>NC_047088.1:96649703-106649703 GCF_902459505.1 Geotrypetes seraphini | reverse complement strand
CCTGTAGATTCAGGGGCAATGTTAGGAAATTCTATTTTACGGAGAGGGTGGTGGATGCCTGGTATGCGCTCCCGAGAGAGGTGGTGGAGAGTAAAACTGTGACTGAGTTCAAAGAAGCGTGGGATGAACACAGAAGATTTAGAATCAGAAAATAATATTAAATATTGAACTAAGGCCAGTTACTGGGCAGACTTGCACGGTCTGTGTCTGTGTATGGCCGTTTGGTGGAGGATGGGCAGGGGAGGGCTTCAATTCCTGGGAGGGTGTAGATGGGCTGGAGTAAGTCTTAACAGATATTTCGGCAGTTGGAACCCAAGCATAGTACCGGGTAAAGCTTTGGATTCTTGCCCAGAAATAGCTAAGAAGAAAAAAATAAAAAAATAAAAAAATTTAAATTGAATCAGGTTGGGCAGACTGGATGGACCATTCGGGTCTTTATCTGCCGTCATCTACTATGTTACTATGTTACTGTTGACCTTCATTTAGAAAACTCTTTAGATAAATTTAAAATTAAACTCAAAACTTGCCTATACCTTGTAAACCCTGATTTCCACAACTATTGTTTCTCTTTTGCAGAACTTCTTTGACAATCAAAATGCTTCTTTTGAAGCGACCCCCCCCTTACCCAAATGCACTTCCCTTTCCATTTTCCTCCCTTTATTTTTATTTTCCATTTCGATGTATTTAATAATTTTCCTCTCCCCTTCGTTTCCCTTTCGTATCATGTACGTCAAAGCGTAAGTGCTTCCTTCCTTTTAGTTTAGCCATGATTTTATTTTATTTTTAAAATTTTTATATTCTGTTTTATTGTTAACCGTTTAGATACCTGTATGATAAACGGTATATCAAAAATAAAGAAACTTGAAGGCTTGTGGGCACGGCGCTTGTACGTGCCTGGCCTGGCATTAGGGAAGCAGGAAGAAATTGGCGGTGGTAGCTGAGGGGAGAGAGAGAAAGACAGACAGAAAGAAAGAAAGGGGGGCAGGGAGAGAGAAAGACAAAGAAAGAAAGAAGAGGAAGGGAGAGAAAGAAAGAAAGAAGGAGGCAGGGAAAGAGAAAGACAGACAGAAAGAAAGAAAGAAAGAAAGAAGGGAGAAGGAAGAGAGAAAGACAGAAAGAAAGGAGGCATGGAGAGCGAAAGAGAAAGAAAGAAAGGAGGCAGGGAGAGAGAAAGAAAGAAAGCTAGAAAGAAAGAGAAAAAGAAAAAGAGAGAGAAAGAGAAAGAGAAAGAAAGAAAAAGAGAAAGAAAGAAAAAGAAAAAGAAAGAAAGATGGGGCAGGAAGAGAGGAAGAAAAAGTTGGGACTCATGGAGGGACAGAGAGAGATGTTGGTTGGGGAATTGAATGAGCTCTGGAGGAGAGGAAGCATGTAGGAGGCAGAAAGAAAGAAAGAAGTGCAAAAAGAGACTCATGAAATCACCAGACTGCAAAGGTAGGAAAAATGATTTTATTTTCAATTTAGTAATCAAAATGTGTCCATTTTGAGAATTTATATCTGGTGTCTATATTTTGCACCGTGATAGCATTTTTTTAGCTCAGGGAGACTATGAGCGTCATGAGCAGCAGTGCAGCTCCCTGCGCTACAACCCTTATCGCAGTTTAGTAAAAGGGGAGGGGGTATTTTTGTCTATTTTTGTATAGTTGTTACTGAGGTGACATTGCATATCTTAAAGTCGCCTTGACCTCTTTGAAAAAAAAACCCGAATATAAATGATAATTAACATTTTTTTCTGCGTACAGTATGCTTTGTTTTTTTAAAATTTTATTGTTGGCAGATCATTTTCACTTGGTCATTTTATAAGTAGCTCGGAAGCCAAAAAAGTGTGGGCACCCCTGTTCTAGATATTAGCACAAAATATTGTTTAAATGTTGTCAAACTTGCAGAATTTGGAATTTTTTTTGTGCAGAATTCTGCCAGGAGTAAACTGAGTAAATGAGTATGTTTATGTTATGTTTGAGGGGTTGCATTAATACAGGACTTGTTAGGCTGGATCTTAACTAGCTGTACAGCTCCCTCTCCGGATTTGTGGTTTCCCTACTCGCAAATTCGATTATTTGCAATTTTTTTTTTCTTCTTTCGACAAATTAATCCTGCCCTGCAGCCCAGTACTGATCTTTAGATAAAACGACAGTGGCCCCACCTTTATCAGCTCTTAAAATAACAATCTCATCTTCAACTTGCAGGCTCTTTAATGTCAAGTCTTCATTTCTAGTTAAATTATATTGAATTTTAGGTATCTCACTGTTGCCTTCAATCAAACTCAAATCACAGAAAGTAGCAATCAAACTCAGATCATGGAAAGTAGCAATATGGGTATCCATAGCTCCAGGAGGATATCATTTAAGAACATAAGAGTTGCCATACTGGGACAGACCGAAGGTTCAAACTCAGTATCCTGTTTCCAATAGTGGTCAACACAGGTCCCAAATACCTAGCTAGATCCCAAGTAGTAAAACAGATTTTATGCTTCTTATCCTAGGAATAAGCAGTGCATTTCTCCAAGCCATATAAATAATGTCCTATGGACTTCTCTTTTAGGAAATTATCCAAGCCTTTTTTAAAAACCGCTAACTGATTTCACCACATTCTCCAGCAATGATTCCAGTTTGTTTATTTATTTAAATACAGTCAAAACCTCGATTTGCGAGTAACGCGGTTTGCGAGTGTTTTGCAAGACGAGCAAAACATTCCCACAAATCTTACCTCGCATAACGAGCGCTGTCCCAATACACGAGCTCTCAGCTCCCAAATTAAGCCATCCACCGTCCCGTGTAAGCACGCGCACGAGCTCTCAGCTCCCGAATTAAGCCGTCCACCATCCCGATAACGCGCATGTCACATGTAAGCACGCATGTCGTTATGTGTGCTTAAACATGATGCGCGCGTTATTGGAATTGTGACCAGCTTAATTCGGGAGTTGAGAGCTCGTGCGCGTGCTTACATGGGTCAGAGGCCGGCTTCATTTGGGAGCTGAGAGATGGCAGAGGCATTGCAATGAAGCAGGAGGGTAGCTGTACGGGAACCCCGAGGGAAGGAAGTCATACTGCTGAAGAGGCTGCAGTACCCGGGCATCATCCAGGCAGGTATCTACCCCTGGGCCGCAATAGCAAACCTTGGTTGTGGAATGAATCGTCTGAGTTTACATTATGGCCTATTGGGAACTTTGCTTTGATATACGAGTGCTTTGGATTATGAGCATGCTTCTGGAACAAATTATGCTCGTAAACCAAGGTACCACTGTATTTATAACCTGCATATCTAACAATTCTAAGTGGGTAACAGCATCACTTACATATTAAGAAATAAAAATACAATAAAATATACAAAACAAAATACCCTCCGCAAAATAATATTTCAAAAATAAACCCACCAACCTATTAAAAATCCAACATACAAAAAACAACCTCACAAATACTTCAATGTTAAAACACAGTCATAAACCTGTTACCTAACAGCTTTACTTGACAAAAACATTCAGATAAGGCTGTTTTCAATCCTTTTCTAAACTGCAACAAAGTAGACACTTGTCTTAACTTCAAGGGTAGGGCATTCCAACACACTGAACCCTGCACAGATAACATAAGAACATAAGAATAGCCTTACTGGGACAGACCAATGGTCCATCAGGCCCAGTAGCCCATTCTCACGGCGCCCAATCCAGGTCACCTGGCCAAAATCCAAAGAGTAGCAACATTCCATGCTACCGATACAGGGCAAGCAGTGGCTTCCCCCTTGTCTTTCTCAATAACAGTCTATGGACTTTTCCTCCCGGAACTTGTCCAAACCTTTCTTACAACCAGCTACACATTGTTTTACGACTCACTGATAGCTTCACAGTACTCAAAGGTGGCACTACCAGACACATCCTATCCATAGATCACAAAACATGCACTGGCTCATAAAACTGCAAAGCGAAACGTAAGACAGAGACAATTGTGCTACAACAACCTGAAAATTATACACAAAACCTTAAATTCGACCCATGTGCCAATAGGCAACCAATGTAATTCACGAAGGATGAGTGTAATATGATCAAATTTCAAGGCACATGCCACAGCATTCTGTACTAGTTGCACTGTTTGCAGCATACTTAGGTAACCCCAAGCAGAAAGAATTACAATAGTCGAGCACCGGAGTTATCAATATAACAATGACAGTTCTAAAATTATCATTCGATAAGCAGTCTCTCAGTCTATGCAACAGTAGTGTAAATAAATATTTTCTCTGGCTTGTTTTAAATCTACTTAGTAGATTCATCACATGCCCCCTAGTCCTAGTATTTTTGGAAAGAGTGAACAAGTGATTCACATCTACCCTTTCCAATCAGTATTTTATAAAACTCTATCATATCATCCCCGAGTCGTCTCTTTGCCAAGCTGAAGAGCCCTAGCTGCTTTAGCCTCTCATAGGGAAGTCATCCCAAACCTTTTATCATTTTTTTCGCCCTTCTCTGTACCTTTTCTAATTCTGCTATATCTTTTTTGAGATACAGCGATCAGAACTGCACACAGTATTCAAGTTGCGGCCGTACCACAGAGTGATACAAGGGCATTATAACATTTTCTTCTTTGTTTTCCATTCCTTTCCTGATAATTCCTAACATTCTATTTGATTTCTTAGCCGCCAATACACATTGAGCTGAGGATTTCAACGTATCCTCAACAATGACACCTAGCTCCTTTACTTGGGCAGTGACTCCTAACACAGAACCCAGTATCATGTAGCTATAGTTTGGGTTCCCCATTCCCACAAGCATCACTTTGCACTTGCTCATATTAAGGACTCCTTTTACAAAGGCGCGTTCGGGCCTTAACGCTTGGAATAGCACGCGCTAGCCACTACCACCTCCTCTTGAGCAGGCGGTATTTTTTCGGCTAGCGCACACAAAAATACTAGCACACCTTCATAAAAGGAGCCCTAAATGTCATCTGCCATTTTGACACCCAGTCTTCCAGTTTCACAAGGTCCTCTTGCAATTTTTCACAATCCTCTTGCAATTTAATAACTTTGAAAAACTTTGTGTCATCAGTAAATTTAATTATCTTACTAATTATTCCCATCTCTATATCATTGATAAATATGTTAAAAAGCAGCAGTCCCAGCACAGACCCCTGGGGAACACTACTATTTACTCTTCTCTACTGAGAATATTTATTTATTTATTTAATTTTCTATATCATTCTCCAGGGGAGCTTAGAACGGTTTACATGCATTTATTCAGGTACTCAAACAGTTTTCCCTCTCTGTCCCGGTGGGCTCACAGTCTATCTAACATACCTGGGGAAATGAGGGGATTAAGTGACTTGCCCAAGGTCACAAGAAGCACCGTGGGTTTGAACCCACAAACTCAGGGTGCTTAGGTTGTAGCTTAACCACTGCGCCACACTCTCCCATTTAAACAGATATATCTACTGTAGCAGGGTTAGAGAAAAAATATACCCGCAGTTACAACTTATGTAAAAATCTAAAGAAAGGCACCTTTAAAAGGATCATACCAGGATGCTGGTACAAACCCCTGACCCAAATTTGAAACTGATAAGTTGCTCACTGGAAAGATGAAATGTAGAAATATTAATTACTGCCAATTTTGGTCTTGGGCGTTTCAATTTTGAGTCGATAAATTTGTCCTCTGATTGACCTGACTCCGCTTCGGGCCCCGCGCTTGCCCTTTGGAGGCACCACTTCTGTTGGTTAATAAATTATTGGAACCAGATGTTATAGATTGTTAATTACTACCCTCATCACTGATATATTCGGACTCCCTAGAAAATCCATCAAATGCCACTTTCTTTTTAATATTAAAATTTTTTAATTCTTCCTTTCAGGTCTAGGGATATATGGCTTCATGTAAATAGTCCTGCTCATCTCGTTTAAATTTTTTAACCTTCACTTAGTTTCAGAGAGTCATGAAAAGACACCATCAACAACTGGAGCTCCTTTATCTGCTTATCATATTCTTCAATTGAAAACCTGCCCTTCAACTCAGTTTCCATACTGTTAATTTTCATCTTTAAATCAGTTTCAACATTAGCCATTGTTTCAACAATCTAAAGCTATGAAAACTATGAAAGATTGTTGAATTATCAAGAACAGTGGATCGATACACTTAGGGCTCCTTTTACTAAGATGTGTTAGGGCCTTAATGCGCAGAATAGTGCATGCTAAATTGCCTCGTGTGCTAGATCTTAATGCCAGCATTGAGCTGTCGTAATTTTAGAAGCGTACCACGCGGTGTAGATTGCGGTAATTTTGTGCGTGCGCTAAAAACGCTAGTGCACCTTAGTAGCCCTAAATACAGTGACAGCATTCGTTCTTGATACTGAGATTGAATAGATGCTGCTGGTTTAAAGACAACTGCTCTGTGATTGATGTTTTTTTGAAGATATGATGCAGTAGCTTAAATATGAATGAAGCAAACTGCAGTCATCTTTAGTGAGTGAAGACAATGAGATGACTGGCTGTTCATCTGAAGGTAGGAGGAGCTGAGTAAATATGTTATGTGCTACTATTTTTATGAATGAATAATTGAATGAGGATTTTTTTCAGATGGTTTCTTATAAATGCTGAATTGAATGAGGATTTCTTTTGACCTGTAGGGGGATATGCCTTGAAACAGCCAATACTGCATTTTCACTGAGTAGCAGCTAGACAGGAGCATCACATCGCCTGTCCTTTTTCGGACCCCTGAGGAAGAAGTGTTTTTCGAAACATGGACCGTGTCAGGTCCTGTTTTTATGAATGAGAACAATCCTTTGGAATGCAACATTTTAGTGACTTTATTAAAGTTCCTGAACCTTGTACATCATCTCTGCAGTCTTCCTTTGATTTTGAAATGAAAAGGAATCAACAAACACGTCTTCTTCAAGGGTTCTACAAATACGAATGTTTGTACAAGTGTAGAGAACTACTGAAAATGGTACGTGAATTGAAGGTGTGAGTAGATAAAATAGGTGACTACATGAATAAGAGAATAATAAATTGGAGAAATTATGAATCGAATAAATTGATTGAAAAGTGGCAAATGTGAAAAAGAGTGTTTATATAATTTATATATTTTTAATTTGATTGTGTGTATAGAGTAGACAAGAACAGAGTGAACAATTCTAAGTGAGTAATGTAAACTATTGACTAGGGCGATGAATGAGCCACCTGTGCTGTCAGAGGAAAACCGGAAAAAGATGAAGGCATACAATACATACCTAGATAATGATGTAGACCCAGAAAAACAAATGTGGATGTAGTAAAAGCAACATAAAACCTTGGAAAAATGTTTATGAAATGTAATAAATATAATATTTAACAACATTTATTTTAAAAAAATATGAAGAGATTTTTAATTAAAAAATGAAATGGATAAATTAGATATAAATGTAAAGGTTAAAAAATATAAAAATATTACCATAAAAACCAGAAAGTACAACTTAAGTGGGACTATAAAGTTAAATATAACTTCAGTCATCCATGAAGATAAAGCTAAAATAAAAGCTAAAACATATTAAACAAGTAATAAAAATCAAGTAATAAAAAAGCGAGTAATAAAATAGGCGAACAAACATGTGAAACTTGTTGGGGCTATCAAGGATAATGTAACATGAGCCATGTCTGAAAAGATTGCTATCCCATGTTGGTAAACTAGGGTCTTCCCTCCCCTTCAGAATCACGGAGCTCTGGAATAATCTTACCTCCCCACTTCGTAACTTGAGCTCCCTTCAACTATTCCGTAAGCATCTGAAAACTTGGCTATTCTCTAAAATGTAACTTTTCTTTCCCTCTCTGGTACACTAAGCCCTCTAACCTCTCTTCATACTTATTTCTATAATTCCATTGGAGTTCTGTTATTTCCCAATTCCTGTAAACCGTGCCGAGCTCCACGTTGTGGAGAAGATGCGGTATATAAACCCAAGGTTTAGTTTAGTTTATAATGGGAATTATAGGAATTGGTTATTGGATAGAAAATAGAAGGTAGGATTAAATGCTCATTTTTCTCAATGGAGGGGAGTAAACAGTGGAGTGTCGCAGGGTCTATACTAGGACTGGTGCTATTTAACTTATTTATAAATGATCTGGAAATTGGAACGAAGAGTGAGGTGATTAGATTTGCAGATCACACTAAACTGTTCAAAGTTGTTAAAATGCATGTGGATTGTGAAAAATTGCAGGCAGACCTTAGAAAATTGGAAGACTGAGCGTCCAAATGGCAGATGAAATTTGGACAAATGTGGACAAATGCAAAGTGATGCACATTGGGAAAAATAACCTGAATCACAGTTACCAGATGCTAGGGTCCACCTTGGGGATTAGTGCCCAATAAAAGGATCCGAGTATCATCGTAGACAACACAATGAAAACTTCTGCCCAATGTGTGGTGGCAGTGGCCAAAAAAGCAAACAGGATGCTAGGAATTATTAAAAAAGGGATGGTTAACAAGACTAAGAATGTTATAATGCCCCTGTATCGCTCCATGGTCCGACCTCATATGGAGTACTGCATTCAGTTCTGGTCTCCTTATCTGAAGAAAGATAATAGTGGTGCTAGAAAAGGTTCAAAGAGTAGCAACTAAGATGATAAAAGGGATGGAAGTTCTCTCATATGAGGAAAGCCGAAAATGGTTAGGGCTCTTCAGCTTGGAAAAGAGATGGCTGAGGGGAGATATTATTGAAGTCTACAAAATCCTGAGTGGAGTAGAACGGGTACAAGTGGATCAATTTTTCACTCTGTCAAAAATTACAAAGACTAGGGAACACTCGATGACATTACATGGAAATACTTTTAAAATCAATAGGAAGAAATTTTTTTTCACTCAAAGAATAGTTAAGCTCTGGAACATATTGCTAGAGGTTGTGGTAAAAGTGGATAGAATAGCTGGTTTTAAGAAATGTTTGGGCAAGTTACTGGAGGAAAAATACATAGTCTGTTATTGAGAAAGACATGGGGGAAGCCACTGCTTGCCCTGGATCGATAGCATGGAATATTGCTACTCCTTGGGTTTTGGCCAAGTACTATTGACCTGGATTGGCCACTGTGAGAATGGGCTACTGAGCTTGATGGACCATTGGTCTGTCCCAGTAAGGCTATTCTTACATTCTTAGTTAATTATTTGGTGAGAAAGTAAAATTAAATTATAATAAGATATAACTTTAGTGACAAAAGAAAATATAATTTAAAACATGCCAGAGGGGATTACAGAAGAGAAAACTCAAAGTTATAAACCAAATGATTCAAATACAGCCAGACATGCGAAACCTTGGGAGAGACACAATGCTCCCAACCTGAAAATATATAAAAGAATGAAATGTGTTCTCTATTTTTAAAAAATGTTTAGTTATAAAAAACGTCCCAACTCAATGTAATTATAACTATTGACTAGTGCTGCCCGATTCAGGAAAAAAAATTTCAATTCAATTCAGCCTATTGAATTAATTTTTCCCGATTCAATTTTCCTGCCCAATTGGGTGGGTTTTTTCAAACATCCTGGTGATTTATTTTATAGCCTCTTCACTTCCTTTGCCCTTTCCTACCCACATTGGTCCTGTGGTATAAACAAAATAAACAAACAAAAAATACTTTTCCTCTCTTTGTTAAATCCTAGCTCATGTTCACAGCCTAACACCAGCTCTGGAACGATACACATTTCAAATCTGACATATTGTAATCACAAAACAGAAAATAAAATTATTTTTTCTACCTTTTGTTGTCTGGTCATTTTTTCAAATCATGTTGGTCCCTGGCTCTGGTTGTCTTCTGATAACTCGCTTGCGAGGGTCTCCTTCTTTCTCGGTGCTAACCATCCATCTTCCATCTCTGTCCTCCCCCTTCTGTTTTCCTTCTCTCCCCCAGAGGTCTGGCATCTTTCCTTTTTTTCATCTCAATCCCCCCGCAGCTGCAGTGATAGACTCCACCATCCTCAAATCCATCATCTCTCCTTTTCTCAACTACACTTTCATCCAGCATCTCTCCCTCCTTCCCCACCACCCCACAGTCCACCAGCTCTCCCTTTCTCTTTCCAACTACCCTCCTATCCAGTATCTCTATCCCCAGCCCCCCCTCCACACCATCCCTTGTGTCCAACTTCTCTACCTTTCTGTTCCTTCCCTCACTAAATCCCATTGTCCATCTCGCTCCCTCTCCTCTGTTTTTAGACCCATTATTTCTTCCCCCTCCCTCCCCCCAGTCCAGTATATGCACTTCTCTTTGAACCCCCTTCCCTCCCTCCATGTACATCATGGTCCCCCTCCGAAGGCCTGCATATTCCCCCAGCTTCTCCTGTCTACTATCCATTCTCATTCTGAATCCCTTATCTATCATATACAGCATCTCTCTTCTGTGTCCCTGTCCCTCCATGCCCAGCATCTTTTCTCTGTTTCATGTCTCTCCCCATATCCAGCTTCTTCCTTCTCTCTTCCTTACCTCCTGTATCCCCTTCCCCGGGTACAGGCTTTCTCCTACTATCTCTCCTGCCATCCTGCACCCTGCCGACCTACTTTGGAGCAGTATCTGTCCCTCTTGTACCCTTCCACTTCCCCCTGTGGTCTTGCATTTCTCTCTCCCTCTCTCCATTAGTCCAGCACCTCTTCTCTGCTTTCCTCCCCCTCTTTTTGGTTTGGTCTCTCTCTCCTCTTCACTTCACCCCAGGTCTTGCATCTCCCCTCCCCTCTCTTACTCTCTCTTACCCCTTCCTCCTCCTCCCTCTGCACAGGCCTGGAGTGAATTCATTTTGCAGATGGCATGCGACCATGGGGATACTACCCATCTATTTAGAATGTCTCACCTATTGCACTGGAAATATATTTTAGTATTTTCTCAACTTTATTGTAACACTGGCTATTTTTGGAAAGAATATGCAAATCAAATTGATGAGCACTTTTCCAAAACTCAGTCTAACAGCAGCAGTGTTGAGAAAAATAGGTAGTGGCTCTGAATGAGTTTTGCATAGAGTATTCCACACAAAGTCCTTAAAATATCATGGACTGAGTGAGTTTTGGCACAGGAATAAGCTACAGTAAATGAATCTTGCCTTGATGAATGAAATTAATTGCATAACTCGAAACTGACAAATGCTAGTAATACTATAACTATAGGTACCAGGGGTCCAAAGAGACTCAAACAAATAATACAAGCCTCCCGAAATAAAGACAATGTTAATGGTCAGCTACTATTTATATTACCTCAGACTACGTGTATAATTTGATAACAATTTGATAACTTTATGTAGCATGTAAAATTCTTTGTAACATATTTAATTCTATATAAAATTCTGTGTTACAATATGTTACCTATAGCCTGCTTAGAACTTTAATGAGGATTCAGTGGGATATAAAATTGTACATAACATAACATTTGTATATTCTAGCCATGTCTGTCACCTCCAAAAATTAGTTAAAGAAATTAACGGTAAAATGCTTTTCAGAGTTAGAGATCCAGAGACTCCTTTATGAATGACTAACTACAAAACCCAAAAGAAAAAAAGAAACCCAAGAGAAAAAAAAAGCTGTCAAGGAAATTTTATGTGTTAGATATTATAGTGCTATATTGGAATTACCTGTATAATGTATTTTTGTGCACTTGTTGTTCAAGTTGAAAATGAATAAAGATTAAAAAAAAAATAAACCTGTCAGTAGGCCAGCACTGTGGTAAGCAGAATAGCTTACTAAAAAAAAAAAAAAAGCTGCTGTTCTCTAAAGACAAGCATTTTACCTAAATCATACAAATAGCATTTATGTAGTTCCAGCAGTAAAAGGAGGTGGGGGAACCAAAACTGGCAATATTTTAACTGGGATTTCATTTTCTTAATCATACACAATTTCTAAATATTAGGAAAGAAAACCCAAACATAAAATTGAGTTTTAGGAAGGCTGCAGCTGAGTTCTGCCCTTCAAAGAACGCAGTCTCAAACTAATAATAGGGTCAGTAGTTAGACAGTGACAGTCAATGGTTTTCTTAAATTCTGACCATTGCCAGCTAAATTAGATTTGAATATTCAGTGGACAGCCCTATATGGCAACAGCACCGAGTATCTGGATGTTTGGCAGCACACAGAATTGTTCCAGTACAACTATTTATGCTTATTAAAATTTGCTATATCGCCTTTGCTAACTGCCAGATCAAATTCAAATAAATGAGGAAAACACAATCTCAAGACAGATAGAGCCCTACATTCAGGATAGGGTCCGTACAGAATGGGGCTAGAAAAAAACAAAAAAGGTAGAGGGGAAATGGTGATATTAACAGGAAAACTACCTTAAATGGGATCAAAAGCTTTATAAAAAGAGACAGGTTTTCGGTAAAAATTAAAAATTTTTGAAGGCTATTTCAGCATGGATTGTAAGGTTCAGAGAGTTATTAAAAAAAAAACCCCACAAATGACTAAGGAGCTGATTTCTGAGGGCACAAAGTATTTGAGAGCAGAAGCTCAGCTGTACTGTTTCCAGTCTGTATATTTTGCTGAGCGCAGAGGCTCAGCTGTACTGTTTCCAGTTTATATATTCTGACTTTAGCTCTCTGGCTCTTCTCTCTAAGTGCCGTTTTTATCATCAGACACTTAGGACAGGCTCCTACTCTACATCAGGGGTCCTAACTCCTGGAGTGAAAACCACCGACACTTCAGTGAAAGAATTAGATGAGCTGATTCCTGAGGACACAAAGTATCTGAGAGCAGAGGCTCAGCTGTACTGTTTCTAGTCTGCATATTCTGCTGAGAGCAGAGGCTCAGCTGTACTATTTTCAGGTTGTATATTCTGACTTTAGCTCTCTGGCTCTTCTCTCTAAGTGCTGTTTTAGGACAGATGGGGAGGGGGGGAGCATAGGAACCACGGGAGTGTAAGATAAGTTTGTTTTCTCTTTTGTTTATGGACTTTGTTTGTAACATGGGTAAATGAAAGGATAAGGTAAAGATGTATACACCTGTAGCTTCTGGACCAATGGATAGACATTTAGTTTCTAATGATCCCATGAAACCTTCACTAGATAGAGCTGAATCGATATTGGGAGCCTCTCTTAGCTCTCTTGATCGCACCCCTCCTTCTCCCTCCTGTTACTTCTGAGGGATTAGGATCAGAAGGCGGTCCTAAAATAGCTTCGTTGGAAGCTCCCGATTTTCGGTTTGCTGATGGAGTTACTTATTTGAAACTTCCTCAAATGCTTCCTGGTATAGAGCTAACTGAGTTTTTGGAAGAAGCGCCTCAGGAAGTTGCTTTAAAAGATATTTGGAAATTGAATTCCAGGATGGAGAATATGTTAAAGTCAGTAACCAATCAAGTTCAGACCTTTTCTACAGAGGTGGTTGAAAGTTGGAGAACGAGGATTCTAACATACAAAAATTAGATAAACAAATATTACTTGCTGAAAAACAGGTTTCTACTCTCTAATTATTCTCTGCTTCATCAACAAAAGATGATTTGAATATTCATCTTAAACTTGAAATGATGGCAAATACTGCGAGGATTAAGAACCTGTGTTTAATTTTCCACATACACACCTAATCGCTCCAGAAATCCTCCTTCGGAGGTATCTCAAGGAGATTTTAGGTTTGGAGAACGCGGACACAATGCAGTTATCTAATTATTATTTGCCTCAAAAAAAGAAAATTGTTGGTGAACAGGGTGTAGATCAACTTGTCTCAACTGAATTTAATCTTACTGAATTTTTAGAAGATTCATAACATTTGATACAATCTAGGTCCATCTTGCTGGTTTCATGTGTAAACGAATCAGATAAACTTTTGGTTATGAAAATGTATTTCAGAAATAAAGAGGCTAAGTTTTGTGGAGATAAAATAATGATTTTTCTCAGATGTGGCTAGACCTACACAGCTCAAGAGGAAAGCTTTTATGGCATTGAAACCCAGAGTGGTAGGTCTAGGTGCCACTTTTTTTTCTTTAAATTTCTGTGCAAGTGTCTGCTAAATTTTCAGAATGAAGAATGTTTTTGGGGTCCCACCCAATTAGAAAATTTTCTTTTAGTTAGTTAATGAGAAATTAGATCTGAAATCTTTGTCTTTTGGTTAGGACTTTACGTTAGGGTTATTTAAGTTAAGTGCCTGAGATATTTAGGAGGTTAAAATCCTATGTAATTCTTTAAAAATTGCTTTGTATTGTAGCAACATCCTTCTCTCATATTTGTGGGCTAGAAGGAATTTCTATTATCATGATATATGATTATTTGTTTTTCCTTTATTTTTCTTTGTAAAGTTCCATATTTTCACACTTTTATATTTCAAAAGTGTGAAAATATTTTTCAATAATAAAAAAAATGACCATAATAAAGAAAGCATGATTTATAGTGGAAGATCTGGTGGGAGAAAGTGAGCTGAAAGTTAAAGAGTAATACCTAAATAATGGAGTCTACAGGTAGGATAGTATTCTCCAGTAGGTTTAAAGGAAAAGTGGGTGTTGGAAGGTCACTAGTAAACCAGCAGGCAACAGTTTTATCTTTATTTAGAACTAACGTGTTCAGAAAGCTAGTTAGATACCCAAGTTCAGCAGTCTTGAAAGGGGTTAATAGAAGAAAGGGTTAGTAGGGTAAGATGAGTGGGAGTCAAGAATGCTGTACTCAGCTGCTGTTTGATCTCTGGCAATGGGAGGAGGCTCAGAGGCATAGCTATTTACCCTGCCCTTATGCTTCAGGACCATTATTATAGGCAAATTAGAACTTCAAAGGCAAAGAGAATATCAAAAAGAAAGACAACCCAGAGCTTTTCTGAATATCAGATAGATACCATCTTGGATCCCCCATGATAGAGATGCTTAAATACATTCATGGCATAAATGTATAGGTGGTGAGTCTTTAAATTGAAAGGATGCTCTTTAATGTGAGAGGGCATAGGGTGAAGATGAAAGGGGGCTAATGAAATAGTTCTTCATGTAAAGGTTGGTGAATTCTTGGAACAGCCTTCTGGTGGAGATGGTTGAGACAAAAACTGTATCTGAATTCAAGTAAGTCTGAGACAGATACATAGGATCTCTAAGTGAGAGAAAGGGATAGCAGATGGTATGGATGAGCAGACTGGACATATGATCTTTATCTGCCTTCATTTTTCTCTGTTTCTATATTAGCAAAATATCATTTGCATAAAAGTGAAATGAGACACCAGTAGACTGAATTGCAGTAGGAAAGGGGACAGTTTTAAAAGGACAGAGGAAAATAGCTGATACTCAGTGCATACCCACTTAACTAACTTGGGTAAAGCTTTGACTGCTATCTCTATGTGATCCAACATGCCCCTTTAGTTATATGGGCATTGGCACTAAATATTGTCAGTGTCTGCATAACTCTTGGCTCTGCCCTCAATCTATCCCCAGAACTGCCCCAGCATTAACCAGAAAATGCTGGGGCAGTCAGAGCAGACATTCAGTAGCACTGTCCAGTTAACTACTTGTGAATATTTACTCGACTTGCTCAGTTGAATTTAACCAAGCAGCAGCCTCTCCTGCTAAATTAAATTACTTTGAATATCGACCCCAATAATCTTTTGATTTATTTGCCTTCCCACATTCATGATCAGTGAGTTACAAACAGATTCAGTAGATTAGTGCTTTTCAACCCTCTTCTGGAGGCACCCTAACCAATTGGATTTTTAGGATTATGATGAATATGCCATGAGACAAATTTGCATATAACTGTTTTTAAACATAGTAAATGACAGCAGATAAGACCTGAATGGTCCATCCAGTCTGCCCTGTAATCACAATTTCATGATTAAATTAAAATGTCTTTCTTGGCCATAGATCTTGCAAGTCCACCCAGTACTGTCATTTGGTTCCAACTACAGGAATTGCCGTTGAAGCTCACTCCAGCCTATCCAAACCTCATTTGCGGGATTCAGACCGTGAAAGTTAGCCCATTCATATTCTAATTAGCGATCCTCTATGTTCACCCCATGCTTTTTTAAATTCCAGCATAGTTTTCCTCTCCACCACCTCCTTCAGGAGGGCATTCCAGGCATCCACCACACTTCTCTGTGAAAAAGAATTTCCTAACATTACTCTTAAGTCTACCACTCCTCAACCTCAATTTATGTCCTCTAGTTTTACCAATTTCCCTTCTCTGGAAAAAATTTGGTCCTATATTCATACCTTTCAAAAATTTAAATGTCTGTATCATATATATATGCAAATTTACCTCTCACTGTGGCAACTCTGAAAACCTGACTGGCTAGGGGTGCCTCCAGCAGAGGGTAGAGAACTGTAGTAGGTATGTCCCTGCTCAAGCAGTTACATTTTAAGTTTTGTACAGGCAATTGAGAGTTTAGTGCCTTGCCCAAGGACAAAAGAAATGACATTAGGAGAAACAGGATTCGAACAATGGCTTCCTTGGTTTTTAGGCCACTGTGCTAATCACTAATAAGTGGACTGACTTCACTGTTTCAGCCTTGCAAAATCTCTTCTGTAGAGGAAGAACTTAGATATAAGCAACCACTACAGCTCCATAATTTTAGACCTTAATCAATGTTTCCTAAAAGCTATGCATGTGTGCAGCAATTCGCCAGCTTAGCTCTCTTCCACTCACTGCCACTGTTACATTTATATGCAGTTTCCATAGTCTTGCACACATGATCTAATATATCATGAATGTAGCAGAAGAGAGAGAGAGGGCATCCCATAAGTTTTAAAAATGCCACCTGAGTGAAACTGTGTACTCAACATTAATGCACACCCATAAAAATTTCTGAGAAAATCTTGCCTCTAACGACTGACTTGCTTAGGTTACCTAATCAGAAGTAGTATGCTCTGTCATTACACTCCCAGGTCAAAAGATGAATTTCCACACTAGGCAGAAAGCAACAGCTCTTTTGCAAGCCAGAGAACAAAGAGCTATTTCACATTTATAAAGATGTCACTTAAATAAAAATGTTGGCAGGATGACTGACAAATGTAGAAATCCAACAGCATCATCAAAAACTTAGGTTTTCCATTAACAAGGTGCTGCTTGAAACATACATACTAATATAAACTGAAGGCCTAAAATATATGGACTGGTAAAATGTGATCTTTCAGGTCAGGAATTTCAGTTCATAAGAAGCAAAAGAATCAAACAGGATTTGAATAGTTTGAATGAAAAATTATATGAATGTTCCATGCCACTGAGAAAGCCTTCAAATGAAACAAGTGCCAAAGAAGATGACAGTTATAGATTGTTCAGAAATGGAGTATCCTTCTGCATATTAACAGACACCAAATGTAAGGAGCCAAACACCAACAGAGTTGGTTTTTGACTCTAAAAGATATTGAAGTTATTCTAACAATTTTTGCACAATACAAAGAAGAATTTAAAAAAAAAAAAAAAAAGATCTTATACCAAGCAACAAACACCACCCATAATATTTCCTTGTGGATTTCTTTCTAGAATACAAAGACTTGAAATACTTTATAGAAACCAAAGAACCATTATATCTCTATCAACATCCAAGCTATGATGGTCAGTCTGTATGACTAAAATTAGAAAAATTCCCATCTGACTTATTTCCACAGGGATAAATTCTAAATAAGCAAAAACAAATCTGTCTTTGGTGAAAAGGTAATTATGAAACATCATAGATCACTGATCCTTTCTGAGTTTTATTAAGATGTTAGTCGAAACTGTGAGAGGACACACATACTGAACATTTGTCTCCAATGAAGAGAGAGAGACTGTCTTTTGATCTACTCTTGCAACAAAACACTTGTTTCTTCTGGTTCTGGGCTATCACAAATGAGTCTACCTGGAGGATTCTGCTTCCTACATTCTGATCCAAGAGACCACTTGGGGAGTTTCAAGGGCTAACTATATTTCTCTACCATGGTTTTATATCTTCTTTCTAGGCAGCACATTAAAAGGAAGTGGTGAGAAGGGGCAGACCAAAGCAGGAGAAACAGGAAAATAAAAAATTGATTAAGGAGTAGAGTAGCTGTTTTCTACCCTGATCCATGCTCGTCTCCTTTCCCCTTGTTTTATCTTTATGCAACCTGCAGCACAATATCTCTAGTTCTCTGCCTCTGTAGTATGAAAAGAAGAGTGCAGGACTGTGCTTCAGGCCATTTCCCTACAAATTAAGTCTTAATTCCAGGTATGTGGCTTTTGGACCCCTCCCCCCCCAAACCAAGAAATGGCTCAGTGAGCATGGAGTCAGTTTCTGTTTGTCCATGTACAATATAACCACCAGATTATGTGTATAGGCACATTCAAACTACCCATAGGTTCCTGGAGATGTGGCATGGGTATGAAGTCCTTAGAAATTAGCTCCCCATCATAGGTTGGAAGGGTCTGATTTAGGACAATTTGGTGAGTGAACTTGGATAGATTAAACCCAAAGTCAGACTAGAATAGGACAGCCAACAAGAAAGGAAGTTTACGAGTTCTTTGACCCATGTTCTCCTAATTCCCCAAGTGGCTTGTATCCTCTGGTATTCAAATTTGGAAATATGCCATAGGAGTTATGCGAACAATGAAATCCATAAACCCCAGCATTCCCAAAATGAAATAAAGTTAATGTTTATTGACCGTGAATTACTACTTTTGCCATTAGCCCTGTTGATAAGATACCAACCAATGGCTAGAGAGCCCCTAGAAATTCCGAGTGTGTTGTTAGGATCAGACTGGATTTAAGATCACTGATGACCACTAGTGGCTTAAACACCTGCATAGTTTGTATTGTTTAATGAAATATTATGTATGTTCTGTATGGAAACTGCTTAGGTTTAAGAAGTCTAGAAATTTTAAAAATAAATAGTGTTTAGCATGAATTCATCTGCTCCTGCCCAAAATATGATCTTGACCAACTAATTGTTTAAGCATGAATTCATCTGCTCCTGCCCAAAATATGATCTTGACCAACTAATTGTTTAAGCATGAAATACACAGGCCTGGTTCTTGATGTGTTTCTGAATCATCAGGTAAAGTCCAGGGAATTAAAGCGGAATAGAAATCAGTAATGTAATGTAAAGTTGCTACTGCTGTCAGAATCCAGTTATTCCTTTTCTCTAGCACCAAGGAGATGCTGCGAGATTCAATTCATCCTCACTGAGGATGCATCCGAGATCTGTAAGGTGCCCGTGTTAACTGTGCCACTAAGTAACTGGGCAGCAGATCTGTCCCTTTGGATGTCATCTGTCTCAACCCAGGGATTTAAGGATTGCTGCCACAATTAGGCAGCTTGCTTTAGAGGATCACCTTTTGATACATTGAGCCTCTGGCAGGCCTTGATAGTTTTGGATGTGCTCT
Organism: Geotrypetes seraphini; assembly: GCF_902459505.1. NCBI lineage: Eukaryota > Metazoa > Chordata > Amphibia > Gymnophiona > Dermophiidae > Geotrypetes > Geotrypetes seraphini. Next base: position 106,630,509 of record NC_047088.1, on the reverse strand, counting down.
TTTCAGTTTCTGCTTTGAAAATGATTTTTAAAAAATTAAGTAAAAAAATATTTGATGTGTTTTAATGATGTAATTCTTGATTTTAGCCTTTAATATATACATTACTAAATTATCACAAGATATTTCAGTCGTTAAAGTAGGTATGGAAATTAGGCAGTAGGATTTAGGTGGGTATACAAGTCTACCTCTCCATATATATGTTGGCATCTATTTACCCATCATCTTCATCCCTAGCTTCTCCCCATGGGATTAATGTAGTGGTGGATAATGGACATTATAGGGGTGCGAAGGAGAAAAAAACACAGCTAACAGGTGCTCTTCAATGATTCTTACCTGCATTCCCTCTGGAGATGTGCAGGCTGTTCGTAGTCTTCTCTCACGCCCTAGGTTATTAAAAATGCTTCCTGTTAATGCCAGATCTATGAATAAGACACAAGACTTGGTGGATTAAATTTTTGCTTTGTCAGCCAATGTTTTATTTATCAAAGGCTTGGATTAATTTAACAAATTGTATTGATCCTTTACTGCTATGCCTTGCTGGCTTTTCTGTATTATGGCAGACTAGAGAAAAAGTGTCATATTTTCTTCTAGCACCCTGAATCGAGATCAGCTGAAAATAACCCAGCCAAGGTATCTATGGACATCCTAAGATCTTTTTACTCAGTTATCTGGGCCTTTTCCCTATAGCGTAGCACCATAGAGACTTAACTAGAAGTTGTTCCTGCTGTTGCTCTTGAATCTCATCTTTTAACCAACTGGGATGAGGACTCTTTTAATGTGCAAGCTTTTAGGAATGTTATGTCCATTTTGGTATTTTGTCAGGCCCCACCAATGATAGAATTATATATTGTTTTTTTGAACAAGGCTCCACAGGGATGCGAGATAGATGATATTCAGTGTACTGCTTTATCCTGATCATTTTCAGCTTTTTTGTCATTAAAAGCTGGAAAAATAGCTGTAAAATAAATCAGCTTTCTTATTTTGTGACATATCTGAACCTTCCTGATACCGAAAATGAGGATTTGCTGGTAATGTCTTTAGCCAACCACTGGCATGCTGAGGCTGCCAATTTAGTGACCCTGGAGCAGCTTATACTTATTAAGAAGTTCAGATTCAGGAAATGATGCACCAAAAAGTTGCCTGTCTAGCTTCCAATAGATAGTAATGTACTAGGCATAGGGGATTGTATTTTACATAGATTCTGAATCTAAGAAAATGTATTATTCATCCTTAATTATGAATGCTAAAAACCTAACTGAACAGTTTTTCAATTTGGTTATTGAGTTAGGGAAAGTGCTGATACTGAACCATACCAGGAGGCCTTTGATAATGGTCTTATTTTCTCTGAAAAGTCTTCAAATTCAGCCAGAGTTTTTGTCAGGAAACAGTGTGGGGTCGTGTTGCAGTAGCTAGAGAGAGGACAGGAAATGATCTAGGTAGTAAATATATGTAATGAATTTTCCTCATTATCCAGGTATCAAATGATTACCATTTTCCCTGCTTGACCATTAAATCCAATTTAGCGCTCACTTATGAAATCAGCTAGTGAAGAGTTAGCAGACTGGTTAAGTTTAATTGTTTAATTAATCCCTTAAAGAAAGGGATCTTTTCTAACTTTTGCCCCCTTTTGAAAATGCCACTACTGAGTTTTACATCTTTTTTGGAGAATTTCAAACTTGTCTTCAATGCCCTTCTCTTTCTTTTTTTATCAAAGTAAATTAAGAGAGCTGTCCTGTTTCAGATACAAAGACCCTGATTCTGCAAAGCGCTTCTAAAGTTAGGTGTAGTTTGGACGTCTAAGATAGTTGTCCTTCATAGAATCACGCTCAGCACTGTTTAGACATCCAAATTTTCAGATATCTCTAGAGAATTGGATTTTAGGCGAGAGTTAGACGTCCAAACAATATCCTTAATGTTATAATATTTTATTATTATGACATTATTAGAATGCGATTTTATGGCGTTTTCATTATAATTTTGATACTGGGAGTTGGGCCTGTTTAATGCTTTTATTTATTTCTCTTCCATCAGAAAGAATGACTGAGATTCGAACCAGCTACATTAGGATAGAAGGCTGTAGGTTTAACCACTGTGCTACACAAAGAGCTAGTAAGTTGCATAGCAATTGTAAAACTACTTTTGATTGTAGTTTGGGCTTCAGATACACGTAAGTTCTATGGACGGAACTTAGGCACAGTTTGGACATCCTTAATGTGATCTACTAAATAGTTTTCTGGGTTTTTATTTTTGCTTTATTAAGCTCAAAATACATTTAAAAAGCACTACATAAACAGGACACATCAAAACAGACATATTCCATGCAAAACCTTCTATTTTTTTGTGGACAAACAACAATATTATTTGCTAATTAGAGAAAAAAAATCCATTAACTGAAGCAGAGCATATGAAAAAAAACCCACAGCTTTAAGTTTCTTGCTAAAAAGCTACCCTTTTTTGATTAAACAGTGCTCCAATCAGCTCATTACTGCAAGCAAGAAAAGCACATGAAAAAATATATAGATTGCGTACATAACTTCATTTGCAAAAGCTTAAAAACGGAAAAAAATAGATACAGATTTTAGCATGGCTTCTACTTCATTGCAAATGGAGGTGTGCTTCTGCACAATGCTGACCTCCATTGTGAGATCATCAAGGTAGAATGCCACAATTAAAATATGTGCTAGGATTTGAACCTATTACCTCTGGAAGATAGGAACAGGCTTTTACCTTGAGCCACAACAGCTTCACTAATGTCTTTCTTCCTCACATCTGATATGATAGCTTAGGGATCTGATAAGCTATGATCTTCTCAGGTATTTTCACCTTCACATGGCTAGGATCACCAAGCTCTCTCTCATAGTAGGAACCCCCATGACTGAAAAGCAGTGGCTATTAGAGAATTACACGGTGGCTGTTACCCGCGGTAAGCTGCGGGTGACCATGGATAACCCGCCAAAACGGTAGGGGGGAAAATAGTGTTCACCGCAGCTACGGGAACAAGGCCATTCACCGCCCTGTGGAACGGTGAATGGCCTTGTCTCCTCAGCTAAGAGAGGGAACGCATGCAGTCACCGGTCATGCTCCCTCCCTCCTTACTGATAGCTGCTGCCCAAGCATCTTCCTCCTTCCCTTCCGATTACTGCCGCCCAACCGTCGCTGCAGGAGTATGCGGTATATAAACCTAAGGCTTAGTTTAGTTTAGTATCTCCCTTTCTCCCTCCCTGCCCCTTACCTTCGTGGCAGGTAATTTCTAAATTTGCTTTCTTCGAGCAGCCAGAGCGTTGAAATCACATGTGGCTGCTGACCTTTCCTGCAGGGAACTGGGGAAGGTGGGGTGGGGAGGAACAGACGCTGAAGGGAACTGGGGAAGATAGAGATTCCAGACTATGGGGGGAATGGAGGGAAGAAGATGGATGCCAGACCAATTGAGGGGTGGGGGTGGGGGTTAAGGGAGAGATGGAAGGGAGAGGCACAATAACAGAGCATATGGAAGAGACAGAGACGGCAGAGAGTGGATGGAAGGAAATGAATGAGGAGAAGATGAAGAAAGCTGAAACCAGACAACAAAGGTAGAAAATAAATTTATATATATATATATATTTTTTTTTTGCTTTAGGATAAAGTAGTATATTAGTTGTGTTGATAAAAATTTATAAACAAAGCCCTGCCAGCTGAACATATCTTTCTCTAGTTCCGCAGCCAGAACTTTGATTTATAAGGAAAGAATACTGCAGTACTGAGGCTTGTATGGATGCTGCAGGACAGGGATGAGGGGGAGACAGTGGTTGCGGGGATGGGGCAGGGACAGTGGTTGCGGGGATGGGGACGGGGCGGAGACAGGGTCGGTGGTCGCTGGGATGAGACAGTGACGGGGGACAAATTTTTTCCCCGTGTCATTCTCTAGTGCCCGTGGCTCAATGGGTAAAAGCCCTGTGCTCATCTTCCAGAAATCATGGGCTCAAATCCAAGCACATATTTTAATTGTGGCATTCTACCTTGCAGGTGCACCTTGATGATCTCACAATGAGGTCAGCATTGTGCAGCTGCACACCTCCATTTGCAATGAAGTATAAGCCATGCTAAGGTCTGTATCTGTTTTTTTTCAGTTTTTAAGCTTTTGCAAATGAAGTTATGTATGCAATCTATATATTTTTTTCAAGTGCTTTCCTTGCTTGCAGTAATAAGCTGATTGGAACACTGTTTAGTCAGAAAAAAAGTTGCTTTTTAGCAAGAAACCTAAAGCTTTGTTTTTTTCATATGCTCTGCTTAAGTTAATGGATGTTTTCTTCTAATTAGCAAATAACATTGCTGTTTGTCAACAAAAATAGAAGATTTGGCATGCAATATAGCTGTTTTGATGTGCCCTGTTTATGTAGTGCCTTATTAAATGTATTTTGAGTGTAATATAGAAAAAAAAAACACCTAGAGAGCTATTTAGCAGATCACATTAAGGACATCCAAACTGTGCCTAAGTTCTGTCCATAGAACTCAGGTCTATCTGAAGCCCAAACTATGCTTAAAAGTAGACCTGTTTTTCATTTGCATACAATGTAGACATGAGATGGACGGTTCGCTCAGCGTTATGCAAATGAATCAAAGAACGCCCATATTGAAGCCTAACCCAGACCACGCCCATTCCATGCCTACGCCTATTACGTTAGGCGTGAGTTTTCCCAATGAGCATCCATGAAATTGTGGATGCGCCTACAAAGTGATGTCCACATCCTTTAGACGTCCATGTGCCAATTATCGCTTGTTAAGACCATTAAATGGCTCATTAACCACTTGGTTTGGATTCCTAAATCCTGCTCAGCATTAGGCGGGACTTAGGCACTCTTTACAGAATCGGGGCCAAAATGTTTTTGGAATGATATAGCTGTGCTGAATCCATGTCAACCTGGATTCAGGACTGGGCATGTGATGAAAACCCTTCAGGTAGGATTAAAGGTAAGCTGAGAACTAGAGAAAATAACTGCTGTTTAGTGCCGACTCTTCAAGTCTTCTCAGCTGCGTTTGATTTTATTGATCACAAGCTGTTGGTCAGTTTATGGGAGCAGGGTATCTATAGAATTACACTTGGGCAGTTTTCTTCCTTTTTGATGAACTGTTCCTAACAGGCTGTCTTGGGAGATTTCTGTTCATTGTTAAACCTTTAAATTGTAGAGTTCCCCATGTTTTCCTTCAAGATCTTGATTGATTTAATTTAAAAAATTCATTTCCACATTGTCAGTAATGTGCAGTTTTATGCCCCTTAGGAACATCAAAATCTTTGGAAAATGAAAATTTATGCCTTGCAGCAATCTGGGACAAAACAGAAAGAAATAATTTACAGCTCATCTAAGTCTGAAGTTTTGCTGATTTTTACTATGCACTTGTTTTTACTGAATGATACTGGGCTCCCATTGAGAACAGAAGTCAGATATTTGTTTGCTTTTTGTAACCCAGCATAAATTTTGATTTACAGAATGCCAACATTACCAGGAACATGTTTTCTCAAAGCCACATCAATAGGCAGTTAAAACTACTGATTAGTAAACCTCACTTTGCCTCAGTGATAAGAACATAAGAACATAAAAATAGCTTTACTGGGTCAGACCAATGGTCCATCAAGCCCAGTAGCCCATTCTCACGGTGGCTAAAACCCAAGGAGTAGCAATATTCCATGCTACCGATACAGGGCAAGTAGTGGCTTCCCTCATGTCTTTCTCAATAACAGACTATGGACTTTTCCTCCAGGAACTTGTCCAAACCTTCCTTAAAACCAGCTACACTATCCGCTTTTACCACATCCTCTGGCAATGAGTTCCAGAGCTTAACTATTCTCTGAGTGAAAAAAAATTTCCTCCTATTGGTTTTAAAAGTATTTCCCTGTAACTTCGAGTGTCCCCTAGTCTTTGTAATTTTTGACTCTTGTAACCACCCTTCTACAATGCTTTGTATTATTGCAGCCCATTTAATTTCATGTCGTAGATGGAGGGAGCATATTAATTGCCAGCTAAAGGAACTTTGCTGGCTTTCAATTAATTGGCAAGTATACGTCAAAAGTTTGTATCTAGTGTTTAAAAGCATAGTAAGGCCGATTCTGTTCAAATTATGCTTGAGGTTACAGGAGACTGTTAAATATATACATATAAAGAGATTAATTCTGTTGTCGCAGTAAATCAAATTTATTGTTCTATCATTTATTTCATGACACTCTTTAAAATTGCTGATCTGGGCAGAATCAATCTAAGCAGCAAATTATCATGATTATTTGATGTTGATGCTCTGAGTGCCCCTTGCTGATGTATCAGAGTCTAGAGTCCACAAGTACATGGATGTATTTATTTAAAATATTTATAGCCCACATAGCCAACCATACTAAGCACGTACCAACTTTACATACATAATAAAATAAGAATAAAACCAGACAACAAATACAGACCTAAAACAGGTCTAAAACTGAATGTAAAAATTAAATTAAATTGAATTAGCGATTTTTGCATTTTATTTTTCAGGGAGTATTTTTAACAAGAGTAAAAATGGTCTACCAGCTAACATTTACTTTTTATTGAATCAATCAAAAACAGTAAGCCTTAGATTACATATGACACAGATATTATGAGAAAATATACAGAAGGCTATTGCAACAATAAAAATAAAAGAAAAACATTTTACGTACTTCTACCCCTTTCCCTCCTTCCACATTATGCTTCATCTGTTTTCTTGAAATTGCAATAAACATTTTTATAAACTAAAATACTATAGTATACTGTCATTTTCAACTTTTACAACACCAATAAGAGAAGCAATCTTTTATTAAATTTGCATCCCCCCCAATCCCAACATTTCCCTTATCAAAATACTTAGAGAAGACGTTAAAACACAACCAAGGATATCTATTAGCTGCTCCTTCCCACTAACAGCTCATGCGCCCAAGACTACCGAGAACCTCTTATCTCTAAGTAACTATAATTAAATCATGCAATGTTAATCATCTCATGTATAAAGATGTTTCAAAAAGTAACAGTAAATTGAATATTCTGAGATATATAATTAAATTAGAAATACAAATTATATGTAATTTTTCTACTTAATCACCCTTCTTTTCTACACACTTCTCACACCGTTGCACTAACTTCTTTATTCCATTGGAGAAAAACATTTTTGTTTGTGCCTTCAGCCAGAAATGCATAGCTTCTTTGACCTCGTCATTGCTTCCAAATCTTCATCCTCTCAAATTGTCTTTCAAGGATCTAAATACATGATAATCAGAGAGCAAGATCAGGGCTGTACAGAGGATGCTGCAAGATCTGAAATCTCAATCTCTGAATGGCTGCAGTGGTCATGTGAGGGTGTGCGTTATCTTAAGCCTCTGTGATGGCTCCTTATTTTTTGGCTTCAACTCCTCCAACATTGCACTGTATCAGGTACTATTCACTGTTTCACCCGTTTCCTGATTTGGTCCATTCAGATCCCAGAAGAAAGTGAACAGGACCTTTCCAGTGGAGGGCTGAGACTTGAACTTTTTGACTAGAGATGATGTGTGATGCCAGTATGAAGATTGCCTCTGGCTTTCAGCCTTAAAGTGATGCACCCAGGTTATATCCTCTGTAACGATACATGCCAGGAAAGCCTTCTCCTTCATCGTGCCAAAAAGGTTGTGTATGTCTGCACATGAATCATCTAGTACTCATCAGTCAGCATCCTAGGCATCCACCATGCACACAATTTGCAATACTTAAGAACTTCCATGACGATGGTATGTGTGGATCTGATACTAATATCCAATTTCCTGGCCAGAACTGAATGGAGCAGAACGGGTACAAGTGGATCGATTTTTCACTCTTGTCAAAAATTAGAGACTAGGGGACACTAGATGAAGTTACAGGGAGATGCTTGTAAAATCAATAGGAGGAAATTTTTTTTCACTCAGAGAATAGTTAAGCTCTGGAACACATTGCTAGAGGTTGTGGTAAGAGCGGATAGTGTAGCTAGTCTGTTATTGAGAAAAACATGGGGGAAGCCATTGTTTAACTTGGATCAGTAGCATGGGATGTTGCTACTTCTTGGTTTTTGACCAGATATTAGTGACCTGGATTGGCCACCATGAGAACAGGCTACTGAGCTTCAAAGACCATTGGTCTGATCCAATAAGGCTATTCTTAGGTTATGTTCTTAAAGAAATGCACCTGTTTTCACAAACAATGGTGTCAGCACGACCCACCTTCTCATCAGTGATGGCCGTGCTGAGATGACTGGAGAGTTTCTCATCAAGGATTGATGTTCGCCAATTTTTAAACACATCTACCCAATCATACACTCTTATCAATGAAGGCATCAACATGCTGTTGTAGCATTCTTCTATGAATTTCACGAGGTTTCAAACCCTCTGACTACAAAAATCTGATGACTGCTCACTGCTCCTCTATTATGCAAACAGCTAAGGGCACCACCATTTTGTATATGGTGCCCTACTGATTAAGCACGCTATTCCTTCTATTGGCCAGTGTCAACATTTCTTTTAAGAATGTATCTTCCCTGCACAGGAGTTTGAAATGTTAGGGGTGTTCGTTTCATAAAATACTGTCAATTTGCTGTTACTTTTTGAAACGCCCTTGTTAATAGCAGTTCAGAGAAACATCATGTCTGAATGAAATTAATACACCACTTCTTGAGTTCCAACCCAACCTCCAACAAAACCAAAAATCTAAAAGTTAAAAAGACCATCATCCAAAAAGAGGGAGTCATAGAACTAGAAAGAATGTGAGGTTTATTCTTATCCCCAAGATAATCTATAGCAGCGTATCGCAAACTGTGTGCTGTGGCACACTAGTGTGCCTTTGCACACTGGGGGAGGAGGAGAGGTGCTGGCTGACTGCCTACAGGATGTGCCTCTCGCAGAGAGAGGCATATCCCGTAGACCAGAGGTTCTCAACACATGGTGCCGGCGCTGTACGTCTCCCAATGTCCTGCTGCTGTCGCCTATCTCCTGGGACTCCCGCCTTACTCGTCTTCTCTCTCCACCCCTACACCAGCAGCTCACTGTGTGCTTTTAACTTCCCTACATAGCTGCAGCTAGCATTAGTTTAGCCATGGTTTTATCAGGCAGCCTCGGGGCCTTTGCTAGGCCGGCCCGCTTCAATGATGAAACTTCCTCTTTCATCAGAGGGAGGCCAGGCCCTGAGGTTGCCTGATGAAATCACGGCTAAAGTAATGTTAGCGACAGCTGTGTGGGGAAATTAAAACCTTGTATGTCTGGGACAGAGTTGGTTAATTCTTACAATCACTTGATAAATCTTAATCAATTGTTAATGTAGTCCTTATTCACTTCTCTTTAAATCACTAACTATTCTCTGTACTCTTTCTAAATCTCTAATACAGTTTGAGTTAGAATAGTTCTTTTTATGCTGTTTTATATTTGTTTGTATTTACTGTGATTTTGTATGTGATTGTTTCCCGCTTAGATTTGTGGATATGCGGGTTCAAAATAATCTATAATAATAATATGCTAAGCGCGCAAGCGCACTCTTATCCTGTGTTCCCTGAGATCTGATCTGTCAGGATGTGGCTGGCAGAATGCGCATGCGCGCCTTGAAGGACCGGCCAGGTAACACACCACGACTCCCCCTCTTCCCCCCCCCCCGCTTCCAACCCTACCCAGCATACCACTAACACGCCGCGACTCCCCCCCCGCCAACCCTACCCGCCACACCAGAAACCCCCGTTGACCCTCCCAGCCTACCCTCCCACTGCTACACAGCCGACAAACCTCACAGCTCCAGCAGCGTCCCAGGCACACTAAACACACTGCTTCGGCTCTTCTACTGGCCTAATTTCCTCTGCCACGTAACTGATGATGTCATCAGGGACGCGGCAGAGGAAATTAAGCCAGTAGAAAAACCGAAGCAGCATGTTTACTGTGCCTGGGATGCTGCTGAAGCTGCGAGATTTGTCGGCCGTGTAGCAGTGGGAGGGTCGGCTGGGAGGGTCAACGGGGGGTTTCTGGTGTGCCGGGTAGGGTCGGCGGAGGGGGGGGGGTTAAAACATGCTGCTCAGGGGGATGGGAGGCAGGCAGGCAGGCTGGCATTGGAGGGGGGTGGGGGGGTTAAAATGGAAGGCAGGCAGGCAGGCTGGCATCGGAGATGTGGGGTGGTTTCCATGGAAACATGCTGCTCAGGGAGATGGGAGGCAGGCAGGTTGGCATGGGAGTGGGGGGTTCAATGGAAGGAGGATGGAAGGCAGGCAGGCATCGGAGGGTGGGGGATTTCAATGCAAGCACGCTGCTCAGGGGGATGGGAGGCAGGCAGGCAGGCATCGGGGGGGGGTTAATGGAAACATTCTACTAAAGGGGATGGGAGGCAGGCAGGCAGACTGGCATCGGGGGGGGTTAAATGGAAACATGTTGCTCAGGGGGATGGGAGGCAGGCAGGCTGGCATCGGGGTGGGGACAAAGTCTGGAAGATAATGATGACAATATAAAGAGGCACTGGGGGCAATAAGGACATAGAAATGGGTACTGAGGGCACTAAGGACATAGAATGCACTGAGGGCACTAAGCAGGACAGAGGCACTGGGGGCACTAAGGACACAGTACAGAGGCACTGGGGGCACTAAGGACATGGGAAGAAGGCACTGGGGGCATTATGGACACAGGAAGGAGGTAATGGGCGCACTAAGGACATAGGAAGAGGTAATAAGGACATGGGAAGCAGGCACTAGGAACACTATGGGACATAGGAAGGGGCACTAAGGACATAGGAAGGAGGCACTGAGGGCACTAAGAATATAGGGAGAAACACAGACAGAAAAAATGACAGACAGGCAGCGTGCAAGGAGATAGAGACAAAGAAAAAAAAAAACCCAGACAGACAGACATCTACTCTAGCACCCGTTAATGTAACGGGCTTAAAGACTAGTTTTAAATAAATAAATAAATGCACACAGTGAGCTGCTGCTAGGGAGAGGAGAGATACTGCTGGACAGGGGAGGAGGGAAAGGGAAGGGAGACGAAGTACTGCTGTACATGGGGAGAGGGAGAGGTGCTGCTGGACGTTGAGAAGGGGGAGGAGGGAAGAAGATATACTGCTGGACATGGAGAAGGGGTACTGACATGGTGAGGAGGGAAAGGGAAGGGAGGAGAGGTACTGCTGGACATGGGAAAGGGGGAGGGTAAGGGGTACTACTGGACACGGGGAGAGGGAAAGATGCTGCTGGACAGGGAGGGAGGGAAAGGGAAGGGAGAAGAGGCACTGCTGGGCCTGGCAGAAGGGGAGGGAAAGGAAAGGTGCTACACACTGGAGGGGAGGGGGAGATGGTACATGGGGAGAGAGCATATTAGTTGAATGGGGTTGGGGGAAGAAAGGAAGGAAAATTGTTGCAGGAGGAGTGAGTGTGATGAGAGGAGAAATGGACATGGGGTGGAGGAGAGGGCGAAATGGTGCATGGGGATAGAACATGTTGGGGTGGGGGTAGGAAGGAGGGATGGCACTCGAGGGAAGAGGCAAGGAGAGAGAGAAAGCATGCAGGAGGCAGAAAGTGTTGAACTCATGGAGAGGGAGAGATGGATGGGGAGGACAGAAAGGAGAGAAGGAGAAATATCACACTTGGGTGAAGGGGGAGAGGGCAGACAGAAAAGTTGGTCTCATGGAGGGAAAGGGAGATGTTGGTTGGGGAAGGGAAAGAGGAACAGAGGAGAAGCAGCATGCAGGAGGAAGAGAAGGAAATGTAGTACTGTTGGAAAGGAGGGAAAAATGTTGGAATGGGAGGGGGACCAAAAAGGAGGAAGGGAGGGGAGATGGACTGCAGGGGGCAGAAAGGAGGAAGGGAGAGAGAAATGTTACACTGGGCGGAGGATAGATGACTCAAAGAAGGGAAAGATACCAGACCAGAGAATGGAAGGGAAGGAGGGGAGTCTAGTAGTGCTATAGAAATAACAGTAGTAGTAATAGTAGTAGTAGAAGAGAGAGATGCCAGACTTGGAAGGGGGGAAAGAAGAAGAGAGATATCGGACAATTGGGAGGAGAGAGGGAAGGAGAGAGAGGTCAGACTGTTGGGGAGGGAAGGAGAGAGATGTCAGACCATGGAAATGGAGAGGGAAGGAGAGAGAGATAGGAAAGGAAGTCATGGAAAAGTAGATTTTGAGAAGAAAGTAGAAAAATGGAAAAACTGAATGTTAAGCTAATGCCAAAGATGGATGCAGGGCAGAAAGTGAAGGAGAGAAAAACAGTCAATGGATAAGAAGGCCCTGGAAACACAGTTAAGAGCAGAGAAATATAAAATCACCAGACAACAAAGGTAGGGAAAATGATTTTATTTTTAATATAGTGATTGAAATGTGTCAGTTTTGAGAATTTATATCTGCTGTGTATATTGTGTATATAAGAAAAATGAATGGAAAAAATTGCATTACAATTAGTAAAGGGGGCAGGGTCTGAGGCAGAACTTGGGTGGGTCTAAGGCAGAGCTTGGGCAGTGTGTGGTTGGGGGTACTCAGTTGCTATTTGTTAGACTTAGGGGGCACTTAGTTTGAAGTAGTTCAAAAACACCGCTGTACGCAATCAGTGGTGCCAGTGTGTCTCCTTCTCTATGGCCCTCTTCGCTGCTGGCACACCCCACAAGCGTCTCAGGGCCTGTCTAGAAGACCTCTGTGCATGCGCGGATATCGACATGATGTCACATGTGCATGACCTCATCATGGTGATGTCTGCACACTTTCGGAGTGCCTCAAGCTGTGGCCACTACCTTTTGTGTGCAGCGGCTCGAGAAAGTTTGAGGGACACTGATCTAAAGTCTTCAGGTACAGAATGAAAATATAACAAGCAGCTCCATTCCTAAAGACACCCCTATTCCACCAGTGCAGTCTTTAGCAATGGAGTTTTATATAAAACCTTCTTGCATATGAGTCCCCACCTGCCAAAGAATATAACGAGATCTCCCATTCTGTAGCATAAAAACCTCCAATTTGTCAAATAAGAACCCTATTGCTGAAAATGGGACTCAGAATTGCTGCTGCTGCGTCAGACCAGTGGTCCATTGTGCCCAGCAGTCTGCTCACATGGTGGCCCTTAGGCCAAAGACCAGTGCCTTGAGTTTAGCCTTACCTGCGTACGTTCTGGTTCAGCAGGAACTTGTCTAACTTTGTCTTGAATCCCTGGAGGGTGTTTTCCCTTATAACAGATTTCGGAAGAGTGTTCCAGTTTTCCACCACTCTTTGGGTAAAGAAGAACTTCCTTACATTTGTACGGAATCTATCCCCTTTTAACGAACGAGAGTGCCCTCTCGTTCTCTCTACCTTTGAGAGGGTGAACAACCTGTCCTTATCTACTAAGTCTATTCCCCTCATTATCTTGAATGTTTCGATCATGTCCCCTCTCAGTCTCCTCTTTTCAAAGGAGAAGAGGTTCAGTTTCTCTAATCACTCACTGTCACCAGTCCCTTAACCATTTTAGTCGCTCTTCTCTGGACTTTCTCGAGTAGTACCGTGTCCTTCTTCATGTATGGCGACCAGTGCTGGACGCAGTATTCCAGGTACAGCGGCATGATAACATTCTCCGATCTGTTCATGATCCCCTTCTTAATCATTCCTAGCATTCTGTTCGTCCTTTTCGCCACCGCCACGCATTGCGCAAACAGCTTCATTTACTTGTCGACCAGTACTCCCAACTCTCTTTCCTGGGGGGGTCTCTCCAAGTACTGCATCAGACATCCTGTATGTGTGTATAAGATTTTTCTTACCGACATGCATCACCTTACACTTATCCACGTTGAACATTTGCCATGTCGCGGCCCATTTCTCGAGCACGTTTATGTCACATTGCAGGTCTTCGCAATCCTTCTGCGTTCTCACTACTCTGAATAACTTTGTATCAACTGCAAATTTAATCACCTCGCTCGTCGTACCAATTTCCAAGTCGTTTATAAAGATGTTGAAGAGCACGGGTCCAAGCACCGAGCCCTGCGGCACTCCACTCGTGACGCTTTTCCAGTCCGAGTATTGTCCATTTACCCCCACTCTCTGTTTCCTATCTGTCAACCAGTTTTTTAATCCACATGAGTATTTCACCCTCGATTCCGTGGCTCGCAATTTTTTGAAGTAGTCGTTCATGCGGGACCTTGTCGAAAGCCTTCTGAAAATCCAGATATACAATGTCGACCGGGTCACCCTTGTCTATCTGCCTATTTACTCCCTCGAAGAAGTGCAGCAAGTTCGTCTAGCAAGATCTTCCTTTGCTGATGCCGTGCTGGCTGGTCCCCATCAGATTATGTCCATCTAGGTGATCAATGATGCGGTCCTTTATCAGTGCCTCTACCATCTTTCCCAGTACCGAGGTCAGGCTCACCGGTCTGTAGTTTCCAGGATCTCCCCTCGAACCTTTCTTGAAGAGGGCGTAACATTTGCCACTTTCCAGTCTTCCTGAATCCTTCCCGATCTGATCGACAGATTGGCTATTAGTTGGAGCAGTTCAGCTATAGCCCCTTTCAGTTTCTTGATTACTCTCATATGGATGCCATCCGGTCCTAGGGATTTATTCATTTTAAGCCTATCAATCTGCTTGCATACCTCTACTAGACTGACCGTCAACCCTGCCAGTTTCCCGTCTTCATTTCCTGTGTATAGCCTGTCGGCTTCCGGTATGTTGCATATATCCTCTTTGGTAAATACAGACGCAAAAAATGTGGTTAGTTTGCCGGCGATGGCTTTGTCTTCCTTTAGCACTCCCTTTATTCCATGGTCATCCAATGGCCCCACCGCTTCTTTCACAGGTCGTTTCCCCTTAATATATCAAAAAAACGGCTTGAAGTTTTATGCCTCCTTAGCTATTTTTTCCTCATAGTCTCTTTTGGCACCTCTTACCGCTTTATGGCACCTGCTTTGATGTTGTTTGTGCTTTTTCCAGTTTTCGTCCATTTTTGACCTTTTCCGTTCCTTAAATGAAGTTTTCTTGTCTCTGATCGCTTCCTTCACCGCTACAGTGAGTCACGCTGGTTCCTTGTTCTTCTTCCTCTTGGATCCCTAGATTTTGCGCTTCGGTGACTGTGTCCTTAAAAAGGGATCATACTTGCTCTATCGGTTTTACAGTGCTTATCATATTCTTAATCTTCTTCCCCACCATGAGTCTCATCGCTTCATAATTTCCTTTTCGGAAGTTCAGTGCCGTGGCTGTCGTTCTGGATCGATATTTTGCCCCTGTGTCTAAGTTGAAGCTGATCATATTGTGATCACTGCTTCCCAGCATCCCTTCTACTTCTACGCCGGTCCTCGTAGTCCATTTAGAATTAAGTCCAGAATTGCATTTCCTCTCACATTTTCCTTGATGAGCTGTTCCAGGAAGCAATCGCCTACAGCATCTAGGAACTTGGTCTCCCTACTGCAGCTGGAGGTGCCTAGGTTCCAGTCTATCCATGGATAATTGAAGTCGCCCATGATAACTGCGTTGCCGCCCTTCCAGTTACGTTTAATCTCGTCCGTCGTTTCTCCATCAGTTTCTTCTGACTGCCCTGGGGGTCGGTAGTAGATGTCGATCTTCGTTTCCATTCCATTTATTCCCGTAATTTTGGCCCATAGAGGCTCTACCTTATTTTTCATTTCCAACTTGTTCTCTATGACTCAATTCCCTATTTGATGTATAAGGCAATATCCCCACCTTTTTGACCTACTCCGTCTCTGTGGTATAGCTTGTATCTCGGTAGCACAGTGTCCCAGACCTTTTCCTCGTTCCACCATGTTTCTGTGATGCCGATGATGTCAAGGTTATCTTTTTGTGCCATAGCTTCCAATTCCCCCATCTTATTCCTTAGGCTCCTTGCGTTCGTATACATACACTTGAGTTTGCGGCCTGTTACTTTCTTGCAATTCCTTCCCTCTTATGTCCCTTTGATCCGTCAGGATTTCTGTCTTGCCTATGATCCGGTGAGTCTCCCCGCTATCTTCCTGCACAGTATCCTCTGGGTATACCGTTTCCCGAACTATCGACTCTTGGTCGACTGTCAGCTTTCCCCATCTTCCTAGTTTAAAAACTTCTCAATTTCTCTCTTGATGTTGCTTGCAAGTAGTCTCGTTCCTTCTCCGCTGAGGTGGAGTCCTTCCTTCCTGTATAGCTTGCTCTTCCCCCAGAATTTCGTCCAGTTGTGCATAGTGGAATCCTTCTTCCTCACACCAGCGCCTCATCCACACGTTAACTGCTTGCAGCTCCGTCTGCCTCTTCTCATTGGCCCTGGGTACCGACAGGATCTCCGAGAACACTACCCTCAGCATTCTGGTCTTCAGCTTCCCTCCTAGCATCTGGAACTGGTCCTTCAGTCCTTCTCTAGTGTAGTTCCTGTTGCTTACGTTGTTTGGCCTCGCGTGGTCACCACCACCATATCTTCCTCTTCCACACTGTAGATGATATACTGCCCCCCCCCCCCATTTTAAATAATTGAACCTGTGTCATATAAGCTCAATGAATCACCCAAAATTGAATTCCCGAAGTTCTGCACTTAATACCAATGTATCTGAGAAACCAATCTCTTAAAATCCAATGACAGTATCTGGCATCCCAGGTCCCCAGCTTAGTGCCTCTCTCTCCCTTCAACAACCTTAGCTGATGAGCACACAGTGAGAGCTTTGTGCAAACCTGATACTGATAAAATTTAATCTTTTATCTGAGCAAAATAATTTCCAAATCACTTACTATATTGCTGATTTAAAGACTCTTTGTCTTTGTGAGTTTATATAATGCTTAAGTTGAATATAGGTATAAACATCATTCATCTGTTCACCTACTCTCAAACTAGCCAGTGGCTTTATGCGATTTAGCATTTGTATCTCATGTTGTGCCTACTCATTAACAGTACAATTTTCGAGACCTGGCATAAACAACCCATTGCTTTGAAGAGGCAAATCTGAAGTTTGAGAATCAATGCTCCCTAGCTGGGTTAAATCTTTCCACAAAAGACACAAAGGAGCCAATAGTAGTCTGTCACGTAATTTGGGAGAAAGGTGTGCGCAAAGTGCCTATAGTAGATAAGAAAAATCCCAAGGAGAAAAAACCCCTCCAACTCCAGCTCTCAAGGGCTCTCTTTTATTAAGCCGTGGTACAGGTTTCTACTGCAGACCAGGGCGCTATATGCTCCGAGGCTCATAGGAATTCTGTGAATGTTGGAGCAATCGGAGCATTCAGTGCTTGGACCACGGTAGAAACCTCTACCGCGACTTAGTAATATATGAGGGGAGGATAGGTGTGTAATCCTGTCTGTGAATGAGGCAGTCTCCCAGTTGACACAGTAAACATGCCTGATTATGGTCTCCTTTTACAAAGGTGTGTTAGGACCTTAACACGCGGAATAGCGCGCGCTAAAATGCCATGCGCGCTAGCCGCTACCGCCTCCTCTTGAGCAGGCGGTAGTTTTTCAGGTCATGCACTAATCCAGTGTGTGCGCTAAAAACGCTAGCGCACCTTTGTAAAAGGAGCCCTATATCTCTTCATTTCTGGAAATCCCAGTCCTCCTCATCTCCAAGAACCCTGGAGTATGCCTAAAGGGGTTTGGGGTTTAGTGCCTTTCCAACAAAATTTAGTGAGCATTTTATTTAAAGCTCTGATATCTTTTTTAAATACAAGGGTGGTTTGAAAGATTAAGTTTAAAAAAAAAAAGTTAAATATTTTTTTAAAAACGAGTTATATTTCTCAACATAGTCCAGTGAGTGTCCAGTTTTTCCATCCCATTGGTAAAATAGGTTGTGTCAAATTTTAAAATATATTTAACTTTTTTAAAATTAACTTTTCAAACCATGCTTGTAATCTTGCTCCTTTGACTCTTCTTCTTCAATCTTTTGGTTTTATCTTCTTCATTTATGCAGCTGCTATTCAACTTCTCTATCCTCTCTAGACCAAGGGTGTCAAAAATCACATTAAGGGGTCGAAATCTAAAACACGGGCTAAGTCAAGGGCCAGACCCCACCCCCATAATAGTACTAATTGTAATAGCATTTTTTCCATTCATTTCTCATATACAATACACAATATAATCTTATTAACAACACATAATGGTTAACCACAAAATTAAACTACACAAAGCACACTATATGCTTCTCAACATTCATTCCTACCAGAACGCAGATAACCCCTATGCAAATACGGGACCAAAAACTAAAAGTACTAATATATACAAATGAAACCCTAAAATTCATGATTCTGCTTGCAGTACAACCCCAGAGAAATTAACAAATGCATTTTCTTCTTGACAGTGCAAAATATAGACAGCAGCTGTAAATTCTCCAACTTGACACAATTCAATCACTAAATTGACAATAAAATCATTTCCCCTACCATTGCTGTCTGGTGATTTTGTTTTTCAAACCATCTTTTCCCAGTCTCTGGCTACACTTCCTTCTGTCTGTGCTCTTAACTGTGTATCCAGGGCCACTTTATCCATTTGCTGTTTTTCTCTCCTTCACTTTCTCCATACATCCATCTTTAGCATTAACTTTTAACATTCAGCTTTCTTCTATTTTTCTGCTTTCTTCTCAAAATCTATCTACTTTTCCATGTCATCTCTTCCCATCTATCCATGTGTACCCATCTCCTCCCTCTTTCTCCCCTATTCCCATCTATCCATAAGAAGCATTTATTTTTATCTCTTCCCTGCCACACCCATTGCTGTGCATCATCTCCTCCCTGTCTCCCTTTCCCCTCCATCCCTGTGCACCATTCTCATCCCTATCCCATAGACAACTCAGTTTTCCTCCTTCCCCCCCCTCATATGGTCTGGCATCTTTCTCCTCTCCTTCCCTCCCTCTTCCTGAGGTCTAACATCTCTTTCCTTCCCTCCTCTTCTTTCTGTGGTCTGGCATCTCTCTCTCCCCTCCTTCCCTTCCGTGGTCTGGCATCTCTCTCTCCTTCCCATTTCAGTGGTCTGATAACTCTCTTCCCCATGCATCTCTACCTCACTCCTCTCCCACCACCATGTCCAATAATTCTCTCTCTGTCCCTCTCTCTGCCCAACAATTCTCCTCTTTTTTTCATCTCCTCATGTGCACCATCTCTCCCTTTCTGACACCCAATTCTCCCTTTCTATTCCCTTCCTTACCTCAGCATCTTTCCTTCACTCTCTTCATTCTTCCATCCTATGGCTCATGCTCCCCCCCTCCTTCCTTTCATTCTATGTTCCAGCTTTATGCCCCTTCCCTCCTTCCTTCCATCATTTGTCTGAAGTGTGCGCTCCCTCCTTCTTGGGTCCCAAAACGCCCCTCTCCCTTCATTCTGTGCCTCAAATACTTACCTCCCTCTGGTGGGTGTTTAACTTCTGACCAGCTCCCTCCTCCTCATTGCCACAGTTGTCCTGTGCCTTAGCCAGAAGTCTTCTCTCCGACGTTGCAATGTCAGAGGGAAGGCTCCCGGGTGAGCCGCGAGATGTATGAGGAGCTGCCACCCGCGGCTTTGTGCACAGAAACGACTTTGGCAGTGAAGAGGAGGGAGCTGGCCAGAAGGTAAACACCTGTGGGCGGCGGCAATTATCAAAACACCGCATCGCCCTCGTCTAATGTAAGGCGCACGTCTGCAGGCCGCATAAAACGGCCAGGCGTTTGACACATGTGCTCTAGACTCTCATTACACCATCTTGTCATTCATCCATATCTAGTAAGTTAGATGAAAATGTTGACTTGGTTTACATCAAATAAATTGAAAATGCTCAGAAAACTGCAGTACTACTTTTCTTCTCAGGTACCCCATTTCAAAATCCAGCAAATTTCTATGTTTCTATTAAAGGTACCATTTTACCTTTTTCAACAGAAAACAAGATCTTAGGAGTTGTGATAGACAATACTTTATCCTTTAACTCTCATATTTCAAAGGTAGATTCTTCTTTCTTAGCTCTTCTTCAAATTTGTTCCATTCATTCATTTCTTCAGCCTTGTTCTCTTCGCATCCTTATATATTCTTTAGTACTTTCAAAGCTGGATTATTCTACTTCAGGGGTATCCAATGTCGGTCCTCGAGGGCCGCAATCCAGTCGGGTTTTCAGGATTTCCCCAATGAATATGCATTGAAAGCAGTGCATGCACATAGATCTCATGCATATTCATTGGGGAAATCCTGAAAACCCGACTGGATTGCGGCCCTCGAGGACCGACATTGAACACCCCTGTTCTACTTGGTCTCCTAAATTATCAACTTCATCAGCTACTAAAAACACTCAAACACTCAAAACACTGCAGTTCGGTTACTTTATCATTGTTCTAAATTCGACCATGTCACTACTCTCTTAAAAGCTGAGCATATTCTCCCTATTTCTTATCAAATTCCATTTACATATAATATACTTACTTTTCAAATTTTTTGAAGTGGTCTTCTCTCTTTTATTTGGTTATCTATTTCAATACTCCTTCCAAAAAACCCCTCAATCCTTGTCTAAATCTTTATTGACTATTTCTTCATTTAGGCAGTTATTTTGGGATGTCCACAGAAATTCTTCTTTTTCAGTTATGGCTCCTACTCTCTGGAACTCCCTTCTTTTATATCTCTGTACAGAAACCTCTTTTCCAATATTCAAAGCTCAATTAAAAGCCTACTATTTTTCACAGGCCTTTAATACATAGCATATTTCCTTCTTAGATTGATTAAGTATATTATCACAGGAGACAAATTTACATTTAGATGAAAAGGTTAATAGAAATGTTGAGGATTTTTAAAACTTTTTATCTTTGCTTAATTATAATCTTCCTTTACCTGCACAAACACAAGAAAAAGGTCATCATTGAAGGAGACTTTAGATCCTTCTATCTCTCTTAACTCATGGTCTGGTGTCAAGATATTTGGTCTGATCATTTCACTTATTATTTTAATTTAGTTTGGAATCAATTAAAATTTAAAAATCATTCAAGAATAAAAAAAGAACATCTTATAAGGGGTCATATTAATCCAGAGGAATATTGGCCACAATATGAGTTGTTAACGGAGCTTGGTGAAGGGGTTGATTTTTGGGACTATTGGCTAGAAACAAGTACATCTATTTTAGATAAAATTGCCCCTAAACGAAAAAATAAACGTTGTTCAAATAAACTCCTAAAAATGAAACAATTAGTAAGACGATTGGAAAGGATCTGGATAAAAATTGGAAAATTATTAGATCAGAATAATTGGAGATCCAACATAAAAATTTACAAACAATTGATAAAAGAAAAACGTAAAGCATTTTATTCATCTAAAATTGATTCATCTACGGTAATAAAGGTTCAATGGATATCAATACAAAAGAACTGTTCAATCTGATTACAAATTTATTTGATACCACACGCCACACTCAATCTATACATAATATTATGTTACCTTTAGCAAATGATTTAGCTCAGAATTTTGATTTAAAAATTAAAAATCTAAGAAATATTGCTCGATAAATGATACTCATGAATATCAAATGCCTAATATGCAAAGAAATGTAATACAAGTGGATATGATTTGGAGCTCCTTTCATGATTTAGAATGGAATAATTATATTAAATTATATAACAAATAAGCTAAATCATATTGTGTTTTGGACTCTTGTCCACCAGAAATTATGATATCAGCTCCATTAGATTTTAAACTGAATTTGAATTATCTGACTGATAATTTAAGGAATGGAAAATTACTCACTAATAATAATGGTCATATTATAATAACTCCAATCCCCAAAACCCCCAAAGAATCATTAGCATTAATCACTAATTATAAACCAGTAGCATCCATTCCATTTTTTGTAAAAATTATGGAAGGATTGGTCCATTCTCAACTAATGGACTATCTTGATCAATTTTCTCTCTTGCATGAATCTCAATCTGGTTTTAGATCTTTATTTAGTACCGAGACAGTAAAGGCTCCTTTTACGAAGCTGCGGTAGCGGCTTTAACGCGCACAACTTTTAATCACACACTAACCCCCGCGCTAGCCAATAAACTACCGCCTGCTCAAGAGGAGGCGGTAGAGGCTAGCGCAGCTGGCAGTTTAGCGCGCGCTATTACACACTTTAAACTGCTACCGCGGCTTCGTAAAAGGAGCCCTAATTGCGAATATTTTTGACAATTTACGTTCTTTGTTTAGTAAAGGTCTTAATACCTTGATCATGCAATTTGATATGAGTTCTGCATTTGATTTAGTGGACCATGGAAAATTGCTGCAATGTTTAGATGCTATTAGTATTAGAGAAGAGGTGTTAGAATAGTTTTGGGGCTTTCTCATATCTCGCACCTATCAAGTTCGTTTCAATAATGATCTTTCAGGTATTTGGAATAATTCATCTGGTTTTCCGCAAGGTTCACCATTGTCCCCACGTTAGCAGCTTTATTGCACGCAACTTTTTAGTGCGTGCTAACCCCTGCACTAGCCGAAAAACTACCGCCTGCTCAAGAGGAGGCAGTAGCGGTTAGCACAGCCGGCAAATTAGTGCGCACTATTAAGCGCGTTAAACCGCTAACGTGGCTTCGTAAAAGGAGCCCTTAGTGTCACTAATTATTGGCTTTTAACTTTTTTAGCTCTATTCAACTTCTTTTATTTTTTTTAACTATTATAAAAAACATAGAACTTTATGGACTTGCGGTATATAAACTGATTATTATTATTATTATTATGTGTTCCTCATTTACAGGGCCAGGTCAGCTTGGCTCTCCTGCACCTCTCAATCTTAGTCTCAACCTTCCCTTCTCTGCTTCTCCCTGTTTTTCTCTCTCATTCTCTCATCAGCAGAGCCCTTGCTTAAAAAACCTCTTCCTGGCTGTTCACCTTGCTGTGTTAATTAGCCACAGCTGAATAGGATTGCTGGTCAATCAGATGGTCCCTAGGTCTTTCCATAATGAGCTGCAGAGCCAAGGGCATTTTGGGACCCATAGTTCCTTTCAATAAAACTTATTTTACCCTTTTAAAAGTGCTAAGGTGGGTTGATATTTTCTTACATTCCATTATCTTCACTACTCCAATCAACTCCTTGAATGGTTTAACACTATCCCCCATTGTTCAGTTTGGGGATCAGTGTGTGCACTTAAAGAATAACAATAAGTTAAAAAGAATGATACTAATAAAAAGTTTTTATATATAATAATAAAAACAGAGACAGTTGGACTGATGATAGCCTGCATGCAGGTCATTAACCAAGACTGGTTCTAATAGAAATAACCGCGAGCACTTGAGATCCATAGTCTCTATAAAAAGAAAGACTTCTTTGATTTAGCAACAGCCTGTATATTTTAGGAGTCACAGTGTTTAACACTATCCCCACCAGTTATAGTGAGAGACAGCAACTCTTCCACCACCCCTCCTAACTGTCAGATTGGCAATCTAGCTTCCCAGGGCAATTGCCCCTTCCTTCCCTTTAAGCTGACACAGCCCAAACTTGGGGTTTAACGAGGAGAGTTGCACCCAGCTCCTCCTGGCAGAACTGGTGACACCCCAAAGAGTCATATATCCCCACCCTTAAACCTTAGCCATGGGTAAGGGATAAATTGCTCACCCCCCAAAAATCACCCAGGAAGGGCCTTTCTTTGTTTACCCTTTTTCCGTTACTGCTCACTCTACTTTCTTCCCTTCACACCAGGAACTTCACATCAGTAGTTAACCTGTCATCAGTTAACCCTTGGATCTTTATCTGAATTCCATCCTGCTTCTGGAGATCTGTCTACATCATTTGCATAAACATCATGTTTTGTTGTAGGACCTCCTGCAAGTGCTTCTCCATTTGGCTCAATGTTTTCCCAGGTCCCCCTAACCCAGGGGTGCCCAACGCGTCGATCGCGATCGACAGGTCGCTCGCTCAGGCGACCCCAGTCGATCGCAGAACGGGTTCCCTTCTTCCCTTCTCTTTTTTCCCCTCCTGACTGGCCCGCTCCTGAATTCTGCTGCTGCCTCCGCTGCTCAACATTTAAAAAAAAAAAAAAGGCTTGGAGAACTTATGCTCCGGGGGCTAACATGTGCTTGTACCGGCTTCCCTTCGCTTCCCTCTGAAACCGGAAGTTATGTCCGGGGAGGGGGAGGGGGTAAGAAGGGAAGCGGGCACTCACATGTTAGAGCCCTGTTCGCGGGCTAAAGCGGGAGACAGGTCAGTGAAGCTTGCGATTTGCTCTTCTTGCTGCCAAGTCCTGCCTACTTTCTGTTTCCTCAAAGGCAGGACCCGGCAGCATTTTTCCCAAAATGTCGATCTTGGGCCGATCAGCCTTCCTCTTCCCGACCTCAATTGTGCCGTCGGAGAGGAAGTTCTGGCCAGCGGAACTTCCTCTCCGACGGCAAAATTGACGTCGGGGAGAGGAATGCTGGTGGGCCCGAAGCAAGGAGAGCTTGGCGGGCGGCTTTGGGGGCCTGTTATCCGATGGCAGCGGCAGAAGCAGTGGCTTGTGGGTGGGCAGGGAGGGAGAAAGAGGGCAGGCAGGGAGACAGAAGGAAAGAAGAGAAACAGAAAAAAAGAATGGGGGCATGAAGAGAGAAAGAAAGAGAGGGCAAGGAGAGAAGAAGAAAACATTGGGGGGGGGGAATGAGGTCAGGAAGAGAGGAAGCATACAGGCTAAAAGAAGGGAAGAAAGATTGGATGCACAGTCAGAAGAAGAAAGTGCAACCAGAGACTCATGAAATCACCAGACAAGGTAGAAAAAATGATTTTATTTTAAATTTAGTGATCAAAATGTGTCTGAATTTATATCTGCTCTCTATATTTTACAATATGGTCCCCTTTTACTAAACCGCAATAGAGGTTTTTAGCGCAGGGAGCCTATGAGCGTCGAGAGCAGCGCTGGGCATTCAGCGCAGCTCCCTGCGCTAAAAACTGCTATCGTGGTTTAGTAAAAAGGGAGGGGGTGGGTATTTGTCTATTTTTGTATGGTTGTTACTGAGGTGACAGTGCATAGAGTCATCTCCTTTGACCTCTTTGAAAAAACCCCAGAATAGGAATGATAATTAACAATTGTATGCGTACAGTGTGCGTTGTGTTTTTTTTAAAAATTTTATTGTTGGTAGATCATTTTGACTTGGTCATTTTAAAAGTAGCTCGCAAGCCCAAAAAGTGTGGGCACCCCTGCCCTAACCTTTGGAGCTCTGCCTCAACCAGAGCTACACTGGCTGCAATCCATCTCATATCAGATTCCTTCTGGGATGAGGAGCCTCTTCTTTCAGCATTCCAGTCTCCAAACTTCTCTGGGCGTTTTATCATGCTGGCTAACCCTCTCAGGGATATCTAACTTGGTACATCCATTCCCCTTCTTTGGGTTTACTTTCACCTCCCTCATGGAACTACTGTGGAACATAAGAACATAAGAACATAAGAAGTTGCCTCCGCTGAGGCAGACCCTAGGTCCATCCTGCTCAGCGGTCCGCTCCCGCGGTGGCCCATCAGGCCCATTGCCTGAGCAATGGTCTATACCTATCTATACCCCTCAATCCCTTTTTCTTCCAGGAATCTATCCAAACCTTCTTTGAAACCATTTAATGTTTTCTTGTCTACAACAGCCTCTGGAAGCGCGTTCCACGTATCCACCACCCTCTGAGTGAAAAAGAACTTCCTAGCGTTTGTTCTAAACCTGTCCCCTTTCAATTTCTCCGAGTGCCCCCTTGTACTCCTTCCTGGCTCTCAAATTCACATCCTGCATAACCAGCCAACCATTCTCCAAACAGGCCTATATTTCCTGGGTCTACCAGCTTCCCTATGCTTTTTAAGGGATGCACTACCAGGACTGATCTCCCCATCTCTTCTCCAAAAGATTTGTCCTTTTCTTCCCCTCCAAGTGTTAGAACTGCTTCTGGGTCAGGGCATCTTCCTAATGCCTCTGTGCCTCCCCCAAACCTGAGACCTCTGTAGTTTCCATGGCCCCTGGTGCTTCCCCAATAGCTGCCCCCTCTGCTGCCCACACCTTTTGTTCCTCAGGTTTCCTGTATCTTTAGGGTTCCTAGCACCCTTTGGCTTTTGATCCCTCAACCCTTCTCCTGAAGCTGGCATCCTTTCCCACTGTTTCCTAACAACTCACCTAGTGCATAGGACCTACTGAAAAAAGTGACCTTACACATATTACTTAATCTTGCATCCCTAATTGCCAAGATATATCTGTACATTTTAGTGCTCAAGTAGGATAATATTGTTTCAGAATATCTACAGGGTAGAAGAAGGGGCCAAGCTGGTATAGAAGACAGATGTGTGTGCTTAGCTCTCTCCCCCGATAGAGATTTGGAGAGATGGTGCGGTTCACCTTGGCGTTGTTTTTAGCTATGGGGAAGTGGAAAGGGATTTTGGTCCTCCAGTGGCTGCGACCCTGAGACACCTCATTCAAACTATTATTTCAGGGGTAGTCTCACGAGGTTAGCCCAGGATCTTGCAGCAGTCATTTTATCACTATGGAAACTGTCGGGCAAAAGCATAAATAATAAGAACTTTATTTTCTATACTGCCAACACCCAAAGAGTTATAGGCGGTTTACAAGTAAGAGAACTGGACATTCAGTGATGAGATACAAATATGTAAAAAGCACCTAAGGCAGACCTGCAGGGGGACCTGGAGGGGCAGGATGGTTGTACAAATTCGCCAGGAGAGATTGAAGGCAGCTCTGGTTCCCCGCTCCACTAGAAAGCCAGGGCAGTACTGGAGGCCTGCGGTGGGTCCGGGAAGGGGTGGGGGATTGGCTGGAGAACCGGCAGACAGGACACAAGGGAAGGGAGGAGGGATCGTTTCTGCCCTGTACCGGTACTTGAATATAAACCATCAGTTTATATTCGAGTCAACCTTTTTTCCTCCTTTTTTTGGGGAAAAAGCTTACCTCAGTTTACATTTGAGTATACAGTATATGGTAAAAAAACATGAAGAACAATTTAATCAAATTAAAATGTTAGAAACAGATATAATTAAGGAGAGGTCTTTAATACAGAAAAAGTTATAATATATGGAAAATAATTAAAGGAAAAATAATTTAAGAATGTTGAACTTTCTAAGATCTCCAGTAGCGTCAACTGTTGAGATGGTGTGAAGATATCTGCGTGAGATATTAATTCTGGCACAGTTTACCACCAATTTTAAGAGCTCAAAATCTCACTATTAAGAACAAGAAAGTTCTACTCCAACTGGCAATACTTGAAATTTTTGTAGAGATGAATTTAATTAACTTTCTGGAAAACTCTCTGGAAGTGATTACTGAGACAACAACTCTTATCGTGACGTTTACTTTGAAGTATGATAGAGATCTAATTATTTGGACTTATTTCAGGCATATTAATGAGCAATTTCTTGGTCCACCAATCTGTTTATTTCCTGATATATCACAAGCATCACAGAGAAGGAAGGAAGGACTTATTGGCATTTTGTTTTCATGTTTGTAGAGATCTGGAATGAACTTCCTGCTTTTAAGCCAGTTGCAATTATCTTGTAAATTCCTGAAAACTTTGTTGTTCTCGCAATTTTTAAATGGTTTAACTACAGCCTCAACGAAATGATAATATTATAGTTATTTTTCTTATGCTTTTCTTATGTTTTTAATTAGTTCTTCCTTCTCTTGTTTTCTGCTATGTACTCTAGTCTTAATTATATGTGAACCGAGTCGAGCTCCACTGGGAGATGACCCGGTATATAAACCAAAGATTAGATTAGATTTTTCTCAATGGAGGAGAGTAAAAAGTGGAGTGTCACAGGGGTCTGTACTAGGACCAGTGCTATTTAACTTATTTATATAAACAATCTGGAAATTGGAATGACGAGTGAGGTGATTAAATTTTCAGATGACAATAAACTGTTCAAAGTTGTCAGAACAAATACGGATTGTGAAACATTGCATGCAGACCTTAGGAAAATGGAAGACTGGGCATCGAAGTGGCAGATGAAATTTAATGTGGACAAATGCAAAGTGATGCATATTGGGAAGAATAACCCAAATCACAGTTACCGGATGCTAGGGTCCACCTTGGGGTTAGTGCCCAAGAAAGGGATCTGGGTGTAGACAATATGATGCATTGTAGACAATGTAATGGAGCAGCCAAAAAAGCAAACAAGATGCTAGGAATTATTAAAAAAAGGGATGGTTAACAAGACTAAAGATATTATAATGCCTCTGTATCACTCTATGGTGCAACCTCATCTTAAGTTTTGCATTCAGTTCTGGTCTCCTTATCTCAAGAAAGATATAGCGGCACTAGAAACGATTCAAAGAAGAGCGAACAAGATGATAAAGGGGATGGAACTCCTCTCATATGAGGAAAGACTAAAAAGATTAGGGCTCTTCAGCTTGGAAAAGAGAAGGCTGAGGGAAAATATGATTGAAGTCTACAAAATCCTGAGTGAAGTAGAACGGGTACAAGTGGATCGATTTTTCACGCCATCAAAAATTACAAAGACTAGGGGACACTCGAAGTTACATAGAAATACTTTTAAAACCAATAGGAGGAAATATTTTTCACTCAGAGAATAGTTAAGCTCTGGAACGCGTTGCCAGAGGATGTAATAAAAGCGGATAGTGTAGCTGGTTTTAAGAAAGGTTTGGACAAGTTCCTGGAGGAAAAGTCCATAGTCTGTTATTGAGAAAGACACGGAGGAAGCAACTTCTTGCTCTGTATCGGTAACATGGAATATTAAGTTTCAAGTTTATTAGTGTATTTGATTAATCGCCTATTAAAATTACTAAGCGATGTACAAAATCAATAAAGAGCAATAAAAAGAAACTAACAATATACATAATGGTTACATATTATACATACATGAGTCGGGAGGAAAAAAAGGTTAAAAGTTGCAATTTTAAAATTTTTTATAGAAATAAAGGAAGGTACAAAAGGAGGGGATGTTTAAAACCATAGCATTGATAAAAGCATATCTAAGAAATGTAAAAAATTTTCAATTATTAAAAGCGTCGTTAAATAAATAAGTCTTTAATAATTTTTTAAATGAAGAGATATCTTTTTCAATTCTAATGTAATGTGGCAGGGCGTTCCACCATTGAGGTCCCATCACAGTGAACATGTCTGATCTACGTGTTCCAATAATTTTTAAAGAAGGTACAGTAAGTAAATTTTGTCCAGATGAGCGTAGTGATCGTTGTGTATTGTGTGGGATTATGTATCTAGTTATAAATAAAGGTTTATTTGATAATAGTGATTTGAAAATGAGTAATATAATTTTAAATGTAATCCTATGACCTATTGGTAGCCAGTGAGCATCCATTAGCAAAGGTGTAACATGGTCATATTTTCTTGTGTTAAATATTAATTTAATGGCTGTATTTTGTATTAGTTGTAATCTCCTTTTTTCTTTCTGTGTAATGTTGAGAAGAAGGGCGTTACAGTAGTCAAGTGTAGATATTATTAATGAATGTATAAGTATCTTGATTGATGTTAAACTGAGAAATTTGGCAATTGAGCGGATCATTCTTAATTTATAGTAACACTTTTTTACTGTATTAGAAATGTGTTCATGATAGTCCAGTTTGTCGTCTATTATTACTCCAAGGATTTTAACAGAGGAGACTAAGTTAAGTGGGATATTGTTAAGAATAAAAGAATTTGATAGAGTTAAATCTTTTTTTCCAGGAAAATAACATTGATTTGGTTTTATTTATGTTGAGTGCTAATTTGTTTGCATTAAGCCAGTTTTGTACTATTTCCAATTTATGATTTATAGATGTGATTTCAGTGTTATTTTCCGGATCCAAAGGATGAATTAGTTGAATATCATCTGCATAGGAATATGGAATGAAACCTATGGACTGGCAGATAACTAATAACGGAGAGAGAAAAATATTGAACAGCAAAGGTGACTGACAGTATAGATCCTTGGGGAATGCCGAACGAGGAAGAATAAGTTGCGGATTCATCGTTGTTAAACCTGACTATTGATTTACGGTTTGCAAGATAAGAAGTGAACCAGGAAAGAACGTTCTCTGTTATACCTATTTCTTCTAGCCTATTTAAGAGCAAGTTATGATCAATGGTATCAAATGCTGCAGAGATGTCTAAAGAGAAAAGAATGACAGATTTATGGTGGTCTAAGAAGTATTGAATATTTGTTGTTAGACCTATTAAAGAATACTCTGTGCTATGAAATTTTCGAAATCCTGTTTGATTTGGATGGAGTGCGTTTGTGTTTTCTATAAAATCGGAAAGTTGGTTAAAAACCAATTTTTCCGTTAATTTCACTAAAAAAAGGTAAATTAGCTATCGGGCGATAATTAGATAACTCATTAATGCTAATTTTATGGTTTTTAAGTATGGGAGTAATGATTGCTGTCTTCCATTGGGATGGGACTGTGGCAGTAAGTAGACTAGTCTGAATAAGAGAATGAATGAAAGGTCCAAAATGTAAAAAATGTTTTTTTAGATAGAAAGGGGGAATGTTATTGGAACGAGAGTTTTTTAGGTTAACTTGCTTTAGAATGGATTCAATATCTTGAATTGAAGGGGTATTAAAATTTGAACATTTAGCTATTGGAATAGATTTAGTTAGATCAGAAACTAAAGAATTGTTTGTTGTGTTTGACAAAAAGGAATTACGAATGTTATTGATCTTTTGAACAAAAGTGTCAGATAGTTCTTGGGCTTTTAATGTAGATTTTTGGGTAGAGTTGTTTATGTTACTTTTTGGATCTATTGATTTTAAAATTTTATATAATTCGGAAGAGTTTTTAGCTTTATCAATTCTTTTAGAATAATAAGTTTTTTTTGCCTGATTGATTTTTATTTTATACTGTGTGACGTTATCCCTGTAGGTTTGAAGGTTAGTTGGTGTTTTATTATTTCGCCATTTCCGCTCCAATGAACGCAATTGTTGTTTTATCAAATGGAGTTCTGCTGTGTACCAAGGGTTTATAATTTTACGCACAGAAATGGTTTTAGTTATTGGTGGAGTTTTAATATCTAGAAGAGATGAAAGAGATGTATTCCAGGCAGATAATTGATTTTCAATAGAATCAGTGTAAGACGTTAAGATTGAAGGATCAAGAAAAGAAGTTATGTCTGTGTCGTCCAATTTGTTATAATCACGAACAGTTAATACTCATTGGGTTTTGGCCAGGTACTAATGAACTGGATTGGCCATCGTGAGAACAGGCTACTGGGCTTGATGGACCACTGGTCTGACCCAGTAAGACTATTCTTATGTTATCATTTTTATAGGGGGAGGGGGTTGGA
Organism: Geotrypetes seraphini; assembly: GCF_902459505.1. NCBI lineage: Eukaryota > Metazoa > Chordata > Amphibia > Gymnophiona > Dermophiidae > Geotrypetes > Geotrypetes seraphini. The sequence goes on along the minus strand of NC_047088.1, from coordinate 106,599,442 downwards.
GAGTAATGGGGCAGAGAGTGGATATCCCTACACTAATCAGTTAGCATGTGAGCCTTTACTGCCACTTAATAGGTGTTAAATGCTCACACAGTTATTTTTTTTTCATGGCTGTGTGCTAATGGCAGCATTGCACAGGGCCACGAAGACAAAAAAAAAAATAGAAAACTGTCCATTTTCTAGCTTTGCTAAAAATGGCCTTAGAACACAAGAAAAACCTCACATAAGGGCTTGCTAAGGCCACCTTTTAACGCATGTGAAAGATTTTTGATGAATTTTTGGAGTAAATCTGTGCACACACACACTCAGATACTGCCACAAAAGCCTTTATTTATTTATTTACAGGACCCTGAGCCTGTTCCCTCACATGCTCAGGGAAGAAAATTACTCTTAGTTCAAAACTCAGTAGTTTGGTTGGATGACATAATTCTTTACATCTCATAAGGTTCACAGGGTCCCCAAACACTCTTTTGGTCAATGAGTGCCAGGATCTAAACCCCAGCTGCATCAGTCTAATTCAGTATGAACAATTTGCTTACCTTAACCACACTGATATTCACTATCTCTCACTCTACACTCCTTCCCAGGCTTTGTTTTTTTCTTAGAAGTCTCTCTGTCACTTGAGGCTGCACTGTTTCTCAGGGCTGCTTCTCTTCCCATAGCTAGGGAAGCCTGCTTTCTCCAGATCATCTCTGGATCTCTTTCTTGGAAGTCAAAATCCCAGGGACCTCTCTGTATGATTCAACTTTTGGGCAGATACACTTCTCCCTGCCCGAGTCCTAAACTAAAACTAAACTAAACCTTAGATTTGTAGACCAGGTCAACACCAATTAGAGCTCGACTCGGTTAACAAATAAAAAAATAATACAAAAGAACAGAAAAGAAAAAGTAATCTAATTTAGAGGAGATTAATGTAACTAATTTCCAAAATATTTGGTGAACAGAATTGTCTTCAAAGCTTTACAAAATAATAAGAAAGGACTAAAACTTCTTAGCGAAAGCAGCAAGTTATTCCAGAGCTCTATCAATTTGAAGGAGAAAGAATGGCTAAATCTCCTGATAGATTTATTTTTACCCTTAAGGGAGGGAAAGGAGAGTTTCAATTTTTGAGAGCTTCTGGTAAGATGAGATCTATACACATTCCAGTCCAAGGGAACAAGAGTAATGAAAAGATCAAATAAGATCTTAAATGCAATACAAATGCATTTAAAGTGGATTCTAAGATGAACTGGGAGCTGGTGTAGTTCTTTGAGTAATGGGGACACATGGTCAAATTTACTCTTACCAAAGATGAGCCTAGCAGCAGTATTCTGCATCAGCTGGAGTCTTTGCAAGCTAACCTTGGATAAACCCAAGTACATTGCATTGCAATAGTCCAGCCGTGCCAGAATAATTGATTGAACCAGAATAGAGAAATGCTGTTGGTGAAAAAATGCTTTAACTCTCCTCAATATATGGAGGCAGAAAAAACACTTTTTTTTTACAAGAGAGTTTTTTTGCAAGAGAGTTTATTTGATCCTTAAATGTGAGTGAGGAATCAATAAAAACGCCTAATATTAAAGAAGAAAACTCAATTTTCAGAGACTCTCCCGAATCTAAGATCACAGCAGAAGGAAGGCAATCTGATTTTGGACCTAACCATAGAAGTTTTGTCTTAACAGTACTAAGTTTCATCTGGATCATCGTTGCCCAGGACTGAAGTTTAACAATACAGTGATTAATATTAGATGTCAAATTAGCAAGATCTGGATTAACCTCAAGTAATATAAAGAAGTCATCTTGCATACGTCAAAGTTTCTTGGGTATTTTGGTCATAATATTTCAATGTACTCATGTTGATGTTAAATAAAATTGGGGACAATGGAGAATCCTGAGGAACACCACAGGAGGCTATCCAAGATTTTTAAACAGATCCATCCATGTTAACTGAACAGGAGTGAGACGATAGAAATTTTGAAAACCAGTCCAGCACAATCTGATCAAGACCAATTTCTGAAAACAAGTAATGCAAAACGTTACGGTTAACAACGTCAAAAGTTATAGACAAATCAAACTGAAGCAAAATAGCATGCTTCTTGCACAATTGTAATTGTTGGGTCTTTAAAAGTAGGGAGACTAAGAGAGTTTCTGTGCTGAAATTTGGGCGAAAACCATGCTGAAAAGTAGGAGGATAAAGAACTTCTCCAGATAACTTGAAAGTTGGCTAGCAACAATCGATTCCATAAATTTAGTTAGAAGAGGTATATTAACAATTTGTCTATAATAGGAAGAAACAGTTGGGTCGAGATCTGTTTTTTTTCAGCAAAGAGTAAGACTTATTTGACCCATATCATAAAAGAAATGTCCTTTTTCTAAAGCATAATTCAGGATTGCATTCTTCATTGTCTCTCAGCACTGAGCTGCAAGTGCAAAAGCTCTGCGCATTTTGGGACTGGTAGTTTCCCCATATTCTTCTAGTGCCCCCTGCTGCCCAGTGACACAACTGTATCATTGGTGAGGGAAAATCACTGCAGCTTAATAAAAGAACCCCTTAGTGCAGGGGTGTCCAATGTCGGTCCTCGAGGGCCGCAATCCAGTCGGGTTTTCAGGATTTCCCCAATGAATATGCATGAGATCTATTAGCATACAATGAAAGCAGTGCATGCAAATAGACCTCATGTATATTCATTGAGGAAATCCTGAAAATCCGACTGGACTGCGGCCCTCGAGGACCGACATTGGACACCCCTGCCTTAGTACCTTAAAAATCAAAACAGCAGATTTTAAAATCTTAGGCCAAGATTCTCAAAAGTTTAATGAGGTCACTAAACTGGTTTACAGATGGTTTAGCCTGCATGCATTGTAATGCTGGATTATCAAAATTGTTTATCATGGTCTTTAGCAAGCTTTCTTTTTTTTTTAATTCTTTATTCATTTTAAAATCAAACAAGTGCACATAAATATATCATAAATTGATTCCAATATAGCACTTTAAAATCTAACAGACCATTAATGATAAAACCCTACCCACCCACCCTTCATCAGTTATTCTATATAAAATATATTATACTATTATTATAGACAGTTATAAAAATTTCCTCCCTAAATCCTCCCTCCCCCCGAGTGTGCATATAATAAATCTAAAAAAGGAAGAAAAATGATGCCTATTCATTACAATACTTTTCCAATGGCCCCCAAATCTTTACGAAGTTATTATAATTCTCTTTTTGCAACGCTATTGCTCTTTCCATCTTAAAAATATGACATAACGAATTCCACCAGAATGTGTAATTAAGATTATTGTAATTTTTCCAGTTATTGGTAATATGTTGAATGGCAACCCCTGTCATAATTAATAAAAGTTTATTGTTGTGTGATGATATTTGACTCTTTTTTCTCATAACCATTCCAAATAAAACAGTATCATAGGAAAGCGCAACATGGTTTTCCAATAGAGAATTTACTTGAGTCCAAATTGAATTCCAAAATAACTTAATACAGGGACAATAATAAATAGATGATCCAATGTCCCTGGTTCCAGATTACAGTGCCAGCATCTAATCTAATCTAATCCTTAGGTTTGTATACCGCATCATCTCGAGCTATCTAACTTTTGTAAACGAACAGGGTCCAAAACGCTCTATGCAACAAAAAAAAAACAACAGGTTTGCCTCATAGATGCTGACACTGTACATCTCATTCTCCAAGACCAAATTCGTGGCCACTGAGATGCAGAAATCTGATGCTTAATCTCAATACTCCAAATGTCTCTAAGACCACATTTTGGTTTTTTATTCAAGTATCCAGATAACAATTTATACCACAACTAGTGTTTAAGCCTGTTACAATAACGGGTGCTAGAGTAGATGTCTGTATGTCTGTTTTTTGTTTTTTATTCGTCTCTCTCTCTCTCCCTGGACGCTGTCTGTCTGTCATTGTTTGTGTCTGTGTCTCTCCCTGGTCCCCTGTCTGTGCGTCTTTCTTTCTGTCTGTCTCCCTGGCCCCCCTGCTTGCCAAAGCAGCCTCCTTTCCCTCTCCCCCTGTTGTGCAATGCTTGCCTGCTTCTTGGCCCCCTTCTGTTCCCTCCCATGATTGCTGTCTGCCCCCAGAACAACCATCCCCCCAAAGCAGCCCCCTTTCCCTCCTCCCCTGGCCCCCAGTTGTGCCATGCCTGCCTGCTCTGTGGCCCCCTTATGTCCCCCCCATGATTGCTTTCTGCCCCCAGAACAACCATCCCCCCAAAGCAGCCCCCTTTCCCTCTCCCCCTGTTTTGCAATGCCTGCCTGCTCCGTGGCCCCCTTCTGTTCTCCCCCGTAATTGCTGTCTGCCCACAGCACAACTCTCCTCCCAAAGCAGCCCCCTATCCCCCTGTTGTGCAATGCCTGCCTGCTTCATGGCCCCCCTTCTGTTCCTCCCCCCTCCCTGATTGCTGGTAGCATGTTCCTTCTGACGCTATCGCGTCATAGGGAACGTGCTTCATGTGGAGAGCGGCCTGCGAGGTTCGCTACAGCCGGCTGTGAACCTCATCAGGCCGCTTCAAACAGGAGCGGCAGCGGTTGGTGCGGGAGGGGGGAGTCGTCGACTTGTTCCCTACCGACACTGCTGCGGCGCAAGGGGATCGGGGCCATGCTGCCAGCGGGGGACAGCCCCCAGCCCTCTCACTCCTCCCCTCGCGGGCTTGGCAGATAAGTAATTCCGCGCTGTGGAGGCGATCGTTGGCTGGCTGCGGTCCCGGCTTGGAGAGGGCAGGGGGTGCTAGCAGCCGGCAGCTGCGTGAGGCCAGACCGTAAGCCGCGCATGCGCACTTCCTATGGGTCGCTACAGCTCACGGAAAACCGGCGCACGCATAGGAAGTGTGCATGCGCGGCCTAGCTTTTTATTATATTAGATGCGGCTTGATGTCCTAGGAAGTCTGCTTGGAAGCATAGGAACTCCAGGCTATATTGATTATTAAGATACTTCCATTCAGGGAACCCCACTTGAATAGCCTGCTTCAACTGCAACCACTTATTTATTTATTAAGACCAAATCTATGTTGCAATTGTGAAAATTCAAGCAGTTTACCACCTGAAATAACATCATTCAGAGTTCGAATACCCGCAATAATCCAGTTCTTCCATATGACTTGCTATCCGCCAATTTTAATCTTGGAGTTTATCCATAAGGATTGATTAGTTGATTTATTAATTAGAATAGGTGTTAAATTGCTAATATATCTCAATGTTTTCCATGTATCCATTAAAATTTTATTCTCCTTATATTTCCTAGGCATATTAATACTTGGCACATGAACTAGATTTAAAGGGAACAAGAGGCGCCATTCTAAATACAACCAATCCGGGGCATTATCTATGAGTTCTGGGAGGATCCAATACATACTTTGACGTAAAATATAGGCTTGATGATACCTATAAAAATTTGGAAAATTTACCCAACCCTCCTCAATTGGATTTTGCAAGGATACTAAAGCAATTCTAGGCATTTTACCCAGCCAAAGAAATTTCTTAAGAATACCATTAAGCTTTTTATAAAAGGACCCTTGAAAAAAAATTGGTATCATACTCATTTGATTACAAACCACAGGCAAAATCATCATTTTAATAGTTTGAACTCTCCCCCACCAAGAAAGATGTAAAGGATTCCATTGCTCACTTAACTCTGTAACTCTTTTCAATAAAAATTTTTCATTTTCTTTCACTGTATCTTCAATAGTATTTTTAATTTGAATACCTAAATATTTTAATCCATCTTCTTTCCATATGAATGGAAAAGAATCAAATAATCCTTTAGAACAATACACATTTAAAGGTAAAATTTCTGACTTACTCCAGTTAATTTTGTAACCTGAAAATTTACCAAATGTATCAATCAATTCCAACAAGCATGGAATGGTAGTCTCCGGATTCCTCAAATAAAGCAGAATATCATCTGCATATACTGAAATCTTATATTCCATATCAGAATAAGGAATACCTAGTATCACCTTTGCTTATTGAATAGCTAACAATAAGGGTTCTAATACAATATCAAATAGAAAAGGAGATAAAGGACATCCTTGTCTAACTCCCCTTTGCAACTGAAAACACTCAGATAACTTATTATTAATATTTAAACTTGCAACAGGGAAGCTATACAATGTTTTAATCATTTTTATAAATCCAGAACCTATACCAAACCAATCTAGTGCTTGATACATAAAACGCCATTCAACCCTATCAAAAGCTTTCTCTGCATCCAAAGAAACAGCAAAAGCCGGATAAACCAAATTTTTGGATAAATTTAACATATGTAACGCTAATTTAGAGTTATTAGAGGAATGTCTTTTAGCTACAAAACCAGTTTGGTGCATATCAATAATATAAGGGAGAGCCTTTGATAATCGCAAAGCCAAAATCTTGGCAAAAGTTTACCATCCACATTGATTAGTGAAATAGGCCTGTAGTTTGAAACCAAAGTGGGATCTCTATTTGGCTTGGGCAAAACTATTATTAATGATTCAGCCATAGTACCCTTAATACAACTAATCAGTTGTGACTGATATAAATTTAATAAATGGGGTAAAAGGACATTTTGAAATGATTTATAAAATTCTACCGTAAAATCATCACCACCTGGAGTGGATCCAACTCTAAAAGATTTCAACGCTGTTTCTAATTCTTTTAGAGATATAGGCTCTTCTAAACTCCGCTTTATATGCTCAGGAACCTTCGGTCCAATAATTAAATTTAAAAAATCTAATCCATCCTTTTCCCTCTACATAAGGTTCGGAAGAATATAGGTCTTTATAAAAATTTAGAAATTGCTTTAATATTTGTTCAATTTGATTATTTATAATTCCTTTATCATCCTTTATTGCATTAATATTATTTCTTCTTTTCTTTGCTTTAAGGTAATTTTCCAATAATCTCCCCGCCTTATTAAAATTTCCATAATACATTGTTTGTTTGGAAAACAAATCTTTCCTTATCATTTTTGAAGCTAATTCATTATATTTACCTTTCGCTTTTAAAAGAGTTTGCAATGTGTCGTGTTCCCATTTATTTATCAATTTAGATTCTAATAATTTAATTTCTTTTTCCAAATCCAAAAATTGAGTTTTAAGATGTTTACTAATATAAGCAGAATATGAGATAATAAAACCTCTCATAGTAGCCTTAAAGGCATCCCATAAATTTTCCATGGATATATCCTCTGTTAAATTGAATTGAAAAAATTCACTAATTTGTATTTTAAAATCCACCAGGAATTTGTCATCCATAAGCAATGAATTATCAAATCTCCATAGAGGTCTACTATACTCTGGCTGATCTAATTGCAGTTCAATCCATATTCCTGCATAATCAGATATAATAATTGGATCAATGGAAGCTTTAATCACATGTTGAACTTTGTAAGTTGGAACAAAAATATAATCAATTCTTGAAAAAGACTTATGAACTTGTGAACAAAATGAAAATTCCTGATCATTAAAATGAAGAATACGCCAGATATCTTTTAAATCACATGACTGAACCAAATTATCTAACCCTAATGATTTTATATTTTTACTTGGTTTTTTATCAATTAAAGGATCCATCACAGCACTGAAATCTCCAGCCACTACTAGATTAGAAACAGCCAGTGGGAGTAACAACCTCTGTAAAATTTTAAAGAAATCCTGTTGATTCGAATTAGGGGCATACACATTAAACAATGTCAGGTTATTATTTCCCATGCTCATATCTACATGTAACCATCTACCCTGCGGATCTGAGTTAACTAAATTAAAATTGGCATTACATTTTTTATTAATGAGAATTGCTACCCCTGCTTTTTTTACCAATAGCTTGAGCAAAAAAACATTTCTTCACCCACCCTCCTTCCAATTTCTGTGATTCAATCAAATTTAAATGAGACTCCTGTATATAATAAACATCCGCATAGAGAATGACACGGGGAGCGATCCTTGCAGGGAGCCGCGGTTTGGCTGCGGGCTATGGAGACTCCATAGCCAAATCGCCACAGACACGGGGACAAAAGTTTTCACCGCCCACAAAAACGGTGAAAAGATTTGTCCCCGCAGGCTGCACCGCTATTTACCTTGTCTTCACCGTGAGTCTTTGGTTCGGGACCGGGTGTCAGATTTTTTTCGGCGGCCATGTTTATCTCCGCGTGGTCTGTCTCCTCAACCCGACTTGCACGTTGCCGCATTGACTCCGCCCCCTAATATACAGGCTCTTCATTGGTCAGTTCTTTTTGCTCAAAGAAGAGGACCAATCGCTACTGCCACACCTGATATTTAATGGGTTGTAGTGCAGCAGTAGCGATTGGATTTCGGAGCCGAGCCCAGGATTTTAATTTTGTTTGCAGTCGCTGCCTCGCTTGGATTCACTCGTTTCACTTCGTCAGGTACAAGTAAGTGTTCTCCCCAGCTGATTTAGATGACCACCCAGCTAATCCTGCTGCTGCCGCCGATGCTCCTTCCTGGGCTAACTCGCCGCCGAAAATTTTGTTTGATGCCTGCCTTTTTTTGCCAGCATGCTTTTACTTGCTTTGGGCCTTCCTCGTTGCCGGATCCTGCCTACTTTCTGTTTCCGCGAAGGCAGGACCCGGCAGCGAGGAAGACCCGAAGCAAGTAAAAGCAGCAAGTTGTAAGCTTCCCTCCGGCCGGGGCTCTATCGTGTGCGTGCCGGCTTCCCTTCTCTTCCCCCCCTCCCCCCCCCCCGGGACGCTACTTCTGGTTTTGGAGGGAAGAGAAGGGAAGCCAGCACGCACACAATAGAGCCCCGGAGGGAAGCTTACAATTTGCTGCTTTTACTTGCTTCGGGCCTTCCTCACTGCCGGGTCCTGCCTTCGCGGAAACAGAAAGTAGGCAGGTCCCGGCAACGAGGAAGGCCCGAAGCAAGTAAAAGCAGCAAGTGTAGTGATATACCATTTGAGGGAAAAAAAAAACGCACGGACGTCGGACCTGATTCTGCTTGCTCTCGCCACGGACACGGACCGACACAGACCTCAGATTTTTAAGGCGGTACAGGTTTAGATCCGCGAGGTCCATCAGGTCCGTGAGGTCCGCGTTTTACCCCTTCCCCAACCTTGGTGTTTATTGTGGTCAGCCAGGAAGAATGAAATCAAAAAAGTTCGAGTTTAGTCAAGCTGTAATTTGAACTTTATAGGCTTTTTTTTTTCATCCTTTAACTGGCAGGCAGAAGAATGCTCCATTTATTAATCTTGCAAAGTCTGATACAGGAAAGCTAGAAGTGCATCAAGATTTAAGGAGCTTGGGGTGTGCAAATCTACTTAATGCAGAGATTACAGTAAAACAAAATCACTTTTCTATTTCACTGCAGCTCTATGAGGTTCTTTTGCCCTTAGCTATAGTCAAATGATGGATAGGAATATGTTTATTTCATTTAAGTTAAGGGAAAATAATATTTTTTCTGAGTATCCTTTAAATAATGGTTCACAAATTAATTCAGCCTGTTTTAAGGCTGGGTTTTGTTTTTCATATTATTGCTTCTATTTTTATAATCCTTAAAAAATAAGGGGCAATTTTCCAAGTGGGTTCTTCCTCGTAGGCACCCTGAGACTGTACAGGGAACGCCTATTCTATAGCAGTGAATGGGCTCCCAGGTTCCATTACAGAATGGTAGCATATAGCCTTAGATTCAGGCGCCTTACAGTTAAAGCAGCCATAGAGCATGTCCACTTGTGGGAGAAATGATTTTATTTTCAGTTTAGTGATCAAAATGTGTCTGTTTTGAGAATTTATATCTGCTGTCTATATTTTGCACTATGGCCCCCTTTTACTAAATCGCAATAGTGGTTTTTAGCACAGGGAGCCTATGAGCATTGAAAGCAGTGCAGGGCATTCAGCGCATCTCCCTGTGCTAAAAACCGCTATTGCGATTTAGTAAAAGGGGAGGGGGGTATATTTGTCTATTTTTGTATAGTTGTTCCTGATGTGACATTGCATAAAATCATCTGCCTTGATCTCTTTGAAAACCTGCGGAATATATATGGGGTGGGGGAAGATTAGTGATAGAAAAATTGTATGAAAAATGACTATTTTCAATTTACTGATCAAAATGTGTCAGTTTTGAGAATTTATATCAGTTATCTATATTTTGCATTATATTTGTCTATTTTTCTATAGTTGTTTCTGAGGTGACATTGCATATTTTAGTCATCTGTCTTGACCTCTTTGAAACAAATATTAATTAATATTTTCTCTGCATACAGTGTGCTTTGTGTTTCTTTTAATTTTGTGGTTACCATAATGAATTAATATTATATACAGTAGTGATGCTGATGTTTTAAGATTTTGGAGAAATAAACAAGAATGCTGGCCAAAATTAGCAAAAGTTGCACGAGGGATACTGTGCATTCCAGCTACCAGCACATCTTCAGAGAGGGCATTCTCTATTGCAGGAAGGACTGTGGAAGAAAGGAGAACTAGACTGAATCCAGAGATTGTGGATGATTTGTTGTTCATCTACGGGTTAAAAAATAAGGACAATTAAAAGTACAGGTTGTGTTTTGTTTTTGTATAGTTAACTAAGTTGTAAAGTTGTAAAGAATGTTTCCTTTATACGTTAATAAAGATAAGTATATAAAATCATACCTGTTTGAGGCTTTTATGCATACTGAGGTAACGGTGACGGGGCGGTGAATGGGATGGCAGTGGCGGTGACGGGGCGGTGAAAGGGGTGGCGGTGACGGGGCGGTGAAGGGAATGGCGGTGACGGGGCGGTGCAGAGGATAGTCGGCCGGTGATGGGGACAAATTTTTTCCCCGTGTCATTCTCTACATCCGCATTCTGGTTTTTTAAAAAGGACAATACTTTTTTCCTTTTGATCTGATGATTAAGGCCATTAACATTAATAGAGAAAACCTTAAAAGACATCATGATGAATAATATATAATGAGTAATCAAAATCAAACAAGTAAAATAAATTTTGAAACATGAACATAGACATCATCATCCTTATTTCTGATTCTAAAACCTGAAAAAGTTCCCTTTTTAGCACACTCAATAATCCCTCTCCCCCCCTCTGAAAAACAAAAAATAAAATAATCTTTTTCACAGCCACTCTCATTTGAAATAAAAATTTCACCCTTCTCTCACCCCAACCCCCCATATATATTGACTGCCTAAGAACACACATAGGAATAATAATCCCAAAGCCCCCCCACCCCAGGCAAACTATATTCTTCCTTACATCTATATGTTCATTAAATAATTGATCAAATTTACTCTTCTAATCAATAAAATAAATAATTAACAAATATATTTTCATTACATTAACTCTAACTCAAATTCATAATAAAATTAATAATTAATTGATATGCCAATAAAACACTAAAATTAAGAATTCAATATGACAAGACAAGAAATTAATACCATATCTATAAAATAGTATTACCATTACAAAATAATTCTAACTATACCCAAACTTTATCCATTCTTTTATATATATATATATATATATATATATATATATATATATATATATATATATAAAAATTCATTTCAATATTCCCAATAAATTAATTATATCCAATTACAATACTATATTTTTCCATTCTAAAAAAATACTATCCAACTTAATTATAATAGAAATAATATAAATCCATAAATCAATTACTTACTACATGACCTTAAGATAGCATAGGTAAAATATTGATATAAATATAACTTTAAATTACCTAATAGCTAGATAAGAATTCATGAGAAACTTCAATAAAACTTCTTTCACCATGAAATAAAACATCCATTCCTTAAATTTATTATAACCAATATCCACCCATCAGACATTCCATCTAAATATTTAACTAAATATAAAATACTTTCAAAAATCTATCAGAAATATTAATTTTGCTCATAAATCCTTTTTGTACGATCAGATATAATAGATACTCATTAAAAAATAAACTAATAATTCCTGATGTTAATGAATAAGCTATATATTACTGTAATTCATAAATAAATAATTAAATATTGAAATATTTAATAATTAAAGGTATTATAATTAATACTCTTCAATTATATAACATTTTATCATATATCTATCACAACAAACCTATGCCAACAATGTTTCTGGCAACCCAAAACAGAGAAAGAATTCAAAGTCAATCTTGAAGAACCAATCCTCCATCCAACCAATCCAATCTTTCAAATGTGTAACACCATTAAAATCTTCTTATTTGTTTTGGAGTTCAAGTTCAATATTCGTATACACCAATTTTCAACTAAGAGACTTCTGGTATCTGTCAAAACATATATAAATGTCAATCCAAAAAACAGACGATGTCATTTTTCTTTTTCTTTTCCAATTCTTCTTTCATGTATTTTACTTTCAAAAGATAAGCTTTTAGAGTCATAAATATTTCTTCACTGACAATTATCCAAAACCTTAAAAGACCATAATATGAACTTGAAACTCTTCAATAGTTTGATTCTGTAAAGCTCAAAAATTAAAATCAGTTGTAAACTATATCACATCAGTCATGTCCCATATTTATATCCACTCTCTCAGATGATAAAATTTTTTTTCTTTTAAAGATCCAAGACAAATAGGGATCAAATCTGTAGACAAATAACCATTCTTTTGTTCCTTCACGTCTATTTCCTTTCTTTTCTTTTCTTTTCCATTTCTTATCTGTTTAGTTGTTACCAATTTCTTCTTACAAACAAAATCACTGAAAAGCCTTCCAGGAACTTATTTACATCCATGCCTTATTTATTGTATTGTAACATATCCCAGATCTTAAAGTTAATTCATCAATTAGTTCTTTAAAAAGACATGGGCTCCGATTTTGAAAGAAAATCTTTTAATTTCTCAGGGTCCTCAAAAAATAAAGACTTGTCTCCGCTAGAGACTCTCATTTTAGCAGGATAATATAACCCATATTTATATCCTTTTTCTTTTAGTTGAGGTCTCATTGCAAGGAATTGTTTCCTTATATTTGCTGTATTCTTAGCAAAATCTGGCAGAAACCATATATATATAAACCTTTATAGTTTAAATTCTTGTCACTCTTCACTGCATTTAAAATATCTATCGCCTGTTGATAATGTAATAGCTTAAAAATTAAAGGTCTCGGTCTCCCTTTATTAGCAGTCCATTTTACCGGAATCCGGTGTGCACGTTCTATTTCAATGGGGTGTTTGAAATTCAACTGTAAGTTTAGGCAGCAGATTTTCTAAGAACTGAATCGCATTACCCCCTTCCAAATTTTCCGCTAAACCAAAAAGTTTAACATTCTTTCTCCTACCGCGATTCTCATAATCCTCAAGCTGATTTTTTAACTCTGTAATCATTAAACTGTCATTCTTACACCTCCTCTCAGCACGTTCTAAAAATTCCATTTTTGTTTCTAAGTCAGTAGTTTTCTTATTTGATATTTCCATTTGGCGATGAATGTTTACTATTTCTTTTTTCATTTCAGCCATATTATTAGCATTCTCTTGTAACAACTGTTTGATATACCTCAATTCTCCCATAACTTCGACTTTACTCAATTCTTCCGTTGCGTATCCCGGAAGAGGAACCTTAGTCGGTGTAACCTGCTTTTGACGCTTAGCTGTCCCTCCTGTTTCGTTTTTAGATTGCTGCGTACACGCCATGGTCTTACACCTCAATCCAACATTTTAAAGCCAAAAATATAAGATCGATCTTTAAAATATTAAACCGTTGCCCAGGTAAAAGGAGCGTCGCAATCACACTTCCATCTTGTGTGCTAAGCCACACACCCCTTTAGCAAGCTTTCTAGCAGTCTCCAACTACCATGCAAATGGCCTCTTCAATAATGAAATAAGCACTATGGTGGATTTTAAAAAAATTGCCAAGCCATTCTCCAAGAGCAGCGTCAGCTTTTGGCAACAAAAATCAGCAACTGATCTGGAGGTGCCGGTACAGTGACAGCACTGTTAAAAGAGCATATGACACTAAACTGTTCAAAGTTGTTAGAACGCATATGGATTGTGAAACATTGCAGGCTAATGAAAAACAAACATTGTGGCTAATGAAAAAAATAAAAAATTACATAAAGAATCATAAACTGTTGTCTATTTTATTTTTTAATGGGAGTAGTAAAAGCACACTTCTTGAGCGTGTGTATTATAGCCCCCTTTGGCAGCAGGAGAAATGCCCAGTCTCTCCCGCCACCAACAGATACACCCCCCTGGCAGTGGGAAAGATGCCCAATATCTCCTGCTGCTCCCGCCACCAACCAACACACCCCCAACTTCCCTCGGCCAAGATAGAGTTGCCCACATTCTCCCACTACCACGCAACCCCTCCCCATGCCTCTGGCGATCTCAGCCCTCCTTATTTTCAGATGGCTGGCCAGAGAGATGCCTACTCCCTCCGGCCTGCTGGCCCGCCTCTTCATAATGGGTCTTCCCCTCCCCGGTGCATCCTGGGATGTACCAGGGAGAGGCCTAAGGCTCTGATTGGCACAGGTTGTTTAAGACCCCTTCTATGGGTGGTGCCTTAAGCACCTGGGCCAATCAGAGCATTAGGCCCCTCCCCGGATGGTACATGAAAATTTAGCAAGTCTTCACTTCTCTCCGCCAACCTCATTTACATGAGTGTTTTTTGGAGAATGACTCACTTTTTTAAAAATCGCTACTATAATGGCTGCGATAGCAGCCCGTCAGTTTTTTACGTGTTTTTTTTTAAATCTAGGCCTTAGTTTACTGGGTCACAGGCAACCAATATAAAAAAGCCAGCACTAGAGTCATTCAATCCCTGACTTTACAGCCTGACAACTGTCTACAAAGGGTTCTGAATGACTATTGTGCCTTTAACTGGCCAATTAGAAGGCACAAATAAAGCTCTTTACAATAACCAAGCACACTGTAACCTAAATGGATTGTAACACAAGTCTAAAGATACCAGTGATAAGGTAATTACTTCTGGTGTGACATTTGTGTACAAATGTCAGGACCATATCAATCCCAAGCTGTTCTTTAAATGTTAGCCGATTATCCAGTCTTACCCATAAGTTATAAATAGTCCCAGAGTCCCTGAAAAATAAAATGTTAATATCACTAATTCAATTCAATTTTATTTTTACATTCAGTATTAGGCCATTATGAACCATCCATTCATTCATGGACTCTAGATTAAATACATCACCAAGGGGCACAAAGAGTATCAACAGGCAAAGCTAATAATCATGATATGTTCTCAAGGTTCAAAAGAGCAAAATAAGTGGCTGTAAATATTTTGCACAACTCCTAAAAATGTTTATTACTGTGTGACCCCCCCTACATATAAAATTCTCCAAGAGGAGACAGCTTGGCCCATATTTAAAGGATTTATGCTTCTAATTTGGAGTTATGCTCCTATGGTAATTGTAGGTTTTGTGATAATTTACTATGATCATGTGATTAAATTTATGCTCATCATTTAACTCAAACATAGGCTCCTAAAAAGGTGACAATCGGGGACGATTTGGGGTGGGGAAAAGTTATGAACTTGGAACTAGGTACCAAAATTAGGCTTATAGATCTAGGCATGTGAATAACAGACCTAAACTTAGATGACTTTTCAGCAGAAAACTTAGGCTCCTATGTATGACTAAAAATAGGGCACAAATTTAGGAGGCCAACTTAGCTCAGTTTTTCTTTTGAATAACTGAACCTAACTTCTTCCAACAAGAAATTATTGAAAGTAAGTACAGACTCGAAGTCTTGCTCCATTAAAAGAGCACTAGCATGTTATAATCAACTATCAAATTCAGAGTCTAGTGTAGAAATCTTGTTACAGTAGTGTGCTGACATGTTGCACTGTTTCCTATTGCAAAAATGACACCAAAGTTTTGTTCCTCAATGCACTAACCAAACAGTAAAGGTTCTAAGAAACAAGAAAAGGGAAAGGGTATGAGACTTGATACACTGACTCTCTGTTCTATATAAAATGTAAACTGTTTTGATTATAACAGGTACTTATTTTGTACCTGGAACGATGGAAGGTTAAATGACACACCCAGAATCACAAGGAGCTACAATAGGAATCAAACCTGGTTCCCCTGGTTCTCAAGCTGCTGCACTAACCAGTAGGTTATTCCTCCACTCCAACTAGCAAGATTCAATATGGTGCAAACAAAGAACAGATCACATAAATAAAGTCTTCAAAAATATTTATTCACCACATTGTGTGGAGTGATGTACTTTCATTGCAACAAGCTGCCAGTCATGCTACCATTCTAGAGAGATGCTTTACCATGTAGATAGAGCTACCTGAACATACTTATATACCCCTGATGCAGCCCTTGCATGGGCAAAACACAGCTGTGCCAGATTATTAGGTTGTTTACTGAATGCTGTAAAGAAATAGTTTTGCAGACTTTGTGTGATTTGCTTTGTCTGCACATGAGCAAACAGTATACAATTAGACCAAGAGCAAAATATGTGCGCCAACATGGGCAAGCACACCAGAAGCATCCGGAGTTATTTGCATACACATCTGCACATTTGCTGGAATGCTACTGTGTACAAAATGTTTGCAATATAATATTTATATGCAGAATAAATATAGCAGAGCAAAGAGCAGACCGAACAAGTATGTAGAGCAAAGAAAATTTATTATAACAAATGCCCGATGTGGCCATGTTTTACCTAAAGGATGCATCAGAGCCAAACCTAGAGAGGTAAAAAAAAGGCAGCAAGCTTCTCTCCAGAGTAACAGCTTTAGATTGGTCCAGAGAGCTCAGTTAAACTTCTCCAATTCATTAATCCAGCAGCAGTAGTGCTGCAGTAATCCTCCACTAACCTCTTCTTAGATTTGAAGCTATCTTCAAAACTCCAGCTTCCACCCCTCACATACAAAAAAAAAAAAATCCCCTGTACACAGCCAAGCCACAAAATACCACCATACAAAGACAAGAAACCCACAAAGAGAACCCCCGATGGAAGTGAGAATACTAAAAGAAAATTTTAAGACAATCCAGGAATGTAAGACCTTTGAAATCAAAATGATAAAATATCTTGACGCCACCAGAAAGGACTTAGGGCTAGATTCACTAAGCAAACCGATTGTGTACCGATCGGTTTGCGAACCCTTTGCGACCCGATTTTACTCCGGCTCGATTCACTCACCTCTCTGCCAATCCGATTCCGATCCACGCATGCAAATGAGGGGAACGGCATGCAAAGTAGGCAGGGACGTGATTCACAACACAAATTTCGCGATCCGAGTGGGCTGGCCAATCAACCCAAGAAGCGACTGCTGGGGACCAGTCGCAAACGTCCTTTCCAGCTCCATTGCCGCCCTGCTCTCTGCACGCCTGCTCTCTGCTGCTCCGAATCTCTTCTGCCTGCCACCCTGCTCTCTCCCAAATCTCTCCTGCCTGCTGCCCTGCTCTCCCGCCCTTCCCTACACAGCGAGCCCGTGGCTTTAACCCACGGGTTTAAAGCGGGTTAAAACCAAGGGCTCGCTGTGCTAAAAAAAGTATATATTAAAAAAAAAAAATAAAAAATCGCAGCTTAGATGGGTCTTAAGACACATGTGCAGACCATCTACAGATGGTCTGTGCATGCGTCGGGATCACACACTATCAATCCGATCGCCCCCATTTGAATATTACCGCTTTCTAAATTCACCGGACCAGACACTGATCGGTCACGATAGGACAGGTTAGTGAATCTAGCCCTTAAAAGACCTAGGGTTTCTCTTGCATTACAAGCCATGCATTTAAATTGTCAACTTCCTATCTCTCTGGCTCCCACCCACCCTTCTCTGTTGCTCACCCCTTCCTTTTCCTGTGAGATGGTCATTGTAATGCTTTCAAGTTTCACTTATATGTGCTGATATTGTCAGCATCTGCTATTTTCTGATTTGAAGGGTTACCTTAGAAAGCTAATCAAAAATGTATTAACTTAGTCCAATAAAAAGGTATCACCTTATTTCCTTTATGCCCTATCTTGAAAGAGAAATTGGATGAGATCACAGCCCCATTTCTTGAATTCTGTGCAAATATTTCATCATGAATATAAGGATATGCAGGTTTGAAGCACAGCATTCTGATAATACTGCTTCCAAGAGATTGCAAGCCTGAGAATCAAGTTAAGGGAGTACCCAAGGTAATGGTTTTCAACTTTTAAGCCCTTTTTAGGGCTTAGAACATGTTCTATTACCATGCATTGAGCTGCTTGGCCACAATACTTATGTTTGCTTTTCTACCAAGAGCAACTATAGTGTGCGGGTCTTTTTAAGAGGGTGTGTCCTCCTTTTGGGCTCCTTCACATATGTCCTACAGATTTATTTTTTTGGCAAATGCCCTTTTATCATAGGAATGTAATCTTTTTGTGTGCCCATGACCAACATGCCTACCTACAGGATGAGAAAAACCATCTCTTGACATTGTGTGTATATGTGGGGCGGAGGGAGGGATGGCAAAAAAGAGACAAGCACAGGGAAGAGTTAAAATGGTGGTGCACCTCTTAACTGGGATGGAGAGCCACGAGTTTTGGTTGCGCTGTTCTTTTCCTCATGTCTCCAAAACAGAACGGTAAAATTCATACTTACCTGACACTTTCCTCAATCTCTGGTGGCTCTGAACTCCAAATTAATGCCTTTGCTTAGAGGCCTCCTAGAATTTCTGTGGGTTTGTTCCTGTTGTGGCTGTTGGCAGTGGAGGGCTGAATAGCTTTGGGAGGGGGGGTGGAGTTTCTTTCAGTTCACAGAATCACATACCTCTCCCAACTTGGCTGGGCTTTAACAATCTATCGCAATTGCTGCAGATGTGAAGGGCTTATCTGGTAGTCAAAACCTGCTTCTCTTATGTAAGTATTAGAAGTGGCAGGCTTGATTCAACAACTGGACTGTTCATGTAATATATCATAATCTCAACGAAGTCTCAGAGTTTGATAGAATCTTCAGACAGTGGGAGCATTTTATCATTTGACTCCACAACCAAAGTATTTCTGCAAGGAATTTGGACTACATTCTTGAAACCAGACATTGATATCTAGTGTTGCAGATTTAGTACATAGGCAAGAAGGTCTTGAGACAGAACACCAATCCTTTCCTGGTGTTCTTGATAAGATTTTCAGGATTCAAAGACTGTACAGTAATGCCTTAGTGCAAGATAAATTATTCACAAAAAATTTAGAGCAAATGCAAAATCATACTAGATCTCTTAACTTAAGGGTATTAAATTCCTAAAGTGCTGGGTCAAACTCATTTAGAGAGATGGAAGTAGTATTTGAGGCTTCTGAGTTTAACTACCTCAACATTATCTCTATTTAATGAGAGAAAGTCAAGGGCACTGAAGGAATGACAGTTTGGATAGTTCTGTGATTTTGGAGTCATTTGGTGAAAATGTTCAAGACAGGTCATCACTTCTGGTTGACTGTATTTTTGAACAGGACTTTAACTTGATTTCTTAAAATATAGATGCAGGACCAACTATGTTTTTCTTGGGACAGAGAATATGGATATATTCAGATGTTTCATATGTGACCCAGGAAAGGCGCAAACTGTTTTATTTTGTGCACCGAGACTTTGGCACTGGGGGCTACTTTTTCCTTTGTTATCTGTTTGGTTAATTATTCTGGAGTTAAATATCTGTTCTTTGGCCCTGAGCAACTATGTTCCTTTCTTGATTTGAAAAAATATCTGGTTCTTCAACAACTCAGATGCCTATGTGTGTGGGTAATGGTTAAAGCCAGGAAACTAATTGCATTAAGTACAACAGGGTAATTTTTCTTTATTCTTTTTCTGATTTCCTTTTATTTCATTTTCTGTCCCCCATCCCCAGTAGACTTCAATGTACAAGTGTTGACCTAGCTTGAACTTTTTCATTAAATGACTCCAACATCACAGAACTATCCAGACTGTCATTCTTTTGGTGCCTTGATTTTCATCTCAAAGAAAAAATACACCTTATTAAATGGAGATAATGTTCAGGTAGATAAATCCAAAGCTCCAGTTAAATACTTCCTTTTCCGATACCATTTATTTTCATGCCCTCCCCCCTTGTACATTGAGGTCTACTGGGAATGGGGCGGGGGGGGACATCTATCTTTTTGAGGATGTTGTTATTTGAAAAGTTTCTTTGTATATACGTTGCTTTGATAAGTTTGCTCCTACCAATGTCACTATTTAAAGTGGATACTCACTTGTTATATTTTCAAAGCTATTAAAAAAATCAGGGAGACAAGAACCTGACTAGAAGTAGCAGTCTAACTCTGCATAGCTTTTCTATCTTGAGCTACTGCTGAGCCAAATTCCTAACTCCTCTTTTTCCCTATAGAACCCTCCTCTCACTTCTCATCTTCTCTGTGGCTACTGCACATGCTGTGCCTCTTTGAGAGGCTACCATAAGAAGATCTTTCCACTCTTTTGCTCCTCTGTTTCCTTAGTTAAGGGAAAGAAAATGACTTAACATAAATGGCTCATTTTTGTTTAAAGGCAATTTCTTCATTTAGGAAAGAAATTAGGATAGAGAGAGAGGGTAGGAACATATTAATTCATGACCCATTGGAGAAGAGAAAGTGCCAAAACATGTTACTTTACAAAAGAAATGAGGACAAACTTTACATGCTTTCAAAATGGATAAGATGGCTGTCAAGCTGAGTGCTTAGTTTTCAGACCTAGTACCTCTTTGTGGTAAATAATAGCACATATTAATTTACAAGCTTGTTCTCAAGCTTGAGACTGCTTGTGTTTACAGAAGAGCTGCTGCCATAGGCACAGTCTTCTGTCCTGAGATGATCAAGTATTTCAACTGCCTTGGAGCTATGCAATTAATTGCCCTGTCTTAGACTTATGCAACTACACTGAAGACATCTGCTTTTTAGGTCAAGGACTCTCAGCCAAGACTACCATCAATGGAGAGAATTTATGACACCGACACTTCATGTCTAGAGTCTTCAAGCTACTGCATGAGGCAACATCAGCAGAGGAAGACCTTTCAAACTGTGCTGATTCAGATGATATTTACAAAGAGGAGACTTTATGCTCTGCTTTCTGCAGAAGCAGAAGTCTCCATTCTGCCTCATGAGCCAGGAAACAATTATGTTATTTTGGTTTATGGAGACATATGCATACAGTGTTTGCATTCCTCCCTCCTTTATGTTCTGAGATGAAACAGATGAGACATCTGGCATGGATATCAATGTTCACAATCTTTCTTTAATGGGTCAGGCTTGGCCAGAACCTTGACTTTGTCTACTCCATGGCCCCAGTTTTTACAATGAAAAAAAACTAAATAAATGAAGAAAGACATGAAATGAAGAAAAACATTGGAAAATAAAGAGTAAAATCCCTGAAGTTTCATCCATTGGGCAGAGCATAAAAAAACAAAACAGATGGGACTGAGCAGACTACTACATGAGTGAAGGTCAAGAAATGCTTAAAACTTTATGTTAGCACTAAGCTCTGGGACAGCTGTTTTAACCCAGTCATGCAATGACATTGCCCACTTCTGTGCCTGAGTCAGTCCTACTAATTGAAGAAGAAAATCATTTTTGCTAATGGAAAGACATTTTTTTTCTATCCAGACTAAGCTTAGTTGTGGGTAAAATGTGGCCTCACTGGCACATATGTTCTATTTATTGTGCACTGCTAGTCATTAGCTCATCACTTTTTTAAAATATTCAGGGATTCTTTTTTTTTTTAACTGCTACAAGAACTACTACTACTTTTCATCAATGTCAGCAAGACTACTTTGCACTGCTGCCGATACCAGCATAGCTGATTCTTTGGTGCAGCATGGCTATAGCAATTTGATGTTGATGCTGCAGCTACCACTAGCTAATTTGCAACAGATGTTTATTTCTACAGTGTCAGCGCATAAAGGGATTTAATCATCAGCTTGTAGTATCAATGTTTAGTTTGCTCCATACATTTTAGACAGAAAAAAATCACTCTCTGCTCTTAGTCTCTGGCTGGTGTGAAAAAGGCATATCCAAGTCACATGAAATACACTTGAAAACCAACACAGAATTGAGTATTTCTATTGGTCTCCTTCTTGTATTTAAAGCCACACAATTTTATGACAAGAAATAATTGGTTTTCACCTGCACAAATCACTTTGAAAATTGTCCTTTCTACAATTACTACTACTCATCATTTATGTAAAACTAATAGATGCAGTGTGTGTGATTTATTGAATGGAGAGTGTAGTAGAAATCAAACTGTAGCCTATTCTTAATTGAATTTGTGCCAAAAAGGAATTCTGCCCTGAAGACATATGACAACACTACTTTAACATTAAATTCTACTTTACCTACATTAATTGGCTGGCTGAATTTTGCTATATCTCAAAATGGTTAAAAGTACATGTACTCTTTCACAAAAAATTTACTTTTAGCTACAGTGAAAGAAGGCATTCATGAAGGAATGTGTAGGTCAGCAGAGGGCAACAATGCATGTTTATTACAATTTTCAACTCCACAAGCAATATCTGCAGCATGAGTACTCTATCTGTAGCAAGTCTCAAAATGAAAAATGTATGACTATTTTTGCATTACAACTGCCAAAAATACCTGTAAATGTTGTTTCGCTGCAGGAAGTTTGAAAATTGCAAATAAATAATGATTAACAAATATTTGGAGCATTTACTTATGTAGCTCAGAGACTCACTTACCAGATAAGGCTGCAGCAGCAGTGGCAGAGTGACCAGCAACTTGCAGCAGCGGAGGTGGTGGAGGCAGCCCTGGAGATGGTGTAAACATGCTGGGATGGTGGTGAGAAGGGGGCCTGAGAGCAGATGGGAAGCTGTGTGAGGAAGAGTGGTTGCTGAGAGGAAGTGGGAGGGATGGAGTAGAGGGACGATGCGATATCTGCGAGGAAGGAGCCAGTTTGCTGGGAATGCTGCTCCGACTGGAACTGAAAAGAAAGGAGAGGCACAATCAGAACATCTCTAGGGATGAAGGGAGGGAAGGTAGATAGAAGAGGTTTAGCAGACAGAAGGGTTAGATGTAAGGGTGATAAATAAGCAGAAAAGAGGTGGGGGGAAAAAGGAAAAGCACAGTTATTTTACCTGTAAAAGTTGTTATCCTGGGATTGCAGGCAGATATTCTCACATGTGGGTGATGTCATCCAAGGAGCCTGGTACCGACAATGCTGAAGTGTACTGTCACTTTAAAAAATTTTTAAGTCTTGAGACTGCCCATATCGCTCATATGCTGGTGCCTTCCCACCTGATGCCTGCTCAAAGGACCATGAGTTCATAAAAAAGCTAAGCTGTCAACTAGGGGAGGTTGTGAGAATATCTGCCTGCTGTCCCTAAACACCTGTTACAGGTAAGTAACTGTGCTTTATCCCATAACAATCAGGCAGTATATTCTCACTTATGGGACTCTCTAACTGAAAGTAAAATAAGGGAGGAGGGAAGTTGGCTTCACGTAGAGAATAAAGTCTGCAAAACTGCTTGGCTGAATTGACCATCTCGAGTGGAATGATTTTCTAAGCAGTAGTGGGATGTGAAAGTATGAAATGAGAACTAAGTGGCTACTTTATTCATGTCCTCAATAGGAGTGTAATGGAGATGAGCTACTAAAGTCGCCATTGCTTTAACCTTATGGGCTGTGACACGTCGCCCTAGTGTCAGCCCAGCCCAAGCATAGCAGAAAGAAATACAGACTGCAAGCCAGGTAGATATGGTTCTTTAGTTGACAGGAGCTCCCAGTCTGTTAGGATCAAAAGACAAGAACAGCTGAGTGAATTTTCTGCGAGGTTTTGTGTAGTCCAAGTAATAAGCAGTCCAATGTGTGGAGTGCAGCCTCACCAGAGTGAGCGTGTGGTCTTGAAAAGAAGACAGGGAGAACCATAGATTGGTTCAGATGAAAGTCCAAGATGATCTTCTTGAGGAACTTTGGATGAGTGCAGTTACACCAAAGGGAGTAACAAGTTTCAAGTTTTATTTAAAATTTGATTAAATCGCTTATCAAATTTCTAAGCAATATACAAAATTAAAATGGGAACAGACATTTGGGACTTACAAGCTTAATATGTTAATATCGCAAACAAATAAACAAATGGAAAGACTGAAACTTTGCGGGAAAACGAGAAAGAAATATAGTAGTAAAAGGATAGTAAAACAAATGGTAAAAATGACGAGGTGGGAGGTTCAAAAGACAAACGAATTAAAACTGAGTTGAGTCCATTTGAAGCACTGCATGGACATTTTCTGGAGGCTTCAATGAGGCTGATACCAGAGCAGTTAGTTTAACTGCCTCTACTCATTGAGAGAAAAAAAGAGCATGTTGTGAGAGCTAATGAATGGAGACTGGGATGAAGAAAGGACCCCCCTCATTCTGAGTGATCAAGGTTGGAAAAAGTTGAAATGTGATGGGTTCCCGGATACAGAGTTGAAGAAGAGGGAATCATGGTTGTCTCGGCCATCGAGGTGCTTTGAAGATCATGGTAGTCAGTTCTTGGCGGAGTTTGAACAATGTTTTCCCTATTAAGGGATTTGGAGGAAAAAGTATACAAAAATGTCGGTCCAGTCCAGAAGTAAGGCATCAGACTCCAAATGATTAGTATGGTATATTCTCGAACAGAAAACTGGAAGTTTGTGATTGTGAGGAGAAGCAAAGAAGATCTAACTCTGAAGTAACACACTTGGGTTGAGAGACCACTCGTGAGGTTGTAGGATTCTGCTGAGCTTGTCTGCTAGAATGTTTTACTTTCCTGCTAGATAGCTTTTAGGAATATATTGCAGGGAATTGCCCAGAACCAGATTCATATCGCTTCTTGACAAAGGAGGTGAGATCCTGTCCCCCCCACCTCTCTCTCACTCCCACTTGTTGGTGTATTACAACGCTACTTGATTGTCTGTTCAGATAAGTACTACAGTGGTACCTCGATTTGTGAGTAACCCAGTTTGCGAGTGTTTTGCAAAACACTCAGCAAACCTTTGACTCGCAAACTGAGCACTGCCCCGATCAACGAGCACTTACAGTCCAGGAAGCGCCGCTTTGGGGGATTCCTCTTCCGTCTTCCGTCCAGCATTCTACATCAGGTGCCTTCCGCAGGTTGGAGGACCTCTGTCTGGGCCTGCGCAGCCGGGTGCTGTCCTGCCTGCGCGTTGCATGTGACATCAATCATCGGCGTTGTGCGTGTCGTGCGGGTGGGGCAGCGCTTGGCTGCGTGGGCTCGGGTGGGGGCTCTCCAGCATGCGGGGGACATCCAACGTGGAGGGTTGGCCGGCGGATGGAGGAGGCATCCCTCTGAAGTGGCACTGCGGGGTTCTCCGGCGGCTGGCATCCCCCTCCCGAAGCGGCACTGTGGGGTTCTCCGGCGGTTGGCATCACCCCCGAAGCGGCACTGTGGGGTTCTCCAGCAGCTGGCATCCCCCTGCCCCCCCCCGAAGTGGCACTGTGTGGTTCTCCGGCGGCTGGCATCACCCCCCCGAAGCAGCACTGTGGGGTTCTTCTTCAGATGACCGACGGAGAAGGCAGACAGAGGAAATGGCACTGCAGCACCCGGCAGGTATAGACCCCGGGTTCTAGAACGAATCGTTGCTGTTGCCACTATTTTCTATGGGGAACTTTGTTTTGATAAACGAGCATTTTGGATTACGAGCATGCTCCTGGAATGGATTATGCTCGTAATCCAAGGTACCACTGTACTTGACTGAGAAATGTATGAAGGGTGTTGTGGTTTGCACGCAACTCAAGACTGACGTGAAGAAGACTCCAGGTGTCCGAGTATGGAGACCTTTGAGATGAGCTCCCCACCTGAAAATGGAAGCATCTGTTGTCAATATTCTCTAATGAGATGGAATATGGAAAAGGAAGCCTCTTGAGAGATTGGTCGGTTGTAACCACCATTGAAGGGATTGACGAAATGAAGAGGTTGCTTGCAGTCTCTGGGATAATGGCTGTGAGGCTTGAGGCTTTTGGGTCTATAGTTCCCATCGAGGTTCTCTGAGATGTAGATGGGCGAAAGAAAGTTACATGAACTGTTGATGCCATGTGACCCAGAAGACACATCAACTGACATGCCGTGATGTTGTGGAGAGCTGACAGCTTGAGGCATATTTGAATCAGGGTATCTAGCCTCTGTTGTGGTAAGAATGCTTGAGCTTATATTGTGTCCACAAAGGCTTCAATAAACTCCAGAGTCTGTGATGGTTGGAGATAGGATTTCAAATCCCAGGAGATAGGACTGCAAATCCCAGGAGTTCTAGAAGTCATATTGTTGATTCAATAGTTGAGCCTTAGGTCCCACCTGGGGGCGCGGCCTGAGGCACATGGTCGGGTTGGGCCCATGTGCCTCAGGCCGCGCCCCCAGGTGGGACCTAAGGCTCCAGGGCCTATTCTGATTGGCCCACGCGCCTTAGGCCCCACCAGTAGGCGGAGCTTTAGGACGGATGGGCCAATCCGGCCTCATTCCTTCGTTGGCTGCCTGCCGGACAGGCGGGTTTGGCTCCCGTCTGTCCGGCCAACTACCAAAGGTACGGGGAAGGGGGGTGGGGGGGGTCGTGGGGGTCGGCCAGGGGGGTCGCGGGTCGGCTGGGGGGGCGGTCGGAGGTTCTTGGAGGGGGCGGTCGTTGGGGGGGGGAGGGGGGTTTGCGTCGAGGGCAGGAGGGCCTGGGATCCCTCCTGCCCGTAATGTAGTGCGGGGTGGGGTTAGGGGGTCGCCGTGGCCAGGAGGGTTTGGGCTCCCTTCTGGCCCGATATTGTCGGGAAGTCGGCGGTCCTTCGGGGTGGGGGTGCGAGTGGTCCTGCCGGGGGGGGATGTATCGGACGTCGGGGAGTCGGCCGGGCAAGAGGGCTTGGGCTCCCTCTTGCTCCGATCGTGGATGCGGGTGCGGGTGGGAGCGCGTGCGAGCGGTCGTTCGGGGTGGGGGTGCGAGCGGTCCTGCTGGGGGGGTGAATCGGGCGTCGGGCGGGGTGGGAACTATGTTTAAAAACTTTTGTATACCGCGCTCAGGCATATAACGCACGAGGGGTATGCGCGGTAGGTAAAAACGCGTATAACGCGCGCGTTATATCCGCGAAAATACGGTAATTTTGTTGTAGTAGGAGCCAATTTATTTAACAAATATGTACAAAACATATCCCACTTGGATAATTGGTTTTCAAGTAACAGATTATCAAAGTCATTGATATATGCGAAACCTAAGAAAAATAAGAAAATTCTTTTCCAAAGAACACTTCAAGATCATTGTACAATCCCTCATACTCAGCTCCTTAGATTACTGCAACAGTCTCTACCTACCTTGCCCAAATACTATGATAAAACAACTACAGACCGTTCAGAACACAGCTATCAGACTCATCTACTCGCTCAGCAAATTCGACCACATCACACCCGCCTATGTAGACTCTCACTGGCTTCCGATAAAAGCAAAAACTCAATTCAAACTCTACTGCTTACTTTTCAAAGTAACCCATGGTATGGCCCCCAATTACCTGAACAACCGTCTTTGCCGCTGCCGACTACCCAGATCAAGAAGAACTCAGAATCTTTTCACCTTCCCCCCTCATAATGGTACCCGACATAAGAAACTTTACGACAGCCTTCTAGCAACTCAGGCAGCGAAAATTGACCCCACCATCACCAAACTGATGATCAAAACAACAGACATCAAAGTGTTTCGGAAAGAAATCAAAACATTTCTTTTCAAAAAACACGTCCTTACTTAATATTCCCCTCCCCAATCGCACATGCACTCTCCCCAGCAAATAACACACTAGTCATCCCCTTGAACCTCATTTACGAAAAATATCCAAACTCCTAAATAAGCATCTCCCTTAGGTATCCATTTAACCTTCTCCTAAATAAGCATCTCCCTTAGGTATCCACTTAACTGATTCCTTCAAAGTTAGGTATCTTTCTTCAGTTGCCTATATTGTTTTCCCCACTGAACCTTGTAACTACTTGAACCCTGTCAAGTTATTCTATCGATAAATCCAGATATCTTATACTTGTATTCCTATACCACAACATGTAATTTACTTAAATCGTTGTAATGTAATTCTCTCTGTAATGTCCTGATCTCTTTTAACTGTAATCCACTTAGAACCGCAAGGCACAGGCGGAATAGAAATCACAAATGTAATGTAATGTAATATTCAACTTGATAGCTGAGGTGATTGACGAATTGTCTAGATTAGTGTAGTATCGAAAAGATATTAGTTTGGGTGAGCCTGAGACTAAGTTTTGTGATTGATGTCAGCACAGGTTTCGATGCTGAAGATGGTGCCTGTGTGTTGGTGGACATTCCCGATGCTCCCGATGTTGTCCTGAATAACTTTTCAAACTGGAGTTGCCTAGCCTTTATTGAGTGTTTTTGAAGTTTAGAGCAGTGTAGACAACTGTCTACGTGGTGATCAGAACCTAGATACTGAACACATCAATTATGTAGATCAGTGACTGAAATGGCCCTGTAGAATCATGCACACAGTTTAAAGCCCCTAGAAGGCTTTGACATGGAGGAAAAGACCCCGACGCAAGATTGAAGGACTCAATGGTCCAGGAAGGACATGTAAAACTGAACCCCAAAAAAAGGCTTGATGCCCTTGGTGTGAGTGAAGGCTTGAAGTGGCCTTGCCCGAAAAACAGTTTTGAAAAAAGAAAAATTTCTGAAAGACTAGAAATTAAATAAAAGGGTAAACTGATGAAAAAAACTGAGAAGGCAGAAAAACAGAAGTTTTAGGTGCTTTGGAAGAACTAAAAAAAAAAAAACCAGCTTCTTATCTCCACCCACGAGCCGATGTCGGACGGGAAGTTACCGGCAAATGCACGGTATAGGCAGTCTTGAAACTTAAAATTGTTTTAAGTGACAGTACACTTTAGCACTGTCCATACTGGGCTCCATGGATAACATCACCCACATGTGAGAATATATTGCCTGCTTATCCTGGGATAAGCCAATTTACTTACCCATAGTAATTTTTTCCATAGACAGCAGGAGGCAAGCCCTAACTAAATGCGATGACCACTGATGTAGCCTGGTGCAGAAACATTTTTTCAGCCAGATTCTTTGAGAAGCTTTAGGGAAGGTCCCACTGAGCGGGTACTTCATTTCTCATTTGCTGCTGCCTCCTGGGATCACCTCAGTCTTTATTAAAGCTCAGATGGGAATACAATTCCTTGGGGAGGTTAATGGGGAGGGGGCAATTTTTCCAAATGGGTTTGTTTTGCACTGATAGGTCACAAAAATGAACAGCAACTGAGTTGATGGAAAAATGCATCATACCAGTAGTTATTTCAAGAAGCTTTATTAAAATAATAAGGATGACTTAAAATCATTAAGTCCAAAGAACACTTGTTCAAATGGAGCACCACTGGTTAAAGAATTCTTGATCATCCAGGTCAGGGGTGTCAAACTCAATCACAATAAGGGGCCGAAATTTAAAACACAGGGTAAGTCGAGGGCCAAATTTTCTATTAAGATACTTAGTAGAAGTATAGATCCTTCCTCGTCCTGTGGCACGGTCAGGCCCTTCTGTGGAGCGCCCTGCTCCAACCTAGCTTTTACACTGGGACTGGGTCCTTCTGCCTACAAATGGGTACTAAGGCAGCATGGAGAGAAGCTTGGAGCACCACCTGGTCCAGGGCTGCACTTAGATGTGACACAGTCACCTAGGCCAACATAAAACAGCCAGGCGGGCTGGATTTGGCCCCCGGGCCTTGTGTTTGACACGTGTGATCCAGGTGATCATCCAGAAACAACTGTGGTTCTTTCTTAATCCTAGGGCCTCTAAAGATCCTTTTCAAATGAAAGAATTATAATATTGTTGCAAAATGCAACTTATCTATAATAATAAAATGCTAAGCGCGCATGCGCACTCTAACCGCATGTTCCCTGAGCCCTGATCTGTCGGGCTGTGGCAGTAGGAGTGCGCATGTGCGCCAGACAAACCTCCCTACTCTCCACCTCACGCCGCTGCGACTGAGGATAGCCGCCATGGCAACTTCAAAATTAAAAAAAAGGCCCAGGCTCCACAACGAGAAATGAGAACTGCCACGCGCACACAGACAGGGAGGCAGGTAATTCAGGTACCCCGAGCACAATACGGAGCAAGGAGGTGATCGCGAGCTTTTCCCGCCCCTCTCCAGATTCGGGAAGGGATCGGGACAAATCTCGCACAGCGGTGACCCAGGATTACCTCTCATCCGGCAACACAGAGAGAGTTCCCCCCGCCCCTACACGCCAGGGCACTGCACACCGATGACGACAGAGGGGAGCTGTCAATCACTGAGGCTTTCGCATGCGGGTGGGGGGGGTCTAGGAGTGCGTTCGCCTCAACTTTTCCCTCTTTTATTCCAGTCCTTGCAGGTACCCCGGTCCGGCCGAACTAGGAAGCACGGGGAGTGGCTCCAGCCTGCCCTTCTGATGCCAGTCGTAAGATGCAAACTGAAATAAATAAGCTCTGCCCTTGCCCTAGCACCGTTTCTACCATGGAGGTGAGGCTGCTCGGTTCCCTCCCTTGGTGCCAGGATGGTAAAGTTAGACCTTTTTAAAGCTGCAGGGGGGGGGACAGAAATGCTGCTGCATAGGGGCAGGGAGAAAGACAGATAGTGGGAGGGAGGGAGACAGAAAGAAAGACAGACAGACAGACATATATTCTAGCAGGGGGGAGGAAAAACAAAGGGAGAAGGGCTGCCAAGGGGTGGTGGTGGACAGCCAAGGAAAAAGAAAGACAGAAATACAGAAAGCGGCTAAGGGGAGAGAGAGAGAAAGAAATAAAGACACACACATACATATATTCTAGCACCTGTTATTGTAACGGGCTATAAGACTAGTTTTGAATAATATTCTTCTTACTGGACCATTTATAAACAGGTGTCTCCAAAGAGGGTACTTCTTATCAGTGAATAAGGAACATAACATGAAGATGTTGTAGATGTTCCTCACTGAAACTGAGAACATTGTTCCAGGGTTCAAATGCCTTGATGGCTGTCCTTCCTCAAAGTGATCAAGACCAATTAAACCGAAGAAACAATCCCCTGCAGATAGGCCACAAAAATGAACAGCAGTGGTGGATTACCTTCAGTGGAAAAGGGGATAATCAATATGCAAGGCACTGCAATATAGCAGTGATTTTTGGTGGCAACTAGCCTTTTTATTTATTCTTCTTTCTTTCTTTTTTGTTGTGTTATTTTAAGGCATCTAGAAATTAAGAGAAATGGGTCTGGGGTGGGGATGGAGCTGGATTTTAATCCTCAGAGATTCTAGAGGACAGGCTGGCCAAATATATCATCACATCTAGAATTTCTTTCTAGATAGTAGTGTGATGTGAATATATGGATGAGTCAGTATTGCAGTTTTGAAAATTTCTTCCATGGGAGGCTGACCTCAAGCAGACTACCGAGGCAACCTTAGCTCTGACATGACCCTTAAGAGTAAAGCATGCCTGAACATAAACAAAAGAAATGAAAACTGCTAGCCAACTGGATAGAGCGTGTTTGGTCATGGCATCCCTCAATTTATTAAGAGTCAAAAGAAAAAAGTTGGATGTACTTTCTAAGGGCTTTAGTTCACTTGAAATACAAAGCAATACGCTTTTGTCTTTGTGAGCATCAGGCATGTGGGGAAAATACCGACAGAATGATTAACTGATTAAGACTGAAATCAGACATTACTTTAGGAAGGAAATTTGGACAATGTGCAGAACCATTCTGTAGTAAAGCTTGGTAAAAGGCTCATCATTTTCTAGAGCCTGGATTTCACTTTGTGCACAGAAGTATTGCCCCCAACAAGAATTTCCAGATCAAGTACTCTAATTACAGATGTCTAGTGGCTCAAAAGAAGCCATCATCACTTGGGTTAATACAATGTTGAGGTGCTATAACACTGCAGATAGCTTGAAGAGAGGCTTCAATAAAAGAAAGCCCTGCATGAACCAAACGCAGAGATAAGTTTAATGCTGATATACACCAAGTGTACCTTAATGGAGCTGGCTTTCAAACCCGGCTCAGACAAATGTAAAAGGTATTCAGTTTCTGTGTGGTACAGGAAAATATATTAGGGCCTTTCCAACACATTAAATGGTAATTATTTACTCTTATGTATATGCACCAAATGAGGGAAAGGGTGAATTTCTTCGAAACCTACTGCCTAAGATATTGCTCTTTAAAGAGGGCTCTCTTATCGTTGGCGGGGATTTCAACTTGACAGTACACCCATGTTTGGATAACACAAGGGGAGCCCTCGATATAGTGCCCGGGACAGGAAGTGGTTTCGAGATTTTTGTACCATGCTTTTGGTGGAAGATGGGTGGCAATGGTTGCACCCGCGTGATCAGGATTATACCTACTACTCACCCACCCCATCAGTTCTACTCAAGAATAAACTACTTATGGGTTGATAAAGATTTATTACATAGTATCTCTAATGACACAATTGAACCAATCATGTGGTCAGATCATGCCTCGGTGTGGTTGCAGTTGGGCAGTCCATCAGAAGACACTGGGCAGAAATTCTGGCAGCTCAATGATAGCCTGCTGGATGATCCAACTCTTGCCCTTAGGATTTGGTCGCTGATTGAAGAGCATCAGCATTTCAATGTAGGTGGGGAGGCGTCACCAAGTGCGGTATGGGAGGGACTTAAAGCGACCCTTCGGGAACATCTCATTTCCATGACTGCCTATCATAAGTGTGAGTAGCAGGAGGAGGCTTGGTTAGTACATCTGATCACCAGACTAGAGAGTGCTCATAAAAGGCAGCCATGGGATGCGCAGTTACGGCAGCATCTTCAAGCTGTGTGTGACCTAGATTTAGCTAAAATTCAGTTTCGACTACAACTTTTGAAACAGCAGCATTTTGAGTATAACAACAAGGCGAGTAGATTGGTTGTCCATAAGTTAAAGTTGCAGCAGGCCCAGAGGACCATATTTTGCATGAGGAGCTCTGCGGGTGTGGTGGTGCGCAGGGGAAAGGAAATTCGCAATTGTTATAATCGGTTTTATATGCAATTATATTCGGCAGGGGCGTGGCTTGGACGCGCATGAGGACGGTCGGATAATAGGAGAGCTCCGTAAAAAAAGACCTTGAAAGTATTAATAACTCGTAAGAAATTGAAGAAAATAAGAATATAACTTATCTAATGAGTAATAAAGAAGAAAAAAAGATGGCAACTGGGAAACAGAATAAAAATGACTTTGCGGTTTCAGGTAGCAATAAGAGAGCAAAACCTGAACAAGAAAGCGGTTTAAAAATACCAGATATAGAGGTTATGAAAGAACTAAAAGAAATTAAAGAAATGCTCTCAATCATTACTAAAAAAGTTACAGATTTAACGGAAGATGTCTCTACACTAAATAAGAAGATGGATTTGCTAGAAATTAAATCAAACAACTTAGAAGAAAGAATGTTAGCAGTAGAGGAAGAAGTAAGATATAACCAAACGGACAGAGGAAAAATTGAAATACTCACTAAAGAGCTTGAAGATTTTTCGAATCGCGAAAGAAGAAGTAATATACGTCTGATTGACTTGCCGGAAGGAGCAGAAAAGGGAAATCCGGTTACATTCATTGAAACTTTATTACCCAAGTTACTTCCGTTACAAACAAAGTTCACTATAGAGGTTGAAAGAGCACATAGAGTGCCGTTTAAAAAGGCAGTAAATCAACACGGTCCAAGACCATTTATTTTTAAACTACTGCGGCACCAACAGGTCATGGAAGTATTACAACTGGCAAAGAAAAACAAAGGTTTAAAATATCAAGACGCATATATTCATTTTGTACCGGATTTCGCTAAAAATACAGCTATAAAAAGAAAGAAGATGCTTGATTTAAGACCAAAATTAAGAGAATTAGGAGCACAATATGGTCTAGTTTATCCTGCTAACATGAAAGTGACTATTGGCAATAAAACTTTAACTTTCGATGATGCAGAGAAATTGGAGAATTTTATTAAAAATTAAGATATTCCAATGTCTTCATAATTTTAAAGAAATATCTTTCATTTATAAATAAATTTAGATAAATGAAATGTATTTTTAAAAATATATATTTAGTTTACAATGAAAAATAGCAAAGATTTGAAAAATAACGAAATAGAATGTTTATCAATCAACTAATACATTCTATTAACGATACTCTTGAATGGAATTGAATGAAATCAATATTCCAAAGAGAAAGAGTTAAACATATTAAGGGAGGTTAAATATATGAAGTTAAAGATATAATATAATTTGAAAATACAATAGTAGTGAAAGGTTCCAAATATATATGTGAATTGATAATAATTTTAGATAAGACATTTCCTTAAATGGATTAAAAAAAAAAAAATCGGAACGATTTTAATTTTAAAGTGGAAGAATTTATTTTATTATAATTATATTGCCTGAAAAAGAATGTTATTAGATTTGGAATGGATGTGATGGGAAGG
Source organism: Geotrypetes seraphini (assembly GCF_902459505.1). Classification (NCBI taxonomy): domain Eukaryota; kingdom Metazoa; phylum Chordata; class Amphibia; order Gymnophiona; family Dermophiidae; genus Geotrypetes; species Geotrypetes seraphini. Next base: position 106,565,176 of record NC_047088.1, on the reverse strand, counting down.
TGATGAATATGATATTAATAATTATTATGATTGAATAAGATGTTTGGCGGACTCAGGTTTTCTCCTTGTGGGGAATTACTATGGAGGCACATACTAAGTAAATTGAGAGGAATAGAAGAAAATTTTTCCGGAAGAAGAGGATAAGAATAATGTTAAAAATAACATTGAATTCAAGAGACTCACATCCCTGAAAGACAAAACGAAAGAAACAAAGGATATAACATATTTACCGGAAATACCATTATAATATTAAAACTAATGGAACTACAACCAAATGACATCGCTACATCATATAATTGAACTATGCTTACTTTTCAAAAAAAAAAAAATATATATACAATGGATTAAATCCCAGATCTGGGTGTCTTTGGAATATATTGAGAAATGAAGAAAAGAAGAAAGAAGAGGAAACGGAAGATTAGAACAGACTCCTACTTTAAAAACTAAGTTGGACTAAAACATATTCGCTACAAGAATCCTCCTCTCCTTTAGACATATATCATATATCCTAAAAGAATGCTGATATATGAGATTGGTGTGTGCTTCTGTGGTGATTTCTTCCATAGGGGGGGACCTCTTAGTTCATGAATTCATCGAACACATGTCATTATGTTCCCATCATACTTATTTAATGATAATAGTATATATAACGAAATATAGGTAATGCTGAATAGCTTATAAACAAAATGGTAAATAGAAATACAATAAAATGAAATTAATAGTCTTTCATATAGATATATTCAAAGTTTATTGAATATAGAATCTTAGGATTATATCTTTCATAATAATAATATATTTGACTTATAATGTATCATCACTATAACAATATATATTTAATGTTATATATCTAATTTTATCTTAAATATTTAATGATTTAATTGATATTTACAATAAGAACAGGTCTTTATGGAGTGTTTTATTATCGATCTATGATGCGTGTTTCCAAGTATACACAATTTTTAATTAAAAGGGCGGGTGGGGAGGGGGATTGGAAAAGGAAAATAGGGGAAAATAATGAAATTTATGTTAAATATGTGCAGATGTCTGATCAAAAATTTATTATTAAAACTCCAATTAAAAATTTACTTAATATATTAAATGGCAATTAAAATTTTTTCCCTTAATGTCAATGGTCTAAATCACCCAATTAAAAGAAAAAAAAATATTAAGCTTTCTCCAAAAGCAAAATGCGGATATTTATTTCCTGCAAGAGACACATCTTACAGGGTCTGAATCTAATAAACTAACTGGGGGTTGGGTTTCCAAATGTTTTTTTGCTCCTGCTTTAGGGAAAAAAGCGGGAGTTGCTATTCTTATAAATAAGAAATGTATAGCAGATTTCAAGTTAATAAAATTTGATCCATTAGGAAGATGGGTACATATTAAAATGGATCTGAGAAATACAACCCTGGATTTATTCAATTTATATGCTCCTAATTCAAATCAACTGGAGTTTTTCAAAAATATTCAACAGATATTACTACCACTGGCTACTTCTAATTTAATAGTAGCAGGAGATTTCAATGCTGTAATGGATCCTATTTTGGACAAAAAACCAAGTAAAATTATGAAATCTTTAGGATTAGACAATTTAATACAATCTTGTAATTTAATTGATATATGGCGTATCCTTCATTTTAATGATAGGGAATATTCCTTTTGTTCTCAGGTCCATAAATCATTTTCAAGAATTGATTATATATTTGTTTCTAATAATATAGCACAAAAAGTAATAAAAGCAATTATTGATCCTATTATTATCTCAGATCATGCTGGTGTGTGGATTGATATACAAAATGATATATCAGCTTACTTTAAACCAATTTGGAGATTTGATAATGCTCTACTTGCAGATATGAAATTTATAGAAGACATTAAAATAAAAATACATGAATTTTTTCAAATTAATAATACAGAAAACATAAATATTGAAATTTTATGGGATGCTTATAAAGCAACAATGAGAGGAAATATTATATCATATTCTGCATATATGAAAAAACAACTTAAAAAACAATTTATAGAATTGGAAAATGAAATTAAAATATTAGAACAAAAATTAATTACCAAATGGGAACATGATACATTACAGAAATTATTAAAAACAAAAGTTAAATATAATGAGATTTCTTCTCAAATTATAAGAAAAGATATATTCAGTCGACAAGTACAGTATTATGGAAATTCAAATAAAGCTGGAAAATTATTAGCAAATTTCATTAAAGCAAAAAAGAGAAAATCTAAGATTATAGCAATAAAGGATAAACAAGGCAATACACACACTAGCATTGAAGATATAATAAAACAATTTCTTGATTTTTATAAGGATTTATATACTTCTGATACTTATGAAAAGAAAGAAAATGATGGTATAGAATTTTTAAAATCATTTATTGGACCAAATATTCCTGATCATATAAAAGGAAGTTTAGAAGAACATATATCTTTAAAAGAAATAGAAACAGCATTGAAAGCTCTTAGAGTTGGATCCGCTCCAGGTGGAGATGGATATACTGTTGAATATTATAAAACATTTCAAAATATTTTACTACCTTATCTATTAAATTTATATCAATATCAAATAACTAATGGAAATATATCAGGAACTATGGCTGATTCTGTTATAATTGTCTTGCCAAAACCAAACAGGGATCCGACATTGATAACAAATTATAGGCCTATATCTTTGATGAATGTAGATGCTAAATTAATTGCTAAAGTGTTAGCTATAAGATTAGCTAAAGCTCTTCCCTTTATCATTGACGTACATCAAACAGGATTTGTTGCTAAAAGACATTCTTCACATAACACCAGATTAGCATTTCACTCTTTAAATTTAGCAAAAAATTTAAATGATCCAGCTTTTTTGATATCATTAGATGCAGAAAAAGCATTTGATAGAGTGGAATGGAAATTTATGTATCAAACTTTAGAATGGTTCGGTGTAGGACCTGGTTTTATTAAAATGATTCAAACATTATATAGCTCCCCTGGAGCAAGATTAAATATAAACAATAACTTATCTGATAAATTTAACTTGCTAAGGGGAGTTAGACAAGGTTGTCCTTTATCTCCCTTACATTTTGATATTGTTCTAGAACCCTTATTAATTGCAATAAATCAAACTAAAGGAATAAAGGGAATCACATTTTCTAATTGGGAATTTAAATTATCTGCATATGCAGATGATATATTATTATATTTAAGAGAACCAGAAGACACCATTCCACATTTACTTAATTTAATAGAAAAGTTTGGAAAATTTTCTGGATATAAAATCAATTGGGAAAAATCTGAAGTTCTTCCAATTAATATCCATTGCACCAAAGGATTATTTGATTCATATTCATTTAAATGGAAAGAGGAAGGACTAAAATATTTAGGTATTATTATAAAAAATACAATTGATGATACAGTTAAAGAGAATGAAAAACTTTTATTAAAGAAAATAACAGAAATGTGCGAGCAATGGAATCCTTTACATCTTTCTTGGTGGGGAAGAGTTCAAACAATTAAAATGATGATTTTACCTGTGGTTTGTTATCAAATGAGTATGATTCCAATATTTTTTCAGGGGTCATTTTATAAAAAGTTAAACAGTGTGCTTACAAAATTTGTTTGGTTTGGGAAAAGACCCAGAATCGCTTTAGTATCATTACAAAAAACAATCAAGGAGGGAGGGGTAAATTTTCCAAATTTCTATAGGTACCATCAAGCCTATATTTTAAGACAGGGAATGTATTGGATCCTCCCAGATCTCATGGAAAATGTACCCGATTGGTTATATTTAGAATGGCGCCTCATGTTCCCTTTACTTCCAGAACATATTATTAGTATAACAATGCCTAGGAGATATAAAGACAACAGAATTCTAATTGACACATGGAAAACACTAAGATATATAAATAATTTAACATCAGATCCAGTGACTAAATCTTTAAATCAATCTATTTGGGTAAACTCCAGGATCAAAATTGGTGGATTTAAAATAGTATGGAAACAATGGATAAAAGTAGGTATACGTACTTTAAAAGATGTAATAGCAAATGGATCACTGCTTAGTTTTTCACAATTGCAACAAAAATTTGGATTAGACAAAACACAATATTTTAAATGGATGCAATTGAAGCAGGCTATTCAGGAAGGGTTCCCTGAATGGAAGAATCTGGACAATCAATATAGCTTACCAATCCTTTGTTTTCAAGCAGATTTTCTAGGACACCAAGCCGCAAAATGGTACAAGATTATATATGAATTTTTAAACAAAGAAAAAAGGACAGGACTTAGGGACATTTGGAGTATTGAGATAGGACAGACAATTTCTGCATCTCAATGGCAAAAATTTTGGTCTTGGAGATTACATACTACAAGATCAGCATCTATGAGTCAAACATGGTTGTTCTTATTACATAGAGTTTTATGGACCCCTACGAAATTACAGAAATTAGATAGTAATAGATCTAATAGATGCTGGCATTGTAAGATAGAAGTGGGGACATTGGACCATTTATTATTCTTTTGTCCCTGCATTAATTCTTTTTGGAAATTAATATGGCCCCAAATTAATAAACTATTAGATAATCACGTAGGACTATCATATGATACAATATTATTTGGAACAGCAATGAGAACACAAAATCCAATATCAGCTAATAATAACAAACTTTTATTAATTTTAACAGGGGTCGCCATTCAACAAATTACTCAGAATTGGAAAGATTACACTAAATTAAATTACATGTTCTGGTGGAATTCGACATGTCATATATATAAAATGGAAAAAGTACTGGCAATACAACAAGGATATATTAAAAAATTTAATAAAATATGGGGACCATTGACAAATTTTTCAAATGATCAGATATCATAGCACATATAGAAAACATATAAAAGGGTAGGGAGGGGAAATTATTATACTAGTAATTATAAATAAAACTCTGTCTGAGGGGAGGGGTTAAATTACAATGATAGAACAATTTAAAAATTTCAAGTGTTTTAATATAAATGAATGTAATACATGTATATCACTTGTTGTAAGAATTTTATATAAAAAAGAATAAAAAATATATTGGAAAAAAAACAAACAATTATATTCGGCAGAAGAGGAAGCTTCCCCACAACTAATAACTAACTATTTGGAATCACTCCCTCTGGGATGTATTGATGAGAGAGATATAGGCAGATTAGATAGACCCCTTACACTTATAGAGGCCCGGAAGCCTTGTGAGGGATGAAGATAGGTAAATTGCCTGAATTAGATTCTACAAGCAGTATCAGGAGCTCCTTCTCCCCCTCTTGTTGAACTGCCTTAATACACTTGATTTACATAGCTGCCTGCCACATTTTATGAGGTTGGCGGGCACTACGGTGCTGCTGAAGGAGGGGAAGGATCCCCCAGCTCTGCGCTTCCTATTGATCTATATCTATGCTAGGGGTGGATACGAAGATTTTTGCCCGGATACTGGTTGACTGATTCATGTTCTAGGTTCCCCGCCTGGTACATCCGAATCAATCAGGTTTTGTGGCGGGTCGCCAGGTGAGAGATACTATTCGACGGCTGTTGAACTTGAGGGAACGGGCCTTGCGCATTGGTGAAGAAGCATTATTTCTCTCGATTGATGCTGAAAAGGCATTTGATCCTGTCTCCTGGTACTTGAGCACTTTGGGTTTGGGTCGGATTCGGGTGCTCTATAATGATCCGTTGGGTTGTGTCAAAGTGAACAGTCTCTACTCTGAGCCTCTCTCACTATCAAGGGGAACTAGGCAAGCTGCCCTCTTTCCCCAGTACTCTTTGCATCGGTTATTGAGCCACTGGCTCAACATATATGAGCTAATGAGGGTATTTCGGGTATTAAGGTGGGAGATCGGAGCTACAAATTGAGCTTGTTTGCAGATGATTTGTTGTTTACACTGACTTCACCGAGATCCTCTCTGCCGCAGGTTTTGAGGGAACTTGCAGCATATAGCGTTGTTTCCGGGTTTCTTGTTAACATGTCTAAGTCTAAGCTAACCCTTGGTGTTGCTGGAAGACAGTGAGTGGGTATTGCGACAAGCATTCCCTTTAGGTGGGTTCAGAACTCTATGCATTATTTAGGGGTCTATATGGATTGCACCATTTTGGACTATGTTCCGCTGTTTCAGCAGGTTAGGTGAGACTTAGACAGATGAGAGTGGCTTTGTTTTTCTTGAATGGGGCACGTGGAAGTTATTAAAATGATGTTTCTCCCCAAATTTCTATTTTTGTTTCAGGTTCTCCCTATTTGAGTGAGCTGGAAGCTTCTAGAGGCACAACAATGGCTTATTATATCATTTATATAGGGGCGCAAGCAGCATAGAGTTGGCATGAAGAGTTCTTTGTTTGAATAAGGGGCGGGGGGGAGAACTGACGGTGCCTTCTTTGCAGAAGTACTACCAAGCAACGCAACTTATGGCAGTGCTTGAATGGCAAGCTCAGGAGTGTAAACTGTGGGTAACCATTGAGCAGGAGGGGGTTCCTGGGACCCCCCTTATGCATTTGCCCTGGTTGCCGGACAGGGGTAGTAGTAACTAGTGAGTGGTCTAGTGGTGGTTACTACTACTTTGAGAGTGTGGCGAGCAACTCAGGGCCACCTGTTGGGGGATCGGAAATATTCCTGGTTTACCTCGATTCAATTTAATTTGGAGTTTGCTCCAAGGGATAAGAGTGGGGTTTTCTCGAGATGGACTGGATGGGTCTTCTAGAAGGAGAGCATCACCCTGGTGAAGTAAGAAATAATTCTGTAGCTGGGACCTATGCAATATCCTCTCGCACCGAGAATATGTCTCCAAATGCTTCTGCCCAGGAGGGAAGGGTTAGGACAGCTGTTGTAGCTGGTGATTCGATCATTAGGCATGTAGATAGCTGGGTAGCTAGTGGGCGTGAGGATTACCTGGTCACTTGCCTGCCTGGTGTGAAGGTGGCAGACCTCATGCATCACACAGATAGATTTTGGATAGTGCTGGGGAGAAGCCAGCTGTCTTGGTACACATAGGTACCAATGACATAGGAAAATGTGAGAGGGAGGTTTTGGAAGCCAAATTTAGGTAGAAAGCTGAAATCTAGATCCTCCAGGGTAGCATTTTCAGAAATGCTCCCAGTTCTACACCCAGGACCCAAGAGGCAGGCAGCGTCGGGAAAAAGGGAGAATTCAGCGGCAACGGCGGCGATGAGTGAGGCTATATAGAGATGGAAGAGGGTGGAGGATAGTAGGGATCCTTGGGGTACGCCGCAGGGGTTGGACCAAGGGTCTGATTTTTCTTTATCTGATTTTACTCTGTATATTCTGGATTTTAGAAAACCTTCAAACCATGAGTATACTTTATCTGAGATACGTATTGAGTCCAAAATTTGCAGTAGGATGCTATGATCTACCAGGTCGAATGCTGCGGTCAGGTCCAGTTGTATGAGAAGCATTTTTTTTTCCTGTGCTGAGGTGTTGTCTAGCTGTGTCCATAAGGGAGCCTAGTAATGTCTCTGTGCTAAAGTTGGTTCTGAAGACAGACAGTGTAGGGTGGAGAATGTTGTGGTCTTCTAGATAGTTAGTGAGGAGTTTGGCTACTAGTCCTTCTTAGTTTGACATATAGTCGTATTGAGGCAATGGGTCTGTAGTTGGATGGTTGATCTGTTGGTCCCTTTGGGTCTTTTAGGATCGGAGTGATGATGATTTCGTCAGTTGGAAAAAGGCCGTCTGTGAGTGTGGTTTGTATCCATTGTAGGAGTAAAGCACAGAATTTTGTGCTAGAGGTTGTTAGGAGATATGGTGGGTATTGGTTGAGGTCACAGGATGCATGGCTGTATTTTCTGAAGAGTTTATTGAGATCGGACCATTGTATATTGGGGAAGTGGGACCATGTTCTGTCTGCTGCAGTTGATTCATTTTCTGTGGGATGCATTGTGAATTCAATTAGGTGGGTTGGGGTACCATTGAGGGTAGCTCTGGCATTTGTAATTTTATTCTTGAAGTGTTCTGCTAAGAGGGTTGCTGAGGGGGGAGGGGGGATGTTGTTAGTGGTCAGGTAGGGTTTGATGTCTATCAGATCTTTTAATATTTGGAATAATTTTTTGGTGTTTTGGGTTTCTGTGCCTATTAGGTTGGTGTAGTGTACTTTTTTCTTATCCTTTAATTGTAGTTTGTATTGTTTGTTAATTTTTTTCCAGGCGGTTTTCGTATGCTCAAGGTTAGTTTTTCTTCATTTTCTTTCTAGTTGTCTGCATTGTCTTTTGAGTTGGAGTAATTCGTTGTCAAACCATTGGTCTGATTGTCTGCTGGTTCTAGTTTTGGTTGCAATGGGGTTAGTTCATCAAGGGTGTTAGTGCTCAATTTGCTCCACTGTGAGATGAAGTCCTTGGGGTTGCATTCCTGAACTGTTTCATCTGTTTTGTCCAGAATTTGGTGGGCTCGATGTATTTGCGTGAGGTGTAAGTTACTCTTTTGGATTTTGGTATGGCTTTGTTTTTGGTCCAATTGATGTTGAAGGTATATGTGTCTGACCAGAGGGATGGGGATCAAGTTCCATTAGATTTGAATTTCTGGTATAGATGGTTGATGGGTCATGAAGGCAGCGATGTCAAGTTGGTGACCTTTCTCATGAGTAGTTTGTGGATTTAAAATCTGGAAAGATAAGGCATTGATCTCTTCTATGCATCTCTTCTATTGTTTTCTGCTTTTTTAATCTCAGTGTTTTGTTTTGTTTTATTTCATTCCCCTTTTAACCCTTTTACTACCTTTTTTTCATATTCAGTTATCTTTCACTTGTTTTATTACCTGGTTTTATAGCCCAGTAGATACACTCCCCTTTTAACCCCCCTTTTTTCAAATTTCTTTAACATATGTTTTATACCCTGTTTTATCTCACTTCTCCTTTAAATCTTGGAGGTCACGTAACATGGGTAGAGTGACCTTATGCAGTTTTCTCATTCCCTTTAAAATGGAGCCTGCCTCTTCCCCACGTTTTTTACATTTCAGCGTCACTCTTTGTGAAGTTTTAGCTTGTCATTCTGGTGAGCCACACTTTTACTTTCACTTTCTCCTTGCTTCAGTGTTTGTTTAAACTATCTTGGTTTTATCCGTTTTTGCCCCTCTGTTACATTTGTTTTAACTCAGAGGTGTCCAACCTGCGGCCCGAGATATTTTGTGCGGCCCCAGTCGAGAGCGATGCAGTGTTTTCCTCTGCTGCCTCCGAGTGTTTACCGTCTTGCCGGCTTCCTCCTTTGTCTTGCTGCAGTGTTTGCGCGGCCCCAGAAATATTTTTTTCAGCCAGTTTGGCCCAGGGCACCCCTGTTTTAACTAATCTTGTGTTTTCAATCAGTTCTATTAGTAATCCTCTTTTGAGAGAATCCTTCATATAACTAGGTTTACTTGGCCCATTCTGACACCGTCAGCTCCTCTCAGCTTGTTTTAATACCAGCAGCTCTTCTTATTTTACCTTCAATTAGTCAAGTATGTTTCTGCTATCCGCTTATGTATGGCTCTTGCACTAATTTTTGCCATTTTTTCTGCTTTCTACTTTGCATAGTTTGCACTTGTCCTGTTTATGAATTACCGTATTTTCACGCATATAACGCGTGTGTTATACACGATTTTACAAACCGCGCATAACCGTGCGCGTTATATGTGTGAGCGCATTTTACAACTTTTTTTTTTCAATCCGATCCGGCATCCCCCCTGCGAACCAGCATCCTCCCCCCCGCTCGCTTCACCCCCCCTCCCCCACGATCCTACATCCCCCCCAGCACCGCAAAACATCTCTTACCCGATTGGGCACCGGCACCGGCACCAATGCACAGAATGTGCCAGTGCCCAAAGATCCTCCCTCGTTGGGTTGGGTTGGGCTGGGCTGGGCTGGGCGGTGCGAGAGAGATCCTCCTTCTTCCTGCGCCGGGCTGGACTAGGCTTTGAGCATGCGCAAATGCTCAAAGCCTAGTCCAGCCCGGCGCAGGAAGAAGGAGGATCTCTCTCGCACCGCACCGCCCAGCCCAACCCAACTCAACGAGGGAGGATCTTCGGGCACTAGCACATCCTGTGCATTGGTGCTGGTGCCGGTGCCGGTGCCCAATCGGGTAAGAGATGTTTTGCGGTGCTGGGGGGGATGTAGGATCGCGGGGGAGGGGGGTGACGCGAGCGGGGGGGGGAGGATGCCAGTTCGCAGGGGGAATGCCGGATTCGAATGAAAAAAAAATGATCTCTCGAGTAAGCGAGCGGTGGGGAGGATGCCGGTTCGGAGTAGGCGGGAAGAGGTTTTAGCATGCGCGGTATACGCGTGTGCGTGCTATATAAAGTTTTTTTTACATAAATTTGTGTTCCCCACGCGCTATACCCGTGTGTGCGTTTTACACGGGTGCGTGGTATATGGGTGAAAATACGGTAGTTGGATACTTAAGTATTTCAAGGGTTATACAATAAAACCTTGGTTTACGAGCATAATTCATTCAGAAACCATGCTTGTAATCCAAAGCACTCGTATATCAAAGTGAATTTCCCCTTAGGAAAAAATGGAGACTCAGATGATTCGTTCTACAACCCAAAAACTTTCATACAAAATACTATATGTACACGTATTGAAGACTTTGCTTGTATAGAACAGTCTCTACACTCCTGCAGTGTCAGAGAGAGAAGAACCATCGGCTCAGTTGTGATGTGTGTATACTGTATGTACATGTATTGCAAGACCTTGCTTGTATATCAAGTGAAAATTTAAATGTTTTGCTTGTCTTGCAAAACACTTCCAAACCAAGTTACTTGCAATCCACGGTTTTACTGTATTTAGTTTACTCTCTGCTGTGTTCTCGGTTGAAAGACACTTTTTGACAAATTATATTGTTTCAAAAAAGTATCCAATGTCCATCTTATTACATTGCTATACAGTGATACCTTGGAATCGGAACTTAATCCGTTCCAGAACCCCGTTCGAGTTCCAAAGCATTTTGAGTTCCAATACAATCCGTTCCTGGGTCCCACAAACTCAAATTTTAACAGGAAATACACTGGATTTTAAGGTAAAATATTAACAAATATTCCAAAGCAGCATTCAGATTCTGGGGCACAAACACACATATACAATGTGCAGGGCGTTTGGATTCCAAAGCAGAGTTCGGATTCTGGGGCACAAACACACATATACAATGTGCAGGGCGTTTGGATTCCAAGACAAAATTTACTACAAAAAAAAAGTTTGGATTCCAAGTCGTTCAAGTTCTGGGGCGTTCGGATTCCGAGGTACCACTGTATTTGTAATTTTAACATGGTTTGATCCATGAGTAACAGTGCTTTTTTCCTTTTGGCAATATGATATTTTCATGCATATTTTTATTACCTTACCAGTATTTGGATATAATTTATGGTTGGTTTTATCTTTTGGGTATGTATGCTAATCTTCCATTTTGTTTTATATTAATTTTCTTAATTTGTGATATTTATGTTATGTAGCAATGTGGTTTTTTTCTATGTATATTATTATAAACAAACAATATTTTCTTATTGTTCTTATTGTTTTAGTGGAATTTGGATATCATTAGTGGTTTGTTTTTATTACTTGGGTATGCATACTCCCTTTTCATTTAATTTTACATTATTCATTTACAGTTAAAACGTGACATCTTCATGTTGTGTTATTTATGTCATGTGGCCTTTTATATTATTATACGTTACAGGACTCCTGATGCAGGCCCTATAGCCGAAACATGGGCCGTGTCGAGTCCATGATTTGAAATTATTATCCACCATATTTATGTGACTTTTTCAGACTATTTGCACATATTTTAATTGCTACCAATAAAGAAGAGTTTTGAAGACCAGGCACACTCTGCTCCTCTTGTATCTTACTGCTGCGTGTGCAGAGGGAGCTGTCCATCTCCTTCGAGGTTGCTGATATTAGAAGCAGCGCAGAAGATGAGCTCCAGCGGCACATATACCATATATACTCTAATATAAACCGAGATTTTGGGGCCAAAAAATTGGTCCAAAAATGGGGGTCCCGGTTTATATTCGGGTCAATGCCCCCTCCCAGAATTTTTTAAGGCCACCGCCGCCAGGCTCTGCCCCCCTCCTCCTCCCTGCTCTATCATCATGCCTCTGCCGATCTGGTGAAAGTGCAGCATCTCTGCCGATCGCTGGTGGAAGTGCAGCGAGCAGGAGCAAGCTTTCTGAACTCCTGCCTCGCTGCTAACCGGCTGCGTGGATCCACTCTGTTCATCTCAGCGGCACGAGCAGCAGCTCGATTTGGCACTGCTTCTCGGCACTGAGCAGCTTCCTTACTGGCTCCCCTGAATTCATGGATCCGCACAGCCGGTTAGCAGCGGGGCAGAAGTTCAGAAAGCTTGCTCCTGCCCCCTGCACCTCCACCAGTGATCGGCAGAGGACCCGCTGCACCTCCACCACTTGCAAAAGTTAGGACTGTAAACCAGGCATGGATGTAAACCAGGCATGGGTGTTATTTAAAAATACTATCGTGGAAGCTCAAACCAGATGTATTCCATGTATCAGCCAAGGTGGAAAGAGGAGGAAACGAAAGCTGGCGTGGTTGAAAGGTGACATGAAAGAGGCTATCAGAGTCAAAAAAAACATCCTTTAAAGAATCGACAAGTTAAAAAGTGATAAATCACCTGAACCGGATGGTATACATCCCAGGGTACTAAAAGACCTCAAACATGAAATTGCTGACTTGCTATTAGTTATCTGTAACCTGTCGCTAAAATTGTCTGTAGCACCTGAAGATTGGAGGGTGGCCAATATTATGCTGATTTTTAAAAAGGGTTCCAGGGGAGATCTGGGAAATTGCAGACTTCAGTGCCAGGCAAAATGGTGGAAACAATTATTAAAAATAAAATTGTAGAACATGTAGACAAACATGATTTAATCAGTCAGTCAGCAAAGGTTCAGCCGAGGGAGATCTTGCTTCACCAATTTGCTTGACTTCTTTGAAGATGTGAATAAACATGTGAACAAAGGTAAGCCAGTTGATGTAGTATATCTAGATTTTCAGAAGAGTCATGAGATAGGTGGCAAAGTTCAGTTGTGGATTAGTAATTGGTTATCGGATAGAAAATCAGGAATTAAATCAGGGTTAAATCAGGAATCTAAAAGTCCCTCCTTGAGGGCCGCAATCCAGTCGGGTTTTTAGGATTTCCCCAATGAATATGCATTGAAAGCAGTGCATGCAAATAGATCTCATGCATATTCATTGGGGAAATCCTGAAAACCCGACAGGATTGCGGCCCTCAAGGAGGGACTTTGAGACCCCTGGGTTAAATGGTCATTTTTCTCAATGGAGAAGTGCCGCAGGGGGTCTGCACTCAGACCAGTGCTATTTAACTTATTTATAAATGATCTATAAATTGGAATAATGAGTGAGGTGATTAAATTTGCAGATGACACTAAACTATTCAAAGTTGATAAAATGCATGCGGATTGTGAAAAATTGCAGGCAGACCTCAGGAATTTGGAAGACTAGTTGTCCAAATGGCAGATGAAATTTAATGTGGACAAATGCAAAGTGATACACATTGGGAAGAATAACCCCAATCACACTTACCGAATGCTAGGGTCCAATTTGGGGATTAGCGCCCAAGAAAAGGATCTGGGTGTAATAGTAGAAAATATAATGAAACCTTCTGCCCACTGTGTGGCGGCAGCCAAATAAGCAAGCAAGATGCTAGGAATTATTAAAAAAAGGGATGGTTAACAAGACTAAGAATGTTATAATGCCCCTGTATCGCTCCATGGTCCGACTTCATCTGGAGTACTGCGTTCAATTCTGCTCTCCATATCTCAAGAAAGATATAGCGGTACTAGAAAAGGTTCAAAGAAGAGCGACCAAGATGATAAAAGGGATGGAACCTCTCGTATGAGGAAAGACTAAACCGGTTAGGGCTCTTCAACTTGGAAAAGAGATGGCTGAGAGGGAGATATTATTGAAGTCTACAAAATCATGAGTGGAGTAGAACGGGTAAAAGTGGATCGATTTTTCACTCCATCGAAAATTACCAAGACTAGGGGACACTTGATGAAGTTACAGGGAAATACTTTAAAAACCAATAGGAGGAAAATCTTTTTTCACTCAGAGAATAGTTAAGCTCTGGAACGCGTTGACAGAGGATGCAGACTGCTGGGCATGATGGATCACTGGTCTAACCCAGCAGCTGCAATTCTTATGTTCTTATAGCGTAGTTGGTTTTAAGAAAGGTTTGGACAAGTTCTGGAGGAAATGTCCATAGTCTGCTATTGAGAAAGACATGGGGGAAGCCACTGCATGCCCTGTATCGGTAGCATGGAATATTGCTACTCCTTGGGTTTAGGCCACCGTGAGAACGGGCTACTGGGCTTGATGGACCATTGGTCTGACCCAGTAAGGCTATTCTTATGTTCTTATTAACTTCAACATACATTACATTCCCAATCCCAGTTGTTACTAGAACTTCCAATATCATCCCAAAAGAAAAAGTCTGAATGGAAGGGAGCATGAGACACTGCCATGCCATAAACAGAATGAACTGTCAGATGAGATTTGTAGAGTGGACTCAAGTGAACAAATTTAAAACACTTCTAAACATCTTGAAGATTTTTTTGTTTCTTTTTTAAACTATTGTTTACAATGATTGTAATGTAAGAGGGTGCAGGGTCAGTTAGGCTCTGAGTTTTACATAGAATGTATAATTTTAATTGATAGTACTGCTGTTATATAGCATTATGTCACTTTGATACTTTTAGAAAGCACTACATAAATGCTCTAAATAAAGAAATACAATTGACATTCTTTCGGTTGTGAAAGATCCAATCTTGCTGTCAAATAGAATGAAATCTCCACTGTATTCCTTGCCTATACCTTAAGTCATGCTGCTCGGAAGTCATCCAGTAGAAAATCAGCACTAAAATAATGGCTCAGTTTAACACAAATTAAACTGCTTTGGTTCCTGAGAGGAATCAACTATTATATAGCTCCCCTTAGAAACATAGAAGATGACGGCAGAAAAGGGCTATAGCCCATCAAGTCTGCCCACCCTACTGACCCTTCCTAGTGACTATTTATTCAGATTGACTCTCTTAGGGATCCCCTATAGGCATCCCATTTATTTTTAAAGTCCCATTTATTCTTAAAGTCCAACACGATGCAGGTCTCGATCATCCCATCAAGTCTGCTGACCCATCCTTCAGCCAATAAAACAGTCTCAGGTGGTAGGGGAAAAACAGCTGTAAAGTCGCAGAGCAATTTGCATGCCACTGCCTAAAATTCAGGCAGAAAGCCTACACACATGGGGTGCTTAGAAATACATCACAAGCCTCTGAAAACTAACTTGGAACTGGAAGATGGTGCTCAGCGGCCTCATCCTATGTGGAAAGCTACAAATTTGGGAGAAGATAGATTCAGAGTTTTCAACTCTAAAGAGACAACATATTACCCTTTCATCTAGACCAGTGTCCCACAAACTTTTACAGCTGGCAGCACACTAAATGCAGTGCCCCAGCCTGAAGTTGACGCGATGACATCACATGCATGCATGACATCATTGCGTCAACGTCCATGCATGCACGGAGGCCCATCTTGCCACGACCCCGCCATTACAGGAATCCAGGAGGTACAGGTAGAAGATGAAAGACGACAGCCAGGAGAGTCATCCACGCTGGCTGACTTCCTACAGGACGTGCCTCTTGCCATGAGAGGTACGTCCTGTAGGCAGGCAGCCGGCGTGGACAACTCTCCTCCCCGACAGTGTGTCGCGACACACCAGAAATCTCAGGAGGCACACTGGTGTGCCGCAGCACACAGTTTGCGATACACTGATCTAGACTGATGTATATAACAAATGCATTCATAATGTATGTAAGATTTGGTACATTTCAAGGCCCACCACTTACCTGACCATGCTGAGGTCCAGCCCTCCATTGTAGATGCCCTGAGATTGAGGGTTGAAAGGTGGTACCTTCAGGTGCACTGGAGACTGATGTAAGCCCTGCGAGGTGTGCGCTTTGGATAGAGGTGTTGCTCTGTTAGTGGCAGTGGTCTGCATATGAGGTGTCAGACACCGACTCTGTGCTGGTGTAGGAGCCTGAGCAGAGGTGCAGACCGGAGCCAGGGATTGGCCTGATAAGGTCACCTGAGATGCTGGAGGATTCTTGGGAAGGAAAGGCACTAACATGGGGTCCTTTTCTGGCTCTTGGTTTTTTTCATGGCTCCGTTCCAAGCCAGAGATTTTGGGAAGGATAGACAACTTGGCTTCACCACTCCTGTGGAGAGCTATACTGTGGTCCAAGGCTGTAAGCAAACAACAAAATGAAGGGTTAAATATACTTTTATTCAAATAGTTGCCCCTGCCTGAGCCCTCCTCCCCACACACAAACTTTCTGGTCCTACAAAGACAGCAAGATTCTGAATCCAAGTATCTTCTCTCTAGTGAAAAAATGTATCATTTCAAGATAATGCCTCACTTCCCCCCAGCCCCCCTCTCCAAATGCTATTTAATTTACCTGTAGCAGATATCCTCCATGGACATAAAGATTTAAGTCCTCACAACATAGCAGACATCAATGTTAGAGCCCATTTCAGGAACAATACACCAGCCTAGTTTTCTAGAAGTTTTGAGAAGGCTCATCATGCTTGCATGCCACCTGCCACTCTTGTCTCATAGGACTTTCAGTCTCTTTTATAGCTTTGTTTAGCTTAGTTTAGAATGGAGCAGGGGGAGGGTATATGAGGACTTACATCCTGCTATTCACACAGAACACCTGCTACAAGTATTTTTTTCTCCAAAGACAAGCAGGATACCAAGTCTAAAATGAAAAAAAAGAGTGAGGGGGAATAGAAATGTAAGTGAGTTTTTTTGGCAACCTGAAATTGAAAGAATTGGGCCTAGGAAGGGTGGTGTTAGATTCTAATCCCCAAAGAGGATTGTCTGGCCAAACCTACTGTCAAGTTGAAAGCCTTATTCTAAGTGAGATGTGAATGTTTGGACAGAAGTCCAAGTCACAGCTCTGCAAAATTCCTCTGCAGATGCTGACCTGAAGTGGGCTATGATGCAGCCATAGCTCTGGAATTATGAGGTGCAACATGACCCTTAAAATCAGACCTGCTCAGGCATAAGTGAAAGAAATGCAGTCCCCATCCTGTTGGGCATTTAAAAATAGAAATCTGGGTGGACTTTCTGTGTTTTGTTTGCTCCAGATAAAAGGCCAGGGCTCACTTGTAATGCAAAGTGTGCAGTGTATTTTCACTTTTGTGGGCATGAAGTCTAATAAAACCTAGGTCCAGTGGCGTACCTAGGGGGGGGGCGGGGGGGGGCGGGCCGCCCCGGGTACCAGCCCTAAGGGGGTGTTCCCGGCCTTGCCGTTCAGTCCCCCGCCACCCCCGAAGGACCGCTCGCCCCCCTGGCCTCCCCGCACCACCTATGAACAGCCGCAGCAGGATCGCGAAGTCAGCGTCAGCATCCCTGCGCTGCTTCCTACGACGCGATCCCGCCCCTCCTCTGACGTCAGAGGAGGGGCGGGACCGTGGCGCAGGAAGCAGCAGGGATCGCTGACGCTGACTTCGCGATCCTGCTGCGGCTGTTCATAGGTGGTGCGGGGAGGCCAGGGGGGCGAGCGGTCCTTCGGGGGTGGCGGGGGACTGAACGGCAAGGCCGGGAACACCCCCTTAGGGCTGGTACCCGACGCTGACTTCGCGATCCTGCTGCGGCTGTTCATAGGTGGTGCGGGGAGGCCAGGGGGGCGAGCGGTCCTTCGGGGTGGGTCGGGGCATCAGGCCTTCAGGGTGGGGCGGGCGGGCAGGCAAGCAGGCTTTCAAGGGGGAGGGGGTGACAGGCAGGCAGGCAGGCCTTCAAGGGGGGACAGGCCTTCGGGGGGGGTGCAGACATTCAAGGGGTGCAGGCCTTCAAGGGGGGCAGGCAGGCCTTCAGGGGGGTGCAGACCTTCGGGGGGGGGTGTAGGCCTTTGGGGGGGTGCAGACCTTCAAGGGGGTGCAGGCCTTCAAGGGGGGAAAGGCAGGCAGGCCTTCAAGGGGGGGGACAGGCCTACAAGGGGGGGGACAGGCCTACAAGGGGGGGACAGGCCTTCAAGGGGGGGTGCAGGCCTTCAAGGGGGGGGGCAGGCCTTCAAGGGGGGGGCAGGCCTTCAAGGGGGAGACAGGCCTTCAAGGGGGGGAAAGGCAGGCAGGCAGGCCTTAAAGGGGGGACAGGCCTACAAGGGGGTGGGACAGGCCTTCAAGGGGGGGACAGGCCTTCGGGGGGGTGCAGACCTTCAAGGGGGGAAAGGCAGGCAGGCCTTCAAGGGGGGGACAGGCCTACAAGGGGGGGGGACAGGCCTACAAGGGGGGGGACAGGCCTTCAAGGGGGGGTGCAGGCCTTCAAGGGGGGGTGCAGGCCTTCAAGGGGGGTGCAGGCCTTCAAGGGGGAGACAGGCCTTCAAGGGGGGGAAAGGCAGGCAGGCAGGCCTTAAAGGGGGGACAGGCCTACAAGGGGGTGGGACAGGCCTTCAAGGGGGGACAGGCCTTCGGGGGGGTGCAGACCTTCAAGGGGGGAAAGGCAGGCAGGCCTTCAAGGGGGGGACAGGCCTACAAGGGGGGGGGGACAGGCCTACAAGGGGGGGGACAGGCCTACAAGGGGGGGGACAGGCCTTCAAGGGGGGGGACAGGCCTTCAAGGGGGGTGCAGGCCTTCAAGGGGGAGACAGGCCTTCAAGGGGGAGACAGGCAGGCAGGCAGGCCTTAAAGGGGGGACAGGCCTACAAGGGGGTGGGACAGGCCTTCAAGGGGGGGACAGGCCTTCGGGGGGTGCAGACCTTCAAGGGAGTGCAGGCCTTCGGGGGGGGGGTGCAGTCCTTCAGGGGTGGGGTTTAGGCCTTCAGAGGGGGACAGACCTTCGGGTGGGAGGTAAAGTCCTTCGGGGGGTGCAGGTCTTCAGGGGTGGGGTGTAGCCCTTCGGAGGGGGGACAGACCTTCGGGGGAGGGGGGTCCATGGTGTAAAAGTACACAGAGGGAGAGAGGGAAGGGGGGGTTCAAAGATACATGCATATGCCAGACTTTGGGGGTTAGAAATAATGGGTCTAAAAACAGAGGAGTGGGAGAGAGATGGTGCATAATGGGATTTAGGGAGGGAAGGAACAGAAAGGGAGAGAACTTGGAAACAGGGGATGGTGTGGAGGGGGGATAGAGATACTGGATAGGAGGATAGTTGGGAACAGAAAGGGAGAGATGGTGGATCCTGGGGTGGTGGGGAGTTGAGAAAAGGTGAATCTGTGGATGGAGACAAAAAAAAGGAAAGATGCCAGATCTCCGGGAGAGGGAAGGGAAACGGAAGGGGAGAACAGAGATGGCAGACGGATGGTTAGCACGGAGAAAGGAGACCCTGGCAAGCAAGACAACAAGAGCCTGGGACCAACAAGATTTGAATATTGATCAGAGAACAAAAGGTAGAAAAAATAATTTTATTTTCTGTTTTGTGATTACAATATGTTAGATTTGAAAAGTGTACATGAGACAGCTTGAAATGGGAACTTTTCTATTTTTGTGAATGGCAAGGCTGAGTTCAGTTAAAATATATGCTTTATAAGAAAATATAATAATGTGTTTTATAAAGTTTATAAGCATTGCTGGCATACTCGGTGAGGTGTTCCTAGTGTTGGTGGTGGTGGTAGCATGTCAGTGTGTTGAGAGGAAGAGGTAGTCTGGGAAATTCTGCTGAGCAAACTCTGGGCCCATTTCCACCCCCAGTTAGTCCACTCCACTCAACTGGTTCACACACTGAGTGGGTCTTTGGGTGTTATTT
Source organism: Geotrypetes seraphini (assembly GCF_902459505.1). Lineage (NCBI taxonomy): Eukaryota > Metazoa > Chordata > Amphibia > Gymnophiona > Dermophiidae > Geotrypetes > Geotrypetes seraphini. Next base: position 106,545,409 of record NC_047088.1, on the reverse strand, counting down.
CTGGGTAGTTGTTTTAGAATCTCTTCCAGTGGTTTGTCAGTATCTCCTTCTGGTCCAAGGAAGGAAACTTTGTCAACCTTAGCATTGACCTTCAGAATATGTTTGTAACAGCGCTGCTTGTGTGGCATTAGGCTATGTAGTGATCGAAAGAAAAAAACAGACCTTTGCACATTTTTGCACTATATGGTGGGTGTATGAGGAGATTCATTTCCTGCACAGTTAAGTCCATTTTTTCTACTGAATAATAGTATAGGTACAATGAAAGTAAATAGCAAAAATGTTTGAGTAGATAATTAAGGAAATCTTTTTCATATTGCTTGCTTATGGACTGGGAAAAAAGACTGTTCAAGCAAATGTCTCCAGAACTGCTTTAATGGAAAAATGTGATTTTTTTTTTTTTAAGTACTTTGTGAAATTTATTGTTGTTGTGAAATTTATTGTTATACTTTGTTTAAACTTAAAAAGCGGTGTCATTAACAGTGAATCTAATCGAAAAATCGATTCAACAGGGTGAATCGGATCGAATGAAATATTTTTCTCTGAATCGGGCAGCACTATTGGCTACCATGAGAATGGGCTACTGGGCATGATGGACCATTGGTGTGACCCAGTTAGGCTATTCTTATGTTATGTTCTCATCTGTAGGGGCCTTTGTTTTCACTTCTTATTTTAATGTATTTTTTTCCTGGGAACTTATCAGTGTTTTTTTATAATGGGAACAAAAATGGAAGAGAATTAATGTGTGTGGAATGGGGGGGGGTAACTAATTTCTTCAGCTAAATAATTCAATCCACTTCAAACAGACATAGGAGAACTCACGCACCATTCACACACCCTCCAACCAAAAACGTCAAAAGAAAAAAACTGTTCGACAACCTCCTAGCCATTCGAGCTGCAACACTTGACCCCCAACTCTACAACCTATTGACCTCGACCACAAACTACAAAACCTTAAAAAAAGAAATAAAAACCCTTCTATTAAAAAAACACATAAAACCAAACTAACATAATCAGAACTGTCCCAAGCATCACCTGCAACTACTCCATATGTACTTCTGATGTCATGACAATTCAGACATAATTTATGTTATGTTATGTTTGGAATAATGGTTACATAAATGAGGTTCAATAAAAGAAAATTTTCTGTGGGAGCATTTGTTGGAACTTCTGTTATCCTGATTTCTTCTATCTGTGGGCTTTCTTTAGCTAACCTACTTATCTGGGGCTTTCCACTTCTGCAGCTGCCCTTTTCACGGTCCACTTTGCGCTTGCACTCTCTGGGGAGGGGGGGTTGGGTCTGGGCTTGGTGGGGTAGGTGTGTCTGGTAGTTTTGTCTGGGTGGTGGCTGGGTGTTTCTTGGGTGCTTGTTGTGCGGATTGGTGTGTCTGGTGAGCGGTCTGGGTGTTGTTGCTTGTGGGGGTTTTTTTCATTATAAAATATGGCTGAGGGTCTAGTCCGGCTTATTATTCTTGTGGGTTCTGGGGTGGGATTTGTTTGCTTGCCCCAAGTTTTGGCCTTTTGTTGTGTATTGCTATGCCTCTCATTGGCAATTTTCTCTTGGGAGAGGCTTGTTCATGCTTGTTGTTGCTGTTACTCTCATTCTGTGTTCTTTTTGATAATGTATAAGTTTCTGTACAGACCATGGTTGCTTGTCTGGACCTTTTGCCATTCTCAATAAAAATACTTTGGAAAAAAAAAAAAAAAAAAAAAAGAAAATTTTCACTGCCTGTTTCTATTCTGACCATTTATTCCATTTCATGGTTATTGCAAAAAAAAAAAAAAAAAAAAAATTTTACATGAGGGGGGGGGGGTGTCAAAAAATGATGGGCCCCGGGTGCCACATACCCTAGGTACGCCACTGCCTAGGTCTGCTTATTTAATGCATTTTAACACTATTAATGCACTAATAATTTTAATATATTAATCTCCCTCCCCATGGAAGACCTCTGAACTTGCCTGTACAGACGGCAGTGCTAAACACATGCTGCTTCTCTCTCACCAGAGCCCTCCCTCTCTAGCATCCTGCCCACAGAAACAGGAACTTTCATCACAGGAGGCAGGACACTAGAGAGGGAGGGCTCCAGTGAGAGAAGCAGTGTAATTAGTAGTGCTGCCCAATTCACGATTCACCGATTCGAATCGATTCAATTCAATTTTCAAAAAAAATTGGCCTCCCGATTCAATAACTGATCCTTCCCCCGTGCCTTCTTAAAGCAGGAGTAAGATATGTCACAACCGGTCATAAAAACCCTTATCATATTGGTTAGGTGCATAAATGTTATCCAATACCACTGATTTCCCTTCTATAAGCGCTGTACAAAAAAAACCATAGCCGCCTCCCAAATTAGTTGCACAATTTCAGCTCCTAGTACAATCTCTAATCCTAAGTATTCTGGACTACTACAACATCCTCTACCTCCCCTGCCCTGCAATAATGATTAAACAACTACAAACAATTCAAAATACAGCTCTGAGACTCATCTACTCATTGAAGAAACATGACCACATTACTGAGGCATACATCGATTCACATTGGCTTCCAATCCAGGAAAGAATACAATTTAAATTCTACTGTATACTATTTAAAACTATAAACAGAGATAGCCCAATCTACCTAAACAACTGCCTCATCCAAACTACCTCTACCAGGCATAGAAAAACACACACCCCATTCACTTACCCCCCAATCAAAGAAGTAAAATGGAAAAAACTATACAATGGCCTACTAGCCACTCAAGCAACAAAAAAATAGATAACCAAATCTCCAACCTATTGATAACAACCCCAGACTACAAGATGTTCAGAAAGGAAATAAAAACTATACTCTTCAAGAAATCCCTGAATAAAGCTTAATACCACGAATACCTCCTTCTTACCATCCCCTCCCCCTGATCCAAGGTACACCTGGCGGGGGCCTCCGCATGTGCGGATCACCAGACTTGATGGACCCAAGGTCTGATCCAGAGATGGCAATTCTTATGTTCTTACTTAATCCTCTCTTGGAAACGATCTCTGATCTAACTTTGTAACCCTTCTTCCATAACTCTTTTTGTAATCCGCTTTGAACCGAAAGGTAATGGTGGAATAGAAATCTGTAATGTAATGTATGAATTTGAATAGCCACACCTCTACGAAAAGTATGGCAGTCCCATACCACTTCCCCTGAGCTCAAGCCACTACCAAGTCTCCACTCACCCAGATTTCAATTTAGCATGCTCAATGTCCTTAAGGTGGGTTTCCTGGAGCATAACCACATCTGCCCTAAGTCTCCGCAGGTTCTGCAAGATTTTCATGCATTTCACTGGGAAGTTAATGCCTCCCACATTCCAGGAAACTATTCAGACCATTTTATGATAGTAAATTCTTTGAAAGAACACAATTCCAACTTATAGTACAATCCCTAATACTAGGTATATTGGACTACTGTAACATACTCTTCCTTCCATGTCCTGCAACTACGATAAGACAACTCCAAACAATCCAAAATACAGCTTTGAGACTCATCTACTCATTGAAAAAACATGACCACATCACTGAAGCCTTCATCAACTCACACTGGCTCCCAATCCAAGAAAGAATCCAATTCAAATTCTACTGCATATTATTTAAAACCCTACACGGAGACAGCCCATCATACCTGAACAATCGCCTCATCCAAGCACCCAGTACCAGACACAGAAAAACGCACTCCCCATTCATACCCCCCCCAATCAAGGAAGTAAAAAGAACAAAACTACACGACGGCCTCCTAGCCACTCAAGCCGCAAGGCTGGACAACCAGATCTCCAACCTTCTGATGACCACCCCAGACTATAGGACGTTCAGAAAAGAAATAAAAACCACACTTTTCAAGAAATTCCTGAAGCAGCAATAACAACACGACCTCTAAATGCTCTTAAGATCTACAACTTACCTCTCTAGCTAATCATTGTAACTCTGTTTTTTAAATTAACCTTTTGTAATCCGCCTTGAACCGCAAGGTAATGGCGGAATAGAAATCCCTAATGTAATGTAATGTAATGTAAATGTACCAGCCAGAGAAAAGGTTTATTATTCTTCCCCCCTGGGAACCGTCCCAACCTCCGGCCTCCAAGGGATACTACCACCACTGCTCCAAAAGATGTGGGGTACCAACACCAGCCCAAAGAGAGCAGATCCCTCTGGACAGCAGTCTCCACACACATAAAAACAAACAAAAAAACCCGGAAGAAAACCCACCCCTGCAAAACAAACCACAACCCAAAATTCTCTCCTCATTCCCCCAACCCCCCCGCAACTGCCCACCCTACCCCAACAGAACCTTCCCTGACTTCCCTTTTCCCACCATTTTCCAAGAAAGAGAATGGATCACCATAATGCCTATCCCCCAAAATCTTAAGAGATGCCTAAACGCCCTCTCCCCCAACTCCACTCCTAGAACAGAAACAGTCCATCCCCCCTTAGTGCAATCTCCATTAGATCAAGAGGCAAGAAAGCAGAGGGGTGAACCATTTAGGGAGATAGGTGAGCAGCATGCGACTCTACATCCATACCCTACTCCCGCCCATTCCCTTCCCCCAGACCCAACATCCTTACCACAAGTAGAACACTACCCAAACATACTAAACCACAACCACACTCAGCAGAATTCCCCTATCCACAAACAAGTCCCACCACAGTATGAACTCCAGTGATTGGGGGCCCGTCTCCAAACAGTCACCCACCTCCAACCCACATGGACAGAAGCTAGATTCCAAGGCTTGATCCTCCACTAGCCTGTCTCAAACTGGTACCCCAAACACTGACCAAACTTAGTCCAAACGGCCAATTGGCATTCCTGAAGAAGTCTCCAGCTGTACACCAGACAAATCATCAACCACTGGGCACAGGCTACACACGATCTTTCACCAAGTCCAAGTGAGTAACAAAGTACTGCACCACTGCTGCTGATTCATAAAATGTGGTGGAGCCCTGGTGAGTGATTCTCAAGCAGGCTGGATATAATAGCGCAAAGTGGACTTTGTGGGCGAATAGACAGAAACAAATGAGTGCAAAAGCTAGTCTCTGGAGTGCCACTTTCTGAAAGCACAGGATAGCAGAGTTACTTACCATAATGGGTGTTATCTGGGGACAGCAGGCAGATATTCTCACATGTGGGTGATATCCTGGTATGGACAATATGAAAAGTGAACTGTCACTTTGCATTTTAAGAAACTTTGCGACTGCCCACACCACACATGCGTGAGTGCCTTCCCGCCCAATGTATGCTCACGGTACCTCAGTTTGGTAATCAAGCTAAGAAGCCAACCGGGGAGATGGGAGAGGATGTGAGAATATCTGCCTGCTGTCCCTGGATAACACCTGTTATGGTAGGACAAGCAGGCAGCAATTGGCGTTGTAGCTGCAGTTTATCAAATCCTGGACAGGAAATTATTCTCAATAATAATAATAATAATAACTTTATTCTTGTATACCGCATTACCATGGAAGTTCTATGCGGTTAACAGAAGAAGAGACTGTACATTTACAGCAATGTTACAATTTCTTTAATGTTACATTTACATTTTAGACGATACATATTCGGTCAAGTTACCTTTACATTTTTGACAATAAATATACGGTGAAGTTATTTTGGCAGCTAGGTTATATGTTCAGAGTGGTTACATTTGCTATAAGTTAGATACAGCAGTGTTACAGATAGCAGTGTTACATGAGGCGGTAAGGGTCTAGGGGGGGAGAGGTCAGAAGGGAAGGGAGGAGGAGGAAGGATAAATCAGAGGAATTTATCAAAGAGGTAGGTTTTAGTTAACTTGAGGCGGACAGTGGCATTTTGTACTATTCTTAGGCGTTTGATGGTGTTTTTATAGGCTCCTAGGTATATGATATTACAGTAATCCAGTATGCTTAAGATTAATGATTGGACCAGTAAGCGGAAGGAGAGGTGGTCGAAGTGGTGTTTGATAGTGCGAAGTTTCCAGAGGGTACAGAAGCATTTTTTGACCTGGGCATTGGTATGGTCTTCGAAGGTTAAGCATCTATCTAGGATGACTCCGAGTATTTTTATGGAGGGGTTGATAGGATAATCTAGGCCATTCAGTTTTATGGAGGTGTTTGTTATTTTATGGGTAGGGCTTGCCAGGAAGATTTTGGTTTTTTCAGTGTTCAATTTTAATTTAAATTGTGAGGTCCATTGTTCTAACTTGGTGAGGATGGAGGATGTGAGTTGTTCCGTCTGTTGGGTGAATGAAGTTAGGGGGATGATGATGATGATGTCATCAGCGTAAATGAATGATTTAAGGTTTAAGTCGGCTAGTGTCCGTGCTAGAGGTGCCAAGTAGATGTTAAAGAGGGAGGGGGATAGTGGGGAGCCTTGTGGGACTCCACAGGAATTACGCCATTGATGGGAGAAGGTTCCATTGCTGTGGACTTGATAGGTACGGTTAGTTAGGAAGCTTGAGAACCAGTGAAGTACTTGGCCGGAAATGCCGATGGAATCAAGGCAGCGGAGCATGATATCATGGTCGACCAGATCGAAAGCGCTGCTTAGGTCGAATTGGAGTACTAGGGCGCTTTTGCCCAGAGAAAATAATTGGAGGAGGTAGTTGGTTAGAGAAGCTAAGACCGTTTCCGTGCTGTGGTTTGAGCAGAAGCCAGATTGGGAATCGGGAAGGATGTTGAACTTTTCTAGGTAGTTCATGAGGTCATGGTTAATAAGGCCTTCCATGAGTTTTTGGAAGAGTGGTAGGTTGGCGATGGATCTATAGTTGGTGGTGGAGGGGATGGGTTCTTTGTTGTTTTTGAGGCGGGGGAAACGAGAATGTGGCCGAGTTCAGTCGGGAAGAGACCAGTGGCAGGCATAATGAGACCCAATTGAAGAGTTCGGCTATGAATTGGGGGGGGGGATTTAATAATGGTGGGTGGGCAGTTGTCTAATAGGCAGTTGGAGTTGGCGTATTTTGAGAAGAGTTTGAGAAAAATGTTCCAGTCTGGGCTTTCGAATGAGCTCCAGGTCATGTCAGCCCTTGAACCTGTTGTGTCTACTGCTGGAAGGTTAAGTATTGTCTCAGTATTGGGAGTTGTAAGTGACGATTTTAGGGTTCAGATTTTATTGGCGAAGTGGTCAGCTAGGATTGTTGCGGGGGGCGAGAGTTCTGAGCTAGAGCATTTATGAGAATCGGTGTCTAGGAGGGAGTTGACTAATCGGAAAAGTGCTTTGCTGTTTAGAGAAGGGGTGTTGATGAGTTGAGAGTAATATTTACTGCGTTTTTCGACTATGAATTTTTTGTATTCGCTGACTTTTTTTCACCAGTTAAGTCTGTCATTGTCAGTCCCTGATTTGTGCCATGTTCATTCTAGTTTCCTTACTTCGCGTTTTATGGCTAAGAGATCCGCATCAAACCATTTGTTTGAGGGCCGAGGGGTTTTTTTTGCGGGATCTTGGAGGGGCGATGGTGTTAAGGACTTGGTCGCTGAAGTGTTTCCAGTCAAGGTGGAAGTTGGGGTTGGGGTCAGGGTTGGAAATGAGGGTGTAGTGGTACCAGAAATCTACAGGATTAATTTTTTCTCTTATCCAGGTCATTGTCTTTGTTTGGTTAGGTGTGTATTTCATGTCTGGTTGTTTTTTGAGCCAGGATAGTTCAAAATGGCATAGGAGGTGGTCGGACCAGGGGGTGTTAGACCAATTTTGTTTTGTGAGACTTATGTGTGGAGTAGTAGAGGGGTTGGAAAGGAAGGTGACCATGTCAAGCTGGTGTCCTTTATTGTGTGTTGTGGTAGGAGGGGGTTTGGCGAAGCCTAGTGATGTGAGGAAGGAGTATAGGTCTGCAACATTGGAGTTTTCTTCTTGTTCAAGATGAAGGTTGATGTCTCCTGCTAGGAGGTTGTGGGTGCCAGCTACCGAGTTCGTGATAAGAAATTTGAAGTAGTCTTCTTTTGCAAGGTTCCATTTATTAGGGGGGATGTAGAATAGCGTGATGTTGAGATTATCGATAAGGTCGGTTTTAGAGATTTTGCAGGTGAGGATTTCTAGATCATTGGTTAATTTGGAATCTAGGATTTGGAAGTGAAAGTGGTCGCGTAATATGATGGCCAGGCCACCTCCCCTTTTGGAGTTTCTTGAGATGGGGATGATTTTGTAGTGTGGTGGGAGAATGTCTGCTATGATGGCATCCTGGTCGGAAATGAGCCATGTTTCTGTTAGAAGTACAAAATCTAGATGGGTTTCTTCTAGCCAATCTTTGAAGAGTTGGGCTTTGTTTCTAACCGAGCGAATGTTCAGGTAGGCGCCAGGGAGAATGGATTGTTCTAGGGGGGCAAGAGTTCCGTGCGTTGTAAATTCTTTAGGAATCGTTTTCTGTTTTGTGTTGGTCTGGGTGGGTGGCGGGTAGTGTGGATGACGGGGATGAGGAAAGGACCTGTTTCTGTGACGTCCTGAACGAGTTGGTGGGGTCGGAGGGGTTTGTCATGTCCCGGGATTCTAGTCCATGCGATGTAGGTAGGTATAGGTTCAAAGGCTAAAGCTTTAGAGATCCAGCCTCTTGTAGTAAGCAGGTAGAGAAGGAGAAGGGCAGTGAGCTTGTGGGTAGGGCTAGACATGTTTGATGATAGGTAAGGTAGCTAGGGGGGGATGAACAGGAAGAGGGGGGAGGGCAGACTGAAGGTGCAGGGTGGGAGGAGAGACAGATGCTTGGGTAGGGGTGGGTAGATATGAAATATTCCGGATAGGTAAGGTGTTTGTGAGCAGTAGAGAAAGTGGGTCTGTGGACAGATGAACAAGTTAAGATTATGAGCTAGATAGGAATATAAGCAGTGTGTTGTAAAAAGACAATGAACAGTTCTATGAGATGGAATATTGGTTTAGGTAATCATGATTAAAGGCATAAGCAGTTGAACAATATGGATCTTAAGTTTAAATGGTATTAAAAGGCAGGAACAGGTAAGAGTTTGATCCGAGTGGCAAAACTTTCGGCGGCCCTCAAGTGGGCGAAAATTTCGGCAAACAGTGAAGTGGGCAAAAACGAGCCCGAAATATCCTGTAGACAGGAGGTTTTTGGCGGCCCTCGAAAGAGCTGGGGAGATGATTTGGCTCGGAAGAAGAGCCGAAGCAGGGATGGTCTTTGCGGCGTCAGGCTCTCTTTAGCGGCGTGGGCTGGTTCCCGCCGCCGAATCTCGAAGGAAAACGTCTCCTCTCCCGGCTGGCAGTGGGGGGGAGGCAGAGCGGGGCTCGCTTACCCTGCAAGCAGGGCCAATGGTGTCTCTCGCTCACTTTGGCGGCGTGGGCTGGTTCCCACCGCAGAGTCTTGACGGAAAAAGTCTCCTCTCCCGGCTGGCAGATCAGGAAGCTTCACCAGGACGCTTCACAAAGGCACGAGCTAAGGCGCACGCGCCTTTGCCGTGCGTCTTAGCCACATGCCGAATGGCGGCGATCAAATGAAGCAACCCCGCTGGTTCGGGGGAGGGGCAGCGCGGTGCATGCGTGCCTCTCTCGGGCTGGATCCCACTAAAATGGCTGGGCTCAGGCGGCAATCAAATGAAGCAACCCCGCTGGTTCGGGGGAGGGGCAGCGCGGTGCACACATGCCTCTCTCGGGCTGGATCCCACTAAAATGGCTGGGCTCAGGCGGCGATCAAATGAAGCAACCCCGCTGGTTCGGGGGAGGGGCAGCGCGGTGCACGTGTGCCTCTCTCGGGCTGGATCCCACTAAAATGGCTGGGCTCAGGCGGCGATCAAATGAAGCAACCCAGCTGGTTCGGGGGAGGGGCAGCGCGGTGCACACGTGCCTCTCTCGGGCTGGATCCCACTAAAATGGCTGGGCTCAGGTGCTCTTAAGAGAGTTGCACCAGTACTCTTGGCTCAAAAGCTGGTACCATCGGTGCAACAGGGTGTCTAGGAGGGGTGGCCTTGGCGAGGATGCACGTCCTGGAGGAGACAACACCTGCGGAGATTGAGAGCGATGACGTTGCTTCTTTTTTATTATTATTATTTATTTAAGTTTAAATAATATTATCAAGAACACCTTCTTGTACAGATTATTGAAAAATAATAATAAATTTTTTTTTTGTATTCTGCCGTACCCGAAAGTTCTAGGCTGTTCACAATAATTGGACATGATACAAACAGTGCAAGTTATTTAGAAAAAAAAAGGAAATACATATAATATAAAATACATGTGCTATAAAAGAGTGTGGAGAATTTTACAAAGAATAAAAGATAGAATTGTAAAAATGTATTTAAGACCCTAGCCTGTTGAATAATTGAGTTTTTATCTGTTTTCTAAAATCAAGATAAGAAGAGGCTTCTAATACAAACTTGGCAAGCCAAATATTTAATTTAGCTGCCTGAAAGGAAAAAGTTCTTTCACAGAACCTTTTATACTGGCAAAGTTTTACTGAGGGATACGCAAACAAATGTATTCTTTGAGATATAATGAATAAGCATAAACAACAAAAGAAATTTTTGTTACTTAATCAATTTTATAGTCCAAAATTTTGGATCCAAGAATCTAATGAGTGAAAACCAAAATAAGGCAATCATGGGTTTTCACCCAATTATCAAAATAGGCTAATAATCTGACTATGGTTACAGGAGCATTAATAACACATTAACTTATTGTTGTTATCTTCCCCTTCAAGCCTTTTCACAGAGAGAAACCCAGTTAACTGTGCCGGTTCAAAGAATATATATGTGTCAGATCTATATTTAACAATGTATTTACATGGATATCGTAGCAAAAATGCACCCCCCCCCCATCGCTGTTACCCCTGATTTAAGAAGTTTCTGGGTTTCCTTTGTCACATCTGGGAACATCTGAACTTTTTGTCCTAGGAATTACTTATGCCTATTTTTAAAGTACAATTTCAGAATCCAATTTTTGTCGGGTGACAATGCCACCATGACTAATAAAGTAGTTTGTTTAACTAAATCTTTAAGAGATGTTTCCAAAATTGTTGTTATATCCATCTGTGGATCCGGATCTTGTACTAAAGATGGTTGCTCTTCTTTTTTTTCTTTTTTTGGAAGATAATATATCTGTGCAAAAGGGGGAAATATATCCTCTGGAACATTCAAGATGTCAACAAAATATTTTTTTAATATCTCTTTAGCGGACATTGATGGAACTTTGGGGAAATTTAATATCCTAAGATTATTAGAACAAAAATTATTTTCTAGATTTTCCATCTTCCTTCTTAAGTTGGTATTGTCCTTAATCAAAAACCCCTGCAGCTGTTTTACATCTAAGAGCTCTTTTTCCATATTTTCTACCTTTGTTTTTATAGCCAAAGTTTCTTGCTTGAAATTTTTAAATTCTTCTTTATATTCAGAAAGTTTCTTTTCCAAGTTCTTAATTTGTGGGGACAATGTTTGTCCCAAACTAGCCACCAGGACCCAAAGGGAATCAAGGGTTATGTTGGTGGATTTTGTAACAGTAAAAGTATCTATAGGCATTGGTTTGAAATCCACTGTCCCTGTCCCTGAACATTCATCTTGTTTCTCTTCTTGCTCCAGTGGTGTTTCAGCAGCAGGATCGATCTCTTCGAGAACCTGGCCCAGTATAGTCTCCCGGGGGATAGAGTCTGCCTCTTCGGACAGAATGTCCTCCCTCGGTGAGCTGGCTCCCTGTGGCTATGGAGGTGGGGCCCTATCATCGGGGCTCAGCATTGATTCCAGCCCAAAGAAATTAGCCGTGGCTTCACTCAGTGCCAACGTCTCTTGCGGGCAATTCCCTGATATTACCGACTCCTGCTGCCAGCGGCTCATGAAATCCTCAATAGTTACTGAATGAGGGGTCCCCAGGCGCTGCGAGGCTGCAGCAGTACTTTTACCCCTACACTTCGGCATTCTCAGCAGCGAATCAGATGTAACAATGGGAACTATTCTTGACGTGTCTCACCCCCCAGTCAGATAATCGTAGCCATCTTGGATCTAGATGACGTCGCTTCTTAGCCATGCATCAAGGACTCGATACTGATGAGGCCTGTGAAGTTGGCTGGGAAGAGAATAGTTTCTTAGCTGGCATCCCCGATGCCTGAATGACATCCGATTCCAATGTCGATGCTGTTACTGCTGGTACCGCTGGCTCGGAATGCTTGCTGGTGTCCATTGCTAAACTGAACAGCTTTTCCTGTTGGATGTGACACGCTTTTAATGAACACTTCTGCAGGGTAGAACAGCGCAGGCAGGAGTCCACACGATGCTCAGGGCCTAAGCACTGCAAACACCCGCTATGTGGGTCAGTCAGAGATATAGGCTGCAGGCACCGATAGCACTTTTTAAAACCCATCAACGGTTTCGACATGGATGGGAATATAGCGTCAGAAAAATTAAACTCAATGTTTATAGCTTAATCGAAAGGAAAAGCTAAAAAGCCCACTAAAGTGCTAATATGCCAAACGAAAAAACCCCGAAGGGGCCAGAGCCCGTTGTGAGAGAAAAAATTATATATTTATTATATATTTATATATATTTATTATATATTTATATATATTTATTTTTAACAAACCGAATAAGAAAATCTCGTTAAAAGAACAAGGTTAATGGCTAAAAGCCAAGGAAAAAAAAAGCACACGTTACAGACGAAGTCTAGAACACAATTTCTTCGCTCTGTGGAGAACGAAAAACCGAGGTATCGCAAGCCTACATCAGGCGTGAAGGCACTCGTACACATGCAGTGCGAGCAGTTGCAAAGTTTCTTAAAACTTAAAGTGACAGTTCACTTTTCACACTGTCTGTACAGGGCTCTGTGGATGACATCACCCACCCACATGTGAGAATATCCTGTCTAGGATAACGTGATCATCATATGTTACCAGCTGGGCTCCGTGAAATGCCTGTAGTATTATACTTTTGTGTTCATAGCTCAGGAGCCCGAGGATAATTACTCGTGGCCAGGCCAAGGAGTCCCGCTGCTGTCCTAGCCTTTGGGCCCATTCGATCCTCAAGGGGCCCACTGACTCCGGGAGCTGTAAATTCCTAGCAAGCCAGCGCTCCATAAACAGGTGTAGATCAGCTTCTGGTAAGGCTTCAGGGAACCCGATGAACTGGAGATTGTTTCGCTGGGTCCTATTCTCCAGGTCCTCGAGCCGTTCCTCCAAGGCCACAAAGTGCTGTTGGGCATTTTATTGTGTGGTCTCCACTACGCTCACCCAGACCTCTATGGGAATTATCTCGTTTGACCACTGGGTTTTGAACATCATCAGGGCGGAGCACAGGATCTTTTCAGTATCACATTCCACTTTCTGGTCTTGCACATCATTCAACATGACTTCCACCTTCACTAGGAAGGAAGGTACACTTGGTTACCTATGCTACTGCAGAATCCACCGGGTCGCCCTTGTCTAGCTGCCTATTTACTCTCTCGAAGTGCAGCAAGTTTGTCAAACAAGATCTGCTTTTGCTGAAACCGTGCTGGCTGGTCCTCATCAGACTATGTCCGTCAAGGTGATCAATGATGCGGTCCTTTATCAGCGCCTCTCTCGGTACCGAGGTCAGACTCACCAGTCTGTAGTTTCCTGGATCAACCCTCAAACCTTTTTTGAAGATCAGCGTAACATTCGCCACCTTCCAGTTTTCTGGAATCTTTCCCGATTTAATCGACAGATTGGCTATTAGTTGAAGCAGTTCAACTATAGTCCCTTTCAGTTCCTTGATGACCATTGGATGGATGCCATCAGGTCCTGGGGATTTATCGCTCTTAAGCCTATCGATCTGCCTGCATACCTCTTCTAGACTGACCGTCAACTCTGTCAGTTTCCAGTCTTCGTTTCCAGCATATAGCCTGATGGGTTCCGGTATGCTGTGTGTTTCCTCTTCGGTAAATACAGATGCAAAAAAATGTGTTCAGTTTGTTGGCGATTGCTTTGTTCTCTTTTAGCACTCCCTTTATTCCATGGTCATCCAACGGTCCCACCTCCTTTGCAAAATGTCATTTCCCGCTTCCTTTGCAAAATGTCATTTCTTTAATAAGACATTAACTATTTTTTTTCTGAGGCCCTCCAAGTACCTACATATCCAAAATGTGGCCCTGCAAAGGGTTTGAGACCATTGGTCTCAGGCATTCTCTGGCTGCGGGTGGATGGGCCAGCAATCAAGGACTCCCACCCCTGAGATTTCTCACACAGCGACTGGGGGATAAATTATGCATCCAGCTCCTTGATTCCCCGAGGATTCTTACTCAGAAGTCGCACAGCCTGCGTTCAAGCCTCTGATAAAATCAGCAGGTGAGCTGCTCCCAGGGGAACAGACCACCAGTTCCTGAAGAAACCCAAAATCAGGTTAGCTCTGAAGCCTCCGATTGGCCTGGGAGCAGCAGTCCTCCTACATGAGACTGTGTCCATTCCCTGCAGAGTATGCCTGAGCAGGGAACTTCCAAGCACCAAAGCCACAAAGAACTGCAAAATTCTGAAGGAAAAAAATACCCGAAACTAACAAATGAAAGCAGAGCAGAGCAAAAGACACCTTCTGAGTTCACTTGCAGAAAGGAAAACTGAGGAGGGTGATGTGCTCCACTAAAAAAGAGGGGGAGTTTCAAGTTCTTAAATTGATACCCTTCTGCAGTTCACATGAAACAGGAATCAAAAGCTACAGTACGGATTCCTGTATATCTGCAACAGAAACATACAAGCCAATACTCCTTTCATACAAATCACAAATATTAAATTTCTTTTCCCTATTACAAAAGTTTGCACCATCCTGCAGTATACACCACCTACCTTTGCTGGTTGAGACTGTAAAAGATGAATCAAGGCCATCGCTGGAAACCTAAATGAACAGATAAAAAGAGAGGTATCATTCCATACATAAAGTCCCACCATATACTAAAGCAATAAAACAGCTTGCTTGCTGAAGCTGCCCCTTTGTGTATAACCTCAGTAGAGACTGGTCAGTTGCACTGCAAATATTACAGAGGTACAAAAGTAGGGATTAAGAAAAACCTGTTTTACATACACACTAATTTACAAAATGTATACTGTGAAACAAACCACAATATTTGTCAATGTTTTATACTACTTTAAGGCATCATGCAAGATATTTTAATATGCTTAAGACTGTATGGATTGACAATCATACTTTAAAGCAGTGCCTCTCAACTTTCACACCTAGCCAGTCCATTTTTTCAGGATTAACAGAATGAACAGGGGTGGCCCTATAATGAGACGAACTAAGGAGGCAACACTTTCCAGGGGGCGGAACTTTTGACACCTCTCTTTCCCTCCCCCTTCCCTCCCTATACTGGCAACTCTCCTTCTAAATTGTCCACTGCTCCCCTTTCCCCTGACTCTACCTTCACTGCTCTTCTAAACGTGGCCAGTGGCAGCAACAGTATACAAACACTGCCAGCACCAGAGTCTTCTTGGAACTACATCCTGCCTCTGAGGAAAAAGGAAGTTACTCAGAGGGTGGGACGCAGTGCTGAGAAAACTCTGGGGCCAACAGCAGGGCAGCATTTGTATACTGCTGCCACTGCTGACCATGTTTAGAAGAGCAGTGAAGGTAGAGTCAGGGGAAAGGGAAACAGTGGACAATTTAGAAGGAGCGTTGCCAAACTAAGGCACTGGTGGAGGGAGGGCGAGCAGTGGTATATGGGGGGTGGGGGAGCAGTCCGTTCCAGGTACCGCCCATAAGGGGGTACGCCGACAACTCCTTCGAGGGCTGGCACTGGCGTCAAGAACTTCTTCCCAGCAGCAGTGTTTAAAATTTGCTGCTCTTGTCAATGTCAGGCCTTCCTCTCTTCTAGGTCCTACCTTTGCGGAAATAGGAAGTAAGCAGGATCCAACAGAGAGGAAGGCCCGACGCCAGCAAGAGCAGCGAATTGTGAACGTTGAGCTGTTGACTGGAGGGTGACAAAGAGGACGGGGAGGGGGAGAGTAATGCTGCACCCATGTAGGGAAAGGGAGGGGAGGGGAGAAAAATGCTGCACCCAATTGGGGAGAGGGAGGGGAGGGGGAGAGAAATGCTGCACCCAATTGAGGAGAGGGAGGGGAGGGGGAAAGAAATGCTGCACCCAATTGAGGAGAGGGAAGGGTGGGGGGAGAGAAATTCTGTACCCAATTGGGGAGAGGGAAGGGTGGGGAAGAGAAATTCTGCACCCAATTGGGGAGAGGGAAGGGTGGGGGAGAGAAATTCTGCACCCAATTGGGGAGAGGGAGGGAGAAGGAAGACCAGGGAAGAGAGAGGAGACAAGAGAGAAGTTAGACCATGGGGAAGGAAAGGAGATGCCTGGCTAAGGAGGGAGAAGAAGATATGCCTGGAGGAAAGGGAATGAGATAGATATGACAGACCATGGAGAAAGAAGTGAGGGAGGGAAAGGAAAGAAAGAAGATACCAGAACATAGAGGGGGAGATGGAAGGGAAGGAGAGGAGAGAAGAGGAGAGAAATGCCAGGGCATGCAGGGAGGGAATGGAAGGAGACAGTTGCCAGGCCATTGAGAAGGGAGGGAGGGAATGGAAGGAAAGGAAAGGAGACGACAGAGCATTTTTTTTTGTTGTTGCTTCAGAATAAAATAGTAGTAGAGAATGGAAATAAAGTAATCTCTTTAGTGGACTAATTTTAATACATTTTTACTAACTTTTGGAGATACTTGAGATGAGCTCGAGCAATTGGTTCAAATGGAGGTTTCATCAGCTGAGCTAAAACAACATTGAGATCCCAAACCAATGGAGGCGGTTTAAGTGGTGGATGAACATTAAAGAGTCCTTTCATAAACTGAGAAACCACAGGATGTGTGGGGAGAGGTTTCCCATCAAGAAGCTGATGAAAGGCAGTAATGGCACTGAGATGGATTCGAATAGATGTAGATTAAGTCCAGATTGCGACAAATGCAAGTAGACAGGCTCCAACTGACGGGAGGCACACCAAACTGAAAATCTGGTCCATTTCTGGCCGTAACACTGACGAGTGGACGGCTTCCTGGAAGCGACCAAAATATCTTGAACAGACTGAGAAAAAAAGAGAGTAGTCAGTCATGTAGAAAGGTACCAAGCTGTCAGGTGTAGAGACTGCAGGTTGGGATGAAGCAGAGAACCTTGACTCTGAGTGAGCAGAGATGGAAAGACTGGTAGAAGTAGAGGCTCCCTGGTGCTGAGTTGAAGCAGAAGGGAGTACCACGGTTGTCTGGGCCACCGAGGAGCTATCAGAATCATGGTGGCATGGTCCGTCTTGAGTTTGACAAGAGTCCTGAGTATCTGAGGAAAAGGAGGGAAGGCATAAAGAAACTGATCCTTCCAATCGAGAAGAAATGCATCCGCCTCGAGACGCTGAGGGGAGTATATTCGGGAGCAGTACTGAGGCAGCTTGAAGTTGAGGGGGAACACAAAAAGGTCTATCTGCGGGGTCCCCCAGTGAGCAAACACCAGCCGAAGTGAGGGAGAATTGAGTGTCCATTCGTGAGGTTGTAGAAGACGACTCAAGTTGTCTGCCGGACAGTTGGCTTGACCCTGAATGTAGACTGCTCGGAGGAAGATGTTGCAATGAATTGCCCAAGACCACAGTCGCAGAGCATCCTAACGCAGGGAGTGAGATCCTGTGCCTCCCTGTTTGTTGACATAATACATGGCTACTTGGTTATCTATCCGAACAAGAACCACCGTATCACGAAGAAGGTGTTGAAAAGCTTTGAGAGCATTGAAAATCGCTCTGCGTTCCAACAGATTGATGTGACACAGATGGTCCGTTGAAGTCTGAGTATGGAGCTCCTCATGCGTAAGCGGACGAATCTGTCGTGAGAACCTTGTGATGAGGGAGGGTGTGGAACAGCAAACCTCTGGAAAGATTTGAAGAGAGCATCCACCAGTGGAGAGACTTCTTCAACAAAAGAGTTACTAAAATTTGTTGAGAAGGGGGGTCCATGGCTTGTTGCCATTGAGATGTCAGGGTCCACTGTGGAATGCGAAGGTGAAGTCTGGCAAATGGAGTCACGTGAACTGTAGAAGCCTTGTGACCTAGAAGAACCATCATGCGTCGTGCAGAAATGGATGGAAGACGAGAGACCTGATGACAAAGGTGAAGGAGGGTGTCCTGATGTGGTAAAGGAAGAAATGCTCTCAGACAGACAGTATCCAGGGTAGCTCCAATGAACTGAAGAGACTGAGACGGGGTCAGCTGAGACTTTGGGAAGTTGACTTCGAACCCCAGACTTTGTAGGAATATAACAGTCTGTCGGGTCGCTGAAATAACTCCTTGAAGAGAGGGGTCCTTGATAAGCCAGTCGTCCAGGTACGGAAATACTTGAAGACCCTGGGAGCGAAGAGCTGCCGCCACCACCACCAGACATTTTGTAAACACCCTGGGGGAAGAGGCCAATCCGAAAGGAAGAACCCTGTATTGTAGATGAAGAGTCCCCACCTTGAATCAGAGGTATTTGCGAGAGGCTGGATGGATGGGGATATGCGTATAAGCCTCTTTGAGATCCAGCGAGCACATCCAATCTCCCTGATCCATCAGGGAGTACAAGGTCGACAACGAGAGCATCCAAAATTTCTCTTTGACCAGGAACGCATGGGAGATTTCGTCCATCGGACGCTGCAGGACCAAGCGGAGACCAATGATGTAGAAGCTAAGTGGTTAACACTGAAATCAACCATACATGAAGCAACTAGCCGCTTCATAAAATCAGTAAATAAATGACAAAGAAACAATAAACCCCAATGGTTCATCGCGGAGATCTCGCACCTCATTAAGGAGAAGAAAAAAGCGTTTCTCTCCTACAAGCGCACGGAGAAAAGAGAGGCAAAGGTAGAATATAGGACCAGGTCTACAGCGGTCAAAATGGCAGTTAGGGAGGCAAAATTTCGAGTGGAAGAAATTCTGGCAAAAAACATTAAAAAGGGGGACAAATCCTTCTTCAGGTATATTAGTGACAGAAAAAGGAACACAGGCGGGATAGCACGCCTTAGAAGACCGGACGGAAGATACGTGGAAGCAGATTCCGATAAAGCCGAACTACTGAATGAATACTTCTGCTCGGTCCGCAGTTGAAGGCAACACAAAGCACAGAAGACCCGTTTCAGAATTTTGAGTTCACACCAGGTGAAGTTTACAGTGAATTGGCAAGACTCAAGGTGAACAAAGCCATGGGACCAGACAATTTGCACCCAAGAGTGCTCAGAGAATTGAGCGATGTCCTGGTGAAACCGTTGGATGAGCTATTCAATCTCTTCCTAAGTAAGGGGAAAGTTCTCCTGGACTGGAAATTAGCTAATGTCGTTCCTCTGCATAAAAAGGGTTGCAGGGCAGAGGCTTCGAATTATAGACCGGTGAGTCTCACATCAATAGTGTGCAAACTCATGGAAACACTAATTAAAAGCAAATTGGACACGATTTTGAATGAAGGGAATCTTCAGGATCCCAGTCAGCATGGATTCACCAAGGGTAGGTCCTGCCAATCCAATCTCATCAGCTTCTTTGACTGGGTAACAAGAAAGTTGGACTTGGGAGAGTCTTTGGACGTCGTGTACCTGGACTTCAGTAAAGCTTTTGACAGTGTCCCACATCGCAGGCTGCTAAGCAAGATGGAATCGATGGGGTTAGGAGAGACACTAACTGCTTGGGTCAATGATTGGCTGAGTGGCAGACTTCAGAGGGTTAATGGTACCCTCTCTAAAACATCGGAGGCGACCAGTGGAGTGCCGCAGGGCTCGGTCCTGGGTTCACTCCTTTTCAACATATTCATAGGGGATCTGACTCAAGGGCTTCAAGGTAAAATAACACTATTCGCCGATGACGCCAAACTATGTAATATAGTAAGTGAATGCAGTTTACAGAATTATATGGCGCAGGACCTGCTTACATTGGAAAGTTGGTCCTCAACCTGGCAGCTAGGCTTCAATGCTAAGAAATGTAAGGTCATGCACCTCGGAAGCGGAAACCCATGCTTGAATGGAGAAACTTTAACTAGGACTTCAGCAGAACGAGATTTAGGAGTAATCATTAGTGCAGACATGAAAACTGCCAATCAAGTGGAGAAGGCTTCATCTAAGGCAAGGCAGATATTGGGTTGTATCAATAGAAGTTTCGTCAGCCGAAAGCCTGAAGTCATAATGCCGTTGTACAGGGCCATGGTGAGACCTCATCTGAAGTACTGTGTGCAATTCTGGAGGCCACATTACAGTAAAGATGTGCGCAGAATTGAATCGGTTCAGCAGACGGCCACCAGGATGATCTCGGGGCTCAAGGGTCTCTCGTACGAAGAGAGACTGAACAAATTGCAGCTCTACACACTCGAGGAACGTAGGGAGAAGGGAGACATGATCGAAACATTTAAGTACCTCACAGGGCGTGTCGAAGTGGAAGATTATATTTTCTTTCTCAAAGGACCCTCGGCCACAAGAGGGCACCCGCTCAAACTCAGGGGCGGAAAATTTCATGGCGACACCAGAAAGTATTTCTTCACAGAGAGAGTGGTTGATCATTGGAACAAGCTTCCAGTGCAGGTGATCGAAGCAGACAGCATGCCAGACTTTAAGAATAAATGGGATACCCATGTGGGATCCCTACGAGGGTCAAGATAAGGAAATTGGGTCATTAGGGCATAGACAGGGGGTGGGTAAGCAGAGTGGGCAGACTTGATGGGCTGTAGCCCTTTTCTGCCGTCATCTTCTATGTTTCTATGTGTCTATGAACTTGTTGAGAGCTCTGAGGTCCAGAATGGGTCGCAAGTCTCCTGGTCTTCTTCGGAACAAGAAAATAGCGGGAATAGAACCCCAGATTCCATTGAGACAGAGGAATCTCTTCCACAGCTCGAAGGTGAAGGAGAGCCTGAGCCGCCTGAAGAAGAGGAAGTTGCGACTGATTGGAAAGACACTCTCTTGGGGGGCGATCTTGAGGTACCTGAAGGAAGCAAAGAGAGTATCCCTCTCGCAGGATAGTAAGAACCCAGAGATCTGAGGTGATAGTCTCCCACTGGTGATAAAAATGAGAAAGATGACCTCCTATGGGCAGAAGAGAATTCTGATGCAGGGAGGTTGGAATGCTCAGACTGGGAACGTCAAAAAGACTGAGCTGGTTTAATGGCAGCGGGAGTTTAAGATTTTTGTTGCTGTTGCTGCTGTTGAGGACGTCAAGGTGGAGGCCTGGTAAAAGCAGGAGTCGTTTTCTGAGGATAACGATGCTCTGGTTGCTTGTATGTCCGAACCTGAGGAGTCTTGGGCTTCTGTCTAATTAGAGAAGCAAAAGAGCGCTCATGTTCAGAGAGGAGCTTAGTAGCAGTTTCAATGGAATCATCAAACATTCATTGCCCAGAAAAGGTAAGTTGGCCAAATGATCCTGAAGATTTGGATCCATATCAACGATACGTAGCCAAGCCAGTCTACACATGGCCACAGCGAAGGCAGAGACTCGAGAAGACAATTTGAAAGCATCATAAGAGGCTTGCAACATAAAGAGTCGTAACTGAGAAAGAGTCTTGAGGATCTCTCTGAATTCCTGAAGATGGCAACAGTTTCAAAAAAATGGTTGAAATAGGTGGTAAAAATGTAGTTATAATTCAGAATTCTGTAAGCTATCATTGAATTCTGATAGAGCCTGCGGCCAAACTTATCCATGGTACGGCCCTCCCTGCCTGGAGGTACTGCAGCATAGAGCTTGGATGGATGAGTCTTTTTTAAGGATGATTCCACCACCAAGGACTGATGGGATAATTGAGACTTCTCGAATCCCTTACAGGGAACTGTGCAGTAGCGAGATTCCAATTTTGATGGGATGGCAATAATGGAATAAGGAGTTTCCATATTTCGCATGAAAGTTTGTTTAAGGACTGGAGTCATAGGTAGTCTCAAAGTCTCTTTAGGTAGATGAGCAAGCTCCATGTCAGCCAAGTATTGTGGAGTGTACTTGGAATCAGAATGCAGATCCAGTTGAAGAGCTTGTCCCATGTCAAAGACAAATTTAGCAAAGGAAGTAGACTTCGAGGATGAGGCCTCATCTGGAGAAGGAGTGCGAGACCGTGGAGCTACCGAGTAGGAGGGAGAAACCTCTCTAGAGTATTGAGAGAGAGGTTCTGATTCAAGACACATGGTAATGAAAGAAGCCACACTATCTGCATGAGGCGGAGTCAGTGAGTGTCTACGCTTCAAGCTCCTCGATGGTGAGGTCCTCAGAGTGGGAGGCACCGAATGTGTCAAAGCAGGAGGTGAAAGGTCTCATAAAGCTGGCTTCGATGGAGGAGTCCTCGATCCAGATAGGCTTCGAGTCGAGACATCCAGAGGTCGAGACCTGTGCTTCGCTCTGGAAGAACGAGGAATAGAAGCCTCATCATTCATGGAAGTAGAAGGAACAACAGGCGGCTCCCGACGAAGCTTGGAAGCACGATGCCTCGAGTGCTTCGAGCAATGTTTCGAACGAGGCCGGGGAGACCTCGACGGAGGCTCAGGTGAAGAGTCACTGGAAGAGAGCCGCTTCAGTGGCCGAGGCAAGTCGACTGGAGGTTCAGTCTGATGCCCAGCTGGTCCCCAGAAGACAGGGTCGAGGACGGAACAAGGTTAGCCACTATCGAGGAAATCTGCGTCGTTAAGATGGCCTTTAACATGTCCTCGAACATGGGCACCGAGACAAAAGGATCTGGTCTCGTAGGTGCAGTAGTGCGCTCCAAAGAGGGCGACCTCGAAGATGAGTATTTCCTACTCTTGGAGGTACGCTTAGGAGGAGGTCTCAAAGAGGAAGACAGGACCGGAGGAACCGGCTGAGAATGAGACTCTGGTGGCTTCCTAGGGACGGTACCTGAGGGAGAGATAGGAGACTTACCCCTGGAGGATGTCTTCACAGGAGGCACCGTAGAAGCCTTCAAGACCGACGAGGACTTAGCCGGAAGGAAAGCCGGAGTCGAAGTCGAGGCCTTCGAGACCGAGGTCCCAGGCGAAACCGAGGTCGAGGCCTTTGAGACCGAGGCCCCAGTCGAAAGCGGGGTCGAGGCTTTTGGAGCCGAGGCTAACCGCGGGGCCGAGGTCAAGGCCTTGTCTGAGGGCTGCTCCATACCGCCAAGGAGTTGCTGAAATTGGGCACACCGACGATGAAAGATTGGAGAGTCCAGCAACGGTGACAGTCTTGAGGACAATGACCTGGACCCAAACAATGCAAACACTGACAGTGAGGGTCTGTGATGGAAAGCATCCGACTGCACCGACTACAGCGCTTAAACCCAGTCAAAGGCTGGGACATAGAAAAAATAAAGCTCGTGACGAACAAGGCGAGCGGTTGGGCCTAGGCCCAAGGCCCGCTGACCAGACGAAAAAAGAGAAAAAGTAAAAAAAATTTTTTTTTTTTTTGAGAAATAAACCGAAACACAGCGACCAAAATTAAATAAAACTGAAAATAGTCGTGGTGAAGAGAAGGCAATCGAAGTGCTGCAGAGCTAAGATGAAGAGGACTTCTTGGCTCCGCAGAAAACGATGAACTGAGGATCTTCACAGGAGATGCACCCCCTAGTTTGGGCGGGAAGGCATGCACGCATGCGCGGTGCAGCACTCGAAAGTTCTATAAAGATCTTCAAGCAAGTCTGCTTTCGAGGCTGTCCGCTGCGGGGCTCTGTCAGTGACGTCACCCATGTGTGAGAATATGCTGCCTGCTTGTCCTGGGATAATGAATGCTACATACCTCTAGTAGGTGACCTGGTTGGCTGTACTGGCGTCAAAGTATCTGCATCTCATGCAGACGGGTTACATGAGTACACTCATAATATTCATAAATTCATGATCCAATCCTACTGCAGAGAGAACAGGTGACAACCCCACAGGGAAGGAGATAGAAGGACCAGGAAGAGAGAGGAGGAGGGATGAGGAATCAGTAGCAGGTTAGCTTGGGGTCAGACAGGCACACAGGTAGCGGGAGGAAGGTGCACTGGGGGCATAGGAAGGAAACACTGGGGGCAAAGGACCACAATATAAATAAATACATGGAAACACATGTGTCCACATGCTACTGTCTAGCGTGATATAAACCTGTGTGAATGTGTCAGCGCACATTTGCCTTGTGCACTGTCCTGCGTAATATAGACCTATGCACATGTATTCGCGTGCATTTCTCTTGCACGCTATTGTCTTGCACGATATAGACCTGCGTGCATTTATCCTGTGCTTTATTGTCTTGCGCTCAAATATCTGCGTGGACTTGACTGTGCGCATTTGACTATGAACCGCCACAATCACCTCAGCCAGCTGCATCTACTTTTATAACTGAAAAGTAGGCCAACATTTTGCAGGCCTGCATTTCAGGCATCTGTCACTGATCTAAGAAGATGCATAGGGATGCTTAAATACAACCTAAGCTACTTCTGGATGAAACCACGCCCAAGCCCCACCTTGGGTGAGTTAAAGTGTTCCTACACATCTCCCTAGATCTGCAACAAATGCCCTAGACCTGCAACAAACGCCTATAGTGTTGATGTCCATCCTCGCCCGATTTTTTTCTAAAAACGTGCACCCAATTGGCTGTCAGACAGTAGAAGGACTCCTACAATCAGGATGCCCGTTTGTAGAATCAGCCTCTCAGTGCCTAAACAGCTTGTGTTCTAGCCCCTGACCAAGTCAAAGGGGTGAGCAAACACCAGGGGATAAGACTGAGTTCCACTAATCTTCTATAAGCTGGCTGAAACAAGTCATCGAAGGATACACTTGCCAGCTGCAGGATTTAAAATCTGTTCCTCTCAACATAGGCAGACTAGACCCTTATCAAAAGGGATCACTGATTTCACATTAAAAGACCATGACATTTTGAGTACTTCTCTCACAGGAAATTCAGAAAATTGGCTTATCTAGTTCAGCCTCTCCAAAATTTCTCTTCACTCCAAACTGCATGGCCTTACCTTCCCATCTGAATCACTTTCTGTATCACACTGCAACCAAAAAAAAGAAAAAAAGCAAGTTAACAAGGGAAGGGAATCCATAAATCAATAAAGGCTAGGATCATGGCACGCAATACTGACGAGGTGTGATTAATAAGACAACCTTTGTGATGGAAAGTCATTTGCATTTATATATAATAAAACTCCAAAATCAATTTAAGGACAGGTGTCTGGGATTAAAACCAAGTTATTTACCTGACTCTGTGGACAGTAGACATGAAGCCCTCAACTTATGTGGGGAAAAAAAAGCTTCTAATTTCTGGAAGCTTTTTAGAGCCAACCGAGCAGGTGCAGTACTTTCCACACTGCACTGTCACATGGAATCCTCGGTGAGATTTGGTCTGATCCAAGTAATAAGTTAGAGCATATTTACAGTCCAAAGTGTGGAAAGGCAGCTTTACCAGGATAAGAATGTTGTCTTGGGGGGAAAAAAGAAAGAACTATAGACTGGTCAAGATGAAATTCCAAGACTACCTTTGGGAGGAACTTGGGATGAGTGCAAAGATGCACCCTATTGTGGTAGAATGTTGTATAAAGTGGATCTGACACAAGCGTAAGAGATATGAGAAACATAGAAACATGATGGCAGATAAAGGCCAAATGGCCCATCTAGTCTGCCCATCCGCAGTAACCATTATCTCTTTCTCTCTCTCTCTGAGAGATCCTACGTGCCTATCCTAGGCCCTTTTGAATTCAGACCACCTCTTCTGGGAGACTGTTCCATGCATATACCACCCTTTCTGTAAAAATGTATTTCCTTAGATTACTCCGGAGCCTATCACTTCTTAACTTCATCCAATGCCCTCTCAATGCAGAGCTTCCTTTCAAATTAAAGAGACTCGACTCATGCGCATTTACATTATGTAGGTATTTAGTGTTGATACAGTTTATTAAATTTTCAATAAACAAGACTCCAAGCAATGAACAACATTACATAGGTATTTAAATGTCTCTATCATATCTCTCCCTCCCGCCTTTCCTCCAAAGCATACAGATTGAGATCTTTAAGTCTGTCCCAATACACCTTATGATGAAGACCACATACCATTTTAGTAGCCTAAAAGATGCTGGGAACAAATATGTGGAGAGTGATGAGGAGAAAGCAAATGTGCTAAACAAATACTTCTGTTCTGTGTTCACAGAAGAAAATCCTGGAGAAGGACCGAGATTGTCCGGCAAAGTTACACGAGAAAATGGAGTAGATTCTGCGCCGTTCACGGAGGAGGGTGTTTATGAGCAACTTGAAAAACTGAAGGTGGACAAAGCGATGGGACCAGACGGGATCCATCCCAGGATACTAAGGGAACTCAGAGAGGTTCTGGCGAGTCCTATTAAAGACTTGTTCAACAAATCTCTGGAGACGGGAGTGATTCCTGGGGATTGGAGGAGAGCGGATGTGGTCCCTATTCATAAAAGTGGTCACAGGGATGAAGCAGGAAACTACAGGCCGGTGAGCCTCACTTCAGTTGTTGGAAAAATAATGGAAGTGTTGCTGAAAGAAAAGATAGTGTATTTCCTTGAATCTAATGGGTTACAGGATCCGAGGCAACATGGCTTTACAAAACGTAAATCGTGCCAAACGAACCTGATTGAATTTTTTGATTGGGTGACCAGAGAGCTGGATCGAGGACATATGCTAGATGTAATTTACTTGGATTTCAGCAAAGCCTTTGATACAGTTCCTCATAGGAGGCTGTTGAACAAACTTGAAGGGCTGAAGTTAGGACCCAAAGTGGTGAACTGGGTCAGAAACTGGCTGTCGGACAGACGCCAGAGGGTGGTGGTTAATGGAAGTCGCTCGAAGGAAGGAAAGATGACTAGTGGAGTCCCTCAGGGTTCGGTGCTGGGGCCAATCCTGTTCAAAATGTATGTAAGTGACATTGCTGAAGGGTTAGAAGGAAAAGTGTGCCTTTTTGCAGATGATACCAAGATTTGTAACAGAGTAGACACCGAAGAGGGAGTGGAAAATATGAAAAAGGATCTGCAAAAGTTAGAGGAATGGTCTAATGCCTGGCAACTAAAATTCAATGCAAAGAAATGCAGAGTAATGCATTTGGGGATTAATAATAGGAAGGAACCGTATATGCTGGGAGGAGAGAAGCTGATATGCACGGACGGGGAGAGGGACCTTGGGGTGATAGTGTCCGAAGATCTAAAGGCGAAAAAACAGTGTGACAAGGCAGTGGCTGCTGCCAGAAGGATTCTGGGCTGTACAAAGAGAGGCATAGTCAGTAGAAGGAAGAAGGTGTTGATGCCCCTGTACAGGTCATTGGTGAGGCCCCACTTGGAGTATTGTGTTCAGTTTTGGAGACCGTATCTGGAGAAAGACGTAAGAAGACTTGAGGCGGTCCAGAGGAGGGCGACGAAAATGATAGGAGGCTTGCGCCAGAAGATGTATGAGGAGAGACTGGAAGCCCTGAATATGTATACCCTAGAGGAAAGGAGAGACAGGGGAGATATGATTCAGACGTTCAAATACTTAAAGGGTATTAACTTAGAACAAAATCTTTTCCAGAGAAAGGAAAATGGTAAAACCAGAGGACATAATTTGAGGTTGAGGGGTGGTAGATTCAGGGGCAATGTTAGGAAATTCTACTTTACGGAGAGGGTGGTGGATGCCTGGAATGCGCTCCCGAGAGAGGTGGTGGAGAGTAAAACTGTGACTGAGTTCAAAGAAGCGTGGGATGAACACAGAAGATTTAGAATCAGAAAATAATATTAAAAGATTGAACTAGGCCAGTTACTGGGCAGACTTGTACGGTCTGTGTCTGTGCATGGCCGTTTGGAGGAGGATGGGCAGGGGAGGGCTTCAATGGCTGGGAGGGTGTAGATGGGCTGGAGTAAGACTTAACAGAGATTTCGGCAGTTGGAACCCAAGCACAGTACCGGGTAGAGCTTTGGATTCTCGCCCAGAAATAGCTAAGAAGAAAAAAAAAAAAAAAAAAAATTTTAATTGAATCAGGTTGGGCAGACTGGATGGACCATTCGGGTCTTTATCTGCCGTCATCTACTATGTTACTATGTTACTATGTTACTCTGGACCGACTCCATCCTTTTTATATCTTTTTGAAGGTGCGGCCTCCAGAATTGTACACAATATTCTAAATGAAGTATCACCAAAGTCTTATACAGGGGCATCAATACCTCTTTTTTCCTACTAGCCATACCTCTCCCTATGCAACCTAGCATCCTTCTAGCTTTTGCTATCACCTTTTCAACCTGTTTAGCCACCTTAAGATCATCACATACAATCACACCCAAGAACTGCTCTTCTGTCATGCACATAAGCTCTTCAATCCCATTCTTCAAGCTTCACCAGGTCTTTCTTCATGTTATTCACACCATCCAGCATGTCTACTCTATTGCAGATTTTGGAATCATCCGCAAAGAGGCAAATCTTATCCGACAACCCTTCAGAAATATTGTTTATAAAAATGTTAAAAAGAACAGGCCCAAGAACAGAACCTTGAGGCATACCACTGGTAACATCTCTTTCCTCAGAGCGATCTCCATTGATCACTACCCTCTGTTGCCTTTCACTCAACCAGTTCTTGACCCATCCCGTCAGTTTGGGACCCATCCCGAGAGCACTCAGTTTATTTATTAGACATCTGTGTGGAACATTGCTAAAATCTAAATACACTACATCTAGCGCACATATCTAGCCAATTCTCTGGTCACCCAGTCAAGGAAATTGATCAGATTTCTCTGACAAGACCTATCTCTGGTGAATCCATGTTGCCTCCGGTCCTGTAATTCACAGGATTCCAGAAACTTGACCATTTTCTGTTTTATTTTATGTTGAAATATATTTATTCAATATACCATTCTCTGTTTTAAAAGTGTTTCCATTAATTTGCTTACTACAGAAGTCAGACTTACCAGCCTGTCATTCCCTACTTCTTCCTTACTTCCATTTTGGTGGAGAGGGATCACATCCGCCCTTCTCCAGTCCTCCAGTAACACAACTAACTCTAGAGACTCGTTGAAAAGGTCAGTCAGCAGAGCTACCAGAACGTCCCTAAGTTCCTTCAGCACCCTAAAATGTACACCATCCGGCCCCATTGCTTTGTCTACCTTTATTTTAGCTAGCTCCTCACGAACACAACTGTCTGAAAATCAATCAGGGTCTATTATTCCTCTAACCCTATTCACGTTTGTCTTCTGCGGTTCAGCTCCCGGCACTTCAGCCGTAAACACAGAACAGAACTATCTGTTAAGCGATTCGGCCTTTTCTTTATCAGCTTCTACATATTCCTCCCCTTCGAGTCTTACAATGCCACTTTTGCACTTCTTTTTATCACTAATATATCTAGAAAATGTCTTGTCTCCCTGTTTTACCATGTCAGCTATTTTTTCTTCCATTTGAATCTTTACTTTCCTGACTACAAGACCAGCCTCTCTTAACTTTTCCAAACATGAGAAATACTATTTTCCAAGCGAGATGAAGCCTCCCTTTGTTGAACCACTTGCATCTTCATCAGAGTGAAAAGGATAACAATGAGATACCAAAACAATGGAAGAGGTTTGATGGCAATTTGATATAGAAGCCTTTCATGAATCTGGAAACCAGAGGATGTACAGATAAAGGCTTTATATCCAGAAGTGTATGGAAAGCTATGAGATGAAGTCTAACTAAAGTAATTTTGAGACCAGAGTTAGAGAGGTATAGAAGATAGTCCGACAGAAATGGAAGAAGACAAGTGATGGGCTCCAGAGAATTGAGAGTACACCATACTGTGTAATGGGTCCACTTAAAACGGTAGCAGCTTAGTGTGAAAGATTTTCTAGAAGCTTCAATGATGGCTGACACTTGCATAGATAGTGGAAAAGCACAGTTATTTACCATAACAGGTGTTATCCAGGAACAGCAGGCAGATAGTCTCACTGATGGGTGACATCACCGACGAAAACCCCGGTACAGACCACTTTAAAAGTGCATTGCCACTTTAAGTCTTTAGAAAGTTCACGATAGCCTGCCCCGCACATGCACAAGTGCCTTTCCACCCGATGTAGGCGCGCGGTCCCTCAGTTAAGATAAGCCAGCTAAGAAGCCAACCAGGGGAGGTGGGTGGGTTGTAAGAATATCTGCCTACTGTCCCTGGATAACACTGTTACAATAGTAACTGTGCTTCATCCCATGACAAGCAGGCTGCATATTCTCACTGATGGGTGACTTCCAAGCTAACAAGAATGGGTTGGTGGGAGTGTTGGCCTTTAGGAATATAAATTTTGTAATACAGATTGGCTGAAGTGCCCACCCGTCTGGAAAAAGACGCTAGACAATAGTGAGAAGTGAATGTATGAACTGAGGACCAGGTGGCAGCTTTACAGATTTCCTCAATAGGAGTAGATCTAAAGAATGCAACAGAAGCTGCCATAGCTCTAATTTTGTGGGCTGTGATGTGATTCTCCAGTGCCAGTCCAGTCTGAGCATAACAGAACGAGATAGAGGCAGCCAGCCAGTTGGAAATTGTTCT
The DNA here is from genome assembly GCF_902459505.1 of Geotrypetes seraphini. Taxonomy (NCBI): domain Eukaryota; kingdom Metazoa; phylum Chordata; class Amphibia; order Gymnophiona; family Dermophiidae; genus Geotrypetes; species Geotrypetes seraphini. The sequence goes on along the minus strand of NC_047088.1, from coordinate 106,515,120 downwards.
CTTGGAAACAGGATGCTCCAACTTGTTCGGATCAAATGAGACAAAGAGTTGAGAAGTACAATGATGCTTTGTCCTATCGATGTAATAGGCCAAAACATGCTTACAGTCCAGAGTGTGCAAAGCGGTTTCTCCAGCGTGAGAATGAGGCTTAGGAAAAATACTGGCAGAACAATCAACTGATTGAAATGAAACTCCGTGACATCTTTTGGTAGAAACTTAGGATGTGTGCGTAGAACCACTTTATCTTGGTGAAAAACTGTGAAGGGTGGATCTGCCACCAATGCTTGTAATTCACTTACCCTCCTGGCAGAGGTGAGAGCAATAAGGAAGACAACTTTCCAGGGCAGAAACTTGAGCCGCTATGAAGTCTTGAGTGGGACACTCATCCAATTTGAGGCTGTTCATAGCTAACAAGAAGTGAGTTTTTGAAAAAGTTTAACAAATTTATTTATAAGTGTGTGAGTATAGTTTGGATTTTGACTTTTTTTATTTATACTATGCTGCTTCTCCTAGAGTGCTGAGTAAATCTTCCTCTTGAAAAAGCTGAAGGGGAAACACGTATGGTGTCAAGCAACTACCGAACTACACATACTGTGTCGAGGAAGTTTTTGAAGCATAAACAAGATATATCATATGGATTACTGCAAGATGGATTAAATGGATTGTATTGTGGACTTAATTTTTCTATTTTTTTGATTTTTGTTTATTGCGTGTGTGTTTTTGTATTTTTTTGTACTTTTGGAGTGACTGGGAAGCACTAAGCATTTTTTGGACTTGAAGAGGAAGCCTGGGACTTTATGACAACTCCAGTAGAGATAAGTACCCCCCTTTTCTTATGTTTATTTAGAGTTTTAGCTTTTTAGAGCTTGAGTTATTATATTGGTAGGAAGGGAGAAGTGCTATGATGTATTTAAGCCTGAACTGGTAGAGTCCTGTGCTCTTATGTCTTGAAGTTCGTATTGGCTTTCACTGAGCACTATTAATTATTTATTTAGCTAAGAATATTTTTAGAATATTATATTTTCTCTTTTTGAAGAAGATGGATCAGAGTGTCCCATCTGGTCTCATGAGCAGACAACTTCTGTGTAGCCCTGTCCATGAATGGACCAAAAAATTCATCTCCCAGACAGAGGGCATTTGGTAGTCTATCCTGGTGGTTCATATCAAGCTCTGAAACACGAAGCCAGGCCAGGCATCTCATAGCCATAGACATAGCTGCAGTCCGGGAGATAAGTTTGAATGTGTCATAGGTAGAACGAACCATATATTTTCTTAATTGGAAAAGGTCAGAAATAAGCTCTTGATAAGCAGGAAGCTTGCATTCTGGGAGATATTTCTGAAAGTGTGAAATCTGTTTGACGAGATGCTTGATAAAAAAGGAAAAATGGAAATTATAGTTTCCAGAACGGTTGGCCAACATGGTATTCTGATATAGTCGTTTGCCAAATCTGTTCATGGCTTTTCCCTCTCTGCCAGGGGGTACTGATGCGTAGACACTAGCCCCTGTAGACTTTTTTAAAATTGACTCCACTACTAGACTCATGGAGTAACTGGAGTTTGTCAAAATCAGGGAAAGGAACCACTTTGTATAAAGACTAATTTCCGAGGAGCCATAGGGATAGAAAGTGGTATCTCTAGATTTTTGTAGAAAGTTTCTCGCAAAATGTCATGAAGAGGAAGCTTGAGTAGTTTCTTGGGGGGCTGGTCATAATCTAAAGCCTCCAGGAACTGTTTGCTATGTTTAGAGTCCGCTTCCAGTGGAATAGAGAGGGCTTCTGACATTTTGCAAAGAAATCTTGAAAAAGGTGGACTTTTCAGAAAAAACAGGAGGTTCCTGAGAAGAATGTTGAGATGAATCATTATCATACGAATCCTCATCATCAGATAAGAGTGGTTCCTGCTTTGAGTCTCCAAACAAGACTGAATCCTGGATGGAATGCTTGCGGTGTTGAAGACTTGGTGTTTAAGGCTCAAGATGTTTCATCTTCTGTAAAGATTTTCAGGACCGCACCGGAGTCACCTCTGGAGATGTTTGCTTTGAGCACGACTGGTGTCGGAAAGCTGACGGCATCAACTTCCATGCCGAAGAGCTCCGCACCGGTGAAGCATCAAAAGGTGGTGCAAACTAAACTAAACTAAACCTTAGGTTTGTATACCGCGCCATCTCCACAAGCGTAGAGCTCGGCACGGTTTACAGAGTTAGGTAGAAAGGAACTCCAATGAAGGGTTATAGGAAAGGAACAAGAAGAAAGAGAGGGACAAGGGTCCTAGAGAGCAGGAGGTGTTAGATTTTTGAAAAGAGCCAAGTTTTCAGGTGTTTGCGGAAGAATTGGAGGGAGTTTGAATTTCTGAGCGGGGATGTGAGGTTGTTCCAGAGTTCTGTGGTTCTAAAGGGGAGGGATGTTCCTAGTTTTCCTGCGCGGGTGCAGTCGGTGTCATGGGCTCAGACCGGACTGGCACTGAGAGAAACTGTCAATCTTTTGCTTGAGGGAGAGCATCGGTACCACTAGCTTTTTTGCCGGTACCTTCGGTGCGGCTCCATGCTACAGCGATGAGGAGGCTGATGATGAGGCACTCATCGATATCGGAACAGAGCGCTTTCTGGGCTTTTTTGAGGTTGGCAGGACTTGACTCACTGCTACTTTGACCTGAGGTCCAGATAGGGTAGGGGAAGGCTTCTTAGCTGGCTTACCCACAGAAGGTTGCGACACCGCAGTTATTTCTGCCAATGTCGAATGATACGATGTTGCCTTGGACAGCGCCATCAAACTCGGTAGCAGTGTTGTCTCCTCTTCCATTGCGACACCGAAGAGAAGTTTATGTTGGATAAGGCGGTTTTTCAATGTCCTTTTCAGAAGAGAAGAACAGCAGGAACAATTATCTGGGTGGTGCTCAGGCCCCAAGCACTGGAGATACCAGCGATGCAGGTCAGTTACTGATATGAGCTGAGCACAGCGACTGCACTTTTTAAAACCCATCTGCAGGTGGGACATCGACGGAAAAAACGGCCCCGGCAAGATCAAAATCGGAGGCCAAAGTGGTAGAACAGGCCCCGCTGGGCCGAACCCGTGAAAGGGAAAAAACAAAAATCCTTACTTTTTTTTTTTAACTGAAAACAAAGAAAAAAGAAAGAAGTGACTGAAAAGTCAAAAATCCGCAAGAGCAGGAGAGCAGCAAAAAAAATTTAAATGGCCGTTGAAAACGTATCTTAGCTCCGCAGAAACTAAGAAACTGAGGGACTATGCGTCTATGTTGGGCGGGAAGGTACTCAAGCATGTGCGGTGCGGGCTATTGCAAACTTTCAAAAGACTTAAAGTGGTCCGTACCAGGGCTCCGTCAGTGATGTCACCCATCAGTGAAAATATGCTGCCTGCTTGTCCTGGGATAAGGATCTAACCACTGGGAGAGAGACACTATGCTATGACAGTTAATGAACGTAGACTGTGATGGAGGAGCGCGCCCTCATTCTGTGTCAGAAACTCTGGGAAGACTTGAAACGTGATTGATTGCTGTACACTGAATTGAAGAAGAGGGGAACCATGGTTGAATTTGGCCATTGAGGTGCTATAAGAATCATAGTGGCCTGCTCTCAGTGAAGTTTGAGTAAAGCTTTCCTGACTAGAGGAAGCTCCGGAATAAGAGAGCACAATTTGAAGTTAAGAGGTGATAGGCTCTTGTAATCCAAGGAAATATTTTTTTCCAGAAAGAACGGTAGATGCATGGAAAGGACAGTAGATACATGGAATAGTCTCATGATAGAGGTGGTGGAGACAAAGGCTGTGTCTGAATTCAAGAAAGCGTGGGACAAGCACGTGGGATCTCTTAAGGAAAGGAGGAGATAGTGGATGCTGTGGATGAGCCAATTGGCCTTTATCTGCCATCATATTTCTATGTTTCTATGGAAGAAAAGAATAAAGAAATTTGCCTTGTCAGTCAAGGAGAAAGGCATCTGACTCCAGACAACTGGGAGTGTAAATTCTGGAACACAGGACTGGAAATTTGTTGCTGTAGGGCAGGGGTGCCCAAAAGGTCGATCGTGATCGACCAGTAGATCGCAAAGGCAACATGTGTCGATTGCAGAGCCCATCCCGAGCTCCATGATGGACTCGCATTGCCTTCCGTTCTACCTGTTTCCTGACCCTGTAAAGAGGACGCTGAAGTGCCAAGCTGACCAACGTTCCTCACTCAACATCAATTCTGACGTTGGAGAGGAAGTTCCAGGCCAGCCAATCGCTGCCTGGCTGGCCCAGAACTTCCACTCCTATGTTAGAATTGAGATAGAGTGGGGAAGGTTGGTCAGCCCGGCCTGTTGATCGACCACTTCTTCTGAAAGGGAGTTCAATGTCCCTGAATTACTTGACGGTTGCAATGGACTCCCCAGCCCTGAAGACTGGCATCTACCATCACGACCACCCAAGAGGCAATCCATAGAGGCCTTGGGAAGAGACTGAGGATGAAGCCACCAATTCACGCTGGCATGAGCCTCCAGCGTCCATGGAAATCAATGGAAGAGCAGTGCTTGCTGGAGAAGTCTCATGCAGGCTCTGGTCCAAGGACCAACATCTATTGTGGCATCCATGGACCCCAGGACTTGAAAATAGTCCCACACCAATGAAGCTGACTTGTCCAAGAGAGAAGAAATCTGATAGTACCAGCTTCTGTCTGCATGCCTCTGGTCAAATAAGACTCCCAGGTGCTCCAGGGATTGAGTCAGCATCAAATTGCTCTTTCGGTAAATCACAATCCAGTCCAGTTCCTCCAGAAATTGGATTACCTGATCCACTGTGTTCTGAACCTTGGACAATGAGGGGACTCTGATCAGCCAGTCATACAGGCAGGGATGTACTTGAAAGCCCATCTTGCTAAAGTCAGCTGCTACTACAACCATCACTTTGGTGAAGGTGCAAGGGAGCCATCACCAGGCCAAAGGGTAGCACTGAAATTGATAATGACTGTCCAGAATATGAAATCTGAGAAACCTCCTGTGGTCTGGGAAAATAAGGATATGTAAGTATGCCTCTGTGAGATCAAAAGAAGCTGGGACCTCTCCCTGGGACACCGCTGATATGACAGAGTAAATCATTTCGATGTGGAAGTGCGGAACTCTGAGTGAGTAAAGTCTAGAATGGGTCTCCAGTCTTATGGGTCTCCAGTCTTCAGAGCCTTTCTTTGGCACAATAAAGTATATGGAGTATCTCCCTGAGCCCAAGTATTTGGGGGGCACCTTCTTACAGTGGTTCGTACCTTGATTGCTTTGTCTAAGTGCCCTGCAGGAGAGTCCACAAACCAGTCCGTTAGAAACCGGGAAAAGTCTAGCTTGCAACTGGACCAAATGATGTCCAGAACCCAGCTTTCGAATGAAATCTAAACCCAAGCTTGTAGAAACCCTGAGAGTCTGCCCCTGATATGGAGAGGGGCTTCCCTCAGACTGACATCATTGTGGTTTCTTGGAAGAGGATACTGCATGGGAAGTTATGGCCTGGTTATGCCTGGATCCAGAAAACCTCTGCCTGTAGCCCTGGGAGAATCTCTGCAACATGGAACTGGAATATTGTCGAGAGCACCTTGAGCCACAAAAATTAGAGCACCCTGAGCCTCTAGAGCAGGGGTGTCAAAGTCCCTCCTCGAGGGCCGGAATCCAGTCGGGTTTTCTGGATTTCCCCAATGAATATGCATTGAAAGCAGTGCATGCACATAGATCTCATGCAGATTCATTGGGGAAATCCTGAAAACCCGACTGGATTCCGGCCCTCGAGGACCGACTTCGACACCTGTGCTCTAGAGGTTCAGTGTCTACTATCAGGCAGGATCTTGGGGCGACGATCCACTATGCAATTTATAAGATCATCCAGGCCTTTACCAAATAAAAGTTGCCCCTTAAAAGGGAGTCTGGCAAGAGTAGCTTTAGAGGTGGATTCAGCAGCCCATTGTCTGATCCAGAGCATTCTTCAAGCAGAAATGGAATAAGCTGATGCTTTACCAAGGACACGAATAATGCCATACAGAGCATCAGCCCTATACTTCCACACCAGATAAAAGAAGCTGAGGAGGAGGATCATGACCCCACTCGTTAGTGTGCAGTCTGGATAGAAAATTATGTGTTCCAAATAATGCTGCCGAGGCCGCTTTGACTCCCAAAGCCAGGGCATCAAAAAGTCTCTGCAGAACTACATCCTCACAGCAGAACTGCACGTTCTTGAACATCACACCACCTGCTATTGGAAGGAAGGTACGCTTAGTAACCTGTGCAACCAAAGGAATCCACCTTAGGCCAACTGAAATGTTGCCGACTCCTGTGCCATAGGATTCAGGCGGGAATTGGCTCTCACGACTCTGAACCAATCTCATTGCTCTGAAATCAAGAAGTTGGTATCAGGGTGCCATGGAAATGCTGAGGACTGAGTTCTCACTCCACACAAGGGAGGAGAAAGTAGAAGCCAGTTGAATGATTAAATTCAACTCATGCAAAGAATCTGAAATAAGATCCGGCAAGGCAGCAGACTTAAATAAACGCAGAACTGTAGGATCGTCCCCTGTTTCTAAAGCCAAACAATGATCAAAAGAACTAGCATACGTTCCCAGGTACCCTGTCACAGGAGGAGTATCCCCAGCAAATAAGGCATCGTCAAAATGAGCATCATCATCCATATCTCCTGGAGAGAGGTCTCCCAAATCCTGAACAGTGGCAGACTGTGAAGACAAGTGCCTTGTGAAGCCATGCTCCTAGGAGACAAATCATAAGAACATAAGAATTGCTGCTGCTGGGTCAGACCAGTGGTCTATCGCGCCCAGCAGTCCGCTCTTGCAGCGGCATCCAGGTCAAAGACATATGCCCTAACCAAGACCAGCCATACCTGCGTTCGTTCCAGTTCAGCAGGAACTTATTCAACCTTGTCTTGAATCCCTGGAGCATGTTTCCCATATAACAGACTCCGGAAGAGCATTCCAGTTCTCCACCACTCTTTGGGTAAAGAAGAACTTCCTTACGTTCGTACGGAATCTATCCCCTTTTAACTTCAGAGAGTGCCCTCTCGTTCTCTCTACCTTGGAGAGGGTGAACAACCTGTCCTTATCTACTAAGTCTATTCCCTTCATTATCTTGAATGTTTTGATCATGTCTCCTCTCAGTCTCCTCTTTTCAAGGGAGAACAGGCTCAGCTTCCCTAATCTCTCACTATGCAGCAACTCCTCCAACCCCTTAACCATTTTAGTCGCTCTTCTCTGGACCCTTTCGAGTAGTACCGTGTCCTTCTTCATGTACGGCGACCAATGCTGGACGCAGTATTCCAAGTAAGGGTGTACCATAGCCCAGTATAGCAGCATGAAACCTTCTCCGATCTGTTCGTGATCTCCTTCTTAATCATTCCTAGCATTCTGTTTGCCCTTTTCGTCGCTGCTGCGCATTGCTTCATTGACTTGTTGACCAGTACTTCCAGTTCTCTTTCCTGGGGGGGGTCTCTCCAAGTACCGCCCCGGACATCTTGTATTCGTGTATGGGATTTTTGATACCGACATGCATTACCTTACACTTATCCACGATGAATCTCATTTGCCATGTTGCTGCCCATTTCTCGAGCGTGGTTATGTCACGTTGCAGATCTTCACAATCCCCCTGCGTCTTCACTACTCTGAATAACTTCGTATCGTCTGCAAATTTAATCACCTCATTCGTCATACCAATTTCCAGATCATTTATGAATATATTGAAGAGCACAGATCCAAGTACCAAGCCCTGCGGCACCCCACATGACGTTCTTCCAGACCTAGTATTGTCCATTTACCCCCACTCTCTGTTTCCTATCCGCTAGCCAGTTTTTAATCCACGTGAGTATTTCACCCTCCATTCCATAGCTCTCAATTTTTCAAAGTAGTCGTTCATGCGGAACTTGTCGAACGCCTTCTGAAAATCTAGATATACAATGTCGACCGGGTCACCCTTGTCTATCTGCCTATTTACACCCTCAAAGAAGTGCAGCAAGTTCATCAAGCAAGATCGTCCTTTGCTGAAGCCGTGCTGACTGGTCCTCATCAGATTGTGTCCGTCAAGGTGATCAATGATGCGGACTTTTATCAGTGCCTCTACAATCTTTCCTGGTACTGAGATCAGACTCACCGTTCTGTAGTTTCCCGGATCTCCCCTCAAACCTTTTTTGAAGGTCATCGTAACATTCACCACCTTCCAGTCTTCCAGAATCCTTCCCGATCTGATCGACAGATTGGCTATTAGTTGAAGCAGTTCAGCTATAGTCCCTTTCAGTTCCTTAATGACCCTCGGATGGATGACATCTGGTCCCGGGGATTTGTCGCTCTTAAGCCTATCAATCTGCCTACATATTTCTTCTAGACTGACCATCAACCTTGTCAGTTTCCCGTCTTTGCCTCCAGCGTATAGCCTGTCGGGTTCCGGTATGTTGTGTATGTCCTCTTTGGTAAATACAGACGCAAAAAATGTGTTCAGTTTATCAGCAATGGCTTTGTCCTCATTTAGCACTCCCTTTATTCCATTATCATCCATCCAACGGTCCCACTGCTTCCTTTGCGGGTCATTTCCCCTTAATATATTGAAAGAATGGCTTGAAGTTTTTCACCTCCTTGGCTATTTTTTCCTCGTAGTCTCTTTTGGCCCCTTTTACCGCTTTATGGCACTTGTGTTGATGCTGTTTGTGCTTTTTCCAGTTTTCATCCGTTTTTGACCTTTTCCATTCCTTAAACGAAGTCTTCTTGTCTCTGATCGCTTCCTTCACTGCTACAGGTGCATAAGGACTGTGCAGGAGAAGCACGGCTCTAGTGAAAGGCTTTCCACAAAAATGTCAAAAAGTCTGAGAAGGCATCTGGAGTAGGAAGCACTGAGTCACCCTGTAATGGCTGTACTTTGCATTTCTTGGGCTGCAGGGCATCCACATCTTTACGTGTGGAACGGTCACTATTTCCAGGCCCTGAAAAGAGTGATGTCCACCCCAATTGGCTAGTTGTCCTTTTTGTCACCTTATTACGCAGAGGAGAGGTTAAGCTCCCATCTCTCTGGTCTGCACGTCACATGCCACAAGAGTAATCCTGAGGTCTTTAAATATCTCCACCTTACAATTATTCCAAGTGATAGGGCCCATTATTCACACTTTTTTCAAAAGCCGTTCTTTCTCCTGAAAGTTGTGTAGACAGGCTGTAATATCCCTGGGAGAGTCGCCACGCTGCGAGCCCAGCGCCCAATATGCAGAAAATGGAAAAACGCAGAAACCCGAGATACTCTGGGAGATCGGAACCTGGAGGTAAGCCTCTGAGATCCAAGGATGTCGGAAACCTTCCTGGAGAGACCACAGCTATCACTGTGCGCTCTGTTTCCATGTGGAAAGGAGGAATCCACAAGAAGCGATTGACTGACTTTAGATCCAGAATGTGTCTCCAATCCTCGGAGTCATTCAGTGGCATGATGAAGTATATGAAGTATCCGTCTAAGCCTTATTTGTGTTCTGGAACGGGTTCCATTTCTCCAATATCTAAGAGACGTTGCAGAGTATTACGGACCCTGGACTCATATTCCGGCTGACCTGCCGGAGTCCAGAAACAAACCTGGAGGCAGGCAAGGGAGGTCTAACTTGTGCCCCTCCCGAATGATGGCCAGCACCCATTGATCCGATGAAAATCAAGACTACTCCTGATAAAACTGAGAAGTCGGCCTCTGATATAAGGAAGCACCACCTAACTCCTGGAGTCATCAGGGCTTTTTAGGCTTAGCTGCTGCATGGGAACCTGAGGCCTGAGGATGCCTGTAATTCAAACCGCTGTAACGGGGGCATAGCCCTGGGAATATCTTTGGGAGGAAGAACCTTTGGATCCCAAATGACACCTGCAGGAGGAACAAAAGGCACCCCCTTCCTGACGTCTGGCGAAATTTGTTCACAGGGAGAGACTTAGGGTGGCGCTCAGCAACACCAGTGATGAAGTCATCTAGGCCTTTTTCAAGGACACGGTGAACGAGGCTCAAAATCTGTATATCCCCAGATTCAGAAAGGGGTGCAAAAAGAGTCGAACAAAAGACCCGGCGTGGATAACTAAAATAGTGAAGGAAGCGATAGGCAATAAGAAAAATTCATTCAGGAAATGGAAAAAGGACAAAACTGAGGGGAACTGGAAAGAGCACCGTGTGGTTCGAAAAGCCAAAAGAGAATATGAAGAGAGGCTAGCCAGGGAAGCACGAAATTTCAAACCATTCTTTAGATATGTTAAAGGGAAGAAGCTGGCAAGGGAGGAGGTGGGACCGCTGGACGACGGAGACAGGAAGGGAGTGGTGAAGGAGGAGAAAGAAATCGCAGAAAGACTTAATTTCTTTTCGTCTGTATTTACAAACGAAGACACAACCAACATACCGGAACCTGAGCAATTCTTCAATGGAATTCAAGCAGAAAAATTAACTTCCATGGAAGTGAGCCTTGAAGACATGCGCAGGCAGATAGAAAAACTAAAAACTGACAAATCCCCGGGTCTGGACGGAATCCATCCAAGGGTTCTGAAGGAATTAAAGGAGGAGATAGCGGAACTACTGCAGCAAATTTGCAATCTATCCCTGAAAACAGGCGTGATCCCAGAGGATTGGAAGATAGCCAACGTTACACCCATCTTTAAAAAGGGATCAAGAGGTGACCCGGGAAACTACAGACCGATGAGTCTGACCTGGTTCCGGGGAAAATGGCGGAAGCACTGATAAAAGAAAACATCGATGAACATTTTGAAAGAAACAAACTTCTGATAACCAGCCATCATGGTTTCTGCAAGGGGAGATCGTGCCTAACTAACTTATTGCACTTCTTCAAAGGAATTAACAAACGGATGGACAGAGTAGACCCCATAGACATCAAATAACTAGATTTTCAAAAAGCCTTTGACAAGGTGCCTCATGAATGTCTACTCCTGAAACTGAAGAACCATGGGGTGGAAGGGGATGTACATAGATGGATCAGAAACTGGTTGGCGGGTAGGAAACAGAAGTTAGGAGTGAAGGGCCACTACTCGGTCTGGAGGAGGGTCACGAGTGGTGTTCCGCAGGGCTCGGTGCTCAGGCCGCTGCTATTTAATATATTCATAAATGATCTAGAAACAGGGACGAAGTGTGAGATAATACAATTTGCGGACGACACCAAACTATTTAGTGGAGCTCGGACTAAAGAGGACTGCGAAGAATTGCAAAGGGACTTGAACAAACTAGGGGAATGGGCGACGAGATGGCAGATGAAGTTCAACGTTGAGAAATGTAAAGTATTACATGTGGGAAGCAGAAACCCGAGGTACAACTATACGATGGGAGGGATCTTATTGAATGAGAGTATTCAAGAAAGGGACTTGGGGGTAATGGTGGACATGACAATGAAGCTGATGGCACAGTGCACAGCGGCCGCTAAGAGAGCAAATAGAATGCTAGGTATAATAAAGAAGGGTATTACTGCCAGAATGAAAGAGGTTATCCTGCCATTGTATTGGGCGATGGTGCGCCCGAATCTGGAGTACTGCGTCCAGTACTGGTCGCCGTACTTTAAGAAGGATATGGCGATACTCGAGAGGGTTCAGAGGAGAGCGACACGTCTGATAAAAGGGATGGAAAACCTTTCATACGCTGAGAGATTGGAGAAACTGGGTCTCTTTTCCCTGGAGAAGAGGAGACTTAGAGGGGATATGATAGAGACTTACAAGATCATGAAGGGGCATAGAGAGAGTGGAGAGGGACAGATTCTTCAAACTTTCAAAAAATATATGAACAAGAGGGCATTCGAAAAAGTTGAAAGGGGACAGATTCAGGACGAATGCTAGGAAATTCTTCTCTATCCAACGTGTGGTGGACACCTGGAATGCGCTTCTAGAGGACGTAATAGGGCAGAGTACGGTACTGGGGTTTAAGAAAGGATTGGACAATTTCCTGCTGGAAAAGGGGATAGAGGGGTATAGATAGAGGATTACTGCACAGGTCCTGAACCTGTTGGGCCACCGCGTGAGTGGACTGCTGGGCACGATGGACCTCAGGTCTGACCCAGCGGAGGCATTGCTTATGTTCTTATGTACCAAAAAGAAGCTAGTCTTTTACCAAAAAGAAATTTCCTTAAAGTGGCTTTTGAGGCAGCATCTCCAGCCCAAAGACAGATCCAAAGAGTCCAGTGCGCAGACACTGCATAAGCAGAGACATTACTAAGAACTTGAATGAGATCATAGAAGGCATCTGCCACATAATCCACACCATCCATCACCAGTGGAGCACAGGCATGCATTTCCACAGAGGACACACTGTGCAGTCTGATACGATAGGCTCGCACCAGAAAGAAAGAAGATGCTGCCGCTTTGATACCTAAAGATGCCACTACAAAAGACTTTTTCCAATATAATATCCACCCTGCGATCCAGAGAGTCTTTAAGCATCATTCCCTCATCACTAAGGATGGCTGTGCACCGGATAACCTACACCATGGTGGAATCTACTTTAGACTGTTCAAAAACCTGATGAAAATCAGGAGCCAGGGGATAAAGCTAAGACACGACATTAGAAGGTTGAAAAGAGCTTTCTGGTGTATCACATTGTTCTGAAGCAAGACCAAGGAGCTGTGGGGATGGAAAAAGGCACATGAGAACAGTCCATGACCAAAGCCTGAGAAGTGGAAGGTGGAGAATTCAATTTGAGCTCTTTCAGAACATCAGCAATAAAAAGGTAGACAGAACCACACAAAGTCTGCGGACAGAAGGACTACCACCCAAATCTGGACTCTCAGGGTGGCCGAGGTGACTACTCCCAGCAAGGGTATCAGCCCTATCCAATATAGAAGCAGTGTCAGAAGAGGCATAATATCTGAATGGCAACTACTGCAATTGAGGTCTGCCATAGTCAGACGAGAGAGCTCCAGAACAGGAAGCTCCGCTACCAGCACAACAGGTTGAGAAAGACCTGGCGCACCAGCTGGCTGTATCAAACAAGTGGGGTCTGAAGAATTTGCTGTCCAGAGAAGCCGAATAAAATCCAGTGAAAAGTCACACCCTGCAACCATGGGAGGGCTCTGTTGAGGCATACCCCCAAAAAAGTCCCCAGACTCAGAACGCAGGTGTTTTGCGCCAGACTCCAGAACAGTCTTTAGGCGAGAATTTTTTCCAAAGTCACGGTCCCAGATCAGCTCCCCAGCCCTAGAGTGCTCCAGCCCCCTCCACCACTATGGCACGCTGTACATAGTTGCTGATCCAGAACCAATCTGGCGCAACCAATGCACACATTCAATAGATTAGGGGCTGGGGAGGCCATCCCAAATGATTTTTAAGCAAATTGAGGGGTATTGAGGCAAAAAATAAAAACTTTTGAATAAAAGATCGTTTAAAATATAAGATGACTACTGCCAGTGAATCTGTGCCAAAAACGGCAAAAATAAACAAAACCAAAAATAAAAAATAGCGATTTGGGGTCTGGGGATATGTGGGACTGAATCCTACCCTCAGAAATTGTGAAAAACAACTTTAAAATTGTTTTACAAGCCACCCCCGAAGTTCCCATAGGAAACAATGGAGGTTTACTCAATTATGCAGTTGCCAGACTGTTTGTAGTTTTAAACAGCATTAGAATGAAGGAAAAGTATTTTCTGCCTCAGAAACAGCTCTAAAAGGACCAGACTTAAGATCCCTGATCCAGCAGGAAAGAACACTTTAAAAGAAGCGGTGCCAACGGCTCACTGAGACCAGCTGCAGTATCGGGAGCCCCTCTCCAGCAGGGCACCTGATCACAGTTATATCCCTCCCCCGATCCAGCAGGGGAGAACACTTTAAAAGAAGCGGTGCCAACGGCTCACCGAGACCAGCAGCAGTATTGGGAGCCCCTCTCTAGCAGGGCACCTGATCACAGTTACACCCCCTCCCCCGATCCAGCAGGGGAGAACACTTTAAAAAAAGCGGTGCCAACGACTCACTGAGACCAGCAGCAGTATCGGGAGCCCCTCTCCAGCAGGGCACCTGATCAGTTATACCCCTCCCCCGATCCAGCAGGGGAGAACACTTTAAAAGAAGCGGTGCCAACGGCTCACTGAGACCAGCAGCAGTATCGGGAGCCCCTCTCCAGCAGGGCACCTGATCACAGTTACACCGCTCCCCTGATCCAGCAGGGGAGAATACTTTAAATATATATTTTTTATTTATCTTGATACTTATTTTTTATCTCTATTTTTTATTTATTTTACTTATTTATTTTTAATTCTATCTTTAAATTTATTTATTCATTACTTGGTGGAATACTCATTTCTATCTCTATCTCTGTCTTTATATTTTATCTTTATTTTTCATAAATTGTCTCTTCAGGTACTTTAGTTAGATTGTGAGCCTTTAGGACAGTTAGGGAATTTCCAAGTACGTATCTTATTTATTTTTATTTATTGTATCTTTTAATGCATTCATTTTTGTAAACCGCTTAGAAACCTCACGGTTATTAGCGGTATATAAGAATTAAATTAAATTAAAAATTAAATCTTCGGACTGCCAGTCGGCTGGACACTGACTATACCCTCCACCCCCACAGATCCTCGTCAATGTGGTCAGGGGAGGGAAAAGCAGCCTGCCCCTTGAAACCCGGGGGTTTTGCTCCAGACACACACAGCCTGCACTTAATACCTCTAACAAGGTCGGCGAGGAAGCGAACTCCCAGGGAAGGAAGGCACCCTAATTTTAAGAAGGGTGGCACACAGCCTTCCTCCCAAATATATTCCCAGGCTGGTTCCACAGATCCACCACAGTTTCTCTGTGAAGCAGCAGTCCAGCTCCGCGGGACTGCATCCTTTCCTCCAGAAGTGGACCACTGGAAGAGGTCTCAAGCCACTGAACAAAATGAACTTTAAGCGAAAAAAATAAAAAAGAAGAAGAACAACTGCAAAACACTTCTGCACAGATTGCTTGCAGAAATTGAAACTGGATTCGTTTCTAGCTCTCAGACAAAGGGGGAGGAGCACGTGCTCAGAAAAGTGTTCTCCCGGATTTCGGGTTGGGACTGAACACCTAGTGTATGGAATCCGGAAGGGACGTAACAGAAACTTCAATTTCTGAGTCATTCTATAACTATCTAGGTTCAAGAAGACCCTGTCTTTTTTGAATCAGGAAGTTCTTGTAGTAAAATCCTTATTCTCTTTCTCCATGTGCAATGGATTTGACTGTGTTAGCATTTGAGAGAGAGAAGAGAATGCTCTTGGTAAGTATTTTCTGATGCCGGGAGCTTGACTGTGATGCTTTTGGTGGTGGTATAACATAAGAACATAATAATTGCCACTGCTGGGTCAGACCAGTGGTCCATCGTGCCCAGCAGTCCGCTCACATGGCAGCCCACAGATCAAAGACCAGTGTTCTAAATGAGTCCAGCCTGTATCCTAGGCAGATCTTAGTATATGAAAAAACATTGCTGCTGTCCTATCAGTAGGCTGTATAGCTTGGATATTAGGATGGTAGTTATGTTGAGGAGACAGCAATAACCTCATCCCTGGTTTTGGCTTTGAATGAATGGGGCTTCTGGGCTCTCAGCTGTTTGGAGATCCCTGTCTTGAGTGGGAACAGCAAATGGGAAGAAGATATCCAAACTCTTTGAAGAGTAATTGGATTTCCTTTGTAAATTGCTTGGGTTGTACCATAGAAACACAGTATATCAAATACATAACCCATATCATATCCATATCTCCTGGAGGTGACAGCTGGCTCTGAAATAGACTCAGAGAGAATCTTAAGCATCACAGTCCTGTTTGATGAGTCTTGCACTTTATCTCCAAACAGCAAGCATACTATGACTACTATTTATCATTTCTATAGCACTGAGAAGTGTACACAGCAACATTTATAGACAGTCCCTGCTTAGCAGAGCTTACAATCTAATTTGGACAGACAGGACATATAGGGGTTGGGGAGTTTTTTGTAGAAAGAATAGGATAGGCATAGGTATCATACGGTAAGTGGGAATTAGGAGTTGAAAGCAGCTTTAAAAAATGGGCTTTTAGCTTGGATTTGAATACTGCTGGAGACAGAGTCGATGTATTGATTCTGGCGGTCTGATCCAGGCATATAATGCAGCAATCCTCTGAAGCAACCTGCTCTAATCTGTAACTCCTTTAGACATGTCCAGAAATCATCTTCTGTAATCTGCCTTGAACCGCAAGGTAATGGCGGAATAAAAATCACTAATGTAATGTAATGTAAAAGGGATGGAGTCTAGAGCTGGAAGTGGAGGAGAAGAGTACGGATAAGAAGGATTTACTCCCATGAACTGAGTTCACAGGGGGAGATAAGTGAGGAGAGAAATTGGAGGGGGGGGCTGCAGAGTGAATGCACTTGTAGGAAAGTAAGAAGATTTTGAACTGTATTCGGAAATTGATAGGGAGCCAATGAAGTGACTTGAGGAGAGGAGTAATTTGAGTATTGCAGCTCTGGAGGAATATAAGTCATGTAGCAGAATTTTGAATGGATTGAAGGGGAGACCTGAGAGAAGCAAGTTGCAGTAGTCTAAGTGAAAGGTAATGTGAGTGTAGGTAAGGGTTTTGATAGTGTGCTCGGAAAGGAGAGAACAGATTTTGAGGAAGAATGGGCTTTAGTGGATTTTTTTTTTAGATCTGAGCAGAGGAGAGAGAGGAGTCAAAGATGACCCCAAGGTTGCGAACTGACAAGACAGGGAGGAGAGTGTTGTCCACAGAATTAGAGAATGAGAAGGGCATGGGTGGGTTAAGGAACTCAGTCTTAGCCATATTCAGTTTTAGATGGTGGTGAGACATCCAGGCAGCAATGTCAGACAGGCAGGCTGAGACTGGACCTAGATTCTGTGGAGATATTTGGTGTGGAGAAGTAGATCTGGTAGTCATCAGCATAGAGGCGATACTGAAGACCATGGGAGGAGATCAGTGCACCAAGGGAGTGGTTACATATGGAAAAAAGGAGAGGGCCGAAGACAGAGCAATGGGAAACACTGACTGACAATGGGATAGCAGTGGAGGAGGAGCCACCATTGCATACACTGAAAGTGAGATGAGAGAGATAGGAAGACAACAAGGAGGGAACAGAGAGAGCCCTGGAATCCCAGCAAGGACAGCGTATTGAGGAGTAGGTGGTAATCAACAGTATTGAAGGTAGACGATAGATCGAAAAGGATGAGGATGAAGTAGAGGCCATTGGATTTGGCCAGGAACAGGTCATTAGAGACTTTGGCAATGGCTGTTTCCATGGAATGCAGTGGATGAAAACCCAATTGAAGTGGGTCAAGAATAATTTGAGATGAAAGGAAGGCCAGGCAATGGCGATGAACGTGCATGGTCAAGCAGCTTGGATAAGAAGGGGAGGTGGAAAATGGGACAATAGCTGGGGGGGATGTGGAGTCTAGTGAAGGTTGAAGACATCGGAAACAGTTGCAGTGGAGAGTGATAGGTTGAAGATGTTACAGAAAAGAGGGATAATAGTGGGAGAGAGAGTGCTGAGTAGGGTGTGAGAATCAGATCAGAGGAGCAGGTAGTGGGTTTGGAGGAGGAGAGATGTGCAGTTTTCTCTTCAGTGACTTCAGAAAAGGAGGAAAAGATGACAGGGGTTGAAGGGAGGTGGAATTTGACCTGGTTAAGAACTCAAGGTGTATCTTGTGATCTGTCAAGCTTTTGACAAAGTTCCTCATGAGAAGCTCCTGAGTCATGGGATAGGAGGCAAAATTGATTATTGGACAGCAGACTGGGTTAAATTGCCATTTTTCTCAATGGAGGAGGGTGAATAGTGAGCCACAGGGATCTGTTCTAGATGACCAGCGCTATTTAACATTTATAAATGATCTGGAACAATGAGTGAGGTGATTAAATTTGCAGATGACATAAAACTATTCAAAACTGTTAACACACATGCGGACTGAAAAATTGCAGGAAGACTTGGCATCCAAATGGCACATGAAATTTAATGTGGATAAATGCAAAGTGATGCACATTGGGAAGAATAATCTAAATCAGTTACCAGATGGTGGGGTCTAACTTAAGAGTCGACACCCAAGAAAAAAAATCTAGGTGTCAAGACAAAACACTGAAAATCTTCCACCCAGTGTGTTGTGGCAGCGAAAAAAAGCAAACAGAATGCTAGGAAATATTAGGAAAGGAATGGTAAATAAGACTAAGAATATTATAATGCTTCTGTTTTGTTCCATAGTGCAAATATTTTCTATGGCGACAGATCTCAGGAGATCAAGCAAGACAGTTTTGGCTATGACCTTGTGAGCTGTGACATAATCTTCCTGAGCCAGTTCAGTCTGGGCACAAGTAAAGGAAATGCAGTCTGCAAGCCAATTGGAAAGTGTGTGTTTATCAATGATAGCCCCCCATCCTGTTGATGTCAAAAGAAACAAAATGCTGATAGACTTTCTAAGGGCTTTAATCTGCTCCAGATAGAAGCCTAGGTTTGGAGTAAGGTGGATCAAATGCTAAGGCCTCTAGTTCATTGATCCTACAGGGTAAAGTGACCACCACTAAAACACGACATTCCAGGTCAGATTCTTCAGGCAACATATCAAGTGGTTCAAAAGGAGCTTTCAACAGCTGGGTACAATGTTAAGATCTTATGATACAATGGCAACTTGATGGGAAGCCCTCATGGAACAACTAAAGGCTGAGAAGGGATGGGTTTACCCTCTACAAGGTAATAAACCCTTATAGAGCTCGTATTGAGACCTGACTCAGGTTAAGTATAGAAAGTATTTGAATCGTTTTTGTGTAGAACAGGAAAAAGGATTTAGGGCCGTGCTCTCATATCAGACAGCAAACTTCCTGCACTTAGGACCATAGGCCCTCGTAGTTGAATCTCTCCTAGAAAAAGGAAGAAACCGAGAGAGATATCTCTCAGGCAGATTCAGAGAGTTATCTCTAGCCTCACAATATCCAAGCCATTAAGGCCAGGGATTGGAGGTTGAAATGCAAGAGACCCTTTTTGTCTGCATGATGAGGGTTAGAAAGCACTTCAAATCAACAAGAAAATTCCAAGGATAACTCCAGAAGTAGAGGGAAACACCTGTTGCAACAAGTAAGTACAATTATAACCATAGTTCCTCAGCCCTATTTCACTTCCAATACAGTTTTTGCCATGAAAGGCACCGACAGATACTCATACAGAAGACCCCTTCCCGAATAAAAGGGAAAGACACCCAACTCTATGCTGCCATGTGATCCTGGTTCTGAAGCAGAACTGAGAGGCTTTGGTGTTGTGGGGAGTGGCAAAGAGATCCACCAAGGGGATGCCCCACCCATGATGCTCCACCCATGAAAAGATCTTCCTGGCAACAGCCATATTCAGGAACCACTCATGTAGCTGCATGACCTTGTTCAGGCTGCCAGTTATTTTTCCCTACTAGGTAAATGGCCCCGAATCCTTTCAGAGATGGCCCATTACCACATCCAGAATGTCCTAGAATGCTCCTCTATTTATAAAATTAAATGAAATAGTGTTAGTTATTTCTTTAATAAAACCTGTGAAGGAGAAGTCATCTGGAAGAGATGGGTCAAAAGGAAAGCCAGTCGAGCCCTTCTATTCAGAGAGCTCTTCTGGAAGATTATCCAAACACCAAAAATACTCCAGAGGTGAAGTTTGGATCTTTGTCTGGCTGGCAGTCGTGTCCCAGTAGGAGAAGTTCAATTGTGGGCATCTAGACACTGTCATCATTTGATACCATGGGGAAGCTTTCTCCCACAATATACTCAAATTAACAACGAAGCAGTTGACAGATTCCAAGGTCCTTTGAGCCGGACTGTTAGCGAATCCCTTCCAGGTAAAGCACATGTCTCAAAGACTGATGTATGGCCCTTTGCATATATGTTAATATTATTGAAATCAATGCATCATAAGGTACTGAGCAAGCCTCTTATCAATTTTCTTATTCAGCTCCTCCTCAAAAGATTGTCAGTGACAAGGTCACAGAAAGCATATTAGGTTACATGCTCCTGAGTTACTTGAGGGGTATCAGAGCTTGGTTCTACTACCTCTGACAAGGTGAATGAGTAATCCTCCATTTGGAGAAGTTTGGTAAATAAGGTGGCTACCAGTATGTCTTAACTCTTGA
Organism: Geotrypetes seraphini; assembly: GCF_902459505.1. NCBI lineage: Eukaryota > Metazoa > Chordata > Amphibia > Gymnophiona > Dermophiidae > Geotrypetes > Geotrypetes seraphini. Next base: position 106,495,073 of record NC_047088.1, on the reverse strand, counting down.
TACCGTGCTCTAAAAAAACCAATGTCCATGCTTCTTCACCTCCACTTGATGTGCAACATTGGTATCATTTGATATCATAGAAGCCACTTAATCCTTTTTCACATGGGTATCTGTCAATATCCAAAACAATAGCCTCTATTGATGCCTGGCATCAAAGGAGGCTGATGACTCCTTAAAGATGCATGCCCAACAGCCAGTGCAGCTCCTGGACCCTTCTCTCTATTTTTCTTTGCCACTAATTTCTCTTAGTCATCTTGGAACACAAATGATACAGGGGATTTGGGATAGGATCCAAGACAGTGCAAAAACAAATATTAATATCCATTCTGGATATGGTCCAGTCACACTACTTGCATTTTTAAGCCTCTAGAAGTAAGAAGCATATCATCAAAAATCATAACTGCACTGAAATCAAATAGCTCAAATTTTCTAAAATAGAAGGCCACAGTGGGATACCATGCACCAAAAAGACAACAGAAAAACAAAAGAAACCACTCAAAGAACAAAAAAAAAAAAATTAAAGTGGTAAAAAGAATGGAGGCCCTCGTGCACAATACAAAGATTAAAAGATGGATTTTTTTTAACTTTAAGAAAATGCAATCAAAAGCATATTTTACCACTGATAAACAAGAACTGAGGAAGTCCCATGTGATAACACAGTACAAGTATTGGTGCAACTGTACAGCTAGACCTCAAAGAGTTTCCAGAATATATCTGCACGTATAGAAGCTTTTTTACCTGAATCTGGGCTCAAATAGATGTGACTCACATATGGGGAATTGTAATCCTTTATTCTTGGTAAGAGTTCAAATGCTCCTGCATCAGGATAAATGTATTGCATTTTTTAAAATCCCCAAAATTTTTTTAAAAACTCCTTTAGAAATTGCTGTGAAATACCTGAACACTAGCTAGTTATAAAATTTAAATATTCGTTATAAGCACATGTTAAGGAGGGTGGCTAAACTACAATCCCCATGACCAAGTCATGCATCCCTCTCTGTACAAAATATCAAGTAGTATTAAAATGAAAAGGGACTTACAATGTATCCTGTTTCCAAATAGGAATGAAGAGAGCCCTAGAAGAGAGAAGGTGATGAGCAACAATTAGAGATTGAGGCAGCAAAATGCCCTTAAGACAGCCCAAATACCTTAACCCAAGGAAGGGAGACTGTGTGCTTTCCTATTTTAACTGGCGTTCCTTTTTTATTTTCAATTAGACTATTGTTTATGTAAACCACTGAGAACTCTGAGCAAGATTCAGCGGTATATCAAATCTGAATAAACTTAAACATCCCATTAGCAAAGACATGCTATAACAATGGGCTACTTCTTCTCACAATCAGAAAACATCCATCCTCGGAGACAGCAATTTCACCATCAATGTTGATCTCTTGCAGTGGTGGTGGTAAGGAAGAGGAAGGTGTACATCTTAGAGTGCTGAAGGAACTTAGGGAAGTTCTGGTAGCTCCGCTGACTGACCTTTTCAACGAGTCTTTAGAGTCGAGAGTGGTACCGGAGGACTGGAGAAGGGCGGATGTGGTCCCTCTCCACAAAAGTAGAAGTAAGGAAGAAGTAGAGAATTACAGGCCAGTAAGTCTGACTTTTGTGGTAAGCAAATTAATAGAAATGCTTTTAAAACACAGAATGGTGAAGTTTCTGGAATCCTGTGGCTTATAGGACCGGAGGCAACATGGATTCACTACAGGTAGGTCTTGTCAGAGAAATCTGATCAATTTCTTTGACTGGGTGACCAGAGAATTGGATAGAGGGAATGCGCTAGATTTGTTGTATTTAGATTTTAGCAAAGCCTTTGACAGTGTTCCACACAGACGTCTAATAAATAAACTGAGTGCCCTCGGGATGGGTCCCAAAGTGATAGACTGGGTCAAGAACTGGTTTAATGGAAGGCGATAGAGGGTAGTGATCAATGAAGATCGCTCTGAGGAAAGGGATGTTACCAATGGTGTGCCTCAAGGTTCTGTTCTTGGGCCTGTTCTTTTTAACATTTTTATAAACGATATTGCTGAAGGGTTGTTGGGTAAGATTTGCCTCTTTGTGAATGATTCCAAAATCTGCAATAGATTAGACAAGCTGGATGGTGTAAATAACATGAAGAAAGACCTGGCAAAGCTTGAAGAATGGTCTGAAATTTGGCAGCTAAAATTTAATGCTAAGAAATGCAAGGTCATTCATTTGGGCTGCAAATACCCGAGGGAACGGTACAGTTTAGACTCTTTAGAGGGTGAAGAACTTATGTGGATGACAGAAGAGCAAGGCTTGGGTGTGATTGTATGTGATGATCTTAAGGTAGCCAAACAGCTTGAAAAGGTGACAGCAAATGCTAGAAGGATGCTAGGTTGCATAGGGAGAGGTATGGCCAGTAGGAAAAAGGAGATATTGATTCCCCTGAATATGACTTTGGTGAGACCTCATTTAGAATATTGCATACAATTCTGGAGGCCGCACCTTCAAAAAGATATAAAAAGGATGGAGTCGGTCCAGAGGAAGATTACTAAAATGGTATGTGGTCTTCATCATAAGGCGTATGTGGGACAGACTTAAAGATCTCAATCTGTATACTTTGGAGGAAAGGCAGGAGAGGGGAGATATGCCTCGCTGCTTCTTCTTCTAGGCATCGGCAAGACCTTGCCTCCCCGCAGGAAAGGCAGGCAAGGTCTTGCCGATGCCTAGAAGAAGAAGCAGCGAGGCACACCGAGGACATAGACCTGCGACCGGAGCAAAAACTGAAGAAGGGAAAGCCTGCGATCCTAGTGGGAGACTCAGTCCTAAGGCAAGTAGATAGCCACTTAGCAGGAGGGAGAGAGGATCGACTAGTGACCTGCCTCCCAGGAGCAAGAGCAAAAGACATCAACAACAAAATTGAAAAGATCCTAGAAGGAGCAGAGATGGAAGAGACTACAGTGATGATCCATATCGGGACAAATGTTGTCAGCAGGAGAGACTACAGTAGAAATGCACTGATCGAACAGTTCAAGATTCTGGGAAGGAAGTTGAAGATGAGGACTCAGAAGATAGTGTTTTCAGAGATCCTACCAGTACTAAGAGCAGATGTGAAGAACTACAGTTAATAAATGCATGGATAAGGAGATGGTGTGAGGAAGAGGGGTTCCACTTCGTGAGGAACTGGACAACGTTTTGGGGCAAGAGCAAGCTCTTCAGGAGAGATGGACTGCACCTGAGCATGGTGGGAACTAGACTTCTAGCAAACAACGTCAGGAGAGGAATAGAGCAGGCTTTAAACTAAGAAGAAGGGGAAAGCCGACAGTCAACCAAGTGTTGATGATCGGAAGAAGGTATCCCGAGAGGATACTGAGTGGGAAAAATGCTGGGAAGACACAACGGGCAAAAAACAAGAGTTGACAGATCAAGAAGAGGATGATAGGAAGATCGTAGCACAGGAAAAGAAAATGAAGGCAAAAAAATACCAGGATTTAAATTGCATATATACTAATGCAAGGAGCCTAAGGAACAAAATGGGAGAACTAGAAGTCATGGCCAAAAAAGAGAACCTAGACATCACTGGGGTCTCTGAAACATGGTGGAATGAAGAAAAAAAATCGGACATAGCACTGCCGGGGTACAAACTCTATCGCGAAGACAGGTCAGGTCAGAAAGGAGGAGGAATAGCCCTATACATAAAGGATAACATACACTTGACCACAGTGGACACAGGAGTGACGACCAACAAAATGGAATAACTATGGGTTAAAATACCAGGAAGGAATGGGCCCGAGATAAAGATGGGCCTGTACTATAGTCCACCAGGGCAAACCGAAGCAAACGATGAAGAAATGAAAGCCGAGATGAAGCGATAATGCAAAAGTGGTAACACGATTGTTATGGGAGGCTTCAACTATCCCAGGAGACTGGAGTCTTGGAAACTCAAAACGCGCTAGGGAGACCGGATTCCAGGAGGCTATACAGGACTGCTTCATGGAGCAGCTTGTCAGAGAACCGACGAGAGAGAATGCCACTTTGGATGTAATCCTCAATGGGCTAAGAGGACCTGCAAAAAAAGTGGAAGTAGTGGGGCCGTTGGGAAACAGCGATCACAATATGATCAAGTTCAAAGTTGAAGTAGGAATACCGAAGGGGAAGAGAACCACAGCGACAACTTTTAACTTCAAGAAAGGAAACTACGAAGCGATGAGAGTAATGGTAAGGAAGAAACTTAAGAACAGCTCAAAGAAATCGCAGACTATAGAGCAAGCCTGGTCTTTATTCAAGGACATGGTGAGCGAGGCGCAAAATCTGTATATCCTCAGATTTAGAAAAGGATGCAAAACGAGCCAAACAAAAGACCCAGCATGGATAACTAAAGAAGTATAGAAAGCGATAGAATTCATTCCAGAAATGGAAAAAGGACAAAACCGAGGAAAACTGGAAAGAGCACAGGAAGCATCAAAAAGAATGTCACCTCGTGGTTAGAAGAGCAAAAAGAGAATATGAAGAGAGGCTAGCCAGGGAAGCACAAAATTTCAAACCATTCTTCAGATATGTAAAAGGGAAGCAGCCGGCCAGGGAGGAGGTGGGACCGCTGGATGACGGAGATAGGAAAGGAGTGGTGAAGGAGGAAAAAGAAGTGGCGGATAGACTAAATATGTTCTTTTCGTCAGTATTTACAAAAAAGAGGACACATCCAACGTGCCGGAACCTGAAAAAAATCTTCAAAGGAGATCAAGCAGAAAAATTAACATCCATGGAGGTAAGCCTTGAAGACACAAGCAGATAGATAGATTAAAAACTGACAAATTTCCGGGCCCGAATGGAATCTACCCTAGGGTATTGAAAGAACTAAAGGAGGAAATAGCAGAACTACTACAGCAGGTTTGTAATCTATCCCTGAAAACAGGCGTGATCCCGGAGGATTGGAAGATAGCTAATGTTACGCCCAGGGAAGATGGCGGAAGCGCTGATAAAAGACAGCATCGACGAGCATCTAGAAAGGAATAAACTGATGAAAACAAGCTAACATGGCTTCTGCAAGGGAAGATCGTGCCTAACAAACTTATTACACTTCTTCAAAGAAATTAACAAACGGATGGATAAAGGGGACCCCATAGACATCGTATACTTAGATTTCCAAAAAGGCTTTGACAAGGTACCCCATGAACGCCTACTACGGAAACTGAAGAACCATGGGGTGGAAGGAGATGTGCACAGATGGATCAAAAATTGGTTGGCGGGTAGAATACGAAGGGTAGGAGTGAAGGGCCACTACTCGGACTGGAGGAGGGTCACGAGTGGTGTTCCGCAGGGGTCGGTACTCAGACTGCTGCTGTTCAATGTATTTATAAATGATCTAGAAACAGGGACGAAGTGCGAAGTAATAAAATTCGCAGACAATACCAAACTATTTGGACTAAATAGGACTGTGAAGATTTACAAAGGGACCTGAACAAACTAGAAGAGTGGGCGACGAGATGGCAGATAAAGTTTAATGTAGAGAAATGTAAAGTCTTGCATGTGGGAAACAGAAACCCGAAGTACAGCTATACGATGGGAGGGCTGATAATGGGTTAAAGTATCCAAGAAAAGGACTTGAGGGTAATAGTGGACAACACAATGAAGCTGTCGGCACAGTGCGCAGCGGCCTCTAAGAAGGCAAATAGAATGCTGGATACTATCAAGAAAGTTATTACAACCCGAACGAAAGAAGTTATTGGGCATTGATGCAACCGCATCTGGAGTACTGCATCCAATATTGGTCACCGTACCTTAAGAAGGATATGGCAACACTCGAGAGGGTTCAGAAAAGAGCGACACTATTGATAAAAGGTATGGAAAACCTTTCATATGCTGAAAGATTAGAGAAACTGGGGCTCTTTTCCCTGGAGAAGCAGAGACTTAGAGGGGACATGATAGAGACTTACAAGATCATGAAAGGCATGGAGAAAGTGGAGAGGGACAGATTCTTCAAACGTTCGAAAAGTACAAGAACGAGTGGGCATTCGGAAAAATTAAGAGGGGACAGATTCAGAACCAATGCTAGGAAGTTCTTCACCCAAAGGGTGGTTGACATCTGGAATGCACTTCCAGAGGGTGTAATAGGACAGAGTACGGTTTTGGGGTTCAAGAAGGGATTAGATAATTTCCTGAAGGAAAAGGGGATAGAAGGGTATAGATAGAGGATTACTTTACAGGTCCTGGACTTGATGGGCCGCCGCGTGAGCAGACTGCTGGGCGTGATGGACCTCTGGTCTGACCCAGCAGAGGCACTGCTTATGTTCTTATATTCTTATATGATAGAGACGTTTAAATACCTACATAATATAAATGCAAATGAGTCAAGTCTCTTTCATTTGAAAGGAAACTCTGCAATGAGGGCATAGGATGAAGTTAAGAGGTGATAGGCTCCGGAGTAATCTAAGGAAAAAAGGAAATCTAAAGAAATACTCTTTTACAGAAAGGGTGGTACATGCATGGAACAGTCTCCCGGAAGAGGTGGTGGAGACAGAGACTGTGTCTGACCTCAAGAGGGCCTGGGATCGGCATGTGGGATCTCTCAGAGAGAGAGAAAGAGATAATGGTTACTGTGGATGGGCTGACTAAATGGGCTATTTGGCCTTTATCTGCCATCATGTTCCTATGTTTCTATGAGAAAATACTGTTGGAACTTGAATAGAAGGATCTTCAGAAATGTCCCCACAGTTCGCCAGTTACGCCAGCTGAGCCAAAGGCCGCTTCTCTTATAATCTCCCTAATCTATCAAAAACACAAGATCCCACAGAAATAAAAACACACTCTTCATGCGAATCCCGAAAGAACAACCGACAGACAGGGCAGGGGCTGTGCCGGTCTGGAGAGACTAAAAGAAAATTAGCAGGTAAGAACCTAATTTCTCCTTCTTAAGCATCTCTCCAGACTGGCACAGCACACTGACGGGACATACCAAAGCAGTATCCATAATGGGTGGGACCCCCAAAGGGCCGTCACAAGCAAACACTCCCGGAACACTGCATCCTGACACGCCTGAACATCCACACAGTAGTGCTGCACAAAGGAATGGAGAGAAGACCAGACTGCCACTTTACAGATATTCACTGGAGGCACCAAGGAAAACTCAGCCCATGTAGCAGCCTGACCCTGAGTAGAATGAGCCTTAAGAAAGTCCGGAACCAACTTTTTTGAAGATACGCTGAAGCAATAGTCTCCTTGATCCAACGCACAATGGTGGCCTTGGAAGCACCGTCCCCCTTACGAGAACTCGTTAAGAGAACAAAAAGACAATCTGATTTCTGGAACTCCTGGGTCCACTGAATATAAGAGTGAATGACCCAGCAGACATCCAACTTGTGCAACTGCCTCTGCTCCAAAGAGCCCTTCTGACTACCCAAGACCGGGAGAACCATGGACTGGTTGATATGAAAAGGTGAAACCACCTTCGGCAGAAAGGAAGGAACAAGCCGCCATGCAACATGCTTCCTAGAAAACTCCAGGAAGGGAGGCCTGCAACTTGAAAATGCAGAAGTAATGGCCACCGGGAAGACTGCCTTAAGAGAAGGTCCTTCAACGAGCAAGAACCCAGGGGCTCAAAGAGCGCACGAGCATGGACAGGACCAGATTGAGATCCCAGGTTGGAAACGAAGGCCGCACCGGAGGCTGAAGCAATTTGGCTGCCCTCATAAAACAAATCATGTCCGGAGAAGAGGTTAAATGCCTACCATGCAGCAAACCACGAAATACAGACAACACTGCAAGAAGAACCCAGAGGGAAGACCAGGCAAGGCCCCTGTCCAAGCCATCCTGCAAGAACTCCAAGATATGAGGCAAAGAGGCGCAAACGGAAACCACACCAAACGCAGAACACAACTCCTCAAAGATACGCTAAACATGCACATAAGCCCAAGACGCCTCCACCTGAGACCAGCTGCCTGAGTCGAGCGACCGAGACACGAGCTCCCCAGCCGAGGAGGAGTCTGGCGTCCGTGATAAGCACTGTCCACTGGGGCTGATCCAGGCTCACTCCCTGCACCAGATTGGAAGACTGTAGCCACCACTGGAGGTTGTGACAAAACAAACCCCAAAGAGGAACGGGAAAGTCCAGATTGTGCAACTGAGTTGACCACCACTGAAGCAGAACATACTGGAGCGGCTGCATGTGAGCCCAAACCCACCAAACCACATCCAGGGAGGCCGCCATCAACCCCAAGACCTGGAGAAAATCATGTGCCCGAGGTCAGGACAACGGGAAGCCATCAGAAGGTGAATCTCTGACTGCAACTTGTTCACTCGGGCCTCTGGAAGAAAGACTTTCCCCAAGTCGGTGTCGAAGAGAACCCCGAGGTACTCCAGGCACTGAGACACAGTCAACCGGTTCTTAGACAGGATGATCTCCCATCCCAGCGACAGCAGAAACGCCGCAACCCTAGCCGTAACCCGGGAACTCTTCTGAAAAGACTTTGCTCGGATCAACCAGTCGTCCAGTTGGAGACGAACCAGAATGCCCGCCACCACAACCAGCATAATCTTGGTGAACGTCCGCAGAGCTAAGGCCAGACCAAAAGGAAGCGCACAAAACTGATAGTGCCATCCCAAGATCGCAAAGTGAAGGAACTTCTGATGGGAGGCGCAAATGGGAACATGCAAGTAGGCCTCTGTCAGATTGGGAGAAGTCAAGAATTCCCCTGGCTGAAAAGCCAGAATGACCCCCTTCAGATCCAAGATTGACCAAAAAGACCCCTCTTTCTTGGGCACCATGAAGTAAATGAGAAAGCACTGAACTACCACCCTGAGGTCTAGCAACCTTTCTAGCGTATGGCGAAAAGCCCACTTCTTCCATGCACCACACAAGGAGAAGATAGGACGTGATCTGGCAAGGGCAAGGAAAACTCCAGAGCATATCTGTCCCAAATCACCTCCAGGACCCATTGATCTGTAGTGATCTTGGCCCAAACCTGGTAAAAGTCCCACAAACTTGCGCCTACCGGTACCAGGGAGAGAAACCGGAAGGGCAGGTAGCAGAAGGACTGGTGGAGGAATCATGCCACACTCCCTTCCTGAAAGGACTGCATGTGCTAAAAAAAACAGCCCCGGGGAGACCCAGTGGAAGGAAAGGAAGCCACCACTCGATCAGGGCGGTAATGGCAAAAATCACACAAACGCCCCCAAGCAATACCATCCAGCACAGGCAGGCGAGCACGGTCTTCAGGAAGATGGGGCATCTTAGAGTCAGTCAAGGTCTGCACCAACTTGTCCAGATCCTCACCCAAAAAAAAACCCCCACGAAAGGGAAATTTTATAAGTTTAGCCTTAGATGCTGCGTCTGCTCACCAAGTCCAGAGCCACAGGGTACAACGAGCAGCCACACCGAGAGCCAAGGACTTGGCTAAAGCAAGTAACAGATCATACATGGCATCCGAGAGATATGAAGCGTCCATCTAAATCTTAGCTACCTCTTGATCTACCAAGGACCAGTCAGACTCCTGGTCAAGGACACACTCAGACCACCGAAAACAAGCCTGAGTCACCAGACTGCCACACATCACCGCCTGGCCCGCCAGGGCAGCCACATGAAAACTCTGTTTTAGAAGAGACTTTAACCTATGCTTCTCAGAGTCCCACAAAGCTGAGCCACCTTCTACCAGCACCATATGCCAATGTGCTATGGCCAAAACCACCGTATCCACCACAGGTGACTTCAAGGTATCTCTGTCCCTCTCCAGGATAGGATACAGGCAGGCCATAGACCGCGCAAAACAAAAAGGTGCTTCCGGCACCTTCCATTGCACAAGCACAATATCCCAAATATCCTGATACATAGGAAAAGAGCAGGAAGACAAGCAGATCCCTGAAGCAAGGGGTCCACCACACACGGGGGCTCCTAAGTATCATCCTCGAAACACAAAACCAAGGAAACCTGAAGAATAAGCTCCTGGAGCTCTTCCCACTGAAAAATTTACACAACAGATGCATCCTCGCCAGCTTGCGGTTCCGAAAAATCTCCACCAGTGGCATCCGTCCCCATGAAAGGATCCTGGAGGTCCACCAAGGGGTCCAAGTCCTCATCAAGTGAAAATATCTCCCCAAACAAAAAAATCATCGTCCCAATAGACCCTCGGTTGCTTGGACGAAAATGGGGGGGGGGGACTGGGTCGAAACTAGGGGTGGACACGGAGGGTGAAATTTTCCCCCGGGAAGGTAGCAGAGCTCCCGACCATCTGAAGATAAGCTTTCCACAAGGCTGCAACAAAATCAGGGGGGGGGGGGAACCCCTGGCGGCACATTAGGACTCACTGCCAAAGCAGGAGATCCAGCAGAAGCGTGCCCCTGACTCTCCAATGCAGGGGGAAGATCACCCAAGGCTGCAAACAAAATGGAGGAGCTGCCCGCCACAACCGGCGCAAAACCCGCCGAAAAAACTTCCCCGAGGCCTGAACCACCCCAGTCACTAAAGCAGGCAACAGCTGTAAGGGAATCCTCAGTAATATCGGCAATAAAGGAAACCTTATTTTCCTGACCGTAAGCAGCTGGGGGAATCCCTGTATGGGCAGTAAGGGAAGCCCAGGCTTCTCCACTGCCTGCTGCCGACACACGAGGCACTCACGAAGGAGAACCCTGCTCGCCGGCACCCAAGCCGATGAGGCTTCCCCTCCACGGCGGCCGGCACACCGCAAACACAGGCCGGCCACATCGACCTCGCGTCTAGAACATTTTTTCCCCTTTAAAAATTCTCATTGCGCAATATGCGACCAAGCTAAAAGAAAAAGTACCGGTTAGCAAGAAAAATCAATTAAAGTCAATTGAAGGCTTCCCTTCAGACCGGCACTACCTAAGGATTTTTTTTTTTTTAACTTTATTTGAACAGACCCCACAGCTCTCTAAGCCATGTGCCTTGCTGATATTGGTGGCAAGGCTTACAGCTGAGGCACCTCTACAGAAAAAATTTCAGGGAGGTGGGGGAAATGGGAGGGGGGACTTGACCCATCAACTGTGACACCCCTGAGGTCAGACAGAACCTCGAAAGTGTCCCCTGAAGCTCAGTCCGGCACCAGAGACGGAGACCAGAAGGCCACTAAACAAAGTCCAATAGGCCTACATTAAACCAGTGAAGACTGCACAAGCTTACTTCCTACACCTGCTGGAGACTGAGAGCAGACTGAGTGTTCTTGGGACTGCATAGCACATTTGTACTACAGCCAAAAGTTTATGTCTCACTCTCCACCTGCTGGTCATGGTGAGCTATTACCCATCAGTGAGCTGTGCCGGTCTGGAGAGATGCTTAAGAATAGTCATTTTTCTCAATGAAGGAGAGTAAATAGTGGAGTGCAGCAAGGATCTGTACTGGGACCAGTGCTATTTAATTTATTTATAAATGATTGGAACGACAAGTGAGGTGATTAAATTTGCAGATGACACTAAACTGTTCGAAGTTTTTAAAATGCATGCAGATTGTGAAAAATTACAGGCACACCTAAGGAAATTGGAAGACTGGGCGCCAAGTGGCAGAGGATATTTAATGTGGACAAATGCAAAGTGGTGCACATTGAGAATAACAACCCAAATCAGTTACTAGTCTTCTGGTACTATGCTGGTTTTTTAAAGAAAAATTAGCAATTACTAACAATAGTTCAGCAAGTTCATTTTTCAATTCTATCAGCACCCTGGGATGTATACCATTCGGTCCAGGTGATTTGCTACTGTTCAATTTGTCAAATTCACCCATTACATCATCCAGTGTTACAGAGATTTGTATGAGTTTTTCTGATTCATCAGAATTGAATACTATTTCTGGCACCAGTAGTGTGTGGCGTGGTGGTTGAAGCTACAGCCTCCGCACCCTGGGGTTGTAGGTTCAAATCCCATGCTGCTCCTTGTGACCCTGGGCAAGTCACTTAATCTTCCATAGCCCCAGATACGTTAGATAAATTGTGAGCCCACCGGGACAGATAGGGAAATGCTTGAGTACCTGATTGTAAAACCGCTTAGATAACCTTGATAGGCGGTATATAAAATCCTAATAAACTTGAACTTGAAACTTGATCTTTCTCAGTGAAGATGGAGGCAAAATATTCATTTAATCTCTCCGCTATGGCCTTGGATTCCCTGAGAGCCCCTTTTATCCCTTGATCATCTAGTGGTCCAACCGATTCTCTTTCCAGCTTCTTGCTTTTAATATATCTAAAAAAGTTTTTATTGTGTGTTTGTTTCCAGCGCAATCTTCTTTTCGAGATCTCTCTTCGCCATCCTTATCAGTGCCTTGCATTTGACTTGACATTCCTTGTTTACAATTAAATTCTTCCACTTTCTGAAGGATTCTCTTTTAGCTTTAATAGCTTCCTTCATCTCTCTCGTTAAACATGCTGGCTGCCATTTGGTCTTCCTTCCTTCTTTTCTAATACATGAAATATATCTAGTCTGGGCTTCTAGGATGGTATTTTTAAATAACATCCACATCTGTGTATATTTTTGACCTTTGAAGCTGCATCTTTAAGTTTCTTTTTTACCAACAGAAAAAAAGAGCATTTGTATCCTACAAACAATCACGACGACTAAAAGTCAAAGAAGCCTATCTAGAGCTGTCAAAACAGCGGTCAGAAACGCCAAACTCCGGATGGAAGAAAAGTTAGCTATGAATATTAAAAAAGAGGATAAATCCTTTTACAGGTATGTTAATGCTAGAAAGAGAATACAGACGGGATAGTGCGCCTAAGGAAACCCGACACTACCTATGCAGAATCGGACCTATGCAGAAGCCAAACTACTAAACAATTACTTCTGCTCAGTCTTTACCTGTGAGGTGCCGGGATCCGGTCCACAGCTGCAAACAAGGGAAAGCTCAGAAGACCCATTCAGGAATTTTGAATTTACTACCAGCAGCATCTAACAGGAATTATCAAGGCTCAAAGTGAACAAAGCCATGGGACCAGATCAATTGCACCCCAGAGAGCTTAGGGAATTGAGAGACATCCTGGCAGAACTGTTAACCGCGCTCTTCAATCTTTCCCTGAGCACGGGAAAAGTTCCATTAGACTGGAAAACAGCTAACGTCATTCCACTTCACAAAAAGGGATGCAGGTCAGAGACTGCAAATTACAGGCCAGTAAGTCTTACATCAATAGTGTGTAAACTCATAGAAACGTTGATTAAACACAAATTAGATATGGTTCTGGACAATGAGAGGCTGAGGGATCCCCACCAGCCTGGATTTACAAAGGGAAGGTCCTGCCAATCCAATCTGGTCAGCTTCTTTGACTGGGTAACAAAAAAACTAGATAAGGGAAAGTCCCTGGATGTAGTGTATCTGGACTTCAGTAAGGCTTTTAATAGTGTCCTACACCGTAGATTATTGAACAAGATGAGCTCACTGGGACTAGGAGAAACATTAACTACAAGGGTTAAAGACTGGCTCAGTGGCTTCAAAGGGTGGTGGTAAGCGGCACTCCCTCCGAAACGTCGGAGGTGTTCAGTAGAGTACCACAGGGCCGTCATACTCTGTTTCTATTCTCCTAATGTTGTCAGTCTCCTTTTTTAAAGTTAAGTGCTACTGTTGTATTGGATTTCCTGTGTAAACTTATTCCAGGGATCATAACCAATCTGATCATGTTATGATCACTTATCAAGCGGCCCCTGCATCATTACTTTCCTCACCAATTCCTATGCTCCACTAGATCAGTGGTCTCAAACTCGCGGCCCGGGGACCACATGCGGCCTCGGTATGTCTATCATAATCGCAAAAGTAAAATAAAACAGTTTTTTGATCATATGTCTCTTTAGCTATAAATGACAATATTATGATTAAGACTTAGCCAAAAGGAAAGATTTATAAACTATAAAGAGTTCTACCTCATGCAAATTTGTCATTTCTTTAATAAGACATTAACTATATTTTCTGAGGCCCTCCAAGTACCGACAAATCCAAAATGTGGCCCTGCAAAGGGTTGGAGTTTGAGACCACTGAACTAGATCTAGAATTGCTTCACCTCTTATAGGTTCCTGAATCAGCTGCTCCATAAAGCAGTCCTTGATTTCAGCAAGGAATTTTATCTCCCTAGCATGCCCTGATGATACATTTACCCAGTAAATATTGGGGTAGTTGAAATCATACTAAATTCAAATGAGCAACATAATACAAACCATCAAAGAATAAAGAAAAATAATACTGGATACCAAGAAAAAGAAGCCACTAGCCCTAAACAAACCAGATCTCTATATCACTGCAGGGACAGTTTATCCAGGGAATGCTGAAAACATACTGCTGTGGAAAAAAGAAAAAAGACCTCAGTTAAGGCTTCATGGGTCTTTAAAGAGCAAACAAACAAAAAAACAAACCTCCATTTATCAGCTGTACTGCAGCATGAACTTTAAAGATATGCAAAAGAAATTACTGTGGAGAATAAAAGCCCTCAATTAAGACTACATGGGTCTTTAAAAAAAAAAAAAAACAACTCTTTATCAGCTGTGCTGTACTGTAGCATAAACTTCAAAAGTATGTACAAAAACATGCAGAGCAAAAAACATTTTAACAGTGTAGAAATTACAGTGTTTTTTCAGCATTCCCTGGATAAGCTGCCCCTGCAGTGATATTGAAGTCTGGTTTGTTTAAAGCTAGTGGCTTTTTTTTGACAGTGTCCAGCATAATTTTTCTTTATTCTTTGGTAGTTGAAATCACTCATTATTACTGTATTACCCAGTTTGTTAGCCTCCTTAATTTCTGATAACATTTCAGCATCTGTCCATTCATCCTGGTCAGGCGGACAGAAGTACACTCCTATCACCATACTTTTCCCCCTTACACAAGGAATTTCCACCCATAGGGATTTCAAGGTGTTTCTGCTCCTGTGGAATTTTTAGTCCATTCGATTCAAGGCCCTCCTTAATATATAATGCTACACCTCCACCAATTCGATCCACCCTATCATTACGATATAACTTGTACCCCGGTACAACCAGCCACATCATCCTCATATTCAGAACTTGAATACAACTTGCAACAACCATACACACTACAACTTACGTGATGAAGTGGCTGGCTGTTAAAGGGGAGCTCCTTGAAAAAGCACTTTAGCAAAACATAGAATCTATGTCTGAGAGTCTTCCCCTGTCATATAAAACTAAAGATGAGTATAACTATTTAAAAATTTAAAAGATAATTAGAAATATATCAGTTAAAAAGTAGAAAAGATATTGAGACTGATGACGATGTGGGCATCAGTTGTCTTTATTCAGAGACTGCATTGCTGACATACGACTTTAAACCTGTCCAAGAGATTTCATGTTTATATGCGTTTATAACATGGTTTGGCATTTAGGAGGCAATCTTACTAATTCTATAGCACAGAAGGGCTACATTCAATGTTCCCTCTAAGTTGTGCAGTTGTGCACCTCTTTTTACCTCCCTGCACAGCAGTTTCAGACTGCCGCACACCAAAACATCACTTCCCCACCTCCTTCCCACTGCCACCCCAACCGCTGCTGCAGTTCTCCAAATTAACAGCAGCAGTGTCAAAACAGTCTGTAGCAGTGTCAAAACAGTCTGCCTTACTCTACCGCAAGGCTGCACCGGCAGCATTTGTATGCTCGGCAGCCAGTTGTGCTTGGCTCCAAAGAGAACATCTGAGGGGCATGACCAGCAGCAGTGTGTACTGAAGCTGCGAGTGTGGCCCCACGGGAGAGTGAGATAGGCCATTTTGCTGCTGTATGTTTCAAGGAGAAGCAGCAGTGGCTAAAATGACTGTGGGCAGGAGGGAGGTGAGGAAGTGCTGTTCTTGGTGCGTGGAAAAAGCAGCAGCAGTCAAGGTGTCAAGTGGGAAAAAGAGACAGGCGGGAGATGTGATGAAGGAGGAGAGAGAAAGTAAGACGCTGGATAGAAAGAGATAGACACACAAGAAGATGCTGATGGAAAGGGAGAGAGGGGACAGATGCTTTATAGAAGGGGGAGACAAAGGGCAGATACTGAAAGGAAGAGAGATAGCCAATGCTGGATGGAAGTGAGGGGGGGGAGAGAGAGACAAAGACAGAAGAGAGACAAAGAGGAGACAATGGATGGAAAGAGGAGGCAGATGCTCCATAGAAGGGAGCACATGATGGATTGTTGTTTATTAAAAGCTTTTATACAGCTACTAATGACTGGGAAGTGAATTCAGAGCAGTTTACATAAGCTTCTGTGATGGTGTCAACACATGAGCTTCTGTTGCAATAACAAGTTAGTATATTCTGGGAAGGTTATCAATACGGACCTTATTAAACCATAATCAATGCATGGGCTTCTGTAAAGATGTTACAATACAGAGTTGGCGTTTTATGAGAAGGTTTTCAATGGATGGAAAAGGGGAGAGAAAGGAGCATTTTTTTTGGGGGGGGGTTAGAAAAAAGAAGGAAGATGATGGAAGAGGAAAGAAAGGGGAGATATAGGGGGGAAATGCTGTACAGAAGGGGAGAGAAAGTGGGCAGAGTTAGTGAAAGTCTGGGAATAAGGGGACGTAAAATAGGAGAGCCAGAGTGAGGAAAAGAATGGAAAGCTTTAGGTAGACTGTAAAAAAAGAGGGAATTTAAAGAGTAGATAGTAAGAATGAGTTAAATCTGGACATAGGAGGTAGAAAAATAAATTGAAAGAAAGACGAAAGGAAAAGAGAAAAATCCAGGCAAGAGAATTAAGACAGAGGAAAGCAGAAATCAGAGAATGGCCAGAAAACAAAAGTAGAAAAAAAATAATCTTTTTTTTTAATGTTTTATTTTATTCATTATTACAACCATACACAATACAACAATAGAAAGCCGGTGTATTGTTTCATAAATTAGTACTCACATCACTTGCCATTCCATGAAAGCTGCTCTTCTGAAACCCTCCTCTGTCTCTTTTGCTGCCATGCACCCATCTAATCTGCAAAGAATACAGAAGCACCATGGTTATTTGGTGAACAAGGGCCTCCTGACTACCTATAGGGGATCTGACTTGGAATTCTCTGATCTGATTTATGATGTTTTGTATTAAACATCCTTATACCAGCATTTGCTAAGTAACTTAATTCTCTTCTGCAAAAGAAAACAAAATAGGCCTCCCTAAAATGAGAGTTCTCTGAGGACAACAGGATTAATATACATTGTGGGATACACATAATTCAATGGTGCCAATACATAACATTTCTTTGAAAGCTTTTCTTTACATGCATGGAATTTTCCACCTTACATAAGATCTGCCATACTGCTTAAATTTAGGGGATAATTTTATAAAAGGTCACCTCAGTAAAAAGGGCAAGTAGGTAACTATTTTAAAGCTATTTTATAAAAAGACATAATAAGCAACTGTGTGACTTGATAAAACCTGCAAAACCTGCAAAAATTGGGGCTAAACATTTATTCATGTACGTTTATCTCTAAAACTTACAGTTTGCAACTGCTACCAAGTTATATGGCAGCCTCTCATCACTAATCTTTCTACCACTTTGTAAATATATACTGTCAAGCACCTTTGTAACTCTGCTGCTAATCTCTTTCTCAAGTCTTATTGTTACTTCGAGTCTTGCTGTAGCTATCTGACACTGGTTAGTTTTGCCTCTTTTGTAAACCACATAGAACCGCAAGGCTTATGCGATATTTATTTATTTTTAAAATTTCTATACCATTTTTTTCCAAAACAGTTTACAGAAATTTACATACATAAAACATCATCAAAAAATTAGAACAGGATAAGAACAAAAAACAGAGATTCAATCTTTACATAAGGTCAACTGCTCAAAGAAATGCATCTACAAAAAGTTGTGTTTTTAATATTTTCCTAAATGAGTTCCTGTCTCTACATTTTCGAATTTGACCAACAAGGCTACTCCACAACTTAACTCCTCCACATGTGAATGTCATGGCATTTGTTTCCACATATTTAGGATTAGCCTTCGCTTTCAGCAATGCTGAACTTTCGGAGCACAATGATCTTAGTGGTTGATACCCAGACATCAAACTCTTTAAAAATTCAAGGATCGTACTTCTTTGAGGGAATAAGCAGTCGGGTGGACAATGGGGAACCCATAGACATCATTTACCTCGATTTTCAAAAGGCTTTCGACAAGGTGCCACATGAAAGGCTGCTTAGGAAGCTGTGGAACCACGGGGTGGGAGGGGATGTGCACAGATGGATCAAGCACTGGTTGTCGGGTAGACTGCAGAGGGTCGGAGTAAAGGGACAATATTCTGACTGGCGGGGAGTCACGAGCGGTGTGCCACAGGGATCGGTGCTGGGGCCGTTACTCTTCAACATATTTATCAATGACCTGGAAAAGGAGGCAAAGTGCGAGGTTATAAAATTTGCAGACGATACCAAACTGTGCGGCAGAGTTAGATCCAGGGAGGAGTGTGAGGACCTGCAAAGGGACCTGGACAAGCTGGAAGACTGGGCAAACAAATGGCAAATGCGCTTTAACATGGAAAAATGCAAGGTCATGCATATAGGGAAAAGGAACCCGTTGTTCAACTACAAATTGGGGGGGGCATTGCTGGGAGACAGCAGTCTAGAGAGAGACTTGGGTGTGCTGGTAGATGCATCACTGAAGCCATCTGCGCAGTGCGCAGCAGCCTCGAAAAAAGCCAACAGGATGCTGGGCATCATAAAGAGGGGCATAACAACCAGGACGCGGGAAGTCATCATGCCATTGTATCGAGCGATGGTGCGTCCACATCTGGAATACTGCGTTCAATATTGGTCGCCGTACCTCAAGAAGGACATGGCGGTACTTGAGAGAGTCCAAAGGAGAGCAACGAAACTGGTAAGGGGGCTGGAACACTGCCCGTACGCCGAGAGGTTGGATAGGCTGGGGCTCTTCTCTCTGGAAAAAAGGAGGCTCAGGGGAGATATGATAGAGACCTTCAAGATCATGAGGGGCATAGAGAGGGTGGATAGGGACAGATTCTTCAGGCTGAAGGGGACAACAAGTACAAGGGGGCATTCGGAGAAACTGAAGGGAGATAGGTTCAAAACAAATGCAAGGAAGTTTTTTTTCACCCAAAGGGTCGTGGACACCTGGAATGCGCTACCGGAGGAAGTGATCAGGCAGAGTACGGTACAGGGATTCAAACAGGGATTGGACGGATTCCTGAGGGATAAAGGGATCGTGGGATACTGAGAGAGGTGCTGGGATGTAACACAGGTATAGAAAGCAAACCAGGTAATAAGTATAGAAACCCAACCAGGTAGTGCATGTGCAAGACCAGAGGGTTAGGACTTCGATGGGAAGATAGGACTCAATGGGAAACCAAGGTGGCAAGGGGGCCCCTTCTGGTGATTCAGACAGGTCGTGACCTGTTTGGGCCGCCGCGGGAGCGGACTGCTGGGCAGGATGGACCTATGGTCTGACCCGGCGGAGGCACTGCTTATGTTCTTATGTTCTTACCATATAAAAATTGATGACATAACATAATTGCTTTGTATTGAATTCTAAATACAACTGGCAGCCAATGCAGTTGTCGGAGATATGGAGTAATATGCTCATATCTTGATGTTCCATTTATCAATCTAGCCGTGGCATTCTGAACCACCTGCAGTGCCCTGCACCTGGTCTTAGTTATTCCCAGGTATAGGACACTGCAGTAGTCCAGCCACTTTAATTATGTTAACACCCACTCAAAAGTATGTATGTGGGTGAAATATGCATTTACTTTATTGATGTAATCGGTGACTCTACCCCCACTGAAAAGCGTCTTTTGCACAGCTAAGTACTTTTAATACATATTTATTTAAGATAAACATTAAAGTAAATTATAACTATTTCAAGTATTTAAAGCAAAGCTGGATCCGATAACGAGTGGGAGCATAAAGCCCAGCACTATGAGAGTAGTTTGAGTGCCTGGTGGCCCGCTGAGGACCAGTAAGATAAGCTGTAATTTTGGATGAATGAAGTACGGCATGAATGTGAGATAAATTCTTGCATTTGATTATATATGATGTACTTTATTGATGCCATATCTAGTCTGCACAAATTACGACCCCGGGAATATCTACTTGTGGACTGAATAAAAATATGCACCACATTGTCACTGTACATATTTCACAAGATAATTCTGTAGAGGTAAGAAGCCCCTACCACAATAATACGAGGGTCATTTCATAAATAATGCACACTATTTTTTTAAATTTACATGTTTTATTTTTTTTTTCAAGTATTTCTTTACAATCCTTCAATATAGTCTCCCTGCTTTGCAATGACCGAGCCCCAGCTTCCGGGAAGCTTCATTATTCCATCCAAGATACCATTTTTGTTCAGTTGCTGAATGGCTTAGGTACCAGCAGAAAAAAGCTCCTCCAGAAATGCAAAACGTTGTCCACGCATAGGTTGTTTCAACTTTGGAAAAAGGTCAAAGTCTAGTAGTGGACTCATGTCTGGACTGTAAGGAGTATGAGGTAACACCTCCCAGTTGTAGTTGCGTAGTTTTTCAATGATGACATTCCCTATGTGCGGACAATCGTTGTCGTGAAGAATGAGTGGCCCAGCCAAGAGCAACTGAGGTTGGATTTTGTGCATATTTTTTTTTGCATATTTTTTGCAAAAAATCACAATAATACACTGTTGTGACACTTCTTCCACATGAAACTTTGTCTGTAATGATGATGCCTTCATGATCATAAGCAAAAATCATCATTTGTTTGACTTTTGATTGAGCTCATTGAAATGTTTTTGGCCGTGGGGAAGATGGAGCTCTCCACTCGTCATTGAAAAACTACACAAATATGGCTGGGATGTGTTACCTCATGCTCCCTACAGTCTAGACATGAGTCCACCAGACTTCAACCTTTTTCCAAAGTTGAAACAACCTATGCGTAGACATCATTTTGCATCTCTGGAAGAGCTTTTTTTCACCGGTATCCGAGCCATTCAGCAACTGAACAAAAACAGTGTCTTGGATAGAATAATGAA
Source organism: Geotrypetes seraphini (assembly GCF_902459505.1). Taxonomy (NCBI): domain Eukaryota; kingdom Metazoa; phylum Chordata; class Amphibia; order Gymnophiona; family Dermophiidae; genus Geotrypetes; species Geotrypetes seraphini. The sequence goes on along the minus strand of NC_047088.1, from coordinate 106,474,209 downwards.
GCTTCCCGGACATTGGGACTCGGTCATTGCAAAGCAGGGAGATTATATTAAAGGATTGTAAAGAAATACTTGAGAGAAAAAAAAAAAAAACACATGTAAATTAAAAAGAATAGTGTGCATTATTTATGAAATGACCCTAGTATAATCACTGTATTCCAAAACTTGATTATACCAAACCTGTGGTACATCTTGTATACAGACTGTACAGTGCTCACTGCTAAAATAAAGAAAGACTTTTGCCCAAACACATCTTTTTTAAAAGAAAGATTCTGTGATCCTGGTGCAACTGACTAGATGGCAACTTGGCTGCTGCAAGCAAGGAGGGATGTAAGCAATGATAAGGACTCTTAGTCTTATCAATCCAGCCTGCCTGGAGCCTGGAATTTGGGGATAAAACCTGCAGAGTATCATCATAAAACATTGCTGGGGTTTCTTCAGTCACGACAAAAGGGAATAGGCCAATCATTTGCAATGTTATCAAATCAGAGACATTGCTGATATCAAAATGATTTGGTGCTATACTCGAAAAGAGCCTCCAGGAAAGAGACTTGTAGACAAATCAATGAAACCGCCCACGCAGTGGCAGTAAAAAAGGCAATCAGAATGCTAGGAATGATTAAGAAGGGGATCATAAACAAATCTGGAAAAGTTATCATGCCGTTATACCGGGCCATGATATGGCCCCACCTGGAATACTGCGTCCAACACTGGTTGCTGTACATGAAAAAGGACATAGTACTACTCAAAAGGGTCCAGAAAAGAGCGACAAAAATGGTTAAAGGACTTGGGGAGTGCTGTACAACAAGAGGCTAGAGAAACTGGACCTCTTCTCCCTTGAAAAGAGAAGACAGAAGGGACATAATCGAAACATTCAAGATATTGAACGGAATTGACTTAGTAGAGAAAGAGAGATTGTTTACCCTCTCCAAGGTGAAGAGAACGAAAGAGCACTCGCTAAAGTTGGAAGGGAAAAGATTCCGTACAAACATAAGGAAGTTCTTCACCGAGAGAGTGGTAGAAATATGGAACACTCTTCTGGACGCTTCAGGGATTCAAGACAAAGTTGGATAAGCTCCTACTGGAACAGAACATATGCAAGTAAGGCTAGACTCAAATAGGGCACTGGTCTTTGACCTAAGGGCCGCCGCGTGAGCAGATTGCTGGACATGATGGACCAATGGTCTGACCCAGCAATGGCAAATCTTATGTTCTTATATGGCAGTATAGGTGGACCCCAACACCGAAGGCCCTATTTGGATATTATAATATTGTTATCTCCAAAATGTAAAGACATGTCAGCCTCTGTGGCCTGTTCTGTTCTTTTGGGAAAGTCTATTTTGACAGCTTGGTTAACACCAGATTCTCCCCTCTTTTGCTCACTGGCGCTCTTTAATGATTGTACAAGCTTCTTTGGAGCATCGCTGTTTTGCTGATGTTGACTCTCACCAAGGACATTCCTTTTGCTTTACTTGGGAAACCCTTTGGCAGACACTTACACTTCATGCTCGAAGTAGACTACTGCATACCTAATTTTTTGTTATTTAGTCATTTTTGTATGATTGATAAGTTTGCATGGGGAGAGGGGTAGGGGGAGGGACAGGGTTTACCATTGTATTTGAAATTGGATGATCTCCTTTGTTACTGTTCTGATATTAAAATTAATAAAAATATTTAAATATAAGTCACTATAATAAACCTATAATAAAAACATTTAAACATAAGTCACTAATATTGCCAAGGGACATAGGGGGGCAGCTGCCATAGGGCGAGTGTTTATTCCAGTTGATCATTCTAGCATTTAAAGAGCTCTTATTCTAATCTTTTGTTCTGTTACATTCCACCCTTGTAAATATTTGTTAGTTTTAGTTACATTTGTCTTTCGTTTATCAATGTATATCCTAATAGGGCTGTACCAAATATTCATATTAGATTTGTCCTCAAATATACTATTCATATTCAATTGAATAGCGATTTAAATTCAAACACAAATAATTTGGGACTCTACTACAGTGTTCCTCAACTCAGTCCTGGAGTACCCCTTTGCCAGTCAGGTTTTCAAGATATCCATAATGAATATGTATAAACTTGATTTGCATACACTGCCTCCATTATATGCACATTTCTTTCATGCATATTCATTGTAAATAATCCTGAAAACCTGACTGGTAAAGGGATACTCCAGGACCGAGCTAAGAAACAATGCTCTACTATAAATCCTACTGAAATAAACACTTGATTTCTGATTTCACATGTTGCTTCTTTTATTATTTTTTATGTTAAAGTTCAATGCAGCTCTAATTTATCCAGAGGGATACGAGTTGGCTAAAGGGGAGATGTCGTTTTATTCCAGAATGCTACTCAATCCACATGTTTTGTCCTACACTGCCCAGCAAGGTCACTGTAATTACTAGTATTTCCCTCACAATTTTAAGTGAATAAATCAAATTTTTACCTGGAAAGGTCTTTATAAAAATGACCCCATCCCTAAAGTATAGAATAAAATGAATCCCCCTTTGTTACAGGAGTGAGTGATCAGTTCTTTCATAAAATGTGCCCTAAACTGTGTAGAAAGAATTGTTGGAGATACTAAGGTACAATGCATCTATCTACTCTTCGAAATCCTGCTGGGAGCCTATGACTTGGATTGCTAGATTCAATGAATCTTTAGTGCAACCTAGCATAGCAACTCTTTATGTCCTTATTAAACAGAAGTTGACTGAGCTTTACCCATCATAAAACCTTAGCTACGGAATGACCTCATGTCTAGGAAGCAAGGTATAGCTTTTACAGCAGACATAATCCAATGAATGGCTGTGAGAATGGAGTCAAGGTATACACTGTTTATAAATAGTTTTTAAATATATATGTGAAAAAGTTTTGCCGTTATCTATAAAACTGAAGGCTCATTTAATTGAGGGTTGTTTGTTGAGCCCTGATGAAGGGACAAAGTCTTTTACTGGGTGGTAAAAATCAATGATTTTTTAAAATTTACATCAAATTTTCTTTTTAATTTAAATCGTTTTTTTAATAAAATTTTTCAGGAAAAATTAACAAAGATATTTTTCTATTTCAGATATAATCCAAAAGTTATTCATCATAAAATAAGAATTAATTTTTAATTATGTAGTGTGAGACTGTATATTCAAGTAATAATTAAATATTTTGATAAATGAATTCCATTAATCCATTCATGCTGTCAAATAATTTTTCTACCTAGAACATTTAGTATTTCTCAAAATTGTGAATTTGTGTTTGCAGAGATGACATGCTTCTTCACAGGAAAAATGTTGTAAAATATAGACATGAGAAAAGGACCTTAACCCTATTGTTCCTTTGGAAAATCGATATACTTATATCATCCCCTAACCTCTTAAGTGTAAAGTAAAAAGTAAAATAAAAATGAAAGTGAAATCTTTTGAGCAGAATACTCCACAAGTCTTGGGATCTTTGTGTGTATACCCGGAGGTTTATCATATTATACCGTCCTTGAAGGAGAAAACCTATAATGGCAGCAGGCCGTAAAAGAAACCCAGTTTGGGAATATCTTAATGAAGTTCCTCTACCTATGGGTAAGGCAGGAATGCATGCAAAATGCAAACACTGCAACAAAGAAATTCAAGGCCTGGTTGCCCATATGAAACATCATGAGAAGTGCTTTGATGAAGATGTCAAAAGGAACATGTTTGAACAGGAAGGCTCTTCAAGTTGGCAAATGTTTTGATTTAATCACATTTCTTAAAGACTATCTTGAAGAACAGTCATATTTGAGCAAAAATATGTTATTATTACTGTATATTAATGTCATTTTGATACAATTGTTAAGAAGAAATTGAGTTAAAACAAGCAAATATTCCTTTTCTGGGCAGTACTGAGTGGCAGTGAATACAATGAAGCAAAGATGGTATCAATAATAAAATAATAGCATTGACTTTGTTTATGGGAATCTATCATCAACCTAAAGGATTCTTGAAACTATCCACCTTCGAGATCACCATCCTTCTGTTCTATAGTTTCAGAGTTATCTGTCCAGAATACTGTTCCAGTCACATCACATACATCACATATCCATAGTATATCACCTAAAAGAAAGAACAAATCCAACTATCCAGGAACCATCATAAATGTTTGCAATAAAAACCAGCAGATTAGAAAACAAGGTAACTGATGAAAAAATTGCCTAGTTTGTTTACGAGACAAACTCTTCTTTCCATCTGATTGAAAACCCACACTTCATTAATAAGGTTCAGTCACAGGAAACCAAGATTGCAGCAGCGGTGTGAAAGCAGTCAGAGAAGGCTCCGTCTTACTTTGCAGTTTTCAACTGAAATTACCTTCCTTTCATGAGGATATTGCAATATGCCTCACACTAAGTGCAAGGGCATCCTACAGACCCCTCTATGCCCAGACAGTCGCTGATGGATTGGTTCCCAACAAGCTAGCAGGTTCTTTCTGGAGGGAGAAATTCACCTGCTGTTGCTTCGGTGGAAGGAGCTGCCAGAGCCTTGGGCCTCGAGATCTCATTATCCCCTCCTGCAGCTCGATCACTGCTGAATCCGGCACACGACGACATGAGAGCACCAAAGCTACAATGAGCCCGGCATTGCCATGCCAAGGGGGCCTCCATGCTGTCCAGGACATCGAGTCAACATTGAGAGGAGTATTAGCAGGACTAGAGCGATTGGGCTCCTCCGCAGTGACTCTGGAAAATATCTGGATGGTACTTCAGAGAGTTGAAACCGTGTTTACAAAATCTGCTGAAGATACAACTAAAGTCATGAGCAAACTGGATGAACTTTCTAATTTAGTACAAAAAAAGTTTCAGCTTAAAACAAACAAAATTTGAGCAAGTTAACAGGGATATTTCCTCATTACAAACTTTCTTGGCTTCCATGGTAAAAGATAAACATAGAAATATAGAAAATGACGGCAGAAAAGGGCCATGGCCCATCTAGTCTGCCCACTCTAATGACCCACCCTCTAACTTATGTTCCAATGAAAGATTGAGCAACTGGAAAATTTTAACCGCAGGTTAAATTTGTGTATTCTTAATTTTCCTAAAATTGCATTAACCACACCAATTGATGCTTTTAAAAGATATCTAATGGAAATTCTTAATAGCCCTCCTGATTTAATTCCATCAATAAACATGATTTGTTATCTTCCCAAAAGGTCAGAAAGTCCTGAAAATAATGCTGATAAATGCCCTGATAAACCTCAGGAAATAGATTTAAATAATATCACAGCAATACTTGAAACATTCCAGGTAGAAATATGGGGTACTATGATTGTTTCATTGGTTTTTGAACAGGATTTAAATATGCTCATGAAGATTTTTTTTCCATCACTCCCAAAGTTTATTCTTGGGACAAAAAATTTAGATTTTTCTGATATTACCAAACCCACTCAAGAATGTAGGAAATTATTTCTTAGTATGAGGGAAAAAACACTAAAAATGGGATCTACTTTTCTTCTAAGCTACCTTGTAAGTGTTTGATTAGACATAATGGAATTAAATATGCATATTTTGTACCGGAACAGCTTCGTAGTTTTCTGGACTCAAAAAAAGTTTACCTGACAGAGCTGCAATGAAATAATTTAAACCAGAATAGAATCATGTTAAGCCTATTTCTTAGTTCTAATTATTACTATTGTTTGTGACCTCCTTGTCCAGGGGTGCCCAATACGTCGACTGTGATCGACCAGTAGATCTCGAAGGCAACGCGAGTTGATCGCCGAGCCCATCCCGGGCTCTGTAACAGACTTGCGTTGCCTTCACGGGCCAATCAGCATTCCTCTCCCCTACGTCCCCCACCGCCGCCCCAAGCTCTCCCTGCAGAAAAATTCTCCCCGATGTCAATTCTGACGTCGGAGAGGAAGTTCTGGGCCAGCCAATCGCTGCCTGGCTGGCCCGGAACTTCCTCACCAACATCAGAATTGACGTTAGGAGATGGCTGACAACAAAGAAACAAAGAACACGGCAATAGCGGTGTCTGTGGTGGCTTGGGGGCCCAGAAGTCGATGGTGGCTTAGGGGCCTGTTCCCAGATGACAGCCCCAGCAGTGGCTTGGGAAGAAAGAAAGGGGAGACAGAAAAGACAGGGAGGCAGAACAGGGAGACAGAAAAGATAGCCTTAGGCCACACCCCAGCGTATCATCTGATGCAAGAGGAGTGGCCTAAGGCCTTGATTGGCTGAGGCGTCTCGTGCTCCTCCCCTCCTCCTCTGAGCAGGAGAGTCGGGGGAGGCGAGAGAGTCAGGGCGGGCAGGCAGGGAGATGTGGGCAGAGCAGGGCGTCGATTCAGGGAGAGATCCTGGGAAGAACATCGGGGTGGCAGGCAGGAGAGATTCAGGGCAGCAGAGAGCAGGGCTTTAAATGGAGCTGGAGAGTCGGAAAGCCGTTTCCAACTGGTCCCCAGCAGTCGCTTTTGGGGTTGATCGGCCAGCCCACTTGGACTGGAAATATTCTTTAGTGAATCGGGTCCCTGTCCACTTTGCATGTGTTTCTCCTCATTTGTATGCAAGGATTCGAAGCGCATCGCAGGAGAGGTTAGTGAATAGTGCAGGAGGGAAATCTGGTCACAAAGGGATCTAGTTGTAATTGTTGAGGATATGTTGAAACCCTCAGCTCAATGTGCAGCAGCGGCTAAGACAGCAAATAGAATGTTAGGATTTATTAGAAAAGGAATGGAAAACAAAGATGAAAATGTTATAATGCCCTTGTATCGCTCTATAGTACGGCCACAACTTAAATACAGTGTGCAATTCTGGTCACCATATCTCAAAAAAAATATAGCGGAATTAGAAAAAGTACAGAGAAGGGTGACAAAATGATAAAAGGTTTAGGACGACTTCCCTATGAGGAGAGGCTAAAGCGGCTAGGGCTCTTCAGCTTCAAGAAGAGATGGCTCAGGTAGATAGAGTTCTATAAAATACTGAATGGGGGGCATGCGATGAAGTTACTAAGAAGTAGATTTAAAACAAACCGAAGAAAATATTTCTTCACACGTGTAATTAAACTCTGGAATTCATTGCCGGAGAAGGTGGTGAAATCAGTTAGCTTAGCGGAGTTTTAAAAAGGTTTGGATAATTTCCTAAAAGAGAAGTCTATAGACTATTATTTTTTTTTATTTTATTTATTTATTACTTTTACATTTTTCCAAGAAACCTCTTGTACAGAATATTGAAAAAGAGAAACAACATATTTGAACAAAACAAAATCTCAATTAGGCAATTACATTCTTAATCAATACTATTATTCCCATAATATGGATCCAAGAATCCCAGTGAGTGTAATGAAATTAAGTAATATTAACAAAAAGAGCAAAACATCTGACTGCAGTAGAGGAGTCTACCTAATTACTCTACTATTGATGTTATTTCATTAACCCCTTCCAGGCGTTTTGTAGAGAGGAACCCTGTTAGTTGAGAAGGGTCAAAAAAATACATATGTATTGGATCTATATTTAACAATACATTTACAGGGATATCGTAATAAAAAAAGGCCTCCTATCATTTTGAGGAGCAGGAATTGCTGTTTATGTTTTTGGGTGTCCTTAGTTACGTCCGGGAGCATCTGTATCTTTAGTCCCAAAAATTCTTTGTGTGTATTTTTAAAGAACATTTTTAATAACCAGTCTCTATCCGGCAATAAATGTAGCAGGTTTTACTATGTCTTTCAATGATGTTTCCAGGATTGCAGCAGCATCCATTTGTAGATCCTGTTTTGGAAAGGAAAAATCTTCTTGTTCTTTCTCTTTCGCTGGTAAATAGAATACTTGTGTAAAAGGAGGAAGCATTTCTTCTGAAACATTCAAATTTTCCATAAGATATTTTTTCAACATTTCTTTTGCGGAAATCATTGGAGTTTTTGGAAAATTTAATAATCTGAGATTACTAGAGCGGGAATTATTTTCCAAATTTTCAATTTTTCTTCTCAAATTAGTGTTATCCCTAATAAGGGTAGTCTGTAATTGCTTCACTCCTAACAAATCTTTTTCAATATTTTCCACCTTATTATTTATTACAACAGTCTCTTGTTTAAGGTTTTTCAGTTCTTCTTTTTGTTCTAATACTGTTTTTTCCAATTCCTTTATCTGTGGGAACAATGACTGCCCCAAACTAACGACTAAGTCCCATAAGGAATCCAGGGTAACATTGGTAGGTTTTGCAAAAGAAAAAGTACCTGCATGTATTGGGTGGATTGTCTCAACCTCCAGATTCCTCTCTTCTTCACCTTGTCTTTTTAACTGCTCCATAGCTGTTTCTGCCGCGGGCTCGATGGACTCTGTAGCCTGGCTCATCGAAACCTCCTAGGAGAACAAGTCTGCTTCCCCGGCTAGACTGTCCTCTCTAGGTGAGCTGGCTCCCTGCGGCTGTGGAGGCGGGGTCCTTGCGTCAGGGCTCAGAGTCACGTCTAGCCCAGGGAGGTTCGCAACGGCTTCACTCGCTACAGGGACCTCCAGCGGGCGATTCCCCGGCGTTACCGTCTCTTGCTCCAGGCACCTCAGTATTTCATCTATCCTAAGCAGAGGAGAGGTTTCCCGGCGCCGTGAGGCTCCACCAGCGCTCTTACCTCTCCCCTTCGGCATCCTGATGAAGTAAGTAAAACTTTGAGGAGAATTACTGAAAGCGTCTCCCCACAGTCAGATCTTCGCGGCCATCTTGGATCCAGATGTCTATAGACTATTATTGATATGGCTTGGGGAAATCCACTGCTTATTCCTAGGATAAGTAGCATAAAATCCATTTTACTACTTGAGATCTAGTTAAGTACTTGGGATCTGGGTTGGCCACTGTTGGAAATAGGATACCAGGCTTTATGGACCTTCTGTCTGTCCCAATATGGCAATTCTTATGTTATATACTTATATGGTTGCAGTGCTTATTTGCTGCACCTCCTAGCCAAAGACTTCAGTGTCCCAGAAGACTAATGTTGTTGAAATTGTTAAATACTTCCATAACAATCATTTTGCAGTAGCAGCTCTGAAAAGAAAGGGTGGAACCAGTGGCATACGTAGCATATGTGACATCCGGGGCCCATCATTTTTTGACACCCCCCGCCCATCTGTACGAAAAACATGATTTTTAGTAACAAGCCACATGTCATACATGAGTACCTAGGAAAAGGCAGCATCTTACCAGTGGCGTACCTAGGGTATGTGGCACCCGGGGCCCATCATTTTTTGACACCCCCCCCCCCCCCCCTCATGTAAAATTTTTTTTTTTTTTTTTTTTTGCAATAACCATGAAATGGAATAAATGGTCAGAATAGAAACAGGCAGTGAAAATTTTCTTTTTTTTTTTTTTTTTTTTTTCCAAAGTATTTTTATTGAGAATGGCAAAAGGTCCAGACAAGCAACCATGGTCTGTACAGAAACTTATACATTATCAAAAAGAACACAGAATGAGAGTAACAGCAACAACAAGCATGAACAAGCCTCTCCCAAGAGAAAATTGCCAATGAGAGGCATAGCAATACACAACAAAAGGCCAAAACTTGGGGCAAGCAAACAAATCCCACCCCAGAACCCACAAGAATAATAAGCCGGACTAGACCCTCAGCCATATTTTATAATGAAAAAAACCCCCACAAGCAACAACACCCAGACCGCTCACCAGACACACCAATCCGCACAACAAGCACCCAAGAAACACCCAGCCACCACCCAGACAAAACTACCAGACACACCTACCCCACCAAGCCCAGACCCAACCCCCCCTCCCCAGAGAGTGCAAGCGCAAAGTGGACCGTGAAAAGGGCAGCTGCAGAAGTGGAAAGCCCCAGATAAGTAGGTTAGCTAAAGAAAGCCCACAGATAGAAGAAATCAGGATAACAGAAGTTCCAACAAATGCTCCCACAGAAAATTTTCTTTTATTGAACCTCATTTATGTAACCATTATTCCAAACATAACATAACATAAATTATGTCTGAATTGTCATGACATCAGAAGTACATATGGAGTAGTTGCAGGTGATGCTTGGGACAGTTCTGATTATGTTAGTTTGGTTTTATGTGTTTTTTTAATAGAAGGGTTTTTATTTCTTTTTTTAAGGTTTTGTAGTTTGTGGTCGAGGTCAATAGGTTGTAGAGTTGGGGGTCAAGTGTTGCAGCTCGAATGGCTAGGAGGTTGTCGAACAGTTTTTTTCTTTTGACGTTTTTGGTTGGAGGGTGTGTGAATGGTGCGTGAGTTCTCCTATGTCTGTTTGAAGTGGATTGAATTATTTAGCTGAAGAAATTAGTTACCCCCCCCCATTCCACACACATTAATTCTCTTCCATTTTTGTTCCCATTATAAAAAAACACTGATAAGTTCCCAGGAAAAAAATACATTAAAATAAGAAGTGAAAACAAAGGCCCCTACAGATGAGAACATAACATAAGAATAGCCTAACTGGGTCACACCAATGGTCCATCATGCCCAGTAGCCCATTCTCATGGTAGCCAATAGTGCTGCCCGATTCAGAGAAAAATATTTCATTCGATCCGATTCACCCTGTTGAATCGATTTTTCGATTAGATTCACTGTTAATGACACCGCTTTTTAAGTTTAAACAAAGTATAACAATAAATTTCACAACAACAATAAATTTCACAAAGTACTTAAAAAAAAAAAAATCAAATTTTTCCATTAAAGCAGTTCTGGAGACATTTGCTTGAACAGTCTTTTTTCCCAGTCCATAAGCAAGCAATATGAAAAAGATTTCCTTAATTATCTACTCAAACATTTTTGCTATTTACTTTCATTGTACCTATACTATTATTCAGTAGAAAAAATGGACTTAACTGTGCAGGAAATGAATCTCCTCATACACCCACCATATAGTGCAAAAATGTGCAAAGGTCTGTTTTTTTCTTTCGATCACTACATAGCCTAATGCCACACAAGCAGCGCTGTTACAAACATATTCTGAAGGTCAATGCTAAGGTTGACAAAGTTTCCTTCCTTGGACCAGAAGGAGATACTGACAAACCACTGGAAGAGATTCTAAAACAACTACCCAGAAATAACACCCAAAGACCCACTCAGTGTGTGAACCAGTTGAGTGGAGTGGACTAACTGGGGGTGGAAATGGGCCCAGAGTTTGCTCAGCAGAATTTCCCAGACTACCTCTTCCTCTCAACACACTGACATGCTACCACCACCACCAACACTAGGAACACCTCACCGAGTATGCCAGCAATGCTTATAAACTTTATAAAACACATTATTATATTTTCTTATAAAGCATATATTTTAACTGAACTCAGCCTTGCCATTCACAAAAATAGAAAAGTTCCCATTTCAAGCTGTCTCATGTACACTTTTCAAATCTAACATATTGTAATCACAAAACAGAAAATAAAATTATTTTTTCTACCTTTTGTTCTCTGATCAATATTCAAATCTTGTTGGTCCCAGGCTCTTGTTGTCTTGCTTGCCAGGGTCTCCTTTCTCCGTGCTAACCATCCGTCTGCCATCTCTGTTCTCCCCTTCCGTTTCCCTTCCCTCTCCCGGAGATCTGGCATCTTTCCTTTTTTTTGTCTCCATCCACAGATTCACCTTTTCTCAACTCCCCACCACCCCAGGATCCACCATCTCTCCCTTTCTGTTCCCAACTATCCTCCTATCCAGTATCTCTATCCCCCCTCCACACCATCCCCTGTTTCCAAGTTCTCTCCCTTTCTGTTCCTTCCCTCCCTAAATCCCATTATGCACCATCTCTCTCCCACTCCTCTGTTTTTAGACCCATTATTTCTAACCCCCAAAGTCTGGCATATGCATGTATCTTTGAACCCCCCCTTCCCTCTCTCCCTCTGTGTACTTTTACACCAGGACCCCCTTCCCCCGAAGGTCTGTCCCCCCTCCGAAGGGCTACACCCCACCCCTGAAGACCTGCACCCCCCGAAGGACTTTACCTCCCACCCGAAGGTCTGTCCCCCTCTGAAGGCCTAAACCCCACCCCTGAAGGACTGCACCCCCCCCCGAAGGCCTGCACTCCCTTGAAGGTCTGCACCCCCCCGAAGGCCTGTCCCCCCCTTGAAGGCCTGTCCCACCCCCTTGTAGGCCTGTCCCCCCTTTAAGGCCTGCCTGCCTGCCTTTCCCCCCCTTGAAGGCCTGTCTCCCCCTTGAAGGCCTGCACCCCCCTTGAAGGCCTGCACCCCCCTTGAAGGCCTGCACCCCCCCTTGAAGGCCTGCACCCCCCCTTGAAGGCCTGTCCCCCCCCTTGTAGGCCTGTCCCCCCCCCTTGTAGGCCTGTCCCCCCCCCTTGTAGGCCTGTCCCCCCCTTGAAGGCCTGCCTGCCTTTCCCCCCTTGAAGGCCTGCACCCCCTTGAAGGTCTGCACCCCCCCAAAGGCCTACACCCCCCCCCGAAGGTCTGCACCCCCCTGAAGGCCTGCCTGCCCCCCTTGAAGGCCTGCACCCCTTGAATGTCTGCACCCCCCCCCCGAAGGCCTGTCCCCCCTTGAAGGCCTGCCTGCCTGCCTGTCACCCCCCTCCCCCTTGAAAGCCTGCTTGCCTGCCCGCCCGCCCCACCCTGAAGGCCTGATGCCCCGACCCACCCCGAAGGACCGCTCGCCCCCCTGGCCTCCCCGCACCACCTATGAACAGCCGCAGCAGGATCGCGAAGTCAGCGTCGGGTACCAGCCCTAAGGGGGTGTTCCCGGCCTTGCCGTTCAGTCCCCCGCCACCCCCGAAGGACCGCTCGCCCCCCTGGCCTCCCCGCACCACCTATGAACAGCCGCAGCAGGATCGCGAAGTCAGCGTCAGCGATCCCTGCTGCTTCCTGCGCCACGGTCCCGCCCCTCCTCTGACGTCAGAGGAGGGGCGGGATCGCGTCGTAGGAAGCAGCGCAGGGATGCTGACGCTGACTTCGCGATCCTGCTGCGGCTGTTCATAGGTGGTGCGGGGAGGCCAGGGGGGCGAGCGGTCCTTCGGGGGTGGCGGGGGACTGAACGGCAAGGCCGGGAACACCCCCTTAGGGCTGGTACCCGGGGCGGCCCGCCCCCCCCCGCCCCCCCCTAGGTACGCCACTGCATCTTACATACTGCAGTGAGCAGTACAACATCAATATACTCATTGTAAAACTAAACAAGCCAGATTAGTACAGATCAATCCTGCAGTCAAGCCTAACAAAAAAACATGTCTTTCAAACACACAGAACACAGAAAACACCTTCGCCTAGTATGGAATATGTCATCACAAACTAACCCCTCCTCCTTTTACAAAACTGTAGTGTGAATTTTAGCCATGGTGGTAACAGCTCTGACGCTCATAGAATTCTGAGCATCAGAGCTGCTACCACCACGGCTGGTGCTAAAAAACGCTCCACAGTTTTGTAAAAGGGGGGATAAAATAGAAATAGACAAAGGTTAAATTGAACCAGTAAGAAGCTGGACTCTGCATACAGTGCACCACAGAAACAGTGACACATGTCTCCTAAAGCAATAAATAAATAGAAAATTTTTTTCTACCTTTGTCTTCTGTGGTTTCTGCTTTCCTCAGCTTCTTGTAACTCTCTTCCTTCCATCCACTGTCTGCCGTCTCTCTTTCCCTATATGGCATCTTCTCTCCTTCTATGCCCCTTCCAGAAACTGTATGCCTCCCCCTTCCATCTCTCCTTTCACCCCCATTGTTCTGGCATCTCTCTCCTCTCCTTCCCTCTCCTATGCAATCCCTTTCCCTTTTTTCCCTCATTTTCCTTTTCAATTTATTTTCTGCATCTGTCTAGATTATGTTCTTACTACTCTCTCATCATTGTCCTTTTTTACTGTCTACCTAAAGCTTGCCACCTCTTTCCCTCACCCTCTAGTGTTTCCCTAATTCAATCCTTTTCTCCCCATCATGTGCCCTCCTTTTATTTATCCCCTCCTTCCATCATGTACCCTCTTTCTCCAACCCTTCCATCTAGTACCTTCTCCTCTCTCTGTCCACTTCCATCCAGCATCTGCTCCCCTCTTTCTCTCCTCCCATTTCCTTCCTGCATTTGCTCCCTTATCTCTCCCATCTGCACTGCCATCCAGCATAGGCTCCCCACTACCATCCAATGTCTGCCCTTTCTCTCACCATCCACCCCTCTTCAATCAGCATCTGACCCCTTTCTCTCCCTCCAATATCCTTCCCCCTTATGTCTCTCCCCTTTCTCTGTACATCAATTCTATCAGCACCACCCTTCCATACCACCCTGCCCCCTTTCTTTCCCTCCACCACTCTTCCATTCCAGAAATCCTGCTCCTTTCTCTCCTTTCATGCAGCAAGGTCCCACGATGACTGTAGCTGCCGGCTGCCAGTCCACCCCACTCCGACGTACTTGCTCTGGAGCAGACTCAGCAGCCACATGCTGGAAGGTCCTGCAATGACTCGTCTGCTGACTCTGCTCCAGAACAAGTAAGTTACGTCGGAGGGGGTGGACCCGGCAGACGCAGGGAGTTGTGGCAAAGTTCCGAAATGACTGCGTCTGCCAGGTCCACCCCATCCGATGTAACTTAATTCTTCCGGAGCAGAGTCAGCAGACGAGTCAGCGTGGGACCTTCCTGCACCTCAGCACGGCTGACGACTCTGCTGCAGAAAAAGTAAGTCAGAGGTAACGTGACCATTTATTTTTTTCATCAAAAGGGGACATCTATTAATTGACTGTGTATCCTTTCTTTCATTTCTTTCTTTCCACACTCAGGCCCAACAATTGTCCCTTTCTGTTCCCTCCCTCCTTCCTTCCCATGTCCTTAGTGCCCCCAGTGCCTCCGTCCCGTGTCCATAGTGCCCCCAGTGCCTCCATCCCGTGTCCATAGTGCTCCCAGTGCCTCCGTCCCGTGTCCTTAGTGCCCCCAGTGCCTCCTTCTCGTGTCCTTAGTGCCCCCAGTGCCTCCTTCTCGTGTCCTTAGTGCCTCAGTCATGTCCATAGTTCCCAAAGCGCCTCAGCGCCTCCGTCCCGTGTCCATGATGCCCCCAGTGCCTCCTTCCCGTGTCCATAATGCCCCCAGTGCCCCCTTCCTGTGTCCTTAGTGCCCCCAGTGCCTCCTTCTCATATCCTTAGTGCCTCCGTCCCGTGTCCATGGTGCCCCCAGCGCCTCCGTCCCGTGTCCATGGTGCCCCCAGCGCCTCCGTCTCGTGTCCATGGTGCCCCCAGCGCCTCCGTCCCGTGTCCATGGTGCCCCCAGCGCCTGCGTCCCGTGTTCATGGTGCCCCCAGCGCCTCCGTCCCGTGTCCATGGTGCCCCCAGCGCCTCCGTCCCGTGTCCATGGTGCCCCCAGCGCCTCCGTCCCGTGTCCATGGTGCCCCCAGCGCCTCCGTCCCGTGTCCATGGTGCCCCCAGCGCCTCCGTCCCGTGTCCATGGTGCTCCCAGCGCCTCCGTCCCGTGTCCATGGTGCTCCCAGCGCCTCCGTCCCGTGTCCATGGTGCCCCCAGCGCCTCCGTCCCGTGTCCATGGTGCCCCCAGCGCCTCCGTCCCGTGTCCATGGTGCCCCCAGCGCCTCCGTCCCGTGTCCATGGTGCCCCAGTGCCTCCTTCTTATGTTCCCCCACTACCTTCCAGATTTTGGCCACCTCCAAAGCCAGCCTGCCTGTCTACCTATCTCCCTCCCTCCCTGCTGCGCTAAAGCCAGCCAGCTTGCCTGCCTACATTCTGCCCTCCCTGCCACGGAAAAAAAAAAAAAAAAGCGCGTCTCCCCTTCCTTTCCCCCAGTCCGCGCCTGCAGTCTTACCTCCCCCCGCCAACAAGAATCTTGCTGCTTACTGGCAAAAGGGCCAACTGCCCCTATCAGTGTTCCCTCCAAGGTACAGCATGCACAACCACACACTGTTCTTAATGTAGCCATGCATCATTCCTGAAACTGTTGCAGAAGTGGATGAGCCTATGCCACTGGAAATACTCAGTGAAATCAAATAAAGCCACAACTGCGTTCTTAAGTACGAGTCTTACTTAAGTTGGGTGATAGATGTGATCCCTGTGGCACACCACTTGTTGAATTCCAAGGTCTAGGTAAATCATGGCCTTTATGAACATTTTTTTTTTTTTACAAATCTTTATTCATTTTTCATCTTACAACAAATACCTATAAATTAAACATTTGTCAATAAATACATCATTTGAAATTCTATCATTTATGATACTAATAGATAAAAATTTTAACCCATCCCTCCCACCCTTTCAGTCTTATATTCAATCAAATGTCACATCAATAATCATTCCTAGTGATCTGATCATTTAATAAATTCAAAATTCCCCCTCCCATCCCTTCTACCTTAAATTGTATTTATAATGTAAAATGGTATCTACTCATTGCAATATTTTGTTAATGGCCCCCATATCTCTTTAAATTTATTAAAATTCCCTTTTTGTACAGCTATTGTTCTCTCCATTTTGTAAATGTAACATATTGAATTCCACCAGAAGTTATAATTAAGTCTATTCCAATTTTTCCAATTACTTGTGATCTGTTGTATGGCGATTCCTGTCATAATCATTAAAAGTTTATTATTCTTTGATGAAATTGGCTCTTTGTTCTCATTGACATACTGAATAAAATTGTATCATTGGATAATGTCACATGATTCTGCAACAAACAATTAATTTGGGGCCAAATTGATTTCCAAAAGGCCATAATAAAGGGACAATAAAATAATAAATGATCTAGAGTCCCTGCTTCAAGATTACAGTGCCAGCCTTTATGAACTTGATAAGTTATAGGAGTTCAAAACATTAATACTAATCACAATACTGTTATAAAGGTTGAGTGAATTGGAGATCGACTCCATCAAAGGCTACAGATATATGGAACTATAATGTAATTGCTTGCTTTCCTAAACTCAAGTGTAATGATATCTGACATCTCTAATATTAAAGTCTCTGTGCTGTGATGAAGTGAATTCTCTTAATCAAAAATAGTAACCGTACTCAAACTCATATACTGGGCCAACAATGAAACTAAGGAGTAGACCCAGCTCAAAAATAGAGACGAAGACTTAATTTCTCAAGTGCCCAAGGTCAGCAGCCAGAACAAATCATGGTTGTTGAACCAACAACCATGATTTGTTCTGGCTGCTGACCTTGGGCACTTGAGAAATTAAGTCTTCGTCTCTATTTTTGAGCTGGGTCTACTCCTTAGTTTCATTGTTGGCCCTGTGATGAAGTGAGCCTGGTAGTGAAAGGAATTGGATAAGTTGTTGATTTACAGATAACGCTAGAAGTTTTGTGAGGCAAGATATGCTTGCAATTGGCCTATAATTTTCATATTTAGTAAGATCAATAGCCACAAATTTTGGCATAGGAGTCAACATTATATGACATAACTCTTTAGGATAAACACCCTCATTCACAAAATGTATGATCCATACAAGAATATTATACTATTGAAGAAACATATAATTAGTTATCCATACTATTGTCTTATTTGAATTGCTACAATTCTCTTTTATAGTGAAGCCTCTGACAAATTCTTGACTAGTTTGCAACTATTTTAAAACACCTCAGCTAGACTAATTTTTGGGCAAAAAGATATGAACAAACCACTCCATTGTTGAGGAGAATTCATATGCTGCAGCTAGGATCTCAGATTAAATTTAAGATAGCCTGTTGGTCTATAAATCACTTTATGGCTTTTCTTCTGATCAATTAAACTATTTAAAGATTCCAACAAAAACTGCCACATCAAGAAGTTCATGTTGTTTTAAGCTAAATAATCCTTCTGTTAAGAACATTTCCCAGAAAAAAATTCAAAAACACATTTGGTGATCAAGCTGCTAAAGTATGGAACTGTTTACCTCTTGGTATATAAGACAACTAGATGGGCTTTTACAAAGGTGAACTTCCGAACCACCTATAGAAACAGAATGGAAAGCTCAGCTTTTAGTATGCACTGCTCAGCAGTACATCTTTCTAATAGGACCACCTAGATTCTTATTAGGCTTTTCATGAAGATCTTAAAACATATTTGTTTGAAATTAAAGACAGTCAGAGCCTGAATGTATATGTAATTCCTCTTGCTTTAAAGGTTTTGCCTTTTTGTAATCCGCACCGAATCAAACTGAATAGTAGTAGAATATATGCGTTTGAATTGAACTGAGTGATCCCCATGTTGGCTCTATTCTCAAAATGGATACCATGACCTATTACAGCAGTCTCATGAGATTGCCATTAAAAATCATGTCAGCCTTTTGAGAGAAGAGCCAGCATAGGCAGAGTGACACCTGTCCTGAGTACACCTCTAGACTGCCAGGAATTGAGAGATAGTCCTTACAAGTGGATCTGTAGCATCACATCATACCTTATGAGTTTTATTTTGTTGGGAAGACTTGGTGAACCGTACAATTCTTTATCTACCATTATCTACTATGTTGCTATGTAAAGGCAACTCCTGTTTGGGAGGGAGACAAAACAGGGAAAAGTACAAACTTCAGTTTCCACCAAACACAGTCAATTTCAGCCGGAACTGAAATGGTGGCTATAGCCTTTTGGCCAAAATGGAAAGCAGGCAGAAAGGATTTTAGGCCAGTTTCTGTACTATAGCTGAAACTCATTTGACCTTTATTCCAGAGGTGATCTGGTAAATTAAAGATTGGTGAGCCCGACATCAGTGCCAAGCAAAATGGCAGAGACCATTATAAACAACAAAATTACAGAGCATATACATAAGCATGAACTAATGAGACAAAGCCAACATGGATTTAGTCAAGGGAAATCTTGCCTCAGCCAACTTACTATATTTTCTTTGAAGGGGTGAACAAATGTGGATAGAGTTGAGCCGGTTTTATACTGTGTACCTGGATTACAAAGGCATTTGACAAAGTAACTCATGAAGAAATTAAAAAAATTGTGGGATATTGTGTCATATTGTGGATTAAGAACTGGTTAGATGGCAGACAACCAAAAGGAGGTTAAATGGTCCATATTCTCAATGGAGAAAGATAGGTAGTGGGGTTCCCTAGGAGTCTGTGCTGAGATTGCTGTTTTATCAATGTTTATCAATGATCTAGAGATGGAAAGAACTAGTGGGATAATTAAATATGTTAATGACAAAGTTGCTCAAAGTTGTTAAATCACAATGTGAAAAATTATAAAATGACTAGTCCTGGTGGAATTCTATGCAAACCTCTTCTTCCCCCATGCAGGTCTGGCCTCTCTCCCACCAATCGACACCCCCCCCCTCAATACGAGATCAAACATACCTGCAGACCTCCCTAGGAAGCAGTGGTAGGGCCTTCCCTATGTCACATCACTCTTCCTCTAGATAGATGATGTAGCAGAGGGAAGACCCTGGCAAGGCTAGCCGCAAGCAGCCTGTTAACAGTGCTACCTCCACTACTGCTGCTCTAGGAGGCCTGCATGTATGTCTGATCTCATGGAGGAGGTGTCTGAGAGAAGCCAGATCTGTACAGGGGAGGAGGAAGGGATGGGGACAGGGGCAGAATGGAAGGTTGCACGGAATTCCACCAGGAGTAGTCCTATTATAATTGGGGGGATGGGGGCGGGAGGAGGGGACATGGATGTTAGACCTTGCAGGGAGAGGAGAGGGAAGGGGTTCATGGATGCTAGAACTGCAGGGAGAGGAGGAGAAGGGAGGGGTTCATGGATGGTAGACATGCAGGGAGAGGAGGGGACATAGATGCTGCAGTACAAGTGGGGAGGGGAGGGGAGGGAAGGGGAGGGGATATGTATGCACGACCTGCAGGGGGAGGAGGATAGGGGACATGGATGATGGACCCCTAAGTAGAGGGGGAAGGGGTGAGTACGAACCCCAGGTTAGAAAGGAAGTAAAAAGAAAGAGATTCTTGAGTCAAGATGCCAGACTATGGGGAGAAGGGAAGGGATTTAGGATGCAAGCAAGAAAGGTGGTGAATGGGGTAAAGGGACATGGTTGCTGGACTCACCAAGTGGGGATTGGTGGGATGGTAGAAAGAGGAAGAGTGTGACCAAGACCAGAAAGGGGATGGGAAGGGAGGAAGAGATTCTTAGCAAGCGGAGAGAGGTAAAGAGAGATGCCAGACTATGAGGGCCAAAGAGGGGATTCAGGGTGCAAGTGAGAGAAGGGCGGGATTTAGAAGGAGACAGAACTGCAGTTGGAGTGAAAGAGAGGATGCTGGAACCTGAGAAAGGAAAAGACAGAAAGGAATTTCAGGCCTCTTGATAGGAGAATTCTTGGACAAGACTCTGATCAACCAGTCATCCAAGTAAAGATGTATCTGAATTCCCTCCTTTCTGAAGTGAGCTTCCACAACAAATCACCTTGGAGAACATGCACAGAGCCATCACCAGTGTTAAGGGAAATGTGGAGAACTGAAAATGCCTCCCTAGCACATGAAACCTCAAGAATCTTCTGTGCTCCAGAAATATGGGAATATAAAGACAGGCCTCTATCAAATCTAGGGAGGCCAGGAATTCCCTGTTGAAACCGCCAATGACTGAACGAACAGTCTCCATGTGGAACCGCAACACCTCTAGCGCTGTATTTACTTGACTTCAGATCCAGGATTGGTCTCCAATCATCTGAATCTTTCTTGGGCACTATGAAGTATATTGAGTAACTGCCTAAACCTGATTCCACAGGAGGAATGGGCTCTATGGCTCGAATGTCTAAGAGCCTTTGTACTGTTGCTCGGACTCTGACTACCTTCACCAGCTGTCCAACCAAAAAATCCAAATAGTAATCTAGTAAGAGGTATCAGAATTTGTGTTTGTAACAGATTTGTATTATCTCCAGCACCCAGCAGTCCCGAGTTGATATGCGCCTACACCTCTTATAGGCCATTAACCTCCTGCCTATCCACCACGGCACAGCTACTGACCTGACATCACAGAGACTTTTTGGAGGCCACAGGGGTATGCGTATCGGAAGACAGAGTACACCCTGAGTGTCCATACCTCTGCCAAAAGTATCATTATGTTCTCTGCTAACGAGTTCCTCCAGAGTACTGGTGAAAGTGCCTTGAGCCATGAAAATTACCCCAATTATATCCTCTAGGGCAGGGGTGCCCAATACGTCGATCGCAATCGACCAATAGCTCAGGAAGGCAATGTGAGTCGATCGCGGAGCCTATCCCGGGCTCCGTGAAAGACTCGTGTTGCCGTCCTGATCTACCGGGCCGATCAGCCTTCTTCTGTGTTCTCCCTAAGGCCTTTTATCTGGGCGGTCCGCCCAGCTGTCATCTGCTACTGCCGCCACTGCTGAACATAAAAAAAAACCCGGCTTGGAGATTTCAGCCCGTAGCGAACTTATGCTCCGGGCTCTAACATGTGCGTGCCGGCTTCCCTTCTCTTCCCTCCGAAACCAGAAGTTATGTCCGGGGGGGGGGAGAAGGGAAGCCGGCACGCACATGTTGAGAGCCCTAAAGCAAGCGTTCGCTATGGGCTAAGGTGGGAGACAGGTCAGTGAAGCTTTCCATTTGCTCTTCTTGCTGCCGGGTCCTACCTACTTTCAGTTTCCGTGAAGGCAGGACCCAGCAGCATTTCCCCAATAGGTCCATCGCAATCTAGGGCCAATCAGCCTTCCTCTTCCCCGACGGCTGAATTGGTCAGCCCTGAAGCAGGGAGAGCTTGGGGCAGCGGCGGCTTTGGGGCCCGTTATCCATTGGTGGCGGCTTCCTTAAACTAAACAAAAAGAGAGCCTTTGTTTTGGTGACTACAATTCCCTTCCTCATAGAGACCGATGTTAGTCTCGGGAGAGAAACTAAAAAAAGAGAAATCTAAAGTTTTTGATGTTTTACTGAGTCAATCTGATCTCCAAAATTCAGATATGAGTCCAGAATGTTTTTCTTCAGGCTAAGGCAACTTAGCCTAAGTTATGTTTTAACCCAGAATGGTTTCAGGATAGTTGCACAGGCTCCCCTATTTGGACTTTTGCAACTCTCTATATTTGGTATCACAGAATGAATTCAAACAATTACAACTGCTCTATAACACTGCAGCCAGACTAATCTTTCAAGTACACCAATTTGAACAGGTCAGCCCATTGCTGCGATAACTCCACTGGTTGCCAGTGAAAAAAAGAACACTGTTCGAGACTGCTTGTATTGTCTACAAGGGACTAATCATCTGATATTAAGGTATCATTCTCCTTCAGCAATTCAAGAACAATACAGTGGCATAAACTGACCTACCATTTGCTCTTCAAATTTGCCGGCACTGGCAGTGGCTTGGGGGAGGGCAGGGAGAAAGAAAGAAAGGGGGCAGGCAGGGAGACAGAAGGAAAGAAGAGAAACAGAAAGGGGGCATGAAGAGAGGAAAAAAAGGGAGGCAGAGAGAAAGAAAGGGCAGGGAGAGAAGAAGAAAAAGTTGGGGGAGGGAATGAGGTCTGGAGGAGAGGAAGCATACAAGCTGAAAGAAGGGAAGAAAGATTGAGTGCAAAGTCAGAAGAAGAAAGTGCAACCAGAGACTCATGAAATCACCAGACAACAAAGGTAGGAAAAATGATTTTATTTTCAATTTAGTGATCAAAATGTGTCTGAATTTATATTAGCTGTCTATATTTTACACTATGATCCCCTTTTACTAAACCGCAATATAGGTTTTTAGCACAGGGAGCCTATGAGCATCGAGAACAGCGCTGGGCATTCAGCGCAGCTCCCTGCACTAAAAACTGCTATCGTGGTTTAGCAAAAAGGGAGAGGGGTATATTTGTGTATTTTTGTATGGTTGTTACTGAGGTGACAGTGCATAGAGTCATCTGCTTTGACCTCCTTGAAAAAACCCCGAAATAGGAATGATAATTAACATTTTCCATGCGTACAGTGTACTTTGTGGGGGGTTTTTTAATTTTATTGTTGGTAGAAAATTTTGACTTGGTCGTTTTAAAAGTAGCTCGCAAGCCCAAAAAGTGTGGGCACCCCTGCTCTAGGGCACAAGGTCTACTGTCTGGAAGAGTCTTAGGTGGACAGTCTGCCATACTGACCATAAGGTTGTCCAGCCCTTTACTGAAAGAGCATCTGCCCCTTAAAGGGAAGCCTACTTAGAGAGGCTTTTCGAAGCCGAATTTCCTGCCCACTGCTGATCCAAAACATTCTGAGGGTAGAGACAGAGAAGGATGGAGATAGAGTACGCAGACACCTTGCTCAAAACTCTGATAATGTCATGTACGGCATCCACTATATAATCAATCCCCACTTATGGGCCACATGCAACTCACCGTTAAATTTTATGCAGTCTACAAGATCATGAGAAGTATACACAGAAAACTGCTCATACACGTACCTTTAACCAGTTTTGTTATCAATTGAACCATTTCAGAATACAACAATGGGAAAGCACAGTTACTTACTGTAACAGGTGTTATCCAAGGACAGCAGGCAAATATTCTCACATGTGGGCGACGTCACCAACGAAGCCCTGGTACAGACACTTTAAAAGTGCATCACCACTTTAAGACTTTCAGAAAGTTTGCGATAGCCCGCATCGTGCATGTGCGAGTGCCTGCCCACCCGACGTAGGCGTGCGGTCCCTCAGTTCAAATAAGCCAGCTAAGAAGCCAACCAGGGGAGGTGGGTGGGTTGTGAGAATATCTGCCAGCTGTCCCTGGGTAACACGTTACGGTATGTAACTGTACTTTATCCCAAGACAAGCAGGCAGCATATTCTCAAATGTGGGTGACCTCTAAGCTAATTATAAAGTGATGGTGGGAGTGTTGGCCTCAGAGAATAAATTTTGTAATACTGACTAGCCAAAGCACCCATCCCGTCTAGAAAAAGATTCCAGACAGTAATGTGATGTGAATGTATGAACTGAGGACCAGGTGGCAGCTTTACAGATTTCCTCAATAGGAGTAGATCTGAGGAAAGATACAGATGCCGCCATAGCTCAAACCTTGCGGGCTGTGACAAGACTCTCCAGTTGCAGTCAAGCCTGAGCATAACAGAATGATATACAGGAAGCCAACCAGTTGGAAATCGTTCTCTTGGAAATAGAATGTCCAAACTTTTTAGGATCAAAAGAAACGAAAAATTGTGGAGATGTTCTATGCGGCTTTGTTATGTTGATGTAATAGGCCAAAGCATGCTTACAGTCCAGAGTGTGTAGTGCTGTTTCTCTTGCATGAGAATGAGGCTTAGGGAAAAAACTGGAAGCACAATTGACTAATAAAGATGAAAGTCAGTGACAACTTTTGGTAGAAACTTTGGATGCATGTGAAGAACCACTTTATCGTGATGAAAAACTGTAAAAGGTGGATCTATCACTAACGCCTGAAGCTCACTGAGAGATATGAGAAAAACAACTTTCCAGGAGAGAAACTTGAGATGAGTTGTAGCCATTTGTTCAAATAGAGGCTTCATTACACTGGAAAGAACATTTAACATCCCAGAAATGTCGCGCTTTGGAGCGCAAATGGAAAAAGTCCAAATCCCCTTCAGATAGACAGACCTGGAGGGTCTATATTAAACTTTACAATTCAACACTAAAAAAAAGACAGGAAGAACTTCTTCGGAGAAAAGATCTCCAGATCCAACAACCAGATCAGTGCGCTGTTCAACATTTGGCCCTCCTTAACTACAAAAAAGGACCCATCCTTGCTCCCCTCATCTCTATCAGCCGATGCCCTAGCAAAATTCTTCAATGAAAAGGTTACCACCCTAAGATGCTCCTTCCCGCCTACAGTCTCCTACAACTCCCTGGCCTCTACTGACCTTAACCCTACCCTACCTGACTCCAATCCCATTCCAGCTGACAGATCCTGGACCGTCTTTGAGCTTGTTTCCGAATCACAAGTCTCCAAACTCTGCCTCAAACTAAAAACTTGCAAGTGTATCTTGGATCCTTTCCCCTCCTACCTATTCGAGAATATCTCTACACAGACCATCGCTTCCCTCACCAAACTTATAAACTCTGCCCTAACATCAGGCCTTTTCTCCTTCGAAATGGGACATATTGCACTGACCCCTCTATTGAAAAAGATCGACCTTGACCCCTCCATACCATCCAATTACCGTCCAATAGCAAATATCCCTCTCCTAACCAAGATGTTAGAATCTATCATATCCACTCAACTCTCATCCTACCTAGAAAGATTCTCTATTCTCCTACCCTACCAATTCGGCTTCAGACCCAACTTCAGCACCGAATCCCTATTGGCTTCACTAATCTCTAAGGTGCAACAACTCCATTCTCGCAACAAATTCGCTGTTCTTCTACAATTTGACCTCTCCGCAGCTTTCGACATCGTCCATCACGATATCCTAATCTTCCAACTCTCCGAAATAGGCATAAGCTCCACAGTCCTAAATTGGTTCTCGAAATTCCTACGCTTCCGCTCCTACACCGTTAACGCAAACGGTACCTCATCTTCCCCCTGGAAGCCGATATGTGGAGTCCCGCAAAGCTCACCCCTCTCTCCTATCCTCTTCAACATCTACATGTCCTTTCTGAAACACCTCCACCTAGAAACTCTCTACACCTATGCGGACGATATCCTCATCCTCCTCGAGACCGATTCGAACCTCACTAACCTCGCTGAGAACATATCCACATGCACAATGAACCTCCAATCCTGGGCCCAAGCTGTACAAATGAAGCGGAATGAGTCCAAAACAAAACTACTTTGGCTCAGCCCAATATTAGATCATTTACCCACCTCCATCCCACTATCTTCCGGCCCCATTCTTCAGCTTGAGTTCTCAAGCAAAGTCCTGGGCATCATCATAGACTCCTCTCTCTCCTTCAATGACCACCTCAACTCCTTGGTAAAAAAAAAAGCTTCTTTAGCCTTCATATGCTGAGGAAAGCGAGATCCTGCTTTCATCATTCTCACTTTGCCGTCCTTGTTCTCTAGACTGGATTATTGCAACTCCATTTATATAAGCCTAACTAAGAAAAACCTCCATATACTCCAGTTAATTCAGAATGCCGCGGCTAAGCTTATTTTCGCAAAATGCAAGTTCGACCACGTCTCCCCACTCCTGCCCAAGCTTCACTGGCTTCCAGTACACTCCAGAGTCCTCTTTAAATGTGCTTGCTTAGCCTTCAAGATCCTACATGGCATCCTTCCTCCCATTATCCCACTCTTTTGGAACTCCTCAAACCCTAACTCCACCAGACCCTCCCAAAAACTGAAACTATCATTCCCCTCTACAAAAGGTATATCCGGTGCAGGAAAACTAGGAACATCCCTCCCCTTTAGAATCACAGAACTCTGGAACAACCTCACGTCCCCGCTCAGAAATTCAAGCTCCCTCCAATCCTTCCGCAAACACCTGAAAACTTGGCTCTTTTCAAAAACCTAACACCTCCCGCTCTCTAGTACCCTTGTCCCTCTCTTTCTTCTTAGTTCCTTTCCTATAACCCCTCATTGTAGTTCCTTTCTATTCTAACTGTAAACCGTGCCAAGCTCTACGTTCACGGAGATGGCGCGGTATACAAACCTAAGATTTAGTTTAGTTTAGACTATTGGAGGAGGTTTGAGAGGTGGTTTTACATTGAAAAGTCCCTTCATTAATCTTGAGTCCAAAGGATGAGCAGTGAGAGGTTTGCCCTCGACTGGTCGGTGAAAAGCTGTAATTACACTGAGGTGGACTCTAATAGATGTAGACTTGATTCCAGAATCAAAAAGATGAACAAGATAGTCAAGGACCAGATCAACTGACAAGGAAGTTGGATCATGACGATGAAGACGACACCAGGAAGAAAAACATGTCCACTTTTGTTGGTAACATTCTTGAGTGGTCAGTTTTCTGGAAGCATTTATAATATCTCGGACTGGTTGAGAGAGATGAAGATCAGATGCATTCAGCCTGAGCGAAACCAAGCTGTCAGGTGGGATGTAGAAGAGTTGGCAGGTTGGGATGGGATGTAGAAGAGGTTGGGGTGTAGAAGAGATCCCTGATTCTGTGTAAACAGAGTAGGAAAAACTGGTAGAGGTATTGGCTCCCTGGTGCCGAGTTGAAGTAGAAGGGAGAACCAATGTTGTCTGGGTCACCGAGGAACAATGAGAATCATAGTCATGTGACTCCTTTCTACTGTGAGTTGCATTGGCTTCCAGTGGAGGTGCGTGTTTTGTTTAAGCTGGGTTGTCTTTGTTACAAAGTTGTGTATGGTATTGCTCCAAACTATATGACCAATAGATTTCTCATAGCATTCCATAAACATAGGAGAGAATCACATGCATTGTTTAATTTTTCGTCTGCTCAAGTAAAGCGCAAGAAATCCTTGGAACATACACTAGCATTTCAGGCTGCTTTCTATGACAGGGAATTTAGGCCACTGTTGTGTAGTGCTTGCTCTTACAAGTACTTTAGAACTCAATTGAAAACTCATCTTTTTTCAAAATATTTAGCGAACTAATTTAAATCATCCTTAGGTTATGTTATTTTTAATCTTTTGTTCACCGCATTGAACTTACGGTTATGCAATTTATAAGTACGATGTTATGTTATGTAAGAAGCTATGGTGGGCGATCGACGTGGAGATGCTGATGCAGAAGATCCCTCAGCCTCAGTGGTAGATGGAGTTGCAGAATCCGAGTCACCGAATAAATTAAGATCATGAAGCATCGATGGGGACCAATGATGAGATGAGTGTCAATCCGGTGTCGAAGTGTCAACATGTTTGCGTTTGTGAGACACCTTACCAGACTTTATTGGTGTTTGAGCTTTCAATGACCAGGATGATGGAGTTTGGTGCCGAGAGCCTCGATGCTTCGATGTCCTGGTGGAAGACCTGGAGCGTCGTGAGCTAGACTGACGCCGTATAGGCAGGTGGTCGGTGTCATAATATGCCAGACTGGACCTGAACCAGAAGATTCGGTGTTGACACTGGGAGAAGATGCGTCAGGAGTAACATCTGAAAATGCTCCCTGAGCTCATCCCTAACCAAGGCATCGATTTTCTGCTTAAGGATTAGCACCGGTACGGAAGGCTGTAACTTTTTGGCCGGTACTGAAGGTGCAGTGACACAGTCCTGCGAAGAGGAGGCCGATGAAGAGGCACTCACCAATATAGGCGAGATCGGCATGACAAAAAGTCAGAAAACCACGAAGAGCGGGAAGGCAGAGAAAAATTTCAACAGCCGCAGAAACTAAGAAACTGAGGAACCGTGCACCTACGTCGGGTGGGAAGGCACACATGCATGCATGGTGCGGGCTATCGCAAATTTAAAGTGTCCGTACCGGGGCTCCATCGGTGACGTCACCCACATGTGAGAATATCTTGCCTGCTTGTCCTGGGAGAAGAGACTTGTTTGACAGCATTAGCAACTGTTTTGAAAGCCTAAAGTATATGGAACAAGGCTATTTTGGTAATAATTTATGATCATTCATTCATCACATTTGTTGGCAATAAATTACATGGCACATTTGTCAACTTTACATATACAGCCTGATAGAGATAGTACTGACATACATGCAGCTCTCTGTATATATAAATTTGCCTACCGCTGTGCTAACTGTGTCTCACATCCTCTACTGAAAACATTAAGTCCATGATTCAGATGGCACAGAGAAAGCCATAGGGAAATGTGTGTCTAGCTCAGCACTGATAAATTTCATTTGAAGAGCTGGGCCAACTTTGGGTTTGGGTTAATCAATAACAAATTGCTCCTCTAGCATTCAGGCCATTTGCAATAATGGTGGTGGATGCACCTCTATAATCTGAGATTTGTCCTCTAACCTGCACGTATCACTGTATAGGCTGCTTGCATGCGCAGATGCACTCCAGACACAGCCCAAAGAGACAAGGTTTGTGTGGGGCTGTGGTTGGGGGGGAGCAGAATGGGGCGTGGTCATATGTCCTCTTTTCTCAGATGCAAATCTGTTAACCCTAACCTTGAGACACTCACCCCAAATATGCAAGGATATACAACTTTAGCTGTGAAGACATAGCTGGACATATAAACCCCCATCTGGTGCTCTGTGCTCACTCTACCTCCTACTTTTTACCTCTCTCGTTCTTTTCTTGTTCCATCTTCTCAAGTCTCTCTCCCCACTGGCAAGGTTTTGCTCCCTGTCTGAGCTGTTCTCTGGTTCTTCCATCTCCAACCTGTTTTCCTGATTTCGTTTCCTCTTCCCTGTATGTTTCAGTCTGTTCTCTAGCCGTTCAGGAGGTTTAAGATTAACATCTTTCTGCAGAAGACAAAAAGCAAGAGTACATCAGAAACTTGGGGGGGGGGACATTGAATCCTTGCTTCATTTCCACAGCTGGGCAGGGTTCCCAGAAACAATGGTGGCAATATTCATCAGAATCATTAATGCATACAGATTTTCAAGGAAAGGAATAGGAAACCACTCTGCAAAAAAACTCATGCAAGTGGCAGCTCCCACAAAAGCCATTCGTGATTTGGTATTTACATACAAGGAACTACCTTTATTTAATATTAGGTGAATTAACTTATGCATGTAAAAGTTAGAACTATTATTTCTGCCTTCAGACTTGTATGCACAAGTTATATTGATACACAGCTGTTATCTGGGCAGCTTCTGACCTTGCTTCTTTGCATACCCTCATATCCTATCTCACTTTACATGCATATA
Source organism: Geotrypetes seraphini (assembly GCF_902459505.1). Taxonomy (NCBI): domain Eukaryota; kingdom Metazoa; phylum Chordata; class Amphibia; order Gymnophiona; family Dermophiidae; genus Geotrypetes; species Geotrypetes seraphini. The sequence continues at coordinate 106,444,793 of NC_047088.1, read as the reverse complement.
GACTTTGGTCATATATCACCTGTGTTCAAAGCAAATCATTCAGAGCAGCAAGATTTTACAACCAAGGAACTTCTGTTTAACTTCAGTTTCTATATGTCTCTTGCTCCTCCTTCCCCCAATTACTCTCATTTTCCTTATCCATTAGTGTTCTCTCTCTCTCTCTCTTTCTTCTATAACTTTTAAAAATGCAACAGCTAACAGTTGTCTGTATCCCTTTACAGAGCACCACAGATTATTTTTTTTTTTAAATTATAAAAAAGGATACAAGAACAAAATGAAAGATAACAGTCTTCCAACACAAAAAAAGGTTCCATTGTTTTAAGACCCTCTGAAATACAATATTCACGCAAACTACTCTGTCCATACTTGCACTAACCAAACTGTAACTGGATATGAAAAAATATAGTTATAGCATTCCTTTATGAACCCTATCCCCTCCTTTTTATTTAAAAAAAAAAAAAAAAACACAGACCATTCAAGCCTATTAAAAAGGTAAAATTATGGGCTCCTTTTACTAAGCTGTGATAGCATTTTTAGTGCACACAGCATTTTAGCACGCGCTAAACCCGCGCTACGCGCCAGCTCAATGCTGGTGTTAGCATCTAGCACGCACAGCATTTTAGCGCACCCTATTCCGCACATTAATGCCCTAACACAGCTTAGTAAAGGAGCCCTATGTCTTGCCTGATTTTCTTTAGTCAGCAACACTATTCTATTACATTGGGCGTTATCCCTTCTTACCAGTAGGTGGAAGTAGAGAAAAGATTAACTCTACCAAGATTTTACAATCACTGGTAATATACTGTGTTGTCCCCTGAAGATTCCACTTTGCATCTGCCCAAGCAGGTCTCTATATAATGCAGCCACATCCATCAATCACCACAGCTGCAATGATACACAAGAAGGCATACCAGCACAGTGGCATCTGCTATTCTACATAACCAGGCTACAGCAGTATCACGAAAACCTCATACTGCAGCCAATCTTCTTTTTTTCCCCATAGGGAAAAAATATATATAGGAAGAAAGCAGAGTAAACCCAGAACCACAAATCAAGGTCTTTAAAGGGTAGGATTGCAGAATAGCACCACCGACTAAAGAAAATAAAATTATCAGATAAAGACAATTTTCTCTCTTAGCATCAGCAACACTATTCTGCACAAAAATCAGGATGGAGTCCTACTGAGCAGGGGAATACAATACAATACAGTGTCTTTTATATTGCAATTCTCTACGAGGAATATATGTGGTTTACCATAAGAATTGAGTCAAGATTTTTGATGTTACATTTTTAAACCTGATGTTGTGGCTGTTAGAGGGAGGAGACAAAGGAAAGAAGGATGGCTATAGAGCAAAGAAACAGGTCTTAAATTTCTTACGGAAGTCAAGGTAAGTGGATTGTTTTAGGTATTTCGTCAGTTTGTTCCAGACAAAAGGTCCTTGGTATTCAAAGGTAGCCTCAAACATCTTCCTCTTGTTGAGGTGATGGGAAGGATAGTTTGAACTTGTTGAGGTGATGGGAAGGATAGTTTGAAGCATCGCAATACTTGTGAACCAGCAGGCTATTTTGAATTTGATTTGTTTTTTCATGGGTAGCCTGTGCAGTTCTAATAGCAGACTTCCCCTCTTGTACCAATTCATTTTGAAAATTAGTCTGGCAGCAGTGTTTTGTAGTAGTGGTATTCTCTTGAGTTCTTTCTTTGTAATGCCACAATATAGCACCGTTACTTACCTGTAAACAGATGTTATCCAGAGATAGCAGGCAGATATTCTCACAGATAGGCGACACCATCCATGGAACCTTGGTACCAACATACCCTGGTACTGACTAACTTCTTAGTCTCAAGACCGCCTATATCATGCATGCATGACACCTTCCCATCTGACAGGACCATCAGTTCAATAAAAGCCGAGGGTCACGTGATGCAGCCTGCTTGAGCAGACATGTGAGAGAGGAGCTCTGATCCTACCCTGACTATATCGGCTTTCTTATCTGTTTTTTCTGTGTGTCCCCGGGATTTTCTGGCTTGAGCACTGGGTCGGATGATCGCCCTTGCCTGGAGTGATTTTGGAGCGAGCAGCTGAGCCGGGGTATGCCTATAAAAGCGGCACGAAGCTCCAAGGATAAGCAGCCCTCGACACCTCACAAGATGGTGGCTGAGCCTGCAACTTTCACCATCTCTGCTGGGGAGTGGATACAGGACATCACGAAGTCCGTGTCGGCGGCCTTGGCAGACAGGCTGAACAAGATCCAATCGGCGGTAGAAGAAATGCATGAGAAGTTTGACACCCACAACTGCCATATTGCCAATGTTGAACAGCAGCTGTCTGACCAGGAGAACACGTGCACTGGCCTGACAACGCAGGTGCAGGAGCTGCGATGGCAGACCACGGAGCTTACTGACAAACTGGAGGAATACGAAAATCGTAGCAGGAGAAACAACCTCCGACTTGTGGGTCTGCCGGAAACGGTGAGAGATGCTGACCTGTCCCGTGTTTTCAGCCACTAGTTGCCAGAGAAGCTGGGCTTGACCAGGGAGACTGCACGATTTGAATTTGAGTGGGCCTATCACATTGGCGCTAAATCGCTGGGAGAGGGGAGAGCGCGCACAGCTAAAGTACGCTTCACTAACTAGAGCGAAAAGGAACTCTTCCCCCTGGCTTCAAAGTGCTGCTTTTCAATGACTATTCTGTGCGCGTGGCAGCCCAGCGCAAGCTCATGTCTCCATTTTGCAAAGATCTTCATAACCAAGGTCTTCAGTTCGTGCTGGTGTTCCCGGTGAAGCTGTGAGTGTGGTAGAATGGCAGAGCAACTACTCTTACTACTGTGGAGGAAGCCCGGGCGTTTATGGAGCGGCTTCCTGCCTGATGTACCGCTTTGCTTGTCCCTGTGTGGCCTGCAGGAAGACTTCAGTTTTGCTTGAGGGGCCTGCGTGGCTTGTGGCTGTACCTCTCTGGGGAAGCTAGGGGCTTTGCTCCCGAGGTTTGCTCTTGGACCTTCTGTTCCTGCAGGTCCCCACGTTTGCTGCTGCCTGATTGAGCTTCTTCAGACTAGTCCCCTGCAGCTTTAAGCCAGTCTGGTCGATGGCTGGATAAAAGGCCCTGACGGGGACCTGGGAACGCTCTAACTTGGAGGGCCTCATACTGGACCAGCTACCAATCTTCTCTAGGCCCAAACTGTCTGGTGTGCTCCAGGACTCGGTAGTTTGATTTTCCACTTGCGTTGTTCTGCTTTGTAGGGGAGGGAGATGCAGATCTGTACTTTGTGGTTGGGGGGGCTCCTCTCTGGGTAGGCTGGGGGAAGTGGAATTGGGATTGTATGCTGGGGGTGGCATGCTCTGGGGCAGGGGGGAAGGGGGTTGGGGGTATGGTTGTGGTTTGTCTGGTGTGTGTGGGGGGGGATGTGGGGGAGTGTGGGTGGTAGAGGGAAGAGGTACCGAAGGCAATAGGGTTTGCCGCATCTACTTACACTGCTGTGGAGTTTAGCTGGGAGACTCTGTGTGCATTACTGAACCTTAGTATCCTTTCTCTGTGGGTTTCTGTATTTGTACAGTATGGCTGACCTGGGGCTGCCTTTATTGCAGGAGGGTGACATGTTAGTTTCATTATGCTGTGCTGGTCTCTGGATAATCTGTGGTCATGGCTGATTTGAAGGTCACTATGCTGAATGTGGATGGAGTTAAATCCCCCATTAAGCGCTCACGGATATTGGCCCATCTCCAGAAGTTCGGTACTGATATCGCATACTTGCAAGAGACCCATCTTTCTCAGATTTTGGAGCTGCGTAGGGGAAGTCTACTCTTCTACCTTCAGTGGGAGGCAGCGGGGTGTTGTCATTTTGATGCATAAGCGATTGCCCTTTACTTTACATAAACAAATCCAAGATAGAGAGGAGTGGTTCATTATAGTCATGGGAGAGATTTGGGGACTGAAGCTTCTATTTTGCAGCATCTATGCTCCAAATGTTTACTGTCAAATTCTTTTCCTCTGTCCTTGCTCATCTTTCTGGGTATCCAGACTATCAGTTGAACCTGGGGGGGGGGGGGGGGGTGGCGATCTTAATAGCACTGCTGAACTGGGCATGGATTGTAAACTGCCCAGGCCCAGAACCAAGGACCATGACCTGCGTGGGGTGGGTTTTTTATCACAATATTTGGAAATTGTTGCTGTGTGGCGAGCATTGCACCCCTTTGACACAGATTTTACTTTCTATTCCCACACCCATAAGATATATGCCAGGTTGGACTATCTCCTTCTTGATAAGAGACTGTTTTCTAAGGCCACCAGGGCAGAGATTTTTGAGGTTCTCATTTCTGACCACGCGCCCATAGTGCTCACTTTGATGATGGCCCCTACCCAAAAGGTTCCCTCTTGGATACTGCCCCCCCCCCCCCCACACACACACACATTTGTACCATGTCCGGGATTTTCGGACCATTTTGCAGGCGCGCTGGCTGGACTATCAGATCACTAACACTACTCCGGATGTGGATCCGGCAACTTTTTTGGCTTGCCTCTAAGGCAGTACTGCGGGACCATATAATTGCTTACACGGCTGCTAAATGGAGGGAGAGGCACCAGGAGCTTCTCCGGTTGACTCAGTAGTTGCGCACTTTCTGGCGGGCACATATTGCCACTTTGTCTGAATCGGATCGGTTAGACTATAAAAGTATTCGTAGTAAGATAGAGGACTTGCTTAATCAGCGCACGAAGCAGTCCCTCTAATAACAACGTTACCAACTATCGGTGGGGGAGCAAGGCCAGGAAACTTTTAGCTAACCTGGTCCGTCTCTTCAAGAAGCATCAGGTCATTACGGCCATTCGGGATTCCCATGGGAAGAGGTATGAAGGGGAGCAGCAGATTGCAGAGCAGTTCGTTCGTTCGTTACTTTAGCACTTTGTATGGTGGTAGAACCTTAGACAGGGGTGCCCTGGATACTTTCTTTCAGGGGCTGGGGTTGCCCCAGTTGGCAGAGGAAAAGGCCACTTTTTTGAGTTCTCCGATCATTGGGCAGGAGATGCTGTCGACCATTAAATCCCTTACTTTGGCTAAGGCCCCTGGTCCCGACGGTTTATGTCCGGAATACTATTGACTCTTGCAGGATTTGGTGACGGAGCCACTTAGCGCAATGTATAATGATATAGCTGCCGAGGAGGGTGCCTTCCCAGATAATCTAGCTCATGTAGTACTGATTCCTAAACCGGGCAAGGACCCTGACTTGGTTGGCTCTTTCCAGCCAATCTCCCTGTTAGACCAGGATATTAAGCTACTGGCCATGACAATAGCGCGTCACCTGAATTGTTATCTTCCGCATCTTATACATCCAGACCAGGTGGGCTTCGTGCCAGGGAGATATGCCTCTATGAACCTGATCAAAGTTCTAGGAGCCATCTACGCTCATTCTGGGTGGGGGGGGACAATTCGCAGTTGCTGGGCTGGATATGGAGAAGGCTTTTGACAGCATCTCCTGGGACTATTTCTTTTGGGTTCTGGAGTGTAGTGGCTTTCAAGGGTATTTTATGACCTGGTTAATGGCTTTTTATACTACCCACAGGACCCACTCTTAATTAATGGGGGTCTCACGGAAGCCTTTGGGCTACAGTGCGGTACGCAGCAAGGGTGTTTCCTTTCCCCCCTTCTCTGTCTGCTGGCCATTGAGCCACTGGCTATAAAAATCAATCAGGCAACAGATGTTCAGGGGATACGAGTGGGGGGCTTTGACTGCAAAATTAGTCTCGGTACATTTGCCCAGGGGCTTGGAGGTGATTCGCGCCTTTGGGGAGCTGTCTGGTCTGCAAGTCAGTTTTGGAAAGTCCGAGCTCTTGCTGCTATCTGGGGGTCCCTCAGAGCCCTGGCATGCTTTGTTGCCCAATCCCCCTTCTGCCAAGCGGGTGCGTTACTTGGGCATCTACTTAAGCACTGGCAAGTCCACCCTCTATGCAGCCAATGTCCAACAGCCACTCGAGGCTATTGGAAAACTGTGCCAGACCCGGAAGGACCTCCCGTTAGGGCTTATGGGATGCGTGGCCTTTGTGAAAATGATTCTAGTTCCTAAACTGCTGTATCCCTTTCAGATGATGCCTCTGTGGCTTCGTCACCGGGAGGATCTCCGTTTTAAATAGATTATCTCTCGATTTGGGGGTCCCGGGCCCCTCGGATCAGAGTGCTCAAGCTCTTTTTAGACAAATGCCTCAGGCGTCTCAACGTTCCAGATATACAATGTGGCGGCGCTTATGCGCTGGATTCATGAAGGTTATACAGGGCATGTCTGGTATTTCCCCTTGGGCTGGGCAGAGGGTTGGTGTCACCTGTTTAAATTTGTTAACCTGCTTCATAGCCAGTCTGATCCTACTCGCTAATATCGTACCTCCTCCCAGTTCTTGTTACCTATGCAGAGGGCCTGGCAGTGGTGGAGACGAAGGCAAAGATTGAGCATTATGGTGTCCCCTTTCCTGAAGCTGCAGGGGAACTCTCACTTTGCTCCTGGTTGGGAGCTGCTCAGTGTTTAACGATTGGGCATCATGGGGGTATGGGGCTATGGAGCATGTGCTGGAGCCTCATCCTACCGCTTTTCCCTCCTTTTAACAGCTCTGGACCTGCTAGGGCAGGGGTAGGGAACTCCGGTCCTCGAGAGCCTTATTCCAGTCGGGTTTTCAGGATTTCCCCAATGAATATGCATTGAAAGTAGTGCATGCAAATAGATCTCATGCATATTCATTGGGGAAATCCTGAAAACCCGACTGGAATATGGCTCTCGAGGACTGGAGTTCCCTACCCCTGCACTAGGGTCTTTCCCACTGCTATCTCTTCTCGTACTTCCAGGTCCAACATTATTGGGAGGTTGAACGTCGAGGGCATGGAGGGCGTGGACCAAGGGTAAGCTTGATACTATTTTCTCAGCTACGCCACCACAACTTAATACTCTATCCTACTGGTACAGATTGTTGAAATCCTCTATTCCTTTATCGGTCATTGGAGCACTGCAGGCGCATTGGGAAGAGGACCTCGGACAACACATCTCTGAGCCACAGTTCTTGAAATGTTTCAAGACCTTATATGCCTTTACTAAATCTGCTGATTTTCAGGAACTTCAATACAATGTCCTTCACAGAGCTTATATTACCAGACAGAAAGGGAAGTGCCTTGGGCTTTGGGAGGGTGACCTCTGTGTTAAGTGTCACTGTTTGGTTGGTACTTACCTCCATTCTTTTCTGGAGTGCTCCAAATTGTCCATCTGGGGAAAGGTGCTTCCCCTTCTCGAGAAGGTATGTCATCGCCCTGTTGAGTCCTGTTACTGGGGTTTCAGGAGCCCCTTTGGGCGCAGGGTTTCACTATCCTCCAATGCAGGTTTATATATAATGCTCTCCTCTTGGTTAAATAGCTGATTTTGACCTACTGGGTCTCGGAGGACACCCCACCGGAGGCTCAATGAAAGAGCAGAGTTCAGGAATTGGCCCTCTTTGAGATTCAAGCTTATACCTTAACCACACATCAGGCTGTGCAACATTATGTCACCCTGTGGGAGAGTTTGCGTGACCTGGTGTCTCCCTGAGGGGACCTTGGTTTGCCTTGCTTGTTTGTCCACCCCCCCATGTATTCTTTGTCCGCACCTTTGATCTTTAGGTACATCTGGGAGGGTAGGGGGGGTTGGGGGCCTTTTGTGGTGGGGGGGGGGTCTGTGTTTGGTATGCGTGTTGTGGAGATGGGTGTGTCTGAGTTTGCGTGGGATGTAGTGTGCATGTAGTTTGTGAGTTTGGAGGTTTATGGAAAAAATTATGTTCTTACCTGTTAATTTTCTTTCCCTTAGACGCAGCAGATGAATCCAGAGACCAATGGGATAGCCCACATCTACAAGCAGGCGGAGATAGAGAAACTGATTAACAGGTGGTCCTATTGGCTGGCACTCCTCCTGTTTATCCAGTATAGCTCCTTGCCCAAGCATCCGTAACCATCAAGAGGCATAGCATGTAAAAAACTTCTTTCCCATAACAAATCTCAAAATGCAATACAGAAAACAACCTGCCATAATAACAAACTGCGAAAGTTGCAAAAGAAAAACCCGAGAGACAATATCCAGAAAGAGTGGGACTCTGGATTCATCTGCTGCGTTCAAGTTCAAGTTTATTAGGATTTGATATACCGCTTATCAAGGTTATCTAAGCGGTTTTTACAATCAGGTACTCAAGCATTTTCCCTATCTGTCTCAGTGGGCTCACAATCTATCTAACGTACCTGGGGCTATAGAGGACTGAGTGACTTGCCCAGAGTCACAAGGAGTAGTGCGGGGTTTGAACCCACAACACCAGGGTGCTGAGGCTGTAGATCCAACCACTGCGCCACACACTCCTCTAAGGGAAAGAAAATTAACAGGTAAGAACATAATTTTTCCTTCCCTAGAAACAGCAGCAGATGAATCCAGAGACCAATGGGATGTAGCAAAGCAATCCTCAATCTGGGTGGGAAGCAAACGCCACCTCCGCAACAACCAAAGCACAAAACGCCCCTACCGCATGCGCCCCCACATCCAAGCAGAAATGCGGAGAGAAAGCTCTCTCGGAAGACCAATTAGCCACGAGACAAATCTCCTCCAAGGAAAAAACCTCTGGGCCGAGCCCAAGAAGTAGCCATTGCTCCGGCGGAATGGTCATGAAGTTCTTTCGCCAACCGCTTCCCTGCCAGCAAGCAAGCATAAAGAATGTCCTCTTGGACCCATCGAGCGATGGAGGCTTCGGACGCCACCATACGTTTGAGGCGTCCCTTGAAGAATACAAAAAGGCAATATAAACAACTAAAAGTCGTTAGAAACCGAGCTCGCGGAGAACGCTACATACGTACCAAAAAATGCAGTGAATAAAAGCACTGCTCCCAATTTCTCCTCCCAGGAAGAAGGAAGGAAAAGGGAGCATGACATAAAAGAAAGGATGACACCCCCCTAGAAAGAAATAGTGGTACCATCCGAACTGATATCCCATATTTCGGAAATCAGAAATAGGAATCCCCGTTGAACAAGGCCTGCAACATAGAAAACTGCAGAGCTGAAGCCATGGCCACAAGAAACCCCATGTTCAATGGCACAGCCCTTTAGAGTCCCAAAAGACAAGGATGAAATGAAGCCTTCGGTAAACTGAGAAGAAGTACGTGAAGATTGTACTCCAAACCGGGCTTTCTAAGAGGCGCATGAATATACCGCACTCTGTATAGGAACTGAACTACATGAAGCTGAGAAGTAAGCGAAGCTCAATATACCTAGCCCTTGTAACAAGCCAAGAATGGCACTAGAAGCTGAAGGGAATTGAATGCTAAGCCCTCGGCAATACCCTTGTGCCAAAAAGGAACTCTGGAGTGGTTCAAACGTTAAGAAGCACCCAAGAAAGGAAAAACCTCCAAAAGGAAGCAGAAGCCACAGGAGAAGACATCCGTAGCACCTGGATAAGAGAAGAAACAATCTGCTTCGCATAACCCTTACACGTCAGCCAAGATTTTTCAAAAAACTAGGTCATAATATTAAAATAGTACAAATATCCATGTTGATCGGACCCTAGGCGAGCAAAGCCGGAGATACCAGGAAACTTCTTAGTCCAGCTGTCGAAAGACTCATCAAATCCGCATAGTAAGGATGGCGCCGCCAATCCAGAGATTCTACAAATACTGTGCCCGGAAAGTGAGCTCGAGATGGCAAATCCAAGCCATCATCAGCCAGCGGAAAACACTGAAAAAGAGAAGGCAGAGGCGAGAAAGGAGCCATGCAGCTACCCCCTCTAACTCCCACTCCCTGGGCCCGCCGAAGAAGCTAAGAAGCTTAGAATTGAGAGACGAGGCCATGAGGTCTAGGTCAAGGAGATCTCATGTCCATAAAAAGAGCTAGAATGCCTGAGTCACAAATCTCAATATCCAGGATGTAGAAGATTACACTATTACTAACATGCACACTTTCCAGAGCGTACACAGCATTGTACACTGTAACATACAAGAAATGGGCCATGCTCAGATTCTGCGGAGAGAAAGTCTATCCAAACTCTTATCCTGATCCATAAAAGGATCTGCCAACAGAAGACGAAGATGAGAGTCCACCCATTGAAGCACAACAACTTCACCTGCCAACTGAGTACAACACCTACTGCCCAAGCTGTAGAGAAATACCCCCATCCTAATACTGACCAAAAGGACCCTCAGCGGTAATCCGTAAGAATGATCTGAAGCTCCTGAAAGGTAGTCTGACCCTGCTCAAGAGTAGAAGAATGAACAAGTACTGAGTCGCCTCTGAAGACCATACTCCTGGAGCTGAGGATGGAAGCCACCAAGCCCCCCAACCCGACAGCCCGGGATGGTCGGTGGTCATGAGCTAGTCCAGCAAAGACCGAGGCATGCCTTGAAAAGAGAAATCGCGCTGAGCCACCAAATCATACAGAGCGATGCAGGAGGAGCATACCAAATAATTGGAGCCCTGAGATACCGGGAACCACTGGAACAAAAGCGACTGCTGAAGCGTAAGAAGGGGAAAGCAAGCCAAAGTTCCCAGTGGAGTCAGCAATATGGATCCCAGAAACTGTACAGAATCCCATACTCTTGGTCATGGTAAGCGAAGAAGAATGCCAATCTGAGACCGAGACCCCACGCCCAAGTCTCCGGAAAGAAACACCTGTCTCTCCTATATGAATAAAAACATCACCCCGATATACCTATAAATAGTACAGGAGAAAAGAGCGCTGTGCAAATTCGAAGATGCACGTGTAAAGAACTGAGGAAAAGATACCACCCTTTTCGTGTCAGTCAAATGGCCCGACTGGAAGTCGTCCGAATCAAGCAGTCAGTCAAGAAGAAATTAGATGAATCGCCTGGTAGCGCCAAAACGGTACCACCGCCCACATCACCTAAAACGTTCGTGAAGCCTTGGGTAGGCAAAATGGCATGTGCCAAAACCGAAAGCGCTGCTCCAAGAGAGGCAGGCAAACCAAGTGCCGATTCGGAGTCCATAGAGAAAATGTAAATATACTCCAAGGTTGTCTGCAGAAATGTGTAACCCCGAGAAACCAATTCAGCAGAATGGGATCCAGCCTTCCCAATGCCCCCGTCTCGGGCACCATGCAGTAAGTGGAACAACGTCCCTTAGTTCCCGAAGAACTACAAGAACTGTCCTGAGGACCAGTAACACTGAAAAGGGAAACACAAAACATAGAGACTCCAAGAACGAACTGGAAACCTAAGGAGGATGCAAAGATGCAAGCATCCTAAAAAATCTTCACAGCCCCCTGACCTGACATTATAGCATCTTCTCCCTCATGAGAAAGCCTGAAGAGTCATTGGAAGAAGTCAAGATCCCCTCAGAATGAAGTGCAGAAGGTCAGGGAATGGCAGGATGAGACTGTAGGATCTGCAAGAAGATTCTCCTAGGAAAAATCAAGTTTCATAATGTAAAGAGGAATATACTGGAACCATGAAAACAGTACTAACCCCATGCAACATGAGCGAAATACGTATGTCCTTTAAAGTGAATACGTACTAGACTCAATCAAGATGCTGCCTCTACCGCCCCGTGGAAAACAACAGCATCCTTACAGGTATCAGACAAAGCTCACATCGCTAATGAGAGCTTCAGGGATGAGACTAACAGCCACATAGCGCGTGATCCTCTGCGGGTTTGATAGAATAGGTAACTGGCTCCTGGGTAAAAGGAGCTGTACAGCCCTTCCTGTCTGGTCGGGGGGCCCATCTAGCATGTGCCATGAGAAAATGGTGACAGGAGAAACCAGCGTGATAAGCATGGAAATCTGAAGTCCAGGCCCCCTCAGAAATAGAGAAAGAGAGTCCTGGCCGCAGGAAGATGCGCAGTGTCATTATGCCCATAGAGACAGCCCGAACTTGGAAACTGTTTGTACTACCTTTAGGCATATATATCCTGTGCCACTACTAGACACATGCAGCTCAGCACAGAGGCCAAAATAAGGACAGTTACCAACAGACAAAGGCTCAATCTGCAGGGACCCCAAGAGAGACAATGAGATACCTGTGTGAAATACAGGGCATTATCTTACTGCTGATCTCACCGTGCCGTGAGTTGCCGTATGTCGCCCCAGTTCAGAGACAAACCGAGACTGGGTGACCTAGCACAGGTCAGAGTCTCTCTGATAAACCCCTTGAGTGCTAACCCCAGAGTCCGATTAAACAAGCAGCTTCCTTCAAGGGAATACAGCAGGAACACAGAAATAGACATATAAATCTGCCCAAGCTTGTCCCAAAGCTGGTGAAACACATACAACTTGTCTGAACCGGAAAGGAGAGAAGCCCCGGCATACCCTGACCAAAGTCAGCTGGAAACAAACTACCGGAACGCTGCAGCTCTCCCACTATCGCCGGAGACCCAAGAGCACGCCTGATTCTCGCTGACACATGGCCGCTGCATCAACACTCCTAGAAACATAGTCGGATTCAAGCCCTGCAAAATTTACCCTGCCGCAGCTTACATAGAAAGAAAATCAGACTCAGGGAATAACCAGAAGAACGGCCCACAGCGCCGGAAAAAAACATGTCCCATCTCATGCGCGCTGCTATAAACCGGCACCTGCACAATCAGCTGCACATGGCCGTGACAAACACCGATGAAAGAGAGCCTCAGAATAAACAGGACTACTATTGCTACACTGAAACCCAACAATGAGAACAAGTGCGAGCATGAAATCGCACCGCTACTGCCGCGCTGTAACCAACAAGGAAACCAAGCGCGTGCATGCAAAGAGCGGGAAGTCCCGGCTCCCTCCACGGATTTCTAGTCATAAAACTTAGCCTCAATAAAATATCCATGCCTTAAATGTACGTTGACCGAACCCACATTACTAAGACTCCCAAACAGAACCTGAAGTTCAACCGACAGTAAAAAACCAGACATACTCACAAGCTTGTTGTTAGGGCCGGTTGAAGCCAGTAAAAAATGGTTGATCAGCAGAATGGAGGAACTGTGGTCTCTTTTTTTTTTACAGAGAAGGGAAAGAAGAAAAAAAATTGAGACCCAGTCAGACCCTCTATCACTGGAGGGAGGGTGAGGCAGGGACCTGGGGGGGCCCAGGTGTAACCCCTAAAGCCGGCACCATTCAGCCGGACACCCCTGTCTCACTGAAGAGAAAATCTCAACAGGAGAAATAGCATTGCCAGCTCACTGAAGAGAAACCTCAACAGGAGAAAATAAAGTTCCAATCACAGCCAGAATTCAGGAGCTAGTTGAATAGCGACCTTTTCCTGCTGGGAGATAGAGAATACTGGATAAACAGGAGGAGTGTCAGCCAATAGGACCACCTGTTAAATCAGTTTCTCTATCTCCGCCTGCTGGTAGATGTGGGCTATCCCATTGGTCTCTGGATTCATCTGCTGCTGTTGCTAGGGAAATTAAAAATTAGTGGATAGGGGCATGTTTCTTCTGTTTGCAACAATTCCTTGCTGTCCCTGTACTGAGTTGATGGTTCTGGGAGTGGTTTTGAGTTGTCTTTAGTTTCAGAGCACTGGTTCATCCTCTGGGGGGTTCTTTCCCGAGAAGGGACTTGTTGATTTTGATTGCTTCCACTGCATTTGCTCTTGCTAGCTTTTGTTGTATAACCATATCTTGTATTTCTCCTTGTCATGCTCTGTGCAACTTGCAATTTTTGTACCCTTTCAATAAACATATGTTTAAAAAACAAACAAACTAAGAATCCAACTAGGGGAGGTGGGAAGGTTGTGAGAATATCTGCCTGCTGTCCCTGAATAATACCCATTACAGGTAAGTTAACAGTGCTTTATCGCAGGATAAGCAGGCAGCATATTATCACAGATAGGAGTCCCTAGCTACTTTGGAGGGATGGAGGGAAGTTGGCACTTACTCAGAGAATTAATTTTGTAGAACTGTTTGGTCGAACTGACTGTCCTGTCTGGAATGAGTCTCCAGAAAGTAATTGGGAAGTGAAAGAATGAACTCAGGACCAAGTGGCTGTCTTACATAAGTCCTCAATAGGAGTGGAATGGAGAAAACCAACCAAAGCTACCATTGCTCTAACTTTGCGAACTGCGACACCACCTTCCAGCGGTAGCCCAGCACAAACATAGCAGAAGGAGATGCAATATGCCAACTATGTAGAAATTGTTCTCTTGGTAACCAGAGTTCCCAGTCTGTTAGGATCAAATGAGAGGAATAGCTGAGTAGGAGGTTCTATGAGGCTTTTTTCAATCCAAGTAGTAAGCTAAAGCATATTTACAGTCCAATGTATGAAGTGCAGCTTCACCCAATGAGTATGTGGTCATGGAAAGAAGTCAGGCAGAACTATAGACTGGTTGAGGTTGAATTCCAAAATTACTTTTGGTACTTAGGATCATTCCGTCATGGTAGAAAGTTGTACAAGGTGGATCTGAAACTAGTGTTTGAAGTTCACTGATGCACCGAGCTAAAGTGATGCAAATCAGGAAGACCACTTTCCACATGAGATATGTGAGAGATGAAAATGCCAATGGTTCAAATGGTGGCTTTATGAGAGTAGAAAGTACAACACTGAGGTCCCCAGAAACTAGAGGGGCTTTAATTGGATGATTCGGTGCATCAGTTCCTTCATAAAATTTGGAAACCAATGAGTATGTAGCCAGAGGTTTAATCATAGAGATGAATGTGAATGGCCCTGATGTGCATTCCAACTGAAGTAGTCTTTAGACCCGAGTCTGAAAGATGTAAAAGATAGTCCAATAACGATGACAGGGGACACGTATCTGGAAGTAAAGCAAGCTGAAGAGAGTCCACTTAAAGTGATAGCAATGCTGTGTGGATGGTTTCCTGGCAGCAACTAGGATAGCCGATACCGGAGCAGAGAGATTGAAATCATTTATTCGCTGGGAGAGAGGTACCAGGGTGTTAGAGCTAGCAAACTTAGATTGGGGTGGAGTAGGGACCTTTCGTTCTGAGTAAAAAGAGTTGTGATGATGTAATGATGGGATCAGAACTGTTTTAAATGGTTTTATTAATAGAATTGTAAACATATTTTTGTATTGTGGTAAACTGCTATAACACCTTTTAGCCTTTAGCAGTATATCAAGTAATACATCAAATCAACTACATGTGCAACTGATCTTACTCACCATTCTAGGAGGCTGGGCACGGAATTTCTGTCACGTGCAACTTCTAGGGGGCATGGCAGTAGGTTGTGCATGGGCGGATCAATGGTGTGGCAAAAGTTAGGTGCACAGGTTATAGGCCATTATTGAGATAGCTTGGGGAAATTCACTGCTTATTCCAAGGATAAGCTGCATAAAATCTGTTTACTACTTGGGATCTAGCTAGGTACATAGGATCTGGATTATCCACATTTGGAAACAGGATACTAGGATTGATGGGCCTTCGGTCTGTCCCAGTTTGGCAGTTCTTATGGGTAAATCTGCAAAGGGATGAGCTCCCTGACACTGAGTTGAAGTCGAAGAGAAAATTAGGACTGTTTTGGCCATCTCGGAGCAATGAGAATCATTATGGCTGGTTCCTGTTTGAGTTTGAAGAGAAGTTCCCTATTAAGGGAATTGGAGGATAGGCATTAAAAAATCGGTCTGTCCAACCCAACAGGAAGGAACCGGATTCCAGGTGATGCAGCAAGTGTAGTCTGTAGAAGTTTGTGATTGATTGGAGACTCAAACAGATCTATCTGAGGGGTTCCCTAGGTGGAGATGTATTGAACTGTGGTCGTGTTCAGGGACCACTCGTGTGGCTGAAGGTATCTGCTCAGCTTGTCTACCAATATGTTCTGCTTGCCTGCTAGGTATACTGCTTTTATTTTTTTTTAATTCTTTATTCATTTTTAAACTTTCAAGTATACAAAAATTCATAATAAACACTATTAATTAGACCACTTGAACATCTTATCATTGTATCCTATAAATGTAAATGCAACCCTCCCCCCACCCTCCCTCTAATCCCATTATTCATTATAAGATCATAAACCCTACAATTGGTATACTGCTTTGAGAAAGAGGTTTCGTGAAATAGCCCAAATCTAGACTTGAATCGCTTCTTTGCAAAGGAGAGATCCTCTGCCCCCTTGTTTGTTGACATAGTACATAGCAACTTGATTGTGCGAATTAGGACCACTTGATTGAGAAGGCGATCCCGAAATGTGTGTAGCACTCTGCGAATTGCTCGCAGTTCTAGTAGATTGATATGAAAGGATTATTCTTGAACAGTTCAAGCCCCTTGAGTACAAAGACTATCTAGATGAGCTCCCCATCCAGACATGGATGCATCTGTTAACATCTTCTGATGCGGGGAACATGACAAAGCAAGCCCCTGGAGAGATTGGTTGGGACAAGCCACACTGCAGAGACTGACAAAGAAGTGAGGTGACTGAGTTGGTGGGAAAGCGGATCCGTGACCTGAGACCATTGTGAAGCAAGAGTCCACTGGGGATCCCTGAGATAAAGACAGGCAAACGGAGTGACATGTACTGTGGAAGCCATGTGCCCTAAGAGATGCATCATGTGACATACTGAAATGGTTTGCTAAGTAATCACTTGGCTGCAGAGGCAAATTAGGTTGTTGAGCCTCTGCTGGAAGTCTTCTGATGTTTGGTAAAATAAGTTGTGTAAAGATTGTAACAATCTTTATGGAAAATCAATAAAAAACATTTATATATAAAACATGAGCAGAAAAGACAAGCTCCTACAACCTGGCTTGTAGGAAGAAAGATTAATGTTCACAGGGACAGTGATGAGGTAAGAGGGGGAGGGGTTTAAGCCTCTGAAGTTTCCTAGAAAGTCCTGGCGGGTGGAGGGAAATAACCCACTGGTTCCAGAATAAAGTGGGATTGTACAAGAATAGCTACACTGCTTTTACCAGCCATGGAGCATATAAAAGGTATCACTGAAAATATTACACCAGTTCCTAGAATGCCAACACATCTCTTAATGGGAAATAAACAAGATTTTCTACGCAAACTATATAACAGAATATTACATCTCAGTCATATATACACAGAACCTCACCAAATGCAAAATAAATGACATTTCTTACTCTTTTTCCTCCCTTCTGCATGATCCAGCATGTTTTCCTCTCTTTTCCTAGCCTCCCATTTCCAGTATCTCACCTTTCCCACCACCTCTGCCCCTAGTCCAATACCGAGCTCCCTATTCTTTGCTCCCCCTTCCTCCCATCATCTAGCATCTCACTCTCCTGCATCGATAAACAACCCTCCCCTCCCCATAAGATGGCACTTCCTCTGTGTACATTTCAATGTAATTTTCCCCTTCAGAGCAACATATTAAGTTGCCATACCCCTACAGAAAGGTAAAATTATGTCCTTATCTGATAATTTTCTTTCCTTTAGTCACAGCAGATGAATCCAGAGACTAGTGGGATTACGTCCATCAACCAGCAGGTGGAGATGCACAGTCTCCTGGCCAACCAGTATAGGTCTTCTCAAAGCAGTTGAAATAAAGCACATAAAAGGCATGAAACTTATAAACATAAGACACATATGCAACTTCTTTCCCTTATATGCGCTACCCGAACTATTGATGCAATTGCAGCCGAAAGGCATGTCGAAACCGTGCCTGAGAGCGACAGACGCCACAACAGGGTAGGGCTCTGGATTCATCTGCTTTGACTAAAGGTTAAGAAAATTATCAGGTAAGGACATACTTTTACCTTCCTTGTCATCAACAGCAGATGAATCCAGAGACTAGTGGGATGTACCAAAGCAATCCTCACATAGGGAGGGAAATAAACAAGCAAACGTGAAATCCCTCGCCCCCAAATCCTGCCCTGTAGCACACATCTAAGGAGATACTAAATTCAAGAGAGTATGTCCCCCTCGATCATACAGAGGCTAAGCCCCCATAGCACATGTGAGCAGGAGCAATCCTCGCCTGAAAGCACCATGCTGTGGAAACCACCGCTACAGTGCCCCTCCATGAATAGTATGAGTGCAAAGCAGCATCCTATCATGACCACCAGGCCCCAATAACCTCCTGTGGAATGCAACCATCATGTCTGGCAATGATGCTTAGCTGATGCCATAACCCATGAGCACCGCCACAGACCAGACCCTCTTTCCCTTGCAAGTTTCTAGGGCACCAAGCCTGGAAACGTGACAAGTGAAGACTCCCCAAAGTCCATAGAGCTCCCCAAAGCCCAAAGTCCATAGAACTCCCACAGGAGGCAAACTGCTGACCAAACACAAAAAGAATGCCAGAGGAGAGGCAAGGCATCCCCTTGTAGCCAGACACAATTCTGTACCCAGGCCAAGTGTGTCTTTCCCAGAGTCCCAAAGAGATACAGCAACACCCTCGGACACTGAGGTAGCTGATCCAACCTCTAGTCCACTCCTCCACATGCATGAACCCAGGAGTGGAAAGAATAAACTCTGAGCAAGAGAGAAAGAGCTGTGAATTAGCCTGCCACTACCTAGCCACACCTAACTGTCAGCCGGCCGGGACTAAACAAAGTACACTAGGCCGCCAGCGAAATGGCACCCCGGCTAAGGCCATGTGGTGGCGACTGGGGCCGGCCAGTTAGTAGTGGCAAAGGCAGCGCCGCAAAAGCGGCGTCCCTCCTCCGAGAAGAGGAAGACTGACAGCGGTGACGTCGGTAGCTAAAGCAACAACCCCCCTCACCGTGGCGGGAGGGAAGGGCCCTGGTTAACCACCCTCAGGCCTCCTACCACCCGCTGCTGCCTGACCTAGCTGCAAGCCAGTAGCCGCGCGCAACTACGGCCGAATCAGCCTCAGGTTCCCTATGCGGGAAAGGAGTAAAAAATTAAAAAAAAAAAAACCTCCTACTGGTGCCTTTCCAAAGAGAACGTCGAACTCTGTAGCTCCATGCTCACAGAATGAGTGAGCTTAAAGGATTCATGTATCCAGGTTCTTCAGGGGGAGGGTGTGGAAAGGACCTGGAAGCCCAGGTGTTGCTCCCCAAAGTTGGCATCGTACAGCCAATAATCCGCAACTCAACCGAGGCCTAAGCCAAAGGGACCTATCTCATCTGAGGCCTAAGCCCCAGGAATATTTCTCCTCTGAGTTCTAAGCCCCAGGAATATTTCTTACCTGAGGCCTAAGCCACTGGAACATCTCTTACCTGAGGCTTAAGCCTCCCCAGCCAGGGACTCCGGGAGAGAAGAGGAGCTACCCACACTGAAAACAGTGTAGCCTCCTGCCGCTGACCTAACTCTGCTGCGGTTGCCCCTCGCTGACCCAGTCCTGAGACAAGCAGAAACTTGGCAGTGGAGCACAGAGTTGAGCCTCCCTCCAAAACGCCCCTGGGCCGAATAGGATGGGTCCCTGCCACACATTAGAGAACAACTTGGGAGAAAAAACCCCCACTGAGCCCAACCATTGCATCAGCTACCACGGCTGCCTAAGATTGCCGACACGTCCGACTCTAACACACTGAAGGCCGCAGCCAATGTTGATTAGATTCAGCCCCAGGGAGAAAACCGTGAATGCTGCGGCACTCCCCACAGCTTAAGAGAAAATACGCACTCGTCCTGCGCTCGGAAAGAAGCAACTCCTTGCCAGAATATTAATCATCCCCCCCCCCCCCGGAGCTTTCTGCACCATTAAAACAACACAGTCTGAAAGAGCTCCAACGCTTATCCCAGCCCAAACACTGTCCTCGGTTGGCCTACCAAATTCCATAAGCTATAACAAAAAATACATCCCTGCGATACCAAACCAGCAGTCCACACACTTGCACCAAGATACTCACAACACTGCCTGCTTCATTCGAATCCACTTCGGTTTTAGGACCGGTAGCTGCAGGAACTCAGCACTGGCAGGGCAGAATTTCACCTCTGAGGCCTTAGCCACAGGAAGATCCAGACAGCAAACACGGTCTCACTTTTTTCAATGGGAAAGAAGATCCTTAGAGACCGTCTCGGCCCCTCAATCACCAGAGGGAGGGTGGTGAAGGGACCTGGGGGGGTGGATAACCTTGTCCCTGTACCTGTGGTGAGCACCTTTCCCCCTCCACCGTTTTGGCGGGTTACTCGTGGCTACTTGTGGCAAACCGCAGGTAACATCCACCATGTCATTCTCTAAATGGAACTCCTCTTGTATGAGGAAAGACTAAAAAGGTTAGGGCTCTTCAGCTTGGAAAAGAGATGCCTAAGGGGAGATATGACTGAAGTCTACAAAATCCTGAGTGGAATAGAACAGGTACAAGTGGATAGCATCAATCTCGTACAGAATCTCAGTCCAGGCTCTTGCACAGAAACTCACTGTCCTGTAAACCCGACTGGGAAATTTCCAAGTTTCGCTTGATGGCTGCTTCAGGGGTGTAGCAAAATCTAGCTCAAAACAATTCCATCTGTATTCTACAGGAACTAAGTCCATCAGGGCTTCCTAAAAAAAAAAAATAAATAATAGCGCTGGCTAGATTTTGCTACACCCATGAAGCAGCGATCAAGCTAAACTTAGAAATTTCCCAGTTGGGTTTACAGGACGGTGAGTTCCCGTGCAAGAGCCTGGACTAAGTTTCTGTATGAGGTTGATGCTATGCTGGGAAACAGATAAGTCCTTAAAGTTACCAACTGTTTACTTATCCAAAGTGGGGGTCTAGCTGTGCCTTTTTACAGGGTTTTTCCTGGCGTTAGTTGCTGTGTTATATCCCCGGGGCAAACCAGTGATGAGATGCCTGTTTTTCAGCCCTAATAATTGGGCCGATGCTCAGGAGTGAAGTTTTTTTCTTGAAAACCCATGAAGCCTAACTGAGGTTTTTTCTCCCTCCCTCATTTATGCCATTGTAATCTGGTTTATATTCTCTGGTGTTGTTGCCTTTTTTTATTCCTGATGGTATAAAGCGCTTGCCAGGAACCCTGTGTGCATATTCATTTAGGGGCAAGCTGTCTGTCTATTTATGCAATTGAAATCACCCATTATTATACTGTTGCCCAATTCTCCAGCTTTCCTAATCTCTGAAAACATTTCTTCATTTATCTACTCATTTTGCCCCAGGTACGGTAGTATAATCCTATCTTTATATTCTTTCCCTTCACACATGGAATTTCTATCCATATGGATTCCACATTGCTATCTATGTCATGCAGAATATTTGTTTTATTTATTCAATTCTCTCTAACATAGCGCAACCCCCCCCTCCAATTTGATCCACTTTATTCCTGCGGTATAATTTGTACCCAGGTAATATAGTGTCCCATTGATGGTCCTACTTCTACCAGGTCTCTGAGATGCCTATTATATCTACCTCATCATTCAATGCTACATACTCTTAACAGTCCTATTTTATTAATTTTATTTTTTAGACTTCTAGCATTTGTATACTGACACATCAAATTGTGTTTTTTCCTTGTAACTATAGGCTGCTGAGAAGACAGGGAAAATGCGAGTCTTTTACTCTGCCTTCCTCTTAAACCTTCCTGGCTTTCTTTCACCATTATTGGAACCTCTCTACTGGGACTCCCTAAATATCTTTGTTTCAATAGTATCCTTCAAGGATACCTCACATCGAACCATTTGCTCCTGGGTGACTGTCAGCTTTAACCCGCATCTCAGTTTAAAAGCTGCTCTATCTCCTTTTTAAACGTTAGCGCGTGCAGGCTGGTTCCACCCCAGTCAAGGTGGAGTCTATTCTTTCGGAACAAGCTCCCCCTTTCCCAGAAGGTTCCTAAGAAATCTAAATCCCTTATCCCTATACCACTGTCTCAATCACACATTTAGACTTTGGAGCTCTGCCTGCCTCTTGGGTCCTGCGCATGGAACTGAGAGCATTTCTGAAAATGCTACCCTGGAGGATCTGGATTTCAACTTTCTACCTAAGAGCCTAAATTTGGTTTCCAGAACCTCTCTCCCACATTTTCCTATGTCACTGGTACCTAAGTGTACCAAGACAGCTGGCTCCTCCCCAGCACTATCTAAAATCCTATCTATGCGATGCGTGAGGTCTGCCACCTTCACACCAGAAGGCAAGTGACCAGGCGATCCTCACGCCCACTAGCCACCCAACTATCTATATGCCTAATGATCGAATCACCAACTATAACAGCTGTCCTAACCTTTCCCTCCAGGGCAGAAGTTGAGCAGACTCATTGATTACCTTCCGGAAAGCGGTAAAGACCCTCCTCTTCAACTAAAATTACAACTGCAATCTACCCCTTCGCCCCCTTTAATTCCCCCTTCCTTCTACCCTCTCTTCTCCATTCTTAACCTGTAATTAAATTGCTGTATAGTCCTTGTACTTAAACTATTGTATAGTCTTTGTACTGTCCAAATGTATTCCACTGTGAATGTTTGCTTGTAGGCCGTTCTGAGCTACTGGGAGGATGGGATAGAAATCCAATTAAATAAATAAATAAACAAACAAACCATATGATTTATGCCATCATATTCTATGTTTCTGTTCCTTCACAAATAACTCTTAATATTCAATTTGCCCTTTGACCACCACCACCATACAATGAGTTGAGGTACCAAACCCTAATACTCTATAGTGTGTCTATTATCAGAATTATTTTTCCCATTCCTGCACTTTTTACACATTATATTTAGACTAGTGTTTAAGTCCGTTACATTAATGGGTGCTAGAATATATGTCTCGCTGTCTTTCTTTCCATCTCTCTCCCTCCCACTGTCTGTCTTTCTTTCTGTCTGTCTCTCTCCCTGGCCCCCTTTTTTGTCTGTCTGTCTTTCTTTCTTTCTGTCTCTCTCCCTGCCCGCTGTCTTTCTGTGTCTGTCTTTCGTTCTTGTGCGCTGCCTGCCTGTCTTTCTGTCTCTCTCCGTGGCCCCCTGCCTGCCTGCCTGCCTTTCTTTCTGTCTCTCTCCGTGGCCCTCTTCTGTCTGCCCCCCCAAAGCAAACCAAGATTGCTTCCTGCCCCCCAACACACCCCGACCCCCAAAGCAAAGAAAGTTTGCTCCCTAGCCCCCTTTCCCTCTCCCCCCCCCACACTTCCCTGTGCAGCAGTAGCATTTCTCTCCCACCCTGTGCAGCAGCATTCCCTCCCCTCCACTTCCCTGTGCAGCAGCATTCCCTCCCCCTCCACTTCCCTGTGCAGCAGCATTTCCCTCCCCCTCCACTTCCCTGTGCTGCAGCAGCAGCATTTCCCTCCCCCTCCACTTCCCTGTGCTGCAGCAGCAGCAGCAGCAGCATTTCCCTCCCCCTCCACTTCCATGTGCAGCAGCATTTCCCTCCTCCTCCACTTCCCTATGCAGCAGCATTCCCCACCCCACCTTTCCCTGTGCAGCAGGGCAGCAGCATTTCTCTTCGTCGTTTCTGGCCAGCTCCCTTGCCGAAGTTGTTTTTGAGTTCAAAACCGCCCCTGCAGCTCCTCTCATGATCCGTGCCTGCGTCGGAAGCCTTCTCTCCGACGTGACATCAGAGAGGCCTCTAACGCAGGTGCAGTTTTGAACTCAAAAATAACTTTGGCAAGGGACTGAATAACTTCAGTAAGGGATCCGGCCAGACCGTGGGCCGCAGAATAGAACCTGGGGGGCCGTTCTATGCGGCCCATTCATCACAAGTTTGAAAGCGCTGTGTTAGATGTAGTGAGGGTGGGAGGGGGGAGTTGCCACCGTGGTCGCTGCTTCCGTACGTCCGTTCTTAAGGTGCCTCCGCATGTGCGGTAAAAGGAGCCAGCGTTGCCGAGGAAGGGCGAAGGGGAAACCACCGCTGGCTCCTTCTATTGTGCATGTGTGGCACGGAAGCACGGACACAGGGGTCACCAAGATTTAAGTGCGCATGCGCGCTAAGGGTCTTATTATAGCGGATTCTCTCTTTATATGTTCAGTTCCTTAGTCTGGCAAGATTCTTTTTACAGTGCCTCAAGGTCTACTTATATTTTTAAGAACACAGAATATTTTTTTTTTTCAAACTGCAAATCTGATCACTTCACTCCTTTTTCTTGTTGTTTTGGGTTTTTTTTCAAATTAATGGAGTGTGTTAAACATTAAATTCTGTTCAGATCCATGGAGTACTCTGCCATTTCTCTCCCCTATTGGAAAAAAATAAAACTGACCACAGAGTTCTCGCATTTGTCATCTCTGTCCTCTGACCAAGGGAAAATAAAATCATGTCACCATCCCCACAAGTGAAAGCAGAGTTACCTACTAAATGTTATAGCAGCAGGCCAGGGAAACCAGGATTTAAATCCCCACAGACACTCCTTAAAATCTTGGACAAGTCAGTTAAATCTCAATTGCCTCAGAAACAAACTCAGGGGCCATTGCAGAAAGCCATGGACTGATGGCCAAGTGCACAGTTTCTAATGCTAACATAGCACAGAAGTTTTGCTCGTCATAGAAACAGAAAAATTAAGGCAGATAAAGATCATATGGCCTCGTATGCCCAACCATGCTATCTATAACCCCCTCCTCTCCTTTAGTGATCCCAACATACTTGCCCTAAGCTTTCTTAAATTCAGATACACTTTTGTCTCCACTGCCTCCACCAGAAGGCCTTCCAAGTATTCACCATCCTTTCCGTTAAAAAGTATTTTCTGAGCTTGCTTCCTTTCACCTATGTCCCCTCATTCCAAAGTTTCCTTTCAAATAAAACTTACCTCATGCACATTTATGCCACGTAGGTATTTAAACATCTATCAAATCTCCTGCCTTTCTTCCAAAGTACTGTATATATATGTATATATACTGTATCTCTACTTTGTTTATTTATTTATCTTTTTCCCAAAACTAACCTTTACTTCAGCGCGTATCTCTTATACCATGCACCCTCATCCCTCATGTCCTATCCCTTCCCTCTATCTCATTTCTTCTAATATTATGTAACTTCTCCCTTCCTCCCCATTCATCCTCACTTTCAGGTTTGTCAGTACATGTTTTATATGTTTTCTCTAATTTTTCTAATACACCAAACAACTAGTTCTTTCTAACCTATTTTAAATTTTATTGTTAACCGGTCAGATATTTGTTTTATGATCGGGATATTAAAAACTAATAAACTTGAAACTTGATATGAAGATCTTTAAGTCTGTCTCAATTTGACTTATGACAAAGACCACCGACCATTTTAGTAGCTTTCTCTGAACCAACTCCATCCATCCTGTTTATATCTTTTTGAAGGTGCAGTCTCCAAAATAGTACACAATATTCTAATGAGGTCTCACCAGAGTGGCCTAATGGTTAGAGCAGCTGCCTTAGCACCATAAGGTTGTGAGTTTAATTCCCACTGCAGCTCCTTGTACCCCAAGTGCAAAATAAGTATCTGTCTAAAATGTAAACTGCTTCGATTATAACCACTCAGAAAAAGCTGTATATCAAGTCACATCCCCGCTACCCTTTATATAGGGCATCAATACTTCTTTTCCTACTGGCCATTCCTCTCCCTATGCATCCAAGCACCCTTCTAGCTTTTGCCGTCATCTTTTCAACCTATTTGAAGTAAGCTAATCATATTCATGTTTGAAGCAGGCAGAACATGTGTAATAACCAGGGCAAGCACACCAAGCACATGCGCATAAGGTTCTACTCCGAGGGCAACTAGTATGGTGTGTATGTCCAAGCAAAAACAAGAAGTACACATCTGTACATGTACTGGAAAGTTGCTCTGCACATTAAGGACCCCTTTTACTAAGCCACACAGCTGAGTGCCGTGTGTCAAATGCTCCAATGCCCATTCAATTTCTATGGGTGTCGGAGCATTTACCAAACTGTCAGGCCTGGTAAAAAGGTGGGGGGTAAATATCAGCAGCACAAAAGTTTTGCGATCATATTTAGGCACAAAACAATCATCTCCTGTCTGTTGTAAAGTTTCAAGTACTGTTATGTTCACAGTAAAAAGAAACTAGCATTAAATCATTATAGATATTACTGCAGAAGAACAAGTCTACTACACGTGTTCAAGACCTGGCATTCAAGTTTCTCCATTATGCTTGCCTTAATGAGTTCTGTGCATTTCTCTGGAGCTTAATGCAAAGTTTTGTGGACGATTCTGTGCAAACCTTTTTTCTGCATCAAGCACCTCAGCCTGAATGCTCTGAGCTCCTGCACCAAAACCAACAGCGCCAAGAACAGCACAGAAACCTAGCCCCCTAATGCAATTCTGCACCTTTTCAAAAATTGTTTGCACATAAATTTTTGGGGAAAGGCTCATTTTAACATAGTAACATAGTAGATGACGGCAGATAAAGACCCGAATGGTCCATCCAGTCTGCCCAACCTGATTCAATTAAAAATTTTTTATTTTATTTTATTTTTTTTTATTTTTCTTCTTAGCTATTTCTGGGCAAGAATCCAAAGCTTTACCCGGTACTGTGCTTGGGTTCCAACTGCCAAAATCTCTGTTAAGACTTACTCCAGCCCATCTACACCCTCCCAGCCATTGAAGCCCTCCCCTGCCCATCCTCCACCAAACGGCCATACACAGACACAGACCGTGCAAGTCTGCCCAATAACTGGCCTAGTTCAATATTTAATATTATTTTCTGATTCTAAATCTTCTGTGTTCATCCCACACTTCTTTGAACTCAGTCACAGTTTTACTCTCCACCACCTCTCTCGGGAGTGCATTCCAGGCATCCACTACCCTCTCCGTAAAGTAGAATTTCCTAACATTGCCCCTGAATCTACCACCCCTCAACCTCAAATTATGTCCTCTGGTTTTACCATTTTCCTTTCTCTGGAAAAGATTTTGTTCTACGTTAATACCCTTCAAGTATTTGAACGTCTGAATCATATCTCCCCTGTCTCTCCTTTCCTCTAGGGTATACATATTCAGGGCTTCCAGTCTCTCCTCATACGTCTTCTGGCGCAAGCCTCCTATCATTTTCGTCGCCCTCCTCTGGACCGCCTCAAGTCTTCAGAAGTTGCCAATGTATGCTTTCACTTTCAGTTTTGTTTGGACTCGCACATATTTCTTTCTTGCTATCAGCACTTTTAAAGGCTACATGCCTTCCTTCACTTCCAAAAAGACACAAAACTAGCAGCATATCAGAAATCCTCTCCTCAAAACCTTTAATGCCACATCCGACCTGTCAGTAAGTTTTCAGGGTTAACGCTAGCATTTTTTTCTGCAGGACGTACCGCCTAACTTCTAATATCAATATATTTAAATACAATTTGCAGCTAACATGCAGGTTGATAACCACACTGTGGCCCTCTGAACATTTTGTACATATTAGCATGCGCGATTCTCCAACACTAATCACCTTTAATGCTGGTGTTAGGTTTTGTTTCATCCTTGAAATTTTATTAATTTATGAAAATAAAGTGATACAATTAGATAAAATATTTTAAAAAATCATGCAACAGAGCTATTACTGCAAATATTCTACATTAAATTACCATTTCTGACATATTTAAGCTAGACCAAACTTTTAATACATTGCAGGATGTTTCCAGCTTATCAGCTAAAGATAACGCAAATTTGTGAACTTGCAAAACAGATTGCCACCAAAATGAATGTTGAGCACAGAATTGTCCTTCCAAGTAGAAAAAATTGTTTTTATGGTACTTGTCAAGAGAATATGCAGAAGCTTCATATCAGCTTGATCTAGAGATACTGCCAAAGCTAAAAATATTACAATCTTCAAGGATAATGGCTCCTTACTAAGAATATTTCTGTTATAAATTCTCCATACCCACATCCAAAAGTCATGAGTACGTCGACATTCATAAATGAGATGCAATAATGCACCTTGGTAATTTCTGCAAGACCAGCATAAAATAGGTGCCAAACCCACCACAAATAATCGATGATAAACAAAATACAGAGATTGCTTAATGCTAGCAGATGAAAGTGGGCTGAGCTTAATCCAAAATAAGGACACTGGGTTTTTTGAAGGATAAAACTTTGTTTCAGCCTCCCATGCGTGTTGTAGTCTTTTTCTTAAAAATAGACTTTTTCTGAAGTAACAGCTTATAGAGTTGAGAAACAACATGACCCTTCTTGAATGTAAATCTCAATAAATAGATTTATAGAAGGTTTTTGTGTGGTAACAGAAGATAAAACATCAGCACAATTTATGCTATGCTGCAAGTGGAGCTATCAGAACTGCTGGTTACTTGAAAGTGAAAATTATAATCGCAATGGCTAAAAAGATTTTAAAGTTGCACAAGAAATTATATGGTTTAGAGCAGTGTTTCTCAACACGCAGTACATGCACCCTTAGGGGTACGCAGGCCTCATGCTGGGGGTACACAGCATGGCCACTGCGGAGGATACTCCCGCCCATTCGAAGCCGACCCAGTTCTTGTTCGAACCGCACTCGCTCCTTCAGTCTTCAGCGGCACTCCTTGCAGGGACAGTGCAGGCAGTGGTTTCCATGCTACATGTAAGTAGCTGACTCAGAAACCTTCTCTCCGATGTCAGAATTGACATCAGAGGGAAGGCTTCTTGTTCAGCCACGGGCAGTGTGTGAATCGTATCCTGCACCATCCTGCAAGGAAAACCACTGAAGACAGAAGGAGCAAACAAGAACTGGGTCAGCTTTGGGGGCAAGGGATGGGCAGGAAGGCGGGATCTCCGAAGGCAGAGACAGCTTCTTCAGACAGGTGGCTACTTACGTGCAGGGAGGGGGAGGGGAGCATGAGCAACACAGATGGAAGGGGGCATGAACATGGGAAACAGAAGGGAGTGAGGAAGGGGGCACTAACTTAGGACATAGAGAGATGTATGGGGGAGAGAAGGATGAGAGGGAGAAATGTTGGATATGGTAGTGGAGAGGGAACAGGGACAGATTGAAGGGGATGCAAGGGGGAGGAATGCTGGACATAGTGATAGAAGGAGAGATGTGGCATTGTGCTGAAGAAGGTGAGAGAAGAAGAAATGGGCATGGGGCTGGTGGGAAGTGGTGAAAAATGCTGCACATGATCCAGGGGATGAGAGAGGAAGAAAAGTTGGACTCACGGAGTGACAGAGAGAGATGTTGGTTGGGGAAGGGAATGAGGTCCGGAGGAGAGGAAGTGTGCAAGAGAGAGAAAGCAATAGAGCAGAAAGGAGGGAAGGAGAAATGTCACACTCAGGGGAAGGGGAAGAAGGCAGAGAGTAAAACGTTAAACTCATGGAAGGGGGGAGAGAGAGAGAGAGAAATGTTGGTTGGGGGAGGGAATGAGGACTGGAGGAGAGGAAGTGTGCAGGAGGCAGAGAGAAAGATGATGGACTGCTGGAAAGGAGGGAAAAATGTTGGCTGTGGCAGTAGAGGGTGTGGGAGAGATGCACCCTGGATCTCTCTCTCTTTCCCCACTCCCTTTGGAGCAAGGGAGTGAATGAGAGAAAGACAGTGAGAGAGAGGGGAAAACATGTTGCCAATGGGAGTGGAGGAGAGAGGGAGAAAAGTTGGACTCATGGAGGGACTGAGAGAGATGTTGGTTGGGGAATGGAATGAGGTCTTGAGGAGAGGAAGCATGCAGGAGGCAGAAAGAAAATAAATATTGGATGCACAGTCAGAAGGAAGTGCAACCAGACTCATTAAATCACCATACAGCAAAGGTAGGAAAAATGATTTTATTTTCAATTTAATGATCGAAATGTGTCAGTTTTCAGAATTTATATCGACTGTCTATATTTTGCACTATATTTGTCTATTTTTCTATAGTTGTTACTGAGGCGACATTGCATATTTTAAAGTCATCTGCCTTGACCTCTTTGATAAAAAACCTAATATAAATGATAATTAACATTTTCTCTGCATACAGTGGCTTTGTGGTGTTTTTTTAATTTTGTGATTGCCATTATGTATTAAGATTATATTGTGTGTATATGAAAAATGGATAGAAGAAATTGCATTATTATTACTACTATTGTTATGAGGGTGGGGTCAGGGGCGGAGCAGAGGTACTCTGTTGATATTTATTAGACTTAGGGGGTACTTGGCTTGAAGAAGTTGAGAACCATTGGTTTAGAATCCATATACCATTATTAGACCAATCATTCCAAAATATGACTCTTGTTTATCTTAATTTTAGAATTATCCCATATTGAAGAATGTATGGGTGTGTAACTAGGAATGTCCATGAACTTATCCAATTCCATAAGACAAGCATGAGAAGAAACTACTATAAGGCCCTGTTTTACTAAGGTGCACTAACCGATTAGCGTGTGCTAATCTAATTAGCACGTGCTAAATGCTAATATGTGCATGTTAGTCTATGGACGCATTAGCGTGCGCTAATTCAATTAGAATGTGCTAATCAGTTAGCGTACCTTAGTAAAAGAGGGGGAAAGTTTCATTGGTAAAAATAAAGGAATGTACTGTACTGTGAACATTACTATGAGCCCCATAATTCTTTATCTAAAGACAACAAAATCAGCTAACCAAATGGATCCAACAACAAGATTATTGTTTAATAAAGGTTTTATGGTAAAGTAAAAAATCTGAAAATGCAACTCCTGCTAATTCTTTTGGACACTTTAGTGTTTTAAGGGCAATCTTAGGTGGCTTCAACACTCATAGAAATTGAGACAATAATTCATCTAGCTGATGACAGAAGAACTTTGAAAAGATAACTGGGATCATATTCAAAATAAATTTTAAGCATAAGCATCATTTTGATTGTTTCTAGTCAACCCCACCATATTAAACACAAAGGACTCCAGGAGTTCCATAGTTCTTTAATGGACTTTAAAATTGCTTTGGAATTTATAAGCATCGTTGCATACAAATTTATGCACAATTTTAAATCTAAATATTTTAATCCCTTTGAAGGCCAATCAGACTAAGCATGCACATTCAAAAGGTAGAACTTCTGTTTTCTGATTGTTTATTTTATAACCAGAGAATTAGGCATACATTTCTATTAGTTGGGGGGGGGGGAAACCAAAAGGAAAACTGTGGCAAGGAAA
Source organism: Geotrypetes seraphini (assembly GCF_902459505.1). Taxonomy (NCBI): domain Eukaryota; kingdom Metazoa; phylum Chordata; class Amphibia; order Gymnophiona; family Dermophiidae; genus Geotrypetes; species Geotrypetes seraphini. The sequence continues at coordinate 106,414,057 of NC_047088.1, read as the reverse complement.
AAGAAATAACATGATATCATCTGCATAAGCAGCTACTTTGAATTCCAAGCTTTTCAACTGAATGCCTTTGATCTCTGAATTATTCCTAATTGCAATTAGGAAAGGCTCAAGAGCTAGATTGAAAAGCAACAGAGGACACATCCCTGTCAAGTTCCACTTTGAAGTGAAATTACTCATGAAAGTGAATTATTAACAATTATTAGAGCTATTGGGTTGGTATAAAGAATCTTAACCTTATTAATATACTCCTCTGGGGTACCAAACCTTCTCAATATCGTGAACAAAAAATTCCATTTCATCTTATCAAATGCTTTTTCTGCATCAATAGACACAGCTATTGACAGGGTGCTATAAGGATTTAGATAAGATGAGATTTGATGAAAAAGACAGACATTATTTGTTATTAATCTATTGGGCATGAATCCAACTTGAGTCTACTCTAATGAATTTATTTATTTATTATTCAATTTTCTATACCATTCTCCCAGGAGAGCTCAGAACGGTTTATACGAGTTTATTCAGGCACTCAAGCATTTTCCCTGTCTGTCCGGGCGGGCTCACAATCTATCTAATGTAACCCAGGCAATGGGGGGATTAAGTGACTTGCCCAGGGTCACAAGGAGCAGAGTGGGTTTGAACCAACAATTTTTACCAACCTCAGATAAAATTTTGCATGGATTTTATAATCTACATTCAGTAGAGATTGGTGTTAGGTTTTGAACATCAGTCCCCTGGAAAACTAAGCACAGACATTAAACAAACTTTCATCTGCCCTAGCTTTCTGCATTGGCCCCCGACAGATTATAAGGCCCTTGGTATCGAGAAATATACCCTGACACTTGAAAGTAACTGACCTCAAGCTACTGTTGGAAAAATGCTCGAGATAAATACAAAGGCACCCACCACCATCACCATTTTACAGATATCTTCCCTCCCACTTTGCTTAATAGGATGACATTTTTCACCACTTCAATCATCCTTGTCTCACCTCCAAAGCCTCCAGACTGACAAAGCTGGCAATAGCAAAGCCGTCAATTATCTCCTCTTCACAAGAGCTGGCTGCCTCTTTCCGACGCCGACGCGGTGGCCTCGGTCGTGTTGCGCCGCTGGGTACTGTGCTCTGCTCCTGTTCCGAGCCTGATGAAGCGGAAACGGCGAGGGCACCCCTGGCTGGATTAACTCCCAGCAGTAACCCCGATGCCAGCGATTGTGGCTGACCTAACAGTGGTGGAGTCTGAGTACTCAGCCGTCTCCTATCGCGATCCCGCTGGGATTTGGAACGACGCTGTTGACGGACATTGCCCCGACTACAGGCAGGGGCCTCCATAGTCTTTCTGTTTGTACGTGTGTCTATGTGTGTACGGGGGGCCTCCGTCTTACGTCACTTTCCGGATCCTCCCCTGGCGCTGGCACATTAAGCCTTCCGTTCCAACCTCTGCTCCTGTCACCCACCGGACCGCATTTCCAAGACCCGCCTCCCAGCCGCGCCACTATAGGCCCAGCAACAAATCCTCGGACTCTGTTGATTGGATCACACAACGCACCAATTAATCAAAAGCTATCTCTTCCTCTCCGTACCCTTAAGCAAGCTCCAATTGGTCGACATTCAGTGTCTCTCACTTCCCGCGTTCCGATTGGTGAAACGTATCCACTAGCGTTCTTTAGGATGGGTGAAGAAGCTGCAGCACTAGCCCTTTAAAAAAAAATTTAAAGAGCAACATAGACTTTAAAAGGCCGTTTAAATTACTCCCGACATAGCCAAAAGAGGATCCTCTCATCTAGGCCATTTTATCCCCAAATAATTAAGCAATTTTAAAACGATTCCTTGCAGCTCACTCATAACTCACTCCCGTTTTATATACAAAAAAGAAAATATACGAATAATAATAATAACGATTTTAGAGCGCTACCAGTGAGAGGGAGACAACCTGCGTTCCGTTAAAGGAAAGAAAGAAAAGAAAAAGAAAGATTGTGGCGGGTATAAGAATAAATGTCACCGACAACAACAAACAATACCACCGACTTTCAAAATTATAGACGGATGAAGAGAACTCGGCAGCTCGCGCAAAACCACAGCATAGGGGCGTTCAACCGTTGCAATTGTTTTTAATCCCCTCTTCATATAGTTGGCGCGCGTAGCCCCACCTCTCTGCCTTTTTCTTTGGTCTCGCGCCGCATTTACACTGGAGCTTGGAACTAGGGACAACGAGATTCAGCGGTTGTTTGGAACGTGAGAGATGCTGGTGTACGCCTGTCAGTTTCACTCATCCAATCAGAAAGTCTGCGATCCTGTTCTCTTTCCCTTCTGCAATAAACTTCCTATCTGCCTGGTTCTAGACAAGGTATCCTCTTAGGTGTGTGGAAAAAAACGGAACACATCACCGGTCGATTCAGTCCTGATTCTATCTTGTTACTTGCCAGGGTTGGTAGTGTAGGGGTTGTATTTTTACCTTTTATAACAATTTATTTTCTAATAAAATATTCCACACTAAAGGGCCCTTCTACTAAGCTGCATTACCTAAAATATGCCTAATGCAGCAATGATGTACCATGGGATACATTCAGGTGTCCTGTAGTAAGTTCCAAGTTAGCATGTACTATTCACAGACTAAAAAAAAATGACAACTTTTTCTGAGAAGGTGAGTCTATTAGGAGAATGTTTCTGTACTAATTAACACAGGTATATTACTGCATGAGCCCATACAGCAGGGGTATCAAACTCAATCACATAAGGGGCCAAAATGTAAAACATAGGCTAAGTCGCAGTCGAATTTTTTATTAAGATACTTAGGAGTCTTTTTATTAAGGTGCACTAACCAATTTAGCACACACTAACCCCCTCCTTTACTAATGCATAGCACGGGTTTTAGTGCCCGCAGGCCTTGTGTTTGCCACATGTGCCTTACAGCCTCATAACATAACATTCTATTTGTACAGCAAACACATTACAGTTCTATCCGATTAACATAAAGAGAACTGTGTTTTCCCAGAGAATTACAAATAACAATGGAGCCATACATTACATTCACATTATTCCCCAAAATATTGCTTAAATAAGTAACTCTCTCTTTTACTAAACCATGAAGAACTAATCATGCCTCCTTAAAGCCCATTCCCCCTGCCAACCTTCCCAACCTTGCCTTAGACTCACTCACCCCAGTCCCATCTCTCTACTGCAATGCCAGATCCACATGCAACAAAACCCAAATTATGAAGGACCTACTTGAAGACCTTGACCCTGGATTCCTTTTCATCACAGAATCATGGATTGCAAAAGACGACATATTTACGCAAAACGAGCTTTGTTCTCACGGCTACCAAGACCTCTTCTCCCCCAGAATTAACTGAAAAGGAGGTGGCTTGGCACTCCTTCACAAGTCATTCTTCGATGTCCAGCTTCTCGAAAAGGGCAGCCATGCCTCTCTAGAATATATGCTAGTCTCGGTCAACGACGAACTCCATCCTCACCCACTGGGTATCCTACTATTATATCGTCCACCATTCCCCTGGAACTAATCCTCTGAATCAGTCCTCAAGACCATTACAAACGCCTTCCTCAAATTTAATAGATTATTAATCATTGGTGACATTAATCTCCACCTAAACGATACCACCAACAAGGATGCATCTGATTTCATTAACTTCCTCACTTCTTTAGGCTTCCTCCCACCGGCTCTCTCTCCAACCCATGAAAAGGGGAACACACTAGACATCATCAGTTTCCTCGATTTCACCGATTACAAAACTTCGGTCGATGACCCGTGCTGGGATCATATCCCTTGGTCTGACCACTTCCTAGGGGCTTTTTGCCTCCCTATTTTCATGTCCCACCTTGGGCCCCCACCTCGTTCCTCAAACTCCATTACCTTTTGAAAAAAAATCGCTAGCAAACAGTTCTGGACCAAATTCCTCAGCCTAATTCCCACCATTCCTAACCCTCCAAACCCTGAATCCAATTGGCACACCTGGATCACCCTCTCTGAGACCACCTATCACTCCCTCGCACCACTATCCACTAAAACGGTCTCTTACTCCCGCAAGGCCTCTTGGTACCTTCCATACCACAGAGAACTGAAGCAGAAATGTCGATTACTGGAACGCAAATGGAAAAAAATCTAAATCCCCCACAGACAGACAATCCTGGAGGGCTAATATTAAGTCATACAATACTGAACTAAAAAAAGCAAGGAAGAATTACTACGGTAACAAAATCTCCAGGTCCAACAACCAAAGTAATACTTTGTTCAACATCTGGCGCTTCATTTCCTCCAAACATGATACCAACACACTCCCCTCCTCTCCAACTGCAGACGATCTAGCAAAATTCTTCAATGAGAAAGTCACTACCTTACGAGGCTCGTTCCCACCAGCACCCTCCTTCAACTCTCTGATATCCACCGACTCCAACCCCACTTTAACCGTCGCCAACCACATTCCAGCCGACAGATCCTGTACCGCCTTCGAGCCTGTTTCTGATTCCCAGGTCGTCAAACTCTGCCTCAAGTTGAAATCCTGCAACTGTATCTTGGACCCTTTCCCCTCCTACCTATCCGAGAAAATTCCCACACAAGCCATCTCATCTCTCACCAAACTCATAAACTCTGCCTTACTTTCAGGCCTATTCTCTGCAGAAATGGGACACATTGCCCTATCCCCACTACTGAAAAAAGCTGATCTAGACCCCACCATACCATCCAACTATCGCCCAATAGCAAATATTCCTCTCCTGACCAAGTTGCTGGAGTCCATCATTTCCACCCAACTTTCATCCTATCTTGAAAGATTCTCCATTCTCCTACCCTACCAACATGGCTTCAGACCCAACTTCAGCACCGAATCCCTATTGGCCTCATTAATCTCAAATGTCCAACATCTTCACTCTTGCAATAAGTTCACTGTTGTTCTTCAATTCAACCTTTCTGCAGCATTCGACATGGTCCATCATGATATACTAATTCTCCAACTTTCTGAAATTGGCTTAAACTTAACAGTCTTAGATTGGTTCTCAAAATTCTTACGTTCCCACTCCTACTTTGTTAACATGAATGGCTCCTCATCCCTCCCGTGGAAACCGATCTGTGGAGTTCCTCAGGGGTCACCTCTATCCCCGATTCTCTTCAATGTTTATATGTCCTCCCTGAAACTCCTCCAATTGTCCCCCTTGGAAACGCTTTACACTTATGCCGATGACATCCTTGTCCTCCTTGAGACCGACTCTAACCTCACCAATCTCTCTGAGAACATCTCCTCATGTATATCGAACCTCCAATCCTGGGCCCTCACCGTACAAATGAAATTAAATGAGACCAAAACAAAACTACTTTGGCTCGGCCCAAAATTAGATAAGCTACCCATCCTTATCCCTCTGTCCTCTGGCACCACTTTGCATCTTGAACACTCATGCAAAGTACTAGGCATCATCATCGATTCCACACTGTCTTTCAATGACCACCTTAATTCCTTAGTAAAAAATGCTTTTTCAATCTTCACTTGTTAAGGAAAGTGAGATCCTGCTTCCATCATCATCACTTTGCTGTCCTCGTACAATCCATCATTCTTTCCAGACTGGATTACTGTAACTCTATCTACTTAAGCCTGACAAAGAAAAGCCTTCACAGACTCCAGCGTATCCAGAACACTGCGGCTAAACTAATCTTCACAAAAAGCAAATTTGACCACGTCTCCCCGCTTCTGTCTAAGCTTCACTAGCTCCCAGTAATCCTTAGGGTTCACTACAAATGTGCCTGCCTAACCTTCAAGTCTCTACACCAGGGGTGTCCAATGTCGGTCCTCGAGGGCCGCAATCCAGTCGGGTTTTCAGGATTTCCCCAATGAATATGCATTGAAAGCAGTGCATGCAAATAGATCTCATGCATATTCATTGGGGAAATCCTGAAAACCCAACTGGATTGCGGCCCTCGAGGACCGACATTGGACACCCCTGCTCTACACGGTATCCTGCCTCCCCTTTTTCCACTATCTTGGAACTCCTCTAATCCCAACACCACCAGATCCACTCAAAAATTCAAACTATCTTTCCCCTCTTTAAAAGGCATATCCCATGCAGGAAAACTAGGGACTTCCCTCTCCTTCAGGATCACCGAACTCTGGAACAGTTTTACCACCCCACTTCGGTGCCTGTCCTCCCTCCAACTCTTCCGAAAACATCTGAAAACTTGGCTCTTCTCCAAAATGCAATAACCTCTCCCTCATCGATTTACTAATTCCCTCTAAGCCTCTCTTTCTAAGCCCTTCTACTTTTCATTGTAGTTTCTTTCTATACCAATTACTATAAACCGTGTCGAGCTCTATTTCTGTGGAGATGATGCGGTATACAAACTTAAGGTTTAGTTTAGTTTAGTTTATTAGCACAGGGAGCTGCAATGAATGCTCTCTATGATCGTTGAAAGCAGCGCAGAGCAATCAGCATGGCTCCCTGCACTAATAACCACTATGGTTTAGTAAAAGGGGGAGGGGGTAAGTTTTTAACGTTTCCTATAATGATCATAAGATACAGATGCTTGTCTTATAGGTCCTAGTTTTCCCTCCCAGCTAGCAGCCTGAAAAGACAATATAGTAACATAGTAAATGATGGCAGATAAAGACCTGAACGGTCCACCCAGTCTGCTCATTAGTTATTCTCATTAAAAATCCATGATTGAGATCACGTGATGCTGTGAGTCAGGCAACAGCACTCTGTGCCGGCTCCGGAGCCCTGTTCCTCATTTCGCGTTCGGGTGAGACTCTAGTCTGAATCGCTGACCACCGCTACCGCAGTTTTGGTGCCGCCATTGCATGGACCGTTTTCTGGCCCGATCGCCCTCTGCTATGGCTTCCAAAACCGCTAAAAAGGATCGGGAACGAGCAAAAGTGTCTGAGGACAAGATGGCGGACGTGCCGCGTGCAGACAGCCCGGCGCTTACACCAGCCATGCTCACTGAATTGCAGCAGGCAATTCTGCAGGCACTGGAGCCGCGTATGACTCAGATTTCCACACAGCTCACTAAATTGGAATCGCTGCTAGAGGATCACGCAGCCCGAGTCACGGAGTTGGAGTCCTGAGTGTCGGCCGTGGAAGATGGGGCACTTGGAGTGTCGTCTGAGGTGGCCACGCTGACGACCCAACTGCGATCCTGCCAGGACAAACTGGAAGACCTGGAAAATAGGTCTCGTCGTGGCAATTTGAGGTTTATAGGCCTCCCTGAAAATATTTCTGATTCCGTGCTGCTTTCAGTGGTGGAGTCGTGGTTGGCCAGTGAGTTACCGATGCCGACATCCTTGGGTTCGGCCCGGTTTGAACGGGTTCACCGGGTGGGATCGCGCACTGGATCTGATCAGCGCCCTAGAGTGGTCATCGGAAAACTCCATAATTACCGTCATAAAGTGGAAATACTGCGGGCTTACCGTGCAAAAAAGGATTTGCTGGTCTATGAAACTTTACCTGTGAGAATTGGTCAAGATTACTCGGCCGCACTGACAGACCGGCACAAAGTGTTTCATCCTATCTGCTCTAGGCTTGTGGAAAAGAAGCGTCGTTTCATGTTTCTATACCCAGCTATCTTGAAAATTCAGCATAATGGAAAGTGGCATGTGTTTGACTCAGCGGACCTAGCGGGAGAATTTGTGAACCGTCTGGAGCCTTCCTTGCCTCCCCCCTGAGTTGGAACATGTGCCCATTTTTGAGTGGCTAGCGGTGGTTTCACCTTTGCTATTCATCTTGATTTCTCTCACGACTTGACAATTCACTCATCAAGGAGGACAGGGCGCTGACGGCGTCAGTGACGTGATCTGCTTTCCTGGGGCCCGGAGGGTTCTTGGCAAGCCATGTACTTGGGTTTGGGATTGGGATTGGGAGTGGGGAAGAGTTGGGGGGGAGTTTGGGGATTTGGTGGAGGGGGTTGGGGCAGGGGATTGTGGTTTACTCTGCAGAATTTTATTTTCTCTATTCCAATGTTTTTGCTGAGTTCTTATGATGTCACTCAGAGTGCCTTTCTTCTGTGGGTTTTGTGGTATTCCCTCTTAGGCCTGGCTGGGAGTCTGGGAGGTACTACTCGAGGGCAGGGGCAAGTGTATTTGTTTCCTTTCTCACCTGGGTGATCAGACTTTTCGCCTCTTGTCCTGGAATGTCTGTGGCAAAACCTCTCCTATCAAACGCAGCAAAATATTTCAACGGCTTCAACATCACAAGGCTGATTTGGCATGTTTGCAGGAGACCAGGTTGACTGATGCAGAACATGATAAATTATTGAGGGGCTGGGTGGGTCAGGTGTATTATGCATCTTCCTCAAATAAGAAGGCGGGTGTTGCTCTTTTGGTACGCAGGGGGTTCCCGGGTAAGGTAGAACGCTTGTATGGTGATTCCCAGGGGAGGATTTTATTGTGTAAGGTAACTATGTCTGAATGCACCTTTAGGGGTAAATTCTCTATTACTGCGTTTATTTTAGGCGTGCTTTAGGCGTCCGATGTAAGTGAATAATTACGGAGTTAAGGGTCTTAATTAATGTTAATTGGGAAATAAACGACACATAGATGTCCCTAAGACGTAGTTGATGAACTGACGTCTATAGAAAGCATAGTCCCGTCTCCAGCTCTGGACGTGGGCGTTCCGTGGGTGTGCCAAATGGGGACGCTAGATGAGCGCTACCTGAGCGAGCAACTGCGTCTAAATATCGTGTATTATGTAGACGTAAGAAACCCTGGTCTAACTTGGATTTCAATGCCGTTTCAACTATCGTAATTGCGGCTCTTTGTTAGACGCAAGGCAGACGTCCGCTGTGTTTTTTCATCAATAATTCCAATAGTGAGTTTGAATAGGTAATTTTCATCTTTTCTCTGTCCTAATAAATATAATGACACCATAACAATGGAACACATTATATTGCATGGATAACAAACCACATTTCTGCCCAAACAATAATATAATTTACACATGGCTTTTACAACCCCCTTTTTTTTCTCAACAAACAGCACTGCAATCGGCTCTCTTTTGAAAGCAAAGAAAAAACAGCACACATTATCAGCACTTAAAAAGAGAATAAACAGATACACACCTTAACATTCAGCTTCCCTCATTGCAAAATGGAGGTCTTCAGTTGCACAAAACTGACCTCATTGTGACCTCATCAATCTGCACCTTCAAAGTAGTATGCCACAATTAAAAGATGTGCTGGGTGTAGAACTCACAACCTCTGGATGTTAGGAGCACATGCTCCTAACACATAGGCTCCTAACACATAGAGCTACAGCTGCTTCTACTTAGGTCCATCTCACCACCCTTCCATATCATACTTGACTGAGCTGTCTATGCTCATTAGCGATCATATCAGGATGAACTCAAATAAGTTTAAGCAAAGGAATGCCTAAAGATTTGGAAGGTTTTCAAGTAGAAAACAAATATCAACTATATATTAAAGAATTGCAGCACAAATGACGCTGATCGGTAAGGGCAAAAAAAACACCACTTTTCCGGTATGACGCCTAAACGGAACAGATTACTTACAGTCATATATGCATTAGTACAGTGCTTAGAATGAAGATTAGCGTGTGAGAAAAATGGAGCTCCACCTCACATGCATTCAAGCACACTTGGGAATATGGGTTTGGGGCTCAGTGAAAACAGCGCTTTTAACCATTGAGCTCCACTCTTTTGTCTCAGCCTACTAAGACATTATAGCTAAACTCCTTTTCCCTTAGCACTTCACTAAGATATGATATGACAAGGGAGCCAGAGGCATTGGAGCTGTAGCTCAGTGAGGAAAGGCAATCTCTACCAATCTTCTAGGCTTTGAGGGTTCAAATCCCAGCCTGTATTTTACTTGTGGCATATCTACCTTCCAGGTGCACTTTGATGATGCTTTCCACTTCTTATAGGAGTTGAATATAACATTACTGTACAACTTTGCTGTGTAGCAGAAAAATAAACTTTTCCCCCTTCCATGCTAACAATTTGAGTTCAACTCATCTTATATTTCTCCTTTTAAACATGGCATCCACAAATGTCATCTTGCTGTCAGAGGAAAGGTTTCCTCTCATCACTGCTTAGGATGTCCGAGCCATGGTAAGTTGAAAATAGGTTTGCCTGGAAAGGGAAATGTGCACCTTACAAATGGCAAAGTCCACCATGTAGACCCTGTTATAAGAACTAATAGGAAAAAACTAGGACCTTATTAAAATGAGCAAAGGTGGAAGTTGAACTGGGGAGTTTCAGAGGTCAGAGCTCAGAACAAGAGCATTACCGTGTTGACCTAGTAATGCTTTCTTGTGCTTATAGCAGTTTGGTGAGACAAAACACTGCAGTTGTATATTATTGTTTCTTCACCATTTCAGAAATGTATACTTTACCATGATAAAAACTAACAAAGTATGCCATGTTTAAAAGGAGAAATATAAGATGAGTTGAACTCAAATTCTTAGCATGGAAGGGGGAAAAGTTTATTTTTCTGCTACACAGCAAAGTTGTACAGTAATGTTATATTCAACTCCTATAAGAAGTGGAAAGCATCATCAAAGTGCACCTGGAAGGTAGATATTCCACAAGTAAAATACAGGCTGGGATTTGAACCCTCAAAGCCCAGAAGATTTGTAGAGAGTGCCTTTCCTCACTGAGCTACAGCTCCAATGCCTCTGGCTCCCTTGTCATATTATATCTTAGTGAAGTGTTAAGGGAAAAGGAGTTTAGCTATAATGTCATAGCAGGATGAGATAAAAGAGTGGTAGCTCAATGGTTAAAAGCGCTGCTTTCACTGAGCCCCAAACCCATATTCCCAAGTGTGCTTGAATGCATGTGAGATGAAGCTCCATTTTTCTCACACGCTAATCTTCATTCTAAGCACTGTACTAATGCATATATGACTGTAAGTAATCTGTTCCGTTAAGGCGTCATACCGGAAAAGTGGTGTTTTTTTTGCCCTTACCGATCAGCGTCATTTGTGCTGCAATTCTTTAATACATAGTTGATATTTGTTTTCTACTTGAAAACCTTCCAAATCTTTAGGCATTCCTTTGCTTAAACTTATTTGAGTTCATCCTGATATGATCGCTAATGAGCATAGACAGCTCAGTCAAGTATGATATGAACGGGTGGTGAGATGGACCTTAGTAGAAGCAGCTGTAGCTCTATGTGTTAGGCGCCAGCCTGTGCTCCTAACATCCAGAGGTTGTGAGTTCTACACCCAGCACATCTTTTAATTGTGGCATACTACTTTGAAGGTGCAGATTGATGAGGTCACAATGAGGTCAGTTTTGTGCAACTGAAGACCTCCATTTTGCAATGAGGGAAGCTGAATGTTAAGGTGTGTATCTGTTTATTCTCTTTTTAAGTGCTGATAATGTGTGCTGTTTTTTCTTTGCTTTCAAAAGAGAGCCGATTGCAGTGCTGTTTGTTGTTCACTTTTGTTTCCTTGCATCCTAACAGTTCTCAGAAGTGGTGGAATTTGCTGTTTCTCCTCAGCATTCTGCAGCCACAGGTGCATGAGATACTTTCATTTACTCCTAACTACAAGCCATTCTAGTAGGAATGTGTTTCTTTTGATGCAATATAGGAATTGGCCAACAGCTATGAGTTAAATCAAACTTCAGAGGGCTTGGACAGGTGTTGAAGAATGATCCAGTTAGGGGGGGATGTTTTTGGTGGGGGAGGGTGTTCAGCATGAGAGAGAACAGGTTGCATTAAATATTAGACAATGGGCTGCACATAATAAAAGCTGAAGCAAAATATTGATATGCAAAGGCAAGGCTAAAGAGTTACCAGGTGTCCTGGCTGAGAAATGAATATAACCTATTTGCTAACCTTACTCAAGACTTGAACCCCCTGATGTATGGAAGATGAAAAGCAATGCCTTAAGGCATAGAGCTATAGAGGTAACTTTGTTTAGGACATAGAGCTTCGTATCAAAGCTTAGAGATGTGAAGGAAATGACTACAACGTCACTACAGCTGTATATTGCAAAACGACATCCAATGCACATCCAATTAGATTTGAATCCTAACAGTTCCTATGACATCAGACGCTAATTAGGCGTGCTTTAGTATATAGAAAGCTTTGGCACAGCCATTTTTCCTATGTAAGATCCCCTCATGTGAGTTGGTGTTTGTGGTGTTCCGTTTCCTCAATGATGAAACTTTGTGCTATGACTTGCCTGTTCTCCTTTATACTCCCTTCTGCCTTTGACACTCCTCCCCACCCCCATTATCTGTATTTCTTTAGTTTATGGATTTTTCTGGGTGTTGGTGTGAGGGATTGTTGAGGACTTAGGTTTTGTGTTAAGTGTGGAGGGGAATAAATTGTTAGGGAAAAGAAGGGGCCAGGTCAGGTTACACACAGATGCCCACACCCACCACTCTCCCTGCTTTCATAATGTCATGGTCTGCCCCACCTCCATTTTCCATATCTGCAACTCTCCATGCAAGAAATTCAATTTCCGTTTTGGAGCCATGTTGTAAGGTGAAGCCATCTTTTCAGGCTACTTGTAGAACATGTTCAAACACCCCCCCCATAGGACAGCCAATGAGGTGTGATGGGCGTGGTTAGGAAGCGGGATAAGCAACCACGCCCGAACGGCGCCCAATAAGCATTGGGAAAGTTTTCCCGCCCAACTGATGTCAGACGCCACATAGGAGTGCATGGGTATAAGAAGGTCCAGGTGAGTAGTGTTTCCTTTCTATTCTGTCCTATTGCTTATGCAGATGTTTGAGACTTTACTCTGTCTTAGTCTTTTACATTTTTTTTCCTATCTCTGCCTCCCATTTCTCTCTATTCCACAGAGCCATTAACAAGCTACATGTCATTCTTACATGTTGTTTTATCTTTTCTAGAAGCAGCTCAGATAGTAAGTCCAGGTGAGAATGATATTTTGTAAGCTACTTAGGTGTCCTTATGATAGAACTAAAGAAACCAACCAGAAAAACTGACTTCTCTTTATGGGCTTTCATTGTGTGCTATTGTTTATAATAGTTATTTTATTTCTGATATCTCCTACTCTCCATTCCACAGGGCTGACAAAAATGACTGAGAAGACTGATAAAGACCATGCTGGTAGAAATTTTGCTGGTAGAAAAATGGATATGTAAGTAAAATGGATGTGTTCACACATCTGAGAGGGTTTACTCATAGAGCTAAAGTTAATTCTTTGTAGAATCAAATTACAGGCAAGTTAAAATCAGGTGAGGAATGGTTCTGTGTACTAACTCATTGATAAGAATAGGTCGGGTGTGTTGGGGGGCGGGAAACACTGCCATTCAGTGGACATCCAATCAGTGTACATGGTTCAGGTGGAAAACTCCTAATGAGTGCCTAATGGCTGCCATTTTTAATAAGGAGTCTAAAGGTATGTTAGCACCTCTGTTACTTCTAGGTGTGTGTTCTGCCACAACTTCAGTGTTTAATTTTGGAGACATAGGTCTTTGTTAACAGTTTCTCTCTATTCTTCATTTCAGGTTAACTATGCTCATCACCTATGTGTTTGCCAGAGAGAGACCAGACGAGCAGCTCAGCACACCAGCTTGCACCTAGCCAAACAGTTGTAGGTGAGAATGATATATGGTAACCTTTATTTGCTTACTCTACTATTCTTCACTTGCATTTTCATCTATTTATTCTGGTAGGCTGATCACAAAGAAACACACGCTGGACTCATTACTCACCGGCTTCAGCGCGCAATTCCTCCATCACCCCCTCAAGGAAGGCCTGCTCCTGGCGCCTCAGCAGCCGTCCCCTTTTCCTGAGATCCTCAACCTGGATAATAGAGAGAGAGAGAAAGAACAGAGAGGGAGGGATATGATGAGTGCCATCTAGCACTGTGGCATAACATGTTTACTTAAGTATTGACCTCTATAAGCACATAAAAATGGAGTTTGCAGCCCTCCAAGAGCCCCTATCTGCTTTGCTGCCTGCCTCCACACCCTTCTGCCACATGTTTTACATGAATGTATTCACGTACTCCAGCATTTTCCCCTTTCTGTGCTGGAGGCATCGCTATCTCTCTACTGTACCTGGGACAGTGGGGGGGGGTTTGAGGTGACATGGCCAGCATCACAAGGAGGAGTGTGGGATTGAACTCACATCCCCAGGGTGCTGAGGCTGTAGCCTATCAGCACTGCCCCACATTACAGCATGTCCTGGTGAGCTTACAATCATGCAGCAGGGGCAATAAAATAGTTTGGTCAGAAGGAGCAGCGTGGCTTGAAACCCCTGACGTCAGGGTACTGACGCTGTCACTTTAAACGTCATACCACTATCTCCCTAGACCAGCAGATTGATACAGGAAAGTTGTAGGTACTTGAAATGACATAGCAGCACTTTAATATATTTGTTTTCCTTTGGCAAAGTTGATTTCAAGATGTTTCTATTACAAATGCGATGCTCGTGACACAAAAATTAGTTGTGTGCATGTTGTGAATGGAATAGATGCCTTGTAGGAGCTGAATTTGTCATTTGAAATCCTACTACTGCTCCTTTGGGATGTGCTTTAATTTCAATATTCAATATAAAAGATTTATTATGCACAATTGTAGTTTTTAAAAGGAATCAAGATTTACCCACAAAAACATGACCAATTTGATTGAGACAGGTTTCCATCATTATTACATTTTACATGATTATTTGTGAGGGCCTGACTTGGAATACTTACTTCCCTGGGACATGAGGCTCTTTTGCCGGGTCAGGCGGGTCCAGGAGTCCCTGAACTGCAGGTATGACCTGCGATGGCCTGACACTCTAAAATAGTAGTGTTCATGTGGCAGGAATAGCCTGGCCAGCAGCCTGGAATCCTCGGTGGAGAAATTTGGCTGTCTCCTGGCTGCCATTTTAGAGGAAATAACTGCATATGAAGAACGGGCGATTCTATGACGTCACAACGCAAAAAAACGCGATGACGTCTTTTGTGCCGTTTGGGCGTGCTTGCAGTGGCCGTTCCGCTCTACATCAATACTGTTGATTACATCCTCAACCACGCTGATATCGCTGCCTCCCCCAAACACAATGAAGTTATAAATGAAGATTGGGAAAGTAATAGCCATAATCTCAGGAGGTTCTCATATTTTAGCTTAGCTATGCATGTTTAGGTGAGTGGAAAAAAAAAAGAATATTATGTCTTTGGTAACCTTAGTCAGGACTTGAACCCCTGACATTTGAAAGATATATGCAGTGCTTTTAAGCACTGAGCTATGTTGGGGATTTGGGAATGGGAGTCTCCAGAAATGGCTTTAGGTACAAGCTTTGACAAGGGGTAATCATTGCAAGTATCTACAGGTGTATTTGATCTATGAACACACAATGAACATGCAAACAGATTTCAAAATTCTAACGGCTTCTATGACTTCAGACGCTAGTTCGGCGTCGAGGGTATATAAGGAACTCTAAAAAACCATTATTTTGTCTCCTTTAGACTCCCGTGCGTTCGTGCTTCTGGTGCTTGATTTGTGATATTGTGACTTTGTACTGTGATCTTATTGTTTCTCCTTTCCCCCATCTTCTCCCTTTTGTTGTGTACTTGTCAGTTGGTGTCTTTGGTCTGGTGTTGGTTTGAGAGATGGCTGATGACTTTGAGTTTGTCTTACGTGTGGTGGCCCTTGATAGATTGCTGCGCAGAGGAAGGGGTCTGGCCCCGGCCCCGGGGCGTGGGCAGCTTAGAGGTAGAGGAAGAGGTCCGGCTGTGGCCCTGGGGTGTGGCCAGATTAGAGGCAGAAGCCCAGGCCGATGCCGACGCCCCAGGGTATATAAGCCCAGGGCGAACTTCCTTGATATGACAGATGAGCGGTGTATTGGTCTCTTTAGATTTAATCGGGAGACAATAGTTCATCTCTGTGAGCAACTGCAGGTGGATTTGGAGCGCACCACTCTTAGGGGACATTCCCTTCCAGTTTATGTACAAGTAACTACAGCCCTGGGGTTTTTGGCTACAGGAACCTTCCAAAGACCCCTGGGAGCTGGGGCTGGCATCAGTCAACCGTCTGTATCCAGGATAATCAATAAGTTTTTGGAAGTCTTTTTAAGGTGTATTGCTATGTATATCCAGTTTCCGATGAGTGAGGCAGAGCGGCGACGCACAATGAGGGGTTTTGCTCAACTGGCACGTTTCCCCTCTGTCCTAGGAGCTATAGACTGCACACACGTAGCACTCAGACCACCTGCTGAAACTGAAAGGCAATTTAGGAACCGGAGGGCATATCATTCCATGAACATGCAGGTGGTCTGTAGTGCTACCATGGAGGTGATGGATGTGTGTGCCAGCTTCCCAGGGTCCTGCCACGACGCTTATATCCTGGCCCACTCCGGCCTAGGTAGCAGGTTCCAGAGGGGTGAAATCCACGGTGGATGGCTGGTTGGTGAGTTAACGTACTACTGCAGATAAAGCTTTGCTACATTAACCGCCTTTCTCTCATTTTATCACAGGGTCATGGCTAACTTTGGAGGATGATGCAGAACAATGGACAACAGATATGTGCCCCTTTTCTAATATTGTTTCTCCTTGCAGGTGATCGTGCCTATCCCCTGAGGACGTGGTTGATGACCCCAATTGTGCGTCCCCAAAAGCCAGAGGAGGAGCGATATAACCGGGCCCTGAACACCACAAGGACCATCGTGGAACGTGCGTTTCGGTTGCTCAAGTCCCGCTTTAGATGTCTACACCGCTCAGGAGGGCAACTGCTGTACAGGCCCGACAAGGTGTCCAGGATGTTTGTTGCCTGCTGCATGCTACATAACCTAGCGCTGAGAAGACGGATGCCAGACCCTCATGAGCCGGTCCAAGACAGTGACGATGACGAGGACATCCAAGCTAGACGCAGACCTCTACCTGAGCAAGAAGAGTGTAGGAGAGGGCAGGTGGTCAAGGACAACCTAATAAGAGCCCATTTCTTGGGATAATGGTGAGTATATTTATGTGAACCCCAAACAGCTTCTCTCTCTCTCTCTGTCTGTCTCTGTCTCATGTGAGTGAATGTGATGATGCCTCTGTCTCTAGGCAGCAGTTAAAGCTCAGATGTCCCTGACCAGCAAAGCAAGAAGTTATTGGTAGCAGCTCAAGTATTAAAGGTAGAATAATAGGTAAGAATCAAATATAGCTATCTTTGTTTTTGGCCTCATTCACTATGTTGCTCCTGTATATCATTCCATTAGCAGGCTTTATGATGAATTGCCCACATGTCAAATAGCTAACAGCTTTCATACTCTTGTTGCAGGTTAGATGTCCAAGACTTTCATCGTCACCATACAAGGGCATCGTAATGTGCTTCTCGATGGCCTGGTAAGAGCTAGCAGTTTAGGACCTCTTGGTTTTTTGTTGTTTTACCAACAACAAATCGTATATCGACACATGCTGGTGTTAGGTTAGCATGTGTGTTGATTGAACACCCCCTTAGTTTTAGGTATAAATGACATCTATAGTGGAAGCTCAGAGAAAGCCGATTGGATGACCTATACTGCTAAAATGTTAAAACTATGGCTATCAGAAGCCTATATGCTGCTCAGCTTTCCACACCTTGTAGGAGTTAATGATGGTATTGGTCTACAAGTTTCTGTGTAGCATAAGACTATAGCACCCCCCCCTCCCTTCTCCATGCTGGTACTTCAAGTTCAACTGAAGCTATAGGGTAACTGTAGGTATTGTGACAGTTTGAGGTGGGGGACTTTTCCAATGTATTAACATGCTTCCCCTCTTTGCAGGTGTTCGGGCCCAGCTGACCTCCTCCTCCTCCTCCTCCTCCTGTGGCTAGCATCTCATCGTGAAGCTGTTCCTGTGATACGGGCGGATCCTGTGACGTAGTCCTGATACTTGTGCATAGGTAGGTATGAGACATTTGTGCTCACTTCTACTAACCTTCAACATTCCAACCAGTGTGTGTAGGTTCTTAGCTCACATATGGACTCTGTAACAAGGAGGACGGCTTTTATTTCCCTTGCTTCTATGGCAGAAACCTGGCCTTTATTCTCTGACCTCCTTACTTTCCTTTCTTCCAGTGCACCGAAGAACATTCTACATCTCTGAATCTGTCTTCCTTTTCCTACATCCTGCCTTACCCTACCATGAGGAAATCTTAATATTTCACAGGCACTGACATTGTACCCTTTCCTCCTGTAGGCTGGGAGTTGATTTGGACCTAGGAGTGGCTTACTCTGTATACCGGTGTAGCTGTGATCCATCTCAGCGAACTGCAGTTGCATGATGTTACAATTTCACACCGCTTTTCTGGACTTTTGAGTGTCAATGAAATGACATGATATTCTACAATAAAAATCTTAAACCATTTAAGGATGTTGTGATTACTTACCAAAGGAATGCCAGGGCCCATTCTGATACATTGAGTAATGCACAGGCATTATTATTTCCTTAGGTACCGCTGTAAATGGATCACTCTTATCACATTGCTCTTTGTCTGAGGGCCAGGTTGGAAAGGTAAGAAGAGGGGGGAGGGAAATAGGGGTTGTCATGTCTCCCATTTGCTCACCGGTCCAATGACATGACCTCAGAGCAGGGATCTCAAAGTCCCTCCTTGAGGGCCTCAATCCAGTCGGGTTTTCAGGATTTCCCCAATGAATATGCATTGAAAGCAGTGCATGCACATAGATCTCATGCATATTCATTGGGGAAATCCTAAATACCTGACTGGATTGAGGCCTTCGAGGAGGGACTTTGAGATCCCTGCCTCAGAGCCTGCAAATAGCATAATTAAGAAGATGGCATTACTAGGGAGGACAGACAAGGTGGTATTGTTCCATCTTGTGGTTTGTAGGGAAATACTTTCCTTCTTACACACCTGGGTTTCACTACTCTTACACCTCATCTAGCTACAGTTGCATAACATTACCCTCATTGTTAGATTATACATTTGAGAAACCCACACAGGAAACATATAAACCAGTATAAACCTATCATGTCACACCCAACTCAAAGAAAGCATTTCTGTCTCAACAGGTTAATGCGCCAATCCATCCAACCTCTCAAGGTCACCGGTTTGACTCTCACTCTCACCATCCCTCTTTTGCACTGCTTCCTATTAGCTCTCAAAGGAGTATATATAGGTGGTGGACTTTGTTGTTTTCAGGGTTAGGGTTAGGGTCTCAGTAGCTCAGTGAGTAAAAGCACTGTAGCGATCATCTGTAGGTTGTGAGGTCAACTCCTGGCTTGTCTTTTACTTGTGGCATATCTACCTTCCAGGTGCACCTTGATGATGTCACAATGAGGTCAGTATTGTGCTGCTGGCTACTTCCTCTTCCTGTGAACTAGAAGCCACATTCAGGTCTGATCTGTGTTTTGATTCTGTTTCTAAGTTGGGCCAGTGTAAGTTATGGGATTTACCTTTGTTGTGAAGAATGAGCTGATTGTAGGAATGTTTTAAGACCAGGAGAGTGTTCTTTCGAGCAAGATATCACTTCTAAACTATCCTCTCTGAAATAATGTCTCTGGGAAATCCAGAGAAAGCTTATTGGATGACTTAGGGTGCCTTTCCTGCCAGTCTTTGTGGAACTTAAACGAAGTTTATAAGAAGTCTATATGGTGTTCAAAGTCCTATCCTTTCCACTTCCCTGGGACATGAGGCTCTTCTGTTATACCGCCGGGTCAGGCGGGTCCAGGAGTTCCTCAACTGCAGGTATGACCTGCGATAGCCATTTTAGAGGAAATAACTGCGTATGAAGAACAGGCGATTCTATGACGTCACAACGCAAAAAACGCGATGACGTCTTTTGTGCCGCTTGGGCATGCTTGCAGCGGCCGTTCCGCTCTACATCAACACTGTTGAATATATCCTTAACCACGCTGATATCGCTGTTATACAAAACGCTTAGAACACAATGATGTTATAAATGAAATAAATGAAGATTGGGAAGTAATAGGCATAATGTCAGGAGGTTCACATATTTTAGCTTAGCTATGCATGTTTGGGTGGGTGGAAAAAAAAAAGAATATTATGTCTTCGGTAACCTTAGTCAGGACTTGAACCCCTGACCTTTGGAAGATACATGCAGTGCTTTTAAGCACTGAGCTATGTTGGGGACTTGGGAATGGGAGTCTCCAGAAATGACTTTAGGTACAAGCTTAGAAGCTTACCATGTAAACCTAATGAAATTTCACCTCCCCCAAACACAATGACAAGTTATAAATGAAATAAATGAAGATTGGGAAGTAATAGGCATAATCTCAGGAGGTTCACATATTTTAGCTTAGCTATGCATGTTTGGGTGGGTGGAAAAAAAAAAGAATATTATGTCTTTGGTAACCTTAGTCAGGACTTGAACCCCTGACCTTTGGAAGATACATGCAGTGCTTTTAAGCACTGAGCTATGTTGGGGACTTGGGAATGGGAGTCTCCAGAAATAGCTTTAGGTACAAGCTTTGACAAGGGGTTATCATTGCAAGTATCTACAAGTGTATTTGATCTGAGAACACCCAATGAACGTCCAAAACGATTTCAAAATTCTAACAGCTTCTATGACGTCAGACGCTACTTTATGGTTAGGGTTAGGGCTAGAGTTAAGTAGCTCAGTAGCTCAGTGAGTAAACGTGCTGTACCAATCATCCGTAGGTTGTGAGTTCAACTCCAAGCTCGTCTTTTACTTGATTATAACATGAGGGGTTTATGCTGCAGGAGTGTGTTGTTGGGGTGTTGCAGGGGTGTCTAGGATGACAGAGAACAGTCACTTGCATTTTCAACAACGCATTTGAATTTCTTAAGACGAAACCTTAGTGAGCCGGGGGAGGAAGGTCACCGCAGCCTCGCGCCTCAGATGAAAAGGTTAATTTTTTAGGGACCGTGTAAGCTGATCTGGGACAGTCTTCAGCGACTCGGAGCCCTCCTCCCGGCTGGGCAGAAGGAGGAGGCTTTGGCGGTGGTGGTTTTGGTGGTGAGTGAGAGCGGGAGGGGGGAGTCGCCTGGCTGCTGCATCTGCACTCCTGCTGGCCACAGACCTACTGATCACAGAGCAGAGATCACAGAAGCTCGCAGGTATGTGCGCATGCGCGGCTAGGGTTTTATTATATAGGATATACACCTATCGCATCTCATTTTCATCACAAACACATTAGCGAGACTATACACAATACATTACAAAGTTGAGCTTGGGTTTGATAAAATAAACAGCATAATTTTGACTCTGTATTACACTTATTGAACCATACTTAAGAATATGGGTGTTGCATCCATGACAACGGTGCTTTACACCATTGAGCTACCAGTCTTTTGCCTCAACTGACTGTGATATGATAGCTAAGTAGAGTATACTTTAGCACATCACTAAGGTATGCTATGACAGGGGAGCCAGAAACACAGGTGTAGGTCAGTGAGTAAAAGCACTATATCGATCATCTGTAGGTTGTGAGTTCAACTCCCGGCTTGTCTTTTACTTGTGGCATATCTACCTTCCAGGTGCACCTTGATGATGTCACAATGAGGTCAGCATTGTGCTGCTGGCTACTTCCTCTTCCTGTGAACTAGAAGCCACATTCAGGTCTAATCTGTGATTTGATTCTGTTTCTAAGTTGGGCCAGTGTAAGTTATGGGATTTACCTTTGTTCTGAAGAATGAGCTGATTGTAGCAATGTTTTAAGACCAGGAGAGTGTTCTTTCGAGCAAGATATCACTTCTAAACTATCCTCTCTGAAATAATGTCTCTGGGAAATCAAGAGAAAGCTTATTGGATGACTTAGGGTGCCTTTCCTGCCAGTCTTTGTGGAACTTAAACGAAGTTTATATGGTGTTCAAAGTCCTATCCTTTCCACTTCTAATAGGAGGTGAGTATGACATTCCTGTACAGCTTTCTGTGTAGCATACATCTACTGGTTCCCACCTTCCATACTGATAATGTAAGTTCAACACTCACTCGGTACGTTTCATCTTCTAGTTCTCCTTTGAAACATAACATATTTTTTTTCCTCTGATATCCTAGAGGAAAAAGATACAACACAGCAGTGTTCTCTGTCTGCCATTCCCTACCTCACTGATATTGCCAGATCAACTAATATATAGTTTACAAAATGGTATACTGTGTTTTGGTTATCCTTTTCATCATCCTATACTTACAATGCTGAATGAGTGATAATAAAGAGTATAAAAAAAGTATAATTAAAAAAAAATAAAATCGTACCGACGTCTATCACGGGTCCATTGGAGACGTCTTAATGACGTTTCAGAAACCTGCGTCTATCTTGCGCCAAGCGGTTCTAGAGACGTCTACCGCACGCCTAAGTATCGTTTGATTGACACTTGCGTTTGCCGGACGTCTAAAGCACGCCGAAGTTAGACGTACTAATAGAGAATTTACCCCTTATTGTCTGGTAATTTCATCAATCTCTGCCTGTATGCTTCCTCTCCTCCAGACTTCATTCTTTCCCCCAATTTTTCTTTCTTTCTGTCTCCCTTTATATCCCTTCTTTTTTTCTTTTTTTTTTTTCTTCAGGTTTATCATTTATTTACTACCACACCCATTGGGAATCATTCTAGGTGGCTTACAATCTAATAATAATTGTTGTACATTAAAAACAAATCTGACATAGACATGAACAGGAGGGAAAAAGAGAAAAACTACAATAAATTCAGGAAAGTTGGTGGGATAATATAATTGGGAGTTGCTCCTTGGCCCAGAACTGCATTCT
Organism: Geotrypetes seraphini; assembly: GCF_902459505.1. NCBI lineage: Eukaryota > Metazoa > Chordata > Amphibia > Gymnophiona > Dermophiidae > Geotrypetes > Geotrypetes seraphini. The sequence continues at coordinate 106,391,471 of NC_047088.1, read as the reverse complement.
CAATTAAAAATCCTACATATTATTCAAAATAGAATACGCATCACAAAATAAGAGTTTTTGCATCTATAACTAAAAAATGCAATCTACGTATTGTCAAATAGGGAATGAAATAGCATATTGGTCAAATAAGGCTCTTAATTGCGCCAGGCAGTCTTTTATAGGAAATCCTCAGCAAATCTGGAGACCAAGTTGTTAACACCTCTGCAGCTCTATGGACTGGTAGTTTTGCCTGATAAAAGGAAGTACTTCGCTGTTGTCTTCTGTGAAAAACTGATGAAGTCATGGATTTTTGCCTTTACTGTTTTTAAAGCCTTCGTTTCCAAGAGAAGTACTATTTTACAGTTGATGGGACTTTCACCAATGGCTGCGCACTTTGCCATCTTCCCCACAGGCACGTGACAGAGTCGGGTCGCAGCTGGTTGGCGCGTGAGCCCGCAGCCCGCCCTGATAGCCCGTGCACGGCGTTTGTTCATGTGGGCACAGCAGCGACGGTGGCGACAACGGACATGGCGGTGCCCGTGATGGAGTCCTGCGGCCCCGCGAAATTGAGGTGCATGGTAAAAACGGAAAGAGCTTAGGCGTCAGAACTGACATCAGGGAGCGGAATGCTGGTCAGCGAGGCTTCTGCAGGGAGAGCTTACAGCGGCGGTGGGGGACGTCGGGGAGAGGAAGGCTGATCGGCCAGTCGATCGGGACGGCAACACGAGTCTATCACGGAGCCTGGGATGGGCTCCGCGATCGACTCGCGTTGCCTTCCTGATCGACCGGCACCCCTGCTCTAGGGTATACATATTCAGGGCTTCCAGTCTCTCCTCATACGTCTTTTGGCACAAGCCTCCTATCATTTTCGTTGCCCTTCTCTGGAGTGCTTCAAGTCTTCTTACGTCCTTCACCAGATACGGTCTCCAAAACTGATCGCCAGATATGGTCTCCAAAACTGTTTACGTTGCAATCTTTACTACCATCACATCTTGTCTTTTGCAGAGGGTGGTCTCTATAACTGTCCTTCATACATACACCACTCCCACCTGAGCATGGGAATTGGACGCCTGCGCACTCATAAGCTGCAGCTGTCAATTAAGCTGCTAGCTTTCACTCAAGGTGTGAAAAATAATAAAAAACATGCTAAATGACACTAAATGCAAAGGTTTTGTTACCAAAATATAATTATTGTTTTTATTTTTTCAATCATGAAACCAAAAGAATAAAGCATAATTGCGTTAGCCGTTGCATTAGCGGGAGGTCGTTATAGTTGCCAAAATGCTGGCCTTCTGATAACAAGCTCAGTTCAATATTTTGAAACACCCCATTATATACCTTTGGCTCAGTGTGACATCATTGGCTGTCAGCCAATAAAATAACAGGAGGTGTTTAAAAGTTAGACAAAGAAATTCCTCTACGTTTAAAAGTTTCAGAAATTACATTTGTTTGTTTACATTCATTTCTGAATATACATTTACATTTTGTAACATATCCAATATTCCTTTTGTCATTCTTAAAACTTATTTCAGACAATTTGTCTATATGTCAGGCAAGATGCTGAAATGTTCTAAGCCTGCTTTGAACAGCTAAGTTTCATGTTACCTACAAACAGTGCTGAAAATTGGTCAGCCTTAGAGGAAAAGAGGGGCTGTCTCCCCTTGAGCTGACAGTTTCACACACAGTGTCTGACTCTAATTATTTCCAGATGTTGCTTTAAGATTTCTTTAGGTTGCAAATATATATAATATGTTTTTTCAAAACCCATTCTTTTGTTCAATACACAGCCACACATAATCACTCACTTTTGGGCCCTTCATTCATTCAGACCATGTATTTTCATTCATATTTAAAGCAAGTTATATCTTAGTTTGGGATACTTCTTCCTAGCCAGACTAAGGCACATTTGGTATCAATTAACACCACGATGCTAAGAAACCTGAACAAAGACTTGGGACATAGGCTGATCACAAAATGGAGTACAAGACACAGAAAGACAAAAGAATCCAAAATGGAGTCCATGTATACCCTGATTTCCTTTGTGATCTAGCCTAGTTTAAACTTCTCTGCAAGGATTCTTTTTCCTGCTGTAGTAATATGTAGCCCATCAGTACAATATAGTTTCTTGTCCTTCCATGTATTACCCCATCCTCCTATGTACTTGAAGCCTTCTTGATGACAGCAGGCTTTGAGCCATTTATTAAAGTCCTCTGTGTTTTTTACTCTTTGCTCTCCCTTTCCATATGAAAAACAATTTTCTTTAGAACCAGAATTATTAGACTGAAAGGGAACATAACCCCAGGATAATGGTTAGTGTAGCAGCTGGGGAACCAAGTTCAAGTCCCACTGCAACTCCTTGTGACTCTGGGCAAATCATGTAGCCTTCCAATATCCCAGGTACAAAAATAAATACCTGTATAGAAATAAACTGCTTTGATTGTAACCACTGAAAGGTAGTAATCAAATTCCATTCCTTTCCCTTAAATTCTGAATCGTCTATGTAAGTGGAAAAATTGAAGTCTAGGAATGCCCCAACCCTGCAACAGAAAATTCTAAAAGCTTGACTCATGGTTTAACAGGCCTTGCCATTAAATAGGAAGCATCCAAGGGCAGCTCATTCATCATGCCTACTTTAAGTCTAAAAATGAAAGTTTGAACCTTTTCTCATAAGGTTTATCAAGGACAGCAGTAATTTTCTGTTGAGCTTTGCCTTGAAAACAGTCAATGGCAAGATAGAATTTGGCAATATATGAAAAACGTAGTTGAGCTTGAAAATCAGATTAAATGTATGCGCTTCTGCCTGAGAGCCTATCACAATAGGGCTCGTTTGTGAGTTTAAAAGTGCATGCGTCGGCGTTGGTTAGCCGACAGCGCCATTTTTACTGCTGCACAATAAGCAACCTCGTATTGAATTTTAGAATTATCTTAAGCTACTTTAATATTTGTTTGTGTTATATTCATTTCACTAATTTTTTCACTTGTCTTTTTGTTGTAGTAAAATGTTGACCCCTGAAGAAGTCTTTATCAGGTGAAACGGGTCCCCGTTGGGCATTTACTTTGCTACAACTGACATATCGGCATTTAATCCTAACAAAGATAAGTGCCGTTTTTATGAGATTTAGCACTTAAAGTTTAAGTTTATTATTATATCACTTTACATAAAAGACTAAGCTCAATGAAAGATACCTCTGTCCTGCTTAAGCTATAAAATTAATCTTTATGATTGTACAGTGCAGGCATCTGAGAGCTGAGTCTTATGAGCACATAGAATCATATAAATGCTTCCATTTGCTAAGATGATGTATTAAACAGGTCCTACGTTTTTGATATATCGGTTGATACCTGTAACCTGTTTCCATTGTCATAAGTTTAAGATAGAATTTGGCATCAGAGGAGACTGCATATCACCACGGACTCTCTCACAGATCAAAGAATAAACTTTTGGAGACTAGAGAAAAACCAACTGAAGGAAGTAGAACTCATGTTCACATGAGTAGGGTTACCATATGGCTCCAGAAAAAGGAGGACTGATCGAGACATTCAGGTTTTACTTTCATTGAAAGCAATGGAAGTAAAACCTGGATGTCTCAATCCATCCTTCTTTGTCTGGAGCCATATGGTAACCCTACACATGAGGTCACTTCAGAGCAAGTAGTACCTCTCACACATCTGAGTTCTGCAAGCCAGAACATCACACAGCTGTTCAGTAGTCTTCACTCAGAGCTCAGTGCCAATTCTGTTCAATTCCTTAAGCCTTTGGGGCTCTTTTGATAGTTTGAGTCAACTTGTTTTTCCTCCCTGCCATTGGAATGAAGAACAGAAAAAGCTGAATTCCTGTACAGCAAAATCTGGCCATCAGCATGTTGAACTTTTGAGACCAGTGTCTTGAAGATGAACTTTTAGTTCATTGGCACAGAAGGCATGAGTCTATCATTTCCAGCACAAATGACTTTGGGCAAAATCCTGATCTAGCTCTTATATTCAGAGCAAACCTTGTGATATTTGATCATGAACATCATCTGGGTGCAGTTAGGACACAGCGTGGAGCTACCAGTTTGTTTTACTAGGGATTTACTACTAGCTAATGCTCGAAATAATATTTGCATCATACCTAAGAGAGCTTCCTTCTGGAGGTCATAGAATATAAGACAGGGCTACCCAATTCTGGTCCTCGAGATCTACTGGCAGGCCAAGTTTTCAGGATATCCACAATGAACATGCATATGAGAGATTTACATACCAAGAAGGCAGTGCGGGCAAATTTCTCTCATGCATATTCATTGTGGATATCCTGAAAACCTGGTCTGCCAGTAGATCTCAAGGACCGGAATTGGGCAGCCCTGATATAGAATATAAAGGCAATCCAATAAAGCAGGCTTGTCCAATAGGTAGATCGGGATCTACCTGTAGATTGCGGAGGGGTCAGAGGTAGATCGCCAGCCCCACTTTGACAGGTGTTTGAGTTTTTTTGATGATTGGTGGTATTTGATTATTGGTGCCAGTATGATGAATTCTTATTTTTACTTTTAGAACTGCATGTGTGGTTTTAGCATCTCCAGTCCTTATATTGCACATCATCCAGAGGTCTTCAGTTCCTGTTGATCATAATACTTTGTGTGTTCCAAAGAAGAGCAAAACCTACCACTTTCATGATGAATGAGAAATGGACTACTTCTTCATCATGGTGAAAGACAAGTGTTGTTGTCTAATTTGTAACGCCCCAGTATACTGGCCCAAAAAGGGTAATCTGGAATGTCATTATAAAGCTCTGCATAGCAATAAGTTTGATGCTGATTTTCCACCCAAAAGTGAAATTCATAATCTGAAGCTCAAAGAACTTAAATCAAAATTGGCTACTCAGCAACAGCTGATGGTGAAGCCACGGTCACATTCGGTCAATGCAATCATAGCAACCTGATCGCAAAGAAATGCAAACCTTTCACTGAAGGGGAATTTGTAAAAGATTGTTTTCTTGAAGTAGTTAATCTTTTTGAAGGATTTAAAAATAAGAAAGAGATCAAAGCTGTTATTCAAGATGTACAATTGTCAAGAAACACTGTTGTGCGGTGAATAGAAAAGATGTGTGGAGATACAATTGAACAATTGTTGGAGGATGTTTCAAATTGTGTTGCTTTCTCACTCCAACTGGATGAATCTACAGACATAAGAGATATAGCCCATTTACTAGTCTTTATCCGGATGGGTTTTGAAGACTTCAGTGTTAAAGAAGAACTACTTGGAATGATTTCTTTAAAAGGGAGAACTACCGGTCAGGAAATATTCAGGAATTCTTTCCATTCTTTTGTGACAAAGTGTAATCTTCCATTGCACAGATTTGTTTCCATCACTACTGATGGAGCAAGAGCAATGACAGGTGAGGTTAAGGGTTTCATAGCCCTCTGTAGACAGCATGACGACTTCCCATATTTCCTTTCTTACCACTGCATCATTCACCAGCAAGTTTTGGCAAGCAAAAGACTCAATACAAAGACTGTCATGGACATCACTTTCAAAATTGTAAATTCAGTTCGTGGAAAATCACTTCAAAGATGGCTTTTCAATCTTACTCTTGATGAAGGGGCAGCAGAAACCATTTTGCACACAGATGTAAGGTGGCTAAGTAGGCACAAATTTCTGCAAAGATTTTGTGATTTGCTGAATGAAATAAAAAGTTTTTTTTATAAAAATTCTTTATTAATTTTTCATTCAAAAACAATGCATTAAAATATACAAATACATATAATTAACTTCAAAGTTGCATTTTCATCAATCATAGAAATACTTCGGAAACATTTCCCCCTCCCTCCCACCCCAATATAAAAATAAAAACAAAATTCAGTGAAATTCATATTGAACTTATTGATCAATGATGACATCAAAATATAATACCACTCCGCCCACTCACCCACCCTCCCTGGATATGTAACTCACATATAAAATCAGAATAATCATCTAGTTAATCAACTTTAACAAAGTTTGTCAATGGACTCCAAGTTAATTTAAATAACATATTATTACCCAAAATTTCTGAATTCATTTTCTCATATTTGTAGCATAAACATAAAGAAACCCACCAAAAGGAGAAATTAAGCTGATCCCAATTCTTCCAGTTTTTAATAACTATTTGCATGGCTGTCCAAGTCATGATAGCAAATAATCTACTTTTATATTTGATCAAAGGAGGGTTTAGGTGACAACAATGTACCACAATTAACCACCTCATAAGACAGCGGAATTGAAGATTCCAAAATCAAGTTGACATGTCCCCATATTGATTTCCAAAAGTTGAGTATCAAGGGACAATAGAACAACAGATGATCCAGTGTCCCTATTTCAAGATGACAGTGCCAGCATCTATAAGATTTTGAATTGTCTAACTTCTGCAAACGAACAGGGGTCCAAAAAACTCTATGTAACAGAAAAAACAAGTTTGTCTCATATATGCTGACGCCATACATCTCATCCTCCAAGTCCAAATCTGTGGCCATTGAGTAGCAGAAATCTGCTGCTTTAATCTCAATGCTCTAAATGTCTTTTAAACTAGTTTTAGGCTTCTTGTTCAAATAATCAGATATTAATTTATACCACTTGGTGGCCTGATGCAAATCTGACTGGAAACATAGGCTCGGCAAGCTATACTCAGTTTTTAAATTTCGTCATTCAGGGAACCCATATTTTGAGTATCAAGTTGCCCCGAATATACAAGGACAATAGTATTCTTTTTGCCACATGGAATACATTAAGATTCATTAACAATTTAACATTGATACCAGTACAACAATCCACATGTCAATCCTTATGGTTGAACTCCAAGATTCAAATTGTCGAGTCTAAGATCCTCTGGAAGCATTGGCTGCAGGCAGGCATAAGTACGTTAGATGATGTGATCTCCAATGGGAAAATGCTAAATTTATTACAACTGGAACAATCATTCAGCATTTCAAAATCTCAAGCTTTTAAATGGTTGCAGTTGAAACAGGCCATTCAGAAAGGGTTTCCTGAATGGTGAAATTTAAATAAGAAGTTTTTTGAAGGAGAGGAGAGATGACCAAGCAGGGATGGAAGATGAGGGGTGGTTATGTGATCTGGCATTTCTTGCTGGCTTTACAGGCGAACTACAAGGTAAAAACTGAAAGGTTAGGTTTCTTACCTCTGCTAATCTTCCTTGTAAATCTCCTCTGGAGGCTGAACTCGAGGGTTCTTGTATGTCTGGTAGCTCCTGCTGCAGGGCTACTAAAACTTGATCCCTCTCTTTTGGACTACCTGCCCGGGTTTTCTGTCATGCTCAGTTAGTAGAAAAACTAGGTAGATTTATGACAACAGGAAACAAAAGAAAAGAAAGAGCAGGAACTCCTGCTACCAGTCAATTCTGCTCAAGAAATTATTACACTAAAAACTATGGCCAAAAAAGGCAACTGTAATCAAACACACAGGGTTCCTTTTACTAAGCTGCGCTAGCATTTTTAGCGCACGCTGTAGATTAGCACGCATTAACCCCCACGCTACATGTAAAAACTAACGCTAGCTCAATGGTGGCATTAACGTCTAGCACGCACGGCAAAACCGCTAGCGCAGCTTAGTAAAAGCAGCCCATAATGTAAACATTATAAAACTGCAAAACATAGGAAATTTATGGAACGTAGACACAGCCTGAAGATCAGAAGGGGCACCCGCCCGGGGACCCCACCAACTCTTAAACCTTACCAAGGGGAATATACATGTAATTCTTAGTCAAAGACAGAAATGTAGCTTACCAGTTACTGAAGAGGCGACTTGCGAATCGGACAAAACAGATGGGTGGGAGTTAAGCCTCCAGAGATTTACAAGAAGGAAGATTAGGAGAGGTAAGAAACCTAATCTTTTATTCTTGTACAATCCCTCTGGAGGCTGAACTCGAGGGACGTATCAAAGCAGTCCTAAATCTCAGGGCAGGCCCGATGAGCCCGCTGTGAGAACAGAAGCACCAAAGGCCGTATCACCCTTAGCTGCCACATCAAGCTGGTAAAACCTGGAAAAGGTATGAAGGGAAACCCACGTGGCCCCCTGACAAATCTCCTCAGGCGAGACCGCATGAGATTCAGCTCACGAGGAAGCTAGTAGAGTGAGCCTTCAACCCAAGGAGAGGCTTCTTCCCCACCACCACATAGGCCATGGAAATGGCCGCATGTATCCAATGCAAAATGGTAGCCTTTGAAGCAGTCCAACCTCGACACGCGGGGCCCACCAGGACAAACAGATGGCCCAATAGACAGAAATTGTTAGTGGCCTCTTAAAATGAGATGCCATACATCCAGAGACCACAAAATTTGGTCCTGAGACTTGGAACCCGAAAGAACAAAGGCTGGCAAACAAACTTCCTGGTTGACGTGGAAAGTGGAAACCACTTTCGGACAAGAAAAAGGCACAGTCCTCAAAATCACCGCAGACTCCGTGATGCAAAGAAAAGGGCCTCTGCACAACAAAGCCAGAATCTTTGACACTCGCTGTGCCAATGTGACCATCACCAGGAAGATGGTCCTAATGGTAAAATCTTACCGAGAGATCCCATCCAGGGATTCATAGGGCGGACAAGTTAGTAGAAAAGAAACCACCAGACCCTTCCTGAGGCCAGCCTGCAGGAAGTCCAGAACACGAGCCACCGACGGTACCAAAGGGTCCACCTGAATCCCTGCACACCAAGCCTGGAAACACCTCCAGGCTTTCGTGTAGGCTGATACAGTCGATTTTCGCTTGCTCTGCAGGAGCGTGGCGATAATCACAGAGGAATAACCCTGGCCGACAAGTGTCAGGCCATAAGACCAAAGTGGTCCAGATCTTGAAGTGCAATTGGGCCCTGCATGAGCAACCTCCAATGGCAAGGAAGACACAGACCCCTCTCCGAAGACAACCTCACAAGGTCTGCGTACCAAGGTCTCCTGGGCCACTCTGGAGCCACAAGGATCACCGAAACCCTGTAAGAGGACACCTGGCGCAGCACTCGCCCTATCATAGGCCAAGGGGGAAAGACATACAGAAGTTCCCTTTAGGCCAAGGTTGAACCAGAGCGTCGAGTTTTTCACTGCTGACTCCTGTTGTTGGCTGAAAAAAATCTGTCAGCCTTCCTGTTCTGAGAAGACGCCATCAGATCGAAGGTAGGATGACCCCAGCGGCGCACTATGGTCTTGAATGCCAGCCCAGACAGGGAGCATTCTCCCTGTTCCAGAGTCTGACTGATAAAGTCTGCCTGAACATTGTTTACGCTGGCCACATGAGCTGCAGACAAGGCCAACAGATGTTGTTCTGCCCAAGCAAAGAGTAACCGAACCTCCAAGCCCAGCAGGGAACCCCTTTGAAATAGATGACAGGAGCCTATGGAAGATTTTTACAGGTTGTGAGACCTATTCCTGCATTTTGCTAGAGTTGCTGAAGTTATAGGCTTGTACAAACTGGTTTCAGTTCAGATGCTGAGATGCTAATGTGTGGCACGTGAGTGTGTAGATTTCTTGCTGTGAAAAGTTTCTCAAGGACATCAAACAGTGCTGTAAAGACAATGAGCTATTTAACAATGCTGAAAGAAAATGCAAGTCAGCAGGACACTCCATCCGGGAACCTAAGAACTGATAAAATGATGTCAGGCTAATGCACTAAGAACATAAGAACATAAGCGTCGCCACTGCTGAGTCAGACCATGGGTCCATCTCACCCAGCAGTCCACACCCGTGGCGGCCCCCCAGGTCCATGACCTACCTAAAACATTTTATTCCCTGATACTGATGTACCCGTGTGAAGAATGGAAACTTCAAGAAGAAGAAAGTTCCAGAAGCTATGCCTGTCTAGGGCCCCCAGGGAAGAATGGAGGCATGGACTAGGGGTGGGCTAGATAGGCAGCATATCTGCTCCAATAGGGTGATACATATTCACAGCCAGGGGATGGTCTAAGACAAAGAAACTCTCTGTATAAAACCCCCATGCTTTGGCAGAGTTTCTTTAGAGAAGCTGCGCCATATTTACAAAAATATGCTGGCACTGTTTGAATGATTTTTTTCTTCTCTCCATTGTATATGTCCGAACTGATTTATTTCTGATTTGCCAAATGCTGCTATAATACTTATTACTAGAATAAAAAGTTATTTGCTTTGGAATATACAATGTAATCTTGTGAGGTTTTTTTTTTTCCTTCACGATGGATTCCCAGTGAGGTAAAGTAAGCAGCCTTTATTTCAGTGATGATCCGGATGTGATGCAAAAGCGCCCTCTAGTGGTTACTGAGTGAAGGGAGGAGACAGACTTTTCTTTTTCAGGTGTACTTCAAAACTTCAGAGAAATACACTCAGGGGACGTGAGAACGTCTTGGTGCTGGGTGGAGGGTGCTCTAATGCGAAGCGTAATAAGATACATTATTCTAGTTGAATTACGACCATATGGATATAACATTGTACAAATTGTAAATAGAACCTTTCATTTTTTAAACAAAATAATTGTATCAGATATCAGTTTTAGTAATAGGGAAAGACAGTAGACATTGTAGACATAAGGGTTGAGTCAAGATCTTAATTGAGATTTTTCTGTGAGCAACTTATTAGTGTGTCAGTGACATGGAGAGAGAGGGAAGTCTTGCAGACTAAGGGACAGTTTTTGTCTTCTGAGTAAAGATGCTGGAATGGGAAGTAAAAAGCTAGTAGAAGTGATGAAAGGGGGGGGGAGGCTTTGGGAAAGCCCTGTAGGAAGAATGCTGGAATGTTAAAATTGGCTATGTCAAAATCTTAACTTCGTAGGTGAATAGCCAGTAGATCTATTCACGAAGGAAACTAAAATGAACTCTTTGAAGCATTTATCCCCTCCTCGTAAAACCCTTGGGGGAGAGGGGGGTGTTAGTGAAAAAAACAGCAGGAGAGTGAACTGATAGAAGGAAAGACACGTATTCTTAGTTACATAGGAAAATAGGAGACAGGGAAATTCTCTGTGACTTTAAGACAGTGCCTTAAACAGAGATGGGAGGAGCTGAACAGATTCTCCGCTATGAGAGCCAGGGAGGCAGAAAATATTTCCTAGCTTAGATGTTAAAAGTAAGAATCTATACAGCACTTCTAACTTAGAGTTGAAACTTATTACAATTCAGAACTTTTTCAGATGCAGAATAGGAAGGGGAGTAGTAAGCTAAATAGATAAAAGACAGAAAGAAAGCTTTAGTAGTTGAGCTAATATGAACAGAATTTCCAAAAGCAAGGACACGTGGAGGGGCATAATTAAAAAAAACGTCTAAGTCCCCTTTTGGCCTAAGGCCTTAAACGTTGAAAGTAGAAGCAGGGAAAATGTCCATTATCAAAAAAAACGTCCAAAAGGAGGTTTTTTTGATAATGACCTGCCTCTACGTTCAGCTGTTTAAACGCCCAGACCACCACTACGTCTAAACTTATACCATATAATCAACCTAAAAAAAGCCTAAGCCCATTTGCCTAAGGCCCTGCCCACAGGAGGGGAAGCCGAAAAAGAAGGGCTATGGAGCAGGCAGAAAAGGGAGCTGTTTTGGTGGGAGGGTTGTGCTGAGTGCACGAAGCAGGCAGGCAGGGGGAGAGGCAAAGGGGGCTGCTTTGGGGGGATGGTTGTGCTGGGGGCCGATAGCAATCATGGGGGGAACAGAAGAGGGCCACGGAGCAGGCAGGCATGGCACAACAGGGGGCCAGAGGGAGAGCGAAAGGGGGCTGCTTTGGGGGGAGGGGTGTGCTGTGGGCAGACAGCAATTATGGGGGAGAATAGAAGGGGGCCACAGAGCAGGCAGGCATTGCACAACAGGGGGTGAGAGAAAAGGGGCTGCTTTGGGGGGATGGTTGTTCTGGGGGCAGAAAGCAATCATGGGGGGGGGACATAAGGGGCCACAGAGCAGGCAGGCATAGCACAACTGGGGGCCAGGAGGGGGAGGGAAAGGGGGCTGCTTTGGGGGGATGTTTGTTCTGGGGGCAGACAGCAATCATGGGGGAGGGGGGGAACAGAAGGGGGCCAAGAAGCAGGCAGGCATTGCACAACAGGGGGAGAGGGAAAAGAGGCTGCTTTGGCAAGCAGGGGGGCCAAGGAGACAGACAGAAAGAAAGACGCACAGACAGGAGACCAGGGAGAGACACAGACACAAAGAATGACAGACAGACAGCATCCAGGGAGAGAGAGAGAGTCAAATAAAAAACAAAAAACAGACATACAGACATCTACTCTAGCACCCGTTATTGTAACGGGCTTAAACACTAGTAGAAGAATAAAGTTATTATTATTATTAACCCTGAAATACCAGTAATTCTCACATTCAAGGGTAGTAGCAGGGGAACGGCATAGGATAACAATAGACGGGGAAGAGCACTCTGTCTAGAATGAAATCCTAACTGGAGGATCCTATGATTTAATTCAATCATTTTTGCCAGGGCATAGGACCCATTTTGCATATCTGAAAGGAGATTGTCTATTTTTTTGTTTGTGTTGTGCTTAGCAGAAAGGAACAGGGAATTATTAGAAAACACTACTTTGATGCAGTGGCACATTTCTCATCCCGTGTCAGGAATTTGCAAGTCCTTCTCTTAACAATTTTATATTTAGAGGAACTGTTCTCATGTTCTTGTATTCTAACTGTGGTATGCATATTGTCTGATGTAGGGGATTTTTTGTTTTCCCTCCACCTCTATGGCTAGTATTTCTGGACGTCCCTCTTTTAATTCTTACAAGAGGGGGGAATATATGGAGTACATAGTACTGCTTTTAATCATGAGATGTAACATCTCAACCCTGTCAGTTACAGCAGGCTTGTAGAAGACAATGCAATACAATTCAATCTTTATTTGGGTAATTATGAAGAATCAATGTTAAATGAGTTTGAATAGAAAAAAAAAAAATCTTTGACCTGTGTAATAACTTAGCTAGATAGGCCTGTTGTAGGAGCCAAGAACTAGTTTTCTGATTTACATAAACATTTAATGAATAAATTATTTTAGGATATCTTTTGGCTTTAGGAGACATTAGAATTCTTTTATATAGCTGTGTGTGTGTGACTTTTTTCTAGCACCAATTTAAACTGGCAGACCTTTCTGTGTTGGTTGTAAGAAATACAGTGCACTGTGATGTACATTTTAATTTAGATTAGATTTTGATGTAACAGGAAAGACATACACTATAGACTGAATATAAAATAAGAATAGGATTATTGCACACTAGTTGAAGAAGTGTGCACATTTTTTAAGTTTGGAGAGGACTAGGAGCCAAGCACATTGTTCATAGTTTATGGTTTTAGGGATTGCAATGTATTTTGCCAAAAAAAAATAAAATAAGGTATGCTGATTAGTTGTGAATTGGTTACAGGCTTTACACAGCCATGTTTGGACTGAACTGTCTCTCCTAATCTTGTGGTTTAGCAATATTTAGATAAATTCAAAGGTGCTTTAAAAAGCTTCCTATTTACAGATGCATTCCACTATTAAAATTCTCTATTTTTTTTCATTATCTCTCTTTGCCCTATTGTTTTCTTCCATCTATATTCTCTTTCCTTTACTCATTGTGGTTCTTCCTTCTCTTCTTCTCATTTTTTGTATGTTTAATTCTGTGTTTGTCTACATTTTTGTAATTTTTAATCTTTGTTGTTTTAATCTGTCTTCACCCTTATTTTTATTGTTGTAAAAGGATTAAAGGGGCATAATTGAAAGAAATGTCTAAGTCCATTTTCGCCTAAGTCGCAAGTCGTCCAAAGTCAGAAACAGCTTAGGACACATTTTCGAAAAATATACCCCCAATTTTTATTTATTTTTTTTTTTTTTTAAATCGTCTCCCGTATGAGGAACGACTGGGTAAGTTGCAGCTGTACTCACTCGAGGAACGCAGAGAGAGGGGAGACATGATCGAGACGTTCAAATATGTCACAGGCCGTATCAAGGTGGAAAAGGATCTCTTTTTCCTTAAAAGACCCACGGCAACAAGAGGGCATCTGTTGAAAATCAGGGGTGGGAAATTTCATGGCGACACCAGAAAATATTTCTTCACCGAAAGGGTGGTTGATCGCTGGAATAATCTTCCACAACAGGTAATTGAGGCAAGCAGCGTGCCAGATTTTAAGAAAAGATGGGATTGGCATGTGGGATCTCTTCATGGAGGTAGTTAGGGGGTGGGCCATTAGTGTGGGCAGACTAGATGGGCCGTGGCCCTTTTCTGCCGTCATGTTCTATGTTTCCATGTCTAACTATATGTCCAGCCGTCTGATCATCCAAGCTGCTAAATTGTCCATCTTTATACCACATTTTTGTCCAAATATTCATCCAAGTCAAAAACACCTAGAATAAGCCCTGTTGGACATGGGAGGGGTCAGCAAAGTGATGGACTAGACACCCAGACATGGCATCTCAATAGTGGGGTACTTTACAGGGCACTGCTGTGAACTTCACAAAAAGGGTGCCCCATAAACATCTCACTACAGCTCCCTGGTGAGCCTCCCAAAACACCACCAAAACGTACTATACCCACCTGTCTACAACCCCAATAGCCCTTATGGCTGCAGGAGCCACTTATATGGAAGTACAAAAGGGTTTTGGGGGGATTGCATATGTTTTACCATGAATGCAGTGATTACAGTGGCTTATGTGCCTGGGTCCTCCTCTCCATGGGTCCCTAATACCCCCCCAAGACGACTTAAGCCGCCTCTATGCAGCTCTACTAGGCTTTCCTATGGTAGGCTGCCAGGTGCTGATGTTCTGGAGGCAGATATTTAAAGTTGTGATTACGATTTTTATGGGGGGGATTGGTGATCACTGGGGTAATGTGTGGGGGTCTGTACTATGTGTTTGCAGTGCTTATCTGGTCACTTTATATAGTTTTTTGTGACTTAGACCACGTTCCGTCTAGGCTATGTTGTAAAACTTTCGGTTATACATTCAGTAAGACTAAGTCTAGCATGTCCCATGTCCCGCCCAAATCCCGCCCTCGACACTCCTCCTGAAATGCCCCGTTCAGCTCTGGTCATTCAGCGGCACTGGGAAGGCCTAAACACGTAAACACGTCCAAAACGCGTTTCGATTATAGGCCGGTTTTTGGACGTTTTTCTCTTTCGATTATGAGCCCCTTAGTATTTGGCATTTAATCATATTTTTAATAAACTTGGAAACATGGTAAAAGAAAGAACTGGGGAAACAAGACAAGATACAGAGAAAGAGAAATTGGTGATGTTAAGAAATTACCAGGGGAGAAGGAAAATAATTTGGGTTGGAAACATGGGAAAGGTTGCAGATTCAAGGTTGCTTTGTGGCTGATGTGAATTTGGTGAAGCAAGGATGCATGATAGTTGCTGAAGGTTGCAGACAGGATAGCGTACATTGATAAACAGGGTATGTATCACGTGTTTGAAAGTATGTGAATGTATTATGTCCTTATTACAAGGGATATTTTAGTTGGAATAGGCAGGTGTGAGCAAAGTTCAAAATTATTTTTGTTTAGGTAAGCTCTTTGGGGTAGGAACTGTATAAAGCAAATATGAATTGACACTAATTCATATGTTCTAGTGGAAAGTGTAATTTAATAATTTAATCTGTTAAGACCAGTGGATTTGCATTAGCATTGTTGTAGTATTTCACATTTTTTTGGTTTTATAGAACACTGTACAAGTCTCTTTTACAGGTCTGGGAGATGCAGATTTTCAGTGGCTGATTTACCACCAGTGTCTGGCAAGGGGCGTTTCCCCTGTCACTTTTCTTTTTTCTTTACAATGAGTATGTGTTTTTTATGATGTTGATTTGAAATATTTCTTCTTCTTTTTCTTAGCAGTCAGTTGGAATACATAGCTATCTTGGACCAGTTGTAGCACAAAGAACCTTTTGCTGAATCGAAGAAAAAAAGAAAGAAAGAAAAAGTTATGCTTCAAGTAACCTTGAAATGACCTTACACTTTAAGATTTAAAATGTTTCTTTTTCCTCTTAGCATTGACACTGCAATACAGTAGTACTTTGGATTACGAGTATAATCCGTTCCAGGAGCATGCTCATAATCCAAAATGCTCGTTTATCAAAGCGAGTTTCCCCATAGGAAATAATGGAAACTCGCTTTGATGCGTTCCCCCCCGAGAACCGGCATTGCTCCCCTCGAAGGCCCCCCCTGCGATCAGGCCCCCCCCCCTGTGATCCGGCACCCCCCCGCCACGATCCGACCCCCCCCCGACACAATTGGGCACCCCCCCCGCCGCTTCTTACCCTCATCTGGGAACTCTAGAAGATCGGACTCCTCGTCTGCTGGGTCTTGAGCATCTGAGCATGTGGTACCTGCGAGTTCACGCTCAGAACGTGAACTCGCAGGCCTTGAGCATGCTCAGATGCTCAAGGTCCAGTAGACGAGGGCCGATCTTCAAGAGTGCCCAGATGAGGGTAAGAAGCGGCGGGGGGGTGCCCAATTGTGTCGGGGGGGTGCCCAATCATGTCGGGGGGGTTGGATCATGGCGGGGGGTGCCCAATCGTGTCGGGGGGGGGTCGGATCGTGGCGGGCGGGTGCCGGTTCGAGGCAGGGGGGGTGCCGGATCGCAGGGGGGGGTGCCAGATTGCGGGGGGGGGGGGGGTGCTCGTAAATTGAGCCATGCTCGGTTTCTGAAGCACCGATTTTGCAAATGTTTTGCTCGTCTTGCAAAACACTCGCAAACTGGTGCACTCGTAAACCGAGGTACCACTGTACTTCATAATACTTCTGTACCTAACACTGGTCACTGTATCTTGCTTTAACTAGTAATATCTGCTTATTTCTGTAGATTGAAGCTCAGCCCAGCATATTGTGTCTTTGCATTATCTCTTATGACTGTGTGAGCCGGGACTGAAGGCATGCCCTATGAATTAAATAGGTAGGGCAATGGAGCCAATTGACTAAATTCTTTGTTTTCTCTTTCAGAAGTTCAAGCAGACATTTAGGCCTTGATTCTGTAAGGTGCACCTAAATTTAGGCGTGGTTTAGATGTCCTCAAGTTTCAAGTTTCAAGTTTATTAGATGTCTTGATTAACCGCCTTAAACAAAGTTTCTAAGCGGTGAACATTTAAAAAGTTACATAGATTAGGTAACAAAACAGTCCATACAATTAATAAATAAGCTTATTAAGCTAAAAATTAACATTGTTAAAACACAAGGTAAGGAGGGATGAAATACAATTTGTAAAGTAAAGAGGAGACATCAAAGGAAAATACAAAAGGGTAAAAGCGCATGTGCCAATCAGCGTCACTTAGGCGCTACTTAGGCCTCGTCTAGACGTCTGTTCTGTGTCCAGCGTGTATTAGATGCAGGTTCCTAAAACCTCATATAGACGTCCCCATATAAACATTCTCATATAGACGTTCCTACGATGTTATATATAAAAAGGTGTTTTTTACTGATTTTACTGATCATTATTTCAGGACTGTAAGCTTTAATACAATTAAGTTTCAAGTTTATTAATACATTTGATGAATCGCCTATTAAAATTGGTAGGCGATGTACAAAATCCAAGTAAAGAATAATAAGGAGAAACTAACATTTTAACAATATAATTACATGAATTACAGACAAGAGTCGGGAGGGAAAAATTAAAAGTTACAATCTTAAATATTTGGTAGAAAATAAGGAAAAAACAAAAGGTAAGGGGTGATTGAACCATAGCATGATTAGAAACTTCTCTAAAAGATGTTAAAATTTTAGATATTAAAAGCATCATTAAATAGATAGGTTTTTAAAGATTTTTTAAATATTGTAATGTCATTTTCAATTCTAATATATTGAGGCAGAGCGTTCCACCAAATCGGCTGCAGTTCAGCATATCTCAAGCTGTCAGGGTAGGAAACTGACTGAAAGAAGCCACCCAAGTTGCACCTAGTTCATCCTCCACCTCTCATCTAATCTCATGTTCTCAAATATTATGCTAGTTGCAGGCTGTGAAGCAGGAGACATACCAGCTACCCTATTTTCTACCCCCCCCCCTTTGCAGCCTGGGCTTCATAGAACACTAGATGAGACAAAGGTCAATGTGACCAAGTAGCTGAAGTGATGTTTATTAAGGAAACACTAATGCCTGGCTGCTACTCAATATAAATAAGCACAAGGTGAAGAATGGTATAAGATTTTTATTGCACAGTCCAGGAAAGCAGCATGCAAGTGTAATATCAGGCAACTGCAGTTCGATGAGATGGATGACAGGTAAGGCACTCGTAGGTCCAAGTTGTCACCATGGTAGAATTGGTAAGGTCCCAGAATGTGCTCCTGGTATGAGAAGACAGGCTGAAGAAAAAGGAAGATGGATTGAAACTAATTAAGAGTTGATTGGTGAGTTTTAGGGTATCTTTTACAAAGGTGCACTAAATCCACACATGCGCTAACTACTAACGCGTGCACAGGATAACATGCACCATACTAACCTCTAGCACACAGTAATGGCGCCTAAACGGTGCAGCTTCAATACGCGGTACAACATAGAAACATAGAAACATAGAAAGATGACGGCAGATAAGGGCCATAGCCCATCAAGTCTGCCCACACTATTTACCCACCCTCTTAAATCTACTGACCCCCTAAAGAATAATTGTAATTATACTGTCACTCTACTGACCCGCTCATTCAGTCCTAGTGACCCTAACCCTTGGCTTGACCTCGTAGGGATCCCACATAGGTATCCCATTTGTTCTTGAAGTCTGAGATGCTGTGTGCCTCGACCACCTGCACTGGAAGCTCGTTCCAATGCTCAATCACTCTTTCCGTGAAGAAGTATTTCCTGGTGTCTCCACGAAACTTCCCTCCCCTGAGCTGGAGCGGATGTCCTCTTGTGGTCGAGGGTCCCCTGAGAAGAAAGATATCATCTTCCACCTCTACCCGTCCCGTGATGTACTTAAATGTCTCAATCATGTCTCCCCTCTCCCTACACTCCTCGAGAGTGTAGAGCTGCAATTTGCTCAGTCTTTCTTCGTACGGGAGACCCTTTAGCCCCGAGACCATCCTGGTGGCCATCCGCTGAACCGATTCAACTCTGAGCACATCCTTACGGTAATGTGGCCTCCAGAATTGAACACAGTATTCCAGATGCAGTCTCACCATGGCTCTGTACAGTGGCATCATGACTTCAGGTTTCCTGTTGACGAAGCTTCTCTTGATACAGCCTATCATTTGCCGTGCTTTAGATGAAGCCTTCTCCACTTGAGTGGCTGCTTTCATGTCAGCACTGATGATTACTCCTGTTATCCTATGCACGCGTTAGTAGTTAGCGCATGCATGGATTTAGCGCACCTTTGTAGAAAAACTCACCAATTGACTGTTTTCTCTGAAAATCTTCTATAAGTACACCCTTCTGAAGGAAAAAATGTGAAACATGTTAATATTCTGAAAATGTAGATAATTCATCACAAAGGCAAAGAAAGGTTGCAGTACATCATTCTCACCTATTCTTTCTGTTTTGAGATTTGAGCTTTGTCCAGGTGCAAGCTGTGCTGAACCCAGTTTGAACATGCTCTGAGAAACACAAGGGGAGTCATTAGGCACTCTGGGAGCCTGAAATCAGGAGATAAAGGGGGGAAACGTTCAGACATCTGTGTCAAAAATATACAGAAGCCTTGGGAGAATAACAGCTAGAATGAACAGAAGCAAAAAAACACACTGTTCCTTTTTTATAATAAGGATACCTAACAATTAGGACTCTTAAAAGATTTACCTTTAGCTCTATGATGAAAAGCACTGCTATGGTTTCCACATATTCATGTAACTTGCATATCCTTTTTGCTGTCACCAAAGTTTCAAACAGCATAGTGGTGGTGGTGGTGGGGGGGGGGGTTTCAGCCAAGACTCCTGGAACCAAATTTTATTATCAAATTCTCAGACCTGCTAATGACCCTGTGGAATGGAGAGAATTGGGGAAGATTTCAGGGGAAGAAAAAGTTAATGGAGAATCACCATAAGCAGAATGGAAGTCCAAAAGAACAAATCAGTTCTGCCTGAGCTTTTATTAATAAAGCAGCTAAGTAGGTAGCAATATATCATTCTCACCTAGATTTGTTCCTGGAAAGATGAAAAAGGTTAGACAAATATCAAAATTGCAAATTACTATAGTTGCTAATGGTCCTATGAAATGAAGAGTTGTGGCAAATATAGGAAAGAAAAGATTAAAAGATAATTAAGAAAGGTAAGGTCTCAGAAATCAGCATAAGTACACAGAATAGGAGTCGTAAAAGAGAAAACACTGCTCTGATGGACCTTCTTATACTAAGGATGCCTAAGTAGCGTCTGTCGTCATAGGCACCGTTTGGACTTCCAGCCAGAAAACTTTCAAATCTGATTGGGCGTACTTTAGATGTAGTTTGGGCAAACACATCTGTACCGACTTTTAATCAATTCCTTTACTTCTCAAAGCTTTTACTAGAAGCCATTTGTCTTCTGCTTAGTCTGTTACCAAATTCTAAACAAAGTTCCTTCTATATCTCTATGCCTTAAGGCGCTGCTTTTATCTTCCATTCATCAGGGGTTCAAGTCTTGAGTACAGTTAGCAAATATTTGATATTAATTTTTCTACCAGAAAACCTTCAAACTCTTTGGCCATTCCTTTGCTTAAACATATTTGAGTTGATCTTTAAAATGATCTGCAGCAATTCTCAGATGTCTAAAGCAGCTTGTTCTCTCTCATCCTAAACCCCCTCCCCACTCCAACATACACTCCTCAAGCATGAAACCACAACCAGCCAAGCTGAATATACCAACAGGAATGTCTCTAGGATACATCTCAAAAACATGTACCTTCCTTCAATACCTGTCCAAGCCCTCTGAAGTTTTAGTAAACTCTTCTATCTGTTGCCCTGTGCAGATATTGCATAGAAGGAAATCCATTCCTACCACAATGGCTTGTAGCAGAGAGAAGATGTATGTATCTGATGCACCTATGCCTGCAAACTGCTGATGATAAACAGCAAAGTCCACCACTTATGAGAGCTGTTAGGATGCATGAAGGTGAGGGTGAGATTTGAACCAGGAAACTTCAGAAGATGGACAAGGTGCATTAACCTGGTGAGCCACAAATGGCATCTTTCTATCAGAAGAGAAGTTTCCTCCCATGACAGCTTAGGATGTCATGGGAGGAGAAAATAAGTTTGCCTGGAAAGGGAAATGTGCTGATAAAAATGGCAAAGTCCACCATTCTAGACCCTCTTATGACAGCTAATAGGAAGCCGTTAGGAAGTTGTTAAAATAAGTGAAGGTGGGATTTGAACCAGGGCACTTGAGAAGATGGACAAGGTACATTAACCTGGTGAGCCACAAATGCTTTCTTTGTGGGGATTGTGATATGATAGCTAATCAGATGATACATAGGCAGGTCAGTCAACTATGCTATGAAAGGGCAGTGAGATCTGAGTAGAAGCTGATGTAGCTCTATGGGTTAAAGGCCTGCGCTGTCATAGAGAGGTTGTGAGTTCAACACCCACCGCATCTTTTAATTGTGGCATACTACCTTGAAGGTGCAGCTTTATGATGTCACAGTGAGGCCAGCTTTGTGAAGCTGAAGAGCTCCATTTTGAAATGAGGAAAAATGCATGTTAAGGTCTGTATCTGGTTTTTCTCTTTTTATGTGCTGAGAAATGAAGTAATTACATTACATTACGGATTTCTATTCTGCTTCTACCTTGCAGTTCTAAGCGGATTACATTGGAAGATAACTGGGCAATTCCAGGAAGTTACATTACACTGGGAGATAGCTGGACATTTCCAGGAAGTTACATTACATTGGAAGATAGCTGGACATTTCCAGGAAGATACATTGGAAGATGGCTGGTCATTTCCATGAAATTACATTACATTAGAAGGTAGTTGGTTTCAAGTTACATAGTGAGGTTTCAGGTTATTTTGTGACATAGAGAAGAAGATTCCAGTATGATGGGATTCATGTTAGGTTAGGTTAACCGAATATGTTTTTTGAATAGTAGTGTTTTTATTTCTTTTCGGAATGCTTTAAAGTCTGTTGTTGTAGTCAATAGGTTGGATATGGAGGGGTCAAGTTTCGCTGCTTTAGTAGCTAGGAGGCTGTCGTATAGTTTTTTGCATTGGGTACCTTTGAGTGGTGGGTAAGAGAATGGTGTCTGGGTTCTCCTAATTCTGGGTGTCTGGGTGAAAGGTTTCGATTTAGGCGATTGTTTAGATAGGTAGGCGCAGTTCCGTTTATTACTTTGTATAATAGAACGAATAATTTGAATTGGATTCTGGCTTGTATGGGTAGCCAGTGTGAATCTAGGTAGGCATTGGTGATGTGGTCAAATTTTCTGAGTGAATAGATTAGTCTGAGAGCTGTGTTCTGAACGGACTGTTTTTCATGTTCTTTCTTTGCTGTCAAGAAAGAGCTGATTGCAGCACTGTTTGTTGAGAAAAAAGGGGGTTCTTTTTAAACAGGAAAGCCAAAGATGGTGTAATGAGTAAATCATATTACTATTTGGACAGAAAAGTACTATGTTTTGCATGCAATACAAAACATGTGCGCTATTGATATGGTGGCTTATTAAATCTATTAGGAGGGAGAAAGAAGAAAACCCCTCCAGAAGGAAATCCATTCCTACCACAATGGCTTGTAGCAGAGAGAAGATGTATGTATCTGATGCACCTATGCCTGCAAACTGCTGATGATAAACAGCAAAGTCCACCACTTATGAGAGCTGTTAGGATGCGTGAAGGTGAGGGTGAGATTTGAACCAGGAAACTTCAGAAGATGGACAAGGTGCATTAACCTGGTGAGCCACAAATGGCATCTTTCTATCAGAAGAGAAGTTTCCTCCCATGACAGCTTAGGATGTCATGGGAGGAGAAAATAAGTTTGCCTGGAAAGGGAAATGTGCTGATAAAAATGGCAAAGTCCACCATTCTAGACCCTCTTATGACAGCTAATAGGAAGCCGTTAGGAAGTTGTTAAAATAAGTGAAGGTGGGATTTGAACCAGGGCACTTGAGAAGATGGACAAGGTACATTAACCTGGTGAGCCACAAATGCTTTCTTTGTGGGGATTGTGATATGATAGCTAATCAGATGATACATAGGCAGGTCAGTCAACTATGCTATGAAAGGGCAGTGAGATCTGAGTAGAAGCTGATGTAGCTCTATGGGTTAAAGGCCTGTGCTGTCATAGAGAGGTTGTGAGTTCAACACCCACCGCATCTTTTAATTGTGGCATACTACCTTGAAGGTGCAGCTTTATGATGTCACAGTGAGGCCAGCTTTGTGAAGCTGAAGAGCTCCATTTTGAAATGAGGAAAAATGCATGTTAATGTCTGTATCTGGTTTTTCTCTTTTTATGTGCTGAGAAATGAAGTAATTACATTACATTACGGATTTCTATTCTGCTTCTACCTTGCGGTTCTAAGCGGATTACATTGGAAGATAACTGGGCAATTCCAGGAAGTTACATTACACTGGGAGATAGCTGGACATTTCCAGGAAGTTACATTACATTGGAAGATAGCTGGACATTTCCAGGAAGATACATTGGAAGATGGCTGGTCATTTCCATGAAATTACATTACATTAGAAGGTAGTTGGTTTCAAGTTACATAGTGAGGTTTCAGGTTATTTTGTGACATAGAGAAGAAGATTCCAGTATGATGGGATTCATGTTAGGTTAGGTTAACCGAATATGTTTTTTGAATAGTAGTGTTTTTATTTCTTTTCGGAATGCTTTAAAGTCTGTTGTTGTAGTCAATAGGTTGGATATGGAGGGGTCAAGTTTCGCTGCTTTAGTAGCTAGGAGGCTGTCGTATAGTTTTTTGCATTGGGTACCTTTGAGTGGTGGGTAAGAGAATGGTGTCTGGGTTCTCCTAATTCTGGGTGTCTGGGTGAAAGGTTTCGATTTAGGCGATTGTTTAGATAGGTAGGCGCAGTTCCGTTTATTACTTTGTATAATAGAACGAATAATTTGAATTGGATTCTGGCTTGTATGGGTAGCCAGTGTGAATCTAGGTAGGCATTGGTGATGTGGTCAAATTTTCTGAGTGAATAGATTAGTCTGAGAGCTGTGTTCTGAACGGACTGTTTTTCATGTTCTTTCTTTGCTGTCAAGAAAGAGCTGATTGCAGCACTGTTTGTTGAGAAAAAAGGGGGTTCTTTTTAAACAGGAAAGCCAAAGATGGTGTAATGAGTAAATCATATTACTATTTGGACAGAAAAGTACTATGTTTTGCATGCAATACAAAACATGTGCGCTATTGATATGGTGGCTTATTAAATCTATTAGGAGGGAGAAAGAAGAAAACCCCTCCCCACCATATTCAAACTCACTATAAGAAATATCATTGCCGAAGCAGAGAGCAGTGGCGTACCTAGGGTATGTGGCACCTGGGGCCCATAATTTTTTGACACCCCCCCCATTTAAAAAAATATTTTTTGTAATAACCATGAAACTGAATAAATGGTCAGAATAGAAACAGGCAGTGAAAATTTTCTTTTATTGAACCTCATTTATGTAACCATTATTCCAAACATAACATAACATAAATTATGTCTGAATTGTCATGACATCAGAAGTACATATGGAGTAGTTGCAGGTGATGCTTGGGACAGTTCTGATTGTGTTAGTTCGGTTTTATGTGTTTTTAAATAGAAGGGTTTTTATTTCTTTTTTGAAGGTTTTGTAGTTTGTGGTCGAGGTCAATAGGTTGTAGAGTTGGGGATCGAGTGTTGCAGCTCAAATGACTAGGAGGTTGTCGAACTGTTTTTTTCTTTTGACGTTTTTGGTTGGAGGGTGTGTGAATGGTGCGTGAGTTCTCCTATGTCTGGTTGAGGTGGATTGAATTATTTAGCTGAAAAAATTAGTTACCCCCCCATTCCACACACATTAATTCTCTTCCATTTTTGTTCCCATTATAAAAAAACACTGATAAGTTCTCAGAAAAAAAATACATTAAAATAAGAAGTGAAAACAAAGGCCCCTACAGATGAAAACATAACATAAGAATAGCCTAACTGGGTCAGACCAATGGTCCATCATGCCCAGTAACCCATTCTCATGGAAGCCAATACAGGTCACTAGTACTTGGTCAAAACCAAGAGTAGCAACATTCCATGCTACCGATCCAGGGCAAGCAGATGTTTCCCTCATGTCTTAATAACAAGACAATGGACTTTTCCTCCAGGAATTTGTCCAAACCTTTCTTAAAACCAGCTACGCTATCTGCTTTTACCATAACTTCTGGCCACTTCATTTTTAAGCTGAGATCTTTCCTTCCAAACAGAGACTTTGCTAGATGTCAAATACAGCACAAGGTAACTTCACACGGACTTAGCTGTGCAGGAAATGTGAATCTCCTCATACACCCACCATATAGTGCAAAAATGTGTAAAGGTCTGGTTTATTTCTTTCGATCACTACATAGACTAATGCCACACAAGCAGCGCTGTTACAAACATATTCTGTAGGTCAGTGCTAAGGTTAACAAAGTTTCCTTCCTTGGACCAGAAGGAGATACTAACAAACCACTGGAAGAGATCCCAAAACAACTACCCAGGAACAACACCCAAAGACCCACTCAGTGTGTGAACCAGTTGAGTGGAGTGGACTAACTGGGGGGTGGAAATGGGCCAGGAGTTTGCTCAGCAGAATTTCCCAGATCACCTCTTCCTCTCAACACATTGACACGCTGCCACCATCACCACTAAGAACACCTCACCGGGTAGGCCAGCAATGTTATAAACTTTATAAAACACATTATTATATTTTCTTATAAAGCACATATTTTAACTGAACTCTCTGACATCCTCAGCCTTGCCATTCACAAAAATAGAAGGAAGAAAAGTTCCCATTTCCTGCTGTCTCATGTCCCCGGCCTATACAATATTTTTCTTCTGCAGAGTGCAGACCCTTCAAAAATCTGACCAAATCCTCATTTCACTTGCATTATAAAGTACTGAGGATGCCATCTCTCCCCAATCCCAGGTCCTAAAGTCTAAGACAGTAGCGCAAACTAGTGCTGCCAGATTCAGGAAAAAAAAATTTGATTCGATTCAGCCTATTGAATTGGTTTATCGATTTGCTTTTCCTTCCCAATTGGGTGTTTTTTTCAAACATCCTGGTGGGTTTATTTTATAGCTTTTTCACCCCCCTTTGGCTTCTCCTAACCACACTGGCGCTGTGGTGTAAATAAAATAAAGAAACAAAAAGGATTTTTCCTCTCTCTGTTAAATCCTAGCTCACGTTTGCGGTCTAACACCAGCTCTGGAAGGATACACATTTCAAATCTGACATATTGTAATCACAAAACAGAAAATAAAATTAGTTTTTCTACCTTTTTGTTGTCTGGTTATTTTTCAAATCTTGTTGGTCCAAGGCTCTGGTTGTCTTCTGATAATTTGCTTGCCAGGGTCTCCTTCTTTCTTCTTTCTCCATGCTAACCATCCATCTGCCATCTCTGTCCTCCCCTTCCGTTTCCCTTCCCTTCCCCGGAAGTCTGGCATCTTTCCTTTTTTTGTCTTCCTCCACAGATCCACCTTTTCTTAACTACCCTTTCATCCAGCAGCTCTCCCTCCTTCCCCATCACCCCAGGGTCCACCATCTCTCCCTTTCTTTTCCCAACTACCCTCCTAATCAGTATCTCTAGCCCCCCCTCCACACCATCCCTTGTGTCTAACTTCTCTCCCTTTCTGTTCCTTCCCTCCCTAAAACCCATGTCCATCACCTCTCCTCTATTTTCAGACTCATTATTTCTTCCCACCCAAAGTCCAGCATATGCACGTCTCTTTGAACCCCTCCCCCTTCCCTCCGTGTACTTCTACACCAGGGTCCTCCCTCCCCTGAAGGCCTGTCCCCCCCCTTAAAGATCTGCATCCCACCCCTGAAGGCCTGTCCCCCCCTTGAAGGCCTGCCTGCCTGCTTCCCTTGAAGGCCAGCCCCCCTGAAGGCCTGTCCCCCCCCTTGAAGGCCTGCACCCCCCCTGAAGGCCTACCTGCCTGTTCCCCTTGAAGGACTGCCCCCCCTTGAAGGCCTGCACCCCCCCTGAAGGCCTGCCTGCCTGTTCCCCTTGAAGGCCTGCCCCCCCTGAAGGCCTTCCCCCCCCTTGAAGGCCTGCACCCCCCCGAAGGCTTGCACCCCCCCCAAAGGCCTACACCCCCCTCGAAAGCCTGCCCCCCCTTGAAGGCCTGCCTGCCTGTTCCCCTTGAAGGCCTGCCCCCCTGAAGGCCTTTCCCCCCGAAGGCCTGCACCCCCCTCAAAGGCCTGCCCCCACTGAAGGCCTGCCCCCCCTTGAAGGCCTGCCCCCCCGAAGGCCTGCACCCCCCGAAGACCTACACCCCCCTCGAAGGCCTGTCCCCCCCCTTGAAGGCCTGCCTGTCCCCCCCTTGAAGGCCTGTGCCCTCCCTTGAAGACCTGTTCCCCCCCCAAAGGCCTGCACCCCCCCCAACGTCCCGCCTGTCCCCCTTGAAGGCCTGTACCCCTGAAGGCGTCTCCCCCTCCACAAGGTCTGCCTGCCCACCCTGAAGGCCTGCTGCCCCCCCCCTACCTCAAAGGACCGCTCGGCCCCACCACCACCACCACGAAGCACTGCTCATTCCCCCGGCCTCCCCACTTCATTTCCCTGGGGAAACAGCCTGCAGCAAGATCGCGCAATGCCAGCGATCTTTGCTTGCTTCGGCTGTTTCCTCCGCCGCAGTCCCGCCCCTCCTCTGACGTCAGAGGAGGGGCGGGACCGTGGCGGAGGAAACAGCCGAAGCAGGCAAAGATCGCTGGCATCGCGATCTTGCTGCAGGCTGTTTCCAGACACGACACCTGGCGCAGGGGGTGGGGGACCGGACCGGACCAGGAACACCCCCTCAGGGCTTGGCACCCGGGGCGGACCGCCCCCCACGCCCCCCCTTGGTACGCCACTGGCAGAGAGCATGCCTAACTTGCATCTTTAGGAAGTCTTCGGCTACCAAAGTTGAAACTGCATTGAAATGAAGCAAAAACTACACTTAGACCAGCTTTTCCTATGCCTACATTTTCCACACTATTTAGATACAGTCTGCTGCCTAACTAGCGTCTATCTCATGCCTATCCTTAACCATGCCCATGTTACGCCCACGTCTACAAACTTAGATGCGAGTTTTCCCTCAACTCATGTCTATCTCACGTCTATTTTCTAAGAACGCCTATCTGACGTCTACCTCCGTCTAAGTCCCAATTAACGATTGTTAAGACACTTAAATGGCTCATTATCCACTTAAATCGGACGTCTAAAGCATGCCTAAAGTTAGGCACAGTTTACAGAATCTAGGCCTTAGCCTCCAGACCATTTGATTATGCCTTTTCTGATTATGTGATTATTGTGCAATGTGTTATATGGAAATTTACTTTGCTAATGTGTGCACACAAATATGTCTAGTGCTATGATGTTTTTCTTCTTCCTTTTATATAACTGTGTATTTATTTACAGATTTAAGTTCAGCCCTGAATCCTTGACTGATAAAAGAAAGTTTAAGGCTTACTGGAGCTCTGTGTTTGTTTGTGATCTGTGCTGTCTGTTTGATTTGTGGGGTATCCTGGAAAACATAACATTGGACATTTTTGGAGTTTTTTTATCCCCATTTTTTTTCCTATCTAAATTGCACAATATCTTTTTAGTTCTTGAGTGCTACTTAGTTAGGGGTTATATTATTAAGAAAAAGGTTTTCTACAGTGTGTATTCCATGGTGCTCACTGGATATGATCAATTCACACATTTCTGACATGATTTTTTTTGTGCAATACACTAAGGACTCCTTTTACTAAGGTGCGCTAGAGTTTTTAGCGCACACACATAATTACTGCGCGCTAAACCACATGGTACGCGTCTAGAATAATGCCAGCTCAATGCTGGTGTTAAGTTCTAGTGCACAGGGCAATATAGCACGCGCTATTCCGCGCTTAAGGCCCTAACGCACCTTAGTAAAAGGAGCCCTAGGTACATACTTATGGTTTCTCTTGAATGCCTTACTAGTTGTGAGCATCACACAAAAACATATCACCATATCTTTTTGGATGTCTTCTTATGTACATTGTGTACCTGAATATTGTCTATTTCTTACCATACCTATACCAAGTAAATGAATTATTATTGTCACTTGTTGCCACCCTCGGTACAGGTAACATGGTCTTTCTTTCTCTCTCTTCTTTGAATCACCTCACTGGGCTTCAGCTGCTGGATGATGAGACCGGGACTCCTTTCAAGCCGGTGTGTCCCTCCCTGTATGTGCAGACACCTTTCATTCGGAGTATGCACCATACCAGTTTAAAGAGACTGATACACTTGAAACGCTGCATCATGAACTTTTAATTTCTTGGACACTTTCTCTCCAATGTTTTGTTTATGCCCATTCTGACAGTTTGCTGGACTTTATATTTTCTTCAGTTTCGGCTCAGGACATTATTTATGAGAAGGACTGATTATTTTATTCTGTATATTCTTTTTAAGTTACCCTGTTATAGTTTTAATACTGTGATGCCTAGGATAGGTTATGGCCCTGTCAAGTTTGCCAGTGCTTTTGTTTTTATTCTTTACTGCCAAGTCATTAGTTTCTTTTCATACTTTATTTTTATTTTGATTGCTTGCCTCTTGTACTACAACCTGAAAAGAAAACATATGTCCTGTATGTATTTATTGTTTTTATAGCTTCCTATGGTCTGGTTCTCATATTCTTACATAGTAACATAGTAGATGACGGCAGATAAAGACCCGAATGGTCCATTCAGTCTGCCTAACCTGATTCAATTTAATTTTTTTTTAAATTTTTCTTCTTAGCTATTTCTGGGCAAGAATCCAAAGCTCTACCCGGTACTGTGCTTGGGTTCCTACTGCCGAAATCTCCATTAAAACCTACTCCAGCCCATCTACATCCTCCCAGCCATTAAAGCCCTCCCCAGCCCATCCTCCACCAAATGGCCACATACAGACACAGACCATGCAAGTCTGCCCAGTACTGGCCTTAGTTCAATTTTTTATATTATTTTCTGATTCTAGATCCTCTGTGTTCATCCCACGCTTCTTTGAACTCATTAACAGTTTTATTCTCCACCACCTCTCTCGGGAGCGCATTCCAGGCATCCACCACCCTCTCCATAAAGTAGAATTTAATAACATTGCCTTTGAATCTACCACCCCTCAACCTCAAATTATGTCCTCTGGTTTTACCATTTTCCTTTCTCTGGAAAAGATTATATTCTACGTTAATACCCTTCAAGTATTTGAACGTCTGAATCATATTTCCCCTGTCTCTCATTTCCTCAGGGCTTCCAGTCTCTCCTCATACGTCTTTTGGCGCAAACCTCCTATCATTTTCGTCGCCCTCCTCTGGACCGCTTCAAGTCTTCTTACGTCCTTCGCCAGATACTGTCTCCAAAACTGAACCCAATACTCCAAGTGGGGCCTTACCAATGACCTGTATAAGGGCATCAACACCTTCTTCCTTCTACTGGCTACGTCTCTCTTTATACAGCCCAGCATCCTTCTGGCAGCAGCCACTGCCTTGTCACACTGTTTTTTCGCCTTTAGATCTTCAGACACTATCACCCCAAGGTTCCTCTCCCCGTCAGCTTCTCTCCTCCCAGCATATACGGTTCCTTCCGATTATTAATCCCCAAATGCATTACTCTGCATTTCTTTGCATTGAATTTTAGTTGCCAGGCATTAGACCATTCCTCTAACTTTTGCAGATCCTTTTCATATTTTCTACTCCCTCTTCGGTGTCTACTCTGTTACAAATCTTGGTATCATCTGCAAAAAGGCACACTTTTCCTGCTAACCCTTCAGTAATGTCACTCACAAACATATTGAACAGGATTGGCCCCAGCACCGAACCCTGAGGGACTCCACTACTCACCTTTCCTTCCTCTGAGCGACTTCCATTAACCACCACCCTCTGGCGTCTGTCTGACAGCCAGTTTCTAACCCAGTTCACCACTTTGGGTCTTATTAATGAATCTCAATGCTGCTCTTTAATTAGCAATAAACCATGTGTTAAATTGAATGTTGTACTAGTGATTTTTTTTACTTTGTTCACTTTTCCTTTTTCTATAATATGCTATGGAATGCTGCTGAGACTGTGTCATCCCAATTTTCATGCTGTGTATGATGAATCAAAGTTCTGAGTTATGTGCCTGTTATGTACTGTGAATCTGCATTTGTCCTGTGATTTTTTTCATTTGTGTGCTCTGCCCATTATGTGCCTACCTCCTTTGGCTCTAAAGTGTATCTCAGTTCAGTGTAGATTAGGTGTGTCCAACATGCAGCCCCGCTCGAGGGCAATGCAGTGTTTTCCTCTGCCGCCCCTGGGTGTTTACCGTCTTGTCGGCTCCCTCCTCCGTCTTGCTGCAGCGTTTTACTCAAAGTAGCGGGCAGCGGATCCTATGTGCCTCTTGCGGTTGACCGGCAGTGTTCCCTTTGACGTCGCGACAGCAGAGGGAATGCTTCCAGATCCAGGGAATGCTTTGAGCGAACACTGCAGCAAGATGGAGGAGGGAACAGGCAAGATGGTAAACACCCGCAGCACAGAAGTGAGGAAGAAGGGTATGTTGGGACTTGAGAAGGAGGCGCTGTCTGCAGCTTTCGGCAAAAATGACTAGCAGTGAGGAGGGTGCTGGCCTGAAGGTAAACACTCAGGGCACAGAAGGGAGGAGGGTCTGTTGGGGCTTGAGAGGGAGACGCTGCTGCAGCTTTCAGCAAAAAAATGACTAGCAGTGAAAAGGGAGCTGGCCTGAAGGTAAACACCTGGGGCACAGAAGGGAGGGAGGGAGAAGGGCATGATATTTGAGAGGACTTGAGAGGGAGGGAGCACAAACCTAGGAAAAATAATGGAAGGAAGGAGGGAGGGGCATGAACTTAGGACACAGAATGAAGAGAAAGATAGAGGGGAGCATGAGCCATAAGATGGAAGAATGGCATGAGGGAGAGATGCAGAGGTGAGGGAGATAATAGAAAGGGAGAATTGGGTGTCAGAGAGGGAAAGAGATGGTGCAATTGGGGAGATAAAGAGGAGAACTGTTGGGCAGAGAGAGGGATGGAGACAAAGAGATAATTATTGGACATGGTGGTGGGAGAGGAGTGAGGTAGAGATGCATGGGTGCAGAGAGAAGGGGGAGAACATGCTGGGCCGAGGAAGCCTCCTGGACTTTTTTTTTGGGGGGGAGGGTATTAAAAGAGGTGCCAGATTGGGCATGGAGGAAGAGCTTATGGGACCAGAAACAGAGGACAGAGAGAGATGGTGGGCAATGGTCTGAAGGGAGAGAAATTGGACCTGGGGTGGTGTGGAGGAAGAGGGAAAGAGATACTTGAAGGGAGAATTGTTGGGAAGAGAAAGAAAGAAATGGTGGACCTGGGGAAGGGAGGCAGGGGGAGAGATGGGATGGGGCAGTTAGGAAGAGAAAGGGAGAAAGTTGGATCTGGGGATGGGAGGGAGAAATGTTAGGTCTGTGGATGGAAGGCAGAGAGATGCAGCATCAAGGGGGAGGGAAGAAGAAAAACAGAAAAGAGAGAGAGCAAAATGCTGGACCACAGAGATAGAGGAGGAGAGATGGAACCATGGAAGGGCAGGAGGGAAGAGAGCTGGGTAAGATGATGCTAGGGCAGGGGTAGGGAACTCCGGTCCTCGAGAGCCATATTCCAGTCGGGTTTTCAGGATTTCCCCAATGAATATGCATGAGATCTATTTGCATGCACTGATTTCAATGCATATTCATTGGGGAAATCTTGAAAACCCGACTGGAATATGGCTCTCGAGGACTGGAGTTCCCTACCCCTATGCTAGGGGATGGAAAGAAAGGGACAGGGAGTTATAGCCTGACCAGTGGAGAGAAGGATGGGGATTCTGAAAGTGGTGAGCCATGTGGATGAGGTCAAAAGGGAGATGACAAGATGAGTGAGAGCAGCGAGTACAGTAGTAGAAATGTGGTAATGGGGAGTAGATAGAAGGGAATAGGAGGCTGGGAAAGGAGTGAGATGGGAAATGGGAGAGCTAGAGACTAAGAGAAGATGGAGAATTGAGAGGTAGCTGAACATTTTAAAAAAAGAAGGGTGAGAAAGGAAGGCAAGATTTGAGTGAGAAAGGAGATGGGAAATGGGAGAGCTAGGGACTGAGAGAAGATGGAGAATTGAGAGGTAGCTGAACATTTAAAAAGAAGGGTGAGAAAGAAGGCAAGATTTGAGTGGAAAGAGGCAGAAAAGAAAAAGTTAAGAAAGCTGAAAGGGAAAAATCAATACGTTGGACAGGCATAAGAAGGAAATAGAACAAGAGAAGAGGAGAAAAAAATGGACAGCAGACACTGGAAAGAGAATTAGTTGAAGATAGAGAAAAAGCAGAAAGAGAAACTGGGACCAAGATGATGGAAAAACAAAACATCCAGACAACAAGATTGAAAAAATTGTTTTATTTTGAATTTATTAACTGGAATATGTTAGCTTTGGGATATGTGCATCACAATTATTTTTGTATTCAGTGGCGTAGTCATTTACAGCTGATTTGGGGGAGGGATTGGAGCCCAAAATTAGTGGATGGGCACCAAATTTTCTCTCTGCCTGAGTGCAATTTATAAATACTTGAGCTAGTGGGGATTCACAAGCCCTGCCAACTGAAGACATCTTCCTCCAGTCTGGCAACTCAAAATCTCCAAGCTTTGCAGCCAATGGCAATATCCTCAAGCTGCCCCTGCTTTTATGCATGCATGAAAGCCAAGGGGAGAGGGCAGGGAGGAGGGAAGGCAGCAGCTCTGCATTATTGCTGCCAGCTGCAGAACTTGGGAAGTTTCAGTTCCTTGATTACCCACGGATGGATGCCATCTGGTCCTGGGGATTTATCGCTCTTAAGCCTATCAATCTGTCTACACACCTCCTCTAGACTGACTGTCAATCCTGTCAGCTTTCTGTCTTTGTTTCCAGCAGATAGCCTGATGGGTTCTGGGTATGCTGTGTAAATCTTCTTTGGTAAATACAGATGCAAAAAATGTGTTCAGTTTGTCAGCGATTGCTTTGTCCTCCTTTAGCGCTCCCTTTATTCCATGGTCATCCAAAGGTCCCACTGCTTCCTTCACAGGTTGTTTTCCCTTAATATATTGAAAGAATGGCTTGAAGTTCTTTGCCTCCTTGGCTATTTTTCCTCGTAGTGTCTTTTGGCCCCTTTTACCGCCTTATGACACCTGTGTTGATGATGTTTGTTCTTGTTCCAGTTTTCTTCCGTTTTTG
The DNA here is from genome assembly GCF_902459505.1 of Geotrypetes seraphini. Taxonomy (NCBI): domain Eukaryota; kingdom Metazoa; phylum Chordata; class Amphibia; order Gymnophiona; family Dermophiidae; genus Geotrypetes; species Geotrypetes seraphini. Next base: position 106,357,365 of record NC_047088.1, on the reverse strand, counting down.
ATCTTTTCCATTCCTTGAACAAAGTTTTCTTGTCTATGATCACTTCCTTCACCTCTACAGTGAGCCACGCCAGTTCTTTGTTTTTTCCTCTTGGATCCCTTGTTGATACGCGGTATATATAGATTTTGTGCCTCAGTGAGTGTCCTTAAAAAAGGACCAAGCTTGCTCTAGCGTTTTTACAGTGCTTATCCTCTTCTTAATCTTCTTCCCTACCATGAGTCTCAACCCTTCGTAATTCCCTTTACGGAAGTTCAGTGCCATGGCTGTCGTTTTGGACCGATGTTTCTCCCCTGCATCCAGATCGAAGCGTATCATATTGTGATTGCTGTTTCCCAGCATCCCTTCTACTTCTACATCTTGTGCCGGTCCTCGTAGGCCATCTAGAATTAAGTCCAGAATTGCATTTTGTCTAGTATTTTCCTTGACAAGTTGTTCCAGGAAGCAATCGTCTACAGCATCCAAGAACTTGGTCTCCCTAATGCAGCCAGAGGTGCCTAGGTTCCAGTCTATTCCCAGATGGTTGAAGTCACCCATGATAACTGCATTGCCTCCCTTACAGTTGCGTCTAATCTTGTCCATCATTTCTCCGTCAATTTCTTCGGATTGCCCTGGGGGTCGGTAGTAGATGCTGATCTTCATTTCCAGGCCATTTGTTCCTGGAATTTTTACCCACAGAGACTGTAACTTATCTGTCAGTTGTGGCATGTTCTTTCCGGTAGATTCAGTTCCCTCTTTGACATATATGGCAATGCCCCCACCTTATGGGGCCACTCTGTCTCTGCGGTATAGTTTGTATCCCGGTAGCAGTGTCCCAGACGTTTTCCTCAGTCCACCATGTTTCTGTGATGCCTTTGATGTCAATGTTATTTTTTGTGCCATAGCTTCTAATTCACCCATCTTATTCCTAAGGCTCCTTGCGTTCATGTACATACACTTGAGTTTGCAGCCTATTCCTTTCTTGCATTTCCTTCCCTCTTGTGTCCTTTTTGATCTGTCTTGCCTGTGATCCAGCGAGTCTTTCCCTCTATCTTCTTGTACGGTATCTTCCAGGTATACCGGTTCCCAAACCATCGACTCTCTCTCTCGGTTGACTGTCTATATTAGTGATTGCAAATTTGGAACCTGCTTAACCTTTTTTTACTCATCAGCTAGTGTTAGTGTATGTGCGGCCCCGGGAAGCCAAAAAGTTGGACACCCCTGGTGTAGATTGTCTTTGGGTAGTTATCCCCTTCTCCACGCTTTTCTTCTTCTCTTTGCCACCTTTTGTGTGGCGGCCCTCAGCCTGCAGTTCTTTGAGCTGCCAGGAGGGGACTGAGAAAGATGACAGGAGCCTATGGGAGATTTTTACAGGTTGTGAGACCTATTCCTGCATTTTGTTAGAGTTGCTGAAGTCACGGGCTTATACAAACTGGTTTCAGTTCAGATGCTAATGTGTGGCATATGAGTGTATAGATTTCTTGCTGTGAAGAGTTTCTCAAGGACATCAAACAGTGCTGTAAAGACAATGAGCTATTTAACAGTGCTGAAAGAAAATGCAAGTCAGCAGGACACTCCATCCGGGAACCTAAGAACTGATAAAGTGATGCCAAGCTAATGCACTGATACTGATGTACCTTTGTGAAGAATGGAATCTTCAAGAAGAAAGTTCCAGAAGCTATGCCTGTCCAGGGCCCCCAAGGGAAGAATGGAGGCGTGGACCAAATGTGGGCTAGATAGGCAGCATATCTGCTCCAATAGAGCGATATTCACAGCCAGGGGATGGTCTAAGACAAAGAAACTCTCTGTATAAAACCCCCATGCTTTGGCAGAGTTTTAGAGAAGCTGCGCCATACTTACAAAAATATGCTGGCACTGTTTGTATGTGTTTTTTTTTTCTCTCCATTGTATATGTCCGAACTGATTTATTTCTGATTTGCCAAATGCTGCTATAATACTTATTACTATAATAAAAAGTTATTTGCTTTGGAGTACACAATGTAATCTTGTGAGGTTTTTTTCCCCTTCGCAATGGATCCTCAGTGAGGTAAAGTAAGCAGCCTTTATTTCACCTTGTACCCCCTTTACTGTTGACATAGGCAACAGCCGTCGCATTGTCTAAGAATAAACGGACAGCCTTCCGGCGGAGACACTCTTGAAATCTCAGTAGAGCTAACCGGTTCGCTTGTAGCTCTAGTTGATTGATGGACCATCTGTTCTCCTGTACCCTAGCCAGAGAGACTTGTGTCCGTGGTCAGGATCACCCAGTCCAAGATCTGCAGAGGGAGCCCTTTGTTCAGAGTGACTGGGTTCAACCAAAACAACATACTGCTGCCAACCAAAGCAGCTGCACCCCAGTGCATCTCTCTGGGGATTCCACCACGTCAAAAGTGAAAACTGAAGAGGACCGCAGGCGAGCTCTTGCCCATGGAATCACATTATGGTTGCCACCATGAGACCCAACACCTGTAGGTACTGCCAGGCTATTGGAGCCGAGACCGCTAACATGTCCAGAATTGCACTCCTGAGTTTGAGTTTCCTTGATTCTGGAAGAAATACCTGTTTCAGATCCGTGTGGAACCCAGGTACTCCAAGTCCTGGGTCGGCTTGAGGCAACTCTTCTTCAGATTGATCACCCATCCAAGATGTTCCAGCAAAAACACCACTTGGTGAACCGCCAAGCAGCCCTGCGCCTACAAGAGAGCTCTGATCAGCCAGTCGTCAAGGTACGGATGCACGAGCACATCCAAAAATCGCAGATGGGCAGCCACCTCCATGATCTTGGTAAAAGATCTGGGTGACGATGCCAAACCGAAAGGGAGCGCCACAAACTGGAAATGCCTCCTGAGAATATGAAACCTCAGGAACCTCCGATCCGGAAATTTTGGGATGTGGCGATATGCTCCCGTGAGATCCAAGGAAGCCATAAACTCCCTGGATGCCACCGCTGCTATGACAGAATGCACCGTTTCCATCCAGAAACGCAGAACTCACAAGAATGCGTTCACTGCTTTCAGATCCAGAATTGGTCTGCAATGGTCGGAGTCCTTTGGCACGATGAAGTAAATTGAGTATCTCCCAGAGCCCAAGTTGTCCCTTGGAACTGGCTCTATGGCTGCCGGATCCAGTATCCAGCGCACCGTAGCGCGGGCCTTGCTGGCCCTGTCTCGATTTCCCTTGGGAGAGGATAGGAAGAACTGCAGTTGAAGGCCATTCCTGAGTACCTCTAGGACCCACTGGTTCGAGGTTATCTTTAGCCATTCTGGAAGGAAGGCTGAAAGCTGCCCCCTGATTCAGGGAGGCCTCGCCAGAGACCTGGCGTCATAATTTTCTCTTGGGACAGAAGGTCGAGCGTTGGAAGGCTGTTGGTGCACTGCACCTCCAAAGTAAAGTCTGCAGGACACTCCAAAACACTGTCCTGCCGCAGGGGGTCCGGTGTACTGTGAGATTCTCCGGAAAGGATGAAAATTCGGCCGTCCCATCCCCCTGGTCAGATGAGGTCTAGAGCCAGGAAGTGCCTTAGGCTTATGGTCCTGCATCAGGTCATCCAAACCCTGGCCAAACAAGAGCAAACCTTTGAAGGGTAATTTGCTTAGCGTAGCCTTGGATGAAGAATCACCCAACCACTGGTGAATCCATAACATTCTCCTAGCAGAAAATGAATAAGCTCCCAGCTTAGCAAAAACTTTCAAAATATTGTATGGTGCATCTGCCAAATAATTCACTTCAGAAACCAGGAAGCTGAGATCCCGAAGGACAACCTCCTCAGGATCCTGATGAAGTTTAGTATGACATGACCGGGCCCACAAAGGAAGTGGCTGCTGCAGCTCGCACTCCCGTTGCAGCAGAATCAAAAATACGCTTCATGACAAAATCTAGCCTTCAGTCCTGGACATCCTTCAGGACAACCCCTCTATCCGAGGGCAAAGAGGTACGTTTAGTGACCTGAGCCACCGTCGAATCCATCCTTGGTGAAGCTAGGCACTTGGAAAATTCTGATGCCATGGTATACAATTTACCCATGGCACTAGTGCACTTCAGGGGAGCCTCCCAAACCTCCAAGAGCATTTCTGCCAGATCCGCGTGATCCGGAAATGCAGTGGAAAGTGGGGGCTTAGAGCTCATGATGGAACACTCTGCCTGAACTGTTGAGTCTGAATCAAGTTTCAATGTCTGCAGGGATTCAGAGATAAGATCAGGACTTAAAGAGCCTGCGCAGTGTCTGATCCTCTCCCAGATCATGGAAATCAGTGTTCTGGGAATCCCCGAGATCTGTTAGGCTAGCCATGTCAGTGGAGCCTACCAAAGAGCTACAGCAACAGCAAAGAAATTGATGCAGGCACCAATGCAATAGTGGGAAGTTGCTGCTGGCTTTCAGGCAGACCAGCAAGGGAGCAGATTGACCTGCTGGAATCCAAAGGCTGAACAGACTGCCGCACTGGAGTTTGAGAGGGAGATGCAGGAATAGCCCGCTTTCTCATGAAAGCCTGATACATCATATCCACAGATTCTGGCGGAAAATAGTCCCCGGCGGCCAGAGCCGATCTGTGAGACTCAGATTTGGAATGTTTTGAAGACTTATGAGACTTTTTCCCAGAAGTGTTTTTGTGTTTTGCGAAAGCACCCTCCTCACCCAATTTTGGCATCCCGGATGCTGGAATCGCATCTCTGGCAGAATTAGTTGAGAGCAGGGCCTCTCCAGAGGAGGATAGTATGGAATCCACACACGGTTCATGCTCCTCACAGGCCATGGTGCGCAGAATACACAGCTGCAAAACCGCAAGCCATCCACCGCATTTACAGCATGAATCCATGCCATCCTGTCCAGAGGTGGCCATCTGTGAAGTCTGGAGCAAAAAAATGAAGCTTCCAAATCCAAAAAAATATAGTTTAAAAATCTTTAAAGAAAATCCAAGATGGCCACCGCGGGTGCCGATTTTGATTGAAAAACACCCATTAAAAACGCAGGAAAATGTGAAAAACAGCAATTTTAGGATTTTAGAGGTGGGGGGACCAGGGCATACAGGGAAACCACCCAAAACCCTGATTTCAGCACCCACCAAAATGGGCAAACTCTGTGACCCACAGACACCACAGAGGCATGTGCTGCAATGAAAGCCTATGGCAGCCTGCAATACACAGTACAAGCAAGTAGATCAGTACCTCAGGTGCTGATTAAATTGGATTTTTCAGGTCTTCTGATCGCCTCACCTTCCCTGTCACCTCAGATTACAACCAGCAGGACCCCTCAGGGAAACCAGGGAAGACACGCGGTGTGGTTCCGATCCCAGCGTACTTCCACGGAACCGCAGCAGCCTGCACTCTACCCCTTTGTGGATGAAGCACGGGAGAAAAGGCTTCCAATCCCAGAGACCCAATCCAATCTGCAGGCTGTCCAAAGGGCTTACTGCAGTTTAAGCTTACACAGCACCCTCCAAAAGCAGACAAAATTTAAAATGTCTGCGATCTCCTGCCCAAGGATCACTCACACAAAGTTGATCCGCAGCACGTGGGCAATCCCGTGAAATAAATAAAAAAAGACTAGGAATTGAAAACAAATCACGAGCAAAAGACTGATTTTAACCATGCAGAGAAGCTGCAGGTACACAACTGAGCATAACAGGAAACTCCTGGGCAGGTAGTCCAAAGGGGAGGGATAAAGTTTTAGTAGTTCTGCAGCAGAAGCTACCAGACATACAAGAACCCTCGAGTTTAGCCTCCAGCGGAATTGTACAAGAAAAATGCATTGGCGAGACGAGTACAGTTTCATCCTACAAGAGTAAATTTGAGCTGATGACTGACCTTGAAACAACACTTTTGATCATTTTCCTAATATGTAGGACCATCTGGGACAATATCCAAATTTTGTTTTTCAGAACAAGAAGTATGTGACAGAAATCTGTTCTGATATCCAGGAATTCGAAAATAAATTATGACTTCCAAAAAATTGGAACAGTTGTGGAGTACTTGTCATACCCATTCAAAGTAGAGAGTTGCGCGGGAACAGAAATCCCACCCGTCCCCACCCGTCCCCGCCAAAGTCTCACCCGTCCCCGTGAGGAATCCCACCCGTCCCCACCCGTCCCCGTGAGGAATCCCTCCGTCCCCACCCATCCCCGCGAGGAATCCCCTCCATCCCCGCCCGTCCCTATAAACTTCAGAAATAGTTATTTCATTTAATTATTCTACTGAATTAAAGGCTCTGGTAGAAACCCATTTACAAATAAGCAAAAAGACTTTATTAATTTGGAAATATTAATTGGGAAGAATACATACTTTGTAAATGGGTTTCTACCAGAGCCTCTTTTGTTTATAAATTTTTATCAACACAACTAATATACTACTTTATCCTGAAGCAAAAAAAAAAAAAAAGAAATAGAATTCTTTTCCTACCTTTGTTGCCTGGTTTCTGCTTTCCTCATGTTCTCATTCAGTTCTTTCCATCCACTGTCTCTCTTCTCTCTGCGTCTTCCATTTGCTCTGTTACTGTGCCTCTCCCTTTCTCCCCCCTTCCAAATTGGTCTGGCACCAGTCTTCTTCCCTCCGCTCCCCCCATAGTCTGGCATCTCTGTCTTCTTCCCTGCCAGCGTCTTCTCCCCACTCTCTCTTCCCCATTTCCTTTCAGCGTCCTTCTCCCCCTCATCTTCCCCATGTCCTGTCAGCGTCCTTCTCCCCCCTCTGTCTTCCCCATGTCCTTTCAGTGTCCTTCTCCCCCCTCTGTCTTCCCCATGTCCTTTCAGTGTCCTTCTCCCCCCTCTGTCTTCCCCATGTCCTTTCAGTGTCCTTCTCCCCCCTCTGTCTTCCCCATGTCCTTCTCCCTCTCTGTCTTCCCCATGGCCTTTCAGCGTCCTTCTCCACCCCCTCGTCTTCCCCATGGCCTTTCAGCGTCCTTCTCCACCCCCCCGTCTTCCCCATGGCCTTTCAGCGTCCTTCTCCACCCCTTTGTCTTCCCCAGTGCTTTCAGCGTCCTTCTCCCCCCTCCTTCTCTCCCGCCCCGGGTGCAGCACAGCCGGCCAGGTCCCCTTACTTTTGTGGCGCTTCCCCGACCGACCGACAACAGCCCTGGTCCGACAAACCTCCCTGCCCTTAACTGTGAATCTAAATTTCCTTCTTACAGCTGCTGTAAGAAGGTAATTTAGATTTGCGGTTAAGGGCAGGGAGGTTTGTTGGACCAGGGCTGTTGTTGGTTGGTCGGGGAAGCGCCACAAAAGTAAGGGGACCTGGCCGGCTGTGCTGCACCCGGGGCGGGGCGGACCGCCCCCCTCCCTTGGTAGCCACTCGAGCCGCGAGGCTACTCCTCCTTACCTACCCTGCCTGCAGCACAGAGCCGAATGGAAGTCTTCTCGACGTCAGCGCTGACGTCGGGAAGACTTCCGTTCGGCTCTGTGCTGCAAGCAGAGCAGGTAGGGAGAAAAGCCCCGCGACTTAGTACATCCAGCCCCGTAGGAACCCCGCGACCCTCAGAGGCGTCCCCATGGGATCCCTGTGACCCTAGGGGGCGTCCCCATGGGATTCCCACGACCCTAGGGGGTGTCCCCATGGGATCCCCATGACCCGAAGGGGGAACCCGCGGGATTCCTGTCGTCCCCGTTCCCTTGCAGCTCTCTAATTCAAAGTAAGTGTAGACATTAAAGAAACTGCAGTTGCTATCAGTAAAAATTCCTCATTGAACAAGCCATCTTGAAAATGAAATATTAACCCTTAAAAATGTCATTTTTCTCAAGACTCGTGCTGAGCAAGAATGATTTTGGAAGCTAGTGCCTAGAGACAAGTTTCCCAACTTGAGAAGATACAGTGAAGCTGTACACTCCTGTTTCGGTTCAACTTATTTGGGTGAATCTGCATTTTCCCATCTGAAAATGACAAAGAGTACACAACTTTCCAACATGACAGATGAACATCTCCAGGATTCCCTGAGACTGGCCCTCATGCAATATTCACCCAACTTCAAAAAGCTGGTGGATGAAATGCATGCTCACACATCTCACTAATGAGCATGAGTGAAATATTAAAGATTGTGCAAGATCAGCCTGGATCAATACTCAACCTAAATTTAACACAAATTACTCAATAAAAGTTAAAGAAAGTTATTAAGAGTTAAAGAAAGTTATTACTCAATAAAACGTTAAGAAAAAAATGTAACTTTCCTTTTCCCCGTGCAGTTTTTACTGGATCTTCGTCTCTGTTTTGTTTTTGCTTAATTTGCTTAACAGCTGATCACATCCAAGTAAATCACAGAAGGTTCATTAAATATGGGGGTGGGGGGGAATCCTCCAACTTTATTGGGTTAAAATTTAATTTGAATCTAATTTGAAACTTAATTTTCATGGTGGTAGATCACCGGCACTTTTGGCTGGAAAAAGTAGGTCACGACCTGTTTGAAGTTGGTCATGCTTGCAATAAAGTATACTTGGAAGATTTTTTTAAATCAAATCTGTGGTCCTCACTGCATGGTTTTGTCACATTTTCTTATTCTTTTCTGCATTTTGTACTTGACATTCTTCCCCTCTATTTGATTCAAATAACAGTCACTTAGCATTGACACATCTATTACTGATGCCATTCTTGTGGTTTTCTCCTTTGCTACTATGTCTGGTTTTCCTGCATCAAGCTTTTTATTGGTTGAAAAATAATTGTTCCAGGTAATCACGATCCCTTCATAGTGTTTACTGTGAACAGATCTAATGCCCCAAAATGGAAAGAAAATTTAAGACAGGGCAAATATCTGCTGAGAGAAAACATTTGTTCAGCAGCTTGAAAATGTAGCTACCACTAAAATTAATTGCTGGTCTAGCAAAAAAAAAAAAAAAAGAAGAACCCCCCCCTCCAAAATGCAATGGACTTTGGCTAAAAGAATAGTGTAGTGAAGGCAAACCCCATCTTCTACAAAGCCATGCTAATGGCTGCCGTGCGGTAATTGCCCTGAAGCCCATAGAGATTTAAAGGGCTTCAGCGCTGTTGCTGCATGGCAGCCGATAGCACGGCTTTGTAGAAGAGGGGGAAAATGTCATAAAAACAGAAGGCAACTTAAATCATAAGGAAAAAAATTATTCTGCAGCCAAAGAATAGGTTCAATACTAATGGTAGACAAGCTTTAGGCGGCTACAGAACTGCTGATGAGCAGAAATTACTATACCTATTACTACTGAACACTTACCATATATAGTACTTCTAGGTACAGTATATACAGTGCTGTTCAGACAGAAGAAACAGTCTCTGCTCTGTGAAGCTTACTATGCAGTTAAGGTAGAATATCAAGAAAATTAAACGCTGAGAATAGGATTACTTTAGTGGACCAGGGCTTTTTGCTATCTAAGTCCAAATGAACAGTCATAGGGTTCTATTTGGATCCAGTTATAGAGCACAGATAGGACCATTTGCTTCTTTGCAAATATGGCTCCTGGTAAAATGAGTTGCTGTTGTGCAGGAGTTAAGTTATGGAACTCCTTGGTGAGTCAGATACGAAATTGCTGTGAAAAGGGCAGGTTTAGAAAACTACTTAGGACCCAATTATTTGTAGATGCCTTTTTTTTAGCTATTTCTGGTAAAGTTGACGAATTATCAACAATTTTTATTATCTAAACAATGGTATTTTTCTGAGGATTGTTTGCATGTTTATTTTATCATATGTCTATTTTATTATGTATTTGTTTTATCATGTGCCTATTTTAAATAATATGGGGCTCATAATCGAAAGAGAAAAACGTCCAAAAACCGGCCTAAGTCAGCACTTGGATGAACATTGTCAAAATATGTCCGATAATAAAAACGGGCTTTGGACGTATTTCTAAACGACCTAGGCCTTCATTGTGCCGCTGAATGACCAAAGCTAAACGGGGTGTTTCAGGAGGAGAGTCGAGGGCAGGAGTTGGGCGGGACGTGGGCCGGCTTAGACTTAGTCGTACAGCATGTATAACCGAAAGTTACACAGCCCAGGATTGACGGAACTAGGATATTGTGACTTAGACCATGTAAAACATGGTCTAAATCACAAAAACTCACCTAAAGTCACCAGATAAGCACTGCAAACACATAAAACAGACCCCCACATACTACCCCAGTGATCACCAACCCACCCAATACCATAAAAATCGTAATCACACCTTTAAAATTCAGCCTCCAGACCATCATCACCTGGCAAACTGGCATAAGAAAGCCTAATCGTCCAACACAGAGGCGGCTTAAGCCGTCTTAGGGGTGAGTTAGGGACTCATGGAGAGGAAGACCCATGCCCATAAGCCCCTGTAATCACTGCATTGATACTTAAACATGTGCACTCCCCTATACACCCCCAAACCCTTTTTTACTGGCATATAAGTGGCTCCTGCAGCCATAAGGGCTATTGGGGTGGTAGATAAGTGGGTCTAGAGCAGCAGTCTCAAACATGCGGCCCGCGGGCCGCATGCAGCTCTCCAGGTGCTATTTTGTGGCCTGTGGTCTGGACACGATGATCAACTGCTCCCCTGCTGCAGTTGATTGTTCCACACCAGCATTTCTCTTCCCTTTTCCCTTGTGGAAAAGCAGCATGTCTGGCAGGCTCAGTCATCGTTCCGTTCAAAGCCGCGGGTGGCGGCTCCTCGCGCTATCCACTCCTGCATCGGAAACCTCTCTGATGTCACAACATCAGAGAGGCTTCAGACACAGGCGCGGATCTCACGAGGAGCCGCCACCCGCGGCTTTGAACGGAACAATCGACTGAGCAAGGGAGCCGGCCAGACACGCTGCTGCTCCACAAGGAAGGGAATGGAAGGGGAGGGGAAAGAGAAATGCTTCTGCTGCATAGGAAAGGGGGACCCTAGGGAAATGCTGCTGCTGCTGCACAGGGAAAGGGAGAGGGAGGGAAGGAAGAAGAGAAATGTCTCTCCTGCACAGGAAAGGGGGAAAGGAAATGATGCTGCTGCTGCACCACAGGGAAAGGGAGGGGGAGGGAAAAGGAAAGGGGAAGAAAAATGCTTCTGCTGCACAGGAAAGGGGGAAGGGAAATGCTGCTGCACCCAAATTGGGGAAAGAGAGGGAAGGAAGGAGAAGAAAGACAAGGGAGAGGAGAGGAACAAGAGATGCCAAGTTCATGGGAGGGAGGGAAGGAAAGGAGATACCAGACCATGGAGGGGGAGGGAGAGATGCCAGGGGATGGGGGAAGGAAGGAGACAGATACCAGACCAGGGGAAAGGAAGGAAGGAGGGAGGGAGGGAGAGAAAGGAAGGAAAGAGATGTCAGACCATAGAAATAGGGATGGAAGAAGAGAGAGATAGAAGGGAAGGTAAGACATGGAAACGTAGATTTTGAAAAGAAAACAGAAAAATTAAGTTAATGCCAAAGATGGATGCAAAGATGCAAGGTATAGGGTGAAGTGTAACAAACAAAATGGAAACCAGAAAGAGGATTGGATATAGTAAAACAAACTGGCTTCAATAGAAGAAAAGGAGTGATTGAGAAGTGACCCAATTAGGCTTGAAAAACTGCTCAGAAATATGAAACTCTGAAGGGAAGGCTGTTAAACCTCCCTTGGAGAAGAGTTCACCTTCCAGTCACTGCAAACTTAACAAGTTTATGGGCACACTCAAAAACTCCAAAGATGTTTGAAAAAACAAAGTTTCAAAGTCTTTCTGTTTTATGCAAGAAATGTCTTCATTTGGTAAAAGTTAAAACTGCCACCACTGAGTTACTTAGCTCTGTTTATTGTCTTTGGGGATCCCAACGTGGCCCCGTTTCGAATCCTGCTTCAGGAGACCCAATGTAGATGAAACTCAGAGCCTAATTGGGTTACTTCTCAATCACTCCTTTTCTTCTATTGAAGCCAGTTTGTTTTACTATATAAAGATGGATGCAAAGCAGAAAGTGAAGATGGAGAGAAAAATAGTCAAAGGACAAGAAGGCGCTGGAAACATAGTTAAAAGCACAGAAAAATAAAGTCACCAGCGAACAAAGGTATGGAAAATGATTTTATTTTTAATATAGTGATTGAAATGTGTCAGTTTTGAGAAAGAAAAGATATTAAACTTTAAATGTGAGGGCTGCAGAAAAAATAGAGTACTTGGAGGGCCGCAGAAAAAATAGTTAATGTCTTATTAAAGAAATGACAATTTTGCATAAGGTAAAACTCTTTATAGTTTATATATCTTTCCTTTTAACTGTTAAAGGAAAGTTTTATAAACTATAAAGAGTTTTACCTCATGCAAAGTTGTAATTTCTTTAATAAGATATTAACTATTTTTTCTGCGGCCCTCCAAGTACCTACAAATCCAAAATGTGGCCCCGCAAAGGGTTTGAGTTTGAGACCACTGGTCTAGAGGATTCTGGAGGTGGTTTGGGGGGCTCACCATGACCTATAATGGAGCTGTAGTGAGGAGAAGACATGGCACCCTTTTTGTGAAGTTCACAGCCCTGTAAGGTACCCCACTATTTAGGTGCCATGTCTGGGTGTTCAGTCCATCACTTTCCAGACCCCTCCCACGTCCAACAGGGCTTGTTCTAAGCGTTTTTGACTTGAATGAAAAGTTGGACAAAAATGTGGTATAAAGATGGACGATTTAACGACTTGGACGATCAGATCGGCAGGACGTATACTTAGATGATTTTCAAAAAAAAAAAAAAATTGGGGACGTATTTTTTGAAAATGTGTCCTAGACTGTTTTTTTTTTTACTTGCGACTTAGATGAAAACGGACTTAGACATTCCTTTCGATTAAGCCCCTCCACGTATGCAAATTATGTAAACCGCTTAGTTTTAAACGGTATAAAAATTTTAAAAATAAATAAACAAACATAGAAAGGATATTTCCCTGGGCATGAACTTTATTAGAAAGCTCTTTAGTCACATGCCTATGCGTATGACTGGCTGATTGGCTTGTTTTCAGAGAAAAAAAAGACAAACATAGCTGGATTTTTTTCATTGCATTTTTTCTAGAGAATGTCTCCCTGTTTTTTTTATTGTGCAACTCACTGTGGTTCTCTACACAGCACTAGCCTCTACTTTTTGTGAAATCTAGCTTCATGTATACTATGTTTCCTCTAAGCTTACAAACAAATTTTAAGTATAAAAAATTAAACTAAACTAAATCAATTACAATATGTGCGATGGTTTTTTGTGCTATATACAGAAATGCATTGCTAATACTGGGATCAAAATTGTTGGTTTATAGAACTTGTCGCTCACATGAAAAAAAAAAATTGTATGTACCCAGCCACTACTCAGAGAAGCATTGGTTGTATACCCAGCTTTAAGGTTCTAATCCAATACTATCTGGACTTGTTAGCCTCTATTTCAAACACATTCTGTCATATGTAAATAAATTTGTTAAGATTATTATTTTTCCATTAACATTTTCCTCCCATTTATTGGTTTTGTGTGAAGAAATAATAGCAAAACAAAATAAGAAATAGATTGCTGGGAAACAAACAGCCAATCTTAAAAATACAATACAATATTTGATAAAAGAAGAAATAAAGAAGAGGCTGTTTTGATAAATCCTTCCAGAGGTGTTTACACTCTCCTTTAACTTGAGCACAAAACATCTCAATATCCTCATTCATGAAAATGTATACAAAACTGTACAGAGTAGAATGTACAGCAATTCATGCCCTCTGTGCTCCGTCTGCTATTGCTACAGTTCCTCATCAGCAAAAAGTGCATCCAGTTCATCTAGCCGGTGTCGAAGCAATGCCTCCAGATCAGGTTTGCTTGCCTCCGACTGCTGCCGCCGCCGTTGCATCCGGCCTCCTCCTACGCCTGTCACAGGGCGAGCTTTCAGCCGGGTCTTACGCTTCCGGGGGATGCTACCATCATGGAATTCCATCAGCCGCTTTATCTTGCGCTGGCTGGTGAAGACTAAGTCCCCATTCCTCTCCAGTGGCTCCTCAAAGATGGTTTCAAAAGATCTGAAGATGAAAGGAGAATGACAGAAAGTTATGCATGTAAGGCTGCTACTTTTTCTCCTCTTTTGTATGATCTGCATCTTCTCTCTACACATTATAATGATAATCTGTTTCCTCCTATCAAGAGATCCCACCCTTTGCACAAAATCAGAGCAACCAGCTTCTCTCTTCTAGGATCACTAGATATCTGGGGATAAGAAATGACAGCCTGGGTCAATTCTAGTTTTGCCAACACTGAATGAATGAGAAGTGCAGGCTCTTACAGAAAATAGAGCTGCAAGTTCCATTAGGATAAAAGCAAAATTACCACAGCTGGTCCCTAATTCTACTCCAAGTGGTAGTTTTAAATACTACAAGTTCCATTAACCCCAACCTTCTTTTCCATTGCATCTATGGGTCCTGCAGCTTCTGCTTCTCACAAAAAAGCAAGAATTACAAGTATATAGATATAGCAGGGCAAAACAAAGATTGATTGAACTTGAAGTCACTGCATTACATTATCCCTTCCTCATTATGTCACAAAATCATCTCCACACCACTATATGAGAAGCAGGTAACAAGGATAATATAAACAGGGAAATAAAGAAAGTCAGCACCAGAATGAGGTATTTATGTGACAGGAGCAAACAGCAGGAGAAAGATGTGCCCATCTCTCCTCCTCCAGCACAGCAATTCAGGGAACTTTTCAATTATAGAGCACATGGAGCAAAGCCCCAGTCATCTCACCCTAATTATGGCTCTGAGAAAGACATGAGGACTCTCATAGTATTACCTCTTCTCTGTAGGAGTCTTGTAATTCTTGTTGGTGTATATCTCTTCCAAGCTGAATTCTGTCTTATTCAATCTATATGTATGTGAAAAACAAAATAAAAGGAAGTTATTGAAACCTACCACCTGTAAGAGAAAAATAAAATAAAATAGATGTTCTCTGGTGAAACAAAGTGGTCACAAGTGCTGAAAGGAAATACTTCCCTAGAGTACGGTATTCTAAAAAAGACTTGAAAATGTTTCATTATGCATGGGGTTTCTTGGCTCTAAAGTTTTTCAGTTTTAAATCTAATCAAGCTTCAGGGAGAGAGATCAATTCCCAACAAAGTGCCTTGATCTTCTGTCATCACAGAACACCTATTACAGGTAAGTTGGCTTTCCTTAATGACAAGTAGGCAAAATCACAAAAATTAAGTCCCTAGACTAAGGATTGTCTTAAACAAAAGGTCAAAAAGATGTTTATATTTACTGCTAGACTTATATACTGCAGTTCACTACAATATCAAAGTAGTTAACAATTTTAAAAATGATAGAACTATAGAAAACAGAAACAGGCAAAGACAGTTAAAGAAATTGCCAGTGGACAAAAATATATTTTTGTTAGATAAACCCTTGTAGTTTATGCATTTTAAAAAAGTGAGATACAACAGGGGAAATGAACCCAAATCATAAAACTAAGTTATATGATAGAGAGATAGTTGTGACTCTTAAATAGGCCTGGAAAGATGGCGAGTTTAGGAGGCTGTATATAGATAAAGGATGAGTATTGCATTCAGTTCTGGTCTCCTTATCTCAAGAAAGATAAAGCATTACTAGAAAAGGTTCAAAGAAGAGCAACCAAGACGATAAAGAGGAAGGAACTCATATGAGGAAAGGCTAAAAAGGTTAGGGCTCTTCAGCTTGGAAAAAAGACAGCCGAGGGGAAATATGATTGAAGTCTACAAAATCCTGAGTGGATTAGAACGGGTACAAGTGGATCAATTTTTCACTCCGTCAAAAATTACAGACTAGGGGACATTCGAAAGTTACAGGGAAATACTTTTAAAACCAATATGAGGAATAGTTAAGCTCTGGAACGCATTGCAAGAGGTTGTGATAAGAGCATAGTGTAGTTGGTTTTAAGAAATGTTTGTACAATTTCCTGGAGGAAGTGTCCATAGTCTGTTATTGAGAAAGACATGGGGGAAGCCTCTGCTTGCCCTGGATCGGTAGCATGGAATATTGCTACTTCTTGGGTTTTGGCCAGGTACTAGGGACCTGGATTGGCCCCTGTGAGGACGAGCTACTGAGGACGAGCTACTGGGCTTGATGGACCTATGGTCTGACCCAGTAAGGCTATTCTTATGTTCTTATGCAAATTGAAACCATGTTGCAGTCTTTCAAATCTCCTCAATGGAGCAGCCATAGATGGCTGATTAATACCACCATCTTCTAACATAACCTTATTCTATTTTTATAATTGCAATATACAGTTATGAGAAAAAAAAATAATTCACATACAGGCACAAACACTATCAAATAAAGTCATAATTAAAATAAACTCACAACCAAATTAAAATCTAAGAAATAAGGAAAAAAGAAACAAAGGAGTAAGACACCAAATGTGAAGCCAAATCCTGCATAAAAGATCTAGAATGAGAAAAGGACATCCAAGTTAGGACATTCCAAGTTTTCAGACGGTCCACCCCTTAACAAGGAGCATTTGTAAAATATATATAAAGGGTTCAGGAAATACATATACAGCAGATATAACCTTATTAACTAAAAAAATGCACCAGGTTTTGCAAAAGTACAAATACAAGATGAGACCATTAAGGAACCAAGTTCTAAACTTCAATTTTTTGGGTTGTTAAAAAAATGCATCTAAGCCTAGAAAGAACTTTCACTTAGTCCTGAAAATCTTAGGTCCAAACAAGAACTTGGCTACCATTTATGAGTAAATAAAAAACTGTCTCCACAAGTTTACTTTTATAACTTAATAACTACAAAAATTTTGAAAAAAGTGCACAAAGTGCTATAAAGTATTATAAAGTGCTCAGTCACCAACCAAAAAATGCAATAGTATCATCAAATGTACCAGCGCTGGTTGAAATGAGGGACCATCATTGCACTATAAAGTCCCTCTTCCTGCCTTCCAAGAATTGGTAAATATACTGTAAGGTGTTATAAGAAACTTTCATTACTTATCTGATTAAACAGAAGATTGGAGGCAGATCAATGGTAGTGGTACAGCGTGGAAATCAATTCAGTTCATTTTAATGTGAATGCTCTAAACACCCCCTGTGTGTTCTATTAAAAGCGGTGTCAGGTCAAAACCGCGGAAGACAAAGGCGCGCACCGACAACTGAGCGCAGCGCGGAGGCGCGCGCCAAAGAAAATAACTGTTTTTACGGGCTCCGACGGGGGTGTGTGGGGGGAACCCCCCCACTTTACTTTATACAGATTGCGCCGCGTTGTGGGGGCGTTGTGGGGGGTTGTAACCCCCACATTTTACTGAAAACTTTACTTTTTCCCTAAAAACAGGGAAAAAGTTAAGTTTACAGTATAATGAGGGGGGTTACAACCCCCCAAACCACCCACAACACCGCCGCGATCTGTATTAAGTAAAGTGGGGGGCCCCCCAACAAAAAACCCCGTCAGAGCCCCTAAAAACTGTCATTTTCTTCGGCGCGCGCCTCCATCTTGCGCTCAGTTGTCAGCGCGCGCCTTTGTCTTCCACGGTTTTGTCTATGAACCATTAAAAGCTGGCCTCACTTCATTTATGAAATAAAGGATCAGATTCAGTAAATGGTGCCCACAAGTTGAAGAGCCCTAACCTCTTTAGCCTTTCCTCATATGAAGTATGAGCAAATTGAGAACTGCAGGAGGAAGTTTAATTTATGATTCTTGATCTGTCCATGCATGAAGAAATACAGTTGTGAAAAAATTAGGACACCCCATGAAATATTCAGTCCTTTCTTAAGAAATGTTCAGATATCGATGTCAAATCTTTTTTTTATTTATTTCTGGAAAAGAAAGTTATGTAGTTTTCTTTCATTACATTACATTAGTGATTTCTATTCCGCCATTACCTTGCGGTTCAAGGCGGATTACATTCAAACTAAAAACAAGAATTACATTCAAACTTTGAAGGAATAGAATAAGCGATGACATAAAATTTTTAAGGTTATAAAAAAAACGTTGGGTAAAGAGTTACCACTGGAAGTAGAAGTCTTTAGGTCAGGGGTGTCAAAGTCCCTCCTCGAGGGCCGTAATCCAGTCGGGTTTTCAGGATTTCCCCAATGAATATGCATTGAAAGCAGTGCATGCACATAGATATCATGCATATTCATTGGGGAAATCCTGAAAACCCGACTGGATTCCGGCCCTCGAGGACCGACTTTGACACCTGTGCTTTAGGTGGTAAGAATAGGGTGAATTATGTGGTTTTAGATAACGTTAGGTAAATAGAAGAATATTAGAGAGTACTAAGGGTATAGAAAGTGTTGGATGTTGGGTTGGGATTGGTCGTGCTGGATAGGTTTTATGTGTTTTTTGAAGAGTATGGTTTTAGTATCTCTCTTGAAGGTGTTGTAGTTTGTAGTTGAAGATAAGAATGGTGATTTGTCTGTCCAGTTTAGCTGCTTTGGAGGCTATTAGGTTGTCAAAGTTTTTTTCGTTTGACATTTTTGGATGATGGATGAGAGAATAGTGAGTGGGTTCTTCTGTGTCTGGTTGAGGAGGATTGATTTAGTCGGTTATTAGAGTAGGTTGGGCTTTCACCGTTGATAGCCTTGTAAAGTAAACAGTAGAATTTGAAGTGCACTCTCGCTTCTATTGGAAGCCAGTGCGAGTCATGGTTTGCCTGTGTGATAGTCATATTTTTTTAGTGAATAGACAAGTCTTAGGGCTGTATTCTGTATTGTCTGCAATTGCTTTATCATGGTCGCGGGACATGGTAGGTATAGTATGTTGCAGTAGTCTTATCATCCCAAGGATAAGAGATTGTACCAATAAAAGGAATTGCTTCTTTTCGAAGAATGTGCGGATTTTTCTTAGATTTCTCATGGTCATGAACGATGCCTTTATTATTTTGTTAATTTAGGGTTGCATAGTGCAGCCTCTGTCAATTATGATTCCAAGCAATTTTAGTGTAGGTTGTAGTGGGTATGAGAACGAATTTATTACAAGATTAGTTAATGTTGGAGTTTTGTTATTTTCTAGTAGGATGAAATTTGTTTTGTCAGGGTTAAATTTTAATTTGTGCTCTGTCATCCAGACTGCAACTGATTTGAGGGTTTTTTGTATTGTGCTTGTCATGATGGATTCTGGTTGGTCGAAGGGTAGGAGAATAGTGATGTCATCTGCGTAGCTGTATGAAATTATGCCAAGATTATCCAGTTAGAAGCTGAGGGAAGCTATGTATATATTGAATAGTGTAGGTGATAGGGGTGATCCTTGAGGAACTCCGCAGGGGTTGGACCATGGTTCTGATTTTTCTTGCATTGTTTTGACTCTGTAAGTTCTTGATTGTAGGAATCCTTTGAACCATGTAAGTACTTTGCTTGAGATTCCTATTGAGTCGAGAGTCTGTAGAAGCATGTCGTGGTCTACCAAGTCGGAGGCTGCAGAAAGGTCTAGTTATATCAGCAGGATTTTCTTGCCTGTACTGAAGTGTTGTTTTACAGTGTCCATTAATGTTCCTAGAAGTGTCTCTGTGCTGTATTTGGTTCTGAATCCTGACTGTGTGGGGTGGAGTATGTTGTGATTCTCTAGGTAAGAGGCTAAAGTTTTGGCTACGAGACCTTCCATCAGTTTGATGTACAATGGGATTGAGGCAATGGGTCTGTAATTGGATGGTTGGTCTGTTGCTCCTTTAGGGTCCTTTAATATCGGAGTTATTATGATTTTGCTGAGTTTTTGTGGGAAATAACCCTCAAGTAGTGATAAGTATATCCATTGAAGAAGCAGGGGCGGAATAATGTGTTTGATGTTTTAAGTAGGTATGGGGGGCAATGGTTGATGTCACAGGCTGCATGACTATATTTATTATAAAGATTGTTGAACTCTGCCCATTCTATAGGTGAGAACTGGGACCAGATTCTATCTGCTGCGACTGATTCTTTTTCTGTTGGTGGAAATGATGTCCCTATGTGCGAGGGTGTTCCGTTGAAAGAGGCTCTGATATTTGCGATTTTGTTTTTGAAGTAGGTAGCTAAAAGGGTGGCTGTAGGTGAGGGCTTATTGTTGTTTGCTATGTATGGGGTTGTGTTTGTGAGGACTTTTAGTAGCTGGAATAGTGTTTTTGAGTCTTGGGGTCCATCTCCAATTTGTTTTGAGTAGTATGTCCTTTTTTCTTTCAGTTTTTGTTTCTACTTTCGGTTTGTTGCTATCTATGCTGTTTTAGTGGATTCTTGGTCGCTTTTTCTCCATTTTCTTTCCAGTTGTCTACATTGTCTTTTGAGTTGGAGTAGTTCGTTGTCAAACCACTTGTCTGATTTTCTGTGGATTTTGGTTTTAGGTTTTTCTGGGGCTAGTTCGTTTAGGATGGCCTTACTTAGCAGGTTCCATTTTGAGATGAAGTCTTTAGGTGAGTAGTGTTGGATTATGGTGTCTGTTTTTGTCCAGAATACTGTGGGATCTATATGTTTGCGTGAGAGGAAGGTAGTCTGTTGAGTAGTCGGAGTGTATTTGTTACTAGACCAATTGATTTCGAAGGAGTAGGTGTAGTGATCAGACCAAAGGGAACGGTTCCATTATCCGTTTAAGGTTTGAATTTCTGGGTGTAAGGTCTGTTGGGACATGTATGCTACGATGTCTAGCAGGTGTCCTTTTTCATGTGTAGCTTGAGGATCTAAGATTTTATAAGTTAGGGCTTCTAGGTATGCTAGTACGGTTTTAGCATTTTTGCAGGATTGTTTTTCAAGGTGGAGGTTGAGGTCTCCTAGGTGGAGGTTGTAGGTAGTTGCTAGGGAGTTTCGATAGATAAATTCTTCAAATATTGGTTTGGCTGTTCTCCAATTACTTGGGGTTATGTAGCATAATATGCATGTGAGTGTTCCTTTAAGTGATGTGCTTGAGAGTTGATAGGCAAGTAAATCCATGTATTGGTCTGTTATTTTGTCTTGTAGGTGTATGTTTAAAGTGTCTCTGGCTATGATGGCAATTCCTCCTCCTCTCTTATTTTCTCTGCATACCAGTGTCATTTTGTGGCTTTTTGGGCAGACTTCAGTTATTCTGGGGTCTGTATCAGAGATGAGCCAGGTCTCTGTGAGGAAAAGGCAGTCAAGGTTATTTTCTTCTATCCAGTTTTTTATGCGTTCTGTTTTAGGGCCAATGGCTCTGATGTTCATATAGGCGCATTTGAGAGGGGTGTATTCTATTGGTGAGTTGTTCGTTGTTTTCAGGTATATGAGTGATCTTTGGTGGGGTAGTATTGAGGAATTGTATGAATTTGTTGGTTTTCTAGTCGTAGATTTTGGGAAGGGCTGATATGTGAAGGGCTGATAGTTTGTGTTTCTGTTTAATGTGAGATGCCAGTTTGGCTGGGTAATGCCTCTGGAGTTTGCTATGATTGGTATAGGATATATGTTGTGTGCAGTTGTTTTCCAGTCTGTGAAGAGCAGAAGTATCAGAAGGTTTACTCATGAAACAAAAGACAACCACAACAATTTATATTCTGAGGAATAAATTAGGACACCCACACATATCCTCCCACTTAAAGTGGCTCAAATCACACACAGGTGTATCACATCAGGTGCACATGATTAGAACATCATTACTCAGCATTTTGAAGGAGGTTTGCCCTACTTAAACCTCAGACATTTAGTTTGGTGTGCTCATGACTGCTGCGGTGAGAGTGAACACCATGGTGAGATCAAAAGAGCGGTCTGAGGCCTTCAGAAAGAAGATTGTAGCAGCTTATAAGTCTGGTAAAGGATTTAAAAATATCTCAAAAGAATTTGACATTAGCCATTCTACGATCTGGAAAAATAGTGTACAAGTGGAGGACTTTCCAAACAACTACCAGCATGCCCAGGTCTGGCTGTCCAAGCAAGCTGACCCCCTGAGCAGACTGTAAGATGCTAAAATAAGTCTCCAAAACCCTAAAATGTCATCACGGGATCTACAGCAGGCTCTTGCTACTGTTGATGTGAAAGTGTATGATTCTACAATCAGAAAGAGACTGCACAAATTTAATATGCATGGGAGGAGTGCAAGGAGGAAACCTTTGCTCTCTAAGAGAAACATCAAGGCTAGACTGAAGTTTGCAAGAGAGAACGTAGATAAACACCAGGACTTCTGGAATAGTGTTCTATGGACAGATAAGTCTAAAATTGAATTATTTGGACACCAGAAAAGAGGATGTTTGGTGTACACCAAATACAGCATTCTAGGAAACGAACCTCATACTAACTGTGAAGCATGGAGATGGAAGCGTCATGGTTTGGGGATGCTTTGCTGCAGCAGGACCTGGCCAACTCACCATCATAAAATCCACCATGAATTCTACCATGTATCAGAGGGTGCTTGAGGAACATGTGAGACTATCTGTAAGAAAATTAAAGCTGAAGCGGAACTGGACCCTGCAACACGACAATGACCCAAAACATACCAGTAAATCCATCAAAGACTGGCTGAAAACCAAGAAATGGAAAGTTCTGGAGTGGCTGAGTCAAAGCAGCGAGTTGTGAATGCAGCGCTGCAGATGGTTGTGTGAGACTGGGGGGGAGGAGAAAAATGCTGCCGATGACTGTGTGAGATCGCAGGGGGAATGCTGCAGCAGCACCCAATTGGGGAGAGAGAGGGAAAGAGGGAGAAGGAAGACCAGGGAACAGGAGGGGGGGAAATGCTGCTGCTGCACCCAATTGGGGAGAGAAAGGGAAAGAGGGAGAAGGAAGAGAAATGCTGCAGGCCCCTCACTATCTCCTTTCTCTCTAACACCAGCTGGGATAATTCCCTGTCCTCATGCGAGTTTGTTTCCATAGACATGGCCATAAGGTGATAACCATTTTACAGGACAACCTTGGGTTCTGGGGCAGTGCTATAGAGGCCAGGGAAGGGAGGGAGGAGAGGTAGGGAAGAGGGGGGAAAGAAGGACAGAAAGATGCCAGACTACAAAGGGGGAGAAGGGAAGGAGGGGGAACTGATGCCAGACAGTGAGAAGGAGAGGAGAAAAATGTCTTATCACCAGAGGGAGAGATAGAGGGAGGAGATGGTGCACAGAAATGGGAGGGGTGGGGAAGGGAAGAGAGATGGAAAAAAATACTGTTTAAGAAAAGATGGGAATAGGGGAGAAGAAAGAGAGAGGACCTAGTACATATAGATGGAGGAGAAGGGCAGAGAGGAGATGGTGCATGTGGGAAAGACATGGAAAGTAGATAGATTTCAGAAGGCAAGAAAAATGTAAGAGTTGATGCCAAAGTTGGATGTAGGGCAGAAAGTGAAGAAGTATAGCAAATGGATAAGAAAGCCTTCTAAATAGAGTCAAGAGCACAGACAGAAGGAAGTGCAACCAGAGACTGGGAAAAGACGATTAGAAAAATAAAATCACCAGACAACAAAGGTAGGAAAACTGATGTTATTTTCAATTTAGTGATCAAATACGTCGGTTTTGAGAATTTATATCTGCTGTCTATATTTTGCACTGTTCAGGAAGAAATGGATTTGTTTCTATTTTTCTAGTGTTGTACTGCATTCAGTCTGGCATCTTACAATTTTGTTTGTGTATATTAGGACTTTTAGTTTGTGGTCCTGTATTCGCATAGGGTTTATCTGTGTTCTGCATGTGTGATCAAGACTAAGTGTTCTGGTAATGTCAAGGAGCATTATTGGTATAATGACCCCAAATGGTTCTCCATCAACCCTTTTGGACCCAAAACTGCTCTCACTTAAAAATTAGTGAAGACCACTGAGTTATTTCTTCCTCATAGAAACATTTAACTACTTCCAAGGGGAGATGGAGTAAAGCAGTGTTCTTCAACCTTTTTACACCCGTGGACCGGCAGAAATAAAAGAATTATTTTGTGGACCGGCAAACTACTAGGACTAAAATTTTAAAACCCTGTTTACGCCCCATCTCCGCGAGCTCGGTCCCCGCAAACTATCTGATCCCATCTGCACAAGCCGCAATTATGATTTTATATTGAACGTATTTTATTAAAGTATAAAAAGAAACAATATTCTGAACAATTGTTATTTTATAAATACAAATATACAGAGCACGGACCAACAAAACCCCTGTCTCCCCTCCCCTTCACTTATATCCCCTCTACTATCAAAAAACTGAACAAGCCAAGTTCATAGAAATATCATGCTAACAGAATACTGCAGTCCCCAGTTATGTCTCTAGCAGGATATATATTTCAATCTGATATATTCTAATCACAAAATAGAAATAGAAATAAAATTATTTCTACCTTTTGTTGTCTCTGGTTTCTGCTTTGATCTTCTTTTCACTCTCTTCCTTTCAGTGTCTGCCCTCTCTGTCTTTTCAATCCAGCATCTGCCCCTTCCACCTACTGTCAGACCTCTCCCCCTTCCATATGGTATTTGTCTTCTTTCTATGCCCTTCTCCCCTTTCCATCCAGCCTATGCCCCTCTCTCCTTTTTACACGATTCACTCCAGCTTCACTGCTCTCTTCATTTTTATCTCTCCTACACCAGATCTAGCATCTTTGTCCCTCTCAATTTCTCTGCTGACCCCCCTTCCCATCTCATTCCTGTCTCTCCCCTTCCCCTCCTCTAATCTCCCTGCAAGCTGTTTCCTTCCTTTTTTCTTCTCCCTTCCCTCCTCCCCCTGTCCAGCAGTAACTCTCTTCCCTTTCCTTTCCCTCCTCCCCTCCCAGCAGCATCTCTCCTTCTCCCTCCCTCCAGGTGCAGTAGCAGCTTTCCCTTTTTCCCCCCTTACCCAGCAGCTTCCCAGACTCCTTTCCCTCCTCCCCTCCCAGCAGCATCTCTCCTTCTCCCTCTCCAGGTCCAGTAGCAGCTGTCCCTTTTTCCCCTTGCCCAGCAGTTTCCCAGGCTCCTTTCCCTCCTCCCCTCCCAGCAGCATCTCTCCTTCTCCCTCTCCAGGTCCAGTAGCAGCTGTCCCTTTTTTTTTCACCATGCCCAGCAGCTTCCCAGACTCCTTTCCCTCCTCCCCTCCCAGCAGCATCTCTCCTTCTCCCTCTCCAGGTCCAGTAGCAGCTGTCCCTTTTTTTTTTTCACCATGCCCAGCAGCTTTCTCCCCTCCCAGCAACTCTCCTTACTTGCCAGTGCTGCGATTCAGTAAGGCAGCCTCGGGTCCTTTGTTGGATCACACCACCTCTGAGGAAAGCGGAAGTTGCATCATCAGAGGCGGCCCGACTCAGCAAAAGCTCCAAGGCTTTCTTCTTCAATCACTGCGTTTGTAAGGAGAGCCACTGGGAAGGGAGAAAGCACAGTGTGAGGCTCCCTATTATCTCTCCGGCCCTGCGCGAAGGACAGCTCCTCGATCTTGCCGGTTCTGTGCAGACCGGCAGGAAATTGAAGAAGTTGATCTCGCCGGTCCTGTGTGGACCGGCAGAAATTTTCTGCGGACCGGCGGTTGAAGAACTGTGGAGTAAAGGACTGTATCTGAATTCAAGAAAGCATGGGATGAACACAGAATATCAATGAAAGAGAAAAAAATTGTAGTAGTTAACTGGATAGCCCATATGGACTTTTACATCATTTTCTCTGTTGTGTGAAATAATAAAATATACATACAATTTAAGTTTGCCCACATCATGCCCATAATGTGCCTCTTTGACATCTGTGAAGACTGCAATGAGTAAGTAAAATATTTTTTTAAAAGCTTTCTGTTTACAGGTATATGCTTATTTACATATGTAAATTAATTTTTAACATTTCTAAATTCCATCTAATCTTTCTAAAATGACCTCCATATTTTAGAAAGAAAATTGTTATACAGTATTTGTATACTGCCTCTCTTAGACATACTTCAGCTCAAAACATAAGAATTCAGTAATGCACCACAAAATATAAAATCAAAGCACAAACCAAATATATAAATTGATAAATATGTAAACAAATATATTTCAAAACAAAATGTAAATAGAATATTAGCATTTATATATATTTTTTAAGCTCCAGACTGTTATTTATTTATTCCTTTGCTCTGCTTATCTCA
Organism: Geotrypetes seraphini; assembly: GCF_902459505.1. NCBI lineage: Eukaryota > Metazoa > Chordata > Amphibia > Gymnophiona > Dermophiidae > Geotrypetes > Geotrypetes seraphini. Next base: position 106,331,616 of record NC_047088.1, on the reverse strand, counting down.
TCTTTCAATAAAAGTTCAGGAAGGTTAAGTAACAAAACATACAATACTATAATATATATACTCCATGCAATACAAGCAGAACACTAAATAATACAACACATCCATATCCACAGACATTACTAACTCAACAACCACAAATAACCAGCAATGAAAAAACTTATACTGGAGGAAATACTTGGACCACAAAAACAAAACAGATTTTATATTCTAGGAAAGCTAGAATAGAAATATACTGCTTCTAAATTCTGTGGCAGCCTATTTTATATACATGGAGTGACACATGAAAATATCATTTTCCAAACAACAAATTGCACACTTCTAGGACTCTACATCTAAAATACCTGAAGACTATAGGTGCCAAATTGGGATGTATATTGACAATCCTTTAAGTTTCAGTTTTTAAATATCAAAACCTTAAAAGTAACCTTGAAATACATATGTAACCAGTGAAGACCCTGCAAAGCAGAAAAAAGAATTTCAGATCAAATATGATTCCTGCAACCATATTTTAGACTAATTGCATGTAGCCTGCCATTTAGGGATACCTAGGGTTACCATATGGCTCCAGAAAAAGGAGGACAGATTGAGACATCCAGGTTTACTTCCATTGCTTTCAATGGAAATAAAACCCAGCTATCTCTATCTGTCCTCCTTACTTCCATTGCTTTCAGTGGAAGTAAATCCTGGATGTCTCAATCTGTCCTCCTTTTCAAGAGCCACATGGTAAACCTATCAATAAGGAATTTCAATAATCCAATCTGAATAAAACTGTTGCCTGTATGATACTACCAAGATAATTTGATTCTAAGAAGGGTTACTAATTACCACTCATTGATAAAGAGATGACTTTACAACATGTGATCTACTTTTCTTTACCATTAATTCTTTATCTATACCAGGGATCTCAAAGTCCTTTCTTGAGGGCCACAATCCAGTCGGGTTTTCAGGATTTCCCCAATGAATATGCATGAGATCTATGTGCATGCACTGCTTTCAATGCATATTCATTGGGGAAATCCTGAAAACCCGACTGGATTGCGGCCCTCAAGGAGGGACTTTGAGATCCCTGGTATAGATGAAGAATTAATGGTAAAGAAAAGTAGATCACATGTTGTAAAGTCATCTCTTTATCAATGAGTGGTAATTAGTGACCCTTCTTAGAAAACATGAAAAAGGATCTACAAAAGTTAGAGGAATGGTCTAATATCTGGCAACTAAAATTCAATGCAAGGAAATGCATTTTGGGATTAACTATCAGAAGGAGCCGCATATGCTGGGAGGGGAGAGGCTGATATGCACGAAGGGGGAGAGGGATCTTGGGGTGGTAGTGTCCGAAGATCTAAAGGCAAAAAAACAATGCGACAAGGTGGTGGCTGCTGCCAGAAGGATGCTAGGCTGTATAGAGGCGTAACCAGTAGAAGAATGATGGTGTTGATGCCCCTGTACAGGTCATTGGTGAGGCCCCACTTGGAGTATTGTGTTCAGTTTTGGAGACCATATCTGGCAAAGGACACAAAAAGGCTTGAAGCGGTCTAGAGGAGGGCGACGAAAATGATAGGAGGTTTGCGACAAAAGATGTTCGAGGAGAGACTTGAAGCCCTGAATATGTATACCTTGGAGGAAAGGAGGGACAGGGGAGATATGATTCAGATGTTCAAATACTTGAAAAGTATTAACGTAGAACATAATCTTTTCCAGAGAAAGGAAAATGGTAAAACCAGAGGACATATTTTGAGGTTGAGGGGTGGTAGACTCAAGAGCAATGTAAGGAACTTCTACTTTACGTAGAGGGTGGTGGATGCCTGGAATGCTCTCCCGAGAGAGGTGGTGGAGAGGAAAATGGTGACGGAGTTCAAAAAAGCGTGGGATGAACACTGAGGATCTAGAATAAGAAAATAATAGTTAATATTGAAGAACTAAGGCCAGTACTGGGCAGACGTGCACAGTCTGTGTCTGTATATGGCCGTTTGGTGGAGGATGGGCCGGGGAGGGCTTCAATGGCTCGGATGGTGTAGATGGACTGGAGTGAGCTTTGACGGAGACTTCAGTAGTTGTAACCTAAGAACAGTATCGGGCAGAGCTTTGGATTCTTGCCCAGAAATAGCTAAAAAGAAAAAACCCAACCCAATGAATTGTATCAGGCTGGGCAGATTAGATGGATCATTTGGGTCTTTATCTGCCGTCATCTACTATGTTACTTTAAAACTACCTGTACTGTGCGCATTGGTGTCTTCCCACCTGACGCTGGCTCACTGGACTCTCAGTACAGTAACAAAGCTAAGAAGCCAACTAGGGGAGGAGGAAGGGTTGTGAGAATATCTGCCTGCTGTTCTCAGATAACACCTGCTACAGGTGAGTAACTATACTTTATCTGAGGACAAGCAGGCAGTATATTCTCAATTGTGGGACTCCCTAGCTGCCAGGATCATGCCTCTGAGAAGAGAGTTATTAACTACCGTGAGCCTGGAGAAACCAAAGGGTTGGGACAATTTGGAATGCGGTAGGTTGCTGTACACTAAGTTAAAGGAGGAGAGGGAACCACAGTTGATGTGGTCAGTGTGGCGCTATGACAATCATGGTGGCATATTCCTGGCGAAGTTTGAAGAGAGTTTTCCTAATTAGCAGAATTGGAGGGAAAGCATAAAGAAACCTGCCCCTCCAATCAAGGAAGAAGGCATCCGACTCCAGACAATTCAGAGAGTATATTTTGGAACAGAATGTTGGAAGCTTCTTGTTGAGGAGGGATGCAAAATGTCCACTTCAGGGATCCTCCACAACAAAACTTGGAATGTCTGATGCAGGATGGTTGAGTTTAGTAATTATTTGTGTGATTGAAGTAGTCTGCTCAGTTTGTCTGCTATGATGTTCTGCTTCCCCGTTAGGTAGACTGTCATCAAGAATGTTGTGAGGAATCACCCGGGACCAGATTTGAATTGCTGGTACAATGGGTGAAACCCTTTGCCTCCTTGCTTATGTAGAACATGGCTACATAGCTGACTTTTCGAATGAGGACTGTCTGACTGAAGAGGCAATCTCAGAATATTCGAAGAGCATAGAATGTTTGAAGAGCACAAAGCTCCAGAAGGTTAATGTGGAAAATTTTCTCATGAGAACATAAGAATAGCCTTACTGGGTCAGACCAATGCTTCATCAAGCCCAGTAGCCCATTCTCAAGGTGGCCAATCCAGGTCACTAGTACCCGGCCAAACCCCAAGAAGTAGCAATATTCAATGCTACCAATACAGGGCAAGCAGTGGCTTCCCCCATGTCTTTCTCAATAACAGACTATGGACTTTTCCTCCAGGTGCCTTGAGTGTGGAGGCTGTCGAGATGAGCTCCCAACTGAGCATGGAAGCATCCGTTGTTAATGTTTTCTGATGTGACAGAGTATGAAAAAGGTGGTCCTTGAAAAGATTAGCCGGCATCAGCCACCCTGAAGAGACTGACAAAGGGGTTTGTGTCACCTGGATGCGTTGAGAGAGAGTTCCAGTGGCCTGTGACCACTGGGTGAAGAATGCCCATTGAGACTCCCTGAGATGTAGATAAACAAAGAGAATCAGGTGAACTGTAGAGGCCATGTGACCCAGGAGACACATCATTTGACATACAGTGATGCGTTGGAATGAGGAGACTTTCTGACAGATCTGTGTGGGTTGTTGAGTCTGTTGAGGTAGAAAAGCACAAGACTGAGTTGTGTCTAGAACTGCTCCAATAAACTCCAGAGTTCTGAGTGGGTTGGAGATAAGACTTTGTGTAATTCACTTTAAATTTGAGCAGTTCTAGTAGACACTCTGTTGAGTTCATGGCCTGGTGAGCCTGTTAAGGAGTTGGGGTTTTGATTAATCAGTTGTATAGGTAAGGGAACACATGAAGGCTGGATGAGTGAAGAAGTGTAGCTACTACCACTAAGCACTTGGTGAATACCCTTTTTGCTGATGCCAGCCCAAATAGCAGTACCTTATATTGAAGTGATGTGTGTCCATTCGAAAGTGAAAATATTTTCTGTGGGCTAGGATAGAAATGTGTGTGTAGGCTTCCTTTAGGTCTAAAGGGCAGAGACAATCATTTTTCTCTAGCACTGGTAACAGGGTTCCCAGAGGATGTCCTGAAGGTGTTTCTTCAAAGCTGAATCATCACCTGGAGGACCCAGTGATCTGAAGTTATTAGGGACCATTGGTGAAAACAGTGGATAGCCAACCTCCTATGAGAAGAGTCTGAGATAAAGGTTGAGAAATATTGACTATGCTCTCTAGTATGGAGTCAAAAAACTGTTGTTGCTTGGACTGCAGCTGTGACCAAGATTTTTGTGCTCTTTGCTATCTGGGATGCCTTTGATTAGAAGATCATGAGGATTAGGTAGATAGTCTATAACTACGCTTGAAATAATAAGTGGAAATTTAGCAGTATTGGAATATTTTCTTGGCTGTTGGGACCGGGTTGACTTGGCGGAAAATAAGGTGCTCATACAATCCTCATGTTTTTTGATCTCTTGTGTTGCTCCCTCTATACAATCTCCAAATAGATCATTACATAAGCGAGGAATTTGAGAAGCAATCTTGTACATTGTTATCAAGATCAGAGATCCTGAGCCATGCTTGTCTGTGCATGGCAATGGCCACTGCTGATGTGGGAGAAATAACAACAAAGGTATAAAAGATGGAACACATCATTTGAAAGATGCCAGTATGAATTGAGGTTCTGGGAAGGCATATACTGTTCATAATGAAACAGTTTTAAGTTATAGTTCAGTATTCTGCTGGCCAGCATGGAACTTTGAAACATTCTGCATCCAAATGTATCAAGATTCTGTCTTCTCTCCCAGGCAGTTTTGGAACTGTGTACCTTTTTCAAAACAGCCTCCACCACCAAGGACTGGTGGTGTAATTGCAGCCTACCAAAACATGGGCAAGATTGGATTCTGTATAAGGTATCCAGCTTGCATGAAGCTACTGGGACAGAGAATGGTGCTTCCCAGTTCTTAAATAAAGCCTCCTTCATTAAGTTATGGAAAGGTGCCTTTATATGGTCCTTAGGCCACTCCTTGTAGTCCAAAGAATCCATGAGCTCTGCTCGAGGTTCCGTTTCTAATTTCATATTTATTGTAAGAGTTTGTCCCATCTGTCTGATAAATTTAGAAAAAACAGACTTTCCAGTGGGGACCTTTCGTGGGGAGGTGGAGGAAATGGGTTTGAAGGTATACCACAGGATTCCTCTACTGATAACTCTGAATAATCAGTGGAAGATTGATGTAACAAGTCTGAATCATAGTCCTGAACATCAGGTCATGTAGATGGAGAATGTCGAGGCAAATGTCGAGATGGACACTTAGGTAAGCATTGAGCACATTAATGTGAATGCCTGGAGCTACGTCAAGATGAGTGATCAGAATGTGATGAGGAGGTGCGCTCTCTAGATGAGGAATGTCTCTTCACTCAAGATCCTTAATGTTCTGGAGTCCAAGAATGGTCCCTTAGTGTCATCTTTGTGTTGCTCGGACTAGACTGAGACTAGGTGCATCGAGGCAGGCATTTGCACGGAGTGCAATTGCAGCATCCTAGCTAGCTTATTCTGCAACAGCTCTTTGAGCTAAACCTGTAGAGATGGCACCGGTAGACAAGGGCACTATAGGAACAGGTTGCATTGGGTGTCAAGGCATTTGGATGTTGAGGCACACCTCAGAAAGAACACCAATTGCATCAATGGCAATCTAGTCCCAAAGCATCAACGCTTGAAATGCATTGATGTAGAAGATGCTCGAGACGATGCTGCTACATGTCTGGAGGAGGAAACATATTTAAGCTTCTAGCTTTCTTATGAGGTTCCCTGAAGCAGGTAGCACTGATGAGGCAGAGATGGAATGAGTTGTTTATGCTGTTGGTGCTAGAGTTGTTAGATGTTGAGCACTGGCATCAGAGTCTCCAGGCATTGTTGATGCACCGAAAGCTGCCCCGAAAAGTTGTTGGTATTGTAACTTCATGGCTTTCAGCAACCTTCTCTATAATTTAGAACAAAGTGTGTAGGAAATGTCTTGGTGTTCAGGACCTAGGCACTGGACACACCAATTATGTAGGTCAGTAATTTACTCCTGGAAGAATTCTGTGAGTACCAGTTAATGGTTCACCTAAACAGTTGAGTTTAAACCAGCACAGGAGAAGAAAATGACCCGCTGTGCAGCAGGTCACTTCCTCTACTGCCTGTGTCTGCATTAAATTCTGCACAGCATGTTCAGAATTCTATGCTTCCAGAGGTGAGGAATTCTGCCAGGAGTAGTACCTGAAATGGTCTTGTGGCTCTGAGTGCACCGCTTGAAGTCTTGGACATCGAAGGAAAAATCACCAAGGACTTTAATGTTCCAGGAAAATCAAGCTTGAAAATACTTCAATGCTCCTGGCCTGAAAACAGGCTGAAAAGTGCCTGAAGGCCCAAAAAATAAAACTGGTAAAAAAATTCTAGATTTTTTAACCAAATGAAAGAAAATTAAATGAAATAGAAAAATATAACTAAAAGGGAAAAATGAAACAAGAAGGCACAAAAAAATATACAAGTTTGACGTTTTAGAGAAACTCGAAATAGCTTCTCAGCTCCGCAGAAAACTGATGTTCCTATAAGCCAGCCTTATGGATGGGAAGGCACAAGCATGCTTGCAGTACAGGCAGTCTTAAAAGTGACAGTACACTTTTTTGACAATCAATGCTAGGGCTCTGTGGATGACATCACCTAGATGTGAAAATATGCTGCCTGCTTGTCCTTGGATAATTACATTTACTTTGTTACTACACTACACTGGTTTTAGATGACATTCCACTTAAGTAGGAAATATGTGTGTTAAACCATCTGTCATCTATCATTCCACATATTTGTATTAGGAACTTTTAAATTCCAATCTTTTATTTTGCATACACTGTTTTATAATTTGCCTTATAAATAAAACCTATATTTTTATTAGTTCACTAGTTACACTAATGAACTAATAAAATAAATACTATATTTTAAATATATAAATATAAAAACTATATTTAGTTCGCTAGTTACACTAGACTCAAACTTAACTTTCAACACACATATCACTTCTCCAGTGAAAAAAATCCTTCCTTAAGACAACTGAGGACAATTAGACTAGTCCTGACTCAGACCAGTTTCAGGACAGTAGCCCAATCTGTCACAATCCTGGACTATTGCAACTCATTATATTGTGGCATTATAGAAAAAGAATACAAGAGACTACAACTGCTACAAAATACGGCTGCCAGACTAATTTTCAGAATGAATCGGTACGAGAGAGCAAGTCCAATATTAGAACTGCACTGGCTGCCCATGAAAAAGTGAATCCAGTTCAAGATAATCTGCATGGTTCACAAAGCGATTTATGGAGAAAACTCAAATGGACTAACTTCTGATATTAAAGTCCCACACTCCTTCTTCAATTCACAAGTATTGCAATGTTTCAACCTATCCTTCCCATAACCTCAGCAAGTTCGGCAGAAGATGTTTGAGGCTACCTTTGAATACCAAGGATCTCTCATCTGGAACAAACTGCCAACGTACCTAAGCCAATTCACCACTTACCCTGACTTCCGGAATAAACTTAACACATCTCTTCTCTCTATAGCCATTCTCTTATCGTTCACTTCTTTCTTCTAACAACCACAAGATCGGGCTTAAAAATGTAATTTCAAGAACTTGACCTCTTATTGTAAACCACATAGATTCCTTGCAGAAAATTATAGTATGTAAGACCCTGTATTGTATTAAGGTCCATGTAGCTTTTCATTGACAAATAAGAGGGATTCAAGGTCTGTTATAAGACATGTTTATTTCCAGAATTCAAAAGCCGCTTTGTTTATGTGTCAGTGGTAATTACTGCTACCCTCACAAGGTGTACTGCAAATACAGTTGCTTTGTAAAAGCTTGGAAGCCAATAAATTGAAATTGCAGATGCACAGATTCCAAGATGAACCTAAAGAATTGCCTCCTATATTTATACATCGTTATATATATATATGCATCTTTAACATCTAGTGAGCAAAGCAGCCTCTCTTGTTTAGCAAAGGCAAGAGATCATCTGCAAGGCAATGATCTTGAATTTTTCTTTTGAGGATAATGTTTTTTATAATTTGCGATGCAGAGACCCACAATTTTCATTCATACATGGAAATAATGCAGTAGCAAGGGAACCAGGTTCCAATTCTCATTGCAGTTCCTTGCAACTCTGGGCAAGTCACTTGATCCTCCATTGCCCCAGGTACAAAATAAGTACCTGTATATAATATGTAAACCACTTTGTAACCACAGAAAGGTGGAATATATTCAGTATTGATTGCTTTGAGTTGGGAGCCTTTTTTCCAATAAATTCAGTTTTGATTGGGACATTCTCTTTGGGGATGGTTTGGATGAACTCTTATAACTTGGGATGACATTTATTTTGCAACACTGGTTTGACAAACACACTAGATTTCTCCTTAAGAAAAGTTGATTTTGCTCTGAGGCTAAGACAAAGTTAAACCATTTTTCTGTAGCTTAGTAATCCTATGATCTCAATCTCTAATGCTGGGGGAGGATAAGGTTGCAATTATAGGGTCTAACATAATTTCTAATATATATTTAGGAAATGTCTGTTTTGGACGGACAATTATAATCTTCAGGTCATTAGGGAGGGTGTGCAGTTAGTTTATATTTAGCTCATGCCTTGTCACTGGCAGCTCAAATAGTTTGATTTCCCTGTCCTCAGGCTAAATCTGTTTTAAGGGGTCCTTTTACAAAGGCGCGGTAGCGGTTTAACGCACGGAATACCGCACGTTAAACTGCCTGCCGCGCTAGTACCTAATGCCTCCATTGATGAGGCGTTAGGATTTTAGGCTGCCGCAGGGGTTAGCGTGTGATGAAATGTCCGACGCACTAACCCCCGTAGCGCGCCTTGAAAAAAGGAGCCCTAAGTTTTTAATTGCAAGTTAATTCAATTAAAACACTCACATACTGGTGTGGCAAGTAACCATCCTGGTGGGGTAAGTTGCCACTCCATTTCTGATTCTGAGGTAAGTACACACATGGCAAACAGTACTGTAGGAACCACACTAACTCAGGTGGGAAAATCGCCACGGAGACCAAGCAAACATAAAGTATGGAGGGCTATGTATGTTAATGCCCACAGTTTAGGCAATAAAATGTTGGAATTAGAAACAGAAATGAGGAACGCCGACCTAGATGTGGTAGCAATATCCAAGACCTGGTTCATGGATTCCCATGGGTGGGATATGGCTATACCAGGATACAACTTACTTCGTCGAGACAGAGAGGGCAAAACAGGAGGAGGAGCAGCACTATACACTAAAGAGGACATCAAAGTTACCAGGATCGCAGACGTCAAGTACACCGGGAAATCCCTTTGGGTGAACCTGGCCAGGGGGAATGACAAATGCCTGTACCTTGGTGTTGTATACAGACCTCCAAGACAACAGGAAAACATAGATATAGAAATAATTGAAGATATAGAGACCATCACTCTGCGTGGAGACACGGTGTTGTTAGGGGACTTCAATATGCCTGATGCAGATTGGAACAAACTTTCCACTACGACCAGTGGCAACAGAAGGCTACTAACCTCCATAAACATAGAAACATAGAAGATGACGGCAGAAATGAGCCATGGCCCAACAAGTCTGCCCACTCTACTAATCCACCCCCTAATTTCTTCCTTGAAGCGATCCCATATGCCTATCCCATTTTCTCTTAAAATCCAGCACGCTGCTGGCCTCAATTACCTGAATTGGAAGGCTATTCCAATTGTCGACCACCCTTTCGGTGAAGAAATACTTCCTGGTGTCACTATGAAATTCCCACCCCTGAGTTTCAACGGATGTCCTCTTGTCACCGAAGATCCTTTAAGAAAGAAGATATCTTCTTCTACCTTAATACGGCCCGTGACATATTTGAAAGTCTCGATCATGTCACCCCTCCCTCTACGTTCCTCGAGTGAGCACAACTCAAACAGATGGTATTGGAGCCCACTAGGGATCAGGCGATACTGAACCTGGTACTCACCAATGGAGAAAGTGTCACAGAGGTTTCGGTAGGCGATAAGTTGGCCTCCAGTGACCACAACATGGTGTGGTTTCACCTCAGGAAAGGATTCACTAGATCTAACACATCCACAAAGGTCCTCAACTTTAAGGGCACTAACTTCAAAAGCATGGGTGATTTCGTCTATCGAGCGCTGCAAAACCAGGCCGCAACTGATAATGTAGAGATAATGTGGTCAGCTCTGAAATCTACCCTATACGAAGCAACCAACCTCTATATAAAAACAGTAAGTAAACAGCGGAGAAACAATAAACCTCAGTGGTTCTCTGCGGAGATCTCAGACCTCGTAAAAAAGAAGAAAAAAGCATTTATCTCCTGTAAACAATCTGGGAAACGAGAGACTAAAGAAGACTATATGGCCAAGTCTAGAGCTGTCAAAACATCAGTCAGAGAGGCCAAACTCCGGATGGAAGAGAATCTAGCAAAGAGCATTAAAAAAGGGGATAAATCCCTCTTCAGGTATATTAGTGACAGAAAGAGGAACACAGATGGGATAGTGTGCCTTAGGAAACCAGACGGGAATTATGTAGAATCGGACTCCAATAAAGCCGAACTACTAAATGAATACTTCTTCTCATGCTTTACCTGCGAGGCACTGGGATCCAGTCCACAGACAAGGGAAAGCTCGGAAGACCCGTTTCAAGATTTTGAGTTTACGTCCAGCAGCGTCTACTATGAACTTTCAAAGCTCAAAGTGAACAAAGCCATTGGACCAGACAAACTACATCCCAGGGTACTTAGGGAGTTGAGTGATGTCCTGGCAGAACCGTTATCCGCGCTCTTCAATCTCTCCCTGTGTACAGGAAGAGTCCCATTGGACTGGAAAACAGCTCACCTCATTCCACTCCACAAAAAGGGATGCAGGACGGAGGCTGCAAATTACAGACCGGTGAGTCTCACAACGATAGTGAGTAAAATTATGGAAACACTAATCAAACACAAATTAAATACGATCCTGAACGATGAGAATTTTCGAGATCCCCATCAACATGGATTTACAAAGGGAAGGTCCTGCCAATCCAATTTGATCAGCTTCTTTGACTGGGTAACGAAAAAGCTGGATATGGGGGAGTCCCTAGACGTTGTGTACTTGGACTTCAGTAAGGCTTTTGATAGTGTCCCACACCGCAGGTTATTGAGCAAGATTTGTTCGATGGGATTAGGAGAAACGTTAACTGCATGGGTAAAAGACTGGCTCATTGGTAGACTTCAGAGGGTGGTGGTGAACGGTACTCTCTCCAAAACGTCGGAAGTGATCAGTGGAGTGCTGCAGGGCTCGGTCTTAGGTCCGATCCTATTTAATATCTTTGTAATGGACCTGGCTCAGGGGCTTCGAAGGAAAATTACATTATTCGCAGATGACGCCAAACTATGCAACATAGTAAGCAAAAGCACAGTGCCCGACTGTATGACGCAGGACCTACTCTTACTGGAACATTGGTCCTCAACTTGGCAACTAAGTTTTAATGACAAAAAGTGTAAGGTCATGCACCTTGGCAGCAGAAATCCAGGCAGAACTTACACCCTAAATGGTGAGACCTTAGCAAGAACTACAGCAGAATGGGACTTAGGAGTGATCATTAGCAAAGATATGAAGACTGCCAATCAAGTGGAGAAAGCTTCATCCAAGTCTAGACAAATGATGGGTTGTATCCGAAGAAGTTTCGTCAGCTGGAAGCCCGAAGTTATAATGCCGTTGTACAGATCCATGGTGAGACCTCATCTGGAACATTGTGTACAATTCTGGAGGCCACATTAACCAAAAAGATGTGCTGAGAATTGAGTCGTTTCAGCGAATGGCCACCAGGATAGTCTAAGGACTCAAGGATATCCCATATGAGGAACGGCTAGGTGAGTTACAGCTCTACTCACTTAAGGAACGCAGAGAGAGGGGAGACATGATTGAGACGTTCAAATATGTCACGGGCTGTATTGAGGTAGAAGAGGATATTTTCTTTCTTAAAGGACCTACGGCGACAAGAAGACATCCATTGAAACTCAGGGGTGGGAGATTTCATGGTGACACCAGGAAGTATTTCTTCACCGAAAGGGTGGTTGATCATTGGAATAGTCTTCCACTGCAGGTAATTGAGGCCAGCAGCGTGCTGGATTTTAAGAGAAAATGGGATAAGCACGTGGGATCACTTCAAGGATGAAATTAGAGTCATTAGAGTGGGTCATTAGAGTGGGAAGACTTGTTGGGCCGTGGCCCTTTTCTGCTGTCATCTTCTATGTTTCTATAAATGGTAAATAAAGCCCTTCTGAAAATAATGGGACTTATGCTATATAAAATAGTAAAAATCACACTAACATGTCCATTACCTTAGCACAATTTATTAAATGAAGTCCTAAGGTTGAGGCAATGGAGAGTGAAGTCACTTGGCCAAAGTCAACAGTATCAGCAGAATTTGAACCTTGGCTGCACTTTTTCTCAATCCACTACTCTAACTAATGGGCTACCCCTTCACTATATAAAGAATGTCTGCAACCTAGAACTGCTGGCTACTACCTTGTTCACTTTGTGTATAACAAATTGGTAAATGCATTCTGTATAGAACAAAGCTCTTGGCATCTTCTCTTAAGCCTGATGTTCAGAGCCAGGCACTCTGACACAGAATGTAAACTTTGTACCTAGATTTTAATGAGATTTTACATTTTCCCATAATTTCAGAATGCAATTTTGGACCATAAAATGCTGGCATGAGTGAAGAGCACAAAGCTTTGAAACAACCCCTCATCAAAAAGATCCAATGTTTGTATTTCTTTACAAACTGAAATTAAGAATTGGACCTTGAGTTTTTAGCTATTTTAATTTAGAGTCAGCTCAACCACTATTAAATGGTGAGATAAACAAGATCCCTTTAGACCAAATACTACCTGTGACTTAAATTTAACATTACCTAAAGATCCTAAAGAATTTGATGGATTACAACTGCAACAATATATTTAGGTATATTGATATACAAGTATTTGAGGATTCCTAATTTGGGAATCTCTGCTTCCTCATGTAAAGTCGAACAAAATTTGTTTGCAACATCCTTTTGACAAAGATCAGGAAAGGGGACTCTGTGGTAGCCCTGGCAAATATCCTTGTCAGACTCAAGTAGAGAATGACACGGGGATAAATTTTTCCCCGTCCCCACAGGAACTGAATTTCCCCGTCCTATCCCCGTGAATTTTTTCGCTGTCCCTGTCCCATTCCTGTAAGCTCTGTCTTAACCGCACAAGTCTCAAACACTTATGATTTTAAACTGTTCAAGGCTTGTGCAAATGAGGACAAAGCAGGGGCAGGAAAATAACTTGCAGGGACGGGATGCGAAAATAAGTTCCGCCGGGGACGAGGAAAAATTTGTCCCCGTGTCATTCTCTAGACTCAAGATCAAGCTTGTTCTGACCAAAACAGACTCAAATATGTGAGGATATATATATATATATATATATATATGAAATGGAGAAAGTAATCTCATGCCTCTAGATTATGAACAATTCTGTCTTATACTACAGAAGATACCTCTCTGAAGTTGGACTACAAAGAATAGCCTCTAGTGGTGTGTCAGAGATTAAAATAGTTCAAAAACTGAACTGCAACTTGAAAAGACTAATATGTTCTACCTCAGCTGAGTGGCCTATATCAGTATAATTCTCATTGAGTTTGTATGAAGTCTAGCTAGATGTCAAGGTAGTATTGCACCTGTCTAAATTCTTTTCATAAACTATTCTACAATAACTACTCTATTTTAGACTATGTTTATTTGTCAACAAAAGTGAAGAGTGGATATCAATGAACATTTTGGGATTCTCTACTTTGATCCTCAAAAAAGGGAATTAGTAAAAAGACCACCAAAAGGATGGCAGAATTATTTTTGGTGGGGCAAAATTCTCACTCTCCTTTCTTAGGGAAACATTAAAACAAGAAAATAGACTTCTAACAAAGGCTATAAAGAATAGGCTGCACAAACTTGATGTTATGATGGAAGTTATCTAATGACTATGATATAAATATGCAGGCTTAACTCCATGTTATAGCTTGGCAAATCACTTCAATAAAGGTTGACCTTTTCTGGCCAATGATGCAAAGTCCTGATATTATAGGATTTGGCTTGCCTTTCTAAGATCTAACTTCTTAGACAAAGTGAAAGATATACAATATGCAATCTAAACAGTAAGAGATTTATTCAACAAATTATCCCAGATTTCTTGGGAAATAAGGAATCAAAAAGATAGGCAAATTTTCAAAGGGCTTTCATCCGCTTCTGATGGTTCACTTATAACCCAAAGTATGAAGGGTTCAGTTGCCTTTCGTGGCATGTGGTATTGGGAAAATGCTTAAAGAACTGACTAAGATGGAAATCCAAATGAATGTAGGCAGGGACCACATAAACACGTATAGCACCATTCTATTGCAATGGAATTTAGTTTAATATGAATAATTTACTAGGGCCTGGAGCTCAATGACAACAAAAAACAGAAATGAATGCTACCAAAAAAACATTGTCCACGGTTGCTGCTTGAGCCCACAAGAAATTGTTTGAGGCTTTCATGTGCTTAGTCTAAGACACATTAAGGTCTCATGACACAGCAGTCTAGCTTAATGGGCAGCTTCCTACATTAATTATAAATTAAATCAGAGAATACAAAACTGAGTAAAGGCCAAACTGAAAATCAAGCCAAAAGATCCAAACATCAAAGTAGTTTACTATAGAGTATTCAGGTAGAATCCATGACAGCTGCCTGTTAAGAGACCAGAAGTCTGTACTGTATTCCCCTTACTTTATGAATATTAAAAAATTACCCTTTTTAAGTGGTTGCCTGGACATGAAAGAGTATGCTGAAATTCTACTCTACTACACCTCCTGTCACTATCAGCATACTGTTACTGTATCACAGTCTAGAACTTGCATTGTTAGTGAGGGCTGAAATATCTCTCAGGCTGGAGATGGATATTTCATTAAGCCCAGAGGCTCAAGTAATGCAACAATTAAATTGTATGCTGGGCATTTACAAAAATTATAGTTCTGCTCTTTCAATGAGATCAGTGGCTGCAGCGATGACAGGTGTTTTGTTGGTAGAGATCTCTATAATGAATACAGCAGTAGAAAAGATGATGAATTATTGGCCCATCAAGGGTTTCAGTAAGGGAATCAATACCAATAGCTATTTCTGTATGCACCCCCAGCTTAGAAAATATTTTTTTTCTCACAATCTCAGCTCAGGACCAAGTTCTCACATAATAGGTTAGCTTTCCTTCCTCCCCTCCCCCTTGGCTAGGGTAACATTCTAGTTAATAAAAAAAAAAAAGCATTTATGGAGTCAGCAGCAGATGCTGACTACTCCAGTATGTGTGTGTTAATAATGATTGAATTAAACAGATATATTTTTATCCGTTTACTGAAAGGATTTACTAGGGGCGGGGCTTAAATTTATTCATGTTATGGTAACATTGCTACTAACCAGATAAATTAATCTACAAAAACTGCAGTCCTTTAAACAGATAGAACTATTACCGGTAAATATTGTTCATAAACATCTTCTTACAGCAGCCATGTCTTTGAATACTGATCCCATTTTAGTTAAACTTATTGTAGTCTGGTTGAAATGTAGGATAAAGCTCTACAAGTACACTTAATGACTCTGTTCCCTATTCTATTCCTGACATAGTAGAAGGTTTTAAAAAATCATTTAAGTAAGGTCCAGGATTTGAGAGAGCTCAGGCATATCGTGAAAAATTGGTGCATTTAGATCAGAAGACTTTAGTCTTGTAGTTATTTAACACCAGCATCTGATCCAGGATAATACAGTATCATTCACAAAACGGTAAACCTCTGACAATATCCTTTGTGCAATATCGCTCAGAACAATGCTGAAAAGAATGAAACTAAGGATCAAGCCCTATGGCACATAATAGCTAAGGACCATTTCCTTGGAGAAGCTTCCATTTACTTCTACCTTATGCCACCTCCCACTCAACCAGTTTTTAATGCAGTTAGGGCCCATACCCATTTTATTTATAAGTTGCCTAAGTAGAACTGTCAAAAGCTTTGCTAAAATCCAAGCAGACTACATATAGTACACCAAATCCCCCCTAGCAAGTCCAACTAGTCAACGAAATTGATTAAATTTGTCCAACAAGACCTACCTCTGGTAAAAACCATGATGCCTTGGATCCTGCCAGCACGTTGAAAACCAGAAAAGTCCTGCTTCTCTGACAGATGATTTTTGAAACCTCACACAAGTCACTTTACTCCCCCCATTGCTTCGTGTATAACTTTAATTAGGGGTTTCCCGCTGCAGTTCTAAAGGGCTGAAAATCCATCATTTTTACGTCAACCATAATGAATATTTGCATACAATGGAGGAAGTACAAATCTGTCTTATGACTATTTATTACAGATAACCCTAAAATCTGACTGATTTGTGACACTTTAGGATTGCAGTTTGATACCCTGGATTTAGTTGTAAGCCCATTTAGATAGAGAAATAACATGTGTGTAACTGTTACTCACCTTGAGTTTCAATTTGAAAAAGGCAACCTAAATTCCAATCTTCTACAATTCTACAGATTCACTTACCTCTGGAGGTTAGACTAACTGGTCTGTGGCTCCCAGCTTCCTCTACTTCCACCTTTGTAAAATGGCACCATATCTGCCTATCTTCAGTCCTCTGGAATCATTCTTGATGCTAAGGGAGCTGCCAGAACTTCCCTAGATTCCTAAATACCTTTGAATGTATCCCACTGGGCTCCTGGCTTTATCTACTTTTAGTTTAGCAATCTCCTCCTAAGAAAAGGCTTTTCTTAATTTAATACTAAACAAATTATTGATTATTTTCTCTTAGGCTTCCACAACTGGCATCATGATTATTAGAGCTGTCTGGGTTTCACTGCATCTGGGTAGGGAGAACCAACATTTCAATCATTATGTTGTGGCTTTCCTTCAGGGTGTTCTGTGAGTTCTGCAACTTGTTATTATATACAGAGGGTCCTCAAACCTGATTAACTGGGGGGATTGAGGTGGGAAAGTCAGCTAGTCACAAATTTGAATTTTGTCAGAAGAGGCTGGAAATCAATTGGGACAGTTCTGACTGGGAAGGGGAGGATTTTCTGAGGTCATATTCTAAAATTTTACAAGGGAGGAAGAAGGCATTTGTCTTCTGCCCCAGTCCTTTTTGCACTAAATTTGTGACCAACAAACTTTCCTGCCTCAATGACCGCAAACCCCAGCCAATGAGTCTTGAGGACCCATTATATATAAAGACAAACTACATACCTCACAGAATGATGGCTGAAATGTCGGTTTTACCTACCCAGACATGGCGTATCATGGACAACTACATCAAACTATTGATTAAGCAACTCTATTTTGTTAGCCCCTATTTTTTTTTCTCCTTTATCTTTGAGACTTATGATCCTACTTTTGCACTTCTTCTGTTGCTAAGATATCTACAAAATCTAATCCTCATCTTTTAGCATATTACTACCTTTTTTTTTTTTCTATTTGCACTTTTGCTATCCTGACGTTTCCCAGGTTCTCTGAGCTTTTCTAGATATTTGTGCCCATCTTCCTCTTTCTGCAATCTTTTGAAGATTATGAATACTATTCCTTTTTCCTCTTCCCTTTATTAGCTTTTTACTAAAATGTTTGTTACTCTTATATTATATTATTTAATTTCAATTTTACCCACTGACAGACTATAATACTGGGTTGGCATGGTTATCCTGTGGTTATATGTTTCTTTTAATGGACTTTATACAATTGCACAGCTCAAAGAGATGATGAACTCTTGATGCAGGCAGGCTGCCGAAACATAGCCCATATTGGGTTCATTTGAAGTTTGCTGAACACTTGTGTACTCAATAAATCTCTGCTAGCTTGGACACCTTGGTCATCTCTGCTCACTTTTTTGCTGACCATTCAATGGCAGAGTTTTTCCTTCTTTATTTTTTTGGGGGGGAATTCCCAAGATAGATCAGCATCTTAACATTAGATTTCTTCATCTTTGAAGGAGACATCACCACTTGTGTTTTCATACTGAACCACTCTTTTTGGTAATCCCAGGAATCACCTACCATGGCATCATAAACATTCTTACCATCTGAAGGCACTAGGTACAGCATCCTCAGTTCTTTTCAGTGAATCCAGGCTCTTCCCATTTTAGATGATGCTGAAGCTACTATGAAACCACCTAGCAAGAGCATCTCCCCTTTCATAGCATTTAACAGAATTCTATTATATCTTCATCATGTTTCTGCCTATGAAATAGTTGTGTATATCATATCAATTTAAGTAGATGACTCATTCCATCTTTCCACATGAACCTATATTGCCTCAACTCATAATACCTGAAGCTCTAGTTAAATAATACAAATCTTCATCATAAGGGAAATGGTATCAGATCGAGAACTATTTTTGGAAAAGGCTGACTTGGAGTCAGAGAGATTTGGTACATGAAGACTGGGGTATTGTTATATCAGGCTACAATCTATAGATCTAGTCCTCCTCCCTTTCTTCCTATTTTGTCCTTTCTGAATAATTATAGCCTGGTATAACAATACCCCAGTCATGGTTCTCTATGAACTAAGTCTCTTGACTGCTACTAAATTCTTGTCAGCCTCTTCCACAACTGCCTATAAACATGAGCTTTATTTTCCATATTATGCATATATAATTTTTCTGGTTCTTTGAAATTTTTAAAGCATACCTGAATATATTTGATGAGGTATGATGGTAATAACCACTGAGAAAAAGGTTTTAAACCCCTGAATATGGTCTATATTTTAGCTTAATTTATACTCAAATATGCTTAGATCCTAACCAAAACCCTGATAGGAGAGAAAGAACCCCACTGAATAAATAACTCAGAACCCATTGAATAAATTACTCAGGCAAAGGATATATTTTGGTTTTGCAACAAAAGATTCAACAATAATTATTCATATATTGATGAGTCTCTTACATCATCTTTAAGAAATCTGGGTCCATTCATCCATATAAAACCATTTTGGCTTTGTGACATTTGGTGCCTTCTTTGCATGAACAGCTGGTTTCAGGTCTTGCCACATTTCAAGAGTTTAGGATGGGCCTCTGACTTGGTCAATACAAGATACAAAATCTCTTCAGACATTAATTTATGTGATCATTTAGGGTTGTTGTCTTATTACATAATTCGATCGTGGACCAGCTTCACCTTAGAGTAGATTTGACATTCTCCAGTAGAATTTCCTGATATAAGGCAAAATTCATGGTACCATCAATGATGACCTGCCATCTAGGTGCTACTGCAACCTCACACAACGAGAGTTCTACTACAATGCTTGATAGTCAAGATGAGGCTCCTATGTTGAAGGGTAGTGTTTGTAAATTTGTGACTGAAAATTTCAATTTTTTACTTATCAATAAGTAGAACATTTCAAGTCTTGTGGATCATCCATACTACTCTTTAGTGCATTTGAAACAGGAAACAAATTTTCTTTACAGAAAGCAGTGGTTTCTTACTGGTTGTCTTTCTGCAACACCATTCCAAGTTTTATCTTGATGACTGATGCACAAATGCTCAAATCAGTAACAGCATGAAAGGCTTACAGATCTTTATCAAAGAGGGACTTGTGACTTAATGGGTGACTTTCTGGTTTGCTGTTGAGGTGATATTGGCAGAATGCCCAGTCATTGTAGTCTTCAACTTTTTCAGTTTGTAGACTGACAGTAGAAAGATGGAACCCAAAGAATTTAGCATTGTTATTATAACTCTGTCCAGACAGATGAACATCAACTACCAGATTCCAGGTTCTCTGAAATTTCTTTTCATTCTTGCATGAGTTCCCATTAACTTATGTGGAAAATCAAATTCATGGCTTTTCTAAAGGCAGCATGCCCAAACTGAATTGTGTAATGTCCAATTATTTAAGCACTCAATTCTAAATTACCATTAATTTAGCTAAGGAACTAGGAATTCATTTACACTTATAATTTTCAAAACATTGATTCTGGAATTAGTCATTTGTTACAACTTTATACACTGTCTCTTAAGAAACATGAAATTGCAAAAAGGAGAGTAGTTTCAAAATAAAGCTATCATGGTAAACTCATTATTATATCTGGGGTTCATAAACTCATCACTGTAGTTTAGGTTGGTTTTTTTTTTTTTTGTTTCTAAATAAGCTCACTTGATTAAGATTTTTTTCTAGATACTTATTTTTCTACTAGCGCTGCGTAACAAATTCAATTCAGTATGTTTGGTTATAAATCACATGGGATAGCATTTTCCTTTTTAATTCAAAAGAAATGACTCCATCTCTCTTCTTTTTGCAATTCCCTCCCAATTTTAAGGGGAATGAGAAAGATATTTATGACTATTTCTTCATCAATTGTTTATGTTCATTTTTACTTCCTGAGCATGTTCTAAATCAAGTTTTGTTAAATTACATAAATATGAAATAATAAAGTTACTCTATACAACCTTAGAATCAAGATTCCCCCCCCCCAAAAAAAAATGTCCTTAACCTTAATCCTACACTTGGCAGGATATAGCCTGCTTTAATAATAATTTTCTTTTGATTGTAAATTTCTTATGTAATGTCTACAAAAAAAATCTAATTTTTGCACCCAAGAATTTTTCAACCAAAAGGAGAGCAAAGGGGTAGCCAAAACCAGCAGTTACCATAAACATCAAAGAATAGGGCCAACAACTTACTTTGACAGCTTTTATTTGGCTTTCACTAACCTTGCCCGTAGCCCCAACAGGGAACAAATTGCAGGGTTTCTTGGCAGGCTACATTCTTTGGAGGAAGTTCCTTTTGATAAGAGTTTGGTCAGAGATGCCTATGAAGCAGCAGAGAACACTGAAGACACTGAAGCTTTCAACTGTGCGTCAGCATCTGATGTTGTCAGTCATTGGTCAGGTGTATTCTAACAGGTACACAGACCTTTACCAGTCTCTAGACAGCCGGATCTGGAGGACTCCACTAGAGTTAATGCATCCACAGCATACGGTATATGTCTGGCATCAGCAAAAGAGCAAACATATCCTCCAAAGTTCCAATAAACTACACAATAGCAAGATTTAGATTGTCAACCTAAGTTAGTTAGGAAATGCTAAAGAAGCAGGACCCCATATTGCCTATATACTGACACACCCTTCTAAATTCAAACATTCTGATCTACACAATGGGATTATAAAATTCACTACACCTAACTGGAGATGGCACAATTTGTCAATATAAGGACTAGCTGTTGTAGAAACCAATAAAATAACAGAACAACAAACAGCAGGCACTGTAGATAGTTTGGGTGCTGAGTGTTTTATTAATGCTAAAGGCAAAAGATCAAGAAGGTTTGGTTAAGGAGAGTATGTCACAAGTATTACAGGGGCAAAATTTGGTTCACAAAAATTTATACTTCCTCACAATCTTGCAAGACCACTCTACAGTAGATGAATGGATTTACACCATCTTGCCAGTGGATGAAGGCAGAGGGCACAACTTTTGCAGTGACATCATCACTACCTATAAGGAACTGTATTTGTGAGAGACATTCCATTAGTCTTTGCCTCTAGCAGAGGGTGGTGTATGTTGTTCTGATCAAAGTGAAGTGAGGCTTCCTGGGCTTATCACAGTATGCAGGCTGAACACTGGTTGATCCATTTCCCAAGGCAGCAGCTTCTAGGTTGTCTCTTCTGGTTAAGGAAAATGTCTCGGGTGGGAGGGGGTGGACTCCTGTTCACTGGTTTCATGTATCCCAGGACTTGCAAAGCAGTGGTTTGAGCGCTGTCTCCCATAGTTTAGTTTCCTTGGCGTTTAGTTTCCTTGGCGTTCTCTTCAAACATCATTGACAGGTTATTGTAACTTCCTAGACCAGGGTAGTGGCTGGCCTTGGTTGAAGGATATGGAGCTGAGAAATAGTTGGGTCTTTACTGGCCAGTCTGGCGCTCTAGGAAAGTTAGGGAGGACGTGTTCATTCACTAGTCTTGCTGTGAGTGTGTTTTTGTCCCACCTCTCTCCCCCCTCTACAACTGTGAAGCCAGCAGTGGTCTCATATAAGTTCTCTGGTAGGGGCTGTCAATGAAGGCAGATGAGGTACAAAAATATGTAAATAAAGAAAATCAAAGAAAAGAGAAACAGGAAGAACAGTGTGTGTGTTTGGGGTAAGGGGAGATGCAAAGGTGTGAGGTATTTGGCTGTGACAGACCACTAGGTAAGGGGAGATGCAAAGATGTGACGTATTTGGTTGTGACAGACCAAGTTGGTCTGATGAATTAGCTCAATTCAATCTTATAGCTTGGTGTTTGGGAGTGGTTAGTTAGAGAGTGTCTATACTCCAAAGGTCATCTCTACTTAGGGTTTGTAAAGACCTCTACCTCAGTGTACATTCAGGTTTGGAACATATTTGAGGAGTTCTGCAAAGCTGAGGTGGTCTCTTCTCTATAGTTCAATAGTTCTTGGAAGAAAGGATTCAATACTTAACTTTTTGAAAGTTCAAGTACTACCCACTTTCTGTTGATGGTTGGATTCATAATTCTTCAGCAGCCACTTGCCCCAATGTTGTGTGGTTTGTTTGGAATTTGGGGGGGGGGGAGGTGGCAGCAAGATCAGACTTCCATTCAGCTCAGTACTTCCTCAGTGGAATACAAATTCAGTTTTTGAGTGCCTTGTTGAGGCTACCTTTTGTCCATTAAGAAGCCCTTCTTGATGGCCATTTGATCGGGTTGCCACATTTCAGAGCTACAAGCTTCATCATATAGGGATCTTACCTGGCCTTTTCACCATTAGCAGTTTCATTATCCCCAGTGCTGTTTGTCCCTAAAGTGTTTTTTCCTTTTCACATGAAGCAGGCCATCACTTTGACAGCTTTTTTGAAGGAGATGACTAACAAGAGCTTGAAGTATGGTGTGTAATCCTATGTTATCTGAAGGTTCTAAACTGGATCATCTGTTTGATCCTATTTTATGTGTCTGGTAAAGGGGAAGTTGTTTCAGAGATTACCTTGGCCTGCTGAGTTAAGGACACCAATGCTTAGACTTATCTGTTGAAGGACCATCAGGTTTCAGAAGACCTTCAAGCACAATCTATGAGGGTGCAGGCTTCATCCTGGCTGGAGTGTCAAGCAGTCTGTTTAGAGGACATCTTCATAATTGCAAAATGGTCTCCTTTGTACTCCTTTATCAAGCACTACAGACTGGAGGTGCAGGCAAGAAGGGATCCCACTTTGCGGGCCAGAGTGCTCCAAGTGACCCTAACTTATTCTCATCCTTAGAAGGGGTTTAGGTACAACCTATTCAGTTGAACAGGTTGAGGAAGGTAAAATATAATCTTACATGTTAATTTCCTATCCTTGAATTCTGCTAGGCCAGTCTATGACCCACTGTAAAAGCTAGGTGGTTTTGCTGACTTCTGCAGATTAGATTTCTTTGCATCTTGATAGCTTTTTATTTGAGCTTGGCAGCAGAGTATTTTTGTCTTCTGGTTGAATGTGTTGTATGTATTCCCTCTCCCTCACATTCTAAGGACTCTGGCTGCCAATCACAATCTGTGGTTCTTAAGGATCCACTTTTGATTGTGGTATTCTTGATGTCATTTTTAACTCATTGGGCTTTAGTACGAATTACTAGTATCTCATGGGCACAGTCCCTAAAGTTGTGTTTTCTTCCTCCAATTGCTGGCAAAGTAACATAAACCCATTCATCTGGCGTGGTCTAGCAGAATTTAAGGAAGGAAAGCAGGTAAGACTGAATTTCTCCCTTTCTCAAAGAGGAACCAAGATGGCATTTGGAAGGGATGTGGTGTGCAGAGCTCCTATTTGTACTAGTCTGCAGTAGTGCTATGTGGAAACATAAAGCCAAGCCCAAAATTTATCTTTCTGAAGTTTAGGGGGGGGGGGGAGTAGGATCTCCCTGGCTGGTGCAGACAACACTAGAGGCATGTAAACTTTGCTACATAACCCTTAGTGTTACCTTTGGAAATGGTGTGGAGATACTTTAGAAAAGCATTGGATTTCTTTTGATAAAACTTACCACCTATAGCTGTGTTATTTTCCTGACCTTGAAACCCAGAGGTGCTTTGGTGACTGCAAGACTGAGAAAGGGACCCTATAAATTTGACTAGGTTATGAGCTCTAAAGAACTCTCCAGGAACAGTAAGAATGATATTCTTGGCCACATTTGTGCTTGAACTAGGAACTTTAGGTGCATTAAAGATCAGTTTCCGGATGCAAATATCTGTGCATTTCTTGACTTATATAAAATGACAATCCAGGAACCTTAAAAACAAGCATATTGTCTCTGGGTGGCACACTTGTATTGAAATTTCCTTCTAGATGTCTTATGGAGTATAGTAGAAATAATTTTTTCAATGACCCAAAATAGCTTGCTGAAATTTTAGTTGTAAGAGAAACCTCAGCTGTAATTGGTCCTCTAACTACAAGTTAATCGTTAACCATTTGCTGATAAAGTTATGTTTCCCTTTCATTTGATGATGCTTTTTTTTCCCTTCGAACTATTACCAAATTCTAGGTCTAAAAATTTGGGTGCTAAAGTGATTTAATGTTATTTCATTATCTTAATTTTGATTTTCCGTGTTTTTGCATATTTCTATATCATTCAAGCTATTTCCTGGATGAAAGAATGTAAAATGTTTTTACATAAATACATTTTTCTCATCAACTAGATTCTCTTAACTATCTTAAAAAGCTTTTCAAAATATTTATTTTCCTAGCTTTCACCTAATTTTGAAATGATGATATGAGATTTCCTAGCAGATGATTCTGCTGTTTTATTTCTGCTGTTTTATTACAAGAAACGCATTCTCTCTCAAACATGTTAGGCTGGGATTAACTGTACAGTGAGAGATTAGAGAAACTGGGCCTTTTCTCCCTTGAAAAGAGGAGACTGAGAGGGGACATGATCGAAACATTCAAGATAATGAAGGGAATATACTTAGTAGATAAAGACAGGTAGATAAAACGAGAGGGCACTCTCTAAAGTTAAAAGGGGATAGATTCCGTACAAACATAAGGAAGTTCTTCTTCACCCAAAGAGTGGTAGAAAACTAGAACGCTCTTCCGGAGGCTGTTATAGGGGAAAACACCCTCCAGGGATTCAAGACATAGTTAGACAAGTTCCTGCTGAACCAGAACGTATGCAGGTAAGGCTAGTCTCAGTTAGGGCACTGGTCTTTGACCTTAGGGCTGCCGTGTGAGCAGACTGCTGGGCATGATGGACCACTGGTCTGACCCAGCAGCGGCAATTCTTATGTTCTTAATGTTCCAATTGTCTACAAGAGGGTGCTGAAACGTTCTCAGTTCAACCAACTTCCTAAATTCTGAGCCTTATTTTGCCACTGAAGCTGAAAAGCACAGTTACTTACCGTAACAGGTGTTATCCAGGGACAGCAGGCAGATATTCTCTACCTGTGGGTGACGTCATCTACGAAGCCCTGAGAGGACAGTCTCGCAAGCAAATTTGCTTGAAGATCTTCAAGCTTGCGAGTGTACCGTGCATGCGCTTGTGCCTTCCCGCCCGAGTCAGAGCACGCATCTCCTCAGCGTGGCCTCAGTTCAGATAGCTAGCAAAGAAGCCAATCAGGGGAGGTAGGTGAGTTGCGAGAATATCTGCCTGCCATCCCTGGATAACACCTGTTACGGTAAGTAACTGTGCTTTATCCCAGGACAAGCAGGCAGCATATTCTCATGTGGGTGACCTCCAAGCTAACCAAAAAGGGACGGTGGGAGAGTTGGCAATTTAGGAGAACAGATTACACAAAACTGACTGGCCAAACTGGCCATCCTGTCTGGAAAAGGTATCCAGACAATAGTGAGAGGTGAAGGTATGAACCGAGGACCAAGTGGCAGCCTTGCAGATTTCCTCAACAGGAGTTGATCTGAGGAAAGCAACAGACGCCACCATCACTCTGACTTTATGTCCCGTGACCCGACCCTGCAGAGGGAGACCAGCCTGAGTGTAGCAGAAAGATATACAAGCAGCCAACCAGTTGGAGATGGTTCACTTAGACACAGGACGCCCCAACAGATTTGAATCAAAAGATATGAAGAGTTGAGGGGCAGTCTGATGAGCCTGAGTACGTTGCAAGTAGAAAGCCAACGCACGCTTACAGTCCAAAGTGTGAAGCGCCACCTCTCCAGGGTGAGAATGAGGCTTAGGGAAAAACCCAAGAAAAACAATGGATTGGTTGAGGTGGAAATCCGAAACCACCTTAGGCAAAAATTTAGGATGGGTATGGAGGACCACCTTATGTTGAAAAACGGTGAAAGGTGGATCCGCAACCAAAGCTTGCAGCTCAATGACCCTGCGAACAGACGTGAGAGCAATAAGAAACACTACTTTCCAAGTGAGAAACTTCAAATGAGCCCGATCGATTGGCTCAAAAGGAGGCTTCATCAACTGAGCAAGGACAACATTGAGATCCCAAACCACCGGAGGAGGTTTGAGTGGAGGACATTGAACAGACCCTTCATAAATCAGAAAACCACCGGATGCACAGAAAGCTGTTTCCCATCAAGTGGCTGATGAAAAGCAGCAATGGCACTGAGGTGGACTCAAATAGATGTTGATTTAAGAACAGACTGGGACAAGTGCAACAGATAGTTCAGCACGGAAGACAAGGAGGCAGAATGCGGCTCCAGGCGCAGCGGAGTACAGCAAGAGGAAAATCTGGTCCACTTTTGAGAATAACACTGCCGAGTGGAGC
Source organism: Geotrypetes seraphini (assembly GCF_902459505.1). NCBI lineage: Eukaryota > Metazoa > Chordata > Amphibia > Gymnophiona > Dermophiidae > Geotrypetes > Geotrypetes seraphini. The sequence goes on along the minus strand of NC_047088.1, from coordinate 106,304,846 downwards.
GTTTCCTGGAAGCCTCGAGAACATCCCGAACAGATTTATATAAGTGGAACGAAGCATTTAGCTGACGAGTTACCAAGCTGTCAAGTGCAGGGAGTGCAGGTTGGGATGAAGAAGAGAGTCTTGACTCTGAGAAAGCAGAGAAGGAAAAACCAGAAGAAGCAGAGGCTCCCGGCACTAAGCCGAAGCAGCAGGGAGAACCAGGGTTGTCTGGGCCACTGAGGAGCTACCAGAATCATGGTGGCGTGAACGGACTTGAGCATGACAAAAGTCTTCAGAATCAGAGGAAATGGAGGGAACGCATAGAGAAACCGATCCGTCCAGTCCAGAAGGAAAGCATCCGCCTCGAGCCGATGAGGAGAATAAATCCTGGAGCTGAAACAAGGCAATTTGTGGTTGAGGGGGGATGCAAACAGATCGACTTGCGGGGTCCCCTACCGAGCAAACACCTGATGCAGAGTCAACAAATTGAGGGAACATTCGTGAGGTTGTAGAAGGCGACTCAGTTTGTCCACAAGCAGTTCTGCTGGCCCTGAATGTAGACTGCTCTGAGGAAGATGTTGTGACAGATCGCCCAATCCCAAATCCTCAGAGCTTCTTGGCAAAGAGACAGGGAACCCATACCCCCTGTTTGTTGACTTAATACATGGCCACTTGGTTGTCCATCCGAACGAGAACCACGTGGTCGCGAAGCAGATGAAGGAAAGCCTTGAGAGCGTTGAAAATGGCTTGAAACTCCAACAGATTGATGTGACAGCACCTATCCTCGCTGGACCAAGGGCCCTGGTCCAGAGGCCTTCAAGATGAGCCCCTCAAGCATAGGTGGACGAGTCCTTCATCAGAATCTTCTGTGGAGGGGGCGCGTGAAACAGAAAACCTCTGGAAAGATTGGAAAAGAGCATCCACCAGCGGAGAGATTGTTTCAATAAAGGAGTTACCGCAACCTGGCGAGAGACCGGATCGCGATCCTGACGCCACTGTGAGGCTAGGGTCCACTGAAGAACGCGAAGGTGAAGTCTGGCAAAAAGCGTCACATGAACGGTGGAGGCCTTGTGCCCCAGCAGGACCATCATGCTTTTGGCCGAGAAGGTCGAAAGAAGAGACACCCTCTGGTAAAGGCAGACGAGAGCCTCCTGACAAGGCCGAGGCAGAAACGAGCGAAGATGAAGCGTGTCCCAACACTGCTCCGATGAACTGGAGAGATTGGGACGGACACAGCTGGTATTTGGGGAAGTTGATCTCGAAACCCAGACATTGAAGGAATAGAATAGTCTGTTGGGTCGCTGAAATAACCTCCGGTCGAGATGGTGCTTTGATGAGCCAGTCGTCGAGATAAGGGAATACTTGAAACCCCTGCATCCACAGGGCTGCGGCAACCACCACCAAACACTTCGTGAACACCCTCGGGGAAGACACGAGTCCGAAGGGGAGAACACGATACTATAAATGGAGATTCCCCACCCAAAATCTCAAGAACTGGCAAGAGGATGAATCGGGATGTGCGTGTAGGCCTGTTTGAGATCAAGGGAGCATAACTAGTCCCCCTTATCCATCAGGGGGTACAAGATCAGAAGAGAAAGCATGCAAAACTTTTCCTTGACCAGACATCTGTTGAGAGCCCTCAGATCTAGAATGGGACGCAAGTCCCCGGTCTTCTTGGGGACCAGAAAAAAACAGGAATAAAACCCCGAGGTCTGCTGGCACACTGGGACCTCCTCGACAGCCCAGAGGCGGAGGAGAGCCTGAGCCTCCCGAAGCAGAAGGGGAAATTGTGACCCATCAGAAGGAAACTCCCATAGGGGCTGAACTGGAGGCACATGCCGGAAGTGAAGAGAATACCCCTCCTGAATTATGGTGAGAACCCAAGAGTCGGTTGTTATCAATTCCCACTGATGATAAAAATGACGGAGCCGACCCCTGATGGACAGGGGGGAAGGCAGATGAACGAAGGGCACAGGCGTGCTCCGACTAGAATTGTCAAAAAGACAGTGCTGGCTTTGCCGCCGCAGGCGTCTGAGGTTTAGAGGGACACTGCTGCTGCGGAGGCCGCCGAGAAGGCGGATGAGAGAGAGCCGGGGTGGACTTCTGTGGATAGCACCGCGGAGGAAGCTTATACTGCTTAGCAGGGGGGGCGTGTGCCTTAGGCCGCACCAGGGAGGCAAAGGACCGCTCGTATTCCGAAAGGCGTTTGGTAGCTGCCTCGATCGAGTCATCAAAGAGCTCGTTCCTCACACAAGGAAGATTTGCCAGACGATCCTGCAAATTTGGGTCCATGTCTACGATGCGTAGCCAGACCTAGAGAAGCATCGCCACCGCAAAGGCCGTGACCCTAGGTGACAGCTCAAAGTTGTATGCGGCCTAGAGCATATAGAGACGGATCTGGGACAGCGTCTCCAGAAGTTGACGGAACTCTGGCTGATGGCGAGCGGGCAAGTCAGGAAGAAAAGCCTGCAGGAGACCTTCAGGCAGTGCTTGAGATAGGAGGTAAAATTAAAGTTGTAATTAAGGACACGGTTCGCCATCATTGAGTTCTGATAGAGACGATGTCCGAATTTGTCCATCGTCCATCCTTCCCTGCCCAGAGGTACGGCAGCATAGACCCTGGAAGGGTTAGATTTCTTCAATGAGGATTCCACAACCAGGGATTGATGGGAAAGCTGCGCCTTTACACGGAACCGTGCGGTATCGAGATTCCATCTTGGAAGGGATGGCAGGAATGGCATAAGGGGTCTCCAGATTCCGGAAGAACATCTGTTTCAGAACTTGATTCAGGGGAAGACACAAAGACTCCCTAGGAGGATGAGGGAGTTCCAACTCATCCAAATATTCCTGGGTATCTCGGGATTCAGACTGGAGGTCCAGCTGAAGGGCCTTACCCATGTCACAGGCAAACCTTGCGAAGGAGGAGGTCCGAGAAGAAGAAAGGACATCGTGCGGTGAGGAAGACCCGGAACGTCGAGCCGCCGAAAAGGAAGGGGACGCTTCCCTAGAATACAGAGCAGGCATGTCCGAGTCCCGAGAAAAGGACAACAAGGAAGTCCTGCTCCGAGTCCCCGAAGGGGGTCGAAGAGCGCCTGTACTGCAACCTACTGGGAGAAGATCCCGGGGTCCGAGGAACTGGAGAAGAAAGAAGCCTCCCAGATGGCTTCAAGGGAGGGATCCTCGACCTCGACATGCCGTGCCCTGGCGAGACAGACCTTGAGGGAAGCCTTCGAGATTTGTGTCTTGGCCGCATCAATGCCTCGATGGACCTTGAGGTGAGCAGGGCAGGAGACCTACCCCGTTGAGGTGAGTCCCTCGGCCGCTTCGAGGATGGGGCAGACTTCGCCAGGTGCTTTGAACGAGGATCACGGGTTGGGGGATCCCAGCCTCGAAGCAGCAGGGGAAGAACCACTGGAAGACAGCCGGCAAGACTGAACCCTAGGGGTCTTGGGTGGACGCTCAGGCTGGCCTGCCGAGAGCAGGGTCGAAGCAGGGGTAAGCTGGCTCAAGACCGATGAGATCTGAGTCTTCAGGATGGCCTTCAACATGTCCTCGAACATCGGCACAGAGACCATTGGATCTGGTCGGAGAGGTGCAGCAGTGCGCTCCAACGAGGGCGACCTCGAAGAAGAGTATTCCCGTTGTGTGGAGGCACATTTGGAGGAAGGTCTCGATGGGGCTTGGACCACCGTACCCACCTGAGACCCAAGGGAAGGCTTCTTCACAAGCACACCTGAGGGAGGAAGAGGAGACTTACCCGAAGCCACCAGTCTTGTCGGAGCAATCACCGAAGCCTTGGAGGAAAAGGGCGACTTCAACGAGGTCTTTGAGGCCGAGGCCAGGGTCGAGACCGAGGTCGTACCGACCGAAGGGTCCATGGCCCCAAAGAGATTGAGCCATGCGGCTGGAGAGTAGCACAGCGCGGGCAGGATTCAGTCCGGTGATCAGCCCCCAGGCACTCAATGCACCAACGATGAGGATTGGTAATAGAAATAACCCGACAGCACCGAGTACACTTTTTAAACCCAGTAACAGGCCAGGACATAGGGTCAAAAACACTGCCGCGGCCGCACAAGGCCTGGCGGCATGGTCGGAACCGGGGCCAACGACATATGGGAGAAATAAGTTGGTTTTTTTTTTGTTTTTAAAAAGAAACGCGCTGCACAGCGACTTACCCGAATTTTAAAAACAAAAAAGGAGCAAGCCGCGGTGCTAGAGGCACTTAGTGATCGCGCAGAGCAGAGAAACAGCGCTTCTGGCTCCGCAGAAAACTAAGAACTGAGGCCACGCTGAGGAGAGGCGCGCCCTGATTTGGGCGGGAAGGCACACACACATGGCGCGGTACACTCGCAAGCTTGAAGATATTCATGCAAGTTTGCTTGCAAGACTGTCCGCTTGGGGCTCCATAGATGACATCACCCACATATAGAGAATATGCTGCCTGCTTGTCCTGGGATAAAGAATGTTATTTTATTTTACAAAGTGCCAATTTGCAGAATCATTATGCTATGTTTTTGACATTGGTTCAGATCATTAAACCATGTCAATGAAAAGTGGAATTTTCAAATGTGGAACTCTCAGCTGTCATGAAGTTCCTATTCCTGCAGAAAAAAACTTCAAAGGAAATCCATGCAAATGGTGAGTGACAAATGTCCATCATACTCCACAGTGATGAAGTGCTGTGCAAACTTTCAGCATGGAGATTGAGACTGAAGATGCATCAAGGTCTGGGAGGCCTCAAAACGCTGTCAACTCCTCAAATTGTTGACCACGTCCATTACCTAATTTTGGCAGATCTGTGAATATCGGCTAAAATAATTGCTGAGACATTACAGATATCCAGGGAATGTGTTGGGTATATAATCCACTAGTAGCTGGGTATGAAGAAGCTGTCAGCCAAGTGGGTGCCCAAATGTTTGAATGGACACTTCCAAGTTGATTTTGCAATATTTTCAGTGAGCTGGTGCCAACATTTTGGCTAAGGAAATTCAAGATCCAAAAATTAGTAGGAAAGGTCATGGCCACATTGTTTTGGGATCAAAAAGGTATTTGTAATGACTATCTTCCACAGGGCCAAGAAGCTGATGCAGAATACTACTGCAACTTGCTGTGCTGATTAAAGAAGGCACTGAAAGAAAAAAGGAGAAGGCAGCTGCGGAAAGGAGTTCTCTTTTTGTAAGACAATGCACCTGCTCACAAGACTGGCAAAACGATGGATGCTTTGACACAGTTGGGGTTTCAGTGCATAGACCATCCACCCTACTCACCAGATCTTGCTTCATCTGATTATTTTCTGTTTCCAAACCTTAAAGAGAGTTTGAAAGGGCAACAATTTGAGTGATTCAGAGGTAATTGCAACAGCGGAGCAGTATTTCAGTGACTAGATATCAGAGTATTTCTTGGAAGGGTTACAGAAACTTCAGACGTGATGTGCCAAATGTGTTGAATATGTGGAATAACTTGTAAGTTTCATGGCTCCAAATCATTCCTTTCTTGGTTGGGCTGAGAACTTTTCAACACCCCCTCCTATATTGGTTTCGAAAGAAATTCTAGAAGTTAGAATATTGTTTAGGAAAATTTCTGTTAGGAAGTTATCCTTAATCCTCCAAAAATTAACATTACCTTTTATAGTTTAGACCCTATTTCAAAGGGTTTATTGATAGAAACAAAACTTGAAATTTTAAACTTGGTTATTGACATTTATTAATTTTTGAATCTTAATTGAGGCTCCATAACATGACTTGATAGATGTCCAGATAAAATCAATTAAAACCAAAAGATATACTCTAATTTTGAATCAGATTTAAGCAGGCGAGAAGTATGTTTTGGAGAGCAATAAGGTATGTATATTTTGAAAAACGCTCATGTTAGCACCTCTCTGAGGACCTAGACACAATACCTCTTTATCAGGGAGTGAATGCTTTTAAAGTGTAATATCCTTCACATAGCGAGTCAAGGCCAAATAACTTGTGCTGAAGATTGTTGAGTTTATTACATTAGGGATTTCTATTCCGCCATTACCTTGCAGTTCAAGGCGGATTACAGAAGAAATATCTAGGATGTATTACAACAAGAGCTTACAAAAAATAAATAAATAACTGAATAAATAAAAATTGGTCATTTTCAGAGAGTAAGAAATGGGTAGGTTATTTGTTTGGGGTAGTTGGCTTTAGTGAGAGGTGGAATTTGGAGCTTGCGGTATTATTTCTTTTTTCAGAGTTTTCTTGAAGAGTATGATCTTAATTTATTTTCTAAAAGTCTTGTAGTCGAGGGATGCCGTCAGTAGATTGGCGATTTGGTTGTCTAGTTTGGCTGCTTGAGTGGCCAGTAGGCCATCATATAGTTTTTTCCATTTGACCTCCTTAATTGGGAGGTATGAGAATGGGGCGTGAGTTTTCCTATGTCTGGTTGAGGTGTTGTGGATGAGGCGGTTATTCAGGTAGTTTGGACTGTCTCCGTATAAAGTCTTAAATAGTAGACAGTAGAATTTGAATTGCATTCTTGCTGGGACCGGAAGCCAATGCGATTGGAGATATGCTTCTGTAATGTGGTCATGTTTTTTTAATGAATAGATGAGTCTTAGTGCTGTGTTTTGGATAGTTTGTAGTTGTTTTGTTATGGTTGTAGGGCATGGGAGGTAGAGGATGTTACAGTAGTCAAGTAGGCCTAGTATTAAGGACTGACCTATGAGCTGGAATTGTGTTTTCTCTAAGAATTTCCGAACTTGTCTTAAGTTTCTCATGACTGAGAATGACTTTTGTATTGTTTTATTGATTTGCGGTTGCATGGTGCAGCATCTGTCGATAGTTATTCCTAGCAGTTTTAGGGTGGCTTGTATGGGGTAGTTGATTGCGTTGATTTCAATGTTGGTTATGGTTGATATTTTGTCATTTTCTAGGAGGATGAATTTAGTTTTATCTGGTTCAATTTCGGTTTGTGATCTTTCATCCAGGTTGCTATTGATTTTAGTGTTTGGTATATTGTGTTTGTCATGGAGGGTTCTGGTTGATCAAAGGGTATGAGAATGGTAATGTCATCGGCATAGCTGTAGGAGGTTATGCCTTGTTTGTCCAGGTGAGAGCTGAGGGAGGCTGTATAGAGATTGAAGAGAGTCAGGGATCCTTGTGGAACTCCGCAGGGGTTTGACCAAGGTTCAGATTTTTGTTTGTCTGATTTTACTCTATAGGTTCTTGATTTAAGGAATCCTTCAAACCATGTGTATACTTTATCTGTGATGCCTATTGTATCTAGGATTTTTAGCAGTATGTTATGGTCCACCAAGTCGAATGCAGCGGTCAGGTCTAGTTGTATGAGCATCATTTTTTTTCCTGTGCTGAGATGTTGTCTGGCTGTGTCCAAGAGAGATCCTAGTAGTGTTTCCGTGCTGAAGTTGTTTCTGAAGCCGGATTGTGTGGGATGGAGTAAGTTATGGTTTTCTAGGTAATTGGAGAGGAATTTGGCAACTAGTCCTTCTATTATTTTGACGTAGAGTGGAATAGGGGCAATGGGTCTGTAGTTGGCTGTTTGGTCTATCGGTCCCTTGGGGTCTTTGAGGATCGGGGTGATGATGATTTTGCTGAGGTTGGTAGGGTAGTGGCCGTTTATTAGCGAAATTTGTATCCAGTTTAGAAGAAGCGCGCGGAATTTTGTGCTGGATGTTTTTAGAAGATATAGTGGACAGTTGTTGAGGTCACAGGATGCATGGCTGTATTTTTTGTAGTACTTGTTGAATTCGGGCCATTGAATGTTGGGGAATTGAGACCATATTCTGTCTGCTGCAGTAGAATCTCTATCTGTGGGGAGAATTGTGAATTCATTAGGATGGGTAGAGGTATCATTGAGGGTAGCTCTTGCATTAGTAATTTTATTTTGGAAGTGTTCTGCTAATAGCATGGCTGAGGAGGGGGGTATTGTTAGTGGTCAGGTAGGGTTTGGGTTTAAATGAAGTAATTCCAACGGAGATTATACTTGTACTGAAGTAATCCGCCTTGACGTTAAAGATAATGGTGCATTCAACACTGACCTTGTGTGAAACATAGCTATATTCTAAACCAGAAGGCCATTTTCTTGAAATTCTTTTCATATACAAACACTGAAGCAGTTGCTGGAGAATAGATTCTTGTTTTATGCATGGAGACCAAAATCTTGTTTGGTCAAAGGATCACATAAGTATTGTGGGAAGTATGAGAAATGTTTTTGATAATATGTAACAGAGATCTTCTTCTGTTTGGGCAACTTAAGACAGAGCACCATGATATCATCATTGTCACTGAGCTGAGCAAAAGCCTAGAACAACATTAAAGTCTTGGCGCAATAGCCTTTTGATCAGCTTCAAAACCTCTCCTTCTCATGCTCACCTCTGGTGACTTGATGACCATTCCTGGCTAACTCCCCTAGACAAGTCATCTTGGATGAGATACATACCTGGCTTTGAGCTTGACTTCAAGAAGGAAGAGAAGGTAAGCTTTAACATTGAAAGTTTGTGAACTGAAATTGCCAGTTTTGAAACTGATGATTTTACAGAAATAGAGAAAATGATAACAAATAGCCTTATCCATTCATACCATCCACTATTCCTTACATATCCTTTGTGCTTGTCCCATGCTTTCTTGAATTCAAATACAATCTTCATCTCTACTACCGCCACTGAGAGTCCATTCCACACATCTACCACCCTTTCCATAAAGCAGAGATACTTACCTAATAAATAGGTGCTCTCTGAGGACAACAGGCATATATTCTAACATGTGGCTATAATCCACAGAACCTGTTATGGACACTACCAAGGCACTGTCACTTTAAATCTTTAGGCAGTGTGCATATCACATGCGTGCCAGTGCCTTCCCACACAATGTTGGCTTGCAGGACCATCAGTTCAGTAACAAAGCTAAGAAGCCAACTAAGAGAGGTGGACAGGTTGTGAGAATAATGCCTGCTGTCCTTGGAGAACACCTACTACAGGTAAGTATTTTTTTCTTTCTCCGAGGACAAGCATGCATAATATCACATGTGGGACTCCCAAGCTGCCAGGATCATTATTCTGGACGAGGGTAATGGATATATAAACATAAACCTGGTAAAACCCAAGAGGGTTGGAGGAAAAGGTGGTGTTCAGAAAGTAAAAAGATTCTGAAGAACTGCTTATCCAAACCACCATCTCTTCTGGCGTTTTTGATCTAAAGAGTAGTGAGAAGTAAAAGATATGGATTGAGGACCAAGTAGCCACCTTGCAGATGTCCTCAATAGATGCAGAGTGGAAATGAGCTACCAAGGCAGCCATAGCTCAGAAACTGTGGGCTGTTACAGGGCCCTGTAGCATAAGCCCAGCCTGAGTATACATGAAGGAGATACAGCCTGTTTGCCAAATGGAGATGATTCTCTATAACAAGAACTCTGAGTCTGTTAGAGACAAAAGTCACAAAGTTGGGAGATCCTCTATGAGATTTAGTCTGGTCCAGGTAGTATGCCAGAGCACGTTTGCAGTCCAAGATGTGAAGAGCTGTTTCCCCAGTTTGGGAATCTGGCTTTAGAAAGAAACAGACAGAACTATGGATTGGTTAAGGTGGAATTCTGAGACAACTTTGGGAGGAACTTTGGATGAGTACAAAGCACTGCCCTGTCATGGTAGAAACTTGTGTAAGGAGGATCCGACATAAGAGTTTGAAGTTCAGTCGCACGACGTGCGGAGGTGAGGATAACGAGGAAAACGACTTTCCAAATGAGAAGTTCAAAAGAACAAGATGTAAGCAACTCAAAGGGAGACTTCATAAGAGCAGATAGTACCATGTTAAGATCCCAAACAGGAGGAGGCTTGATAGGTGGTTTTGTGTGGAATAGGCCATTCATGAAACAGGCTACCAAGGGATGTAGAAACAGAGGTTTCTTGTCCAAAAGAGAGTGAAACTCCCTGATAGCACTGTGATGGACTCAAACTGAATTATTATTTTTTTGACCAGAGTTATAGAGGAGGAGAAGATAGTCTAGTATGGATGGAAGTGGACAGGTGACAGGTTCCAGAGAATGCAAAACACATCAGGAAGAAAATCTTGTCCATTTGAACTGGTAACAGTGCTGATTGGAATGTTTTCTAGACACTTCAATAACAGCAGATACTGCAACTGAGAGGGAGAAACCATTTACACTCCTCCCTCCGTATTCATAGTGATAGGGGATTAACAGACCCGCAAACACAGAAAAACCACAAATAACTTTTTCATGTTATTCATGGTTTTCTATTAAAAACCCTCGTGAATATGGTGAAACCGCGAATAACTGGGAATCAGTGATTTTCTCTGTAAACGCTGGGAATCAGCGATTTTGTCTGTGCACGCTGGGAATCAGTGCTTGGAAAAACGCACCAAAATTCTTCTTTGCAACCATGGATACCATAATTTGGGAAGGGGGGGAGCCAGAAACCTAAAAAAAGTGAATAATTGAAATCGCAAGTGCAGAAACCGCGAATAAGGAGGGAGAAGTGTACTTGGTTAGTGAAAGAAACCACACATTTAGTGTTAATGAATAGGTGTTGGGGTGAAGGAGGGATCCGTTCTGCATTAGTAGTATTAGGAACAGTTGCAACTTGCATGGTTTCTTGGCCTAGAGCTCTAATAGTGGAAACCAAACCTGGTATGGAAAAAGCGGTGCTATGAGTAGCATGGTCTGACCCTCAAAACAACTTCATTGATGACGATGCATGCGTTGAGTGGATCCGTACTAACCCCAATGCTCGATGTTGAGCAGGGGTGCGTGCCCGCATCCTAGATCGGGCTGGGCTGAAGCAGGCATGGAAGCTGTTAGCATTTGTTAAAGCTATGTTTTCAGTAGCCCCGAAAGTTCTTGCTTGAGCATAGCCTGGATCTCCTTCTCGAGAGACAGTACTGGTACTGGAAGAGACATCAGAATGAAAGCAGTCTGCTATACTGGATGTCAGGGCTTGGGAGACCTTGATGTCGAGGTATGCCTTTGAGGAGACATCAGCTGGATGAAAGGAGAGCAATCCTTGGTGCACTGATGTTGTGTATCAAGAAGTTGACACTTGGAAGGACACAGTGCCATGTCTAGAAAGGGAAGAACATTTGTGCTTCTTAGCTTTCTTATGTGTCGCGTCCCTCAATGTTCAAGACATAGATGAAGAGGAAGTAGAGTCTTTTCTCTGCAAGAAGTTCAACATCCTGGATATGGTGTCAATGCACTTAGTGCTGATGTCAATGCCTAAGTGACAGGAGGCTGGGTCCTGGGTCCCCCCCCATGCTCAATGTCCATGCCAATGTGGTACTGAAAAGTTTTTTGAATTAGACAGAGGTCACAGTGAATATCACAGTGTTCAGGACTCAGACACTGGACACACCAATTATGTGGGTCTGAGCCTGATATGGTCCAAATACATTGAGAACACTTCTTAAAGCCACTCAGTATCCTCTGACATGGAGGGGAAAACAGCAGATGCTAAGTAATGGCCCAGGGAAATCAAGTAATTAGGATGTCGAAAATGGTTGACGCTTCTGGGAGGAAAAAAGAACTCAGTGGCCTGAAGGCCAAAAAATGAAAAATTGACAAAAATTATCCAAAGTTGAGTAAAATACTGGAACTTGTTAAAAACAAATTATAAGAAAAACACTAAAAAATAAGTACAGGAAAGCACAAAAAAAGGGGCAAATGTTTGATGTGCTGAAGAAAATTGAACACATAATGTTTCAGCTTTGCAGTTGCAGAAGATGAACTGTTGGTTCCCCAAGCTGATGTCAGGCAGGAAAGCACAGACATGTATGTGCCTAAAGATTTAAAGTGATAGTGCACTTGGTGTCCGTGAATGATGTCACCCACATATGAGAATATTATACCTACTTGTCCTTGGAGAAAGAAGCATTTTCTTGCATTACTCTTCAGACTATTGCCTTATACCTTCATCCCATGCCCACTTGTTCTAGAGCAGGGATCTCAAGGTCCCTCCTTGAGGGCTGCAATCCAGTCAGGTTTTCAGGATTTCCCCAATGAATATGCATTGAAAGTAGTGCATGCACAAAGATCTCATGCATATTCATTGGGGAAATCTTGAAAACCCGACTGGATTGCGGCCCTCAAGGAGGGACTTTGAGACCCCTGGTCTAGAGCTTCCTTTTAACTGAAAGAGGTCAGCTTCCTCTGCATTTATAACATGGAGGTACTAAAAAGTCTCTACCATATCTCTCTTCTCCCTCCTTTCTTCATAAGCATACAGATTGAGGTCTTTTAAGTTATCTCCCTCTATCCTTTATGACAGACAGCACCTGCCATTTTAGTGGTTGTTCTCTGAACTAACCCCATTTTGTTTATATCTTTTTGCCACAACTATACATATTATAAGTCTGGTGAGATCTCATTTAGATTATGTTTATTGGAAGCTTCTATACCGCTACTAATGAGTCAATTTAGGGTGGTTTGCATGAGCTTCAGTAAAGGTGTTACAATACATTGGCTTCATATTCCTGCTGGCCATTCTGCTCTCAAGCATTCTTCTGGATTTTTTGCCATTGCCTTTTCTACCTATTTGGTTACATTCAGATCATTAGATATGATCACTTCACTTAAGTCCCACTTTTTTTTCATACACAGAATTGTGTCACTCCCCTATACTGTCCAGCTCCCTTGGGTTCCTGCAGCCTAAACGCAAGACCCTGTGTTTTTATTCTTTTTGGCCAAAATCACAGCTGCTAAAGCCTAGACCATTTTTCAAGATTTGCCAGATACTTTTGCATGTTATCCACACCATCAGGAGTGTCTACCCTACTACAGATCGTGCTATCATTTGCAAAGAGGCAAATCTTACATTAGACCACTCTTTATCATTCAAGGCCCATACAGATTTATTGGTTAAAAGATGCTTCATTGTTCTTTGGAAGTTGCTTACTATTAGAAAATATTTTGATTTTACTTCATTTAAAATTTTGGTTCAATCGTCAATTTTTTCAATATTGGACTACTGTAATGTTATTTACTTGGGCTCATACAAAAAAAAACAATCAGTCGATTAAGAATAATACAAAATACAGCAATTCGTTTGATTTTTAATTTGAAAAAAACACTATCATATTAGTTTATATTATCAAAAGCTCCACTGGATGCCGTTTGAGGCCAGAGTGTTATTCAAATCTGGTTGCATCCTGTTTATATCTTTTTGAAAGTGTGGTCTCCAGAATTGTACAAAATATTCTAAATGAGATCTTACCAGAGTATACAGGGGCATCAATACTTCCTTTTTCCTACTGGCCATACCTCTCTCTATGCACCCTAGCATCATTCAAGCTTTCACTGTCGCCGTTTCAACCTGTTTGGCCACCTTAAGATCATCACTAACTATCACAACCATATCCCGGCCCCTCTTTCTTGCAAAAAAAGTTCTTCACCCCCTAAACTGTACTGTCCCCTTGGGCTTTTGCAGCCCAAATGCATAACCTTATCTTTATCGGCTTCTACATATTTCTCCCCTTCACCTTTGAGAATCACAATGTCACTTTTGCACTTCTTTCTATCACTAATATATCTTTAAAAAAAAGTCTTCACCCATTGTTTTACCAGACAACAATTCCTTGACATAATCCCTCATCCAAAAAGTTAGGTTTTTGGGTTTTTTTAAACTCTACAATCTTTACTTTTGAATGAGTCCTCTCTACACATGTCTTAATATCACTGCATTCCAGATGATCACCTCTCGCCCCCACCCTCGTAATATAAGAAACACGTACCCTGTTTGTAAGTACTAATTCCATGATGGCCCCATCTCTCATGGGTTCCATTACCAACTGCTAGAACAATTCTCTTTGTAGAGCATCCAGGATCTCCCTACTTCTAGAAGACCCTGCTATATTGTGAATATTTCCTAATAAATTTCTGTCCACTTCTTGTCTGTGAAGGAGCCCTGTATATAACACCAATATAAACACATTTTCCATTCCATCTTTCCAGATTGACCCAGTATCTCTTATGTTACCTTGTAGGTCCTGCAGCTGTGTGGCTTTAATATGATCTTTAATATATAAAAACATTCCTCATCCTTTTCTTCCTACCCTGTCTTTCCTGAACAGATTATGGTCCAGAATAACTATATCCCAGTCATGGTTCTCTGTAAACCATATCTCTATGATTGCTACTACATCCAACTTACCCTCTTCTATCACAGCCTCCAGATCTAGAACCTTGTTTCCCATATCTTTGAGTATTAGTAAATACTGCTTTCCAAACATTGCTCCCTCTTCCCATTTGTGTAGAGGCATTTTTGTGATTCAGTTACCTGAGGGCTTATACTCACCTGGAACCTAAATCAATAACTATGATTTGGATTATTCTTCCCAATAAGCATCGTTTTTCATTTTGTCCACATTAAATTTCATCTGCCATTTGGATGTCGTCTTCCAATCTCCTCAGGGTCTCCAGCAATTTTTCACAGTCTGAATGTGATTTAACAACTTTGAACAGTTTTGTGTCAACTGTAAATTCAAACACCTCACTTGTCATTTCCATTTTTGGATTATTTATAAATGTTAAATAGCACCAGTTCCAGGACAGATCCTGGGACACTCTACTCCTGACTACTTTACCAGCTTCTCTTAGCTTTTCCAGATTTTGCTGCCACACTTTTCAAGAAATTCCTAAAACAGAAATAACAACACGACCACTAAAAACCCTCAAGATCTTCATATTACCTCTCTAGCTATTCTCTACAATTCATATAAGTCTGTCATTCAGTAACACTGTAATTCTTTATTCATTGTAATTCTTTATTCATTGTAATTCTGTCCTTAAACTAACCTTTTGTAATCCGCCTTGAACCGCAAGGTAATGGCGGAATAGAAATCCCTGATGTAATGTAATGTAATGTAATGTAATGTAATGTAATGATGTAATGTAATTTTCAGTAACTTGTTTAAAGAAACCACAGGTCCCCTTTCTCTCTCTTTTTTAAGTTACTTACCTTATAAAAATATATACTGCCCTTAAAATAGCTCCTTTCAGTACTGCCCACTGATTTTCTACTTCTCCCAGATGCTCCTATTCTGCTCTTTCTTGAGGTATTCTTCCATATTAACAGCCATTTTTTTAATGAAACCTCTCCACAAGAACTTTAATATTAAAACACATCATCCAATGATCACTGGATGCCAGATGATTACCCATTATAACACCAGAAACACTTTCCCCCATTTGTAAGCACTAAGACTAGTATGGCTTCCTTCCATGTGGGTTCCAGCTACTGGATTCGCTCTCCATGTACAGAATCTAGGATCTTCCTTCTTCCATATACTGAAATCACCTATTAGCTGTACTACCATTCATAACTTTATTGTGAATATCTAAAATTAAATCTATTTCTGCATGTAAAGGAGGCCTGCCTGTATGTCATACTAAACAATATACAACTCTCACTTTCCAGATTAACCCACAGTGCTTCCCTCCTTATACCACAAGTCTTGCAATTCTACATAAGAATAGCCTTACTGGGTTAGACCAATGGTCCATCAAGCCCAGTAGCCCATTCTCACGGTAGGCAATCCAGGTCCCTAGTACCTGGCCAAAACCCAAGGAATAGCAACATTCCATGCTACTGATCCAGGGCAAGCAGTGGCTACCCTCATTTCTTTCTCAACAACAGATTATGGACTTTTCCTCCAGGAAATTGTCCAAACCTTTCTTATCATCAAATTTAACACATAATGCTACTCCTCCTTCCTTTCTAGTCCTTCCTGAATACATTATAGCCTGGTAAAAATATATTCCAGTCATAGTTCTATGACCTGCATCTCAATGACAGCCACTAAATCCAAGTCAGCTTGTTCCATCACAGCTTCTAGATCAGAACCTTTTCTCCATTATACAAGCATTAATATATACAGCTTTCTAGATGTTGCCCTTTTTCCATAGAAGTATTTTAATGTTTTACATACCTGAGGGGTTTTTACTTACTGACCGGCTTTGTTCACTCATCCCCGATAATCCTAGTTTAAAACCCTTTTCAGCAGGTCAGCCAGCTTATAGAAGATACTTCATCTCTTCTTTGATATGTGGACACTATCTCTGTTCAGCAACTTTTGGAATATCATCCCATGGTCTAGGAAACTAAAATGTTCTTGATTATATCATCCATACAGCCATGCATCATCTCCAGATGCAAACCTCTTTGCTTTGGCTTTTACCATCAACATACTGACACCACCACCACCTGAATACCTACCTGCTTCGCTTTCTCTCCCAGAGCCATGAAATAATTTTTTATATGTTGGTGGGATACATAACAGTGCCAACATGAATGAGCAGCAATGGATATTAGTCTGTAGGCTTTCTGAGTCTTGACAAACTCTCCATGTCTCAGGTCTTGGCACCAGGCAGACAGCATACCTTCTAGGATATCATGTCTAGTGAACAGATGGATGCCTCTGTACCCCTCAGAAGGGAATAGAATTTGAAATTGATAATGGTATGAAAATTATCTGGATTTGTTTATTTCCAAATTTTTAGACTGCTTAACCTATATCGGGCTACAGAAGAATACATATAAATGCCAAATAAAATATAACTTCCAATAAAATAAAAACATAATGCAGTGGTTCTCAAACCTGTCCTATGAGGAACCCCAGCAACTCAGGTTTTCAGGATATCGACATTGAATATTCATGATTTAGGTTTGCATGCAATGAAGTAAATGTATATCTAACTCATGAATATTCAGTGTGGCTATCTAAAACTTGTCTGGCTGGTGTTCTCCCAGGGCAGGTTTTGAGAACCACTAACAAACCATAACAACCTATAAACATAAAATTAATTACAAAACATTAAAAAGAAGTAAATAAAAAAGTAAGCCCACAAATACAGACAAATGAATTTAAGAACATGCAATCAAATAACAAGGTTTCACATAGCTTAAAAAACACAGCCAGGTTATGTACCTATTTATGTTCATTCCAGCTGATTGGGCCAATGCAAGAAAAGGCTCTATGCCTTTACCAAATACTTAACCCCATCTGGAAATTTCAGCAATAAATACTGAAAGGAATTCAACATCTATTTCGGGAAGGTAACATTGTATGCAGAAAACAAATTTTTATAGATCATTTTAGATTTTAAACACCATTAAATTCTTCTCTTTGGGCTGTGGAAAACAATGAAAGGATTGAAGAATTGCTTAAGAGTATGGTTTTGCATTTTGGTCTCTATAAACTGCAACCTCCTCTATTGTTTCTTGAGAAGGCCTTTAGGATATCATAGTAATCTAAGCACATTAATTTAAGGCATGGACAACTGCAATGGATTCTCATCCCTTCCCAATCAAGATCACAAATTGCAAATGTTCCAAATATTGAAACAACAAGCTTAAGTAACTGCACCAACATACTTTTGCATTGTCAAATGTGTATCAAACAGCCACGATTCTCACTTCTTCACTGGACTTAAGTATACTGTCTTGGAATTGTATTTGTAAGCATAAAAAGACCTAAACCAGTGTCTCTCAAACTTTTTTCTTTTTTTTTTTAGCTCCAGCACACTAAACGGAGCAAATGTTTTTCATGGCACATTATAACTGAAATTATAAAATTGCAAAACCAACAAAAAATTAAATTTGTAAGTTATTAATTTAAAGTTCCTTAAGCTATGTATGGATAATTGTAACTATGGTGAAACTAAAGTAGATAGAATAGAATTACTAATGAGATAGATGGGCTTGTTTTCAAGTGCAAATTAACTCAAAATGCAACTTGATAGTCGACAACCAAACACAGGTTTCATCATCCACCATCTGCAGTTGCTCTCTTTTTTTTCCCCAATTTAATTTCTGTTAGAGCTGAAAATCCAAGTTCGCAACGATAAGAAGATCTAAATGGCAACAAAGACATTGCTTTGTTGCTCAAATTAGGATAACTACTGCATAAAAAGTAAAAATAAAACTAAAAATTACTTGCTGTTAGTTTTCAAGGACCAATCATGTCAAAGAATGATGCTTGTCTGGGCGATTGTATCCTTACGCACGCAGACATTCATAATATTGACAGACTCTTGCATACATGATGTATATGTCATCTATTTTAGTGTATACTTATGAAGGGAATTTTTAAAACTAAAGTAAAATTCTGGAATCTCTTGTGACATACCCAGAATCTATTTGGGGCACACCACTGTGCTGTGACACATACTTTGAGAGACACTGACCTAAACACATGTAGCCTGATAGATAAAACCACATACGTGGTTGGCAGAACATGCTGACCATTTAAGTTGTAAAAAAAAAAAAAAAAAACTTTTGGTGTTGGGAAGGCATAAATTCTGGCCATCTAGGTCACCGAACTGTCAAAAATTATTCTTCTGAAAAAGGATAGGTTTTGTGGAAGACAGGAGATGGTGGCAGCATGAAAAATTATACAGAGTGGTGAAATTCATCTGATCTCTATAAAAGTAAGTGCACATGCAGATGCCCCCAAACACCAAGTATAACTTTAATTGGAAAAAAAAGTCTATTTAAACATTATGGGCTTGATTCAGTAGATGGCACTCAAAATTTAATGCAAAAAAATAAAACAAAATCAGGACTGAATGGTATTCTATAAAGGGCATTTCTTTTATTCAGCATGTTCATGGCACTTTGATTTACTTACACCCAGTTTATTGGTGTAAATCCTTGCAACCATTCTATAACACTGTGTGTATCTCAAGGGAATGCCTCTAACCCACTCATATCCCTTCCATCATTAGACCCCCTAGCAGATCAGGGCAGAATCATTTTGGCGCTGCTGTATAAATGAGTTTGTGTATTTTCACACAGATCTGCTATTTCTGCCCCATTTTGGCACCTTGCATCCATTAGAATGTTTTCTGCGGGAGAAGATTCAAGATGATGTCTTAGCAGGACAGATGCTGTGAGGCTCCAAGTTCGGGGAACTTTTCTACATTAAAACTTTGGATAAGAGGAAAGGGAAAGTCAGGACCTATCCATTTGAGTCCTCTCCAATTCCCCTTTCTACCACTGACCGATTCGTGACCCACACTGCACGTCCCTCCAGATTGGATGCTGGCGAAGAGGCAGCCTTACCTGTGTTCGATACTACACTGAGCCCGTAGGAGAGATTTCCACCAATGGATCTAGACAGTGAGCTGCACACTGAGCTTTCGATGAACCCACAGGGAGAAGGAAACCCTGCGGATTTCTCATCACCAGAGGGGAGTGCTCGAGGCTGGAGAAGAGACGCTGATGCACGGAGCACCAGTATGGGAGCCGAGTTTGAGCTCCACTTGGAGACCAAAGGTGCTGTGGGTGGTGCACGACTACGAGAGGATACCAGGTCTGTGGAACCCTGAAAGGGGCTACGTGAGGATTAAGCCCCCCAAGAAAAACATATATAGTGAAATAAAGACATAAAGAATATTGCTCTGATATATCAGCTAAGATTTGCTATGATAGAAAGCTTGCACTATGCCCCAGAAATATATTAGGCAAGTGCCATAGGCATTAGGACCTTGTTAAGCAATCAACATGTCATTCTGACCATCTGCAAGAAGGCAGTCGATATAAAATTAACTTAAACCCTTTAACTTCGTCCTAATGAACACCAAACTCTGCTTATCACTGCTAAATCTAACAGATCATGTGAATATGATTTACTTTAGTGCACTTCCCTGATACAATAAAATGATTTTATGTTTGCATTATAATTTGTATGTAATAGCTATTTTCTGTTTCCTGAGGCATGTAATATGTTATAATTCAATTAAAATTGAATAAATAAAGAATTTTTTTTTAAAAGAATGCTTTTCTGCACCAATAATTCAGCACAGAAATAGTGCCTAATGTTTAGCGTCATGTTTGGAATTCTCCTATATATGCAGAGTTTTAGCACAATCCCTGGACATTTTTACCACCATTGAGTATTCACACAACTCAAACAAATAAGCAATTTGTTTTAACCTCATTTTGCTCAGTGTTCCAAAATGAAAGATTATGTTCTTATCTTTGTTAATCTTCTTTCTTGTAAATTCATGCTCTATTCCTGGACAGGTGAGTTATGCATCCCATGTCATTACTGCCCCTCCTTTCTTACCTCAGGACTGCCCTCAGGTTTCCAATTTGTGCAATAGAAGTGACATCTATAAAGGACATAGACAAAAGGAAGGGGTATGGAGAAACCCAAGTTCCTACCATGGAAACTAACTTTATGAACAATGCATGCCTAAGATTTTTTTTTTTTAATCTTGGGCATATATTGTTCATAGAGTTAGTTTCCATTGTAGGAACTTGAGTGTGATTAGCTAGCTCACATTTTTGCTTATTGTTATATTGTTTGGTAAAACTCCCCAACAAATAAGTCTGATCTGTTCATAACAGGAAAAATCTTAACAATTATAAACAATTGAAACAGGATAATAAATAGTATAAACCTGAAATAAACTGTGCTATAAGGAGAGACAGCCTGCACTAACAGAGGAGGAGGGTACTACAGCTAGGGACCCCCAAGGCAAAGTGCATAACATATTCAGATGGAACTTTTAGAAACCATTAGTCAGTACTTATTAAAGTAGACAATCGATGAATCAGCAACTCCTAGGGCAGGTTTTAGGAATAGAGCATGGATTTACAAGAAAGAAGATTAGCAAAAGGTAAGAACCTAATCTTTCATTCTTGTACAATCCCACTCTCATGCAGGAACTAAGGAGCCTCAGGGAGGAGGTGATACGCCTGAGAAGCATCCGAGAGGACGAGGCCTACATCGACGGAGTTGTCCAGGAGCTGTCCCAAATCACCGAGCAGGCCCATGACAAGTCCATCCTCGAGACACCCAAATCATCAGCTTTGAAACCAACAATTGGGATACAGGAAATGGCTAGCGGCACTGACTCCTGGCAGCTGGTGACCTCCTCCACGGGCAAACATAGGAGACCCCCCCGCCCCTTTTTCAATCTCTTCATCTTCTTCCTTCTTCTTACAAACAGGGCAGCTATACATCAACCCCTCAACTCGCCCTACGGAACAGATTCCAGATTCTTCAAGAAGGAACTGCCGATGAGGGACAGGAGCAGGAACAGGAGCAGGCCCAACACACAGCTCCATCTCCAGGGACAACTGACCGGCTCCCCCCAAAGAAGCGCAGAGTAATAGTCATCGGGGATTCCATGCTGAGGGGCACCAAGGGACCAATTTGCAGACCGGATATGCAATCTAGGGAGGTCTGCTGTCTGCCTGGAGCCAGGATACGAGATGTCACCACCAGTCTGGATAGACTACTCACGCCCCGAGACCACTTTCCTATGCTTCTTGTCCACATAGGAACCAACGACACTGCCAGGAACACACCGGAGACCATCACCAGAGACTTTGGAGCACTGGGTGAGAGGCTGAAGCAGACAGGAGCGCAGGTGGTTTTCTCATCAATCCTCCCAGTTAGAGGCAAGGGAAGAGCCAGAGATGAACGTATCCTGAGGACGAATGAGTGGCTACAGGGATGGTGCCGGGATATGAACTTCGGATTCCTAAACCATGGGGAAGCGCTACAAGGACTTCAGGAACCAGACGGACTCCATCTGACCAGTAGGGGTAAGAACGTCTTCGGACACCGACTAGCCCGCCTGCTTCACAGGGCTTTAAACTAGGTAAGTCGGGGGAGGGTACCCATTCACATATTAGTGCAGAAAGGAATTATCCTGATGAGGTGAGTCGAAACTCCGCTTCCATGTCCAAGGTAAGTACCCACATTGCAAACAGTTCTTTGGGAGTCACACCGACTCGGGTAGGATACGCCTCACAGGGACTTAGCAAACACAAGATATGGAGGGCCATGTATGTCAATGCACACAGTTTAGGTAACAAAATTCTAGAATTGGAGGCTGAAATAAGGAATGCCGACCTAGATGTGGTGGCAATATCTGAAACTTGGTTCACGGACTCACATGGGTGGGATATGGCTATACCGGGCTACAATCTACTTC
This sequence comes from Geotrypetes seraphini, assembly GCF_902459505.1. Taxonomy (NCBI): domain Eukaryota; kingdom Metazoa; phylum Chordata; class Amphibia; order Gymnophiona; family Dermophiidae; genus Geotrypetes; species Geotrypetes seraphini. The sequence continues at coordinate 106,282,928 of NC_047088.1, read as the reverse complement.
GTCAGGACAGAGAGGGCAGGTTAGGAGGGGGGGTAGCTCTATACATTAAAGAGGACATCAAAACCACCAGGATCACAGATGTCAAGTACACCGGGGAGTCCCTCTGGGCAAACCTGGCAAGAGGCAGAGAAAAATGCCTGTATCTAGGTGTGGTATACAGACCCCCAAGACAACTGGAAGACATGGACGCAGAATTAATTGAAGACATAGAGAATATCACTCTACGAGGAGAAGCTGTACTGCTAGGGGACTTCAATATGCCTGATGCAGACTGGAACTCATTTTCAGCGACAACCAGTGGTAGCAGGAGGCTCTTAACCTCCATAAAGGGAGCACGTCTCAAACAAATGGTAACGGAGCCCACTAGGGCCCAGGCGATCCTCGACCTGGTACTCACCAACGGGGAAAACGTCTCAGAGGTCTCAGTAGGAGATACGCTAGCCTCCAGTGACCACAAAATAGTATGGTTCAACCTTAGGAAAGGCTTCCCTAGATCAAACACGAAAACAAAGGTACTCAATTTCCGGGGCACAGACTTCGCACGCATGGGAGATTTCGTCCATCAGACGCTGCAGGACCAAGCGGAGACCGATGATGTAGAAGCTAAGTGGTTAACACTGAAATCAACCATACATGAAGCAACTAGCCGCTTCATAAAATCAGTAAATAAACGACAAAGAAACAATAAACCCCAAAGGTTCACCGCGGAGATCTTGCACCTCATTAAGGAGAAGAAAAAAGCGTTTCTCTCCTACAAGCGCACGGAGAAAAGAGAGGCAAAAGTAGAATATAGGACCAGGTCTACAGCGGTCAAAATGGCAGTTAGGGAGGCAAAACTTCGAGTGGAAGAAATTCTGGCAAAAAACATTAAAAAGGGGGACAAATCCTTCTTCAGGTATATTAGTGACAGAAAAAGGAACACAGGCGGGATAGTACGCCTTAGAAGACCGGACGGAAGTTACGTGGAAGCAGATTCCGATAAAGCGGAACTATTGAATGAATACTTCTGCTCAGTCTTCACCTGTGAGGCACCGGGACACGGTCCGCAGTTGAAGGCAACACAAAGCACAGAAGACCTGTTTCAGAATTTTGAGTTCACACCAGGTGAAGTTTACAGTGAACTGGCAAGACTCAATGTGAACAAAGCCATGGGACCAGACAATTTGCACCCAAGAGTGCTCAGAGAATTGAGCGATGTCCTGGCGAAACCGTTGGCTGAGCTATTCAATCTCTCCCTAAGTAAGGAGAAAGTTCCCCTGGACTGGAAATTAGCTAATGTCGTTCCTCTGCATAAAAAGGGTTGCAGGGCAGAGGCTGCGAATTATAGACCAGTGAGTCTCACATCAATAGTGTGCAAACTCATGCAAACACTAATTAAAAGCAAATTGGACACGATCTTGAATGAAGGGAATCTTCGGGATCCCAGTCAGCATGGATTCACCAAGGGTAGGTCCTGCCAATCCAATCTCATCAGCTTCTTTGACTGGGTAACAAGAAAGTTGGACTTGGGAGAGTCTTTGGACGTCGTGTACCTGGACTTCAGTAAAGCTTTTGACAGTGTCCCACACCGCAGGCTGCTAAGCAAGATGGAATCGATGGGGTTAGGAGAGACACTAACTGCATGGGTCAATGATTGGCTGAGTGGCAGACTTCAGAGGGTGGTGGTTAATGGTACCCTCTCTAAAACATCGGAGGTGACCAGTGGAGTGCCGCAGGGCTCGGTCCTGGGTCCACTCCTTTTCAACATATTCATAGGGGATCTGACTCACGGGCTTCAAGGTAAAATAACACTATTCGCCAATGACGCCAAACTATGTAATATAGTAAGTGAATGCAGTTTACAGAATTATATGGCGCAGGACCTGCTTACATTGGAAAGTTGGTCCTCAACCTGGCAGCTAGGCTTCAATGCTAAGAAATGTAAGGTCATGCACCTCGGAAGCGGAAATCCATGCAGGACGTACTTCTTGAACGGAGAAACTTTAACTAGGTCTTCAGCAGAACGAGATTTAGGAGTAATCATCAGTGCAGACATGAAAACTGCCAATCAAGTGGAGAAGGCTTCATCTAAGGCAAGGCAGATATTGGGTTGTATCAATAGAAGTTTCGTCAGCCGAAAGCCTGAAGTCATAATGCCGTTGTACAGGGCCATGGTGAGACCTCATCTGGAGTACTGTGTGCAATTCTGGAGGCCACATTACAGTAAAGATGTGCGCAGAATTGAATCGGTTCAACGGACGGCCACCAGGATGATCTCGGGGCTCAAGGGTCTCTCGTACGAAGAGAGACTGAACAAATTGCAGCTCTACACTCTTGAGGAACGTAGGGAGAGGGGAGACATGATCGAAACATTTAAGTACCTCACGGGACGTGTCGAAGTGGAAGATGATATTTTCTTTCTCAAGGGACCCTCGGCCACAAGAAGGCACCCGCTCAAACTCAGGGGCGGAAAATTTCATGGCGACACCAGAAAGTATTTCTTCACAGAGAGAGTGGTTGATCATTGGAACAAGCTTCCAGTGCAGGTGATCGAGGCAGACAGTGTGCCAGACTTTAAGAATAAATGGGATACCCATGTGGGATCCCTACGAGGGTCAAGATAAGGAAATTGGGTCATTAGGGCATAGACAGGGGGTGGGTAAGCAGAGTGGGCAGACTTGATGGGCTGTAGCCCTTTTCTGCCGTCATCTTCTATGTTTCTATGTTTCACTCTATTTCTGGACAAGTGGGACATAACAGAGCAATCCTGAAGAGTCAGGATGGGACTAATGAGCCTACTGCTAAAATGAAGGGACCAAAAGCAGCATCCTGCTTGGCCGCCACATTGATTCAGTTAGCAGCTGTACAAATCTCTTCAAGAGAAATCATCTATGACTCTGCCCACGAGGAGGAAACGTCTTTAGTAGAATGAGCCTTTACAGAAATAAGAGGCTTCTTTCTGGCTGTGATGTAGGCAGATGAAATAGCAATAAGGATCCATCTCAAAACTGTAGCTTTCAAAGTTGGCTACCAGTGCGAACAGGTGGTTGGAAACTCATTTGTGACCTCCAAGTATCGCAACAAAAGTCTGCGCACATCCAGAAACCCTAATACCCAGTCCTGCTCTCTTGAACCAGAGGAACAAGGTGGGAAGTCAGATCTCCTGGTCGATGTGGAAGCTCGAGACCACTTTCGGAACTGCACAAAAACATGCTGGAATCCATAATTTTAAGAAAAGGATCCCTGCAGGATAAAGCCTGAAGTTTGGAAACCCTGTGAGCTGAAATAATGGCCACCAGGAAGACTGCCTTAACTGTGAGATCCATTAAGGACACCTGCTCCAAAGGCTCATAGGGTGGATGAGCCAGTAATCAGAGAACAAGATTGAGATTCCAAGTCGGACAGGGTAGCTGTAGTGGGGACCAAAATCTCAACGCACCCCTCAGAAACCGGACGTCTGGATGAGTAGCCAAAGAGTCTCTCAGAGGCTTAGGACCCAAACAAGAGACACCGGTGATCTGAACCCTCATGGAGCCGACGGCCAGCCCCTTTTCCAGTCCGTCTTGAAGGAATGCAAGTATTAGATATACCGATGGCACCATTTGATCCTCGTGCTTCTGGACACAACACGTTTGATAACATCTCCAAGCTTTTGCATAGGCTGCCACAGTTTACTTCTTTTTGCTCCTCAAGAGTGAAGCTATCACGCCCGAAAAATAACCTCTGTGGACTAAGGCTGTGCGCTCAATAGCCAGGCCATAAGACCTAGAGCGCAATTGGAACCTGCATAAGAGGACAAGGATGGCAGGGAAGCCAGAGCCCCTGATCCAGCTGCAATTGAACCAGGTCGGCATACCATGGTTATTTTAGCCAGTTGGGCACCACAAGAACCACCTGGTCCATCTCAGAAGACAGCCTATCATAGGCAACAGCAGCTGAAGAATCAATCCGCCTTCTTGTTGACTGCTGACACCATGAGGTCGAACATCAGACGACCCCCACTGTTCCACTGTGCAGCTGAATGTTCTCTTGGACAAGGACCATTCGTCAGGATCCAGAGTCTGACGGCTGAGATAATCCACCTGGATGTTGTCTACACTTGCTAAGTGTGCTGCAGAAATTGCCACAAAGTGGTTTTCCGCCCACCAAAAGAGAAGCTGGGCTTCCTTATGCAGACACATGCACTTGGTGCCTCCCTGCCGATTGACATAAGCCCTGCCATGGCATTGTTTGAGAAGACCCATACCACCTGATTCTGGAGAAGACGCTTGAAGTGTAGGAAAGCCAACCAGATTGCACAAAGCTCCAGGCGATTGACTGAACACTTTCTATCAGAGGGGGACCATCAGCCCTGAACTGGTCTGTCTGAGAAAAGAGCACCCCAACCGAACAGGCTGGCATCTGTCATCAGGAACACCCATTCGCAGATCCGGAGGGGAAGACCCTGGGACAGAAATAGAAGATGCAACCACCAGGCTAGACCAAGCCTCCACCGAACAAGGGAGAAGGGAATGCAACGGATCCAGCTGTGGACTCCAAAAGGAAATAGACGCTTCCTGCAGTGGGTGCAGATGGGCTCTCACCCAAGGGACTACATCTATGATCACCATCATGGACCCCAGGCAGTTGGAACTGGAGTCTCCAGAAAGACCTGTATCAGATGGCACAGTTTGTCCTGGCATGAAACGGGCAGAAGCACCTTGTTCTATCCTATGGTGAAGTGAACCCCCCAGGTATTCCAAGTCCTGCCTCGGCTCAAGGTGGCTCTTTTGGAAGCTGATCACCAAGACATTGAAGCAGCTGAACTACTTGGTGAACCGCCTGATGCCCCTTGGACTCCAACTGAGCCCTAATAAGCCAATTGTCCAGGACTGCTACTACCGCCATCACCTTGATGAAGGTCCTGGGTGCCGTCACCAAAACAAAGGGAAAGACGCAAACTGGAAATGTTGTTGCAGAAGATGGAACCTTCGATATCTCCTGTGTTCTAGAAAGATGGAAATATGAAGATAAACAAACACCCACTATAGGACTTTTGCACACAATTGTCTTCAACACTTGTGTAATTAACAAAGAGGTGGAGAGCTCTCAGATGCTTGCGCTGATGAATAACAATAGTTAAATCAGCTGTTGGAAGGTTTTATGTATCTTTCATTGAGCTTTATACACCTCGCTCCTCTGTGTTTATGATTACGATGCTTATCTGCAAATGCTTATCAGCCATATATAGATGTAAGATCAGTCACCCAACATTTACCTTGTAACATTATCCGATGGCCCTGGCCCGAAGGGACCTGTTTCGCCAATTACAGCCTTTTTCAGGGGTTTACGATCAAGCGACAAAAATATAAAAACTGCCACAGTGAACATTACAGAAAATGCTTACTTAGAAGGAAACAATTGTAAATCAATTCTATATGGTATATTCACTGAGCACAGCTCTGCTTTAACTTATATGCAAAAAATGGCACCGGCACAAATCGAACGTCGCGCATGCATTCTTAAACCTCAAATTGATGATGTCATTATTCGTCTGATTAGGCGGTATAAAATTTTTTTTTTGTAATATACTTGAAACTACAGTTGGGCAGACTGGATAGACCATTTGAGTCTTTATCTGCCTTCATTTACTATGTTATGCTATGTTATTCTATCATACATTCAAAACCAGTCCAGGAAAGGCACAGCAACACCCAAAACGCGGAAATTTTAGGATTTTAGGAGAGAGAGGGACTAGAGCTAACTCCCAAACAGTCCAAAACTCACTTTTAAAGAATCCCCAATATCACTATAACAGTGTCAGCCCTGTACTCACTGTGCCATGCTGTGCTGAGAGCTAAAATAAAGGCAGCTGAAACAGTTTACAGGGAGATCCTCTGCCTCACAAGCCTTGCAAACTGGACTGCTGGTCTTCTGACTGTCTTTCTGGCCCAAGTCCAATGGCCGGGGACCTCCATCACCCACAGAATACACCGCACACGTGACTTGGTGGAGGAACACAAGCACACCTCGACAGAGCCACGCAGCCTGTGTTAAAACCCAGTAGTGTACGAACCTGGAGTGAGCTAACTCCTAAGGGAACTGTCCCTGAGCCCTAATCTGAAGTGCAGGCTGTCCAGAAGGTGCACTGCCAGGCAGCTAACCCGTAGAAACAGACTAATCAACGAAGTCTGCAATCTCCCACCGCCAGAACTGTCCCCACCGCTGGTGTGAGGAAGAAGGATTCCACTTCATTCGCAACTGGACGACGTTCTGGAGGAAGAGCAAGCTGTACAGGAAGGTGCTAAGGACTCCACCTTAGCAGAGATGTAACAAGCTTACTTACAAGCAACTTCAAGAGAGAAGTTGAGAAGTTTTTAAACTAGAAAGAAGGGGAAAGCCAACAGTCGACTAAGAGAAAGAGTCGATGGTTCGGGAACTGGTATACCATACAGGATAATAGACGGGGAGACTCATCAGCAGATACCGTGCAGGAAGATATAGGGGAAGACTCACCAGTTCACAGGCAAGACAGACTGATAGGGACACAAGAGGGAAGAAAATGCAAGAAGGGAACAGGCCACAAACTCAAGTGTATGTACACGAACGTAAGGAGTCTAAGGAATAAGATGGGTGAGTTAGAAGCAATGGCACAAAAAGATAACGTTGACATCATCAGAATCACGGAAACATGGTGAACTGAGGAAAACGTCTGGGACACTGTGATACCAGGATACAAGCTATACCACAGAGACAGAGTGGCTCAAAAAGGTGGGGACATTGCCATATACGTGAAAGAGGGAATTGAATCCACTGGAGAGAACACACCACAACTGACGGATAAGTTAGAGTCTCTATGGGTCAAACTTCCGGGAACAAATGGACTGGAAATGAAGATAAGCATCTACTACCAACCCCCAGGGCAATCCGAAGAAATTGATGGAGAAATGATGGACAAGATTAAACGCAACTGCAAGGGAGGCAACACAGTTATCATGGGTGACTTCAACTATCCGGGGATAGACTGGAACCTAGGCACCTCCAGCTGCGCTAGGGAGACCAAGTTCCTGGATGCTGTAGGCGATTGCTTCCTGGAAAAACTTGTCAAGGAAAATACTAGAGGAAATACAATACTGGACTTAATTCTAAACGGACTACGAGGACAGGCACAAGGTGTAGAAGTAGAAGGAACGCTGGGAAACAGCGATCACAATATGATCCGCTTCGACCTGGATACAGGGGCGAAATATCGGACCAGAACAACGGCCACGGCATTGAACTTCCTAAAATGGAATTACGAAGGGATGAGACTCATGATGGGGAAGAAAATTAAGAAGAGGATAAGCGCTGTAAAAACGCCAGAGCAAGCTTGGCCCCTTTTTAAGGACACAGTCACCGAGGCGCAAGATCTTCATATACCACGTATCAACAAAGGATCCAAGAGGAAAAAGAATGTGGCTCACTGTAGAGGTGAAGGAAGCGATCAGAGACAAGAAAACCTTGTTTAAGGAATGGAAAAGGTCGAAAACGGACGAAAACTGGAATAAGCACAAAAAATATCAACGCAGGTGCCATAAGGCGGTAAAAGGAGCTATAAGAGACTATTACATTACATTAGAGATTTCTATACCGCCATTACCTTGCAGTTCAAGGCGGATTACAAAAGAGATTAAAAAAAACAGAGGGTTACAATGGAAGAACATTTGTCCTTTCTAGAGAGGTAATGAGTAGGTTGTGTAGTTTCTGTGTGACGGGAAGAGGGAGGGGGGGAAGGAAGGTAAGTTTGAAGTTAGGGCTGTTTCAGGAATTTCTTGAAGAGTATAGTTTTTATTTCTTTTCTGAACGTCTTGTAGTCTGGTGTCGTTATCAGTAGATTGGAGATTTGGTTATCTAGTTTAGCTGCTTGAGTGGCCAGGAGGCCATTGTATAGTTTTTTCCGTTTAACTTCTCTGATCGAGGGATGTGTGAATGGGGTGTGTATTTTTTTGTCTGATTGAGGTGGTTTGGATGAGGCAGTTGTTCAGGTAGGTTGGGCTGTAGAGAATGACACGGTGACAAAATTCATCACTGTTCCCATCCCCGCGGATAACCGCGGGAAATCATCTTCATGTCATTCTTTAAGGAGAGAGGGAAGAATCAGAGTATAATTGGGCACAACCACTGACCCACAAGCTTTGATTTGAAGAATGCTGGTGTAGAAAGACCGAGGTTGAAATAGACACTAGAAAATGACATGGGATTATTTCCCGCGGTTATCAGCGGGGACGGGAACGGTGATGAATTTTGTCATTCTCTATTGAGCTGTCTCCGTTTAAGGCTTTAAATAACATACAGTAGAATTTAAATAGTATTCTATGAGGAAAAAACAGCCAAGGAAGCGAAAAACTTCAAGCCATTCTTTCAATACATTAAGGAGAAACGACCTGCGAAGGAAGCAGTGGGGCCATTGGATGACCATGGAATAAAGGGAGTACACTAAAGAAATCACTGAAAAACTGAACACATTTTTTTGCATCTGTATTTACCAAAGAGGATATACACAACATACAACCTATCAGACTCTATGCTGGAAACGAAGACGGGAAACTGACAGGGCTGATGGTCAGTCTAGAAGAGGTATACAGACAGACTGATAGGCTAAAGAGCGATAAATCCCCAGGACCGGATGCCATCCATCCGAGGGTCATCAAGGAACTAAAAGGGACTATAGCTGAATTTCTGCAGCCTGCTCCCACTCCTTCCTCACCGTCGCTTACCGACCCGTCCCCCCCGTCCCCGGGAAGCTTTGTTTGCGGCTTCGGCAGCCTCCTGTCTGCGGGCTGGCCGCTCGCCCGTGTATCAATTGAAAGCCGACGCTGCAGCTCCTCTCTCGATCCCCGCCTGGTACGGTTCGAAAGAGGAGCCGCGGTGGGTGGGTGAGGAGGGTGAGAAGATCCTGCCAAGTTCGCCTGTGCCCCCCCCTCCGAATCAGCGGCAGACTCCAAACCGCCAAATGCGCCGAAGACGACCGCGCTGAGAAAGCTCCACAGTCGTGCGCGCGCCTCCAGCCCCCGCATGCGCCCTGAGGTTTAGAATGTTGCCACAGAAGCACACCTCAGGGCGCCAGTGCTCACGAATTTTCAAGAGCGCATGCGCCTCTAGCATTTTATTATTATTGATATAAACTTTGTTATAACACAGAAAGGTGGTGTATCAAATCCATTACTTTTTACCCTTCAGTACCATGTCTAGAATGAAATCTCAACTAATGAAGGGCCAAGATTTCTGTGGAGAAACAGTCTAATGATTAGTGTACTGGGATGATAACCTGGGGAATTGTAATTCCTACTGAATCCTTGCGACTCTGGACTAGACACTTAACATTCTATTGCTCCAGGTCTAAAAACTTGTAAGTCCACAAGAGCAGAAAAAGTATCTGCATATAATAGCTGCAACCTGCTTTGGTTGTATCACTGAAAAAGGGCATATCAAATCTGTGACCTTTACACCTTGTAATTAGTTATAACCCTCTCAAGTTTACTTATGAAATACAAATGGAAAATAGGTCAAAATGGGAGACTTTTTTTTACATTGAATAAATCACCATTAAAAAAAAAAAATTAGATGAGAAGTCCCCTCCGCCATGGAAAAACAAAAGAAAGGGGCTTGATGACATTCCTTTGCCTATTTATCGTCCTAGCAAGACCATCCAACAACATCCAAAGGAAGTTCACTTGATTTAGCTGCAGATTATATTAAATTGAGCTCTTCACAGGACAGGGGACATAGTTTTTGACAAAATACCTGAGTTGCATTTAAGATTTTCCACATGACAGGATCTAATGAATTCCTGAGATGAGGTACTGTCTTAAAAAGATAAATTACCGTATACACTTGAATATAAACTGAGATTTTTGAATATAAATTGAGATTTGGTTTATATTTGAGCCGTTAACCAGCACTTCTGCTCCCGACCTCCCCCCCCCCCACCCCCAGAGCAGGGCCTTGTACATGATCAAGGCCTGCGGTTCCCATCCTCTCCGAGAATCTCTCCGGCTCAACACACAGCATTGGCTTCGGCTTCAGACAGGAAAAGAACTGTGCCAGTAAGAACAGTGACGGTCGGCCGGGGGGGGAAGGTGGGGAAGTGGTAACACTGAAGTAGCCATCGGGCAAGGATGCAAACAAGCCCATTGCTACAAATTTTCTTTAGCAAGTTAAAGGATTCATTTAAAGATGGATTTGCATAATCTGAACTGTTATTCTCAACACATACCATTAAAACTTGTATATGCTCAAATTAAGCCTTGACACATCTTGTAAACATTTTTGTAAATAAGACAGCTATTGGAGTTAACCAGCAACACAAATCATAACTTCTACAGAGGATTAGATAAATTTTTTTTTCAGAGTATAACCCAAGCTCCACTACAATATTGGTTGATGTGCTTCGAAAGATGAACCCTATGACTATTCAAAAGAACATACGAATAGCCTGACTGGGTCAGACAAATGGTCCATCAAGCCCAGTACTTGGTCAAAACCAAGGAGTAGCAACATTCCTTGCTACTGATCCAGGGCAAGCAGTGGTTTCCCCTATGTCTTTCTCAATAACAGATTATGGACTTTTCCTCCTGGAAAATGTCCAAACCTTTCTTAAAACCAGCTACGTTATCTGCTCTTACCACAACCTTGGTTTAAAAAAAAAAAAAAAAATCTTTATTCCTTTTTTCATCTTACAACAAGTGTATCAATAAGTTAACAATTGAAATTAAATACATCACTTGAATTTCTGTCATATTTAACAATAATACATAAAATTTAACCCCTTCCCCCCCAACCCTACCATAACATATGTAATTAAATATATCCTATGAAATATTCTTTTTACTGATCTAAACATTTAATACAATTCAGAATTCCCCCTCTCTCATTCCTTCACTTGTATTGTACTTATAATGGAAAAATGGTATCTATTCATTACAATAATTTGTCAATGGCCCCCATATCTCTTTAAATTTTTATAATTCCCTTGGTTTTAAAAGTATTTCCCTGTAACTTCATCAAGTATTCCCTAGTCTTTGTTTTTGACAGAGTGAAAAATTGATTCACTTCTACCCGTTCTACTCCACTCAGGATTTTGTAGACTTCACTCATATCTTCCCTCAGCCGTCTCTTTTCCAAACTGAAGAGCCCTAACCTTTTTAGTCTTCCTCATACGAAAGGATTTCCATTTTCTTTATTATCTTGGTCACTCTTCTTTCTAGTGCCACTATATCTTTCTTGAGATTAGGAGACCAGAATTGAATGAAATACTCCAGATGAGGTCACACCATGGAGCGATACAGGGGCATTATAACATTCTTAGTCTTGTTAACCATCCCTTTTTAAAAAATAATTCCTAGCATCCCGTTAGCTTTTTTGGCTGCCGCCACAAATTGGGTGGAAGGTTTCATCGTATTGTCTACGATGACACCCAGATCCTTTTCTTGGGCGCTAACTCCCAAGCTGGACCCTAGCAAAATGTTCTTCAGCAGGAAGAAGGTATATTGATAGTCTAGGAAAACATTTTTGTGCATGATCCCACATGTTATCTCTACTGCCTACATAGTAATGGCATTGCTGAATTTTATGCTATGTTCTATTGCTCCAACTTCATGTCTGTGTTTTCTCTTAAATGCTGTGTTTTACCTCTATGGTGTAACATGGTACGCACGCATAATGCATGTCATTTTAGTAGTTATCTGCTAGTATTGTGGTTATTATTATATTTATTGTATTATTATATTCTGTAATATTATTTTAAATTTATGTTTCAGCTATGCTATACATTAAGTGCCATATTGCTTGATTTTATCTTTGATTTGTGACTTTTATCAATTTTTATGTCTCAGTCTTTTGTGTGGTGTTACATACAAAAACTTTTCTATTTTTAAGGTTTATGTCAGGGAAGCAAAAAGGTTAAAATGAGATTATAAAGTTAAATAATGTATTAAAACTTATGACAAAAATATCTAGTCTTTGTAGACTGATTTACAGTGATAACACAAGTTTCTACCCTCGATTTATATTCAAGTCAACCTTCCCCCCCTCTTTTTTTTGGGGGGGTGCGGAAAGGTTACCTCGGTTTATATTCGAGTACATACGGTAACCACCTTTACAGGACATTTGTAGTTATTGCTTTCCTACCAGTTCCAAACACTATAAACCTTTCAAGGGTAATTTCAGTTATTTGTCTCATTCATGAGCAGGCCTGTTATCTAGCTGCTCACCAACTGTCTAAGTCACACCAAGAAGAGAAGACCCAAATTTCCACAGGAGAAAAACAAAACTGTCCACATTTGTCACTGAAGCACCCAACACGGGCCGTGTTTCAGGAAAACACGCCTTCATCAGGGATCTGATATACTGAATACATAACCTTTTGCAAATGTGGGATAACAAATGGCTTGACAAACCAAGCTGAAACCCGCAAAAGAGGCACAAAACCTGAGCGCTGGGGAAACAGTATGAGTATGTTATCCCACATTTTCAAAAGCCTGTGTTGGGTCCTTCAATGACACATGTGGACATTGTATTTTAAAGGATTAACTGAATAAAAGAAGTGTCAAGAACATCAGATTTCCACAGTTTTGTTTGTTTGGGTTCACCAACTGTCTAAAACTCAAGGAAAACAAGTAGCAATCATATCCTTCCTAGATAACATATTGCAGTCACATATTAGACACCAAAGTGACCATTTTTATCATAAAAATGAAATTAAAAACTGATCCAAACGAATAATGGAGAATTTGGCAATCCCAACACTGATCCCTTCAAAGATATGTAAAAACAATCAATCTTTTGGGAAAAACTATAAGACAAAAACGTACCATTATCTCATCCAAAGGATTTTTTATATGCAAATTAAGATCACTTAAATGAAAGATTAGGTTCTGACCTTTGCTAATCTTCTTTCTTGTAAATCCAAGCTCTATTCTTGGACAAGTGGGTTATTTTCTATGGTCGCCAGGCAGCTTGTCCCTTATCAAATAATGCTTTGAGCCTCCCAGGAATCCAGTTCGTGACAAAGCAGCCAGAAACACCTGTAAAGGACAAAAGGCAAAAAGAGAGGAATATGGGGATACACCCTAACCAATAAATATAATCTGCTCATAACATGAAACCAGAACAATCATGAACAATTGAAACAGATCATTAAAGCATCAGGAACCTGAACAATAAAAATAACAGTGCTATAAGGAGATACAGCCTGCTAGATGGAAGATAGATACTGTCTGCACTGATGGAAGGGGTGCTGGGAATAGTGACCCCCAAGAAAAAGCGTTAAACACATTTGGATGGACTCTTAGAAAGGCTGGTCAAGAATTCAGAAATCCAGCTTACCAGTACTTGTAAAGGCAAATAATCAGCAAATCAGCAACTCACAGGGTGAGTTCCAGGAATAGAGCGTGGATTTACAAGAAGGAAGATTAGCAAAGGTAAGAACCTAAATCTTTCGTTCTTGTACAATCCCGCTCAATTCCTGGACAAGTAGGATGTAACAGAGCAGCCCCGAAGCGTCATGTTGGGACTGATGAGCCCACTGCTAAAATGGAGGCGCAAAAAGCAGCATCTTATCAAGCCCCAAGACCACTTCCCTATGCTTCTCATCCACGTAGGAACGAACGAAACTGCCTGAAGACTTTGGAGCCCTAGGTGAGAAGCTGATGGAAGCGCAGGTGGTCTTCTCCTCGATCCTTCCAGTGAGGGGTAAGGGAAGAGCCAGGGAAGATCGTATTCAGAGGACTAACGAGTGGCTACACGGATGGTGCAAAGAGATGAACTTCGGATTCCTGGACCACGGAAAGGCACTAAAAGGACTGCAGAGACCAGACGGGCTCCACCTGACCAGAAGGGGTAAGAACGTCTTTGGACACTGACTAGCCCGCCTGCTTCATAGGGCTTTAAACTAGGCAAGTTGGGGGAGGGTACCCACTCTCATACTGGTGTGGTGCATAACCATCCTGGCAGGGTAAGTTGCCACTCTATTTCTGAGTCTGAGGTAAGTACACACATTGCAAACAGTTCTGTAGAAGCCACACTAACTCAAGCGGGAAAATCTCCATGGAGACCTAGCAAACATAAATTATGGATGGCTATGTACGTTAATGCCCACAGTTTGGGCAATAAAATTCTGGAATTAGAAATGGAAATGAGAAACGCCGACCTGGATGTGGTTGCGATATCCGAGACCTGGTTCATAGATTCCCATGGGTGGGATATGCTATACCTGGATACAACTTACTTCGTCGAGACAGAGAGGGCAAAACGAGAGAAGGGGTAGCACTATACACTAAAGAGGACATCAACGTTACCAGAATCTCAGATGTCAAGTACACCGGGGAATCCCTTTGGGTGAACCTAGCCAGAGGAAATAACAAGTGCCTGTATTTTGGTGTTGTATACAGACCTCCAAGACAACAGGAAGACATAGACATAGAATTAATCGAAGACAGAGACCATCACTCTGCGTGGAGACACGGTACTTTTGGGGGACTTCAATATGCCTGACGCAGATTGGAACAAACTTTCCGCTACGACCAGCAGCAGTAGAAGACTACCAACCTCTATAAGGGGAGCACAACTCAAACAGATGGTATTGGAGCTCACTAGCGATCAGGCGATACTGGACCTGGTACTCACCAATGGAGATAGTGTCACAGAGGTATCGGTAGGCAATACATTGGCTTCCAGCAACCACAATATGGTTTCACCTCAAGAAAGGTTTCACTAGATCAAACACATCCACAAAGGTCCTCAACTTTAAGGGCACTAACTTCGAAAAAATGGATAATGTAGAGGTAATGTGGTCAGCTCTGAAATCTACCCTACACGAAGCTACCAACCTCTATATAAAAACAGTAAGTAAACAGCGGAGGAACAATAAACAAGGGTGGAATCCACAAGCAAAAATACCAAGTTTAAAGAAAAATAAACATGAGCAGAAAAGACAAGCTCCTACAGTCTGGCTTGTAGGAAAGAAACTTGATTCCTGGGGGGCAGTCCTGAGGTAAGAGGGGAGGGGCTCAAAGCATTGTTTGTTTCAGGCTTCCTACAAGCTCTCTGGTGATTATAGAAAAATAACCCACTTGTCCAGGAATAGAGCTGGATTGTACAAGAAAGAACTGTTAGAAAATTTAAACAAATATCTGAAGTATGTCAAGTAAAAGCAGGTGATTTTAAAGACTTTATACATATTATAGCCAAACATGCAAACAAGCAGCTTAAGAGCATTTTACTGTGGGCCAGTGAGGTAAATGTTCCAACACTCATAGGAATTCAATGAGCATCACAGCATTGACCTCACCAGCCCTCAGTAAAATGCTCTTATGCCTCTTAGTAAAAGGAGTCCTAATCAACAAACCTCCATACCTCTAAAAAAATTTAAATGGTATTTTACATTGCTACAGAGACTCTACTTCCACTTGGCCTGCTGTGGAGCTGGCTGTTCATGAACAGAAAGAACTTTAAGTGGTACTTTTGTAGGACGTCACCCTTATAAGAACATAAGCAATACCTCCGCTGGGTCAGACCTGAGGTCCATCGTGCCCAGCAGTCCGCACATGTGCGGCCCAACAGGTCCAGGACCTGTGCAATAATTCTCTATCTATACCCCTCTATCCCCTTTTCCTTTATGGTGACTGATTTCTTTCTGCCTGTCCATGGAGAATAATTATTCACTCCAAGGTTTTGAGATGAGCTTCAGTCTATGGAAGACTTGTGATCACAGACAAGGTCTGTTCAAAAAGTTCCAGGACAGTTTCAATTGTGCGCCAACAGGAAGTTCTTTTGAGACATGCTAGGTGACATCGAGTAGCTTGAAACCTCACAAGTAACCTTCTTTATTCTATTTGTAAATATCCATTTTTGTCTCTGAGCTACAGCAGTTTTTGTGCAAGTGTGTTTTAGTGATCGGCTATTTTTCATCATGTGCAACTTCAATGAGCAACGCTACAGCATGAAGTTCTGTTTTAAATTGGGTAAGACCGCTATAGAAACTTATGAAATGTTGAAAGTGACTTATGGGGAAGATGTCATGAGTCATGGAAGGTGTTTTGAATGGTAGTCACACTTCAAAAGTGGTCGTGAATCAGTGGAAGACAATTCACAAACTGGAAGACCATCAATGTCAACTATTGATGATCATGTTGATCAAGTGAGGGTTATTGGGTGTGTCGGTGATTAACTGCTAGAGAATTGGCAGTGGAATGCAACATCTCCATTAGTTCATGCCACAACATTCTAACAGTGAAGTTGGGGACGTCTCGCATTGCGGAAAGTTTGTTCCACGGTTGATGATCAACGACCAGAAAAACAACTGCAAAAAAACACGATGACAGTTCTTCCCCAGCCACTTTACTCTCCTGACTTGGCCCCTGCTGACTTCTTGTTTTCTAAACTTAAATCCACGCTGAAAGGAATGCAATTCGACACCATTGAAAACATTAAGCAAAATTTGACACAGCAACTTTTGCTGATTCCTGAAAATGCATTTAAGGACTGTTTCCAGAAGTGGAAATGACACTGGGAAAAGTGCATACATAGAGAAGGGGAGTACTTTGAAGGAAACCCAATGTAATAAGTTGTAAGATTGTTTAATAATTCTTTATAAAATCAGTCCTAGAGCTTTTTGAACAGATCTCATATAGTCAAATACCATACCAGGATAATAATTTGCTCCTTTAGAAGTTTGCACACAGGCGCATATTCTATAAATAATGCCTTAACTTAGGCGCCCTACTGGCACTTAAGTGCAAAATGGTAGAGACTATTATAAAAAACAAAATGACAGAACATATACATAAGCATGGATTAATGAGAGAAAGCCAAAATGGATTTAGTCAAAGGAAATCTTGCCTCACCCAATTTACCACATTTCTTTGAAGGGGTGAATGAACATGTGGATAAAGATGAGCCAGTTGATAAAGCACAGTTACTTACCGTAACAGGTGTTATCCAGGGACAGCAGGCAGATATTCTTGACTGATGGGTGACGGCACCGACGGAGCCCCGGTACGGACAATTTTAGAGTGATTGCACTCTAAGAACTTTGAAAGTTCTAGTAGGCCGCACCGCGCACGCGCGAGTGCCTTCCCGCCCGACAGAGGCGCGCGGTCCCCAGTTAGGATAAGCCAGCTAAGAAGCCAACCCGGGGAGGTGGGAGGGACGCAAGAATATCTGCCTGCTGTCCCTGGATAACACCTGTTATGGTAAGTAACTGTGCTTTATCCCAGGACAAGCAGGCAGCATATTCTTAACTGATGGGTGACCTCCAAGCTAACAAAAAGAGGGATGGAGGGAAGGTTGGCCATTAGGAAAATAAATTTTGTAAAACAGATTGGCCGAAGTGTCCATCCCGTCTGGAGAATGCATCCAGACAATAATGTGATGTAAAAGTGTGAACTGAGGACCAAGTAGCAGCCTTGCAGATTTCCTCAATGGAAGTAGATCGGAGGAAAGCTACAGACGCTGCCATAGCTCTAACTTTGTGGCCCGTGACAGAACCTTCCAGTGTCAGGCCCGACTGAGCATAACAGAAAGAAACGCAAGCAGCAAGCTAATTGGAGAGAGTGCGTTTAGATACAGGATGACCCAACTTGTTAGGATCAAAGGACAAAAATAGTTGAGGAGATGATCTGTGGGGCTTAGTACGTTCAAGATAGTAAGCCAGAGCACGTTTACAGTCCAAGGTATGCAAAGCCTGTTCACCTGGATGAGAATGAGGCTTTGGAAAAAATACAGGCAGGACTATGGACTGGTTAAGATGAAAGTCAGACACAACCTTAGGAAGAAATTTGGGGTGTGTACGGAGAATCACCTTATCATGATGAAAAACAGTGAAAGGTGGATCGGCCACTAATGCATGCAGTTCACTGACCCTCCTGGCAGAAGTGAGAGCTATAAGGAAGACCACTTTCCAGGTAAGAAATTTGAAATGCGCTGTGGCCAAAGGTTCAAAAGGAGGCTTCATTAAAGCGGAAAGAACCACATTGAGATCCCAGACCACAGGAGGGGGCCTGAGAGGTGGTTTCACGTTGAAAAGGCCCCTCATGAACCTGGAAACCAAAGGATGAGCCGAGAGGGGTTTTCCATGAATTGGCTCATGAAAGGCAGCAATGGCACTAAGGTGAACTCTGATAGAAGTAGATTTAAGACCAGAGTCAGACAAGGAAAGAAGATAGTCCAACACCAGTCCCACTGCTAGAGACATGGGATCATGGTGATGTAAGAGGCACCAGGAAGAAAACCGAGACCACTTCTGTTGATAACATTGGAGCGTGGCCGGTTTCCTGGAAGCATCAATGATAGAGCGGACAGGCTGAGAAAGGAGTGAGTGAGCCGAAGTCAGCCCGAGAGATACCAAGCTGTCAGGTGCAGAGACTGTAGGTTGGGATGCAGTAGGGTCTGCTGATGCTGAGAAAGCAGAGAAGGAAACAGTGGAAGAGGTATGGGTTCCCTGGAACTGAGTTGAAGTAGAAGGGAGAACCAATGTTGCCTGGGCCACCGTGGAGCGATGAGAATCATGGTGGCTTGTTCCCTCTTGAGCTTGAACAGTGTTCGCAGCATGAGCGGTAGAGGGGGAAAAGCATATAGGAAGAGACTGGTCCAATCCAGGAGAAATGCATCGGGCGCCAGACGGTGAGGAGAGTAGAGTCTGGAGCAAAACAGGGGCAGCTGATGGTTGTGGGGAGCTGCAAAAAGGTCCACTTGAGGAGTGCCCCATTGAGCGAAAATGGACTGAAGAGTCGAGGGATCGAGAGTCCATTCGTGAGGTTAGAGAATTCTGCTGAGATTGTCCGCTAAGGAATTCTGTTCCCCTTGAATGTAGACAGCCTTCAGGAATAAGTGACGAGCTGTCGCCCAAGACCAAATCCGTTGGGCTTCCTGACACAACAGGCGAGAGCCCGTTCCTCCCTGTTTGTTGATGTAGTACATTGCAACTTGATTGTCTGTGCAAATGAGTAGTACTTGAGGAAAGAGAAGATGTTGAAACGCCTTGAGGGCATAGAACATCGCTCGGAGTTCCAGGAAATTGATGTGGTGTTTCTTTTCCTGGGCAGTCCAAAATCCCTGAGTTTGGAATTCGTTCAAGTGAGCTCCCCAGGCGTAGGGGGAGGAATCTGTGGTGATGACTAGTTGTTGAGGAGGTAGATGGAACAGCATACCTCTGGATAGATTTGAAGATGTCAACCACCAAAGAAGCGACTGTCGAAGAGACGAGGTCACAGATATGTGTTGTGAACAAGGATCCGTCGCTTGGGACCATTGGTTCGCTAAGGTCCATTGAGGAGTACGCAGGTGGAGACGTGCGAAGGGTGTGACATGTACTGTCGAAGCCATGTGCCCCAATAGCACCATCATATCATTTGCAGAAATGGTAATCTGTTGAAACACCTGCTGACAGAGATGGAGGATGGCGTGAAGGCGGTTGGAAGAAACGCCCTCATCAGAACAGTGTCCAGAACGGCTCCAATAAATTGAAGTCGCTGGGTCGGAATGAGGTGAGACTTGGGTAGATTGATTTCGAACCCTAATAGTCGAAGGAAGTGAATGGTCTGATTGGTGGCAAGCAGAACCGCCTGAAGGGAATGAGCTTTGATCAACCAGTCGTCCAGATAAGGGAAGACTTGAAAGTTGTGAGAGCGGAGATAGGCCGCTACCACAATCAGACATTTGGTGAATACCCTGGGAGAGGAGGCCAGGCCGAAGGGTAGCACTTTGTACTGATAATGATGTTGATTGATGAGAAAGCGTAGATATTGCCTGGACGTCAGATGGATAGGAATATGTGTGTAAGCCTCTTTGAGATCGAGGGAGCATAGCCAGTCGCCCTGAGCGAGAAGAGGGTAGAGGGTGGCAAGAGAGAGCATTTTGAACTTCTCCTTGACCAAACATTTGTTGAGATCTCTGAGATCTAAGATGGGTCTGAGGTCTCCGGTCTTTTTGGGAACTAGAAAGTACCGGGAGAAAAAACCCTGACCTCGCTGATCTTGAGGAACTTCTTCGATGGCATTGAGAAGAAGGAGGGATTGAACCTCTTGAGCGAGAAGGAGGGACTGAGACTCGTTGGAAGCAGACTCTTTTGGCAGGCCTAACGGCGGGGGAGTCTGAAAATTGAGGGAGTAGCCATGGGCTATGATCGAGAGCACCCACTGGTCGGTGGTGATTACCTCCCATCGAGAGTGAAAAATGGTTAATCGACCTCCTATGGGCTGTGGAAGAGGACAGGAGGGAGGGAGACGGGCAATGCCCAGGAGAAGGGAGTCAAAAGGGCTGAGTCGGCTTAGTCTGAGTGACAGGCTTTATGGTAGGCGGCTGTTGCTGACGTGCTTGTTGGTGCTGTTGCCGCTGCCTCCGAGGTTGTGGAGGTTGAGGCTGAACTGGCCGAGCAGAAAACCGCCTCTGATATGATGGCTGCTGTCTAAATGGACGAGGAGGAGGAGGCTTCTTTTTATTTTTCAGCTTGTCTCATGGGCAGAGAGCTTTTGAGTGGTGGTATCCATAGATTCTCCAAAGAGCTCATCACCCAGGCAGGGAGCATTGGCAAGGCGGTCCTGGTGGTTCACATCAAGGTCGGAGACTCGGAGCCATGCCAATCGTCTCATCGCTACAGACATAGCCGTGGCTCGGGATGTGAGTTCAAAAGTATCATAGATGGACCGGACCATGAACTACCTGAGTTGTAGGAGACTGGAAGTGCATTGTTGGAATGCAGGAAGCTTTCGGTCAGGAAGATACTTTTGAAAAGAAGAGACTTGCTGAATCAAATGTTTCAGGTAAAAAGAGAAGTGAAACGCATAATTACCTGAACGGTTGGCCAGCATTGCATTTTGGTAAAGTCTTTTACCAAATCTATCCATGGCCTTGCCCTCTCTGCCAGGAGGGACAGAGGCATATACACTAGAGCCTGCCGATTTTTTGAGGGTGGACTCCACCAGCAGAGATTCATGGGGCAGCTGGGGTTTGTCAAACCTTGGAATAGGAATCACCTTGTAAAGCGATTCCAGCTTCCTAGGGGCTCCTGGAACGGTGAGAGGAGTTTCTAAATTTTTGTAAAAAGTTTCCCTCAAGATGTCATGGAGGTGTAACTTTAAAAATTCTTTCGGAGGCTGGTCAAAATCCAAAGCATCAAGAAATGCTTTGGATTTTTTTTAGAGTCAGACTCTAGAGGGATGGAAAGGGTGTCCGACATCTCCTTAAGAAACTTGGTGAAGGACGAGTGCTCTGGCTTACCAGCAGGATCCTGCACCGATGTAACATCCTCCTCCGAGGAATAATCTGCCTCGGTACCGAGGGGGTCATCAGAATCATCCCACAATCAGGATCCCGTACCGATGACAGACGGCCCTGAGAAAGTGGGGTAGAAGGTTCGGTATGCTTGGTTTTGCGTACCGATTTACCAGACCTCATGGACACCATACCGGGTCACTGTACAGCAGTACGGGTGTCAGAGAACGGCACCGGCTCCGAAGTCGAGTAAGCAGTACGTCGAAGAGACTTCGGTTCCGCCGAGAGAATAGGCATAGAAACAGATTTTTGCGGTGCCGACAACGTCGATGCCGACAAAACAGGCTGTTCGACGATCGGCACCGAATGCTCAGTAGGTACCGACACTGGAGTCAGCAGAGCCGGGAGCAAGTGTTGTAACTGCTCCTTAAGCTGGACCTGAAGGATGGATGCTATTCTCTCATCCAGAGACGGTCCCGATGGCACCGGTACCGCTTTTTTCTTGCTCGGTACCTGCGGTGCAGCTCGACGCTCAGGCGAAGTCGATGCCGATGAAGAGGCAGTGACTTCAATAGGAGCGGAGCGTTTGCGAGGCCGGCGCGCAGTCTGCAGGACTTGGCTCACTGCTTGTTCGACTGGCGGGCTAAGGACAGTAGGGGATGGCTTCTTAGCCGGCTTATCTACAGGGTGCGACTCCGAGGATGGATCTTGCGGTGTCGAAGACACCGGTGCCGATTTGGAGGAAGATGACGGTGTCGATGCCGGGGGAACTTCCATGGCGGCACCGAAAAGAATTCGCTGTTGAATTTGGCGATTCTTTAGAGTTCTCTTTTGGAGAGAACTGCAGCGGGTGCACGTTTCTGCCCTATGGTCCGGACCCAGACACTGAAGGCACCACTTGTGCGGGTCGGAAAGGGAAATAGGATGTGCACACCGCTGACACTTCTTAAAACCCGGTGAAGGGGGCATGAAGGGAAAAATGGCCGTAGCAAAATCGAAGCCCGAGGCTTCGATGGTGCCAACAGGCCCCGCCGGGGCTGACCGGAAAAAAGTCGAAAAAAAATGGACTTTTATTTTTAAAAAAAATAAAAGAAAGAAACGATAAGGTGAATAAATCACGACAAGAAAATAACGCGCGAGCGGGAAGGCGAGAAAAATTTGAAAAAATTTTCCAACAGCAGTTGGAACACGCGTCTTCTTAGCTCCGCGGAAACTAAGAAACTGGGGACCGCGCGCCTCTGTCGGGCGGGAAGGCACTCGCGCATGCGCGGTGCGGCCTACTAGAACTTTCAAAGTTCTTAGAGTACAATCACTCTAAAATTGTCCGTACCGGGGCTCCGTCGGTGCCGTCACCCATCAGTCAAGAATATGCTGCCTGCTTGTCCTGGGATAACGTGTATTTGGATTTTTCAAAAACGCGTTTGACAAAGGAGAAAATCAGAAAGTCATAAGATAGGAGGTAATGTCCTATTATGGATTAAGAATTGGTTGAAAGACAGAAAACAGAGTAAATTTAAATGGTCAATATTCTAAATGGAGAAGGGTAAATAACAGGGTTCCCCATGGATCTGTGCTGGGACTGTTTGCTTTTTACATATTTATCAATGATCTAGAGATGGGAATAACTAGTAAGATAATTAAATTTGCTGATGACACAAAATTGTTCAAAGTTGTTAAATCACGAGAGGATTGTGAAAACTTGCAAGAGGATCTTGTGGAAGACTGGGTGTCAAAATGGCAGATGTTTAATGTGAGCAAATGCAAAGTGATGCATGTGGAAAAGAACCTGAACTATAGCTACGTGATGCAGGGTTCTACGTTAGGAGTCACTGCCTAGGAAAAGGATCTAGGTGTCATAGTTACGGATACGTTGAAATCCTCAACTCAATGTGCAGCGGTGGCTAAGAAAGCAAATAGAATATTAGGAATTATCAGGAAAGGAATGGAAAACAAAGATGAAAAAGTTATAATGTCCTTGTATCATTCTATGGTACGGCTGCACCTCGGATACTGTGTGCCATTTTGGTCGTTGTATCTCAAAAAAGATATAGCGGAATTAAAAAAGGTGCAGAGAAGGGTGACAAAAATGATAAAAGGGATGGGATGACTTCCCTACATGGAAAGGCTAAAGTGGCTAGGACTCTTCAGGTTGGAGAAGAGATATCTTAGGGGTAATATGATAAGAAGTCTATAAAATACTAAGTGACGTGGAAAGAGTAATGTGAATCACTTGTTTACTCTTTCCGAAAATACTAAGATTAGGGGGCATGCGATGAAGCTACTATGTAGTAGATTTAAAACAAACTGGAGAAAATATTTTTTCACACAACATGTAATTAAACTCTGGAATTTGTTGAGGGAGAATGTGGTGAAATTAGTTAGCTTAGGCAGGGTTTAGAAAAAGTATGGATGATTTCCTAAAAGAGAAGTCCTTATGCCATTATTGACATGGCTTGGGGAAATTCACTGCTTATTCCTAGGATAAGCAGCATAAAATCTGTTTTACTATTGGGATCTAGCTAGGTACTTGGGACCTGGGTTGGCTACTGTTGGAAACCGGATACTAGGTTGATGGACTTTTGGTCTGTCCCAGTATGACAATTCTTAAGTTCTTAAAGCCATTTAAAAGGTTTAAAAAAATTCTAGGCGCCAAAGCCTAATGCCAATGTAGTCGTGGCTAATGCCACAAGTGGCTTTAGGTGCGGTAATCATTTCTGTAGGTGCAGTTTATGTGAAAGGTAGGTGACGGAAATGTAGGCCTTGAAAACCTTGGACTACATTTCAAGCACCTAACTTTCCCAAAGGCACGATTTTACAAATAGCACTGATGCATTATTGCTTATATATTACCGATCCCCTCCCTTTATTATTTGTATAAAGTATATTATATGTAAACTATCTCAGAAGTGCTCAGAAATCTCAGGTAGAGAACTCAAAACACGGACCCCCTTCTATCGTAGTATCCTTCTCTATCTTCACCAAGCCATGAACTTTTTAGTGTTCATTTAAACTGATTGAAGTTACAAGCACGAATGAGCACTAAGCACTTTAAACAAATGAAAATAATCACAACAAAAAAAAGATAAAAGATAAATTAAAAAGTTTTATTAGTGTAGGAGGAAGTGCAGTGATAGACCAAGGGGGTCCGCATTTTGAGGCGTGCCCCATTTGTGGGTTCTCTACCTGAGGGTTCTGAGCACTTCAGAGATAGTTTACATATAATATACTTTGTTCAAATAATAAAGGGAGGGGATCAGTAATATATAAGCAAGTTAGTTACCATTGGATCCACCCAGTACTAGATTTAATTCCCCAAGTTAGGTTTTGGACTGACGCATGATTGACACACAATTGTCGGTCATTTTTAAGGCGGCCACTGTCAACCGTGCCCTTTATAGAATCTAGGCTACAGTGTTTGTAGTAGTTGCTACAGGGACCCATCTATTATAGGCTAAGAAATTACTGGCAGTACAATAATTGGGAAGTATTATCTTCTACTTAATTTCTCATTAGAAGCTGAGTTTTAATGCAGATTAGTCTCAGGAAGCACTGCAATTTATTTATTACAGTTTGATTGACTACCATTCCTCAATTACAAAACAGTTTATAGCATTAAAATCACATCAAAGCTAATAAAAAGAAAACATATATACCCTTCCATTATGTCCCCAAAACCTACCTCACTGAAGGCCTAGATAAAACAGCTCAAAACTTTTAGATAGTTAATGTGTTTCCCTGAAAATAAGACAGTGTCATATATTAATATTGGGTCCAAAAACACACTAGGGTTTATTTCGGGGATGTCTTATTTTTTTCATGTACAATAATCATCTCTCCCTTCCTCTCTTCCACCCCAATTCTTTCTCTTTCCTTTCTCCTCCCCTTTCTCATACATCCCCCCAGCCAGCATCTTTCTATCACTCCCTCCTATCTCCCTGTGCAGCAGAACCCCACAGACCCTCTCACCCATCCCCTTGTGTAGCATCTTTCTATCCCTCCCTCCAATCCCCCCTGTGCAGCAGAACCCCACCGACCCTCCCACCATGAGACTGACATACCTCCGCTCTGAGGCCTCCAAAATTTGCAGCGGTGGTAGTGCTCTGAACAGACTGCTTCTGTGGCCTTCCCCACCAGGGCCTTCCCTCTGCTGCGTCACTGATAATGTACCCCGAAAATAAGCCCTAGCATGATTTTTAAAGATGCTCCTAATATAAGCCCTACCCCCAAAATAAGCCCTAGTTAATATCAACCCCCGAAGCCCCTCCCAAATGTCCCCAACTCCATGACACTAGTGATGCCTGCTGATGGCAGGACTTCCCCCCCCCACGTGCAGCATCTTTCCTCTCCTATCACCAATCCCCTTGTGCAGCATCTTTCTATCCCTCCCTCCCATCCCCATATGCAGCAGAACCCCACCGACCCTCCTACTGAGAATGACATATCTTAACTCCAAGGCCTCCAAAAACAGCGGCGGCGGCAGCACTCTGAATGGGCTGCTTTGCGGCCTTCCCCACCGAGGCCTTTCCTCTGCCGCTTTACTAATGACAGCGAGAATTCATGGGAGCCATTCAGGAAGCTGCTCAGCACCAAGCAACAGTGCCAAAGCGTGCCCCTGCTCAGTACCGTTCAGCAGCCAAAGAAGTTAGAACTCGGGGCAGCCACAGCAGTGACCAACTAACCGGGTTAGCAGCGGGCCAGGAGTAAGGAACGCTCGCTCCTACCCGCTGCACCTCTGGACCACTAGGGATTCCAGCGGTAGAGGAGGTAGGACGGCAGGGCAGGTAGGGGGGGACAGGGTGAAAAGTCTGGGAGGGAAGGGGGCTGTGAGCAGTGCCTGACGGGAAGAGGAACTATACATGCGCGTCAGTATTTTTTTCTAAAAAAAAAAAAAAAACACAACCCCAAAAAACCCCACATCTTGACCTAAGAACGTTAGACCATCTATTGTTTTACTGCCCTAGAATTCTGATTTTTTTGAAATCAATTTGGGGAAAAATTAATATTTTAAATTCTGAGATTCCTTTAACTTATGAAATAATAATTTGCGGTACTATTTTGCATATTAAAGATTCCCTAGATAAACATAAAAGACGTCTCTTTTTAATTAAGACAAGTACAGCTATACAACTGATTACACGAAACTGGAAAAACTGGGATCGCCTCAACTTTACATTTTGGTGGGCAAGTTTATGTCTAATATATAAATATGAGAAAATGAATGCTGCTATATTAGGGAATAATGAAAATTTTAAATTAATTTGGGGCCCATTGACATCCTTTGTAGAATCTCTATAGTTATGGTTTGTCATTAGATAATATGCACATCCAGGGAGGGGGGGAGGGATGGGAGGTAAATAAGGTTGGAAAAATGGTTGGAAAAGTTTTGGTGGGTGAGGGGAGGGTGGGTATTAATAAGCATGAATTTTTGAAAATTTTAAGTGACGTCTATATTGTAAAATGAATAATTTACTATGTATTTCATTTATTGTATATGTTTTAAAAATGAATAAAGAATATTAAAAAAAAAAAAAAAAAGAAGGAGCGTGTCTTATACGCCAGCAAATACGGTAAGTCCTTTGATACCTTAAGGTGACTTGAATGGAGAGTTTGTTTCAACTCTTATAGCTATCCTCAGAGCAAAGCACTGAAAAATCTACCAATCTCTATAGTAAAGGCTGGTCACCAGTGCAACTGTGACCGGCTCACTAGGCTTTACTTTGGAAGGCAGATAAGAGAAAAGAAACATTTAAATATTTATGAATAGAAGGAGTGCCCCCTTCTATTGAAAGGAAACTCTAGAACAAGGTACATCCACAGGATGAAGGTTAAATGGGATAGCCACAGGAGTAACGTAAATAAATATTTCTTTACAGAAAGGGTGGTGGATATGAGAATCTGCCTCTCAGTAGGGGTGAAGGCATGAGATGGGCACAGAGGATCTCTGAGGCAAAGGATTGTAAAACCTAATTATTATTAGTTTGTTTATAATTATGTAACTGGATAGACTGCATGGCCTTTATCTTCTGTCATTATCTCTGTTTCCTAAATCATAAACGCCAAGTTCCTTTTGGACTTATTTTTATTGGTCAAGCAAGCAAGGAGCCCATCTTGCCAGGCCTGAATTTCTGTTGGCAACATCCTAAATCATATCCTTCTATTAGATATATCATGGACATCACCCAAGTATTTGCAGCACTCGTAATATGATGATCTCTGATGGACAAATTTTGAGTGCAACTTGGGAGCTGCTTAGAGCCACTAACATTCTTCTCAAAAGCTGTGATAAAAATAAATCACGAGTGAATCAAAAGGAGGAAAAAATAAAACAAAGTTTTACACCTGTAGCAGGTGACTTCTGAACATAGCAGATATATATTCTCTTATCTGGGTGAGATAATTCACAGAACCCAGCATGGATGACATCACTCAGATGATGCCTGCTTGTCCTCAGAGAAATTATTTTATAAGAAAGGAAGGAGGGAGAAAAAAAATCAAATAAAAAAGCCAATAATTTGAGTACCAGTTCACAGTAATAATGTAAATGAAATTAAACAGGAAAAACTTGTCTTAACGAGCAACTGTAAACTGGGCAAATCAAAAGACACAGATGCAAAAAGGAGACACTCATCTTTGGAGCTTCAGCTGAAATGTCCAGCAAATGATAAAAGAAATAAAACTGAAAACTTGTAGGGCCACATGTGACTATTTTCAGCTATCATCAAACAAGCACAGACACCTATGCCTCTGTTATATCTACAAGAGGTTGAAAAAGAGAAAAAGTGAAAAGCACTATACAAATACACCATTAGTTAAAAGAGAGCAAAAGCAAGAGAGTGTGTGAGACAGAAGCAGTGATTGGAGACCGAGTACACCTTTTTGTCCACTTTGTCTGTCTTAACTAGATTGTAAGCTTTTTCGAGCAGGGACTCTCTCTTCCATGTTTTGGGTGTACAGCACTACATATGTCTGATAGTGAAAGAAAAATGATAAATAATAGTAGTAGAATATGAAGGTGTATGTAGTGTATATATCTGAGTCTACATCTGTGTATACATC
Organism: Geotrypetes seraphini; assembly: GCF_902459505.1. Classification (NCBI taxonomy): domain Eukaryota; kingdom Metazoa; phylum Chordata; class Amphibia; order Gymnophiona; family Dermophiidae; genus Geotrypetes; species Geotrypetes seraphini. Next base: position 106,254,665 of record NC_047088.1, on the reverse strand, counting down.
TGAATTACATTCAGGGCCTGATTCTGCATAAGACGCCCGGTCTCAGCAGCCGCCTAAGCAGCTTTTGAGAATCTCACATGGGCATCTTATATAGAATCGCGTTTGTCCGTTAACCCCAACTAACCATCCCAATTCTCTAACCAGCATCTATACCAGAGACCGCGGTTGGCCCAGATGCCTAAGGCCCCTCCTATGGGAGGGGCCTTACACATCTGAGCCAGAGCCTTAGGTTCCTCCTCGGTGCATCCCAGAATTCACCAGGAAGGGGCAGATCCACCATTTTCCAGTGGTGGACCTGCCGGCCAATGGGTGTATGATTTCCAGCCACAAGGTGAGGGGGGCGGAGGATATTGGTGGTCTCCCCTTTAAGGGGATCGCCAGATTGGGGAGGATGTTCTGGTAGGAGGGAGTGAGCATCCCTCCTGCCTATCACTTTTGGGTTGGGGGGGTTTCAGGGGGAGGGAGGAAATTCCAGCAGGAGGAATTGAGCACTCCTCCTGCCGGGGAATGCTTCCGGAGGTGGGGGCAGTTCCCTTACGCCACAGTGTAAATGTTCTATTAAGGATTTTAAAATTTTTTATCTTTTATGAGTCTGCTTGTATTTGACTTACTTGTTTTTAACCCCACCCTTTTGTTTATACCTTTATATCTTACTTTTCTTTAATCATTGTAGTTCTCCCCTTTTTTTCCACTCGTACCCGTTTGCCCAGTCGTGTATGTTATTGTTTTGTCTAATTGTGTATGTTTATTTTGTTAAAGTTATGTTAAATTGTATTACCTGTTTTTACCCTATTTTAAAATGTATAACCACCTTGAAATAAATGATAAGGTGGTATATCAAATTTTTAATAAACTTGAATTCTTTGCTGCGATCAGCATAGCAGCTGCATCTATTTGAAATGTAGACCAGCTTTTTGTTGGCCTACATTTCAGGTGTCTATTGTGGTCCTAGGGAGATGCGTAAGGCTGCTTAAGCTCGCCTAAGGCCACTTCCAGGCAAAATCATGCCTAGTCTTGGATAAGCTCAAGCGTCCCTATGCGTCTCCTTCAACCATGACAAATGCCTACGGTGTAAGTGGCCTGCCTTGGGCTTGGGTTTTTTTTTTTTTAAAAACGTGCGTCTCGATTGGCTAGTTAGACAGGGTTAGGACCGCCTACCGCTACCTACAATTGGGACGCCATTTATAGAATATGCCCCTTAAGTGTTTGAGAGTGTGAATAGAACTATCAATGTGTGCACATGTGCTTACCTCACTGGCTTAGGTAACCCCATGGGTGTTAGGTTGCTCAGCTGCTTTGCTGGTCTTTTCCGAATTCGAAAACGAGAAACTTTCCCTTTACTTCCACTTTTGGAGCTATCCATATGCTGAAAGAGGAGAAAACAAATTATCAATAAATATAAAGGTTTCTCTCCTCCTGAAAATCAACAAGAAAATACAATAAACTCAAGGGAAACCAATATCCTAAAATCAAGGTTCCACGGAAGAGGAGTCAACCATAGCATATCTTTGGGTCTCAGTTTTTGGAGTAGAACTAGAATCACAGGGGCCCAAGAGGCAGCGAAACATGGCCTCACTTACCTCATTGCTGTTTCCATTTAGGAAAGTGTGTGGTATAGCTCACAATGAAGCCACAAAAGACATTGAACATATATTATATAAAAGGTCAGACCACGCAGCCATAAGAGCCAACTTTTCAAATTCATTGGGAAATTATTTTTCCCTGGTCCCAGTCAAGGAGTTTAATACTAGAGGCACTCTAACTCAGAGCAGCCACAGACCTGGCTCCTATGCCTGAAGTCATAACAGAGAAGCAGCAACTGGAAGGATTACACTAAATTGAATTACACTTTTTGGTGGAATTCAATTTGTCATATATATAAAATGGAAAAAGTATTGGCATTACAACAAGGTTATATTAAAAAATTTAATAAAATATGGGGACCATTGACAAATTATTCTATTGATCAGATATAATAACACATGTATAGAACATATAGAAGGGGTAGGGAGGGAAAACTATTGTAATATTAATATGATATAAAATTCTGATAAAGGGTTTATTTAATTCACATTGTAAGAACATTTAATAATAATTTCAAGTGTTTTTTCATAATTGAATGTATTACATGTATTTTACTTGATGTAAGAATTTAAAAAAAGAATAAAAAAATATTAAAAAAAAAGAGAAGCAGCAACAGCATGAAATGGGGAATTGGAAGAATAGGATGAGGAAAGAGTTGAATGATGAAGAAAACAATGTGACAGCTGGTGTGGGAGAGGAAGGGAGAAAGACATGAGGACATAGAATATTCACACAAACAGCATTCACCCCACCCACTCACTCACTCTCAGACATTCATATCTGCTCATTTGTATAAACACACCATCGACTTACGCACATACAGAATTCATGCATCCCCACATCTCACAATGTGTACACATAGGTTCTGTTCAGAAGGCAAAGGTGCATGTGTCCAACACATCTTTCCCTACACTGTTTTTGTCTGGCTCTTCAAACAGTGGAAACATACACCAATGTCATATGAACATAGAAGATACACTGTAATGTTTTTCGAGGACTAATTGCTTACCTGGAAATTATATTTTGCTGAATCCAGCCATAGCAATCCAGATACATGCATTATGTTCCTCTATCAGCAGATGGAGGCAGAGAACAGCATAAGGAGAAATTAGGTTCTTACCTGCTAATTTTCTTTCTGTTAGGTTGTAGACTGGTATAGTCTTACGAATGGGTAACATGCCTCACTGCTACCAGCAGGTGGAGACTGAGATCAAACTTGTACATCAGTATAGCATGCCCCTCTTGCTACTCCAGTTTGCTGAATAACCAAGCAGAACCTAAACCAATAATATAGCTATATATCCCCCCTTTCCCATAATTATAATTATACTTTTAGTGTAAAAAGGTGTCTAATCATTACAATATGTTATCAATGGCCCCCAAATCTTTTTTAAATTATTATAATTCCCTTTTTGTATAGCAATTATTCTTACCATTTTGTATATATGACATAACGAATTCTACCAGAAAGTGTAATTGAGTCTGGTGTAATTTTTCCAATTTCTGGTGATATGTTGAATGGCAACTCCTGTCATTATTAAAAGTTTATTATTACTAGATGAAATTTGACTTTTTATTCTCATGGATGTCCCAAATAGCACAGTTACTTACCGTAACAGGTGTTATCCAGGGACAGCAGGCAGATATTCTTGACTGATGGGTGACGGCACCGACGGAGCCCCGGTACGGATAATTTTAGAGTGATTGCACTCTAAGAACTTAGAAAGTTCTAGCTAGGCCGCACCGCGCGTTCGCTAGTGCCTTCCCGCCCGACGAAGGCGCGCGGTCCCCAGTTAGTATAAGCCAGCTAAGAAGCCAACCCGGGGAGGTGGGAGGGATGCAAGAATATCTGCCTGCTGTCCCTGGATAACACCTGTTACGGTAAGTAACTGTGCTTTATCCCAGGACAAGCAGGCAGCATATTCTTGACTGATGGGTGACCTCCAAGCTAACAAAAAGAGGGATGGAGGGAAGGTTGGCCATTAGGAAAATAAATTTTGCAAAACAGATTGGCCAAAGTATCCATCCCATCTGGAGAATGCATCCAGACAATAGTGAGATGTAAAGGTATGAACTGAGGACCAAGTAGCAGCCTTGCAGATTTCCTCAATGGAAGTGGAGCGGAGGAAAGCTATAGAAGCTGCCATAGCTCTAACTTTGTGGCCTGTGACAGAACCTTCCAGTGTCAGGCCCGACTGAGCATAACAGAATGAAACGCAAGCAGCAAGCCACTTGGATAGAGTGCGTTTAGATACAGGATGACCCAACTTGTTAGGATCAAAGGACAAAAAAAGTTGAGGAGATGATCTGTGAGGCTTAGTGCGGTCGAGATAGTAAGCCAAAGCACGTTTACAGTCCAAAGTATGTAAAGCCTGTTCTCCTGGATGGGAATGAGGCTTCGGGAAAAAAACAGGTAGGACAATGGACTGGTTAAGGTGAAAGTCAGACACAACCTTAGGGAGAAACTTAGGGTGTGCACGCAAAACCACCTTATCATGGTGAAAAACAGTGAAAGGTGGATCGGCCACTAGTGCATGCAACTCACTGACCCTCCTGGCAGAGGTGAGAGCTATAAGGAAGATCACTTTCCAAGTGAGAAATTTGAAATGTGCTGTGGCCAAAGGTTCAAAAGGAGGCTTCATTAAAGCAGAAAGAACTACATTGAGATCCCAGACCACAGGAGGGGGCCTGAGAGGTGGTTTCACATTGAAAAGGCCCCTCATGAACCTGGAAACCAAAGGATGAGCCGAGAGGGGTTTTCCATGAATTGGCTCATGAAAGGCAGCAATGGCACTGAGATGAACTCTGATAGAAGTAGATTTGAGACCAGAGTCAGACAAGGAAAGAAGATAGTCCAACACCAGTCCCACTGCTAGAGACATGGGATTATGGTGATGTAAGAGGCACCAGGAAGAAAACCGAGACCATTTCTGTTGATAACACTGAAGGGTGGCCGGTTTCCTGGAGGCATCAATGATAGAACGGACAGGCTGAGAAAGGAGTGAGTGAGCCGAAGTCAGCCCGAGAGATACCAAGCTGTCAGGTGCAGAGACTGTAAGTTGGGATGTAGTAGGGACTGTTGATGCTGAGTAAGCAGAGAAGGAAACAGTTGAAGAAGTATGGGTTCCCTGGAACCGAGTTGAAGTAGAAGGGAGAACCAATGTTGTCTGGGCCACCGTGGAGCGATGAGAATCATGGTGGCTTGTTCCCTCCTGAGTTTCAACAATGTTCGCAGCATGAGCGGTAGAGGGGGAAATGCATATAGGAAGAGATTGGTCCAATCCAGGAGGAATGCATCGGGTGCCAGACTGTGAGGGGAGTAGAGTCTGGAGCAAAACAGGGGCAGTTGATGATTGTGAGGAGCTGCAAAAAGGTCCACTTGAGGAGAAAATGGACTGGAGAGTTAAAGAGTCGAGAGTCCATTCGTGAGGTTGGAGAATTCTGCTGAGATTGTCTGCTAAGGAATTCTGTTCCCCTTGAATGTAGACAGCTTTCAGGAATAAATGACGAGCTGTCGCCCAAGACCAAATCCATTGGGCTTCCTGACATAACAGGCGAGAGCCCGTCCCTCCCTGTTTGTTGATGTAGTACATTGCAACTTGATTGTCTGTGCAAATGAGTAGTACTTGAGGAAAGAGAAGATGTTGAAATGCTTTGAGGGCATAAAACATTGCTCGGAGTTCCAGGAAATTGATGTGGTGTTTCTGTTCCTGGGCAGTCCAAAACCCCTGAGTTTGGAATTCGTTCAAGTGAGCTCCCCAGGCATAAGGGGATGCGTCTGTGGTGATCACGAGATGATGAGGAGGTAAATGGAACAGTAGACCTCTGGATTGATTTGAAGATGGCAACCACCAAAGAAGCGACTGTCGAAGAGATGAGGTCAAAGATATGTGTTGTGAGCAAGGATCCGTCGCTTGTGACCACTGGGTTGCTAGGGTCCATTGAGGAGTACGCAGGTGGAGACGTGCGAAGGGGGTGACATGCACTGTCGAAGCCATGTGCCCCAAGAGCACCATCATGTGATTCGCAGAGATGGTAATCTGTTGAAACACCTGCCAACAGAGATGAAGGATGGTCTGAAGGCGGTTGGATGGAAGAAACGCCCTCATCAGAACAGTGTCCAGAATGGCTCCAATGAATTGAAGCCGCTGGGTTGGAATGAGGTGTGATTTGGGTAAATTGATTTCGAAACCCAAGAGTTGAAGGAATTGAATGGTCTGGTTGGTGGCAAGCAGAACCGCCTGAGGAGAGTGAAACTTGATCAGCCAGTCGTCCAAATAAGGGAAGACTTGAAAATTGTGAGAGCGGAGATAGGCTGCTACCACAATCAGACACTTGGTGACTACCCTGGGAGAGGAGGCCAGACCGAAGGGTAGCACCTTGTACTATAATGATTTTGATTGATGAGAAAGCGTAGATATTGCCTGGACGTCAGATGGATAGGAATATGTGTGTAGGCCTCTTTTAGATCGAGGGAGCATAGCCAGTTGCCCTGAGTGAGAAGAGGGTAGAGGGTGGCAAGAGAGAGCATTTTGAGCTTCTCCTTGACCAAACACTTGTTGAGATCTCTGAGATCTAAGATAGGTCTGAGGTCTCCGGTCTTATTGGGAACTAGAAAGTACCTGGAGTAAAATCCCTGACCTCGCTGATCTTGAGGAACTTCTTTGATGGCATTGAGAAGGAGGGATTGAATCTCTTGAGCAAGAAGGAGGGACTGAGACTTGTTGGAAGCAGACTCTTTTGGCAGGCCTAACGGTGAAGGAGTCTGAAAATTGAGGAAGTAGCCGTGGGCTATGATAGAGAGTACCCACTGGTCAGTGGTGATTACCTCCCATCGAGCCAGAAAAATGTTTAGTTGACCTCCTATAGGATGTGGAAGAGGACATGAGGGAGGAAGACTGGCAATTACCCTGGAGAAGCGAGTAAAAAGGGCTGAGTCGGTTTAGGCTGAGCAACAGGTTTTATGGCAGGCGGCTGTTGTTGGCGAGCCTGTTGTTGTTGCTGCCGCTGTCTCCGAGGCTGAGGAGGATGAGGCTGAATTGGCCGAGCAGAGAAACGACGTTGATACGATGTCTGCTGCCTAAAAGGACGAGTAGAAGGGGTTTCTTTTTGTTTTTCAATAAAGTATCCCACCTCGTCTCATGAGCCGAAAGCTTCTGAGTGGTGGTATCCAGAGATTCTCCAAACAGCTCATCACCCAGGCAGGGAGCATTGGCAAGGCGGTCCTGGTGGGTAACATCAAGTTCTGAGACGCGAAGCCATGCTAATCGTCTCATAGCTACAGACATAGCAGTAGCTCGGGAGGTCAGTTCAAAAGTGTCATAGATGGAACGGACCATAAACTTCCTGAGCTGAAAGAGACTGGCAGTGCATTGCTGAAAAGCAGAAAGCTTGCGGTCAGGAATATATTTTTGAAAAGTGGCCATCTGCTGGATAAGATGTTTCAGGTAAAAGGAGAAGTGGAATGCATAGTTACCTGAACGGTTGGCCAACATAGCATTCTGGTAAAGTCGTTTACCAAATTTGTCCATAGCCTTGCCCTCTCTGCCAGGAGGGACAGAGGCATACACACTGGGCCTGCAGATTTTTTGAGGGTCGATTCCACTAATAAAGATTCGTGTGGAAGCTGAGGTTTGTCAAACCCTGGAATAGGGATCACTTTATAAAGTGATTCCAATTTCCTTGGAGCTCCTGGAATGGTGAGAGGAGTCTCCAGATTTTTGTAAAAAGTTTCCCTTAAGATATCATGAAGGGGTAATTTTAAAAATTCCTTGGGAGGTTAGTCAAAGTCCAAAGCATCCAGGAATGCTTTAGACTTCTTAGAATCAGACTCCAAGGGGAGAGAAAGGGTGTCTGACATCTCCCTAAGAAATTTAGTGAAGGAAGAGTGCTCTGGCTTACTAGCAGGATCCTGCACTGATGGGTCAGCCTCGTCCGATGAAAAATCCTCCTCGGTACCGAGGGGATCCTCGGAGTCATCCCATAAATCAGGGTCACGTACCGATGGAAGACGGCCCTGAGATAGAGGAGTAGAGGATTCAGTATACCTGGTCTTGCGCACCGATTTGCCGGAACGCATCGACACCGTACCCGGCGACTGTAAAGCGGTACGGGTGTCGGAGAGCAGTACCGGATCAGAGACAGCATGAGCAGCTCGACGAAGAGACTGTGGCTCTGCCGATAAAATAGGCATAGATATAGAAGAGGCAGATTTAAGCGGTGCCGTTAACGTCGATGCCGACAAAATAGGCTGATCGACGATCGGTACCGGAGGCTCAGTAGGTACCGACACCGGAAGGTTCGGAGTCAGTAGAGCCGGGAGCAGGTGTTGTAATTGCTCCTTAAGCTGGACCTGGAGGATGGATACTATGCGCTCATCCAGAGACGGTCCCGATGGCACCGGTACCGCTTTTTTCTTGCTCGGTACCTGCGGTACAGCTCGACGCTCAGGCGAAGTCAATGCCGATGAAGAGGCAGTCACTTCTATGGGAGCGGAGCGTTTGCGGGGCCGGCGCGCAGTCTGCAGGACTTGGCTCACTGCATGTTCGACTGGCGGGCCAAGAACTGTAGGGGATGGCTTCTTAGCCGGCTTACCTGTGGGGTGCGACACCGAAGATGCATCCTGCGGTGTCGAAACCACTGGTGCCGACTTGGAGGAAGTTACCGATGCTGGGGTCGATGCCGGTGGAACTTCCATAGCGGCACCGAAAAGAATCTGCTGTTGAATTTGGCAATTCTTCAAAGTTCTCTTTTGAAGAGAACTACAGCGGGTGCACGTCTCAGCCCTATGGTCCGGACCCAAACACTGAAGGCACCACTTGTGCGGGTCGGATAAGGAAATAGGGTGTGCACATCGCCGACACTTTTTAAAACCCGGTGAAGGGGGCATGAAGGGAAAAACGGCAGTAGCAAAATCGAAGCCCGAGGCTTCGATGGTGCCAACAGGCCCTGCCGGGGCCGACCGAAAAAAGTCGAAAAAAAGAAGAGTTTTTTGTTTTTTTTTTAAAATTTAATCAAGAAAAGAAGAAAAAAAGAAAACGTGAAAAGTTTCACGAAGAAAAAAGCGCGAGCGGGAAGGCAAAAAAGAGATATCCAACAGCCGTTGGAAACACGCGTCTTCTTAGCTCCGCGGAAACTAAGAAACTGGGGACCGCGCGCCTTCATCGGGCGGGAAGACACTCGCGCACGTGCGGGGCGGCCTAGCTAGAACTTTCTAAGTTCTTAGAGTGCAATCACTCTAAAATTGTCCATACCGGGGCTCCGTCGGTGCCGTCACCCATCAGTCAAGAATATGCTGCCTGCTTGTCCTGGGATAAAGAATTGTATCATACAATAAAGCTACATGGTTTTCTAATAAATAATTAACTTGAGACCAAATTGATTTCCAAAAGGCCATGATACAGGGACAAAAATATATTAAATGATCTAGAGTCCCTGCTTCCAGATAACAGTGCCAGCATCTATTAGACTTAGAGCTATCCAACTTTTGTAATCTAACTGGGGTCCAAAATGCTCTATGCAACAAAAAGAACCAAGTTTGCCTCATAGATGCAGACACTGTACATCTCATTCTCCAAGACCAAATTTGTGGCCATTGAAATGCAGAAATTTGATGCTTAATCTCAATGCTCCAAATGTCTCTAAAGACCAGTCTTTGGTTTTTTATTCATGAATCCAGATATCAATTTATACCACTGTGCAGCCTGGTGTCCCAAAAAATCCGCCTGAAAGCATAAGAATTCCAGACTATATCGATTGCTAAGATTTTTCCATTCAGGGAACTCCTCCTGAATAGCCTGCTTCAGCTGCAACCATTTAAAACTTTGTGATTTGTTTAAACCATATTTATGTTGCAACTGTGAAATATCAAGCAGTTTACCATTTGAAATAACATCATTTAAAGTTCTTATACCTGCAATAATCCAATGCTTCCATACAATTTTAAAAACGCCAATTTGAATCTTGGAGTTTAGCCAAATAGATTGATTTGTTGATTTGTGTATTGAGTTAGGTGATAAGTTACTGACATAACGTAATGTTTTCCATGTATCCATCAAAATTCTATTCTCTTTATATATTCTAGGCATTTTTATACTGAGAACATGAGAAAGATGTAAAGGAAACATGAGTCGCCATTCTAAATACACCCAGTCTGAGATGTTTTCCATGAGATCTGGGAGGACCCAATACATACCCTGGCGTAAAATATAGGCTTGATGATACCTATAAAAGTTTGGAAAATTTACCCCACCCTCCATAATTAATTTTTGTAAAGATACTAAGGCAATTCTAGGCATTTTACCCAGCCAAACAAATTTTGTAAGAATACTATTTAGTTTTTTATAAAAGGACCCCTGAAAAAGCACAGTTACTTACCGTAACAGGTGTTATCCAGGGACAGCAGGCAGATATTCTTAACGTATGGGTGACGTCACCGACGGAATCCCGGTACGGACACTTTTAACTAGAAAGTTCTAGTTGACCGCACCGCGCATGCGCGGGTGCCTTCCCGCTCGACGGAGGAGAGCATGGTCCCCAGTTAAGATAAGCCAGCTAAGAAGCCAACCCGGGGAGGAGGGCGGGTCCTAAGAATATCTGCCTGCTGTCCCTGGATAACACCTGTTACGGTAAGTAACTGTGCTTTATCCCAGGACAAGCAGGCAGCATATTCTTAACGTATGGGTGACCTCCAAGCTAACAGAGAGGGAGGAGGGATGGTTGGCCATTAGGAAAATAAATTTTGTAACACAGATTGGCCGAAGTGTCCATCCCGTCTGGAGAAGGCATCCAGACAGTAGTGAGTAGTGAACGTGTGAACTGAGGACCAAGTGGCAGCCTTGCAGATTTCCTCGATGGGCGTGGAGCGGAGGAAAGCTGCAGAAGCAGCCATATCTCTGACCCTGTGGGCCGTGACAGCACCTTCCAGTGAGAGACCGGCCCAAGCATAACAGAACGCAATACAGGCAGCAAGCCAGTTGGAAAGCGTCCGTTTAGAGACAGGGCAACCTAGACGGTTAGGGTCGAAGGACAGAAAGAGCTGAGGTGACGAGTGGTGAGCCCTGGTACGGTCAAGGTAGTATGCAAGGGCACGCTTACAGTCCAGCGTGTGCAACGCCTGTTCCCCAGGATGAGAATGGGGCTTAGGGAAAAAGACAGGCAACACAATGGACTGGTTGAGGTGGAAGTCCGAGACCACCTTGGGAAGGAATTTAGGATGGGTACGCAGAACCACCTTGTCATGGTGAAAAACTGTGAAAGGTGGGTCGGCAACCAGTGCATGCAGCTCACTAACCCTCCTGGCAGAGGTGATGGCAATGAGGAAAAGCACCTTCCATGTGAGAAAGTTGAGTGAAGTTGTGGCAAGAGGCTCAAACGGAGGTTTCATGAGGGCTGATAAAACCACATTCAGGTCCCAGACGACTGGAGGAGGCTTCAGAGGTGGTTTGACATTGAAGAGGCCTCTCATGAACCGGGAAACCAGGGGATGAGCCGTAAGAGGTTTTCCGAGGATAGGCTCATGAAACGCAGTGGTGGCACTGAGGTGGACTCTGATTGAGGTAGACTTGAGGCCAGCGTCGGAGAGAGAGAGCAAATAGTCCAGTACAGTTTCCACCGCCAATGAGGTGGGATCGTGATGATGTAGAAGACACCAACAGGAGAACCGGGTCCAATTCTGATGGTAACATTGGAGGGTGGCCGGTTTCCTGGAGGCATCCAAAATACGGCGGACAGGCTGAGACAGATTCTCTGGAGAGGTCAGCCCGAGAGAAACCAAGCTGTCAGGTGGAGGGAGGACAGATTGGGATGAAGTAGAGACTGATGCTGCTGCGTAAGTAGAGTAGGAAACACAGGAAGAGGAATGGGCTCCCTGGAGCTGAGCTGGAGCAGGAGGGAGAACCAGTGTTGGCGAGGCCACCGAGGAGCGATGAGAATCATGGTGGCTCTGTCCCTGCGGAGTTTGGATAACGTCCGCAACATCAGAGGCAGTGGAGGAAAGGCATAGAGGAACTGATCCGTCCAGTCGAGCAGGAAAGCATCCGGGGTCAGACGATGAGGGGAAAAGAGTCTGGAACAGAACTGTGGCAGCTGATGGTTGTGAGGAGCTGCAAAGAGGTCCACCTGTGGAGTGCCCCAGCGAGCAAAGATGGAGCGGAGCGTGGGAGGATCCAGGGTCCACTCGTGAGGTTGAAGAATGCGGCTGAGATTGTCAGCCAGGGAGTTCTGTTCGCCCTGGATATAGACAGCCCTGAGGAAGAGACTGTGTGCCGTGGCCCAGGTCCAGATGCGGTTGGCCTCCTGACAGAGGAGGGGAGATCCGGTGCCGCCTTGCTTGTTTATGTAATACATGGCGACTTGGTTGTCTGTGCACAGGAGAAGGACCTGAGGGTAGAGAAGGTACTGGAAGGCTTTGAGAGCATAGAACATGGCTCTTAGTTCCAGGAAATTGATGTGATGTTGACGTTCCTGAAGGGTCCAGAGTTCCTGGGTGCGAAGATCTCCCATGTGAGCTCCCCATGCATAGGGGGAGGCATCCGTGGTGATGATCATGGAGTGAGGGGGCAGATGAAAGAGTAGACCCCTGGAAAGATTTGAGGAGTTCAACCACCATTGAAGAGATTGCTGAAGAGACGATGTCACAGAGATGGGATGAGAAAGAGGATCCGTGGTCTGTGACCATTGGGTGGCCAGAGTCCATTGAGGTGTTCTGAGGTGGAGGCGTGCCAGAAGAAGCACATGGACCGTCGAGGCCATGTGGCCCAAGAGGACCATCATTTGCCGAGCAGGAATAGAGCGACAAAGGAGCACCTGATGGCAGAGGCGGAGCAGAGTCCGTTGGCGGTCTGAGGGGAGAAATGCTCTCATCAGAGTGGTGTCGAGGACGGCTCCAATGAACTGAAGTCGCTGTGTGGGAAGCAGATGCGACTTGGGGTAGTTGATCTCGAACCCCAGGAGATGGAGGAAAGAGATGGTGTGATGAGTGGCCTGTAGCACAAGTGGAGACGTAGGAGCTTTCACCAACCAATCGTCCAAGTATGGGAACACCTGGAGTTTGTGAGACCTGAGGAAGGCCGCCACTACAATAAGACACTTGGTGAACACCCTGGGCGATGATGCGAGGCCAAAGGGTAGCACTTTGTACTGGTAGTGGCGGTGCTGAATCTGAAATCGGAGGTAGCGACGTGAAGTCAGATGGATTGGAATGTGAGTGTAGGCCTCTTTGAGGTCTAGGGAACATAGCCAGTCGTGTTGAGAGAGAAGAGGGTAAAGCGTGGCAAGGGAGAGCATTCTGAACTTTTCCTTGACCAAACACTTGTTGAGGTCCCTGAGATCGAGGATGGGACGGAGGTCTCCTGTCTTCTTGGGTACCAGGAAGTAGCAGGAGTAGAATCCCTGACCCCTTTGGTCTTGGGGGACTTCTTCGATGGCATTGAGAAGAAGGAGGGAGTGGACCTCCTGAAGGAGGAGGAGGGTTTGAGAAGAGTGAGAAGCAGACTCTACGGGAGGATTGTCTGGTGGAAGAGTCTGGAAGTTGAGAGAGTAGCCGTGGCGAATGATGTTGAGGACCCACTGGTCCGATGTGATGACCTCCCAACGGCTGAGAAAAAGTTGCAGGCGTCCTCCGATAGGTTGAGGAAGAGGTAACGCCGGTGAGAGACTGGCTATGCCCTGGAGAAAGGAGTCAAAAGGGCTGAGCAGGTTTTGACTGAGGGAGAGGCTTGGCAGGTTGATGAGATTGGGAGCGAGCCTGAGTTTGATGTTGCTGACGAGGTCGGCGAGGTTGTTGCGGAAGTGGCTGAAGAGGTCTGGCGGAGAACCTACGTTGGTAGGAAGACTGCTGTCTGTAAGGGCGAGCAGGCGGAGTCTTTTTCTTCGGTTTGATGAGAGTATCCCACCTCGTCTCATGAGCTGAGAGTTTCTGGGTGGTAGAATCCAGGGACTCTCCAAAAAGTTCATCACCAAGACAAGGTGCGTTAGCCAGGCGGTCTTGGTGGTTAATATCGAGGTAGGAAACTCTCAGCCAGGCTAGACGTCTCATGGCAACAGCCATAGCAGATGCTCGAGAGGTCAGCTCAAATGATTCATAGATGGAGCGCACCATGAATTTTCGGAGTTGGAGCAGACCGGAAATTTGTTGTTGAAAGAGAGGGACCTTACGTTCAGGCAGATATTTCTGTAGAGAAGAAAGTTGATTCACTAGGTGCTTCATGTAGAAGGAGAAGTGAAAGGTGTAATTATTGGCTCTGTTTGCAAGCATGGCATTTTGATAAAGGCGCTTGCCAAATTTATCCATCGTTTTCCCCTCTCTGCCAGGAGGGGTGGAAGCATATACACTGGAGCCCTGGGTTTTCTTCAAAGTGGACTCCACCAGAAGGGATTCATGGGGTAGTTGGGGTTTGTCAAACCCCGGGATAGGAATGACCCTGTAGAGACTGTCCAGTTTTCTAGGGGCGCCCGGTACCGTGAGAGGGTTTTCCCAATTCTTATAGAAAGTTTCCCGTAAGATGTCGTGGACGGGTAACTTGAGAAATTCTTTGGGTGGTTGCTCGAAGTCTAGGGCATCTAGGAAAGCCTGTGACTTCTTAGAGTCAGATTCCAAAGGTATAGAGAGAGCCGCTGACATCTCTCGAAGAAATTTGGTGAACGAGGATTGTTCAGGCTTGGAACCGGTATCAAGTGTGGAAGGTTCCTCATCGGATGAGGAAGGCTCCTCATCGGTACCGGGTTGGGATTCCTCCCATAGGTCCGGGTCCCTGACGTCGGGGTGCGTGGGATGGGACGGCGGTGTGGATGGTTCTGCGTGGCGAGTCTTTGAGAGAGATTTGCCAGATCGCATGGAGACGGTACCGGGGGAAGAAGAACGGTGCCGGTCCTGGTCTCGGGGAGCCTGGTGCCGTTCCCGATGTCGGGGAGGATCGGCGTCAGATCGTAGTTGAATGAGAGGATTAATGGGTTCTGCCGAGAGTACCGGCATGGATGTGTTCAATGGCACCGATGGAGTGGACTCCGGTGGTATGGAGCGATGCTCGGGCCGGTCCGGTACCGGAAGTAGCGGGGCCAACATTGCCGGCAACAGATGTTGGAGCTGTTGCTGTAGTTGCTCCTGCAATTGGGTTTGGAGTATGGCCGCTATGCGGTCGTCCAGAGGAGGCACCGGTACTGCTTTTTTCTTTTTCGGTACCATAGGTGCCGCTTCACGCCCCGGCGATGAGGAGGCCGATGACGAGGCACTCACCGATATCGGGGCGGAGCGTTTGCGGGGTCGGCGCGATGCCGGGAGGACCGGCGTCGCCGTTGTGGCAGGAGGGCACTCAAGGGAAGTGGAAGGCTTCTTAGCCGGCTTACCTGGCGCTATCGACCCCGAGGAAGGATCAGGCAGTGTCGATGTAGTCGGTGCCGACTTCGGTGGCGCTGTCGATGGTGTGGCAGATTCCATGGCAGAACCGGTACCGAAAAGAATATTCTGCTGGATCTGCCGATTTTTTAATGTACGTTTTTTAAGAGTGGCACAGCGGGTGCAGGTGTCAGCCCGATGCTCTGGACCCAGGCACTGTAAACACCAATTGTGTGGGTCAGTGAGAGAGATCGGGCGTGCACACCGCTGGCACTTCTTAAAGCCCGGCTGAGGGGGCATGAATGGAAATACGGCCTCCGCAAAATCAAACCCGGAGGCCTGTATGTTGGCAACAGGCCCCGCCGGGGCCGGCCAGAAAAATAAGGAAAAAAAACTAATTAATAATGTTTTTGTTTTTGAACGAAACAAAAAAAAACCCGAAGGGAAAAGTAAAAGAAAAGAAAATACGCGAGCGGGAAGGCAAGGAAGGAGATTTCAACAGCCGTTGAAAGCACATGCGTCTTCTTCGCTCCGCGGAAACGAAGAAACTGGGGACCACGCTCTCCTCCGTTGAGCGGGAAGGCACCCGCGCATGCGCGGTGCGGTCAACTAGAACTTTCTAGTTAAAAGTGTCCGTACCGGAGTTCCGTCGGTGATGTCACCCATACATTAAGAATATGCTGCCTGCTTGTCCTGGGATAAAAACTGGTATCATACTCATTTGATAACAAACCACAGGCAATATCATCATTTTAATAGTTTGGACTTTCCCCCACCAAGAAAGATGTAGAGGATTCCATTGCTCGCACATTTCTGTTACTTTTTTTAATAACAATTTTTCATTTTCCTTGACTGTATCTTCTAGTGTGTTTTTTATTCTAGTACCTAAATATTTTATTCCATCTTCTTTCCATACAAATGAGAATGAATCAAATAATCCTTTAGTACAATGCACATTAAGTGGAAGAATTTCTGACTTGCTCCAATTTATCTTATATCCTGAAAACTTTCCAAATTTCTCTATCAATTCAAGTAAGCATGGAATGGTAGTTTCAGGATTCATCAAATAAAGCAGTATATCATCTGCATAAGCAGAGATTTTATATTCCCAATCTGCCCGTGGAATACCCTGTATCCCCTTTGCTTGTTGAATGGCTTATAACAAGGGTTCTAAAACAATATAAAAAAGCAAAGGAGATAAGGGACAATCTTGCCTAACCCCCCTCTGCAAATTAAAGCGCTCTGATAAATTGTTATCTAATATAATAAAACGCTAGGCCGCGCATGCGCACTTCCTATGTGTGCGCCGGTTTTCCGTGAGCTGTAGCGACACATAGGAAGTGCGCATGCGTGGCTTACGCTCTGTTCTGCTCCCTGTTGAAAGACATGCGCACTCGCGCCGTGTGTTCGCGCATCACAAAAGCTTCCCTGCTCTCCACCTCACAATACGGCCCTACCAGCCGAAGCGCGAGCGAGCTGCGGAAGTGGTGGTGGTGGTGGGCGGCATCAGGTATCAGTTTGACGTTAGGATGGTGGGGTGGGGAGGCCTGCAGAGTCCAGCAACTTTCCGCTGGCGGGACCCGAGTCATTTGCCGCCTCCCCCTTCCCTTCTCGCGGGCCCGACTGGTGATTTAAGCAGCGTGTGCAACAGTCTTCACACGCTGCTTCAGGCCCTTCTACTGCCCTGATTTGCTCTGGACGTGCCAGAGTAAATCAGGGCAGTAGAAGGACCCGAAGCAGGGTGTGAAGACTGCGGCACACGCTACTTGAATCGCCATGTGTAGTCTGGCCCAAGGGAAGGGAAGGGAAGGGGGGGGCGGCAAAGGACTCGGGCCCGCGTTTGTAGTCGCCACTGTGGGAAGAGAAAGGGGGTAGAGGAAACGCTAATGCTGCTGAACAGGGAACTGGTGTGGGGGGAGGGAAATGGAAGGGGGAGGGAATGCTGCTTTGCACAGATAGACAGAGGGAGGAAGGGAGACAGAAAGACAAGAAGAAAGACACAGGGGCAGGTGCACAGGGAACTGGTGTGGGGGGAGGGAAATGGAGGAGGAGGGAATGCTGCTTTGGACAGACAGACAGAGGGAGGAAGGGAGACAGAAAGACAAGAAGAAAGACACAGGGGCAGGTGCACAGGGAACTGGTATGGGGGGAGGGAAATGGAGGGGGAGGGAATGCTGCTTCAGACAGACAGACAGAGGGAGGAAGGGAGACGGAAAGAAAAGAAGAAAGACACAGGGGCAAGGAGATATACAGAAAGAAAAACAGACAAAGGGGGCCAGGGACAGACAGAAAGAAAGACAGCGGGAGTCGCGTCAGGAGGGGTGCGGGATGGTAGTGGACAGCCAAGGAAAAAGAAAGACAGAAATACAGAAAGCGGCTAAGGAGAGAGAGAGAAAGAAATAAAGACAGAAACACACACATATATTCTAGCACCCATTAATGTAACGGGCTATAAGACTAGTTAATGTATAATCTTGCAGCAGGGGAGTTATACAACGTCCGAATCATTTGTATGAATCCTGAACCTATACCAAACCAATCTAATGCCTGATACATGAAAGTCCATTCAACTCGATCAAAGGCTTTCTCCGCATCCAAAGAGACCGAGAAAGCCGGATCATTCATATTTTTTGTTAAATTTAGAGTATGAAAAGCCAATCTAGTATTGTTAGCAACAAATCCTGTTTGGTGCATATCAATAATAAAAGGGAGAGCCTTAGCCAATCGTAAAGCTAATATCTTAGCTAAAAGTTTTCCATCAACATTGATTAACGAGATAGGCCTGTAGTTTGAAACCAAAGTGGGATCTTTGTTTGGCTTTGGCAAAACAATTGTTAATGATTCTGCCATAGTACCTGTAATGCAACCTTTAGTCAGTTGAAACTGATATAAATTTAATAAATAAGGTAAAAGGGTACTTTGAAATGATTATAAAACTCTACTGTATAACCATCACCATCTGGAGCGGATCCAACTCTAAGAGACTTCAATGCTGCCTCTAATTCTTTTAGTGATATAGGTTCCTCTAAACTTCCTTTTATATGTTCAGGAACCTTTGGTCCAATAATTAGATTCAAAAATTCTAAATCATCTTTTTCCCTATCACCATAAGGCTCAGAAGAAATATAGGTTTTTATAAAAATGTAGAAATTGTTTTAAAATATTTTCAATTTTAGTATGCGTTTCTCCATTTTCATCCTTTATTGCAATAATTTTTGTTCTTCTTTTCTTTGCTTTAAGGTAATTTGCCAATAATCTTCCCACCTTATTTGAGTTTCCATAATACTGAGTTTGTTGGGAAAACAAATCTTTCCTTACAAATTTAGAAGATATCTCATTATATTTGCCTTTTGCTTTTAATAAAGCCTGTAATGTATTTTGCTCCCATTTATCAACTAATTTACTTTCCAAATGTTTAATTTCTTTTCCCAAATTATAAAATTGATTTTTTAGTTGTTTTCTAATATATGCTGAATATGAAATAATATTACCTCTCATGGTAGCATTAAATGCATCCCATAACATTTCTATGTTAATATCTTCTGAGGTATTAAGTTGGAAAAATTCAATTATTTTTAATTTAAATTCTTCAAGGAAATTTGAATCCGCAATCAAAGTATTATCAAATTTCCAAACAGACTTACAATAATCTTGCTGATCAGATTGTAACTCAATCCATACACCGCCATGATCAGAAAAAATGATAGTATCTATGGAAGCTTTTGTCACTTTCTGAACTATTTGATTCGAGACAAAAATATAATCAATTCTAGAAAAAGAATTATGGACCTGTGAACATACATCTATTAAATTACAAGATTGTGCCAAATTATCTAACCCTAGTGACTTCATAATTTTACTTGGTTTTTTATCCATTAATGGATCCATTACAGCATTGAAATCTCCAGCCACTATTAAATTAGAAGTAGCCAGTGGGAGTAATAATTGTTGTAGATTCTTAAAAAAATTCCATTTGATTCGTATTTGGGGCATACACATTGAACAATTCCATGCTCATTTTTACATGTACCCACCTACCCAAAGGATCCGAATCAATCATCTAAAAATTAGCTGTACATTTTTATTTATTAATATGGCAACCCCAGCTTTCTTGCCAACTGCAGGGGCAAAAAGATTTTGGCGAACCCAACCCCCTTCGAGTGTTCTTGACTCTATCATTGACAGGTGCGTCTCCTGAATAAAATATAAATCAGCGTTTTGCTGCTTTAGGAAAGCTAGCATTTTCTTCCTTTTTATTTGATGATTAAGGCCATTGACATTCAATGAAAATATCAACAGCTGTTTTACATGTTCAAGTTCCTTATAAAATTATCCCTATTAAGGAGGAATACAAAAGCTGCATAGCTATCTCAAGTTCTCTAGGACACAACCTTGCCCTTGCCTTTTCCTTGCAGGGCTTTCTGAGGCCAATCTTTCTCCTCCTGCTTTCTCACTGGATCTCTTGTCAGCAAGTCCATACCTTAATTTCAGAGTCAGACAGCGATGACTCTTCTAGAAGTTGTAGGCTCAGCTGCCCCTCATTTGTAAGTGGCTCAGACTTCGAGGGGCCTGGTTGCATGTGGTCAAGAGCAGCCCAGGTCTGGGATCCTCTGTGGGGTGTCACTTGGTGCAGAGAACTGACCCTATATCAGAAAACAAGAATAAAGGAGCAGTGTCAGATGCTCCTGCTGCTTCTACAGAATTATGCAATCACCAAGTACTATCACTGTGATATAAGCAAACAACCTTAAAGATTACCATTCATTATTTATGTAATTTATAGTCTTTACTAATTGCATGCTGCTATGAACTTTAATATGAAACAATTACTATAAACAATTATCCTAAACAAACAAACAAACAATCCAGGACCAATATAAAGACATTGGTCTTAACTACTGTGATAACCTTTACTCTCTATCAATATTTTCACTTTCTTCATTATGTGATATTTGCAAAAAATAAAAATAAAAAAAGTCAAATTCTTTGGAGTCTACTGTATATTACCAGTTCCCTGGAAGATATTGCTGTGGTAAACGTTTGACCATATCATGGTGATTTCTGAAGCTGGAGCATCTGTTCTAACTTCCCTAACCCCTCTCTCTACTGTCTATCTAAAGCAGTATACTAGAAAGTTGCACAGGGACAGAAATTCCACCCATCTCCAATGGAATCTCACCCATACCTGCTAAGATCGATTCCATCCCCACAATTAATCTCCATCCCCACCCGTGCCCACAGGAATCAACACTATTATTTACTTGCTGACAGTCCTCTATTTCCTCCCAACCCCAATAACCTCCTGTGGTTTTTCAAATGGTAAACAATGAGTATTCTAAGCCTCATTTTAGTGCTCCCTCTCTCCCTACCTTTCAAGACTATTCTGGTGTTCCAATTGCCTCTCTCAGTGCATTGCAAGTCTCATTATACAGTCAACAGATTTTGACTACACTCCCATGGGCAACTTCTTCCATCCCCATCTCCCATGGGCAACTTCTTCCATCCCTATGAGAATCCCATAGTAACTTCTTCCATCCCCACGCAGTTTTTTTTTACTGTACACTTCTGCTCCATTCCAATTTAAGTTTTGAAAACTCAGTTTTTATTAGATCATTTTACTCCCTTATTAACTCCATCTTCACAGATGGAGTACTGAAGCATGACAGTGACACAGACATTAGGAAGACAACAAAGGGACAGATCAGCAGAGTGGCATTCAAAGATACACAGAACGGGACACAAACACACAGATATATGCAGGCAGACACCACCAAAATGGAGATATAGCAAAAGAAAAAAATAGACATAGAAACAGATATATACAAACTAACAGAGGGGTAGAAACATGCTTTCAGATGCAGGTATTTACTGAAAGACATCCATACAGACTCACATCAGTAGACAATCAGACCTATAAACCCACCACCATAAACAAAAAAGGCATGCAGAAAGAGTTACCTGGATAGCACATGGTCCAAGCTAGGTTCCACAGGTGAAGGTTCAGAGCAGGGCAGGCTCATAATAGGGCTGAGGGAGCAGTGTTGCAGACGGGGGGTTCCACCAGTGGAAAAGGGAAAGACTTCCTTCTTCAGGCAAGGCAAAGTAAATGTGTTATGCCTAAACTCCCGGCTCACCTCCATACTGCATATCGTGTGCCGCCGCTGCCGACTGGACTGAGAGGGGCGGAGGGAGCCTGCAAACAAAAAGGAAGTGGGAGAAGAGGCTACAGAGGGGAAATTGGGGCAGGAGTAGCTACGGCCTAGGCGGGGCTGGAATAGCAAGGGTTGTGGGTCACTTGTAGGCTCTTTTTCTTTATCCACGAAGCTGCAATCTTGCCAGGAGCTCTGTGACCTCCATTGGCGGATGGGGGGTCGGCAGCTGACCTCCCCACTCTCCCTCCTCCTCCTCCTGCGGTGAAGGAGTAAGGGAAATTCTTGGATGGAACAAGGTGGGGAAGATGATGATGATGCCTGGGGCTCAGAGATGGCAATTTTAACTTCAATATTCATGCCTGGCTGAGCGGTTATGACTTGAGCTCCTGGAAGAGGATCCTGAACAATCACTTCGTCTTGGAGAACTACTGTCCCCTCTCTCTCAGTGCATAATTTGACTTCCCTCAGAGGTGAGGAAATGGCCCCTGAGGCAGTAGGTAGTAGAGAGTCAGAATGTGTGAGGTCATTGGTAGAATCAGACAGGGCCCACTTGTTTTTGACAGGAGTAAGCAGGATTTCAGCAAAGGTCTCCAACTTGCAGCGCATGCTGTGGAATAGGGGACCAATACGCCAGCCTTGGTGACACTTGCTTCCTGTTTCCTGGGATGAACTGTCTCCCACTGGTGGAGTCAGGAGTTGAAGCTCAGGTGTTGCTCTCTTAATGCTGGAAGATTCTGGTAAAGTCAAGAAGACAGAGGTTAAAAGGCTGAGGAAAAAATTTCTTACCCTATGTTACTTCTACCCAATTCTTCCCCTCTGTTTTAGACCTAGCTTAGGTCTTAAGATAATAAAGAAGTCTCTCAGCTACACAGCACTATACAAGATGAAATCCCTGAAGATGATATGGAAGTAATAGGGCTCTTTTCCCACCTGCTTCCACTGTGTCTTTATCTCAGAGAACTGAGTTGGTGCAAATTGAAATTACCATATATACACTCAAATATAAACCCATCCGAATATAAGCCCATGTAACCTTCTTCCCCACCCCAAAAAAAACAAAAAGGGGAAAAAAGTTCGAGTCAAATCTAAGCCAAACTCGGGGCAGTCTTGCGAGGTTACTGTGGGAACTTATGCCAGCCATTTTGAGTAGTAAGACTGAATACGGCAGGAGCATAAGAGGATTGCTCTTGCCCTGGCTCATCACTGGACCAGCAGAGTTTAAGGTAGGGTAAATGTAAAGGGGATGGGACTTGATATATTGCTTTTTCTGTGTGTATTTATAATTAAAGTAGTTTACATATTTTAGACAGGTACTTATTTTATAAATGAGGCAATGAAGTGTTAAGTGACTTGCCCAAAGACACAAGGGAGCTGCAGTGGGAATTGAATTCACAACCTCAGGGTGTTGAGCCAGCTGCTCTAACCACTAGGCTACTACTCCACTCCTGGGGAGAGGCCTGTGAAGGATCTGAGAGGGGGAGGACTCAAATATAAACCGAGACCCCCATTTTTGAACCATTTTTTGTCCCAAAAATCTAGGTTTATATTTGAATACAGTAAATGGCCTGCTAAAAACTATAAAACCCCTCTAATTCTGAGGGATTGTAGAGTATGTGGATTTTCATACTTTTAGCTTTGTGTCCCTGTCACCTAACCTCCAAGTAAAATCAGTGTTTGGAGGGGAGAGGCAGGTACAACCATCCCCTCCAGTTTTCTACATGATTGCACTGACCAAGCTTTGAGAACGATATTTATATTGAGAGGCTTTGGCTGCACTCCACAAGTATGACATCTATTGAGAGTTTCAAAATCCAAGATAAGTTAATTTTAAAGCTTTTGTGGGAGTGTTGGATTTGTTTGTTTGAAATTCATTTTAAAAGACTCATTTAAAGGGGTATTTGAAATTTGGGAGGAGGTTTATTTATGCTAATGAGGTATCTCCTACTTTTGTATCTGTCTGCATTAAAAGTGATTGCGGCAGGTCGGAGTTTGAGGCCTTTTCCCCCTCTTCAACATATTTTTACAATCCTTCCTGTTTAGAGTTTAGCATCCATTTTCAAGAAGGGATGTTTTGGATAGTAAATAATGGGATTCCCCAGGGGTCTGTTCTGGAAACACTGCTTTTTAACATATTTATCAATGATCTAGAAATACAATAAATAGTGAGATAATTAAATTTGCTGATGACACAAAGTAGTTAAATAGAAAGAAAGTTGTTAAATAGGAAGAAAATTGTAAAAAATTGAAAGAGGCACTTGCGAGACTAGGCATCCAAATTGCAGATGACATTTAATGTGAACAAGTACAAAGTGATGCAAATGGGAAGGAAGAACACAAACTATAGCTATGTGATGCAAGGTTCCACATTAGAAATCACCATCCAAGAAAAGGATCTAGGTGTTTATTTAAAAATGTATATACCGTATATTACCTATATGGTTTATATAATAACAAGCATAAAATGTTAAACAAAACATACACATTTCAAATATTACAAATTACCATACTTTAAAAAGCAGTCAGCAGTCAGAGAAGACATTTTCATCTCCATTCTAATATAAAATCTCAACACAAGAAAGCATTAACAAACAATTGGGTTTTTAACATTTTCTTAAAATTCATCCTAGCAGTACAAGTTTCACGTTTATTAAAAGATTTTTTAAACCGCTTAATCAGGTTTCTAAGCGGTGTACAATATAAAATTTACATAAAAACATATTAAAACTGGGGATACTGGATAAAATCCAAGTGTCATAATAAAGCACTGATAAGACGTATAGACCTACTTCAAACAATAGGAAAATGGGGGAGAACTACAATCGTAAAAGAAAAGTGCAACCAAAAAGGGAAAATACAATAGGTTAGGGTAAAAAGTAATATGCAAAAATGCAAGATTCCTGGCAAAGAATTCTAAAGTTTTGCACCCGCTACTGACAACATGGCCACACCGATCTTAATGTGGGAAGATTGACATCCTGCTTTCCAAATATACCGGGGGATGCACAAAACTTTCCGATTGTGTCTCGAACATCGTTAGACTGGTTTGACCAGTTTAGTGACTGATCAGATTGGATACCTCAATGCAAGATCGGATCAGATACCTCAATGCACAAAACTGCGTGTTTTTCCCCTCAATCGCCTATTTAACGATCCGATCCATGCAAATTAGTAAAACCCCATGCAAAATAGCCAAGCGATTGATGCACAAACATCACTTGGCTATTTAGCATCAGGTTTTATCAATCATAAAACCTGATTGCTCTAGACCTGTCGGTAACTGTGTTACCGACTGGTCTGCCTGATTGTTTTTCTTTTTTTTTCCAATGGCACAGATATTTTTAATGTACTACAAAATATGTCCCATTAAAAAAAAAGAAAAAAAAATCCCCCACCACCGCTGGCAGCTTTCCCCAACAACCCCCGACAATCGCCCTCCCCCCCCCCCCGGACAAACGCGGTGTCCCCCTAAACCTAAAATAAAATATCAGAAGGGATTCCCACTCCCTTCCCCCCCCTCGAAAAAAGGCAGAAGGGATGTCTACTTCCTCCTGCCAGGCCCCCCTGCCCCGTACCTTAAAAGTTGGGAGCAGAAGGTATTGAAAACACCTCCCTGATTGGCTCAGATGCACCGGGGAGGGGCCTATGGTTGAGTGTTGTCGCCGCAGGTTGGGTGGATGGTGGCTCGGGGAGCCGGTGCAGGGTGGGAGGGTATGGCGCAGAAGGGGCTTTTTTTTTAAATGGGACAGGTTGTGTGTGTTTAACTCGCGCATATCTGTTCCATTAAAAAAAACACATACAGAAGCCCTAATAGCAATGACAGGAGGCTGCTTCCCGTCACTACTGCACATGTGTCAATCACTCACTGAGCAATTGAATGGTGAGTTTGCATGCAAATCATTTGTGTGCAGGGTGGCTAAGAAAGTAAATAGAATATTAGGAATTATCAACAAAGGTATGGAAAACAAAGATGAGAATAATGCCTTTGTACTGCTCCGTGAAGTGACTGAACCTCAAATATGGTGTGCAATTTTGGTTGTTGCATTTCAAAAAAGTTATAGCGGAATTAGAAAAGGTATTGACAAAAATGATAACACGGATTGGACAACGTCCCTATGAAGACAGACTGAAGAGGCTAGGGCTCTTCATCCTAGAAAACAGATGACTCAGGGGAGATATGATAGAGGTCTATAAAATACTTAGTCGAGTGGAATGGGTCAACATGAATCGCTTGTTTATTCTTTCCAAAAATACTAGAACTAGGGGGTATGCAATGAAGCTAAGTAGTAGTAGATTTAAAACAAACCAGAAGAAATATTTCTTCACTTAATCTGTAATTAAATTCTGGAATTTGTTGCCAAATAATGTGGTGAAAGCAGTTAGCCTTAGCAGGATTTTAAAAGGTTTGGACAATTTCTTAAAAGTCCATAAGCCATCATTACATTATTAATATGGACTTGGGAAAATCCAGTGCTTATTCTTAGGATAAGCAGCATACAATCTGTTTTACTCCTTGGGATCTTACAAAGTACTTGGGACCTGGGTTGCCCACTGCTGGAAACAGGATACTGGGCAGGATACAGTCTCTCTAAGTATGGCAACTCTTATTTTTCTGTTTTGGAGATACTGCAGGTTTTTTCATCTATTGTGCTTTTTTCTCCATTATTAAGGTCAAATAAAATGAAATACTTAAATGCATATAGAAATTTCAGAATGCTGTAACCCTTAGTTGTGTTTCTTCTGTAGGGGGCATTTAGCAGTGATGTTATGTTCCAGTTTGTAAATTTTTAACATAGTTTTGCAGTACTAAGTGAATTATAGCAGGATTAACCATTGAGGCTCATAATCAAAAATTTGAAACATACAAAAACCAGCCCAAGTCGGCATTTGGATGTCCTAATAGAAAGGACGTCCAAGTACCGATAATCAAAACAAATTTTCTGGACGTTCAGCAGCACTTCTAAATTGCTGTGCATCCAGAGCTCAAATGGGCATTTTGGGAAGTGTGTTATGAGTGGGCTTAAACCTGGATGTTCTGAAGCAATAATCGAAGCTTTCCCAGGACATCCTAGGTGGAACTTACTTGCCGGGACTTAGTTGAAAGTAAAACAGGTCTAAGTGCCTCAAAGGTGACCAAATTTGACAAGATACCACTGGAGGGTTTAATGCGTGACCCCCCTCCTTACTCTCCCAGTGGCCATGACCCCCTCCTACCACCAAGAGAGAAAAAAACAGGCTTCCCATCAGCTGATCACGGCAGGGGAATCCAAATCAATTGAGCAGGTTTCCTGGGGTCCTGCCAGCTCAGCTAATCATGGATTCCAATGCCAGGATCAGCTGAACAGGCAAGGAGAATGTGATTCCTCTCTCCCTCCCTCCCTCACACCCACTGATCTCCCCCAGCCAACCTCCACAGAGAGCCGCTGTTCTCAGAGTCCTATAACCCCCCCTCCCCTACAGCAGGCTTTCCATTTAGAGCCAATCAGGGCCTTAGGCCCTTCCAACTACATTCCAAGATGCACTGGGAGGTCTAAGGGCCATCATTCTGAAGAGGCGTCCCTATCGGCGGGAGGGAGTGGGCTTCCCTCCTGCCGATTTTGCATCAGAAGATACGGGGTGTTGGCCGATGTCGGGTGATGTGGGGGGTTCTCAGCTGCTGTCCGGTGATGTCAGGGTGATGTCTGGGGATGGGGATGTTGGGGGGAGGGTTAGGCGGCTCTGCGTGTGTTGGGGAGTGGGTGTGAGGGAGAAATTGCATTCTCTCTGCCAGTTCATGATTAGCTGAGTCGACATGACTCCAGGAAACCGGCTCAAATGATCAGGATTCCCCTGCCGCGATCAGCTGATGGCAAGCCTTTCGGACAAGGTAGTTGGGTACATCTGAAAAGCTTGCTTTTGTGCGTTTTTCATGTGGACATTTTCATTTTTGAGAACAGCCTAAAAAGATAGACATGCTAAGGACAAATATGTCTACATATGTCATTCTAAAAAAATAAAAATTAACGTCTAGCTGTTTTGAGAATGAACATTTTCTCTACTAGCTTTCTGGAGGTCTCTCTCAATACATCCAAACTTAGACATCCTATCAAAAATACCCCGCTTTGGCTTTTGTACTGTTTGGAAAATTCCTGCAACTTCACATTTTTTGAATTTTACATTGGTAATTGAAATTACCCATTACTGTACTGTTCTCAAATTTGCTAGTTCCCTTAATTTGTTAACAGGTTGTCATCTGTTTATTCTGGCTTAGTGGGCAGTAGTAAACCCCCACCGGTATTCTCTTTTCCTTCACACATGGAATTTTTATCCACAAGGATTCCATGGGTAAGAAGAATGGGCAGACTTGATGGGCTGTAGCCCTTTTCTGCCGTCATCTTCTATGTTTCTATGTTACCTGTTTCTTGCTGAATTGTGTGTGTGGGGGGTTTGTTAGACTCAATTCTTTCTTTAACATATAGGGCCAGATACAATTAACCATCACCTAACTTAGTAGGCGCCAATCAAAGCGACAACTACTGCATGTCAATCAAAGTTTGGCGCCATTTGTAGAATATTGTCTAGCGGCGCCTAAATCAACTTAGTATAGTAGGCGTCATGTTAGGCACTGGTATAATAAACCAGGGTTTTCTTGGTCTAATATGCCAGTGCCTAACTCAATCCATGCCCAAACTCTCCCCCTAACCATGCCTACTTTTTGCATAGGCGCCTCAGTGTAGACGCCTAAGGTGCCTACAGGCTAATTCTTTTTAAACTGGTTTTTAATAACGCTTTCAATTATCAATGCCAATTTAAAAAAAATTAAGTTAGGTACCTAGATCGGTAGCGTCTTTTATAGAATCAGGGTCACAGTGTCACCCCCTCCAATTTGACCTGCCCTATCATTGCGATATAATTAGTCCTCCTTCAACCAGGTCTCTCAGATATTTATATCTTCCTCATCCTTCCATGCTATATACTTTTAATGCTCTCATCTTATGTTTTTTTACAATTCTTGCATTTATACAGATATTCCAAACTGTGTTTTTGTATGTGTCTACGAACTTCTTACAGGTACAATTTGCAATCTTTAATTTACTCCCCCCTTAAAGACTCCTGGCTTTCTTTCGCCTTTATTGCAATCTTTATAATGGAATGCCTATTTCCCTATTTTGATAGTATTCTTCAAAAGATACCTCAATCTGAACCACATGCTCATGAGCAACCATGTGCTTTCCATCACCACCCCATTTTAGTTTGAAAGCTGCTCTATCTCCTTTTGAAATATTAGTGCCAACAGTCTAGTTCTTTCCTGGTAAAGGCAAAGCACATCTTTTCAGAACAGAACCCCCTTTCCCCAGAATGTTGTCCAGTTCCTAATATATAACATAGAAGATGACAGCAGATAAACACCTGCATGGTCCATCCAGTCTGCCCAACAAGATAAACTCATTGCATAAGGTATGATACGATATGACAGCGTGAGGCAAAAAAAACAAACAAACAAACCTAGAGGTTTTGTTTTTTCGCTGTTTTCTCAGCAACCACCTGGAATTTAAACGTAGATAGCAACAACAAATTATCTCCCCCCCACTTTTACTAAGCCACAATAGAGGCTTCTGCTACAGCCTGGGGCGCTAAATGCTCTGACACTCATAGAATTCCTATGAGCATCTGACCATTTGGTGCCCCGGGCCGTGGTAGAAACTTCTACTGAAGCTTAGTAAAAAAAGGGGGGAGGGGAGGGTAAGCTGGAAAATTTTGCATCGATGTGATGATTAGAATGAGATTATTTTTAAACACATTTTAGCATCACCACCCAGCAATTTTTGTGCATTCAAAAAATGTTTGTACTGTAAAACTACTTTTTTATTTATTTATTTTTTTTTACTTCTCCTTGTACATATGAATACTTAATCTCGATTTGTCCTTGTCATTTTCAGGGCACAGACCATAGAAGTCTGCCAAGCACTGGCTTTGTTTTCCAACTAAAGCCCCACTCTAGCCCATCCAAAACTGTCTAGCCATGATCAGTCTGCCTGACACTGGCTTTGCTTCCCAATTACTTGAATTGTCATTTAAGCACTGTTAAGATTGTTTGATTCTATTATTTTTCCATACAGAATTCCTTTGTGTTTATCCCATGCATTTTTTAAAACTCCATTATCATTTTCATCTCCACCCCCATCACACATACACACGAGGGCATTCTAGGTATCTACCACCTGCTCTGTGAAGAAGTACTTCCTAATGCTATTGCTGAATCCCTCATCCCTAAAGATTCCAATGCTCTGTCTGCTTCTCAAGTCCTGACTGTGGAATGGGTTACATCTTAAAAATGCTACCTTGGAGGATCTGGATTTCAACCATCTACTAGGGAAAATTCCAAAACCCACATGAAAGGAAATGAAAATGATTTACAATTTATTTTTTTTTACATGCAATCTAAACAGACTGTGGTTGTAAAAATAATGTAGGTGCTGCTCAAGGATAGTGAATTTCTTGGAATCCAATGGGTTACAAGATCTGAGACATGGTTTTACCAAAGTAAAATTGTGCCAAACAAATCTGATTGATTTCTTTGACTGCGTGACAAGTAAAGTTTTGACACAGTTCCTCACAAGAGACTTATGGAAAATCCTCAGCAGGCTTAAGTTAGAAGCAGAGTTGTGAACTGGATCGGAAACTGATTGATTAACAGAGTCAAGGGCAGTGTTGTGTCATTCTGGATAAGCTGGTTAACTCCCCCATGCCACAAGTCATATGCAGAAGGAATCCACTCTGGATTTTTTCTGTGACCCTCCTACTTCACTGGGAGCTCTAATGCTACTTGCAGTTAGTACCCATGCCTACAAGAACTCTCTCAAAATTATGTGAAGTAAGGGAAAATGGGAATCTTCCCAAACCAAGAAACTGTTCAGCTCGAACATAAGAGCATGTGAACCAGGGGTGCCCAACGCATCGATCGCGATCGACAGGTCGTTCGCTCAGGCGACCCCAGTCGATCGCACAGCAGGTTCCCTTCTTCCCTTCTCTTTTTTTCCCCTCCTGACTGGCCCGCCTCTTAAAGAACGCTGGCCAATCAGAGTGCTGGAAGGGCGGTGTGAAGGTCGGTGGGGGACGGAGCTCAGCGCATCACAAGAAATAGAAGCGCCTATAATGATTGAGGTAAGAGCGAGGCCTAATGCTGCCCGATATACAATTTTAAAACCCTAAAATCGGACTCCCAATCAGTGGTGTACCGAGGTGGGGCGGTCCGCCCCCGCCCCGGGTGCACGGCTTGGAGGGATGCACAGCCGTCCGGGTCCTCCTGCCCTTCCTTTCCACCGGTCTGCGCACGGGGCTCGCACCCACCGCCCAAATGGTGCTGTTGGTTATCGCAAGACTCGCGGGAGTTGACGGCACCATTCGAGCGTCGGCGCGGGACCAGGCAGGCACAAGCCCCGAGCGCGGACCGGGGGAAAAGAAAGGCAGGATGACCCGGACCTGGCCGGCTGTGCACCCCTCCAAGCCGTGCACCCGGGCGGATCGTCCCCCTTCTAAATCCACTGTACTTGTCTTTTATTCAGTTCCACTAATGAGCATTGTGACAGGCAGTTCTTATGGGGCAGTTCTTGGAAGTATTTCTTTGTTTTTCTGTGCCTAAGTATTCTATTAATTTAACTTCCTTATTCCTGTGGGGATCTCCAAAGGGACGAATGGGAGATGGCAGGTGGTACTTTAGCAATTCTTACAGGTTGCCATAGGCCTCAGGAGCTGTCTTCCCTCTGCCGTGGTCCTGCCCCTCCTCTAAGTCAGAGACAGGCTTGGGGCAGAGGGAAGACAGCTCCTGAGGCCTATGGCAACCTGCAAGGATCGCTAAAGTACCAGCGATACTCTCTGCAGACTGCTCCCTGCTGGAATTAGGTAAATGGATGTGGGGAGGGTAGGCCTTCGGGGGGGGGAGTGCAGTCCTTCAAGGGGTAGTGCAGGCCTTCAGGGGGGGAGTCAACCTTTGAGGGGGAATGTGCAGACCTTCAGGGGGGGTCAGGCCTTCGGGGGAGGGGGGCTGTATATTAAAAAAATATTTGAACATAAATACAAAGTACACTCGGTGTGTGTATATATATATATATATATATATATATATATATATGTTTAGCATTTTTATTGTTGGTAGATCATTTTGACTTGGTCATTTTAAAAGTAGCTCGCAAGCCCAAAAAGTGTGGGCACCCCTGATGGGAACAATCAATGAAAACTAACAGCCAACAGAAGCATCAAAGGAGCTCAGGTAGTACCCCTGTAGACCTAAACACATTATACAGTATTCTTCAGGGCCCAAAGGGCTGACTAGCATCCAATATACATAATTGAATAAGAATAAACAGAATGAGACAGTAGGCAGGCACAGGAAGGATAGGGTGGGGGGTCCAGAATGACACCTATCTACTGGAAAATATATTATCAAGGTTAAGAACATAATCTCTATTTCCAGCGCAATAGGTGCATCATTCTGGATAAGCGGAACATAGAAAAACATTTCCAGAAATCTAGGATGGACTGACTGCACCACTCATAACACTGAGGAACCAAAGGCAGAGACCTCATTTGCCACAATGTCTTGCAAATGTGTGTAGAGTGAACCAAGTTGCAGTCATACAAATCTCCACTGGAGAGACTGTTCTAGTCTCTGCCCACGATAAAGCTACAGTTCTAGTCTAATGCGCCTTAACAGAAACAGGGGACTTTTCCCAGAGATAATGTGGGCTGACGAAATGGCTTTATGGATCTATCTGGAAATTGTGGCCTTGGAAGAAGGCGCGCCTCGCTTAGTCGAATGAGTCAGCACAAACGGTCGGAGTCTAAACTCATTGGTGACTTCCAGATAATGAAGAAGCATTCTTCTCATGTCCAAGCTCTTCAATAAGTGGTCCTATTTCTTAGAACTAGTTGAGTGGAATACAAGTAAGCAGACTGCATGATTAACATGAAATACTGAAACCACCTTTGGCAGAAAAGAAGGAACAGTGCTTAGGGAGACCCCAGTCTCTGAGATTTTAATGAAAAGTTCCATACAAGAAAGAGCCTGGAGCTTCGAGACTCATCTCGCCGAAGTCACAGCTACCAGAAAAACTGCTTTTAGCATCAAGTCCAAGAGGGACACTTCTTCCAGCGGCTCAAACGGAGCTTAGGTGAGACCTCGCAGAACCACATTAAGGTCCCACAAAGAGAACGGTGGTTTGATCAGTGGTCTGATGCAGAGAGCACCTTTCAGAAATCTCGTGATGTCTGGATGAGATGTCAGTGTAGGTTTGCAGTCCTGAGTCGTGAAACAAGAGATCCCTGCTACTTGGACCCAAAGGGAAGCCAAAGTGAGGCCCTTCGTCAAGGCCAGCTTGAAGAAAAGATAATACCATCGAAAACAGAGCCAAAACTGGTTCCACATGTTCTTGGGCACACCAATTCAAGAAAGTCTTCCACGCTTTAATGTAGGCAGAAATTGTGGTCAACTTCTTAGACCTGAGAAGTGTGGAATTGACCACTTCTTAATATCCTCTGCGCGCTAACGCTTCGTTTTCAATAGTCATGCTTTAAGAGCAAAGCGATCTGGATCCTGCGAAAGGAGGTCTGGATGCACCTGCAAACAGAGGTAGTGGCCTGTTCGAAGATGCATCAGATCTGCGTACCATGGCCTGCAAGACCAATCTGGAGCCACCAGAATGATCTTTCCCTGATAACTTGCAATCCTTTGAATGACCCGGCCAATCATGGTCAAAGGAAGAAAGACGTACAAGAGTAGGCCCCGAGGCCATGGTTGGACTAAAGTATCTACACCCTCGCTTCCGGGCTTGAATCTTTGACTAAAGAACCTGTCTGCTTTCTTGTTTTTCACCATCGCCATGAGGCTGAAGTGTGACCGACCCCAGCACTGAACACTGCCATCGACAGCATCCACTTGCCCGGATCCAAGGTCTATCTGCTGAGAAAATCTACACCCACAACATGCGCTGCAATAGCACCTGAAGATGACGCTCTGCTCAATGGAAGAGCTTGCAGGATTCCAGACAGAGATGCATTCTTAGTGACTCCCCGGCGACCGACTTATGCCACTGCTGTAGCATTGTCGGAGAAGATTGACCGCTTGACCTTTGAGAGTCTTCTGCAATTTCACCAGAGCCAATCGAATGGCATGCAGTTCTAGACCACTTCCTCTGAGAGGGCATCCAACACCCCTGAATCGGACAACAGTTGCAATGAGGAGACTGGCATATCTCGTTATGACCATTCAGGTAGTAATCCGAAGAGGCATGCCCCGGGAGAGGGACAGAGCTACCAATCCATGCTAGCTAGAGTTTCCGGGTCCAGGGTAGAAACTTCTGTAACGCATCCACCTGTGGTAGACTAGCTTCAGAATAACGCGTATTGGAGAGGACACATGTGGGCTCTTGCCCTAGGCACCACATCTGTTGTGGCCACCATGGACCCCAGGACTTGAAGATAGATCCATCGGTGTAGGACTGACTTGCCCAAGAGACAAGAAATCTGAGAGCATTGCTTCTGTCTGTGTGACTCTGGTAGATAGAGTGGCCAGCACCCATGTTGAACAAGACTCCCAGGTATTACAGGGAATGAGTTGGCATCAAATGCTCTTTCGGTAATTTGTAATCCAACCTAGATCGTCCAGGACTTGGATCACGTGATCCACTGTGTACCGACCCTCGGACAATGAGGGGGCTCTGATCATTGGGACTGTGCATAAGGAGCACAGCTCTCCTGAAATGTTTTCCAGTAAAAATTCATAAATTCCGAGAAGAAAGCTGTACCAGGGAGTGAGGCATCACCCTGTGATGACCCTACTTCTTGGGCTGCGGGGCGCGCAGAACGGTCACTCCAGAGGGCTAGCTACCCTTCTTGTCAGCTGAGCATGCAAAGGAGATATTCAGCTGGCCGCTCCCACCTTGCTGGTCCATGTAGCGTGGCACAAGGATGCTCCTGAAGTGCAGAATTTACGCAATACTGGCATGAATCTGGGATATAAGAGCCCAAGGTCTCCATCCCAACCAGTTCTGAGACAACAAATTGAGTTTTTGAAGTGCAGAAAACTTTTTTTAAAAATATATCATTAAAAATCCAAGATGGCAGCTGTCAAGATTTTCAATCCTAAAATCGCTAAATAAACTGACTAACATCAAAAATTGGCAAATTTATAGTTTTTGAGGAGGGAGAACATAGGGGAATATGCAGGAACCCCTTCCCCAATTCACCTCAGAAGCTGTAACAGCCTTACTCACTGTGCCCTGTGCTGGCAATGGGCTGCAGCCTGCATCAGCTCTTTACAATAGCTGGAAAGGAGAAGAATTACTGCCTCAAGCTGAAAATTCCTCTTCAATGCTGCTTTTCGGTCTGCCAACCAGACACGGTGTCTGACTACATCCCTGCAGACTGACAGATGCGCTACCAGAAGGTGGGAGGTGAAAAATGCAGCTGGCACCCTGCGAGATACCACTGAGCCTCCTATGGATGCCTAACAGCCTGCGTTCAAACCCCTGCTAAGCAGTAGGTGAGGAAAGGTAAGAGGAGATGGCCTCGAGTTTCAAAATACTTGTGCAGGCTTGCTAACAGGTATCACCAGGGATTGGTCTGTCAACTGCAGACCTCAAGTCTGCTTCTTCTCTTCGTAGGCAGAGCCGACACTAAAGATGATAAGCTCTAAGCACTTAAAAACACTGAATAAAAATTGAAAAACACCAAATAAAATAATAAGGAGAGCAGAAAAGAAACACTCCTTCTCTGGCTCACATGCAGAAGGAAAAATCTGCAGGTGGCAGTAGAGTTCCGGTGAAGTAGGAGGGTCACAGAAAAAATCCGGAGTGGATTCCTTCTGCATATGTCTCACGGCCATGTGTCGATAGCCCACTTGTCCAGAATGATGCACCTATTGCACTGGAAATGGTTACTCAGAGAATAGAAAGGTTAAATAATGGAGTATCTCAGGGATCAGAACTGGGCTGATTCTATTAAAAATATTTATGAGGGACACTGCTGATGCTTAAAAGGAACAGTTTGCCTTTTTGCAAATGGCACCAAAATTTGCAACAGAGAGAATACCCCAAGAAGAGTGGATAACATGTGAAGGATCTACAAAAACTAGAAAACTGACCTATTGTTTAGCAGCTAAAATTTTATGTGAAGACATACAAAGTAATGCACCTAGGGCAGGGGTGTCCAATGTCGGTCCTCGAGGGCCGCAATCCAGTCGGGTTTTCAGGATTTCCCCAATGAATATGTATGAGATCTATTAGCATACAATGAAAGCAGTGCATGCAAATAGATCTCATGCATATTCATTGGGGAAATCCTGAAAACCCGACTGGATTGCGGCCCTCGAAGACCGATATTGGACACCCCTGACCTAGGGTATAAAAATCTAAACCAGGAGTATTCATGCACTAGAAGACGAGAGAATGATGTGCACAATCAGGAGACAGACCTAGGAGTGATTGTGTCAGAGGATCTCAAGGTGGTAAAACAGATGACAAGGCGGTGGCTATAGCCAGAAGAATTCTAGGCTGCATAGAGAGGCATCAACAACAGAAAAAAAAGGAGACATTGATGCTCCTCTACAAGTTTTTGGCGAGGCCCTACTTGGAGTATAGTCTGTATTTTGAGGCTGTTCTCTCTCCAAGGAGGCAAAAAGTCTTGAGACAGTCCAGAGGAAGGTGGCAAAAATGGTACGGGGTTTGCACCATATGAAAAGAGACTGGAATATTGATTGCTAGAGAGGGGGAGAGAGAGAGAGGCAAAGAGAAAAGTGATATGGGACATTATAGTACTTGAAAAAATATTTTGGAGATGTAGAACTAGAGGATATAAATGGAGGTTGCAGGGTGGCAGATTTAGGGGTAATTTCATGAAATACTTTTTCACATAGAAGGTAGTGGATGCCTAGTACACTCTTCTAGTAGAGGTTCTTGAGTCAAAAACAGTGAAGGAAATTTAAAAAATGCATGGGATAAGCACAAGGGTTAACTAAACAGGACAGAAACAAAACATGGTTGTTGAGGTATTATGTTGGACAAGAAAAGTTGGGAACTTTTACAGGCTGTGCTCCACAAATGGGAAAAGAAAGGTGTAAGTTAGGGACTAAGGCCAGCACCAATTGGACTTCTACAGTTTGTGTCCTACAAAATGGCAAGACAGATGAAAATCAAAAGTGCATTGTGCATATCACTTTATCATCATATGCTACAAGTAAGGGTGCTGTGTATCTCAAAGTTGGGGGGGGGGGGGGAAGAGATATCTTAATACTGAGATTAGCAAGTTAAAATATAGAAACATAATGGCAGATAAAGGCCAAATGGCCCATTTAGTCTGCCCATCCACAGTAACCATTATCTTTTTCTCTCTCTCTGAGACCCCATGTGCCTATCTCATGCCTTTTTGAATTCAGACACAGTCTTTCTCCACCACTTCCTTCTAGGAGACTGTTCCACGTTTCTACCACCCTTTCTGTAAAAAAGTATTTCCTTAGATTACTCGAGCCTATCACCTCAACTTCATCTTCTGAGCTCTCATTCCAGTGCTTTGTTTCAATTAAAAGAGCGTTGACTCATGCACATTTATGCCACATAGTTATTTAAACATCTCTGTAATATCTTCCCTCTCCACTAGACTATACATATTGAGATCTTTAAGTCTGTCCCCATACGCTTTATGATGAAGACCATGCACCATTTTAGTAGACTTCCTCTAGACCAACTCCATCCTTTTTATATCTTTTTGAAGATGCGATCTCCAGAATTGTACACAATATTCTAAATAAGGTCTCACCAGTCTTATACAGGGGCAACAATACCTCCCTTTTTCCTACTAGCCATACTGCTCCCTATGCACCCCAGCATCCTTCTAGCTTTCGCCATCACCTTTTCAACTTGTTTAGCCACCTTAACATCATCGCATACAATCACACCCAAGTTCCACTCTTCCGTCATGTACATAAGTTCTTCACCCCCTAAACTGTACCATTCCTTCGGGTTTTGCAGCTCAAATGCATGATCTTGCATTTCTTAGCATTACATTTTAGCTGCCAAATTTCAGAACATTCTTCAAGCTTACCCAGGTCTTTCTGCATGTTATTCACACATCCGGGGTGTCTACTCTATTGCAGATTTTGGAATCATCCACAAAGAGGCAAATCTTACCCGACAGCCCTTCAGCAATATCGCTTATAAAAATGTTAAAAACAGGCCCAAGAACAGAACCTTGAGGCTGGTAACATCTCTTCCTCAGAGCAATCTCCATTGACCACTACCCTCTGTAGTCTTCCACTTACCCAGTTCCTGAACCAGCGGTCACTTTGGGGCCCATCCCAAGAGCACTCAGTTTATTTTTTAGACGTCTGTATGGTACACTGTCAAAGGCTTTGCTAAAATCTAAATATACCACATCAAGTGCACTCCCTCTACCCATTCTCTGGCCAAATGATCAGATTTTTCTGACAAAACCTATCTCTAATGAATCCATGTTGTCCTCTGGGCCTTAATCCACAGGATTCCAGAAACTTCACCATTCTCTGTTTTAGAAGGTTTCCAATCATTTGCTTACACAGAAGTCAGACTTACTGATCTGTAATTCCCTACTTCTTCCTTACTTCTACTTTGTGTAGAGCATGTGTGTCAAACACAAGGCCCGTGGGCCAAATTCAGCCCGCCTGAACATTTTATGTGGCCTGCGGTGACTGTGTGCCTTACACCAGACCAGGTGTGTTCAACTTCGGCCGCATTGCAGAGTTTTGCTAATTGCCGCACTGGGTGTTTACCTCCTGGCCGGCTTCCTCCTCCTCACTGTCGCAGTCATTTCTGTGCACAAAGCCATGGGCGGCGGCTCACCTGGAAGCCTTCCCTCTGACGTTGTAATGTCAGAGAGAAGGCTTCCAGCTTAGGCGTGGGACGTGCATAGGAGCCATCGCCTGTGGCTTTGTGCAGTGAGGAGGAGGAAGCCGGCAAGAAGGTAAGCACCCGCCGGAGGGAGGCAAGTACTTGAGGCAAAGAATGGAGGGAGGGAGAGGGGCATATTGGGACTCGAGAAGAAGGGACCACAAACTTCGGACAAATGACCGAAGGAAGGAGGGAGGGGGCATGAACTTAGGACATAGAATGAAGGGAAGGCGGGAGGGGGGAGCATGAGCCATAGGGTGTAAGAATGGAGAGATTGAGGGAAAGAGATGCTGAGGTAAGGGAGGGAATAGAAGGGACAATTGTGTGTCAAGAGAGAGAAAGAGAGATGGTGCACATGGGGAGATGAAGAAAAACAAAAATTGTTGGGCAGAGAGAGGGAAGGAGAGAGAATTATTGGACATAGTGGTGGGAGAGGAGTGAGGTAGAGATGCATGGGGAAGAGAGAGATGTCATTCCACTGGAATGGGAAAGAGAAATAGAGAGATGCCAGACCACGGAATGGCAGGGAAGGAGGGGCGAGAGAGATGCCACTTCAGAAAGGAGAGATGCTAGAATGCAGAAAGGAGAAGGATAGAAGTAGAGAGATGTTAGATCTTAGAAAGAGGGAGGGAAGGAGAAAGAGACCAGACCATATGAGGGGAGAAGGGGGACGTCAATGGCTTGGGAAACGGTATACCCAGAGGATACCGTGCAAAAAGATTGCAGGGAAGACTCACCGGATCATAGGCAAGATAGAAATCCCGAAAGATCCAAAGGGACAGAAGCGAGGGAGACAGAAGGAGGAAGAAAGTGCAAGAAAGTAACAGGCCACAAACTTAAGTGTATGTACACAAACGCAAGAAGCCTATGGAATAAAATGGGGGAATTGGAAGCTATAGCACAAAAAGATAACCTAGAAATCATCAGCATCACGGAAACATAGTGGAACAAGGACAACGTCTGGGACACTGTGCTACCGGGATACAAGCTATACCGCAGAGACAGAGTAGGACAAAAAGGTGGGGGTAGTGTCCTATATATAAAAGAGAGAATTGAGTCTACCAGAGAGAACACACCGGAAATTAACAATAAGGTAGAGTCTCTATGGGCCAAAATACCGGGAACAAATGGAACTGATACGAAAATCAGTATCTACTACCGACCCCCAGGGCAGTCCAAAGAGACTGATAAAGAAATGACGGACGAGATTAAACACGAATGCAAGGGAGGCAATGCAGTTATCATGGGCGACTTCAATTATTCGGTGATAAATTGGAACCTAGGCAACTCCAACTGAAGTAGAGAGACCAAGTTCCTGGATGCTGTAGGCAATTGCTTCCTGGAACAACTTGTCATAGAAAATATAAGAGGAAATGCAATTCTAGACTTAAAAATGGACTATGAGGACGGGCACAAGGTATAGAAGTAGAAGGGACGCTGGGAAACAGTGATCACAACATGATCCACTTCAACCTAGACACAGGAACAAAAAAATCGATCCAGAATGATGGCTACGACACTGAACTTCTGAAAAGGGAACTACAAAGGGATGAGAGTCATGGTGAGGAAGAAGATTAGGAAGAGGATAAGCACTGTAAAAGATAGTTTGAGAAACAAAAATCACCAGACAACAAAGGTAGGGGAAATGATTTTATTTTCAATTTAGTGATTGAATTGAGTCTATTTTGAGAATTTACATTTGCTGTCTATATTTTGCACTGTTCAGGAAGAAATGCATTTGTTTCTATTTCTCTGGGGTTGTACTGCATGCAGAGTCTTGAAACCTAGGGCTCCTTTTATCAAGCCGCGCTAAACCGCCACCCGCGCTAACTTTTAGTTTGTGGTCCGGTATTTGCATAGGAGTCATCTGTGTTCTGGTAGGAATGAATGTTGAGAAGCATATAGTGTGCTTTGTGTAGTTTAATTTTGTGGTTAACCATTATGTATTGTTAATAAGATTATATTGTGTGTATATATATGAAAAATCAATGAAAAAAATTGTATTAAAATTAGTACTATTATGGGGGTGGGGTATGGGATGGAGATTGAGCGGGTCTGGCCAGCACTTAGCCTGTGTTTTAGATTTCGGCCCCTTAATTTGATTGAGTTTGACACCCCTTCTCCAGTCCTCCAGTATTCACTCCCGATTCTAGAGAAGCATTGAAAAGGTCAGTCAGCGGAGCCACCAGAACTTTCCTAAATTCCTTCAGCACCCTCGAATGTACACCATCTGGCCCCATCGTTTTGTCTACATTTAATTTATCTAACTCTTCACGAACACAACCCTCTGAAAATCGATCAGGATCTACCTTTTGCATTTGTCTTCTGCTGTCCCACTCCCAGATCTTCAGCCATGAACACAGAACAGAAATATTTGTTAAGCAATTCAGCCTTTTCTTTATCAGCTTCTACATATTCCTCCCTTTCGAGTCTCATAATGCCACTTTTGTACTTCTTCCTATCACTGATATATCTAATATACATTTTGTCTCCCCATTTTACCTTGTCAGCTATTTTTTCTTCCATTTGTATCTTTGTTTTCCTGACTTATTGATTTATTCAATTTTCTATACTGTTCTCCCAAAGGAGCTCAGAACGGTTTACATGAATTTATTCGGGTACTCAAGCATTTTTCCCAGTCTGTCCTGGTGGGCTCACAATCTATCTAAAGTACCTGGGGCAATGGGGGGATTAAGTGACTTGCCCAGGGTCACAAGGAGCACCATGGGTTTGAACACACAACAAAGTTTCAAAGTTTTTATTAACATTTGATGAATCGCCTATTTGAATTACTAAGCGATGAACAACATTTAATAAAAGCATAAGTCATATAACAACAAACAAACTTAACAAAAATTCTTCAATAAAATACGGACGTGAGACGGAAGGAAAGGAGGAAAAGTTACAATTTTGTCTTAGAAGAAATAAACAATCAAGGCAAAAACAAAAGGAAATTGAGGGGGTTGAAACTAGAGCATATTTTATAATAAGATTAAATGTTAAAAGCATCTTTAAAAAGATAAGATTTTAGTGATTTTTTAAAAAGTATAATATCTTTTTTGTTTTTAATATATTGTGGCATGGAATTCCACATTGCGGGCCCATTATGGAAAACATGTCTGATCTTCTTGTACCTACTATTTATAAGGAAGGGACGGATAAGAGGTTTTGAAATGATGAGCGAAGTGGACGTAAAGTGTTATAGGGGATTAACATTTTAGATATAAATTGAGGTTCGTTAAAAGTCAGGGTTTTGAATATAAGTAGCATGACCTTAAAGGGTACACGATGGCTGATTGGCAGCCAATGGGCGTCGGGCGTCAGAGGCGTAACATGATCGTATTTCTTGGCATTGTATATTAACTTAATCGCTGTATTTTGTATGGTCTGTAATCTTCTTTTTTCTTTTTGAGAAATGTTTAAGAGTGCGTTGCAATAATCTATTTTTGCTATGATCAGAGAGTGGATCAGTATTTTGATTGAATTGGGGCTAAGAAATTTGGTAGTTGATCGGATCATGCGTAGCTTATAAAAGCAAGTCTTAACTATGTTGGAAATATGTTCATGATAAAAGCAATTTATCGTCAATTACAACTCCGAGAATTTTTAGAGTGGAAACTGAATGTAAAGGAGTATTACTGAGGACAAATGGGGTCTTCAAGTCCGTGTCCTTTTTCCAAGTGAAAAGCATTGTTTTGGTCTTTTTTATGTTTAAAGCCAGTTTATTTAGATTAAGCCAGTTTTGAATAATTTCAAGCTTTTTATTGATCGATGCTAGCACCCAAGGGTGCTGAGGCTGTAGCTTTAACCACTGCGCCACACTCTCGACTTCTCGACCAGCCTCTCTTAACTTTTCCAGATATTTTTTCCCATCTTCCTCTTTCTACGATCTATTGCAGTTTATGAAAGCGGATAGCATATCTGGTTTTAAGAAAGATTTGGACAAGTTCCTGGAGGAAAAGTCCATAGTCTGTTATTGAGAAAGACATGGGGGAAGCCACTGCTTGCCCTGAATTGGTAGCATGGAATATTGCTACTCCTTGGGTTTTGGCCAGGTACTAGTGACCTCAACTGGCCACCATGAGAATGGGCTACTGGGCTTGATGGACCACTGGTCTCACCCAGTAAGGCTATTCTTATGTTCTTAATCTCGTATTCCTTACCTTCTCAGCTACTACTTTTGAGAAGCAAAGCGGCCTTCTTTTCCTCTTACTTTTACTTACTTGTCTCGTCACCCTTACAATAACTCCTTTCAGTTTTGCCCACTACATTTCTACTCCTTCCAGATGTTCCTATCCAGATAACAATTCCTTGATGTAATCCCCCATCTGAACAAAGTTAGTTTTTTTAAAGTCTAGAACCTTTACTTTTTGAATGAGTCCTCTCTATACCCATCTTAATATTAACCCATACCATGCAATGATCACTAGATGCCAGAAGATCACCCACTGTAACATCAGAAACACTTTCCCCGTTTGTAAGCACCAAGTCCAGTATGACCCCATCCTGTGTAGGTTCCATTACCAACTGTTGGAACAGCTCTCCTTGTAGAGAATCAAAAATCTCCCTACTTATAGATCCTGCAATAGGGATTTCCCAATCAACATCCGGCATGTTAAAATCACCTATCAACTTTAAATTTCAAGTTTATTTAAAAATTTGATTAATCACCTAATCATATATTCAAGGCAATGTACATATATTCAAATGCTAAAATAATTTTTACAACCCATAAGGGTATAATACAAATGTCACAAACATGACTTACGGGACTGAGAGAACCACTAGGAAAGGCAGCAATAGAAATACAGTAATTGATAGCAAATAAGACAATTAAGGGAAACAAGAGA
The DNA here is from genome assembly GCF_902459505.1 of Geotrypetes seraphini. Taxonomy (NCBI): domain Eukaryota; kingdom Metazoa; phylum Chordata; class Amphibia; order Gymnophiona; family Dermophiidae; genus Geotrypetes; species Geotrypetes seraphini. The sequence goes on along the minus strand of NC_047088.1, from coordinate 106,211,854 downwards.
AGGGGTTTAAAAGAAGTCAGGAATCTAAAGTTGGGCTGAAATTAAGTGTGCAGTCTTGACTACGGGATCTATCAGTCAAAAGCATCTTTAAAAAGATGGCATTTTAAACTTGCCCTTGAATCCATCTCTATGTCTTTCTTCCCTTAGATAAATAGGCAAGGAATTCCACAGTTGAGGAGCCGTAACTGAAAAAATGCATTGTTATAAAATATTGTCCAAAGACTGCATCATATTTAACTACCTATCCCTCACTTTTATAAAACTGTAGTGTGGTTTTTAACCCCAGCCGTGGTGGTAACAGCGCAAACACTCATAGGAATTCTAGGAGCGTCGGAACTGTTACCATCACAGCTGGTGCTAATAACTGCGCTACAGTTTTGTAAAAGGGGGGGTATATGTGGTTGGCATGATAGCAAATAGCCAACCTGCATTTAAGCATGATATGAACTGCACAGAGTGGCAGGTGCATTTTGCCTTTTGTTGGGCAGACTGGAAGGATCATTTACCGCATTACTTCACTTAGAGTCACTGCACCATAGTTCCCCTCCCGCATCTCTAGAGAAGTCACTCACCTTGGTTTGCCTCTCCTGTCAACTCCCTGCGAGGAAGCTTTGTAACAGGATGCCAGTATTCTGTTTCCTCTGACTGACTCCTCAGAGTCAGCTGATTCCTGTGATAAGACAACACTCCTCACATTAAAAAACACTCTTCAAAGTTCAATATTTCATTTTTGAAGGCAGCAACATCTCCATGTCCTCTTACACCACCAAGGAAAATTTCTCTACACAACTCGCAGCCTTCCTTGCTTTCACAGCATACCAGAACAGAGATCAGGAAAAACACAACATCACAAGAAATAAAGAGAGCAAACAGTGGCTGAAAGAAGTAAGCCAACCAAAGAACATTTTATACTAACCTTATATATGACTAAAAAAAAAAAAACTGGGGCATAGAACACATCAAGAAAACAAATATATTTAAAACATAAGCAGTACATTTTAATTAAGACAAGTTAAAATACTCACCAGAATACAAGAACTGGTTTTCTGTTTTGGTTTAGTTTCTTGTACTGATTTCAGGAATTTTCATTTTTTCCCCCATTTTGGAGGCAATATCAGAAAGAGCAGAGCAGGTTTAAGTGTGTGGCCCAACACTATGCACATAAAATAGGTACTACAAAAATAAACAGTAAAGAATTGTTCAAACTAGTAAAAACGTTAACAGATACAACACGAATCCTGAAAAAGGACAATGAGTGCACCCCATCTACCCAGACCCTAGCCAACTTTTTTAAAAATAAAATCACAGACCTAAGAGCAATCCTACCCACACCCACAATAAACACAATTCACTACCTCGAACACCACGACCAAGACTCCAGAGCAGACATGATCTGGGACCACTTTGAGTTCCCAGACTGGCACCAGTTCCTAAAATTATTCAACAAATACACCAAATCAAACTGTCTACTTGATGCATGTCCCCCCCAAAATCATGACAGTTGCCCCACTAGACTTCAAAAAGTAACTATTCACATGGCTAACAACCACCCTTATAAACGGAACATTAAACAAGAACATGGGACACATACTGATCACTCTTATCCCCAAAGACCAGAATACCTCTACAGCGCTGACATCCAACTACAGACCCAGAGCAAGTATTCCCCTTTTCACAGGAAGTCTTGGTCAACCTACAACTAGTAAACTACCTAGACAACTTTAACATCCTTAGTGAACACCAATCAGGATTCAGAAAAGGATACAACACAGAAACCGTCATAGCCTCCATACTAAACCACTTTTATAATCTTTTTAGCAAAGGTAAAAGTGCACTGATCCTACAACTAGACCTCAGCAGTGCATTCGACCTGGTAGACCATGAGATCATGCTACTGTGCCTTGATGCAATGGGAATTTCGGGAAAGGTAAAGAAATGGTTCCAATAATTCCTAACAAACAGATCCTACCGAGTAACCAGCAATGGACATCACTCCAACCCATGGAATAACCCATCGGGCGTGCCCCAAGGCTCCCCCCTATCGCCCACTCTGTTCAACATCTACGTCGCATCCTTAGGTCACCTCCTACAAAAACTAAACTTAAAGCACTACATATAAGCAGATGATATATCCATCTTAATCCCTCTAACCGACATCACAAATGAAATTACCGACAACCTCTCAAACACAATGACAGAAATCGAAAAATGGACCACCACCTTCAAACTGAAATTAAACACAGCGAAAACAAGTCTTTTTGGCAAGCCCCAATGACAAAATTACGAGAACATCGCTAAAAATCAACAACCACGAATACCCAATATCCAATACCATAAAAATACTGGGTATCACTCTAGATATACATCTAACCATGGCTGACCACACAAACTTACTGGTGAAAAAATGTTTTTACACGCTGTGGAAGCTAAGGACCATAAAAAAATACTTCGACCCAACATCCTTCAAGTTGCTGGTGCAATCGCTGATCCTATCCCTCCTTGACTACTGCATCATCATCTACCTGGGTATCCCACAAAAAACAGTAAAAAAATTGAGATTAGTACAAAACACCGCTGTTCGCTTAATCTTATGGCTGCAAACCACACTCAGGGAAGGCCAGTTCCCACCAGACCTCGGAGAAATTATAATTACGCCTATACTGAAGGACCCCAAAGGTCCAACAAATAACCCATCAAACTACAGACCAATCGCTTCTATCCCAACATACATCAAAATAATAGAAGGACTAGTCGCACAACAACTGTCCATGTACCTAGAAGCCCACAACATCCTACATCCATCCCAATCCGGATTCAGAACCAACCACAGTACAGAAACTCTTCTGGTATCTCTACTAGACATAGCTCGAAGTCACCTCAGCCAAGGAAACAGACTGCTAATCATCCAATTTGATCTCTCAGCTGCATTCGATCTGGTGGACCACTCTATACTTCTCCAAATACTAGATGCAATAGGAATCTCAGGTAAAGTTCATAACTGGTTCCAAGGCTTCCTTAAAACTAGAACATACAGAGTCAAATCAAAAGACATTCTATCTGAACTATGGTCCAATCCATGCGGAGTACCACAAGGTTCTCCCCTCTCTCCCACACTTTTCAACCTATTCATAGCTTCCCTAGGCACCACCCTGGATGCCCTAAATATTACTTCTTTCAGCTATGCGGACGACATAACCATCCTCCTCCCATTCGACATAAACAACCCAATCTCCTCAGGACGCCTGAAAACTACATTGGAAACAGTGGAAAAATGGATGACAGATCACAAGTTGAAGCTGAACTCTGACAAAACTAAATTCTTACTACTAGAGAAGGACAAAAAACCATCCCTAACAGAACTGGAAGTAAACTCAATCAAGTACCCTATACAGAGCGCCCTCAAAATCCTAGGTATACATTTAGACAGACGCTGCACAATGCAAACACAAATCCAAAAAATCACCCAAAAAGCATTCTTCACAATGCGAAATCTAAGAAAAATCAGAAAATTCTTTAACAAAGAGCAATTCAGGATCATTGTCCAATCCCTTGTGCTAAGTATTGTAGACTATTGCAACAGCCTCTACTTACCTTGCCCGACCAACACAATAAAAAAACTACAGACCATCCAGAACACAGCCCTCAGACTCATATACTCACTCAGCAAACACGACCACATTACCAATGCATACCTTGAATCCCACTGGCTACCAATAAAAGCAAGAACACAATTCAAACTCTACTGTCTCATTTTCAAAGTAACCCACGGCACGGCACCCAGTTACCTAAATAACCGTTTTCACCACTACCTCCCACCAAGAAGAAGGAGAACACAGAACCTTTTCACCTACCCACCACTCAACGGAACTCGTCGTAAGAAACTTTACGACAACCTCCTGGGGACACAGGCAGCTAAAATAGACTGACATCTCAAAATTACTGACCAAAACAACAGACATAAAAGAGTTCCGCAAAGAAATAAAAACATTACTGTTCAAAAAATATCTCCCATCACTCTAACCACCACCCAATGAGCTCCCAATCAACGACTTCGGAAATACCCACCTATATTATCTTTTTATCTGTGATCTAGAATGTACTGTAATTCTTCTACACTACACCCGATTTAACCGATCGAGTTGACATGTATTACCTCTGTAAAATGCATTATCTTCTGTTATATGTATTATCTTCTGTAATAAGTATTATCTTCTGTGAAATTGTAGTAACATAACTCATTACTGTTCCTGTAACTTACTCTTATCCTGAAATGTAATTCTACTGGAATGTCCCAGATATTTTCTATACTGTAATCCGCCTAGAACCGCAAGGCACAGGCGGAATAGAAATCCCTAATGTAATGTAATGTAATGTAATCTTCGGACTGAGAAAAAAAGACCACATCAGCCCCTACTACAAAAAACTACACTGGTTACCAATAGAAGCGCGAATACTATTCAAATTTGCATGTATCTGCTTCAAACAAGTCTGGGGACTAGCACCTTCCTACCTGCAAACTCACTTCGTTCTGCACAACCCCACACGAACAACCAGAAACAAAAACATCTTTGCCTACCCAAAGATCTCAGGCTGCAGATACAAATCCTTCCTGGATAGAACCTTCATGTTCCAAGCGAATAGACAACAAGTCTGGTTGCGAAACTGCATAAATGAACCCAAACTGACTTACAATGCATTCTGAAAAGCAATAAAAACCAACCTATTCGACAAATTCATTGACTAAACCAGACCACCCTTAAACAAAAACAAACCCCCCATAAACGCTATTCAATCTCTCAGGACGCTCCAATTTTCATGTATTCTTTACCCATGGAACTTAAATTAGTATGTACCTTGTTTATGTAACTTTTCTATTTTAGGCTCCTTATCATTCGCTGACTGTCCAGCCTTCTTTCAATGTGAACCGCCTAGAAGTCGCCTGACTATGGCGGTATAGAAAAATAAAGTTATTATTATTACTAGTGGATCAGGGTTTGGGAGCCTATTTTGTAAAAAGACATGTAGATGCCTTTCCTGTCTTTCACAGAGAAGTTTAAAATAGTTGTCTTTCCTAAGCACCCTCATAATCAAAATCAGGAAAGAGGTTTAAAATACTATTTATAAGCACCCTCTTAATCAAAATCAAGCCCTTTGTGGCTGAATTCAGTACCCACGATTGCAGGGTTCTAGAAAGAACCTTGATAAATGGCCCCTGACCCACTGCCATCAAATCTAATGACATGACTAGGCAAATTAGTGGAAAGATCCACGGATGATTGTAGATGAAGGCTCACAGCACCAGATCATATTCACGGTTCCAACTGAGCTGGAGACCCAAAAGGTTTTGTTTTAGTTTAGTAAGAAAAAATTGCCAGGACAGGGAAAAAACATAGCCATAATTACAGTATTGATTGCATCAGGGGTAATCCTTATTTACAGAGGAAAAACACCTTTAAAAGATAATACTTAGTAATTACATAGGAATGGCTATCAAAATCTGAAAACACTAATCTTTCAAACATTTCATTCCAAAAATATGCTCAAGTAGCAGCCCATATTCCAGTTTTGTCCAGTATCTGGTGGTTACAGAAAAACCTTCAGCTCAGAAAAATCATCACTGGTTACTTATTGAAACAGGAAAATCTAACCAACTACCGTATTTTTCACTCCATAAGACACACTTTTTCCACCCCCAAAAAGGGGGTGGAAATAAGGGTGCTATTTAAGGAGCGAATATTTAAAAAAAAAAAAAAAACCCAAAAAAACCCCGTCCATTTTTTCCCCCAGCACACTTTCCGCACTCTTGTCTTTGTTCCCTTGCTCTCTTCCGGCAGCAGCACAGCGGTGCATGTCGAGGCAGGCGCGGGCTATTTGCGTGCCTGCCTGGTCCCATGCTGCACTCCGAATGGCTGCTGTCAATTCTCGCGAGACCCTGATCGATTTTCAGAGGGTTGTGTTCATGAGGAACTGGCTGAAATAAAGGTAGACAAAGCGATGGGGCCAGATGGTGTACATCCGAGGGTGCTGAAGGAACTTAGGGAAGTTCTGGTGGCTCCGTTAACTGACTTTTTCAATGAGTATCTAGAGTCGGAAGTGGTACTGGAGGACTGAAGAAGGGCGGATGTGGTCTCTCTCCACAAAAGTGGAAGTAAGGAAGAAGTAGGGAATTACAGGCGGTAAGTCTGACTTCTATAGTAAGCAAATTAATAGAAACCCTTTTAAAACAGAGAATGTTGAAGTTTCTGGAATCCTGTGGATTACAGGAGCGGAGGCAACATGGATGCACTAGAGGTAGGTCTTGTCAGACAAATCTGATCAATTTCTTTGACTGGGTGACCAGAGAATTGGATAGAGGATATGCACAAGATGTTGTGTATTTAGATTATAGCAAAGCATCTGACAGTGTTCCACAGACGTCTAATAAACTGAGTACCCTCGGGATGGGTCCCAAAGTGACTGGATGGGTTAGGAACTGGGTGAGTGGAAGGCGACAGAGGTTAGTGATCAATGGAGATCAATATTGCTGAAAGGTTGTTGGGTTGTCGGATAAGATTTGCCTGTTTGTGGATGATACCAAAATATACAATAGAGTAGACACACCTGACAGTATGAATAACACGAAGACAGACCTGGCAAAGCTTGAAGAATGGTCTGAAATTTGGAAGCTAAAATTTAATGCTAAGAAATGCATGGTAATGCATTTGGGCTGCAAAAACCCGAGGAAACGGTACAGATTAGGGAGTAAAGAACTTACGTACACAACAGAAGAGCGGAACTTGGGTGTGATTGTATGTGATGATCTTAAGGTGGCTAAACAGGTTGAAAAGGTGATGGCGAAAGCTAAAAGGATGCTAGGTTGCATAGGGAGAAGTATGGCCAGTAGGAAAAAGGAGGTAATGATGCCTCTGTATAAGACTCTGGTGAGACCTCATTTAGAATATTATGTACAATTCTGGAGGCCGCACCTTCAAAAAGATATAAAAAGAATGGAGTCGGTCCAGAGGAAGGCTACTAAAATGGTGTGTGGTCTTCCTGATAAGGCATATGGGGACAGACTTAAAGATATCAATCTGTATACTTTGGAGGAAAGGCGGGGGAGGGGAGATATGAAAGAGACGTTTAAACGTGCATGAGTCGAGTCTCTTTCATTTGAAAGGAAACTCGGCAATGAGAGGGCATAGGATGAAGTTAAGAGGCGATTGGCTCCGGAGTAATCTGAGGAAAAACTTTTTACTTACAGAAAGGGTGGTAAATGCGTGGAACAGTCTCCCAGAAGAGGTAGTGGAAACAAGAGACTGTGTCTGAATTCAAGAGGGCCTAGGATAGGTATGTGGGATCTCTCAGAGAGAGATAATGGTAACTGTGGATGGGCAGACTAGATGGGCCATTTGGCCTTTATCTGTAGTCATGTTTCTATTTCTATATAAAATACTGTCCCTTCATGCCTGCCACTGCTGCCTCGGATCTAGCTAGTTGAGTTTCTAGCTTATAGAATGAAACTCCAAGGAGAAAGAGAAGGGGTATGCAAGACTATGGGGTTTGTAAGCAAAAAATATAAACATCTCAAAAGCATCCTAAATTGGCACTTGAACGTCCAAGTGCTTAAAATCAAAACCACCTTTCTGGACAACTAGCAAAATGTCCCAGCCTCTGTGCTTCCAGAGCTTGATATGGGTGTGGTGGGGCTGTGTTATGGGCAGGCTTTGGGTGTGCATAAGGGCAGGTTAGACGTGGACATCTTGCAGCGATAATCAAATGTTTTGCAAGAGGTCCTGGAAAGAACTTAGACATTTGGAGGTAGACCTGTTTTAGAAGCATCTAAGTACCACAAAGGTGCCCAAACTAATCAGATGACCACTGCATGCACACTCTTCCAGTGCTCACTGACACCCTTCCACCACACAAAAATGAGAAGAAAAAAAAAGTACATACTTGGCTCTAGAACAGCAGCATCTGGTATGGGGAAGCCTAGTAGAGCATCAAATGTGTAGAATTACCTGGTGGGTGGGCTAGTGAACCAGAGAGGAGCACCCAGGCCCATAAGGCACTCTAACCACAACATCTATGGTAGTAAGTAAGCCCATCGGTATACTAACTAAAATGCGTGGGACAAATGTGCGCTGACAGTGACACGCAGGACTTATATGCGCTGGATTAAAAAAGTTACAGTGAGCGCTCCGAGAGTGTGTGTGGGGGGGGAACCCTCCCATTAAACTTAGAAGTGTTCACGCTCCCTTTGGGAGGGGGGGGTGAACCCCCATTACAGGGGAAACTGCCGTTTTACCTCCATATTGTATTTGTTCTCTTTTCTAATTTCTTGTAAACCATGCCGAGCTCTACTGTTATAGAGAAGATGCGGTATATAAGCCTAAAGTTTATTTTAGTTTAGGGGGTAATTGGCAGTTTCCTTTGTAATGGGGGTTCGTCCCCCCCACACACACCCCAACGGGAGCACGAACACTTCTAAGTTTAGTTGGGGGGGGTTCCCACACCCCCTCAGAGCGCTTACAGTAACTGTTTTCATCTAGCACGCGCGTTTGACCCACACAGTTATGATTGGTCACCGAGCCCATCAAAACCCACCCAAACCCTACTATACTGCCTTATAGGTGCCACCTGCAGCCATAAGGGCTATTGAAATGGTACACAGGTGGGTATAGTAGGTTTTGGAGGAGTTTTTTTGGGGGGTGATCTTCAAAAATTAGAAGGGGGTTATGCGAGATATACCGTATTTTCACTCATATACCGCGCACCTGTGTAAAACGCGCACACGGGTATAGCGCGCGGGAAACTGTAATTTATGTAAAGAAATTTTTATATACTGCGCATGCTGCCCCGACTCTCCCGTCGCCGCCCGACTCTCCTTTCGCCCGCCCCGACTCTCCTCTAGCCACCCCGACTCTCCTTTCGCCCGCCCCGACTCTCCTCACCCCCTTGAAGTCCTGTCCCCACCCTGAAAGCCTGATGCCCCCCCCCGACGTCCGATTCACCCCGCAGGACCGCTCGCACCACCCCCCCGACATCTGATTCACCCCGCAGGACCGCTCGCACCCCCCCCGACGTCTGATTCAACCCCCCCCCCCGCAGGACCGCTCACACCCCCACCCCGAAGGACCGCTCGCACCCCCACAGCCTCCCCACCCCCCCCATCATCATGGAGAAGCTCCTACCGTTCTCCTGCTGCTTCTTCTGCCGGCGGTCCCGGGCCTTCTGTGAGCCCTGCTCTGAAATGCTTCCTCTTCCGGCGGTCCCGGCCCTTCTGTGAGCCCTGCGTCTGCGCTGCTTCCTCTTCCTCTGATGTCAGAGAAAGGGCGGGACCGCCGGAAGAGGAAGCAGCGCAGACACAGGGCTCACAGAAAGGCCGGGACCGCCGGAAGAGGAAGCATTTCAGAGCAGGGCTCACAGAAGGCCCGGGACCGCCGGCAGAGGAAGCAGCAGGAGAACGGTAGGAGCTTCTCCATGATGGGGGTGTGTGGAGGCTGTGGGGGTGCGAGCGGTCCTGCGGGGGGGGAGTGAATCGGACGTCGGGGGTGTGTGCGAGCGGTCTTGCGGGGTGAATCGGACGTCGGGGGGGGGGTGGAACTATGTAAAAAAAACATTGTAAAACGCGCTCACGCATATAACGCGCAAGGTTATGCACGGTTTGTAAAAATCGTGTATAACGCACGCGTTATATGCGTGAAAATATGGTACATCTGACACCCTTTATATGAAGTTCAAGGCAGTGTCCTCTAAGGTGACCCACTGCTCTGTTGGGATGTCTTATGTCGTCGATCCATTACTAAGCTGACCCATCCCACGTCCAAATGGTCTGGATTAGAACATTTTAAACATGGACATTTTTGTAAATCGAAAATGGCCAAAAAGTTAGACGTCCTAAAGGCCTAGACATCTAAATAGGTCATTTTCAAAAATAAAATTCAGACATCTAGTGGTTTCAAAAAATGGATGTTTCTCTGCCCTGATATTTGAATGTCTTGTGGGATACATCCAAAGTCAGACTTAGGTGCACTACTGAAAATGCCCCTCCATGTATCCTGCTATCCTTGGAGATCAACTGATACAAGATATTTAACTATTTTCCTCAAGGACAAGCAGGATAAAATATTCTTACACATAGAGCTCTCCTTCAGAGGGCTTTTAATGAAAACAGGGGATAATAACTTTTGGCCTTACAACAGGCAAAGGCCAAGAACATTGTAACAACTCAGCAACAATTTTTAATGGCCCTAGAGCAGTGAATCGCAAATTGTGTGCCTCGACACACTGGCAAGGACAGTTGTCCACGCCGGCTGATTGCCTACAGGATATGCCTCTCGTGGTGAGAGGCATGTTCTGTAGGAAGTCAGCCAGCACAGATGACTTTCCTCCTCTCCCCACACCTCCCGGATCCCTCCACCGAAGCTGGTCGCAGACAGATGGTCTGCACATTTCCGGGTGCCTTTCAGCCAGGGCACTGGATCTAGTGTGCCGCTGGCCGGAAAGTTTGCGAGACACTGCCATAGAGGGATTTTAAACTCCAAAGAGAGATTCTGAAGGACTGTCTGGCCAAGCCAGCTGTTGTGTCAGGAGTCCTTAAGAACTGTGGTATCACAGGCTCTCCCCTCTTATGGTTCACTTCCTACTTCAAAGACCATAATTTCAAAGTCTTCTCAAAAGAGAAAAATCTCATCTCCTATTACTCAAACTTTTGGCATTCCTCAAGGCTCCATTTTTTCTCCTTTACTTTTCAATATTTTTCTTCTCACTCTAGCTCAGTCCATTGGCTTCACTATCTTTGCTTACGCAGACAACATCCAACTTCTTCACCCTGCTGATCCTTCCAATAATTGTGAAATACAAGAAATAAACACTAAACTTGACAAAATCAGCGATTGGCTCCATATAAATAAACTTTCTCTCAACATCAATAAATCCTGCGGTATACTCTTCCCAATCAGGAACAATGAAATGATACATGGATAAATCTCTATTATATTTTGCACGGCAAAAATGGAATCAAAAATAAAATTACTTGGTGTTATTCTAGACAAAGATTTAACCTTCCATGATCAGATAAGCTCCATCGTAAAAAGCTGTTTCCACAAACTTCGGCTCATTCGTTCTTTAACTTCAATTCTTGAAACTGATGCTATCACAACCCTTATTCACTCACTGGTCATTTCTCATTTAGATTACTGCAATTCCCTATATAATGGAATTACTCAAAAAGAATTATGTCAACTACAGCTCATTCAATATACGGCAATCAAACTTATCAATAAGGTTGGACAATATGATCATGTCACTCCTCTTCTGCAAGAAGCACATTGGCTACCCATAACCCACCGTATCACTTATAAAACTTTACTGTTGGTTTTCAAAATCAAACTTTCACGTCTCCCATCTTTTCTTGATAAACTCATCATCCCCTTTTGCTCTTCCCAGACCCTTAGATCGGCTGTCCAGAATTTATTGACGATACCTTCCATCAAAGAATTCTACTATACTAGAAATACTAATTTTTCCATTGTAGCTCCAACTTTATGGAACGCCATGCCACCTCAACTCCGCTTCGAAAACTCCCTCGACAAATTCAAGACTAAACTAAAAACGTTCTTATTCCAAGATGCATACCACAGCATCTAAATATTTCCTTTCCAAAAGCATAGTAGTATATTACACGAACTGCTTTTAAGAAGCGATCCCCATTCCTGGTGTTTTATCCCCCCCTCTTCCCTTTAATTATTTGTTTTTTAATTATGTAATTATTAACTTCCCCCCCCTTTACCCTCAAACTCATGTTTGTATTTATAATTTGTCTAATTAATGTTCACATTTCCCCCTACAAAAAATTTATTTTAACCTTTTTTTAGCTTTGTAAACTGGCCAGGTGCACGTCAATGGTCGGTATATTAAAATTAAATTAAACTTGAAACTTAAACAATATTGAGATGTGAATATGTGGACTAAAGCCCACATGACAGCTCTTTAAATTTTCTCTCCGAGAGCTGATCTCATGTGGGCTACTATGCAGCTATTATGAGATTTGACATGAACCTTCAGAGACAGTCCAGCCTGGGTATAACTGAAGGAAATGCAGTTTTCTAGCCAAACAGAATTAGTGCATTTGCCAATGGCAGCCCCCATCCTGTTAGGGTCAAAAGAAACAAAAAGTTGGATGTGCTTTCTATGATCTTAGCGTGCTCCAAACAAAATGTGAAGTGTCTTCTATGGTTCAAGGGCATGAGGCTTTGGGAAAAAAAATTGGATAGAACAACTGACTAAGATGAAATTCTGGCACTACCTTAAGAAGAATGAGTATGCAAGATTATTCTATTATTGAAAAGCTTTGTGTAAGGTGGATCAGCTACTAGGGCCTGGAGCTTACTGATTATGAGGACAGTATTTTTCTAGTGGCTCAAAAAGAGAGTTCATCAGTTCAGTTAAAACAATGTTGAGACCCATGACACCACAAGATGATATGCTTCAACAGAAAACCCACATAAAGAGAACAATTAAAGGCTGGTGTTTTATCACCAAGTAGAAGGGTAAACCCATCTACACTAAGGTGAACCCAGAGTTGTCCTTGAGACCTGACTCTGATAAACATAGGTAGTGTTCCAGCAGTTTGTATAGGACAGGGAATAGGATCTAGGGCTTCGTCCTTGAACTAGGCAGCAAATCACCTATTGAAAACTGAAAAATCTCCTAAAAGTCAACAGGATATTAGACATATTATCAGGCAAGATGAAAGAATCCAGTATCCCCCTCTCAATATCCAAGCCGTTGAGAGCCAGGAACTGAAGGAATTCCTGATCCATTTAGTAAAACAAAAATTCTAGAAAACTCCAGAAAAGGGAACCGTAACTCCCTTGGCCAGCAGGGGTGATCAAAATCATGATTCCTTGATTTTTTTTAAGTTTCAGAAGAGTTTTCGGTATTAGAGGATGTGTGTACAGAACCACTTCCCTCCAATAAATGAGAAAAGCATCCTAGGCTCATTTGCTGTGTAACCCTAACTGAAGCAGAACTGATGGCTGCTGTTGTAATGAATAGCAAAGTGATTTATTAAGGGGGTGCTCTACTATCAAGATCTTCCAGGTTACACCTTTGTCCAAAGACCACTTGTGAGGTTGAAGAATCTAACTGCCAGACAGTTCTCTATCCCTGTCAGGTATGTTACTCTGAGAGACATTCCTTGAGAGATGGCCCAATTCCACATTCTGACTGTTTTCTGATAAAAGGAGTGAACCTATCCCTCCCTGCTTTTTGATATAATACATTGCAACCTGGTTGTCTATCTGAATTAGAATTACTCGATTGAACATCTGATTACTGAATGCCTTTAGAGTATTCTAGATCGCTCTTGGCTTCAGGAAGATTATCTGATAAAACTTTTCATAAATAAACATGGACTCTGAATGTTGAACCAATCTATATGAGCTCCCTATCTCAGGTTGATGGCATCTGTCATCAATACCTTTTGAATTTGAAGAATTTGGAAAGATAGGATTGGATCAGCCACCAGGACTGGATCAGCCACAAGTCCTAGAGCAAAGTGGTAATGGAGATGAAGTCCTGCAGATTCTATGAGTCTTGTATCCACTGGGTGGATAGGGTCCATTGAGCTTGATCATATTGAGGCATGCCAAGGGAGGCCACGACCTAGTATTTTTTAACATGACTTGCTGATACCTGCTTAAACTGATGTACTACAACTATTACTGCTGTTGTGTACGAAATGCAAATGCCAGAGTCATGTTTAGCATGGCTCCTATGATGTCCAGTTTTGGGATGGTTGAGCCGAGACTTGGTATAGTTTATGACAACACTTGTAGAACCAGCACCCAAATGGTCATGTGCAAAGATTCTTTTGCACCTTCCTCTGATGTGTTCTGAACCAATCAATCATCCAGGTAGGAAAACATATAAATCCCTAGTCTGCATAGAGATGCTGCAAAGGACTGTTATATCAAGAAAAATCCAGTTGAATATAAATCTTCAAACATTAATAAGGGAATACTTTGATACTCGATTCTCAGAGGGTTAATCTCCCGTTAGTTCTAGTGGACAGAGCCCACCGAACCTGATCTTCATAGGATCTCATCGGATCAAAATATAACTTTTTTTCTTTTTATATCAATTATCTCAGTTATAAATTGTAAATGTAAAACTTTTCTTAGCTTTTATAATTTATTTTAAAGGGGGAGCGTCTCCACCAACATGTCCATATTTCACACGCTTTCCTCAGGGTCGAGGCTCCCTTAATATATTATTTTGCTCGCCAGAAATTGCTCCGGAGCGATTCCGGATTAATGTTAAGCTCTGCTGAAGCCAGTCAAAAGCTTGTCCCTGGTTTTGCTTGGGCAGCTAAAAGGGATTTTTGGCCCTTGGCTGTCTAGCATGAGAAAGAGATCCTTAAATTGTTTGGGGAAAATGAGAGGGCAGAGGATACCTAGTAAGAGTACTAGGGCCTCTACTGACTTCAGATGAAAAATCTCTTGGAAGAAGAGGTCAGGTGAGGAATGGGCCTGGAGTGGGTATTAAGTGCTTTCAAATGGAGATTGATGAAGTTAGCAGCCTCCTGCATCTTTCTCCAAAGGGATTATCTCCATGGCACAGCACAATTACTAGCTTTTCCTGCATTTATGTCTCAAGCTCTGAGGCCCACAGCCATGTGGTTCTGCAGATGCCCATCTCCATTGCAAAGGCTTTGGAAAGTATATCAAAAATTTATGTTACAAGAACAATGCATTTTCCACATTCCTACCTTTAGTTATTAGCTAACAGAATTCACTGGCCTTTTCCTAGCGTGTCAGCAAACTCCACCACACTGCACACAATGTTTCACAAGTGCATGCCCAAGAAGCTAAGCAGTTTTTTCAAAAGTCTCCACGGTCCTTGCCTCTCTCCACAAGGGCAATGAGGAAGGAGTTTTCAAACTTGAAGCCCTTCTGAAAGTGGATCTGACCATTGTGGAATAGTTGGGAAGCTATAGCTTCTCAAATCCCAGAGCCTTTTGAATTCTATACTTAAAGCTGAGTAATGCATTTGGGGATTAATAATCGGAAGGAACCGTATATGCTGGGAGGTGAGAAGCTGATATGCACGGAGGGGGAGAGGGACCTTAGGCTAATAGTGTCCGAAGATCTAAAGTTGAAAAAACAGTGTGACAAGGCAGTGGCTGCTGCCGGAAGGATGCTGGGCTGTATAAAGAGAGGCGTAGCCAGTAGAAGGAAGAAGGTGTTGATGCCCTTGTACAGGTCATTGGTGAGGCCCCCACTTGGAGTATTGTGTTCAGTTTTGGAGACCATATCTGGCAAAGGACATAAGAAGACTTGAAGCGGTCCAGAGGAGAGTGATGAAAATGATAGGAGGCTTGCACCAGAAGACATATGAGAGAGACTGAAAGCCCTGAATATGTATACCCGAGAGCAGTGTTCTTCAACCTTTTTACACCCGTGGACCGGCAGAAAAAAAAGAATTATTTTGTGGACCGGCAAACTACTAGGACTAAAATTTAAAAACCCCATTTCCGCCCCATCTCCGCGAGCTCGGTCCCCACAAATCATCTGATCCCATCCACACAAGCCTCAGTTATGATTTTATATTGAATGTATTTTATTAAAGTATAAAAAGAAACAATATTGTATACAATTGTCATTTTATAAATACAAAAAATTCAGAGCAAGGATCAACAAAACCCCTGTCTCCCCTCCCCTTCACATATATCCCCTCTACTATCAAGAAAACTGAACAAGCCAAATTATTACAGAATGCTACACAGAAATATCATGCTAACAGAATACTGCAGTCACACATGACAGGAATAGTTTTAGGGGAGTGCAACTAGGGCAACTGCTCCCTGGTCAGAGAGTGCCCTAAGCCAGCTGGAAGCTAAAGAAGCACTTCCTGGGTTTTGCAGTCCCCAGTTATGTCTAACACCAGCTCTAGCAAGCTATATATTTCAAATCTGATATATTCTAATCACAAAATAGAAATAAAATTATTTTTTTCTACCTTTTGTCGTCTCTGGTTTCTGCTTTCAATCTTCTTTTCACTCTCTTCCTTCCAGCGTCTGCCCTCTCTGTCTCTTCAATCCAGCATCTGCCCCTTCCATCCACTGTCTGTCCTCTCCCCCTTCCATATGGTATCTGTCTTCTTTCTATACCCCTCTCCCCTTTCCATCCAGCTTGTACCCCTCTCTCCTTTTTACATGATTCATTCCAGCTTCATTGCTCTCTTCATTTTTATCTCTTCTACACCAGATCTATCATCGTTGTCCCTCTCTGCTTATTTTTCTCCTGACCCCTTCCTATCATCAATCTCTCTACTTTCTCATGCCTGTGTCTCCCCTTCCCCTCCTCTAATCTCTCTGCCAGCTGTTTCCTTCCTTTTTTCATTCTCCCTTCCCTACTCCTCCTGTCCAGCAGTAACTCCCTTCCCTTCCTCCCCTCCCAGCAGCACCTCTCCTTCTCCTTCCCTTCAGGTCCAGTAGCAGCTGTACCTTTTTTCCCTTGCCCAGCAGCTTCCCAGATTCATTTCCCTCCTCCCATTCCAGCAGAATCACTCCTTCTCCCTCTCCAGTAGCAGCTGTCCCTTTTTTTTCCTTGCCCAGCAGCTTCCCAGATTCCTTTCCCTCTACCCTCCCAGAAGCATCTCTCTTTCTCCCTCTCCAGTAGCAGCTGTCCCTTTTTTTCCCTTGCCCAGCAGCTTCCCAGATTCCTTTCCCTCCTCCCCTCCCAGCAGCATCTCTCTTTCTCCCTCTCCAGTAGTAGCTGTCCCTTTTTTTTCCTTACCCAGCAGCTTCCCAGATTCCTTTCCCTCCTCCCCTCCCAGCAGCATCTCTCCTTCTCCCTCTCCAGTAGCAGCTGTCCCTTTTTTTCCTTGACCAGCAGCTTCCCAGATTCCTTTCCCTCCCAGAAGCATCTCTCCTTCTACCTCTCCAGTAGCAGCTGTCCCTTTTTTCCCTTGCCCAGCAGCTTCCCAGATTCCTTTCCCTCCTCCCCAGATTCCTTTCCCTCCTCCCCTCCCAGAAGCATCTCTCCTTCTCCCTCTCCAGTAGCAGCCCTTTTTTTCCCTTGCCCAGCAGCTTCTGATAATGGCTTTCTCCCCTCCCAGCAGCTCTTCTTACTTCCCAGCGCAGCGATTCAGGAAGGCAGCCTCAGGTCCTTTGTTGGGTCGCGCCGCCTCTAGAGGAAGATGCATCATCAGAGGCAGCCGCGACTCAGCAAAAGCCCTGAGGCTGCCTTCGTGAATCGCTGCGCTGGGAAGTAAAGGAGAGCTGCAGAGAGGGGAGAAAGCCACTGTCGGAGGCTCCCCAAGATCTCTCCGGCCCAGCACAGACTAGAGAGTTGCACAGGGACAGAAATCCCACCCATCCCCGCCAAAGTCCCACCCGTCCCCATGAGGAATCCCACCCGTCCCCGTGAGGAATCCCTCCATCCCCACCCGTCCCCGCGAGGAATCCCCTCCGTCCCCGTGAGGAACCCCTCCGTCCCCGCCCGTCCCTATAAACTTCAGAAATAGTTATTTCATTTAATTATGCTACTGAATTAAAGGCTCTGGTAGAAACCCATTTACAAATAAGCAAAAAGACTTTATTAATTTGGAAATATTAATTGGGAGGCATACTTTGTAAACGGGTTTCTTCCAGAGCCTCTAATGTTTATAAATTTTTATCAACACAACTAATATCCTACTTTATCCTGAAGCAAAAAAAAAAAGAATTTTTTTCCTACCTTTGTTGCCTGGTTTCTGCTTTCCTCATGTTCTCATTCAATTCCTTCCGTCCACTGTCTCTCTTCCCTCTGCGTCTTCCATTTGCTCTGTTACTGTGCCTCACCCTTTCTCCCCCCTTCCAAATTGGTCTGGCACCCATCTTCTTCCCTCCACTCCCCCCATAGACTGGCATCTCTGTCTTCTTCCCTGCCAGCTTCTTCTCCCCACTCTCTCTTCCCCATTTCCTTTCAGCGTCCTTCTCCCCCCATCTTCCCCATGTCCTGTCAGTGTCCTTCTCCCCCCTCTGTCTTCCACATGTGCTTTCAGTGTCCTTCTCCCCCCCTCTGTCTTCACCATGTCCTTTCAACGTCCTTCTCCCCCCCCTCCGTCTTCCCCATGGCCTTTCAGCGTCCTTCTCCCACCCCCCCACCCCGCCTTCCCCATGGTCTTTCAGCGTCCTTCTCCACCCCTTTGTCTTCCCCAGTGCTTTCAGCGTCTTTCTCCCCCCTCAGTTTTACCCATTTCTCTTAAGCGTCTTTTCTTCTCCACTCCACCTTTCCTCCCTTTCTCCCTCCCTACCCCTTACCTTTGTGGCGCTTCCCCACCCAACCGACAATAGAACAGGCCCGGTCGGACAAACCTCCCTGCCCTGTAGCCGCGGATCTAAATTATCTTCTTACAGCTGCTGTAAGAAGGTAATTTAGATTCGCGGCTACAGGGCAGGGAGGTTTGTCGGACCGGGGCTGTTGTCGGTCGGGGAAGCGCCACAAAAGTAAGGGGACCTGGCCGGCTGTGCTGCACCTGGGGCGGACCGCCCCTCCTCCCTTGGTACGCCACTCGAGCCGCGAGGCTACTCTTCTTCTCCTTTCCTGCCCTGCCTGCAGCACAGAGCCAAACGGAAGTCTTCCCGACGTCAACGCTGACGTCGGAGAGAGGGAGGGAGGGCTTTGTTTAAGCCCTCCCTCCCCTCCGAAGTTAGTGCTGACGTGGGAAGACTTCCGTTCGACTCTGTGCTGCAAACAGAGCAGGTAGGGAGAAGAGCCGCGCGACTGAGTACATCCAGCCCTGCAGGAACCCCGCGACCCTCGGAGACGTCCCCACGGGATCCCCGCGACCCTAGGGGGCGCCCCCACAGGATTCCTGCAACCCTAGGGGGCGTCCCCACATGATCCCCATGACCCAAAGGGGGAACCCGCGGGATGCCCGTGGGATTCCCGTCGTCCCCTTGCAGCTCTCTAGCGCAGACTTCAGATGTTGATCTTGCCGGCCCTGCGCGGACCGGCAGGAAGTTGAAGTAAGTCAATCTTGCCGGCCCTTCGCGGACTGGCAAAAATTTCCTGCAGACCGGCACCAGTCCGCGGACCGGCGGTTGAAGAACTGTGCCCTAGAGGAAAGGAGGGACAGGGGAGATACGATTCAGATGTTCAAATACTTGAAGGGCATTTTCCAGAGAAAGGAAAATGGTAAAACCAGAGGACATAATTTGAGGTTGAGGGGTGATAGATTCAAGAGCAATGTTAGGAAATTCTACTTTATGGAGAGGGTGGTGGATGCCTGGAATGCGCTCCCGAGAGAGTAGCGGAGAGGAAAACCGTGACAGAGTTCAAAGAAGCGTGGGATGAACACAGAGGCTCTAGAATCAGAAAATAATATTAAATATTGAACTAAGGCCAGTACTGGGCAGACTTGCATCGTCTGTGTCTGTATGTGGCTATTTGGGGGAGGAAGGGCTGGGGAGCGCTTCAATGGCTGGGAGGGTGTAGATGGGCTGGAGTGAGTTTTGATGGAGATTTCAGCAGTTGGAACCCAAGCACAGTACCGGGTAAAGGTTTGGATTCTTGCCCAGAAATAGCTAAGAAGAAAAAATTTAAAAAATTAAAATTGAATCAGGAAGGGCAGACTGGATGGACCATTTGGGTTTTTATCTGCCGTCATCTACTATGCTACTTTTTAAAAAAACTAACTTTCTTCGGATGGGGGACTACGTCAAGGAATTGTTGTCTAGAAGGAATGGAAATGCAGTGGGCAAAACTGAAAGGTGTAATTGTAACCATTTCAAAACAATTAGGGCCATAAGGCTAATCTTTGCATTACATCAAATTTGAACATTAAACAAATAGAAAACAGTATAACTTTGGATAAAGGAGACACAGCCTTAGGTTTAATAAGGGGCCACCACCCGTGAACTCCTCTAACCCTATGTTAAGGAACAAGAATGGGATTCTCAGTGAGGCTGGTCAAAGACAGAAATCCAGCTTACCAGTAACTGGTCAGGCGATCTACGAAATCAGACAGAAATACTGGGTGGGTGTGTAGATTCTAGAGGATATTTACAAGAAAGAAGATTAGCAGAGGTAAGTAACCTAATCTTTCGTTCTTGTACAATACCTCTGGAATCTACACCATAGGGACATATCAGAGCAGTCCCAGCACATCAGGAGGGGGCCTGATGAGCCCGCCGCCAGGACTGAAGCTCCAAAAGCTGCATCTTGCTTTGCCGCCACATCAAGACGGTAGAACTTTGTAAACGTGTGCAGAAAGGCCCAAGTGGCCGCCCTGCAAACCTCCTCAAGAGAGATCACTGTGGATTCTGGCCAAGAGGAAGCCATTTCACTCCAAGGCAAGGCTTCTTCCCCGCTGACACATAAGCAGCGGAAATGGCTGCTCGGATCCATCTAGAAATGGTACCCTTAGAAGCAGGCCGGACCCGATGAGTGGAACCCACCAGAACAAAAAGATGGTCCGAAAGGCAGAAGCCATCTCCAGGTATCTCAGAAGGAGACGCCGCACGTCCAAGGACCGCAAAACATGGTCCTTGGACTTGGAGCCCGATGGAACAAAAGCGGGCAGCCGGACTTCCTGATTAACATGGAACGCTGAAACTACTTTCGGAAGAAATGAAGGCACTGTCCTCAAGAGGACTGCAGAATCCATGATGTGGAGAAAAGGATCCCTGCACGAAAAAGCTTGAAGCTCCGACACTCTACATACCGAAGTGACCGCTACAAGGAAAACGGTCTTGATGTTAAGATCTTTCAGAGAGATCTGAGCCAGAGGTTCGTAGGGCGGATGAGCCAGCGAGTGAAGAACCAAGTTCAAATTCAATATTGGACAAGGCAGCCGCAACAGAGGCCTCAACCTCCCCATCACCCACAAGAAGCAGACAACATCTGGATGAGACGCCAGATAACCCCTGAGAGCAGGGGGGCCAAAACACAGAGTCCCGCAATCTGTACATGGAACGAAGAAACCATAAGTCCCTTCCTGATGCCAGCCTTTAGGAAGTCCAGGACCTGTGCCACTGAGGGGACCGAGGGATCCACCTTAACCCTCTCACACCAAGCCTGAAAGCATCACCATGCTTTCACATAGGCTGACAAAGTGAATTTCCGCTTACTCTGAACTAGAGTAGCGATAATCGCAGATGAATATCTCCTAACAGTTAACGCTGTGCGCTCAAGAGACAAGCCATAAGAGGGGGCTCTCATCAGCTAGTCATCCGGGTACGAATGGACTAGAATACCCTGTGAGCACAGGTGTACAGCCACTACCACCATGAACTTTGTGAAGGTTCTGGGCACTGAGGCCAGCCCAAACGGCAGAGCTGCAAACTGAAAGTGCCGCCCCAGCACATAGAAATGCAGAAACCTCCTGTGTTCCTAAAAGATTGGTATGTGGAGGTATGCTTCCGTGAGAACCAGGGAAGCCAAGAACTCCCCGAGTGCTACTGCCGCTACAACTGAAAGCACCGTTTCCATCCGGAAACACGGTACTCGCAGGAACGCATTCACTGCCTTTAGGTCCAGTATTGGTCTCCATTCTTCAGAGCTTTTCTTTGGCACGATAAAAGTATATCAAGTATCTCCCTGACTCCAAGTCGTCCTCTGGGATTAGCTCTATTGCTGCCAGATCTAGCAACCTGCGAACAGTGGCTCACACGCGCTGGGCTCTTTCTGGATGTCCAGTGGGAGAAGCCAGGAAGAAATCCGACAGAAGACAGGAAAACTTAGGATACCCTCTCTAAGCATATCTCGGACCCACTGGACCAAAGTCACCCTCTGCCACTCTGGTAGAAGGCCAACAGTCATCTCCCAATTCGAGGCATCAGATCTGTTATTTAGGGGGGGCAGGAGGACATCTGTTGGATGACTGCTGTCGGACCGGACCTCCGAAGCAGGGGTCGGATAGGGATTTGAACCGTTGTCCTGTCACCGGAGGGGCTCAGCGTACTGGCGAGGGTGCTGGTAGGTACGAAAATCCAGCCGTCCGAACCCCGGGCCGGGCGAGGCTCAGAACCAGACAGCACCTTTGGCTTACGGTCCTGAACACTGGCCATGAGGTCATCCAGACTCTGGCCAAACAAGAGCAAATCTTTGAAAGGCAACTTGCTCAGTTTAGTGTTGGAAGAAGAATCACCCGCCTACTGGCAAATCTACAGCATTCGCCGGGCAGATACTGAATAAGCTCCAAGCTTAGCAAAAACCTTCATCATGTCATAGAGGGTGTCTGCCAAATAATTCCCCCCAGAAACCAGGAATTCTAGGTCCCGAAGGACAACCTCCTCGAATCCTGGTGGAGCTTGGTATGACACGCACGGGCAACAAAGAAGGTGGCTGCTGAGGCTCTCACTCCCGCTGCCGTGGAATCGAAAAGGCGCTTGAGGATGAAATCCACTCGCCTGTCCTGAACATCTTTCAAGACAAGCCTTCTATCAGAGGGCAAAGAAGTTCGCTTAGTGACCTGCACCACAGCCGACTCTACCTTCGGCAGGACCAGTTGTTTGCTGAATTCGGGTCCATGGGATACAAACGTGCCATGGCCCTAGCACATTTGAGGGGACACTCCAGGGACTCCCAGACCTCTTAAAGTATCCTACAGATTGTCCAGAAAGGAAGCGGATGCTGATCACTCATAATGAAATATTCTGCCTGTTCCAAATGGTCTGAATTTAGGTTCAGGGTTCTGAGGGACTCAGAAATGTCAGGCAGGCGGCTAATCTTAAAGAGCCTGAGCACTTCCAGGTCATCCCCAAGAGCTTAGGACCCGCTTTCAGGAGGATCACAAAGATCCGCTAGATTAATCACATCGGTGGTGGCTGCCACCAAAGAAACCTGCAATAGCAAAGGTACAGAAATTGAATCAGAAGAGATGGCGGTAACCGCCCATCTGCTCTCCGGTGTCCCTGAGAAGGAACACAGAGGCATGCTGGAATCCAAAGGAGTGGCAGACCCCATCTGCTGCACTGGATTCTGAGTAGAAGAAGTAGGCATAGTCTTTTTAACAAGAAAAGCCCGATACATCATATGTACAAATTCTGGGGAAAAATATTCGCCAGCGGCAAGGGTTGCTCTGCATGCCTCAGTTTTAGAGTGTTTAGCAGATTTATGAAATTTTTCCCCGGAACTGTGCTTGCGTTTCGCAGAAGCTCCCTCTGCACCTTTTTTAGGCGCACCAGACACTACATGCACGTTCCAAGTCGAAATTGAGGTAAGTGAGGCCCTCTCCAGAGGAGAGTAGCTCGGAATTTACGTACACTTCGCCCCCCTCTTGCAAATCTGACAGCCATCCGCAGCAATTATGGCAAGAATCCTTGCCATCCTGTCCTTAGGAGGCCATCTATGAAGTTTGGAGCAAAAACAAAGCTCCTAAGGTAAAAAAATATACTTTTAAAAGTTTTAAAGACAATCCAAGATGGGCACCACAGGTGCCAATTTTGCCCTAAAATGGCCCAGGAAAATCACAGGGAACCCGTGAAAATGGTGATTTTGCGATTTTAGTAGAGGGGAGGGGGGTTAGGGCATGCAGGAAACGAAACTGGAATTCCAGGGGTGAGAAACAGGAGATAACCACAGAGGGAGTGGCTAAATAATTGGTTTTGAGTTCCCTACAGTTTTAAGACTGGAAGAGATAAATAACCCTATGGTGTAGTTTCCTGAGGTATTGTACAAGAACAATTTTAATCAAAATCGAGGTGTTTTGGAGATAGGCTGAGGCTTTTAAAATCAGACTGAGAATCCAAGATGGCCACAGTGGCATTCTTTTGATGCCAAAAAACAGCTCGGGAGAGCTAAAAATAAAAAGCACCCCCCCCCCCCCCCCAAAAAACAAAAAAAAAAATTTCAGGAAATGGCTTTATGGAAGTAGGGGACTCAAATCCTAGCCCCAGAATCTTCCAGAAAGACAATTAATCTCCCCACCCCCCAAGTCTCCCATAGACAACAATGGTCTGTATGGTGCTGTGCCTATTTTAGCTAAAACAGCAGCTAGAATATGGAGAAGGCTACTGCCTAGACAAGCATGTAAAATGACTCCAAATGTTGTTTCTTCAGGCTCCCAGTCATACTAAGGTATAGCCTGAGACCTCTTCACGCATCGCCTGCGGGGGAGGGGAGGAGATACAGCCGGCACTGGATAGAGCCCTCAGGACCGACATGAGGTTACACAGCCTGCACTCAAGCTCCGGTAATAACCAGGAGCGAGCCCTAGTAAAACTGAGAACCTTTGAAGCACAGAGAAGCCTCAAATTCAGGATAAAAAAATGAAAATAACAAATTGAAATCAGAGCAGATGAGAAAGACACCTTCAACTCACAAAGATCAGGAAGCAGAGCTAAAAAGATATACATGATGTTTTCTACACAACTTGTGATTAGAGGTGAATAGCCCACTGGTTCAAGACTCGTATGCCTTTTGCATTAGAAGAGGACTTTATGACATGCAAAAATGAAGAAAACTTGAAATTTTAGACAAACCTTTTAAAAAAAATAAAGGAAACAGCATGGAGAAAGTACCCGAAGATAAAATAAAAGAAAGCCTCATGAGGAAGACACTAACACTCAAAAAAATTGAATATAAAACAAAGTTGAGAGGTGCTGCTGAAGATACACTGCAGAGGAAAGACTGCTGTTCCTGCGCTTACTAGTCATGCTCAATGAAAAGTGCTGTCTTGAGCTTTTAAAGGAATATTACATTTCCAGCATCTGTACCAGGACTCCATGGAAGACAGGGCCGCCATCAGGGCAGTACTACCAGTCCTGCATTCAGGGGCCCGGGCTCCCCCAGGGTCCTAGGCAGTGTTCCCTCTAAGGCAGCGGTCTCAAACACGCGGCCCGCGTGTGGCTCTCCAGGTTTTATTTGCGGCCCGCGGTCTGGAGGCATCATTCTCTTCCTTTTGGAGCAGCAGCCGGTTCGTTCGTTCAAAGCCGCGGGTTGGCGGCTCCTTACGCTATCCACTCCTGCATCGGAAGCCTCTCTGACGTCACAACATCAGAGAGGCTTCAGACGCAGGCGCGGATCTCGCAAGGAGCCGCCACCCGCGGCTTTGAACGAACACGCTGCTGCTCCAGTGGCGTACCAAGGGGGGGGTGGTCAACTGTTCTCCCTAGAATGCGGCTCGTCTAGAACAGTGGTGCCCAACCTGCTTCCCTTCCCTTCTCACTGCTGCCATCGGGGATCAGGCCGGCACCGTGTCT
This sequence comes from Geotrypetes seraphini, assembly GCF_902459505.1. Classification (NCBI taxonomy): domain Eukaryota; kingdom Metazoa; phylum Chordata; class Amphibia; order Gymnophiona; family Dermophiidae; genus Geotrypetes; species Geotrypetes seraphini. The sequence goes on along the minus strand of NC_047088.1, from coordinate 106,186,680 downwards.
TTGATCTCCCTGCCTCTCTTCCCTGCAGGGCCGACCAATTCTCGCGGCCCGACGTCAATTCTGACGTCGAGAGGACGTTCTGGCTAGCCAATCGCTGCCTGGCTGCCCGGAACGTCTTTTCCGACGTTAGAATTGACGTCGGGCGGCGAGAGTTGATCGGCCCCGTGCAGAAGAGAAGCAGGGAGATGGCTTGTTCCCGATAGCAGCAGCAGCAGCAGCCTATTCCGCGGCGGTGGTGGCATGGGGGAGGCAGGAAAGAAGAAAGAAAGAAGGTGTGTGGGGGGGGGACAGGGAGCCAGAAACAAAGCAAAAAAACGGGGCACAGAATCAGAGAAAGACAGACATAGAGAAAGAAAGAAAAAGTTTGGGGAGGGAATGAGGTCTGGAGGAGAGGAAGCATACAGGAGGCTGAAAGAAGGGAAGAAGTATTGGATGCACAGTCAGAAGAATAAAGTGCAACCAGAGACTGATGAAATTACCAAAGGTAGGAAAATAATTTTATTTTCAATTTAGTGATCAAAATGTGTCTGAATTTATATATGCTGTCTATATTTTGCACTATGGCCCCCTTTTACTAAATCGCAATAGTGTTTTTTAGTGCAGGGAGCCTATGAGCGTCGAGAGCAGCGCTGGGCATTTAGCGCAGTTCCCTGCGCTAAAAACTGCTATTGTGGTTTAATATTTGTCTATTTTTGTATGGTTGTTACTGAGGTGACAATGCATAGAGTCATCTGCCTTGACCTCTTTGAAAAAAAAACCCAGAATAGGAATGATAATTAACATTTTCTCAGCATATAGTGTGCTTTGTGTTTTTTAATTTTATTTTTGGTAGATCATTTTGACTTGGTCATTTTAAAGTAGCTCGCAAGCCCAAAAAGTTTGGGCATCTCTGAGCTAGAGCGTTGAAACTGTGTATTTCTATTTTATCCCCCCTTTTACAAAACTGTGGAGCATTTTTTTTAGCAGCTCTGATGCTCAGAATTCTATGAGCGTCAGGGCTGTTACCACCGTGGCTAAAATCCACACTACAGTTTTGCAAAAGGGGGAGGGGTTCGTTTGTGATGACATATTCCATACTAGGCGAAGGTGTTTTCTGTGTTCTGTGTGTTTGAAAGACATGGTTTTCTGTTAGGATTGACGATGTAGGATTGATCTGTGCTGGTCTGGCTTGTTTAGTTTTACAATGGGTGTATTGATGTACTGCTCACTGCAATATATAAGATGCTGCCTTTTCCTAGGTACTCATGTGTGACGTGTGGTTTGTTACTAAAAATCATGTTTTTCTTACATGTGGGGGGGGCTGCCAAAAAATGATGGGCCCCGGGTGTTACATATGCTAGGTACGCCACTGTATGTAAAGATACCAGAAAGCTGGCGTAGCAAAAACTTTAAGTAAATTGTTATTCTTCTAAGTTTTGAGTATTTAACCCTCCCACAATCTCACGGGCACTCGTTTCAAGTTTATTGAGATTTTGATTTAAACGCAATATCAAATATTTTCAATGCGTATAACAAAAATAAATTTGGGGAAATAAATAAAACCATTTGAACAATAAACATACAAACATATCCATAGATGATTAAAAATACATAAGGAGTACAAGGATAAACTACATTTGTTTAAAAATGCGTCCTCCGTGCCTGCTCATAAATTTGTGGAGTATGTAACTTGTCGCTCATGCATATTTTTTTTTGCACACACCTCATCAATCCTTAGAGGAAACATTGGTCCTAGGCCACCATAGCACAAATTCCTGTATTATGCTTCTGCTGTGCACAACAATAAACAATAAACACTGCTGTCATACTTTTTTTTGTCCCCTGCCGATTTCCTGATAGCACCCCCCCCGGACAAAAGTGGGGGGGAAGGGGTGCGTGGGGGGGCCCAATAGGATTGCTCAGTAAGGGGCCCAGAAATTTCTGATGGCGGCCCTGATGGAAGACATCACCCACATGTGAGTATAATTTATTTATTTGTTCATTTTTATAGCCCATCCTCCCAACTGTAATATGACCCGATTGTCCTCAGAGAACTTAATAGCCCACTTATCTAGTTGGGTTACAGATAAAACCACAGACAAAATGTCAAAAACCTTCTCAAAACAGATACATTACGTTCATCAATTCTGATTTATCCACAGTTGACACTTTAAAAAATATAATGCCAACATTGTTCTTTGGCTTTCTTTCATCTTTCTCCACTAATTGCTCTCTCCCCACCAACCTCAGCATCCCAGGTTTCATCAAAGTGATTTTATTTCATAAAGGAATGGAGAAAAGATGAGTTTAGGCATACCTAAGTGTTTTAACAAAAAATAATTTTCTTCATGCACCTACCCACTGGACGACTCTTCAGTAGACTCCAAGTAAGTAGAATCCTGCCAGAAATAAATAATCATAGGACAGAGTAACTACTGAGGAAAGAGGGGGAAAGGAGGTAAATAAGGCAAAGGCAGGAGCAATAAGACAATAATCTATTACAGGTGTCACATATAGCTGATGTTATTAATAATGCCAAGAAAGGCACATTGCTAAGAAAATTCTGTGAAGATCCAAACAAACAATCTCTTTGGGCATGTGCAGTATTTTCCATACTCAGTTCTCTAATTAAGCTAATAAGCTCAATGGCAGAAGAGAAAGAATGATTAAATTAACTGGTGTCTTCCAGAGAAAACCAAGTTACTTACCTGTAGCAGGTAATCTCTGTTGACAGAATATAGTCCTCAGAGATGTATGAAGTCATCTGACTGACCATGTGGAGCTGCTTTCCCAGCTTAGATCTATCTGGAAGCTTTTGAGAAGCCCTACTGTGTACAGTGCTAAAGAAAAATTAGGTTCTTACCTCAATAATCTTCTTTCCTATAGATGAGTGTAGAGGTCTTGAACAGCAGGGAAGTCACCCTCAAAATGCATGTTTTTGCAGAAGGCATCAATAATTTTCTTTGGATCCTCCTCCTTCCTCAGTTTGTATCGAACAGCATTAGATAAGCAAAAAGCACAATTGCTTACCCTAACAGGAGTTATCTGGAGATAGTAGGCAGATATTCTCACATGTGGGCAACGTCATCCACAGAGCCTGGTATGGACAGTGTTAAAAGTAAACTGTCAATAAGTTTTAAGAAACTTCGTGACTGCCCGTACTGTGCATGTGCGAATGCCTTCCCGCCCGCTGTTGGCTCGCAGTTCCTCAGTTCTGCAAGCAAGTTCAAAAGCCAACCAGGGGAGGTGGGAGAGATGCGAGTAACTGCCTGATGTCCATGGATAACACCTATTATGGTAAGTAATTGTGCTTTATCCTAGGAGGACAAGCAGGCATCATATTCTCACATATAGGACTCCATAGCTTACTGAAAAGGGATGGAAGGAGAATTGGCCATTAAGAAAATTAATTCTGTAATACTGCTTGGCTGAAACAACCAATTCATCTGGAATAAGATTCTAGACAGTAGTGAGATGTGAATGTGTGAATTGAGGACTAAGTAGCTGTTTTGCAAATTTCATTAATGGGAGTGGAATGTAAGAAAGCTACTGATGCTGCCATAGCTCAGACTTTGTGTGCTGTTACACAACCCTCAAGCTGCTGCCCAGCCTGAGCATAAAAAAAGGAGATACAGGATGCCAACCATGTGGAAATACCATATATACTCAAATATAAATCGAGATTTTGAGGCCATAAAAAGGGGGTCTCGGTTTATATTCGGGCTAGTGCCCACCTGCCTCCCTCCCGGACTTGTAGCAGGTCTCCGCCGAGCCACAATGTTCTGCACTCTGTACCCCCCTCCCTTTCCTATCCATTGTACCTCCTCTCTGCCAATATCCTGAATGCTGCTGCACCTTCCGTATGACCCGCATACCTGGAATCCCTGGTGATCCAGAGATGTAGTGGGCAGGAGCAAGCTTTCCATACTCCATTCCCCGCTGCTTAGCTGGTCGCTGCCACAAATTCTGGATTCAGCTATACTGAGCAGAAGCATGCTTTGGGCGCTGATGTTCGGCACCGAGCGGCTTCCTCAATGGTTCCCGCGAATTCTCACACGACTCACCACATCCCTTCAGGAAGCCGCTCACTGCCAAGCAGCTGAACCACCAGAATTAAGAAGGCGACCAGCTAAGCAGTAGAGTAGGAGAGTGGCAAGCTCACTCCTGCCCGCTACACCTCTGGACTTCCCGTGATTCCAGGTACGCGGGTCATAAAGATGGTGTGGTGGCATGCAGGATATCAGCAGAGAAGAGGTACAATAGACAGGGCAGGGAGGGGAGGAAAGGGTGGACAGACTGGCAGGGAGGGGGCTGGGTGCAGTGCCCGATAGGGGAGGGAGGGCTGGGTGCAAATCCTGGCAGGGCACTTGAATATTAAGTCGCCCATCTTATATTCAATTCAAACATTTTTCCTCCTTTTTTGGGGGAACAAATGGGGGTGTTGACTTATATTCGAGTATATACGGTAGTTCTCTTGGTTACAGGATTATCCAATCTGTTAGGATCAAAGGAGACAAACAGTTGAGTGAAGTCTTATGTGGCTTAGTCCTTTGTATGTAGTAAGCCAAGGCACGTTTACAGTCCAAGGTGCGAAAAGCTGTTTTTCCAGGATGAGCATGAGGCTTTGGGAAGAAAACTGGTAACCCAATGGATTGACTGAGATGAAATTCCGTGGTCACTTTCGGGAGGAATTCAGGATGGGTACGGAGAACCACTTTATCATGATGAAATACTTAACGTTTGATCAGAAACTAAAGCTTGGAGTTCAATCACTCGACGGGCAGAAGTAAGAGAAATCAAGAAGACCACTTTCCAAGTGAGAAACTTGAGATGAGTAGAAGCTATTGATTCAAATTGTGGTTTTATCAAAGTGACTAGGACTATAATTAAGATTCCAGACAACCGGAGGTGGTTTGAGTGGAGGTATGGAATTGAAAAGTCCCTTCATAAACCTGGAAACAAGAGAATGAGAGGCCAGAGGTTTATTGTTGGCATGAATGTGGAAAGCACTAATAGCACTGATGTAAACTCTGACCGAAGTGATTTTTAGTCCAGAATTGGAAAGATGGAAAAGATAATCCAATACTGAGGATAGAGAAGATGGAGCATCTTGGTGGTGGAGAGTACACCACGTATTGAAACGTGACCACTTCTGTTGATAGCATTGTTGAGTAGAGGGTTTTATGGAAGCAGCTGTAAAGGCTTGTACTGCGTTAGAAAGATTAGGATCTCCGAGTTTTCCTGGAGGAATCACAATTGCCAGTCGGGCCAATGGACATCTTTGTGGAACATAGCTCCTGAACTCAATTACCGGATGAATCCTTGATAGGAGGAGGCACGCTGACTGAGGCGTGCGGTTACTCCATTGAGGATACCACCCTATCTACAGAGTCCACCGTGCAGTCGGAGGTTGGGCTTGCTCGAGACGTTTCCCCAATACACCACTAGAGAGGGGAATCCAAATCTGAGCGGCGCCAGAAAATATCAACGTTGCCGGTGGGGGAAGTGGATCCAACCCATGAGGAGGAGGTTATTAGGATTTCATTGCAACTGCAGCCCAAGGAACTGTAACTGCGGGAGAGCTCAGAATGGAAGTTGCTCCTCTGCAGATACCCAAAGTCTTTATTATGGAAACGATATGGGAGGCTATATCGAATCTTCAGTCTTCTTGGGGCAGTCAAATGCAGCAACTATCTAATCGGTGTATATCAGTGCTATACGAACATTTGGAATTAAAAGAACAAAATCACAAGCCTGGAAAGCAAGTTGGTAGAATGTAATACCTGGCTGAAATCTATGGAGGCACAAGCCCTAGTCTGGGTTAAAGACAGCGGAAATTTGCATTTCAAGTATGAAATGTTAGAAAATGCAACTAGAAAGTGTAACCTTGGGGTTATAAATTTTCCTAACGTAGTGTCTTTCTCTGAATTGAATATGTTTAAAAGGTATTTAAATGAGATTTTGAAAGTATTTAAGACATATCCACCTCTCTCTAAAATCTATTACTTGCCTAAGAAGGTAAAATCTCAGAGTCCTAATCAGCAGAATCTTTCTGCTGACAGTCTGGACTTGACTACTTTCCTAGAGAGGTCGGAAATGGAAGCCCAGGTCCCTGCAACATTATTAGTTTCCCTTGCTATTGACTCAGACAGGGAATGGTTGCTAAAACTGTGTTTTAGGTACAGCGAGGTTCCCTTTATGACAAAGTGAGGATGTAACCCAGATGTATCTAGGCCTATCCAGAAAAGGAGAAAACAGTTTTTTGTTTTTGAGACTGCAGGTTTTGCAGTTAGGAGCAACTTTCGTCTGTGCTACCCTTGCAAATGTGTACTGGCATATCAACAGAATAGATATGTTTTTTATGAGCTGCAGCAGCTATCTAAATTTATTTCTACTAAAGGTCAATTAACTTCCATACCATGAGGATTAAATCCAATAGTTCTGCTCAATGATAAATGGTTCTGGGGTTATCAAGCCAAGTCTTTATTTTAATTTTTAGTTATCCTCATGATGTTTCTCAGTCTATTCTTTAGCTCCCCTCTCTGTAATTGTGGACTAACCATACTTTGATAAGTTGTTTATTATCCTAAAAGTAGGGATCAAGTGTTTTTGATCCTTTATGATGAAAATGATTTCAGTTCATTGTATTTTTGCTTTTTGACTGATATTATTGTCAAATGTTTGAAAATTATAAAGAATTTAAAAAAAAGAAAGATTAGGATCTGCTGAAGTCAGGCCAAAAAGTACCAAGCTGTGAGGTGTAGTGATTGCACATTGGGATGTAAAAAAGACTGTTGACTCTAAGTGAGCAGAGATGGAAAGATTTGCAAGGGAACTGGATCCATGGCACTCAGCTGAAGTGGAAGGGAGTACTAAGGTTGTCTGGGCAACCGAGGAGCTATCAGGAACATGGTGGCTGACTTTTGCTTGAGTTTGACCAATGTCTTGAGAATGAGAGGGATTGGTGAAAATGCATAAAGGAACATGTCTATCCAATCCAGAAGAAAAGCATCTGCTTTCAAACTTTGAGGAGAATATTGTCTGGAACAGTACTGAGGCAATTTGTGATTGTGGGGAGAAGCAAACAGATCTATCTGAGGAGTCCCCTATAGTAAGAAAATGTGGCGTAATACTTTGGAGTTGAGAGTCCTCTCGTGCGGTTGAAGAAATCTGCTGAATTTTTCAGATAGTGTTCAGCGACCCTACCACATATATGGCCTTGAGAAATATGTTATGAGCAATCATCCAGTTCCAAATGTACTCAACTTCTTGACAAAGGGAGCCTGTTCCTCCTTGCTTGTTGATACAATACATCGCTATTTGATTGTCCGTACAAACCAGGAGGACCTGATTAGAAAGACTGCTCTGAAAGGTTTTTAGAGCATTTTGAATTGCTCTCAGCTCTAATAGGTTGCTGTGGAATGTCTTTTCTTGAACAGACCAGCGATCTTGTATGCAAAGACCATCCAGGTGAGCTCCCTAAGCATACATGGATGCATGTGTGGTGAGCACTTTCTGATGTGGAGGGATGTAAAATAGCAGACCTCTGAAAGACTAGCTGGATCCACACACCACTGAAGAGAATGACGAAGAGTTGAGGTAACTAATCTTTTGAGAGAAGGGATCAAGAGCCCGAGACCATCGAGATGCTAGGGTCCACTGAGCTGGGCTGAGACAGAGTTTTAGTAGACAGCAACCAAATTTGTCCATAATCTGACCCTCATGCCCCAGTGGTGCAGAAGTGTAAACTCTGGTACTGGAGGATCTTTTAAGGGTCGATTCAACAAGCAACGCTTGGTGGTGTAGTTGTGGTTTATCAAAGCCAGGACAAGAAATTATTCTGTAGAGCGAGTCAATTTTTTGGGGGGCTGCAGTAACAGAAAGAGTAATCTCCCAGTTTTGAAAGAGGGCCTCCTTAAGAAGAATATGCAATGGTAACTTGAAAAGCTCTTTAGGAGGTTCATCATAATCTAAGGCATCAAGGAGCTGTGCTCTGGGCTCAGTGTCAGCCCCTAATTTGACAGGGAGGACCTTGCCCAACTGTCTAATGCAGTGTATTGCAAACTGTGTGCCGTGGCACACCAGTGTGCCTCCTGAGAATTCAGGTGTGCTATGGCACACTGGGTAGGAGGAAAGGCACTGGCTGACTGCCAAAAGGACGTGCCTCTCGCGAAGAGAGGCACGTCCTGTAGGCAATCAGCCAGTGCTTCTCCTCTCCAGCTGGCCTTTTTCCTTGCAGGTACCCCCCCTTGCCAGCACAGGGTCCGTATGAAGGGCCTTTACGCATGCATAAACGTCAATGTGATGACGTCACACATGCACTCGATGTCATCAATATGATGTCGCAAACTTCCAGGTGTCTCAAGCCGGGGACACTAGGTTTAGTGTGTTCTGGCTCGGAGGAGTTGGATCCGATGGTATGCCATATGACTCAGGGGCAGACAAAGTGGGCTCACACTCTGATTCAGTATGGTGACGTGAGAGATCAGAAATCAACTGCAGGCACCCCAGGTGATTTTCTGTAAGATAAAGATTGTAATGGAGAATGAAGAGAACAAGACTATGCTCCTTGATGTCTGCAGTAACAATCCAATGAAGAGGAGTGACGAGAGGGTCTCTTATCCCTGTAGAACGTTGATGCCTCAAAGTAGAGCATCTAGTTTAGGGGTGTCAAATGTCGGTCCTCGAGGGCCGCAATCCAGTTGAGTTTTCAGGATTTCCCCAAAGAATATGCATGAGATCTATTTGCATGCACTGCTTTCATTGTATGCTAATAGATCTCATGCATATTCATTGAGGAAATCCTGAAAACCCGACTGGATTGCAGCCATCGAGGGCCGTCATTGACACCCCTGGTCTAGTTGATGAAGAGCATCAATGCATCGAAGGAGGACGTCGATGCCGGAATGTAGAAGATCGATGCCTCGATGGAGAGTGTCTATGTCTACTGTCAGATTGATGAGAGGTTGACCCATGTCTCAAATGAAGATCTGGAATCGGTACCCCGTGGCTTTGAGGTTCTATGCTTAGGCTGGGCCAGTACTGAGGGAGTCGATGTGAGCACTGGTTACATGTTTAAGTTGCACGTGACACCAATCTCCCTCCTGAAAAACTCATCAAGTTGCTCCTTGAAGAGCTGCACTGGTACCCTTGGCTCAACAGCCTGTACCATCGGTACGGCAGGGTGTCGATGGGCAGGTGACCTTGAGGAGGATGCCTGCCCTGAAGGAGACAACCTGCAGAGATGGAGAGCGATGGCATTGGCATTTGGCCTGCATCGAGTGATTCAATGCTGTAGAGGTTTGCAACGCTGAGCATCTGAACCCCTGAAAATGGAAGCTTTACTTTGGGAGCAGAGAGGCAATAAGTCTAAGCTCCCTTTGTCACAATCCTGCTCAGACTGGATTTCATGTTCTGCAATAGCGCCCGTCTTACAGACTTGGCACTCCTGAAGAGCTTCTCCTCCCCACTGCACTTCTGCCAGTGTGGGCACAGAACCAGTGGACTGATTTTTATAAGACAAATATGCATCACAGAGCAGACTGACAAAATCTGGTGTAAAAAAACCTGGACAGGAGGGCAAGATGCCCCACGTGCATGTTCTGTCTGCCTCGCTGGTCTAGTGTCCTCTGTGGGGTGCCACTTTGCCATGAACACAAACTTGGCCCTTATGGCTTCTGAGAAGGCTCTAGTTCCCTGCCTTCCCCCAAGAGCAACCCATCTGTATTCCTAATAGAAAATGACATGGGGGAAAAAGTTGTCCTCATCCCCACCCTGTCCCCGCGAACTGTCTGATCCTATCCGCACAAGCCTTGAATAGTTATGGTTTTATATTGAAATCATAAGTCAAACTCAACTCTCTCCCCTCATCTTCAGCTCTAGCCCTCTCCTATGTCCTTCCCTCCAGCCCCATTTCCCCCTCATGTGCCCTTTTCTTCTGCACTTGCCCTTCCTCCTGTGTCCTTTTCTTCAGCCCCAGCCCTTCCTCCTGTGCCCTTTCCTCCAGCCCCAGCATTGCAAGCACCAATTAAAGGTGTCCATAAGAGGAATGGTCTTGTTGCTTTTGGTGTTAAAGGAACATAGAAAAATAATTCAGGCAAAATCAAACTGCTCAATTATGAAAATAAACCCTGACCAGGAAGCTATAGACCAGGGTTGTCCGTCACTATTCGAGGGCTACAATCCAGTCAGGTTTTCCCCAATGAATTTGCATGATATCTATCTGTATGCAAATAGATTTCATGCATAGTCATATAGGAAATCCTGAAAACCCAACCTGGCAAGGGCCAAGGTTGGACACCCCTGCTTTAGATCTTAGTAGGCCTAGTGAACCAAGGAATAACGGAAACAAAACTGAAAACCCTAATGGAGAAAAAAAAAAAAAAAAAAAAAAAGAGGGTGGCCCTGTGCTACAGTAAACACGACACAAAGTTTGATATGCGCCTAGTGGAACAGTGAAAATTCATCTTTACTGCTCCACAGAAAACTAAAGACTGACCTGACCCTGCATGACAATGGCAGGAGGAAAAACGTGTGCATGTGAAGATGGCCATTTCAAAAACCTCTGGAAATAAAATGCTGGGAAGCATCTCTGCACCGGAGCTCCATTCGTAACATTACCCATTAGCAACAATATAACTAATCTTGCTTGTCCTCAGAGAAAAAGCTATCTAAAGGCAACTAACTGGGAATAGAGAATACCTTAAAAAGCCTGGTAAAATGACTAAAAAAAAAAATAAAATAAATAAAGTCTGAAGTGAAATCTTTGAAAGCTCTGTAGGTACAGGTCTTAATGGCTCCAAAGAAGAATGATAACTGAGGGAGGTCTCATATAACAGCAACAAATGATAAGTGTGTGCAGTAGGGATTCTCATTAGTTTCCAGATAAAAGCTGAGATTGGAAGCTTCTCTGCATTGCGGCTGTATCAGATGACATCAACTATTTGTGAGGACTTGCTATCCACTTGTCCTCAGAGAACTTGATACAGGTAAGTAAATTCTCTTTCTCTGAAAACAGGCAGTTCACCATATGTTGAAAACAAAGGTAAAAACTTTCACCAATAGGGCACCACAACCATTTTGGCAGCTAAGAACTGTTTTCCACCTTTTTTTTTTTTTTAACACAAGACAATCCTAAAGATAAAAGGGGCCCTAAGAGCTGGAGATGGACACAAACCCTTATAAAGAATGTGAAGAAAGGACTCCCTGAATCTGTTGCCTTGTAAGGTATTAGTATATGAACAATAATAAGATGTGAACATAGGGCTTAATTCTACATTACAGCATAACAGCATGTAATTGAATCTTAGAGTTTAAGGGTGTGGGGATAGTATTTACCGTATTTTTTGCTTCATAAGATGCACTTTTATTCCACCCAAAATTGGGTGAAAATTTTGGTGCGTCTTATGAAGCAAAGGTAACTATTCTTAAACACCCCCACCCACCCCGATGTACCTTTTTAAAATGTCCCACTCGTTGGGGGTACCTGGGCTGACTGCTGCTCCCCGCCCGCCTGCCACCACTGCTCCTGCTCATGCTGCTGCTCCGTGCCACTGTGCTGCAACTCCAGGAAGGGAAGGGCCAGCGTACAACGATTGTACGTCGCTGGCTCACAAGCCTTCTCCTCCGATGTCAGTTCTGATGGGGGAAGACTTTTGGGCCAGCGATGTGCAATCACTGCACGTGGGCCCTTCCCATCCTGGAGTTGCGGTGCAGCGGCAACAGTCGACCGGGGCCAGAAGAGGAGGAATCAGCGAAGGGTAGGCAGGCTTCAGCGCGGTAGGGAGGGAGGAAAGCAGTGAGAGGGAGGAGGCACAAACTCGGGACATGGGTGGGAGGTAGGTCAAAGAACAAAGGCTGGAAAGCAGTGAGTGGGAGGGAGCACGAACTTGGGACATGGGAGGAAAGGAATAGAAAGGGACAATTGTTGGGCCTGAGTGAAGAAAGGAAGGAAGAAAAAAAGAAGGAAGGAGACTCATGAAATCACCAGACAACAAAGGTAGGAAAAATGATTTTATTTTCAATTTAGTGATCAAAATGTGTCAGTTTTGATAATTTATATCTGCTGTGTGTATATGAAAAATGAAAGGAACAGCCTGGCAGGGAAGGGGAGACAAGGTGCAGAGCCTGGCAGGGAGGGGGACTGGGTGCAGAGCCTGGTATATATTAGTACACAATTTGGTTCAGAATGGGGTTTTTTTTCTACTCTAAATCTAGGGTGCGTCTTATGGTCTAGTGCGTCTTATGGAGCGAAAAATATGGTATATTCTTTCTAGAGAATAGGAGACCATAAGGGTCCAGGTGCCTCATTTTTGGTAATGTTACAGTAGAATCCCAGTTAACTGGTATTCAACTAACTGACACTCAATCAATCGGCAAACAAAAAAAATGTCTCCAGTGCTCCTCAGACAAGCTCCTGACCCAACAAGCCCCCTCCCTTCAGCTCCTGAAGCAAAAGTGGAAGGCATAAATCTCCCTCCCTCCATAAGCATCAGAGGCAGCCACAAATCTCTTTCCCTCCCCTCCATCCCCAGAAGCAGCAGAGCCAGTCCTGACAACCTCTTCCCCCCTCCCTCCCTACTTACCCAAAGCAGTAGCAGCAGCCGAGGGGCAGAAGGAGCGTCATAATCAGGCTGCTTCCCTTCTGACATGGAAGAAAAGGCCCTGCTAGGGCTGCCTGTTCATAGCACTTCCTCTGCTCACCAGCTGCCGCTACTGCTTCAAGTAAGTGAGGGTGAGAGGGAGGGGGATTGTCTAGATCAACTCTGCTGCTTCTGGGCCCAGAGGGGAGGGAGGGATGGAGCGAGGAGTTGTCAGGACCGGCTGCCTGCTGCATCAGGGGCCAGGAGGGAGGGAAGGGTGTTGTCAGGACTAGCTGCTGCCTTGGGGGTCAGAGGGAGATTTATGGCTGCCACTGATGCTTCAGGAAAGTGCTGAGGGAAGGAATGCAAACCCAGGGGGGGTGGGGGAGAGGGGAGGAAGGGACATCGATGCAGGACCCTAAGTGGGGGGAGAGAAAGCGACCCAGAAAGAAGGGACTAATAGATGCAGAACCTACAAGTGGGTGAGATAAAGTGAGGTGGTAAGGGAGACAAAACTATTTTTACAGTATCTCTCAAACAACCAGAAACTACAGTTATCTGGCATCTACCAATCCCCATGGGTGCTGGATAACAGAGTCTACTGTATTCATTATTTGATATGACAGTTTGAAGAATGTTTCCAAGTTTTATATAACTGCCAGTTTTACAATATTCTGTTTGAAGTATTATATGAATTTACTGTTCTTGTATATGTTAAATTCTTTATTAGAAAAAGCTGTAATATAAAAATATTGGTCTTAGATATGCCAACAATGCAGCCATTATGAGAGTAATTCTAGAGCTGAGTGCTTCCATTTAGTTGCCTCTAAGCTGTGTGGCAGGAGCAGTGACCAGTGTCATTACAGAATGGAAATATATCCCTGTACAGTATCTGTACACCCAACATGTAGACATCCACCAGCCTTAGAGCTGGTGTAAATGTGAGTTCCTAAATACAACAGGGACATGCAACTTACAATATACAGTAAGTTACCCATGAAAGTGAGAGGTGTGCCTATGTCTTTGAAGGAGGAAAGGATTATGCAAGCATAATAACTGGCATAGATAGAGTATGTCATACAACCTATCCAGTCTGCCTAAGGACACACCTTCCAAAAAGGAGAATTTTCTTAGGTATGTTAAAATCATGACACTGCAGGAGGCTAGATGGAGTATTCAAGTAATTCAGTGGTTGTAAAAGAATTTGGTCTCTTCTACTTAAGAACCAAAAGTACTGAGGTATAATCAGTTATTTTATGCCACTGTATTTGTGTGGGGAAAGAAAAGCCACCTGAAACCTTGGCTTACACTAGATAGCAAAGCTCCTCCTTTTGCTGGTAGATTACTTCTTTGAACTCACCAGTGATTGATATTAGATCAGGGAGGCCATGACAGCACATTATTTTGCTTTCATAACAAATAAATCATGAGGGCAACTGGAGACTGGAATAAAAGTAACATATTCAATTCTGCAAATTTGAGTCTGAAAAAATAATCCAACTTAAACTGGTTTCTCAATGGAGAAACCCTAACCAAAAACTAAACCTGCCTCTGCCAAAAGGGCAGTATGAAAAATCAGTCTCTTGCTCCTTTCTAAGTTCTCAAAAATTTTGGCAATGGATAAGCAAACAAGTTCCATTCCTGAACTGTCAGGTTATTGGTCTTGGGATACTTACATGACTTACATGACTTGTAGCAGCACCAAACACTAGTGAAGGTTGTTCAGGCTGGGCCATGCATGATGGAGAAACATCCAGACATAGGTGTCTGGTATAAAAGGCTGAGAGGCTATGCTTTCTTACAACAAACTATAAGGAGCAGAAATTACAGTACTCATAGTATGTAAACTGAGAACAGAGTAGTTGTTAAGATACAGACCAAGGCAGAAACTCTTGTTACAGATGCTAACTCCCTGCAGAAGTAATGGCCACCAGAAAGACCATCTTGATAGTCAGGTCTGAGTGTGGCCTCCTGTAAGTCTCGAAAGCCCTTAAGGTTCTAGGAAGGACAGGATTGGTGAACCATAGGCCTAAGCTTCAGGGCACACATAGAATCAGGTGCATAGAAAGGGAAAACTTTGAACCCTTGGCTCTGAAACATGATACTCCAGCCACTTGATCCTTCAGAGAAGAAGCCACTAAACCCATGTCCAAGCCTTCCTGAAGGAAAAATAGCATCGATGAAACCAAAGTTTTTGGTAGGGTCCAGCTTCTCCCTATTATAGCAACATTGGAAAGAATCCCATGCCTTGGCGTATGCCGTGAAAGTAGCTGGCTCTTGGCTCTCATAAGCATACACACCACCAGATCAGAGTAGCCCTTCTGGTTTATTAGCCATGCCATAAGACCAAAGTGCTACAGATTTTGCAGCATGATCACACTCGGAGAGAAGCCCCTTGAATATCTTGTCCTGAAGACGCACTAGATCCACGATCCAGTCCAGAGCTACCTGGATGACATGCCTCAGGTGCAAGGCTATTCTTCTCAGAACTCTGCCTATCATTGGTCAGGGAGGGAACATGTACAGAAACTCATCTGCTGGTCAAGGTTGAAACGCAGCATCAATCCCTGTGCTTCCAGGCTCGTATCTGAAGCTGAAGAAGCAAACTGCTTTCTTGATCTTTGCCATCGCCATGAAGTTGAACGTTGGTCGGCTCCAGCAGTTGATTATGGCCTGAAATGCCCGAGGGGATATAGACCACTCTCCTGGGTCCAGAGTTTGTCTGCTTAGGAAATCCATTTGTATATTTTGCACTCCAGCAACATGGGCCGAAATAGCCATAAAATTAGCTTCCACCCGGCGAAAGAGCCTTCACCTACTTCTGAAGCCCAACACGCCTGATGACATAAGCCACCGTCGTGGCATTGTCCAAAAACACTCTGATTGCCTTGTTCTACAGCCAAGGCTGAAACTGCTTCAGTGCTAGGCTCAGAGCTCCAGCCTGTTAATAGACCAACATCATTGAGATGGAGACCACCGCCCTTGAACTGGACGGCCCTTACAATTAACTCCCTATCCTACGAAGCTGGCCTCCACTGTCAGAGCTGTCCAAAGGTCAATCCAAGGCGGCATCCCTGAATTCAGACAGTGGGTGGAGTCACTAGGCCATACTGCAGCAGGCATTCATTGTCCAGGGCAGTAGAGCATGCAGAGTCCCTCTGCGGGGACCACAGAGACAGAAGGGAGGTGTTGTAGAGGACGTAGATGAGCTCTCGCCCAAGGTACTACTTCTATCATAGCAGCCATAGAACCCAAGATTTGAAGATAGCCCCAGGCCAATGGAGTCTGTTGTGCCAGGAGAGCTGAAATTTTCCCCCAAAGGTTCTGTTTGCATGCCACTGCAAGAAAACACTCATCCTTTCTCTGCAATGAACCAGATACCCAGGTACTCCAGCGATTGGACTACAACTGGCTCTTTTTCAAGTTGACAATCCAGCCCAGACTCTGAAAGGTCATCATGATAGCCTGAACCGCTCTCTCTGCTTCCTTTTTCAAGGAGGCTCCGATGAGCCAGTCATCCAAGTAAGGGTGGACAAGCCAACCCATTTTGCAGAGGTGGGCCGCCACTACAACTATCACCTTGGTGAAGGTCTGCAGAGCCATTGCAAGACCAAACGACAGGGCTATAAACTGAAAATGTTATTCTAGGACATGAAAATGAAGGAAGCCCTGTGATATACAAAAATGGGAACTTGCAGATATATTTCAGATCCAGAGCTGCAATGAATTCTTCTGGTTGCACCGAGGTAATGACCGACCGAAGCAATGCCATTTAAAAATTAGGCACTTTGAGAGCTGCGTTGACATACTTAAGGTCCAGGATTGGCCTCCAATCCTTTCTTGAATGCAACGAAGTATACGGAGTACCTGCCGAAACCTGTGACTTTGTCTGGTACCCATTCAATTGCCTGAATGTCCAGGGTCACCTGGACATGGGCGGCTCTTTCTGGCCAGCCCACTGGCGAGTCCACAAACCAGGCAGAGAGGGTACGGGCAAACACTAACTTGTAGTCATCCCTGATAAACTTCAAGCACCCATCGGTCGGTCGTTATACCTTCCCATGCCTGCAGCCAGCCTCCAATCCTGAATGGAGGGCCAGCGTCATTGTGACTTCTTAGGCTGTCTACCTGAGGCCTTTTGTTCCCAGACAACCTCTGCCATGGGCTCTGAAAGAATCTCTGGGACGAGAACCCAGAACAGGCGCAAACAGTGTGAAACATGAAAGGTCCCAGGGGCTTGCCCTTTAGCTGCCCGAGGTATGCTGCCAGAATTAACTTTGTACAACGGTCCTAGATGGTAGCCATGAAGTCATCCAATCCCTGGCTAAATAACATTTGGCCCCTGAAAGGAAGGTCTGCTGAGAGTGGCTTTGGATGTAGAGTGCCCAGACCAATGTCTGATCCACAAAATCTGGCAAGTAGGCAGGCACAAAATAAGAAGAGACCTTAAGCAGGTCATACAGAGCACCAATGACATAGTCCACTCCTACCAGCCGAAGCTGGGACTGTGGCTCTGCAGCCACCCCAACAAGGTTCTGGAATTTAAAGTGGCAAGCCCAGGCAAAAAGAGGCTGCCGTCAAAGCTTTAACAGTCAGAATCAAGGCCTCAAACTGTCTCTTGAGTAACATGTCCAGTATGCGATCCTGTTGATCTTTAAGCACCATGCTTTCCTTGCTTTGTCACCTGAGCCACCAGAGAGTCCACTTTAGGTATAGCAAACAACTGCTAGAACTCCTGGTCCATAGGATACAACTTGGACATTGCTTTTGTCACCCTAAAGGAGCCCTCAGGGTACTCCCAGTGCCCAGAAATCAGAACTTTCATATTCGGATGCCACGGAAAGGCAGTAGGCTGAGAGTGTACCCCACTGAGCAGAGAACATTGGGTAGAAGGCTGAGGAGGATCAATTTTGAGCTCTTAAGAGACTCAATGAAAAGCTACATCAGGGCAGCAGACTTGAAAAGTCTATTTACAGAGGGGTCCTCAACGAGGTTCGCCTCAGCACTTACTCCCTGGCTTACTTCACTCAGGACCACATTGTCCTTGACTGGGAAAGAAAAGCATCCAGATCATCCTCCTCAGTGACCCCATCCAACCGACGAAGTCCAGGGGAGACACTGATCTTCTTAAGCAGGACAGATGCGAAACCTCGGGAAGACTGTACGGCCTGTTGCTCTCCAGCTGACCCAGAAGGTGCACTAGTGCCGCTGACATAAGCTTCCAGAGCAAGTGAATGAGAATCCCCCGCAAGAGGGTTAGAGCGCTTTCTTTTCAATCTGGGGCCATCAGTGCCCTTTCTAGGCGCTGGCACCACATTCTGGGACTCTGAGGTGCTAAAACCATCCCCCAACCATCCCAATAATCTTTTGGCAGCTTTAATGAGGTGCAGCAGAACACACAGCATAAAGGTGCTCTTCCAGTGCCCAACCGGCATAAACTTCACATGAAATCATGTTATTGGAGCCAGAGGATTCCATCCCTGGTGGTTAGAAGAAAAAAACAAGGCTTTTTAAAGAAATTTGAGAACTATTTCAAATAGGGAAAAATCCAAGATGGCCACTGCCAGGATTTCATGCTGAAAAAACAGCTGTAACTGCACCACAGGATAGCCAAAACCAGCAATTTAAGGATTTTGGGGATGGGGAACAAGGCTGCATCAAAATAAAACTTCCCAAACCCACAAATTCAGACCCCCCCCAAAAAAAACAAAAAACCTCACAGACCAGACCCTGGGAAGAAGTGCTGCGGTTTGCCTCAGCTCCTCCAAGAATAGCTGGAAACCGGAGAGGACCTCTGCCACCAGGAACACTGCCTCTTCTGAATATTCAGCTGTCAGTCGGGCCCCTGACAGACTGAACCTCAACCCCCGGAACCAGAAACAAATGCCATGAGAAAACACAATTGGTGTCCATAAAGCCTGTGATCAAGCCAAGGGGTGAGCCAAATAGCAGGGTAAAACCCCAAGCTCCACAGTTTAATCAGGCTGGCTGAGTTGTCTCCACAGGATCCACCTATCAGCTGCAAACCAAAGTCTGCTCTTCTCACACAGGCTAAGCAGTCACAGGAGCTTAACTGGAACTTGAAGTCCCACAAAAATAAAAAATAAAAAACCCACAAAAAAGAAAATCAAGCAGAGAGCAAGGAGGAGGAAGTGCTGAAAATGGTGATCAGTATCTCCTGTAATGGACTCACAGGAGCAGATGGAAGACCCTGGGTTTAGCATACCATCCCTATTGCATTGAAATATCTTCTAGATCAGTGGTTCCCAACCTTGTCCTAGGGGACCCCCCAGACAGTCTGGTTTTCAAGATATCCCTAATGAATATGAATATGAGAGATTTGCATACCTGTCATTTCTATTATATGCATTTAGCTAACCGTGAATGGTACCAGATTCTGGAGGAAGATCCCACTACAGCACTTCAAGAACAGATTAGTGCCCTAGTATATAGAGCAAGAGAGGAAGGACAATGGACCTCAGGTGAGGCAAAATTTCTTACCCAGGAACCTACAAGAAAGCACAGTTACTTACCGTAACAGGTGTTATCCAGGGACAGCAGGCAGCTATTATCACATGTGGGTGATATCATCCATGGAACCTGGATGCAGACAGCCTCGCAAGCAGACTTGCTTGAAGAACTCAGAAGTTTTAAGTCTGTCGCATCGCACATGCGTGAGTGCCTTCCCGCCCAGCACAGGGCGCGTCTCCTCAGTTCAGATAGCTAGCAGAGAAGCCAACCAGGGGAAGTGGGTGGGTTGCGAGAATAGCTGCCTGCTGTCCCTGGATAACACCTGTTATGGTAAGTAACTGTGTTTTATCCCAGGACAAGCAGGCAGCCTATTCTCACATGTGGGTGACTTCCAAGCTAACCAGAATGGGATGGTGGGAGTGTTGGCAATTTAGGAGAATAAATTTTGTAATACTGCCTGGCCAAAGTGGCCATTCCGTCTGGAGAAAACATCCAGACAATAATGAGAGGTGAAAGTATGAACCAAGGACCAGGTGACAGCTTTGCAAATTTTCTCAATAGGAGTGGATCTGAGGAAAGCCACTGACACATTTATAATTTTGTTTCCTTTTGATGTATTTCTGCAACAAGTGTATTACTTGTGATATTTTTCAAATCAATCAATAAATAAATAAATAAATGAAAAAGGAAAGCCACTGAAGCCGCCATGGCTCTGACTTTGTGGGCTGTGACTCGACTCTGTAGATGCAGTCCAGCCTGGGCATAGCAGAAAGAGATACAAGCAGCCATCCAGTTGGAGATGGTTTGCTTAGAAATTGGGTGTCCCAACTTGTTTGGATCGAAGGAGACAAAAAGTTGAGAAGCAGATCTGTGTGATTTGGTGCGTTCTAAGTAGAAGGCCAAAGCATGTTTACAGTCCAGGGTATGAAGAACTGATTTTCCAAGATGAGAATGAGGCCTTTGAAAAAATAGTGGAAGTACAATGGATTGGTTGAGATGAAATTCTGAAACCACTTTAAATAAGAATTTAGGACGAGTATGGAGTACCACCTTGTCATGATGGAAAACTGTGAAAGGTGGATCAGCAACTATAACTTGCAGCTCACTGACTCTTCAAGCAGATGTGAGGGCAATGAGAAACACCACTTTCCAAGTGAGATATTTCAGATGAGCTGTAGTCATTGGTTCAAAAGGAGGCTTTATCAATTGAGCAAGAACAACATTGAGATCACAAACCACCGGAGGCGGTTGGAGAGGTTTGACATTGAAAGGTCCTTTCATAAATCTGGAAACCACAGGATGCGCAGAAAGGGGTTTCCCTTCGATAGGCTGATGGAAAGCAGCAATTGCACGAAGATGGACTCGACTGGATATAGACTTGAGGCCAGAGGTAGATAAGTGCAGAAGATAATCCAAGACAGAAGACAAGGAGGTATCTCGAGGCTCCTTGTTATGAGAGATGAATCACATAGAAAATCTAGTCCATTTTTGGTGGTAGCATCGTCTAGTGGCAGGCTTTCTGGAAGCCTCAAAAATGTCCCTAAAAGGTTGAGAAACCTGTAGAGGAGTTATGTTGAGAGGTACCAAGCTGTCAAGTGCAGAGACTGCAGGATGAAGAGATCCTTGATTCTGTGTAAGCAGAGATGGAAAAACTGGTAGAAGGTATGGCTCCCTGCTGCTGAGCTGAAGTAAAAGGGAGAACCAGGGTTGCCTGGGCCACCGAGGAGCTATTAGAATCATGGTGGCATGATCTCTTTTGAGCTTGACAAGAGTCTTGAGAATGAGAGGGAATGGAGGGAACGCATACAGAAACAGATTCGTCCATTCCAGAAGGAAAGCATCTGCCTCGAGGCGATGAGGAGAGTATATCCTGGAGCAGAACTGAGGCAGTTTGTGGTTGTAGGGAGACACAAAAAGATCTATTTGAGGAGTTCCCCACTGAGAAAAAAATGTGATAAAGAAGCGAGGAATTGAATGTCCATTTGTGAGGTTGCAGAAAACGACAATTTGTCCACCAGACAGTTTTTCTCTCCTTGAATGTAGACTGTTTTCAGGAAGGTGTTGTCATGGATCGCCCAGACCCACACCCTTTGAGCTTCCTGATAAAGAGGGAGAGATCATGTTTCTCCCTGCTTGTTGACGTAGTACATGGCGACTTGATTGTCTGTCCGAATAAGGACTACCTGGTGGTGAAAAATATGCTGAAAAGCTTTGAGAGCATTGAAGATCGCTCTGAGTTCCAACAGATTGATGCGACACTGACGATCCGTGCTTGACCAGTGGTCTTGAGTACGGAGGCCATCGAAATGAGACCCCCAAGCGTAGGTTGAGGAATCTGTTGAGGACCTTCTTATGAGGGGGCGTTTGAAACAGTAAACCTCTGGAGAGAATGGAAGAGAGCATCCACCAGTGGAGAGACTGTCTCAACGAAGGAGTGACTGTAATGTGCTGAGAGAGTGGGACGCAAACCTTCGCCCACTGAGGAATTCTGAGGTTAAGTCTGGCAAAAGGAGTCACATGAATGGACGAGGCCATATGACCGAGTAATACCATCATGTGTCTCGCTGAGAGTGAAGAAAGGGAAGACACTTTGCAGCAAAGCTGAAGGAGAACATCCAGACGCTGCTGAGGAAGGAATGCTCTGAGTTGGACAGTGTCCATAACAGCTCCGATGAACTGTAGGTTCTGAGAGGGCTGAAGGTGGGATTTGGGAAAGTTGATTTTGAATCCCAAGCTTTGTAGGAACCACGTAGTCCATTGGGTCACTATAATAACCCCCTGAGATGTTGAATCTTTGATGAGCCAGTCATCTAGGTAGGGGAACACCTGAAGACCATGGTTCCGCAAAGCTGCTGCAAC
Source organism: Geotrypetes seraphini (assembly GCF_902459505.1). Lineage (NCBI taxonomy): Eukaryota > Metazoa > Chordata > Amphibia > Gymnophiona > Dermophiidae > Geotrypetes > Geotrypetes seraphini. Next base: position 106,164,790 of record NC_047088.1, on the reverse strand, counting down.
CACCACTAGGCACTTGGTGAACACTCTTAGAGATGATGCAAGGCCGAAGGGTAGCACTCTGTACTGAAAATGCAGATTCCCCACCCGAAATCTGAGGTGCTGACGGGAGGTCAGATGAAAGGGGATGCGAGTGTAAGCCTCCTTGAGATCTAGAGAACATAACTAATCGTTCTGATCTAGAAGGGGATAAAGGAATGCTAGGAACAATATGAAACATTTTTCTTTGACCAAAAATTTGTTGAGAGCCCTGAGATCCAGTATGGGCCGCAGATCGCCCATCTTCTTCGGAACTAGGAAGTAACGGGAGTAAAACCCCCTGCTCTGCTGTTCCAAGGGAACTTCCTCGATGGCATGGAGAAAAAGCAGAGCTTGAGCTTCCTGAAGAAGAAGGGTGGTCTGGGATGGATTGGAAGGATACTCTCTTGAAGGAAGTTCTGGTGGAATCTGAGTGAAATGAAGAGAGTATCTTTCCCTGATAATTGACAGCACCCAGAGGTCGGTTGTAATGATCTCCTATCGATGGTAAAAATGATGGAGACAACCTCCAATAGGAAAAGGAGATGACAGAGGCAGAACGATGGAGGTTATGCTCTGTATGAGACAGTCTAAAAGGCTGAGAAGCCTTTGGTGCAGCAGAAGGCTGAGGTTTCTCTTGCTTCTGCTGTTGTTGCTTTTTCTTGGGAGGTGCTTGAGTGTAAGGAGCTGCCCTCGGAGAATAACGCCTTTGATAGGATGGAAGAGGTCGAGAAGGCTTGGAAGGAGCTGGCTTAGGCTTTGGTCTGACGATGGAAGCAAAAGATTTCTCATGCTCAGACAACTTCTTGGTGGCGGCCTCTATAGATTCATCAAAGAGGTCATTGCCTTCACAAAGAATATTGGCCAGACGATCCTGAATGTTGGGATCCATATCAATGGTGAGAAGCCAGGCAAGGGAGCGCATCGCTACTGAGAAAGCAGTAACCCTCGAGGAAAGTTCAAAGGCATCATAAGATGACTGAAGAAGGTGTAACCTAAGTTGTGCTAAAGTAGCAATGACTTACTGGAACTCTAAAAGCTGCGTTGACCAAGGTTTTTAGAAAAACCAGGGAGTATATCAATAAAATACTTGAAATAAGTAGTAAAGATAAAATTATAATTTAAAACCCTGGAGGCCATCATCGAATTTTGATAAAGACGACGGCCAAACTTGTCCATGGTCCTGTCCTCTCTGCCAGTAGGTACGTTAGTATAGACTCTGGAAGGATGACTCCTCTTTAAGGAACATTCCACAAGAAGGGACTGATGAGAATAGTTGGGAGTTCTCAAAGCCCTTGCAATGTACAGTTCTATACCTCGATTCCAACTTGCCTGGAACAGCAGGAATAGCATAAGGAGTCTCCAGGTTTTATTTGAAAGTCTGAGAAAGGAGCCTGATAAGGGGAAGCTTGAGAGACTCCACATGAGGCCGAAGCAAACTCATTTCCTCTAAATACTCCTTACGAGTATTTAGAACCAGAGTCCAATTTGAGATCCAGATGTAGGAGGAAGGAGGAAAAGGACAATTGATCTGCAAGAGGATGGCCTCGAGAGGGACTCGATGACCTCAAGGTGCCTTGAGTGGAGAATGAAGGTGAAGCCTCTCTGGAGTATTGATATCCTAGCGAATAAACAGACTGGGACGAGGCACTGGAAGAAGTGGAGCCTTCAGGTTCTGTTATTGGTGTCCTGGATCGAGGAGTAGGAGGCCTCGAAGAACTGGAAGGCCTGGATAAGGAAGGCTACTCCCTGGAGGAGGACCTGTGTATCAATGAGGGCCTCGACCAGCGATGAGAGTGCTGCCTGGAAGCAAGTCTCATGTGAGGTCGAGGAGACTTCACCCTATGCCTCGAAACGGGCAATGCCTTATGTGAGGATATAGGGCTGGAAGTTGTAGATCGAAGTCCCATGGACTCTGTGGTTTGGATCGAGGAATCTCAAAGCACTCCCAAAGACTCGGCTCCTTGTATGGAGTATGAGGATTCCAGACGAGACACTTGCAAAGACTCAACTCCTTGCATAGCGGGTGAAGATTCAGTTCGAGGCTGAGGCAAGGACTCGCCCTCTTGTGAGACTGCTGAGTGCCCAGACAAAATTCATCACTGTCCCCGCCCCCGTGGATAACCGCGGGAAATAATTCCGTGTCATTTTCTAGTGTCTATTTCAACCTCAGTCCTTCTACACCAGCATTCTTCAAAGCAAAGCTTGCGGGTCAGTGGTTGTGGCCATTCATACTCTGATTCTTCCCTCTCTCCTTAAAGAATGACATGAAGATGGTTTCCCGTGGTTATCCACGGGGATGGGAACGGTGATGAATTTTGTCACCGTGTCATACTCTAGACTGCAGGAAGCAGAGTCGAGGCAGGAGTATATTTGGTCAGTAACTGAACAAATTCCCGCTCTAAAATGATCTGGATAGTAGCCTGCAATTGTGGATCTTAGTCTGAAACTGGACCACTTGCTGAGGCTAAAGGCTCTGAGGTCGAAGAGGAAGAATGCTTCGACTTGGAGGAATAATTTTTAGGTAGCTTGAGGACCTACGCTGGAACTGGCTACTGAGAAATCTGACCTGAGGGAAGCTCAAAAGACCTGGCAGATTTACTCAAGGTTAAGGACGCTCCAAACGAGGAAGGTCTGATGAGTCGAGGTTGAAGTCATGGAGGCAGGACTACACCCCGACCGAATCGGAAGTCGAGGGTGTAGTAGGGGGTTCCATACCAAAAATCTTCTCCACTTGAACTCAACGACGTTTGAGGGCTCGAGGTTGAAGGGTAGCACAGCGAACGCATGACTCTGGGCAATGGTCAGGCTCCAGACACTGAAGGCACCAGTGGTGTGGGTCAGTGAGGAAGATTGCACGCTGGCACTGGCTACACTTCTTGAAGCCTGTGACCGGCTAGGACATAGAAGGAAAAATAGCCACTGCAAAGTCAAAGCCCGCAGGCTGAGGGCATGCAACAGGCCCCGCCGTCACTCAAAAAAAGTCAACATTTTTAAAATTTTTAAACAAAGACCGAAAGAAAAGCACAGCGAAACGGTAATAAGAAAATAAGACACAAGTCACAGAGAGAAAAGCACAAAACGAACTAAGTTCAGCGCAGAGTGTCAAAGACGGACTTCTTGGCTTTGCGACAAACTGAGAACCGAGAAGACGCACCCTGTGCTGGGCGGGAAGTCACTCGCATATGCATGGTGCAGCAGATTCTAAACTTCTGAGTTTCTTCAAGCAAGTTTGCTTGCGAGGCTGTCCGCATCCAGGCTCCGTGGATGACGTCACCTAAATGTGAGAATGGTTGCCTGCTTGTCCTAGGATAAAATCTACTCTGAATGGGCTATTCAACAGGTGTACTTGAGAACGTTATACGCCAATCCAGCTTTGCTTTTACAGCCTCAAGTGAAGTCCCCTATGGGGTAACATGTATGTGTGCTAACCTATTCTGACAAAGCCACTCAAGTGGCCAATATCATATGTAAACACTGGCATGTTTTGGCCATGCACGAGGTTTTCAAGGAGGGCCCATGCATGACATTTAAGACCAAAAACTTAGCCAACCATCTAACTGCAGTGAGACCTATTACAGAAGGAGGGGGTGATGTCACCTCATTTGGTCATAGGGCATGCAATGATTGCAGCATGTGTGCCACCTCTTTAAATGTGGACATCTTAACTAATCTGAGCAACGGGAAAACCTATAGATTAAGGGGCCTAACAACTTGCAAATCCACTGAAGCAATCTATGGTATTATTTGCCCATGCCCCCTGATGTACGTAAGATGTACTACAAGACAAATATGTACCCTCCTTATTGAACACAAGAGTAGGTTACATATGGCTGTCATCAATGCCACCATGGTGCTGCACTGCATTGAGAAGTCCCACAAGTTTGAAGACCTGAGATGGTTAGTGATTGAACACATAGCTGAATCCTTTGTTGGTAACAGGAGAGCTTATTTACACCAACGGGAGCAACACTGGATTTTGGAATTGGACACGTCATACCAGGGGAATTGAATGAAAATCTGGAATGGAGCGCTTTTTAATGAAATCAGTTGGCTTCTAAACATCTTTAACGGTTTTGTCGTCTGGTTATTTTAACATTAGGGGGTTGTTACGGCCCCTGTAACTTCTTTTTTTTCAAAAACTGGTGTGTGTAGGAATATGTTGAAAGAATATATCTATCTATATCTCTACCATAATAAAACCCTAAGCGCGCATGTGCACTCTTACCAGTGTGTTCCGTATTCCGTGATCAGTAGGTCCCCGCAGGTAGGAGTGCGCATGCGTGCTTAGCTGTGGCAGTGGCCGATTGCCGGAGGCAGCAAACACGTCGCGACTCCCCCCTCCCTTACCCACCGCCAGAGAAACATCGCTATGGCTTGCCGCATTGGACCGCAAGGAGGTCGTTGGGAGTGCTGGCGGCGATCGCGTGCACAGAATTGGCGCTCGGGGGCAAATAGGAGACAGGCCTTATTTGCACTCTTATATCTGGTGGCCGCCAGACAAAACTGGAAACCACTGGTCTCCCTGCTACACCTCGTGCAGAGCTCCATCCAGGAAAAATGACACTAATGGCCCAAGTTTATTTAAAGCTTAAAGGTGCTTCTCTCACGAGCCGTACCTGCATCGGAGAAGGCTTTCGATGCAGGCAGCGATCGTGAGAGGAACCACGGCGGCACCTTTAAACTTAAAAATAAATTTCTACCGGTAGTGCCGTTTTTCCTGCTGTGCCCTCTCTTTCAGTGAATGAAGCATTGCGGCACCTAACACTTTTGTTGAAGCAGCCAATTTGACATAAGTGTGTCTATTCTGGAGGAGTAAGATCTCCTTGACCACAGTGAGTGTGATGGTAGGCCAGACCGCGGGAAGCGAGGGGGGGAGAATGCTGCTGCTGCTGCTGCACAGGGACCTGGAGGGGAAGGGAAATACCGCTGCTGCTGCTCAGAGAAGTGGAGGGGGAGAAAAATACTGCTGCTGTTGCTGCACAGGGAAGTGGGGTGGGGGGAGGGAAATGGAGGGGGAGAGAATGCTGCTGCGGCTGCTGTTGTTGCTGCACAGGGAAGTGGGGTGGGGAAGGGAAATGCTGCTGCACAGGGAAATGGGAGGAGGAGGGAATGCTGCTGCTTCACAGAAAAGTGGGGTGGGGGAAATGCTGCTGCATAGGGAAATGGAGGGAGAGGGAATGCTACATAGGGGGCAGGGAGAGCGACAGATAGAAAGAAAGACAGACAGACAGCGGGAGGGAGGGAGACAGAAGAAAGACAAAGGGGCAAGAAGAGGGACAGAGAAGCCAGGGAAAGAGACAGCAGGAGGTAGAGAGACAGAAAGAAAGACAGACAGACATCTATTCTAGCACCCGTTAACGGGCTTAAAGACTAGTGTGTGTGTGTATGTATGTATGTATGTATGTATGTATGTATGTATGTATGTATGTATGTATGTATATATACATATATACACACACACACATACAGTACTCCCCCGATATTCGCTCTCCCGCAAATCTCAAAAACCCACAAATACGGTTTTTCATGAGGGCAGAGCAGTAAATCACTCGCGGTATGCTCTAACCGCCTCTTCCTGCAGTAAGTCGGGCTTTATCCAATCAGGAGCTGCGTGTCAACATACTTTTGCTTTTATTGTTTGTGTGTACAGGCCTTGGTGTCAATAAAGTTCACTGGAGAGACTACGTCGGACGTATGACATTTGGTTCTGCTGTTTAAATAGCTGATATGTCTCTTCCTCTCTGACTCACTAGCGGAGCCAGAGATTTTCTCTAAGGCATGTTTTCCTCTCTTGCCGTGTATGGACTTTTCTCAGTCCCTTAGAATTGGCTCCTGAAGAAGGGAATACATGTGAAATTGGGCACAATCAAGCCTTATTTTCCTGGCAGCAAATACGTGCCAGGAACAACTACAGGGAGAATTACTATCTGGAGAACCTTCAAGTATCTGAGGAGTGCCTGAGATAAATACTATGTCAACTCAAACGATTCGTCGACAAAACCTTCTCCTTCCAGGCGGCCAAACTAAATTCATGGCTTGCCCAAATTATACTTGATGCCCCCACTTACCTGGACTTCAGAAAAAAACTCAAAACTCACTTATTCCATGGACAGAATCCCTAACACTCCCACTCGCTCCTTCTACTCCCTTCAATACACATGAACCTCCACCTTCCCCTCCTAATGTACCCTCCAAACCAACTAACTTCACTGACCGGTATTTTTCGCTTGTATATTCCTATTGTACTCCATTGTATATTCTGTCAACTTCATTGACCTGTACACCCCAAAAAATGTTAATTCTTGTCAACTTAAATGACATGTTCATTCCAAAAAATGTTAATTCCCAATGTTATTTTCTTTTGTAATATTATTAATTGCTGTGAACCGCCTAGAACTCTCTGGGTATGGCGGTATACAAAATAAAGTTATTATTATTATTATTACTATGAAATTGCTAGTTTGAGCACCTTTTTGGTTTGGTGGATTTCAATTTTGTATTACACAGTTAAATATTTATCACAGAAACACTTTTTAGTGGGTTCACTATTAATTAAAAGCACTAGATGTATGCCTATTATGGTGCTAAAGTGGCTTGAGAAATAGCCCTTTTCATACTATATAAGCCTGGAACTCAGGTTTCCCGAGGCCAATAGCTTTTACTTTTTCACCGAGGTTACATAAAAAAATTTTTTTTTTAAAGTTTTAAATGTGGCTTTTTGCCTTATAGAGCTTGTACAGTCTTGTAACCCACCATTTCCAAAACAGAATAGAGGGAAACTTACAATTGTTATCCACCACTAACAGGGCAAGAATCCAAAGTTTCCTGCCCTGAGGAGTCCATCTGAGTGGTTTTCTTGCAAAAATGAAACTTGTAGAGGCAAAAAATAACTTTAAATTCAAGATGGATGCCGCAGGAGCAATTTTCAAAAGTAAATAGCCCAGGAAAAGTACAGGAAATTCCAAAAAGCGGTGATTTTAGGAGTGGAGGGGGGGACTAGGGCTAACTCCCAAACTTCCCAATAAACACTTTAAAAAAAAAACCCAAAATCACTGCGACACTGTGCTGAGAGCTGCAGTAGAAGAAACTGAAACAGCTCAACAAGTCTTGCAAACTGGATTTCTGGTCTTATGACTGCCCCTCTGGCCTGACTCCACTAGCCGGGGTCCTCCGCCACCCATACAACCTGGCGGAGGAACACTGTCAGCTCTGATCCCGGGCACACATCCTAAAGCCATGCAGCCTGCACTCACACACACTAGCAGATGAACCTGGGGTGAGCCAGCTCCCAATGGAACGGTCCCCGAGCCCCGATCTGAAGGTGCAGGTTGTCTAGGAGGTGCACTGTAATGCAGCCATCCCCCTAGAAAAAGACTTTATCCACAAAGTCTGATCTGCCGCAGACAGCTGTCCCCGCAAAGAACCTTTGCAGCACTAAGATGCTAAACTCGTAAAAATACTGAGTAGAAGAAAAATTAAATGAGCAGAAAAGACTACTGTAGTTCCTACAGTCTCACTTGCAGGAAAGCAACTGGATTCCTGAGGGCAGGCCTGAGGTAATAGGGGAGGGTCTGAAAAAATTGTGTATTTTTGCATTCTTAAAGTTGATGTACTCTGTATTTCCTCCGACTATCTGCATACTGTAACTCGCTGAATGTCCAGCTCTCTTGAATGTAAACCTCCTAGAAGTCGCAAGATTATGGCGGTATAGAAAAATAAAGTTATTATTATTATTAAATGAGGCTTCCTACAAGCAGTCTTGTGACATGGGATGCATAACCCACTTGTCCAGGAATAGAACAGGATTGTACAAGAAATGGACAATTAATAAGTCATACCCTGCAGGAACAATTCTAAAAAAAAAATGAAGAAATTCTGAACAATATATTATAGCCAAAGACGGCACTGAAAAAGTGAAACATGACATAAAAAATTTCTAGAAACATATCTACATCACTGCCATCAGGGATTATAGTCAGTTTTCTTTGGAAAAGCACAGATACACTAGTTGCTATACAACATGCAAAAGAAAAGTTATTTTCTGCTTGCAGTTTACTGCAAAATAAAGCATATTTGTTGCTATGAAAAAAAAGAGTGAAATGATCATTGGCAGGATTCCACTGTTTGTCTATGAATTATAGAAGCAATTTCAATATTCTCTGCTTAGTTTTTAAATCACAACATCAGACAGGTCCTATTTGGCTGACCTTCTGTTTGACTGTATTTCTATACTGGCTCTTTGATCACTGCAACAACTGTTATTAAATGTTCCTCTTGTCTTGTAGCTGAAGTTAAATCAGTTTCCACTGTGCAACAAGTATTTGTGAAGTGTCTTTTTTGTACTTTATTTATTGGCTGCCCAAAAAAGGACAAGCACAAGATTATTAATGTGGGCAGATTTGGGGTTCATGTGATTAGAGGGTAGGGAGTTAAAAGGAAATGATCCCAAGCATTGGAACAGGTGATGATGTGTGTTAGAAAGTTATACAATGCAAAAGATTTTTTCTTTATTGTGTTTGACTCTGTATTATTGTAATCTGTGTATATGTGAACATTACCTTGCCCTGGTCTATGATAAAGTGAATGATAAAACTTAAATAAAAAGAGCATGCATAGAAAAACAGGGACAACCCCTCCACCCCCACCCGAGATACATTAACTAATGTAATCCAACCAGCATTTCCCACTGCTACCTCCACTTTTTCCTCTTCGGGTTCTTGGCCTGCAAGGTCCTGGAGCACTACAGCCAGGCTGTGCCTGGTTGTTTCTATGGGAGAAGCCTGGGTTGTAAGTTTTTTCCTCCACCTCCTGCGTTTCTTTTGCCAGCCCCCTACAGAGTCACCTGATGCTAGGCAGTTACTCTTTGACCGCTTCCTCCGCTTACTGCCCGACACATCTTCCTCTTCCAACTTCTCCCCTAGGTGTCCAGAATGACTTGATCGGAAGGCCTCTCTCCTCCCAGCAGTATTATGAGGAGTGGTGGAGGGTTTATCTTGCTTTCTGGGAAACTGGAGCTCCAGCAAAGGGCCCTCCTGATCTTCAGCTGAGGGTCTTAAATTTAAAAGAAAATACAGAAAAGTTCAAAACACACAAAATGAAGCAATTACCAGTGCATGTAACAACGTGAACTTCCTTTTGTTTAGCATTGCAATTGCATATGCTCTGTTTAAAAAAAATATATTCAGCTGATCTTTGATCACAAACTTACCTATATATAATCTGCCTGTGCCGCCTCTGGGCCCGGGTTAGGGTAGAGATAGGGCTTAGATGGAGACCTTTCTCCAACTTCAGTTCAGCAGGACTGCAGTCCATGAACTGTATCAGCCCACCAATATGAGGTGGATTTAAAAGATGGTTCCTTCTCTGCTGTCTCTTATTCCTTTGCTTACTTGCTCACTGCCATCATTTCCCCCAAGAGGGACCTATAAAAAAGGAAGCAGTGATTAAAGCCTTCTAAGTGTAGCCATTTCCTCTATCCCAGACACAAATAAGAATGTTAATATCATCTACCTTCAAAAGTAAATACAAGTTACACTGTCTTTTAGTCAAGCAGCTTACTCTGGGTCTGAATACAGTTGTGTTGATACTGAAAATATTTGTCCAGCTGAGAATTACCTTCAGAATTAGAAATCCTAAACTCTCCCCTTCACAACAGTTATATTTTGTCCACCTAATCTGTCATATGAACAAAACTAAGTTCACATGGAGACCGGCAGGAATGAAGGCTTTCCTGAACAATGGTCAAACTTTATATATTGTGTGCTGATATTCAGAACTGGGCAGATAACTTTATCCAGTGACATTCAGCAGTAGATTTATACATATTAGTTACTTATAATAGTGGTTAAAGTTACATGCTTAACTTTCCTACTTGCTGGCTTTCTGAGATTAAGAGGCTGAAGGTCGCACAGCAGTGTGATGAATGGGAATGAGCAAAATGAACTGGGACATGCAGCTTAATAACCCTTTACTGTTTTTTTCTCAATACTTCTAGTTAATTTTCCAGTGGCCAAAGATCATTCAAGGCAGTTTACAATATAAACAACAGATATATTAAGAAAAACAACATATCACCCTCCAATATCCTCAACAACGTCACAGAAGGAAATTCACTCTACAGATCAACAGCCCAGTCTACTGATTGTTGCCCTTACCACCAATGTCAAACATGAGTCTTCCTTTCCACTGATGTGCAGAGCCAAGTGAGCACACAGCCAAATGCCGAGACTCTCCCAAGAAAAGGTTGCATGAAACCACCAGAAAATCTTGGGAGGTGTCAAACACTCTTCCCTCGAAGCCAGGGGTCTCAAAGTCCCTCCATGAGGGCCGCAATCCAGTCGGGTTTTCAGGATTTCCCCAATGAATATGCATGAGATCTATGTGCATGCATTGCTTTCAATGCATATGCATTGGGGAAATCCTGAAAACCCGACTGGATTGCGGCCCTCAAGGAGGGACTTTGAGACCCCTGCTCTAAGCTAAGAAGGTGTCCTCCAACTGCACTGCTACCAGCAGGGGGTTGTGCTTCAAAACAGGCAGCCCCGAGATTATGCACGTCAGGAGGTCAGACTCGGTTACGAACAGGGGTCCTGCTTCTCCCTTCGTGTCCTAATGCATCCCTCTTCCTCCTTCTCTCCCTCCATTCTGTGTCTCAAGTTCATGCTTCCTTCCCGCAAATGTTTACCTGTTCTGGCTGGCTCCCTTCTCTTCCTTTCTTCCAGTCGCACTTGTTTCTCTTCACAAAGCTGTGGGTAGTGGCTCCTACATGCTCCCCCTGGCTAACCCAGAAGCCTTCCCTCCGACATCAGAGGGATGCACGCGGGAGGGAGATATGAACTTGGGAACCAGAAGGGAGGGGAGGGAGGAATAGAGATACTGAGGTGGCGGAGGGAATAGAAAGGGAGAATTGTTGGGCATGGGTGTCTGAGTGAGAGGGAGAGATGTGGTGCACCTGGGGAAATTAAGAAAGAGAATTGTTGAGCTTAGGGACTGAGAGAGGTGGTGCACCTGGAGAAATGAAGAAAGATTTGTTGAGCTTAGGGAGGTAGAGAGAATTATTGGACATGGTGGAAGAGAGAGATGAGAGGGAGAAATGTTGGATGTGATGGTGAAGAGGGAATAGGATGGATGGAAAGGAAGGGGCCTCAAGGAGGTGGGAAGAATACTAGGATGCGACTTTGTAAGGGAAAAAAAAAGTTTTCCATTACTCTATGCTCACAGGGAAGGCTTCTAGGTTAGCCACGGGCAGTGTGTAGGAAATTCCAACCACGGCTTTGTAAAGAGAAACAGGTGTCAGTGCATGCTGAGGTCGGGTCTGGAGCCATGCCCTGTGGGAGGAGAGAAAAGGCCTGGTGCTGGTGAAGAGGCATAGGGGAGCAGTGGAGAAGAAAAAGGAAAAATTATGTTCTTACCTGTTAATTTTCTTTCCTTTAGACACAGCAGATGAATCCAGACACTAGTGGAATAGTAGACATGTACCCGCAGGTGGAGATAGAGAAACTGATTAACAGATGGTCCTACTGGTTTGACACTCCTCCTGTATCTTCAGTATTGTTCTTTGCCCAAGCATCCGGAACTAGGAAATATTGAGCATGTAAAAAAGCTTCTTTCCATTAACAAATTTCAAAGGGTAAAATACAGGATAGAACTACCAACAATAACAAAATTTAAACTTGCAATAGAGAAACTGACAGACCATATTTAGAAAGGGTGGGGCTCTGGATTCATCTGCTGCGTCTAAAGGAAAGAAAATTAACAGGTAAGAACATAATTTTTCCTTCCTTAGCAACAGCAACAGATGAATCCAGAGACTAGTGGGATGTAGCAAAGCAATCCTCAATTTGGGTGGGAAGCAAATGCAGCCTCCGCAATGACCGAAGCACCAAATTCAGTCTCCGCACGCGCTGCCACATCCAACCGGTAATGCTTAGAAAATGTATTCTTATACGCAAATGCAAGAAGCCTCATGGCCAAGATGGGTGAACTAGAGGTCGTGGCCAAGGGGGAGGACCTGGATATAATTGGAATTACAGAAACATGGTGGACAGAGGAGAATCAATGGGATGTGGCGCTGCCGGGGTACAAGCTCTACAGGAGGGACAGGACCCACAAGAAGGGGGGAGGCATAGCACTATATATAAAGGACTCTATCTACTCAGTCGGGATGGATATGGCAACGAAGGCAGAGGGGCTGGAATCACTATGGGTCAAATTGCCGGGAAACAAGGGTGCAGGCATAAAACTGGGGCTGTACTATCGCCCACCTGGTACGCCGGAAGGAGTCGGACATGACTTGGAAGCTGAACTGAGACAAGAATGCAGGACTGGAAGTGTAACAGTGATGGGGGACTTCAACTACCCGGGGATTGACTGGAGTACAGGTCACTCCAACTGCGCTAGGGAAACAGGATTTGTAGAAGCTGTGAGGGACTGCTTCATGGAGCAACTAGTCAGGGAACCGACGCGAGGGAGTGCTACTCTTGACCTCATCCTAAACGGATTAGGGGGGCCTGCAAGAGGGGTAGAAGTGGGAGGACCACTAGGCAACAGTGACCACAATGCGATCAGATTCACATTAGAAAGGGGGACACCCACAGTAAGGAGGACCGCAACAACTGCGCTCAACTTCAGGAAAGGGAACTATGCTGCTATGAGGGAAATAGTGGGGAGGAAGCTCAGAAACATCCTTAGGATGGAGACTGTAGGAAGCGCCTGGACCCTATTCAGGGACACCCTGCAGGAAGCACAAAGAATGTACGTCCCCAGTTTCAGGAAAGGCGGCAAGAACAAGCGATCAAAGGACCCGGTTTGGATCTCAACAGAAGCAAAGAGGGCAATAAATGACAAAAAAGTATCCTTCCGGAGATGGAAAAAGGACCCAATGGAGGAAAATCACCAGGCGCACAGGAAATGCCAAAAGGAATGCCACCGGGAGGTTAGAAAAGCAAAAGGGAACTACGAAGAGGGGCTGGCCAGGGAGGCGAAGAACTTCAAGGCATTCTTCAGTTACGTAAAGGGGAAGCGACCAGCGAGAGAGGAGGTGGGGCCGTTGGACGATGGGGATACGAAGGGAGTGATTAAGGAGGATAAAGAGGTAGCTGAGAGGTTGAACACGTTCTTCTCGTCGGTTTTCACGAGAGAAGACATCTAACATACCGGATTCAGAGGAGCTCATAAGTGGGGAACAGGCTGAAAAATTGGAACACATAGAGGTAAGTAAGGAGGATGTCCTCAAACAGATAGACAGGTTAAAATGCGGCAAATCGCCGGGCCCAGACGGGATCCACCCAAGGGTTCTGAAGGAACTAAGACAAGAAATAGCGGGCACAATCCAGCATGTTTGTAACCTATCCTTGAAAACTGGAGAGGTACCAGAGGACTGGAAACTGGCGAATGTCACACCTATCTTCAAGAAGGGATCGAGGGGTGACCCCGGGAACTACAGGCCGGTGAGCCTGACTTCAATTATAGGGAAGATGGTGGAAGCTATGATCAAGGATGGTATTTGCGAGCACATCGAGAGAAATGGCCTACTGAGAACAAGCCAGCACGGATTCTGTAAGGGAAGGTCATGCTTAACGAACCTTTTGTACTTCTTTGAGGGAATAAGCAGTTGGGTGGACAATGGGGAACCCATGGTAAAATTATGTTCTTACCTGTTAATTTTCTTTCCTTTAGAAGCAGCAGATGAATCCAGAGACAAGTGGGAATAGCTCACATCGACCAGCAGGTGGAGATAGAGAAACTGATTAACAGTTGGCCTTATAGCCTGGTATTCCTTCTGTCTATTCAGTTATGCTCCTTGCCCAAGCATCCAGAACAAGAGAATGAGCATCCAGAAAAAAAACTTCTTTCCCGTAGCTACTGAACAATCCATAAATCGTAGAATACAACTACCAACCATAACTCAACCGAAAAGGTGCAACCTTACCCGGCGACAGGAATATTATCGAAGGGGTGGGGCTCTGGATTCATCTGCTGCTTCTAAAGGAAAGAAAATTAACAGGTAAGAACATAATTTTACCTTCCTTAGCAAAGCAGCAGATGAATCCAGAGACAAGTGGGATGTAGCAAAGCAATTCTCAATCTGGGTGGGAAGCAAACGCCGCCTCCGCAACCACCGAAGCATCCAAAAATCTCATATCGTATGTGCTCGCACATCCATGCAGAGACGTGGAGAGAAGGTACTCTCGGAAGACCAGTTAGCCGTGCGACAAATCTCCTCCAATGCAAAAAAACCTCTGGGCTGAGCCCAAGAAGTAGTTAGCGTTCCAGCGGAATGGTCCTGAAGTTCAATCGCCACCCGCTCCTCCGCCAGCCTGCAAGCATAAAGAATGTCCTCCTGGACCCACTGAGCGAAGTAGGCATCGGACGCCGCTATACGCCTGAGGCGTCCCTTGAAGAATATCAAAAGGAGATATATACCACAAACAGTTGTTAGAACCGAGGTCGCGGAGAACGCACCCTACGTATCCAAAAAAAAAGTAGTGAATAAAAGGACTGCTCCCAATATCCCCTCCCAGGAAGGAGGAAGGAAGGAAGGGAAAGCGAGAATGACGTCAAAGAAAGGATGACACCCTCTTAGAAAGAGATAGTGGTACCATCCGAACTGATACCCTATATTTGGAAATCAGAAATAGGAATCCCCGGTGAACAAGGACTGCAACATAGAAGATTGCAGAGCTGAAGCCATGGCCACAAGAACACCCTGTTCAACAGCACAGCCCTTTGGAATCCTAAAAGATAAGGATGAAATACAGCATTCGGTAAACTGCGAAGAAATACGTGAAGAATGTACTCCCAACCGGGCTTTACATGAGGTGCCCAAACATACCGCACTCTGTTTAGGAACTGAACCACATAAAGCTGAGAAGGAAACGAAGAGTAACCTACTCCGTCCTTGTAACAAGCCACGAAAGGCTCTAGAAGCTGAAGGGTATTGAACGCTCAGCCCTTGGTAATACACTTGTGTCAAAAAAGGAACTCTGGAGTGGTTCAAACGATAAGAAGTACCCAAGAAAGGAAACTAAAATCTCCAAAAGGAAGTAGAAACCACAGTAGAAGATGTCCGCAGCACCCAGATAAGCGCAGAAATAACGCGCTATGCTTAACCAGTACAAGGCAGCCAAGACCTCCAAAAAGCTAGGTCTGAATACTACAGTAGTACTAATATCCATCGTGAGTGGTCTCCAGGTGAGCAACGGCAGAGATACCCGGACATATCTGTATCCCAGCTGTCCAAATACTCAACAAATACGTCTAACAAGGATGGTGCCGCTAATCTAGAGAATCTACAAAACTGCGCCCAGCAGTCGAGCTCGAGATGGCCAAACAAGCCATGATCAGGCCGAGGGTAATATTGAAAAAGAGATGGCAGAGGCGATAAAGGAGCCACGCATCAACCCCCTATAACTGCCACTCCCTGGGTCCGCCGGATAAGCAAGGAAGCCTAGAAACGAGACGAGGCCATGCGAACTAGACCCAAGTGATCTCATGTTCGCAAACAGAGCAAGAACGCTAGAGCCCCAAAACTCAATATCCCGAATGGAGAAAATATTAGAAGTACTGACATGCCCACTCTCCAGAGTATACCTTACTCTGTACCAAACAAGAAATGGTCTATGCTCAGATAACATGGAGAGTCTATCTAAACTCTTAACCAGATGCATGAAAGGATTAGCCAACAGAATCTGAAGATGACAGGGCATCCAATGGAAGTCGAACAACGTCGCCTGCCAACTGAGTACAACACATACTGCCCAAGCTGTAGAGAAATACTCCCGTCCAAATACTGATCCAAAAGGACCCCCAGCAGCCTTCTTGAGGAAAGATCTGAGGCTCCAGCAAAGTAGCCTGACCCTGTTCAAGAGTAGAAGAAAGAACCATTACTGAGCTGCCTCCAAAGACCTGACCCCTATAGCTGCGGACGGAAGCCACCGAGTCTCCTCACCCCGACCGTCCGGGATGGGCGGTGGTCAAAAGCTAGTTCAGCAAAGACCCAGGCCTGTCTTGAAAAGAGAATCACGCCGAGCCACTAAAACAAACCTAGAGATGCATGGGGAGCCATCCAAATAATTGGAGCTCTGAGATACCGGAAACCACCCGCACAAAAAACGACTGCTGTAGCGAAAGAAGGGAAAGGCAAGCCGAAATCCCCAGTGTAGTCAGCACTAAGGATCATAGAAACTATACAGAATCCCTTGTTCATCGCCCTGGAAAGTGAAGAAGAATGCCAATCTGAAACTGAGACCACACACCTAAGTTTCCAGCAGAAACACCCGTGTCTCCAATATGCCCAGCCGCACGTATAAAGAACTGAGGAAAGGAACACCACCTTTCTTGCCTCAGACAAAGTCAGGAAGACATCCGAGACAACAGGCAGACTAGCAGAAATTGGATGAATCGCCTGGAAGCGCCAAAACGGTACCATCGCCCACCTCCACTAAGCGTTCGTGAAGCTACAGCTAAACGAAAATGGCAAGTGCCAAAACCAAAAGCGCTGCTCTAAGAGAGGCAGGCAAACTTAGTGCTGAATCGGAGTTTACAGAAAAAAAAAAGGAAATCGACTCCCAGGTAGGCAGCCGAAAAGTGGAACTCTGAGAACTACGTTAGCAGAATGGTATCTAGTCTGCCCCATGCTCCCGTCATGGCCACCCTGTAGGTATCGGATTCTCCAGAACTACTAGACCCGTCCCGAGGACGCGGAAAGCCAATAAAGAGAACCCCAAAACATGGGGACTCCATGGACGAACAGAAAACCTGAGGAGGAGGCAAAGGGACAAGTAACCTTAAGAAAAAACACACAGTCTCTGCCGTTGAAGGATAGAGACTACTCCCCCATGAGAAAGCCCGCCAAGGCCCTGGAAGGGTTTAGGATTCGCACATAATTCAGTGCAAAAAAGTCAGTAAATGGCAGGATGAGCAATGGAGGAACTTTAAGACGAACGACATTCTCTTAGGGAAAACCCCAAATCAAGGTGCATACAGCAACCCATCAAACAGTTCAAAAACTGGGAGACTGAAGAAAATAAACTGTACACAGTCGCCTCCGACACCGGGGAGAAACGCATTCCACCTTACCGTGATGAACCTACCCTGAAATGCCAATTCACAGAAGAGGAGAAAAGAGCTCATAGGAAATGTGAAGGCACATTCAACTAACTGAAGAAGAGAAGCTCAGAGAAAGAAACCAGCAACAGACCGACAAAGAGACTGTCTGGAATACATCTGAAACAAGCAGATGGGTAAGAAGGAAAGTAGCCGAATCTCATGGAAGAATCAAAAGGACACCACTGCCCCCATTTCCAACAGGTGACCAGTCCAAAGACTATCAGGTCCCAAGAGAGTCAACCAACTCGTAATACCGACATACTTAACTGGTGATCTCATTGTGAGATCATCAAGGTGCACATAATAATATGTGCTGGGGGAGCTGGATGGGATCTGAACCCATGATCTCTGGAAGAGGAGCACAGGGCTTTTACTTATTGAGCAATAGCAGCTTCCAATCCTCCAGCTCTCGTCCTACCTCGCCTCTCAGAACAGGCCCGTGCCACAGCCAACCCATGACGTTGCCCCACTAAGCGTAGACGGCCAAACTTATGGCAGAACCACTGGTGCGAGGGCATAGGGACAAAACTGGATCGCCCGAAGAACAACCAGCTGCCTCTCGGCAAGAGACATCCATGGAACCTTCATAGCTATCAATGAACCCCGCAACCCGGAACAAAGCCGGTCATAACAGGGCCGACGTGTCTGATGAAACTGTCAGCTGCAGAACCAAACATATAGAACGTCGCGGCAAGCGCGTGGCCTGTTCGCGGTAAGACCAGCCGGCTCCCGAACAGGGCTGTAAAAAACAGACCTGAAGCATTCAGCTCAAACAGAAGTACACAGCCCACAAAGGAAAACTGAGGGACGCGAGGAAAAACAGCAGCCTCACATGAACCCCTCGAGCAACGTGAGGCAGGCCGCACAAGCGCACGACTCTTTCGCCCCAACACAGGCCGGCCCCGAGAACCATGCTGATACAGCCTCGGAGCGCAAAGCTGGGGCAAATATAGAAGCCTGCAGTTTCGGCGCACCCTTGTGAAATACTCCCCGGGCAGGGAAAGTATGAAATGCGCCCGTGTCTCCACCGCAGCGGAGAACAAGCACACGCCACTCGCGCTCCGGCAAGACTCGGTTCCGGTCCCGCCACTGCATAATGCCCCCAGAGCCGTTCTCAACTCCCCGAGGCCACCCCGGGAGCTGCACAAACCTGCCGTTCCTCATGGGTCACGGCAACGCTAAGACAAACACTCCCCAGGAACTAGCAATGCCGCAGCACCAGAGTTAGGGAAAAAACCAGAAGTTTTACAAACACATGCGCAGGACGGAACTGGCTCCCGCCTACGCGTGGTAGCCCCCGAAGCGACCCCCGAACAACTGAAACTGCACCGCACATGAAATCCGATTAAAATAAGAGCACGTAGCTATCACACACCACAAAACTAAACAGAATGTACACATACTCACAACTCATTGAACAAGGCCATTAGATGCCTGGAAACGCTGGCAGCTCCGCCCTAGCGGGGCAAAAAATGCAGCGCTGGAGTTGTGGAGTCCCCCTTTTTTTTTTTTTTTTTTTTAGATGGGAAAGAAGATAAAATACATCCATATAGGGACTTAAACTGACCCTCTATCAATGGAGGGAGGGTGAGGCAGGGACAAGGGAGGGCCCAAGTGTAACCTCTAAAGCCGGCACCCTTCAGCCGGACACCCCTGTCTCACTGAAGAGAACAATCTCAACAGGAGAAATAGAATTAATTGTAAGCTCACTGAAGAGAAAATCCCAACAGGAGCAATTGAAATTTCCAGTCAAAATCCAGGAGCTATTGGAATAGCGACTTTCCCCTGCTGGGAGATAGAGCAAACTGAATAGACAGAAGGAATACCAGGCTATAAGGCCAACTGTTAATCAGTTTCTCTATCTCCACCTGCTGGTCGATGTGAGCTATTCCCACTTGTCTCTGGATTCATCTGCTGCTTTGCTAAGGAAAGACATCATTTACCTCGATTTTCAAAAGGCTTTCGACAAGGTGCCACATGAAAGGCTGCTTAGGAAGCTGTGGAACCACGGGGTGGGAGGGGATGTGCACAGATGGATCAAGCACTGGTTGTCGGGTAGACTGCAGAGGGTCGGAGTAAAGGGACAATATTCTGACTGGCGGGGAGTCACGAGCGGTGTGTCACAGGGATCGGTGCTGGGGCCGTTACTCTTCAACATATTTATCAATGACCTGGAAAAGGAGGCAAAGTGCGAGGTTATAAAATTTGCAGACGATACCAAACTGTGCGGCAGAGTTAGATCCAGGGAGGAGTGTGAGGACCTGCAAAGGGACCTGGACAAGCTGGAAGACTGGGCAAACAAATGGCAAATGCGCTCTAACGTGGAAAAATGCAAGGTCATGCATATAGGGAAAAAGAACCCGTTGTTCAACTACAAATTGGGGGGGGCATTGCTGGGAGACAGCAGTCTAGAGAGAGACTTGGGTGTGCTGGTGGATGCATCACTGAAGCCATCTGCGCAGTGCGCAGCAGCCTCGAAAAAAGCCAACAGGATGCTGGGCATCATAAAGAGGGGCATAACAACCAGGACGCGGGAAGTCATCATGCCATTGTATCGAGCGATGGTGCGTCCACATCTGGAATACTGCGTTCAATATTGGTCGCCGTACCTCAAGAAGGACATGGCAGTACTTGAGAGAGTCCAAAGGAGAGCAACGAAACTGGTAAGAGGGCTGGAACACTGCCCATACGCCGAGAGGTTGGATAGGCTGGGGCTCTTCTCTCTGGAAAAAAGGAGGCTCAGGGAAGATATGATAGAGACCTTCAGGATCATGAGGGGCATAGAGAGGGTGGATAGGGACAGATTCTTCAGGATGAAGGGGACAACAGGTACGAGGGGGCATTCAGAGAAACTGAAGGGAGATAGGTTCAAAACAAATGCAAGGAAGTTTTTTTTCACCCAAAGGGTCGTGGACACCTGGAATGCGCTACCGGAGGAAGTGATCAGGCAGAGTACGGTACAGGGATTCAAACAGGGATTGGACGGATTCCTGAGGGATAAAGGGATCGTGGGATACTGAGAGAGGTGCTGGGATGTAACACAGGTATAGAAAGCTAACCAGGTAATAAGTATAGAAACCCAACCAGGTCATGCATGTGCAAGACCGGAGGGTTAGGACTTCGATGGGAAGATAGGACTCAATGGGAAACCAAGGTGGCAAGGGGGCCCCTTCTGGTGATTCAGACAGGTCGTGATCTGTTTGGGCCGCCGCGGGAGCGGACTGCTGGGCAGGATGGACCTATGGTCTGACCCGGCGGAGGCACTGCTTATGTTCTTAGAAGACCAAGTAGCCGCACAACAAATCTCCTCCAAGGAAAGACCTCTGGATTTGACCCCAGAGGTAGCCATCGCTCTGGTTGAATGGGCATGAAGCTCTTCTGGCAACCACTTCCCTGCCATCAAGTAAGCGGAAGCAATGGTCTCTTTGACCCAACGAGCAATGGAAGCTTTGGACGCTGCCATACCTTTGTTGCGTCCCGCAAATAAACACAAAGAGATGGTCTGAACGACGAAAGTCGTTAGTAACCTGTAGATAATGTAAAAGAATTCTATGCACATCTAGGAAACACAATGAAGAGAATTGTTCCCCCCAGTCCTCCTTCCGAAGAGCAGGAAGGAAGAGATACTGGTTAACATGAAAGGAAGTTATAGCGTTAGGAAGAAATGATGGTACCTTCCGAACTGACACCCCTGAATCTGAAATGCGTAAAAAGGATTCCTGCAAGACAACGCCTGCAACTCCGAAACCTGTTGGGCTGAAGCCATTGCCACTAGAAACATTGCTTTCAACGTGATATCCTTTAGAATTGCCTTGGATAAAGGTTCAAATGGGGCTTTCTGTAACCCCCCAAGACTATCTTAAGACTCCACTCTGGACAGGTCTTCTTAACAGGTGGCCGAATATGGTGTACACCTTTCAGGAATCGAACTACATCAGGCTGAGATGCCAGTGTAGAATGAGATACCCGGCCTCTGTAACAAGCAATGGCCGCCACCTGAACTTTAAGGGAGTTATATGCCAACCCTTTGGCTACGCCGTCCTGCAGAAAGGAAAGAATATTAAACAGAGAAGCCTGGAAGGGCGAAATACCCTGAGCAGCACACCAAGAATCGAAAACCTGCCAGACTCAAGCATATGATGCAGACGTAGATCTCTTCTTTGCCTGGAGAAGAGTCGATACAACTTGGTCCAAATATCCCTTACACCTCAGTCGCGACCTTTCAAGAGCCAGGCCGTAAGACCAAAGTGGGATGGATTTTCCATGTTGATCGGACCCTGGGTGAGTAAGTCCTGAGTCACCGGAAATCAACAGGTAGCCTGTTGAAAGACCGATCAGATCCGCATACCATGGACGGCGCAGCCAATTCGGAGCTACCAGGATCACCATGCCCTGAAAGCGAGCTATGCGATAGAACACCCGACCAATCATCGGCCAAGGAGGAAACACATAGAGGAGACAACCTAGAGGCTAAGGAAGAGCCAATGCATCTACCCCTTCGGACTCCCACTCCCTGTGCTTGTGAAGAAGAACCGAGGAAGCTTCGCATTTTGAAATGAGGCCATGAGATCTATCTCCGGAAGACCCCATCTCTGAACTATCAGGTTGAATGCCTAAGTGGAGAGTTCCCATTCTCCGGGATCTAGAAGATTTCTGCTGAGGAAGTCTGCCTGAACATTTGCTTGTCCCGCAATGTGCACTGCCAAGAGAAGAGGAAGATGAAACTTCCGCCCACTGAAGCAGAAGCATTGCCTCGCTGGCTAATTGAGGACTTTGTGTACCTCCTTGCTGGTTGATATATGCCACCGCCGTGATACTGTCCAAAAAGACCCTTGTCGGTCGGTCCTGAATCATGGTCTGAAACGCTTGAAGCGCTAGCACTAGCCTGATCGCTCTCAACTCTAGCAGATTGATCGACCACTGAGCCTCCTCCCGAGACCAGACTCCCTGTGCTGAGGATTGAAGGCACTGAGCTCCCATCCTAACAGACTGGCATCTGTTGTAACCATGATCCAGTCCGGTGTTGCAAGTGGCATTCCTTTGAACAGATTGATCTTGCTGAGCCACCAATGCATGCTGAGCGACACTTGAGAAATCCACTGGAGACGACGATTACAGTCCTGAGACACTGGGAACCACCGTGAGAGAAGTGACTGCTGCAACGGTCTCATGTGGAAGCGAGCTCAGGGCACCACCTCCAGAGCCGCCACCAATGATCCCAGAACTTGCACATAATCCCACACTCTCGGTCTTGGTGACTGGAAAAGTAGATGAACTTGAGACTGCAACTTCTCTCTCCGGTCTTTGGGCAGAAACACCTTCCCCACTCTTGTGTCGAACTGCACTCCCAGATGCTCCAATGATTGGGATGAGGTAAGAGAGCTCTTTGGAAAGTTGATGACCCACCCCAAAGATTGAAGAAGGGAGATCACCCTTTGGGTTACTGTCAAACTCTCCTGTCTGAAGACGCATGGATCAACAAGTAAGGATGTACTCGAATCCCCTTTTTGCGAAGAAACACCGCCACCACTACCATTACCTTTGAAAATGTGCGTGGCGCTGTGGTGAGACCAAAAGGCATCACTCGAAACTGATAATGCTGGCCTAGGACCGCAAATCGAAGAAATCGCTGATGTGGCAGCCAAATTGGAATATGCAAGTAAGCCTCTTTGAGGTTGAGGGATGTAAGGAACTCCCCTGGTTGAACCGCTGCAATGACTGATCGCACAGTTTCCATACAGAAATGTCTGACATTGAGAAATTGGTTGACACGTTTGAGATCCAGCACTGGTCTGAGCGACCCTCCCTTCTTGGGCACTATGAAGTAAATGGAATATCTGCCCTGGCCCTTTTCTTCTGGAGGAACTGGAATCACAGCCCCGAGATCCAGAAGAACTTGAAGGGTGACCTGCACTAATTCTCTTTTGGCTACCCCTTTGCAAGGGGATACCAAGAAAGAATATGCGACGGGAGAGGAAAATTCTAATTTGTAACCTTCTCGAATAATGTCCAATACCCACTGAGCGGATGTTATCTTGGCCCACTATGCTACAAAAGGAAGACAGTCGACCTCCTAAGGAAATGACGGAGGGAGCCGATATCACATCATTGGGGATTGCGTACAGCTGGAGTACGGGCTGGTTGAATGACTGGGGTTTTTTTTAGTATGAAAGGAATCCTTTTGTGGAAATCTAGGCCTAGAATTATAGAAAGGACTGCTTTCCAGGTCTATATCTCTTAATATCCCGGAAGCGAGGTCTGGCAGATGAGGTTTTCAAAGGAGGTTTAGGCTTATCCTCCGGCAACCTCTGCATTTTGGTATCACCAAAATCTTTTACCAAGTTATCTAAATCTTCACCAAATAACAGACTACCCTTAAAAGGGAGCTTCATAAACCTAAGTTTGGAAGCCGCATCCACTGCCCAGTTACAGAGCCACAAAGATCTGTGACTAGTTCTGATTTGGAGACACAGGGGAGCAGTGGAGGAGGGGAGAAAAGGCCTGGAGCTGGGGTAGAGGCATAGAGGAGGAGACGAAGAAAGGATTATTTGTTTAATGCTTTTATAGACTGTGTACTGTAAAAACAGAACTCGTTAACCCAGCCTGCATTGTGTTTACAATCTCTAGGGACAAGCAGGTTACTTGGAGTCCTGCAGAATTTGCCTATTCCTCACTATTGAAAATGTGATGATAAATCAGCACCTCCCACTGATAGGAATGTAGATGAAGGACTCCCACTCAACTTAGAGGGAACAGTGGTGTCAAAGTAAATAAGAGATGGAGAAAAATCTGTGACGATTGTGAAGGTTAAGATCAGGCTTGTCCAGGTTCTGTCCTTGAGGGCCACAAACAGGCCAGGTTTTCGGGATAGCCCTACTGAATTCAACCTGGCCTGTTTGTGACCCTCAACTAAACTTAGACAAGCCTGGTCTAGATAATATGATGAGTCTAGAACCTCTTCTCCCACCCCAGTAGAAACTCTTAAACCTGTTATTTTTTTCAGGAGGGGTTGGTAGCGGTGAACATCTTCCTATGATATGCCCTCAAGAAATATCCAACTTAAAAATCTGGCAGCTGATTGCTAGAAAGAAAACTACTTCTCTGGTTGTCTAATCTCAGTTGCGCATGTTTACTGTGGAGGCTTTCTCAATGTTCACCTTCCTTCATCAGACATGGTGGTCTGCTACAAACTCAAGCCAGGCTTTTAGCAAGAGGAATAAAAATATTTGATGAGTAAATTTGAAAGAAGGGAAAATGCTTTTCCGATTTTCCTAATACAAAATTGATTTCTTTTTGAAATACTCAATATTTTATAGTTTGATGTAATAACATGGCTGTACGGTTGAGTCATAAAGTCAAGAAGCAAATTTTGGGTGGAGTCGAAGTCAGGGTCAATAAAAAAAAAACCAACTAACTCCATCTTCAATATTTATATTACCGGTATATAAATTTTTGTACTAGATTCAGTACAAAAAATTTTAAAGCCTAGTATCAGTGAGAGTTAGAGTCAAAGGTTTGGTGTACTGACTCCACAGCCCAGGTTAGTAAACCTTAGAAATGATTGGCAGAGCATTATTAACTAATTCTACAAGATACAGAGATTCTGCTATGGAAAAGAAAAGTGGAGGAGGGAGATGGGGGATTGTTGGAGGGGGATGTGGGGACTAATGGTTTTTTGAGGAGAGGTGCAACTATGGCATGTTTGAAGACATCAGGAACTGTTGCAGTGGAGTGTGATAGGTTGAGGATATAACAGATGGGAGTGATAGCTTCAAATAGGCGGGTAGGAATCAGATCAGAGGAACAGGTGGTGGGTTTGGAAGAGGAGAGACGGTGAGCAGTTTCCTCTTCAGTGACTTCAGAAAAGATGGCAGAGGTTGAAGGGAGGTTGGCAGAGCGGACAGCTAGAAGGGGTGGTGGAGGAGGTGACTTGGTTTAGAATTCAAGGTGGATCTTGTGAATCTTGTCATACAAGAACTCTGCCATCATCAGGGGGGGAAAAGTGAAAAGGGGATAGGAGGTGGGAGTACTTTGAGTAATAATAACAGTTTATATACCGCAGGACCGTGAAGTCAATGATTTAAAAAAAAAAAAAAAGTGTTTAGCAATCAGTTGTGAGGAAAGATTGTGCAGTGCAGCTGCCTACATACTTGATTGGCTGAATGACAGACTTCAGAGGGTGGTGGTTAATGGTACCCTCTCTAAAACATCGGAGGTGACCAGTGGAGTGCCGCAGGGCTCGGTCCTGGGTCCACTCCTTTTCAACATATTCATAGGGGATCTGACTCAAGGGCTTCAAGGTAAAATAACACTATTTGCCGATGACGCCAAACTATGTAATATAGTAAGTGAATGCAGTTTACAGAATTATATGGCGCAGGACCTGCTTACATTGGAAAGTTGGTCCTCAACCTGGCAGCTAGGCTTCAATGCTAAGAAATGTAAGGTCATGCACCTCAGAAGCGGAAATCCATGCAGGACGTACTTCTTGAACAGAGAAACTTTAACTAGGACTTCAGCAGAACGAGATTTAGGAGTAATCATCAGTGCAGACATGAAAATTGCCAATCAAGTGGAGAAGGCTTCATCTAAGGCAAGGCAGATATTGGGTTGTATCAATAGAAGTTTCATCAGCCGAAAGCCTGAAGTCATAATGCTGCTGTACAGGGCCATGGTGAGACCTCATCTGGAGTACTGTGTGCAATTCTGGAGGCCACATTACAGTAAAGATGTGCGCAGAACTGAATCGGTTCAGCGGACGGCCACCAGGATGATCTCGGGGCTCAAGGGTCTCTCGTACGAAGAGAGACTGAACAAATTGCAGCTCTACACTCTCGAGGAACGTAGGGAGAGGGGAGACATGATCGAAACATTTAAGTACCTCATGGGACATGTCGAAGTGGAAGATGATATTTTCTTTCTCAAGGGACCCTCGGCCTCAAGAGGGCACCCGCTCAAACTCAGGGGCGGAAAATTTTATGGCGACACCAGAAAGTATTTCTTCACAGAGAGAGTGGTTGATCATTGGAACAAGCTTCCAGTGCAGGTGATCGAGGCAGACAGCATGCCAGACTTTAAGAATAAATGGGATACCCATGTGGGATCCCTATGAGGGTCAAGATAAGGAAATTGGGTCATTAGGGCATAGACAGGGGGTGGGTAAGCAGAGTGGGCAGACTTGATGGGCTGTAGCCCTTTTCTGCCGTCATCTTCTATGTTTCTATACTTTAGGAACAGATATGTTTAGGCATTTCCTGAATTCCCCATAGGTATTCGCTAGCATGAGTAATTGTTTCAGATCTTTACCCCATAATGCTGCCTGATATGAGAAGAGATGTTGATGATGTCTTTTAAATTACATCCTCTAACCGGTGGGGAAACGAAATTCACGTTTGAGCTTCTCATCTGTTGATTGGTTGAAAAAGAGAAAAGGTCAGATATATATCTGGGGACTAGGCCGAAAAGTACCTTAAAGCAGAAACATCCGAACTTAAATTTCACACGTGCCTCCATCGGCAACCAGTGCAGGAGTCGGTAGGAAGGAGTTATGTGATTCTTCATCCCAAAAATCAGCCTGACCGCCGCATTTTGCACCAGTTATAATCGCTGCAAGTTCTTCTGGGTAATTGCCAGATAGGCGATATTGCAATAGTCAAGTGGCTTAGTATAAGGGATTGTACCATAAGTCTGAATGATGAAGCATCAAAATATGCTCTAATGGACCGAAGCTTCCAGAGAGTAAAAAAACCCTTTCTAACCAAAGAGTTCACCTGGTCTTTCATGGTTAGGCCCTGGTCTAGTATTACTCCCAATACTTTCATAGTAGACTGGATAGGGTAACTAATTTGTTGATGTGCAGTGATGTTTTAGTATCTAGTGGGTGTGGCGAGGCTACAAAGAATTTTGGTTTTCTGAGTTTAGCTTCAGTCTAAATTCAGACATCCATTGTTCCATCACATTTAGTACTTCTATTGCCGTAGGAGTAGCATCTGCGTAACTAAAAAATTTTATCCCTAGTTGGGACAATTGCGCACCTAGTGATGCAGTGTTCTCCCCAGGGCCTTTTAGCCGGGCGCACCACCCAGCTAATTTAGATGACCGCTCGGCGAATCCTTCTGCTGTCGCCGATGCTCCTTCCCAGGCTGATTCTCCACCAAAAATTTTGTTTGACACCTGCCTTTTTTTTTTTTTTTTGCCAGAATGCTTTTACTTGCTTCGGGCCTTCCTCGTTGCCGGGTCCTGCCTACTTTGTTTCCCTGAAGGCAAGACCCGGCAGCGAGGAAGGCCCGAAGGAAGTAAAAGCAGTAAGTTGTAAGCTTCCCTCTGGGGCTCTATCTTGTGTGTGCCAGGAAGTTGCATCCTGTGGGGGGAGGGAAGAGAAGGGAAGCAGGCACGCACACGATAGAGCCCCGGAGGGAAGCTTACAACTTACTGCTTTTACTTCCTTTGGGCCTTCTTCGCTGCCAGGTCCTGCCTTCGCAGAAACAAAGTAGGCAGGATCTGGCAACGAGGAAAGCCCGAAGGAAGTAAAAGCATGCTGGCAAAAAAAAAAAAAAAAAAAAAGGCAGGTGTCAAACAAAATTTTCGGTGGAGAATCAGCCTGGGAAGGAGCATCGGCGACAGCAGAAGGATTCGCCGAGCGGTCATCTAAATTAGCTGGGTGGTGCGTGGAATATAAATGATAATTAACATTTTCTCTGCGTACAGTGTGCTTTGTATTTTTTAAAATGTTATTGTTGGTAAATCATTTTGACTTGGTCATTTTAAAAGTAGCTCGCAAGCCCAAAAAGTGTGGGCACTCCTGCTGTAGAGCCATTCTTGTTTGACTGGATGAGCTATATTTATCTTTTTTTTTAGTTGTTTAAATTTATGCAGAAATAAATGGCTAGATTGAACCTAATAACTTCATTAACACCTTTCCCTTTTTTAAACCTCTATACCATTTGAAAGAGGGCAAATATCTAATTATTCCCTTCTAGCATTGGATGCTTCTTAAATTTAGTAAAAATATTCTGGCACAAGTGTAAAACCTTAAAAAAGGAAGTCATATTGAGCACTGGAAAATAATAATAATTAACTAATAAAAATAGTACACATTTAGGGCTCCTTTTACTAAGTTGCGAAAATGGTTTTAGCGTGTGCTTAGGACATGCAGAATTACCACACGCGCTAGATGCTAATGCTAGCATTGAACTGGCGTTAATTTTCCCACGTAGTGCGGGAGTTTGCGCATGCTAAAAATGTTAGTGCACCATAGTAAAAGAGGGGGTTAATTTTCCCACCACCAAATTTCCCCATCCCGCCCCACCCGGCTACTTTTCTGGGGAGAAACTGTGATGACATGTAAACATTGAAAAGTAATGGGGACAATGGGAACCCCTGTGGAACACCAGATGGATTACTTCAAGTGTCAGAGAGATTGTAGTTTAAGCGTACTTGATAGGTGTGGGACGCAAGGAAACCTCAGAATCAGTCTAACATCTCACCTCTGATACCAAATCCATCTAAGCATTGTAATAATTTCCCATGGTTCACTAAGTCAAAGGCAAAACTCGTATCAAATTGCATAATCAGGGCATTAAGGCCTCTACTAAACAAGGAACGTAAATTGTCTAAGATGGCTGCAATTACTATCTTAGTACTGAATAGAGGTCTGAAACCAGACTGAGTTTCATGTAAAAGAGAAAACTGGTCAAGATATTCCATCAATTGGGTATGTACCAGTCCTTCCAGGATTTTTACAAAAAGCGGAATGGATGCTACTGGTCTATAGTTGGTTACTAATGCTAGTGATTCTTTACGGTTTTTTGGAATTGGAGTTATTATGATGTGGCCATTTTTTAAATTATCGGTCAGATAGTTCATCAAAGTTAGTTTAAAGCCTAATGGGGCTGCTTTCATAATTTCTGGGGGACAGGAGTCCAAGACGCAGAATGATTTAGTGTACTTGTTATATAATTTGATATAATTATTCCATTCTAAATCTTGAAAGGTAGTCCAAATCATATCCACTGGTATTGCATATCTTTGTACGTTTACTATTTGATGTTCATGTATGTCATTTGTCGAACAGTTATTATTTCTTAGGTTTTTAATTTTTGAATCGAAATGCTGTGCTAGGTCATTTGCAGAAGGTAGCTTAATATAATGCATGGGTTGAGTGTAGCGTGTGGTGTCAATGGATGGATGTATTTTAAAAAGTTAAAAGATGCAGCGGCGGCTCCTCTCAATATCCCCGACTGCATCGGACTTCCGACGCAGGTGGGGATTCGTGAGAGGAGCCACTGCCACGTCTTCAGTGTCCTACCAAGGGGGGGGGGCGGTCCGCCCTGGCTGTGCACCCGTCCTAAGGCTACAGTCGGAGAGGAAGTTCGGGCCAGCCAATACCTGACTGGCTGGGCGGAACTTCCTCTCCGACGGCAGAATTGACGTCGGGGGAATGCTGGTTGGCCCGGTGGGAAGCAGAGAGAGCTTGGGGCAGCCGCGGCGGTGGCTTTGGGGCCTGTTTCCCCCGATGGTTGCGGCGGTGGCTTTGGGGCCTGTTTCCCCCGATGGTGGCAGCAGTGGCTTTGTGGAGGGTAGGGAGAAAGAAAGGAGGCAGGTAGGGAAAAAGAAAGGAGGCAGGCAGGGAAACAGAAGGGAAACAGAAAAAAAGAAAGGGGGCATCAAGAGGAAAAAAAAGAAAGAAAGGGCAAGGAGAGAGGAAGAAAAAGTTAGGGGAGGGAATGAGGTCTGGAGGAGAGGAAGCATACAGGCTGAAAGAAGGGAAGAAAGATTGGATGCACAGTCAGAAGATGAAAGTGCAACCAGAGACTCATGAAATCACCAGACAAGGTAAGAAAAATGATTTTATTTTAAATTTAGTGATCAAAATGTGTCTGAATTTATATATGCTGTCTATATTTTGCACTATGGCCCCCTTTTACTAAATCGCAATAGTGTTTTTTAGCGCAGGGATCCTATGAGCGTCGAGAGCAGCGCTGGGCATTTAGCGCAGTTCCCTGCGATAAAAACTGCTATTGTGGTTTAATAAAAAGGATGGGGGTATATTTGTCTATTTTTGTATGGTTGTTACTGAGGTGACAATGCATAGAGTCATCTGCCTTGACCTCTTTGAAAAAAACCCAGAATAGGAATGATAATTAACATTTTCTCAGCGTATAGTGTGCTTTGTGTTTTTTAATTTTACTGTTGGTAGATCATTTTGACTTGGTCATTTTAAAGTAGCTCGCAAGCCCAAACAGTTTGGGCACCTCTGAGCTAGAGCGTTGAAACTGTGTATTTCTATTTTATCCCCCCTTTTACAAAACTGTGGAGCGTTTTTTAGTGCCAGCCTTGGTAGTAGCAGCTCTGATGCTCAGAATTCTATGAGAGTCAGGGCTGTTACCACCGTGGCTAAAATCCACACTACAGTTTTGTAAAAGGGTGAGGGGTTAGTTTGTGATGACATATTCCATACTAGGCGAAGGTGTTTTATGTGTTCTGTGTGTTCGAAAAACATGGTTTTCTGTTAGGATTGACGGTGTAGGATTAATCTGTGCTGGTCTAGCTTGTTTAGTTTTACAATGGGCATATTGCTCCCTGCAATATGTAAGATGCTGCCTTTTCCTAGGTACTCATGTGTGACGTGAAAATCATGTTTTTCTTACAGATGGGGGGGGGGGGTGCCAAAAAATGATGGGCCCCGGGTGTTACATATGCTAGGTACGCCACTGTATGTAAAGATACCAGAAAGCTGGCGTAGCAAAAACTTTAAGTAAATTGTTATTCTTCTATGCTTTGAGTATTTAACCCTCCCACAATCTCACGGGCACTCGTTTCAAGTTTATTGAGATTTTGATTTAAACGCAATATCAAATATTTTCAATGCATATAACAAAAATAAATTTGGGGAAATAAATAAAACCATTTGAACAATAAACATACAAACATATCCATAGATGATTAAATTTACATAAGGAGTACAAGGAATTTGTTTAAAAATGCTTTGTGGAGTATGTAACTTGTCGCTCATGCATATTTTTTTTTACACACACCTCATCAATCCTTAGAGGGAACATTGATAGTGAGTATTAAGCTTCCAAACATTTATAAAAATAGAATATTCCATTCAACTTGAAGAACCTAAGGTCAAGTTTCAAGTTTATTAATACATTTGATGAATCGCCTATTAAAATTTACTAAGCGATGTACAAAATCCAAGTAAAGAATAATAAAGAGAAACTAACACTTTAACAATATAATTACATAAGATACAAACATGAGTCGGGAGGGAAAAAGTAAAAGTTACAATTTTCAATTTTTGGTAGAAAAAAGGAAAAAACAAGAGGGTAAGGGGTAGTTAAAACCATAGCACGATTGGAAACCTCTCTAAAAAAATTAAAAAGTTTTAGATATTAAAAGCGTCTTTAAACAAGTAGGTTTTTAAAGATATTTTAAATTTTGTGATGTCATTTTCAATTCTAATATATTGAGGCAGAGCATTCCACCATTGAGGTCCCATCACAGTGAACATATCAGATCTTCTTGTTCCTATAATTTTCAGAGAGGGAACTGAAAGGAGATTTTGACCAGATGAACGAAGTGGACGTTGAGTGCTGTGTGGGATTAGAAATATAAATATAAATTGAGGTTCATTGGATGCTAGTGTTTTGAAAATGAGCAACATTATTTTAAAGATAATCCTGTGACCGATTGGAAGCCAATGGGCGTCTATCAGCAATGGTGAGACGTGGTCATATTTCCTCGCGTTATATATTAATTTGATTGCCGTATTTTGTATTAACTGAAGTCTCCTTTTTTCTTTCTGAGTAATGTTGAGAAGAAGTGCATTGCAATAGTTGAGTTTAGCTATTATTAAGGAATGAATTAATATCTTGATCGAATTTGAACTAAGAAATTTGGCAATCGATCGGATCAGACGTAATTTGAAGAAGCAATTTTTGACGGTAAGAGAAATGTGTTCGTGATAAAGCAATTTATCATCAATTATTACTCCGAGGATTTTTACAGAGGAGACTAGGTTGAGTGGAATATTATTGAGGATGAACGAGTTTGTCAGGGTTATGTCTTTTTTCCAGGTAAATAACATTGATTTAGTCTTATTTATGTTTAGTGCCAATTTGTTTGTGTTGAGCCAGTTTTGTATTGTTTCCAGTTTGTGATTGATGGATATAATATCGTTAGATGCTAAATTAATAATATCGGTAAAGGGGTCAAAGAGTCAATCGTTATAGTTAAATTCAAAATTTACTATAGCGGAATCAAAAATTTTATGGAAAGAATGGATTAAGGCAGGCATTAGGACAGTAGATGTATGTTCTCATGGTGAATTGGCATCTTTCTCTCATTTGCAAGGCTCATTCGGATTAGTTTCAAGTTCAAGTTTCAAGTTTATTATTTATTTGTTTAATCGCCTTTTCAATATTCAAGGCGATTTACACATTAATAAAGTTACAAAATAAAAATAATTTTAAAATAATTAAAAACTCACAAGACATAGACGATAACTGAACAAACTGGAAACAAAAGGAAGGTAGGGGAAGAAGTTACAATGTAATTGAGCAAAGTGGGGAGCCAAATAAGGAAAACACAAAAAGGATGGGATAAAAATAGTTGAATATGTGAAGAAAAGAGAAGTAGAAACAAAATTTAGTTGAATAATGTTAAAAGAAGCCAATAAAATCAGATAACAAATGCATCGTTAAATAAAAAAGTTTTCAGTTTGTTTTTAAATTTGTCTAGATTAAGTTCTTCACGTAAATAGATGGGAAGAGAATTCCAAGTTTGGGGAGCCGTCACCGAGAAAATATACTGACGGCGCGTATTTATTATTTTTAATGAGGGAATCATTAATAAGTGCTGTTGGTCTGATCTTAGGGTTCTATTGGAGGAATAAGGAATTAATAGTTTATGAATGAAGGCCGGAGTTTTAAACAGAAGAGATTTAAATGTGAGCAGACAAAGTTTGTAAGTTATTCTGTGGGCTACTGGAAGCCAGTGAGCTTCCTTAAGAAGAGGAGTTATATGGTCGAATTTTTTAGCTTTTGTGATAAGTCTGATGGCTGTATTCTGAATAATCTGAAGACGTCTGATTTCTTTTTGTGCTATACCATTAAATAAAGCATTGCAGTAATCTAATTTTGAAATTACTAGAGAATGGATGAGAATTTTCAATGAGTCATTATTAAATAGCTGGGAGATAGAGCGTATCTGTCTCAGTCTAAAAAAAGAAGACTTAATAACACTGCTGATATGATCGTGAAAGGTAAGTTTATGGTCCAAAATTATACCAAGTATTTTGGTTTTTTGTACAACTTGCAAAGGGAGTCCATTAATAGAGATTGGCGAAGTAAGTGTAGGGTTGTCTTTCCAAGGAAAAAGCAGTATATTGGATTTATTGATATTCAATGCTAAACGATTATTGATTAGCAAAAAAACAATCCTTTAGATAGTTGCAGCTAAAACAAGTGATCCAGAAGGAAATTCCCCATTGGCGTTCATTAATGGATCAACACACCTTGCCATTCTTATGCTTCCAGGTAGATTTCCTAGGGCATCATGCATCTACATGGTACAAAGTACCGTATTTTCACACATATACCGCGCACCCGTGTAAAACGCGCACACGGGTATAGTGCACGGGAAACCTAAATTTATGTAAAGAAATTGTTATATACCGCGCACACGCGTATACCGCGCATGCTGCTCCATGAATTTAAATCTCCTTCTGCCGTCCCGACTCTCCTCTCGCCGCCCTGCCCCAAGTCTCCTTTCGCCGCCCTGCCCGGAGTCTCCTCTCGTCCCAACTCTACTTTCACCGCCTTGACCTGCTCCCAGCTCTATAAGCATGCGCAGACCATCTACAGACAAAGAAGATGGTCTGAGCATGCTTGCCATTCAGTTTTCTAACCACACTGGCCCCCCCACCCCTTGAAGTCCTGTCCCCCCTTGAAGGTCTGCCTGTCCCCCTTGAAGTCCTGTCCCCACCCTGAAAGCCTAATGCCCCACCCCGAAGGACCGCTGGCCCCCCCACCCTGAAGGACTGCTGGCCCCCCACCCAGAAGGACCGCTCGAACCCCCACCCAACATCCAATTCATCCCCCAGCACCCCCCCCTGCACGGAGAAGCTGCCTACCGTTGGTTCCCGATGCCAGTGAACCCTGCTGCTTCCTCTGCCGGCGGTCCCGCCCCTTCTCTGAGTCCTGCGCTGCTTCCTCTGCCGGTGGTCCCGCCCTTTCTCTGACGTCAGAGAAGGGGCGGGCCCGCGGCAGAGGAAGCAGTGCAAGGCTCAGAGAAGGGGCGGGACCGCCAGCAGAGGAAGCAGCAGGGCTCACTGGCATCGGGAACCAACGGAAGGCAGTTTCTCCGTGCAGGGGGGCGCTGGGGGATGGAATCGTACATCGGGAGGGGGGGGGTGCATCGGACGTGGGGGGGGGAACTATGTAAAAAAAAAAAATTGTACAACGCGCTCACGCATATAACGCGCATGGTTATGCACGGTTTGTAAAATCGTGTATAACGCACGTGTTATATGTGTGAAAATACGGTAATCTCCAAAGCCTAAATCTGGTTTGCGTGATATTTGGAGTTTAAGAGATAAATTACAATATTTCAGCAGCACAATGGCCCTTTTATGGAAACGCAGAATGCAGTGCACTGCCTCAGCTTCTATGAGACAGTCTTTGTACTTTTTATTATACTGAATTCCTTGGACTCCTGTAAGGCTGCATAAAATTGAGAAAACACAATCTAACAGGCATTGGCATTGTAACTTGGAAGTGGGCACCTTGGATCATCTTTTATTTTTTTGTCCTTTGATATTTTCATTTTGGAAGTCAGATAATATATATTCTTGAAGTACCCATTCTGTTATCATATAGAACTACTTTGTTTGGTACCTCATTTATGACTAATTATTCACTTTAAAAACATAGGGATAATCTCCTTCTAATTATGACGGGTGTAGCCTTGCAAATGATTATAAGAAACTGGAAGCAATGGGATCGATTAAATGTATCATTTTAGTGGGAGTCTCTTCGTTTATAGTATCATTATGAGAAAATTCTAGCGGAGGAATTAGGGGTCTCCAAAAAAATGTAATGAGATTTGGGGACCATTGGAGTCTTATATTAAAGATCTCTAAAAGGTTTTACTTGTTCCTGTCTGCTTTAGATAATCTAATGTCGTTTCCTGACTAGGGGATAAAGGGTGAGGGTGGGGGTGGGAAAGAAGGAAGGGAGGGAGGTATTTTGGCATTTCGGGTTTTATGGTTAGATTAAGAATGCTTCTATGTATTTATTGTATCATGTTTCTTGCACTTTTTGTATGTTGTTCATAAAATTAATAAAAATATTAAAACACCAGAAGTAGGTTACTGATCTGCTCCTAAGGCGTGGCACTACCTGCAGGTCCTGGGGTTAATGGCTGTGAAGAGCAGCCTATGGTGATGGCTGCCTTCTCCAGGGGCACATCTCTTGAATTGCCTCCTAAGTGATACGAACAACCGCTGCCAGCCTTAACGGACACCCAGTTCAAGATTGTTGAACACTGACTTAGCAGAAAGTGGTTCATATATCGCCAGAAACCTAGAGCCATTTAACTAGCGCTTTAGGCACTGGAGAAGTCTCTGGAAGGCAAGGCAGTCAGTCTTCTCAGACAGTGTGACAGCAGTGGCCTATGTCAACATGCAAAAAAGCACCAGAAATGTTGCGCCTAGAAATGTGGAACTCCTCTTTTGGTGGGCGGGAGGAAGCTCATTTGCAGGCCCTCTTGGTCATGCACATAGTGGAAGTGGAAAATGTGCAGACTTGACTTTCTCAGTTGATAGACGCTCGACCTAGGGGAATGGTCTCTGTCCTCCCCGGGCATTCCATCACCATAATTCAGTGGTGGGGGCCTCCTCAGATGGATCGGATGGCTTTGGAAATAAACACAAAGATGACTCGCTTTTACAGCTGAAATACAAGAATGGAAGTGAGGGGTTGGACACGTTAGTCCAACCGTGTCTGAGAGAGAGCTCTTATACAGTGGAACCTTGGTTTACGAGCATAATTCATTCCAACCCAGCACAGGCAAGAGAGAGGATCTCCGACGCACCGCCCAGCCCAGCCAAGAGGGAGGATCTTTGGGCACTGGCACCGGCATGTCCTGTGCGTTGGTGCAGGTGCCGGTGCCAAATCGGGGTAAGGGATGTTATTTCGGTGCTCACAGGGGCTGTAGGATCGTGGAGGGGGGATGCCAGATCGCAGGGGGTGGTGCTCGTAAATCAAGTCAAACTCGGTTTTTGAGGAGCCGATTTTGCAAATGTTTTGCTCGTCTTTCAAAACACTCACAAACCAGTGCACTCGTAAACCGAGTTTGACTGTACGTGTTTCTCTCATGGCCTGTGCATGGTCGAGTCATTTGTAGGACTGCAAGTCATCCAGGGTTGGTATTCTTAGTGGCGCCCGATTGGCCACACAGGCTGTTGTATATGGCCCTAGTCAATCTCCAGAGGGACAAAGGCCTCAGACTGCTAGTCCAAGCGGACCTTCTTATTCAAGGACCTGTCCTTATTGAGAATCTAAAACACTTTCGGCTTAATGCATGGCTCAAGTGAGTGACCCTGATGAGCAAGGGTTATTCAGACGTGATTATCTCCACTTTGCTCAGAGCTAAGAAGCCATTGATTGGTGGCAGCTTATGCTAAGGCCTAGAAGTTCTTTCAGCGCTTATGCACTGTGGAGGATTTAGAAACCTTCAGAGCTCCAGTTTCGGTAGTCTTTAACTTTTTGCAGGAGGGAATTCAGAAGGGTCTGTCAGTCGGATCACTGAAAGTGCAGATAGCAAGTCATTTCTGTTTCCAAATGTGAAGCAACAGAGGCTCCCTGTCCTCTCATCCAGATGTCGCCCAGTTCATTAAAAGGGCTCTTCGGTTGTGCCCTTTGGTGCATCCCCCTTTCCTGGAATCTTAACACTGTATTTCAGGGTCTCAGTGGACCTCCATAGGAGCCCTTATGGGAGGTTCCCTTCTGGATCTTACAGTCAAGACGATGTTCTTGGTGATGGTTACGTCAACAAGATAAGTCTCCGAGTTGCAAGCTCTTTCCTGCAGGGAGCCATTCCTCAAAGTTATAGAAGCAGGGCTCCCTTCACACATGGTTCTGTCCTTCTTACCAAAAGTAATCAGGAAGTCAGCTGTGTGGCGAAGTTAAAAGCACACAGTGAGCTGCCGCTAGAGAGAGGAAAGGTACTGCTGGACAGGGGAGGAGGGAAAGGGAGGGGAGGTACTGCTAGACAACGGGCAGGGAAAGGGAGAAGAGGTGCTGCTGGACCTGACAGAAGGGGAAAGGAAAGATGCTACACACTGGAGGGGAGGGTGAGACAGTGGATGGGGAGAGAGCATATTAGTAGCGAGTGGGGTGGGGGGGAGGTAAGGAAAGAAAATTGTTGCAGGAGTGAGAGTGACGAGAGAAATGGTGGATGGGAGAGAGAGAGAAAAATGGTGGATGGGAGAGGGAGAGAGAAATGGTGGATGGGAGAGGGAGGAGAAGAAGCATGCAAGACAAAGAGAGAAAGAAATGTTAGACTGGGAGGGGGCCAGAAAGAAGGAAGGGAGATGGATCACAGGGGGCAGAAGGAGAAAGGGAGAGAGAAATGTTACACTAGGGGGGAGGGGGGAGAGAGATGTCAGACCATGGAAACGGGGAGGGAAGATAAGACATGGAAAAGTAGATTTTGAGAAGAAAGCAGAAAAATGGAAAAATTGAATGTTAAGTCAATGCCAAAGATGGATGCAGGGCAGAAAATGAAGAAGGAGAGAGAAACATGGATGCAGGGCAGAAAGTGAAGGAGAGAAAAACAGTCAATGGAAAAGAAAGCCCTGGAAACAGTTAAAAGCACAGAAAAATAAAGTCACCAGACAACAAAGGTACGGAACATGATTTTATTTTCAATATAGTGATCAAAATGTGTCAGTTTTGAGAATTTATATCTGCTGTGCATATTGTGTGTATATGAAAATTGAATGGAAAAAATTGCATTACAATTAGTAAAGGGGGTGTGATCTGGGGCACAGCTTTGGTGGGTCTAGGGCCATCACCTCCTTCTCTCCAGCCCTCTTCCCTGCTGGCACCCGCTACTGGCATCTCAGAGCCTGTCTGGAGGGCCTCTGTGCATGCGTGGACATAGACGTGATGTCACACATGCATGGAATGTCATCACAGCGAAGTCTGCGCACTTCCAGGTGCCTCGAGTCGTGGCCACTATCTTTAGTGTGTCCTGGCTCGAGAAAGTTTGAGAGACACAGTTCTAGATGGATTAAGATGGCCATTTCTTCCACATATGTGGGCTGCAGTAAGCAGCTGCCAATTGCATTGAAAGCTCACTCCACCAGAGGTGTTGCTATCTCATGGGCAGAGACTAGGTATGTCTTGCCTAAAGAGATCTGCAGAATGGTTACATGGTCTACCCAAAAACTGAATTTAAGATTACACACTACAAAATACCAAATTAGATTAGACGAGTGACATCTTGAATTGGCAAAAATTACTTCTCAACTATTTGTAACCTGGAAAAATTCACTACAATTTCCATGTATTCTCCTTCATTCTTTACCCAGTGGTTTAGAAAGGAGAAGAGACCTCAGACAAGTTCCAGGTGCTTACAAGCCAGCAAGATAGCTGTTCAGCTGCATTGAACCTATTTGTAATCATCGGTCTCCCTCCACCACCTTGACAAATCGATTGAGCAAACTTTTAAATTTCTGTCACAAAAATATTTTTAGATTCATAAATAATGATTATGCAAATAACTTATCTTAATTGTAGGAATGTGAATTTCTAAGTGCTGATTCTGACGGGCCCATTTCACCCACTCAGAGAATCAGACTGAAAGGTTAAGACTGGAGCATTCCAGTCTCACTACTTCATTCCAACATGAGTGCTTTCATGATGAAAATCAACCCTTATGACCTGGAAAAGCGTTCCGATTTCAGCAACTCATGCAGGCTCGCTACAAATCACGTAAATAAGGTCTACCATCCTCCATATGTTGTTAGAGGTCTGGTGTTTTATAATAAAACCCAGCTGATGTGGATAAATCAAGCATTGAACAGCTGAAGAAAGCCTAATAGCTAAGACCTTTGCCAAGATTTTTATACTGGGGTCATTCTTGCCAAGTGGTCTAAAATAAAAGCTCCCCATCATTATGTCTCAGATTTTGTTCAAAATTTGTATGCAAAGTACCACAGCATTAAAAACATGATTCCTAAAATATCCTTAGTTGCAATAGGCACTGAGCTAGATCCCCCTTTTTTTACTGAGTGCTGGTAGCATCATGCACAGGAGTGAATGTCATTTTTAACTGCTCATAAAGCTGACAATAATTGATGAAAAAAATACATTTTTGACAGTCCAGCACAACCTTTTTATGTCAGTATGAGCATCATGCCATGGATGCAGAAGTCCACTTAAAACTTTTGTTCAAAGTGCTTGTCACAGTTTGTTGTGACAGATTTTGACCAGATTATCAGCTGCTATATAGCTCCAGAGCAAAACTAGATACAGACTTCATATTTTTTTCATAGATTATCCTTGCACTGAACACGATACTGTCAACTTTGCAGCAATTCAGAATGAATAGCTGCATCAGAACATTCCTTCAAGTTTTGCACCACTGATACAAAGGCTGAAATTTGTCAATTATTTAAAAAAAAGTCTGCCTAAATCTTTTTCTAACTCAAGTGTCTTGTAAACTTTTACAAGCCGCGGCATACTAAACTCAGGGAAGCAGCTGGAGGGTCTCCACATATGTGCAGATGTCAACGTGATGATGTTACATGCATACACGGAGGCTCTCCAGATGGGGCCCTGAGCTTCTCAAACCTAAAATGACTACGCCGGTGGAGAGATGCAGAAAGCAACAGAGGCACCAGTGCTGGCTGACTCGCCTACATGACATGCCTCTCGCAGCACAACTGGAATCTTGCAATGGCACACAGTTTGCAATACACAAGTCATGTATACAGTGGATATCCTGAAAACCTGACTGACAAGGGGGTACTCCAACTTGGAACCTGTATGCGGGTTAATGGGAACAATTCAGTGAGGTAGGGTGCCCCTCTCTTGCCCTTACTTTTTGCACTGATAATGAAGCCTTTTGCTACAGTGATCAGGACCGATAGGAATGGTGAATTTAATTAGAGAATGACATGGGGACAAAGTTTGTCCTATCCCCACTCCACAAAAAGTACAAATTCATACAAAACAAGATGGGGGTCAAACACTGTCCCCATGTCATTCTCTATTTAAAATGTCCTTACTTGATGCATTGTTGGCATCACACTTTTGGCAATTATATGAATATCTTTTTAAATAATTTCTTTATCAATAAATTCTTGGTTTCATATATCATAGCTTTTTCTCCATCTTCAAGTCTCTCAACAGCTCATCCACACAGCCTCCCTTTAACCGTCCCGCAGTCTTTCTTAACTACATCCCCATGCACCAGTTTCTCCTCTCCCCTCCTATTCTTGCACCTCTTCTCCTAGTTTACTATTCTCTCACTGTCCCTCCTTCCTTTGCTCTCCATCATCTTCTAACAACCCTCATTTTCCTTCTCCTATTAAATCTCTAGCTCCCAGCTACATCCCTTTTCCTTTTTTCAAAGCCTTACACCGCTTTCTTTCCTCACTAACCTCAACCACTCTTCCCCAAGAGTTCCTCAGCCACCTTCTCTCTTCCAATCCCACAATCTATATTTTTTATCTGTATTAATCCATTATTT
Source organism: Geotrypetes seraphini (assembly GCF_902459505.1). Lineage (NCBI taxonomy): Eukaryota > Metazoa > Chordata > Amphibia > Gymnophiona > Dermophiidae > Geotrypetes > Geotrypetes seraphini. The sequence goes on along the minus strand of NC_047088.1, from coordinate 106,123,897 downwards.
CAATCATTCCTCTCTCATCATCCACATTCTTTAGTACTAAAAATATTGCTGGTAAGGTCCATCCAAAATATTCCGCTTCATTTCTAGTTCTCAGATAAGCTTCCGTTGATTTCTGACTTTCGTTTTAGTTTTCCATTACTGGGTACCTACCATTTGTACTTATTCTACGTCTACTTTAATTCCATTATTATTTGTGCCTCTATCCTCTCTAGTTATCCTTCTTCCTCCCAGCCTTAACTTTCTCGAATTTTGCTCGTAATTATTTCCCCTTTTTTCTACTCTTTTCCTCTTCTCCGTCCCAGTTTCCTCTCATTAGCCATAACCTTCTCCATCGTCCACTACAATAGTTCCACCCTTTTCCCCAAAAACCATCGCTTCTGCCTCTTTCCTTATTCTAGTAATTTACTTACTCCAGCTATACTACAACGGCTGTTTCGGTGGGTTTCTATCCTCCGTCGCTCTCTCACTCTTCTTCTACAGCCGTTTCCCCTTTTGCGAGCGCTGCCCCACCAAGCATCACAACCTTTACCCAGCATCCATTTGGGCAAAAATGAAACGCAATACAACCAATTGGGAAGCGCGGTATTTACGCCGAATGAGGGTAACTGAAACTGACGCTGAAACGTGATGAAGAGAAAAGCCAAGGACTACAGAATTTAAAGGAACAGACTACCCTATAACCTACTTACTTCTCTGATAGGATAACGCGGCATGACGATCGCTGCCGAAAGCCAATCAGCTTATGAAGTCCAGGATGCCCCTAGAGCTTAGTCAATGAGGAGAAAGTATATTGGGATCTGTTATGTGATATATGGTGAATGCGGAAGTTTTATTTTGGTGAGTTGGCTGTTGTGTAGGCGAGATAGTGTCGATGCTAGGAGCTAATTATATGTTTGTATGTTATACGTCTTAGCTAACTATACTGTGTATATACTACTTTTTAATGTATGTTATGTTATGTTAATCAGGTTTTCTATTCTGCCTGTACCTATTCAGTTAGAGGTTAGATTGCATTACAAGAAGTTACTACTGTTACTACTATTAATTATTTCTATACCGCTACCAGACGCACCCAGCGCTGCAGAGTCACAAAGAATAAGAAAACAGTTCCTGCTTGCCAGGAAGTTACTTACAATGGACAGTTTGACATGGGAATTCAATAGAGTTGCTAGTACAGGTAGATCAGTACAGTTACTAATAAGAAACTGTACCGTTCCCTACGGGTTTTGCAGCCCAATTGCATGACCTTGCATTTCTTGGAGGAAAAATCCATAGTCTGCTATTGAGACAGACATGGGGAAAGCCACTGCTTGCCCTGGATCGGTATGGAATGTAGCCACTATCTGGGTTTCTGCCAGGCACTCTGACTTGGATTGGCCACTGCCGGAAAGAGGAAACTGGGTCAGATTGCCACTGGTCTGACCCAGTGTGGCTGTTCTTATGTTTAGAATAGTACATAGCATGGATAGACTAGATAAATCATATGATCTTTATCTGTCTTCATTTTTCTTGGTTTCTGTGTTTCTAACATAAGAAAATAAGCATTGTCATACTCAGACAGACCGAAGTCCTATATGGATTCTCTTTTGTCTGATCTTTTTCTTTTGAATGTATGCCTTAATGCAGTAATTTCCTGGCTTAAGGATCATCATCTCAGACTGCATGCTGTCAAATCCCTGGCCATGTGGATTACTGAAACATCTTCTCCTGAGCTTCTGATCACACTTACAGACATGTTGCATCACTGATTTGACAATGATTGTTGTTTGAGGTACACATTTCAGTTACAGTGATAACCTCTTTTCATGTCCTCCAGCAGATATGTTAGTTGAAACACTACCTAGACCAATGCTTTACAATTGTTCTATGGCCACAAGCCCATTTGAGCAACCAAGGAAAGTGTGAGTTCCCAGTTAGTGCAGGCTAGTATCATCTTTCATGTATTAAAGTGATTTCCCCATTTTGTGGTTACTGGAAAAATGCTTTCTACTGCGCATGAGGGCTGATTAAAAAGTAATAAGACTGCCTCAGTTTTTCTTTCCAAGAAGCAGAAGTGACGCTGTTCTGGTTCTTATGAAGCTCATACAGTACATCAATGTTTCTGAATCTGTATTTGGACTACTGTAGCCTTCATAGTTGTGTCACAGTGAGAGGAAGAACTTTGTATATTTTGTCATGGCAAATGAGGAAGATGTGTCTGTGAGAGTATGCAGCACAGCTAATTGTTTCGCCACTATATGTTTGCCATAACATTTCAAGAGTTTCATTACCGCTCTGTCCAAGTTTATCACAAAATTCAATCATACACCTCTGGCATACTCTGACAGACACATCTTCTTCATCTGCCATGATGAAAAGTACAAAGTTCTTCCTCTCACTGTGACCCAACAATGAAGTCTACAGTCCAACTGCAAGTTCAGAAAGAGCAGTGTATGAGCTTCACAAGAACCAGCACAGCATTACCGCATCTTCTTCTTGGAAAGAAAAACAGAGTCAGTCTCATTACTTTTCAATCAGCCCTCATATGTCGTACTTTCTAAGTTGTATAAATTTGTCACATATATCTATATATATCTTTGCATGTTGGGCATTCTTTGTAATAAGTTTTATATTACAAAAACTTGGAAAGCCCATTTCAGTCTTTTCACTGGTTGTGTCCACAAATTTACATCCTACTCAAAGACCTAAGAATTGTAGAGGTATGATCCTTGAATATAAGCAATTCTGAATGAGGCTTATTTATGTAGCTTATAAGGTGGTAGGTCTTGCAGGTTAACCAATTCTAAGTTCCTTTTACGATTCAGTAGTATGGTTTTGAAACCCCCAGTTATTATTGGTACTGCCATTGATTTCTTTTTCCATATTTTTACAATTTGGGTTTGTAAATCCAAGTGTTTCATGTTGTTTTCCAGTTCTTTTTCTCCAACCCAACTATAATCTGGTATTAACCCATCACAAACTATCCCCCACCCTTTTATGAAGCTGCATTAGCGTTGTTGGTTTTTTATAATTCTTTATTTCAATATTTTAACAAAAAAAGAATATATAATAAAATAATCTCAATACAAGACATAAATTACAATTAACATGATTCATGACCTTAATGAAATAGAGAAATAACACGTCTTGTCATACAAATACTTAAAACAAACCCACTCCCTCCCCTCCCCCCCTCAGGAGACCTGAACTCTCTTTTCATAAGGATAGGATAATATATAATTTAAATCTTTCCAAAATCCTCGTTTTTCCAATTCAATATATTTCTCCCATATATCTTTAAACCTCGCCCAATGATTTGATAAAAGGGCCGATAATCTATATTTTCACACACTATTCCTAAACGGTCTCTCATATCTTATTGTGGAGTATGCCACTGTTGAGCCAGTATTAATTGGGCAGCTATAAATGCCAAATTCATAAGCTTAGATTGAGACGATGATAATCCCTCTACTCCAACTCCTAATAATGCCATTTCAGCACTCATATCGAGAGGGATCTGAATTAACTTACTTACATAAAAAAATACTTGCTCCCAATATTTCTTAACCATTTGACATTCCCACCACATATGATAAAATGTACCTCTTTCACCACATCATCTCCAACAAGCATCATTTTTCCCCTTAGTACATTTACTAATTAGAACCGGGGTAATATACCATCGTACTAAGCCACCAAAGTAGCTGCTCTAGCTATGTGGAGAAGATGTGATACAATTGCCCCCCATTCATCAATTGACCATTCCTTCCCCAAATCTTTTTTCCATGCTTTCATATATGATGTTTTCATTTTCTCATCAATATGTATGATTTTATATAGCCAAGAAATACACCCTTTCCTAACTGGGTTCTCTAACCCCTTTTCAAAGTCAGATTTCTTTAAAATTTCTTTTCCCTTCCCCTTACAAGTCATGATATAATTTTTCACCTGTAAGTAGGGAAAAAGATCTCTCGTTTCCAATTGATATTTGTCCTGAAGATCTACAAAGGCTTTAACCACCCCCTCCTCAATAAGTTGACCAAAACACCTCAAGCCTTTCACCTCCCACCTCTTAAAAATCCCCCCTCCCTATCTGGTATAAAATCTTGCATATATAACATAGGGGAGAAATTAATACTTTTTTCTTTTCCCACAAGTTTTTTTATTACACTTTTCCATATTCCCATAGAACATCTACTAAAAGGGTTACTTATATTTATTATTTCTTTTTCTCCCACCCATGGTAGATATTTCAACTCCCTAATACCCTTTATCCCTTCTAGCATTTTTTGTTCTACCCTCACCCATAATTTAAGTGGATATGAATGCCATTCAACTATCGCTCTCAACTGAGTGGCTCTATAATAATTCTCCAAATGAGGTAGGCCTAATCCTCCTTCCGCCTTAGACTTAAACATTGCATAACTTCCAACCCTTGGGCACTTTCCTCCCCAAATAAATCTCATTATCATACTATTCCATTTTTGAAAATACAATTTTGGAATTTCTATCGGCAAGACTTGTAATAGATACAAAAACCTAGGAAGGATTATCATCTTTTTTTTTTAGGAGTTATGTTCAAATGATGTTTATTATTTCAACCAGAATGTACAAATAGAAGTTGCATACAAATCCAAAAAAGAACAGTGCAAGTTCATCCCCTCCCCCCATCCCTCCCTTCCCTCCCCTCCCCAAAAAGTCCAATGCCACTACTATGGCTGAGAGTGTAAGATAGTCCTAACAATTTAAGAGTCTACTGCGAGCATATGGTGTGAGGTCCTGCCAGAAGCATTCCCAGGTCTGACAGAATCTGCGGCCCGGTCCACGATCCAAATCTCCCACTAGTCTCCGCTCCAGCGTCGCATGAACAATCATCAACGCTCTCCATTGAGCGTAGGAAGGGGGTTCTCGGGACAGCCAGTTAGTAAGAATTGCTTTCTTCCCCATCAAAAGCACTCTAGTGACAAAAGCTGACATTCCTTTGGGTTTGGGCGTGGCTATATTATAAAGTCCAAATAAGGCTGTCGGTTGTGGGAGCCAACGCCTCCGCCAGAGCCGCGTGATATAGTGCCCTAATTGTTGCCAGAACTGTTGAATTTTGGGACAATTCCAAAGCATATGTCCCAATGATGCGTGAGCATGTGCACATTTCGGGCAAGAATGAAGTGTAGTAATCCCCATCCGGGCTGCTCGTTCCGGCGGGATATAGAGTCTCAAAACAATTTTTAACTGCATTTCCCAGTGGACAATATTAGGAGACACCTTCAGAATATTTTTCAGCGTCCTCTGTATCTGTTGGGCCGTTAACGTGCAGTGCAAGTCCTCAGCCCATGTTGCCGCTAAGATGTCCAAGTTGGGGCCAGAGTGCCCATCTCGGATCCCCACTATGTGAAATCGAAGCGGAATCCGCTGTTGTGCAGAAAGGCTAAAGAATTCTGAAAGAGCCTCCCTGTTATCTTCCTCAAGATGGTGCGCCGGAAGAGACTGAACGTAATGTCGGATTTGGTAATATGCAAAAAAATCATTAGGTGGTAAAGTAAATGTCCGACGTAAGTCAGCAAAAGTTGCCAGTTTCCCCTCCTCGGAGAATAAGTGGAATAGGTATTGAAGTCCCTGCACACCCCACCTCCGGAAGACAGGATTTTGCAGTCCAGGCTGAAAGGCTCCATTGCCTTGGATGGGTAAGTATAATGAAACCTCAGCAGGCAATCTAGCAAGTTTGCAAACCCACTTCCATGCTCGTCGAGCCGGTGCAAATATCGGGTACTGGGCCAACAAAGGACGAAGCCGCGGGTCCGCCACATGCAAGAAATAACTCACATGAAACGGAGCCAGCAAGGACAACTCCAATGATGTCGCAGTAAAGTCAGACGTCCCCCTAAACCAATCATTAATGTGTCTCATCTGACAGGCAATAGCATACCAATGTACATTTAATAAGCCATAACCCCCTCTTTCCCTAGGTAAGCACATTCTAAGAAATTGCATGCGGGGTCGCTTGCCACCCCAAAGAAACCGTTGTAATCCTTTAATTAACCGGGCTTTATGAGAAAAGGAGAAAAGCAAGGGCAGGACCTGAAATCGGTATAACCATTTGGGAAAGAGCACCATATTATAAAGAGCCACCCGTCCCGCTACTGTGAGCGGGAAAGTGGACCAGTTTTGCAAGTCCCGTAAAGTGTCATGGAGTAGTGGGGAAATGTTACAGTCATAAAGAGTCTTGAGGTCTCGGGGGATTCAAACCCCCAAGTATCGAATTGAGTGCACAGCCCATGTAAAAGGGAAGTGGCCCCTCCATGTCTGCTGCAGTGTTACTGGACTGGCTAAAGCAACAGATTTCTGATAATTCAAAGTAAAGCCTGAATAAAATCTAAATTCGTTGAGGGATTGTATAAGGTGTCGGATAGAGTGAGAAGGGTTAGTAAGCATAAACAAGATGTCATCTGCAAAAGCTAACACCTTTAATGTTTGATCCCCGAAGTCCACCCCCACTATATCAGGATCCAGAGATACAGTGCGCAGAAAGGGCTCCAAGTACAGTAAAAACAACAGGGGGGACAAAGGACATCCCTGCCGTGTGCCTCTCTCAATTAATATGGGGTCAGTGATAGTGTCATTAACAAGCAGTCTTGCCCGCGGTGTCGAGTATAACGTGCGTAACGCTGTGGCAAACCAACCCGAAATTCCCATATAGTGCAGTATTTCAAATAAAAATGTCCAATTGACTTGGTCAAAGGCTTGCGCTGCATCCAAGCTGAGTAATAACATCGGGGTGTCATGAGATTGTGTATGGGCCAATGACAAGAGTGCCTTTCGAACGTTATGGACCGCCTGCCTTCCCTTTACAAAGCCCACCTGTGTAGACGCAATGATATTTGGGAGTAGAGTGGCTAATCTATCAGCTAATATTTTAGAGAAAATTTTTATGTCCACGTTTAATAAAGATATAGGTCGATAGGACTCAGGAGCAGTGCTGTCTTTACCTGGCTTCAAAATCAATGTAATCAATGCCTCATTCGCCTCTGTGGGAAAATGTTCATCCCGCATAACCTGCGAATAGTAGTCCCTAAGGAAGGGACTCAGCTGCTCCGCTAAAAGTTTATAAAATTCAGCTGTAAAGCCATCCGGCCCTGGAGCCGAGAAATTTCTTTGTTGTTTAATAGCTTGTAACAGTTCTTTAGATGTGATGGCTGCATTGAGAAATTCAACATCAGGGTCAGAGAGCGGCAGTAGGCCGGAATCTGCCAAATAATCCCTAATAAGTGGAGCATCTCCCGAGTCCTGGCGACCATAGATCTTCTGGAAATGAGCCTTAAAAATCTGCGCAATGTGTGCTGTGGAGTGCTGTAGATGTCCCTTATCATCCTTCATTCCCATTACATAACGATGACCTCGAGCCTGTGTTGTTAATCGAGCTAATAATTTCCCTGCACGATTACCATAGCGGTGGTAGCGAAATTTGTGATACAGGAGCATTTTAACCGTGCGTTCATGAATATAAGAATTAAGAGTAGCCTCCACAGAAATCAGGCGTTCCCTAGAAGCTCGTGAAGGAAAGTGTGTATAATGGTGTTTAGCAGTTGCCAATTCCTTTTCTAACCTAAGGATGCCCCGAGATAATCGGCGATTCCGCGCTATAACATATGCTATACAATCACCTCTAAGCACTACCTTAGCTGTGCTCCAGAACAGCGTCGGGTTATTACAGTGTTGTCCATTAAAGGTCAGAAAGTCTTCCCATTTAGTTATTAAATAAGTTTTAAAATGATCATCTGAATATAAGTAACTAGGGAATCGCCAACGTACAGGTCCCCGAATGCCAAAGCCCATGTTCACGTCAAGCCAGATCAACGCGTGGTCTGAAATGATTGTAGGACCTATTACCGCCGCATCCACATTTAAGAACGCCCTACTTGTGGTAAGAATATAATCTATTCTAGATTGGGTGTTATGCGCCCTGGAGCAGTGAGTATAGTCCCGTTCTGTGGTGTGTAAGAGCCTCCAGGGGTCAACCAGATCCAGCGTGGCACAGAGGTAAGGTATGCCTCTAGTTTGGGATGAGCTCACACTTTGTCCCGGCCCAGTACGGTCACAGGTCGGGTCTAGGACTTGGTTAAAATCTCCGGCTATATAGACCGGATCAGTAATGCGCTCTAAAAGCAATGCTGTAATGCCTTCAAAAAAGGCATGATCGTATGTATTAGGTGCATAAATATTCAAAAGGTAGAAAGAGTATGTTCCTACCGTCATCTGTAACAATACATATCTACCCTGTGTATCAGTGGCTACCACTTTCGCTGTGTATGGTAAGGACTTACGGAGCAATATCACTACCCCCGCTCGCTTTTGTGGAGAGGAGGCTGCATACACTGCGTCCACCCAGGACCTTCTCAACTTCTGATACTCTATGTCCGTCAACCTGGTTTCCTGTAGGCAGGCTATATCTACTTTATTCCGTTTTAGTTGTGTTAAAATTTTGGTTCTTTTAATAGGGGAGGTGATACCAGATACATTCCAGGAGGCTACCCTTAGAGTATTAGCCATGTGGTGTTAGAAGGGCTATGATCAGCAAAAAATAGAAAGCATAAATAAAGAAGCCACCCCAGGTTCCCAGCCATACCTGAGGTAGCCATAAGGCACTCAGGGCCTGCCCAAGTGCCTTCAATACAGTGGATGAGTTACTGAACAAGAAGCTCACCATAGCTTCAAAATATACACTCTCTTGCAGCCGTAAATTATATATATAGCCATATGATAGCAAAGGACTCCCCCCCCATTCGACCCCCTCCCCCCTTTCCCCCCCTTCCCAACCTATCCCCCTGGCGCATGGTTTTGAAGTCACAACTAGGGGTCCGTCCTAGGGCGGTCCCAGAGGTGTGAAAGATCACAAAACAATGCCACTCCAGACCCCGAGTCCCCAATAGTGCAAGAATAACAGTTATATCTTAGAAGCCCAGTATCAAGAAAACAGCAAAGAATAACTTGTCCACAACATACATTCCCTTGAACAATCATAACTTAACAACTGCCAGATCGCCAGCTCGAGTCATGGTTACTGGCAAAAGTGGGCCCCAAATGTGGCCCTGAGCCACCACAGTTGAGGGCCAATGCTTCCCATAAACCCAGAACCAGAGATCGACAAGCAGCCCTAGGTTGGTATCCACTCAGGTTCTGCTGTTAATCAGGTCAGATCAGACTGGGTAAGCACATGGGTGTTCAAATAGAGAGCCGCTTCCGCCGCTGTATCAAAGACATGCCATTGTCCCAGATGGTGGATACGCAATAGAGCCGGGTACAGGAACAGGAACCGTACTTTTTTTTCAGCCAAGGAGGCACATATCGGGTAAAATTGCTTCCTGCGCTCCGTGAGGGCCGCAGAGTAATCCTGGAAGATGCGGACCTCCGACTCTTCAAATTGTAAGGTCTCCCGGAGTTGTTTATATCTGCGTAGAATTTCCACCTTATGGTTATAATTTAAGAGTTTGGCTATAACCATTCCAGGCCGGGCCTCTCGGGCCTGTTCCCTGCCCAGACGGTGAGCCCGTTCAAGACGGATAGGTCCCAATCCCTCGGGTAAGGAAAAGGTTTTGGTAAGCCATACCTCCAGAGTTTGTAACAGCTTTGGACCCGCCACCGCCTCAGGAATTCCCAAAAAGCGTAAGTTGGATCTGCGGGAACGATTTTCCAAGTCTTCCAGTCTCTCCGCTTGCTTTTGGGTCAGGGCCTGCAGTTCCTGTAATGTGGTGGCCTGGGTGTTCTGTGTGTCCTCCATGCTGGATACTCTAGTCTCCAATGCTGTTGTTCTTGTGGTCGTTTCTGAGAGCATATTTTCTACTTTTAAAATCTGCTCTGACAACTTGTCGATGCTGGGCTGCATAGCCGCTGTCACAGCCTGGGTGAGGGCCGTCAGCGCCTCCGGCGCAATATGTTGGATCGCTGGGGTGAGGGCGCCCGACGCCATTTTTTCCCCTCCGCTCTGCGGGCGCTCCCGATCCTTTTTTTGCAGGCGGGTTGACATCGGGGGTGCGGATGCGGACAGAAATCTGTCCATGCAGCGAGTTTGGGGCTGCGCTTCAGATCGCTAATTTCTGGCGATCCCCCGACGGCTGTAACCGGGCAATTTGGGACTCGGGGCCCGGGAGCTCTGGCGGCACGTGTCTGCCGCGGCTCAACGCATCACGTGATCCAGGATTATCATCTTTATCACTTCCATGCGTCCTAGCCATGAAATAAACATCTTATTCCACTTTTCTAAATCTTTCTGAATATCTGCTACCAATGGTACATAGTTCTGCTGAAACAAGAGTGTCCAATCCGCTCCCAAAATTATTCCTAAATAGCAAATAGGTCCCTTTACCCATCTTAAAGGCACTGATCTCTGTAATTCCTTAACCTTTGACATAGATGCTGATATATTCAGCACTTCCGTCTTGGATAGATTAGCTTTAAATCCTGAAAGCTGACCATATTCAACCATAATATCTTTGAGAGCAGTCAATGACAACTCCAAAGCCTCAACAATAGCCAATATATCATCGGCAAACAAGGACAATTTTTCTCCTGCCACCCTCAAACCTTTTATCTGCTGAGATTGTCTAATTCTCTGTGCCAGAGGTTCAGTTATTAATGCAAAAATTAAAGGGGACAACGGGCACCCTTGTCTTGTCCCTCTCTGAAGTTCAAATGTAGGGGAATAAAGCCCATTTATTTTAACACAAGCTAATGGACTATTATATGAGGTAAATATCCAATCTATAAACCTTTTCCCAAAACCCATACATCCCAACACTACTTCCATAAATTTCCATTCAACTCGGTCGAATGCTTTTTCAGCATCGACCGAGACTGCCACCCATTCTGTTCCCTCCCTTATAGCATTCCAAACCAAATCTAGCACCTTCCTGATCCAATCAGCCGCCTGCCTCCCACTGATAAAACCCGCTTGGTCCGGATGAATAAGTGTTGGCATATGTGGTGACAATCTATCAGCAAGAACTCTAGCCATAATTTTTGTATCTATTCCCAATAGAGAGATAGGTCTATAGCTGACACAGTATGTATTGTCTTTCCCAGGTTTAGGTAAAATTGTAATTCCTGCTAATCTCATAAAATATTGTAATTGTTCCCTTTCTTTTAAATTATTAAACAATCTTTCTAAGAGGGGTTACAAAGGTTATAAACTTTTTGTAGTACAATCCCATAAATCCGTTCATTCCTAGTGATTTACCTATCTTAATACGAAGTATCACCCCTCGTATCTCATCCTCTGTTATATCCTCATCCAATCTTTGAGTCTCTGATTCTTGCAACTTCTTTAAATCTAACTGAGCCAAATTCTGCAACAGAGAAACCTCCTTTCCTTGATATTCTGATGTATATAATTCCTTATAAAATTCTAAAAACCTTTCATAAATATCTTTCTCTTTTGTCAATATATCTCTATGTTTGGAACGTATACTCATAATATTACCTTGCAAATGTTGTACCTTAATATGTTGTGCTAATAATTTCCCTGCTTTATTCCCAGATTCGTGGAGGGGCATTATCAAAAAAACAGTCTAAGTCCCTTTTTGGCCTAAGGCCTTAAACGTTGAAAGCAGAAGCAGGGAAAGTGTCTATAACCAAAACAAACGTCCTTGTTTTGATTATGGCCTGCCTCTACCTTCAGCTGTTTAAATGCCCAGCCAACCATTACGTCTACAAGTACACCCCCACGACGTCTACACTTATACCCCATAATGAACCAAAAAAACGCATAAGCCCAAAACGTCCAACACAAGGGCTTTTAGGTGAAGGAGGAGCCAGTCCTTTGCCTAAAAGCTGGATTCTGTAACCGGTGTCTGTCAAAAACAACACCGGTTACAGAATCCCCCCCAACCCCCCCCCCACACACACACACAACATCGGGGTAGGAGGGAATCCAAGCCTCCCTGCCCCGGGCACCCGTGGCACCCCCCGATGACATCGGGGCAAGAGGGAGCCTGAGCCCTCATGCCCCGGTGATCGTGCCCCCCCCCCCCCGCCGAGTACGATCGGGCCAGGAGGGAGCCCAAACCCTCCTGGCCCCTGCGACCCCCCCCCTCTCCGAGTACGATCGGGCCAGGAGGGAGCCCAAACCTTCCTGGCCCTGGTGACCCGCCCCCCCGAGTACAATCAGTCCAGGAGGGAGCACAAACCCTCCTGGCCCCGGCGACTTCCTACCCCCCACTACAATATGGGCAGGAGGGATCCCAGGCCCTCCTGCCCTCAACACAACCCCCCTCCCCCCAACGACCGCCCCCCAAACCCCCGATCGCCCCCCCCCGCTGACCCGCAACCCCCGGCCAACCACACGACACCCCACTCCCACCCACCCCTTCCCCGTACCTTTCAACATTGGCCAGACAGACAGATGCCAAGCCCGCCTGTCCGGCAGGCCAGATTGTCCCAGGCGGCTGAAACCCCGCCCATAGGTGGGGCCTGAAGCGCCTGGGCCAATCAGAATAGGCCCGGGAGCCTTAGGCTCCTCCTGTGGGTGGGGCCTTAAGCACATGGGCCGGGTTGGACTCCCTCCTGGCCAGATCCAGTTGGGGGGGGGGTCGCCGGGGCTAGGAGGGATTGGGCTCCCTCCTGGCCCGATCGTACACGGGGGGGGGGGACACCGGGGCCAGGAGGGTTTGGGCTCCTTCCTGGCCCGATCGTACTCTTCCCTTAAGAAGTTTTTAGGGATTCCCAAATCGTAATGGGTGAATATTGTTACATACTGTTATTATCCAAAAAATTTCTGATAATCTGTTCTATCTTCTGAACTACCTTAGGATCTTTTAACAGGATATCATTTAATTTCCAGTACCGTATTCATATCTTAGAATGTCCCCATATTAAGTCCACCCATATTGGAGCATGATCTGCCCAGTTAGTTTCCTCTATTTTGGCATCTATTAATTTACCTCCCAGAACTTTATCCAAACAAATCATGTCAATGCGGGAATAAACTTTATGGGGGGAAGAATAGTAAGCATAATATCTACCTAATATACATAGAGACCGCCACCCATCTGATAGATTTAATACTTTTAAAATTTTTTTTATTGTTTCCTATCTTTTTTAGTTCTATCACCTTTATTACTCATAGAATCCCAACGATGATCCAAAACTAAATTAAAATCCCCTTCCTCCAATAATAATCCTTGTTATTCAAAATTATGCTCAAGAGTTATTCAAAAAATTTCCCTTGGTTAATATTATGAGCTTACAAATTCACCAGTCACCTTTTCCCCATTCAACTCCCTTACCTATATGATCCATCTCCCTTCATCATCCTTCCATTCAGCCTTTGTAAGAACTTTCAATTTTTTATCAAATAATATCCCCACCCCTGCTTTTCTCCTTATTAGAAGCCCAAATTCTCACGGGATAGTCTTTAAAATGAATCATACTTTCTTCCATTTTTTGTAAATGTGTTTCTTGTACATAACAAATATCATAATTCAACCTTTTCATCTCCTTTAAAAACAATTGGCATTTTTGAGGTATATTAAATCCATTCACATTTAAAGTTCCCAATGTTATCTTACTTCCATTCATTCTTTCAATAACCTTTTCATTTTATTCTCTTCAACCTTCCTGTCCTTACAGATCTTACAATTTTTTCCCCAGGTCCTCCTTAATTCCCCAACCCCTTCCCTCCTCCCAATCCCCTCCCCCCCCTCCCCCCTCTCCTCCCCCTCTTCCCCTTGCCCCCTTTCTTGCCTTCCTCCAGGACTTCGTGTGATTCTCTCACCCACCTCAACACAACTTACAAATTTAAAGCTTCTCCCCCTCCCTCTCAACAATCTTAATCATTTTCTTCACAATTATATCTAATTATATCCATTACTTCATCTAATTTATCTGATTAAAGAACTTATCATTAACTTATTTTCAATTAACTACTTTATATCATAGTCATTGATATTGCATCAGTCTATCTATCAAACAGAGGCCATCGTGCCTTTAGATTCCTGCCCCAGCTCCAATTGCTGTTCCTCCTGTTGCCTTTTCTTAGATCTAACAGTAGACTCCTGCAAATGATACTTTTCCAATTTTTGTAATGCTGTTGAGCCAGTAGCCAGCCCAGGCAATTCCATGAGGCCCTCCTTATGTAAATAATCTTCCGCTTCAGTCACAGTTATAACTTTCTTATGAGTACCATTGATTGTTATCAAAAGGCCAAATGGAAACAGCCATTTATAACGCAAATTCTTCTGTTTCAAAACTGTAAGAATTTGGCGAAATTCTCTCCTCTTCTGTAAAGTAAATCCTGAAATATCTCAGTTATAAGTCTACCAGCTTACCATGCCCAATTTTCTGGCCTTACGAATCAGTCGCTCTTTATCCATAAAATTGTGCAGGCATACAATTATATCCCGAGACTTTTCAGACATTCTGGAACCTGCCATCCTGTGAGCCCTGTGTATCTTCAACACTCTCAGATGTTAACATATAGGCAAATATTTTGTGCGCCACTTTCACAGCATCTTTATATGCCTCGGTGTCAGGACCCCTCGTATCCGCAAATTCTGCCACTGAGATCTATTCTCCAAATCTTCTATACAATTCACAGTCTTTCAATTGCTTTTGGGTGTCCCCCACCTGGCCGCCTATTGTCTTTAGTATTGTGTCTTGCTCACCAACTCGCCGCTCAGTTTCTTCCACTCGTCCCAGCAAGTCCGCCAAATCCTGCCTTATTTCTTTTACAGCTTCTTTAAGTTTCCCCTTCCCCGCATACACTTCACTCTTTATTTCCAGGGCCAACTGCTGAAGTTCCTCCTTTATGGCCGAAATCGCCGGGTCTCCATGTCTCCTCCGGGGCAGAGACATTCGTTCTGTCTCCTCCTCTGAAGCACTCTCTCCCAACTCACATGGCGTCTCATGGGCAGTTCCCTGTCCACGCTGGAGGCCCCCTTTCTCCTGCCCTCTTTCCTGAAAATGACTCTCCTTAGGCTTTTTTTTCACTGGCATCTTTCTCCCAATTCTCCAAAAATCCCCAAATGCTGCAGCTTTTTTTAAATTTTTTTGCTTAAACTTCGCATGGTGGGGGATTCAGAGCCGCCGAGGTCAGCGCTTCCTCCTCAGCCCATCATCGAGGTTAGTGACGTCACCGGAAGTACCCTCAGAATAGATGTATTTAGGAAGAAACCAGCTCTCTCTTGCTGGCAAAACTCAATGCAGACCCACTGAGCATGTTAGTGTGGTTTTTTTTATCACTGACCACAGCGGCTAAAGCTCCAATGCTCATAGAATTCCTATGAGTGGCAGAACTTTTCAAGCATTATTTTTGTATTTTTATTCATTACAATATATTAATTTAAACAAACTATATGGGGGCAGAGACATTACTTTTAATTTATCCTTTGTATTCCTTACTTTTCTAATATAATACAATCATAGCACTAATAATTCAGAGGACAAGCAGGCTAGCTGGTGTCATCAACTGAGCCCTAATATGGATTTTCTGTTAGAGCTTTCCTTTTCATTGTGCTGACTGGTCTGATAGGTTATGTCACCCTACCATAGATAGAAGCAGGGAAGCTGAATTATTCCTGTGACATCCTGTACAAGAAGTAACAAAGCCTGGAACTTCTCCATATTTATATGCCTCTAGCAAGTTGTGCAAGTTAGAATGGATTAGCAGGAAGTCTTCATATAGGTTTCCAGTAGAAGTGGTTCACACTTATGTGCCTTCTGTTTGTAATGTGGTTTACTTGCAAAATTCAGTCCTACCCATTCCAGACCCTGCTGTGTTTTTGGAACAGAAATGAGGTCTGGGAATTTAAATCTGTTTTCTGCATGGCAGTATGCTGCATTGCTACTTATGTCAGTTCCCATTAGTAAGAAAGATCCAGGAATTGTAAATAGGCAACCTACATTTCTGGGGCACCTTTTACAGGCTACAGGGGTCGGGACCCTTCACCTTCCCTCTCATCTGTGAACTTTTATAGCTCAGTGATTTTTATTGATGAAATTGTAAGGAAACAACACCAAGCAATAAACACGGAACTTTTACCGTCTCTGCCAGTGATAAAAAAAAATCACTAATACAGATTCATAAAAGGGGGGATATGTTTATTTTTGTTCTGTTGCTGTTATATCTGGTATATTGAAATCTGTCAGTTTGGATTCTAAAATCTGATATTTTGCATTTTTATTTTCTAGAACCTTATCCCTTATTTCACATTCCCAGTCATTTTTAGTAACTGTAAATGCATTATTTTTTTTGCATAAGTTCCATTGAATTAGATATTTAAAAGACTGTTTTATATATATAACATTCTCCGAAGACAAGCAGAGCATTGTTTCTCACATTTGGGTAAATCATCTGATGGAGCCCAGTGCAGATACTACCCCAGCTTTAAGAAACCTTTGGCAACATCCCACTAAGCATGTACAAGTGCTTTCCACCCAAAAAGAGTGTACAGGACCAACAATCTTAATTTTTCCAAGGAGCAGATAAATCATATATTGTGAGTTCTCTTTATTGCATCTATTTTTATTTTTTGTACATATTTTTTCTGTATGCATATCCTCAAGCAGGACCAGGGAACCATGATTTACATTGTACCTTACTGACTGAGACAAGTTTGGCTTCCCCTTTTTCTGGAGTTGTCCTCTGAAGAAATTTTGAGGTTGGAGGTTTGGTTTTTTTCCAACCCTCAGTATGTAGAACCAGGGATCTCTTCTTCATCCCAACATCTAGTCCCTGGCTCTTCTTCATCTGCCTGAGGGTGTCTCCAAGATGTGCTGGCTTCCAGGAAAGACTCCACATAGAGGTTTTATGCTTTCAAATGGAGGAGGTTTGGTGTGCCCAAGATCCTATCTCTTGTCCTACACAAAAACTGCTTGAGTATCTCGTACACCTCTCGGAGTCTGGTTTGAAAGCCAATTCTGTAAGGGTCCATCTGTGTGCGATTTATGCTTATCATCACCATGTAGGAGGTAGGCTAATCTCTGTATAGCCTCTAGTTCAGGGGTTCTTAACCTGGGGTCCATGAGGGTCAGATAAAAATTAACATTTAGTTTCACTATATAGCCCGGTACTGTTGATTTTTCTTGCAGATAACAAGAGAGTAGTTGTAGTAGTAGTAGTAGTAGTAAATTAGATTGAAAGTTCTTCTGAGAAGGGACTATCTATTCTATGTTAAAATGTACAGCGCTGCATATGCCTTTCAGTGCTGTAGAAATAATAAATAGTAGTAGATCTGTTTAATTTGCACAAGAGGATTGTATTTCATAATTATAATGATTAGCCATTACTTTTTGCATAAAAAAGGAGTGCTTTTTTAGATTGTTTATAGTTTAATAATACTTTGTGTATGTCATATATGTATGAGATAATCAAATCTTGTTAAATAAAGTACATTATATTCATTGCAAGCAAAGTTGTATTTATGTGAATATTTCTGGGGAAGGAGGTGCATAACTTTCATCAGATTCTTAAAGGAGTCTATGACTCAAAAAAGGTTAAGAATCACTGCTCTAGTTGTTTGCTTCATAAGAGGTTTGATGTTTTCAAAGCCCCATATCAAACCTCTGACTGTCATAGGATCTTGGTGTTGTGCTCACCTAGCCGATGAAAGATCCTTTTGAACCACTTGCTTCTCTGCATTTAACCTAAGTTCCTTCCTAAGATGGCATCGGAGTCCTATCTTAACTAATCAGTTGTTCTTCCAACATTTTTCCCAAAACCTCGCACCCATCCTGGCAAAAATGCACTGCACATCTTGGACTGTGATTTGGGTTATTCTTCCCAATATGCATCACTTTGCATTTGTACACATTAAATTTCATCTGCCACTTGGACACCCAGTCTTCCAATTTCCTAAGGTCTGCCTGCAATGTTTCACAATCCGCATGTGTTTTAACAACTTTGAACAGTTTAGTGTCATCTGCAAATTTAATCACCTCACTCATCATTCCAATTTCCAGATTATTTATAAATAAGTTACATAGCACCGGTCCCAGTACAGATCCCTGCAGAACTCCACTTTTTACTCTTCTCCATTGAGAAAATTGACCATTTAACCCTACCCTCTGTTTTCTATCCGATAACCAATTCCTAATCCACAGCTAAACTTTGCCTCCTATCCCATGACTCTTTAATTTTCTCAGGAGCCTCTCATGAGGAACTTTGTCAAAAGCTTTCTTAAAATCTAGATACACTATATCAACCGGCTCACCTTTATCCAAATGAAGTCAAGCAAATTGGTGAGGCAAAATCTCCCTTGGCTGAACCCATGCTGACTCTGTCACATTAAATCATGTTTGTCTACGTGTTCCACAATTTTGTTTTTTATAATTGTTTCCAACATTTTGCCCAGTACTGAAGTCAGGCTTACTGGTCTGTCATTTCCTGGATATCCCCTGGACCCTTTAAAAAAATCAGTGTAACATTGGCCACCCTCCAATCTTCAGGTGCTAAAGATGATTTTAGCTACAGGTTAAAGATCACTAACAGCAGGTCAACAATTTCATGTTTGAGTTCCTTTAGTACCCTGGGATGTATACTATCCAGTCCAGGTGATTTATCACTTTTTAACTTGTCAATTTGGCTTAGTACATCTTCCAAATTCACAGAGATTTCTTTCAGTTCCTTCACATCATCACCCTTGAAACCATTCCCAGTTCTAGCAGATCTTTTACATCTTCTTCCGTAAAGACCAAAGCAAAGAATTCATTCAGTCTCTCCACTATGGCCTTATTCTCCCTGAGTGCCCCTTTTGCTCCTTGATCATCCAACAGTCCCACGGATTTCCTCACTGGTTTTCTGCTTCTGATGTACCTAAAGAAATTGTTATGAGTTTTTTCCTCTTTGGCAAGTTTCTCTTCATATTCTTTCTTAGCTTTCTTTATCAATGCTTTTGCATCTAACTTGTCAGTGCTTGTTTCTCTTCTTATTTTCTTCATTAGGATTCATTTACCATTCTTTAAAGAATGTTTTATGGGGCTTTAATAGCCTCTTTCACTTCACTTTTTAACCATGCCGGCTCTCGTTTCCTCTTCTTTCCACCTGTGCTAATACGTGGGATACATCTGGTCTGGGCTTCCACGATGGTATTTTTAAATAACATTCATGCCTGATGTACAGTCCTAACCTTTGCAATTGATCCTTTTAGCATCTTTTTAACCATTTTCCTTATTTTATCATTTTGGCCTCTTTAATTTCAAAAGTCCAACAACTTCACTCTTGCAACAAGTTCGCTGTCCTTCTTCAATTTGACCTTTCTGCAGCTTTCGACATTGTCCATCATGACATACTAATCCTCCAACTTTCTGAAATTGGCATAAACTCCACAATCTTAGATTGGTTCTCAAAATTCTTACGTTCCCACTCCTACTTCGTTAACATGAATGGCACCTCATCCTCCCCTTGGAAACCGATTTGTGGAGTTCCTCAGGGTTCACCTCTATCCCCGATTCTTTTCAATGTTTATATGTCCTCCCTGAAACTCCTCCAACTATCCCCCTTGGAGACACTTTACACCTACGCCGACGACATCCTCATCCTCCTCGAGACTGACTCTAACCTCACCAACCTCTCTGATAACATCTCTTCTTGTATAACGAATCTCCAATCCTGGGCTCTCACCGTTCAAATGAAACTAAATGAGACCAAAACAAAACTACTTTGGCTCGGCCCAAAATTAGATCAGCTGCCCATCCTCATCCCACTATCCTCTGCCACCAAACTGCAGCTTGAGCACTCAAGCAAAGTTCTGGGAATCATCATTGACTCTACACTGTCCTTCAACAATCACTTCAACTCCTTAGTAAAAAAAATGCTTTTTCAAACTTCTCTTGTTAAGGAAAGTCAGATCTTGCTTCCACCAACAACACTTTGCTGTCCTCGTCCAATCCATTATTCTATTCAGACTGGATTACTGCAACTCCATCTACTTAAGCCTAACAAAGAAAAGTCTTCTCAGACTGCAGCGGATTCAGAATACCGCGGCTAAACTAATCTTCGCAAAAAGCAAATTCGACCACGTCTCCCCACTTCTGTCTAAGCTTCACTGGCTCCCAGTTATCCTCAGGGTTAACTACAAATGCACCTGTCTAGTCTTCAAGTCTCTTCAGGGCATCCTTCCTCCCCTTTTTCCACTTTCTTGGCTCTCCTCGAATCCTAACTCCACCAGATCCACTCAAAAATTCAAACTATCCTTCCCCTCTTTAAAAGGCATATCCCATACAGGCAAACTTGGAACATCCCTCCTCTTCAGGATCACCGAGCTGTGGAACAGCTTTACTGCCCCTCTTCGGAGTTCGACCTCCCTCCAGCGCTTCAGAAAACATTTGAAAATTTGGCTTTTCTCTAAAATGTAACTACTCCCTCCCTCTCCACTATACTGTCCCCTCTTTCTTTCCTTTTTACTAAGCCCTTCTTCTTTCCATTGGAGTTCCTTTCTTTATTAATTCCTGTAAACCGTGTCGAGCTTCACTTCTGTGGAGATGATGCATTATACAAACTTAAGGTTTAGTTTAGTTTAGTCTGCCTTTTGAAAATTAAATGCCTCTACAGCAGATTTCTTTTGCAGTGTCACTCCTAGTATCAGCTCAAATTTGATCATGTTATGATCACTGTTTCTGAGCGGACCCAACACAGTTAACTCCCGATGCTTTGCATTCCACTAAGGACCAAATCTAAAATAGCTCCCCCTCTTATCAGTTCCTGGACCAGTTGCTCCAAGAAGCAGTCATTTATGATGTCTATGAATTTTACATCCCTAGCACTCCCTGATGTAACATTAAACCTGTCAATGTTGATGTAATTGAAATCACCCTTTATAATACTGTTGCCTAATTCTCCAGCTTTCCTGATTCTGAAAACATTTCTTCATCTGTCTGCTCATTTTGTTCTGGAGGACAGTAGTATAACCCTACCTTTATAGTCCTTCTCTTCACGCATGGAATTTCTATCCATATGGATTCCACACTGCTATCTATGTCATGCAGAATGTTTATTTTATTTGATTCAATTCCCTCTTTAACATGTAGCGCAACCCCACCTCCAATTTGATCTACTCTATCCTTGTGATATAATTTGTACCCAGGTAATACAGTGTCCCATTGATTGTCCTCCTTCCACCAGGTCTCTGAGATGCCTATTATATCTACCTCATCATTCAGTGCTATATACTCTAACTCTCCTATTTTATTTTTTTAGGCTTCCAGCATTTGTATACAGACATTTCAAATTGTGTTTTTGTCTTGCAACTACAGACTGCTGAGAAGACAGGGAAAATTTGGGTCACTCACTCTGCCTTCCTCTTAAACCCTCCTTTCTTTCACCATTATTGAAACCTCTCTACTGGGACTCCCTAAATATCCAGTTTCAGTAGTATCCTTCAAGGATTCCTCACACCAAACCATCAGCTCCTGGGCGACTGTTGGCTTTCCCCCGCATCTCATAGAAACATAGAAAATGACGGCAGAAAAGCCCCATAGCCCATTGAGTCTGCCTACTCCCTAACTACCCTCCTAGAGATCACCCTCTGACGGTAACACCTTTACACTACCCTTGTAGAAATCCGACGTGGGCATCCCACTTATACTTAAAATCAAGCATGCTGTTGGCCGCGATCACCTGCTCTGGGAGCTTGTTCCAATGGTCAACCACTCTTTCTGTGAAGAAATACTTCCTGGTGTCGCCATGAAATCTCCCGCCCCTGATTTTCAGTGGATGCCCTCTTGTGGCCGAGAGTCCTTTAAGAGAGAAAATATCTTCCTCCACTTCGACACGGCCAGTGATATACTTAAATGTCTCAATCATATCTCCCCTCTCCCTACGTTCTTCGAGAGAGTATAACCGCAATTTGTTCAGCCTTTCCTTGTATGAGAGGTCTTTGAGCCCCTAGACCATCCTGGTGGCCATTCGCTGAACCGACTCAACTCTCAGCACATCCTTATGGTAATGTGGCCTCCAGAATTGTACACTACTCCAGATGAGGTCTCACCATGCCCTCTAAGATGCCTCACTGCCCTATTAGCATGTCTATGTGGCTAGTCCATTAAGATGCTGGTTCCTCTAACGTCCAAATGGGCTTGATTTGAACGTTTTGAACTTGGATGTTTTTGTATTCGAAAATGGCCAAAAAAGTTAGGTATGACCCCCCCAAAATTTGAGTGTGTAGCGGTTTTGAAAATTGACTTTTCCCTGCTCTGACTTTGGATGTCTTGCTTAGTCAATCTTTTGCCTTCAAGCTGGTAGAGATGTGGAATAGACTTCCTGACTCTTAGCTATAACAATTTCGTAAAGCCGTGAAAACTCTGCTGTTTACACAAAATTGAAATGGCTTAACTATAGTATCAAAAAATTTACGTTAATCCAGCTTTTTTTCTTTTATGCTCTCTTTCTTATGTATTCTAATCTTAATTACATGTGAATCGAGTTGAGCTCCGTTGGTAGATGACCCGGTATATAAATTGAAGATTAGTTTAGAAACATCCAAAGTTGGACTTAGACGTTCTGTTGAAAATGCCTCTCCACCTTTGATCCTAATAGGCTTGGAGTTGCTCTTTTCCGAAAGAACGATATCCACTCGGCTAGCGGACTGTATCTCCTTTGTGTATACTCAGGCTGGGTTGATGCTGCAAGGTCATGTAACAGCTCACATTGTACGGACTATGGCTGCCTCAGTAGCTCATTTTCACTCTGCTTCAATTGAGGATATCTGCATAGCAACTATTTGGTCCTCAGTCCATACATTTACCTCTCACTATTGTTTAGAGCAGCGGTGTTAAACACGCGGGCCGCGGGCCGCATATGGCTCTCCAGGTTTTATTTGCGGCCCGCAGTCTGGACGCGATCAACAGCATTTCTCTTCCCCTTTCCCTTCCTTTTGGAGCAGCAGCGTTTCTGGCCGGCTCGTTCCGTTCAAAGCCGCGGGTTGGCGGCTTCTTGCGCTATCCACTCCTGCATCGGAAGCCTCTCTGACATTACAACATCAGATAGTCTTCAGACGCAGGCATGGATCTTGCAAGGAGCCGCTACCCGTGGCTTTGAATGGAACCAGCCGGCCAGACATGCTGCTGCTCCACAAGGAAGAGAATGGAAGGGAAGGGAAAAGAGAAATGCTTCTGCTACATAGGAAAGGGGGACCCTAGGGAAATGCTGCTGCTGCTGCTGTACAGGGAGAGGGAGGGAAAGGGGAAGAGAAATGCCTCTCCTGCACAGGAAAGGGGGAAGGGAAATGCTGCTTCTGTTGCTGCTGCACCCAATTGGGGAAAGAGAGGGAAGGAAGGAGAAGTGAGAGGAGAGGAACAAGAGAAGAAGCCAAGTTCATGGGAGGGAGGGAAGGAAAGGAGATATCAGACCATGGAGGGGGAGGGAGAGATGCCAGGGCATGGGGGAAGGGAAGGAGACAGATGCCAGACCAGGGGAAAGGAAGGAAGGAGGGAGGGAGAGAAAAGAAGGAAAGAGATGCCAGACCATGGAAATAGGACGGAAGAAGAGAGAGATAGGAAGGGAAGGTAAGACATGGAAACGTAGATTTTGAAAAGAAAGCAGAAAAATTGAACATTAAGTTAATGCCAAAGATGGATGCAAGGCAGAAAGTGAAGACGGAGAGAAAAACAGTCAAAGGACAAGAAGGCCCTGGAAACATAGTTGAAAGCACAGAAAAATAAAGTCACCAGCCAACAAAGGTAGGGAAAATGATTTTATTTTCAATATAGTGATTGAAATGTGCCAGTTTTGAGAAAGAAAAGATATTAAACTTTAAATATGAGGGCTGCAGAAAAAATAGACTACTTGGAGGGCCGCAGAAAAAATAGTTAATGTCTTATTAAAGAAATGACAATTTTGCATGAGGCAAAACTCTTTTTACATTTGTTTATTTTTTATTTTTTTTAATTCTTTATTCATTTTAAAACTTACATCAAGTGCACAGTAAGTATCAAACAATTATAATACACCATCACTTGAAAAATCTTCAATATCATACACCAAGAAAGATTTAACCACCACCCCCTTCCTGTTAAAGGAAAGTTTTATAAACCATAAAGAATTTTACCTCTTGCAAAATTGTCATTTCTTTAATAAGACATTAAGTATTTTTTCTGCGGCCCTCCAAGTACCTACAAATCCAAAATGTGGCCCCGCAAAGGGTTTGAGTTTGAGACCACTGGTTTAGAGCATAACTCCAGGAGAGACAATTTGGACAAGCAGTTCTGCAGAATACGTTCTCTACTTAAAGCCAACTCTCCCCCCACCTCTGTTGGATTTTGCCTAGATCCTGAATATTCAATATTTAACCTCTTCCAGAGACATAATCCTGATATCTTAGGAATCCCACGTGAGAATATTCTCTGAAAACTGCTATTTCTTGCTGGCCTCATTGGTCTGAGAGAGGCAAGCAAGAAGTTTCATAATACATTTTAGCTAAGTGGATCTTATATTTTGAATGGATTGAAGTGTGTTTATATTTATGGAGCTATGATTTGATTCACAGTGACACATTTTGCTTATGCACAGAGACACTGAAATAATTTTGTTGACGTTTTCAAATAAAGAGAAGAGAGATTTATTGTAATGTAACGTTTTGGTTTTGCCGTCAAGAGCTTGTTTATTGCTCTTAATATAGCACTTGTGGAGCAGCTTAGTCTGCCATGTTACTGAACTTATCTCTCTCTTTATATTTGATTGTTTATTGGGTCTCTGTATGCTTATGGTTATAAGGAGCTTTGTTATTTTACGATTTAATGTATTCTCTTTTGGGAATTTTTTGGTGTTCAGAATATGGCAGATAGATGTAAGGATTTACA
This sequence comes from Geotrypetes seraphini, assembly GCF_902459505.1. Lineage (NCBI taxonomy): Eukaryota > Metazoa > Chordata > Amphibia > Gymnophiona > Dermophiidae > Geotrypetes > Geotrypetes seraphini. The sequence continues at coordinate 106,099,138 of NC_047088.1, read as the reverse complement.
CCAGGTTCAGTTGGTGTAAATCCTCACACTTAAAAGATAGGCAGGGATCCTGGGATTAGGCACTATTCTATAAATGGTGCTTAACTCGGAATACCATTTATACAATAGTGTTTAGGGCTCATTTTTTTAGCACCAATTTTTTCATCGCCATATATAGAATTTAGTTCAATATGATCAAATCAGATTTATTATATGTTCCACTGTTAAATAATTACATATTTTGGCCCGGATTCTGTCTGGGACGGGCGTCCTATACAGAATCTGGCCTATACCTGCCCAATCTAAGCCCAATTCTGTAACCAACGTCCCTGTTACAGATGCTGGTTACAGAACCGGGTTACTTTAGACGCGGTCGCTATACTTAATCGCAGCAAGGGATCTCCCTGCTGTGATTAGTATAGCGGCCGCAGCTGCGGCCGCCATTCTCCCCCCCTCCCCCCTAAACGCAGCAGGAGAGTGCCCAACCCCTCCTGCCGGTAGGCCCCCACCGTTTCCCGAAGATCGCCAGCAGGAGGGTGCCCAATCCATCCTGCCAGACCCCCCCAACGCATCCCCCCATCCCCGAACCCCCATAATGAAATGCCCCAACCCCCCTCTTTGGATCCCCCCCCCCAAAAAAAAAACCCATCCCCCTCCCCGGAACCCTCCCAGGCTCACCTAGCATGTTGGCTGGCCGGATGGGTCCTTACACCGGCTGACTGGCAGGCCTGCCTCCATCCAAATGAGGTGGGCCTGCCCCTCCCTTCCCCAACCCACAGGAGCTTAGGGCCTGATTGGCCCAAGCGCCTAAGGCCCCTCGGCCTGCTTTGCTCTACAACAAACCCTATTGCTAGAAATTGCATCTTTTAAACCAGTGTTATACTCAGCATGAAACAAATCAAAGATTATTTTAGATAGATAAAGTAAGTATGGAGGTTTTGGAGCTGGAGTATGGCTTCTCTGACTCTGACTTATGGATTTTTCATTAGCTGCTTCCTAGAAGAGGTGGAGGAAAGATAACAAGCAGCATGACTCGGCTTCTCTGTTCAGAACATTATGGATCCAGCTTGACCCGAAGATATATTCAAAGGGAGGATGGACATCTAGCCTGCATCTCGGAGCAGAGGAAGGGTAGCTGCCACTCTCTCTGTCTTTTATTCACAGTGAGTAATATAGTGAAAGTGATGGGATTTGTTGGAGGCAAACTCTGGCTGATAGGTCGAGCTCCTTCTTTTCAAGTTTCTCTTTAAGCAGGCCCTGAAACCAGAAGCATAATTATTAAAAAGGTGTAAGTTTTCACTCATAATTTACAAATTAAATAATTTTGGCTCCAACTTTTATTTATTTATTTGATTTTATATCCTGTCCTCTCAGAAGAGCTCAGAACGGGTTACAAGTTTACATACATAATAAAGTGTATTTATACAAAGTGATGGCAGACATGACATTGTCCAACAAAGATGGCAAAAAAACATAGTAAACAAAGCATGGTAAAAACATAATATGATACCATGGTATGGTGAGACATAGCATGACGAGCATAGTATGACAAACATAGTATTATTAGCATGGCTAACCTAGCATGACATTACAGTATGACGTGTAACATGATAGAACCTATTGCGGTAGACGTGAAACAGCAAACATTGTGTAACAGACTTAGAGGAGCATTTTTGATAGGACGTATAATCTGAGGTTGGACGTTTTGGACAAGATGTCCACAAACCCAGAAGAAAAAATGTCCATGTTAAAGCTGCCAGACATCTTTCTTTTATTTTTGAAAATGACCTAGGTATAAGTTTTGGTCCTTAGGATGTTTACCTTTTTTGGCCATTTTCAAAAATAAAAACAACCACATGAAAAACGCATAAAAGCAAGTTTTGTAGACATACCCAACTACCTTGTCCGATCACAGTAGGGGAATCCCCATTAGCTAAGTCAGTTTCGAGGATTCCTGCCAGCTCAGCTGATGGAGATTCCCCCTGCCAGGATCAGCTGGAATCCATCACCCCGACATCCCCAGAGCCCCCCAACATTCCTGGATCCCCCCACATCACCTGACACCACCTAACATGAGGCAACACCCCAATCACCTGACACCCCCAACATCAGGCAACACCTCGCACACACATATCACCTGACACCACACGACATGAGGCAACACTCTCCCACATCACCTGACACCACCTGACATGGGCAACGCTATCCACCCACATCCCTGTGTCTTCCGATGCAAAATCGGTAGGAGGGAATCCTACTCCCCCTCCTGATGATTTTGCATCGGAAAGTATGGAGGTGTCAGGTGAAGTGGGGGGCGGTGTTGCCTCATGTCGGATGGTGTGGGGGGATGTTGCCTCATGTTGGGGGTGTCAGGTGATGTGGGGTGTGTTGCCTCAAGTCAGGTGATGTGGGAGGGGGGTTAAGTGATGTGGGGGGAAGGGGTGTAGGGCTCCAGCTGATCCTAGAAGGGGGAATCCTTATTAGCTGAGCCGGCAGGAATCCCCAAAACCGGCTCAGCAGATGACAAGCCCTCAATGTGCTGGTTTTTCCCCCCATTTCTGGGCGGTGGGAGAGGGTCATGACCACTGGGGGAGTAAGGGGGATAGGGTCATGCCTTAAACCCTCCAGTGGTCTTCTTGTCAGTTTGGTCACCTTTGGGGCACTTAGACCTGTTTTACTTTGGTCTAAGTTCTGGCGTGTAAGTTCCACCTAGGATGTCCTGGAAAAGCTTTGAGTATTGCTTCAACATGTCCAGGTGGAAGCCCACATGATTCCCACACATAACACACCTCCCAACATGCCCCTTTGAGCTCTGAATGCATAGCAGCTTAGGAGTGCTACTGAACGTCCAGAAAGTTTGTTTTGATTATCGGCATTTGGACGTTCCTGCTATTAGGAAAGCCAAGTGCCGAGATAGGGCAAGATTTTGAATGTTTTAGATTATGCCCTTCAAAGCATGAGAAATCATAGCATGGTAGACATAGTACATAGAAAAATGATGGCAGATAAAGGCCAAATGGCCCATCTAGTCTGCCCATCCGCAGTAACCATTATCGCTTTCTCTCTCTGAGAGATCCCACGTGCCTATTCCAGGCCCTCTTGAATTCAGACACAGTCTCTGTTTTCACCTCCTCTTCTAGGAGACTGTTCCACACATCTACCACCCTTTCTGTAAAAAAGTATTTCCTCAAATTAATTCCTCCACACCAAAAGGTGTTCACATCCTAAGGTGGTGTTGGAGTTCTATCTTAATCAGACAGTTGTTCTACCAAATTCTTCCCAAAATCTTTGCCTATTCTGACGAAAGTGTATTGCACACCTTGGCCTGCACACAAGCCTTGGCCTTTCTGCTGTGAATTAAAGCCCGTAGACTGTCCACTAAGCTTTTTTGTTTCATTTGATCCAAACAGGATGGGGGTAGCCATTGGCAAATGTACATTATCTAGTTGGCTGGCAGACTGCATCTCCTTCAATTATGTCCAGGCTGGGCTAACATTTGAGGGTTATGTCACTGTTCATAACATTAGAGCTATGGCTGTGTCAGAAGCCCACTTGAGGTCAGCCTCCATTGAGGAGATTTGCAAAGCCTACAACGTGGTTATCAGACCACACATTCATATCACATTATTACCTTGAAAGTGGTAGTGTGCTACTTGGAGCAAATTTTGGGACATTATATTCCTTGGGCTTGCAATTGGATAGATATGAGGCATTTTGCCTTTGAAATCACAATTATTATCTCTTTCTAAGAAAGTCATGGCTTTTGGGCAAAATGGTTATCCTTGGTGAATGGGTCAGTAGTAATGCCCTCTCTTTTTGGGTGTGGCATAATTGTCTTCATGCACTTATGTTGCTAGAGCAAAAATGGGCAAACAGTCATTCAGTTCAGGAGAAATCACCAGCAAAGTCTTGCTCTTAATTCATTTTGATTGAATCCTTTAAGTGGGGGGTTTAGTACTGCATATGCCACAGATGTCAGGATTAGGGGTATTTTTAAAAGGGGAGGAGGGACAGGGTAGGCTTAATTGTGAAGTTTCATTGTTTGTTCACTTCTGAAAATTAGTGTGAAAATATTCCCTGGTTGGTTTGCTCCTGAGGTGAAATGCTGGAAGTAGATAAGAGACAACTTGTCTAACATGTTATGTTAATCTTATATCCTGCTGAATCCTCATAAATTAGAGTTCTCGGCAGGTTACAAGCAATACAGTAATACATAGCTTTCTGTATCAGATTAAACACGTTATATAATGTTATATGTATTACATATATTTATCAACAGGCATCATATATCATTGATATCTCAAAGTTCATTAGGTGTGAGATTGATCAGGGATCATTGGATAAAAATTAATAGGAACATGGGTTGGAAGGGGGATTTTCACCTATACAGGAGATCACATGTTCATTGGTAATTCCACTGTGATTATATACAAATATATTTTATTTTTTGCATCTTGGTTATATTGGAGACTTAAATCTTAATTTTAAAAAACTCTTAAACTTTAATGCCTTGAACAACCTCTCTGACCTGACAGTTGATTTGATCAGACAGTCATGCAGAATTTGTTTGGAGTCTAGAATCAAACACCATTCTCCTAGGCTCACTTTTAAAATTCTGTTCCAGGCTACATCTATACAACGATTTATTCTTTAGTTCAGGATGATTGATGTCTAACTGGTCTTGTCATTGCAAGTTTCTGTTGTCCATTGTTTGTTGTTTTTGGTGGGCTTGGTACAGTAGCTCTTAGAAATGTTGTCCTGGTTGTCCTTGGAGAAAGCAAAATTAGTCACCTGTAGCAGGTGTTCACCAATGGCATCAGGATATGTATTCTCACATACCCTCTCTCCTCTCCTAGGAGTTGTATTCCTTTAACTATGTCATTGTACTGTTAGTCCCTTGCTTTCATGCTGGGCAGGAAGGTTCTTGCACATGTGTGGTGGAATGCTGCCAAACGCTCTTTAAAGAGAGCGTATGCTGAGTAGCATTTACTTCTGGGCTCCATCAGATGACATCACCCATATGTGAGAATATGTGTCCTGCTGTCCTTAGAGAACACCTGCTACAGTTGAGTATCTCAGGCTCAGCTTTACCACTGGGGCATATAATCAACTGAAGCTCTGCAGGACTCTGAGCTTCTCTGGATCAATGCAAACAAGTGTGCTGAAATATGGGAAGTTAAGAGAGAGTGTAGTGGATGGCTTGAGTTTTCTTTTCAGTCAGATTCTGACCCTTAGGAAACAACTGCAATGTGCATTATGTTCAGGAGACTGTGGCAGCACTTATCAGTGATTTATTTTGTTCTCCATGTATGTGTGCAAAGACTTGGGCCCTCTTCTGTCAAACTATGATAGCAGTTTTTAGCGCAGGAAGCCGCACTGAACGGCCCACTCTGCTCCCGATGCTCGGGAGTAGCGTGGGCCATTCAGCATGGCTCCCCGTGCTAAAAACTGCTATCGCAGTTTGATAGAAGAGGGCCTTTGTGTCCCCAAGACACTTTTGCCCATATTATTTATAACAGAAGCTTGGAGAGAGCAACAGATGAATTGTCCTCTTCCAGGTTTAATGGTGACTCTTATTTTTCACTCTTTTATGTTTGTAGTCCGTGTTTCTACCTCAGGGTTATCCAGAGAGTGTCAGTGAAGACTACCTTACTTATCAAATCTGGGATACACTGCAGGTAAGAGCAAAGCTAGAGAGTGACTTAGATAACAAAAATTACATATATATATATATATATATTTATTTTTTTTTAGAAAATAACTTGCAGTTTTGTACTGTTTAAATTTGCTACCACATACTAATAAAAATTATTAAAAAAGAAAATAACTTGGCATTGGAGTTATTTAACAAGATATGACCTCATATAAAAAAGACAGTAGAAGCAGTATGGTCAGGGGATGGTGCACTACTTTACTAATGAAAGGGTGATCAGCAGTACTGGATAAATATTTTAAATACTAACCATGAGAACAACAGAAGAGGCTAGAGAGATGTCTATTCCAACTCAGTTACATTTATTAACAACAAATGTCCTTGATCGAAAAGATAATATATAGTCCCAAGATTAGGAATCCCAGGAAAGTCCTGACTAGGATCCAAGTTTCAGCTAAAAAAATTGCCTTCTTTAGGGGACAACAATTGAACTAAAATGTAGTAGGACAGAAAACTATACATCAATGCAAATCATTAAAAACAATATGTTAATCATTTAAATAATAAACCCCCTCTTTTCCTAAGGCGTGCTAGCCGATTTAGCGCGCGCTAATGGATGCGTTAGCATTTTGCGCTAAATTGGCTAGCGCGCCTTAGTAAAAAGGACCCCAAAGTGAGGACATATGCATATAATCAAATGAATATGCATGAAAATACTAAACCATATACAGTAAAACCTTGGTTTGTGAGCATAATTCATTCCGAAAACATGCTTGTAATCCAAAACACTCGAATATCAAAGCAAATTTCCCCATAAGAAATAATGGAAACTCCACAACCCCAAAACTTTTTTTTTTTTTTAATTTCCATTATTGTTTTTATACCATTTTAAAACTCAAATAGAAAAACCTAAAACATTTTTTTATCTTAATATCCATGATACATGCTATGGCTGACAGAGCAACTTGAAACACAAAAACATGAAATAAACATAGAGGATCCTTATGTAGACAAAAAAAGTGGAATCAAGTAAAGCAAAACTTAATTGACTTTCTAGCTGGAATGAGCTTTGACAATAGCTCCACAGATGGGCAAAAAAGCCCAATACCAGGCAGACTTCTTGAGTCTGGGGCTTGTAATTAACAAAGTCAGATCAGGAGCAAGGCTGGAGTATTTTCAGAGCAACTCCAGTATTGTAGAAATCCTAAAAAACAGGCTGGGTGGTGGATCTCAAGGACTGGATTTGAGAACCCCTGCACCTGATAGTCAAGTTGCATAGCATTCTGCATGGTTACACAACCATCAAAACGACAAAATAAATTTCTGTATTTCAAGTAACATTACATGGCATTATGTCCATGTACAAGGATTCTTCAAACTTTCTTTCACAGCACTGCACCAGCCCAAAAGTAATGAATGTGTAACCAAGAGATGCAATTGTCCACGGCAGCCATGAAGGCCGCTTTCCGCTAAGCTGGCCTCACTCTTCGCTCTGCACTTCCCTCCCAGTTCGCTCGGCTGCTGCTCCCGGGGCTCTATGTCTTCAGACTCGGTGCCGCTCCCACTGTCCTCCGTGGCCCGTCACCCCCACTTCTTCAGCGCCTCGCGGTGCGAGTATCAGCAACAGCAGGAGCTAGAGCAGTGGACGCAGGAGCAGAGGCAGCGGGAGCAGGACCAGCAGATCATCTCCGAGCGCCAGCACCAAGCCAAGGACACAACCCCAAAACTTTAATACAAAATACTGTATGTACTTGTATTGCAAGACCTTGCTTGTTTAGAACAGTCACTACACTCTTGCAGTGTCAGAGAAAGAGTGAGAGAGAGAGAAGAACTATCGGCTCAGTTGTGATGATGTGATGTGTATATACTGTATGTACTTGTATTGCAAGACCTTGCTTATATATCAAGTTAAAATTTAATAAAATGTTTTGCTTGTCTTGCAAAACACTTGCATACCAAGTTACTTGCAATCCAAGGTTTTACTGTATATATAATGGAATCAAAACAAGCATAAAACATAAACAAGAAAGTAAATGGCAGGTGGACAATCAATTATGACAAATTAAATTGCCTTTGAAAATCATCATAAAGTCTAACCCCCTCTTTTACAAAGGCGTGCTAGCCGGTTTAGCGTGCACTAAAATGGCTAGCGCACCTTAGTAAAAGGACCCCTAACTCTATCATTCAGTCTAGGAAACAAAATATGAATATGAAATACATATGAACTGAATAGTTTTGGACCAGCATGGTCAACATGGAATATAAAAAAATATAAATGGTTAAAAACAATATATTAATTGTAAAATGGAAGATATGGGAATGTAATATGCAAAAAACTAATAAAATTTATGTATAGGAATAAAATTAAAACAGGCATAAAATATTTAAACAATCTTTTAAAAAAACCTTTTAAAAAGAAGAGAAAATGAGCAAACTGGATGATCATACATAAAAAGTACTATTGGGGAGGTGGTGAGGTCACTGTCCTGGATGGTTGGCTGAACGCAGATCAAACACGAAAACAAAGGTACTCAATTTTCGGGGCACAGACTTCGCACGCATGGGAGATTTTGTCCATCAGACGGTGCAGGACCAAGCGGAGACCGATGATGTAGAAGCTAAGTGGTTAACACTAAAATCAACCATACATGAAGCAACTAGCCGCTTCATAAAATCAGTAAATAAACAACAAAGAAACAATAAACCCCAATGGTTCACCGCGGAGATCTCGCACCTCATTAAGGAGAAGAAAAAAGCGTTTCTCTCCTACAAGCGCACGGAGAAAAGAGAGGCAAAGGTAGAATATAGGACCAGGTCTACAGCGGTCAAAATGGCAGTTAGGGAGGCAAAACTTCGAGTGGAAGAAATTCTGGCAAAAAACATTAAAAAGGGGGACAAATCCTTCTTCAGGTATATTAGTGACAGAAAAAGGAACACAGGCAGGATAGTACGCCTTAGAAGACCGGACGGAAGTTACGTGGAAGCAGATTCTGATAAAGCCGAGCTACTGAATGAATACTTCTGCTCAGTCTTCACCTGTGAGGCACCGGGACACGGTCCGCAGTTGAAGGCAACACAAAGCACAGAAGACCCGTTTCAGAATTTTGAGTTCACACCAGGTGAAGTTTACAGTGAACTGACAAGACTCAAGGTGAACAAAGCCATGGGACCAGACAATTTGCACCCGAGTGCTCAGAGAATTGAGCGATGTCCTGGCGAAACCGTTGGCTGAGCTATTCAATCTCTCCCTAAGTAAGGGGAAAGTTCCCCTGGACTGGAAATTAGCTAATGTCGTTCCTCTGCATAAAAAGGGTTGCAGGGCAGAGGCTGCGAATTATAGACCGGTGAGTCTCACATCAATAGTGTGCAAACTCATGGAAACATTAATTAAAAGCAAATTGGACACGATCTTGAATGAAGGGAATCTTCGGGATCCCAGTCAGCATGGATTCACCAAGGGTTGGTCCTGCCAATCCAATCTCATCAGCTTCTTTGATTGGGTAACAAGAAAGTTGGACTTGGGAGAGTCTTTGGACGTCGTGTACCTGGACTTCAGTAAAGCTTTTGACAGTGTCCCACACCGCAGGCTGCTAAGCAAGATGGAATCGATGGGGTTAGGAGAGACACTAACTGCATGGGTCAATGATTGGCTGAGTGGCAGACTTCAGAGGGTGGTGGTTAATGGTACCCTCTCTAAAACATCGGAGGTGACCAGTGGAGTGCCGCAGGGCTCGGTCCTGGGTCCACTCCTTTTCAACATATTCATAGGGGATCTGACTCAAGGGCTTCAAGGTAAAATAACACTATTCGCCGATGATGCCAAACTATGTAATATAGTAAGTGAATGCAGTTTACAGAATTATATAGCGCAGGACTTGCTTACATTGGAAAGTTGGTCCTCAACCTGGCAGCTAGGCTTCAATGCTAAGAAATGTAAGGAAGCGGAAATCCATGCAGGACGTACTTCTTGAATGGAGAAACTTTAACTAGGACTTCAGCAGAACGAGATTTAGGAGTAGTCATCAGTGCAGACATGAAAACTGCCAATCAAGTGGAGAAGGCTTCATCTAAGGCAAAGCAGATATTGGGTTGTATCAATAGAAGTTTCGTCAGCCGAAAGCCTGAAGTCATAATAATGCCATTGTACAGGGCCATGGTGAGACCTCATCTGGAGTACTGTGTGCAATTCTGGAGGCCACATTACAGTAAAGATGTGCGCAGAATTGAATCGGTTCAACGGACGGCCACCAGGATGATCTCGGGGCTCAAGGGTCTCTCATACGAAGAGAGACTGAACAAATTGCAGCTCTACACTCTCGAGGAACATAGGGAGAGGGGAGACATGATCGAAACATTTAAATACCTCACGGGACGTGTCGAAGTGGAAGATGATATTTTCTTTCTCAAGGGACCCTCGGCCACAAGAGGGCACCCGCTCAAACTCAGGGGCGGAAAATTTCATGGCGACACCAGAAAGTATTTCTTCACAGAGAGAGTGGTTGATCATTGGAACAAGCTTCCAGTGCAGGTGATCGAGGCAGACAGCGTGCCAGACTTTAAGAATAAATGGGATACCCATGTGGGATCCCTACGAGGGTCAAGTTAAGGAAATTGGGTCATTAGGGCATAGACAGGGGGTGGGTAAGCAGAGTGGGCAGACTTGATGGGCTGTAGCCCTTTTCTGCCGTCATCTTCTATGTTTCTATGTTTCTCTGCATGTTCTGGCCTTAATTTAGCTCTTTCACTCTCTAGAATGTATATAATTTGCGCAAAAAAGAAGCGTGGATGTAAGACACCTTTGCAGATCACGTTTGTAAAGTTTGGATCGCCTCAACCACCCGTAAAGCTCTGAAAGATTTTGCTTTCATGCCTAGCAGCTCAGGAGCCTGCAAGATGATGGCGCAAGGCGAGCAGCGTGCACCCTCCCCAGGTTTGGAGCCAATGATAGAAATGAAAGATCTCCTGCATGAAATCAAAGCTGATATAAAATCGTTGCAGGCCGAGCTCTCCACATTAGCTGCTGATCTCCTGGGCGAGATTGTGGAACTTGGGCACCGGGTCAGGGAGATGGAAGAGCACCTGGATGAACACCAGGACCAGCTTCAAGAATTTGATATACATATAAAAGACCTTCATACGCAGCAAACATACATGTTAGATAAGCTGGAGGACTTGGAGAATTGGGGACATCGCTCAAATCTTCGAGTGCTTGGTGTCCTCGAACTGGCCGAATATGTCAACTGTGAGTGGGTGGTCCAGAAGGTGGCTAGTATGTTACACTCCACCGATACCTCTTCAGTTTCTCCTGATACTATTGACATTGAAAGAGCACATCAAGCCCTCACAGCACCCCGTGGAAATCGGCTGAGAGATATAATTGCCTGTTTTTCCAATTTCAAAACCAAGGAGCTCAACTTAATCTCAAGTGGGATACCTTTGAGATTGAATTGTATCAAGACCTAGCATCTGTGACGTTTCGGAGGAGAGTGGAGATGAAACCAGTGTTGCTTTACCTACAGGACAGAAATGTGAAGTATCGGTGGCGACATCCTTTTGCACTAATGGAGGGAAAACTGCAGACGGTGCGGTCCCTAGAAGAAGCGGCCCAACTTTTTTCTAAGGAACAATTTCTTTAGGGGGTGGCTCCAGCAAAAGGGCCTGCCCCATCTTCAGTTTCATGGCCACCCCGGCATTGTTGTCAGAGAGTGGGCTGCACCGGGGGCACACTAACTAGGCAGTTCCCGGGGGCTGCCACACATCCTGTACCTCTGATATGAGGTGGAGTATTCAGAACGGGGTGTGGATTTGAGTTTGAAAACAGTTTTCCAGCTGGTGTCTTGGCACCTTCCAGACATTATAAGGGTGGCCAGGGAGTGTTGGACTGTTGGCTTTTTTTTTGTTTTGGGTCCGGAGGCTAATATTCAGATTCAGTGGTCCCCAACCCTGTCTGGAGGCCACCAGACCAATCGGGTTTTCATAGTAGCCCTAATGAATATGCATGGAGCAGATTTGCATGCCTTTCACTTCCATTATATGCAAATCTCTCTCATGCATATTCATTAGGGCTAGCCTGAAAACCCGACTGGCCTGGTGGTCCTCCAGGACAGGGTTGGGAACCACTGTTCTGATTGATTGCTTAGATTGGATAAGTGTTTGTGTTACTGTTTGGATGATTACTATTATGTAGGGCCTGAGCATGTGGAGAGCCCTTCCTCCTGAAATCCAGGTGAGTCAGGGGAAGGAAGGTCTACCTGAGGCTGAGAGATGGGAGGGGAGAGCCAGATTGGGTGGAGGGGGGGGATAAATTACAAGGTAACTACAGGGATCAGCACCAGTGGGGCAGGGGGGCCTTTCTTCTATCCTGGGAGCCTATTAGGAACATTGGGGATCTGATAGCTTTATTATTGCAGCTATATGGTATCTGTAATTCATGGGTACAATGTCTGAGCTGAGGCTTTTATGGATGAATGCTAGAGGGCTTAATGTTGGGCCTAAGAGGCATATGTTGTTTCAAAGCCCATATTGCTTTTGTTCAAGAAACCCATTTTTGTACCCCGTCACAAATATGTTTTGAGACATCCCAGATTTCTGGAGATCTATTTGGCCTCCAATAAAGGGAATAAAAAAATCTAGAGAAGTTAGTATTATTATCGCAAAAGGAGTACAGGTAGACTGCAAAAAAGTGATTTGGGGGCCATTGGTTTACTTTGGCTATTGTATATGCACCCAACGAAAATCAGGGGGCGTGTCTTTTATCCAGAGGAATTTGGAAGGAACTTTATTAATGGGTGGGGATTGGAAAACAATTTTTAACTTTGATTTCTTTTATATCATGAACCCTCATTGCAATTTAAAATCAATGGGTTTTTTTTGTCAGAGCCCATGACATTGTTGAGGCGTACCAGACAGAAATGTCCCTGTTACTATTTGCCATAGTGAAAGAAACTCTGGCTTGCTTGATTCGTGTGAATCTTGATATTCAGGGCTTATGGGTACATGATAAGTCCTTTAGCACCTGGCCCAATCAGACCCTAAGGCCCGACATTCGGGCGATGCCGGGCCTGCTGGATGGACAGACTTGGGACCCATCCATCCGGCCTACTTTTTCCAGGTACAGGGGGGGTGTCAGGGTGAGGGGGAGTGGGGTCAGTGGGTGGAGGGCGATTGGGAGTTCGGGGGGGGGGTCGGTCGTGGGGGGGTCATGGGCAGGAAGGCCTGGGATCCTTCCTGCCCATATCTTAGTGGGGTGGGGGATGGGTGGGTCTTTGGGCAGGAGGGGTTGGGCTCCCTCCTGCCCGGATCGTATCGGGAGGGGGTCTTCGGGCATGAGGGGTTGGGCTCCCTCCTGCCCGATCCGTTCGGGGGGGGGCCTGGGATCCCTCCTGCCCAATCCGATCGGGGGGGATGGAGGGTGGATCGCGGCAGGAGAGATTAGCTATCTCTCATGCTACGAAAGCCGATCACCCCTCTACCCGAACTGCCACAAACCGTGCAGGAATGATTGGGCATCTTTCTTGCCACGGGTCGTGGCAGTTCGGGTAGAGGGGTGATCGGCTATCGCAGCAGGAGAGATAGCCAATCTCTCCTGTCGCGATTGCTGCAGTGGTGGGTAGGCAGGTTGCCGGGATCACTGAGCTGATCACAGCAGCCGTGATCAGCTCAGCGGCCCCTTTTTTGGCACTTATACCTGTTTTGACTTGGTCTAAGTCAAAACGTATAAGTGCCGATTATGTAACCTGTCTAAACTTTTGGTTATACCTGCTGTACGACTATGTCTAGGTCAGCCCACCTCCCTCCCTTTCCCATCCTCTAAAAACGCCTCTTTTTGCTCTATGCATTTAGAGACAGGGGAAAGGCCTAAGCTGGTTATAAATACATCTAAAACAGTGGTCTCAAATTCAAACTCTTTGCAGGGCCACATTTTGGATTTGTAGGTACTTAGAGGGCCTCAGAAAAAAATAGTTAATGTCTTATTAAAGAAATGATAATTTTGCATGAGGTAAAACTCTTTATAGTTCATAAATCTTTCCTGTTGGCTAAGTCTTAATAATAATATTGTAATTTATAGCTAAAGAGACATATGATCAAGAAACTGTTTTATTTTACTTTTGTGATTATGATAAACAAACCGAGGGGCTCAAAATAGTACCTGGCAAGCCACATGTGGCCTCCGGGCCGCAAGTTTGAGACCACTGGTCTAAAATCAGCTTTGGTTATGGGTACTTAGACGATCAGGCTTTTTGATCGTCCAAGTACCCATTTAGGCCTCTTTTTAGATGTTTGGGGTTTTTTTTTTTTCTGAGCCCCTTAGTATATAAAAACCCTATCAGAGACTCTAAAGGCTACCCTACTATTGCCTAAACTGACTTTGCTGAAAAGGCAGAGTACTGAACTAAAAAAGTAAAAGAGAAGGACAATGAAATAACCTACTGAAGCCCAAGTTTTACCTTTTCCAAAATTTGAATGCGGGTAAGATATTCGAATGGAATTTTTCTTCCCCTTAGCAGATCCTCACCCAGCACCTCTTCAAGACAAGTATGAAGTATGTTGTAACTTTTCAATTGTACAGTCATAAGAGTACCTCTGAGATCTCCATAAATGTTAGTGCTGGTTGCGCTCAGGTAGCTGGTTTGTTAGTTCCACCTTGGTTTTTTTCTTTTGTCTCACATGTTTTGTACTATGTTTGTATATTGTTTTATATTGAATTTGATTTTATTCTCAACACTATTTAAAGAGTATAACAGAATTGGATTGGATACGTTGGGAAGAATCCCCGTACCCATTCTCCTTTTATAGTACTTTAGTATGAATTGAGGAGGAGCAAGAGTGCAGCCCAGAGCAGGAGGTGGAGCTGAAGAAAATTTAACTCCTTCTACACAAACTCATGAGTGGGGATGCGGGAATAGGAAGTCGCTGCAGAGACGTCTTCCAGGACAGGCCAGTGGTAGAAGGCTCACCTCGTTGCTGCTGCCACCAGCTGCCTGAAGATTAAATCACAGTGCATGGCTGGGGAGAAGGTAGGAGAAAGAGTCAGGAGATAGAGAGATCGTGAGGGAAAGCAGCGCCAGAGGAGGGAGGAAGGAAGGGGGCGCTGAAGAAACAGCATGGATAGAGGGATTGAGCTGAAGAAATAGCTTGGAGGGAGGCTGGAGAAATAGCATAAAGGAAGGGGGGCTGGAGAAACAGCATGGAGGGAAGGAGAGGGCTGGGAGAAACAGGAGAAAGGGATGGCTTAAAAAGCACTATGGAAAGGAGAGAGAGTAGGAGAAAAGAGCATGGAGTAGGGTAATGCTGGGAGGGAGGGAAGAGACAGAAACAGCTGGAGAGGAAGTTGGAAAGAGAGAGGGGCACCCATGGGGGATGGGGATTGGAAGAAGTAAGAAAGAAAGCACACACACAAGAGAGGGGGGTTGGAAGGAGAGAGAGAAGCACTAAAAGGGTACAGAGGTTGGGAAGGTGGACAAAGGAAATGGGTGGAGTGTAGGCAGGTCTAAGGATGGAATATGGGCAGGGTCATGTGTTATCTTTTTTTTTTTTGTCTTCACAAATATGGTAACCCTATCTTTCTGTATTAAAGGTTGCACATACCAATCTGATGCTTGCAGGATGCTCTGGTGAATATATTTTTTAATTGTTTCTTCCTGATCTCTTGATCCCAACAGTCTTTGTCTCTTTGTCAGGCATTTGCAAGCAGTATTACTGGGACTTTGGCAACCCAGGCTATACTGCGTGGAGTTGGAGTTGGAGATGACTCAGCCACAGTTACTGCAGCTACAATCACATGGATAATGAAAGGTCAGGATTTTGGAAAATGTATATCACATTTGTCCCCTGGTATAGATCCATATTTACCTTGTTCCTGTTCTTCTTTTACCTTATCCATGATAAATCCTGAGCTTTTCTGGCATCTTTGATGGATTATGTCCTGGTTTATTTTTCTGTAGATGGCACAGGCATGCTGGGGAGAATTCTGTTTGCATGGATGAAAGGGTAAGAAGGCTGTTTCTGTATTTCCTTACCAGTCAAAAATAAGTTTATAAAACACCAGTGCAGGTCCCCCTCATTCCCAGTACAAACCTACTCTTAGTAACATGCATATATTAAATTACTGTGACTTGGCCCTAAACTTGATCAACTACCTTTGTCCATTTCAATGCCATCTGGATCTTCACTGCAGATTGAATTCTCAAGTAAAGTTCTGGGTGTCATTATAGACTCGGCACTTTCATTCAATGACCATCTTAATTCTATGGTTAAAAAAATGCTTCTTTAGTCTCCATATGCTGAGGAAAGTGAGATCCTGCTTCCACCAACAACATTTTGCTGTCCTCGTACAATCAATCATTCTTTTGAGGTTGGATTATTGTAATTCGGTCTACCTAAGTCTAACCAAGAAAAGTCTTCAAAGACTTCAACAGATCCAGAATACTGCAGCTAGGTTGATCTTTGCAAAAAGCAAATATGATCATGTTTCCCTGCTTTTGTTAAAACTTCACTGGCTCCCAGTAATCTCTAGAGTTTACTTTAAATGTGCCTGTAACATTTAAGATCTTGCATGGCACTCTTCCCCCTTTAATTCCTCTATCCTGGAACTCTGTGAGACCTGATATTACCAGATCTAGCCAAAAGCTTAAATTATTTTTCCCCTCGTTAAAAAGTGTTATCTATATCGATAAATTAGGGAAATCGCTCTACTTTAAAATTAATGAGCTTTGGAATAACTTTCCTGTCTAGCTGCATAATTTGGGCTCTTTCCAATTATTTCGAAAACACCTGAAAACGTGGCTATTTTCAAAAACGTGGCTGCTCTCTATATAACCACTAATTTTTATTATATTTTCCTTTCTTAAACTCTTGTAAACTATGTCGAGCTCTATCCTTATAGAGAAGATGCGGTATATAAGCTCAAGATTTAGTTTAGTTTAAAAACATAAAAAATATGTATAATAAATTTCATTCATCCCCCAGCCCCTTCCTTTTATATACAATTCTGCAACAACCCATTACCTCCCCTCTCTTGTCTCCCAATACACACTTCCACCCAAACTTCAAGTAAAGCAATATGAGTATGCTTTTATCTATACCATTTTCTATCACTAAATCTCAGTTCCTTATGCTCCATGTTACTGCACTGAATGCATGGATTAGTTAGGCTCCCTAAAGCAGGTGCATTGTGATTCTTCTCTTTCCATGTTCAAATCTCATATAAAAGCCTACTTTGGAGGCAGTTTTTAAAACTTAGACTCTTAATTCTCCCTGATCATGGCCTTCCTGATGCTACCTTTTGTATAATTAAAGTTTATAATATATATATATCTTGTTTGTGTGTCTTGACTAAATTTTTAAGCTCCAGAGAATCCTGTAACACCATATAGAGTAGTAATCGTAGCTTCAGCTGCAGCAACATTTAAGCTTTTCTGAAGCTTTTCTGTTCTCTCTTCAAATAGGAGCAAGTTGGACTGTGATGCTAAGAAGTGGAGGTGAGTGTGAGGGTAGGGATAACAGCATGGCATATTCTGAGGTTATGAGGTACATTAATACAAGAGAACTCGTATGAAACGCATATTGTTAAAACTGATTGCAGAGAAATGCTGTGAAGGTTAAAACATAAACTTTAGTATATATCAGTGATTTTCAGTCCAGGGTGTTGAAGTAAATTGGTTTGTCATCAAGAGCTGGGAGATGTTTCCTTAAATTTTAACATAGCAAGCCATGCTTTCATAATAGCTTACTGAGGAAAGCACAGAGCAGGAAGCAGAGGCTTGAAATTCCTGCTAGAGAATGACACGGTGACGGTTTACCCGCGGCCACCGCATTTAAGCCGCGGGTCACCGCCGAAAACGGGGAAGAAAACTAGCAGTCGCTGCGGTGACGGGGACAAGGCCATTCACCGACCGCGGAAACGGTGAACAGGTTTGTCCCCGCGGGCCAATGTACCCCCTTCTAGGAACCACTATTTACCTGTGTTTCACCGTGCTCCTCATTTGTCAGATCAACCCTTCCTGCCAATCGCAGCAGAAGGGTACCCAACCCCTCCTGCCGGTCCTCCCAATGGCCTCCCCTAAGATCGCCGGCAGGAGGGTACCCAACCCCTCCTGCTGGACCCCCCCCCAACGAACCCTCCCACCCCGGAACCCCCTTAGTCTTACTTTCCAAGTTGGACCGGACAGCTCCTCGCTCGTCTGGCCAGCAGGCCTGCCTCCGTCCAAATGAGGCGGGCCCGCCCCTCCCCTCCCCTGCCTAACCCACAGGATCCTAGGGCCTGATTGGCCCAAGCACCTAAGGCCCCTCCTATAGCGAGAGTGGCTTTAGGTGCCTAGACCAATCAGGCCCTAGGATCCTGTGGGTTGGGCAGGGTAGGGGCGGGCCCGCCTCATTTGGACGGAGGCAAGCCTGCTGGCCATACGTGTGAGGAGCCGTCCGGTCCAACTTGGAAAGTAAGACTAAGGGGGTTCCGGGGTGGGAGGGTTCGTTTGGGGGGGGGGTCCAGCAGGAGGGGTTGGGTACCCTCCTGCCGGCGATCTTAGGGGAGGCCATTGGGAGGACCGGCAGGAGGGGTTGGGTACCCTTCTGCTGCGATTGTCGGGAGGGCCGTGGGGGGGGTCTACAGGAGGGGTTGGGTGCCCTCCTGCCGTGATCGCTGGGGGGAGGGGAGACTTGCAGCCGTAGCCGCAGTCACTATGCTAATCACGGCAGGGAGATCTTTGCCGCGATTAGGTACATTTAAAGTACATGTCGTGTTTGTTTTTGCATTGCTAGCCCCAGGGGTGGTGGAAGATTAGTGATTGAAAAACTGTATGAAAAATAACTATTTTAAATTTAGTGATCAAAATGTGTCAGTTTTGAGAATTTATATTAATTAATTTTTTCTCTGCGTGTTTTGTTTTTGTATAGTTATTAACTAATATTTAACTAAGTTTTAAAGTTTTAAAGAATGTTTCCTTTATACGTAAATAAAGAAAAGTGAATGGGATTGCAGTGGCGGTGACGGGGCGGTGAATGGGTTGGCAGTGGCGGTGACGGGGCGGTGAAGAGGATGGTGAGACGGGGACGGGGCGGTGACGGGGATGGTGAGACGGGGACGGGGCGGTGACGGGGATGGTGAGACGGGGACGGGGCGGTGACGGGGACCAATTTTTTCACCGTGTCATTCTCTAATTCCTGCCACTACTTCCCATCATTGCTTCCCAAAAAGCCCAGCTGGAAATATGGGATCCTGCTCCCTTCTCCTCAATTGCTATCAGCATTAATGGGAGTAGCAGAAGAGTAGAAAAAGAGGCTTTCCTCCCCTTCCTTTAGAAAGTGAGATGCAAGACTTGGATGGAGAAAAAGAGAAGGGTGTCCTGGGAGAGGCATGTGAGAGACAGGGGTTGGGCACAAAAGAGTATGTGTGAGTGGACCAAGAAAACAAACAGTGGTGGTAACCAAAAACAAGAGTGAAACCACATGTCCAGGGACCAGTTCTTTATTAATCACTGACCCAACATGGTTAAAGCAGCTACCTAGCCACGATTCATTTCAAGATAGACAACTGAAAAATAGGCCTGGGAAATCCTGGCCTATATTTACAGCGCCTGGGTTGTTGGGGGGAGTGGGCGATGGCAACAGGAAGGAGTGGGCATCCCTCCTGTTGTGGGGAGGGGTAGTTCAGTTGTCTGGTGGGGGGGCGATGGTGGCAGCAAAAGGGAGTGACCATACCTCCTGCTGATGGGGGGAGGGGAAGCTTGGTTGTTGGGGGTGGCAACAGCAGCGATGGTAGAAGGGAGTGGGCATTTCTCCTTCCTATTATAGTGGGGAGTGTCGGGGGGGGCGGTGGCAGGAGGGAGTGGGCATCCCTGCTGCCTATTGCTGTGGGTGTTTCTGGTTATTTGGCAGGAGGGAGTGGGCATCTCTCCTGCCATTTGGGGCGTCCTTTGTCTGCCACAGCCAGCTCAGATGATTGTAGCAGCAATGGCTTTTGGGGAGCCCTGCCGGCTCAGCTGATCGGGGTGGGTTCCCCTGCCATGATCAGGTTATGACTGCTGCGGTTTAGCAACAAAGATAGGTAACTGAAATATAGGCCAGGGTTTTCTGGGCCTACATTTCAGCCACCTATCTTGGCTGAATCAGGCACGATTCTGTAACCGACTCCCTCAAGTGATTGACACACAGAGGTGAAAATTCACAGCTGGCAACCTGCGAGAGACTGCCGAGTCTCCAATGGATGTCAAACAGCCTGCATTCAAACCTTTGTTTGTCAGAAGGAAAAAGAGGGGGACTGTCCTGAGCTCCTATGAAGTAAATGCAGGCTGGCTGACAGGTACCACCAGGGTTTGTCCTGTCAGTTGCAGACCAAAGTTTGTGTGATCTTAATACAGACAGAGCTCAATGATCATTTCAAGCACCAGAATCTCCCTCAAAAGGGACAAAAAAACACACCAAATCAAATAATAAATTGTGGAGAGTGCTCCTACTGGCACGCATGCAGAAGAGAAAAACTGTAGGTGGAGCTAAAGAGCCCAGTGAAATACAGCAGAGGCACAAAGAAAAAATCCAGAGTGTATTCCTTCTGCAGATAGCACACAGCCATGGGGACACTACCCATCTGTCTAGAATGTCTCACCTATCTACTGGAAAAGAGCTTACCAAGGTAAGTACATAATCTCTTTATGTCCATTTTCCAGGCTGCACTGTAGCATCCTGAACCATTTTATCCTAATGGTAAGCACAGTTTCCTACTGTTCCCTATCACCTCCTTTCTCAACTTCCTATTAGCCTCGTTGCCCACTCCCTAGTGTCCTGTTGCCATCCTCTCTATTTACCCCCTTCCAAACCATTATCTACCTTGTTCTGTCTTATCTTCCCTCACCAGACTTAGCTCCTGAACCTTCTCTGTCAATGAGCACCTTCTGACATCCAACCACTTTCTTCTCCAGCTTTCTGTTGCCTGCCCCCTCCCCTTACATCTCATCTTCAGTTCAATTTCCACTGTCTGTCACCTCAACCTTCACAGTCCCCTGTACCTCTCAATCCTGGCTGGCTGTCCCAGATCATTTGTACCATGTCTTCAGCCCTCCTTTCAGATACTTTTCCACCTTCCCATCTTTTTCCTCTTATCTCTGAAGGCTCTTTCTTTGCACACCTGCTAATTTCTGACAATATTTCTCTCTTCTTACTCCATTTCTCCAGACACTATTTCTTGTCCCCTCCCTTCACTCCCCCCCCTTGCCCTATTGAAACTCAACTGTTTATGGGGTCTGCAGGATGTATTAGGAAGCCTCCTACTAAATGTTTTCTCCCACTTTTAGCCTATGGGAAAAATGTTTAGTACATAGACCTGAATATATACAGGTCTCAGTGAAAGGGTTATAAAATCAGTAGGGATTAGATTTCAGGATATGACTGAACATTTATTTGAGTTTATGCTGTATTTAAATAAATTTTTCAGACTTCCGGCGGAAGCATGGGGCTGTAAGGTCGGGAGATCTGCAGCTCCGACACGCCCGCCACAGATCTTTAAATAATCGGCAAATTTTTCCCCTAGCAACCGCTCCCCCGACGGTGGTGATCCTGCAATCGGGTTTCGGGCTGGTTTTGGAGCGAGTGGCGGAGGGATGGCCGCAAAGACGCCGGCAAAGAGCCGAGATCGGGGGAAGCGGGTAGACTCCAAAATGGCGGCGCCCGCGGCTCCTGCCATGCCGGAGTCCCCGAACTCGCACTGGATTGCGGAGGTGTCAGCTGAAGTGCAAGCCGCGCTGGAGGGCACGCTCGGTGCTAAACTGCAGCGAATCCTTGATAAACTGGATTCTTTAGACCAGCGCTTTGCCATGCTTACCTCTGAGGTCCGGGACACTCAGCAGCGGGTCAGCAATGTGGAGGACTCAGTTCACAGGCTGGCTCAGGAGCAGGGGGCGCAGGCTTCCTCTCTGGCAGTGCTTCGGGCCAAGGTGGAGGACCTTGAAAACCGGTCCCGCCGGAACAACTTGAGGTTCATCGGCCTGCCCGAGTCAATTGCGGAGAGTGACCTGGGGGATGTCCTGGAGCACTGGTTGACCGAGTCTCTGGCTCTTCCACAGAAATTAGGACCCCTGCGCATTGAACAAGCCCATCGCTTGGGGAGGCAGAGAGACGGAGCGGAACGTTCCCGTGTGGTGATCTGCCGGATTTTGAACTACCGGCATAAGTTGGAGGTACTCCGAGCTTTGCGGCAGGGGAAGAAACTGCAATATAATAATACTTCCGTCCTGTGTTTTCAAGACTACTCTGCAGAGGTCTCTCAGGCGCGCCGTAAGTTCTCTCCGCTTTGCTCTGCTCTGGTTCGTCGCCATATCTCCTTTTCCTTGCAGTACCCAGCACGTTTGCGGGTGATGCATTCGGGTACAGCTCATCATTTTGACTCTCCTGAGGCCGCTCAAACCTTTGTGGATGAGCATTTTCCTGCTGCCTCCTCCTAGACTTTGTGGACTTTGCTGATGCTTGAAGGGGGATCCCCTAGAACGCTGGCTTGTGGGACCTGTGCCTCTGGGGAGGATCCCGAGGCCCGTCTTCTCAGCCCTCGTCGGACTATTGTTGGACTTGCTTCCGCCTCTTTGGGGCAGGAACTCTGTGCGGCTGGGGAGCTTTTGATGATTCTGGTGTGAATGGTGGGAGTGTGTGTGTGGTTGGGTGGGTGGTAGCTTGCGGGTTCCTTTTGGTTGGAAGAATCAGGGCTGTGTGTGGGTAGGCTGTGAGAGGAGTGTATGGGGCCTTTTGCTTATAGGGGATCTGGGTGGTTCTTTCTTAGGGGGTTTACTCCCCCTTTGGAGTTGGAGGGTGGGAGGGTTGGAGTCTGGGTATTCTTGTGCTCCTGTGGTGGGCGTGTCTTGCTTTTTGGAAGTGGCAACCATTGGGTTGCGGTGTGGATGGTGGGTCAGGGGGAAGAGGGGTGGGTGGGGAGGGAGGGGGGTTTGTGGGGAGGGAAGGGAAGAGTTCTCAGGGGGTTGGGGTTATCCTAGGTTCAGTTTGGTGGGGGTACAAAGGGCTCCTTGGTGGTTGATATAGCTGGGGGGGTGGGGGCTGGGACACTCCTCTGGTTTTGTTCACAAGGTTTTGCTGTCCTTGCTTTTTTCTCTCTATTTGGATCTTTCTGGACTGTAAACTGATCTCTTGGAATGTGGGGGGGTATCCACTCTCCACTTAAACGTTTCAAAATTTTACAGCAGCTAAATCGGAGGCGAGCTTCCTTGGCCTTCCTGCAGGAGACTCGGTTGACCTCTGCGGAACATGCTAAGCTCTGTACATGGTGGGTGGGTGACCATTTGGAGCCCCGGGCTCTGGGGGGGAAGGGTGGAGTCGTGATTCTTTTTCGTAAGGGCCTTCCCCTGCAGATCAATAGAGTTCTCAAGGATCCGGAGGGCCGTTACTTGATTGCATCGGTTACTCTTAACAATAGGCCCCTGCTTTTATGCAATCTTTACGCTCCTAATAATCCCTCGGCCAAATTTTTTAGGAAACTGCGTACTCTCTTGTTACAATTTGGAGATCTTCCCTTGTTGCTGGGGGGGGATTTTAATGAGGTTCCGGATCCGAGGCTTGATCGCTCTACTTCCACGGGTAGGGAGGCTCTCAAGACTTGTATGGGGGCTCAGCTTTTGGCTTCTTCCCTTGATTTGTTGGATGTTTGGAGGGTTTTGCATCTGGTGGAACGGGATTATTCTCACTTATCTAGGGCCCATGGGACGCTTTCTCGGATTGATCTGATTCTTTTGTCCAGGGGTTTGCTGCCCGTGGTTCAGGATGCGGTACTTGGCCCCATTGAGATATCCGATCACGCGTGGGTGGGCTTGGATTGGCACTGGGGGGCCCCTGGAGGGGGTGGCACCCAGTGGACGTTCCCTTGTCATTTGTACCGGAATGCCCGTTTTCATGATTTTTTGTGGCAAAAATGGGGAGATTTCAAATGTACCAATCAGGAACATAGAGAGGATCCCATCCTTTATTGGGAAACGGCGAAGGCTGTGTTACGCGGGGAGATCCTGGCATTTGCGGCTCACGAAACAAAGCAGCGTCACCGGACAGTTTTGGCGTTAGAGCGTTGGGTTTTGTTTTTGCGGAGGCGTTATGCTGCTAGGGCCTCTTTAGGACTCCGGGCACGGCTCTTAGAGGCGCAGCAGGAGTTGAATGAACTTCTGCATCGGGGGCATTGCACTCTCGGGATCACTATCGGTTCCACTTATTTCGATTTGCTAATAAAAGCAGTCGGCTGTTGGCTCGGTTGGCCCGCTCTCATCGTGGGAGGTCCGGAGTAGAGGCGTTGCGAGATTCCCGAGGTGTACTATATCACCAGCCTGCGGATGTTAGCCGTATTTTACGTGACTTTTTTGTGACTTTGTACGATTCGCCGGACCCGGACCTCCTGGATGGTGCGGTCTATTTGGACAGTTTGGATCTGCCTCGCCTGTCCCTTGGTGACTCGGAAATGTTGGAGTGCCCAATTACTGCTGAGGAGGTGGAATGTGTGATTCGAGCAGGGCCCTTGGGTAAGGCGCCGGGACCCGATGGCTTCCATGGGGAGTTTTATAAGCTACTCGTTGACGATATTGCTCCGGTTCTATCTGAGATCTTTAATTTGAATGTTGCCAAAGGTTTTTTGCCCCGTTATTTGAATCTGGCACAGATTATCGTTCTCCCGAAGCCTGGTCGGGATCCGGTTTTGCCGGGGTCCTACAGACCCATTTCCTTGTTAAATTTTGAGACAAAATTGATTGATGGCTAAAGTGCTGGCCAATCGGTTGGCCCGGGTCTTGCCTTCTTTGGTGTCTGACCATCAGGTGGGTTTTGTGCGGGCTCGCCCGGTGTCTAAAAATCTTCGTCATATCCTGCTGGCTTTGGAACGAGCTGGCACGGAGGGCACCCCCGCCCTACTTATTAGTTTTGATGCTGAAAAGGCCTTTGACCGGGTGGGGTGGGGGTTCCTCTTTGCTGTGCTGCGGGCATACGGGTTTGGCCCCTTTTTCTTTAATGCTCTTCAGGCACTGTATAGTGACCCGGAGGCGCGGATCTCAGTGAACAGGGGCCTTTCGGCCCCCTTTCCTATTCGGAGGGGTACCCGCCAGGGCTGCCCTCTTTCGCCGCTGCTTTTTGCACTTTATTTGGACCCATTGATTCGGGAGCTACAATCTAATGCGGACGTCTGTGGTCTTCAGCTGGGTGCCACTCATTTTAAGGTGGCGGCTTTTGCTGATGATCTTTTGGTTTTTCTGACGGACCCACACCGTTCCTTGCCCACCCTCCTGGAGAGCGTTCGGGAGTTCGGAGACTTTTCAGGGTTTGCGCTGAATCTGACTAAATCTGAGGCGTTGGCCTCTTCGGCGGAGCTTCGGGAATCTTGGGGAGGGGCCTTTCCTTTGCAATGGGCAGAGTCTTCCTTTCGCTATTTGGGAGTCCAGCTTTCGATGGATGTGCGGGACCTTTACAGGTTGAATGTTACGCGCCTCTTGTCTTCTATGAGCTCAGTTCTGGCTGCTTGGCGAGATTTACCGCTTTCCTTGATGGGGAGGGTGCACCTCTTTCGGATGGTCCTATTTCCTAAATGGCTCTACGTTCTACAGACGCTTCCGTTGTACCTTTTGCAACGGGATATTCAGACTTTTTACTCTTTGCTCTCACGGTTTTGTTGGGGGGGACGGAAGCCTAAACTGCGATGGCGTTTGCTGGTGGGCTCGTGGGACCTGGGTGGCTTTGGGGTGCCGAATATCATGTTTTATAACTGGGCTTGTTTATTGCGGCATATTAGCGATTGGGCTTTGGGTACCACGCTGTATACTGACGTCTCCTTTGAGCGTGATTACTTTTATCCGGCTCATCTCTTGTCGCTTCTTCACGCTCGGTTGGTGGAGGTGCCTGTTTCTGGTAGGCGTAGTGTCTTGTTTCGGCCTCTTTGGGAGGTGTGGCGGCGGGTACTTCCTTTGTGGAATCAGGATCCCCGGGTTAGTGTGTTGTTGCCCTTGGCTGGTAACCTTTCCTTCCCGCCGGGGTTGGCGCCTTCGGTTTTTGGCAGATGGCGGGCTCGGGGCAGTGAGTTCCTTTTTCAGGTCTTGC
Source organism: Geotrypetes seraphini (assembly GCF_902459505.1). Lineage (NCBI taxonomy): Eukaryota > Metazoa > Chordata > Amphibia > Gymnophiona > Dermophiidae > Geotrypetes > Geotrypetes seraphini. Next base: position 106,073,448 of record NC_047088.1, on the reverse strand, counting down.
GGGACGATGGGGAGCTGAAGTCCTGTGTTGATTTACAGTGCAGTGGTCTTTCCCCCCTTGGTCTTGTTTATGCACATTGTCAGTTGCAGCACTATGTACGCTCGCTTCCTCGAGATTCCCTCTCTTTGTCCTTTGGGTTGCAGTTTCGAGCTTTTTTGGAGGGGGGGGAGGATCCGGAACCTCAGATCTCAGTTTCCTTTTTTCACCGACGGCTTGCAGCCTTGGGGCCTCCTCACGACTTTTCCTCTGTTTTGGAGGCTTGGCGGAGGGACTTGGGGAAGGAGCTTGGGGCGGACTGGTTGCTCCGTGCTCTCCGCCGGGTACCAGTTTTGGTCTATAATGCGGAGCTGCGTGAGTGCCATTCCAGAACCCTGTTGCGGGCCTATACCTCCCAGAGCCGGGCCTTCTATATGGGCTGTGTGGATACCCAGTATTGTCTCACCTGTCTCACTGAAGTGAATTCTTATTTTCATGGCTTTTGAAGCTGTGAGAGCATTCAGGGTTTTTGGGGGGCTCTGGCCTCTTTTCTTCAGGGTCTTCTTCAGGTTCCTATCTCTATTTCTGTTTTTCCTATGCTGTTTGCTCATTTCCCTGCATTCTTTGGTTTGTCTTCTGCTGAAAAATTGTTTTTGAGCAAATGTTATATTTTGGGGAAGAAGTGTATTTTGAACCATTGGCTGGCCGATGTTCCTCCCTCCTTTTGGTATTGGAGGAACAAGCTTCAGGAGCTGATGTGCTGGGAGGCCAGGCTGGCTTGTTCCTCTCGTCGTAAGAGCAGAGACTTTATTCATACTTGGGCTCCTTACTTGGACAGTTTGCCGCCAAGGAGTCGTAGTCGTATCGTGAACGGATTGCAATTGTATTCTGCTCCACCTGTCTGACCTGGGATTCCTTTTTGTTGGGGTAGGGGGGTGGGTGGTTTGGGGGAGGGGCAACTGTTCTGTTGGGGGGGTATTTGGGTCTCTTTGTTCCCTGAGAGGGCATCAGAGTTCAGCCCTCTTGGGTGGGGGGGTTCTCCCTCCTTTGTCTGTTATTGGAATAGTTACAATCCTTATCTGTATTCTGTGGTTGTGCATTGTTATTCTTTTTGCCAATAAAAAAGATTTCGTAATAATAAATAAATTTTTCATGAAGTATTACCAAGGTAATATTTAGTGGGGTAGTTTGGAGAGAGGCTTTTACAGTATTAAGTATTTTCAATTAGTGTTATGTTTAATATATTTTTCAGTATTAAATATGAGCAATCATTCAAGACATTATTTTCCCCTTTGCACTTACACCTTTCCTTTGTACAGACTTCTATCAATCTATACACCTGTTCTCTTCTTTTCAGATGCTGTTCCCTCTTCTGCCTTTCTCTCTGTCTGTTAGACCCTTCTCATTCCTTCCTTCCAGACATATTTTACCCCTTTTCAGCCTTTCCTCCTGAATATATTACCCCTTTCTCACTGTCTTCCTCTAAAGAGGTTTTTCCTTTATGCTCTTCCCACCTGCTCACACATTTTCTCCCTCCAAATTCTATCCTCCCTCTTCCCCCCCTCCCCCCATGCACACACCCATTCCTTCTCATCCAGCTTCTCCTTCCCAACCTCTATCTCCTATCTCCTTCCTGTCCTCATTCTCCTCTCTCCTCCTCCCTGCTCTCATTACTGCCAAATGAAGGAAGGAGGGAATTAAGGGAAAGTGTTTGCCTGATGCCCCTTGTTGTGTGACACCAAGGGCAGCCATCCTGTTTGCCACCCACTAGTCCCGGCCTTGGATACTGAGAGCAGTTGTCTACATTAACCTTCTTTATTGACTGGTAAGGTACACCAGGTTGTTGTCTGTGTATAGTAGCAGCTGTTGTTCATTAATTAATTAGACCAATCTGGTGTAATTGTGGGCTTTCTCTGCCCCACTTGAACTTTCATCCTTTGACCTCAGGCTTTTTGCTGACATCCTTAATGACGTGGCCATCTTCATGGAAATTATAGCCCCTGGCTTCCCAGCATGCTTCACTCTCATCGTCTGCACAGCTGGCCTTTTTAAGGTAACTGAAGTCTCAGAACTTATTGTAGGAGCACAGTGCCCTGAGAGTGGTCAGGGTTTTGAAGAGAAAGGGAAAGGGTAGGGGACAAGTCATTTTGGGGTCCTTTTACTAAGGTGCATTAACGGATTTAGCATGTGCTGATGGCATGCACTAAATGCCATGCAGCCCATAGGTATATAATGGGCTGCATGGCATTTAGCACACACTAAATATGTTAGCACACCTTTTTGTCTTCCTAGCCGTACGGTAGAAAGCTGTGCATATGTTCTTTCATTGCAGTGCATTGTTGGAGTGGCTGGTGGAGCAACACGAGCAGCACTTACTATGCACCAGGCACGCAGGAATAACATGGCTGACGTTTCAGCCAAAGATGGGAGCCAGGTGAGACAGGGTGCATGTTTGCTATTTCCTGAGATTTATTTTTCTTCTTTACTTGCCCTTATTTTCTTCTTGTCTTTCTCATTATTCCATCTGTTTCTATCTGTCTTACTGCTCTATTTCCCCATTTTTCTCTCTTCAGCAGTCTCAGTTTCTTTGACAAACTTTGGGGTCTCAGGATACACTCATTGTCTCAAGGGCTGAAAGAGCACTGTTTTAAAATTGTACCCTAGGTGTTGATCATGACAGCCATCTTCCTTCTCTCTTGATCTTGGGCACACCAACTCTGAATTTTTCCTAGGCCCAATTGGCCCCAGTAGGTGGGAAATCTGAATCTGGATCCCTTGTATCACAGTTCTTCCTATATCTCTTTCTTTTATTTGTTCTTTCTCTGGAGAGTCTCATTATACTTGTCCATTTCTCTGTCTTGTTCTGTGTTTTCCTTCAATATGCCCTGGTTAAGTTGCTAGTCATGCTGTCATGTCCCTTATTTCTGATAGTGCCCCTCCCCTCTCCTTGCAAAATGACCGAGTTAATCTCACTGATCTTGTTGACTTGCAGTACCATTTTCTTTTTTCCCTTGGTGTGTTTTTGCCTCTTTCTGTTGCACTAATGCACATAATAAATCTGTGCTTTCCTTGTAGGAGACCTTAGTTAATCTTGCTGGGCTGTTGGTCAGCCTTCTGTTAATCCCCTTGGTTACGGATAACCTTCGGTAAGTTGTAGAGAGATAGGTAGGAGAGGGGATAATTGTGTTGAGCACTGGTCTGTTTTTCTGAAAGCATGGTTGACATGTTTTCCTATTTGCTTCCTTTCTCACAGCCTCACCTATGGTCTCTACCTCCTTTTTACCTCCTTACATCTCTATGCCAACTACCGTGCTGTTTGTGGAGTTGTAATGGAAACACTGAACCAGGCCCGTCTTCACATTCTGGTGGAACATTTTTTCAGGGAAGGAAAGGTCCTGACACCTCCTGAAGCCAATTCTAAGGAACCTGTACTTCCAGGTAAGGACCAGATTCAATGCATAAACTGACGAGGATTTATTGTAAGGAAGCTTACATTGTAAAAGTGCCAGTGCTGAGACAATGCTTTGAGAAAACTTACTCGCAGGATTGCTGTGTGGTAGCTCATACTGACAGAATCCCACTAAAATAGTGCACTGCTGTAAGGAAAGATTTTATGCTGGTGTCCTTGAATTAGGAACTATAAGATCAATTTATTTATTTAATTTTCTATACCATTCTCCCAAGAGAGCTTGAAACGGTTTACATGAGTTTATTCAGGTACTCGAGCATTTTTCCTTGTCTGTCCCGGCGGACTCACAATCTATCTAATGTACCTGGGACAATGGGGGATTAAGTGACTTGCCCAGGGTCACAAGGAGCAGCATGGGTTTGAATCACTACCGTAGGGTCCTCAGATTGTAGCTTTAATCACTGCGCCACATTCTTCATTGATAAGACAGGAGGTTTCAGATCTGTGAACATTAACCCTGTTTATCCTATGTGGTGGTAAATTACAGAATAAGTTGCCTCTGGAAACTGTTTTCACTTTCATTTCGAGAAATGATTTTCAGAAGAATCTTATATCGGAAAGGTTAGCACCTCTCTTTTTCTATCTAGTGTATCGCCAGAGTCTAACAGTTATTTTGGGGGCTCCATTCTTATCATTGGCCTCTAGGTGAGTTCATCTATTATCTCTTGTAATCAGTCTCCCTCATGTGGTACTGACCACATTCTGGGTTTTTCAATATGTGGAAAATCAATATTCTGTTTGTTTAAGTTTTTTTATTGAATTTTTTTTCCATTTAACAACAAGTGTCATAAATTTTCATACAATTATCTTAACAATACACTTGATATTTTTATAATATATTTTATATATAACATTTCTTGTCTTATTTTTCTTATGGTTTTATATATCATATAATTGTAATTATTTTTCTTATAAAGTTATACAATATATATATTGTAATGATTTTATCAATTATTATTTAAATATGAACCTTTTCCCCCTCCCTTTATTACGTTATTTTCATGTAAGAATATCATCTATTATAATATTTTATTTATAATATATGATAAAGAGAATAATTCCCTCCCCTTAACCCCTCCCCCCCTCCTTCTTTATACTATTTTCTTATCATGGGAAAATGAAATTCAAATATTGCAATATTCTGTTAATGGTCCCCAAATCTTCTTGAACTTATTCATATATTACATTACATTACATTACATCAGGGATTTCTATTCCGCCATTACCTTGCGGTTCAAGGCGGATTACAAAAGGTTAGTTTAAGGACAGAATTACAATGAATAAAGAATTACAGCGTTACAGAATGACAGAATTATATGAATTGTAGAGCATAGCTAGAGAGGTAATATGAAGATCTTGAGGGCTTTTAGTGGTCGTGTTTTTATTTCTGTTTTAGGAATTTCTTGAAAAGTGTGGTTTTTATTTCTTTTCTGAACGTCTTATAGTCTGGGGTGGTCATCAGAAGGTTGGAGATTTGGTTATCCAGTCTTGCAGCTTGTGTGGCTAGGAGGCGTGTTGCAAATGCATGTTCCATCTTATATATATGGCAAACTGAGTTCCACCAGAAATTATAGTTCAATCTGTCCCAATTTTTCCAATTATGTGTAATTTGCTGTATTGCTATTCCAGTCATTATAAATAAAAGTTTGTTGTTATTTGATGAGATTTGACTATGGGCTCTCATTGTAGTACCAAATAGAATTGTATCATATGTCAAGGCTACTGGATTTTCTAACATCCTATTTATTTGGGGCCAAATTGATTTCCAAAATGTTAATATGAATGGACAATAGAATAAAAGATGATCTAATGTCCCTGCTTCTAGATGACAATGCCAGCATCTATTAGACTTAGAGCTATCAATTCTATGTAAACGTGTAGGGGTCCATAGAGCTCTATGTAAAATAAAAAACCAAGTTTGTCTCATAGATGCTGACATTGTACATCTTATCCTCCAAGACCAAAGTCGTGGCCATTGAGATGCATTAATTTGATGCTTAATCTCAATGCTCCAAATATCTCTAAGACCATTTTTTTTTTTTTATGTATAAATCCAGATATTAATTTATACCACATTGCGGCCTGGTGTCCCATGGAATCTATCTGAAAACATAAGAATTCCATACTATGATAATTATTAAGATTTTTCCATTCAGAGAACCCTGTCTGAATGGCCTGCTTCAATTGCAACCATCTGAAATATTGTGATTTATTTAAACCAAATTTATTTTGCAATTGTGAAAACTCAAGCAGTTTACCTTTATTTATTACATCTTCTAAAATACAAATTCCAGCCATCATCCAATGTTTCCAGATAATTTTAAAACCGCCAACTTTGATCTTTGGGTTAAGCCATATTGTTTGAGTCGTTGATTTAGTTATTGGAATAGGAGTTAGATTACTTATATATCTTATAGTTTTCCAAGTATCCATTAATATTTTATGATCTTTATATAACCTTGGCATTTGAATACTTATCACATGACTCAGACGTAAAGGAAACATTAATCTCTATTCTAACCAGAACCAATCTGGTATATGTTCAATGGGTTCTGGGAGGATCCAATACATACCATGACGCATAATATAGGCTTGATGGTACCTATAAAAATTTGGAAAATTTACCCCTACCTCCTCAATTGGTCTTTGTAAAGATACTAGAGCAATTCTGGGGGGTTTTCCAAGCCAAATAAATTTTGTTAATATTTTATCCAATTTTTTGTAAAAAGACCCCTGGAAAAAAATTGGTATCATACCCATTTGATAACAACTATTGGTAAAATCATCATTTTTACAGTTTGCACTCTCCCCCACCAAGATATGCACAAAGGATTCCATTGCTCACACATTTCTGACACTTTTTGTAATAAATTTTTTTCATTGATTATCATAGTTTCTTCTATAGTTTTTGTAATCCAAATTCCTAAGTATTTTAATCCTTCCTCTTTCCAAATAAAAGAAAATGAGTCAAATAAACTTTTTGTACAATGTACGTTGAGTGGAAGTACTTCTGATTTATTCCAGTTTATTTTATATCCTGAAAATTTTCCAAATCTTTCAATCAGTTCGAGTAGCTTTGGAATGGTTGTTTCTGGATTTCTCAAATAAAGTAATATATCATCCGCATATGCTGATAATTTATATTCTCTATCTGAATGTGGAATACCCTGTATCTCCTTTATCTGTTCTATAGCTAATAACAAGGGTTCTAAAACGATATCAAAAAGCAAAGGAGATAGTGGGCATCCTTGTCTAACCCCTCTTTGTAGAATAAATTTTTCTGAAAAATCATTATTAATATATAATCTAGCAACAGGGGAGTTATACAATGCCTTTATTATTTGTATAAAACCGGATCCTATACCAAACCATTCCATTGTCTGAAACATGAAGGACCATTCCACTCTATCAAAAGCTTTTTCCGCATCTAATGAAATAGAGAATGCTGGGTCATTGATGGATTTTGTCAAATATAACATGTGATGTGCCAATCTAGTATTATGAGACGAATGTCTTTGAGCAACAAAACCTGTTTGATGCATATCAATAATGAAAGGGAGAGCTTTAGCCAATCTTAATGCTATTGCCTTAGTTAAAATTTTTCCATCCACATTTATTAAAGAAATAGGTCTATAGTTTGATACCAAAGTGGGATCTTTATTTGGCTTAGGTAAAACTATAGTTATTGATTCAGCCATAGTACCTGTAATACAACCTTTATTTAGTTGTTTCTGATATAATTTTAATAAATAGGGCATTATGATGTTTTGGAATGATTTATAAAACTCTACTGTATAACCATCTCCACCTGGAGCGGATCCAACTCTGAGGGACTTCAATGCTGTACCTAACTCTTTTAAGGATATTGGTTCTTTTAAACTTCGTTTTATATGTTCAGGAATCTTTGGTCCATTTATTAACTTTAAAAATTCTATACCATCTTTTTCCTTTTCTGAATAGGGCTCGGAAGAATACAAATCTTTATAGAATTTTAAAAATTGTTTTATTATGGGATTAGTTTGAGATAACATTTCTTTATTTTCATTTTGAATTGCAATTATTTTTGTTTTTTTCCTTTTTGCTTTGAGATAATTTGCAAGCAATCTTCCCGCCTTATTCGAATTTCCATAATACAGAGCTTGTTGTACAAATAAATCTTTTCTAATGATTTTTGAAGAAATTTCATTATATTTACCTTTAGCTTTTAACAATTCTTGTTGTGTCAAATAATCCCATTTTTCAATTAATTTTGATTCTAGAGACTTTATTAATTTTTCTAATTCTATAAATTGTTGTTTTTCTTTTTTTATTTTCATTGCTGAATAAGAAATAATTTGTCCTCTAGTATATGCTTTAAACGCATCCCATAAATCTCTATGGAAATTTCTTCTGTATCATTAATTTGAAAATATTCTTCTATTTTTTTATAAGATTTGTACAAAAGTCATTATCTGCAAGCAATGTATTATTCAATTTCCATATAGGTCTGTTTATATTTTGATCTATTATTTTAATTTCAATCCACACTCCACCATGATCAGATAATACAATTGGATCAATGACAGCCTGTGTGACTTGATGTACTAATTGATTAGAAACAAAAATATAATCTATTCTAGAAAAAGAATTATGGACTTGTGAACAAAATGAAAATTCCTGACCATCAAAATGAAGTATACGCCAAATATCCTTTAAATCACAAGATTGCACCAAATTGTCAAGACCTAATGATTTTATAAATCTTCTCGGGCTTTTATCTATTGTGACCAGCCAGACCTTTCCCCAGTTCAGATTCCAGTTAAGTCAGAAAAGAAGAGAGTAATAAAGAAAACCCGGGGAGGAATTGGAAAAGGACAGGCTGGGTTTGAGCTGAATAATTCCAGTAACCACCAGGGGAGCCCAAGAGGTCCTTGGATCTCAGCCAGATCTGAGCAAGCAGGGCGTTGCCCTTGGGAATATAAGCCTGGCCCAGTCAGTAAGAAGACAGGCCAGCTAGGGAGGAAGTTTGGGTCTTTCCTCCCTAAAAACCCTGGGGAACCGGACAGGGACAACAAACCCCAACCGATGGAGCTAGATAATTATGCACAGCCTGAAGAGGTGACTTCCTTACAGGAACCTATGGATTTTCAGGAGGCTTGTGCTAGTGTGAATGACTATCAGCCTGAACCAATGCAAGTGAATTGGAATGTAAGCCACAAGCAGTGAGTGTTTTGTTTTTCTTTACTGTTTGTAGGCTGAGAAGCTGGCTTTTGAATATTGTTTTGGGGTGAAAGCTGGGAGAGAATGAGGGAGAGGTTTTTGCTGATATCTGGGTGGGAATTTGAAGCCTGAAGGAAGGCCCAAACTTGTGCAGAACCTGATATTCTCTCTCCTGTTTCCTGGCAGCCATATTAGGTGATTGCCAGAGGCTTTCCTATTTTTGTTTTGTGATTTGAATGAAAGACTACTATTTTTGTGGACTAAACCCAGTTATTGTTATAAAGCAGACCCATAAGCTCTCTGGAGAGCTGAGGCCTCATTATTGGAAGAGGCTGAAGAACAGTAAAGAAAAGAAAGTTTAATGCTAGTTTGATTAACTGCATCTGCTGTCTGTTTTGTTTTTTTTTGACTTTGAGAAGTTGCTGTTTGCTTTGCTGGTGGTTAATTGAATGCTACACAGAGTTCTGACTGAAGTTCATAAAGGATTGAAAGCATTCAGCCACATGTTAATGAACTGAGTAAACTGAACTATTTGTATGAACTTATTGAGTGCTGTGACTTTATTTTGGGTTTTGTTTTTTTATATATTACAAAGACCCAGTCCTGCAGGGTGACTCCAGTCCGGGTCACACGCAAGGGTGTTATTTGGTGTAGTCATCAGGACTTCAGTGAAACCCATCTCTGGGTTCACACTGGTGGCCACATTAATTGGTGTCAGAAGTGGGATTATTGCACCTCCTGCAGGACACTGTTAAGCACTGCATTTGGAAAAAAAAAAAAAAAAAAAAAAAAAAAAACGTTTTTCTTTTGGCTTTTTCAATTTTGGACTTGGGGCTAGAGAAGGCATATTTAGCTTCCTGTTTAATTTTGTTTTTTGAACTATGGACTAATTTGTCTGGATTAAAGTATTTGAGCCCCAGAAATCTTAATCATCCACTTGGAGGAGGAGTCCTTAACCGGAAGTGTGGAGGAAGTGCCAAGTACCTCTTGAGAAGACCTGTATGGGGATTCAGTTCAACGGTGGAGGCGGAGAGCACCAGATCGTGGTTCCAGTGCGGCATACGGAGGGTTTCAAAGAAGCCGGACCAGGGTTCCAGCTTCGGATCCAGAAGAACCGGGTTCCAGTAGGACAAGCCGTGCGGAGAGCGACTGGGGGCCAAGGAGGCCCAAGACCCAAAGGCGCAGACTCTCCAGTACTATCGGTAAGAGTACCTAGGCTGGGGGAGCCTGCTAAGGGGAGGAACAAGGGTACCAAGAAGCCACACTTGGGTTCCTTTTCTTTTTGTTTGCCTTTCAGGTCCCGATTATGGAGCAAGCCCAGATACTGGCAGCATTGGCTGGGGAGCGGCAGAGACAAGCTGAAGAACTAAAAGGCCTATTAAGATCAAGTGAGGAGCGGTGGCAAGCCAGCCAGGACACTATGTTACGGCAACACGGCGAGTTAATGGTGACCATGCAGGAGCAGGCCAAGATATTCGCCCAGATCCTACAGCAGACCACTACTCAGCCAATGAGGCCGGAAACTCCAAGTATAGTATCACCCACAATGGTGGGCGCAAATCAATTGACAAACCTTAATTTGTGCAAAATTGGTCCCGGAGATGCCCCGGATGATTTTTTGGCCTCATTTGAGCGGATAGCGGTGGCGGCAGGATGGCCTAGGGAGCAATGGGTGGTGAGGCTGTTACCCTGTTTAGCTGGTGAGTCCCTAGCCGCATTCCAAACCCTGGGCCCTGAACATGCGGACAGCTACCTCACGGTGAAAGCCCATATTTTGGACTATCTGGGGTATACCAACGAGCACTACCGTCAGAGATTTAGGGCCACACAGATGTTACCTTCAGAAAGGCCCAAAGCCCTCCTTCAGCGAATCACTAAGCTAGCGGAGAAGTGGCTATTGCCTTGCTTGAACGATGCAAGGGCCCTTTTTGCTGAGGTATTAAAGGAACAGCTGTTAGAGGCTGTTCCTAAGAATCTAAAATTATGGGTGAAAAGACAGAATTGCAAAACACTGGGGCAGGTCTTAGAGGTTGCCGAGGCCTACATAGACTCCCAGGAACCCGTAGGGGAAGGCTCAGGGGGCATACCGGGGTATTCTCTTAGACAGAGTCCTGGGGATCAAAATAAAAAAAACCCGTTAAAGGATCCTGCTCTGCCCGCACCTAGGCCTATCACACAGGGAAATCAAAGAAAGTGTTATCGGTGCGGGAAGATAGGACATACTCAACGGATGTGTAGAGAGAGAAGGGATTTTGTGATTAAGCGAGTCACTGATAGGGCAGATACGTCGAAGAGCCAGGTCCCGGTATGGGTAGCGGGAAAAAAAATAATGGCCTTACTGGATACAGGGGCGGAACAATCCGTGATTTCACGCCAAATGTGGAAACAAATTGAGTGCCCTCCCTTTAGAAAAGAGGGGTTAAATGAAGTGGCCGTCCGATGTGTGCATGGGGATGCTAGACGATATCCTCTTACTAACATATCGTTAGAACACAATAGGGAGAAATATAAACTTCCAGTGGCGGTTGTGCAGTCATGCCCTTTCCCCGTGATTCTAGGCAGAGATTGGCCCGGATGGGAGAAGAAGGGAAGGCTAGCTAGACCGTGGGGGAATAACTCTCTAACCAAATCTCAATATTCTGCTAAATGTGTGTTGGGAACTCAGGTTAAGGGTGGATGCTATTCCAATAGGGAAGGTTGGAAAAGGAGACAGTCTTCTTTTACATCCGGTAGACCCGGGTGGCGGCCTACACTTAGGTGGGTACCCCTGTCAGAGAAGGCTAAGGTCCCCACACAAGCATACTCAAAAGCAGCAGGCTTTGACATTTATGCGGCCTATGAGCAGATAGTGCCAGCTAAAGGCAGAGCGACATTGAAAACGGATATTCAGGTGGCCCCTCCCCCAGGCTCCTATATAAGAATAGGTCCGCGGTCAGGCCTGGCAGCGGAACACTCTCTTGACGTAGCTGCGGGAATAATTGACCCTGATTATAGGGGAAATGTCGGGGTTTTATTAGTAAACCACGGGAATTCGGATTACCAGGTTCATCCTGGAGAAAAAATTGCCCAGTTGATATGTGAGCGGATCTGGTTTCCTAAGTTGGAACGCTGGGAACACCTAAAAGATACCAGTAGAGGGGAAAAGGGATTTGGATCTTCTGACAGGAGGGTCACGAACAATCCGCAAACATTTGTTCGTGATTCCGCAGGGGAAAACTTACAGGAAGAGTTGCAAGCTATTACCTTAGAACATGACACTAGGAAGCAAGTTACAGAAGAAATGGGGAATTTACGGCAGGAAATAGCTGCTCTGAAAAATGAAGTACAAGTGAGGACTAAGACTCAGGAGGCTCGTTGGAAAGAGGAGTTGGCCACTGTACACGCACAATGGGTAGATGAGGGCATTAAAAGTAATACGAAACGAAGTCAGGATAATAGTGAACTTTTGTCCAAACTAGGTGAGACCCTAAAACAAGAAATATCTGCACAAACACAGCGTCATTCTCACTCAATTGAGGAATCTCTAGATCAGGTAAAATCCCAGTTGAGGGAATTAGAATCTAAGACATCTAATAGTCAAGCTCAGCAACAAGAGTTGCAGTCCCAATTTAAGAAGATTCAAACCTCACATGAACTTTGGGCTACTGAAGGGATGGAACCTGATAGCTTAGCCAAGCAGGGTCGGAATAATAAGAGCCAGTTAGAACAGCAAGCTATCCAGCTAGGCACAGTGGCTGACTCAGTGAAACGTGTGGGTGGTAGTGTGAATAATTTGCAAGAACAAATACAAGAACGAGTGGAGGAAATAGCCCAGGTCCTTACGGCCATCACAGTAAGGGTGGAAGGATTAGAAGGGTCTGAAGCGTGCCAACCACAAGTGGTCAAAAATCCTGAGCCTGCTGTGCTTCACTGGCCAGAGGATTTTGAGAATCTGTGTGCAGATCCCCGACCAGAGGAGAAAAGATTTCGAAATAGGAGACACAAATAAGGCTGACCTATGGAGTTTTTTTTTTGCCCCTTTCTTCACTTACGGGTGCTTATAGGGATAAGCACCATTTAACGGTGGGGGTATGTGACCAGCCAGACCTTTCCCCAGTTCAGATTCCAGTTAAGTCAGAAAAGAAGAGAGTAATAAAGAAAACCCGGGGAGGAATTGGAAAAGGACAGGCTGGGTTTGAGCTGAATAATTCCAGTAACCACCAGGGGAGCCCAAGAGGTCCTTGGATCTCAGCCAGATCTGAGCAAGCAGGGCGTTGCCCTTGGGAATATAAGCCTGGCCCAGTCAGTAAGAAGACAGGCCAGCTAGGGAGGAAGTTTGGGTCTTTCCTCCCTAAAAACCCTGGGGAACCGGACAGGGACAACAAACCCCAACCGATGGAGCTAGATAATTATGCACAGCCTGAAGAGGTGACTTCCTTACAGGAACCTATGGATTTTCAGGAGGCTTGTGCTAGTGTGAATGACTATCAGCCTGAACCAATGCAAGTGAATTGGAATGTAAGCCACAAGCAGTGAGTGTTTTGTTTTTCTTTACTGTTTGTAGGCTGAGAAGCTGGCTTTTGAATATTGTTTTGGGGTGAAAGCTGGGAGAGAATGAGGGAGAGGTTTTTGCTGATATCTGGGTGGGAATTTGAAGCCTGAAGGAAGGCCCAAACTTGTGCAGAACCTGATATTCTCTCTCCTGTTTCCTGGCAGCCATATTAGGTGATTGCCAGAGGCTTTCCTATTTTTGTTTTGTGATTTGAATGAAAGACTACTATTTTTGTGGACTAAACCCAGTTATTGTTATAAAGCAGACCCATAAGCTCTCTGGAGAGCTGAGGCCTCATTATTGGAAGAGGCTGAAGAACAGTAAAGAAAAGAAAGTTTAATGCTAGTTTGATTAACTGCATCTGCTGTCTGTTTTGTTTTTTTTTGACTTTGAGAAGTTGCTGTTTGCTTTGCTGGTGGTTAATTGAATGCTACACAGAGTTCTGACTGAAGTTCATAAAGGATTGAAAGCATTCAGCCACATGTTAATGAACTGAGTAAACTGAACTATTTGTATGAACTTATTGAGTGCTGTGACTTTATTTTGGGTTTTGTTTTTTTATATATTACAAAGACCCAGTCCTGCAGGGTGACTCCAGTCCGGGTCACACGCAAGGGTGTTATTTGGTGTAGTCATCAGGACTTCAGTGAAACCCATCTCTGGGTTCACACTGGTGGCCACATTAATTGGTGTCAGAAGTGGGATTATTGCACCTCCTGCAGGACACTGTTAAGCACTGCATTTGGAAAAAAAAAAAAAAAAAAAAAAAAAAACGTTTTTCTTTTGGCTTTTTCAATTTTGGACTTGGGGCTAGAGAAGGCATATTTAGCTTCCTGTTTAATTTTGTTTTTTGAACTATGGACTAATTTGTCTGGATTAAAGTATTTGAGCCCCAGAAATCTTAATCATCCACTTGGAGGAGGAGTCCTTAACCGGAAGTGTGGAGGAAGTGCCAAGTACCTCTTGAGAAGACCTGTATGGGGATTCAGTTCAACGGTGGAGGCGGAGAGCACCAGATCGTGGTTCCAGTGCGGCATACGGAGGGTTTCAAAGAAGCCGGACCAGGGTTCCAGCTTCGGATCCAGAAGAACCGGGTTCCAGTAGGACAAGCCGTGCGGAGAGCGACTGGGGGCCAAGGAGGCCCAAGACCCAAAGGCGCAGACTCTCCAGTACTATCGGTAAGAGTACCTAGGCTGGGGGAGCCTGCTAAGGGGAGGAACAAGGGTACCAAGAAGCCACACTTGGGTTCCTTTTCTTTTTGTTTGCCTTTCAGGTCCCGATTATGGAGCAAGCCCAGATACTGGCAGCATTGGCTGGGGAGCGGCAGAGACAAGCTGAAGAACTAAAAGGCCTATTAAGATCAAGTGAGGAGCGGTGGCAAGCCAGCCAGGACACTATGTTACGGCAACACGGCGAGTTAATGGTGACCATGCAGGAGCAGGCCAAGATATTCGCCCAGATCCTACAGCAGACCACTACTCAGCCAATGAGGCCGGAAACTCCAAGTATAGTATCACCCACAATGGTGGGCGCAAATCAATTGACAAACCTTAATTTGTGCAAAATTGGTCCCGGAGATGCCCCGGATGATTTTTTGGCCTCATTTGAGCGGATAGCGGTGGCGGCAGGATGGCCTAGGGAGCAATGGGTGGTGAGGCTGTTACCCTGTTTAGCTGGTGAGTCCCTAGCCGCATTCCAAACCCTGGGCCCTGAACATGCGGACAGCTACCTCACGGTGAAAGCCCATATTTTGGACTATCTGGGGTATACCAACGAGCACTACCGTCAGAGATTTAGGGCCACACAGATGTTACCTTCAGAAAGGCCCAAAGCCCTCCTTCAGCGAATCACTAAGCTAGCGGAGAAGTGGCTATTGCCTTGCTTGAACGATGCAAGGGCCCTTTTTGCTGAGGTATTAAAGGAACAGCTGTTAGAGGCTGTTCCTAAGAATCTAAAATTATGGGTGAAAAGACAGAATTGCAAAACACTGGGGCAGGTCTTAGAGGTTGCCGAGGCCTACATAGACTCCCAGGAACCCGTAGGGGAAGGCTCAGGGGGCATACCGGGGTATTCTCTTAGACAGAGTCCTGGGGATCAAAATAAAAAAAACCCGTTAAAGGATCCTGCTCTGCCCGCACCTAGGCCTATCACACAGGGAAATCAAAGAAAGTGTTATCGGTGCGGGAAGATAGGACATACTCAACGGATGTGTAGAGAGAGAAGGGATTTTGTGATTAAGCGAGTCACTGATAGGGCAGATACGTCGAAGAGCCAGGTCCCGGTATGGGTAGCGGGAAAAAAAATAATGGCCTTACTGGATACAGGGGCGGAACAATCCGTGATTTCACGCCAAATGTGGAAACAAATTGAGTGCCCTCCCTTTAGAAAAGAGGGGTTAAATGAAGTGGCCGTCCGATGTGTGCATGGGGATGCTAGACGATATCCTCTTACTAACATATCGTTAGAACACAATAGGGAGAAATATAAACTTCCAGTGGCGGTTGTGCAGTCATGTCCCTTTCCCCGTGATTCTAGGCAGAGATTGGCCCGGATGGGAGAAGAAGGGAAGGCTAGCTAGACCGTGGGGGAATAACTCTCTAACCAAATCTCAATATTCTGCTAAATGTGTGTTGGGAACTCAGGTTAAGGGTGGATGCTATTCCAATAGGGAAGGTTGGAAAAGGAGACAGTCTTCTTTTACATCCGGTAGACCCGGGTGGCGGCCTACACTTAGGTGGGTACCCCTGTCAGAGAAGGCTAAGGTCCCCACACAAGCATACTCAAAAGCAGCAGGCTTTGACATTTATGCGGCCTATGAGCAGATAGTGCCAGCTAAAGGCAGAGCGACATTGAAAACGGATATTCAGGTGGCCCCTCCCCCAGGCTCCTATATAAGAATAGGTCCGCGGTCAGGCCTGGCAGCGGAACACTCTCTTGACGTAGCTGCGGGAATAATTGACCCTGATTATAGGGGAAATGTCGGGGTTTTATTAGTAAACCACGGGAATTCGGATTACCAGGTTCATCCTGGAGAAAAAATTGCCCAGTTGATATGTGAGCGGATCTGGTTTCCTAAGTTGGAACGCTGGGAACACCTAAAAGATACCAGTAGAGGGGAAAAGGGATTTGGATCTTCTGACAGGAGGGTCACGAACAATCCGCAAACATTTGTTCGTGATTCCGCAGGGGAAAACTTACAGGAAGAGTTGCAAGCTATTACCTTAGAACATGACACTAGGAAGCAAGTTACAGAAGAAATGGGGAATTTACGGCAGGAAATAGCTGCTCTGAAAAATGAAGTACAAGTGAGGACTAAGACTCAGGAGGCTCGTTGGAAAGAGGAGTTGGCCACTGTACACGCACAATGGGTAGATGAGGGCATTAAAAGTAATACGAAACGAAGTCAGGATAATAGTGAACTTTTGTCCAAACTAGGTGAGACCCTAAAACAAGAAATATCTGCACAAACACAGCGTCATTCTCACTCAATTGAGGAATCTCTAGATCAGGTAAAATCCCAGTTGAGGGAATTAGAATCTAAGACATCTAATAGTCAAGCTCAGCAACAAGAGTTGCAGTCCCAATTTAAGAAGATTCAAACCTCACATGAACTTTGGGCTACTGAAGGGATGGAACCTGATAGCTTAGCCAAGCAGGGTCGGAATAATAAGAGCCAGTTAGAACAGCAAGCTATCCAGCTAGGCACAGTGGCTGACTCAGTGAAACGTGTGGGTGGTAGTGTGAATAATTTGCAAGAACAAATACAAGAACGAGTGGAGGAAATAGCCCAGGTCCTTACGGCCATCACAGTAAGGGTGGAAGGATTAGAAGGGTCTGAAGCGTGCCAACCACAAGTGGTCAAAAATCCTGAGCCTGCTGTGCTTCACTGGCCAGAGGATTTTGAGAATCTGTGTGCAGATCCCCGACCAGAGGAGAAAAGATTTCGAAATAGGAGACACAAATAAGGCTGACCTATGGAGTTTTTTTTTTGCCCCTTTCTTCACTTACGGGTGCTTATAGGGATAAGCACCATTTAACGGTGGGGGTATGTGACCAGCCAGACCTTTCCCCAGTTCAGATTCCAGTTAAGTCAGAAAAGAAGAGAGTAATAAAGAAAACCCGGGGAGGAATTGGAAAAGGACAGGCTGGGTTTGAGCTGAATAATTCCAGTAACCACCAGGGGAGCCCAAGAGGTCCTTGGATCTCAGCCAGATCTGAGCAAGCAGGGCGTTGCCCTTGGGAATATAAGCCTGGCCCAGTCAGTAAGAAAACAGGCCAGCTAGGGAGGAAGTTTGGGTCTTTCCTCCCTAAAAACCCTGAGGAACCGGACAGGGACAACAAACCCCAACCGATGGAGCTAGATAATTATGCACAGCCTGAAGAGGTGACTTCCTTACAGGAACCTATGGATTTTCAGGAGGCTTGTGCTAGTGTGAATGACTATCAGCCTGAACCAATGCAAGTGAATTGGAATGTAAGCCACAAGCAGTGAGTGTTTTGTTTTTCTTTACTGTTTGTAGGCTGAGAAGCTGGCTTTTGAATATTGTTTTGGGGTGAAAGCTGGGAGAGAATGAGGGAGAGGTTTTTGCTGATATCTGGGTGGGAATTTGAAGCCTGAAGGAAGGCCCAAACTTGTGCAGAACCTGATATTCTCTCTCCTGTTTCCTGGCAGCCATATTAGGTGATTGCCAGAGGCTTTCCTATTTTTGTTTTGTGATTTGAATGAAAGACTACTATTTTTGTGGACTAAACCCAGTTATTGTTATAAAGCAGACCCATAAGCTCTCTGGAGAGCTGAGGCCTCATTATTGGAAGAGGCTGAAGAACAGTAAAGAAAAGAAAGTTTAATGCTAGTTTGATTAACTGCATCTGCTGTCTGTTTTGTTTTTTTTTGACTTTGAGAAGTTGCTGTTTGCTTTGCTGGTGGTTAATTGAATGCTACACAGAGTTCTGACTGAAGTTCATAAAGGATTGAAAGCATTCAGCCACATGTTAATGAACTGAGTAAACTGAACTATTTGTATGAACTTATTGAGTGCTGTGACTTTATTTTGGGTTTTGTTTTTTTATATATTACAAAGACCCAGTCCTGCAGGGTGACTCCAGTCCGGGTCACACGCAAGGGTGTTATTTGGTGTAGTCATCAGGACTTCAGTGAAACCCATCTCTGGGTTCACACTGGTGGCCACATTAACAATGGATCCATCACAGCATTGAAATCTCCTGCCACTATTAAATTTGAAGTAGCCAGTGGAAGAATCAACTGTTGCAGAGTTTTAAAAAATTCATTTTGATTTGAATTAGGGGCATATATATTGAAAAGCGTCATGGTGGTATTTCCCATGTCCATTTCTATATATATCCATCTTCCTAAAGGATCAGCTGCCTTAAACTTAAATGAAGTGGAATATTTTTTATTTATTAATATTGCAACTCCAGCTTTTTTTCCTATTGCTGCAGAAAAGTAACATTGCTTGACCCAATCACCTTTTAGCTTTATGGATTCATTATTTGATAAATGGGTCTCTTGTATGCAGCATATATCAGCGTTTTGCCTTTTCAAAAATAATAATGCCTTTTTTCTTTTAATCGGGTGATTTAGACCATTAACATTTAAAGAGATTATTTTAAGATCCATTTAATTTTAATGTAATATGTATTATGTTGAATCGATTTTTATTATCAAAAAAATACAAAAACACAAACCAACAAACACGAATCACAATTACAAAGAAAATAATCAGATACATGAGATCGGATTCAACACCCCTCCCACCCCACCCCCACCCCAAACTCCCTGATCTGAAAAGTAGCAGAACCCTAGTGCAGTAGGCTTGGACTCAGATAACCCACTGCCAACGAGAAAAGCTAAACTCCAACACTGAGAAGAGAGAAAGAAGAAAAGAAAAAAAAACAAAAACAAAAACAGGAGGGGGGGGGAAAGAATAGAAGGTGCACCTGGTGCCCTCACAAAAATACAACAAGCCCGGGGCCCAGAGAGAATTACAATAAATTGTGACATTTCCGCTCCCCGAGACGGTCATGTCAGAGTGAAACCCCGGTCTCAGTCTCTTACTCGAGACCAGACTCTCCCTGAAAAGGATCAGGAAGAAGATCCTGAAAGCCTAGCTGCCTATCCTGAGTCTTCTAGCCTAGAGCAGTGCCCAGAGTATAGGTTAACTGCCCGGCCCAGAAAAGCTTCCAGTCACACTAAGAGGTTTAATCAATCTCCCAGTGGTATTCTGCCCTGTAGCCTGAGGGGGAGCACAAGAACACACAAGCTAGGCACACAAACACCCAGTGTAGGGCGTGGCCCTAAGCCTTTTAAGCAGCTCTCCAGAGCATTAAAGGAGGCTGCCCAAGAGAGTCTGGGAGAGAGAGTTCTCCGGGCCAGGAGAAGGCCAGACCTCACTCCAGAGCCAATGGAGTGTGAGGCTCTAATGCCTCAGGAACCAGCAGAGCAGCTGGAGACACCAGAAAGCATGGACCTGGATGAAGGGTGTATGCTGGAGACCGGTATGGAAGAAGTCATGGATGTGGGCTTGGCAACTTTCCACTGAACACTACAGGTACAAGGCTGTACAGCAATAATAGTGGAGAGGAGTTTTTGGCAGAACTGTGTGGATTGTTTTGTGCTGTAAAGACAAGCTGAGAGCAGTGCTGCACCAGCTTGATTGGATTGCTACATTGCAGCTGTGCAGGAGCTCAAGAGAAGCCCAAAGGACTGTGAGCTAATCAGGGCTGGAAATTTAGGAGCCTGCAGTAAGGCTTCAGTTTTGTCTTTTGTTTTTGCTTAAAGTTTACTTTATAGTCAAGACTGTAAATACCTGGTGAAGAAACTGGACTGTGTTGGTTAGTAAGCCCAGGACTCCAGCTCACGGCTGGATAAGTGCTTAAGAGACTAATTGTGCAGTGTTTTTCAGAGACTGTGTGATCAGGTAGAGCAAGCCCTAAAACCTGGACTGGAAGCATACCTGATAGAAGGCTTGCTGTGCTTTCACTGGACTGGGGTGAAAGTTAAAAGTCTTTTTGTTTTCTGTTTTCTTTCTTTTTGCCCTTGTTTGGGGAGAAAGGAAACTGGGACTATAATAATAGCTGATATGATTTATGTAGCAAGTGACTAATTAAACTTTTCACATTATTTTGTTCAACTTGACTCACGGTGCTTTATTTTTAGCAAAGCCCCAAGATAGTGAGACACCAGTGAGGTCTCCCCCTTTGGGAGCCACGTCAGGAGTGTGCTACCCTCTACCAGAGGTCTTCTTAACCTTACCAAGACCCCGGCAGGTGACAAAATGGTGGCAGTGGTGGGATTTTAGCACACTCTACTGGTGGTTTCAAGTTTGAACCTATAAAAAAAAAAAAAAAAAACACGAAAATTTTGCTGTTTTTTTTGCTTCATAATTTTTCTTTTGGAGTGTTCCCGTGACGCAGGACGACGCTGCCGGAACCACGCCCGGCTATACTTCTGAGGGACCACCGGAAGGACCAGACCAGAAGGAAGTGCCTGAGTCGGGAATAACAGGACGTACAAGCACAGCCAGAACGACTGGAGGCCAAGGAGGCCTATTTACCAAAGGCGCAGACTCGTCAGTACCTCAGGTAAAGAGTACCTAGGGAGGGGACTGACGAGGATACGAGAGGTATCGGTTAAGATACTCCTCGGGGTTAAACGAAGAGGGATAGTTTACTCTCTCTGGTGAGACCGCACTTGGGTTTCCTTTTTTGTGTTTGTCTTTTTACACAGGTCGGAGGATGGACCCACAGCAATTCCTAGCGGTGCTGGCGCAAGAAAGACGTCAACATTCAGAGGACATACAGAACCTGATAAAAGCGAATCAGGAGATGTGGCATTCTGGACAGCAAGCCGCAAGGCGGCAACATGATGAAATCCTATTGGCCATGGGCGAGCAGACCAAGGTCTGGGCTCAGACATTACACCCTATGGTGACCAACCCAGGCGCAGCGAATTCGCCGGGTCCTCCGGCACAGCCCATGGTAGGACAAATTCCATTACACACATTGAATTTGTGCAAAATTTCTCCTGGGGACGCGCCTGATGAATTTTTAAACGCCTTCGAGCGGATTGCAACAGCAGCCGGATGGCCCCCTGATCAGTGGGCCGTGCGTCTGTTGCCTTGCCTGGCCGGGGAAACTCTATCTGCCTTTCAGACTCTCAGTCCTGAGCAAGCTAGTGATTATGCCACAGTAAGAACACACATCTTAGATTACCTAGGTTATACCTGTGAGCACTACCGACAGAAGTTTAGAGCCACGCAGTTACTAGCGAAAGAAAGACCCAAAGCATTGGTACAGAGGCTGTCAAAACTGGCAGAAAGGTGGCTACAGCCTCACCTGTCGGATCCTAGAGCCCTCTTTGCGGAGGTTGTGAAAGAGCAGGTGCTCGAAGCAGTCCCCAAAGAGTTGAGGGGATGGATCCGCAGGAAAGGCTGTCAGACTTTACCAGAGGTAGTGGAGGCAGCCGAAGCCTTCATAGATGCTCAGAACTCTTTTGAGGAAAGAAAAGCTGATAGGCCCAGTAGAGGGGAAACAGGGAGAGAACAGCCTCCATGGTTCAAGTCCCTGGATTCCCAGAATTCCTCCCAGAGGAAATCGCTACCCAGTACTCCTAGGAAGACAGGACAGGATACGAGCCTCCGGTGCTTCAAGTGTGGGAAGCAGGGGCATACCCAGCGATATTGTCGGGAGAAAAGAGACCTTGTAGTGTGTAGGCCCTCTGGGTTAAACCAGACCGGACCTTACCAGGTGCCCATCTTGATAGCTGGGAAAAGGGTTCAAGCTCTAGTGGATACTGGTGCCGAACAATCTGTGATTTCACGCAGACTGTGGAAACAGATTGGTAAGGCAGGCCATCCTAGGGAAGGGCCCGAATCCGTCTTCCTTGCCTGTATACATGGGGACTCCCGGGAATACCCTCTCCACCAAATGCTCATAGAGACGAAGAGGGGAAGTTGGGACATGAAGGTAGCGGTGGTGGACTTTTCACCATATCCAGTAGTTCTAGGGAAGGACTGGGCAGGCCTAACCCAACAGGTCGCCCAAGCTGGGGAGGCGGTGCGTGAACCCCTTCACAAGCAGAAATGGGTGATGGGGGCTAGAGTGGTACGAAACCAGTCCCAAGGTTACTCCTGGGGGAGGAGAGAGAGTACCCGGGGGCCAAGTACGAATTGGAAACCGGTGATAAGATGGGCTCCCTTATCTGATAAAGCCCATATTCCTACAAGGGCTTACGACGGTGCCGCGGGGTACGATTTGTACGCCGCCCAAGAACAGGTAGTCCCAGCGCAGAACCGGGCGCTGATTAATACAGACATACAGGTGTCCTCGCCACCGGGCTCTTACTTGAGGATAGCGCCGAGGGCAGGGTTAGCTCTACGGCACGCTATAGATGTGGCCGCAGGGGTGGTTGACCCGGACTATAGGGGTAACTTAGCCGTGTTGCTAGTTAACCAGAGCAATACTGACTATAAGATCGGCCCCGGGGACCGAATCGCTCAAATGATTTGTGAGCGCATTTGGCACCCGAAATTGACAAAATATAAAGAACTTCCCGATACTCAAAGGGGAGTAAAAGGGTTCGGATCCTCAGATAAAGGGCAAGTCGGGGAGTCCCAGCCACCGGGGAAAGGGAAACAAACTGAACAGGACCAAACTCTCCGGGAAGAGATAAAATCCTTACGAGAGGAACTGGAGAAACTAAAGGCAGGTCAGAATCAGGCAAGCCCACAGATAATTACACCCGAAACAGCTAGCAACCAGGCCAGTTCAACAGGAGCGGAGGTAGAGAAGTTACAAAAAGACCTCGCTCAAGTATATGGGCAAGTGCAGCAAGTAAGGAAACAGCTACAGGAGGAACAAACTCGCAGCCAAGATATGTTGGTGAGGCTTAAAAAAACGGAAGAGCTTAAGGACCGACTAGCGGAAAAAGAAACAGAGGCTCAGTTGCTGGCCAAACAAAATGAGGCAGGCAACGAACGGTGGGAACGCCACTTAGGGAAGATGGCTGATTCACTAGACGAAGCAAGTGAGGATATGGACAAGCTACATCAACAGGTTAATGACATCCGGGAAAAGGAGTTAGGAGAAGTCAGACAGGCAGTGTCCGCCCTGGCTCAGAGAATGGACGTTTTAGAGGAGTCGGGTGGAGAGACTAGCCCAGGGGTACAGGCAGGGTATGAAACTCCAGTACTGCAGTGGCCCGACGATTTCATGGATCCTGACCCATTACCTACGAATCAGGGGAAGAAGTTTAATAAACCCCGTAGGCGGTATTGATGTACGAGCTAAGCTTAACACCAATGTGGACGCTCTGTCTAGAATGTACGAGACACCCCAGCAGAAGCCTCAGACTAGGCAGCCTTTAAGTGAGGGGGTATGTGACATTTCCGCTCCCCGAGACGGTCATGTCAGAGTGAAACCCCGGTCTCAGTCTCTTACTCGAGACCAGACTCTCCCTGAAAAGGATCAGGAAGAAGATCCTGAAAGCCTAGCTGCCTATCCTGAGTCTTCTAGCCTAGAGCAGTGCCCAGAGTATAGGTTAACTGCCCGGCCCAGAAAAGCTTCCAGTCACACTAAGAGGTTTAATCAATCTCCCAGTGGTATTCTGCCCTGTAGCCTGAGGGGGAGCACAAGAACACACAAGCTAGGCACACAAACACCCAGTGTAGGGCGTGGCCCTAAGCCTTTTAAGCAGCTCTCCAGAGCATTAAAGGAGGCTGCCCAAGAGAGTCTGGGAGAGAGAGTTCTCCGGGCCAGGAGAAGGCCAGACCTCACTCCAGAGCCAATGGAGTGTGAGGCTCTAATGCCTCAGGAACCAGCAGAGCAGCTGGAGACACCAGAAAGCATGGACCTGGATGAAGGGTGTATGCTGGAGACCGGTATGGAAGAAGTCATGGATGTGGGCTTGGCAACTTTCCACTGAACACTACAGGTACAAGGCTGTACAGCAATAATAGTGGAGAGGAGTTTTTGGCAGAACTGTGTGGATTGTTTTGTGCTGTAAAGACAAGCTGAGAGCAGTGCTGCACCAGCTTGATTGGATTGCTACATTGCAGCTGTGCAGGAGCTCAAGAGAAGCCCAAAGGACTGTGAGCTAATCAGGGCTGGAAATTTAGGAGCCTGCAGTAAGGCTTCAGTTTTGTCTTTTGTTTTTGCTTAAAGTTTACTTTATAGTCAAGACTGTAAATACCTGGTGAAGAAACTGGACTGTGTTGGTTAGTAAGCCCAGGACTCCAGCTCACGGCTGGATAAGTGCTTAAGAGACTAATTGTGCAGTGTTTTTCAGAGACTGTGTGATCAGGTAGAGCAAGCCCTAAAACCTGGACTGGAAGCATACCTGATAGAAGGCTTGCTGTGCTTTCACTGGACTGGGGTGAAAGTTAAAAGTCTTTTTGTTTTCTGTTTTCTTTCTTTTTGCCCTTGTTTGGGGAGAAAGGAAACTGGGACTATAATAATAGCTGATATGATTTATGTAGCAAGTGACTAATTAAACTTTTCACATTATTTTGTTCAACTTGACTCACGGTGCTTTATTTTTAGCAAAGCCCCAAGATAGTGAGACACCAGTGAGGTCTCCCCCTTTGGGAGCCACGTCAGGAGTGTGCTACCCTCTACCGGAGGTCTTCTTAACCTTACCAAGACCCCGGCAGGTGACAAAATTCAGGATGTCACTTCGAGCCCGTGGTGATAATGAAAAAAGATAAGAATCCCAGATCCGCAGAAATTGGCGTTTTCTTCGCAGGCTAAAAGACGCATCCTTCCGCTCCAACAGCAGCAGAGCATGCAAACGATTCCTCCAAGCCCAAAAGGAGGGCAAGGTATCTCCAATCCAAACGGCCAGAATCACCTTCTTCCCCAAGATACCCACCCGTCTCATAAACTGCCGCTGACCCGAATCAGATAAACAAAAGGCCTCATATTTATCCAGCAGGAGACCAGCAGCAGAAAGGGGGAGTGCCTTACCAAAAATGCGCTCCACATAAGATAAAACCCGTCTCCAGAAGAGTTTAATTTTCACACAGGACCAAAAGGCATGAATAAACGAGTGGGGTTGCTGGAGACACTTGGGACACAACGGAGAATCCGTATAACCTGAATAATATAACTGACTTTTCGTAAAATAGCCGCGATGAATCACCCTAAATTGACACTCCCGGAGATCTGCATTAACAGACACTCCTGGAATTCTGGAAATTAATGAAGGGAGATCCAAAGCATCCTGAGCCATCCCCAAATCTTGACACCAGCGAGCTTGGAGTGCAGCACGATCAGCCGGACCTAACCAACGCTGGAGATCTTTATAAAGACCTGAAACCGTAAACCCAGTCTCCAAATAGGGATCCAGTAGTGTCGCAAATCTATCCTCAATAGGAAACGCCAAAGCGGCTCGGGGGAGAGATTGGATATAATGATGAAGTTGCCGAAACGCAAAAAAGTCACCCACAGAAAAAATTCCAGACCGGACTAGAACATCCCAAGATTTTAAAGAGCCATCAGCCTGGAGAACATGAGCAAGCAGCGTATAATCCCGAGATGCCAGTTTACGAAAACAAGCATTCTCACTACCAGGGCTAAATTGCAGATTCCCCTGAATAGGTAAGTATCTAGTAGTCGAGGGAGTACCATTCCAAGAATGCAATACATAAGACCAGATGATGCGTTGAGAGTGTAACAACACACTTCCCCTAAATGGCACCGGTAAGGCAGACCGAGGCGACTGCACCAAGGACAAAATATGCCAAGGGGCAAAAAAATCCTTCTCATAGGGTTTCGGAGTAAAATCCTGGCGATCCGAAAGCCACTCCCCCAGGTAACGCAACAAACAGGCCGCATTGTATAACCGGAACTGCGGTAACCCCAGTCCCCCGCTTCCCCACGAGCCAAACAGGTAACGCAACGCCACCCGTGGTCGTCGACCCCCCCAGCAGAATCTAGAAAGCATAGAATGCAATTTAGTGATATCCCGTTTCAAAAGCCACAAAGGAAGTAACTGCAAAGTATAAAGCCATTTTGGAAAAAGGATCATGTTAAACAAATGGATCCTGCCTAATAAAGACAGTGGAAGAGGAGACCAACGAGCAAAGTACTCAGTCGAGGAACAGAACAAAGAATCAATGTTGACGCGATATAACGCCGAAGTGCAAGGCGTCAACAAGATCCCTAAGTAACGAAACGAAGAGGAAGCCCATTGAAGCGGGAAGGGCCCAGGCCAAGAGTCCCGTAATGACGAGGACGTGGCCAACGCTAAAGATTTGTCAAGATTAAGCTTAAAACCAGAATAATCTCCATATTCCTGAAAAGTGGCCATCAGATTGGAAAGAGATACAATGGGATCTGAAATATGAACCAAGAGATCATCCGCAAAAGCCGAGATCTTGAATTCGGAAGAACCAATTCGAATACCTGAAATAGCTCTATTAAGTTGAATATCACGGATCAAGGGGTCTAACGACAGAGCAAAGAGCAATGGAGAAAGGGGACAGCCCTGACGCGTACCACGACGGATGGGGAACAGAGGAGAACTATGGCCATTGACCCAAACGAAGGCTGTAGATGAATGATAAAGCACCCGAATCGCATCCTGAAAAAACCCTGTTATGCCATACCGAGTTAAAACCGCAAATAAAAAGTTCCAAGAAACACGGTCAAAGGCTTTTTCCGCATCAAAGCTGACCAATAGGGAAGGAAGACGGGTCCTCTCCACAAATTCCAAAGAAGCCAGTATGGATCTAATGTTTTTCACACTAGTACGCCCCTGCACAAATCCCACCTGAGGGGAAGCAATCAAATCAGGAAGAACACAAGCCAATCGATTAGCCAAAACCTTGGCAAACATCTTGGCCTCCACATTCAACAGTGAGATAGGACGGTAAGAAGAAGAAAGGGCAGCATCCCTATTAGGCTTCAACAGCACGACTATTTGAGCAGAGGAGAGAGAATCCGGAAGGGTACCCCGCTGGACAGCGGCCGTGAAGGTCTCAGCCAGTACAGGTGCTATGGTGGGATGGAGGAGTTTATAGAATTCCATCCGGAAACCATCCGGCCCGGGGGCCTTCAGCAACGACCCATTCTGTATTACTCTTGCTACCTCCTCAGCCGTGATAGGGGCATTAAGACGCACCACTGCCTGAGCAGACAGACCCGGAAGGGAAAGGCCATCTAAATAGGCCGTGCCATCCATTAAATCAGATTGTTGTGAATAAAGTTGCCTATAGTAGTCAGAGAACACCGCGTTGATCTCGGCATCCGTCCGGACCATGGCCCCCCCATCTGAGCGAAGTTGGAGGACAGGAGTACGACCCGCTGACCGACGGACCACCCTTGCCAAGAGCGTCCCACGTTGGTTCCCATGGCGAAAAAGTTGATACCTATAATAAGCAAGCGACTTGACCGTTCTAGCATGCAACAATTCCTGAAGCTTGCACTGGGAGGCCAAGAGCTGAGAACGCAAAGAGGAAGTGTGAGATTGACCGTAAAGCCGACGTAGGTCACCTACCCTACGTTCCAAGTGTAAAATCTCCCTATCTCGAGCACGTCTTTGATGGCTGGAATATGACATGATCTCACCGCGCAGCACCGCTTTCGCAGCCTCCCAGAAGAGAGTAGAGTCAGCCCGATGTTCCATATTATGGTGTTGATAGTCAGACCATTTCCGAAGCAGAAACTCCTGAAACTTCGGATCCTTATACAAACGGAGCGGAAATCGCCAGTGGAAAGAACCCGGGGAAGAGACATCCAAATGCAAGGTCAACAAAATCATGGTGTGATCAGAGACATCAAAGGAACCAATCGTGGCCGATTCAATCCGAGAAAACAAAGAGCTAGAAGTCAACCAGTAATCAATCCGGGATAAAGAGGCATGAGCCCTAGAAATGTGAGTATAATCACGCTCACCTGGATGAAGCGTCCGCCAGACATCAAGAACATCCAATGATGAGCAAAGTAAAGAAATACCCCTAGTAGGATGCACCCTATCCTGGGGAGTAGGAAGTGATTTATCCAACAAAGGGTCATGAACACAATTGAAGTCCCCTCCCACCAATAAAGGAATATCAGAATGTTGACCAAGAAGGCGAATAAGCGAGGAGAAAAACCGAGAGTCATAGCTGTTAGGAGCGTAAACATTACAAAGAATCACAGGCTGACGATGAAGGAGCGCCTTAGCAATGATATACCGTCCCCCAGGATCCGCCCACTGCTGTTGAAGGACAAAGGGCAACCCCTTCCGAATCAAAATCAGAACTCCCGCCTTACGGTTGTTCGCCGGTGCTCCCAAATGTTGACCAACCCACCAAGTCTGGAGTTTAGCATGCTCTGCCGCTGACAAATGCGTCTCCTGCAAGAAGACAAGATCAGCTCTCTGACGGTTCAAGGCTCTCAAAATTTTTTGTCGTTTAATAGGTGAAGTGACCCCATTTATATTCCAGGAAATACATCTAAGAGGCTTCATAAGTGAAATTAGAAAGACAAAGGACAGGCAAAAATCCAAAAAGAGAACCGAGAGCGAGGCCGTCCCAGCCAGCGACCAGCTCCCAGGACCTCAATCCAGACCCGAGCTTCCACCACCAGACAAAAGGCCATCTGTAGGGCACCAGGAACACACAAAAATAAACAAAAGAAAAGGGAAGAGAGAAGAAAAAAAAAAAAGAAGTAGAAAGAGAAAAACAAAAAGAAAACCCCACATACCCACCCACCCACCCGCCCCTTCCTCCCACCATCCCCTCCCCATCCCTCTTGCGACCCACTAGTGGTCCAAGGGCCCTGTGAAGTAGCTCCCAACCCCCCCCCTAGCAGACAATATGTACAAGAAACAACCCTCGCCGAGTCAAAGCAACCCCAGCTATAGGCAGTCAAAAAAAATGCAATGCACCCCAGAATCCACCCCAAACAACACAGAAACAATCCCAACCACACCTCGCCCGATGCCCCATAACAAACTAGGCATTAAATTTGGGCAACCACCAATCAGGAAATAATGCAATATAAATCAACAAGCAAATGCTCAACGGAGCCTCCATAGGTACCATCAACCCCCACTACCCAACACTCAAATACTCCCTCCCTGTCTTACCCAGCCACGCTAATCCCTCAATCATACAGTCACTCGGGAAGGGAGAATCGCTCCCTATATACAAAACACTCCATCCAACTCAACAGAAACATGCACTCCCCTCCCAATCATCCACACAGTCCAGGAAGAATAAGAAAGAATATTGTCCGAAGGAAGTCCAGATCGGTCCATCGCGCCTGCACCACATCAAGGTCTGCCAGCCCTCAAAATAAGTACTGCCCAGAGCAGACCACCACGGGAGCTGGCCGTCTGGCATCAAGGCTTCCAGGACACATCAGACAGAGGAGGCATATAAAGACCAGTGGAACTCCAGCTGAAAAGAACCAATGGGCTATCAAGGAGCAGGGTCTGGGGCCTGCAAGGATTGCAAGAAGCGAAGCGCCTCAGCCGCCACCATAAAGAAGTGAGTCTGACCAGCATGTCGGATCCGCAGACGTGCAGGATACAGCAAGGCAAAAGAAATTTTCATCCGAAACAGCTGGGAGCAGATGGGAGTAAACTCCTTCCGTTTGGCTTGTAGAGCTGGGGAATAGTCCTGGAAACATAACACCCTGGAGTTGTCATACAGCAGGGGGCCCGAAGTGCGAATGGCTCGCAGAATCTCTTGTTTATGGGCAGAGTTCAATAACTTAAGGATGACAGTTCGAGCTCGCGAGCCTGGTGCTCCCAGCGGGCCCAAACGATGAGCGCGTTCAATTCTCAGGGGACCATGTGCTTCAGATAAGGTTAAAGAGCGCTGCAGCCAAGATTCCAGAAAGGAATGGAGCTCACCATCCTTCACTGATTCAGGTAAGCCTACCAGTCGCAGATTCCCCCGACGAGACCGATTCTCAAGGTCCTCCACCTTTGCTTCCATAGCGACCAGCTGAGCTCGCAGTTGTTGATGGTCCCCTTCACGTTGCTGAACTCTATCCTCCAAAGTGGTGAGACGTTGCTGATAGGAGGCAAACTCTCCCTGCAGCGTCTCCAGCCGAGTGTCCACAGAATCTAATTTGTCCACGATAGGTTGCAGTTTCGTGGTCAGGGATCCCTCCAGTAGTAGTTTCACTTCGGCCACTATTTCGGACACCCACGCGGTCGGCGCCGGGAGCGGCGGAGGAGACTCGCGGTCGGCCATCTTGGAATCACCCGCGCGACCGCGATCCCTCTCCCGGCGCGGCAGCTTGCTGGTCATAAAGCCCCGATGGCAGGAAAACACTGTGAGAGAGTCACACCACCTCCAGCGCCAAAATCAGCGGCGAAATCGCGGCGTTCTGGGGTCAATAATCGCCGATGGTGGGAACGGGATCGGGAGCTTACCCCACCGACGTCTGCTCAGCAGCTCGACATCACGTGACCCCCATGTAATATGTATTATAACAATCCCATCTGCAATGTTTTTTATGAACTTCATTTTCCCATAAATAAGATAGTTTGAGGAATTATCTATTTTACCCCTACCCTTAAAATTTAATACCCTCCCATTCCCTCCCTTCCCACCCCATTTGTATACATAAGAACATAAGAATCGCCATCTCCGGATCAGACCTTCGGTCCATCAAGTCCGGCGATCCGCACACGCGGAGGCCCTGCCAGGTATACACCTGGCTTATTTTATAGCCAACCATATCTTTATATGCCTCTCTCAAGGAGATATGCATCTAGTTTGCTTTTGAAGCCTAGGACTGTCGATTCTGCAATAATCTCTCCTGGGAGAGTATTCCAGATGTCAACCACTCTCTGTGTGAAGCAGAACTTCCTGATATTAGTCCTGAACTTGTCCCCCCTTAGCTTCATTTCATGTCCTCTTGTCCGTGTCAAATTGGACAATGTAAATAATCTCTGCTCTATTTTGTCGATTCCTTTCAGTATTTTGAAGGTCTCGATCATATCCCCACGCAGTCTCCTCTTCTCAAGGGAGAACAATCCCAGTGTTTTAAGTCGATCCTCATATTCCAGTTTCTCCATACCCTTCACCAGTTTAGTCGCTCGTCTCTGCACCCTCTCCAGCAGTTTTATATCTTTCTTTAGGTAGGGAGACCAATGTTGGACACAGTATTCCAAGTGGGGTCTGACCATTGCCCTATAAAGCGGCATTATAACTTTCTCCGATCTACTTGAGATTCCTTTCTTTATCATGCCCAACATTCTATTTGCCTTCTTTGCCGCTGCCGCGCATTGTGCCGACGGCTTCAGGGTCCTATCTATCAGTACACCCAGATCCCTTTCTTGTTCACTTTTTCCCAGAGTTGCACCTGACATTCTGTACTCGTATTCCTTATTTTTACTGCCTAAATGCATTACCTTGCATTTCTCCACGTTGAACTTCATCTGCCATTTCTCCGCCCACTTTTCTAACCGACACAAATCTCTCTGGAGTTCCTCACTGTCCTCCTGCGATCTGATTGCCCGGCAGAGTTTTGTGTCGTCTGCAAACTTGATGATCTCACTGGATGTTCCGTTTTCCAGGTCATTGATATAAATATTAAAAAGGATCGGCCCAAGTACCGAGCCCTGGGGTACACCACTAGTCACTTTCTCCCAGTCGGAGAACTTCCCATTAATGCCCACTCTCTGCTTCCTGTTATCCAGCCATTTGCCTATCCATCTTTGTATATCTCCCTCTATGCCATGGCTTTGTAGTTTTCTGAGAAGTCTTTCGTGTGGGACTTTGTCAAATGCTTTCTGGAAGTCCAAGTATATTATGTCCACCGGCTTTCCACTATCAATTTGCTTGTTTACGGTCTCAAAGAATTGGAGTAAATTCGTCAAACACGATTTCGCTTTCCTGAATCCATGTTGACTGGGTTTCATCAAGTCGTGTGTGTCCAAGTGCTGAACTATGCTATCCTTGATCAGTGATTCAATCATCTTGCCGGGGACAGACGTAAGACTCACAGGTCTATAGTTGCCCGGTTCTCCTCTTGATCCTTTCTTGAAAATTGGCGTGACGTTCGCTTTCCTCCAGTCGTCTGGTATCTGACCAGTTCTGATTGACAGGTTTGCAAGTTTTTGCAATAACTCTCCAATTTCAACCTTCAATTCCTTCAAAACTCTCGGGTGAATTTCATCCGGTCCAGGGGATTTGTCACTTTTAAGTTTGTCGATCTGGTAGTATATCTGATCTAAGTTCACTTCAAATGTGGTGAGGCTGTCCTCTATTTCTCCTGTAAACAGTTTCTCCGCTTCAGGTATTGTTGAGGTGTCCTCCTTTGTAAAGACGGACGCAAAGAAGGAATTTAGTTTGTCTGCGATTTGTTTATCTTCCTTGATGTACCCTTTTCTTCCCTTGTCGTCCAGGGGTCCCACTGCCTCTTTTGCAGGTTTTTTCCCTTTCACGTATCTAAAGAAGGGCTTGAAGTTTTTGGCCTCCCGGGCTATTTTTTCCTCATAGTCCTGTTTTGCTTCCCTCACCGCCTTGTGACATTTCTTCTGTTCATCTTTATGTTTGTTCCAGGCTTCGGTTGTCTTCGTGCATTTCCATTTTTTGAAAGAGTCCTTCTTTTCTTTTATGGCTTCCTTCACCTGTATGGTAAGCCATGCCGGTTCTCCTTTGCTTTTAGTTCTCCGATCTTTGGAAATCCTCGGAATGTAGAGATCTTGTGCTTCTGCAATAGTATTTTTCAATAGGCACCATGCCTGATCTACTGTTTCAAGTTTGTCCACCATCTTCTCGAGTCGTTTTGTTACCATGGCTCTCATGCAATCGTATTTACCCTTTTTAAAGTTTAAGGTGGTGGTTAAGGTTTTGGCATGTTTCCCTTTCCCGATGTCAAGTTTAAAGTTGATTACATTGTGATCACTCGTTCCCAGTGGAACCACGACTTCTACTTCTGTTATCGGTCCGGTGATACCATTTAGGACCAAGTCCAAGGTGGCGTCGCCTCTTGTCGGCTCTTTTACCATTTGCTCCAGGAAGCAATCCCCTAGCACCTCCAGGAATTTGGCCTCCTTGCCGCAGTTGGAGGCTCCTAGTTTCCAGTCTATTCCTGGGAAATTGAAGTCTCCCAATATAACTACATTGCCTGTCTTGCATACTTGTTTGATTTCCTCCATCATTTCTGAGTCAGTGACCTCCGCCTGTCCTGGGGGACGATAGTAAAGGCCAATTTTTGTATCTGCGCCATTGCGACCAGGAATTTTGATCCAGAGGGACTCCAGCTTCTCTTTCCTGTCTGTTGTAATCATTCCAACAGAATCTATTTCTTCCTTAACATATAGGGCAATACCTCCACCTTTCAGCCCTTCTCGATCCCTTCTATATAGTTTGTATCCCTGTAGTACTGTGTCCCATTTGTTTTCTTCATTCCACCATGTTTCTGTTATGCCAATGATATCCATGTTCTCATGTCTTGCTATCATCTCTAGCTCTCCCATTTTGTTTCCTAGACTTCTAGCATTTGTATACATACATCTAAGTTCCCTTCGTGTTGCCTTTTTGGACCTTCTACTCTTGGCTGTCCTCACAGTTTCATTTATGGTATCCTTTACTGCTCCTGTGTTATCTCCCATGTTTGCTGTGTGGTCATCCCATCCTGTGTCTGAGTTGTCCCTTCCTGCTTGTTCTCCTTTGTTGGCTGTGAGGTCGACCTCTCTTGTGTATGAGTAGTAGTCCTTTGTTCCTACGTCGGTGCATCCTGTTTTCCGTGCCATCGACCGGCGGTCGACTGTCGGCTTTCCCCTGTCCTTCAGTTTAAAGCCTTCTCTATTGCTTTCTTCATGTTGCCTGCCAAAACTCTTGCTCCTTCCTTGTTGAGGTGTAGTCCATCCCTTCTGTAGTACTTGCTTTTTCCCCAGAACGCCGTCCAGTTGCGCACGAAGTCGAAGCCTTCGTCTTCGCACCATCGTCTCATCCAGGCGTTGATCACTTGCAATTCTCCTTGTCTCTTTCCATCTGCTCTTGGTACAGGGAGGATTTCAGAGAAGGCCACCTTCACCTCCCTGATCTTTAGTTGTCTTCCGAGTGAGCGGAGCTGGCCCTTCATCTCTTCCCTGTCATACTTCCGCCCGCTCACATCATTTGTTCCCACGTGGATAAGCACAGCGGTGTCCACTCCCCGTGCGCCATCTATGATCCTGGAGATCCTGTTAGTCACATCCTTTACTCTTGCTCCAGGCAGACAGGTGACGACTCTGTCCTCTCTTCCTCCTGCGGTGTGGCTGTCCACATGTCGTATAATGGAGTCGCCTACGATGATCCCCATCTTCTTTATTCGGGAGTTCCTTGGGGTGCGTAGGTCCACGTCCTTGGAGTAGGGCCAGTCATCTTCCTCCAATGATACTCTTGAAATTGTTTCCTGTTCTTTGGGTGGGGGGACATCTTCCTGTGCTCTCACTATTCCTCCTGGTGTGCGGTTGTCTCCTACCTCGTCTTCGTTTTCTTCTGTGTTTGCATGGGTGTCTTCTCTCTTCACATGGGTTTCCTGAGTACAGTTTTCCAGCCCTGGGATCTCTACATGGTGCTGATGGGCTTCCTCTATGAACATTTCTAGATCCTTGACCTCGTCGTTTGGGCTGTACTCCACTAGAATCTTCTCCTGTGCTCGGATTCTGTCTTCGAGTTCCATCACTGTTCCCTCCAATAGTCTTACCTGACATTTCAAGCTATCCATCTCCATGCATCGATCGCAAATGTATGCCTGGATCCCCGAAGGGAGGTAGTCATACATGTTGCAGTTGATACAGAAGACAGGAAAGCTCATCTTCTGACTTCCTTGGGCTTCCATTTCGTGCTTCACTCGTGGGTTGTCTGAGTGATTTGTTGTGACCTACTGCTGCTCTTATTCCTACTGATCCTACCTTCCCCTTACCTTCTGACTTCCTGACTGCAGGCTTCCTATTTGAGTGAGACTGTTTGTGTTACAGTGCCTGTGTCTTTGTGTGCTTGTGTCCCTTGCCTGCTGCTTCCTTGTGTTGCTTGCCTTGTTGTCTCTCTCGTGTGTGCTGTCTCTGCTCTACCTCACCTTGATTGTATGTGCGGGTTGGTTTCTTTTGTGTCTGTCTCTTACTTACCTTCTGTGCTTGTCGGTTCCTTACCGGTCTGTTCTCCTCTGGTGTTCTTGAGAGTAGTGCTCGTCCCTTGCAAGGCCCTTCGCAAAGGCGCTCTCGCTAAGGCGAGCGCCTTTACCGCTCGCCTTCGCCGCGCGCCGAACGGCTGGGCGCCGTTGGCTCCTCCCCTTTTCAAGGGGGAGTCTGGCGCTGCCTCTGACGTGTAGGGGGTGGGCGGAGCGTACTCTCGCCGCTTCCCCGAGTCTTCGGCTCTCCTGCCTCTTGTCAAAGCTTCCCCGACTTCTCTCCTAGCTCTGACCGCCTGTGCACGCTGCTCCTTCTTCCTGAACTCGGCACCAGCGTCTGTGTGCCGCGTTGGCTCCTCCCCTTTTCAAGGGGGAGTCCGGCGCTGCCTCTGACTTGTAGGGGGTGGGCGGAGCGTACTCTCGCCGCTTCCCCGAGTCTTCGGCTCTCCTGCCTCTTGTCAAAGCTTCCCCGACTTCTCTCCTAGCTCTGACCGCCTGTGCACGCTGCTCCTTCTTCCTGAACTCGGCACCAGCGTCTGTGTGCCGCGTTGGCTCCTCCCCTTTTCAAGGGGGAGTCCGGCGCTGCCTCTGACTTGTAGGGGGTGGGCGGAGCGTACTCTCGCCGCTTCCCCGAGTCTTCGGCTCTCCTGCCTCTTGTCAAAGCTTCCCCGACTTCTCTCCTAGCTCTGACCGCCTGTGCACGCTGCTCCTTCTTCCTGAACTCGGCACCAGCGTCTGTGTGCCGCGTTGGCTCCTCCCCTTTTCAAGGGGGAGTCCGGCGCTGCCTCTGACTTGTAGGGGGTGGGCGGAGCGTACTCTCGCCGCTTCCCCGATCACTTGGAAACACAACATAGATCAGGTTTAACATTACTCCATTACAAGCTAAAAAATAAATTATAGTTTTATACTTATTACTCCATGCTAATAACATAGTATAATATATCCTTATACTAATATTTGTTATATTTATTTTCTCTTTTATTCATTTTCAGAAATATATATATATATATCTATTTTTTTTTCCCCTTATAATTCTTACCTTTCTTTATTTTACAAAAAATTACTCAAAAACAGAATAGAGCAAAGAAATGATTCTAATCTACAGGATTTTAACAGAGTTTCATATAATTCAATCAAGCCTGACTAAAAGCTTAGTTCCTAAGAACTTAAAGGCATTACTAAAAACTTAAAAGCCTAGAAAGTGTTTATTACATATTTATTATTATTCTGGATTCCTAAAATTGCAATATATCAATTGTCAGGTTAGTCAAAGTATCTATTAACCCATTTTTAAGTAAATAAATAAATTCAGTTTAAGTCATTGGTAAATAAATATCCAATAAAATGCAATATCTTTCTTTCAAAATTATATGTGTAAAGTATGAGAAGGATGAGAATAAAATAGATGAGAAAAAGATATAGAAGAAATACAACATTTGAAGACAATTTTTTTTTATTTTTTATTTTTTAAATACTTCTATAATAAACTTAACGTTCTTCACTATCTTTGTCAGGGAACATGCCAAGAATGCATAACAGTTAGCTCAGTGTATCAGCTGGGAATGGTTACAAGCTTGTTTGCACATATGGCAAACATAAAGGAAGGGCTCAGCTGTTCTCCTCCAACTGGGTGGGAATTAACTTTCTGCTTCTTTTACTAATATAATTGTAGTCATTATGTTCCACATCTTAGCGTCTGGGTCTTCCGGGATATTCATAGGAGCAGGGCAGATTCAGTTTGTAATTTACTCATGTGTTGGTAGCCTTCTATTCAGGATTTTTTTTTTTTTTTTTAATGAGACACTTCCCAATCGACCACAAGTTTTCACGCAGGTTGCACTACTGTTTGTACTTCCTGTTGACACGCAGATCCCTTCCTCTACTCAGCAACTCAGCAAACATAGTATCTCTAGTGTTCCACCTTTCTCCATTTCTCTCCGTGAGCATATAATCCATGCTGCAAGAGGATATCTTTCAAAAAGCTCCTCCATCTCGTCCCTTCAGCTGCATATATATTGAATTCTCCAGGTAGATCAATGTTCTTTTTTTTTTTTTTTTTTTTCCCTCCACAACATTCTGTTACTGACATGTTTGCATTCTTTTCAAGTTGTTCCATTTTCCTGTTATTTGCTTTTTTAAAAAAATTTCTAGCATTCTAAACGGTTTTTACAGTTTTTTAATGTTTAGATTATTTTGTATATAATAAATCAAAGTGAAAAGTTATTAATGTCTTCTTGTTATATTAAATACTTTAAAATATTCCCAAAGTTTCTTTTTAAGATGTCATTGGTTGTTCAAATGTTTCAAGGTATTCTGCTAGTTTTTTAGAATCATTAAAATTTTGTGTTTTATTTCCTAATGTTACCTTCATCACCGCTGGGTAGAGTAATCCATATCTTGCCCCTAGTGCTCGTAGTTGAGGTCTTAAATCAAGGAGTTGTTTTCTTTTTTGAGCAGTTTCTCTAGCAAAGTCTGGCACAATATGTATCCGTGCATCTTGACATCTTAGGTTTTTATTTGCTTTAGCTAGCTGGCATATTTCAACTACATGTTGATATCTTAGTAGTTTAAAAATAAAAGTTCTTGGACCTTTTTGTGTGGTTGTTTTCTGTCCCGGTATTCTGTGTGTCCTCTCTATTTCAAGAGGCACCTTGGATTTTATAGGCAGTATCTTTGGGAGGAATTGTTCTAAGAAATTGATAGGATCATTTTTTTCCACTCCTTCCAGCATCCCAATAATTCTTAAATTATTTCTTTTTTCTCTATTCACACAGTCTTCCAGATCTTTCTTTAATATTTCCATTTCCTTCCAGGCTTGTTTGTTTTGTATAACCTCAGTATGTACTTCCTCTGCTCTTTCCTCTAAGTGTGTCATTTTGTTGTCAATTAGATCAACTCTTTTTGTTAATATAGCAACATCATCTATTGCTTTTTGTAGTTGTTTTTTGATCTCCAGTACTATATCCTTTATCTGTTTTATTTCTGCCATCATATCTTGATCTTCTGCAGGCAGTGGTACTCTTGATGATGTCCCTGGTTCTGGCTTTGATCTTTTGTTACTGCTGGTTCCTGATCCTCCGGTTCCTGCATCGTTTTTATTTTGTTTGTTTGATGACATTTTCTTCTTATAAGTCTTTTTTCCAAATAAAATTGAATTTTTGGAGTTTTAAATTTGAAATAGTAGCTTGTTTAGCCTGGAGCACAGCTCTTAACCGACCATTTCTTTGTGTGTCCAAGTTCTAGAATCTCTGAAAATCAATATTCACCATTATCTAAAAATAATAATACAGTGAATCTTCCTCTGTTCCAGCATTTCTGATTTTGAAAAGGCACTGGTGAATAATCAGAAAAAATATTTGCTGGGCTACAGCAGCACAAAAGGTGAGACCATTGCAGGAAACGTTTAAATATTGGATTCCTCTAATTTGCTGTCTACTGTTGCACACATGTATTGTGAGAGTTGTTGGCTATATGTTGTGATTATACATTTGAAATTAGACTATCCTTATAGAGAAGTTGTGGTAAAGAAGCCCAGGTACATTTCAATAAACAACAGATAAATGTTTCCAAATTACCTCAGAGAATGACACAGAGATGGGGACAGAGCCCACGGGGATGGGATGGGGACAGGGACAAACTTTGTCCCTGTGTCATTCTCTAATTAAACTTGTATCAATATGTAAAAACTTAATACAACTAGACAACTGTCCATTTTTATACTTTAATAAAAAGATTTAAATATAAAATCATAAGTTTTCAAGGCTTGTTCAGATGAGAACAGAGCTTGCGGGGATGGAGACAACAACAGCAAAACAAAGATAAAGGAATCATAGGGCTGCTCTGTTCATCTGAAGGGAGGGAGTCTGGCAGCCACAAGGATGACTAGAGTGGTCTCATGATACCTTTATCTTTGTTTTGCCGCTGCTGGAGAGAGATTCTGGATGGAAGGGGGTCAGGCAATGGATGGGAAGGGAGAGAGGGGGCCAGGTGCTGGATGGAAAGGGGGAGAGAGAGGGTGCAGACACTGAATGGAAGGGGGATAGAGAGGGAGAGGGTGTAGACATTGGTTGGAATGGGGAAAAGAGGGGTAGATGATGGAAAGAGGAGAGAGAGAGAGAGGGGGAAGATGCTAGATAGAAAGGGGAGAGGAGTCAGGCACTGGATGGAAGGGGGAGAAAGAGAAGGGGCAGATGCTGGATGTGAGGGAAAAGAAGGAGGGGCAGATGCTGGGGAGGAGAGGGAGCCAAACTCTTAATGGATGGGGAAGAGAGAGGAGGGTCAGATGTTTGATGGAAGTGGGAGACAGGGTCAAATGCTGGATGGAGAAGAAAGAGGATAAAAATTAATGAGAGACTGGGAAATAAGAGGAAGTGAAATAGGAAAGCCAGAGTGAGAGAAAGAGATGGCAAACTGTAGTTAGACACAGTAAAAAAAAAAAAAAAAAAAAAAAAAAGAATGGAAACTGTAGACTATATAGTAGGAAATAATTAAATCTGGACAGAGTCAAAAAAATAAATTGGAGAAGAAAGAAGAGAACAACTATAAATTGACAGGAAATCTTGGAAAGAGTTAAGAGGAAAATAAGAAAAGCAGAAACCAGAGACTGGGACCAACATATGTAGAAAAAGTAAATAACCAGACCAAGATAGAACAAAAATAATTTTATTTTTAGTTTAGGATAAAGTAGTGTGGTAGTCCTTTATTTGGCATGTGTCTTCTATGGCTCTTATGGGAGATCTGTATTTCCAAATGCCTGTTACTTGAAATAAGGTGATGTATTTTTATTGTACTAGTTTTAATACATTTTTATGTTCAAATCTATTTTATTAAGCAATAGTAAATACAACAGCAATATAAACCATGGTATACAGTTTCATCAAACAACCGTGGAGGACTGGACTCTGATGTCCTCCCCGGTCCCACCGCACCCCCACCCCACAGAAAGGAATCTCCAACCCCCCACCCTCCCCTCCCCATCCCCCCAAAGATACATACAACTCTTGTGCAGGGATCAGCAAGGGCAAATAGAAGCACAGATTCAGAGGCGGAGTCTATTCAAAACATGGCTACGACTCTTAGGAGTCAAAATGTTCAAGTACGGAGTCCAAATGTGAACAAAGTCTCTGCTCCGGCGACGAGAAGAACAAACCAAACGGGCCTCCCAACCCATAAGTTCATGAAGGCGATTCCTCCAATGCCAAAAGGAAGGGGGCTCAGGAGAAAGCCAGCAACATAAAATACATTTCTTCCCCAAAATAAAACATTTACTAAGAAATAATTTTTCAGAAGAAGTGTACATATACAAGAAAGAGAAGTGGGCAAACAACATGGAAAGCACTGAGACTGGCACAGGTGTCTGCAACAAGCCCTGTAAAAAGGAGGCCAGCGCCTTCCAAAAGACCTGAATCCCCTTACAGCTCCAAATACCATGAAAATAAGAATTAACCTCCACCGAACAGCGGATGCATAACTGAGTGTCAATACAACCCATATAGTAAGTCTGACTCTGGGAAGCATATGCCCGCAGGACAGTGCGAAAATGACATTCACGTAATTCAGCACTATGCACCAAGCCCGCAGTACGTTTCAGGGTTGTTAACAAAAAATTGTCCCCCAAGTCCCTACCCAAGTCCCGCTGCCAAGCCTCCAAAATACCAGGGAAAACCCTAGGCTGGCGAAGAGCCATGACCCGGCCATGTAGAACAGAGATAGAGACCCTATTATCAGGACCTGCAGTCAAAAAAGTACAGAGCCGGGTCCCAAAATCCCCTCGCAAGGAACTCCTCCGAAGGGAAGCCACATAGTGGCTAAGTTGACAATAAGCAAAAGGAAGGCCAATCTCAGGGACCCCCCTTCCCACTAACTCAGCACAAGGTAGGAGAGACCCATCATCCAGCAGAACATGCCGCAACTGCTCCACCCCCCGAGCCCTCCAACGACCAAACACGGAGGGTCCAACCCCCGGAGGGAAAGCTAAGTTCCCCACCAACGGTAGAAGGGCACTAGTATGGGAATCCTGATCCCACAACCGAAGGGCCTGATGCCATACTGTCCACAAGGACCGAAACAAGAGGCTACGCTTACAGAGTCTCGGCAGTTTAGATAACGGGGCATGAAGGAGATACAAAAGATGAAGAGGATAGAAATGATCTCGCTCCAGAGAAAGATCCGTATAGAAAGAGGTACCCAACACCCAATCACTAACATGGCGA
Organism: Geotrypetes seraphini; assembly: GCF_902459505.1. Taxonomy (NCBI): domain Eukaryota; kingdom Metazoa; phylum Chordata; class Amphibia; order Gymnophiona; family Dermophiidae; genus Geotrypetes; species Geotrypetes seraphini. The sequence goes on along the minus strand of NC_047088.1, from coordinate 106,031,978 downwards.
AGCAAACAGGCCTGATTATAAACCCTGATGTCGGGCACCCCCAAACCACCCCCACAGGCAGGCCCCACCAACAAGGACCATTTCACCCCAACAAAACCGGGTCAGTAGGGAGGTGAGGGAATGAACATCCCTCTGCAACAAAGAAAGGGGAAGAGTCTGGAGAACGTAAAGCCACCTCGGGAAAACAACCATACGAAACAAATGAATTCTACCCAACAAAGATAGCGGCAACGCCTGCCATTTGGCTAGCAACAGTTTAGTGTCCGCAAGGAGTTTATCGATGTTAAGACGATACAGTCGGGCTACATCCATAGTCAGCCTGATCCCCAGATATCTAAAAGAGGAGTCAGCCCAGCGCAACGGGAAACGATCCCCCCAAGACTGCTGAAGATCAGCCAAGGAAGCCAGAGCCTCAGATTTCGCGAAGTTCAAAGCAAAGCCGGAGAAATCTCCATATTCCCGAAGGCTCTCCAACAACACAGGCAAGGAATGCTGCGGGTCCGTTAAAAAGACCAATAGATCATCCGCAAACGCCGCCAGTTTAAAATGTGAATCTCCCAATACCAATCCCCGAATATCCGCAATTGCCTGAAGCTCCCGAAGTAGAGGGTCTAAAGAAAGCACAAACAGGAGCGGCGACAGGGGGCAGCCCTGGCGAGTCCCTCGGCGAATAGAAAAATAACCAGAGCAGGTCCCATTAACCAAAATCCGCGCCTCCGGATCACTATACAGCGCCTGGATTGCTCCAAAAAAGAAGGGGCCCAAACCGTACGTCCTCAGCACCGCAAAAAGGTAACCCCACCGCACCCTATCAAACGCCTTCTCGGCATCAAAACTAATAAGCATGGAGGGGCTACCTTCCTGTCCCACCCGTTCCAAAGCTAACAAGATTCGCCGGATATTCTTAGCTACAGGCCGATCCCGCACAAACCCCACCTGAGAGTCCGAGATCACCAAGGGCAAGATGCGCGCCAGGCGATTAGCCAAAAGTTTTGCCAAAAGCTTCGCCTCATAATTCAACAGTGAAATAGGACGGTACGATTCAGGAAAAAGAGGGTCCTTACCGGGCTTCGGAAGAACTATAATAGACGCTAAATTTACGTAAGGAGGAAGAAAGCACTTAGCAACACTCAGATTATAAACTTCAGCCAGCACCGGCGCTATGTCCGTCACCAACAATTTATAGAACTCACTCCGAAACCCATCCGGGCCCGGCGCCTTTCCTAACGGACTGACCCCTATCGCCCCCTCCACCTCCTCCGCGGTAAAGGGAAGATCCAAAACGGCAGCATCCCGTTGAGATAAACAAGGTAAATCTAGGCTGTCAAGATAAAGTTGCCCATCCAAAATCTCGGGGCCTGGATCTGTATACACCTCAGCAAAAACTCCCGCAACAGCTCACAGATCTCCTCCGGTCGATGATGCAGCACCCCAGAAGCGCCCCGAAGAGCAGAGATGCTCTCAGGTCCACCCCGCGGATGCGCCATACGGGCCAACAATCTACTGCTCTTATTCGCAAACCGAAACAGATGAAACTTAAAGTACTCCCTCGTCCGCAGAGCCCGGAGATGCAATAATTCATTCAGTTCCAGCTGGACCTCCAAAAGCTGCGTACGAAGCAGGAATGAGGGTGCCCTGCTGTATTGACGTCGCAACACAGTTGCCTTCCGCTCCAAAGCCAGAACCGTCCTATGCTTCAGCTTCGACTCCCGGGCCACATAAGCAATGACATCCCCCCGTAAAACAGTCTTAGCCGACTCCCAATAGAGAATGGGATCATCGCGATGCTGCTGATTATTATGTTGAAAATCACGCCAGCGCTGTATCAAAAACTCTTGAAAACGAGGATCCCTATACAGATAACACGGAAACTGCCATGACCCCCTAGGGAGCGGAGAATCTCCCCAAGTCCACCGAAATCCCACCCAAGCGTGGTCAGATATTTAAATGGGGCCCATATCAACCCCCAATACCTGGGGAAGCAGTTCACGAGAGAGGAGGATAAAATCAATTCGGGAAAGCGTCCCGTGCGCCCTGGATAAGTGGGAGTAATCCCTCTCCAAAGGGTGTAGCACCCGCCACACATCCAGCAACCCCAAGGTAGATTCCAAAAGCTGGGCACCCGTATAAAGTTTGGAGGTCTCTCTGCCCGAAGAGGCAGAGCAATCCAACTTGGGATCCGGTACCTCATTAAAGTCCCCGCCCACCAGCATTGGAACATCTCCAAACTGCAAGAGTTGATTGCGAAGCCCCCGAAAAAACCTGGCCGAAGGATTATTAGGGGCATAGACATTGCAGAGCAAAAGGGGCCGATTATCGAGCAACACTAAAGCAACGATGTAACGCCCATTAGGGTCGCGGATCACTCTCTGGGTTTGTAGGCGAAGACCCTTACGGATCAAAATAATAACACCTCCCTTTCCCCCAACGGCGGGCGCCTCCAAATGGGAACCCACCCACCAGGTACAGAGCTTGGCATGTTCCGCTGAGGATAAACGGGTCTCCTGTAAAAAGGCAATAGAGGTTTTAGAACGATTCAAGCGCTGCAATATTTTGGAGTGCTTAATAGGGGAGTGGATCCCCCCAACATTCCAAGAAGTTAAAGTGTATTCCAGAGCAATCCACTCAATAGACAAGTAGTACAAGAAGAAGGAACCAGTATAGTACCAGAGAAGCGTCCCAGCCACCGCTCCTCCAGCGTCACGCCACCTCCTGTACCAAGAATCGAGCCATACCCCTGCCACCAAGACAATCCCAGATCACACAGCCCCCCAACCCAACCCCCCCAAAATTCCACAAAAAACCCCATCGCAGACTCCCTGAAACCCTTCAAGACACTCCCCCACCCCCCAACTACCCCCCTCCCCACCCCACCATCCCCCCTCCACAACCAACCCTCACCCAACCTACACCCAAGACACCCCAAAAAGGGCATCACTTCCAGGAAACCAGGTACACCCTCCCATGGGAACAATGACCAGTAGCCCCCGGCCCTCAGCCCCCAAAACTCAGAAAATAGCAAAGAACAACACCCATCAGCCAAACCCCCCCAAAGCACTCACACCACCCCTCCCCTCCCTGAACACCACAGCCAGCACACCTACCCTCAAGCACACTCACCCAGCTAAGTCCCCAAGGCTCACAGAACCGGATAGGCCAAGAATAGACCCAAACTAACATAGGACAAACAGGACATCCCCCATGCCATCCCCACACCCACCAACCAGGTAATCCCTCATGGTGACTCAGAGTCCCAACTCAGAGGGAGTGGAGAAAAACCCCTAGTCCAAAATCGAAACATAGACCAATCCTCAGAAAGGGTCGCCTCAGTCCACAACAGCTCCCTGCGGCGGTTCTTCAGGCATCATCTCCGTCACAAAACGCTGCGCGGCCTCCAAGGTGTTGAAGTGATGAGCTCTACCCAGATGTATCAACCTCAGGCGAGCCGGGTATTGCAGAGAAAAAGCAATGTGGCGCTGAATGAGACGGGTGCATAAAGGTGAAAACTTGCGCCGTGCCTGAGAGACCTCCGCCGAGTAGTCCTGGAAGCAAAGAATGGGCCGGTTGTCATACAAGAGCTTCTTGCCCTGCCGCAACGCATGCAGGACCTCCATCTTGTGATGATAATTCAGGATACGGCAAATGACCACTCGAGGTCGGTCAGCATTCTCTCTCCTCTGCCCCAAACGATGCGCCCTCTCCACCCGCAAGGGGCCCGAGGAAGATGATAAAGACAAAGACTCAGGCAACCAGCGTTCCAATAGCGCCCCCAGCTCCACGTCCCACACCGATTCGGGCAGGCCTACAAACCGAAGGTTATTACGGCGGGACCTATTCTCCAGGTCATCCACCTTGGCACGCAACGCAGCTAAAGCTGTAGTGTGAGCGGACTGCTCCTGGGCAAGCTGCTGGACGTGATCCTCAGCAGCACTCACCCGCTGCTGAGTCTCCTTGACCTCTGACGTGAGGGAGGCAAATCTCTGATCTAATGTGTCCAGTTTATCCAATATACGCTGCAGTTTGTCCCCCAGTGAGCTCTCAAGAGCAGCCTGAACCTCTGCCGTAACTGTAGTCACCCAGGAAGAGTGAGGAGCCTCCGGCGACGGGGGTGCCATGTGGTCCGCCATCTTGGCCTCTGGCAGCTTACTCCGCTCCCGATCCTTGCGGACCGCCTTAGTTGCCATGGCGATCCTACCCGAGTCTCCCAAAACGTGCCGCGCCACCCAGCAGCTCCCCAGCACACTGGAAGGACTGAACCTGGAGATTAGACTTCAGAGGAGGAGCCGCACCGCTTCTGATGTTTCAGAGCCGCAGCAGCATGCTGTCTGCAGCGCCACGTGTCCGCCGGGAGATCCGAGTGCGATAGTGCAGGACTGCTGTGTAGGGGAGTCTCAAGCCGTGCCACGCCGCTAATACGCTTCCCAGCACAACGGAGGGACCGGACCAGAGGAGTAAAGACTGATTAAATGCTGCGCCGTGTTCGGGTGTAGCGGAGCTGCAACAGCACGCTGTCTACAGCGCCATGTTTCCGCCGGACTAATACATTTTTGATTAATGTTTGGAGACCAAACTCTCCTTCCTCATATCAGAACAGGGTACCATAACTGCTGTATACTGTCCTGATCTGAGGAATGAAGTTTTGGCCTCTAAAAACTAATTGAAAAATGTATTTGAAAAGTTGAAAACTTTTTAATATGATTTGTTGTAATATTCAAGGTATGATGATATTTTAATTATTGATTGCTTTTGTATTCTCCCTTGGATATTACGGCTTCTTTGGATGTAAATTGCCTTGAACCTTTTTGGTATAGTGCGATTAATAAATTTTGTATTAGATTAGATTATTTAGTCCAATAAAATGGTATCATATTACCTAAATTTTGTTTTATTTGTATTTTTTAACATATAGGGCTCCTTTTATGAAGCCGCATTAGCGGCTTTATTGCACGCAACTTTTTAGCACACGCTAACCCCCGCGCTAGCTGAAAAACTACCTCCTGCTCAAGAGGAAGCGGTAGCGGCTACTGCGGCCGGCAAATTAGCGTGCGTTATTATGTGCGTTAAACCGCTAATGCGGCTTCATAAAAGGAGCCCATAGTGTAATGATTGTAATATATCAGTTTTTCAAATTTACTTATGCTATCTTTATATTTTGCACAGTACAGTGGAATGTGCATCACTTTTTTTCCCATTTTCCAATGTTGTACTGTGGCTTCTTGGGAGAATATTAGGGAGTGGGTTGGAGAACATAGGGGGGGCTGAAAAGGAAAACATCAGGGAGGGGGCTGGAGAATATGGGAGGGCTGTAGAGAGAGAGAGCATTGGGGAGGGGGGCTGGAAAGCATTGGGGAGGGGTTGTAGAGCATGACAGGAGCTGTCCCAAATGTTGTTCATAGCCAATTGTCAGTAGTAAAAGAAATATTTTAGTAGCTTGACAATTTTCATTTTTCAGCTGCCACATGCACCTTTTTGAGTTAATTAGATATGGAATGGTACAGCTAAATTAAATATTGTTAAACTAGTAGATGGAAATCCTATTAAAGCAGCAATCATTGGAGGCTGAGAAAGGAGAGACTTTTATGTGACGATCTGGGTGTTTAATTTTTATTACATTTTAAATAAAGGTAGAATAGGGTTGATTAGCTTTGTTGACTTGGCTGCTTTGAGAGAGAGAGGAACTCCTTTCAGAACATGGCATTAAGAAATGCAGATATTTCAGCGTGCTTTGTATAGTTTAATTTTGTGGTTACCATTATATATTGTTAATAAGATTATATTGTGTGTATATGAAGAATGAATGGAAGAAAGCATTACTTCCCAAGGACAGAAGGCAGATAGTTTCACATGTGGGGTGACAATATCCACAGAACCCAGTATGGACAGTCCAAACTGAACTGTCACGTTAAGAAACCAAAACATTACCTGAACTGCTCATGTGCAGGTACCTTTCTGCCTGCTGATGGCTCTCAGGACCATCAGTTCAGTAAGAAAGCTAAGAAGCCAAGAAGGGAAGGTGGGTGGGTTGTGAGAATTTCTACCTGCTGTCCTTGGATAACTAACACCTGTTATCCCAGGACAAGCAGGCAGCATATTCTCAGATGTAAGTGACATCAACCACGGAGCCCCAGTACGGCAGCTTTAAAAGTGCATCACCACTTTAAGAACTTAAGAAAGTTCACAAACTGCCTGCACCGCGCATGTGCGAGTGCCTTCCTGCCCGATGCCATTTGCGGCTCCTCAGTTCTTAGTTTTCCATGGAGCTAAGAAGTCGTGTTTTTTGAACATTTTTCAAATTTTTGCTTTTGCTTTCCTGCTCATGTGTATTTTTTAATGTGTTTTATCTGCGTATTTCTTTTGAGTAAAAAATACCCAAAAACAGTTGGACATTTTTTCCTCACTGTTCTCACCTCATGGACTTTGTCCGACGAGGCCTCTTCATTTTCTTCAGCCATTGAATTTAATTTGGCTGAGGCAGTTTTTCCGTCGATGTCCCGGCCACTAACCGTTTTTAAGAACTGTTGCAGGTGCCAACAGCAAATTTCCATCACTGACCCACATAGTTGGTGCTTACAGTGCCTTGACCCTGAATACCATGTTGAGTCCTGCACGCGGTGTTCTACCCTGCAGAAACATACTATTAAGAGTTGCAAACTCCAACAAGAGAAGTTCGGCACCGGTATGGACAATGATAAGACATCACAGCCTTCTACATCAAAAGCATCAACTTTGACATTGGCATCGGGGAACTTCGCTCCATCGAGTAAGCCAGCTATAAAGCTGCTAGCTTCCCAATATGTCTTGCAGGTCAACATTGCAGTCAAACTAGAAGCTGATTCTACGTACAGTGCTGAATATTTGGAGGCTTTGGACTATGATGAGCCTCCTAAAGAGCTTCGATTACCATTACATGGTATTCTCAGGGATACTCTTCATAAGAACTGGGAGACCCCCCTTACTATTACTGTGACCCCCAGAAAATTGGACTCTTTATACAAAATAATGTCTTCTCCTGGTTTTAACAAACCACAACTCCAGCATCAGTCCCTGGTGGTAGAGTCAACTTTGAAGAAATCTGCTCCATCCAGAGTCTATGCATCAGTGCCACCAGGACATGAAGGGCGTGCTATGGACAAATTTGGCTATCGCCTGTACCAAAACTCCATGTTGGCCAACATAGTCCTAAACTACAATTTCTATATTTCCTGCTATGTCAAGACTCTGGTTAAGAAATTGTCTTCTTTTGATAGGTGCATTCCTTCACAGCAATTACAGGATTTTTGTCACATCTCTCACACCCTTGCCCTGGTTAGAAGATCTATGGTGAGATTAGCTTATGATGGCTTTGAATTATCTTCTAGAGCAGTGTTTTTCAACCTTTGTACACTTGTGGACCGGCAGAAATAAAATAATTATTTTGTGGACTGGCAAACTACTAGGACTAAAATTTAAAAACCCCATTTCCTCCCCACCTCCTTGAGCTTGGTCCCCGCAAATCATCTGATCCCATCCGTACAAGCCTTAATTATGATTTTATATTGAATGTATTTTATTAAAGTATAAAAAGAAACAATATTCTGTACAATTGTCATTTTATAAATAAAATAATACAGAGCAAGGATCAACAAAACACCTGTCTCCCCTCCCCTTCACATATATCCCCTCTACTATCAAGAAAACTGAACAAGCCAAATTATTACAGAATGCTACACAGAAATATCATGCCCATTGCTAACAGAATACTGCAGTCACATATGACAGGAATAGTGTTAGGGGAATGCAACTAGGACAACTGCCCCCTGGTCAGAGAGCACCCTAAGCCAGCTGGAAGCTAAAGAAGCACTGCCTGGGCTTTGCAGTCCCCAGTTATATCTAACACCAGCTCTAGCAGGATATATATTTCAAATCTAATATATTCTAATCACAAAATAGAAATAAAATTATTTTTTTCTACCTTTTGTCGTCTCTGGTTTCTGCTTTCATCTTCTTTTCACTCTCTTCCCTCCAGCATCTGCCCTCTCTGTCTCTTCAATCCAGCATCTGCCCCTTCCATCCACTGTCTGCCCTCTCCCTCTTTCATATGGTATCTGTCTTCTTTCTATGCCCCTCTCCCCTTTCCATCCTGCCTGTGCCCCCTCTCTCATTTTTACATGATTCATTCCAGCTTCACTGCTCTCTTCATTTTTATCTCTCCTACACCAGTTCTAGCATCATTGTCCCTCTCTGCTTATTTCTCTGCTGACCCCTTCCCATCATCAATTTCTCTACTTTCTCATGCCTGTCTCTCCCCTTCCTCTCCTCTAATCTCCCTTCCAGCTGTTTCCTTCCTTTTTTCCTTCTCCCTTCCCTCCTCCTCCTGTCCAGCAGTAACTCTCTTCCCTTCCTCCCCTCCCAGCAGCATCTCTCCTTCCTTCCAGGTCCAGTAGCTGTCCCTTTTTTTCCTTTGTCCAGAAGCTTCCCAGACTCCTTTCCCTCCTCCCCTCCCAGCAGCATCTCTCCTTCCTCTCCAGTAGCAGCTGTCCCTTTTTTCCCTTGCCCAACAGCTTCCCAGATTCCTTTCCCTCCTCCCCTTCCAGCAGCATTTCTTCTTCTCCCTCTCCAGTAGCAGCTGTCCCTTTTTTTCCCTTGCCCAGCAGCTTCCAAGATTCCTTTCCCTCCTCCCCTCCCAGCAGCATCTCTCCTTCTCCCTCTCCAGTAGCAGCTGTCCCTTTTTTTTCCCCTTGCCCAGCAGCTTCCCAGACTCCAATAGTGGCTTTCTCCTCTCCCAGCAGCTCTTCTTACTTCCCAGCGCAGCGATTCAGGAAGGCAGCCTCTGGTCCTTTGTTGGGTCGCGCCACCTCTGAGGAAAGAGGAAGTTGCATCATCAGAGGCAGCTGCGACTCAGCAAAAGTCCCAAGGCTGCCTTCGTAAATCGCTGCGCTGGGAAGTAAAGGAGAGCTGCAGAGGGGAGAAAGCCACTGTCGGAGGCTCCCCATGATCTCTCCTGCCCAGTGCGGATCAGCTAAAATATCTCATTGATCTTGCCGGCCCTGCGCAGACCGGCAGGAAATTGAACTTAATCAATCTCGCCGGCCCTGCACGGACTGGCAGAAATTTCCTGCGGACCAGCACTGGTCTGCGGACCGGCGGTTGAAGAACAGTGTTCTAGAGCACATGTGCAAACGCAGGCCGATCCTGGCCATTTTATGCGGCCCGCAGTGACTGTGTGCCTTACACTACACTAGGGGTGTCCAACCCGCAGGTGGCCAGCTTGAAAGAGATGTAGCATTTATTTTGCTAATTGCCACCCCCAGGTGTTTACCTTCTGGCCGGCTCCCTCCTCCTCACTGCCGCAGTTGTTTCTGTGCACAAAGCTGCAGGCGGCAGCTCCTCGCACATCCTGTGTCTCATTCGAAAGCCTTCCCTCTGACGTTGCGACAGAAATGTGCAAGAATGTCTAGGACTTAATTTTGTGAGACAGACAAATTAAGGTTTCCTGACTAGCTGAAGAAATGGGCATCTCGTCAGGTACAGTTTGGAAAATAATTCATAAAAAGTTGGGCACGTCCAAGGATAGTACGAGATGGGGTCGAAGAATGCTGATACCATGTGAGAAGGCCACGAGGCTCCAGTACTATCAGGAGAACTTGGAGATGTTTCATGAAGACCAAGTTAATTTTTTTTCATCATTAGTTGACTGGAGATGAGACTTCCTATCACAGAGATCCTGAGTCCAAAATTGAGTCAATGCAGTGGAAGCACAAGTCTTCCCCCACCCCAAAAAAGTTAATGACAGTAAAATCTGCAGGCAAAGTCATTGCAACTGTCTTCTAGGATTATGGACTTTTGTTTCTGGAGTTCATGCCACACAAGACAAACCATAACCAGGGAGAGTTACACCAACACAATGATCGCTTTGCGGGTGTCAATCAAGGAGAAAAGACGAGAAAAACTCACAGCAGGCATGCTGCTTCTTCATGGCAATGTGCTGGTACATCTTGTCACGACAATCGCAAGCTGCCATCTGAGAATGTGGGTTGCAGCAGCTGAACCATCCACCCTACAGTCCTTTTCTAACTTCCTCGGATTATTTCCTGTTCTGAGTTTTGAAGAAATCTCTTCACAGACAGTTGTTTTCAAATGACAAAGACATCAAGGAAGCTGTGATGTCCTGGTTTGAAGGTCAAACAGAAGAATTATTTTCAAAGAGGTTAAGTCTTTCTTATCTGTACCCTTCGCCTCTATAACCAGCTTCAGACTCCATCCCTTCTACTTTGCTGCACCGTATGACTGGAACAAGCTGTTTGACTCGATACCTCAGGCTCCATCTCTGGCAGTATTCAAATCCAGACTCAAAGCCCGCTTCTTTGAAAATGCTTTCAATTCCAAACTCCATCCCACCTTCTAGCACCAATATCTGTCTTATCATTCCTTCTGTAATTCCCCCACCTGAGCACAGTGTATTGATGCACTTTCTTGTCCAGTTTGTCAGTCCTGACTAGATTGTAAGTTCTTTTGAGCAAGGACTGTCTCTGCTTTGTTTTGATGTACAGTGCTGCGTGTGTCTAGTAGCACTATAGAAATGATTAGTAGTAGTAGTACTAGTGGCAGACAGCAAAAGTGCTGATGCTGCTGGCTGAATATTGGGCCCTCTCTCTCTGGGATAGGGAGCAACAGCTGCTCTGTCAGGGCTATTGAAGCAGTGACAACTTTCTTTCAGCCTGGATTTGCTGGAGGCACCACTGTTCTTTTACTGATTCAGTAACTGCTCTCTCATGATCTAGGCTTATAATAGGTGGCTGGAGCTGTCATCTAATTCACAGCCCACATTTATATATTATTCCATGTTCCATAGCAGCATTAGTTTTTCCAAAGTTAGGACACCTAAAATCTGGCACCTAGCACCTGGGAATTTTCCATGGTTTTGTGGGAATAAGTCTGTTTTGAGGAGATGCTAACTGAGTACTGTAAGTGTTGCTCTGTATTGTAGGAAACAGTTGGCCTTATATTATGTGATGGGGAGAATAGATGGGTTTATGTTGTGAAGGGTTTGTTAATATATTTTGATTGTTTCTAATGCTGTTTTTATACCCACCATATGTGAGGTGAATCTTTATCTCTCTCTCTTTCTGAACAGGGAGAATATCCATTGTCCTTCGCCAAGATGCAGGCAGTATAGACATGATTCAGGCCTGTACACATGCTGAAATAATCAATATGTTACTCTATGAGAAGATGCTTCATTGCCAAATGGAAGACAGAACTTTCCGAGAACTGCAGAAGAGACTCCAAAATGGTATAAGGGGAGGGAATATGGGAAGAGAATGAGGAGGCAGGTGTGGGCAATGAGGAAGCACAGAAGGAAAAATAATTCCAAATCCTGTAATAGGTTGATAGACAGAAGTATTTATTTTTTAATTACTGTACTGGTTTCCTTTGCAGCTTCTAAAGAAGAGATATGGGAAATCATCTCAGAAACTCACCTTCTTCTGGACAGGATCTTCCCTAAAATCTTAAAGGGTAGAAGAATATTTATATGCTTTGGGGTTTCAGTTTAAGATGATTCCCAATCCTATTAATTAATCCTATTAATTATATATAATTATTTTTTCTCTCATTCAGGATTTGTCACTGCAGGCTGGGTTACAGACAGGAACCTTCTAAACTTTGATGAGTGGAGAATAGACTGGAATTTAGAAGCAAAGAAAATGCAGTGACTTAAAGCTCACTAGTAGCAGAACCCAGAGCAACTGAACATCTACTCAGCACAAGACCATAAGGACTGGTGTCATTTGGATAAAGAATAATCCCCCTGATATTCAGAAAGAGTTAACCGGTCAGCAGTGGCATGCAGTGACATTTAATAGATGAGTTACGGTAAATCAGGGGCGACCAACCTTGGCTCTCGCCAAGTCAGGTTTTCAGGATTTTCACAATGAATATGTATGAAATCTATTTGCATACAATGGAGGCAGTGCATACAAATAATCTCATGCATATTCATTGGAGAAATCCTGAAAAGCTAATTAGAGTGAGGCTTTCAAGGACTGAGGCTGGATACTCCTGTGCCAAAAATTAGTACAATACGTACCCTAAACCAAGGTTAATGTGCTCACTGTTTGTGCTGAATGATGTCATATTTTGGTCTCTTTCTGAGAGCCACCTATAATATTTGCTACTTCTCCTTTTGACTTCTGTATTGATGTAAAGAAACTTAAGTTCTGTATCATTACCACTTTTCCGAAATCAATCTTTCAGAGTTATGCACAGACTGACATTAGGTAGTGTAAAACTGCATATGCCATCAAAAAATACTTTGAGTAATACAGACCTGATATTTTATAAGAACATAGGAATAGCCTTACTGGCAAGGCCAGATTAAAGGATAGGCCCAGTAGGCATGGGCCTAGGGTCCAAAATGGTCAGGGGGGCCCGCTGGTGCAATGCTTTAGGGTCTTACCCTTGCTGGATTTGCCGGCAGTAGCAGCGTCATCATCTTCTCGGCCCCCTCCCGACCTGACTCGACCCGACTATCTCTCCCTCCCACGCGAACCCCGCTGACCCTCCCACCGCGAGATGTCCGACTGAGAAACCTTCCTCCAGCAGCGTGGCAGCTGCAGCACTCTAAACAGGCTGCTTCGCGGCTTTCTCCTACTGGTGATTCCCTCTGGCTTGTAACTGATAATGTCATCAATGATGTGGCACAGGAAATTACTGGCAGGAGAAAGCCGCAAAGCAACTTGTTTAGAGTACTGCAGCTGCCACGCTGCTGGAGGGAGGTTTCTCAGTCGGTCATCTGGTGGTGGGAGGTCGGCAGGATTCGCATGGGAGGGAGGGAGAGATAGGAGGGTTGGATCGGGTCAGGGGGAGGGGAGAGAAGCGGTCTGCCTCGGGTGCTTGGCCTGGCGTCATGAACTTCTTTGGGCAGCAGGAACATTTACAATTCGCTGCTGTTGCCGGCTTCAGGCCTTCCTCTCTTCTGGGTCCTGCCTACTTCCTGTTTTCATGCAGGCAGAACATGACAGAGAAGAAGGCCCGAAGCCGGAAACAGCAGCGAATTGTGAATGCTGCTGCTTCCCAAAGAAGTTCATGACGCCAGGCCTTGGGTGACAGAAGAAGGAAAGGGAGCAGAGGGGGAGGGAATTGCTGCACCCAACTGGAGGGAGAAGGAAGATGAGGGAGGGAATGAAAGGAGATGTCAGGACTTGAAGGGAAGGAGGAAGAGATGCCAAGGCATGGAGGAAAGGAGGAAGGTATGCCAGACCAAGGAAAAAGGAAGGGGGAAAGGAAGAAGGAGATATCAGTGCATGGAGGGGAAGGGAGAGATGGAAGAAAAAGAAAGGAGAGAGATGCCAGAGAATCAGGGAAGGGAAGATACCAGACCATGGGGTGGGAAGGAAAGAAAGAGAAGATAGAAATGCCAGAGGTGGTGACAGAGAAAAATGGAGAAGTGGCAGAGCTGAAATCAATCATGTACTAAGGAGAGAAGGGGCACAGGATAGACAGTTTATGAAAGGAGCCCAGAAAGAGGGAAGATGCCATATGGAACGGGGAGAGGGCGGACTGGATGGAAGGGGCAGAGAGAGAGAGGGCAGACAGTGGATGGAAGGGGCTGGTGCTGCATGAAAGACAGAGAGAGGACAGATGCTGGCTAGAAAGAAGAGAGAAGACAAGATTGTTAAAGCAGAAACAACAAAATGTAGAAAAAAGATTTTTTTTGTTGCTTTAGAATAAAATATTATAGTTGTATTGATAAAACTTTTATTAACAGAAAATAAGGTAATCTTTTTATTGGACTAATTGTAATACATTTTTTACTAACTTTTAGAGACCAAAACCCCCTTTCTCAGGTCAGGACAGTATAATATAACAGCAGTATACTATACTGACCTGAAGAAGGAGGCCATGGCCTCTGAAAGTTAATTGAAAAATGGATTAGTTCAATAAAATGGTATATTCTTATTTTCAATTTTTGTTTTATTTCTATTTGTTAATTTGTAAAGTGGTGATTGTTTGTCAGTTTCTTCAAATTTATATCTGCTATATTTATATTTTGCATAGCATTAAGAGGCTATGTGTCATTGTTTCTGTGGTGTTTCACTGTTTGCAGTTTGGCTTCTTGGCGGTTCAGTTTAACCTTTATCTACATATTTCTATTTTTAGTTTGTGATTACTTATTCCATACAGGGTGAGGGTGTATCTGTGTTCTGTGTGTATAAAAAACATGGTTTTCTGTTAGCGCTGACTAGCCTTGTTTGGCGAAATGCAACAGGCATGGTTCTTGGGAGCACCTTGAATAAACCTGATTTGAATCTCCTTATTTTCTGCCAATCTTCTTTTGTTTCATGTTGGATTCTTGGGGGACTTCTTGCCTTGTTGTTTCATTACAAGTTAACATACATGGAATGGAACGTACTAGAGGAGTTACAGATTTGGTTGTTTATCCATACATTTGGGTTACAATTGGTTGACAGAGTGAGGCAGTTGAGAGGCATTGTAAACTTGGTTATTAATATAGACTTATACGGTATTTTGGATAGTATTACTGCTTTACAATATATTTGAACACTTTTATATATGTATGGAAAGGGTTCAGAGTTAAATCCTGGATAAGTAGGTGGGAAGGGAAGGAATGGATATTTGTTCAGAGATGTTTGGGGGTTGCATAGAAGAAAAACTGTGCACTGGTATGCTAATCTTTGTTTTGAATTTTAAAAAAGAAATAGAAGTGAATAAGAAAACAGATAAATGGGGGCAGGGTGTGGGTGGGGCAGGGGCAGGGCAGGGCCAGTGGCCTAGGGTCCCTCAAAGAATTAATTCTTCCCTGCTTACTGGGTCACAACAATGGTCCATCAAGCCCAATAGCCCATTCTCATGGTGGCCAATCCAGGTCACTAGTACCTGGCCAAAACCCAAGGAGTAGCAATATTCCATGCTACCGATACAGGACAAGCAGTAGCTTTCTCAATAACAGATTATGGACTTTTCCTCCAAGAAATTGTCCAAACCCTTCTTAAAACCAGCTATGTTATCCACTCTTACCACAACCTCTGGCAATGCGTTCCAGAGCTTAACTATTCTCTGAGTGAAAAAAAATTCCTCCTATTGGTTTTAAAAGTATTTCTCCATTACTTCACGCAGCAAGTTATTCTAGATCCACAAAGAAGAGGTAAAGCAGAGAGCAGCAGACACATGACCTCCAGGGTGCATGCAACAAAATAAAATAAGCTTTGCTTTATCATCCATTTCTTCTTTAGGTTGTATTCAAATAAGATTGACAGTAGACAATGCAAAGTCATTTTTGGGTGGGCCACCAGGTTGAGTGGATAGACACTAGAGAAACACCTGTCACCTGCTAAACCCATGCCCTCTCCCTGCCCCACTCCCAGTAACTTCAATGGGAGTAGCAGTGCAAGCTTCAGTCGCTGCAGGCCATGTTGGGGGATAGGAAGAGTACATAAGTCTGTATTCTTCATCCCCCTTTGAGCCCCGGTCCTCCAACACACATGTGCTCCCCCAAATATTCTGCATCCACAGACCCCCTGGTCCTTCCCCAACAGTGGATACAGAGCAGAGCTAGCACATTTCCCTATAAAATTCACCATACAAAAATTTTTGTTTCTAGTGCAGTGGTCTTTGTTAATTTTTAAGCGAGGACTGTTTTGAGTCCAAAAGGGGTGAAGAAGAGCCACCAAATATGTTTCTACTTTGGGCCATGACACCAATAAAGCTTCTCAACATTCATTTCTACTAGAACACCTACCCTTGACCACACATACAGAACACAGATAAATCCAATGCAAATACAGGATCACAAACTAAAAGTCCTAATATACACAAATTAAACTCTAAGCTGCCAGACTCTGCAATACAACACCAGAGAAATAGAATCAAATGCCTTTCTTCCTGAACAGTGCAAAACAGACAGCAGATGCAAATTATCAAAACTGACACATTTCAATCACTAAATTGAAAATACTTATCTTTGTTGTCTGGTGATTTTATTTTTCTTATTATCTTTTCCCAGTCTGTGGTTGCAGGTCCTTCTGTCTGTGCTCTTAACTCTGTTTCGAGGCCTTCTTATCCATTTGCTGTTTTTCTCTTCTTCACTTTCTGTCCTGCATCCATCTTTGGCATTAACTTTTATTATTCAATTTCCTTCAATTTTTCTGTTTCCATCTCAAACCTATCTTCCTTTCCCTCAAACCATGTCTTTCTTTCCCATCCATCCATGTGCACCTTTCTCTTCCCTCTCCCTGCCCTTCCCCTCCCCTCCATCTGTGTGTACCATCTCCTCCCTTTTTCTTCTCCCATATTCCCATCTTAAACAGCATTTTTTTCCATCTCTCTTTCCTTCCCCACCTCTCCCATCCCTATGCATCATCCTCCCTCTCTCTCCCCTTCCTTTCCATCCCTATGCAGCATCTCCTCCCTCTCTCTCTTCCCTTCTGGTGGTCTGACATCTTTCTCCATTCCTTCCCACAGTCTGGCATCTCTCTCCCCTCCATCATCTTCTCTCCTCCCACTTTGTGGTCTGGCATTTCTCTGTCCTTATCTTCCCCCTCTCCCCTCCCTTAGTCTGAAATCTCTCTCTCCTCCCCTTCCCTAGTCTGGCTTGTCTCCTCTTCTTCTCTCCCCCTCCAATAGTCTAACATTTCTCTCCTTCCCTTTCCCCCTTCTTGTAGTCTGGTATTTCTCTCCTCTCCCTCCCTTCCTTCTTCCTCTCTACCTTAGTCTGAAATCTCTCTCTGCCTTTCCTTCCCTGGTCTTGCATCTCTCTCTCCTTCCCCCCTCCCCCAGTAGTCCAAACATTTCTCTCCTTCTCTTTCTCTCCCTTTTTGTGGTCTGATATCTCCTCTTCTCTCCTTCCCTTCTCCTTCTTCTCCCTGCAATTGTCTGGCATCTCTGTCCTCCCCTTTCCCTTCCCTCCTTTCCCCCCAAGTGTCTAGCATCTCTTTCTTTTTTACCTCCCCATCCCCGCACTCCAGCATCTCTCTAATAACCATGCCACTGAGATTCCCCCAGAGAGGAATCTGGTAGTTCCTCACCCTTCTCCTTCCCAGCAGTTGCTCTTGCAATCTTTGGGCTGCTGGCAGCATGAGTGATGTAAACATGGTGCCTTCGGTGGCCTGGAATCTTTCCGTCTGCTACTCCTTCTTGCCTATGCAGGGATAGGAAGCAGTAGCAGAGGGAAAGCTTCTGGGCCGCCAAAGGTAGCGTGTTTACCTCACTCATGCTTCCATTGGCCTGAAGAGAGAAAGAATGGTTGCTGGGAAGGAGAAGCAGATCCCGTGGTAGGGGGAAGGAGCATGGAAACCCAGACTTCAGCACGGGTTGGCCAGAAGATATCCGTGGACCAGCAGTAGCTCATGGGCCTTGCAATGAAGATCACTGTTATAGTGTTATCGCAAGAACAAGCATATTGTAAAGTAATACAAAAATCTAGAAAACAAAAAGTTAGTCAGAACCTTGAGCAAATCTACTATTCCAGTACTAACTTCCAAAACAAGGATTCTACCTATGATATTTTAAGGCCCTATATATTACAGTGGGGTCCTAAAATATCAATATAATCTGTTGAGAAAACCTGAAAAAAACCAAATTACTACAGAATACTACATAAAAAAATTTGTTAACAGAATACCTTGGTCACATACACAGAAAACAAATGCTAAATACAGAATAAGTGACAACAAACCATACATGTAAATTAAATCAGACCCCAAGAAATCAGACCTCACATTTAGTATAACACCTAAGAAATAGAAAGAGATCCATTTCCTCCTACATTGTGCAAAATATAAAGATAGCACATGCCAGAAATGGTGTTAGGGGGTTACAATAAGGGCAACTGCCTTTGGCCCCTTGGCCAAATACAACCCCAAGCCTGCTGGAATCTGAAGATGCAGCCTGCTAGTAAGCTTTGGGGTTCCATCCTCTGGCAGGATGCACATTTCAATTCTGAAATATTCTAATCATAAAATAAAACAATTAAATTATTATTTTTTTCTACCTTTTGTTGTCTGGATATTTTATTTTTCAAATCATGTTGGTTTCAAGTTCTGGGTTCTGCTTCCCTCTGTCTTCTGTTAACTTAGATCTCCTGTCCATTTAACATGTCTTCTCTCTCCATTTCCACTATCCATATTCTTCCATCTCTGTGTATCTATTTTTTCCCCAAGTTCAGCTTCCCTCTTTCTCTGTGACCCTATATTTCCCTGCCTAGCTTCCCCTCTCTTCCTCCCCCATATCAATGTGTCTCCTCTCCAACTCCAGCCCATCCAGCTTCTCTCCCTCTCACTCCCTCCTCCCTTTCCAATATCTGGCTTGCTTGCCTGCTGCCCTTCCTCTGAGGGGTCAATATTTGAGCCCCTCTTCCATCATCCATTGGTCTGACATCTCTTTTTCCCTTCCCTCTCCTGCAGCCCCAGCATCTCAAGGGCAGAGCACAGGAACTAATTACTGGCATGCTTTCACTAATGTATTCTATAGAGAGTTGATTAAATTAACAGCATTCTTTGTTAGGTGCTGACTACGGCAAAAGTGCTTAGATCCACCCAGAAGTATCTCCTTTCTATTCCTTCCATGTGCCAAATAATTTTATGGATGGTGTCATATACTATCTTTTCAGTGGTAGCACCTACATTGTGGTACTCTCTCCCCCATTAACATCAGACAAGAACATTGAGCTAGATTCACTAACCTGCCTCTCCATGCCCGATCCATGGCCGATCTGCGGCAGGCCGACCAATTCACCAAGACTCAGCATGCCAATGGGGGTGATCGGAGGCACACCCCCCACCGACCACAGGGATCTGTAGATGGTCTGTGCATGCTTACAGAGCTGCAAGCTGCTTTTTTTTCTGTTTTTTTACTACTACATGAGCCCATGGTTTTAACTTGTGGGTTAAAACCATGGGCTCGCACTGCGGGGGGTGGGCAGGAGAGTCGGGGATGGCGAGCCAGGGAGCAGGGCAACTAGAGGAGAGTCACGGCTGAAGTCGGGCTGAAAAGGGCAGGACAGGGTGAGGAGAATCGGGGCTGAAATTGGGTTGAAAAGGGCAGGAGAAGTTGGCAGAGAGCAGGAAAGGTCGTGAGCGACTGGTACCCACCAGTTACTTCTTT
This sequence comes from Geotrypetes seraphini, assembly GCF_902459505.1. Taxonomy (NCBI): domain Eukaryota; kingdom Metazoa; phylum Chordata; class Amphibia; order Gymnophiona; family Dermophiidae; genus Geotrypetes; species Geotrypetes seraphini. The sequence goes on along the minus strand of NC_047088.1, from coordinate 106,012,877 downwards.
TTGGATCGGCCAGCTCAGTCGGTGTTCCTTGAAAAGTTTTTAGTGAATTACGTCCTTCCTCATTTGCATGCACGGATCAGAATCGGATCAGCCATGAAGTTAGTGAATCGGGACGGGGTCACAAACTGATCAGTTTGCTTAGTGAATTTAGCCCATTGTGTCTCAAAGTTTAAATCAGGCCTCAAAACCTTCCTAGTCAAAGATGTTTTCGATACCTAGATCTAATAATAATAATAATAACGGTTTATATACCGCAGTACCTTGAAGTTCTATACGGTTTACAAAAGATTAAGCAAAGTTACAAATTGATTGACTTTAAGAGGGGTGGAAGAAAGAGAATTAATAGGACAGGAAATCCATTGTTGAGGAGAAAGTGATTAATAGGACAAGTTAATCGCTATTGAGGGGAGAGAGATGAGTGGATCAGTTGTCTAGATGTTTTAGGAACAGGTGTGTTTTTAGAAGTTTCCTAAATTCCTCATAAGTAGTGGGCGAAAGCAATTGTTCTAGGTCTTTACCGTATGATGCTGCTTGATGTGAGAGAAGGTGTTCATGGTGTTTTCTCAGTTTGCAACCTCTCACTGGGGGGAAAACAAAGTTGGAATGTGAGCTTCTCTTGTGTCTGTTGGCTGAGAAGGAGAAAGGGTCAGTTATGTATTTAGGGGCAAGTCCGTGTAGTTCTTTAAAGCAGAAGCAGGCGAATTTAAACTTTACGTGTGCCTCCATCGGCAGTCAATGCAGCTGCCAGTAGTAGGGTGTCACGTGGTCAAATTTCTTTAGCCCAAAGATCAGTCTGACTGCTGCATTTTGCATCAATTGTAAACGTCACATATTCTTATGGGAAATTGCTAAATAGGCGATGTTACAGTAGTCAGGTAGACTTAGTACGAGGGATTGGACCAGGGTTCTGAATGCCGATGTATCGAAATAAGCTTTAATGGATCTGAGTTTCCAGAGAGTAAAGAATCCCTTTCTGATTAAGGAGTCCACCTGGTCTTTCATGGTTAGGCATTGATCCAGAGTTACACCTAGTATCTTTATGGTGGGCTGGATAGGGTAACTAAGTTTATTGATACATAGTGGTGTTTTGGTGTCAAGCAGATGTGGTGAAGCAATGAAGAAAGTCGTTTTTTCTGAATTAAGTTTGAGCCTAAAGTTTGTCATCCATTGCTCCATCACGTTTATGGCTTCTGAAGCTTTGGGAATAGTTTCATAGACAGAATTAGCGAATGGGATGATAATCGTAAAGTCATCTGCATAACTAAATAGTTTTATCCCCAGCTGGGTTAGCTGCATGCCCAGTGAGGACATGTAGACGTTGAAAAGCAATGGGGATAGTGGAGACCCTTGTGGCACACTGGATGGATTGCTCCAGGTGTCAGAAAGCTCATAATTAAAACGTACCTGATAGGTGCGGGATATAAGGAAGCCACGGAACCAGTTCAGCACCTCATCCCTGATACCAATGGCATCTAGGCATTGTAGCAGTTTCCTGTGGTCTACTAGATCAAAGGCTGAACTCATATCGAATTGCATAACTAGGGCATTGAGGCCCTTGCTAAATAGTAGGCACAGATTGTCTAAGATAGCCGCAATTACTGTCTCCGTACTGAATAACGGTCTAAAACCGGATTGAGTTTCATGTAGGAGAGAGAATTGATTAAGATAATCCATCAGTTGGGTGTGTACCAATCCCTCCATGATTTTTACAATAAACGGAATGGATGCTACCAGTCTGTAGTTGGATATTAGGGCTGAGGATTCTTTATGATTTTTTAGAATTGGGGTTATTATTATGTGACCATTATTAGAGAGGAACTTCCCATATTTTAGGTTGTGAGCCAAGTATTGCATCAGTGATAGTTTAAATTCTAATGGTGCCGCTTTCATGATTTCTGGGGGGGCATGAGTCCAGAACGCAATAGGATCTAGAGTATTTGTTATATAGTCTGGTGTAATTATTCCATTCTAAATCTTGAAAGGAGCTCCAGATCATGTCTGCCGGTATATCATTTCCTTGGGTGTTAGCTATTTGATGATCACTAGAGTTGTTTGTTGAACAGTGGATTCTAAGGATTTTAATTTTTGAATTGAAGTGTAGTGCTAAGTCATTTGCAGAGGGTAGCTTAATGTTGTGTGTGGGTGTGGTGTAGCGAGTGGTGTCAAATAAATTTGTGATCAGGTTGAATAGCTCTTTTGTATTGATTCCTTGTGAACCATTGCAAGATGAGTTGATTTTAGTGGAGTAGAATGCTTTACGTTTGTCTTTTATCATTTGTTTGTAGATTTTTATGTTAGCTCTCCATTTGTTACGGTCTGCTAGTTCTCCTGTTTTTTTCCAAGTTCTTTCCAGTCGTCTAACTAGTTGTTTCATTTTCAGAAGTTTGGTGTCGAACCATTTGTTATATTTATTTGCATTGCTTTTGCTATTACGTATAGGGGCGATTTTATCTAAAATGGATGTGCTAGTTGTCATCCAGTGATCACAGAAATCGATTCCTTCTTCTATCTCTGTTTGCAATTCGTATTGTGACCAGTATTCTTTTGGATTAATATAGCCTCTTGTGTGATGTTCTCTTTTTATCATTGGGCGTGTTTTAGATTTATGATAAGACCAGATTAGCTTGAAATAATAAGTAAAATGGTCAGACCAGACATCATGACAGGTGCCTTTAAGTAGAGATGGCAGGGTCTGGGATGTCCTTTGTGGACATGGCTACCACATCTAACTGATGGCCTTTTTCCTGTGTTTGTGTGGGTAGAGGGAGGTTGTAATTGAGTAGGGATAGAAAGTTTTTAAACTCTTTCGCGTTTGTGTTGTCCTCTTCATCTAGGTGTCTCCTGCGATGATATTGTAAGAAGGACCGATTGAATTGTGTAGGACAAATGCACAGAAGTCTTCTTTGGCTTTTGGCCAGCTTTTTGGTGGGACATAGAATAATATGCAGGATAGGGATTCTTCTAGTTGACAGTTGCTAATTTTACAGGCTAAAATTTCTAGTTGGTCGGTCATTTTGGAATCCAGTAGTTCGAACTCAAATCCTTCTTTAAGAATAATTGCTAATCCTCCTCCTTTTTTTCCCGCGCGATTTAGCGTAAGGATTTTGAAATTGTCTGGTAGGAGATCAATTATTATTGGATCATCTTCTGATAGTAGCCATATTTTGGTTAGCAAAAGGCAGGCTATTTGCTTGTTGATGATCCAATCATTAATTAGGAAAGCTTTATTCCTGACAGATCTAGTATTAAGGTATGCACAGGGGACAGATGTGGGTGTGATAGGTTCGGTAGCGGTAGTGGTTTTGATGGGTTTTACTTGCCTTATTCTTTTTTTAAGAGTTCGTTGATGTCTTCTTTTATTTGAGATAGCATTAATGTGATTTGTTATGTTTTCTTGTGGATTAGTGATGTGTAAAATTGATAGATCCGGGTAGTTGATTGATTGTAATTGTGGGTGGAGTGAGTTAACGTCTTTGATGTTGCCAATTAATAGACAGATCAGTAGAATCAGTAGGAGATTCATGTTTGCAGGGTAGAGTATTTCTTCCTAACACAGAAAGTGTATTGGTTTCCCTGTAAATTCTTGAGTTATCGTTTGTATGGTTGTTAACTGGATTGGTGTAGTTCTTGAAGGTGGCCCAAGTGGATATAGTTCTTAAGCAGTCCTACTGCAAGTCTCTAGTAATTACACATGCATCTACCAATTACTCATGCATTTAACAACTATATGTGTCTCTGATGGTAACACATGCCTCTAATGGTTGCGCATGCCTCTATAGTTCCTAAGCAGTCCTAATGCAAGTCTCTAACAATTACACATGCATCTAACAGTTACACCTGCTTCTAGCAATTATATGTCTCTGATGGTAACATATGCCTAACAGTTACATATGCATATGCCTAACAATTACATATGCATCTAACAAATTATATATGTCTCTAATGGTAACATATGCCTCTAACAATTGCACATGCCACTAAAACCAGTACACATGCCTCTAGTTGTTACGCCTGCCTCTATCTGTAATACATGCCTCAGCAGATTATATATGCCTCTGAACAGCAAGTTATAACGCGGGCTGAATTGAGAACTATAGCAGGTGCTCAGCTCTAGCTGCTGCGGGGCTGGGAGGGTTCTCAGGTCGCTTCTGGGGGGTGGAGTGAGATCATATGCCCTGCCTGGCCAGTAGCAGCGATGGCTGGTCCCATCGTTTGGATTTCAGAGCGGCAGATCTTTTCCCAGCGGACTGCCGGGGGGGGGGGGGTGCGGAGCGGAGCTCATGCGCCCGGCAGGGTCGGGTCGATCGGCTCCCAGTAGTGGCGATGGCTGATCTCTACATTTACGCTCAAACTTAATTCTTAGGACTTTTTTTCTTTTCTCCTCTTCTTCTTTTCAGTTCTTCTACTTTTCACCCTTTTTCCACCCTCTTGGTTTGTCTCTTCCCATCTTCTTTTATTTTAATATGATGTATCCTTTAACCGTTTTTCCCTTTTGTGTCCAATATGTCTGTCAATAGTGTCTAATTATCCTTGTAAGTCTACCCTAATTTTATATTTTTGTAAAATTTGGTTGGAAACCGCTTAGGCTTTAATAAACAGGATATCAAAATATAATAAACTTGAACCTAATTACCTATAAGCTAGGAAAGTGTGTGAAAGGTTTTCTTATATGAACATTTAGACAAATGCTCAGATCACTGTGGTCTAACCAGTATTTTTACTCTGAAAATAAGCCCTTTGCACAATTTTTGGACACTTAAAAGCACTGTCTCCATAGGAGACTATATTATGAAACACTATATTATGGGACATTCAGTTCAGTTACAGTAATGTAGAAAGGCTGGCCAGAAAGAGAGCATCTTTCCACACTGACTGGTAAGAAAAATTCAGAAAGACATACTTGTGTTAATAAAACATAGACCAGGTTCTTCTACATTTTAAATATACAAGTTACCTGAGATTAGCAAGCATAATGATTTGTTTCCAAAAGCTATCAATGCATGTAAATTAGGTAATACAGTATTTTAAATAATCTGAAAATGGTTATATGAGTTATTTCAAGCACTGGACAAGGGGGTTGCCACCATTTCAAAGAACAAAAATAGATTTTACCCAAGTTGCCAATTGCATTCATTCAATACAGTATTTTTCAGGTCATATACATACATCACCCAAAAAAAACAAAAAGCACAAAAAATAAACCCTTCTCTTTCCTCTGTTAAATCTTATTTCCTCTTCCTCTTCATAGGAATAAGGGTAAGACTTTATTAACTCTAATTAAATCCTGGTGTCTGTGGCTCAGGGTGACTAAAGTAGGGAAAATCCTGTTATAAATCCTGTGTTTTAGGGTAGCACTGATAGAACCTGCATTTTTGTTTAAAATACTGTGTTTTAGGTGGTATAGAGCCTATATTTCTGTCTTACTAGTATTCAGCCATTGTTTTCTGCTGATTAGGTTGAGAAGGGAGGGGCTCTGTTTTACTTCTAAGGTTAACTGCATTATCTTTGGGACAGTGCTGTGAACAAGGCTGCCCTGTGAACTTCAATAAGATAAGTTGCTCTGCATTTCATATTCTGCTCTTTTCACTGGTTTTCAGCATTATATCTGCTTAATTTCTCTTCTCATCCCTGTTTCTTACAAAAAAAAAAAAAGCACAAAAAAAATAAACCCTTCTCTTTCCTCTGTTAAATCTTATTTCCTCTTTCCCTTTCCCTTCATGGGAATAAGGGTAAGACTTATAGTCCCACCAACCCAAGGGACCACTATTCATATATAGAGACCCATATAATCAGGACTACTCAAATCAAGTCACTTCACAACCAATCAAGATGACCTTTATTCTATGCAATCACTGTGGTGCTTTAATTCCAAGACATACTTAAGGCTTGCCCCATCTGTCTTCAACTTGGCAGTATTAAAGAGGAGCTCTGCAAACTTAAACAGGAATTGAATACAATTAAAGCAGCTTCCATCACTCCACAAAATCATACCAACTTACCACCTCTACCTCAAAGAATAAAACAGCCCAGGAATAAATGGGACACAGTAGGCTCAGGAAGACTGCGACATGTAACACAGAAACATCCACCTTCACTAATATTACCTCTACAGAATTCCTTCGCTCCACTAGTGCACTGCGATACTCAAGAAAACAGAAGGGAGGTGGGACTGGAACCAATGAAGGTAACTCAAGAGAACAAGCGCACCCTAAGCACAAATAAAAAAGCCAAAAACAAAAAACTATTACTGTTGGGGGATTCCATCATCAGAGGCATTAACCTTGGAACACAGGGCGAGGAGACCAAAATAGTGAAATGTCTTCCAGGATCCTCAGCTACCAGGAGTTCCAGGCAAATACTGACTATAATTAAGGAAGAAATTAAGGATTTTAACACTGATGTTGTTATCCATCTGGGCGCAAATGACCTGGCAACAACTCCACACTTGCAACATAGAAAGCTTTTCGGGAGCTTGGTGAGGGCGTGAAACCTTTTGTAAAGACTTTAGCTTTTTCTGAAATACTGCTTGCATATGGAAAGGGAGAGCAAAGAGTGAAAAACACAGAGGACTTTAATAGATGGCTCAAAGCCTGGTGTCATCAAGAAGGCTTCAGGTACATAGGAGGATGGGAAAATACATGGAAGGACAAGAAGCTATATTGCACTGATGGGCTACATATTACTACAGCAGAAAAAGAAACCTTGCAGAGAAATTAGACAATATTTTTCTAGGCATTTAAACTAGAAGGTGGGGGTGGTGTATGTACAAAGGACAATTATAGAGTCCACCCCCGGCAAAAGAAAAGATGTGATAGTAGTAAAGACTGCAACATAAGCAATATCAGCAACTCATTTCTTAGTATTGCAACGGAAAGTGAAACGACACAAAAATCCATACGAAAAAGGAGATTATCGCTGAAAAATAGCTGGAAAGCGATGACCACAAATGCTCACAGTCTAAGCAATAAAGTTCATGATCTGCAAGCCCTGATGTTAGAGGCAGATCTAGATATTGTCGCTATCACAGAGACATGGTTCAGTGAATCACATGGATGGGATGCAAACATACCGGGATATAATCTTTTTAGGAAGGACAGAGATGGTCATAAAGGTGGAGGAGTAGCTCTCTATGTAAAGATCAATATCCAAGCAACTGAAATGCAAGGGACCTGGGGAGAGGTAGAAGCGATATGGATTGCTCTGAAAAAAGAAGATGGAACTTCTATCTACGTGGGTGTAGTCTACAGACCTCCGACTCAATCGCAGCAAATTGATAAGGATCTGATTGTGGATATCCAAAAGTTTGGAAGGAAAGAGGAGGTTCTGCTGTTGGGAGATTTCAACCTGCCGGATGCAGACTGGAATGTTCCGTCTGTGGAATCGGAAAGAAGTAGGGAGATAGTGGATGCCTTTCAAGAGGCTCTGCTCAGACAAATGGTGACAGAACCCACTAGGGAAAAAGCGATATTGGATCTGGTCCTCACAAATGGAGAGAGCATCTCTAATGTTCGAGTGGGTGCTCACCTGGAAAGTAGCGATCATTAAATGGTTTGGTTTGATATAACGGCTAAAGTGGAGAGCTGCCGCACAATACTTAAAGTCCTAGATTTCAAACGTACAGACTTTAATGCAATGGGAAAGTACCTGAAGAAAGAGCTGTTAGGATGGGAGGACATAAGAGAAGTGGAAAGACAGTGGTCTAAGCTGAAAGGAGCGATAAAAATGGCTACGGACCTTTATGTGAAGAAAATCAATAAAAACAAGAGAAAGGGAAGCCGATATGGTTCTCCAACCTAGTGGCTGAGAAAATAAAGGCGAAAGAGTTGGCGTTCATGAAATATAAAAAAAACCAAGAAGAGGAGAGCAGAAAGGACTACAGGGTGAAACTGAAAGAAGCCAAGAGAGAGATACGTTTGGCGAAGGCACAGGCGGAAGAACAAATGGCTAAAAATGTAAAAAAGGGATATAAAAATTTTTTCAGATATATTAGTGAAAGGAGGAAGATAAAAAATGGAATTGCTAGGCTAAAAGATGCTGGGAACCAATATGTGGAGAGTGATGAGGAGAAAGCAAATGTGCTAAACAAATACTTCTGTTCTGTGGTCACAGAAGAAAATCCTGGAGAAGGACCGAGATTGTCTGGCAAAGTTACACGAGAAAATGGAGTAGATTCTGTGCCATTCACGGAGGAGGGTGTTTATGAGCAACTTGAAAAATTGAAGGTGGACAAAGCGATGGGACCAGATGGGATCCATCCCAGGATACTAAGGAAGCTCAGAGAGGTTCTGGCGAATCCTATTAAAGACTTGTTCAACAAATCTCTGGAGACGGGAGTGATTTCTGGGGATTGGAGGAGAGCAGATGTGGTACCTATTCATAAAAGTGGTCACAGGGATGAAGCAGGAAACTACAGGCCGGTGAGCCTCACTTCAGTTGTTGGAAAAATAATGGAAGTTTTGCTGAAAGAAAGGATAGTGTACTTCCTTGAATCTAATGGGTTACAGGATCCGAGGCAACATGGCTTTACAAAAGGTAAATCGTGCCAAACGAACCTGATTGAATTTTTTGATTGGGTGACCAGAGAGCTGGATCGAGGACATATGCTAGATATAATTTACTTGGATTTCAGCAAAGCCTTTGATACAGTTCCTCATAGGAGGCTGTTGAACAAACTTGAAGGGCTGAAGTTAGGACCCAAAGTGGTGAACTGGGTCAGAAACTGGCTGTCGGACAGACGCCAGAGGGTGGTGGTTAATGGAAGTCGCTCGAAGGAAGGAAAGGTGAGTAGGGGAGTCCCTCAGGGATTGGTGCTGGGGCCAATCCTGTTCAATATGTTTGTGAGTGACATTGCTGAAGGGTTAGAAGGAAAAGTGTGCCTTTTTGCAGATGATTCCAAGATTTGTAACAGAGTAGACACCGAAGAGGGAGTGGAAAATATGAAAAAGGATCTGCAAAAGTTAGAGGAATGGTCTAATGCCTGGCAACTAAAATTCAATGCAAAGAAATGCAGAGTAATGCATTTGGGGATTAATAATAGGAAGGAACCGTATATGCTGGGAGGAGAGAAGCTGATATGCATGGACAGGGAGAGGGACCTTGGGGTTATAGTGTCCGAAGATCTAAAGGCGAAAAAACAGTGTGACAAGGCAGTGGCTGCTGCCAGAAGGATGCTGGGCTGTATAATGAGAGGCGTAGTCAGTAGAAGGAAGAAGGTGTTGATGCCCTTGTACAGGTCATTGGTAAGGCCCCACTTGGAGTATTGTGTTCAGTTTTGGAGACCGTATCTGGCGAAAGACGTAAGAAGACTTGAGGCGGTCCAGAGGAGGGCGACGAAAATGATAGAAGGCTTGCACCAGAAGACGTATGAGGAGAGACTGGAAGCCCTGAATATGTATACCCTAGAGGAAAGGAGAGACAGGGGAGATATGATTCAGACGTTCAAATACTTGAAGGGTATTAACGTAGAACAAAATCTTTTCCAGAGAAAGGAAAATGGTAAAACCAGAAGCAATAATTTGAGGTTGAGGGGTGGTAGATTCAGGGGCAATGTTAGGAAATTCTACTTTACGGAGAGGGTAGTGGATGCCTGGAATGCGCTCCCGAGAGAGGTGGTGGAGAGTAAAACTGTGACTGAGTTCAAAGAAGCGTGGGATGAACACAGAAGATTTAGAATCAGAAAATAATATTAAATATTGAACTAGGCCAGTACTGGGCAGACTTGCACGGTCTGTGTCTGTGTATGGCTGTTTGGTGGAGGATGGGCTGGGGAGGGCTTCAATGGCTGGGAGGGTGTAGATGGGAGGGTGTAGATGGCTGGGAGGGTGTAAGTCTTAACAGAGATTTCGGCAGTTGGAACCCAAGCACAGTACCGGGTAAAGCTTTGGATTCTTGCCCAGAAATAGCTAAGAAGAAGAAAAAAAAAAAAAAAATTTAAATTGAATCAGGTTGGGCAGACTGGATGGACCATTCGGGTCTTTATCTGCCGTCATCTACTTTGTTACTATGTATGCCCGCATGTACATTCAGTCTATTAAATGCTACTGGCTTTCAAAAACATGCGAGACATCATCCCTTCTCCAGTAGGTCTTCCAGGCAAAACAGAGAGAGAGTGTTGTCCTCCTTCCCCAGCGAGTTTGTTGGATTCCCCCAGTTCTGTACTCATTCACCCGTAGTTTGAAAATGTGTTCACCTTGGGGCCAGAGTTCTGCTGGCCAGAGCAGGGCTGGACTTATCCTTGGTTTTGGATAGGTGTGATCAGGGAGACCTGGATCGGCGTGATGATTTTGGGGGGCTGTGGTCAAGTACTCCTCGGCATCTTGCTGTTAGAGGATTCAGCCCCTGGAAAGAATCTCCTAGAGGTTTTTTTGTTTGTTTTAATTTGGTTGAGCAGGCTCAGAAGTTCTTACAGCCCAACCAATCAAATTAAAGCAAAACAAAAAGAAAATGTCTTTAGGGTATTCTGTCCAGGCACTGACTCCCCTGCTCTACAACTACAGTATGTTAAGGAGGAGGAGCTCAAATGGTGTGCTGACCTAGGACTAGTCAGCCTTGAGTCATCAAGGGATTTAGCAGCTGTAGAGAAGCTCTTGGTGGCCTGATTCTAGCATGATGCTCTGGATACCGTCAGTAAGAAGGAGGAGCCACCAGCAGCCTGTAGCCCCTCCTAGACTGAAGGAGGTGGAGTCACCAGGAGCAAGCTATCAAGGGATTCTGCATCTGTAGAGAATCCCTTAATGGCCCAATGCTCTGGATGTTGGTGGTAAAAAGGAGGAGCTGCCTGCAGCCCAGCCCAGGCGAAGCGAAGGAGGAAAAGTCACCTGCATCCTGCAGATAGGACCTTCACTGAAGACCCTGACCACATGCCACTGCCAGTCAGCAATGTCTGCCAATCAGTTAACTTATGTTTCAGCAGCTAACCAGTCATTTGCAGTGGAAGATAATCAGTAATCCTGGCTGAAAATCATCAGATAGTGCCAAAATGGTAGCTGGGGATGTTTCAGGGGCAGGTCCAATATAGGCCCAGATTTTCAGTGCTAACTGGCAATTCTATCTTTATACGCTAGCTGATACCTGGTTAACATTGAATATCAGCTAAGCAGGTATCAGCTAGCCACCTTTTAAAAAAAAAACAAAACAAAACCCTGGATGTTTAATGTCAGTTTCCAGAAATGGCTTGGCATTGAATATCTGGGGTCAGTGCTGGATGCAGGCTTTAAGAGTGCTGCCTGCTGCTGGTTGAATATTGGCCCCAATATGTATAGAACCCACCAATACCATAAATTAGATCCAGACCCAGACCTCTCCACTGGGTCCTGGACTCCCAGTAGCTCACTGATACTAGGAGATCAACACACTGACATCCTGATATCTGACTAGCATCTCAATCTTTTTACATTCCAACACCAAAAATAAACAGATACATCTCCCTTTAATAAAGGGAAATATTTTTAAAGGCTTTCTTTATGTAAACAGTCTCCATGTTTTCTTGTTATTGTAGCAATCTCTTGATATTCAGACCATGGTAGTAAACAATGTCTTAGCTTCTCCCAGCTGTGGGCTGAATAGACCCCCAGATGTTCTATGGCAGGACATGTATAGCTCCTAGCATTCAATATCTGGGTCTCAGTGATCATCTGAAAGTTAACCAGATACTGGCCAATATTCAGACAGGCACCTGGTTAACTCCATTGCTTAAAGTTAGGACAGCCTAAACCAGGGGTGTCCAACTTGCAGCCCTGTGAAGTATTTTGTGCGGCCCCGTTCGAAGGCGATACAGTGTTTTCCTCTGCTGCCCCCTGGTGTTTACCGTCTTGCCAGCTCCCTCCTATGTCTTGCTGCAGCGTTTGCGCAGCCCCAGAAACATTTTTTTCAGCTAATGCGGCCCAGGGAAGCCAAAAGGTTGGACACCCCTGGCCTAAACTGAGGCTGCCTGTGCCTATTAACTGTGCTTTATACTGATACTGTAGCAGTTTTAAAATAGCCCCTTGAAATGCAAGCCTATGAACTCTTAACAGAAACTTTCTATGCTAAGAAAAATCTATTCCTCAAACTCCTTTGCTAACTGAGCAGAATACTTTAAAGAAAATAAAGTCGCTGAGTTTACCTATTTAGCTTTAGGTCTCCCCTTCCCCAAGTCTGCAACCAATATCCCAGCAAAGTCTTACCAGTGAAGATCTCTCTGTTCTGGAAGTCCTCTCAATCTGCAGGCAAAAAGGCTATTGGGGGTGGTAGATGGGTGAATACAGTAAGTTTGGGGGGAATTTTGGAGGGCTCACTATATAATGTACAGGGGTTATGGTGAGATGTGTACCTGGCACCCTTAATGTGAAATTCACAGCAGTGCCCCCTAGGGTGCCTCACTGCTCTGAGATGTGTACCTGGCACCCTTAATGTGAAGTTCACAGCAGTGCCCCCTAGGGTGCCCCACTGCTCTGATAGCATGTCTGTGTGTCCAGTACATTAAAAATGATGGTTCCTCCTACATGCAAATGGCTTATTTGGGGCATTCTTAATTGGGACTTTTTTTTTTATAATGGCAAAACAATTAGATGTCTAGCTGGTCCATTTTTGAAAAAAAACAGAATAGATGTCTCACAGAATCAAAAATGGACATTTTCTTCAGCCGATTTTTGGATGTTTTTCTCAAAACGTCCAAAGTCGGACTTAGATGTCCTATTGAAGATGTCCTATTGAAAATGCCCTTCCATGGCTCCAGTCTAGGCACAATATCTGATGCTTTGGTCCTAGCTGGAGAATGACACGGGGACAAATTTTTTACTGTCCTCGCGGGAACTCATTTTCCCGTCCCATCCCACAAGTTCTTTTCCTGCCCCTGCCCAATTTCTGCAAGCTCTATCTTCATCTAAACAGGCCTCAAACATTTTAAAATCATAAGTGTTCGAGGCTTGAGCGGTTAAGACAGAGCTTACAGGAATGGGGTAGGGACAGGGAAACTTGAGTCCCTACAGGAACAAATTTGTCCCTGTGTCATTCTCTAGTCCTAGTATTTTATAAAGATGCTTAGGTGTCTATGGGGCTCATAATTTAAAAAAAAAAAGTGTCCTAAATCGGTACTTGGACAATCAAAAGACAGATCGTCCAAGTACCGATAATCAAAGATGGTTTAGACGTATGTAAAACCAGCTTAGGCCTTTACCCTGCCTCTGAACGCCTAGAGTAAAAAGAAGCATTTTTAGAGGAGGGAAAAGGGCGGGAGTTGGGCCGACCTAGACTTTAGTCATACTACAAGTATAACCAAAAGTTTAGGGAGATGGCCCAGTCGGAACTTATATGTTTTGACTTAGACCAAGTCAAAACAGGTATAAGTTCCAAATAGGGGCCGCTGAGCTGATTGCAGCTGCCACGATCAACTCAGATGCCCCGGCAACCTGCCCACCCCCAACCGCAATGATCGCAGCAGGAGAGATGCCTAATCTCTCCTGCCATGATCGCAATCCCTCCCCTGAACTGCCACGAACCACGGCAGGAGAGATGCCCAATCTCTCCTGCTGGCATCCCCCCCCCCAAAAAAAACAAACCAATACCTGCAGGAGAGATGCCCGATCTCTCCTGACAAAGGTGCAACCTCCCCTCAAATACGGGCAGGAGGGATCCCAAGCCCTCATGCCGGCACCCCAACCCTCCCGCAACAATACCGGTAGGAGGGAGCCCAAGCCCTCCTGCCGAAATGCAGGCCCTCACCCCCTGAACACCCTCCGACAATACAGGCAGGAGGGAGAACAAGCCTTCCTTCTGGAATGCGAACCCCCCACCCCCCTCAAATATGGGCAGGAGGGATCCCAGGCCCTCCTGCCCATGGCGCACTCCCCCAAACTCCCAATTGCCTCCCCTGAACCCCCAAACAGCCCCCCAATCCCAGACCCCCCCTGACATCTCCCAAATTACCTTAACGTTGGCCAGCTTGACAGGTCCTAAGCCCAGCTGGCAGGCCCACCATCCTCGGAATGGCGGGCCTAAGGCCTGATTGGGCCAAGCGCCTAAGGCAACTGGGCCTAAGGCAACTTGGCCAATTCCAGTTGGCCCAGGTGCCTAAGGCCCCTCCTATGGAAGGGGCCTTAGGTGCTTGGCCCAAAAGGGCCCTAGGCTTGGCATTCCGAGGATGGCGGACCTGCCGGCTGACCGGGCTTGGAACCCGTCTGGCTGGCCAACATTAAGGTAAGTTGAGAGGGTGTCAGGGTTTAGGGAGGTGTCCAGGGTTCGGGGGCCTTTGGGGATTTGGGGGAGTGAGTGGGGGTTCGGGGGTGTGCCATGGGCAGGAGGGTCTGAGATCCCTCCTGTCTGTATTGTCAGGGGGTGTTCAGGTGTTGGGACCTGCACCTCAACAGGAGGGCTTAGGATCCCTCTTGTCGATAGTTGCGGGAGGGTTGGGGTACCGGCAGGAGGTCTTGGGTTTAGGCATCTCTCCTGCTGCAATCGTTACGGGGGGGGGGGGGGGGGGAGGTGGATTCTGTAATTGGTGTTGTTTTTGACAGATGCCAGTTACAAAATCCAGCTTTTAGACGAAGGACTGGCTCCTCTTTCGCCTAACAGGTCTGGGTTTGGGCATTTGGGACTTGGGCGATTTTTTTGGTTGGGAATGCGTTTTAAGGTTAGACGTAGTGGTGGTCTGGGCGATTAAATTGCTGAACATAGAGGTAGGCCATTCTCATAAAAACCCTAATTTTGGACATTTTTTTTGAGAATGGACAGTTTCCCTGCTGCTACTTTCAGCATTTAGGGGCTTAGGCCAAAAGGGGACTTAGACTTTTTATTTTTTATTATTATGCCCCTCTATGTGTCTATAAACTGGGCTTGTTTAGGTACTCACGTGGCCTTAGCGAATAGGTAGCCTACAAAAGCATTACCATTTCAAAATGATTGGGGGAGGTAAACTCAATTACCCCTCCCCTGTGGTGTGGGGCTGGGATGCAGGGGGGGACACCCTGGGCACCATCTTGGTGGGGGCGCCAGCACCTCTCCGTCCTCCCATGCCATGCTTGCGCCCTCCCTTCCCCCTGTACCTCTTTACATCTTCACCAGTGCAAGCAACTTCTCCAGCCAGCTGCTTGCGCTGGCCTGGCTCCCCTCTGAAATCACTTCCCTTGCTACACCACTGCCTCTCCCTAAACAAAATGAAGGAGCTTGTTCAATATTGGGGATACCAAGTACCTATTGGCATGCACAGATCTGGCTCCTATTGAAATCTGTTATAATATTACCCTTAAGAATTCTACTGGTATAATGTCTATCAAAGACCAATATTTATCAAAATGTGGAAATTCTGGTGGTTGTGTGAATCTCTTATGCACTTGTCAATATTATTATGCATGGGGAAAAGGCTTCAAGGGCTCACAAGTGCCTGACATTAGATTGTTCTTATCAGGTTATGCTTAAGTGAGCTATCATTAACCCTAAAACAACCCCCTGCACCTATGTGGCTTTCTCTATCTTATTTGCTTTTAATTTTTGCCATACATTGATTTTCGCTAATTATTGACAGTAAACTATTTAGCTTTAGCTAGGAGCTGGTGAATGGCCACTGGACACTATATTTCTCTATGGAGCATTCCCGTTTCACTTCACTAGAAGCTTCGTCAGGAGTAAATGTACCCAATGGTTCCCCGCAACTGCAAGAGAACACACAGTCATCAACAGGAAGGGAACTAGTCACTGACTATGTAGTTATGAACTCATAATTTATTCTATCAAATTGTGTTTTGTAAAAATTGAATGAAACTGTATTAAATAAAACAGTATTGAATAAAACAGTACCCCGCATAAACACTTTTGAATAAAGTTCCCCGCAATTAACAATTTTAGATGTAATTACCTGAAGGGTATTTTAAGCCCGGTCTGTACAAATGCCAAATTTGAGCAATAGCCTGCCATTGCTCCTCATTCTGCACTATGCATGGCGCGCATTAACTAGTTAGATTTTAAAGAGCTTGTATGTGATGACGTGCGCAAAAAACGGAAAAGTGGAAAACAGAAAGCAGAAGAGCCCAATACTCCTTGATCTGCACTGCGCATAACACGCCAGATCTAATTGGATTTTTTACAAAGACCTTAAGCATGATGACGTGTGCCAAAAGCAAAAGAACCTATTGATCTCCCTAGATCCTTTGGAAATTAATTAAGAGATCAAATGACTATACAGTATTTTGGGTTTTTTTCTTTTTTTTAACTTTATTGAATTTTAATGTAACGGCAGTGCATTACAGAAATTATAAGATGAAAAGCTTGCATAAAATGCACCTTAATACACAAAATATAATGAAACAACCATTTTCCCCCCTATCATTCCACTATTAATACCTTAAATCCTATTTTTATTACAAAAATATATTCATATATTTAAACCTTCAAAATATTCCTCCCTCCCCTCCCCCCACCCTGGATGTGTAAGGAAATCTAAGAAAGAAAAGCAACATTTACAATACAGTATTGAAAATGCTATATTAGTATTTCAAATGATGGTGCTTATCTTCATGATAAATATAATTCCATCATGAAAATAATTCTATCTTCATATTCCTGATATTCTATGGGGCTCATAATTAAAACAGAAATACATCTAAAAACCGGCCTAAATCGGCACTTGGACAATCTGTAAGACAAGTCATCCAAGTGCCGATAATCGAACCAGGTTTCAGACGTATTGCAAAATGACTTAGGGCCTCTTTTACGAAGCCGTTTAGCATGGGCTACTGCAGTGACGGCCCCGAAGCCCATAGAGATTTAAAGGGCTTCGGGGCTGTTGCCATTCGGCTTTGTAAAACAGGCCCTTAGGCCTTTTCAGTGCTGCTGTACGCCCAAAGCTAAAAGGGGTGTTTTAGGAGGAGTGGTGAGGGCGGGACATGGGCCGGCCTAGACTTAGTCATACTGCTAGTATAACTGAAAGTGTAACAAGACTGCCTAGACGGAAATTGTGCGTTGTGACTTAGGCCGTGTAAAACCAGGTCTAAGTGCCCAGAAGTTCTCCAAAGTGAGCAGATAACCACTGTAGATACAAAGTACAGACACCCCCACACACACACAAACACACTCCCCCAGTGATCACTGATTCCCCCCCCACCTCCATTAAAAAAAAACAGAATAAAAAATTTACATATCTGCCTCCAGAACATCAGCAGCTGGCATAGGAAAGCCTAGAAGAGCAGCACAGAAGTGGCTTAAGTAGTCTGGGGGGTGGGCTAGTGGCCCATAGAGAGGAGGACCCAGGCCCATAAGCTACTCTAACCACTGCATTCATGGTGAAACATTTGCACCCCAGAACCCCCCAAACTCTGCTGTTCTGCCATATAGATGCCACCTGCGGCCATAAGGGCTATTGGGGTTGTAGACAAGTGGGTCTAGTAGGTTTTAGGGGTATTTTTTTTTTGGGGGGGGGGGTTTACCATGACCTCTAAGGGAATTGTGGTGAGATGTTTATATGTCACTCTTTTTGTGAAGTTTACAGCAGTGCCCTGTAAGGTGCCCCACTATTGTGTTGCCATGTCTGGGTGTCCAGTCCATCACTTTGCTGGCCCCTTCCATGTCCAAAAGGTCTTGTTCTAGGCATTTTTGACGGACGATTTTTTGGACTAGAATGGGGTATAAAGATAGACGACTTAGCGGTCTGGCCGATCAAACGGCTGGACGTATAATTAGGCAATTTTCGGGAAAAATAATATTTTGGAGGTATTTTTCGAAAATGGACTTTAGACACTGCCAACTTTGGGCGACTAGCAACTTAGGCCCAAAACAGACTTAGACGTATCTTTTGATTATGCCCCTCCACATGTTATTTCTCTACCTTATAGTGGGTCATATTGCTTTTATTATGGTAACCTATTTAAATTTTATCACAAGTTGTAAAAGGCTCTATAAATAAATTAACCATTTATTATTAAAAGTTATTCAAAAGAATACTTGCCAATTTATTGTTATATTTAAACCTTGCAGTTGTAAGCTTTGTAAGCGGTGTATCCACTGTTGTTCCATTTGTAAAAGTTTTTTCCCCTGTCCCCCTTTTATATATTCCATTTCAATTGATCAAATGTGTGCCCCTGTTCTAAACAATGTTGGACTATACGAGCCTCCCTGTGCCCTAAGTGTAGGCAAGATTTATGTTCTGTCATGCAGACTTTAAATTTATCTTGTAGTCTTGCCTACATACAATTTGGTGCAAGGACATCATATGACATAAACTACGTAGTCACTAGTGCAATTAGTTTGAAATTTAAGGTAATATAATTCAAGAAACTATGTCTACCATGAACAAAAGGATGAGAGATTATAAACTGAAGTTAAACCCAAATAAGACTAAGGGCTCCTTTTACAAAGGCACACTAGCGGGATTAAAACCCGACTTTTCATCACACGCTAACCCCTGTGCTAGCCAAAAACTATCGCCTGCTCAAGAGGAGGCGGTAGCGGCTAGTGCGTCCGGCGGTTTAGCGCACGCTATTACACACGTTAAACCGCTAGCGGGCCCTGTAAAAGGAACCCTAAGTTCTTCTTTGCCACCCCCTTTAAAAAGATGGTTGAGACCCAGTTAACATTGGATGGGCTTAGTTATTGAATTGAATCTGAGATTAAGATCTTGGGAGTGTACTTGGATAGAAATTTAACAATGAGATCATTCACTTCGTCACTGGTGAAAAAATGTTTCTTTATTCTATGGAAGTTGCAAACTATCAAATCATACTTTGAACCTACTGCATTGAGACTGCTTATTCAGTCCCTGATACTCAATACCTTGGATTATTGTAATGCTGTTCACATCGCTGGACATCGTACAAATTTACTTAGACTTCAAAGAGTACAGAATGTCATAGTGCGTCTGATTTTTTTAAATCTATTAAAGACAGATCATATTACTTCTTATAGAAGGTTCCACTGGCTTCCATTTGAAGTACGTGTGAGGTTTAAATTGGAAACACTTTGTTATAAAGTTCTGCATGGTCAAACGCCAGAGTACATATTAGAATTATTTACTCTATGTACACCGAATCATCCACTACGTAATACTGCTTTATTTGTCGTTCTCTCAGTTCGAGGTTGTATTTACAAAAAGTTCCAGCAACGTCTGCTTGCTTTTCAGGCAGTTAGTTAGGAGTTACGCATTTTATTAGGAAAGTCTGGTTCTTACACACATTTTAGAAAGTTATTAAAATCATCTTTGTTTATAAAATTTTTAGAGAATTAAAATGATTAATGATTATTCTGTAGTTCACTGGAAAAAATATCAACCCCCCTCCCCATAAAAAATGCACACACACACCACCACCTGCTGAATGTAATTATCTGAGGAAGATTCTATGATTCAATGAGTGAGATTGCCAGTTTTCTACCTCCCAATCAGGTGCGACCAGTGGCATGAAGTGACATTTATAGCAGGGAATTTAGTGCTAAACCAAGGATGTCTAATCTTGGCCTTTGCCAGGTTGGGTTTTCAGGATTTCCACAATGAATATTCACGAGATCTATTTGCTATCCCTTGTATGCTGTTACACCATGCTACACTCCCCGATGAAGTGAGACATTTTTTGAATGTTTAAGGTTTGATAATTTGAGTTGTCCCAGTGGCACTTCAGTGCTGTAGTTAGAAATTTACTGTGTTTGTTTTGTGTGTTTTCAGTTTCCCCTCCTGATGAAGCATTATGCGAAATCTGGATTGGGGGGGGGGTCACTTCACAGGGGAGTGTAGCATGGTGTAACTGCATACAAGGGGTAGCAAGTAGTGGTTGAAATAGAATAACACCGCCGAAAAGGCAAAGATAAGTATCTTGGCTTTATTTGAAGGTTTTGTGCGGTATGGGACTTTTTGAGTGTTGTCCCATGAGCCACTGTTGCTTGAACCCATTTGGCATGTAGGTGATTGGTCTGAGCACTTCACATATAGAAGTAATGTTTATTAAACAGCATGGCAAGACAAAAATATGAGCATCAAAAACATTTTATAATAAAACCAAACTTTCCCAAATCCCCGACCTACCCAATCCTCCCCCCCCTCCCCTCCCACCCCATCCCACCCGGGCAGCAACAGCGGAATGAAACATAATATAAGGAAACCTACAGCATCAAAGTGGTATACAGATCATACTGTCCATAGTTGTTGTTGAATAGGTGTGACAAAGGTTAAACTAAATAAGTACCAGCATTGGCGGAACAGCCTGCCCTTTTTTGCTGTTAAGTCCACAATGTCCCTTCTTTCCAACAACATTTGTTGTAACATGAGTGATCGCCACTGTTGTAGAGAAGGAGGCTGAGGTGAAAGCCACTGTGTCAGAATACATTTCCTGCCCATAATTACAGTCTTTCGGAGAAAAGGCGCACACCCCGGTTTAGGTGGATGAAAACGGATTTGTAAAGTAAAAAGAAAACTGGGGTGTAACCTCCACGAGCATCCCCAAAGCGCGGCCACCTCAGACACTAAAGTCAACCAAAAAGTAGACACCAGGGGGCATGTCCAAAACATGTGTCCGAAGGATGCCATAGGATAGGAGCATTTTCCACAACCAGGGGACGTACTAATCCCCATTA
The DNA here is from genome assembly GCF_902459505.1 of Geotrypetes seraphini. NCBI lineage: Eukaryota > Metazoa > Chordata > Amphibia > Gymnophiona > Dermophiidae > Geotrypetes > Geotrypetes seraphini. Next base: position 105,992,351 of record NC_047088.1, on the reverse strand, counting down.
TCATAGCCCTCTGAGGTGGATAGAACGCTCGCAGCAGAAATTTGTAATTACGCTCCTTCTCCGCCGAAGACAAGGTAGGATCGTGCCCCACGCGAAGGCCCTTTCGTAGCATATCATCAGATATAGGCACTTGTAGGTCAGCTGACCATTTCTGGGCGAGAGAGATGAAGTCCAACTCTCCAGGTAGGTCTTGCAAGAATTTATGATAAAATTTCAGAGGTACATGGTCTTGGGCCGTGAGATCAAGTGCTTCCCGTAAGCTAGATTGAACCTCTTCTCTCAACATAACAGGGGTCAAAGTCCGTACGTAGTGGCACAGTTGTCGATGAGCAAACCAGTCCCCAGTTAAAAAAGTAAACTGAGTCTGCAGATCAGTAAGTGGAGTCGGAATACCCGTATCTTGCACCACCTGGAACAGGTAATGAAGACCCATAGAAGTCCAGCGTCTGAAAACAGCAGAGTCCAAGCCTGGTGGGAAGTCTCCGTTGCCCGCCACGGGGAGATAGGGCGTTGTTTCAGAGGAGATTTTCAATAACCGACATAACGTTTTCCAAGCTGTTCGCATGACCTGCAAAAAGGGGTGGCAATATAGTGATGGCATGTCAGGTAACTGTCTAACATGTAAGAGGTAACTAAAATGATATGGTCTGAACTCAAAGCATTCATTCTCAGGCTGGGAAAACCATTTGGTATTACAAAACCAATCGTGTAGATGTCTAAATTGACATGCAAGAGCAAATCGGGAAATATCCAGTAAGCCCATCCCCCCCCCGGTGTTTTGGCAGCATCAACTTGGACAATGCTATCCTAGCCCGCTTTCCCTGCCACAAATAAGCAGAGAGGTGAGAGTTGAGTCGTGCTAAGTGTCGTGGAGTAAGCATAATGGGCAGCATTTGCATAATATAGAGCCATTGCGGTAAAAGCATCATATTGTATAATGCTATTCGGCCAGAGAGGGACAAGGGGAGCGTCCTCCAACCCGTAAGAGTGGTCAGGGTGCGCTGAAATAAGGGTGCGACATTAATGGAATACAGCCTGTCCAGGTCCTGAGGGATCACCACCCCCAAATAGGTCAGCTGAGATGGAGCCCACTGTAGAGGAAAATCTCCCTGCCAACCCAGACGCACCCCAGGTGAGGTTGGCAACACCAAGGACTTCTGCTTATTAAGCACTAGACCTGAATAAAGATTAAATTCATCCAGAAGTTCCAGAGCTCGGGGCAAAGAATGGTGTGGAGCGCCCAACGTAAGCAGAAGATCATCCGCGAATGCCAGCACCCTCAGCTGAGAGGAGCCCTCCGGCAACCCCACAATTTCGTCGTCCCTCTGTAGTGTGCGTAGTAGAGGATCTAAATATAAAAGGAAAAGGAGGGGTGACAGTGGGCATCCCTGTCGCGTCCCCCTGCCCACCACGAAAGAGGGAGAGCGCACTCCATTAACCAAAACCGATGCCTTGGGTCTCAAGTAAAGCGAACGAATCAACGCCAGGTAACTATCTGGGAACCCCATGTAATGTAACACCTGGAAAAGGTAGTACCAGTGGACTTTATCAAAAGCTTTCGCCGCATCTAACCCTACCAGCAGCCCTGGAGATTGGGCCCGCTGGGCTCGAGAGAAGGCTAGAAGCACCCGGCGTACATTAATTACCGATTGACGAGATCGTACAAAGCCCACCTGTTCCGGCACAATCACGGCAGGGAGCAGGGGGGCCAGCCTTTCTGCCAAAATACGAGCCAAGATTTTCAGGTCAACATTCAACAGTGATATCGGTCGATATGATTCAATATCCGTCGGCGGTTTAGAGGGTTTCGGGATCAGAGTTATCAAAGCATCGTTTGCATACCTCGGGAGGGCGCCAGAGTTCTGTACCTCAGAGTAATAATTTAAGAGAGACCCCCCTATTGAGGACGATAAGATCTTATAAAACTCCGGAGAGAAGCCGTCCGGACCTGGAGCTGTACACGGTTTCAGGGTTTTAATCGCCTGCAACACTTCCGGAAGCTGCAATGGTTTATCCAACCGAGATATTTGAACCGCCGATAATTTGGGCATTTGAGCACTTCACATAAAATCTTTTATTTTTATTTGTATATTTAATGTTTTGTAATGCATACTCCGTGATAAATTGTTAGAAAAACAAGAAATTAATGCAATACTCAAGGTGAAGTCACACTGTGGAATAATACAGAGCCATTATAATGCCTTATTTACCATCCCTTTTCTAATAATTTCTAGCATCTTGTTTGCTTTCTGTCCGCCGCCACACATTGGATGGAAGGTTTCAACGTATTATCTATGATGACACCTAGATATATTTTCTTGTGCACTGACCCCCTAAGGTGGACCCTAGCATCTGGTAACTGTGATTTGCATTATTCTTCCCAATAACTTTGCATTTGTCTGCATTAAATTTCATCTGCCATTTGGATCCCACACTGTCTTCCAATTTCCTAAGGTCTGACTGCAGTTTTTCACAGTCTGCATGTATTTTAACAATTTTGAACAGTTTAGTGTCATCTGAAAAAAGTATAATGAAAAACAAAAATGTACTCAAGAAAAAATAAAAATTAAGTGCCTAAAATAATACTTTTTGAGTAAAAAGTAAAAATACCACAATTACACTGTCTGTTCATCAAGAATTGCTACCAGCTTCAGCTTCATCTCCACTTTAAAGTGACCCAACTCATCTAACCAGTTCAAACATAGGCAACTCCACTGTTCTTATAGGCTATATTCAGTGAACAGCAAAATTTAAGATGAAATGATCCACTGTTTGCATGATGAGGTTTGCAATGGCAAAATCCTGTTTCCAGTTTTGCTGTTTCAGTTGGTTTACTGAGGAATTGCCATTGACATCTCCCTTCCACTTTTACAGTAACTTCAATCATCAAATGTAACTAGGCAAAAGTAGTAAAAATTGGCAAAATTATTTCTTCAGTAAAAGTAACAAATGTTATCCTGTTCTTTACAAGTAAAAGTATCAAAACATTTACTTAAGTACAATAATAAGTTACATTTACTTAGACCCTCTTTTACCAAGCCATGGTAAAGGTTTCTACCACAGCCTGGGGGCGCTAAATGCTCCAACGCTGCTCTGATGCTCATAGGATGAGCATTACTACTATTAATTATTTCTATTGCACTACCAGACGTACGCATAGGGTTTCCAGATTTTCCGTTTGGAAAATCTGGACCCCCTAGACCTGCCCCCCCAGTCTCACCCATCCCCGCCCTGTTACACCCTAGTCCCCCCCCCCCCCCCCCCCGTTGCCTGCTCTCATCGGGCAGGAGCACATCTGCGCATGTGCTCCTGCCTGACAGAGATTTGTTCCAAGCTTTTCAAAACAAAGTGCCGGCTGACGTCTGGTAAAGCACAGTTACTTACCGTAACAGGTGTTATCCAGGGACAGCAGGCATATATTCTCACATGTGGGTGACGTCATCTACGGAGCCCCGATGCGGAAGCATTTTCAAGCAAACTTGATTGAAGATTTAAGTTTGCTCTGCTGCTCCACGCATGCGTGCCTTCCTGCTCCACTAGGGGGTGCATCCCCTCGTGGTCTCCAGTTCACGTAATTAGCAAAGAAGCCAACCTCGGGGAGGTGGGCGGGTTGTGAGAATATATGCCTGCTGTCCCTGGATAACACCTGTTACGGTAAGTAACTGTGCTTTATCCCAGGACAAGCAGGCATGATATTCTCACATGTGGGTGACCTCCAAGCTGACTGAAAAGGGATGGAGGGAAGTTGGCAATTTAAGCAAATAGATTTCGTAAAACCGATTGGCCGAACCGGCCATCGCTCCTGGACAGTGAGTCCAGACAGTAGTGGGAGGTGAAGGTATGAACCGAAGACCACGTGGCAGCCTTGCAGATTTCCTCAATAAGTGTGGACCTGAGGAACGCTACGGAGGCTGCCATCGCTCGGACCTTGTGTCCTGTTACTCGACCATGCAGCGTGAGACCAGCCTGAGCGTAGCAGAAGGAGATGCAGTCGGCCAACCAGTTGGACAAGGTGCGCTTGGAGACTGGGTGACATAACCGGTTTGAGTCGAAGGACAAAAACAATTGTGGGACTTTCCGGTGTGACTGAGTACGTTGGAGGTAGAAGGCCAACGCTCTCTTACAGTCAAGAGTATGGAGCGCCACCTCTCCGGGGTGAGAGTGGGGCTTGGGAAAAAACACAGGTAAGACAATGGACTGATTGAGGTGAAAATCAGACACTAGGCAAGAACTTTGGATGGGTGCGGAGCAGTGTTCCCTCTAAGAGGGCGGGTGTTGTGAGCAAACTTTTTTCACCGTGAGCCAAAAATATCGGGCGCCAGCAAGTTATGAGCCAACTCGCCCGATTCTCCTCTCGCCGCCCTGCCATCTGCCGTACGCCTCTTCCGATCGTGCGCTGTGACGAGAAACGTGTGCGCTGCGATGTAATATTTTGTGCGCCAGCGCACGCCAGCGCAGCTTAGCGGGAACACTGGTTCAAATGGTTTTATTTATTTCCCCAAATTTATTTTTGTTATACGCATTGAAAATATTTGATATTGCGTTTAAATCAAAATCTCAATAAACTTGAAACGAGTGCCCGTGAGATTGTGGGAGGGTTAAATACTCAAAACTTAGAAGTTTTTGCTACGCCAGCTTTCTGGTATCTTTACATAAAGTGGCGTACCTAGCATATGTAACATCCGGGGCCCATCATTTTTTGGCACCCCCCCCCATCTGTAAGAAAAACATGATTTTTAGTAACAAACCACACGTCACACATGAGTACCTAGGAAAAGGCAGCATCTTACATATTGCAGTGAGCAGTACATCAATACACCCATTGTAAAACTAAACAAGCCAGACCAGCACAGATCAATCCTACACCGTCAATCCTAACAGAAAACCATGTCTTTCGAACACACAGAACACAGAAAACACCTTCGCCTAGTAAGGAATATGTAATCACAAACTAACCCCTCCCTCTTTTACAAAACTGTAGTGTGGATTTTAGCTACGGAGGTAACAGCTCTGATGCTCATAAAATTCTGAGCATCAGAGCTGCTACCACCAAGGCTGGTGCTAAAAACGCTTCACAGTTTTGTAAAAGGGGGGATAAAATAAAAATACATAGACAAAGGTTAAATTGAACCAGCAAGAAGCTGGACTCTGCATACAATGCTTCACAGAAACAGTGACACATGTCTCCTAAAGCAATAAATAAATAGAAATTTTTTTCTACCTTTGTCTTCTGTGGTTTCTCCTTTCCTCATCTTCTTGTAACTCTCTTCCTTCCATCCACTGTCTGCCGTCTCTCTTCCCCTATATGGCATCTTCTCTCCTTCTATGCCCCTTCCAGAAACTGTATGCCTCCCCCTTCCATCTCTCCTTTCACCCCATTGGTCTGGCATCTCTCTCCTCGCCTTCCCTCTCCCACACCTCTCCTCATAGTCTGGTATCTCCCCTTCCCTGATTCTCTGGCATCTCTCTCCTTTCCTTTTCTTCCATCTTTCGCTCCCCCTCCATGCTCTCACATCTCCCCCTTCCTTTTCCCTTAGACTGGCATACCTTCCTCCTACGCTCCAAGCCCTGGCATCTCCTTTAATTCCCTCCCTCATCTTCCTTCTCCCTCCAGCTGGGTACCGCAACACTCTTCCCTGCAGCTCTGCACTTCCCCACAATTGCCATGCTTCGGTTCCTCTTCTTCCTTCCTTCCTCCCACCCCCCCCCCCCGCGGGACCCTGCGGCACCATCAACTCTTACTCCCTCTAATGTCGGCCCTGCAGCTCCAGACTTCCTCGCACCTTCTCCCCTCCCCCTTTGGATCGCTATTATTTTAAATGTTATAGCCGCGGAGCTGTATCCATCAGTGGAGATGTCTAACCTCGGCCTGCCCCGGAACTCTTACTGCAGCAGACGCCCGTCTAGGCAGGAACAGGAAGTCACTGTTGCAGTAAGAGTTCCGGGGCAGGCCGAGGTTAGACATCTCCACTGATGGATACAGCTCCGCGGCTATAACATTTAAAATAATAGCGATCCAAAGGGGGAGGGGAGAAGGTGCGAGGAAGTCTGGAGCTGCAGGGCCGACATTAGAGGGAGTAAGAGTTGATGGTGCCGCAGGGTCCCGCGGGGGGGGGGGGGGAGGAAGGAAGGAAGAAGAGGAACCGAAGCATGGCAATTGTGGGGAAGTGCAATCCCCCCAATGCGTCCCCTTACCTTACCGACGCGTGTGTGCGCTGTGAAGAGAAACTTTGCGCTGCGATGTAATATTTTGTGCGCGAGCGCAGGCCAGCGCAGCTTAGCGGGAACACTACTGCGGAGTACCACCTTGTCGTGATGGAATACCGTGAAGGATGGGTCCGCTACCAGAGCCTGTAACTCACTAACCCGCCGAGCGGAAGTGAGCGCAAGCAGGAAAATTACCTTCCAAGTGAGGAATTTTGGATGGCATTTGTCTAGGGGCTCAAATGGAGGTTTCATTAGTTGAGCCAGAACCACGTTGAGGTCCCAAACCACCAGAGGGGTTTGAGAGGAGGGTGGACATTCAGAAGACCCTTCATGAAGCGAGAGACTAAGGGATGGAGCGAGAGGGCTTTCCCTTCCAGGGGCTGATGAAAGGCCGCAATCGCACTGAGGTGTACTCGAATGGAGTTAGTCTTTAGGCCGGAATGAGATAATTGAAGTAAATAGTCAAGGACCAGAGGGACGGGGACCGACACCGGGTCCTGGCTGTGGGAGGAGCACCAGGTTGAGAATCTGGTCCACTTTTGGGAGTAGCAGGTTCTCGTCGAGGTCTTTCTAGAGGCCTCCAATATCTCCTTGACTGATTGAGACACGGGGAGAGCAGTCAGGGGGAGAGAAACCAAGCATTCAGATGAAGAGATTGAAGATTGGGATGTAACAGCGAACCCTGACCCTGTGATAGTAGAGAGGGAAACAGAGGCAGAGGCAGTGGATCTCTGACACTGAGTTGAAGTAGAAGGGAAAACCAAGGCTGGCGTGGCCAGTGAGGAGCAATCAGGATCAGGGTGGTTTGTACTGTTTTCAGGTGGACAAGCGTCCGCAGTATCAGAGGAAACGGCGGGAACGCGTATAGGAACCTTCCCTCCCAGTCGAGGAGGAAGGCGTCGGCCTCGAGCCGGTCCGGGGAGTACATCCGGGAGCAGAAGAGAGGCAGCTTGTGGTTGTGGGGGGATGCGAATAGATCTATTTGAGGCGTCCCCCACCTTTCGAACACCTGTCGTAGGATCTGAGAGTGCAGTGACCACTCGTGTGGCTGGAGGAGGCGGCTGAGTCTGTCCGCCAGACAGTTTTGTTCTCCTTGTATGAACACCGCTCGAAGGAAGGTGTTGTTGGAGATTGCCCATTTCCAGAGGCGCAGGGCTTCCCGGCAAAGGGACCAAGACCCTGTTCCCCCTTGTTTGTTTACGTAGTACATTGCTACCTGGTTGTCGGTTCGGATGAGAACCACTCGGTCGTGGAGCAGATGTTGAAAAGCTACAGCTGCGAGATAGATGGCCCGAAGCTCTAGCACGTTGATGTGGCAGCGACGGTCTTCTGCTGACCACATCCCTTGAGTGCGTAGGCCGTCCAGATGGGCTCCCCAAGCGTACTCCGACGAGTCCATGGTGAGTATCTTGCTGTGGGGTGGGTTGAGGAAAAGCAAACCTTTGGAAAGATTTGAAGAGTCGGCCCACCAGCGGAGCGATCGTTGCAAAGAAGGCGTCACTGTCACGGGGCGGTCAATCGGGTCCCGGTCTTGACGCCATTGAGAGGCCAGGGTCCATTGAGGAATTCTCAGATGGAGGCGGGCGAAGGGTGTGACGTGGACGGTGGAGGCCATGTGGCCCAGAAGAGTCATCATCTGCCGAGCTGATACCGAGGTCAGCAGGGAAAACCTTCGACTCAGGCTTACTAACACCTCTAGACGCGGAGGGGGGAGGAAGGAACGGAGGCGAACCGTGTCCAGCGTGGCCCCGATGAACTGTAGGGACTGGGAGGGGCGTAGTTGGGATTTTGGGAAGTTTATCTCGAACCCCAGACTTTATAGGTAGGTAATAGTCTGTTGGGTCGCTGAGATAACCGCTTCCCTGGACGGGGCTTTGATCAGCCAGTCGTCCAGGTAGGGGAATACCTGGAGGCCCTGGAAGCGTAAGGTTGCTGCGACCACCACGAGGCACTTGGTGAAGACCCGAGGTGACGATGCTAGGCCGAAGGGAAGGACACGGTATTGTAGGTGCCAGTCCCCTACCTGAAAATGCAAGAACTTGCGGTGAGCGGGGTGCACTGGGACATGTGTGTACGCCTCCTTCAGATCGAGGGAGCAGAGCCAGTCGCCCTCGTCGATCAGGGGGTAGAGGGTCGGTAGGGAAAGCATCCGAAATTTTTCTCATATCGGAAATTTGTTGAGGCGTCTCAAGTCTAGTATTGGGCGTAAGCCTCCCGTTTTTTTCGGTACCAGGAAGTAACGGGAGTAGAAGCCCTTCCCCCGTTGGTCGGGGGGAACCTCCTCCACTGCTCTCAGGCGAAGCAGGTCTCGAGCTTCGGAGAGGAGTAGGGGTAGCTGCGTCCGGTTGGGAGGGCAATTCCTTGGGGGGTTTTCCGGAGGAATGGTCCGAAAGTTGAGAGAGTATCCTGATGAGATCACGCCAAGGACCCATGCGTCCGACGTGACTTGTTCCCAGCGAGGGTAAAAGGCTTTGAGGCGACCCCCGATGGGAAGGAGGCCTGGGACTATGGCGGAGGGGGCCCGCCCCCTTCCGCGTATCCCGTCAAAAGGACTGGGATGGTTTGGTAGTCGCAGGCGGTTGGGACTTGGGCATGGCCCGGTAGTGGGCTTGCGGACGCCTGGGTGGAGGCCGCGAGAAGGCAGGAGTGGATTTTTGTGGGTAGCGGCGCGGAGGGGCCCTATTCGGCCTGGCCGCGGGCGGTTTGGGCTTTTGTCGGACGAGGGAGGCAAACGAGCGTTCGTGTTCGGAGAGACGTTTTTATAGCCGCCTCGATAGTGTCATCGAACAGTTCTTTTCCCACGCAGGGGAGGTTAGCCAACCGGCCCTGTAAGTTGGGGTCCATGTCGACCAGGCGTAGCCAAGCTAGTCGGCGCATGGCGATAGCAAACGCTGCCTCTCTGGAGGAGAGTTCGAAGCCATCGTAGGCCGCGTGGAATAGATGGAGGCGTAGGTTGGAGAGGGATTCCAAAAGCAGGCTAAAGGCTCCTTGGCGGGAGGCCGGTAGGTCAGTCTCAAAGGCTCTCAGTAGTCCAATGAGGTGTTTGAGGTAGGATGTGAAGGTGAAAGTGTAGCTTTGCACCCTAGAGGCCATCATCGCATTTTGATATAGTCTCCTGCCGAACTTGTCTAGGGTTTGGCCTTCTCGGCCTGGGGGGACCGCCGCTGAGACCCGGGAGGGGTGAGCCTTTTTTAAGGAGGATTCTACTAACAGCGACTGGTGGGAGAGCTGTGGTTGTTCAAATCCCGGAAAGGGTACTGTACGGTACTTGGCCTCCATTTTGGAGGGCACGGCTGTGACCGTATAAGGGGTCTCCAGGTTCCTGAAGAAAGCCTGTTGGAGTATCGGGTTAGGCGGTAAGCGAAGGGACTCTCTGGGTAGTGATGGCATATCCAGTTCCGCTAGGTACTCTTTAGAGTATCTGGAGTCGGACTGGAGGTCTAAATTCAAAGCGTGGCCCATGTTCTGGACAAAGCGTGAGAAGGATGGTCGGAATGTTCCCGAGGCCCCGTGGGGGGTCGGTGAACGAGACCTCCGTCGGGTGGAGAAGGAAGGGGAGGCTTCCCTCGAGTAGCGAGGTTCCTGTTCCGATCCCAGCTCCGAGACCGGGGAAGTACTGTGAAAGTGTTCCGGGGTCGTGGATCTCCGACGTCTCGAGGAGCCCCTCGGAGACGATGCCGGGGTTCGGGGTACCGATCGATGTCGAATCGGTGACCTCGACCCGGACTCCCTTGGTGAAAGCCCGAAACCTCGGATCGGAGCCCCGGTCCGAGGGGGAGTTCGGAGGATGCGTGGGTTGGAGAGTGATAACTCTGCCACCTTCAGCGGTCCCGTACGAGGTGTAGGTGAACAGCCTCGTAGAGTGGGGGAACCCCGGGCCTTCTTAGAGGTACGGCGGTTCGAGGTTTCTGTTGGTTTAGCCCGACGTTTTGCCCTGTGGCGGTCTGTGGAGGGAGAGTGCCTCGGGTGCCTCGGCGAGGAGTCCGAGGAGGATGAGATGCGGCGAAGTTTGTGCACTTTTCCCCGAGGTGGCTCGATGCGAGGCTCAGGCTGGTCTGGCACATGCGGGGTCGAGGTCGAGGCAGAGGCCGGTTGTAGATGGGCCATTGCAGCGGACAGCTCCGACGAGATCATTGCTCGGAGTAAGTCCTGGAAGACGGGCACGGACAGCATCGAAGGCATGTCCCCTGCCTCGGTGCACTCCACCGGGGCGACCTCGTATCAGAGTATTCCTGTGTGGTGGAGGCACGGCCCGAAGGCTTGGAGGGCTTCGTCGGGGCTGTAAGCATGGGACTTCCGCCATGCGTCGCCGGTGTCCCCGAGGTTGGTTTCTTCGCTGGTACAGAACCTGAAGAGGGAAGAGGGGACTTACCCGGAGCCGAGGCTTTCTGTTTTCCCGAGGACTTCGGAGTCGAGTCTCGAGGCGATGCCGAGGTATTCGGGGCCGAGGTCAAGGCCGGGGCTGAGGCCGGGGCCAACCTCGAGGCCGAGGTAGAAGGTTGGTCTGGGGCGAAAAGATCCGCCATGCGGGCTTTCCTTCGACGGAGGGCCCGGTTCTGGAAAATAGCGCACTGGGGACAGGAGTCGGTTGGATGAGCTGCCCCCAGGCAGAGGATGCACCGGCGATGCGGGTCTGTGATGGAAAGAAGCCGCTCGCACCGGGTGCACTTTTTAAAGCCGGTCAAAGGCCGGGACATAGAATCGAAAGTGGCCGCGGCTCGAGTAGCCACGCGGCCACGGGGACCCGGAAGCCTCCGGGTCAGTCAAACGAAGCAGGAATCAAGTTGAAGAAGAAAAAATTTCGCGCACAGCGACTTAAATGATGAAAAACAAGAAAAATCGCGGTGCTAGAAGGCAGTTGGGGCAGAGCCTGAAAAAACACGACTTCTAGGCTCAGCGGAAAATTTTGAACTGGAGACCACGAGGGGATGCACCCCCTAGTGGAGCAGGAAGGCACGCATGCGTGGAGCAGCAGAGCAAACTTAAATCTTCAATCAAGTTTGCTTGAAAATGCTTCCGCATCGGGGCTCCGTAGATGACGTTACCCACATGTGAGAATATCATGCCTGCTTGTCCTGGGATAATACTACATACGCAGTGCTATATAGAATCACAAAGAAGAAAACAGTCCCTGCTTGAAAGAGCTTACAATCTAAACAGCCAAGACAGATAAACAGGATGTCATGGATACAATTCAGGGGAATGTTTAAGCAGCTGGCTGGGCTGGAGGGCAGAGGAGTAGGGTTAGAGCATCGTCAGAGCATTTAGCACTCCAAGCCTTGGTAGAAACTTTACTGCAGCTTAGTAAAAAAAAAAAAAAAAAAAAGGGGGGGGGGGTAGTGTCTATATGACACTAGTGATAATTAAAGAGGAAGGAAGCAACATCATGGGCAGTAGAAAGCCAGAGAGAGTATAAAATCTGATGGGGTAAAGAAGGTTAGCAGTTACATGTGTAATGGTAGATTCATTCTTTCTGTGAGTGTACTTTTGTGCAAATATGCAGTCATTCAATTAAAAAAACAAACAAACAACAACCCTTTTCTACATGTACAACTGGCTTTAGATGGGGAGAAAGTTTTATAACATTACCTGTTAATGTAAGGCTCTTCTGTACCCCTGCAGCATGATACAGAGAACTAGAAGACACAGAAAAGGTTTGTATTTGCTATCCGTTGTAGTGTGATACAGTGAGATAGAAGTGACAGCAATACCTAAGGAATGTTCTTTATCCATATAGCAGAGGACTGGAACACTGCAACTCCCAGAATTCCTGACTCCCTTCTGATGCACTACATAAAAATCCTAGAGAAACTGGATGATGTAATTCACATATCTGTAGAAGATTCTCTCACAGACTTTGGTCTGTTCTTCCCCAACTTATCAGCAGTGTGATGACGAACTGTCAGAGGAACGGATTGGCTGGGAATCGCAGCTCTGCCGGTCCGGATGAGCGTAATGGGTTGATGGGTTTGAGGCTGGCTCCACCTCTATTCTTTAGTCATGAAAGCGGAGTTCCCAGCAGCGGACTTCTCTTTTTATGAGCTGGAGCCGAGAGCGATCCTGTGCTAGGGGGAAGAAAAGAAAGAGAGAAACAACAAAGAGGAGACACAAACATTGAACAGAAAACAGAATAGAAATGACAAAGTCAGGTGAAAAATAGAGACTGAGAACCACAGAGTGGCCATAAGAAACAGAAAAAAAAGCAATAGAAATAACACAAATGGAAAGAAAAAGACTGGCATGGAGTCTCTGAGGAAGAAACAGTAAGACAAGGCTTGAGAGAGAAACTTAAATAAACTAGCAGCCACTGAAGTCAGGGGCTCCATATCCTTGCTAGTGACATTGGATCCTTCCCCAGCTCACCAGCAACACCATCACTTAGGTAAGATATGATTCCCTATAGTACCGAAAGCTTGAATGAATGAAAGAGCGTGTGCATCTGTGTTTGTGTGGAAATGAGACAGGATGTGATGAAGTGAGAAGGGGTTATACTTAGATGAGTGAAAGAGTGTAAATTGTGAGCAGATGGAGGTGTATTTGAATGTCAGACAATCTTGCCGAGGTGAGGGGCAGTGCTGGATTTACCTATAAACTAAATAAGCTACAGTTTAGGGCCTCACCATCTGCAGAGGCCTCACTAAAGTTCCGATTATTTTTTTTTTGGGGGGGGGGAGGAGGAGGGATTTGAAAATTGTATGTGGCTTGTTATCAAACTTTTATATATATGTATGTATATATATATATATATATATATATACACACACACACACATACATATACATACAGGGCTCCTTTTACTAAGCTGCGCTAGCAGTTTTAGCGCGCTCGCTAGATGCTAACGCCACCATTGAGCTGGCGTTAGATTTTTGTGTATAGCGCGGGGTTAGCGCATGCTGATCAGCAGCGCACGCTAAAACTGCTAGTGTAGCTTAGTAAAAGGAGCCCATAATAAAATTATATATATAATTATAGTGTATTTTATATATATATATATATATGTGTATGCATATACTAAAATTATTTTAAAAATTCCATTTACATATTGTTTTTAGGGTATACAGTATGGTGTAACTTATTAACAAGGGATCTGTAGGCTTTATATAGTTTAGGGCCTCACCAAGTCTAAGTCCAGCACTGGGTGAGGGAGGAATGTAATGAGAGCAGAAGAGGGTATTTTTGGGGTGGGGGATGCATGTCCTGGGCAAGGTGGGACTTTTACAGTGAGAAAGTGCATGAGTGTGCTACAGTGAGTGGATGTAAGACCGGGTGTGCTGAGGTGAGAGGTATGTGTATATTGAGGTAAAAGAAGGATGAAAAAAGCAACTTAGGTAAGAGAGGATTTGAGAGTGTTAGGGAGAGAACACATTTTGTTGGGGTGTGAGTAGGACTGTGTTAATGTGTGATGGGATCTGTGCTGGGGCAAAGATGAGATGAGCTGGGGTGAATGAGGATATGTTGAAGTGAGATTGAAATATGATATAAGGAAGTAAGTATATTGAGGCAAGAGATGAGAAACAGGGGTGATGGAGCATATGTGGCTTAATTCTATAAATGAAGAAATGATATAAAATTGTATAATTATTAGTGCTCCGGAACAATCACCAATACATATCTTGAATCTTGCTTGCTAAATTTGCTTGTAAGTTGGATGACAGTACCGGCCACGGGGGACCCTTGACAAAGTACGGGGTGCAAAACATGTTGGGTCTACTTCTCCCGGGTCATGTCAGCTGTTAAGATAAGTGGCTGAAAAGTTTTAAACACTATTATTGAAAGAAACTAATTTATATATTTATAAAGAACAAATAAATATTAATTGACATGATAGAATGAATTAGAATATGAATTTATGGCCGATGATGAGAGTCCACATAATTCTTCACCCTATAAATTTGTATTAGTGCTGGAGTGGTGGGGCTGAGGCCATAAAACATGTAAAGGTTTATATAATCCGGAATATTTGGATGATTCAAGATATGTATTAATTTTATGAACGACACAAAACATTTACGTGGAAATTTAGGTGCTTGCCCAATTTCCATATACAATTTAATTGACTAAGAAGAAAATTAGCACCAATAATTGGATGCTAATAATCAATTATTGGCAACAATTAAAATTTACGCACATATATATATAGTTGGGATCTACACGTAAATTATACACATAGGACTCCTTTTATCAAGCCATGTTAGCGGGGTTAACGCGCGTGCCATTTCATCATGCACTAATTCCCGTGCTGGCCAAAAACTACCGCCTGCTCAAGAGGAGGCGGTAGCGGCTAGTGCCTACGGCGGTTTAGCGTGCACTATAACGCGTGTTAAACCGCTAGCGTGGTTTGATAAAAGGAGCCCATGGTTCCAAAAACGCTGTGGCCATGAGAGGGTCATCCGTGGATCATGGACGTTCCTGTAATTTATGCGTGCTGTTATAGAATAAGGGGGGGGGGATCTGTGCCTAATTTAGGCATGAGAATTTACACTAGGTTTTAGTTGGTGTAAATCCTTACCTATAAAGTTAGGTGTGGTTCCCACCACCAAGCACTGTTCTATAAACATCACTTAACTTTGAGCATCATTTATAGAATAGTACTTAGCGCAGTTTTTAGTCAGCGCTGGTTTTTTTATGCCATTTATAGCAAAGATATATCATCATTGGTTTGTTCTTCACCTTTTATGTGTGTTTTTTTGTTTTATCAGCAGAGCCATATTAACATGTGTTTGTGCCATATTTTTCCCTTTTATCAAGGCTGCATATTTTTAATATAGTCCCTCTTTAGTAAACAATTAAAAGTAGAGCCATGGTGACCTGAGGTTGTCAATATAACGTGGTGTACAATTTTCCACTCAATATAGGAGGTGCATCTGCAGTGTTCTATTCCATATAATAATAACTGCTCTCTATTCAGGAAAAGGCCTCAGAATTGGAGCCTACGCACAGTCTTATCATAGACTGAGCAATCAGCGTAGTTTTTTCTGCTCCATGCTCCAGTCATTGGCCAAAAAACCTGAAATTTGTATTTATTCTCAATATCTTAATTATTCTTACTTTTTTTTCTTTTTTTTGATTTTTATAACTTAAACCATACCTTAAAATACCATCTATCATTTAGTCACCAGAGATCTCCCAAAGCAGAACACTTCCTCAGGTTTTTTAACACTCGCTGTACTTGTAATGCGGTCAGAGAGCACTGAAGGTCCTGCCATAATATCCAAATTGGGGCCTGGTTGAAAATCACGTAAGCTCACATGGTGAAATTGAAGTGGTATCAGTTGTTGAGCAGAGAGACTGAAAAGTTCAGGTATGGCCTCTCAGCAGTCATCCGTTAAATGACAAGCAATGAGTGAACATAATGTCAGACTTGGTAATAAGCAAAGATATCCGTAGCCGGTAGATCAAACGTGCGTTGTAATGAGACAAAAGAAGGCAAATATAAATAACTGAAATAAGAATTGTAATCCTTGGGTAGTCCATCACCAAAATGTCGCATTATAGAGGCCAGGCAAAAAGTCACAGTTGCTCTGGATCGGCAGGTATGGAGAAGATACAGGTGACAACACATTTACCGACCCAGCGCCATGTCCTCCTGGCAGGGGCAAATATAGGGTATTGTGCCACCACTTGATGGAGGGCCGGGGCAGAGGTATGTAATAAACAGTTAATATGATAGGGAGATATCAATGACAATTCCAACTGAGTAGCAGTAAAATAAGAGGTACCGTATTTTTCGGACCATAAGATGCACCGGACCATAAGACGCACCCATCTGTAGAGGAGGAAAAACCAAGAAAAAAAATTTGGTTCAGAATTTTTTTTTCTTCTTGATTTTTCCTCCTCTACATGTAGGTGTCTTTGGTGGTCTGGTGCGTCTGGTGCTGGGAAGCCTGAAGCCGCCTGCAGCCACCCGAATCCCGAAGCCGCCTACAGCCGCCCAAATCCCGAAGCCGCCAGAAGCCGCCTGAATCTAGAAGCCGCCCGCAACTCCCCCCGGTACCTTTTGTAGTGGTGGTCCAGCGTGGTCTCTGGGACGGCTGCCTATTTCTTTAGCTAGCAGAGCGATGCAGGAGCGCAACCTTTGCGCTTCCTGCCTGGTCCTGCGCCGCTCTGTGATTGGCTGCAGTCAGAGTGGCGCGGGACCAGGCAGGAAGCACAAAGGTCAAGCTCCTGTGCCGCTGTTAGCTAAAGACACAGGCAGCTGTCCCGGAGACCGCGCTGGACCACCACTACAAAAGGTACCAAGGGGAAGGGCACCCCCTTTTTGGGGGTGGAAAAAGTGCATCTTATGGTCCAAAAAATACGGTACCTCTAAACCAGTCATTAATGTGGCGCATCTGATAGGCCAGAGTATACCAACGTATATTCAACAACTCATAACCCCCCCTGTCCCTGAGAAGGCACATCCTAAAAAATGTCATGCGTGGTTTTTTGCTTCCCCCCCCCTACACAGTGTTGTAGTCCTCTAATAAGTTGGAGATAGTGAGTATGAGACAATAATAATGGGAGTACCTGGAATCGGTATAACTTTTTTTTTTTGAAGAGCACCATGTTAAACAAGGCCACCCATCCCGTCACTGACAAAGGAAAAGTGGTCCAGATTTTGAGTAACTGCAATGTTTCATCCAATAATGGGGCTATATTGCAAGAGTACAAAATAGTGACGTCCCGAGGTATCTACACCCCCAAATATTTAATCGAAGTAGGGGCCCACGTAAAAGGGAAGTCACCTTCCCAGGTATCCTGCAAGGTAGACGGGACAGCCAAAGCCTTGGATTTTTGATAATTCAATGAGAAGCCTGAATAAAAACGGAATTATTTAAGGGAATGGAGAAGTTGAATGATAGAATTAGGCGGTTGCGTTAAGGTGAAAAGTAAATCATCTGCGAAGGCTAACGCCTTTACCATATGTTCTGCAAAAGCTATCCCCGCTACCCCAGGAACTCTGGATACCGTTCGTAAAAAAGGTTCTGAATAGAGCAAAAAGAGGAGTGGGAATAGAGGACAGCCCTGTCGAGCTCCCCGTTCTTTTGGGAAAGTGTCAGTAATAACATCATTAACTAGTAAATGTGCCATCGGGAACGCATATAAAGCGCGTAATGCCTAAGCATACCAACTTGTCATCCCTAAGTAATCTAGCACCCTGAACAAATACGTCCAATCCACTTGATCGAAGGCTCTCGCTGCATCTAAACTAAGTAGCAGCAGAGGCATGTCATGGGACTGTGCATGTGCGATAGCCAAAATCGCCTTGCGAACATTTTGAACTACCTGTCAGCCCTTCACGAAGCCCACCTGCTCTAAAATGTAATGTAATGTAATGTAATTTATTTCTTATATACCGCTACATCCGTTAGGTTCTAAGCGGTTTACAGAAAATATACATTAAGATTAGAAATAAGAAAGGTACTTGGAAAATTCCCTTACTGTCCCGAAGGCTCACAATCTAACTAAAGTACCTGGAGGGTAATAGAGAAGTGAAAAGTAGAGTTAGAGGAAAAATAAAAATAAAATAAACATTTTAACAAGACAGCATTGATCTAAATACTTTGGAAGGTAGAAGAGAGGAGAGAAAGGAATAGAAGCAGAAGGGGGAGCCGTTGAACAGTAGAATTCTGGAGAAATTTAAATGATAGAAATAGAACAAAACAAAGACAAAAGGCAAAACAATAGATAAGATTAAAGATAAATCATAAGCTGGAAAGAAAAATAAAATAAAACTTTGTCTTCAATCCACGGTTTCAGCGTCACATTCCTGGCAGGTTCGGGTCTGTGGGTTCTTGGTGGTTGCGGATGGACCCGCTGCTGCTTAGGTGTAAAAGCAGTTGTTTTCCCAATGCTGCTGATATTTAAAAGCAGGCAGATTGATCTCTCCAACAAATTGTATGGTGAAGAGCATATACGTCTGGCTGGATTGGGATAAAAGCTCTCGATAGTGGCGGCTGGTCTTGGTGCTGCTTAGGTGTAAAAGCTGTTGATCTCCTACTTCTGATGATATTTAAAAGCAAGCATATTGATTTTTCCAACGGAATGCTGGGGGAAGAGCTTACTTGTCTGGCTGGATCAGGGCAAAGGGCTCTCGGTAGTGGTGGCTGGTCCTGTTGCTGCTTAGGTGTAAAAAACAGTTGATCTTCCTAGTGGACTGCAGGGGGAGGTGGAGCTCACACTCTTGGCTGGATCGGGTCTGTGGGCTCTTGGTAGTTGTGGATAGTTCCGCTGCTGCTGAGGTGTAAAAGCAGTTGATTTCCCACTGTTGCTGATATTTAAAAGCAGGTAGATTGATCTCTCCAATGGACTGCAGAGGGAGGAGCTCACATGCCTGGCTGGATCGGGGCAAAGGGCTCTTGGTAGTGGTGGCTGGTCCTGCTGCTGCTTAGGTGTAAAAGCAGTTGATTTTCCTAGCGGACTGCAGGGAGGGTGGAGCTCATATTTTTGCAGGATCGGGACTGTGGGTTTTTGGTGGGTTGGTCCCATTGCTGCTTAGGTGTAAAAGCAATTGATCTCCCACTGCTGCTGATATTTAAAAGCAGGCAGATTGTCCAGGGAGAGGAGCTCTGCACTCAAACTGCCATCCTCCTCTCCTCCAAGTTCCAGATGAGTCAAGGGAGAATGTGGGAAAGTCGATCTGCTAGGATTTTAACCAAAATTTTAATATCCACATTTAAAAGTGAAATAGGGCAGTAGGATTCGGGGAAAGTCACCCCCTTACCCAGTTTTAAAATCAATGTGATCAAAGTCACATTTGCCTCCCTAGGGAACTCCCCCTTATCTATAACTTGGGTATAATAATCTCGCAGAGGTGGTCCAATCTGGGAGGACAGCATCTTGTAAAATTCAGCAGTAAAGCCATCTGGCCCTGGGGCAGAGTAATTCTGCTAAAGCTGGATAGCCCTCTGTAATTCTCTAATAGTAATAGTTAACATAAGAACATAAGTAAGAACATAAGTAGTCGCCTCCGCCGGGGCAGACCAGAGGTCCATCCTGCCCAGCGGTCCGCTCATGCGGCGGCCCATCAGGCATATTGCCTGAGCAGCAGTCCCTGACTAATTTTATACCTACCTCTACACTTATCTCTAAACCTTCCACTGCTCTTATCTGTACCCCTCAATCCCTTTGTCCTCCAGGAACCTATCCAGGTCTTCCTTGAAACCCTGTACTGTGCTATTTCCTATCACGGCTTCCGGAAGGGTGTTCCATGTGTCCACCACCCTCTGTGTGAAAAAAAATTTCCTTGCGTTTGTTCTAAACCTGTCCCCCTTCAATTTCATCGAGTGTCCCCTTGTTCTTGTGGTTTCTTTCAAATTGAAAAATCTGTCCTTGTCAACCTTTTCGATGCCCCTCAGGATCTTGAAGGTCTCTATCATATCTCCTCTGAGTCTCCGCTTCTCCAGGGAGAACAGCCCCAGCCTTTTTAGTCTGTCAGTGTATGTAAGGTTTTCCATACCCTTAATCAGTTTAGTTGCTCTTCTCTGGACTCCCTCAAGCATTGCCATGTCCTTTTTGAGGTGACCAGTACTGTACACAGTATTCCAGATGGGGGCGCACCATAGCCCGGTACAGTGGCAGGATGACTTCCTTCGTTCTGGTCGAGATACCCTTCTTAATGATACCTAGCATTTGGTTTGCTTTCCTTGAGGCTGTGGCGCACTGTGCTGATGCCTTCAATGTCGTGTCTACCATCACTCCCAGGTCTCTTTCCAGCTTACTGACCCCTAGCATTGTTCCCCCCATTTTGTAAGTGAACATCGGGTTCCTTCTCCCTATATGCATGACCTTGCATTTCCCCACGTTGAAACTCATTTGCCACTTTTTCGCCCATTCTTCCAGTGTCGTAAGATCCCTTTGGAGATCCTCGCAATCTACCGTGGTTTCAACCCTGCTGAATAGTTTGGTATCGTCTGCGAATTTGATGACCTCACATTTTGTTCCCGCCTCCAGGTCGTCGATGAATATGTTAAACAGGAGCGGTCCCAGCACTGACCCTTGAGGAACCCCGCTCGTGACCCCTTGCCAGTCCGAGTAGTGGCCCTTTACACCAACCCTCTGCTTCCTGTCTGACAGCCAGTTTTTGATCCATCGGTGGACCTCCCCTCGCACCCCATGATTCCATAGTTTCCTGAGCAATCGCTCATGTGGTACCTTATCGAAGGCTTTCTGGAAGTCTAGGTAAATTATGTCTATAGGTTCACCTTTGTCCACCTGGCTATTTACCCTCTCAAAGAAGTATAACAAGTTTGTGAGGCACAACCTACCCTTGCAGAACCCATGCTGGCTCGACTTTAGCTGTCCATTTTTTTCGATATGATCACAGATGCCGTCCTTAATCAGTGCCTCCATCATCTTTCCCGGGACCGATGTGAGGCTCACCGGCCTGTAGTTTCCCGGGTCGCCCCTTGAACCCTTCTTGAAGATGGGCGTGACATTAGCTATTTTCCAGTCCTCCGGGATCTCTCCAGTTTTTAGGGATAGGTTGCATATTTGCTGAAGTGTCTCTGCTATTTCATTCCTCAATTCCTTGAGCACCCTTGGGTGGATGCTGTCTGGACCTGGCGACTTGTCGCTCTTTAGCTTGTCTATCTGCCTGAGGACATCCTCCTGGCTCACCTGTTGTATTCAGGGACTCGATATCCTGGTCTGTCAAGGTAGGCAGGCCAGAATCTTCTAAATAGTCCTGGACTAGAGGACCTGCACCCGAGTCCCTTCTCCCATAGATGTCCTGGAAGTGATCCAGAAAAATCCCTGGTATCTAATCAGTTTTGTGCAGTAGCCTTCCCATACCATCTTTTAGACCCAACACATAACGCTGTCCTCTCACCCTTTTTGTTAAGTGGACGAGTAATTTTCCGGAGCGGTTTCCATAGCGATGGTATTTAAACTTCTGATAAAACAACATTTTGTCCGTGCGTTCATGTATATGGGGGGTTGAGAGCCATCTCAATGGAGAGTAAATTTTCCTTCGCAGCAGGGGACAGGTGACTAGTATACTGACATTTAGCCGCCGCCAAATTGCGCTCTAAATGAAGAATTCCCCTTGATAACCGTCAACTTCTGGCAATAACATAGGGTATACCAGGGCTGCCCAAGTCCGGTCCTCGAGATCTACTGGCAGGCCAGGTTTTCAGGATATCCCCAATGAATATGCATGAGAGAGAGATGTGCATACTAAGAAGGCAGTGCAGGCAAATCTCTCTCATACATATTCATTGGAGATATCCTGAAAACCTGGCCTGCCAGTAGATCTCGAGGACTGGACTTGGGCAGCCCTGGGCTATACAATCCCCCCGAAGAACAACTTTAGCTGTATTCCAAAACAATTCCAAGTCGGGATGATGTTGACCATTAAATACCAAAAAGTCCTCCCACTTAGTTTGCAAATACGTTCTAAAATGCTCATCCTGAAACAAGTAACTAGGGAAACGCCATCGAGCTGGGCCTCGCAAGCTAAAGCTCACATTTACATCTACCCAGATCAAAGAGTGGTCTGATATTATCGAAAGGCCGATGATTGCAGAATCAATACTAAGAAAAGAACATAAGAACATAAGCAGTGCCTCTGCTGGGTCAGACCAGAGGTCCATCATGCCCAGCAGTTTGCTCATGCGGCGGCCCATAAGGTCCAGGACCTTTATAGTAATCTTTTATCTATACCCCTCTATCCCCTTTTCCTTCAGGAAATTATCTAATCCCTTCTTGAACCCTAATATCATACTCTGACCTATCACACCCTCTGGAAGCGCGTTCCAGGTGTCCACCACCCTTTGGATGAAGAAGAATTTCCTAGCATTGGTTCTGAATCTGTCCCCTCTTAACTTTTCCGAATGCCCTCTCGTTCTTGTAGTATTCGAAAGTTTGAAGAATCTGTCCCTCTCCACTTCCTCTATGCCCTTCATGATCTTGTAAGTCTCTATCACGTCCCCTCTAAGCCTCCGCTTCTCTAGGGAAAAGAGCCCCAGTTTCTCTAGTCTTTCAGCATATGAAAGGTTTTCGATACCTTTTATTAATCTCGTCGCTCTTTTCTGTACCCTCTCGAGTATCGCCATATCCTTAAGGTACGTCGACCAATATTGGATGCAGTACTCCAAATGTGGGCGCACCATCGCCCGATAATACGGCAGGATAACTTCCTTCGTTCTGGTTGTAATACTTTTCTTGATTATACCTAACATTCTATTTGCCTTCTTAGAGGTCGCTGCACACTGTGCCGACGGCTTCATTGTTTTGTCCACCAGTACCCCTAAGTCCCTCTCTAGGCTACTTTCACCCATTACCAGCCCTCCCATTGTATAGCTGTACATCGGGTTTCTGTTTCCTACATGCAAGACTTTATATTTCTCCACATTAAAGTTCATCTTCCATTTATTTGCCCACTCTCCCAGTTTGTTCATGTCCCTTTGTAAATCTTCGCAGTCCTCTTTAGTCCTAACTCCACTAAATAGTTTGGTGTCGTCTGCAAATTTTATAACTTCGCACTTCGTCCCTGTTTCTAGATCATTTATAAATACATTGAACAGCAGCGGTCTGAGCACCGACCCCTGCGGAACTCCACTCGTGACCCTTCTCTAGTCCGAGTAGTGGCCCTTCACTCCTACCCTCTGCTTTCTTCCCGCCAACCAATTTTTGATCTATGTATGTCTCTTTCCACCCCATGGTTCTTCAGTTTCTGTAGTAGGCATTCATGGGGTACCTTGTTGAAGGCTTTTTGAAAATCCAAGTATATGATGTCAATGGGGTCCCCTATGTCCATTTGTTTGTTAATTCCTTCGAAGAAGTGCAATAAGTTCGTTAGGCACAATCTTCCCTTGCAGAAGCCATGTTGGATTGTTTTCACCAGTTTATTCCT
The DNA here is from genome assembly GCF_902459505.1 of Geotrypetes seraphini. NCBI lineage: Eukaryota > Metazoa > Chordata > Amphibia > Gymnophiona > Dermophiidae > Geotrypetes > Geotrypetes seraphini. The sequence goes on along the minus strand of NC_047088.1, from coordinate 105,969,310 downwards.
TTCTAGATGCTCATTGATGCTGTCTTTTATCAGCGCTTCCGCCATCTTCCCCGGAACCGAAGTCAGACTTACTGGTCTGTAGTTCCCCGGGTCACCTCTCGATCCTTTTTTAAAGATGGGCGTAACATTAGATATCTTCCAATCCTCCAGGATCATGCCTGTTTTCAGGGATAGATTACAAACCTGCTGTAGTAGTTCCGCTATTTCCTCCTTTAGTTCTTTCAATATTCTAGGGTGGATTACATCTGGGCCCGGAGATTTGTCAGTTTTTAATCTATCTATCTGCTTATGTACGTCTTCGAGGCTTACCTCCATGGATGTTAATTTTTCTGTTTGATCTCCTTTGAAGATCTTTTCAGGTTCCGGCACGTTGGATGTGTCCTCTCTTGTAAATACTGACAAAAAGAACATGTTTAGTCTATCTGCCACTTCTTTTTCCTCCTTCACCACTCCCTTCCTACCTCCTTCATCCAGCGGTCCCACCTCTTCCCTAGCCGGCTCCTTCCCTTTAACATATCTGAAGAACGGTTTGAAATTTCATGCTTTCCTGGCTAGCTTCTCTTCGTATTCTCTTTTTGCTCTTCTAACCACGTGGTGACATTCCTTTTGATGCTTCCTGTGCTCTTTCTAGTTTTCCCTGTTTTTGTCCTTGTTCCACATCCGGAATGATCTTTTCTTATCTCCTATCGCTTTCTTCACTTCTTTAATTATCCATCCCGGGTCTTTTGTTCGGTTCTTTTTGCATCCTTTTCTAAATCTGGGGATACACAGATTTTGTGCTTCATTCACAGTGTCTTTGAATAAAGACCAGGCTTGCTCCACAGTCTGGTGGTAAGAAAATAGTCAATTCTGGATAGCGTTCCATGTGCCTGAGATCTGTGTGTATAGACCCTTTCATTAGCATGGAGCATTGATCCTATGTTTATAGCCGATCATTTTCCATACCTTATGTTTATATTATTATATGTTCAGCTTTTATACCTTTATACATTATGGTTCAACAATTCATGTATATCTACAGAATTTGGGTATTTTTAATATAATTAATATAATTTTATGGTATGACTTTTCTATACATATACAATATAGGGCTTTTAATCAAAAAAACTAAAATGTCCAAAAAACCGCCTAAGTCAGCACTTGGACATCCTAATCACTTGGACATCCACACGGCAGAAGGAAGCCCTTGCGGGGCAGGCCATGAACAAGCCTGTTCAGAGCCTGTGTCTGCTAGTTGTCCACCGCTGCTGCTGCTGTAATAGGAGACCTGATGGATGTCAAATCTTGGGGGGTGGGGTGTCGGTCGGGAAGTGCAACACAGGGGGGGATGGGAGGAATGGAAAACTGCTGCACAGGGGGGAAGAGAGGAAGAATTGTTGGACATGGGGTGGAGGAGAGGTATGGAATAAAACAAATAGGTAGAAAGGGTTGAGAGGGAGAAATCCTGTATTTGATGGAGGAGAGGGAGACCTGCATGGAGAAAAGAGAGGGAGAAATGTTTGACATAGTGAGTGTGGAGGGCAGGTAGAGCTGGTGCATGGGGAGAGAGAGAGAAATATTTCACATGATAATAGAGGGGAGGAGGGAGAGAAGCTGTATGGAGGAATAGAGTGGTTTGACCCAGGGCACAAGGAGGGAGAGAGAGAGAGATGGAAGACAGTGGGAAAGAAATGTTAGATATAGCAGTGGAAGGAAAGGTACAGAGATGGAAGATGGATGGTGAGCACAGAAAAAGAAGAAAACGTCAAATGGACAGGAAAGTAGCGAATGTTACGCCAATCTTCAAGAAAGGTTCCAGAGGAGATCCGGGAAACTATAGACCAGTTAGTCTGACCTCGGTACCGGGAAAAATGGTAGAGGTGCTGATAAAGGACCGTATCATTGATCACCTTGACAGACACAATCTGATGAGGACCAGCCAGCAAGGCTTCAGCAAGGGGAGATCTTGCTTGACGAACTTGTTGCATTTCTTTGAGGGAGTAAAAGGCAGCTAGACAAGGGCGAGCCGGTCGACATTGTATATCTGGATTTTCAAAAGGTGTTTGACAAAGTCCCGCATGAACGACTACTTCGAAAAATTGTGAGACATGGGATTGACGGTGAAATACTCACGTGGATCAGAAACTGGTTGGTGGATAGAAAACAGAGAGTGGGGGTATATGGACAATACTCAAACTGGAAAAGCGTCACCAGTGGAGTGCCACAGGATTCGGTGCTTGGGCCTGTGCTCTTCAACATATTTATAAACAACCTGGAAATTGAAACGACGAGTGAGGTAATTAAATTTGCAGACAATACGAAGTTATTCAGAGTAGTGAAGATGCAGGAGGATTGCGAAGACCTGCAACAGGACATAAACACGCTCGAGAAATGGGCCGCATCATGACGAATGAAGTTTAACGTGGATAAGTGTAAGGTGATGTATGTTGGTAACAAAAATCTTATATACGAAAACAAGATGTCCGGGGTGGTAGTTGGAGAGACCTCCCAGGAAAGAGACTTGGGAGTACTGGTTGACAAGTCGATGAAGCCATCCGTGCAATGTACGGTAGTGGTGAAGATGGCGAACAGAATGCTAGGAATGATTAAGAAGGGGATCACGAACAGATCGGTGAAGGTTATCATGCCTCTGTACCGGGCCATGGTATGCACTCACCTGGAATACTGCGTCCAGCACTGGTCGACGTACATGAAGAAGGACACAGTACAACTCGAAAGGGTCCAGAGAAGAGCAACTAAAATGGTTAAGGGGTTGGAGGAGTTGCCGTACAGCGAGAGATTAGAGAAACTGGGCCTCTTCTCCCTCGAAAAGAGGAGACTGAGAGGAGACATGATAGAAACATTCAAGATACTGAAGGGAATAGACTTAGTATATAAAGACAGGTTGTTCACCCTCTCCAAGGTAGGAGTAACGAGAGGGCACTCTCTAAAGTTAAAAGGGGATAGATTCCGTACAAACGTAAGGAAGTTATTCACCCAGAGAGTGGTGGAAAACTGGAACGCTCTTCCAGAGGTTGTTATAGGGGAAAACACCCTCCAGGGGGTTCAAGACAAGGTTGGACAAGTTTCTGCTGAACCAGAACGTACGCAGGTAGGGTTGATCTCAGTTAGGGCTCTGGTCTTTGACCTGGGGGCTGTCGCGAGAGCGGACTGCTGGGCGCGATAGACCACTGGTCTGACCCAGCAGTGCCATGTACTGTTCTATTGTCCTTTTATACTTAGATTTTGGAGATCCATTTTGGGTCAAGTGAATGAAGTATTGGAAAATCCTGTGGCATTGACATACGATACTGTGCTAATTGGCATGTTAATGAGGACTAAAAGTCAAATATCTTCCCATAATAAACTTCTCTTTATTATGACAGGGGTTGCCATACAACTTATTTTGAGGAACTGGAAAAACTGGGATCGGTAAAATTATACTTTCTGGTGGGAATCTCTATGCCACACTTTTAAAATGGAGCATATGATGGCCATACAACAGGGATATTAGAGGAAATTTATGGATGTTTGGGAGCCATTGACAAAATTCTGTAAGGAGTGATTGTTGATTTTGCCCTTTGATAATACACGTCCAGGGTGGGTGGGGAGATACTTTTGATTTGAGTGCAATTGTTAGATATGTATTTGTCATAAAATATAATTTGATAGAATTTAAGTGCTGTAAAAGTGTAAAATGTCTGTGTATTATGTTGCACTTATTTTTGGCTTTAAAATGAATAAAGATATTTAAAGGATTTCTGGTAAGCCAACTCACTCACCTCATTTCCTGTTTTTAAATAGATTAATTTGTCTGGCATGAATTCAATTATTTTACAGCTTTACTTAATCACATAAATTGTTTCATGTCTTAAATAAGATCATACTTATCCCCTCTTGTTACTTTACACTTTCCTTGATTTTCTCCAAAGTTATGTTTTGATTATTTAGTGCTAAATCTCACTCTCCCTTTCTCCCCTCCACCCCCCTCTGTCCCTCCTGGTCAGTGTTTCTTTGCCCTGGTCACAGTGTCCTTCACAGGATGTTTGAGATAACCTTTTCTTCCTCTGGTCACTGCCTAGGATTTTCTACAGATTATTATTTTTTTGCTAGGTTTAGTTGACAGGAAAATTAGATCCTTCTTATCTTCCTAGCAGCTGTTTGTGGGTGGACAGGGGGAAGAAGACGGAGAGACAGAGGTTCCAATGCACTTCTACTCCGTAGCCTTTGAAACTGCTGCTGTTTTGAAGCTGCTGTTCTTGTTCCTTTGGATTAATTTTGGTTTATAGGGGAAGTTTTAGAATTATCCCCTTACATCCTTTCTTTCCCCTGACAAAGTAGTAGAACAAAAAAGACAGAATGATGATGAGGGTCACCTCAGAGGTCTCCCAGGGCTGCAACTGCTTCCCAGGCCTTGCCTTGCATATGGGATAAGTGCTTTAAAAAAATCATGGCAGCTAAACATATAATTCTAGGCAAATAATTTTTTATGCGTTCAGAATTATACAGCTGAAATGGCAATGAGGTTGTGGCATTCTGGAGCTGGTGCCAGTTACATGTTTAATTTATACCTGGATGCAGATATACAGGTCAACATTCAGCCCGGGCAGTTGGTTGGTGTTTTTAAAATGTTGGCTGGGGCAGTGGAAAACAATCCAGAAATTCAGTGCTGGTATCCAGATAGTGGTTGGTGCATAAAGTGACTGGCACCAGTATCCAGATAGCAGCGATATTCAGGCTTTCTTCATTCTCTGGATAGCTGTCCTAAATGCATCAGGATAGTTATCCAGTTAGGGCCAGATTCTGTATACTGCAGCTAAAGTTGCATTTGCAAATCCGTGCGCCTTGCCAATTTGCATGTGCAACTTAATTCTTTTAACAAGTCAATAATTGCCAAAGAACAAGCAATTATTGGCACTAATTAGAATTTACGTGCACAACATCCTAAGCATATTCTATAAAGTGGTGCACGTAAATTCCAGTACGCAGATCTCAAAAGGGGAGGAGCATGGGCAGGTTGTAGGCATTCCTAAAAGTTAAGCACACTGTTATAGATGATGCCCAATCTGGGCACAACTTAGGCGCAGGCATTTAAAGACTTGGTTTTCATTGGCATGAATGCCTGCGCCTAAATGTTAGTCACACGGACAGGCACTACGCGTGGTTCGATGAACCGCCCCTAACTCTGGAGGTGGTTTATAGAATCGAATTAAACACTGACTTTTGCTGTGATGATTTTTTTTAGGTGACATATATAGAATATTGAATACAGCCACTAACCGATAACTCTGGAGAGTGCCCTTGCTCTATCCGAGGATCGCTTGGGCACTCTTTGGATAGCACCAGAACAATCTATGATGATGTTCAGCAGAATTATCCGCCTAATGTTGTTGAAAATCAGTGACTGGCCCTGGTCAACAGAACTGGTCTAAATGAAATGTCTGCTTAGGATATGCCACATACACCTATACATTCACTGGCATTTCTTAAATAGATAGTGCAGCTGAATATATGTTTAATTTAAAATCATCTAAATGAGGTATTTCAAATTATCCACTGCTTGTTCTGCTGTGTATATTAAAATTTTTCCTAAAATGTTCATTTTTCTCTGGAATCCTCCCTCCTCTAAGCATGCTTTCCCCACAATTATCGTACTTCCACACGTCCAGAAATTTGTCATCTCTAGACACTAGCTTGTGATAAGAGTCCACATCATCATCAGATTATGGGGCTGAGTCAATCCTGCTCTTTCACACCTGCATCTACTAATGTGTAGCTCTTATCTGAAAGAAGTTGGAAATACAGTTCTATAAATGGTTGGTTGTAAAACCCAGATTACTTCAGTCTGTATCTTTTGACTAGGGGATTTGCTTGCATGCAACTGAACTTGGCTTGCTGTTTCATGAGACTGGCACAGGGGTTCCTTTACTTTACAAAGGAACAGGGAAGATTACTTACTCTCCAGGACCCCTGCAAGGAAGCATACCTATGTAATGTAAATTAAAACACACCACACTGAATGCTTGCTCTCAAAAGAAAGTTTCCTTTTGTTTGAGGCCCATATCTTTTGGGCACTTTAATGCTAGAGGACGAATTCTAGAAAGGAAATAGGAGACACTGTTTGGATGAAAAAAAAATTACTTTTCCAATATGCATGTCATCAACTTCCAGCCCAATCTGTTATTTCCGGTGATGATGTTTTTTCTCCCTTCCCATATACAGTAGATGCCACGATCATATCTGCATTCTCATGAGCTGTTAGGGAGAGAAGTTGCATTGTACTGTTTACAAAGAGACCCTATTAGGACAGGTTTACCACACATAAACAGGAGAGGACCAGGGCTGGCTTAACCCTTTTGCAGATAAGGTGCTCAGATAGGGCAGTATTTTCTAGTGCAGTCTCTAAGAACTATCCTAGGAAGAGCTATCCAATGACAGTTTAAATGTCACACAAATGTTTGAAAAATCAATTGAAGAAGAGCGTGTTAGATCAACTCTTCTAATGACATTTATTTGTACTTGAGCCGAACAAAAACTGTGTGCTAAGACTTTATTTTAGGAACTGCAACAAGGTGTTTTTGGGAGGGAGGATTTGGATTTTTCCAAATATCTGTGTGGAGACACAGGCAAAGAGGAAGCAATTTTTGTCAGTGTCCAGAGATATTATCTCTGAGTGCTCATTTTATTTTTCCTTTAAATGTTTAATTAGATTCAAATAGGTACGTTATGTATGACTCCAAGCAATTAAAGGCATTTCATAGCCAGGCCAAGCTTACAGGGACAGATAATATTCCAAGCATCAAAGTTTTACGTATAATAATTGCCCCCTCCCATATACACCGCTTCTCTCCTCCCCCCCTATGTGAACCACCCCAAAGGCAAACCAATATAGACCAAAATCAATAAGATCAGGAACCAGGATTCTTTGAGTCCCTGATCATATCAGAGCCAACTGAGGTTATTCTCCAAAGAACCAGTTTAAAAAGAAAGGAAGAAAAAAAGAAGTAAAGTTGACGTTCATTACAGAGTCAATCATGGCATATTCAAAAGTAGGCTAGTTAGGGGGCGTTTAATTAACAGGGGTTACAGGTGTTTAAAAGTCAAATATTAGAATTTGTCATTCTAGGAGTTTCTTTTTATAGCTTTTTTTTCTTTCTGTATTTTATGGGATTCTCTCTGCAGTTGGTGGAATTATACGAAGTCAAGTATGTTTCTGTAATTAGAGGAGATTTTGATTTTTCTCTTTTACTTTATTGTATTTTATTGCAAGACTTTATCCCTCATGCATAGGTAATTATGCTTGTTTATGTATAAATCCAACTAAATAAAATAAAAAAAATAGTGCTTAGCTATTTGGACAGTAGTTGAATATTACCACTATACACAGTAGCTAGACAAAATGCTCTTGCTCTATCTGGTGTTGAGAAAGGGATTTTGGTGACACAATTTCTATTTGAGGCTGATCAAATTGTGATTTAGGTGCCGAAACAGTCCCAAAATTCAAATTTGGCCTTGTTCAGTTTTGGTAAAAATACCATTGCAGTTTTGCTGAAACTGAAACCATGCTGTGTCCCATAGATCTCCCCTGAATAGGAGCAGCTCTGTCTCCTCCCTGTTCCCCCCCCATGGAACATAAAGAATCCCCACTCCCCCTCTCTACCCAAACAAAATCCCTTTTGAATACAGGCAGTCCCCAGGTTAAGAACAAGTTACGTTTTTAAAGCTGTTCTTAGGTTGGATTTGTATGTAATTCAGAACTTGCAGATTTTAAGATTCTCACAGCTTACCTCTGCTCCCAGCTGACAAAAGAGCCGACTGTCCCTACCACTGTTCCCTCTAAGATACAGCATGCACAACCACACACTGTTCTTAATGTGGCCATGCCTCATTCCTCAATCTGCTACAGGAGAAGTGTAGGAATCTGCAACTGGAAATACTGCTCAGTGAAATCAAATGAAGCTGTAACCGTGTTCTTAAGTACGAATCATACTTAAGTCAGATGTCTAAAACTCAGAGACTGTTTATACTGTATTAGCCCAATGATATCAAATTATGTTTGTTTACAATATCATTCTGGGAGGGGTAATATTGGGGTAATCTTGATGGTTGAGAGCCCTGAAAGATATTTGAGTGCAGTGCAAGGTAAAAAGGTTTGCCTAGTATGCCTAATACCGTTGTACCAGCCCTGTCCCCCCAGGAGAGCTCAGAACAGTTTACATAAGAACATAAGAATAGCCTTACTGGGTCAGACCAATAGTCCATCAAACCCAGTAGCCCATTCTCACGGTGGCCAATCCAGGTTACTAGTACCTGGCCAAAACCCAAGGTGTAGCACTATTCCATGCTACCGATATAGGGCAAGTGGTGGCTTCCCCCGTGTCTTTCTCAATAACAAACTATAGATTTTTCCTCCAGGAACTTGTCCAAACCTTTCTTAAAACCAGCTAAGTTATCCGCTCTTACCACATCCTCTGGCAACACGTTCCAGAGCTTAACTATTCTCCGAGTGAAAAAAAATTTCCTCCAATTGGTTTTAAAAGTATTTCCCTGTAACTTCATTTAGTGCCCGATAGTCTTGTAATTTTTGACGGAGTGAAAAATCGACCCCCCTTGTACCCGCTCTACTCCACTCAGTATTTTGTAGACTTCAATCATATTTCCCCTCAGCCATCTCTTTTCCAAGTTGAAGAGCCCTAACTGTTTTAGTCTTTCCTCATACAAGAGGAGTTCCATCCCCTTTACCATCTTATATTGCGATTTTGGCGCAAACTTCTTCACGGTGGCCATCTTGGATTTTTAGCGAATTTTTCCCCCCCCCCTAAAGCTCCCTGCTTCTTCAAAACTGCAAATTTTGCCTAGAAATGTGCTGGGATGGAATGCTTGGGCTCTCCTCATGTGGATTCTTGCCAGGATTACACAAATTTACTGTGTTTAGAGCGTTAATGCGCCATGTGCCGTGTGGTACAGCCAGGGGGGGCTGCAGCATCCAGCTTAGCCTCTCCCCTGCTGAAGAAGGTGATCAAATGCTCAGCTAGTCTGGCAGGGCAGCCTTCTTGACTTTCAGGGCTCAGCATGGCTGGTAATTCCGACCACCAGGCTGCGGATTCTTTGCATTGCAAACCCACTGCAAAGGATCAGCTCTGACATCGGAGGGAAGCCTTCCTGGTCGGCTTCGGCAGAGGAGGGCTTGTTTATAAATGGAATCCTCAGTGGTGAATGCATTGAGTGCGAGAGTGGGGAACTGTTCCACCCGCGATAGGGAGGAAGAGTGGCTGCTGGATTCATGAGGGGGAGGGAGCTGCTGCTGCACCTGTGATTGCGAGGGGAAGGAAGGGAGGCAACTTGGTAGATCCTTTACTGTGGGGACAAAGCCATTCACCATTCCACATGGCAGTGAATGGCCTTGTCCCTGTACCCGTGGCAACCAGTTGATTCTGGCAGGTTATCCGCGGCTAGCTGTGGGTAACAGTCACCATGTCATTCTCTACTATGAAACCTTACTACTTCCCCTGTATAGCACTTCTCCCCAGAGTGAAACTATCCCTTGAGAAAATCAGGCATTCCCCTTTAGGCCAGTGCAGGGCAAAGAAAGTGCAGCTCAGAGAGAGAGAGAGACAGCCTCAGGGAGAGGGGAGGGGAGAAGAGGGAAAACCCAGGAAGTAGCTCAGGAGAGTTTAAAAGGAAGAGCCAGAGTCAGAGAGAGAGAGTGAGTGGGAAAGCTGAGAAGGACCTTCAGTCTGTTTTTGCCTGAGGTAAGGGACTGATAACAGAATTCTACCTCTATTCCAGTATCTGTCTAAGAAGGGTGACTAAGGTGTCTAAGAAGGGTGACTAAAACAGGGGTGGCCACATGTGAAACTTGGACTGTTTTGGAGGGCTGGACCAATAGAATGAACTAAGTTCTGCTCCACATTAATTTTATCTCTTTATAAAAAGCAGTAAATTGTATGGTTATGCTTAACTGCTACTGGTAGATATTTCAATTAGGCTCTCAGGTAGTCTGTTTAAGACCATACTGCAAACTGTAGTTTTGTCCTGCTTTGATTATTGCAACCTGGTGTTTTTGGGAATACCAGCCTCGACGTCATCTGCATTGCAGGTTGCACAAAATTCAGTTGTGCGGATGCTCTTTAGGCTGAGTAAGTAGGAACATGTGTCAGAATACTATACTAAATTATACTGGCTGAAATTAGATTACCGGATACATTACAAGCTGCTGGTTATGGTATACTTATGTGTACGTGGGCTAGCACCAAGGTATCTGGTTGATGGTATTCAGTCATATGTTCCCTTCCAAAACTGTGTTCTGTGGAACATGATAATTGTTTTTTCCGCCTGTTAAACACTTGCGTTTGCAGGTGTTGAGGGTAGGTATGTTTCTTGCAGGGTCCTGCAGCCATGGAATGAGATCTCTCTATATATCTGGGAGCAGGGAAATTTGCACAAGTCTAAGAAATTACTGAAAAATTATTTGTTTTGTAGATGAAATATGGGAATTGAAGGTTTAATATAATTGTAAGTGCTGGTCACTGAAATGTTTTGTTTGTTTGATTTGTATGTGATGTGATAATATTATGTAAGTACTTTTTGGAACCCGCTTTGTATAAAGCGGGATAAACTGGTAAGCCAATAAACTATAAACTATGAAAATGTGAAACAGGCATAGTAAAAACACCAACATTACATCACTATTTAATCAACATTCACAAAAACAATTTAGAAAATGTGCATGTTTTTGCAGTCTTTCAAAGAGCAGCATTAAATTAACTCATAATGATGATTCAAATTGTAATCCTTTAAACACAGCAATCATTTTTTTACAAACTAAGCACATGGCATTACCTTTAACTTCAGTAAATAAATACTTAGAAGTCCATGGCCCAGATTCACTAAGGCCACGGATCGGATCCGATCCGTGGTCGGGGGGCTGATTCATGAATCGCCCTCATGCAAATGAGGGCAATGGAATCACCCTCCCAACCAACTGCCCAGATCACTCTACAACGATCCTGACACATGCACAGACCATCTGTAGATGGTCTGTGCATGCGCTGGCCCTCTGTGCCCGGCAGAGCAGGAAACTTTACTTTTTTTTTCTTCGCAACCCTGTGGTTTTAACCCACTTTAAACCCGCGGGTTAAAACCACGGGCTTGCACTGCGGGGAAGGGCAGGAGATTGGGGCAGAAAGCAGAATGTCGGGGCAGAGAGCAGGAGATTGGGGGCAGAGAGCAGAGAAGCAGGGCAGAGAGTAGGGCAGCAGAAGGCAGGGCAGGTCCTCAGCAGTCGCTTGTTTTTGGATTGGGCAGCCCAGTCGGTGTCCCTCATTTTTTTTAGTGAATCGCTGCCTGCCTACATTTGAATGCTGGTCCCCCCCTCATTTACATGCGCAGATCGGAGGATGATCCGGACAGAGGTTAGTGAATCGGGTAGGAGGGAAATCGGGTTGCATAGGGGTCGCTAAGTAGTCGGACCTTGATCAGTAGGCTTAGTGAATCTAGCCCCATGTGTTATAAACCTCTACATTTTTTATCAATATTTTTTTTTTTTTTTTTAAACATGAGCTGACATTTGTGAGGCCTAACAGCTAACACGTCTTTCGTAAATGTCTATTCGCAAAACATTACAATGAAAGTGCATATGCTTGCATGCACGAATGTATGTAAATTGATTACATACTTAAAAATATTAGCGTGTTTGATGCAGAATTATTATGTTTGATTCCTAATTTGCTACTGATCTCATGCGAGCCGGTTAGGGACAGCCAAAGGGCCTGTTGTGGCCTGGGGGAGGGGGGCATACAATGCTCAGGTCTAATCTAAAAGCTTTTCCTGGAGCTGGGCTGCTGAGTTTGATGGGGCAGGACAGCCACACAAAGAACTGGGACTGAATTGAATGCTAACTGAAAAAGCATATTGTACTTTCTTTAAAGCCTAAATCTTTTAAGAGGAGACCTGTGAAGAAACAGGCTCCACACTGATGTGGAATTAAAGAGCTTTCTTTTGATCACTACAAAGTCTGTCTGTGTTTGTGCAGTCCTCCTCACTGGGCACCCGGTCCTGGCTGGTATATCTCCCATTCAAAGGATAATGCCAGCACTCCTCCCCTCTCTGACCTCAATTCTATCCCCTTCCCTAGACATGGGCAATGAATCTCATTTTGTAGAGAATAGTTCTCTGCTTCTTGCTTCAGCTCCAGCTCCTCCCCTCCTAGAGAGCCAGCAGAAAACACAGGGGAGATAGTAGTGGAGGTGTTGGAGAAGACAGAACAGAAAAAAGCTGCCTAGCTCCCTAATTTAACTCTTCCTCTCCTCTTCTATAGAGAATAGGAGAGAAGAGGTTGAGGTTAGTTAGAGTGAACATGAAAAAAGTAGAGCAAAGAAAAGCTACTCTAGTTTCTAATCCAGTCTGCAGATACCAGGGTCCAGATTCTCAAAACTTTAACGCCGTTGCTAAACTGTTTTCCGACGGTTTAGCCTGCACACATTTTAGCGACAGATTATCAAAAAGCTTATCTCTGTCTTCAGCGAGGTTTCTAGCAGTCTCTGAAATTGACATGCAAATGGGCTCTTCAGCATTGAAATGAGCACTCTGGTGGATTCTTAAAAATTGCCAAGCCATTTTTTAAAGCAGCATCGGCTTTTGGCAACAAAAATAAATTTTAAACCTCAGCATAGCAGTGTTAGAGACTGCTAGAAAAGCCATTTTGAAGCGAAATCCCCCCCTAGCAGCAGGAAAGATGCCCTCTCTCTCATGCTGCAAACAAGCACCCCCCCCCCCCCCACAGCAGGAGAGATGCCTATTCTCTCTCACCGCAAACAATCCCCCTGCCCACTCTCTCCCATTGCATCATAACACCCCTCCCCCCCGCCAACGACCCCTCTTCCCCTGTACCTTTAGATGGCTAACTGGAGGGATGCCTACTCCATACAGTCAGCTGGCCTGCCTCTTCCAAAATGGGCCTAACCTGATGCACCAGGAAGGGGCCTGAGGCTCTGATTGGCCCAGTTTGTTTAAGGCCCCTCCCATAGGAGGGGCCTTTTACAACCTGATACACAGGGACCTGATACACTGGGAACTCTGGACCCAACACTGTCCATGTTTCGACAATACAATCTTTCTCAGGGGTCCCTCTGGTTTTATGATAAAAGCTTGTGAATTAAGGAATAGTCCTAATGAACTGATTCAAAGAAAACTCTGCGCTGATGAGAAGGATGACCCGTCAAATGCATGCAGGACATTGGTGCGCTGATACTTCTGCCCCGACATTTGCATGCAGGACAAATGCGTGCTGCCCCATGCCTTTCCGTTACCGCTGTGAGGGGTGGGTGGGGGGAAACACATTCGCACTCCTGTTCCCCAACATATTCGCACTCCTGTTGAGGGTGTGTGTGTGGGGGAACCCCCCACTACACTTAAAACTCCCGCTCTCCTCCTGAAGCTTTCCCGTTTCAGTTCTGAGAGAGAGTGTGGAGGGAACCCCCCCCCCCCACTGCAATCCCGCTCTTGTTCAGGGGGATGCTGACATTTGACGATTGCTGTTAAACTCCTCCATTACATTTACACCCCACTACAATTGCACCCCAAAATCTCTGCTCCCTTCATGTGCACACTTGTCGGTGCGCGCATTTGATGGAGCGGAATTGTCACGGCACAGTTGTCCTGCGCACTATTGACTGAGTACCGATGAGAAGTACTCAGGAGTGGTACTTCTCATCATTGCAGAGTTTTCTTTGAATCCGTTCATTAGGACTATTCCTTAATCCACAAGCTTTTATCATAGGACCAGAGGGACCCCTGAGGAAGACTGTATTGTCGAAACATGGACAGTGTTGGGTCCGAAGTTCCCAATGTATTGAGTCCTTGATATTTTTATGTGGATTCCCAAGTATAACTTTTAAATAAAGCCTACATCTTGAACATCAACTCTTCATAGAGTTTTTTGTTTCTGCTGGATTTTTATTTGTGGAGCAACCAGGGTCAATGTTTTGGCTAGCGGGAGAGATTGAACATCTCTCCTGATGCTGTTGTGTGTTTGGCATTTTTTTCTGTGCATGTGCCCATCGCTATCACCAATGATAGGCACATACAAATTTAGTGAGTCTTCGCTACTCTCCGCCAACCTCATTTGCATGAATGTTTTTTGGAGAATGACTCACTTTTTAAAAATTCGTTATCAGAACGGCTGCTATAGCAGACCGTCGGTTTTTAATGCGTTTTTTTGAGAATCTAGGTCCAAGAATGGAGAGGCTATTACCCAGAAATTTCCTAGTTTTTTGCAGACCTAGAGATTTTATTGAAATCGGTCAAATCCATAGTGCTCCCCGATATGTGCATCATGCTGGATCTTTCTCCTCCCATTGCTCCTTCTGACTGGTACTTTGAACTATACAGTACTACAATGTACCATGTAAACAAATCAAAGTCTAGCCCAGGTGGCAGGAGACAAACATTGTAAAATGCTGTTTATCTCCTTTTGCTGGCCAAGGGAGAAAATCAATTTGGGAGAAGAGATAGAAAGAGAGAAGAAGATAAGATGTTAGGGGAAATTGACCTGCTGAGTTGGAGGAAGGGAGAGGAGAGGGAAATAAAAAGGATTATATAAGAGAAATAGAAAGGACTGAGGGAGGGGGAAGTGAAAAGGCATGAGAGGGTTGAGAGAAAGAAGAGAAGGAAAACAAAAGTGAGAAAGAAGGAAGAGGGGAGAGAGAGGGCTGGTGTAGATACACTATGGCCCAAAGAAGAAATTGAGAAAGCCTAGTTCCAGGTGTGCTGAGGATCTAACTTAGTGACCTCACACAACTTTAGCAAAGGTCCTGGAGCCCTCTGTTTTTGCTGTGCTTCCCCACACTCATAAAATTGGCATGGTAAGAAAGGAAAGATTGAGGGAAAGGAAGAAAATGGATGGGGAAAAAGAATCTAGGATGGTATGGAAGAAGGAAAAGGTAAAGATCCAGATCATATTAAATCCAAATTCATTCAAATGTGTCACAAAGTTCTCGTATTTGTTGCAAAATTTCTTTTTCTTTTTTTTTAAATATCTTTATTCATTTTAAAGCCAAAAATAAGTGCAACATATTATACAGACATTTTACACTTTAACAGCACTTAAATTCTATCAAATAATATTTTATGACAAATACATATATCATCCCCCCTTTCTACATATCCAACAATTGCATTCAAATTAAAAGTATCTTCCCCCCCCCCAACTACCCACCCTGGACATGTATGATCAAAGGGCAAAATCAACAATCACTCTACAGAATTTTGTCAATGGCTCCCAAACATCCATAAATTTCCTATAATGACCTGTTGTATGGCCATCATATGTTCCATTTTAAAAGTATGGCATAGAGATTCCCACCAGAAAGTATAATTTAACCGATCCCAGTTTTTCCAGTTCCTCAAAATAAGTTGCATGGCAACCCCTGTCATAATGAAGAGAATTTTATTATTGTGGGAAGATATTTGGCTTTTAGCCCTCATTAACGTGCCAAAAAGCACAGTATCGTATGTCAATGCCATTGGATTTTCCAATAATTTATTCACTTGATCCCAAATGGATCTCCAAAATTTAAGTATCAAGGGACAATAGAACAGTAGATGATCCAATGTCCCTACATCGAGATGATGTTTCCAGCATGTCATGGAAATTTTAAGAGTGGCAAAGGAGACTAAAAATCTAACTTACAAAGATTCAAAGATTATATTTGTTCCAGACTTTGTGAGAACAACAGTGAACCTGCACAAACAATTTTTACAATTAAGACAACAATTAAAGGAGATTGGGGCAAGATACAGGCTTTATTATCCTGCATTAATGAGGGTTATGTATAAAGAGAAATCCTATCAGTTTGAAGACCCTTGTTGCAAAATTTCTGAACTCTTGTCATACAATTTATTTCTGAGATGCCATAAAATTTTTATTTTATTTATTTATTTATTTATTTTTTTTTTGGGGGGGGGGGGGCAGATGACACTACCTCTGACTCTCAAGGTTTTTGAGTGGCAGTGTTCATATCCAGAGTGGGAAAACTATACTTCTAGGCTCCATGGATTAATGAATTTCAGGGTGAGCAACTTTAGAATCAACAGCACACAAATAGTTGTTCCAAGGAATTTCTTTTATTCAGACATAAACAAACTCAGTAAAGATATAATGATATATGCACTTTACACACGTGACATATGCACTTCATAGTTCATAATAATTGACAGAATTTTTTTTTAATACTTAGTACAGTTATACAATTGAGATGACAGTTCCACTAAGACTTTTCACTTCTAGATCCCTATTGTAGAGATAGAGCAGCTGTGCAAGTTTGTTTTATCCTAGTTGAAGCATTTAAGCATTCTGTTTAATTCCATCTTTATTTGCTATTAATTTACTTCCCATATATATTCACACTGCTAGTTGCTCCCTGAAAGCTCTTCCAAAGATCCCAACAGCTGCAGATCTTCACTCCTATTCCTATTAACCTGAAGACCAATGTTCCCTGTAAGCTGCGTGGCTGCTCACCGACTGATAAGAGGCCACACAGTAGAACGGGCAAGCCGTATAGGCAGTGCACCAACCTGCAACTTCCAGGTCTCACTGCCTCCTTCTGCCACTACTGCTACTGCTGACTTACCCAAATCAGCAGCAGGGTCAAAATAAAATGCAAACCGATGGATCGCATTGCACTTATCCAAAGCTGCTGACCCTACTCCCTCAACATCATTTCTTGTTCCGGGGTGGAGATGGCAGTCACGGTTAAATGCTGCTGGTTTGGGGAAGCAGCAGCAGTGGCAGTGGGGAAGGAGCCAGATGCTTTAAGTAAGTGGGGAGGACAGAGGGGCACATTGGATGGAAATAGAGGGGTACATACTGAAAGGAAGTGGGGAGGATAGGGCAACATACTAGAAGAAAGTAGGGAGAACAGAGGCACACATTGGATGGAAATGGAGAGATAGGAGGACACATACTGGAAGGAAGTGGGGAGGATTGGACAGAGGGACATTGGGTAGAAGTAGGGAAGAAAGAGGAGTACATGCTGGAAGGAAATGGGAAGGCCAGAGGGGCATATTGGATGGAAATGGTGAGGTAGAGGGGCACATACTTGAGGGAAGTGGGGAGGATAGAGGACCATGTTGGATGTAAGGAGATCAGGGGGCACATGTTGGATGGACATGGGGAGGAGAGAGGGCACATGCTGAATGGAAATGGGAAGGAGAGGGACAGACAGTGGATGGAAGCAGGGAGGAGAAAGAGTACAAATGCTGAATGGAAGTGGGGAGGAAGAGGAGCAGATGCTAGATGGATATGGGGAGGATAGAGAGGGAACGTGTTGAATAGAAGTTGGGAGGAGAGCAGGGCAAATGATGGATGGAAGCAGGGGTGAGAGGGGGCAAATGATGGATAAAAGCAGGGGTGAGAGGGGGCAGATACTGAATGGAAATGGGGAGAAGAGAAGGCAAATGATGGTAGAAGCAGGGGTAAGAGGAGGCAAATGCTGGATGGAAGCAGAGAGGAGAAAGGGGCAGATGCTTGATAGAAATGGAGATGAGAGAGGGGACAGAGGCTGAATGGTAGCGGGGAAGAGACAGGGGACAGAGGCTGGGTGGAATTGGGGAAGGTAGAAGCTGGTCGCACAGGGGATAAAAAAAGGGCAGATGCTGGATGGAAGAGAGAAAAGACAAGAAAGATGCTGGACGGGGAAAGAGAATGTGAAGTGAAATAGGAGAGCCAGGGTGAGTGAAAGAGGTGGCAAGCAGAAGTTAGACACACTAAACAGAGGGAAATTGAGGACTGAATAATAAGAAAAAAAATCTGGACAGAGGCAGAAAATAAAGAAAGCTGAAAGGAAAAGGAGGAGAGAAAATTGATAAATGGACAGGAAATCCAGGCAAGATAAGGAAAGCAGAAACCATTGACTGGTAACCAGCACAATTGACAACAATAGCCAGACAACAAAAGTTAATAAGTAAATATAGAAAATGGAAATAAGGTACTGGTATCTTTTTATTGGATTAATTTTAATACCTTTTTGACTAACTTTATAGACCAAAATCTCCTTCCTCAGGTCAGGTCAGGTCCTGAACTGAAACATCCACTAAACATCAAACAGGATACTGTCCTGAACTGGAGGAAGGAGATTTGGCCTATGAAAGCTAATTGAAAAATATATTTAGTCCAATAACATGGTATCATTTTCCATTTTTTGTTGTATTTGCATTTGTTATATAGTGACTGGAATAGGTTAGGTTTTGGTAAAGTTTTTTCTAGGTAGATGCTTGTTGTGTGACTTGTGGAAGTTTCTGCTATTATCCCAGGACAAGCAGGCAGCATATTCTTAACACATGGGTGACGTCACCGACGGAGCCCCGGTACGGACACTTTTTACTAGAAAGTTCTAGTTGGCCGCACCGCACATGCGCGAGTGCCTTCCCGCCCGACGGAGGAGTGCGTGGTCCCCAGTTTCTTCGTTTCCGCGGAGCGAAGAAGATGCATGTTTTTTCAACGGCCGTTGAAAACGAGTTTTCTGCCTTCCCGCTTGCCTAAATTTTTTTCGGTTTTTATTCTCTTTCTTTTCGGATTCCTTATTTTTATTTAAAAAAAAAACAAACCAAAAAACTCTCGTCGAGTTTTCTGTATTTTCTGGCCGGCCCCGGCGGGGCCTGTTGCCACCATACAGGCCTCCGGATTCGATTTTGCGGAGGCCATGTTTCCCTTCATGCCCCCTCAACCGGGCTTTAAGAAGTGCCAGCGGTGTGCACGCCCGATCTCTCTCACCGACCCGCACAATTGGTGCCTGCAGTGCTTGGGTCCAGAGCATCGGGCTGACACCTGCACCCGCTGTGCTACGCTTAAAAAGCACACTTTAAAAAATAGGCAGATCCAGCAAAATATTTTGTTCGGTACCGGATCTGCCATGGAACCTGCCGCGACGTCGACGGCACCTCAAAAGTCGGCACCGACTACGTCGAGACCACCGGATCCTTCTTCGGGGTCGCTGGGCCCAGGTAAGCCAGCTAAGAAGCCTTCCACTTCTCTAGAATACCCTCCTGCCACGGTCGCGACGCCGACCCTTACGGCACCGCACCAACCCCGTAAACGCTCCGCTCCGATATCGGTGAGTGCCTCGTCATCGGCCTCCTCATCGCCGGAGCGTAGAGCGGCACCTATGGTACCGAAGAAGAAAAAAGCGGTACCGGTGCCCCCCCTGGATGACCGCATCGCGGCCATACTCCAATCCCAATTACAGGAGCAGCTGCAGCAACAACTACAACAACTGTTGCCGGCGTTGCTGGCCCCGCACCTTCTGGTACAAGACCGGTCCGAGCCTCGCACTGTCCCATCGGTGTAGATCCCCCTCGGTACCGATTAATACCTCCATGCCGGTGCTCTTGGCTGAGCCACCTACAATGCATACCCGTGCTGCTGCCGACCCTTCCCGGTCCCAGGAACGACACCGGTCTTCTTCACCCAGTACCGCCTCGGTGCGCTCAGGCAAATCTCTCTCAAAGACCCGCCATACCGAGCCTTCCACACCGATGTCCAGACGTGCACACCCCGACGTTAGGGCCCGGACTTATGGGAAGACTCCCCACACGGTACCGAAGAGGACGCTTCGTCGACCGACGAAGAACCCTCCATGGCCGACACCGTTTCAAAACCGGAACAGTCCTCTTTCTCTAAATTCCTTAGGGAGATATCAGCAGCTCTTTCTATCCCCTTAGAGTCCGACTCTAAAAAGTCTCAGGCTTTCCTCGATGCCCTAGACTTTGAGCAACCTCCCAAGGAATTTCTGAAGTTGCCCGTCCACGACATCTTACAGGAAACTTTTTATAAAAACTGGGAGACTCCCCTCACTGTTCCCTTGGCCCCTCGCAAACTAGATAGCTTGTACCGGGTCATTCCAATCCCAGGGTTTGACAAGCCTCAATTGCCCCACGAATCTCTCCTGGTGGAGTCCACCTTGAAAAAATCTCAGGGTTCCAGTATATATGCTTCCACCCCTCCTGGCAGAGAGAGAAAAACTATGGATAAATTTAGTAAGCGCCTTTTCCAAAATGCAATGTTAGCCAATAGAGCAAACAATTACACCTTCCACTTCTCCTTCTACATGAAGCATCTGGTGCAACAACTCTCCTTCCTGAACGTAAGGTCCCCCTCTTCCAGCAGCAAATTTCCAGCCTCCTCCAACTCAGGAAGTTCATGGTTCGCTCCATTTATGACTCGTTTGAGCTGACCTCTCGAGCATCTGCCATGGCTATTGCTATGCGCCGTTTGGCCTGGCTGAGAGTCTCTGACCTTGACATTAACCACCAAGACCGCCTGGCTAACGCACCTTGTCTGGGTGACGAACTCTTCGGGGAGTCCCTGGACTCGACAACCCAGAAGCTCTCAGCTCACGAGACCAGGTGGGACACTCTGGTCAAACCTAAAGAGAAGACTCCCCCTGCTCGCCCCTACAGACAGCAGTCTTCCTAACAGCGCAGGTTCTCGGCCAGACCTCTCAACCCGCCTCAACAACAGTCTCGCCGTCCTCGTCACCAGCATCAACCTCAGGCTCGTTCACAGTCTCATCAGCCTGCCAAGCCTCTTCCTCCATCAAAACCATCTCAACCCTTTTGACTCCTTTCTCCAGGGCATAGCCAGTCTCCCACCGTCGCTACCTCTTCCTCAGCCTATCGGGGGACGTCTCCAGCTCTTCCTCAGCAGTTGGGAGGTCATCACCTTGGACCAATGGGTCCTCAACATCATTCGCCATGGCTACTCTCTCAACTTTCAGACTCTTCCACCAGACAATCCTCCCTTCGAGTCTGCTTCTCACTCCTCCCAATCCCTCCTCCTCCTGAGGGAGGTCCAATCCCTCTTTCTTCTCAATGCCATCGAAGAGGTGCCTTCGGACCAAAGGGGTCAGGGATTCTACTCCCGCTACTTCCTGGTTCCCAAGAAAACAGGAGACCTCTGTCCCATCCTCGATCTCAGGGACCTCAACAAGTGTCTGGTCAAGGAGAAGTTCAGAATGCTCTCCCTTGCCATGCTTTACCCTCTTCTCTCTCAACACAACTGGCTATGTTCCCTAGACCTCAAAGAGGCCTACACTCACATCCTAATCAATCTGACTTCACGTCGCTACCTCCGATTTCAGATACAGCACCGTCACTATCAGTACAAAGTGCTACCCTTTGGCCTCGCATCATCGCCCAGGGTGTTCACCAAGTGCCTTATTGTGGTGGCGGCCTTCCTCGGGTCTCACAACCTCCAGGTGTTCCCCTACTTGGACGATTGGTTGGTGAAAGCTCCTACGTCTCCGCTTGTGCTACAAGCCACTCAACACACCATCTCTTTCCTCCATCTCCTGGGGTTCGAGATCAACTACCCCAAGTCGCATCTGCTTCCCACACAGCGACTTCAGTTCATTGGAGCAGTTCTCGACACCACTCTGATGAGGGCGTTTCTCCCCTCTGACCGACAACGGACCCTGCTCCACCTCTGTCGTCAGGTACTCCTTCATCGCTCCATCCCAGCCCGACAGATGATGGTCCTCCTGGGCCACATGGCCTCGACAGTCCATGTGCTTCCTCTGGCGCGACTCCACCTCAGGACACCTCAATGGACTCTTGCCAACCAATGGTCACAGACCACGGATCTTCTTTCTCATCCCATCTCTGTGACATCGTCTCTTCAGCAATCTCTTCAATGGTGGTTGACCTCCTCAAATCTTTCCAGGGGTCTACTCTTTCATCTAACCCCTCACTCCATGATCATAACCACAGATGCCTCCCCCTATGCGTGGGGAGCTCACCTGGGAGATCTTCGCACCCAGGGACTCTGGACCCCTTAGGAGCGTCAACATCACATCAATTTCCTGGAACTCAGAGCCATGTTCTATGCTCTCAAGGCCTACCAGCACCTTCTCTACCCTCAGGTTCTGCTCCTGTGCACAGACAATCAAGTCGCCATGTACTACATAAACAAGCAAGGCGGCACCGGATCTCCCCTCCTCTGTCAGGAGGCCATCCGCATCTGGACCTGGGCCACGGCCCACAGTCTCTTCCTCAGGGCTGTTTATATCCAGGGCGAACAGAACTCCCTTGCCGACAATCTCAGCCGTATCCTTCAACTTCATGAGTGGACTCTGGATCCTCCCACACTCCGCTCCATCTTTGCTTGCTGGGGCACTCCTCAGGTGGACCTCTTTGCAGCTCCTCACAACCATCAGCTGCCCCAGTTCTGTTCCAGACTCTTCTCTCCTCATCGTCTGGCCCCGGATGCATTCCTGCTAGACTGGACGGATCGGTTCCTCTACGCCTTTCCTCCACTGCCTCTGATGTTGCGGACGTTATCCAAACTCTGCAGGGACAGAGCCACCATGATTCTCATCGCTCCTCGGTGGCCTCGCCAACACTGGTTCTCCCTCCTGCTCCAGCTCAGCTCCAGGGAGCCCATTCCTCTTCCTGTGTTTCCTACTCTACTTACGCAGCAGCATCAGTCTCTACTACATCCCAATCTGTCCTCGCTCCACTTGACAGCTTGGTTTCTCTCGGGCTGACCTCTCCAGAGAATCTGTCTCAGCCTGTCCGTCGTATTTTGGATGCCTCTAGGAAACCGGCCACCCTCCAATGTTACCATCAGAAGTGGACCCGGTTCTCCTCTTGGTGTCTACTACATCATCACGATCCCACCTCATTGGCGGTGGAAACTGTACTGGACTATTTGCTCTCTCTCTCCGACGCTGGCCTCAAGTCTACCTCAATCAGAGTCCACCTCAGTGCCATCACTGCGTTTCATGAGCCTAGCTTCGGAAAACCTCTTATGGCTCATCCCCTGGTTTCCCGGTTCATGAGAGGCCTCTTCAATGTCAAACCACCTCTGAAGCCTCCTCCAGTCGCCGGGGCCTGAATGTGGTTTTATCAGCCCTCATGAAACCTCCGTTTGAGCCTCTTGCCACAACTTCACTCAAATTTCTTACATGGAAGGTGCTTTTCCTCATTGCCATCACCTCTGCCAGGAGGGTTAGTGAGCTGCATGCACTGGTTGCCGACCCACCTTTCACTGTTTTTCACCATGACAAGGTGGTTCTGCGTACCCATCCTAAATTCCTTCCCAAGGTGGTCTCGGAATTTCATATCAACCAGTCCATTGTGTTGCCTGTCTTTTTCCCTAAGCCCCATTCTCATCCTGGGGAACAGGCGTTGCACACGCTGGACTGTAAGCGTGCCCTTGCTTACTACCTTGACCGTACCAGGGCTCATCGCTCGTCTCCTCAGCTCTTTTTGTCCTTCGACCCTAACCGTCTGGGTCGTCCTGTCTCTAAACGGACGCTTTCCAACTGGCTTGCTGCCTGCATTGCGTTCTGTTATGCTCGGGCTGGTCTCTTGCTGGAAGGTGCTGTCACGGCCCACAGGGTCAGAGCTATGGCTGCTTCTGTGGCTTTCCTCCGTTCCACGCCCATCGAGGAAATCTGCAAGGCTGCCACTTGGTCCTCAGTTCACACGTTCACTACTCACTACTGTCTGGATACCTTCTCCAGACGGGATGGGCACTTCGGCCAATCTGTGTTACACAATTTATTTTCCTAATGGCCAACCATCCCTCCTCCCTCTCTGTTAGCTTGGAGGTCACCCATGTGTTAAGAATATGCTGCCTGCTTGTCCTGGGATAAAGCACAGTTACTTACCGTAACAGGTGTTATCCAGGGACAGCAGGCAGATATTCTTACGTCCCACCCACCTCCCCGGGTTGGCTTCTTAGCTGGCTTATCTTAACTGGGGACCACGCACTCCTCCGTCGGGCGGGAAGGCACTCGCGCATGTGCGGTGCGGCCAACTAGAACTTTCTAGTAAAAAGTGTCCGTACCGGGGCTCCGTCGGTGACATCACCCATGTATTAAGAATATCTGCCTGCTGTCCCTGGATAACACCTGTTATGGTAAGTAACTGTGCTTTATGGTATGTTAGAATTGCTTTTTAGTTCCTGAGTGACATTTATACTGTTTTGTATTGCTTCACGCTGCCTGGTATTGGATTTGGATTTAGATCATACCTTTCTCAGTAAGTGCTCATGGCAAGTTACATTCAAGTACAGTAGGTATTTTCATGTCCCTGGAGGACTTACAGTTTTTAAGTTTTATATCTGAAGTTATGGAGGGTTAAGGAACTTGACTGAGATCTCAAGCAACATCAGTGGGATTTGAGCCCTGGTTTCCCTTGTTCGCAGCCTGCTGCTCTAACCATATTTGGTTATTCATCAGCAAACTAAAGACTGGTGGAGCTGAAGCCTGGTGGTCCTTTGGCAACCTACCAAAAACATTGCTAGGTAAACTATTTTCTGGTTGTTAGTAACCTCAGTTTCTGTTAAGTACTGCTGAACATTACTGTTCACGTGACCAACTGGAAGATACTGTACTGGGGAGCTAGGTCTGACCGAGAGCCATGCGTTAAAGTACCTGCATATATTTCCAGAATATGCAAATACTATTCTATTCAATATGTTGTTTCTGTATACATTATTTTGATGTTTTTTGGCACATCATTCCCTGGAGTGTATACAGTGTGCATAATATCATCAGTAACAGAAGTACTGCAAGAGGCAGCTGGTAGACAATGAAGGGGTTCTTCTCTGCTGTGTTCAAAAGAACTTCTACAGTCCCTTTTTTTGAGTGTTGCTCATACAGGGGGGAACAATGGTCTTTTTAAGCTGCACTAAACATCCAGTATCTGAATTTTACTCAGAGTAGCTATGAACTACAGCCAAATAAGTAGGCAAAGAATGCAGAGTTTGACTCATAGAATTCTTTCCAACTTCCTGCAAGTGTTTATGTATATGTATATATATATATATATATATATGTATATATATATATATATATATATATATATATATATATATGTATATATGTGTGTGTGTGTGTGTGTGCATGTGATAAGGTAATAGAAAATTTTTGCTCACAAAGAAAAACTTTTGCTCACATTAACATGGTCTGTAGAGGGAACATTGCTGAAGACTTCATGTAAGATGCTTCACTCCACCGGTGTCAAGCTGCCGGTTCACAGTCATATGCACGCCGGACAAGCGGGCGCCGACAAATTGGAGTGGACAATTGAGCGCAAGACATCAGCATGCCGCAGAAAAACCTTATTTTAAAGGGCTCCGACGGCGGTGTGTGTGGGGACCCCCCCCAGTTTACTAAATACTGTTCGCGCTGCCGTTGGGGGTGGTTTTGGGGGTTTATAACCCCCCCCATTATTGAGGAAACTTAACTTTTTCCCTATTTTTTTAGGGAAAAAGTTAAGTTTTCTATATAATGTGGGGAGTTAGACCCCCCCACACACCCCCAACATGGCAGCGCGAACAGTATTCAGTAAAGTGGGGGGAGGGGTTCCCCCCCACACCCCCGTCGGAGCCCTTTAAAATAAGGTTTATGTGCGGCACGCTGATGTCTTGCGTTCAATTGTCCGCTCCAATTTGTCGGTGCGCTTTTGTCCCGTTACCCAGGCGGCCACTTAATTTTTTTTATGCAGTTAGAGTTAGGGTTTCCATTTAGGGGTCCTTTTACTAAGGCGCATTAGCCGTTTTAGCATGCACTAAACACTAACACATCCATAGACTTATAATGGGCGCGTTAGCATTTAGCACATGCATATATTTAGCGCACGCTAAAATGCGTAGTGCACTTTAGTAAAAGGAGCCCTTAGTTTCAGATTTGCCTACTTCTTTAATCCAGTCCTGGACTTGTGTATTTGCTTTTCTTAGGGAAATCAGAACTATGGGTTAAATCCAGGACAAGATCAATGCTATTGGACAAATCTAAAGCCAATTGGCTATCCTAATTAGAGCAGTTCCTATCTCCTTTAATTCACAACAAATTACTACCATGTTAGTTTTCTGACTGATTCTGGAGATCAAAGTCAGAAGCCTCGCCTACTTCTGGGAGAGTTCCCCTTTTGGACAGGATCCTCAGTCCATTCTTGCTAAGAGAACTTCTGTTATGTCAACTTAAAAATAATTTCCAGTCTAATTGCTTCTCTCTATGGCTCATTCCATAATGTAACTTTTGATGGGATGCATGAACTGAACCATTATTATCCTCAAGCTAAAAATAAGAATAAATGCTAGAAGGTTTAGGAGTCCCTGTGCTCTGTCAAGGCAAATTACACTAAGGGAATGTCCTTACATAGCATAAGCCATTGGAGCTGCCTTGTGTCTTTCTCCTGGTGGTTGGATGAATTAATATACCGCTGCTGACAGTACTAATGCATGTCTCTTTGACCTCACTCTCTCTCTACCCCTTATCCATGATTTAGGTTGTATCCCTCCACCCTTACTGAGAAGATGTGTAAAGCAACAAAGCTTCCAGTCACAACATCCTTACGGCCCAGGCGCTGGTATGTATATTGAAAAGAGGTTATAATTCTATGTGCATTCCGGAAAGGGGGGGGGAGAAGCGGTGAAGTGGGATCATTTCATTACATTACATTACATTGGTGTCTTCTATTCCGCCAATACCTTTAAGTTCTAGGTGGTTTACAACAAGAAATTAGCCTGGGCATTCCCAGGGAGATTACAAGGTTGATAGCTATAGTTTGCGTCGGGATCTGGTTAGATCCTTTGACAAATTTCTTGAATAGTATGGTTTTCAGTTCTTTCCTGAATGTTTTGTAGTTGGGCGTTGTGGTCAGCAGATTTGAGAGGTGGCTGCTCTGGTGGCTAGTAGACCATCATATATCATGAGGAAGAAAGGGGATTCACTTAAAAAGGCTATGATTTAAAGGAAGGTTGATACTGGCTATTTCTTTTGCAGTATTTTCTATTCCAAAGTACATCTGTATAGGGTTTTTACAGCCAAACACACATGCACCGGTCCAGCAAGAAATCTCATAACATAATCAGAATATAACATAACATAACATATCTCATAATATCTCATAACATATCTCAGAAATCTCATAACATAAGCAGAAATATCATAACATAATCAACACAATAGGAATACTCACTGGCATGTTTTAGATATGGACCAAGCTAATTGGTCCATATCTAAAACATGAAATGATGCAACCCAAGGCCATATAGAGAGATGTCAGTGGGAGATAAGAACCTAGGAAGGAACCTTCTGCCAGTGTTCTACAGATGTTGGCAGCAGTCAATGTTTCTATGATTCTCTATATTCTGCTATTTTCAGCAAACTGCCAATACAAATTGTGTTACAATAAAACCAATGCTTAAAATAACTTTAATGTTCCAGGAGTAGCCTAATGGTTAGAGCAGGAGGCTAATAACTAGGGAAGCCCAGTTGGAATTCCACTATGCCCTTAACTCTCCATTGTAGCAAGTACCAATTTAGAAGCCCTTTTACTAAACTCTGGCAAAAAGTGGGGGTTTCCCTGCATGCTGAGACCATTTTTGTTGTGGCCTAAGTGACTGATTTTCCAATTTTTTTGTATTAGCAGTCATATGCTAATGTTGGCATTAGCGCACAGACACACAGACATTTAAAAAATTACCATTTGAGCACTTACCACCATCTATTTTGTAGGTAATAAATGTTTATGTGGTAGTCCTGCGCTAATCAGTTAGTGAGTAATAATATAGGTGGGCTAACTGATTACACAAGAATCACTCCTCACTCCCAAAAATAGATTTTTTTTACTGCTTGGATTAGTGTGCAATAAATTGGTCCTTACCGCAGGACACGTGAAACATTGGTACACCAGTTTCAATTTTGTTAGGAGTGCATTAGCACCTTACACAGCTTAATAAAAGGACCCTTTAGATTATAAATCCTGCCAGGACAGGAAATATCTATTTCCTTTGCAGAATCGATAAAGCATTTAATCAAAAAACTAATTAAACAATAAACAATAAACAATATTGTCTCTGAATGTAACATGTAACTTGCCTTGAGCTACAACTGAAAAAGGTGTGAGTCAAATCTAAAGAAATAAATACACAATGATATGAAAGTGTATTGGTATGTGTAATACAAAACGAATGATTAGCTTTATGTTCTGTGCCAAAAAATTCCCAACAGTTTCAAAGGACAAGTATATTCCACACCTGGGAGAATTCAAATACATAGGTGCATTGTGACATGGCCAGTTTGCCTCATAAGGGCATAGATTGAGGGTATCATTCTCCATACCCCACAATCCTATCTTCACAGCACCCTGTAGCAGCCTGCTAGATGGTAACATTTCTAACATCCTGCCATCTGCTGCTTTTGTTTGCTTCTAGTTTGTGAGGTACGATCACGTCAACATTAAAAATCTTAAATGTATTGCTTGTATACCAGACAGACTTTCACTTGGTTCCAGATTTCCTTAGATTTTTTCTGATAGGGTAGAAAAAAAAATCTTCAAATATTTTGTAGTATTATGCTTACATTGTACTGTATTATACTGTATCTCTGTTATTTGAATTTCAGTGGTTAAGTACTCATATGTATACTTTTGATACCGTTTCATGGTAGTTCTATTACATTTCATTTGACTGATTTCATGTTTACCTTGTATATTGTATTTATGTTCCTGCTGGACCAGAACGTACGCAGGTAAGGCTAGACTCTAGTAGGGCACTGGTCTTTGACCTAAGGGCCGCCGCGTGAGCGGACTGCTGGGCACGATGGACCCAGCAGCTGCAAATCTTATGTTTATACTTGGTCATTTTGCTATTTCTGTTTTGCTGTTACTAAAATTAGAAACATAGAAACATAGAAAGATGACGGCAGATAAGGGCCATAGCCCATCAAGTCTGCCCACACTATTTACCCACCCTCTTAAGTCTACTGACCCCCATAAAGAATAATTGTAATTTTACTGTCACTCTACTGATCCGCTCATTCAGTCCTAGTGACCCTATCCCTTGGCATGACCTCGTAGGGATCCCACATAGATATCCCATTTGTTCTTGAAGTCTGAGATGCTGCGTGCCTCGACCACCTGCACTGGAAGCTCGTTCCAATGCTCAATCACTCTCTCCGTGAAGAAGTATTTCCTGGTGTCTCCACGAAACTTCCCTCCCCTGAGCTTGAGCGGATGTCCTCTTGTGGTCGAGGGTCCCCTGAGAAGAAAGATATCATCTTCCACCTCTACCCGTCCCGTGATGTACTTAAATGTCTCAATCATGTCTCCCCTCTCTCTACGCTCCTCGAGAGTGTAGAGCTGCAATTTGCTCAGTCTTTCTTCGTACGGGAGACCCTTTAGCCCCGAGACCATTGTGAGTTTTATGTTGATCTGTATTTGTTGCCTTGGGTGAATCTCTTCATAAAGGCAATTAAATTCCAATCAATCAATATCTTTTATTAATCTCATAAGATCCAGTAACATACAGTACAATGTATATTCTGCATTTAGCAATACATGGTTTGGTGAAGATTACAGCAATGATAATTATGTAGCCATTTCTAGGATATCACAAAATATAAATGCAATGCATATATTATAATCTAAATTTTTAAGAACAGTTGAAAAACATTTTCAGTTTTCTGCAGGAATTTGTATAATTGATAGCAGATCCAATATCCAAAGGTAAAATATTTCAGATTTTTGCAGCTTCATATAAGAAATCTAGGGTAAATATTGTTTTAAAGTTGTACTCCTTTTTCTGATGGGGAAATGAAAAATTAGATAATCTTTTTTTCGGTTAATCCGTACGTATGGTGATCAGTCCATTCCCGTGAACTGAAGTGAGAATACTTATAGCTTTGAACACCTCCCACATAGAGGCAGAGCAAAGGGCCCCCACCAAAGCAATCAAGCTCCACTGGAACAGAACACATAGAAGGAGGGGTAAGGGGAAAATCCCCAGACACAACACAATTCTGTTCTGCTCTGCAACTTAGAAAACAAAATAATAGAACAATACTGCACAACAACTATAAACATCCATAGAGAAACAACCTGCTGTGTGCAACTGGTACTAATGCCAAGGGAGCCAGAGGCTGAGGAATACACTTACTTATAAAGGATCTCTTTGTACTTAGCCATCTGACAGACAGGAGAAGAACTCCAGGCCTGGAATCTAGTGAGGAGTGTGTGGCGCAGTGGTTGAAGCTACAGCCTCAGCACCCTGGGGTTGTG
Organism: Geotrypetes seraphini; assembly: GCF_902459505.1. NCBI lineage: Eukaryota > Metazoa > Chordata > Amphibia > Gymnophiona > Dermophiidae > Geotrypetes > Geotrypetes seraphini. The sequence goes on along the minus strand of NC_047088.1, from coordinate 105,939,262 downwards.
GGTTCAAACCCCGCGCTGCTCCTTGTGACCCTGGGCAAGTCACTCAGTCCTCCATAGCCCTAGGTACGTTAGATAGACTGTGAGCCCACCGGGACAGATAAGGAAAAATGCTTGAGTACCTGATTGTAAAAACCGCTTAGATAACCTTGATAGGCGGTATATAAAAACCTAATAAACTTGAAACATCCGAGGCAGAAAAACAGGCAAAACAGAATATACTGAGGGTGGGTGGGCCATATGGACTCTGGAGGAGATTAACAGAAAGAAAATTATCCAGGTAAGAGCCTAATCTTTCATTCTGTTACATCTACTCCTGAGTCCATATGTATGGTAACGTACCAAAGCAATGGCTGACATCTATGGTAGGACAGAAGAGCCAGCCTGCATGACTGAGGACCCCAAAAGTGGCATCCTCTTGAGCCACCACATCTCTGCGGGAGGAACTGCCTAAGACTCTGCACAGGAAGATGTGACGCTTTGAGAGAAACTGGCTTACCACAGGCAATATATGCCGAAGAGATGGCCATGAGAATCCATCTTGCTATAGATGCCTTGGACGCTGGCCTACCATGCTGAGACTGACTGGTCAACATGAACAAATGGCCCAAAAGGTGAAAATCATTGGTCTTTTCCAAGTACAATTTCCTCAGCAACCTATCCAGAGCACCAGCATGGGGTTGGAGAGGGCAAAGGGAGTTGGGGTGGGTGAAAAGGCTATTTTAAAAAATTTCCTAACTGGGAAGGAAAAGTGAATCGAATCAAAAAATCAATTCAGTAGGCCAAGTCAAATTGAAATTTTTTTCCTTTAATTGGGCAGCACTAGTAGGGACACTGTGCTCTGCCTCTGTGTGGGAGTTGTTCAAAGCTGTAAGTATTCTCACTTCTGCAAGTCCAGTTTATGGAAATGGATTGATCACCATATGTATGGACTCCGGAGTAGATGTAACAGAATCATTGCTAAAAAATGCCTTTTCTAACAGAAGAAATGTTAAAAGATGGCTCATATATCCGGGACTTGACCACTCGTTTGTGACCATCTCTGGGAATAAGTGGTCAAAGTCAAACTGTTGAGAATGGCTGATTTTTCATGTCATGTCTTGTCATGATACCAAGATTTGTAACAGAGCAGACACCATGGAGGGAGTAGAAAACATGAAAAAGGATCTACCAAAGTTATAGGAATGGTCTAATATCTGGCAACCAGAGCAGGATTAACCAATGGGCCAAGTAGGCATGTGCCTAGGGCCCGAAATGGTCAGTGGGGCCCGATGAAGGAGGGCATCAACATTGTTTTTTCCAAACGGCGATGGACCTCTCCAGCATCGATCGGCAATGCGGGCCCCATCCTAATCTGCAACACAGCCCCCTCCATCGATGGAAAGTAAGACAAGCAAGCAACGTGGGTAAGGAAGGCAACGGGAACTGTAATTGTGCAAGATGCTGCTTGCCCAAAGCTTCCCTCTGACATAGCTTCCTGTTTCTGCCTGGGCGCATGGTGGGGTGGGGCGGGGGGCCCAGTGTACTTATGTGACTAGGGGCCCTCGACGAATTAATCCTGCCCTGCTGGCAAATAAAATTCAATGCATTTGGGGATTAATAATCAGAAAGAACCGTATATGCTGGGAGGGGAGAGGCTGATATGCACGGAAGGGGACAGGGACCTTGGGGTGATAGTGTCCGAAGATCTAAAGGTGAAAAAGCAGTGCGACAAGGTAGTGGCTGCTGCCAGATGGATGCTGGGCTGTACAAAGAGAGGCGTGACCAGTAGAAGAAAGAAGGTGTTGATGCCCCTGTACAAGTCATTGGTGAGGCCCCACTTGGAGTTTTGTGTTCAGTTTTGGAGACCGTATTTGGTGAAGGACATGAGAAGACTTGAAGTGGTCCAGAGGAGGGTGACGAAAATGATAGGAGGTTTGCGCCAAAAGACCTATGAGGAGAGACTGGAAGCCCTGAATATGTATACCCTAGAGGAAAGGACGGACAGGGGAGATATGATTCAGACGTTTAAGTACTTGAAAGGTATTAACGTAGAACAAAATCTTTTCCAGAGAAAGTAAAATGGTAAAACTAGTGCATAATTTGAGGCTGATGGGTGGAAGACTCAAGAGCAATGTAAGGAAATTCTACTTTACAGAGAGGGTGGTGGATGCCTGGAATGTGCTCCCAAGAGAGGTGGTGGAGAGGAAAACGGTGACGAAGTTCAAAAAAGCATGGGATGAACACAGAGGATCTAGAATCAGAAAATAATACTAAATATTGAAGCACTAAGGCCAGTCCCGGGCAGACTTGCACGGTCTGTCGGTACATAGCTGTTTGATTGAGGATGGGCTGGGGAGGGCTTCAATGGCTGGGAGGGTGTAGATGGGCTGGAGTAAGCTTTGATGGAGACTTCAGTAGTTGGAACCTAATCACAGTACCGGGCAGAGCTTTGGATTCTTGCCCAGAAATAGCTAAGAAGAAAAAATAAATAAATAAAATTGAATCAGGTTGGGCTCTGCCATCATCTACTATATTACTTTGTTACTAAACAGTTTGCAAAAGTTTGGACTATTATTTTAGTCATCTTTTCCCACAGATGGTCATATATTATTCTGAATGCTAATGTGCACAATTTAAGTATGGTACAAGCTTCTTTTGGGAGCCACTATAAGTTAAATAATAAAATTAATTATTAAATTTTTGGGTATTACATAATAATCTTCTTGTGTTATTTTGCTGTTTGTAATCATTTTCATAGTTTTTCAGGACACCCTGTATAAAGAATGTTACAGTAATCTATGTAAGAATAAGAGCTTGAATAATAATCTTAAATTGATTGAATAAAATTACTCTTGAATGCACTGAAGTTGACTAAGTTTGCAAAAAACTTTTTATATCAATATATTGATCTGATTATCCATAGTCAAAGAAGAGCCTAAAAAAAATTTACTGTCTGATGCCTTCAAGTATGATTCAAATAGGGGCCTATATTCAAAGCAATTTATCTGGCTACTGACCAGTTACATTGCTTGGTCAGGGCTACCTGCTAATATTTAGTGGCACTTAACCAGCTAAGAGGAAGATTCTCAAATATTGGCAGTAAAATCCAACAGGCCACTGTCGCAGGCATAAAGGTAATAATTTCAAAAAGATAAGTCATTCTCGAAACACCGTGCATGCAAATGAGGTTCATGGAGGGTTGCCAAATTTACATGAGATGAGTCGCTGGTGATAGTGATTGGCACATGTGCAGAATAGACCACGGTAAGAAGCGTACATGTATGCATGTGCCGGGAAAAGCTGAGCCGTAGGCACATATATTGTGTGCTTGCATTATTAGAGCACAATATATGCACGTCATCAGCAAATGCAACGTCATTGTGTCATTCATAGGTGTGCCAGTGCTATTGGATGAAAGGGAAGGGAAGTGCAAACGTCGACTTTCAACAGAAGGAAAGGTGTGAGAGGGGATTAATGACAGAGATGTTTAAAGACCTACATGGTATAAATGTGCATGAGTCGAGTCTCTTTCATTTGTAAGGAATGAGAGGGCATAGGATGAAGTTAAGAGGTGATAGGCTCAGGAGTAATCTAAGGGAATACTTTTTTGTAGAAAGGGTGGTAGATGCATGGAACAGTCTCCCAGAAGAGGTGGTAGAGACAGAGACTGTGTCTTAATTCAAGAAGGTGTGGGATAGGCATGTGGGATCTCTTAGAGAAAGGAAGAGATGATGGTTACTGCGGATGGGCAGACTAGATGGGCCATTTGACCTTTATTTGCTATCATGTTTCTATGTTTCTATAACACCACAGAGAGTCCACGAAAGGAGGCCCACGAAAGCAGAAGCAATGGAGAGAAACAGTGGGACTGGACAAGAAACTTTCAAAAGAGCCAAAGGAGAGAAGCCAGATGACGTTTATTTTAATCCAAACATATAAGGTGATAAAGACCTGACACAGTACTGTGTTTCGGCTTATCAATACGCCTGCATCAGGGGTCACTGTAAAACTATGCTTCACTGAAAATGATAAAACATCAAATCACAGCCAAGCATAATGTCTAGATGTTGAAGTCAAGGAGTATGCTGGGGCCATTTCTTCCTCCTCCTATGTTTCTGTAAGACACGCTTTTAATACAAGTACTCAAGAAGCGTGCTTTTGAGATCTTTTCATTCCCCTTAAAACTATGTGAATGATGTATTTTTAAAAAAAATTTTATGATGAGCCACAGACAGAAACATACTCCTGAGACACACTTTCCACAGTACCAGCACCCCCAGACCAGTTGGTAATTTTTGGTTGTCAAAAGCCAGCACCACGCTTGGGGAATCACCCGGCAATGATACAGAATCGCCTGAAGTGCTTCTCTAAATATTGATGAGCCCATTTTACTACCAATTTAATATTTATGACCTCGTAATACATTTGCATGGCAGAGTTGGTGTCTGCCAAGAAGTTTGGAAAAGACTATGGTGAGCTGTTCTGATAATCGACCAGTAAATTAGTGTCACGCTAAACCAGCTGGTGCTGATTTAGCCACCACTGTTAAAGGCATGGTAAGTATTGAGAATCCTCCCCTAAGTGCTGCTAAATTCATGGTTATCACCTAATTCAAAGCTGGCTATGTTGGGGGCATTCCTGGGGTGAAGTCAGCACTTGGCCGCTTAAGGATATTCAGCCCTTAAGCAACCAGGGATTATTGAATAAATGGAACTGAGTGTTAGCCAGCTTAAAAATAACCAGATATTCAAAGTCGAAGCCTTCAAACAAGATGCTAGGAATTGTTAGAAAATGGATGGTTAACAAGGCTACTCTACTTTATTTTATTTTTTCACTTTTTGTTTTTGTTTTCTTTTTATTCATTTTACATTTTATTGTAAACCGCTTAGATTTACCTTGGTTTTATATTTGCGGTATATTAAATAACTTGAACTTGACTAATCCCCTCCCCACCCTCCTTTTTATCAAGCTGCACTAGAGGTTTTTAGTGTGAGCTGGTAAGTGCTCCGATGCGGAGTATTTACCATGCCGACTCATGCTACAAACCTCTAGCACAGCTTGGTAAAAGGGGCCCTAAGAATGATATAATGCCCCTGTATCGCTTCATCGTGAATATTGTGTTCAATTCTGGTCGCCTTATCTCAAAAAAGATATAGTGGAACTAGAAAAGGTTCAAAGAAGAGCAACCAAGATTATAAAGGGGATGGAACTCCTCTCATGTGAGGAAAGACTAAGGAGATTAGGGCTCTTCAGCTTGGAAAAGTGACGACTGAGGGGAGATATTATTGAAGTGTACAAAATCCTGAGTGGAGTAGAATGGGATCAAATTTTTTTTTTTTTTTTACTCCATTAAAAAATTAGAAAGACTAGGGAACACTTGAAGTTACAGGGAGATATTTGTAAAACCAATTGGAGGAAATATTTTTTCACTCAGAGAATAGTTAAGCTCTGGAATACATTGCCAGAGGTTGTGGTAAGAACAGTTAATGTAGCTGGTTTTAAGAAAGGTTTGGACAATTTCCTGGAGGAAAAATCCATAGCCTGTTATTGAGATAGACATGGGGGAAGCCACTGCTTGCTCTGGATTGGTAGCATGGAATGTTGCAATTTGGGTTTTGGCCAGGTACTTATGACCTGGATTGGCCACTGTGAAGATGGGATACTGGGCTAGATAAACCATTGGTCTGACCCATTAAGGCTATTCTTATGTTCTTATGGTGGTAAGCAAAATGCTCACCACTGCCGGCTAATATTGGCTCCTTTGTTACCAGTAACAAGGCTATCGCAAGAAAACATAGCTGTGGAACAACCTAATCAAAGTATTTTAATTTTGTCTTTATTTAATATCAGATAATGAGAAGAAACCCAATTTTCTACTTTATTAAAGCAGTCTTGCGCCTTATCTGTTAAGTCTTTTAAGTAAAAAAGCACAGAGATCAGTAAAGTGATATCGTCAGAATAGGTATAAAAGCTGGCCCAACTTGGGTCAGTTAATTACCAAAAGAGCTCATTAAAATATTTACAAAAGGATTGGAGACAAAGGTGGCCCTTGAAGAACTCTAAATTTTATCCCCCAGGATCAGAAGAAGTATCAGATATTTTTACCCTGTATGTTCCAGAGAAAAGCCCCTAAGCCAATTGAACACTTTGCCAGCAATTGTAATAAGAGATTGTGGTCCAGCAAGTCAAAGACTGATGAAAAACTGTAGAATTATTGCCTGATGACTTCTATATAACAGATTTCTAATTTCAGATATCAAAGAACCTAAAAGGGTTTTTGTATAAAACCTTTGTCGAAGCCTGACTATGATGGATGGTGTATTTAATGTGATTCCAACTAAATTAGATAACTGTTCAGCAACTAAACATTGTACAATTTTTGTAAAGATTGGGATATTTGCAACTGGCCTATAGTTGGAGAAATCATTACAGTCATATGATAGATTTTTTAGGATGGAAATCAATAAAATATTTATTGCCCAATGAACTTGGAAACTGTTCCTGCTCAAATAAACCCTCCAACTTGGTAGAAAGCTATGATAGAAATATGTAGGACAAGTATCCAATTCATGATAAGAGGTACAAACCTTTAGCAATAAACGTGTATCTGTTGGCTGGAATGGGAGAAAGCTCTCCCATAACTGATCTGCAGGAGCACAATTACTCTTTTTATATGCAGATGCCTTTGACTAGATCCTGCTGTAATTGAAGATCGGTTTTGGTACTTAAAATAATCAGCATGCTCACTCGCAGTTGGTGAAGGCATAGCACGAGAATTGGGGCAAAGTTAGATCTTTTGTTTAACTGATGCTATCAACCACCCTAAATGATTTCTTTGATTAGTCCTCTTTCAAATGCACTAATTATGTGACCACTCAACTTTTATTGCTATCCCAGTGAAAAAGATACAGATTTAAGCACTTCAAGACAAGTTATCAAATGACTTGATACAGCCACGTAGCACAAGTGACTGTCGCAAGGGAATTTTTCTCAGAACATGCGATTTATGATGTAGAATTATCAGAGTTTATCTAACAATGATTTCTAGTAAAACACTTGGCACAAAGTTCAGCCTTTTAGATGTTGCTGCAATCTGTGTTATTTTTATCTCATTAAGTTCTCTTATCTGGCTGCCAAGTTGCTTATTTCTAACAACTCTTCAATTTTCTCATTGCATAATTCCAAATTCCTTAAAACTAATCGATACTTTGTGTGATGCTTTTGACCTAACCCAATTAGATTGAATTAAGAACGCTTGGAAAGGGAAATTTCACATTGTCCAAATCTAGTGACACTGTTATTTAGATTTTTAAATATAGCTTTAAATTATGTTAATTTTATACAAATCCTGTGTATCATTTTTTTGTAGTTGTAATTCTCTTTATAAGGTTTTTCCTTTGCAAATTTGCTGCAGTCTCAGGAGTTCTTCCAGAGGGGGGGGGGGGGTGGAATAATCCTGCTCAAAGACTCAAAGGAATCTGCTGCTCATTCACACAAAATAAAAAGTCGTCATATAAAAATATTGTTTCATAAAAAATAACAATTTTATAGTAGGAATAATGGTAGTAGGTACAAGCATATTCCACTCAGGGCCAGATTAACTCTATATTGGACCCAAGGCAAGCATATATTTGTGGGCCCTCCTACCAGGGTCTCGCTTCTCCATCATTATTTCACCCCTCCAGAAGTAGCAGGGAAAAGTGCAACAACTAGCTGTGGATATGACAGCAATAATAGTTTGTGAGTGAGCATGGAGACTATGCAAACACATGCTTGAATGGAGAAGCTTAATGGGTAGAGCTGGAGAGCAGCTAAGTTACCCAGTTTTAAAGGGAAACTCAGTCCTAGATTTCTGCAACTATCCTGGTACATTATGGGACCTGAAGTGCTGATTTCAATTGGTGGTATCAGGAACTACCAAAAGAACACTGAATTGTGATATACTGTAAGTTCAAAAATAGGGCTGGAGCTGGGTAACTTGGCAGTTCTGCAACAGTGAGCTGAGAATTAGAAAGCAGGACACGTCATTTTCACTCTCCATTGCCTCTGGCATAAACTATAGATTCCAAGGGTGGACTGCTCAAGAGAGTGAGATTTAAGGCCAATCTGTACTGTAGAAGATTTAAATTTACAAAGTTTTAAAGGTGAAAAAAAGATTCACAAATGTTAAAAGCAAAATAAAATACAGTAAAACCTTGGTTTGCAAGCATAATTTGTTCCGGAAGCATCTCATATATCAAAGCGAATTTCCCCATAGGAAATAATGGAAACTCAGACGATTCATTCCACAACCTAAAAATTTTAATACAAAATACTATACAACCTAAGAAACCCGCCTCGCACTGCTGCAGCTCCCACACCAACGGGGCGCTGACCAATTGCAAGGCTTGTCACATGACGTATGGACTTCTTGAATTATCTGGGGGTTACACAAAGGACACTCAGTCACAGGTAGAAATTAGCAAGGAAAGAAAAAAAAATAAAGAGAGAGAAGCTGGGAACGCCCAGGGGCTGAGGCAGGGCCGGCACTTTAAAGCGAGGAAGCTTCCTGCGCCTCCCACGCACGCATGCGAGCTGTGCTGCTACCTTCTTGTCTGTACGCATGGGCGCACACACCTTACTTGCCACGACACCCACACTTGAAGTCGTGATGCTTGTGCTGCGCTCAGCTATGTGACGGGTGTATGTTGTGCATACTTGTATTGCACTCAGCGGTGATGACATGACATGCGTATACGTATTCGTATTGCAAAACAACGCTTGTTAATCAAGTTAAAATTTTATAAAACGTTTTGCTTGTCTTGCAAAACTCTCGTACACCAGGTTACTCGCAAACCAAGGTTTTACTATATTTAGTTTGTGGTTTTGGGTTTTTTTTAGCTTCTGAAAGAATATAGGCAGAGTGGAAGCATTATTTAGACCAGTGTCCAGCAAACTTTCTTGAGCAGCAGCACACTAAAAGTAGTGGCCATGGCTCGAGGCATCTGGAAGTGCGTGGATATCACCATGATGACATCATGTGCATGCGTGACATCATCATATCAATGCCCACGTGTGTGTGAAGGCCCTCCAGGCCACAAGGGAAGAGGGCCAGAGAGAAGAATAGGTGCTGGTGCCCACTGATTGCCTACAGGACGTGCCTCTCGCCACAAGAGGCATGTCCTGTAGGCAGTCAGCTAGCGCGAGCGCCTCTCCTCCTCTCCAGTGTACCACGGCACAACTGAAATCTCAGGAGGCGCACACTAGTGTGCCTTGGCACACAGTTTGAGATACACTGATTTAGACAGTGCTCAAGGAAGTAAAGAAGGCAATAAATGACAAAAAAGTATCCTTCCGGAGATGGAAAAAGGATCCAACGGAGGAAAATCACCAGGCGCACAGGAAATGCCAAAAAGAATGTCACCGAGAGGTTAGAAAAGCAAAAGGGAAATACGAAGAGGGGCTGGCCAGGGAAGCAAAAAACTTCAAGGCATTCTTCAGTTACGTAAAGGGGAAACGACCAGCGAGAGAGGAGGTGGGGCCGTTGGACGATGGGGATAGGAAGGGAGTGATTAAGGAGGACAAAGAGGTAGCTGAGAGGTTGAACACGTTCTTCTCGTCGGTTTTCACGAGAGAAGACACATCTAATATACCGGACTCAGAGGAGCTCATGAGTGGGGAACAGGCTGAAAAATTGGAGCACATAGAGGTAAGTAAGGAGGATGTCCTCAAACAGATAGACAGGTTAAAATGCGGCAAATCACCGGGTCCGGACGGGATCCACCCAAGGGTTCTGAAGGAACTAAGACAAGAAATAGCAGGCACAATCCAGCATGTTTGTAACCTATCCTTGAAAGCTGGAGAGGTACCAGAGGACTGGAAATTGGCGAATGTCACACCTATCTTCAAGAAGGGATCGAGAGGTGACCCCGGGAACTACAGGCCGGTGAGCCTGACTTCAATTATAGGGAAGATGGTGGAAGCTATGATAAAGGACGGCATTTGCGAGCACATTGAGAGAAATGGCCTACTGAGAACAAGCCAGCACGGTTTCTGTAAGGGAAGGTCGTGCCTAACGAACCTTCTGTACTTCTTTGAGGGAATAAGCAGTCGGGTGGACATTGGGGAACCCATCGACATCATTTACCTCGATTTTCAAAAGGCTTTTGACAAGGTACCACATGAAAGGCTGCTTAGGAAACTGTGGAACCACGGGGTGGGAGGGGATGTGCACAGATGGATCGAGCACTGGTTGTCGGGTAGATTGCAGAGGGTCGGAGTAAAGGGACAATACTCTGACTGGCGGGGAGTCACGAGCGGTGTGCCGCAGGGATCGGTGCTGGGGCCGTTACTCTTCAACATATTTATCAATGACCTGGAAAAGGAGGCAAAGTGCGAGGTTATAAAATTTGCAGACGATACCAAACTGTGCGGTAGAGTTAGCTCCAGGGAGGAGTGTGAGGACCTGCAAAGGGACCTAGACAAGCTGGAAGACTGGGCAAACAAATGGCAAATGCGCTTCAATGTGGAAAAATGCAAGGTTATGCATATAGGGAAAAAGAACCCGTTGTTCAACTACAAATTGGGGGGGGGGCATTGTTGGGAGAAAGCAATCTTGAGAGAGACTTGGGTGTGCTGGTGGATGCATCACTGAAGCCATCTGCACAGTGCGCAGCGGCCTCAAAAAAAGCCAACAGAATGCTGGGCATCATAAAGAGGGGCATAACTACCAGGACGCGGGAAGTCATCATGCCACTGTACCGAGCGATGGTGCGTCCGCATCTGGAATACTGCGTTCAATATTGGTCGCCGTACCTCAAGAAGGACATGGAGGTACTTGAGAGAGTCCAAAGGAGAGCAACGAAACTGGTAAGAGGGCTGGAACACTACCCATATGCTGAGAGGTTGGATAGGCTGGGGCTCTTCTCTCTGGAAAAAAGGAGGCTCAGGGGTGATATGATAGAGACCTTCAAGATCATGAGGGGCATAGAGAGGGTGGATAGGGACAGATTCTTCAGGCTGAAGGGGACAACATGTACGAGGGGGCATTCAGAGAAACTGAAGGGAGATAGGTTCAAAACGAATGCAAGGAAGTTTTTTTTCACCCAGAGGGTCGTGGACACTTGGAATGCGCTACCGGAGGAAGTGATCAGGCAGAGTACGGTACAGGGATTCAAACAGAGACTGGATGGATTCCTGAGGGATAAAGGGATCGTGGGATACTGAGAAAGCTAACCAGAAAATAAATGTAGAAACCCAACCAGGTCGTGCAGGTGCAAGACCGGAGGGCTAGGACTTTGATAGGAAGATAGGACTCAATTAGGAAACCAAGGAGGCATGGGGGCACCTTCTGGTGATTTAGACAGGTCGTGACCTGTTTGGGCCGCCGCGGGAGCGGACTGCTGGGCAGGATGGACCTATGGTCTGACCCAGCGGAGGCACTGCTTATGTTCTTATGTTCTTAATTTGCTAACATAATTTAATAGTTAACTTCTCTCCACTTAGTATATCACTCATGGTGGAATTCTGCGCACAATATTTCATAATTTTGCAAAGTTTATTTGTAGTGCTTTGCGTAGAATTCTCCTATCGTGTTGTCCTCTACTTATGGTCCAGCATCCATGCTTTCTTCCCTCTCCTCCCCCTTCATGTATAGCATCCATGTCCCCTCCTCTCTCCTCACCCCCAACTTGCAGTGCAGCATCCATGTCCTCACCCCTCTCCTTCTCACCCTGCATGTCAGCATCCATGTCCCCTCCTCTCCCACTACTTGCAGTCCTGGATCCATGTCTCCTCCTCTCCCTCCCATACATGCAGTCCAGCATACATGTCCCCGTCCCCTTCACCCCCCTCCCCGCACGGGTCTGGCTTCTCTCCTTCCTCCCCCACTTGCAGTCCAGCATCCATGTCCCTGGCCTCTCTCCCTCCGACCAACCCCTCTCCCCTGTGAGATCAGACATACATGTGGGCTTACCAGAGCAGCAATGGCAGCGCTGTGAACAGGCTGCTTACAGCTGGCGCTGCTAGGACCTTCTCTCTGCCGCATCATCTATCTACAGGAAGTGATGCAGCAGAGGGAAGGCCCTGGCAGGGCCATCCAGAAGCAGCCCATTCTCAGCACTGTCCATGCTGGCCACCTGCTACCACTGCTGCTTCCTTGGGAGTACTGCAGGTATGTCTGATCTCATGGTGGTGGTGTTAGTGGTGGGGGAGTCAAACCAGTAATAAAATAAAAATAAAAATTAACCCAAAATTAATAAGATCCACACAAGGTTAATCAACTGGAGATAAATTACTTAATGAAGGAAGGAATCTCAGAATTGCCACTCCAAGGATCATAATAATATCATCCAAAAAGGAATTGAGGCGTGGGTATCTTTCATTGATCCAAAATCTTCATGTATTAAAGGACTTTCATTGTCAAATTGCTAAATTGCTTAATTTAATAAGTTATTACTACTCAAAACATTATCTAACTTATTTTTTATTAAATTCTTTTTTTAGATAATGCTTTGAGTAGTAATAACTTATTAAATTAAGCAATTTAGCAATTTGACAATGAAAGCCCTTTAATACATGAAGGTTTTGGATCAATGAAAGATACCCACGCCTCAATTCCTTTTTGGATGATATTATTATGATCCTTGGAGTGGCAATTATGAGATTCTTTCCTTCATTAAGTAATTTATTTCCAGTTGATTAACTTTGGTGATGGGGGGCCAGACCCATGCTGGGGAGAAGGAGAGGAGAGGACTGGGACAGAGACATGGATAGGGGCAGAACGGAAGGTCTGCACAGAATTCTGTGGAGAATTCTGCATGGATGGAGAATTCTGCGCAAATTATGCACTGCGCAGTTGTGCAGAATTCTGCCAGAAATAATATATGCACAGATACCAATAAACTTTTCCATTCCAGCCCAGATTTTAAAAAGAAACTTTTATTTATATGAGACTCCCCTTTCTAGAGACACAGAAACTTGTTGAGGTACTCTCTAGTAGAGAATGATATGGGGAAAAAATTTGTCCCTGTCTCCGCCCCATCCCCACGAGCTCTTCACAGTCCCATCCCCGCGAGCTTAGTCCCTGTCACTGTCCCATCCCCTTGAGCTCAGTCCCCATCACTGTCCCATCCCCATGAGCTCAGTCCCCGTCACCACACCGTTCCCATCTGATGCAACCGGAAACCAGAGGAGACTTTTCCAGCAGCCACACGCGACTTCAAGGTTCTGGCTCAGATGTGAAATTATGGACACTGCTGTCCACCTGCGATGTCCAAACCACTGCTCTGCACACTAACTGCCCTCATCCATCTGAGCTCACATAGAGGCTGCCCAAATCTTACCAGTCCTTGAAGTGAGGGCAATGGTCATAAGTAGTGCATTCCAGATCACTTCTTCCCTCCCAGAGATTCTCTGAGCCCTGCCACAGAGTTGCTTACTGAGCAGTACATCAGTGAGAACATGAAACAGAGAAGAGGGATCAAGGCCAGAACCCTTTGAATTGGTAGGGGGGGGAGGGGGGTCAATATTCAAAAGCTTTGTGTGGCCAGTGGCTGTGCCAGCTGCACAGCACTTTTTATTTTATTAATTTCAGTCATTTACACAATACTGGCTGTTTAAGTTGTAAAAGGCCAAAGTTATCATTTTTGATTTGGGCAGTCCCGGAACAGTGCTAAAAGATAGCTGACAAGTGGCAACATTGAGCTGCCCACTGGATAACTTTAAGTGCTATAAAAATACAAACTCTCTATATCCAAACACAGAACCTACACTTTGCCAAAATAACTCACAATTAATTAATAAAAGGGAGCCCTCAGTTATTAGCATTCAGCAGTACATATATTTATTACTATGTCCTATGTTTGTATGGAACTTTAAAGCTTCCGCCTATTAACATCCCTGGAGGTCTCCCCTATCCCCTATATTATTTAATTTATATATGACAACTGTAAAATATTTGACTCTATCTCCTTTAGAATCTATCTTTACATATGCTGACAACATTTTTATATTACTGTAAATTGATCCATTGCTTTCAAATTTGACTGGAGACTTTAAGAATGGACTTCCTTAGTCTGTATGAAATTGAATGCTTCTAAAACCAGACTGCTATGATTTGGTCCCTTACTACACAATCTACCTCAGGTTATAGCATTGAAAAAGGAGACTCCTGAACAATTGAATTTTCATCTAGAATCCTTGGTTTTATTTTAGATTCCTCTTTATCTTTAAATAATCAAATTAACAATTTATCTAAAAAGTGCTATTTTAGTTTACGGATGTTGAGGAGAGTTCGAGGTTTTTTTCATCAAAATCATTTTGCAGTTTTGGTTCAAGCAATTATTTTGGCACATCTGGATTATGCAAATTCCCCGTATATCGGATTAACCAAATTTAATCTGAAGAGGCTACAACTTATTCAGAACACTGCGGCCAAATTAATTTTTGAAAGACATAAATATGATCATGCCTCTCCATTGTTGAGGTTACTTCATTGGCTTCCTATTTACTGGCGAATTCAATTTAAATGTGCCAATGTAATTTTTAAAATTTTACATAGAATTTTTTCACCTTTATTGCCTCTATCATTTAACTCTCTTCAGTTTCACACTACCAGGAATACACATAAATTTAAATTGCTTTTCCCTTCTGTTAAAAGGATTAAAACCCTAGGTAAATTCTAACATTCCTTAGCCTATTCCTTGGTAAAAGTTTGGAACAATCGTCCCTCGATTATCAGAACGTCATTATCTCTATCACATTTTAGGAAAAATCTTAAAACTTATCTCATTCAGAGATTCTTAATTGAGGACTGATCTAATTTATTGAAATTTTTTCTATGTCCTTCATTATTTTTTCTATTATATTCTTTTAAACTTTGTTAACCAGTTCGAGTCCTTGCTGAAATGATCCGTTATATAAAATGGAAATTAGATTAGATTTCTGGCAGCTACACGCAACCTCAAGGCTCCGGCTGCTCCTAGAAAGAAAATTTAGAAATTGCCCGCCACGAAAGTAAGGGGAAGGGAAGGAGAGGGAGATGCCCGGATGGATGGAGTATGGAGGGAGGGAGCTCAATCGATGACCGCATGCGTTCCCTCCCTTAACTGCGGAGACAAGGCCATTCACTGCTCCACAGGGCGGTGAATGGCCTTGTCCCTGTAGCCGCAGGGAACACTGTTTTTTCCCCCACCGTTTCATTCTGTACTCTCTAGCCACCGTGTCATTCTCTACTCTCTAGCCCTCTTTTCTAGCACTGTCCCATTGCTCATATTAGGTACATTAGGTAGATTGTGAGCCCGCCGGGACAGACAGGGAAAAATGCTTGAGTACCTGAATAAATTCATGTAAACCGTTCTGAACTCCCCTGGGAGAACGGTATAGAAAAATTGAATAAATAAATAAATATGCTCCTTCAGGCAGAACCTCCTCCTCCTCCCCTGGTCTGCTCATCTTCATGTACATTCTGGCATTTGCTGCTAGTTCTTTTCTTCAGCTAATAGCAAACCCTTCAAATTTTTCCCCATTCTTCCGGCCTAATCTTTTCAACAGCCCTCACCAGACCACTCACTAGTTCCACTGATTCTCTCCAAAGACCCTGTGCCAGTGTGCAGAGATCTACTTTTCCCACAGTCCAGCCTCTCCTTCCTGTGACTAGAGCAGCCTTCCCATTGGCTGGAGCCTACCACAGCCTCTAGTAAAAAGGGAAACATGGAGAGCTGTAGTTGGCTAAACTCTGAAAAATATCTGCACACTTGGCCATCCTTCTGGCGCTGAGACAGATAATTCACATTTTTTAAGAATCCTGTAAAAATTCAGATAGTTTGCAATCCAACTTCCTGAATCCTGAGCATGGCTGATAATCCCCCTAAACTTTTGTGCCCAAAGCATGTACCTAGTTTGCCTATGCCTTAATCATGTTTTGATTCCAGTTCTACAAAACAGCATGAAAATTCAGGTTTAACAGATGCAAAACACATTTAAAAAAATGCAAATGTAGCACTCCTAAGTCCCTGGTGACCTGCCTTGCCTATCAAGACTTCTTTAAGAACATTTTAGGGATCTTCCGTTGCTTTTTAAGACTCTTCGTTCAATGTCTACACTCTTGTTTCTCCTTGGACTGATTTTCCTATCCTTTATCCTTGGGTGGATACTCTTCTTTAGATTCAGATGCAGATTTCTTCAGAAATTACCTACACACCAGACTTCTCCTTTGTCTCAGGACAAATGGACTTTGTCCTATTTTTTTCCCGACTTGGAGAGTAAAGCCCCGAGAGCAGGCCAGCTGGCAAGCCTGTCTATCTCATTCCTTGATTCCTACCAGTGACTCTGGCTGAGCTTGTATGTAGAGTATTAAGAGAGATTCCTCCCCTACTTAGAAACACCCACTTGTAGAACATGCTATTAATAAGTCCTAATAGGCCTTGCATTGCCATTTGTCAGGTTTACATCTAGCAAAAATCTGATCTTAAGCTTCTTCTTGTATTTTTGTGTGTTTCAGGCTTTCGATACCACGTTTCTCCATCAAGCGGCGCCTTAGCCAGTTCCCACGCCATGCCTTGCGCTTTCATTCATGGCAGATGCTAAAGCCACTGGCATATGCTGGGCTTAGGCCAACCAGCAAGGTGAGTTATAGAGGGGCTCAGTGCACTTTGGGGATGATGCATAGTACATGACGTCTAAAGCAAAATTATCTCCAAAATATACTGTGGCAATACAGTAAGAAGTGAGCGTGCAAATTACTACTGTGTTAAAAAGTTTGTGTTGCCAGGAAAAACTGTGTACACTGCAGCAGTAATCTATAGCTCATTGCCAAAATGTTCCCTTTCCTGTTCCCCTTCCTGGCTCACAAGTTGACAGAAAGAAAAAAAAAATTGGGGGTTACAAGATGAAGTGAGCCAGAAAGCTGCTTTTTTCCTGAGATCCCCAGCCACCTCCTCTATCATTTTTCATCAAGATAAAATCTTTGAAAACATGCACTTCTTTTGCTTATATTTGAAAACCTCATATTCTATGGACAGATTTGTTCTCAAAAACAACCTAGAAATGTCCAATAAAAGCACTAAAAAGGACAAAGATAAAGCGAAAGCAGTTGCTACGGGTGATTCTAAGAAGACCCAGTGCTAAGTGATGTGATTCTCATCGAGTTAACCAAAGCAGTCACAGTTGCTCTGGGACCAAAAATTGATAACCTAAATGCCAGCTTTCAGTCGCTTTCAAAATCTGTGTCTGATTTTAACTCCTAGGTAACGAGCATAGGAAAAATAAATCCATCTCACAGCAGAGAATCAAAAGACAAACAGTGAAGGTGACCTCTGTGTTCAACAAATTTATTGGTAAAAAAAACTCGACACTTATGTGTTTCAGCCTAACCGGCCTGCATCAGGAGTCTGCAGATAAATACAAATATAAAAGTTCAAATCCCACACTGCTCCTTGTGACCCTGGGCAAATCACTTAGTCCTCCATAGCCCCAGGTACATTAGATAAATTGTGAGCCCACCGGGACAGATAGGGAAAATGCTTGAGTACCTGATTGTAAAACCGCTTAGATAAGCTTGATAGGCAGTATATAAAATCCTAGTAAACTTGTATAAACTTGATTGATGCTGGTACTGTCATCTCGAAGTTGGGACATTAGATCATCTATTGTACTATTGTCCCTTGATACTTAAATTTTGGAGATCCATCTGGGATCAAGTGAACAAAATTTTGGAAAATCCAGTGGCCTCTGCTTGCCCTGGATCAGTAGCATGGAATGTTGCTACTCCTTGGGTTTTGGCCAGGTACTGGTGACCTGGATTGGCCACCATGAGAACGGGCTACTGGGCTTTATGGACCATTGGTCTGGCCCAGTAAGGCTATTCTTATGTTCTTATACCGTGTGATCAGACCTATGGGAAGGTTTAACTAGGCCCAGAATAGTGATAGCCCATGTTTTGAATTTTACATTAAAGTAACAGCTATTAAAGAATACAGAGCAAAGCAGGAGCTAAAGCATCAAAATTCCAAAATATTGCTTTTCCAAGATTGCTCAGTATATGTGGCAATTCGTCATAAAGGCTGCACAGATGTATGCAAGCACCTAGTGGAGAAACAGACCTGCTTCACTTTGCCGTTTCCATTAAAGCTTTAGGTTGTTCAGAATGGGAAAGTCCATAATTTTGAAACGAGTGAGTAGACCCGACAGAGTGGACCTCAATAATTTCCAAATTGGTCACAAGAGTAATTACTCTGTGAGATGCAGTGCTAATTTTCTTTTTGTTGGAATTGACATTAATGGCCATGAAGCACTCTTCTATTGATGTTGTGTGGAGGCTGTAGAGGTTTGAACCTTCTACTTACTGTCAGTTCGACTGTGTTTTATTTGTGAGATGACTCTCTGACCTACTTGGGATTGGTTAAGCAATTTTTTAAAATAACAAAACATCTGTGCACAGTGGGACAGAATAGAGGGTTAATGTGTTTCTTAGACTTTACTCCCATGTGGTTCGTTTCTTAGACTTTACTCCTTGTGGTTTGTTTCAGGTACTACTGCGGACTAGTGCTATGTTTGAGAGACTTTAGGGCATGGATTCTTTTAAGCATATTGGCATGGGACATGCTATTTGTGTTGTGGTGGGTTTTTTTTGTTTATAGGGGCTGGGTGCGTGTAATAATGACCTGGAAGGAGATGCAAACGGATGTGAGATGGGGTGGTGGGGGGAAGGTGTTGGTAGTATGGGGTACAGAAAGGAATGTATACGGGGGCATGCATGGGAATACAATTGCTATACAGTATTATTTCTGCTAATATGGTATTTCAGGTTTGCTGTCCATGAGGAAGATGCTCAGAGGTTTTCTGTGCAAGTAAGAGTGGTTAAAACCAGTCTTACTTGAAGAGAAGCTCTACTTCTGATGCTCAAAAGGGTTCTCTGGGAGGGGGGCGGGGGCTTCTACGGATAGCAGTAGCAGCCACTGAGAACCCTATACAAATGTATTATGAGGAGCTCATTAATTTGTATTTAAATGAGCACTCCTTGTAATGCCCACATCTTACCGGGGAATTTTTTACAGCAGGTCTGAAGCTGCCAGTAACTTATACAACACACACACAACAGCAGCTTAAAAAAAAACAAGCTGCAGCTGAATTGGCAGCCCTGCTGGTTCATCTGATCAGGATGCTGCTGCTGGATCAGCTGATCATGGCTTCCTTCTTCCCATGCCAGCTCAGCTGATTGGCGTCTCTGGTGATTCCTGCTGGTATAGCTGTTTATGGCTTCCCCTACTGGTTCAGCTGATTGTGGCTCTGGACCCTGATCAGATGATCCATCAGGAAGAGCAGCGGTGGCAGGAGAAGGAATGAGTCTGTTATTAAGACGGGTGGGGGGGGGGGCCTCTGCTTGTCCTGGATTAGTAGCATGGAATGTTGCTACTCTTTGGGTTTTGGTCAGGTACTGGTGACCTGGATTGGCTACTGTGAGAACAGGCTACTGGGCTTGATGGACCATTGGTCTGACCCAGTAAGGTTATTCTTATGTTCTGTGATGGGAGGGATGGGGGAAGGAGCTGTGCCTATCGCTTTGCTCTTTTGAACAGGTGCCAGGCACAGTTTCTTTCCTTTTTTACTGGGCCGCTCTGCACAATTAGCATGCATATGATGTGCATGTTATTGTGCTGAGCACAGTCCGGCAAAAGAAAATTGTTCTCAATCCGGCTTTCTTTGCCCGGTTGCTTGGAGCTTTGTGCATCCAGGCCCATGTTGCTGAGAAGGAGGCTGGACTTCCTGGTGATAGTTTTTTGATTTGTATCAGCTCAGATTCTGATCATCTTGTCTTTGGCTTCTGATGTGCAATGATATTAGATTTATAGCCTGGAATGAATCTGGTGTGAATTTACCCATTAAGAGATCCAGAATCAGCCAATTTTGGGTGGGCCTGTGCAGCAGTCTCTCTCTTTCCCTCATTTCCCACCCCCAGCCTGTGCAGCATCTCTCTTTCTCTTCAGTTTGCTGTCTGCGGTTCCTGCATACTGCCGGCAGCTGATCCGGAAGCCTTCCCTCTGGTGCAAAACACAAACGCATCAAGGGAAGGCTTCCTGGTTAGCCACCGGCAGCGTATAGCAACTGCTGCTGGTGGCATGTGGCTGCCTAGGTAGATGGGTGTGAGCCCAAACTGGGCAGGCCAGGCCTGTCCTGTGGCTATATCCCCTGCTAGACATCAGGCACCACCAGTTTGAATAATAGTGGCGCTAGAGGCAAGGACAAATGGACATTGCTCCTATTTTTCCACGTTTGCAGATGTATAGGGGAGGAAGGGATACATTAGGCTACTATCAATTTTTTTTTTTAATGTTGGGGCAAGATGGGGGAGATTGGGTTGAGGGAGGGGAGAGGACTGCTAGAGTTAGACTCAGGGCTGTGGAGTCGGTAGATAAATGTTCCAACTCCGACTCCTCAGTTTTTTGTACTTCAGACTCCGACTCCAATACCCGAAATTTCCTCCGACTCCGATTTCTCGACTCCAACTCCGACTCCACAGCACTGGTTAATTTTCAGATCGTTAAAATGGAATGTCAAGTTGAGAGAAATGAGCATTATCCCAGGACAAGCAGGCAGCATATTCTCACATGTGGGTGACGTCATCCACGGAGCCCCGATGCGGACAGCTTTTCAAGCAAACTTGATTGAAGATTTCAAGTTTGCTAGTGCTGCACCACGCATGTGTGTGCCTTCCTGATCCACTAGAGGGCGCATCCCCTCCTCATGGTCTTCAGTTCTTAGTTTTCCGCGGAGCCAGAAAGCCCTTTCTCTCTTCTCTGCGTTCTTATAAGTGCCTTTCTAGCACCGCGGCTTCTTTATTTTGTTAGGGAGTCGCTGTGCGTTTGTTGATTGATCGTGTATTTCTTTGTTTCAAAAAAAAAAAAAAAAAAGGACTTTTTATTGTGTTTCTGCTAGTTTCACCGGCAGGCCCTTCTTGGGCCTCAGCCATGCGGCTAGGCCTCATTTGGCTGCAGCTGTATTTTCTTCTTCCCTGGCCTCTCTCTGGGCTCACCTCGTGTGAGCAGGATGGCCAGGACCATTTTTCCTTCGTTGGAATCGGACTGAGTAGCTTCGATCCCCGGTAAGTCTTCTTTCTTTCTTTCTGTTCTTCTAGCTGCGTTACCTCGGTAATGCCACCGGCTGAGTCTCAGGCATTCCAGGCATCGAGTGCAGTCGTGCCCGCCTCTACGAGACCTTCGAAGCGTGCCTCCTTTCATGGGAATACTCATCTCGAGGTTGCCCTTTATGGAGCGCACTGCTGCACCTTTATTATGTAATGTAATGTAATGTAATTTATTTCTTATATACCGCTATTATCAGTTTCATTGGTACGGTGCCGACTTCTGAACCTCGATGTGCCTCGACGTCGACTGGAGCTTCGTGCCTCGACGTCGACTGAGGCGTCTTGCCTCGACGTCGACTGAGGCTTCTTGCCTCACCGCCGCCTGAGGCCCTGTGCCTCGACGTAGGAGGCGGCTTGGTGCCTTGACGTCGTCTAAGGCTTTGTGCTTCGACTTTCTGCCTCAATGTCGACTGGGGCTTGGTGTCTCGATGTCGACTGAGGCTGGGTGTCTCGACGTCGACGGATGCTTTGTTCCTTCGACGTCGGCTGCGGCCGTGTGCTCCGCGTCACTTGACGCTTGTGCTTCGACGGCGCCTGAGGCTTGTGCCTCGACGTCGACTGAGGCTGGGGGCCTCATTGTCGGCTGGAGATCTGTGCCTCGTCGTTGCCGAGGCTTCGTGTCTCGCCGTCGACTGGAGCTTTGTGACTTGACGTCGCTTGGGGCTTTGCCCTTTGGTTGGCGGTGGCCTTGTGTCTCGATGTCGACTGTGGCTTGGTGCCGCAACGTCGCTGGGGGCTTTATATCTCGGCAGCGGCTGAGGCTTTGGGCCTCGGCGTCGACTGCGGGTTTGCGCCCCGTTATCGACGGGGGCTTAGTGTCTCGACATCGTCTGGGGCTCTGTGCCTCGGCGTCTCCGGCTCCTGTTCGAAAGGGTTCCCCGCTTTCTCTTCGGTTCATTCCGGGCAGCCGTGACGGAATCTTGTAGTATGGAGTTTGGTTGCCTGGAGGAGACTCTCTCCCTGCTCCGGCTCTATGCTCCGGCTCTATTGCTCCTGCCATGCGTTATCTCGCTTGGCGCAGAGTGTGGCTGAGGATCCGAACCTCCAGGATCATCTCGCCACTTTTACTTGCGTGAGTTCTGCGCTTCTTGAGGCCTCTCTTGCGGTGGCCACTAACCGCCTCTCAGAACACGACCGGTCCTTCGCCTATCGGGACGCCTTCAGCTGAATCCCGTCTGCCTTGGTGGTTTGGACTCCTTCTCCGGAGGGGCCCTCCGGATACCTTTCTTGTGTTCTCGGCCTCCTTCACAGCAGCCGCAATAGCTGCAGCAGCGCCGGGTTATGGTCCAGTCGCCTGCTTCGGCGACTCCTGGCCGTCTTTTTGACTATTCTCGCATAGCCTCCGGGCTGCTCTCCTTCTGAGATTCCTCCCCTCCCTTCGGGAGGGGTGTCTCCGTGTCTACGCACCGGGAGTATAGCCTCGCTTCTGTCGGTTGGGCATTCCCATCCTCCCATCTGCGTCTGGTCCAGGCCCTTCGTGACCTGCACTAGTTCTAGTCCGGGAGTGGTTCAGACTCTGCCCGCCCCAGTCTCGGGAGTCCGTCGGGGCGGACCTGGACCCAGTTTGTCTGCACTCCTTCTTGTCTCGACCTCAGGGGGTGGCCCTTGTTTGTTTATGCCGGAAGGTGGCCCCTCTGTCCTCGGTCCGCCTCCGGTCTTTTCTGCCTCGGCAGGCCGCCTGTCTGCGCTTGAGTCAGCTGGTGTCTCCGCAGTCTTCGGCCTCGGCCGAGCTGATGCTGATCCTTTTGGGGTCTCCACGGTTCATGTCCCGATGTTTGCTTGGTTTCATCTTCGTGTTCCCCGCTGGACCCGAGCATCTCAGTGGTGGCAGGATCGGGATCCCGCTTCCAAGCACATTGTGGTGCCTCCCTCCTTGACACGCTTGTTTCGTTGGTGTGCCACCTCTTCGTATCCCCGCATCAGAAGGTTCTGCCGATGGACTCCTCGGCATAGGCTTAGGGGTGCACCTCGACGGCCTTCGGACTCAGGGTCTTTGGTTGGGTGCGGGCCGTCGCAGCCGCATCAATCTGCTGGAGCTCCGGGCCATTTATAATGCCGGGGTGGATTTTCGTTATTGGTTGCAAGATTGTGGGGTCCTGGTGCGTCCCGATATCCCGGTGGCGATGTATTCTGTGACCAAGCCAGGGTGTACAGGTTCCCTGTTACTTTGCAGGGGAGCCCTTCGTCATTGGCAGGGGGCGTTACACCACTACTTATTTCTTTGGGCGGTGTATTTCCGGGGCGAGCAGCATTGTCTGGTGGACACGTTGAGTCGCCCTTCTCGGCCGCATGAATGGTCGCTCCATTCTCAGACTCTGCGGCATGTGGTTGTTCGGTGGGGAACCCCACAGGTAGTTCTGTTCGCTTCGCCCCTCACTCACTGGTTGCCTCGATATTGCTCGAGGATGTTCTCCCGGGTTCGCATCGAGGTGTATGCTTTCCTTCTCGATTGGATGGGCAGGTGCCTCTATGCGTTCCCTCCCTTTACTCTGATTCTCAGATCTTTGATGCACCTCCTGTCGGGCTGCGCCACCATGATCTTGCTGGCTTCTCTGTGGCCCTGACAGCTGTGGTTCTCCCTGCTCCTTCAGCGTGTCAGGGAGCATCTGCTTCTACCTATGTTCCCTTCTCTGCTGTCTCAGTGTTGAGGTTTCTGTTGCCTCCCAATCTGCAGTCTCTACACTTATCAGCTTGGTTCCTCGCAACGTGCCTCCATCCTTCTGTTTCTCTCAGTCGGTGGGGATATTCTCGAGGCTTCTCGTATGGGCTCCACTCGGCAATGCTTTTCCCAGAAATGCTCCTGATTTGCTGCGTGGTGTGCTGAGCACTGCATGGATCCACTCTCTGCCTCCTTCCCTTCAGTGCTGGATTTTCTGTTCCACTTGTCTCGGTCTGGTCTCAAATCGACATCTATCCGAGTCCACCTCTGTGCGATTGCTGCCTTTCCTTGGCCGCTGGATGGGAAGCTGCTCTCCGTCCATCCGACGGTTTCCCGCTTTCTGAAGGGTCTCTTCAATGTTCATCCTCCGCTCAAGCCCCCTCCGGTGGTTTGGGATCTTAGGGTGGTCCTGGCTCAATTGGTGAAACCTCCGTTTGAACCCATTGATAACGCTCTTTTGTTCTGTTTCACCTGGCGGGTGGTATTCCTGGTTGGTCTCACGTCTGTTCGTAGAGTCCGTGAGCTGCAACCTCTGGTTGCGGACCCGTCTTCTGCTGTATTTTATCAGGACGCAGTGGTCCTGCGTACTCATTACAAGTTCTTGCCCAAGAAGGTTTCGGACTTTCATCTCAATCGTTCCATTGTTCTTCCGGTCTTTTTTCCGAAGCCCCACTCTCATCCTGGCGTGGTGGCGCTTCATACGATTGACTGTAAGAGGGCGTTGGCTTTTTATCTTCAACGCACTCAGTCTCATCGGACGGTTCCTCAATTGTTTTTGTCCTTCGACCCTACTCGGGTGGGACGCCCTGTTTCCCAGCGCACCTCGTCCAACTGGTTGGCTGCTGGTTTGCTACGCTCAGGCTGGTCTCGCGCTGCATGGTCGAGTCCCGGGACATAGAGTCCGAGCGATGGCGGCTTCTGTAGCTTTCCTCAGGTCAACGCCTCTCGAGGAGATTTGCAAGACTGCCACTTGGTCTTCGGTTCATTCTTTCACCTCCCACTACTGTCTGGATACTCTGTCCAGGAGTGATGGCCGGTTTGGCCAGTCGGTTTTGCGTAATCTGTTTTCTTGAATTGCCAACTTCCCTCCGTCCCTTTTTGGTTAGCTATGAGGTCACCCACATGTGAGAATATGCTGCCTGCTTGTCCTGGGATAAAGCACAGTTACTTACCGTAATAGGTGTTATCCAGGGACAGCAGGCAGATATTCTCACAACCCGCCTGCCTCCCCAAGGTTGGCTTCTTTGCTAGCTATCTAAACTGAAGACCATGAGGAGGGGATGCGCCCTCTAGTGGATCAGGAAGGCACACACATGCGTGGTGCAGCACTAGCAAACTTGAAATCTTCAATCAAGTTTGCTTGAAAAGCTGTCCGCATCGGGGCTCCATGGATGACATCACCCACATGTGAGAATATCTGCCTGCTGTCCCTGGATAACACCTGTTACGGTAAGTAACTGTGCTTTTTCGACACCATCTTCTTTTTGCTTTTAATCAAGGTTCTAAGGCCGCAGAAGCTGCTCGCAACATTTGTGCTGTGTATATAGTGGGTGCTATAGCTGAAAGAATCGCTTGTGATTGGTATGCCAAAATTGGCTGAGCAGGAGTCCTCCACCCACAGTCTCACCAATAGAGGGTGCTGTTTTACTGTCACATTTTTCAATTGTGAGGGACAGGCAAGTTCTGCAGGACTCCAGGGAACATACCTGTCCTTAGCGACTGAAAATATTCCACCCCCTAGTGGTAGCAATGCAGCTGGAGGACACCTGCTCAGCTTAGAGGGAACACTTGAAATGTTCCAACTCCGACTCCGACTCCTCAGTTTTTTGTTCTTCTGACTCCGACTCCGGGTACTCGAAATTTCCTCCGACTCCGATTCTGACTCCACAGCCCTGGTTAGACTACTAGGATATATATTTATTTTTAAAGCCAAAAGTATCATGTCAAGGGGCCACTAAACTACCAAGGATTTTATTTTTATGTCGGAGGCAGGGGTATGTATGAATCAGGTTCGGCAGGGGTGGGTGGGCACTAGATTACCAGGCAACTAAATCTTCTATGCTGCCTCAGACCTGATGGCACATTTATCGCATTGTGGTCATGTTGTGCTCTGTCAGAAACTTATCTGCATTGCAATAGTTTAATTTAGCATACATTTTACTAGGCTGTATGCCAAAGTCTACCATACAAAGTAAATTTCTGCTAAAATTCCCTTTCTGCACTATACAGCTATTAATATGCACACACCTACCTTATAAACCATGCTGTTCTGCCTGATGTATCTTTCTGCGTCAGCCCTTTTGTGACCCAGGGTGAAGATTCACAGCAACTTCCAAGCCATAGAGGGAATTAAAACCATCACACATTTCCTTCCAAGCCATAACAGGGATTTATTATACTTTGTGAACCATGGCTGAGATCCACCTTACCTTATGACCCATAACTGGAATTGACTACACCTTCCGTACCATGCTAGGGCTTCATCACTCTTTCTGGACCTAGATGGAGATTCATAACCTCTTCCAAACCTTGATGGAGACTCATTTGTTCTATTCAAATTGAAGGCACCTTCTGAACTGTGAATGGCATTCTCTGAACATTTTGAACCATTGGAGAAATTTGCTATGTCATAAAACTGCAGCAGCAATTCTCTTCTAAACCACAGCTTTTTTTTCTTGATGTACTCCACCGCTCAAATCACAGTGAGAATGTATTTCAGCTCTAGTGGAGATCGACTATAACAAAGAGAGATGGCAAGAAAGAGAAATAAAGCATAGGGAGTACTTTACTTCCCTATGTTCCAGGGGTAGGGAACTCCGGTCCTCGAGAGCCGTATTTCAGTCGGGTTTTTAGGATTTCCCCAATGAATATGCATTGAAAGCAGTGCATGCAACTAGATCTCATGCATATTCATGAGGACCGGAGTTCCCTGCCCCTGCGTTAGACTATCAGTTATTTGGGACAGGGATATGCTAACTTTGAACTATCTGTAGTATACTAAAAGTGCTACAACATTATTATGACACTTCATTTCCTCTTCTTTCCTTCAAGGCTGTCTACAGTCGGGCTCCCACCCGTCTCCTTTCACGACTCTGGGGCCTTCTAAATACTGTGATACTGCCTTTGTGGTTGCGCAAGCCTCTCCTGGCCCTCTATGTTTGGGCTTTCTCTGTCAACATGCAGGAAGCTGAAGAAGAGGACTTGAAACAATACCGCAACCTGGGAGAGCTTTTCAGACGCCAGCTCAAGCCTTCAGTACGACCTATTGCTTCCCACAAAGTGGTAAGAAAAGCAGTAAGAAAATATCCTTATTGGGGGTGTCCATAGAAGGAAGAAGTTTAATACTAACTTAGTGCTAGTTGATAGAAAATATCTTGATAGAGGAAGAGCTTTGTTGTTACCTAGTATTAATTACAAGGCATGCTTTAGTCATGTTTTGGGTGTATTTTAGGTGAGTCCTGCAGACGGTCGCATTCTGCATTTTGGACGGGTTCGGAACTCTCAGGTGGAACAGGTGAAAGGTCTCACATACTCCCTGGAGAGTTTCTTTGGACCCCAGGACTGGAGGGATGCTGACCACAATGGAGTAAAAGGTAACAAACTTTGAAAATAGCTTAATATTCTGCACTAGGACTTTCACTAGGACTAAATCAGACTGGTATGTGTAAGGAGACAGAATCAAAGTATGTATCCAGTAGAATTCAATAGGAGTACAAATTAGTGTGTATAGTTGCATTCACTCAGAGTACAAATTATTATCCCAGGACAAGCAGGCATGATATTCTCACATGTGGGTGACGTCATCTATGGAGCCTCGATGCGGAAGCATTTTCAAGCAAACTTGATTGAAGATTTAAGTTTGCTCTGCTGCTCCACGCATGCGTGCCTTCCTGCTCCACTAGGGGGCGCATCCCCTCGTGGTCTCCAGTTCAAAATTTTCCGCTGAGCCTAGAAGTCGTGTTTTTCAGGCTCTGCCCCAACTGCCTTCTAGCACCGCGATTTTTTCTTGTTTTTTCTCGATTAAGTCGCTGTGCGCGAATTTTTTACTTTTCAACTTGATTCCTGCTTCGTTTTTGACCGACCCGGAGGCTTCCGGGTCCCCGTGGCCGCGTGGCTACTCGAGCCGCGGCCACTTTCGATTCTATGTCCCGGCCTTTGACCGGCTTTAAAAAGTGCACCCGGTGTGAGCGGCTTCTTTCCATCACAGACCCGCATCGCCGGTGCATCCTCTGCCTGGGGGCGGCTCATCCAACCGACTCCTGCCCCCAGTGCGCTACTTTCCAGAACCGGGCCCTCCGTCGAAGAAAACATAGAAACATAGAAATAGACGGCAGATAAGGGCCCACGGCCCATCTAGTCTGCCCACCTTAATGTCCCTCCCCTACCTTTGCCCTGTGAATAGATCCCATGTGCCGATCCCATTTGGCCTTAAAATCAGGCACGCTGCTGGCCTCAATCACCTGTAGTGGAAGACTATTCCAGCGATCAACCACTCTTTCAGTGAAAAAGAATTTCCTGGTGTCACCACGTAGTTTCCCGCCCCTGATTTTCAACGGATGCCCTCTTGTTGTCATGGGACCCTTGAAAAAGAAGATATCTTCCTCCGCCTCGATGCGGCCCGTAAGATACTTGAACGTCTCGATCATGTTCCCCCTCTCTCTGCGCTCCTCGAGCGAGTATAGCTGTAATTTGTCAAGCCGTTTTTCGTATGGTAGATCCTTGAGTCCCGAGACCATCCGGGTGGCCATTCTTTGCACCGACTCCAGTCTCAGCACATCCTTGCGATAATGCGGCCTCCAGAATTGCACACAGTATTCCAGGTGGGGCCTCACCATGGATCTATACAATGGCATAATGACTTCCGCCTTACGACTGACGAAACCCCTTCGTATGCAGCCCATGATTTGTCTTGCCTTGGACGAAGCCTGCTCCACTTGATTGGCAGACTTCATGTCCTCACTGACGATTACCCCCAAGTCTCGTTCTGCTACAGTTTTTGCTAGGATCTCGCCATTAAGGGTATAAGACTTGCATGGATTCTGGCTGCCCAGGTGCATAACTTTGCATTTTTTGGCATTGAAGTTTAGTTGCCATGTCCTAGACCATCGCTCCAGTAGGAGTAGGTCGTGCATCATGTTGTCGGGCACTGAATCTTCGTCTGTTGTGCATTTGCCCACTACATTACTCAGTTTGGCGTCATCGGCGAATAATGTTATTTTACCTCAAAGCCCTTCTGCCAAGTCTCTTATAAAGATGTTGAATAGGATTGGGCCCAAGACTGAGCCCTGTGGTACTCCACTAATCACCTCCGTCATTTCAGAGGGGATGCCGTTCACCACCACCCTTTGGAGCCTACCTCCAAGCCAGCTCCCAACCCATTTCGTCAATGTGTTACCTAATCCAATAGAACTCATCTTGCTCAGTAACCTGCGGTGTGGTACGCTATCGAATGCTTTGCTAAAGTCCAGGTACACGATGTCCAGGGACTCCCCAATATCCAGCTTCCCCGTTACCCAGTCAAAGAAGCTGATCAGGTTGGATTGGCAGGATCTCCTCTTAATAAATCCATGTTGTCGGGGATCCCGTAGATTCTCCTCATCCAGGATCTTATCTAATTGGCGTTTGATTAGAGTTTCCATTAGTTTGCTCACTATCGATGTTAGACTCACTGGTCTGTAGTTTGCTGTCTCCATCTTTGAGCCTTTCTTGTGGAGTGGAATGACGTTAGCCGTCCTCCAGTCCAACGGGACGCTGCCTGTACTAAGGGAGAGGTTGAAGAGCGCGGACAGTGGCTCCGCCAATACATCACTCAGCTCCCTAAGCACCCTGGGGTGCAGGTTGTCCGACCCCATTGCTTTGTTAACCTTGAGCTTTGACAGCTCACCGTAGACACTGCTGGGCGGATCTTTTCGCCCCGGACCAACCCTCTACCTCGGCCTCGAGGTCAGCCCCGGCCTCGGGCCCGGCCTGGACCTCGGCCCCAAATACCTCGGCATCGCCCCGAGACCCGAATCCGAAGCCCTCGGGACAGCAGAAAGCCTCGGCTCCGGGTAAGTCCCCTCTTCCCTCTTCAGGTTCCGTAACATCAAAGAAGCCAGCCTCGGGGACACCGTCGACGCATGGCGGAAGCCCCATGCTTACAGCCCCGGCTAAGCCCTCCAAGCCTTCGGGCCGTGCCTCCACCACACGGGAATACTCTGATACGAGGTCGCCCCCGGTGGAGTGTACCGAGGCAGTGGACATGCCTTCGATGCTGTCCGTGCCCGTCTTCCAGGACCTACTCCGAGCGATGATCTCGTCGGAGCTGTCCGCTGCAATGGCCCAGTTACAACCGGCCTCGACCTCGACCCCGCAGGTGCCAGACCAGCCTGAGCCTCGTGTCGAGCAACCTCGGGGAAAAGTGCGCAAGCTTCGCCGCATCCCATCCTCCTCGCCGAGGCACCCGAGACGCTCTCCCTCCGCAGACCGCCGCGGGGCAAAACGTCGTGCTAAAACGACAGAAACCTCGAACCGCCGTACCTCCAAGAAGGCCCGAGGTTCACCAACTCTACGAGGCCGTTCGCCTTCACCTCGTACGGGACCGCTGAGGGTGACAGAGCTATCACTCTCCAACCCACGCATCCTCCGAACTCCCCCTCGGACCGGGGTGCCGATCCGAGGGTTCGGGCTTTCACCGAGGGAGTCCGGGTCGAGGTCACCGATTCGACATCGATCGGTACCCCGAACCCCGGCATCGTCTCCGAGGGGCTCCTCGAGACACTGAAGATCGACGACCCCGGAACACTTTCACAGTGCTTCCCCGGTCTCGGAGCATGGATCGGAGCAGGAACCTCGATACTCGAGGGAAGCCTCCCCTTCCTTCTCCACCCGACGGAGGTCTCGTTCACCGACACCGCACGGGGCCTCGGGAACATCCCACCCATCTTTCTCTCGCTTTGTCCAGGACATGGGCCACGCGTTGAATTTAGACCTCCAATCCGACTCCAGATACTCTAAAGAGTACCTAGCGGAACTGGATATGCCATCACTGCCCAGAGAGTCCCTTCGCTTACCACCTAACCCGGTACTCCAACAGGCTCTCTTCAGGAACCTGGAGACCCCCTATATGGTCACAGCCGTGCCCTCCAAAATGGAGGCCAAGTACCGTACAGTACCCTTCCCGGGATTTGAACAACCACAGCTTTCCCACCAGTCGCTGTTGGTAGAATCCTCCTTAAAAAAGGCTCACCCCTCCCGGGTCTCGGCGGCGGTCCCCCCAGGCCGAGAAGGCCGAACACTGGACAAGTTCGGCAGGAGACTATATCAAAATGCGATGATGGCCTCTAGGGTGCAAAGTTACACTTTCACCTTCACATCCTACCTCAAACACCTCATTGGACTACTGAGAGCCTTTGAGACTGACCTACCGGCCCCCCGCCAAGGAGCGTTTAGTCTGCTTTTAGAGTCCCTCTCCAACCCTCCATCTATTCCACGCGGCCTACGATGGCTTCGAACTCTCCTCCAGAGAGGCAGCCTTTGCTATCGCCATGCGCTGACTGGCTTGGCTGCGCCTGGTCGACATGGACCCCAACTTACAGGACCAGTTGGCTAACCTCCCCTGCGTGGGAAAAGAACTGTTCGATGACACTATCGAGGCGGCTACAAAACGCCTCTCCGAACACGAACGCTCGTTTGCCTCCCTCGTCCGGCAAAAGCCAAAACCACCCGCGTCCAGGCCGTTTAGGGCCCCTCCGCGCCGCTACCCACAAAAGTCCACTCCTGCCTTCTCGAGGCCTCCACCCAGGCGCCCGCAAGCCCACCATCGGGCTCTGCCCAAGTCCCAACCGCCTGCGACTAACAAACCATCCCCATCCTTTTGACGGGATACGCGGAAGGGGGCGGGCCCCCTCCGCCATAGTCCCAGCCCCCCTGCCCATCGGGGGTCGTCTCAAAGCATTCTACCCGCACTGGGAACAAGTCACGTCGGACGCATGGGTCCTTGGCGTGATCTCATCAGGATACTCTCTCAACTTTCGGGCCATCCCTCCAGACAACCCTCCAAGGAATTGCACTCCCAACTGGACGCAGCTACCCCTACTCCTCTCCGAAGCTCGAGACCTGCTTCGCCTGAGAGCAGTGGAGGAGGTTCCCCCGACCAACGGGGGAAGGGCTTCTACTCCCGCTACTTCCTGATACCAAAAAAAATGGGAGACCTACGCCCAATTCTAGACTTGAGACGCCTCAACAAATTCCTGGTACGGGAAAAATTTCGGATGCTTTCCCTACCGACCCTCTACCCCCTGATCGACGAGGGCGACTGGCTCTGCTCCCTCGATCTGAAGGAGGCGTACACACATGTCCTAGTGCACCCCGCTCACCGCAAGTTCTTGCATTTTCAGGTAGGGGACTGGCACCTACAATACCGTGTCCTCCCCTTCGGCCTAGCATCATCACCTCGGGTCTTCACCAAGTGCCTCGTGGTGGTCGCAGCTACCTTACGCTCCCAGGGCCTTCAGGTATTCCCCTACCTGGACGACTGGCTGATCAAAGCCCCGTCCAGGGAAGGGGTTATCTCAGCGACCCAACAGACTATTATCTACCTACAAAGTCTGGGGTTCGAGATAAACTTCCCGAAATCCCAACTATGCCCCTCGCAGTCCCTACAGTTCATCGGGGCCACGCTGGACACGGTTCGCCTCCGCTCCTTCCTCCCCCCTCCACGCCTAGAGGCGTTAGCAAGTCTGAGTCGAAGGATCTCCCTGCTGACCTCGGTATCAGCTCGACAGATGATGACTCTCCTGGGCCACATGGCCTCCACCGTCCATGTCATACCCTTCGCCCGCCTCCATCTGAGAATCCCTCAATGGACCCTGGCCTCTCAATGGCGTCAAGACCGGGACCCGATCGACCGTCCCGTGACAGTGACTCCTTCCTTACAACGATCGCTCCGCTGGTGGGCCGACTCTTCAAATCTTTCCAAAGGTTTGCTCTTCCTCGCCCCACCTCACAGCAAGGTACTCACCACGGACTCGTCGGAGTACGCTTGGGGAGCCCATCTGGACGGCCTACGCACCCAAGGGATGTGGTCAGCAGAGGACCGTCGCTGCCACATCAACGTGCTAGAGCTTCGGGCCATCTATCTCGCAACTATAGCGTTTCAACATCTGCTCCACGACTGGGTGGTTCTCATCCGAACCGACAACCAGGTAGCAATGTACTACGTAAACAAACAAGGAGGAACAGGGTCTTGGTCCCTTTGTCAGGAAGCCCTGCGCCTCTGGAAATGGGCAATCTCCAACAACACCTTCCTTCGAGCGGTGTACATACAAGGAGAACAAAACTGTCTGGCGGACAGACTCAGCCGCCTCCTCCAGCCACACGAGTGGTCACTGCACTCTCAGACCCTACGACAGGTGTTCGAAAAGTGGGGGACGCCTCAAATAGATCTGTTTGCATCCCCCCACAATCACAAGCTGCCTCTCTTCTGCTCCCGGATACACTCCCCGGACTGACTTGAGGCCGACGCCTTCCTCCTCGACTGGGAGGGAAGGTTTCTGTACGCGTTCCCGCCGTTTCCTCTGATCCTGCGGACGCTGGTCCACCTGAAAAAGGTGAAAGCCACCCTGATCCTGATTGCTCCTCGCTGGCCACGCCAGCCTTGGTTTTCCCTTCTACTTCAACTCAGTGTCAGAGATCCACTACCTCTGCCTCGGTTTCCCTCTCTACTATCACAGGGTCAGGGTTCACTGTTACATCCCAATCTTCAATCTCTTCATCTGAATGCTTGGTTTCTTTCCCCCTGACTTCTCTCCCTGTGTCTCAATCAGTCAAGGAGATACTGGAGGCCTCTAGAAAGACCTCGACGAGAACCTGCTACTCCCAAAAGTGGACCAGATTCTCAGCCTGGTGCTCCTCTCACAGTCAGGACCCGGTGTCGATCCCCGTCCCTCTGGTCCTTGACTATTTACTTCAATTATCTCACTCTGGCCTAAAGACCAACTCCATTCGAGTACACCTCAGTGCGATTGCGGCTTTCCATCAGCCCCTGGAAGGGAAAGCCCTCTCGCTCCATCCCTTAGTCTCTCGCTTCATGAAGGGTCTTCTGAATGTCCACCCTCCTCTCAAACCTCCTCCAGTGGTTTGGGACCTTAACGTGGTCCTGGCTCAACTAATGAAACCTCCACTTGAGCCCCTAGACAAATGCCATCCAAAATTCCTCACTTGGAAGGTGATTTTCCTGCTAGCGCTCACTTCCGCTCGGCGGGTTAGTGAGCTACAGGCTCTGGTAGCGGACCCACCCTTCACTGCATTCCATGACAAGGTGGTACTCCGCACTCATCTAAAGTTCTTGCCTAAAGTAGTGTCTGATTTTCATCTCAATCAGTCCATTGTCTTGCCTGTGTTTTTTCCCAAACCCCACTCTCACCCCGGAGAAGTGGCGCTCCACACTCTTGACTGCAAGAGAGCGTTGGCCTTTTACCTCCAACGCACTCAGTCACACCGGAAAGTCCCACAACTGTATTTGTCCTTCGACCCAAACCGGTTAGGTCACCCAGTTTCCAAACGCACCTTGTCCAACTGGTTGGCCGATTGCATCTCCTTTTGCTACGCTCAGGCTGGTCTCGCGCTGCATGGTCAAGTAACGGGACACAAGGTCCGAGCGATGGCAGCCTCCGTAGCATTCCTCAGGTCCACACCTATTGAGGAAATCTGCAAGGCTGCCACGTGGTCTTCGGTTCATACTTTCACCTCCCACTACTGTCTGGACTCACTGTCCAGGAGCGATGGCCGGTTCGGCCAATCGGTATTGCGAAATCTATTTGCTTAAATTGCCAACTTCCCTCCATCCCTTTTCAATTAGCTTGGAGGTCACCCACATGTGAGAATATCATGCCTGCTTGTCCTGGGATAAAGCACAGTTACTTACCGTAACAGGTGTTATCCAGGGACAGCAGGCATATATTCTCACAACCCGCCCACCTCCCCGAGGTTGGCTTCTTTGCTAGTTAAGTGAACTGGAGACCACGAGGGGATGCGCCCCCTAGTGGAGCAGGAAGGCATGCATGCGTGGAGCAGCAGAGCAAACTTAAATCTTCAATCAAGTTTGCTTGAAAATGCTTCCGCATCGGGGCTCCGTAGATGACGTCACCCACATGTGAGAATATATGCCTGCTGTCCCTGGATAACACCTGTTACGGTAAGTAACTGTGCTGTATATGCTGTGGAATTCAG
Source organism: Geotrypetes seraphini (assembly GCF_902459505.1). Lineage (NCBI taxonomy): Eukaryota > Metazoa > Chordata > Amphibia > Gymnophiona > Dermophiidae > Geotrypetes > Geotrypetes seraphini. The sequence continues at coordinate 105,904,292 of NC_047088.1, read as the reverse complement.
TTGGAAGATAGACCACTGTGTGAAGTGGAACTGATTGAGATGTACAGGTGAGATCTTATTCCCACAACTTTTCTAGAGTGATAATGCTTCTCTTCCTCTCCTTGTTTCATAGTTGATGATAGAGCTTTGTTCCAGAAGCAGCTGGGACTGCACAAAGGAAATCGCCTCTACCACTGCGTGATATATTTAGCACCAGGAGATTACCACAGATTCCATTCACCCACTGACTGGTACATTCATCATAGACGCCATTTCCCTGGTAAGTATAACAAGCAGTCACATTGATGGCTTCTCATGATCCCTTCCACTCTCTTTTATACTGTACATCTAAATGATTTCTTACACTCACTATCAGCCGTATTGTTTCACTGCAGGGGCTCTTATGTCAGTGAATCCTGGCATTGCTCACTGGATCACGGGGCTGTTCTGTCAGAATGAGCGGGTGGTGCTGGCTGGGGAGTGGCAGTATGGGTTTTTCTCCCTTACTGCTGTAGGAGCCACCAACGTAGGTTCCATCCGGATCTACTGTGATCAGGTGAGTATAGAACACAAGGAGATGAAAATCTCAACAAGATTCCAGCAAAATAATGGGGCAGTAGGAGATACGATGTTTTGCTTCTGAATAACTGAGTATGGCCAATAACTTACGAGATTACTTATGGACTAGGATCCTGGTTCAAGAAAGACATTTTTTTAGTAACTAACAAGATTACATTCAGACCCCAAGAAGCAGAAGAAAATCTTAAATCCAAGATTACAAATAAACCTAAGAAATTTAAACACAGAAGTTTCAAAACTTACTGCTGCTAAGGAAATGAGCTTCTGGAACCAAGTGAATTTGGGTTTAATTATTCACCTTTTCTAAATCCAGGATCAAGGTGAGTTACAATAAATAGGTACACAACTAGACTTACAGTCTAAATTAGTGGTATTCACTCCCATCCGAGGGCCATTAACAGGTCAGGCTTTCAGGATAGCCCTAATGATTATGCATGAGAGAAATTTGCAAATAATGGAGGTAATAGGCATGCAAATCTCTTTCATTGGCCCTTGAGGAATGGGAATGGATCCAAAGATCTAAGCCAGGGGTGCCCACACTTTATGGGCTTGCGAGCTACTTTTATAATGACTAAGTCAAAATGATCTACCAACAATAAAATTTAAAAAAAAACACAAAGCACACTGAAAGGCAGAGAAAATGTTAATTATTCATATTCCAGGTTTTTTCAAAGAGGTCACGGCAGATGACTCTATGCAATGTCACCTCAGTAACAAAATACAAAAATAGACAAATACACCCCCTCCCTTTTTACTAAACCACAATAGTAGGTTTTAGCACAGGGAGTTACGCTGAATGCCTCGTGCTGCTCTCAATGCTCATAGGCTCCCTGCGCTAAAAAACGCTATTGTGGTTTAGTAAAAAGGAGCCATAGTGCAAAATATAGACAGCAGATATAAATTCTCAAAACAGACACATTTTGATCACTAAATTGAAAATAAAATCATTTTTCCTACTTTTGCTGTTTGGTGATTTCATGAGTCTCTGGTTGCACTTTCTTCTTCTGACTGTGCATCCAATCTTTCTTCCTTTCTTTCAGCCTCCTGTATGTTTCCTCTCCTCCAGACCTCATTCTCTCCCCAAACTTTTTCTTTCTGTCTCCCTGTTCCCCTTCTTTCTGTCTCCCTGTCTGCCCCCTTTCTTTCTTTCTCCATGCCCTCCCCCAAGCCACTCGGTTTGCTGCCACCGCCATCGGGGAACAGCCCCCAAGCCACCGCCGTCCCAAGCTTTCCCTGCAGAAGCGTCGCGCTGACCAGCATTCCGCTCCCTGACGTCAATTCTGACTTAGGAGAGGAAGTTCCAGGCCAACAAGGCATTTCTCCTCATTCCATCCAGCCTGAGCCCCATCTCTCCTTGATCCAGCATTTCCCTTCTGTGTCTGTCAGAATTACCATTCCACCTATTTTCCAGCATCACCCTTCTTTGTGTCCATCTCACCTATATCCCTATCTCACCACTTTTTCAGAATCATTTGTCTCTGTCCTTGTCTTTACCCCATGTTCACCATTTGCCCTTTCAATGTCTTTATCTCCCCCCCCACACACACACACACTTTTTCAGCATTACTTCTATGTCTCTATTTCACCTCCTCTTCATGTCCCCTCTGTATCTCTATCCTTATTCAGTAGGTCCTGCTTACTCTTTCTCTTCTTTGTGTCACTTTCTCCATTTTCAGCTTTCCCCCCTTTTCCTTTGTTAATGCACCCTATATCCAGAATCTTTCCACCCTCCCTCCACTCCGGCCCAGCCCAGTATGAAATATTTCCTTTTGTTTCCCTCCCCTCTCTCTTTCTCTCTCTCTTCTGCTCCCTCACCCACGAGTCCTGCCAGGGCCGCCATCAGGGCAGTACTACCAGTCCTGCATTCAGGGGCCCGGAGCTGACAGGGGGCCCGGGATCCCCCAGGGACCTAGGCAGTGTTCTAAGGCAGGGGCGCCAGTAGCTCGCCAAGGCAAAGTGAGTCGATCACCCAGGACTCACTTTGTCTTGGCGATCTAATCTATCGGGCCAATCAGTCTTCCTCTCCCCGACGTCAATTCTGCAGTCGGAGAGGAAGTTCGGGACAGCCAATCACTGCCTGGCTGGGCGGAACTTCCTCTCCGACGGCAGAATTGACGTCGGGGAGAGGAAGACTGATCGGCCCGAAGCAGGGAGAGCATGCATCGGCGTCGGCTTTGGGGCCTGTTATCCATTGGTGGGTCCTGTTCCCCGATGGCAGCGGCAGTGGCAGTGGCTTGGGGAACGGCAGGGAGAAAGAAAGAAAGGGGGCAGGCAGGGAAACAGAAGGAAAGAAGAGAAACAGAAAAAAAGAAAGGTCAGGGAGAGAGGAAGAAAAAGTTGGGGGAGTGAATGAGGTCTGGAGGAGAGGAAGCATACAGGCTGAAAGAAGGGAAGAAAGATTGGATGCACAGTCAGAAGATGAAAGTGCAACCAGAGACTCATGAAATCACCAGACAAGGTAGGAAAAATGATTTTATTTTAAATTTAGCAAAGTGGAGGCAGTATTACCACAGTTTTCAAAGGAATTTGCCCAAATAACTTAATAGTTAACTGGGTAAATTCCCAGAGATGAAAACTTCCCTTCACTTACTATGCACAGTTCTGAATTTATATCTGCTGTCTATATTTTACAATATGGTCCCCTTTTACTAAACCGCAATAGTGGTTTTTAGCGCAGGGAGCCTATGAGCATCAAGAGCAGCGCTGGGCATTCAGCACAGCTCCCTGCGCTAAAAACTGCTAAGAACTATCAGTGCCATGCCCACATACTGTTATTAACCAGATAGGACTGCTATTTATACAATCCTATTTGCACAGTTAGCTATGTGGGTGCCAGCACTGAATACCATTGGTATCTGCATAACTCCAGGTTCCATCCAGACTCCACCCTTAGAGTGCTACACTGGCATTGTCTAGTTACATGTTGCTGAATATCCTCTACTGATCTGCTCAGCATGATTTAATCAGGCAGGAAGGATCATTTCCTGACCAGTTAAAATCATTTTGGAATATTGAGTCCATAGAAGACATGGGCAGATCAATATAACTTATTTCACTCAGTATTTGGGCAGGTCTACTGTACTGTCGCAGTGTCACAATGTATGGCTCTTTTTCTTCCTTCCTCTATCACTAATGATTCTTTGTGTCTGTTGTATTCATGCTCGAATTCTGATATGGTTGAGACTTTTACCACCTTTGCTATAAGTTGGTTTTGGATGTCCAATACTCTCTGAATTAAAAAAAAAAAAATCTCGTACATCTTTTCAGCCTACATCCCTTAAGAATCATGAGATCCCTTTGTGTTTATGCTTTATAGGCACATTTTGCTTAAGAGATAGCAGCTGCTAAGGAAGGTCCATCTGTCTGTTAGTCTGTGCACAAATAAACAAAGTAGAGCAGTGGGAAAAGTGAAGAGCCAGCAGAAATCCACTGGTTGACTGCAGAAGAGACCAAGCAGCAGCACAGAAGAACTGAAAGGAGTCCACCAGTTCCACCAACAAGGAGAGAACATAAGAACATAAGACGTTGCCTCCACTGGGTCAGACCAGAGGTCCATCGCGCCCAGCAGTCCGCTCCCGCAGCGGCCCATCAGGCCTATGGCCTGTGAAGTGGTCCCTGACTATTCCTATAACCTACCTCTACTTCTATCTGTACCCCTCAATTCCCCTATCCTTAAGGAACCTATCTAAACCTTCCTTGAACCCCTGTAGTGTGCTCTGGCTTATCACAATCTCTGGAAGTGCGTTCCATGTGTCCACCACCCTCTGGGTAAAAAAGAACTTCCTAGCGTTTGTTCTAAACCTGTCCCCTTTCAATTTCTCCAAGTGCCCCCTTGTACTTGTAGTTCCCCACAGTCTGAAGAATCTGTCCCTGTCTACCTGCAGCAGCAGGAGGCTATTAAACTCTATGAAGGGAGCAAGGCTCAGGCAACTGGTGTTGGAACCAACAAGGGATCAGGCAATACTGGACCTGATACTTACCAATGGAGAAAGTGTCACAGAGGTCTCGGTGGGCAACACATTGGCCTCCAGTGACCACAACATGGTATGGTTCAATCTCAGGAAAGGTTTCACTAAATCTACCACACTGACCAAGGTCCTCAAATTCAAGGACACAAACTTCAAAGAAATGGGAGACTTCGTTCACCAGGCGCTACAAAGCCAAGCAGAAACTGATAACGTGGAAGAAATGTGGTCGACTTTGAAAGCCACCATACAAGAGGCATCAAACCGCTATGTTAAATCAGTAAGTAAACGGCGAAGGAACAATAAGCCACAGTGGTTCTCTGCGGAGATTTCGGACCTCATCAAGGAGAAGAAAAAAGCATTCATCTCTTACAAGCAATCAGGGAAACAGGACTCTAGGGAAGTCTATCTGGCCAAGTCAAAAGCTGTCAAAACAGCAGTTAGGGAGGCCAAATTCCGCATGGAGGAGTCTCTAGAGAAGAACATCCAGAAAGGAGATAAATCCTTCTTCAGGAATATCAGTGACAGAAATAAGAACTCAGGCGGGATAGTACGTCTTAGGAAACCAGACGGAGACTATGTAGAAGCGGACTCGGAAAAAGCCCAACTGTTAAATGAATACTTCTGCTAAGTCTTCACCCGTGAGGCACCAGGACTCGGCCCTCAGCTACAGACAAGGGTTGACGCAGATGACCCAAATAGTAATTTCAAGTTTACAACCAGTGGTGTCTACTGCGAGCTGTCAAAGCTTAAGGTTAACAAGGCAATGGGGCCTGACAACCTACACCCCAGGGTGCTCAGGGAGTTGTGTGATGTCTTGGCAGAACCGCTATCTGCGCTCTTCAATCTCTCCCTTAGTAAGGATAGCGTCCCGTTGGACTGGAAGACGGCTAACGTCATTCCACTCCACAAGAAAGGCTCCAAGATGGAGACAGCAAACTACAGACCGGTGAGTCTTACATCAATAGTGTGCAAACTAATGGAAACTCTAATCAAACGCCAATTGGATACGATCCTGAATGAGGAGAATCTACGGGATCCCCGTCAACATGGATTTACTAAGGGGAGATCCTGCCAATCCAACCTGATCAGCTTCTTTGACTGGGTGACGAGGAAGCTGGATGTTGGGGAGTCCCTGGACATCATGTACCTGGACTTCAGTAAAGCATTCGATAGCATACCACACCGCAGGTTGCTGAGCAACATGAGTTCAATGGGATTGGGCGACACATTGACGAAATGGGTTGGGAACTGGCTTGGAGGTAGGCTTCAGAGGGTAGTGGTGAACGGCACCCCCTCCGAAATGACGGAGGTAATCAGTGGAGTGCCGCAGTGCTCGGTCCTGGGCCCGATCCTATTCAACATCTTTATAACAGACTTGGCAGAAGGGCTGCGAGGTAAAATAACATTATTCGCCGATGACGCTAAACTAATCAATGTAGTGGGCAAAAGCACAACAGACATAAATTCAATGTCCGACAACATGATGCACGACCTACTCCTACTGGAGCACTGGTCTAAGTCCTGGCAACTTAGCTTCAATGCCAAAAAATGCAAAGTCATGCACCTGGGCAGCCAAAATCCATGCAAGACTTACACCCTTAATGGCGAGATCCTAACAAGAACTGAAGCAGAACGAGACTTGGGGGTGATCGTCAGTGAGAACATGAGGACTGCCAATCAAGTGGAGCAAGCTTCATCCAAGGCAAGGCAAATCATAGGTTGCATACGCAGGAGTTTCGTCAGCCGTAAGCCTGAAGTCATTATGCCATTGTATAGATCCATGGTGAGGCCCCACCTGAAATACTGTGCGCAATTCTGGAGGCCGCATTACCGTAAGGATGTGCTGAGACTGGAGTCGGTCCAGAGAATGGCCACCCGGATGGTCTCGGGACTCAAGGATCTCCCGTACGAGGAACGGCTGGATAAGTTGCAGCTGTATTCACTCGAGGAACGCAGAGAGAGGGGTGACATGATCGAGACATTTAAGTATCTCACGGGCCGCATCGAGGTGGAAGAAGATATCTTCTTTTTCAAGGGTCCCGCGGCAACAAGGGGGCATCCATGGAAAATCAGGGGCAGGAAACTGCATGGGGACACCAGGAAATTCTTTTTCATTGAAAGGGTGGTTGATCGCTGGAATAGTCTTCCACTTCAGGTTATTGAGGCCAGCAGCGTGCCTGATTTTAAGGCTAAATGGGATAGACACGTGGGATCTATTCACAGAGAAAGGTAGGGGAGAGTCATTGGGGTGGGCAGACTAGATGGGCCGTGGCCCTTATCTGCCGTCTATTTCTATGTTACCTTCTCTATGCCCTTCAGGATTTTGAAGGTTTCTATCATGTCTCCTCTAAGTCTCCGCTTCTCCAGGGAGAATAGCCCCAGCATTTTCAACCTGTCAGCGTATGAAAAGTTTTCCATACATTTTATCAGTTTAGTCGCTCTTTTCTGGACTCCTTCAAGTACTGCCATGTCCTTCTTGAGGTACGGCGACCAGTATTGGACACAGTACTCCAGATGTGGGCGCACCATTGCACGATACAGCGGCAGGATGACTTCCTTCATCCTGGTCGTGATACCCTTTTTAATGATACCCAACATTCTGTTTGCTTTCTTTGAGGCTGTCGCACACTGTGCTGATGCTTTCAATGTTGTGTCCACCATCACCCCCAGGTCTCTTTCAAGGTTACTTACCCCTAGCAATGATCTCCCCATTTTATAGCTGAACATCGGGTTCTTTTTCCCTAAGTGCAGAGAGAGAGAAGCAGTGAGTTTCAAGAGCCAGCAGGAGGCTCCAGGCCCCACTAGCAGAGCTATGTGCTGAAATGTTGGTAGGATTCCCAGGTCCCACTGACAGAAAGGAGGGAACAGAGCTGCCACGGGGGCTCCATTTTGGAGAGGTAGATTTTAGGACATGCCCCAGTCCCACCCACTCTACCTCCTGGCTCCACCCCTGGCACAACTCAGTTCCACAGCCATGGAACCAACAAGCTTGCCCCCCACACCCCAGAAGCAGGAGATGTCTTAATAAAATGCTATCTTCTGCTGCTGCAGATCCGGTCTAGAGATATGAGCTGTGAGATTTTGAAGCAGGTGATGGAGGGGGAGGCTACTGAATGGGCGTTCTTCGCTCCTTAGTAGGAGTATGGGAGATGATTCATGAAGGAGGAAGTCTCCCACTAAATGCAGGAGTCTTTGCAGGTCTGAGGGAGAGAAGTACTGGAGAGCTTGTGGGAGTCCCAACACTGGCGTAGTGAGGGTGAGAGGTGTCACCCTCACCCGCTTCTCCCCCCACCATGCCCACACCCCTTCCATTACCCCGTACCTGTTTTAGCTTCCCCAACATGAGCAGCATCTCCAACTTGCTGCTCTTGCTGGCATCGGCTCTTCCTCTAATGTCACTTCTTAGTTGTGGGACCTGGAAGAATGTCAGAGAGGAGCGCTGAAGCCAACGCCAGCAACTGGTTGGAGCTGCTGTTCGTGTCGGCAAAGAACTAGAGGTATGGTGGGGGAGGGGGAAGTGAAGGTGCACACGCAGTGGCGGAGGAGTGGGAACGAGCGGGGGGACAGAGAGGAGTAGAGGTGCCAGCGGCCCCCCACCTCTTTACTACACCACTGAGTCCCAAGTCCCTCTGGTGGAGTTTGGCAGAGCTTTGAAGAAAGAACAGGTGACAAGGAAGGGCAAGGTTAGAAAGCAGGAGAGGGTAGGAGTGAGAGGGCAGAGTATAAAGAAAGGAATGGTGTTAGAAGAAAAGGAAAGAGCTTTAGGGAAGAGAATAGAATTAGGATTACCTTATGGCTCCAGAAAAAGGAGGACCAATTGAGACATCTGGGTTTTACTTCCAATGAAAGCAATGGAATTGAAACCCAGATGTCTCAGTCTGTCCTCTTTTTTTCTGGAGCTATATGGTCTAAATAGAGTTAAAAATGATGTGCAAAAAATTCAAACTGTATTTTTATGTTTAGAATTCTATTAGGCTTAGACCCTGACTATATGACCTCCCTGGTGAATCTTCCTCCATTAGGTAGCTCTGCTAGGGCTTTGAGTGCCTCCATCCTATACTACCCATTAGTCAAAGGAATTAAAGAAAATGTTTCTTTTTATTTTTCATATCAAGAGCATCTCTTCATGATGATGTTAAACAAGAAAGAACCAATATTGGTTTTAGTAAAAAAAAAATTTAAAATTTAAAACTTTACTTATAAATTTCAGTTAATTCTGAAATGCATAGTTATCTAAATTATGTCTATCCTGGAAAAGACTAACTTCTTAAGATTGTAATCCACACTGAACCATGAGGGGAGGAGTGGAGCACAAAAGAAGGGATGGCGTTACAAGAAAGGGAAAGGGTTAAAGGGGTGGAGCATAATGGTAAGGATGGTATTAGAGAGCAGGAAAAAGGAGAAAGGAATGGAGGAACAGTGCAAAAGGGAATGTATAGTTAAAAAAGAAGAGGTGGGGTTAGGAAAAAAAGGGAGGGGAGGGGTAGTATAGAAAGAAAGGGAGGGTTAAGGGTAGAGGAGTGGGATGATGGATGAAGGTCAAGTGAAGGAAGGATATTTAACATCAGGGAATGAAAAGTAGGGAGAAAGTGCAAGAAGAGGAGGGAGAAAACCAAAACATGCAAAATTGGAGGGAAAAGGGGAGCGTGCATGGGTGGGTGGCTGGGAAGGAGTTAAGTAAGAGGGCATGGTTCTGGGAGGAGTAAGGACAGGTCAAGGATGTGCCTAGCACTTATGTGAACAGGTTATAGAATACTAGCAGCTATGCATCTAACTTTAGGTATGAGCACTAATGCCAGCGGAAAGGCTGGTGTAAATGCTTGCACCTAACTTGTTAGACACATAACTGCTAGTATTCTATAACCCATGCACATTCTGCCCATGCCTCTTCCAGGTCCATTTCCCTTGCAGTTGGGCATTTTTGATTTGTAGAATCCTAACTAAAGACAGGTTCAAGTTTACTAAAAATTTGTTATACCACCTAATCAGACTTCTGGGCGGTGTACATTGAATTTAAAAGGGCTAAATATAAAATACTAATAATGGGACCTGACTTATAATAATAAATTATTACTCAAGCCAAACGAAACAATTATGAACAAACTGGGACATTGGGGAAAAGGGTAGAACTACAATATTTAAAGTAAAGAATGAAGAGGGGAAAGCACAAGGGGAAGGGGACGACGGACATTATTGCAGTAAGAAACCAAGAAGGATGGTCTGTAAAACATTCTTAAAAGGACGGTTAGAGTCCAAAGGCATCTTTAAACAAAAAGGCTATTGTTTGGACTTGAAATAATTTAGGAATGTCTCTTCTTTTAAATGGTTTGGTGTGTTACTGCAAATTAGTGCACATTAGAGCCATTTCACACCAATTATATTATTAATACTAATTAGCAACTAATTAAATTAAGCACATAACTAACACTATTTTATTATGTGCACAACCTTTGAGCACTAAGCATAAAATTGTGTACACAAGATTATAGAATTAGGGGGACATTTTATTACATTACATTAAAATTTATATTCTACCATTACCTAGACAGTTTGGCAGATCACAGATTTAAATTAAAAATTACCGAGAAACATACTCAATTAAACAAATATAAAAGAGCCTGTTATCATAACATGGAAGCAATAATAAAATAAACTGAATAACAAAAATTAGCAGCACCTAAATATGACAAATGTCTGAAACAGAAAAGTTTTTGAATGTTTTCTAAATGTTAAATAATTCCATTCAGAACTTAGGGCAGGATTCAGTAAACCTCCAAAGCGTGTGCGATACGTTTCCTAATGCATGCCGGCCGACCAATTCAGTAAAGGCCTGCATGCATATGGGGACGATCATTAGCATGCCCCCTACCCACAGCCAGAGCACACCCTGACAGCAGTGACAGGAGAAGCAGCCTCCTGTCACTGCTGTCAGGGCTTAGCCCAGCCTAGATCTCTCTTCCCTGCTCCCGGACTCTCCTACTCTCTGCCGCCGTTCCCTGCAGTGCAAGCTTGTGGTTTTAAAGCGGGCCTGCACTGTGGGGAACAGCGGCAGAGAGCAGGAGAGTCCAGGAGCAGGGAAGAGAGATAAGACACCGCAGCCTGCTCTCTGCTGCCCCAAAGCTGTGCACCGAATCTGCCTGCCCCAACTCTCCCGCTCTTACCTCGAATCTCTCCTGCCACCCCGAATCTCTCCTGCCCTTCCTGCACTGGGAGCCCGTGGTTTTAACCCACTGATTAAAGCGGGTTAAAACCATGGGCTTCCTGCCCAAAAAAAAAGTTTAAAAAAATAAATTTTTTTTAAAAAGTCATGCTGCCCCCCCCCCCACGCACCAATGCCCCACCCCATGTGCCGATGCCCCACAAAAGGCAGGAGGGTTGCCAACTCCCTCCTGCCATGTTACCCTCCTGGTCTGGTTTGGCCGGGCCCGGTCCGGCCCACCTCCCTCCCTGTTTCAAAATCAAAAGTCAGGCTACCGGGCCTGGCCGGGCCCACTCACCCAACAAACTGCAGGAGGGATGCCAACTCCCTCCTGCCACTTCCCCCCGACACCCCCTACCCATTCCAAACCCCCTTTACTCCCCCCTCCCTGTACCTTTAATGGAGCAGGAGGGATGCTCAACCCCTATTGCTCCCATGACTCCAGTGACGACTCTGAGGCCTTAGGCCCCATCCCGTTGCATCATGTGATGCACGGGGAGGAGCATAAGGCCCTGATTGGCTCAGGCTCCAAAGATGGATGCAAGGCAGAAAGTGAAGACGGAGAGAAAAACAGTCAAAGGACAAGAAGGCCCTGGAAACATACTTAAAAGCACAGAAAAATAAAGTCACCAGCCAACAAAGGTAGGGAAAATGATTTTATTTTCAATATAGTGATTGAAATATGTCAGTTTTGAGAAAGGAAAGATATTAAACTTTAAATGTGAGGGCTGCAGAAAAAATAGTTAATGACAATTTTGCATAAGGTAAAACTCTTTATAGTTTATAAATCTTTCCTTTAACTGTTAAAGGAAAGATTTATAAACTATAAAGAGTTTTACCTCATGCAAAGTTGTCATTTCTTTAAGACATTAACTATTTTTTCTGCGGCCCTCCAAGTACCTACAAATCCAAAATGTGGCCCCACTAAGGGTTTGAGTTTGAGACCACTGGATTATTCTCTGTATGATTGTTGTTTTCTCTTTATAAATTCTTATTTGAAAACTGGAGCTCCTTATTAGTATGTTTATTGCTTTGCTATGCCTCAGAAAAGGAGAGAGTATAACAAAATATAATACTGTAGTACAGCCACTAGATGTCTCTGCCATCTAAGCAAGGTAGAACCTTAGTGGGTTTCATGAATATTAAGACAGAAATGGGGGATGATCATATGTCACTATGGTAACATAATATATTTGTATTTCCTCTTATCACTAGGAACTACACACAAATTGTGCTCGTCACGTGAAAGGACGTTATCATGACTACAGCTACACAGAGCAGTGTAGGCCAGCTGGCATATTTATGGGCAAAGGTGCCAGTCTTGGAGAGTTCAACCTAGGGTCCACCATTGTTCTTATTTTTGAAGGACCTCGCCATTTCAATTTCACTGTGGCTGGTGGTCGTAAGATCCGTGTAGGGGAAGCACTAGGGAGTCTGTGAACATTCAGGGTTACTGTAAAAGAGGAATGGAGAAAGGTCAGAATGTGTTCTTCCCTCACACTAATATTGTTGCCTAATGATGTGGCACCAGATGGAAAATGCATACATCCTGGGCTTTGTGTTCCATTATCATTGGGCAGCACCTTTCTTTGACTGAGAAATTAGAATACAGCTCCCTTGAAAGAGACTTCCAATACTGGTCCAGCTCACAAGCTTTGTAAGATGGTTATTCTTCCTTTCCCTTGATGTTTGACCACTACCGCTACAGTCCTCCATACTAAGAAGAAGGAACTTACATTAGGATCTCTGCAGTTCTGCAATACCCCCAGTCCAATGAACAGGAGTTCACCTTGTGAATGGAAAACAGGGACTCTCGGCCAGAGGAACAAGGGCCTAAGTCAGGACTGGAGTTCAACAATGATCTACGTTCCAGACTATCTTGTTTAAAAAAAATTAAAAAAAAAAAAAAAAAAGGTGGAGAAAACTTTTAGCACAAAACTTTATTGAAAACAAGTTTACATATGAATCTGCTGTTTAAAGTCACAGAAGATGATGAAGGTACCATCACTCAGGGAGGGGAGACTGAGATCCTAGGAAGTAACTGGGACCCCTAGAGAAACATGAAAAGAAATTTAGAGCACGCGTTTCCAAACTTTTCACGTGAAGGGCAAAGATGGTTGTGATCCCTCTCAGAGATGATCTTGGTGAATGAGAGAGAAGGGGGAACCATGTCTGATCCTTTCAGTGATTTGTTACACTGGGGATGAGTGAAACGGGACAGGGATCCTACAGATAATCCTAACCCCTAAATCCTGCCAACTGAAGGAGTGGAAGATGGGTAAATGCCAGGATAAAGGGAGCAGGACATTTAAGCACCATTGTTTAGGCACAGAACATTTAAGTGCTAGGACATTTGAGCCTAATTCTCTTACTCCCTGGCTGTGCTCCATGTCCGCTTCTCCCTAAAAGTGCCAGTGTCTCTGCCTCTCCAGCATCTTTTCAGCTGCCTGGGATCTCACTTTCTTACCACCCAAGGAGTTGCCTAATCCACAACTCATGAAACATCACAGATGTCAGTTCTGTGAACATATTATAGGCAGCAACTTCACATAAATATTAGCAATGCTAAACATACCTGAACACAGTGAAGGCACTCGCTCAGTACTGAGTGTGCTCATCACCACAAAGCTAGCCTACACCCCAAGGATCATAAGTAAGCAGCAAACCAAAGGTCCATCAAGCCCAATACCTTGTTTCCAACAGTGGCCAACCCAGGTCAAGATCCCAAGGAGTAAAACAGATTTTATACTGCTTATCCTAGAAATAAGCAGTGAATTTCTCCAAGCCTACTAGCCTAAGTTTCAATCACGGCTTATGGATTTTTGTTATAGAAAACTGTCCAAACCTTTTGTAAACCCTGCTAAGCTAACTGCTTTCACCATATTCTCCAGCAATGAATTCCAGAGTTTAATTGCACGTTACGTGAAGAAATATTTTCTCTGGTTTGTTTTAAATCTGCTACTTAGTAGCTTCATCACATGACCCCTAGTCCTAGTATTTTTGGAAAGAGTAAACAAATGATTCACATCAACCCTTTTCACTCCACTCCACCTCTATCATAACTCCCCTGAGCCATTTTTTTTTCCAAGCTGAGGATCCCTAGCTACTTTAGCCTTTCCTCATAGAGAAGTCATCCCATCCCTTTCATCATCTCTGTACTTTTTCTAATTCCAGTATATCTTTCTTGATAATTCCTAACATTCTATTTGCTTTCCTAGCCGCACATTGAGCTGAGGGTTTGTGTATCTTCAACGATTTCACCTAGATCCTTTTCCTGGATGGTGACTACTAACATAGAACCTTGCATCACGTAGCTATAGTTCAAATTCCTCTTTCCCACATGATTCATTTTGCATTTGCTCACATTAAACGAGTCTCCCAAGGCCCTCTTGCATTTTTTCACAATCCTCTTGATGGATACACAACTGATTCCCTTCAGTTCAATACTGAGGCTCTGCTTCACTGACTATGAATTTTAGACCTCAGGCCCCAGGTTCTGTTAATAGCCTAAACCACCAAATCGCCTCATGAGGTTGTCACCTTTTCTGCACTGAGCCTCCAGTCCTTGACTCCTGTGGCACATGGTGCATTGTCCTTCTATCACAAAAGCCAAGGCTATTACATTAGGGGTTGTACAATCACTCAAACTAGGAACATTCAGGATACTATGGCAAAATCCTCTATGGAGGCTAAGACAGTGTTTCCCAATAGATATGGAGAGAGTGCTGGAGAGAAAGTATGAGAGGCTAGGAGACAGAGTATGAGAATTGGACCTACATGGCCTGGCACCTGAGCAGCGGTTCCTAAAAATCCTTAGGGGTAGATTCTCAAAACTAAAATCTGCCTTTAACGTTCTTGCTAAACTGGTTCCATCTGGTTTAGCGTGCATGTATTTTAGTGGCAGGTTTTCAAAACGGCTTCCCAAAGACTTTTCTGAGTTTTCTAGCAGTCTCCGATACTGCCATGCAAATGTAGTACAACGAGAGCATTAATATTAAAATGATCACTCTGAGCAATTCTCCGTAATCGCCAAGTGATTCTCCAACATTGTTGTGCCATATTTGCAGTCAAAATTTACCATGTCTGAGCTGTCGTTGCCTTACTTTCTGATCAGTGCCTGAGCGCTGACTGGCTCAGCAACTGACAGTAAAATAAGGTTTGACAGCTCAGACACCCCCCAATTAAAATTTTTAAAAACCCAACCCAACTTGAAGTTCGGCAGGAGAGATGTCCACTTTCTCCTGTGTCACACAATCATCCACCACTAATAACCCCCCCCAGCAGGAGTGACGCCCCCCTCCCCTGACACCCCCCCTAGCGACGGGAGAGATGCCCACTCCCCCCCCCCCCACCACCATTAAGCGACACACACCCCTGGCGGCGGGAGATATGGCCATTCCCTCCTGCTGCCAAATGATGCAGCCTCCAGCAGCGAGAGAGAGCCTCACTCCCACCACCACGCAACCCACACTGACATTCCCCCATACCTCCGATGACCTTGCTTACCTTACTTATGATGGATGGCTGGAGGGATGCCTATTTCCTCCGGCCAGCTGACCCGCCTCTTCAAAATGGCAGGCTGCCCCTCCCCGGTACATCCAAAGATGCATCACGGAGGGCTATTTTGAAGAGGTGAGCCTGCTGGCCAGAGGGAGTGTGCATCCCTCTGGCCAGCCATCATAAGTAAAGTAAGGAGTGGGGGGGTCATCTGAGGCGCACGTGGGGGGGAGGGAATGGGCATCTCTCCCACTGCTGGGGGGATGTTGCTTGGTGGCGGGAGTGGGCATCTCTCCTGCTGCTTGGAGAGGGGTGTCCAGGGGTGCTTTGCTTGGTAGTAGGAGAGACTGGGCATCTCTCCTCATGCCGGGTGGGGTGTCGAGGATGGCAGGAGAGAGTGCGCATCTCTCCTGCTGCCGGGAGGGGGGGGGGGAGTGGCTCAATTTGGTTTGGGTTTTTTTTGCGTTTATTCTGCGCATGAGCTCATTGCTATCACCAGTGATGGGCACATGCAGATCTAGTGAATTTTCGCTACTCTCCATCACCCTCATTTGCATGAGCGTTATTTGGAGAATGACTTGCTTTTAAAAATTTCTATAATAATGGCTGCGACAGCGGCCCATCGGTTTTTAACATGGATTTTTGAGAATCTAGCCCCTAGTACCTAAACAGTGGGGCCTAAAAGGCAGTACCTAAACTCACATAATCCAGGACAGGATAGTTTGTGTAGCATTTTCTTTTTCTTGGCACCCCTTTTACTCTCTCCTTTCATTTTTCTCTTTGCTCACCCTCCTTCTACTTTTCCCCCATCTGCATCTTCTCTCTCCCTCTCCCCCCCAATCATAAAGCAGGGCACACCTACACACATATAGGTATTGTCAATACCTTGGTACTACAGCCCCCAAGACACACCCACATGCACTGGTTCTGTAGCCTCAGGCACAGGGAGCACCCCCTAACTCAGCATCACTAAAAGCAGGGGACCCTTTGCCCTAGTAGTTAACAATGATCAGATTGTGATGAGTGCAAACTGGGACTAAGTTTCAATCATGGTGATCAGAGACAATTGAGCATTCACTTTTGGTAAATGCAACAGTCTGGAAGATTATGGATAGTATTGGCTCATTGACTTTTATTTAGTTCTGGGCTCAGCCATTTTCCTGGCAGAGGGAAGGAGAAAGAGCAGTGGAAAGACTTACCAAGGAGGGAAAAGCTGCTAAAATTGAAGCTGGACTGCTTACAACCTGTTAAAATGCTCAAGCTGCAGAAGGGAGAGAAAAAAAGAAATATATTTTGCTCTATGGGGCAGGACTGATCTGGAGGAAAAAATAGTGGGCCAGGAAAACTTGCTGCAAAGCCTTCAGTTTTAAGACTCCTGATCTAAAGCTAAGGATAGAAACTTCCTCCCAGATTAAGTCCCTTTGGAATGAAATTTAACAAATCTCTCTTGATCTCTGATCAGTGTTCAAATGATTGAGACTAGCAAAGAGAGAATTCTGAAATCACGTCTGTGCAGAGAAGCATGTATGTCTATGAATCTGGGCCCCTGAAGAAATGTGTGATTTGGTGTTATGTGACTGTTCTGTAGTTGTGTGTATATGAGATTTTATTAATTTACATACATGAGGTTGAATATATGAAGGGCACATGGATTTATTATTTAATCCCCATCTTCATTTCCTATGCTCTCTATCCAATAACAAAGGAAGCATCCACCTAGGACAGGTTCCCCAATTTCTTCTGAACAGAGAAGCACATGGTCCCTAAATTGGCATTTATAAACATTTCTGGTCTCAGGAAACAGCAAAGATGACCAAGAATGAGGGTTACTTTCTAATGTTCACCTTTTAATCCAGCCAAAGTACATAGAAAAGGAAACCATGGGATCCAGTAGCACATTGGGTGCTACTATTAATTATTTCTATAGCACTACCAGACGTACACTGGACTTAGACACACAAAGTACGATAGTAACCCACAGAACTTTATGCATCTAAGTGTTTTGAAAATATGCCTCATCATTTTTAAATGTATTTTATGCCAACTGTGTATTTAATACATTTTTGCTAGTTTTTATGACACATGACTTTTCTCATCTTAAAAACATTCCACAGCAATATTCCTGTGCCACAATTCCATCTGAGAAAAATCAGGAGTTGTTAATATTTACTGAGTCACACATTTGTATTTTTATTTTGAGGCTTGCCCTCAATGTTCCGGGTGTGAGTGTGCTGAGAATAATATACTTATGATATCACAGACAATAGTATCTAATTAGCTCAGCCAATGTGCATGTGATATTTTATGTATGTGATATCATTGTCAATTGTCTCCAGCATGCATGAACTCAATTGTGTTTAGAGGACCAAGTAATTAAGGTGCTTGACTGACTTACATCCTTCAATTATTTTTTAATTACGTTAGAATGTTCTCTTTTATCTTTAGAATGTCATCTAAAAATTCTGGACCATAAATAAATAAACTGTACTGATTTTTTAAGAACTTTTTATTATAAATCAACTAAAAATAAATGTGTTTATAAGTGTAATAAAAGTGATTACCTTCATATGTAAAAACAGTCAGAGGACTATGGCAACAAGATAAAAAGCACCACAAAATAAATTACTAATTTCTCTAGAAAGTCATCTAGAAATTCTTGACCATAAATAAGTGAACTGTACTGACTTTTTATGAATTTTTATTATAAACCAACTAAAAATAAATATGTTTATAAGTGTAATAAAAGTGATTAACTTCATATGTAAAAACAGTCAGATGACTATGGTAACAGGATAAAAAGCACCACAAAATAAATTACTTATTTCTCTAGAATTCCAGTTTACAGCAAATAACTAAAAGAAAATAACACACACACAGAGTTGACCTTGGAGTAGATAGCTGTATTGTTTCATCTTGTTTATGTTATCAAGGAGTAATCTTAATTTAATAAAAAGGTATTGAGTAATGATGTATTGGATTTACATCATTAAAGTAATGAAAATAGATGCGTGTTTTGTGGCTAGGAAGAGCGGCTTTGGATATAGTCTTTTGAAATTAAGAACATCATAGTTCTAACAATCGCCAGCTTCCTCAATGATGGCTCCTGTTCATTCACCTCTGCTGCGGTGGATGCCAGGAGGAAAAGGTATCCTGATAGAGAAGCGGAATTCAATGCAAGTGGAACATGATAAAAATGTTGGGGAAGGCTTAGGACCATGATATTCACTTCCAGTTCTTGAAAGCAGCAAAGGGTTTGGAATTTAGGATATCCTAATGAATGCACATGAGATTGATTTGCTTCCAATGGAGATGGTATACATACAGATCTATCCCATGCGTATTTGTCAGAGATGCCCTGAAAACCTGAGCTGTTTACAGGGACAGACTGAGAGGATCTGGGCACCTTCCCCCAAGGCTCTTGGAGGCTCTCCCCCCCAGGCAGTAAGGCTTTTCTTTTTCTTCCCTCACCTCTATCCCCCCCCCCAATTCATCATTTTACTCTCTTCTTTCCCCCTTCAACCCTCAAGTGCATAACTTCTAACTTTCTTTACTTCTCTTTGCCATCATCCGGTCTATATCTTAAACAGTGTCTTTCATGAGATGCCTGGTATCAGGAGCAATTCAGAGATGCTGCTAGTGGCATGCTTGGAGCCTCTCTTCTGATGTGAACCACTCCCATATAAACTGTAAAGTTGTGTCACAGGGGCGGTTCACATCAGCAGAGAGGCTCCAAGCAGTCTACCGATAGCATCTCTGAACTGCCGTTACTGATGGAAACCTCCAGGACACTGTTTATGTTGGATTGCAGATAGGGAGAAGAGAGTGGGAAGCACTGGGTCCCTGCTGCTTTGGGCCCTTGGGCACTACTCAGTTGCCTGAACAGTCGGTCCACTCCTGGCTGTTTGCAACCCTGAAGGACTATCATTGAATATCAATAACTTAGGAAATCTTAGAGGCGAGCCATTTTCTCTAGAAAACCAACAGAAAAAGCAAGTCTATGCAATCATGTAGAAAGAGTTCCACTTCATAAAGAACCATTAATGTATATAATAATATTCAGCTGCCATGGTCAGTGGCAACTAAGTCAAACACATATTCAAGCCCTACTATCCATATAGCAAGCAGTGCTGGATATCCCAATGGGCTGCACCACTGCTATCCGGATAAAGTTAGAACAGCTTTTGGTCTGTCCTGATTTTATCTGGATAGTTATCTAGCTAACAGTCTGAATTTCACCACTTTCTAGATAACCTGCTCTTCTGACCACACACTACTCCAGCACTACTGCTGAATATGCAAGGAGAGCACTAAGACCCAGATTCTCTATATGGAGCTGATTTTTTTTAAGCCCAAGCTCAGTGAAAAACGTTGTTTAAATGGACAGTTTTTCACTGGATTTTCAAGATGCCTAAAATATCGGTGCTAGAATTGCGCCTCCATAGATGCTTTATGATGCCTAATGCCACTGTAGGTGTGATTAACACTGAAAGTGGCATTAGGTGCCGTAAAGCGCCTACAGAGGCGCAATTCACAGAAATGTAAGCCTGGAAAACCTTGGCTTACATTTTCAGTGCCTACATTTGCCAGAGGCGTGATTCTCTAACTGGCACCATTGCATGATTTATACGCAATCAGTGGTCACTGACATCAGCGCCAGTTAGAGAATCTGGGCCTAAGGGAATTATTCAGATAAATGCTACTGCTATCTGGATAGTTCCTTATGAATATTGGGCTCATAAGGCTGGATTCAGTAATTGATGCCCAAATTTGGGCACCAAAAAAAAAAGCATTGAGCGCTATTCTAAAAACTGTGTTCCGAGTTGGGCCTTGTTTATAGAATAGCCCTAGGATCTGTGCAAGGACTTACACCAACTGAACGTGGTGCAAATTCTCATGCCTAAATTAGGCACAGATCTCCTGTATTCTATAATACTGCATGCAACTTAAGTGAACGCCCGACTCACCCATGCCCCTTTCACAGCCATACCCTTTCAGTTATACACTAAAAGAATTTACACTGGCATCTGCATAGCACCTAGCAAGATATGTATTTAAATTTAAATTATCAATGCCAATAATTGTTAGCACCCAATTATGGGCACTAATTGGCATGTTACTCGATTAAATTGTGCGCACAAATTAGGCACACACCTAAATTTGTGCTTAGAATTTTAAGCATCATATATAGAATTTGGGGAATAGTGTATATCTACAATAAGGATAGATCAGGTGGTGTGGGAGAGCATCAGTCATCCTTTTGGTAAGAAAAGAGGTCTGTAAGCAAATTTTTTTAAAAATTAAGTGTAGGTGGTGGTGAGGGGTATACTGATCTTATTGGAAGTTTTTCCTAGAGGGTCAAAGGACAGAGCAGAAAGCCAGATTTGGGGCAAAGAAATGGGAGAAATTTAAAAAAGCATAGAATTTTGGGCTGACAATGAAATTAACTCTAGGAAGGATAGATCTTATGAGGAATGATTCCATTCGCCAGATCATAACGTATCCCCCAGCGCAAGGTTGACCTCTTCTTCTCAGTGGGCACCACATAGTTGTTGGGGACATATACCTGAGATGTCCTGTGATGTGGCTGAGGAGCTTTGTACAGCATTTGCTCACGCATACCCCAGCGCAGTTCTTTCCTGTCTTTCTCTCCTGGGGCCTGGAAAGCATCCCAGCCCCTCTTGTACTGTTGGTATTTAGCCACAGGATCTGTTTTTCTCTGGTGGTTTCCAACAAGCCTAGGCCGAATGAATGATTTGAGTCTGTCATGGTCCTCTTGCTCCTGTCTCTGATTCCATGAATACATGGGCACAAGACTCATTTCCAACCTCTCTGAGTCAGATTCACCTTTCCAGGGTTCTTGGCCCCAGTAGAACTCAGAATCCATCTCACTGACTGTGGATTCATCAGAGATTTGGACCCGTCCATCCTCACTCTTGCGTAATACTTTTCTTTTCATAGTTGGCCTTCGCCACTCTTCTGCTGGCCCCTCCTGGGGACTGCTAGAACCAGTACTAGCACAAAGGCTACCATCTCCACCACAGCTGTTTGGCCTCTCCTTAGTGATAAATGGGGCTGCCTGCCTGTCATCAGCATTTGAGAGGTTGCCATTGAATGGGATGGTTAGAGGAAGGCTCTCAATTCTGGCTTTGTTCACTGGACATCCTTTCCATGTGCTGCTCTTGGAGAAGGCAGAAGCAGTCTGTTGGACTGGATCAGTCTGTGCATGTTGCTCAGGCCAGGCATTGTCTCTGGTATAGGAAGCTGCACCTTGGAAAGGTCTAGTCTGTGGAGGATTGCTACAAGCAGAGAGGGCACTCCATCTCTCTCTCCCAGATATGCAGTCTACACTCCCAGGCATACCTACTTCAGCACTCCTTTCAGAGTAGAAGCCAGCTCCTAAGGTTGATTTGGAGCAAGTAGGAGGCTCTGTCCAGGCCTCCTTCCCAGAAATGGTGACTGTACCACAGGAAGGCTCAGCCCTTACATAGGAAGAGGTTGCCTGGATTGATTCTGGCCATCCCTCCTTCCTGTTTCCTGAAGCCCAGCTTTGGTCTTCCTTGGGCTGTGGTGCCTCTTCCACCATCTGGTGTACCATCAACTGTTCTAGATCTCGCTTGAATTCCATGAGCCGCTCCTGGGGGACATGACTGAAACCCAAGAGGGCAAGCTCATGCCTCAACTCCTCCTCAGTCACTTCAGGGGTCAGCCCTACTTTACTGCTGCTTCTCTTTCTTTCTAGTTTCTGCTGTTGTCTCCAGCAAGTATCCAGGCTGTTGTCACGGTCCATGTATTTTCTGCTTTCTGGCTCCTTCAGGGAGAGATCCATGCTACTGTCCCACTCAGGATCAAAGTATGGAGTGTACTGTATATTTGACTCAGTCCTGAATAAAAGTCTCTCAGTAACTCGAGGTATGTTCTCTGTATCTAAGAACTTGTTCTCACTATCTTTTTGTCAGAATGAGAAGCCACCCTTTCTGAGAAAAACAGTCTAGTGTGAATATGATCTCCTTTAGTAACAAGAAGATAATCGATGTCGAATCTCTTTGTAGTAAATAAAACGGCAATGTGCAGCAGTTTCTAATCTGATCTCCGTAATCCCGCACAGGCTGCCGCCGTTTTATTCTAAGCACCGGTAATCTGTCTCAGGTAGTCCTGAGCGTATGGCTCTCTGTGACAGGTGATGATGATGACGACAAACCGCAGTCTCTTACCGCTCCCTGGTCACACATAAGCGGTCTTTCTGGCTTTTATAAGCAATAGTGCAATTCTCAGGCTTGTTTCTGAGTCTCTACTCAAGTTGGGTCTATGAATCTAGCATTATCGTTCAGTTCCGGGCCAGATCCATCCCCAGAGCATAAATGCGAGCTTTGATCCCAGGCCCACAAATGCCTTTCCTCTTCCTGAGAGTGAATAGATATTTATTTTCCTCGTCACTGGTGGTTTCTTCTCTTTTTATCCTCAAAAACTCACGCACAGCGTATTCAGAGGATACACATCCTCTCTGCTAGTGTCTGTCTCCGAGAACCCAGAGCTTTCTTCATCACTTCCTGCTTCTGCGTGCCACTCTCGCCAGCTGGTGGGATTTTTTTTTCTTTGTTTTCTCCTTCTCTTCTTTCAATTCCCGGGTCTCGATGGCGGGAGGAGCCTTCTCCTAACGGCTCCCGACAGCCTCTTCAGGACTACAGCTCCCGACAGACTTCATTACATAAACGCCAAGGCCTTCCGCAACACCAACGGAACTGTGCGTTCTAAATAAGGGGGGGGGGGGGGGGGGGGGGACTACAATTCCCAACAGCCTCCGCTGAACAACGTGCCGGCGCACAGTCAATTTCCTATCGCAAGCAGGCCGAAACGGTGTGGGGAACTGCATCCCCATGAGGTGAGATCGTTTTGTACGATGCAGAATGTAATATACTAGAGAATGACACGGGGACAAATTTGTCCCCCGTGGGATTTATCTCCATCCCTGCAAACTAAGATTTTAAAGTGTTCGAGGCTTATGCAGATAGGGACAGGACGTTGATGTAGATATAGATCCCAAATTTGTCCTCGTGTCAATTCTCTACAAACTCCTATTCCTTTGAGGAGGAAGAGAGGATGGTAATCACGCAAAATATATTTAAGAGTCTTTTCTGACCAGCCAACCATCAACTGTGCACCTCTGCCTTGCTGAGGTCTCCAGCATTTCCCCTTCCCTGCAAGAGGTCCAGTATCTCTCCTGGAGTGGAGGAGTAGCTTAACGAGTACTGCAGCGGCTGGGAAACTGGGTTCAGTTCTCACTGCAGCTCCCTGTGACTCTGGGCAAGTCACTTAACTCTCCCATTTTCTCAGGTATATCATATGTAAACTGCTTTGGGTGTAACCACAGAAAAGTGGTATATATATCGAGTCCCACCCCCTTTCCTTTCTAATCAGGTGAGGCTCTGGCCCATGTCGTCATTGGCTTCTTACTCCCATGAGCATATTTGGGGGGCTTATTTTACCACGACCTTCCACTGTTCTGAATGGTGCAGCCTCTATCCAACCTCCTCCTTCCCACGGAGTTGGGCATCACTCTTGTCCATCTGCTCCCTCTGCACCACAGTTCTTCAGTATATTGAAAAGGCTTCTGGGGCAGGCCGAAGGCAGCAGACACACTGCACTGATGCTGCAGGTAGTACTCTGAATACTGAAGAACTGCAGCGCGGATGGAGACAGACAGGGGAAAGCGATACCTGGCCCCGGAGGGGGGGGGGGAAGAGGCCATACTACCATGATTTCAGACCCAACTGGGATGGGGGTGTTGGAGATAGCACTCATGGGAGGAGGGGTTGGAAGGTGAGAAACAGATAAATATCCATGTGTGTGTGGGAGTTAAGGGAGGGAGAAGGGGATGGGGTTGGTTGGTTGGAAGGAGAGAGAAAGATAAGCACTCATGGCAGGGGCCTAGGGAGAGATGCTACCATGAGGAAGCTTTTGGGGAATAGGGGGGGGGAGAGACACACACATGCTGGGATTGGAAGGGGGAGATAGAGAAAGACAGTGGATCCAGGGAGGCAGTGAAAAAGGCTATTGGGAATAGAATATAGAGAATGGCCTTGAAGACAGATGGAGCTGGGACTGATAGGGTGATGAGCTGTAGTGGAGGATGGATGAGGGCTAAAAGGGTACAGAATATGGGAATGGGGAACTAAGGAAATAGGTGAAAGGTGGGGTGTGGGACAAGGGTGCAACTGGTAGGAGGCAGGGCAGGTGAGGCAGGGGCTTAGTGGGTTGGTAGGGGTGGGCACAAAACCAAAGTTGGCCTAAGGCACCACATCCTCTTGAGCTGACCCTTCCTCTGTCCACTAAAATGTCCAGCATCCCGGTCCCTGCCACTGTCACCTTTCATGGAACTAAGCTTACATGAAAGCGAAGTGCAATGATGGGCCTTTGAGCATCCCTGGGCTTTCTTGAATTTGTTACAGAGTTTATGGTGCTTCTATTCCCTTTTTCTTCCCTTTCAAAAGAAGCCCTATTGATAATTCAGGAGGTGGAAAAAAATTCCAGCACAAAGGAGTCATGTGGGAGTCTGGAATGAGTAAACTAAGGAAGCAGAATCATCAGTGGTGGGTAATAACAGGAAATCTAAGACTGTTGTTCCTAGATTGTGGGTCATACCACTCTAATTGAGGTCACATGTAGAGAATGACATGGGGGAAAACATTTGTCCCTGTCTCCGCCCCATCCTCGCGAGCTCAGCCCTGTCCCGCCCCCGTGAGCTTGGTGCCCATCCCCGCAAGCTCGGTCCCTGTTTCCACCCCGTCCCCGTAAACCATCTGATTATATCCACACAAGCCTTGAATAGTTTTATACTGAACTTAAAGTATAAAAAGAAACAATTGTCATTTTATAAATCAAAGTTCTGGCTGCCGAACTAGAGGAAGAGATCTTCAGCTGGCAGGGCTTTGTTTATAAATGTTTATCAACACAACTAATGTACTACTTTATCCTAAAGCAAAAAAAAAAAGAAAAGATATAGAATCTTTTTTTTTCTACCTTTGTTGTCTGGTTTCTGCTTTCCTCATCTTCTCATCAATTCTATTCCTTCCATCCACTCTGCCTTCTCTCTACCTCTTCTATATGAAATCTACTCTTCTATGCTTCTACCAGAAATGCTTCTCCCCCCCTGGGGGGGGAGGTGGAGGGAGAGATGGAAGGGAGAGGCAGTTTCTGGTAGAAACATAGAGCACATGCTGGATTGGGGAGACAGATACCAGATCTGAGGGGAGGAAAGGAAGAAAAGATGCTAAAAACCACCTGGGGGAAGGAAGGAAAGATGGAAGGGAAGATGATGCCAAACTATGGGGGGAAGCGAAGGGAAGAATATGGGTTGGTCTGGCACCCATATTCTTCCCTTCGCTTCCCCCCATAGTTTGGCAACGTCTTCCCTTCCTTCCCCCAGGTGGTTTTTAGCATCTTTTCTTCCTTTCCTCCCCTCAGATCTGGTATCTGTCTCCCCAATCCAGCATGTGCTCTTTTTTCTTTATCCCCTCCTACCATCCAGTATGTGTTCCCTTCTCTCTCTCTCTCCCCACCCCACTTTCTTTCAGCGTCTTCTTCCCTCTCCTCCTACCCACTAACATGCAGTGTCTGCTCCTCCCTCCCCTCCCCCTCTCCACTTCTTCCAGTGTGTTCCCCTTTCTCTCTCCTACCACTTCCATGCACGCGTTGCCTCACTTATCACCCCTCGTGATCATGTGGTCCAGCAGCCTCCTGCCTCCTTCCTTCCTCCCTCCATATCGCCACAATCCGGGCACCTCCCTCCCTTTCCTTCGCTGGTGATTTTCATTTTTCTGTTTCCAAGCAGCCTGAGCCTTTTCTCAAGTCGCATGCGACTGCACTGAAACTTTTCCTCTGACGCAACTTCCTGTTTCCGGTTGATTCAGAGAAGTTTTAGTCAGCCGTGCGTGACTTGTTTAAAGGCTCGTGCTGCTCAGAGATAGAAAAATGAAAATCATCAGCGAAAGGGAAGAGAGGGAGATGTCTGGACCGCGGCAATCGGGAGGAAGGAGATAGAGAGCTGCTGGACCGCGCAGTCAGGAAGGGTGATCAGTGAGTCAATACGCACAAAATACTTAACTCCGGGGACAAGGCCATTCACCGCTCCACGGGGTGGTGAATGGCCTTGTTCCCATACCCGTGGCAACCAGTTTTTTTCCTCCCCATTTTAGCAGGTTACTCGTGTCTATCCATGGGTAACAATCACCGTGCCATTCTCTAGTCACAAGTAACAGGTTGCTCCCCTCCCCATCTTGCTTCAACTGTCTGATACTTTTGTCAGTATTGTTCACAATCTACATATACCTTGACTCACTGTGCTCAATTGGATTTCTTCTTAACTTTTCTATTGTACTTTCAGCTTATCCTCTATTGGTGTGAATGAATGGCATAGTGGCTAGAGCAGCTGCCACTGTACCTCCTTGTGCCTCTGGGCAAATCACTTAACACTTCCTTGCCCCAGTACAAAGTAAGTACCTATCTAAAATATGTAAACTGCTTTGATTTTAATCAGACAAAAAAGCAGTGTAAGTCTCATCCCCTTTACTTTTATTGGTTCTTCTATCGCTATTCCATTATCAGCATACTTCAAGGCTTAGGGGTCCTTTTATCAAGCCACACTAGCGGGGTTAGTGCGTCGGACATTTCATCACACGCTAACCCCCGCGGCCGGCTGAAAAACTAACGCCTGCTCAATGCAGGCGCTAGCGGTTAGCGCAGCAGGCGGTTTAACGTGCATTAAACCCCTACCGCAGCTTGATAAAAGGACCCCGAAGTCCTGAGCCCGCTTCTTTTAATTTAATGTGGTGTCTTATATACCACTAAATCTCCCAAAGGATTTGAAACGGTTAACAAAACAATTACATTGACTTAAGTAAAGGCCAAAAATCTAATCAGATACTTTGAACTTCCTTCTCTGTCCCAACAGGCTCACAATCTAACAATACTACATATGAAAGAAATAATTACTTATATTTACCTATAAAAAGAGAAGGAAGAGGGAAAAGATAATACAATAAATTCAATACTATAGGTGCGTAAAAGGCTCTATATATTTATTTTCTAGGTGCTTTGTTTTTTTTAAAGGCTTTCATTAATGATGTTCATCAAGTCGCTAGGACTCAAACATGAGTCGATGGCATCTAACATAAGTATTTTAGATCCAGAACAAAGATTTACTGTTTATATTAATTTTTGTCCTGGATCTAAAGTTATTAAGATCCAGAACAAAAAATTTAGGGGTCCTTTTATCAAGCCGCGCTAGTGGGGTTAACGCGTCGGACATTTCATCACACGCTAACCCCTGCGGCCGGCTAAAAAAACTAATACCTGCTCAATCAGGTGTTAGCGGCTAGCATGGCAGGTGGTTTAACGCGTGGTATTACGCAAGTTAAACCTCTACCGCAGCTTGATAAAAGGACCCCTTAAAGCCTATTATCAGATTGTAAAAGT
The DNA here is from genome assembly GCF_902459505.1 of Geotrypetes seraphini. Classification (NCBI taxonomy): domain Eukaryota; kingdom Metazoa; phylum Chordata; class Amphibia; order Gymnophiona; family Dermophiidae; genus Geotrypetes; species Geotrypetes seraphini. The sequence continues at coordinate 105,876,599 of NC_047088.1, read as the reverse complement.
TTCAAGTTTTTATTATATTTGATTTACTGCTAAAAGAGCCTAAACAGTTTCCATGTATAAAATATAAAATAGGGAAGACGTACAGGGATTGTTAAAAATAATGAACAGACGTACTTGACACAAGAAGAAAAAACAAATAACGGATACATCATAAATTAAAAAGAGAGGGGAAAGGGACAAACCAAGAGGGTCAGTGGCAGTAGATTGCTGATGAGAAGAGTGGAAGGAAAGGAAGAGAAAAAAGATGAAAAAACAGGAAAGGGAGAGGAGGAGAGAAAAAACATTTTACAGAATGGGGTTCAGATGAGTGTCGTAATCCTAAGTATCAAAAGTGTCTACAATACAATGTTTGTCATGCTATGTTTGCCATACAATGCTCATCATGCTGTTTCACCATACCAAATTGTTATGCTACGTTTTATCATGTTTTGTTAACCGTTATGCCATCCCTGTCAGACAATGTCCTGCTATGCCATGTTTGCCAATACCTTGAATAAAAACACTTTAATATGTATGTAAACTTGTAACCTTTTCTGAGCTCCCCTGGGAGGACAGAATAGGAAACAAAATAAATAAACAAATTAGCATTGCTATACTGATGGCTGCAAGATCTACACCTCTTCTCCAAAGTTTTTATCAAGATTCCAGTCCCAAATTTCAGCCTGCTTGCCAGACATTGCCACTAATGTCCTACCATTATAGCAAAGACTGAATTTCTGGCCTTTGTCTTTAGATCTGCTTTCCAGTGGAATAGGTGAGAGAGTCTAGACAAGTGGGCAGTGTCCCCATGGCTGTGGGTGCCATCTGTAGAAGGAATCCAGGTTGGATTTTTATCTGTGCCTCCTCTGTATTTCGCTGAGCTCCTTAGCTCCACCTACAGTTTATCCCTTCTGCACACATGCCTGCAGAAGTGTGTTTGTTTTGCTCTTTACATTTTATTATTTTATTCAATGTTTTTAGTCCTTATTTCTTCGGGATTCTTGTGCTCGGAGAGTTTCTTTTGCTTTGCCTGCATTGAGAACACACAGACATTTGTCTGTAGCTGATAGGCCAATCCCAGTGGGTACCTGTTAGCCGTTTTCTATGGAACTCGGGGCCGTCCCTGAAGTTGTCTCACCTACTGTTAAACAGGGGTTGAGCACAGACTGTTAGGCACCCTTAGGAGGCTCAAGTTTATTTAAAATTTCTTATACAACTTAATCAAACCTTCTAAGCGGTGTACAAAAATGTTAAAACCACCTATTAACTAAAATACAGTTTAAAAACACACAACAATACTAGGGAAAGTACTAACTTTAAAAGACTTAAAAAAAATATTTTACAAACAGACAAGAGGGAAAGAAGGCCTAGAACTACAATATGTAAAGAAAAAGAAAACATGTAAGGGAAAAAAACAATAGGGAGGGGAGCAGGTATTAAGAATCCTTCTAGGTACTAGGTCGTCCTTAAAAGGACAGTTAGGTTTGGAAAGCATCAAGGAAGAGAAATGTCTTTAATTTCAACTTAAAGTCTGTTAGTGTAAGTTTTTCGCGTAGGTTTGGAATACTGTTCCAAAGAGAGGGGGCACTAACAGAAAAAATTGTAGACCTTAATGTATTTATATGTTTCAGTGATGGGATAGTAAGAAGGTTTTGAGCTGTAGATCGTAAAGTCCTTGTAAGGTTGTAAGGGATAAGTAAGTTATTAATGAATTCTGGCTGGTTGTTTTCTCTGGTTTTAAATGTTAATAAAATAATTTTATGGGTGATTCTGTGTTGTATAGGCCAGTAGCCTATGTCAATTGCCAGGAAAGTGCCAGGAGCAATTCTTTAGCTCAGAAGGCCCACCTTCTCTTTCTGTAGGGAGTATGCCACCTCCAGGCACACTCAGCAGCGCATGTGGAGGGAGTTGACATTATTCAGGCCGACTTCCTCAGCAGACAGCCCTTGGATCAGGGTGTCTGGGATTGGACCCAGCAGTGTTCTGTGCCATTGTACGGCACTGGGGTAGGTCCCACTTCAACCTCATGGCCACATCTAAGAACTTGAAAGTAGATTGATTCTTCATTCGAAGGTCCAAGCTCAGAAGCAAAAGTTTCAACACACTGGTGCAGCAGTGGCCTCATGGACTCCTCCTGTATGTCTTTCCTCCCTGGCCCATGATAGGCTAAGTCTTTTGGCGGATCTAGGACCCTCTGGGCCGTGTTGTTCTGGTGGCTCCAGACTGGCTTTGCAAGCCATGGTATTCAGATCTCATGCATCTTTGCTGGGGTCGAGGCCTTCTATGGAGTGTCAATCCTGACCTACTTCTGCAGGGTTCAGTCTGTGAGGAGAACCCGGGTCGCTTTGCTCTTACGGCATGGCTCTTGATCGTGCAGCTTTAGACCACATAGACTCTTCTTTTTTTTTTTTTTTTTTTTATTTATCAAGTTTTCATCATTATCATTTACAGATAATATTAAAGAAAGGAAAATCACAAGTAAAACATAACTATTACTAACATTAGACATCTCACTAGTTCCTCAAGTCCACATAAATGGGAGAAAGTATCCTAATAATCTAAAGAAATCAATCAATATTAAATATAATCCTTGATCAAAGATCAACATTAATGGTGCATCAATATTTTAAACTCCAAATATTAATTCACGTGATGTCTACCTAACTTCATTAAGTTGTAAAAATTGTTCCAACTGAATCGAGTCCCAATATACATATTCAATATCTTTAAATGTAATTAAGCATTTACAAGGAAATTTTAAATAAAAGGTGGCTCCCAAATCCAACACTCTTGATTTCAAAGCTAAAAAAGCTTTTCTCCTCAATTGCGTGGCTTGGGCCACATCTGGAAAAATCAATACAGTATCACCACAAAATTTCACTTGCTTATTCCGAAAATAAGCTTTCATTATTAAAGATTTATCAATTTCTCTTGCACATGTTATCAATAGGGTAGATCTAGTTTGAATTCTATCTTGAGAGTCCTCCAAAAAACCAGTTAAATCAAAATCAATTTGTTCCAACTGATCTACACCCATTTCTACGGGAATTTTCTTTCTCTGAGGGATGTAATATAAATTAGTTATGGGCAAATTCTCTGCGTCAGTTAATCCCAATATTTCCTTAAAGTATTTCCGAATCAATATTTCTGGGGATAGTAATTGAGTTCTTGGGAAATTAACTAACCGTAGGTTTTTTGCTCTTTGTAAATTTTCCATTTTTTCAAATTTCATATGAGTAATATGAGAATCTTTAACAGTTGTTGAGGTCACTGCTTGCAATGTAACCACATGAGACTCAGTTGTTCTAATACATTTTTCCATAATTTTTAAATTAGAATCAACATTTTCCAGCTTATCAATTACCTCCTGCGAAAATCTTACATCTTGAGTCACCACTGACTTTAATAACCCCTCCATTCTAGTATTTATTTGCCAAAGATCTTTAAGCGTAACTTCCTGTGGCTCTACCTGGGAGTCACTTGCAAGTAAAGCCTCATCCTGAAATGATAAGGCTTTAGGTATGGCCCCATAAATTAATGAGGACAACCCCTGTTGCACAGGTACTCCTATAGGTTGAGAACTGGAACCTAAGTTAGGATCCAAACCTACTGGAACATTTGGTGGAGGCGGTGGAGTTCTTCCTGGGGGACTAAGAGACGCCCCTGATAGCGAGTCAACTCCCTGACTTTGGCCCAAGGCACTGGTTGAAACAAGGTGTCTCTCTATGGGACCAGGCAAATTAGGTGTTGATACTTTTGGTTTCCCCTTTCTTTTCCCCATAGTAATTCACAAATACATACAGTTAGTGCTGCTTCCCTTGTCTCCAAGGGGCTCCCAAGGGGCTGGCCCCTTAGGGCACGCCCCTTTGGCCACGCCCTGCGGCCGCGCGCCACAGTCGCGGCGTCCCTTTCACTGGCAATGAAAGGACCCGCGTGACGTCAGGGCAGCTATCCCCGCAAGTGCCTGCAGAGATCTGTTCCCGACGCTCTGACTCAGGCTGTTAGGTGAGTGCTGCAATCCTGGACCGATATAGTCCACCACTTCTGGCACCTCAGAATAGAATAATTCCTCCAGAGAAATGCAGTCGCGGCGTCCCTTTCACTGGCAATGAAAGGACCCGCGTGACGTCAGGGCAGCTATCCCCGCAAGTGCCTGCAGAGATCTGTTCCCGACGCTCTGACTCAGGCTGTTAGGTGAGTGCTGCAATCCTGGACCGATATAGTCCACCACTTCTGGCACCTCAGAATAGAATAATTCCTCCAGAGAAATGCAGTCGCGGCGTCCCTTTCACTGGCAATGAAAGGACCCGCGTGACGTCAGGGCAGCTATCCCCGCAAGTGCCTGCAGAGATCTGTTCCCGACGCTCTGACTCGGGCTGTTAGGTGAGTGCTGCAATCCTGGACCGATATAGTCCACCACTTCTGGCACCTCAGAATAGAATAATTCCTCCCACATAGACTCTTCTGATGTGGTTCTTGGCACTCTTCTCTTGTCAAAGAAAGCAACTGTTATATCTGCTTCCGCTTCGGCGTTGAAGACTTTCCAGCATTGGTGTGCTCAAGACCAAGCGAAGTCATATTCTGCTCCACTTTTGGTGGTACTGACCTTTCTCCAAGCTGGTCTTGCTCAAGGCTTCCCTTCGGGTCCAAGTTGCTGGGCTCTCTTGTTTTCGATCCCGGGGCCATTCTTCGTCTTTGGCATCTTGCCTTGGCGTTGCTAGATTTCTGAAAGAGGCTCTTCGCTTTGGACCACCGGTTAATCTGACATTCTCTTCCTGAGACCTCAACCTGGTGCTGTCTAGTCTATCCAAGACTTTCTTTGAGCCCTTTTGGGATGCTTCCCTCTTGGACTTGACACTCATGGCAGTTTATTCTGATCGCTGTTCCATCAGTGAGGCATGTCTATGGATTCCAGCCTCTTTCTTGCAGTGAACCATTCCTCTGATCTCGGAGATAGGGATTTCCTTGTGCATAGTTCCTTTCTTCCCGCTGAAGATGGTTTCGACTTTCCATATTGATTAGGGAGTTTGCTTGTTTTTCTGCCTACTGGTTTAAAGACACAGGATCATGTTTTGAGGAACCTAAATAGGCTTCTTTGCTTTCTGGACCATTTGCTTTCTGACCATTTGTTTGGGCTGACTCATTCTGTCAAGTGGGATGCTCCCGCTTCTAAGGCCATGATGTGGACCTGGTTCCAAGGTTTCCTAACCAAACGATCTTATCAAGTGGTCCATGAAGGAAATTACTCTGAACCCTGGAAAAGCTCCTCGGGAGTCCCACAAGGATCCCCCCTATCTCCCACCTTGTTCAATATATACATCTCTTCTCTAGGCCATCTTTTACAAAAGCTTAACCTAACTTATTATATATACGCAGACGACATCTCCATATTAATACCAATAACAAATGTGACCTCAACCAACTCAAAACATATCTCCTCCATCATGCTCGAAATAGAAAAATGGACTTTAAACTTCAAACTGAAATTAAACTCAGAAAAGACAAAGATTTTCCTTGCTAACCCAAACGAGAAAATCTCCGCAACTACAATATATGTAAACGGCCATGATCACCCAATACTAAAAACCATAAAAATACTGGGAGTCACTCTGGATACCCACCTGTCCCTGACCGAGCACATAAACTCGGTGACTAAAAAATGCTTCTTCATCCTTTGGAAACTGAAAACCATAAAAAAATACTTCGACCCGTTATCCTTCAGAATATTGGTACAATCACTGATTTTATCCACCCTGGACTACTGTAACATTGTCTACTTGGGAATATCTAAAAAAAATGTGAGAAAACTGAGAATAGTTCAAAATACGGCCATCCGTCTAATATTCGGACTAAAGAAGAGCGATCATGTTAGTCCATTCTACAAACTCCTTCATTGGTTACCAATTGAAGCACGAATTCTATTCAAATTCTCCTGCCTCTGCTATAAACTAATCTGGGGACTGGCCCCCAGCTACCTACTACCTCACTTCGAATTCCACTCCTCTATTAGGCCTACCAGAAACCGTAACCTCTTTACCTACCCAAATATCATAGGCTGTAGATATCGCACCTTCTTTGATAGAACATTCAAATTCCAAGCAGGTAGACTGCAAACTTGGACAGGCTACTTCACTTATGCCGCCAGAGAATCATATAGTATCTTTAGGAAAGAACTAAAAACCACATTGTTTAAGAAATTTATAACCTAACCAGACTTCTCCCCTAAAATCGGAGCCTCCTCTCATCCCAAGGAGTCCGTCTACCCTCTTCTGCCAAAATTTCTATCTTTAATTGTTACCAGTTTTTCCCACTGGTGCCCGTCCTTCATTCAAATGTACCAAGTTAACAACTTACTTCTCATCAACATCTTATGTTATCTTTTTCACCTTCGCAGCCTTGCACCTTTGTAACTCAAAGCGCAATCTCCTTTCTCTTCTCCTACTTATGCTCTGAATATCGTCGACTGTATAATGCTACTCATTGTGAAACCATGTAATACACAGCCCTGTAACTTTCCTGTTACTATCACTTGATGTTCAATGCTATACTCTGTAATTCGCTGTCTGTACAGTTTCTCTTCATTGTAAACCGCCTAGAAGTCGCAAGATTGTTGGCGGTATATAAGAATAAAGTTATTATTATTATTATTATTTCTAGATGGATTAGTGAGGCCCTTTCATCAGCCTACATTCTTTCTGGGAAAGAGTCTCCTGTTTCCGTTAAGGTGCATTCTTATAGATGTGTGGCTTCTTTGTAGACTGCAGCTAGAGCTGTCTCCCCTCAGGAGATTGCATAGCAGTAACCTGGTCCTCTCTACACACGTTTCCCAAGTTTTACAGAGTGGATGTAGCAGCGAGACAGGGCTCTGCCTTTGGATTCTCAGTCTTGAGGGTCGGCGCAGTAAGCCCACCATAGTTTTTTGGGGACTGCTTTGTACGTCCCACTTGTCTAGAATGTCTTACCTATTGCACTGGAAAAAGAGATTATGTATTTACCCTGGTAATCTTTTTTTCTAGTAGATAAGTTAGACATTCTAGACTCCCGCCCTTCCTTCCTGCGCCTGACTTCTGTCTCAATTTTTAACTTGTATGCCAGTCAGCCCTTGGGAGCTAGGGAGTACGGTATATTGAGTGTGTGTGTGTATGTATGTGTATGTATATGTATATATATATATGTATATATATATATATATATGTATATATATATATATATATATATATATATATATATATATATATATATATACTATATAATAAAACTCGCCGGCAGGACTGGACGCCAGCACTGGACTCCCTGCTCTCTGTGTCGCCTCCTCTCACCAGCCGCACCAGCGTCGGAGAAGGCTTCCGACGCTGGCGGGATCGAGAGGAGCCGCGGCGACACCTCACGGGGCGGGAAGGGAAGCCCAAAACACTCCAGCCGCGAAGGGATGCCCTGGTTCCGACACCAAACCAGCTGATTCCAGCAGCATGTGCAGCACTCTATACACACTGCTTCGGGGCCTTTTACTGCCCTGATTTGCTCTGCCGCGTCTCTGATGATGTCATCAGGGATGCGCCAGAGTAAATCAGGGCAATAAAAGGCCCCGAAGCAGTGTGTGTAGAGTGCTGCACACGCTGCTGGAATTGGCAGGTTTGTCGGACCGCGGGAAGGGAAGGGTGGGGGCTGCAAGGGACTAAGGGAGCATGCAAGACCGAGGGAAGGGAAAGGGGGGTAAGGGAAACGCTGCTGCTGTATAGGGAAGTGGTGTGGGGTGGGAGGGAATGCAGCTGTGGCTGCTGCACAGGGAAGTGGGGGGGGGAGAGAGACAGATAGATAGAAAGAAAGCCAGACAGCGAGAGGAAGGGAGACAGAAAGAAAAGAAGAAAGGCACAGGGGCAGAGAGAGACACAGAAAGACAGACAGAAAAAAGGGGGCCAGGGAGAGAGACAGATAGAAAGAAAGACAGCGGGAAGGAGAGATACACAGAAAGAAAGACAGACAGATATATATTCTAGCACCCGTTAATGTAACGGGCTAAAATAGTAGTGTGTATGTATATGTATATATACATATACACATATACATACACACATATATACATACTAGTCTTATAGCCCGTTACATTAATGGGTGCTAGAACATATGTGTGTGTTTCTGTCTTTATTTCTTTTTCTTTTTCTCTCTCTCTCCTTAGCCACTTTCTGTATTTCTGTCTTTCTTTTTCCTTGGCTGTCCATTCTCCCTTCCTTTTACCTCCCCTGTGTCCACCCCTACCCCTTCACTGCTCCTCTTATCCAGCAGTAGCCCTTCTCCCTTTGTTTTATCTCCCCCCTGCTAGAATATATGTCTGCTGTCTTTCTTTCTGTCTCTCTCTCCACTGTCTCTCTCCCTGCCCCTTTCTTCTTTTCTTTCTCCCTCCCTCTCACTATCTTTCTTTCTATCTGTCTCTCTCCCTGCCCCCTGTTCAGCAGCATTTCTCTCCCCCCCTCCACTTCCCTGTGTAGTAGCCATATCAGCATTCCCTCCCCCTCCATTTCCCTGTGTGGTTGTGTCAGAGCAGTGAGGAGGAGTGAAGTGGCTTGGAATTGAGTGTGCTGAATCCTAGGAAAGGTGGCAGTCGGGGGAGTAAGTGTGCCAGATTGGGGGTGGAATGGGAGCAGGGCAGTTGGGGAGATACAGTAAAAAAAAGGATGTTTATGGGTGAGGGTAGAGTTTTGAAAGTGGTCACTGAGGGAGAAGTTGGGAAACAAATGAATTGGATGGGAGGAGGGAGATAGTTTTGGTGTCTGTCAGAGCAGTGGAAGGAAAGAGCAATTGAGTGAATGTCGCAGCAGTCGAGGTTGGGAAACAGTTTTGAAGTGTGTGTGCCACATGGAGCCAGAGCAGTAGAGAATCTGGGTCAGACTGAGAGAGGAAACAGCAATGAAGTTTGGCGTTTCAGAGCGCATGGTCAGAACAGCCCAAAAAGTAAAGAAAGAGAAAGGCATTTGTTCTATACCTGATGCAAAAATTGGCAAGTCCCTTCCAAAAGAAATTGCAAATAGAGTTCAAGATTTTTACGAAGACGATGAATTCAGCAGAATATGTCCTGGCAAAAAAGATTGCATTTCAGTCCGCCTCAATGGATTAAAAGTACAAAAGTAAAAGCGGCTGCTGTTGTGTAATTTAAAAGAGCTATACGTGGCTTACTGTAACAAATACGGAACTGAAATTGGTTTTTCCAAATTCTGTGAGCTCAGGCCAAAGTGGTGTGCAACCGTTGGTGCATCAGGTGCACACTCCGTGTGTGTCTGCACGATACATCAAAATGTAAAGCTCATGCTACAAGGCGCCAATGTCAAAGAGAACTACTAAGTTCTTATGGAAAAAACTGTGTGCGACCTAAATGTCAAGGACTGTATGCTACAACGATGTCAAAACTGCCCTGGTGAAGAAGCACTAACAGCATACCTGGAAGAAATATTAAAGGATTTAAATCCAGAAGAATCAATAGAATTTAAGCAATGGGTTCACGCTGACCTTGAAACATTAGAAACAAGCGTACTAACCATGGACAACTTTATTGAAAGACTTGCAAGCAAGATTTGGAAGTTGACAAGCCACCATTTCATTTCAAAACATCAAAGTGAATATTTGAAGATGTTGAAGACAGGCTTAAAAGAAACGGAAATGATCGTTTTGATGGATTTCGCTGAAAATTACTCATTTGTTGTACAGGATGCCGCCCAAGGCTTTCACTGGGAAAATTCACAAGCTACGGTACATCCTTTTGTTGCATATTACCTCAATGAAGTGGGCACATTGCAAGTTGTAAACTGTTGCATTATTTCTGATCATATGCAACATGATACGATATCTGTACACGTGTTTATTCAAAAGTTGATTGAATTTTTGGTAACTCAAACAAACATTACCAAAATATACTACTTCAGTGACGGCTCAGCTGCACAATATAAAAACTACAAGAACTTTGTGAATTTGTGCAATCACAGAAATGATTTCAACATTGAGGCTGAATGGAATTTTTTTGGAACTAGCCATGGAAAATCACCCTGCGATGGAGTTGGTGGAACAACTAAACGACTGGCTGCCCGGGCTAGCCTCCAAAGACCATCAACGGATCAAATATTGACGCCAAAGGATCTATTTAACTTTTGTGACCAAAATATACACGGAGTTAAATACATTTATGTTCCAAAAGAAGAAATTGAAGAAAGCAAAAAGTTTCAAGAAGAAAGATGGCATGAAAGCAGCACAGTAGCCGGTACCAGAGAGCACCACCAATTTGTACCAGTCGACTCAAACTCGGTTCGTGTCAGCAAAGTTTCAAATGACACAATAAATTTTGTTGCCAAAATTTCTGATACTGCCATTCCAAATTTGAAAGTGTCCGAAATCTTTCCTGGTTGCTACGTTGCCTGTACTTACGATAATCAATGGTGGATAGGCAACGTTGTTGAAGTCTCAATTGAACAAAATGATGCATAGATAAAATTTATGCATCCTCACGGTCCAGCTCATTCGTTTTATTGGCCAGAAAGGCAAGACGTTTGTTGGGTTCCAGAGCAACACCTCATCTGCATGCTTTGTGCCCCTTCAGTTACATCATCCGGCCGCCAATATCAATTTCCAGAAACTGCATTGAAGAAAGTGGCTCAAAAATTTAACAGAATGTTATAAAGATTGCTGGCAGTTAAAATCAAAGTGGACTTCACTTCGGCTTGGGAACCATATAAGATACCCAATTTAGGCTTGGGAACCTAGGATAAGACACCCTAATCATTGGCTTTGGAACCAGAAAGATACCAACAAAAGGCTTTGGAACCTTGACAAAGAAACCAAATGCGAGGCTTGGGAACCTGGACGAAGTGGCCCACCCGTGGCTGGTATTGCACAGCTATCGGGCGTGACCCCTATGGCGATGGGGTTGCCAGTTCAAACTCTTGAACTGGTAGAGACAATGTCACCATGGACCAACGCAATAGAGTAGTAGTAATACTACGTCAATACAAAACTGTAACTTTAAAAATGACAGAACTATGTTGAAATAGAGGTTGTTGCCGTGGCAACGTCTCCCAACTTTGTCCCCCTTTTTCAGCCATTGTTAACCTGTGTTGAAAAATGAAGTCCACTTTTCTAGGGGGTTTGAAATATGCTCTTTCTAATGAGACTGATTTGAAAGAGTTTCTAAAAGGTATTTTTCTGTAAAAGCAGGCTGAAAATACCCTATTTTTGGCCTTTTTACACAAATTAGCAACTTTACACTTAATTTGTAAACTAATGGAAAGAGCTTGGAGGTTGAAATTGTACATTTGAAAACAACGTTGTACTGAGACATTATGTGCCAAATTTCGCATTTATTACTCAATTATTGTGGGAGCTAAGTAATGTCAAACTTTGACTTTTTTTGGAGCACTAATTTTTTCGGCCAAGTTTACTGTAATTCAGGCATTCAATCAGTGCTCGGCAAAAATTATTATTGGTAGCAATGAACAGAGCTCAAAAAGTTGTGCAGGGTAGCTAAGTTTCAGTTTTTTTGGAAACACAGCTCGGGAGATATTGTGTCTCAAAGTTGTCAGAATGTCATTGTCGTACTGTATTTCATTGTGGTATGGGGTCAAACAAATGGCTATATCTCCACAAATATTCCACAGGCGAAACTAAACCTTTACCAAAGTTCGTTTGAGACATGGTGGACTCTGCATATGAAGTTTCATCAAAATCCGTGATGGTCATGCAGGGCACTTTCCAAGAATCTGATCACTTGACATGGAATGACCCGGGGGAAGCACAGATGGGAGTGTGTATGTGTGCATATGTGTTATACATACGGATACTGCGAAGCCCCAAACAGAGTCAGATAGCTGTGACCGCCGGGAATACGGGCCGGCCAGACCCCGCGCACGATTCCCTAGTGACAGCAGCTGCAACTTTAAAAAGGTCTTACTTCACCACCCTGGCACCAAGGGAGGGAACCAGGCAGCCTCACCTCCATGATAGAAACGGTGCTGGTGAAGAGGCCCTCACCGTCTTCCAGCTCCTTGAAGTCCGGCTGCCCCATCCCTCAGTGGAGGAGGCTCGCGCTCCGCCGCCATCTTCTGTCTGTCAACACTCGCGAATCCGAAAACACTAGCGACGGGCGAGTTGCCGGGATTGGTCAGAGGTGAGCAATCATGTGAGAGCTCCAACAGGAAATGAAAAGCAAATTGCCGACAGCCGCCTCGCCTCGAAGCCCTCCTCCCGGTAGCCGCAGCTCCGCACAGAGGCTGTTTCTGGCCGAAGTTTATTTTTAATTTTGAAGGTGCCACGGCAGCTCCCCTCACGATCGCTGCCTTCGTCGGAATCCTTCTCCGATGCAGGTGCATCTCGTGAGAAGATCACTGCAGCGGCGCAAGGTGGAGAGCAGGGAGGCTTGTCTGGTGCGCATGCGCACACTTGTGGCCTTATCCCGACAGATCAGATCTCAGGGAACACGTAGCAAGAGTGCGCATGCGCGCTTAGCATTTTATTATTATAGATATATATTCCTCTTTTTGTCGGGAGTAGTTTCTGTGCTCACTGGAGCACTGTTTGCAGCTGATATTCTCATGTTACTCCTTTGAGCTGAACTATTATTTATGACCTTGATTGTTATGGGTACCTCTACTTCACATTGGTTTGGTGGCCCTTGGTGCATGAGTAGTAACTGTAGGTGGAGCTAAGGAGCTTAGTGAAGTACAGAGGAGACCAGAGAAAAATCCAAACTGACTGGATTCCTTCAGCAGATGGCATGCAGCCATGGGGACACTACCCACTTGTCTGAATGTCTCACCTATCTACTGGAAAAGAGCTTACCAGGGTAAGTACATAATCTCTTTTTCTGTCTCTGTGTATAGAAACATAGAAACATAGAAAAAGACGGCAGAAAAGGGCTATAGCCCACCAAGTCTGCCCACTCCAAATACCCGCCCTCTGATTTCACTCCCCTAGGGATCCCCTGTGAATATCCCACCTTCTCTTAAAGTCCGACACGCTGTTGGCCTCAATCACCTGCAGTGGGAGTTTGTTCCAATGATCCACCACTCTTTCAGTGAAGAAGTATTTTCTGGAGTCGCTATGGAACTTCCCTCCCCTGATTTTTAGCGGATGCCCCCTGGTGTTCGAGGGTCCCATGAGGTAGAAGATATCTTCTTCCGACTCGATACGGCCCGTGATGTACTTAAACGTTTCAATCATATCACCCCTCTCTCTTCGTTCCTCAAGTGAGTACAGCCTCAGTTTATTCAGTCTTTCTTCATACGTGAGATCTTTGAGCCCCCAGACCATCTTTGTGGCCATTCGCTGAACTGACTCGATTCTCTGCACATCCTTCCGGTAGTGAGGTCTCCAGAATTGAACGCAGTACTCCAAGTGAGGCCTCACCATGGTCCTGTACAGCGGCATCATAACTTCAGGTCTCCTGCTGACAAAACCTCTACGAATACAACCCATCATTTGCCTTGCCTTGGAGGTAGCTTTCTCCACTTGATTTGCAACCTTCATGTTATCACTAATGATCACCCCTAGATCTCGTTCCGTCGTGGTCCTGGCCAAGGTCTCACCATTTAGTATGTAAGTTCTGTGCGGGTTTTTCTTTCCCAGGTGCATTACCTTACACTTTTTAGCATTGAAGCCTAGCTGCCATGTTGCTGACCACCGTTCCAGCAGCAGTAGATCCTGTGTCATATTATCAGGCATGGTGTTTTTACCTACTATGTTGCAAAGTTTGGCGTCGTCGGCGAACAGTGATACCCTTCCTCTAAGTCCTTGGGTCATATCTCTTATGAATAGGTTGAATAGAATCGGGCCCAAGACCGACCCCTGCGGCACTCCACTGATCACGCCTGACATTTTGGACGGGGTACCGTTTACCACCACCCTCTGAAGTCTACCACTCAGCCAATCCTCAATCCATGTAGTTAGAGTGTCCCCTAATCCTATCGACTTCAGCTTGTTCAATAACCTTCTGTGTGGGACGCTATCAAAAGCTTTACTGAAGTCTAGATATACCACATCCAATGACTCTCCGGCATCCAATTGTCTAGTAACCCAGTCGAAAAAGCTGATTAGGTTAGATTGGCAGGATCTGCCCTGGGTGAATCCGTGCTGGTGGGGATCACGTAGGTTTTCCTCGTCTAGGATTGTATCAATATTTTGTTTAATCAGTGTTTCCATGAGCTTGCACACTATAGATGTGAGACTCACCGGTCTGTAGTTTGCCGTCTCTGTTCTGCAGCCCTTCTTGTGGAGTGGGATAACGTTGGCGGTTTTCCAGTCCAAGGGGACTCTTCCTGTGCGTAGGGAAAGATTGAAAAGAACAGATAGTGGTTCTGCCAGGACTTCTCTCAATTCCCTGAGCACTCTGGGATGTAGGTTGTCCGGTCCCATGGCTTTGTTCACCTTGAGTCTTGATAGTTCGTAGTAGACGCTACTGGGCGTAAACTCGAAGTCCAGAAACGGGTCATTCTGGCTGTCTCCCATCTGAAGCTGTGGACCAGCTCCCGGCGCTTCACAGGTGAAGACTGAGCAGAAGTATTCGTTTAGTAATTCTGCCTTGGCAGAATCTGATTCTACAAGGTTACCGTCCGATTTCTTCAGGCGTTCTATCCCATCTTTGTTTCTTTTCCTGTGACTAATATAGCTGAAGAAGGATTTATCCCCTTTCTTAATGTTCCGTGCTAGATCTTCTTCCATTTTGAGTTTGGCCTCCCTGACTGCTATTTTGACAGCTTTTGACCTGTCCAGATAGTCTTTTTCCGCCTCTTGTTTTCCTAAATGTTTGTAGGTGATAAATGCTTCTTTTTTCTTTTTAACGAGGTCCGAAATTTCTGCGCTGAACCATTGGGGTCTTTTGTTCCTCCTGCGCTTACTTACTGTTCTTATGTAGCGGTTTGTTGCTTCGTGTAGGGTGGACTTCAGAGTCAACCACATATCCTCTACATTGTTAGGTTGTGCTTGTTTTTGCATCTCCTGATCGACAAAAATTCCCATGCGGTCGAAGTCTGTGCCTCTAAAGTTGAGAACCCTCGTTGCTGTGTTTGACCTTGAGAAACCTTTCTTAAGGTTAAGCCATACCATATTATGGTCGCTGGAGGCCAGTGTGTCTCCAACTGAGACATCTGAGACGCTATCTCCGTTGGTGAGTACCAGGTCCAGTATCGTTTGGTCCCTGGTGGGCTCCAACACCATTTGCTTGAGTCGTGCACCCTTTATGGAGTTCAGAATTCTTTTACTGCCACTCGTAGTCGCGGAGAGTGTGTTCCAATCTGCATCGGGCATGTTGAAGTCCCCTAACAACACTGTGTCTCCCCGTAGAGTGATGTTCTCTATGTCCTCTATCAGTTCTAAGTCTTTGTCTTCTTGTTGTTTCGGAGGTCTGTATATCACACCAAGATATAGGCATTTTTCATTTCCTCTGGCCAGATTCACCCAGAGGGATTCCCCAGTGTATCTAATATCCGTAATTCTGGTAGTTTTGATGTTATCCTTAGTGTATAGTGCTACCCCTCCCCCTAACTTGCCCTCTCTGTCGCGACGTAGTAGGTTGTAGCCTGGTATAACCATATCCCACCCATGTGAGTCCGTGAACCAGGTTTCTGATATTGCTACCACGTCTAGGTCAGCGTTTATTATCTCAGTCTCTAATTCTAGAATTTTATTGCCCAAGCTGTGTGCATTGACGTACATAGCCCTCCATATCTGTGAAGAGATTCCCTTTTGGGTTAGAGTGACTCCTAAATTTTTATTGATAATTCCCTTTAAATTATCGTGGATAGCATGGGTACTTACCTTAGACTTAGAAGTGTGGGTGTGACTCGCCTCCTCAGGGTGGTTACTTACTGCTCTGGGATATAAATAAGTGCCCTCCCCCAACTTACCTAGTTTAAAGCCCTGCGGAGTAGGCGGGCCAGGCGATGTCCGAATACGTTCTTACCTCTCCTGGTTAGGTGTAGTCCGTCGGGTCCCTGCAGTCCCTGGAGTGTCTCACCGTGGTCTAGGAATCCAAAGTTCATCTCTGTGCACCACATGCGGAGCCATTCGTTAGTCCGTCGGATATGCTCTTCTCTAGCTCTGCCTTTGTTTCTTACTGGGAGGATCGATGAGAAGACCACCTGCGCTCCTATCTGCTTCAGCTTCTTTCCCAGGGCTCCAAAGTCGTCGGGAATGTTCTCCGTGGTACTTCTGGCAGTGTCGTTTGTACCTACATGGATGAGAAACATGGGAAAATGATCATTGGGCTTTATAAGTTTGTCTAGGCTGGTGGTGACATCCCGGATCCTGGCTCCGGGAAGACAGCAGACCTCTCTTGACTGCAAGTTGGGCCTGCAAATTGGTCCCTCGGTGCCCCTCAGCATGGAGTCCCCAATGACCACCACTCTTCGTTCCTTCCGGAGGGGTTGATCCGTGAGCCCTGGATTTGGGGTTAGGTGCTGAGTATTCTCCTGAGCCCCTTCCGTTATTTCCTCTGTGTTCTCTTCTTGTAGGATTTGAAATCTGTTTCTGAGGGTGAGTTGTGGGGTAATTGTAGAGTTATCCTGTTGGAGAGAAAAAGAAGAAGAGAGTGAGAATGAGGTGGATTTTCTTTGCTTGCCCGTAGAGGAGGTTACCAGTTGCCAGGGGCCGGCATCTCTAATCATCTCCTGTACTCCAATCGTTGATTTTAGGGCTGTAGGTTTGGGGGAGTCAAGGATGGACCTGTCGTGGGTTCGCTCTGTGATGTGAGACAGTTCCAGGATAGCCTCGTCGATGAAGGCCTCGTCATCTCTGATACTCCTCAGCCGCTTTACCTCCTCCCTGAGGTTCAGCAGTTCCTGCACGATGTCCTCGTCTGTGTGTCTCTGTCCCAGCTCTTCTGTCTGCGTAGAGACTGTAGTGGACGTTGGGAGTGGAATGGTCTCGGTCTGCACAGAGACCTCTGCCCTCTGATCCGTGTCACCCTCTTTCTTCTGAGTATAGACCTTGGCCATCCCCTGGATCCCTCCGGACGCTGGGGTGTTGATCTTGATAGTAGCCCTGCTGCCACGTGTCCTCCCTGCCATTTCCGGCAGATTTATTTCTGTAAAAGAGAAGGGTTGAGATATCAGAGAGTTTGTAAGGAGAACGGAGGAGAATGAGATATTAGAGAGTATGAGAGATTAGATAGAGAGTAGAGAGTATGAGAGATTAGAGTAGAGAGTATGAGAGATTTGATAGAGAGTAGAGAGTATGAGAGATTAGAGAGTCAGGGTTCTAGGGAAGATTGACTATCTGAATGAGAGTATGTAAGAAAAGTGTATGATTGTACGAAGAAAATAAAGGTGTGACTGATAGAGTATGAGAATGTAGAGTGTATATTAGGTCTGTATAAGGCCCTTTCTCAAGGCTTGCTGCTCGCCTTCGCTGCGCGCCGAACGGCTGCGCGCCGTTGGCCCGCCTCCTTTTAAGGAGGGGCCCGGCGCCTTCTGCTGATGCGGTGGGGGTGGGCGGAGTTACTCTCGCCGCTACCCCGAAGCTGTTTGCCGCTCGCCTCGCCTTACACGCGCTGCCCCTGCCTGCTGAGAAGTCTCCTGCTTCCTCAGCCCTTCTCAGCCCTCTCGCTGCTCTCGCTGCAGTGGCGAAACCGTCGGCTCGCCTCCTTTTAAGGAGGGGCCCGGCGCCTTCTGCTGATGCGGTGGGGGTGGGCGGAGTTACTCTCGCCGCTACCCCGAAGCTGTTTGCCGCTCGCCTCGCCTTACACGCGCTGCCCCTGCCTGCTGAGAAGTCTCCTGCTTCCTCAGCCCTTCTCAGCCCTCTCGCTGCTCTCGCTGCAGTGGCGAAACCGTCGGCTCGCCTCCTTTTAAGGAGGGGCCCGGCGCCTTCTGCTGATGCGGTGGGGGTGGGCGGTACTCTGTTCCCTGGTTCCCTAGGCCTCTCCACTGCAAACATTCAAAATATTACTGAAGTATTTCAGCATTGCTAAAATTCATACCTTCCTTTCTGACCATGCTATCAAAATACTTATCTGTTTTTTCATCTCCTACTGTACGACTTAAACTACTGCAACCTGCTCATTTCGGGTTTCCCACAAAATCATCTTTCTCCACTGCAGTCGATTCACGAAATGCAGTTGCACAACTTGTTTTCCTTCAGTGTTGTGATGCACATGTAAAACTAGGGCTGTGAAGTCTATGCACTAAACCTTTGACTCTGACTCCTCTGTTTTTGTACTGTCTGATGCTGACTCCAGCTCCTACTGATTTATTTATTTATTTGGTTTTTATTCCATCCTCCCAGGGGAGCTCAGAATGGGTTACAAGTTTTTATACAAGGTGTTTGCAAAACTTGGCATGGCAGGACATTGTCTGACAGGGATGGTAAAACAGTTAATAAAACATGGTCAAACATAACATAACATGGTTTGGTATGGTGAGACATAGCATGACAAATATTGTATTACAATCTGATATTAGACTTTAAATTTTTTGTTCTGGATCTAAATAACTTTAGATCCAGGACAAAGATTAATATGTACAGTAAATATTTGTTCTGGATCTAAAATACTTATGTTGGATGCCATCGACTTGTGTTCGAGTCCTAGCGACTTGATAATAATCATCAAATTTTCGTGGCAGAATACAGTAGATTGCCGAGCCTTTCTTCTGCGCAGTATAAATTTGATTTTTGTAGCCGTTGTTGCATCAAACGCGATCCTCCGCCTCCAACACTGCCTATCTGCTGCTGTCCAGATGGGTGGTACATATAGTTAGTCTGACATCTCTGCTGAAACCTGTCCACCTTGGGAGGTCCTGTTGGTAGTGGAACTACCGACGGCATAGCATCAGCTTCTCAGATGCGTGCAAGCCTCAGTGGCATGACAAACCCTTGTAACATGACTTGACTATACTATACTGGTAAATATAACTTTAGATCCAAGACAAAGATATATAAAACTATAAAATGATTTATAATACATGGTAAAAAATTTTTGAAGATGGAGTCGGGAGTCAGTACATTTTTACCAACTCCACAGCCCTTTGTAAACCCCACTTAAGTAAGAATAGCCTTTCTGGGTCAGACCAATTGCCAGTTTAACCCAATATCTCATCTTCACGTTTGCCAATCCAGGTCACAAGTACCTGGCAAAAACCAAATAGCAGCAACATTCTATGCTACCAATCCAGGGCAAGTCATTATCACATTGACTCAAGTTTATTAAAAATTTGTTTACCCACTTATCAAATTTCTAAGTGGCATGCATAAAAATTAAAATTAAGGGAATACAAATTTTTAGACAAGGACAGACTTACTTTAAGATACAAAGGGTTAAGGGTAGAACTACAAAAATGCATAGGATACAGAGACATGAAGGGGAAACAACAAGGGGTGGGAACCTGTCTGCAAAAAAGAGGTGGATTCAAATGGAATAAATCCAATATTACCTAATTTAAATGGGTTAAAGATCATAGGTGTCTTTAAATAAGAATGTTTTAAGACTCGACTTGAATTGATGTAGTGACATCTCTTCCCGTAGGTATGTAGGCATAGAGTTCCACAGCTAGGGGGCCATTACCGAGTAAATTGTTGTATGAATGGTATTTATTTGACGCAAGGAGGGTATCTGAAGCAAATACTGGTTGTTTGATCAAAGGGATGTCAATGGGGCATATGGAATTAAGTCTGTCTATGAATTCCAGGGAGCAGGATAATTGAGTGTTAAATGTTAATAGTAATATTTTATATGTGACTAGCTGATCACCTGGCGTTGCCTGGATATTTATTTATCCCAATCTTCTGCTCCATTCAATATAAAACACGTCGCCCCCCTTTCCACCCCACAGTATTTTTTCCCAGATAGTAAGTGATATGTATACCATATACCAAGTTTGGTTGAAATCTCTCCATGCGTTTCAGAGTTATGCTGGAACATATACTGTTAAATGACTGTGTGATATCATTTCCCAAACTTCACACAATTGGTCAAAGCAGCTCCATCTATATTATATATATAAAATTGGATGTATCTGTATGTGTAACCCCCTTCTCACCCCCACAGTATTTTTCCTCAGATAGTAAGTGATATGTATATCAAGTTTGGTTGAAATCATAGATTCTGTGGGAGACCGAAAGCCAATGAGCATTAATCAGTAGTGGTGTCATATTTCAGAGTTCAAGCTTCTATTTCTCACCTACCAATACGTACATTCATTCTGCTGCCCCTCGATATCTCTCCTCGCTTCTTTCTCCTTATACATCTCCCAAAGAACTCCTTTCCTCAGATAAGTCACTCTTAACGTTACCCTTCTCCTTCACTACCAATTCTAGATTTCGTTCCTTTCATCTAGCTGCCCCCTATGCCTGGAATAAATTATCCGAGTTTATCTGTCAAGCCCCTTCTCTTGTTTAAAAGCAGACTGAAAACCCACCTTTTTGATTTAGCTTTCAATCCTTAACCCTACTCCTCTGCCCTCCAACCCAGCCAGCTGATTAACTGTATCCCTGACATCTTGTTTGTCTGTCTTGCCTGTTTAGATTGTAAGCTCTTTCGAGCAGGGACTGTTTTCTTACTCTTTGTGACTCTGTACAGCGCTGCATCTGGTAGCACTATAGAAATAATTAATAGTAGTAATAATAGTAGTAGTACACTTTGCAGCTTCTTACTTATCTTCACTCTTCTGCAGCCTTCCCTGTGAACTTTTTTCAAATGCCAGGTTACTGTTACTAGTTCCCTTTTCCATTGCAGTCAGGATTCTTTAAGTCTTGCTGTGCAGTTTTCCTGGAGTAAACTTGCAGATTTGGTACATTGTGCTCACCATCTGGTATATTCAAATCCAGACCTCCTCTGTAAGACTTTATATCTTGACCTCTGTAAGATTCTCCTAAATTCACTTGTTTGTCTTGATTACGTAGATCATACACTAGAGGCCAACTGAAACCAGGGCTTTTGGGTTTGGCCAAAATTTGCCACTTGGTTTTAGTCAGAACTGAAACAATCACCCTGCCTTCCCCCACCAACATTGCTGAAAGCATGTTCACACTGGGCCATCCTTCCCCTCAGCAAAAAGCCTGTTCCCCTGGTCCACCCACCAACTCTGCCCTCCGTAGATCTACCTTCAAAAAGCCCTGGTGATCTAGTGACTTCTTCGGGGAAGGAGCAATCATGAGTTACTCCTGCCCTTGCCAACTCAGTAGTCCAAATTGCTGCCACGATTTACCACAGCACCTTGCGAGATTGCTACATGAAACTGCAACAGTTGTTTTGAGACCGGAATTAGCATGGGCAGGAGAAATCTCAGAAGCCATTTTGACTACTGGCAGGGCTGGCAGGGCAGGAGTGACTCAAGTTGCTCTGCTCCAAAGAGGTCACTAGACCACCAAGGCTTTTTCAAATATAGGCCCAGGAAGTGTGGAGTTGGTGTATACCCTGAGAGGGGGAGGGGGGAGGCTGGCTTGGAATGACAAGACGTTCAGCTTAGTGCTCATTGACAGGTCTCATGTTGACTACTCTTTGGGTGATTAGGAAGAAGGAGGTGGTAAAGGAGGAGAGGAAAAGTAGAGCTGTGCTAGGAGAGAAAGGGGGAGGTTTGTTCTTTTTACTATGTTAGCGGTCTGGGGTCAAGTGTAAAATCAAATCATATTGGGTCTGGAGTCAAGTGTAAAATTAAATGATATTGAGATAATTTTAAAAAATTCCACTTTTTCCACTGGATGGTAGTATCAGATGGACTACAATAACAAAAATTTGGGAAGCACTGATCTAGGAATCAAATAGGGTCTTGTGATATTGCAGTGGGTCAGAGATTTGTTTCTTCACTGACCTAATGAAAAGAGGATAAATACCAAAAACTTGTCAAACATTAAATTAGTCCAACCAAAAGGTATAACCTGCAGCTTGTATTTTGGGGGGGGAATTCTGCACAATACAGTATGCACAGACACTGGCATAGGCATCAGAGACTTCTCAATCTCTGTCTCTCTCCTCCACAGAGATATGTAGCAAGAGACGGAGGAAGTGAATGGCTGCTCATTGGGTCACCTCCTTCTCCCCCGCCAGTCCAGACTCCAGACCCATTTGAACCATGAGGCTGTATGAAGGCCTGCATAGTTCATTTGACGGGCCTAAGGCAACACTGGAGGAGAGGATGGCCCGATGTGCAGTCATTATCCTCTTCTTAATGCACAATTGGGCAGGGAGGGAAGGTAGACCAAGTTGAGGTAGGTCGAGGGTCACTGGAGAGGCACAGGAGGAGGGAGGGAGCGAGCAAGATTTGAGCACGTGTGATAGTGGAAAGCAAGGCTAAGTGTGTGCTGTGGAGGGGGAGATCTAACTGAACGGTGGGGGAGGTCTGGGGGAGGGACAATGCTGTGGATATTGCATGTGAGAGAAGACTTTAGAGGGCAAACAGAATTAGAGGTCTTACTAGGAGGGAGAGACAACTGCATTTAAAATGAGGGCTGGAGTCTGAGGATGAATTGCAAACCTTATAATGATAGAATTCTGTGCAAAACACTACAAATAAACAATGTCGAATTTTTTGAAGATAAAAAAAAATTGCACAGAATTCCTTGAGTAAACTCGATTGACCTTTATTTTCATATACCCAATACTCTCTTCAGGGTGCAACTTCCAGCATTTCAGTTTTCAAGGATCAAACAAATTAACGGATTCCTGGAGATCCTGTCAACACCCAGCCCCAGTTAGTGGAAGAAATTGCTGTTGATGATGGCAAATGATGAGATTCTGGAGATGGAGAAGCTGGTAAACAGAGTGGCAGAGCTGGAGAGAGAGGTGAAGGATCTCCGCCAAAGGCTGAGAAAACAACCTGTGACTGAAGAGATAAGCTTTGCTGGTGGGAGAGGCCGGAAGCGCCAGCAGCGCCCCTTTAACTTCAGTGCCTACAGCCGCAAACATGTGGCACTGAAGATTGCCTACCTGGGATGGGGATATCAAGGCTTCGCTAGCCAGGAAAACACTCCCAACACAATTGAGGAGAAGTTGTTTGAGGCCTTGACTAAGACTCGTTTGGTGGAGAGCAGGCAGACATCCAACTACCACCGATGCGGACGGACAGACAAAGGTGTCAGTGCATTTGGACAGGTAAGCAACACAGCGCACACTCTTATCAGTGAGATTTGTAGTAGAAGCAGGATATGAACACAGATTTGCAGATGGTCTGGGTTAGTGCCTTTGAGAGAAAAAGATATGTGCAATGAAAATTTCAGGTAGTGCAAGCGTGAACAAGGCAAAGCATAAAAAACACAAAGTTCACAGTACAGAGATAGAACAGCTTAAGGTGATAGAAACATAGAAAAATGACGGCAGAAAAGGGCCAAAGTCCATCAAATCTGCCCACTCTAGTGACCCTTCTCCTTGATTTTGCTCACCACCCCCTGCCTTTACATCATTAGAGATCCCACATGAATATCCCATTTATTTTTTAAATCTGCCACGCTATTGGCCTCAATCACCTGCCGTGGAAGTTCATTCCAATGATCGACCACCCTCTCGGTGAAGATCAAAAAATCTTGAAAGATTTTATGTTCATATTAATGGCAACAAGTTGAGTAGCAAAGCAGGAAGCTCAAGTACAGTAGTAGGTTTTTCTTTTATAAATACATGTCTGTTCTCAGGATTTAAAATGTATCAACAATTTCTTTGCTCAAAGGTGCACCAGCTTGTCAGAAGAAATAAAATTTTGCTGTTAACAAAAGTTGCATTTTGATATGTCAAAGTGCTGTTTCTTTACAGCTCTTATCTCTCTGTGCTCTCGCCATTAGGCTGCCACACACTGAAATTGGTAGTAGAAGTGAGATCAGAGCCTGGATCTGCATGGTAGCAATGGGAATGGAGCTCATATTTCAGGACGTCTCTCAACTGAATCTACTGACCTGACTGGGACTCTGAGCTCCCTTGTTAGGGATCAACCTTGTCATCTTACCTTAGTGAAATCTTTTCTCCTTTCCCCAATACTTTTGCAGGTGATTTCTCTGGACCTCCGCTCAAACCTGGCAGAGGGCAGAGGGGTAAAGATTGATGACGGGGGAGGAGGAACAGAAACTACACCATGTAGCAGCAGTAGCTGCAAGGAAATTCGTTATACTCACATGTTGAACCGTGTGCTACCACCAGACATCCGTGTGTTAGCATGGACACCAGTAGAATCCACCTTTAGTGCCCGCTTCAGCTGCCTGCACCGTACCTATCGTTACTTTTTCCCACGAGCTGAGCTGGATTTGGAACTGATGAATGCCGCTGCACAAAAATATGTGGGTACACATGACTTCCGGAACTTCTGCAAGATGGACGTGGGAAATGGTGTGGTAAACTTTCAACGCACTTTGCTGGCAGCCCAAGTGGGACCAGCAGATGAAGACATCAGGGCCACAGGTCCCTTCCAGCTTTGTCAGTTTGAGGTCACGGGACTAGCATTTCTTTACCACCAGGTACGCTGTATGGTAGCAGTCCTTTTTCTTATTGGACAGGGATTGGAGGAGCCCGGGATCATCGACCAACTAATGGATGTGGAGAAGAACCCACAAAAACCGCAATATAGGTGAGATACATACAAAGGAATACTAGTGAATGTGAGGACGTCTGAATCTCTGCTGACTTTCTCTGTGTTCTTTTTTTCCTCTATTCTATGTTATGATGCTAAGAAATTAGATGACCAGGCCTGAATTTAGGCAAAGACAACATAGACAACTGCCTGGGGTATCAAATATTAACAATTTCACCCATTTAATTTAATACCATCAACTTGTACCATGTCAAAGAAGAACTACTGTGGTCCAACATCCCTATTTCTGTTTTCTAATCTCCAAAATGTTCCAGTGGAGGATCTCTGCTCTCATCCTGTGGTCCTGTTTATAGGTTTATAAATCTGACCTTGGAGGTGTATCTCAACCATTCTAGCCCAGGCAATAGAGTTCCTACCTTGAGTCCACTTTGTTGCTACATTCTTTCTTTCAGTAACCATTTCTGTTTATTCTTTCTGTTCCATACAGCATGGCAGTGGAGTTCCCACTTGTTCTATACAACTGTGAATTTGAAGGTGTGGAGTGGAACTATGAAAGGGATGTCCAAGAGTTTAATGTCACCCATCTACAGCAGCTCTGGGCCAACCATGCTGTGAAAACTCAACTATTATACACCATGCTGCAGGGACTGGATTCTGCTAAGATCCTTAAAGGAACAGTAGGTAAGATGAGATCACACTAAGAGCTGGAGAAAGATAAAGGTGAGTGGATATGCAAGGATGGAAGAGAGGTGGGAGGAGCAGAGTTCTAGAAATGGGAAGAAAGAAAACTACTTGGGAAGAGAAGACGGGAATGGGGCAGAGAGAGCAAAGTAGGCAAAGGAGGCCCTTGGGACAGAGTTGTGAATGAAATGTGAGGCAAGTGAGACAGTGTATTGGGGATAGGAGACAGACAACATGGAGCTCTGAGTGTCTAATTCATCTAATTTGTGAGCTAACATAACTTTTTTTTTCAGGAGAGGATGATAAGAGTCAGCTAATCTTGTGGAAAGACTTGGACCCCCCTATCCTAAATCAGGCCAGTGCTTTCATTGAGGGAGTGCGAGCCAGAACCTATAAACCACTATTGGAACGACCCCGCTGTGAGGGTCTTGAGTCCCGCATTCAGCACTTTGTACGTCGTGGTCGCCTTGGGCCTTTGAAAGGTGGAGAGAAAGAGCAAATGTCAGAGGAAGGGAATTGTCAGGAGGCAAAGAGAAACCACATCAAGTGCAGCAATGAAGATAGCCACTGGGACTCGGAATATCCTACAAAAAAAATATGTTTAAACAGACAAACTCCCCAAAATCAGTCTGATAGGTCATGAGTACAGCCATTTGTCGGCACACTGCATTCTCTCTTCTCCTGATCTACCACTATTCAGATTTTTGTGGGGCTCCAGTGCTGCACTTGAGAAGAAAGAAAAAATGTACTGTGATCTTTTCACAGTTGAAGGAAGTTCAAATACAGAACTTTAAGAGGCTTTTGTGCAATGCAAGGGGTCACAACCAGGAGAAGCTGAACGTCTTTAGTACCATGGTCCAAAAACTGAAGTTGTTTAATTTTCAGAGCCAATATATATAGAAACTCACTGTGGTTTTATGAATTGA
The DNA here is from genome assembly GCF_902459505.1 of Geotrypetes seraphini. Lineage (NCBI taxonomy): Eukaryota > Metazoa > Chordata > Amphibia > Gymnophiona > Dermophiidae > Geotrypetes > Geotrypetes seraphini. The sequence continues at coordinate 105,850,540 of NC_047088.1, read as the reverse complement.
AGTGGCATGAGACACACATCAGTGCTGCGATTATTATTGTGCTTGTGCTCCACAAGGCAACTTGCTTTTTTGTTCCTTGAGTTTGCTCCTAGATTAGCACAATTGGAGACATCCAAGTAGTTTGGCAGATAATATCTTATTGTCCATTTGATCTACCCACATTTTGTCTACCTATTTTGCTTTCACAGATTGTAACTGATCTATGGTTATCCCAGGACAAGCAGGCAGCATATTCTTAACGCATGGGTGACGTCACCGACGGAGCCCCAGTACGGACATTTTTCACTAGAAAGTTCTAGTTGGCCGCACCGCGCATGCGCGAGTGCCTTCCCGCCCGACGGAGGAGTGCGTGGTCCCCAGTTTCTTCGTTTCATGTTTCCCTTCATGCCCCCTCAACCGGGCTTTAAGAAGTGCCAGCGGTGTGCACGCCCGATCTCCCTCTCTGACCCACACAATTGGTGCCTACAGTGTTTGGGTCCAGAGCATCGGGCTGACACCTGCACCCGCTGTGCCACTCTTAAGAAACGCACCTTAAAAAATCGGCAGATCCAACAGAACATCCTTTTCGGTACCGGATCTGCTATGGAACCTGCAGTGACGTCGACGGCACCGACCACTTCGACGCCCGATCCTTCCTCGGGGTCGCTGGCACCAGGTAAGCCGGCTAAGAAGCCTTCCACCTCCCTTGAGCGCCCGCCTGCCACAGTGGCGACGCCGGTCCTCCCGGCCTCACGCCGACCCCGCACGCCGAATCCAAGCTGAAAAGTGAGAACAGGCCATGCAGAAAAAAAGGAACTAGAACTATTTTTTCATCTTAGACCTCCTCGTCTTCCCTCTTGTATGTCCTCTAAAAAGAGGACATGTCCGGATTTTCCCGGACATCTGGTAACCATAGGAACATAAGAATTGCCGCTGCTGGGTCAGACCAGTGGTCCATCATAGAAACATAGAAATAGACAGCAGATAAGGGCCACGGCCCATCTAGTCTGCCCACTCCAATGACCCTCCCCTACCTATCTCTGTGAATAGATCCCACGTGTCTATCCCATTTGACCTTAAAATCAGGCACGCTGCAGGCCTCAATGACCTGAAGTGGAAGACTATTCCAGCGATCAACCACCCTTTCAGTGAAAAAGAATTTCCTGGTGTCACCGTGCTGTTTCCCACCCCTGATTTTCCACAGATACCCCCTTGTTGCCTTGGGACCCTTGAAAAAGAAGATTTCTTCTTCCACCTCGATGCAGCCCATGAGATACTTGAATGTCTCGATCATGTCTCCCCTCTCTCTGCGTTCCTCGAGTGAGTAGAGCTGTAACTTCTCTAGCTGTTCCTTGTACGGGAGATCCTTGAGTCCCGATCTCGGTGAGTGCCTCGTCATCGGCCTCCTCATCGCCGGGGCGTGGAGCAGCACCTATGGAACCGAAAAAGAAAAAAGCGGTCCCGGTGCCACCCCTGGATGACCGCATCGCGGCCATACTCCATGACAAATTGCAGGAACAGCTGCAGCAACAACTCCAGCACCTGTTACCGACCCTCTTGGCACCACTTCTTTCGGTACCAGACCGGCCCGAGCCTCGCACCATCCCACCGGTGTCCACCCCTTCGGTGCCACTCAACACTTCCATGCCAGTCCTCTCGGCTGAACCACCCCGTTCTCATCCTGTGGTACAGACCCGCTCTGAGGTCGATCCTCCTCGGGACCAGGAAGGGCACTGGTCTCCCCGGGACCCAGAATGGCACCGCTCTTCCCGGGACCGGGGTCAGCACCGGTCTTCCTCTCCCGGTACCGTCTCCATGCGCTCTGGCAAGTCTTTTTCTAAGATCCGCCACACCGAGCCTTCTACCCCGACATCTCGGCGTGCGCACACTGATATCAGGGACCCGGACTTATGGGAAGAATCCCCACCCGGTACCGAGGAGGACGCATCATCCACAGACGAGGAACCCTCAGTGACCGATACCACTTCCAAGCCTGAGCAATCCTCTTTCACCAAATTCCTCAGGGAGATGTCGGCGGCTCTTTCTATTCCTTTAGAGTCCGACTCCAAAAAGTCCCAGGCCTTTCTGGATGCCTTAGACTTTGATCAACCTCCCAAAGAGTTCCTCAAGTTACCCGTCCATGACATACTACGGGAAACTTTTTATAAAAATTGGGAAAATCCACTCACTGTCCCCGGAGCTCTTCGTAAGCTTGACAGCCTATACAGGGTCATCCCAATTCCGGGTTTTGACAAACCTCAATTGCCCCATGAGTCTCTCCTAGTTGAGTCTACATTAAAGAAAACTCAGGGCTCCAGTGTTTATGCCTCCACCCCTCCTGGCAGAGAAGGCAAAACGATGGATAAGTTTGGCAAACGCCTTTATCAAAATGCCATGCTAGCCAACAGGGCGAATAATTACACATTTCACTTCTCATTTTATATGAAGTATCTCGTACAACAACTATCCGCCCTACAAAAATACATCCCTGAACGCAAAGTTCCACTCTTTCAACAACAAATTTCCAGCCTCCTTCAACTGCGGAAATTCATGGTGCGCTCTATTTATGATCCATTTGAGCTGACCTCCCGAGCGTCTGCCATAGCTGTTGCCATGCGACGTCTGGCCTGGTTGAGGGTATCTGATCTTGACATCAACCACCAAGACCGCCTAACTAACGCACCCTGTCTTGGGGACGAACTTTTTAGGGAGTCCCTGGATTCAACCACCCAGAAGCTCTCAGCACATGAGACCAGATGGGACACTCTGGTAAAACCTAAAAAGAAGGCTCCACCTGCTCGTCCTTATAGACCACAGTCCTCTTACCAGCGCAGGTTCTCAGCCAGGCCTCTCAACCCGCCCCAACAGCAGCCTCGCAGACCTCGTCAACAACAACACACTCAGGCTCGCTCTCAATCTCACCAACCTGCCAAGCCTCTTCCTCCGTCAAAAACATCTCAGCCCTTTTGACTCCTTTCTCCAGGGCATAGCCAGTCTTCCACCATCATTACCTCTTCCTCAGCCAATCGGAGGACGTCTCCAACTCTTCCTCAACCGTTGGGAGGTCATCACATCAGACCTGTGGGTCCTCAACATCATCCGCCACGGCTACTCTCTCAACTTCCAGACTCTTCCACCAGACAACCCTCTTATAAAGTCTGCGTCCCACTCCTCCCAGTCCCTTCTCCTCCTAAGGGAGGTCCAATCCCTCCTTCTCAATGCCATCGAAGAGGTTCCCACAGACCAAAGGGGTCAGGGATTCTACTCCCGCTACTTCCTGGTTCCCAAGAAGACAGGAGACCTTCGTCCCATCCTCGATCTCCGGGACCTCAACAAGTGTCTGGTCAAGGAAAAGTTCAGAATGCTGTCCCTGGCCACGCTTTATCCTCTTCTCTCTCAACACGACTGGCTATGTTCCCTGGACCTCAAAGAGGCCTACACTCACATTCCAATCCATCTGAATTCACGTCGCTACCTCCGATTTCAGATACAGCACCGCCACTATCAGTACAAGGTGCTACACTTTGGCCTCGCATCATCGCCCAGGGTGTTCACCAAGTGCCTTATTGTGGTGGCGGCCTTTCTCAGGTCTCACAACCTCCAGGTGTTCCCCTACTTGGACGATTGGTTGGTAAAAGCACCTACGTCTCCACTTGTGCTACAAGCCACTCAGTACACCATCTCCTTCCTCCATCTCCTGGGGTTCGAGATCAACTACCCCAAGTCGCATCCGCTTTCCACACAGCGACTTCAGTTCATTGGAGCCGTTCTCGGCACCACTCTCATGAGGGCGTTTCTCCCCTCCGACCACCAACGGACCCTGCTCCACCTCTGCCGCCAGGTGCTCCTTCATCACTCCATTCCAGCTTGGCAGATGATGGTCCTCCTGGGCCACATGGCCTCGACGGTCCATGTGCTTCCTCTGGCACGACTCCACCTCAGGACACCTCAATGGACTCTAGTCAACCAATGGTCACAGACCACCGATCCTCTTTCTCATCCCATCTCTGTGACATCGTCTCTTCAGCAATCTCTTCAATGGTGGTTGAACTCATCCAATCTTTCCAGGGGTCTACTCTTTCATCTACCCCCTCACTCCATGATCATAACCACAGAAGCCTCCCCTATGCATGGGGAGCTCACCTGGGAGAACTTCGCACTCAGGGACTCTGGACCCCTCAGGAGCGTCAACATCACATCAATTTCCTGGAACTCAGGGCCATGTTCTATGCCCTCAAGGCCTTCCAGCACCTTCTCTACCCTCAGGTTCTTCTCCTGTGCACAGACAACCAAGTCGCCATGTACTACATAAACAAGCAAGGCGGCACCGGATCTCCCCTCCTCTGTCAGGAGGCCATCCGCATCTGGACCTGGGCCACGGCCCGCAGTCTCTTCCTCAAGGCTGTCTATATCCAGGGTGAACAGAACTACATGGCCGACAATCTCAGCCGCATCCTTCAACCTCACGAGTGGACTCTGGATCCCCCCACACTCCGCTCCATCTTTGCTCGGTGGGGCTCCTCACAACCATCAGCTGCCCCAGTTCTGTTCCAGACTCTTCTCTCCTCATCGTCTGGCCCCGGATGCATTCCTGCTCGACTGGACGGATCGGTTCCTCCACTGCCTCTGATGTTGCGGACGTTATTCAAACTCCGCAGGGACAAAGCCACCATGATTCTCATCGCCCCTCGGTGGCCTCGCCAACACTGGTTCTCCCTCCTGCTCCAGCTCAGCTCCAGGGAGCCCATTCCTCTTCCTGTGTTGCCTACTCAACTTACACAGCAGCATCAGTCTCTACTGCATCCCAATCTGTCCTCGCTCCACCTGACAGCTTGGTTTCTCTCGGGCTGACCTCTCCAGAGAATCTATCTCAGCCTGTCCGTCGTATTCTGGATGCCTCCAGGAAACCGGCCACCCTCCAATGTTACCATCAAAAGTGGACCCGGTTCTCCTCTTGGTGTCTGCTTCATCATCACGATCCCACCTCATTGGCGGTGGAAACCGTACTGGACTATTTGCTCTCTCTCTCTGACGCTGGCCTCAAGTCGACCTCAATCAGAGTCCACCTCAGTGCCATCACTGCGTTCCATGAGCCTATCCTCGGAAAACCTCTTACGGCTCATCCCCTGGTTTCCCGGTTCATGAGAGGCCTCTTCAATGTCAAACCACCTCTGAAGCCTCCTCCAGTCGTCTGGGACCTGAATGTGGTTTTATCAGCATTCATGAAACCTCCATTTGAGCCTCTTGCCACAACTTCACTCAAATTTCTTACATGGAAGGTGCTTTTCCTCATTGCCATCACCTCTGCCAGGAGGGTTAGTGAGCTGCATGCACTGGTTGCCGACCCACCTTTCACTGTTTTTTCACCATGACAAGGTGGTTCTGCGTACCCATCCTAAATTCCTTCCCAAGGTGGTCTCGGACTTTCATCTCAACCAGTCCATTGTGTTGCCTTTCTTTTTCCCTAAGCCCCATTCTCATCCTGGGGAACAGGCATTGCACACGCTGGACTGTAAGCGTGCCCTTGCTTACTACCTTGACCGTACCAGGGCTCACCGCTCATCTCCTCAGCTCCTTTTGTCCTTCGACCCTAACCGTCTAGGTCGTCCTGTCTCCAAACGGACGCTTTCCAACTGGCTTGCTGCCTGCATTGCGTTCTGTTATGCTCGGGCCGGTCTCTCACTGGAAGGTGCTGTCACGGCCCACAGGGTCAGAGCTATGGCTGCTTCTGTGGCTTTCCTCCGTTCCACGCCCATCGAGGAAATCTGCAAGGCGGCCACTTGGTCCTCAGTTCACACATTCACTACTCACTACTGTCTGGATACCTTCTCCAGACGGGATGGGCACTTCGGCCAATCTGTGTTACACAATTTATTTTCCTAATGGCCAACCATCCCTCCTCCCTCTCTGTTAGCTTGGAGGTCACCCATGCGTTAAGAATATGCTGCCTGCTTGTCCTGGGATAAAGCACAGTTACTTACCGTAACAGGTGTTATCCAGGGACAGCAGGCAGATATTCTTACGACCCACCCTCCTCCCCGGGTTGGCTTCTTAGCTGGCTTATCTTAACTGGGGACCACGCACTCCTCCGTCGGGCGGGAAGGCACTCGCGCATGCGCAGTGCGGCCAACTAGAACTTTCTAGTGAAAAATGTCCATACCGGGGCTCCGTCGGTGACGTCACCCATGCGTTAAGAATATCTGCCTGTTGTCCCTGGATAACACCTGTTACGGTAAGTAACTGTGCTTTGTCTGCTTCTCTTGCTTTGCTACTTGGCTTATGTTATGTTTGTCGCAAACTTTCATGAATTATTTTTACCAGTTTCATCTCCACCACTACTGCTCAAAATCTGCTCCAGGTATTCAGCAGCCCTTTATTAAAACATTTCCTGACTTTCCTTTTGAGCCTCCCTTCAGCTTTGTATGGAGATCTCCTAGGCCTTGACAGTCTCATTCTATGGAATATGTTACCATTGTATATCTTACAGGAATTTGCAAGAAATCAGTATTTGTGTATCAAATTAGTTTTTTTTTTCTCTTTCTACGGAGAAATATCTTTGGGTCACTGTGACCCTAAGATTTCTGCGTGGAACTTCAATTTTTTAAAAATGATGTGATGATTGAAAACACCATTAAAAGCCAATTAAAAAATGATTTAAGTGCTGCATGGATATTGGTGCTGCATCTACTGGTGCCTACCCAAAAAGTAGGCATGATTAGGGGGTGGCATTTGGGCATGGAGTGACTTTAGGTATTGGTAGATGTATGTATTAGACACCAGTAAATTAGGCCAGGAAAATTTTCTGTGTAAACAGCATATGATTCCTTATGGATAGGTTAAGCACATCAACTCACAAGTTGCTTGCAGAAGACATCAATCATTTTCTTTTTTCCACCCCCTTATCTCTCTGGGCAGTGCCCCCTCTCCTCAGTCTTAACTTCCTCAAGTGAGTTGAGAAGTTGTCTTTTCATCTGCTCTGCAGTAGATTTTATTTTTTTTTTTTGGGGGGGGGGGATTTAGTCTGATATTTTTCAAGACTTCCCTGTGCTAAGAGGTTCCAAGTAATTCTGGGACAGCTCTGCCTGGGAGAAGTGAAAAGGATTCAGGTCCCAATTCCTGCCCCATACTTTCTCTGTCTCTGTCATATGTAAGTCAGGTACCTGGGGACACATCTTAAAGACCAGAAACCATCTTTCAAATATGTCCGTCTTTTATTATGAGTTTCACATCTTTTATACGAATCAGGTTTGTCAGCATGTGACGGCATGTGACGTAAATACAAACCATATATGGATACAGGTCACATGAAACTTTAAACACATCAGCATTTTTCCTATCTAGAGATTGAAGTCCAAAAGGTAAGAAAAAGCCTTGACCAGCAGAGCTTCTTAACTAAAGCTGTCTGTAAATACGGCTTAACAAAACAATTGAATTCACTTCACTACAACTCTGTTTAAACATTCATGTCAAAGAAAGAAAGACAAACATAGATGTCCTTATACCATCTTCAAAGAAGGGAAAGATAAACAGGGCCTACCTTTGCATCTTTAAACAACATATGCCTAAGGACACTTACTAAAGTTCTGATACGTGTCCGTTCAATTCCCCTCTTACGTCATGTAAATGACGTCACAAATACACAGCATGAGCTGGAAGGGAGTGATACTCTAGGTATGTCTCTCAAGGAGGGGTCTTTTAGGAGCTGTAATACGAATAACACAGTACATGAGCAGTCAAGACAAGAGTGCAAATAATAAGAGATTATGCATTCAACTAAAGTGCTGATCCCAAAAATTAGATAAATCAGAGTTACATTTGAACTCAGCAAAGAGGTCTGCTAATTTCTGAATGTCCATAGGAGGACCTATATTGTCAGAAAGAAAAGTACAACAGCTTAAAGTACTGAGGAGAATTTTTCAGAATTCTCAGCTAGAATCATATCTAGGGCCATATGATTTTGAGAACCATCTGAGAAGTGGAGCCCAATTGATCAGTAATACTTTGCAAGGCGTTCCTAGAATAGTTCACAACGCGTTGCTGATTATAATAATTTTAACTAATCCAATCAACATTCTTATTAATAGTAATAAAGGGAATAAGGAACTCAAACCCAGCCTTAACCTGAGCTCGGGCCTTAAATTCATCTGGGACCCCTCTTGGGACCCCTATAGCATCTATGTATACATGTGATCAGATTTATATCAAGACAAATAAAAGGAAAAACCATGTGAATAGGAAGGATGCCTTTCAGAAACAATATGCAGAAGCATAGTAACCTTAACTAAAGTGCACTGGCCTATCCACTGGCTGGGTAGCTTAACAGGGAGCCAAAAGTCTCCATAAAGCCAGTAAATATCAAATCTGATGCAGCCACAATGGGGCATACCTATGAGCCAAGACAGAACAATAACCTGGGGGTAAATTACCTACAAAACTATCCTGTGTCAGATTAGAAACATGACATGTGTAATTGCCCTTATAGATGATAACGGCAATATCAAGCTTTTGCTGTCCTGGCAACAAAGGGTATTTAGAACACTGCAGTGCACAAAGAGGATAGGTAAAATTAGAGGAGATACTGGTAAATAACCCAGAAAGGCATGGTTGGATACCAGGAGGGAGGTCCAGAGGTACGGTTCCTAGATGGGGTCTAGCTTGAGCACATATGTAACAATTACTCTTATTATGTTGATCAGCAGTGAATTTCATCCATTCTAACCAAAGGTTACGTTCTGAAAACCCTACCTCAACAGCCACAATATCTTCAAAAGTGGGATTGGCAATAGCCATCATGTCAGTAAGTTTATTGAATGTAGGGGCCAGTGGGTTAGTATTTTTTGGGGCCCCCACAAAATGGCGGGAGAAGATGAGTGGAGGTAGATAGATCCCATAAGAAAACTGATGGGTCGGATAGCTAGACCCACCCTTAAACCACATGTCCATAATGTACATACCTTCATCAGTAGGTCTAGGGTTGTCAATAGTAAGAGAAAGCTTAATAATTTGTGCTGGAACACTTTTCCTATAACAGTGTCCAACCTTATGAAGGGCCATACAAGTAAGCAGTGATTTACCATTTTGGTCCACTGTTTTTCAGGGTATTTTCTAGTTTATAAGCCCAGTCAGTATTAATATTCCACCCTACCACTCCCCAGAATGCACACTTAACCCCTCAACGTGAGTCAGTAACATATACATATATGTCCTTAGTTTTAGGAATCTCTGAGGACCAATGGCACAGCCTTGGGATATCAATTGATGAACAGTCCACAATGTCACAATACTCAAAGGAGAAGGTGGCAACTTGCACACTGCTGGAATTATACCAAAGGGTAGCATCGGTCTTTTCTGGATTCCAATTAAAGGACAGCCTTTGCGAGGGAGTAGTCCAGCTTGACGTCATGTTCGCAAAGAGGTGTCGGGGGTGCTGTTTACAGTAGGAGTGCCATTTACAGATGGGTATGGGCAGAAAGTGTCGTGAACCCAGAACACATCATCCCTGTAGACCCAGTTAGAAATGATCCATACAGGGAGAAAAACTAGCAGCAGCGGTGCCAGTAAGAGAATGATAAAGTTGGTAGAATGCTGCAATGAGATCATTATGTTGTTCCACTGGAGGAGGTGAAATCTGCGCAGGGAAGACTTGCTTCTGGGGTTTTAGGTTAACCCTCTTCAAGCGACTTGCGTGGATCCAAACAGGAAACTCCTCAGTGAGTGCAGCGGGCCTGGTCACAGCGATCACAGTAGTGGGAAGGCCAAAGGGGAAATCCGTCTGCTTCCGATCCTTGGAAAGCTGCTGGATAATCACCAGGCTGGAAAAAATGGGTAGGAATCTGTGGAGAGAAAGGAGAAGTGCAAGACACGTTTCTTTGAACAAGCCCTAATATTTCAATTAGCTTTTGGACGTATTCCTCCTGTATCAAGGGAAAATCTACCCATGGGGCGGGGAAAGGTCATCCCGTGAGAATCTCAAAGGGAGAGCAGCCAGATGTCTGTGCATACAGAAAGAGATACTTGAAAAGAAATGCTTGAAAAGCATTCCAAATATCATTCAGCAGCTGTACTCCAATGTGATCCAAATAAGAGAAACCATGTTGCCTGTACTGAATGTGGCAACATGCAACAATACCAATTCATTCACTTAGCATAGCCATGGCAAAAGAGAGACAATACTCAGTTACTTAAGGTTCTTAATTGAACAATCCAAAAGGATATGTTTTTTCGTGCTTCATATAACTATTATGCACTTCAGAGAAACCATACTGATGTACTGAATGTATTCAGAAATGTATATTGAATGGATCATATGTAGGGAACACCACGAAATAAATGCTGTATAAAATAAAACTTTTTCTTATAACCCCTAACTAAACTATATTCAGAATATAAAAGCTAAAAGTAAAAGAACATTGCGCAGTTAGGCTAGTAAGAAGTGGAAAAAGAGCTCTAAAAATGGCCAATATTATGTATCCTGGGGTACCCACTAAACTAAAACAAGTAGACATGACACAGACAAAACATAAAGTTTTAAGCGTGGAGCTATTACTCCATCTGTCAAGTGTGCAGGGCTGAATTTAACTCTGCAAATAAACACATTGATATAAAAAAACCAAAACTACAAATAATGTATATCATAACCATCTCATATTTGGAAAAAGGCATAAAGCTAATGTCTCTTTGGAGCGTCTCTATCTCTGCAGTGATAAAGAGGACCCGTGGAAAACATTAGAAATATCTGTGCCAAAATGGATCTGGGATGGCTATGTATAAATCCGGAAAAAACATTTTAAATTAGCGACATCCTAATTTCAGCTAAAACAATAGAAAGGAATTGTATTTTCCAATTTATTTTCAATTCACAACCATGCCAGCTGTAATTATTGAGCTATATATCTCTGTATCAAGGAGCAAAAGGTCAAGAATGAAAATATCACTAGCAAGGAGTTAAAATGTCGAGCGAGCACTACGATAACCAATACCATGATATTGGGCAATGAATAAGGGAGAGCTAGCAGCTGGTATCCAGGGTTTCCCCTCTTTGCACCAAAGTCCGTCCAGAAGGGCGGCTTTGGGCACCTGCCAAATGCCAGGCATCAAATTCAGAGGAGGGGGTGGTAACAAAGGACTGAAGCTGTGAAAAAAGAGAGAAAGAGAATCCTGTTCACCCTTGAGACCCAGAAGCCTATTTAAAAGAAGGGCTTGGACATCGTGAAAAGTATGAAGGGTAATGGGGTGACCTAGGATCAGAAAAGTAACCATCTCTACCACAATAGCACAAGCAGCCAGGGCTTTCTTGAACAGGAGTGACTATAAAAAAAAGGCAACAGAGCGTAATTTACCGCCATGTTCTCCCTTCATGGTGTTACAATAGTCCCAAACAAAGAGATAAAACATGTGGGCATAAGCAGGAAAACCCAAACTTGAGCTAGAAACCAAAGCACATCTTAAATGTCCAACATTTCATAAGTCCATCTGATAAGAGCAGTCATTTCAGAAACCAGGGTCTGTCTCAAATCTGGTCATAGAAGGAACAAGCAGAGATCCATTGGCGGCAGTGACCAATCATAGCAAGAAAAGTAAGCATGTCTTTCTTGTTAGCTGGGCGGGGCAGAACAGCAGCAATGCAGAAAGTGCAGATTTTCCTCTGACCATGAGACAGGACAAAACCCAGGTATTTCACTTCAGATGTACACCAGTGCAGTTTATTTCGTGACACCTTGTGACCACACACAGACAACCATTATAAAAGGTACAAACTATCAGCCTGACAGGTCTCCTGAATTATGGAACACAAAAAGTTGTACAAAATGAGAATAGGACCATGAGGGGCAGTGCATGACTTGTAGAATAGCCCGAAGGACATTCCACACTAGGTATACTGTTGCTTAAAGGTGAAGGCAAAAAAGGAGCTGAAAAGCTTCACCAAAGGGACTAAAATAAAACATTCTTTAGGAAAATGACAGAAAAAAAATCATTGGCTGCCGGTGGAATGGTGGAAGAAACATAAGTGCAATGAGAATTACCAAAACTCTAACAGCCCGAAATCTAGGACAAAACAGGGAATGCCATTAGCTTTGACAACAAGAGCGATGGGCATATTATAAGAAGAGATGGTGGTTTTGATAATGCCGGAGAAAAGTCAAGAGACAAGCAGTGGAATCTCACCTTACTGCTTAATAAAACCAAGAATGAGTAACTTCAAAGAAGCACTATAGGGGGTCAGTGGAAGCCCAAACAGAGAAGTCTGGGGGAAGGGACAAAAACATTCATGCACAGACCCTGATAATGAAAGCAAAGAACAGATTAGCTTTGCTCTGCACAAGAAAGAAAACCTTTAAAACGGAATTTTTTCTTTTTCTTGTTTCTTTTTTTTAACTACAAGGGAAAGATCTTAGACTGATTCAAACAGCGCATTCAATTCATTCCACATAACAGCATGTCCTACCTCAGTAGTAAACATTGGTGACACAGAAAGATGGGAGCTGAAGGAAAAATGTCATACACACACACATCCGTACAAGTCTCATTTGTCTAGGAGTAAGTGCCTTTATGACTCATTACAAAAGCCAATATAACAATGCAAAAATATTCGCTTATCTTACCTTATAAGCGAGGTACAGTAATAAGAGACAATAAAATCTTAAACTCTATAAAAGTTTTTAACCTTACAAATGACAGAGTGGGCAGGGGGGTTCTATAAATAATTTCATTCTTTCCGAAAGAATGGCAGCTGCTTATATATATGAGGGGTGCTTACCGAAAGTACCCCGAGATTTTTCCCAAAAAAACTCCATAATAGAACCCAAAGCTTGAACTTAAAATAAAGGGTTGGGTACAGGTCACCACTACCCAGTGAGTATTAAAGAACAGAAAAAATTCAGAAATACTCACAAAATACTGGTGATATCATCTGCCCATCGCGGACAAGCCCCCAACTGAAAAGGATTCAGGTCCCAATTCCTGCCCCATACTTTCTCTGTCTCTGTCATATGTAAGTCAGGTACCTGGGGACACATCTTAAAGACCAGAAACCATCTTTCAAATATGTCCGTCTTTTATTATGAGTTTCACATCTTTTATACGAATCAGGTTTGTCAGCATGTGACGGCATGTGACGTAAATACAAACCATATATGGATACAGGTCACATGAAACTTTAAACACATCAGCATTTTTCCTATCTAGAGATTGAAGTCCAAAAGGTAAGAAAAAGCCTTGACCAGCAGAGCTTCTTAACTAAAGCTGTCTGTAAATACGGCTTAACAAAACAATTGAATTCACTTCACTACAACTCTGTTTAAACATTCATGTCAAAGAAAGAAAGACAAACATAGATGTCCTTATACCATCTTCAAAGAAGGGAAAGATAAACAGGGCCTACCTTTGCATCTTTAAACAACATATGCCTAAGGACACTTACTAAAGTTCTGATACGTGTCCGTTCAAGAAGGGCCAGACATCAGGGTCTGTTGCTAGGAGGGCCACACTTTTTAAAAAAGAGCTCCTGCCTGGCTGGCCTGCGTTAACACTTGGGAGCTCGGGGCAAGGTTCTCTGGGAGCGGTACTCTCCCCTGCAGAGTCAGGTACTAGAGCGCAAGCTGATTTGACCCTGTGACTGACTAGGAGGCTTGGCGGATGTCAGCTGCTCCCCTCCCCTGAAGAATTGTGTGGGAGCGTGAGGTGTCAAGAGTTTCAGGTTTTTGGAACCTGAATAAAAGGCAATCTAAAGAGACAAGCCACTGAAGCTACCCTTGCTTTTCTGAGGCAGAAATTCCTTCTCCATTTCCAGCAGTAATGAGAAGCTGATGCAGGCACAGCCTATGGCAGATCTGGAAGTACAGCTCATTACTGTCTGGAAAAATCAGGGTAGGTCTGATTTCAACAAAACTAAGGGTTTCTGAGGGTGTCCAAGAGTTTCCCCACCTCTAAAATTCTATTTTCAGTAATTTTGAACTTTAAGTTTTGCTTCCACAGTCCGATTTTTGGAACTAAAATGCTGCCATGAAGGCCATCTTGGATTTCCCGATTTTATTTCAAAAGCCGCCTCCTACCTAAAATTGCCTCGATTTTGGTAAAAATTGATTTATTATGTACTCCTCATGTGGTTTAGATCCCATATCATGCCAAATTTACGCTGGATGGTCGAATGAGGAGCATCCTTATACCACACGCCGTAAGGCCCACAAGAGGGGTGGTGGGAGATATGAGCTTAGATCTGTCTGGTTACTTCACAGGTCAAAAGGTGCAGAAAACTCAAGATACGGGCCATAAAGCCTTGTTAGAGCCTCTTAAATGTGGCTCGGTGTTGTTAGCAAAGCACTTTTGCGCAGGTGCCCCTGACCCTGAGAAGAGACATATGGTAGACTGGCAGAGGTCCCAAGTTAAGTCTTTTGACCCGGTTTTTGGGGGGGTTTAATTTAAATTTTATTAATTTGCAATACAACACAAGTAAAACACTTGTTACGAAAATGCAGAAAAGTAAACTTGTCAAAATAGGAAAAATTATCAACAGTAAAATTCAAATATTTTCCTTTCTTAGACCACCATTTAAACAAAGGGGAGATCCATTAAAACCATGGAGAGGAATACAACAAAGAAATTATTTATAAAGAAAGCTGACTACGATCAACAAACTCAATCATTCATATTATCCAGTTAAATTTATAAATTTCTAGAAATCTTTTTAAAGTCTAGAAAGGCTCTCAATTGTGATGGTAGAAAAAAAGGTATACTTAACCCCCAAGTAGCGAATCAAACATTTACAGGGATATGCTAATAAATAGGAAGCCCCCAACTTTTTAGTTTTATCACGCATAGATAAGAATTCTTTTCTTTGGTCTTGTGTAATCTTTGATATATACGGTTAGATTCAGATTCTTTGCCCGGAAAAAATTTGATGGAAATTTTGGAAGTAAAATTTCATTACTAAATTCAAGTCCTGTTTGAATACAAAGGAGACAAGGAGTGCCCCCCCCCCTTTCCTTTTACTTCAGAAAGGGATTCCTCCAACATAGCAGAAAAATCTTTCTCAATTACCAGATTTACTTCCTCAGCAGCCTTGGTAACAGCACTAAGAATGTAATATATCTTGTTAAAAGGAGGAATATCTTGTTGAGGAATTTTGAGAGTCTCAGTTAGATATTTTTTAAAGTACAGTAATTAAGGCTGATGATTTAGGAAAGTTCAATACCTGTATATTAAGCCTCCTGTTGAAATTTTCAAATTGTTCCATCTTGCGATGTATATAACTCTTGTCTCTAATCAAAGTTGATGTTATTTCCTTTAAATCCTTTACCTCAGATTTAACCTGGGATATTTGTTCAATAGAGTCTTGTTTAGTTTGCTCAATATTTTGAGACAAATTATCCACGTTCTCTGAAAGATTAAGTAGCTCTTGTGTAGATTTGATCAACATACCGTCGATCCTTTGCAAGGCCTGCCAAATGGTTTCTAGTGTCACCACCGGAGGAGTTGAAAGCAGCAAGATACTTGCCGCAGCTCCCGAAGTTGGTTGCTTGGCGTTCATTTCTATGGGCGCTTCTCCCTCCAGGCTCAAACCCAGGTCTGCAACTACCGCCCCTGGGGTCACCGCTGGGACAACCCGTGCTAACATTGGATTCCAGAGGGGACAGCGATACTTCATGTCCCAGGAAACGACGCTCCATCATCCACGTCTTCAGCAGGGCCCCCTTCTCTTGGTAAGTGGGTTGAGAGTTGGTTCAGATAGCTTTCCAAGGTTTGTTACTGAACCGGTGTTGAGCTTCTGAACTGGGAGGGAATTGGTTTCAGAACTCCCTTCCTTTTAGTATGAGGCATTTTTAGAAAATATCATGGTCATACAGCTCACGATATATGAAAAACACAGAGGAATTAACCGGTTCCCTGGCAAAGGTAGGAGACACCAAAACTAACATGCAGCCATCTTGGATCTCCCTCCCTAATCTCAATTTCATTCCCAGATTTTGTGTTTGATTGTTTGTGATTCTGCAACTTAACAGAAGCATAAAGGGTTGTCTGTGTGTCAGCCGGTTAGCTCTCAGAGGAGTTTACCTCCACAAAGTAAGGTCTTGCTACAACTGGTAGAACTGCAAGAACCAGAGGCCCAGTTGTAAAAGAATTGGGATGATTTGGGGTCAGATGCAGTTCTGATGCTCTCCCACCATCGGAAGATTCTAGTTCTCAGTTTAGGGTTGGTGATAGCCCTAGATCAGGGAGAGGATCTGACACTGCAGGCTATTTAAATTGACAGATTTAATTGATGTTATTACAGTCTCTCTGAGGGAGTTGGATTTAGAGCCCTGCAGGTTTCTACTGCCCAGCTCTCGCTGATAAGTAGTACCAAGTCACAGTCCACATGCTTTCATTCACACCAAGAGATCACTGGGGTGATAATGGAGCACCGTGAGACGCATAAGGGTCCTCTGACGGGGGCCAGGACAATGATGAAATTGTATTCCATGGCTTCTGATTTCCAGCAGTTATTTACTCCATCTAAGGTGGATTCTCTGATGGCTCAAGTTACAAAAAAAACCTCTCTGCCTAATGAAAGTGGAGTAGTCCTTGAAGAATTCTCAAGATTGCAGGGTAGTGCCATAAGTTTATAGTGCCATAAGTTGCTACATCATAATCCATCCATAAAGGGGGCAGAGTGCCCTCCTGTAGCTGGGGTGGACTATGTGGTTTGACACTATTTATGACATGCTCAGGGTCACGAGTAAAGTATCGGCGTATTCAATATCCACCCACAGAATGCTCTGGATCAAGCAGTGGGTGGAAGATTTGGTGTCTTAAGGCCACCTTGAGCAAGCTCCCTTTTAAGTGTGTGGCGGAGCCGTTACCCGTGGTTGCAGTAGGTACGGCCCACGCTCACGTTTGCGCTGCTCCGACGTGCTTCCCTAGGTAGAGGGAAGTCCTGCTGGATAACATTCACTGCTTTGTCAGGAAATCAAAAGACAAAAGAGTCACTTTACTGGTCCTGAAATCTCCACTTTATTTAGTGGTGGGTTAAAGAGAGTTGGCCAACAGTCAGTCCCAAACTCTCTGCCATAAAAAAAACAACAATTTATGTCAGGAAACAAAATTTAGAGCTGCCCAAAAGCAAAGGGGACAGCTCTGCCCTCTAATCAGGTAAGTAAACAAAATAAATCACAAAAGCAAAAAAGGCTGTTAACTTTATAGGCAAAACAACACCCATATTCACAGTACTGCTCAAAAGCTCTTGTATACAAGCCTTAAGGTGTTCTGGCTTGTCCCCAACCAGCTCTAAAGGAGATGGTGGGTGGAGGGGAGTAAACGAATCTACTAATTACTTTCTGATTCACAGAATGCCAATAATGGCCCCACTAACCCAACCTGGAATGGTAAGTAGATTCTCCCCACATTACTTCCCTCTCTTTCATTCAAACCATGGCAGTCCAAGCCAGCTTAACTTTAGCCAGCAAATTACACTTGCAAAAGAAAAACGTGTTTTTTTTTCTTTCTTCCTGCTTTACTCAAACAGGGACAGCCCCAACCAGCACAAGTCCTCCAAGGGCTTCCAAACAAAAGCACCTTTTCCCAAACAGTCCAAACACAAACATAGTAGGTTAATAAACCTTACACCTCCCAGCCCTGCCACTTAACTGTCTTGCATTAGTACGTCTTCAGGCAGACTGGAAGTTTCACCTAGATCCATAGGTTCCTCAGTAGCTAGCTGGTTGGCCAAAGGGTCAGTGTCAGGCTCTTGCATTTCCCAGTCCTGGGAATCAGGAGCACATTCGGGAGGGATCCTTCCCTGGGCTGGTTCAGGATAGACTGCCTTCCTCCTCTTTAGAGCAGCCTCTAAAGTACTCAGACGAACCTGCCCTGCTCTCTGAGGGGGCGGAGTTGCCTGCAGAGTTTGCCTGGTTTGTCTTGGCTTCCTCATTAACTGTTTCAGCTGGGAGTTTGCAGGGGGAGGGAGATCCCTCTCAGGCTGTTGTGAGCTGTTCTGCTCCAACTCCTCTCCTCCCTGGAGATCAGCCAAATCTGAGCTAAAGGGAAAGGTAGGCTTCTCCCTATGACTGGTCACAAC
This sequence comes from Geotrypetes seraphini, assembly GCF_902459505.1. NCBI lineage: Eukaryota > Metazoa > Chordata > Amphibia > Gymnophiona > Dermophiidae > Geotrypetes > Geotrypetes seraphini. Next base: position 105,832,509 of record NC_047088.1, on the reverse strand, counting down.
CCTATCGCATTGATTAGCCCTTCTGATGGCAGGGCTAGGTTTCAACCGAGCCACAGCTGGCAAACGCTGAGCTACGGGCTTAGGGTTGTGACATACCCCTACCCTAAGATGTTGACTGTCCCCAGTCTGTAAAGGCCTTCCCTCATCCTCCTGAACCCTTGACAAGGTGTCTACATTTGTACTTAACTTGCCGGGGCGATGCAACACCTTAAACCTGAATGTCTGCAGGGCCAAATACCACCGGGTTAACCTTGCGTTGTTATTTCTCATGGTATTTAGCCATTTTAACGCGGCATGGTCAGTGACCAGGGAAAATTCGCGTTCCTGCAGATAGTGCTCAAGTGTCTGCATGGCCCACTTGGCCGCCAAGCATTCTGATTCTACTGTTGCGTAGTTTCGCTCATTAGGGTGTAGTTTGCGACTAAGGAACAGAACTGGGTGCTCCATTCCTTGTACCTCCTGACTTAGTATGGCTCCCAATCCTGTTCCTGAGGCATTTGTCTGCAAGATTAAGGGCTTTGAAAAATCAATAGCTGTGAGCACCGGATTGGTGCATAAGGCTTCTTTTAGATCCTCTACAGCCCGTTCGCCCTCTGCTGCCCACCGTAAGCTGTCAGGCTTATCCTTTTTGAGCATATCAGTGAGAACAGCAGCTCTAGCAGAGAACTGAGGAATGAACCGCCTATAGTAACCAAGCAGCCCTAGGAACCCCCTTAACTGTTTCTTGGAAGATGGGAGTGGAAACTCCTTTACACATCGCACTTTGTCCACTATAGGCCTGACCTTCCCTCGGCCCACTACATACCCCAAATATTTTACCTCACGCTGTCCTAAATAGCACTTTTTAGGGTTAACTGTGAAACCCGCATCTTTAAGGGACTCCAGCACTGCCCTTACGTGCTTCAGGTGCTGCGCCCAGTCCGAGGAAAAAATTACTATATCATCTAAGTACGCTTCAGCATACTGATGATGTCCCCTTAGTACTTCAGTGATTCCGCGTTGGCATGTAGCAGCAGCACCGTGAAGTCCGAAGGGCATGCGTTTGAACTGGTAGAGTCCATGAGGTGTGCTAAAGGCCGTCTTTGGCCTAGCGCTCTGAGCCAATGGAATTTGCCAATAACCTTTCGTTAAATCAAGTGTAGAAAGAAATTGTGCTTGCCCCACACGGTCTAATAGGTCGTCTACTCGGGGCATAGGGAAGGCGTCAAATTGGGACACTTCATTAAGCTGGCGAAAATCAATACAGAATCTGGGCGTGCCATCGGCTTTAGGAACGATGACAATGGGGCTGCACCAGGGGCTTTGTGATGGTTCAATAACCCCTAGTGACAGCATCTCCTGCACCAGACTCTGTACTAATTCCTTCTTCCCCTCTGTTAACCTATAAGGTTTCACTCTAACCACTTTCCCCGGGGTAGTTATTATGTCGTGCATCACTACCTCCGTACGCCCCGGTATCGGAGAGAACACATCTCCGAACGCCTGACCTAGGGTTTCTAATTGTCTCGCTTGGCCATCGGTTAACTCCACTCCTACGTTGACCCCCTCTTCCTGACTCATCTCCGCTATTTGCGGTCCAAAGTCCTCCTCGGATTTTTGCTCTACAATCATGGCCAGTGTTTCCCGATCTCGCCATGGTTTCAAGAGATTAATATGGTAAGTTTGGGTCCTATTCTTCTCGTCCTTGACCCGGTAATTTACTTGGTTCAATTTCTCTATAATGGTGGTCGGGCCTTTCCATTCAGCCAGGAATTTATGTGGATCAGTGGGCACTAGTATTAGTACCCTATCTCCTACCTTTAAGTGGCGAGTTTGGGTTTTTTTGTCATAATACTGTTTTTGTCTTTGCTGACCCCATTCCAGATTACATTTTCCAAGCTGCGCCACTTGCTCTAGCCTTCTCCTCAACTGGGTAACATAGGAGATCACATTGGTCTCCTCCCTTTCTTGTGAACCCCAGTGATCCCTAACTACATCCAGTATTCCCCTAGGGGTTCTCCCAAACAGCATTTCAAAGGGACTTATTCCTAGTGAATCCTGTATTTTCTCACGAGCCGCAAATAACACAAACTGGATAAGAAGGTCCCACTGATGCTTCTCCCCAATCCCTACTTTTTTTAACATCTGCTTTAATGTTTGATTAAACCTCTCTACCATTCCATTAGCCTGTGGATGGTAAGCAGATGTTCTCAGGTGCCGGATACCAAATCCCTGCCAGAAATCCTCCATCTCCCTAGACATGAAATTGGTTCCTTGGTCAGTCAGGACCTCCCGAGGGAACCCAATCATACAAAAAAGCCCCATGATTTCCTTCATTAGAGCCATCGAGGTGGTTTTACGTAGAGGATAAGCCCAGGGAAATCTTGTGGCCACATCCATAATAACTAAGATGAAACTATACCCACGAGGGGTTTTTTCTAACGGGCCTACGATATCCATGGCCAGTCTGGCCAACGGTTCACCTACCTTCGGTATAGGTATAAGTGGGGCCCTAGCTGGCTTACTTAAGGACAGCTTCTGGCAGGTTGGACAGGATTTACAAAAATCTGCCACGTCCTGAGTCATCCCCGGCCAAAAGAACCTATGGGCTATTTGAACCCCCGTGGCTTCCGATCCTTTATGCCCTGAGAGCGGATAGTCATGAGCCACTTGTAAAATAGTCCTCCGAAACCCCTGGGGAATAACCAATTGCTCTTGGCTATTGTCCCTCCCATTCTTCATCGTATACCTATACAATAACCCCTGTTTCATTTTAAAGGACACTGGTTTATTAGGCGATAGAGATGCTTGTCTCCAGGCTTCCTGGAGGGAAGCATCAGCCTTCTGCTCCGCCTGGAAGGTGGGGAATAATTGTGTCACCTCCCTAGGGAGCCAGGGAATTTCCTTAGCGGAGTGAACCCACTCCAAGGCTTTACTTCTCTGTTGCTTTTGTTTCCGACTCTGGGCTCGCGACCGTAGGCCCTGATCCCGGGAACATTCTCCTATCACATCCCCCTCAAAGGGAAATATGCTTCCCAATTCCTCTTCCCTCGGAGGGATCGCAGGGCCTTGGGACCGAGTGCCCACTAACCCCTGTCTTGGATGGAGATACTGCGCTAACCCTTCCCAATCCCGACCAAGTATCAGGTCATAAGGAGCTCCAGGCACTATCGCCACTTTCACCTTATACACTTTATCCCTACTCAAAATAGTTGTGGGCCTAAGAGGGTATCTTACCCTATCCCCATGCACACACTTGATCGTGACGGAGTCTCCTTTCCCGGGTACCTTCTCCCGAGGAAACAATTGGTTAAAACAGTGTGAAGATATCATAGACTGATCCGCCCCAGTATCCACCAGGGCTGACACCTTCCTTCCTGCCACCGATACCACCGCGAGGTATGCCTCCGGAATCCGGGTGTTTACCCCTTGTGTTACCATTAAATCCCTTTTTCCCGCACAGAACCTCTGAGTGTGCCCTGTTTTGCCACAGTGATAACACCTAATGGGTTCTTTCGGGGTAGACTCCTTAGACTTGGCAAACCCCGCAGTCTTGCTGGATTGATCCTGACCTCTACTGGCTTTACCCTTTTCCAGCCTCTGTCGGGGGGTTGCCTTTTCCTCCTCATAGGTGCCCTGAGCATCCACATAGGCCTCTGCCACTTCTAAGGTCTGGGCCAGGGTTTTGCAACCCTGTTTCTGCACCCAGCCCTGCAGATTCTTTGGAGCGGATTGCAGAAACTGCTCCCTGATCACCTCCAGAACTAAGGCCCTGGCATCCCCCAGCCAAGGACTAAGCCACCGCTCAGCCAACTTGGATAGCTTTTGAGCCAGTGCCTTAGGCCTTTCCCTTTCCTGCATAACAGTTGCCCTAAACCTCTGACGATAATGCTCAGGGGTATAGCCTAGATATTCCAGGATATGTGTTTTCACAACCTGATAATTATTAGCTACCTCTGGAGCTAAGGTTTGGAAAGCGGACAAGGTTTCGCCTGCAAGGCATGGGAGAAGCCTTACGGCCCACTGACCCTGAGGCCAACCAGCAGCAGTAGCCACCCTCTCAAATGCGGACAAGAACTCGTCCGGTGCATCCGCTGGCGTAATTTTGCACAGGTTCAGCATGGCGAGAGGGTTAGCTGCCCCTGTGGTTTGCGGTGTGCCACTGAGTCCTGGTTCACCGCCTGCGACTGGCGAGGGGTTCTGCAAAATTTTTGACAGTACTTGCGTTTGCTCCCCCATTGCCAGCACCATCTCGTCGTGTTGTCGCCGAGACAGCTCCTGAGACCGATACCACAGCTCTTGGTTGGTCTTCAGTACGGCCTGTAAATCCTCGCACTGCTTTTGCCTCTCAGCAGTCAGAAAAGCGATGAGCTGTTGCTGGTCCATCTTGACCCGACACCTGGAAGAAAACAAAAAGAGAGACCAACCCAAGTGCGGTACAAACAACAGGGTAGCCAATCTCCCTCACCAATCCCCTGGTCAGGTACCTTACCCGAACGATTGGTGAGTCAGAGCCTTTGGTTTGTAGGCCTCCTTGGCCCCCAGTCGCTTGTCTGCGTTTTTGTCCTCTTATTTCGGCTTCCAGTCCTCTTTGGTCCTCTTCCAACTCAGGTTCACCGTGGGCTAAGCAGGATCCCTCTGGTCTCGTGCTTCCTCGGCACTCCTGGCAGAAGACTCCGTAAGCAGGCACTCAAGGACAGGAACCAATACAACAAACTAAAATAACAAGCTAAAACAACAAATTAGCTGAAAGTCCCAAAATCTTTTTTTTTTTCCCAACTATATTAATTTTTTTTTTTTTCCACAAGTTCACTGCATGTCCAGCAGGAGGCGCACTATCCCACTCCTGATACCAATTGTGGCGGAGCCGGTACCCGTGGTTGCAGTAGGTACGGCCCACGCTCACGTTCGCGCTGCTCCGACGTGCTTCCCTAGGTAGAGGGAAGTCCTGCTGGATAACATTCACTGCTTTGTCAGGAAATCAAAAGACAAAAGAGTCACTTTACTGGTCCTGAAATCTCCACTTTATTTAGTGGTGGGTTAAAGAGAGTTGGCCAACAGTCAGTCCCAAACTCTCTGCCATAAAAAAAACAACAATTTATGTCAGGAAACAAAATTTAGAGCTGCCCAAAAGCAAAGGGGACAGCTCTGCCCTCTAATCAGGTAAGTAAACAAAATAAATCACAAAAGCAAAAAAGGCTGTTAACTTTATAGGCAAAACAACACCCATATTCACAGTACTGCTCAAAAGCTCTTGTATACAAGCCTTAAGGTGTTCTGGCTTGTCCCCAACCAGCTCTAAAGGAGATGGTGGGTGGAGGGGAGTAAACGAATCTACTAATTACTTTCTGATTCACAGAATGCCAATAATGGCCCCACTAACCCAACCTGGAATGGTAAGTAGATTCTCCCCACATTACTTCCCTCTCTTTCATTCAAACCATGGCAGTCCAAGCCAGCTTAACTTTAGCCAGCAAATTAAACTTGCAAAAGAAAAACGTGTTTTTTTTTTTCTTTCTTCCTGCTTTACTCAAACAGGGACAGCCCCAACCAGCACAAGTCCTCCAAGGGCTTCCAAACAAAAGCACCTTTTCCCAAACAGTCCAAACACAAACATAGTAGGTTAATAAACCTTACACCTCCCAGCCCTGCCACTTAACTGTCTTGCATTAGTACGTCTTCAGGCAGACTGGAAGTTTCACCTAGATCCATAGGTTCCTCAGTAGCTAGCTGGTTGGCCAAAGGGTCAGTGTCAGGCTCTTGCATTTCCCAGTCCTGGGAATCAGGAGCACATTCGGGAGGGACCCTTCCCTGGGCTGGTTCAGGATAGACTGCCTTCCTCCTCTTTAGAGCAGCCTCTAAAGTACTCAGACGAACCTGCCCTGCTCTCTGAGGGGGCGGAGTTGCCTGCAGAGTTTGCCTGGTTTGTCTTGGCTTCCTCATTAACTGTTTCAGCTGGGAGTTTGCAGGGGGAGGGAGATCCCTCTCAGGCTGTTGTGAGCTGTTCTGCTCCAACTCCTCTCCTCCCTGGAGATCAGCCAAATCTGAGCTAAAGGGAAAGGTAGGCTTCTCCCTATGACTGGTCACAACCCTATTGCATTGATTAGCCCTTCTGATGGCAGGGCTAGGTTTCAACCGAGCCACAGCTGGCAAACGCTGAGCTACGGGCTTAGGGTTGTGACAAGGGGCAGATGCTTTATGGGAAAGGACTGGATGACTTGATGACCAATATGATGGATCATCATCCCATGTCCTTGCCGGACAGTAAGACAGAGGTACTGGGAGTTCCAGTCATGGTTCATTTTGCAACTAAAGAAAACTACATTATGGGTCTGCTGGCTCCTAGTCTCAAAGGCCCTTCTAGACAGAGGTTTGGGGGCTCCTCACTCTGCCACAAATTCTAAAAAGTCCCAATGACACCAGGTCAACTTCCGAGATCTCCCGCATAGGAGGGAAACTCTAGAAGTTCTGGGAGCAACTCTGCAAAGGCTGGAGCCATTGAGCCACAAATTGGAGCCATAGAGCCGGTGCCAGACATAGACTTGGGTTCAGGCAGATACTCAACATACTTTATCTTGTCCAAGAAAGACTCAGAAGATTGGAGACCAATCCTGAATCTCAACAATACAGTGTTAAAGGATTCCAGGTTCTGGGTGGAAATTGTGAGATTAGTCATTGTCTTGGTAGGTCTGGGCAAATTTTGACGTCACTGGATATGATGGAGGCTTACCTGCATATACCCATTTTCCCAAATCACAGGAGATTTCTCAGGTTTCATGTGCTAGAGAGCCATTTTGAATTCTCAGCACCGTCCTTTGGCTTGGCAACAGTGCCTCACACCTTTACCAAAGTAATGGTTACATTACATTAGTGACTTCTATTCCGCCTGCATCTTGCAGTTCTAGGCGGATTACAAAAGAACTAACTGGACATTTCCAGGATAGTTACAATTTTTTGGTTACAAGTTAGATAAGAGAGCTGGATATTTCCTGGAGAGATTGAGAATTAGATAACAAATAAGAATTGGATATTTCTAGGCAATATTACAAATAGGATAACAACTAAGAAAGCTGGACATTTCCAGGAACTTTACATTTTAGGGAACTGTATTCTTAGTTGATATTTAGAAAAGGAAAAAATTACCAGAGAAGTGGAGGCTGTGAGAGGGGAATTTACCGGGGAGGAGAGGGAGGGGGTGGGAGTTAAGGTGTCTGAACATATTTCTTGAATAGCAGGGTTTTGATCTCTCTTCGAAATGTTTTGAGATCGCTCGTTGTTGTCAACAGGTTGGAAATGGAGTGGTCAAGTTTTGTTGCTTACGTCGCAAGTAGGTTGTCCAACATCTTGCGCTGAGTACCTTTGAGTGGAGGGTAGGTAAATGGGGTCAGAGTTTTTTGTCTAGTAATGAGGATCTGATTTAGGCGGTTGTTTAGGTTGGAGGGGGCAGAGCCATTTAATGCTTTGAATAGTAGGCAGTAAAGTTTGAATTGAACTTGTGCTTGTATTGGTAACCAGTGTGAGTCTAGGTAAGCAGTGGTGATGTGGTCATATTTTCTCAGTGAGTAGATCAATCTGAAAGCAGTATTTTGTATAGTCTGTAGTTATTTTAGCATGTTGGCAGGGCATGGCAGATAGAGGGAGTTGCAATAGTCCAGTAGACCCAAGACTAGGGATTGAACAGCGCAGATTAGGCATCCGAGTTCATCTGTACTTGGACGATTGGCTGATCATAGCTCCGTCTGAGATGGAGTGTCACCAGGCGGTGTCTCAGGCAGTTAAGCTCCTGCAGGACTTGGGCTGGATTATAAATTTCAGAAAGAGCCACATGGAATCCACTAAGTGGAGTATTTGGGGATTCTGTTCAAGATGGAAGAGGGCTGAGGTTTTTTTTTCTTCCAGAACCATGCAAACTGAAGCTCACACGCCAGATTTTGGAGCTACAACATGGAATTACCTGCAGGTGCTAGGCTCCATGGAAATGACAATAGAGGTGATTCTGTGGGCAAGAACCCATCTGTGTCCCCTGCACGTTGGTCACCTCAGAGGGACTCTCTGTAGTTGCAGTTAGCCTGGACGGCTGAAGTGCACCAGAGTTTTCAGTGGTAGCTCCAGCCAGAGTCGTTATCCAGAGGCCTCCCTTTCCGCATGGTCTTGGATGATCCTGATGACAGATGCCAGTCTTTATGGCTGGGGGGGAGGGTCATTGCGAAGGTCATCCAGTACAAGAGCATGGTCCATCAACAAATTAGCGTTGAGAGCCATTCGTTGGCTATCTGGTACTTCCCAGGTGTGACTGAAAGGCAAAGCATTTAGGGTCTTTTCTAGCAATGCCACAGCCGTGGTGTACATCAACAGACAAGGGGGAACCAAGAGTGCTCCACTGCAGGTGGAGGCCTAGTTGTTGTTTCATTGAGTAGAAGCCCATCTGCAGGCAATCACAGTGGTTTATGTATTGGGGCTGGACAATATCCAGACCAATTATCTCAGCCACCAGACTCTGGATCTGAGGGAATGGTCCTTGTCCCAGAGAGCATTCAACTGCACTGTGAAACACAGAGGGCAGCCAACATTCGATCTCATGGCCTCATTTCTTCAGTTGAAGGTCAGAGCTGAGAAGTGTTGGCATAGAGGCTCTAGTACAGCCTAGGCCAGTAAATGAACTCCTATATGTGTTCCCCTGTAGCTGATGATAGGCCAGGTCCTTCGCAGGATAGTGACCTTTCAAGGATTGGTAATCCTGGTGGCTTGGTATTGGCCGCAACATCCTTGGTACACAGATCTAGTCTAGTTGCAGCGAGACAGTTGTCTTAGACTACCGCTGCACCAAAATCTTCTATCCCAGGAGCCCATAGCCCTAGAGAATCTGGAATGCTTTGGGCTTACAGCATGGCTGTTGAGCATGCAGCTTTAGCATGAACAGGATATTTGGATATGGTCATCACACTGCTCCTACAACCAAAGAAGCAGTGACTGTAGCAGCCTATGCAAAAGTATGGAAACTTTTTCCGGCCTGGTGTAAGGAGAAGCAGTTAAATCTATTATGGGCTTTCATTTCTGAAGTCCTGGCGATATGATCTCTCAAGATTCAAACAGCTGGTCTTTTGTGTTACATTTGAGTGTGTCTTTTGTGTTACATTTGAGTGGAGAGAAGGTCCCTGGCCTCCTATCCAGATGTGTCCAGGCTTTTGAAGGGAGCTCTCAGGCTCCGCCCTCCAGTGTGGCAGCTAATCCCTACATTAAGGCTGCCCAAGTCCGGTTCTCAAGATCTACTGGCAGGCCAGGTTTTCTGGATACCCACAATGAACATGCATGAGAGAGATTTGCATACCAAGAAGGCAGTGCAGGTAAATCTCTCATGCATATTCATTGTGGATATCCAGAAAACCTGGCCTGCTAGTCGATCTCGAGGACTGGACTTGGGCAGCTCTGCTCTACATAGTCTCAACATTGTTTATTTTACGGGTCCTTGCTTAAGCACTGTATGAGCCTATGTCAGAGGCATCTATCACAGAAGTAATCATGAAGACAGGTTTTTTTTAGTTGTGATCATTCGGCGAGGAGGGTGTTGGAAGCGTTATCTTGCAGAGTGCCTTTCCTCAGATTCAGAGGCAGGAGTATCTTTACACACTGTGCCTTCCTTTCTACCGAAGGTAGTTTCTGTATTTCATGTCAGCCAGGAAGTGCAGCTTCCCACTTTTCAGCCCACGGGCGAGAAGAAATGGGACAAAATATTGAAGTTGCTGGATGTCAGAAGAGTTCTTCGTTATCTTGAGGTGACAAATGAGTTCTGCCTGTCATATCATGTGTCTTGAGAAATGCTAGCCTTTGGGGCAGACCAGCCTCTAAAGCTTCTATTTCCCAATAGATCTGTATGGCTGTTTCTTCGGCATACATTGGCTGTAAAAAGCAGCCGCCATTTGCTGTGAAAACTGACTCTATCAGAAGCAGGGCAGTGCCATCCGATGAAATTTGTAGGGCAGCCACGAGGTCTACCCTCCATACCTTTTTACAAAATTTTACAGAATAGATGTGGTGGCACAAATGGATGGGTCTTTCGAATCCTCTATGCTGGTTGCAGGTTCATCTGTCTCCCCTTAAACTCAAGGGACTGCTTTAGTATGTCCCATCCGTAAAGAATCATATGCTGTTTGCACAGAAAGTAATAGGATCTTACCTCGATAATTCTTTTCCTGTAGAATAGCATACAATTTTTTACACCCTGCCCTGTTAGATGTCTGTTTATGCCTGCTCTTAGGGCTTGTAGTCTTGGAAGAGTATCCAGCAGCTTGGCTTATGGCAGCCAAGGAAGAGAAGCAGAGCCTTTGAAGAGGCGGCACATTAGTACCAAAATCAATATCGGCCCATTTTGCCTTGCTAAAAGCTGTACAAGTGTTAGTGCCGGTTGCACACCGGTAGGTGGGTCTTTTTGTTTTGCTTCCATTCTTTATTATCCTGTTGGGTGGTTGTTTATTAACTCTTATTTACTATAGCAGCACGGTTCATAGACAATTGCGCGCAAGACAATTTCGCGCAAGACAATCGCGCGCGGACAAAATCGCGCAGACAATCGAGCGCGAGACAACTGAGCGCAAGACAACTGAGCGCGAAGACAACTGAGCGCAAGACAACTGAGCGCAAGACAACTGAGCGCAAATTATTTTCACAAATGTGCACGAGCGAGACAACTGAGCGCAAGACAACTGAGCGCAAGACAACTGAGCTCAAAACAACTGAGCGCAAGACAACTGAGCGCGAGCAACTGAGCTCAAAACAACTGAGCGCAAGACAACTGAGCGCAAGACAACTGAGCGCAAGACAACTGAGCGCAAGACAACTGAGCGCGAGCAACTGAGCTCAAGACAACTGAGCGCAAGACAACTGAGCGCAAGACAACTGAGCGCGAGCAACTGAGCTCAAAACAACTGAGCGCAAGACAACTGAGCGCGAGCAACTGAGCGCAAAACAACTGAGCGCGAGCAACTGAGCGCGAGCAACTGAGCGCAAGACAACTGAGCGCAAGACAACTGAGCGCAAGACAACTGAGCGCGAGCAACTGAGCTCAAAACAACTGAGCGCAAGACAACTGAGCGCAAGACAACTGAGCGCAAGACAACTGAGCGCGAGCAACTGAGCTCAAAACAACTGAGCGCAAGACAACTGAGCGCAAGACAACTGAGCGCGAGCAACTGAGCTCAAAACGGTTCATAGACAACTGAGCGCGAGCAACTCAGCGCGAGGCAAGGCAACTTCCCTCATTATTTTGGAGACCTTAAAAATGCATTATTAATTTTGTTAGGCACATGCCTCTGCCCTGCGCTCAGCGGCCTTTGTCTTGGTGTGGTCTTGACCTGACACTGTTAAAGCAGAGATGATAGGAATGGGAGAGGGACAAGGACAGCTACATAACTCATATGGACAGGATGGTGAATTTAGTTCCTGTGTCATTCTCATATTGGAAAAAATAGTTTAATAAATCAAAGTAACGGTGGCCAGGTTACCCAGTTCCAGGCTGCAGATTTTGGGATAGTTCCAAATTTTTTTCCCAGGTGTTTTTGTCCCGTTACCAGACACATTAATTGTGGACTGTGAGACCTGTAATAGTGGAAGGTAAATGGGCATAGTGGGTGTTTGCATTGGGGTCATAATGAAATGCCCATAGTCTGATGCCTGCAGTGTCTATTCATCTGATCCATCTGTCAAATGCTAAGTTTCATTATTTCTGTTTGTCTTGCATGATATGTTTGTTGTATGAATTGTAAAAATTTGTAAAGCTGAATTAGCTTAATAATCGTTATATGACATAATATATGTTTTAAGTGTTTATGACGATCATTATGTCATTTTCTTTGTTTGTTTAAATCGTTATTCATGTTCAAACTTACAAGTGTCTTCATGCTCTGTCGTCTTCACGCTGAGTTGTCTTCAGGCCCAACAGATTTCAAAGATTAAAGACAAGCTTCACTGCCCCTCCCCACCGAATAAAACCCAAACAAAACTGTCCACAATTTGTTTGCAGCTTTCTAGTTATTGATTTTATGAAGTGTTTTAATATGTTAAAAGACAATAATAAACAATTTGTTAAATGACGTTAGTCATTATAAGTTCATAATGTCATTGGAGTTTGTGAGTGTAAAATAAATTCTGGAATCAATAGTTGTGTTATAATGTTTTTATTTCTGAGTAACTGTATTATTGAAGAAAGCATAATACAGTGAACATATAGAATGGATAACATAGATCTCCCAGGGCAAAGTTAAATGCAAAGTAAGTATTATTGAACACAAGTAAACATGATGTGAACAGCAAATAATAACATTGAATGATAAAGATTATTATAAGAATTTTGAAATTGAAAAGATTTTGAAATTGGTCTAAAAATAGGATGATGATGAGGGCGAAAGCATAAATTCACAGAAAGAAAAGTATTCTGTATGCTTGAGATTCAGTGTTTGAACTGGAGGATGTAAAAGGCTATGAACTTTAAAAGATCATATATAGAGAAACATACATAAATTTAGTCCATATAGAGTATGTTTTGTGCAATGCTAAAGTATTGTTTCCCCATCAAGCACAGGAACATTTGAAAAATGGACATAGTGTGGAGAAAACTGACTCTTTGGCTCTCATTCAGTCAGTGTGTGTGTGTCTGTGTGCAGTGTGAGCCACAATTGTGGTGAGGTACTTAGAATAACTGAGTACTTTGCAAAAATGTCATAGATTCACAGAGAAGATGGCTTCCTATTATGGATGTTGTGTGCCAAAACACAAGTTCTCCAAGCGTGAAGTACTCTGATTAACTGAGTACATGTCGCTCAATGCTAAACTGCTATTCCCCATCAAGAGGAAAGTTAGAAATATAGGTGAAATGGACTGGGCCTGGGCCAAACTGGCGCACCTGTTCAATGCTAGTGTTTTGACACTGCACTCAGGAAGTACTTAGATTAACTGAGTACTTTGCAAAAATGTCATAGATACACAGAGAAGATGGCTTCCTATTATGGATTTTGTGTGCCAAAACACAAGTTCTCCAAGCGTGAAGTACTCTGATTAACTGAGTACATGTCGCTCAATGCTAAACTGCTATTCCCCATCAAGAGGAAAGTTAGAAATATAGGTGAAATGGACTGGGCCTGGGCCAAACTGGCGCACCTGTTCAATGCTAGTGTTTTGACACTGCACTCAGGAAGTACTTAGATTAACTGAGTACTTTGCAAAAATGTCATAGATACACAGAGAAGATGACTTCCTATTATGGATTTTGTGTGCAGAAACACAAATTGTCCAAGCGTGAAGTACTCTGATTAACTGAGTACATGTCGCTCAATGCTAAACTGCTATTCCCCATCAAGAGGAAAGTTAGAAATATAGGTGAAATCGATTGGGTCTGGGGGAAACTGGCGCACCTGTTCAATGCTAGTGCTTTGACACAGCACTCAGGAAGTACGTATTAAATACATGCTATTATGTCAGGAGACCAGTGCCCCTGTTTTATTGATGGTAAGTAGTTCAGGATTTAAAGCAAACTAAATTTGCATCTCCTTACAAGAGGCATACAGGGAGATGGGTGACTAAAATTATGTCAGGTGTACACCTTATACATCTATCACATTTTGTGTGCACGAAAGGAAAGATGTTAACATATCACCTCAATGCATTTCATCTAATTTATACTTAAAGGATTAAGCATGATAAGTGTTATACTCTAGTAAGAACATCTCTAAACAAGATAAGGTGTCAATCATGTAGCATTACAAATTCTACCTAGTTGACACAGCCATGTAAATTAACACTTATGTTTGATAAGGTTTTGCATTTATCCAGTACGCAGTTGTCCTTTATTTTCAATAAGTTGTATATTAAAATGTATTTTTAAAAGTATCATAGATATGATGTCAGATTTTTCTGATCATCGAAGGAGAGCTGGCAAGCCAAGTCCAGATGTGGGAGCTGAGACGGTAGGAGGCAGGCGAGTCATGATGCTGGAGACATGAATTGTGAAGTTGTAGTCACCACTGCTGCGACACAGGAGGCTGGAGGGCAAAGAAAACACTGTGGTAAGGGAGAGAGAGGGAGGGAGGGAGGGAGAGAGAGAGAGAGAGAGAGCCACTCACAGGAGGACTGAAGATCCCACGAGACGGTAGGAGGCAGGCGAGTCATGATGCTGGAGACATGAATTGTGAAGTTGTAGTCACCACTGCTGCGACACAGGAGGCTGGAGGGCAAAGAAAACACTGTGGTAAGGGAGAGAGAGGGAGGGAGGGAGAGAGAGAGAGAGAGAGAGAGAGCCACTCACAGGAGGACTGAAGATCCCACGAGACGGTAGGAGGCAGGCGAGTCATGATGCTGGAGACATGAATTGTGAAGTTGTAGTCACCACTGCTGCGACACAGGAGGCTGGAGGGCAAAGAAAACACTGTGGTAAGGGAGAGAGAGGGAGGGAGGGAGAGAGAGAGAGAGCCACTCACAGGAGGACTGAAGATCCCACGAGACGGTAGGAGGCAGGCGAGGCATGATGCTGGAGACATGAATTGTGAAGTTGTAGTCACCACTGCTGCGACACAGGAGGCTGGAGGGCAAAGAAAACACTGTGGTAAGGGAGAGAGAGGGAGGGAGGGAGAGAGAGAGAGAGAGCCACTCACAGGAGGACTGAAGATCCCACGAGACGGTAGGAGGCAGGCGAGTCATGATGCTGGAGACATGAATTGTGAAGTTGTAGTCACCACTGCTGCGACACAGGAGGCTGGAGGGCAAAGAAAACACTGTGGTAAGGGAGAGAGAGGGAGGGAGAGAGAGAGAGAGAGAGAGCCACTCACAGGAGGACTGAAGATCCCACGAGACGGTAGGAGGCAGGCGAGTCATGATGCTGGAGACATGAATTGTGAAGTTGTAGTCACCACTGCTGCGACACAGGAGGCTGGAGGGCAAAGAAAACACTGTGGTAAGGGAGAGAGAGGGAGGGAGGGAGAGAGAGAGAGAGCCACTCACAGGAGGACTGAAGATCCCACGAGACGGTAGGAGGCAGGCGAGTCATGATGCTGGAGACATGAATTGTGAAGTTGTAGTCACCACTGCTGCGACACAGGAGGCTGGAGGGCAAAGAAAACACTGTGGTAAGGGAGAGAGAGGGAGGGAGGGAGAGAGAGAGAGAGAGCCACTCACAGGAGGACTGAAGATCCCACGAGACGGTAGGAGGCAGGCGAGTCATGATGCTGGAGACATGAATTGTGAAGTTGTAGTCACCACTGCTGCGACACAGGAGGCTGGAGGGCAAAGAAAACACTGTGGTAAGGGAGAGAGAGGGAGGGAGGGAGAGAGAGAGAGAGAGAGAGCCACTCACAGGAGGACTGAAGATCCCACGAGACGGTAGGAGGCAGGCGAGTCATGATGCTGGAGACATGAATTGTGAAGTTGTAGTCACCACTGCTGCGACACAGGAGGCTGGAGGGCAAAGAAAACACTGTGGTAAGGGAGAGAGAGGGAGGGAGGGAGAGAGAGAGAGAGAGAGCCACTCACAGGAGGACTGAAGATCCCACGAGACGGTAGGAGGCAGGCGAGTCATGATGCTGGAGACTGTGGGTGGAGTGGGGTGGGTATGGTGTGAATGGATGTGAAGGGGTGGGAGTGTGGAGGGGGGTGGATGTAAAGGGGGGGAAGAAGGGGAGGGAGTTGTTTTTATACTTTTTTGTATTTTTTCTGGGAGGGCGAAGGGCAGGAGGGGGAGGGAGTGAGGCAGGGGGGGAAGAAGGGGAGGGAGGTGTTTTTATACTTTTTTGTATTTTTTCTGGGAGGGCGAAGGGCAGGAGGGGGAGGGAGTGAGGCAGGGGGGGAAGAAGGGGAGGGAGTTGTTTTTATACTTTTTTTGTATTTTTTCTGGGAGGGCGAAGGGCAGGAGGGGGAGGGAGTGAGGCAGGGGGGGAAGAAGGGGAGGGAGTTGTTTTTATACTTTTTTTGTATTTTTTCTGGGAGGGCGAAGGGCAGGAGGGGGAGGGAGTGAGGCAGGGGGGGAAGAAGGGGAGGGAGTTGTTTTTATACTTTTTTTGTATTTTTTCTGGGAGGGCGAAGGGCAGGAGGGGGAGGGAGTGAGGCAGGGGGGGAAGAAGGGGAGGGAGTTGTTTTTATACTTTTTTTGTATTTTTTCTGGGAGGGCGAAGGGCAGGAGGGGGAGGGAGTGAGGCAGGGGGGGAAGAAGGGGAGGGAGTTGTTTTTATACTTTTTTGTATTTTTTCTGGGAGGGCGAAGGGCAGGAGGGGGAGGGAGTGAGGCAGGGGGGGAAGAAGGGGAGGGAGGAGTGGTGACAAGAGGGTGCAGCTCCCTCGTTAACAGTGGAGCCATTCACGGGGTGGGAGGGGTACCGCGAAGTGCTTCTAGCAAGACCTGCAGTGCCCCTGTCACGTGACGAATGTGTCGAACGGATTCTTCAGCACAGTCGTTCATGTGCTCCACCCCTGCTAAGATGGTAACCACCGCCGTGTAAATGTCCTCCACTGTTACAGAACTGGGCGGAGGATCTGTGTTTGTGGCAGCGTGAGCCACAATAGTGGTCGCTGCAACAGGGGTGGTGGCCGTTGCAGGGTTGGTCCCACAATCTCTGGTTGAGGGTCGGAGGGGGGCAAAACAGGTGGAACAACGGTTGGGGCTTTGAATGGGGAGTGGGGATGTTGACAAAGGCGGCGAAGAGGAGGGGGATGCCAATATATCTGTAATGAAAAAGAGCATGAAAAGCAGGTGGACATTGAAAAGACAATTATGTACAGTGGAAGCATCTATGAGACAAACTTGGTTCTTTTTGTTACATATGAACAAACCTAAGCATTTTATATTATATTATTAAAATTCAAGTGATGTCTTAAATCATAAATGTGTTTATTAATTGTACACTTGATGTACGTTGTAAAAATGAATAAAAGCTTTTACAGTACAAAAATTACAGAATAAAAATATCATAACACTTACCGGACTGGACAGAGAGGTCGCTAAATCTGTCCAGGATGGGGGTTGAGGCAGTACTCATTGAGGTACGTGGGAGGGCTGGGGGAGAGGTGATGACAGAGGGTCGAATTTCAGGGAAAAGTTTAAGGCAGAACTTGGGTTTAGGGGGTGGGAGGGAGGGGGAACAGGGCATTGGGAATGAAGGGGCAGGGCAGGGTTTGGGGCGTTTTTTTAGGGGGATCCTAGAGGGTGGTCTAGGGCGTCGGTGGGGGGAAGTTGGATGAGACTGGGCGGAGGTGGAAGGGGGTTGGGACGTTGGATGGGACTGGGCGGAGGTGGAAGGGGGTTGGGACGTTGGATGGGACTGGGCGGAGGTGGAAGGGGGTTGGGACGTTGGATGGGACTGGGCGGAGGTGGAAGGGGATTGGGAGGTGGGGCGTCTGCGGGGGATAAGGAACGGCCGGTCAGGGATAGGGGTGTCTTCCTCCTCCTCCTCCTCCTCCTCCTCCTCCTCCTCTTCCTGATCCTCCTCCTCCTCTTCCTCCTCACTCGCATCTGAAGACATAAATGCATGTAGTGTCAGAAGTATATGAAAAACTGTTAATGTTTAAAATGTTTGTCTGCGCGCGATTGTCTTTCGAGTTTTTGACCTGTCAACGTTTAAAATACATGATTGTTCAACACAGATATTATGACTGCACACCTTATACCCACCCGATATTTTACTGTAACATACCTGGGGTGTTGTACAGATTGCGGCGGACAGCCCGGACCCATGCAGGGTGATGTAGCCTGAGCTCGCGGGCTTTTTTCTTCAAATCCTCAACCTATTACATAATGGAGAGACATGAGTGAGCCATGATATATGGTTCATAGAGAATAGCACGTGGACAAATCGCGCAGACATGATATATATATATGCATTGAAAGCAGTGCATGGAAATAGATTGCAAGCATAATAATTATGTAAATTTTGAAAACCCGACTGGAATACAGCTAATTAAATCAAATAAGTACATGAGAGACACCATTATCAACTGCACAATTTTTCAGCAGATGTATGATGACGCAGTGCGCGATTTCAGGAGATGCGTATCCATTTTTGCCTTCCGCGCAAAAAAAAAAATTATTTATCCGCGCCAATTTGTCAGCGCGCAATTGTCTATGAACAACATGTATTTGATAAATACTTATGGAGCGCGGTGTGATAGCGCGGGCGTTGAACAGCTGCGCAAGTTCTCCCCAGGCCCTGTCCATTTCACCTATATTGCGTCTTTTCCCCTTAACGGGGAAAAGCAGTTTAGCATTGAGCGTGAAGTACTCAGTTAATATGAGTACTTCACGCTCGGAGAAGTTGGGCTTCCGCCCACGGAAACCCACATAGGATGCCATCTTCTCTGTGAATCTATGACGTTTTTGCAAAGCTTAAATACCAGTCACATGACCGATGTTGTATGAATATCGTGAGATTTCCCCTTTTCAGCGCTGCTATTGGTTATCTAAAACACGTGTTAAATGGTCAATAGTCAAACAGATTTTACTACATTGTAGTGATGAAATGCACATATTAATTGAGTATGTGTGTATTTTATAGTATATAGTTTTGTAGTAATTGATTGAAACACAATTAGCGTTAGCATGGCGCGCATATGTGTTGAAACGCGTGATGACATCAGCTTGTCTCCATTAGTGCATAATGATGACGTATATCATCATATTAAAGTTATAGTACTTTTCGCGCAATTGACGGATTAGTTTCCCAGTGCGCAATTGACGGGTTTTAGTATAATGAGCGCAAGTTAAAAATGCGGACGAACAGAGTTAATGGGAAATCTGAATAAATAAATAAATAAATAAATAAGCTATTACAGTGTTTGAATATGGGAAACACATAAGAACAATAAAATTATATTAATTTTAAAAAGATCAGGGAATCATGAGTAAATTATTGTAATTATTACACATCATTTTCCACTCCTAATATATTAATACAGTCATACATCACATATGTTTGTGAAGAGGGATGCAGAGAAAATACATTATCCCAGGACAAGCAGGCAGCATATTCTTAACGCATGAGGACTATCGAGGTAAGAACCTAATCCTGCCATACCGGCACATGAGTTAGGCCCTGCTAGGCACAATTCTATAAATGGCACCTAACTTTGATTTTCAATGGCGCCTATTGATTTAGGTGCCATTTATTGAAACAGGCCCCTTGAGCCTCACTTATAGCTTGTTGTAGTGACACTTTTTTTCCAATTGCCTCCACATTTTCAGTGCCTTTTTCTAGATGTGGTCTCACCAGAAACCACTTCAGAGGTAGTAATGTCCCTTTTCCTACTATTGACAGCTGCCTTGTCCACTCAAATATGGTATTAACTTTTCAAATACAGTACTTTATGTTGACTGGCTTGAAGTCTTTTTCCTATTGATGGCTCCAAGATAGTATTTGGCCCTGACATTTTTGCATGCCAAATGCAACATTTTTAAAAGATTTATTTGGATTAAACCACAGTTGTCAAATGCCTGACTATAAGAAATTGAAAAATAAAGTCCTCTTTTGTATAAAGTCTAGCATCTTTGTTTAGTATTGTGTGATGTTAACTGTTTTCTTTTGCTGGTACAATTCTTTAATGTAATGTTATGGATAATCCAGTTTGTGGTCATACAAGCATTTGAGGCACCCCCCTATTTTTATTGCTTTGATTTTAATTTTGTTTTATAAGGAGCTATAAATTTAATGTGTTTTTGAAAGTTTGCTTAGCTTTTTCTTCCATTACAAATCTGAATACCTGGGGGGGATATTGTACAAAACAGATCTTTGTTGGAATCCCATGCAGACATTACAGCAACACATTCAAAGCATGAACAGCTGAAGGATTCGCAAAAGATTTTTCAAATACAGTGTACAACCTCAGTAGAAGACTAGCAGATAAAAGTTAGAAAACAAGACCCGAGTTCCAGATTAAAAGATTATGCAGTAGAGCCAAGAAACAAACAACTTCAATATTTTGAAGACTTGCAGGTGGCACTACTGTTTTGGATCCATCACCTTGTTTTATGTCAGTTACTAATTTGTCATCCCGTTTTACTTTATGAAAATCATGTTTCAGTTTTGCTTTTGTATCTGCACAATGCCTGGCTATGTGTATTGTATGTATATATTTTAATTATTAGCTTTGAAAAGACATTGCATATCCTATAAAGTCACAAATCAATGATGAAAAATGCTGGACTGAATGAAATTTTTTGTTGCAAAGCCAAACCATAGAGAAAAATGGTCCAAAATTAAATAGTAGGATTTTGCCTAAGTGGAAATCACGGTTCTTTCTTTTCTGGGTCATCTCATTCATAATATAATCTGCCATTTGGAAGAGGATCCAAAAACTGTAGACATTCATTTTGGTTTCTCCTCATAGAGAAACAACAAATCTAGAAATCCAAAGTAATACAATTAGGAACAGGAAGTTTAGCAGAGGGAAGATTTCTGGGATTTATAGGAACTACCTTGATCTGCAACACTGCTAAGAGGTCAGAGGACTGCAGCGCCAGTGTGAGGAGAAGGAAAATTAATATCAGGACCATGGTGGGGAGGGGAGGAAGGGAAGAGAAGAACAGAGATATTAGACCAGAGAGAATAGAGGGAGAGAGGTACTGGGCAGTGCTATAGGTAGGGGAAGCTACACAATTACACGGTCTGTGCAGCTGATGGGGGGGGGGGCCTGGGAGCAAGAGAGGAAAAGTTTCAAAGGATTGGAAATGAAGAGAGGAGCCCAACTTCAGCATCCTACAGTTAATGATTTCCACCTCCAAAAAAGGAACAGAAATTCCCAATATCTGCTCTACAGGAAGAAAAAATGAAATATCAGATAAGCTTAAAAGCCAGACTGATCAGTAGGGAACCTATAATTTAAGGAAATAAATTACATGTATTATTTGAAACATCATGGTATCTATTCACAGATAAATATTTTTAAAGCCTTTGATATAGCAGAAGTAGAAGCAGGCTGTGGAATTGGAGTCGGAGTTGGTAAAAATGTACCGAGCCCAGCTTAAAAAAAAAACAAAAAACGTACATGATAATATATGATAATCATTTTATATGTATATTTATGTCCTTGATCTAAAGTACTGCTAAATGTAAGTTATATTATATTTACCAGTACTTTAGGTCCAGAACAAAAAAATGGTAAGCCTAATATCGGTAGGAATCAGTGTCTGAGTCAAAGGGTTGGTGTACTGACTCCACAGTCCAATGTAGAACTGGCTGATACTGATGTCTAGTCTAGTCTAATCTTCGGTTTATATACCGGGTCATCTTGTGGTAGAGCTTGACTCAATTCACAAATAATTAAAATCAGGTAACATATAAAATGTGAACATGAGAAGAAGGTGTTAAAACAATATTAGTTCGTCGATTCAGAAGGTAAGTCATAATAATGTTTTTAAAACTTTATGGAATTGTTGCAGATGACCTATTAATCTAACAGAGTCAGGGAGTTTATTCCAAGTTTCTACCAGTTTGAACACAAGAGAATTGGCTAAGCTTCCCAACAGATTTAATTCCTTTAAAAGAAGGGAACGATAGTTTATATTTCTGTATAATTCTCGAGTGGCAAGATGTAAAAGTATTCAAGTTTCAAGTTTAATAATAATTTGATTAATCGCTTAATCTAAATTCTAAGCGATGTACATGTTAATAAAATTACAAAGTAAGGGGGATAATACAATAAATAAAAAAAACTAAGACTAATAAGACTATTGACAAATTTGACAAAACTAGGAACATAAGGGAGGAGATGGGTAAGAATTACAATTTGTATAAAAGTTAAAGAAACAAATAAGGGGGATACATAAGGAAAGGGAAGATAAAAAAATTACTTCAATAAAATTGTAGAAAGAAAAATAAAATTAGTTCAAAGATTAAATGATTAGTTTACAAAGGCATCTTTAAAGAGAAAACTCTTCAGTTTACCTTTGAATTTTTCTATATTGGGTTCTTCCCTTAAATGGCTAGCGAGAGAATTCCAAGTTTGGGGGGCCGTAACTGAAAAGATCAACTGTCATCTAGTATTAATAATTTTAAGGGAAGGAATTGTTAGCAAATGCTGTTCAGCGGATCTTAATGTTCTATTGGAGGTGTAAGGAATTAATAACTTGTAGATGAAAGCCGGAGTTTTAGAAAGAAGAGATTTAAATGTAAGCAGACATCGTTTATATGTTACCCGATGGGCAACTGGAAGCCAGTGGGCTTTCTTAAGAAGGGGTGTTACGTGATCGAACTTCTTAGCTTTGAAAATGAGCTTAATGGACGTATTTTGAATGATCTGTAGACGTTTGATTTCCTTTTGAGCTATTCCGTTGAACAGAGCATTACAGTAGTCTATTCCAATGTAAGGGAACAAAAGGGTCAAAAATTCCATAAAGAAACTTGACAATACATGCACACTTAAACTGAATCCTAAAATGAACTGGAAGCCAATGAAGCTTTCTCAACAAGGGAGAGACATGGTCGTACTTTCTCTTCCCAAAAATGAGTTTCTCCGCCGTATTCTGTATCAACTGCAGTCATTTTAGACTGCCCTGCTTAATTCCCGCATAAACAACAGGGTTCAATCATACCCATTGTTGGTTGAAGTTAAATATGGATATTAAACAGTCCTTGGGGGTGGCATATTGCCAGCTTAATGGCAGCTTTTTAAGGGATATAAGATAACATTAAGATTCAAACTAGGACACACTTTGCTGACTCGGGGTATGACCTGAAATATATTTTGGGATTGCTTATTGCTTTAAAGTGATGATTTAAGGAAAGTGTATATTGGGCATTCTGGAAAAGAGAAAATGAAACAATATGTGTAATTGAGTGGTAGATTATATATATTTGAATTACCAAACCATTGGAACAGCAAAAATTCTAAGAAGTAGAAAAATGTATAAAGTTGCACATCTGCTGTTTTCTATAGTTTCCCCTGATACCCCCACTTCTTGTGAGTGAGCTTGCCATCAATGTAACTACTGTAGAAGCAGGATCCAACCAAAGGGAAGGCAGTGGTGATAAAGCAATGGAAAGCAGATCTAGACGAAAAAGGGAGGAGGTAATCCTGAAGTTTCTATGCTATAAATGTGTGTGAGAGGGGGAAGCAGAAGATAAATGAACCCTCCCAAGTATGCCCAAATAATTTTCTATGGGAGAAGCAGTTCCAACAGCTCCATTATATATACACTAATTCACTGTAATACTGTATTTAGAAACATAGAAATAGACGGCAAATAAGGGCCACGGCCCATCTAGTCTACCCACCCCAATGACCCTCCCCTACCTTTCTCTGTGAATAGATCCCACGTGTCTATCCCATTTGGCCTTAAAATCAGGCACGCTGCTGGCCTCAATAACCTGAAGTGGAAGACTATTCCAGCGATCAACCACCCTTTAAGTGAAAAAGAATTTCCTGGTGTCCCCGTGCAGTTTCCCGCCCCTGATTTTCCACGAATGCCCCCTTGTTGCTGCGGGACCCTTGAAAAAGAGGATATCTTCTTCCACCTCGATGCGGCCCGTGAGATACTTGAATGTCTCGATCATGTCACCCCTCTCTCTGCATTCCTCGAGTGAGTACAGCTGCAACTTATCCAGCCGTTCCTTGTACGGGAGATCCTTGAGTCCTGAGACCATCCGGGTGGCCATTCTCTGGACCTATTCCAGTCTTAGCACATCCTTACGGTAATGCGGCCTCCAGAATTGCATACAGTATTCCAGGTGGGGCCTCACCATGGATCTATACAATGGCATAATGACTTCAGGCTTACGGCTGACGAAACTCCTGCGTATGCAACCTATGATTTGCCTTGCCTTGGATGAAGCTTGCTCCACTTGATTGGCAGTCCTCATGTTCTCACTGACGATCACCCCCAAGTCTCGTTCTGCTTCAGTTCTTGTTAGGATCTCGCCATTAAGGGTGTAAGTCTTGCATGGATTTCGGCTGTTCAGGTGCATGACTTTGAATTTTTTGCCATTGAAGCTGAGTTGCCAGGACCTAGACCAGCGCTCCAGTAGGAGTAGGTCGTGCATCATGTTGTCGGACATTGAATTTATGTCTGTTGTGCTTTGCCCACTACATTGCTTAGTTTGGCGTCATCGGCGAATAATGTTATTTTACCTCGCAGCCCTTCTGCCAAGTCTCTTATAAAGATGTTGAATAGGATCGGGCCCAGGACCGAGCCCTGCGGCACTCCACTGATTACCTCTGTCATTTCGGAGGGGGTGCCAATCACCACTACCCTCTGAAGCCTACCTCCAAGCCAGTTCCCAACCCATTTCGTCAATGTGTCGCCCAATCCTATAGAACTCATCTTGCTCAGCAACCTGCGGTGTGGTATGCTATCGAATGCTTTACTGAAGTCCAGGTATACGATGTCCAGGGACTCCCCAACATCCAGCTTCCTCGCCACCCAGTCAAAGAAGCTGATCAGGTTGGATTGGCAGGATCTCCCCTTAGTAAATCCATGTTGACGGGGATCCCGTAGATTCTCCTCGTTCAGGATCGTATCCAATTGGCGTTTGATTAGAGTTTCCATTAGTTTGCACACTATTGATGTGAGACTCACCGGTCTGTAGTTTGCTGTCTCCATCTTGGAGCCTTTCTTGTGGAGTGGAATGACGTTAGCCGTCTTCCAGTCCAACGGGACGTTACCCGTACTAAGGGAGAGATTGAAAAGCACGGATAGCGGTTTCGCCAAGACATCACACAAATCCCTGAGCACCCTGGGGTGTAGGTTGTCAGGCCCCATTGCCTTATTAACCTTAAGCTTTGACAGCTCGCAGTAGACACCGCTGGGTTTAAACTCGAAATTACTAAACGGGTCATCTGCTACAACCCTTGTCTGTAGCTGAGGGCCGAGTCCTAGCGCCTCGCGGGTGAAGACTGAGCAGAAGTATTCATTTAACAGTTGTGCTTTTTCCGAGTCCACTTCTACATAGTCTCCGTCTGGTTTCCTAAGACGTACTATCCCGCATGAGTTCTTATTTCTGTCACTGATATACCTGAAGAAGGATTTATCTCCTTTCTGGATGTTCTTCGCTAGAGACTCCTCCATGCGGAATTTGGCCTCCCTAACTGCTGTTTTGACGGCTTTTGACTTGGCCAGATAGACTTCTCTAGAGTCCTGTTTCCCTGATTGTTTGTAAGAGATGAATGCTTTTTTCTTCTCCTTGATGAGGTCCGAAATCTCCGCAGAGAACCACTGTGGCTTATTGTTCCTTCGCCGTTTACTTACTGATTTAACATAGCGGTTTGTTGCTTCTTGTATGGTGGCTTTCAAAGTCGACTACATTTCTTCCACGTTATCGGTTTCTGCTTGGCTTTGTAGCGCCTGGTGAACGAAGTCTCCCATTTCTTTGAAGTTTGTGTCCTTGAATTTGAGGACCTTGGTCAGTGTGAAACCTTTCCTGAGATTGAACCATACCATGTTGTGGTCACTGGAGGCCAATGTGTCGCCCACCGAGACCTCTGACACTTTCTCCATTGGTAAGTATCAGGTCCAGTATTGCTTGATCCCTTGTTGGTTCCAACACCAGTTGCCTGAGTCTTGCTCCCTTCATAGAGTTTAATAGCCTCCTGCTGCTGCCGGAAGCAAAGGAAAGCGTGTCCCAATCCACATCAGGCATGTTGAAGTCACCTAACAATACTGCGTCCCCACGCAAGGTGATATTCTCTATATCTCAGATTAATTCCATATCTAGGTCAGGTACCGACACTGGAAGGTGTGGAGTTAGTAGAGCCGGGAGCAAGTGTTGTAACTGCTCCTTAAGCTGGACCTGAAGGATGGATGCTATTCTGTCATCCAAAGACGGTCCCGATGGCACCGGTACCGCTTTTTTCTTGCTCGGTACTTGCGGTGCAGCTCGACGCTCAGGAGAAGTCGATGCCGATGAAGAGGCAGTGACTTCAATGGGAGCGGAGCGTTTGCGGGGCTGGCGCACAGTCTGCAGGACTTGACTCACTGCTTGTTCGACTGGCGGGCCAAGGACAGTAGGGGATGGCTTCTTAGCTGGCTTACCTACAGGGTGAGACACCGAGGATGGATCTTGCGGCGTCGAAATCACCGGTGCCGATTTGGAGGAAGTTGTCGGTGTCGATGCGGGGGAACTTCCATGGCGGCACCGAAAAGAATCCGCTGTTGAATTTGGCGATTCTTTAGAGTTCTCTTTTGGAGAGAACTGCAGCGGGTGCACGTTTCAGCCCTATGGTTCGGACCCAGACACTGAAGGCACCACTTGTGTGGGTCGGAGAGGGAAATAGGACGTGCACACCACTGACACTTCTTAAAACTCGGTGAGGGGGGCATGAAGGGAAAAACGGCCGTAGCAAAATCGAAGCCCGAGGCTTCGATGGTGCCAACAGGCCCCGCCAGGGCCGACCGGAAAAAAGTCGAAAAAAATTGACTTTTATTTTTTTTAGAAAAGAAAGAAAACAATAATGTGAACACTTCACGACAAGAAAAAAAAACGCGCGAGCGGGAAGGCGAGAAAAAATGGAAAAAATTTTCCAACAGCCGTTGGAAACACGCGTCTTCTTAGCTCTGCGGAAACTAAGAAACTGGGGAAGGCACTCGCGCACGCGCGGTGCGGCCTAACTAGAACTTTCTAAGTTCTTAGAGTGCAATCACTCTAAAATTGTCCGTACCGGGGCTCCGTCGGTGCCGTCACCCATCAGTCAAGAATATCTGCCTGCTGTCCCTGGATAACACCTGTTACGGTAAGTAACTGTGCTTTTCGCCAAGATACAGGCATTTGTCCTTCCCTCTGGCCAAATTTACCCAAAGGGATTCCCCAGTGTAGTGGACATCTGTGATTCTGGTGACCTTAATGTCATCTTTAGTATATAATGCTACACTTCCTCCCATTTTGCCCTCCCTGTCCCGGCGAAGCAAGTTGTAACCCGGTATGACCATGTCCCACCCGTGGGAGTCCATGAGCCAGGTCGCAGATATCGCCACCACATCTAGGTCGGCATTCCTCATTTCTGTTTCTAATTCCAGGATCTTGTTTCCCAAACTGGGCGTTTACGTACATAGCCCTCCATGTTGTATGTTTGTTACATCTCAGTGGGGATGTTCCGCTTGAGCTACTTGGGACACCTTTAGCATTATTTGCATGTTTTGTACTTTACCTAGACCCAGAGTTACAACGTGCACCTATCCCGGACTCCCCAGACCCAGAACTACAGTGTGTTCCTATCCCAGACTCGGAAATGTGTGTACCCTGTGGGGGTATTCCTGCTTGGGCTACTTGAACTCCTTTAGTACAATTTGCAATGTGTGTTCTCTCGCTGGACCCAGAATTACAATGTGTACTCCCCTTAGACCCAGAATTACAATGTGAGCCAGAATTATAATGTGAGCCAACCCCAGATAATTTTCATTTCATTACATTAAAAACTTTCAACTCATGGAATTTGAAAAAAGCACTTTAAGTATTTTTCAAATTCGAGTTGAAAGTTTTTAATGAAATGAAATGAAAATTATCTACAATATCGAAGTAGTACGAATGAAATGAGCTGAAAAGTATTTATCAAATGGATGGAGTTGAAAGTAATCTAAAGTATTGAAGCAGCCTCAATGAATTGAGCTGAAGAGTATTAAATGAAAACCATTTACAGCACTGAGGCACTTTTTTGAAATACTTCTGAAATACTTAAAGTACAAACGCACTTTAAAAAGTTTAAGTATCACTTGTCGGTCCTGAGTGTTCAGCTGTCCTGTAGTTCTTTTTAATATAGAGTATCAATAGTTAGTTATGAGAATTTTAATAAATTTAATGGAATATTAAAATCTGATAAATTGCTTAAGAGTTAGGTTAGATTACTAAGAAGATATCAATAAGAAATTATCAATGAGAAATTAATTTATTTATGAATAATTTATAAACAATTGAATTGATAGTTTAAATAATGGTAGGAAGGACGGGTTCAAGCCTGTGATGTCATCAGGAGCATAAAGAACTTTTTCCTCTCTTGGAAAAAATTCCAGTATGAGATCTAATCTAATCTAATCTAATCTAAATCTTGGGTTTATATACCGCATCATCTCCGCAGATGGAGCTCGACACGGTTTACATGGTTAGGGAAGGAACGGAACTCCAGTGGAATTATATAAGTATGAGAGAAGAGAGGTTGGTGTGAGAGTGCCAGGAGCGGGACGGGGTTACGTTCTGGAGAAGAGCCAGGTCTTCAGATGCTTACGGAATGGTAGAAGGGGGCTCAAATTGCGGAGAGGGGAAGGGAGACTGTTCCAGAGCTGAGTGATTCTGAAAGGGAGGGAAGAGCCAAGTTTACCAACAAGGGAGATGCCTTTTAAGGAGGGGTAGGATAGTTTTAATTTTTGAGTGGATCTAGTGGAGGTTGGATTTGAGGAATTCCAGGATAGAGGGATAAAAGGAGGAAGGATACCGTGGAGGATCTTGAAGGTTAGGCAGGCACATTTAAAGTAGACCCTGGAAATAACGGGAAGCCAGTGGAGTTTGGATAGGAGCGGTGTGACATGGTCAAATTTACTTTTTGAGAAGATAAGTTTGGCCGCGGTGTTCTGGATTAGTTGGAGTCTGTGGAGGCTTTTCTTTGTTAAGCTTAGGTAAATGGAATTGCAATAATCCAATCTGGAGAGGATAATGGATTGTACGAGGACGGCAAAGTGTTTTTGGTGGAAGCAGGATCTCACTTTCCTCAGCATGTGAAGGCTGCAAAAGCATTTTTTTATCAGGGAGTTGAGGTGGTCGTTGAAGGATAATGATGAATCTATGGTGATGCCCAGAACTATGCTAGAGAATTCCAGCTGTAGAGAGGAGCCTGTGGGCAGTGGGATGGAAGTGGGTAATTGATCAAGTTTAGGGCCGAGCCAAAGTAGTTTAGTTTTGGACTCGTTCAATTTCATTTGTACAGTGTGAGCCCAGGATTGAAGTTTGGTTATGCAAGAAGAAATGTTAGCTGCGAGATTGGTGAGGTTCGCGTCGGTCTCGATGAGGACCAGGATATCGTCGGCGTAAGTGTAGAGTGTTTCTAGGGGGGATAGGTGGAGAAGATTCAGGGAGGACATATAAATGTTGAAGAGGATGGGAGAAAGGGGGGAGCCTTGTGGGACTCCACAAGTCGGTTTCCATGGGGAGGAAGAGGAACCATGTTTGGTGACGGTGTAAGAGCGAGAACGTAAGAAGTTCGAGAACCAGTCAAGGACTGTAGAACTAATGCCTATCTCGGAGAGTAGGAAGATTAGAATGTCATGGTGGACAACGTCAAAGGCAGCAGAGAGGTCGAATTGAAGGAGAACGGCAAATTTTTTGTGAGAGTGAAATTGTTGGATCTTCGAGATTAGGGAGGCCAGGAGGGTTTCGGTACTGAAGTTGGGTCTGAAGCCGTATTGATAGGGTAGGAGGACAGAGAATCTTTCCAGGTAGGCTGAGAGTTGGGAGGAGACGATGGACTCTAGCAATTTGGTTAGGAGCGGAATGTTTGCTATTGGGCGATAATTGGATGGGGAGGAGGGGTCTAGGTCAGCTTTCTTCAGTAGAGGGGTCAGTGCAATGCGTCCCATTTCAGGGGAGAAGAGGCCCGATGATAGGGCAGAATTTATGAGTATGGTGAGAGAAGAGATGGCCTGTGTGGGTATTTTCTCAAATAGATAGGATGGGAATGGATCCAAGGTGCAGTTACAGGATTTCAGTTTCAGGCAGAGTTTGAGGACCTGCAAATCGGATACTTGCTCAAAGGTAGTCCAGGATCTGTTGACTGGGACGGGGGTGGGGACCTTTGTAGTAGGATCGGGGGAGGCGGGCACCAGAGGATTGTAGGAGACTACGGGAGGGAAGGAGCTTCTCAAGGCGGTGACCTTTTCATTGAAAAAGTTTGCTAGTAGGTCCACTGATGGGGAGGAGGGAGGTATAGAAGGGTTGGTGTTGGGAGTTAAGGAGCGCCAGATATTGAACAGCATACTGTTCTGGTTTTTTGAACTGGAGATCTTGTCACCATAGAAATTTTTCCTAGCTCTTTTGAGTGTATTGTTGTAGTTAAGTTACTATGTTTTCTGAGGCTTGTCCCTAACAGTATTATCTGGTTTAAATGTTTTCTACAATGTAGGCTGTTCCTCTAATGGTTTCTGATGCTTTATTTTTAGACATTTTTCTGCCATAATTGAACATTTAAGAATATGTCCAGGGCACAATTTGAATGTTTGAGGCTTTTGTTTTAAAAACAAATAAGTCCCCAAATGGTGCCCAAACTGACCAGATGAACACTGGAGGGATGTAAACATAACCCTCCATACTCCCCCAGTGGTCACTGAGCCCCCCTCAAAGATGTAAAAGAAACTACATACCTGCATTTATGCCAGCAGCAGATATTATACCCAGTTCTAGTAGAGCAGCAAGCAGATGTCTGGAATAGCCCAGTGGTCAATGCAGTGGACTGCAGAGAAGGGGACTACTGCACATGTGGTATGAGCCCATGAAAAACTTACTGTACCTTTATATAGGTGACAGTGGCATAGCCAGCCAATTTGGGGCAGGCCATTTCTGTTGAACACAATACAAAGACATCTGCTATATACATTTCCCAAAGCTAATGTATAAAAATCATTTTTTTAAAAAAAAATTTTAATTTTTTTAAATTCTTTATTTATCATTTTAAGATATTTAACAAAATCAAAACATTTTATACAGAAAGATTGTCAGATCAAACACAAAATAATAAGAAATCATTTACATAATATTGAAAAATTCTAATTGAACAATCTCAAGTCCTCTATAATGTGATCCAAGATTTATATGAGTGAACTTAAGGAAATCAATTTATTAATTCTATACAAAAGAAACAGTATTGTGTGCCTGGCTTGAGGAATTATTCTATTATCAAATCCAATTTGTTGTTACTATTGCATTGTTGTTGTAGTTGTTGTTGTTCCTTCTTTTTCCAGACGTTTCAGTGTCAGGAAAGCTGTAAGTTGAGATGGTTCAAAAAACACATATTTATTATCTCGATACCTTATTATGCATTTACATGGAAAACGTAAAAAGAAAATACCACCCAGCTGTGTAACTCCTGCTTTCATCATAAGAAACTGACGCCTGCGGTTCTGAGTTTCTCTACTAACGTCTGGAAACATTTGAATTTTCAAACCCAAAAACTCTTTATTCTTGTTCCTAAAAAACATCTTTAGTATCCAATCCTTGTCCGGCAACAACGCCACAGATAGCAAAAGAGTTGCTGGTTTAGCCAAATCTTTATCTGATGTTTCCAGGATTGCTGTCAAATCTTGTTGAAGGTCTTGTATTTCCTGTTTCTTATCCTCCGAATGTTGATCCCTTACTTTAATAGGCAAATAGTATACTCGAGTGAGAGGAGGCAATGATTCCTCAGGAATATTAAGTATCTCCATAAAATACCTTTTTATCATCTCTCTCGGGTTTATAGATAGAATTTTAGGAAAATTCAGCAATCGTAGGTTATTAGTCCGATAGTTATTTTCCATAGTCTCCAATTTTCTTCTAATAATTTGATTATTTTTTATTATTGTAGATTGAACTTGTTTAATCGTTTTCACTTCATTTTCGATTTCTCTCACTTTTTCTTTAATATTTGAAATTTCCTGTTTATTTTCCTCTATTGTCTGTTTTTGAATTTTTATATTCTTTTCGCCTTCTTTAATTTGTTTAGTTAGTGAGTCTCCCAGTTTGGAAACTAAGTCCCAAATTGAGTCAAGAGTCACTTCAGCTGGTTTTTCATGTTTAAAGAAAGTCTCATGTAAAGTTGAAAAGGGCTCACCTTGACTGCCTTCTGTCTGTTGGTCTGGATTTTCTCCTCCTTCTGCTCTATCCGCTGGAACTATCTCTGGGCTTAGCAAAGCCATAGAGACTTCCCCTTGCTGGCTCCCCGGTGTTACAGCCTCACGGTCAGAGAGTGCTGCAGCTTCTGGCCCACTCCTTTCTCGTGGGGAAAAAATTCATTTTTTTACCTCTGTTTGGAGATTTATTTTTCCATCAAGTTGGTTCAAGTCTTTTTTTTCTGCTTTCCTGTCTTCTGCAAATTCTTCTTCTTCAAGTGGTTGCTATCCATTGGTCTTTTCTTCTCTCTCCTGTCTTGTTCCATTCTCTCACTACAACTGCCTCTCACATATTAACCTTTCCATTCAGCTCCTTCTTCCCAAGTCCACTCAAATGTCACCTTTTCTCCCTTCTCTTTACTTTTCAGCTACCTATCAAATTTCTATTTTCTTCTCTCATCTACTTTCTGTTCCTTTCCATCTTAGGTCTAGTCTCATTACCATATTTTTATCCTCTAATCACTGTCCTCTGCTCATTCATTTCCCTGCCAAACCCCTCCTCTTCCCTTCAACTCTCCCACATGCTGCCACTATTCTCAGCTTTTCCCTCACTTCACCCTTCCTGCCCAGCATCTGCTCTTTCTCCCCTCCCCACCCTCGAAGCCTGAAATCTCACTGTCCCTTCTAGTGCTGCCCAATTTGCGATTCAAATCAATTCACTGATTCACTTCGAGTGAATTGATTCAAATCGATTTGTTTTTGAAAAACATTTAACTTACCAATTCGTCAGACCTGTTCAGGCTTTCCCTGTGCCACCAGAGTCCTTGTTTCTGATGTAACTTCCGGTTTTGCAAAACCGGCAGTTACATCAGAAACAAGGACTCCAGTGGCACAGGGAAAGCCCGAACGTGTCTCTGTGTGCAGATCGGCGGCAGCAAGGCTCTCTCCTTCCTGGCCAGAAGTATTTCTCCTCTCTTCCCTGGCCAGGCAAAAGCGGCGGTAGTGAATTAAATTCACTACCCTGCTGCTACTCCAGGCATCTTCTCTCCATTCAGCTGCCCAAGTGGAAACAGGAAGTTTTCACTGAGAGCAAGCTGCATTGGCGAGAAGACACAAGGTGTGGTGGCAAGAGTGGATCGCTAAATAACTACCGCCACTGACAACATGTTGTAACATCAAAATAAAGGTAGTTGGGGGAGAGGGGAGATGGACTTGGGGGAGTTGGTGGACTGGAGGAGAGATGGGGAGAAGATGGATGGGAGAGATGAACTTGGTGGAGGAGGAAAGATGGATGGTGGAGGGGGGAGATGGACTTGGGGGAAATCATGGAGAGGGGAGATGGATAGAAGAAATAATGGATCTAAAAACAGGAGAGGGAGAGAGATGGTGGACAAGGATTTAGGAAGGGAAGGAACAGAAAGGGAGATAAGTTGGACACAAGGGATGGTGTGGAGTTAATAGAGATACTGGATAGGAGAGTAGTTAGAAAGAGAAAGGGAGAGCTGGTGGGGAAGGAAGGAAATATGCTGGATGAAAGGGTAGTTGAGAAAAGGAGAGATGGTGGATCTGGGGATGGTGGGGTCCATCACTGCAGCTACGGGAATAGAGATGAAAAAAAGGAAAGATGCCAGACCTCCAGGGGAAGGAAGGGAAATGGAAGGGGAGGACAGAAATGGAAGATGGATGGTTACCACGGAGAAAGAAGTAAACAACAAATAGGCAAGAGACCCTGGCAAGCAAGTTATTAGAAGACGTTTGTTGCAGAGCCTGGGACCAACATGATTTGAAAAATGACCAGACAACAAAAGGTAGAAAAAATAATTTTATTTTCTGTTTTGTGATTACAATGTGTCAGATTTGAAATTTGTATCCTGCCAGGGCTGGTATTAGACTGTGAATGTGAGCTAGGATTTAACAGAGAGAAGAAAAGTCTTTTTTGTTTATTTTGTTTACACCACAGCACCAATGTGGGTAGGAGAGGGCAAAGGGGGTGAAGAGGCTATAAAATACACTTCTCCCTCCATATTTGCTGTGATAGGGGATTAACAAAACTGCAAATACAGAAAAACCGCAAATAACTTTTTCATATGTTGTTTGCTGTTTTCTATTAAAAACCATCATGAATATGGCGAAACCGCAAATAACATGGTGGGAGACCTGGCCTGTTCCTGAAGGAGAGGCAAAACGCGGTGAAGAAAGTGCTGGGAATCAGCGATTTTCTCTGTAAACGCTTGGAATCAGCGATTTCTCTATGCAAACTGACATAATTGGGGGTGGGGGTGGGTGGAGCCAGCAAGAAGCTAAAAACTGTGAATAATCAAAACCGTGAATGCTGAAACCGCGAATAAGGAGGGAGAAGTGTAAACCCACCAAGATGTTTGGAAAAAAATCACCAAATTGGGCAGGAAAATCAAATCAAAAAATCAATTCAATAGGCTGAATCGAATCAAAATATTTTTTCCTGAATTGGGCAGCACTAATCCCTTCCACTCCACCCTCCAACCAGTATCATCCTGTCCCTTTGTTCTTCTGTTCCTCCAACTATGGTCCAGCATTTCTCCATCTCTCTTCCTTCCCTCCTATTATACAGCATCCTCATTACCTTCTGTCCTGGATCCATCTCCCTCTTTTCCCCCTCCCCATCCTTGCATGGCATTTCTTCCTCTTTCTCCTCTACCCCCATGTGCAATGTCTCTTTCACTGTCTACCATCACACTCACATTTCATCCCTTGCTGCAAAGGGAATGGGGAAAGAGAAAGACAGAGAGTGGATCCAGGGCACATTTCTCCTACCCCTCTACTGCAACATCCAACATTTCTCCCTCTCATACTGCAACATCCAACATTTCTCCCTCTCATCTGGTTCCTGTGCACCATCTTTCACCCCTCCCCACAAACCCTATGCTCAACATTCTCTTATCAACCCTCTCCAGCACCATGTCCAGTGTTCTCCCCAGAAATTTTTTCCAGCCGGGTGGCATGAAAAAGTAGCCGGGCGGGGCGGGGAAATTTGGTAGCGGAGAAAATTAAATGTATACTATTTTTATTAGTTAATTATTATTATTTTCCAATGCTCGATATGACTTCCTTTTTTAAGGTCTGACACTTGTGCCAGAATATTTTTACTAAATCTAAGAAGTATCCAATTCTAGAAGTGAATAATTAGATATTCACCCTCTTTCAAATGGTATAGAAAGGGAAATGCGTTAATGAAGTCATTAGGTTCAATCTAACCATTTATTTCTGCATGAATTTAAACAACTAAAAAAAAAAAAGATAAATATAGCTCATCCAGTCATACAAGAAATGGCTGTACAACACCTCTAATAATGTTTTGATCACTAGGTTCCTTCCTGAGGTCTCACTGAGGATATAAAATAGATGCTATCCCCACTTCCAGACCTCTTCCACATAATTTATGGAGAGGTGTTACTGAGCCTTGAAGGGCACCTGTGTGATTAATCTTTATCTGCTTCTTTTTTATTTTGCTATAGTGCAAAGTAAAAGCTAGGGCAAAACAGTATAGGTAAAGATGCAGGTAATAATTAGCAATGTATTAAAAATATTTTATTTTTATTTGCTTATAATGTCATTTGAAAGCTGCTTGATGATAATACAACTTTAATTTAATTCTTTATAATGTGTGTCTATGTGTTGGGGGGACAACACCTACGTCAATAGTAAAGTTAGAATAGGGTCATTAAATCCAGTGGTGTACCTAGTATATATGACAGCCCGTGCTAATCATTTTTTAACAACCCCCTCCTCTATATAAAAAAAGATATTTTTAGTAATAATCCATGAGTCACACAATAAGGGTGCATCTAGGAAAAGGCAGCATCTTAAACACTGCAGTGAGCATTAGAACACCAACACACGCATTGTAAAACTAAACAAACCAGATCCTACACAGTCAATTGATCCTGTAGTCGATGCTAACAGAAAGCCATGTCCTTTTCATACACACAGAACACAGATACACCCTCGCCCAATATGGAATAATCACAAACTAAAAATAGAAATATGTAGTCAAAAGTTAAACTGAACCAAGAAACCAGACTCTGCATACAATGCAACACCACAGAAACAGTGACACATATCCCCTAATACTGTGCAAAATATAAAGACAGTAGATGTAAATTTGAAAAAAAACTTCTACATAAGTCACCACTTTACAAATTAACAAATAGAAATAAAACAAATAATGAGAAATATTAAAATACCATTTTATTGGACTAATCCATTTTTCAATTAGCTTTCAGAGGCCAAATCTTTCTTCAAGACAGTACAGTAAACAGCTGTTATGGTATCCTGTCCTGATCTGAGGAAAAGGGTTTAGTCCCCCCCAAAATTGCCTTATTTCCATTTCCTATTGATAAATTTTAATCAATACAGTTACAATACTACTTGATTCTACGTAAAGCAAAAAAAATTTTTTTTTTCTACCTTTTGTCGTTTCTGCTTTAGTCATCTTCTCTTCACTCTCTTCTTTCTATTCAGCATTTGTCCTCGCTCCCTTCCAGGCAACATCTGTCCTCTCTCTTTGCCCCTTCCACCAGCCTCTACCCTCTCTACCCCTTCCATCTACTGTCCACCCTATCTCTGCCCCTTGCATCCACTGTCCACCCTTTCTGCCTTTTCCATCCAGTGTCTGCTCTCTCTCTGTTCCATATGGTATATTCCCTCTTTCTATGTCTCTTCAGTAAACTCTATATCCTGTGCCCTTTCTCTCCTTTGTACATGATTTATTTCAGCTTCAACCCCTCTCCATTTTTTGTCTCCACCCCTCCCCTATGCTCTGGCATCTCTCTCTTCTCCTTTCCTTCCTTGCTACTCCACCCCATGGTCTGACATCTCTCTCCCCTTCCCTTCTCTCCCCCCCTCTCCAGTATCTGCCTCTCTCTTTCTCTCCGTCTTTCTTCTGTGAGGAGATCATGTTGATCTTGAACACTGAATAATTCTTCCATATTCCCCATATCACTAAACTGTAGTCTGGTCCAGCAGACTGCTTTGGCACTATTACATGGGTAATAGTAAATTCATTATGCATCAGCTTTCCACACAGAATGCCACAAGTCTCTATTTCTTGTGCTGTGTTTACATCTGCCAGCAGCAGAAACTTGTGAGACAGATCCCTTGGCAATACTACACTTTGGAGCCCTTTGACCATCTGGTTCTGTATGGCTGCAGGCTTTAAAGCTCTGTTTACTGGAGGAGACTGTCCAGCATACATAGTTGCATCACTCTTAAGGATCTGATCAGAGATTATATTAGACAATGTATTTTTAGGCATGGAAAAACAGGACATGTTCTCCTCAATCTACTCAGATGCCCTTTAATGTTCGTCTGATCTCGGGCTAAATCTTGCCTCCTGAGCTAATCTTCAAAGGAGAGCGGAGTGAGAGCCATATCGGCAGTGACATCCGTTTTGGGCCGCATGTTGTGCAGGGCTGGACTAACGCAAGTTGTAAGCTTCCTTCCATCGCTGACCTAACTTCCATAAATCAGCAACGGAGGGAAGCTTACAACTCGCTGCTCTTGCTTGCTTTGGGCCTTCCTCGTTGCCGGGTCCTGCCTTCACGGAAACAGAAAGTAGGCAGGACCCGACAGCGAGGAAAACCCGAAGCAAGCAAGAGCAAGTTGTAAGCTGACCTGTCTCCTATAGCGAACCCATGCTCCAGGGCGTGTGCATGCCGACTTCCCTTCTCTTCCCCCCTCGGGACGTGACTTCCGGTTTCGGAGGGAAGCGGCATGCACGTTAGAGCCCCGCCGGGGAGCATGGATTCAAGTCGCTTGCTGGCGTTAAAAACTAAAAAAAATAAAATAAAAATGTCAGGCTCCTGCGATTCAGGCTGTGCCGAGTCAGCCCGGTAAATCTCCAAGCCGGTGAGAAGGTTTGTTTGTTTTTTTAATGTTGAGCAGAATGCGGCAGCAAGATTGCGATCGAGATTACAGCCGGGCGCTCATCTAAATTAGCTGGGCGGAGCGCCCGGCTGAAAGGCCTTGGGGAGAACACTGATGTCACATATCTCCCTCTCTTCCCTCCACCACCATGGCCAACATTCCTCTTTTTTGTATCCCTTTCCATCTGCCCAACCCTTCTCCCTCCCTCCTCTCTACCACCATGCCCAACAATTTTCCCACTTTCTTCCTTTCCCCATGTGCACTATCTCTTTTTTTTCTTCCTGCTCCATGCACCCAGCTCCAACCATTCTCCCTTTCTCGTCCCTCCTCCACTGGCAGCATCCTTCTTACCCTCCCTTCCTACTCTTCTGTGCAGCATCTCTCTTTTCTCTCCCCATCCCTCCCGTATCTCTTCTTCCATTTCCCTTGCTCGTGTACCATCTCTTACCCTCCCCACCTCTCCAGCCAGTGCATTTCTCTTACCCTCCCTCCCACAGCTTGGGCAGCTTCTTTCTTCCTCCTCGCACCCCAGCCCATGTGCCAGCGGCAGTTCCTACACACTGCTGGTGGCTGACCTGGAAGGTTCCTTCGGATGTGTTTTGCGTCAGAGGGATGCCTTCCATGTTGGCCGCTGCCAGCATGTAGGAGGAACTGCTGCCTGTGGCGTATTGAAGGTTAAGATGCTGGAGGCAGGCAGGTTAGCTGGCTAGGTATACTCCTAGAAAATAGAATAGGTGAAAAATTCTTAGATTAACCAAAATAAATCTAGATCCACACAAGGTTAATTATACAAAGATAAGGTATCTAAATGAAGGAAAGAATCTCTGGGCTCATAAGAACATAAGAGATGCCGCTGCTGGGTCAGACCAGTGGTCCATCATGCCCAGAAGTGAGCTCACGCGGCGGCCCTTTTGGTCAAAGACCAGTGCCCTAACAGACTTAGGAACTTGTCTAACTTTGTCTTGAATCCCTGGAGAGTGTTTTCCCCTATGACAGCCTCTCTGGGTGAAGAAGAACTTCCTTACGTTTGTACGGAATCTATCCCCTTTCAACTTTAAAGAGTGTCCTCTCGTTCTCCCTACCTTGGAGAGGGTGAACAACCTGTCCTTATCTACTAAGTAACTTGAATGTTTTGATTATGTCCCCTCTCAATCTCCTCTGTTCGAGGGAGAAGAGGCCCAATTTCTCTAATCTGTTGCTGTATGGCAGCTCCTCCAACCCCTTAACCAGCTTAGTCGCTCTTCTCCGGACCCTTTCGAATAGTACCATGTCCTTCTTCATGTATGGCGACCAGTACTGTACGCAGTACTCCAGGTGAGAGCACACCATGGCCCGGTATAGCGGCATGATAACCTTCTCCGATCTGTTCATGATCCCCTTCTTTATCATTCCTAGCATGCTGTTCGCCCTTTTCGCCGCTGCTGCACATTGCAGTCGGCTTCATCAACTTGCCGATCAGAACTCCCAAGTCCCTTTCCTGGGAGGTCTCAACAAGTATCGCCCCGGACATCCTGTACTCATGCTTGAGATTTTTGTTACCGACATGCATCACTTTACACTTATCCACGTTGAACCTCATCTGTCATGTCGATGCCCATTCCTCGAGCCTGATTATGTGCTAGCAGTTTAGTGCGCGCTAGATGCTAACGCCAGCATTGAGCTGGCGTTAGTTCTAGCTATTTAGCGCGTGCTAAAATTCTGCATGCACTAAACGTTTTTGCAGCTTAGTAAAAGGAGCCCTCAAGGATCATAGTAATATTATCCATATAGGAATTGTGGCATGGGTATCTTTCATTGATCCAAAATTTTCATATATTATAGTGACTTTTTTCATCAAATCCAATAAATTATTACTACTCAAAAAATTATTAATTTATTAAAGAAATTTTTTTAACTAATAACAAACTGCTTGTGCATATTGCACCACAGAGCTCAATTTAGTCTCAACCAATATTAGCAGTCATAGACACTTGTATTGCTACTCATTATGCTTAGTTTCAATACAAATAACTCAGTGCTGTAACTCAATGCTGAAGATATACAGCTAAATCTCCATATGAGACAGAATCAACGTCATATTGTGAAGTATAGAATCGCACCCAGCATTAATGGTTGTAAAATAGAGCACCCCCCAGCCCCTTGGATAATATGCTTTTGGTCGTCAAACAAAAAATATTGAAAGAGGTTGAAGCTGCACATATTGAGGACCAGAAAGGTTCAACAATTTAAATAAAGAACAAAGGAAAGCTTTGAATGATCTAGCTAATGATGAACAAATTATCATAAGGAAAGCCGACAAGGGAGGTGCAGTAGTCATATTAAATACAGATGACTACATGAATGAAGCATTTAAACAATTAAATGATGAGAATGTGCAGTATATAAACATATTAAATTGGATTCAACTAGAACAGGGGTAGGGAACTCCGGCCCTCGAGAGCCGTATTCCAGTCGGGTTTTCAGGATTTCCCCAATGAATATGCATTGAAAGCAGTGCATGCAAATAGATCTCATGCATATTCATTGGGGAAAACCTGAAAACCCGACTGGAATATGGCTCTCGAGGACCGGAGTTCCCTACCCCTGAACTAGAAGATTGTAGAATGCTATCAAGAAACTAGTGAAATAAGGGACGCAGGAAGGTTTTCTGACTAAAAAAGATGCAAGATTTCTTTACACCTCAAATACTACCATTCCTATACTTTACTTTTTGCCTAAGATTCACAAAAATTTGGACATTCCACCTGGTCGTCCAATTATTTCTTCACGCAGTTCACTCCTTGAACCATTGAGTAAATTTGTGGATTTTTTCTTGAAGGACATTGTAATTCGAAGCAGTACATATATCAAAGATACTGCCCACTTCTTCAGAATTATGTAATTTGTACTAGCAGGTGATTTTTCCCTTCATGATGGTGACGCTAGATGTTATATCACTCTACATCAGGGGTGTCAAAGTCCCTCCTCGAGGGCCGTAATCCAGTCGGGTTTTCAGGATTTCCCCAATGAATATGCATTGAAAGCAGTGCATGCACATAGATCTCATGCATATTCATTGGGGAAATCCTGAAAACCCAACTGGATTCCGGCCCTCGAGGACCGACTTTGACACCTGTGCTCTACATAATTATTCCTCAAGACGCAACTATACAGATTGTCAAAGAAGCTCTATATTCTTCTCCAAGACCTTTTGATTCCTCCGGAGTTGATTAAAGTGGCCTTAAAAGAAAACTTTTTTTTATTTTTAATAAAGAATTGTTTCTACAACTCTCAGGCGTAGCAATTGGGGGCGACATTTGCTCCATCTATTGCCAATTCGTACATGATTAACTTTGAAACTGAATGGATTAACAATTCTCCCTTTAGTGATAAAATCTATAGTTGGCATAGACGATGTTTTTCTACTCTGGAGAGGTAATGAATGTGCTCAACGTCAATATAAAATTTTCAATGACGTCATCTACAATATCTATACATTTTTTTGATGCGGATATCTGTCAAGCTGATAATACTTTTGTCACAAAGGTTTACACAAAAAGTACAGATAAAAGTACACTTTTAAAATATGACAGTTGCCATCCGAAGAAACTAAAAGAGAGCTTGCCGTTTTCTCAAATGGTAAGGAAATTGAAGAGTTCAAGGTTCAATAAAAAAAAAAACTTCAAAAAAAATTTTTGTCTAGAGGATACCCAAAGCATGTGATGGAGAGAGCGAGACGTCGTGCAAAATATATCAACATGGAACAGCTTCTTGATGAACGAAGATCTAATGAATTAGAGGAGAATGTGGAAACTTATGTTTTGCGGTACTGTTCAAAAAGTAACTCTGTAGCACAAATTATTAAGAGAAACTGGGAAATTGTCAATCTTCACCCAGCCTTTAATAAGAAAACCCTCAGAATAGCATTCTCACTTAATTCCAACCTAAAAGAAATTCTATGTCCTTAAATGATTAAACCAAAGGGAACATCTGTAATTGATATTGCAAGGGGACACTTTAAATACCATACATGTAGTATTTGTCAGTTCACATTACAGACAAAATTCTTTATCAATCCATCTACCAACAAGAGCTATGACTTAAATTTTTTTTACGAACTGTAGGTCTACCTTTGTTATTTACCTTATCATCTGCCCCTGTAAATTATTGTATGTGGGCATGACTACGAGAGATCTGAAGACCAGAATGTGTGAACATAAGTCAAATCTGAAACAGAATCAAAGCTCAGAGGTTATTGTCAAACACTGCGCTTCATTTCAACACAAATTCCACGATCTCCAGTGTCTAGTTATTGATCAGGAACCCAAATCTTGAGGGGAGGTAACAGGATAAAAAGATTCAAACAGAAGGAATTAAGGTGGCTTTACTTTTTGAAAAGTATTCATCTGTATGGACTGAATACAGCTTTGGATTGGTCAGTTTTTGTTGAATTTTCCTTTTTCATTGACATAGGGGCTTTGCTGCCAGACTAGATAGGGAGTTTTACACCAATGAGATATAACTACGTCATTTTGTCCTACTGTGTGTGTGTCAGCATTCAGGCTGTTTTAAGCGCCATCTTTTCAAATGCATTTTTGTGTCACAACGAATGATGTATTAATACTAAAAGTAAGTACAGCTTTTTACGTCAATTGTGAGGGATATGGCAATGACCGCTTGAAATTTATTTTTTCTGTTTTCAGTTGTAGCCCGATTTGTTAACCTTGAGGAAGCCGCTTGTTAGCGGCGAAACAGGTTCCTATCTGACAGATACTGATTGGGGCTAATGCGGCATATTTCATGCAGCCTTACTGACACAAGTTGAAGCAGAAGATAAGTGCTTTATTTTACAATCATTAATGCGGGGTGTGATTCTATACTTCACAATATGACGTTGATTCTCATATTGAGATTTAGCTATATATCTTCAGCATTGAGTTTTAGCACTGAGTTATTTGTATTGAAACTAAGCATAATAAGTAGCAATACAAATATCTATGACCGCTAATATTGGTTGAGACTAAACATTGTGCTCGGTGGTACAATATGCACAAGCAGTTTGCTATTATTTTGAAAAAAGATAAAGAGAAACATTTTTCTATAATAAATTAATAATTTTTTGAAAAGTAATAATTTATTGAATTTGACAAAAAAGTCACTATAATATATGAAGGTTTTGGATCGATGAAAGATACCCATGCCACAATTCCTATATGGATAATATTACTATGATCCTTGGAGTGGCAATTCTGAGATTCTTTCCTTTATTTAGATACCTTATCTTTGTATAATTAACCTTGTATGGATCTAGGTACACTCCCACCCATCTTCCATCCCCTACATTGACCCTGTTCCCTGGCAACCAGAAAACAGTCTTGAGGGTCAAGTCCAAGAGGGAAGCATCTTAAAGGGGCTCAAAAGGAGCCCTGGTAAAGCCAGGTTAAAGTCCCAGGAAGGGAAAGGCTACTTAACTGGTGGTTTGACACAGAGGCCACTTCAGAAAATCAACATCAGGATGATTTGTCCACAAGGACCAACAATCCCAGGATCTAAAAACAAGAGCGTGAGAGAGACCCCGGTCAACTGGACTCAAAGAGAAGTCACAGAGAAGCCTTTATCCTGACCAACCTGAAGGCAGGCGAGAATCAGCGAGGTTGGAGCACCGCCTGGTCCTGGACACACCAACGTTGGAAGGTGTTCCATGCATTAATGCAAGCCAAAATCATGGATGACTTCTTAGACTTGAGAAGAGCATCTACAACCATAGCAGAATATCCCCTGTGCTCTAAGGCTCAAGAGCCATGCCGTAAGAGCAAAGGGACCCGGAACCTCCAAGGACAACTAAACTCAGCAGGAGGTCCAGATGGTCGCTCAGATGAAAGCTGCAACTCTTGTACAGACACCCCAGATCTGCATACCACAATCTGCAAGAACAACATGGCCTGGATGGACCGTGCTCCGGTCTGGTCTGGCTAAGGAGGAAAGACATACAGGAGATCTGAGTCCACAGCTATTCCAGAGCGTCAAGCCCCTTTCTTCTGGGCTTGGATCTGCAACTGAATTAGTGATCTACTATCTTGATTCTTGCCAAGGCTAGAAGGTGGAAGTGGGCCCAACCCCAGTGCATCACAAGTGATCAGCACGCCACTGCAGACAGGGCTCATTTGCCTGGATCCAGAATCTGTTGAAGTCTGTTCGAACATTGTCTATTCCCACCACATACACTGCCATCAGAGCTAGGAGGTGATGTTCCACCTAAAAAATGAAGGCAGGCTTCCTGAGCCAGAGGAGTGCTCTTGGTCCCTCCCTGGTGATTGCCCTAGGCTACTGCTATTGCATTGCCAGAGAAGACGCTGGTCGCTTGGTCCTCCAGAGTCTTCTGCAATCTCATCAGAGCTAGCTGAATGGCTCTGAGCTCCAACTGGTTGAGTGACCATTTTTGCTGAGAAAGAGTGCAACTCCCCTGAATAAGAGAACGATCCAGACAACGAATCGATTCACCAAAGTGAATCGGGCAGTATTAGTAAGCAGACAACTGAATTTTTGACAGGGCTGGCTTCAGGAATTAAGTGTCTGTCTACTAGAAAGAAGATTAACAAGGTTAAGAACCTAGTCTTTCCTTCTAGTTCAATAGACACTCCATTCCTGAACCTGTGCAATGTATCAAAGCAGTCTGAGTTTAGGGTGGGACAGATGAGCCTGCTATCAGAACTGAAGCTCCGAATGTGAAGTCCTGTTTGGTGCCACATCCACACTGTAAAACTTTGTGAACGTATGAAGAGAAGACTAAGTGGCTGTTCTATAGATGTCTTTTGGGTATGCTGCAGAATATTCTGCCATGAGGTAGGAGTGTGTGGCGCAGTGGTTGGATCTACAGCCTCAGCACCCTGGGGTTGTGGGTTCAAACCCCGCGCTGCTCCTTGTGACTCTGGGCAAGTCACTCAGTCCTCTATAGCCCCAGGTACATTAGATAGATTGTAAGCCCACCGGGACAGATAGGGAAAATGCTTGAGTACCTGATTGTAGAAACCGCTTAGATAACCTTGATAAGCGGTATATCAAATCCTAATAAACTTGAAACTTGAACACTGCTAGTAGAGTGCATTTTAACAGATATTGTCCAAATTTAAATGAAAAGAAACATGAGCAGAAAGACAAGCTCCTACCATCTCACTTGTAAGAAGACAACTGAGAAATTGAAGGACATCCCAGGAGAATGGGAGGCAGAGCAAAAAGAATGCAAATGAAGCTCCCTACAAGAATTCTCCCAAGAAGGGGTTGACTACAGGTTCAGGAATGGAGTGTATTGTACTAGAAGGATACCCCCCCTGCAGTTAGGTGCTACCTTATAAAATAGTACCTAGTGCACATATGCACCTGTTAA
This sequence comes from Geotrypetes seraphini, assembly GCF_902459505.1. Taxonomy (NCBI): domain Eukaryota; kingdom Metazoa; phylum Chordata; class Amphibia; order Gymnophiona; family Dermophiidae; genus Geotrypetes; species Geotrypetes seraphini. The sequence goes on along the minus strand of NC_047088.1, from coordinate 105,787,523 downwards.
TTAACGGCACCTTTGGTGCACTTAACGAGCACTACCAATAGGTACCAGTTTAAAATGATTAGAAGCCACAGAGTAATAAAGCAGGAGGGCTAAGAAGGAAAGACAAAAACAGTTTCAAGGAAAGAGAAGTTACAAAAGGAAGATCATGGTGTTTAGGAAGAATGTAGATAATATGATATGCAGGATATAAGTATTATAAATATATATATACAGTATATATTTTTAATAACAGGACTGAAAAGGCCTGTAATCTAATTATTTTAATAGTACCAAAAATCGTTGTTTAGGTACTGATACACACAACCCTGCTGACAAAAGCTTTCCCAGTGATAGCTATGATTTTGTCCAATCCAATTGTGAGTTAATTTTAGATATTGCGCTTTACTTAAAGCAAATTTTAAGCTAAACCAAAAGAAGTAAAATTATATGAAAGATGAAGCGCGTTACGGCTTCAAACTCATATGTAAATAATTTATATACAAAAACACGTAATTCCAAAGAACTCTACCCCCTAGTGGCTGACCGCTTTCGGCACCCCATCATTTTTCCGTGTAAAACAAAAACCATTTCGTCACGTGATGAATTCGGAAAATGGCTGCGATATTTTCCTCTCATAAACGCTTAGCAAGGACTCGCTGTTTGCGAAGTCAGATATGCTCTTTGATGCGGAGGGGGATCGAAAGTCGGGCAGCGGAGGAAGGGGAACTAAGTGGTGCCCAGAGGCTAGCGGAGCGTTTGCGACAAGAGCAGAAGAACAAGGGGAAGGAAGAGCAGGTGAGACTAGGTGTGAGTGACTAAACGTCATTAACCGGCGCCGAACTGGGATGCATGTTAACTTTAGTGTGTGCTGCTGCTGCTGCTGCGATTAGTGTAAGAAAAAACTTGGCTACTCACCTAAATCCACCATACGACCCCTCTCCTAAAGTTACTTAATTGGCTCCCCCATCCATTTGCGAATAATAATAATTTTATTTCTTATATACCGCTATACCATAAGTTCAAAGCGGTTTACAACAAAATTCACGCAATGAGAGTATGGGATGATTCCAACAAGAAACATATGTTTACAACAAGATATGTAAGTTCAGAGCGGTTTGCAAGAAGGTACATGCAATGAGAATACAGATGTTTGCAACAAGCAACGAATGATTACAGCAGGATACAGAAGTACAGAGCGTTTTACAACAGGATACATGAATTCGGGGCAGTTTACAAGAAGATGCATGCAATGAGAATAAGAGGTTTACAACAAGATACACGCAATGGGAGTAGGGGGGTAATGGGGAGAGAAAGAACTTTCAGGGATACAGAATTGACAATGGAAGAGAACTCAAACTCCTCTTACTGACCTACAAATGCATTCACTTCGCAGCCCCTCATTATGTTTCTTATCTCCCCCTATTTTCCCCCACCCCATGAAATTCGCTCAGCCTGTAGGTCTCTCCTTCTCCACTGCCAACTCCAGACTGTCCCTTCTGTCTTGCTGAGCCATATGCCAGGAACAAACTGCCCGAATCCCTACAGTGGACTCCGTTTTTGGCAGTATACAAGTCCAAGTTAAAAGCCCACCTCTTGGAGACCTGCTTTCAGCTCCTCTCACCTTGGGTTTGTCTGCATCCCTAACCCTATATGCAAGGAGTGTCAAATTTTGGTCCTCCAGGGCTGTAATCCAGTCTGGTTTTCAGGATTTCCGCAATGATTATACATGAGATCCATTTGCATACACTGCTTTCATTGTATGCTAATAGATTTCATGCATATTCATTGGGGAAATCCTGAAAACCCGACTGGATTGCGGCCCTCGAGGACAGACATTTGACATCCCTGCTATGTCATGTCTCTGTCTGTCCAAGTTAGACTGTAAGCTCTTCTGAGCAGAGACCATCTATTAAATGTCAAAATGTACAGTGCTGTGTGTGCCTGTCAGTGCTATAGAAGTGATAAATAGTAATAGTAGCTGTTGATTCTTACTTGCCACGAAACTGCAGAAAAGTATCACTTTAAGAACTTGAACTGAGTGGCACAGTGGTTAGAGCTACAGCCTCAGCACCCTGAGGTTGTGGGTTCAAACTCAACGCTGCTCCCTGTGACCCTGGGCAAGTTACTTAATCCTCCATCACCCCAGGTCATTAGATAGATTGTGAGCCCGCCGGGACAGATAGGAAAATGCTTGAGTACCTGTGTAAACTGCTATGAATGTGGTTGTGTAACTACAAAAAGGTAGTATACAAGTCCCTATCCCTTATCCCTTCTACCTGTGCTTTTGTAAAGGTGTTACAATACAGAGTTAGCGTTTTCTGAGTTGGTTCTCAATACAATTCTCTTAAACCATAATCAATCTTATTTCTGCCTATAATCAATCTACCTGCTTATACATACCTACTTACACATATCTAAGAAAATAATACCCTTAGCGCACATGCACACTTCAATTTTTGTGGCTCTGTGGTCGGCAGAGAAACGTTGCAGAGTGTGGTGCGTATGCGGCGCATGCGCACATTGGGAGCCGACATCAGGGAGAGAAGGAGGCGGCGGCGACCGAGCTACGGAGTTAGGGGAGGGAAGGCCACAACTGCTGCCGCTCTGTGGTCGCACAGCCTTCTCCTCTGCCTCCACTCTCCCCTCTGGGTGAATTTCCGGGTCGAGGATGAGGATTTCTTGGAGGCTGGTGGCGCTGCCGCAGAGGGGGTGGGATGGGATGGGGGGCGGTCAAAGGAAGGGGAGCGGGGCACAGGCAGGGAACGGGAGAGAGGAAAGGAAAGAGACAGACAAGACAGCGACCAAGGAGAGAGAGAGAGAAAGAGATAGAAAGACAGACAGCGGCCAAAGAGAGAGAGAGAGACAGAAAGACACACAGGCAGCGGCCAAGGAAAGAGAGTGAAAGAGAAAGAAAGGCACATAAACAGCGGCCAAGGAAAGAGAGAAAGAAAAAGACAGAAACATACACAGACAGCAGCCAAGGAGAGAAAGAGATAGAAAGACAGTCAGACACACACACAGCGGCCAAGGAGATAGAGAGACAGACAGCGGCCAACGAGAGAGAAAAAGACAGAAAGACAAATACACAGCGGCCAATGAGAGAGAGAAAGAGACAGAAAGGCACAAAAACAGCGGCGAAGAAGAAAGAGAGAGAAAAAGACAGGAACATACACAGACAGCAGCCAAGGAGAGAAAGAGATAGAAAGACAGACAGACACACAGACAGTGGCCAAGGAGATAGAGAGACAGACAGCGGCCAATGAGAGAAAGAGACAGAAAGGCACATAAACAATGGCCAAGGAGAAAGAGCGAGAAAGAGGCAGAAACATACACAGACAGCGGCCAAGGAGAGAAAGAGATAGAAAGACAGACAGACACACAGACAGTGGCCAAGGAGATAGAGAGACAGACAGCGGCCAATGAGAGAGAGAGAAAGAGACAGAAAGGCACATAAACAGCGGCCAAGGAGAAAGAGACAGAAACATACACAGAGAGCGGCCAAGGAGAGAGAGAGAGCAAGAAAGAGACAGACAGACACACAGCTGCCAACGAGAAAGACACACAGACAGCGGCCAAGGAGAGAGACAGATAGACAGACAGCGACCAAGGAGAGAGAGACACACACACAGAAAGATAGACAGACACACAGAAAGACAGACAGCGGTCAAGGAGAGAGGGAGAGACAGAAAGACAGGCAGACAGAAGCCAAGGAGAGAGAGAGAGACAGAAAGACACACAAACAGTGGTCAAGGAGATACACAGAAAGAAAGACAGACAGACAGTGGCCAAAGAGAGAGAGAAATAGAAAGAAAGACAGCGGCCAATGAGAGAGAGAGAGAAAGAAAGACAGACAGACACATCTATTCTAGCACCCGTTAATGTAACGGGCTTAAAGACTAGTCTATATATAATTTATTTATTTATTCATATTATACTTTCTTATACACTCATATAAATATATACATCCATATTTAGTGTCATGTACTGTGTTCATCCTATTCCTATTTCAATTCGCACTTAGTGTCTTGTCACTTTAAAAAAAAAAAAAAAAGTAAGTCTCTCGACTTCCCATACCATGCATGCACAGATGCCTTATTCCCGATGTTAGCTCACAGGATCATCAGTTCTCAGGTTTCTGCAGAGAGAAGCTGTGTTCTTTGGAGTTGGTCCAAAGCATATCAAATTTGACTTTTTGGGTTGTTTGGTTTTTTTTTGAAGGGGGTGTGCCTTCCCATGTTTATTTTCTTCTGTATTTTCTTTATTTTTTATTTCCTTTTCAAAAGAATTTTATTTCTTCCACTTTTCATTTTTAGGCCTTCAGCCCCTAAACAGACTGTCATTGTTGGTGACCGATCTACCCAACTTCCGGGGACCATTGAGTCCTTCAATCTTGCATTGATGGTGTTCCCCTGCCCCCCCTCATGTCAATGCTGTCCAGTGGTTTTAAGTGGTGCACTCTTGAGGTTGCAATGAGAACTTGCAGTAGCTATTTAGTGGCTCTGCACAGGCAGGAGCTTAGGAGAATTGTTCCTGCCCTGGTTCACCGCTGGACCACCAGGGCGTGCAAGGTAGGCCTTTTCAGGTGCAGGAGATGGGAGGGAAATAAGGTGGTGCAGAGCCAGCTGGGACAGGACACAGGAGGGGTTCCTCCTGTACCTGCTCACTGCTGGACCACTAGGCTTCAAGGCAAGGCCGGAGGTGGCCTGCAACAGGTCAGAGAGGGAGCAAGGATACAGAGACGACCGGTACAGGATACGGTAAGGGTTGCTCCTGTCCTGGCTCACCACTGGATCACCAGGGCTCAAGGCAAGCCCAGGGGAGGCCTACAATGTGTCTGCGGAAGTGGGGGGGAGAGTGCACATCAGGGGATGGTGAATATAAACAGAGACCCCTCCCATTTCTTGGGCCCAAAAATCTCAGTTTATATAAGAGTATATATGCTAGGTCTGTGTGATAGGTACATGCTAGTATACTTTGTGGTCAATATCAAAGGACTAATGTCTCTACTATCTCATCAACTTTTATGCAATTAGTTAGGGCTTCAGACATGCCATTTTTGTTCGCCCGTTTTTTCCGGCGATACAAAATAATCTTGGTGGCTATGGCTGTGGCTTCTTCATTCGCCCATTCAAAAAAATTTTTGTCTTTTTAAAACGTTTTTATTTTTTCTTATTTTAATTTTTTTTCTTATATAAAGTGCATAGTGCTCTCATAAATATTTGCAATGAAAATTTGCAATAAAAGTTTTGACTTATCTTAAGCATATGCTTAAGCATATGCATATGCTTAAGATAAGTCAAAACTTTTATTGCAAATTTTCATTGCAAATATTTATGAGAGCATTATGCACTTTATATAAGAAAAGAAATTAAAATAAGAAAAAATAAAAACGTTTTAGAAAGACAAAATTTTTTTTGAATGGGCGAATGAAGAAGCCACAGCCATAGCCACCAAGATTATTTTGTATCGCCGGAAAAAACGGGCGAACAAAAATGGCATGTCTGAAGCCCTAACTAATTGCATAAAGGTTGATGAGATAGTAGAGACATTGGTCCTTTGATATTGAATATAAAGTATGGACCAATGTTGAAGAAGGGACTGGGACATTTACTTATATAGTATACTTTGTGGTGGCATATCTTATATTTTTAATTGAAATCCTAGGATTTGAACTTATAACCTCTCTGCTCCAAAGCCACCAAGCATATATTTGTCTAATAAGTCTTCACAGCTTGCAAAACATTCAAATTTAAATTTGTTTTGACTGAAAATAGTTGCCAGTAAGAAAATCTGAGACTTACAGAGCTAGGGAGAGAGTATTATAGCCACTGACATTAGTACTCTGTTTTGGAATATTTCTTGGCAGGTTCATGAAAGCCCTGTGAATCAGCAAGTGAAGAAACTAGTACAACTCACCCAACAGTTACAACATGTTCATCCAAATGTGTTAGCGAAGGCGCTGGCTCGAAGTACTGTGTATCAGGACGAGCAGATCGTTGTGGTGGATAAACCTTATGGTGTTCCTGTGCATGGTGAGAAGGATGCTTTTACATTGCTTCTTACATCCCTAAGGCTCAGATGTTCAAGAGGGGCCCTCTCAGATGTTCAGATACAATGGCTGCCAAAGCAGACTTTTTTACCTAGTAAACTAGCTGATGGCAGTAAAGAGGAGGGGTGGAAGAACATATCCACAGTTGTCTAGAGGTCTTTCTATGCTACCCACACTCTGTTCTTATCTTCTGATTCTGTCTCTGCCAGCTTTTCAAGTTTCAAGTTTATTGATTTTTGATATCCCGATCATAAAACAAATATCTGACCGGTTAACAATATAAAAAAAAAATTTAAAATAGGAGAGAAAGAACTAGTTAATGGGGTGTTTGAGAAATATGCGAAAACATATTAGACATATACTGACAAACATGACCGTGAGGAGAGATGGGAAGGAAGGGAAAAGTTACATAATATTAGAGGAAATGAGATAGAAGGAAGGGATAGAACATGAAGGACAGGGGTGCATGGTATAAAAGATATGCGCTGAAATAAAGGGGAGCTTTTAGGACAATGATGAGTAAGTAAGTGAATATAAGTGGTTAAGGGTTGTTGAAAGCATCCTTGAATAGGAAAGTTTTTAGATTAGTTTTGAATTTAGGTAAATGAGTTTCATCCCGAAGAAATTGAGGAAGAGAGTTCCATAAAGTAGGAGCTGTTATAGCAAAATTGGTTTTCCTTGTATAATAAGATTCTTTTAGAGAAGGGATGAAAAGGAGTTTTTGGTCCGTAGAACGTAAGGTACGGGGAGAACTTTGAGGAATTAGTAATTTGTCTAAAAATAAGGGCAAATGGGAGAGCTTGATTTTAAATGAGAGCATTAGAATTTTATAAACTATACGGTGTGTGACTGGGAGCCAATGAGCCTCCTTAAGAAGCGGGGTAACGTGATCGAATTTTCCTATTTTGTAAATGAGTTTGATTGCGGTATTTTGTATAATCTGCAAACGGCGAAGTTCTTTTTGGGGTAGTCCATTTAATAATGAGTTACAGTAGTCTAGGTGAGAAATAACTAAAGAATGAATGAGGATATTGATAGAGTCGGTATTTAGGATGGAGATGAGTGAGCGAATGATACGAAGTTTAAAAAAACAAGTTTTTACTACAGTGTTTATATGATCGTGGAAAGTGAGATCTGTGTCTAGAGTAACGCCCAGTAGTTTTATTTTGGTATCCATAAGTAAGGGTGTGGATTTGATGTAGATAGTTCCTGGTAAGGTTTCAGATTTTTTAATGGGAAGGAGTAAGCCACAAGATTTAGCAACGTTAGAGATATACAGATCCCCTTTTATGGGAATTTTAAAATTTTATATTATGATGGGGAGGGCAAGGCACTTGTTTAGCTAGTGCCCATAAAATGGTTAATCCTGCCCTGTGTAAGTCAAGGAATCATACAACAGAAGGAACTTTAAAAAAATGTTGGAGGAGTGGGATCTTACAGTAGATCAGGGCCATAAATAATCTAGACAGGGCCCCCGTTCACAGTTCTTTGCATGACTCTTGAAAGAAGCAAGCAAACTCAAACCAGACATCTTGAAATAGACAATTTTATACTTAGCTTTTTATTCGAGCAGGTAATGAATCAGGAGTTACAATGATCTGGTACAGCTACAAATTCTTGGTTGATAATAAGCACACTTAGAAATTTAATCTTCCTTCCCTAACTGAGACAAGCCTTACCTGCGTACGTTCTGGTTCAGCAGGAACTTATCTAACTTTGCCTTGAATCCCTGGAGGGTGTTTTCCCTATAACAGCCTCTGGAAGAGCGTTCCAGTTTCCTACCACTCTCTGGGTGAAGAAGAACTTCCTTACATTTGTACGGAATCTATCCCCTTCAGTGTTCTCCTCAGAAATTTTTTCCAGCCGGGTGGCATGAAAAAGTAGTCGGGTGGGATGGGGAAATTTGGTAGTGGAGAAAATTAAGGGCTCCTTTTACAAAGGTGTGTTAGGACCTTAACGTGCGGAATAGCACGCGCTAAAATGCCCCGTGTGCTAGCCGCTACTGCCTCCTCTTGAGCAGGCGGTAGTTTTTCAGGTAGCGCACGCTAATACGGTGCGTGTGCTAAAAACGCTAGCGTACCTTTGTAAAATTAGCCCTAAATGTGTACTATTTTTATTAGTTAATTATTATTGTTTTCCAATGCTCAATATGACTTCCTTTTTTAAGGTTTGACACTTGTGCCAGAATATTTTTACTAAATTTAAGAAGTATCCAATTCTAGAAGTGAATAATTAGATATGCGCCCTCTTTCAAATGGTATAGAGGTTTAAAAAAAGGGAAATGCGTTAATGAAGTCATTGAGTTCAATCTAGCCATTTATTTCTGCATGAATTTAAACAACTAAGAAAAAAAAGATAAATATAGCTCATCCAGTCATACAAGAAACAGCTCTACAGCACCTCTAATAATGTTTTGATCACTAGGTTCCTTCCTGTGGTCTCACTGAGGATATGAAAAAGATGCAATCCCCACTTCCAGACCTCTTCCACATAATTTATGGAGAGGTGTTACTGAGCCTTGAAGGAGACCTGTGTGATTGCACTACAGCAAAATAATAAAGTAGCAAATTAAGTTCAAAGTGAGAGCTAGGGCAAAACAGTTTAGGTAAAGATGCAGGTAATAATTAGCAATGTATTAAAAATATTTTATTTTTATTTGCTTATAATGTCATTTGAAAGCTGCTTGTTAATACAACTTTAATGTGTGTTAAGGTAGTGGGGGGACAACGCCTACGTCAACAGTAAAGTAAGAATAGGGTCATTAAATCCTGTGGCGTACCTAGTATATATGACAGCCAGTGCTGATAATTTTTTTTTAAACCCTTCTCTATATAAAAAAGATATTTTTATTAATAATCCATGAGTCACACAACAAGGGTGCACCTAGGAAAAGGCAGCATCTTAAACACTGCAGTGAGCACTAGAACACCAACACACACATTGTAAAACTAAAGCCAGATCCTGCACAGTCAATTGATCCTGTACAGTCATTGCTAACAGAAAGCCATGTCCTTTTTATACACACAGAACACAGATACACCCTCGCCCAATATGGAATAATCACAAACTAAAAATAGAAATATGTAGACAAAAGTTAAACTGAACTGCCAAGAAACCAGACTCTGCATACAATGCAACACCATAGAAACAGTGACACATGTCCCCTATTACTGTGCAAAATATAAAGACAGTAGATGTAAATTTGAAAAAACTGATATATAACAATCACCATTTTACAAATTAACAAATAAAAATAAAACAAATAATGAGAAATAAGAAAATATCATTTTATTGGACTAATCCATTTTTCAATTAGCTTTCAGAGACCAAATCTTTCTTCAAGACAGTACAGTATAAAGCTGTTATGGTATCCTGTCCTGACCTGAGGAAAGGGGTTTAGTCTCAAAAAACTGCCTTATTTCCATTTCCTATGTATAAACTTTAATCAAGTTACAATACTACTTGATTCTACGTAGAGCAACAAATTTTTTTCTACCTTTTGTCGTTTCTGCGTTAATCATCTTTTCTTCACTCTCTTCTTTCTATTCAATGTTTGTCCTCACTCCCTTCCATGCAACATCTGTCATCTCTCTTTGCCCCTTCCACCCAGACTCTGCCCTCTCGCTCTCTACCCCTTCCATCTACTGTCCACCCTCTCTCTGACCCTTGCATCCACTGTCCACCCTCTCAGCCCTTCCTTTCTTATGACAGTCCATCCCTGGTGTTTCCATCTAGGGCAAGAACATGTACAGGAAAAAGATCCTTAAGGAACAACTTTTGTTTGATACCAAAAATAGACCCAAGAAAAGTATAATTAGTCACCCCAAAACACCACAAAAAATATGTATTATCCCAGGACAAGCAGGCAGATATTCTTGACTGATGGGTGACGGCACCGACGGAGCCCCGGTACGGACAATTTTAGAGTGATTGCACTCTAAGAACTTTAGAAAGTTCTAGCTAGGCCGCACCGCGCGTGCGCGAGTGCCTTCCCGCCCGACAGAGGCGCGCGGTCCCCAGTTTTCTTAATTCCGCGGAGCTAAGAAGACGCGTGTTTCCAACGGCTGTTGGAAGTTTTTTTCTATTTCACTTGCCTTCCCGCTCGCGCGTATTTTTCTCTTCATATTTTCTTTCTTTCTTTCTTTTTTACCCTTTGTGTAAAAAAAAAAAAAAAAAATTATTATTTTTCATTTTTTTATCGAATCTGACCCGGCGGGGCCTGTTGGCACCATCGAAGCCTCGGGCTTCGATTTTGCTACAGCAGTATTTCCCTTCATGCCCCCGTCACCGGGTTTCAAAAAGTGTCAGCGGTGTGCGCGCCCTATCTCCCTTTCCGACCCACACAAGTGGTGCCTCCAGTGTCTGGGTCCGGACCATAGGGCTGAAACCTGCACCCGCTGTAGTTCTTTACAAAAAAGAACTTTAAAAAATCGACAAATTCAGCAGCGGATCCTTTTCGGTACCGCTATGGAAGTTGCACCGGTATCGACGTCGACGACTTCCTCCAAGTCGACTCCGACTACCTCGGCACCGCCAGATCCATCGTCGGTGTCGACTCCTGTAGGTAAGCCGGCTAAGAAGCCTTCCCCTACTGTTCTAGGCCCGCCAGTCGAGCATGCAGTGAGCCAAGTCCTGCAGACTGAGCGCCGGCCCCGTAAACGCTCCGCTCCCATTGAAGTCTCTGCATCGTCATCGGCATCGACTTCACCCGAGCGTCGAGCGGCACCGAAGGTACCGAGCAAGAAAAAACCGGTACCGGTGCCATCGGGACCAACGTTGGATGAGCGCATTGCCTCTATCCTCCAGGTCCAGCTTAAGCAGCAACTACAACAGTTGCTCCCGGCTCTATTGTCTCCGAACCTTCCAGTGTCGGTACCGACTGAGCCTTCGGTGCCGTCTGTCGAACAGCCTCTGTTATCGGCATCGACTGTTTCGGCACCGCAAAAATCTTTGTCCATGCCTGTTCTATCAGCGGAACCAAAACGGCGTGCTACTCCTACGGTGTCGGAACCGGTACTGGTCTCTGAATCCCGTACCGTACTACATTCCCCAGGTACCGTCTCCACTCGGTCTGGTAAATCGGTACACAAGACTAAACATACTGATACATCGACTCCACTTTCCCAGGGCCGTTTGCAATCGGTACGGGACCCTGACTTGTGGGACGATTCAGATGATCCCCTCGGTACCGAGGAGGATTACACATCTGATGAGGAGGAACCGTCGGTGCAGGATACTACTGCTAAGCCAGAGCACTCCTCCTTCACAAAATTTTTAAAGGAGATGTCAGACACCTTGTCTATTCCTTTAGAGTCTGACTCTAAAAAATCCAAGGCATTTTTGGATGCCTTGGATTTTGACCAACCTCCTAAAGAGTTTTTAAAGTTACCCCTCCATGACATCTTGAGGGAAACTTTTTATAAGAATCTGGAAACTCCTTTGACAATCCCAGGAGCCCCAAGAAAACTAGAATCTCTATATAAAGTGATTCCAATACCTGGATTTGACAAACCCCAACTTCCTCATGAATCCCTGTTGGTAGAGTCAACTCTAAAGAAGACTACAGGAGCCAGTATGTATGCCTCTGTCCCTCCTGGTAGGGAAGGAAAGGCCATGGACAAATTTGGAAAGCGTCTTTACCAAAATGCAATGCTGGCCAACCGTTCAAGTAATTACGCTTTCCACTTCTCGTTTTACCTGAAGCACCTCATTCAACAGGTAACCTCTTTTCAAAAGTATATTCCGGACCGTAAACTTCCTGCTTTTCAGCAATGTACCTCTAGTCTTCTGCAACTCAGGAAGTTTATGGTCCGTTCTATTTATGATACTTTTGAACTGACGTCTCGTGCTACTGCTATCTCTGTAGCAATGAGAAGATTGGCATGGCTACGGACCTCAGAACTGGACGTAAACCATCAGGACAGACTTGCCAATGCTCCTTGCCTAGGGGATGAGCTGTTTGGGGAGTCCATGGATACCACCACCCAAAAGCTCTCCGCCCATGAAACTAGGTGGGACACCTTGTTGAAAAACAAGAAGAAACCTCCTCCTCCTCGTCCATTCAGGCAACAACCTTCATATCAAAGGAGGTTTTCTGCTCGACCGGCGCAGTCCCATCCTCCTCAACCTCGCAGGCAGCGTCAGCAGCAACAACAGACTCGTCAACAACAGCAGCCTGCTGTCAAACCGGCTATTCAACCTAAGTCGACACAGCCCTTTTGACTCCTTTCTCCAGGACATTGCCAGTCTTCCTCCCTCGTGTCCTCTACCTCAACCCATAGGAGGTCGACTACAAGTTTTTCTACCTCGCTGGGAAGCAATCACCTCCGACCAGTGGGTACTTGCTATCATCGCCCACGGCTACTCCCTAAATTTTCAGACTCCTCCACCTCTAAGTCTGCCAAAAGAGTCTGCTTCCAACAAGGCTCAATCCCTCCTCCTCGCTCAGGAGGTTCACTCCCTCCTTCTTCTCAATGCCATCGAACCAGTTCCTCTGGACCAGCAAGGCCTGGGATTTTACTCCCGGTACTTTCTTGTACCCAAAAAGACCGGAGATCTCAGACCAATATTAGATCTCAGAGATCTCAACAAATGTCTGGTCAAGGAGAAGTTCAAGATGTTATCTCTTGCCACCCTCTATCCTCTTCTTTCTCAGGAAGACTGGCTATGTTCCCTCGATCTCAAGGAGGCGTATACTCACATTCCAATTCATCTGATGTCCAGACAATATCTGCGCTTTCTTGTCAATCAACATCATTACCAATACAAGGTGCTACCCTTCGGCCTAGCCTCCTCGCCCAGGGTATTCACCAAATGTCTGATTGTGGTCGCAGCTTATCTCCGCTCCCACAACTTTCAAGTCTTCCCTTACCTGGACGACTGGCTCATCAAGGCTCCTTCTCCTCAGTCCGTTCACAAAGCCACGGATCAGACCATTTACTTCCTTCGACTGTTGGGGTTCGAAATCAATCTACCCAAGTCGCACCTCATTCCGACTCAGCGGCTTCAATTCATTGGAGCCATTCTGGATACTGTTCAGATGAGGGCTTTTCTTCCTCTAAACCGCCTTCACACCATCCTTCATCTCTGTCAGCAGGTGTTCCAGCAACCTTCCATCTCTGCGAATCACATGATGGTGCTCTTGGGACACATGGCCTCCACAGTACATGTCACTCCCTTCGCACGTCTCCACCTGCGTACTCCTCAATGGACCCTAGCGACTCAGTGGTCACAAGCGACGGATCCTTGTTCACGACACATATCTGTGACCTCGTCTCTTCGACAGTCGCTTCTTTGGTGGTTGAAATCATCAAATCTATCCAGAGGTCTACTGTTCCATCTACCTCCTCATCAACTGGTCATCACCACGGATTCCTCCCCCTATGCATGGGGAGCTCACTTGAACGAGTTTCAAACTCAGGGGTTTTGGACCAACCAGGAAAAGAAACACCACATCAATTTCCTGGAACTCAGAGCGATATTTTACGCTCTCAAAGCTTTCCAACATCTTCTTTTTCCTCAGGTTCTTCTCATTTGCACCGACAACCAAGTTGCAATGTATTACATCAACAAACAGGGAGGGACGGGATCCCGTCCCTTATGTCAGGAAGCTCAAAGGATTTGGACCTGGGCGACTGCTCGTCACCTATTCCTGAAAGCAGTCTACATCCAAGGGGAACAGAATTGCTTAGCAGACAATCTCAGCAGAATTCTTCAACCTCACGAATGGACTCTCGACCCTTCGACTCTCCAGTCCATTTTCTCTCAATGGGGCACACCTCAAGTGGATCTTTTTGCAGCTCCCCACAACCATCAACTGCCCCTGTTTTGCTCCAGACTCTCCTCTCCTCACCGTCTGGAACCCGATGCATTTCTCCTAGATTGGACCAATCTCTTCCTTTATGCATTCCCTCCTCTTCCGCTCATGCTGCGCACCTTATTCAAGCTCAAGAGGGAACAAGCCACCATGATTCTCATCGCTCCACGGTGGCCCAGACAGCATTGGTTTTCCCTTCTACTTCAGCTCAGTTCCAGGGAACCCATACCTCTTCCTCTGTTTCCTTCACTGCTTACACAGCATCAACAAACACTGCTTCATCCCAACTTACAGTCTCTGCACCTGACAGCTTGGTATCTCTCGGGCTGACTCCAGCTCATGCTCTCCTGTCTCAGCCTGTTCGTTCTATTATTGATGCCTCCAGGAAACCGTCCACTCTTCAATGTTACCAACAAAAGTGGTCTCGCTTCTCTTCCTGGTGCCAGTTACATCACCACAATCCCATATCTACAGCAGTGGGACTGGTTTTGGACTATTTATTGTCCTTATCTGACTCTGGTCTGAAATCCTCTTCGATAAGGGTCCACCTTAGTGCCATTGCAGCTTTTCATGAGCCGATTCATGGGAAACCCCTCTCAGCTCATCCCTTAGTTTCAAGGTTCATGAAGGGCCTCTTCAATGTGAAACCACCTCTTAAAGCCCCTCCTGTTGTTTGGGATCTCAATGTGGTTCTTTCTGCGTTGATGAAGCCTCCTTTCGAGCCGTTGGCCTCAACGCATTTTAAATTTCTCACTTGGAAAGTGGTCTTTCTAATAGCTCTCACTTCTGCCAGGAGGGTCAGTGAGCTTCATGCGCTAGTGGCGGATCCACCTTTCACGGTTTTTCACCATGATAAGGTCGTCCTCCGCACACATCCCAAATTCCTTCCTAAGGTTGTGTCTGAATTTCATCTTAACCAATCCATAGTTCTACCTGTTTTTTTCCCAAAGCCTCATTCTAATCCAGGTGAACAGGCTTTGCATACCTTGGATTGTAAACGTGCTCTGGCTTACTATCTTGATCGCACCAAACCTCACAGATCTTCTCCTCAACTATTTTTGTCATTTGATCCTACCAAGTTGGGTCATCCTGTCTCTAAACGCACTCTATCCAATTGGCTTGCTGCTTGCGTTTCTTTTTGTTATGCTCAGTCCGGCCTGACACTGGAAGGTTCGGTCACAGGCCACAAAATTAGAGCTATGGCAGCGTCTGTAGCTTTCCTCCGTTCCACTCCTATTGAGGAAATCTGCAAGGCTGCCACTTGGTCCTCAGTTCATACTTTTACATCTCATTATTGTCTGGATGCATTCTCCAGACGGGATGGACACTTCGGCCAATCTGTTTTGCAAAATTTGTTTTCCTAATGGCCAACCTTCCCTCCATCCCTCCTTTTGTTAGCTTGGAGGTCACCCATCAGTCAAGAATATGCTGCCTGCTTGTCCTGGGATAAAGCACAGTTACTTACCGTAACAGGTGTTATCCAGGGACAGCAGGCAGATATTCTTGCGTCCCTCCCACCTCCCCGGGTTGGCTTCTTAGCTGGCTTATCCTAACTGGGGACCGCGCGCCTCTGTCGGGCGGGAAGGCACTCGCGCACGCGCGGTGCGGCCTAGCTAGAACTTTCTAAAGTTCTTAGAGTGCAATCACTCTAAAATTGTCCGTACCGGGGCTCCGTCGGTGCCGTCACCCATCAGTCAAGAATATCTGCCTGCTGTCCCTGGATAACACCTGTTACGGTAAGTAACTGTGCTTTTTGTGCATAACATGCATTGTGACAACACACAAACCTAGCGGACTGGGTAAAACGAGGATCTTGCAGCCCAATGAACCTCGCAGATCTCTACCTCACATCCTTAAAAATTTGCTTACCTCAAGGGTGAGCGGGAACTGTGAGGTCTGCGGGTATTAAAATGCCCTGCAGACCCCATGCCACAGAGATGTGCGAGGTCTGTGAATCCGGGCAATCCTTATTTTACCTAATCCCAGAGCAATTTTTTAAGCTGTTTACCCAGATGCTGTTTCCAGAAAAGGAAGGTTTAATAATAATAATAACTTTATTCTTCTATACCGCCACAATCTTGCAACTTCTAGGGAATACTTATTTTCTATGGGAATACTTATTTTCTTGGATGACTTTTTCAAAGAGAAAGTGCTCAGTGCTCTTAGTTTCATGATGGATGTGGTGACAAGTTATCAAAGAAAAAGCACCCACAAACTTTTCATTGGCCTGAAGTTTTGAAAAGAGCCCAGAGAAAACTCGATTTCTGTCATGGAACTACAACTCTACCTTTTTGCAGGACTTGGAAACAGCAGCCATGCACATAGCCCCGTTTGCAAGATCATTAACTCTTACCAACATATGTGCACAGCATGAAAATCCCTGCACTTCAAAATCATATCATCTTAGGAGCTTCAAGTAGCAGCTCTCATCTGATGATTTGCCAAAATTTTTTTCCTATATTGTAAGGGATAGGATTTTTTTTCTAAACCCACAAAAAAAAAACACCTCTCTTCTGAGCTGCACACCTTAAGCACTGCAGTTCAAATGGCAAAAAGCACTGAAACCCAGTGAGAAAACTCTCTTTGCTACCCATAGACGCATACAACTGATTAATAATGACTTGCTGTCCTGCCTCTTTTGGGGGTCAATGGGCATTTGCTGTGACTTAGGAAAGATCAGAGCAACTGACCCCCTTCCTTCGCCAGGAAATTCAAGTAGCAGAGGTACAACTCGGATTCTGCTCCCTCTCAAGAAAAAAAAATGACGTTACAAACCGAGTAACAATCCAAGAGTCCAAACACTAAACTTTCCCGAGGCAGAAACACTCCACGTGGTCTTGATCACCCTGCTTGCCGGAACTGAAGGGAACTTGACATCTTTTTTCCTCCCAGAGTCGTCCCAGACTCAATGCAGCCGCACGATCTGAGCAGAGGCATTATCAGCAGCTTTGTGGGAGGTGGTGTTTACACTTAACGCAGCAGGATTATTCTGCTTTCTGGAGACAGGGAAACATACCCAATCAGAGGACAGAGCCTGGTTAAAAAAAACAGCAAAATAGCTCAGTAACTCTCCCGAGCAAAACTGGAGGCAACCTGAGGACTGCCCTTCAGATCGGCTTCTGATGTGCTGTCCTGTGCTTATCGGCAGTGATTTGTATTTATTTCACAGGCAGCTGCCTTAGCCCGTAGTGAACTCATGCTTTCGGGGCTTTAAGGTGTGTGTGCCGCTTCCCTTCTCTCCCCCCCCCCCCAGGACTTAACTTCCGGTTTCGGAGGGAAGAGAAGGGAAGCAGGCTCGCACACCTTAGAGCCCCGAAAGCATGAATTCGCTATGGGCTAAGGCAGCTGCCTGTGAAATAAATACAAATCACTGAGTTCGTGTCTTCAAGCCGGTGAGAGGTGGGGGTTTTTTTTTGTTTGTTTGTTTTTTATGTTGAGCAGCTTCGGCAGCATCAGGATTTGCATAGATGACAGCCGGGCGATCATCTAAATTAGCCGGGCGTAGCGCCCGGCTGAAAGGCCCTGGGGAGAACACTGCCCTTTTAACTTTAGAGAGTGCCCTCTCGTTCTCTCTACCTTGGAGAGTGTGAACAACCTGTCTTTATCTACTAAGTCTATTCCCTTCATTATCTTGAGTGTTTCGATCATGTCCCCTCATTTCAAGGGAGAAGAGGCCCAGTTTCTCTAATCTCTCACTGTATGGCAACTCCTCCAGCCCCTTAACCATTTTAGTCGCTCTTCTCTGGACCCTTTTACTGTGCCCTTCTTCATGCACAGAGACCAGTGCTGGACGCAGTATTCCAGGTGAGGGCGTACCATGGTCCGGTACAGTGGCATGATAACCTTCTCCAATCTGTTCATGATCCCCTTCTTAATCATTCCTAGTATTCTTTTCACCATTGCCGAGCATTGCGTGGATGGCTTCATTGACTTGTCGACCAGTACTCCCAAGTCTCATTCCTAGGGGGTCTCTCCAAGTACTGCACCGTGTATAAAATTTTTGTTACCGACATGCACCCCCTTGCACTTATCCACGTTAAACCTCATTTGCCATATTGCGGCCCATTTCTCAAGCGTGTTTATGTCACGTTGCAGGTCTTCGCAATCCTCCTGTGTCTTCACTATTCTGAATAACTTCGTATCATCTGCAAATTTAATCACCTCACTCGTCGTACCAATTTCCAGGTCGTTTATAAATATGTTGAAGAGCACGGGTCCAAGGACCGAACCCAGCGACACTCCACTCTTGATGCTTTTCCAGTCCAAGTATTGTCCATTTATCCTCACTCTGTTTCCTATCCGCCAGCCAGTTTTTAATCCACGTGAGTATTTCATCCACGCTTCCATGGCTTGCAATTTTTTGAAGTAGTCATTCATGCGGGATCTTGTCGAATGCCTTCTGAAAATCCAGATATACAATGTCGACTGGCTCGCCCTTGTCTATCTGCCTATTTACTCCCTCAAAGAAGTGCAGCAAGTTCGTCAAGCAAGATCTTCCCTTGCTGAAGCCATGGGGCTGGTCCTCATCAGATTGTGTCCATCAAGGTGATCAATGATGCGGTACTTTATCAGCATCTCTACCATCTTTCCCGGTACCGAGGTCAGACTCACCGGTCTGTAGTTTCCAGGATCTCCCCTTGAACCTTTCTTGAAGATCGGCGTGACATTCACCACTTTCCAGTCTTCCGTAATCCTTCCTGATTTGATCGACAGATTGGCTATTAGTTGAAGCAGTTCAGCTATAGCCCCTTTCAGTTCCTTGATTACCCTCAGATGGATGCTATCCGGTCCCGGGGATTTATCGTTTTTAAACCTATCAATCTGCCTGCATACCTCTTCTAGATTGACTGTCAACCCTGTCAGTTTTCTGTCTTTATTTCCTGTGTATAGCCTGTCGGCTTCCGGTATGTTGTGTATATCCTCATCGGTAAATACAGACGCAAAAAATGTGTTTACGATGGCTTTGTGTTTGTGTCGGCGATGGCTTTGTCCTCCTTTAGCACTCCCTTTATTCCATGGTCATCCAACGGCCCCACCACTTCCTTCGCAGGTCGTTTTCCCTTAATATATTGAAAGAATGGCTTAAAGATTTTTGCCTCCTTGGCTATTTTTTCCTTGTAGTCTCTTTATGCCCCTCTTACCGCCTTATGGCACCTGCTGTGATGTTTGTGCTTTTTCCAGTTTTCCGTTTTTGACCTTTTCCATTCCTTAAATGAAGTCTTCTTGTCTCTGATCGCTTTCTTCACCGCTACAGTGAGCCACGCTGGTTCCTTGTTTTTTTTCATCTTAGATCCCTTGTTGATGCATGGTATATATAGATTTTGCACCTCGGTAACTGTGTCCTTAAAAAGGGACCATGCTTGCTGTAGTGTTTTTACAGTGCTTATCCTCTTCTTAATCTTCTTCCCCATCATGAGTCTCATCCCTTTGTAATTCCCTTTTCGGAAGTTCAGTGCCTTGGCCGCCATCCTGGATTGATGTTTTGTCCCTTTGTCCAGGTTGAAGCAGATCATATTGTGATCACTGCTTCCCAGCATCCCTTCTACTTCTACACCTTGCGCTGGTCCTCGTAGTCTATTTAGAATTAAAGTCCAGTATTGCATTTCCTCTCGTATTTTCCTTGACAAGTTGTTCCAGGAAGCAGTCGCCTACAGCATCCGGGAACTTGGTCTCCCTACTGTAGCCAGAGGTGCCTAGGTTTCAAGTTTATTAAAATAAAATTTAAAACCGCTTAATCAGATTTCTAAGCGGTGTACAATATAAAATTTACATAACAACATAAAAAATCTGGCTACTAGATAAAATCTGAAGCATGATAACTGCGTTGCCTCCCTTGCAGTTGCGTTTAATCTTGTCCGTCATTTCTCCATCAATTTCTTTGGACTGCCCTGGGGGTCGGTAGTAGATGCCGATCTTCGTTTCCTTTCCATTTGTTCCTGGAATTTTGACCCATAGAGACTTTACCTTATTTTTCGTTTCCGGTGTGTTCTCTCCGGTAGATTCAATTCCCCCTTTGACGTATAGGGCAACACCCCAACCTTTTTGACCTACTCTGTCTCTGTGGTATAGCTTGTGTCCCAGACATTTTCCTCGTTCCACCATGTCTCTGTGATGCCGATGATGTCAAGGTTATCTTTTTGTGCCATAGCTTCCAATTCCCCCATATTATTCCTTAGGCTCCTTGCGTTCGTGTACATACACTTGAGTTTGCAGCCTGGTACTTTCTTGCATTTCCTTCCCTCTTGTGTCCCTTTTGATCCGTCAGGATTTCTGTCTTGCCTATGATCCAGTAAGACTTCCTCACTATCTTCCTGCACGATATCCTCTGGGTTTCTTGTATGGTTGCTGATTCTTAAATAAACGATTACAAAAAAAAATGAAATTTCATCTTTAGTTTTATAGCCCATCCTCCCAGAGGAGTTCAGAACAGATTACAGCATTACATACATAATACAAATTAATGTATCAAATGATTATCTTGTTAGGATTTATTTATAAGACTAATTCTCTACCTTTAAAATATATTTTTATAACAGAGAGAAATATCTTTTATAAAGAGATCTTAGTCTGGGGAAAAGCCCTGCCTGTTTATAACTTAGCTCTCTTTCTCGAGAAACTCAGAACATTTAAAAGCAAACTGGAATTGTATAAAATCAGGCAGCTAGAGCAAGTTACAGATTAGGATCTTTAAAAACAAGAGAAATGCCCTGCTGGTTGAAAAGTTCTTTCAGGAGCACACAGTGAGCTGAGAGCTTTTCAGGAACACATGGTATTAGCTGGGGGCCCATGGCCTGTAGAAGAGATGTTGCAAGATGTGGTGCATGTCCTACGATGATCCCCAAGAGAAGAGAGAGCACATGGGTGTATCTTCCTGTTTGTATGGATTGTGATGGATTGAAATCTTGTCCAATGAGGCAGGAACCCAGGACCAATTGTCCAATCTCAAGGCAGGAACTCGAGGAGTGCGGGGGGCTATGTCTCCTCCCTGAGGCTGGCATTGCATTCAATCACAGAGCAGTATTTCGATTCCAGCTTTTCCCTCTGCCTCCAGTGGCATGATGTCACCTGATTGAACTTTCTTATCTCTGTCTGAGTAGCTTAAGATCTGCTATGTATTGTGTTCCAATACTGAGCATTGTTCTTGCAGATTGGGGGTAGTTCATAGTTGAATGTGGTATGACAGGATACTAGCACACACCCTGCCATCTTTTGTTCTTCATTGAATAAGTGCACTTAACACTGTCTGAAGGCAGATGCCTCAGTCTCTCAGAAGCCAAGTTTGAAATACACTTTATTTTAAATCCATCAAAATTCAATCCATTTGTTGGCTCAGACAATAAATTTATACTTTAAATCCAACAAAATTAATCATAATCATTCTACACTGTTACAGAATTATAAACATAGTACAGAATGGGTTACAGGGGTTTCTGCCCCTGTTCCAGAGAATACAAGGGCAAGAGCAGATTAGACACCAACTCAAGTTACGAGGCCTAGTACAGATCTCAACACTGGGTTCTGCACCTAAATAAGAGTTGTAAGCAAAGTTCGAATGGGGCGTGTTCCTGCAGATATTGTTGCAGAAGACCTAAAATGGAGTCCTGAATGATGCTCTATATATAGAGTCCCACAAAAATATCCCAAAAAGAGAAATCATACTGTTATTATACTTGCTTCACTGAAGGAAGTGGTGGTTTTTGGAGCCAATTGGAGACACAGAATGATGTAAAAAATTTTGTTTACAAAGAAGTGTCCAGGCTTCAGTGGGAAAGTAGAGATGTTCCTGTTTTGCTGTGCTTTGTAGTGCCTCTTAAGAACTGATAAAACTATGCAGAGGGAAACAAAATCATTTTGGTAGAGTAGAAAATGACATGGGGACAGATTTTTCCCCATCTCCACGGGAACTCATTTTCCTGTTCCGTCCCTGCGAGTTCTTTTCCTGTCCCTGCCCCATTCCTGCAAGCTCCATCCTAATCTGCACAAGCCTCAAAATCTTTAAAATCATAAGTGTTCGAGGCTTGTGCGGTTAAGGCAGAGCTTACAGGAATGGGGCAGGGACGGGGACAAATTTGTCCCCCTGTCATTCTCTATGGTAGAGTATAGTTCCAGACATTCCTGATTTTCAGAGATTGTCCCTGAATTTACATAAAGGTCCCCTACTTGTCCCTCTCAAGAAAGCAGTTTCCCCTGATTGGAAAACTTACTTTGCCCACGAGCTTCTCCTCTTTTTTAATTTTGGTTTTGCTGCTACACAGCCATCGGCACCTAAGTGCACATGCTGTTGAATGCAGTAGAGCAAAAAGAAGCAACAGGATTGCAGTGTGCTGGTGGTGCACCAGCCCGACTGCTTTTGAGGTGAGTTGACACGAGACACATTCCCACTTGCCTGCACAGTGCAGCAAAAAGCACCTGGTTCAATTACTCTGGCACCTTCCACAGCATTGCACCAGTTAGCTCCTGATCGTCCTTACTGTGACCATTGTCACCAAAGCCTACAAGAGAAGAGGTGCCCAGCTGAGGCATGGCACCGAACCTTTTTGCCCCCAGGCAAGGCCCAGTGCAACTGCACTGTGTGCTACACTGCTAGTCAGTGACAGAAGTAGTCCTGGCAAGGTCTTGTGAGAGGGAGGGGCATGGATAGTATAGGACGAACCGAGGGAGGCTAGGTAAGAAAATAACTGACTGCTTCCTGCCTACTGCTGGGCTGTTGTGTGGGAAAGAAAAGTGGTATGTATGTGGAAGGGAGGAAAGGGGATTATTGTGCGACGCTCTACTCCTTTTTTTTTTAAAGCGTTGTTTTCTTTCATTTTCTGGGATGAAACAAATTGGGGATATTCTGGACAGGAAGTAAACAAAGATGAGAATGAGATGATAGGGAGTGGGGGCAGGAAGAGGTAAGGAGGGGAGGAGAGGCAGGGGTGCTGTGGTGGAGTAGGACTTGTCCTGCTCCACTCAAGTCTCCCACCCTGTCCCGCCCAAATGTCCCAGATTTGCATTGCAAACCAAAAAAGGTAACCTTATGTTAGAGCAGCATGAAAAACTTTTAGCCAAAGAAGAAAATATGTGGGTTTTCAGTTAGGCTCCAGAAGTCTGAATTTCCATGAAAATAGGATTTTTCCATCCATTTTCTTCTCTCCCAGCAGCTGTAGGGATTAATGCAGGAACATCAGCTACTAGGGAGAGAGGCTTTTTTTCCCCTTCAGTCCCATATTTTGTCTGCAAGAACAGAAATGCTGGCTGTGTGGAATCTTAGCTAGAGCTTCTTTAGCACCAACCCTTATAAACAGAAATTGCCATAAATGGTTTAGGGCGGTTCTACCCAATTATCTCCACTCCTGGTGTTGACCTTTCCCTAAGATATCTTAGAGGAGAGGAGTTGGTGGCAAGTTGGTCTTGTTTCCTAGTCTTTCAGACCTGCTTCATTGCTACAGATAAGAACTGGGCCAGAAATACTCTGTATCTAGAACTTTAGATGAAAAGAAGCACAAAGATTGTTGAACAGCTGTGTTCCTAGTCTCCTTGGCTGCTCATACTAAGTTTATACTGTAAAAATTTAAAGCACCAACCATGGGTTCAGAAGTAGGAGAGGCAACCATGAGGACAGGGATGACTGTTCTTTCACTGTCCCAGTGCAGCTGAGAGAGAGCGGAGGTAATGGGAGGACTGGAGGAGACAAGAAGAGGAAATAGGAGAGGGACAGAGTGAATGAAGAATAGAGAGAAGGGGAATAGGCATTGGGAGAGATTTAGAAGTTTCAAGTTTCAAGTTTATTTATTCTTAATGAATCGCCTATTTTAAATCACTAAGCGATGTACAAAGCCTTAATACATACAGTTTGAAACCTTAACACATGCAAATTAAATGTTATTGACAATATAAAATAAAATTTTCTTAATTATTAAACATACTTAATTACATACGTATATTAAAATGTTAGTTAGGGTATAGAGACATACTTGAATTGTGAGGATAAATAGGGAAGAAATTACAATAATTGGTTAGAAAAGGAAGAGTAATAACAAAGGAAAAAACAAATAGGAAGGGGAAATAATGTTATAGATGAATAAAAAAGCATGATAAACTATTAAAAATCATATGCATCTTTAAAGAGAAATGTTTTTAGTGTTTTTTTAAAAATGGATAAATCTTTTAATTCCCTAATGTGTTGCGGTAAGAGAATATAAGAGAAAGAAAAGGGCCAGGACAGAGCAAAATGGCATTTCAAGGTCTGGTTCTCCTGTATGAACTGGTACAACCAAGGACTTAAAAACTTTTTATTAAAAATGTATTCTCTGTATCTACAAAGGTACAAATGGATGCTAGAATCTAGATTTAGAATTATTTTTTAACTTGTTCTGATGTTGCTGTTGTCTACATGGTATAACAATATGTACACACAATTGCAATTTGGTTTTCTTTTACACTAGCTTGTAGGGTTTTTAAAAAAATGTCTTTCTGTTATATGTATTATTTGGAAAGGCCTTAATCATATATCAACCCTATGAATGTAAACAAATAAGATGAAGAGAAGTTGATCATGTATAATCAATTCATCAATTCTAATGTCGTTCACAACTTCAAGTAAAGGCCAAAATGGCATCTAATATAACGAATCTAAATCAAATTATTTATTAAAGATATCATAAGTATCCAAATTATAATAAGAATGGAGTCTTGATCCTTATTGAGTATTCAAAGAGAAATGTGGTGGACATATCATAAATTATACAGACTTCAATCTTGAGAACCTCTTATGATATATACCATTCCAGGTTCCTGTCTTGTATCCTATATAATAAAACTCTAAACGCGCATGCACACTTAGAGTTTTGTGATTCCTGGCTCTGTGAGGTGTGCCTCCATGCCGAATTCAATTTTCGAACACGGAGGCAGGCCAGAACACCGAGCAACTCCCCCCTCGCCGTCACTGCTACCGCTGATTCAGAGGGGGGGGCACAGGCGCAACTGCAAGCATCTTCTCACCCTCCTCACCCGCCCGCCGTGGCTCCTCTCTCGAACCGCACCAGGTGGGGATCAAAAGAGGAGCTGCAGCGTCAGCTTTGAATTGAAACACAGACAGGCAGGCGGCCCGCAGACAGGAGGCTGCCGAAGCTGTAAACAAAGCTTCCCGGGGGGGGGGGGGGGACGGCAAGCGACGGCGAGGAGGGAGTGGGAGCAGGCCGCAGAGGCTGTTGGTGCCTGCAGGCCGCGGCGGCTTTAGGCAGATGTCGGTGGAGGGCAGACAAAAAATAAAGGAGGTAAGGGTTGCTGCTGGACATGGGGAGAGGTGCTGATGGACGGGGGGGGGGCAAAAAAAGGAAGGGAGGCCTGCTGCTGGACAGGGGAAGAGGTGCTGATGGACAGGGGGGGCAGAAAAAGGAAGGGAGGCCTACTGCTGGACAGGGGGAACAGTAAAGAGGTACTGCTGGACGGGGGAAGAGGTGCTGATGGAGGGGGCAAAAAAAAAGGAAGGGAGGCCTACTGCTGGACAGGGGGAGCAAAAAAGAGGTGCAGCTGGACAGGGGAAGAGGTACTGATGGACAGGGGGGGCAGAAAAAGGAAGGGAGGCCTACTGCTGGACAGGGGGAACAGAAAAGAGGTACTGCTGGACAGGGGAAAAGGTGCTGATGAACGGGGGGGGTGCGACAAAAAAAGGAAGGGAGGCCTACTGCAGGACAGGGGAAGCAAAAAAAAGATGCTGATGGACAGGGGGGGCAGAAAAAGGAAGGGAGGCCTACTGCTGGACAGGGGGAGCAGAAAAGAGGTACTGCTGGACAGGGGAAAAGGTGCTGATGGACGGGGGGGGGCAAAAAAAGGAAGGGAGGCCTACTGCTGGACAGGGGGAGCAAAAAAGAGGTGCTGATGGACAGGGGAAGAGGTGCCGATGGACAGGGGGGGCAGAAAAATGAAAGGTGGCCTACTGCTGGACAGGGGGAGCAGAAAAGAGGTGCTGCTGGATGGGGGGGGCAGAAAAAGGAAGAGAGGCCTACTGCTGGACAGGGGGAGCAGGAAAGAGGTGCTGCTGGATAGTGGGGA
Organism: Geotrypetes seraphini; assembly: GCF_902459505.1. Taxonomy (NCBI): domain Eukaryota; kingdom Metazoa; phylum Chordata; class Amphibia; order Gymnophiona; family Dermophiidae; genus Geotrypetes; species Geotrypetes seraphini. Next base: position 105,761,643 of record NC_047088.1, on the reverse strand, counting down.
GTTAAAACAAAGGGAGAAGGGCTGCTGCTGGATAAGGGGACCAGTGAAGGGGTGGTGGTGGACATAGGGGAAAAAAAGGAAGGGAGAATGGACAGGGGGAGCAGGCAAGGGGTGGTGGTGGACAGCCGAGGAAATAAAAAGACAGAAAGAAAGAAATACAGAAACAGGCTAAGGAGAGAGAAAGAAATACAGAAACAGGCTAAGGAGAGAGAGAGAGAAAGAAAGAAATACAGACACACACACACATATTCTAGCATCTGTTAATGTAACGGGCTTAAAGACTAGTGTTATTATAATCATTTATGTCTACCGCCCCCTACCAAAATAGATTTTTTTCTTTTAAATTTGTTTACTGGTCCACCACATTTCTCTTTGAATACTCAATAAGGAACAAGACTCCATTCTTATTATAATTTGGATACTTATGATATCTTTAAATAATTTGATTTAGATTGGTTATATTAGATGCCATTTTGGCCTTTACTTGAAATTGTGAACGACATTAGAATTGATGAATTGATTATACATGATCAACTATCTTCCCTTCATCTTATTTGTTTCTGTTATATGTAAGCAGTAATAAGCCATTGATCATAGAACATTGAACACACCACCTTACAATTCATGTAAATGACTCAAGGATGTGGCAAATCTAATCATTTGTGAAGGAGGTTCCAGGCATAAGAAAAATTTGAGATTTCATAGAGATGGTCTGGCTTTCTGGAAGGTTCATCCATGTACTGCATTGGCAGTCCTTCACTCTCTCTTGAAACTCCATAGACCTTGACTCCCTAATGCCTTATTGCTTGCACTGTCCTTTTGTTTAGGTGGCCCTGGTGTAAAAACCAGCATCGCTGATGTGCTTCCAGTTCTGGCGAAGATGTTGTTTGGCATGAAGGCGGAACCATTGCACATTTGCCACCGACTAGACAAAGAGACCACAGGTGCTATGGTGCTAGCAAAGAATGAGAAGACTGCTGAATACATCCAACACCTATTTCGGACCCGACAGGTGTTGAAGAAATACTGGTATGTGCTTATTTTCAGTACTCACCATCATAATGGATGTACATGCTTTGTCTTAAGCAGAGGGTGAGATTGCCTCCCAAATGACCCAAACTTACTCTTCATTGTGATGTCACACTGTGCTAAATGTGACTAATCCAGGGTTTCAGGTACAGGCACAAGATAGATTATAAAGAATTGGTAATGACCTCTCTGCTTTTATACAGACACCATGTGGCAATAGCTGGCATTGTAGATTTTGGTAATCCATTATAGTAGGAGTAGGCAACTCTGGTAGGATTTTTAGGATATCCACCAAGAATATATGAATATGCATATGCTTTGGTAGCTTGTGACACCTATAGCCTGGCATTCCCTATCCCTGTGTTAAACGGTGGCTACTTCATATTCTTGCTAGACTGTCTATATCTTGCACATTCCATACATATCGCACAAACACAACGTAGTGAGACATTGCTTTTCTGTATGATCATGTACCTAAATTGCTTAGAGTTCTTGTACTATAATAACTCCTTTCTTCTAATAATTAAGTTAAAAAGTAGATGCTGCAATAAGACTAGGAGGGAGTGAATCCAAAGCATAGACAGATTGGTGCTTTACATTTATTTTAGGCTATGCAGGGCTTTTTTTTCCAGGGGTACTGAGCACCGGCACATATTCCATTGCTTGCTAAACTTGACATAAGAATTGCTATACTGGATCAGACAAGAGGCCAATCTACCCAGTATCCTGTTTTCTCAGGTACCAGGCAGAATCTCAAAAGTAGCAAGATTCCATTCTACTTACCTCCAGTGGCTTTCCTCACATCTACCCTTATTAATGGTTGATAGACTTTTTCTTCCATGAATTTGTGCAAATCATTTTTAAATCAGCTATTCTAATTGTTTTTACCACATCCTCTGACGAGTTCCAGAGCTTAAATATGCATTGAGTAAAAAAAAAACCCCACTTCTCTGATTTTTTTTTTTTAAATGTGACCTCCATGGTGTGTTCCTTTAGCGGCTAGCCTATATGCTTTTTTGAAAGAGTTGCGAGTAAATCGTAAGTCGGTTTGCATCTACCTGATCCCATTTCACTCGGGATTTTATAGACCTTCGATGTCTCTTCTCCAAGCTAAAGAACTCTAATCTCTTCAGTCTTTCCTCATATGAAAATCCTCTTAATAATTTTGGTTGTCCTCCTCTGTTCAGCTTTTCTAATTACATCATATCTTTTCTAAGATGCTGTAACCAGAATTGCACACAGTATTCAAAGTGTGGTCACACCATGGGGTGATGCAGAGGCATGATGATGATCTTTATTTAGGGAGCCTGTCTGTTCTGCTCAAGTTTAATCTTTATTTATTTTTTAAAATTATCCAGTTAGAAGCTTTCAGTGCTGCAGAGGATCCCCGTCACCCCGGGGCATCTCTTGCTTGCGAGAGATTCTCAGGGCTGAGATCTATATCCTGCAGGCATAACATAACTTAAAAATGTATTTATATACCACACCTTAGGACAGGGGTGCCCAATACGTCGATCGCTATCGACCAGTAGCTCAGGAAGGCAACGTGAGTCGATCGCGGAGCCCATACGCTCTCCGTGATAGACTCGTGTTGCCGTCCTGATCTACGGGCCGATCAGCCTTCCTCTCCAGTGTTCTCCCTAGGGCCTTTTAGCTGGGCGGTCTACCCAGCTGTCATCTGCCGCTGCTGAACATTAAAAAAACCCCCAAAAACCGGCTTGGAGATTTCAGCCCGTAGCGAACTTATGCTCCGGGCTCTAACATGTGCGTGCCGGCTTCTCTTCTCTTCCCTCCAAAACCGGAAGTTATGTCCGGGGGGGGGGGGGAGAAGGGAAGCCGGCACGCACATGTTGAGAGCCCTGAAGCAAGCGTTCGCTACGGGCTAATGCGGGAGACAGGTTAGTGAAGCATTTGTTCTTCTTCCTGCTGGGTCCTGCCTACTTTCTGTTTCCGTGAAGGCAGGACCCGGCAGCATTTCCCCCAATAGGTTGATCACGATCTTGGGCTGATCAGCCTTCCTCTTCCCGATAGCAGAATTGATGTCAGGGAGAGGAATGCTGGTTGGCTGAAGCATGGAGAGCTTGGGGCCTGTAATTGGTGGCGTTTGGGTCCTGGTACCCGATGGCAATGGCAGTGGCAGTGGCTTGGGGGAGGGCAGGGCGAAAGAAAGAAAAAGGGCAGGCAGGGAGACAGAAGGAAAGAAGAGAAACAGAAAAAAAAAGAAAGGGAGGCAGAGAGAAAGAAAGGGCAGGGAAGAGGAAGGAAAAGTTGGGGGAAGGAATGAGGTCTGGAGGAGAGGAAGCATACAGGCTAAAAGAAGGGAAGAAAGATTGTATGCACAGTCAGAAGAAGAAAGTGCAACCAGAGACTCATGAAATCACCAGACAAGGTAGGAAAAATGATTTTATTTTAAATTTAGTGATCAAAATGTGTCTGAATTTATATCTGCTGTCTATATTTTACACTAAGGTCCCCTTTTACTAAACCGCAATATAGGTTTTTAGCGCAGGGAGCCTATGAGTGTCGAGAGCAGCGCTGGGCATTCAGCGCAGCTCCCTGCGCTATAAACTGCTATCGTGGTTTAGTAAAAAGGGAGGGGGGTATATTTGTCTATTTTTGTATGGTTGTTACTGAGATGATAGTGCATAGAGTCATCTGCTTTGACCTCTTTGAAAAACCCTGGAATAGGAATGATAATTAACATTTTCTATGCGTACAGTGTGCTTTGTGTTTTTTTTAAAATTTTATTGTTGGTAGATCATTTTGACTTGGTCATTTAAAAAGTAGCTCGCAAGCCCAAAAAGTGTGGGCACCCCCGCCTTAGGAGCTCTATGCAAGAAAATTGAAACAGTGATGATAAAAAAACCAAATGACCTAGAAATTACAATTTCTTAAATAAGTAGTTTTTCGATAATTTCTTGAACTGCTGGTAAAAGACAGAGCTAACTAACAGATTTACAAACTCGTTATCACAAGAAGCTGCCTGAAAAAATGAGTCGTTGAAAATATTTCTTGTATAAACGACCCTTTACCAATGGAAAAGCAAACAAATTACAATTACGTCTTGGGCATTGTGAATTAATGAATAAAAAATGATCCATAAGATAATCAGGTGCTAAACCATGTAAGACTTTATAGCATTTACAAGCAAACTTAAATCTGACTCTGGCCTCGACTGGTAACCAATGTAGCCTTTGGAAATAAGGTGTGACATGATCTGATTTTTTTCAGGTTGAAAATTAATCAGACTACCGTGTTTTATATGATGTGGAGTCTATGAAGATTTTTCTGATAACCCGCTAAGTAAACTATATTACAGTAATTCAAAATACAGTCAAACCTCGGTTTGCGAGTAACGCGGTTTGCGAGTGTTTTGCAAGACAAGCAAAACATTCTTGCAAATCGTGACTCACAAACTGAGCGTTGACTCAATTTACGAGCATCGCTCCCCCCCCTCCCCCGCCCGAACAGAAGCCTTACCCCCATCTGGCACCGGCATGCAGCCCACAGAACATGCCGGTGAACGATAATCCTTCCTGTTGCCTGGGCCATGAGCATCTGCGCATGCTCAAGGCCTTCTGGCTCTTGCTCTCTCCGAGAAAGGGGAGAAGAGGGAGAAATGCTGAAACAGGGAATGGGAGAAGTGTTGGACCACAAGAAGACAAAGGCCTGTTTTGAGGATCAGGAACGAACCAAGCGAGTTTCCCTTACTTTCTATGGGGAAACTCGCTTTGATATACGAGCACTTTGGTTTACGAGCATGCTTCTGGAACAAATTATTCTCGTAAACCAAGGTTCCACTGTATTTTAAATGTCGTAGATATTTTATTAAATTTTAAAAGGTTTAATTGATTTTAATCTATTTTTTATTATTTTTATTTAAATGTATAACTTTAATAATTTTTGTGTGTCCATGACTTTATGTGTCCATGACTATAGACTCCTGAAGCAGGCCAGTGCGGCTGAAACATGTATATGTCGAATCATTTGAGCTATTGAAGTGAATAAAAGAGATTTGTGAAATATACAAAGCTCACCAGTTTTGTTTGGACATCTCCACTGTTTGGACATCTCCACTGTTTGTTTTTCTGTGTCTGACTTGTGGAGGTGACTCTCTTATTTTGCACTTTGCTCCTGAATTCATACACATGAAGTATGAAGCCTTTTTAGGTTTTAAAAGCTGACCTAACTCCATGCGAGGTAGTGCCAAGATTTTTAAGTAAAGGTTCCAGGGCCCACCTCAAAGAGCCATGCTGAATTTTCAGGGACTCAAACTTTGGTGGACTGAGGACGAAGGTTCAGAATCCATGCCTTTAATTTTTCATTCATGGTCCTCTATGCTGGGAGATTCAGTATCCCAGCTGCAAGGGGCTAACCATGATCAGGTGGCAACCCTGGATCTTGGAGAGGATCCGAGGGTATGAAGGTTATTCAAACCCTTTAGCCTGCAAGATTTTATTGTGGAGATGCTTCAGGAGCTAAGTTGAAGCTGCCTCAGGCAGCTCATGGCTCAGTGCTCACTCATAAGCAGCACCAAAGAACAGAATGCCCGCTTGCCCTCTTATCAAGAGATTACTAAAATGTTGACAGATCACTGGAGTATTTCCAAGGGACCCTTGAGGGTAGCTTAAGTCCATGGCTTTGCATTACCTGATGGATACTGAGTTTCAGCAATGGTTTGCTGCCCATAAAATGAATTCACTGGCGGCACAGGTTATGAAGCAAATTTCACTCCTTAGTGAAGGGAGTATATAATCCTCAAGGATGCATGGAACCACAGAGTAGATTTTGTCCTTAAAAGACAATTTGAGGTTGCTATGCTGGGACTAAAGGCAGCATCTTATAAAAGAAAAGGGAAACAAATTACTTATTACAGTCCATAATATTAAGGTAATGAGATACAAGAAAACACAAGCAGAAAAGAAAATCCCTGTAACAGCATGCAACCTCACACAACTATCTCAGCCTGCCTTACTAACAGTGGAAATCATCTACCTCAGCCTGCCTTACTAACAGTGGAAATCATCCTCCAGATAAACTACACAATCACTTTAAGTTCCTCTTTAGCTAAAATAAAATCAGACAGTTGTTTAGGGTCAAACAAATTATAAAACACCCCTTCAAGTAAAATGGCATATACATAAGGAAATTTCAATACTAAATTGGCTCCTAAAGCAGTCACCCTTGTTTTATAAGCCAAGAATGACTGTGATGCCTCTTCTGCGTTTCTCAAGAAAGATCAGGAAATTTATGTATTTTTGAACCCATAAACTGCTGATTTACACTGTGGAAATGCAAGATATTATTATGAGCCAGTTCCATAGCAAAAGTAACAATCAAAGTTGATCTCTGTGTTACTGTCTCATTCAAGAAAACCAGTTATGTTCTTTACTGGATCAGATCTTCCAGAAGTCTTTTCCCCCAGAAGCTGTGGTAGAAACATATTGAGTTTTTATAATTGAACATAAGAACATAAGAAGTTGCCTCCGCTGAGGCAGACCAGAGGTCCATCTCGCCCAGCGGTCCGCTCCCGCGGCGGCCCATCAGGCCCACTGCCTGAACAGTGGTCTCTGACTAATTTTATAATTTACCTCTAATCCTGTCCCTATAACCTTACCTCTACTCCTATCTGTACCCCTCAATCCCTTTGTCCTCCAGGTACCTGTCCAGACCCTCTTTGAAGCCCTGTAGCGTGCTCCTGCTTATCACATCTTCCGGTAGCGTGTTCCATGTATCCACCACCCTCTGGGTGAAAAAGAACTTCCTGGCGTTTGTTCTAAACCTTTCCCCTTTCAATTTCTCCGAGTGCCCCCTTGTACTTGTGGTTCCCTTTAGTTTGAAAAATCTGTCCCTGTCCACTTTTTCTATGCCCTTCATGATCTTGAAGGTTTCTATCATGTCTCCCCTGAGTCGTCGCTTTTCCAGGGAGAAAAGCCCCAGCTTTTTCAGTCTGTCAGTATATGAGAGGTCCCCCATACCTTTTATTAGCTTAGTTGCTCTTCTCTGGACTCTCTCAAGTACCGCCATGTCTTTCTTGAGGTACGGCGACCAGTACTGGACACAGTACTCCAGGTGCGGGCGCACCATTGCACGATACAGTGGCAGGATAACTTCCTTCGTCCTGGTCGTGATACCTTTCTTAATGATACCCAACATTTTGTTCGCTGTCCTTGAGGCTGTGGCGCACTGCGCCGACGCCTTCAATGTTGTGTCTACCATCACTCCCAGGTCTCTTTCAAGGTTGCTCACCCCTAGCGGTGATCCCCCCCCATCTTGTAAGTGAACATCGGGTTCTTTTTCCCAACATGCATGACCTTGCATTTCCCTATGTTGAAGCTCATTTGCCACTTTTTGGCCCACTCTTCCAGCGTTGTCAGATCTTTTTGGAGGTCTTCGCAGTCCTCCATGGTTTTGACCCTGCTGTATAGTTTAGTGTCATCCGCAAATTTAATAACCTCACATTTTGTTCCCGCCTCCAGGTCGTTAATAAATATATTGAACAGGAGCGGTCCCAGCACCGACCCCTGTGGAACTCCGCTCGTGACCCATTGCCATTCTGAGTAATGGCCCTTCACTCCAACCCTCTGTTTCCTGTCCGCCAGCCAGTTTTTGATCCATCAGTGGACCACCCCTTGCACCCCGTGGTTCCATAGCTTCCTTAGCAGTCTTTCGTGCGGTACATTACCTTGTCGAAGGCTTTTTGGAAGTCAAGGTAAATGATGTCTATGGATTCCCCTCTATCCACCTGGCTGTTTACCCCCTCAAAAAAGTATAAGTTCGTGAGGCATGACCTGCCCTTGCAGAAGCCATGCTGGCTCGACTTTAGCTGCACATTGTTTTCGATGTGTTCCCAGATACTGTCTTTAATCAGCGCTTCCATCATCTTTCCCGGGATCGAGGTCAAGCTCACCGGCCTGTAGTTTCTTGGGTCTCCCCTTGAGCCTTTCTTGAAGATGGGCGTGACATTTGCTATTTTCCAGTCCTCCGGAATCTCTCCAGTTTTTAAGGATAGGTTGCATATTTGTTGAAGTGGCTCAGCTATTTCGTTCCTTGAGTACTCTTGGGTGAATGCCGTCCGGACATGGCGATTTGTCGCTCTTTAGCCTGTCTATCTGCCTGAGGACATCCACCTTGCTCACCTCTAGTTGGACCAGAATTTCATCCTGATCTCCTTTTACGATCTCTTCGGGTTCCAGAATGTTGGTTGTGTCCTCCCTTGTGAAAACTGACGTGAAGAACTCATTTAACCTGTCCGTTATCTCCTTTTCCTCCTTTACCACTCCCTTTCTGTCTCCATCATCCAAGGGTCCTACTTCCTCCCTAGCTGGTTGCTTCCCCTTGACGTACCTGAAGAATGATTTGAAGTTTGTTGCTTCCCCTGCCAGTCTCTCTTCATATTCTCTTTTTGCTTTCCTAACCACTCGGTGACACTCCTTTTGGTGTCTTTTATGCTCCTTTTGGTTGTCCTCTGTCTGGTCCTTTTTCCATTTTTTGAATGATACCTTCTTATCGCTTATCGCCTTTTTCACTGCATTTGTTATCCACACTGGGTTTTTTGTTCTATTTTTCTTGTACCCTTTCCTGAACTTGGGGACACACAGGTTCTGTGCTTCGTGCACCGTGCCCTTGAGTAGGGTCCAGGCTTTTTCTACGGACTCTATCTTCCTTGCGGTATCGTTGAGTTTCTTTCCCACCATTTTCCTCATGGCATCATAATTCCCTTTTTTGAAGTTGAGTGCTGTCGTTGTGGTTCTTTTTCCCTTTGATGGTCCAATTTCTAGCCTGTACTGGATCGTGTTGTGATCGCTGTTTCCTAGTGGGGCTAGTACTGCCACCTCCTTAGCGGGTCCCCCTAGTCCGTTGAAGATTAGGTCAAGAGTGGTATCTCCCCGTGTTGGTTCCATGACCAGCTGTTCCATGAAACAGTCCCTCGTGACCTCCATGAATTTGGTCTCCCTCATACAGTTTGAGTGCCCGATGCTCCAGTCTATTCCCGGATAGTTGAAGTCCCCCATCACCACCACACTTCCGCTTTTGCATAACTGCCTCAGTTCGGCCTCCAGGTCCTGGTCGATTTCTTCCGATTGTCCAGAGGTAGAGCCTCCTCCATAATCTTGAGAACCTCTTTAAAATAAAGTCTCACCAAATCTACTGAAGACAACAAAAGAGATTTGGGAAAGTTAAAAAAATGTAAATTATTCTTTCTTAACTGGTTTTCTAAATATTCATTTTCCTAAGTTCTTATCTCTCACCAAAACCACTCCAAGATCTTGAACTTCCTCCACTTTCCGTTCTAAAGAGAGAACTTTTTCAGGTTGCTGGGCTGATTCTTGGGACTGGGAGGCAATCTTCTCAGAAAAAACCCTAATTTCATTCTGTTTTCGCCACACTTCTCAAAAGAGAGGAATTCAGATTTTGTATAGCATCCCAGAGTACCTCTAGGGTTACCACAGCTGGTTTCTTAATCTTCCCCACAAAACAAATTTCAGAAGGGACATTCCCTCCATATATACAACTCACTGTTTTAGCTGTTGAAGGCTTTTGGAGTTAAAATCGTCAATGTTGTTATTCCATGGAGGGAAAGTTCAGTAAGAGAAGAATTCCTAGAGAGCAGCAAGGAGGACTGAGACTCTCTCAAACCCCTTGCTTGCTGTACTTCCTCCAACAGAATCCTTCTGGTTGCAGGGGTGCTGTGCGATTCTCAGGACTCAGTGTAATCCCGTTACCATTGCCGCTACTAGTTTGAATTAGTGGTGTTTGAGCAGAGGAGGATGACACCACGAGACCACCCCCATGCTTGACTCATCGGCAGTGTCTGGATAGCTTTCGGGAATCGAGCATAACAGAAGCAGGAAGAACCCAATGAGACCAAACTTTTGGAAAGTTCAAAAAAGGCAGTCAATGCATGCTTCTCAGCTAAGTGCCAATTGGATCTCAACTCGCAGAATGCTCTTCTGAGCAGGGGCCATCTATCACATGTTGAATGTATAGCACTGAGTATGCCTTTCAGCGCTATAGAAATGATTGGTAGTAGTGGTTGTAGTAGTAGTAGTTCTTTTTTGCATGGATATGATTTCTTTGCTGAATAAATGGCAGTTTTTTTATAAGCTGCCCTAGATTGGTCATTAGACATATTGTCATCCTCCAATGTGTCTAATGTAAAGCAGTCATCTTTGATGGAATCATTTAACTTCTTTAGCTTGTCCCCAAATAGAGTTTCACAAAGACAAGGTGAATCAGCCATCTTTTCATGAACATCTGTTCTAAGGGCTGATGACTTTAATCAAACATAATCTTCTTGTTGAAATCACTATTGCTGATACCTGAATAACAATATCATTTGAGCTGTGAGCACTCCAAATTATGTTTTTTGAGCATTCTTTGAATTCTTGTAAGAGCTTTTCCAAAGGAGGTCTTGGTGTTGGTGATTATCCCTCAATTTCTTTTCAGAGTTGTTCCCTTAAGGTGTACAAATACTGAGGGTAGGAGAATTAGTGTACTGCTATTTGCACCTGAAGCATGGTGTTCTGATAAGCTCTAACCAAGTAGATCCATTAATTTCATGTCTCTTGGTAGTGGGACATTGGAGAATTCACGGGAACACTTAGCTTTTCTCATTGCCAACTTTGACAATAGATTGGTGTGGAAGTTGTGCTTTTCCATGGCCCATGATGTCTTGGACTCTGTACTTTGTCTCAAGGTTTATTTGGTTGGTCTGAAAGAATAAGAGATGTTCCAGATACTTTTATAATTTTTCAGAAGGACCTTAATGAATGGGAAAAGCGATAATCTCCTTAGGAATGTCAAGATATTTTAAAATGGACAGATTATCTGCTCTGGAGTTTGGCTTAGATGTAGTCAGAATATTGAAAGCTTCTGCTGTCTTCAGCAAGAATTTAGAACAAGAGGTGGCCTTTGGCTGTGAGGACAATAGGCTCAGGCAGTGACAGGTCAAAGGGCAGCCCTGGAGTGTCTCACCCAGACGGTGAATGAGGTATTGGAGCTGCTGAGTGAAAATGAGATGGAGTGCCACTGTAGGATGATAAAATTCGATGTTGACACTTTGGTAAAGGCTGTGAGGCTCATCAAAAGTTTAAAACGTCCAACAACCAGCCTAAGTCGGCACTTGGGCATCCTAATAGGGATGTCCAAGTGCCGATAATCAAAACCAACTTTCTGGATGTGCAGCAGCATTTCTAAGTTGCTTTGCGTACAGAAAGCAAAGAGGCATATTGGGAGGTGTGTTATGGGCGAGAATCAGGCAGGATTCAATCTGGATATACCCCAGCCATAATCAAAACTTCACCCAGAAAGTGGTAGAAAACTGGAACACTCTTCCGGAGTCTGTTATAGGGGAAAACACCCTCCAGAGATTCAAGACAAAGTTGGACAAATTCCTGCTAAACTGGAACGTACGCAGATGAGGCTGGATTCATTTAGAGCACTGGTCTTTGACCTGGAGGCCGCCGCATGAGCAGACTGCTGGGCACAATGGGCCGCTGGTCTGACCCAGCAGCGGCAATTCTTATGTTCTAGATGGAACTTAGACTCTGGCAGTTAGACCTGTTTGAATTGCATCTAAGTTCCACAAAGGTGCCCAAACTGACAAGAAGACCACTGGAGGAAATAAGACATGATCCACCCCCCTTACTCCCCCAATGGTCACGACCCCCTCTCACCACCCAAAGAGTGAAAAAAACCCATAGGCTTCTCATCAGCTGATTGTGGCAGAAATAATCCCCATCAGCTGAGCTGGTTTTCAGGGAATTCCTTGCGGCTCAGCTGATGGTGATTCCCCCTGCCAGGATCAGTTGAGCCACGGAGCCCTACACCCCTTCCCCTGACATCCCCCTGATTTCCTGTACCTCCCCCTGACTTCTCCACCTCCTCCTACATCCCTGGAATCCCCCATACCTTAAAAGAGCAAACGGTAGGAGGGGAGCTCACCCCCTCCTGCCTACAGGGCCGCGTGCTGTAATGACTTGAAATTCCCCCTCCCACTGCATCTTGGGATGCAGTGGGAGGGGTCAAAGGCCCCAATTGGCTTAAAATCTACTTTGCTCTATTTTTTCAATGTATGCTAGGATTTAGCATTTTTATTGGAGACATTGTCTCCTCTCAAAGCTTCGGATGCAACCATCTTGACATTTTTGCATCAAACGCTTCTCGAGAGTATAGCTGATGTCAATCTTAACCTCTTCCTCATCCAATCTGAGGTAATCTATAAATCTACCATCAACGTTGGACTCTGATAATAACCGACTTGTGGGTTCTCAGTCTTCAAGGAGGGTTACTCTTCATTTTCTCACCATTCCTCCAGTTCATCCTCCAAGAGAGTCATCTTTCAACCCACAGCAGACATCCCTTCTTCGGGTAATAGAGGCTCTGCTTCTATTAAATGCCAGAGAGGTAGTGCCCCCCTCTCAAAGAAATCAGAGGTTCTACTCCAGGTATTTTCTCATCCCAAAGAAGACGGGAGGCCTACGTCCAATTCTCGACCCCAACAAATTCCTAGTCAGAGAAAAGTTTCAAATGTTATCCCTGGGAACTCTATATCCATTATTGGATCAAAATAATTAGTTAAGCTCTCTAGATCGAAAAGAAGCTTATCCCATGTACCAATTCATCCTGGTCACAGAAAGTTTTTGAGATTTCAAATTGCCCATCAACACTCAATACATAGTTCTGCCCTTTGGCTTGGACTCCTCTCCAAGAGTGCTCACAAAATGCCTTGTAGTAATGTCAGCAGCTTTAAGGGTTTATGGATTTCAAATCTTTCTCTATCTCAATGACTGGCTCATAAAATATGCCTCTCCTCAGGGGGTGCTCTCAGCAACACAGTCAACAATCCTGTTTCTTCCACAGTTAGGGTTCAAAGTCAGCTTTCCAAAATCTCAACTTCAACCCTCTCAAACTCTACAGTTCATTGGAGCCCTGCTCGATATCATTCAATTCAGGGCATTCCTACCTCAGCAAAGACAGGACAACCTAATTCAACTTTGCAATCAAATGTACCATCTTCCATCCATCTCAGCCAGACAAATGATGAGACCATTAGGCCATATGGCGTCTATAGTCCTCATTACCCCCCTTCACGAGACTTAATTTTAGAATAGCTCAGTGGTCCCTGGTGTCTTAATGGTCTCAAGCTTTTGATCCATTCTCATAGAGCATTACAATCACATCATTGCTTTGTCAGTCTCTTCAGTGGTGGATGAATTCCTCAAATCTTTCCGAAGGCCTGCTGTTTCAAACACCTCCGCATTAGAAGGTCCATGGGGAGCTCACCTGGATGGTCTCCGGATGCAAGGTCACTGGTCTGTGTAAGAACAGAAGCTCCACATAAACCTTTTGGAACTCAGAGCGATTTGCAATGCTCTGAAGACTTTTCAGGACAATATTTCAAATCACGTCCTCCTTGTCCACATGGATAATCAAGTCGCAATGTATTACATAAACAAGCAAGGGGGGAACAGGTTCTCTGACTCTGCCAAGAAACCTAGAAAATTTTGGACTTGGGCAATTGCTCGAAACATATACCTCAAAGCCGACTATGTTCAAGGAACACAAAATACACTTGCTGACTAACTCAGCAGATATAATAATAATAATTTTATTTCTTATATACCGCTATACCCTAAGTTCGAAGTGGTTTACAATGAGAGTCGTGTCTAGAGAGAGTACAGTGTTAACAATAGGATACAGGATAATACAAAGTGAGCAGGTACTGGGGGAGTTTACAATAAGGTACAATAAGGTACAGGATATTAACAAGTGAACAGGTACAGGATGTTTACAATAAGATACAGGATGTTACACTAAGATATAGGATGTTACAATATGAACAGTATACAAGAGATCAATGCTGTTTACAGCTAGATATATACAATGTGCGTAAGAGAGGTGTACAGCATTAAGCATTGGGGGAAGGGAAAAGGAAGGGGAAGGACTTTCGAGGGGGATTATAACTGGTAGGGAGGGAGAGCTTAGGTGGTGTTGAAGAGACGGGTCTTCAGAGATTTTCTAAAGTCAGCGTATGATGTGGCTTCGAGTATTGGTTTTGCTAGCCATGTGTTCAGTTGGGCTGCCTGGAAAGAAAGCATTCTGTTTAGGTACTTCTTGTAGTGACATGATTTCAGGGATGGGTAAGTAAAGAGGTTTGTTCTGCGGGAGGTCTTTTTTGGGCAGTAGGTGAGGAATTGGGAAGCTAGGTAAGTTGGTAGCATCCCGAAGATCACTTTGAAGCTGATGCAGGCAAACTTGAAAAGTATTCTGGATTCTACTGGCAACCAGTGGAGTATTTGGAGATATGGGGAGATATGTTCCCATTTCTTGAGTCCGAAGATGAAACGGACGGCAGTGTTTTGGATTAATCTTAGCTTGTGGAGGGACTTTTTGTATGCTCCCAAAAATAAGATGTTGCAGGAGTCCAGAGTATTCAAGATGGAGGCTTGTACTAGTAGACGAAAGGATGATTCGTCGAATAATTTTTTGATGGTGCGAAGTTTCCAAAGGGTAGAGATACATTTTTTGAACATTAGATCAGTGTGTTTTTCTAGTGTTAGGTGTCTGTCAAGGGTAACCCCTAGTATTTTAATAGATTGTGCACGAGTGGACGCTCCACACCAAAGTCTTGCATCAGATATTTTCTCATTGGGAGATTCCTCAGAGCTGTTTTTATCCCCCAGAAATCAAACTACCTCTATTTTGTTCCAGGCAATACTCTCCTCATCGTCTGGAGGCAGATGCCTTCCTCCTGGATTAGACAGGCAAGTTTTTATGCGTTACTTCCGATTCCTCTCATTCTCAAAAAAAGAGATTTTTTTTTAAAGAACTGGTGTAATACTTACAATGCTACTGTTCATAGACTGTGGCTGGTTGCAGAGGTGTGGTTATTGTTTACATCCTTCAGTGGTCACTCCTTAAGGATAGCACTGCATACGAATACTAGTCATACTTTTTGTAAAAAAAATAGAAGTGCTCAGGCTTTATGTCATTTTGCACCCTTTGAAACAATATTTCTCTAAACACACTGCAGATTGTGTCAACATTAGCATTTCTTCTTCTTTTTCTTATACTAATAATGCTATAATATGGTTCTTGTATCCCACTAAATCCCAACCAAAGAAGGTTCAAAGCAGTTAACAAAATGTAGACAATACGATGAAACATGCCTCATGTGTGGCAGCGGCCAAAAAAGGAAGCAAGATGCTAGGAATTATTAAAAAAGGGATGGTTAACAAGATTAAAAATGTTATAATGCCTCTGTATTGCTCCATTGTGCGACCTCACCTGGAGTATTGTGTTCAATTCTGGTCTCCTTATCTCAAGAAAGATAGAGCGACACTAGTAAAGGTTTAAAGAAGAGTGACCAAAATGATAAAGGGGATGGAACTCCTCTCATATGAGGAAAGACTAAAAAGGTTAGGACTCTTCAGCTTGGAAAAGAGAAGGCTGAGGGGAGATATGATTGAAGTCTACAGAATCCTGAATGGAATGGGTACAAGTGGATTGATTTTTCACTGTCAGAAAGTACAAAGACTAGGGGACATTCGATGAAGTTACAGGGAAATACTTTTAAAACCAATATAAGGAAATATTTTTTCACTCAGAGTATAGTTAAGTTCTGGAACGCGTTGCCAGAGGATGTGGTAAGCATAGCTGGTTTTAAGGAAGGTTTGGACAATTTCCTGGAGGAAAAGTCCATAGTCTGTTATTGAGAAAGACATGGGGGAAGCTACTGCTTTCCCTGGATTGGTAGCATGGAATGTTGCTACACGTTGGGTTTTGGCCAGGTACTAGTGACCTGGATTGGCCACTGTGAGAATGGGCTACTAGGCTTGATGGACCATTGGTCTGACCCAGTAAGGCTATTCTTCTGAAAAAATGTAAATTTTAAAACATAGTTCCTAAATAAATGGATTTTTAAATACATACAAAAGAGAACATAAAAATAAGTTTAAACAAAATATTTCCTAAATAAGGCCCCTTTTTATGAAGCCACATTAGGCTTTTTGTATCGCCGGCCACAGCAGTATTAGCGCTGATGCTCATAAGAATTCTATGAGCGTTGGAGCTTTTAATGCTGTGGCTAGCGATTTTAAAAAAACAAAACAAAAAACAACCAATACAAAAGCCTAATGAGGCTTCATAAAAGGGGACCTCAAAAAAGTTTTGAGTTTTTTTTAAACGTCTTACAAAATTTCACAAAAGATAATATTGAATGCAGCTCTAGAAGGAGGGATAGTCAAAAACGAACAACCTGGTGTCTAAAAGAACTACCTAGCATTTGTTTAAAGCATATTCCTGAAAACTAAGGGAGAAAGATCTCTAGATCGGGATCCCCTTCGATTTGGAAGGAAATGACAACAAACTTAACAAGTATTCAAGAAAATATCCCTTAAACATTCTATAAGTTATACATTCCAATTTAAAAAGAATGCAGGACCCGACCAGGAGCCAGTACAGACTACGTAGCTTTGAAACTGAGCCATTGGTGAGTTTTTTTTTTCAGTTGGAATATCAGTTTGTCTCTGTACCCTCCAGCTATTGCTGCTAATCTGATACCCGAATTTCTGTTTCAGGGCTGTGAGTGTGGGTGTTCCTGACCCCTTGGAAGGCATCCTGGAGATCCCTATCCTAGAGAAAAAGATTGAAGGTCCACAACCCCATTATAAGGTAAGTGAGCCCTTCTAGGTATGTCCTTACTCCTTATCATTTCTTTTAAGAGCATGGTTAAGGTATTACTGAATCTCTAGCTCCCTCTCATTTCTCTGTATCTTCTTTTCATTGTCTTTCTTTTTCTCATTAATTTGCTGTTCTTCTGCTTTGTATTGTGAGTCAGTGACCTAGTTTTCCTGAAAGGAAATGACTGAGAAAGTAGTTTCTAGCCAGGAAAGAGGGTTCTAGCCAGGAAAGAGGGGAAGGAGTATGGAATTATTCCCACTACAAAAAAAACCCCTCGCAGCTAAAATTTTTGTACTGGCAATAACTATAAGCTGCAGATAATTGTGAAAGATGAAAAAACAGCATACAACACTTTGCCAAAAAGGAGGAAAAGCCTCAGAACCCCGTTAAAGAAGAACCCTCCTCTAACCAGAGAGGGTAAATTTTGTCTCCATAAAAACCTCCTATGACTTGTGTTACAGCTGATTGTTCAACAAAAGTGTCAGATATTAGTGCTTTTAGTCACAGTTACTGGCACAAATCTTAGCAGTTAGCAAAATGTTAGCTGTTAGCAGTTGACAAAATACTATCGGTTAGCAGTAAGCAGTTAACAGTTTGTAATAATTAGTTGGTAATGGAGAGTTCAAAGGGACTTATCTTCACAGCGTGTATGGCCAGAGCGTTTCACCTCATGGCTGCTTCAGGGATAGGGGAGTTATTCCTAAAACAAAAAACCTCTCCTTAATCACTTGCACCACACTCTGGAAACTGCCTGCAAACTGAGAAGCTGATATTCATCACTCACACTCCTAACGACACTATCGTGCTCAAATGTACAACATTTTTTCATCTTTTACAATTATAGTTATTGCCAGTATGGAATTATTCCCCAGTCCAGAAAACAAAACCTTTTCAGAATCAAATGAAAGAAGGATTTCAGCTGAGGTTACTACCCAAAATCAGGAAAGTGCATAAAGAGGACAGTTTTAACCAAGAAGACTGTAGGACCCTGGAGGAACAAGAAAAGGACAGTTTTAGGTTCCATAGTAAAAAAAGATGAAGGAGTGGATCCAAAATGGCTGCAGCAAGGTCCTGGCGTTTCTAACGCGATCCCCAATGCTTCTGAAAATAGTACCTCTTGGGCCAGGATGCCACATTCTAAGTGGAAGAGTAGCGTCCGAACTGACCCCTCTGTGGTGAGGACGTTTTCCCCAGCGCAGCGATCGATACTGGGGTTCTCCGCCGCCACCAGGAGTCCCTGTGTCGAAATTAGAGGGCAGTCTGCATTGTCTTCGGCAGGAGGAGTGGCCGAAGACCTAGACTTAGAGGTTTCCCTTTCCCCTCCTGTGGCTGTTCATCCACCATACCCTGCTTCACTTTTGGATCGGAGCCCTGGGCAGTTACCGTTGCTGAGGAGACCCCATTTCAAGGGGCTGAAGCCATGAGAGGTCAACAGGAAACAGGGAGAACTGGGAGCTAACTTGAATGCAAGCACTGGTAACATTCGAGAGCATCTGGGAAGCTCTCGTGAAGTTGAACATATCAGTCATTAAATCTTCCCGAGAAGTTGAAGCTCTTGTGTGTACTGTGAATGGACTAGGAAAATCTTATTTATTTTTCCCCAAATATGTTTATTATGGCTTGTGCCTTCAGAGAGAAAAAATAACAATACAGACAACTCATAACACTGAAAGTACAGAATAAATCATAAAATCTGCTCACCTTACAAACAGTGGCAGGAATAAACAGTATGAAAAAAGGAATTGCGAACACTTAGCATCCTATATACCGTATGCAGAAATATACACAAAGGCCAGTTTTATAACTTTGCCATCCCAAATCCCAGACTGGAAATCATCCCCCCCCTTGTCTCCCCCATGTGTTGACCAAGAAACAATATCTATGACCAGGTATCAGTGCTCCTCAGCTCTCCTCTGAGGCACAGGCCGAGAATGCATGTCACAGAGCCCAGTAGCTCTTTTTTCTTTAATCTTTGATCATGTCGTTCCCCTTGAAGTTCCCAGCGAGCCATCTTCCGCATAGACCCACACCATGCCTGTATGTCGGGCGGACATTCATCCATCCACACACACACACACACATAATGTGTTGCTTGGCCAAGAAGAGGGCTATGGCTATAAACTTATTTTGGTCCTGTGAGAGACCTTGTCCCTCCAAGTCCCCCTCATACCCTAGTACCAATACCATATATGACCAATGGAGGCGCTAGTGCATCAAATGAGCAAGAAAGGTCAATATAGCATTCCAATAATTTCCCAACTTCTCACATTCAACCAATATATGCAACAGAGAGCCCCTTACATGTTTACAACATATACATTCATCAGATTCCCACAGCCCAGCTCGGACACCCTGACATCGAGTGATATATGTTTTGTGCAATATCTTAAACTGCATTTCCTGCAGCAAAGCATTACGTGATCTTTGGGCGGCGTACAGGAAACAATCCTGCAGAGAGCACTCAGAGACCAGGTCAGCTGACCAGGCCTGTGCAAGATAGGTCATAAAGGAAATGGCCCGTTCATCTATCCCTAATCTCTACAATAGATACAGAATTGGCAGCAGATGGGAGATGAAGAAAGAACCAAATAGTTTAAAAAAAAAAAAAAACGTTCCTCCCTTTGCTGCCTTGGTATGCTCACTGAAGTAGCAATGCCTCAATTGTAAGTATGTGAAAAAGGGCTGGTGGGGTACCCCCTAATGTTGTTGAAAGACTGCCACTGAAGGAAAGGAAGCATCCAAGCATCGCTCCGTACAGTGGCCTAAATAGTGACCCTGCCCAAACCAGTCCTCCAATATACTGGGTCTTCCCACCGCAGGTGGGAAATTAGGGTTGCCAAGGATAGGCAGCATAGCCCAATTTTCAACCGTGCCGCCTAGCCTTGTCCTCCACCATTGTCAGGCTCTGTGGAGTGCATCCAGCCAGATTTACAGCCCGATGGTATCCCCAGTCTCCATTTTCCAAGAGAGATGCATGCCATAACATTATATTGATGAATTCAGTGATCTAAAAAAAACCCAAAAAACCCAGGGGCATACTTATTACCTAATGTGTGCATTACATGTATCCTTTGAAGCAAGGTGGCTACTTTATATAGCCTCAGATTGGGAAGGCTTAGCCCCCCTTTTTCCCTTCCCTTTACCAGTGTTTGATAACTAATGCGTGCTCTTCATGATCACCAAATGAACAATCAAGTGATAGACCAAAAAAGTCTCTCATGGGTATTCCAGATCCAAAAAGGTATCATCTGCATGGGGTATAGCAATTTGGGTAACTTCATCTTTACTAGTGCCAACCTCCCATAAAGAGACATCGGGAGATCTCCCCATCGGGTACAATATTCTCTGATGCCCTCAATTTTTTGCAACGATATTCTGTTGGTATACCTGTGCCCAATCAGCACTCAGGAAGGCCCCTAAGTATTTCAAATCAGTAGATGTCAATCGAAGGGGAAAATCCACCAGGGTACGAGAGGCACTGGGGACCAAAACCGGAAGCACCTCTGATTTTCCAAAATTAATAGATAAACTCAAGAAGGAGCCAAGCTGAGAAATTGGGGAAATCAGTCATGGAGTATTAGTAGAGGCATCCTTAATAAACCATAGCATATTGTCAGCAAACATAGCAATACGACATTTCCAGTGAGACCTGGTAATAGAGGCAAGCTCCATATTTTAATAGCAAGGGGCTCCAGAGACAAGATAAAGAGCGGAGGGACACTCCTGCTTGGTTTCTCGCACAAGGGAGACAGACTGGGTCCTATCGCCATTAAGCAGAATTTGAGTGGTGGGGGCCGTATACAGGGCCGTTACTCATTGATGAAAAGGACCCAAGCTCCCAAATTGCTGTAAGACACAAAACAGGTACTCCCAGGTGACCTTATCGAAAGCCAATAAGTCGTCCCTGGGCTTATCCCGTCCGTCCCGCAATGCCACCAACGCTTTCAAAATGTTGGTGGACCCAAACCTGCCTGGGATTAATCCCACCAGGTCAGTATGAATCAGTTGGGGTATCACTTTGCTAAGCCTCTAAGCATCAGAGCCAATATAGCCATCAATATTTTCATGTCCTGATTAAGTAAAGAAATATGCCGGTAAGATCCCACCTGCTCTGGATCCCTGCCTGGCTTAGGTAATACTACCACTGATGCATGACACTGCTCCGGTAAGAAACGGCCCCCCTGGTGGATATCCCTCATGAGGGCCGTCAGTGAAGGCCCTACCTGAAATTTTAAGATCTTGTAAAACAGGGCTTCTCAACCCGCGGTATGCATACCCTAGGAGGTACGTGAAGCCTGTTGGGGGGGTATGTGGGCTGTCCGCTGATTCCTCCCTGCCATCCCCCGCTTCCACCATTTAATTATCCCCGATTCCTCCCTGCTACCGCCATTTAATTATACCCTGCCAATGCCACAACTCCGGGAAGGGCCAGGCGCGTGTAGCGATTGCACGTCGCTGGCCCACAAGCCTTCCACCAATGTCAATTCTGACATCAGAGAGAAGGTCCAGGCCAGCCAATCGCTGCTTGGCTGGCCAAGACCTTCTCTCCGATGTCAGAATTGACATTGGGGGAAGGCTTGTGGGCCGGCGGTGTGCAATCGCTGCATGTGCCTGGCCCTTCTCTTCCCGGAGTTATGGCGGTGGTGGGCGGCAGGCAGCAGCAGACCAGGGGGGAAGAGGAATCAGCATACAGTGTGCTATGTGGTTTGTTTTTTTTAAAATTTTGTGGTTACCATTATGTATTAATAAGATTATATTGTGTGCATATGAAAAATGGATGGAAGAAATTGCATTACAATTATTATTATGGGAGTGGAGTCTGGGGCGGAGTTTGAGTGGGGTTTACTCGTTTGGTATTTGTTAGGCTTAGGGCAGGGGTAGGGAACTCCGGTCCTCGAGAGCCGTATTCCAGTCGGGTTTTCAGGATTTCCCCAATGAATATGCATGAGATCTGTTTGCATGCACTGCTTTCAATGCATATTCATTGTGGAAATCCTGAAAACTCGACTGGAATATGGCTCTCGAGGACCGAAGTTCCCTACCCCTGGCTTAGGTGGTACTTGGCTTGAAAAAGTTGAGAAACACTGTTGTATAACTCAGGTCCCAGGCCATCAGGCCCTGGGGCCTTGACGAACTTGAGCCAGCCTATTGCCTCCTGGACCTCCTCCACTCCAATTGGGACATTCAGCATATCTAATCCCTCAGATGTGACTTGGGGCAGTATATTGAAAAAGGGCATTTTGATGGGGGGTGTTATAATGACCCACACTATACAGATCGGAATAAAATTTTACAAATTGGTCCTTAATATGTTGAGCTTGTGTAAGAGTGGCCCCCCGATCATCTTTAAGTGAGCTGATATGAGAGACCTTTCTACCAGGCCACACCAAGTTTGCTAGCAACTTGCCGGCCCTGTTACCTCAATAATGCAACCAATACTTGTACACCTGGATGTGAGAGAGGGCTCTGGCATAAAGGATAATATCAATTTGCTTACGGAGCCCCAAATAAGTAGTTCTCTTTGCAGCTCCTCTCGAAATGCCTGTTAGCTTATCCACAGCTGAGTAGTCAAGGCAAGTAATTCTGCCTCCTGTTTGCATCGTTTATTAATAGTGTAGGCAATGATTTTTCCCCTCAAGAAGGCCTTTGCCGCTTCCCAATATACAGTGTGGGACACCTCCCTTCCACTGTTGACAAAGGCATACTCCTGCCATGTGTCCACTAAATAAGCCCTGAAATCCCCATCCAGGTAAAGAGTGGATTTTAAGCGCCATGACCTATGTGAGTGATCAGAGAGCCAGCACACCTTAACCATAACAGCAGAATGATCCATAAAGACCGCATTGAGAATACACGTTCTCTCAACCTTCCCTACCATGGAGGTGGGAACCAAAAGTTAATCAATGCGAGATAAACTATCATACACACACGAATGAAAAGTGAAATCTACTTCTCTAGGGTGGAAGGTTCTCCAGGCGTTAATGAGGCATCAATTCATGCATGAGCAGATTAATCCCCTTAGAAACATGATCTGCTTGTATCATCTGAACTGGTTTGTAATCAACACTAGAGTTACTAACCATATTGAAGTCCCCCCGCTAAAATAAGTTGATAATCTTGGAAAGTTAGGATCTTAGCTAACAGGGTTGAGAAGAACACATGAGAATACAGGTTAAGAGTGTATAAGTTGCACAGGAGCACACGCCGACCCTATAAATCCACGGCTAAAAGTACAATCAGCCCTGAGGGTCCTGTACAATTTTATGAGTCGCAAAAGTCTTGGCCTTATGGATTAAAATCGCAACTCACCGCTGACATGAATTCTATGAGGCATAGGCTATGTCACCCACCCAATCTCTCTGGAGTTTCTGATATTCTGCTGCTGTGCATCTCTTGTAAGAATGCCACATGGGCTCATTCCTTTTTCAAATAAGACAAGACTTTGGACCTCTTAACTGGGAAGTTAATATCAGCTACTTTCAAGGTGAGGAATGTGATCTCAGCCACCCAGTGAGGCCCCCCCAGCTAGACCCCATCAGGTAACTATGGCATAGAGAAAAGCAACCCACATGAGGAGTAATTGTAACAATGGTGAAACTAAAGTAGATAGAATAGAATTGCCAATCAATGCAATGGATGTGCTTGTTTTTGAGTGCAAATTAACTCAAAATGCGGCTGGATAGTCGACAAGCAAACAAGCATTTCATCATCCACCATCTGCAGTCATTCTTTTTTTCAATTTAATTTCTATCGGAGCTGAAAATCTAAGTTCACAAGAATAAGATCCAGACAGTAACAAAGTCTTGATTACTTTGTTGATCAATTTAGGGTAACTATTATGTAAAAAAAATAGATAAAATTACTTGCCATTAGTTTTTAAGGGCCAATCATGTTAAAGAATGAGGCTTGTCTGGATGGTTGTATCTTTATGCACACAGATGCTCATAACATTGACAGACTTTTTCGTACATGACGTATATGTCATTGATTATAGTGTATATTTATGAAGGAAATTTAAAAAAAATAAAGAAAATTCTGGAATCTCTCATGGCACACCCAGAATCTGTTTGGGGCACACCATTGTGCTATTTGCATGCTATTCTATACTCTAATTGCATTGTGGCACAGGGGAACGGAATTAGAGAGAAAAAATTTGTGTGGGATTTTTTAGGGGGCTTTTTTGTTTACAAGCATTCTCCTTTTTTTTTTTTTTTTAATGAGGAAATAAGGATCCCCTGTTACATCTTATTACCCTGGATTAAATAAAGGAGTGTTTTAAGAACAACTTGCTGAAAGGCTCTGTCCTGTGTCACTTGAGAGGTGGAGAGATCTGAATCACTGGGAAATAGCTGATCTAAAAGGCAGCCCTACCCCAGCAGGATGCTGTGTGGGGCATAACTAGGCAACCACCTAGGCTGGGGCGTTGACAGTATCTCATTGTACCATTTCTCTCTCACTTTCTCTTTCTGCCTTCTGTTGACCTCACTTCTGAGAGTGTTTGTTTTACAGTATTTGTATTCTATTTTTCTTTCTGTCTATCCAGATGACTCTTGCACCAAATTACCACATCGGTGAGGAGGACGGGAAGCTGGTGAGAACACGAAATAACTGGAATGCGCACAGTGCTGTCACTCAGTACCGGGTTCTGGACAGTGTTGGCTCAAGTGCTCTCCTGGAGCTGCATCCTATCACGGGTATGGAGGATGTAGATTTGAGTTAATACTTAATTATGCCACACCCTCCTTATTTGCAGGACAGAAAGTTAATGTTTAGGCCAAGCCCACAAAGTCAAAATATTCTCTGCAAGTGAAATGATTTAGGCCTTGATGCATTACACTCCGATGCTACAGTGAAAATTACTGTGGCAGGAGTGAGTTTTCAACAACAGCTAATGCTCAGCATGAATAGCATGCAAATTATATGCACACTATTCATGCGGAGCAGTGCCAGTAAAACGGGGAGGAACTGTGCCTAGCACTTGCTCAGAAGAGCAGTCGCTAGGCACAGCTCCTCCCCATCCCTCCTGCCAAATTTTTTTCTGCTCTCCTTGCCCGCCAATCAGCAGAATTCCCCAAAGCTGCCAATATAAAAAATGACAGTAGACAAACAAACAAACAAAAAGCAAGTCTGCTTAGGACACAGGCAATAATATTGTATTTTGAAAACCAGTTTATAAAAATATATCAGCAATGGTAGGGTGGCCTAGAGCAATAGAAACCATTAAATTTTCTCACCAGTAAGAGGTTTCGTGGTGCAGTTTAACAATAGAGTCGCCATATTCAAAACCAGTAATGAATTGTTCTGTACAAATGTCTTATCTGTAAGGGCTCCAACGTCTCTTTACCACACATAACACTCTACTCAAAGCATCCTCACCACCTATCCTCTCTTCAGTTTCTCCCCAGACTATGGCAGAGTTCTTCTACAATAAGATCCAGAAGATTCACCTTGGCTGCCTCTCCCCATCCTCTCCCTCCATTTGTCCCTTCTGCTAACCTCCCCTCAACACCTGCCACCCTCTCCTTCTCTCAAATCACTGAGGAGGAAACTGCACATCTTCTCTCATTCTCCAAACCCACTACCTGCTCCTCCGATCTGATTCCCACTCACCTTCTCAGTGCTGTCTCTTCTACTATTATCTCCCTCATCTGTCATATCCTCAACCTGTCACTCTACTGCAACAGTCCCTGATGCCTTCAAACATGCTGTTGTCGCACCGCTCCTCAAAAAACCCTCACTAGACCCCATGTGCCCCTCCAACTGTTGCCCCATTTCCCTCCTCCCCTTCTTATCCAAATTACTTGAAACCTGCTGTTCACTGCCATTGCCTGGATTTCTTCTCATCCCAAGCTATTCTTGATCCACTTCAGTCAGGTTTTCACCTGCTGCATTCCACAGAAACTGCTCTTACTAAAGTTTCCAATGACTTGTTCCTGGTCAGATCCAAAGGCCTCTACTCTATCCTCCTTCTTGATCTATCTACAGCCTTTGATACTGTTGATCACCTACTCCTTGATATGCTGTCCTTGCAGGGATTCTAGGGTTCTACTCTCTCCTGGTTTTCTTCCTATCTCTCCACTCGCACCTTCAGTGTATCCAACAGTGGTTCTTCCTCCACAGCCATCCGTTCCTCAATCTACACCTGCTCACTTGGAGCGCTGATCTCCTCCCATGATTCCATTATCACCTCTGTAGTGAAGACTTCCAGGTCTACCTCTCTGCACCAGACATCTCTACTGAAACTCACTCAAGTCTCATCCTGCCTGTCTGACATTGTGCCTGGATGTCTCACCGTCAATTAAAACTGCTCATCTTCCTGTCTAAACCCACTTCCCCCGTTCTCTGTCTCTATGGACAACACTCTCATCCTCCCTGTTTTGTCTGCTCGTTATCTTGGGGTCAACTTTGACTCCTTTTTCCTCCTCCTCCACCCAGATACAATATATCGCTAAAACCTGTTGCTTCTTCCTCTATAATATGTGTACCCTTCTCCTCTGCCAACTCCAGACTCCGTCCCTTTTGTCTCTCTGTGCTGTATGCCTGGAACAAACTGCCAGAATCCCTACGGTGGGCTCTGTCTCTGGCAGTGTTCAAGTCCAAGTTAAAAGCCTACCTCTTCGAGACTACTTTCAACTCCTAATTCTTCTCACCTTGAGTTCTGTTTCCCCAATCCTATATGTCATGTTGGTCTGTCCAAGCAGGCACCATCTAATGTCAAAATATACAGTGCTGCGTATGCCCTTCAGCGCTATAGTCATGATAAATAGCAGTAGTAGTACTATATTAAATAAGAGTGATAACAGGGAGCAATTCTGCCTGGCACCTCTAATGAGTTGAAATGATATTGAAAAAAGATCATTAATAAAAATTCTGATGGTAGGTGAGGAGTACAAGATTTCAATCTTTTTTATGAAATTAGATGGAAAGCCATACCAGGGTAATAATTTAAGCAGGAAGGACCATTCAACACAATCAAATACTTTCTCAGCATCTAATCATATGGCCACTAATTTTTGTTTGGATTATGGTAGCTAAGATAAAACGCTGGAGAATCTACCATTCATGAAACCACTTTGTTCTGCAGCAGAGGAGAAAGTGGCATAGTTAGATCTACAGCCTTAGCACCCTGAGGTTGTGGGTTCAAACCCTGCGCTGCTGCTCCCTGTAACCCTGGGCAAGTCACTTAATCCTCAACTGCCCCAGGTACATTAGATATATTTTGAGCCCACTGGGACAGATAGGGAAAATGCTTGATGTACCTGTATGTAAACCGCTTTGAGTGTGGCTGTATAACTGCAGAAAGGTGATATGCAAATCCCTTTCCCTTTTAGGTAGAACTTTTTGCAAACGAGATGCTAATAACTTGGCATACCATATTTTTCGCGGCATAAGACGCACCTGACCATAAGACGCACCCACCTATAGAGGAGGAAAACCAAGAAAAAAAAATTCTGAACCAAATGGAGTGCTCTGTACCCTGTCCCCCTCTGGTGGTCTAGTGGTAGGCCGGGACAGGGTACAGGGCACGTCTAGTGGTGGGCACGTTTAATGGTAGGCAGTCTAATGGCATCCAGCCAGCTCCAAGACAGCCAGCCAGAACCACCCCCTCCCCCAGTACTTTTTTAAATCCCTCCCTCCCTAGACAGCTGTCTCAGTATTTTTATCATCCCCCCAGGTACCTTTCTAAAACACCCCCCTCCCCTCGCAGGCACAAATTTTTAACCCGCCCCCCACAAGCCCCTTTTTAAAACATCCCCCTGGCCCTGCGCTGCTTTCTCATTGGCTGCTGTCAGTTCTCACGTCCTGCGAGAACTGATGGAAACCAATCAGAAAACAGCACAGGGCCAGGCAGGAGTGCGGAAAGTTCACGCCTGTCCTCCACTGCTCCTGTCCGGGAAATAGGAGAAGGCTAGCGAAGGAGGAATCACGCTAGACCACCAGGATGTTTTTAACAAGGTACGACGGTGGCAGGTGTTTGTGAAGGGGGATGTTTTAAAAAGGTGCAGCGGCGGGTGTATGTGGAGGGGGGGGTGAAAAAGGTGCGGCAGCAGGTGTTTGCTGGGGGTGATGTTTTAAAAAGGTACGGCAGCGGGTGTTTGTCAGGGGGATGTTTAAAAAGGTACAGCGGCAGGCGTGGGGGGATGTTTTAAAAAGGGGCGTGCAGCAGGGGGGGGAATTTTTTTAAACGGTATGGGGGGAGGGGGTTAAAAATTGTACCTTTGCTCCATAAGACGCACCAAGATTTTCACCCACTTTTGGGTTGAAAAAAAGTGTGTTTTATGGAGCAAAAAATACGGTAAATCTTGGCATCAACAATAATTAGAGATAAAAGTCTGTAATTTTATGACTCTTGAGGATTTTTCCCAGGTTTAGGCAGAATAATAATAGTGGTCTCAGTAAAGGAACCAAAGGCAGAGCCAGATTCAATTATGTGAGAGAAATGAAAGTAGATGTGGTGCCAGTGAATTTTGAAAGACAATATAGAATTCAACCATCAAACCTTGGAGATATATTCATGGCCATGCTTTTGACAGTGGCACGAATTTCGTCAAGAGTTACAAGCGTGGGTGCATTTTAGCAAAAATTGAGATCTCTTCATGGAGCTACTGTGTTGGGCTGTCGCCTAGCTCTGTGTCATCAGGTGACCTGCAGCGGTATACTTTTATTGAATCTCCAGGAAAGCCAGGAAACAAGTAAACTTGAACTTTGATTAAGGAAAAGTTAAATTTTAACATAGAAGTAGGCCTGTAGATTAACTCCAGCATTGGTCTTCTGACAAGCAAAATTGGCGATGTAAAGATCTGAAATGGCCTACCAGAAGGGATGGTGGAGGCCATTATGACATATTTGCGAGGTTACAGAGTTGTGGAAGGGAGTGAAAAGTTAAGTAAAAGATGTAGAGAGTAGTTGGGAGTTGCAGCATGTGGGAATTTCTGTGCATCTATAGAAGAACATGAATCTCAGTTGGGCAAACTTGGAGTGGCCATTTCGATCTTTATTTGCCATCATTCACTATGTAACTATATTTATAATCATTAAACCTGAGTGGGGGGGGGTTGGGTTGTGGGTTGGGTTGATGGGGAGGTTTGTTGGATTTTTGTGTAAAATTTAGAGCTGCTCTGTTGTTCTTTGAACTTGTTTCTGATTGTTGTTTCTCTTGGCGCTCAATAAGAATTTGTTTATGTTTCAGAATTTAGTTTTCACCTATGCAACTGTGCTGTATTCTTACAGGGGCCTCAGTGCCTATAGCCACAGCTAGTCATTTGTAAATAGATTCACATTTTACTTTGTCTAACTTTTACTTTCGCTGTGTTTTAGGGGTAAAGCATCAGTTGCGCGTTCACATGGCTTTTGGACTGGGATGTCCCATTCTTGGGGATCATAAATACTCCAGTTGGAACACATTGGCTCCTCAGGTAAGACAGAGTGTGGGAAGAAGGCCAGTGCTACGCTTAAAGAGCACTTGCAATAAGCTCTCTGATTAGAAACTTCTATGCTTGTACATGGACTCCAGCCTTGGATTAATTATAAGATAGCTTGTAGGTCTTATGTGGTTTGAATTATGAGCAGGGCTTGGACTAGGGAATAATAAGGGAATCTAGTGAATGTGGGAGAGTGATTTTCTTCCATCACTAAGTTGTCATACAGGTATATTGCAGACAGAGATGGATTTGAAACTCAGACCTGCTGGGGTTGCAGCTCTCTATTTTCAGCATTGCTGCTATATATACTGTAAGTATCCTTTTAGTTGTTCAGTTTCGGGAACATTTTTGTGACACAAGCATGTTCTACATCTCTCTCCTGCTTGCAGAAACTTCCCAAGAGTATCTTGAAGAAGTTGGGTCTGGATCAAGCAAAATCCCGATACCTTCCAGTGCACCTGCATGCCTGCCAGCTGTCTCTGCCAGTCCTAGAAGGGCAGAAGAATGTCAACTTGGTTTGCAAGCCACCTCGTTTCTTTCGTAACTCATTATGGCAACTGAAACTTGAGCTACCCCAACTAGGCAAAGAGTCAGGAGTGTGAGGTTTTACAAGAAGAATTCCCTTCCTCCTCCTCCTTCCCAGCTTAGATAAATACACCATGTGAGATGTGGAAGAAGATATAGGTGTTGTACTTGGTCAGATTGGATATGTGACCTCATATTCTTTTGACGTACAGCAAATTTAAGGATATTCAGTGATGACATAGTGTACTAGCTAGACCAATATTTCGAGGACAACAGCTGGACATCATGGATAAAAGAATAAAAGTTATATCATTTTCAAAGTGAAAAAGTTATCTTTTATTGTAGTTCCAGGTCATTTTACAAGTGGAATAACTCCGTATGCAAAGAAATTACATATCCTATTTTTTTTTTATTTAAGAGAACTGTAGTGGACTGCACTTCTGTTGGATTCCTTGGGAATGCCATTTTGTGCAGCCAGCAGGAGAATGACTAATAGTGAGTAAAAAAAAAAAATAAAAATCATCATTGCACAGCTTATTCAGCTACCAGGCCAAACAATAAACAATCCTGAGTTTTAAGAATACAGTTGTGGGTGCCTCAAGTTTGTTCTGACTGCCCTGTAATCTGTCACACATGAACATTCTTTTTCCATTCTGACTGGAGGTATGGAAGACAAAGACGAATGGCTCTTTGAGTTGCAAGTACAGGTTTGGGATATTGTGGGCCGAGAGGGAAAATACAGTGTCTTTTTCAACTTTTTCAAGCCAAGTACTCCCTATGTAACAAATATCAACCAAGTATCCCTGACCACCAACTACCCCAGACCCTACCCCATTACTAATTGCAATCCAATTTCTTCCATTCCTTTTTCATATACACACAACAGACACAGCAGATATAAACTCTCAAAACTGACACATTTTCAATCACTAAATTGAAAATAAAATCATTTTCCCTACCTTTGTTGTCTGGTGATTTTATTTTTCTAATCATCCTTTCCCAGTCTCTGGTTGTACTTGCTTCTGACTGTGTTTCTAGGGCCTTCTTATCCACTGACTGTTTCTCTCCTTCACTTTCTGCCCTGCATCCATGTTTCTCTCCTTCACTTTCTGCCCTGCATCCATCTTTGGCATTAACTTTTTTTTTTTTTCATAAGGAAAAATCATTTATTTTATTCATCTTTAAATGTGTTTACTATGAACCTGCCTTAATAATAAAGGCATAAATTATTGCAAATCATTACATTTTTATATTAAATGAAATCAACAAAGCTCTAGTATTTTTCTGCCAAACAAAGGGAAGTGGAAAGGTTTCAAGTGGTAATACATAAAACATTAACTACTGGAAATGTGTTATGTTTCTAATTTCACAGACTGCAGTACTGAATGTGCATCCTTATATTCTTCCGCTTCTTTCATTCTCTAACAACTCTGTAAGGTCTCTATATGCAGCTGCGTTGACAGTCTGGAATCATCATTTTGGATTCTTGTAGGATTTCAGTTTGCTTCTTTATAACATATTCATCACCCCCTTCAGATTTCATTCTTTCAATCTTCTCCTCTTGCTCTTTTTTGCTTCTTTTTCATACATGGTCTTTTCTTTTGCCGATCACTTCACTACGCCAGACTTAATTTTAATCTGTCCAATGGTGGGGGTCAGCAGTTTCAGGGCCACAGAAATGGCAAGTACGTGAGAGGAACTGGAATCGGACGCCACTAACGCCCCTATCGCTGAGACAACAGACTGAGAACCCTGCCAACATTAACTTTATAGCATTCAACTTTTTTCCATTTTTCTGCTTTCTTCTCAAAATCTACTTTTTCATGTCTTACCTTTTCCTTCCTGTCTCTCTCCTCTCCTCTCCCTTAGTCTGGCATCTCTCTCTCTTTCTCTCCCTGTTTCCATGGACTGACATCTTTCTCCTTCCCTCCCTCACCCCTAATGGTCTGCCATATCTCTCCTTTCCTCCCTCCTCCCAGTGGTCCGACATCTCTCTCTCCTTCCTTTCCCCCCTTCCCACAGTCTGGTATCTCTCTCCTATCCTTCCCACAGTCTGGCATATCTCTCTCCCCTCCTTCCCTTCCATTCCCTGGTCTGGCATCGCTCTCTCCTTCCTTCCCCCTTCCCGTGGTCTGATATCTTTCCCTTCTTCTTTCACCCTTCTCTGGATCTGACATCTCTTCTTTCCTTGAGTCATCTGCCTCCTAGTGTAACATTTCTCTCTCCCTTCCTACCTGGTCCCCAGCCCCAACTAATATATTCTCTCCCCATGCACCATTTCTACCTCCTTTCCCCCATGTCCATTTCTCCCTCTCTCATCACTCTCGCTCCTGCAACAATTTTCCTTCCCCCAACCCCACTCACAACTGTGCTCTCTCCCTGTGCACCATCTCACCCTCCCCACCAGCTTGCAGCACCTCTCCCCTTCTCCTTCAAGCCCAGCAGCACCTTTCCCTTCCCCTTCTGCCAGGTCTAGCAGCATCTCTTCTTCCTTCCCTTTCCTTCCTCCCCTGTCCAGCAGCACCTCTCCTGCCCCTAGCAACAGCTCACTGTGTGCTTTTAACTTCCCCACATAGCTGCTGCAAAGTGTTAGTTTAACCACGGTTCCATCAGGTAGCCTCAGGGCCTTTGCTAGACTGGCCCACCTCCAAAGATGCTTCCTCTTTAGTTGGTGGTGAGCTGGCCTTGAAAGGCCCTGAAGCTGCCTGATGGAATCACAGGCTAAACTAACACTAGTGGCAGCTGTGTGAGGAAGGTAAAAGCACACAGTGAACAGCTGCTGCTAGTCCGGGGAGGAGTCTGGGGAGAGAAGACGAGGAAGGCAGGAGATGCAATGATAGAAGGAGGATTAGGAGATATACCACGCCGCGTATCCCCTGGGGTAGGCATACTGTGTTGTAAGGCAAAAGCAGTAGAATTAGAATAGCTGGCAAGTGCTTGAAAAATTGTATAGAAAAGCTTCCTCCCCTTTCTTGTTTATTTAGAGCATTGACATCTGTATGCATTTTTCAAATTTATTTATTTCATAATGTCAGGAAAGAGAATTTGCAGAAGAGCTCAGGCAACGATTCACAGAGCTCCCTTTAACTAAGACCTTCCAGAAGTAATATGTGACTGAAAACACCTTGCTTTAAACCAGACAGAAACAAAAACTTTTTTTGTGAAACAGTAATTATCCCAGGACAAGCAGGCAGGTATTCTCACATGTGGGTGACGTCATCGACGGAGCCCGGATGCGGACGCCTCAGAAGCAGACTTGCTTGAAGAAACTCGAAGTTTCGAGTCGCCTGCACTGCGCATGCGCGAGTGCCTTCCCGCCCAGAACAGGGCGCGTCTCCTCAGTTCTGTTTTCCACGGAACCGAGAAGTCCATCTTTGACTCTCTGCGTTTAACTTCATTACTTGTGCCTTCTCTGAACCGCAGTTTGTATTTTTTTCCTCTCGAATCGCTGTTCTTATTTTATTTCTTTCATTTTAGTAAAAAAAAAAATTAATTTTTTTTTTCCTCTTCCGTCCATTTTTCGGAACAGGCCACTAGGCCACAGCCCGAGGGCTTTGATCTTACGGCGGCCATTTTTCCTTCTATGTCCCGGCCTGCTACGAGCTTCAAGAAGTGTAGCAAGTGCCAGTGTGCGATCTCTCTTACGGACCCACACAGTCGCTGCCTTAAGTGTCTTGGGCCGAAACATCATCCTAGGTCGTGCCTGCCTTGCCAAGGCTTCAGCCTCATGCTTTCAATCGTCGTATTTTGGTTGACAAGGTTTTCGAGATGGAATCTTCTACTGATCCCTCGACTTCGAAGGTGTCCTCGGCCTCAACTCCTACTGAGGTTCCTCCTGCTCCTAGTGCTTCCACCTGGAGCCTCATCAGACCTTCGTCATTTGCAGCGGCTCTTTCTTCGATGACATCTGCTGTATCTTCCCCTGTTCCCTCAGGTCAGATAGCTCAGCAGTCGGTTCCACCGGTAGTGATTAAAGTGCCTAAGACTCCCAGGTTGAAGCACACTCGCACTACCTCGAAGGAACCTCCAGCCAAAGCAGGTGGTTCAGACGCGGATCCATCCTTGCCGGCTTCTTTCCAGACCATGTTAGAGAAGCAGTTTATTCAGTTCCTTACAAATATGGGACCGAAACTGCTTCCTCTTATCCAGCCTGGGCATTCAGCAGACTCCCGTGAGGTCGAGGCGCTTCCTTTGCCTCAGTCTGACCTTCCACACTCTTTGCTGGGAGAAGAGTCTCTGCGAGTGTCTGGTCTGGTATCCAAGCACGTGAAGCAAGGAGCAGATTCTTTGCGAGTGCCTCGGCAGGAATCCTCACACTCTATACAAGGAGCAAAGTCTTTGGGAGTGCATCGAGGTTCCTCCATCAAGCCTCTGGAGCTTCGATCTACAGCCTCCAGTCCTATCCATTCTTTGATAGCATCGGCTGCTTCAGTCTCCGAGGCAAAGTCTCCTCGATCTTCAAGATCTGCTTCCAGGCACAGTAATCACCGACGATCGAGGCCTTCATCGAGGCATCCTTCCAGGCTTAGTTCTTCTAAAGAACGACCTTCTTCAACTAAGCCTCAATCTACCCCAACTTCGACTAGACCACCGACTCCTCGTTCGAGGTCTCCAATGCCAGACTAGAGAGTTGCGCGGGGACAGAAATCCCACCCGTCCCCGCCAAAGTCCCACCCGTCCCCACCCGTCCCCGTGAGGAATCCCACCCGTCCCCACCCGTCCCCGTGAGGAATCCCTCCGTCCCCACCCGTCCCCGCGAGGAATCCCCTCCGTCCCCACCCGTCCCCGCGAGGAATCCCCTCGATTCCCGCCCGTCCATATAAACTTCAGAAATAGTTATTTCATTTAATTATGCTACTGAATTAAAGGATCTGGTAGAAACCCATTTACAAATAAGCAAAAAGACTTTATTAATTTGAAAATATTAATTGGGAAGAATACATACTTTGCAAATGGGTTTCTACCAGAGCCTCTAATGTTTATAAATTTTTATCAACACAACTAATATACTACTTTATCCTGAAGCAAAATAAAAAAAAAGAAATATAATTCTTTTCCTACCTTTGTTGCCTGGTTTCTGCTTTCCTCATGTTCTCATTCAATTCCTTCCATCCACTGTCTCTCTTCCTTCTGCATCTTCCATTTGCTCTGTTACTGTGCCTCTCCCTTTCTTCCCCCTTCCAAATTGGTCTGGCACCCATCTTCTTCTCTCCGCTCCCCCCATAGTCTGGCATCTGTCTTCTTCCCTGCCAGCGTCTTCTCCCTATTCTCTCTTCCCCATTTCCTTTCAGCGTCCTTCTCCCCCCATCTTCCCCATGTCCTGTCAGCGTCCTTCTCCCCCCTCTGTCTTCCACATGTGCTTTCAGTGTCCTTCTCCCCCCTCTGCTTCCCCATGTCCTTTCAGCGTCCTTCTCCCTCTCTGTCTTCCCCATGGCCTTTCAGCGTCCTTCTCCACCCCCCCGTCTTCCCCATGTCCTTTCAGCATCCTTCTCCACCCCTTTGACTTCCCCATGTGCTTTCAGCATCCTTCTCCCCCCTCTGTCTTCCACAAGTGCTTTCAGAGTCCTTCCCCCCCGCCCTTCCCATGGCCCTTCAGCGTCCTTCTCCACCCCTTTGTCTTCCCCATGTCCTTTCAGCGTCCTTCTCCACCCCTTTGTCTTCCCCATGTCCTTTCAGCGTCCTCCACCCCTTTGTCTTCCCCATGTGCTTTCAGCATCCTTCTCCCCCCTTTGTCTTCCACAAGTGCTTTCAGAGTCCTTGCCCCCCCCCGCCCTTCCCATGGCCTTTCAGCGTCCTTCTCCACCCCTTTGTATTCCCCATGTGCTTTCAGCGTCCTTCTCCCTCCTCTGTCTTCAAGTGCTTTCAGAGTCCTTCCCCCCCTCCTCCCGTCTTCCCCATGGCCTTTCAGCGTCCTTCTCCCCACTCCTTCTCTACCGCCCCGGGTGCAGCACAGCCGGCCAGGTCCCCTTACTTTTGTGGCACTTCCCCGACCGACTGACAACAGCCCCGGTCCGACAAACCTCCCTGCCCTTAACTGCAAATCTAAATTACCTTATTACAGCTGCTGTAAGAAGATAATTTAGATTCGCGGCTACATGGCAGGGAGGATTGTCGGACCGGGGCTGTTGTCGGTCGGTCGGGGAAGTGCCACAAAAGTAAGGGGACCTGGCCGGCTGTGCTGCAACCGGGGCGGGGTGTGGCAGGGCGGACCGCCCCCCTCCCTTGGTAGCCACTCGAACCGCGAGGCTACTCTCCTCCTTACCTGCACTGCCTGCAGCACAGAGCCAAACGGAAGTCTTCCCGACGTCAGCGCTGACGTCGGAGGGAGGGAGGGCTTTGTTTAAGCCCTCCCTCCCCTCCGACGTCAGCGCTGACGTCGGGAAGACTTCCGTTCGGCTCTGTGCTGCAAGCAGAGAAGGTAGGGGAAAGAGCCGCGCGACTGAGTACATCCAGCCCCGCAGGAACCCCGCGACCCTCGGAGGCGTCCCCACGGGATCCCCGCGACCCTAGGGGCGTCCCCACGGGATCCCCGTGACCCAAAGGGGGAACCCGCGGGATGCCCGCGGGTCCCGCGGGATTCCCGTCGTCCCCGTTCCCGTGCAGCTCTCTATGCCAGACCTCAAGGATATCCCGGTTTCGATTGCCTTGTCCAAGTCACCATGTTCCTTTTGATGCTTTTTTTCCTGCCGAGGCTTCATCTTCGACTCAAGCTGCCTTGATGTTCTCGAGTCCTTCTCGAGACAAAGCATTGGCGCATCAGCTATCTTTCTCATCTTTCCTTCGTCAGATGGCTGTGGACTTGGATTTTCAATTAGACACTGGCTCCAAATACTCTAAGGAGTATCTCGAAGTCATGCATCTCCCTCAACCTCCAACAGAGTCACTTAAGCTTCCTCTTCATAAGCTTTTGAATCAGACTTTTGATCGATGCCTGGAAACACCTTATACCATACAAGCTGTTCCAGGAAAGTTGGACTCTAGGTATAAAACTGTACATCGCAAAGGCTTTGACAACTCGCAGATGTCACATCTATCAGAATGCTATGATGTCCTCTAAAGTCCTCAATTATAATTTCCATTTTATTACTTATTTTGAGTTCCTCATTTCTCTACTACCAAAGTTTTTGAATTATTTGGATACTCAAATGCACTTTGAATTTAAAGAAGTCCTTGCTTCTTTGTCTCAACTCCGTTTGCATCTCCTCCAGTCATCTTATGATGCCTTTGAGTTGTCTGCCTGAGCAGTTGCTTGCTCTGTAGCTATGCGTCGTCTTGCCTGGCTTCGTACCATTGACATGGACCCTAATCTTCAAGACCGCTTAGCTAATATTCTTTGTGAGGGCAATGACCTCTTTGATGAATCTATCAAGGCAGCCACCAAGAAATTGTCTGACCATGAAAAATCCTTTGGTTCTATTGTCAGACCCAAGCCAAAGCCAGCTCCTGCCAAACCTGCACGCCCTGCTCTTGTATATCAACGGCATTTTGCTCCGAAGCCGGCTCCTTATACTCGCCCTCCTCTTAAGAAACAGCAGCCTCAGAAGCAACAAAAACCTCAACCTTCTGCTGCACCTAAGGCTTCTCAGCCTTTTTGACTGTTTACAACGGAGCATTACCTCCACCGATGGATGATAATTACATCCGACCTCTGAGTGCTTACCATCATCAGGGAAGGATACTCTCTTCATTTCACTCAGGTTCCACCAGAGCTTCCTCCAAGAGAGTATCCTTCCCAGACCGCCCTTCTTCTTCAGGAAGCTCAAGCTCTGCTTCGTCTCCATGCCATCGAACCAGTTTCCTTGGAACAACAGAACAGGGGGGTTTTACTCCCGTTATTTCCTTGTTCCGAAGAAGACGGGTGATCTGCGACCCATTCTGGATCTCAGGGCCCTCAACAAATTTCTAGTC
The DNA here is from genome assembly GCF_902459505.1 of Geotrypetes seraphini. Classification (NCBI taxonomy): domain Eukaryota; kingdom Metazoa; phylum Chordata; class Amphibia; order Gymnophiona; family Dermophiidae; genus Geotrypetes; species Geotrypetes seraphini. Next base: position 105,724,072 of record NC_047088.1, on the reverse strand, counting down.
AAAGAAAAGTTTTGAATGTTGTCCCTGGCATCCCTTTATCCCCTTCTCGAGCAGAACAACTGGTTATGCTCTCTGGATCTCAAGGAGGCCTACACTCATATCCCCATTCACCCGGCCTCCCGTCAGTACCTCAGATTTTGGGTAGGAAATCTGCATTATCAATTCAGAGTACTACCCTTCGGCCTGGCCTTGTCTCCCAGAGTGTTCACCATGTGCCTGGTAGTGATAGCAGCAGCTCTACGGAATCATGGTCTTCAGGTGTTTCCCTACCTCGACGACTGGCTCATCAAAGATGCCACTTCTCAAGGGGTTATTGTAGCGACCCGACAGTCTACCTGGTTCCTACAAAGTTTGGGATTCAAGATCAATTTTCCCAAATCTCAGCTTCAACCCTCACAGACTCTGCAATTCATTGGAGCTGTTCTGGACACTGTCCAACTCAGGGCATTCCTTCCACAACAATGACTGGAAGCTCTTCTTCAACTCTGTCAAACAGTGTCTTCCCACTCTTCCATCTCGGCGAGACACATGATGGTACTTCTGGGTCACATGGCCTCTGCAGTACATGTGACGCCTTTTGCCAGACTTCACCTCAGAATTCCTCAATGGACCCTGGCATCTCAATGGACGCAAGTTTGCAACCCTCCTTCTCGACACATTTCAGTCACTCCTTCATTGAAGAAGTCTCTCCGTTGGTGGATGCTCTCTTCCAATCTTTCCAGAGGCTTGCTTTTTCAAATGCCCCCTCATCAGAAGGTCCTCACGACAGACTCTTTGACCTATGCTTGGGGCGCTCATCTCGATGGCCTCCGTACTCATGGCCCCTGGACCAGTACAGATCGTCAATGTCACATAAATCTGTTGGAACTCAGAGCGATTTTCAAGGCTCTCAACGCTTTTCAACATCTTCTTCACGACCAGGTAGTCCTCATCCGGACGGACAACCAAGTCGCCATGTATTATGTCAACAAACAGGGAGGGACGGGATCTGCCTCCCTTTGTCAAGAAGCTCTGAAGGTTTGGGACTGGGAAATCTGCCACAACACCTTCCTCAAAGCTGTCTACATTCAAGGGGCGAAGAATTGCTTGGCGGACAACTTGAGTCGTCTTCTGCAACCTCACGAATGGACACTCCATTCCTTGCCTCTTCATCACATTTTTTCACAGTGGGGAACGCCTCAGATTGACCTCTTTTCGGCTCCCCACAATTACAAACTGCCTCAGTTCAGCTCCAGGATCTACTCTCCTCACCGTCTCGAGGCAGATGCTTTTCTTCTGGAATGGATGAATCTCTTCCTATATGCATTTCCTCCATTTCCTCTCATTCTCAAGACTCTTGTCAAGTTGAAGAACGATCATGCTACCATGATTCTAATTGCTTCTCGGTGGCCGAGACAACCTTGGTACTCCCTTCTACTTCAACTGAGCAGCAGGGAGCCATACCTTCTACCTGTTTTTCCTTTTCTGCTTACACAGAGTCAAGGATCTCTGCTTCATCTCAATCTGCAGTCTCTACACCTGACAGCTTGGTACCTCTCAACATAACCCCTCTTCAGTTTTCTCAATCTGTAAGAGATGTTTTAGAAGCTTCTAGGAAGCCTACCACTAGACAATGCTATCACCAAAAATGGACTAGATTTTCTATGTGGTGTTTTTCTCATCATAAGGAGCTTCAGCATTCCTCCTTATCATCTGTTTTGGACTACCTTTTGCACTTATCCCTTTCTGGCCTCAGGACTACATCTATCCGAGTCATCTCAGTACAATTGCGGCTTTCCATCAGCCTATTGAAGGGAAACCCCTCTCTGCTCATCCAGTGGTTTCCAAATTCATGAAAGGACTCTTTAATGTCAAACCTCTCAAACCGCCTCCTGTTGTTTGGGACCTCAATGTTGTCCTTACTCAACTAATGAAGCCTCCATTTGAACCAATTGATAAGGCTCATCTGAAGTATCTCACTTGGAAAGTGGTGTTTCTCATAGCCCTCACTTCTGCTCGACGAGTCAATGAGCTACAAGCTTTAGTTTCTGACCCACCATTCACGGTGTTCCATCATGACAAAGTGGTTCTTCGTACTCATCCTAAATTCCGCCCTAAAGTGGTCTCGGAATTTCATCTCAACCAATCCATTGTTCTTCCAGTGTTTTTTCCAAAGCCTCATTCTCATCCTGGAGAATCAGCTCTTTATACTCTGGACTGTAAACGTGCTTTGGCCTTCTACTTGGAGTGCACCAAACCACACAGAACTGCTCCTCAACTTTTTGTTTCCTTTGATCCAAATAAATTGGGACATCCTATTTCTAAGCGTACCATCTCCAACTGGATGGCAGTTTGTATCTCTTTCTGCTATGCCCAGGCTGGATTACCCCTTCACAGTAAAGTCACAGCCCATAAGGTTAGAGCTATGGCAGCTTCAGTAGCTTTCCTCAGATCTACACCTATTGAGGAAATTTGTAGAGCTGCTACTTGGTCCTCGGTTCATACCTTCACTTCTCACTATTGTCTGGATACTTTCTCCAGACGGGATGGACAGTTTGGCCAAACAATATTTACAAAATTTATTCTCCTAAATTGCCAACACTCCCACCATCCCATTCTGGTTAGCTTGGAGGTCACCCACATGTGATAATACCTGCCTGCTTGTCCTGGGATAAAGCACAGTTACTTACCGTAACAGTTGTTATCAGGGCCAGCAGGCAGCTATTCTCATAACCCACCTACCTCCCCTAGTTGGCTTCTCTGCTAGCTATCTGAACTGAGGAGACGCATCCTGCGCTGGGCGGGAAAGCGCGTTGCAGGTGACTCGAAACTTCGAGTTTCTTCAAGCAAGTCTGCTTGTGAGGCGTCCACATCTAGGTTCCGTCAATGATGTCACCCACATGTGAGAATAGCTGCCTGCTGTCCCTGGATAACACCTGTTACGGTAAGTAACTGTGCTTTTGAACCCCACACCCAGGAGTACAGCACTTCGCCATGGACTTCACCAAGCAGTGCCAGGAATAAAATGATCACTTTGTCTTGGGACTTCCCCAACTGATTGTGTATATAAAAGATGTCTGCATTTGTACTACTAAATGAAGATAAGTAAATGTTCTTTTTATCTCATACGAGTACTTCACTCTGCATGTGTAAGTTTTGTTTTGTTTCTCTCTGAGGTAGGAGAGGAGAAGAGGAGGTGTCTACCTTGAAAGGCTTATTTTGGTACTTGAGTTTTATTTATATACTGGTACTATGACTGGAGTTGGTACAATACAAGAATGGTTGACTATACAAATACTAATAAAAATGCACCAGCAGGTGAACCCCTGAAGCAGTTCTTAGTTGGTCAACAGCCCCATTGCAACCCTCAAGTTTCTATATTTTATTTTTTCCTCCAATCACTCACCCTCATCATACCTTCCATATGCAAACAAACCCACGTACACGCCACCCAAAACTCAACAGTCACTTCCCACTCACCCAACCGCACCCTCACATCTACTCACCCATCCAACCCATGGTGGAGTCCAGGAAACCCAGAACATCCTCCAGCTACCCAAAAGGAACTCCATGACAAAGAGTCAGTAGTTCTTTCTAGAGGGCTACATAACACAAATGTTCTACCCTTCCTCCAAGGGGAGATCTTTGTATTTCGAATTGAGCCACCTCAGCAATCCGAGTAAGCCAATGAGGATAAGAGGCCACACAATCTGACACACAATGCTGCAGCAAAAGCTTTTTAACCACCAAAACAACCATGCAGATAAACCTTTGAGGGCAGAAAAACCCCATCCTCAACAACTCTCTCTAATCCTTAAGCAATAGCTGCCCATAGAATGCTGTACTATTTTTTTAATTTTCTTTTTCTCTATTGCTTACATATAAAATTTTGATTTACCACATCAAAATGAGGTATAATAAAAATAGAACAAGAACAGAGGTAAACAAAACAACATCAGAAGAAATGGCAAACAAATGAAATCAGACAGGAGTAGGATAAAGGAAGCAACTTTATTGAGAACCCAGCATGGGCTATATTTAGGCAGATGTTGGAAAAATTCCATGCTTATGAAACCAAAGTTTAAAAGTCTACAGGCATGCCAAAAGCATCCATGGTTTTTTTTTTGTGATATACTTTTAGAGCACATTGTCGTCTGATTTGGGATTGAGTTATCAAAAGAAACTGACTCAATGCAGGAAACATAGTGCTACTATTTGTATTTAAGAATGACTCTGATGTAGGAAATTTCCTGAAACATGACTTTTGTTGGTACAATAAAATTAGAAATAACATTATAGTAAAATACAGTGGAGATTCAGCCAAGAGAACTTTTGCCAGACACTTCACCACCACTGGGAATATTCATTTTATATTGTAAGAACAAAAGCAAGGCCTTAATATCACCATGTTCCATTTAGTACTGGGAGTAGGAATCAGCATGAGACATTTCTACAACTAGTAAGTGACCGCACCATCGCTTTGGAATTCTATTCCTAATTACATTCGTGAAAAATTATCTCTGCTTCATTTTAAAACAAAGCTAAAAACATTTCTTTTTCAAGACGCATTCGATACCTAACTGCCCTTGTAAGGGCTAAACACATGCTGACTGCAGATGGCAACTCCCTGTTGTTTTCTCCTTAATTGTTCTCTTTTTTCAAAATATTGTAGCTCCTCCCCTTTTTCCATTTGTTCCTGTCTGTCTTTGTCTGAGTTTTTATTATGTAGATTCTAACTGTCAAATGTTCACCCTTATTTTATATGATGAAAGCTGTATTTTTTTATTGTACACAGCTCAGAAGTTTGATTGAGTGGTATAAGAAATTTTAAATAAACTTGATTGTGTACAGCAGAGTTATAAGGTCAATTTGTCCCACACTCAGTTGCAGGATAGGAAGTAACAATATGGTTCTGTTGTTGCTGCTAAAGGCAGCCATTTTCTTGTACTGGAGGAGCAGAGCCATGAATTAACAAACAGGTAGGGACCACTTCCATGATACTATCTTCCTAAATGAAGGAAATGATATCACTGACACTGGTTAATAAAAAGAAGGAAAGAAAAGGTAGCTCCCAACAGCAGTGGCACACTTCAAGTTCAGGTAGTTAAGATGTTGAAAACCTAAATGGTCGATTGCGAGAGACAATGCTTTGGCCCATTTATAAATGCTCTGAAATCCTTCACATTGGAGTTCCCTTGTAAAGGCAGATAGCAGAAGTGAGACATATACAAGTATATACTGCATATATAGCATAACATGAGGCATTTGTTTGGGTTGCAATACACTGAAGGGCAGGAAGCAAACCGGCCTCTGTGTGCATGTGATTTAATCACCATTATGATGCTAAGCATAGTATGCCCAGAGGAAGACTGCAAAACTCATCATGATAATGGCATTAACATTAACAACTGTGCTCCAAAATGGGTTTTCCTCAATGTCTGTCAGCTTTTTGGCTGCTTCTTCTAGTTCTTCCTCACTTGCTTTAGGTTCCAGCTCTGGCACAGCAGAGTTCAAGCCACAAAACCAGTCCAGGCAGCGCCGTACAAGGCTCTGATTCTCCTCTGCTGCAGGATCTGAAACGGGAGAGAAAAAGGGCAATTTTGCTGCTGGTAGAATTCTAGTACTCCATATTTACTGTCTCATACAAGGTGTAAGTTATACAGATACTCTAATACAGCAATGAGGCTGACTTTAAAAAAAAAATTATTCTTCCCCCAAGATTAGATGGGTCTGTCTGTTTATAACGGTCTTCAGTTTCATACCATGCACCTCCATCTTGTGCTCCAGGTTGCCATTCTCCACTGCATCCCGCTGCCTAACCCCCGTCTCTCTCTTGTCATCATCTTCCCCTGAGTCAAGGTCAATACGTTCCTCCTTGCTGTATCTCAAGCTGAAGACCAAGCGATGGAGCTGTATAGGAGGATAGCAAGAAGCTTTGAAGAATAAAGAGAACAAAAAAATCTATCAGGCCAAAAGGGTTTTGGCTATGAACTATTTGAATAAAAAATACAGAAAAAATCCAGCATTATGCTTGTTCAGCTATACGTCTCGTGCTAGGGCACCATAGGGGGACAATTCTTTAACTGGCCAAGACTGAGCCTCTTTCCCCCCCCCCCCCCCATTCTCTATTTCTGTAAACAACACCCTCATTCTTCCTGTCTTGTTGGCTCCTTGGGGTAATCTTTGACTCGTCTCTCTCCTTCTCTTCACATATCCAACAGACTGCCAAACCTGTCTTTTCTTTCTCTAATATTGCTAAAATCAGACCCTTTCTGAGTGCACTGCCAAGTCCCTCATCACCTCTTGCCTAGACTACTGCAACCTGCTTCTCATTGGCCTTCCGCTAAACCATCGTTCTCCCCTTCAGATCTCTGCTGTGCACCTCATACTGCCAATGTTGGTATGCCTACATTATCCCTCTCAAGTCACTTCATTGGCTCCCTATCCTCTCCTCTCTCCCCACACTCCCCCCCTGTTCACTTCACTCATTGGATAAGTCTCTCTTATCTGCACTCTTCTCCTTTATGGCCACTCCAGACTCTGTCTCTTCTACTTTGCTGCACCATATGCCTGGAACAAACTGCCTGTCTTCGTACGTCAAGCTGTCTCTGGAATTGAAAGCATCTTCAAAGAAGTGGGCTTTGATCTGGATATGAATACTGCCAAACTTCTAGCACCAATATTTGTTATATCACTTTTATTAATTATGACAGGGGTTGCCATTCAACATATTACCAATAACTGGAAAAATTACAAAAATCTTAATTACACATTCTGGTGGAATTTGTTATGTCATATTTTTAAGATGGAAAGAGCATTAGCGTTGCAAAAATGGAATTATAATAACTTTGTAAAGATTTGGGGACCATTGGAAAAGTATTGTAATGAATAGGCATCATTTTTCTTCCTTTTTTAGATTTATTATATGCACACTCAGGGGTGAGGGAGGATTTAGGGAGGAAATTTTATAATTATGTTTATAATAATAGTATAATATATTTTATATAGAATAACTGATGAAGGGTGGGTGGGTAGGGTTTATATCATTAATGGTCTATTAGATTTTATGTGTTAGATTTTAAAGTGCTATATTGGAATCAATTTATGATATATTTATGTGCACTTGTTTGATTTTAAAATGAATAAAGAATTGGAAAAAAAAAAAGAACGTGTAACACTCAGCTGAAGCTTTTCACTCTCACTATGTGAGTCCTTTCATCAGAGCCTCACCCAGAATTCTAGCACTTTTGTTATGGGTGGCAGGGATCCCAAAGCCCTGCAAGCTGGAAAAGGTTGCTGCATTTGGCAACACTGTCCCCCTCCTGCGCATGCTCAGTTTTCACACATGCAGGAGGGAAGGGGCCAGCGCAGCAGCAAGTAGGAGAATGAGCTGTTCTGCCTGCTGGAGGATCTATTCCAGCTAGTGGGAATCAGGGATCCCCATCAGCTTAAGTAATATTTGTTTGGAGTTGCTGGTGCAGAAACAGGGGTGGGGTAAGTGTGTCCACCCACTTTGGACTCAGGCCCACACAAAATATGTCTGCTATGCCTCTGCTTTCATGAGAGGCAAACCTAAGTGAAGAAAATCTAGATGGCTTCACTAGTAAGAAGAAAGCAGAGTATATTTTCCTGCCTCTTTTGACTGATTGGTTCTTAGGAGACAGATAAGTGAGTCAATCAACCCCCAAGGACTGAGAATTAAGTAACTGTGCACAGAAGCCCTTTTTCAATGCACAGAAGGGGAGGTAAGAGAGTTGAGCAGCTTAATAGAGGTTTTATCTACAACTATGTATTAATAGACTTGTGTGACCCCCCCCCCCCCAACCTTATAAGTCTGTTTCTCTTTCAACTGGGGACAATTTCTCCAAATGGGTTAGTTTTGCACTTGCTGTGACAGAAATGAATCTTACTTCTATGACAGGGCACCTGAATATGATCTCACTCTCTCAGATTTACTGCTAACACTCATAATAAAACTTGCATTGTGCCAAAGAGAGCATCCCTCGAGTTCATAAGATCCTGTGATGAAAAATGTTTCTGTATCTTCCTGCTACAATTTCATGGTCTCTGACTCCATTTCTTGACACATCATGATCTTCTGTCTCTCCATGTGATTCACAGTAATCAGCTGGGACTGTCAACTCTTTGATTAATGCCATTCTGGTATTTTTTTCTTTCTTTCTTTTACCACTGTGTCAGGTTTTATTGCATCCAGCTTTTTAGCAGTCAAGATGGGGATGTCTCAGGTTATCATAACCTCTTTATTTTCCATAATTCTTTTAGGGTCATGATGATCCCAATGCTTTTCCAGTTCAGAAGTGATGTAATGTTTGCAGAGTTTCCAATCAATAAGACATGCCTTTCTGTATAAAAATGTTCAACCATCAGCTATAAGATTAGTAACAGTTTTCAGCCCTTTCTTACAGAATCTACAAATGTCTATTGTGCCAGTTTTTTCTATGTTTGCTATAAACCATCTCATATATAATCTGCTGTCCTGGACTGCAACAATCAATCTTTCCTCCTTAGGGTTCAGTTTTCCTCTCCTTAACCGTTCATTTATCTGGGCTTGATCCATGTATGGTTCCTGGAGTAACACTATATTTCCCACTTGTTTTTCTTTGTCTGTTAATCTGTTTCTTTAAAGAGCTTTTTCTTGTGCTTCATTTATTCCATTGGTTCCAGGGCTGTATTTACAGGTAGATACTCATTCCTTCTGCTCATCAAAATGCCTGTCCAAGCTTAATGATGGAACTAGATTCTGAACACATGTTCTCATACTTAAAACGCTTTTCTGCCTTTGGATTTGTAGATTCTGTTAAATAGACCCAGACGCCTATGAAATTGCTCTATATGTATTTCTACGAGACTCATTTCTCTAGGAATCTACAGTTTTGGGATACACTGATTCTTATAGACAAGTGTATCGCAAAACTGTACCACAGCAGATTCCAGGTGTGTCCTGATAAGGAGGTGAGGTGCTGGTGCGTGCTGACTGCTTATAGGATGTGCCTCTCGTGGTAAGAGGCATGTCCTGTAGGCAGTCAGCCCACACCAATGACTCTTCTCGCCAGCATCTGTCCTCTCCCCGCACCTCCCCTCCTTCAGGATCCCCCACCGAAGAGGCGGGTTCAGGGTTGTGACCAGAAGGGCCTCAGTGCATGGGCAGATATCGATGTGATGATATCATGCATGCGCATGATGTCATTGTGTTGACATCTGCACACTTCTGGGTGCTTTCCAGCTGGAGCATTGGGTTTAGTGTGCCTTCTGGCCAAAAAGGTTGTGGGACACCGTTATAGATTATAACATGAGCATGAAAGAGTTCCTTTGTTCTAACACCTAATTTTTCATGGTATTTAAGAGGCTAGTGCAGAGTTTCAAAGCTATTCAAAAGTACAAGAATCATAAGTTGGTTGATGGCTTGTGTCTTATATTTTGATTTTAGAGCACTTATCAATATCAATTGTAATCTCCTGTAAAACTCTGCTGGTTGCTTGTCTCAGCGCTGTATGCTGGATTGTTTCTCCTTAGCTTCCTGTCAAATTCCTTGATGATATAATCATTAGTCAGAGAAATTTCTATGGTTTTACTTAATTTCTCTTCTAGGAAAGTTGCCTTAGAACATTTATCAAGGCCTAAAGTCATCCTGATGTCAGCTGTAAAGCTTTTTACTAAATGGAGTTGTTCTGCCAAATATTGATCCCTGGAGTTGTAGAGCTTCAAGCCATCTACCAGCAAGATCTCTGGATCTTTGCCAGTTCTAGGATTAAGGCTAAATCCATAACACAAAGAGTTAAGGAGTATACTCGAAGGATTAAGTGCTATTTGGTTAAACCTTGGCAATGGCCAGCTTAGAGTTGACTATCCTTATGGGTGGAGTAGACAGGGATAAAGGAAGAAACCTTACGTGTTTCTCAGCTATGGGGGGTGTGCAGTAGGAGACTCCTAGCACCAACATACAGCTGCACAGGAAGAGGATGATAGCAAAATAGAGGTAGTGAATCCCGCAGATAATGGCTGGACAGGCACTGGGAAAGAGGCAGCTTCCTGCACCAAAGATGAACTCTGGGATCATACGAATCATTCCAATTAGGAGACCTCCAATGAGGCCCCAGAAAGCACCCTGTAAGAAGAGAGAAAGAGAGAGGGTTAGTAAGAATATGATCACTGAAAACATGTCTGTTCCTAAGAAGGGATAAATTGGAACAATTTCCCCAGGCCCCAGCACTGACCTTTCCCCAGCACAATCTTTTCCCTGCTCGTGTAGGCCAATGGAAATAGAGAAGCATATTTTTATCTCCTCTATCAATATCAGTTTCAATTCTGATCAATGCAGGGACTTATAGTCTAATGCAGTGGTTCCCAACCCTGTCCTGGGGGACTCCCAGCTAGTCGGGTTTTCAAGATATCCCTACTGAATATGCATGAGAGTAATTTGCATATAATGGAAGTGACAGGTATGCAAATCACTCTCATGCATATTCAGTAGGGATATCTTGAAAACCCGACTGGCTGGGGGTGGCCCCCTAGGACCGGGTTGGGAACTACTAATGGGAGCCACAAGTCCTGTAAGTTTATAATTCAGAGGGGCCAGCAGGTGCAGATAAAACATGCTCTTTGGAGATGAGAAGAGATTGCGCTGGGAGAATAGAGAGAGCATAAACTGATTTACCCTATGCCAAGCTTAACCCTAGGCTCAATCCCCCCCCAAACAGCTTAGGAGGATGGAGAAGACAGAACCTGGGAAATGCCCCACAACACATACCAGTTGGAGGAAGACAGAGAGGAGAGAAGCACAAGAGACTAAAACATTCCAAAATATACTCTAAGAAGGAAGAACAGTGTACAGAAACCCAGAGGATTCATAGCTCCTCCCATAATAGATACGTAATATTGGGAAAGAAAAGAGAATGCAGAAGCCTAGACAACGGGAAACCCTCAAAACATGAGATGAGTAACAAAAATGGGCACATGCTTGAAGGGTTAATCAGAGAAACAGCAAGATCCTGAGCAATTCAAAATACATTATGCAGGAAAAACTGGGGGGAAAAATATCCAAACTGAGTGACATCCAAAGTGCATCCTGAGGGGAAAAACAGCAAATAGAGAAGCAATGAAACTCAGGGGCATATTGAAACACAACCCAAGGAGACAGATGGATGAGAACTGGAAGAGTGGAGTGTTTTTTGTTTTTTTTTTAACAGATAAGTATTGATTCTCACCGGCTCATTGACTCTCTTGAAAAAGAGTGCCAGGAGAAAGACAGCAGCGATGGGGGGTGCCAGGTAACTGGCCACAGACTGCATGTAATCAAAAAGCTGCCCACCCTGTGCAGCCTGAACAACAGGGATCCAAGCAATGCTGACTGCCACAAGGAATAGGATCCAGACCCTACAGTGAGAAAAAAAAAGCAAGACGTGGAGAAAAGAAAACAGGAGCATACTCTAGTACCTTCTAATACTGTGCGGAGGTGTTTGGAAATAAAATATGTTTTTTTGTGATAAAGAACAACAGCCTACTTTTCCTAATACTAATCTGGGAGATGGACTGTGTTTCCATTATGAAGGACAACAACAGAAAATTGTCCTTTAGTTCTTAAAACCCGCTTCAGCATTGCTGACCTGAAAATAGCTTCTTCAACCTAAAGGTGTTGCTAGTTACTTGAAGGACTTGAGACTTGGTCCATAAGGGCCTACCCTTATATTTTTTTTTTTTTAGTCAAGGTTTATTTATTAAGTTTTTAAATTTTTACAAGACATGGTTAAGAACAGTCTTATGCAACAAGTTATAACAATGATATGCTCCATGGAAAACAAATAGACATAGAAATCGTAAATGTAAATAACTGGTGTACAAACATGAGTCTATGATAGTGCCTGAAGCATATTTGAACTTCATAATAAAATAAAATAAAAGACCATTCTATATGTTTAAGCATGAATCAAAGAGAGAGAATGCAAATAAAAATAAGAAGAAAGGGGGGAGAGAGAAAAGGAGAGGAGAGAGCAGCGGAGCATTCAAGAGGTATTGGAATGGAGGAAAGATTTCAATAAATCCCATTTCAGTTGAAATTGTGTAAATCTGTTGGAAGACTTAGCCAAGTAAGCCTCAGTTCTATACGTGAGACATACAAGGTTCCACCATTGCGAATGAGAAGCTTTGGATAAGTCTTTCCAGCAGGTAAGCAGAACCTTTAAAGCCAAGGAAAGCAAAATATCAAACAGAAAATGGTCTGAGTCAGCAATTGTGGTAGAGAGAGCGAAAGATTTTAATAACAGCATTTGGTAAGTTAAAGGAATGTTAATGTGGAAGATGGAACAAATCGTGTCCCAAGTTGAGGCCTAAAAGGAGGTGATTGTGGAACAATTAAAAAGCAGATGTTTCAAGGTGCCTATTTCAGCTTGACAGGACCAGCACAGGTTAGAGTAGGAAGGATTGATTCTGTGTGATTTGATAGAGGGTCCAATGCGCTCTATGAAGGAAAAAAACCATATGTTGGAGATTCGATGCTGAGCGGGATGTATGAAAAGTGGTATGGAAGATATGAGTCCAAGACTCTTCAGGAATCGATGTTTCTAAGTCTAGTTCCCAAGAAGATTTTAAAGGGGTCAAGGAATCAGGGAGTAGCGTTTTAAGTAATTTATAGAAATGTGAGGCAGTATGTCCTGTAGACAAAAATTGATGGGAAAGCGAATAGAGGAAGGGAGCCGAATGGAAAGGAAGTGGATACAGGCCCGACTTATTGATCGAGGATCTTAGTTGGAGCCATCTGTAGAAGTGAGAAGGATTTAGGGAGAAAGTAGTCATTAGCTCATTGAAGGTGAGAAAGGACCCATTCGGATAACATAAGGAGCCTATATCCCATATGTGACAACTATACCAAGAGGGCCATGATATAGGTTTTTTATCAATTAAAAGGAGTTTGTTGAACCATATAGGGCAAAAGGCAGATTTATTCCAGGGAATATCAAGACGTGCATCAAGATCAGAAAGTACCTTGTGAGTGGTTGATATTAAGGGTTTTTTAGAGAGATTAGGAAAATTTTAGTGTCCATCAGTCTAAGAAGGGGAAAAGGGTTCAAAAGAGAAGTCTCTAGTCTTACCCAGTTAGGCATATCAGAAGGGGAGGAAGAGGAGAACCATTCCGCCCCTTGTCTTAGAATGAAGGCCTTGTGGTAGCAGTAGAGGTCAGGAAAGTTGACACCGCCCTGATGGGTAGGAGATTTCAGTTTGCGTAGGGAGATCCGATGGGGTTTGTTGTTCCATAAGAAGCGTAATAGTTTTGATTCCATTTGTTTGTAGAAAGCAGGAGGGAACAGGAGAGGAAACATGTTAAATAGATAGGTAACTTTGGAACTACCATCATTTTAAGAGTGTCTAGGCGGACCCACCAATTAAGATGAAGGGGCGACCACTTTGAAAGGGAGGCTGAAATATGATTAAGAAGATCTATGGAAATCAAATGCGCAGATGTACGAAGGTCCCTGTCGAATGAGAGTCCCAGATATTTGAGCCCTGTGGATACCCAGGTAAAAGGTTGAGAAGCAATAGTAAATGGAAGACATGAATCATTGAGAGGCATAAGTTCCGTTTTATCCCAGTTGATCTTATAACCAGAGAATATTGAGAAAGAGGAGATCAATTGTATGAGGGAGGTCAGAGAGGCTTCCGGGTCAGAAAGATATAGTAAAACATCGTCTGCATAAGCGGAAATTTTAAATTCAATATTGGCTATGGATACTCCTTTGATGTCAGGTGATTGTCTAATAGCTACTAAGAAAGGTTCCAGAGCCAAGTTGAATAGGAGTGGGGACATGGGGCAACCTTGACGAGTGCCTCTATGTAGTACAAATGGAGAGGAGGCTTCATCATTGACAATCAAACTGGCCGTAGGATTATTATAGAGTAATGAAATCATATGAATAAATTCAGGGGGTAAACCAAATTTAGCCAAAACAGCAAACAGATATTTCCACTCCACTCTATCGAACGCTTTTTCAGCGTCTAGAGAAACAAAAACAGCAGGACTAGCGGACGAAGAGGTGGAGTGGAGTATATGACACAAAAGTCTGGTATTATCAGCACCATAACGACCTTTCATAAAGCCCACCTGATCCCTATGGATCAGACAGGGCATAACCTTCTCTAGTCGGAAGACCAGTATTTTGGTAAAAATTTTATAGTCCAGATTCAATAGTGATATAGGACGGTAGTTCTTCACGAGCTGGGGATCTCTGTTCGGTTTCGGTAAAACAATAATGTTTGCTTCGAGGAAACGACGAATGCCTTTCGGGGATGACTGGAGACTCTGGAAGTAGGAGAGCAGATGGGGTTGTAAGAGTGAAGAAAATGATTTGAAGAATTCTGAAGTTAAACCATCGGGACCCGGTGCTTTGGCCGGAGGCAATGAAGAGATAACATGACAAATTTCTTCAGACGATATTGGTTTTTGCAATGAACTTTGTTGAGATTCAGAAAGAGATGGTAGGCATAAGGAATCAAGGAAGTCCGAGATGGAGTTGGTTTCCGATGAGGATTCAGAGGAATATAGGTCCTTGTAGAAGATGCGGAAGTCTTCTAGGATATCTTTAGTAGTAGTGTGAAGTTGTTTATTGGGCGATTTCAGATTTGTGATCCTTTGTTTAGATCTTCTACCTTTAAGATAGGTGGCTAGCAGGTGTCCTGCTTTGTTATGAGAAGCATAGTAGGTTGCTGAACGTCGAAAGATGGATGCAGAAGCAAGCGAGCTAAATATTTCGTTGTATTGAAATTTGAGGAGTTGCAACTGTTTATAAAGTGAAGGATCATGGCGGAGGTATAGTTGAGTCTCGTAGGTGTGAATGTCTGTTTCCAACTGGTGGAGTGAAGATTTGCGCTTCTTACGTTGGAAGGCAGAGTAGCTGATAATCTCACCCCGGAGCCAAGCTTTATAAGACTCCCAAATAGTAGTAAACTCAGAAACTGAGTCAAGGTTGTTGGAAAAAAAGGCTTGTGATTCCGTTTTGATGTGTGAAAGAAAATCTTCATCGTGAAGCAGAAAGTCTGGAGACATTCACCATTGCCTAGAGGAGGGGGACGAAGACCAGTCGAGAGAGCAAGAAACAGCAGTGTGATCTGATATCGTAATGTCATGTATACATGAGGAGGAAACAGTGTTCACAATGTCCTTTGAACCTAAAATATAGTCAATTCTGGAGAAGGTATGATGTGGAGATGAGTAGAAAGTGTAGTCTTTGGTGGTAGGATGAAAAATTCTCCAGATATCAGACCACCCGTAGGTATCCATAAGTTGGCGAACTGCAGAACGGGCCCCAAGCTTGGCCGGTCGGCAAGTGGAAGATCTGTCTATGAAGGGGTCAATGGGGAAATTAAAGTCCCCTGCGAATATGGTGTGGGATGTCAAGGACGAGGTGGAGACAGCTTGGAACGACTGGAAGAAGGAGGGATCATCCGAGTTGGGGGCGTAGATGTTGAAGAGATTTAATGGTCGACCTGCAATGGTGCCCTCAATATGGGACCATCTTCCGTTGGGATCAAATTGGTGTGAAGAGAGCTGGAAATTAAGTGACCTCTTCATTAAGGTGATGACTCCATTTTTCTTGCCTTGAGCTGGTGCAGCAAAGGAATGTTGGACCCAACCACCGGTTAGTTTCTGGGCTTCTTCTGAAGAAAGGTGGGTTTCCTGAAGCAGGCAAATATCAGCATCTAGATGTTTGAAGTAGTGTAAGATCTTTTTCCTTTTTATGGGGTTGTTTATGCCCTTAACATTGAGGGGAAACTAGATGAATTTTAACCATGTAGGAGAGACTTGAATGCTAAAGTCCAAATGGGGTTGCAGACAGCTGGACGGATCAAGAATGATGTAGAATCTGAATAGTTGCTCCTCAGAAACAAAATAAAAAGGAAGGGAAGGAGAAAATCAGGTGATCATGCCCAGAAAAAGCTGAGAAAACGTAACAAACAAAGCTCCATAAATGGGGGTCTCATGTTGACAAGAGGAGCTCAGCAGAAGACTCCACAGCCTGCCATTGTGATGTTAGCAAGAAGAAATGGGTGCAGCCCTTCCAAGTGGAGAAGAAAAGAGAATGTTGATTCAACAGCTCAGGTCATAGCGCCCACAGAGTCATCTAGGTAGCATTGTAAATCAGAAGGGTTATCAAAGTTTTTAGTCACATTTTGATACATCACCCGCATTCGGGCTGGATAAAATAAACCATACTGTGCTCCAATGTTTTTGAGTTGAGGGCGCATAGAAAGGAAAGCCTTCCTCTTCTGTGCAGTCGCTTTTGAGACATCCGGGACAAATAAAATCCGTTTGCCGTCAACTGTAAGAACTGCATGATTTGGATGGCTTGTGCATAGCGCAGAAGCTTCATAACTATGGGCCTTGGAGGTTTGGAGGGCGCAGGAGGGCCCGAGGGGACTCTGTGCGCCCTCTCAATTTCCAGGGGAGGCGAAAATTGAAGATTTAATTTCTTGGGAATAAAAGCATGTAAAAATGCCATTATGTCTGTCCCCTCCGCTAACTCGGGTAGGCCAATAAGACGGACATTGCTCCGTCGCATCCTATTGGAAATATCCTCCAGGTCATGTTGCAAGATGGAAATCTTGTGCAGATCGCGTTGGACCGAGAGGAACTGGGAATCATGTGCTGAGAGTCTTTCTTCGGCCAAATCGATGCGGGCGTTGTGCTGCTTTAACTGCAGCATAATGTTGCACATCTCTGTTTTAATATCAGCGGTCGCTGCAAGATTTTCTTGCATAAGTTCCCGGAGTACCTGGAGATCGCGTGAGATCGACGCGTCGCTTTCGGAAGCGTGGGAGGCTGCGGCCTTGGCGGGAGATGGCGGCTCTTGTTTGGAGCGCTTAGGCGCTGGATGCGGCGCGGCAGAGCTCGCGTTGGAGGCAGGGTCCAGCTTACTTTGTTTAGAGGACATTCCGGCGGCTGCAGGAGGTATGTGGAAGCTGAGCACGATTACGAAAGGGCAGCAAAAGATCTTTTATCGGCAGGGCTGTAGCGGAGGAAAAACGCTAAGCAGCCATCTTGTAGTCAGTCACGTGACACCCCCCCTACCCTTATATTTTGATAATTAAAACTAAACGATCATAATGAAACCACCTTCTGAACAAATCATGTAAAAGCACAGAACAATCCTTTTAAAAACATAGGGCTCCTTTTACTAAGTGCGCTAGGGCTTTAACGCGCGGAATAGCACACGCCACATTGCCGCACGTGCTAAACCTTAACGCCAGCATTGAGCTGGCATTAGTTCTAGAAGCGTGTTGTAGCGCGCGGTAAGTTCCTGCGTGCGCTAAAAAACGCTAGCGCACCTTAGTAAAAGGAGCCCATAGTGGTAGAGCTGCTGCCTCAGCACCCTGAGGTTGTGGGATCGATCCCAGCGCTGCTTCTTATGAGCCTGGGCAAGTCACTTAATTCTCTATTGCCCCAGGTACAAAATAAGTACCTGTATACTCATATGTAACCTGCTTTGAATGTGCAACCACAAAAAGACGGTATACAAGTCCTATCCCCTTCCCTCACCCCTTACAATGGTCACCAATAATGTAGGCAAACACATTGCACTGAAAGAACTAAGGAGAGACTCCATATTGATTAATTTTATTATAACAGTTACACTGCTATTTATTTTATTTCTTTAATTATTTATATTCTGCATATCCTACAATTCTATGCGGATTACAAATTATTCAGGTACTTGGGCATTTTTCCCGATCTGTCCCGGCAGGCTCACTGGGGCACTGGGAGATTAAGGGATTGTCACTAGTTCTATTCTGCTTCAGCTTCATTCCCTTCCAGATGATGATTTTGATGATGATGGATATTTATAGCCTGCTTTATCCCCCAAAATTTGTTTCAGAGCGTGTTAACAATGTAAGAGGAGGATACGTAGATCCCAAATTACAATAATAGCAATTACATTCAACAATGAGATTTCTACAATATCAGGACAAAAACTCTGTCAACAAGTTTTCAGCAATTTTTGAAAATACAAGTAGGATGAACATAATCTAATCTCCACAGGGACAATATTCCTATCCCTTCCCTGCTACTCCCTGTACAAGACAGGAGAGGATGGAACATGAGAGAAGGGGAAGGGCTTGTGTACGAAGTAGAGTAGTTCTGATCTTTCTCCTAGGACAAGCAGGATGAGTCAGCCACATATGGGTGTTGTCCCAACAGCTCCCAATTTGTGGATAAGCTCTCCAATAGATCAGAGATATATATATATATTTTTTTCTCTGAGTACGTGCAGTGCCCGGGCCCCACTGGGCATGCCCGAGCCCCACCCATTTCCCCCTGCTTCCCCCTAATCCCCATTCTTTAGTTTCCGCCCGTTCCCATCGGTTGGATTTTCTACAGCTCTCCATTACAACTTTTCTACTCATCAACTTGAAGATGCCTGAATCATCTAAAGAAACAACTGGGATGCAGGAGGAGGATGAACACACTGGATCCTCATGAATTGTGCGCCCACTGATTGGATCCGGCGCTCGAGGTTTCCGTGTTGCTTGCATTGTGCGCACATGTCACCACGTGCACGCAAGCTAAGGAAGAGGGCACTGAGAGACTTCATGAAGAGAAGTGAGGCCCGAGAATCTTCCTCCAGCAGCCATCCTCATCGGATTGCAGCAGCGGGGGATCCACAAGCTACAGCGGCAAGGAGCCTCCAGGATGCCCTGGCTCAGCTAATCCCCCCGCCTGCACTTGGCCCGGTAGAGAAATATCTCCCGGAGTCCCTGCATGTTGTCGCTTACAGCCAGCCTCTGCAGGGCAGCCGATAGGAGTCTCACCAGACCGAGAGATCTCTCCAGGAGCCCCTGCACGTTGCTGCTTACAGCCAGTCTCTGCAGGGCATGAAGAGAAGTGAGGCCCGAGAATCTTCCTCCAGCAGCCATCCTCATCGGAATGCAGCAGCGGGGGATCCACAAGCTACAGTGGCAAGGAGCCTCCAGGATGCCCTGGCTCAGCTAATCCCCCCGCCTGCACTTGGCCCGGTAGAGAAATATCTCCCGGAGTCCCTGCATGTTGCCGCTTTCAGCCAGCCTCTGCAGGGCAGTCGATAGGAGTCTCACCAGACTGAGAGATCTCTCCAGAAATCCATGCATGTTGCCACTACAGCCAGCCTCTGCAGGGAGCCGATCGGGGTTCAAAGGTAAGTCCTATCTGCTTGTTTTTGGGAAAACCTCTGATAATCTGTTGCAGCCCCGAGGGCTCTGCCCCACCCTCCTCCCAATCTGAATTTAAGGCGAAAGAATCTCCCATGCTTCTTTCCCTTGGAGGGGACTTGCAGACCTCTCCCCCCAGTAGGAGACATGCTGCCCCAGAGTTCAGCTTGTAAAGGACATGCTGAAAAAAAACCCAAAAAAACAACCAACTCGATGTTTCTTTCCCTCTTGGAGTCCTGCAGAGTCTGCAATTCACACCTCTACCACCCTGCCCCCCATCCCCCTCTCATGTTGGGAACCAGGAGTCTGCCTTTCTCAGCAGGGTGCTGATATCATCAGAGATGTGGCAGGTCAGACCATGCCTCTCCAAAGGTGGGGGTTTGAAACTCCTCAGTCTAAAAAGCTGTTTGCTCTTCATAAAACCTAGGCAGAGTGCTTTTCCAGCTAGCATGAGGGACTATGATACTGTTCATGATTTCTATAGAACTGAAAGGCATATGCAGCGCTGTACAGTTTATAATATACAATAGGCAGTACAGCAGGAGAAGCCCACTCAAGAGGCATTATCACTCCTCTTTCTCTGCCTCCAGGCACAGTGGGAAACGCAGCCAGGAGCACTGGCACAGATGAAGGGGTGCATCCTGCCCCCTCTC
Source organism: Geotrypetes seraphini (assembly GCF_902459505.1). Classification (NCBI taxonomy): domain Eukaryota; kingdom Metazoa; phylum Chordata; class Amphibia; order Gymnophiona; family Dermophiidae; genus Geotrypetes; species Geotrypetes seraphini. The sequence continues at coordinate 105,704,249 of NC_047088.1, read as the reverse complement.
TGCAGGCTCTCCCCCCCTCTCAAGAAGGACAGAGAAGGGCGGTGGGGTACATGGAGCCACCCAACCAGTCAAGTGAAACAGCACATGAACCTGCGAACCACCAGGGGTGGGACCAGCAGCCACAGTTAATCTTCCTGCTGACTACTCCTCTCTCAGCGGGCTACACTCCCCACAATGCCCCCCTTTAGAGGGAGCCACGCACAATAACATGGCGCGGTCCAGCGGCATGCCATGCACCCAAGCAACAGAGGAACAAGCTACACACCAGCCTCCAGCCACGCCCCAAGTCACCACCCACAAAAATAAATAAATAAATAATTCACTATAAAAAAAAAAAAAAAAGAAAACCCACAAACGAGGACTCACCCCAAGTCCCTCCAGAAACTCACAGCCTTTCTCAAGATCCACATGGGTGGACAACAAGTACCCAAGACAGAGTACTACAAGGCCTGAACTACCAGTACCAGTACTTCACGCAGAGACAAGATTTGGCTGACTCCCTCCTCAGGGCAACCAACATCAAGGAGACTGGGATTGAAGTACTAGATCTTTCCAGCCCAGGGATTCGACAACCCGCAGCAGCCATACATGGACATTGCGGTAGCTTAAGAGAAACAGGGCAGCACGACACCCCCCTCCAACCCCCGTCAGGGAAGGACCTGAAAAACCCTGGTTTCCACGGGGAAAAAGACCTTCGAGGGCGCAATGCTGAGCGCACGAATTGCTGCGCTCCAGTTCCAGATGCGGCTTTATCAGGAGGCCAGTGAGAGGAAATAAATAAATAAAATAAAATAGGGACTCCAGCTCACTACTGAGCCAGTCCACACTGGCAGCAGTCTTGCCCCAGCGCTCGCAACAGTAACATAACTGCTACGCAAACAAGCACCGCCCGAGGGGCAGGGGCATCCAAGGGCAGCCCTCTCCCCAAGGCAAAAACAGAACCTTGACCACCCTCCAGCCCAGCAGGATCAGATTGTCTGCGAAAGCTTGGTCCAGGATCACCAACCAGTGGGCCCTCAGCATCATCAAGCAGGGATTCTGAATTCGTCTCCACTCCCGCCCCCCCCCCCTCCGAGTGGGCGGGGCACCCTCCATCCGACGACCCAATTTTCCTGCAGCAAGGAGAGGACCTGCTTCGGCAGAATCAATAGAGGCGGTGACGAACAGAGGAGATCACCAAGGGGTTTCTACTCCAGGAAGCCCCGTGTCACCATGGACAAGGACAACGCTCGTTCCTGGATCTCTGCAAGCTCAACAGGTGCATACACAAGGTCCAGATGCACTCTCTGGGTACAGTTTTGGCCCTATTACAGCCCGAGTATTGGCTAGTATCCCATGCACCCAGCCCACAGGAGGCATCGTTGCTTCTATAGCCAAGACAGACGCCTCCAGTACAAGGTCCTGCCCCTTGGACTCTCAACGGCTCCAAGAGCGTTCACAAAGTGCGTGGCAGTGGCACATCCTCGCCTTCAAGAGGTGCGCGTCCTATCTTTTCTTGACAGCTGGCAGCCCCGTCAACCACCATAACCCTCCTCCAAGAACTGGGGTTCCTCATCAACTACATGAAATCCCACCTGATACCCACCCAGGGGATATCGTTCATCTGGGCAGTCATCGACACCATGCAGACCAAGGCCGTCCTACGGGACTACCAGATCAACGCCATGACATCCCTGGCCCAGTGCATCCCTGCCAGCAGCTCATCGTCAGCACGCTCCGGTCTTTGTTGTGAGCACACCAGACTACTCATGAGATCCCTGAAAGGGCACCTCAGACGTCACTGGGACCAGTGTACCCAACCTCTGACCACCCACCTATTGGAGCTCAGGGCCATAGGGAATGCCCTCGAAACCTTCAAACAGGCAGGGCAGTACTCACCCAAACAGAAAACCAGGTGGCCTTGCACTATATCAACAAACAGGGAGGGACAGGGTCAACCTCGCTCTGCAAGGAAGCTTGCCATATGTGGGAGTTCTCCAACTCCATTCAATGCCCCATCCAGGCAACTTACCTCCCGTGGGAGCAGAACGACCTGGCAGAAAGACTCAGCCACCAGCTGGATCCCGATGAGTGGTGTCTCAACCCAGCGGCGATGAAGAAGATCTTCAGCACCGGGGCACACCGAGCATCGACCTGTTTGCAACCGAACCGAACTCAAAATACTCGACCTTCTGCACAAAGAGATCAACCCATCGCCTTCTCAGCCCCGACGGCCTGTCTGTGAGTTGGAACCACGGACTCTTATATGCCTACCCGCCTCACCCTAAGTCCTGCAGAAGATTCTTCAGGACAGAGCAATGGTGATCATGATTGCCCTGTTCGAGCCCCTGCAACCATGGTTCCCGTTCTGGCAAGGGATAACGGTTCACCCACCTCTCCCCCCTCCCGATCAGTGCAGTTCTCATTACACAACGCGGGAACCTTACCCTCCACCACGACCTGCGTTCCTTAGCCCTGACCGCATGGATGATGAGAGGATGAACCTACCACAAGACGTGGAGCACACACTTATGGCAGCCAGAAAACCTTCAACCAGAAAACGCTATGGGTTGAAAGGGAGAAGGTTCCGCTACCAGTGCACAGACACGCAGCGAGACCCCTACAACTGCCCCATACCGGACATCCTGCAGTACATACTGAGCTTATCTCAGGGGGACCTAAAACCCACTTCCATCAAGGTCCACCTAAGTGCAATCGCGGCATACCACGCTGGCCTAGACAACAAACCAGTGTCGAGGCATCCAGGAATCACAAAATTTCATGAAGGGACTGTCCAATCTGCACCCACCGGTCAGACCACCACCGCCAGGATGGGACCTCAACTTGGTGCCGCATCAGCTCACCTCGACCCCTTCAAAACTTTGGGGGAGGCAGATCCCGTATTCCTGGCCGGGAAAACCCTGACCATCGTGTCGGCCGACACACTCCCCCATGAGAACAGGGTGGTACCCAGAACCCACCCCCGATTCTTGCCGAAGGTGGCTTCAGCGTGCCTCCCGGCACTCTACATCTCCCCACAGGGAGGCACACTGCCACCTCAGCAACACCTCCTGGACTGTGTGCGGGCCCTGACTATGCAGCAGATTAGACAAGCCTCAATTGTTCGTCTCCTACGACCAAAACAGACCAGGACTTCCGGCCACCAAACGCAGGCGCTCGCGCTGGATATAAGAGTGCATCCCCTTCACCTATAGAAAAGCGCAGCATCAACCGCAGGTGGGAGCCAACGCCCACCAGCGCAGAACCATAGCCAACACAACGGCTCATCTGCACCACACACCAATAGGGGACATCTGCAATGCAGCCACTTGGTCCTCCATGTACACCTTCACCAAGCACTACTGCCTCGACATAGCATTCCAAGCTCCAAATGCATTCAGCCGAGCAGTCTTGGAAGTGGCCTTTCCCTCCCGGGAGGGACAGCAACCACTAGCACAGCCTTGACAAACACTGATCAAGTAGGGTGTTATAAATATCGACAAATACTGATCAAGTAGGGTGTTATAGATATTGATTAAGTAGGTCTTCCAGCACTCCTGCCTAGACTGAATGTGGAATAGGCAAGTATGAATTCTCACATGCAAGTACAAATTGTCACTGTTGACCAGTTGGTTTCTCACTGTTCATTGATTGTCATTGACCAGTTTCACTGTTCTGTGAGTTAAGTAGGTCTTCCAGCACTCCTGTCTAGACTGAATGTGGAATAGGCAAGTATGAATTCTCACATGCAAGTACGAATTGTCACTTTGACCAGTTGGTTTTCTCACTGTTCATTGATTGACATTGACCGTTTCGCTGTTCTGTGAGTTAAGTAGGTCTTCCAGCACTCCTGTCTAGACTGAATGTGGAATAGGCAAGTATGAATTCTCACATGCAAGTACGAATGGTCATGTTGACCAGTTGGTTTCTCACTGTTCATTGATTGTCATTGACCAGTTTACTGTTCTGTGAGTATTATTGCTCAGTTAACACAGCACTATATCTAAAACCTTGTTTCCACAACTTCACCTGCTTTGCCTGATTACCCTGCCCGGCTCGGCCTCCACAGCCAGGCGAGGGATGCACAAAGCACTAAGGCGCAGGTCCAGTCGGTACATCCCTCGGCTAGGGAGTCACCCATATGTGGCTGACTCATCCTGCTTGTCCTAGGAGAAAGTGTAGTTACTTACCTGTAACGTAGGTTCTCCGTGGACAGCAGGATAGTCAGCCACACAATCCACCCGCCTCCCCATACGGCCAACCCGGCCTCAGCTAGGAACATCCTGGGGATTAGAGGGAAGCAGGGGGAAATGGGTGGGGCTCGGGCATGCCCAGTGGGGCCCGGGCACTGCACGTGCTCAGAGAAAAAAATAAAAAATAATAATAATATCTCTGAGCTATTGGAGAGCTTATCCGCAAATTGGGAGCTGTTGGGACAACACCCATATGTGGCTGACTATCCTGCTGTCCACAGAGAACCTACGTTACAGGTAAGTAACTACACTTTCTGCTCCAAGTTCAACCCTTCCCTTCTGTTCCTGAATGGCATGAGAGGGAAACCTTGAGTGAGGAAGCAGAACAGTTTGTGTTTTGCTCTGTTTCATCTACTATAGTCTCCCCCCTTCTCCTTCCTGTTCCCTATATGACTGGATACTTAAGAGAAATGATGAGGGAAGCTTTTGATAGGGAGCACACAGCTCTTTCCTCTGTGCTATCTGTTCAAGCCTCCTTCCCCTTCTGTTTTCTGTGCACTGTCCAGGAGGGAAGGAGCTGAAAAAGGAAGCAGAAGATGGTTCTCTGCTGAGTGAGAGTCAGCACAGCTGGAGGGCATTAAATCTTTGCAGATTCAGACCTGCACAGCTCCCTAGGTTCCTGTTTTCTCCTTTCCCCTCTCATACTCTCTTTCAGATGAGTCTGGGGTCCTGGGATCACAGAGAATTTCACACTCCGTTCCACCCCCCTGCATCCTGGCCCTCTCCTTCTCTGCACTCTGTTTGAAGCAATTAACAGTACCACACTTTTTTGATCCCTGAGATTTGAGGTAGAGAATGACACAGTGCCAGAATTCATCACCGTTCCCGTCCCCACGGATAACCGCGGGAAACCATCTTCATGTCATTCTTTAAGGAGAGAGGGAAGAATCAGAGTACGAATGGCCTCAACCACTGACCCTCAAGTTTTGCTGTGAAGAATACTGGTGTAGGACTGAGGTTGAAAAAGACACTAGAAAATGGCATGGGATTATTTCCTGCGGTTATCCGCGGGGACGGGGACGGTGATGAATTTTGCCACCGTGTCATTCTCTAACTTGAGGTACTAGCCAAGTGAATTATTACACCATATGCCCAGACTTATGAATGTCCTGCTCCAACCTACCTTCCTACAATGAGAAGCTCCCGATCTCCAGCCCGAGGTCTGAATCGTGTCCAGACATCAATGGTGAAAATAGTGCTGCTGCTGTTAAAGATGGAGGCCAAAGAGCTCATTAATGCAGCCAGCATGACAGCTAACATCAACCCTCGAAGACCTGCAATAAGAGAATAAAAATAAACAAAATAGATGAAGATAGGAAAATAGAAATATGGATTGAAAATTAGAGAGAGATTGCAAAGGCTAGAAAAGACAAAGATATAAAAAAGTAGTGCCAGAAGTGAAGAGAATTAAAAAGCAACAGGAAAGACAAAGGGCATTTGAAACAAGAGCTAAAAGTAGGAGAATTAGAAAAGCTGGAAGAAAAAAAGCAGATAAGAAAAGAAGCAAAGTTAAAAAAATATAATGAATAGAAAAAATTAAAACAGAAGACAGGTCGAGAAAAACAGGAGAAACAAAAGATATAGGACCCAAATGCACAGCCCACAGGAATTGAGTGGGCTGTGTCGCTATTATCGCTTTATGAAAGGGGCCCATAGAGAAGTAAAGGAAAGACAAGAAAAAAGATATACAAGGGGGTGCTGAAAAGTTCCCAGCCCAACCAAGAAGGGAATGATGAAGAGCCATGAAACTTACAAGCTATTCCACATATTCACCCCTAAGTTCCAACACACTTGGCACATCATGTTTGAAGTTTCTGTAACCCCTTCTAAAAAATACTCTAATGTCTGGTCACTGAAATACTGCTCTGCTGCTGCAATCACCTCCAAATCACTTGAAAATTGTTGCCCTTTCAAACTCTTTATTGATTTTCCAAACTGCAATAGTGCAATACAGAAATATATCATATATAATAAGTCAATATAAGCACATTTAACTTTCAAATACATATAATCAACCATTTTCTCCCCCCCCACCCATGTAATGATAATTTAATAAAACACAGAAGCATAGATTTTCCCAATAACCTTACCCTATTCAATTAGTCGTATCCTTCCATCCTCCCACCCATCCCAACTATAAATATTTAAAGATCAAATTATGACAGAAATAACCCCCCCTTTCCTGGATGTGTACCAAAATAAACAAAAACTGACACACAATCAAAAACCTATTATAATGAGGTAACATAAGATGTCAATGGGCCCCATACTAATTTAAATATATTACCATGCCCCAAACTATCAGCGTTCATCCTTTCAAATCTATAACTGGAACAAAGATTTGCTCACCAGAAAGGAAAATTTAAACGAGCATAGTTCTTCCAATTTCGGGTTATCATCTGGATGGCTATCCCAGTCATTATAAGGAAAAGACGGCCTTTATATTGATCCAAATGACCTCCACATACATTAGTGGAATTGATGATTCCAAAATGTTATTAATCCTACCCCTTATTGAACTCTTTTTAAGGTTTGGAAATAAAATAATCAGACGGAGCAAGATCTGGTGAGTAAGGTGGATGGGTATATGCACTGAAACCCCAACTGCGTCAAAATATCCATCATTTTGCCAGCCTTGTGAACAGGTGCATTGGCTTGCACAAAGAGAACTTTCCGCAGCGTCCTCTCCTTTTTTCTTTCAATGCCTCCCTTAATCAGCACAACAAGTTACAGTAGTATTCTGTATTAACTGTTTGAAAGACAGTCATTTCAACACCTTCCTGATCCCAAAACACTGTGGCCATAACCTTTCTTGCTGACTATTGGGTCTTGAATTTCCTTGGCCTTGGAGAATCTGAGTGCCGCCATTGCATGGACTGTTGTTTTATCTCAGGATCAGAGTGATGTGTCATCAATAGTAACTAGTTATTCCAAAAAGTTGAAACCAGCTTGCTGAAAATGCTGCACAATCAACTTGGAAGTGTCCACTCAATGTCGTTTCTCATCAGCATTCAAACATTTGGACACCCACTTGGTTAACAGCTTCTACATACCCAGCTGCTCGTTCCCTGCCAACACATTCCCTGGATTTCTGTAGTGTCTCAGCAATTGTTTTAGCTGATATTCGCTGATTTGCCAAAATCAAGTCATGGACATGGTCAAAATTTCAGGAGTTGACACCATTTGAGGCCTCCCAGACTTTTCTTCATCTTCAGTCTCGAAATCTTCACAATGAAAGTTTCCACACCACTTCACTGTGGAGTATGAAGGGCATTTGTCACTCAGGCCAGGATTATTAAAAAACGCATTAAAAATGAACAGTCTGCTAACGCAGCCGTTTTGATAGTGAATTGAAAAAAGAGAGACATTTTTAAAAAATCACACATACAGATGAGGTAAGCAGACAGCAGTGAAGATTCGCTAAATTTGCATGTGTCCATCGTTGAGGCACATGCGCAGAAAAAATGCATTAACCCCCCCTCAAAAAAAACCACAACAGTGGGAAAGATGCCCACTCTCCCCACTGCCAAGACACCTGCCGCCGCTCAGCCACGCTCAGCCTGCACCAGGCCTTTCCCTCTGACCCAGCCCATCCCTTTCTGATGTAACTTTGCATATATCATAACTCTGCCTGGATTGTTATCTATTGTTATTTTTCTACCTTTCTGAAAGAATAAAAAGGAAAGAAAAATATAAATGGAGATACTTGTAGAGAAGAGAAATAAGAGAAAAAGCAAAATAGTGAAAAATAAAAGAAAACATGACAAAGGGGGATGAGAAGACAATACTTATTATTGGAGGTATGTCAGTGACTGGTATTCTTACCATCTGGCATTAATGTAACTACCAGTTTGGGGTAAGCGATGTTGGAGCATCCCACCTCAGTCCCACAGATTCGTTTACACTCAGAAGGCACCACACATGCAATCTCATCTGCAAATACACAAGAAATAATGCGTTATACAAGCCTTCTGGACAAAAGACCCTACCCAATAGTTACTATTATTGCACCTGGTTTTATAACAGGATGGTTACCCGATTGAATTTCTTATGTGCTGCCTGCTTGCTCAAAAGCTATTAAAGCGGTGTATATTCATGTACAGTAGATATGTTTTTGTCCCTGGAGGACACAATTTGCATTTGCACTGAGGTTATATGGTGGGTTATATGACTTGTCCAAGTTTACAAAAAGCTGCAGTAGGCTATTCATCTATAATAAAGGCATAGGGACACCTATGTACCTTTATAAAATAGGCATCTAGAACCAGCTCCAATAGTGTGGTAGATTTTAAGGATTTCTTCTCAAGATAAATTTGGGTATGTTATCATCTTCATTGATATATTTTTATCTTACTTGAAATGTTTATTGAGCAATGATAGTCTCTATCTCATTTATTTATTGAATAGAGTTCTAGTGAGCTCAATTTTTTTTATATACATTTAGAATGTTTTAAAATTTTTGTTTTTGTTGCAGGTGCTAGCCTTTTTTGGTTGGCCAATTTATTGAATATGAAAATTGAAACATTGAGACAGAAAGCATAAAATATTTTTGACTATGGGACTCATTTTCAAAAAAGATAGATGTTGAAAAGACAGCATAAACCAACACATGGACGTCTTATAGTCAAAACGTCCATGTAGGCATTCTCAATACAGACTTTCTAGACTTCTTTCTGGTTGTTTTGTGTCCAGTGCGTCCAAATCTTAAGGGAGTGTGTGTTAGAGGCATGTTTTGGATGGGCTTAGGATTTGGACGCTCATCAGGCATAATAAAACGTTTAACAAAAGTTCCTGGGCTTTTTTTTTTTTTTTTTTAAGATATTTGGAGCTAGACATTTTAAAAGTGTCTAAATGCTAAAAATGTGCCCAAACTGACCAGATGATCACTGGAGGGATTAAGGCATGATCTCCCCTTACTCTCCCAGTGGTCACCGACCCCCTTCCTACACCCAAAGATGTTAAAAAACAGTATATCCTAGCCTGTATTACAGCTGTTCTTGTGGTATACAGGTGGGATGTTTTGGATGGGTTTTGGAGGGCTCACCTTCATAAGAACTTAAGACTAGCCTTACTGGGTCAGACCAATGGTCCATCAAGCCCAGTAACCTGTTCTCATGGTGGCCAATCCAGGTCACTAGTACCTGGCCAAAACCTAAGGTGTAGCAATATTCCATGCTACCAATATAGGGCAAGCAGTGGCTTCCACCATGTCTTTCTCAATAACGGATTATGGACTTTTCCTCCAGGAACTTGTCCAAACCTTTCTTAAAACCAGTTATGCTATCCGTTGTTACCACAACCTCTGGCAATGCGTTCTAGAGTTTAACCTCTTCTCTGAGTGAAAATTTTTTTCCTCCTATTGGTTTTAAAAGTATTTCCCTGTAACTTCATCGAGTGTCCCCTAGTCTTTGTAATTTTTGACAGAGTGAAAAAACGATCCAATTGTACCCGTTCTACTCCACTCAGGATTTTGTAGACTTCAATCATATCTCTCCTCAGCCGTCTCTTTTCCAAGCTGAAGAGCCCTAACTGTTTTAGTCTTTCCTCATACGAGAGGAGTTCCATCCCCTTTACCATCCCTTTCTTTATCCCCCTTGTACCCATTTTTGTTTGTATGTTGGTTGTATTTTTGGTTTTGTTTATTGCCTCCCTTATGTCTTTTTAATTTTTGTTTTTAATATATTATTATTGTAAATCGCTTAGACTAACTGTGGTTGTATTTGCAGTATATCAAATAAATTGAAAAATTGAAACATACATACTGTTTCTAGTGACATGTGTGACAGCCACTGCAGTACCCCCTAGAATGCCCCTCTGATGTGCTCAGCTCTCTATGAACAGAGAATGTTGGCTGCTTCAAGGTCTGAAAAACTTTATTTTGTGCGCCCAATGCCACTTCCATGCCAACAGTTACATTACGCACTGTAAAGCTCCTCAGGTGTGATTCTGGTGCCATTTTTCTAGGCGCCTAGAGGCGCCTTGAAATTTGTTTTAAAAGTGACTTTAAATGGCATTTTGCACGCTGTTTGTAGAATATGGGCCTTTCTTTCTAGAGGAGAATAAATCTACAGACTTTAATGGACAGTATCGCTAACCACAATTCTCCCAAGGAACGTAACCTCTTGTTGATTTGCATACAGTAATCAAATCTGTCAAATAACTAGGACATAACCCATATAAAATCTTAAAAATAAAAATCAAACTTTTAAAATCTATTCTTGCTGCAATTGGCAGCTTGTGTAGTTGTCGTAACAATGGAGTAGCATAATCATATCTAGTTCCTCCTAAAACTAATTTAGCTGCAGTATTTTGCATAATCTGCAGTCATTTCATAAAGTTATTATTATTATTATTATTTCATCTGTTTAGCAGGAATACCTAGCAAGCAAATATTACAATAATCTATTGAAGTAAGTACAAGAGACTGAACAATAACCTGTAAATAATTTCTCTCTAAGAAATGTTTCATTCTATACAATATAAATTCAAAATCCCCATCCTAAAAGGTAGATTAAAACCTGAAAAGATATATTTTCAAAGATCTTTGAAACTTCATATAGGAGGGCAATACAATTTATATACAAATAATGATAATCAACCAAGCACTTATAATCAATCAGTATCTATACAAAAGATAAAAATTCCCTCCCCCATCCTTCATTACCATCATTACCAAAACAAAAGATATACCCCCCTTCCCGCTTCCACCCCCCCTGGATGTGTGGGTGAAAAATAACGGAAAATAAAGATAAAGGACAACTATAGCAAATCTACAAAAGACGTCAATGGACCCCAAACTAATTTGAATATCTTAATTATGCCCCAGCATGTCAGCATTCATTTTCTCATATTTATAAATTAAACATAAGCTCGCCCACCAAAAAGGAAAACTAAGGTGATCCCAATTCTTCCAATTGCAAGTAATCATTTTCATGGCTATCCCTCTTTAAGTGCACCTTATGAGCAGAAGGAAACAGGAGTAGTAATTCTTTTGAAAAATGACTGCCCATTAACAATTCTAAAATAGGTAAATATGAAGGAGCCATCCTATGAATTATCTGAAAAACAATGGTGCATATTTTAAACTTACATCGAGCATTAATAGGTAACCAATGAAGTCTAGTTTAAAAAAAGGGGCATTTAGATATTAGAATAGCTATCTGAGAGTTTTAAAAACTTGATTATTTGAACTTTATTTGCTTTAGTAAAGGTCAGGTTATACCAAAATGTTTTTTTTATGGGTCTGAATATTATGAATAGATCAAATGTATATTTTCCCAGATATTCCTGACTTCTTATGTGATCTGCATAGAATTTACAAGCTATTTGCAGAATTAAAGCATTGTATTAGATTATATATTAGGTATACCTTTATATAAGATGCGACTGATCATGCCTGGCATTACCATGAGAAACATGGGCAGAAACTTGAGGTAACCACAAAGGATGCATCCAGCCTTCACATGGGTCACATTCTTGCCGGCCAGGCACCGCTGGACAATTACCTGAGAACATCCAGAGAGAAGAGCAATTGAGAGGGCAAGGAGGAGGTGATGGAAGGAAAGGATGCAAGAGTAAGTGATTAGCATATGACTTGAGCGGAAAGATGTGTGTACAAGGAACCTAAAGAAAGAGGAAATGGAGAAGAAGTGGGGTCCATATCAATGCTCTCTCTAAGGAGTGGCTGGGAGCATGCAAATGATTTTTGTGTGAGCAACAACTAAAAACTAACAATTGTTGATCCCAGTATTAGGAATGCATTTCTATGTATAGCACACAATCCATCACACATGTGGTAATTAATTTGTATAGTTTAATTTTGTTTGAAAGTCAGGTCAGGTCAGTATTTTTGTATGTATGTAAAATGTATGAGCGATTACTCATACACTCCACTTAGAGGGAACATAGGTCCACCATATCCCATCACCACTCTGACTGATACTTGTAGAAAAGTATCCATATAGTTTACAGACATATGCCATCATTACATTAGAATCAGGAGAATGGGATCCATACTTGTCACTACCTCACAACCAGGATAAGGTGAACCATATCTAGTTGCATGTCCAGTAGTGCAAGATGGTGTTCTGTTCCTGGTCACTGCTCCAGTAGCAAGCAAAGGAATTCCCTACCAGTCAGGATGATGGCGTTGCCTAGTGGTTAGAGCTATAGCCTCAACACCTTGAGGTTGTAGGTTCAAATCCCATGCTGCTCCTTGTGACCCTGGGCAAGTCACTCAATCCTCCATTACCCCAGATGCATTAGATACACCAGGATAGATAGGAAAAATGCTTGCGTACCTGATTGTAAACTGCTTAGATAACTTTGATAGGCAGAATATAAATACCTAAATAAATAGATAGAGGTTCCACATGTAGTCACAATCCTAGTATTAGGAAAAGGGGTTCCATACCTGGTCACTACACCAATACCAGCAGGATACAAGGGTCAGGCCAATGAGCAGGGCAGGCCAGGGCAGATCACCAATCAGAGGATCTCGGAACATGTTGAAAGAATCAGATCGAGGTTTGTAACATGCCTCGGATATATTATACAAATGTGGCTCTGGTGAGATGTGCATTCTGGGGATGGCATTCATGTATTTCTCAAAAAGACCGTTGTAGCCTCCAATTTCATTAAATGCTGCAGATCCAGACAGAAATTATTAACACGAATAATAGCTGTCCTCAAAATCATTACACCTACATCATTCTGTACAGTTTCTCCTGCTGGGAGAGGCTAGGCTTGCAAGAGCTATAAGTGCCATCGTTAGGGTGTTGTTTTTTTTTTTTTTTTTTTTTTTTTTTGGGGGGGGGGGTTTGTAGTCATTAACATTTAAAGAAAATATAAATGGAGAGATGCAGGATACTTACCATACCCCATGAGTACAAAGGCACCAGCAATGATGACAAAAGTTTGCACAGTGTCAGTATACATCAAGGCAGCTAGGCCTCCTATGGAACATAATGAGGAGCTGCGTGTTAGAAGCACTCAGCATTCTAGTAGCATTGTAGATGCATAATGTATGTTTTGTGTGACTATATCTTGTATGTCTATGTGTTCTTTGCCTGTGCTTGTACACATTTGTAGATTAAAAAAAAGAAGTGGAATTGTGGAGCCAGTAAAAAGGGGCGGGACATCAACAACAGAAAACGAGGGATTCAATTAAGATGTGACTTTTCTCTGCTGTTCTAGGGTTACTCCATCCTCTCCAACTCCCTGCAGACTTCATGAAAGAGAGAAACTGGAGCAGGAATTAATCTACTTATATACATCTGTGCTTATAATTAAGTCTGTGGCTGTGTCTACTGTATATGTACTCAATAGATCTTGACTCAGATGGAAGGATTGGACAGAGTTCCGGTCAAAAGGTGGGAACAAGCCAAATTGACTCTCTAATGATCCCTAGGCAAATACGTAGTTCATTCACCTGGATTTTTCTCACACTTGTTTTTTTAGCAGTAGCTCAAGGTGTTTCATTCAAGTTTATTTGAAATACTGCCTATAAAGTAATATAATTAAATGGCACACAATAAAATAATATAAGGGGAAACAGGAAATTATATTAGAAGGCCTAGATTAAAATTTATTATAGAATAATCTAAACAGAGTGAAATATGATGCTTAATTCTTATCTAATGTTACAATCCACCTTCAGGTGTTAAGTCTTTAATCCTGAAAATACCAAATACAGTAAAACGTTGGATTGCAAGTAACTTAGTTTGCAAGACAAGCAAAACATTTTATTCAATTTAAACTTGATATACAACCAATGTCTTGCAATACAAGTGCATACAGTATACACACATCACAACTGAGTGTCGTGACTGTTCTAAACAAGCAAAGTCTTGCAATACGAGTACATACAGTATACACGCATCACATCATCACAATTGAGCCGATGGTTCATCTCTCTTAAATGCTCTGGGAGAGTAGTGACTGTTCTAAATGAACAAGGTCTTGCAATACAAGTGTGTATAGTATTATGTATTAAAGTTTTTGGGTTGTGGAATGAATTGTCTTGAGTTTCCATTATTTCCTATGGGGAAATTCGCTTTGATATATGAGTGTTTTGGATTACAAGCATGCTTCTGGAACGAATTATGCTCACAAACTAAGGTTTTACTGTAATACTATACTGTAATTATACAGGAGCTGTTCCACCTTCATTCTCCAAGCATTTTAGGGAGAGAAAACTAACTAAATGAGAAAGATCTACAAAGACATATTTTAAAGAGCGATATCTAATAATACACTTGCAGGGGTAACGTAAAAAAAAAATCCCCCCTAATTGGGTTACCCCTGGTTTCAAAATTAGAAACTCTCATCTCCTCTTCTGCGTTTCTCTCGAAATGTCAGGGAAAATCTGTATTTTGAACCCCAGGAAGTCCTTAAATCTATTCTTGAAGAACAATTTAAGAATCCAGTCTTTATCTGGGGATAGAACAACAGTCATCAATAAAGTAGCTGAAACAGCTGCTTCTGTAAGATTACTCCAAAATTGCGGTAACATCTAAGTGACCTTCCTAATGGTCATGATCCTGATTCTGAGTTTCTTGATGCTTTAAAGATAAATAATAAGCCCTTGTTAGGGGAGGTAGTGAATTTTCTGGTATTCCCAGTACCTCCATAAAATAACATCTAATTAATATCATGAGGAGTGATCGAGGAAATCTTAGTAAAATTTATCAGCCGCAAATTATTAGCACGATTACTGTTCTCAAGGGCCTCGAGCTTCCTCCTCAGGATAATATTGTCTTTCACAATTAAGTCTTGATTTTGTTTAATTGTTATTATCTCTTCTTTGACTATCTAATGTCACCAAAGTCAAATCTTGTTTAGAAGTTTAATTTCCTCTTTCTGAATTTTAAATTCTTTGTCCAAATGCTCTATATGTGGACTAAGAGAGTTACCTAGATTCACCACCAAGTCCCAAAGAGCATCTAGGGTAACCTCCGGGGGTTTAAGTGCTGAAAAACTTTTGCAAGTGTAGAAAGATACTGTTCTTTAGATTGTTTTACCTCCTGAGGCGCTTGTGTCTCATTAGCCTGAGATGTACCAGCCGTAGTTCCATTCAGAGGGGAAAAACCTCTCCGAGTTGTTTCCACTGGCAAGCCCTCTGAAATGCTGGGCTCCGAGACTGAGAAAACTTCCTCTTCCGGGGTAATCTCATCTCGCGGGGAGCTTGCTCTTTGCGGAGTCGGCTGTAGAGGTGGAGTCCTGATATTGGGGCTCAGGGTAACATCGAGCCCAAGGATAGCCGCGGCGGCATTACTCACTGACAGCGGTTCCAGCGGGTGATTCCCCGATGGCACTTGCCCTTGTTGGAGGCGTCTGAGAAAGTCATCTATGGTAATTGATGGCGGTTCTGAGCGTCGATTGGCTCCACCAATGCTCTTCCCCCTTCTTTTCAGCATAGGTGGGAAATACTTCTCACCGCTTACTCGAAAATAAGACAACGATCAAAGGCGTCCTCGCAGCTAGCAGATACTGGCGTCCATCTTGGATCTGGCACCTATTTTTGACATGAATCGTACCTCCAGAGGCGCCTACTCGCACCTGCCACTTCCGGCGTTAGCCATGCCTACAGAAGTGTTAGGCACGATTCTGGTGCCATTTAATTTAGGCACCAGTAGTCACCATGAAATTTCTTTTAAGTACTGTTTTAAATGGCATTTTGGACTTAGGCGCCAGTAGGGTGCCTACTGGCGCCTAAGTCAAGGCGCCGTTGAGAGAATATGGGCTCAGTGTTAAAAGGAAGGTTCTGTCACAGATATTACTGTTAGCCACCTCAGCTCGAGAGCCATCTTAGTCTTTGGAGGGGAAAAATGCTCTAAAAGTCAGCTTTTTAAATAATTACTATGCACCACATCTCTTTTTATTTGAAACGGAATACAAAAAATCTGCTTCACAG
Organism: Geotrypetes seraphini; assembly: GCF_902459505.1. NCBI lineage: Eukaryota > Metazoa > Chordata > Amphibia > Gymnophiona > Dermophiidae > Geotrypetes > Geotrypetes seraphini. The sequence continues at coordinate 105,688,103 of NC_047088.1, read as the reverse complement.
TAGAATTTGCTACATTAACACACAAAAAAAAACCCAATTTAACAACTAAAGTTTATTTCATTATCTGTGAATCAATGTTAACAATGTTCAAGTGATATGTCACTGACTAATGTAGTGCCCTAAACTGGGAATTACTTTTAAGGCATTAGGATCAGAAATGGATTAAAAGAGACATAATTCCTTTGGGTGCCAGATTTAAGCCTGTTGAATGCTGGAGCAAAGTTAGGTGCCCTTACCCAGTATTCTACAACTATGCATGTAATGTTTTGACACACCCCTGACAAGCCCCTTCCATGGCCACACCCCCTTTTATGCTACACGCTATGGGAGTTAGGTGCTCTGCCTCATGAACAGCGCCTAGCTAGATGCACACAAAAATTTTAATGGGTGCCAATTAACATCAACAATTGTTGTTAGTACCTGATTATTTGATGGTTAAGATGGTTAAGATTATTTGTGCATGCATCTCAACAGTGCGCCCTAACATGGGCACCACATATAGAATCCAGGAGATGGTGCATAAATTCAAGGTGGCATTCTTAAGGGGAGGTACATGGGCAGGTCTCACATTTATACATATGGATTGTAGAACTGGCACGAAGGCTCTGATTCTATTTACAGTGCCTAACTTGTAGGCGCTGTTGAGTATGGTTGTCAATTATCCCCTAGGTGCCATTTATAGAATTACACCTATGGGCACCTAAACAATCTTAGGCACTGGTAGACATTGAAACATTAGGTGCACTGCCACATAGGCCAGGGTATTCTTGGCCTAAATGAGTGTGCCTAAGTTAAATCACACCTAAATGCTGCATTGAATTTGCCCTAGCCACGCCTACTTTCTAGTAGGTGCCTCAGGGTAGACGCCTACCTCAAAGTAGTAGGCACCTACCAAATTAGGTGCCTAGCGGATCATTTTTTTAAATTAATTTTTAAAGGCACTTTCAGTTATCAGTGTTGAATGAATAATTAAATTAGGTGCCTAGATTGGCTAGGCGTGCCAATCTAGGCACCTAACTTTTGGCATCTTTTATAGAATCAGTGCAGTTTTTATTTCTATTTGTGATCCCTTGTTCTGTGCTTGGTAAAGGTCTATCTGTGTTTTGGGTGTGAAGAAGTTATTTAAAGTTGTTTTATGTGTGATAGTAATGGCAGGTGGGGAGATCAAGGGAGGGGCAGTGAAGAGAGGGGGGGATCAGGGCCCTCCTCCTTAATTTCTGTCCTGGGCCAGATGGTGTACATCTGAAGCTGCTGAAGGAACTTAGGGAAATTCTGGTGGCTCTGCTGACTGACCTTATCAATGAGTCTCTAGAGTCAGAAGTGGTACTGGAGGACTAGAGAAGGGCAGATGTGGTCCCTCTCCACAAAAATAGAAGTAAGAAAGAAGTAGGAAATTACAGGCTGGTAAGTCTGACTTTTGTGGTAAGCAAATTAATGGAAATGCTTTTAAAACAGGGAATGGTGTTTAGGGGTGATCCTCTAGTGACATCATAAAAAGTATAAGAATATGGAGAATGCAGCTTGGGCTCTCAGAGACATTTTTTACACTGATAGATGTCGGCACTCTGTCATGTCGTAAATCTCTCTCCTGTGTGCTAACTTGATTATATGCTGAGATCTTCTGTAAGATTATTTGATATGCTGTTTATTACTAAAAATATACTCCTGTAACAATAAAATATCAGCATTATTCTAAGGCACATAGGGGTAAATTCTCTATTAGTACGTCTAACTTAGGCGTGCGGTAGACGTCCCTACAACCTATTCGCGCAATATAGATGCAGGTTTCTGAAACGTCATTAAGACGTCTCCAATGGACCCGTGATAGACGTGGGTACGATTTTTTTTTTTTTTTTTTTAACTATATATTAGTTGATCTAGCAATATCAGTGAGGTAGGGAATGGCAGACAGAGAACACTGCTGTGTTGTATCTTTTTCCTCTAGGATATCAGAATTGTACAGTTTACCATTAATACAAGGAAAAAAAATATGTTATGTTTCAAAGGAGAACTAGAAGATGAAACGTACCGAGTGGGTGTTGAACTTACATTATCAGTATGGAAGGTGGGAACTGGTAGATGTATGCTCCACAGAAAGCTGTACAGAAATGTCATACTCACCTCCTATTAGAAGTGGAAAGGATAGGACTTTGAACACCATATAGACTTTTTATAAACTTCGTTTAAGTTCCACAAAGACTGGCAGGAAAGGCACCCTAAGTCATCCAATAAGCTTTCTCTCGATTTCCCAGAGACATTATTTCAGAGAGGATAGTTTAGAAGTGATATCTTGCTCGAAAGAACACTCTCCTGGTCTTAAAACATTGCAACAATCAGCTCATTCTTCACAACAAAGGTAAATCCCATAACTTACACTGGCCCAACTTAGAAACAGAATTAAAACACAGATTAGACCTGAATGTGGCTTCTAGTTCACAGGAAGAGGAAGTAGCAAGCAGCACAATGCTAACCTCATTGTGACATCATCAAGGTGCACCTGGAAGGTAGATATGCCACAAGTAAAAGACAAGCCGGGAGTTGAACTCACAACCTACAGATGATCGATATAGTGCTTTTACTCACTGACCTACACCTGTGTCTCTGGTTCCCCTGTCATAGCATACCTTAGTGATGTGCTAAAGTATACTCTACTTAGCTATCATATCACAGTCAGTTGAGGCAAAAGACTGGTAGCTCAATGGTGTAAAGTTCGCTTCAATTACAACCTCTCTAAAATATGGAGAAACCCATCAGGCATTCCACAGGGGTCCCCACTATCCCCACTACTCTTCAACGTCTATATAGCTTCACTAGGAACGAAGCTAACCCAGCGAGGCATAAAAGTATTCAGTTATGCTGACGACTTCACAATCATAATCCCGTTTACAACATCCCCCTCTGAAATCACCCCCACAGCAACTGAAGCGCTAAACATGATGGATCAATGGACCACAGATTTCAAACTGAAGCTCAATTCAGAAAAAACTAAATTCTTCATAGCCTCGCCACACGCACAGAATACGACAATACCATTACACATTAACAATCTAAACTACCCCATTCAACCAACGATGAAGATTCTAGGAGTAATACTAGACCAAGGACTAACCATGAAAGACCACATAGACTCCTTAATCAAAAGAGAGTTTTTCACTCTCTGGAAACTTAAGTCCATTAAGGCGTACTTCCACACTTCCACTTTCAGAATGCTAGTACAATCCCTAATACTAAACCACCTGGACTATTGCAATATCACCCATCTGACAATCCTCCAGAAGCAAATGCAAAGACTACAACTGATACAAAATGCAGCAGTCAGGATAATTTTCGGGCTGAAGAAGTCCGATCACATAACCCCTTCCTACCAACTCCTATACTGGCTGCCGATGGAGGCACGCACGAAGTTCAAGCTAGGATGTCTCTGCTTCAAAGTATTAAATGGTCTAGCCCCAAAATACATTACAGACCTCTTCTCATTCCCAACCAACAGACATGAAAGAAAAACACACATGAAATTTGTCTCCCCACCGGCTAGAGGGTGCAAATATAAGAGACACCATCAATAACTGCTATCATATCAAGCAGCCATATGGGGTAAAGACCTAGAAAAATTAATTATGCACACAAACAACTATGAAGAATTCAGGAAACACCTAAAAACTTACCTATTCCTGAAATACCTAGGTAACGAACCGGAACATCAACCCCCCTCGTAACATCACCACATACCTGAACGTGCAAACTGCTAACCCCAACCCCTATTCGCTAAATATGAACACTCTATGAACTTACGGAATATTTCTACTTCTGTGTAAACAACTTGGCACTTCCTGGCCTTGCAACACACAAACTGACGTTAACATCATTAACGTCATCAGATGTACACTGCTATATTCTCCAATTCGTTGTACGAAATATACACTGCTATACTCTTTAATTAGCTGTTCGTAAAGTTTCACTTGATTGTATTTACAGTTTCTTTTATTGTAAACTGCCTAGAAGTCGCAAGATTGTTGGCGGTATATAAGAATAAAGTTATTATTATTATTATTATTATTAAAGCACCGTTGTCACGAATGCAACACCCATATTCTTAAGTATGGTTCAATAAATGTAATACAGAGTCAAAATTATGCTGTTTATTTTATCAAACCCAAGCTCAACTTTGTAATGTATTGTGTATAGTCTCGCTAATGTGTTTGTGATGAAAATGAGATGCGATAGGTGTATATCCTATATAATAAAACCCTAGCCGCGCATGCGCACATACCTGCGTGCTTCTGTGATCTCTGCTCTGTGATCAGTAGGTCTGTGGCCAGCAGGAGTGCAGATGCAGCAGCCAGGCGACTCCCCCCTCCCGCCCTCACTCACCACCAAAACCACCACCGCCAAAGCCTCCTCCTTCTGCCCAGCCGGGAGGAGGGCTCCGAGTCGCTGAAGACTGTCCCAGATCAGCTTACACAGTCCCTCAAAAATTAACCTTTTCATCTGAGGCGTGAGGCTGCGGTGACCTTCCTCCCCTGGCTCACTAAGGTTTCATCTTAAGAAATTCAAATGCATTGTTGAAAATGCAAGTGACTATTCTCTATCATCCTAGACACCCCTGCAACACCCCAACAACACACTCCTGCAGCATAATCAAGTAAAAGTTATAATCAAGTAAAAGACAAGCAGGGAGTTGAACTCACAACCTATGGATGATTGGTACAGCACGTTTACTCACTGAGCTACCAAGCTACTTAACTGTAGCCCTAACCCTAACCATAAAGTAGCATCTGACGTCATAGAAGCCGTTAGAATTTTGAAATCGTTTTGGACGTTCATTGGGTGTTCTCAGATCAAATACACCTGTAGATACGTGGCAATGATTACCCCTTGTCAAAGCTTGTACCTAAAGCCATTTCTGGAGACTCCCATTCCCAAGTCCCCAACATAGCTCAGTGCTTAAAAGCACTGCATGTATCTTCCAAAGGTCAGGGGTTCAAGTCCTGATTAAGGTTACCAAAGACATAATATTCTTTTTATTTTCCACCCACCCAAACATGCATAGCTAAGCTAAAATATGTGAACCTCCTACTTCCCAATCTTCATTTATTTCATTTATAACTTGTCATTGTGTTTAGGGGAGGTGAAGTTTCATTAGGTTTACATGGTAAGCTTCTAAGCTTGTACCTAAAGTCATTTCTGGAGACTCCCATTCCCAAATCCCCAACATAGCTCAGTGCTTAAAAGCACTGCATGTATCTTCCAAAGGTCAGGGGTTCAAGTCCTGATTAAGGTTACCAAAGACATAATATTCTTTTTATTTTCCACCCACCCAAACATGCATAGCTAAGCTAAAATATGTGAACCTCCTACTTCCCAATCTTCATTTATTTCATTTATAATTTGTCATTGCGTTTGGGGGAGGTGAAGTTTCATTAGGTTTACATGGTAAGCTAAGCGTTCTGCTGTACTTTTTTGTATAACAGCGATATCTGCGTGGTTTATGATGTAATCAACAGTGTTGATGTAGCGCAGAGCGACCGCTGCAAGCACGCCCAAGCGGCACAAACACGTCATCGCGTTTTTTTGCGTTGTGACATCATAGAATCGCCCGTTCTTCATACGCAGTTATTTCTCCTAAAATGGCTGCCAGGAGACAGCTAAACTTTTCCACTCAGGACTCCAGGCTGCTGGCCAGGCTGTTTCTCTCCCGGGAGCACCACTATTTTGTAGTGCCTGGCCATCGCAGGTCATACCTGCAATTCAGGGACTCATGGACCCGCCTGACCCGGTGGTACAATCGTAGAGCCTCCTGTCCCAGGGAAGTAAGTATTCCAAGTCAAGCCCTCACAATTAATCATGTAAAAAGTAATTATGATGGAAACCTGTCTCGATCAAATCGGTCATGTTTTTTGTGATTCCTTTTTAAAACTACAATTGTGCATAATAAATCTTTTACATTGAATACTGAAATTAAAGCACATCCCAAAGGAGCAGTAGTAGGATTTCAAATGACAAATTCAGCTCCTAGAAGGCATCTATTCCATTCACAACATGCACACAACTAATTTTTGGGTCACAAGCTTCGCATTTGTAATAGAAACATCTTGAAATCAACTTTGCCAAAGGAAAACAAATATATTAAAGTGCTGCTATGTCATTTCAAATACCTTCAACTTTCCTGTATCAATCTGCTGGTCTAGGGAGATAGTGGCATGACGTTTAAAGTGACAGCGTCAGTACCCTGACGTCAGGGGTTTCAAGCCACGCTGCTCCTTCTGACCAAACTATTTTATTGCCCCTGCTGCATGATTGTAAGCTCACCAGGACATGCTGTAATGTGGGGCAGTGCTGATAGGCTACAGCCTCAGCACCCTGGGGTTGTGAGTTCAATCCCACACTCCTCCTTGTGATGCTGGCCATGTCACCTCACCCCCCCCCCCCCCCACTGTCCCAGGTACAGTAGAGAGATAGCGATGCCTCCAGCACAGAAAGGGGAAAATGCTGGAGTACATGAATACATTCATGTAAAACATGTGGCAGAAGGGGGTGGAGGCAGGCAGCAAAGCGGATAGGGGCTCTTGGAGGGCAGCGTACTCCATTTTTATGTGCTTATAGAGGTCAATACTTAAGTAAACATGTTAAGCCACATTGCTAGATGGCACTCATGATATCCCTCCCTCTCTGTTCTTTCTCTCTCTCTCTATTATCCAGGTTGAGGATCTCAGGAAAAGAGGGCGGCTGCTGAGGCGCCAGGAGCGGGCCTTCCTCGAGGGGGTGAGGGAGGAATTGCGCGCTGAAGCCGGCGAGTAATGAGTCCAGCGTGTGTTTCTTTGTGATCAGCCTACCAGAATAAATAGATGAAAATGCTTGAGTAGCTGTAAACCATTCTTAATCATAAAATCTGCAGTAAAGCTGCTATTGTGATATCATGTCACAATGGCGTTATGGTGTTCTACTTGCCTCACTTACTTACGCTACATTTTGATGTTTACAGTGGAGTAGGTGCTTTGCATCCTGTTATTAGCATTTGAAGAAAATAACGTAGTAAAGAATGTCATGTTCAAAAGTGTTGTGGACATATCTGACTGTATCCTATTTCTCTCTTGTCAAGCAGCAGCACAGGCACCCCCTCAGGAGGTGGCACCCAAGACCCCACCCTGGGCCCCGGAGGTGAGGGAGGGGGCTCCGCCCTGGTCATCGGCGGAGGAGGAGGAGGGGGAAGAAGAGGAAGATTCCCTGTGGCAGCTTGCTGAGCCACCCACACCGCCTGCCCCACCACTGCCCCCTGGACCTTCACCGCCTGCCCCACCACTGCCCCCTGGACTGCCTGCCCCACCACTGCCCCCTGGACCCCCACCGCCTGCCCCACCACTACCTCCAGGACCCCCACCACCATCCCCTGTTGGACCTTCCCCTTCCCCCACCCATAGCCCTTCCCCTCACTCTCCTGCCCTTCCTGTTCCTGATCCCATCCCACCCCCTTTCCTTGCTGTTCCCCCCCCAGGAGTAGCCCGACCAGCCTCAGGAGGGGGCGGTCAGGGAGATGGAGCCCTACTCTGCCCTCTTGGAGGAGGTGCAGGTATTGAGAGGGTGTGTGGAGAGGATGTATCATGCCCTCTTGCAGCTGGTAGCCAAAAGAGGGCATGGTGCCAGCAGCCATACACCCTCTCAATGACTGCACCTCTTCCGCCCCCCTCGCCTGAGGTAGCTCAAGCTGCTCTTGGGGGGCACCCACCTTCTTTCCCTGTGTTATGTGTATGTAAATAGTTCTTTTAAAAAAAGTTTTACGTTTTAAAAAGTTTTATATTTTAATAAAAAAATTGTTTATAGTTTAAACTTTCCTGTGTGGTTTTAACCTTGTAGCATCAGCAGTTTAGTGGACAGAGTCCAAGGTAGATAGGGGTTCAGGAGGGACTGCTGAATGGGCCCTTTTCAATATAACAACAAGGTGACATATAGAAAGTTTGACAATCTTTATTGGTGTCTGTCATTCATTCTATTACCTGCTAGCCACTCTGATGTCAAATCATTGCAGAATCTAGGAAAAAAGCAAGTGAATGCAAGGGTATATGCAACTGTAGGTAGATGACGACATCTCAGCTATGATGTGCAAAGTAAGCCAGTCCCTGTTCCAAAGTAAATGGCTACATAAGGAAGAGAATATAAGTCACTGTGGTAGATTTGTTGTTAAGGAATAGGGTTACTGCTAGTAAGAGTTGGCTCCACACCAGGAGAATCCAAATGAGACATGTGGGTTTTTCTTCCTTTCACGGAAGGTGATGGAAGTAAAGGCCAGATACCTCAATCTATCCTCCTGGTTCTTGAGCTGCACTATTTTGGTTAAGCAGGTGTGGAAACCACAAAGATGCTCACAGCTGCACTGCTCTCAGTAATACAAAACTCCATCTGACAATACTGCAGGAAAAACTACACCTGAAAACAGAAAAGAGGAGAAGCTGGTTTACACAAGGTTCACAAACAGGGGGTTCAACCCCCAAGGTCCATATCTGTCCTCCCTTCCCTGAAGCAATGTGTTAACCTCATTTATGTTGAGCTGCTTAGATGTCACCGTGGTATAGTTGTTAAAGCAATAGCCTTAACTCGCTGATGGTGTGGGTTAATATCACCTGTAATCCTCCACTGCTACTGTTTAGAACTCATGTGAGGGAATAGACTAACTGAAAACAAAGTTTGTATGCATATAACAGCAGGAATGCGTGCCATGGTGTTCTATGAGGCCAACATTATCAATTTACTATTGTTCCTGAAAGTCATCAAGGATACCTGTGTGAAGAGAACAATAGAAGTGTGAAACATTTATTTCACTCATCAGAAGAGTGACTCAAGTGAAGAATAGTAGAGTAAGCAAATAAAGGTTACCATATATCATTCTCACCTACAACTGTTTGGCTAGGTACAAGCTGGTGTGCTGAGCTGCTCGTCTGGTCTCTCTCTGGCAAACACATAGGTGATGAGCAGAGTCAACCTGAAATGAAGAATAGAGAGAAACTGTTAACAAAGACCTATGTCTCCAAAATTAAACACTGAAGTTGTGGCAGAACACACACCTAGAAGTAACAGAGCTGCTAACATACCTTTAGACTCCTTATTAAAAATGGCAGCCATTAGGCACTCAGGAGTTTTCCACCTGAACCATGTACACTGATTGGATGTCCACTGAATGGCAGTGTTTCCCCCTCCCCCAACACACCCGACCTATTTTTATCAATGAGTTAGTACACAGAACCATTCCTCACCTGATTTTAACTTGCCTGTAATTTGATTCTACAAAGAATTAACTTTAGCTCTTTGAGTAAACCCTCTCAGATGTGTGAACACATCCATTTTACTTACATATCCATTTTTCTACCAGCAAAATTTCTACCAGCATGGTCTTTATCAGTCTTCTCAGTCATTTTTGTCAGCCCTGTGGAATGGAGAGTAGGAGATATCAGAAATAAAATAACTATTATAAACAATAGCACACAATGAAAGCCCATAAAGAGAAGTCAGTTTTTCTGGTTGGTTTCTTTAGTTCTATCATAAGGACACCTAAGTAGCTTACAAAATATCATTCTCACCTGGACTTACTATCTGAGCTGCTTCTAGAAAAGATAAAACAACATATAAGAATGACATGTAGCTTGTTAATGGCTCTGTGGAATAGAGAGAAATGGGAGGCAGAGATAGGAAAAAAAATGTAAAAGACTAAGACAGAGTAAAGTCTCAAACATCTGCATAAGCAATAGGACAGAATAGAAAGGAAACACTACTCACCTGGACCTTCTTATACCCATGCACGCCTATGTAGCGTCTGACGTCAGTAGGGCGGGAAAACTTTCCCAATGCTTATTGGGCGCCGTTCGGGCGTGGTTGCTTATCCCGCTTCCTAACCACGCCCATTACAGCTCATTGACTGTCCTATGGGGGTGTGTTTGAACATGTTCTACAAGTAGCCTGAAAAGATGGCTTCACCTTACAACATGGCTCCAAAACGGAAATCGAATTTCTTGCATGGAGAGTTGCAGATATGGAAAATGAAGGTGGGGCAGACCATGACATTATGAAAGCAGGGAGAGTGGTGGGTGTGGGCATCTGTGTGTAACCTGACCTGGCCCCTTCTTTTCCCTAACAATTTATTCCCTTCCACACTTAACACAAAACCTAAGTCCTCAACAATCCCTCACACCAACACCCAGAAAAATCCATAAACTAAAGAAATACAGATAATGGGGGTGGGGAGGAGTGTCAAAGGCAGAAGGGAGTATAAAGGAGAACAGGCAAGTCATAGCACAAAGTTTCATCATTGAGGAAACGGAACACCACAAACACCAACTCACATGAGGGGGTCTTACATAGGAAAAATTGCTGTGCCAAAGCTTTCTATATACTAAAGCACGCCTAATTAGCGTCTGACGTCATAGGAACCGTTAGGATTCAAATCTAATTGGATGTGCATTGGATGTCGTTTTGCAATATACAGCTGTAGTGACGTTGTAGTCATTTCCTTCACATCTCTAAGCTTTGATACGAAGCTCTATGTTCTAAACAAAGTTACCTCTATAGCTCTATGCCTTAAGGCATTGCTTTTCATCTTCCATACATCAGGGGGTTCAAGTCTTGAGTAAGGTTAGCAAATAGGTTATATTCATTTCTCAGCCAGGACACCTGGTAACTTTTTAGCCTTGCCTTTACATATCAATATTTTGCTTCAGCTTTTATTATGTGCAGCCCATTGTCTAATATTTAATGCAGCCTGTTCTCTCTCATGCTGAACACCCTCCCCCACCAAAAACATCCCCCCCTAACTGGATCATTCTTCAACACCTGTCCAAGCCCTCTGAAGTTTGATTTAACTCATAGCTGTTTGCCAATGCCTATATTGCATCAAAAGAAACACATTCCTACTAGAATGGCTTGTAGTTAGGAGTAAATGAAAGTATCTCATGCACCTGTGGCTGCAGAATGCTGAGGAGAAACAGCAAATTCCACCACTTCTGAGAACTGTTAGGATGCAAGGAAACAAAAGTGAACAACAAACAGCACTGCAATCGGCTCTCTTTTGAAAGCAAAGAAAAAACAGCACACATTATCAGCACTTAAAAAGAGAATAAACAGATACACACCTTAACATTCAAGCTTCCCTCATTGCAAAATGGAGGTCTTCAGTTGCACAAAACTGACCTCATTGTGACCTCATCAATCTGCACCTTCAAAGTAGTATGCCACAATTAAAAGATGTGCTGGGTGTAGAACTCACAACCTGTGGATGTTAGGAGCACAGGCTGGCGCCTAACACATAGAGCTACAGCTGCTTCTACTAAGGTCCATCTCACCACCCGTTCATATCATACTTGACTGAGCTGTCTATGCTCATTAGCGATCATATCAGGATGAACTCAAATAAGTTTAAGCAAAGGAATGCCTAAAGATTTGGAAGGTTTTCAAGTAGAAAACAAATATCAACTATGTATTAAAGAATTGCAGCACAAATGACGCTGATCGGTAAGGGCAAAAAAAACCACCACTTTTCCGGTATGATGCCTAAACGGAACAGATTACTTACAGTCATATATGCATTAGTACAGTGCTTAGAATGAAGATTAGCATGTGAGAAAAATGGAGCTTTACCTCACATGCATTCAAGCACACTTGTGAATATGGGTTTGGGGCTCAGTGAAAGCAGCGCTTTTAACCATTGAGCTACCACTCTTTTATCTCAGCCTACTATGACATTATAGCTAAACTCCTTTTCCCTTAGCACTTCACTAAGATATTATATGACAAGGGAGCCAGAGGCATTGGAGCTGTAGCTCAGTGAGGAAAGGCAATCTCTATCAATCTTCTGGGCTTTGAGGGTTCAAATCCCAGCCTGTATTTTACTTGTGGCATATCTACCTTCCAGGTGTATTTTGATGATGCTTTCCACTTCTTATAGGAGTTGAATATAACATTACTGTACAACTTTGCTGTGTAGCAGAAAAATAAACTTTTCCCCCTTCCGTGCTAAGAATTTGAGTTCAACTCATCTTATATTTCTCCTTTTAAACATGGCATACTTTGCTAGTTTTTATCATGGTAAAGTATACATTTCTGAAATGGTGAAGAAACAATAATATACAACTGCAGTGTTTTGTCTCACCAAACTGCTATAAGCACAAGAAAGCATTTGTAGCTCAACACGGTAATGCTCCTGTTCTGAGCTCTGACCTCTGAAACTCCCCGGTTCAACTCCCACCTTTTCTCGTTTTAATAAGGTCCTAGTTTTTTCCTATTAGCTCTTATAACAGGGTCTACATGGTGGACTTTGCCATTTGTAAGGTGCACATTTCCCTTTCCAGGCAAACCTATTTTCAACTTACCATGGCTCGGACATCCTAAGCAGTGATGAGAGCACATTAACCAGGCGATCCACAAATGTCATCTTGCTGTCAGAGGAAAGGTTTCCTCTCATCACTGCTTAGGATGTCCGAGCCATGGTAAGTTGAAAATAGGTTTGCCTGGAAAGGGAAATGTGCACCTTACAAATGGCAAAGTCCACCATGTAGACCCTGTTATAAGAACTAATAGGAAAAAACTAGGACCTTATTAAAATGAGCAAAGGTGGGAGTTGAACCGGGGAGTTTCAGAGGTCAGAACAGGAGCATTACTGTGTTGACCTAGTAATGCTTGCTTGTGCTTATAGCAGTTTGGTGAGACAAAACACTGCAGTTGTATATTATTGTTTCTTCACCATTTCAGAAATGTATACTTTACCATGATAAAAACTAACAAAGTATGCTATGTTTAAAAGGAGAAATATAAGATGAGTTGAACTCAAATTCTTAGCATGGAAGGGGGAAAAGTTTATTTTTCTGCTACACAGCAAAGTTGTACAGTAATGTTATATTCAACTCCTATAAGAAGTGGAAAGCATCATCAAAGTGCACCTGGAAGGTAGATATGCCACAAGTAAAATACAGGCTGGGATTTGAACCCTCAAAGCACGGAAGATTGGTAGAGATTGCCTTTCCTCACTGAGCTACAGCTTCAATGCCTCTGGCTGTTTTGTCATATCATATCTTAGTGAAGTGCTAAGGGAAAAGGAGTTTAGCTATAATATCATAGTAGGCTGAGACAAAAGAGTGGTAGCTCAATGGTTAAAAGCGCTGCTTTCACTGAGCCCCAAACCCATATTCCTAAGTGTGCTTGAATGCATGTGAGGTGGAGCTCCATTTTTCTCACATGCTAATCTTCATTCTAAGCACTGTACTAATGCATATATGACTGTAAGTAATCTGTTCCGTTTAGGCGTCATACTGGAAAAGTGGTGTTTTTTTTGCCCTTACCGATCAGCGTCATTTGTGCTGCAATTCTTTAATACATAGTTGATATTTGTTTTCTACTTGAAAACCTTCCAAATCTTTAGGCATTCCTTTGCTTAAACTTATTTGAGTTCATCCTGATATGATCGCTAATGAGCATAGACAACTCAGTCAAGTATGATATGGAAGGGTGGTGAGATGGACCTAAGTAGAAGCAGCTGTAGCTCTATGTGTTAGGAGCCTATGTGTTAGGAGCCTGTGCTCCTAACATCCAGAGATTGTGAGTTCTACACCCAGCACATCTTTTAATTGTGGCATACTACTTTGAAGGTGCAGATTGATGAGGTCACAATGAGGTCAGTTTTGTGCAACTGAAGACCTCCATTTTGCAATGAGGGAAGCTGAATGTTAAGGTGTGTATCTGTTTATTCTCTTTTTAAGTGCTGATAATGTGTGCTGTTTTTTCTTTGCTTTCAAAAGAGAGCCGATTGCAGTGCTGTTTGTTGAGAAAAAAAAGGGGGTTGTAAAAGCCATGTGTAAATTATATTATTGTTTGGGCAGAAATGTGGTTTGTTATCCATGCAATATAATGTGTTCCATTGCTATGGTGTCATTATATTTATTAGGACAGAGAAAAGATGAAAATTACCTATTCAAACTCACTATTGGAATTATTGATGAAAAAACACAGCGGACGTCTGCCTCGCGTCTAACAAAGAGCCGCAATTACGATAGTTGAAACGGCATTGAAATCCAAGTTAGACCAGGGTTTCTTACGTCTACATAATACACGATATTTAGACGCAGTTGCTCGCTCAGGTAGCGCTCATCTAGCGTCCCCATTTGGCACGCCCATGGAACGCCCATGGAACGCCCATGTCCAGAGCTGGAGACGGGACTATGCTTTCTATAGATGTCAGTTCATCAACTACGTCTTAGGGACGTCTATGTGTCGTTTATTTCCCAATTAACATTAATTAAGACCCTTAACTCCGTAATTATTCACTTACATCAGACGCCTAAAGCACGCCTAAAATAAACGCAGTAATAGAGAATTTACCCCATAGTGCGTGGAGTGGTCATTCTCTTGTAGATCGAGAATGTAAGTGATGGATCCTAGCAGTGGGTTCTTTCAGACTTGATAACAAATAGTCATGCAAGATTAATATGTATAATAGAGACATGGACAGCACAGAACCAAAGTGGAATTGTCCCAATCAGAAAGGTGAGCACTGAAAAAGTGTTTTGAGGGCACATGTTTTTCTTGTATACCATATGGTTTTCTAATACACCTAGTGAAGACTCATAAGGTATGTTGTCATACTTATTATGTTCCATGAAATGAATTTTGGGATGATTTTATTTTTCTCCTCTGTCTTCTAAATGTGCTATGGGATTGCTTATTTACCAGGTCATACCTCTTCTTTTGTATTATGCACGTTATTTATACTAGTTTAATACCTCTTTTTTCATATGAGTTTCTTGTATTTTAATATCCTACTTCACTATAGTTTTATAGTAATTTATACATACTCATTGGGTTTTAATGTCTATGTTTAAACATTTTATACTTATTGAGATTAAGTATTTATGTACAGTATCTGTATTCATGGTGATTAATCTGTATGTGGCTTAATTGGTTTTTAATATATCCATATGGGTAGATCTTAGTTGTTTTTTAATATATCTCTTTTTTGCTGTCTAATTTTATATTCTTTATATGTTATTATATATGAATTGTTATTATATATTATGCATGTTTTTAATTTGCCCGTACCTATGTATTATCTTGTTTGTATCCATGTATGTACTTGTAGACTCCTGAGGCAGGCCAGTTAGGCCGAAACATGCACATGCCGGGACGTTGAGTCATTGGATGCATATACATTGTTCTGGTTGAATAAAGGCATTTTCTGTTAAAAATCAGAAGAGTTGAAGGACATTTTTTTAGTGCTCACCTTTCTGATTGGGACAATTCCACTTTGGTTCTGTGCTTTCGAGTTTGTGGTTTTGTTTCCCCTGTTTCATTTTGTAATAGAGACATGGATACAGGCAGGGCAGGATTAATTCTTCGAGGGCCCCTAGGCACACAAGTACACTGAGCCCCCCTGGGCCTGCCCTGCCCAGCCCCACCCTGCCCCCACGTGGCCTCCACCCTGATTTATCTGTTTTCTTATTTACTTCTTTATTTCTACTTATATTTCTTTTTTTAAAATTCAAAACAAACAAAGATTAGCATACCAGTGCACAATTTTTCTTCAATTAAACCCGCAAACATCTCTGAACAAATTCCCCTTCCTTCCCTTCCCACCTACTTACCCAGGACATTAACTCTGAACCCTTGCATATATAAAAATGTTCAAATATATTGTAAAGCAGTAATACTATCTGAAATATAAATCTATATTAATAGCCAAGTTAACAACGCCTAACTGCCTTACTCTACATCAACCAACTGTAACCCATATGTATGTATAAACAACCAAATCTGTAACTCCTCTAGTATGTTCCACTCCATGTATGTTAACTTGCAATGATACAACAAGGCAAGCAGTCCACCAAAGAATCCAACGTGAAACAAAAGAATATTGGCAGAAAATAAGGAGATTCAAATCAGGTTTATTTCACCCGATGCCCGATGCATTTCACCAAACAAGGCTAATCAATGCTAACAAAAAACCATGTCTTTCAAACAAACAGAACACAGACAACACCTTTGCCTAGTATGGAATATGTAATCACAAACTAACCTCTACACCTTTTACAAAACTGTAATGTGGTTTTTAGCCACGGTGGTAACGGCTCAGATGCTCATAGAATTCTGAGCATTAGAGCTGTTACCACCATAGCCGGCACTAAAAATATGCTCTACAGTTTTGTAAAAGGGGGGATAAAATAGAAATACGTAGACAAAGGTTAAATTGAACCACCAAGAAGCTGGACTCTGCATACAATGCAACACCACAGAAACAGCAAAAAAATTAATAAATATAATTTTTTTTCTACCTTTGTCTTCTCTGGTTTCTGCTCTCCTCATCTTCTTGTCACTCTCTTCCTTTCATCTTCTGTCCTTTGTCACTTCCAGAAACTGTATGCCTCCCCCTTCCATCTTTCCCTTCACCCCCATTGGTCTGGCATCCATCTTCTTCCATTTTCTCCTCCAATGATCTGGCATCTCTCTCCTCTCTTCATCTTCCCTTCCCTCTCCCAAACCCACACCCCCATGGTCTGGCATTTCACTCTCTCCTCTCTCTTCCCCCCCCCCACTTCCATCAGCATCTGCCCCCTTTCTTTCCAACCTAAATCCATCCAGTATCCTTCCCCCTTTTACTGCATACCAGTTCCATCAGCATCTGCCCCCTTTCTTTCCCTCAACCCAATTCCATCCAGTATCCTTTCCCCTTCCCCTGCATACCAATTCCATCAACATTAGCCCTCTTTCTTTCCCTCTAACCCAATTCCATCCAGTATCCTTCCTCCTTGTTTTCCCCCTTTCCTGCACACCAATTCCATCAGCATCTGCCCCCTTTCTCTTCCTCCACCACCCTTTCCACATAGCAATGGCAATGTGCCCCCCCTACGGCAACGGGCCCCCACCCGGCATCGACAATGACAACAACACCGCTACCCCCGACATCGATGGATGGCGAAGCGGCCTCCCCCCAGCATCAACTTTAACGCAGCTGGCTTAACTCCATGAAGATCCTGCAATGACTGTGTCTGCTGGAAGAAGTAAGTGATGTCAGAGGGGGATGGACTGGCAGACGTAGTCATCGCGGGACCTTCTTGGAGCTGCATTGGCCATGTTGCCATTGATGGCAGCGGTTGGCTGTGTTGCCATCCGTCGATGCCGGGGGGGGGGCGGCATTGTTGTTATCATCGGGTGAGGGCCCGTTGCCGTGGAGGGAGGAAAGAGGGGGGGCTTGTTGCTGTCTGAAAAAAAATGGCATGGTAAGTCGTCCTTCAGCGGGCCCCCCTGAATATTTCAGGCCCTAGGCACGTGCCTACTGGGCTTATTCATTAATCCGGCCATGGATACAGGACGATGACTTCCCCGTACTAGCTGATTTTTGCCCTCCAAAATAATTCAATCAACTAGAAAAAAACAAAAGAGGAGGGGGCTTCCTCCTAATGTACAGATCATTTCTTCCTTTAAATCAGTCTATCGCAAACTGTGTGCCGCAGCATACCAGTGTGTCTCCTGAGATTTCAGGTGTGCCGCGACACACTAGCGAGGAGAGGCACGTCCTGTAGGAAGTCAGCTGACGCAGATGATTCTCCTCCTGCCGGCGCGTCACTTTCTCTTCCTGTACCTCCCGGATATCTTCACCGAAGTGGGTCGTGGCAAGATGGGCCTCCGCGCATGTAAGGATGTCGACGCAATGATGTCACACATGCATGTGACATCACTGCATCGACATCCATAAACTTCCGGGTGCCTTCCAGCCGGGGCTATGGATTTAGTGTGCCGCCAGCTGGAAAGTTTGCGAGACACTGCTTTAAATAAACGAGACAGCTATAATGACTGTGGGATTGGAATATATGGTCTGCAACATAAAAAAAACAAGAAAGTGGGAAAGACATAAATCTACTATTAATATACAGACCACCGGGTAACTGGAATATGGTAGAAGATAAAATCAACATCCAGTATTCATGAGACACACCAAACTCAAAGTTTTGAGTTTCAAAAATGCTAATTATAGTAAAATACTGTACCTTGAGGAAGAGGAAATAGGTAAAGTGGAAGAACAGTGGACTAAACTGTTTTAATGGTGGAAATGGCTTCAAGCTGGCTAGATTGTGAGCCTTTGGGACAGTTAGGGAAGTTCCAAGTACCTAATTTTATTTTATTGTAACCCATTCTGGGTCCCTGGGGAAGACGGGCTATAAAAATGAACAAATAAATAAATAGAATTACCCTTCTTGAGTTGGCATTTATACACGTGGGGTGCTTACAGGGCTGCCATCAGAAATTTCTGGGCCCCTTACTGAGCAATCCTATTGGGCCCCCCACGCACCTTTCCCCCCCCCTCTGACACCCCTCCCCCACCCCTTCTTCCATGGGCCGAATACACACATACTTTTCAGCTAATGCTCCACCTAAGCCAGTCCCTTAAAATCTTCTCACGTCCATTGGGTGATTTGGCATAGAGGAGATATTCATAAAAAGAACGTCCGTCAAGATCTTTACTCATAGACTGTGCCATTTGCTTTAAATCATCTTCCATCATTAATCCAAATTGCACAATTCTTTCTCTGTCTTTGTCCTGAATGACATCTGGCCACATTGCTGGATCCTTCCAGTCAACAAATTTATGAGCAGGCGCGGAGAAAGCATTTTTAAACAAATGTAGTTTATCCTTGTACTCCTTATGTAATTTTAATCATCTATGGATATGTTTGTATGTTTATTGTTCAAATGGTTTTATTTATTTCCCCAAATTTATTTTTGTTATACGCATTGAAAATATTTGATATTGCGTTTAAATCAAAATCTCAATGAACTTGAAACTTGAAACGAGTGCCTGTGAAATTGTGGGAGGGTTAAATACTCAAAACTTAGAAGAATAACAATTTACTTAAAGTTTTTGCTACGCCAGCTTTCTGGTATCTTTACATACAGTGGTATACGTAGCATATGTAACACCCGGGGCCCATCATTTTTTGGCACCCCCCCATCTGTAAGAAAAACATGATTTTTAGTAACAAACCACACGTCACACATGAGTACCTAGGAAAAGGCAGCATCTTACATATTGCAGTGAGCAGTACATCAATACACCCATTGTAAAACTAAACAAGCCAGACCAGCACAGATCAATCCTACACTGTCAATCCTAACAGAAAACCATGTCTTTCGAACACACAGAACACAGAAAACACCTTCGCCTAGTATGGAATATGTCATCACAAACTAACCCCTCACTCTTTTACAAAACTGTAGTGTGGATTTTAGCCACAGTGGTAACAGCCCTGACGCTCATAGAATTCTGAGCATCAGAGCTGCTACCACCACGGCTGGCACTAAAAAACGCTCCACAGTTTTGTAAAAAGGGGGATAAAATAGAAATACACAGTTTCAGCGCTCTAGCTCAGAGGTGCCCAAACTTTTTGAGCTTGTGAACTACTTTAAAATGACCAAGTCAAAATGATCTACCAACAATAAAATTAAAAAACACAAAGCACACTATACGCTGAGAAAATGTTAATTATCATTCCTATTCTGGGGTTTTTTCAAAGAGGTCAAGGCAGATGACTCTATGCATTGTCACCTCAGTAACAACCATACAAAAATAGACAAATATACCCTCCATCCTTTTTATTAAACCACAATAGCAGTTTTTAGCGCAGGGAGCTGCGCTGAATGCCCAGCGCTGCTCTTGACGCTCATAGGCTCCCTGCGCTAAAAACCACTATTGCGGTTTAGTAAAAGGGGACCATATTGTAAAATATAGACAGCAGATATAAATTCAGAACTGTGCATAGTAAGTGAAGGGAAGTTTTCATCTCTGGGAATTTACCCAGTTAACTATTAAGTTATTTGGGCAAATTCCTTTGAAAACTGTGGTAATACTGCCTCCACTTTGCTAAATTTAAAATAAAATAATTTTTCCTACCTTTGGTGATTTCATGAGTCTCTGGTTGCACTTTCTTCTTCTGACTGTGCATCCAGTCTTTCTTCCCTTCTTTCAGCCTGTATGCTTCCTCTCCTCCACACCTCATTCCCTCCCCCAACTTTTTCTTCCTCTCTTCATGCCCCCTTTCTTTTTTTCTGTTTCTCTTCTTTCCTTCTGTTTCCCTGCCTTCCTTCTGTTTCTCTGCCTGTCCCCTTTCTTTCTTTCTCCCTGCCGTTCCCCAAGCCACTGCCACTGCCGCTGCCATCGGGGAACAGGACCCACCAATGGATAACAGGCCCCAAAGCCGACCCCGACGCATGCTCTCCCTGCTTTGGGCCGACCAGCATGCCTCTCCCCGACGTCAATTCTGCCGTCGGAGAGGAAGTTCCGCCTAGCCAGGCAGCGATTGGCTGGCTCGAACTTCCTCTCCAACTGCAGAATTGACGTAGGGGAGAGGAAGACTGATCGGCCCAATAGATTAGATCGCCAAGACAAAGTGAGTCCTGGGTGATCAACCCACTTTGCCTTGGCGAGCTACTGGCGCCCCTGCCTTAGAACACTGCCTAGGACCCTGGGGGAGCCCGGGCCCCCTGTCAGCTCCTGGCCCCTGAATGCAGGACTGGTAGTACTGCCCTGATGGTGGCCCTGGGTGCTTATATGCATGAATATTTTAATATATACAGTATAAATATATACAGCTAAAATCGACTCTGACATCTCAGAATTACTGATCAAAACAACAGACATAAAAGATTTCCGTAAAGAAATAAAAACACTATTGTTCAAAAAATATCTCCCATCACTCTAACCTCCTCCCAACGAGTTCCCAATCAACGCCTTCAGAAATACCCACCTATAGTATCTCCTTGTCTGTGATTTAGTATGTACTGTAACTCTTCTACACTACACCTGATTTAACTTGATTCAATCGATATATATTATCTCCTGTGATATGTATTATCTTCTGTGACATGTATTATCCTCTGTGTTATGTATCATTCTGTAAAATTGTTGTATCATAATTCTTTACTGTTCCTGTAATTTACTCTTATCCTGTAATGTAATTCTACTGGAATTGCCCAGACATCTTCTATATTGTAATCCGCCTAGAACCGCAAGGCACAGGCGGAATAGAAATCCCTAATGTAATATAATGTAATATATTTGTGTGTATGAGTGGAAAGAGAGGATGAGTGGAATTGGCATCACCCTATTTTCAGCTCTGTACCTGTCACAGTGTAAATCATAGTTATCACCAGGAGTGCAATAACAGATATATATATATTCCATCCCAGAGCTTGTTGGATAAAGACAGCTCCTGAAAACATGTCCACCTGCAGGAAACACAAAACAATCCATTCGGGTTTTTTGTATTTTAATATTCATAAATACATTGTAATGACAGGAAAGAAAGACCAACTTGGCCCATCAAGTCTACCCAGGAAAGTTGTTGCATTGTGCAATGCAGGCTACTTTTTCCCATGTATGTGTTGTTGGGGTTATACTTTGAAGGAGTTCTGAGAGAAGAGGAAACTTCTCTGGTATATGAATATTACTTTGCTTTGACTTAAAACTTGGAATAGAAGCGATTTTGTAGGTATGTTGATAAAAATCAATAATAATTTCATTGAAAGAAGCAAACAATAGTTATTTGCTTGTTTAAATAGTATAGCATTCCTTTTCCTTAGTTTAAATTTAATTGGTAGAGACTCCCAGCAGCAAAAAGTCTAAATCAAGTCTAAGGGCTCCTTCTACGAAGCCGCGTTAGCGGCTTTATCGCACGTGACTTTTTATCACACGCTAACCCCTGCGCTAGCCGAAAAACTACTGCCTCCTCAAGAGGAGGCGGTAGCGGCTAGCGCAGCCGGCAGTTTAGCGTACGCTATTACGCATGTTAAACCGCTAACGTGGCTTCGTAAAAGGAGCCCTAAATCTTTGCCTTAGTTTAGTCTTCTTTCCCACCCAACCCAAGCATATTTTCAAATTTATTATCAACTATTCCAATTAAGAGGATGAAAGAGAAATTTGCCACCACAGGGTATTTTCATCAGGAAGTGAATCACCCTAAACAATTTATTTTTGGACTTGCAAGCAGTACATAAGAAATTAAGATTATAAGCAAACAAACATAAATTATACCAAATAATCTTAAGGCCCTTTACAGCTAAGAGGCAGACAGCAGTGAGATGACTGCTATCCATTCTTTTGCATTGAGACCACATGTATAATTATAATTATCAAATATAAAAATGGTGGAAGTGGGTGAATAAATAACAATAAATAAATTGCTTCACTTGTTAGGCTGAGAGTATTATCCCAAAGGAAGAAAAAGCCTCAGGTTTGTTCTGGCAGAGCATAAATGCTCAAACCTCCTCCACCCATATCATTGGCTGAAAAAACTTCCGTAGAGAATATACAGTTGCCGCTATGCTAATCTTTAATGTGGGACTGAGATGTTGAATAGCAACACTGACAACTGCGTTGTAAAATTTTTAAGTGGCATCTTAATTATTAGCCAAACGTTTCACGGTATTAGACCATTTCTTCAGGGCTTCCTGACTCCCACTTTCTTCACACAGTTCGAAATGTTAAGAACATAAGAATTGCCGCTGCTGGGTCAGACCAGTGGTCCATCGTGCCAGTGGCGTACCTAGCATATGTGACACCCGGGGCCCATCATTTTTTGACTCCCCCCCATCTGTATGAAAAACATGATTTTTAGTAACAAGCCACACGTCACACATGAGTACCTAGGAAAAGGCAGCTCTACAAAGAGCAGTACAACATCAATACACTCATTGTAAAACTAAACAAGCCAGACTAGTACAGATCAATCCTGCAGTCAATCCTAACAAAAAAACATGTCTTTCGAACACACAGAACACAGAAAACACCTTCGCCTAGTATGGAATATATAATCACAAACTAACCCCTCCCCCTTTTACAAAACTGAAGTGTGGATTTTAGCCATGGTGGTAACAGCTCTGACGCTCATAGAATTCTGAGCATCAGAGCTGCTACCACCACGGCTGGCGCTAAAAAACGCTCCACAGTTTTGTAATAGGGGGGATAAAATAGAAATAGACAAAGGTTAAATTGAACCAGTAAGAAGCTGGACTCTGCATACAGTGCATCACAGAAACAGTGCCACATGTCTCCTAAAGCAATAAATAAATAGAAAATTTTTTTCTACCTTTGTCTTCTGTGGTTTCTGCTTTCCTCATCTTCTTGTAACTCTCTTCCTTCCATCCACTGTCTGCCGTCTCTCTTCCCCTATATGGCATCTTCTCTCCTTCTATGCCCCTTCCAGAAACTGTATGCCTCCCCTTCCATCTCTCCTTTCACCCCCATTGGTCTGGCATCTCTCTACTCTCCTTCCCTCTCCCACACCTCTCCTCTGCAATCCCTTTCCCTTTTTTCCCTTATTTTCCTTTTCAATTTATTTTCTGCATCTGTCTAGATTATGTTCTTACTACCTTCTCATCAATGCCCTTTTTTACTGTCTACCTAAAGCTTGCCACCTCTTTCCCTCACCCCTCCAGTATTTCCCTAACTCAATTCTTTTCTCCCCATCATGTGCCCTCCTTTTATTTATTCCCTCCTTCCATCATGTACCCTCTTTCTCCAACCCTTCCATCTAGTACCTTCTCCTCTCTCTGTCCACTTCCATCCAGCGTCTGCTCCCCTCTTTCTCTCCTCCCATTTCTTTCCTGCATTTGCTCTCTTATCTCTCCCATCTGTACTTCCATCCAGCATAGGCTCCCCACTACCATCCAATGTCTGCCCTTTCTCTCTCCATCCACCCCTCTTCAATCAGCATCTGCCCCCTTTCTCTCCCTCCAATATTCTTCCCCCTTATGTCTCTCCCCTTTTTCTGTACATCAATTCTATCAGTGTACTTGTGTGCCTAGGGTCCCTCGATGAATTAATCCTGCCCTGATCATGTACCCTCTCAGTCTCCTCTTTTCGAGGGAGAAGAGGCCCAATTTCTCTAATCTCTTGCTATATGGCAACTCCTCCAGCCCCTTAAACATTTTAGTCGCTCTTCTCTGGACCCTTTTGAGTAGTATCATGTCCTTTTTCATGTAGGGTGACCAGTGCTGGATGCAGTACTCCAGGTGAGGGCGCACCATGATCCGGTACAGCGGTATGATAACCTTCTCCAATCTGTTCATGATCCCCTTCTTTATCATTCCTAGCATTCTGTTCCCCCTTTTCGCCGCCGCCGACAGTATCTCCAAGTACCGCCCCGGACATCCTGTATTCGTGCATGAGATTTTTTTTACTGACATGCATCACTTTACACTTTTCCACGTGTTCTGTGTTCTGCCATGTCGATGCCCATTTCTCGAGCCTGATTATGTCATGTGTCTTCACTTCTCTGTATAAATTTGTATCGTCCACAAATTTAATCACCTCGCTCGTCGTACCAATGTCCAGATCATTTATAAAGATGTTGAAGAGCACAGGTCCAAGCACTGAGCCCTGCGGCACCCCGCTGGTGATGATCTTCCAGTCTGAGAATTGTCCATTTACCCCCCACTCTCTGTTTCCTATACTCCAGCCAGTTTTTAATCCACGTGAGTATTTCACCCTCGATTCCATGGCTTGCAATTTTCTGAAGTAGTCATTCATGTGAAACCTTGTTGAATGCCTTCTGAAAAATCCAGCTATACAATGTCGACTGGGTCGCCCTTGTTTATCTGCCTGTTTACTCCCTCGAAGAAGTGCAGCAAGTTTATCAAACAAGATCTGCCTTTGCTGATGCTCATCAGCCCATGTCCGTTAAGGTGATCAATGATGCAGTCCTTTATCAGCGCCTCTACCATCTTTCCCGGTACCGAGGTCAGACTCACCGGCCTGTAGTTTCCTGGGTCCCCCCTCGAACCTTTTTTGAAGATCGGTGTAACATCCGCCACCTTCCAGTCCTCCGGAATCTTTCCCGATTTGATCGACAGGTTGGCTACTAGTTGAAGCAGTTCAGCTATAGTCCCTTTCAGTTCCTTGATGACCCTCAGATGGATGCCATCCGGTCCTGGGGATTTATTGCTTTTAAGCCTATCTGCCTGCATATCTCTTCTAGACTGACCGTCAACCCTGTCAGTTTCCCATCTTCGTTTCCAGCATATAGCCTGATAGGTTCCGGTATGCTGTGTATATCCTCTTTGGTAAATACAGATGCAAAAAATGTGTTTAGTTTGTCAGCGATTGCTTTATCCTCCTTTAGCTCATTCCACAGTCATCCAGCGGTCCCACCACTTCCTTCGTGGGTCGTTTCCCCTTAATATATCGAAAGAACAGCTTGAAGTTTTTCGCCTCCTTGGCTATTTTTTCCTCGTAGTCTCTTATGGCACTTGCGTTGATGTTGTTTGTGCTTATTCCAGTTTTCGTCTGTTTTTGACCTTTTCCATTCCTTAAATGAAGTTTTCTTGTCTCTGATCGCTTCCTTAACCTCTACAGTGATCCACGCCGGTTCTTTGTTCTTTTTCCTCTTGGATCCCTTGTTGATAAGCGGTATATATAGATTTTGCGCCTTGGTGACCATGTCCTTAAAAAGGGACCAAGCTTGCTCTAGCGCTTTTACAGTGCTTATCCTCTTCTTAATCTTCTTCCCCACCATTCGTCTCATCTCTTCGTAATTCCCTTTTCGGAAGTTCAGTGCCGTGGCCATCGTTCTGGACCGATGTTTCGCCTCTGCGTCCAGGTCGAAGCAGATCATATTTTGATCGCTGTTTCCCAGTGTCCCTTCTACTTCTACACCTTGTGCCGGTTCTCGCAGTTCATTTAGAATTACAGTGGTGCCTCACACAACGAACTTAATTCGTTCCAGGAGCAAGTTTGTTATGCGAAAAGTTCGTTATGTGAAACGCGTTTTCCCATAACAATACATGTTAAAAAAAATAATTCGTTCTGTAGCATAAAATATGCTAAGGTGACATAAAAAAAGATAAATTTTTGGTTACTATTTTTATTTAGATACATCTAAAAACATAATTGTTTTTTAAAACAACACACATTTTTTAAATTTAAAGACAGACTAAGTAGAGTCTAATTTTACAGTGAGAGAGGGCAGAGTCTCAGCGGCAAAAACTGGGACTTAACTGTTCATTTTTTTTTTTTTCTACCGTGTTTCCCCGATGATAAGGCAGGGCCATCAAATAAGACAGCCCCCCCTTTTTAGAAAAAAATGTAAAATAAGGCACCCCCCCCGCAAATAAGCCACCCACCGATACCTGCGCTTACCCGAATCGGGTGGTACGGTGGGTGACTCCGTGTGGTCCCTGGCACCCCCGACACGATCGGGGCAAGAGGGAGCTCAAGCCCTCTTGCCCCCCCGACTCCCCGACACGATCGGGGCAAGAGGGAGCTCAAGCCCTCTTGCCCCCCCGACTCCCCGACACGATCGGGGCAAAAGGGAGCCCAAGCCCTCTTGCCCCGCCGATTCCCCAACTCCCCGACAATATCGGGCCAGGAGGGAGCCCAAGTCCTCCTGGCCACGGCGACCCCCTAACCCCACCCTGCACTACATTACGGGCAGGAGGGATCCCAGGCCCTCCTGCCCTCGACGCAAACCCCCCCTCCCCCCAACGACAGCCCCCCCCAAGAACCTCCGACCGCCCCCCCAGCCGACCCGCGACCCCCCTGGCCGACCCCCACGACACCCCCAACCCCCTTCCCCGTACCTTTCTGTAGTTGGCCGGACAGACGGGAGCCAAACCCGCCTGTCCGGCAGGCAGCCAACGACGGAATGAGGCCGGATTGGCCCATCCGTCCCAAAGCTCCGCCTACTGGTGGGGCCTAAGGCGCCTGGGCCAATCAGAATAGGCCCGGGAGCCTTAGGTCCCTCCTGGGGGCAGGGCCTGAGGCACATGGGCCCAACCCGACCATGTGCCTCAGGCCCTGCCCCCAGGAGGGACCTAAGGCTCCCGGGCCTATTCTGATTGGCCCAGGCGCCTTAGGCCCCACCAGTAGGCGGAGCTTTGGGACGGATGGGCCAATCCGGCCTCATTCCGTCGTTGGCTGCCTGCCGGACAGGCGGGTTTGGCTCCTGTCTGTCCGGCCAACTACAGAAAGGTACGGGGAAGGGGGTTGGGGGTGTCGTGGGGGTCGGCCAGGGGGGTCGCGGGTCGGCTGGGGGGGCGGTCGGAGGTTCTTGGGGGGGGGCGGTCGTTGGGGGGAGGGGGGGTTTGCGTCGAGGGCAGGAGGGCCTGGGATCCCTCCTGCCCATAATGTAGTGCAGGGTGGGGTTAGGGGGTCGCCGTGGCCAGGAGGACTTGGGCTCCCTCCTGGCCCGATATTGTCGGGGAGTTGGGGAATCGGCGGGGCAAGAGGGCTTGAGCTCCTTTTTGCCCCGATCGTGTCGGGGAGTCGGGGGGGCAAGAGGGAGCCAGGCGGAGAGAGGGCAGTTAAGCGCAGTGCCTGCGCGGAAGGATGCAGCTCGGGCGACTTCGTTGTGTGAAACGAAGTTCGTTGTAGGGAGCAAGACATAAAGTTCGTTGTGCGCAGCGTTCGCTGTGCGAGGCGTTCGTTATGCGAGGCACCACTGTAAGTCCAAAATTGAATTTCCTCTTGTATTTTCCTTGACAAGTTGTTCCAGGAAGCATTCGCCTACAGCATCCAGGAAATTGACCTCCCTAGCACAGCAGGAGGTGCCTAGGTTCCAGTCTATCCCCGAATAGTTGAAGTCGCCCATGATAACTGCGTTGCCTCCCTCGCAGTTGCATTTAATCTCATCCGTCATTTCTCCATCAATTTCTTTGGTCTGCCCTGGGGGTCGGTAGTTGATGCCAATCTTTGTTCCTGGAATTTTGACCCATAGAGACTCTAACTTATCCATCGGTTGTGGCGTGTTCTCTCCAGTATATTCAATTCCCTCTTTGACGTATATGGCAATGTCCCCACCTTTTTGAGCCACTCTGTCTCTGCGGTATAGTTTTCTCGCACGATCTCACCAGCGTCCTGTTTTCATAGCGGTGTCTCAGAGTTTTTTATGGGGAGATTCACTAATAACTCACCTCCACGTCACTACTATGGGGAGTATTGAATTCTCTTCATTGGTTGACCAACTCAGCCATAGTGGTACTGGATTGGTTCAGCATTAAAGATTAGCATAGTGGCAATTGTATATTCTCTACAGAAGTTTTTCAGCCGATGATGTGGGTGGAGGAGGTTTGAACATTTATGCTCTGCCAGAACAAACCAGAGGCTTTTTCTTCCGTTGGGATAATACTCTCAGCCTAACAAGTGGAGCAATTTATTTATTGTTAATTATAATTATCTCCAAACTGATGAGAGGTCATATGTGTGCAATTTATGAGACAAACTCCTAGCTCTCAGAGAATGAGCCTGATCTCTTGACACTAAAATAGCAGACTTGAAAGAGCTGAGATGGACAGAAAGGTATAGAGAGGAGACCTACAAAGACTTAGAGAAGTCCCTCCTCAAATATGACTGCCTCTGTGCTGCCTTAGAGAATGGAGTTCAGCTAAGGGAGAGCATTACTTTGGTGAAACAGGAAGTGATCCTGCAGCCAAAACATGCCCTCTGGAGAATGCAATGTACTCTTATACTAAAGATTTGTCTCCAGGATTTTCTGCCTGAGAGAGAAGTGTTAAGACGTTTGTTTTAGTGAGAGATTTGATTACTAAGCATGAGGACAACTTGTCTGCTGGGTGCAAAGGTGGCAGACTTAATGCATCATCTAGATACAATTCTATACAGTGCTGGGTAGAAACCTGCTGTCTTGGTACATGTGAGTACCACCAACATAAGAAAATATGGGAGGATGGTTTTGGAAGGCAAATTTATGCTCTTAGGCAGAGAAGAATTATTTTGATTTGTTAGGAAGTGGGCATTTGGGAAGGAGGAGCCTATTTCAAAAAGATGGGCTCCACCTTAACTTTATCAGTTAAAAAGGAGATAGATCAGCTTTTAAACTAGAACCTGGGGGAAAACTGATAGTTGCTCAGGAGTGCATATTTTGGAGTCAGGTATTTGAGAAGGATACTATCAAAACAGAGAAGTTAGAGCATCTCAGTAGAGACATTGCAACAAGGCAAAAGTAAGCCTAGGACCTTTAAGGGAAGAGCACAGAGAGTAAGGTTCACAAATTTATCCCTGTCAACTGCTAAGCAGGTTGTGGATGCAAAAAAACAAACAAACCATACCACACTTTGAAATATCTGCTCACAAATACTAGAAGCCTTAAAAAATGAGATGGGGGAGTTAGAGTATATAGAACTAAATGAGAGACCTGGTGAAAGAAGGATAACCAATAGAACACTATACAAATTATATCACAGTGATAGGGTAGATCAACTTGGAGAAGGGAGTGGTGGAATATGTTAAAATGGGGACTGAGTCAGAATAACAATTCTGTATGAAACAGATTGAAACATCCTTATGGATAGAAATTTCATCTATACAGGGAAACAGCATACTGATAAGGTTTATTTATTTCTTTATCAATTTAACAAAAAGTTACAAGATAAACTCTTGTTATAGCAATACAATAAGTAAACATAGCAAGAAAACATATATTCTTCCTTAGACCACTAATATTTGCAAGAGGAGAGAGGCAAAATAATTAAGAATTAAAGAAACCAACATATAATCAATAGGCATTAACACTACATAATAGCATAGCAGATGATGGCAGATAAAGACCCGAATGGTCCATCCAATCTGCCCAACCTGATTCAATTTAAAAATTTGTTTGTTTTTTTTTCTCAGCTATTTCTGGACAAGAATCCAAAGCTCTGCCCAGTACTGTTCTTAGGTTCCAACTACTGAAGTCTCTGTCAAAGCTCACTCCAGCCCAGCCATTGAAGCCCTCCCCAGCCCATCCTCAACCAAACGGCCATATACAGACACAGACTGTGCAAGTCTGCCCAGTATTAACCTTAGTTCTTCAAAATTTACTATTATTTTCTGATTCAAGATCCTCTGTGTTCATCCCACGCTTTTTTGAACTCTGTCACCGTTTTCATCACCACCAACTCTCTCGGGAGCACATTCTTGGCATCCACCACCCTCTCCATAAAGAAGAATTTCCTTACATTGCTCTTGAGTCTACCACCTCTCAACCGCAACTTATGTCCTCTGGTTTTACCATTTTCCTTTCTCTGGAAAAGATTTTGTTCTACGTTAATACCTTTCTAGAATTTGAACATCTGAATCATATTTCCCCTGTCTCTCCTTTCCTCTAAGGGCTTCCAGTCTCTCCTCATACGTTTTTTAGCGCAGACATCCTATCATTTTCATTGCCCTCCTCTGGACTGCTTCAGGTCTTTTTGGTCCTTCGCCAGATACGGTCTCCAAAACTGAACACAATACTCCAAGTGGGGCCTTACGAACGACCTGTACAAGGGCATCAACACCTTCATTCTTCTACTGGTTACGCCTCTCTTTATACAGCCCAACATCCTTCTAGCAGCAGCCACTGCCTTGTCACATTGTTTTTTAGATCTTCGGACACTATCACCCCAAGATCCCTCTCCCCATCCATGCATATCACCTCTCACCTCCCAGCATATATGCCTCCTTCCGATTATTAATCCCCAGATGCATTACTCTGCATTTCTTTGCATTGAATTTTAGTTACTTTCACTAGATCACTTTGCTTTTCAAAAACAATATCATGTCAATCAACAAGTAACTGAAGTTATTTAATAAACACTCAGACCCACAGCTGAGGTCCCAGTGAAAAAAATCACGGAGCACTGGGATAAGTAAATTCCCTTGAGGTATAAGAGATTGAATTTTAGTTGCCATATATTCTAATATATGGCAACTAACTTTTGCAGTTCCTTTTTCATGTTTTCCATTCCCTCCTCGGTGTCTACTCTGTTACAAATCTTGGTATCATCAGCAAAAAGGCAAACCTTACCTTCTATCCCCTCAGCAATGTCACTCACAAACATATTGAACAGGATCAGCCCAACACCGAACCCTGAGGGACTCCACTACTCACATTTCCTTCCTCTGAGCGACTTCCATTAACCACCACCCTCTGGCATCTGTCCGTTAACCAGTTTCTAATTCAGTTCTCCACTTTGGGTCCTAACTTCAGCCCTTCAAGTTTAAGAGCCTCCTATGAGGAACCGTGTCAAAGGCTTTGCTGAAATCTAAGTAAATTACATCTAACATATGTCCTTGATCCAGTTCTCTGGTCACCCAATCACAAAATTCAATCAGGTTCATTTGGCACGATTTACCTTTATTAAAGCCATGTTGTCTTGGATCCTGTAACCCATTAGATTCTAGGAAGTTCACTGTCCTTTCTTTCAGCAACACTTTCCCATTTTATTAAAGTACGTACATTTGAAATCTAAGGCTTTAAATATCGTGCGGCCGCTCTCCACTTTAGCCGTTATATCAAACCAAACTGTTTGATGATCACTACTTCCCAGGTGGGCACCCACTCGAATGTTAGAGATACTCTCTCAATTTGTGAGGACCAGATCCAATATCACTTTTTGCCTCTTGGATTCTATCACCATTTGTCTGAGCAGAGCCTCTTAAAAGGCATCCACAATCTCCCTACTTCTTTCTGATTCCGCAGAAGGAAAATTCCAGTCTGCATCCAGCAGGTTGAAATCTCCCAACAGCAACACCTCCTCTTTCCTTCCAAACTTTTGGATATCCACAGTCAGATCCTTATCAATTTGCTGCGATTGAGTCGGAGGTCTGTAGACTACACCCACGTAAATAGAATTTCTATCTTCTCTTTTCAGAGCGATCCACATCGCTTCTTCCTCTCTCCAGGTCCCTTGCATTTTGGTTGCTTGGATATCGATCTTTACATAGAGAGCTACCCCTCCACCTTTTTGACCATCTTTGTTCTTCCTAAAAAGATTATATCCCGGTATGTTTGCATTTCATCCATGGGATTCACTGAACCATGTCTCTGTGATAGCGACAATATCTAGATCTGCCTCTAATATCAGGGCTTGCAGATCATGAACTTTATTGCTTAGACTGCGAGCATTTGTGGTCATTGCTTTTTCGCTATTTTTCAGCGGTAATCTCCTTTTTTGTATAGTTTTGTGTTTCGTTTCACTTCCCGTTGCAGTGCTAAGAAGTGAGTTGCTAATATTGTTTGCGTTGCAATCTTTACTATCATCACATTTTGTCTTTTGCTGGGGGTGCGGTCTCTATAATTGTCCTTCATACATACGCCACCCCCACCTTCTAGTTTCCATTACCAGTTAGGAATTGCTTTGGGACAAATAAAACATATTTCGAAGCAACGTTCTTCACAACACATTTGCATGGATATGCTAGTAGAAATGTAGCACCCAATGATCTCTTGTTGCATAGAAAGAAATAATTTCTTCTTTTTAAATGTAATCCTAGTTACATCAGGATATATCAAAACTCTTTTTCCATAGAACAATTCCATAGAATGATGAAAATAAAGTCTTATAAGTGCATTTAAGTCCTACTCAAAAATGAAAGAGACCAGTAGAGTAGTCCTGACTGAAGAATCTGTAATAGATTCCTCCAAAATAGCTGAAATATTATTCAAATCTAATTGAGTTGGTTTAGAATTTTCTCCTGTATCTGCCCTTGGTAGAGCAGGCAAATAGTAAATTCTATTCACTGGAGGCATTACATCAGAGGAATATTTCATAATTTCCAACAAATATTTTTTAAACATCTCAAGTGATGAGATCCCAAGGATTTTAGGTAAATTAAGTATTCGTAAATTCAATCGTCGATTATAATTTTCAATATTTTAAATTTATGTACGTAAAGCAATATTATCCGTAATTGAGATTGTCTTAAATTCTTGAAGAGGCTGAACTTCTGTTTGTATCTGAGTAATTGAATTTTTAAACTCTGAATTACTCTGTTGAAAGGATTTTGATAGTTCATCCATTTTCCCTCTCAGAGCTGTTACCTCTCCAGAAGTCTTCATTGTAGCAATATCCAGTTTTTGTAACATAGTCCAAATTGCTTAAAGCGTCACCTCCTTAGGAAGATTCACCACCCCTGCTTGATTTTCCATCAGTGAGAAATTTCTGTGCCAGGGCCCTCCTTGGAAGAATTACCTGTTGCAGCTTCGGCAGCCTGTACTTCCACTCCCTCGGCAGAAGCCAACGCCAGACAAGGAGAAGCAACTGACGTTGTGGACGAAAGAGATGTTTCATGCCCTAGTGAGGGAGGGCCTTCTCCTTCCTCCCTGATCCTTGGTAGGGTTCTGATGGTGAACTGCTCAATCGTCTGCTGGATCACTGCGGCAAAACAATCATGGAATGAACAGCTTTCACCACACTTTTACGGTTGTGAAGCATATTGTCAAAAGGTAAAAAGAAAGAACCAGCAGTCCAGAAAACAAACGATTTTACAAATGCCTGGTCAGTGCCGCCTTCTTAGCCACTTCCTCAAGATACTGCTAAGGTTATATTACTGACCAGGTCAGAATGAACAGACAAATGGTAAAATATTAACAGATAATAGGAAAGCTAATAAATTTGGCGACACAGTAATAATGGGTAATTTCAGTTCCCAATACTGCAAGGTTAATTAGGAGAATGAGTGAATTTCTAATCAAACTTTCATGAAATTATCCACTTATATATAGTAAGAAAGACTGACCAACCCTACCTGTAATTCAAGACTTATCAATATTGAGCCTAAAATAAACTCTTGTGATTTAGACACAAAATATAATGGGAGAAAAAGACCTCAGATGTGCTTTATAGGTCTAATAAAAACTCCCAATGTCCAATATTCTTCTAATCTGCTGGTCTATATCAACCCCAATATTGACTGGATAAATCTCACATCAAGAAACGCTAGGTAGGTAAAGTTCCTAGAGGTGGGGGATTGCTATTTTAAATTAGTTCTTAGTGAGATACTTGGTGGAAGAAGTGACAATGTTGATTTCGTTAGGAAATACTGATCACAATATGATCAAATTTCAGTTAATAGCTGGAGTGAAAATACTAAGGAATCCTTTTGTGTCAGCATTTAGACCCGGATTCTTGAACCAGTGCCAATATTGGTGGCCACCTTAAAAGTGGCTGCCAATCGCATGTCAATCACACAGCAGTGCCGATTTTGAAATCATGCCAACGTGAAAGATAGATACTGGAAATGTTAGTCTGTGTTTTCCGGGCCTACATTTCGGACACTTATCTTTGTATGAATTATGCCTATATAGGTGCTGTAGGCCACCTAACACCACTTCCGGTGTTGGCCACGCCTACTTTGGCATTCATTGGCCAAGTGCATTCGTAGGCGTGATTCCAGTGCAGATTTTCTAAGCATGGTATGTACCTCAAATCTCCATTAAAAATGCCATTTGGGCAGCATTTTTAATGGGAGCATGGGTGCCTACTGGTGCCGGTTCAAGAATCCAGGCCTTAACTTTTAGAAAGGCAATCTGTGATAAAATAAGAAAAACTATATCCAGTGCAGTTATCATGTGTTACTTCAATTATCCGAGGATACACTGGAACCTAGGCACCTCCGGTTGTAGTAGTTCCTGGATGCTGTAGGCGATTGTTTCCTGGAACAACTTGTCAAGGAAAATATGAGAGGAAATGCAATTCTGGACTTAATTCTAAATGGACTACGAGAACCAGCGTAAGGTGTAGAAGTAGAAGGGACTCTGGGAAGCAGGGATCACAACATGATCCGCTTCGACCAGGACACAGGGGCAAAACATCGATCCAGAATGTTGACCATGGCATTGAACTTACAAAAAGGGAATTACGAAGGGATGAGACTCATGGTAGGGAAGAAAAGGATAAGCACTGTAAAAATACTAGAACAAGCATGGTCCCTTTTCTAGGACACGATCACCAAGGCACAAAATCTCTATATACCGCGTATCACCAAGGGATCCAAGAGGAAAAAGAACAAGGAACTGGCATGGTTCACCGTAGAGGTAAAGGAAGCAATCAGAGACAAGAAAATTTTGTTTAAGGAATGGAAAAGGTCAAAAACGGACGAAAACTGGAAAAGCACAAACAACATCAAAGAAGGTGCCACAAGGTGGTAAGAAGGGCCAAAAGAGACTATGAGGAAAAAATAGCCAAGGAGGCGAAAAACTTCAAGCCGTTCTTTCGATATATTAAGGGGAAACAACCTGCAAAGGAAGCGGTGGGGCCGTTGGATGACCGTGGAATAAAAGGAGTGCTAAAGGAGGACAAAGCCATCGCCGACAAACTGAACACAGTTTTTGCATCTGTATTTACCGAAGAGGATATACACAACATACCGGAAACCAACAGGCTATACGCAGGAAACGAGGACAGGAAACTGACAGGATTGACGGTCAGCCTAGAAGAGGTATGCAGGCAGATTGATAGGCTTAAAAACGATAAATCCCCGGGACCAGATGGCATCCATCCGAGGTAATCAAGGAACTGAAAGAGGCTATAGCTGAACTGCTTCAACTAATAGCCAACCTGTCGATCAAATCGGGAAGGATTACGGAAGACTGGAAAGTGGTGAATGTCACGCCAATCTTGAAGAAAGGTTCAAGGGGAGATCCTGGAAACTACAGACCGGTGAGTCTGACCTCGGTACCGGGAAAGATGGTAGAGATGCTGATAAAGTACCGCATCATTGATCACCTTGATGGACACAATCTGATGAGGACCAGCCCTACGGCTTCAGCAAGGGAAGATCTTGCTTGACGAACTTGCTGCACTTCTTTGAGGGAGTAAATAGGCAGATAGACAAGGGCGAGCCAGTCGACATTGTATATCTGGATTTTCAGAAGGCATTCGACAAGGTCCCGCATGAATGACCTACTTCAAAAAATTGCGAGCCATGGAATCGAAGGTGAAATACTCATGTAGATTAAAAACAGGCTGGTGGATAGGAAACAGAGAGTGGGGGTAAATGGACAATACTCGGACTGGAAAAGTGTCACTAGTGGAGTGCCGCAGGATTCGGTGCTTGGACCCGTGCTCTTCAACATATTTATAAACGACCTGGAAATTGGTACAACGAGCACTTCGAAGTGATTAAATTTGCGGACGATATGAAGTTATTCAGAGTGGTGAAGATGCAGAAGGATTGCGAAGACCTGCAACGTGACATAAACACGCTTGAGAAATGGGCTGTGACATGGCAAATGAGGTTTAATGTGGATAAGTGTAAGGTGATGCATGTCGGTAACAAAAATCTTATACACGAATACAGGATGTCTGGTACGGTACTCGGAGAGACCCCCAAGGATAGAGACCTGAGAGTACTGGTCAACAAGTTGATGAAGCCGTCCACGCAATGTGTAGCGGCTGCGAAAAGGGCGAACAGAATGTTAGGAATGATTAAGAAGGGGATCAGAAGCAGATCAGAGAAGGTTATCATGCCGCTGTACCGGGCCATGGTACTCCCCCACCTGGAATACTGCATCCAGCACTGATCGCTGTACATGAAGAAGGCCACGATACTAATCGAAAGGGTCCAGAGAAGAGCAACTAAAATGGTTAAGGGGCTGGAGGATTTGCTTTACAGTGAGAGATTAGAGAAACTGGGCCTCTTCTCCCTTGAAAAGAGAAGGCTGAGAGGGGACATGATTGAAACATTCAAGATAATGAAGGGAATAGACTTAGTAGATAGAGACAGGTTGTTCACCCTCTCCAAGGTAGAGAGAACAAGAGGGCACTCTCTAAATTAAAAGGGGATAGATTCCGTACAAACGTAAGGAAGTTCTTCTTCACCTAGATAGTAGTGGAAACCTGGAACGCTCTTCTGGAGTCTGTTATAAGGGAAAACACCCTCCAGGGATTCAAGATAAAGTTAAACAAGTTCCTGCTGAACCAGAACATACGCAGGTAAAGCTAGTCTCAGTTAGGGCATTGGTTTTTGACCTAATGGCTGCCGTGTGAGCGGACTGCTAGTCACGATGGATCACTGGTCTGACCTAGCAGCGGCAATTCTTATGTTCTTGTGTTCTTATGTTACTTACAGTGCTGGGGCTCCAATGACACTGTCTTCCACATCCAGTAGCTCCTCTCACCTTGCAAGCATGTCCACTCATCTGCCTGCCTTCAACACACTGTGGCAGAGTGCTGCTTTTCATAGAAAAGAGAAAGTGCACCACGTGCGCTTTTTGGAATACAAAAATTGTTTTCATTATACTGTTTCAAAAATTCATTTTTGCGCAATTGTAATGGAGATTGAGAGAATATAATAGCTTACTGAAGAATGCTGATATTGGTGGTTCTTTGGATTAGTTGGATACTATTTGTTAGATGTAGAAGTTGTGCGGGGCTGGGTCTGAACTAACAAAGGAGATCTTGCATGTTCTTCTAACCTACAACAGAGATGAATATTTTTGTTAATTCTCTTTAATTTCATGTTAGCATATGCTATTTCATATTAGCAGGAACGTCCACAAAGTACACCAAGTGGAGCCAGTCCTTGGACCCCAGGAGTTTAGAATACAAAATACTTTATTTCAAATTGTGAAAAATAAACAAACAGCTGGAACCTAGACCCAACACGGGCTGTGTTTTGGCAATATAAGCCTTCCTCAGGGGTTATGAGGATTGGAAATCCAATAAAAACATACAAAATAAAATAAAAATGACACAGCATTAGTGAAAATATAAAACATCGCATTGATGATGAAATAAAAACAAAAATAATGAAATAAAAACAACATATCAAAGTTGAAAATAGATGGAATGCAATTTAAAATATAGAGACAGTCAATATAAAAACACAATAAAATCATTAATAATACATAATGCTCAGGACGCCACCCCTTCAACCGACGCCGCAAGCAGCTAGCTCTCCACGGGACCAGAATGCACCCGAGGAGGTAGCTTCTTCTTTGTTCCCAGAGGCTAGCATGGAGGGCTCGCCGAACACAACAACGCAGAGTGACATGCTCTCTCTGCAAGGAATTGCGACCGGGACAACAGAGGCTGGGGGAATACAAGACGCCACTGAGGTAAAGCTAATTTCAGAACATTTAGATACTACACCATTACAACTTTTTTCACCCACAAAACCCCCTAAAGTCACACTTGATGCATTATGGGACTTGGTAGTGAATTTGGGGAATTCTTTAAATCCTCAAATAAAAAGTTTGGACAAAGAATTAAAAGAACAAAAAGAAGAAATAAATGTTTTAAAGCAGGATATTTCTCAACTAAAAATAGAGTCACAAAATACAAGTAAGGAGCTAATGTTTTTGAAACAAAATCAAGATTTGTTGGTTAAAGATAATATAATACTCAGGAGGAAGTTGGAAGCTCAGGAGAACAATGGTCGAATTAATAATTTGAGATTTATAAATTTTCCAAAGATCTTGTCAACTTCTCCTAGAGAAATGGTGAAAAGGTATTTTATGGAAATATTGGAAATTCCTGAAAGCTCCTTACCTCCTCTTACAAGAGTGTATTACCTTCCTGCCAAGCCCCAATCCAAAGAAGAAGGAAAAATTGAGGAACCCCGGGAGAGATCATTGGACATTTCCGCAATACTGGAACAATCGGATAGAGAATTGGCTGTTCCAGCCACTCTCTTGTTGTCTGTTGCTTTGGCTCCAGACAAGGATTGGATATTAAAACTTTTCTTTAAAAATAGGTCCAAAGACTTCCTGGGACACCATATTCAGATTTTCCCCAATGTCTCCAGAGAGACTCAAAAAAGAAGGAAAGAATTTCTACTTTTAAAATCTGGAGTGACTCAAATAGGGGGTATTTTCTTTCTGAGATATCCATGTAAATGTGTGGTTAGATATTTATCATTGAAGTATATTTTTACAGAACCGTCTCAACTGATTAGTTTTCTCTCAGCGAAACGTCTTGAAAAAGGAATAACAGCGCCCATGGAAGGTTAGCTCCCCGCACTGTAGTAAGACATGGATTTTCTTTTAATTAATTTGATTTATATTTGTCCTACTCTTTAAATCTTGGATCCAATATATGGAGGACTAGTGTGTGATCAGCTAGATCATTATTACCTTATTTATCTATTTTTATTTTCAACTGAATTATGATTGTGGTATATTTTAATTTTGGAAATTTAGTTCAGTATGTTGTTTGATCTCACTTTACTATACAAGATGTATATGCTTGGTAATATTGTAAAATTCAATAAATAAATAAATTAAAAAAAAAAAAAATACATAACGTTTATAATAATATCACATCAGGAAAATGAGAATAATAAAACATAAAGATAGGGAATCTTTGTCTCAGCATTCACATCGGTGTGTCACACCTTGGTTTTTGTTCATCACCTGTGCTTCGTTTCTGTTTTTCTATTTTAATTTCCGTGCTGTTTCCATTCTATTTCATTTCATTTTTTGTGCTTTAGAAACATAGAAACATAGAAGATGAAGGCAGAAAAGGGCTACAGCCCATCAAGTCTGCCCACTCTGCTTACCCACCCCCTGTCTATGCCCTAATGACCCAATTTCCTTATCTTGACCCTCGTAGGGATCCCACATGGGTATCCCATTTATTCTTAAAGTCTGGCACGCTGTCTGCCTCGATCACCTGCACTGGAAGCTTGTTCCAATGATCAACCACTCTCTCTGTGAAGAAATACTTTCTGGTGTCGCCATGAAATTTTCCGCCCCTGAGTTTGAGCGAGTGCCCTCTTGTGGCCGAGGGTCCCTTGAGAAAGAAAATATCATCTTCCACTTCGACACGTCCCGTGAGGTACTTAAATGTTTCGATCATGTCTCCCCTCTCCCTACGTTCCTCGAGAGTGTAGAGCTGCAATTTGTTCAGTCTCTCTTCGTACGAGAGACCCTTGAGCCCCGAGATCATCCTGGTGGCCGTCCATTGAACCGATTCAATTCTGCGCACATCTTTACTGTAATGTGGCCTCCAGAATTGCACACAGTACTCCAGATGAGGTCTCACCATGGCCCTGTACAACGGCATTATGACTTCAGGCTTTCGGCTGACGAAACTTCTATTGATACAACCCAATATTTGCCTTGCCTTAGATGAAGCCTTCTCCACTTGATTGGCAGTTTTCATGTCTGCACTGATGATTACTCCTAAATCTCGTTCTGCTGAAGTCCTAGTTAAAGTTTCTCCGTTCAAGAAGTACGTCCTGCATGGATTTCCGCTTCTGAGGTGCATGACCTTACATTTCTTAGCATTGTAGCCTAGCTACCAGGTTGAGGACCAACTTTCCAATGTAAGCAGGTCCTGCGCCATATAATTCTGTAAACTGCATTCACTTACTATATTACATAGTTTGGCGTCATCGGCAAATAGTGTTATTTTACCTTGAAGCCCTTGAGTCAGATCCCCTATGAATATGTTGAAAAGGAGTGGACCCAGTACCGAGCCCTGCGGCACTCCACTGGTCACCTCCGATGTTTTAGAGAGGGTACCATTAACCACCACCCTCTGAAGTCTGCCACTCAGCCAATCATTGACCCATGCAGTTAGTGTCTCTCCTAACCCC
This sequence comes from Geotrypetes seraphini, assembly GCF_902459505.1. NCBI lineage: Eukaryota > Metazoa > Chordata > Amphibia > Gymnophiona > Dermophiidae > Geotrypetes > Geotrypetes seraphini. Next base: position 105,647,785 of record NC_047088.1, on the reverse strand, counting down.
ATCGATTCCATCTTGCTTAGCAGCCTGTGGTGTGGGACACTGTCAAAAGCTTTACTGAAGTCCAGGTACACGACGTCCAAAGACTCTCCCAAGTCCAACTTTCTTGTTACCCAGTCAAAGAAGCTGATGAGATTGGATTGGCAGGACCTACCCTTGGTGAATCCATGCTGACTGGGATCCTGAAGATTCCCTTCATTCAAGATCGTGTCCAATTTGCTTTTAATTAGTGTTTCCATGAGTTTGCACACTATTGATGTGAGACTCACCGGTCTATAATTTGCAGCCTCTGCCCTGCAACCCTTTTTATGCAGAGGAACGACATTAGCTAATTTCCAGTCCAGGGGAACTTTCCCCTTACTTAGGGAGAGATTGAATAGCTCAGCCAACGGTTTCGCCAGGACATCGCTCAATTCTCTGAGCACTCTTGGGTGCAAATTGTCTGGTCCCATGGCTTTGTTCACCTTGAGTCTTGCCAGTTCACTGTAAACTTCACCTGGTGTGAACTCAAAATTCTGAAACGGGTCTTCTGTGATTTGTGTTGCCTTCAACTGCGGACCGTGTCCCGGTGCCTCACAGGTGAAGACTGAGCAGAAGTATTCATTCAGTAGTTCGGCTTTATCGGAATCTGCTTTCACGTAACTTCCATCCGGTCTTCTAAGGTGTACTATCCCGCCTGTGTTCCTTTTTCTGTCACTAATATACCTGAAGAAGGATTTGTCCCCCTTTTTAATGTTTTTTGCCAGAATTTCTTCCACTCGAAGTTTTGCCTCCCTAACTGCCATTTTGACCACTGTAGACCTGGTCCTATATTCTACTTTTGCTTCTCTTTTCTCCGTGCTTTGTTCCAATCATTTTTGTTTTTGGTACTTTGTTCCCTATCTTTCTTCACCCGTCTGATTACCATTATTAATCATTCTAATTCACAATGGATTTTATATCAAGATAGTTTCTATGTTTTCATTCAATTCCCTATCTTTGTTTTATTGTTATCATTTTCCTGATATGATATTATTATAAACCTTATGTATTATTAATGATTTTATTGTGTTTTTATTTTAAGTCTGTCTCTCTATTTTAAATTGTATTCCATCTATTTTCAATTTTGATATGTTGTTTTTATTTCATTATTGTTATTTTTATTTCATCATCAATGCGGTTTTATATTTTCACTAATGTTGTGCCATTTTTATTTTATTTTGTATGTTTTTATTTTATTTATTTATTCCATTTGTGCATTGAACATACCTAGGTTTGGATTTCCGATCCTCAAAAAGACCCCTGAGGAAGGCTTATATTGCTGAAACACAGCCCGTGTTGGGTCTAGGTTCCAGTGCTTGTTTGTTTATTTTTCACAATTTGAAATAAAGTATTTTGTATTCTAAACTTCTGGGTCCAATGACTGGCTCCACTTGGTGTACTTTGTGGACATTCCTGCTTCTTTTGTGGAAGCCTGGTCTTTTGCTTCTGACTTTGGGATCGCTGCTTTTACAGCGTGCCCTTTCAGCAGCCCTTTGTGGATTTCATATTAGCCCACATGAAACTCCATTTTGCATAGAACGTACATTGAGATGTCCAGGTCAGGATATGATCAGTTTCAGTAGTATTTTAGAAAGTTTCTGCCAAACACAGAGCCTCTTCTTAAATACAATTATGACATGCAGGTGGGCATGTGTATCTGTTGGCATGACCAGAAGGAGCACAATGCAAAAAAGCTGCATACAGAGAAAATGAATACCCTGCTTGCTCCAAATTATTCCACTAAGCAGCCTCTTTCCTTATTTGGCAGCTTGACTACTGCTTGGGATCATGGGTGCCATTTTGAACCTGAGACTCCAACAGAATAGGAGTGACTGGGAATCACTCTTGCTACCCATTGGAAGCCAGGAATCGCAGGCAAGAGCTGGTGTGGGAGTGGGGAAACCTTATCTTGGATGAGGAGTCCTTTTCTTTGACAGGAGGAGGACCTTGTCTTGGTGGGAGGAGTTGATGAGCAGAGGTTATTGCTATCTGGGAAAGATAGTGGAACATAAGAACATAAAAATAGCCTTACTGGGTTAGACCATCAAGCCCAGTAGCCCATTCTCATGGTGGCCAATCCAGGTCACTAGTACCTGGCCAAAACCCAAGGAGTAGCAATATTCCATGCTACCGATCCAGTGAAGCAATGGCTTCCCCTATGTCTTCTCAATAACAGGAGTTGTCAGGAGTTGTTGAGAGGGGAGTCTCCGTTGTCTGGTGGAGTGTTGGCTTTAGTCTTTGCATCTTCTTCATCAAACAGGCACTCAAGTGTGTTTAGAATATTTGATATCGATGTGCATCCCTCTTGTTAAATTGGGAATAAACGTTGTTATTGTAGACCTGCCCAGATCACTTTGTCTTCATGCCCTAACCGTATCTCCTTGCAGCTCTGCGTGGTGTGGATTACCACGTGCAAATATCAATTTTCTAAAATCACATGTGTAGGCAATCTACAGTTTTAAAAGTCACTATTTACACATGGAGATACTTCTAAACTAAGGGCTACTACATAATTTTTGTAAAATGAAACAGAGTGTACAAAATGTAATAAAACAAAGTGAAGTAAAAATGAAACCAACATATTTCACATATTTTCCTCCTACCATGGAAGATGATGACAAAAAATGTCCTGGATGAGGAGTGAAATCCTATAGGCAGTCACACTCTATGGCTGGGATATATATATTTGGCAGAATGGATAACTGCCAAGTCTGTAATAAACACATATTAAAAATGAACATGAAACAGTTTGTATCCAAGAAGGTTAGAGAACTTGGACCTAACATGGTCCATGTTTTGAAGAAATACTCCTTCCTCAGGGGTCCAAAAAAGTATGTCATGTACTAGAGAACCTTATGGATAACAACTGGAGACAGTGATGTCTTGAACAACTAAGCAAGCTGTGACATCAGTGGTTCTCAACCCAGGCCTTAAGATATACCAAGACAGTCAGGTTTGCTGGATAGGTACAATGATTTTTCATGTGTATCTTGTATTATATTCATTGTGGATATCCTAAGAACCCTACAGGTTGGTCAGTCCTGGTAATTGGGCAGAGAACCATTGATCTAGTATAGTGTCCTAACATCAATCCTACGATATAGTTAGTCATCTGGACTGTCAATACTTCTCTATCTAACCCTCTCTTCCTAAAAATCAGTGCCCTAGCAAGGTTCTCTGCTGAGGATTATCTGAAATTGTACAGTAATTTTTTTTAAAAAAAGTTTTCATACAGAGATTTTGGTGAAGATGTACAGGAAAAGTGAGAGGATTGTGAGATAGAAGCGGATCCGGCTTCCTCCAAAGCGTTTCTTCAGGTACTGGGGCATGGTAATGACCTGGAACAGAAAATACCGTTGAAGAGAAGATTGTGGAATTTAATGGATAAAAATTAATCACTATTCTCCAGACCCATTCTTACCCCAGCAGTGAGGTACACTGGAACAAACACCCACCCTAAGAGGAGGACCACAAAGAGAGCCTGGATAAGAAAAGGAGATGAGAGATCAATAGCAGTGACTATAATGGAATCTCACTCATGCCTAGAATCATTGACCTCAAACCCAATCAAATAATTATTTTGTAAACTGCAATAAATCCAAGTGAAATTTTCAGGATATAAGAAATTATATGGTATGGTATGGTAAGAGGGTATTTTATTAATGATTAGCGCATATTATCTGCCACAGGGCCCATTTAATTTTTATAGGTCCTGCTGCAGATATGTGTTATTAGTAAAAAAAATTTTTAAACCCTACAAGTCATATCGGCAGAGTAATGCAGAATAAGAAACACCACAGAAAAAAAAATCCATTATTCTAGCAGATTCCCTAATTAATCAAGGTCCAACATGTTTCAGCATTAACACCTTCATCAGGGGCTTGTAAGGACAGTTTCCAACTAACTGGACATCTATTACAGCAGCAAAGTGATATATCAGGAAAAAGAGGGGGCCCACAATAAAACAAATGGCACTCACAAAGAAGAATTTCCAAAAAGTATTACTACATAAATATCTACATCTGCAAAAGTATTTTTAAAATGATCAACTATCTATTAACTGGTCAAAATTCAAAATGATTTAACCAGCCACTGACTGGTTAAAATCACTTGTTCGGAGCTATCAACTAATTTTCAGTGGCACTTAACTGGTTATCACTGCTGAAAATGAGCGGTTAACGCATCATTGAAATTCAACAATTTGGGAGGCATTCCAGGGCCGGAGTCAGCAGCCGGCTGGTTAAGAGCTGATATTCAGCACTTAACTGGCCAGGATAACCGTATAAATCACAGTCCTATCTTTATGTGCTAATCCTTAGCCACTTAAGTGCTGAAAATCAATTTAACTGGCTATGTGTTAGCTAGTTCTGTGTAACCAGATACTCAGTGTCAAAGCCCGAACATAAGAACATAAAAATAGGCTTACTGGTCAGACCAATGGTCATCTAGCCCAGTATCCCATCTTCACAGAGGCCAATCCAAGTCACAAATACCTGGCAAAAACTCAAATAGTAGCAGCGTTCCATGCCACCAATCCAAGGCAAAAAGTGGCTTCTCCCATGTCTGTCTCAAAAGCAGACTTATAGACTTTTCCTCCAGAAACTTGGCCAAACCTTTTTTTAAACCAGCTACATTAACTGCTCGTACCACATCCTCTGGTAATGCATTCCAGAGCTTAACTATTCTCTGAGTGAAAAAATATTTCCTCCTATTGGTTTTAAAAGTATTACTCTAGAACTTCATCGAGTCTCCCCTAGTCTTTGTATATCTTGATGCAGTAAAAAAATCAATCCACTTGTACCCATTCTACACCACTCAGGATTTTGTAGACTGCAATCATATATCTCCCCTCAGCTGTCTTTTTTCTGAGCTGAAGAGCCCTAACCTTTTTAGTTTTTCCTCATACGAGAGGAATTCCATTCCCTTTATCATCCTGGTCGCTCTTCTTTGTTAATGGAACCCTTAGATTTTGTTTGACTTGTTCATAAATAAAACATTTTTATGATCAGCACCTGCTGGTTTGGTAAGCTTCTACTTTGCTCACTTTTCTCCTCAAATACAGAAAAAATCTGACTCTTTCCTTGATTCGTAGATCTCAGACATTACAGTGGAATCTTATCCACTTCTCACAGTAGTTTCCTCAGACATTACTGTGGAGTCTCATTCATTCTTTACATCACTGATCCTGCACACTGCATTTGTCTCACTCACTTCTCACCGTATTAACTATAAACACTGAAATAGAATCTCATGCATTTCTTGTATCAGTCCAGGCACAACATTTGAGATTTGCTCATTTCTCATATCACTAGCCTCAGACACTAAATAGACTCTCACTCATTTTGGGATGTTTGTGCCCGGCCGAGTTTCACATGCTATGGACATAGGTTTAAAGATTCCCCTACATTCCACTCAAATCCAGCCACTGCCAATCCACTGGCAGCCCCTGTGCCAGCTAATCCGATGAAGTGCCCGCTACCAATGTTACTGGCAAAAAGCGACGCTCCCACCTGGAAGAAAGAGAGAATGAGTTTTGAGAAGGAAAACAAATGGCAACAGCAGTCAAAATACATGATGGGCTTAAAGATTTAAGTAAGGCATACAGTTTTAGTTTAGGTTAAACTTAGGATGATAGGAAAGAAGGCAACTTTTACTAGTAGGGAGAATCTCCAGACATGAGAAAGAGAGACAGCTGTCTTTCAGTTTGGAAAAGGAAGATGGATTCTATGTATGAAAGAGAGGGCACTGAGGACAATGTGAAACAGAAGAGGAACCTTGGAAGATGAGCTACTCGGTAGGAGACAATCACTGGGAAAGAGGATTGCTATATGTATGGAGAATGAAGAAAGAAGAACACATAGAGAAGGAGAAAGCCCTTTCAAGTATGGGACAGAAGGAGATGCTCTAGTTTATAGGAACTATAGAGGACAAGAGTAAGGGAGGCATTTGGGGCAGATGATGAAGCTGTGGGAGCAAGAAGAATGTCCCTTTATTTAATTCAGGGATATGAAGGGGATTTCACTAACCGGCCACCAAACCATATTTCTCCCAGCCAGAAAGTATCCTCCCACTGTGCCACGATTTGTCCGGCGCATGGACTGAAAGAAACAAAAGAGACAAAAATACATTTTAGAGGCTCCTTCAATATATAGAATACAGAGGCTAAAAAGCAGGGCCAGTGAAAGGGTACTGGGCACTCTGGAGAAATTACACTGATGCCCACCTCACCAACATGAAATTGCATGTCATTCTCTTTCCTCTCCGTGAGTCAGATACTACGAGCCTATTCAGAAGGTATGATCACAGGGCTATTACTTTCTTTTTTCTTCTTCTTCTTTTTAGTTCAATTTCTTAATTGAAATTTCTAAACATTGCAAAGTTATAAAACATTGAAAAATATCAATCAAGAATATCACAGTAAAGTAGAACATAGAATTCCCTTCAGGTCATGTAAATAGACTTAGTTAACATTAAAGCATAGTTACTTACCATAATAGGTGTTATCCGGAGACAACAGGCAGATATTCTCACATATGGGTGATGTCATCCACAGAGCCCGGTACGAACAGCTCAAAAAGTGTACTGTCACTTTAAGTTTTAAGAAACTTTGCGAGTGCCTTCTTGCTCGATGCCTGATGTACCTCAGTTCTATTATCAAGCTAAGAAGCCAACCAAGGGAGGTGGATGGGATGTGAGAATATCTGCCTCCTGTCTCCAGATAACACCTGTTACAGTAAGTAACTGTGCTTTATCCTAGGACAAGCAGGCAGCATATTCTCATATATGAGACTCCCTAGCTTTCTGCAGTGGGATGGAGGGAGAGTTGGCCATTAAGAGATTACATTTTGTAAAACTGCTTGGCTGAAGTGATTACCTCATCTGGAAAATGATTCCAGACAGTAGTGAGAGATGAACATGTGAACAGATATTTGTTTTATGATCGGGATATCAAAAATCAATAAACTTGAAACTTGAAACTCTGTAGATTTCATCTTTGGGAGTAGAACTCAACAATGCAATTGAAGGTGCCTTAGCTCAGTCTTTATATGCTGTTACACAATCCCTGATCTGCAGCCCAGACTAAGCATAGCAACAAGAAATATAGACTGCAAGCCATGTGGAAAATAATTTTGTTGGTTACAGAGTGATCCAATCTGTTAAAAACAAAGGAGATGTTCTGTGAGACTGAGTCCTTTGCAAGTAATAACCCAAGGCTCGTGTGCAGTCTAAGACAGTGTTTCTCATTGGGGGTACACGGGCTGCCTGTTGGGGGTATTCGGCCTGGCCACTGCCAAGAATCCCTCCCTGCCTCCTGTTGGGGATCCCTGCCTGCCCCCTGCTGAAGCCGAAGCCACTGCCATTGGGGAAGCCTTCCTGTCTGCCTGCACGGTGCACCATACCCCACCCCCAATGCTGACCCTGCTACCAAGCTGGAACCCAAACACTCCATACCCCCCCAGCAGCAACTCTGCACAGGAACGGGTCACACTGCATGCAGTGACTGACATGCTGCACTTGGCCGGTCCACAAGCCTTCCCCCGTCAATTCTGATGTCGGAGAGAAGGTTCCAGGCCAGCCAATCACTGCCTGGCTGGCTCGGAACCTTCTCTCTGTTAGAACTGACGTTGGGGGGAAGGCTTGTGAGCCAGCTGTGTGCAGTGGGTTAGTCACTGCATGCTCCATTGTGGCCTGTCCCTAGGCGGAGTTGCTGCTGGATGGGGGGATGGAGCATATCAGGTTGGTGGCAGGGTCAACTTCAGGGGTGGTACAGCCTGAGGGCAGACAGGAAGGCATCCCCGCGGTGGTGGCAGGGATCCCCGACGGTTCCTGTGGCTTCTATGGATGGGTTGGCTTTGGGGGAGGAGGGGGGAGGGGCATGAACTCGACACATGGGGGCACTAACTTGGGACATAGGAGGGAGGGAATAGAAAGGGAGAACTGATGGGCATGAGTGAGTGAATGAGAGATGGTGCATATGGGAAAAGGAAGAAAGGAAAATTGGGCATAGAGAGAGAGGAGTGAGGTAGAGATGCATGGAAAATAGAAGGATGAGAGGGAGAAAGTTGGATATGGTGGTGAAGAGGGCAGATTGAAGAATGTTGGCCATAGTGATAGAGGGAGAAATGTAGCATTGTGCTGGAGAGGGGTGATAGAAGGAAAAATGGGCATGGGGCTGGTGGGCAGTGGTGATAAATGCTGCACATGATCTGGGGAATGAGTGAGGGAGAAATGTTGGATTTGGCAGTACAGGGGGTGGGAGAGATGCCTGGATCTCTCAAGACAGATGGACAGTGAGAGAGAGAGGGAGACATATTGCCAATAGGGGTGGAGGAGAGAGGAAGAAAAGTTGGACTCATGAAGAGACAGAGAGAGAAAGGGAGAGAGAGATGTTGGTTGGGGAAGGGAATGGGGTCTGGAGGAGAGGAAGCATACAGGAGGCAGAAAGATGAAATATTGGAAATGCAACCAGAGACTCATGAAATCACCACACAACAGAGTTAGGAAAAATAATTTTATTTTCAATTTAGTGATCAAAATGTGTCAGTTTTGTGAATTTATATGTGCTGTCTATATTTTGCTCTATATGTGTATTTTTCTATAGTTGTTACTGATTACATATTTTAAAGTCATCTACCTTGACCCCTTTGAAACCCCCCCAAATATAAATGATAATTAACATTTTCTGTGCATACAGTGTTTTTTAAATGTTGTGGTTACCATTATGTATTAATAAGATTATATTGTGTGTATATGAAAAATGGATGGAAGAAATTGCATTACAATTAGTACTGTTATTATGGGGGTAGAGCTTGGGTGGGTCTGGGGTGGAGCTTGGGTGGGTTTGGGGTGGGTACTCGGTTGGTATTTGTTAGGCTTAGGGGGTACTTGGCTTGAAGAAGTTGAGAAACACTGCTCTAGATGAAAATAGAGACGGCATAAATGGGTTTGGTAAGAATATTCCATGATAACCATAGGGAAAGAATCTTTAAGTAAACGGCAGCTTTCTGAATGTTGTGCAGAGGCCTTGATGGTACAGTGGAAGGTGTGCCTCAATGAAAGAAGTCAGGTTGACCTTGCTGGTAAGGTGAAGCAGTGCCCAGAAATGGATTTAATAGGACCGGGAATATTGCTCACAGGCCCCATCATTGTGAAAACCGTCCATTGTCCTCTATAATGTAATGAAAGTGCAGTAAAACCAACCACTCTGCAGAGTCCAGATCTTATATTGGAATACTGAAGTAGGTAATATTGATGTAGAAGAATTTTCGGTGATTGTGCCTAAAAACAAGGGAAGCAGTCCAAATTGACAGAGCTACAGTGTCAGATGCATGGAGAATCTCCCATGTATATGAAAATGAAATAGAAACAGTGCTTGAATAGGGTAACCACTAATAATGAGAAAACCACCACTGAATGATATGACAGTCTCATAATGAAGTAATAATGCAGGGAAAAAACAATGCATGACTGAGGCAGGTTGTAAGAGAAAAGAATAATAGTACAACTGCCCATCAATATTCTATTGATGAGTGTCAATGATATAGGGAAAGGGCATCCTACTCCTGCTATAATTGTGGCAGTTGGCCAGAAATAGGTGTAGATGGTCTCCGAGTGAAGGAGTTTGTTTAGAAGACTTCTTTGATGAAGGAAACTTAGACTTAGTTATTCAGAGTAGCCAACTTTTATACAGCTACTTTAATAACATCACCAAAAAGCTCCCGCCCCAGGCATAGAATGTTGGCCAGTCTATTCTGGACATTGATATCCATATCAGAAAGCCTGAGCCAAGCCAGGCATCTCATATCTACTGACAGAGCAGATGCTCAAGATGATTGTTGAAAAGCATCTGAGACTGATCTTGGAAGATATCTCGCAGTCTGTGCAAGGGCTTGAATAGTGTGCTGATACTCCGGAAGGGAACATATTGTGCAAATCCAGACAACCATGTAGAAAGAGTAATTGAGAACTCTGTTCAATAGCATAGAATTTTTATAAAGATGACAACCAAAAGCGTCCATAGTATGGCTCTCACAACCCGGAGGCACTGAAGCATACACCCTGGAATCGAAGTATTTTTTAAGGGTTGATTCCACTAACAGTGAATGATGTAAAAGCTGCAAACTATCAAATCCTGGAGAAGGAAAGAGTTTGTAAATGGAGTCTAGGTGACTTGGAGCAGTCTTGATCGATATAGGCATTTCCCAATTGTTGAATAGGATCTTTTTGAACAGGTCGTGAAATGGCAACTTGCAGAATTCCTGAGGAGGTTCTTGAAAATGTAAAACATCTAGAAATGCAGGAGATGATACACCAGTTTCCATTGTAACTGGTAAGTCTTTACAGAGCTGATTAATGTAGGCAGCAAAGGCAAGTCCCTTGGATGATGAACTGTTGGTGAAAAGCGTGGGATCAAAAGACTCAGATTCAGAAAAAGAAACCCCATACTGTGAATCAGTGGAATCAGAAAAAAAACCTCTGGAAAAGGATATTTACAAGAAGCCCTGCGACGCTTCTGGTACTGGTCTGATGAGGAGTCTGAAGTGTACCAATGAAGATCCTTCTTTCGCTTCAAAGCAGATGATTATCATGATTGGAATGATCCAGGGAAGAGGAGATCATACAATGTGCAGTAGCCATTTGATGCCTTGAAGGAGAAAGTTGAGACATTGTAGAACTTGTAGAACAGGGGGTGCCCACACTTTATGGGCTTGCGAGCTACTTTTAGAATGACTAAGTCAAAATGATCTACCAACAATAAAATAAAAATAAAAAACACAAAGCACACTGAAAGGCAGAGAAAATGTTAATTATTCATATTCCGGATTTTTTCAAAGAGGTTACGGCAGATGACTCTATGCAATGTCACCTCAGTAACAAAATACAAAAATAGACAAATACACCCCCTCCCTTTTTACTAAACCACAATAGTAGGTTTTAGCACAGGGAGTTACGCTGAATGCCTCATGCTGCTCTCAATGCTCATAGGCTCCCTGCGCTAAAAAACGCTATTGCGGTTTAGTAAAAGGGAGCCATAGTGCAAAATATAGACAGCAGATATAAATTCTCAAAACCGACACATTTTGATCACTAAATTGAAAATAAAATAATTTTTCCTACCTTTGCTGTTTGGTGATTTCATGAATCTCTGGTTGCACTTTCTTCTTCTGACTGTGCATCCAATCTTTCTTCCTTTCTTTCAGCCTCCTGTATGTTTCCTCTCCTCCAGACCTCATTCTCTCCCCCAACTTTTTCTTTCTGTCTCCCTGTTCCCCCTTCTTTCTGTTTCCCTGTCTGCCCCCTTTCTTTCTTTCTCCGTGCCCTCCCCAAGCCACTCGGTTTGCTGCCACCACCATCGGGGAACAGCCCCCAAGCCACCGCTGTCCCAAGCTTTCCCTGCAGAAGCGTCGCGCTGACCAGCATTCCACTCCCTGACGTCAATTCTGACATAGGAGAGGAAGTTCCGGGCCAACAAGGCATTTCTCCTCATTCCATCCAGCCTGAGCCCCATCTCTCCTTGATCCAGCATTTCCCTTCTGTGTCTGTCAGAATTACCATTCCACCTATTTTCCAGCATCACCCTTCTTTGTGTCCATCTCACCTATATCCCTATCTCACTACTTTTTCAGAATTTTCATTTGTCTCTGTCCTTGTCTTTACCCCATGTTCACCATTTGCCCTTTCAATGTCTTTATCTCCCCCCCCCACACTTTTTCAGCATTACTTCTATGTCTCTATTTCACCTCCTCTTCATGTCCCCTCTGTATCTCTATCCTTATTCAGTAGGTCCTGCTTACTCTTTCTCTTCTTTGTGTCACTATCTCCATTTTCAGCTTTCCCCCCTTTTCCTTTGTTAATGCACCCTGTAGCCAGAATCTATCCACCCTCCCTCCACTCCGGCCCAGCCCAGTATGAAATATTTCCTTTTGTTTCCCTCCCCTCTCTCTTTCTCTCTCTCTTCTGCTCCCTCACCCACGAGTCCTGCATCTGGCCCTCTCCCTTCTACCTGCACCTGGCAAAACCCCCCTGCTCCGCGGCTCTCTTAAGCAACTCGTCAGCAGCGGTGATCAAGACAAGCTGCCGACATCGAGGCCTTCCCTCTACGAGTCCCGCCTTTGTGGAAAAAGGAAGTTGAAACAAGCGGGACTCGCAGAGGGTAGGCCCCGACGTCAGAAGCTTGTGTCGATCGCTGCTGCTGAGTTGCCGAAGAGAGCCGCGGAGCAGGGGGTGTGGCCGGAAGCAGGTAGAAGGGAGAGGGCTGCTGGAAGAGGTAGAAGTTCCGGCGTTTGACACCGACCTGGGCCAGGATGATTTCTTTTTCAAGCTGTTGTTGCTGTTGCTGCTGCCGCCGCCACGCCACCACGCCTCCCCCCCTGAAATGACAAAAACAGCCTAATGCCCGGCGTCGGCGTCTTTGACTTCGGGGAGAGGAAGGCTGATAGGCCCGGTAAATCGGGACGGCAACACGAGTGTATCACAGAGCCCGGGATGGGTTCTGCGATCGACTCACGTTGCCTTCCTGAGCTACCGGTCGATCGCGATCGAAGCGTTGGGTACCCCTGTTGTAGAAGAATCATGCCTGAAGGGATAACGGCATCAGGAGGTAAAAGAATGACACCTTGGAAGAGATCCTTGCACAGTATTTTGGTGCTGCAATTGATCGATGGTATCGGTACTGCGGGGCCTCGAGGTGTTACCTGGTACCAAGTTGATTGCAGGAGATGCATACAATGCAATTTAACCTATCTTAAAGATCAATGCAACAAAACTTTTTTTATATATATTTTTTTCAGGGCTTCAGACATGCCATTTGGTCATCCGTTTTTTGTTCGGTGACACAAATATCTTGATGGCTATGGCTTCTTCATTTGCCCCCTCTATATGTATTTTAACGTCTTTCTTCTTTTTCTTATATTATTACTTGTTAGTAAAACTGTTATAAAGTGCTTAGTGCTTTCATAAATAACTTTGACTTTAACTTAATATTTATAAACTTATCTTAAAGATGTAGTTTCATTCGTTTCTGTCTCTAAATTGGGTAAGGGACCTTCCACATTCGACATGTTTCGCCGTTAGGCTGCTTCAAGAATCAGTCCCCTATACAAGCAAGAAAAGGCAATATTACTCCTACCCCCTTGTTTCTTCAAAATTGTTCAAGGGAACCATACGATACATATAATATCATACGCTTACCCTTTATCCATTTAAACAAACTATCCCGATCTATGTATTTTCTATTCAAATAAGATGGCCGCGGCGTCTTTTTTACTCCTATAAGTACCTCCCCTCTCTCTGATGTCACCTATTTGTTTAGCGAATCAGAATCACACACTATAATAAAGTACCCCATTCTATTTCTTGATTTAAGCCCCCTGGTTCCACCGTATCCAACCTATAAATCCATTTTTGTTCCATCCAATTTAATTTTTGTTTATAGTCGCCACCCTCCCACCCTTCTCTTATGTGTGCTATAACCCGCCACCTAAATCCGCGATCTCATGTCCCTGGGTTTCCCAATGTTGAACTAAAGGGGCCTCCATTACTTTATTAACAATTCTAGATTTGTATTCATTAAGTCTGATGTTCATCGGACGGCTTGTTCTGCCTATATACATTAAATTGCACGGACATATAATAACATATACTACATTATATGCCTTACATGTAGTAGCAGTCCTAGCTATTATATTCATTTCCCTATTTGGAGGCTGCCACTCTGCTCCTTCTATTGTGCTATTGCACCATTGCCAATTTTGGCACTTCCGATGACCCAGAGTGCCTTGTACTTCACTCAACTTGATATAATAACGATTACGTGCAAGGCATTCGCCTATATTATTGCCTCGATGGTATGTTATTATAGATGTTCGGAACTGCTTGTAAAATGTGCCAATATTTTCTCATACTGTTAACAACTAGATCCCGTGTGAAAAGGCAGAACACAAACCATTCTAGAATTGTTCTCATATGGATCTTTTTCTTCTCGAGTGGTGGATGGAGGATTTAACAGTAACTCACGATTGGCAAACTTTGCTCTCAAAAAAGCTTTTCGGATAGCTCTGCTAGGGTAACCTCATGCTCGGATTCTAGATTCCAGTTGCTTAGATTGATATATAAAACCCTTTTCTTCAGAGCATACCCGGCGTAACCTCAAAAATTGCCCAACCGGTTCTATTTCAGTTTGTATGGGTGATGGCTATGGAACTTCAGTAGCGTGTTCCTAGACACTGGTTTGCGATACAGCGTGGTTATAAATCTGCCATGTTCAAAAATCATTGTAAGATCCATGAAATCTACTTTTCCAATGTTATATTCTAACGTAAATTGTATATACTGGTTCAATCTGTTCAATTCCTGTATAAAAACTTTTAATGTTTCTTCAGAATCTTTCCAAATCATAAACATGTCGTCCAAAAAACGTTTCCATACCACCACCTTCCCAAAATTTTGTAGTGGATAAATCATATTCTCCTCCATTCTTGCCAAATATAAAGTTGCCACAGAGGGGGCTAATATAGCCCCCATCGCCACATCCTAGGTTTGTAAATAATATTTTTCATTGAACCAAAAGTAATTGGCTGAGATGACCAATTCTGCTAATTCAAGTAAAAATGCCGTATGTACTCTAGGTTCTCCTGTTCTTTTTTCCAGGTAGTACTTTATAGTTTCCAAGGCAGCTTGCTGTGGGATTATAGTATATAGAGATGTTATGTCAAGAGAGGCTAGAATGGGAGCTTCAGTTGGTACCTCCAAATTTTATAACATGGTGATAAAGTGGGACGAATCTTTTATAAAAGATGTAACCAATATCACAAAAGGTTGCAGAAAATGATCCACAAACTGTGATAGCGGTTCTAGGACTGATCCTTTAGTAGAAACAATAGGTCTCCCAGGGGGATTATGAACATTTTTATGTACTTTCGGAACAAAGTAGATCTTGGGGGTAGTAGGCCATTGCTCCATCAAAAAACTTGCTTCCTTCTTAGTTATCATCTCTCTTTTTAGAGCCAGTTCCACTATAATACTAATTTTCTCTTGTAAACTTATTACCGGATCTGACTCTAGTTCACAATAGGCATTGGTATTACTAAGTTGTCTATAGGCCTCTGAATTATATTGTTCTCTACTCTGAAGTACTGTGGGCCCCCCCCTTAT
This sequence comes from Geotrypetes seraphini, assembly GCF_902459505.1. Classification (NCBI taxonomy): domain Eukaryota; kingdom Metazoa; phylum Chordata; class Amphibia; order Gymnophiona; family Dermophiidae; genus Geotrypetes; species Geotrypetes seraphini. The sequence continues at coordinate 105,632,614 of NC_047088.1, read as the reverse complement.
CTGTCATTCTGTCAGTTTTTGGAGCTTGAGGATGTTTGGCAGATTTTGCACCCTTTGGAGAAGGACATTACTCATATGTCTCGCGCTCATTCTACCCATTGATTACCTGTTATTTTGCGGACAATTTTTTCTCAGGTCATACGGACAGAGATTGGCCCTTATGCGATCTCGGATCATGCTTGGGTGTGGTTGGAGTGGTCTCCTCCTGGCCAGACTTCACATCCCTGTTCATGGACATATCCTCTTTGGCTCGGCAAGATCCTAAGTTTTATGATTCACTGTTGGCTTGCTGGAAGGATTACTCCTTTCATAATAGACAACATGGAAATGACCTGGTCCTCTTTTGGGAGGCCGCTAAGGTGGTTCTCTGAGGTCATATTATTAGCTATGTCACACAGGCTCGGAAGAGTCGAGATCGGGAAATTTTACGCTTATCCTGGCAATTGGTGGCTCTTCATCGAGAGTATGGTCGCCGCCCCCACTGCAGCTAATCGACAGGCTTTGCTAGATATGCAAGTCACTTTGAATGAGAGGCTTCACCAATGTACGACTAAAGGTTTGGCTTACTATAAGTATAAATTGTATGCCTATGGTAATAAATGTGGTCGACTTTTAGCCCGTTTGATTTCGCACCGGGAAAGCAGATAGAAAATTGTTTCACCTTGCTGAGTTCTGGGCCTCTCACTGATGATGAGGCCATTTGTCAGGCATTTTGGGACTATTATGCTGCGTTGTATGCTGAGCCTTCGCTGCAAGGCTGCCGAGGGAGATGTATTTGGACACCTTGGTCTTGCCTCGGCTGACCCATGCTCATTTGACACTGTTGAATGTCCCGCTGACTGAAGTGGAGGTGGACTTAGCTATTCGTCAGAGCCCTACCCTGAAGACTCCTGGTCCAGATAGCTTTCGGGCTGAATTTTATAAGTTGATGCACCAAGATATTGTTTCCCCCCTAATGGCTATGTTTAATGTGATGGTTGATGCGGAGGCTATGCCTGCTTATCTCAATGTGGCCCAAATCATTGTTCTTCCTAAGCTGGGGCATGATCCTACTGAGCTGGAATCATACCGCCTCATATCATTACTTAATTATGAGGTGAAGTTGTTGGCCAAGGTTTTGGCTAACCGTTTGGCTTGCATTCTTCCGGAGCGCCTCTATGAGGCCCAGGTTGGGTTTGTTAAGGGCCGCTCAGTTGAGAAGAATCTTCAACGGATTCTTGCCTCTTTGGCATTTTGTACACGCCAATGCACACCTTCACTTCTTATCAACTTTGACGCAGAGAAAGCGTTTGACCGGGTTAACTGGGACTTTTTATACGCGACCTTAAGCAGGTATGGGTATTTGGGGAGCTTTGTTTCGGCTCTGCGAGCCATATATGCGTCCCCGGCAGTGTTTCTTATGGTGAATGGTTGCAGGTCTTCGCAGCTTGAGATTTTTCGTGGCACAAGGCAGGGATGCCCCCTGTCTCCGCTCCTGTTTATTTTGTCATTAGATCCCCTGATTCGTGCCATTCACCAGACTCCTGAGGTGAAAGGGGTGTCTATAGACACTTTTTGTTTCAAGGTGGCAGCTTTTGCTGATGATCTGCTAGTTTATTTAACGGACCCTCATACTTCTTTGCTGGTTTTGTTGGAGATGATACACGAATATGGGGATTTCGCCGGCTTCCACCTGAATTTGGGCAAATTGGTGGCTTTGTCCTCTTCCCCAGAGTTACGGGCCAGTGGGAGACTTCTTTCCCGCTTCGTTGGGCGACAGATTCCTTTCGTTATCTTGGGATCCAACTTTCAGCTCCACCTGGTCGCCTTTATTCGATTAACATTCGGGAGCTCCTTGATCGTACCACTCACCAATTGGACCACTGGAGAGATATGCCACTCACCTTGCTTGGTCGAATTGCGTTGATTTGAATGGTCATCTTTCCCCAATGGCTTTATGTGTTCCGGATTCTTCCCTTGCGCTTACTCAAGAAAGACTTGCGGGCTTTAAATCGAGTACTGTCCAGGTTTTGTTGGCAGGGGCAGAAACCTAGATTGCACTATGATTTCCTGGTGGGTGGGTGGCAGCAGGGGATTCTCGGTATTCCAGATTTTGTGTTATACAATTTAGCATGTCTTTTGTGCCACCATAAGGATTAGTTGTTTGGGGAATCTCAATATACCCTTACTTCTTTTGAAGCTGCCCTGTTTGCCCCATACTCTCTTCTTGCTTTGCTTCATCTGTCACACGAGGCTTTGCCTCGGGAGTTCCGTGGCACGGTGCTTTTGGCTGCATGTGGGGAACATGGGAGGGCCTGGTGCGGTGTCTGGGGGGAATCTGTGGGTGAGTAATTTGTTGTCCCGACAGACAATCCTCTTTTTGTGCCTGGGCTGGACAATCCTAGTTTTCGTCGTTGGAAAACGGGTGTTTATTTGGTGGAACATCTTTTGCTAGCTGACGGGAATTTGAGGCCTCTGGCTGCTTTTCAGGACTGTTTGGGCCATTGTTGGGGAGACATTTTTGCCTATTGTCAGATTAAACATTATATCCTTTCGCTCCCGCAGGCGGCCCTCCATCTTCCGCTGGGTGTTCGTCTTTGGAACTTTTTTGCTCACGTTGAGCTTTCTCAGACCTCTGTGTCTGCCTTGTATAAAGCCTTGCTTCCTTTTGAGACTGCTCGGGACTATCAGAGGATTCGGGAGGGTTGGGCGATGGAACTTCAAATAGATTTAGCCTCCTGGAATATTCCCCGGAACCTTGTGGGTCTACCCCGTTTAATCCGTGGAGCAGTACTACGAGAATGCTATGCTCGTGTCTTATATAGAGGCTACTTCACCCAGGTTCATCTTTATAAAATTGGAGGTATTGCCTCGCTTTTGTGTCTCAAGTGTGGTAACGCCCCCAATTCTTTTTCGCATGCCCTGTGGGAGTGCTGGTGCATTCGGGCCTTTTGGGTTGAGGTGGTGCGGTATTTGAGTTCCATCATGGGTCATGCTGTGGCTGGTACTGTTGATCAGGTGGTGCTGGACATCCCGGATGCTTTTGGGACCTTTCCCAGAGAGGTTCGTTGGCTCTGTCGTAAGGTGTGTCTCCTGGCTCGCCGGGTGTATTCTGCAACATTGGACTTCTCCGAACCCCCCGATATTTTGGCAGTGGAGAACTCACCTCCATACGTTAGTTCTTTGGGAGGCGCGGGAGGTGGGGATCTCTCTTAAACGTCGGCGTAGTTTTATGCTTCTTTGGGACCCATATTTGTGCTCTATGTCCCTTAGGGGGCGCAGCCTCATACTTAATTCTCTACCTTAATTGTTGGGTGCACCCACGTCGGTTCTGGTTCTTCGTGTCCCTCTGCTCTGGAGGTGGGGAGGGGGTGTGGGGAGGGGGATCTGGCTTGTGGGGGTTTTTTTTTGGGGGGGAAGAGGGTGCTTAGCCCCGCTGACTGCCCTTGGGTCATCAGAGTCCAGACCCTGGGGGAATCATGTGTGATCATTTGTTCCTTTTTTGGGACTGCATCCCTCTCCCTGCTTGTAGGGTAACTGGGGGGCTGGGAGATTTCTGGGGTTTTTGGGTGGGTATAAATCACGCATGATTTTATACTGTTCTGCATTATTCTAACGGATATCCCACCTCTGTTTGCTGTCTTTTGTATGCAAATGTTTTCCTTTGGTTCCACCTGTTTTTTGTCAATAAAAATTGTTTACACTCTAAATCTCCAGGAGGGACTGGTTTTAGTAGCTTCAGTAAGTCTGAGATATAATGAAACTGGAGCATGATCCAATATCAATATCGTATGTATAGTGGAATGTAATAGTATTGGTGCACAGAGTTTTCTCTGGATTTTCTTCTTTGTGGATATTTTAGGGTCAATTTCTTCTGTTTTTTGCGCAGACTTTTCACCCAGGACTGGTTTTAGTATTTGACCCACGTATTTTTTGCATTAGGACCTTCAGGGTCCCCTGAGGAAGACAGTTTTTGTCGAAACAGGGACCGTGTTGGGTCCATAGTCTCCAACATCTTGGGTCCTAGGTATCTAGTCATATGAATTATTTGACTGAACTTTCAATATAGCCTGCATCTTGAACATGGTGTTTTTGTTTTCGTCAGACTTTTGATTCTGTGAAATATAAATAGATACACCATTTTTAGAGAATCCTTTGATAGAAGTTTTAGCCCAACTTACTATAGATAGATGGGTGTCTTGTAGAAATATAATATCTGGATGAAAAGAAATCAGGTAATTGGACATTTCTTTACATTTGATACAGTGGTTTAACCCATTAACATTTAAGGAAATAACATGTAAATCCAATATTTATGGTATTAATATAGTATACTAGAAAACCATAGAGCATTAGTGATTTAAATGCATACAAGTGAATGGACCTGAAAGAAGGACAGTGAAACCTTGGTATGCAAGTGTTTTGCAAGATAAGCAAAACATTTTATTAAATTTTAACTTGATATATAAGCAAGGTCTTGCAATACAAGTACATAAAGTATACACATATCACAACATCAGAACTGAGCCAATGGTTATTCTCTTTCTGACACTGCAAGAGTATAGTGACTGTTCTAAACGAGCAAAGTCTTATAATACTTTAAGCACATACAGTATATATGCATCACATCACAACTGAGCCGATGGTTCTTCTTTCTCTGATTCTACACAATACAAGAACATACAGCATTTTGTATTCATGTTTTTGGGTTGTGGAACGAATTGTCTGAGTTTCCATTATTTCTTATGGGGGAATTCGCTTTGATGTACGAGTGTTTTGGATTACAAGCATGGTTTTAGAACAAATTATACTCGTAAACCAAGGTTTTACTGTATCAGAAAAGTATACAGATATTCTTGAGATAGCAAATAAACCATCTCTGAAAAAGTCCCAGGGATGTGGTGGTAAATATAGTCAAGTGAAAATATAATGGGTGTGCCTATATTCGTAGTCGGAGATCACAGTGAAATGAGGGCCATCGCCAAATGGCATCCAAATATAAGAATGAAGTTTCCATAGCATGAATATACATGCTCACAGTAATTATCTGTGAGGTTTATATGTTTATTACAAGAGAGAAGTTTACTACATCTTGATAAGAGTCAACAAATTTCTGAAGTGATGTAAGAGAGAATTTTGTATTCATGTTTTTGGGTTGTGGAACGAATTGTCTGAGTTTCCATTATTTCTTATGGGGGAATTCGCTTTGATGTACGAGTGTTTTGGATTACAAGCATGGTTTTAGAACAAATTATACTCGTAAACCAAGGTTTTACTGTATCAGAAAAGTATACAGATATTCTTGAGATAGCAAATAAACCATCTCTGAAAAAGTCCCAGGGATGTGGTGGTAAATATAGTCAAGTGAAAATATAATGGGTGTGCCTATATTCGTAGTCGGAGATCACAGTGAAATGAGGGCCATCGCCAAATGGCATCCAAATATAAGAATGAAGTTTCCATAGCATGAATATACATGCTCACAGTAATTATCTGTGAGGTTTATATGTTTATTACAAGAGAGAAGTTTACTACATCTTGATAAGAGTCAACAAATTTCTGAAGTGATGTAAGAGAGAATGCCGAGTGGGCAGCAACCTTGCACCAGGGAAGTCAAGGAGGAAGGCAAGGGGTTCCTGCACGCGACAAGGAAAGGAGCAGGGGAGAAGAGGAGAAGGGGTGCCACGCTCTTAGGAAGACCACATCTGGGAGGGACCGCCCCCCCTGCAACCCCCTTACTACACCACTGTCAGCAATGAGGCTGATTTTCTTCATTAAAGGCTCTTTGTGCAGAGCGCTCACAGACTACATCCATCTGACATGCTCACTAAGCCACACCCTCTGTTTGCTAAGCCATACCCCCAAGGCTACTACTTTATGATGCTGATCTTGTGATGGACAAATTCAGCATCAAGAAGTGCTGAGTCTAAGACCACATGTTTTGAATATGTTCACAGTGCCAGCCATAAGCAAGAGTGGTGGGGAGCGACAGCACAAGCTCCCATTGCCCTGTTTGAAGAAGACAATGTTCTTGTCTTCTTGCTACTATTTGGGATTCTGCCAAGTACTTGTTGGAAGCAGGATACTGGGCTAGATGGATCATTTGTCTGATCCAGTATAACTATTCTTATGTGTAGTTGACATGACCTGGTAATCCCTGCCAGCTATGCTATTCATTCCAGCTAGTTTTACTGATTGCTTGCTGCTCCCCATACTCCAAATTCTGGGAAGCTAGGTGACTGCCTAGGTTCATCTAATGGAAGGACTGACCTAGCTATAAAGACAGAAGAGGGGTGGAAAAGGAAGATACACATATGCCCTGCTTAGAGTACCTCCACTATCTTACATGAGTGTAATTAGTAAGATAGGTTTTCTAAAGACAGCATGTCCAGTGTTTTTAATCTTCATGGTTGACTGCTTTGGAAAATTTCAGCTGAGCAGCACAGAAAATTGCAGTAAAACATTGACAAAGGAATAAATGCAGGTTAACAGCAGGAATCAGATCCTAATGCAATTTAAAAGTCCAATTGTTGCATGTATTGCAGAATCTACTACTACTACTATTAATTATTTCTATAGTGCTACCAGATGTACACAGCACTGTACAGAGTCACAAAGAAGAAGAAAACAGTCCCTACTCGAAAGAGCTTACCATCTAAACAGACAAGACAGACAAACAGGGGAATGGTTAATCTGCTGGCTGGGTCGGAGGGCAGAGGAGTAGGGTTAAGGACTGAAAGCTATGTCAAAAAGGTGGGTATTAAGTCTGCTTTTAAACACGGGAACGGTAGGGGCTTGGCGGACAAACATAGGTAATTTATTTTAGGAATGAAGTCTGGAATTGGCAGTGGAGGAGAAGGGAACAGCTAAGAGTGGCTTATTTGAGGAACGGAGTTCTCTGAGAGGTGTATAAGGAGAGAGAAGAGAGGAGAGATATTGAGGGGCAGCAGAATGAACACACTTGTAGATCAGCAATAGGAGCTTGAACGGTATGCGATGGTGGATAGGGAGCCAGTGAAGTGATTTAAGGAGAGGGGTGACATGAGTGTAACGAGGTTGGTAGAAGATGAGTTGTGCAACAGAGTTTTGCACAGATTGCAAGGGAGAGAGGCAACACTGGGAGATCAGTTAGAAGTAGATTGCAGTAATCTAAGCGTGAGGTTAAGAGAGTGTGAACAAGGGTCCAGGTAATGTGCTCAAAGAGGACAGACCATGTAGTAGTAGTGGTATAGAGGAAAAGAGTGGACAGATGGTTTAAGGGCTATAAAGTGAAAATGAAAGGTTTGTTCTTAGATCTTTGGCAAGTGAAATGTGGAGTTCCACAGGGTTCTCCATTGTCTCCTGTGTTATTCAATGTGATGTTATTTTCCTTAGGTAAAAAATTGTATGAGTTGGGAGTAAGCATCTGCATTTATTCTGATGATGTCAGCTTGGTGATTCCTATAATGGATGTTGTATGAGATTTTGGCTTAAAGATAGGATGTTGTGTTAATGCTGTGAAAGCATGGGTTATATCACAACATTTAAAGTTGAATATGGATAAAACAAAATTTGTTATTGCATCCTCCCCAACAAATGGTCCATATATCAGAATTTAACTAGAAATGATTCTCATTTGAACTTGGGAGAGCCATCAATAAAGTGAAGCCATTTTCAATAGGATGTCTTAAGTCCAGCTATGGACATTTCCTACAAGATGTACAAAGTCAGAGGCAGAGAAACCGCCATTTTCAAAACCAGCAACATCACAAGATGTTAAAAAAAGTCTATTTAGATAAACCATGGTCCTAAGGGTTGGACATCCAACTTTATTCACTTTTTTCAACCACAAAACTGTCCAAGTTCAAAATGACCTAATGCAGACCATTTGGACTTGGGAGGGGCCAACATTGTAATGGACTGGCCACAGAGACATACCAATAGAGAAGTGGGGCACCTTAGAGGGCACTGTGAAAGGGTATCATAAGTATATCTCACCATAACCCCTTTCTAATGTATAGTGAGCCCTCCAAAACACCCCCAAAACCTATTATACCCACCTGTCTACCACCCCATTGGCCCTTGTGGCTGCAGGTGGCACCTATATGACAGTATAATGGGGCTTTGGTGGGCTCACACTTTCCACCATAAATGTAATGGTTAGAGTGGCTTATGGGTCTGGGTCTTCCTCTCTCTGGCTCACTAGCCCATTCACCAGGCTAATTAAGAGACCTGTGTGCCAGGTGCTGCTATTCTAGAGACAGGTATGTACTGTTTCATTTTGTTTTTTGGGGGGTAGGAGGAGGTCAGTGACCACTGGTTGAGTGTGTCCACAATTTGCTCAGGTATTTAAGGGGGATGATTTTAAAATAAGTTAAGTTACGATAATCCTCTAATGGGATGGCTTATCTAACAGCGAGTTTTAATGTCTTTAGATAAGCTGCCCCATTTAAGCAAGCCACACCCAATGCAGAGATTTGTAAAACCCATGTATAGGCTGTGGCCTATACATGGGGAAATACGGTATAGTCTTTTGTTGTAAACTGCTAGTATTTGCCATCCATTAACCCCCTTCTGGGCACAGTCCACCACTATTTAACTATGTAATTATTAATTCTCTAGTGAAACCAAGTACTGATCAAAGACTAGTAAAATAGGGCAAAGGAAAATCCCCAGTGTCACAGGTTTGCCATAAGACAGCAGGGATTCTGCAGGAGAAGCAGGTGTTCTATTAATTTATTTGTCATAAAACAGCAGTATGGATTATGTTGAATGGCTGAGTGTTCCTGTAATAGATCTATCAAGTCACATGCTGCACTCAACTGAAAAAAAGGATTTTTGGTTGGTTATCTGCAGGTTATCCATGGCAGGTGTAGCTGGTACTCCAAAATATCAAAACAAATGTTAAGTGTTGTTTGGGGCTGATGGATTTATTTTAACCTGCTAGGACCTAAGGGGTGTGCGTGTGTGTGTGTCATTTTTTACAGACCTTTTCTGAATATAAAACCTTGTTTTATGCATGTCAAATGGCTTTTATAAAGTTACCTCAGGGCTTATGCATGTAGAAGTGTGTGCTGTGACAAGAAGGCACCTACATTTGCATAGGGTTACCATATGGCTCCAGAAAGAGGACAGACTGAGACACTCGGGTTTTACTTCCACTGAAAGCAATGGAAATAAGGAGGATGGATAGAGACATCTAGGTTTTACTTCTATTGAAAGCAATGGAAGTAAAACCTGGATGTCTCAATCCATCTTCTTTTTTCCTCTATATTTACATGACTCAGATGTAGGCATGATCTGAGGCAGAGGCTGGGCAGATTCTGCAACTTGTGTCGGTATTGGCTGGCAGCTTCAAAACCATCGCCAGTCACATGTCAATCAAACACCGGTGCCGGCTACAGAATCATAGCCAGGTCAAGCATAGGTGCTGGAAATTTAGGCCAGGGTTTTGAAGGCCTACAATTCCAGTGCCTACGTTTGTCATGAATCACATTAAAAAAACAAGATAGGCGCCCACCGGCACCTATATTTCTGGCGCTGGAATCTTATCCATGCCTCCGTTGACCTTAGGCACTGGTAGGCACCTCCACAGATGAGATTCTGGCGCTAGAAATGTAGGTGCCAGTGGGTGCCTTTTTTAAGATGCTATTTTAATTGTTTTTAAACAGGGTGGTCAATTACCACAATGCTTAAAGGCAATTAAACCAATTAAGTTAGGCAGTGGTAAGGCCTTAACGCACAGAATAGTGCGCACTAGCTGCTACTGTCTCCTCTTGAGCAGGTGGTAGTTTTTCAGGTAGCACGCGCTATAGCGCACACTAATCCGGTACGTGCGCTAAAAACGCTAGTGCAGCTTTATAAAAGGAGCCTTAGTGCGCTAAGTGCTAAAGACGCCAATAGGAATATAAGGGGCATCTTTAGCGGTTAGTGCACACTGATGTGCATAATGCCCTTTCATGAATTCCCTCCTTAATGTTCCTCTAACTCAGGGGTAAGGAACTCCAGTCCTCGAGAGCTGTAGTTCAGTCGGATTTTCAGGATTTCCCCAATGAACATGCATTGAAAGCAGTGAATGCAAATAGATCTCATGCACATTCATTGGGGAAATCCTGAAAACCCAACTGGAATACGGCTCTCGAGGACAGGAGTTCCCTACCCCTGTAACTCTTCAGTCTCCCTTCCTCATAGTCATACCTTGGAACGCTCCAGGGTAAAAGTAACAAGCAGGATCCCAAAGAAAAGATCCAATCCTTATAACTTACTCTCAGGTGGCTAGCCAAAGTCTACATTGCAATAATCATTTATGGACTTGTCCTTCAGAATTTTCTCTAAAGCCCAGCTATGATCATAGCCTTGACCACCACATCATTTGGCAACAAATTCTACAGCTTAATTTGTGTCCAGTGAAAAAATACTTGTTTCAATTTGTTTTCAGTATGCTATTTAGTAGCTTCATGGAGTAACCCCTAAGCTTAATATTATTTGAAAGTGTAAAAAGCCATTCCCTATTTGCCCACATGATTTTAAAGACATCTCAGAATTCAAATGTTGAATGGCGCATATCATACAAATCAATTCTATATTTAACCTGTTTAGCCTTCCCTTTATCAGTTTGGTTGTCCTTTGTACTGTTGCTAGTTTATCTACTATATATTATTTTTGAGATGAGGCAATCAAAACTGCACACAGCATTATAGGAGCAATCACACTGTGGATTGATGCAAAGATATTCTCTTAACATCTATTTGGTTTTTGACTACCACCACACACACTGAGCAGATTTCATGTACTCTCCACTGTCACTTCAGGATTTTTTTCCTAGTTGATGACTTCTAACATGGAATTCAGCATCATGCCTCTGTAGTTAGAATTATTTTTCTCTATATACACTTGTCCACATTAAATTTCATCTGCCATTTAGATGCCTAGTCCCCCAGTCTTTCAAGGTCCTCCTCCATTTCTTTAGAATCTACTTGTGATTTAATAACTTAGGGGCCCTTTTATTAAATCTTAGCATGTGCTTCATATGTTATGGCCTGTCCTATTAGAGCAACAAGCAGATCTCTGGGGTAGACTGGTGTTTGGTGCAGTGGACTGGCGAAAGGGGGCCCAGGCCTATATTGCCACTCTAACAATAAACTTATGGTGGAAAGTGTGAGCCCACTAGAAACCTACTATATTCATTGGCACCAGCTCTGTGTGTACTGTGAGTGCCTGAGTACCCCCAATATTTTAGAAACCTCACATGATCAGGGCCGGCGTAAGGTCTGGGCATATCTTCCCCTTTTGTCTGCCTCCCTCCCTCCCCAGTCTCCTCTGAGGCACTGCACACTAAAAACAATATAAAAAACTCTTTTCAGCTTCCTGATGTAGCCTAGCGAAACACAGACTGTGTTGGAGCCGTGAACTGAGCTTTTCAGATAAGTGGTCTACTGTTAAACAACTTTTGTAGAGCCATAACATTTGCCATTCCAGTAGAAGTGAGAATCCTTGCTCCATGCAATGTGTTATGATTAAAATTCAAGCACCTTCCCAATGACATTGTATCGCTGTTGTGGCACCTTGCTGAAGAGCTTATGAGCACATTTAAATATTTAAAAGCCTTTAAATGTTATATAATCATATTATTTGAGAAACTTGCCCAGTATTGATGAGAGGGGGTCTTTTGTGTTTTGTTCTATTTTGAAAGATGAACGTAGGGAAGAAAGTGAAGGAGAAAAAAAGCTAATAGATAAGAAGGCCCTGGAAACACAGCTAAGAACACAGACAGAAGTACAACCAGATCCTGGGAAAAGATGATTAGAAAAATAAAATCACCAGACAACAAAAGTAGGGAAAATGATTTTATTTTCAATTTAGCGATTGAAATGTGTCAGTTTAGAGAATTTATATCTGCTGTCTATATTTTGAACTGTTCAGGAAGAGTTAGAGTACTTTTAGTCTGTGGTCCTGTATTTACATAGGGGCTATTTGTGTTCTGCATGTGTGACCAAGGCCAGGTGTTCTGTTAGGAATGAATGTTGAGAAGCATACAGTGCAATTTAATTTTGTGGTTAACTATTATATATTGTTAATAAGATTATAGTGTGTGTGTGCATATATGAAAAATGGAAAAAAATTGCATTACAATTAGTGTATTATTATGGAGGTGGGGTCAGGGGCGGGGTTTAGGGTGGAACTTTTGAGCACCACCAATAATTCTGAAAAGTTGGCTCCTTTGACTGTCCTGACATGATAAGGGCTATTGGGGAGGTATACAATTAGGTGGTTGCAGATGAGCTTTGGAGGGCTCACCATTCAATGTAAAGGGGTTATGGAGAAATGTGTGCCTAGGACTTTTTATGTAATGTTCATTGCTGTGCCTCCTAGGGTGCCGCACTGCTTTGCTGGGATGTCTGTGTGGCCAGTCTGCTAAGAATGCTTTCCCCTCCTACATCCCAATGGTTGGTTTTACTTTGGATTTTTTTTTTTAAATGGTTCATAAAGAGAGATGCACTGAGAAAAACATCTGGAAATGATCATTTTTGAACAAAAGACATTTTTCTGGTTTGAAAATGGTCATTTTCTCTATTGGATTTTTGGACATTTTTTCCCAAACTGTCTAAAATTGGATTTAAATATCATATTGAAAATGATCCTCCACATCAATTGTTTCAAACTTTATTAACACCTTCAACAAACAACCAATAGATTGAGAAGGTAATTCCATGTTGGTTCTGCCTCATTAAAGAGTATGCTTACTAAAGGGTGTTAAAACTCTTCCAGGAGTGCTGCATTATAGCATTAAGGCATTCTGAAGTAATATACCTACCTGTCTGTGCACGTCAAGGAATTTTTTGGGGAGAAGGTGCAGTATGGATATAGGAACATTACCCTGTTAGCACATTCTAAGTAATGTATGCGCACATGATTTGCATAAAATGTACCCTAAAAAGTTAGATTTGCAGTCAACAAGCACTAAAACCTGTGCTCACTCCAAATCCCAACACCATTTAGTAAACATGCCCCTAAGTCATGTTTATCCATATAGCCAGTAATTTCGGCTTTATTAGAATAGCTGCTACTATTTTGCTTAGCAGTGACATCAGGCTTATTGGTTAATAATTTTCAGGGTCATCCCTTGAGTCCTATTGATATTTTATATTTGCCACCTTACAGGATTTGTCTTTGTAATCTTCAGGTAGTCTTTAGCTGATTATGATATGTTACAAATTATTTTGGTTCAAAAATTTGTGTAGATCCACAACCTCCTCCAAAGGGAAGTTTTTCTTTCATGGTCACTGGAATGCCTGCTATGAACTCTGAATTCAGTCAAAGACTGGGTAGTCATGTGATGCTTAGAGATACCTTCATAATAGTGAGGTCTAAAGCTCTTTAGCTGCCTGGGGAGGCATTGAACCCTGGAAACTTTCATGGACATAAGCACAAATTCCTAAGGTCCTTTTCCAGCTGTCTTAATTTCCTGAGGTATATACCATCTGAACCCTTTGTCTTGCCACTTTTGGTTTTGATAGTTTCATATGAACCTTCTCTTCCATAAAATGAGTGAGTGACAGATACTCTGCTGCTGTAACAGGATCACAATGTGCATCTATATCTACACAGGAGAACATTTTATAGTTCCTGCTCCTAATCTGACCTGTCTTTTGTGTTTAAGTGATGGAGGATTGGCCAACCAGTGAGTATCTCGGCAGGGGATGTCTTTTTCTGTCATTTAGGAAATAAGAATAAATATCCCTGTAAGCAGGGATTAGGATAGTTCTGTAAAGTATGTGCTATAAATTACAAGCCAAATACATGCATAAATCATTAGAATAATAGCATATATAGTTATGTGTGCATATATGACTTTATTCCTTAAATATACCTATATTGTACATAGCACATATTTGAGTGGAGCATAGGCAGGATATACATGTGAAAATTACAGATTTCTGTAAGCTATGTACAGATCACTAGAATTTAGGTGGTCATTCCTAACTTATAGGTATGTAGTTTCACTACTACACTAGTATTCTCTAAAGTAAAGAATAAAGCCTTTATAGAATAGGCCCCTACAAGTTCCCCTGCTATAGAATTAAATCCTAGGGAGTCTTCTTTAGATTCTTTTGGAGGCAAGAAGCAAGGAAAGCTGTAGGAGCCCAAATAGGGGCTCAGGTAGAGTTTGGGATGCTATCCCTTCAAAGACCAGCTAGATCATCAGCTGGGAGTACTAAAAGGCCTTTACTGGCTAGGCTTCAACAAACTACAAGCTTACATAAAGGAGAAAGTGATGACTAAGATCCAAGAGGATCATATCTAGAGAGATCAGCCAACAGAATCCAGAAATAGACAAGACCAGGACATACTAGGAAGAGTGCCCAAGTTCCATTTGCCTGGAGCAGTAGTTCTCAACCGGTGTATCGTGAGCATCCAGGAGATGTGTTGCAGGGCCGGCACAAAGTAATGTGTTAAAAAAAAAAGAAGTTTATGGCAATCTCTTTTCCCCTCTCCTCCTATTGGGGAGACTTGCACCTCTTCCTGCTTTCTTTTTGCTCTCCCCTAAGCTCCTCCTGGTCTATCAAACTTGCTTTGCCGGAATCTGCAATATTAATATGTTATTTGGGGCAGTGCCAGATCTTTCCCTCTGCTGCGTCCCACCTCACATACACAGGAAGTTGTGTTAGATGGCAGGACATGGCAGAGAGGATCCAACGCTGGCCCAAGCAGTGAGTTAAAACTGCTGGTGGCCAGCAAAGCAGGTTTGATGGACTGGGGATGGGAGAAAGAAGAGAATGTGGTGCTGGACCCAGATGGGGAGGGTTTGAGAAAGGAGAGGGAATGGTGCTGTACCCAGAGGCTATGGTTTGAATGGAGAGTGTGATGCTGGATTTAGGGGGTAGGTTTGAAGGAGGGAAAGAGAGTGATGCTGGACTTATGGGTGGCTGAGGGAAGAAAAGGAAGAGGTCCTGGATTTGTGGGTGGGGGAGGACGATGTGCTGGACCCATGGAGGGGAGCTGGAGATGCTCACAGGTTCTGCATTCAGTTTTTCTTATGTTGCTGACATTTTTGCCATGACCCTATTTTTACATGACGATATCTTTCAGGAAGTGATACCTGACACTGCCCAATAATTTTTTCCCCATTTTAGATCTTATCCCAATTCACTTAACTTGGTTATTGCTACAACATTCCTTAGTTCAGGTCAGTGCTTCATGGCTCCAACCATGCACCCCTGTGATCTAAATCTGGCCACTAGCTGTCATCATTGCACAATGACTGTGAGTCCCTCTCCCCCCCGCCCCCAGGGATTGTGAATGCTGCTTTCACAACATCCCAACTCTGACTAACCTAGATAGTGAAAGACCTGACCCTAGACTTGAACCCAAGTTATCCATATAGCAGTACACAGTTCTGTTCCTTCACCCGGAGATGTCTATAATGGAGGATATCTTAGGCTGATCTTAATATGTAAGTTCTGTAGTATGTAGTAGTATCTTGTACTGGATAAGCCCTGCTTTATGTGGCTTATAATCTAGTTAGAACAGACAGAAAAGACAAGTAAACAGGTCTTTGCTGAACCATCAAGCAGGTTCTATGTTTGCTCTTAGAAATCTTATGGCCAATGCATTTCTTGATTTTCTCAGGTACCATAGTTAGATTGTGAGCCCCTCGGAACAGACAGGGAAAATATGTAGAGAACCTGAGAGAAACAAATTGTACATCACCATGAACTTCTCCATGATAGGGCGGTATATCAAATGCCAATAAACATAAACATTTCAAAGGTGGGTTAGTAGGTGAGGTTTAATTAGGAAGATCTATTAAATAACTATAAAGCTCCAAAAATAAGTACTTTGTCCCACAAATAGTCTATAAATTCATTAATGGGGTGGATGGGATTCTATTTGTCCACCAGAAAGACTCATTAATAGTTGACCTGTGAATTATCTTTTAAGCATTATGATCACAGATTTTTTCATAATAATTTTTATTACTAATAAAATGATGCTACTAAACATCAATCTACTGCAGCTTTTAATTTGTCGACCAAGTTGAGGCGAATAGTAAATGTGGGGGTACAAAAAGCTACAATATCTGCAGGCACTTTATTCCACTTTTTCTGAGATTTCTTTTTCCCCCTGTAATTTTCTTTCATTGTCAGATTTGTAGTATGTATTGGATCAATAAACATCATCAAGCTTCAGAAAATGAGTTCAATAGCTACCAGAATGTATAATCAAGAGAACAAAGCTTAATTCTTCAAAAGTTAAAAGGTTGAACAATTCTTATATTTAGAGATAAATTCTGCAAGAATGAATAAAATCCATTGTAATATCCCAGTGACTTACCCAGAGCCCCACACCAATTACAACCAGGAAATAGATGCTGATAACACTGATATCTGCAACATTGTTTATAGCCACGGTCTGTGTGGTAGGGTGCTGACCGGCCATATTAATCTCGTTTTGTGGATCTATTCAATATTGCTTCTGGAGTGTGGACTAAACCAGAATGGTCTAACTGCTTCCTGAAAGAAGTTTCTTCTCATTTGTTCCTTCCCACGTTAATGGGGAACCAGTTATTTGTTAAATAATTGATCTATAATTAACTACTACAGTGTTACAGTTGCATGGCCAAGGAAATTTCCATCACACTCCCTGTCTATAGAGTTCGTGGAATATAAATCCTTAAACTCTTCCCTGTTTCACCTGAAAGTAACCTCTGGTGATGCCTCATTTCTCATTCCTGTCTCCCTTACTTATGAGCACTGAATATTTCTTTTCTCTTTCATAGTTCCTTTTGAACTCCCCTGCTTTTCTTTACCCCCTGGAGGGAGGTAAATAGGTGCAGAAAGCTGGCAATATCTTTGCCTTGCATTAGTAGATCTCCTGGAGGTGTTGGAATATCTCCGTGGTTGCTGAGACTAGCAGCAGCAGAGGGCAGGAAAGACTTTGGTCACAGTTGCCAGTAATAAAGCATGAAGTCTCAGAAGACATTTTAAAACTGTATTAACATAGTAAATGACAGCAGATAAAGACCTGAATGGTCCATCCAGTTTGCCCAACAAGTCTAGTGGTGGCAGTGGGCAGGGAAGACTAGGGATCTTTCCTGCCTATGAAGAAGCCACTAGACCACCAGGAGTTTTAAGGTAGGTCTGGGTAGGGTTGGGAAGTAGAGGTACCATGGGAAGGGGAAAAAGGAAACTAGACCAGGAAAGTACATGGAAGGGAAGGGCAGGAGAGAGATGCCAGATAAGGGAAGGGCAAGGGAAAGATGCCAGATGAGGGGAGGGAAGGGGAAAGATGCCCGATAAAGGAAGGGAAGATGACAAATGCCAGATGAGGAAAGGATGAGGGAGGGGAGAGAGATACCAGATGAGGGAAGGTCAGGGGAGGGGAGAGAGATGCCAGATGAGGGAAGGGCAGAGAGATGCCAGATAAGGAAAGGGCAAGGGAGGGGAGAGAGATTCCAGATGAGGGAAGATCAGGGGAGGGGAGAAAGATGTCAGACCACATAAGGGCAGGGAAGGGGAGAGATGCCAGACTAGGGAAGGGCAGGTGAGGGGTGAGTTGCCAGAACAGGGAAGAGCAGGCGAGGGGTGAGTTGCCAGACCAGGGAAGGGCACGAGATACCAGACCAGAGAAGGGCAGGGGAAGGGTGAGTTGCCAGACAAGGGAAGGGCATGAGAGAGATGCCAGACTAGGGCAGGGGAGGAGTGAGTACCTAGACTAAGGTAAGGGCATGAGAGATATACCTAGCTAGATACCAAGTAGTAAAACAGATTTTATGCTGCTTATCCCAGGAATAAGCAGTGGATTTCCCCACACCATCTCAATAATGACCTACGGACATCTCTTTTAGGAAATTATCCAAACCTTTTTAAAACCCTGCTAAGCTAAATGATTTTACCACGTTCTCCGGCAATGAATTCCACAGTTAATTATATGTTGTGTGAAGAAATATTTTCTCTGGTCTGTTTTAAATCTACTATGTAGCTTCATCACATGTCCCCTAGTCCTAATATTTTTGGAAAGAATAGATTCACATCTACCCTTTTCACTCCACTCAGTATGTTATAAACCTCTATCATATCATCCCTATGCCATCTCTTCTCCAAGCTGAAGAAACCCTAGCCACTTTAGCCTCTCCTCATAGGGAAGTCATCCCATCACTTTTATCATTTTTGTCATAAGAACAGCTTTACTGGGTCACACCAATGGTCCATCAAGCCCAGTAGCCCATTCTCACAGTGGCTAATCCAGGTCACTAGTATCTGGCCAAAATCCAAAGAGTAGCAACATTCCATGCTACCATTCCAGGGCAAGCAGTGGCTTGCCCCATGTCTTTCTCAATATCAGACTATGAACTTTTCCTCCAGGAAATTGTCCAAACCTTTCTTAAAATCAGCTATGCTATTCACTCTTACCACAACCTCTGGCAAAGCATTCCAGTGCTTAACTATTCTGAGTTAAAAAAATATTTGTTTCTATTGGTTTTAAAAGTAACTTCATTGAGTGTCCCCTAGTCTTTGTAATTTTTAACAGAGTGAAAAATTGATCCACTTGTACCCGTTCTACTCCACATAGGATTTTGTAGACTTCAATTATATCTCCCCTCAGCAGTCTCTTTTCCAAGCTGAAAAGTCCTAACCTTTTTAGTCTTTCCTCATACAAGAGGCGTTCTATCCTCTTTATCATCTTGGTCGCTCTTCTTTGAACCTTTTCTAGTGCCTCTATCTTTCTTGAGATAAGGAGACCAGAACGCAATACTCTAGGTTAGGTCACACCATGGAACGATACAGGAGCAGTATAACATTCTTAGTCTTGTTAACCATTCTTTTTAATATACAGTAATATACAGTAAAACCTTGGTTTGCAAGCATAATTTGTTCCAGAAGCATGCTTGTAATCCAAAGCACTCGTATATCAAAGCAAATTTCCCCATAGGAAATAATGGAAACTCAGATGATTCGTTCCACAACCCAAAAACTTTAATACAAAATACTGTACGTACTTGTATTGCAAGACTTCGCTCATTTAGAACAGTCACTACACTCCTGCTGCGTCAGAGAGAGAAGAACCATTGACTCCATTGTGACAGGTGTATACTGTATGTACTCGTATTACAAGAGTTTGCTCATTTAGAACAGTCACTACATGCTTGCAGCGTCGAAGAGAGAAGAACCATTGGCTCAGTTGTGATCATGTGATGCGTATATACTGTACTTACTTGTATTGCAAGACATTGCTTGTATATCAAGTTAAAATTTAATAAAATGTTTTGCTTGTCTTGCAAAACACTTGCAAACCAAGGTTTTCCTGTAATTCCTAGCATCCTGTTTGCTTTTGTTGGCCACCACCGCACAATGACACCCAGATCCTTTTCTTGGGTGCTAACTCCCAAGGTAGACCCTAGCATTCAGTAACTGTGATTTGAATTATTCTTCCCAATGTGCATCACTTTGCATTTGTCCACATTAAATTTTATCTGCCACTTAAACGCTCAGTCTTCAATTTCCTATGGTCTGCCTGCAATTTTTCACAATCTGCATGCATCACTAAACTTTGAACAGTTTAGTGCCATCTGCAAATTTAATCACCTCACTTTTTGTTTCAATTTCTAGATCATTTATAAATAAGTTAAATAGCACAGGTCCCATTAGAAACCCCTTATTTCCTTAGATTACTCTATCACCTCTTAACTTCATCCTATGCCCTCCCATTGCAGAGTTTCCTTTCAAATGAAAGAGACTCGACTCATGTGCATTTACATTACGTAGGTATTTAAACGTCTCTATCATATCTCCCCTCTCCCACCTTTCCTCCAAAGTATACAGATTGAGATCTTTAAGTCTGTCCCTATACACCTTGTGATGACACACACCATTTTAGTAGCCTTTCTCTGAACCTACTCATCTTTTTTTATATCTTCTTGAAGGTGCAGACTCCAGAATAGTACATAATATTCTACAAGAGGTCTCACCAAAGTCTTATACAGGGGAATTAATATCTCCTTTTTCCTACTAGCCATTTCTCTCCCTATGCAACCTAACATTCTTCTAGCTTTCAACATCACCTTTTCAACCTATTTGGCCACCTTAAGATCATCACATAAAATCACACCCAAATCTCGCTCTTCTGTGGTGCACATAAATTCTTTACCACCTAAACTGTATGGTTCCCTTGGGTTTTTTCAGCCCAAAAGCATGACCTTGCATTTCTTAGCATTAAATTTTAGACACTTCTTCCCTTCTTTGATAGATGTACACCATCCCTACTCAGCAGCCCTTGGAAGATAATCCCATGGTCCAGGAAGCCAAAACGCTCTCAACGACACCATCCACGTAGCTACGCATTCATCGCCAGGATGTGAGATTCTCTGCCCTGGCCTTTACCTTCAACAGGGAGAATGGACGAATATACCACCTGCACACCTGACTGCTTCACCTTCTCTCCCAGTGTGGCCATCCTGGCTACAGACCCCAAATTTTAGCCCTTCTTCCAGGCACAGCTCTCCCAGGATTACTGGGAACCTCTTCTATACCTTGTGCTGGACTACGATGACTGGCAAGAAATATTTTATAAAAGCAGCTTTTTGATACTGTGACTACAGAATTGAATTGTGCCAAGGGTGGAGCAAGGAGACAGAATGGGTGGGGCTGGTGCATCCTAAAATCTTCCTTTTAAACACTGAACCTCTTTGGCAGCTATCTTGAAGTTATTCTTCAAGTTTGCCACACAGCAATATATATCCACCCTGAGGGTCCCCAGAATGGCAGAGGAAAAATTGATTCAAAGGTCAATGATACAATTTATTTCATTTAGTATTTATTACTAGAATCCGGAACTTCAGTTTTATAAAAATATACATGATCCAGAAATATTTTCCTGTGAAAAGTCCTCTTTGTTCAGTTGCAGAAGTTAAACTTGTTTTATACCTTTAGAGTTATATACTTTATATAGCTTAAATACAATTTTGGAATTTTTAATATTGTTTCTTATTGAAAAATTGATATTTATCAAATAAATTATTGTAATAATAAAAACAAAAACAAAGCTTCACACACTGTGGGCTGGACTCAGAAGGTAGATGAGCTTCTTGCAGTGGTGGGATGAAGGTGGCCTGGGACTACTATAGAGGTTTCTTGGTGTGCTGATAGATAGAGATACCAATTTTTCACTGGCTTTAAGGGACAGCAGCACCTAGAGAAGGAAGATTTGAAGAGATAAACAAAATAATTTTAGCTGAATAATTCTCTTGAAGTTAAACACTAGACTACTTGGGTAGCATTCATGTACCTTGTCATATTTCATGGCCTATATCCAGGACTCCCACATTACAGCCTACAATAATTTCCAGTAGAAATGAAATAAGCAATGGTATCTACTTGTGTATATTGAATTAATTGCAGGAGACCAGGATCAGGCTGAGTCCAGTCCCAGTTGTACCTATTATGTTTATGGACTGGCTGTTTCTGCTTTCTTTAGACCCCCCCCCCCCAAAAAAAAATAAAAAAAACCACCCAAAAAACCCAAACAAACAAACCCCAAAACAAAAAAACCAAAACTACAAATCCCACAGATGTAGTTGAGAAAAATCAGAAAGCAATGAATTGCTGAACATAGGCAAAGCAGATTGCAGGTCCCAGGTTTTCCTACTACTACTACTACTATTATTTCTATAGCGCTACCATATGCATGCAGCGCTGCACAGAGTCACAAAGAGTAAGAAAACAGTCCCTGCTCGAAAGAGCTTACAATCTAAACAGGCAAGACAGACAAACAGGATGTCATGGATACAGTTAAGAGGAACGGTTAATCAGCAGGCTGGGTTGGAGGGTAGAGGAGTAGCATTAAGGATTGAAAGCTATATCAAAAAGGTGGTTTTCAGTCTGCTTTTAAATAAGGGAAGGGGCTTGACGGACAAACTCGGGTAATTTATTCCAGGCATAGGGGGCAGATAGATGAAAAGAACGAAGTCTGGAATTGGCAGTGGAGAAGAAGGGTAACGCTAAGGGTGATTATCCGAGGAACGGAATTCTCTGGGAGGTGTATAAGAAGAGAGAAGCAAGGAGAAATATTGAGGTGCAGCAGAATGAACACACTTGTAGGTCAGCAATAAGATCTTGAACTGTATGCGATGGCAGATAGAGAGCCAGTGAAGTAACTTAAGGAGAGGGATGACATGAGCATAGAAACATAGAGTATGACGGCAGAAACGGGCTGACGGCCCATCAAGTCTGCCCACTCACGAAACCTCCCTCTTCGAGAATCCGTCTTCTAAGTATTCCTCTGGAGCGACCCCACCTGACGGTCCCATCGTCCTTTGAAGTCGAGCGTTGTGCTCGCTTCAACTACCTGACTATCAATCACCCTTTCGGTGAAGAAGAATTTCCTGGTGTCCCCATGAAATCTTCCCCCCTTGAGTTTTAACGTGTGCCCTCTTGTCGCCGTGGGACCAGTAAAGTGAAAGATTTCTTCCTCCACCTCAATGCGGCCCGTGATGTATTTGAATGTTTCTATCATGTCCCCCCTTTCTCTGCGCTCTTCGAGAGAATATAAGCATAGCCTGTTCAGACGTTCTTCATATGGGAGATCTTTGAGTCCTGAGACCATCCTAGTGGCCATTCGCTGAATTGACTCCATTCTCTTCACATCCTTTTGATAGTGTGGTCTCCAGAACTGAACACAGTACTCAAGGTGTGGTCTCACCATGGATCTGTATAACGGCAGTATAACTTCAGGCTTTCGGCTGATAAAGCTTCTTCTAATGCATCCCAGCATTTGTCTCGCCTTTGCTGAAGCTTTCTCTACCTGATTGACAACTTTCATATCTTCACAGATGATTACAGATGATTAGCTAGGTTGGTAGAAGATGAGTCGTGCAGCACAATTTTGCACAGATTGCAAGGGGGAGAGGCGACACTGAGGGATACCAGTTAGGAGTAGATTGCAGTAATCTAAGTGTGAGGTTACAAGAGCTTGAACAAGGGTCCAGGTAGTGAGCTCAGAGAGGAAGGGGTGAATTCTGGTGATATTGAAGAGATACAAATGACAGGTCTTAGCAGTTTGTTGGATATACAGTGGAACCTTGGTTTACGAGCATAATTTGTTCCAGAAGCATGCTCGTAAACCAAATTGCTCGTATGTCAGAACGAAGTAAGGGAAACTCGCTTTGATTCGTTCCACCTCCTCCTTCCCCCCCAAGGCTACCAGCGCTACTCCATCACCCCCTCGCTCAAACCGGCATCGCACCTCCCGCCTGTGAACGCCCCCACCCTGCGAGAACCGCACTGCACCCCTGTGCTGAAAGCGGCATCCGCCCACCCAAACAAGCTCCTTACCCCATCTGCTGCGTGCCGGTGCCAGTTAAGGAAAGATCCCGCCTCTTGCCTGGGCTGGGCCTTGAACATCTGTGCATGCTCAAGGCCTTATGGCTCTCGTTCTCTCTGGAAACAGAGAGTGGGGGTGAATGGACAATACTCAGACTGGAAGAGCGTCACCAGTGGGGTGCCGCAGGACTCAGTGCTTGGACCTGTGCTCTTCAACATCTTTATAAACGATCTGCACATAGGTACGACAAGTGAAGTAATTAAATTTGCGGATGATACAAAGTTATTCAGAGTAATGAAGACACAGGGGGATTGTGAAGATCTGCAACGTGACATAATCAGGTTCGAGGAATGGGCATCGACATGGCAGATGAGGTTCAATGTGGATAAGTGTAAAGTGATGCATGTCGGTAACAAAAATCTCATGCACGAATACAGGATGTCCGGGGTGGTACTTGGAGAGACCTTCCAGGAAAGAGACTTGGGAGTTCTGATCGATAAGTCGATGAAGTCGTCCACGCAATGTGCTGTGGCGGCGAAAAGGGCGAACAGAATGCTATGAATGTTAAAGAAGGGGATCACAAACAGATTGGAGAGGGTTATCATGCCATTGTACCGGGCCATGGTGCGCCCCCACCTAGAGTACTGCGTCCAGCAATGGTCGCCGTACATGAAGAAAGACACGGTACTACTCGAAAGGGTCCAGAGAAGAGTGACTAAGATGGTTAAGGGGCTGGAGGAGTTGTCGTACAACTAAAGATTAGAAAAACTGGGCCTCTTCTTCCTCGAACAGAGGAGATTGAGGGGACATGATAGAAACATTCAAGGTACTGAAGGGAATAGACTTAGTAAATAAGGACCGGTTGTTCACCCTCTCCAAGGTAGGGAGAACGAGAGGGCACTCTCTAAAATTGAAAGGGGATAGATTCCATACGAACATTAGGAAGTTCTTCTTCACCCAGAGAGTGATAGAGAATTGGAACGCTCTTTCAGAGTTTGTCATAGGGGAAAACACCCTCCAGGGATTCAAGACAAAGTTAGACAAGTTCCTGCAGAACCGGACTTAGTAGATAAGGACCGGTTGTTCACCCTCTCCAAGGTAGGGAGAACGAGAGGGCACTCTCTAAAATTGAAAGGGGATAGATTCCATACGAACATTAGGAAGTTCTTCTTCACCCAGAGAGTGATAGAGAATTGGAACGCTCTTTCAGAGTTTGTCATAGGGGAAAACACCCTCCAGGGATTCAAGACAAAGTTAGACAAGTTCCTGCAGAACCGGAACATACGGAGGTAGAGCTAGTCTCAGTTAGGGCGCTGGTCTTTGACCTAAGGGCCAACGCGTGAGTGGACTGCTGGGCACGATGGAACACTGGTCTGACCCAGCAGCGGCAATTCTTATGTTCACTTTTATTTTTGTTTTTCGCTTAGTAAAACAAAATAAGCAATTATATCAAATTTTAATAAAAACTTGAAACTTGAAAAACTTGAAACTGCAGATGAGGATGTATCTGTGATATATAGTCAGTTAGTAATCTTTTACAGTCTAGCATGTGCAAGGCCATCTTTGGAGAAACTTGGCAGTTGATTTATATGAAATGCTGGTCTTTACGAAAGCTCTGGCTGTACTTGAAGGACAACTCTTATGAAAAAGAATCTGTAAATGTATGGTGATAAGAAACGAGTTCTTGAAGCTCACTTATTCTTTGGGCTGAGGTCACTGTTACTAGAAAAAAAAAAAACACCTTCCAAATGGTCAAGATGCACTGATTCCCCGGTTCAACGGGTAATTTCATAAGTTGAAGATACATGGATTCCATATAAGCTGGTGCAAATATGGTTTCATAATCTATTCTAGAACCATATTTCATTTCAGTTTCTTGATATGACACCCTTCAAAACAGCAAACAATTTACAATAAAATTCACAATAACAAAATAGTATATGTCACATTTCTGGAAAAACATGATTAAAATTGTGGATCTAAAATAACATGCTATGGAACTCATAATCCAAACACCGGCCTAAATCGAAAAACCGGCCTAAATCGGCACTTGGACGATCTAAAAGACAAGTTGATAATCGAACCAGGTTTTAGACGTATTTAAAAACGACTTAGGCCTTCACAGTGCTGCTGAACGACAAAAGCTAAAAGGGGCATGTCAGGAGGAGTGTCGAGGGCGGGATTTGGGCGGGATATGGGCCGTCCTAGAATTAGTCGTAATGCATGTATAACCGAAACTTTTACAACACTGCCTAGACGGAACCTGGACGTTGTGACTTAGGCTATCTAAAACCAGGTCTAAGTCACAAGAAGGTATCCAAAGTGACCAGATAAGCACTGCAGACACAAAGTACAGACCCCCACACACTGCCCCAGTGATCACTGACCCCCCCCTAAAAATCATAATAACAACTTTACATATCTGCCTCCAGAACATCAGCACCTGGCAGCCTGGCATAGGAAAGCCTAGTAGGGCTGCACAGAGGGGGCTTAAGTGGTCTTAGGGGTGGGTTAAAAAGAGTGAAAAACACAGAGGACTTTAATAGATGGCTCAGAGCCTGGTGTCATCAAGAAGGCTTCAGGTACATAGGAGGATGGGGAAATACATGGAAGGACAAGAAGCTATATTGCACTGATGGGCTACAAATTAATACAGCAGGAAAAAGAAACCTTGCAGAGAAATTTAGACAATATTTTTCTAGGCATTTAAACTAGAAGGTGGGGGTGGTGTATGTACGAAGGACAATTATAGAGACCACCCCCGGCAAAAGAAAAGATGTGATAGTAGTAAAGGCTGCAACATAAGCAATATCAGCAACTCATTTCTTAGTATTGCAACGGAAAGTGAAACGACACAAAAATCCATACGAAAAAGGAGATTATCGCTGAAAAATAGCTGGAAAGCGATGACCACAAATGCTCGCAGTCTAAGCAACAAAGTTCATGATCTGCAAGCCCTGATATTAGAGGCAGATCTAGATATTGTTGCTATCACAGAGACATGGTTCAGTGAATCACATGGATGGGATGCAAACATACCGGGATATAATCTTTTTAGGAAGGACAGAGATGGTCATAAAGGTGGAGGAGTAGCTCTCTATGTAAAGATCAATATCCAAGCGACCGAAATGCAAGGGACCTGGGGAGAGGAAGAAGCGATATGGATTGCTCTGAAAAGAGAAGATGGAACTTCTATCTACGTGGGTGTAGTCTACAGACCTCCGACTCAATCGCAGCAAATTGATAAGGATCTGATTGTGGATATCCATAAGTTTGGAAGGAAAGAGGAGGTTCTGCTGTTGGGAGATTTCAACCTGCCGGATGCGGACTGGAATGTTCCGTCTGCGGAATCGGAAAGAAGTAGGGAGATTGTGGATGCCTTTCAAGAGGCTCTGCTCAGACAAATGGTGACGGAACCCACAAGGGAAAAAGCGATATTGGATCTGGTCCTCACAAATGGAGAGAGTATCTCTAATGTTCGAGTGGGTGCTCACCTGGGTAGTAGCGATCATCAAACGGTTTGGTTTGATATAACGGCTAAAGTGGAGAGCGGCCGCACGATACTTAAAGTCCTAGATTTCAAACGTACGGACTTTAATGCAATGGGAAAGTACCTGAAGAAAGAGCTGTTAGGATGGGAGGACATAAGAGAAGTGGAAAGACAGTGGTCTAAGCTGAAAGGAGAGATAAAAATGGCTACGGACCTTTATGTGAAGAAAATCAATAAAAACAAGAGAAAAAGGAAGCCGATATGGTTCTCCAACCTAGTGGCTGAGAAAATAAAGGCGAAAGAGTTGGCGTTCATGAAATATAAAAAAACCCAAGAAGAGGAGAGCAGAAAGGACTACAGGGTGAAACTGAAAGAAGCCAAGAGAGAGATACGTTTGGCGAAGGCACAGGCGGAAGAACAAATGG
Source organism: Geotrypetes seraphini (assembly GCF_902459505.1). Taxonomy (NCBI): domain Eukaryota; kingdom Metazoa; phylum Chordata; class Amphibia; order Gymnophiona; family Dermophiidae; genus Geotrypetes; species Geotrypetes seraphini. The sequence continues at coordinate 105,605,422 of NC_047088.1, read as the reverse complement.
CTAAAAATGTAAAACAGGGAGATAAAAATTTTTTCAGATATATTAGTGAAAGGAGGAAGATAAAAAATGGAATTGCTAGGCTGAAAGATGCTGGGAACAAATATGTGGAGAGTGATGAGGAGAAAGCAAATGTGCTAAACAAATACTTCTGTTCTGTGTTCACAGAAGAAAATCCTGGAGAAGGACCGAGATTGTCTGGCAAAGTTACACGAGAAAATGGAGTAGATTCTGCGCCGTTCACGGAGGAGGGTGTTTATGAGCAACTTGAAAAACTGAAGGTGGACAAAGCGATGGGACCAGACGGGATCCATCCCAGGATACTAAGGGAGCTCAGAGAGGTTCTGGCGAGTCCTATTAAAGACTTGTTCAACAAATCTCTGGAGACGGGAGTGATTCCTGGGGATTGGAGGAGAGCGGATGTGGTCCCTATTCATAAAAGTGGTCACAGGGATGAAGCAGGAAACTACAGGCCGGTGAGCCTCACTTCAGTTGTTGGAAAAATAATGGAAGTGTTGCTGAAAGAAAGGATAGTATATTTCCTTGAATCTAATGGGTTACAGGATCCGAGGCAACATGACTTTACAAAAGGTAAATCGTGCCAAACGAACCTGATTGAATTTTTTGATTGGGTGACCAGAGAGCTGGATCGAGGACATATGCTAGATGTAATTTACTTGGATTTCAGCAAAGCCTTTGATACAGTTCCTCATAGGAGGCTGTTGAACAAACTTGAAGGGCTGAAGTTAGGACCCAAAGTGGTGAACTGGGTCAGAAACTGGCTGTCGGACAGACGCCAGAGGGTGGTGGTTAATGGAAGTCGCTCGAAGGAAGGAAAGGTGACTAGTGGAGTCCCTCAGGGTTCGGTGCTGGGGCCAATCCTGTTCAATATGTATGTAAGTGACATTGCTGAAGGGTTAGAAGGAAAAGTGTGCCTTTTTGCAGATGATACCAAGATTTGTAACAGAGTAGACACCGAAGAGGGAGTGGAAAATATGAAAAAGGATCTGCAAAAGTTAGAGGAATGGTCTAATGCCTGGCAACTAAAATTCAATGCAAAGAAATGCAGAGTAATGCATTTGGGGATTAATAATAGGAAGGAACCGTATATGCTGGGAGGAGAGAAGCTGATATGCACGGACGGGGAGAGGGACCTTGGGGTGATAGTGTCCGAAGATCTAAAGGCGAAAAAAACAGTGTGACAAGGCAGTGGCTGCTGCCAGAAGGATTCTGGGCTGTATAAAGAGAGGCGTAGTCAGTAGAAGGAAGAAGGTGTTGATGCCCCTGTACAGGTCATTGGTGAGGCCCCACTTGGAGTATTGTGTTCAGTTTTGGAGACCGTATCTAGCGAAAGACGTAAGAAGACTTGAAGCGGTCCAGAGGAGGGCGACGAAAATGATAGGAGGCTTGCGCCAGAAGACGTATGAGGAGAGACTGGAAGCCCTGAATATGTATACCCTAGAGGAAAGGAGAGACAGGGGAGATATGATTCAGACGTTCAAATACTTAAAGGGTATTAACGTAGAACAAAATCTTTTCCAGAGAAAGGAAAATGGTAAAACCAGAGGACATAATTTGAGGTTGAGGGGTGGTAGATTCAGGGGCAATGTTAGGAAATTCTACTTTACGGAGAGGGTGGTGGATGCCTGGAATGCGCTCCCGAGAGAGTAAAACTGTGACTGAGTTCAAAGAAGTGTGGGATGAACACGGAAGATTTAGAATCAGAAAATAATATTAAAGATTGAACTAGGCCAGTTACTGGGCAGACTTGTACGGTCTGTGTCTGTGCATGGCCGTTTGGAGGAGGATGGGCAGGGGAGGACTTCAATGGCTGGGAGGGTGTAGATGGGCTGGAGTAAGTCTTAACAGAGATTTCGGCAGTTGGAACCCAAGCACAGTACCGGGTAAAGCTTTGGATTCTCGCCCAGAAATAGCTAAGAAGAAAAAAAAAAAAAAAAAATAATAATTTAAATTGAATCAGGTTGGGCAGACTGGATGGACCATTCGGGTCTTTATCTGCCGTCATCTACTATGTTACTATGTTATGGACCCAGGCCCATAAGCCACTCTAATCACTGCATTCATGGTGAAAAATGTGCACCCTCCCAAAACCCCCCTAACCTTTTTGTACTGCCATATAAGTGGCTCCTGTAGCCATAAGGGCTATTGAGGTGGTAGACAGATGGGTCTAGTAGATTCTGGGGGTGTTTTGGGGGCTTACCATGACCTATAAGGGAGCTGTAGTGAGATGTGTATGTGGGACCCTTTTTATGAAGTTTACAGCAGTGCTCTGTAAGGTACCCCACCTACTCTGGTGCCATGTCTGGGTGTCCAGTCCATCACTTTTCTGGCCCCTCCGCGCCCAAAAGGTCTTTTTCTAGGCATTTGTGACTTGGACGAATTTTTGGACGAAAATGGGGTATAAAGATGGACTTAGCGGTCTGGGTGATCAGATGGCTGGACATACACTTGGATGATTAAAAAAAAAAAAAACAACGTATTTTTCGAAAATGGACCTTTTCCCGTGTCCGACTTTGGGCGACTTAGGCCCAAAACGGACTTAGACGTTTCTTTTGATTATGCTCCTCCAAGGGTCCAAAAGCATTTTACTTGTTTAAACTTATGTAACTTTTTTTTTTAATATAAAAGGGTGGAGGGGCATAATAAAAAAAAACGTCTAAGTCCCCTTTTGGCCTAAGTCTTTAAACGTTCAAAGCAGAGGCAGGGAAAGTGTCCATAACCAAAACAAATGTCCTTGTTTTGATTAAGGCCTGCCTCTACTAAACGCCCAGATCACAACTACGTCTAAAAGTACACCCCCACGACGTCTATACTTTTTGGCCATAATGAACCAAAAAAACGCCTAAGCCCCAAACGTCCAACAGAAGGGCTTTTAGGCGAAGGAGGAGCCAGTCTTTCGCCTAAAAGCTGGATTCTGTAACCGGTGTCTGATTGGCCTAGGCGCCTCAGGCCCCACCTGTGGGCGGGGTTTCTTCTGCCTGGGCCAATCCGGCCTCATTCTGGACCCGGCTGGCCTGCCGGATGGGCGGGCTTGGCACCCGTCCGTCTGGCCAACGTACAGGCATGGGGAAGGGGTGGGGGTGAGGTGGGGGTGGGGGGGTCGTGGAGTCGGCTGGGAGGGGTCACGGGTCGGCGGGGGGGGGTCCGATCGGGGATTCTGGGGAGTGCGGTCGTTGGGGGGAGGGGGGTTGTGTCAAAGGCAGGAGGGCCTGGGATCCCTCCTGCCCGTATTATAGTGGGGAGTGGGGGGTAGGGGTCACCGGGGCCAGGGGGGCTTGGGCTCCCTCCTGGCCCAATCCAGTAGGGGGGTCGCCGGGGCCAGGAGAGCTTGGGCTCTCTCCTGGCCCGTTGAATCGGAGGGGTGGGTCGCCGGGGCCAGGAGGGCTTGGGCTTCCTCCTGGCTAGATCGAGTCAGGGGGGGCACGATCGCCGGGCCAAAAGGGCTTGGGCTCCCTCTTGTCCCGATATTGTTGGGGGTGCCGCGGGGCAAGAGGGCTTGGGCTCCCTCTTGCCCCGATGTTGTATGTGTGTGGGGGGGGGTGATGCATTGCGGCAGGAGAGATGCCTCATCTCCCCTACCGCGATGCCATCACTCCTCTACCTGAGCTGCCGCGACCCACGGCAGGAGAGATAGGGCATCTCTCCTGCTGCGGGTCGCGGTAGTTCGGGTAGAGGAGTGATGGCATCGCGGTAGGGAAATGAGGCATCTCTCCTGCCGCGATGCTTGCGGTGGGTAGGTTGCCGGGCTGCTGAACTGATGGCGCCAGCGGCCATCAGCTCAGCGGCCCCTTTTTCGGCACTTAGACCTGGTTTGACTTCGTCTAAGTCAAAAAGGTCTAAGTGTCGACTAGGCAACCTGTTAATGTTTTGGTTATACCTGTTGTACGCCTAGGTGTAGGTGGCCCACTGCCCACCCTTTCCCCTCCTCTAAACACACCTCTTTTCTCTCTGTGCTTTTAGTGGCAGGGGAAAGGCCTAAGCTGTTTTTAGATACGTCTTAAAACCAGCTTTGGTTATGGGTACTTGGACGATCAGGCTTTTTGATCGTCCAAGTAGCCATTTAGGACACTTTTTAGACGTTTTATTTTTTTTGATTATTAACCCCATAGGGTTTGGACTGTTGCATTACATATTGTTTGTTCTAATCAAATTTATTAAAGCCTCACTTTTTTTCTTCTGGTGGCATCAAGTTTTCCCAGAGACTGTCATATTTCATAATAATATATAACAACTTTTGAGGTTTCAGAAAACTGGTAGTTTTCTCACTAGTTCAATGATCTTCACAGATTTTTAAGTGGGAACCTTTTTAGATCCAATGGGCTAAAGGAAGAGGGCTGTCCAGAGGAGGGTGACGAAAATGATAGGAGGCTTGCGCCAGAAGATGTATGAGGAGAGACTGGAAGCCCTGAATATGTATACCCTAGAGGAAAGGAGGAACAGGGGAGATATGATTCAGACGTTCAAATACTTGAAGGGTATTAACGTAGAACAAAATCTTTTCCAGAGAAGGGAAAATGGTAAAACCAGAGGACATAATTTGAGGTTGAGGGGTGGTAGATTCAAAGGCAATGTTAGGAAGTTCTACTTTACGGAGAGGGTGGTGGATGCCTGGAATGCGCTCCCGAGAGAGGTGGTGGAGAGTAAAACTGTGACTGAGTTCAAAGAAGCGTGGGATGAACACAGAGGATCTAGAATCAGAAAATAATATTAAATATTGAACTAAGGCCAGTACTAGTCAGACTTGCACGGTCTGTGTCTGTGTATGGCCGTTTGATGGGGGATGGGCTAGGGAGGGCTTCAGTGGCTGGGAGGGTGTAGATGGGCTGGAATAGGTTTTAATGGAGATTTCGGCAGTTGGAACCCAAGCACAGTACCGGGTAGAGCTTTGGATTCTTGCCCAGAAATAGCTAAGAAAAAAAAATTTAAAAATTTAAATTGAATCAGGTTGGGCAGACTGGATGGACCATTCGGGTCTTTATCTGCTGTCATCTACTATGTTACTATGTAGGGTCAAAATATCTTGTCATGTGGAACTACAACACTGCTCACCATCTAGAAACACAGAAACATGATGGCAGATAAAGACCAAATGGCCCATCCAGTCTGCCCATCCGCAGTAACCATTATCTCTTCCTCTCTCTAAGAGATCCCACGTGACTATCCCAGGCTTTCTTGAAATCAGACACAGTCTCAGTTTCTACCATCTCTACCGGGAGACTGTTCCACGCATCTACCACCTTTTCAGTAAAAAAGTATTTCCTTAGATTACTCCTGAGCCTATCACCTCTTAATTTCATCCTATGCCCTCTCATTCCAGAGCTTCCTTTCAAATGAAAGAGTCTCGACTCATGCGCTTTTACATCACATAGGTATTTAAACGTCTCTATCATATCTCCCCTTGCCTGCCTTTCCTCCAAAGTATACAGATTGAGATCTTTAAGTCTGTCCCCATTCGCTTTATGACGAAAACCATGCATCTAGATCCCCAACAAACTATTTCTCTTTCAATCTCTTTTATGACAAACCAACTTATGCCACTATTTTCCCACTCTCTTACACAACTTCCCATGCTTGTACCATCATTCTCTCTTTCTCTCACTCATCCTCACATGTATAGCATCTCCTATCTCTGTTACTATCCCTCACAGCCCCTTCCCTTTACAGTCAAAGTTAGAGACCCTGTCAAAACTGCCTGCTGTAAATGCATATTTTGGTACAGTAGGTCAGATAAGGGCTCAGAAAGGAAAGCAGCTGATGGAAAGAACATGTGTTCATCCTCTTGAAGCGTCAGCCAAAGAAGCAGGTATCCCTCCCTAACTTGCCCTCCAGAAAATTTGCAACTCAAATAATGTAACTTTGAACCAAGAGCCTCTGGGAGTATAAGTCATGGTACCTACCTTGAAAGCTTCTTTAAAAAAAAAAAAAAAAAAAAGCAATGGGCTACAGTGATACCCAGGGATTGACACTGGGATTTCATAGGAATTGAATGGGCTTTGGTGCATTTGAAGTGGCAGAATCACTACTGTGGCTTTGTAAAAGGGGATCTTTGTTGGGAAAACTGTTACAGCATACAAAAAAATATCAAAACAGTTTACTACCCTGCAACTTCAGACTGACTTTGGGTTACAAGATACAAGACTTTGGGATACAAGATAAAGGTGGTATGCAGAGACAAAAAAAGAGGAGGAGGAGGTCTGGCCATCTTAGCTAGAAACTCCTTAAACTTAAGCTTACTAGACAAAACATCCACCCCATACGTGGACCTACTAGCTTGCCAACTATCAGGAACCACACTAAAAGGATCCATAACCTGCATGCTCTGCTACAAAACACCAGGGAACTGGAACATAGCAAGACCAGAATTTGAAGACTTTATATACCGGAACTCACTAACAGCAGTATACAACGTAATCCTAGGAGATCTAAATCTCCATCTCGAAGACCAATCCTCTAAACATGTAGAAAGTCTACTATCTTACCATGAAGCCTTAACTTACAAGATCTTAGACCCACAAACCACACATGAGAAAGGCCACCAACTCGACATCGCAGCCTTCATGACCCAACAGCCCATTCTACTAGAGATTCACACCTCAAACGGAAATTGGTCCCGATCCCTCTGGTCAGACCATTACACATACACCTTCAATATCAACTGGGCCAAAAGCAAAATCAAACCAAAATCCCAAAGCTCAATCTATGAATCACGTAAATACATCGAACCCTCCATATTCTGGAATAAAACAGACGCAACAATCCAAGAAAGTAACCCCCCAAATTTCATCTCACAATGGTGCACACTAAGTACAGCTATCCTAGATGAGCTAGCCCCAGCACAAACAAAAACCAAAATCAGCAGCCGATCAGCCAAATGGTTTGACAACGAACTACTCCTACTCAAAAGACAATGCAGATGACTAGAAAGAAAATGGAGAAAAAGTAATCAAGAACACACAAAAACATCATGGAGAAAACTAAACCAACAATACAAGCAAAAGCTGAAAGAAAAGAGAAGGACACACTACACCAATCAAATTGGCATAGAAGTTCAAGACACACAAAACTATTCCAATTACTAAAAGAACTCACAGACACTAAACCCTACCTAGCCAATAACGACACTCAACCCCCTTCAGCCACCCTTCTAGCTGAATACTTTAGAAACAAAATTACAACACCCAGGATAACCTTCGCAGGAACCCCAATCCACCTTGATGAGATGTCAATGCCCCCCACAGAAAAAGAATCAGCTACAGTAGACAGAATAAGGAATACGAGTATACAATGTCAGGTGCAACTCTGGGGAAGAGTGAACAAGAAAAGGACCTGGGTGTACTGATAGATAGGACCCTGAAGCCGTCGGCACAATGCGCGACAGCGGCAAAGAAGGCAAATAGAATGTTGGGCATGATAAAGAAAGGAATCTCGAGTAGATCGGAGAAAGTTATAATGCCGCTTTATAGGGCAATGGTCAGACCACACTTGGAATACTGCGTCCAACATTGGTCTCCCTACCTAAAGAAGGATATAAAACTGCTGGAGAGGGTGCAGAGACGAGCAACAAAACTGGTGAAGGGTATGGAGAAACTGGAATACGAGGACAGACTTATAACACTAGGATTATTCTCCCTTGAGAAAAGGAGACTGCGTGGGGATATGATCGAGACCTTCAAAATACTGAAAGGAATCGACAAAATAGAGCAGAGAAGATTATTTACATTGTCCAATTTGACACGGACTAGAGGACATGTAATGAAGCTAAGGGGGGACAGGTTCAGGACTAATGTCAGGAAGTTCTGCTTCACTCAGAGAGTGGTTGACACCTGGAATGCCCTCCCAGATGAGATTATTGCGGAATCGACCATCCTAGGCTTCAAGAGCAAACTAGATGCATATCTCCTTAAGAGAGGCATGTAAGGATATGGTGGACTATAAATTACGACAGGTGTACACCTGGCAGGGCCTCCGCGTGTGCGGATCGCCGGACTAGATGGACCGAAGGTCTGATCCGGAGATGGCATTTCTTATGTTCTTATGTTCTTATAACCTGGTCCAACTTCTTATAGCTATGCAGACGACATCACCATCCTCCTTCCTTTTGATCAACCAACACCCTCCATGACAGACACACTACATAGAACACTAGAAACAGTGGCTACATGGATGAAAGAACACAAACTAAAACTAAACCCAGACAAAACAAAATTTATACTCCTCAAAAAAACCCAAAACCAAACCCCAACCATAACAAACATAGTAATAAACTCAATCACATACCCCATTCAACCCATCCTACGACTTCTGGGAGTGATGATAGACAGAGGCTGTACCATGCAACCACAAATCAACAAAACAATACAGAAATCATTCGCGGTCATGCAAAATTTAAGGCAAATCTGAAAATTCTTCGACAGAAAACAATTCCAGCTCATGGTCCAATCCCTAGTCCTAGGACTTCTAGACTACTACATCATCTTCTATCTCCCCTGCCCTGCAGTCATGATAAAACAACTACAAACAGTACAAAACACAGCCTTGAGACTGATCTATTCGCTGAAGAAATATGACCATATCACCGCCGCCTACCTCGACTCACACTGGCTCCCAATACAAGCAAGAATACTATTCAAATTTTACTGTCTACTATTTAAAGCCATGAATGGAGACAGCCCAGCTTATATAAACAACCGCCTTATCCGAACTACCACACCAGGCAAAGGAGAACCCAGACACCATTCATGAACCCTCCAATCAGAGGCAGCGAAACTAGACCGCCCACTATCCAATCTAGTGACCACGACTCCAGACTACAAAACTTTCAGAAAAGAAATAAAAACCCTGCTATTCAAAACAAGCTAACACTGCAGGAAGCACTTCAGTCCCCCGAAGTAACCCGTTCAATTCTCTAACTCTTCTGGAAATGTCCAGATAACCTCTTATGTAATCCGCCTTGAACTGCAAGGCAATGGCGGAATAAAAGTCACTAATGTAATGTTTTTCTTCTCCTGTAGGCCAAAAAAAAAATAAAGAGAGGTAGGACAATGACAGGGACTGCACTAAGCATTTTCTTTATGAATCTGGACACTAGAGAATAAAGCAACACAAAGTACACTGATATGTATATGTAAGCCTGCTCAACAAAGTGGCCAGAATTATACCTGCTGCTCTTTGCAGGTTACATCCCTCTATACCAGTGGTATAGCTAGGACTCTGGGTGGTAAGACCAAGATGGGGCCTTCATGCAGTATGCAGCCCCCCTCCCCTGGGTCCAGCAGCTCTCCCCACCCTCGCTCAGCTACTTAACTGCATACTGGGTTCTCTACAGCTACTGCATCAGAGACAGTGCTAAAGGCTAACTCTCTCGCTGGTGAGACCTTTCTTCTTCATTTTTTTTTCCAGAGTTAAGTGATATTTTAATAGTTTAAAAAGTGTACACAACAGAACAATCTTGTATATGGTTTCCTCTGTCCTTTATGAGGTACCCTGCTCATCACAGTTTCTTGATTGCTGCTTCAATATCTAGAATCTGCTCCTTCAACTGATTTCACTGATCAGGAAATAAAGCAATTCCCTTTCTTCCAGGTTTAATGTCGCCTTCTTTATCCACAAGGCATTTCCCCTTGAAAGACGAAATACTGACATAACACATCTTGCCAATCTGAAACATGCTCCCTTGGAAGCCTTTATTTCCTTTGTACCCTTCTCTTTCTCTCTCTTAGTTTTAACTTGTTTTAGTTTGTGAGACCTTTCCTCTGCAGCATACCATCCACAGGAAGTAGATAGGTCCCGTCAGCCAGCCTTTAGAGCAGTCTCTGACACTGTAGCTACGGAGGACCCAGTGAGTGGTGGTTAAGTAGCTGAATGTGGGAGGTCGGAGAGGTGCTGGACCTCGGTGAGTGGAAGGGAGGGTTCAGCTGCAGGCAGCTCCTACCACTGGGCGGTCTTAGGTATTTTGTCAGGCTTGGTCTATGGTAGCTATGCCCCTGCTTTATATCCTGTTTAAAATGTGAAGGTTATTTAAGCTTTGCTTTAATTCTATCCTCTTTCTATATAGTGATCCTCTATGTTTATCCCATGTATTTTAAAATTCTGTCAATACCATTGCCAGAAATGTTTTTCTGGGTGGGCCCAGGGGTGGACCAGGTGGACTCACATATTTCCTCTTTCCCTTCCTCTCCCCTCTACTGAGCTAAAAATTAATTCCTTGGCTGTGGGGATCCCCAAGCCTCGCCAAATGAACATGACTCTGTGGAACCCCCTGGGCCAAAAGCAGGGAACTTGACAGCGCCCTTTCTGTCCCACTGCTAGAATGCCTTGCATGTGCTCAGTTCTTAGACATGAACTGAGGATGTGTTGGAGAGGGAGTGCCTGCATAAGTGTCTGTAAATGTGCCATTGACTTCCTCACTGCTGGATGGTGTGAATAACATGAAGAAATAATAATAATAATAACAGTTTATATACCGCAGGACTGTGAAGTTCTATGCGGTTTACAAAGATTAAAAGATGGTACAAATTGATTGAACTTAACAGAAGTGGTTAACAGCTCAAGGGAACAGTTATTGAAGAGAAAGAGTTGTACAGGTCAGCTGTCTAGATACTTCAGGAGCAGATGTGTTTTTAGGCATTTCCTGAATTCTCCATCTGAGGAAATAATTTTAGATGATGCGTGAAACAGTCTCCCGGAAGAGGTGGTGGAAACAGAGACTGTGTCTGAATTCAAGAGGGCCTGGGATAGGCACGTGGGATCTCTCGGAGAAAGAGATAATGGTTACTGTGAATGGGCAGACTAGATGGGCCATTTGGCCTTTATCTGCTGACATGTTTCTATGTTTCTATCTTGGCTTCCAGATGCAGAGGAGCACTTCTTGTGACTCTTTGTCAATTGACATAGGCCACTGCTGTGGAATTGTCTGAGAAAACCCTGACTGCTTTGCCTTTCAGATCTTTCTCCAGGGTTTGTAAGGCAAGCCAAATGGCCCATAACTCTAACCGGTTTATGGATCACTTCCTCTGTGATGAAGTTCATCTGTCTTGCACTGGGTGTCCTAGACAATGACCTCCCTGGCCATAAAGACTGATGTTTGTCATCAGAATCATGCAAGCAGTGTTGTGGAGCGGGACACCGCTCACCAGGAACTCCAAATGCAGCTACCAAAGTAAGCTCTGCCAAGCTTCCACTGTTCAAGCCAATAGCTTCTGAAGCAAATCCGTCTGTGGAGACCAGCAGGACAACAGAGCCTCCTAGAGAGGACACATATGAGCCTTCACCCAAGGAACCACCTCTATGTTCACTTTCATTGAGCCTCAAATCTAGAAATAATGCCACACCATTGGAGTTGGCATCATCAAGAAGTCTGAGATCTGTTTTATGAGCTTCTGTTTGCATGGCTCCTGAAGAAAGACACAATCTTCCACCATGTTGAAACAAATTCCCAGGTATTCCAAGTTCTGAACCAGCTTTAAGTGACTCTTTTGGAAGCAGACCATCCAACCCAGGACCTCTTGAGTCACTAGTGATGCACATTGGGAAGAATAACCTGAATCACAGTTACCGGATGCTAGGGTCCACCTTGGGTATTAGTGCCCAAGAAAAGGATCTGGGTATCATCGTAGACAATACAGTGGTGCCTCACACAACGAACTTAATTCGTTCCAGGAGCAAGTTTGTTATGCGAAAAGTTCGTTATGTGAAACGCGTTTTCCCATAACAATACATGTTAAAAAAAATAATTCGTTCTGCAGCATAAAATATGCTAAGATGACATAAAAAAAGATAAATTTGTCAAAATGGTGAAAATGGTGGTCTTGCTGAGGCCAAACTCTTTGACGAGGTCACACTGTTTTACCCCACATTCACTCCTAATTATTTCCCGTTTCATTTCAACAGAAATCACCTTCCTGCTTTTTTTTGAAGCCATGATATATAAAAAATATTGAGTTTATCTTAAAAGGACGACTGTATACAGTGAGAGAGGGCAGTTAAGCGCAGTGACTAACGACTGCCTGCAGTGCCTGCGCGGAAGGATGCAATACATCGGCAGCTCGGACGACTTCGTTGTGTGAAACGAAGTTCGTTGTGTAAAACGAAGTTCGTTGTGTGAAACGAAGTTCGTTGTGTGAAGTTCGTTGTGTGAAACGAAGTTCGTTGTGTGAAACGAAGTTCGTTGTGTGAAGTTCGTTGTGTGAAACGAAGTTCGTTGTGTGAATCAAGACATGAAGTTCGTTGTGTGCAGCGTTCGTTGTGCGAGGCGTTCGTTATGCGAGGCACCACTGTACGATGAATCCTTCCACCCAATGTGTGGCGGCAGCCAAAAAAGCAAAGAGGATGCTAGAAATTATTAAAAAAGGGATGGCTAACAAGACTAAGAATGTTATAATGCCCCTGTATCGCTCCATGGTGCGACCTCATCTGGAGTATTGCGTTCAATTCTGATCTCCGTATCTCAAGAAAGATATAGTGGTGCTAGAAAAGGTTCAAACAAGAACTACCAAGGTGATAAAGGGGATGGAACTCCTCTCGTATGAGGAAAGATTAAAATGGTTAGGGCTCTTCAGCTTGGAAAAGAGATAGGTGAGGGGAGATATGAAGTCTACAAAATCCTGAGTGGAGTAGAACGGGTACAAGTTGATCGATTTTTCACTCCATCAAAAATTACAAAGACTAAGGGACACTTGATGAAGTTACACAGAAATACTTTTAAAACCAATAGGAGGAAATTTTTTTTCACTCAGAGAATAGTTAAGCTCTGGAACGCATTGCCAGAGGTTGTGTTATGAGTGGATAGTGTAGCTGGTTTATGAAAGGTTTGGACAAGTTCCTGGAGGAAAAGTCCATAGTCTGTTATTGAGAAAGACATGGGGGAAGCCACTGCTTGCCCTGGATTGGTAGCATGGAATATTGCTACTCATTGGGTTAGGCCAGGTACTAATGACCTGGACTGGCCTCGGTGAGAACGGGCTACTGGGCTTGATGGACCATTGGTCTGACCCAGTAAGGCTATTTTGATGTTCATCTCTCCTTCCATTGGACGAAGCCCTGATTAGTCAATTGTTCAAATAAAGATGCACCTGAATTCCTGTTTTTCTGAGATGGGCTGCCACCTCCACAATCATTACCTTGGTGAAGGTATGCGGTGTCATTGCCAGCCCAAAGGGAAGCGTGAAAACAAAGTGCCGCCCCAGAACATGGAATATTAAAAACCTCCTCTGTTCTGAATAAATTGGAATATGTAGATAAGTCTCCATCAAATCCAAGGATGCTGGCAATTCCCCTGTGCGATCACCGCAATGACTGGCAGAATAGTCTCCAAGTGAAACCGCAGCATCTTCAAGGCTGCATCGACTGACTTCAGATCCAGGATTGGTCTCCAATCTTCTGAGTCTTTTTTGGGCACTATGAAGTATATAGAATATCTGCCCAAGCCCGATTCTGTGTGCGGAATGGGCTCTATAGCTCGAATGGATAAAAGCTTGTGCACTGTTGCTCAGACTTTGACTGCCTTTTCTGTCCATCCTTCTGGTGAATCCACAGTGATCCATCAGAGGATAGCTGAATTCAAGTTGATGATCTTCTCTGATTACATCCAGCACCCAGTGGTCTAAGCTGATCTGTGCCCACTCATCCCAATAGCCTTCCTCCTAACTGTGGGAGTCTGGGACTTTTTGGGGACAGTGGCTGAGCATGGTCTGGAGGACTGGGTATATCTCAAGTTGTCAAACCATTGTTGGCACCCTTGAAATGAATTCTGGGTAGAGGACCCTCCGGAGTATTGTTGAAAGTGCCTGGAGCTATGAAAATTACTCTGAGTTGACTCGCATGAATTCCAAGGTCTGCTGTCTTCGACCAATGATTGGTCACACTAGCCATACGATCATCCAAACCCTTTCCAAACAGCATCTAACCCTTAAAGGAGAGCCTGCTTAAAGTGGCTTTAGAAGCTGAATTCCCCGCCCATTGCCTAATCCGGAGCATTCTGCGGGTGGAGATGAAATAGGCTGAGACTGCTCAATACTCTGATAATGTCATATATAGCATTTGCCACATTTATAATCCCTGCCATTACCAGCTGAGGACATACTTCATTGTCAATGCCTGAAATCTGATGTACTCTGGTGTGACAGGCTCGTGCCATGAAAAAAGCCACTGATGCTGCTTTAATTCCTAAGACTAAGACCTCAAACTGATGTTTTAGGACATCTACCCTATGGTCCTGCACATTTTTCAAAACTACACCCCCCTTACCAGGTAGGGAAATACGCTTGGTAACCTGAGCTAATAGGAAGTCCATCTTAGGCTGGACGAACAACTGCTGAAATTAAGGAGCCATGGAATACAGTTTTGTCATTATTTTAGCTTCCATTAAGGAGCCTTCTGGGACCTCCCAATGCTCCGTAATTAAAGCTGTAAGATCTGGAAGCGAGGGAAAAAATGAAATTTGAGCCAGTGAAGCACTCGATCAAGCACTGAGCAGCTGAAATCTGCGGAGACTCCAGGTTTAACTCCCGCAGAGACTCTGGAATAGGTTCAAGCAATGCAGTTGCTTTAAAAAGGCAGCAGACTGTCAAGTCCTCCCCCTGCTCAAGGGGGACTACAGTCTCCTGAACGCCAGCCACCAACCAAGACCCCCAAATCCCCCAGAAGGGATGATTCACTCTGGGACTGTAAAGGCATAGAATCCAACTTTCAGGACCCCAGTCATTATCTGACTGGTCCTCCAGCTGCTGCTCATTTGGAGAGGTCGGTGTCCACTGAGGTGATTTTAAAGTTGTTGGAAATTGCAATGAAGAACAATTTTTTTCACATATGAGGATCGTTTATTTAAACAAATCTCTGGGGTAGCGATGGGGGCCACTATGGCCCTGTCAGTGGCCAATTTATTCATGAAAGCTTTTGAACGAAGATGTATATTAAATAACAACCCTTTTTCTCTTCACATCAGGCTATGGGTAAGGTTTATTGATGACATTTTTGTGTTTTGGTTGGGGTCTGAACAGGAACTGAATCAATTCTTTGAGTGATTGAATGACAGGCACCCAACCATACAGTTTAGCATGGAGAAACATACCAACACATTGGCCTTTTTGGATTTGGACTTTACCAAAACTGAAACATCCTTTGAAACTATGGTACATCAGAAACCAACTGATTGAAACACATTATTATTCTTCACCAACTGCCACCCTAAATTTTTGAAAGACAGTCTTCCTGTATCATAGTTCCTACACTATAGGAGGAACTGTTCCACAGTACAAAAATATAAACAACAAACCAAACAGTTGCGCTGAAAGTTGTTAAATAGGGGTTACCCTGAAGGTACCATTCATGCAGCATATAAACGAGCCAGATATGTTAATCGAGACTTGTTATTTGAGAAGAGACCTAAAGAAACAGATGAATGGAATCCAACTTGTGTACTCACTTTTGTTGGAGGTGTGGGTGTGATAGCAGGAATCTTACGTAAACATTGGTCCATCATACAACTGCATCCCACATTTACAAACAAAACCCTAAGGATCGCATACAGCCATCAAAAAAATTTGAAAGAGATTTTATGTCCCTCAGATACCACTAGAAGGACAACAGTAGTTAGGGCTGAGGGGGGGTCATGTTAAGTGTGGTAAATGCAAGACTTGTGAGACCACCCTGGAGTTGTGTGGCAGTTTTCAACATCCATGAACTCAAAAATCATATTGGCTCCGTCACAAAACCTCCTGTGACATTGCTTTTGCAATTTATGGAATTACATGTCCCTGTCCGAAGTTGTACATTGGACAAACATTGAGACCCTTTAAGGTGAGGATGAGTGAACATCAAAGTAATTTAACATGTCACAGGATGGAGGAACCATTGGTTGAACACTTTGACATGGCAGGCCACAACCCCAGGGATTTCAAATGTTTCATCCTTGACCATGTGCTACTGTTACCAAGAGGAGGGGGACAGGAGATTGGTATTACAGAGGAAAGAGCAAGAATGGATTTTTCGTCTGCACACAGAAGAGCAAAGATAAATCAAAAGATAGAATGGCACTTGTTTTTTTTAACAATCATCATGGGGTGACTGGAGTAATTTTCATATTTAGAATCTTCATTTGAACATCTGTTTTGAGAATTCAGAATTCACATTTCATCATTTTGGTTTTGGGAATGATTATTGACTGTAAGTTTAAATTTGGCACCCGATATGAGAGCGAGGCTCCAGATTTGCTAGTCAGCTGCAAACGTGCACAACGTGAGTGACGTCAGATGTCACTTAAGTGGGAGCAGCTTCACCTGGGGCTGTCTCTGCCATAGTGAGCGTGTAAGTCACAATATTATTGGAATGTTTTTCTGCACAAAGATATGTTCCCTGCCATTTTTCTATTCTTATTTTTGCAGATATTGGTCCAGAGCCCTGACGCAGCTTGTGGGCGAAATGGCAGCTAGCTTGACGTCGGCAAGGACTGGTGGGGATGCTACTAACGTACCCTGCCTGCAGCTAAGTAGCTTGATTTTTTGTTGTTCTAAGTTGAGCAGAGCAGCATTTAGCGGGAGGGGGATCAAGAGCCGGTGAGGAATTATTCCCTTTCTACTGCGGTTGCAAAATTCAGCAATACATGGGGATCTGAGGCTCTCCCCTTAGTATAATTTAAAGTGCTTTAAAGTGTCTGATGCAGGAAAATGTTAAATGAATTTGTGTCCATTTCAAGACTTTTTAAACAAATTTGAGAAAGGCATTGGAGTTGGATTTTGATTGTTTCTTTCTTATTCCAGTATATGATTTTTGATGATGAGCTCTCTATGATCCCCCCAGCCTTAGTGACTCCAGAGGGGGCAATGCCTGAGGCTCCTACCCCCTCCCTCATGTAACATAGTAACATAGTAGATGACGGCAGATAAAGACCCGAATGGTCCATCCAGTCTGCCCAACCTGATTCAATTTAAATTTTTTATTTTTTTTTAATTTTTTCTTCTTAGCTATTTCTGGGCAAGAATCCAAAGCTTTACCCGGTACTGTGCTTGGGTTCCAACTGCCGAAATCTCTGTTAAGACTTACTCCAGCCCATCTACCGTATTTTCACACATATAACGCACGCGTTATACGTGTTTTTACAAACCGTGCATAACCTTGCGCGGTATACGCGTGAGCGCGTTGTACAAAATTTTTTTTACATAGTTCCCCCCCCCGATGCCCGATTCACCCCCCCCACCGCAGGACTGCTCGCACCCCCACCCCGAAGGACCACTCGCACGCACCCGCACCCCCACCCCGAAGGACCGCTCGCATGCGCTTCCATCCGCACCCGCACTCTCACCCGCCTCAGGCCCCACCCCCAGGAGGGACCTAAGGCTCCCGGGCCTATTCTGATTGGCCCAGGCGCCTTAGGCCCCACCAGTAGGCGGAGCTTTGGGACGGATGGGCCAATCCGGCCTCATTCCGTCGTTGGCTGCCTGCCGGACAGGCGGGTTTGGCTCCCGTCTGTCCGGCCAACTACACAAAGGTACGGGGAAGGGGGGGTGGGGGTGTCGTGGGTGTCGGCCAGGGGGGTCGCAGGTCGGCTGGGGGGGCGGTCGGAGGTTCTTGGGGGGGGGGCGGTCGTTGGGGGGAGGGGGTTTGCGTCGAGGGCAGGAGGGCCTGGGATCCCTCCTGCCCGTAATGTAGTGCGGGGTGGGGGTCGCCGTGGCCAGGAGGGTTTGGGCTCCCTCCTGGCCCGATATTGTCGGGGAGTTGGGGAGTCGGCGGGGCAAGAGGGCTTGGGCTCCCTTTTGCCCCGATCGTGTCGGCGGGGGCAAGAGGGCTTGAGCTCCCTCTTGCCCCGATCGTGTCGGGGGTGCCGCGGTTGGCTGGAGCAAGAGGGCTTGAGCTCCCTCTTGCCCCGATCGTGTCGGGGAGTTGGGGAGTCGGCGGGGCAAGAGAGCTTGACGTTAGAGAAAGGGCGAACCGCTGGAAGAGGAAGCAGCGCAGGCGCAGGGCTCACGGAAGGGCCGGGACCCAAGAGAAAGCAGCAGGACACCGGTAGGAGCTTCTACATGATGGGGGGGGTCGGGAGGCTATGGGGGTGCGAGCGGTCCTTCAGGGTGGGGGTGCGGGTGCAGGTGGGAGTGCGTGCGAGCGGTCCTTCGTGGTGGGGGTGCGAGCGGTCCTGCGTTGGGGTGAATCGGACGTCGTGGGGGGGTATCAGGTTTTCAGGGTGGGGACAGGACTTCAAGGGGGAGAGGAGAGTCGGGGCGTGCGAAAGGAGAGTCGGGCAGCATGCGCGGTATACGGGTGTGCGCGGTATATAAAAATTTCTGTACATAAATTTGTGTTTGCCGCGCGCTATACCCGTGTGCGCATTTTACACGGGTGCGCGTTATCTACGTGAAAATACGGTACACCCTCCCAGCCATTGAAGCCCTCCCCTGCCCATCCTCCACCAAACGGCCATACACAGACACAGACCGTGCAAGTCTGCCCAGTAACTGGCCTAGTTCAATTTTTAATATTATTTTCTGATTCTAGATCCTCTGTGTTCATCCCACGCTTCTTTGAACTCAGTCACAGTTTTACTCTCCACCACCTCTCTCGGGAGCGCATTCCAGGCATCCACTACCCTCTCCGTAAAGTAGAATTTCCTAACATTGCCCCTGAATCTACCATCCCTCAACCTCAAATTATGTCCTCTGGTTTTACCATTTTCCTTTCTCTGGAAAAGATTTTGTTCTACGTTAATACCCTTCAAGTATTTGAACGTCTGAATCATATCTCCCCTGTCTCTCCTTTCCTCTAGGGTATATGTATTCAGGGCTTCCAGTCTCTCCTCATACGTCTTCTGGCGCAAGCCTCCTATCATTTTCGTCGCCCTCCTCTGGACCGCCTCAAGTCTTCTTACGTCTTTCGCCAGATACGGTCTCCAAAACTGAACACAATACTCCAAGTGGGGCCTCACCAATGACCTGTACAGGGGCATCAACACTTTCTTCCTTCCACTGACTACGCCTCTCTTTATACAGCCCAGCATCCTTCTGGCAGCAGCCACTGCCTTGTCACACTGTTTTTCGCCTTTCGATCTTCGGACACTATTACCCCAAGGTCCATCTCCCCGTCCGTGCATATCAGCTTCTCTCCTCCCAGCATATACGGTTCCTTCCTATTATTAATCCCCAAATGCATTACTCTACATTTCTTTGCATTGAATTTTAGTTGCCAGGCATTAGACCATTCCTCTAACTTTTGCAGATCCTTTTTCATATTTTCCACTCCCTCTTCGGTGTCTACTCTGTTACAAATCTTGGTATCATCTGCAAAAAGGCACACTTTTCCTTCTAACCCTTCAGCAATGTCACTCACAAACATATTGAACAGGATTGGCCCCAGCACCGAACCCTAAGGAACTCCACTAGTCACCTTTCCTTCCTTTGAGCGACTTCCATTAACCACCACCCTCTGGCGTTTGTCCGACAGCCAGTTTCTGACCCAGTTCACCACTTTGGGTCCTAACTTCAGCCCTTCAAGTTTGTTCAACAGCCTCCTATGAGGAACTGTATCAAAGGCTTTGCTGAAATCCAAGTAAACTACATCTAGCATATGTCCTCGATCCAGCTCTCTGGTCACCCAATCAAAAAATTCAATCAGGTTCGTTTGGCACGATTTACCTTTTGTAAAGCCATGTTGCCTCGGATCCTGTAACCCACTAGACTCAAGGAAATACACTATCCTTTCTTTCAGCAACACTTCCATTATTTTTCCAACAACTGAAGTGAGGCTCACCGGCCTGTAGTTTCCCGCTTCATCCCTGTGACCACCTTTATGAATAGGGACCACATCCGCTCTCCTCCAATCCCCAGGAATCACTCCCATCTCCAGAGATTTGTTGAACAAGTCTTTAATAGGACTCGCCAGAACCTCTCTGAGCTCCCTTAGTATCCTGGGATGGATCCCGTCTGGTCCCATCGCTTTGTCCACCTTCAGTTTTTCAAGTTGCTTATAAACACCCTCCTCCGTGAACGGTGCACAATCTACTCCATTTTCTCGTGTAACTTTGCCAGACAATCTCGGTCCTTCTCCAGGATTTTCTTCTGTGAACACAGAACAGAAGTATTTGTTTAGCACATTTGCTTTCTCCTCATCACTCTCCACATATTTGTTCCCAGCATCTTTTAGCCTAGCAATTCCATTTTTTATCTTCCTCCTTTCACTAATATATCTGAAAAAATTTTTATCTCCCTTTTTTACATTTTTAGCCATTTGTTCTTCCGCCTGTGCCTTCGCTAAACGTATCTCTCTCTTGGCTTCTTTCAGTTTCACCCTGTAGTCCTTTCTGCTCTCCTCTTCTTGGATTTTTTTTATATTTCATGAACGCCAACTCTTTCGCCTTTATTTTCTCAGCCACTAGGTTGGAGAACCATATCGGCTTCCTTTTTCTCTTGTTTTTATTGATTTTCTTCACATAAAGCCTTGTGGCACATGATGCATGGCCACTGTTCAGTTGGCCATCCATCATAAATCTGGCATGATATAGGAGGAGTCCATTCCTACAATTTTAAAGGCAAAATGTTGAGTTTTGAGGCTGATTGAGGTTTTCTCAGCGAAATTGGGAAATCCAAGATGGCCACTGCAGAGCCAAAAATGGCCCGGGAAAACTCTCTAAAATGTCAAAAAAGGGAAGGGGATTTTGGGAGTAGGGGGTCACTAAATATAGCGGATAGTCATCATCATTGAGGATTCAGCTTTCTAAATAGAAGTTTAGGGTCCTCATAATAAAGAAAAAAACATCCAAAAAGTGGCCTAAATCAGTACTTGGACAATCAAAAAGTCAGATCGTCCAAGTACCGATAATCAAAGCTGGTTTTAGACGTATTTAAAACCAGCTTAGGCCTTTCCCCTGTCTCAGAACGCCTAGAGCGAAAAGAGGCGTTTTTGGAGGAGGAGAAAGGACGGGAGGTGGGCCGACCTACATTTAGTCGTACAGCAAGTAGAATCAAAAGTTTAACGAGGTTGCCCAGTCAGAATTTATACATCTTGACTTAGACCCGGCTGCTGTGATCAGCCCAGCAGCCCCGGCAACCTGCCTACCCCTGCCGCGATCGTGACCCCCGAACTGCCGCAAATACCGGCAGGATAGATGCCCAACCTCTCCTGCCGAACATGGCACCTCCGAACGCCTCCTCCCGTGAATACGGGCAGGAGGGATCCCAGGCTCTCCTGCCCATGGTGCACTTCTGACCTGCCCCCCATGAATACAGGCAGGAGGGATCCCAGGTCCTCCTGCCCACGGTGTACCCCCCACCCCACTCAAAAATGAGCAGGAGGGATCCCAGGCCCTCCTGCCCACAGTGCACCCCTCCGCGACCCCACTGAACACCTCCCTTAACCCCTGAACGGCCCCCCCACTACCCAGGCTCCCCTAACCTTGGACACTCCCCTAACTTACTTGAATGTTGGCCGGCTGGTGGGCACCCAAGTCTGGCCAGCCATCCTCAGAATGGCGGGCCTAGGGCCTGATTGGCCCAGGGTCTTAGGCGCCTGGTCAATGGGAATTGGCCCAGTTGTTTTAGGCCCCTCCTGTGGGTGGGGCCTTAGTCACATGGGATGGGATGGGTTGGTCCATGTGCCTAAGGCCCGCCCACAGGAGGGGCCTGAGGCAACTGGGCCAATTCCAGTTGGCCCAGGCACCTAAGGCCCCTCCTATGGGTGGAGCATTAGGCACCTGGGCCAATCAGGCCCTAGGCCCGCCATTACGAGGATGGCGGGCCTACCAGCTGAACTTGGGACCTGTCCGGCCGACGTTCAGGTAAGTTAGGGAGGGGTGTCCGGGTTTATGGGGGGCCTGGGTAGTGGGGGGGGGAGTGTTCGGAGGTTCAGGGGGGTCAAAGGGAGGTGCGCTATGGGCAGGAGGGCCTGGGAACCCTCCTGCCCGTATTTGAGGGGGGTGGGGGTGCCTGGGCTGCACTTTGGGCAGGATGGCCTTGGATCCCTCCTGCCCATATTCGAGGGGGGTGGGGGTGCGCCGTGGGCAGGAGGGCCTGGGTTCCTTTCTGCCTGTATTCGCAGGGGGGGGGGCAGTTCGGGGGTGCAGCCTTCAGCAGGAGGACTTGGGATCCCTCCTGCTGGTTCGGGGTTCTTGGGGGGGGGGGGTTGCCGGCAGGAGGGCTTGGGATCCCTCCTGCCGGTGATCGCCATTTTGTTGGGGGTGGTGGCAGGAGAGATTAGGCATGTATGATGAGAAATTTTGCATTGTCTTCCCCAAAGTCTAGGTGGATGGATGTGCTTATTGGGAGACATATATCATGAATTAGTTGCAAGAATAAGTGGGGTTCAATCTTTATTTTTGGTCTTTGATAGATTATTATAATGTTATATTTCTGGATTGTCCAAAAACATTATTGTGTAAATTACAAACCTTGCAAAATACAGCTATCAGGATGATATATGGATTGAAGAAGGGAGATAGGATTTCACTATATATGTTGAAGCTAGAGAAAGTGTAACTGTGATGGGAGAGCAACTGGTGATTAAAAAGAAAGATGAATGTGTTAGGAGTGTGTTTGGATAGTGCCTGACTATGGAAAAATACTGAAGACAATTCGGGTAGGATATATGCAGTTTTAAATGTTATGTAGATTAAAACCAATGTTATCAAATTATGATTTTCTAACTGTGGTACAGATGCTGATTTTGAGCAGGGTAGACAATTGCAATGCATTGTATTTGGGAGTTGCGAAAATGAAGATGAGGGCGCTGCAGGTGTTGAGTAACTCAGCAGCAAGGTTGATGACACACAACCCCAGTGCTAAAACAGTTGCACTGGCTGCCAATCCAACAAAGAGTACATTTTTAAATTTTGTTGCTAGTACATCAATTATTGTACCATGCATCTCCCACTGTTTTGCATGGATTTTTCGAGATTTATCAACCCAGAAGGCGTTTGAGATCGGAAAATAGTATGAAATTTTGTTCGGTGGAAGGATGACAATTTCTCACTCCGGGATTGGCGATGCTATGTTGTCAGTAGGGGAGTGTAAAGCTTTGGAATGTCTTGCCATGAGTTCTGTGTTTATGTGCAGTCAGGTTGGGTTTCAAGAAAATGTTGAAAACGCAATCATTTGTAAATGCTTTCTTATGATGAGATATTGTGTGATGTAATTACTTGCAAATGTTTTATTAGATGGATATTCTGAATCTTATAGCAAAGTTTTTTTAACGTATTGAACATATATGTACTGTCTAATATTTATAACTGTTGTTATGTAAACCGTATAGGAGTTATACAGTATATACATTTTTTTTTTCAATTTTCCAATCTTTATTTCTCAGAACTTTAAATAAATAAAATAAATTTATTTTTTCATTTCCTGATATTAAGGATATAAGATACACTAGAACGTTTAATTCAACATGGGCTTATCAAGCTGCTAAATAAAGGAAATTTCTACCAGGTCAAAGAAGTCAGCAATGTAATTACAAGAGTTTTAGGAAAGATCTTAATATGTTCTTAAAAAGTTTTAATTTTAATGCAGAATTTTATTTGTATTTTTTTTATTGTATTATGTGAACCACTGTGAACTTCTGAGAGGTATTGGTGATATACAAATAAAGATTGTATTGTTTGAAATCAAATCTACCCTAGTGACTGTCAAATTCCAACTGAGGTCCAAGACAGACCAATAAGCCAAGTTGCTCCTGCATTACAAGCCATCCAATCTGGCTTTTAAGAAGGAAATTATATCCTTATTTGCACAAATTCTGACCATGTCCACCAGAGCAGTGTGTCCTACCTACCCATTTGGAAATCTAACAGCCTGATCAATTTCAAAGGAAAGTGAAAGGGATTGGGACTTGTATACCGCCTTTTTGTAGTTTTACTGCCATACTCATGTCCCAGTGGGCTCACAATCTATGTAATGTATGTACCTGGGGTGGTGGAGGATTATGTGACTTGCCCAGAAGCAGTGTCAGGGTTTGAACCCACAACCTCAGGATGCTTGTGCTGCAGCTCTAACCATTAGACCACACTCTCCTCCTGTAAAGGCCACATGTCAATCTGCATCACAGGGAGCCTGATCACATGAAAATCCTGCTGCATCAATCCACACTGCAACCGTGAGCTGGAGGCAGAGAATACTGACAGGTTTCAGGATTGCACCAACCTTTATACTAAAGATGACAATACTGAAAATTTGCATTGTCTGCCTTTATTTGCTAGTTGGAGAGCACAACCCACTTGTCTAGTCTGGTCTAATAGGATGATCTAAAGAAAACCATGTTGTTTTAATCATTCCCATAATGAATGAAACCCCTAATCTTTTGTTTTTTTGCTGTTGTCTGTCTTGAATAGATTGTAAAATCTGTCAAGCTGGGATTGTTTCTTATATGTTTAAGTTTAGTCCTGCGTTTGCCTAGTAGTGCTACAGAACTTTACAATGCTAGTAGTAGTAGTATGACCACACATGCTCAGAACTTTGCAATAATTTATGAACTCTAGAAGAGCTTTGTCATCATGGTGATATGTGATCATATCACTTACTTGTGTGCCTGACTCAATCCTGCTTGTCGATGTAAAATGGAGAGAAACAAGAGAAAAGAGCACAGAGAAGAGATGAGAAAAAGAAACAAGAACAAAGAAATTAGATTTAAATAGAAAAAAATGGGAGAAAACAGTGAAGAGCATAAGGAGAAAACTAGAAAAAGAGAAGGCGGACTGAGGTGGAGTGAAGTAACAAGATACTACAGAGCAAATATGTATTCTTTGAGCCCCAACATTTGACTAATTTTCTGGCGATGTTTTCTCACAATTAATTCTTGGATCCAATGAGGACTTGAGCTAATTTTACTATAACAGTTTTTCTTATAAATTGCTTAACATTGTTAAGTATGGATTTATATGATTGTAATATGTTTTGGTTAAATTTGCTTTCTGTAATATTGAAATCAATAAAAATACTTAAATACATTAAAAAAAGATACTACAGAACAGGCATGTATAGCAAAGATTTTGAATTCCATACCTGGTATATCCTGGGCTGCTGCCCAAGCACTCTCAGAGCTATCAGTGTGGCCTCCTGCACTGTAGGCTGTGGGTCACAGCAGGCAGCCTCCAGGAGCAGGTGAGGAGCCTTATTCTGAACTAGTAGTTCCTGTAGCGAGTTTGAGTGCAGCCCAAGATTCCCTAAGGCTGATGCTGCATTCCTTCGAGTCCCAGGTTGGGGGTCACTCAGCAAACTCACGATATGGGGTACTGCTTCTGCCAAGCACTGTGCCAGAGAGCTGTCCTGGAAGGCTGCATTCCCCACTGCAAAGCAAGCTGAGCGGCGGACTCTGGCATCCTGGTCTGAAAGACATTCCAGCAGTCGCTGTAGCAGCCTTGACTGCCTCTGCAGGTCCTTGTTAAACTCTTTGCCATACCTCAGCAGATTTCCCATAAGTCCACAAGCCTTAGCTCTTCCTGGGCTGTGAAGAAGATGGTGAAGTGGTTGGTAGGTAGAGTCTGGGCCTTGCAGAATCCTCTGCAGGAAGTTCAGGTGAGTGGGGGAGACTCTTGCAATGTGGGTGAGTAAAGAGAGTAAATCAGAGATCAGTTGGACATGATCAGATACCAAGATGATAGAGAGGAAGCCACTGCTGGTCTCTATTGTTGCTGCTGCTTTCACAAATTGGTCAATGAAGGCTCCATCACTCAGGACAAGGTGACACAGAAGGCTCATGGGAACACCAGCCAGAGCTAAGGGAAAATAGTGACAACAGGCCTAGGAAGAAGTCAAAGAGTACAGATTAAGCAACAGTGTCAAGGGGTAAGCCAACAAGGAGAAAGGGAGCAAGAGAGCACTTTTTCAAAACTGTGTTTAAGTCTTAACCCTACCAATTTGTAAAACATCAAATTGTCATTCCCTCTGTAGCCCTCTACCTTCTCTATTTCTTCTCTCTTTGTATTTTCCTACATGAGCAGCATAAATTGATTTGCCATTTTTGTCTAGTGTGTCTTTCATAATTACATTGCAAGCTCTTTTCAGCAGGGGCCATCTCTTGTGTGCTTAATGTACATTGCTACAAGTGTCTGGTAGTGCTATATAAATAATAAATAGTAATACTAGTGGGAGCAGAACAGAAAGATGATGAAAGAGAAACAGATGACAAGAACAAAACTAATTACAGTGACTTGCAACCTGGGGTGACAGATATGAGAGAGGTGTAGACAGAAAACATTGGCATTAGTACTGTTTTTATTTTATGTATGTTTTTATGTAAACTGCATAGGTTTCATGCGGTATAAAAATTTCTTAGATAAATTAAAAAAAATTAAATCCTAAGAAACAAAATGGAGTAATGGTTGAAATAATAAGTATGTGGAAGACGACAGCAAGAAAGCACAGTTACTTATCGTAACAGGTGTTATCTGGAGACAGCAGGCAAATATTCTCACATGTGGATGATGTCATCCATGGAGCCCAGCACAGATAATGAAAAGTTCACTGTTACTTTAAGCTTTGCAAAGCTTTGAGACTGCCTGCAACGTGCACGCTTGAGTGCCTTCCTGCCCGACGTCAGCTCATGGTTCCTCAGTTCCATAAGCAAGCTAAAAAGCCAA
Organism: Geotrypetes seraphini; assembly: GCF_902459505.1. NCBI lineage: Eukaryota > Metazoa > Chordata > Amphibia > Gymnophiona > Dermophiidae > Geotrypetes > Geotrypetes seraphini. The sequence continues at coordinate 105,578,859 of NC_047088.1, read as the reverse complement.
CCAGAGGAGGTGGGATGGATGTGAGAATATCTGCCTGCTGTCCCCGGATAATACCTGTTAGGGTATCCTAAGACAAGCAGGCAGCATATTCTCACATGTGGGACTCTTTAGCTTACTGAAATAGGATGGAAGGAGAGTTGGCCATTAGGAAGAAAATAAATTCTGTAATATGTACTCCCTCCCCCCCCCTAACAGCTATCAAACTTCAAGCTGCCATTCGGCTGTAAATCAAGTCCCAACCTCCACGATGTCTTTCATAAAGTCCCTGTCACTTAGCTACCAACAATTCCATGTGTTAAGTTAAAGCACAAATGTGTCTTCCACTCTTCCATAGATGGGATGGCTGTACTTTTCCAGCTGACAGCAATGAGACACCTGGCCGCCACCAGACCAGTGGTTCCCAGGCTACAGAGCCAGCTAACCATTGCTCTAGGCCAGACATAGGCAACTCCGGTCCTCGAGGGCTGGAATCCAATCGGGTTTTCAGGATTTCCCCAATGAATATGCATGAGATCTATGTGTTTGCACTGGCTTCAATGCATATTCATTGGGGAAATCCTGAAAACCTGATTGGATTCCAGCCCTTGGGGACCGGAGTTGCCCATGTCTGCTCTAGGCAGACCTTCACCTGTTGCCAAAAAGGTGACACCTTAGGGCAAAACCACCAAATATGTAAAAATGTGCCCACTTGCAACTCACACCTCCAACACATATGTGAAACAGAAGGAAACATAATATGCAACCTTTCGGGTGTATAATACCACCTAGTCAGCACTTTGTATGCATTCTCTTGTAATAACACACAAGAGGATGCTTTTAGTATTTCTTGACAAATATGGGACCATTGGGAATCTGTAAGAGGACCCCTCAGATCGTTCTCCCATGCACTGCGAAATGAAAACACTACCAGTTCCCAACCTCTGAAATAAGAATAAAGAACTGAAAGAGGGTGAGGAACTTTCCCCCATAATAGCCACAGATCTTCCAAGGAATCCCTACCTTGCCCCCCTAAGAGTGAGCCAACCCTGTGTTTGAGCAAAATGCCTCACCTGCAGATAAGGGAAAAAATCAGGTAGGTGATATTTATGTCGCAATTCAGCAAACGTCCCCAATGTAGAAAAAAAAAAAATCCCTAAATCTACTCAATCCCTTTTATGCTCATATAGTAAACACCCACCCTTCCCTTCCCACCCCAAATTCATCTCATCCCTAAGAGCCGCCAACATAGAGACCACTCCATCACACCACCACTGCTTTTGTAATATATCCCATATTCCTAACAAATGTTTGAGAAAAGGGTTCTCTACATTCTGTACTCTTTCCCTAGTCCCATATGAAGCCCAAATCCAACTACCCAAATTGTGTCCCGGTATAAACCACTTTTCCAACCGTACTATAGACCAATCCAATATGAATCTCAATTGGGCTGCCCGATAATACTAAAGAATATTAGGAACCCCTGTTTCCTTGGGGCCCATAGAACTTTTTTACCCAACTGCGAGGCTTTCCCTATCCAAATAAATCTCATAAATTCCTGCTGTAACCCCAAAAGAACCCCTTTAGGCACCCCAATCAGCAAAGTCTGAAATAAAAACAGAAGGCGAGGAAGCACATTCATTTTGAGTACAGCTATACGTCCCTACCAAGTTAACCACAAATGTTTCCACTGTTTTAATTCCACACTTATCTGTTTAAGGATCTTATCATAATTATGTTTATACAAATCATCCATATTCCGGGGTAAGTAAATTCCCTAATACCGAAGAAAAGGCCCCTCTATGTGAAGTGAAAAGATCCGGCCTAACTCCTGCTCCTCTTCCTTAATTATTATTAATCCCAGCAACTCAGATTTATTCAGATTAACTTTGAATCCTGCCAACTCGCCATAGGACCCCAGAACATCCAAAAGAACAGGGAGTGCAGTAGCCGGTTCCCAAATAAACAACAAAATATCATCTGCAAACAGGGCTATCTGATGTTCAACCCTACCTACCTCTATTCCATTTAGATCTGGATGGCACTGAATGAGTTCCGCCAAGGGCTCCACCGACATCGCAAACAAAGAGAGTTATAGGGGACAGCTCTGCCTAGTACCTTTACCAATAGCAAAGAAATCTGTATACGACCCATTTATTCTGAGACAAGCCTGAAGATCATTATAAAAGGCCTTTATCCAAGTGCAAAAATAATGCCCCACTCCCATGCGCCTCATAACTGCCCACAAAAAAGTCCACTAGATCCTATCAAAGGCCTTCTCTGCATCGATGGCCAGGATCACTGTTTTTTCCCTTTTCTGTTTGGCCACCCACATCAAATGCAAAGCCCTCCGTACATTATCCTGAACCTGACGACGCATAATGAATATACCTGATCTACATGAATAAGACTAGGCAATACTCTAGCTAACCGCACCGCCAACACCTTAGCTACTATCTTGGCATCGATGTTAAGTAAAGGGATGGGCCGATAAGCATCACATCTAGTGGGGTCCTCACCCAGTTTGGGCAGCAAGGTGATGCCTGCCTCCCCCATTGACCTAGGAAAGCTTCCCCCATCCCGCACTCCATTAGCCACCCTAACCAGCAGGTTACCCACTTCCTCCCCAAACAGTTTATAAAACCAGCCGATGTAACCATCCACCCCAGGCAATTTGCCCATTTTCAAACCCTGGATAACCCGCTGAATTTCCAGCAGAGTGATATGTTCCTCTAATCTAGCAACATCTGTAAGAGTCAACTTGCTTAAATTCTGCTTATTCAAAAAGATTTCAATTGTCACGCTAGGAACTTCCAACCCCCCTCTATAGTAAAATAAGACAGAAACTCCCTCTGAATGTCTGAATCAGTACGATAAACTTCATTACTTTGCCCCCTAATCTCGCAAATCAACTGATAAGACCTCCGACTCTTAATAAATCTAGCCAATAGCATTCCTGATCTATTACCATATTCAAACATACATTGTTTCAACTTGGAACGCGTAAAGGCAACATCCTCCAACTGGATCTTCTGCAATTCCTTCCTTAGCTGACTAAGCTGTGTCTCCAACTGTTTAGCCGCCATCTTTTTATGTTGTAATTCCAGCCGTATAAGTGACTCTTTGAGATGTAATGAATGTGCTTCTCTAGCCCGCTTCTTCCGAGTCCCCCACTTGATTAACACCCCCCCCCGTATGACCGCCTTCAAAGCATCCCACAGCACTCCATCACCCACCTCTCCATTATCATTAACAGTAAGATAATTATCAATAGTAGAACGTATGTCAGCACATACCTCCAGATGACCCAATAATGAATTATTCAGTTTCTAATATGTATTTCCCCTTGGTTTCCTCAGACTCCGAATAGACATCCAAACTGGCGCATGATCTGTAATCTGGATTATGACAATGCATTCCGCCTACTTGTACAATCCTCCATCCTCAGCATCCTCGACTACTGCAATATCATCTACCTTAACGCCACTAAGAAAACTACCAGGAGACTAAAAATAGTCCAAAATACCGCGGTGCGCCTCATCTTTGGCCTAAAGAAATGGGAACATGTCACCCCTTTCTATCACCAACTACACTGGCTACCATTTTAATCTAGAATTCTTTTTAAATTTGCATGCTTCTGCTACAAATCGGTTAACGGCTCCTCCCCAAGTTACATAAACACACACTTTAACCTTTACTGCAGCAACAGGACATCACGGAGAACTCAATTGTTCGCCTTCCCTTCGCCTAAACACTGTCCTCTCAAAAGATTCCTTGATAGAACTTTTGCCTTCCAAGCAGCCAAGTCAAACCCATGGCTAGCACAGATGATACTCGAGGCCCCCACTTACCTATCATTCAGAAAACTACTAAAAACGTACCTTTTCAGCAAACACGACCCTTAATAATCCATTCACCTCACATGACACTTACCCCACCCCTGCCCCCTTCCGCCTTCACCAGTCCCTCCCTCCCCCACTCTCTACCTCCCCTACCTAGCTCGATCAAACCTGCAATTTCTGTAATATTGTTGTAAACCTGCACTCTTTGCAGACAGTTAAGAATCGCTGTAATTTCACGGCTGACTGCGGCAAATCACTGTAATTTATCGTAATTCAGCCTGCAATTTGCTGTTAAAAATACTTCTAATTATGCTGTAAATCTGCTTCTAATTTTGTAAACCTACTTCTAATTTTGTTGTAAATCTGCTATTCAATGCAGATCATTTGCTAATTGATGTAAACCGCCTAGAACTCTCTGGGTATGGCGGTATATAAGAATAAAGAATAATAATAATAATAACTCAGCCCTATCCGACTCTCCCCATACATTCCTATCAACCCAAATCCCATCCAACCGAGTATAAGTACCAGAAGTATGAGAGAAAAAATTTTAGTTTCTCTGCATCCCTTGGACTATACGTCGGCAATCAATCAGTTGGAACTTGTTCATAAAATTAAGAAAAGCCTTTCTAGTACGCCTATCATAGTTATACCCTCCCTTAGAATGACCCAACCCTGTTCTGGGGGTAACGCTAATATCCCTCTCCCCCACTAAAAGAGTCCCCTGCACAAAATCCAATAAGGACTTAGAAAGAGAATTGTAAAATTGATAAATTCCTCTAACCCCCGTCCCCCCGACCAAACTAATAATCCCTTGCCTCCCTCCCTACCCTTCCCCTCTCCCCATGCAACAATTATTGGATCTTTTTGTAACTGTCACTGGTTTATGCCATATAACTGTTAACCAATTCTCTGCACCTACATTGTTTAAATCGCTCTGAACTGTTTTTCGATATGCTGTAACCTCGATGTAACTTCGCTATAACTAAGCTGTAACTTCGCTGTAAATGTACAGTCTCTTATCCTGTAAACCGCTCTGAACTGTTTTGTGGTATTGCGGTATAAAAAAAATAAAGTTATTATTATTATTATTAAAACTGTGCCTGCTGTTTATTGGAACTATAAATATTGACTATAGTGAAAACAATACCCTGATAAGTCCCCCTAATCACCAAACACTGCCCCTCTCGGTCTCTATATTCAGCATTAATTACCATTCCAAAAACCTTTTTTTTTTTTTTTTTTTACCAAAATCGCCATACCCCTGTTTATGACCCCCCCAGCATGATTGGTTAGCACCACTTCATAATCCCTATGATTTAACAAATGAGAGTCCTGTGCCCGCAAATGGGTTTCCTGCAAAAAAAACACATCCCATTGCAATTTCCCCGGTTCCTTAAAGACAATGCTACATTTCCCAGAATTATTCATTCCATTTACATTCCAAGATCCCATCCGAAAAGCAGTTGAAGATACCGTTCCCAATCTCCCCTCCAACTTTTGCCCCCCTGTCCCCCAGTACACCTTCCCCCCTCCCCATCTTCAAGCCTGGTCTTAGAACAGAACGACTAGACATAAGGTCAGGGAAATGAGAACCCACTCGGCCTGCCACAAAATCCCTTGCACTCAGATGCTTCACACAACCAGTTCCCATTCAATCCATTTCATCTATGCCCCCTCATTCACTCTGTGCACTCATTTCTGACTCACAAGATAAGAATAAACAGAAAAAAAATTTGTTCCCAAAAGTCAGCGCTTTCCAGAGGCTTGCCGCATGGCCCGTTTCCCCGAACGCGCCACCATCTGCCAATCGCTCATCTTGTATTGCATCTCTGAAGCCTTATCTGTAGCCTCAGCAGCAGGAATGTTGTTACAACCCAATTCACAGAAAACATTCCATGCTTCCTTAACATTTTGAATCTTTCTGGATTGTCCATTTATTGTAATCAACAATTCAAATGGAAAAAGCCAGCAGTACTTATGGTTTTCTATATGCAACAATCTAGTGACATCCCAAAAAGCTTGCTGCTTCTGAAGTGTGGCCAGTGCCAGATCTTGATAAATCCCCACTTTAATATCCTTCCACTGAAAGTCCAGGGATTGATGCGCTTCTGCCAAAATCTCTTCTTTGAAACCAAAGTCCCCAAAGCAGGCAATTATATCTCCGGAATTATTAACCCGTGAAGAACCAAGGCTGCGATGCGCTCTCTGGATATTAATGCCCATGCAGTCTCCTTCATCAGGCAACTCCAACAGTTCCCCACAAATCAGCCGCACAACCACAAAACTCCTCCATCTCCGGTACCCCCTTAAATCATAAATTACATCGGCGAGATCGTGGTCCTCCGAAGCTGCAACTCGTGCCCCCAAAATCTCTGACTTTGGCTTTGATATCAGCCACTGCAGTTTTGATATCTTGGCGTACCCCAGCCATCTCCTGCTTAAGTTCCTAGAGCCAAGCACTTGGCATTTTGACTGTGGCCCCTTCGATTTCTTCACCAGTGCTCACCCGATCTTCCTCCTCAGAACCTGAAGACACCGGCGCCATATTTTTTCCTTGATCCGTTGCCACAGATCCAACTGCTCCTTTAGTTTAGGCACCAGGTTCAGCTGCAAAACAAAACTTTTTAAGTATCTTGTAGGTAGCCATCGTAAGATACCAGCAGTCAGCAGTGAGATGAAATTATTCGCATAAAAAAGGAGCATTTTTATACCAATTTTACACAGGCAAGATGGAGCTCAGGATCTATGCAACCATCCCGGGTTATGATGTCACTTCCTCCAGTGTAGGAATATTTGCTGTAGGATGGAAGGATTGAGAGTCCACTTGTGAGGGTCAAGTTTCCTGCTGAGGGAGTCCACGAGGATATTGCGTTCTCCTGGAACATATACAACTTGTAGATGGACCCAAAGTGTTAGAGCATAGGTCCACAGGCGATAGGCTTCTCTGCAGAGTGGATGAGATCCCAAACCTCCCTGTTTGTTGATGTAGAACATTGTTACTCGATTGTCTGTCTGTATAAGAATGTGTTTGTTGCTAATCCAAGGATGGAAGGTTGATATGTAGGGATTGTTCTTTTGTTGACCACTGACCCTGAATCTGAAGGAGGTCGAGGTGCACTCCCCAGCCCTGGTTGGAAGCATCCTTTGTTACAGTGAGAAGAGGAGGCAGAGGATGGAATGGACAGCCAGCCTGTAGGGAAGTGGAGTGAATCCACCAGAGAAGGGAATCTTGAATCTTTGCAGGAAGAGGAATCATCCTGGCGAGGGAAAGACATCGTTGATTCCAGTGCAATTTGAGGTGCCACTGTAGGGGGTCTTATGTGGAGTCTTGCATGTGGCATGAGAGAAATTGAGGCTGCTATGTGACCTAAGAGGTGTAGAATGGTGTGATCTGCTGATGGTCCGATGTCTGTCTGGAGGAAGATAGACCCTTGCAGAGTCCGTGTTTAAATGAGCTCTAATGAACATGAGGGAACGTGTTGGATTTCTGGAAGTTGATGATGAATCCCAGCTATTGTAGGCTTAGAACCGTGGTTTGGATGGTAAGCAACAAATGGTCTCTGGAATGTGCAGGTGTGCCGCCACTACAGCTAGGCACTTCGTGAAGACCCGTAGTGCTGAAGAAAGGCCAAAGGGTAGGACCTTGTACTGAAAATGTTAGTTGAGGAATTTGAAGTGCAGGAAGTGCGAGTGGGAAGGATGACTAAGAATGTGAGTGTATATATCCTTGAGGTCTAGGACGGTTAACCAATTGTATTGTTTCAATAGAGGAAGAATTGCTGGAAGAGAAATCATCCTGAACTTTTCCTTCTTGAGGCAGGCATTGAGTGGTCTGAGGTCGAGAACGTCCAACCTTGTGTCATTTTGGGGATGAGGAAGAATTTGGAGTAGAATCCCTGGTTCATTTGGCAATCTGGAACTTCTTCGATGGCACTGCTGCGCAGTAGAAGGGAGGCTTCTGCTGCAAGTTGCGGAATGTGCTGGTGTGGTACCATGGATGGGAGACGTGGTTGAAAGGGTAGACTGCGGGGAAGAAAATTGAGGCAGCATCCTTGAGAAACTATGCAGAGGACCCATTGGTCTATTGTGATGGCCTGCCAAGCCGAAAAGAAGTGAGTTAGCCACCCTCCCACTGGCATATGGTCAAAAACTAGAAGTAGGCTTACGAGTAGGAAGATTGCTTTTGGTTCCTTGTACACTATTTCTAAGTGTTAGGAGAAGACTGCAATCTTTGTAGGGCAGGTCGATTCTAAGAAACAAATCTACATCACAGATAATACTGCTAAAAAAAACCTGTTGATGATATGCTCTTTGATAAGAAAATGAAGAGGAAGGGCGTCAAAATTGTTGGGGTTGCTCTGATGGATGCGCTGAGAGTTCCCTACTAGTTGAGAAATCTTCCTTAAGTTGTGAGAATGTCACTTGCACATTTTCACCAAAAAGACTGTCTCCCAAGTAGGGAGCATCTGCCAGTCTATCGCGAAAGTCTTCTCTAAGATCTGATGCTCTAAGCCATGCTGTCCGTCTAGCGGCTATGGCCATCGCTGCCATTCAGGATGTCATGTCATAGGCATCACAGTTGGATTTAATTAAATGGTAAGTGTATTCTTGAAGGGCAATGAGAAGATTTGGTGTTGCTTCTGGGGAAGCAGCTTCTAGATGTTGCAGAATAGAATGTTGAAAATGGCGAATTTGCAGCTGGTGAGCAATGATCTTGGATGAGAGCACAGAACCTTTGTGCATCTTGCGACCTATAGAATCAAGGAGACGATGATCCTTTCCTGGGGGCGCACTTAATGGAGATTTTGATGTCTTAGCCTTTTAAACTACCAGACTCCAATACCATTGAATGATGAGGGAGCTGCTGAAGGTTGTGACCAGGTGCTTTTTGGAACTTATATTTCAACTCCAAATGTTTGGAAGCTGTGGATACTGAAAGGTTTTTTTTTTGACAATTAGCTAATTGCAGGTCTTGTAGAACTTGATGTACTGGTATTGCAATGAGTTCCCTTATTGGAGTCTTACAGGTTTGAAGAATAGCTTGAAAATCCTTGCTGCCTGTAGGTATTGCTGCTTGACTAAGGCTAAGCAGGGAAGACACCTTTTGCAAAAAATTTGGATAAGAGTATTCTTCTGTTGGAACCAGCTGCATGGACTAGAGCAGTTGAGGTGATTGATCAGGATCTGAATTAGGAATTACATCAGGATCTGACCAGTCTAGAGGAGAAGGAGCACCATGCATTGGAGAGGAGCAGATAAGAATATAAGAACATAAGAGTTGCCTCCGCTGGGTCAGACCAGAGGTCCATCGCGCCCAGCAGTCCACACCCGCGGCGGCCCATGAGGTCCATTGACCTGTTAAGTGTCCCTGCCTTTCCTGTACCTATCTCTATGTCTATCTGTCCCTGCTTTTCCTATACCTGTCTTTATGTCTATCTGTACCCCTCAATTCCCTTATCCAGTAGGTATTTATCCAAACCTTCCTTGAACCCCTGAAGCGTGCCCTGCCCTACCCTACCACATCCTCTGGTGTCCACCACCCTCTGAGTAAAGAAGAACTTCCTAGCATTTGTTCTAAACCTGTCCCCTTTCAATTTCTCCGAGTGCCCCCTTGTATTTGTGGCTCCCTTCAGTTTGAAGAATCTGTCCCTGTCTACCTTCTCTATGCCTTTCAGGATTTTGGAGGTTTCTATCATGTCTCCTCTAAGTCTCCGCTTTTCCAGGGAGAAGAGCCCCAGCTTTTCTAACCTGTCAGTGTATGAAACGTTTTCCATACTTCTTACCAATTTAGTTGCTCTTCTCTGGACTCCCTCCAGTATTGCCATGTCTTTCTTGAGGTACGGTAACCAGTACTGGACACAGTACTTCAGATGGGGTGCACCATCGCACGATACAGCGGCATGATGACTTCCTTCGTCCTGGTCATGATGCCCCTTTTGATGATACCCAACATTCTGTTTGCTTTCCTTGAGGCTGTCGCACATTGTGCCGATGCTTTCAATGTTGTATCCACCAACACATCCAGGTCTCTTTCAAGGTTACTTACCCCTAGCAATGATCCTCCCATTTTGTAGCTGAACATCGGGTTCTTTTTCCCCACATGCATGACCTTGCATTTCTCTACGTTAAAGCTCATTTGCCACTTTTTTGCCCATTTTTCCAGTTTCGTTAGGTCCCTTTGAAGGTCCTCACAGTCTTCTGTGGTTCTAACCCTGCTGCAGAGTTTGGTGTCATCTGCAAATTTTATAACCTCACAATTTGTCCCCGTCTCCAGGTCGTTTATAAATATGTTGAACAGGAGCGGTCCCAGTACCTACCCCTGCGGAACTCCGCTCGTGACTCTTTGCCAGTCTGAGTATTGGCCCTTTACTCCAACCCTCTGTTTCCTACCCTCCAATCAATGTTTGATCCATCGGTAGACATCCCCTTCCACCCCGTGGTTCCACAACTTTTTAAGCAGCCGTTCATGGGGTACCTTGTCGAAGGCTTTTTGGAAGTCAAGGTAAATGATGTCAATGGATTCCCCTTTGTCCATCTGGCTGTTTATCCCTTCGAAGAAGTGCAGTAAGTTTGTAAGGCATGACCTTCCTTTGCAGAAGCCTTGCTGGCTCGCCCTTAGCTGTCCATTGCTTTCCATGTGCTTGCAGATGCTGTCCTTGTCCATCATCTTTCCCGGAACTGAGGTCAAGCTCACTGGCCTGTAGTTTCCCGGGTCTCCCCTTGATCCCTTCTTGAAGATAGGTGTGACATTTGCTATTTTCCAGTCCTCCGGGATCTCCCCAGTTTTTAAGGATAGGTTATAGATTTGCTGGAGCGTAACCGCTATTTCGTTCCTCAGTTCTTTTAGCACCATTGGGTGGATTTCGTCTGGGCCTGGTGATTTGTCACTCTTTAATCTATCTATCTGTTGGAGGATATCCTCTTGGCTTACCTCTATTCGCTCTAGCTTTTCGTCCTGATCCCCACTTATGATTTATTCGGGTTCTGGAACATTGGATGTATCCTCGCTTGTGAAGACCGGCTACCTCTTTTCCCTCTCTCACCACTCCCTTCATGTTTCCATCATCCAAAGGCCCCACTTTCTCCCTCGCCGGTTGCTTCCCCTTCACGTACTTTAAGAATGGTTTGAAGTTTCCCGCTTCCCTTGCCAGCTTCTCCTCATATTCTCTTTTTGCTTCCCTAACCACCCGGTGACATTCCTTTTGTTGTTTTTTGTGTTCCTTCTGGTTGTCCTCAGTTGGGTCCTTTTTTAAATTTTTGAACGATATTTTCTTGTCCCTTATCGCCTTTTTCACTGCGTTTGTTATCCACACTGGGTCTTTTGTTCTGTTCTTTTTGCAACCCTTCCTAAACCTGGGGACGTACAGGTTTTGTGCCTTGTGCACCGTGTCCTTGAGTAGGGACCAGGCTTTCTCTATGGTCTCCATCTTCCCTGAGCTGCTTCTGAGTTTTTTTCCCACCATTTTTCTCATAGCATTGTAGTTCCCTTTTCTGAAATTTAGCGCTGTCGTTGTGGTTCTCTTCACCTTTGATGTTCCTACTTCTAGTTTGTACTGGATCATATTGTGATCGCTGTTTCCCAGTGGCGCTAATACTAGTACCTCCTTTGCGGGTCCCCCTAGCCCGTTGAGGATTAGGTCGAGAGTGGCATCTCCTCGCGTTGGATCCTTGACCATCTGCTCCATGAAGCAATCCCTCACAGCCTCCAGGAATTTTGTTTCCCTCGCGCAGTCGGAGTGTCCGATACTCCAGTCTATCCCAGGGTAGTTGAAATTCCCCATCACCACCACACTTCCTCCTTTGCATTCCTGCCTCAATTCAGCCTCCAGATCTTGGTCGTTGGCTTCCGGCTGTCCCAGTGGGCGATAGTACAGTCCCAGTTTTATGTCAGTCCCATTTCTTCCTGGTAACTTAACCCAAAGTGATTCCAAACCGGCCGCCCTTATTGCTGTTTCCATCCTGGTCGAGTGAATGTAGTCCTTTATATATAATGCTATTCCTCCACCCTTCTTGTACGTTCTGTCCCTCCTATAGAGTTTGTACCCGGTAGGACCACATCTCATTTGTTGTCCTCGGACCACCATGTCTCTGTGACTCCAATTATGTCCAGGTCCTCCTTGTTGGCTATGACTTCTAGTTCTCCCATTTTGGCTCTCAGGCTCCTTGCGTTTGTGTATAAGCAATTGTAGTCCCAGTTGTTTGTTTTCCTTGCTGGATTCTCTTGTGGTTTGTTGCTCCCGCCGACTCCCTCTAGGGCTGCCAGCTCTTGAGTTTCGTTTTGTTCTCCCTCCTTCTGTGGTGTGTCCTCTATGTCCTCAGCCTGCTTCCCCGATTTCCCAAATGTCATATGTCCCTTTAGCTCCTGCTGTTCACTCTTTTTTTTGCTCTCCAGTTTCAGTTGTTCCTGGGACCCCAGGTTACATCTGGAGATGGTGCTAAAGGGCCTGAAAGCATAGGGTCCTCTGAGGGATATTGCTGAATACAGGCAGAGCATTGCTGGCCCTTCAGAACTGGAGGAGTCTGAGGAGAATGCTGAAATAAAGCAGCACTCTCCTGCATAAACTGTTGGAGAAGCAGGAAAAAATTAGAAACAGCTTGCATGGAGTCTGAGCCCTAGGAAGGGGGATCTGGGTAAAGACACTTTTGTGTTTTCCTTCTTCCTCTATTTTACTTTTATTACATTGTATTTCTTTCTTTTAGCTCTTCTGTTTCGTATCAGTCAATTATTACCCTGCCTGTAACTGATACGGTTTTTATTTTAAACTGTAAACCATTTAGAAGTCTCTGATAGACGATATATCAAAAATCAAATAAGCTTGAAACTTGAAAGAGGGACACTTAGAAGGAACCTGCTCTTTAAAGGGAAGTGTTGAAGAGGCTCCCCCGTTTAGATTTAGAGTGACTTTTGGTAGGCTTTGAAGTGCTACCTGAAGCCAATGATTCAGGCCTGGAGAGGACGACGAGGCTGAGACTGTAGCATAAGAAATTGATAAAACCGCTTCACATTCTCAGTTGGAAATGATATCAATTTTTTTTTTTTTTGTGAGGAAGAGAGGGGAAAGCTGCGACCTGTCAGGAGCGGCTGAAGAAAAAACTGACAACCTGAGGGGAGGGGCTCTAAGTGTAGGGACTCCTGCACATGCCCAGCAAACTCAAAAGCTTACCTAGCTAGGGTAGAGCACCGGCACTCAGGCTCAGTCAGAGGATTTCACTAACCAGTGTGCCTGCATATCGCCTGTTTGTCTCTGGAGAAAATTGGATGCAAGCGATAATGCTGAGAGACATTTGTGAGGCTGAAGAAGTTTGTTCAATTTGTTTGCCAACACATTCTGCTTCCCCGCCAAATATACTGCCCTGAGAAGAATCCCATGAGCAGTGGCCCAATTTCAAATTTCAACTGACTCTATACAAAGGGGATAAGATCTTGTGCCTCCTTGTTTGTTCAAATAGAACTTGGCAAACTGGTTGTCCTACTATTGAAGGAGGTGATCCTAGAATGTTTTGAGAGTATTCCTGATTGCAGAGTCTGTTCATGGTGACCCTGATTGCAGAGTCTGTTCATGATGACACCATATTCCCTGAGTGTGGAGACAATCTAGATGAGCTCCCCAGCCCAGCATCGAAGCATATGTGGTTAAAAGTTGGGGAGGAGGCTGGAATGGGAGACCCCCAGGTAAGACTGTGTGGTACCATCCACCATTTGAGAGAATGCTATAGACCTGGGGTCATTTGTACTGGATTAGATAAAGATCCCACGGCTTGGGACCATCAAGTTGATAAGGTCCACTGTGGAACCCTGAAATAAAGGCTTGCAAATGGGGGTCACATGAACTGTCGATGCCATGTGGCCCAAAAGTCTAACATCTGGTGTGTGGAAATTCGCTTGAGGGTAGAAATTGTTTGACACCGGTGAATGAGATTGTGAATGAGATTCTAGAAAGCTTTAAAGTAGTTTTACTTGACACCAAGGACAGGCACATAATCCTTTTATATGACTTGGAGAAATGAGGTATTATCACATACCTGAAGAAGATGAATTGGGATCTCCGAGTCTCTTAAGGCATCTAGAATGTTGAAGAACATCCCTGGTTCAAGGTCGATAGCAAAAGGAAAACAGAGAAGCTGGCACACCTGCAGAACCACTACATGGACTCGATCATGCATGCTTTTTTCATTTCTCTGGCTGCAACTATTGAGAGAGGAACAGAAAGCAAGAAGGAGAGATGCAGCAGAAGGCTCATTCATACCATGGACATATTTTAATATCTACATTGCATCCACATGGCCTACTATTATCAGCCTCTCTGAATATCTACACCCCATTATATCCCAATATCCAGCCATTGTCAGGTTCACTGGAGCCATACTCCTGATTTTCTTGATTGGTACCTTATTCCCTATACACCTTCCTGCACCCTCCGTTCTCAACAAAACTTATTAGCAATTACAAATACTACTAGACAATCATCATACAATATTACCAGACACCACATCTTTTCAGTCACAGGGCCAACCCTATGGAATGCCCTACCTTCTTATCTTAAACTGGAAGGAGTGTGTGGCGCAGTGGTTGGATCTACAGCCTCAGCACCCTGGGGTTGTGGGTTCAAACCCCGCACTGCTCCTTGTGACCCTGGGCAAGTCACTTAATCCTCCATATCCCCAGGTACGTTAGATAGATTGTGAGCCCACCGGGACAGAGAGGGAAAATGCTTGAGTACCTGATTGTAAAAACCGCTTAGATAACCTTGATAGGCGGTATATAAAATCCTAATAAACTTGAAACTTGGAACCTTCCCTTACTAAATTCAAAGTTCAGTAAAAAACATTTATCTACAATGATGTGTTCAGTCAATACCCAGCATTTAGTCACTAGGTCAGTTGCTTTTGGAGGGTGTTCTGCGAGACAGGGGGCAGATCCCTGATTTCCCTTTTCTCTCTGTCCTCTCAAATTTTGTAGTTCTCTCTTTTGCCCTCTTCTTTCCCATTCATTTCTGTATTTCTGTTTTATATTGATTTTTGAAAACCGCCTAGACACTTTGCAGTGGCGACATATCAAATGATAATTAAACCTGGAACTTTGTTTTGTGATAACATTACATCCCCAGCACATGCGTAAGATCAGTGGTCATCAGTCTTGCCGTCCCACTACACAGGGTTACCAAATGCTCCATTGTCTGACTACTTACACCTGTCTTAGTTGCTCCAGGAAATCAAGAGATATTAGTTTGTTTAGTGTTGCCATGATGATACTGTTGCAATGTGACAGGCAAGAAAGACAATGGTAAGGTTCATGTGTGAAGGTAAAAAGTGCCAGGCTGAGAAACGTTTCCACACCTAAGGGACAAGAAAATGGGAATACCATTTTTAGATGGAAAGTATGTCAAGATTCAAGATGATGCACAATCATTAGGAAACATTTAACCATGAAAATGGACCTGCAAAAACGAGAAACACTTATAATATGATAGTCAGAGACAGCTGAATACTATCAAGATGCCTCTAACAGCAAATTTTCAACCAGATTTAGGCATCTAGTGCCTGATATACAAATGCACTTATTTGGATAGCAGAACCTGATATCTAGAGAAGAGTCACTGGCCAGGACCATCAATTGATTTTTAACAGCACTCTTTATCTTTATCATAAAGCATATAAACCCCTATAACATCCCATAAAGTGAAGTTACTTACCTGTAGCAAGTGTTCTTGGAGGACTGCAGAAAAGGTATTCTTACACATAGGTGTTGTTATCCAGATGGAGCCCAGTGTGGATGCTACCCAGCACATTGTAACTTTATGAGGCTTTTGGCAACAGTTCCACCACACGTATGTGAGTGCCTTCCAGCCTGATGCGCAAGCACAGGACCCTCAGTAACAAAATAGCTAAAAAAAAGAATTCAATTCCAAGAGAAGATGGGAGTGATGTAAAGACACTAGTCCTGCTGTTCTCAAAGAACACTTGCTACTTTGCTTTCTCCAAGGACAAGCAGGACAGTAGTATCTTTAACACATGGAAATCCCTAGCTACTAGGCTCACCGAAAACAACACTAGGATAATAGTCTTGCAATGGCAAGACTAACTTGAATCCAAGTAACCTTAACTTATGTACAAATTAATTGCGGAGGGACAGCCAAGAACAGAAAAAAACTGGGACCTAGGATGGTGGAGTTGGATTCTGGACACCAATCAAATTCTGTAGGACTGTCTGGCCAAACCAACAGTTATGTCAAAATTATGTTGTATTGCTAATTGGACAAAGTGCGCTTACCAATGGCTATCCCAATCTTTTCAAACTTTGGCGCTCATTATCTTCAGTAAAAACAAAATCAAAGCAAAACTGTATTCCAACTGCTGAGGAGCTGCTAATTTTTTTTAACAGCAAAATTACTCTCATTAGGGATACCTTTCCTGCTATCAATCCTGATGACTTCTTCTTAGGCTCTAATGGGTTAACATTAACCTTTGTGGACCATTTTTGGAATGTCTTCAACCTTGTTTTGGAATTTCAAGTCTTAAAATTATGTGAAAAATTGAAGAGGTGCAGTTGCACTTTGGATCCTTTTCCTTCTTATCTCTATGGTGATATCCCTCCACAGGCTATTACTTGGCTGACTTTACTATTAAACCATTTTTTTTAGTAATGGTCATTTCTCGTTGAATATGGGCAACATAATTTTAACACCTTTGTTGAAAAGTGCTGATTTGGACCCTTCGGTTCCTTCCCATTATCGCCCAATTGCGAATATACCTTTAATGACAAAAATGATGGAATCAATTATTTCTAATCAACTTTCCAACTATTTAGAGAAATTTTCTATCCTATTGCCATTTCAACATGGGTTTGGACCAAATTTCAGCACAGAAACTCTTTTATTGTCATTAATTGCAAAGATCCAAAATTTACAGATGCAAAATAAATGTGGTATTGTTACAATTCGATCTGTTGGCTGTGTTCGATGTGGTTCACCATGATATTTTGATTCGTATGTTAGCTGATATATGTTTAAATATATGGTTTTGGATTGGTTTAGCAAATTTATTTCACAACGTTCTTATGAGGTACATCTAGAGGGTAAGGTTTCATCTTCATGGACACCCAATTGTGGGGTGCCACAAGGTTCCCCCTTGTTACCAATTTTGTTTAACATCTATATGACCTCATTGAAAAACTTTTGTCTTTCATCTGCAGAGACTATATTTACTTATGCGGATGATATTTTCATCCTACTAGAAGTCAGTCACGATCTTAGTGATTTGGTTTTGGGCATAGACAGTTGCATTTCCAAATTGCAGATATGGGCGACTTCCATCAAAATGAAACTGAATGCTTCAAAATCTAAAATGCTTTGGATCGGGCTTAGATTAGAAAATCTCCCTGCTAATGTTGCATTGAAATCAGGTATCTCATTACACCTCGATTTTTCCTCCAGAATCTTGGGTATTATTCTGGATTCTTCTCTTACATTTCATGACCAGATAAATTCTTTGGCAAATAAATTTTTCTTTAGTTTGCGTATGCTGAGGAAAGTTAGGTCACTATTTCATCAAGAACATTACTTAGTATTGGTACAGTCCACTGTGCTTGCTCAGTTGGATTACTGTAATTCTGTTTACTTGGGCATTAAACTGGGTAGTCTAGATCGGCTACAATTGATACAAAACACAGCGGCTAAACTTATCTTTGGAAAGAGAAAGTACATATAGAAACATATAGAAATAGACGGCAGATAAGGGCCACGGCCCATCCAGTCTGCCCACCTCAAAGACCCTCCCCTACCTTTTATTGTGAATAGATCCCACGTGTCTGTCCCATTTGGCCTTAAAATCAGGCACGCTGCTGGCCTCAATAACCTGAAGTGGGAGACTATTCCAGCGATCAACCACCCTTTCAGTGAAAAAGAATTTCCTGGTGTCCCCATGCAGTTTTCCGCCCCTAATTTTCCACGGATGCCCCCTTGTTGCCGCTGGACCCTTGAAGCAGAAGATATCTTCTTCCATCTCGATGCGGCCCGTGAGATGTTTGAATGTCTCTATCATGTCACCCCTCTCTCTGCGCTCCTCGAGTGAGTATAGCTGTAATTTATCCAGCCTTTCTTCGTACGGGAGATCCTTGAGTCCCGAGACCATCCGGGTGGCCATTCTCTGAACCGATTCCAGTCTCAGTCCAGTACGACCATGTATCCCTATTATTGAGAAAGCTTCACTGGCTTCTAGTTCATTATAGGATACAGTTCAAGAGCGTATGTGTTGTCTTTAAGTTCCTTTATGGAATATTTGATCCCTCAATTCCTTTATGTTGGAATGCTACTAGATCCTGTTATTCGAGGATTACAACAAAATATAAACTATCATTTCCTTTCTTTAGAGGACTTAGATGTGCTGGGAAGTTTAGTAAATCTATGGCATTTAAACACATTAATCATTTGGCATTTAAACACATTAATCATCTGGATTTATATCCCTTTCTCAAACTCCCCACTCATCAAGCAGGTCACATTTTAGATATGGTTTTAGTTCCTAAAACAGCCATTTCTAACTATTCTCTTGGATCCAATTTTCCAGTCCCTTGGTCTATCATCATTTTGTCTCATTAATTCATAGTAGTCCTCATTTTATGGTTCCCTCTGCCCATAAAACCTTTGTTTCAAGAGACCTGCGTAAACTTTCATCTGAATCTATAACTTTTGTTTTCGATTTAGAACCGTCTGAAATTATTACAGGTTCATTAGACGACTCCCTCTCTTTTTGGAATAGAAATATTACATCTCTTTTAGATAAATTAGCACACCCCCAGCTTAAAACTATTACCGCTCGGAAAATGCAAAATCCTTGGTTCTCAGCTGAACTGAACATTATAAAAAAACAACTGCGATCATTGGAGCGCAGATGGAGACATCAAAAAATCATTGTTAATTTAGAAAAATTTAAAGAACATTCAAGATATTATAAATCTAAAATCAATAAGGCAAAAATGGACTATTTTTCACAACTAATTGAAAAAGCTCGAAATCCTTCTACTCTTTATTCAATTCTTAAATCAATACAACCTAATACCAAACGGTCAGATCAGACAAACATCAATCTACCAACTGCTCAAGAATTGGCAAATTATTTCATAGATAAAATAAACTTTATTAGGACAAATTTCAATTCACAGTCTATCCTAGACCCTGCATCTGATCAACTTTCCTCACTCCCATTGTCCTCTAAATGTTCTCATTTTAAACTCCCCAGCTTGAAAGAAATAGAATCCCTTATTAAAACCATTAATACCAAAGGTTCACAAACTGAAAAAATTCCCCCTCTCATTCTTAAGCAATACTTCTCTATTTTCGGTCCATTTATTCTTGTTCTGGTGAATAAAAGTCTTCAAGAAAGTACCATGCCATCAGATTGGAAGAAATCCATTATCCATCCCATCATCAAAGATTACAAAATCAGTTCCGAGGTTCATTCGAACTATAGACCTATTGCTAACATTCCTTTTTTAGCAAAGCTGACAGAGAAGGTGGTCTTTAATCAACTCGCCGAATTTGTTGAAAAAAACTAATATTTTGCACCCTAATCAAACCGGTTTTAGGCAATATCACTCAACTGAGCATTCCTTATTAGGCATGTCCACATCAATTCTTTATTTTTTAGACCACCATAAATCTGTCCTTCTTATCTCTTTCGATTTGTCATCAGCTTTCGATACCATTGACCATAGCCCTCTTATGGAAAGACTACAGTCCATTGGAATTACTGATCAGGTCTTCTCCTGGTTTAGATCCTATTTTACTAATCGTTCTTCAACCATAACCTTTAATAATAGTTCATCAGATGTATTTTCAGTTAAATATGGCATTCCTCAAGGTTCCATCCTCTCTCCATTGTTATTTAACATTTTTTTAGCTCCGCTTCTGACCCTTTGCCAATCTATTGGCTTTCATGTCTTTGCATATGCAGATGACATTCAGCTTATACACCAGCTAGAATATAATAACCCTGACGAAATAACATCTGTCAATAGGAAACTTGAGCTTGTCCATCAATGGCTCAAGACTAACCGATTAGCCTTAAACATTGAAAAAACTAAGGTTATGTTTTTCCCATGGAAGGATGACCAAAAGCTGCTTTCTCTTATTACCATTAAAGGCTCAACCTTAAAACTAACAAGGAGTTATCTTTGATAATAAACTCACTTACCACGAACATATTAATAGCATTGTTAGATCCACATTTTTTAGACTACGGCAAATTCGTTCAGTTTCAAAATTTCTATCCCCTAAATCCATAAATATTTTAATTCATTCTTTGGTAATTTCAAAAATTGATTATTGTAACGCGTTGTTCAAAGGTATTGCTTTAAAAGAAATCCGTCGTTTACAAATCATACAAAATGCTTCTATAAAACTCATAAAAAAAGCAAAAAAATTTGATCATGTTATTTTATTATTCAGGGAAGCACATTGGCTCCCTGTAGCCCATCGAATAACCTACAAATTAAACTTATTAGTCTTTAAAAGTCTTCTATGTAAATCTCCCTCTTTTATTTACAGAGTTTTGATCCCTTATACTCCAATTAGATTGCTTAGATCTATTGATCAACATCTTCTGACAGTTCCTTCTTTAAAAATTATAAATACACGGCGAAATTCAATCTTTTCCGTCACAGCACCTCAAACCTGGAATTTACTTCCAATCAATATTCGAGAAGAATTAGATTTGGTTAGATTTAAAAGTAAGCTCAACTGCTTTCTTTTTAAAGATGCATTTGACAGCTGAGATAACCAGAATGTACGACCTGACTAAAGTTTTTTATAGATCTCAATATATTTACTACTCTGGCCTCCCTTCGTTTTTCCTTCCTAATGTTGTTTACCATATATATTTTCTTTAACCTTCTCAAAATTGTATTTCTTCCCCTTCTCCTTTCCCTTTGTACCCCATGTTTGTCTTAAGTTTTTTTTTAAATTAAATTGTCAGTCTCCCTCTATTAACTTATGTTTATTATTATACTATGTACATCGCTTAGAATGTTAAATAAGTGATTAATCAAATATTGAATAAACTTGGAAACTGGTCGAAATTTGGAATAAGCTCCCTGACTCTATCAGATCGATAGGTCAGTTACAACAATTCCGGAAAGATCTAAACACTTGGTTGTTTACACAATATCTTAAAAGCTTACCTCTGAAGTGCTGTAGTAATAGTCTTTAGTCTTTTAATTTTATAACTACCAGTGCTGTTTCTGGAAATGATACACCAATAGCACTCTCTCTCTCTCAGGCCTACCTTAATGTCTTTCTAATTTAATCAATTGTGAACCGAGTTGAGCTCCTTCGGGAAATGATCTGGTATATAAACTGAAGATTAGATTGGATTAGATTAGAAGGATAAGGCTCAATTGCAGGCCAAGGTATGCAGTGCATTTTCTCCAGGATGGACATAAAGTTATGGGAAGAATGTTGGCAAGACAACTGACTTGTTCAAGGTGGAACTGCAACACCACCTTAGGAAGTAACTTAGGATGCATGTGGAGAACTACTTTTGTTATGATGGAATCTAGTGTAAGGTGGAGCAATTACTAGGGCCTGAAGCTCACGGACTCTGCAAGCTGAATTGACCACCACCTACCATTTACCACAAGAGCATCCAGGTCAGTTACTTCAGATGAATGGACTCTGGAGGCTTAAAAAGAGCTTGCAACCACTGGCTAAGGAAGATGTTGAGATCCCATGACACAGTGTTTGAGAAGGGGCTTTAAAAATCAAACCTCTCATGAACCAAACAGCTAAAGGATATATAGAAAAGGGCTTGTACTCCCTCCCCTATACACACACAGTGGTAAAAAGTACTGATTGAAGAAATGTGAACCCTTACAGAACTGGTTTTCAAAGCAGGTACTCAAGCAGCTTTTGTGTAGGACAAGTAACAGGATCTAGGGCATTGCCCTCTCACCAGACAGCTAATCTTCTCCATTTTAAGGTGCAACACCTCTTGCTGGAATCTTTCTTGAAAGCCTACAAAATCCTGAAGGCACCCTCAGGAAGAGACAAGGAGGCAAAATTCTATGCTCTCAATAACCAGGATGTGAAGGCCCGTGTCTGGAAGGTGGGATGCAGAAGAGACCCCTCATTCTGCATGAGGGTCTGAAAACAGTACAACCTCCATGGTTCTTTGGAGGATAACTCCAGAAGTAGAAGGAACTAGATCTGCCTCAGCCAGTAATGCACGATTAGTATCATGGTCCCCCATTCTTGCTTGAGTTTCAACAATGTCTTCCCTATTAAAAGGATGGGAGGATAATAGTAATAACTTTATTTTTATATACTGCCATACCACAAACAGTTCTAAGCGGTTTACAGGGGAAGAGACTGTATACAGACAGCAACATTACAGAGAACTTTCAAAATTACATTGGCATGTTAAGTTTAGTCAAGTTAATCTGGAAGTGTTTTGGAAGTACGCCAAGGTTGAAGTGGGGTCAGAGAAATTTGTCAAAGAGATAAGTTTTGATTGACTTCCTAAACGTTTGGTACGAAAGTGCGTTTGAGATGATGTTGGTTAAATATTTGTTCCATTTGGCTGCTTGGAATGAGAATGTTCTATCGAGGTATCTCTTTTAGGTACAGCCCTTTAGGGATGGAAAAGCGAACAAGTAGGTACTGTGTGTATTCGCTGTGCCTGGGAATTCAAATTAGTGAGACAGATAGGTTGGGGATGAACCTGTCATGATGTTGAAGCAAAGGCAAGCAAACTTAAAAATGACCCTTGCTTCCACAAGCAGCCAGTATAGTTTTTTGTAATACGGGCTTACATGGTCTGATTTCTTGAGGCCATAAATGAGACGGACTGCAGCATTTTAGACGATTCTCAGTCGTTTGATGGTTTTCTTGAGAGATCTCAAGTATATAATATTGCAGTAGTCTAAGGTACTTAAGATCAGGGATTGAACCAGCAGTCAAAAGGAGAAGAAATCGAAGTAGTATACAGGAGAGTTCTGCTGCACAAGGGATGGGAGGGAGGAAAGGATAGAAGCTGGGCAAGGTTCTGTTGCACAGTGGGATGGGAGGGAGGGACGAAAGAAAGGACAGAAGCTGGGCAAGGGTTCTGCTGCACAGGGGATGGGAGGAAGGGGAGGAAAGATGCTGCACATGTGGGGGAGAGAAAGGAAAGAGGACGAATTGGGATGAAGGAAGAGATGATCATGTACATACCCCGAAAATAAGACCCAGTGCATTTTTTGGGCCCAAAATTAATATATGACACTGTCTTATTTTCGGGGAAACATGGTACATGAGCTTCCCAGCCCAGGTGGGATGCATCTGTGGTCAGAATTTTGTGTAGAGATGGAATTTGAAATGGGAGTCCAAGAGTCAAATTGGACCAAGTTAACCACCAGCAGAGAGATTGTTTGAGCTGTGGTGTGACTACGATCACAACTGCCAGGTTCCCTGTGGCTTGATGCCACTGAAAAGCCAGAGTCCACTGGGCTCTCCTGAAAAGATGTACCATGGAAGAGACATGTACTGTGGAGACCATGTGGACTAGCAATATCAACATCTGCTGAGCTGTAACCTGCTGGCTGCTATGAATCTGGTCAGTGATTGCAATGAGAGCAGTTGATTGTCTGTCGGCTCCGGGCGGCTTTCCCGCAGAGGAGAGAATCCTGCATTCACCGTGGGCCTCATCTGGGGCAGCCTCCTTGGAGCGGCTGGGGCACGGGCAGTGTGTCTGGGAGGGAATGCATGGATGGGAGAACATCGCAGGGGAGGAGACATAGGCATCCTGGGACTGTCTGCCAAGTCTCTTCCCTGAAGAAGCCCTTTCTGGAAACGTCAATCGCTCCTCCTAAACTTACTTGCTCCACTTCATCACTGACGCTGAAACCGTGGATTGAAGACAAAGTTTTATTTTATTTTTCTTTCCAGCTTATGATTTATCTTTAATCTTATCTATTGTTTTGCCTTTTGTCTTTGTTTTGTTCTATTTCTATCATTTAAATTTCTCCAGAATTCTACTGTTCAACGGCTCCCCCTTCTGCTTCTATTCCTTTCTCTCCTCTCTTCTACCTTCCAAAGTATTTAGATCAATGCTGTCTTGTTAAAATGTTTATTTTATTTTTATTTTTCCTCTAACTCTACTTTTCACTTCTCTATTACCCTCTAGGTACTTTAGTTAGATTGTGAGCCTTCGGGACAGTAAGGGAATTTTTCAAGTACCTTTCTTATTTCTAATCTTAATGTATATTTTCTGTAAACCGCTTAGAACCTAACGGATGTAGCGGTATATAAGAAATAAATTACCGTATTTTCACGCATATAACGCGCGCATTATACGCGTTTTTACCTACCGCGCATACCCCTCGCGCGTTATACGCGTGAGCGCGGTATACAAAAGTTTTTCTACATAGTTCCCACCCCGCCCGACGCCCGATTCACCCCCCCCCAGCAGGACCGCTTGCACCCCCACCCCGAACGACCGCTCGCTCGCGCTCCCACCCGCACCCGCATCCACGATCGGAGCAAGAGGGAGCCCAAGCCCTCTTGCCTGGCCGACTCCCCAACTCCCCGACAATATCGGGCCAGGAAGGAGCCCAAACCCTCCTGGCCACGGCGACCCCCTACCCCCACCCCGCACTACATTACGGGCAGGAGGGATCCCAGGCCCTCCTGCCCTCGACGCAAACCCCCCTCCCTCCAACGACCGCCCCCCCAAGAACCTTCGACCGCCCCCCCAGCCGACCTGCGACCTCCCTGGCCGACCCCCACGACACCCCCACCCCCCTTCCCCGTACCTTTGGTAGTTGGCCGGACAGACGGGAGCCAAACCCGCCTGTCCGGCAGGCAGCCAAAGACGGAATGAGGCCGGATTGGCCCATCCGTCCCAAAGCTCCGCCTACTGGTGGTGCCTAAGGCGCGTGGGCCAATCAGAATAGGCCCTGGAGCCTTAGGTCCTACCTGGGGGCGCGGCCTGAGGCATATGGGCCCAACCAACATTAATTACCGTAATGTGTGTGGAATGGGGGGGGGGGTGTTTAACTACCATAATTTCTTCAGCTAAATACCGGTAATTCAATCCACCTCAACCAGACATAGGAGAACTCACGCACCATTCACACACCCTCCAACCAAACACGTGAAAAGAAAAAAACTGTTCATTCTTATAAACAACCTTATAACTTTTAATCTAGAGTTAGTGAGTATGAATTCAGCAACAAGAACAGAAATCACATGTTCATTCTTATAAACTATAACATTAACCGGTAGATCAAATGAAGTATCGAGGACAAAATAATCTAAATACAGTTACCATAGTTACGGTAAAGTTGTACAGTAAATAAACAAAGTTTACAGGTTTATTCAGTCATCATCACAGTCATCTGAATCCTTGAATCCATCAAAATCTGAATTGTCATCATCATCATCATCATTAAATAAAGTGAGCACGGCCTGCAGACGATCCTCGTTTATTTCTGAAGTGATATCGTCATCGTCGTCGTCATCATCACTGATATCCGTGTTGTTGCCTCCTTCTGCTGCATTGGTAGTAGCCGTAGTATCATTGGTTTTATAAACAATGCCCGCTTTTTTAAATCCGTTTACAATAGTATTTGGGGTTATTTTGTCCCATGCTGAAGCCACCCACTTGCAGACTTCTGTGAAAGTTGCCCGCTTCAGCCGCCCCGCGGGTGTGTACTCATGCGTGCCGCTCTGCATCCACTGCTCCCACTCCTTTCTAACAAAAGTCTTGAATGGATGATTCACTGCGATGTCAAGTGGCTGCAGCTTACATGTCAGGCCTCCAGGTATCACAGCGATGTGGGCATGAGTAGAATAAATGTAGGCCTGAACATTTTTTTCTTTGTGGGCAGCCATGGCATCAAAAATTAACAAGGATTTTTTTGCAAAGAATCCACCCTGTCTTGCCCTAAAGCATTTATCTATCCACAATCTCATTACGTCGCAGTCCATCCATCCCTTCTTGTTGCAGTGCACAACCACACTGGTGGGCAGCTTTTCACGGGGCATAGTGACCCTTTTGAAAATGAGCATGGGCTTTAACTTAACCCCGCTAGCTGAGCAACCAAGAACTACTGTAAAACACGTTCTTTCATGCCCAGTTGTGGTGATGGCAACAGATTTAGTACCTGTGGGGGCTACGGTTCTTGTCGGTGGAATGTCGAATGCCATTGGAATTTCATCCATGTTGATGACGTCCTTTGCAGTGATGCCAAGTTCAGATATTTCTTTGGCAACAAAGTCACGGAAATCAATCAATTTTTGCTGCCAGTCATCCGGAAGTCGCTGGCCAACAGTTGTTCTCATTCTAACTGATAGTCCGTTCCTTTTCATAAATTTTGAGATCCATGTGAAGCCAGCTTTGAAGTCGGGTATTCCTCTTCCATTGGCAAGTAGTTTTGCCTTCATCTGAATCGCAACAGTAGAGACTGATTCATTTTGCTCCCTTCTCTCCAGAATCCACTGCTTCAAGTCATCCTCCAGCTGAGGCCATTTTGGTTTGGCCCCACGACGTGCCCGTTTTCGCGGATTGCATTTCTCCAGTTCCTTCTTATCTTTTCTCCATTCACGCACCGATGTTTCTCCAACATTGAACTCTCTCGCTGCGGCCCGGTTGCCTATTTCCTCAGCTTTCGCAACGACTTTAATCTTAAAGTCCGCTGTATATGACTTTCATCTCATTCCTTCCATTATGGCGGTAAATTTAAATTTAATTGATAAACTCTACTACCGGGTAGATAAATGCAGAATACCAATCTGAAGAGATCAAATTACTGAAATGTGGGCTCTACATGAAGCATTAATCTTTTATAGGCTTACCCAAAGGCTGAGATGCTGTTGTAAAGGCAAAATGGTATTTACTGGGCAAATTACAAAGCCAGATAGAGGGGAGACAAAGCCACATGGTCAAAAGCACACCGTGACAAAGGCCCGCCTTGGTGACAGATCAAAAGCGCGCCCCGACAACCCGGCGCAGAAAACTGAGCAGCAAGCATGCTCAGACCATCTTCTTTGTCTGTAGATGGTCTGCGCATGCTTACAGAGCGGCAAGCAGGACAGGGCGGCGAGACCAGAGGAGACTCAGGGCAGGGCTGGAAACGAGCAGGTGGGACCAGAGGAGAATCGGGGCAGGGCTGGAAACGAGCAAGTGGGACCAGAGGAGACTCGGGGCAGGGCTGGAAACAAGCAGGCGGGACCAGAGGAGACTCGGAGCAGGGCTGGAAACGAGCAGTTGGGACCAGAGGAGACTCGGAGCAGGGCTGGAAACGAGCAAGTGGGACCAGAGGAGACTCGGGGCAGGGCTGGAAACAAGCAGGCGGGACCAGAGGAGACTCGGAGCAGGGCTGGAAACGAGCAGTCGGGACCAGAGGAGACTCGGAGCAGGGCTGGAAACGAGCAGTCGGGACCAGAGGAGACTCGGGGCAGGGCTGGAAACGAGCAGGTGGGACCAGAGGAGAATCGGGGCAGGGCTGGAAACGAGCAAGTGGGACCAGAGGAGACTCGGGGCAGGGCTGGAAACAAGCAGGCGGGACCAGAGGAGACTCGGAGCAGGGCTGGAAACGAGCAGTCGGGACCAGAGGAGACTCGGGGCAGGGCTGGAAACGAGCAGGCGGGACCAGAGGAGATTCGGGGCGGGCGAAAGGAGAGTCGGGGTGGCCAGAGGAGAGTCGGGGCGGGCGAAAGGAGAGTCGGGGTGGCCAGAGGAGAGTCGGGGCGGGCAAAAGGAGAGTCGGGGTGGCCAGAGGAGAGTCGGGGCGGGCGAAAGGAGAGTCGGGGTGGCCAGAGGAGAGTCGGGGCGGGCGAAAGGAGAGTCGGGCGGCGACGGGGGAGTCGGGGCGGCATGCGCGGTGTACGTGTGTGCGCGGTATATAAAAGTTTCTGTACATAAAGTTGTGTTTTTCGCGCGCTATACCCGTGTGCGCGTTTTACACGGGTGCGCATTATCTATGTGAAAATACGGTACATTACATTACATTGATTGATGTTGCGAGAGAAAGGCTTGAGGTTGCACTGTATCTTATGTACTCCACTTGCAGAATGGACTGGAGATAAGACTTGGGGCAGTTGATTATGAACCTTAGTAGCTCCAGCACCCAGATAGTTCTGTGCATTGATTTTTGAACACCCACTCAGGATTCTTACTTGAGGTTGGGAGTGTATGTGTTTCCCAAATAGGGAAACACATGCACTCCCAACCTACATAGTGACACTGTGACCTTTAAAGACATTTTGGCCCTGATTTCTATAGATGACATCTAAATTGGTAGGTGCCTAGGGAAACGGTGCCTATTGCATGTCAATCAAATGTAAGCGCTGTTTATAGCATCAATCAAATGTAAGCGCCGTTTATAGCCTTCCAACACCTGAATTGAGTTAAGCACCGGTAGGTGTCCACAATTTAAGCACCAGTATATTAGGCAATTGTTTTCATTATTATGGCAATATGCTGCATAATTTGAAGCTTTTTCTGCAGTCTACCAGAAATTATCCTATACAATGAATTACAGTAGTCTAACTTGAGGTGAATGTATTGACCGAACCATAATTCTAAAAGTTTATTTGGCTCAGTGAGGATCTAATAACCCTCAATTGCTATAGTTTGATTAAAAAAAAATATTTTTCAAACTCTTTATCTGTAGTTCTAATGTTAATTTGGAGCTCAAGTCATCTTTTTCAGCTAAGTCCTTGAACGTGCCTTTGGGTGGCTTTGCCCTTTTCTAAACCTAAGCTGTAAAATGAAGGAGTTTTTTTGCCTGTGAAAATATTAAAAGCGTTTTTTTTCTGTGCCTTTGGGTATCTGTCATTGCTACGTTAATCTGAGGCTTTTTTCTCCCTCTTACTTTGGGTGCATGCTGGGTTTGAATCGGGGTGCCTCTCAGTGCCACAGACAATATTTTTTTTAAATTATATGAATCAAGTAAAATGGCCAGCACTCTTGCTTCATCAACAATCTTTTTTACCCAAAAGGAAAGATAAATTCTTTAATTGGAATGGCATCAGTCACCAAATCATATCATTTTGGTCTTTGATCTGTTTAACTTCAAAAAGTTATTATGAGACTAAATATCTACCTAATGTATAGTTTGTTTTAGATCTAATGTCTTATCAAAAGGAACCAATTCAGGACATAGTAAGAAAATGTCATCTGCATAAGCAAGATCTTTACTCCCATTTTAGTCTTGGCTTTACTCAAAAAACTTAGATAAACATTAAATAATGATGGTGATAAAGGGAAGCCTTGAGGGACTCCACAATCCACCTGCCAGCTTAGGGATATTTCATCATTATTCTTCACCTGGTATGTTTGCATTTTAAGAAATTCCTAGAACCATCTCAATATTGATATCTCTAACCCACTTAAGTCTTCGTATCAGCAATGAATGATCAATGGCATCAAAAGCTGCTAAGATATCAAATTGAAGAAGTACTAGTTGCTTCCCTTTACATAACTATTTTCTAACTTCTGATGTCAATTCAATAACAAGGTCTCTATACTGTACATAAACCTAAAACCATGTCTGTTGAGGAAAAATAATCAGTTAATTTATCATCTACCACAAACTCCACTAATTTAGCTTTCTAGGAAATACCTGCTGTCAGTCTAAAATTTTGCACCATTGTTAAATCCAGACCAATTCCCTTTGGTACCGGGTTTAACACAATATCTGCCAATCAGGATATATTCCATTAATCAGCAATAAATGTATAAACCTAGTTAACCAATCTAAGATATCTGCAGGGACTGATCTCAAAAAAAGGACATACATCTGCTGTAGGCTGCAGATCTTAGTTGCTAACCTTTATGTAAAGCACAAAATTAGCAAGCAAAGTAATCTCAGTAAAGGTGTTCCATAACTTATCTCCTGGTATACTATATTTTCAATGTCTTTCTCACAATCAATATTAGAATCTAAAAAAGTGCTTTTTTTCTTGTATACTAAAAGAAAATCTTATATAATGCAAAACAAAACTACTGCGCCTGCTTGACTGATTCTCTTGGATCCAACCCTCACTGTCTCTTTGCTACGCTTGACTCTCTACTCACGGTGCCCTCACTTCCAACACCTCCTTTGCTTTCTTCCCAGACTATGGCTGAGTACTTCTATGACAAGATTCACAAGATTAACCTTGAGTTCTCAACCAAATCGCCTCCATCTTTCTCTCTTCCTGTTCATCCTGCCGACCCTTTGCCAACCCCTACATCCTTTTCTTCCTTCTCTGAAATCATGGAGGAGGAAACTGCACATTTTCTCTCCGCTTCCAAACTCACTACCTGTTTCTCTGATTCCATCCCCACCCATCTACTGATCACCATTTCTCTTACTGTCATCCCTACTATTTACCATATCTTTAACCTATCACTCTCTACTGCAACTGTACCTGATGCCTTCAAATGTGCTGTAGTTACAATACTCCTCAAAAAACCATCGCTAGACCCTACCTGTCCCTCCCCTTTTTATCCAAGCTACTTGAATGTGCTGTTCACCACCATTGTCTTGACTTCAATCAGGCTTTTACTCTTTCCATTCTATGGAAACTGCCCTTGCTAAAGTCTTAGCCTGCCTGGCTGACATTGCTACCTGGATGTCTCACCACCATCTAAAATTAAACATGGCCAAGACTGAACTCCTTATCTTTCCTCTAAACCTGCCTCTCCCCTTCCTTCATTCTGGTGGATAACACTCTCATCCTCCCTGTCTCACTGGCTCACAACTTTGAGGTCATCTTTGACTCATCTCTTTCCTTTTCTTCTTATAAATAACAGACTGCCAAAACTTGTTGCTTCTTTCTATACAATGTAACTAAAATCCAGAATTTCCTTTCTGAGCATGCTGCCAAGACCCTTATCCACGCTTTCGTCACCTCTTGCCTGAATTTCTGCAATTTGCTTCCACTTAGCCATCTCTCTCCCCTTCAATCTGTTCAGAATTCTGTTGCACATCTCATATTACATTACATTACTGGCTTATATTCCGCCTGTACCTTTCAGTTCTAAGCGCCAGCGTCATTATGCTCACGTTATCTCTCTCCTCAAGTCGCTTATTGTAGTCCCTGTCTGCTTCCGCATACAGTTCAAACTCCTCTTACTGACCTAAAAGTGTATTCACTTTGTGGTGCCTCAATATATCTCTCTTCTCTTATCTCTCCCTATATTCCGCCCCAGGAACTCAGTTCATTGGGCAAGTCTCTCTTGTTTGTACCACTCTCCTCTGCTGCTAACTCCCGAGTCTGTCCCTTCTGCCTTGCTGTGCTCTATGCCTGGAACAACCTGCTTGAATCGGTATGTCAGGTTCTGTCTCTGGCAGTATTCAAATCCAGGCAGAAAACCCACTTTTTTGAAGTTGCGTTTAAGTCCTAACTTTCCCAACTGGTAATGTACAATAATTGTTTATCATTCCCTCTGTAGTCTTCTACCCCTTTATCCTTTTGTATGCCCTACATGAGCATCTTATATTGATTCACCATAATTAGACTGTAAGTTCTTTCAAGTAGGGATTGTCACTTGTATGTTTAATGTACAGCGAGGTGCGAGTCTGGTAGCGCTATAGAAATAATAAATAGTAGTAGTACAATTAATCTTTGAAAATAACAAGCTAAATTTTCAGACACAGGCTGCATTGATATAGAAAGCGACAGTACCGTATTGGTATTAGTGCGCATAGAAAAAAAGCTGTTAGGTGTAGAGACTGCAGGTTGGGATGAAGTAGAGATCCCTGATGCTGCGTAAGCAGAGAGGGAAAAACTGGTAGAAGGTATGGCTCCCTGCTGCTGAGTTGAAGAAGAAGGGAGTACCAGGGTTGTCTGGGCCACCGAGGAGCAACCAGAATCATGGTGGCATGGTCGGACTTCAGCTTAACCAGCATCTTTTGAAAGAGAGGAAATGGAGGCAACGCATATAGAAAGAGATTCGTCCAGTCCAGAAGAAAAGCATCTGCCTCGAGGCGATGAGGAGTGTAGATCCTGGAGCAGAACTTAGGCAGCTTGAAGTTGTGGGGGGCTGCAAAGAGATCTATCTGAGGCGTTCCCCACTGAGAGAAGATGTAATGAAGGGGCGTGGAATGAAAAGTCCATTCGTGAGGCTGTAGAAGACGACTCAAGTTGTCCGCCAAGGCATTGTCCGCCCCCTGAATGTAGACAGCTTTGAGGAAGGTGTTGTGGCGAATTGCCCAATCCCAAACTTTCAGAGCTTCCTGACAGAGGGAGGCAGATCCCGTGCCTCCCTGTTTGTTGACATAATACATTGCGACTTGATTGTCCGTGCGAATTAGGACTACACGGTCGTGAAGCAGATGTTGAAAAGAATTGAGAGCGTTGAAAATCGCCCTGAATTCCAGGAGATTGATGTGACACTGACGATCCGTACTGGTCCAATAGCCTTGAGTACGGAGACCATCTAGATGAGCCCCCCAAGCGTAAGTTGAAGAATCGGTTGTGAGAACCTTCTGATGGGGGGGGGGGGGGGGGCGTGTGAAAAAATAAGCCTCTGGATAGATTGGAAGAGAGCATCCACCAGCGAAGAGACTGTGTCAGAGCAGGAGTGACCATTAGATTGATTGTCCCCTCCTACCTGCTGCCCTCTTTGCTCCTCTCTTTTGATTTCCTTCCTGTCCTCCCTCGCTTATCTACCCTACTTTATTGCTCCCCTATGATATTTATCAATTATTCTATTATTGAAATTCGTGTATTTGACTTGCTTCTTAAATTTCGTATATTGATATTATTTTGTTTATTCTGAAGCTTGTTGATGCTATTGTTGTTCCATTGTCTGTTAACCTTTCTGTCCCTTCTTGTGTTATATAAACTTTCAATAAATTTTCATGGTAAAAAAAAAAAAGAGGAGTGACCTGGATGTGTCGAGTCAGAGGGTCGGAAACCTGCGTCCATTGAGATGCCAGGGTCCACTGAGGAATTCTGAGGTGAAATCTGGCAAAAGGAGTCACGTGTACTGTAGAAGCCATGTGACCCAGAAGAACCATCATGTGTCTCGCTGAGATGGATGGGCGAGAGGAGACTGAATGACAAAGATGGAGAAGAGCTTCCAGACGTTGTTGAGGAAGGAGCGCTCTGAGTTGGATAGTATCCAGAACAGCTCCGATGAATGGAAGAGTCTGAGAAGCTGGAGATGGTATTTCGGGAAGTTGATTTCGAATCCCAGACTCTGGAGGAACCAGATAGTCCGCTGGGTCACTAGGACGACTCCTTGAGACGTGGAATCCTTGATGAGCCAGTCATCCAGATGGGGAAACACTTGAAGACCATGGTTCCTGAGCGCAGTGGCCACCACTACCAGGCACTTGGTGAAGACTCTGGGTGACAAGGCCAGGCCGAAAGGGAGCACTCTGTATTGATAATGAAGATTTCCCACCCGAAATCTGAGGTACTGAAGGGAGGCCGGATGGATGGGTATGTGTGTGTAGGCCTCCTTGAGATCCAGAGAGCATAACCAGTCATTCTGCTTGAGGAGGGGATACAGAGATGCTAGGGTCAACATGCAAAATTTTTCTTTAACCCAAAATTTGTTGAGCACCCTGAGATCCAAAATAGGACGCAGATCGCCCGTCTTCTTCGGAACAAGGAAGTACCGGGAGTAAAATCCCTTGTTCTGTTGAGCCAAAGGAACTGGCTCGATAGCTCAGAGCTGTAGCAAAGCTTGAGCTTCCTGAAGAAGAAGGGCGGTCTGGGCAGAGGTGGAAGATACTCTCTTGGAGGATGTTCCGGAGGAACTTGATGGAACTGAAGAGAATATCCCTCCCTGACGATGGAAAGGATCCAGAGGTCAGTGGTAACAGTCATCCATTGGTGGTAAAAATGATGGAGACGACCTCCGATAGGGGGAAAAATGGGAAATGGCAGAACAACTGAGTTATGCTTTCTATGAGACAGTCAAAAAGGCTGAGGAGCCTTGGGCACAGCAGGTGGCTGAGGCTTCTGCTGCTTCTGAGGATATTGTCTCTTGACAGGCTGACGAATGGCAGGAGTCTGCTTCGGTGGAAAACGCCGTTGGTAAATTAGAGGAGGGCGATGCAAAAGACTTCTCATGGTCCGAAAGCTTCTTGGTGGCAGCTTCAATAGACTCATCAAAGAGGTCATTGCCAGCGCAAGGAACATTAGCCAGCCGGTCCTGCAGGTTAGGATCCATGTCGATGGTATAGAGCCACGCCAGACGACCATGACCACCGAGCAAGCAGTATCTTGAGCAGACAGCTCAAAAGCATCATAGGAGGACTGAAGAAGCTGCAGCCGAAGTTGGGACAAGGATACAAGGACTTCTTGATATTCAAAATGCGCCCGAGAATCCAGATAAGGCATGAACTTCTGAAGGATGGAGAGAAAGAACTCAAAATAGGTGATGAAATGAAAATTATAATTGAGGACTCTGGAGGTCATCATGGAGTTTTGGTAGATGCGATGACCAAATCTGTCCATCGTTTTGCCCTCCCTGCCCAGAGGAACAGTGGCATACACCTGGGAAGGGTGAGATCTTTTCAAAGAAGATTCAACCAGAAGTGATTGGTGAGACAATTGAGCATTGTCAAACCCCTTGTGATGAACAGTCCTGTATCTGGAATCCAATTTGTCTGTAACAGCTGGAATGGAATAAGGAGTTTCCAGACAGCGGACAAAGGTTTGATCCAAAAGCTTGTGGAGAGGAAGCTTGAGGGATTCAGCAGGAGGTTGAGGAAGATGCATGGTCTCGAGATACTCCTTGGAAAACTTAGATCCAGTGTCAAGTTGAATATCCAAATCAGCTGCCATCTGACGCAGAAAAGATGAAAAAGAAAGCCTGGCCTCGAGAGGTACTCGAGGATGTCGAGGCGGCTTGCTCCAATGAAGAAGGAGACCTGGATGGAGAAAAAGAACCCACCGGGTCTTCGAGATCCGGAAGCGGAAGGGTCGAAGCAGGCGGTGGGGAATATTGAAGGAAAGGCTGCTTCCGATGAGGCGAGGCATGCCTGGATGAATGCTTCAAAGAATGCCTCGATCGATGATGCGAGCTGTGCCTTGAAGCAGGCCTCGACAATCGAGGAGAGCGTGTCCCCGCCGAAATCCCCAGAGAATGGATAGGGTTGGAGGCTGTGGAATGAAGCATAGGAGGCTATGAATCTCGAGGCACTCGCAAAGACTCTGCTCCTTGCATCGAGTGTACGGGTTCCAATGGAGGCATGAGCAAAGACTCTGCTCCTTGCGATGCATGCCCAGATGCATGCCGAGATGCCAGACCAGACACTCGCAGAGACTCTGCTCCCTGTAGAGAGTTTGCATACGACTGAGGCACAGGAGGCGGCTTGACCTCGCGGGAGACCTCCGCATGCCCAGGCTGGATTTGTGAGAGAAGCTTCGGCCTCATGGTAGTAAAGAGCTGAATGAATTGCTTCTCCAATAAGGTCTGGAACGAAGCCGGCAAGGATGGATCCGTGTCTCCAATGGGACCACCTGCACGGGCTTCGATCTCCCTCGAGGCGGTGTGAGAGTGCTTGGACTTAGAAGCCTTGGGCACTTTAAACACCACTGGGGGAATGGGCTGCTGTGCTATCTGACCTGAAGAGACAGAGGAAGGCACTGCAGCAGGTGTCGAAGACATAGCTGGTACAAACGAGGCAGGTTTGATGAGGCTCGGAGCAGAAGCAGTGGAAGCCTGTAGAGCATTGGATGATGTCGAGGGCGAAGCACCCTTCGAGGACGAAAGCTCCATCGAAGACTCCATGCTGAAAAGTTGCTTCCACAGGATGCAATGACGCTTGAAAGCACGAGATGTAAGTGTTAAGCAAGGCTGGCACGATTTCGGGAGATGTTGAGGCCCGAGATACCGAAGACAGTGTTGATGAGGGTCCGTCAGGGAAATCGCATGCTGGCACTTGGAACACTTTTTAAAGCCGGTTGCAGGCCGGGACATAGGCCGAAAAAGCTCCGCCGCAAGATCGAAGCTGCGGGGCTGCGGCCATGTGGCCTGCCCGGTCGAATGAACGGAAGAAATTTATTTTTTTGAAAACAAGAAAATAACGACGAAAACCAGCGATTCTGAGAAAAAAGAACCCAAAACTGCGGACTAAAGAAGGCACAAGTGAAAACACTTCACGCAGAGAGTCAAAGACAGACTTCTCGGCTCCGCGGAAAAGTAAGAACTGAGGAGACGCGCCCTGTGTACTGGGTGGGAAGGCACTCTCGCATGCGCGGTGCGGGCGACTCGAAACTTCGAGTTTCTTTAAGCAAGTCTGCTTGTGAGGCGTCCGCATCGGGGCTCCGTTGGATCACGTCACCCACTTGTGAGAATACCTGCCTGCTTGTCCTGGGATAACTATATAAATAATCATAAGAACACACTATAATCAATCTCTGTATTCAAGCCACATGTTTTGGAGAGGAACAGTGGGGAATCAAGCACAATTAAACAAGTTAAATAAACTCATCCTTGGCCATGGGAAATTCTGACAGGTTTAATCCTGCATCTGAGAAATTTTAAAACGTATAATCTTTACAGTTTCTAGAAAGTGAAGCTTGGAAGGTACAAGCCTGTACAGTAGATTATATCAGTAGTTTTAGTTCAGAAGGGACCTTTGAGGCAGACTCCTATATTCTTTTTTTTGGTTTTAAATTTTTTATTCATTTTTCATACTACAACAAGTGTAACACAGAAATTTAAACGATCTCAAAAAATATACACTTGATTTTCTTTCATGTATCACTGTAAATACAATATATCATTCTAAATTCATGTACAATAATAACTAAAAATGTAGGCAGACTCCTATATTCTATGGGAATCTGGGATCCACAGTCTTGGGATTCTAATATGATGAATTTGGAGAAAGCTCTTGATGTTTACATTTTACCTTTAGGTGAAATGAGGCTCCAGTTTGGCTCTGGTGACGGCTGACCAAACCTTGGTGTTTCCCCTTCCATTACTGGCCTCTCACTGGAGATACCAAGCACTACAGCCAGTCGAAGCCACAGGATCTTCCATAGGTCTGAGCTGGCAAACTCTCGCACAACCACTGCATCTCTCTGACAGAATTCAGGAAAGAGAAAGCCATCAATAGCACCTCATATGATACAGGAATGCCTTGCAGGATATAAGGAGCATGTCCTGGTATAGGAAACAGCTTATCTACAGAGTAAGGCAAACAAAAAAAAAAGTAGCCTTCAGAGTTTTTTGCCACTTTCTCAGCAACTGCTTTGGATTTCAACAAGAAATCAAATGTACTTATTATATCTCCATACATACCCATTCTCCTTCCTTCCCTCCCCTCCCCTCATTAATCCATGCCTTCTTTTACCCCTCCTTCATTGGATTTTATTTGCTCAAAATTTTTATCAGCTTATGAGCAATATCATTCTGCATCATCCACTCATTGTACTTCTTTGTAGAAATTTGTGCCATGATCTGTTGGATTTTTACACCCTAATTTCAAATAAGTCCATATTCTCTTTTTTTCCCCAATCATTAGCCAAAAGTGTGGGGTAGGGGGCATTCTACTTTTATCTATTTTAAAATCATCTTATGTATCAACAATAGAGCTGTTAATTTCTTTACTGCCCTAGAAGAGCAATTTTCCTCTGTTGACACTTTCCAGTTCCCAAAACTATATTCAAAGAAATTTAAGCAGCTAGGAGAGACTTCTAGCCATTTATATTGCTTGTCCTGGACTAATTGGGCATATTCAGCAGCATGTAACCTGACAGTGCTGCTGAATATGCCAAGTTACAGCCTAAGGCGAAACAGAATTTTATAGGTGGTCCAGGGGCAAAGTTGGCACTTATGCAGTTAAGTGCTGATATCTGCGCTTAACCACTTAAGATAACCAGATATATAGGCTGCATAAAACACAGTCCTATCTTTATGCAGTTCATCTTATTTATTTATTCACTTGTTTAGCCCATCCTCCCAAAGGAGCCCAGAACGGGTTACAGGAGTACACACACAGCAAAGTCAGAACAAATATGGACAAGACATATTTATGATAGAGAACATCAGAGATACAGTAGGTGATTTTACATGCAATAGTAGAGATTAACAGCTGAGATACATTAGTTAAACACACATGCTACAGTGGGTATAAACATCCGAGAGCACTAAATGAGTATAGTAGGCATGAACTTCCAAGTTATTCTAATTTACTTTTACATGTTTTGGTCAGGGACTCAGCGTTATGGCCTAGTTACTGAGTTTGTCTGAGATCAGTTTGGCTTGGACTATTCATAGAGCTGGATTTGTGAAGAGGATTTGGTTAAGTGCTAAATATTGCATTTAACTACATAAGTGTTAGCTGGCCATAAATGACTGGATATTTAATACTGGAACAAGACAAGGCCCAGCATTTAATATCTGGAGATTGGGTCATATGGTTTTAATGCACCAAGATGATGATGGCTCAGGACAGCTTACCTATTTATTTCGAATCTAAGTTGATCTGAATATAAGTCTTGCATGTAGGAAACAGAAACCCGATATACAGCTACACAATAGGAGGGCTGTTATTGAGTGAGAGTTCCCAAGAAAGGGACTTGGGGGTAATAGTGGACATGACAATGAAGTCATCGGCACAATGCGCAGCGGCTGCTAAGAAAGCAAATAGAATGCTAAGAATCAAGAAGGGTATTACAAGCAGAACAAAAGAAGATATCCTGCCATTGTATTGGGCGATGGTGCGCCCGCATCTGGAGTACTGCGTCCAATATTGGTCGCCGTACCTAAAGAAGGATATGGCGATATTCAAGAAGGTTCAGAAGAGAGCGACACGTTTGATTAAAAGGTATGGAAAACCTTTCATATGCTGAAAGATTAGAGAGACTAGGGCTTTTTTTGCTGGAGAAGCAGAGACTTATAAGATCATGAAGGGCATAGAGAAAGTGGAGAGGGACAGATTCTTCAAACTTTCGACAACTACAAGAACGAAAGGAGACAGATTCAGAACCAATGCTAGGAAGTTCTTCTTCACCCAACGGGTGGTGGACACCTGGAACACGCTTCCAGAGGGAGTGATATGACAGGGTACGATATTGGAGTTCAAGAAGGGATTGGACAATTTTCTGAAGGAAAAGGGGATAGAAGGTTACAGATAGAGGCCTAGTGTACAGGTCCTGGACCTCAGGTCTGACCTAGCAGAAGCACGGCTTATGTTCTTATTCTGCTCATTATAGAGCAAGGAGCAGAGGGAACCTGGTAGGATCCAAGTTTAACCCCGCAAAGAGTCAGTAATGAGCTCTAACAGAGCTGAGGGTCTGCACAGCCAGAGGACTATGGCGTTATCCTTTTGATTGAGGGCCACCACTGTATCTTGCGAATTTGCACCTGCCTTTGATCCTGCATCTCCTGATGGGGAGTGCTCGCTTTGTGACAGTAAACGCATACAAACAGACCCCTTATCCTCTCCCTTGGAAAGGCCTATCAGATTCTGGCCAGGCTCTGACACTGAAGTAGATGCACCCTGGGAGCCCAAGCACCCTTGCATGCCTCCTGTTGTGCTGTCAGACTTTCCCTGGGTATCTCATCCATCCAGATAAGTATATCAGAATGACAAATTCCAGAGAAAATGTCTTATTAGGCAGCATGGAGTCTCCTTTACATGACTCCAGCTTGCATCTCTTGGGCTCCGCGGTATCCACGCTCCTGTGCTTAGGATGACTCCCTTTCCAGGGCTCTGGAAAGGATTTATTCCCATCCAATAGACCCCCCTGACTGTTCTTCAGTCCTAGAGAGCAGTGCTGCCCAATTCGCAATTCAAATCAATTCACCAATTCACTTCGGGTGAATCGATTCGAATCGATTTGTTTTGCAAAAAATCAAACTCATTAATTCTTCGGCCCCCTTGCTAGAGATCCATTCGGGCTTTCCCTCTGCTACCGGAATCCTTCCATCTAATGTAACTTCTGGTTTTGCGAAACCGGAAGTTACATCAGAAGCAAGGACTTCAGTGGCAGAGGGAAAGCCGAGTGGACTTCAGCATGCAGATTGGCGGCATCAAGGTGATTTTTAATTGGTTGGCTGGCAGCAGATGCCTGCGCCTCATTTTCCCGAATGCACACTCATACTTCCCCCGGAGTCCGGCAAACGCCCCCGATCTGCCACCTGCATACACTGCTCTTGCTGCTGCTGCTCAGTGGTATGCACCTCCTCTCCCGGGCCCTGCCAGCGGCTGACCTTTCATCGGCTGCCATATGACGACCAGAGCCCCGCGCACCTGTGAGCACCGGGCGATGAGGTGGCATGCGGGGGCTTGAGAGGAGCAGTGCGAGTGCACTGGAAGTACTGTGGAGACGCTTCTCACTTGGCTTTTGCATGGCCGTGTCTTCTGTAGCTCACGGGAAAAGCATTTGTCCGCTGTGCGACGCGCCCGGAGCTCTTGGTAGGTGCCACAATGCACAAGTGTTGCCCTCTGCTAGCCAAATACTGGGCTTCTGTGTTGGGAGTCAGAGCTGGGGGGAGAGGGGAGATGGACTTGGTGGAATTGGTAGACTGGAGATGGAGAGAAGACGAATGGGAGAGAGGAACTTGGTGGAAGGGGGAGATGGATGGTGGAGGGGGGGAGATGGACTTGGGGGAGATCAAGGAGAGGGAAGATGGACTTGGTGGACTGGAGAGGAAGCGATGGGGAGAAGATGGATGGGAGAGATGAACTTGGTGGAGGGGGTAGATGGATGGTGGAGGAGGGATGGACTTCGGGAGGGAGATGAACTTGGGGGAGATCATGGAGAGGGAAAATGTTGTGAGGGGGGAGAGATGGTGGACAATGGGATTTAGGAATGGAAGGAACAGAAAGGGAGAGAAGTTGTACACAAGGGATGGTGTGTGTGTGGGGGAGATATAGAAACTGGATAGGAGGGTAGTTGGGAAGAGAAAGGGAGAGCTGGTGGAACCTAGGGTAGTGGGGAAGGAGGGAGAGATGCTAGATGAAAGGGTAGTTGAGAAAAGGAGAGATGGTGGATCTGGGAATGGTGGATTCCATCGCTGCAGCTACGGGAATAGAGACAAAAGAAAGGAAGGGGAGGACAGAGATGGAAGATGGATGGTTACTATGGAGAAAGAAGAAAACGACAAATGGACAAGAGACCCTGGGAAGCAAGTTAACAGAAGATGTTTGTTGCAGATCCTGGGACCAACATGATTTGAATAATGACCAGACAACAAAAGGTAGAAAAAAATAATTTTATTTTCTGTTTTGTGATTACAATGTGTCAGATTTGAAATTTGTATCCTGCCAGAGCTGGTATTAGACTGCAAACGTGAGCTAGGATTTAACAGAGAGAGGAAAAGACTTTTTTATTTTGTTTATACCACAGTGCCAGTGTGGGTAGGAGAGGGCAAAGGAGGTGGAGTGGAAGAAGAGGTTATAAAATAAACCCAACAGGATGTTTGGGAAAAATACCCAATTGAGCAGGAAAATTGAATCAAATCGAAATATTTTTCTTGAATCGGGTAGCACTACTGGAGAGCAAAGGGGAGGCTAATCCAGCCACTCCCACTCTTTCTCTTCATATGTCCCCCCCAACCCTATTGTATCCATATATGTTATCTTTTTCTTTTATAGAACAAATTGTAGTTCTACCCCCTATCCTTACGTACCAGTTAATATATGTACTCTTTTTGTTCCAAATGTTTTTATTGATTTCTGAAAGAAAGTTATACACATCCAGAATAGGTAGGTGGGAGGGGGGGAATATGTACTTATCTTGCCATATGATTGTAATTTTATATGCCCTGATCATTTGTATTATCCTTAGATCTGTATGACTGTTTTAACACTCTCGGGAAGGGTAGGGAGATATGTACGTACAATAACATTTGGTGAATTTGAGTGCTGTTTATTCTGTTAACTGTATGATAATATGTTGCACTTTGTCTTGGCTTTAAAAATGAATAAAGATTTAAAAATAAACAAATGTTTTTATTGTGATAAGTTTTTAAGCTGTATGATATTTTATGTTCTTATAAATTTTATTATTGTATTTCGCTTAGAAACAATTGATAAGCGATCCACTCAAATACTAATAAATCTTGAACCTTGAACCTGAGGTGTGCTGTGCAGCACATGGAAAAAGGGCACTCTTTGGGTACCCATCCAGCATAAACTTGGCATGAATTAAGGGTAAAAAACCGCTTAGATAATCTTGATAGGCGGTATATAAAATCCTAATACACTTGAAACACACTTAAAGGAGCATGAGGACTCCATTCCTGCCAGTTTTGAGGCAAAACAAGGTAATTTGAAGGTTCTGGAGAACTTTTATAAAAATTGGAAAATCTAAGATGGCTGCTGCGGAAGCATTTTGGCACCAAAAAAGGTTCCAAAACACCTTAACTAAAATAAAACAGCAAAAAAGGGAGGTGGGGACACTTAAGGGAAGGGGCAGAAACTTGGTAGGGAAACAAGGGGTTTTAAAGACCCCAATGATTTTCCTCATAGGCTGTAACAGTCTTACTCACTGTGACCTGTACTGGATATGTGCTGAAGCCTGCCTCAGCTCTTAAAGTAGCTGAATCTGGGAGAAGAAATCACTGCCTCAAATGGATCACTTTTTCAATGCTGAATCTTTGGGCTGCCAGTTGGACTGGAGTCTGACTGAGCTTCTAACCCCCACAGACCAACGCATTCGAAAGGGGGGAGGCAAAACGCAGCCAACATCCTGCAAAGCCCACAGCGGATGCTTGACAGCCTGTGCTCAAGCCCCTGCAACACAGTGGGTGAGCAATGCTATAGGGGGAATGGACCCCAAGCTCCAGAAAAGTTTCTGCAGGCTGTCCAACAGGTACCACAAAGGGATTGGCCTATCAGCTGCAGTCCTGTTTGTTTCTCCTCCATGCAGGCAGAGCTGGACCCTCAACAAAAGCCATAACCCCCCCTCCCCCCCAAAAAAAGATCATAAAAATAAAGAAATACTGTATACAGAACAGATCAGAAAGACTCCTTCTGGCTTGTGTGCAGAAGGAAAAACTTAAGGTTGCAGCAGAGCGCTCTAGTGAAGGAGGAGGGATTCAAAAGCTGGAGTGGATTCCTTCTGCACAGTTTGTGAGCATGGGGATATTATCCATCACTCCAGAATGACAAACTTATTGATCATACCTATTGCACTAGAAATTAGATTGTAAGCTCTTCTGAGACCGGTCTATTACAGTGTTTCCCAACTCAGTCCTGGAGTACTCCCTTGTCAGTCAGGTTTTCAGGCTATCCGCAATGAATATGCAAGAGATCAATTTGCATAAATTGCTCCATTGTATGCAAATCTCTTTCATGCATATTCATTGTGGATACCCTGGAAACATGATTGGG
This sequence comes from Geotrypetes seraphini, assembly GCF_902459505.1. Classification (NCBI taxonomy): domain Eukaryota; kingdom Metazoa; phylum Chordata; class Amphibia; order Gymnophiona; family Dermophiidae; genus Geotrypetes; species Geotrypetes seraphini. The sequence continues at coordinate 105,535,761 of NC_047088.1, read as the reverse complement.
AAAGGGGTACTCCAGGATTGACTTGGAAAACACGGATCTATTACATGTTAAATGTACAACACTGCATACGCCTTTCAGCGCTCTAGAAATGATAAATAGTAGTAGTAGTAGTAGTAGTGAAGCTTCCAACTGCAGGGATTTTAGAAAGTACATTTACTTACTGTAACAGATGTTATCCAGGGACAGCAGGCAGATATTCTCACGTATGGGTGACGTCACCGACAGAGCCCCGGTACGGACCACTTTAAAAGTGCATCGCCACTTTAAGAGTTTCGAAAGTTTGCGATAGCCTGAAGCGTGCATGCGCAAGTGCCTTCCCGCCCGACGTAGGGCGCGCAGTCCCTCAGTTAAGATAAGTCAGCTAAGAAGCCAACCCGGGGAGGTGAGTGGGATGTGAAAATATCTCCCTGTCCCTGGATAACACCTGTTACGATAAGTAACTGTGCTTTATCCCAGGACAAGCAGGCAGCATATTCTCACGTATGGGTGACCTCCAAGCTAACAGAAATGGGATGGTGGGAGTGTTGGCCTTAGGAAAATAAAGCTTGTAATACAGATAAGCTGAAGTGCCCATCCCATCTGGAGAAAAACTCCAGACAGTAGTGAGAAGTGAATGTATGAACTGAGGACCAGATTTCCTCAATGGGAGTAGATATGAGGAAAGCAACAGAAGCTGCCAAAGCTCTAATTTAATGGCTATGACACGACTCTCCAGTGCCAGTCCAATCTGAGCATAACAGAACGAGATGCCGGCAGCTAGCCAGTTGGAAATTGTTCACTTGGATACTGGATGCCCCAACTTGTTTGGATCAAAAGAGATGAACAGTTGGGGAGATGTTCGAAGTGGCTTTGTCAGGTCAATGTAGTAGGCCAAAGCTCATTTACAGTCCAAGGTATGGAAAGCAGCTTCTCCAGAATGAGAAAGAGGCTTGGGAAAAAACATTGGTAGAACAATTGATTGAGTGAGATGAACATCAGTGACAACTTTTGATAGAAACTTTGTGTGCGGAGAACCAGCTTGTCATTATGAAAAACAGGGAAGGGTGAATCCGCTACCAAGACTTGCGACTCACTGACCCTCCTAGCAGAGGTGAGAGCAATAAGGAAGACCACTTTCAGGTGAGATACTTGAGATGAGCTGTGGCCATTGGTTCAAATAGTAGCTTCATCAAGGTGGAAAGAACTACATTAAGGTCCCAGATGACAGGTGGAGGTTTGACATTGAAAAGCCCCTTCATGAACTTGGAAACCAAAGGATGAGCAGTAAAAGGTTTACCATCAACTGGTATGTGAAAAGTGGTAATAGCACTGATATGAACTCTGATAGATGTAGACTTGACACCAGAGTCAGATAGCATTATGGGGCAAAGATCTGAAACAATTACTCATGCTTGCGAATACTTATGGGGAATTTAGGACACACCTAAAAACATCTGTTCCTAAAGTACATAGACAGTTGCACTGCACAATCTTTCCCCACAATAACTGACCGTTAAACTTTAGCTCTATTAGTACTACTCAATCTGTAACATTTTTCAATCATTGCAAACCGCATAGAACTTCACGGTCCTACGGTATATAAACTGTTATTATTATTATAATTATTATTATTATAATCTAAGACCAATTCCACTGCCAAGGAAGTTGGGTCATGATGATGAAGACACCAGGAAGAGAACAGAGTCCACTTTTGTTGATAGCATTGCTAAGTGACTGGGTACCTGGATGCATCTATAATTTGACGAACAGGCTGACAAAGGATGTAAGTGAGATGGATTCAGCCCGAGAGAAACCAAGCTGTCAAGTGTAGTGACTGCAAGTTGGAATGTAGAAGTGATTCCTGATTCTGAGTGAGCAGAGTAGGAAAAACTGGAAAAGGTATAGGTTCCTTGGAGTTGAGTTAAAGTAGAAGGGAGAACCAATTTTGCCTTGGCCACCGTGGAGCAATGAGAATCATGGTGGCTGCTTCTCGCTTGAGCTTGAACAGAGTACTCAACATGAGAGGAAGTGGAGGAAGTGGCAACTGCTGCCAGACGGAGAGGAGAGGAAAGTCTGGAGCAAAACTGGGGCAATTGGTGATTGTGAGGAGCTGTAAACAAATTCACTTGAGGAGTGCCCCATTGAGCAAAGATGGACTGGAGAGTTGTAGAGTTGAGAGTCCATTCATGAGGCTGAAGAATTCTGCTGAAGTTGTCCGTTAGGGAATTCTGCTCCCCTAAATGTAGACAGCCTTCAAGAATAGATTGCGAGCTGTCAGCCAAGTCCCAATTTTTTGGGCCTCCTGATACAACAGTAGAGAAGTTGTGCCTCCTTGCTTGTTTATGTAGTACATTGCTACTTGATTGTCTGTGCAAAGGAGGAAGACTTGAGGGCAGAAATCATTGCTCTAAGTTCCAGGAAATTGATGTGAAATTTTCGCTCCCTGGCAGTCCAAAGACCTTGTCTGAAGATCATCCATATGAGTCCCGCAGACATAAGGGGATGCGTCCGTCGTGATAACCTGGTGATGAGGGGGTAAAAGGAAAAGGAGACCTCTGGATAAATTGGAGGAGGTCATTCACCATTGAAGCGACTGTAGAAGAGATGATGTCACAGATATATGTTGTAAGAGACGATCGGTCGCTTGAGACCACTGAGTCGCAAGGGCCACTGAGGATTGCGAAGATGTAGTCTTGCCAGTGGTGTTACATGGACAGTGAAAACCATGTGGCCTACAAGAACCACCATGTGTCTGGCAGAAACGGTTTGAAGAGGAAGCAGTTGCTGACACAGATGTATGAGAGCCGGAAGAGAATCTGGAGGTAGAAACACTCTCTTGCCCCAATGAACTGCAGATGTTGAGTCGGAAAGAGATGTGATTCGGGGAAGTTGACTTGGAATCCTATTGACTGAAGAAAAGAAAATGGTCTGAGATGTTATTTGGACCACTTCCAGAGATGAAACAGCCTGCATCAACCAGTCATCCAGGTAAGAAAAGACTTGAAGGCCCTGAGATCAGAGAGATGCGGCAACTAAACTCAGGCACTTTGTGAAGACTCTCGGAGAAGATACCAGGCTGAAAGGAAGTACCTTGTACTGGTAATGACACCGACTGAGTTGGAAGATACTGTCTGGAAGCCAGATGGATGATAAATTCATCTCCTAACACAGGTCATCATTACTAAAAATTGTATTTTAAATAAATGTTTGTATTTTGTATACTTTTATGAAACACTTTATATTTCTATACCATTTCTGTATTTCGCTGATTGTCCAGCTTTCTTTAGTGTAAACCGCCTAGAAATCTTTTTGGTTATGGCGGTATAGAATAATAATAATAATAACTTTATTCTTTTATACCGCCATAACCAAAAGTTCTAGGCGGTTTACACTAAAAAGAACTGGACAATCAGCGAAATACAATAATAATACAGTAAAAAAATATAAATATTTGTAAAATAAAATTTCAATAATAAAACTCACTAAGTAATAAACTTATCGAACAAAGTAGTCTTAATTAATTTCCGAAAACTGCAATAGGATAACATAGCTTGCTGAATACATTTACCTAACCAAGATTGTTGCCTACCAGCTTGAAATGCTAGGGTCCTATCTAAGGTCTTATATCTACACCCATTAATTTTTGGATAAGCAAATAAGTAGAAGTTTCTAGTTTCTCTTGATGGTCTATGCAACACAAAATGAGGAAAAAGGAAAGCTGGAGACAATCCCGATATCAGCTTAAAGCAGATACAGGAAAATTTGACTATTACTCTTGCCTCCAAAGGCAGCCAATGAAGTAAACGATAATATGGACTAATATGGTCATTCTTTTTTAAACCAAAAATCAATCGAACAGCTGTATTCTGAATTATCCTTAATGTCCTTAGAATTTTTTTGGGTGCTCCTAAATAGATGATGTTAAATAGAAAAAACTAATGCCTACACCAATAGTCTGAATGATAAAGGATCAAAATATTTTTTTATTGTTCTTAATTTCCACAATGTAAAAAAGCATTTTTGTACCACTAAGTTTGTGTGCTCTGCTAGTGTTAAATGTCGGTCTAATGTGACTCCCAGAATTTTGATAGATTTAATAATCGGGTAGTCATGACCATTAAGATGAAGCAATGAGTTTGTTATTTTGTTATATGCATGTTATGTTAAGTTATATGAGATCTAGATAGCAGAGCCAAATCGATCCATAGCCTTGCCCTCTCTGCCAGGAGGTACAGAGGCACATAAACTTGCTCTGGAGAAGAGATTCATGAGGGAGCTGTGGTTTATCAAACCTGGAAAGGGGATCACCCTGTATAGTGAGTCCAAACTGCAGGGAGCCACCGGTACTTTAAGTGGAGTTTCAAAGGTTGAGGAACTCCTTGGGTGGCTGATCATAAACTAAAGCATCTAAAAATAGTTTAGATGTTTTAGAATACGCCTCTAAAAGAATGGATAAAGCCCCAAACATCTCCTGGAGAAATGTGGTAAAGGAGCTGCCTGAGAAGAAAGGCAAGTAGAATTGCCCCCTGAGGAACCCTCGGCATCGGAGAGCAAAAGTTCCTGTTCAGAAACCCCCTAGAGATCTGAATCTCTAGCAGAGCGGGGAGATGTCGAACAGACGGTACCGAAGGCTCCAAATGCTTTGACTTGCGGAGAGCCTTGGTAAACGCCACCAATATAGTCTCTGGTAATATCTGTGGAGAAGAGGATCGGTGTTGGGAGGTTGTTGATGTCGGTTACCATACCAGAATCGGTGCTGCTACTGGAGACTCCTGGGTAAGAACAACCTGAGTTGATGGCTCAGACTGAACCGGCACCGAGAGAGTCGATGTCGACATGGGAGTTGGCATAAGAAGCTGAAATTCCTCCCGTAAGCCCTCTTTCTGGAATTCGCTGCATTAGAGAAAAGCACCAATACCGTTGGCCTTTTAGCCGGTACCTTCGGCGCCGCTCTAAGCTCTGGAGATGAGAATGCTGGTATCAAGGAACTCATCGATACTAGAGCGGAGCTATAGTTGGGGCTGCTAGAGATCGTTAGGATTAGACTCACTGCTACTATGACTAAAAGCCCAGAGGGAGCAGGGAAAAGATTGGCAGCCGGCTTACCTACTGTGAGGTGCGACACCGCAGACAGCATAGGGAGATCCGCTCTTGGCGCCAATGTGGTGGGTGCAGGCTTGATTAGTACGGCCAGTATCGGAAATGTAGTGGGCGCCAGATTCCTGACGGCGCGGAACAGGAGCTGCTGCTGAAGTGGAGTGGGAATGCGCTGCTGAAGAAAAGAGCAGAGGAAGCAGAAATCGGCAAGGTTGAGGGCCAGACATTGCAAGAAACAGCGATGGATGGCAGTGACCACAAGTGCCCGAGCACAGCAACTGCCCATGTTGAGAACTATCGGCGGGAGGGACAATAATGGTAAGACAGCCATAGGAAAAACGAATGCTAGGGTGATCCATAAGGGCTCGTCGAACCTAAGCCCACAATAGTAAAAGAAAAGCAAAATTATATATAATCTCTTTTTCTTTTTGACTAAAACGGAAAAAGAAAAAAAAAAGAAAAGAGAACTGACTGAAAAGTCAAAAGCTGCGAGAGTGGGAAGGTAGCGAAACAAAAAAATTTTTTCAACAGCCGTTGAAAACACGACTTCTTAGCTTTGCGGAAACTAAGAAACTGAGGGACCCTACATCGGGCAGGAAGGCACTCGCGCATGCGCGGTTCAGGCTATCATGAACTTTCTAAACTCTTAAAATGGCGATGCACTTTTAAAGTGGTCCGTACCAGGGCTCCGTCGGTGACGTCACACACATGAGAATATGCTGCCTGCTTGTCCTGGGATAATGGAAGTTACATTTCTTTAGCAGTTACCTGGTCAAGTTGCTGTAGCAGGAGGAGCAGAATTCCATCATACAGTCCCATGGCCATGGGAGGTGAGAACTTCAACTGTTAAAGGAAGAGAAGACAGAAGAAAGGGAGAGAGGCAGAGAAATACAGAGAAAGAAAAAAGCAGAGAAATAGGGTAGGAGAGAGAGAGGAGGGTGAAGACACATTGGAAGATTTAAGGGTCAACATATAAAAGCAGAAAAGCAAATGGAAGAGAGAATTGAGGAAACCAAGATTATAAAAGTGAATCAGAAAGACAGGAAGGATAGAGAACAATAGTAAGATCAAGAGGGGGCAAGAGACAAGCATAGAAAAAGATATTGGAGCAAAATGTAGGATAGGTAAAACAAAAGAGGGAAATAGTGAATGAGAGAAACAGAAACAAGAAAAAAAAATGCAGATATAGAAGGTTAATCAACTATTCTAAAAGCAAAACATCAAAAATCCAACATCTCCTATCCATCCCATCGATATGTCTTATTAGCACAACGCTTTCAACCATCTTCACAGTCACCACACCTATACTCTGGAATTCTATGTCCACAGAACTGCAAGAAGAATCAATACTAGAGCGCTTTAAAATAAAATAAAAAACATTTCTATTCAAAGATGCCTTCGACCTTCAATTTAAACTTTTTTACAACTATAATTTACAGACGGGTCCCCCTCCTATTGTACTACCCCTAAATGGCTCTCTGTCCTATTTTGACATGTAGTTCTCCCCAGCTATCCTCCTGTACCAGTAAGTCCATATGTGTTAATCTATGTAACCCTTTTTTATACTTTTTATTGTATACTGCTTAGAAGTTTGATAAGCGGAATATCAAATTTTAATAAAACTTGAAACTTGGAGCAGTGTCAGGAAGAAACATCACTGCTACAGACTGCTGCACATTAGAGAAGCTCCAATGCGGCAATATATAATTATTGGATCAATCACTCTCATTTAATGTATTTCAAGTATCAGGTTTTTCAGCACCTTACCCTGCACCTTGTTCACTTGGAGCTGCTACTGAAAGTGGCAGGGTCACAAGCCTAGGGATTGCAGAGAATATGGTGACTGTGGGAGAGGAAATGGCAATAAAGGCTGACCCATGTGGAGGAATGTGCCTCAAAGCAATCTGCTAAAGCTGATGCTGGAGCTTAATTCAGAAATGAAATTGGTGCAAGATGACGTCAAGCGTGCACTAGAGGAGATCAAGGCTGGTATCAGTGAATTTTGTAGTATCAGGGTTGGGAAGGTTGGTATATGCCCTGAAGAGAATGAGTCAAAACAATGAGAAGGCCAATCAGGAAACATTAGGACAGACAATCAGAACTTCACCATGGCTTGGGCCACCCATAGGGGCCCCTCTGGGACCTCTCAAAGATCCATGAGAATTTTGGTAATGATGTGAGGGAACACATGTAGTCTGTGCCTTTGTGCTGCTCATAAGCAAACACTATATAGCAGAGGACTGGGGAGTCTCTATCTTTAATTCCTGGAGGAATTCTGTGATCTTTTTTTTCAAAATTCTTTATTCATTTTATCTCTTACATCGTGCATAAATAATTGACATATTGAATTGTATACATCACTTGAATTTCTTATCATTTCAACTTTAATACATAAGATTTAATCCCTTCCCTCCCACCTCTCCCACACTATATCCATTCAAATATATCATATAAAAATTCTTGTCCAATGAACTAAAATTTAATCAAATTCAGACACCCCTCCAACCACCCTCCATCCGCACTTGTACTTATAATGGAAAAATGGTATTTATTCATTGCAATATTTTGTCAATGGCCCCCAGATCTCTTTAATTTATAATAATTTCCTTTTTGTATCGCAATTGTTCTTTCCATTTTATAAATTTGACACGAGTTCCACCAGAAACAGTAATTGAATCTACTCCAATTCTTCCAATTAGATGTGATATGTTGAATGGCGACACCTGTCATAATCAATAAAAGCTTGTTATTTTTTGATGAAATCTGGCTCTGTGTCCTCATTGACATACCAAATAGAATTGTATCATAAGATAGAGCCACAGGAATCTCCAATAAACAATTTATTTGGCCCCAAATTGATTTCCAAAAGGCTAAAATAAAGGGATAATAGAATAATAAATGATCTAGAGTCCCTACTTCGAGATTAAGAACATAAGAACATAAGAAGTTGCCTCCACTGGGTCAGACCAGAGGTCCATCGCGCCCAGTGGTCCGCTCCCGCGGCGGCCCATCAGGTCTATTACCTGTGAAGTGGTTCCTGACCATTTATATAACCTACCTCTGCTTCTATCTGTACTCCTCAATCCCCTTATCCTTCAGGAACCTATCCAAACCTTCCTTGAACCCCCGTACTGTGCTCTGGCCTATCACAACCTCTGGAAGCACGTTCCATGTGTCCATCACTCACTGGGTAAAAAAGAACTTCATAGCATTTGTCCTAAACCTGTCCCCTTTCAATTTCTCCGAGTGACCCCTAGTACTTGTGGTTCCCCACAGTCTGAAGAATCTGTCCCTTCTCTATGCCCTTCAGGATTTTGAAGGTTTCTATCATGTCTCCTCTAAGTCGCCTCTTCTCTAGGGAGAACAGCCCCAGCATTTTCAACCTGTCAGCGTATGAAAAGTTTTCCATACCTTTTATCAATTTAGTCGCTCTTCTCTGGACCCCCTTAAGTACTGCCATGTCCTTCTTGAGGTACGGCGACCAGTACTGGACACAGTACTCCAGGTGCGGGCGCACCATTGCACGATACAGTGGCATGATGACTTCCTTCGTCCTGGTTGTGATACCCTTTTTAATGATACCCAACATTCTGTTCGCTTTCTTTGCGGCTATCGCACACTGTGACGATGCTTTCAATGTTGTGTCCACCATCACCCCCAGGTCTCTTTAAAGGTTGCTCACCCCTAACAATGATCCCCCCATTTTGTAGCTGAACATTGGGTTCTTTTTCCCTACATGCATGACCTTGCATTTCTCTATGTTAAAACTCATTTGCCACTTTTTTGCCCACTCTTCCAGTCTCGTTAGGTCCCTTTGTAGGTCTTCGCAGTCTTCCGTGGTTCTAACCCTGCCACAGAGTTTGGTGTCATCAGCAAATTTAATAACCTCACATTTCGTCCCCGTCTCCAGGTCTTTAATAAATATATTGAACAGGAGCGGTCCTAGCACCGATCCTCTTGGAACTCCGCTCGTGACCCATTGCCAGTCTGAGTAATGGCCCTTTATTCCAACCCTCTGTTTCCTGCTTGCCAGCCAGTGTTTGATCCATCGGTGGACATCCCCTTGCACCCCGTGGTTCCACAGCTTCTTGAGTAGTCGTTCGTGAGGTACCTTGTCAAAGGCTTTTTGGAAGTCAAGGTAAATGATGTCTATGGATTCCCCTTTATCCATCTGGCTGTTTATTCCCTCAAAGAAGTACAGTAGGTTCGTGAGGCACAACCTTCCCTTGCAGAAGCCGTGCTGGCTCGCCTTTAGTTGTCCATTGTTTTCTATGTGTTCGCAGATTGTGTCCTTAACCAGTGCTTCCATCATCTTTCCAGGGACCGAGGTCACGCTCACCGGCCTGTAGTTTCCCGGGTCACCTCTTGATCCCTTCTTAAAGATGGGCGTGACGTTTGCTATTTTCCAGTCCTCTGGGATCACCCCAGTTTTTAAGGATAGGTTATATATTTGGCGAAGTGTTTCCGCTATTTCGTTTCTCAGTTCTTTTAGTACCCTTGGGTGGATGTCGTCTGGACCAGGTGATTTGTTGCTCTTCAGTCTGTCCACCTGTCGGAGGACATCCTCTCGGCTTACCTCTAGTTGGACCAGCTTTTCATCATGGTCTCCGCTTATGATCTCCTCGGGTTCTGGGATACTGGATGTGTCCTCTCTCGTGAAGATTGACGAGAAGAACTTGTTTAACCTGTCAGCTCTCTCTTTTACCTTCTTTACCACTCCCTTCCTGTCTCCGTCGTCCAATGGTCCCACTTCCTCCCTGGCTGGTTGCTTCCCCTTCACATACCTGAAGAATGGTTTAAAGTTTCTTGCTTCCCCCGCCAGTCTCTCCTCATATTCTCTTTTTGCTCTCCTAATCACTCGGTGACAGTATCTATTAGACTTAGAGCTATTCAACTTTTGTAATCTAACTGGGGTCCAAAAAGCTCTATGTAGAAGAAAAAACCAGGTTTGTCTCATAGATGCAGACACTGTAAATCTCATCCTCCAAGACCAAATTCGTGGCCATTGAGACACAGTAATTTGATGCTTAATTTCAATGCTCCAAATATCTCTAAGACCAGTTTTAGACTTCTTTTTAACTAATCCATTTATACACTGTGCGGCCTGGTGTCTCAGGAAGTCTACCTGAAAGCATAAGAACTCCAAACTATATTGATTGTTAAGAGTTTTCCATTCAGGGACCCCCGCCTGAATGGCCTGCTTCAGCTGCATCCATCTAAAACTTTGTGATTTATTAAGGCCATATTTATATTGCAACTGTGAAAAATCAAGCAGTTTACCATTAGAAATAACATCATCCAAAATACGTATCCCTGCAATCATCCAATGCTTCCAGATGACCTTAAATCCACCAATTTGAATCTTGGAGTTTAGCCATATAGTCTGATTTGTTGATTTATGTATTGGAACAGGTGTTAAATTACTAACATATCGTAATGCTTTCCATGTATCCATTGATATTCTGTTTTCCTTATTCTAAGCATTTTAATACTGAGAACATGACATAAACGCAGAGGAAACATGAGTTGCCATTCCAACCATAGCCAGTCTGGGGTATTGTCTATGAGCTCTGGGAGGACCCAATACATACCCTTGTGTAAAATATAGGCTTGATGATACCTATAAAAATTGGGAAAATTTACCCCACCCTCTGTAATTGGTTTTTGTAAAGATACAAAAGCGATTCTAGGAGTTTTACCAAGCCAAATAAATTTTGTAAGAATACTGATTAACTTTTTATAAAAGGACCCCTTAAAAAAAATTGGTATCATACCCATTTGATAGCAAACCACAGGAAATATCATCATTTTAATTGTTTGGCTCTCCCCCATCAAGAAAGATGTAAAGGATTCCATTGCTCACACATTTCTGTTACCTTCTGTAATAAAGATTTTTCATTCTCCTTCATTGTGTCTTCCAGCGTATTTTTTATCCAAATGCCTAAATATTTGAATCCATCCTCCTTCCATACAAAAGGAAATGAATCAAACAAACCTTTTGTACAATGTACATTTAGTGGAAGAATTTCTGATTTGCTCCAATTTATCTTATAACCTGAAAATTTTCAAAATGTCTCAATCAATTCAAGTAAGCATGGAATGGTTGTTTCCGGATTTCTCAAATGAAGCAGTATATCATCTGCATATGCAGAGACTTTATATTCCCGATCTGAATAAGGAATACCCTGTATCTCCTTTACTTGCGGAATAGCTAATAACAAGGGTTCCAAAACAATATAAAAAAGTAAAGGAGATAGGGGACAACCTTGTCTAACCCCCCTCTGCAAACTAAAGCGTTCTGAAAAATTATTATTAATATACAATCTAGCAACAGGGGAGCTATACAATGTTTGAATCATTTGTATAAATTCTGAACCTATTCCAAACCATTCCATTGATTGATACATGAAGGTCCATTCCACCCGATCAAAGGCCTTCTCTGCATCCAAGAACACAGAAAAAGCCGGATCACTCATGGTCTTTGTTAAGTTCAACATATGAAACGCCAATCTAGTGTTATTAGATGAATGTCTCTTAGCAACAAATCCAGTTTGGTGCATATCAATAATAAAAGGGAGAGCCTTAGCTTAGCCAAATATCTTAGCCAAAAGTTTTCTATCTACATTGATTAGTGAGCTAGGCCTGTAATTTGAAACCAAAGTGGGATCTTTATTTGGCTTTGGCAAAACTATAGTTGATGATTCTACCATAGTACCTACTTCGTTGCGACCGAGAGGGTAAATTGGGAGGAGGAGTCGCGCTATACACTAAGGAAAGCATCAAAACCACCAGAATCACAGATGTTAGATACACCGGGGAATCCCTCTGGGTGAACCTGGCCAGAGGGAATAAAAAATTGCTCTCAAAAATGCCTATACCTTGGGGTGATATATAGACCTCCCAGGCAACAGGAGGACAAAGACATGGAATTAATCGAGGACATAGAGAACATCACACTGCGCGGGGACACAGTAATGCTAGGAGATTTCAACATGCCAGATGCAGATTGGAACACACTCTCCGCGACTACGGGTAGCAGCAAAAGAATATTAACCTCCATAAAGGGTGCACGTCTCAAGCAATTGGTATTGGAGCCCACCAGGGACCAGGCGTTACTAGACCTAGTTCTCACCAACGGAGATAGCGTCACGGAAGTCTCAGTAGGAGACACACTGGCCTCCAGCGACCATAATATGGTATGGCTCAACCTCAATAAAGGTTTCCCTAAGACAAACACAGCAACAAGGGTTCTCAACTTTAGAGGCACAGACTTCAATCGCATGGGAGATTTTGTCCATCAGGAGCTACATAAACAAGTAATATCTGACAATGTGGAGGATATGTGGTCGTCTCTGAAGTCCATCCTACACGAAGCAACAGACCGATACATAAAGACAGTAAGTAAACGCAGGAGAAACAAAAGACCCCAATGGTTCAGTAAATAAATTTCAGACCTAGTTAAACAGAAAAAAAGATGCATTTATCACCTACAAACATTTAGGCAGAGAGGGGGCGAAAGAGGACTATCTAGACAGATCTAAAGCTGTCAAAACAGCAGTCAGAGAAGCCAAACTCCGAATGGAGGAAGAGCTAGCACGGAAAATTAAGAAGGGGATAAATCTTTCTTCAGCTATATTAGTGACAGGAAAAGAAACAAAGATGGGATAGTACGCCTGAAGCAATCGGATGGTAACTTTGCGGAATCAGATTCTGAGAAGGCAGAACTACTAAACAAATACTTCTGTTCAGTGTTCACCCGCGAAGCGCCGGGAGCTGGTCCACAGCTGCAGACGGGAGATAACCAGAAAGACCCGTTTCAAGATTTTGAATTTACGCCCAGTAGAGTCTATGACGAACTATCAAGACTCAAAGTAAACAAAGCCATGGGACCGGATAACCTACACCCCAGAATGCTCAGGGAGTTAAGGGAAGTCCTGGCAGAACCATTATCTGTTCTTTTCAATCTTTCCCTAAGCACAGGAAGGGTCCCCTTGGACTGGAAAACCGCAAACGTAATCCCACTCCACAAAAAGGGCTGCAGGACAGAGACAGCAAACTACAGACCAGTGAGTCTCACGTCTATAATGTGTAAACTCATGGAAACACTGATCAAACAGAATCTTGACACAATCCTAGACGAAGAAAAACTGCGTGATCCACACCAACACGGGTTCACCCAGGGTAGAAACTGCCAATCTAATCTGATTAGCTTTTTTGACTGGGTTACTAGACAACTGGACACCGGAGAGTCACTGGATGTGGTATATTTGGACTTCAGTAAAGCATTTGATAGCGTCCCTCATCGAAGATTACTGAACAAGCTGAAATCGATAGGATTAGGAGACACTCTAACCACATGGGTTGAGAATTGGCTGAGCGGTAGACTTCAGAAGGTGGTAGTGAACGGTACCCCATCCGAAGCATCGGACGTGATCAGTGGAGTGCCGCAGGGCTCGGTCCTGGGCCCGATTCTATTTAACTTATTCATAAGAGATATGACGTAAGGACTTAGAGGAAGGGTATCACTGTTCGCTGACGCCGCCAAACTTTGCAACATAGTAGGCAAAAGCTTATTACCTGATAATATGACACACGACCTACTGTTGCTGGAACATTGTCAACTACTTGGCAGCTAGGCTTCAATGCTAAAAAATGCAAGATAATGCACCTGGGTAAGAGAAACCCGCATAGAACTTATGTACTAAATGGTGAGACCTTGGTTAGGACCACGGCGGAACGCGACCTAGGGGTGATCATTAGTGAGGACATGAAGGTTGCTAATCAAGTGGAGAAGGCTTCCTCCAGGGCAAGACAAATGATGGGGTGTATCCGCAGAGGTTTCGTCAGCAGGAGACCTGAAGTTATGATGCCGTTGTACAGAGCCATGGTGAGGCCTCACTTGGAGTACTGTGTTCAGTTTTGGAGACCACACTACCGAAAGGACGTGCTGAGGACCGAGTCGGTTCAGCAAATGGCCACCAGGATGGTCTTGGGGCTCAAGGATCTCACGTATGAAGAAAGATTAAAAAAATTGCGGCTGTACTCACTTGAGGAAAGAAGAGAACGGGGAGATATGATTGAAACATATAAGTACATCACGGGACGCATCGAGTCAGAAGATGATATCTTCTGGCTCATGGGACCCTCGACCACCAGAGGGCATCCGCTGAAAATCAGGGGAGGGAAGTTTCATGGCGACTCCAGGAAGTACTTCTTCACCGAAAGAGTAGTGGATCATTGGAACAGACTCCCACTCCAGGTGATAAAGGCCAGCAGCGTGACGGATTTTAAGAGAAAATGGGATACTCACGTGGGATCTTTAAGGGAGTAAATTCAGGAGAGGGGATACTTGGAATGGGCAGACTTGGTGGGCTATAGCCCTTTTCTGCTGCTTTTTTCTATGTTTCTATGTTTCTAATGCAACCTTTAGTTAGTTGAGATTGATATAATTTTAATAAATAAGGTAACAAAGTAATTTGAAATGATTTATAAAATTCTACTGTGAAACCATCACCACCTGGAGCGGATCCAACTCTAAGAGACCTCAACACTGTTTCTAATTCTTTTAATGATATAGGCTCATCTAACCTTCTTTTAATATGTTCGGGAATCTTTGGTCCATTAATTAACTTCAAAAATTCTAATCCATCCTTTTCCCTATTGTCATAAGGCTCAGAAGTTTTTTTTAATTTTTTTTTATTAGGATTTTATATACCGCCTATCAAGGTTATCTAAGCGGTTTTATAATCAGGTACTCAAGCATTTCCCTATCTGTCCTGGCGGGCTCACAATCTATTTAACGTACCTAGGGCTATGGAGGATTAAGTGACTTGCCCAGGGTCACAAGAAGAATATAAGTTTTTATAAATATTTCGGAATTAATATATCTCCAATTTGAGTATGTGAAAAACCTTTATCATCCTTAATTGCAATAATTTTTGTTCTTCTTTTCTTTGCTTTAAGATAATTTGCCAATAATCTTCCCGCCTTATATGAGTTTCCATAATACAGAGTCTGCTGATAAAACAAATCTTTCCTTACCAATTTTGAAGAGATTTCATTATATTTGCCTTTTGTTTTTAATAGAGCCTGTAGAGTGCTTTGCTCCCATTTATCAATCAATTTAGACTCTAGATTTTTAATTTCTTTTTCCAAATTAGAAAATTGTTTTTATAAGTTGTTTTCTAATAAATGCAGAATATGAAATAATATTATCTCTCATGGTAGCCTTAAAGGCATCCCATAAACTTTCCATGGAGATTTCTTCTGATGTATTAATTTGAAATAAATCATTAATTTTTAATTGAAATTCTTCAAGGAATTTTGTATCAGCAAGCAATGTATTATCAAATCTCCATACAGATCTATTCTTTTCTTGTTCAGCAAATTTAAATTCAATCCATACACCACCATGATCAGATAAAATGAATGGATCTATGGAGGCTTGTGCCACCTGCTGAACTATTTGACTTGAGACAAAAATATAATCAATTCTTGAAAAAGATTTATGAACATGTGAACAAAAGGAAAATTCCCGATCATTAAAATGAAGTATTCACCATATATCTTTCAAATCACAAGAATGCACCAAATTATCTAATCCTAATGATTTCATACATTTGCTCGGTTTTTTATCCATCAATGGATCCATAACAGTGTTAAAATCTCCAGCTACTACTATCTTAGAAGCAGCCAGCGGGAGTATCAATTGCTGCAGTTTTTTGAAAAATTTATTTTGGTTCGAATTTGGTGCATATACGTTAAATAATGCCAGGGTATTATTTCCCATGCTCATATCTACATGTACCCATCTTCCTAGGGGATCTGAGTCAACTAATTGAAAATTAACTGTACATTTTTTATTTATATGAATAGCTACCCCCGCTTTTTTCCCTATTGTAGGGGGTGAAAAAACATTGTTTCATCCAACCCCTTTCTAATTTTTTGACTCTACCACAGATAGATGAGTCTCCTGTATATAATACACATTGGCATTCTGTTGTTTCAAATAGGTGAGTGGTTTTTTTCCTTTTAATCTGATGGTTGAGGCCATTAACGTTCAATGAAAAAATTTTAAATGCCATCATAAGCTGTATATTCAAAACATCTAACCAAAATCAAGTATTTAATATTATTTAGAGTCTCCAATTCTAAAACTTTGAACATAAAATTTTCCCCCTCCTAACCATCCCCAACCCCCCCTTTCACCCACCCTACCTCCCCATATTATTATTGAAAGTGAAAACTTGAAAACACACATATTAGACCAGGTAATGAGAAACCCCTGACAGACCATCCTAAAAACCTTTTCCAGAAATAAGTCTCTTAAATAATCATAATAATTCATCTAATATCCTATTCATTTAAAAAAAATAACAATACTAATCAATAACTTAAAGTTTATCCTGAAGAATCATTATGTTATTATCACAAAATAGAGTAAACAATATATATTGATATAATAAGTAATGTATCCCTACCCTTTATTCAATTGCATATCTAATCATGTTTTTCCCCCTCTAGCCTTGTAAAAATTAATGCATTGTTCATAAAAGAAACATCTCCCCCCTTAAACATTAATAATAAATTCATTTTATCATTTTAATTCATATCTTAAAATTAATTACCCATCCTTATTAAAAATGTAAATAATAAGTATTCTCACTCTTTTAATTATTAAATCTTTTGTTATATATATGTGATCTCTCATATTAATCTAATCTAATCTAATCCTTAGATTTGTATACCGCATCATCTCCACGTTCGTAGAGCTCGCCGCGGTTTATAGTAGGAGAAATAGGAAGGAACTACAACAGAGGGTTAGAGGTAGAAGTGTGAAGAAAATTTAGAGGACTTGGGATGCCAAGATAGCACAGTTACTTACCGTAACAGGTGTTATCCAGGGACAGCAGGCAGATATTCTTTACGCACGGGTGACGTCACCGACGGAGCCCCCGGTACGGACCTTTTTAACTAGAAGTTTCTAGTTGGCCGCACCGCGCGTGCGCGAGTGCCTTCCCGCCCGACGGAGGAGTGCGTGGTCCCCAGTTAAGATAAGCCAGCTAAGAAGCCAACCCAGGGAGGAGGGTGGGATGTAAGAATATCTGCCTGCTGTCCCTGGATAACACCTGTTACGGTAAGTAACTGTGCTTTATCCCAGGACAAGCAGGCAGCATATTCTTTACGCATGGGTGACCTCCAAGCTAACAGAGAGGGAGGAGGGAAGGTTGGCCATTAGGAAAATAAATTCTGTAGTACAGATTGGCCGAAGTGCCCATCCCGTCTGGAGAATGCATCCAGGCAGTAGTGAGTAGTGAATGTGTGAACTGAGGACCAAGTGGCAGCCTTGCAGATTTCCTCAATGGGTGTGGAACGGAGGAAAGCAACAAAAGCATCCATAGCTCTAACTCTGTGGGCCGTGACAGCACCTTCCAGTGAGAGACCGGCCCGAGCATAACAGAACGCAATACAGGCGGCAAGCCAGTTGGAAAGCGTCCGTTTAGAGACAGGATGACCTAGACGGTTAGGATCGAAGGTCAGAAAAAGCTGAGGAGACGAGCGGTGAGCCCTGGTACAGTCAAGGTAGTATGCAAGGGCACGCTTACAATCCAGCATGTGTAACGCCTGTTCCCCAGGATGAGAGTGGGGTTTAGGGAAAAAGACAGGCAACACAATGGACTGGTTGAGGTGAAAAGCTGAGACCACCTTGGGAAGGAATTTAGGATGGGTACGCAGAACCACCTTGTCATGGTGATAAACAGTGAACGGTGGATCGGCGACCAGTGCATGCAGCTCACTAACCCTCCTGGCAGAGGTGATGGCAATGAGGAAAAGCACCTTCCATGTTAGAAGTTTGAGCGAAGTTGTGGCAAGAGGCTCAAAAGGAGGTTTCATGAGGGCTGATAAAACCACATTCAGGTCCCAGACGACAGGAGGAGGCTTCAGAGGTGGTTTGACATTGAAGAGGCCTCTCATGAACCGGGAAACCAGAGGATGAGCCGTGAGAGGTTTTCCGAGGATAGGCTCATGAAACGCAGTGATGGCACTGAGGTGGACTCTGATTGAGGTAGATTTGAGGCCAGCATTGGACAGAGAGAGCAAATAGTCCAGTACGGTTTCCACCGCTAAAGAGGTGGGATCGTGATGACGCCGTAGACACCAAGAGGAGAACCTGGTCCACTTCTGATGGTAACATTGGAGGGTGGTCGGTTTCCTGGAGGCGTCCAAAATGAGACGGACAGGCTGAGACAGATTCTCTGGAGAGGTCAGCCCGAGAGAAACCAAGCTGTCAGGTGGAGCAAAGACAGATTGGGATGCAGTAGAGATTGACGTTGTTGCGTAAGTAGAGTAGGAAACACAGGAAGAGGAATGGGCTCCCTGGAGCTGAGCTGAAGCAGGAGGGAGAACTAGTGTTGGCGAGGCCACCGAGGAGCGATGAGAATCATGGTGGCTCTGTCCCTGCGGAGTTTGGATAACGTCCGCGACATCAGAGGAAGTGGAGGGAAGGCGTAGAGGAACCGATTTCTCCAGTCGAGCAGGAATGCATCTGGGGTCAGACGATGAGGAGAGAAGAGTCTGGAACAGAACTGGGGCAGCTGATGGTTGTGAGGTGCTGCAAAGAGGTCCACCTGCGGAGTGCCCCAGCGAGCAAAGATGGAGTGGAGTGTGGAAGGGTCCAGAGTCCACTCGTGAAGTTGAAGAATGCGGCTGAGATTGTCGGCCAGGGAGTTCTGTTCGCCCTGGATATAGACAGCCTTGAGGAAGAGATTGCGGGCCGTGGCCCAAGTCCAGATGCGGAGAGCCTCCTGACAAAGGAGGCGAGATCCGGTGCCGCCTTGTTTGTTTATGTAGTACATGGCGACTTGATTGTCTGTGCACAGGAGAAGAACCTGAGGGCAGAGAAGGTGCTGGAAGGCCTTGAGAGCATAGAACATGGCTCTGAGCTCTAGGAAATTGATGTGATGTTGACGCTCCAGCGGGGTCCAGAGTCCCTGGGTGCGTAGATCTCCCAGGTGAGCTCCCCACGCATAGGGGGAGGCATCCGTGGTTATGGTCATGGAGTGAGGGGGTAGATGAAAAAGTAGACCCCTGGAAAGATTTGAGGAGTTCAACCACCATTGAAGAGATTGCTGAAGAGACGATGTCACAGAAATGGGATGAGAAAGAAGATCCGTGGTCTGTGACCATTGGGTGGCAAGAGTCCATTGAGGTGTCCTGAGGTGAAGTCGCGCCAGAGGAAGCACATGGACCGTCAAGGCCATGTGGCCCAGGAGGACCATCATCTTTCGGGCAGGAATGGAGTGATGAAGGAGCACCTGACGGCAGAGGTGGAGCAGGGTCCGTTGACGGTCGGAGGGGAGAAACGTCCTCATTAGTGTGGTGTCGAGAACTGCTCCAATGAACTGAAGTCGCTGTGTGGGAAGTAGATGCGACTTGGGGTAGTTGATCTCGAACCCCAGGAGATGGAGGAGAGAGATGGTGTGATGAGTGGCTTGTAGCACAAGTGGAGACGTAGGTGCTTTCACCAACGAATCGTCCAAGTAGGAGAACACCTGGAGGTTGTGAGACCTGAGGAAGGCCGCTACCACAATAAGGCACTTGGTGAACACCCTGGGCGATGAAGCGAGGCCAAAAGGTAGCACTTTGTACTGATAGTGACGGTGCTGTACCTGAAATCTTAGGTAGCGACGTGAAGTCGGATTGATTGGTATGTGAGTGTAGGCTTCTTTGAGGTCCAGGGAACATAGCCAGTCGTGCTGAGAGAGAAGGGGGTAAAGCGTGGCAAGGGAGAGCATTCTGAATTTCTCCCTGACTAGACACTTGTTGAGGTCCCTGAGATCGAGAATGGGACGGAGGTCTCCCATCTTTTTGGGAACCAGGAAGTAGCGGGAGTAGAATCCTTGACCCCTTTGGTCCGGAGGCACCTCTTCGATGGCATTGAGAAGAAGAAGGGATTGGACCTCCCTCAGGAGGAGGGGGGTTTGGGAGGAGTGAGAAGCAGACTCTACGGGAGGATTGTCTGGTGGAAGAGTCTGGAAGTTGAGGGAGTAGCCGTGGCGGATGATGTTGAGGACCCACTGGTCCGATGTGATGACCGCCCAACGGCTGAGGAAGATGTGGAGATGGCCTCCGATGGGTTGAGGAAGAGGCAATGAAGGCGGGAGACTGGCTATGCCCTGGAGAGAAGAGTCAAAAGGGCTGAGAGGGTTTGGCAGGTGGAAGAGTCTTGGCAGGTTGGTTGGATTGAGAACGAGCCTGGGTGTGGTGTTGTTGTTGGCGGGGCCGCCTAGGTTGTTGCGAAGGCGGATTGAGCGGTCTGGCTGAGAACCTGCGTTGATATGAGGACTGTGGCCTGTAATGTCGAGCAGGTGGAGCCTTTTTCTTGGGTTTAACCAGGGTGTCCCATCTGGTCTCATGGGCCGAGAGTTTCTGGGTGGTGGAATCCAGGGACTCCCCAAAAAGTTCATCCCCAAGACAGGGAGCGTTGGCTAGACGGTCTTGGTGGTTGATGTCCAAATCCGATACTCTCAGCCAAGCCAGGCGGCGCATGGCGACCGCAATGGCAGAGGCACGAGAGGTCAGCTCAAAGGAATCGTAGACAGAGCGGACCATAAATTTCCTCAGTTGAAGGAGGCTGGAAATTTGTTGCTGGAAAAGCGGAATCTTCCTTTCTGGAAGATATTTTTGAAGGGCGGACAGCTGTTGGACCAGGTGTTTCATGTAAAAAGAAAAGTGGAACGTGTAATTGTTCGCCCTGTTGGCCAGCATGGCATTCTGGTAGAGCCTCTTGCCAAACTTGTCCATAGTTTTGCCCTCTCTGCCAGGAGGGGTGGAGGCATAAACACTGGAGCCCTGAGATTTCTTCAAGGTGGACTCAACAAGGAGAGACTCATGGGGCAATTGAGGTTTATCAAACCCCGGGATCGGGATAACTCGGTAAAGGTTATCTAACTTGCGGGGGGCCCCAGGGACCGTAAGAGGGTTCTCCCAGTTTTTATAAAAGGTTTCCCGGAGTATGTCATGCACGGGTAACTTGAGGAACTCCTTAGGTGGTTGTTCAAAATCCAAGGCCTCCAGAAAGGCTTGGGATTTTTTGGAATCTGACTCTAGGGGGAGAGACAAAGCTGCTGACATCTCCCTGAGGAACTTGGAGAACGAGGATTGCTCAGGTTTGGAAGTGGTATCGGGTGCTGAGGGTTCCTCATCTGATGAGGAGATATCCTCCTCGGTACCGGGGGAGATTCTTCCCACAAGTCCGGGTCCCGGACCTCCGGGTGCGCGTGCCGAGAAACCGGGGTGGAAGGCTCGGTATGGTGGGTCTTAGATAGAGACTTGCCCGAGCGCACCGAAACGGTACCGGGAGAGGAAGATCGGTGTCGGTCCCGGTCTCGGGAAGAATGGTGTCCCGCCCGGTCTCGAGGCGGATCTGTAGTGGTATGTGAGTGAACTACATGATGGGCACGGAGTTGTTCAGCCGAGAGAATCGGCATGGACGTAATAAGTGGCACCGATGGGGTGGATACCGGTTGTTCGGCGCGGGGCTCGGGCCGGTCTGGTACCGAAAGGAGCGGTGCCAGGATAGTGGGTAATAGGTGCTGGAGTTGATGCTACAGCTGTTCCTGTAGTTGGGTTTGGAGGATGGCCGCGATGCGGTCATCCAGGGGTGGCACCGGAACCGCTTTCTTCTGTTTCGGTTCCATAGGTGCCGCTCCACGCCCCGGCGATGAGGAGGCCGATGACGAGGCACTCACCGAGATCGGGGCGGAGCGTTTCCGGGGCCGGCGGGAAGCCGGTATGGTCGGTGCCGCCACTGTGGCTGGCGGGCGCTCTAGGGAAGAGGAAGGCTTCTTAGCCGGCTTACCTGGCGCCGACGGCGCCGATGTTGGATCGGGTGTCGTCGAAGTGGTGGGTGTCGATTTTGGCGGTACCGCCGTCGACGCAGAGGATTCCATCGCAGACCCGGTGCCGAATAGGATGTTCTGCTGAATCTGGCGATTTTTAAGTGTTCGCTTTTTAAGAGTGGCACAGCGGGTGCAGGAGTCCGCCCGATGCTCAGGACCCAAACACTGCAAGCACCAATTGTGTGGGTCAGTGAGGGAGATCGGGCGTGCACACCGCTGGCACTTCTTAAAACCTGGCTGCGGGGGCATGAATGGGAATACGGCCTCCGCAAAATCAAACCCGGAGGCCTGTATAGTGGCAACAGGCCCCGCCGGGGCTAGTTCGAAAAAAGGGGAAAAAAGAAAGTCAAAATTTTTTTATTTTTTTTTTAAAGGAAAATAAAAGGTAACCCGAAGGTAAGAAAGTAAAACAACAAGAAAATTTGTGAGCGGGAAGGCAAAAAAGGTTAGTTTCAACGGCCGTTGAAAAAACACGCGTCTTCTTCGCTCCGCAGAAACGAAGAAATTGGGGACCACGCACTCCTCCGTCGGGCGGGAAGGCACTCGCGCACGCGCGGTGCGGCCAACTAGAAACTTCTAGTTAAAAAGGTCCGTACCGGGGGCTCCGTCGGTGACGTCACCCATGCGTAAAGAATATGCTGCCTGCTTGTCCTGGGATAAATAAGAGTTTCATTGATTCTTCTAAGTTTAAATAAATTTAAGATTAAATAAATAATGAATGATGAAATTAATATCAACCGGATATCTACCTTATAAGTCAATAAAATAGACAAATACCTAAACAAATTAATCGTTAACTTATCAATTTAGTATGTATTTACCAATACTTCAATATAATTTCACTTTAATTATTATATCAGTCCTCAATATAAATTCCCCATCTTCAAAGTTATAACCATAAACCTGTAAAATAAACAGTTGAATTCATCTCTATTAATGTTGCATTTTATAACAAGTCTGTTTATTAACGTATGCTCTAAAATCTAACAGTAGATCCACTCTTTAGAAGCTTTATAAACCAAAAGATTTTCCCCTTCAGCTTCTTAACCATTTATAACATTACGTCCCAGTTTTCTGACTTAAAATTTATTCAACTTATCAGCCTCAATTGACCTCCCATCTTATAATGCTGATGTTATTTAAATGAATCGGAGGATGGGCAGGTGGGGGAGACAATAAGAAATAGACGAAATAGTTCTGCCGAGATGAACACAGGACTAGTAGCAGGAGGAAATATTTGTCCTGAAATGTTTCTCCGATATCGCATTGATCACTCATTATATATCCTTCTTTCTACTTTCACTGTTCTTTTATTGTTTATTTGCCTTTCCATATTCTTCAATGTACAGTCACTCTAGTACCGCAATTTTGACTTTCCTGCGATCTCTTCCATAATAATATTCTCACCTGCTTTCATCTCAGAAATCAAATCTTACAATGACGTTTCAATACAGATGCAGTCTCTGACATTCTACCTTCAGAGTCTCGTGTCATGAGCCATTAAAGATTCAATTTCAAAACAGCAACCATTTCTCCTATCGTCATTTAGTGACAGTCTCCAAAAGCCCATACTCAGTCACCAAAACCATCACATCCAAATTCCCCAAACAAATCCAACAAAATCACACAGACCAAATACTCTCACCCAACCACATCAACCAATAAATTCCAATATCTATAGAGAATCCAGGAGGGCTCCTCCAGTTGTCATAAAAATTCCTGCAATTTTTCTGGCTCCTCGAAACTTGTTGTTTTATTTCTTTATGTCACCTTCATAATCGCAGGATAAATTAGCCCGTATTTGGCCCCAATACTCCTCAATTGTGGCCTTAAGTCTAGAAATCTCTTTCTTCTAGTTGTGGTTGCTCATGCAAAGTCTGGCACAATATGAATACGGGTATCTTAAAACTTTAAGTTTTTGTTCTCTTTTGCAAGGTGACATATCTCCAATGCCTGTTGGTACCTTAAAAGTTTGAAAATTAATGGACACGGACCCCTTTGATTGTCCATTCTTTTTGTAGGTATCCTATGAGCTCTTTCTATCTTTAGGGGAAACTTTGTTTTAATTGGCAGGATTTTAGGGAGGAGGTTCTCCAAAAAGAAAGTGGTTATTTTTCTCTGCCCCTTCCGGTAACCCTAAGATTCTTAGGTTACTCCTTCTTTCCCTATTACTACAATCCTCCAACTCCCGCGTAAGTATTTCAATCTTATTATGATCAAGCTTAAATTGAAGTATTTCTGCTTCGGAAGCCTCAATCCTTTTCTTTAGATTCTCCATTTTGTTTTCAGCCATTTCTATCTTTTTATTAAGAATTGCAATTTCCTCTTTCACTTCCTGTATGTTCCTTGAGTTGTCCAAAACAATTTCTTTAATTGCCCGAAGCTCAGTAAGAATATCGTTATCATCCGTATTGTCCTTCAGTAACGGCTTTTTTGAGGTGGCTGTTGGTTCAGGCTTTGACCTTTTAGCGCTTCCCGCTGCTGTATAAGCTGAATCAGCCTTTACCTGCTTCCTGGATGCCATATTATACCAATGTCACGCTTTTGAAATGAAACTATGAAATTTTTGTGACTTATTTAGCTTTTAAAAGGTCTGTCAGTACGGAACTCGACGATTACCCGACCGTACTCATGCACCTTCAAGACACGCCCCCTTTCTGTAAACATCCTGCGCACAGTCGGGTCCCTCCCCTAGATCAGATCTGGTCCCTCTACCAGATCCAGATCTGGCCTCCCAAGAGATGAAGCAGCATCTCCAGCTACAGAGAACCTTGACTGGGAGAGTAACGGCATTGAAATAAAGGCCACTTCAGCACGTCTTCCTCAGACTGGACCTCCCTGTCTTGCGCATGGCACAGTTGCCAGCAGGGTGCTGAAGTGTTCGTAACCCCAAGGAAGAAGCATACTTCAGATATGACAGCCTGCATCGAAGAATGATGACATCGATGTAAGGCATGAATATAAGGATGTAAGGAGTGACTAGATGCTATGGATGCCTGTGATGCTTGTTGAGGCTTCTCATGTTGAGTATGAAGATGATGCTTGAGAACGATGTCAATGCTGATGTCGATGTGCACCAGTACCAAAAAGAATTGGTACCACAGAAAAGACCAATTTGCTGGGTACAGTAAATACTGCATAGGGTGAAGTGGATGCACCATCGCCGTTTGCTATGAAACTGGTACCGTAGGTGCAGCAGGGTGTCGAAGCATTGGTAACCCCAAGAAGAGGAATGCTTCAGAAATGATAGCCTGCCTTGAAGAACGATGGCATCAATGAAAGGCATGCTATCAAGTGACTTGATGCTGGAAATGCCTGTGACGCTGATATCATCAATGACGATGTCCACCAGTACAGACAAGAATCGGTACCGCATAGAAGTCCAATCTTCCTATGCACCCTAGCACCCTTCTAGCTTTTGCCGTCACATTTTCAATCTGTTTACCACCTTAAGATCATCACATACAATCACACCCAAGTCCCGGTCTTCTGTCGTGCACATAAGTTCTTCGCCCCCTAAACAGTACCGTTCCTTCAGGTTTTTGCAGCCCAAATGCATGAACTGGGATCCAAGAAGAAAAAGAACAAAGAGACAGCGTGGCTCACTATAGAGGTTAAGGAAGCGATCAGAGACAAGAAAACCGCGTTTAAGGAATAGAAAAGGTCAAAAATGGGTGAAAACTGGAATAAGCACAAACAACATAAGGCGGTAAAATGGGTCAAAAGAAACTATGAGGAAAAAACAGCCAAGGAGGCGAAAAACTTCAAGCCGTTCTTTTGATATATTAAGGGTAAACAACCCGCCAAGGAAGCGGTGGGACCATTGGATGACTGTGGAATGAAGGGAGTGCTAAAGGAGGACAAAGCAATCACCAACAAACTGAACACATTTTTTGTGTCTGTATTTACCAAAGAGGATATTTACACAGCATACTGGAACCCATCAGGCTATATGCTGGAAACAAAGAGGGGAAACTGACAGGGTTGATGGTCAGTCAAGAACAGGTATGCAGGCAGATAGATAGGCTTAAGAGCGATAAATCCCTGGGACCGGATGGCATCCATCCGAGGGTCATCAAGGAACTGAAAGGGTCTATAGCTGAACTGCTTCAACTAGTAGCCAACTTGTCGATCAAATCGGGAAAGATTCCGAAGGACTGGAAGGTGGTGAATGTTACGCTGATCTTCAAAAAAGGTTTGAGGGGGGGACCCGGGAAACTACAGACAGGTGAGTCTGACCTCAGTACAGGGAAAGATGGTAGAGGTGCTGATAAAGGACACGGGCTGACGAAGACCAGCCAGCACGGTTTCAGCAAAGGCAGATCTTGTTTGATGAACTTGCTGCACTTCTTTGAGGGAGTAAACAGGCAGATAGACAAGGGTGACCCGGTCAACATTGTATATCTGGATTTTCAGAAGGCGTTCGACAAGGTTCCGCATGAACAACTACTTCGGAAAATTGCGAGCCATGGAATCGAGGGTGAAATACTCATGTGAATTAAAAACTGGCTAGAACATAGGAAACAGAGTGGGGGTAAATGGACAATACTCGGACTGGAAAAGTGTTACCAGTGGGGTGCCGCAGGGTTCGGTGCTTGGACCCATGCTCTTCAACATCTTTATAAATGATCTGGACATAGGTATGACGAGTGAGGTGATGAAATTTGCGGATGATACGAAGTTGTTCAGAGTAGTGAAGACGCAGGGGGATTGCAAAGATCTGCAACGTGACATAATCAGGCTCGAGGAATGGTCATCAACATGGCAGATGAGGTTCAACGTGGATAAGTGTAAAGTGATGCATGTCGGTAACAAAAATCTCATGCACGAATAAGGATGTCCGGGGCGGTACTTGGAGAGACCTCTCAGGAAAGGGATTGATTGACAAGTCAATGAAGCCATCCGCGCAATGTGCGGCGGTGGCAAAATGGGCAAACAGAATGCTAGGAATTATAAAGAAGGGGATCACGAACAGATCGGAGAAGGTTATCATGCTGCTGTACCGGGCCATGGTGCGCCTTCACCTGGAGTACTGCGTCCAGCACTGGTCGCCGTACATGAAGAAGACATGATACTACTACTTGAAAGGGTCCAGAGAAGAGTGACTAAGATGGTTACGGGGCAGGAGGAGTTGCCGTACAGAGGAGATTGAGAGAGGACATGATTGAAACATTCAAGGTACTGAAGGGAATAGACTTGGTGGAAAAGGACAGGTTGTTCACTCTCTCCAAGATAGGGAGAATGAGAGGGCACGCTCTAAATTTGAAAGGGGATAGATTCCGTATGAACGTGAGGCAGTTCTTCTTCACCCAGAGAGTGGTAGAAAACTGGAACGCTCTTCCGGAATCTGTCATAGGGGAAAACACCCTCTAGGGATTCAAGACCAAGCGCGACAAGTTCCTGCTGAACCGAACGTACGTAGGTAAGATTAGTCTCATGGCGCTGGTCTCTGACTAGAGGGCTGCCGCGTGAGCGGACTGGTGGGCACGATGGACCACTAGTCTGACCCAGCAGTGGCAATTCTTATGTTGCCTTGAAATTGATGACACTGGTAAGGTAATTGAAGACATTACTGATTGCATGCGCAAGCTTGCCATGTCCCAGTCCAACCTGGAATGGCATCAATGTGTCCGGGTAGTTTGATTCCCTAACATTGGGGCTTTACGCCCACTGCTCCTTTTTATGGCTGTGATTTGCTTGTCATTTTTCCTGGTACCGTGTTGCCTCCCCTGTTGCTATAAGCTATGACAGAATACTACTGAGAAAGTGACAACCCAGTTTCTTTCTACTCATGGTTGTCAGCTCGTACCCTCCTTTGATCAGGAGTATGTTCTACCTCTCTCTGTTGAATCTAAGTTTGACGAATTGGAGTTCTGACCTGTATGCCTATTATGCACTGTGAAACTGAAATTACACTGTGAATTTCTTGTTATAAAGTAATTATGTTGTGTGTTCTGCCTTCTATGTGCCTTCTTCCTCTGGCTCTGTAGTGTATCCTTGCTTATCGTAGTCAGGCTGTTGGGTGATTAGCCCTTCTCCATGCTTTTGACCCTCTCTCTGCTACCCTTTGTGTAACGGCTCTTTGGTTGGGACCTGCAGGCCTCCAAAGAGGGGGATCAGATGGGAGACTTTTTACACAGGATGGAAGACTGTTGTCTGCATTCGTGAGTCATGGGCTGACAAACACTGGCTTCTTCTGGATGCTAACTGTGTGCCACAGTGAGTGCTTAAGTTTCGATTCTTTGCTGTAAAGACGTATTTTCAAGGACACCAACAGTACTGTGAGTGCGGCTCAGAAGAGCACTCCTTATATGGCACAGGAATTCAGGAGCTGTTGTGTCCCAAAAGGGGGACTGGCATACCCATGTGAAGAAAAGAAAGTTCGAGAAATATTCCTGTTATAAGATCCCCCGGAGAGGATAGAGGTGTGGACTGGAGGGTGGGATAGACAGGCGGCATATTTGCACCTATAGGGATAGTAAACAAACAGAGCTGTTGGTGTGTTTCACCGGAAAAAAAAAAAACCCTGTATATAACTTCATGCTTTTTCAGGGTGGGGCAGAGTGCAGAAATGTGCTGGCCTCTTTCTGTAAATCTCTCCACTGTATTTCCAGACTGATACTACAAGTTTTTTTTCTGGTATGCTTATGTTGCAACAAATTTTTATATACTTTACTAACAATAAAAGTATTGTCTGTTTTGGAATATACAATGCGTGTCTTTGGTCATTCCTTTAGAAGGATTTTATTGAGGTGGTAATGCAGCCAGCCACTTCAGACCCTTGAGAAGCTTACCTCTATGGGTGCTGTCATGCCAGTTCTTGTGGCTGCCATAACTTCCTCTAGGTTCAGATCTACTTGTATTCCCTGCTGAAGCATCTGCACCAAAAGTAAACCAGCTGCACTCTGAGCAAAGGAAGAAGAGACAAAAAGTGTGAGAAAGTGCGACTCAGAGTGTGGGTGAGAATAGTCAGAATTTTCTTTCTCTCTTATATTAGACAGTTAAGCTGATTGAAAGAGAAATTAGGTTCTTACCTGTTAATTTTCTTTCTTTTAGTCTCTCCAGAATGGCACAGCTCACTGATGGGTAATAGCTTACCATGACCAGCAGGTGGAGACTGAGACAAAACTTTGGCTGTTATACTAATAGCTGTGCTTCCCTCCAGTCTAATCAGTCTGCCGAATAGCCAAGCAGAACTAAGAAGTGCAAATTATAACAGTAACACTACTAACAGGAATAACAACCAACATAGAGCCATACTTTTGGAAACTGCATAGAAGAACGGTCCCCACAGTTCGACAGCTACACCAGCTGAGCCAAAGCCATTGTTCTTTAGATCTCCCTGACCCTATATAAATACTAGAACCCGCAGTAAAAACACACTCTTCACACGAATCCTGTATGAACAGACAGACAGGCAGGGTGGGGACTGTACTGGTCTGGAGAGTCTAAAAGAAAGAAATTTAGCAGGTAAGAACCTAATTTCTCCTTCTTTAGCATCTCTCCAGACCAGTACAGTTCAATGATGGAATGTACCAAAGTAGTATCCATCATGGGTGGGAATCCTGAATGCCGCCTCAGAACACGCTCAATGAACACCACGTCCCGATGTGTCTGGATATCCATAGAGTAGTGCTGCACAAATGAATGCAGAGAAGACCAAACCACGGCCTTACAGATATCCACTGGAGGCATCAGAGAAGACTCAGTCCAAGAAGCTGCCTGACCCCGAGTGGAACGAGCCTTGAGAAAATCCAGAACAAGCTTCTTCTGAAGAAGATAGGCGGAAGCAATAGTCTCTTTGATCCAGCGTGCAATAGGAACCTTGGAAGTGCAGTCTCCCTTATGAGGACCCGCTAAGAGGACAACATAAGAACATAAGATTTGCCGCTGCAGGGTCAGACCAGTGGTCCATCATGCGCTATTTGAGTCTAGCCTTACTTGCGTATGTTCTGTTCCAGTAGGAACTTATCCAACCTTGTCTTGAATCCCTGAAGGGTGCTTTCTCCTATAACAGCCTCCAGGAGAGTGTTCCAGACCTCCACCACTCTCTGGGTGAAGAAGAGCTTCCTTACGTTTGTACGGAATCTTTGCCTTCCCCTAATTTTAGCAAGTGCCCTCTCGTTCTCTTCACCTTGGAGAGGGTGAACAATCTCTCTGTCTCTACCAAGTCAATTCCCTTCAATATCTTGAATGTTTATCATGTCCCCTCTCAGTCTTCTCTTTTCAAAGGAGAAGAGGCCCAGTTTCTCTAGCCTCTTGTTGTACGGCAACTCCTCCAGCCCCTTAACCATTTTTGTCGCTCTTCTCTGGACCCTTTCGAGTAGTACTATGTCCTTTTTCATGTACGGCGACCAGTGTTGGACGCAGTATTCCAGGTGGGGGCGTACCATGGCCTGGTATAACAGCATGATAACCTTTTCAGATCTGTTCATGATCCCCTTCTTAATCATTCCTAGTATTCTGTTCGCCCTTTTCGCCGCTGCCGCACATTGCACCGACGGTTTCACTGACTTGCCTACAAGTGCTCCCAAGTCTTTTTCCTAGAGGCTCTCTACGAGTAAAGCACCGGACATCCTGTATTTGTGAATATGATTTTGGTTATCGACATGCATCACCTTGAACTTTATTTGCCATTTTGCGGTCCATTCCTCGAGCATATTTATGTCTCTTTGTAGGTCCTCGCAATCATTCTGTGCCCTCACTACTCTGAATAACTTTGTATCATCTGCAAATTTAATCACCTCACTCGTCATAACAATTTCTAAGTCATTTATAAATATGTTGAAGTGCACATGTCCGAGCACTGAACCCTGTGGCACTCAACTCGTGATGCTTTTCCAGTCTGAGTATTGTCCATTCACCCCCACTCTCTGTTTCCTATCCGCCAACCAGTTTTTAAGCCATGTGAGTATATCACCCTCGATTCCATGGCTCGCAATTTTTTGAAGTAGGCGTTCATGCGGAACTTTGTCGAACGCCTTCTGAAAATCTAGATATACGATGT
The DNA here is from genome assembly GCF_902459505.1 of Geotrypetes seraphini. Lineage (NCBI taxonomy): Eukaryota > Metazoa > Chordata > Amphibia > Gymnophiona > Dermophiidae > Geotrypetes > Geotrypetes seraphini. Next base: position 105,504,777 of record NC_047088.1, on the reverse strand, counting down.
CGACCGGGTCATCCTTTACTCCTTTGAAGAAGTGCAGTAAGTTTGTCAAGCAAGATCTTCCTTTGCTAAAGCAGTGCTTGCTGGTCCTCAGCAGTCTGTGTCCGTCGAGGTAATCGATGATGCGGTCCTTGATCAGCGCCTCTACCATCTTTCCCGTTACCGAAGTCAGACTCACTGGTCTGTAGTTTCCCGGATCTCCCTTCGAACCTTTCTTGAAGATCGGTGTAACATTCGCCACTTTCCAGTCTTCCGGAATCTTTCCTTATTTGATCGACAAATTTGCTATTAGTTGGAGCAGTTCAGTTATAACCCCTTTCAGTTCCTTGATAACCCTCGGGTGGTTGCCGTCCGGTCTCAGGGATTTATCATTTTTAATCCTATCAATCGATCTGCATACCTCCTCTAGACTGACTGTCATCCCTGTCAGTTTCCCGTCTTCATTTTCTGTGTATAGCCTGTCGGCTTCCAGTATATTGGATATATCCTCTTCGGTAAATACAGATACAAAAAATGTATTCAGTTTGAGCTCCTTTAGTACTCCCTTTATTCCCGGTCATCTAACGGCTCCACCGCTTCCTTTGTGGGCTGTTTCCCCTTAATATATTGAAAGAAAGGCTTAAAGTTTTTGGCCTCCTTGACTATTTTTTCTTCGTGGTCTTTTTTGGCCATTCTTACCACCTTATGGCACTTGCTTTGATGTTGTTTCTGCTTTTTCCAGTTTTCTTCCATTTTTGTCCTTTTCCATTCCTTAAACAAAGTCTTCTTTTTTTTTTTTAAATTTATTTATTTATTATTTTCAACTTAAATTTCAAGTATTTCACTTGTACAGAAAGCAAGAATAGGATAGATATCAAATACAAAGCAATATAAATCTTAAATTAAACAAATATACTATTTATGCTCAAGTCCACAATTAGGATCCAAGAATTATTGAAAATTGGCGAAATTATCTAAAAAGAAAATTGTAAAAGAAATTGAGAACTATAGCACTGAGATGAGGTCACAATATCCTAAATATAGGGCTCAAAGATTGTTAACATTCAGGCGAGACATAGCCACAAAGTTTGTCAATTGTGATGGTTCAAAAAACACATATTTAAGAGTACGGTGATATACAATACATTTACACGGATGTCTCAAATAAAAAGTTGCTCCCAAAGATAAAACCCCAGGTTTCAATAGAAGAAATTCACGGCGACGCCTTTGCGTCTCCCGTGCCAAATCTGGGAACATTTGTATTTTATAACCAAGAAAGCTTTTTTGTCTATTTTTAAAGAAAAGTTTTAACAACCATGTTTTATCAATTGGCAAAGCTAAAGTAATAATCATGGTGGCTGGTGATGCTAAATCCTTCTCAGATGTTTCTAAGATCTGCGATATATTTGGAAGTTCTTGATCTGAGGGTTTTTCTTTTAGTTGTTGATTTTGTTCTTTATCAGGCAAATAATAAACCCGTGAAAATGGTGGTAATGAATCTTCGGGTATCTCTAAGTTCTCTACTAGATATCTCTTTAGCATTTCTCTAGGTGTTACTAACTCGAGTCTTGGAAAGTTAATTAACCTTAAGTTATTACTGCGTGAATTGTTCTCGAGCATTTCAGTCTTCTTCCTTAGATTAATATTATCTTTAACTAAAGCCTCTTGAACTTGTTTCAATGATACAATTTCTTTTTCCATTTTTTGAACAGATAAATTAGAAATATTCGTTTCTTTCCTTAAATCCTTCAATTCTTTATCATGTTCCTTAATTTTCCCTTCAATTTGTTGGAGTGTAGGAGTAATTTTTTTAACAAAACCAGCCAATAAGTCCCAGATAGAGTCTAAAGTCACTTCTGCAGGTTTAATCAGTTCAATTGAGGTTTGTGTAGGTGTAGAGTGCTCACCGTTCTGAAGTCCTTCGGGGGGTGTCTTCAGCCCTTCCCCCTCATGTTGAGATGATATTCCCCCAGGTACCTCCATAGGGGCCCTGGAAAAGTGGGCCCCAGTCTCCAAGCTCTCCAGTAACTCTTCCCTTGCCTCTGGAGAGGAGAAAACCAATGAATCCGGGGTTTCCCCGCCCCTGGGAGAGCTGGTCGTCTGGGGTTGCGGGGGCGGTGCCCTAACGTCGGGGCTCAGTGTAGTGTCGGGCCCAGGAACATCCACGTTGGTTTCGCCTCCCTGTGTTGTCAGCGGGCCGCCATCCGACGTCACTGCGACCTCCTGCATGCGCCGCAGTAAATCCTGAATATTCCCGAGACCCGGGGCTCCAGGACGCCGCGAGGCAGAAGCGGCACTCCGGCCCCGTCTCTTCGGCATCGCGGTAAGTAATTACCGTTAAGAAAATTGAAAGAAGCACAGTCCTGGGACACGCAGCTCAGCGCGTCCTGTCTCAGATCGCCATCTTGGCCTTTGTTGTTCGAATGTTCTAAACAAAGTCTTCTTGTCTCTGATCGCTTCCTTTACCGCTACAGTGAGCCATGCCCATTCCTTGTTTTTCTTCCTCTTGGAACCCTTGTTGATATGTGGTATATATAAATTTTGCGCCTCTGTGATTGTGTCCTTAAAAAGGGACCAAGCTTGCTCTAGCATATTTACAGTGCTTATCCTCTTCTTAACCTTCTTCCTCACCATGACACTCATCCCTCCGTAGTTCCCTTTGTGGAAGTTCAGTGCCGTGGCCATCATTCTGGACTTTTTTGTTCCTGTGTTTAGGTTGAAGTGTCGGTCCTCGTAGTCCATTTAGAACTAAGTCTAGAATTGCATTTCCTCTTGCATTTTCCATAACAAGTTGTTCCAAAAAGCAACTGCCTACAGCATCCAGGAACTTGGTCTCTCTACTGCAGCTGGAGATGCCCAGGTTCCAATCTATCACCAGATAATTGAAGTCACCCATGATAACTGCGTTGCCTCCCTTGCATTCATGTTTATTCTCGTTTGTCATTTCTTCATCAGTCTCTTCGGACTGCCCTGAGGGTTGGTGGTAGATGCCAATCCTTGTATCCATTCCTAGTATTTTGGCCCATAAAGACCTTATTGTTTGTTTCTGGTCTGTTCTCTCTGGTAGACTCATTTCCCTCTTTTATGTATAGGGCAATACCCCCACCTTTCTGTCCTACTCTGTCTCTGTGGTATAGCTTGTATCCCGGTAGTACAGTGTCCCACACGTTGTCCTCGTTAGAGAGCTGCACGGGAACATGGACGATGGGAATCTCGCGGGACCCGCAGGGATCCCGCGGGTTCCCCCTTTGGATCACGGTGATCCCGTGGGGATGCTCCCTAGGGTCACGGGGATCCCGTGGGGACGCCCCCTAAGGTCGCGGGAATCCCATGGGGATGCCCCTTGTGTTCTCGGGGATCCTGCGGGGTTCAATGCGATGCTCATCTGACTTTCCTACCTGCCCTGCTCCGAGGTTCCTCTTCCATTTCCTGCCTGCCTTGCTGCAGCACACATAGCAAATCGGAAGTCTTCCCCGATGTCAGCGCTGACGTCGGAGGGAGGGCTTAAGCAAAGCCCTCCCTTCCTCTGACGTCAGCGCTGACATCGGGAAGACTTCCGGTCGGCTGTGTGCGGCAGGGCAGGTAGGGAAAAGGCAGTGGCGTACCAAGGGGGGTGGCGGTCCTCCCCGGGTGCAGCCATGGGGGAGAGTGTGCACAGCCGGTCAGGTCCCCTTACCTTTGTGGCGCTTCCCCCGACCAACCGACAACAGGCCCGGCCGACAAACCTCCCTGCCCTGTAGCCGTGAATCTAAATTACCTTCTTACAGCAGCTTCAATACTCCAGTTGCTGTAAGAAGGTAATTTAGATTCGCGGCTACAGGGCAGGGAGGTTTGTCGGACCGGGCCTGTTCTGTTGTCAGTCGGGTGGGGAAGCTCCACAAAGGTAAGGGGCAGAGAGGGAGAAAGGGAGGAAAGGTGGAGTGGAGAAGAAAAGACGCTTAAGGGAAATGGGTAAAACTGAGGGGGGAGAAGAACGCTGAAAGCACTGGGGAAGACAAAGGGGTGGAGAAGGATGCTGAAAGGACATGGGGAAGACGGGAGGGGGGAGAAGGATGCTGAAAGCACATGGGGAAGACAGAGGGGTGAGAAGGACGCTGAAAGCACATGGGGAAGACAAAGGGGTGGAGAAGGACACTGAAAGGACTTGGGGAAGATGGGGGGGAAAGGACGCTGAAAGGACATGGGGAAAACAGGGGGGGGAGAAGGACGCTGAAAGGACATGGGGAAGACAGAGGGGGAGAAGGACACTGAAAGCATATGTGGAAGACAGATGGAGGGAGAAGGATGCTGACAGGACATGGGGAAGACAGGGGGGAGAAGGACACTGAAAGCACATGTGGAAGGCAGAGGGGGGAGAAGGATGCTGACAGGACATGGGGAAGATGGGGGGGAGAAGGACGCTGAAAGGAAATGGGGAAGAGAGAGTGGGGAGAAGACGCTGGCAGGGAAGAAGACAGAGATGCCAGACTATGGGGGGAGTGGAGGGAAGAAGATGGGTGCCAGACCAATTTGGAAGGGGGGAGAAAGGGAGAGGCACAGTAACAGAGCAAATGGAAGACGCAGAGAGAAGAGAGACAGTGGATGGAAGGAATTGAATGAGAATATGAGGAAAGCAGAAACCAGGCAACAAAGGTAGGAAAAAAATTCTTTATTTTTTTTTGCTTCAGGATAAAGTAGTATATTAGTTGAACATAAGAACATAAGCAATGCCTCTGCTGGGTCAGACCTGAGGTCCATCATGCCCAGCAGTCCGCTCACGCGGCGGCCCAACAGGTCCAGGACCTGTGCAGTAATTGTGTTGAGTTGTGTTGATAAAAATTTATAATCATTAGAGGCTCTGGCAGAAACCCGTTTACAAAGTATGTATTCTTCCCAATTAATATTTCCAAATTAATAAAGTCTTTTTGCTTATTTGTAAATGGGTTTCTACCACAGCTTTTAATTCAGTAGCATTATTAACTAAAATAACTATTTCTGAAGTTTATAGGGATGGGCAGGGACGTAGGGGATTCCTCGCGGGAACGTAGGGGATTCCTCGCGGGGACGGGTGGGGACGGAGGGATTCCTCGTGGGGACGGGTAGGAGTCCTCACGGGGACAGATGGGATTTTGGCGGGGACAGGTGGGATTTCTGTCCCCGCGCAACTCTCTAGTCCTCGTTCCACCATGTTTCCGTGATGCCGATGATGTCTAGGTCATCTTTTTGTGCTATAGCCTCCAAATCCCCCATTTTATTTTGTAGGCTCCTTGCATTTGTGTACATATACTTAAGTTTGCGGCTTGTTATTTTCTTGCACTTTCTACCTTCTTCGCTTCTGTCCCTTTCGATCCGCCAGGATTTCTATCTTGCCTATGATCCCGTGAGTCTTCCCTGCGATCTTCTTGCACGGAACTCCTAGATCTTCTGAACATAAGAGCGAAGGACCCGACAGACATCTAACTGCTTCTGTTCCGAAGAGCCCTCCTGGCTACCTAAGATTGGGAGGACCACGGACTGGTTGACATGAAAAGGCGAGACCACCTTCAGCAGAAAGGAAAGAACAGGCCATAGCACCACCTGCTCCCTAGAAAACTCAAGGGAGGCCTACAAGAAAAAGCCTGCAGCTCAGAAACGCGTCTCGCAGAAGTAATGGCCACCAGGAAAACCGCCTTGAGAGTAAGGTCCAACAAGCAGGAACCCAGGGGCTCAAAGGGAGGGTGCACTAGCACGGATTGAGATCCCAGGCCGGAACCAAAGGTCGCACTGGAGACCAAAGTAATTTAGCTGCCCTTAAAAAGCGAACCACGTCCAGAAAAGAAGTTAAACGATTACCCTGCAGCAAAACGCAAAATGCAAACAAAGTTGCAAGCTGAACCCGGAGAGAAGACCAGGCCATCTTGCAATAACTCCAAGATGTGAGGTAGAGAGGCATGAAGGCACATGCGTAGCACACCACTCATCAAAAATATGCCAAACCGACTGATTTTTGGTATAAAAAAATGGGAACATATAACCCCCTACTACCACAAACTTCACTGGCTGCCCCTGGAAGCAAAAGTACTGTTCAAATTTGCCTGTCTATGTTTCAAAACCATTCAAGATTTGGCCCCCATTTATCCGGTTTCCCACTTCAACTTGGACTGTTCCACCAGGCCTACTCACAGGGTACACGTTTAGCCACCCAACATTAAAGGCCTGCCGATTCAAGAGATATCTGGGCAGAACTCTTGCCTTCCAGGCAGGCCAACAGAATGGTTGGCTGGATAACATCATTAAGCATGCCTCATCCTATCTTAACTTTAGAAAACTAGTTAAAACAAACCTGTTCAACCGATTTGTAACCAAGAACTCTTAATGCCTTACCATGTACGCTTCCTACATTTACGCGATGCCTCTACTCTGTGTCTATCACTCTGACTTACTCCCACTCAACTTGTATCCGCCCTCTCCACTTGTACTTGATGATATCACTGTAATTATTCTTTGCTGATTGTCCAGCTCTTCTTGTTGTAAACCGCCTTGAAATACCATGGCTTTGGCGGTATATAAGAATAAAATAATTATTATAAGCCTGAGAAGTGAAAAGCCTCCAGGATCCCAAGAGAGTGGAGATCACTTTATCTGAATAACCTTTCTTACCTAGGTGTTCCCTCTCAAGAGCCAAGCTATAAGACAAAAGGGACCGGATTGAACATTGGAATGGGGCCCTGAGTCAGAAGGTTGGGTGAGAGGGGCAGTGGAAGAGGATTTGCCACGAAAAGATGAACCAGATCCACGTACCACTGGCACCTGAGCTAGTCCGGAGCCACCAGGATCACTTGGCCAGGGTGCCAAGCAATGCGAAGAAGGACTTTGCCCACCATCGACCATGAAGGAAACACGTACAGGAGGTCTGCCATCAGCCAAGGCTGTACCAGAGCATCCAGCCCCTCGGCCTGAACATCCCTGTGCCGACTGAAGAACCATGGTGCTTTGGCGTTGACATTTGTGCTATGTGGGAAGCCAAGATGTCCCGAAGATGAGTCTCTGCCCACACCATGAGCAGAGCAGCCTCCTGCGGCACCAAACAACTCCTGGTTCCTCCCTGACGAGTGACATAAGCCACCGCTGTGGCACTGCCCGAGAGAACCCAAACAGACTTGCCTGTCAACATCAGGAACATTAGCAACGCCAGCTGGATGGCTCTGGTCTCCAAAACATTGATCGACCAAGATGTCTCCTCCGGAGACCAGCTGTCCTGAGCCGAGTGACCGAGAACCTGAGCTCTCCAACTAAGGCGACTGGTGTCCGTGAGAAGCTCAGTCCACTGGGGCTGAACCAGATACACTCCTTGCACCAGAATGAAAGACTGTAACCACCAACGGAGACTGTGAAGAACTAACCCCCGAAGAGGAACGGAAGAGTCCAACTTGTGCACCTGGGGCGACCACCACTGAAGCAGAGCATGCTGAAGTGGGTGCATGTGAGCCTGGGCCCACTGAACCTCGTCCAAGGAAGCCACCATCGACCCCAAGACCTGAAGAAAAATCTGTGGCCAAGGACACCGGGAAGCCATCAGAAGGCAAATCTGCAACTGTAACTTGACCACTTGGGCCTCTGGCAAGAAGACCTTCCCCAAGCTGGGGTCGAAGAGAACCCCAAAGTACTCCAGGCGCTGAGACTGAGCCAACTTGCTCTTGGACAGGTTGACTACCCATCCCAGCGACTGCAGGAACTCCATAACCCAAGCCATAACTTGGGAGCTCTCCTGAAATGACTTTGCTCAGATCAACCAGTTGTCCAGATAGGGGTGAACCAGAATACCCTCCTTGCGCAATGCCGCCACCACAACCACCATAATCTTGGTGAATGTCCGGGAAGTAAATGGAGTACTTGCTGGCGTCACACTCCTGCGGAGGCACTAGCACTACTGCTTTGAGATCTAGCAATTTTTGAAGTGTCTGGCAAAAGGCCCACTTCTTCCATGCCGCTTGACAAGGAGAAGTGAGAAAGTGATCTGTCATGGAATGGGAAAACTTGAGAGCATAACCATCCTGAAATACCTCTAGGACCCACTGTTCTATTGTGATCTCGGCCCACCCCTGGTAAAAATCTCACAACCGAGCACCCACCGGAACCAAGGGAGGCACTGGCAAAGAGTCATTGGGCGGGATGGACGGTGGGGGCACCAGTGGATGAATCACATCTTCCCCAACGGACCTCTCGAAAGGACTGCATGCACTGAAAGAAATGGCCCTGGGGAGACCTAGAGGCAGGAAAAGCAGCAGTCCCTTAACCAGGGCGAAATCTGTGGAAATCATGCAAATTCCTCCGAGCAATGCCACCCAGCGCAGGCAGGCAGGCTTGGTCTTCAGGAAGACGGTGCACCTTAGAGCCTGTTAAAGTCTGAACCAACTTGTCCAAATCCTTTCCAAACTAAAAAGACCCCCCCAAAGGGAAATTTTGTCAGGTTAGCTTTAGATGCCACATCTGCCGACCAAGCCCGGAGCCACAAGGTATGATGAGTGGCCACCCTGAGAGCCATAGACTTGGCCGCCTGCAACAGATCATACATGGCATCAGAAAAAAGAAGCACACAGCTCAATTTTAGCTACTTCCTGTTCCACCAAGGTCCAGTCATCAGACTCATGGTCAAGGACACGCTCGGCCCACAGAAACAAGTCCAAGCTACCAGTCCGCCACACATCACCGCCTGAACAACAAGGGCAGTGACACGAAAATTCTGCTATGCTCCTCAGAGTCCCTCAAGGCTGAGCTGACCCCAACGGGCACTGTATTCCGCTTCATGATGTCCAAGACCATCGCAACCACCACCGGCGACCTCAAGGTATCTCTTTTCCCCTCTAGAGCGCACAAAATGAAAAGGCACCTCTGACGCTTTCCACTGCGCAAGCACAATATCCCGAATAGCACAGTTACTTACCATACTCTACATACCTAGATAAATTTAACATACTTAGCGACTTTCAATCAGGCTTTCGCACAGACCACAGCACGGAAACCATCTCAGCTTCCCTTCTCGACCACCTCCACACGCTCTTCAGTCAGGGCTCAAGTGCCTTAATCATACAACTTGACCTGAGCAGCGCTTTTGACCTGGTAGACCACACCATTCTCCTTGAATGCCTGGCTCACATCGGCATCTCAGACCAGGTCCTTAACTGGTTTCAGGGGTTCCTAAGAAATAGATCCTACAAAGTATGCAAGAACAACTCTTTCTCTTACAGCTGGGACAACACCTGCGGGGTCCCGCAGGGCTCCCCCCTATCCCCCACCCTATTCAATATCTACCTGGCCTCCCTAGGCAACCTTCTTCATAACCTCGAGCTCAAATTCTTCATTTATGCAGACGACATCACAATATCCATCCCACTAACCAACTTTTCACAAGAAATACTCGACCACACTACAAACATTCTCAACCAGATCGAACTCTGGATGCTAGCATTCAGGCTGAAACTAAACCCCGATAAATCTAAATTCTTCCTAGCCACCCCCAATGACAAAATCAAAGAAACTACAATTCAACTGAAAGGAATGACCTTCCCCCTCGAACCAACCATAAAAATCCTGGGAGTCACGCTGGACAAAAATCTTTCCTTAGAAAATCACACCGACCTCGTCATCAGGAAAAGCTTCTCTGCACTTTGGAAACTTCGCACCATAAAAAAATACTTCAATGACACTTCCTTCCGCCTTCTTGTACAATCCTCCATCCTCAGCATTCTAGATTATTGCAACATCATATACCTTAACGCCACGAAGAAAACAACCAGGAGACTAAAAATAATCCAGAATACCGCCGTGCGCCTCATCTTTGGCCTAAAGAAATGGGAACACGTCTCCCCATTCTACCACCAACTCCACTGGCTGCCTTTCGAGTCTAGAGTCCTTTACAAATTCGCATGCTTCTGTTACAGGGCTGTAAACGGTTCCTCGCCAAGCTACATCAACCCTCACTTCAACCTCTACCGCACCAACAAGAAATCCCGTCGTATTCAGTTGTTCGCCTTCCCCTCACCCAAACTTTGTCACTTCAAAAGATTCCTTGACAGAACTTTCGCCTTCCAAGCAGCTAAGCTGAACCCATGGCTAGCACAAATGATACTAGAGGCCCCCACTTACCTCGGGTTCAGAAAATCACTTAAAACTTACCTATTCAGCAAACAAGACCCGAATTGTTCCCCCCCCTGACAATAACTCCCCCCCTCCCCAACCCGGCCCCCTCATGAGGCCTTCCCCCTTTTTCCCCACTTTCCTCATCCTCTGTCTAGTTCAAATAAAGCTGATAAATAATTGAAATTCTGTTACTCTGTAATTCTAATAACAAATCTGTAATTCTGACAAATAATTGTAAATCTGCCTGTCTATGCAGCCCCTAATCTAACTCGATGTAAACCGCCTTGAACTCGCATGGGTATGGCGGTATATAAGAATAAACTATTATTATTATTATTATTATTATAACAGTTGTTATCCAGGGACAGCAGGCAGCTATTCTCACAAGTGGGTGACGTGATCCAACGGAGTACCGATGCGGATGCCTCACAAGCAGTCTTGCTTGAAGAAACTCGAAGTTTCGAGTCGTCCGTACCGCGCATGCGCAAGTGCCTTCCCTCCCAGCGTAGGGCGCGTCTCCTCAGTTCAGATAGCCAGCAGAGAACCCAACCCAGGGGAGGTGGGTGGGATGTGAGAATAGCTGCCTGCTGTCCCTGGATAGCAAATGTTATGGTAAGTAACTGTGCTTTATCCCAGGACAAGCAGGCAGGTATTCTCACAAGTGGGTGACCTCCAAGCTAACCAAAGTGGGATGGTGGGAGAGTTGGCAACTTAGGAGAATAAATTTTGCAATACTGTTTGGCCAAACTGACCATCCCGTCTGGAGAAAGTATCCAGACAATAATGAGAAGTGAAGGTATGAACCGAGAACCAAGTGGCAGCTTTGCAAATCTCAATCGGTGTTGATCTGAGGAAAGCAACAGAGGCTGCCACTGCTCTGACCTTATGGGCTGTAACTTTACTGTGAAGGGGCAATCCAGCCTGGGCATAGCAGAAAGAGATGCAAGCTGCCATCCAGTTGGAGATGGTACGCTTAGAGATAGGATGTCCCAACCTGTTCAGATCAAAGGAGACAAAAAGTTGAGGAGCAGTTCTGTGCGGTTTGGTGCGTTCCAAATAGAAAGCCAAAGCACGTTTACAGTCCAGAGTATGAAGAGCTGATTCTCCAGGATGAGAATGAGGCTTTGGAAAGAACAATGGATTGAAGAACAATGGTTGAGATGAAATTCCGAGACAACTTTAGGAAGGAACTTCGGATGAGTGCGAAGAACCACCTTGTCATGATGGAACACTGTAAAAGGTGGATCCGCAACCAATGCCTGGAGCTCACTGACTCGACGAGCATAAGTGAGGCCAATGAGAAACACCACTTTCCAAGTGAGATACTTCAGATGAGCCTTGTCAATTGGTTCAAATGGAGGTTTCATAAGCTGAGAAAGAACAATATTGAGGTCCCAAACCACTGGAGGCGGTTTGAGAGGAGGATTGACATGGAAAAGTCCTTTCATGAATCTGGAAACCACTGGATGAGCAGAGAGAGGTTTCCCTTGAAGAGGCTGAAGGAAAGCAGCAATTGCACTAAGGTGGACTCGTATTGAAGTAGACTTGAGGCCAGAATGAGAAAGGTGCAAAAGATAGTCCAAAACTGAAGATAAGGAGGAGTGATGAGGCTCCTGATGATGAGAAAAACACCAAATAGAAAATCTAGTCCATTTGTGGTGATAGCATTGTCTAGTAGCAGGCTTCCGTGAAGCTTCCAAAACATCCCTCACAGCTTGAGAAAACTGGAGAGGAGCTATGTTGAGAGGAACCAAGCTGTCAGGTGTAGAGACTGCAAGTTGGGAAGAAGCAGAGATCTCTGATGCTGTGTAAGCAGCGAGGGAAAAACTGGTAGAAGGTAAGGCTCCCTGCTGCTGAGTTGAAGTAGAAGGGAGTACCAAGGTTGTCTGGGCCACCAAGGAGCAATCAGAATCATGATGGCATGGTTGGACTTCAGCTTGACTAGAGTCTTTTCAATGAGAGGAAATGGAGGAAATGCATATAGAAAGAGATTCGTCCAGTCCAGAAGACAAGCATTGAGACCATTGAAAATCGCCCTGAGTTCCAGGAGATTGATGTGGCACTGGCAATCTGTACGGTCCAATAGCCTTGAGTGCGGAGACCATCCAGATGAGCCCCCCAAGCGTAAGTCGAAGAGTCGGACGTGAGAACCTTCTGATGGGGGGGCGTGTGAAACAATAAGCCTCTGGATAGATTGGAAGAAAGCATCCACCAGCGAAGAGACTGTGTCAGAGCAGGAGTGACCTAGATGTGTCGTGACAGAGGGTCAGAAACCTGCGTCCATTTTGATGCCAGGGTCCACTGAGGAATTCTGAGGTGAAGTCTGGCAAAAGGAGTCACGTGTGCTGTAGAGGCCATGTAGCCCAGAAGAACTATCATGTGTCTCGCCGAGATGGACAGATGAGAGAACACCGAATGACAAGGTGGAGAAGAGCTTCCAGACGCTGCTGAGGGAGGAACGCTCTGAATTGGATAGTATCCAAAACAGCTCCGATGAATGGAAGAGTCTGAGAAGGGTGAAGATGGGATTTTGGAAAGTTGATCTCGAATCCCAGACTCTGCAGGAAGCAGATAGTCCGCTGGGTCGCCAGGACGACTCCCTGAGACATGGAATCCTTGATGAGCCAGTCATCCAGGTAGGGAAACACCTGAAGACCATGGTTCCTGAGCGCTGCGGCCACCACCACCAGGCACTTGGTGAAGACTATGGGTGACGAGGCCAGGCCGAAAGGGAGAACCCTGTACTGAAAGTGCAGATTTCCCACCCGAAATCTGAGGCACTGACGGGAGGCCGGATGGATGGGATTGTGAGTGTAGGCCTCCTTGAGATCCAGAGAGCATAACCAGTCGTCCTGCTCGAGGATGGGATACAGAGATGCCAGGGTCAGCATGCGAAACTTTTCTTTGACCAGAAACTTGTTGAGCACCCTGAGATCCAAAATAGGACACAGATCGCCCGTCTTCTTTGTAACAAGGAAGTACCGGGAGTAAAAATCCTTGTTGTGCTGAGCCAAAGGAACTGGCTCGATAGCTCGGAGCTGCAACAAAGCCTGAGCTCCTGAAGAAGAAGGGCGGTCTGGGCAGAGGTGGAAGGATACTCTCTTGGAGGATGTTCTGGAGGAACTTTATTGAAATTGAAGAGTATCCCTCCATTACGATGGAAAAGACCCAGAGGTCGGTGGTAATAGTCGTCCATCGATGGTAAAAATGATGGAGACAACCTCCGATAGGGGGAAAAACGGGGAAGGGCAGAACGACTGACGTTATGCTCTCCAGAAGACAGTCAAAAAGGCTGAGGAGCCTTGAGCACAGCAGGTGGTTGAGGCTTCTGCTGCTTCTTTGGATGCTGCCTCTTGACAGGCTGACGAGTGGCAGGAGCCTGTTTTGGTGGAAAACGCCGTTGGTAAATCAGAGGCGGGCGTGAAGGACGAGGAGGAACAGGCTTAGGCTTAAGACGGAGAATAGACTGGAAAGACTTCTCGTGGTCCGAAAGCTTCTTGGTTGCTGCCTCTATGGACTCATCAAAGAGGTCAGTGCCAGCACAAGAGACATTAGCCAGCTGGTCCTGTAGATTGGGGTCCATGTCGATGGTCCTGAGCCACACCAGGCGTCGCATGGCCACCGAGCAAGAAGTAGCCCAAGCAGACAGCTCAAAGGCATCATATGAGGACTGAAGCAATTGTAGCCGAAGTTGGGACAATGAGGCCAGAACTTCCAGGAATTCAAAATGTGCCCGAGGATCCAAGTAGGCCATGAACTTGGGGAGGATGGACAGAAAAAATTCGAAATATGTAATGAAATGAAAATTATAGTTGAGGACTCTGGAGGTCATCAAGAAGTTCTGGTAAATTCGATGACCAAATATGTCCATTATCTTGCCCTCCCTGCCCAGTGGAACAGTGGCATATACTTGAGAAGGGTGAGACCGCTTCAACGAAGATTCCACTAGAAGGGATTGATGGGATAGTTGAGCACCATCAAACTCCTTATGATGAATTGTTCGGTATCTGGAATCCAATTTCCCCGGAACAGCTGGGATGGAATAGGGGGTTTCCAGACAGCGAACAAAGGTCTGATCCAGGAGCTTATGAAGAGGAAGTTTGAGGGATTCAGCAGGAGGTTAACATAGAAACATAGAAATAGACGGCAGATAAGGGCCACGGCCCATCTAGTCTGCCCACCCCAATGACCCTCCCCTACCTTTCTCTGTGAATAGATCCCACGTGTCTATCCCATTTGGCCTTAAAATCAGGCATGCTGCTGGCCTCAATAACCTGAAGTGGAAGACTATTCCAGCGAACAACCACCCTTTCAGTGAAAAATAATTTCCTGGTGTCCCCGTGCAGTTTCCCGCCTCTGATTTTCCATGGATACCCCCTTGTTGCCGCGGGACCCTTGAAAAAGAAGATATCTTCTTCCACCTCGATGCGGCCCGTGAGATACTTGAATGTCTCGATCATGTCACCCCTCTCTCTGCGTTCTTCGAGTGAGTACAGCTGCAACTTATCCAGCCGTTCCTCGTACGGGAGATCCTTGAGTCCTGAGACTATCCGGGTGGCCATTCTCTGGACCGACTCGTTTCAGCACATCCTTACGGTAATGCGGCCTCCAGAATTGCACACAGTATTCCAGGTGGGGCCTCACCATGGATCTATACAATGGCATAATGACTTCAGGCTTACGGAGGTTGAGGGAGATGCATGGTCTCGAGGTACTCCTTGGAAAATTTGGACCCAGTGTCTAGTTGAATGTCCAAATCAGCTGCCATCTGACGCAAAAAGGAAGAAAAAGACAGCTGGTCTGCCAAAGCTGGGCCTCGAGAAAAGTAAGAACTGAGGAGACGCGCCCTATGCTGGGCAGGAAGGCACTCACGCATGCGTGGTGCGGGCGACTCGAAACTTCGAGTTTCTTCAAGCAAGACTGCTTGTGAGGCGTCCGATTCGTGGCTCCGTTGGATCACGTGACCCACTTGTGAGAATACCCGCCTGCTTGTCCTGGGATAAATCCAAATTACATTACATTACATTAGTGATTTCTATTCCGCCATTACCTTGCAGTTCAAGGCGGATTACATAAGAGTTATCAGGAAATTACAAGATATATAGGTGGGTTACATAAGAATTGTCGAGAACTTAAGGTGATATATGTTGGGTAATTTGAAACATTTTAGATTTGATAAGGGTAGATAGTGTGGTAGGTGGAGCTTGGGAAGGAACTGGTCGTGTTAAATAGGTTTTATGTATTTTTTGAAGAGTAGGGTTTATTTTCTTTTTTGAAAGTTTTGTAGTCTGTGGTCGAAGACAGATGCATAGGAAAAGAGTGGGATGCAGAGTGGATCCCCGAAGAAGAGGGTCAACCACATGCTCCTTCACGTATTTCTCGAAACGCAACACCGAGGAGACCTGAAGAATAAGCTCCGGGAGCTCTTTCTGCTGAAAGATGCGCATCTGCCAGCTGATGGAACAGAAAAACCAATGCCAGCGGCATCCGTCCCCCTGAGAGGATTCTGGAGGTCTCCCAAAGGGTCCAGATCCTCAACAAGAGAAAACTGCTCCCCATTGAAAAAATCATCGTCCCAAGAGACCCTTGGCCGCTTGGATGAGAGAGGAGGAGACAGGGACGAAACTGGCGCTGAAGGGGGCCGAACCGGAGTGGACACACAGGGAAACATCTCCCGATACCCCCGGCTGCCTGAAGATAAGCCTTACACAAGGCTAAAACAAAATCAGGGGAAAAACCCCCTGGCGACCCAAAGGGACTCGCTGCCAAAGTAGAGGACCCAGCAGAAACCTGCCCTTGTCTCTCCAATACAGGGGGAAGGTCACCTGAGGCTGCAGACAAAATGTAGGCGCTTCCAGCCAAAATCAGAGCAAAGCCCACCAAAAAACATGCCCTCGAGGCCTGTAGCAAGCAAGCTGGCACCAGCAGTGAGGGAGTTCCCTGACTGTCGGTAGCTGGGGGAATCCCTGTGTGGGCTGCGAGGGAAGCCCGGGATGCCCTGTCAGCTGCTGGCGTGCAAGGCACTTGCAAAGGGGATCCCTGGACGCTGGCACCCAAAGCTGACGAGGATTCCCCTTTAAGGCGGCAGGTACACCGCAAGCTCAGGTCGTCTGCATCGACCTTGCGTCTAGAGCACAATGAGCACTTTTTCCCTTTAAAAGTGCTCATTGCACAATACACGACCTAGCTAAGGGAAAAAGTGCTGGTTAGCAATAACAATGAACCGAAGGCTCCCTTCAGATTGGCACTGCCTCAGGATTTTTTTTTTCTGTCAGAACAGACTCCACTGGCTCCCTAAGCTATATGCCTTGCCGGTATCAGTGGTAGAGACACCTCTAGAAAAATATTTGGGGAGGTGGAGGAAATAGGAGGGAGGAACTCAACTTGTGACCCATCGAGTGTGACACCCCCGAGGTCGGAGGGACCCCCAAAAGGATCCCTTAATCTCTATCTAGCACCAAACAGGGACATGAAGGCCACTAAACAACTTCCAACAGGCCTACACTAACCATTTTCAGGGAAGACTGGCACAGCTTACCACACCTGCTTGGAGACTGAACAGAATGGTTAGACTAGAGGGAAGCACAGCTATTAGTATGGTCTAGAGAGCTGCACGGGAACGGGGATGACGGGAATCCCGCGGGACCCATGGGGATCCGGCCGGTTCCCCCTTTGGGTCACGGGGATCCTGTGGGGACGCCCCCTAGGGTCGCGGGGATCCCGTGGGGACGCCTCCAAGGGTCGCGGGGGTTCCTGCGGGGTTGGATGGCACTCGAGCCGCGAGGCTAGTCTCTTTCTCCTTACCTGCCCTGCCGCAGCACACAGCCGAATGGAAGTCTTCCCGATGTCAGCGCTGACGTCAGAGAGAGGGCTTAAGCAAAGCCCTCCCTTAAGCAAACCTTCCCTTCCTCCAACGTCAGCGCTGACATTGGGAAGACTTCCGGTCGGCTGTGTGCGGCAGGGCAGGTAGGGAGAAGGCAATGGCGTACCAAAAGGGGGGTGGGGCGGTCCGCCTCGGTTGCAGCCATGGGGGGGGGGGAGTGTGCACAGCCAGTCAGGTCCCCTTACCTTTGTGGCGCTTCCCCCGACCGACCGACAACAGGCCCGGCCGACAAACCTCCCTGCCCTGTAGCCGCGAATCTAAATTACCTTCTTACAGCAGCTTCAATATTCCAGCTGCTGTAAGAAGGTAATTTAAGTTTGCGGCTACAGGGCAGGGAGGTTTGTCGGACCGGGCCTGTTCTGTTGTCGGTCGGGTGGGGAAGCGTCACAAAGGTAAGGGGCAGGGAGGGAAAAAGGGAGGAAAGGTGGATTGGAGAAGAAAAGAAGCTTAAGGGAAATGGGTAAAACTGAGGGAGGAGAAGGTCACTGAAAGCATCGGGGAAGACAAAGGGGTGGAGAAGGACGTTAAAAGGACATGGGGAAGACGGGGGGGGGGAGAAGGACGCTGAAAGCACATGGGGAAGACAGAGGGAGAGAAGGACACTGAAAGGACATGGCGAAGAGAGAGTGGGGAGAAGACGCTGGCAGGGAAGAAGACAGAGATGCCAGACTATGGGGGGAGCAGAGGGAAGAAGATGGGTGCCAAACCAATTTGGGAGGGGGGAGAAAGGGAGAGGCACAGTAACAGAGCAAATGGAAGACGCAGAGAGAAGAGAGACAGTGGATGGAAGGAATTGAATGAGAACATGAGGAAAGCAGAAACCAGGCAACAAAGGTAGGAAAAAAATTCTTTTTTTTTTTTTGCTTTAGGATAAAGTAGTATATTAGTTGTGTTGATAAAAATGAATAAACATTAGAGGCTCTGGTAGAAACCCATTTACAAAGTATGTATTCTTCCCAATTAATATTTCCCAATTAATAAAGTCTTTTTGCTTATTTTTAAATGGGTTTCTACCAGATCCTTTAATTCAGTAGCATAATTAATTGAAATAACTATTTCTGTAGTTTATAGGGATGGGCGGGGACGTAGGGGATTCCTCGCGGCGACGGGCGGGGATGGAGGGGATTCCTCACGGGGATGGGTGGGGACGGAGGGATTCCTCGCTGGGACGGATCGGAGTCCTCACGGGACGGGTGGGATTTCTGTCCCTGCGCAACTCTCTAGTATGGTCTCAGTCTCCTCCTGCTGGTCATGATGAGCTATTACCCATCAGTGAACTGTACCGGTCTGGAGAGATGCTAAAGATTAAGTATTTATTTCATTAGATAGAACAGACAAATTAACTCACCACGATATTGACTGTTAAGTTGGTGAAGAGAGACATCACGGTAGAAACTGCTAGCTCTAGCCTTTGAAAGAGACAAAGCAAGAATGAATGTACCAGTCTTGAAGTTCACAGATCTTATGCTTCCATCTGAAAAGATCTGCTGTACATTAATCCTCCCTACTTCTTTTTTTAAAAATTCTTTATTCATTTTTTCATCTTACTCAAGTGTATAACCAATAAAACATTTGAAATTGAATACATCACTTGAATTTCTTTCTATTATAACAATTAAATACCTAAAGTTTACTCCCTTCCCTCCCACCCTTCCCAACACTAATTTGATCAAATACAACATCTATATAGAAATATTCTTTTCTATTAATTTAAACTTTTAGTAATATTGATACCCCCCTCAACTCCATATGTACAAATGTACTATCCACGGAAAATGGTAGCTATTCATTGCAATAATTTGTCAATGGCCCCCATATATTTTAAAATTTATCATAATTTCCTTTTTGTATAGCTATTGTTCTTTCCATTTTATAAGTGTGACAAAACGAATTCCACCATAAATTATAATTAAGTCTACTCTAATTTTTCCAATTACTTGTGATATGCTGTATGGCGACTCCTGTCATAATCAATAAAAGTTTATTATTATTTGATGAAATTTGGTTCTTTGTTCTTACTGACATACCAAATAGAATCATATCATACAATAGTGCCACATGATTCATTAATAAACAATTTATTTGATCCCATATTGAGTTCCAAAAGGCTAAGACAAAGGGACAATAATATAATAAATGATCTAGAGTCCTTGCTTCAAGATTACAATGCCAACATCTATTAGATTTAGAGCTATTTAATGTTTGTAATTAAACTGGGGTCCAAAATGCTCTATGCAAAAAACAAACAAACAAGTTTGTCTCATAGATGCGGACATTGTAGATCTCATCCTCCAAGACCAAATTCGTGGCCATTGATATGCAGAAATTTGATGCTTAATCTCAATGCTCCAAATATCCCTAAGACCAGTTTTAGGCTTTATGTTTACAGATTTATTTATCAATTTATACCACTGTGCGGCCTGGTGTCCCAGAAAGTCTGCCTGAAAGCATAAAAATTCCAAACTATATTGCATATTAAGACTTTTCCATTCAGGGAACCCTACCTGAATGGCCTGCTTCAGTTGCAACCATCTAAAACTTTGTGATTTATTAAGACCATATTTATGTTGCAACTGTGAAAAATCAAGCAGTTTACCATTTGAAATAACATCATCTAAAATCCGTATACCTGCTATCATCCAATCCTTCCAGATGACCTTAAATCCGCCAATTTTGGAGTTTAGCCATATAGTTTGATTTGTAGATTTATGGATTGGAATATCTGTTAAATTACTAACATAACATAAGGTTTTCCATGTATCTGATAACATACATAACCGCAGAGGAAACATGAGTCGCCATTCCAACCACAACCAGTCTGGAGTATTAACAGTGAGCTCTGGAAGGACCCAATACTTACCCTGGCGCAGAATATAGGCTTGATGATATCTATAAAAATTGGGAAAATTTACCCCACCTTCTGTAACTGCTTTTTGTAAAGATACTAAAGCGATTCTAGGAGTTTTACCCAGCCAAACAAATTTTGTAAGAATACGATTTAATTTTTTATAAAAGGACCCCTGAAAAAAAACTGATATCATACCCATTTGATAACAAACCACAAGCAATATCAACATTTTGTAGTTTGAACTCTCCTCCACCAAGAAAGATGTAGAGGATTCCATTGCTCGCACATTTCTGTTACCTTCTTTAATAAAAAGTTTTCGTTTTCTTTCATTATATCATCTAGTGTATTGTTAAATCCAAATAACTAAATATTTGAATCCATCTTCCTTCCATACAAAGGAGAATGAGTCAAACAAGCCCTTTGTACAATGCACATTAAGTGGAAGAATTTCTGATTTGCTCCAATTTATCTTATATCCTGAAAATTTTCCAAATTTCTCAATCAATTCAAGTAAGCATGGATTGGTTATTTCTGGATTTCTCAAATGAAGCAATATATCATCAGCATATGCAGAGACTTTGTATTCCCGATCTGAATAAGGAATACCATGTATCTCCTTTACTTGCTGAATAGCCAATAACAAGGGTTCCAAAACAATATCAAAAAGCAAAGGAGATAGGGGACAACCTTATCTAACCCCCCTTTGCAAGTTAAAACATTCTGATAAATTATTATTTATATATAATCTTGCAGCAGGGGAGCTATACAATGTTTGAATCATTTGTATAAATCCTGAACCTATATCAAACCAATCTAATGCTTGATACATGAAGGTCCATTCCACTTGATCAAAGGCTTTCTCTGCATCCAAAGACACAGAGAAAGCCGGATCATTCATGGCTTTTGTTAAATTTAACATGTGAAAAGCCAATCTGGTATTATTAGATGAATGTCTCTTAGCAACAAATCCAGTTTGGTGCATATCAATAATAAAAGGGAAAGCTTTAGCTAATCGTAAAGTCAATGTTTTAGCTAAAAGTTTTCCATTTACATTGATTAGCGAGATAGGCCTGTAGTTTGAAACCAAAGTGGAATCTCTGTTTGGCTTTGGCAAAACTATTGTTAATGATTCTGTAATGCAACCCTTAATTAGTTGAGACTGATATAAATTTAGTAAATGAGGTAATAGGGTAATTTGAAATGATTTATAAAATTCTACCGTAAAACCATCACCACCTGGAGCGGATCCAACTCTAAGAGACTTCAACGCTGTTTCTAATTCTTTTAATGATATAGACTCTTCTAAACTTTGTTTTATATGATCAGAACCTTCGGCCCATCAATTAGATTCAAAAATTCTAAACCATTTTTTTCTCTATCCTCATAAGGCTCAGAAGAATATAGGTCTTTATAAAAATTTAGAAATTGACTTAAAATACTTCCAATTTGAGTATGTATCTCTCCTTTCTCATCCTTTATTGCAATAATTTTTGTTCTTTTCTTCGCTTTAAGATAATTTGCCAATAATCTTCCCGCCTTATTTGAGCTTCCATAATATAGAGTTTGCTGGAAAAACAAATCTTTCCTTACCAATTTTGAAGATATCTCATTATATTTACCTTTTGCTTTTAATATAGCCTGTAAGGTACTTTGCTCCTACTTATCAATTAATTTAGCTTCCAAACGTTTAATTTCTTTTTCTAAATTAGAAAATTGTTTTTTAAGTTGTTTTCTAATATATGCCGAATATGAAATAATATTACCTCTCATGGAAGCCTTAAATGCATTCCATAATGTTTCTATGGTAATATCTTCTGAAGTGTTAATTTGAAAAAATTAATTCATTTTTAATTTAAATTCTTCAAGAAAATTTAAATCCGCAATCAATGTATTATCAAATCTCCATACAGACCTGCTATAGTCCTGCTCATCAAACTTAAATTCAATCCATATACCACCATGATCAGAAAAAATTATAGGATCTATGGAGTCTTTTGTCACTTGTTGTACTATTTGATTTGAGACAAATATATAATCTATTCTTGAAAAGGATTTATGAACTTGTGAGCAAAAAAAAAATTCCCGATCATCAAAATGAAGTATCTTTCAAATTACAAGATTGCACCAAATTATCTAATCCTAATGACTTCATAATTTTACTTGGTTTTTTATCCATTAATGGATGCATAACAGCATTAAAATCTCCAGCCACTACTAAATTAGAAGCAGCCAGTGGAAGTATTAATTGTTGTAACTTTTTTAAAAATTCAATTTGTTATCAGATGGGAATGTTACTAGTGTTTTTTAAGGGGTCCTTTTATAAAAAATTAAACAGTATTCTTATAAAATTTCTTTGGCTGGGCAAAACTCCTAGAATTGCTTTAGTATCTTTACAAAACCAATTGCGGAGGGTGGGGTAAATTTTCCAAACTTCTATAGGCCTATATTTTACGCCAGGGTATGTATTGGGTCCTCCCAGAGCTCATTGATAATACCCCAGATTGGTTATGGTTGGAATGGCGACTCATGTTTCCTCTACGTTTATGTCATGTTCTTAGTATTAAAATGCCTAATTTATATAAAGATAACAAAATATTTATGGACACATGGAAAACCCTAAGATATGTCAGCAATTTAACACCTATTCCAATCTATAAATCAACAAATCAAACTATATGGTTAAACTCCAAGATCCAAATTGGCGGATCTAAAATCATCTGTAACATTGGTTGATAGCAGATATACAAATTCTAGGTGATGTTATTTCAAATGGTAAACTGCTTGAATTTTCACAGCTGCAACATAAATTTGGTCTTAATAAATCACAAAGCTATAGATGGTTGCAACTGAAGCAAGCCATTCAGGCAGGGTTCCCTGAATGGAAGATTCTTAATACGCAATATAGTTTAGAGTATGCTTTCGGATGGACTTCTTGGGTCACCAAGCCGCACAGTGCTACAAATTGATAAGCGGATATGTAAATAAAAAACCTAAAAATGGACTTAGGGACATTTGGAGTGTTGAGATCAAACATCAAATTGATGTATCTCAATGGCCACGAATTTGGTCTTGGAGGATGAGATGTACAGTGTCCGCATCTATGAGACAAACTTGGTTCTTTTTATTACATAGAGCTTTTTGGACCCCAGTTAATTACAGAAATTAGATAGCTCTAAGTCTAATACAGTGGTTCCCAAACCTGTCCTGGGGGACCCCCAGACAGTCAGGTTTTCAAGATATCCCTAATGAATATGCATGAGAGAGATCTGCATACCTGTCACTTCCATTATATGCAAATCTCTCTCATGCATATTCATTAGGGATATCTTGAAAACCTGACTGGCTGGGGATCCCCCAGGACAGGTTTGGGAACCACTGGTCTAATAGATGCTGGCATTGTAATCTTGAAGCAGGGACGTTAGATCATTTATTATTTTATTGTCCCTGTATTATGATCTTTTGGAAATCAATTTGGTCTCAAATTAATTGTCTATTAGAAAACCACGTAGCATTATCATACGATACAATTTTATTTGGTACATTAATGAGATCAAAAAGCCAAATATCATCAAATAACAATAAGCTTTTATTGATAATGATAGGAGTCGCCATACAACAGATCACTACTAATTGGAAAAACTGGAACAGACTAAATTATAATTTCTGGTGGAACTCGTTATGTCATATTTATAAAATGGAGAGAACAATAGCTATACAAAAGGGGAGTTATAATAAATTTAAAGAGATATGGGGGCCATTAGCTAAATATTGTAATGAATAGATGCCATTCTTACTCTATAAGTACAATTGTGAATGAAGGGATGGAAGGGTTTTAAAAAAAAATTTTTATTAAATGTTTAGTTTAAAAAAAAAAGGGAACAAATCTTTATATGATATTTTTGATTGAAATCTAGTTGGAAGGGAGGGGAGGGATTAAATTTTATTCAACGCTTTAATTGATAGTAATTCAAGTGATGTATTCATTTTCAATTGTTTAATAATTTTTGCACTTGTTGAAAGATGATAAAATGAATAAAGAATTTTCAAAAAAATTCAATTTGATTCTTATTTGGGGCATACACATTAAACAATTCCAGGGTATTATTTCCCATGCTCATTTTCACATGTACCCACCTACCCAAGGGATCAGAATCAATCAATTGAAAATTAGCTGTGCATTTTTTATTTATAAGTATGGCAACCCCAGCTTTTTTCCCAATTGCAGGGGCAAAAAAACTGTTTTACCCAACCCTCTTCCAACTTTTTTGACTCTGCCACAGATAGGTGTGTCTCCTGTATATAATATATATCAGCATTCTGTTGTTTTAAGAAGGCAAGCATTTTTTCTTTTTTATTTGATGATTAAGGCCATTAACATTTAATGAGAAAATTTTAATCTCCATTATAAATTATTAGTTTCAGATATGTAATCCAACCTGAATATTTAGATTTATTAAACTTAAGATGAATAGACACCATTACCAATAAAATTATCTCTATCCCATTATTTCTATCCTTCCCTCTCCCTCTCATCTCCCCTATGATTATTAATAGTGAAAACTTGGAAACGCACATGTTAGAACAGGTAGTGAAAAACCCCAACAGACTATAATAATACATTCAATTTGTATTAAATCATCTAACCTTATATTAATTTTGTCCCAATATCAAATTCTTAGTTGATTTTTCCTTGACTAATTATACATTAGCAAATAAAAAAAATAAAAAATATATAGATTAGCATAAAAAACCATCAAAAATCAAATACCCCCTAATTTATATTATACCAATTGTATTAATTTATTAATATTTATAAATATTTCATGACCTTTCATATAATTAATTTCAGCATATATATAATCTGTTGTAAAGTTAGTCTTTTTAACTACATTCCTTAAATTTTACTTATTATATTTTTATATTATAATATACTAGATTATATTATAAATCATATTATATTATATTCATATATGTTTGATATATAAGAAGTAGGTGAGATTCAATTCATATTCTCTGTACATTAATTATATTGGTTATAATGGTTATTAATAACCCCTATTGTAAACCTTGAACTCTTTTAATTAAATTAATTAATAAAATTAGGCCATAGGACTTAAACAGTAAAAGTAAAAACTTAGAATTGAGATTAAAACTCAAGTTATTAGTAGGCCTAATGCCCACACCCTAAAAGTTTTTCTCATATATTCAAATTGATCTAAGCATTTTACTGAGAAGACGATCTAAAATCTAAAAAAAAAAATCATCAAAGAAGAGTCCATCCATGACATCCTAGTGAAAGCATACAGCAAGAAAGTATCGGTGTTTCCCTTGCCCTCTGACATTTATCGAAAGAGAAGATGTAATCATTCAGTCAATTGCAAGAGAGATTGGTGTACTTAATACAGCCAAATGCAACAGCTTCCTTGGCGGCTTCTAATCCTTCTGGAGTTTATCTCTCTTTCTCCTTCAGCTTCTCCATGAATCTTTTCAATCCTTCTCCCATTAGAACCATGAGCCGAATTGTTTCACCTGATCGAGCTTTAAACTTCTTCTTGTTTTCTCCCAGTACAACTCCATAACCAGCACATTCCACTCTTGTCACAGTGGGATCATACCCGCTAGCCATCCAAGCTGTTGCAAACACTGTATGCTTCTCAAATTGATCCTCCTAGAAATCTGCACTTTGTATTCTAGCTTGAAAATCTCTCTCTACATTAAGACATCTTCTATTTCACCATTCATGACCTTTCAGACCATTCACAACATCTTTAAGCCGATCATTCATCAGAATCAATGCATCAGGGATACTATAGAATTTAACACCCTCCATTCTAGATTTTATAACTGGAGCCGTTTCAACATGTTCTCAAATTATGACCAGAGTTCTCTCCACCGTTACTATTCATATTTCTTGAGGTCACCGTTACTATTCAAATGTTCACACATGTAAACTGTCACTGTATTTCATATCAATCTCCGTACTTAAAATAATCAAAGATCAAAAACAGAAATATTAAAAACAGAACAACTGAGCATGCAATCAGATAATCATTGGTTGTTCATGTTGGTTTAAATATAGTTTCAGTTTTTCAGGTTCATCAAAATTAAGCGTTTTGTTATCCAGAGTGACCTTCATAATAGCAGGGTATATTTAACTATACCTCGTTCCAATTTCTCTTAATTGTGGCCTTAATTCCAGAAATTTTTTCTTCTTGTCAGCTGTGGCTTTCGCAAAATCTGGAACTATATGAATTCTGACATCCTGGCAACGTAAATTTGTATTCTCTTTGGCCAGACGTAAAATTTCTAAGACCTGTTGATGCCGTAAAAGTTTAAAAATTAGAGGACGTAGACCTTTTAGTTTATCAGGTCTTCTCATAGGTACTCTGTGCGCACGCTCAATCTCAACCGGAAACTTTGTCTTAAGTGGCAGTAAAAATCATGGAAGGATTGGTACACACCCAACTAATGGAATATCTTGACCAATTCTCTCTTCTGCATGAAACTCAATCTGGTTTTAGGCCTCTGTTTAGCATTGAGGCAGTAATTGCGGCTATCCTGGACAATTTGCATTACTTGTTCAGTAAGGGCCTCAATGCCCTGATCATGCAATTTGACATGAGCTCTGCCTTTGACTTAGTGGACCATGGAAAACTGCTACAATGCCTAGACGCAATTGGAATCAGAGGAGAGGTACTGAACTGGTTTTGAGGTTTCCTTATATCACACACCTACCAAATCCGTTTTAATCACGATCTCTCTGTCACATGGAGCAATCCATCTGGTGTGCCACAGGGATCACCACTATCTTCTTTGCTCTTCAATGTTTACATATCCTCATTGGATGCGCAATTGTCCTAGCTGGGAATAAAACTATTTAGCCACGATGACGACTTCACGATAATTATCCCATTCACTAACTCTGTCTCAGAAGTCACCCCCAAAGTAAAAGAAGTACTAAATCGGATGGAGCAATGGATGACGGAATTCAGACTAAAACTAAACTCAGAGAAAACAAAATTTTTCATAGCATTGCCACACCCACTTGACACTAAAGCATCAATGTCCATCAATAACCTTAGTTATCCCATTCAACCCACTATGAAGATATTGGGAGTAACACTGGACCAGAGCCTGACCATGAAAGACCAGGTAGACTCCTTGAGTAGAAAAATCTTTCTCACCCTCTTGAAGCTTCGGTCCATCAGAGCTTACTTCGATGCCTCATCATTTCGAATTCTGGTACAATCGCTTATACTGAGTGAACTCGATTATTGTAACATCGCCTACTTGGCACTCCCCCAGAAGAATATGCGACGATTGCAACTGGTACAAAATGCAGCGGTTAGACTACTTTGTGGACTGAAGAAGTTTGATCACGTAACACCTTTCTATTTATTGACTTCTACACTGGTTGCCGATGGAGGCACGTGTGAAATTCAAGTTTAGTTGTTTTTGCTTCATGGTACTTTATGGCTTAGCCCCTAAATATATAACAGACCTTTTCTCTTTCACAACCAACAGACGAGTAATTGTTCTAGATCTTTACCCCATAGTGCTGCTTGATGTGAGAAAAGATGTTGGTGGTGACTTAAATTTACAACCTCTAACTGGTGGAGAAACAAAATTCCATTATTCCACTCAATTTGTAACATCTCTAATCATTGTAAACCACATAGAACTTCACGGTCCTGCGGTATATAAATTGTTATTATTATTATTATTACTTTCGGAAGAAAATTTTCTAAGAAGGATATCAGCTTACCCTTCTCCACCCCTTCCGGTATCCCTAAGATCGGTAAATTGCCTCTTCTCATTCTGTTCGAGCAATCCTCCATCTCTCTGGTGAGTATGGCAATTTTCTCCCTATCTATTTTGAATTGCCTCTTTTCCAGTTCAATACTTTCCATACTTTTTTCTAGTTGATTTACTTTAATTTCCAATACTTCCATTCTTTTATTTAATGTTGAAACTTCTTCTTTCAAGTCATTCAGCTTTCTAGAGTTAATCAACACAATTTCCTTAAGTTCTTTAAGTATTTCATCGTCACATTTGCTATCCCTTGGTAGTGGAGACTTCGACGGAGTTGCTGGTTCAGGTTTAGACCTTTTTACGCTCCCTGAATTGGTAATCGTGGCATCAGCTTTACTTTGCTTTCCTGAAGCCATGCTAACTCATATACCCCTATTCTAAAGACAAAATTAAATTTTCTCTATATTTATTTTAACTTTAAAATGTCTGCAAGTGCGGAGCTCTTTCTCTACCCGACCATTCGCATGCACCACCAAGCCACGCCCCCCCAATCCTCCTTACTTCTGACCATCCTTCCTCCTTCAGACAGAGACACTTAACATCTTACTTCTGCCACCAGGCTGTTTGTACCCCCTTACCCCTTTTTAAAGTAGACCTCTTAAATTGATGTAAATCCATCTGCTTCCTCCTTCTAGCTAGGAAAATTTATAATTCCTTTACTCTGTGCTCTACTAAACATCTTGGCTTAGGTACCCAACTCCATATTCTTTCTTCCTCCAAGTCGAAATTCTCTAGTAGATAACTTTTGTTATGCATCTAATGGTTCTGAAGGAGGGAAGCAGAGGAGCAAGTGTACTCACTGAGCAGGAATAGTCTGCAACTGGAGGATTATCAGGGAGAAGAGATGCAGTGAACCCTCAGCTGCCTGGATCCGGGCTGACTCTGACATTTGGACCTGCCAACAAAAGAGAGAATAGATTATAAAGGCTGCCTCCTTTTATCAAATATTAATTCAGGTATGATATGATCAGGAGGCATTGCTGATTAAAAGATGCTTTTTAAACTTTATTTAATATTTATATACTGCTTCCCCAGTACTTTTTATTTATTTATTCAATTTTCTATACCGTTCTCCCAGGGGTGCTCAGAACGGTTTATGTGAATTTATTCAGGTACTCAAGCATTTGTCCCTGTTATTGAATGAAACTGCTGCAGGACACAGGTTTTAATCAAGAAGATAGAGGCAAATTCTACTGACAAGTCAAAAAAATTGTAAGACAATTGACTTAAAAAGTAAAACAATGGCAATGATATCTCTTAATTTACAATAAGAATCTGCAATTTAAACATTTATCTAAGGAAGGTGTCATTTGGCCTCAGTTCAGATAGCTAGCAAAGAAGCCAACCACGGGGAGGTGGGTGAGTTGCGAGAATATCTGCCTGCTGTCCCTGGATAACACCTGTTACGGTAAGTAACTGTGCTTTATCCCAGGACAAGCAGGCAGCATATTCTCAACATGTGGGAGACCTCCAAGCTAACCATAATGGGATGGAGGGAGAGTTGGCAATTTAGGAGAAAAGATTTCGCAAAACTGACTGGCCAAAATGGCTGTCACGCCTGGAGAAAGTGTCCAGACAGTAGTGAGAGGTGAAAGTATGAACTGAGGACCAAGTGGCAGCCTTACAGATTTCCTCAATGGGAATCGAGTGGAGGAAAGCAACAGATGCCACCTGTGGCCTGTGACTCGACCTGACAGGGAGAGACCAGCCTGAGCATAACAGAAACAGATACAAGCGGCTAACCAGTTAGAAATGGTCCGCTTAGAAACAGAGCGACCCAAGCAATTAGGGAGGAAGGCTCCAGGAGGAAGGGAGCCCGAAGGCTCAGACTGGAATTGTCAAAAGGACGGCCCAGGCTTCGCCAGAGCAGGTGGCTGGGTCTTAGTTTGACGCTGCTGCTGTTGCTGTGGCCGTTTCAAAGGAGGCCGAGAAAACGCAGGAGTAGATTTCTGCGGGTACCTCCAGAGAGGAATTTTGTATTGCCGAGTCGGAGGAGTTTTAGGCTTAAGCCTCACCAGAGAGGCGAAGGACCATTCGTGTTCCGAGAGGCGCTTAGTGGCCGCCTCAATGGAATCATCAAACAGCTCATTATACACGCTAGGGAGATTGGCAAGACGATCCTGGAGATTTGGATCCATATCCGCAATCCTGAGCCGGGTGAGGTGACGCATGGTGATCGCAAAGGACAACTCGAAGGCGTCGTAGGCCGCCTGAAACATATAGAGGCGGAGCTGGGAGAGCGTCTCCTCCAGAAGACGGAACTCCTGACGCCGAGAAGTCGGCACGTCCACCAGGAACGAGTGGAGGGCGTCCACACAGAACCGGAGATAGGACGTGAAAATAAAGTTATAGTTGAGGACACGGTTTGCCATCATTGAGTTTTGATAAAGACGGCGACCAAACTTGTCCATGGTATGTCCCTCCCGGCCCGGTGGGACAGCAGCGTACACCTTCGAGGGGTTGGACTTTTTCAAGAAAGAGTCAACCACCAAGGATTGGTGGGAAAGTTGAGAACTTTCAAACCCCTTGACCGGGATCGTCCGGTAATGGGACTCCAATTTGGAGGGAATGGCCGTAACCGCATAAGGCGTCTCCAGGTTCTGGAGGAATGTTTGCCAGAGAACCTGATGCAGAGGCAAGCGCAGCGCCTTACGGGGCGGATGAGTAACCCCCATCTCCGCCAGGTATTCCTGAATATAATGGGACTCAGACCGGAGGTCCAGGTTCAGGGCCTTACCCATGTCAGAAATGAAACGGGTAAAGGAGGGTTTCGAGAAGAAGACTCATCCACCTGAGGGGACCCTGAGCGAGATTTGGGGGCAGCAGAGAAAGAGGGAGAAATTTACCTCGAGTAGAATGCCAGAGCCTCGGAGTCTTGCGACTGGGAGATCGATGAAGCTCGACTAAACTGCCTCGGGGGCGTCGTGGAACGACCCCGTGGAAGGTGGATCGGGGAGGTTCCCGGAATCTGAGAGACCTGCCTGCGGGGCCTCGGAGAAGACGGGGAGAAGGAAAAATCCCCCCCAGGTTTCGAAGAAGACCCCTGAGAAACGGCCATCCTCAGCGAAGGGGAATGCAAACCAGAGTCCAATTCTAGGACAAGGGTATGCCTCATGGTCGGAGACCGGTCCCGAAGAGGCGAAGACCGCAGCTTTTTAGAAAGGGCAAGCCTCAACAAGGTAGCGGGTGAAAAACGGCCCCCTTTTACGAACCCTCGTAAAGTCACAGGCCCCGACTCTGGAGCCGACAAATCGCTCGAGGGGATCCTGCGAGTCTTGCGGACACGGCCCCGAGACACAAGAGAAGGAAGCTCAGGTTGGTCAGACCGGGGCTGGGTCAAGACTGAGGTCATAGGCATCGAGGCCGGGACTAGCTGGCTCACCACCGAGGAAAGCTGCGTGGTAAGGATAGCCTTAAGCATGTCCTCAAACATAGGCACCGAGACCAAAGGATGTTGGGTTGTAGATTCAGCAGTGCGCTCCTTTGGGGGTGACCTCGAGGAAGAGTATTCCCTACGTGAGGCATGCTTAGAATGAGGTCTCGAAGAGGCTGACGAGGCGGCACTCACATGAGACTCCGAGGGAGGCTTCTTTGCCGGCACACCTGAGGAGGAAAGAGGAGACTTACCCGAGGCCGGAGTAGAAGGAGGAGCTGAGGCTGAAGCCTTGGAGGCCGAGGGGGATCTTGAGGCCGAGGACTTCGAGGCCGAGGCACCCACTGGCAGTGCCAAGGCTGAGCTCGAGGCCTGTCCCGCAGGATCCATCGGGCCAAAGAGTTGGAGAATCTTGGCCACCCTCCTACGAAGAGCCCGTGGTTGCAAAGTCGCACAACGAGGACACGACTCAGCGCGGTGCTCCGCACCCAGGCACTCCACAACCAACGATGAGGATCGGTGATGGAGATTACACGGTTGCACTTAGTGCAGTTTTTAAAACCCGGTACGAGGCCGGGATTTAAGAAAAATTACGGCCGCAGCCCCGCGAGGCCAGGCGGCCTGAGCAAGACCGGCGACCCGTTCAAAAAGACACGAAAGGAAAATAAAGAAAAATAAAGATGCGAGCACAGCGACTAACCTGAAAATAAAATCAAATAAGCCGTGGTGTAAAAGGGACAACGAGATCGCACGAAGCAAGGGAGCAGTGCTTCTGGCTCCGCAGAAAACATAGAACTGAGGTCACGCTGAGGAGACGCATGCCCTAGGTCGGGCGGGAGGGGCACTCGCACATGCGCGGTCCAATCGCAAGCTTGAAGGTCTTCAAGCAAGTCTGCTTGCGAAAGCGTCCACTAGGGGGCTCTGTCAGTGATGTCACCTACATGTTGAGAATATGCTGCCTGCTTGTCCTGGGATAAAATTTTGCACACCTCCAAGGACCGTAAGAACTGATCCTGATCCCTCAAACCAGAGGAAGCAAAAGCAGGAAGCTGGATTTCCCGATTCATATGGAAAGTGGAAACCACTTTTGGAAGAAAAGAAGGAACAGTACACAGCATCACAGCGGAATCCATAATACGCAGAAAGGGATCTCTGCAGGAAAGAACCTGAAGCTCCAAAACTCTGCGGGCTGAAATAATAGCCACCAGGAAGCCCGTCTTGATTGTGAGATACATCAGAAATGCCTGCTCCAGAGGCTCATATGGCATGCAAGCCAGAGAGCAAAAAATCAGATTAAGATTTCAGGTCAAACAGGGAAGGTGCAACAGAGGCCAAAGCCATAGGGTGCCCCACAGAAAACGAGCTACATCCGGATGAACTGCAAATGAGCCACTCAAAGAAGGAGAGCCCATACACGAAAGACCACCATCCTGAAGAACCTCCAGAACCCGATGAATTGATGGAAGAGATGGGTCCACCTGTCTCAGGGCACACCAAGCCTAGCAACACCACCAAGCCTTTGCATAGTCTGTTACTGTGGACTTCCTTTTGCTGTGAAGCAGCGTGGCAATCATAACCGAAGAATAGCCCCGGATAGATAAAGCAGCAGACTCAAGAGCCATGCCATAAGACCAAAGTGGTCCAGATCCTGCATCGCAACTGAACCCTGTGTGAGAAGGCGAAAGTGATGAGGTAGCCAGAGTCCCCGATCCTGCTGGAGTCGAACTAAGTTGGCATACCATAGCCGCCTTGGTCAATTGGGTTCATCAAGAATCACCGGACCTTCATGGCCTTTTGGTACGGCCTGCAGGGGAATCCAGTAAATACTCACAGAAACTCCAGTTTGAAGTCATCCCTGAAGTCCTCCAGGATCCAGTGGTCAGAGGTAATGGCCTGCTATTCCACCAGAAAGGCTGACAACTGCCCCCCAATGAGTAGTGGAGGAAACCCCGGCCTGACATCAAAACTGTTTCTTTGTGGAAACCGCCGGTCGATTTCCTGTGGACTGCTGACAGCGAGATCCGCCAAAGTGCAGATGAAGAGGACCGTTGTCCCAAGGAAGAGTCCGAGAATTGACGAAAGCGCTTTGAAAGGATGAAAATTAGAATGCTCCGAACCCCTGAAGGGCGGGATCTCTACACAGACAGCGACTTGGGCCTGTGATCCTGCACAATAGCCATAAGGTCAACCAGGCCCTGGCCAAATAACAGTTGTCCCTTAAAGGGCAACTGGCTCAAGGGCATCTTGAAAGATGAATCTCCTGACCATTGCCTGACCAGAGCATTCTTCGAGCCGAACGAAAGAGGGCAAGCTTGGCAAAAACTTGTAAGATGTCGTACAAGGCATCAGCCATATAATCCACTCCTGAGAACAGAAAATCCAAGTCGCAAAGCGCCACTGTGGCAGCACCATGGCACAGCATAGAATAGCACACCCAAGCTACAAAAGGAGAGGCCAAGGACGCCTTGACACCAGCAGCAGCTGAATCAGACAGACACTTAAAGACAAAATCCACACATCTGTACTGAACATCCTTCAGGACTACTCCCCCATCACCGGGAAGAGATGTATGCTGGGTGAACTGTAACTCTTCTGACTGCCCCATCGGCCTGACCTCCAAGGCTGGAGACCTCCGCCACCCTCAGATACACGGCGCAGAGGCCTGGCGGAGGAATGCAGTCTAGTTCTGATCCTAGTTGCACCTCCAAGGAACTGCTCAGCCTGCACTCTACCCACTAGAGGACGAACCTGGGGTGAGCAAACTCCCAAGAAATGGTCCCTTAGCCCAATCTGAAATGCAGGCGGTCCAGGGGGCTTACTGACAAGCAGACATTTTCCAACAGTCTGCGAACTCCTGCAGTCAAGGATGTCCCCTACAGGAAACCTCCACATTATGAGGGTGAAAACCTCAGACAAAAAAATACTGAAATTACATAAAAGGAAACACAAGCAGAAAATATAAGCTCCTACAGCCTGGCTCATAGGAAGGAAGACTGAGGAACTGAGGTACAGTCATAGTGATGAGATATGAGAGGGAGGGGTTTAAGCCTCTCAATTTGAGGCGTTCTACAAAGTCCTGGCGGGTAGAAGGAAATAACCCACTGGTCCCGGAATAAAGTAGGATTGTACAAGAATAGGTAATTTATATACTGCCTTTCACAGCGGTCCCGCCCTTTCTCTAACGTCAGAGAAAGGGCGGGACCGCCGGAAGAGGAAGCAGCGCAGACGCAGGGCTCACAGAAGGGCCGGGACCGCCAAGAGGAAGCAGCAGGACAACGGTAGGAGCTTCTACATGATGGGGGGGGGGGTCGGGAGGCTGTGGGGGTGCGAGCGGTCCTTCGGGGTGGGGGTGCAGGTGCGGGTGAGAGTGCGTGCGAGTGGTCCTTTGGGGTGCGGGTGCGAGTGAGCGGTCCTTCGGGGTGGGGGTGCGAGCGGTCCTGCGGGGGGGTGAATCGGACGTCGAGGGGGAACTATGTAAAAAAAAAGTTGTAAAACGCGCTCACGCGTATAACGCGCAAGGTTATGCACGGTTTGTAAAAATCGTGTATAACGCGCGCGTTATATGCGTGAAAATACGGTACATAATATTTAAATCATTATAAAATATGAATATAAGTATGATATATTGTACTTAAAGTGTTCATGAAGAAAATCAAGTGTGTATTTATAAGATTATATGAATTTTCTGATACACTTGTTGTAATATGCAAAACTGAATAAAGAAATTTTAAAAAAATATACAAATAAAAGTTTGTTATTATTTGACGAAATTTGATGGATTCTGGGGTTTTTTCAAGGCAGATGACTTTATGCAATATCACTTCAGTACCAACTATACAAAAATAGACAAATATACCCCCTCCCTTTTTACTAAACCGCGATAGCGGTTTTTAACGCAGGGAGCTGCGTTGAATGCCCTGCGCTGCTCTTGATGCTCATAGGCTCCCTGCGCTAAAAAACGCTATTGCGGTTTAGTAAAAGGGGGCCATAGTGCAAAATATAGACAGCAGATATAAATTCTCAAAACGGACACATTTTGATCATTAAATTGAAAATAAAATCATTTTCCCTACCTTTGTTGTCTGATGATTTCAAGAGTCTCTGGTTGCACTTTCTTCTTCTGACTGTGCATCCAATATTTCTTCCCTTCTTTCAGCCTACTGTATGCTTGCGTTTGTCCAGACCTCATTCCCTCTCCCAACTATTTCTGCCTCGCTCCCTGCCCCCCTTCTTTCTTTCTGTATCCCTACTCCCCTTTCTTTCTGTCTATCTTTTCTCTCCATGCCCCCTTTTTTTCTTTCTGTCCTCCTGCCCCCCCTTTCTTTCTTTCTTTCTCTCTGCCCTCCCCCAAGCCACTGCTGCCGCCATCGGGAAACAGGCCCCCAAGCCACCGCCACCGAGTTCTGAGTTCTCCCTGCTTCCCGACGCTGTAAACAAATGCAGAAGCGCCGGGCCAACCAGCCTACCCCCCGATGTCAATTCTGACATCAGAGAGGAAGTTCTGGGCCAGCCAGGCAGTGATTGGCTGGCCTGGAACTTCCTCTCCAATGTCAGAATTTACATTGGGGGTGGGGGGAAGGCTGATTGGCCTGGTGCTTCTGCGTCCTGTTTACGGTGTTGGGAAGCAGGTAGAATGCGAAAGCAATGCAAGTCTATCATAGAGCCCGGGATGGGCTCCGCTATCGACTTGTGTTGCCTTTACGATCTACTGGTTGATCACGATCGACCTTTTGGGCACCCCTGCTGTGGGTGATTGGTAACCAATGATATTTGTATAAATAGTGGGTGACATGATCTTGCAAAGTGGAGTGTGGGAGGAGTCTAATTGATGTGTGAAGATAGATGCTCAACTGTGTTTCAACTGCAGACCTGTTGTAAGCATTTCTTTTCTCGACCAGATAAATTCCTTAGTAAAGAAATGTTTCTTTAGTTTGCGTATGCTGAGAAAAGTCAGGACACTGTTTTATCAAGAACATTATTTATTACTGGTACAATCCACTGTGTTGTTCCAGTTGGACTACTGTAATTCTATTTATTTGGGTATTAAACAGGGCAGTTTAGATCGTCTCCAGTTAATACAGAATACAGTGGCCAAACTTATTTTTTGAAAGAGAAAGTAAGACCATGTTTCCCCATTGCTGAGAAAACTCGATGGCTTCCGGTTCATCACAGGATATAGTTCAAGTGTGCATATGTGGTTTTCAAACTCCTTTATAGAATATTTGACTCTTTGATTCCCCTTAGTGGAAATTCCTTTAGATCCTGCTATTCAAGAATTACAATAATTCACAAATTAGCATTTACTTCTCTGAAAGGTATTAAATGCACTGGGAAGCTTAGTAAATCTTCTACTTTTAAATTGGTGAGAATTTGGAATGGACTTCCAGATTCTCTAAGACTGGTAGATCAATTATTTCAATTTTGAAAAAGTTTAAAAACCTGGTTGTTTTCATAATAGTTAATTTGATTTTAGCTGTCATATAGTAATTTTAAGCAATTCAACATACGTTTTTCTAACTTTTTCCATCCATCTAATCTAGCCAATTTCTGTTTTTATCCCACAGTTTTTACTTGTTATGTTTCATTTTTTTACAAACTGTAACCGAGTTGAGTTCCTTAGGGAGTAGATTCGGTATATAAAATGAAGATTAGATTAGATTAGAATTTTGAAGATGGTAGTAGTTTTCTAACTTCAACATTTTTTGTAACAATTTGATATTTAGGACTCAAGACAATCAGTTTTAGGAAACATTTGAGCACTAAAACTTATTTTTTGGCATTGGTCTCAGAACTCAAATCAGTTTTGGATAGAGGTAAAACTGCACTGTTGATTCAGTTGGATCCAAGTTCTACTTTTGACCTAGCTCAGTGGTCTTCAACATGCAGCCCTCAAAATCCTCCAATGCAGCCATCAAACAGTTGGCTGAAATGCTCTTTAAATCCTGTAAATGTATTCATTTCCATCTTAACCATTTGATATAGTAACTGCAAACAATCTCTTTATGGAATTTTCTACTATTGACAATCAAAAATAAAGAAAGATTAGGTTCTTACCTTTGATAATATTTATTCTGTGATAGGTGTTTTATCTCAACCTGCGAACCGGGTCTTGCAGAAAGCCCCAAGTCCAACTTTCCTTCTCACCCCCAGGTCCAACTCTCTCTCTTCCTCCCTTCCCCGGTTCTAATTCCTTCCCTCTTCCCTCCACTAGCACAATCCGACATCTCTCCCTGCACCCAAACTTGACCATAGCTTGCTCTCCCCCTCCCCCCCCCGCATCAGACCACAGTTTACACTCCCCACCCACACCCCACATATCTTCAAACTTTGAAGACAGTCTTTGTCCTGCATAGAGAGCTGCACGGGAATGGGGACGACGGGGATCCCGCGGGTTTCCCCCTAGGATCGCGGGGATCCAGTGGGGACGCCCCCTAGGGTTGCGGGGTTCCTGCGGGGTAACTTGGATGTACTCGCGAGGCTCATCTTCTCTCTACCTTCCCTGCCGCAGCACACAGCCGATCGGAAGTCTTCCACGATGTCAATGCTGACGTCGAAGGGAGGGCTTAAGCAAAGCCCTCCCTTCCTCCAACGCCAGCGCTGACATCGGGAAGACTTCTGGTCAACTGTGTGCTGCGGCAGGGCAGATAGGGAAAGGCAGTGGTGTACCAAGGGGGCGGGGCGGGGAGGACAGTCCGCCCCGGGTGCAGCCTTAGGGGGGGTGCACAGCTGGCCAGGTCCCCTTACTTTTGTGGCGCTTCCCCCAATCGACCGACAACAGGCCCGGTCTGACAAACCTCCCTGCTCTGTAGCTGCA
This sequence comes from Geotrypetes seraphini, assembly GCF_902459505.1. Taxonomy (NCBI): domain Eukaryota; kingdom Metazoa; phylum Chordata; class Amphibia; order Gymnophiona; family Dermophiidae; genus Geotrypetes; species Geotrypetes seraphini. Next base: position 105,466,973 of record NC_047088.1, on the reverse strand, counting down.
AATCTAAATTACCTTCTTACAGCAGCTTCAAAACTCCAGCTACTGTAAGAAGGTAATTTAGATTTGCGGCTACAGGACAGGGAGGTTTGTAGGACCGGGCCTGTTCTGTTGTCGGGCGGGCGGGGAAGCACCATGAAGGTAAGGGGCAGGGAGAGAGAAAGGGAGGAAAGGTGGAGTGGAGAGGAAAAGACGCTTAAGGGAAATGGGTAAAACTGAGGGGGGAGAAGGACGCTGAAAGCACTGGGGAAGACAAAGGGGTGGAGAAGGACGTGCGGGGAAGGAGGGGCCGGGTATACCTCCTGCCATTTGTGGTTGCGGGAGGGGGGAACAGTTTTTTTGACAGGTCTGGCTGTCTTTTATTCATTTTTTTATGGGACAGATATTTTGCATGTGTAACACATATTTTGCATGTGTGCTGAACACCCCCCACACTCCCACCCACCCACTGAACACCCGACCTGCGCTTAAAAATATGGCAGGAGGGATGCCCACTCCCTCCTGTCATCAGTCCCTCTCCCCCCCAAACAAACGGCAGGAGGGATGCATACTCCCTCCTGACAGCGGACGCCACTCCCACTCCCCCTCCCTGTACCTTTAACAGTTGAAAGCAGGAGGGGTGCTCAGTCTCTCCTGCTCCTCTGGACTCCTGCGCAGCAATGCAGGGATTAGGCCCCACCCACATGTGTCATGTGATGCACAGGGAGGAGGTCTAAGGCCCTGATTGGCTCAAGTGCCTCGGGCTTCTCCCTTGGGAGGGGCCAGAGGCACCTGAGCCAATCAGGGACTTCCTTAGAGAGGAGTCTAAGAAGCCCCTGATTGGCCAAAACAATCACAAGATGCAAGGGACGAGGCCTAAGGCCCACATTGCTGCACTGGAGTCCGGAGGAGCAGGAGGGATTGAGCACCTCTCCTGCTTCTACCTGTTAAAGGTAGGGGGAGTGGGAGGGAGCGTTTGCTGGCAGGAGGGAGTGGGCATCCCTCCTGCCATATTTTTAAGCGCGGGATGGGTGTTCAGGCGCTGGGGCATTCGGCCGGCTGTGGGTGGGGGAGGAGGGGGCCATTGGCAGTAGGGTGGTTGACAGGAGCCCCGACAGCAGTGACAGGAGGCTGCTTCTCCTGTCACTACTGTCAGGGCTCTGTCCTGACTCAATTGCTCACTGAGCGATTGAGTCAGGGAGTTTGCATGTAAATGATTTGCACCTCCGTGGAAATCATTTGCATGCAAAAAAGATAGTGAATCAATCTCTGTTTTTATATCGGCTAGAGAATCGGCCAACAGCGATTGAATCGCTGTCTTTAGTGAATCTGGGCCTAAATAGAGATTCACATCAAAGCTTGAATTACCTTGTAATTAAAGCAGCAAAATTCAGGACTTAGCAACCTAACACTTCCAGCTGTCCCTGCTGGGATCTACTGCTGTTGGAAGCTGCCATCAAAGTCGCCACTGTCAGATATGTTCGAAGCACTGAGGTCTGGAAGTGAGGGAACAGGAGGGGCAGTTTGGAGAAAGGAGGAACTAGAGGTCAGGTGTTAGGGATTTTTCTTCTCATGCTTACCTTGCCTTGTAGGAGCAGCACCATGGAACTTATCACCTGAGGATCCCTTTCCAGGAGTCCACAGAGTTCTAAGTGGACATGGCAACAGGAATAAAGAACCTGACAAAGGTGGGGGAAAAGAAAAGATTAAGATACTAGTTCAAAATATATAAATTCAACTCTGAATAAGTTAGTTTAGTGATGAGGTAATATACAGAAATAAAACAAAACATAATGGAAAAAAGGTGATACCTTTTTTATTGGACTAAATATATTTTTGATTAGCCTTCAAAGGTAACCCTTCCTCATATCCATATCAGAAATAAGCAAATATCTGCATATATAAGTAGAGTTACCATATGGCTCCAGAAAAAAAGAAGACGGATTGAAACATCCAGGTTTTACTTCCATTGCTTTCAATGGAAGTAAAACCCAAATGTCTCTGTCCTCATTATTTCCATTGATTTCAGTGGAAGTAAAACCCAGATGTCTTAATCTGTCCTCCTTTTTCTAGACCACTCAACCCAGCAGTATAAATAGCTAAATCACAAAATATATATATGTAATACCACTTATTTCAAACAGTACACATTAGTGTTCCTAGCCCTTAAAAATTTTTTAGTCTTTCATTCGGGCTTATTTTTCAGTCTTTCATTCGGGCTTATTTTCATTCGGGCTTATGAGAGGATAAAGAAGGGCAAAGGTCCTCTCTCCAGTGTTCAGCAGCCAGCCAGCCCAGATCAACTAAATAGCCTGGAACCCATGGAAGTGGAGATTGTAGCTCCTGGCCAGGAAGCTGAGGCCATGCCTCAGGATGAAGAAATGGACATTGGTGAACAGTGAGCCTTTGTTTGGCAATGCTTTGGTGGCCCTGATGCAGCGGATTAGACAGTTCCCACGAAACGCTGGCCGCGTTGGCAGACAGGCATTGGCCGACTGGCATTAAATGTTTAGAGAAGCTCCGTCAGTGAAGATTGCCAGTAATAAGATAAGTTTTTGGTCTATTTTTTCAAATAATAGAAACAAGTGCACATTATTTTGGGTATAGTGCTGAAGAATATTAAGTGGCTCTGAAGTAATTATTTATTCACAGAAGTTAGATGAAAGGTTTGATTAATAAGCTTTGAAAAAACACAAAAAAACAATTTAGTGGGCCAATGATTGGAGCAGGAGTGGTAACACTACGCGGATCATCTCAGTCTGTGATGTAATGGCTGTGCGTTGGCTCCGATTCTGAGGCCCCAAAAATAAGCCCGAATGAAAGACTGAAAAATAAGCCCGAATGAAAGACTAAAAAATTTTTAAGGGCTAGGAACACTAATGTGTACTGTTTGAAATAAGTGGTATTGCATATATATATTTTGTGATTTAGCTCCTTTTTCTAGAACCCTTTATATAAGTGATATATACAAGCATTCCAATAGCAATCTCACAGGAAGAGGGAAGGAGTGGGTAAGGTGAGAAACAAGGGGAGAGATGGACAAAGGGTGTCAAAGCAGTATAATTTTATGGTTTGCAATGTGATAGAAAATCCAGGTTTTTGTTAAGTTTTGTCTGGTGGGTGTCAAAATATTTTATCACTGATTTCAAAGGTCTTACAATTCTTGGATTATCTTAAAACGAAAGATTAGGAGAAGATTCTCTAATGTTTGTGGTAAAATCCGACCAGCTGCTATTGTAATGGTTTCAAAAAGGCGAGTCATTCTTGTACACTGGCTATGAGATCATCTAGGCCCTTGTGAAACATCATGCATCCCCCTGAACGGGAGACTAGTCAGTGCTGTCTGATCCAAAGCATATGATGGGTGGAGATTGAAAATGCTGAGACTTTTATCATGACTCTGATTATCATGGAGTGCATCTGCTATGTAATCTATTCCAGCTAACACAAGCTGTGGCAGGGGCTCAGACTCTGTCAGGCTCTGATTTCATATCCTGGAATGACAGACACATGCCACGAAGGAGGCTGCGGCTGCAGCCTTATTTCCTAAGATTAGAGTCTCAAACTGCCTCCTAAGGACCATATCTACTTTGCAGTCCTGCAGATTCTTTAAGACCATGCCTCCCTCACTAAATCGGGAAGCAGCTACTAGGGAATCCACCTTTGGCATAGCAAACATTGGCTGGAATTCCTGTCCTATGTGATACAGTTTAGGCATGGTTTTAGCCACCTGAAGGGAGCCTTCGGGGTTCTCAGGGCTATGTGACTAGGATCATCCTGATGTCTGGGTGCCAAGGAAAAGACTTGGGTTGAGCCCGGCTCCACTCAGAAGAGAACACTGAGTTCCTGCTGGGGCTGGCTACGAGCAGCCTATTTTAAGCACTGCCTCCTGCTGACCAGCTGCCAATTTGGGTAAGGAAGAGAGAAAGGGAGGTAGGGGTTCGCAGCTCAGGATCGCTACCTGCTTCAGAACTGGAGGGAGGGGGGGTTTGTAGCTCAGGTCAGCTGCTGTTTCAGGGAAGAAGGGAGGAAATTGAGATCTGGCTCCTTGTACAGTACTGTACAGTAACTGTCAGGCAACTAGAAAAACAGTTATCTGGCCTCCACCAATCTCCATGGGTTCTGGATAACTGAGGTTCTACTGTAAATGTGTAGTCAAATACGGTTCTGTGAAATATAATTTTCAAACCTCCAGTCACCTTTATTTACTAGTAAGAGGAAACTTCAAGTGTAGATAAGCGAAACGACGCCCGACGCCACTCTAGCAGGAGAGATCGGCTCTGTATCTGCTCTCTCAGAGCCCTGCTCCCTCCAGCCTCTGGGGACTGCCGAAAAAATAAAAAAGAAGCTTCCTGCCTGTACAGGACTGTTTGGGCTGACTCTGCCCGCTTTGCTTTCGGATTCCTCCCCACCGTCTGATTCATCTTCAGCCCTTTGAGGGCTGCCGAAAGTTTCTCCCCCAGCGACATTTCCAGGCAGAGGAAGGAGGAATCTTTCATCCATCTTGTCTCTCCTTCCTGTGCCCATTGCCGCTCTAGCAGAAGGGATCGGCTCTGTATATGCTCTCTCAGAGCCCTGCTCCCTCCAGCCTCTGGGGACCACTGAAAAAGCTTGCTGCCTATGCAGGATTTTTGGGCGTCTCTGCCCGTTTCAGTACTGGTTTCCTGGATTCCTCCTCAGCCCATTGAGGGCCGTCAAAAGCTCTCCCCTCAGCGACTCCTCAAGGCAGAGGAAGGAGGAAGCTCTCCTCCATCCTGTTCTCTCCTTCCTCCACCTCACACCTCTTAAGCTTGAAGGATTGTTTTTGATTTACCTTAAGGGGGCCTCATGCTATGCCTGACCTTGTTCATAGTTCTCACTCGATACTATCCAGTTGCTAAGTGCGTTCATTGTTAAGTTTTCTCCTACCTATATGCTAAGTTCCACTTTGGTTTTGCTAAGTTTGTCTAAGTCTTCTCCCTTCTTAGTTGCCTAGATCCTCCCTGCCTCACTCCCTCAGGTGAGGACCGGATATCAGCTGGGCATATTCCTAAATTTCACCCTGATTAGACGCCCAGCCCAGGCCCCCGCACAAAACACCGCTAAGGATCGGGCTCTGCTACCTAGCTCTTCCTCCAACCAAGCCCTCCTATTAACCATCTCTCATAGATTAAACAAGTCCCTAGTTCTCCCCTGTGTCCACACCGAACCTTTCTTCCATTCCGAATCTACTTACACGCGTATTCAAACAGGTCCTGCCTCCCCACCCCCAAAGGCTCCCCAATTCTCACCATGAAGCCACCCTCGTGGCTCTTTCTCCTTCTACTCGGCTCTTCTCTCAACACCACCCTCTGCTTAATACCTCCCTCTCCCAACCTCCTCAATTCCGCAAGTGTCAGTAATATCTGCCCTGGCCTCAGAATCCCCATGCTGATAAGCACCAGAAACCATCCCTCCAAAAAAAACCCTCGAAGAACCAACCTCGCCTCTCTAAAGCCTGTTCCCCCCGCTAATCTCCCAAACCTCGCCTTCGACTCTCTCACCCCAGTCCCAACACTTTATTGCAACGCCAGATCCGCATGCAACAAGATCCAAATTCTGAAGGATATACTCGAGGATTCTGACCCTGGATTCCTATGCATCACGGAATCATGGATTACAAAAGATGACCTATTTACACAAAACGAACTCTGCTCCCACGGCTACCAAGGCCTCTTCTCTCCCAGAACTAACCGTAAAGGAGGTGGCCTGGCATTTCTCTACAAATCATTCTTTGATGTCCAGCTCCTCGAAAAGGGTAATCACACCTCACTTGAATATATGCTAGCCTCTGTCAACGACGAACTCCACCCTCATCCACTGGGTATCCTGCTTCTATATCGCCCACCTACCCCTTGGAACAAATCCTCCAAACTCGTCCTTGAGACTATAACATATGCCTTCCTCAAATTTCAAAGATTACTGATTATTGGGGACATCAATCTCCACCTAGACCACCTCACCAGCAAGGACACAACCAAATTTATCAGCTTCCTCACCTCCCTTGGCTTCCCCCCCCTGCACCATCCCCAACCCACACACTAGCCCTCATTAGTTTCCTCGATCTTACCGCCCACAAAACTTCAGCCGGTGATACTCGCTGGGAACATGTACCCTGGTCTGATCACCTCTTAGGGGCCTTCTGTCTCCCCATTTTCATGTCACCATTTGGGGCTCCATCCCGCACTTCCAATTCCATTACCTTCCGCAAAAAAATTCCGAATGATCTGTTCTGGACTAAATTTCTCAACCTGTTCTCCTCCATTCCTAAGCTTGCAGATTCAGAAACCAACTGGCATAACTGGGTCGCACTCTCCGAGTCCACTTATCACTCCCTCGCCTCTCTTTCCACTAAAACCATCTCCTACTCCCGTAAGGCCCCTTGGTACCTCCCTTATCACAGAGAACTAAAGCAGAAATGTCGAGCCCTGGAGCGCAAATGGAAAAAATCAAAATCCCCTATAGACAGACAGTCCTGGAGAGTCAATATCATGTCTTACAATACAGTACTAAAAAAAGCAAGACAGAACTTCTACGGAGACAAAATCTCCAGATCCAACAACCAGTAGTACTCTATTCAACATCTGGCATTCCTTAACTTCCAAAAAAGGCTCCACCTTGGTCCCCTCCTCCCCCTCAGCCGATGTTCTGGCAAGATTCTTCAACGAAAAGATCACTACCTTGAGATGCTCCTTCCTACCTACAGTCTCCTACAACTCTCTGGTGCTCTCCAACTCCAATTCTACCCTAACGGTCTCCAACCCCACCCCAGTCGACAGATTCTGGACCACCTTTAAGCATGTATCCAAATCCCTGGTCCTCAAACTCTGCCTCAAACTGAAATCCTGCAACTGCTCCTTAGACCCCATTCCCCTCCTATCTATACGAGAAAATTCCCGCACAGGCCATCACATCTATTACCGAACTCATAAACTCCACCCTATACTCGGGCCTTTTCTCCCCAGAAATGGGACACATTGCCCTAACCCCACTACTGAAAAAATCTGACCTAGACCCTTCCACACCATCCAGCTATCGCCCAATAGCAAATATCCCTTTCCTAACCAAGATGCTAGAGTCCATTATATCTACCCAACTCTCATCATATTTAGAGAGATTCTCTATTCTCCTACTTTACCAATATGGCTTTCGCCCAAACTTCAGCACCAAATCCCTACTGACCTCCTTAATCTCAAAGGTTCAACTACTTCACTCTCAAAACAAGTTCGCCATCCTCCTACAATTCGACTTTTCTGCTGCTTTTGACGTTGTTCATCATGATATCTTAGTCTACCAACTCTCTGAGATAGGCATTAACTCCACAGTCCTAGACTGGTTCTCAAAATTCCTACGTTCTCGTTCTTACACTGTCAACATGAATGGCACCTCATCTGCCCCTGGAAACCAATATGTGGAGTCCCACAAAGCTCACCTCTATCTCCCATTCTTTTCAACATCTATATGGACTCCCTAAAACTCCTCCATCTATCCCCCCTAGAAACGATTTACACTTATGCTGATGACATCCTCATCCTCCTCAAAACCGACCCAAACCTTACCAACTTCTCAGAGAACATATCCTCCTGTATAACGAACCTCCAATCCTGGGCTCATACTGTGCAAATGAAACTGAACGAGTCCAAAACTAAACTACTTTGGCTCGGCCCAAAACTAGATCAACTACCCACCTCCATCCCACTGTCCTCTGGCTCCACTCTGCAGCTTGAGTTCTCAAGCAATGTCTTGGGCATCATCATTGATTCTACTTTGTCCTTCAACGACTACCTCAATTCCTTGGCAAAAAAATGCTTTTTCAGCCTTCACATGCTGAGGAAAGTAAGATCCTGTTTCTATCAAAAACACTTTACCGTCCTTGTCCAATCCATCATCCTTTCCAGATTGGACTATTGCCAACTCAATCTACCTAAGCCTTACCAAGAAAAACCTTCATAGACTTCAGCGGATTCAGAATGCCGCGGCTAAGCTTATCTTCGCAAAAAGTAAATTTGACCATGTCTCACCGCTCCTGTCCAAGCTTCACTGGCTTCCGATAAACGCCAGGGTCCACTTTAAATGTGCCTGTCTAACTTTCAAAATCCTTCACGGCATCCTCCCTCCCTTTATCCACTTTCTTGGAACTCCTCAAATCCTAATACCACCAGACCCACCCACAAACGAAAACTATCCTTCCCTTCATTAAAAGGCATTTCCCGTGCAGGAAAACTAGGGACCTCTCTCCCCTTCAGAATCACTGAGCTCTGGAACAACCTTACCTCCCCTCTTCGGAACCTGAGCTCTCTCCAACTCTTCCGCAAACATCTGAAAATCTGGCTATTCTCAAACATGTAATACTTACTCCTTCTCTGGCATTCTAAGCTCTCCTAATATTCTTCTCACTTTATCCTTTAATCTTCATTGGAGTTCCTTTCTCTCCCAACTCTTGTAAACCGTGCCGAGCTCTACGACTGTGGAGAGGATGCAGTATACAAACCTAAGGTTTAGTTTAGTAACACTGGGAGGACATGGTTTGCAGAGGATCTATCTTTAGTTCTTGAAGGGACTCCAGCAATGCAGAAGACTTTAAAAAGTCAGTGAACAGAGGGACACTCTCCCTGATCTATGGCTAAGCTTGCCCCCTGGTCTTAATAACATAATAGCGAATTTCTAGACTGCATAGCCATTAGTTCAATGTGGTTAACAAAAGATTATGCTATGGGAAAATACAATATTAATGAGATGCAAAGGAATTTAGCTAGTCAGGAATTTGGAGAAAAGAAAAGTCTTCAAAAGTTTTCTATAGTGTTTATAGGATATGGATCTGATCAATAATGGATGAAAATCTTTGTCATAAAAAGCAGCCTGATAAGAAAGACAATGCCCAAGATATCTCTTACTTTTACAACCCTTTACGGAAGGGAACATAAATAGGAGGTTTCTTTTCTCCCCGGGGGTAGCATCACTTTGGAATAATAAAGAGATTAAATCTGAGCCTTTGTCTTCCAAGACTCTGGCCGATGGACCATCAGCCTCCGCTCTCAAGGAAAATGTACTCTGAGTATCCAGAGTGGCCTGCATGCTGGCCATTCACCAGTGGACCTGACTGCATAAGCCTGCCAGAGATTAATGAACTCTGGGGTAAAGACTTGAAAGGGCAACTCTCCTTGTCTCTTAGGGTGGAGCAAATGTTTTTTCTTGGGCTGCAAAGCATCTACACCCTTACGATGCACAGGATGCTGTCCCGGGGCTCATTCCCATTGATAGGACCATCTGCCTTTCTTCAGCCCTAGAGGTCTGTGGAGGGGCTAAGCCTGAAGCTCCTGTTTCTCTATACCATGCTGCGTGGCACAAGAGTGCTCCTCAGCCACCCATCCAGTGCAAATACGACATGATATAGGGGTATTAGGGTTTGAGAACATCCCTATCAGTTTTGAGGCAAAATAAGGTATTTTTAAGAAGTTTGAGAATTTAGAAAAAAATTGGGAAGTCCAAGATGGCCACCTTGGTAACATTTTGGTGCCAAAAAAATTAAAAAAAAAAAAAAAAAAAAGGATTTTAGAGGCGGGGGACCAAAGACCTAACTGTAGAAATAGTTAAACCACAGTTTTCATGACACCCTCCCCCCCCCCCCCATTTTCCCCTTAAGCTGTCACAGCCTGTACTCACAGACCATGTGCTGAGGAAATGGTGCTGCAACCTGCTTCTGTTTTTTTAAAGAGCAGCTGGATCTGTAAGGGTTCTCTGCCTCAACCTGCCAGTCAGTTGCCACGCCAAGAACTTTGAGCTGCAAGTCGGACTGATCCTCCACCCTCCTGGACTTCAGAAAAGGAAGGGAGAGGCAAAGCTACAGCTGGCACCATGAGTGCCTCAAAGGATGCTATTGATGCCTAACAGTCTGCGCTCAAACTCCTGACCAAGTCAAGGAAGCGAGCAAGTGCTGAGGGCTCAGAATCCCTCCATAAATTTTCAGCAGGCTGGCTGTACAGGCCCCTGAAGGATACACCTGCCAGCTGCAGACTAAAATGTCTGTTCCTCTCCAAGGAGGCAAAACATTCTCTTGAATCCACATAAAAACCCGCGAACAGACCAAAAACCAAAAAAGGAACCACAAAACAATAAAGAAATAATTGGAGATCAGACAGATACCTTCTTGCTCACCTGCAAAAGGAAGAACTGAAGGGGGCAGCAGGCACTGTGGAGAAGGAAGAGTTGAAAAACCATGAAATCTTCTGCAGTATGCTCATGAGCACAGATGGATAATGCTATGGTTCAGCATACTATCCCTATTGCACTGGAAATGCAGATATTTGTCAACATTTGCTTATTTCTGATTTCAAGAAGGGTTACTCTTTGACAGCTAAACAAAAATGTATTAAATTAGTCAAATAAAAAAGGTATCAAACATTTTCCTTTTTGTGTCTTGTTTCTATATATTGCCTTTAAAAGTGGACTAACACAACTACCACATCATTTTACTCAAGTGATGACAGAAAAGAATACATAAAGAGAGAAAAAAAGTGACATGAGTGAGAGAGAGAAGAAGGAAAACAGGAGAAACAAATACAAAGACACAGAGAACACAGAGTGGAACACAGAGAATGACTGATAAAGCAAAGTCACAAAGCTGGAAGGGAGACCAAAATGTAAGAGGAAAAAAAAAGATAAAAAACAATAGAATTAAAAAGCTATAATGAATGTGAATGGATGGAAGGAGAGAGTAAGAGCATAAGGTGACAGCATTACCTTGAGAGTATTGAGGGCAAGTTTTGGATGTTGAAGAGCTAAGAAGAAGGTCTGAGCCTGACATGCATTGTCTGCCATGAGTCTTTCTGCCACATACTGTGCAACCTGGAAATAATAACAATAGGGAAGTGAAGGAATATGAGTAATAAATGTAAGCTTTCTTACCTGTAACTGTGGTTCTCCGTGGACAGATGATCTTCTAGCCACACCTCTGATGATGTCACAGTTGATTGCACTGACCTGGAGTGGCCAGCTTAGAAAGCTGCAGAAAGCTTTCTGCGCATGTGTAGCCCGTTCCCGCCATTGTAGTACAGTAATGTGCCCTCATCACCCCCCCCAACAAAGTTGCGTATAAAGCATGCGACAACCAGGGAGGGTAGGTGTGGCTAGAATCTGTCCACGGAGAACCACAGTTACAGGTAAGGAAACTTACATTTCTCCATGGACAGAGATCCTTCTAGCCACACCTCTGATGACTCCCTAGCTTTAAAGAGATAACAGTTATAACCAAACAACTTTAAGTAATTCAAATAACTGTTACTTGCTGGAGGAGAAGAGTTGTCATATTACAGCATTGATTGAAGTACTGCAGAACAAAAATTGGAATCCGTCCTGGATGCTTGGTCAAGGCAGTAATGCTTGGAAAACATATGAAGAGACAACCAGATTGCTGCTATACAGATCTCCTGTAAAGTTGCCTTCTGGAGATGAGCTGTCATGGTCGCCATAGAACGTAATTTATGAGCTGTAACATGAGGTGCAGAAGCATCTGCACTGTTTAATTCGTAACAAAACTTTATACACTGCACAATCCACATAGACATAGTGCGCTTTGATACAGGTAGTTTAGATGGTTGTGTCTTGTAAGACAAGAAAAGCTGAGGAGGTCGAAAAGGAAACTTAGTTCGGCTGAGATAGATCTCCAGTGCCCTCTTACAGTCCAAAAAGTGAAGAAGGCTGTCCTGAGTTGTAGAATGAGGAGATGGGCAGAAAATTGGAAGAATAATTGTCTGATTAATATGGTATTGCGACACCACCTTAGGAATGAATTTTGGATGGGTGCACAAAAGAACCTTGCCATTAATGATCTGCGTATAAGGAGAATAATAGACCAGAGCATGGAGTTCCCCAATTCTCCATGGAGATGTGATAGCAATCAGGAATAAAGTCTTCCATGTCAGAAACTTCATTTCTAAAGTATGTAAACGTTCAAATGGGCAATGCATGAGTGCTGAGAGGACTACATTCAAATCCCATGCAGGTGTAGGAGGTTTCAATAATGGGTGTAATCTAAGAAACCCTTTAAGAAATCTTTTTACAACAGGATTACATTACATTACATTAGGGATTTCTATTCCGCCATTACCTTGCAGTTCAAGGCGGATTACAAAGGAATTATCCAAGATGTATTACAACAAGAACTTACAAAAAAAAAAAAAATTGGTCATTTTCAAAGAGTGAGAAATGGGTAAGGTTATTTGTTTGGGGTAGTTGGCTTTAGTGAGAGATGGAGTTTGAGACTTGCGGTATTATTTCTTTTTTCAGAGTTTTCTTGAAGAGTATGGTCTTTATTTCTTTTCTAAAAGTCTTGTAGTCGAGGGATGCCATCAGTAGATTGGTGATTTGGTTGTCTAGTTTGGCTGCTTGAGTGGCCAAGAGGCCATCATATAGTTTTTTCTGTTTGACCTCCTTAATTGGGGGGTATGAGAATGGGGTGTGAGTTTTCCTATGTCTGGTTGCGGTATTGTGGATGAGGCAGTTATTCAGGTAGTTTGGACTGTCTCCGTATAAAGTCTTAAATAGTAGGCAGTAGAATTTAAATTGTATTCTTGCTGGGATCGGAAGCCAGTGCGATTGGAGATATTCTTCTGTAATGTGATCATGTTTCTTTAATGAGTAGATGAGTCTTAGTGCTGTGTTTTGGATAGTTTGTAGTTGTTTTGTTATGGTTGTAGGGCATGGGAGGTAGAGGATATTACAGTAGTCAAGTAGGCCTAGTATTAAGGACTGAACTATGAGCTGGAATTGAGTTTTCTCGAATAATTTTTGAACTTGTCTTAAGTTTCTCATGACTAAGAATGACTTTTGTATTGTTTTATTGATTTGCGGTTGCATGGTGCAGCATCTGTCAATAGTTATTCCTAGCAGTTTTAGGGTGATTTGTATGGGGTAGTTGATTGCGTTGATTTCAATGTTGGTTATGGTTGGTATTTTGTTGTTTTCTAGGAGGATGGATTTCGTTTTATCTGGGTTCAATTTCAGTTTGTGATCTTTCATCCAGGTTGCTATTGATTTTAGTGTTTGGTATATTATGTTCGTCATGGAGAGTTCAGGTTGATCGAAGGGTATGAGAATGGTAATGTCATCGGCATAGCTGTAGGAGGTTATGCCTTGTTTGTCCAGGTGAAAGCTGAGGGAGGCTGTATAGAGATTGAAGAGAGTCGGGGATAGAGGGGATCCTTGGGGAACTCCGCAGGGGTTTGACCAAGGTTCAGATTTTTGTTTGTCTGATTTTACTCTATAGGTTCTTGATTTAAGGAATCCTTCAAACCATGTGTATACTTTATCTGTGATACCTATTTTATCCAGGATTTGTAGTAGAATGTTATGGTCCACCAAGTCGAATGCAGCGGTAAGGTCTAGTTGTATGAGCATCATTTTTTTTCCTGTGCTGAGATGTTGTCTGGCTGTGTCCAAGAGAGATCCTAGTAGTGTTTCCGTGCTGAAGTTGTTTCTGAAGCCGGATTGTGTGGGATGGAGTATGTTATGGTTTTCTAGGTAATTGGAGAGGAATTTGGCCACTAGTCCTTCTATTATTTTGATGTAGAGTAGAATAGAGGCAATGGGCTGTAGTTGGCTGTTTGGTCTATCGGTCCTTTGGGGTCTTTGAGGATCGGGGTGATGATGATTTCGCTGAGGTTGGTAGGGTAGTGGCCGTTTATTAGCGAGATTTGTATCCAGTTTAGAAGAAGAGCGCGGAATTTTGTACTGGATGTTTTTAGGAGATATGGTGGACAGTTGTTGAGGTCACAGGTTGCATGGCTGTATTTTTTGTAGTATTTGTTGAATTCGGGCCATTATATGTTGGGGAATTGAGACCATATTCTATCTGCTGCAGTAGAATGTCTATCTATGGGGAGAATTGTGAAATCGTTAGGATGGGTAGAGGTGTCATTGAGGGTAGCTCTTGCATTGGTAATTTTATTTTGGAAGTGTTCTGCTAATAGAGTGGCTGAGGGGGGGTAGTATTGTTAGTGGTCAGGTAGGGTTTTGTGTCGGTTAGGGTTTTTAGAATTTGGAATAGTTTTTTGGTGTCTTGGGTTTCAGTGCCTATTAGGTTGGTGTAGTGTGCTTTTCTCTTGACCTTTAATTGTGATTTGTATTGTTTGTTGATTTTTTTCCAGGCGGATTTTGTATGATCCGAGTTTGATTTTCTCCATTTTCTCTCTAGTCGTCTACATTGTCTTTTGAGTTGTAGCAATTCAGAGTTGAACCATTTATCTGATCTCCTGCTGGGTCTGGATTTGGTTTGCAGTGGGGATAAATCATCAAGGGTGTTGGAGCAAAGTCTTTCCCAATGTAAGTTGAAGTCCTCGGGGTTGTTTTCTAGAATAGTTTCATCTATTTTAGACCAGAATATGGAGGGTTCGATGTGTTTGCGTGAGGTGTATGTTACTTTATTGAGTTTTTGTTTAGTTTTTTTTGTTGTTTTTGGTCCAGTTGATGTTGAAAGTGTAGGTGTAGTGGTCTGACCAGATGGATCTGGACCATGTTCCGTTAGATGTATGAATTTCTGTTAAGGATGGTTGGTGGGTCATGAAGGCTGCAATATCAAGTCGGTGGCCTTTTCAATGAGTTGTTTGTAGATTTAGCATTTGGAAGGATAAGGCTTTGAGAAATGAGAGAAAGTTGTCTACTTGTTTGGATGATTGATCATCTAGGTGTAGATTTAGGTCTCCTAGGAGTAGGTTGTAGGTTGCTATTAGTGAGTTTTGGTATATGAAGTCTTCCACTTCGGTTCCAGTTTCCCGGCACTATGTAGCAGAGCATGCAGTTTAGTGTGTCTTTTAGTGTGGTGGTTGAGAGTTGGCAAGCTAAAAGGTCCATGTACGGGTTAGATGTTTTCTCAATTATATTAAGGGTTAGAGCTTGTCTGATTAAGATTGCTAGGCCTCCGCCTCTTTTTTTTTCTCTGCAGACCACTGTAATTTTGTATCCTTGTGGGCAGACTTCAGTTATTCTGGGGTCTGAGTCGGAGGTTAGCCAGGTTTCTGTGAGGAAAAGACAGTCCAGGTAGGCGCATTTGAGTGTGGATATCTCTGTGTGATAGTTGTGGGTTGTGTTTGGATATATAAGTGATTTGGTGTGCCGATGTGGTTTGGTCTTAGTGTGTGTTGGTCTTCTTCCCCATGCTGTGGTAATGGAGTGTAGAGTGTTAGATTATAGGTTTGAGTTTCTGTCACTTGATGTTCTCCTATTTTGGAAGAGAGATTTATTTATATCTGTAGCGGGTGTAGGGAGGAGGTTATTTGCTGCTGTCTTCCCGCTGGTTAAAAGAAGGATTAACAGTATGAAGTGCTGGGCTCGTGAGGTTAGCTTCATTTTGGTTTTTTAAATTTATTTATTATTTTATTTTTTTGTTTGGTGGTTGGTGAAAGGTGGTAGAAGGGTCTTTGGTGGTTTGGCTGCTGTTTTTCAGTTGGTTTTACGTTTGGTAGTGTTGTGGGGGTGGATCGCTTCTTGGTCGCTTCACAAAGGTGCTATGAGCGTCCTAGACAGCGTGCTGTTAGGCGCTGAATCTTTTATTGGTTCAGCGTAGTCCCGTCGGGTGGGGAGGAGGGGCGGAATGCGCTTCCACGCCGGCAAGCCTCCCTGCCTGCTCCTGGGTCCAGCGATGTCGGCCAAAGTGAGATTCAAATAAAGCAAAAAGAAAAAGAGACAAACTAAAAACGGGTGCTGGGAGACTCCCTGAGCCTTCCAACTGGATGTTGCATAAGGGTTAAGCCATCTTTTGTGTTTAAATCTTTATTGATTTTCAAACTTTGATAGTGCAATACAATTGGTAAATCATAAATACTGCATAGAACGCACTAATAACTATACAATTAAACTATACATTAAACAGTCATTTACTCCCATCCTCATCTTATTATTAATACAATAATACATATGATGTGATTTCAATATTATAATTAAATAATTTAACTCCTCAAAGTACATTTCCCTCCCCCCACCCACCCTCCCTGGATGTGTAAAGAAATCTAATGAAAAAGAAAGAAACATGACCCTTACTGTAATGCAACAAAAGTAGTCAATGGACTCCATACATCATTAAAGGACTTACTAGTCCCCAAACGTTCCGCCATCATTCTTTCATACTTATATGTGGTACACACATTTACCCACCAAAAAGTGTAATTAATCCTGTCATGGTTATTCCAATTATGTGTGATCAGTTGAACAGCTATTCCTGTCATGATCAGAAAAGGCAACTTTTATACTTATCTAAAATAGGCTTAACATGTAGTAACATACCACAAATTACAGCTTCATAGGTTAAGGGAATAGATGACTCAAGAATAAAATTTATTTATCCCCAAATTGATTTCCAGAAATTAAGTATCAATGGACAAAAATATAACAGATGATCCAAAGTCCCTATATTAATATGACAATGCCAGCATCTATTAGATTTAGAATTATCTATTTTTTGTAATCGAACTGGGGGCCCAAAAAAATCCTATGTAATAAAAATAAGCATGTTTGTCTCATAGATGCTGACGCTGTACTTTTCAACCTCCCAAGTCCAAATTCGTGGCCAACGAGACACAGAAATATACTGTTTTATCTCGATGCTCCAAATATCTCTAAGACTATTTTTTTGTTTCTTATTTAAAAATTCAGAAACAATAATAAGCTTTTATTGATCATGTCAGGAGTCGCCATACAACAATCACATTTAACTGGAAGAACTGGAATAGACTCAATTATTGCTTCTGGTGGAATTCATTATGCACATCTATAAAATGGAAAGAGTAATTGCTATACAAAGAGGGAACAATCTGGGGGCCATTGACAAAATATTGTAATGAATAAATACCATTTATCCATTATAAATGCAATAAGAAGGAATGGATGGGGGAGGGATTTTATAATTTTATTAAATATTTAGACCAATAATAAAAAATATTGTATATGAGCTTTGTGAACGCATAGGTTATGGATGGATTGGGAGGGAATGGGTTTAAAATTTTAATGTTGGATATGATAGAGATTCAAGTGTTGTATTCAATTCAATTGTTATTTATTGTTATACTTTTTGTAAGATGTAAAATGAATAAAGATTTATAAAAAAAAAAATAAAGATTTATAAAAAAAAAAATAAAAATTCAGAAATCAATTTGTACCACTGGGCGACCTGTTGCCCTACTAGATCTGTCTGGGTTTAAGCCATCTTTTGAGTCATGGAAAACTGATAAAGCCGCTAAGTGCGTCCAAACGGAATTAAAATTGAGGCCTTCAGCTTGCAGATGAAGTAGATAATCCAACACTTGAGGTATCAATATAGTCTCTGGTGATAACTGACTCTCAGTGCACCAATGAGAAAAACGAGACCACTTCAACCTATATGAGCGATTAGTTGAGACCGCTCGAGATGCTAATAATACTTCAAAAACTGACTGAGAAAAGCACGAAGAGTCGTCTACTTTGGTAAGATTAGTCATGCTGCCAAATGTAGAGCATGCAGGTATGGATGTATCATTCATTCCTCGTCTTGAGTAAGTAGATCTGGATCTTGAGGGAAAAAACGTGGAGGTTGACTGGTCAAAGTGAGGAGCGTTGAAAACCAAATCTGATGAGGCCAATAAGGGGCTACCAATATCATGTGAGCATTGACACTTTTTACTTTCTGTAAGGTTTTCGCAATTAATGGAATTGATGGCAAGGCATATATCATGATGTTTTTCCATGAGATTTGGAAAGCATCTGTTGCTTCTCTGATTGGACTAGATATGGAAAAATACATATAATCTTATAATCACACACTTGATTTTCCTTCATGAATACTTTAAGTACAATATATCATATTTATTTTCATATTTTTATAATGTTTTGGCAGTAACAGACTAGATAACTTTGAATTCTTGGGCCATTTGTGATTTTGAGGGGATGCGAATAAGTCTATCTGTGGCAACAGAGAGCAAATAACTGTGATCTTGAGAGACCACTCATGATGAAAAAGTTGGTGACTTAGCTTGTCTGCTATCACATTCTGTGAACCTGGAAGATAAGAGGCCATGACATGAGAGCCCATTGAAGAGCTAGCTTCCAGATATGCACTGCTTCTTTGCAAAGAGTTTTGGATCCCATGCCACCTTACTTGTTCACATAGAACATTGCTACTTGATTGTCGGCTCGAATATGAATGAAATGACCGGTGAGGTGATAACGAAAAGCATAGAGAGCCTTTCTTATCACACAAAGCTCTAGAAGGTTTATACTGAAACGCCGACAATGTGGAGGCCAGCATCCTTGTGTTTTCCATTGATAAAGGTGGGCTCCCCAATCTTTCTTGGAAGCGTCTGTGGTTAGTACTATTGACGGAAGTAGTGACTGAAAAGGAACCTCTTGAGAAACATTGTGAAGGTCGAGCCACCATTGCAGAGCTGGGAGCAGCACTGGCAGAATTGGAATCTTTTGCGACAATAGATGAAAACTCTGAATTCAATGATGTTTTAGGTACCATTGCATAGGCCTCACATGCAAGCTTGAGAGGGGCACCACTTGCACAGTTGCTTCTAAATGACCAAGAAGTCTCAAGAATGTTCAAGCTGTTACCAAGGAAATGTGATGGAAGTCTGCTTTGCATGTTCATTCATTGGATGTACAGGTTTGGGGGCCTATTCTCCGCAGAAATGGGACATATTGCCTTGTACCCATTACTGAAAAAAGCCAATCTTGACTCTTCCTCACCTTCTAACTGCCGTCCCATAGCAAATATCCCTCTCCTGACTACAATGCTAGAGGCCATCATATCTACCCAGCTCTCATCTTACCTAGAGAGATTCTCCATTCTCTTACCTTACCAACACTGCTTCAGACCCAGCTTCAGCACTGACTCCCTACTGGTCTCATTAATCTCAAGGTACAACAATTACATTCTCGCAATAAATTTGCTATCCTATTACAATTCGATCTCTCTGCAGCTTTTGATGTCGTCCACCACGACATTCTAATTTATCAACTTTCTGAGATCGGCATTGACTCCACAGTCTTAGAGTGGTTTTCAAGCTTCTTACGTTCCCGCTCCTACACTGTCAACACAAATGGCACCACGTCCGCTCCTTGGAAACCGACTTGCGGAGTCCCACAGGGATCACCCCTATCCTCTTCAACATCTATATGTCCTCTCTGAAACTCTTCCATCTATCTCCCCTCAAAACTATCTATACATATGCTGATACATCCTTGTCCTTCTCGAGACAGACTCGAACCTTACCAACCTCTCTGAGAACATCACAACCTGCATAACGAAACTTCAATCCTGGTCCCTCTCAGTTCAAATGAAACTGAACGAGTCCAAAACAAACTACTCTGGCTCGGCCCAAAATTAGAACAGCTACCCACCCTCTTCTCACTGCCCTCTGGCGCCACACTGCAGCTTGAGTTCTCAATCAAGGTCTTAGGCAACATTATTGATTCTTTTCTTTCCTTCAATGACCACCTCAACTCCTTGGTAAAACCATGCTTTTTTAGCATCCACATGCTGAGGAAAGTAAGATCCTGCTTCCGCCAACAACATTTTGCCGTCCTTGTTCAATCTATCATCCTCTCCAGACTAGACTATTGTAATTCCATCTATCTAAACTAACTAAAAAAAGCCTTCAAAGACTTCAGCTAATTCAGAACACTGCAGCCAAGCTGATCTTCGCAAAACGCAAATTCGATCATGTTTCCCCACTTCTGTCCAAACTTCAGTGGCTCCCAATAATTTTCAGGGTTCATTTCAAATGCGCCTGCCTAGCTTTTAAGATCCTACACGGCATCCTACCTCCACTAATCCCTCTTTCTTGGAACTCCTCGAGCCCTGACACCACCAGGCCCACCCAAAAACTTAAACTATCCTTCCCTTCGTTAAAAGGTATCCTCCATGTGGGAAAATTGGGCAAATCTCTCTTTTTCAGAATCACAGAGCTCTGGAATAATCTTACTGCCCCCACTACGGAATCTGGGCTCCTTCCAATTATTCCGTAAGCACCTGAAAACTAGGATCTTCACAAAATTGTAATGTTCTCTCCCCCCCCTGGACTCAACATCCAACCCCTCTATGCTATTCCTTCCTTTATTAAACTCTTGTAAACCGTGCCGAGCTCTATAATTAAGGAGAGGATGCGGTATATAAACTTAAGGTTTAATTTAGTTTATAAGAAACCAACTCTCCTATTTGCTTTGTATCTTTTGTACCGACTAGGTTAGCTTGGTTTGTGACCTTGTTTTTGAGGCGGACTGTTTGATTTGGGATGATGTTGTTTGTTTTGGGGGGTTGTGAAGAGTTTTTGTACAGAGATTCACATTGTTCATTTGCTTCTGTATTATCTATGGATTTGTTATTGCGTTTCTTATATTTCTTTTTTTTTTTTTTAATTCTTTATTCATTTTATAATTCACAAGTGTACAGTAAATATCAAACAATTAGAATACAATATCACTTGAAAATCTACCATATCATACAACAAAAAGATATAACCCCCACCCCCTCCCACTTCCATATACAACAAAAAATATACCACATGAATATAATATCTTATCATTCATATATATTATTAATAGAAATCCAACTCCCCCCGATCCACATGTAAGAATTAAAATTGGGAAAAGTATAAATTATTCATTATAATAATTTAAAAATGGCCCCCACACATCCTTAAATTTATTATAGTAACCTTTTTGAACTGCCAACGCTCTTTCCATTTTAAACACATGACATACTGAATTCCACCAGAAGCAATAATTCAACCTTGTACAATCTTTCCAGTTATACGTTATTTGTTGAATGGCAACTCCTGTCAATATCATCAAAAGATTATTATTATTAGCAGATATTTGAGGCTTAGCTCTCATCAGCATGCCAAATAAAATTGTGTGGTAAGATAATGCTACATAATTTTCCATTAAATGATTTATTTGATCCCAAATAGAGATCCAAAAATTTTTAATAAATGGACAATAAAATAACAAGTGATCTAAAGTTCCAGCATCAAGGTTACAATGCCAACATCTATTAGACCTAGAGCAATCCAATTTTTGTAAACAAACAGGGGTCCAGAGTGTTTCGTATATTTCAATAAAAAAGATTTAACATAAATGGCACAATGTCTGAATTTTAGCCATCGGCAGAATTGCCTTTGCTACTGTCGAATCCAGGTTGGCACCTATGAATTGAGTAGGTTGAAGATTTGATTTCTTGTAGTTGATCAAAAATTCCAGATGGATAAGAGAGATAGTAGCCTGCAATGCTTGAGAGTTGTGCTCTGGAGAAGAATCCATGATCAACCAATCGTCTAAATATGGCTATATGGATACATTTAATTTGCGAAGATGAGTTACTGCTACCATTACATATTTTGTGAAAACTCTGAGTGCCGACGTGAGGCCAAAAGGCAAAACCTGGAATTGGTAATGATTGTCTGCAAACAGGAATATGAGGAATTTTTGGTAGGTTGGATGTATAGGGATATGGAGATATGCATCTTGAAGGTTGAGCGATGACATCTAACATTCCCGGTCCAGAAGTGGTAGAATGGCGGACAGAGAAATCATCCAAAATCTCTGTTTGTGAATATATTTGTTGAAAGCTCTGAGATCCAGAATGGGTCGTAGACTTCCCCCTTTCTTTGGAATTAGGAAATACCTGGAATAAAATCCAGTGTTTCTCTCTTGAAAGGGTACCTCTTCTATAGCTTGAATGTTTAGAAGTCAGGAAATTTCCTGTTGCAATTGGTGTTGATGAAGTGTGGGCATGAGTGAATTCCTTGGAGGCCAAGGAGGGAGATTGACAAAATGCAACCAATAACCGCAGTGTACTATTTGAAGCACCCAACGATCGTTTGTAATCATGGTCCAAGCATTTTAGAAGTGTGTAAATTCTGCCCCCGACTGGAATACCTAGCGGAATTACTGCCTCAAAAAGACTGAACTGGTTTCTGCTGTTGAGTAGATGAAGTCCGTTGCTGTTTTTTTAGGATGAGAAGATTTCTGTGTATTATACTGGCACTGAGTATTTTGATTATGGCAAGGTTGCTGATTCTGATAAGAGCGGTTGTAAGGTAATTGTTTCTTAGATGAAAACTGCTTCTTGTGATGATAATAAGGAAGTCGTTTATATGCCGATTTTACCTGCTCAGATTTATCGTCTTCTAAGGTGTCTAAGGTAGTACAATCTTCCTTCAGCATCTCTATAAGTTCCTTTACCTTATCACCAAAAAGGTTCTCTCCTGTACAAGGGGCATCCGCTATCTTCTCATGAGCATCCAACCCCAATACAGACGTTTTCAACCACGACATCCATCTAGTTGATATACCCACTGCAGTCCCTCTGACAGCCGTACCGTATGCATCATGAGCTGCATGAATCATATTTTTTGAACACTCCTCTAGCGGCAGAAAAATGTTCTCCATTGACGCAAACAATGAGGGCAATGACTGCTCAAAGGCCTTCTGTATGTTCTCCATGATGGTATACAGTGTATATAGTGAAATTGATGCACCGCGATATGAGAACTGAGCATTGCATTTTGAAACATTTTCCTGCCCAGAGAGTCCATAATCTTCATATCTTTTGAAACAGGGGTATTTGAGAAATCACATGAACTTTTGGCTTTCCTCATGGCAGATTTTACTACCAAAAAATGCTGAGGAAGTTGCATTTTTCCATGACCCAATAGTGGCTGAACCTTATATTTAGATTCAAGACTTCTCTTGGTAGCTTGAATAGAGAAAGGGGAACTCCAAATAAATTTATGATTCTCCTGAAGCACTTCATGCAAAGGAAGTGCTTTAATTTCTTTTGGAACGTTCAAATACATAAGCACATATATATAAGCACATAAGCAATGCCTCCACTGGGTCAGACCCGAGGTCCATCGTGCCCAGCAGTCTGCTCACGCGGCGGCCCAACAGGTCCAGGACCTGTGCAGTAATCCTCTATCTATACCCCTCTATCCCTTTTTCCAGCAGAAAATTGTCCAATCCTTTCTTGAACCCCTGTACTGTACTTCAAAACTGTTAAATTTTCCGCTCTAGGATCTTTCTGACTAAATGCAGAAATCTGCAAGGCTTCTGCCATGGAAATTAAGAATTTTGAATACGAAGTATCCTCAGGTTGAGAAGTGCACATTGACTGCGGAGGTGATAGGTCTGATGGTAGACCCGTTGATTTTCTATCTTCAGGAGATGTATGTACTGGTGAAAGAACTGGAGATTTAGGTTGAGATGCAGTCTCTGACATGACTGATAGAGCATGCAATGAGCTTGGAGAGGAAGACATTGACCATGATCGATGCCTGGTATGAGATGGTTAGTCTGTGTGGATCTGTGAATACAATTCTGGTTGTACAGACTGGAGAACTGGTTGTTCAGACTGAAGAACTGGAGGAGACTAGAGTGGTTGTTGTACACTAGGTTGACTGTGTGACAATATTTGAAGAAGTTGCTTCAGTTGAGAGGACAAATCAGAAGGAAGTGAGATATTTCTGACAGGAACGAAAACGTAACTTGGGTTGTAACTGCAATGCAGATAAAATAAAACTGAGTGGGGGTATGGCAAGGGCATATTTATACTGTACTACAATGGTAGGAATGGGCTACACATGCGCAGAAAGCTTTCTAAGCTGGCCAATCACTCCGGGTCAGTGCCGTCAACCATGACATCATCAGAGGTGTGACTAGGAGGATCTCTGTCCATGGAGAAACTTAACTTTTTTGATCCTCATTCTTTTGGGGAACATGTGGTGAAATGGGATCAAAGCTGCAACTAGCTTTTCTAGCAAGGCTGTCAGAGAGGAAGATGTTGAACTGAGAAAGCCTAGATACATCACAGATACAGAAAAGAAATATCCAGTAAATTAACATGGATGCTAAATCATTCTCTCGCATAAGGAAGGGAAGGAAGAAGGCTTTCTCTAAATCAAAGTGCAGTAATATATTTGTGTTTTTTCCAACAAAGGACCAAGGTTCTAGGTTCTAGTAATACATGAGCGTATACTTGTGCTTCTTCTAAGGTAAGGTTGAGCTCCTATTAGTGAATACAGAATGTATAAGAGAGAAGGCAGGAGAAATCTGTGACTCAATACACAAACAGTTACTTACCTGCAGCAGGTGTTCTCCAAGGACAGCAGAATACAAATCTGGGTGATGATATCCAATAGAGTTCCCTGCAGGAACATTTTCCCAGCACTAAAGTACAGAACTTTTGAGACAACTCAACAATGCATACTAATGTTGGATTAGACCATGTGAGTCCATTACAAGCTTAATCAGAACACAGCTCCTTGGGGAGGTGGGAAGTTTTATGAGGATCTATATCCTACTGTACTTGAAGAACACATGCTGCATGTAAGTAACCATTTTCTTCATGGACAAGCAGGATAGTAACATTTTCAGATGCCTTTAACAGAATACAAGAGACACCCTAGCTACTTTTTGGAGGCAACCAGTGTAATACTTGTATGCGTTTCTCTCTTTTTAAAAAAAAATATCCTGGAACCAAAAGAAAATGGCCTAAATGGGATAGTGTTTGATGCTAATCCCCAAATAGATCCTGGAAGACTGTCTGGCCAAACCTATTGTCACATTGGGGGTCCTGTTCTTGTCCAAATGCAGCTCTGTTAATCTCTTCCATGGAGGCTGATCTCAAGTGGGCTAACAATGCCACCATAGCTCTGTCATTATGAGCTATGATATGACCCTCTAGGGTTTGGCCTGCCCGGGCATAAGTGTAGAAAATGCAGTCTGCTAGCCACTTGAAAAGTTTGTATTTGTTGATAACAACCTTCATCTTGTTTAGGCTAAAAGAAACAAAAAGCTGGGCTTTAGTTTGCTCCATAGAGAAAGCTAAAGCTCTTATGTGATCCAACATGTACAGTATGCTTTGTACCAATAAAAACAAAAACTGTGGATACAGATGTTCCGTAGATAATTTATTAAACACTGACATATAAAACCATGAAAATTCAATTTAAAAAGTACAATGATAAAAAATACTGTGATAAAAATCCAACCGGACTCTACACGGTCCGTGTTTCAGCGAACACGCCTTCCTCAGGGGTCCAATGGTTTGCAAACTCACATATAAAGAATTGGACTGAAAACAGTCTATTGTCTTTAAACATGTGAGCAAAGAACACCGCAGACAAGCTGAAGTAGCAAAAAAAATGCCTTAGCACGTTTTTTTTGCTACTTCAGCATGTCTGCGGTGTTCTTACATGAAAGAGCCTGAAAAAACACCATGCTGAGACAATGGCATCCAGAAGGACAATCTTGATTGTCAGATCCAGAAGAGAAGCTGCCATCAGTATCTTGAAAGGGGCTTTCTCAAAGCCTGAAGAATGATGTTAAGATTCCACAAAGGGAAAGGATGATGCCAGGGAGGTCACAAACGAAATGCCCCTTCTCATAAGTCTGATTACAGCTGGAACAGCAGGAAGCACACTATAGAGCCTTTGCTTGCTTGTAAGCATGAAAAGCCTGCACCCTGAACTTCACGGGAGGCCACTGCTAAAACTCTCTTTAGGCCTGCTGGAAAAAAAGCCTGGACCAATGAAATGAGAAAACTCTCAGGTTCCACCTGGTCCTTATCTCACCACTGTGAAAAGCCTTCCAGGCTGTGGCCATAAGAAGCCATAGAAGAGGGCATCATTGATCACAAAAGTGTCGTCTACATCTGAAGAACCATGCTATATCAAGGTTTCAGCGCTCAATAGCCATGCTGTAAGTGCAAAGTGCTGCAGATGCTCCACGGGCACTGGACCTAGACTGAGGAGGTAGCGATGAAGAGGGAGTTGGAGCCTCATGTCCCGCTGAAGAGGGACAAAATCCACATATCACAGATGATGAGGCCAGTCTGGAGCAACTAGAATCACTAGGTCAGGATGTGTCGCCATCCAGCAGATGACCCGACCACACAGAGGCCACACAGGGAACATATAAAGAAGCCCATAAGCCATCCAGGGCTGCAACAAGGCATTCAACCATCAGCTTCCTTTCTGTTCCGTGACTGAAGAAGTACCTGACCTTCACGTCCTCAGCTGAAGCCATCAAACCCAGCAGGGGCTGCCCTCAACACTGCACAATCAGACAGAAAGCTGTCCATGAGAGGGATCATGCTCCCGGGTCTAGTACTGGTTGACTGAGAAAGGCAGCCTACACTTTGTCGATTCCAGCCACATGGGCTGCCGATAGTGACAGAAGAGATTCCATCCAATGAAACAGCATGGGAATTTGCTGGCCCAAGGGAGCACTTCATGAGCCCCCTTGACCAATTACGTATGCCATGGCGTCGTCATAAAGTACTTGTACTGCTGTTCTCTCCAGAGTGGGCTGGAGAGCGAATAACTGCAGCCAAATCACCTGGACCTCCAGATGAGTAATCGACGAATGCTTTGGACAAGGAGTCCAGAGCCCTTGAATGGAGCTGTCCCTGCAGTAAGCACCCCAACCCGATGGCAAGCATCCATCATAATAGACATCCACTCAGATCCGAAGAAGCCTGCCTTGGTGGAGAGCCTTCCCTTGAAGCCACCAGCCCAAACTGCTGCGAGCCAGTACTGTCCAGGGGAGGGAAACCTGAAGGGGAGGACACTGCTGAGATCACTAAGAGAGGAGGATCTCCTGAAAAGGGCACAAGTACGCTGTGGCCCAGGGGACCGCTTCCAAGGAGGTTGTCAGGGACCTTATCACCTGCAGACAAAGCCAGGCCACGGAAGCTGGACAGGCCAGAAGATCTCTGATCTGGAGTTGTAGTTCGTGACTGCGTGCCTCAGGAAAAAACAAACGTGCCTCAGGAAAAAACAAACGACCCTGTCAGATGTCAAGAGAAGGCCCAGAGACTCCAAGGACTGGAACAGCGTCAACTGGCTCTCCCTGAAATTGATTGTCCAACCTAAAGCCTGTAGCAGAGACACTACTGTCTCCACCGCACTTTCTTGTTGAAACAGAGCCCAAATCAACCAATCATGCAAGTAAGGAGGAACAAGAACACCTTGGAGAAAAGCCGCCACAACTATCATCACTGTGGTGAAAGTGCGGGGTTGCCGTTGCAAGGCCAAAAGACAGAGCTGTGAACTGGAAATGCTGTTGCAGAACATGGAAATGCAGAAATCTGCGATGCTCTGGAAATATTTGAATATAGATGAAAGCCTCGGCGAGATTCAAAGACGCTAGAACTCCCCAGATGACACCAAACTATTTGGTGGGGCTAGGACTAAAGAGGACTGCGAAGATTTACAAACAGACCTGAACAAATTAGGGGAGTGGGTGACGAGATGTCAGATGAAGTTCAATGTAGAGAAATGTAAAGTCTTGCATGTAGAAAACAGAAACCCGAAGTACAGCTATACAATGGGAGTGCTGTTATTGGGTGAGAGTACCCAAAAAAGGGACTTGGGAGTAATAGTAGAGACATTGAAGCTGTCGGCACAGTGCACAGCGGCCACTAAGAAGGCGAATAGAATACTAGGTATAATCAAGAAAGGTATTACAACCAGAACAAAAGAAGTTATCCTGCCGTTGTATCAGGTGATGGTGCGCCCACATCTGGAGTACTGCGTCCAATATTGGTCGCTGTACCTTAAGAAGGATATGGCGATACTCGAGAGGGTTCAGAAGAGAGCAACACATTTGATAAAAGATTGGAGAAACTGGGGCTCTTTTCCCTGGAAAAGCGGAGACTTAGAAGGGACATGATAGAGCCTTATAAGATCATGAAGGGCATAGAGAAAGTGGAGAGGGACAGATTCTTTAAACTTTCAAGAACTACAAGAACGAGAGGGAATTCAGAAAAATTAAGAGGGGACAGATTCAGAACCAATGCTAGGAAGTTCTTCACCCAAAGGGTGGTGGACACCTGGAATGCGCTTCCAGAGGGTGTGATAGGACAGAGTACAGTATTGGGGTTCAAGAAAGGATTAGATAATTTCCTGAAGGAAAAGGGGATTTAGATAGAGTATCCTATACAGGTCCTGGACCTGATGGGCCGCCGCGTGAGTGGACTGCTGGGCATGATGGACCTCTGGTCTGACCCAGCAGAGACACTGCTTATGTTCTTATGAGTCAGCAGCAATGACTGTGCCCACGGCTTCCATTCAGAAATAAGGATTGTGCAGGAAGCGAGTGACTTGACATGAGATCCAGAATAGGCCTCCAGTCCTCCAATCATATTTTGACATGATGAATTATAAAGAGAATCTGCTGAAGCCTCAGCCATGGTCTGGAATGCGTACTAGTGCTCGAGGCAGATCCACAGGCAGACAACTTTCTTGTGCCCCTCCCGAATGATGTCCCGTATTCATTTACAAGTATCTGAGGACATGCGAGTCCACTCCAAGTAAACTGAGCTAGACAGCCCTCTGAAGGGCCATTTAGGAGCCTTAGCTGCTTCGGATCTGGATGATGGAAAACAGCTGGAATTTGAAAAATTGGCACAGTGACTGTATTCCTGGGAATATCTGTGAGGATGAGCCTGAGGATCTCTGACAAAAACAGCAGGAGGGACAAAAAATACCACTGTCCCCTCCCAAAGTCCAGCAAGACTTGTTCACAGGGAGAGACGTAGGGCGGTGATCTGCAACACTGGCCAGAAGTCATCTAGACCTGTCCCCAAAAAGAACCAGATTCTTGAAAGGAAGACTGCTGAATGTGGCCTTGGAGGCAGTGTCCCCAGCCCAAGGACAGAGTTAAAAATATCAGCACATAGACACCGAAAAAGTGGCAAGAACTTGGAGATCAAAAAGGGCATTCACCACATATTCCACACCGTTCAGCATTAGCTGGGGACAAACATCCACTTCTGCAGAGGACCCTGCGCAATCTTGTGTGACCAGCATGTGCCACTGTCGCTGCTGCTGCCTTGAAGCCTGAAGAAACCACTTAAAATTTTTTATTTTTTAAAATAAAATATTCACTGTGCGATCCTGGAAGTCCTTAAACATTACTCCTCCAACATCAGGGAGGGCTGCACACCGGGAATCCTGTGCCACAGTGGAATCCACATTAGGGAGCTCAAAACTGTTGAACAGCAGGAGCCAGCAGAGAAAGCTTAATACATAGCTTGAGAGCCAGAAAGAGAAGTCTAGGCATCCTATTGCTTGTAACCAGACCAAGAAGCTGGTTTTATTTTTTGCTCTTTCAGAACCCCCAGCAGTAAAAGGGGAGAAAACCATGCATAAAAGGCCTGCTGACAGAGTGGTCCTTAACTAAATACGAACTCCCAGGGCGATCGTGCATACTAGTCCCAGCAAGGGAATCAGCCAGATCCAAAACAAAGGCAGAGTCAAGAGATAAAGGCACCATAATATCCAAAGGGCATATTGCAATTGAGCTCTACCATAGCTGGACAAGAGGGCTACTGAAAAGGGAGCTCTGCCACTGGCACCACTGGGCTAAAGAAAACCGATACGCCTGCCGGTTGCAGACAACGAGCTGGGTCCAAAGAATATATTTTCCAGATGAGCCGAAAAAATTCCAGTATAAAGCCACACCGTGAGCATTGCAGGGCCCTGCTGAGGCACTCGCATTGTGTCAAGAGTTCCCAGACATGGAACGCAGGCGTTTGGTGCCTCTTGGCGAGATATTTCCATGAAATCATAGATCCAGGCTTGCTCCCCAGCCCTGGGGGACCTGAAGGAGGTGAAGCCCAAAGCTCCCTCCTACCCCCCCCCCAGTGTGCTGCGGCACGCAGTATATAGTCTCAGATCTGGTGCCAATCTTGTACAACCAAGGTACACATCCAACATATTAGGGGCTGGGGAGTCCATCCCAAATGATTTTCAATCCAATCAAGGGGTTTTGAGGCAGCAATAATACTTTGAGAAAAAGATAGTTTAAAATTCAAAATGGCCGCAGCCAGTGAATTCACACCAAAAATGGCAAAAATAAACAAAATCTGAAAAGAAAAAGTAGCAATTTAGGATCTGGGGAGTTGGGGGACCTGAACCCTACTCTAAGAAATTGTGAAAAATGACTTTTAAATCCTTTAACAAGCCATCCCTGAGTTCCCATAGAAAATAATGGAGGGTTACTCATAGTCACTGAAGTGCCTTTCCTGTTAGCTTTTTCATGCAGCAGCTGAATGGAGAAAGGGATTTTATGCCTCAGAATAGCTCCAAATGGAACAGACTTGAAGATCTTCAGACTGCCAGTTGGATAGACACCAACTGCGATTGGGGGCAGGAAATGCAGCCTGCACCTTGAAACCCAGAGGTGGAGGGGTTTCACTCCATCACATACAACCTGCGCTTAAAACCCATGACGAGGTTAGTAGGCAAACAAACTCCCAGGGGAATGGTGGCACAAAGCAGGCTGTATCCACAGATCCACCAAAGTTTCTCTGTGAAGCAGCAATCTGGTTCTGCGGGACTGCATCTTTTCCTCTGGCAGGGGACCACCGGAAAGGGATCTCAAGGCACTGAAGACACCAAAAAAGTGAACTTTATGCAAAAAAAGAAAACAAAGCAGAGCAATTCAAAAGACTTCTACACAGATTGCTTGCAGAAACTGAAACTGGATAAAACTAGCTCTCGTTCTAAGTGGGGAGGAGCATGTGCTCAGAAAAGTGTTGGATTTCTGCAACTCCCAGATTGTGGATTGGGATTGAACACTTAGCATAGGGAATCTGGAAGGGACGTAAAAGAATCCCTCTTTGGTGCAGCAAAGGAAGGTCAGAGACACCAGTCGGAAAACAAATGTGAAACTGATAACTAATAAGCAAGTCCTAGAGATGAGATCACAGATCTCTAGAGGCAAAACGCAGCAAAGATGTCTCCATCAGTTGTATTCATTAACCATAAATCTTGCATAAAGGATAAAGATGCAAGGATGAGAGCTCAAAGCCATACCTTCTCTTTCAACTGTTGACGGTCTTGCAATCCAGGTAGAAACATACTGACTGATGCCAATGCAGCAACAAAAAATCCTGCCATCCGTTCTCTGAGTTCTTTCCCTAGCACAGGATTTTCTGCTATTTCTGGTGAAGGACAAAATGCAGAAGAAATCAAAAGTGTGCACAATATGGATAAAAGGGTTTATCACCAACAATCCTAATGAAGAAGCATGGAAATTCTCAGAGTCTAGATGCTACTTTACCTTTGGATGTGGTAAGCACTGGCTGCAGGTAACTTGCCCCAAGAAGAATGGTGTCCAGGACTGGATGATGTACAGAGAGCAGGCTGGAGTAATAATGACAGAAAACAGAGTAGCTGCTGGTGTCTACGGCCTCACAGAGAATGACCAGGCACTGTGCAATAAGATCAGAGTGAGAAGCAGCAAATGATTCACAGCATGTTCAGGAAAAGATAGAGATAGCACCCACAAGCCAATACATTCACAAAAGGAGAGAGAGAGTATAACCCTACAGAAGAGTTAAGGCAGTACATTACAACTCAGCTCATGGTTTCTAATAAAAGATTAAAGAAAAATTATGCTTTCTAATATAGTAACCCAACACAAAAAGGAGTGGGGAAGGGACTAGTCCGGAACAAATGTACATTTATTTAAAAAGTTTAAATCGTATGTGTGCAGATGTCATCAGATGTCATCAGAATGCGCATAAAATAGCTAAAAAGATCAGAAGGGTATATCAAAGAAAATCAATATTGTTTTTATTTTAAAAAGGTTCTGCCATCGAAATTTTCAGATTAACATAGAATTGCATGTTGAATGTGAAGGGACATCATGAAAGCAAAATAAAACCAAAAATGAAAAAAAAGGACATGGTGTAACTAAAGAAATTTATCATAAGAAAACACCATAAAAATTTTTTGAATGAAAAAAGGGAATAATTTACAAAAATGTATAAAAAAGAAATAAAACATGTAGTGTGTGCAAAAGCCCTTTAGCCAATGAAGCTGGTAAGGATTACTCATATGACAGGAATCACAAACCAGAGTAAAGCATATCAAGAAAGAATATGATATTTAAAAATAGGTCAGTATAATGGAGCCAAAAAAAAAAAGTAATTTAGAATGCACACCGATTCTTAAAATAGGGGAGGTTTGGTCTTGGTATGTAAAGATATATGAATCATGGCTTATTTAAACAATATCAAACAATGCAACAACCTCAACCCTTGTTAGGTTGGGTTTTCAGGATTTCCCACATGAATATACACGAGCTCTATTTGCATACAATGGGAAGCAGTGCATGCAAATAGATATGCAAATTCATTGGTGAAATCCTGAAAACCTGTCTGGATTGCAGCCCTCGAGGACTGACGTTGAACAACTCTACAGTAAGCAACCAGTTTGCAAAAATGTGCACTAGCATGGGAGACGACACTGGATACATGTGCTCATGGATTCATGCCAGCAGCACTCATATTCTGCACACAAAAAAGTTGTGCTGTCGCCTAGAATTGCATGCACATACTTCCACGCCTATTCTGGAATGCTATTCTGTCCATATACGGTAATTTTTGCAATGCTAATTTTTATGCAGAGTAGTGTTTCAGTACATGTGCGAATCTACAGTCATGTGAAAAAATTAGGACACCCAGGAAATGTTTCTTAAGAAATGTTCACATATCGATGTCAAATCTTTTTCTTTTGAATTTTAAATTTTTAATAGTTTTCAACCAAATAAACAATCTGTATAACAGAAGTAAACAGCCATTGCAGTAGTACAAAATCCAAAGCCTACAGAATACAGTGCAAAATTACATCAATGTCCCCACCTCCCTTTACTTCCCCCCCCCCCCCCCACCATCTGTAAAGGACAAACAACAGGATCAAGCATTCCCTTAACCTTCTAAATATTCAGTTTCTGGGTAATAACAGTTCATGTTTTCATAGATTGCAAATAATAACCCCCTTCATTTGGCCACATATAATTCCATTCTCCCCATCAAGGAGAGTTTCCCTTTCCACTCAGTCTGATCAGGTACCAGGGACTGTTTCCAGTAAGCGGCAATGAGACATTTAATCGCCACCAACCCCATACGCAGAACTTGGGTTTGCCATGCGGTCTCACATACATTAGACATCCCCAGGAGGCAGGCTTGGGGGGTACAGGAACAGGGATCCCCAACATTAGGGACAAAGATCCCATCACCTCCTGCCAGCAAGGCACCAACACCGGATACTCCCACCAGATATGTAAGAAGGTACCTACAGCAGCTTGACATCGCCAACAGGTAGCCGACAATGCAGGATACATCTTATGGAGCCACTCCGGAGTAAAATAACATCTACTCAATACCTTATAGGCATTCTCCTGAATTAAAGCACATGTGGATGTTTTGCCCACCTCCGCACAGATAGTCTCTCACTCTTTAGATATAAAGGAACATTGTAGGTCCCTCTCCCATTGACTCCTAAAACTAAGATGCGGAATCACCCGACCCCTTAAATATTGATAAATTATGGAGATAGGCTTGGGCGCTCTCTGTAATATCCCCCATAGGTGTTCCAATTGTTCAGCCTCAACTAAAGAAACCTTGTCCCATCCATTTACTACCATAAAGTTTTTCACTTGAAGATAGGCCAAATAGTCCCCTGCCCGGGCGAACTTGTAAGGACTCAAAAGATATGTAATGTAATGTAATATAATGTAATTTATTTCTTATATATCATGGTCCCCTGTCTCAAGAAATCCTGAAATTGAAGTAGCCCTATGCGCCCCCACCTCTCAAAAACAGGATTGGTTTTTCCCACTCCAAATTGGGGTTCCTCCTGCAAAGAAGCAAAAGTAGAGGTCAGCCGCCCATTATTACAGTCTAGTTTAGTTCTAACCCATAATTTAACCAAGTGCAGTATGAGTATATAAGGATTATCTGTCTCCGACTCCCATTGTTGGACAGTCTGAGCCAACCAGAGTTTAGCAGCCAATCATCCCCAGGCCACAATACACTGCTCCAACTGAACACCCCATTTGTGAAATCCCAGGTTCCACTCCAATAACATCCGCAATTGCGCTGCCTGATAATACATTACATTACATTACATTACATTACATTAGGGATTTCTATTCCGCCATTACCTTGCGGTTCAAGGCGGATTACAAAAGGTTAATTTAAAAAGATAGAATTACAATGATTAGCTAGAGAGGTAAGTTGTAGATCTTAAGAGCATTTAGAGGTCGTGTTGTTATTGCTGTTTCAGGAATTTCTTGAAAAGTGTGGTTTTTATTTCTTTTCTGAACGTCCTATAGTCTGGGGTGGTCATCAGAAGGTTGGAGATCTGGTTGTCCAGTCTTGCGGCTTGAGTGGCTAGGAGGCCGTCGTGTAGTTTTGTTCTTTTTACTTCTTTGATTGGGGGGGGTATGAATGGGGAGTGCGTTTTTCTGTGTCTGGTACTGGGTGCTTGGATGAGGCGATTGTTCAGGTATGATGGGCTGTCTCCGTGTAGGGTTTTAAATAAGATGCAGTAGAATTTGAATTGGATTCTTTCTTGGATTGGGAGCCAGTGTGAGTTGATGAAGGCTTCAGTGATGTGGTCATGTTTTTTCAATGAGTAGATGAGTCTCAAAGCTGTATTTTGGATTGTTTGGAGTTGTCTTATCGTAGTTGCAGGACATGGAAGGAAGAGTATGTTACAGTAGTCCAATATACCTAGTATTAGGGATTGTACTATAAGTTGGAATTGTGTTCTTTCAAAGAATTTTCGGACTTGTCTCAGGTTTCTCATGATTGCGAATGATTTTTGAATTGTTTTATTTATTTGCGGTTGCATTGTGCAGCATCTGTCTATGGTCATGCCTAGTAGTTTTATGGTGGTTTGGATGGGATAATTGGTTGTGTTTATGTCTAGGTTGGTTGTGGTTTGGATCTTGTCATTTTCTAGGAGGATGAATTTGGTTTTGTCTTGGTTGAGTTTAAGTTTGTGATTTTCCATCCAGGTTGTGACTGCTTCAAGTGTTTGGTGAAGTTTGTCTGTCATGGTAGGTTTAGAATGATCGTATGGGATGAGGATGGTGATGTCATCCGCATAACTATAGGAGGTTATGCCTAGATT
Organism: Geotrypetes seraphini; assembly: GCF_902459505.1. Taxonomy (NCBI): domain Eukaryota; kingdom Metazoa; phylum Chordata; class Amphibia; order Gymnophiona; family Dermophiidae; genus Geotrypetes; species Geotrypetes seraphini. The sequence continues at coordinate 105,432,018 of NC_047088.1, read as the reverse complement.
ATCCAGATGCGTTCCTAGAGAAGCAGTGTAGAGATTGAAGAGGGTAGGGGATAGTGGAGATCCTTGTGGTACGCCGCAGGGGTTTGACCAGGATTCTGACTTTTCTTTGTTTGATTTTACACTGTAGGTTCTGAGTTTTAGGAATCCTTCAAACCAGGAGTATACTTTATCTGAGATGCCTATTGCATCTAAGATCTGTAGAAGGATGTTGTGGTCTACTAGGTCGAATGCCGCCGATAGGTCCAGTTGTATGAGTAGCATTTTTTTCCCTGTACTAAGTTGTTGTCTGACGGTATCCATAAGGGAGCCTAGTAGTGTCTCTGTGCTGAAGTTTGTTCTGAAGCCTGATTGCATGGGGTGTAGTAGGTTATGGTCCTCTATGTAATTGGTGAGGAGTTTGGCTACTAGGCCTTCTATAATTTTGACATATAGCGGAATTGAGGCTATAGGTCTAAAGTTAGATGGGAGGTTTTGTGGTGCTTTTGGGTCTTTCTGGATAGGGGTGATGACAATTTCGCTGAGGTCAGCAGGGAATGTGCCTTCTGTGAGTGTGAATTGGATCCATTGTAGAGTTATGGTGCGGAATTTTACACTAGAGGTGGTAAGGAGATATGAGGGGCAATGGTTGAGGTCACAGGAGGCATGGCTGTATTTTTTGTAGAATTTGTTGAATTCTGACCATTGTATGTTAGGGAATTGAGTCCAGATTCTGTCTGCTGCGATTGCCTCTTTTCCTGTAGGGTGGATTGTGATTGGATTTTGATGGGATGGATTGAGGATGAGTGTGGCTCTGGTGTTGGTGATTTTGTTCTTGAAGTGTTCTGCTAGGAGGGTGGGTGATGGTGGAGGTGTGTTAGTGGTGGTAGTGTATAATACCAATGGAGGTTTGGAACCCCTTTTCCCCCCTTAGCTTGATCCACCCACAACACCCGCTGGGAAAGTCTAGGTGCTCTATTCTGCTATACAAAGTTCCGGAATTCTGCTTTCAACAGTTTAAATGTCCGTGTTGGTATGGGAATTGGCAAGATCTGAAACAAATAATAACCTGGGTAAGATATTCATCTGAAGAACAGCAATACGGCCCTCCCAAGAAAGCCAAAGCCCCTGCCACCATTGAAGATACATCCAGATCTGTCGAACGATGGGGCCATAATTAGCCTCATACAAACAGGTCAAGTCCCTAGGCAGGAAGATTCCCAGGTACTTAAGACTCTTAGTGACCCACTTAAAGGGGAACTGGCTATGAATTGTTCAAACCCGGTCTTCCCCCAGGGTAAGATCCATCAGCTCGGTCTTATCTAAGTTGGTCTTAAAACCAGACGCCCTCCCATAGTCCTCAAAAATACCGAGCAACTGGGGTATAGTGTGTTCTGGATCTATCAAGTACAAAAGGATATCATCAGTAAATAATGCTATGCGGTTTTTTTATCTACCCTACCCGAATTCCTCTTAAAAGAGGATGGCTCCTGATCAAGATCACCAGAGGCTCTATGGAGAGTGCAAAAAGTAGGGGGGACAACAGACATCCCTGTCGAGTGCCCCTTGCTATGGAAAAAAATTCTGTGTACTGTGACACACTTATCCCTTGCTCTAACCAGCCGAGGGACTAAGTGTGTTGAGTTCTGGCCTGTCGGCATGGCCTCCTCAGGTTGGAGGAAGGCTTTTCAGGTTAGAACAGCCCTAGGCGCCTGCCTAGTCTGCTAGGCCACACTGAGAGTAACTTATAAAGAGAAGACCACACAGGTAAGTCTTGTTACAAAAGAATGTTCTTGAGCTTTATTGAACCCGGGGGTCTGAATACCATCAGCCACCCGTATGTCATGGCAAAAATTATAAAATACAAAATAACTTGCAGTTGTCAGAATGGCTTGCTATAAATGCCACATACAGTTCAATAACCCTGGACCTTCCAGTTTACATACAGTCCTCTTCACCAGGGAAAAAGACAAATGAAAAATATCAGGAAAATAAAACTTTCAAACTTTGCACACCTTGTGACTACAGCCAGAGTAATTACAGATTCCAAAACCTAGCACTGAATTTCTTCAACGTTTCAGCTTACCTAGCTGAGACACGGACAGGTTTGCAGAGCAGGCTTCACAGCTCGTTATTATCAGTTGGGCTTCCTGGCCGAAGGAACACAGCAAGGCATTATGTAAGCTGTGAACTTTACTTGGGTTTTTCCCACGGAGCTTTCACCCCCTACAGATAAAAGTTCCTTGAGCAAACAAAGCTCTCCGGGCAGTCATACAGAGTAGCGGAGAGATTTTCCTGCCCTTCTCCTAATCTCTGTCAGCTGGGCTTGGGTTACGGGAGACAGCACAATCACAGCCTTGCTTCCTTCCCCTTAACAACTAACCTCCATGTCAGTGGGGAAATGGCTAGCTTCAAGCAATGGCTCAGCTACGTCCATAGCCTCTGTCTGCTCAGCAGCCTCTGGGGTGGAGTTGAGGTAGTCCTCTGTCATCTCCACGTCCTCACTGCTGCGGGCTGGAGGAGAGAGACTTCTCCCCTCATCTGCCTCCGAGCACTGCTGTCTCTCCTGCCGCTGTCTGAGCTCGTTAGCCCCAGCTCCGTCCCGGCTTTCCCTGCTCCTCTACTGAGATTCCATACTCTGTTTTTATGTTGGTTAAAGCCCCACCCCTCTCTCCTCAGAGCAGCTGTGTTAGGCAGGAAATCCCTAGGGACATAACTCAGGTTTCTCCAAGGCTGGTAATGAGCATACCTTCCAGCCCTAGGACTCCACTTCTCAATAAGAGTCCTCTCAGGCTTTCTAGTGTACCTGTCCTGAGATGGCGCTCTCTGCTGGATGTACCTATGTTCCTGCCTCTCCTGCTCTACCTCACTGCCTGAGGGGTAGTCAGCCAAAACCAAACTTTTACTTTTAACCTGGTCAGCCCTTCTGACCAGGGACCGTGTTTTGCTTTTATCCCTTACAGGGACAAAGCTGGCCACAGGTTTGTCACAATCCCCCCCACTTAAAGGATGACTATCCTGAAGACTTTGAGGGTGTCCTGTGTACTCTGGAATTCTGGAAAGAATATCTACGTTGGTATTCAGTTTTCCTGGGCGGTGTACTACTTGATACCTGAATGCCTGTAAGGCTAAATACCAGCGTGTCAGACGCGTGTTATTGTTACGCATAGTATTTAGCCATTTTAAGGCAGCATGGTCTGTGACTAGTGTAAATTGGTTTTCCTGCAAATAATGTGCTAATGTCTGTACAGCCCACTTGACTGCCAGACACTCCTGTTCCACTGTGGCATAGTTCCGTTCGTTAGGGTGGAGCTTCCGACTAAGGAACAGGACTGGGTGTTCAACCCCTTCACTCTCCTGACTCAGGATAGCCCCTAACCCTTTTCCAGAGGCATCTGTTTGTAGGATGAGAGGCTTGTTGAAATCTAGAGCCTTCAGGACAGGTCGTTTACACAGGCTTTCCTTCAAGTCTCCAAAAGCCTGTATGCTATCTGATTCCCACTGTAGTGTATCTGGACTCCCTTTCTTCAACATATCTGTCAGTGGGGCTGCTTTTGAGGAGAAATGCTGGATAAATCTCCTATAGTAGCCTATTAGACCTAGAAACTTCCCGTCCGAGCAAGGTCATATAATGATCACCCCAATTCTAAAAAACGCGAAAGAACCACCTAACTCCCCATCTAACTATAGACCGGTCGCCAGCATCCCCCTATTTACCAAAATAGCGGAAGGGATGGTAAAGGCGGAACTTTCCGAATACCTCGAAAAATTCAACATTCTATGTGACAACCAAGCAGGCTTTCGCGCGGACCATAGCACTGAAACCGTCATAGCCTCCCTTCTAGACCACCTCCACACGCTCTTCAGTCAAGGCTCAAGTGCCCTGATCATACAACTCGACCTGAGCAGTGCTTTTGACCTGGTCGACCACACCATTCTCCTTGAATGCCTAGCTCACATTGGCATCTCAGACCAGGTCCTTAACTGGTTTCAGGGTTTCCTACAAAACAGATCATACAAGGTATTCATGAATAACTCTTTCTCTTACTGCTGGGACAACACCTGTGGGGTCCCGCAGGGCTCCCCCCTCTCCCCCATCCTATTCAACGTATACCTAGCCTCCCTAGGTAAACTCTTACACAACCTAAATCTCAAATTCTTTATTTATGCAGACGATATCACAATAGCCATCCCACTAACCAACTTTTCTCAAGAACTACTTGAACACACTTCAAACATTCTCAACCAGATAGAACTCTGGATGCTTTCATTCAGACTGAAATTAAACCTCGACAAATCAAAATTCTTCTTAGCCTCCCCCAAAGATAAAATCAAGGAAACCACAATTCAACTAAAAGGAAAGATCTTCCCCCTCGACCCGACCATAAAAATTCTGGGAGTCACGCTGGACAAAAACCTATCCCTAGAAAACCATACCGACATCATCGCTAGAAAAAGCTTCTCGGCACTCTGGAAACTTCGCAGCATAAAAAAATACTTCAACGACACTGCATTCCGCCTACTCGTACAATCCTCCATCCTCAGCATTCTCGACTACTGCAACATCATCTTCCTTAATGCTACAAAGAAAACTACCAGGAGATTAAAAATAATTCAAAATACCGCAGTGCGCCTCATTTTTGGCCTAAAGAAATGGGAACATGTCACTCCATTCTATCACCAACTGCACTGGCTGCCAGTAGAATCTAGAGTTCTCTTTAAATTTGCATGCTTTTGTTACAAATCGGTTAACGGTTCTTCCCCAAGTTACATAAATACCCACTTCAACCTTTACTGCAACAACAGGACAGCTCGCAGAATTCAACTGTTCGCCTTCCCCTCGCCAAAACACTGCCTTCTCAGAAGATCCCTCGAAAGAACTTTCGCCTTCCAAGCAGCCAAGTTGAACCCATGGCTGGCCCAGATGATACTCGAGGCCCCCACTTACCTTGCCTTCAGAAAACTACTAAAAACTTACCTATTCAACAAACACGACTCCTATTTAATCCCTTCACCTCACATAACCCCGGCCCCACCCCCAACCCCTTCCTCCCACACCTGATTCCCCCTTGACCCTCTCTCCACTTCCCTTGTCTAGTTCGATCTAATCCACAATTTTCAGTTAAACTGTTGTACATCTTCCTTTCATTGCAGACTACTGTAAATTGTGGTAACTTCATTGCTGACTATTGTAAATTGAAAATTGTTGTAATCTACTGTAAATCTGCAGGTAATTTGTTTGTAAATCTGCTTGTAACATGTTGTAAATAAGCTTGTCAATGCAGATCATTTGTTAATTGTTGTAAACCGCCTAGAACTCGATGGGTATGGCGGTATATAAGAATAAAGTTATTATTATTATTATTATTAGAAAGGCCCTTCTTGGTACATGGCCGAGGGTAGTCTCGAATGCACTGGACCTTGTCCACCAAGGGCCTAACCTGCCCCCTTCCTACAATGTAGCCCAGATATCTCACCTCTCTTTGGCCTACAAAACATTTTTTTGGGTTGCCTCCCTCAGTGACCTCAGAACTGCTGCTACCTGTCCCAGATGTTCCTCCCACGATGTCGAGTGTATGACGATGTCATCAATATAAGCGTCAGCGTAATCATAGTGGTCCCTTAATACTTCCTGGACCGCCCTTTGACATGACGCCGCCACCCCATATAAGCCAAAGGGCATACGCCTAAACTGAAACAACCCTTGGGGTGTACTGAAGGCTGTCTTAGGCTTAGCCTCCTTGGTCAGCGGTATTTGCCAATAGCCCTTTGTCAGGTCTAATGTCGTGAGGAACTGGGCTTGCCCTAACCGATCGAGCAGCTCATCCACTCGTGGCATCGGGAACACATCGAATTGCGAAATTTCGTTCAACTGTCTAAAATCAATACAAAATCGTGGGGTCCCGTCCGCCTTTGGGACAATAACTATTGGGCTGCACCAGGGGCTTTGGGATGGTTCTATTACCCCAAGGGTCAACATTTCCTGGACCAATTCCTTCACTAAGGTCCTTTTCCCTTCAGCCAGTCTATAGGGACGAACCCGGACCACCTTCCCTGGGGTAGTGACGATATCGTGAGCCACTATCCTAGTCTTCCCCGGCATCGTGGAAAACACATCTTTAAAGTGATAAATCATATCTTGAACCTGATGTGCTTGTGTCTCGGTAAGTCCTGTCCCTATGTTCACCTTCTCTTCGGCAACCATATCAGCTATCTGGGGACCCAAGTCCTCATCCTTACATTGCTGGGCCACTAAGGTCAACACTTCCCTATCTTTCCAGGGCTTCAGGAGATTCACATGGTATGTCTGTACCCTGTTCTTATGGTCTTTCACCCGGTAGTCTACCTGACCTACTCTTTCTATTATAGTGGCTGGGCCCTTCCAATAAGCTAAAAATTTGTGAGAGTCCGAGTGGATCAGTACCAACACCCGATCTCCTACTTGTAGCTGGCGAGTCTTCGTCCCTTTATCATAGTAGGTTTTTTGACGACGTTGACTCCACTCCAGGTTATCCCTGCCTACCTTCCATGCCCGGTTCAACCCCTGTCTCGATCGGGCTAAGTATGTAATTATACTGCTCCCTGATTCTGCGGGAAAATCCCATTTTTCCCTGATCATATCCAGCATACCCCTAGGCGGTCGTCTGAACATTTCATGAGGACTTACTCCCAAGGAGTCTTGCACCTTCTCTCTAGCTGAAAATAAGGCCAATGATATGAACAGATCCCAATCTGTAGGTTTGTCTCCCATGCCTTTCTTTAACATCTGCTTTAACGTTTGATTAAAACGTTCGACCATGCCATTAGCTTGTGGATGGTAAGCAGAAGTCTTGATATGGCGTATACCAAAGCCTTCCCAGAAAGCCCTCATCTCGGTGGAAAGGAAGTTACTTCCCTGATCAGTAAGGACCTCCCTAGGGAATCCTACCATACAAAAGAGTCCTAACAGTTCCTTCAAGATGGCCGCTGATGTTGCCTTCCTTAAAGGAAACGCCCATGGGAATCGGGTTGTAACGTCCATTACCACTAAGATGTAATTATTCCCTCTCGGGGTTTTCTCTAGGGGTCCCACAATGTCCATAGCAATCCGTACTAGGGGTTCTTCCACTATGGGAATGGGAATGAGAGGAGCTCTAGCAGGTTTGGCCAATGATAGTCTCTGACACACAGGGCACGATTGGCAGAAGTCTATCACCTCTTGACGCGCTCTTGGCCAGCAAAACCGTTTCTTCACTTGCTGCCAGGTGGCTTCAGCCCCCTTATGTCCCGACAGAGGATGGTCATGGGCTGCTCTCATCACCACCCCTCTAAACCCCTGTGGTACCATAAGTTGCTGTTTTTCTTCCCCCTGTTCTCCCCCCAAGCTCTCTCGATATAACAGGCCTCTTTTGACTATCAACCGGTATCCTTCTTGGGTCTTTCCCACCCGTTGCCAATCTTCTCTTAGGGTAGGATCTGCCTTTTGTTCTGCTTGGAAGGTGGGAAAGGTGTCCATAACCTCCTGGGGTAACCAAGGGAATTCCCTATTCTTGACAGATTGTTTCAAGGCCCGGACCCTTTGCTGCTGTTGCTTTCTCCTCTGGGCCCTGGTCCGGCGCTCCTGCTTTTGCTGGTATCAAGTTTCAAGTTTATTATTTTTTCTTAATTAATCGCTTAATCAAATTCTAAGCGATGAACATATTAAATAAAATCAAATAAGGACAATACAGTACAAAACAAACTTTAAATACTAACATTGGGTAAAAACTAATACATAATATTGTATATTCATGACATAGGGTAGGATAAGGGTTAGAAATACAATTGATAAAGAAAAGTAAAACAAAGGAAAAATACATTAGGGAAATCAGTTAACTCGTAGCTTAACACAGTACAAGAACATCACCAAATTAAAAACTATTTAATTAAATATTAAAAGCATCTTTAAAAAGAAATGTTTTCAAATTGCTTTTAAATTTTCCTAAATCCTGCTCATTCCGCAGGTAAATGGGAAGATCGTTCCAAGTTTGAGGGGCAGTTACTGAAAAAATAAATTGACGTCTAGTGTTAATAATTTTAAGTGATGGAATGGTTAATAGGTTTTGCTCATTAGACCTCAGAGTTCTATTTGAATGATAAGGAATTAAATGTTTAAATATGAATGCTGGGGTCTTATGAAGAAGAGATTTAAAAACAAGCAGACAGAGTTTGTACGTTATCCGATGATTAACTGGAAGCCAATGTGCATCTATCAAAAGGGGTGTAACATGGTCATATTTTCTAGACTTAGTGATGAGTTTAATGGATATGTTCTGAATAATTTGAAGTCGTTTAATTTCGTTTAGCGATATCCCCTTAAATAGGGCATTACAATAGTCCAATTTAGAAATCACTAAAGAATGAATAAGAATGTTTAATGATTTAGGACATAGGAATTTAGCAATAGATCTTATCCTACGTAGTCTGTAAAATGTAGATTTAGTTATAGTGCTAATATGATCATGGAAATTAAGTTTTGAATCAAAAGTTACCCCTAAGATTTTTATATTGTTAACTAATTGTAATGGTAAATTTTTTATTGTAATAGGAGCAATAAGAGTAGGATTGTCTTTCCAAGGAAAGAGCATAACGTTGGTTTTTTTAATATTAAGAGAAAGTTTATTTCTATTTAACCAGTGGTGAATTTGGTCGAGTTTTTCACTAATTTCTTGAATATCAGATGTTTTGTTTAAATCCATTGGATGCAGAAGCTGAATGTTGTCTGCGTAAGCGAACACCTGAAAACCCACGGACTGACATAGAGTGATCAGAGGAGCTAGGAAGATATTAAATAGTAACGGAGAAAGGATAGATCCTTGGGGAATCCCATAGGTAGTTGATAAAGAGGTAGATGTTGAATCATTGAAGAAAACAGTAGAAGTGCGGTTAGTTAAATATGACACGAACTAAGAAAGAATTTGGTCAGTGATACCAATAGAATGAAGTCTGTTAAGAAGAAGCTGATGATCAATCGTGTCAAAAGCCGCAGAAAGATCAAGAGAAATTAACAAAGTCGTTTGATGGTGATCCAGAAAATATTGAATTGAGGTGGTCAGACCTATCAATGAAAGTTCGGTATTATGATGTTGCCTAAAACCAGTTTGATTGGGATGTAAAACATTGGTCTTTTCCACAAAGTCAGAGAGTTGATTGAAAACTATTTTTTCTGTTAATTTTGCCAAGAAAGGAATATTGGCTATTGGTCTATAATTTGATGGATCTATGGAACTTGCATTTTTGTCTTTAATAATGGGACGGATAATTGATTTTTTCCATATAGTTGGAACAGTACTTTGGTTTAAACTCTCAGAAATTAAAGTGTGAATAAATGGTCCAAAAATATGAAAATAGTGCTTTAAAAGAAAAGGAGGAAATGGATCAGCTTTTGAGCCTCTAATATTAATGGTTTTTATAATAAGTTCAATATCTTTTTGAGTAGGTAATTTAAATCTTGAACACTTTGAGATTAAAGATTCTAAGTTTATTTGTTCATAATCATTTTTTATTTGTTGGGATATGGTGAAAGTTTTCCTAATGTTATTGATTTTCTCAGTAAAATAATCTGCAAATTTTTGAGCTGAGAGAGTATTTCCAATTTCATCTATTGTTTCTTTGCAATTTGTTATTGTTATTCTATTTAATATTTTATATAGTATGGATGAGTTTTTAGCTTTGAGTATTTTATCAGAGTAGTATTTCATTTTTACTTGATTTATTTTTGTTTTATAATATTTAGATTGTTCATTAAATGATTCTAGATTAGTTTGAGTTTTGTTTTTCCTCCATTTACGTTCTGAAGATCTTACTTGTTGTTTAATGAGAGAAAGTTCGGCCGTAAACCATGGATTTCAAATTTTTTGAGCGGATATTACCTTGGATTGTAGGGGTGCTATTTCGTCTAAGAATGATTTTAAAGCCATATTCCATAAATCAGATAATTCATCTAGAGAGTTAGTACTAGATTTAGAAAAATCTAGTTTAAATGAAGAAAGAATTGAATCGACAGAGATATCGTCAAAATTTCGAAAATTAATTGTTTGTTGTTTTTTGTGATTTGAATTTTGTATGAATTTGTATTTTGTATGAATTTTGTAATTTGTATTTTGTATGAATTTGTATGAATTTGAATTTTGTATCTATGGAACGCTTCCCCCGTGAAGGGAAATATTTTTCCTAGAGGGGTCTCTGACTCTGGCGCTGGGGCCCCTTTCGACCGGGTGTTAACCAAATTCTGTTTCACCCCAATCGCTTCTGTGAACCCCAACCAGTCTCTTCCTAATATAAGATCATACGGGACAGCTGGCACTAGGGCTACCAGTGTCCGGTACACTTTATCCTTAAAGCACACCGTAGTGGGCCTTAGGTCATAACGGACCGTATCCCCATGTACGCATTTAATCATTACTGAGCTACGGTTTCCCTGTTCCTTCTCTCTAGGAAACACTTTCTTCCAGAATCGGTGAGCCATCATGGATTGGTCTGCCCCCGTATCGAGCAAAGCCATAGTAGCCTGGCCCCCTACCGATACTGGAATGAAATACTCTCCTCCATGCTCTTCTTTAGTTGCAGAACAAGTCCACATAGAACACCCCTTCTTTTTACTCTCATCTTGTCTGTGCCCTTTTCCCCCGTTCCTATAGCCCTGACTCCCTTTAGAAGTTAAGGGTTTCTTATACTCAGGGCGGGTGGGACGTTGGGTGTTGTCAGGCTGGGGTCTAGTATCCCTAGGACCTCGGGACTGTGATCTATGAGGCACGCTATCTTCCTCACCAGGAGTTTGGGCGTCTAAATATGCCTCTGCAGATGTTAGTATGTATCCCAAATTTTCACTTCCCTGCTTCTTCAGCCACCCCCTCAGATCTTTGGGCATAGATTCCAGAAATTGTTCCCGGACTACCTCCGAGAACATTGCCCTGGGGTCTAACATGTAAGGGTGTAACCATTTCTCTGCTAGCCTGTTAATTCGCTGGAGGAGAGCTTTTGGTCTTTCTTTGTGGTGCATTTGCACAGACCTAAGTATCTGCCTATAGTACTCCCTTGTGTACCCTAGGTAATCCAAAATATGCATTTTTATAGCAGGGTAATTATTAGCTTGCTCTGCAGGAATGGTCTGAAAAGCTGCTAATGTGTCACCCGCTAAGCATGGCAGTAAGTGTACAGCTCACTGCTCTTGTGGCCACCCGGCTGCAGTGGCAATTCTCTCGAAAGAATTCAAGAAATCGTCCGGTGCATCTGCTGGGGTAATCTTATTCAAATTCAAAATATTTAAAGAGTTTTGCCCTACCGCCAGCTGAGAAGTCCCTGTTCCCAACACCGGTGTGATACCAGGATTTCTTGCCGGGTTTTGTAATAACTGAGCCATGACCTTGGTCTGTTCACCCATGGCTATAACCAGTTCATCATGGTGTCTCCAATCGGCGTCCTGTCCTGCTCGCCATAGCTCTTGGTTGGCCTCCAGCACTTTGCGAAGATCCTCGCTCTGGCGCTGGCGTTCTCCTGCCAAGACTGCAAGCAGCTGTGGATCCATCCTGCAGACCTGTGGACGTAATCAGAAGAAAAAAAACCCCTCCAAGTGTGGTATTTTATGGTTTCCCCAAATACCAATTACCGCCCTCACCAGTCCCCGCAGCCTAGCGTGCTTACCGCAGTACTGGTGAGTCTGCGCAGGTGTGCTCATTAAGGGTGCACGGCCCTTTCTTTACGATCCTGTAATCCCTCTGGTCCCGGCCTCTCCGTCCGTCTGTGGGGTTTGTCTCCCTCCTGAGCCGCTCCACTCCAGATCCGCCGCTGTGAGGTCCACAAGGATTTCGTCCACTGGAACCAGGTTGAAGTATCCTCAATATCAAGTTTCCATATAGTGGTCAAATAATTTCTCCAGCAAACAAACTTTTTGACTCTCAGTGCTCCTGAAAAGGTTTGCCAAAATCAAATGTCCAAAAAAAAAATAATCCAGCACTTCTGATACCACTTGTGACACACTTATCCCTTGCTCTAACCAGCCGAGGGACTAAGTGTGTTGAGTTCTGGCCTGTCGGCGTAGCCTCCTCAGGTTGGAGGAAGGCTTTTCAGGTTAGAACAGCCCTAGGAGCCTGCCTAGTCTGCCAGGCCACACTGAGAGTAACTTATAAAGAGAAGACCACACAAGTAAGTCTTGTTACAAAAGAATGTTCTTGAGCTTTATTGAACCCGGGGGTCTGAATACCATCAGCCACCCGTATGTCATGGCAAAAATTATAAAATACAAAATAACTTGCAGTTGTCAGAATGGCTTGCTATAAATGCCATATACAGTTCAATAACCCTGGACCTTCCAGGACCTACAGTCCTCTTCACCAGGGAAAAAGGCAAATGAAAAATATCAGGAAAATAAAACTTTCAAGCTTTGCACACCTTGTGACTACAGCCAGAGTAATTACAGATTCCAAAACCTAGCACTGAATTTCTTCAACGTTTCAGCTTACCTAGCTGAGACACGGACAGGTTTGCAGAGCAGGCTTCACAGCTCGTTATTATCAGCTGGGCTTCCTGGCCGATGGAACACAGCAAGGCATTATGTAAGCTGTGAACTTTACTTGGGTTTTTCCCACGGAGCTTTCACCTCCTACAGATAAAAGTTCCTTGAGCAAACAAAGCTCTCCGGGCAGTCATACAGAGTAGCGGAGAGATTTTCCTGCCCTTCTCCTAATCTCTGTCAGCTGGGCTTGGATTACGGGAGACAGCACAATCACAGGCTTGCTTCCTTCCCCTTAACAACTAACCTCCATGTCAGTGGGGAAATGGCTAGCTTCAAGCAATGGCTCAGCTACGTCCATAGCCTCTGTCTGCTCAGCAGCCTCTGGGGTGGAGTTGAGGTAGTCCTCTGTCATCTCCACGTCCTCACTGCTGCGGGCTGGAGGAGAGAGACTTCTCCCCTCATCTGCCTCCAAGCACTGCTGTCTCTCCTGCCGCTGTCTGAGCTCGTTAGCCCCAGCTCCGTCCCGGCTTTCCCTGCTCCTCTACTGAGATTCCATACTCTGTTTTTATGTTGGTTAAAGCCCCACCCCTCTCTCCTCAGAGCAGCTGTGTTAGGCAGGAAATCCCTAGGGACATAACTCAGGTTTCTCCTAGGCTGGTAATGAGCATACCTTCCAGCCCTAGGACTCCACTTCTCAATAAGAGTCCTCACAGGCTTTCTAGGGTACCTGTCCTGAGATGGCGCTCTCTGCTGGATGTACCTATGTTCCTGCCTCTCCTGCTCTACCTCACTGCCTGAGGGGTAGTCGGCCAAAACCAAACTTTTACTTTTAACCTGGTCAGCCCTTCTGACCAGGGACCGTGTTTTGCTTTTATCCCTTACAGGGACAAAGCTGGCCACAGGTTTGTCACAGTACGTGTGATTAATTTTAAGACACGCTCTAGGAGCATGATACAAAGCTTGGACCCACTCACTAAACGGCCCTTCTATTCCCATTTTCCGCAGTACTGCCCACAAGAATTCCCAAGAGACCCAATCAAAAGCTTTCTCTGCATCTACCGCCATTAACGCTGCTGGGTCTTGCTCCTGCTTCACCTTCCACAACAAATGCAAAGTATGCCTTATATTATCCCCTACTTGCCTTTTTTGAATAAACCCATATTGATCCATATGGATCACTTTAGGGAAGCATCTTGCCCAATTGAAGAGTCAGCACTTTTGCAATAATTTTCGCATCTACATTCAATAGGGAAATAGGTCTATAAGACCCACACAAAACTGGGTCTCTACCAGGTTTCAACAAAATTGTAATACCCGCCTCCCTCATAGTACCAGGCAAAAGGCCCCCCCCAGCTGAACCCCATTAATTAATCGTACCAATAAAGGTCCCACCTGGTCCCCAAATTTCTTATAGAAACGACTCGTGTAACCGTCTAATCCCGGTGATTTTCCCGGCTTTGTTCCCGAATGACCTCCAGAAACTCCCTCAATGTTACTGGTTCATTAAGCTGGGCCTGATCTGCAGAAGACAGAACCGGCATTTCTACCCTATCCAAAAAGTCCTCCACTGCCCCCTCCACTCCGTCCCCTCCTGGACGATATAAACAAGTTTCAAGTTTATTATAAATTTGATTAATCGCTTATTCAAAATTCTATAGAATTCCAAAAAGGAGTTACCAATATCTGTATCAGTGACCTGGAGAGTCCCACCCCTGTCTCTAATATGAGCAATAGTAGCTCAAGCTTGTTTGATTTTAATGTAATGAGCTAGTTGAGCACTGCATTTATTATTATGCTCGTAGAGACAGGACTGGAACCGCTCCCGAACATGATTATAATCTTCCATCTGGAGCTGCGTCAACTCACCCCTGATTTGGCGCAATTGCGCCAATATCTGGGGGGATTGGAAAGTTCTTATGAGACAATTCCAAAGAAATCAATCGTTCACGTAAACCTAACTGCACTCGCGCTCTTCGCTGTTTAAATCTGGCTAACCCATTTAAAAAGATTCCCCGCAGCACCATTTTCCATGCATCCCATAAGATGCCATCGGACACCTCCCCCGTATCATTAAATTCCAAGTAGGTAGCTATGGTTTGAAGCACCTCTGTCACTACCTCGAAAGATTGAAGCAGCAAGTCGTTCAGCCTCCAGTACCTGGTACCATCCCCGGACACCACTCCCTGACAATCCACCGATACCGGGGCATGATCCGAAATTTGGATCCTTCCTATTTCAGCCTCCCGTATCTTACTCCATTGATTCCGAGAAACCCAGAGCCCATCTACACGGGTATAAGTATTTTGAGCATGAGAGTAGTGGGTATAATTACGCTGAGTTCCATGAAGGAGACGCCAGCATTCCCCTAACCTCAAGGTGCCCATAAATGCCCGAAATATCTTGGAGGTCCCCCTGTTATACCCCCTACCCCCTTTGGAGTGATCCACTCTCCCATTCGGTATCACATTAAAATCTCCCCCCACAAACACTACTCCCTGATTAAACAACAGCACATCCTTCAATCCTCTGTAAAACGTTGCGTGATCTACATTTGGGCCATATATATTTACTAAGGTCATCCGTTGTCCCTGTAAGGACCCTTTCAAAGCTAAACATCGCCCCTGAGAGTCCCTATAGACCTGATCAACCACTAATCCCAATCCTCGTCTTGCTAAAATGGCTATCCCCCCCCCTTTTTTTTTTGTTAGCATGCGGTCCTTGATGGGTCCATACTTGTTCATAGGCCGGATGCTGCAATAAAGCTGCATCCCTAGGCCTCAAATGTGTTTCCTGTAGCATACAAATGCCCCAACCCAGTCTCTTCATTTCTCGACAGTACTCCGTTTCCCAGGCTGTTTACCCCATTGACATTCCATGACCCAATCCTGAGTAATGTCTCATCCGTTCCAGTCTCCTTGTTCCCCCCCTAGAACTCTTAGAGATCCCAACTGCCCCCCACCCCCCTCCCCCCCACAGTTGCCAACCTAGCAAATACCAGACCAGCCAATGCGAAAAGATGAAGCCTCCCCCAAAAGGCATCTGACTCCCCAGCCTTCCCATCAGAGCACATTCCACCACACCATGACAATAACTTCCACGCCCAAAATCCCATACATGAAACCCATGGATCCCCCAACAACACTCAATACTACTCCGTACATACCCAGCATCCCGAAAGTAATCCCCTATGTGCAACAATCATACTCACCCCATACATCCTCCCGAATCACTCATGCCCCCAGCCCTCATACAACCTCCCCCTGACAACCATAGGGCCTTCACCCATCCATTCCCCCATTCAGTTCACACCCCATAGCCAAATCCCCAAAGTCCAAAGTTCTCAAGTGTGGATGGGAGCTGCACCGCCATGCTCCAGGGCTGCAAAAGCGAGTTCCCTATATCACCGTCCACCTCTTAGGTCTCCTGCTGGGTCCACTGCTTAGTGGTGTGGGTGACCGTGCACCAAAACTCCACCAGTCTACCTCCCTTCGTAGGGGTCACCGCCGTTGATACAGCAGGCAAGTTGTTACAGCCTAAGTCCTTCAGGACCAACCAGGTATCTCTCACAGTGTCAACTCTTCGAGACTTGCCAATCACAGTCATCCATATGCCAAACGGGAACAGCCAACAGTATCTATGGCCCTCCGCTCTCAGCACTTGAGTCACATCGCGGAAGACCCTTCGTTTTTGCAAGGTGGATAAAGCCAAGTCCTGAAAGACCCCCACTGTGATTCCATGCCATTGAAATTGAGGCCATCTCCAGGCTGCCTGCAGAATTTTTTCATTCACTAAATAATCTCCAAAGCAGTCAATGATATTCTTAGGTGTGCCCAGTCGCCCAGCTCCCAGTCCATGATGAGCCCGCAAGAGAACAATGGCTCCAGCATCCATCGGCCCCAATAGTTGACTACAAAAGTCTTGCACCACCGCGGTACAATCCTTGTGATGCTCCTCCTCCAGTATACCTTTAAATCGTAAATTGCTCCTTCTAGACCTGTTTTCCAGGTCTTCAACTTGAGCCTGTAAATCAGCCAACTCTTTTACTTGCTGCGTCAGATCAGTCTTGGTTTCCTCCACCGTCACCTCCAATCAGGAAACATGCTGTTCCGAGGCCTCGACCTGACCTCCCTCGTCCCCAACCTCCGCCCGGAGGTCCACCATCGCTGTTTTAACATCCTCTCTGACCCCTTGCATTTCAGTCTTGAGGTCGTGAAAACATTTCTCCAGCTTCAAATGCAGGGCCGATGGACTATCAGCCGGCACCTCCGAGGTCAGGGACTGCTGTGTATGTCCTGGGGACTGTGCCATCTTTATTTTCCCTGCAGGCGACACCGGAGTTTTTACCGACCATTTCCCACTCGCCGATTCACTAAATCGAAACTTCTCCAGGCACCGGCGACTCGCCATACACTACCCCCTCCACAGCGTTGGTAAGCAGGAGTTAAACCGTGCTCGGGAAGCTATTAAAGCACTTTTTAATTCAAGCCCCGACGGAGCTCAAATTTTACCCAGCCATTCGGTAGCATGATGTCACTTCCTCCGTCAAATCTTTTTCTTATTTATCTCTGGAAAAGAAAGTGATGTAATTGCTAGGGGCTTCTCTTCTGCTGTCATCGCTATGTTTCTTTATGGCGACAGGAATTCGATGGAGGTCAGCCTCCGTGAAGGCCTAGAGGTGCATTCTGGCTTGGTATACAGGAGTTAAGAACATAAGTATTGCCTCTGCCGGGTCAGACCAGGGGTCCATCGTACCCAGCAGCCCGCTCCAGTGGTGGCCCTCCAGGTCCTTGACCTGTAAGTTCCCACCACCTGAATTGTTTATGCCGTAATCCTGAAGTACCCTGTAGAGTACCCCTCTATCTATACCCTGTAATCCCTTTCTCCTTCAAGAAATCATCCAAGCCCTTTTTGAAACCCATTATTGTACTCTGTCTTATCACCTCTCCTGGAAGCGCATTCCAGGTGTCTACCACCCTCTGAATGAAGAAGTACTTCCTAGCATTCGTCTTGAATCTGTCTCCTTTCAGTTTTTTTGAATGCCCTCTTGTTTTTGATGTCCCCGCTAGCATGAAGAATCTGTCCCTCTCCACCTTCTCTATACCTTTCTTGATTTTATAGGTCTCTACCATGTCCCCTCTAAGTCTCCGCTTTTCCAGGGTAAAGAGCCCTAGCTTCTCCAGCCTTTCGGTATATGCAAGGTTTTCCATGCCCTTAATCATTTTTGTTGCTCTTCTCTGGACCCTCTCGAGCATCACCATATCCTTCTTAAGGTGCGGCGACCAGTATTGGACGCAATACTCCAGATGCGGGCGCACCATTGCTCTATACAGCGGCAGGATAACTTCCTTCGTTCTGATAGTGATACCTTTTTTGATAATGCCCAACATTCTGTTTGCCTTTTTTGAGGCCGCTGCACATTGTGCCGCTGGCTTCATCGTTGTATCCACCAATACTCCCAAGTCTTTTTCAAGGTTGCCTTCCCCCAGTACCCTCCCTCCCATCGTATAGCTGTAGATCGGGTTTCCTTTCCCTATGTGCAAGACTTTACATTTCTCTACATTGAAGCTAATCTCCCATCTTTTTGTCCACTCACCCAGCTTGTTCAGGACACTTTGTAGATCTTTGCATTCCTCAACAGTTCTGACCTTACTGGAGAGTTTTGTGTCATCCACGAATTTTATAACTTCACACTTTGTCCCTGTTTCCAGGTCATCAATGAATATATTGAACAGCAACGGTCCCAGCACTGACCTCTGTGGGACACTACTCGTGACCCCTTTCCAGTCAGAGTAGTGTCCCTTTACTCCTACCCTCTGCTTCCTGTCCGCCAGCCAATTTTTGACCCATCTATGCACGTCCTCTTCCACCCCGTGGCTCCACAGCTTCTTTAGTAGGCGCTCGGGAGGTACCTTGTCAAAAGCTTTTTGGAAATCCAGATATACGATGTCTATAGGATCACCTTTGTCCAGTTGTTTGCTTATCCCCTCAAAGAAATGCAGTAGGTTCCTTTACAGAAACCATGCAGGTTTGTTCTCAACAGATTATTTTTTTTCTATGTGCTCATTGATACTTTCCTTGATCAATGATTCGGCCATCTTCCCCGGAACTGATGTTAAGCTCACCGGTCTGTAGTTCCCCGGGTTGCCTCTCGATCCTTTTTTGAAGATAGGCGTAACATTTGCTATCTTCCAGTACTCTGGGATTACCCCTGTTCTCAAGGATAGATTACAAATCTGTCGCAGTAACTCTGCTGTTTCGTCTCTGAGCTCTTTCAGTATTCTTGGGTGGATTCTGTCTGGGCCCGGAGATTTGTCAGTTTTTAATCTATCTATTTGCTTGAGCACGTCTTCGAGGCAATCCCTCCAAGTATGATAATTTTCCCTCTTGATCCCCCTTGAAGATTTTTTCCGGTTCAGGCACTTTGCATGTTCTGGTCTTCCTTCCTGGTCTTCAGGAAGAGTCTGGCGGTTTCTTCATCCGTGTCCTCATTGTAGGACTGTGTTTGGGTCCCTCTTCCCTCGGGGGTTCTCTGACATCTCCCCCAGATGTTGTACACTTCTTAAGGGGGAGGGGGGAGGAGGCTGCTGTGTCCTCCGTGGGATCTGAGTCTTGTTCTCCACTCATTGGCTCGTCTGATCTATGAGCCCCTGGATAGGATTTCTCTGAGAGATGTTACCGTCAAGACCGCTTTCCTTGTTGCGGTCACTTCTACATAGGGTCTGTTGGAGCTTCAGGCTTTATCGTGCAGATATCCATTTCTAAGCATCATGGAATCTGCGGTTGTTTTGAGGACTGTGTTTTCTTTTCTTCTGCATGTGGTTTCTGCAGTCCATGTCAACCAGGCAGTTTGGTTACCCACTTTTGTTCTGTCGGGTTCCAAGACTAAGAACCGTGTTTTGCGGTCTCTGGCTGTGCGGCCGTCTCCTTTTGAGATACTTAGAGGCCACTAACGACTTCCGTCTGTCAGACCATCTGTTTGTCCTGGCGGGCCCTGCATGCTGGGGTTGGCCTGCTTCCGAGGTTACCATCTCGCGTTGGATATGTGCGGCCATTTCCGCGGCCTATGTGGCAGTGGGGAAGAAACATCCTCTTGGGGTAAAGGCTCACTCTACCGGAGGAATGGCTTCCTTATGGGCTGAATCTCATGCAGTCTCGCCTGAGATTTGTCGGGCGGCCACGTGGGCTTCCCTTCATACTTTTACCAGGTTTTACCCGCTTGATGTGGCAGCTAAGTGTAATATGGCCTTTGGCTCTTCTGTTCTGGCGGGGGGCTCATTGGCCCCCCTCCTGAGATTTGGAACTGCTTTGATAAGTCCCACAAGTTCAGCCTCCAGAGGGATTGTACAAGAATGAAAGATTAGGTTTCTTATCTCTGCTAATCTTCCTTCTTGTAAATCTCCTCTGGAGGCTGACCTCCCACCCATCTGTTTTGTCTAATTCGCAGGTCGCTGCCAGTAACTGATAAACTGGCTTTCTCTCTTTCACCAGCCTCACTAAAATTTCCATGAGTGTCCCTTTAGGTAAGCTCATGAGGTTTTAAAGGTCCCGGGATGGTGCCCCTTAGGCTGTGTCTTCTTTAGTGACCTGTTCCTTAGTTTTGCAGGTGTGAAATGTTACAATTTCTTATTATGCTAACTTGGCCTTTTTTGGCGTTTGTTGATTATGTATTTGGTTATCATGAGCAGCACTGATTTTTACCGGGGAGTCCCCACATCCCCCCTCTCTTTTTCTTGTGTTTCCTGTTTGTATTAGATACTCCTGGCTTTGCTACCTACTGAGCTTCAAGGAGAGTGTCTGCACAGGTGACCTCACAGAGGGGATTGGTTTTATTTTTAAGTTCTGCAGCCAAGGCTGGAATAGATGCACTACAAATGAGTTCAGCTTCCAGAGGAGATTTACAAGAATGAAGATTAGCAAAGGTAAGAAACCTAATCTTTCATTCTTTGTTTTGGGACTACTTTAGGGCAAAATCATACTCCAAACAGAATTTGTGGCTTGTCTCATCTAACAGAGTAATTATTAGCAAATGAGCTTATCAGCTAATCATCTAATTAGCCTTACAAGCCTGAGGAGATGAAGAGATTGAATTGGAGATTGAAGTCTGTAAATTTTCAAGCAGGCAGAGCTTTTAAAATCGCTCCAAGCACTAAATTACCTAAAAAGGGGATGGAATTACATCAAATTAAAACAATAAAATGGGGAGAACAGAATACACAACTGATCAGTGAAGTACTATAGATGCAGAGTAAAAAATCCGAGTGGATTCCTTCTGCAATCATGCGACTAAAGGAAAATAACCCTACTGTCTAGAATGTCTCACCTATTGCAATGGAAAACAGAGTTTACAATTAGAGGCCTTATGGTCATGTCCAAGGCAAGAATGGATTCTGGTGGTCAGTTACAGACATGACCTTGTTCTTTTTTCTTCTTTCAATGAGAACACTTCTTAAAACCACTGGGAGTTTTTAGCAACATTGATGGAAAAATAGCCAAAGTGAAACCAAATAGCCAAAGTAAAACCATATGGTTCAACGTTTTGGTTTAAAAAAAAAAAAAAAGAAAAGAAGTGGGCCGGATCCAAGATGGCCGCGGTTGCAGGTTACTGAGCTACCGCTTGTAAAAGGTTCTTCTCAAAATTTCATTCTGGCGCTACTTTGCCGGTATACAATCCTAAATATGCCGAAGCGAAGAGGGAAGAGCGTCGCTTGAACCTCGCAACGCTCCGGAACAGCTACCTTCGGCAATGTTGAAGATTTACTGAGGCGCCTCAGTCCCGTCAGTGATGCTCTTGTACGAGACGCTTCCGGGGAACGGAATGGAGGCGTCTCTGCGGGCTTTCGAGACCACACTGAGTCCCAACGCGAGAGCACCTCCCTCTAATCCTCGGGCCACCAGTTCCCCGGGAGTTGAGAGGCAGCCAGAAGTCGACATGCTCTCTCCCCCGGAGGTTACCGGGGATGGTGAGGCAGATACCGACTCAGGTTCCCAGAGTTTTCAGTGGAACCTGAGTATGGATGAGGATGGAGCAGCATCGGGGTCAGACCCGACCCAGAAGAGAGGGAGAAGAGAGAAACCTCCGGCTGGTGAGCAGAACTTTATGGCAATAGACTTGCATTCTTTAAATATTATAAAACCCCAAGAAGTGACTTTGGACGCCCTGTGGGATCTGGTTGCCAATTTAGTTAAGACTGTGAATATTAATCATCAGTATATTGAAGGGAAGATAAAAATGCAAGAGAAGGAAATTGGTCAAATAAAACAAGACCTTGGTGAATCAAAAACAAATGTCCAGAATATTATGGAAGAATTCAAATCTTCTAAATTAATTCAAGAGACATTAATGAAGGACAATGTAAATTTAAGAAGGAAGATTGAGACATTTGAGAATTTCTCTAGGAGTAATAATCTTAGATTGATTAATTTTCCTCGAATTACAACAATTACCCCACGAGAAATGTTAAAACGATACCTAATAGAGATATTGGAAGTCCCTGAAGATTCACTGCCTCCATTCACGCAGGTTTATTACTTGCCAAATAAAAATCAGAATCAACAACAGGAAAGAAACCAAGGTCCAACTGATGTATCAGCTTTACTTGAGATATCAGATAAGCAAAGTGCTATACCAGCAACATTAATAGTGACATCAGCTCTTACTTTGGATAAAAATTGGCTTTTGAGACTTTTCTTTAAAAATAAAGAGAAAAAGTTTTTGGATTTTAAGATGATTTGGCAAGAGACACACAAAGGCGAAGAAAATAATTTCTCTTATTAAACCCTGGAGTATTTGATCTTGGGGCGACTTTTTATCTTCGTCACCCATGCAAGTGTATAATACAATATAATTCTCAGAAATATGTTTTCTTTGAGCCATTCCAGATGACGGCTTTTCTCTCTTTCTCCTGTCTGGAAAAGGGGAAGAAATGAGGGCATTAAATGTATTATACGCCTGTATATCAGTTAACCGTGTACTACACTTCCTATGAATTATTCTTATTATTTTGTTTATATCAGTGTTCTTCAACCACCGGTCCATGGACCAGTGCCGGTCCACAGAAATTTCCTGCCGGTCCACAGGGCCAGCACGTGCATCAGGCCCAAACAGTGTTCTTCAACCGCCGGTTCATGGTGCGATCGATGCGGCGTTATCTTCAAGCCAGCTCCCTCTTCCTAACTGATTCAGTTCACAAAGCCACGGGCATCCTGCGCCTGAACCGGAAGCCACAACTTAGCCCAGTGTTCTTCAACCGCAGGTCCACGGACCGATGCCGGTCCACAGAATAATTCTTTTATTTCTGCCGGTCCATAGGTGTAAAAAGGTTGAAAAACACTGGTTTATATTACATCTTGGATCTTATTGTGGACTTGAGTTGATATTATATTTTAAATCACTTTCTGTACAAGTTAAATCTTGAAATGTTAATCTGGAAATTATAAATAAATAAATAAAAAAAAAAGTCTGGGCATAAGGGGGTTTTCGAGCTACAGAGAAAGAAAGAAAAATAACTTCTACACGCTGGAAAAAACTAAAAATAGTAAAGGGAACAAACATAAAAAGGAAGAAGGGAAATTGGTCTCATGCTTCTCAGGCAAAGAAAAGTTGAAAGGCAAGCAAGGCCATAAATGGGAAAAAATTGTGCTGAACAGAGCATTAAAAACCCATCCTTTTAGCTCTGTGGAAAGAAGACTAATGCTGGTTCCGCACGACTGAAGCGGACAGGAAGGCACATGTGCATGCACGGTTAGGTCTGCCAAAGGCTTCTAGAAATTTTTGAATGCTGGGCAGCATCTGTACTAGATGAGTGAGACAAAGAACAAGTGACAAAAGAGACCTTCAAAAAGAAAGTACAATATGCTCCCAGATAGTCATTTGTTCACTTCTTCCTTTAACATGCTATTAAGCATACTGAAATATACCAAAGTTTCATATTTCCCATTTTATTTCCACCCTTCTCCACATATATACAAACACATATCTCCTTTCATTCCTAACCAGCTTGTCAGGTGCGAAATGGAAAAGACTAGGTAATATATTACCATGATGCTTTGTTCTTGTAGTCTTCCCTCATTGTCTTTTGGCTGAGATAACAACTTTCCTAGCATGCCTAAAAATAGGTTAGCTGCCTGCTGGAAGTCCTGGAGGCTGTAGGAGACAAATGAAAGAAGTAAAAGAACATAAAACAGATAAGGTGAAGGAAAAATATCTGATTCAAATGCAAGACATTGAATAAACATTAAAAAAGAAGTGTTCATAAACTATTTGATATTTTAATTTAAAAAAGAGGGGTATCATACCAGGTATAATGCTCTCAAAAGTGCTTAAATCAAAGACTCAAAACTTTGGCCACTCATTATGAAATTGTCCACAAAACAAATAACATACTGAAACAAGCCCTAATATACAGTACTTATTTTATCATAAAGTTCCAAGTGTCCACAAAGCCTTGTGTTATTCTCTTTTTCAATGCTATTGTTTTGGTAAACCAAAGATACAACTGGCTTATTCCTTATAAACCTAGCAAATAAACCAAATCTAAAATTAGTAAATATTCACAAAAACAAAAAATTAAGATTGAAACATACTGCTCACACAGTAACAATTAATGAAATGAGTGTGCACCGAAAGATAAAGGAAACAGCAATCAAATTCAAAAACAGAAGTTCAACCCAAATGCTTAAAAAAACCCAAGCTAATGAATTTAATAACAACAAATTAAAGTTACCATTGCACCTCTGGAAAAACTGCAAATGTTGTTCTACAGCTGTAAATCTTAACTCTTCAAAAACATGTTTAAACACTGAAGGCAAAACGCCATTGAAGGTTCTTCCAAATGTCTCAAAATACCTTTTGTGCTCAATCATATGCATCTTCAGAGTGTGATTCATTGCCCCAACATGATCCAGGCAGTTTGAATAATGGCATAGATAGTGTAGATCGGTGGTCTCAAACTCAAACCCTTTGCAGAGCCACATTTTGGATTTGTAGGTACTTGGAGGGCCTCAGAAAAAATAGCTGTCATTAAAGAAATGACAATTTTGCATGAGATAAAACTCTTTATAGTTTATAAATCTTTCCTTTTGGCTAAGTCTTAATAATAATATTGTCATTTATAGCTAAAGAGACATATGATCAAGAAACTGTTTTATTTTACTTTTGTGATTATGATAAACATACCGAGGGCCTTAAAATAGTACCTGGCGAGCCGCATGTGGACCCCCGGGCTGCGAGTTTGAGACCACTGGTGTAGATAGTATAAAAGCATCTACTTGCTGGAAGAGAGATACCATGCTGTGAGAGCTAACAAACATTGACTGGGATAGAGAAGAGAGTCCTTATTCTGTGTGAGCAACATTGGAAAGACATGAAATGTGATGGGTTGTTGTACAATGAATAGTAGGAGGAGAGGGAACCATGGTTGACCCAGCCACTGCAGTGCTATGAGAATCATAGGGGTCCTTTAATCAAGGCGCGGTAGGGGTTTAACGTGTGGAATACCGTGCGTTAAACCACCTGCCGTGCTAGTCACTAACGCCTCCATTGACGAGGTGTTAGCTTTTGGGCTTGACGCGGGGGTTAGCGCGTGATGAAATATCAGACGTGTTAACCCCCGTAGTGCGCCTTGATAAAAGGAGCCCATAGTGGCCTGTTCTTGGCGAAGTTTGAGTAAAGTCTTCCTGAGTAGAGGTATTGGAGGGAATGCATAAACAAACTTGTCCCATCAATCAAGGAGAAAGGCATTCGACTCTAAGCGAGTGGTAGAATAGAGTCTGGAACAGAAGACTGGAAATTTGTGATTGGGGGGGAAGCAAAGAGATCCACTTCTGGAGTCCCTCAATCAAAAAATATTTGATATAAAACAGTTGAGTGACTACTTGAGAGGTTGTAGGAATCTGCTCAACTTATCTGCTAATATTTTCTATTTCCCTGTTAGATAAACCACTTTCAGAAATATGTTGTGAGATATTGCCCAGGACCAGATTTCAATCATCTCTTAGAAAAGTGGGCAAGACCCTGTACCCCTTGTTTGTGGCTACTTGGTTATCTGTTCGAATGAGTACTACTTGATTGCTCAAAGCTTGAGGAGATTCATGTGGAGAGTTTTCTCATGAGGATTCCAGCTGCCTTGTAGGCCATTGAAGTGGGCTCATCAACCAAGCATGAAAGCACCTTTGTTAATATTTTTTGATGTAGTGGAATATGGAATAGAAGGCCCCTGGAAAGATTGTCCTGTGATAACCACTGAAAGGACTGAAGAAGATCTGAGGTCACTCATAAGCGTTGGAAAAGTGTTCTGTGGCTTGAGACCATTTGGTCGAGTGTCCACAGAGGTTCTCTGAAATGTACTGTGATGGGCAAATGGAGTCACGTAAACACAGTGGATGCCATGTGGCCCAGAAGACACAGCATTTGACATGCAGTGATGTGTTGAAGACTGGAGACTTTGCAGATCTGAATTAGAATGTAGAGCCTTTGTTGTGGAAGGCACAAACCAGAAGTGCTCCAATGAACTCTGGAGATGGGATTTCTTGTAATTGATTGCAAATTTGAGAAGCTCTAGTGGATGTACTGTTGAATTCATGGCTTGTTGAGTTTGATGAGGTGTTGAGGTCTTGAGCAACCAGTCATTTAGATAAAAAGAATACATGAAGACTGCATGAGTGGAGGACTGCAGCTACCACCTCTAAGCATTTTGGGCCATATTCAATAAACGGTGCCCTAATTGCAGCTGTCTAGCAACACCTAAGTTCAGGATGGTGCCTAACTTTAATTTTTTAATTGGCTTAATCAGCATGGTAACTGACTATGCGAGTTTTCAACCAATCAACCCCCCCCCCCAAATAAAAAAATTTAAGAGTTTTACGCCAAACTCTTAGGATGCACAGCGATGCCTAATTAGAGGCGCCCTCCCATGCCTAAGGACACCTAACAATGCCTATTTCAAACAGTAGGCATGGTTATAGGCGGATTAAAGGAGTGGTTGTGTTAGACGTCATTAGGCGTCCGACATAGGCGCAGCCAAATTAGGCGAGTTAAAAGCTTACCTAATAGAGTGGTGCTTATGTCTAGGATGCCTAAGTTTGCTTAGGTGCCACTAGGTGTAATTCTATAAACGGTGCATACAGGTTGATTGACAACCATGCCGAGCGATGCCAGCAACGTTTATAGAATCCAGTCTTTTGTGAATACCCTGGGAACTGATGCCAGCCCAAATGGTAGTACTCTGTATTTGATGTGGCGTGTTCCGACTCAAAAGTGAAGATATTTCCTGAGGTCTGGGAGGAAATCTGTGTGTAGGCTTGAGATCTAGAGAGCAGAGTCAGTCGTTCTTCTCTAACAATGGTAATTGGGTTCACAGAGAGACCTTGCAAAATTCCTCCACCAGGGATTTGTTGAGAGCACAGATGTCCAGAATTGGATGGAGATTTACAGTTTTTTTCAGTACAAGGAAATATATCGAGTAGAACCCTTGGCCCTTCTCCTGCAGAGGTACTTGTTCTATGGCACTGAGCTGGAGGAGAGCTGAGAGCTCTTGGTGAAGGAGTGTCTTCTGATGGGAGTTGAAACAGGACTCTCTTGGAGGATGGTTTGGAGGTGTTTTCTGTAAGCAAAGGGCATAACCCTGATTCACTTCTTGAAGGACCCAGTGGTCATATGTTATCAGAGACCATTAATGAGAACAGTGGATGAGTCAACCTCCTAAGGGGAGAATCTGAGGTAAAGGTTGAGAATGTCTGACAATACTGAAACTATAACTGTGTCTTCTGCTACCTCTGCTGCTCTAGTCGCCTCTGATTTGTAGAGTGAATGGATGTGGAAGGCTGGCTATACTTCTGTTTAGCACAGTAAGTACAATGTCTGGAAGCACTAGAATATCTCATTGGTGCTTTAGACTGGGTTGACTTGGAGGAAGACAAGGTGGTCATGCAAACAGTACTGAATGTCTTTTGATCTTTTGAGTTACCTCTTCTATATGGTCTCCAAACAGATCGTTGGTCTTGTACGTTGGTGTCTAGGTCTGAAATCCGCAGTCATGCTTGTCTATGCATGGCAATAGAAACTGACGAGGTACAAAAGACTATGTCAAAAGCATCAAAGGTGTACATTCTAATCTCTAGATCATTGGTCAGGTGTTGGTAAGCATTCATATAAAAATTGTAGTTTAAAATTCTGTTAGCCAGCATGAAAACTTGAAAGACACTCCTACCAAATTTATCCAGAGTTCTGCCCTCTCCGCCTGGTGGAATACTTGTATAAGTTCTGGATCTCTTAGCTCGCTTTAAGGCAGATTTGACAAGCAAGGATTGGTACTATAACTGAAGTTTGTTGAAGCCTGGTCATGATTGGATTCTGTAGAGTACCTAATTTTTATAGAGCCATTGGAACAGAAAAGTGGAGACTCCCACTTTCTAACTAAGGCTTCCTTCAAAAGTTTTAGGCCACTCTTTATAGTCAAGAACATCCATTAGCTCTGCTTGAGGCTTTGTCCCATCTGTCTGTAAGTGACAGACTTTCTGGAGGAGACCTTCGTCAAAGAGTGGAAGATATAGATCAGAAGGAATCCCCTAGGACTCATCTGCAGACAAGTCAGGGTAATCACTAGAAGAGTGTGGTGATGGGTCTGAGTCATATTCCTCAATATCAGCTCTTGTAGATCATGAAGGGCATAGAGAAAGTAGAGAGGGACAGATTCTTCAAACTTTCGAAAACTACAAGAATGAGAGGGCATTCGGAAAAGTTGAAAGGGGACAGATTCAAAACCAATGCTAGGAAGTTTTTCTTCACCTAACGGGTGGCGGACACCTGGAATGTGCTTCCAGAGGGTGTGATAGGACAGAGTACGGTATTAGGGTTCAAGAAGGGATTGGACAATTTTCTGAAGGAAAAGGGGATAGAGGGGTATAGATAGAGGACTACTACACAGGTCCTGGACCTGTTGGGCCGCCGCGTGAGCAGACCGCTGGGCACGATGGACCTCTGATCTGATCCAGCAGAGGCACTTTTTATGTTCTTATCATCAAGGTAATTATCGAAGAAAGCATCGATATGAATGTTGAGAGAAGCACTGAGATGAGAGTGCTTCCTGAAAGAAGATGGATGTCTCCGACTTAGACACTCAACGTTATGGTGTCTGAGATTGAGAAATATTTATCAGTTTCTTTAAATCCAGACCCCCATTTATTTGGTGCCTTGTTCAGACTTTTTATATTTACCCCTTTTTTTCTTTCCCCCCCCCCTTTTTTTTGTTCCTCTTCATTAATATGACTTAGCCCAAACTTAGTGCTTATTTATTTGTCTAATTTGATCTCTTTCTCTTTTGGCTTTGGTTTATCACCTACATGGATCGTTTTCATAGAAACATGACGGCAGATAAAAGCCATATGGCCCATCTAGTCTGCCCATCCACAGTAACCATTATCTCTCTCTCTCTGAGTGATCCCACGTGCCTATCCCAAGCCCTCTTGAATTCAGACACAGTCTCCTCCATTTATTTTTTATATATTTTTTAAAAACTTTTTCCAGACTGAGTCCATATGTGTCTGTTGAAATTGTTCTTACGTTTTTCTTCCAATTTAAAAAAAACAACATTTTTTGGTTAAGTTTTCTTTCCTTTCTTGCTTAATTTTATCTTTTACAGGGAACGGTGTCTTGATACCATTATGTCCCCTAGCTCTCACACATCCTTCTCATCAACATCTATAGCCAGTGAATGACATCAACACGCACCTTCACATTTTCCTTCTGGCATGAAATCTAGCCTTCTTTTGCTTTTGTACGTGGCTCCACTTAGCAGCGGTTCCTGGCTGTTGCAGTGTTTTTCTTCGAATTGGTAAGCTATTACACGCTGTGCTGCACACAATTTTATGTGCCCTTTTGTTCCTGTTTGGTTCAGTTTTGTTTTGTTTTTAACTTCTCTCCCTGTATTGGTTTTTTACAGCGGCTATACTTTTGATATTGCACTAGGAGGCAAGCACCATAGTGTGTTTTTCTGCAAGGTACTTAATTAATTATATATATATATATATATATATATTTTTTTTTTCCTTTATTAGTAATTTAATACATTTAAAAACATCTGTCATATATTCAAACATAGAAACAATACATTAATTTATTATGTATCTTATTTCAAAATAAATATTAAGAATATCAATATACCTGTTGTACCTAATGTATCTCTACCCTCCCACCCTGGTGAGAGGATGTGTGCAGGAGATTCAAAGAATGTGCAAAAGAATGAAAGGTATTTTTTATTTTTCTTAAGAAGCTATCAAGAGTTGATAGAGCTATCCTTTTGGGAGCTAGTCCAAATTTCATATGCACTCCAAATGGTATTATAACTATGTAGCTGATTTCTCCGAAGAGCGGTCAATTTTGACATTTGTTGTATAAATTGGTAGATCTGGTTGTTTCCATGCCGAGGCCAGAACAAGTTGACCTGCTGTCATTATCAAATATATCCATTTCTGATGTTTTAGGGGCAGGGCAACTGGTCCCATATTCAACAGGAAACACTCCATGGTTTTAGGGATCGAAGTACCTAACACTATCTCAATAAAGGAGATTATTTTATCCCAGTAAATCTGTGCTTTAGTACAGAACCACCAAATGTGTTCAAAAGTACCAACTTCTGCACATCCTCTCCAACATTTATCAGATCCTTTCCCATATATAGCTCACAATCTTACTGGAGTGTAATACCAACAAAAAACATCTTATATCCATTTTCTATCATGTTACTATCTATAGATCAGGGGTCTCAAAGTCCCTCCTTGAGGGCCACAATCCAGTCTGGTTTTCAGGATTTCCCCAATGAATATGCATGAGATCTATGTGCATGCACTGCTTTCAGTGCATATTCATTGGGGAAATCCTGAAAACCCAACTGGATTGCGGCCCTCAAGAAGGGACTTTGAGATCCCTGCAATAGATCCATATAGGAGAGAATGCAATATTTTAGACCAGGGCTGCCCAAGTTCTGTCCTCGAGATCTACTGGCAAGCCAGGTTTTCAGGATATCAACAATGAACATGTATGAGAGAGATTTGCATACCAAGAAGGCAGTGCAGGCAAATCTCTCTCATGCATATTCCTGAAAACCTGGCCTGCCAGTAGATCTCAAGGACCGGACTTGGGCAGCCCTGTTTTAGACCATTCTTTGTCAGTGTAACATTTACTAAGAATCTTTTCCCATCGATGTCCGTTTCAAAGGGGGTTGAAGATGCTCCAATTGTGCATTATATAATCTAGTGATACTATCCCTCCTACTGTCTTTTATCATTGCCTTCCCTAGACTCGACTGTTGAGCAGTAGCTAGTTCTCTAAGGGCTACTTTTCTAATGAAACTTTCTATTTGTCTATAGTAGAATAAGTCTCTCGGTAGGAGGCCATATTCTTCCTTCAATTCTTCAAAGGGGACAATTTCCCTAATGTTTTAAAACCTTTCCTTCCCCACAGATGGAAGGCCACATCAACCTCTCCAGGAGCAAATTTGGGCATAAGTATAATAGCTGTCTCCTTAAAGTTGTGGGAGTTGGAGCCAGGGTATTGCCCACAATGGGGGAATATCCAATATTTCCTGCTCCATAAGGACCCATGAATTTCCCCTGTCCCATTTACAGTTGATTAAATATCGTAGTTGGGCTGATTGATAATAGTATTGAAATTGTGGCACTGCCATTCTCCCCAATTTCCTAGGTTGGTACATCATCATTCGAGAAACCCTAGGGTGTTATATTGCCAAATAAAAGCAAATATCTTCCATTCTAATTGAAGAAAAAAAAATTTAGGTAGAGGGAGCGGCAAAGCTGAAAAGAGGTACAACAATCTCGGGAGAATTACCATCTTAATTGTTTGTATCCTGCCAAGAAATATTAAGATGTTTCCACCTTTCCATATCCTGCCAATTCATTTTCAAAAGGGGGGGATAATTAGCAGCATATAACAGGTCTACTTGCTTAGTTAAATTAATTCCTAAATATCGTAATGAGTGTTGTGCCCATTTAAAAGAATAATTATTAGAAATCCATCTACAATCTATATCCGACAGAGTGAGATCCAAGATTTCTGACTTGGACATATTTATTCAAAATCCTGACATCTGTCCATAAGTTGTAAGAGCTTCTACTATAGCTTTCAACAAAATGAAAGAATCTCGTATTGTAAAAAGAATATCATCTGCAAATAATAATAATTTTGTCTCCAATCCGCCACAGCTTATACCTGAAATATTTGAAGCCTGTTGCACCAATTGTACTAGTGGCTCCATAACTAGTGTAAAAAGCACAAGTGACAAAGCACATCCTTGTCGGGTCCCCCTCCCCAAAGTAATGCATTCAGTATATCCTCCACTGAGATTAATCGAGGCCAAATGGGCATTATATAACAATAGTAGCCAATGTAGGAAAGTTCCCGATATCCCCATGTTTTCTAGTACTTGAAACAGATAGGGCCAATAAACCCTATCAAATGCCTTCTTGGCATCGATACCCAGGATAAGAGTTGAATCATGTCCGCCAGCAGCTTGCCACAATACATGACAAACTCGATGGATATTAAATGTCTGGCATCCTTATACAAATCCAGATTGGTCATCAACTATTAATTGAGGCATATAGGTTTGGAGACATTTAGCTAGTATCTTAGTAAACAGTTTATAGTCCACATCTAACAAAGAGATAGGTCTATAAGAGGAGCAGGATGTCAGATCCTTACCCGGTTTTAATATCAAAGTTATACCAGCTAAACGCCAAGAATAAGACAATTCCTGTTGATATATCAAAGTGTTAAGAAAATGCAACAAAGGGGGGATCAAAATCGTTTGAAATTTCTTATAAAATTTGGTAGTAAAACCATCTAATCCTGGTGATTTTCCCACCGGCATATCTTTAAATTGCCCATGTTAATTCTTCCACTGTAATGGGTAGGGAAAGTTCCACAGCTTCCCCAGGAGTAAGACTAGGTAGATGTATAGATCTAAATAAGGACGGATATCCGCTTCCTTTAATATGTACTCAGTTTGATATAATTGTTGGTAATAATTACTAAAAGCCTGTTGGATATGGCTTGAAGTAATGCAATCCCCGGTCGGGCCCTGTACACGAAGTTGTCTTTTTTTCAACTTATAGGCCAATATTCTACCTGCTCTATTATTTGTTTCAAAATATTCCTAGCGTAGCCATTGAAGTTTAGCACTAATTATCTCCAGATCTAACACTTGAAGATCTAACTTAAGATGTTTTAATTTTGTTTCTTTCTCAGGGGGTTTCTTTTCCACATATATTTGGCTCAGCTTCTTCCTGTATTAAAGTCTGCTTAGGAGTTAACATTTCTCCTAATTCTTCTGCACGATAAGCAAATGCTTTAAGATCTGGTGTAGTTTTTTTTATTAACAAACTTGAAAGTAGGACTTAGTAAACTAATTGTAAGACAGCGCCATCTTTTGCAGAACTAATAAGCATAGCTGCACATTTAATTTTCAGATCCCTGAAGAAGCCGAAGAGTTGGCGAAACGGGGCCCGTAGGGTATTAGTTACAAACAGCAATGAGGAGCAGTAGTTGCACCAGCGCACAATTAAAAGTTAAGTGCAGACTACTATGTTCCTAGGCTGTCGTGTTTTAACATTTAATATGTTATAGAGCACTTTATCGATATTTGGCACAATGCATATAGCACTTTAAAAAAAGTTTACAAAGATTGCTCATAACTCGATGAAAGATACCACGTTCCCGCAATAGCTGATTTCAAATCTTTAAATAATCAGCACGGGCGTCTGAGAGCTTAGGAGCATTTGTCTTACAATTGGTTTACTAAGTACTACTTTCAAGTTTGTTTGTGGACATAGAGGACTAAGTCCATTGTGGTTAGTTTAGTGTTGTTCACTAGTTTTTTTATTAGCCATATTTCCAAAATTATTTCAAATCAAAATAACTAAACAGTCCAAAGATTTATTAGTTTTTTTTCCTCCACCAATTTGACTTAACCTGATCCCGCTTATATGGGTTACTGTTCTTATACTTAGGTTAATACAAATACTTAGTTCTTCATCTCCAGAGTATTTCCCCCCAGTATGAGAGCAGAATTTTTTTTTCCAATTCTTTATTCTTTTTTAAAACTTACAATAAGTGTAACAGTAAATACATCATTTTATACTCAAATATCACACTTAGTATTCAATTAATGTCCATTACAGAATTAATCCCCCTCCCCCTAATCAATCACAAGTTTTAACACATAAAGGCCCTGATTCTGTATAGGACGCCCGGGAGAGGTGTCCTATTCAGAATCAGAATCGGCCTACACTAAACCCCGATTCTGTAACCGGCGTCCATGTTACAGACGCTGGTTAGAGAATCGGGTTAGATTAGACACGGCCCGCTACACTTATCGCGGCAAGGGATCTCTCTGCCGCTATAAGTATAGCGGGCCGCGGCCCCCTGTCCGATTGCTGGCAGAAAGGTGCCCAAACCCTCCTGCCAGAAGATGCCCCCCCAACACTACCGACCGCCCCTCCCGACACTACCAACCGCCCCCCCCCCGACATTACCGATCTCCCTCCCACCCCGACAATATTGATCGCTGGCAGGAAGATGCCCAATCCCTCCTGCCCGAAGACGCACCCTCCCCCCCCGACAATATCGATCGCTGGCGGAAGGGTGCCCAATCCCTCCTGCCCGAAGACGCACCCTCCCCCCCCCCAGCGCTAACAACCCCCAAACCTCCACCCCACCAAACTAACCTTTTCTTAAGGCCAGACGGGTCTTGCCCGTCCAGTCAGCAGGCTCGCCTTGTTGAAATGAGGCGGGCCCGCCCCTTCCCGGCCCATCCCGCCGAAGCCTAAGGCCTGATTTGCCCTGGCTCTAGAAGCCTGGACCAATCAGGCCTTAGGCATAGCGGGTCCGCCCATCCCCACTTAATCTAAGGCCTGATCCTCAGCGAGGCCACCTCCCCACTCAATAAATCTTCATAGTAGGTGGCTTTACACCTCCTCTCGTCATCGGATCCTTATATTTTCTTAAACTTTTTTTGTGTGCTTGTATTCTTTATAATTTTTTATATAATTTAATGTTTAAATACTTAAATAGGTCATAAATAGTGGCTAAAATAAAGTTACTTAGCTTTAGATCAACTCAATTTCTGGTCTCAGTTCATAGAACGGGGGATAACTGACATGTTTCACCCATGTGTTCTGATACGGTTTTTTCAAGGTTATCTCTCCCAATAAATATCACTCCATTCCGAACAGACCATTCTCCTCTCCAGAAATGAGAAATAATCTCAGAGGAAACACGAGTCGCCATTCCAACCATAACCAATCCGGGATGTGTTCAATGAGCTCTGGGAGGACCCAATACATACCCTGGCGCAAAATATAGGATTGATGATACCTATAAAAATTGGGAAAGTTTACCCCACCCTCTGTAATTGGCTTTTGTAAAGACACTAAAGCAATTCTAGCAATTTTACCTAGCCAAATAAATTTTGTAAAAAGATCCCTGAAAAAAAACCTGGTATCGTACCCATTTGGTAACAAACCACAGGCAAAATCATCATTTTAATTGTTTGGACTCTCCCCCATCAAGACAGATGTAAAGGATTCCATTGCTCACACATTTCTGTTACTTTCTGTAATAAAAATTTTTCATTCATTTTCATTGTTTCTTCCAGTGTATTTTGTATCCAAATGCCTAAATATTTTATTCCATCTTCTTTCCATAGAAAGGGGAATGTTTCAAATAAACCTTTTGTACAATGGACATTAAGTGGAAGAATTTCTGATTTACTCCAATTTATCTTGTATCCTGAAAATTTTCCAAATTTCTCTATTAAATCAAGTAAGCATGGAATGGTTGTTTCAGGATTTCTCAAATGAAGCAGTATATCATCTGCATAAGCAGAAACCTTATATTTCCGATCTGAATAAGGAATACCCTGTATCTCCTTCGCCTGTTGAATAGCTAATAACAAGGGTTCTAATACAATATCAAAAAGCAAAGGAGACAAGGGACATCCTTGTCTAACCCCCCTCTGCAAACTAAAACGCTCTGAGAGATTATTATTAATATACAATCTAGCAGCAAGGGAGCTATACAAGGTTTGGATCATTTGTATAAATCCTGAACCTATTCCAAACCAATCCAGTGCTTGATACATGAAGGCCCATTCCACCCGATCAAAAGCCTTCTCTGAATCTAAGGATACAGAAAAGGCTGGTTCATTCATGAATTTTGTTAAATTTAACATATGAAAAGCCAATCTGGTGTTATTAGAGGAATGTCTCTGAGCAACAAATCCTGTTTGGTACATACCAATAATAAATGGGAGAGCCTTGGCCAAGCGTAAAGCCAATGTCTTAGCTAGAAGTTTGCCATCTACATTAATTAAGGAAATAGGCCTGTAATTTGAAACCAATGCGGGATCTTTATTTGGCTTCGGCAAAACTATAGTAATCATATTCTGCCATAGTACCTGTAAGAGATTAATTATTTAATTCCTTTATAGCAACTTCAACAAGGGGTTCTGTTAATTGGTTATCATCCAACTTCTCTCGCTGGAGATTTTCATAACACCTTCCCCAAGAAACTCTCCTTGTCCCCGACTACACCATTCACTATGATAAACAGGATCTCAAACCTCCGAGCCTCCAGGATTCTCCTAGTCTCGACCAGCACAAATATGATTTCTCCTAACCACCACCAAGGTAGGGCCAGTGGAAAGTACAGCCAAAAGTCCACAGCCACAGTCTACCACCGACACAACTGCCCACTGCCACAGGAAGAAGGTCAATGGTTCGTGCTGAGGTTTCAGTCTCCACAGCTGGCTTTCAAGAGCCAGACCATGATTCCACTCCTGCACTTCTCTCCTCCCCCAACGGGGCCCAGCAGGATCTCTTAGAGGAAAGGCATTCTCCTCTGCTGCTTGCACTCACAGCAGAAATGCCGTGAGGTAATTGCTCCTCTCCTCCTTCGGCAGAGCCTGTCACAGTCCACAGTGCACTGGACACCCTCCTCCAAAGTCCGCACGCTCCTCTTCGCGGCTAACAGTCGTGGCACGGAAGCCACAAAAACAGCTCTCCTGCACTCTGGCACAGCTAGCAATTAGTGGGGTGACATGCTGATTTACTCCTCATCAGCGTGGAGTCCGGGTGAATTCAAACACTAATCAGCCATCCACTTCCGTTTCCAGCCG
Source organism: Geotrypetes seraphini (assembly GCF_902459505.1). Lineage (NCBI taxonomy): Eukaryota > Metazoa > Chordata > Amphibia > Gymnophiona > Dermophiidae > Geotrypetes > Geotrypetes seraphini. The sequence continues at coordinate 105,395,382 of NC_047088.1, read as the reverse complement.
CCTCTAGCACTAATTATTTGACAAATTCCTTGCCTAATCAGATGACCTCTCTCAGATATTCTTTCCCCTTATAACCCCAATGTATTATGTAATTTCTTTCTCTCATGTATTCCTTTCCTATGCTTTCCTAATTATTATGTAACTTCCTTCTTTTTACATTGTGTAATTCGTTGATTGTCCAGCCTTCTTTCTATGTGAAGTCAGTTTGACTATGGCGGTATAGAAAAATAAAGTTATTATTATTATATATATTTTTTAATGTCCTTTTTTGGGTTTTAAATTTGCTGTAATCTATTTATCCTTTTCTTTTTAATGTGTCTGCTGAGTTTTTAATGTATACTGGTGCTGCATCTTTTTGCTTTTAATCTCTTAATTAACTCAGTTTGGCTTTTTTTGTCGTTTGGTGCCATCTACTGGGTAGGTCTGTTTTTATTTGATCCTGCTCTGTTTCTCCTTTGGTTTATAACAGCTGTTCCACCTATGCGCATCTTCTCAGTCATATATTTGTTGTTCATACTTTATGCATAGTATGCATGGATTTTTACAGAATCTTTTGGAAGTTAGATACTGGTTGTTAATTCATTTTGTATTGCTAATTTCTGTTAACTGCATAGAACTTAACGGTATTTGCGGTATACAAGCGAGCTTTTATGTTATGTTATGTTTTATGCTGTTTAAGCACTCATTAACTTCCTGTCCGATAAGATTCATTTTATTTGCTTGGTCTAAGCGTTTATGTCCTTTACAACATTAATGTTCTTATAGTATTTATGTTTTATTACCTGGCCACATTTTTATTTACCATGTTCACATCTCCATAGATTTCCATATTTAATGCACTTTTAGCTTTCGCTTTTTGTAATTTGAATACCAAATATGTTTTTATTTTAAGATTTGTTTTTATACGTGCACACCTTTCTATATATGTTAACATATATTTCTGGAACATATCATATTTGTATATATATCTATACATTCATCTCTGGCATATCATATTTGTATGTTTTCAAAAACATTATCTTCTGGTACATATCATGTGTGTATGTATTTTTAATTGATATACTTGTTGTTCTGTTCCTTAGGATACTTTTACACCCCTGAGGAAGGCCCCTTTGGCCGAAACACGGACCGTGTTGGGGTCCAGTATATGCTCTTTTACAAAGGACTTTATATGCCTGCCACATTTTGTTTTATTTAAATGTTTACTTGTGTGAATTTTTAACTGAGATTCTATATTGTGAATAAACATGTTTGTCTACACAGTGGTCTGATCAGTGTCCCTTCCCCACTTCCTTGTTTTGTTTCTATAGCTTGCCTGTAAGGTTGCTTTTTTCCTTTGTATTGTTTGATATATTGTTTGGTTCAAGGAAAGGGAAATGTCATTCCAACTGTGGGACAATACTTTTAGTTTTGCAGAACAACATCTTCAGGATCTATACAATGAACCCCTCATTTTAAATAAGGAAGAACATGGCATGGAAACTGCCACAAATGAAGATCGCTGGTCCAAGATAATCAGTCTAATGACCAGATCCGATACGAACAACATTTCATTGGCTTAATTAATTACTGTAGAGCCAAGATAATACTGAGAGGACTGAGGATCAAGAAAATACCCACTATATTTACTGACAAGCAATCCTTTCTGGACAAATGGTGTGCTATATTGAATAAATGCTCACTGAACTTGATTTTGTTGGCTGAGTCCTCAAAAGAAAAGAGTAAAGATCTGCAACCTATCATTGATGACAGTCTATTTACTTTAAGAGAGGGAGACAAAAATTTCGACCAAATCCTGACAAATATTAATCAACGTCTGGATCAGTACAGACAGGAGATCAGAACAACCAAGTATAAAAAATTCAAGAGAGATGAGGACAATTACAAAAAGGGATATGTGTACCCATATTCAAAAGCTAAACCACAGAGAAGCAGACCTTCCGTGGCACAGATGAGGAAACCATCAGAAGCCAATCATATTCAAATTGAAGAACATAGCAGTAAAAGACTAAGAAGTGAATCAGGTGAGACTTATAATTCACCCTTAAACAGTCCGACATTCACTACCGTGATGAGTCTACCATCGAATCAAGATCCTGTGATCAGACCACAAACCAACCAGTCATCAGTGGCTTTTTTAGACGAACTATGGAACAGGGATACAAGTCACAACAGGAGACGACCAGAAGAGGAGCAGGGAGACAATACTTACATCAACAGACGACCTTCATCCCAGAATACATATATGAACAGATGACCTTCCAACCAGAACCTGTACATAACCAACCAATCCATGAGAGGGAGGACTTTCTACCGATGAGAGAGTTGATCTGATTAGTGTCCCTTCCCCACTTCCTTGTTTTGTTTCTATAGCTTGCCTATGGGGTTGCTTTTTTCCTTTGTATTGTTTGATACATTATGAAGTTGAAATTAAGGTCATTAGGACCCCCAAGAGGATCCCCCAAGCTCTGTCTGGACAAAGGGACAAGAAAGATTCACTAACCAGATCCAATAGGCCTTAACAAACCGCAGCACAGACTGCACAAACAGACCAAGCCACCTGCTGGAGACTGAGAAAAGACCAATTATAAGAGGGAATGTATAGCCTTCTTGTACTGATGCCAAAAGTCAGTGTCTCAGTCTCCACCTGCTGGCAGGGAAGCGTAAACCCATCCTTTTCTGTGCCGGTCTGGAGGGATGATAAAGAATAAGGGGTTTTCCCTCCCACATACAAATATTACACCCCCGGGCAGCAGAAGATGCTAATCAAATGTGAAACTACAGGTCCCAGCATGCACTAGACTATGGAGCTCAGTGTTGAGTCACAGGGGCGAGACTCACAGGATGGAGGTATTTTTACCCAGGCTGGGTTCATTCTAGAGAGGTCCCCAAGGGAAAAAGAGGAATTCTCAAGTTTTCCCTAGAGATAGGTGGAGGCAGGCCTTGGGAAAACAGACTAGTGTTTGTATGTGCTTGGCTGAAATAAGCCAAATTCCTTCTACGTGGTGTGAGGCAAACAATAAAACAAAGTGTTTTTGTTTCTGTGAAAGGTATTTGTGTGTTAATTTCTCTTAGCAAGCCAAGCTAGCCTGCCAAACCAGGCTAGTCTACCACACAGCTTTCAGAAGAAAAACCTGAAGGACTGAGGCACTGCCCAATGATACAAAGAGGTGTAATTGGAGAAAAATGTAAATGATACCTTCTGCAGTCATCATGGGTAATGGAAAAGAACGCACATGTCAAGCCTACTGTACCCTTTGCACTGGAAGCTGAGTTGGGTGCCAGTAGGTGCAGTTCTATAAACAGTATCTTAATTTGATTTACATGGAGTAGATGCTGCTTTCAACATACCAATTTAGGTACTGTTAATAGAATCGGGCCCAAAATGTTTTCAGTTGTGGGGAGGGTGGGAGTACTAAGTGAATATTGGGGCAATGTAGAATGAAGCCTCAGTATACAGTTCCTATATTTTTGTCTAATAGTCCATCTTCAACTAAGTCTGTCCCTCTTTTCTACCACATTTGTACCTGTTTCCCTGGCACCCTTTCTCTTGGTGAAAATCGCTTAAGAAGAAGGCAGTGAGTGTTGTGATGAGATCTATCAACAGTGTGATGCACCAGGGCTGCTGTAAAAGAAAGAAAACAGGCTGTTAAAGAAGGTATTTAACCAACCTCCAATATACTCAAAATTGCTTTAGATGAAAAAAAGAGAGTTTGTGGAACTTATCAACCAACCAGGGGTTTTTGCAACATCCAACCAGGCTCAAGGAGCCCTCCACTGCCTACTAGCACTCAACTGGGTACCCAATTTACCAACTAAATTCAGGAGCACACTCCAGAAACTACTTAATCTGTTGGAGACAGAGAAAAATTGAAGAGCTACTAGCTGCACAACACCTTATATAAGGCAGAGCCACAAAATGTTTGTTGTCTGTCTTCATCTGCTAGTAGACAGGCATAAGCATTCATATGAACTGGTCTGGTGAATGAAAAAGAATAAGGAGTTTCTTTATTTTTCTTAAACTGAAGGAAGATTCCTCTTATTTACTACAGTGCCAATGGTTTTAATTTTCAACTCCACTCTCTTGACTGGATCATGATTACCAAGTTCTTGACAGTACTAATAATCATACGACAAACTTCACTGGGTTAACCACATCAAGATGTCTAACTTCAAGCTTCTGAAGCAAGTTCTATTCTCCTAGCTTAGTCTAGGCACTTGTACAAGCAAGAGAAAGGCAAAGATGACACTTCATGTTGGTCTTGAAGGGTGTATCTGAAGTACAACAGTCTCCCAATTTGTGGGAGATTATTGCTCAGGACTGCTCTAGAAAGATGAAGAACCTGCTATAAGGGTCTCAGCAATTCAAAAACCTCTTCAGTAGTAACAGAAGGTGGAAACGGGAGCTGTCGCAACAGTATACCGAGGACAGAATCAACAATTTTGAGGGTTTCTCTGAAATGCATATCCAAGTTACAATACATCTGTAAAGAGGGAGATTCCCATGTTCATTGCATCTTTCAAAATGCAGTGAGGAGGGGATTCCTGTGTTTTCTAAATTTGTCTCTGTGTTTACTTAATCTGTCTAAGTGCAGATATTCAGCAGGCAGACCTCTGATGTCATAGCAACAGTGAAGCTATCATGCACACTGTGTGGACTCCTTCCACTGCCAAGAGCAGAGAGTTACTATTGGCTCTTTTGAAAGAGTCAAGAGTTTTTTCAGCTTGATAAACAGTGTAGAGCAGTGTATCGCAAACTGTGTGCCGAGGCACACCAGTGTGCCTCCTGAGATTTCTGGTGTGCCACGGACACAATGGCGAGGAGAAGAGTCATTCATGCCGGCTGCCTGCCTATGGAGCATGCCTCTCATGGTGAGGATGACTCTCCTCCTAGCCGGAGTCTCTCCTCTTCTCCCCGTACCTCCCGGATCCCTGTAACGGCAGGGTTGCGGCCAGACAGGCCTCTGCACCTGCAGGGACATTGACGTGATGATGTCATGCATGCAAGTGACGTCATAGCGTCAACGTCCGGATGCCTCCCGGCCGGGGCACTAGATTAAGTGTGCCACCGGCCAGAAAAGTTTGCGAGACACTGGTGTAGAGAAAAGCTCAGAAGACAGTTGGTGGGAGAAGGGGAAGGGAACAGTTGAGAGAAGCATCTTGTCTCTCTCTGGTTAATAGTTTTGTGAGAGCTGCTAGAAAATTTATCTAAGCAGCTGGCTACCTCTATGCATATAGCTCTAAAGATCAGTGTCCCATAACCCTGAATATAGTGGTAAAGGGAGAGGACGACGACGAAAGATTAGGTTTTTACCTTTGCTAATCTTCTTTCTTATAAATCTACACTCTATTCCTGGACAAGTGGGTTATGCATCCCATGTCACGAGACTGCTTGTTGGAAGCCTCAATTACATAATTTTTTCTGACCCTCCCCACTTACCTCAGGATTGCCCTCTGGTCTCCAGTTCATATAAAAGTAGACAGTCACACATGTAGAGGATACCAACAAAAGGGAGGGACGGGGAAACTCCCCAGCAAACAAGTCTAATCTGCTCATAACATGAAAGTACAGAACAATCAAACAATTGAAACAGGTTAGCAAACAGTATAAATTTGAAAAAAACTATGCTATAAAGAGACACAGCAGCACTAACAGAGGGGGGGGGGGGGGCACCACAGCTAGGGAGCCCCAAGGCAAAGTTCATAACAAATTTGGATGGCACTCTTAGAAAGACTGGTCAAGAAACCATAGTGTAGATGCACTAAAAATGGTCATTAAGACCGTGCAGGTTGCTGTGGGATCATTTTTTTTTTGACCAATTTCCAAACAGTGATCCATGCTCAAAAGGCTTCCCATGCAAATGAGTTGAGTCGGATGTCTGCTCTAATCCAACCCCACTAGTCTTTGGAAAATCAACTCAATACACACGCAGAGCTGGTAGGGGAATCCTCAACAGCTTTGCTGCTGGGGAAGCTCTGAAAAGCCTCCTACCGCTCAGCTGTTCGAGGCAGGAAGCTTTTTTACATTTCTTTTTTAAATGGGCACAGATGTTGTGCTTATGTCACCCACGCACAATATCTGTCCCCATAAAAAAAGTGATGCCAGAACCCCATGGCGCCACCCCCCCAACTATGTCCCTAAAAAAAAAAAAAAGAGGTAGTAGGGATGCCCACTCCCTTCTGCCACAGACTCCCCCAAACACTCTCCCCCCACCCTGCATGAACATCATGACCACCTAGACATCCCCCCCCAGCTGAAGATCCTTGGCAGGAAGGATGCCCATTTCCTCATGTCACTGTTGCCTCCATGTTGCCCCCTCCTGTGAACATCATGACCACCTACTCTCCCTCCCATGAACATCACAGCCCTGACACCCCCCCGAAGATCCTTGACAGAACGGATGCCCACTTCCACCTGCCACTGGCTCTACCCACACCCCTGCCCCATATCTTATTTTGTAGAAGGGAGCAGGAGGGATGCCCAGTCCCTCCTGTGTTAGGCCAGTCTCTTCAAATTGGCGGGCCTTCCCCTTCCCAGTGTATTCTGGGATACACTGGGGGCCTAATGCCCTGAATGGCTCAGGTGCCTATGGTCCCTCCCACAGGGCAGGGGACTTAGGTGCCTGAGCTAAGCAGGGCCTTAGGCTCCACCCATTGAATTCCAGAATGCACCACGCAGGGGCCAAAGGCCTTGACTGGCTGAGGTGCCTATGGTCCCTCCCAGTGGGCCATTTTGTGTATTGGGTCAGCAAATTATGTCCATCGCTAAACCAGTTAAACTGGTTTAGCAACCATCATTAGACAGTTGGAGAGTTTTGTGCATCCTAGCCCATAAGTCCAGCTTACCAGTACTTATTGAGGCAGACAATTGGTGAATCAGCAAGTCCCAGGGCGGGTTCCAGAAATAGAGTGCGGATTTACAAGAAAGAAGATTAGCAAAGGTAAGAACCAAATCTGTTATTCTTGTACAATCCCACTCTATTCCTGGACAAGCGGAACATAACGGAGCAGTCTCGTAGAGGCAGGGTGGGACGAACCTGCTGCCAAAATTGAAGAATGAAAGCAGCATCCTGATTGGCCACATCGATCCTGTAGAATTTTGCAAAAGTATGCAAGGATGACCAGGTCGCAGCTCTACAAATCTCAAGAGAAATTGCTGACGACTCTGCCCATGAGGAAACAACTTTAGTAGAATGAGCCCTCACAGAATGAGGGGGGCTTCTTTCCAGCAGCAATATAGGCTGATGAAATAGCCCTACGGATCCATTTCAAAATGGTGGCTTTCAAAGTTGGCCTATCTTTACAGGCAGGACCCACCAATACAAACAGGTGATCAGATACCTGAAACTCATTCGTGACCTCCAAGGACTACAACAAAAGTCTGTGCACATCCAGTGACTTCAGCACTTGGTCATACTTTCTCAAACCTGAGGTAGCAAAGGTAGGCAGCCGGACCTCCTGGTTGATGTGGAAACCAGAGACCACCTCCAGGAGAAAGAGGGAACAGTATGCAGAAACATGGATCTGTAATCTGAAAGAAAAGGATCTTAGCAGGATAAAGCCTGAAGCTCAGAAACCCTGTGGGCTGAAGTTATGGCCACCAGGAAAACTGTCTTAACGGTGAGATCCATTATAATGGTGAGATCCATTAAGGACGCCTTCTCCAGAGGCTAATAGGGAGGATGAACCAGTGACGGGAGAACTAGATTAAGATTCCAAGTTGGACAGGGTAGCAGTAGCGGGGGCAGACTGACAATCTGAATCCTCAGAGAACCTACAGCAAGACCCTTTTCCAGCCCTTCTTGAAGGAACGTGAGAATCAGTGATACTGACGGTAAGGTCAGCTCCTCGTTCTTCTGGATGTACCAAGATTGATAACATTTCCAAGCCTTCACATAGGCTGCAACAGTTGACTTCTTCGCTGCCCAAGAGAGTAGGTATAATACCCGAAGAGCCACTGTGGACTAAGCCATGTGCTCAAGAGCCAAGCCATATGACCAAAGCGGTCCATATCCTGGAATGTAATCAGGCCCTGCATAAGGAGACGAGGATGACAGGGATACCTAAGCCCCTGATCCAACTGTAACTGAACTGTGTTGGCATACAACAGCTGCCTCATCCTGTTGGGTGCCATGAGAATCACCCAACCTCTACGCGCTTTGATCTGTCTCAACAGCCATACTAGCATGGGCCACGGTGTGAAGACATAAAGATGACCATCCAGCAGCCAGTGCTGAACCATAACATTCAAGCCTTTGCTTCCCAGGCTCGCAGTGGCAGCTGAAGAACCGCTCCGCCATTTTGTTGACCACCAATGCCATAAGGCCGAACACTGGATGACCCCACTACTCCACTATGCTGCTGAAGGCTCTCTGGGACAGGGAACTTTCCCCTGGATCCAGAGTCTGACAGCTAAGATAATCTGCCTGAACACTGCCCACTCCAGCTACATGCACCAGGGAAATCGCTAAGAGATGGCTTTCTGCCCAATGAAAAAGAAGAAGGGCTTCCTTGCGCAGAGGCGTGCTCCTAGTGTCTCCCTGACAAGAAGACACATGAAGTGCAGGAAGGCCAGCCAAATTGCCTGAAGCTCAAGGTGACTGATCGACCACTTCCGCCCTGATGGGGACCACCAGCCCTGGAATGGACTGTCCAATCAAAGAGCACCCCCGATGTACAAGGTGGCATCCGTCAAATGGAGATTCGGAGGAGAAGACCCTGGGACAGAGAAGGATTCAACCACCAGGCCAGGCTGCTCCTAGCCTCTGCCATCCAAGGGAGCCGGACATGCAGCAGATCCCTCTGGGGACCCCAGTGGGAAATAAGCGCATTCTACACGGGAAAGGGGATTACGGGACTCCCATAGGGATCCCCCCTAGGTCCACAGGACTCCCATGTGGATCACCCCTAGGTCCATGGGACTCCTGCAGGGATCCTCCCTAGGTCCACGGGACTCCCGCGGGGATGGACGCTGGTTCTCTGGCGTTCCCACGGAAATGCTAGACTACCTTTGTACCAATGTTCCCTCTAAGCTTCTTAGAAACATAGAAATAGACGGCAGATAAGGGCCACAGCCCATCTAGTCTGCCCACCCCAATGACCCTCCCCTACATTTCTCTGTGAATAGATCCCACGTGTCTATCCCACTTGGCCTTAAAATCAGGCACGCTGCTGGCCTCAATAACCTGAAGTGGCCTCAATAACCTATTCCAGCGATCAACCACCCTTTCAGTGAAAAAGAATTTCCTGGTGTCCCCGTGCAGTTTCCCGCCCCTGATTTTCCACGGATGCCCCCTTGTTGCTGCGGGACCCTTGAAAAAGAAGATATCTTCTTCCACCTCGATGCAGCCCGTGAGATACTTGAATTAGAGAATGACACGGGGAAAAAATCTGTCCCCGTCACTGCACCGTCCCCGGCCCACCATCCTCTGCACTGCCCCGTCACCGCCTTTCCCTTCACCGCCCCGTCACCGTCATTCCTTTCACCGCCCCGTCACCCCCACTGCCATCCCATTCACCGGCCCGTCACCATCCCCACAGCATCCATATAAGCCTCAGTACTGCGAAACACCATGAAGACAGAAGAGAGTTCTTCCACTACTACTACTGCACTAAGAATCTGTTTCAGTGCCTCTGCCCAGTAGTAAAAACCGAACATAAAATAAATAAATTAACTTGTCCTCCCTTTCAATGACGTGTCCCCCATGTTCACCTATAGCTCAAATCAGGTCAATTGTGCACACTAAAAATGCAGGAGGATCTGGAACATGAGCGCAGGCAGGCAGTGATACAAAAACAGCAGATACCCGACCGACTGCAGTGTTCCGCCATCTCCCTCCCTCCATCTCACCTTAGATGTAGAGTATGCCGGCTTTCTTTTTCGCCCAGCCGCATGTGCGGGTGCTCATTTGTTCAATATTCTCCTCTGACGCAACCAGAAACAGGAAGTTGCAAGAGAGGAGAAGATTGATCAACGCGAGCGCGGCTTGGCAAAAAAGAAAGCCGGCATACTCTACATCAGTGGTTTTCAACCTTTTTACACCCGTGGACTGGCAGAAATAAAATAATTATTTTGTGGACCGGCAAACTACTAGGACTAAAATTTTAAAACCCTGTTTCCGCCCCATCTCCGCAAGCTCAGTCACCTCAGTAACTATAGAAAAATAGACAAATATAGTGCAAAATATAGACAGCAGATATAAATTCTCAAAACTGACACATTTTGATCACTAAATTGAAAATAAAATCATTTTCCTACCTTTGCTGTCTGGTGATTAAGAACATAAGAAGTGCCTCCGCCGGGTCAGACCATAGGTCCATCCTGCCCAGCAGTCCGCTCCCGCCGCGGCCCAAACAGGTCACGACCTGTCTGAATCACTAGAAGGGGCCCCCCTTGCCACCTTGGTTTCCCATTGAGTCCTATCTTCCCATCGAAGTCCTAACCCTCCGGTCTTGCACATGCACGACCTGGTTGGGTTTCTATACTTATTACCTGGTTAGCTTTCTATACCTGTGTTACATCCCAGCACCTCCCTCAGTATCCCACGATCCCTTTATCCCTCAGGAATCCGTCCAATCCCTGTTTGAATCCCTGTACCGTACTCTGCCTGATCACTTCCTCCGGTAGCGCATTCCAGGTGTCCACGACCCTTTGGGTGAAAAAAAACTTCCTTGCATTTGTTTTGAACCTATCTCCCTTCAGTTTCTCCGAATGCCCCCTCGTACCTGTTGTCCCCTTCAGCCTGAAGAATCTGTCCCTATCCACCCTCTCTATGCCCCTCATGATCCTGAAGGTCTCTATCATATCTCCCCTGAGCCTCCTTTTTTCCAGAGAGAAGAGCCCCAGCCTATCCAACCTCTCGGCGTATGGGCAGTGTTCCAGCCCTCTTACCAGTTTCGTTGCTCTCCTTTGGACTCTCTCAAGTACTGCCATGTCCTTCTTGAGGTACGGCGACCAATATTGAATGCAGTATTCCAGATGTGGACGCACCATCGCTCGATACAATGGCATGATGACTTCCCGCGTCCTGGTTGTTATGCCCCTCTTTATGATGCCCAGCATCCTGTTGGCTTTTTTCGAGGCTGCTGCGCACTGCGCAGATGGCTTCAGTGATGCATCCATCAGCACACCCAAGTCTCTCTCTAGACTGCTGTCTCCCAGCAATGCCCCCCCCCCCCAATTTGTAGTTGAACAACGGGTTCTTTTTCCCTATATGCATGACCTTGCATTTTTCCACGTTAAAGCGCATTTGCCATTTGTTTGCCCAGTCTTCCAGCTTGTCCAGGTCCCTTTGCAGGTCCTCACACTCCTCCCTGGATCTAACTCTGCCGCACAGTTTGGTATCGTCTGCAAATTTTATAACCTCGCACTTTGCCTCCTTTTCCAGGTCATTGATAAATATGTTGAAGAGTAACGGCCCCAGCACCGATCCCTGTGGCACACCGCTCGTGACTCCCCGCCAGTCAGAATATTGTCCCTTTACTCCGACCCTCTGCAGTCTACCCGACAACCAGTGCTTGATCCATCTGTGCACATCCCCTCCCACCCCGTGGTTCCACAGCTTCCTAAGCAGCCTTTCATGTGGCACCTTGTCGAAAGCCTTTTGAAAATCGAGGTAAATGATGTCTATGGGTTCCCCATTGTCCACCCGACTGCTTATTCCCTCAAAGAAGTACAAAAGGTTCGTTAAGCATGACCTTCCCTTACAGAATCCGTGCTGGCTTGTTCTCAGTAGGCCATTTCTCTCGATGTGCTCGCAAATACCATCCTTGATCATAGCTTCCACCATCTTCCCTATAATTGAAGTCAGGCTCACCGGCCTGTAGTTCCCGGGGTCACCCCTCGATCCCTTCTTGAAGATAGGTGTGACATTCGCCAGTTTCCAGTCCTCTGGTACCTCTCCAGTTTTCAAGGATAGGTTGCAAACATGCTGGATTGTGCCCGCTATTTCTTGTTTTAGTTCCTTCAGAATCCCGTCTGGGCCCAGCGATTTGCCGCATTTTAACCTGTCTATCTGTTTGAGGACATCCTCCTTACTTACCTCTATGTGTTCCAATTTTTCAGCCTGTTCCCCACTTATGAGCTCCTCTGAATCCAGTATGTTAGATGTGTCTTCTCTCGTGAAAACCGACGAGAAGAACGTGTTCAACCTCTCAGCTACCTCTTTATCCTCCTTAATCACTCCCTTCCTATCCCCATCGTCCAACAGCCCCACCTCCTCTCTCGCTGGTCGCTTCCCCTTTACGTAACTGAAGAATGCCTTGAAGTTCTTCGCCTCCCTGGCCAGCCCCTCTTCGTAGTTCTCTTTTGCTTTTCTAACCTCCCGGTGGCATTCCTTTTGGCATTTCCTGTGCGCCTGATGATTTTCCTCCGTTGGGTCCTTTTTCCATCTCCGGAAGGATACTTTTTTGTCATTTATTGCCCTCTTTGCCTCTGTTGAGATCCAAACCGGGTCCTCTGATCGCTTGTTCTTGCCGCCTTTCCTGAAACTGGGGACGTACATTCTTTGTGCTTCCTGCAGGGTGTCCCTGAATAGGGTCCAGGCGCTTCCTACAGTCTCCATCCTAAGGATGTTTCTGAGCTTCCTCCCCACCATTTCCCTCATAGCAGCATAGTTCCCTTTCCTGAAGTTGAGCGCAGTTGTTGCGGTCCTCCTTACTGTGGGTGTCCCCCTTTCTAATGTGAATCTGATCGCATTGTGGTCACTGTTGCCTAGTGGTCCTCCCACTTCTACCCCTCTTGCAGGCCCCCCTAATCCGTTTAGGATGAGGTCAAGAGTAGCACTCCCTCGCGTCGGTTCCCTGACTAGTTGCTCCATGAAGCAGTCCCTCACAGCTTCTACAAATCCTGTTTCCCTAGCGCAGTTGGAGTGACCCGTACTCCAGTCAATCCCCGGGTAGTTGAAGTCCCCCATCACTGTTACACTTCCAGTCCTGCATTCTTGTCTCAGTTCAGCTTCCAAGTCGTGTCCGACTCCTTCCGGCGTACCAGGTGGGCGATAGTACAGCCCCAGTTTTATGCCTGCACCCTTGTTTCCCAGCAATTTGACCCATAGTGATTCCAGCCCCTCTGCCTTCGTTGCCATATCCATCCCGACCGAGTAGATAGAGTCCTTTATATATAGTGCTATGCCTCCCCCCTTCTTGTGGGTCCTATCCCTCCTGTAGAGCTTGTACCCCGGCAGCGCCACATCCCATTGATTCTCCTCTGTCCACCATGTTTCTGTAATTCCAATTATATCCAGGTCCTCCCCCTTGGCCACGACCTCTAGTTCACCCATCTTGGCCATGAGGCTTCTTGCATTTGCGTATAAGCACCTTAGGTCCCGTCATTTTTCCTCTACCTCTGTATTTACCTGGGCCGCCTCCCCTTGAATTTCGGGCAGTTCTCCTGTTCCCTGTGCTTCTGCTTTGCCCTCAGCCTTTACCCTCGTAGCTTTCGGTTTCCCCACATTCCCGCCACCCCACTTCCCCGCTTTTCCTCTGGGTTTTCTAGCCCTACCGGCCCCCTCCTGGGCTATCATCCCTTGAGCCTCCATTTGATCCCCCTCGCCTTGTGGCACCTCTATACTGCCCTCAGCTTTTGCCCTCGTGCCACCCAGTCCCCTTGAGTCTCCATGCCCCTTAGTCTCCTCCCAGCAAGCTCCCCCTATCTGATGTTTCCCTCGCTGTCTGATCATAAGATCCACCGGTCTCTCTACTTCCTCCTTGCAGTCAGCCCGTTCAGCATCTGTTCTGGATACTGTTGTCCGAAGTGTCAACATCAGATCAGCTGTCGGCTTTCCCCCTCTCCTCAGGTTAAAGCCCTCTCGATCTCCTTCCTCACATTGGCTGCCAGTAGTCTAGTTCCCGCTGTGCTCAGGTGCAGGCCGTCCCGCCGGTAGAGCTTACTCTTTCCCCAGAAGGACGTCCAGTTCCTCACAAAGTGGAAGCCCTCCTCCTGGCACCATCTCCTCAACCATGCATTCACAGCCTGGAGGTCTGCCTGCCTCTTTGCATCTGCTCTCGGTACAGGCAGGATTTCTGAGAATGCTATCCTCCAGGTACTCCGCTTCAGCTTTCGTCCCAAGACCCTGAACTGGTCAGTCAGTGTGGCCATGCTGAAGTTCCTCCGGCTCACATCATTCGTTCCGACGTGGATTATCACCGCAGTCTCCTCTGTCTCTGCTCCGTCCAGGATCCTCTCGATCCTATCAGTGACGTCTCGTGTCTTGGCCCCCGGGAGACAAGTCACTAGCCGGTCCTCCCTTCCTCCAGCTACGTGACTATCTAACTCTCTCAAGATCGAGTCTCCCACCACAATAGCAGACTTCCCTTTCCTCAGCAACCTCTTCTGTCTCAGGTCCGTGTCCTTGGTGTAGTGCGGTGTCTCTCCCTCGGGGTCCCGGTGAGTCACGGTCTCCTCCTCTTGCGTGGTTCCTCCGCTAGGTCCTTCCCCGGTGTCACCTTGTAGATCCTGGGTCTCGTCTGCCGACATCCGTCTGTGCAGCTGCTGGTCCTGTTCCTCCACCTTCCTTCTATAGGCCTCCTCGATGAATCTCTCGAGGTCCCTCACCTGATCCACAATGGGGCCTGCTCCGTCTGTGTCCTCGGTTGACCAGCTCGTCTCCTCTGTGTTGCGCAGTCCCTCTAGTCCCTCCAGTTCCTGGACCCTGACCCTCAATCTGCCGACCTCCATCCTCAGGCTTTCCAGTTCCTGACACCGACTGCATATGTACTCCCGCCTTCCCAAGGGGAGGTAGTCGTACATATTACACTCTGTGCAATATACCGGAAAGTACCTCTGGGATCCTGGGTCCTCCATCGCTCTCGTGAAGTGCTGGTGCGCTCCTGCTGTGGGTAAGAGAGAGAGAAAAGAGAAAAGAAAGTGAATTACTTGGCGTTCCTGGCTCCCTGGCAAGGCTCCTACGCAAAGGCGATCTCGCTAAGGCGAGTGCCTTTGCCGCTCGCCTTCGCAGTGCGCCGAACGGCTGGGCGCCGTTGGCTCCCTTCTAATTAAAGGGGGAGCCCGGGCCCGATGGAACCTGTGACGCGGGTGGGGGTGGGCGGAGCTAACTCTCGCCGCAACCCCGGTCCAAACAGCCTGCTCCGGCTGCTTCCTCCTGCTTTCCCCTCGCTCCTGCAAGAAAGAAAAAAAGAAACAAGCAAACAAAAAACGCTGCCGAGGTTTGCTTCGTGCCCTGGCTCCCTTCTATTGATTTCATGAGTCTCTGGTTGCGTTTCCTTCTGTCTGTGTATCCTTTCTTTCATTTCTTTCTTTCTGCACTCAGGCCCAAGAATTGTCCCTTTCTATTCCCTCCCTCTTTCCTTCCTATGTCCTTAGTGCCCCCGATGCCTCCTTCCCATGTCCTTAGTGCCTCCTTCCCATGTCTTTAGTGCCCCAGTGCTTCCTTCCCATGTCCTTAGTGCCCCTTCCTGTCTTTAGTGCCCCCAGTGCCTCCTTCCCATGTCTTTAGTTCCCCGTGCCTCCTTCCCATGTTTTTAGTGTCCCCAGTGCCTCCTTCCCATGTCCTTAGTGCCCCTTCCTGTCTTTAGTGCCCCCAGTGCCTCCTTCCCATGTCTTTAGTGCCCCTAGTGCCTCCTTCCTATGTCCCTCTCACTGCCTTCCACACTTTGTCCCACCCCCACCCCTGAAGCCTGCCTGTGCCTGCCTACCTTTCTCCCTCCCTAGCTAAAGCCAACCTGCTGCCTCCCTGCCGCTAAAAAAAAAAAAAAAAAAAAAAAAAGCCTCCGTCCTTTTCCCCTTCTCTTACCGCCATGCTGCAGCTACTAAAGCCGGAAGTCTTCTTTCCGACTCAATTCTGAAGTCGGAGAGGACGTTCTGGGCCAGCCAGGCAGCGATTGGCTGGCCCAGAATGTCCTCTCCGACGTCAGAATTGAAGTCGGATAGACTTCCTGTCAGCTTTAGTAGCTGCAGCATGGCGATAAGAGCAGGAGAAAAGGAGAGGCTTTTTTTTTTTCTTCGCGCGGACCGGCAGAAATTCAACCGGCGGTGCTCTTCCAATTCAAAGGTGAGGTGGAGGGAGGGAGATGGCGGGGACTGCGCGATCTTGATTGCCTCACTGCGGGGACAAGTCCATTCACCACTCCACGGGGCGGTGAATGGCCTTGTCCCCGTCCTGCAGAGGCCACTATTTTTTCTTCCCCGTTTTGGCGGGTTACCCGCAGCTAAACACGGCTAGCCGCGGGTAACCGCCACCGTGTCAGTCTCTAACTTGAATGTCTCGATCATGTCACCCCTCTCTCTGTGTTCCTCGAGTGAGTACAGCTGCAACTTATTCAGCCTCGTACGGGAGATCCTTGAGTCCTGAGACCATCCGGGTGGCCATTCTCTGGACCGACTCCAGTCTCAGCACATCCTTATGGTAATGCGGCCTCCAGAATTGCACACAGTATTCCAGGTGGGGCCTCACCATGGATCTATACAATGGCATAATGACTTCAGGCTTACGGCTGACGAAACTCCTGCGTATGCAACCTATGATTTGCCTTGCCTTGGATGAAGCTTGCTCCACTTGATTGGCAGTCTTCATGTTCTCACTGACGATCACCCCTAAGTCTCGTTCTGCTTCAGTTCTTGTTAGGATCTCGCCATTAAGGGTGTAAGTTTTGCATGGATTTTGGCTGCCCAGGTGCATGACTTTGCATTTTTTGGCTTTGAAGCTGAGTTGCCAGGACCTAGACCAGCGCTCCAGTAGGAGTAGGTCGTGCATCATGTTGTCGGACATTGAATTTATGTCTGTTGTGCTTTTGCCCACTACATTGCTTAGTTTGGCTTCATCGGCGAATAATGCTATTTTACCTCGCAGCCCTTCTGCCAAGTCTCTTATAAAGATGTTGAATAGGATCGGGCCCAGGACCGAGCCCTGCGGCACTCCACTGATTACCTTCGTCATTTCGAAGGGGATGCCGTTCACCACTACCCTCTGAAGCCTACCGCCAAGCCAGTTCCCAACCCATTTCTTCGATCCCTCAGCACACCAGTTGCTGATTGCCACTCACATGGGAGAGCACTGTACATCCACCAATCAGGGAGACAGAGCTGGAGCTTGATGGCCAATCATGAGTACTTCTTCGTAGAAGTGCTCCCAGATTGGTGGATAGACAGAGCTCTCCCAGTACTGAGCCTTGGCGTGAGACCTCCCCTCAAGAATCTCGTTGTCTCAAGCTTGCCACCACTCACTGCAGCTATGCAGAGAAGCACGGGAGAGACTGGGCAGCATAATTGTGCACTCCAGAGCCAGACTACTCTGCATTAAATTGCTTCAGACCAGCAGGTACTAACATTAAATATGTAACTTAAAAAAAAAAGAGCGGAGGGGGAAAGAATTGCTGCACTGGGCATCTTCTTTCTGTTCATCAAATTCTGCCTTAAATCTGCTTCTTTGGGAAAGCATTTTGTTGATATTGTGACCAGCCAGGTATTCTCCCTGCTCAAGTCCCAGTTAGGACAGAGGAAAAAGCAGAAAGAAAGAAATCCCGGGGAGGAATCGGGAAGGTACAGGCAGTTCCTGACAATGATAATAACTCTGTCCACCGGGGGAGCCCAAGAGGTCCTTGGAACACTGCCAGGGCTGACACAGCAGGGCGTTGCCCCAAGGTACTTAAACCTGTAACTGAGAACAGGAAGGGAAGCCAACTAGGGAGGAGATTTAAGTCCTTTCTCCCTAGAGAGTCTCTGGAGCCAAACAGGTGCAACAAGCCTATTCCAATGGAGCTGGTTGAGGCTGGTCAGGCAGAGGAGCCACAGTTGCCAGAAGATCAGTCCATGGAAGTTGAGGAAAGCCTGGCAGAATATGACCCTGAATTTGTGGAAACTATGCAGGTGGATTTGGCTTCCACCTACAAACAGTGAGTGAACTTGGTTTGTTTTTGGACTGTTTTAGGAACTATTTTTGATTGCAAGCTAGAGAGTGATTTTTCTTGGGGAGAGGTTTTGTGTACATCCTGGGAGGGAATTGGCAAGTCAAGTTAAAGACTTCATTTTGCAAAACCTATCACTCTCCTGACCTGGCAGTGAGTGGAACTGGCCAGAGGCTTGTGTGGACTTTGGGCACCAGTGTGGAGTGAGTGCCATGAACTGTATTATGTTTGTATTTTGAAACTGCCTGCGTGGGAGCAGACAGGGCTGCGACTGAGGGGAATTAAACTCTCTGCCACAGCTGAAGTTGAAGCACTGCTGAGAGCAAGTTAAAGACTTTATTTTGTGCTGTTATTTGCTTTCCTTGTTTGCTACTTTTTGTGCTGCTTTCATTAAGAACATTCTGACAAGTTTGGCGATTATTTTGAAAGACTACTCACCTTGAGACAATAAGGAAATAAATTTAATATTATTTTTCCACGAAAGGAAAATTGTAGTGACTTTTGTTGATTGATTTTCTTTTCCTTTTTATTCCTGTGTGGAGTTCGGTCCTGCGGGGTGACTCCAGTCCGGGCCACACGACTGGGTGTTATTTTGGGTGGCTTACCACTGAGAGTACTATTGAAGCCCTGACCTGGGCTACAGTGGGCCACAATATGCCAACCCCCACCCGACTGGCAGATGTCTGACTTTAAAAAAAAATTTCTATAAAACTCAATTAAAACTAAAATCAAAACTGTCAGAAGTAATTGCTGCTTTTTATGGGGACAGGTAATTTTTATGGGGAGATGGAGGGGATTCCTTGCGGGGATGGGTGAGGGTGGAGGAGATTCTGGTGAGAACGGGCGGGGATGGGCAGAATTCTGGAAGGGATGGGTGGGGACAGGCAGGATTCTGGCGGGGATGGGTGGAATTTCTGTCCCTGCGCAACTCTCCAATGCAGATGGGCTCTCACCTAGGGAACATCTTTAGTCGCAACCATGGACTCCAGCAGTCTGGCACCGCGGGACTGCATCCTTTCCTCCAACAGTGGACCACCGGAAGAGGTCTCAAGGCACTGAAGCCATCGAACAAACGAACTTTAAGTGAAAAAAAAAACAAAAAAAACAAAAAAAGAAACAGAGCAATTGCAAAAGACTTCTACACAGAATGTTTGCAGAAACTGAAACTGAAACTGGATGTTTCTAGCTCTTAGTCTAAGTGAGAGGAGCTTGTGCTCAGAAAAGTGTTGGATTTCTGCACTCTCGGATTGTGGGTTGGGTTTGAACACCTAGCGTATGGAATTTGGAAGGGACATAACAGAAATAGATTTATAGAAAGTTTTTTATGCCAATGATGAAAGAGTGGTCAAGCCTTAAAAGCAAATAATAGCTTTAAAGTTCTTTGAGACTTTATCCTTCCATATTTTTTGGAGCTTAGAGGCTGTTGTTATTGATATCTGTAACAGATGTTATCCAGGGACAGCAAGCAGATATTCTCACATATGGGTGACGCCATCTACAGAGCCCGATATGAACAGCATGAAAATTGTACTGTCACTTTAAGTTTTAAGAAACTTCATGACTGCCCGCACCGTGCATATGCGAGTACCTTCCTGCTCGTGGTACCTCAGTTCCATAAGCAAGTTAAGAAGCCAACCCAGGGATGTGGGTGGGTTGTGAGAATATCTGCCTGCTGTCTCTGGATAACACCTGTTGCGGTAAGTAACTGTGCTTTATCCTAGGACAAGCAGGCATCATATTCTCACATATGGGACTTCCTAGCTTATTAAAATGGGATGGAGGGAAAGTTGGCAAAAAAAGTAAAGATATTTTGTAGAAAATTACTTGGCTGAAGCGACCCTCCCTTATGGAAAATATTCCAGATAGGAGAGGTATATGAATAAGTAGACTGAGGACCAAGTAGCTGCATTGCAGAATGTACCTATAGAAGAGGAACGTAAGAATGCAACTGAAGACACAATGGCTGAGATCTTACGTGCTATCAGAGATGCCCCAAGTTGGAGTATAGTGCAAACGTGGCAACCCCCCCCCCCCAACAAAAAACAGATTGTAAAGTATGGGAAAATAGATCTCCAGGGATAGGTAGAACTAACCCTTGAGAAACGAAGGGGATGAACTAGAGAGAAGAGGTTTTGTAGAGCACAGTTGTTTGTAAGAGAAAACCAAGGTTCTTTGCAGTCCAAGGTATAAAGAGCCATTTCTTCAGGATGAGAATGTGGCTTAACAGATAAAAGAACCATGATGAGATGTATGTGTCACCTCCTGACCTCTAATGTCCAGATAAAAAGGAGGGGTACAGAGAAGCTACTGTATCATGGTGCAAAAACTGTATATGGCTCAAAAGAAGGGAGCAACAGTGAAGAGAGAACATTTTGAGGATCCCAAATTACTAGAGACTGGTGGAGGTCGACAAGACCTGTGCAAAGTTGGAAATCAGAGGATGAACAGTTTGTTGACCTGAACATAGATAATACTCATAACCCTAAGGCAAACTCTGACTGAACTGAAGTCAAGAGCTGAGTAGGAGAGGAGGAGGAAATATTCCCAAAAGGCAGAATAAAGTAGGATAAAGACTCGATAATATAAAGAGCCTAGAACAGTAAAAACTATCTCCCCCACTTCTCATAGGGCTGCTGCAAGAAGGTTGTCTGGACACAGCTACAAAAAAGTCTGGAAGGAACAGAAAGAAAAAAGCCAGCATTTGCTGAGGTCACCTCAAAAGGCACTAAAAGGTGAAAACAGACTTCCGACTCTTGAGAGAAAAAAACTTTTGTCTGTGGCTAGAATAAAAAGAAGTATAATGGCTGTCTGACCCACCAGGGGCTACAAGAAGCCTGGAGGCCGATTCCTGCTGAAGCTGAACTAGCTAATTGAGCAAGAGAGGAATTGGAGGAAATGCATAGACAGATTGGTCCATTCCATGCAGGAGAAAGGCTGCCATTGCTAGACAATGAGGAGAAGATTGTCTAGAACAAAAAAGTAATTTGTTGTTTTTTGTTTTTTTTTTCCAAATTTTTTATTCATTTTTTCATCTTTCATCAAGTGTACAATATTACATCAATTAAAGTCATACATATCACTTGACATTGTTATCTACTGTCATCTTTAAAACATAAATTAAACCCTTCCCCCACCCTCCCTTTCCACAAATATTGTAAATCAAGTATATCATACAAGTGTTATAATCAAAAATACGAAGACCAATAATATAACAATAAATCCCCCCTTTCCCCTTATTATAAATATACTTTGAGTGTAAAAAGGTGTCTAATCATTACAATATGTTATCAATAGCCCCCAAATCTTTTTAAAATTGTTATAATTCCCTTTATGCATGGCAATTGTTCTTTCCATTTTGAATATATGGCACAACAAATTCCACCAGAAGGTGTAATTAAGTCTAGTATAATTTTTTCAATTTCTGGTGATATGTTGAATGGCGACTCCTGTCATTATTAACAAAAGTTTATTATTACTTGATGAAATTTGACTTTTTATTCTCATAGATGTCCCAAATAGCAATGTTACTTACCGTAACAGTTGTTATCCAGGGACAGCAGGCAGCTATTCTCACTAGTGGGTGATGTCATCCGACAGAGCCCCGATACGGACATCTTGCAAGCATGTCTTGCTTGAAGAAACTCAGAAGTTTCGAGATGCCCGCACTGCGCATGCGCCAGTGCCTTCCCGCCCGATGTACCGGGCGTGTCTCCTCAGTTCAGGTAGCTAGCCTGAGAAGCCAACCCAGGGGAGGTGGGTGGGACGTGAGAATAGCTGCCTGCTGTCCCTGGATAACAACTGTTACGGTAAGTAACATTGCTTTATCCTAGGACAAGCAGGCAGGTATTCTCACTAGTGGGTGACCTCCAAGCTAACCCCAATGGGATGGTGGGAGAGTTGGCAACTTAAGAGAACAAATTTTGTAACACTGTTTGGCCAAACTGTTCATCCCGTCTGGAGAAAGTATCCAGACAATAATGAGAGGTGAATGTATGAACCGAGGACCAAGTGGCAGCCTTACAGATCTCCTCAATCGGTGTCGACCTGAGGAAGGCTACAGAGGCTGCCATTGCTCTGACCTTATGGGCTGTGACCTTACAGGGAAGGGATAATCCAGCCTGGGCATAGCAGGAAGAGATACAAGCCGCCATCCAGTTGGAGATGGTGTGCTTCGATACAGGTCGTCCCAACTTGTTTGGATCAAAGGAGACGAAAAGTTGAGGAGCAGTTCTATGTGGCTTTGTGCGATCCAAGTAGAAAGCTAAAGCACGTTTACAGTCCAGAGTGTGTAAAGCAGATTCTCCAGGATGAGAATGAGGCTTTGGAAAGAACACTGGAAGCACGATGGATTGGTTGAGGTGAAATTCAGAGACCACTTTAGGCAAGAATTTTGGATGAGTACGAAGAACCACCTTGTCATGATGGAATACTGTGAATGGTGGATCCGCCACTAGGGCCTGAAGCTCACTGACCCTGCGAGCAGACGTGAGGGCTACCAGAAAAACCACCTTCCAGGTGAGATACTTAAGTGGAGCCTTGTTGAGAGGTTCAAACGGAGGCTTCATGAGATGAGACAGGACAACATTGAGATCCCAAACCACCGGAGGAGGTTTGATAGGAGGATTGGCATGAAAAAGTCCTTTCATAAACCTGGAAACCACAGGATGAGCAGACAAAGGTTTCCCCTGTAGAGGCTGATGGAAGGCCGCAATAGCACTCAGGTGGACTCGTATAGAGGTAGACTTGAGACCAGACTGAGACAGGTGTAGAAGATAGTCCAACACAGAGGATAGGGAAGCTCGTTGAGGTTCCTTGGCATTGGAAATACACCAGGAAGAGAATCTAGTCCATTTTTGGGAATAGCATTGTCGAGTAGCAGGTTTCCTGGAAGCCTCCAAGACCTCCCTCACTGCTTGAGAGAACTGGTGGGGAGTTACGTTGAGAGGAACCAAGCTGTCAGGTGGAGGGACTGCAGGTTGGGATGAAGTAGTGAACCCTGATGTTGAGTAAGTAGTGAAGGAAACACTGGAAGAAGTACTGGCTCCCTGCTGCTCAGTTGAAGTAGAAGGGAGTACCAAGGTTGTCTGGGCCACCGAGGAGCAATCAGAATCATGGTGGCATGGTCTGATCTCAACTTGACCAGAGTCTTTTGAATGAGAGGAAATGGAGGAAACGCATATAGGAAGCGATTCCCCCAATCCAGTAGAAAGGCGTCTGCCTCGAGGCGATGAGGAGTGTAGATCCTGGAGCAAAACTGAGGCAGTTTGAAGTTGTGGGGGGCTGCAAAGAGGTCTATCTGAGGCGTTCCCCACTGAGCAAAGATCTGATGAAGGGGGTCGGAGTGGAGCGTCCATTCGTGAGGCTGGAGAAGACGACTCAATTTGTCTGCCAAGACGTTGTCTTTCCCCTGAATGTAGACAGCTTTGAGGAAGGTGTTGTGGCGAACCGCCCAATCCCAGACTCGAAGAGCTGCCTGACAAAGAGGGGCCGAGCCCGTGCCCCCTTGTTTGTTGACATAATACATGGCGACCTGATTGTCTGTGCGAATAAGGACCACCATGTCGTGAAGCAGATGTTGAAAAGCTTGGAGAGCATTGAAGATGGCTCTGAGCTCCAGAATATTGATTTGATGGAGTCGTTCCGCACTGGTCCAGAATCCCTGAGTGCGAAGACCATCCAGATGAGCCCCCCATGCATAGTTCGAAGAATCGGTCGTGAGAAGAGGTCATCCACCAGAGAAGAGACTGCCGTAGAGCAGGAGTGACTACAATGTGACGGGACAACGGGTCGGACACCTGAGTCCACTGAGATGCCAGGGTCCATTGAGGAATTCTGAGGTGTAGTCTGGCAAAAGGCGTCACATGAACTGTAGATGCCATGTGGCCCAAGAGGACCATCATGTGTCTCGCTGAGATGGATTGGCGAGAAGACACCGACTGGCAGAGTAGAAGGAGAGCATCCATGCGTTGAGGAGGAAGGAATGCTCGAAGTTGAATGGTATCCAGGACAGCCCCGATAAAGGGGAGAGACTGGGTGGGCTGAAGATGTGACTTGGGAAAGTTGATCTCGAAGCCCAAGCTCTGCCGGAAACAAATTGTAGTCAAGGTCGCCGAAATGACCTCTGGAGCCGACGGTGCCTTGATGAGCCAGTCGTCGAGGTATGGAAACACCTGAAGACCCATGTTCCAGAGTGCAGCGGCCACCACCACCAGACACTTCGTGAAGACTCTGGGAGACGAGGAAAGGCCGAATGGAAGCACTCGATACTGCAGATGTAGATGTCCCACCCGAAATCTGAGGAACTTGCGGGAGGCCGGATGAATAGGGATGTGAGTGTAGGCCTCCTTGAGGTTCAGAGAGCATAACCAATCGTTCTGCTCGAGGAGGGGATAGAGAGAAGCAAGGGTCAGCATACGGAACCGCTCCTTGACCAAAAACTTGTTGAGGACTCGAAGGTCCAAAATGGGATGCAGATTGCCCGTCTTCTTCGGGACCAGGAAGTACCGGGAGTAAAACCCCCGGTTTTGCTGATCTAACGGAACCGGCTCGACGGCCCGAAGCCGAAGCAGAGCCTGGGCCTCCTGGAGGAGAAGAGCGGTCTGCGTCAAGTTTGAAGGATACTCTCTTGGCGGGTGGTCCGGGGGGACCCGTCGGAAATGAAGAGAGTATCCTTCTCTTACGATGGTAAGGACCCAAAGGTCCGTGATGATTGCCTCCCATCGATGACAAAAATGATGGAGACGACCCCCAATGGGAAAAAACGGGGGGGAGACAGAACGAGGTCGG
The DNA here is from genome assembly GCF_902459505.1 of Geotrypetes seraphini. NCBI lineage: Eukaryota > Metazoa > Chordata > Amphibia > Gymnophiona > Dermophiidae > Geotrypetes > Geotrypetes seraphini. Next base: position 105,370,734 of record NC_047088.1, on the reverse strand, counting down.
TTATGCTCCCTGGAAGAGAGTCAAAAAGGCTGAGTAGCCTTGGGTGCAGCCGGCATCTGAGGCTTCTGCTGAGGCTTCTGGGGAGGCTGTCTCTTCGCAGGTTGCCTCGCAGGAGGAGTCTGCCTCGGCTGATAACGCCGCTGGTAAATCAGAGGCGGCCTAGTGGGACGAGACTGTTGAGGCTTTGGTTTAGGCCGTAGGATAGACTGGAAGGACTTCTCATGATCCGAAAGCTTCTTAGTAACAGTCTCGATAGACTCATCGAACAGATCCGCCCCCGCACAAGGCACATTTGCAAGTCTGTCTTGGAGGTTCGGATCCATATCAATCGTACGAAGCCATGCCAGGCGGCGCATGGCAACCGAACAGGCAGCAGCACGAGCCGAGAGCTCGAAGGCATCGTAGGAGGATTGCATCAGCTGTAGGCGTAACTGGGAAAGGGTCGCCACCACCTCTTCAAACTCATATCGAGCCTGTGCATCAATAAAAGGGATGAACTTGCGGAGCACCGGCAAGAAGAAGTCCAAATATGAAGAGAAGAAGAAATTGTAATTGAGCACTCGAGTCGCCATCATAGAGTTCTGGTAGATACGTCTACCAAATTTATCCATCGTCCTCCCTTCTCGGCCCGGTGGTACTGAGGCGTAAACCTGGGAGGGATGAGATCGTTTGAGGGAGGACTCGACCAGAAGGGACTGATGAGATAGTTGTGCCCCCTCAAACCCTTTGTGGTGGACGATGCGGTATCGAGCATCCAACTTACTGGGAACTGCAGGGATGGAATATGGTGTCTCAAAACAACGCATGAAAGTCTGGTCAAGCAGTTTATGCAGAGGAAGCCGGAGCGTCTCCGCCGGAGGGTGAGGCAAATGCATGGTGTCCAGATACTCCTTAGAATATCGAGAACCAGTGTCCAAAGTTACATCCAAGTCATCCGCCATTTGTCGGAGGAAGGAGGAAAAGGACAGTTGGTCCGCTAGCGCCGGCCGGCGAGACGGACTAGAAGAAGTGGAAGCCTCCGGGTCCAGAGAGAGTTGGGAGCGGCAAGGAGAATAGGAGGTAGATGGTTCCTCATACTCCGGTCCCTCAGGCGGGGATAAATCCGACGAGGAGTATCCCATACGCTGGATCTTCTTTTGCGGGGACACCTCCGAATGACGTGAGGAGTGTCGAGATGAGTGTCGAGATCGATGCCCCTCCCGGTGACGGGATGGGGAACGAGACCTTTTATGCATCGCACGATCCCCCGAAGCCTCCAAGGAATGGATGGGACTAGATGCAGTGGATCGCAGAGGTGGCAAGGATGCAGACTCACGCAGTGCCACCCAGGTCTGGTATGGAGTGCGGAAGAACTCTTCCTGCGATGCGGTATGCCCAGGACTCCGATTATCAGGGGCTGACATAGTACTCTGATGTCGAGGAGGCGTGATGGGCTCCAAAGGAGGCATATCACTAAAGGAAGCCCGCCTCGAGGCTCCCGCCGCCCTCCGTCGATCCTCCTCGTCGAGAAGTGAGATCGAACGACGAGGAGGAGGGGGAGGGGGCGGTCCGCCCCCCGGGACCGGGACCGGGAGGTCACCCTGAATGGAGGCGATAAGCCGGGGTCCCATAGACTGCATAAGCTCGACAAACTGAGCTTCCAGCAGGGATCGCAGCGAAGCCGATATGGAGTGATCCGCACCGAAAGGGGGTCCTCCAGCACGGTCTTCGCGCTCCTTTGCGGCCAAGTGCTTCTGCTTGCTAGCTTTAGGCACTTTGATGACCACCGGAGGGACAGTGGAAGGCGGTACCTGAGCCGAGGAGACGGGGACAGGCACCGGTGCCGAACTCGAGGCTGAAGTCGGTGTGAATGATGCCGGCTTCACAATGCCAGATGCAGGAGTCATCAATGCAGGTTTCGAACGGACCGGCGAAACATCAGCAGAAGTTGAAGCAGACGGCTCCTTGGCAGTCTCCATCTTAAACATCGACTCCCAGAGCAAGCAGCGCCGTTTAAACGAGCGCGCAGTAAGCGTGGAACAAGGCCGGCACGATTTCGGAACGTATTCTGGACCAAGACACTGAAGACAGCGTCGATGCGGGTCCGTCAACGAAATCGTACGCTGGCACTTGCTGCACTTTTTAAAACCGGTGATCGGCCGGGACATAGGCCGGAAAATCATCGCCGCAAGGTCGAAGGCGCTAGGCCTAAGCCATGAGGCCGGCCTGGCTGAACTGCTGGAAGAAATAATTTTAACTTTTTTTTTTTTTTTTTTAAGAAAATATAAAGTAAAGTTGAAATAAATCAAATAAACAAAAAACGTGGTACAAAGAAGGCAAATTTACTGAAATTCAGTCAGCGCAGATTGAAGTGAAACTTCTCAGCTCCGCGGAAAGAAAAGAACTGAGGAGACATGCCCGGTACATCGGGCGGGAAGGCACTGGCGCATGCGCGGTGCGGGCATCTCGAAACTTCTGAGTTTCTTCAAGCAAGACATGCTTGCAAGATGTCCGTATCGGGGCTCTGTCGGATGACATCACCCACTAGTGAGAATACCTGCCTGCTTGTCCTGGGATAAAGAATTGTATCATATGATAATGCTACATGGTTTTCTAGTAAACAATTAATTTGAGACAAAATTGATTTCCAAAAGTCCATAATACAGGGAAAGTAGAATATTAAATGATCTAGAGTCCCTGCTTCCAGATTATAATGCCAGCATCTATTAGACTTAGAGCTATCTAACTTTTGTAATCGAACTGGAGTCCAAAATGCTCTATGTAACAAAAAGAACCAAGTTTGTCTCATAGATGCAGACACTGTACATCTCATTCTCCAAGACCAAATTCATGGCTATTGAGATGCAGAAATTTGATGCTTAATCTCAATGCTCCAAATGTCTCTAAGACCATTCTTTGTTTTTTTATTCATAAATCCAGATAACAATTTATATCACTGTGCGGCCTGGTGTCCCAGAAAATCCGCTTGAAAGCATAAAAATTCCAGACTATACTGATTGCTAAGATTTTTCCATTCAGGGAACCCCTCCTGAATAGCCTGCTTCAGCTGCAACCATTTAAAACTTTGTGAATTATTTAGACCATATTTATGTTGCAACTGTGAAAAATCAAGCAGTTTTCCATTTAAAATAACATCATTTAAAGTTTGTATGCCTGCAATAATCCAATGCTTCCATACGATTTTAAAATCGCCAATTTAAATCTTGGAGTTAAGCCAACTGGATTGATTTGTTGATTTATGTATTGGGTCAGGTGTTAAATTGCTGACATAACGTAATGTTTTCCATGTATCCATCAATATTCTATTCTCTTTATATTTCCTAGGCATTTTTATACTGATAACATGAGAGAGATGTAAAGGAAACATGAGTCGCCATTCCAAATACAACCAGTTTGGGATGTCTTCCATGAGCTCTGGGAGGACCCAATACATACCCTGACGTAAAATATAGGCTTGATGATACCTATAAAAGTTTGGAAAATTTACTCCACTCTCCACAACTGATTTTTGTAAAGATACTAAGGCAATTCTAGGCATTTTACCCAGCCAAACAAATTTTGTAAGAATACCATTTAACTTTTTATAAAAGGAGCCCTGAAAAAAAACTGGTATCATACTCATTTGATAACAAACCACATCATTTTAATAGTTTGGACTCTCCCCAACCAAAATTTGTCATTCTCTTTCATTGTGTCTTCTAGTGTGTTTTTTATTCTAATACCTAAATACTTTAATCCATCTTCCTTCCATACAAATGAGAATGAATCAAATAAGCCTTTAGTACAATGCACATTAAGTGGAAGAATTTCTGACTTGCTCCAATTTATCTTCTATCCTGAAAATTTTCCAAATTTCTCTATCAACTCAAGCAAGCATGGAATGGTAGTTTCTGGATTCCTGAAATGAAGCAGTATATCATCTGCATATGCAGAGATTTTATATTCCCAATCCGTACGAGGAATACCTTGTATCCCCTTTGCTTGTTGAATGGCTAATAACAAGGGTTCTAAAACAATATCAAAAAGCAAAGGAGATAAAGGACAGCCTTGACTAACCCCCCTCTGCAAATTAAAACGCTCTGAAAAATTATTATTAATGTATATAATCTTGCAGCAGGGGAGCTATACAACGTCTGAATCATTTGTATAAATCCTGAACCTATACCAAACCAATCTAATGCCTGATACATGAAAGTCCATTCAACTCTATCAATGGCTTTCTCCGCATCTAAAGAGACAGAGAAAGGCTTTTGTTAAATTTAACATATGAAAAGCCAATCTAGTATGTTGGAAGAATGTCTCTTAGAAACAAATCCTGTTTGGTGCGTATCAATAATAAAAGGGAGAGCCTTAGCCAATCGTAAAGCCAATATCTTAGCTAAAAGTTTTCCAGCAACATTGATTAACGAGATAGGCCTGTAGTTTGAAACCAAAGTGGGATCTTTGTTTGGCTTTGGCAAAACAATTGTTAATGATTCTGCCATAGTACCTGTAATACAACCTTTAGTCAGTTGAAACTGATATAAATTTAATAAATAAGGTAATAGGGTACTTTGAAATGATTTATAAAACTCTACTGTGAAACCATCACCACCTGGAACGGATCCAACTCTAGGAGACTTCAATGCTGTTTCTAATTCTTTTAGTGATATAGGCTCCTCTAAACTTCTTTTTATATGTTCAGGAACCTTCGGTCCAATAATTAGATTCAAAAATTCTAAACCATCCTTTTCCCTATCCCCATAAGGCTCAGAGGAATATAGGTCTTTATAAAAATTTAGAAATTGACTTAAAATATTTTCAATTTTAGTATGTCTCTCTCCATTTTCATCTTTTATTGCAATAATTTTTGCTTGCCGCGTAGTCACCATACTTAGCAACGTTTTCTAAACCCTTTGGTGAAGAAAAAGCCGCGACGTGCTTTTCAAAATTATCTGCGTGCTGCCTGGATTGAGGAGCACTGCAATCACACCACCATCTTGTGCGCAGTCACGCCTCTCCAAGATCTCAGGTCTTTAAACTGGGAGCTACTTTTGTATTAAGGTTTCCTTGTAAATATTGTGTTAATTTTCAGAGTTAGATACATTTTCTTTGAGTCTTCACAATTATCAAGATATATAATGAGTAAAAATGTGATTTCTGTGAGTACCTCTACTAATGTACAGGAAGAAGGTTACTAAATTTAGACACTGGGCTAATGTCAGAGGTGTCATTCTTTTTTCCTAATGATGGTTCGTGATTTTGATATTGTCCGACTTGTTTAAGCTCTCTCCCCCACATATAGTGGACTATCAAAAAGAACAAAAGAAATAATTTTCCTTTTTTCTTATTTGTCTTTCCTTGTTTTATTTTAACTTGTTTCTGTTTATTTGTATTGATGATTGTGATCATGTAAACATTGAAATGTTAACAAAAATTAAAAAAAAAGAAAGTAGCCAATCAGAGTGTAGCTATCTCGAGTGTTTCACGGACTGGTGAAAGCCCTAAGATGCCACCAAAACACCCTGCACCTTCAAAGGCCTATGACAATGAACCCAAGTGCCAGAAGAAGTGTAAAACACTCCAGGAGAATGAAGCAGCGATCAGGAGGACCATATCAGTAAGTTTCTGTGATGTTGCCAAAAAGGTATCGACAGTAAGAAATAAGAATACCATGAGGATGGAATCTGCCTTAGCATTGTGGATCACTGACTGCAGGAAAAAGAATATCCCCTTGTACGGTAACATCATACGTGAGAAAGCTCAGAAATTGTACCAGCAGTTTGCAATGGATGCCATAGAACAGAAAACCAGGATCATCTACAACACAGGAGCCTGAAGATTTTCAAGTCAGCAAGGGATGGTTTGATCATTTTCAAAAACAATTCAATATTAAAAGTATTTCTCTACATGGAGAGGCAGCATCCTCTGACAAAGAAGCTGCTGAAAAGTACCCCCAGAACCTTCAGGGTCATCATAGAGGGGAAGAACTATAAACCTGAACAAGTTTTCAACATGGATGAGACAGGCTTGTTCTGGAAGAAGATGCCATCCAGAACTTACATCATGATAGGCGAAGCCAAAGCTTCAGGGTTTAAGGTACAGAAGGACAGAGTGATGCTCATTATGTATGGCAATGCTGCTGGTTACATGATGAAACCAGGACTCATCTACAAATCAGCAAACCCTAGAGTCCTCAGAAACAAAAATAAAAACCTACTGCCAGTCCACTGGATGCACAACCCAAAGACCTGGATTACCAAAATCCTAGCTTCAAACTAGTTTCAGAAGTACTTCATCCCTCAAGCCAAAGATTACCTCCACGATTTAGGCATAGACTTCCAAGTGTTGCTCATCATGGATAATGCTGGCGGACATGCTTTGGATTTGTATTATGAGGAAGTCCAGTTTGAGTTGCTCCCTGCCAACACCACCTCCCTAATCCAACCTCTGGACCAAGGCGTGATCTGTGCCTTCGAGGATCTTTATACAAGAAATTCTCTCCAACACCTTGTGGATGCAATAGACATGGATGATAATTTTACATTAAAGGGTTACTGGCGTAACTTTATGATCGCAACGTGCCTGTCAGTCAAGGTGCTCTTAAGGAGATGAAAAAGGAAACCCACAACACATGCTGGAAGAAGCTGTGGCCAGAGTGTGTCCATGACTACAAGGGTTTCTCACTAGAAGAAATTCAGCATGAGGCTGTTGATAAGGCTATGGGACTGGCAAAGATACTAGATGGCGAAGGTTTTGACAACATCACTCAAGATGAGTTTAACAATCTCATCAATGCCCACTCTGAACCCCTGACAGACGAGGATTTGTTGGAGTTAACGAAGTCTGCCAGCGAGGATGAGAGGGAAGTGACTGATCCAGAGGAGGAGGAGGAGCAGGGGCTGACATTAGAATGTCTGTCCCAGATTATTAGGATAGCAAGGGAGGTGCTAGGGATGATTGAAGCATGGGATCCCTATATGGTTCGGGCTCTCAAAGTTAATAATGACATCGATGCTTCCATTCAGGCATATGAAGAAACAATGACAGCAACTTCCCATCACAATGTTCCTCAAACCTATGAAGGAAAGGCAGAACAAAACCCCACCAGAAGACCCGTCAGAAGATATGATGCTTCCTGAAGTGCCTGAAGAAGAAGCGCCACCTGACGAGCAGTAAATCCTCTGCTTTGCTGCTTTCCTGTGCATACCTTCATCATTATTGGTGAGTACATACTTTTTTTCTTTGTTTAAATCTTTATTGATTTTCTAAAGTTAACAAAAATGCAGTACAGTATCTATACAAACAACAATAATCATATATGCATTTATAATCAATCAAAATCCCCACATCAAAAAAAAAACCCCACCCAACCAATACCTCTCAAGAGAATGAAACCATGACAGAAATATCCCTCTCCCACCCTCCCTCCACCTGGATGTGTGTGCAATACACCAACAGGATCAAAGGAAAAACAATTACAACGCATCCATAAAAGATATCAAAGGGCCCACATTTTATTGTGAGAAATGAAAATACAGTACTAATATTTTCTAATGGTGTTAATTGTTGCAGAATAACATATATAATACATCTAATCAGGTATGGTTAAATAACAACAGAGAAACCATAAAGTAAAAGATATTACTAATACATATTATTCTAATAAGGCAGGGAGTCATATAATCAGTACCCTGCAGAGGTATCATTATACAGAATATATTAATAAAGTGGTAATGAAAAACTAAATGGAATACTAGTAAAATTCCAGAAGGAAGTTGTCTAATACTGTGTGCACATGACAGTAAGAAGTATTTCTGACTTAAAAGGTGGAAGGGGGGAGCATTCCTGAGACACTGAATACAATGCCTACAGTCAAGTGAACATTGTATCAGAGGTGTCAGCAGAACTAACCATAAGGACTATTGTTTAAAAGGATCTTCTAAGCATGTCATGCGAGGGGCAAGCATGTGAAAGAAAGGGACAGTGCCCAAATATGGGCAACCGTAAATATGGTCAGGGTCTAAAGAATAAGGGGAATGGGAGAAAGTAATTAAGGGTGGAGAGACAGGAAGTAGGTGTGAAAGGATTTGAGAGGTTGTGAACTGTACTGCTCTAGCCAATGAGCAGACAGTCAGGAGGGGCTAACTGAAGATTGTACTTACTATATATTCAATGAATGTACTATGTCAGGTGTGTCCATCTTGCTAATTTCTGTGCAGAGGGCACTCTTTTGGGGTCAAAAAGTACATAAATTTTAATTGCATTACTTTACTCAAAGTCTCTCAGAGTCTTACTCATCTTGTGGGCAGCACTTTTCTCACAATTGGCCTCTAGAAAATTAATTACACTAGCGAGAACGAAATACAACTTCACAGATTTGCACTATGAATTAACTGCCAAGGGAGAAAAAATAGAAAGTTTGCAGCTAAAAATAAACTATCTAACCAAATGAAGTAAATCAAATCTACTTCCAAAGGCTCTTTGGCGATTGAAGCAAGGATGAAGAGATAAAGGAAATCAGGACTGGAAAATAAACCAAACATTATGCAAAACTTGAGAAAGCAGAAATGGCAACATGATATACAGAGCTAACTCTACATCACCTCTATAATTTTGGTGCTGTCCAAGATCTGTCCAATGAGGTGCAGCAGCATATGAGGTATTTTCACTTCCTGGCAGAAGTTATATAGCAGATTAGAGTCACACCTGGTACTCAACATGTTGGCCACGACATGAAGTGCAAGTCGCAGGCGGGAAGCTCCCTCCAACATACCATCCAGCACCTAGGCACATACCAGAGTGAATAAATACACATTGACAGAGTCTAAAGAACCACTTTATCTAACTTATCATACTGCACTGAAAATAAATGGATAGAAAAGGATATCACATCACCTTTTTATTGGATAACATGATAATATTTTTTACTATCTTTTGTGCATGAGAGATATGCATAGAGCATGAAAAGAGACTCTCTTTAGCATCCTATCCAGGAACTGCACATGCAACAGAGGTAAAAAACAAACAAACAAAAAAAATCCACACACATAATACAGAGATACTTCTTACCTCCTCAATCATTCATTCACTCACTTGTAAGCTGGAGCTATGAAGTCGGCTATAGATGCGTTTCAGGAAAGAGGGGTCACGCAGCAGAGTAAGTGGGGCTGTTAGCTGCATATTTGAGGGCTCAGTGGCTCTAATCAGTTGTTTCCATTCATCATCACTATCCACTTCCTGGATATGAAGGAATATAGAAAGGTATAATAGTATACATAGGCTGTAGCTGCTGGTAGAGATGAAGCAAAAGTGAGCCATCTAATCATTTTACCTCAGTGCCCAGATCATGTTTCCTCTGGTTGATCCCTTTTATATGCTCCTCTCTTCCCCACCCAGCTCCTCTTTCCTCCCTATTGATCTGCCTGCTTTCTGCTCCTTGTAATCCAATTTCTAATGTTCCTTCTGATAGGTAAGAGACAAGAAAAGGAATGGAAGGAAGGATTAGGAGGAATAGAGGAGAAAGAAGGGGAAATAAGTTTGAAAGGAAGCAGCTTAAAGAGGAGAGAAGAAATCAGCAAAGTTGAAGCATGGGAAGTAAGTAAACAGCAGAGCAAAAGAACATAAAGATTGCCATTCAGGTAGGGTTACCAGACATCCGGGAAAACCCGGACATGTCCTCTCTTTTGAGAACAGTCAAGGTGCCCGGACAGTTTTTGAAAAATGGGGGTATTTGTCCAGGTTTAGCTGGCTCTCCAGATTCCCCCACCTGTTTCTCCAGCTCCCTCCCTCCTTGCTGAGCTCCCTCCCTCCCTGATATTTCTCCAGTCCCCTCCCTTCCCCTACTCTTACCTCCGATGCTGCTCCCCTCACGATCTCTCTATCTCCCGATTGCCTCTCCTACCTCCTCCCCGGCTGGCCGCTGTAATTTAATCTTCGGGCAGCTAGCAGAAGCAGCAACGAGGTGAGCCTGCTACCGCCAGCCTGCCTTGAAAGCTGTATCTCTGCAAGTCCATCCTATGCAGAACAGGAAGTCACTGCAGAGAGGTGGCTTCCGGGGAAGGCCAGCAATAGCAGGCTCACTTCGTTGCTGCTTCAGCTGGCTGCCTGAAGATTAAATTACAGCGGCCGGCCAGGGAGGAGGTAGGAGAGGGAATCGGGAGATAAAGAGATTGGAGATCAGAGGAGAGAGGGTAAGTGACTGGAGAAACAGCAGAGAGGGAGAGGGGCTGGAGAAACATTATGGAAAGGAGAGAATGCAGGAGCTTAAGAGCATGGAGTAGCGCTGGATGGGAGAGACATAAACAGGAGAAGAGGAGGTTGGAAGGAGAGAGAGGGGCACCCGTGTGGGGTGTAGAAAGAAAAAGCACACACAGGAGAGGGGGGTTGGAAGAGGAGAGAGAGAAGCACCCTGTGGGCAGAGGAGGGTTGGAGAAAGAGAGAGAGAGAAGCACTAAAAGGGTACAGAGGATGCGGAGGGGGGGGGACCAAAGAAATGGATGGAATGTGGGTGGGGCTGTGGGTGGAATATGGGCAGGGTCATATGTCTTCACAAATATGGTAACCCTACATACACAGTCAGATCAAAGGTCTATCTAGCCCAGATTCCTGTTTCCAAACAGTAGCCAATCCAGGTCACAAGGAAAGAAAAATTATTCAACTGTAGCAAGTGCTCCCCAGCCTTCTTTGTAGAAGTAGCTCACTGCTCATGCATGCATCTTCCTGCCTTTCATTGTCACACTGAGGTTCCATGACACTGTTGGGGGCTTGATTTAAAGTTTAAAAGAAGCTAGCTCCTCATGAAGCAATCAACTAAAAGCAAAGATAAACTTATTCTCTACCCCAGTGGGTGATCAACCTTGGTCCTTAAGGGCTGCAACCCAGTTGGGTTTGAAAGATTTCTTCAATGAATATGCCAACAATGAAGGCAGTGCATGCAAATATATCTAAAGTATATTCATTGTGGAAATCCTGAAAACCTGACTGGGTTGTATTCCTTGAGGACTAAGGCTGCCCACCTTTGCTCTACCCAATGATAAGCTCCAATTGCACTCAGGTGAACTCTCACTGAGTCAATCTAAAGTCCTGACTTTGACAGATGTAGAAGGCATTCAAATAGTTTATGAATAGGACAGAAAAAAAGGATTTAGAGCCTTGACCTCATACCAGACAATAACTTCTTCTATTTGAAACCATATGGCCTTTTATTAAACTCTCTCCTTGAAACAAATGGAACCTGAGATAGACCCTTCAGTAAATCAAAAGTGTCAAGCTCTAACCTCTCAACAATCCAAGCCATGAGGGCTAGGGACTGAAGGTCAGGATGCAAGAGGGAACCCTTGTTCTGAGTGATGAGGGTTGGAAAGAACTCCAGCCTCTACTTATCTACAGAGGCTAGTTTCAGAAGCAGAAAGAACCAGATCTGCTGCAGTCAGTACGGTGTGATGAGAATCATGGATCCCAGTTCCTGCTTGAGTTTTGGAAGTATTTTCATTATGAGAGGCATTAACAGTGGTCTTCACTAAATTTTAAGCCAGGATCACTTTGGATCCATGAGCTGAAGGAGAGCAATCAAATATCCAAGGAAGGCAGAGAATAGCAGAAGGAAGCCAAAATGATGAAGGCCACCCCAGAAGTCTCTGAGGGCCACCACTGGCTACTGAGTGTTGCATTAGAGCAGTGATTCTTAACTTTTTTTGAGTCTCGGACCTCTTTAAGAATCTGATTAAAGCTATGGACCCCCTTCTCCAGAAATATTCATATAAACACAACTTTGCATGCAATGAATATAATGTACTTTATTTATCGAGATTTGATTGTCTCATACACATATGACATACACAAAGTATTATTAAACTTTAAAGTAAACATTCTAAACCCCCGCACTCCTTTTTTATGCAAAAAGTAATGGCCACGCATTATAATTATGAAATACAAATTAAAACAGATCTACTATTATTTTATACAGAGAGTCCAATTTTCTGGGAGCCACTGTAATGGTTAGGGGCATTTCCCAGTTCTTGTGAAGAGTCTCTGAGTATACCATACAAAGTTAGTCTGAGAAATTCTTTAGGAAGCTCATCATAATCTAAGGCCTCCAAGTATTCAGCACTGTAAGCACAGTCAGCTTCTAGCTTGATTGGTAACTCCTTGCCCAACTGGCGAATAAATTTGGTAAACGAAAGTCTTTTAGTAGGAGATTTAGACCTTGGGAGATTTTTCCGATATAGTATCATAAGCCTCTGTTGTAGACACAGCTGAATCAGACTGCAAGTCAAGAGTCATAAAAGGGCTTTGGTGAAGGAGTGTGTCGAGCAGATCGATGCTTGCGCCAAGCCCAGTGTCGATCCGATGATGTCTGACGTGACATTCAATTTGGAAGACCATGAAGGAGAACGATGTTTCCTTTTAGAAGCTCCTGAAGAGGAACGATGCTTACTGTATTTGGAGCATCAAGATGAGGAGGAAGAATGATAATGCCTCGATGAACTGGAGCGGGGCCTCGATGGAGAACTGGACCTGCGATGATGTGGTCTGTGATAATGTGGCCTCTGGAGAGCCAGTGTCAGTACCACAGGCCTTATTGCCTTATGCTTAGGCTGGACCGGTACCGAGGGAGTCAATACCGGAGTAAGGAACTTAAACGTATCACTCATTTGGAAAAGTGCATCGAGCTTTTCGCAGAATGAAAGCACCGGTACCTTTGGCCTTTCTGCCAGTACCACTGGTGCCACATCTTGCCTTGGAGAGGGTGACCTTGAAGAGGATGCACACCTCAATGTAGGAGAGGTAAGATGCAGAAGAGGTCATTGCTTAGTTAGCATCGAGGGACTCAATGCAAGGGTGACCTGCAAGACCTGTGGGAAGCTGGCGGCTTCTTAGCTGGATTACCAGACGGAGTGATGTCTCCCAATGCCGGTGTCGATATCTTTGATGTGAAAGGCTGTGATATCTTCTCAGTTTCCATGCTGGTGCCAAACAATTTTTCTTGTTGAAATCTTCGGCTCTTAATGGAATGTTTCGGCAGGGTAGAACACCAAGCACAAGAATCTACCCGGTGTTCTGGGTCAAGGCACTGCAAACACCAACTATGGGGATCAATGATGGAAATTGGCCTTTGGCACCTACAGCACTTCTTAAACCCCGATAACGGCTGGGACATCGACGGAAAAAGCGCCTCTGCCAAATTGAACTCAATGGCTGAGGAAAAACGAAATGGCCTTACCGGCCGAAGCCCACGAGAAGAAAAGAGAGGAAAGAAAGTTTTGTTTTCCTCTTAACAGAAGAGGAAAATTAGAAGAAAAAACACGTGAGCGGGAAGGCAAATGACAAAAACTAAACAATGTTCACATACAACTGTCACAGTATAGGACTCTCTAAGCAGACATAGGCTATACTTTCCACACAGCTAAACCTTAGCAGAGCAACACACAAACGGAAAGTCCTTATAATTTTCTGAAATATACTTTATGGAGTAAATATAGGAGATGCACTCATAATTGGTAGATTTTTGAGTACTGCAGCTGGAGGTGAAGATTTGAAGAACAGAAGCTTTGTCGCAGAGGTGAAAGAATAGTTATTCCAAGTTCCAAAGGTGAAATGCTGAATTATTTATCTGTGTGGTCGGATACCTTAAGTTGGAAAAACTGGTCCTTTGTTCATGGAGTCATATGCATTTCAGATGGAAGCAGAAGTGTGACTGTGACTCTCATTCAAAGGATTCTCAGGGAGTACTCATAAAGCTGGGGAGGGGGGGGGGGGGGTGAACAGAAGATTCCAATAGGGACAGAGCTTGGCATCAGGAGCAAAGAGAGCTTATACCTTTGCAGACCCATCAGAGCAAAGGTTCTAGAGGTGACTAGAAAGTATAGAAGTGAGACAAAGGATGGTAGGAAAAAGGAGGTCTTGCAGGAGAAAGACCATTAGAAACAAAGCAGGGGTGACTGCAATGTACGAGACTACATTGTAGGGAATGACAGCAACATTAAAGTTCTATGAAGTAAGGGTAACATTAAACACATCTCAGAGCCATGTCATATCCTAGGGGTAGAACAAACTCTTTTTTTGCCCAATCATGTCATCACAAAATTCTTTACTAAAGCCTCTATCAGTCTATGTGGATTGTTTTTTGAAACCATTGGTTTAAAACAATTATTCTTATATAAAAGATTTTTTATGTATTTCACAGGCTATTCAAGAAGATGAGTTCCCCATTTTTTTATGGCAATGTTAAACATTGTTGCCCTGCATACATCTATACCACAGGATGGAGTACTGGAAGTGCTAGAATTTTTTCTTGACTCTCGTATCAGACCTCATTTGATTCCATCAATCCATGTTGGCACAAGCCTCCAATGTCCAGGGCAGAGGCATTTGTTGTGGAGACCAGCGGGAAAGGAACGTTGTCTAAAGAGGATGCATGTGGGCTCTCACCCAAAACACTACATCTACTGGAGTCACCATGGACTGGAAGAGAATCCCACGCCGACAGAGCAGACTTGGCTAAGAGATAAGAAATTTGGGAACACAGATACTGCCTGCATGCTTCTGGTAGACTTGGTCGGCAGTCGTGCTGAACAAGACTCCCAGATACTCCAGGGATTGAATCGGTGTCAAATTGCTCTTTCAGTAATTCAGAAACTAGCTCAGATCCTCCAGGACTCGGATCACCTGATCTACTGAGCGCCAACCCTCGTACAAGGGAGCTCTGATAGTCAGTCATTCAGATAGGGATGCACCTGCAGCTCCATCTTGCATAGGTGAGCTGCTACCATGACCATTACTTTGGTAAAGGTGCGAGGAGCTATCGCCAGCCCAAAGCATAGAGCTGAAAACTAATAAGGATTTTCCAGAACATAAGATCGGAGAACTTCCTATAGTCCAGGAAAATAGGAATATGTAAGTAGGCCTCTGTCAGATCCAAAGAGGCTAGGAACTTTCTCGGGGTCACTACCACTAGGACAGATCAAACCGTCTCTTGAGAAAGCATGGAATTTTGAGCACTGTATTGATATGAGGAAGGTCCAGATTTGGTATTCAATTATTGGAGCCGTTCTTTGGCATCAGAAAGCATATAGAGTATCTGCCAGAGACCGAGAATATCGAGCAACCTTCTCACAGTTGCTTGAACCTTGTCTGCCTTTTCCGGATGCCCTGCAGGACAGTCCACAAACCAATCCACCAGAGGCTGGGCAAATCCCAGCTTGTAGCTAGACCAAATGATGTCCAGAAATCTACAGTTGGACAAAATATGTATTCATGCCTGTAGAAACAGCAAGCGCCTGACCACGGTATGCCGAGGGGCCTCCCACGACCTGGCATCATTGCAACCTCGATAGATGGAGCAGCTCGGGAAGCGGAGGCCTGGTTACGCCTGGAACAGGAAAACCTCTGCCTGTAGCCTGGGAGAATCTCTGCGATATAGAACTGGACTACTGACAAGATCAGTTGGATCCACAAATATTAGAGTGCTCTGAGCCTCCAGAGGTTTTAGGTCTACTATCAGGCAGAGACCTGTGGCAACGTTCCACCACACAATTCATGAGATCATCTAGGCCTTTACCAAACAATAGTTGCCAATTAAAAGGGAGTTTGGCAAGAGTTGCTTTAGAGGTGGAATCACCGGACCATAATCTGAGACAGAGCATTCTGCGAACAGAAACGGAATAAGATGATGCTTTATCTAGGACACAAATAATGTCATACAGGTTGTCAGCTACATACTCACACCATATAAAAAATTGAGAAGGATGTTCATCACCCTCGCTCTCCAAAGTACGCAGTATGGACAGACAAGCACATGTGACATATGACATCGCTGAGGCAGCTGTGACTTCTAAAGCCATTGCCTCAAAAGTTCTCCTAAGAACTACATTCACTTGGCGGTCCTGAATGTCCTTGAGCACCACACAGCCTTCACTTGGGAGGTGCGCTTAGTGACCTGGGCAATTAAGGAATCCATTTAGGCCGGCTACAAAGCTGCCGACACTCCTTTGCCATAGGATACAGCCAGGACAGGATTTTTGCTACCTTGAGAACTACTTATGGAGAGTTTCACTGCTCCGAGATCAAGATGTTAAGATCAGGACACCAAGAAAACGCTGAAGACCGAGCTCTCATTCCACACATAACTTGAATTGACCTCCGCAAAGATGGAATACTGGGCTAGATGGACCATTGGTCTGACCCAGTAAGGCTATTCTTATGCTCTTATGAGGAAGTAGCAGGAGCCTGCTGAGTGACTAATCCAACTACTATGGAGACTCCAAAATAAGATCCGGCATAGCAGCAGACTTAAATAAACACAGAACTATGGAATCGTCCCCTGGTTCTAAAGCCAAAGTATGATCAAAAGAGACGGTATATTTTCTCGGGTCCTCTGCCATGGGAAAAGCATCCCTCAAAATTAAAGGGATCAGCAAACTGAGCATCAACATCTGTATCTCTTGGAGAAAGGTCTCCCAAGACCTGAACAGCGGCAGACTGTGAAGAAGACATGCCTTGTGAGGCTATGCCACAAGGAAACAAGTCTGAGGTGCAGCAGGACTATGCAGGAGAAATATGGCTATCGTGCAAAGCTTTCCACAAAAATTTCAAAAGTCAGAGAAGGCACCCAGACAAGGGAACGTTGAGTCACCCTGTGATAACTCTACTTTGCATTTCTAGGGCTGCGGGGCATCCGCATCCTTATATGCAGAACAGTCACAATTTTCAGGACCCAAAAACAAATATGGCTGCCCCAATGGGAGGCTGCCCATTTTGGCACCTTAGAAAGCAGAGGAGAGGTTAAGCTGGCTGCTCCTGCCTCTCAGGTCTGCATCACTTGGCATGTGGTGCAAGTACTCTCCTGAGGCATAAATTTTGCACGTCTGGCATGAATTTGGGGTAGAAGATCCCAAGGACTCCATCCCAACAAATTTTGAGGAAAAACTGCAGATTTGGAAGTACAAGTATTTCTGAATGACTGTTGTACACTTGTTGTAATTTTTGAAAATGAATAAAGATTTTTTTTTAAAAAAAAGATTGTCAAAAATCCAAGATGGCCAGAGTCATGATTTTTGTGCCTATAATCGCTAATTAAACTAACTTCCCAAAGTCAAAAATCAGCGATATTAGGATTATTGAGGAGGGGAACAAAGGATCACATGCAGGGACCCTCAAAAACCTGAAATTCAGACACCTCCTGATTCACCTCGGAGGCTGAAACAGCTTAACCACTGTGACTTGTGCTGCAATGTGCTGTAGACTGCCTCAGCTGTCTTAAAGTAGCTGGAATGGAGAAGAATCACTGCCTCACACTGGATATACCTCTTTCAATATGATCTTTGGGCTACTGGTCAGACACAGCATTGGACTGCAGTCCCCACCCCCGTGGACTGACAGATGCACTACCAAAAAGGTGGGGGGGGGAGGGAGACTAAAAATGCAGCCAGCACCCTGTGAGACACCACTGAGCCTCCTACGGAAGCCTGAGAGTCTGCACTCAAAGCCCTGCAGAAAGTAGGTGAGGAAAGTAAGCGGGGATGGTCCTGGACTCCAAAAACACTAAATCAGGCTGGCTAACAAGCATCACCAAGGATTGGCCTGTTAGCTGAAGACCACAGTTTGCTTCTTCTCTACGCAGGCAGAGATATGCCAAGGATAAAAGCTCCAAGAACTGAAGATACCAAAAACATTGAAAACACCAAATAAAATAAGAAAAGGGGAGAGCAGAATTAAAACACTCTTTCCGGCTCGTGTGCAGAAGGGAAAATTTGTAGGTGGCAGTAGAGCTCCAAGCGACATAGGAGGCACAAAGAAAAAATCCGGAGTGGATTCCTTCTACATATGGCTCACGGCCATGGGGAGCTAACCCGCTTGTCTAGAATGACACACCTATTGTACTGGAAATGACTTTGCAGAGCTGCCTGGTCAGAAGTGCTGTCCCTTTGAGGCATATTATCCAGGCAATAGTAAGACATAGATGTATGTGTTGAGGACCCCATTGCAATCTTACATATATCCCTTCTATAGATAAAGATGTGTAATATATGTGGCCTGCAATCATCCAGAAAGGAGAAGTTTAGGACATAATCTACCGTATTTTCACATAGATAACGCGCACCCGTGTAAAACGCGCACACGGGTATAGCACACGAAAAACACAAATTTATGTACAGAAATTTTTATATACCGCGCACACCCGTATACCGCGCATGCTGCCCAACTCTCCCGTCGCTGCCCGACTCTCCTTTCACCCGCCCCGACTCTCCTCTGGCCACCCCGACTCTCCTTTCACCCGCCCCGACTCTCCTCTGGCCACCCCGACTCTCCTTTCGCCCGCCCCGACTCTCCTCTCCCCCTTGAAGTCCTGTCCCCACCCTGAAAACCTGATGCCCCCCCCGACGTCCGATTCACACCCCCCCCTCGCAGGACCGCTCGCACCCACACCCAGAAGGACCGCTCGCACGCACTCCCACCCGCACCCGCACCCCCACCCTGAAAGACCGCTCGCACCCCCACAGCCTCCCGACCCCCCCCCCCATCATGTAGAAGTTCCTACCGGTGTCCTGCTGCTTCCTCTTGGCGGTCCCGACTCCCCGACACGATCGTGGCAAGAGGGAGCTGAAGCCCTCTTGCCCCAGCCAACCGCGGCACCCCCGACACAATCGGGGCAAGAGGGAGCTCAAGCCCTCTTGCCCCCCCCCCGACTCCCCGACACATTGGGCAAAAGGGAGCCCAAACCCTCTTACCCCGCCGACTCCCCAACTCCCCGACAATATCGGGCCAGGAGGGAGCCCAAGTCCTCCTGGCCCTGGCGACCCCCCCCCCCGCTAGTTGTTCAGGCCAGGAGGGAGCCCAAACCCTCCTGGCCACGGCGACCCCCTCCCCCCACCCCGCACTACATTACAGGCAGGAGGGATCCCAGGCCCTCCTGCCCTCGACGCAAACCCCCCTCCCCCCAACGACCGCCCCCCCCCAGCCGACCCATGACCCCCCTGGCCGTCCCCCACGACACCCCCACCCCCCTTCCCCGTACCTTTGTGTAGTTGGCCGGATAGACGGGAGCCAAACCCGCCTGTCCGGCAGGCAGTCAACGACGGAATGAGGCCGGATTGGCCCATCCGTCCCAAAGCTCCGCCTACTGGTGGGGCCTAAGGCACCTGGGCCAATCAGAATAGGCCCGGGAGCCTTAGGTCCCTCCTGGGGGCGGGGCCTTGGGCACATGGTCGGGTTGGGCCCATGTGCCTCAGGCCCCGCCCCCAGGTGGGACCTAAGGCTCCCGGGCCTATTCTGATTGGCCCAGGCGCCTTAGGCCCCACCAGTAGGCGGAGCTTTGGGACGGATGGGTCAATCCGGCCTCATTCCGTCGTTGGCTGCCTGCCGTACAGGCGAGTTTGACTCCCGTCTGTCCGGCCAACTACACAAAGGTACGGGGAAGGGGGGTGGGGGGGTCGTGGGGGTCGGCCAGGGGGGTCGCGGGTCGGCTGGGGGGGCGGTCGGAGGTTCTTGGGGGGGCGGTCGTTGGGGGGAGGGGGGTTTGCGTCGAAGGCAGGAGGGCCTGGGATCCCTCCTGCCCGTAATGTAGTGCGGGGTGGGGGTAGGGGGTCGCCGTGGCCAGGAGGGTTTGGGCTCCCTCCTGGCCCGAACAACTAGCGGGGGGGGGGGGTCACCAGGGCCAGGAGGACTTGGGCTCCCTCCTGGCCCGGTATTGTCGGGGAGTTGGGGGGTCGGCGGGGCAAGAGGGCTTAGGCTCCCTTTTGCCCCGATCGTGTCGGGGAGTCGGGGGGGCAAGAGGGCTTGAGCTCCCTCTTGCCCCGATCATGTCAGCTCCCTCTTTCCCAGATCGTGTCGGGTGTCGGGACCGCCAAGAGGAAGCAGCAGGACACCGGTAGGAGCTTCTACATGATGGGGGGGGGGTCGGGAGGCTGTGGGGGTGCGAGCGGTCCTTCGGGGTGGGGGTGCGAGCGGTCATGCGGTGGGGGGTGAATCGGACATCGGGGGGGGGAAACTATGTAAAAAAAATTTTGTACAACGCGCTCAAGGGTGTGCGCGGTACGTAAAAACCACGTATAACGTGCACGTTATATGCGAGAAAATACAGTAACCTGAATTCTCCAGAAGATTGGCACTGTAATATTCATATCATGTATTTTCAACGTAAGATATTTAGTGTGTGCACTTCAGTTATTGTTGAAAGTATTCTCACCTCGTTGTCCAGATCCACACTGTCTATACTATGCCTCTCCTTTGGCTGTCTGGAGACTGTTATTCTGCCTCCTATCTCTACCTCAGGGAATTCTTGATCATAGTCCTGAGTAATCCGGTGCTCCCTGTAAAGAAACAAAATACAAAAATGCAGGTTATTGGGTTGATGTTACCCCATCAGGTCAAAACCAAAGGAAATGTTAAGCAGATCAAAAAAGACTGCAGAAGTCCAAGATAATACAAAAACACATTTATTATGCAACAAAAGTGGAAAGTTCTGAACACAGTGCTCAACTTTGCCAGTTTTGCCAAATGACTCAAGTGTTTGATAGGGAAAAGACTACAATTGAGTCAAATCTGGTGTAAGCCTCTTTTCACACTACTATTACTACTAGTAATTATTTCTATAGCGCTACCAGATGCACGCAATGCTGCACAGAGTCACAAAGAAGAAGAAAACAGTCCCTGTTTCAAAGAGCTTACAATCTAAACAGCCAAGACAGACAAACAGGATGTCATAGATACAGTTAAGGGTAATGGCTCTCGTGGGAGCCAGTCCGGAAGCTGCTCAGTCCTGTACTGCAACGCCAAAGCGTGCTCCTGCTCAGTGCCGTGCAGCAGCTGAAGAAAGCAGAACTCGCGGTAGTCACCAACCGACCGGGTTAGCAGTGGGGCAGGATCACGGAAAGCTCACTCTTGCCTGCTGTACTTCTGGACCACCAGGGATTGACAGAGGAGGTACGATGGACAGGGCAGGGAGGAATGACAGGGTGCAGAGCCTGGAAATGAGGGAGGGGGGCTGTGTGCAGAGCCTGACATGGGATGGAGGAAAGGGGACTGGGTGCAGAGCCTGGCAGGGAGGGGCTGGGTGCATAGCCTGACAGGGCAGGGCACTTGACTATTAAGCCACCCGACTTATATTCAAGTCAACCAGTTTTCCTCCTTTTTGGGGGGAAAATGTTATATTCGAATCAACCATTTTTCCTTCTTTTGGGGGGGAAAATGGGTGTCTCGACTTATATTAGGATCAACTTATATTTGAGTATATACTACATACCAGAAATGATCAAATTAAAATGAACAATATGTTTAAATGCTGGGTTTCTCTCAAGGCTCTTCACCTTCACCAACCTTTTTTATTTGGAAAGGAGTGGAGGTGTTGCCCAGTAGTTAGAAATGCTGCCTCAGCACCCTAAGGTTGTAAGATTAGCCAAGTCACTTAGGCCCAGATGCTCTAAACCAGGGGTGTCCAACCTGTGGCCCCGTGAGGTATTTTGTGCGGCCCCGATCGAGGGCGATGTAATGTTTTCCTCTGCTGCCCCCAGGTGTTTACCGTCTTGCCGGCTCCCTCCTCTGTCTTGCTGCAGCGTTTGTGCAGCCCCAGAAACATTTTTTTTCAGCCAATGCAGCCCAGGGAAGCCAAAAGGTTGGACCTCCCTGCTCTAAACTCATTGTGCCTGTAACGATCAATGTTAAACCAGTTTGAACTGGTTTAGTGTCAGAGTAATTTACTGACTGATGCACATAATGGCTCACTGTGGGCTTTTCCGTGGGTTCATTGCAGGAGGGAATGGGCTGATTTTTGTTGTTTTTTATGGAGACAGATATTGTGCCCCAAACAGATGAATGGCAGGAGGCTGCTTCAGGGCTTCTCCTGCCACTCAGCTTTCAGGCTTCCCCTGCTGGCTCTGCACATGTCAGTCACTTTTTCGACTGATTGGATGGGATTATGGCATATCTTCATAAAACTGATTTGCATGAGAAATTGTTTCAACGTTGACTGCTGTTTTGAAATCCGAAAATTTGCCGGCACTACAATGGATTTTACCAGCAATATTAGAGAATCTGAGTCTTAATCCCTCCATTGCCCTAGGTACCACAGTTAAATTGTGAGCCTACTTGGACAGATAGGGAAAATACTTAAAAGCACCTGATTACTATTCAGTGTACTGTAAATCACTTTGGATGAATCTCTTCAGGAAAAGGCAGTTAATAGATCTTAATAAAATAAATTAAAATGATATGACTGCTTTTGATACTGGATTTAGCTCACTTAGGGGCAGATGTACAAAACTCTGGCAAAACCTTTTGCATTGCAGAAACACAGGCATAATTTTAGCAACAGATGCTCAACATTAACAGCATGCAAACTACATGCACATTGTTGGTTTTGCGCATCTCCTTATATGGTGTTTAGGTTCCTCCCAGTGCATCTCAGGATGTACTGGGGAGGGGCAGGACTGCAATTTTGAAGAGGCAGGGGAAATGGGGAGGATGCATTTTTTGTGGGGGTTATGGGAGGATTGGGTCCACCACTGGATCACCAGGGCCATTTTTGAGGTCTCGGGGGGGGGGGGGGAAGGGGGGGAACGTGTTGTGGCTTCAGGAGGTTTGGGGGAGTGGTCCACTGGACTTCCGGGGATATTTTGCACTCAGGCACCAACAGGAAAGTAATGCTATGAGAGCTCAGTCCTGCCATAAAGGTTTGCACGCTAAAGGTAGGCATTCTTTGTTTTACATTACATGGAGTGCTCATTTTAATACTATTGAGCTCCTTGTAATGCATTAACATAGGTTTCTTGGTAGCTGCTACTGCTATCAATAAAAGCCACCAAAAACCTTTTGCGTTAGAGGCTGAAGTTACTCAAAAGCTAGACTAGCTACAACCAACCTTACTGAAACAATAAGTTTTTGAACATCTGTCCCTTAGAGTTAAATTTTTTTCTATGCAGATATATTTCTCTTAGTACCAAATAGTGAAGTTTGGACAAACACAGTTTCACTTATATCTACTTATATTACCATGTTAGAAGAGAGATGTAAAGACCATGGTTTGCAGAGAAGCCACCGTAAGGCCAGTATCTTTCCTGCAGGAAGAAAGGCGAGCATCAGCAAGATCGGAGCTGAATACGGATCCAACAATATTGGAAGGCCTTACACACCATAGTGTATGCCGACTCCCTGGACAACTTCTTAGACTTTAGAAGAGCCTCAACAACAAGGGCAGAACATCTTATATGCCCAAAAGTTGCATGCTCAAGAGCCATGCCAGAAGAGCAAATGCCCCGGAAGTGGCATGATAACTGGAACCTGCGTGAAAGGGTCCGAAGAAGCGCTCAGCCCAAAGGCTGCAACCCACATACCTGCACAAACCAGCTGAAGCCACCAGCATAAAACAAAGAAGAACCAAAAATCATCTGAAGGACATAGTAGACTAATGGCCCAGGAGTAAAAACAGACAGGAGAAAACTCCTGCTCAGAACTGTACCAGCGCATCAAGCCATCCGCTTCTGGGCTTGGAACTTCGACAGAAAAGTAAAGCACCTTCCTGTATCATGAAGTGGCCTTGAGATTGATGCGGGGACTCCCCCAGAGCTCCGCAATCATCTGAAATGCCTTTAGGAACTGGATCTACTCACTCGGATCCAGAGACCATCTGCTGAGGCGGTCTGCTTGCACGTTGTCCACTCTCGCCACATGCGCTGCTGTCAGTGCCAGGAGAAGACATTCCACCCAAGAAAAAGAAAGTGGGCTTTTTGAGCCAAAGAAGTGCTCTTGGTCCCTCCCTGACGACTGACAGAGGCTACTGCCACCGCATAGTCGGAGAAGACCTTGACTGCTCGGTCCTGTGTAGTCTTCTGAAAACCTCATCTGAGACACAAATGGCCCTGAGCTCCACTGGGCAGATGGACCACTTTCTCTATGAGGGTGTCCAATCCCTGAACAGGACAATGATTGCAATGAGCACTCCAGCCCAGAAGACTGGCATCTGCCATCACCATGATCTAGGAGACAATGAGGAGCGGTACGCCCCAGCAGAGAGATTGTTGGCGAATCCCACCAGTCCATGGTTGCCTGAGCCTCTAGAGGCCATGGCAGACAAATCTGCAAGGCATCTCGGTATGGCACCCAGCGAGAGAGTAATGCACGCTGAAGAGGATGCATGTGAGCCCTCACCCAAGAAACCACATCCAGTGTGGTAAACATGGAGCCTAGAACTTGAAGATAATCCCACTCCAAAGGAGCTGGCCACTCCAAAAGTGCAAAAATCTGGGCACACAGTTTCTATCTGCAAGTTTCAGACAGGTAGACACAGCCCACAGCTGTATCGAAGAGGACTCCCAAGTATGCCAATGACTGCGTGGGCTGCAGATGATTCTTTCTGAGGACAACAATCCAGCCCAAGTCCTCCGGCACCTGAAGCACTGTGCTTTGTCCCTCGACCAATGAGGGAGCTCTGATAAACCAGTCATCTAGATAAGGGTAAACTTGCAGGCCCATCTTCCTCAGGTAAATTGCCACCACCACCATTACCTTGGTGAAGGTCTGAGGCGCTGTTGCCAGCCCAAAGGGCAGGGCTGAAAACTGGTAATGCTGCTCCAGAGCATGAAACCGCAGACACTAGTGGTGGGCCAAAAATATGGGAATGTGTAAGTATGCCTCCGTAAGATCCAGGGAGGCAAGAAATTTCCCTGGAGCCACTGCTGCAATGACCAATTGCTCGGTCTCCATTCGGAAGTGGGGTATCCTGAGAGCCGCATTCACATGCTGAAGATCCAGAATAGGCCTCCAATCTTCTGAGCCTTTCTTTGGCACGATAAAGTATACAGAGTATCTGCCCGAGCCCAGCTTTCTAGCTTGAATATCCAGAAAGCTCTGAATAGTAGCCTGGACTCTGATCACCTTGTCTGGTTGTCCGGACGGAGAATCCACAAACCAATCTGACAGAGGCTGGGTAAATTCCAGCTTGTATCCTGATCAAATAATGTCCAAGACCCACTGGTCTGCTGTAATGCTCATCCAGGCAGGCAGAAACTCTGAGATCTGCCCCCTATCCACAGAGAGGCATTCGGCGTCCTGGCATCATTGTGTCTTTCTGGCAGGGTATGCAGGATGGGCGGCAGAAGGTTGGGATTTCCTGTAGCCCACATACCGACCTCAGAAAATCTAGGAAAATCTCTGTGACGTGGAATGTGCATACTGTCTGGAGCCCCGAAAATTAGAAAACCCAGAACCCCTGGAGGGTCTGGGTCTACTATCAGGCAGGGTCTTTGGGCGACTGTCCAATATCGAATCCATGAGGACATCCAAGCCTTTTCCAAACAATACCTGCCCCTTAAAAAAACAACCTTGCTAAAGTCGCCTTGAAAGTGGAATCACCAGCCCACTGACTGATCCAGAGCATTCAGCTGAAATGGAGTACGCTGACACTTGCCAGCACTTTCAAAGGCTATAAAAGGCATCAGCAGTTGAGGAACATAAGAATTGCAGCTGCTGGGTCAGACCAGTGGTCCATCGTGCCCAGCAGTCCGCTCACACGGCGGCCCTTAGGTCAAAGCCCAGTGCCCTATTTAAGTCTAGCCTTACCTGCGTACGTTCTGGTTCAGCAGGAACTTATCAAACTTTTCCTTTAATCCCTGGAGGGTGCTTTCCTCTATAACAGCCTCCGGAAGAGCATTTCAGTTTTCTACACTTTCTGGATGAAGAAGAACTTCCTTACGTTTGTATGGAATCTATCTCCTTTTAACTTTAGAGAGTGCCCTCTCATTCTCTGTACCTTGGAGAGGGTGAACAATCTCTTGCTCTCTACTAAGTCTATTCCCTTCAATATCTCAAATGTTTCGATCATGTCCCCTCTCAGTCTCCTCTTTTCAAGGGAGAAGAGGCCAAGTTTCTCTAGCCTCTCATTGTACAGCAACTCCTCCAGTCCCTTAACTATTTTTGTTGCCCTTCTCTGGACCCTTTCGAGTAGTACTATGTCCTTTTTCATGTACGGCGACCAGTGTTGGACACAGTATTCTAGGTGGGGGCGCACCATGGCCCAGTACAGCGGCATGATAACCTTCTCTGATCTGTTTGTGATCCCCTTCTTAATAATTCCTAGCATTCTGTTCGCCCTTTTCGCCACCACTGCGCATTGCGCAAACAGCTTCATTAACTCCCAAGTCTCTTTCCTGGGTGCTATCTCCAAATACAGCACTGGATATCCTGTATTCGTGCATATGATTTTTGTTACCGACATGCATCACCTTGCACTTATCCACGTTGAACCTCTTTTGCCATTTTGCTGCCCATTCCTCGAGTGCGTTTATGTCTCGTTGTAGATCTTTGCAATCCTTCTGTGTCCTCACTATGAATAACTTTGTATCATCTGCAAATTTAATCACCTCACTCATTGTACCAATTTCCAGGTCGTTTAAAAATATGTTGAAGAGCACGGGCCCGAGCACTGAACCCTGCGCACTCCACTCGCAACACTTTTCCAGTGCGAGTATTCTCCATTCACCCCCACTCTGTTTCCTATCTGCCAACCAGTTTTTAATCCACGTGAGTATATCGCCCTCAATTGCATGTCTCACAATTTTTTGAAGTAGACGTTCTTGCGGAACCTTGTTGAACGCCTTCTGAAAATCTAGATATACAATGTCGACTGGGTCACCCTTGTCTATCTGCCTGTTTACTCCCTCAAAGAAGTGCAGTAAGTTTGTCAAGCAAGATCTTCCTTTGCTGAAGCCGTGCTGGCTGGTCTTCATCAGATTGTGTCTATCAAGGTGATCAATGATGCAATCCTTTATCAGCGCCTCTACCATCTTTCCCAGTAACGAAGTCAGACTCACTGATCTGTAGTTTCCCGGATCTCCCCTCGAACCTTTCTTGAAGATCGGAGTAACATTCGCCACTTTCAAGTCTTCCGGAATCCTTCCTGATTTGATCGACAGATTGGCTATTAGTTGAAGCAGTTCAGCTATAACCCCTTTCAGTTCCTTGATTACCCTCGGGTAGATGCCGTCCGGTCCCGGAGATTTATCATTTTAAGCCTCCATCGCATCAGTCTCTAGCATACACAGCTGACACAGGCACCTGCGACAAAAAATGTCACCACAGCAGCTTTGATACTCAAATTGGCTGTTTCAAAAAGTTTCCTGTATATCTTTCAACACAACTCCCTTGTCACTGGGAAGAGAGGTGTGCTTAAGTCACTTGTGTCACCAAAGAATCCACCTTAGGCTGCCCCAAAAGCTGCTGACACTCCTGCACCAGTAGATACAAGCAGGACATAGCTCTAGCACTCTTCAAAGTACCTTCCAGAGAGTCAAACTGCTCAGGGACCATAAAACTCGTATCTGGATGCAAGGGAAAGGTCGCAGAGTGCGAGCACCCACTACAAAGCCAGGGAAAAGAAGTAGACGGAGCCGGTTGAATCAGTAAGTTCAATTCCTGCAAAGATTCAGCAGGAAGATAAGGCAGAGCCACAAACTTAATTAAGCACAGGACAGCAGGATCATCACCAGGATCCGGATCCCCTAAAGGATCCACGGATCCAACAGACAAGCCTGGATCACCCAATGCGGGAAGAGCTGCACTGTCAAACAATGGATCACAGAAGTCAGGATCGGCACCCAGATCCCCCAAATCATGAGCAGGAAGAACAACAGCTGGATCAGGCGGCGGCAAGGATATGCCTGAAGGCACCATGCCATCCAAAAACATCCTGGGGAGAAAGGAGACTGCTCAGGAGAAGAACATGTTTTTTTCTTGGGTTTTTTTTAAAACTCTGACTACAGAAACTCATAATTTTAGAGAAGGTATCTGGCTTCTGGGGCATGGAGTCACCCTTAAATGACTTAAATTTGCATGTCTTAGGCTGCGGAGGGTCTGCAGTCAGGCTGACCGAAGCACCAGCTGTGCTAAGCCCCGAAAGTAATGGAGGCCGCCCCACCAGGCTGGCTGAGCTTCTGATCACCTGCTTCTGTGGGGGGAAGACTAAGCTGGTCACTACAGCCCCCCCAGCTGTGTCATGCAGCACATGGCACAAGGACACTCTAAAGTGCTAAATTTGCACAATCCTGGCATGAATTCACCCCAGGACTCCCTCAACAGTTTTCCAGACAAAAATCAAAGTTTTGAAGAAGCAGGGAGAAGAAGACAAAAAAAAGATTGCTAAAAATCCAAGATGGCCGCTGGCACAAAATTCACACCAGGAGGGGGCACACAGGGGACATGCAGAAACTCAGAAAACCTCATTTTTTAAACTTTCCCCAACGTCTCTCATAAGCTGTCAGCTCCTTGTACTCATTGTGACCCGATATACTCGACTCCACATGCTCACAGCTCTTTCTCAGTAGCTGTAGAAGAATTCACTGCCACAATGTTGGGAATGCTCTCACAAAGCTGATCTTTGGGCTGCCGGTCAGACTCCACTATCTAGACCAGTGGTCTCAAACTCAAAACCTATGCGGGGCCACATTTTGGATTTGTAGGTACTTGGAGGGCCGTAGAAAAAATAGTTAATGTCTTATTAAAGAAATGACAATTTTGCATGAGGTAAAACTCTTTATAGTTTATAAAACTTTCCTTTAACAGTTAAAAGGAAAGATATATAAACTATAAAGAGTTTTACGTCATGCAAAATTGTCATTTCTTTAATAAGACATTAACTATTTTTTCTGCGGCCCTCCAAGTACTCTCTTTTTTCTGCAGCACTCACATTTAAAGTTTAATATCTTTAATCTTTCAATCACTATATTGAAAATAAAATCATTTTCCCTACCTTTGTTGTCTGGTGACTTTATTTTTCTGTGCTTTCAACTTCTTGTCCTTTGACTGTCCTCCGTCTTCACTTTCTGCCTTGCATCCATCTTTGGTATTAACTTAATGTTCAATTTTTCTGCTTTCTTTTCAAAATCTACGTTTCCATGTCTTACCTTCCCTTCCTATCTCTCTCTTCTTCCGTCCTATTTCCATGGTCTGGCATCTCTTTCCTTCCTTTCTCTCCCTCCCTCCTTCCTTCCTTTCCCCTGGTCTGGCATCTGTCTCCTTCCCTTCCCCCATGCCCTGGCATCTCTCCCTACCCCTCCATAGTCTGATATCTCCTTTCCTTCCCTCCCTCCCATGAACTTGGCTTCTTCTCTTGTTCCTCTCCTCTCCCTTCTCCTTCCTTCCCTCTCTTTCCCCAATTGGGTGCAGCAGCAACAGAAGCAGCATTTCCCTGCCCCCACCCCACTTCCCTGTGCAGCAGCATCACCATTTCCCCCCCCCCCAATAACCCCTTCCCTTCATGCGGTCTGGCACAGAAAAATAAAAAAAAAACAACCAACAACCGTCAAGGGAATAAAAAAAAAAAATACCCCATATCTTTTAAAATCTCTCCTGTCCCCGCTAGACAGCTCTCATACTCAGATTAGGAGTATGGATGCTAGGAGAAAGCGGCGGGCCGAAGCAGGAGCGCATAAGCTTGCTCCTCACATCTTCGCTCCTGACCTGAGTGAGAGCCGTCTAGCGAGGGAGGGATACCACTGGACCACCAGTCTTTTTAAAAAAAAAGTACCAATGATCTTTCATTCGGGGTGAAGTTTGTGTGCCTTGCTCTGAGCAGGGCTTACTATTTATTTTGCTGGAGGGAAAATGCATTTTTGAAGTGCAAAGGAGGGCTGTGCAAGAGAGAAAGGAGGGGGGGAAGAGATCTGTGTCTTTCTCACGATTTCCAGATGATGTTGCTGGATTTCCTTCAGTGGTTTAAATCTGTCGCGGCGGCTGCTATCTTGAACCCCGCCTTCGTAAACTTCGGCTGTGTTTAAAAAAAAAGTACCAACGATGGCGGCAGTGTTGAGGGGAGGTAGAAAGGTGCATTTCTCTTTCCCCTCCCCTTCTCTTCCTTTTGGAGCAGCAGCGTGTCTGGCCGGCTTGTTCCGTTCAAAGTCGCGTGTGGCGGCTCCTTGCGAGATCCGCGCCTGCGTCTGAAGCCTCTCTGATGTTGTGACATCAGAGAGGCTTCCGATGCAGGAGTGGATAGCGCGAGGAGCCGCCAACCCGCGGCTTTGAACGGAACGAGCCGGCCAGACACGCTGCTGCTCCAAAAGGAAGAGAATAATCGCGTCCAGACTGCGGGCCGCAAATAAAAGTTGGAGAGCCACATGCGGCCCATGGGCCTCGTGTTTGAGACCGCTGATCTAGACTATGCCTCCACCCCTGCGGGCCATTGGCTGTGCACCAGGATGGGCAGAGGTGCAAAAATACAGCCAACACGCTGCGGAAGACCGCTGAGCCTCCTAAGCGTACCTAACAGTCTGCGCTCAACCCCTTAAGAGAAGGTAAGATTACTTCAGGGACGGCCCTGAGCGCCAAGGAAAACTATGCAGACTGGCTAATAGGTACCCAAAAAGGGATTGGCCTAACCGCTACAGACCTAAGTCAAGCAGGCAGAGCTCCAAAATTGCTTCAAACGCGAAATTACCTGAAAAGGGTACGGCATTATATGAGCAGAACATACACAGCTGCAGACATGTTTGCAGAATGCAGACGCGCTAAACCGATCAGTGACGCACTACAGAGGCAGAGTGAAAAATCCGGAGTGCATTCCTTTCGCAGAGCATGCGAGTGTGCAATTTTGCTATTTTTTCCCAGCTTTTATTTTTAGGATTTTTCTTTGGGGTTCTTTGATACAGAAGTTTTCCCTTCTGTTGTGCCTTTTACACACCTGTAGCATTGAATTTATTGTATTATGTTTTCCCTCTTCCTTCTCTTTTATAGGTAAATGTAAATAATTATTTCCATTGTCCCATTGGGACAGAGAAGGAAATTCAAAGTACCTGATTAGATTTTTGGCCATTACTCAATTTAATTGTTTTGTAAACCGTCTTGAATTCTTTGGGAGATTTAGTGGTATATAAGACACCACATTAAATGAAATGAAATAACTCTATTGTCTAGAATGTCTCACCTATTGCACTGGAAAGGGACTTAAAGAATTCCAAATATTTCTAGACAAGCTCCATAATCTCTACCATGTCTTTTCTTTTCTTTATTAAAATTTGATATACCACTGGGTGGCCAAAAAGGCATCACGGTAGTGTACAAAGTAAGAACACTAAAAGGACAGATTAGTTCAACTAAAAAATACAATAAAATAGTTTGGGCGCCAAGGGGCTACCCAAGAAACTGCTGCCATCCACTGAGACACAGAAAAATATTGGAGTTCCAGGGTGGCATAAAACCCATAAGGGCTGGATAGCAAAGAACAACTTTTTTTCCTCTGTCTCCTTCCTCTGGTTGATAAACATAACTCAAAAGTCTAGAATTATTTGTTGCTGATGCTAAGGAAAGAGCATGTACAATAAAATCCCCACAATATCTACTAATCTAAAAATAAAACTGAGCAATGTCAAGACAACAAATTATAAATCTCAGTCACAGCACAGCAGTGAACCTTACAGGTGAAAATTTAGGGCTTGGCAAGACTAGGTTCTGAAGAAACTGTTGTTTTTGATCCCTACCAATGACTTGTAATACAATAATCATAGCAAATCTGGCTTCTAATTTGGCTTCTAATTTTAGTGTTTTAACTAATAAAACACCTCTAATGTAAAAAAAATTAAAATAGGTATTTTTTTTTGGATAAACACAATTAAAGTGCCATTTCTACTACTATTCTCTCATCCTTCATCTGACTTATCTTGTATCATTCACTCAGTTTTTTGTGCCTTTCTGTACTGATGACTCCCAAGTAACACAAACATGCATATTTGATTCCAACAAAAAGGTACTAAGGAATGGTTCATAGACAACGGCGCGAAAGACAAAGGCACGCCCGGACAATTGAGCGCAGTGCGCGCCGCTCAAAATTACTGTTTTTAGGGGGTCCGACGGGGGGTTTTGTTGGGGAACCCCCCCACTTTACTTAATAGACATCGCGCTGGCGTTATGGGGGGTTGTAACCCTCCACATTTTACTGTAAACTTAACTTCTTCTCTAAAAACAGGGAAAAAGTGAAGTTTTCAGTAAAATGTGGGGGGTTACAACCCCCCAAACCCCCCCACAACGCGGCGCGATGTCTATTAAGTAAAGTGGGGGGGTTCCCCCCCACGCCCCCCCGTCGGAGCCCTAAAAACAGTAATTTAGAGCAGCATGCGCCTACACGCTGCGCTCAATTGTCTGGGCGCGCCTTTGTCCCGGCGCGCTTTTGACCTGACACCCTGAGGAATGGCACCTGTGATAAGAAAATGCTGTTAAATGCTGATTTTTCAGAGAACAACTGATCAACCAAAATTTACAATTTACAATCCCTATTTAATGTAAAAGCCCTAGTTATAAAGAATGAAAAATAGGGGAATAAAGATGCTGGAAATCCCACACAGCTATGAATGAAAATTCAAGATTCTACATCCGTAGATGAGGCAGGTTCCGATTGAAATAGGAACCGAAAATGAACAGAAGATGGATACTAGATAAAAAAGTAAACAATTCTAAAAGAGAGTCACATGAGACCTCAAGATTCTTAATCCTCTTTGACATAAATGATTCCTTCCTTTCCTTCCTCACCGTGGTGTTGGTGGAGAAAGATTCATCTCCCAGACATTCTCGTCACCTTTTTCTATTTCTGGCTCATCTGCAGCTGTATACCTGACAGCTGAGGTCTTCAACTTGCTGTCTGTTGGGGGTATTTCCTCAGTTGTCTGCTTAGATTGAAGCCTAGGTTGTCTCATGATTTTGACTGCTGATTGCTTTCCATTTCCAGCTCCTTCTTCAGATGGAACATCTGTCTTCAGTGCTTTCTGAGAATAAATGCATAAGGATATTTGGCATAAGGACATATTCACACTGGGCAGCTAACTGTGTGACCCAACAAGCTACAGACACCCTCCCTAGTGTTAGCATAATTATTGGGTATAGCCTTCCACTTCTGCACTAAGACTATCCCATGTCATACTATGTAACCTACTCACTGGACTATTACCAACTATTTTATCTTCTTCCTTCTTACGTTTATTAAAAACATATACTCTCTATTATTCGCAATACTTTAAAAACTATTATCTTAATGCATTATAAGTGCTCAGTCTTGTATATACTACATAGAACTGATGTAAGATATCACAGGACCATCATCGCGCTTATATGTCCTTTTTTTATTGTGCTATTTATTTTGCAAATGAATAACCCACCATACTTCATTTGTTGTTATTCTCTATATGGGGTGGTATATAATAATCAATCTTTGTATCTTCGTATTTGAATAAAAATAGGAAATAAAGCACTTATCTGTACTCAGAAGAAGAAGAATTACAGAAGAAGAATTAAAGTTTACAGTTCTGCTACATATACAAGAATTCAAGGGTGGTGACATCAGCACGTATCTTTTACGTAAGGAACAGTGATTTATTTTTCAATGGGGCACATTAGAACCAGGAGGTTTAAACACAGATATTCAATGGGTTTAGTAAGATCCCGCCCTTAAAAGATTACACCAATGAGTATCCTCCTTTTCAAAAGCCATGACATAGAAGACCCACCCAATGGGATTTTACGTTCAGTAATTTAATCCACGTCATTAACAAGCACCATTTTGCATGGGCTAACGGAAGATACAACCACGGAGAATAAAACGCAGACATAATTATCCGTTGGTGGATTTAACAATATCTGAGGTACGAAAGAATAAGAAAAAGAAATAGATAAGTCTTGACTCGTAAAAGAGATTAAAGTATGCTGTTGGATAGTAAATATAGCTAGGAGCTATGACAGGTCCCGTAACAGTCTCTTTTCAATTCCCGGCGTTGCCGACGTAAGTTTGTATAAAGAGAATAAGATAAAAAGCACAGTTACTTACCGTAACAGGTGTTATCCAGGGACAGCAGGCAGATATTCTCACATGTGGGTGACGTCATCTACGGAGCCCCAGCGCGGACAGCTTTTCAAGCAAACTTGATTGAAGTTTCAAGCTTGCTATGCTGCACCACGCATGTGCATGCCTTCCTGCCCACTAGAGGGCGCATCCTCACCTCGTGGTCCTCAGTTCCATAGCCAGCAAAGAAGCCATCCCCGGGGAGGAGGGCGGGTTGTGAGAATATCTGCCTGCTGTCCCTGGATAACACCTGTTACGGTAAGTAACTGTGCTTTATCCCAGGATAAGCAGGCAGCATATTCTCACATGTGGGTGACCTCCAAGCCAACCAAAAAAGGGCAGGTGGGAGGATGGCAATTTAGGAAAACAGGTTACGCAAAACCGACTGGCCAAACCGGCCATCGCTTCTGGACAACGTATCCAGACAGTAATGGGAGGTGAAAGTATGAACCGAAGACCAAGTGGCAGCCTTACAGATGTCTTCGACCGGCGTAGACCGGAGAAAAGCCACAGAAGCTGCCATAGCTCGGACCTTATGCCCCGTGACTCGACCATGGAGCGTGAGACCAGCCTGAGCGTAGCAAAAAGAGATACAAGCCGCTAACCAGTTGGACAAGGTGCGCTTGGAAACAGGACGTCCCAACCGATTAGGATCGAAGGACAAAAACAATTGAGGAACCCTCCGATGAGACTTAGTGCGCTGAAGATAAAAGGCCAACGCCCTCTTACAGTCAAGCGTGTGAAGCGCCACCTCGCCAGGATGAGAGTGGGGCTTCGGAAAAAACACCGGAAGAACAATGGACTGATTGAGGTGGAAATCAGACACAACTTTAGGTAAAAATTTAGGATGAGTGCGAAGAACCACCTTGTCATGATGGAACACAGTAAAAGGCGGGTCCACAACCAAAGCTTGCAGCTCACTAATTCGACGAGCGGACGTGAGCGCAAGCAAAAAGATCACCTTCCAAGTGAGAAACTTAAGATGAGATTTGTCAATAGGCTCAAAAGGAGGCTTCATCAGCTGAGCCAAAACCACATTAAGATCCCAAACTACAGGAGGAGGTTTCAGAGGAGGATGAACATTCACAAGACCCCTCATGAAACGAGTAACCAGAGGATGAAGAGAGAGAGACCGACCCTCGAGATGCCGATGGAAAGCAGCAATAGCGCTGAGATGCACCCGAATGGAAGTCGTCTTCAGCCCGGACTGGGACAAATGCAATAAATATTCCAGAACCGAAGACACCGGAACCGAACCCGGATCCAGATAGTGCGAGGAACACCAGGAGGAAAATCTTGTCCATTTCTGAGAATAACAAAGCCGAGTCGAAACCTTACGTGAGGCTTCCAACACGTCCCGTACAGACTGAGAAACGGGAAGCGAAGTCAAGGGGAAAGGAACCAAGCCGTCAGATGTAAGGACTGAAGATTGGGATGCAACAGTGACCCCCGACTCTGAGACAGCAGAGAGGGAAAAACAGGCAGTAACAGAGGCTCCCTGACACTGAGTTGAAGAAGCAGGAGAACCAGTGCTGACGAGGCCAACGAGGCGCAATGAGAATCATAGTGGCTCTGGTCGATTTGAGATGTACCAACGTTCTCAAGATCAGAGGGAAAGGAGGAAACGCATACAGGAACCTCCCCCCCCAGTCGAGAAGAAAGGCATCGGCCTCGAGACGGTCCGGGGAGTACATCCGAGAACAATAGAGGGGCAGTTTGTGAGTCTCCGGAGAGGCAAACATATCCACCTGAGGAGTCCCCCAGCAGTCGAAGACCTCGTGCAGAACTCGGGAGTTTAGCGACCACTCGTGCGGCTGTAGAAGACGACTGAGTTTGTCGGCCAGACAGTTCCTCTCTCCCTGAATGTAAACCGCCCGGAGGAAGATGTTCTGGGAGACCGCCCATTCCCAAAGGTGCAGGGCTTCCCGGCACAGGGACCAAGAGCCCGTTCCCCCTTGCTTGTTCACATAGTACATTGCCACTTGGTTGTCCGTCCGCACAAGGACTACCTGATCGTGCAGCAGGTGGCAGAACGCGCGAGAAGCCAGAAAAATGGCACGAAGCTCCAACACATTGATGTGACAAAGACGGTCCTCCGCCGACCATAGACCTTGAGTCCGCAGACCGTCGAGATGAGCCCCCCACGCGTACTCCGAAGAGTCCGTGGTCAGGACCTTGTGATGTGGAGGGACGAGAAAGAGCAAACCCCCGGAAAGATTGGAAGAGTTGGTCCACCAACGGAGCGAGCGTCTCAAGGAAGGAATCACTGTTACAGGACTGGAGACCGGGTCATGATCCTGACGCCACTGGGAGGCCAGGGTCCACTGAGGAAGCCTCAGGTGCAAGCGGGCGAACGGCGTGACATGAACTGTCGACGCCATGTGGCCGAGCAGAATCATCAGACTCTGAGCTGATACTGAGGGCTGCAGCGAAATCCTTCAGCTCAGTCGAAGCAGGGCCTCCAACCGAGGAGGGGGGAGGAACGAACAGAGGCGAACCGTGTCCAGCACGGCCCCAATAAACTGAAGGGATTGAGCCGGGCACAATTGAGACTTGGGAAAGTTCACCTCGAACCCCAGACGTTGAAGGAAGATGATAGTCTGTCGGGTCGCTGAGATAACCCCCTCCTTGGAAGGGGCCTTGATCAGCCAATCGTCCAGGTAGGGAAAGACCTGCAGACCCTGAGAACGCAGGGCCGCCGTGACAACCACCATGCACTTCGTGAAGACTCGAGGGGACGAAGCCAAGCCAAAGGGGAGAACCCGGTATTGAAGGTGCAACTCCCCCACCTGGAACCGTAGAAACTTGCGGAAGACGGGATGCACCGGAACATGTGTATAAGCTTCCTTCAGGTCCAGGGAGCACATCCAGTCCCCTTCCTCCAACAGTGGGTACAGGACCGGAAGCGACAACATACGGAACTTCTACCAGACAAGGAACTTGTTGAGCCTCCGGAGGTCCAAAATGGGGTGCAAGTCCCCGGTCTTTTTCGGGACCAAAAAATAACGGGAGTAAAACCCCTGACCCCGTTGGTTGGGGGGCACCCGCTCGACTGCCCAGAGACTCAACAAGGCCCTGGCCTCCGAGAGGAGAAGGGGAAGTTGTGTCCGGTTGAAAGGACACGCGCCGGGAGGGCTGTCTGGAGGAGCCTCCTTGAAGTTGAGGGAGTAACCCTCCGAGATGACACGGAGCACACAAGCATCGGACGTGATCTGAGTCCAGGTCGAATGGAAAGCTCGCAGCCGGCCCCCGATTGGAAGCGGGGACAGCGACAGCGCGGAGGGGGCCCGCCCCCATCCGCTCAGAGCGTCAAAAAGACGGCGCCGGTTTGGACGCCGCTTGCGCCTGAGGCTTCTGGTGGGACGCCCTGGCCTGCTGAGGGGTTCGCCGAGGAGGAGGTCTAGAAAAAGCCGGCGTGGACTTTTGAGGGTAGCGCCGCGGGGGAGGTCGGTAAGGCCTCGGAGTGGCCACTTTGGCCTTGGGGCGGACCAACGAGGCAAAGGAGCGTTCATGATCGGACAGGCGCTTGGTAGCCGCTTCCAGGGACTCATCAAACAGTTCCGGCCCCACGCACGGCAAATTTGCCAGGCGTTCTTGTAAATTCGGGTCCATATCGACAATGCGCAGCCACGCAAGACGGCGCATGTCCACGGCAAAGGCGCAGACCCGGGACGACAACTCAAAGGCGTCGTAGACTGCATGAAACAGGAAGAGACGCAGCTGGGACAAAGTATCAATAAGCTCACTAAAGTCCTCCTTATGGGAGTCAGGCAGGACCCCGTGATAACGGGGCATAGATTTGACTAGTCGCCGCAGATAAGAAGAAAAGGTGAAGGCGCAGTTGAGCACTCTATTGGCCATCATAGAATTGTGGTAGAGGCGGCGCCCAAACTTATCTAGCGTCCGCCCCTCACGCCCGGGCGGAACCGCTGCAGAGACGCGAGAAGGCTGGGATTTCTTCAACGAGGATTCCACCAGCAAAGATTGGTGGGACAATTGCGCCTTCTCGAAGCCCTTACAGGGAACCGTGCGGTACTTCGATTCCATCTTCGAAGGGACAGCCGTGACCGCATAAGGGGACTCCAAATTGCGCAAGAACGTATGATGGAGGATCTTGTGCAAAGGCAAGCGCGGAGCTTCCCGCTGAGGAGAGGGCAAATCCTGCTCCTCCAAAAAGTCCTTCGTATATTGAGACCCCGAAAACAGGTCAAGGTCCAAGGCCTTCCCCATATCCACCACGAACCTCGAGGGTGGGGAAGAGGAGCGCGAGGCCCCTGCCGCCATTAAGGACGGAGAAGCCTCCCAGGAGTATCTGGGTTCCCACCCGGTGCCAGACTCTGAACCCCAGGAAGCTGCACCAAGGGACTTCGTCGGAGTCGGAGATCTCCGACGACCCGAGGAGCCCCTCGGGGAAGTCCCCGGGGTCCGAGGCACTGAGGTCCGCCCCCTCCTCCTCGGGGAGGAGTCCCTGGATCCCTTCCCTGCAGGGGAACGCAGAAGCCTTGGATTATCAAGGCGGAGTTCCGAAACCCCAAGGTGCTGCGCCTCCCGGGTCGGCGAGGAGCGACCGTGCCTCCGCGGAGACCCCCGAGGACGTTTGGGCTTCCGGGACCGGTGCTTCGCCCGGGGCCGACCCGAGGGCGAGAACCCGCGGGAGGACCTCGACGAGGAGGAGGAGGAAATCCTGCGAACCCGGCGCACCTTGTCCCGAGGTCGCACACTCTGCCCAGGCTGGTCCACCGCCGGGGTCGAGGTCGGGGTTGAGGCCGGGACCACCACCGGAGCCCCCCGCCCCCGTCGAGGAGCCCGAGGATGGCTTCTTTGAAGACCCTGGAGTAGAAGAAGGAAGTGAGGACTTACCCACAGTGGACTTCGGGGTCGAGGACGCAGGCTTTGACGAAGAAGGTCTCCGCGGCGAGGTCGAGGGAATCGAGGCCGAGGTCCAAGCCGGGGCCGAGGCCGAGGCCGACGTCAAGGCCTTCCCTGCCGCGGGGTCAACACTAAAGAGCTCCGCCATGCGGGCGCGCCAACGGCGGAGCGCTCGAGGCTGAAAAGTCGAGCACCGAGTGCAGGAATCAGTCGGGTGATCCGCACCCAGGCAAACAAGGCACCACCGGTGCGGATCGGTGATGGAAAACAGCCGATCACACCGGGTGCACTTTTTAAAGCCTGTCAAAGGACGGGACATGAACACGAAAAACGGCCGGGAACAAGTGAGGTCCCATGGCCACGGCTACCGGGAGCCCCCGGAGCCGGAACGAAAAACTTTTTTTTTTTTTTGACGATTTCGAACACACGAACGAACAAAAACAATAAATCAAGCACAGCGACCGAGAAAACAAACCCAGCCGCGGTGTCAGAAGGCAAAAGGCACGGAGCACAAATTCCACAGGGCTTCTGGCTCCGCAGAAAAAACTGAACTGAGGACCACGAGGTGAGGATGCGCCCTCTAGTGGGCAGGAAGGCATGCACATGCGTGGTGCAGCATAGCAAGCTTGAAACTACAATCAAGTTTGCATGAAAAGCTGTCCGCGCTGGGGCTCCCTAGATGACGTCACCCACATGTGAGAATATGCTGCCTGCTTGTCCTGGGATAAAGATATTTAACTAATATAAAGGAAAGTAGCAATTTAATAAGAATAGAATTAGAAGTGTTATATTTAAGATTGGGATGTTTTGGATTCGCTTTGGGATTTGGTTTCTACTTTGGGAAATTCCCTCAATCCTCAGATAAAGAATTTAGAAAAGGAATTAGAAATCCAGAAAGAAGAAATCAAAATTGTGAAACAAGACATTGTAGTAATAAAAACTGAAATTCAGGAAGAAAAGAAGGACTTAAAAATGGTTAAGAGTAACCAAGATTTAATTGTGAAAGATAACCTGACTATGAGAAGAAAATTGGAAGTACTTGAAAATAATAGTCGGTTTAACAATTTGCGTTTGATTAATTTTCCAAGGGTTTTGTTAATTTCTCCAGGAGATATGATAAAACGTTACTTTCTGGAAATCCTAAAAATTCCTGAGAACTCTTTGCCACCACTGTCAAGAGTGTATTATTTGCCTAAAAAAAATCAGGACTCTCAAAAAAAAGATGAGGATGGAAAACCACAGGAAAGTTCTTTGGATGTTACAGCTTTATTGGAACAATCTGATAGAGAGGTGGCTAGACCAGCCACTCTCTTACTGACTGTGGCTTTGGCTCCGGACAGAGATTGGATCCTTAAACTTTTCTTTAAAAATAGATCTAGAGATTTCCTTGGCTTCCATATCCAAATTTTTCCTGATGTTTCGAGAGAAACTCAAAAGAGAAGGAGGGAATTTTTATTATTAAAACCAGGTGTGACCCAGATAGGGGGTTTATTTTTTCTTAGATACCCTTGTAAGTGTGTAATCAGATATAGTACCTTTGAACCGGCTCATTTGATGGCTTTCCTCTCTACGAAGCACCTTGAAAAAGGAGAAACATCTGTGTCTTAATAATTAATCTAAGATCTCTTTCAGCAACAGATAATGTAATTTGGTTTAATTTGTTATTGTATTATATTCACTCCTAATTCTTTAATCTTGGATCCAATTTTGAGGACTAGTGTGGGATTAAGTTGAAGATTTTATTACCTTTTATGTAGTTTTGGTTTATTTTCAAGTTTGGGAATAATTAATGATATGTTTTCTTGATCGCACTTTTCTGTACAAGATTATATGCTTGTTAAATAATTTGAAAATTTTATAAATAAATAATAATTTAAAAAAAAAGATTGGGATGTTTTACATAGATTTTAATGAAGTATATTTTTCACAGTATGACACACTCCTCCTGATGAAGCCACAAGGGCGAAACTCAGGACTGGGTAGAGGAGCAGCATAGCACGGCATTGTGGCACTTTGTACACTTCACCAATCAAGAAGAAAAATATTTTAAAACATTTTTCAGAACGTGGTGTTAACACAAGGACTCTTTAACATCAATAACAGATAAGTGCTTTATTTCCTATTTTTATTCAAATACGAAGATACAAAGATTGATTATTATATACCACTCCATATAGAGAATAACAACAAATGAAGTATGGTGGGTTATTCATTTGCAAAATGAATAGCACAATAAAAAAAGAACATATAAGCGCGATGATGGTCCTGTGATATCTTACATCAGTTTTTGTTGTAATATTGAAGATTTTCAAGTGATCTTGTATTTTAAATGCTTGATATTTACTGTACACTTGTAAATTATAAATGAATAAAGAATTAAAAAAAAAAAAAGACTGAGCACTTAAGATAATAGTTTTTAAAGTATTGCAAATAATAAAGAGTATATGTTTTTAATAAACATAAGAAGGAAGAAGGAAGAAGATAAAATAGTTGGTAATAGTCCAGTGAGTAGATATACTGAAGGACCAACATAGTGTACTTTTTGAACTTCTACTAGCAGAAGTTTGAATACTATGTAACTTCTCACCTCTGCCATCATCTTTTTCTTGGCCTCCTGGGCCATTCTTTGCCGAGCTTTGCTAAGAATCTTAGACTGGCCACTCTTCGGTGCTAGCGAATGGGTCTGGGTCTCCTTCAACTGCTGCTGCTCTGGGGGCAACTGAGCGGTGAATGGATTTTCGATCCCATGCTCTACTGTATCATCGATGACTGCAATGAAGGAAAGCAGAAAAAAAAAATATTACCTTGCTAATATATTTTCCAGTAGATAGATGTGTCACTCTGGACAAGTGAGTTAGCAAATTTTTTACTCCATTAGATGCACCTGACCATAAGACACACCCTAGATTTAGAGGAGGAAAACAAAGAAAAAACATTCTGAACCAAATTCTCCCTGCCAGGCTCTACACCCAACCCCACAATCCTTGCCGAGTTCTGCACCCTGTCCCCCATCCCTGCCAGGCTTTGTACCATGTCCCCCCTCTGGTGGTCTAGTGCACTGTTCTTCAACCGCCGGTCCGCAGACCGGTGCCGGTCCCGGTCCGCAGGAAAGTTCTGCCGGTCCGCGCAGGGCTGGCAAGATTAAGGTGACCATAGATCACGTTTTCAGACCTCCTGTCCCGTTGTCCACACACACAGCTTCGGGACAGCGTCCCAAAGCTGTGCTCGGGGGACAACGGGACAGGCGATCATTTCCTGTCCCTACCTGTCACACACAAAAAAAAACCTCTCTCCTTCCTTTCCCCGGGTCGGCTGCTATCTTACCGCCCTGCTGCTGCTGCTAGAGCCGACAGGAAGTCTTCTTTCCGACATCAATTCTGACGTCGGAGAGGACGTTCTGGACCAGCCAATCGCTGCCTGGCTGGCCCAGAACGTCCTCTCCGACATCAGAATTGACGTCGGAAAGAAGACTTCCTGTCGGCTTTAGCAGCAGCAGGGCGGTAAGATAGCAGCTGACCCGGGGAAAGGAAGGAGGGAGGCTTTTTTATATGTGTGGCAGGGAGGGAAGGAGGTAGGCAGGCAAGCAGGCTGGCTTTAGCCAGGGAGTGAGGGAGAGAGGTAGACAGGCAGGCAGGCTGGCTTCGGGGATGGGACAAAGTGTGGAAGGCAGTGAGAGGGATATAGGAAGGAGGCACTGGGGGCACTAAAGACATGGGAAGGAGGCACTGGAGGCACTAATGACAGGAAGGGGCACTAAGGACATGGGAAAGAGGCACTGGGGGCACTAAAGACATGGGAAGGAGGCACTGGGGGCACTAAAGACAGGAAGGGACACTAAGAACATGGGAAGGAGGCACTGGGGGCACTAAAGACAGGAAGGGGCACTAAGGACATGGGAAGGAGGCACTGGGGCACTAAAGACATGGGAAGGAAGCACTGGGGGCACTAAAGACATGGGAAGGAAGCACTGGGGGCACTAAGGACATGGGAATGAGGCACTGGGGAGCACTAAGGACATGGGAAGGAAGCACTGGGGGCACTAAAGACATGGGAAGGAAGCACTGGGGGTACTAAAGACAGGAAGGGGCACTAAGGACATGGGAAGGAGGCACTGAGGGCACTAAGGACATAGGAAGGAAAGAGGGAGGGAATAGAAAGGGACAATTCTTGGGCCTGAGTGCAGAAAGAAAGAAATGAA
This sequence comes from Geotrypetes seraphini, assembly GCF_902459505.1. Classification (NCBI taxonomy): domain Eukaryota; kingdom Metazoa; phylum Chordata; class Amphibia; order Gymnophiona; family Dermophiidae; genus Geotrypetes; species Geotrypetes seraphini. The sequence goes on along the minus strand of NC_047088.1, from coordinate 105,327,880 downwards.
AGAAAGGATACACAGCCAGAAGGATACGCAACCAGAGACTCATGAAATCACCAGACAGCAAAGATAGGAAAATGATTTTATTTTCAATTTAGTGATCAATATGTGTCAGTTTTGAGAATTTATATCTGCTGTCTATATTTTGCACTATATTTGTCTATTTTTCAGTAGTTACTGAGGTGACCGAGCTCGCGGAGATGGGGCGGAAACAGGGTTTTTAAATTTTAGTCTTAGTAGTTTGCCGGTCCACAAAATAATTCTTTTATTTCTGCCGGTCCACGGGAGTAAAAAGGTTGAAAAACACTGGTCTAGTGGTAGGCCGGGACAGGGCAGGCAGGACTAGTGGCTGGCAGGCAGGTAGGGATGGGACAGGGTGAGCGGGCAGGTAGGTAGGTATGTAGGCTGGCCGGCCTACCCTCCCAACGCAGGCAGCAGGAAAGCCCCAGTCTCTCCCTCCTCTCGCCCTATTTTTTATTTGGCAGGGCAGGCAGGCAGGCAGGCCCCGGCCTCTCCCTCCTCCCTCCCTCTTTTTAATTCATTAGGGCAGGCAGGCAGGCCCCAGCCTCTCCCTCACCTCCCAGGCAGCCAGGCCCTGGCCCTCTTCCTCCTCCTTGCCATCCCCCACACGTACCTTTTTTTTTTAAACTACTGGACACTGCGCCTTACTGAGAGCGGCGCACAAGGCTGGCTGGCTGCCTGGTTCCTACCACTTCCTCAGAGAACTGCCGACTGACGTAGCTGCCTCCTCTTCCATTCTCTTGTGGCATAGTGGCGCATCTGGTTGCCTGCCTGGTCCTGCGCCACTTCCCGCGAGAACTGAGGCAGCCTGGTACACCGCTATGCCGTGAGAAGAGGCAGCCGTATCAGCCAGCAGTTCTCAGAGGAAGCGTCGGGAACCAGGTATCCAGCCTGCCTTGTACGCCGCTCTCAGGGAGGCACCGCATCTAGTGAGGTGGGGCGGCAGCATTAAAATAAGGTAATGGGGGGCGCTTTGGGTATTCACCCACTATGGGGGGAAAAAAGTGTGTCTAATGGAGCAAAAAATACGGTATCAGCTTTGAAACCAACGATTGGGGTACAGTAAATGGCTGGGGACGCCGACTCCTGGCAGCTGGTATCCTCCTCCACAGGCAAGCATAGAAGACCCCCCCTTTCTCAGTTTCTTCTTCTTCTTCCTTTTCTCTCAAACAGGGCAGGGACGACTGAATGACTCCCCCCAAAGAAGCGCAGGGTGGTAGTTATTGGGGACTCCATGCTGAGGGGCACCGAGGGACCAATCTGCAGACCGGATATCAATCAAGGGAAGTTTGCTGTCTGCCTGGAGCCAGAATCCGGGATGTCACCACCTGTCTGGATAGACTTCTCAAACCCCAGGACCACTTCCCCATGCTTCTCATCCATGTCGGAACGAATGACACTGCCAGGAACATCCCGGAGAACATACCCAAAGACTTTGGAGCCCTGGGTGAGAAGCTGAGGCGGTTGGAAGCGCAGGTGGTCTTCTCATCGATCCTCCCAGTAAGAGGCAAGGGTAGAGCCCGGGAGAAGCGTATCCAGAGGACTAACGAGTGGCTACACGGATGGTGCAAGGAGATGAACTTTGGATTTCTAGACCATGGAGAGGCACTGCAGGGACCAGAAGGACTCCACCTGACCAGAAGAGGTAAGAACGTCTTCGGACGACGACTAGCCCGCCTACTTCGAAGGGCTTTAAACTAGATAAGTTGGGGGAGGGTGCCCACTCACACTCCGGAGCAGTAAGTAACTATCCTGAGGAGGTGAGTCGCCACTCTGAGTCCGAGGTAAGTACACACACTGAAAACAATACATTAGGGGTCACACTAACTCAGGCGGGAAACTCTGCACAGGGACGTAGCAAACATAAAGTATGGAGGGCTATGTATGTCAATGCACACAGTTTGGGCAATAAAATTCTGGATTTAGAGACGGAAATAATGAACGCCAACCTAGACGTAGTGGCGATATCCGAGACTTGGTTCACGGACTCACACGGGTGGGATATGGTTATACCGGGTTACAAATTACTTCGTCGAGACAAGGAGGGCAAGTTAGGAGGAGGGGTAGCTCTATACACTAGAGAAGACATCAAAACTACCATAATCACAGATGTCAAGTACACCGGGGAATCCCTCTGGATGAACCTGGCTAAAGGAAACGAAAAATGCCTGTATCTTGTTGTGGTAAACAGACCTCCAAGCAACAGGAAGACAAGGATATGGAATTAATCGAAGACATGTAAAACATCACTTTGCGTGGGGACACAGTACTGTTAGGGGACTTCAATATGCCCGATGCAGATTGGAACGCACTTTCCGCAACAACCAGCGGCAGCAGAAGGTTGTCAACCTCCATAAAGAGTGTATGGCTCAAACAATTGGTATTGGAGCCCACTAGGGACCAGGCGATACTGGACCTGGTACTCACCAACGGAGAAAGCGTATCGGAAGTTTCGGTAGGTGATACGCTGGCTTCCAGCGACCATAACATGGTATGGTTCAACCTTAGGAAAGGTTTCACCAGATCAAACACAACAACAAAGGTCCTCAACTTTCAGGGCACTGACTTCAAACGCATGGGAGATTTCGTCCGTCGGGCACTGCAAGACCAAGCTGAAACCAATAATGTAGAGGCTATGTGGTCAAACCTGAAATCTACCCTATATGCAGCAACAAATCGCTATATAAAAACAGTAAGCAAACGACGGAGAAATAACAGACTCCGGTGGTTGACTACAGAAATCTCGGACCTCGTTATAAAAAAGAAAAAAGCATTTGTTTCCTACAAACAATCAGGAAGAGGAGAGGCAAAAGAAGACTATCTGGCCAGGTCCAAAGCTGTCAAAACGGCAGTCAGAGAGGCCAAGCTTCGAATAGAAGAGAATCTAGCAAAGGATATTAAGAAAGGGGATAAATCCTTTTTCAGGTACATCAGTGAGAGGAAAAGAAACACAGATGGGATAGTATGCCTTAGGAAAGCAGACGGGACTTATGCAGAATCAGATTCCGATAAAGCCGAACTACTAAACGAATACTTCTGCTCAGTCTTTACCTGCGAGGCGCCGGGGTCCGGACCACAGTTGCAAGCAAGGCAAAACTCAGAAGACCTGTTCTGGAATTTCGAGTTTACACCCAGCAGCATATACTGCGAACTATCAAGACTCAAAGTGAACAAAGCCATGGGTCCAGACAATCTACACCCCGGAGTGCTTAGAGAGCTGTGTGATGTCCTGGCAGAGCCGTTATCCATGCTCTTCAATCTTTCCTTCAGTACGAGAAGAGTTCCCTTGGAATGGAAAACAGCTAATGTCATCCCATTCCACAAAAAGGGCTGCAGGACAGAGGCTGAGAATTACAGACCGGTGATTCTCACATCCATAGTGAGTAAACTCATGGAAACACAAATTAACCATAAATTAGATACGATCCTGGACGAGAAGAATCTACGGGATCCCCGCCAACATGGATTTACCAAGGGAAGATCCTGCCAATCCAATCTAATTAGCTTCTTTGACTGGGTAACAAGGAAGCTGGATGTGGGGGAGTCCCTAGACGTCGTGTACTTGGACTTTAGTAAAGCTTTTGATAGCGTCCCACACCGCAGACTATTGAGCAAGATGAAATCAATGGGACTGGGAGAAACATTAACTGCATGGGTCAATGATTGGCTAAACGGTAGACTTCAGAGAGTGGTGGTGAACATTAGAGGTGACCAGTGGAGTGCCGCAGGGCTTGGTCTTGGGCCCGATCCTTTTCAACATATTCATAGGAGATCTGACTCAGGGGCTTCAGTGTAAAAATCACATTATTCGCCGATGACGCCAAACTATGCAACATAGTAAGTAAGAGCACTTTGCCAGACAGTATGACGCAGGACCTACTTCTATTGGAACATTGGTCCTCGACTTGGCAGCTAAGCTTCAATGCTAAAAAATGTAAGGTCATGCACCTTGGCAGCAGGAATCCGTGCAGAACTTACACACTAAATGGTGAGACTTTAGCTAGGACTAAGGCAAAACGTGATTTGGGGGTGATCATTAGCGAAGACATGAAGACTGCCAATCAAGTGGAGAAGGCTTCATCGAAGGCAAGACAAATGATGGGTTGTATCCATAGACGTTTTATCAGCCGGAAGCCCGAAGTTATAATACCATTGTACAGATCCATGGTGAGGCCTCATCTGGAATATTGTGTACAATTCTGGAGGCCACATTACCAAAAAGATGTGCTGAGAGTTGAGTCGGTTCAACAAATGGCCACCAGGATGGTCTCGGGACTCAAAGATCTCCCGTATGAGGAAAGGCTGAATAAATTGCAGCTATACTCAGCTGCAGACAAGGGATAGCTCTGCAGACCCATTTCGAAATTTCGAGTTTACACCCAGCACTGTCCACTTTGAACTATCTAATCTCAAGGTTAACAAAGCAATGGGGCCAGACAACCTACACCCCAGGGTACTCAGGGAATTAAGTGACGTCTTGGCGGAACCACTATCAGCGCTCTTCAATCTCTCCCTTAGTACAGGTAAAGTCCCATTGGACTGGAAAACGGCTAACGTCATTCCACTCCACAAAAAAGGATGCAGGACAGAGGCTGCTAACTACAGACCAGTGAGTCTCACATCAATAGTGAGCAAGCTAATGGAAACTCTAATCAAACGCCAATTGGATACGATCTTAGACGAGGAGAATCTACGAGATACGCGTCAACATGGATTTACTAAGGGGAGGTCCTGCCAATCTAACCTAATCAGCTTCTTTGACTGGGTGACAGGGAAGCTGGATGTTGGGGAGTCCCTAGACATCGTATACTTGGATTTCAGCAAAGCATTCGATAGCGTGCCACACCGCAGGTTGTTGAACAAGATGAGCTCTATAGGATTAGGAGACACATTGACAGCATGGGTTAGGGACTGGCTTGGAGGTAGGCTTCAGAGGGTGATGGTGAACGGCACCCCCTCCGAAAAGATGGAGGTGATCAGTGGAGTGCCGCAGGGCTCGGTCTTGAGCCCGATCCTATTCAACATCTTCATAAGGGACTTGGCTGAGGGACTTCAAGGTAAAATAGCGCTATTCGCCGATGACGCCAAACTATGCAATGTAGTAGGCAGGAACACGTCAGACCAAAGCACAGGGCCAGACGGAAACTCAATGCCTGACAGTATGGTGCACGACCTACTCCTACTGGAGCACTGGTCCAGGACCTGGCAACTCAGTTTCAATACCGAAAAATGTAAAGTCATGCACCTGGGCAGCCAAAATCCATGCAAGACGTACATCTTTAATGGTAAAATCCTACAAAGGACTGTAGCAGAACATGACTTAGGGGTGATCATCAGTGAGGACATGAAGACTGCCAAGCAAGTGGAGAAAGCTTCATCTAAGGCTAGACAAATCATAGGTTGTATACGTAGGGGTTTCGTCAGCCGGAAGCCCGAAGTCATTATGCCATTGTATAGATCCATGGTGAGACCCCATCTGGAGTACTGTGTACAATTTTGGAGGCCGCATTACCGCAAAGATGTGCTGAGACTTGAGTCGGTCCAGCGTATGGCCACCCGGATGGTCTCGGGGCTCAAGGATCTCCCGTATGAGGAAAGGCTGAAAAAATTGCAGCTATACTCACTCGAGGAACGCAGAGAGAGGGGGGGACATGATCGAGACGTTCAAATATCTCACGGGCCGTATAGAGGTGGAGGAGGATATCTTCTTTTTCAAAGGCCCCACGGCAACAAGAGGGCATCTGTGGAAAATCAGGGGCGGGAAACTACATGGTGACACCAGGAAATACTTCTTCACCGAGAGGGTGGTTGATCACTGGAATAATCTTCCACTGCAGATGGTCGAGGCCAGGAGCGTGCCTGATTTTAAGTGAAAATGGGATCGCCACGTGGGATCTCTTCACAGAGAAAGGTAGGGGAGGGTTATTGGGGTGGGCAGACTTGGTGGGCCGTGGCCCTTATCTGCCGTCTATTTCTATGTTTCTATATTACTCACTCGAGGAACGTAAAGAGAGAGGAGACATGATAGAGACGTTTAAATATATCACGGGCCGTATTGAGGTGGAGGATGATATTTTCTTTCTTAAAGGTCCCTCAGCCACAAGAGGGCATTTGCTGAAAATCAGAGGTGGGAAATTTCATGGCGACACCAGGAAGTATTTCTTCACCGAACGGATGGTTGATCATTGGAATGATCTTCCGCGTCAGGTGATTGAGGCCAGCAACGTGCCGGATTTTAAGAGGAAATGGGATACACATGTGGGATCTCTAGGGGGTTAAAATCAAGGGGGGTAGGTCATTGGAGTGGGCAGACTTGATGGGCTATGGCCCTTTTCTGCCGTCATCTTCTATGTTTCTATCTCCTCATGGCCGCGAGCCTGTGCAGAAGTAATCCATTCCAGATTTTTTTCTATAACCCTCCTATTTCACTGAGCAAGATTGAGAAGCATCCGTGAGAATGAGAGGTACATCGATTAAATGGTTCATGAGGTGTCAAAGATTTCCAGCAGTGGGAAAGAAGAGGCTGTGCTGAGGGAAGACAGCTGAACTCGGATTACAGAACACTGCAAGATTGGTACTGTGACTACCCCCACCCTTGAACTGAAGAATCGGTATGCTGTCCTGGAAGTGGTGGAAATGAGAGCATTCCAAGGAGAGGAAGGACCAGAGCCTGAAATCCCCCAAAGTACTGGATCTGTGACTATTAGGAGACGTAAGGTAATGGTAGTTGGCAATTCCCTTCTGAGGGGTACAGAAGCATCCATCTGCAGACCAGACATGATGTCACGAGAAGGATGCTGTCTGCCTGGTGCCAAAATCCAAGATGTTACAGAGAGCTTGCCAAGACTCATCAAGCCTGATGACTACTATCTGATGCTGCTCATCCAGATTGACACTAACAATACTGCCAGGTACCCCTGCGAACGTGTCAAAAGTGACTTTGTGGCTCTGGGCGAGAAGGTGAAGCAGTCAAGTGCGCAGGTGGTAAAGGCCTGGGCAGAGAAGCTCGCATCCTGGAGATGAATGCGTGGCTACGTGGATGGTGTTTTCAAGAGAGTTTTGGCTTCTTGGACCATGGGATGATCTTGCAAAGGCTGCTGAGCAGGGATGGTGTGAATCTATCAAAGAAGGGAAGTGTCTTCGCCAGCAGGCTGGCTAATCTACTGAAGAGGGCTTTAAACTAGAAGTGATGCAGTGGGGTGATCAAAGCTCCCGGGTGAGTATAAGACATCAGGTAAGTAAATCACTGAATACCTCTACAAGGATGGGAAAAAGGGGCAATGTTTTCTATTGCAAATGCAAGTAGTGTCTCACTTCTGGCTCACCACACAATTGTTTCCCACGTATTCACCTTTATAGGACCCCCAGGGACTCCTGAAGAAGACTTTTTGTCAAAACACGGACCATGTTGGGTCCTGTATGCCTAGAGGACTAGGTCCTTTAAGGCTTTTATGTGGATGAATTTATTTTTATGTGGATGAAATTATTTTATGTGGATGATTTCAGCGTACCTTTGGAACTTTGACACTTTCAAATAAAGTCCTTTAGGAACATCGTCACTCTATAGAGTTTTTTTTGTTTTTTCTGGATTTTCTTCTCTGTGGATATTTCGGGGTTAATTCCTTTTGTTTTTCACAGAGATCCATGACTGGGATGTAGTTAAACCAGGCTATAATCTTTGCAGGAAAGACAGAGGAGGAAGAAAAGGAGGAGGAGTAGCGTTATATGTTAAAGGTCATATTAAAGCCACACAATTGCAGGATTTGCAGGGCAAGGAAGAGGCACTGTGGATCAATTTGGAAAGAGGGAATGGTGAATATATTTACATTGGTGTGATATACAGACCTTCACAGATGGAAGAAGTAAATAGAGATTTAATAGAATATTCAGAATATATCTAATTTAATAGAATTTATCTAATTTAATAGAATTATCTAATTTAATAGATTTAATAGAATATTCAGAATATATCTAAAAAAGGGGAAGTATTGCTAATAGGTAATTTTAACATGCCAGGTGTTGATTGGGGTATCCTTATTGTGGGGTCTTCTAGAAGTAGGTTCTGGATTCTCTATAAGGAGAACTGTTCCAGCAGTTAGTAATGGAACCTATACGGGATGGGGTCTACTGAACTTAGTGTTTACAAACGGGGAAAGTGTTTCTGATGTTACAATTGGTGATCATCTGGCATCAGTGATCACTGCATGGTACGGTTTAATATTAAGACGGGTATAAAGAGGGCTCATTCAAAAGCAAAGGTTCTAGACTTTTTAAAAAAATAACTTTGTTCGGATGGGGGTTTACATCAAGGAATTATTGTCTGGATGGAAATGTCTGGAAGAAGTGGAAATGCGGTGGGAAAAACTGAAAGAAGCGATTTTAAGGGCAACAAATCTTTTTGTGAGGCAAATAAGTAAAAGTAAGAGGAAAAGAAGGCCGCTTTGGTTCTCAAAAGTAGTAGCTAAGAAAGTAAGGAATAAGCAGTTAGCTTTCATAAACTACAAAAGATCGCAGAAAGAAGAAGACAAACAAAAATATCTGGAAAAGTTAAGAGAGGCTGGTCGTGTAGTTAGAAAAGCAAAGATGCAAATGGAAGAAAAAAATAGCTGACATGGTAAAACGGGGAGACAAGATATTTTTCAGATATATTAGTGATAGGAAGAAGTGCAAAAGTGGCATTGTGAGACTCAAAGGTGAAGGGGAGGAATATGTAGAAGCTGATAAAGAAAAGGCCAAATTGAAAACCACTTAGAATTTATGATTAGCATTTTATCAAAATTTTAAAAAACTTGAAACTTAACACTTAAACTTAAACTTAACACTTAAACTTGAAACTTGCTCTGTGTTCACAGATGAAGCGCCGGGAGCGGGACCGCAGAAGACGAACATGAATAGGGATGAAGGCGTAATAGATCCTGATCGATTTTCAGAGGGTTGTGTTCGTGAGGAGCTAGCTAAAATAAAGGTAGACAAAGCGATGGTGCCAGATAATATACATCCGAGGGTGCTGAAGTAACTTAGGGAAGTTCTGGTAGCTCCACTGACTGACCTTTTCAACGAGTCTCTACAGTCGGGAGTGGTACCAGAGGACTGGAGAAGGGCGGATGTGGTCCCTCTCCACAAAAGTGGAAGTAAGGAAGAAGTAGGGAATTATAGGCCAGTAAGTCTGACTTCTGTGGTAAGCAAATTAATGGAAATACTTTAAAAAAAAAATAATAATTCTTTATTAATTTTTATTACCAACAAAAAGTGCAACACAATGTTCACATCAGTAATAATAATTAAGCACTTAAATACAATCAGTATTAGTATAACAATATATGCCCTCCCCCCACAATTATTTATTTATTTATTAAATTTTCTACACCGTTCTCCCAGGGGAGCTCAGAACAGTTTATATGCATTTATTCAGGTACTACCTTAAAAATCACCCTAAAGATACATTCCCACCCCACCCCGGATGTGTCTGAATTACACCAATAAAAGAAGGCTAAAAGAACTATAACAATTTTACAAAAGATGTTAATAGACCCCATACTAAATTAAATATCTTTGAATGCCCTAAAATGTCGGCATTCATCTTTTCATACCTGTAACTTAAACATAAGCTCGTCCACTAAAAGGAAAAATTAAGACGATCACAGTTTTTCCAATTTCGAGTTATCATCTGTATGGCTACCCCAGTCATAATCAGAAAAAGCCGGCATTTATAACGATCCATGGGGGGGCTTAACATACAGTATATTACTGGGCGTATAGAGGTGAAAGATGATATCTTCAGTCTTACAGGGCCCTCGGTAACCAGAGGACACTCGCTGAAAATCAGGGGAGGGAAATTTCGGGGTGATGCTAGGAAGTACTTCTTCACCGAAAGGGTGGTCGATCATTGGAACGAGCTGCCTCAGCGGGTGATTGAGGCCAGCAGCGTGTTAGATTTCAAGAGAAAATGGGATATTCATGTGGGATCTCTAGGAGAGTAAGAATCAGGGAGTGAATCATTGGTATGGGCAGACTCGATGGGCTATGGCCCTTTTCTGCCGTCAATTTCTATGTTTCTATGTTTCTAATGTTCCACATATAATTACCACATAAGTCAATGGAATTGTCGATTCCAATATGAGGTTAATCTGGCCCCATATTGACTTCCAAAAGTTGAGTATCAAAGGACACTAAAACAACAGATGATCCAATGTCCCGATGTCTAGATGACAGTGCCAGCATCTACCATATTTTCACGCATATAACACGCGCGTTATACACGATTTTACAAACCGTGCATAACCATGCATGTTATATGCGTGAGCGCGTTGTACAAATTTTTTTTTACATAGTTTCCCCCCCCTCGACGTCCGATTCATCCCCCAGCCCTGAAAGCCTGATGCCCCACCCCGAAGGACCACTCGCACCCCCACCCTTAAAGAAGCAAAATGCTGATCTAGGCTGTCAAGTTTATCTAATATGCATTGCAGTTTACCTCCAAGAGTAGCCTCCAAGGCAGCCTGTATCTCCGCAGCCACTTCAGCCACCCATACCGAGCTGGGGGTCATCGGGGTTGGTCCGCCATCTTGGATTCAGCTGGCCCAGATTTTCCACTCTTTTCTTGTTAATTTGGTGGCCATGAATGCCGCAGATCTGCTTCACGTGTTGCAGAGCTGCAAGTGCTTGCTGCTAACAGCCCTGCTGCTTCCTCTGCCCGGTCTGATGTCAGAGAAGGGGCGGGACCGGGCAGAGGAAGCAGCAGGGCTGTTAGCAGCAATCACTTGCAGCTCTGCAACACGTGAAGCGGATCTGCAAATTTTCAGCAATTTTCTTCCGCGTTCCCTCGCTATATATGTACTATTTATGAGTTTATATACTAAGGGCAAGCCAGTCAGAAGATCTGCGGCATTCATGGCCACCAAATTAACAAGAAAAGAATGTGGAAAATCTGGGCCAGCTGAATCCAAGATGGCGGACCACGTGGGCTTGCCTACCCCGATGACCCCCAGCTCGGTATGGGTGGCTGAAGTGGCTGCGGAGATACAGGCTGCCTTGGAGGCTACTCTTGGAGGTAAACTGCAATGCATATTAGATAAACTTGACAGCCTAGACCAGCGTTTTGCTTCCTTAAGGGTGGGGGGGCCAGCAGTCCTTCGGGGTGGGGCATCAGGCTTTCAGGGCTGGGGGATGAATCGGACGTCGGGGGGACAGGACTTCAAGTGCAGGGCGGCGACAGGAGAGTCGAGGTGGCAAGCAGCATGTGTGGTATACGCTTGTGCGCGCTATATATTAATTTCTTTACATAAATTTAGGTTTCCCGCACGCTATACCCGTGTGCGCGTTTTATACGGGTGCGCGGTATATTCATGAAAATACGGTATTAGATTTAGACCTGTCCAACTTTTGTAACCTAACAGGGGTCCAAAAAGATCTATGTAACAAGAAAAACCAGGTTTGTCTCATAGATGCTGACGTTGTACATCTCATCCTCCAAGTCCAAATACGAGAATATCGGAAAGAGCGAGAACCAGAAGGCCTTGAGCATGCGCAGATGCTCAAGGTCCAGGCAAGAGGCAGGAACTTCTTTCACTGGTACCGGCATGTCCTGTGGGCTGTGTGCCGGTGCCAGATGGGGGTAAGGTTGAATGCTGTTCGGGCGGGGGGGGGGGCGGTTCGCACGAGGGGGAGCGATGCAGGTTCCTGGGGGGGGGGGATGCTCGCAAATCAAGTCAACGCTCGGTTTGTGACACAAGATTTGCAAGAATGTTTTGCTCGTCTTGCAAAACACTCGCAAACCGCGTTACTCACAAACTGAGGTTTGACTGTATATATTTTACTTTGAAAATTATATTTTTATATATTTTAAACCTGAAGAAATCCTGAGAAGACAACATCTGCAGTCTGACCTCTCTGATCTTTAAGCTAGGCAACTCTCTCTACTCTGTGGAACTCGGAGGGGGGAGGGGTAGCCCCTCTTTCTTCTGTTCTGACAGGGACCAAAGACTTTTCGGCATATGTTGCTAGCAGAAATGCAGGCTGACTTTAACAGAAAGGGTTTAAAGCTGTGTGTATGGATTATCTTTTGTGAGTATATTCCAATATTTGTTTTTGTATTTTTCTTTATAAATCATGTAAGCTTAGTATAAGAATGTAACTTGTTAGGTATAAGAATATAATTTTTAGGAATGCTTTTGTGACACGCCCCCATATGAAGGTATAGAAGCAAGCCTTATATGGAATCAAATATTTTTGACCAATTAGATGTTAGTTAAGGGATGTCATCATGTAAAGTATATATGAATGCACAAACTAGTTAGTCGAGTTCATTGCCAGAAATGCCATATTTTGCGCATCTGAGATGAATTTCTGGTGCAAATGCCTCTTGAACGTTGCTCTGATAAAGTTAATAAAAAATATCTAGTTGGAAATATTTGCACCATTGTCATTATTCCTGCACACCTAATTGCAGGTCTAGCTGCTCAAATGGCACCCCAGATATCATTTTAGGGCATGCTTAGGTCAGATTACCCTGCTTAAAAGACATACAGAAAGAAAGAAAGAGAAAGAAAGAAATGCCTAAGTCTACACATCTATTCTAGCACCCATTAATGTAACGGGCTTAAACACTAGTTTAGAATATTGTGTACAATTATGGAGGCCACACCTTCAAAAAGATATAAAAAGGATGGAGTCAGTCCAGAGGAAGGCTACTAAAATGGTATGTGGTCTTCATCATAAGGCGTATGGGGACAGACTTAAAGATCTCAATCTGTATACTTTGGAGGACAGGTGGGAGAGGGGAGATATGATAGAGATGTTTAAATATCTATGTTAATGTAAATGAACATGAGTCGAGTCTCTTTCATTTGAAAGGAAACTCTGAAATGAAAGGGCATAGGATGAAGTTAATTGGTGATAGACTCCGGTGTAATCTAAGAAATACTTTTTTATAGAAAGGGTGGTAGATGCATGGAATAGTTTCCCAGAAGAGGTGGTGGAGACAGAGACTGTATCTGAATTCAAAAGGGCCTGGGATAGGCATGTGGGATCTCTTGGAAAGAGAAAGAGATAATGGTTACTGCAGATGGGCAGACTAGATGGGCCATTTGGCCTTTATCTGTCATCAAGTTTCTATGTTTCTATCTACAGTTAGTCCACAAGCAAGCAAGAGCTCTTCCGTAATCAGGTGAAGTAGGGTATGAGAAAACCTCCCAACTAGTAAGTCTGTTTTGTGCAAACCAAATAAAATAAGAACTACGAACAGAGGAATAAACATGCCAACAGAAGCAAAGGAGCTCAAACAGTACCCCAAAATATATCAGTAATAAATTACTCTTCAAGGCCCAAAGGGCTGACTAGCCTCTGAGCACCAGATTTGAAGACATAATTCTAAATGAGACAACAGGCAGGCACAGGAAAGAAAAGAAAGGGTGGGGGGTCCAGAATGACACACCTATCTACTGGAAAAGATATTAGCAAGGTAAGAACCCAATTTTTCTCAGTGCAATAGGTGTATCATCCTGAAAGCAGGACGTACAAAAGCAGTCCCAGAAAACTAGGGTGGGATGACTGCACCAGTGCTAAGCACTTGAAGGCTGAGTCCTCCCTTGCCACCACATCCACTCTGTAAAACTTAGCAAATGTATGCAGAGTGGACTAAGTCACCACCCTAGAAATCTCCACTGGAGAGACTGCCCTAGTCTCTGCCCATGACGAAGCTAAACTTCTGGTCAAATGCGCCTTCACAGAAACAGGAGACTGTTTCTCACAAAGTATGCTGATGAAATGGTAAATTCACCTGGAAATCATGGCCTTGGAAGCTGGCACACCTTGCTTAGTTGAATTAGTTAGCATGAAAAGATGGTGAGAGAGCCTAAATTCGTTAGTGACCTCCAGATATCAAAGAAGTACTCTCTCATATCCAACTTCTTTAAAATCCAGTCCTGTTTCTTGGAGCCTATGGACTGGAATACTAGCAATTGAACTTCCTGATTGACATGAAACGCCAAAACCACTTTCAGCAGGAAGGAAGGAACAGTGCACAAAGAGACTCCAGTGTCAGATATTTTAAGGAAAGACTTCCTACAAGAAAGAGTCTGGAGTTCCGAGACTCTTCTCACTGAGGTCACAGCTACCAGAAAAACCTGTCTTGAGTATCAAATCCATCAGCAATGCCTCCTTCAGCGACTCGAATGGAGCTTGGCTGAGACCCTGCAGCACCACATTAAGATCCCACGAAGGGAGCATATTGCATAGATGTATTTAAAGTATGTACAAGTTATGTTATTTTATATAGAATTATGAGTGCTTTTCTCTTTCCTATTTTTAATGGAGTTCCTTTCATTATTTTAATTGGATTATTTTAACCACTTTGATCCTATTTGGCAGTTTAAGCGGTATATAAAGAATTTTAACATACAAACATGATGTGCAGTACACCCTTCAAAAATCTGGCTATGTCTGGATGTGACACCAGCGTAGATCTGTGGTCTCAAGTCCTGAAACAAGAGAGCCCGACAACTTGGATCCAAAGGGAAGCCACTGTAAATCCCTTGTTGAGGCCAGCTTGGAGGAAAGCCAACACTGTAGAAACCAGAGCTGAAAATAGCTCCATCTTTTCCTGGGCACACCACTGTTGGAAAGCCTGCCACGCCTTAGCATAGGCCAATACCATTGTCAGACTTGAGAAGAGTGCTAATGACCACTTCTGTGTACCCTCTACTAAATGAATGGTTCGACTCTGAATTACTAACTCTAAAACAGGAACTGAGAAAACTAGAAAGAATCTGGCAAAAAGCAAACAAAGAGGAAGACAAATACACTGGAAACAAAAAATGAAAAACTACAAAAATCGGATTAGAGAAAAACGATCAAAACACTACGCACAAAAAATAGGGACTCCCAAAACAAATAGCAAAGAACTATTCAAGTTAGTAAACAGACTAACAGACACTACTCAAATCCTGCTATGGGAAAACGAATGTATACCCTCGGCAGAAACCGTTGCTACTTTCTTCAACAACAAAATCTTAGAAGTAAGAACGACCATACCTCCACCTTCACCCAACTTCGAATTCCAACTCGGACCCCACGAAAAAGAACCCAGAGTAGACATGCTTTGGAACCATTTTGAACCTCCAGACTGGCACCAATTTCTAACCCTGTTCAATAAATATACAAAATCAAACTGCCTACTGGACGTATGTCCTTCCAAGACCTTGAAAACATCCACACTAGATTTTAAAAATGATCTACTTAACTGGGTAACAATCACTCTCACGGAAGGAACATTTCACGAGGAAAAGGGACATATACTGATCACACCCATCCCTAAGGATCGAAAAAACTCATTAGCCCTGAAAACCAACTAAAGATCCATAGCAAGCATCCCCTTATTTACCAAGCTACTTGAAGGATTGGTCAACTTGGAGCTAGTAAACTATCTAGACAAATTTAGCATACTCAATGAACACAAATCAGGATTCAGAAAAGGTTTTAGCACTGAGACAGTCCTAGCCTCAATCCTTAATCACCTATACGGCCTATTCAGCAAAGGAACAAGTGCACTGATTTTACAACTAGACTTCAGCAGTGCTTTTGATCTTGTTGATCACGAAATAATGCTACACTGCCTAGATGCAATAGGACTTACGGGAAGAGTAAGAAACTGGATACAGGGTTTCCTAACAAAGAGATCATACCGTGCGGTTAGTGGTGGGACATACTCAAATTCCTGGAGAAACCCCTCAGGAGTACCACAGGGTTCACCACTATCACCTACACTATTCAACATTTACATCTCATCCCTAGGACACTTACTGCAAAAGCTAAACTTAAACTATTACATATATGCAGATGACATTTCCATTTTAATCCCAGTGAACAGCATAACAAACGAGACCTCAGAATACATTTCTCATATTATGACCGAAATAGAACACTGGACAATCAACTTCAAACTGAAACTAAACACAGAAAAAACAAAAGTCTTCCTTGCAAGCCCAACGGACAAAATTACCAAAACAAATTTACATATAAAAGATCACGACTACCCGATTACTAAAACAATAAAAATATTGGGAGTCACATTAGACACACATTTGACAATGGTTGAACACATGAATTTAGTGGTAAAAAAGTGTTTCCTGACATTATGGAAATTAAAGACCATCAAAAAATACTTCGACCCATTATCATTTAGAGTACTAGTGCAATCACTAGTACTTTCTACACTGGATTATTGCAATGTCATTTATATGGGTATACCCCAAAAAACAGTGAGGAAACTTAGAATTGTCCAGAACACAGCAGTCCGCTTGATATTTGGATTGAAAAAAAGTGACCACGTCAGCCCCTACTACAGACTGCTGCACTGGCTGCCAGTCGAGGCACAAATAATATTCAAGTTCTCTTGCATATGCTTCAAGCTAGTCTGGGGACTAGCTCCGACATACTTGCTATCTCACTTCATATTATACAGTTTCTTAAGACAAACCAGAAACTGCAATCTATTTGCATATCCAAGCATTACCAGCTGTAAATACAAAACCTTTCTGGATAGAACTTTTATGTACCAAGCAAACAAATAACAACACTGGCTAGAAAACTACATTAATGGAGCTAAACTGACCTATGTCGCTTTTAGAAAAGTCATAAAAACTGCCTTATTCGACAGATATATCACCTAAACATTAACTACTCCAAACACTAATTCCAATTCTTTTTTTCCTAATATGTCCCCTCTGAAAATTCTTAACAAATTGTATTCTGTAATTCGCTACTTTTTTCTAAAAGGGCTTCTCTGAAATTCTAAACAAACTGTATATTGTAATTCGCTGCATTTTTAAGATTCTGCATACTGTAATTTCACTGACTATCTGCATATTATAACTCGCTGATTGTCATAGAAACATAGAAACATAGAAATAGACGGCAGATATGGGCCCACGGCCCATCTAGTCTGCCCACCTTAATGTCCCTCCCCTACCTTTGCCCTGTGAATAGATCCCATGTGCCGATCCCATTTGGCCTTAAAATCAGGCACGCTGCTGGCCTCAATCACCTGTAGTGGAAGACTATTCCAGCGATCAACCACTCTTTCAGTGAAAAAGAATTTCCTGGTGTCACCTCGTAGTTTCCCGCCCCTGATTTTCAACGGATGCCCTCTTGTTGTCGTGGGACCCTTGAAAAAGAAGATATCTTCCTCCGCCTCGATGCGGCCCGTAAGATACTTGAACGTCTCGATCATGTCCCCCCTCTCTCTGCGCTCCTCGAGCGAGTATAGCTGTAATTTGACAAGCCGTTTTTCGTATGGTAGATCCTTGAGTCCCGAGACCATCCGGGTGGCCATTCTTTGCACCGACTCCAGTCTCAGCACATCCTTGCGATAATGCGGCCTCCAGAATTGCACACAGTATTCCAGGTGGGGCCTCACCATGGATCTATACAATGGCATAATGACTTCCGCCTTACGACTGACGAAACCCCTTCGTATGCAGCCCATGATTTGTCTTGCCTTGGACGAAGCCTGCTCCACTTGATTGGCAGACTTCATGTCCTCACTGACGATTACCCCCAAGTCTCGTTCTGCTACCGTTTTTGCTAGGATCTCGCCATTAAGGGTATAAGACTTGCATGGATTCTGGCTGCCCAGGTGCATAACTTTGCATTTTTTGGCATTGAAGTTGAGTTGCCATGTCCTAGACCATCGCTCCAGTAGGAGTAGGTCGTGCATCATGTTGTCGGGCACTGAATCTTCGTCTGTTGTGCATTTGCCCACTACATTACTCAGTTTGGCGTCATCGGCGAATAATGTTATTTTACCACGAAGCCCTTCTGCCAAGTCTCTTATAAAGATGTTGAATAGGATTGGGCCCAAGACTGAGCCCTGTGGTACTCCACTAATCACCTCCGTCATTTCGGAGGGGGTGCCGTTCACCACTACCCTTTGGAGCCTACCTCCAAGCCAGCTCCCAACCCATTTCGTCAATGTGTTACCTAATCCTATAGAACTCATCTTGCTCAGTAACCTGCGGTGTGGTACGCTATCGAATGCTTTGCTAAAGTCCAGGTACACGATGTCCAGGGACTCCCCAATATCCAGCTTCCCCGTTACCCAGTCAAAGAAGCTGATCAGGTTGGATTGGCAGGATCTCCCCTTAGTAAATCCATGTTGTCGGGGATCCCGTAGATTCTCCTCATCCAGGATCTTATCTAATTGGTGTTTGATTAGAGTTTCCATTTGTTTGCTCACTATCGATGTTAGACTCACTGGTCTGTAGTTTGCTGTCTCAAACTTTGAGCCTTTCTTGTGGAGTGGAATGACGTTAGCCGTCCTCCAGTCCAACGGGACGCTGCCTGTACTAAGGGAGAGGTTGAAGAGCTCTCTTCGATGTGAACCGCCTAGAAGTCGCACGATTGTGGCGGTATAGAAGAATAAAGTTATTATTATTATTATTCAAGAGCTTTGCCGTAAGATAAAAGTGATCCAGATCTTCTAGGCACACTAAACCTTGGGAAAGACGATCCAGATGTACCTGAAACCTGAGACCTGAATCTGTCCGTAGACCTGA
This sequence comes from Geotrypetes seraphini, assembly GCF_902459505.1. Lineage (NCBI taxonomy): Eukaryota > Metazoa > Chordata > Amphibia > Gymnophiona > Dermophiidae > Geotrypetes > Geotrypetes seraphini. Next base: position 105,309,314 of record NC_047088.1, on the reverse strand, counting down.
ATCCGAAGATCTGAATCCGTCCTGAGACCTGAATTCGTCCGAAGATGTACCTGATCCACGTACTGTGGTCTGCATGGCCAGTCTGGAGTTACAAGAATGACCTTTCCCCAATGACTTGCAATCCTTTGAAAGATTTGGCCAATCATGAGCCATGGAGGAAAGATGTACAAAAGCATGCCCCGCGTACATGGCAGGACCAGAGCTTCCAGACCAGAGCTTCTGGGTTCGTATCTTTGACTGAAGAACCAGTCTTTGCCGTAGTCATGAGGTCGAATTGTGTGTGGTCGACCCCAGCAGCAAACAATGGCTTGGAATGCTGACAACGTCCACTCGCCCAGATCAAAGGTCTGTCTGCTGAGGAAGTCGGCTTGGACATTAAAATCATTCCTGCTATGTGCGCCGCAGAGAACACTTGCAGATGACGCTCTGCCCAGGTGAAGAGCAAGTGGGCCTCCAGAAACAGTTGGGCACTCTTGATGCCCCCCTGGCGATTGACATAGGCCACTGTTGTTGCATTATCCAAGAAGATCCGAACCGCCTGGCCTTCCAGAATCTGCTGTAGCTTCACCAGAGCCAGCCGATTGGCTCGGAGTTCCAGTCAATCAACCACTTCCTCTAAGAGGGTGACCAACGCTCCTGAATGGGTCAACAGTTACAATGAGCTCCCCATTCGAGGAGACTGGCATCCGTCATCGTGACCACTCAAGAAGCTATATGAAGGGGCATGCCCTTTGTAAGAGACTGAGACCTGAGTCACCAATCTATGTTGGTCTTTACCTCCAGTGTTCAAGGCAAAGACTTCTGTATCGAGTCTAACAGCAGAGACCAACGCGTGATTTATGCATGCTGGAGAGGATGCATTTGGGCTTTTGTCTATTGTGGACACTATTGAACCTAGGACTTGAAGATAGTCCCACACTAGTGGAACTGATTTGGTCAGGAGGCATGTGATCTAAGAGCAAAGCTTCTGTCTGTGTGCCTCTGGAAGACAGACATAGCCTGCCGCTGTGTCAAATAAGACACCCAGGTACTCCAGAGATTGTGTCAGAGACAAATAACTTTTTCAGTAATTGACAATCCAACCCAGATCCTCTAGGACTTGGATCACCTGATATACCATGCGTTGACCCTGGAACAACAAGGCGGCCGGATCAGCCAGTCGTCCAGGTAGGGATGCACTTGCAGCCCCATCTTTCAAAGGTGGACTGCCACTATCATCATCACCTTGGTGAATGTGCGGGGAGCTGTAGCCAGGCCAAAGGATAGAGCCGAGAACTGGTAATATTGTTCCAGGAAATGAAACCTTAAGAACTTTCTGTGGTCTGGGAAAATGGGAATATGCAGGTAGGCCTCTGAAGTGCACAATTTGTGCATTCCTGGCATGGATAAAGGGTAAAAGAGCATAAGGGCTCCATTCCAACCAATTAAGTTCTGGAGCTGCAAGAAAGTTTAGAAAAATAAAAAAATTATTAAAATCCAAAATGGCCGCTGTCAGGATTTTGGTGCCAAAATCACTAAAAAATATTAAATAAAAGTCAAAACCCGGCAAATTTAGGATTTTTTTTAGGAGTTAGGAACTTGAGGAATAAGCACAAAACATTGAAAACTGGATTTTCTGACTTCCCCTCCCCCTCCATCCCCAATTCACCTCACACGCTGTAACAGCCTTATTCACTCTGACCTGTGTTGGCAATGTGCTGCAGCCTGACTCAGCTCTGAATAGCAGCTGGAAAGGGAGAAAAAAATCACTGCCTCATCCAGAACATCTCCAAAGTTGATCTTCTGAGCCCCCACCCCAGCAGACCGATGGACTAGAAGGGGGGGAGGCAAAAAATGCAGTCAGCACCCTGCTAGACACCACTAACCCTCCTACGAATGCCTGACAGCTTGCGCTCAAACCCCTGCCAAGTAGTAGTTGAGAAATGCTAACAGGAGATGGCCCCGATCTCCAAATTATGCTTCTTCAGGCTGGTCAACAGGTAGCAAAAGGGATTGGTCTGACAGCTGCAGACAACTGTCTGCTTTCTCTCTATGCAGGCAGAGCTAGACCCACAAACAGGGAAGCTCCAAGCACCAAAAAAAAAACCAAAGAAATCTGAAAAGAACTCAAATAAAATAAAGAGCAGAACAGAACAGAAACACTCTTTCCAGCTCACATGCAAAAGGGCAAAACTGTAGATGGAAGTAGAGCTATCGGTGAAGTAGGAGGGTTATAGAAAAAATCCAGGGTGGATTTTTTTCTGCACAGGGTTGCGGCCATGGGGAAATAACCCACTTGTCCAGAATGACACACCTTTTACAGTGGAATAAGGATTACAAAAATATGTGCATGGATTATGTGAAAAGCAAAGAGAAAAACAGTAAGAGAGACAGAAGTAGTAAGAGGAATACCATATTTTTTGCTCCATAAGACACACCTGACCATAAGACGCACCCTAGATTTAGAGGAGGAAACACTAAGTAAAAATATTCTGAACCCAGCCCCTAGAAAAATAGACAAATATACTGCAGCAGATAGATTTTGATCACTAAATTGAAATCCTACCTTTGTTGCCTGGTGATTACTGGTTGCACTAAATACTTCTTTCTTTCTTTCCTTCCTTCCTTACTCAGGCCCATCAATTGTCTCTTTCTATTCCCTCCCTCCCTCCTTCCTTCCTATGTCCCAAGTTCATGTCCCCTCCCCCTCATTGCCTTCCAGCCTTTGTCCTTCCTCCTTCCCGCACCGAAGCCTGCCTGCCTGACTTCCTCCTGCACCGAAGTGTGCCTCCCTCCTGCACTGAAGCTTGCCTTCCTCCCTGCCACACCGATTCCTCCTTCCTGGTCCGCCGCTCACCCACTGTTGCCGCAACTCCACGAAGGGAAGGGCCAGCAGCGTGCAATCGGGCTCACAAGCCTTCTCCCAACATGGAGCAAATACACCTCCACCTCCCAGCGTTCCCTCCACCTCCCACCTCCCAGTGGGTGTGTCTTATGGAGCAAATACACTTCCACCTCCCAGCGTTCTGCTGCTGTTCGTCCCCTTCCCCCCCTCCCTGGCATTCTGTTGCTGCTCGTCACCCTCTTACCCGCTCACTGCCAAAGGAAGGGAAGGGCCAGCGACATGCAATTGGGCCCACAAGCCTTCCACAAACATCAATTTTGATGTCGGAGAGAAGGTCTGAGCCAGCCAATCTGGGAAGGCTTGTGGGCCTGATTGCATGTCGCTGGCCCTTCCCTTCCTTTGGCAGTGAGCGGGTAAGAGGGTGACGAGCAGCAACAGAATGCCGGGGAGGGGGGGGAGGGGATGAACAGCGGCAGAACGCTGGGAGGTGGAGGTGTATTTGCTCCATAAGACACACCCACTTTTCCACCCACTGTTTGGGGATGGAAAAAGTGCATCTTATGGAATGAAAAATACAGTAGTTAACAATAAAATAACAGACAAAAACAGAGCAAGATGAGAAAAGAGAATCTTTATTGCGAACAGGACTGAAAAACATGAAGAAATTATAGCAATGAGCTACTCATACTCACTGGTGACTCTGCCAGCGATGAAAGGATGGAACAGTAGATCTGGCCAAGACAGCCTCTGCCGGGGATCCTTTGTTAATAAACCCTGGAGAAAGTTCTGAAAAAGAATAAAAGCATTTTTTATACTATGAAGTATGCACAGAAAAGCTGAGTTACTTACCGTGAAGCACAGTTACTTACCATAACAGGTGTTATCCAGGGACAGCAGGCAGATATGTGTGACGTCACTGACAGAGCCCCAGCAAGGATCACTTTAAAAGTGCATCGCCACTTTAAGACTTTAGAAAGTTCGTGACAGCCTGCACCGCACATGCGCGAGTGCTTTCCCGCCCGAAGGGCATGCTTCTCCTCAGTTAAGATAAGTTAGCTAAGAAGCCAACCAGGAGAGGTGGGTGGGTTGTGAGAATATCTGCCTGCTTTTCCTAGGTAACACCTGTTACGGTAAGTAACTGTGCTTTATCCTAGGATAAGCAGGCAGCATATTCTCACACATGGGTGACCTCCAAACTAACCAGAATGGGATGGGGGGAGAGCTGGCCTTCAAGAAAATAAATATTATCAGACAAACTGGCCGAAGTGCCCATCCCGTCTGGAGAAAACATCCAGACAATAATGAGAGGTGAATGTGTGAACCGAGGAGTAAAGGGGCAGCTGGATAGAAATCCGGAAGAGAAGTAAATGCAAGGAAAACTACAGAAACTGCCCTAGCTCAATCTGTATGGACTGTGATCTGACTCACCAGGTGCAGACCAGATTGAACAAAAATAGATACCCAACAGTGAGTAACCAATTCCGCAGAAACAAAATGTCCCCAACTTGACAGAATCAAATGAGACAAAGAGTTTGGGGAGAAGTCGTATAAGTGTTAGTCTTGATGAGGTAAAAAACGAAGCACGTGGATATACCAGAAAGGAGAGAAGGAGATGAAACTTCTCCACCCTGTTGGAAAGAACCCGAGGTTGAGTGCGAGAAGCACGATATCAGAGAGAAAAAACTGTGAAGGATAAATCTACCTCCAACACTTGAAACTCACTGACCCTCATGACAAAAGTGAGTAAGATAGGGAAAAAATAACTTTCCAGGTGAAAAAACTGAAGAGGAACTGTGACCATTGGCTAAAAAGGAGGCTTCACTAACCTGGAAAGAACCCCATGAATGTCCCAGATTACAGGTGAAAGTGTAAAGGGGTAGTTTCATCTTGAAATGCTTTGTCATGAATCTGAAGACCAATGAAGGAGCAGAGAGGTTGTCTCTCGATTGCATGGGAAAAAACTGAAACAAGTCATAAAAAGCTTTCCTTCTAGTAGCATGGGAAAAGGTAGAACAGTACTGGGAAAGATTCTAGGCGACAAAGGAGAAACTTCACATCATTCCAACTGACAAGGAAGTGGGATGTGGGTGATGAAGGAGACACCAAGAAGAAAAAAACGAACTCACAATTGATAATGATAACAACATAGTGAGGTTGGTGTCCTGGAGACATCGAAATTGAGAGATGAAATACAGAAGAGGTTAGCACATAAGCACATAAACAATGCCTCTGCCGGGTCAGACCTGAGGTCCATCGTGCCCAGCAGTCCGCTCACGCGGCGGCCCAACAGGTCCAGAACCTGCGTAATAATCCTCTATCTATACCCCTCTATCCCCTTTTCCAACAGGAAATTGTCCAATCCTTTCTTAAACCCCAGTACCGTACTCTGCCCTATTACATCCTCTGGAAGCGCATTCCAGGTGTCCACCACCCGCTGAGTAAAGAAAAACTTCCTAGCATTTGTTTTGAATCTATCCCCTTCTAATTTTTCCGAATGTCCTCTTGTTCTTTTATGTTTTGAAAGTTTGAAGAATCTGTCTCTCTCCACTTTCTCTATGCCCTTCATGATCTTGTATGTCTCTATCATGTCTCCTCTGAGTCTCCGCTTTTCCAGGGAGAAGAGCTCCAGCTTCTCCAATCTTTCAGTGTATGAAAGGTTTTCCATGCCCTTAATCATTCGTGTCGCTCTCCTCTGGACCCTCTCAAGTATTGCCATATCCTTCTTAAGATGCGGTGACCAATACTGAACACAGTACTCCAGGTGCGTTAGCATGAAAGAAACTCAGCTGTCAGGTGAAATGAGTGCAGGCTGAAACAGAGAAAATGTTCATGCTAGTGACAAAGCAAAGTAGACAAAAATAGCAGAGGTATTTGCTCCCTCGTGCTAAGAAAAAAAGAAGGGAGAACCAATGTTAGGTGATCATCCAGAAGCTAAGAGAAGCATGGTAGCTAAGTGCTGTTGTAGACTGAAGAAAAACAGCAACAGGAAAAGAGAGGACGAAAAGCAAAGAAAGAAACCTGCTCGTCCAATCTATAAAAATGCTAGTCGTTCAGACAATGCAACGAGCATAGACTGAAGCAAAATAGGGGTGGATTAAAGTTGGTGCGAGTCACCAAGAAGTCCACCCATGAAGAGCCGCATTAAACTGAAAAGTATGGAAATCTGCAAAGCTAGGAGTCCATTGGTGAAGCTGAATAAGTATGCAGAATTTACCTGAGAGGGAATTCTGCTCCCTTGGGAAAAACAGACAATTGGCAAGATAACGAAGAAAGCAATTGTCCAAAGTCAAATTTGTTTAGAGCTTTTTGACATAACTGGAGAGACTCTGTAGCTCCATGTGTTTATGGAGTATAAGGGTAGTTGATTGCCAGGACTCAATAAATGTTGAAAAAACATTAAGAGAAAAAAGGAACACTGTAATGTGATATGAAAAAATGCACTCCTTGAAGGAGTAAAGTCCTTGGTTTAGAAGGCCATCCAGTTGCAGTTCCCCAGTATAAGGGGATGAATTGATAACATCACCCCTTGAAAAGGAGGAAAGTGCAAAAAAAGAGACTTTCCAAGAGTACGGAGGTCATACAGCATGAAGCAACTTCTCAATAGAAGATGATCTAAAAAGACATCATTGAGAAAAAGCAAGGGTATACTGAGAAGTATGAAGATGGAGTCTTGCTTGTAGTGTTCCATGTTACATGGAATAGCCTGAGAAACCTTCAAGTGTCGTGCAGAAAAAGTTCAAATTTGAAACAGGTGGATACAGCGGCAAAGAAGAGCAAGTTCTATTTAAACATTTTTCTAAGAACTGACATTTCCTACATCTACCCTGATATGTGTATATTTCTTGTTAACTTTCACGAACTGTATATGTTATCTGTTAATGCATTTTTATAATAATTCAATAAAAAGATTGAACTAAGAAAATGAAAAAGAAAATCCAAAAACAACAAGAACAGTGTTGGAGCCACAAAACACAAGCACTCCTTCTCAATACTGAAAAAGATGAGAGGTTGTAAGAAGGGCCTGACAGTGCAAACTGCGCTAGGTAACTGAAAAGTGCAAACACATATAGGAATCTCGAAGGAATGATAGAAAATAACAGGTTTCCCTGAAACCCAAAACTCGGGAGGAGCAAAAACTACTGCACCTGGGTACGAAAACAACAGCAGAACTGAAAGGTATGAAAACCAATGAAGAAGGAAGGAGAAAAAACTCCAGACCCCCAGAACTCAAGGTCAAGAGCCAGATAGTGGCAGAAAGGCGAAAGGTCCCAAAGCCAAAAGGCTAAAGGGCCCAAAACTGAAAAGAGGGGGGGGGGAATACAGAAAGACCCCTCAAAACCAATAACAAGACAGAAAAATGCTGCGACCAAAAAACAGGAGAAGAAAAAATATCCTAAAAACGATTGAGCGGCCTCCTATTCCCCTACAGCCATTCCCAAACCTCAGGCATGAAGTATAAAGGGATGTAGGGAACTTAAGGATAGTCAGGATGCTCTCAAGCAGACACCCTCCAACATTAGTGGAATAGTGGAAAGCAGCGAGGAACAAATACACCTAGTTGATCCTGTATCGCAGCAAAAACAAAGAAAGAGCTGGAGTGACGGGAAAACTAACTGATTGGCGGGAACTAACAAAGGTGGAGAGCCTGCCAGAAAAAGTCAATGTTCATTGATGCTTCTGGTAGCAGTAAGATGGAAGTACTGAGAAGGCAGAGTCAAGCAGCAGAAGACATAGTATAGTATAGTATAGTAGGAATATTGACTCTGTCCATAGCAACACCGAAAAGAAAGTCTTAATTTTGAGGATATGCTCAGAAGGAACACGTCAAAAAGGCTAAGACTGAAGTGAGATGAATGCTGTCTTCACCAGCAGGTGTACAGACACTAGAGCCTGAAGACTTCTTCAAGGTATATTGCCACTAGAGATTCATAAAGAAGTTGAGGCGTATCAAATGCAGAAATAGGGATCACTCTGTATAAAAGTCTCATAGAAGCCCCTAAAAAGGGGAAGGAATGGAGACTGCAATCTAAAGAGAAATCTCTTTCAAAAGGGAAAAAGTAAAAAATGTTAAAATTTCCCTAAAAAATTTGGTGAAGGCTGAAGAAGCAGAGTTTCAGTTAAAGCTGAAGAAATAGTAGCATCATGGAAGAAGACCGGTACCGGCGAGTCATCGGTGTCGAGTCTTTGACAAGGAGTGGCAACACCAATGGAGGCTCCACTGCAGATGCAACCAGCGTCGAAGGTTCAGACCGGACTGGCACCGGAAGAGTCGGTGTCAACATAGGCAAGAATTTTGTCAGCACCAGCATCAGAAAATGCTCACCCAATTCTTCCCCAAGCAAGTTGTGTATCTTTTACATTAGGGAAAATACCAGAACTGCTGTGTTGCAGACTAGGCAGTGGATACAGTAAGCCCCTCCCCCTCCAATTCCTCCCCATAGCAAGTTATCAATCTTTTGCTTAAGGGAGAGCACCGGTACCACTAGTGTATTCTTCGGTACTATCAGTGTCACATTCCGGTCTCAGAATGAAGGGAGAACCGAGTGGTGATGAAACTTCATGAAAAACAGCATGAAGATGAATCCCAGTTGTGAAGAAGAAACACTGATACCGTACACTGCTAATCAGTATTGCTGATCTGTCCTATACGTATGATGTCGATGCCGAGACCCAGATCGGAATCTGTCCGATACGGGACTGCATCAAAGGCCAGGAATTTAACTGTAAGAGGAGCTCAAGCTTTGAGACTGAAGGAAAAAAACACCGGTACCGTTTGTATTGTCGTCGGTACCATCGGTCTCAAGATCCGGTGTCATGATGACCAATGACGAGGCACTTTACACGGTGTGGGACATATACAGACACTGGTACCATTGGTGTCATCACCGGTACCTACGGTATCGCACAGCGGTCCTATGAGAAAAAGGCCTAATCAAGCCACTCCTCAAGATCGGGACTGGGTGCTTAAAGGACTATTTCGAGGTCAGCATGACTTGACTCAATGCTAGTTTGACCTGAGTCCCAATGGAGGAAATGTGAACCCACTTACTCAAACAGCATGAGGTGACACCGGAGGCAGGCAGTACTGCTGATGTCGATAAGGGCGGTGTTGCTGAGAATGGCATTGAAGTCGATATCGACATCAGGCTGTTGAAAAATTTGATGTCACTAGAATCTTAGACGTTGTGACATTCCAGCACTGCTGCTGGCTTGTCACAGGCTCAAGGCAGGGAAAGTAGGCACTTAGCGGTTAAAAAGTCTCACCAGGGATTCAGGCATGCCAGGATCTAGCCACTGGCAAAGTAAACCCTTGTTCCCTTTGAAACAGCCTAGACCCAAACACGCATCTCCTTCCGTAGTGTTAGAGAAAGCTCAGGCATATTTCCCTTGGAATAAAACTAGTAGTAATTTTCAGACTAGCCTGAAGGGGAGCCAGAGAAAGCCTTGGCACATTCCAGAAGTACCTAGCTGTGGAAAAGGTTTCTCTAGAGATAAAAAGGAGCTCCTTACTGAGCAGAGGGAGGAGACAATGAGCAGATCAGTCTCTGGAGAGAAGCACACAGGAGCCTTTGAATTTGCCTGATGGTGGAGCCCAGCTGAACCCTAGTGAGGATTGGGAAATGCTTAAGCTGGAGGAGGATTTCCACAGGCCAGAACCGGAGCTGATTAATACTTCAGAAGGTATGGCAATAGAAGAGGAGTTTATTTCTGAGATTCCAGGACAAATGGAGGTCTGCTAACAATGCTCAGTCTAGTCCAGTTTTTTTGGTGGAAGCAACCACCTATATAGGTGCTGGAGGTGAGAAGGTTCCTTTTAGAACTGAGCTTTTCCAGCAACCATAGGGCTGTGGTGATTAAGGGACTCAAAAACTGTTTGAACTGTGCAAGAAGCCCATTCTTTTTACAGCAAAAGTTTCTTGTTTTGTTGTTTATTTTGTCTCTCCATTTTGAGAACTGGAAGGAACAATGAAATAAGCTTATGGGACATTACAGTGAACTAATTTTGGATCATTTGTTTTCTTTCTCCATCAGAAGCAACTGCAAACTAATTTTCTTTATCTGCCTGGGAGTTTGGTGAAAAAGCCTTGAAACAGCTGTGGCTTTACTTCAGCCAAGGCGTCGGCACTATCCTACTGTGAAAAGCCTGTGGAACCCAGACTCGGTACTGATATGATGCGCTTAAAGCATTTTGTTTTATTGAAAGTTTGTAGTTATCAGTTGCTTATGGTTTTGCTTTTGTGTTTTGTCTTTTTGTGCTTTATTTTTCTGGAAAATATTTTTGCTTTGTCTTGAAAGTCCTTGACAATAAATCCCTTATTTTTGCATTCAAGCTATTTTGACTCAAGTTGTATTCTGTCCTGTGTGCAAGGTGTCATCCCTGTCCAGTGCTGTTGGGTTTTCTGAGCCAAGCATCCCTTGTAGGGCTATCCCATTTTGAAAGCACACCTCAGAAAGGTTTATGCCGCCTAGCCGGGTGAGCCGCAACTGTTCTGTGGACCCCGCCTAGCAACAAAGTCGAAACTCTGACCCCCCCCAATCCCTCCGGTGCAGGGAAGGCAAAAATAAACAGGATGAGAAAGTCCATTGGTGAAGAAAAGATGAAGATCCTGTTCTTCTACTTCTTTTTTCTCACCGGTTTGTGGTTTTGGTTTTTTGGGGGGGATTTTAGCAATAAAATTGAACATAAGAACATAAGAACTGCCATCTCCGGATCAGACCTTCGGTCCATCAAGTCCGGCAATCCGCACACGCGGAGGCCCTGCCAGGTGTACACCTGGCATAATTTATAGTCCACCATATCTTTATATGCCTCTCTTAAGGAGATATGCATCTAGTTTGCTCTTGAAGCCTAGGACGGTTGATTCCGCAATAATCTCCTTTGGGAGGGCATTCCAGGTGTCAACCACTCTCTGAGTGAAGCAGAACTTCCTGACATTAGTCCTGAACCTGTCCCCCCTTAGCTTCATTACATGTCCTCTAGTCCGTGTCAAATTGGACACTGTAAATAATCTTCTCTGCTCTATTTTGTCGATTCCTTTCAGTATTTTGAAGGTCTCGATCATATCCCCGCGCAGTCTCCTTTTCTCAAGGGAGAACAATCCTAGTGTTATAAGTCTATCCTCGTATTCCAGTTTCTCCATACCCTTCACCAGTTTTGTTGCTCGTCTCTGCACCCTCTCCAGCAGTTTTATATCCTTCTTTAGGTAGGGAGACCAATGTTGGACGCAGTATTCCAAGTGTGGTCTGACCATTGCCCTATAAAGCAGCATTATAACTTTCTCCGATCTACTCGAGATTCCTTTCTTTATCATGCCCAACATTCTATTTGCCTTCTTTGCCGCTGCCGCGCATTGTGCCGACGGTTTCAGGGTCCTATCTATCAGTACACCCAGGTCCTTTTCTTGTTCACTCTTCCCCAGAGTTGCACCTGACATTGTATACTCATATTCCTTATTCTTATTGCCTAAATGCATTACCTTGCATTTCTCCACATTGAACTTCATCTGCCATTTCTCCGCCCATGTTTCTAACCGACACAAGTCGCTCTGGAGTTCCTCTCTATCCTCCTGCGAAGACATTAGAAGACAGTGCAGTGGCTTCTAATAAATTAAAGAAGCTGGAACACGGCTTCACTTGATGAAACTCAGTCAACCGCCTGACATGGAGGGGAAACAACAGCCGAGGAAAATTAAGGTCGAGGCTGAAGTGAACAAATAGGCCCCACCGAGTCAAACGAAGACAAATTAATTTTGTTTAAAAAAGAGAGTTATTTTTTTCATTTTTTTAAAATAAATCAACACTAAAAAAAAAAAAGAGAAAAAAACTGACAAAGTCAGAAAGCCGCAAGAGTGGGAAGGCAAGAACAATTAAACGATCATTAAATGCGTCTTCTTAGCTCTGTGGAAACGAAAAAACTGAGGAGATGCACGCCCTGCGTTGGGTGGGAAGGCACTTGCGGATGCGCGGTGCGGACTATCGCAAACTTTCTAAAGTCTTAAAGTGGCGATGCACTTTTAAAGTGGTCCATGCCGGGGCTCAGTCGGTGATGTCACTCATGCGTGAGAATATGCTGCCTGCTTGTCCTGGGATAACAGGTGACAGCAGGCAGATATTCTCACATGTGGGAGATGTAATCCACGGAGCCCGGTACAGACAGCTGCTAAAGCTCTTGCTCTTTAAGAACTTAAGAAAGTTTGCGACTGACTGCACCACGCATGCGCGAGTGCCTTCCTGCCCGACGTAGGTGCGTGCTCCTCAATTCAGATAGCCAGCTAAGAAGCCAACCAGGGGAGGTGGGTGGGTTGTGAGAATATCTGCCTGCTGTCGCTGGATAGCAGGACAAGCAGGCAGCATATTCTCACATATGGGTAACCTCCAAGCTAACCAGAAAATTGGGATGGTGGGAGAGTTGGCTATTGTGAAAAAAAAAATTTGTAATACTGTTTGGCCGAAATATCCATCCTGTCTGGAATAGGATTCCAGACAGTAATGAGAAGTGACGGTTTGAACCGAGGACCAAGTAGCAGCTTTGGATAATTTCGTCTATAGAAGTAGAACGTAGAAAAACTATTGAAGCTGCCATAGCTCGAACCTTGTGGGCTGTGACATGACCCTCAAGCTGCATCCCAGCTTGAGCATAACAAAACAAGATGCAAGCAGCCAACCAGTTGGAAATTGTCCTCTTGGAAACAGGATGGCTCAACTTGTTTAGATCAAAGGAAACAAAAAGTTGTGGAGAAGATCTATGCGATTTAGTCCTTTGCAAATAGTATGACAATGCTCATTTGCAGTCCAGAGTATGAAAAGCTGTTTCTCCAGGATGAGAATGAGGCTTGGGAAAAAACACTGGAAGAACAATTGATTGATTGAGATGAAACTCAGTAACAACTTTGGGTAAGAATTTTGGATGGATGTAGAGTACCACTTTATCATGATAGAATACAGTAAATGGTGGATCTGCTACCAAAGCTTGAAGTTCACCGACTGCGAGTAGATGTGAGAGAAATGAGGAAAACTACTTTCCAAGTGAGGTATTTAAGATGAGCCGTAGACATTGGTTCAAATGGAGGCTTCATGAATTGAGCAAGCACAACATTAAGATCCCAAACCACTGGAGGTGATTAAACATTGAATAGTCCTTTCATGAATTTGGAAACCACAGGATGAGCAGAGAGAAGTTTTCCATCAATTGCACTGAGATGGACTCTAATAGAGGTGGATTTGAGGCCATACTTGGATAAATGGAAAAGATAATCCAAAATCAAAGATATGGAGGTGGATTGTGGTTCCTGATGGTGAATATTGCACCAAGCAGAAAACTGAGTCCATTACGTGCCTATTTACTCGTGTACAGTTGTTTTATAGTGGAGGTCTTTCAACTCCACTGTTTCATAAATGTGGGATGGGAAGTCATACTTTGGGACATGCATTTTGGTTTTGTCCGTTTATTCAGCACTTTTGGAAGCGAATAATATCTTATATGTCAGAAATAATTGGAAGATCCTTGCGATGTTCTCCGACTCATTTTATTTTGGATTTACCAGAGGCTTTTGGACACTTACCCAAGGGGCATAAGACGCTGTGTAGGAAGATGAGTTTATTGGCAAAAAAATGTATTCTTCAATATTGGATGATCCCTGACCCGCCAAAGTTTTGGCATTGGAGGAACAAGTTACATCAGTTGGCCATCTGGGAAGCTAGAGATGCTAGAAGGGCTAGGAAGCGAAAAATGCTGTTTTTGCAGATCTGGGATCCATATTTACAAATATTACATCCTAAAGGTCGAAGTGCAATTTTAAGGGTATCCTAATTGGGTTTTTATTTAGTAGGATTGGTGTTTTGATGAGATGGGATAGAGAGAACCATTGGGTGGTGAGGGGAAGGGGGGGGGTTGGGGAGGGGATGTAGAGAGTATTTATATGTATTTGTTATATTATAGTATTTGATACATCATTATTGTATTTAGCATTCATGTCTTCAACTGTATTTGATGTTGTTTGCATCAATAAAAATTGTTTAAACCTAATTTGTTGCAGTTAATAACTGAGACCCTGTTTTTAATTGTAAATCGCTTTGAATTTATGATATTGCGATACATCAAAATTTTAATAAAACTTGAAACTATAACATTGTCTTGTGGCTGGTTTTCTGGAAGCAGCTAAGATGTTCCTGACAGGTTGAGAAAACTGAAGATCAGGTGAAATCAGCCCGCGAGATACCAAACTTTCAGGTGTGAAGATGCAGGTTGGGATGAAGCATAGAACCTTGACTCTGTGTAACAAGAGAAGGAAAAATTGGCAGAAGAAGAGGCTCCCTGATGCTGAGTTGAAGTAGAAGGGAGAACCATGGTTGTCTGGGCCACCAAGGAGCTATCAGAATCATGGTGGATGATTCGTGATTGAGTTTTGACAAGCGTCCTGAGAATAAGTGGAAATGGAGGAAATGCATAGAGGAACTTGTTTGTCCAGTCCAAGAGAAAAGCATCTGCCTCCAGGCGATTAGGAGAGTACTGTCTGGAACAGAACTGGGGCAGCTTGTTGTTGTGGGAGATGCAAAAAAGCTCTACCTGAGGGGTTCCCCAATGAGAAAAAATTTGACGAGCTGCTGAGTTCAGCATCCATTCGTAAGGTTGTAGGATGCGACTTAGTTTGTCCGCCTGTGAATTTTTCTCTCCTTGAAAGTAAAAGCTTTTAGAAAAATGTTGTGAAGAATAGCCCACTCCCAAATTTTCTGAGCTTCCTGGCAAAGGAGAAGAGACCCTGTTTCTCCCTGCTTGTTTACGTAGTACGTGGCTACTTAATTGTCTATATGAATGAGAATAACTTGATCTTGAAGATGTTGAAAAGCCTTGAAAGCACTGAAAATCCAACAGCTCTGAGTTCCAACAGATTTATGTGATGGCGAAGTTCTGTGTCAGACCAATAACCTTGAGTATGGAGACCATCCAGGTAAGCTCCCCAAGCATAAGTTGACGAATCTGTTGTGAGGACCTTCTAGTGAGGAGGCATTTGAAACAGCAAACCTCTGGAAAGATTGGAAGAGAGTATCCACCACTGAAGCAATTGCCAAAGAGAAGATGTTACTGTAATGTGTTGGGAAAGCGAATCGAGAGCCTGCGACCAATGAGAAGCCAGTGACCACTGAGTGATCCATAGGTGAAGTCTGACAAAAGGAGTCACATGAACTGTAGAAGCCACGTGACCTAGAAGGACATCATGTGCCTTGCTGAGAGTGAAGGAAGGAGGGTCACTTGATTCTGGGGGTATCACTTGACAAACACCTAACCCTAGAAAACCACACAAACCTACTGTTTAAAAACTGTATTTCGGTCCTCTGGAAACTTCGCACTATTAAAAAATTCTTTGATGAAAAGTCCTTCCGTTTACTAGTACAATCATCCATCTTAAGCACCCTAGATTACTGTAACATCATATACCTAGGAGCTTATAAAAAGAACCTCAACAAGCTGAGATTAATTCAGAACACCGCAATCCGACTAATCCACGGTTTAAAAAAATGGGAACACATTTCTCCTTAAAACCACAAACTGGTTACCCGCAGAATCCAGAGTCATCTTCAAATTTGCTTGTTTTTGCTACAAAGCTGTCTTTGGGATTCTTCCAACTTACCTAATCTCCCAGTTCTCCCCCAACGAGTCCAACGAGAGCACTCGCAGAACAAACCTATTTAATTACCCCTCCTTGAAATCTTACCAATACAAAAAGTTTCTAGACAGAATGTTATCATTCCAGGTAGCCAGGCTGAACACATGGCTTGGAAAGCCCATACTTGAGGCCACTACATACACAGACTTTAGAAAATCCCTGAAAACTCGACTGTTTAACAAATTCTAAAATCCCATACCCAACTCTTCCTCACCATGACCCTTCCACCTCGCCCCCTAATTTCAAGGCCCAAAACTAATTATACTTTCCACCTTGAATCTCATGTACTGCCATAATATATCTTTATTGTAACCCACCTGCACCCCATTTACTGACAAAACGTATCTTTATTGTAACCCATGCACTGACTAAATGTATCTTTATGGTAACACTGACAAAATGCACCTTGATAGTAAACCACTTGTATTGTAACCCACTTGCATCCCATGTACTGACAAAATATATCTTTACTGTAACCCACTTGTATCCCATGTCTGACAAAATGAATCTTTAATGTAAACCACTTGCATCCCATGTACTGACTAAACGTATCTTTATTGTAAACCGTTTCTATCCCATGTACTGTCAAATATATCTTTATTGTAAACCGCTTCGAACTTCACGGTATAGTGGTATATAAGAAATAAATTATTATTATTATTATTATTGATGGCAAAGCTTTTTTTTTTTTAGTTCAATAATTTTATTGAATATTATAGATAATATTCAGAAAGCAGTTCAAATACTTAGAAACTGAATAAGAAGCAATGGTGTAGAAATAAGAGAAACCATAATTACAATCATTTGCATATAACCAGACTAGTAACAAGGGTCCAAAGTATTTAGAACTGCTAAGAAAAGAAATAGAAAAGGCAGAGAAGCAGGAAGAGTGAAGTAGAGGAAAAAAGAGAGATAAAGAAAGAGAGAGAGAAAGAGAGAGAGAGAGAGAGAGAGAGGCAGAAGTGTCTACGGGGTAGAATGAACATATGAATCTAAGAATGACCAAGGTGATTTACTTCGCACCAAGCTTGTGGAGAATCGGGAAATCATGTTCTTTTCATATGCATATGATTCAAATTTGTGGTACATGCTCAAAGAGTTCCACCAAAAGGTGTAGTCTAGTAGCGAAGATGACTTCCAGTTTTTCAAAATGTGCATAAGAGCTGTCACAAATATGGTGTCAATGAGTTTAGGTGGACAGTTTGATTGTGCAAAACAAGGGTGTTGAGAACGAAGGATTATAATGTCCATGGAAATCGCTTCTGAACATTTGGTAATAGATTTTATGGTGTCCCAGATACGAACCCAAAAGGAGTGAACCATAATGCAGTGAAAAAGTATGTGATCAAGAGTTCCAGGCTCTTTCAAACAGTTCCAACAGGTAGAGTCTTGCTTTAGATTCGCTTTCCACATACGGAATGGAGTCCATACTGCATTCCACAAAACGAAGAACACTGATTGCGAAACTCTTGAGGATAACAGAGGACGATTTGTGGATGACCAGAAAAGTTCCCAGTCTATTTCAGAAAGCGTGGTTTTTAGGATAGAGTCCCAATGGTTCATGGATTGAGGTGTAAAGGTGAAGGAGTGGTCTCTTAGAATACTATAGAAAAGAGATATCGCCCTACCTTTCAGTAAAGCCAGAGTAGACCAGTGGCGAATAGTATGAATAGAGGTCATAAAGTCAGGGCGCACATGCACATTTGATAGTATTCCAGTAAGCGTAAGCCATTGAGGATATACTGAGGATGGAAGTAAGTATACAGAACAAAAAGTGTCAAATGGGACAAATGAAGTGGAGGAGACCAATTGATGAACAAACCACACACCCGCCCGCTGCCACCTCTTCCATGAGAGGGATCTACCATTACTTTGAATTTTAGAGTTATTCCAAAGGGACATGAGTGGGCCTTCAGCAACAGAGATGTCAGCCGCTGCATCTAAAAGTTGAAAAGCATGCTGCGTTGCACTTAGCAAAGAATACTTTCTCAAGTGTCTAGGAATCGACACTGTAAGGAAGCAGGAGATGTGCAGTGGTGCATATAAAAAGCATTCCATTTCAAACCATGCTGGTTGATCCTGTGGATATGAGTCAACGATCCAGTGAGCTCCGTATTTGGCTAAAGATGCGATGTAGTAATAATAAAAATCAGGTAAATTTAAGCCACCCTTAATCTTAGAGGTCTTCAGCTTGGCGAGAGCAATACGAGGTTTTTTCTTGTTCCAGATAAATTCAGAAATTCTCATATTAAGCCAATGAAAGAGCGGTTTACGGCATAGAAGAGGAAGCATAGAAAGAGTGTAATTAATTTGTGGGGCTAAGGTCATTTTAATGGAGGCTATTCTACCCCACCAGGACAAGTAAAGCGGGGACCAACGAGATGTAGTATTTGAAACCAAGTTTTTGATTTTGGATATGTTAAGATCCTGAGCATGTACTGGGTCTTTATGTATTAAGATCCCCAAATATTTTACAGCTCCCTGTGACCATGAAAAAGGAAAATGAGCCAGATCTGAGGAGGAAATGTGGTCATTGAGCGGAAAGATCTCTGATTTCTCCCAATTAACAGAATATCCAGATAAATGAGAGTATTGAGAGACAATGCGGATAAGATGAGGTAAAGAGATAAGAGGATCCCTGAGAAAGAGAAGAACATCGTCTGCGTAAGCTGCTAATTTAAACTCTCGACTGGATGAGGGAATACCTTTAAAAGGAGCATTGTCGGATAGCTGACAGTAGAGGTTCCAACGCTAAATCAAACAACAGTGGTGAAAGGGGACAGCCTTGACGGTACCTCTATGGAGGGGAAATCTATTAGAGAGAGAGTTGTTAATCAGGATACGAGCCATGGGTTGTCTGTATAATGTTTCTATCCAGTCTGTGAAGAAAGAACCAAAGTTGTACCATTTCAGTACTCGGAATAAGAAAGGCCACTCCATTCGGTCAAAGGCCTTCTCAGCATCGATGGCTAGACCAATCACAGGATCCGACATTGATTTGCCGTGAGCATTGATATGATGAAATAAACGTAGATTATCTCCTATGTATCTATGTTTGATGAATCCTGTTTGATCTCTATGTACGAGAGATGGGATCACTGTGGTGAGTCTTAATGCAAGTAATTTAGCCATAATTTTGTAGTCCAAATTGAGGAGAGAGATAGGGCGAAAATTTTTAACCAGAGTAGCATCTTTGTCTGGTTTGGGAATGACTACAATCGTGGCCTCAGCGAAATTAAATTGCTTGTCCGGAGTGGAGTGGAGGAAATCATAATATGTAAGGAGATGAGGAACCAAGAGAGCTCGGAAGCATTTGAAGAACTCATTCGTAAAGCCATCTGGGCCCGGAGCTTTCCCAGTGGGTAAAGAGGTTATAGCAGTTTCAATCTCAGATGTAGTTATTGGAGCATCCAACTTGGCTTTAATAGATTCCGATATAGTCGGATGAGCTAAGGAGGAGAGAAACGAATCTAGGTCCGATTCAGAGGCTGAAAACTCAGATTGATATAAGGCAGTGTAAAAGTTTTCAAATTGGGAAGAAATCAGAGATCTGGTTCTGGCTAATTGTCCTGATGAGTCTTGAACAGCTGAGATGTGCAAACGTTTTGATTTAGTTTTGAGATACCGAGCCAAAGGACGACCCATAAGATTATCTCCCATGTAGTGACCAGAGGTGGAAATGAAGATGTCACGTCAAGCCGTACATGAGACTAGAGTATTATATTCATATTTAAGGTTTCGAATACGTTGGTAGATGGATGGATCATGTAAATGGGTAGACATATGTTGTAGTTCTAAATTTTTAATAGAGATTTCCAATTCTTTTTCTTTTTGGATGGATTGTTTTTTTTTCCAGGAAGCAAGTTTAATCAATTCACCTCTGAGAGAAGCTTTGTAGGCTTCCCAAACAATAGAAGGACAAATTTCTGGGTCTTTGGTGTTGATTTCGAAAAATTCCGTGGTAAAAGATTTGATTTTGTCCACTATTGCTTCATCTAGAAGCAGGGTATTGTTAAGTTGCCAAGAGGGAGATTCTTTGCGTGGGGCAGATATAGATAAATGTAAAGAAATAGCTGCATGGTCTGTAAGAGATATTGGGTGTATGATAGTATTTGTTACGTCTTGAATGAGAGAGGAGGAGAGAAGAAAGAAATCAATTCTCGAGTAAGTATTGTGTGGTGCTGAGAAGTGTGAATATTCTCTACCTTTGGGATGCAGTAAACGCCATGGATCTACAAGAGAAAAGGCTTCTTTTAAAGCATGCAGAGCCGCAAAAGATCTGGATTTTGAGGGTCTGCAAGAGGATGATCGATCTATATAAATGTCTTGAATTTGATTGAAATCCCCGCCCAATATTAGAGAACAAGAGTCATATTCAACTAACGCCAGCTGAAGATCCTTGAAAAAATCCGGATGATCCAAAACAGGAGCGTAAATGTTAAGGAACGTAAAATCTACAGAGTGCAACGCAGCATGTACCAAACACCACCTTCCGTCAGAGTCTGTTTTAACAGAGTGAATAACAGGGGATAGCTTATCGCTGAAAAGTATTGATATCCCATTTTTCTTCCTCTGAGTCGCAGGGGAGTACAAATGAGTGGAATATCCCTTCAACTTAAATTTAGAGGCGGCAGCAGGCGGGAGGTGGGTTTCCTGTAAATAAATCACATCGGGATGCTTATTAAACACATAATTAGCTATCTTTTTCCTTTATATAGGGTGGTTCAAACCATTCACATTAAAAGAAAAGACATGCAAATCAGCCATAGTCTATTGTGTGCAATTGTAAGACATAATAAATATCACCTTTATGGGGAAATAACAAATAACATAACCAGAATACCAGGTAGACACTCCTGCCAGAAGGTAGAGAGAGAAATAAAGAGAACATAAGAATAAGAGCAAATAGACTAGCAGTGACAGCATAATGCACGGTCAGAAAATAGAGAGACCATACTATCATGCATAAGATAAAACAGTTTAAGGGTGCTCCCGTGAGCACGGAGAAACAACTCATATGGAACAACTTACAGAACTCCACACCCACTCAATTTAAGAAACCTAAGAGTGGTGTGCTTACCCACAAAAACAAGGAATTATACATTCATGCAGGTTATAACAGCAGAGCACAGAGGCAAACCAAGAAATCAAGAGCTCAGCATGTCAGTGCATTTTCAAAGAGTCCAGGAATGCAGCCAGTTCCTCAGGATCAGTGTAAGAAGTAGTGCGGTTATTGTAGGTAACTTTCATCCTGGCTGGGTACATAAGACCGTATTTGGCTCCAATGTCTTTTAGCTCCTGTCGGTGAGAGAGAAATGCCTTTCTCTTCAAGGCTGTGGTTTTAGCCAGATCTGGAACAATGAAAAATTTCCTGCCTTGGTGTAGCAGCTGGGGGTTAGATTTTGTTGCTGTGAGAATCTGTAGCGCGTGCTGAAATCTGAGCAGTTTAGCCACAATAGGCCTAGGAGAAGATGCATGTGAAGAGAGATGAGACGGCACGCGGTGAGCACGCTCTATTTCCAGTGGAGGTGAGAAGACAAGCCCCAGGGTAGCAGGCAGGAAAGTAGAAAGAAAGGAAGCCATATCAGAGCCCTCCGACGATTCAGGCAGCCCAATAATTCTTAAATTGGATCTTCTGCTGCGATTAGAAAGATCTTCATAGTCCCTTTGGAGAGCAGTAATCAGTTTGTCATGTTTAATTACCGTTTCTTGAAGGGAAGGAATGGCAGACGTTTTTTCCTCCAGGGCATCCAGGCGATGGCGGGCATCCACAAATTGAGAATTAATTGCCTCAATTTCACCTCTTAAAAGCTTGGTTTCTTCAACCTGCTCCTGTATTATGCCTCTGATTGATCTTATTTCCTTCAGGAGCAGGTCAAGGGAAGCCTCGTCGGTCTTCGGCGCCATTTTCTCCGGCGTGCTCGGATCGGGTTTCAGTCTCTTCCCTCCGAGCGGCGCGGGTGGAGCAGTCTCGTTTTTCGCCGGTTTTGGTGGCGACATAAGGAACTCAGGCAGCAAGATCCTGATGAAAATCGCGAAGTTTTTGCAAAAAAAAGCACTTCTTAATCTGGCACGAGTGTGGGTGAAGAGGAGCAGCTATTCCATGCGTGTGGTCCCCGCGGTAGTCAGGTCACGCCCCCCATTGATGGCAAAGCTGTATCAAAGCATCTTGATGTTGTTGAGAAAGAAAAGTCCTGAGTTGAACAGTATCTAGGAGGACTCCGATGAACTGAAGAGTCTGAGAAGACTGCAATTGAGATTTGGGGAAGTTGATTTTGAATCCCAAATTTTGCAAAAACAATATAGTCTGTTGTGTCACTAGAGTAACACCTTGAGATGTAGAATTTTTGATGAGTCAATTGTCTAGATAGGGAAAAACTTGCAAACTGTGAGTTCTCAAGGCTGCTGCCACCACTACCAGGCACTTGGTGAAAACTCTGGGAGATGATGCGAGACCAAAGGGCAGAACCTTGTATTGGTAATGATGATTTTTCACCTAAAATCTGAGAAACTTGCGAGAGATTGGGTGAATGGGAAAGTGAGTATAAGCCTCCTTGAGATCCAGAGAGCATAACCAATCGTTTTGATCTAGTAGGAGGTACAGGGACGCCAGAGACAGCATCCAAAATTTCTCTTTGATAAGAAATTTGTTGAAAGCTGTGAGGTCCAATATCAGTCGCAGACCTCCTGTCTTCTTCGGGATGAGAAAATACCAGGAATAAAACCCTGCGTTTTGCTGGTCCAAAGGAACCTTCTTGATGGCATTGAGAATGAGCAGGGATTTGACTTCCTGGAGAAGAAGAGAGGACTGAAGAGGGTTGGAAAGAAACTCCTTTGGAGGATGATCTGGAGGAATATCGAGGAAATGAAGAGAATATCCGTCTCGAATGATATTGAGAATCCAGAAATCGGTGATTAGTTGCCAATGATGATGGTAATGGGTTAGATGACCTCCAATGGGGAGAGGAAGAGGCAGAGTTATCTGGATTGAGATTATGCTCTCAAGTAGTCTTTCAAAAAGGATGATTTGACTTGGTAGCAGAGGTCTGAGGGTTTTGAAGAAACTGTTAACACTGCTTTTTCTGCTGCGGCCTGGAAAGAGGAGTAGACTTTGGTGTATAATGCCTCTGATATGAAGCAGATGGTTTGAAAGGCTTGGAGGCAGAGGATTTAGACTTAGGCCTGAGCAGTGAATTAAAGGACTTTCAGTTGCATTTCCAAAAAGTTCATCTTCAAGGCAGGGGATATTAGCTAAGTGATTCTGGAGATTAGCATCCATATCCGCTATCCTTAGCCATGCAAGCCTCCTCATAGCCTCCTCATTGCCGAAACTCGGGAAGACATCTCAAAGGCATTGTATGCAGATTGTACCATATGCTGTCTAAAGTTGAGTGAGAGTATTAAACAAATGCTGGAATTCTGACTTCCTATGCGATGGAAGATACTTGTAATAGTTTGGCATTTGCTTTACCAAATATTTGAGATAACAGGTAAAATAAAAATTGTAATTGATGACTCTATTAACCAGCATGGAATTCTGGTAGAGACATCTTCCAAATCAGTCCATTGTCCGACCTTCCTAGCCTGGAGGAACTGTGGCATAGACTTTAGGAGAAAATATTTTGAGAGTGTATTCAATCACAAGAGATTGATGTGATAGCTGAGGCTTATCAAAACCAGGAACGTGAATAATTTTGTATTAAGAATCCAGTTTCCTAGGAGCAGCTGGAACAGAATAAGGGGACTCCCAATTCTTATGAAGAGTTTCTTTCAGGATACCATGTAAAGGAAGTATGAGAAGTTCATTTGGAGGATGTTTGTAGTCCATGGTCTCAAGAAACTCCGCTGAATACTTGGAATCTGCCTCCAATTTTACAGCCATGTCTTTACTCTGTATGTGAGGTGGTGCGAGATGAATATTCTGCCTGTGAATCATAAGCTTCTGTAGAAATTGGTGCTTCATGAGCAGAATCAAGCTGAAGGTCTGAATCTACAGAATTGAAGGAGAACAGTACAGGTCCAATGGAACAAGTGATATGCTTATCTGAGCATTTGGGAGAAATATGTCTGGATTTTGAAGAATGCTTGCCAGACTGAGAGGACACCAGACATGGAGATGAATGCCCTGATTGACTAGAACAAGTCTCATAAGAATGAGGTTTCTTATGTGGATGCCTTGGAGAAGGAGATCGATGCCTTGAAGATCGATGCTTTGTGGAAGGAAATCGGTACCTTGAAGAACGGTGTCTAGAAGAACGGCTCGATAACGATGATTGGTGCTGAGATTGGCACGGTACTGATGAGGCAGTGGTAGTACCTGCATCTCGCATGGGGTGACACTCAGACTGGACCAGTACCAGAGGAGCCGACATGGAGGTGACAAGTTGGAACATATCCCCAAACTCTAATTGAAAGAGAGTATCAAGCTCTTTAAAAGCCTGCACCAACACCTGTGGCTTGGATGCCGGTATCAACAGTGCTGTGGCTCGCTCCAGACAGGATGACATAGATGAAGATGCACCCCTTGAAGTTGAAGCTAGCCGCATTAATGGTCTCTGTTTTGGCCGGTATGACTAGATTCGATGCCTTAGAGGCCTGAGAGACCGTCTGGGAAGCTGGTGACTTCTTAGCTGGCTTACCTGATGAAGATATAGCCTGCGACACCGAGATGGAAGCTGGTACCTCATAGGATGGCGATGCTTTCAATGTCAATGGCTTAGAGGGTGTCTAAGGTACCTGTGATGTATCCATGGTACCAAAGAGAAGTCTTTGTTCTAACAAGTGGCTTTTTATAAAACGCTTCTGAAGCGTCGAACAGCACGTACAAGAGTCCACGTGATGGTCTGGGCCAAGGCACTGAATACACCAATTATGTGGGTCAGTTAGTAAAATAGTGCACTGACACCTGCTGCACTTTTTGAAGCCAGTTAATGGGCAGAACATGGGAGGGAAAACTGCCTCAGCCAAATCAAACCCCGAAGGCGGAGGCAAAGGCCCCGCCATCAAAAATGGCTTTGACAAAAATAACAAAGAAAAAAGTCAAAGTCTTGTTTTAAAAAACTTTTATACAAAAATAAAAGAAGAAAAAACAGTGAACGCACGAGTGGGAAGGCAAAAAGAAAATAGAGACCGTTTATACATGACTTTGTAGCTGTGTGGAAAACTGAGAACTGAGGATCGCGCCTATGTCAGGCAGGATGGTACTTGCATGGTGTGGTCAGTCGCGAACTTTCTTAAGTTCTTAAAGAGCAAGAGCGCTTTAGCAGCTGTCCGTACCAGGGCTCCGTGAATGATGTCACTCACATGAGAGAATATGCTGCCTGCTTGTCCTGGGATAAGCACAATTACTTACCGGTACACCAACAGTAGCACACTGGACAATTGCGCCCCGACAATTCCACTCTGTTAAATATGCGCATGACAATGTCCTGCGCGCATTTGACTAGTCACCATAAAGAACTGTTCCGGGGAAAATGGTGGAAGCACTGATAAAAGAAAACATTGATGAACATTTTGAAAGAAACGAACTTCTGATAACCAGCCAACATGGTTTCTGCAAGAGTAGATCGTGCCTAACGAACTTATTCTTCGAAGGAATTAACAAACGGGTGGACAGAGGAAACCCCACAGACATCATATATCTGGATTTCCAGAAAGCCTTTGACAAGGTGCCCCATGAACGCCTACTCCGGAAACTAAAGAACCATGGGATGGAAGGAGACGTACATAGATGGATCAGAAACTGGTTGGCGGGTAGGAAACAAGGGTGGGAGTGAAAGGCCACTACTTGGAATGGAGGAGGGTCATGAGTGGGGTCCCGCAGGGCTTGTTGCTCAGGCCGCTGCTATTTAATATATTCATAAATGATCTAGAAACAGGGACAAATTGTGAGATAATAAAATTTGCGGAGACACCAAACTATTCAGTGGAGCTCGGACTGAAGAATTGCAAAGGGACTTGAACAAACTAGGGGAATGGGCGACGAGATGGCAGATGAAGTTCAACGTTGAGAAATGTAAAGTATTACATGTGGGAAACAGAAACCCGAGGTATAACTATACGATGGGAGGGATGTTATTGAATAAGAGTACCCAAGAAAGGGGAGTAATGGTGGACATGACAATGAAGCCGACGGCACAGTGTACAGCGGCTGCTAAGAAGGCAAATAGAATGCTAGGCATAATCAAGAAGGGTATTACAACCAGAATGAAAGAAGTTATCCTGCCGTTGTATCGGGCGAAGGTGCGTCCACATCTGGAGTACTGCGTCCAATATTGGTCGCCGTATCTTAAGAAGGATATGGCGTTACTCTAGAGGGTTCATAGGAGAGCAACACGTCTGATAAAAGGTATGGAAAACCTTTCATATGCTGAGAGATTGGAGAAACTGGGACTCTTTTCCCTGGAGAAGAGGAGACTTAGAGGGGATATGATAAAAGACTTAAAAGATCATGAAGGGCATAGAGAGAGTAGAGAGGGACAGATTCTTCAAACTTTCGAAAAATAAAAGAACAAGAGGGCATTCAGAAAAGTTGAAAGGGGACAGATTCAAAACGAATGCTAGGAAGTTCTGCTTTACCCAACGTGTGGTGGACACCTGGAATGTGCTTCCAGAGGGCATAATAGCGCAGAGTATGGTACTGGGGTTCAAGAAAGGACTGGACAATTTCCTGCTGGAAAAGGGGATAGAGGAGTACAGATAGAGGATTACTGCACAGGTACTGGACCTGTTGGGCCGCCGCGTGAGCGGACTGCTGGGCGCGATGGACCTCAGGTCTGACCCAGCGGAGGCATTGCTTATGTTCTTATGTAACTGAACCTCTGGCTTTGTCTTCCCTATCAGCCAGTCTAACCAAAAGCACAGCTGAGCAGCCTAATAGTAACAAAACAGGTTAGGTATCACCCTCCCTCCTACTCTCTTGCACCCCACAAGACCCTCATGGCCAACCTTGGGGATTTCCTCTTCCAAATAAATCTGAGAAACTCTGTATGTAAATGCTGCAATACTTTCTTGAGAGACCTGAACGGGCAGAGTTTGAAACAAAAACAGGTGTGGGAGAACTGTTATCCTGCCCCACCATGACAGTCAAAGCCCATTCCATTCTTGTAGGTCAACACGCACCTGCCATGCTATGCGAGAATAATACTTGTACGATTTAGTCAAATCCTGGAAGATCTGAATACCCAGATAACATATACCCTGCCTTCCAAGTTTAAAAAGGAAAACACTGGGCTTAATTCTGTTCTTCCTCATCAGTTATGGTAATTCCCAAAAGCTTAGATTTATCAATGTTGTATGGGGACATATTACTCTGATTCTGAAGACTGCGGTTCCACTATCATATGAAGTGGTAATATGTGGGACGTTGTTATCTCCTACATCTCCAGTAGACAGACATAAAAACAGGTTATTGGGTATAATGACTGGGGGTAGCCATCCAAATGATTATGAAAAATTGGAAGAATTGTGACCGATTAAATCTCACATTTTGGTGGAATTTGTTATGCTTGTGTTATAGATACGAGAAAATAATTTTTGAGCAAAAGGGTAATAAATTGTTTAATCTGACGTAGGGCCCATTGACCAATTTTATTGATTCTAATTGAATGGTTTTTCCCTTTACTTATGGTTATATTTTATACCAGTGTTTTTCAACCTTTTTACACCCGTGGACCGGCAGAAATAAAAGAATTATTTTGTGGACCAGGACTAAAATTTAAAAACCCCATTTCCGCCCCATCTCTGCGAGCTCGGTCCCCACAAATCATTTGATCCCATCCGCACAAGCCTCAGTTATGATTTTATACTGAATGTATTTTATTAAAGTATAAAAAGAAACAATATTCTGTACAATTGTCATTTTATAAATACAAATAATACAGAGCAAGGATCAACAAAACCCCCGTCTCCCCTCCCCTTCACATATCTACTATCAAGAAAACTGAATAAGCCATGCTACACAGAAATATCATGCTAACAGAATACTGCAGTCACACATGACAGGAATAGTGTTAGGAGAGCGCAACTAGGGCAACTACTCCCTGGTCAGAGAGCGCCCTAAGCTAGCTGGAAGCTACAGAAGCACTGCCTGGGCTTTGCAGTCCCCAATTATATCTAGCAGGATATATATTTCAAATCTGATATATTCTAATCACAAAATAGAAATAAAATTATTTTTTTTCTACCTTTTGTCGTCTCTGATTTCTGCTTTCATCTTCTTTTCACTCTTCCTTCCAGCGTCTGCTCTCTGTCTCTTCAATTCAGCATCTGCCCCTTCCATCCACTGTCTGCCCTCTCCCCCTTCCATATGGTATCTGTCTTCTTTCTATGCCCCTCTCCCCTTTCCATTCAGCCTGTGCCCCCTCTGTCCTTTTTACATGATTCATCCCAGGTTCACTGCTCTTTTCATTTTTATCTACACCAGATCTAGCATCGTTGTTCCTCTCTGCTTATTTCTCTGCTGACCCCTTCCCATCATCAATCTCTCTTTCTCATGCCTGTCCCTCCCCTTCCCCTCCTCTTATCTCCCTGCCAACTGTTTCCTTCCTTTTTTCCTTCTCCCTTCCCTCCTCCTCCTGTCCAGCAGTAACTCTCTTCCCTTCCTCCCCTCCCAGCAGCATCTCTCCTTCTCCTTCCCTCCAGGTCCAGTAGCAGCTATCCCTTTTTTCCCTTGTCCAGAAGCTTCCCAGACTCCTTTCCCTCCTCCCCTCCCAGCAGCATCTCTCCTTCTCCCTCTCCAGGTCCAGTAGCAGCTGTCCCTTTATTTTCCCTTGCCCAGCAGCTTCCCAGCCTCCAACAGTGGCTTTCTCCCCTCTCAGCAGCTCTCCTTAATTGCCAGCGCAGCGATTCAGGAAGGCAGCCTCGGGTCCTTTGTTGGGTCGCGCCGCCTCTGAGGAAAGAGGAAGTTGCATCATCAGAGACGGCCGCGACTCAGCAAAAGCCCCAAGACTGCGCTGGTAAGTAAGGAGAGCTGCAGAGAGGGGAGAAAGCCATTGTCGGAGGCTCTCCATGATCTCTCCGGCCCAGCGTGGCCCAGCTGAAAATATCTCGATCTTGCTGGCCCTGCGCGAACCAGCAGGAAATTGAAGTTAATCAATCTTGCTGGCCCTGTGCAGACAGGCAGAAATTTCCTGCGGACTGACACCGGTCCACGGACCAGCGGTTGAAGAACAGTGTTTTACACATCCAGGGAAGTGGGTGGGTGGGAGGAAGAAGGTTAGTGTATAGGGACTGGTTTATTAATGTTTTGTAAGTATTAATGTATGATTATTTTGAATACATTGAAATCAGGGGGGGATGGGGTGAAAATGATTCTTAAGTATTTTATTGTTGGATGTAAGTGCTGTTTTTCAAATAACTTGAAAATGAGTTCTTGTATGCACTGTTTTTGGTTTGAAAATGAATAAAGATATATATTTTAAAAAATGTTGTATTTAAGAACATAAGAATAGCTTTACTGGGTCAGTAGTCTATTCTCATGGTGGCCAATCCAGGTCACTAGTACCTGGTCAAAACCCAAAAAGTAGCAACATTCCATGCTACCGATCCAGGGCAAGAAGAGGCTTCCCCCATGTCCTAACATACTATGGACTTTTCCTCCAGGAATTTGTCCAAACCTTTCTTAAAACCAGCTACGCTATCCGCTTTTACCACAACCTCTGGCAATGCGTTCCAGAGCTTAACTATTCTCCGAGTGAAAAAATATTTCCTCCTATTGGTTTTAAAAGTATTTCCCTGCAGTTTCATTGAGTGTCCCTTAGTTTTTGTAATTTTTGACAGAGTGAAAAATCGATACACTTGTACCCGCTCTACTCCACTCAGGATTTTGTAGACTTCAATCATATCTCCCCTTAGCCTTCTCTTTTCCAAGCTGAAGAGCCCTAACCTTTTTAGTCTTTCCTCATACGAGAGGAGTTCCAGCAACTTTATCTTCTTGGTCGCTCTTCTTAGGAATCTTTTCTAGTGCCGCTATATCTTTCTTGAGATAAGGAGTCCAGAATTGAACGCAATACTCCAAATGAGGTCACACCATGGAGCGATAGAGGCATTATAATATCTTTAGTCTTGTTAACCATCCCTTTTTTAATAATTCCTAGCATCTTGTTTGCTTTTTTGGCTGCCACCGCACATTCAGCGGAAGGGTTCATTGTATTGTCTACAATGACACCCAGATCCCTTTCTTGGGCGCTAAACCCCAAGGTGGATCCTAGCATCCGGTAACTGTGATTTGGTTATTCTTCCCAATATGCATCACTTTGCATTTGCCACTTGGCTGCCCAGTCTTCCAATTTTCCTAAGATCTGCCTGCAATATTTCACAATCCACATGCGTTTTAACAACTTTGAACAGTTTAATGCAGACATGGGCAAATTACGGCCCACAGGTCATATCTGGCCCGCTGACCATCTGAACCCCGCCAACCACAAGCCCTACAAACCTCCCTCCAGAGCAGCATCGGGCTGACAGCATTCTAAACAGGCTGCTTCACGGCCTTCTCTCGTCAGGGAATCCCTTCTGCCGCATCACTGATATCATCAGTAACGTGGCATATGGAAGGCCCCAACGAGAAAAGACCATGAAGCAGCCTGTTTAGAGTGCTGCTGGCCCTACACTGCTCTGGGAGGAGGAATGTAGGGTTCACGGTTGGCGGGGTTCGGATGGGAGGGAAGCAGGAAGGTCAGCGGGGGTTCAACTGCGCGGTGGGGGCAAGTGCTCAAGGGTTCTGCTGCACAAGGGATGGGAGGTACAGAGGGAAAGATAGAAACTGGGCAAGGGTTCTGCTGCACAAGGGATGGGAGGGAGGGAAGAATAGAAGCTGGGCAAGGGTTCTGCTGCATAGGGGGTTGGGAGGATGCGGGATAGAAAGATGCTGCAGAGGGAAGGCACAAGGGGATGGGTGAGAGGGGAGGAAAGATGCTGCACATGTGGAGAAGAGAAAGGAAAGAGGAAGAATTGGGGTGAAGGAGAGGAAGGGAGAGATGATCATGTACATTCGTTTTGTACAAAAACCTTTTATGCTATGATATTTACATTTAATTTATATTAGTTCACACAAACACTCCATCAATCTGCTCTTGGTCCGACCCCTCTGTCAAATTTAAGAACCCACTGTGGCCGAGTCAAAAAGTTTGTCCACCCCTGGTTTAGTGTCATCTGCAAATTTAATCACCTCATTCGTCGTTCTAATTTCCAGATCTTTTATATATATATATATATTTTTTTTAATTCTTTATTCATTTTAAAACTTTCATCAAGTGTACAAAAATTGCAACATAATAACATAGATTTAACCACTTGTACATCTTATCATTATAACTTATAGTTGTAAATATAACCCTCCCTCTCCCATCCTGAAATCCCTTTAGTAATTTTTATTTTTCATATAATAGAAACCCTCCCCCCACCCTACCCTTATCTTACATATTAAATATAGAA
The DNA here is from genome assembly GCF_902459505.1 of Geotrypetes seraphini. Classification (NCBI taxonomy): domain Eukaryota; kingdom Metazoa; phylum Chordata; class Amphibia; order Gymnophiona; family Dermophiidae; genus Geotrypetes; species Geotrypetes seraphini. The sequence goes on along the minus strand of NC_047088.1, from coordinate 105,278,390 downwards.
ATATTAGAAAAATGGCATCAATCATGACAAAAGGACGTTAATGGTTCCCAAATTTTAATGAAGTTTTTATAATTTCCATTTTGCACCGCTATTGATCTTTCCATTCTGTATATGTGGCAAACTGAATTCCACCAAAATTTAAAATTGAGCCTACTATGGTCTTTCCAGTTATTAGTAATATGTTGAATGGCTACTCCGGTCAAAATCAATAATAGTTTGTTTTTACACATTGATATCTGACTCTTTTTTCTCATAGACATACCAAAAAGTACAGTATCATAAGTTAATGCTACGTGATTTTCTAATAAACAATTTACTTGACCCCAGATTGAGTTCCAAAAGGCTAAGATATGGGGACAATAAAACAAAAGATGATCTAAAGTCCCCATATCCAGATTACAATGCCAGCATCTATTAGACAAAGAACTATTTAACTTTTGCAATTTAACTGGGGTCCAAAAAGCTCTATGTAACAAAAAAAACCAAGTTTGTTTCATTGACGCCGACATTGTACATCTCATTCTCCAAGACCAAATTTGTGGCCATTGAGATGCTGAAATATCATGCTTGATCTCAATGCTCCAAATATCCCTAAGAGTATTTTTTGGCTTCTTTTTAACCAATTCACTAATAATTTTATACCAGTGTGCGGCCTGATGTCCCAGAAAGTCCGCCTGAAAACATAAAAATTCTATGCTAGGTTGAGTATTCAAATTTTTCCATTCAGGGAACCCTGCCTGAATGGCCTGCTTCAATTGCAACCAATGAAAAAATTGCTTTTTGTGAAGCCCAAATTTATGTTGCAATTGTGTAACATCCAGCAGCTTACCATTAGTAATTACATCATTTAAAGTTCTGATACCTGCAATTATCCAATGTTTCCAGACAATCTTGAAACCACCAATTTGAATCTTGGAGTTTAGCCATATGGATTGATTCGTTGAGTTATTAATAGTAATTGCTGTTAAATTACTGACAAACCGTAATGTTTTCCAAGTATCCATTAGAATTCTATTTTCTTTGTACAATCTGGGCATCTTGATACTGAGCACATGAGAAAGATGTAAAGGAAACATGAGTCGCCATTCCAAATATAACCAATCAGGAGTATACTCAATGAGATCCGGGAGGACCTTGACGTAAAATATAGGCTTGATGGTACCTATAAAAGTTTGGAAAATTTACCCCGCCCTCCTTAATTGGTCTTTGCAAAGATGCTATAGCAATTCTAGGAGTTTTACCAAGCCAAATAAATTTTATAATAATCGAGTTCAATTTTTTATAAAAAGATCCATGAAAAAATACTGGTATCATACCCATTTGATAGCAAACTACAGGTAGAATCATCATTTTAACAGTTTGAACTCTCCCCCACCAAGATAAATGTAATGGATTCCAATGCTCACATAATTCCGTAACCTTTTTTAACAGCTTTTTTCATTTTCTTTTACAGTCTCATCTACTGTATTTTTAATCCATATTCCTAAATATTTTAAACCATCATCCTTCCAAACAAAAGAAAAGGACTCAAACATACTTTTTAAACAATGTACATTGAGTGGAAGAAGTTCAGACTTATTCCAATTTATTTTATATCCTGAAAATTTACCGAACTTGTCTATCAAGTCTAACAAACAAGGAATGGAGGAAACAGGATTTCTCAAATATAATAAAATATCGTCTGCATAAGCAGAGAACTTATATTTCCAATCATTACGAGGAATACCCTGTATCCCCTTTGCTTGATTAATAGCTAATAATAGGGGTTCTAATACTATATCAAAAAGCAAAGGAGATAGTAGACAACCCTGTCTAACTCCCCTATGTAAATGAAAACGATCTGACATTTTATTATTGATATATAATCATTTATAAATAAGTTAAATAGCACCGGTCCCAGTACAGATCCCTGTGGCACTCCACTGTTTAGTCTCCTCCATTGAGAAAAATGACCATTTAACCCTTCCCTCTGTTTTCTATCCGATAACCAATTCCTTTTTTTTTCCAAAGTCTTTATTCATTTTTCATCTTACATCAAGTGCACAATATTACATCATTTAAATTTATACATATCACTTGAATTTCTTTCTATTATTATCTTAAATACATAAATTTATTCCCTCCCCACCCACCCTTCCCACAAAAATTTTAATCATAAATTTTGTATAAATATTACATTCTTATCTAATGATGAAACCTTAAATAGAATTTTATACCACCCCCTCCCCCATATTATAAATGTACTTTCAATGGAAAATGGTGTATAATCATTGCAATAAGTTGTCAATGGCCCCCAGATCTTTTTAGAATTATTATAATTTCCTTTTTGTATGGTAATTGTTCTTTCCATTTTGTAAATATGGCACAATGAATTCCACCAAAAAGTATAGTTAAGTCTGTTATAATTCCTCCAATTCCTGGTGATATGTTGTATGGCGACTCCTGTCATAATCAATAAAAGTTTATTATTATTTGATGAAATTTGACTTTTTGTTCTCATTGACGTACCGAACAGAATTGTATCATATGATAATGCTACATGGTTTTCTAGTAAACAATTAATTTGAGACAAAATTGATTTCCAAAAGGCCATAATACAGGGAAAGTAGAATATTAAATGATCCAGAGTCCCTGCTTCCAGATTATAATGCCAGCATCTATTAGACTTAGAGCTATCTAACTTTTGTAATCGAACTGGAGTCCAAAATGCTCTATGTAACAAAAAGAACCAAGTTTGGCTCATAGATGCGGACACTGTACATCTCATTCTCCAAGACCAAATTTGTGGCCATTGAGATGCAGAAATTTGATGCTTAATCTCAATGCTCTAAATGTCTCTAAGACCAGTCTTTGGTTTTTTATTCATATATCCAGATATCAATTTATACCACTGTGTGGCCTGGTGACCCAAGAAGTCCGCTTGAAAGCATAAGAACTCCAAACTATACTGATTATTGAGATTTTTCCTTTCAGGGAACCCCTTCTGAATAGCCTGCTTCAGTTGCAACCATTTAAAGCTTTGTGATTTATTAAGACCAAATTTATGTTTCAACTGTGAAAAATCAAGCAGTTTACCATTTGAAATATCGTAACATCATCTAAAATCCTTATACCAGCAATAATCCAATGCTTCCATATGACTTTAAATCCGCCAATTTGAATCTTGGAGTTTACCCATAAAGATTGATTTGTTGATTTGTGTATTGGGTTAGGTGTTAAATTACCTGACATAACGCAATGTTTTCTATGTATCCATTAATATTCTGTTCTCTTTATATTTCCTAGGCATCTTGATACTGAGAACATGAGATAAATGTAAAGGAAACATGAGTCGCCATTCCAAATACAACCAATCTGGGGTATTTTCCATGAGCTCTGGGAGGACCCAATACATACCCTGGCGTAAAATACCTATAAATGATGATACCTATAAAAGTTGGAAAAATAAGGACTGCGACGAGATAGTTTGTCTCCGGCGAAAGCGTAGCCTTTGCACTCTAGCGAGACGCCAATTCCGTAACTGTAAATAAGCGAACCGCAGCGCGTAACCCCCCCACCCCTAAAAGTGACAGTAAAATCTGATACATCCTTCCTCCCCTCCCCCAGCGCCGGGAAGACCAAAGGGTAGGGAATTGCCCGGTAAGATAACCAAGACTGAAGGGGGCTCCTTACCGCGGGCGAACGTGGTAGAAGCAGCCCATTTGCCTCTCTGGCAACAGCCTCTTTTCCCACCACCAGCTGAGGGAGGTAGCCGTAACCCGGCCCACAAAGGCACGTGAGAGGGGTGTGGCTAAACGGACTCGGGAGAGATGCGGCGGTAAATGTGCTCGAGAGACCCATATGAGAGGCGGGCTCCGTCTCTGGCAGTGTTTGAGGCCCATGCTTTGCACCCCCCCTGCCCATATCATTGTCCAAGTTAGATTGTAAGCTCTTCCAAGCAGGGACCGTCTATAGATGTCAAAATGTTACAGCGCGGGGTACAGCCTTTCAGCGCTATATAAGTGATAACCAGTAGTAGTACACTTCTCCCTCCGTATTCACTGTGATAGGGGGATTAACAGAACCGCAAATATAGAAAATCTTTTTCATATGTTATTCGCTCAAATGCTGAAACCGCAAATACGGAGGGAGAACTGTAGTACTAGACATGAACCAGTCTCATCATGCATGTACATGCTTATTCCAAATATCTGTATAGAGCAAATGGGTAGAAAGATGATTAAGCATGTCCGCTTGGCATGGCAGGGTCATGTGTAGGAGATGATCGCGGTCTCTTATTCCTGGTTCATAGTCAAATGCGCGCAAGACAACAGCGCGTGGACAATCGGGCGCAAGACAAGTGAGCGCAAAGACACCTGAGCGCCAAGACAACTGAGCGCAAGACATTTGAGCGCAAGACAATTTCAGTAACAAGCACGAGCAGGACAACTGAGCGCAAGACATCTGAGCGAGAGACATGTGAGCGCCGGCAAGTGAGCGCAAGACATTTGAGCGCAAGACAATTTCAGTAACAAGCACGAGCGGGACAACTGAGCGCAAGACATCTGAGCGAGAGACATGTGAGCGCTGGCAAGTGAGCGCAAGACATCTGACCGCCGGCAAGTGAGCGCAAGACATCTGAGCGCAAGACATCTGAGACATGTCTCTTGCGCTATTATCTTTGCACGCTATTATCTTTGCGCTGATTTATCTTGGCATTTTTGTCGGAGCGCTGTTGTCTTGCGCGCATTTGACCTGTCACCTTCCAATGACAGACAGACAGCGTCCAGGGAGAGAGACAGACAAATAAAAAAAAAACCAAAAAAACAGACATACAGACATCTACTCTAGCACCCGTTATTGTAACGGGCTTAAACACTAGTACCTAAATATTTTAATCCATCTTCCTTCCACACAAATGAAAATGAATCAAACAAACCCTTAGCACAATGTACATTAAGTGGAAGAATTTCTGATTTGCTCCAATTTATCTTATATCCTGAAAATTTTCCAAATTTCTCTATCAACTCCAGCAAGCATGGAATGGTAGTTTCCGTATTTCTCAAATAAAGCAGTATATCATCTGTGTTCCCTTTGCTTCTTGAATGGCTAATAACAAGGGTTCTAATACAATATCAAAAAGCAAAGGAAATAATGGACAACCTTGTCTAACCCCCCTCTGCAAGTTAAACCTCTCTGATAAATTATTATTAATAAACAGTCTTGCAGCAGGAGAGCTATACAACGTCTGAATCATTTGTATAAATCCTGAACCTATGCAAACCATTCTAATGCTTGATACATAAAAATCCATTCAACTCGATCAAAGGCTTTCTCTGCATCCAAAGACACAGAAAAAGCTGGATCATTCATGGCTTTGGTTAAATTTAACATATGAAAAGCCAATCTGGTATTATTTGAAGAATGTCTCTTAGCAATAAATCCCGTTTGGTGCATATCAATAATATAAGGGAGAGCCTTAGCTAAGCGTAAAGCCAATGTCTTAGCTAAAAGTTTTCCATCTACATTAATTAACGAGATAGGCCTGTAGTTTGAAACCAAAGTGGGATCTTTATTTGGCTTTGGCAAAACTATTGTTAATGATTCTGCCATAGTACCCATGATGCAACCTTTAGCTAGTTGAGACTAACTGAACTTTGCCTCCTATCCCATGACTCTTTAATTTTCTCAGGAGCCTCTCAGGAGCCTGTCAAAAGCTTTCTGAAAATCTAGATACACTATTTCAACCGGCTCACCTTTATCCACATGTGTATTTACACCTTCAAAGAAGTCAAGCAAATTGATGAGGCAAGATCCCCCTCGGCTGAATCTGTCTCATCCTATAAAATATAACTCTAAGCGAGCATGCGCACTTAGAGTTTTGTGTTTCCTGGCTCCGTGAGGTGTGCCTCCGTGCTGAATTCAATTTTCGAACACGGCGGCAGACCAGAACACGGAGCAACTCCCCCCTTGCCGTCACTCACCGCCAGAGTGCCGCCTCACTGCTGCCGCTGATTCGGAGGGGGGGGCACAGGCGCACCTGCCAGCATCTTCTCACCCTCCTCACCCGCCCGCCGCGGCTCCTCTCTCGAACCGCACCAGGTCGGGATAGAGAGAGGAGCTGTGGCGTCGGCTTTGAATGAAAACACACATAGACGGGTGGGCGGCCCGCAGACAGGAGGCTGCCGAAGCCGGAAACAAAGCTAACCAGGGGGGGACGGCAAGCGACGGCGAGGAGGGAATGGGAGCAGGCCGCAGAAGCTGTCGGTGCCTGCAGGCCGCGGCGGCTTTAGGCAGATGTCGGTGGAGGGCAGACAATAAATAAAGGAGGTAAGGGTTGCTGCTGGTCATGGGAAGAAGTGCTGATGGACAGGGGGGGCAGAAAAAGGAAGGGAGGCCTACTGCTGGACAGGAGGAACAGAAAAGAGGTACTGCTGGACAGGGGAAAAGGTGCTGATGGACGGGAAGGGGTGGCAAAAAAAGGAAGGGAGGCCTACTGCTGGACAGGGGGAACAGAAAAGAGGTACTGCTGGACAGGGGAAAAGGTGCTGATGGATGGGGGGGGGAAAGGAAGGGAGGCCTACTGCTGGACAGGGGGAGCAAAAGAGGTACTGCTGGACAGGGGGAAAGGTGCTCATGGACAGGGGGGGCAAAAAAAGGAAGGGAGGCCTACTGCTGGACAGGGGGAGCAGAAAAGAGGTGCTGCTAGACAGGGGGGGCAGAAAAAGGAAGAGAGGCCTACTGCTGGACAGGGGGAGCAGGAAAGAGGTGCTGCTGGACAGGGGGGGGGAGTTAAAACAAAGGGAGAAGGGCTTCTGCTGGATTAGGGGACCAGTGAAGGGGTGGTGGTGGACACAGGGGAAGAAAAAGGAAGGGAGAATGGACAGGGGGAGCAGGCAAGGGGTGGTGGTGGACAGCCGAGGAAAAAGAAAGACAGAAAGAAAGAAATACAGAAACAGGCTAAGGAGAGAGAGAGAGAAAGAAAGAAATACAGACACACACACACACACACACACACATATTCTAGCACCCGTTAATGTAACGGGCTTAAAGACTAGTTAAATCATATTTATCTATGTGTTCCACAATTTTATTTTTTATAACTGTTTCCACCATTTTGCTCAGAACTGAAGAAGTCAGGCTTACCGGTCTGTAATTTCCTGGATCTCCCCTGGAACGCTTTTTGGCGTAACATTGGCCACCCCCCCTCCAATCTTCAGGTACTACCGATGATTTTAGCGACAGGTTACAGATCACTAACAGCAGGTCAGCAATTTCATGTTTGAGTTCCTTGAATACCCTGGGATGTATACCATCCGGTCCAGGTGATTTGTTCACATAGATTTCTTTCAGTTCCTCCACATAATCACCCTTGAATACCATTTCTAGTTCTAGTTGATCTCTTATTTCTTCTTCCGTAAAGACTGAAGTAAAGAATTAATTCGGTCTCTCTGCTATGGCCTTATCCTCCCTTATAGAAGCCTAGTGGGCTTTAAGGTCATTTAACAGCACAGGCAAAGACAAGCCTGGATCTGTAACATATAATAGAATGTCATCGGCAAAAAGAGCCATTTTATGGTCTGTAGTCACCAGCCTAATACCCCGTATATTAGGGTGATCACTAATACATATTGCCAAAGGTTCAATGTAAATAGCAAAAAGCAGGAGCAAAAGGAGACACCCCTACCTAGTTCCTTGCTCAATTGGGGAAAAAAATCTATATAAGAGACTTGCTTTTGGCAAGATATAAAATGCTTGCACCCAAGAACAGGAAATGTCTTTCAAATTCATCTGTTTCATAACTGCCCACAGGAAAACCCAGTTCACCCTATCGAAAGCCTGTATGGCATCGATAACCAGCAATGCTGTTTTATTCTGGGTTTGCTGGAAATCCCAGAGTAGATTCAATATCTATTGGATATTCTCTCCCACTTGTCTTTGCTGTATAAATCCAGATTGATCAACATGGATAAGTCCCGGCAACACCCTGATCAATCTTAATGCTAACTCTTTAGCTATTATTTTGGCATCCACATTTAAAAGTGATATGGATCTATAGGTAAACACCAAAAAGTCCAACAGGACAGAGAGCCCATGGGTATAAAACAGTACACTCCACTGAAGAACACTGATGTAAAACCAATTTGTTTATTCCATAAAAGGACACAAGTTGGTTTTACATCAGTGTTCTTCAGTGGAGTGCTCATTGTCCATTCCCACTTCCTTTTGTACTGTAATGGGTCTATAGGTACCAATGGGTCTATAGGACCATAGGGTCCTTACTGGGTTTCAGAAGCACTGTAACCCCTGCATTTCCCATTAAAGTTTACTCTTACTAGTAAATTTTCCAATGCATCTCCAAATTGTTTATAAAATTTACCGGTATACCTATCCAACCCCAGAGGCTTTCCATTTTTTAAGGTATTAATAGCTCCCTCCACCTACCCCAGATAGGGGCTTGGTAATTTATCTCTGTCCCCGTCGGAAACTAGGGATATGCAATTTATACAGAAAGTTCTCAATATCAAAGTGGGTCTCACTAGAATCCCTTTAGTAAGGTTGCTTATAGTAATGCAAAAGAGAGTTCTGTATATCTGTATCTATGTATTGCATCACCCCCTTCGAATCCCATCCTGAATGTGGTGTCTCACACTTACCTGCAATCAAAGGCTTTGGATGGCTTTTCTGTTCCTTCCAAAAGCAGATCTCCTGATTCTGTTACCTCCACTGACCATTTTTTTGAAATGTTCAGCACTGCCTGTACTCAGGAAATCTTCCCAATTCTTTATTCATTTTAAAAAACTTACAATAAGTGTAACATCATTTAAAACTCCAATACAACACTTAGTATTCTATTAAATTCCATATCAGAATTTATCCCCCCCAATTAATTACATTCTTTAAATTAAATAAAACCTATCATAAACCTCATTCTAATATACCTTATTTAATATTCTAACCATAGAACTCCCTCCCCCTTCCCCCATCTTGGATGTGCATTTTTAAGGGGGAAATATAATTTGTACTCGGGAAATCAAGAAAAGGTGTTCCTCTCTATGAAAAATACTGACTACTGTGGTGCACTCTCCAAGGGGTCTTCCCCCTCACTCAAAAGGATCCTAAAAAGGATCTAAGGAGTCTGTAACCTGTAAGTGGGGAGTGGACCCCCCAGGGGGCTGTGCAGACATTTGGTCTGCACAGCCCCCATCCATATTCACTTTGAGCAGGGATAAATTCCACACTACTTTGCCAGCACTTCCTGACAGTACTCCTTCCAAATGACTCAGCACTGTCACCCTCCTCCTAACCTTGAGTCCTCATTCCCAACTCCAGCTGAGTGACTTGGTTCAATTTAACTCTGCCTTTGTTTGGTTGTTTCTTGCTCCCAGGTCCAAGCACTCAAGAACTCTTTTCCAAAATGCAAAGATGAGGGGCAATGCTCCAGTAGAAGAGGCTCCAAAGGATGTTCCTACAGAAGGTTGAGGGAGAGGGATGCAATCCCATCAGGCTGCATTGCATGGCATGGCATAGCTGAATTGGACATAGCTATGATTCTAATTTTTCAAATATATGGAGCCCAAGATTCATCAACTAATTGCCCCTTAAAAAGCAGCTACCAATTTCTCTCTTCAAAACCTACTAGACCAGATCTGGATGCCACAGAAGCTCACCTACTAGTTGCTGGAGACGGAGAAATATTGGCTGGTTATTATAAACTGCACAGGACCCTTTATAGGGTGAAGGCATTGCACCAGTAATTCTCAGGCTCCATTTGCTGGCAGGAGAGCATATACCCACATATCTACACTGATCTGGAGAGACAATATGAGGACAAAACACATCAAGCTTATTAACTTATACAGCAACTAAACATTAAACATAAGATGAAAAAATATTATTCATAGTATTCACTGAACAATGCTGGACTTGTTCAGTGGCAGTGCCACATGGAGGAACCAAGATTTGGCTTTCAGCTCAGTTTTACCACTTCCCAGATCAGGTGGGACTGGTAATAAGGTAGAAACCATGATCATAGCCCCTGATAACAGGGAGCATCATACCTTGGGTTGCATGAGTGGTGCAGCTATACAGGGTGCAAATATGAAGGAGCACAAAAATCACTCCACACCCACTGTCTCCTCTCACTGGCAATGCAGGCAGAGTAGGTGGCACCAGTGGGCAAGTTACACAAGGAGAAAGTATAGTTCAGTAGAGTCCTGGTTAGGCAGATGAGATTCAGTTATCACAAAAATGTAATATCCTGTGGCTAGATCTAGGATCCATGATTTCAGGTTTTGAAAGAGCCCTCAGGTGTGGTCCCTAACTAAGGACTGTCACTGCTATGACTGGACTAAATTAAATTGGGAAAAAATATAAACAGGGTAAGAATTAGAGAGTTGCGCGGGGACAGAAATCCCACCCGTCCCCACCCGTCCCCGCCAAAATCCCACCCATCCCCACCCGTCCCCGTGAGGAATCCCTCCGTCCCCACCCGTCCCCGTGAGGAATCCCTCCGTCCCCACCCGTCCCCGCGAGGAATCCCCTCCGTCCCCACCCGTCCCCCGCGAGGAATCCCCTCCGTCCCCACCCGTCCCCGCGAGGAATCCCCTCCGTCACCATCCTTCCCTATAAACTTCAGAAATAGTTATTTTATTTAATTATGCTACTGAATTAAAGGCTCTGGTAGAGACCCATTTACAAATAAGCAAAGAGACTATTAATTTGGAAATATTAATTGGGAAGAATACATACTTTGTAAATGGGTTTCTACCAGAACCTCTAATGTAAATATAAAATATAAATACTCAGCTGATGAGAACCCACAAACTGTCAGCTGAGGACTTCCTTTGCAGTTGGCCTGGGGTCCCTTTTGCCAAGCTTGGCAGGCAGCAGTAGCGTCCCTGAGTCACAGATGCTGGCACCTCAGTGGCTCATGGATGCTGCCAGCGACTGCTGCGCTTGGTGGAGGGGAGTTCTGACCATCTCTAGAGGAGGTCCTCTGCTGGCGGTGCTTGGGGATCCCCACCAGTCACAGCAAGGGCCAACAAGTACTTCAACACTGTAGAAATAAAACCAGAAATGCATTTCCTTTTCTTTTGAACACAAAATAAAGATATCTGCCATATACATTTCCCAAGGCAGATGACTCTATGCAATGTCACCTCGGTAACAAAATACAAAAATAGACAAATACACCCCCTCCCTTTTTACTAAACCACAATAGTAGGTTTTAGCACAGGGAGTTACGCTGAATGCCTCGCGCTGCTCTCAATGCTCATAGGCTCCCTGCGCTAAAAAACAATATTGCGGTTTAGTAAAAGGGAGCCATAGTGCAAAATATAGACAGCAGATATAAATTCTCAAAACAGACACATTTTGATCACTAAATTGAAAATAAAATCATTTTTCCTACCTTTGCTGTTTGGTGATTTCATGAGTCTCTGGTTGCACTTTCTTCTTCTGACTGTGCATCCAATCTTTCTTCCTTTCTTTCAGCCTCCTGTATGTTTCCTCTCCTCCAGACCTCATTCTCTCCCCCAACTTTTTCTTTCTGTCTCCCTGTTCCCCCTTCTTTCTGTCTCTCTGTCTGCCCCCTTTCTTTCTTTCTCCGTGCCCTCCCCCAAGCCACTCGGTTTGCTGCCACAGCCATCGGAGAATAGCCCCTAAGCCACCGCCGTCCCAAGCTTTCCCTGCAGAAGCGTCGCGCTGACCAGCATTCCGCTCCCTGACGTCAATTCTGACGTAGGAGAGGAAGTTCCGGGCCAACAAGGCATTTCTCCTCATTCCATCCAGCCTGAGCCCCATCTCTCCTTGATCCAGCATTTCCCTTCTGTGTCTGTCAGAATTACCATTCCACCTATTTTCCAGCATCACCCTTCTTTGTGTCCATCTCACCTATATCCGTATCTCACCACTTTTTCAGAATCTTCATTTGTCTCTGTCCTTGTCTTTACCCCATATTCACCATTTGCCCTTTCAATGTCTTTATCTCCCCCCCCCCCACACACACACTTTTTCAGCATTACTTCTATGTCTCTATTTCACCTCCTCTTCATGTCCCCTCTGTATCTCTATCCTTATTCAGAAGGTCCTGCTTACCCTTTCTCTTCTTTGTGTCACTATCTCCATTTTCAGCTTTCCCCCCTTTTCCTTTGTTAATGCACCCTGTAGCCAGAATCTTTCCACCCTCTCTCCACTCCGGCCCAGCCCAGTATGAAATATTTCCTTTTGTTTCTCTCCCCTCTCTCTTCTCCTCCCTCACCCACGAGTCCTGCATCTGGCCCTCTCCCTTCTACCTGCACCTGGCAACACCCCCCTGCTCCGCGGCTCTCTTCAGCAACTCGTCAGCAGCGGTGATCAAGACAAGCTGCCGACATCGAGGCCTTCCCTCTACGAGTCCCACCTTTGTGGAAAAAGGAAGTTGAAACAAGCGGGACTCGCAGAGGGTAGGCCCCGACGTCAGAAGCTGCTGCTGAGTTGCCGAAGAGAGCCGCAGGTAGAAGGGAGAGGGAGATAGGAAGGCTGTAGAAGCTCCGGAGCATGACACCGAACCCGGCCAGGATGATTTCTTTTTCAGGCTGCTGCTGCCGCTGCCATCCCCCACCCGAAATGACAAAAAACAGCCTAATGCCCGCGTCGGGAAATAGCCATGCTGAGCAGTGAGCTCAGCACGTACACAGATGAAAGCCTTGCTTGCTGATTGGTCCGGCGGCACGGTGGGGCGGGGCCACCGGACCAATCAGCAAGCAAGGCTTTCATCTGTGTACGTGCTGAGCTCACTGCTCAACATGGCTATTTCCCGACGCGACGCCGGCCAGACTTGTAAGCTGCATGCTTGCATCGCCAGAATTTAGGTAGGTTGTTTTCATCCCCGTGGGAGTCCCGTGGGCAAGGGGGCGTCCCCGTGGGAGTCCCGTGGGTCAGGGGGGCATCCCCGTGGGAGTCCCGTGGGCCAGGGGGCGTCCCCGTGGGAGTCCCGTGGGCCAGGGGGGGAACCCGCGGGATCCCCGCGGGACCCGCGGGATCCCCGCGATCCCCGTTCCCGTGCAGACCTCTAGTAAGAATCCCAAGACATCTGAGAATAGGGCTCATGATGCAGAAATAAGAATAAACTTCCACATAAAAAAACAAAAAAACAAGAGTTATCAAACATACAGAAGGAAAAAATTATCTTACATCCCCCTTTCTTTGTCCATCTTACCTTGAAAGTAGGACTCATAGTCTTTGGCCACTTGACTGGGTCCTTGATGATGAGGCTGACAAGTTGAAAGATGCTGTTTGTGTAGAATGGAGGTGTTCCCACAAAGAGCTCATAAAGGATACAGCCCATGGACCAGAGGTCTGCCGTGTGATCATATGGTTTCTCCTCCACCAACTCAGGAGACATGTAGAGTGGTGTGCCCTTGATGGAGGTCAACACTAACGTGTTGATACTCATAGCACGTGCAAACCTGCCTCATAGAGATAGAACAGAAGCATGGTCAGAAAAAAAATATAGGACATGAGAAGTTTCAAATTTATTAAAATTTTGATAAACGCTAATCATAAATGCTAAGCATTTTACAATAAAAAAGGGGGAAACATTGCACAGATTGGTACCGGCTGGATGATACTTGCCAAACATAAAAACAAAATGAGAGTGGGAGGGAACTACAATTTAAAAAAAAAAGAAGACAGAGGGTAAAAAACAGGAGGGAGGCTTGGGAGATCAGATTATTAAACAAACCAGGTGGCCACTAAACCTATTCAGCATTCATATGCATCTTGGAAGAGGAAGCATTTTAGATTTCTCTTAAATTTATCTAAGTTTTGTTCAGCCCTAATATGAGGTGGTAAGGAGTTCCATACTGTGGGGGCTGTAATTGCAAACGAAGAGGCCCGATGCGTACTAATGATTTTCAAGGATGGTATATGAAGGAGATGTTGAGAGGAGGATCTTAGGGCTCTAGAAGGATCATGTGGGATAAGGAGCTTGTGAATGAAGGCAGGTTCTTTAGTATTTTGGGATTTGAAGGAGATAATAGCTATTTTATACAGTGGTACCTCGGTTTACGAGTGTTTTGCAAGACGAGCAAAACATTTGCAAAATCGGTGCCTCGGAAACCGAGCATGGCTCGATTTACGAGCACCCCCCCCCCTGCGATCCGGCACCCCCCCTGTCTCTTTTCTATGTTTATTGATTGTTTGTAGTATTTTGAGTATTCCTTTGATGATGTGGGATTGGTTCGCCATTTATGTTCAAAAGAGCACAATTGGCGCTTGAGAAGAAGTAGAGAAGAGTTGAACCAAGGATTCTTTTGCTTTTTCAAAGAAATGTTATGGGTTGAAATAGGAGCTATTTTATCAAGGAGAGAACAACAGGCATCATCCCAGATCTTTAATTGTTTGGCAGAACCTTCAGAGTCAAAAATATCACTATCAAGTTGGAATGAAAGTGGTGTAAGTTTTTCTTTTAGATTGTGATAGTCTCTTGAAAAGACAATTAAAGGAGGTACTAAGTTAGGAGGAGTTGAGAGGAGGCAAGAGGTAGAAATAAAATAATGGTCAGACCAAAGTACTTGAAGTAGTAGTGGACTTGAGAAGTTGGATTTATGAGACGTATAGTAACATAGTAGATGACGGCAGATAAAGACCCGAATGGTCCATCCAGTCTGCCCAACCTGATTCAATTTAAATTTTTTCTTCTTAGCTATTTCTGGGCAAGAATCCAAAGCTCTACCCAGTACTGTGCTTAGGTTCCAACTGCCGAAATCTCAGTTAAAACCTACTCCATCCCATCTAAACACTCCCAGCCATTGAAGCCCTCCCCAGCCCATCTCCCCCAGCCATATACAGACACAGACTGTGCAAGTCTGCCCTTTTGTATGACCCTTTGAATGGGTAGAGTCAGAGATCAGTGGAAAAAAAGTTAAGGTCATTTAGATGATTGAGAAAGCCCTGACTAATGTTAGAATTGAAATCTTCAAAGTGAATATTGAAGTCTCCCAGTATTATAGGAAGTTGGGATTGAGTTGCAAAATCAAATATTAAAGATTGAACTTGGGCAATGCTATTTTGGTTAATAGGTGGTGGAATGTATAGTAGTAGTAGGTCAATTACTGGATTGACATTAATTTTAAAGTGAATAGCTTCAATGGTCATTGTTGCAGGTGGAGTATCAATACTCACGGAGAGGGAGGATTTATAGAAAATGGCAAGTCCACCTCCCCCTTTCCCCGACATGATGATCACGAAGATTAAGTATGCCTCATCACTGTTACTTTGCCAAGTTTCTACTATGCAGATGATGTCAAGGGAATTTATTAATTAGATCTTTAAGAATATGATGTTTATTGCGTATGGATCTCAAATTAATTAGGTCTATGTTTAATTGTTTTTGTGGTGCGTGATTGCGAGCTGGTTGAATGGGAGGAAGAAAGTCTTTAATCTGGACATCAGTCAATTGAGGAGAATGGGTTATGGCAAAACAATTGAGTTGAGTTGGCCTGTGGCCCCAGTGAACTGGGATTTGCGAAGGTAGTGAGGCCATTATAAAATAGGAGAAGAATGGTGTGAATAAGATGGAGAGGCAAAGAAGCAGGGAATGAATGAAAGGAAGCCAGGGGGGTAAAGTACAGAGAAGATTTGTGAGTGAGTCACGATAAATTATCCAAAATTGGTTGAAAAACTATGTGGGGAGATCGCAGTGAGTAGCTCAGGGTTGGCTGAAAAACAAGAATGAAAAATAGCGCCCTACGTTGCACATTAAGGAGTATTACCTGCTCCCTAAGCGCGCTCCGCAAGTGGTAGAAATGTAAATTTCATGTACCAGTTGATTGGGCAGATCCAAACAAGCCGCCGCTCTGCAGCGGCGAATTAGGCAGGCAAGAGGCAGAAACAGCTGATTGGGCGGGCTCAAACAGGCTGCTGCTTTGCGGTGGCAAATTAGGCAGGCGAGAGGCAGAAAAAGGCAGCAGTAAAATACAAAATTTTATGCAGGTCCAGTGAACTTTAGTGTATTTGAATCGTTTATGTAGACATAAAGGTCAACAAATATGTTTTAGGAGATGCTTCTTTTTTGGACTAATTTATTATTTGTGACCATCTTTGGAAAAACATGAGAGTTGCATATTTGTGACTAGCTATATTCATCAGGTAATTGAAAAATGAACTAGCAGAAAACTGGCAAAATATACTTTAAAAACTACCATTCTGCATCTTTTTTCTACCATTTGTTTTTATCCCAACTTAAAAGATTTAGGGCTCCTTTTACTAAGGTGCGCTAGCGTTTTTAGCGCACGCTACCATGCGCTAAACAAACAATACTAACGCAAGCTCTATGGAGACATTAGCGTTTAGCGCTTGCGGCATTGTAGCGTGCGCTAAAACCACTAGCACACCTTAGTAAAAGGAGCCCTTAGTTTAAACTCTCAGAAAACCTGGGAGGCTAATCTTGAAGAATCCTTTACAGTACCACAATTAGATTTTAAGCTTGCCAGTACAGACAGAAAAAATACTTAAGAGTATATGATTACTATTCAATGTATTGTAAATGGCTTTGGGTGAATCTCTTTATGAAAAGGTGGTTAATAAATCCAAATAAATAAGTGGTCTATCTTCTGACTTAAGGGTCCTAGCTCTTCCTGGTCAGTATCAATTGCTCAGTCTTATAGTTTCTACATCATAGATCTCACTGGACTCCTGCTAAGAATTAATAGCTTATGATGGTCTTGCAATTTAAAAAAACCTGGAACACTTATGGCCCCTTTTATCAAGCTGCACTTGAGGATTTTAGCAAGGGCCAGTGTGATAAATGCTCCAATGCTCATAGAATTCCTATGTGTTGGAGCACTTATCTCGCCGGACCATGTTAAAAACCTCTAGGACAGCTTGAAAAAAAAAGGGGGGGGGAAGGGGGTCAAACACAATCTAAAGCTTTTTACAAAACTGCAATAGCGTCGGGAGCAGCGTGGGCCATTCAGCACAACTCCCTGCACTAGAAACTGCTATCGCAGTTTCATAAACGAGGGGGTTAGATTGTAATAATGTTCATTCATTTTGGTTAGATATTTGGTGAAAAATTCTTACTATTTTTAATCTCAATGAGCCTTTATTTTTAAACATTCTCAGCCATCAAAATAGTGCTGAATATCAAGCCCAAAGACTCTATTAAGCAGGGTGGATAAAATCTGACTATATTTAAATGCGATGTTTACTGATAAACTTAATTTAAGATAGACTAAAGCTCAGAGATATTATAATGGAATAGGAGCTATAACCACTAATAGGAGAGGAGGAAGGAAATTTGCTGGGGTTACTTTCCAGCTAAGACTGTTGGAAAAACCTGCTGGCTCTGCTGATGGTTCTCTCTTCTCTTCTTTTTTTTTTTTTTTAATAGATCTTTATTCGTTTTCAAAAATTACAACAAGTGTACAATAATCCATCAGAAATATATTAATTAATCACTTGACAATCTTATTTGTAATCTTCCAAATACATAAATATAAAAGAATCCCACCCTCCCTCCCATATACTAATAATTAACAATTATCAATTATTATCATTCATACTCTTCGAGAGAACAAAGAAGCAGAGAGAAAAGCTAGTTGAAGCTTTTGAATAACTTTATTCACAGTAAAATACTGTAATAATAAAACCAAATCCAAACCATCAAAAGTACAGTAGGTACCATATCAATTATTAAAATGCCCTGAAGGTAGCTAAAGATTTGAAGTTCCAAGTTGAAGGAGTTGTTGGATTACTATATGAAGAATGTTATTGACTGGATGGTTGCACAAGGGTTAAATAAAGATTAGGTACTTACCTTTTTTGTAAATCCACACACTATTCCTGGACAAGCGGGTTATGAACCTATTCTCACCAGGCAAACTTATAGGGAGACATAAATATTCAGAATCTTTATCACCGCCTCCCAGAGAATCAGTTTAGTAGAAAAGCAGACAGCAACATCCGTAAGGAAAAGAACAAAAGAAGGGCAACGGAGAAACTCCCCAGCACATTAGCCAAGTCTGCTCAGAATATGAACATTAAATGATCATGTGGATTACCCTGTTGTTTTAGCCCTTGATTCCTCTGTTGATGCTTGCCTGCCTCCTGTGGAACACTGCTGTTGCCCCGCCCACTGTGATGTCACAGTGCGGCGCAAGGTTTAAAATCGGGAGGGCAGCTTCAGAGAGTATGTGTGTGATTTGGCTTGGAAATTTGGCTATCGCTGCTGCTTTTATTGCACTTTATTCCTGTAGTCTACCCTGCTGTTTTTAGCCCTTGGTTCCTCTGCCGACGCTTGCCTGTCTCCTATGGAACACTGCTGTTGCTCCGCCACTGCTTGTTGTGAAGAAGGGTAGAAATCACCACCGATGAGTAGCCTTTGCTGATTAAGGCCTTGCACTCAAAAGCCAGGCTGTAAGACCAAAGCGGTCTGGATCCTGGAGCGCAATTAGACCCTGCATAACTAGACAAGGGTGACAAAGAAACTTGAGTCCCAGACCTCATTAGAGATGAACGAGGTCGGTGTACCATGGGCATCTAAGCCAATTTGCTACAAAGAGAATCACCCGACACGTGTGAGACGTAATCCGCCTCAACAGGCGGCTGGCCAATCAGGGGCCAAGGAGGGAAGACATACAGAAGACCCTCCTGCGACCAGTGCTGCACCCAAGCCTTCGCTTCCCCTTTTGCACCAGCGGATGAAGAAGCGATCAACTTTCCTTTTGATTACAGACACCATGAGATCAAACGCCGGGAGACCCCACCAGTCTAATGCTCCCTGGGACAGGGACCATTCCCCAGGATACAAAGTCTGCCGGCTGAGGTAGTCCACCCGGACATTGTCCATGCCAGCTATGTGAGCCATGGAGATTGCCAGAAGATGGTGCATTACCTAGTGAAACAGCAGTTAGCCTCCACACTCAGGGAAGCATTTTTGGTGCCTCCGCCAATTGATGTAAGCTACCGCTGTGGCATTGTCAGAGAAGACCCGCACTGCTCGCCCCTGAAGATATCACAGAAAGTGAAGTAGAGACAGGTGAATCGCCCGCAGCTCCAAATGATTGATGGATCATCTCCACTTCGACTGAGACCACTGACCCTGCACCAGACTGTGGTGACAAACCGCTCCCCAGTCAAAAAGGCTGGCATCTGTCTTCAGGATCACCCAGTCAGAGATCCGCAGGGGAAGGCCTCAGGCCAGCATCTGGGACACAATCACCTGGCCATGCTGTCCCAAGCCTCCACTGTCCAGGAATCGCATCTATCGTCAATACCATGGACCCTAGGACCTGAAGATACTACCATGGTTTGGGAGTCAGAGCAGTCAGCAACTCCCTGTTGACACCCTGAAGCAAACACCTAGGTACTCCAGGTCCAGCTTTGGCTCGATATGATTCTTTTGGAAGTTAATCACCCAGTCTAGCCGCAGTAGAAGCTGAACAACCTGCTGAACTGCCTGATGCACCTCAGCTGCCGACAGAGCTCTGATGAGCCAATCATCAAGATACAGGTGGACAAGGACACCCAAGAAGTGCAGATGAGCAGCTTGGTGAATGTTCTGGGTGCAGTTACCAACTGATAGTGCCTCTGACGGACATGGAATTGCATGAATCACGTACGTTAGATAGATTGTGAGCCCACCGGGACAGATAGGGAAAATGTTTGAGTACCTGATTGTAAAACCGCTTAGAAAACCTTGATAGGCGGTATATAAAATCCTAATAAACTTAAACTTAAACTTATGTTCTGGAAAGATTGGGATGTGGAGATATGCCTCTGTCAGAGCCAGAAATGCCAGAAACTCCTTCGGAGCCACCGATGTGATCACCAAGTGCACCGTTTCCATTTGGAATCGTGGGACTTTCAGGGCAGCATTGACTGCCTTCAGGTCCAGAATAGGCCTCCAGTCTGCAGAGCCTTTCTCTGGAATGATGAAGTATATTGAATCTGCCGGAGGCCAAGTCTTCCTCCAGAAAGGGTTCAATAGCTGCAAGGTCCAGCAACTTTTTAACTGTGGCTACCACTTTGTCTACCTTTTCTGGACAGCCTGCAGGAGAGTCCAAGAAAATCTTTGTGAGAGGATGGTGGAACTCTAATTTGTAGCCATCCCAAAGAACTTCCAAGGCCCAACAGTCCAAGGTGAAAGCCCAACATTCCGCCAGGAAGGCCGAGAGCCACCCTTTCATCCATGGAGTAGCAGCCAAAGGCCTGGCGTCAGAATTGTTTCTTGGAGGCTCCCAGATTCTTTTTTTTTTTTTTAACTTTATTTTTATTGAATTTAACATACTTTACAAGTATAACTACTTGATTTAGAAATACAGAATCATGTTCCAAAAGAAAAACATCATTAAACATTACAGTCTTTAAAATAAATATATATGAAACTTAACTCTTCCTTAGACCTCAATTAGAAGGAGGAAAAGAAAACAAAGATATTATAGGAGTAATATTACAATGATACAACAAAAAAATAAAAGTAAAGACTTAAACGCTAAAACCCAGCGTTTCCTTTAAGCTACATTCCCTCCACTAGATAAACCTTTGAGATCTAAAAAGGAACGTAGATGATCTGGTGTAAAATACACATATTTCAGGCCCTTAAACTTAATGACACATTTACATGGATAAGCTAGCAAAAAAGTAGCACCTAGCTTCCTTGTCTCTTCTCTCATGCCCAAAAACATTTTCCGTCTTTCCTGGGTTATTCTAGTTACATCATGATATAACCATAAACGTTGACCACAAAAAAGTGATCCAGACTTTTTAAAGAATAGCCTCATAACTGCATTAAGATCTTGTTCAAAGATGAAGTTAACAATTAAAGTTCCTCTTTCTTTAACTTCCATAGATGATTCCTCTAATATTGCCGTAAGATTTTGCAGATCTTTATCAGTAACCAAATTCTCACCCTTAGGTATATCTAAATTTCTTTTTGAAGTAGGTAAGAAGTATACTTTGTTTAAAGGCGGAATCTGATCTTGCGGATAGTTCAAACATTCTACCAAAAATTTTTTAAAAATCTCAATGGGTGATATTGCCGAAATCCTTGGGCAATTTAGAATTCTCAAGTTCAATCTTCTGTTAAAGTTCTCAATCATACGGCTCCCAGATTCTGGCTAGCATTAAGATCCTCCGAACCGCGGCCTGGCAGTCTGGCAGCGCATACCCGAGGAGCTCCTTTAGAATGGATGTAAATGCTGTGCGGGATGAAAGCTATGGTGCCCCGAACCCCTCAGGGACCGGTGTCTGCTATCTGGCAATGCCTTAGGCTTACGGCATTGCACACTGGCCAGATCTTTCCAGAATAGCAATTGCCTTCAGAAGGGCAACTTACTCAGGGTCACCTTGGAGGATGAGTCCCAGACTATTGCTGGATCCATAATATCCGACATGCAGAAATAGAATAGGCTGACAGCTTGCTAAATACCTTGAAAATATCATTGCTAAATACTTTGAAAATGTCATACATGGCATCCGCCATGTAATCCACCCCTGAAATTAAGAAGGGGAGATCCTGGAGCACTACAATGTCAAGATCATGGCAAAGCTTAGAATGGTAAGCTCTAGCCACAAAAGGTGACAGATGCCCAAAGGCCTGCTGCCGCAGAATCAAAAAGGTGCTTAATGACAAAGTCCAGCCAACGGTCCTGAGCATCCTTCAGGATGACACTTCCATCACTTGGAAGAGAAGTGCTTTTAGTCACTTGAGCCACCGAGGAATCAACCCCCGTGGACGCAAAATGCTGATTAAAAGTGTCAGCCATGGGATAGAGCTGGACATGGCCCAAGCACATTTTAAGGAGCTTCCCAGATATCTGGAAGCATCTTAGCAATAGCCGGATGGTTCAAAAAGGATACAGAGTGTGGCCTCTCGCTAGCCTTCAGCAAGCAATCTGCAGAAGCAGCAGAAGGACCTGCATCCAGCTGTAATTCCCTGAGGGACTTGGATATCAAATCAGCCAAGTTTGTGTTTTTTAAAATTCTCCGCACCGCAGGATCCTCCATCAGATCAGGCAGATCTCCCAGATCATGGTTCTGGAAATCCACAAGAGTACCAACATTCCCCACTGCAGTAGTGCCAGCCTGCGTAATTAAGGCATGGTCAAGGCATCCAGATAATCCGGGTCGACCACTGGTCCAACCGGGGAATATGTGACAGGAGTATTGGGCTTGGGACTCCCCTCCTGTGGGGAAGGGACCCCCCTAGTACTGACACAAGCTCCAGAAGAGGCATGGAAAGCACCATTTTCTTAGCCAAATAAGCCGAATATAGAATATTAATAAAATCAGGGAATAAACCATCCTCCAGGACAGGAACTGCCCCCTACAGATCCTTCTTGGAACCCTTAGAAGACATGGGTTTTGGACTCCGAATCACGGCTGTGCTTCACAGGGGCTGCAGTCTCGTGGTCCTTTGAGTCTGCTTACAACTTTTTCCAATGTCCCTGGGCATGCTGTGCTGTAGGACCATCATCTGAGGTCAAGGGAACCTGGGCAGATGAAATTTCGCCCCCTCTCATGCCACAGTCCACTTGGAACACAGCCACTTACTGGATAGCCATCTACCGCAAATGGGGCATGAATATGAAAAGTCCTGCCCTGAGGAGTCCATCCAAGTAGTTAACTTTCAAAACAGATGCTTTTATGTTAAAACAAAAAAAAAATGTTAAAACAAAACAGATGCTTGGAAGATTAAAAAATAATCTTAAATTCAAATCAGGAAAAAACCCCAAGATGGTCCAAGTGCAATTTTCAAAACAAAGCAGCCTGGGAAAAACACAGGAACCCCCCAACACACAGCCTGTCAGTTCATTACTTACTGTGCCACATAATGCTGAAAGACTACAGGAAAGGCAGCTGGAATAGCCCACAGGGAGATCCTCTGCCTCAACAAGTCTGTGAACTGGATTCTGACTCCTCTGACTGCCCCTCCCAAGCCGAAACCAATGGCTGGAGACCACCACCAGACCAGTGCCGAAGTGAATATGTGAATTGGCTCTGATCCCGGTCACACCTCTATGGAGTCACGCAGCCTGCACCCATCCACTAGCAGATGAACCTGGGATGAACTAGCTCCCAAGAGCCCCAGAACGAAGGAGCAGGCTGTCCAGGGGTATAATGTCAGGCATTCGACCCCCCTGGAAGCAGACTTCCCAAAAGTCTGCAATCTCCTGCAGCCTAAGACGTCCTATGCAGGAAACACTGAAGCACTGTGGTAAACGCCACAAAAAAATACTGATATTAAAGAAAAATAAACATGAGCAGAAAAGACATGCTCCCTCTGTCTGGCTTATAGATGAAAACTGATTCTCTGGGAGATGGTGCTGAGATAAGAGGGGAGGTGCTCTTAATATTTATGTCTCCCTATAAGTCTGTCTGGCGAGAATAGGTTCACAACCCGCTTATCAAGGAATAGAGTGGGATTGCACAAGAACTTTAAATTTGGATAAAACCGATATGATGTTTGAATTGAAGAATGAAGGGGTGATATGGCCAGAAAAGATGAATGTGTTAGGTACAGATCTGTAAGTGAAGCAAGACATGACAATTTTGGGGGTGAGGTTGGATTCCAGACTTAATTTGAATTGTCAAGTGGTTAGGACTGTTCAGACCTGTTTTGCTCAGTTATATTTGATCACCTGGAACCTATGCTTTCAACCTATGACTTTTGTACTGTCATAAAGGGAATGGTGTTATCTAGATTGGATTTCTGTAATGCATTATACCTTGAAGTAGCTAAAAGAAGATATCAGGCATTATAGGTAGTCCAAAATGCAGCAGCACACCTCATGACGGGTGCACCTAGGTATGCACATACTATAGAGTACCTGAATATGTTCAGGTACAATACAAAGTGTTGACAATCATGCACCAAAATGCTATACCATTCTATTCCAATTTATTTTAAGAAAGTGGTGACCATTTACCATCCTGATTGGTCATTAAGATCAGAAAATGTTTCACCTTTGAAAAGTAATGTTAGTCCGAGGTATGCTAAGCAGCTGCCTTTTGTTGTGCAGGGGGTTAAATTGTGGAATTTCCTTCTTGGCCAATTGAGGATGTATGCCGACAGGGTTGGATTTAAAAGATTGTTGAAGACTTTTTGTAGCAGCATTTTTTATGAAGTTTAAGAAGATCTGGAGGCAGAAAGCAGTAGATACAGTTCTTATTGAATTGTTTTACTTTATTATGTATGTTTTTTCTGGAAACTGCCTAGGTGTAGACGGTATGGAGAAATTAGGTTCTTACATGCTAATTTTCTTTCTTTTAGTCTCTTCAGACCGGCACAGCTCATTGTTGGGTAATAGCTCACCATGACCAGCAGGTAGAGACTGAGACAAACTTTTGGCTGTAGTACAAGTGGGCTGTGCAGTCCCAAGTACACTCAGTCTGCCGAAAAGCCAAGCATAACTAATAAATGTGAATTATAACTTCAACAACACTACCCACAGGAGGAAAAATACTGATGGAACTTGAATAGAAGAAGTACCTTCAGAAATGTTCCCACAGCTCGCCAGCTATGCCAAAGGCCGCTGTTCTATTAATCTCCCCTAACCTAGCAAAAACATAAGATCCTGCAGAAAAAAACGCATTCTTCACGCAAATCCCGAAAGAACAACAGGGTGGGGACTGTGCCAATCTGGAGAGACTAAAAGAAAGAAAATTAACAGGTAAGAACCTAATTTCTCCTTCTTAAGCATCTCTCCAGACCAGACTGATGGGACATACCAAAGCAGTACCCATCATGAGTGGGACCCCCCTGAAGGGCCGTCGCAAGCACGTACTCCCCAAACACTGCATCCTGACATGCCTGCATATCAACACGGTAGTGCCGCACAAAGGAATGGAGAGAAGACCAGACCGCTGCTTTACAGATATCAAACGGAGGCACCAGGGAAGACTCAGCCCAAGAAGCAGCCTGACTCCGAGTAAAATGAGCCTTAAGAAAGTCCAGAACTGACTTCTTTTGAAGAAAATACGCTTAAGCGACAGTCTCCTTGATGCAGTGAGCAATGGTGGCCTTGGAAGCATCGTCCCCCTTACGAGAACCCGCTAAGAGAGGACAAAAAGACGATCCAATTTCTGGAACTCCTGGGTCCACTGAACATAAGAGCTCAGGACCTGGCAGACATCCAACTTGTGCAACTGGCTCTGCTCAAAGAGCCCTCCCAACTACCCAAGATTGGGAGGACCACAGACTGGTTGACATGAAAAGACGAAACTACCTTCGGCAGAAAAAAAGGAACAGGCTGCAGCACCACATGCTTTCTAGAAAACTCCAGGAAGGGAGGCCTACAAGAGAAGGCCTGCAGCTCGGAAACTTGTCTCACAGAAGTAATGGCCACCAGGAAGACTGCCTTAAGAGTAAGGTCCTTCAAAGAGCAAGAAACCCGGGGCTAAATGGGAAGGCGTATGAGCACAGTAAGGACTAGCTTGAGATCCCAACTTAGAACTGGAGGCCGAACCGGAGGCTGAAGCAATTTGGCCGCCCTCAAAAAATGAATCACGTCGGGAGAAGAGGTTAAATACCTACCCTGCAACAAACCGCAAAATGTAGACAAAGCTGCAAGCTGAACCCAGAGGGAAAACCAGGCAAGGCCCCTGTCCAGGCCATCCTGCAAGAACTCCAAGATGTGAGGCAAAGAGGTGTGAATGGAAACCATGCCATGCACAGGAACACCACTCCTCAAAGTTATGTCAAACATGCACATAAGCCCGAGAAGTGGAAAGTCTCCGGGACCCCAAGAGAGTGGAGATCACTTTATCTGAATAACCTTTCTTACCTAGATGTTCCCTTTCAAGAGCCAAGCCATAAGACAAAAGGTACCTGTATTGAACATTGGAATGGGGCCCCGAGACAGAAGATCGGGCGAGAGAAGCAGCGTAAGAGGATCTGCCACAAGATGACGAACCAAATCTGCGTACCACAGGCACCTAAGCCAGTCCGAAGCTACCAGGATCAAGTGGCCAGGGTGCCGAGCAAAGCGAAGGAGTCTGCCCACCATCGGCCATGGAGGAAACACGTACAGGAGGCCCCCCCAAAGGCCAAGGCTGCACCATAGCATCTAGCCCTTCGGCCTGAACATCCCTGGGCTGACTGAAGAACTGGGGTGCTTTGGTATTGACACTCGTGGCCATCACGTCCATGACCGGCTGACCCAAAGCCTGCACAATAGAGTTGCGTGGGGACAGAAATTAAACCCATTCCCGCCTATCCCCGGTAGAATCAAACCTGTCCCCATCCGTCCCCACTAGGAGTCAAATCCGTCCCCGCTGGAATCAATCCTGTCGTCGCCTGTCCCAGCTGGAATCAAGCCCATCCCCGCCCATCTCTATAAACTTCAGAAGTAGTTATTTCATTTAATTATGCTACTGAATTAAAGGCTCTGGTAGAGACCCATTTACAAATAAGCAAAGACACTTTATTAATTTGGAAATATTAATTGGTAGAATACATACTGTGTAAACAGGTTTCTACCAGAGCCTCTAATGTAAATATAAAATATAAATATTCTGCTGATGAGGACACCAAGCTGTCAGCTGAGGACTTCCTCTGCAGTTGGCCAGAGGTCCCTTTTGCCAAGCTTGGCAGGCAGCAGTAGCATCCCTGAGTCAAAGATGCTGGCACCTCAGTGGCTCATGGATGCTGCCAGCAACTGCTGCACTTGGTGGAGGGGAGTTCTAGCTGTCTCTAGAGGAGATCCTCTGCTGGCGGTGCTTGGGGATCCCTACCAGCCAAAGCAAGGGAAAGCAAGAACTTCAACACTGTAGAAATAAAACCAAAAATGTATTTCCTTTTCTTTTGAACACAATACAAAGACTTCTGTTATATACATTTACCAAAGCTAATATATATTAGTCAATAAATTCCATTTTTCACCTTTCATCCCAATTTCTTTTTTCTGCTTTCCCATCTTCTGTAAATTCTTCTGTTGCTGTCCATTGGTTCCTCCTATCATGGTCCAGCATGTATCCCTTTCTCATCTTTCGCATCTGCCCACCAGCCCCATGCCCAACATTTCTCCTTCTGCTCTACCACCCCTCTCCAACACCATGCCACATCTCTCCCTCCATTCCCTTCACCACTATGTCCAACATTCTTCCCTCTTGCATCCCTTTCAATCTGTCCCACTGTTTCCTTTCCACCACAACATTTCTCCCTCTCATCTTTCTCTTCCCTAATATCTGTACCTCACTCCCTCCCTATGACCAAAAATTCTCTTCTTTCTTCCATTCCCTGTGTACACGACCATCTTTCTTTCCCTCTCACTGACACACCCACACCCAATTCTCTCTTTCTATTCCCTTCCTTCCTCTCTCACAAGTTCATGCCTTCTGTGTCCAAAAATGCATTCCCTCCCCCCCCTTTGTTCGAGTCCAGTTAACAGCAGGGGTTGGAGGCAATTCGAGCTGAGAGGCTCGTCTTCTTTTCCTGTCTGCAGCACGCCATATGTAGCTGACCCGGAAGTATTCCCCCGAAGTCAGAGCTGACGTCGGTGGGAAGGCTTTGTGTCAGTCTGGCTGCGGCAGATGTGCCAGGTGGGAGGGGTTAGATACTGGATGTAGGAGGTAAGAGGAGACAGACTCTAGATAGAAAGGGGGAGGGATCAGACACACTGGATGAAGGGGAAAGATAACAGACAAGCTGGAATGCCTGGGGAGAGAGAGAAAAAGACAGATGATGGATGTAAAGAAAAGGAGGGGGGAGGAAGACATTGAATGGAAGGGAG
Source organism: Geotrypetes seraphini (assembly GCF_902459505.1). Lineage (NCBI taxonomy): Eukaryota > Metazoa > Chordata > Amphibia > Gymnophiona > Dermophiidae > Geotrypetes > Geotrypetes seraphini. The sequence continues at coordinate 105,250,692 of NC_047088.1, read as the reverse complement.
GAGAGGGGGAAGATGCGGATGGAAGGGAGGAAAGGGAAAGAAGGGAATAAAAGGGAGAGAAAGAGAAATGAAGCAGATGCTGGGCTGAAAGGGGGAGAGAAAGATGGGCACATGCTGGATGGAAGGGGGAGAGAGAAGGGTGGATGATGGATGGGGTGACAGAGGGGGCAGATGCTGGGCAGAAAGGAGGAAGAGAGGGGCAGATACTGGATGGAAAGAGGGGAGGGGCAGATGCTGGATGGAAGGGAGAAAGAGAGAGGGCAGATAAAATAGCACTTCTTTCCTTTAAATCTCTAGATATTAAAGAACCATCCTTTATTCATAAATTTCTTATCCTGCATAAACCAACATGAGTCCTAAGATCCTCCTTGCAACACCTTCTCCATATACCATCATTGAAAATTAATGGCTCACGTCGGGCTACCTCTTTCACAGTTACTGCTCCTTACCTCCGTATATCAGGAAGGAAAAAAACTTATCCAAATTTAAGAGAAATTTAAAGACTTACCTCTTCCAAGATGCATATGACTCCTAACTTGATTTTAAACATAGTCAGATCAGCTCAATACTTCTAACTGTCTCCACCTCCTATTGTGTACGCCTCTTTTTTGTATTCTTTACTTTTAAACTGTAGTTCTCCCAACTCTCCCAATTGTTCCTATCAGTCATATGTTGTTAAATGGATATCTGTCAATTTCGTCTCCCTCTTTTTAAAACAATTTTGTAAAAGGCTTAGGAATCTTGATTTGCGTTTAATCAAAAATTTAATAAACATGAAACTTGAAGAGACTCAAACCTACACTCCTCAGAGTCCCGCAAAACCAAGCTGCCCTCTACTGGCACCATATGCCGGCACGTGATGGCCAAAACCACCGCATCCACCACTGGCAACTTCAGGTATCCCTATGCCTCTCTGGAATGGGATATAGGCAGGCTATAGACCGCACAAAACGAAAAGGCGTTTCCGGTGCCTTCCAAGCATAATATCCCAAATAACTGATGCATAGGAAAAGAGCGGGAGGCCGAACAGATCCCCCAAAGCAGGGGGTCCAAATACATGCGGGGGCTCCTTTGTGTCCTCCTCAAAACGCAAAACCGAGGAAACCTAAAGAATAAGCTCCTGGAGATCTTCCCACTGAAAAATGCGCACCACTGATGCATCCTCGGCAGCTGGCGGTTCCGAAAAAGACACCAGCGGCATCCGTCCCCCCGAGAAGATCCTGGAGATCCACCAAGGGGTCCAAGTCCTCAAGTGAAAACGTTTCCCCCAAACAAAAAATCATCGTCCAGAGACCTTCAGCCGCTTGGACGAAACTGGGGGGTCTGGGTCGACAGGGGTGGACACAGAGGGACACCCCCTCCCCCCGAAAACCTGAGATCTCCAGGAAGGAAGCAGAACCCCTGGCCGCCTGAAGATAAGCCTTGCACAAGGCTAACACAAAATCAGGGGGAAAAAACCTTGGCGGCACATTGGGACTCACTGCCAAATCAGGAGACCCAGCAGAAACCTGCCCCTGTCTCTCCAATACAGGGGGGAAGTCACCTGAAGCTGCAAACAAAATGGAGGAGCTTCCGCCAAAACCGGCGCAAAATCTGCCAAAAAAAACCCCAAAAAACTCCCTGAGGCCTGAACCGCCCTAGCCACTAAAGCAGGCAAGCCGGCAGCAGCGGTAAGGGAATCCCCAGTACTATTGGCAGTAAAGGAAACCTTATTTCCCTGACTGTCAGCGACTGGGGGAATCCCTGTGTGGGTGGTAAGGGAAGCCTGGGCTTCCCCACTGCCTGCTGACAACGTGCAAGGCACTTGCGAAGCGAAACCCTGCTCACCGGCACCTGAAGCCTACAAGGACTCCCCTTCAAGGAGGCCAGCACACCGCAAACACAGGCCAGCCATACTGACCTCATGTCTGGAACACAATGAGCACTTTTTCCCTTTAAAAGTGTTCATTGCGCAATATGTGACTAAGCTAAAGAAAAAGTGCCAGTTAGCAATAAAAAAAACCCAAACAATTGAAGTCAATTGAAGGCTTCCCTTCAGACCAGCAATGCATCAGGATTTTTTTTTTTTTAACTTTATTGGAACCGACCTCACTGGCTTTCTAAGCCATAAGCCTTGACAGTATCGGTGGTAAGGCTTACAGCTGAGGCATCTCTACAGAAAATATTTTGGGGAGGTGGGGAAAATGCGGAAAGGGACTCAACCCGTAGAGTGTGACACCCCCAAGGTTGGACAGACCCCTGAAAGGGTTCCCCCAAGCTCAGTCCGGCATCAGAGACAGGGACCAGAATGCCACTAAACAAATTCCAACAGCCCTACACTAAACCAGGGAAGACTGCACAAGCTTACCACCTCCAACTGCTGGAGACTGAGAGCAGACTGAATTTATTTGGGACTGCACAGCCCATTTGTACTACAGCCAAAAGTTTGTCTCAGACAGTCTACACCTGCTGGTCATGGTGAGCTATTACCAATCAGTGAGCTGTGCCGGTCTGGAGAGATGCGTTTTTTTTGTAGATACATTTCTTTGAGAATTTGATCTTTTTTTTTTTTTTATATATATTCTTTATTCATTTTTAAATCTTCAATTGTGCACAAAAGATGATGCATTTACATAAATTATTATCATTACAGCACAATATACTTAATAGAATAAAGACATGACTTATTTCCTCCCACCCACTTTCCAATTTACAAACATCTCATAAAAATACTTATAATCAACCCTTCTATATTTCTTAACAAATGCCAAAACATAACCCCCTCCCCCCTCCCCGGATGTGCAAGTTTTCCCCAATTTATACACATAAATCAATCTTTACAATATTTAGTTAATGGTTCCCAAACTTCCATAAATTTTTTATAATAACCCTCATGAATGGCCATAAACTTTTCCATTTTAAAGATATAACATAGGGATTCCCACCAGAATGAATAATTTAATCTATCCCAATTTTTCCAATTCTTTAAAATAAGCTGCATGGCAACTCCCGTGCTTAAGAGATGCTTAAGAAATATATTTTTTTAAATAAAATAATAAATATTAACCATATCTTGGGAGGACCCCTCTTTCACTAACAAACGATAGTCCTTGGGGCTGTCATTTTAAAATTTAGGGCCCTTTTAACAAAGCCGCAATAGCAATTCCCCCACAGCAAATGCACCAAAGCCCATTCAATTCCTATGGACTTCAGTAAATTTGCTGTGGAAGAATTGCTAGTGCGACTTTGTAAAGATGCCCTTTATCTTGCTTTATAAGTCATAGAGCCCATTGTACAAAGTTAGTCCTATAGCAGATAATGCACAATAAACGTCCATTATGAAAGCTCTAGGTTTCTTGAGTTACCCAAGATTTGAGGGTATATTCAATTTTGGGGGATTCTGATATTTTGGGATCACATTTTTAGGCAGAGCTGCTGTAATTTAGAGATGCCCAATTTCTCAAAGTACTCCAAATTCTGTAGTATAGAGTACTGAAGTTGGAAGGCTCTTTCTTTTTGGGATACTGTCGTTACACAAAATACCACCAATCTTTGCTTTCTTATCAGGCGGCTTTCTGGGACAAGGAACTGAAACCTTTGTTATTGAGTTCCATATCTTACAATAATTTTCGAAAGCAATTGAAGACACGTGTTGCAAATTAATCAATTTTCTTTAATTTGTATTATTTGTTAAATTTTTGTAAACATCATCGAACTTATCAGTTATGCGGTATAGAAATGACATCCTCTGTTCTGTTCTATTATGGGAGATTTTGGTTTCTTAGATGCCTGAAATTTACTTATTGTAGTGTGTTCAGGGTTGTTGAATATGAATTCAAGGTCAGAAAAAGATTAACAATATCTTATCTAACAATGCAACTGACCTGGATTGGTTACAAGACCTATGGAGAATGATCAAACTTAGGTTTATAAAAATACTCAGAGATATGAAACTCTGTAAGGAAGGCTGAAAAACCTCCCTTGGGTGAAGAGTTCACCTTCCAGTCATTGTTATTTTATAAAAACTTTGATCACTGACTCCAAAGATAGTGTATTTGTTCAATTTCAGAAAATTTTTTACTTAATTGTTTACTGGTATACTTAAGAGTCACTGTATGGTATATATAATGCAATTCGCACTTAACTTCAGCAGGATTCAAGGGGTCCCAACGTGGCCCCGTTTCATTCCCTGCCTCAGGGGACCCGAGTGTAGATGTTCAAAACAGGTGCCTGGTTAAATAAGTGTGCATTCGTGACTGATAGATAAGCAATTCTAAAAAAACAAGCAATAAACATCATGTCAGATGTGAGTAGTACAACAGATCTTACCGACACTGAAACATGCTATTTATGTACTACTGCTGACAGCACTGGATAAAGAAGGCACAATGAAGTGAAAGAGATGTAAAACAGCTCCTCTGAGTCTACATACCTCTGCTGGAAAGTCGATGGATTAATCTCTAAGAATTCAAAATCGCCAGACAGGGGGCTTGCTTCTAGCGTTGTTTTATGAAAAAAACATCAAAAAACGTCATGGCATCAAAAACGTGATGTCATGATGTCGAGATCGAAAATGAAAAAAATGATGAAATGAATAGGGGAGAAGGACAGGAGTGACACAAGTACAAAATAAAAAAAAAAAAAATATAGGTTACAGGAAAGCTAACCACTCAATTTCGTTGTTTAAACCTTGGGGATGCAAGGTATTTAAACTGTAGATCCATTTCTGTTCTTTTTTCCATAGGATCTTAGCTATATTTCCTCCTCGTGTGGTTTCAACAATTAAGTAAAAATTTTTCTGAAATTGAACAAATACACTATCTTTGGAGTCAGTGATCAAAGTTTTTATAAAATAACAATGACTGGAAGGTGAACTCTTCACCCAAGGGAGGTTTTTCAGCCTTCCTTACAGAGTTTCATATCTCTGAGTATTTTTATAAACCTAAGTTTGATCACTCTCCATAGGTCTTGTAACCAATCCAGGTCAGTTGCATCGTTAGATATTGAGATTTACTTATGGCAAAAAAAAGAAAAATCCAACAAGTCTGCAGTGAAGGGAGAACACCAAAAACTAAAGAAACTGCAGAGAGTAATGTACAAGGTACAGGAACTTTTATTAAAAGTCACTAAAAAGTTATTTTCTAAAGAATGGCTCTCATAACCCTGGAGACTGGACCCAACACGGTCCTTCTTCAGGGGTCCAAGTTGTGCTGTGCTTCACTACTAGAGAACCATATGAGAACATAAGAAGTTGCCTCCACTGGGTCAGACCAGAGGTCCATCTCGCCCAGCGGTCCGCTCCCGCGGTGGCCCATCAGGTCCGCGACCTGTGAAGTGGTTTCTGACCACTTCTATAACCTACCTCAAGTTCTATCTGTACCCCCCTATCCTCTTATCCTCCAGGAACCTATCCAAACCTTCCTTGAACCCCTGTACAGAGTTCTGGCCTATCACATCCTCCGGAAGCGTGTTCCATGTGTCCACCACCCTCTGGGTAAAAAAGAACTTCCTAGCATTTGTTCTAAACCTGTCCCCTTTCAATTTCTCCGAGTGACCCCTAGTGCTTGTGGCTCCCCACAGTTTGAAGAATCTGTCCTTATTCACTTTCTCTATGTCCTTTAGGATTTTGAAGGTTTTTATCATGTCCCCTCTAAGTCTCCTCTTCTCCAGGGAGAACAGCCCCAGCATTTTTAGGTACAATGATGTATAAAATCCTTAAGATTCGTGGATAGCAGGCAATACTTCTGTGAAACTGATGCGTTGTACCTCATATGGTTCTCTAGTAGTGAAGCACAGCACAACTTGGACCCCTGAAGAAGGAGTGTTTCTCCAAAACACGGACCATGTTGGGTCCGGTCTCCATTCTTTGGAATATAACTTTTTAGTGACTTTTAATAAAAGTTCCTGTACCTTGTACATTCCTCTCTGCAGTTTCTTTTTGTTTTTGAGATTTTCTTATGCCAAAGGGCAATGTTAAGAGGTGCTACTAGCTTCTCAGAGTACTTACCCAAAGTCACAGAGTTTAACAATCCCCCCTTTCCCTAGCAATATGTTCTGTGGCTTCATATCACGGTGCAAGATGCGGTGAGAGTGCAGATAATAAAGAGCAGACACCAGGTGACAGGCTATCTCTTGTACCTGCAAATCAGAACCCTCATATATAAACTTTGTTTCAAATCTTAAACTGCATCCAAAGGAGTAGGTCCTGAAAAGGCTGTAGACATTCATTACAATAGCATTTAGAAAGGATAAGTAAGTGCAACAGGTATAGAGGCTTACGGTACATTAGATGTTCTCACGTCAGATTCAGGATACATCCAGTCAGTTAGGTTTTCAGGATACCCACAATGATATAAATGAGATAAATTTGTATGCACTGCCTTCACTTTATGGAAATCTATCATGTGCAAATTCATTGAAGATATCCTGAAAACTAGGTTGGTTGGGCAACATCCAAGGACAGGGCTGAAATTTTCTGCACTACAATCTTAAAAAAACCCCAAAACTATTCTATACCTTGCAGAACCAGAAATCAGGAGCGCTTTTAAAAGGTAAGTTGTTGTTTGTTTGTTTTTTAAATTTTTATTTATTGATTTTATATTCTTACATTAAATTAATCACATATAATATGTTTGATTGTTACAAAATATTTGTAAATACATTTACTATATCATATCATAAATAATGTATCCCTCCCCTTTTATTTATTTTTTTTTTCATTTTTATATATAAGAATTCTATATAACCCACCCTAACCCTATAATACTAATATCAATGTGTTAAGATATCTGATCATTAGAATATTTAGTCAATGGTTCCCAAATTTTTTTAAAATTATGTAGATTCCCTTGTTGTAACGCTAATATTTTCTCCATTTTGTATATATGACAAACCGAGTTCCACCAAAATGTATAATTTAACTTGGTGTAGTCTTTCCAATTTTGAGTGATTTGTTGCATGGCGACTCCTGTCAAAATTAAAAGCAGTTTGTTATTATTTGCTGATATCGGACTCTGAGATCTCATCACAGTGCCAAATAGTATTGTGTCATATGATAGACCTACATGATTTTCTAGTAATATGTTAATTTGGGGCCAAATTAAATTCCAAAAGGCTTTTATGCAGGGACAAAAAAATAGTAAATGATCTAATGTCCCTACTTCTATTTTACAATGCCAGCATCTATTGGATCTAGTACTATCTATCTTTTGCAGGCGCGTCGGGGTCCATAACACTCTATGTAATAAAAATATCCATGTTTGACTCATAGATGCTGACTTTGTAGATCTTAATCTCCAGGACCAGAATCTTGGCCATTGAGATGCAGAAATTGTCTGTCCTATCTCAATACTCCAAATATCCCTAAGTCCATTTTTTTTATTTATTTAGAAATCCATATATTAATTTATACCATTTTGCGGCTGGGTGTCCCAAGAAATCCGCCTGGAAACATAAAACCTGCAGACTGTATTGAGTATTAAGATCTTTCCATTCAGGGAACCCTTCCTGAATGGCTTGCTTCAATTGCATCCATTTAAAATATTGTGTTTTGTTTAAGCTAAATTTATTTTGCAATTGTGAAAAACTAAGCAATGAACATTCTGAAATGACATCTTTCAATGTCCGTATACCTGCAATTATCCATTGTTTCCAGACGATTTTAAATCCGCCAATCTTGATCCTGGAGTTTACCCATATAGATTGATTTAGTGATTTAGCTATTGGTTCTGGTGATATGTTACTTATATATTTTAATGTTTTCCAAGTATCTGATATGATTCTGTTGTTTTTATATCTTTTAGGCATTGTTATGCTAATTAAATGTTCTAAATGTAATGGGAATAGGAGCCGCCATTCTAAATACAACCAATCTGGTACATTTTCCATAAGATCTGGGAGGATCCAATACATACCCTGTCTTAAAATATAGGCTTGATGGTACCTATAAAAATTTGGAAAATTTACCCCCCCTTCCATAATTGGTTTTTGTAATGATACTAAAGTGATTCTGGGTCTTTTTCCAAACCAAACAAATTTTGTAAGAATATTGTTTAATTTTTTATAAAATGACCCCTGAAAAAATATTGGTATCATACTCATTTGGTAGCAAACCACAGGCAATATCATCATTTTAATTATTTGAACTCTTCCCCACCAAGAAAGATGTAAAGCATTCCATTGCTCACACATTTGTTATTTTTCTTAATAAAAGTTTTTCATTCTCTTTGACCGTGTCTTCAATTGTATTTTTGATCATAATTCCTAAGTATTTTAAACCATCATCTCTCCAGATAAATGAATATGAATCAAATAGTCCTTTGGAACAATGAACATTAATTGGGAGGACTTCAGATTTACTCCAATTAATTTTATATCCAGAAAATTTACCGAATTTCTCTAATAAATTAAGTATACATGGAATAGTAGTCTCCGGTTCTCTTAAATATAATAAAATATCATCTGCATATGCAGAAAGTTTAAATTCCCAGTTGGAAAACGTGATTCCCTTTATTTCCTTAGTTTTATTTATTGCAATTAATAAAGGTTCTAGAACAATATCAAAAAGTAATGGAGACAAAGGGCATTCTTGTCTAACTCCCCTATTCAAATTAAATCTATCTGATAACTTATTATTAATATATAATCTTGCACCAGGAGAGCTATACAATGTCTGAATCATTTTAATAAAACCGGGGCCTATACCAAACCATTGTAAAGCTTGATACATAAAAGTCCATTCCACTCTATCAAAAGCTTTTTCTGCATCTAAAGATACTAGAAAAGCTGGATCATTTATATTTTTTGCTAAATTTAATGAGTGAAATGCTAATCTAGTATTATTTGATGAATGTCTTTTAGCAATAAATCCTGTTTGGTGTACATCAATAATAAAAGGAAGAGCTTTTGCCAATCTTATTGCTAATACTTTAGCAATTAGTTTATTGTCCACATTTAATAACGAAATAGGCCTGTAATTTGAAACCAGAGTAGGATCCTTGTTTGGTTTTGGTAAGACAATAATTATCAATTCTGCCATAGTACCTGATATATTTCCATTATTCATTTGATATTGATACAAATTTAACAGATATGGTAAAATAATATTTTGAAATGATTTATAAAATTCAACAGTATATCCATCTCCACCTGGAGCGGATCCAGCTCAAAGAGATTTCAATGCTGTTTCTATTTCTTTTAAAGATATAGGATCTTCTAAACTTCTTTTTATATGATCCGGAACATTTGGTCCAATAAATGAATTTAAAAAAGTTAATCCATCTTGTTCTTTATTTTCATAAGAGTTAGAAGAATATAATTCTTTATAAAAATCAAGAAATTTTGTTAAAATATCATTAGTGTTGGTGTGTGTATTACCTTGTGTGTCTTTAATTGCAATAATCTTGGATTTTCTTTTCTTTGCTTTAATAAAATTTGCTAATAATTTTCCAGCTTTGTTTGAATTGCCATAGAATTAAACTTGTTTATAGAATATATCTTTCCTCACAAATTGAGAAGAAATCTCATTATATTTAACCTTTACTTTTAACAACTCTTGTAATGTATTGTTTTCCCATTTCTCAATTAATTTATTTTCTAATATTTTAATTTGTTTTTCCATATCATCAAATTGCTTTTTAAGTTGTTTTTTAATAAAAGCTGAATATGAAATAATATTTCCTCTCATTGTTGCTTTAAAAGCGTCCCATAGGATCTCAATATTAATGTTATCTGAATTATTAATTTGAAAAAATTCTTGCATTTTTGATTTAAGATCCTCTAGGAAGTTCGAGTCTGCTAGTAAAGTATTATTAAATCTCCATATGGAGTTAAATTGATCAGTGTCATAATTCTGAAGGTTAATCCACACACCAGCATGATCTGAAATTATAATGGGATCAATAACTGCTTTTAATACACGCTGCGCTATGTTATTAGAGACAAATATATAATCAATTCGTGAGAAAGACTTATGGACCTGAGAACAAAATGAATATTCCCGATCACCCATCTTCCTGAAGGATCAAAATTTATTAACTTAAAATCAGCATTGCATTTCTTATTTATCAGGATCGCTACTCCTGCCTTTTTCCCTATAGCAGGTGAATAAAAACATTTTGATATCCAACCCTCTGTTAGTTTCCTAGATTCAGTATCTGAAAGATGTGTCTCTTGTATGAAATAAATATCTGCGTTTTGCTTGTGGAGAAATCCTAATAATTTCTTTTTTTTGATAGGATGGTTTAAACCATTGACATTAATTGAAAAAATTTTAATATCCATCTAATTTTATAGTTAAAATTTGACATGAAATTATATGACTATTGCGATCAGATATCCACACATTGTAATAATATAATCTTTCCATTCCCTTCTTCCCTCTTCTCCCATCCTCCCCTCCCTTCCCCCCCAATATTAGCTGTGTATACTTGGCAACACGCATCTTAGATCGGTATCAAAACACTCCATGAAAGTCCAGTTCCTATTAAGAATCAAAAATTAAGTCACAAATATTTCAAATATTATTAAAGAAAATTAATATTTTCATTAACATTTCTATATATCATTTGAACAGTTTGTCATTTTATCCAATGTTAAATATAATCTTTAATTTATAATATTATCTATTCAATTCAATATTTTCATATTTTGTTATAAATCTATTGATTCAAATATTTTAAAATATAGTTTGAGTTTCTTATTAAATTTCATGTATATCACCTTTATAAATTCCATGTCTGATCTTCATGTTAATTTAAATCATATATAAATATATGAAGTAATATATCTTTTTATATTCATATTAAATATATATATAGTAAAATATAATTTTCCTTTCATTAGCTCTATTCCAATCAATTCTTGGTTTCTATAGTACTTATCTTTAAAATACAGACAGCGCTTCAGAGATATGGAGCTAAGTATACGATGAACCTCTTTAATCCAGAGCTTCCCTCCTTCAAAAGCAGAAGCATACCTCATTCATATATCATACTTCCTAATCTCGTTTTTAAATTTTTATAATGTCAAATTTTTCCTTTTTCTGAAGTCTATGAAAGTCAAAGAAGTATCAGTTCCATCTTTGTTATTCTTTCAATTAATTATTATTTTTCCTTCATGTCCTCTTTATATTTCTATATCCAGTATGTTATCCTTTTCTTTTCACAAGTTTATAGAGTCCGAGTAAGTTCCTGTTCCAACGTCGATCTACTTTTAGTTTTTTATTTGTTCTTTCATTCTTTTTCTTTCTTATTTATCTTCTGTAATGTCTAATCTTTTTTTGGAAGACTTTATTTTATGGTATTCCGATGTAATCCTCTAATATCGATTCAAGAAAATTATCTATTCCTGTTATTCGTAGTTCTTCCGGTTTTGTGAAATCTTCTTTACATGTAGTTCCTTTCGCAGAGACGTCTGGGATTTGTAGTTTCAATGAGCATAAATGTTTTTTAATATTTTTATTCTTCCTGCCATTAGCTTCTAAGAAGTAGATATTCATATATACATATCTCCATACATTCTTGCATTCAATTTCAAAGGAAGGAAGCTCTGGTCCACAGAACAAATCGTATATTAATCTTCAGAACCTTTTTTTTCTTTACATTTCCTTTCAGTATTAATAACAATTTGTATTGTATTTATCAATTTTCTGAAGCTAAATAAATAGATTATATATCTTCTCATATTTAATTTTTTATTTCTTTTCTATTAATTCTTATGTTCTTTCTAGTTTATATTACTATATTACTTATTTTCTGAGATCCTTTAATCTTAGGTGTTAATTTATCTTAATCATTCCAATATAGAATGTGTAGCCTCTCTATAGCTTTAACAGAAAGATCGTTGAAGTGAATTTTTGAACAGAGTTAAAAACGTTCTAAATCGTTATTATAGAAAAAACGATTATTATTATTTGTTTATACCATATAATAATCCAAAAATTAACAATTAATATATTCAGTTTATAATAAAGAAAAAATAAAAAAAAACTAAGGTGACATTGGCATTTCCTGGTTTTGTATAAATTTTTGTAGCTCTTCTGCATTATCAAAGGTTAAAGTTTTATTTGCAATGGTTACTTTCATATTTGCTGGGTATACTAGACCAAACTTTGCTCCCATCTCTCGTAGTTGTGGTCTTAAATCCAATAGCTTCTTTCTTTTATGTTTAAATATGTTTATTGAATTTACAAGAAAAGGAATACACAAGTCACATCTTTATCAACCCCCCCCCTTCCCCTCCCTCCCCCCAACACCCACCTTCCCAACTTCCTCCTACAATAGCAAGAATCCTCCAGCTGTCAATCCATTACGAGTTCAATAGGTTACTACGGGCTCTATGATTCAACGTTAACCAAAAGGGTTCCCAAACAGAACAAAATACTTGACCCCTGGGAGAGTCCAAAGAAGTTACAGACATACGCTCCAGCGATGCTTGTCGAATCATCAGAATTCGCCAGAATGGCAATGTTGGTGGATCTGATGTAATCCAATTATGCAGTATTGTTTTCTTTCCCATTAGGAAAGTCCGGGCCAAAAAGCCTCGAAATCCCTTCGGGGCTCCCCGGGGGAGTGAGTCCATCGTAAACAACAGTTCCGGACGATTAACATATCCTTGACGCCACATTGAAGCAATATGCTGCTGCAGTTGTATCCAAAAGCCCTGTACCAGTGGGCATGTCCAAAACTGGTGACCCAATGTTGCACTCGGTTGGGCACATTTATTGCAAGCATCTGTTGTACTAAGTTTTGCACGATACAAATAGGTTGGTGATCTGTACAATCGTAAGTAGAATTTATAGTTCAATTCAACGAGGGTCACTTGAGAGGTAATCATATTAATGGATTGAAGACCCTGTTGAATGTGTTGGCCGGTCACCTCGCATGGCAAATCCCCTGACCAGCGGGCCGCATATATTTCATAAGAAATGGACCCCAAGCTTTCACGTAGATATCGTAGATGAAATTTCAATGGAATTTGGTTTTGTGCCGTTAAACATAACGCTTCCGAAAGCTTCTCCTGACTATGATTTGTAAGTCCTGCTGATGGGAGAGAGCGAATATAAGATGCCATCTGGATGTACGACAACCAGTCCCGGGTTGTCCAATGATATTCAGTCTGCATCACAGTGAAAGGAGGAACCGTGCCCTGAGCCGTTACCACCTGAGAAATATATTGCAGATTGGACGTTCTCCACACCGATACCAGAAATTTGGAAGTCCCAGGGGGAAAGTCTTTATTGTCCAGGAGAGGCAGGTAAGCTGTAGCTGTAGGGTTGATCTGTAGCATTTTACATAAGCGTCTCCACACTTGGCGCAACGGTTGAAAAAGAAATTTTCCCACTGGTGGGGGTCCCACAGGAAGATGTAATGTATGCAACAAATAACTAAAGTGGTATGGGGAACAAAGGACCAGCTCCGAAGGAGTAGCCGAAAAATGACTAGTCCCCCGGAACCAATCACTCAGGTGCCTCATCTGGCACGCCCAAGAGAACAGTCTTATGTTATGAAGGCCCAGTCCCCCCTGGGTCCTAGGAAGCATCAAAGTAGACAGCGAAATCCTAGCCTTTTTGCCATTCCACAAATAAGAAGTTAAGTATCTCCCCACCTCTTTCTCATGTTTAGATGTCAGTAATAAAGGGAGCATTTGAAATATGTATAACCACTGAGGCAACAGCACCATATTATATAATGCAATTTTCCCCATTAATGACAAAGGAAAGTCCCTCCAAGCTATCAATTTCTGTCGAGTGAGGGTCAAGAGTGGTAGGACGTTCTCCGAATATAAGTTGGTGATGTCTACTGGTATTTTTATACCTAGGTATGTCAAGGAAGTGGTTGCCCATTTTAGAGGAAAAGGCCCCCCCCACCTAGCAGGGAGGTCTCGAGACAGAGAAAGTACCAGTGATTTTTGAAAATTGAGCGTCAATCCGGAATAGAAGCTAAATTCGTCTAGGATAGCTAACGCTCTGGTCAGAGAGGCCTGAGGATCAGCTAAGGTCAGCAACATATCGTCGGCATATGCCAAGACACGTAATTGAGATCCCCCTTCCGGAAGGCCCAATATACCATCATCTATCTGCAGTGATCGCAGGAAGGGATCTAGATAGAGCAAAAATAACAAAGGAGAGAGAGGACTACCCTGTCTCGTCCCTCTCGCTATCTGGAAAGATGTCGTCCTTGTACCATTCACCAAAATACTAGCAGTGGGTGACGTATATAATAATCTAACCATATCATAAAACCAACCGGTAAAACCCATGTACGAAAGTACAGAAAATAGGTAATTCCAGTTGACCTTATCAAAGGCTTTTGCCGCATCTAAGCTTACCAATATACCATCTGTACATGTTACTCGTGCTCTGTGAATGGCCGTCAATAGTCTTCGAACGTTGAGGACCGAGTGGCGCTGTTTGACAAAGCCCACCTGCTCATACACAATCAGTTGAGGAAGTAATGTGGCCAGTCGATTGGCTAGTATCTTATCCAATATTTTAATATCTACATTAAGTAGAGAAATTGGCCGGTATGATTCTATATCTGTTTCACGCTTCCCAGGTTTTGGAATTAATGTTATGTATGCATGATTAGCTCCCTCCGGGAATGCTCCCTCCTCCTCCGCCGCCTGATAGTATGCCTCCAAGGGTCCACACAGTTGTGTGAGTAAGAGTTTATAAAATTCGGGGGGATATCCATCAGGGCCCGGGGACGTTCGGTTCTTTAATTGTTTCACCGCTAATTGTATTTCCTTCCCCTGTATTGGTCCATTTAAGGAAGTACGCATGGGAGAGGACAATCTGGGCATCCCCGCATCCTCCAAGAAGTCCCCCACCTCTGGTCCCTGGTCACCCTCCACCGAGGAGTAGAAATGTTTATAATACCGTAAAAAACTGTCAGATATATCCCCCGTGCCCGTCACCTTCGTTCCATTAGGCAGATGCAAACAGGGAATATATCTATCAGACCTCCTTGATTTGGTGAGAGAAGCGAGTAACCTGCCCGGTTTGTTCCCATATCTATAGTATTTGTATCGTGTATAATACAGGCTTTTTTTAGTACGCTCATGAAGAAGAGCATTTAGGGCGACCTGGGCTGAAATCAGTTGTTCATTGGATCGCGGTGTAGGATGTGTTAGATGCTGTTTTTTAAGTGTCTTATATTGCCGCTCAAGGCAGATAATGCCCCGCGCCACGCGTTTTCTGTGAGCCACTACATAAGATATAATGTCTCCTCGAAGGACTGACTTGGCCGCGTCCCAAAATAGGAGAGGTGTCTCCCTATGCTGAGCGTTAAAACGAAGGTAGTCCTCCCACTTCTCCGTCAGGTAAGTTATGAAGTCAGGATTATCAATTAAATAAGATGGGAAGCGCCACCCACAGGAAACACGAGATGTCTCGTTAAGTACGTCCATCCATATCGGGCAATGGTCCGACACGGAAAGAGGACCAATTTCTGAGGTGTCAATCCGAGAGAATAAGGGCGTGGACACTAAGATGTAATCTATTCTGGAAAAGGATTGATATGCTCGAGATTGGTGTGTAAAGTCCCTCTCGCGTGGATGTAATAATCTCCAGGGGTCTACTAGGTCCAGGGCATCACATAGATATGGTAGGCCTTTGTGTGAGGACAAGCTTTGGCTCGTGCCTGGACCCGTGCGATCCTGCTCTGGATCCATGACTTGATTGAAATCGCCCAGGAGCAGTAATGGGTTCGTAAGGTCACGTTGGCCCAATTTAACCAAGTCTTGAAAGAATTTATGATCGTATTGATTAGGGCCATAAACTATTAGAATGTTTAGTACCTGGTCCGACGTGGTCACCCGACAAAGTAAGGATCTACCCTGGGGATCTGCATGTAATTGTTCCACCCTTCCCGGGAAACCTCTTCGCACCAATAGGGCCACTCCAGCATGCTTAGTAGTAGCAGAGGCAGAAAAAATCTGGCCCACCCATCCCCTTTGTAGCTTTGCGTGTTCGGTCATATTGAGTCGCGTCTCCTGTAGGCAGGCAAGATCTGCTTTATGATGTTTTAGTCTGCTCAGGATCTTAGTCCGTTTCACTGGAGAAGTTATGCCCCCCACATTCCAGGACAATATTCTGAACGTCCTACCACTCATCTGAACCACAGACACAAACCTGTCTCAACAGTGTGTCCTGAAGATCCCCAGGCGCCCAGCCTTCGCCTGAGGAACCGTCAGAGCTAAAAGATTCACAGAACTCGTATGAATTCACAAATGTTGTTTGCCATATCACATTGGAGGATAAATCAGAAAATACACACTTCCCAACATGTAAACCCCCTCCCTCCCTTCCCAAAATCCCCCCCATCCCCCCATGTAGCCCCTGTCCCCAAACATCCCCCCCGAAACAGTAACCCATCCTGTAACACTAGGACACAGGAAGGAGGAGCACGTCTCTGATGCATGGAAGCCCGTCCCCCCCCTGCTTGGTGGTAAAGATATCTCATGTCTGGAAAAACAGCCTAAACCATTATCTGCAGTGGTAAATCCCACAAGTAATGATGAACTTGTTCACATGATCAGGTTGTTGTTGATGGCCCAGGGGTCCCTAATCTGTTAATGAATTCCCCGGCCAACACATCCGAGTCAAACACATGCCATTTACCCTCTAACTGAATTTTCAAGACAGCTGGATAGAGAAATAGGAAGCGACATTTGAGGTCTGCCAGCTTCCTACATAGAGGGTAAAATACTTTCCTCTTTTCCGTCAATGCAGCAGAGTAGTCCTGGCCAATTCGAATGGGAATAGAATCATAATTCAGGTTATCCTTTTTGAGGCGAAATTCCTTCAGTATCTCTGTTTTGTGCCTGTAATTGTGAAGTTTCCCAATCACTACTCTGGGTCTCTGCTCATTCCCTGCTCTGGGTCCCACTCGGTGGACCCGTTCAAAACGTGCTGGGCCCAGGGAAGCTGGCATAGGCAATTCACTAGCTAGCCATGCTTCAAGCACTGATAATAGAGAAGAGTCAGTGATCGTCTCAGGGAACCCCATAAATCTTAAATTCCCCCTTCGGGACCTATTTTCCAGGTCCTCCAGCTTGGCTTGTTGTTGCTCCAATTGCACTTTCATGCGTGCCACGTCTGATGTTATAGCGCGGGCCTCGTCTTCCGTTGTGGATACTCGATCTTCCAGCGCTGTCACCCTCACTGAATGGTCCTCCATTATATTTTCTAATTTTGTGAGTTGTGCTGAGAGCTGTTCCATACTAGGCGATATCGCCTGGGTGATCAAAGTTTTTAATTCAGCCAGCGTCTCCGGCGTGAATTGTCGAAGCACGCCGCCGGTGGGATCCGCCATCTTGTCTTCGGCGGGTCTGCCCTTATCTTTGTCTTTCTTCGCCGATTTGGTTGACATGGCTGGTGGATGTGGAGTCAAAAATCTGTCCATATACTTCCCCAAACCAAGCCGCCGAAAGTCGCATTTTATTTTTTTGCCGTTCGTTCCGTTTTTGTGAGCAAGAGGGGAACGAGCTCCGGAGCCGGTTAAGCTGCGTGTGCGCCGGCTCACTGCATCACGTGATCTCTTCTAGCTTCTTTCTTTTAATCGCAGTGTTTTTTGCGAAATCCGGGACAAAATGGATATAGGCATCTTGATATTTTAAGCCCTTATTTTGTTTTGCGAGTTGAAATATTTCTATAACCTGTTGGTGTCGCAACAGCTTGAAGATCAGTGGCCTCGGACCTTGATACTTTTCTGATCTTTTTGTCGGCACTCTATGTGCTCTTTCTATCTCTATGGGATATTTAGTTTTTAGAGGAAGTAGTTTTGGTAATAAGTTTTCGATAAAGGCCACCGGATTTCCTTTTTCTGCTCCTTCCGGCAGACCTATCAGACGAACATTGCTCCTTCTCCCCCCAAATATGTTTGTTAACTTGAATGTTTTTATTGATAAATGTACACTACCTAGAAGCCTGATTAGGTGGTATAATAAATTTTTAAATAAACTTGAAACCTTGAACTCCCATGGGATCAGGAAAGCAAAATGTAAAGATGGTATTCTTACCCAAGCCGTAGACAGAAAGAAGAAGTCCAACTAATCGGTACTTATTAAGGCAGACAGCAGGCAAATCAGCATACTACCAGGGCAGGCTTCAGGAGTAGAGTGTGAGTTTACAAGGAAGAAGATTAATGAAATAAGAACCCAATCTTTCCTTCTTCTACAACCCCATTCTATTCCTGAACTCTCGGGACATAACAGAGTAGTCCCTCAACAGGGTGGGACCGATGAGCCTGCTACCAGGATTGAAGATCCAAATGTGGAATTCCTCTCGGCTGCCACATCTATTCTGTAAAATTTTGTGAAAGTATGCATAGAAGTCCAAGTGGCAGCTCTGCAAATCTCTTCTGTAGAAACCGTTGAAGAATCTGCCCACGAGGAAGCAATGGCTCAACCTTCACTGGATTAGGAGGACACTTCCCAGCTCCGATATAGGCAAAAGAAATGGCCATACGATTTCATCTGGAAATTGAGGCTTTAGATGCCGGATGCCCTTTATGGGCTGCACCAATCAAGACAAAATTCATTTGTGACTTCCAAATACCGCAACAAAAGATTGCGCACATCCAGGGATTTCAAGACCCTGTCATGCTTCGTGGAACCCGAAGGCATATACAGTAATCTGTCAAACACATTTTTTGATTGATGTGGAAACTCAAAACCACTTTCAGTAAGAAAGAGGGAACCATGTGGAGAATCATACTAGAGTCTGTTATTCAAAGCCTAGAGTTTTGACACACTTCGGGCAGAGGTAATGGTCACTAAAACCACCATCTTGATGGTCAGATCCATTAAGGAAGCCTGATTCAGAGGCTCATAGAGTGGATCCAAAAGGACCAGATTAAGATTCCAAACCAGAAACAGCTGATACAATGTAGGGTGGAGCCTTAAGGTGCTCTTCAAAAATCTGGCTACATTTGGATGAGTAGCAAGAGAGACCCCCATGTAACTTAGAACCAAAGCAAGAAAGGTTGGCTATCTGCACCCACAATGAGCTGACAGCCAGACCCTTTTCAAGCCCTTCTTGGAAAAAGGCGAACCCACACAGAACCCAGATCCTCAGCTCTATGAGCGCACCAGAACTGGAAACACTTTCAGGCCTTTGGGCACACTGCAACTGTTGACTTTCTTTTACTCTGGAAGATGGTAGCGACTACCCCATCCAAATACTCCCAGCACACTAGCACTGCGTGCTCAAGAGCCATGCCTTAGGACCAAAGCATTCTGGAGGGTCCTGCTTGAGAAGAATTGGATGACAGGGAAGCCTGAGGCCCTGATCTAGCTATAGACACTCTAGGTCCTCATACCACAGACGTCTGCGCCAATCTGGCGCTACTAGAATGACCCTTCCCTGGTGCACTTTGATTCTGTGCAACAGCTGGCCTATCATGGGCCATGTACGAAAAGCAAAGAGAAGGCCCGTCTCTGACCACGGCTGAACCATGGCGTCTAGACCTTCACTTCCTGGTTTGCGCCATTGGCTGAAAAACCGAGCCACCTTCTTGTTGGAAGTTGACGCCATCAGGTCAAAAGCGGGATGTCCTACTTCTTCACTATACAATTGAAGGCTTTCCGAGACAGGGACCAACCCCCAGGGTCCAGGGTCTGACAACTAAAAAAGTCCACTTGCATGTTTTCCACTCCTGCAATATGCACTGATGCAAGTGCTTGGAGATGAGCTTCCACCCATCAAAAGAGCATTTGGGCTTCCATTCGAAGGGGTGCAGCCCCCTCGAATCTCAGGAAAGCCAAGTAAATTGCTTCCTGAGAAGGGACCAGCGTCTGTGGACCAGCCGGCTCTCACAATGTGCTCCCTAGCTGTAAAGGTTGGCATCTGTGATCAAGACCACCCATGCTGAGATATAGAGGTGGATTGCCCTGGAAAGAGACGGGGTTCAACCACCAGAGGATACTGCGCCAGGCTGTCACTATCCAATAGGGAGCTATTGATGGAGCGAGTCCCTCTGCAGAGACCATTGAGAAAAAGGCACCTCCTGTAAGGGGCACAGGTGCACTCTCATTCACGGTACATCTGTGGTTGCTACCATGAACTCCAGCACCTGCAGGTATTGTCATGCTGTTGGAACAGCCATATTCTGAAAATCTAGAATCTGTTGGAGAAGTTTTTCTTTGCACACCTCCAGAAGGAATACCTTGTTTAGTTTGGTGTCAAAATGGACTCCTAAGTATTCCAATTCCTGCAATGGAATGAGATGAATCTTGAAAAGCTGATTACCCAGTCGAGGCTCTGTAACAGCTAGACCACTTGCTGAACTGCCTGGTGGCCCTCGGATTCAGACTGGGCTCTGATAAACCAGTCATCCAGATATGGATGGACTTGGAGCCTAGATGGTGTAGACGAGCTGCAACTACCACCATTACCTTGGTGAAGGTTCGAGGCACAGTCACTAGTCCGAAGGGCAGACCCGCAAACTGGAAATGCTGTTCCAACATGTGGAACCTCAAATATCACCTGTGCCCCAGAAATATGGGAATATGTAGATAGGCCTCTGTCAGATCCAGATAAGCTAGAAATTCCCTTGGTGCGACTGATGCAATCACCAACCTCACGGTTTCTATATGGAATCATGGAAGTTTTAGGGCTGTATTATCAGCTTTTAGATCCAGATTGGTCTCCAGTTGTCAGATCCTCTTTTTGGCACAAAAGTATATGGAGTATTTGCTGAAGCCCAAGTCTTCTTCTGGGACGGGCTCTATGACTCTTATGGCCAGCAACCTCTGCACCGTTGCTCTGACCCTTGCCGCTTTTTCAGGCTTCCCCGCTGAGAGTCCAGAAACAGATCTGGGAGAGGTCTATAGAACTCAAGTTTGTACTTTTCACTCAAGATGTCCAGTACCCAGTGGTCTGTGGTCATTCCATTAAAAAGGCCATGAGTCTCCCCCTGATATGAGAAGAGTTGGCCACTGGCTTAGTGTCATAACCACTTCTTTGGAGCGGAAGCAGTATGTGCTCATGAAGCTTATGGGCGTCATGCCCTGCCAAACTCTGCCTGGAACCTCCAGAATATTGGTGATAGCACCTGGAAGAACAAAAAGGAACACTCCCCCTCCCCGATCCCCTAGAGGACTGGGGTCTACTGTCCAATAAAGACTTTGGCTTGCGGTCTTGCACACTGGCCATAAGATCATCCAGGCCCTTACCATATAGCAACTGCCCTTTAAAAAGCAGCTTAAAGGTCGCCTTAGATGAAGAATCACTGGACCATTGTCTAATCCACAGCATTTTGCATGCTGAGATAGAGTAAGCCGAGAGCTGGCTCACCACTATGATAAGGTCATACAGAGCATCAGCCACATAATATACTCCAGTGATTAAAAAGGGAAGTTCCCTGTCCACAATAGTGTCAGAATCATGGTGCAACTTAGAATGATAGGCCCTGGAGACAAAGGACGCCACTGCAGCCACTCTCAGACCAGAGGCCGCGGAATTAAAAAGCCTTTTGAGCATAAAATCTATCCTGCGGTCCTGGGCTTCCTTTTGCACCATGCTTCCTTCACTGGAGAGGGTTGTGCATTTGGTAACCTGCACCACTAGAGAATCTACCTAAGGTGAAACAAAAAGTTGGTTGAATGTGGCTGCCATGGGATACAGCTTAGTCATTGCCTTGGTCACCCCTCTGGGGCCCTTCGCACTTTCAAGTGATCGATAAGCATCTTGGTTATGTCAGGATGCTCAGGAAAACAGGAAGACTATGGCTTCATGCTACTCATAAGAGAGCACTGTGCTGTTGAGGTCTGAGGAGTCTCTAGCTTCAATTCCTGGAGGGAATCCATAATCACCTCAATCAGCACCAACAGTTTGACTAGATTTTACAAGATTCATACAGATCATTACCCTCCCCCACCCATCTTAATCTTTATCATTAAAGTAATTATAAAATGTTATCATATGTTCCAAGATATATTACATAGAACATGACACATTTTAAACATAAGTTATACATGATTAACCAGACTTATTTATCAAACCTCAAAAAAAAAAAACATCCTTCCCTCCTATTATCATCTATATAAATAATTAAAAGACCTTATAATCCTCCCCCTTTCTCCCCCTCCCTGGATGTGCATTTTATCTAACAACAAAATCATAACTATAGTAATTCTACAAAAGACGACAATGGGCCCCAGATTAAAGTTTTTTGTATTCCCTAACAAATCAAAGTTTATTTTCTCATATTTATAAATTAGACATAAACTTGCCCACGAGAATGTAAAGTTGAGACGATCCCAGTTTTTCCAGTTTCGTGTTAATCATTTGTATAGCTGTACTAGTCATAATTAATAAGAGACGTCTTTTATATTTATCTAGGGGATCCTTGATATGTAAAATTTTTTTTTTTTAACTGGTCACGTCCCAACTAGTTGTTTTGGTTTGGTTCCTTCTTTTTTTCACTAGAAGAATTAAACTGAAGGGGGGTGTTTTTGGATTGAAAAGGCGAGGGGAGAACTATGACCTGCACAACCGACGGTCAAAGAAAAAACTGACACTTGAGAGGCGGAGTCCCAGAGGCAAGGTAGTCCACACATGCTCAATAGAAAAAAAAAATCTATGATACTAGAGCACCAGCATGCAGGCTCAGTCAGAGGACTTCACCAGCAAATGTGCCTGCATTACCCCTGCTTGTCTCCAGAAAAAGAGATGTTGCACGTGCCAGGAAGGGAGGAAAAGAGATGCTGAACAAGCCGGGGGAATGTAGGTATTGGTAAGTGGCGGTTCCTCGCTTATAGATCAATTCACTTAACTACCTAGTAGTAGGAATGGAACTTGGTCATTAAGTGAGGAGTTTCTGTACTTGACTCTGCTGCCACTGTCACTGTTACCTGTGCTTCTGGTAAACTCCCATCATCTTCCAGGATCTGGAAGAGTTCCCCTTCTGCATGTTCTGTGACAACCACCACCTATGGGAAGAAGGCATATGACAATTGTACTAAGAAACACAGTTTACAATTTATCTCTGCCTGAATGCATTATCATAGACTAAGGTTAACCTCAGCTACATAAGAGTCATTATGGCTTTAGTTGAAGGTCCTACTCAATAATGGAAATATTGAGATTAAATAGACTATATTAGATTCACAACTGGCATTATTACCATAGACATCTGCTGTAACTTTTTGGCAATTTCTTGTCTTCATCAGATTTGATAATTGAATCCTTATTTGGAGCATAAAGATTTGACAATGATTCATGGGTTGCTTGGAATCAATTATTTTAAATGCCAGCTGTAGAATTTAAAAATTATATGTATATTTAGTATTGCAATATTTGCAATATGAATAGTAAGTGGCACTGAACATATACAGTAGGCAACACTTGCTTGTGCTTACCATGGGATCAAATCTATAAAAATGTTTTCCTATATTTAGGCACCTGGAAGAGGTGTATGTGGCACCTATTCTATAAAGCAAAAAAAAACCCCACAAACAACCCCCAAAACCCAGCACGTAGGCTTTAAGAATGAGTGTAAGAACAATTTTTATTCAAAGACCCAACATGGACCATATATCAATAAAACCTTGCTTCAGAAGTTTGGACTTTATAGGGAAACACAACAGAAAAGATCAACGAGGTACACCCATCACATAGTTCTTCAAAAGCATGCTGGAAAAGAAATGTCTTCACTGTAGATTTAAACTTATGAAATCATACCTCAGCATGGATAAGATGAAAGAGTATTCCAAGTGGCCAATCTGAATAGTAGATTCAAACCATACCACTACCCAGAATAGGAAGTACTAGTTAATGGTCGTTCAATGAACGTAAAATATGTGTGGGAGTATAAGAGATGGTATGCAACAAATACTGTGGAACTATTATTGTGTTTTAAACTTAATGGGAAACAAATGGTATTGAAATAGTAAAGGAGTAACATGACTATATTTACAGGCTCAGCAAACAAGATGAATAGCTATGTTTTGCAGTGTTCAGGGTGGATAAAAATCAGATTTTTAATGTACACTTGATGTATATGTTAAAATGAATAAAGATTTGAAAAAAAAAAATATTGGAGTTTTTTTTTTTTTTAAATAAAATACTTTTTTGAGGAAAAATCTATCTAAAGATATTTTTTATTTAACATACATTAGTCCAAAAGTTATTGATCGTGAAATAAGGATTGGTTTTTAATTATTTAGTATGAGGTTGTATATTCATGCAATGTTTAAAGTTTTTGATAAATATATTCCATTAATCCAGTCATAATGTCACGGGCAATTTTTCTATCTAGAAGATATTATCACAGATGCTTGGTTTTGCATTTCTCAAAACTGTGAATGTGTGTATGCAAAGATAACATCCTTCTTCTTCACAGTAAAAATGTTATAAAATATAAAGAATTGAGAAAAAGACCCTAGCCCCATTGCTCCTTTGCAAACCAATGTACACAGAATCAGCCTTTTACTTCTTAAGAGCTAAGTTTATATATCTAGACAAGGAGCTAAGGGGCTCATAATCTTTTTATTTTCAAATTCTTTACTCATTTTTCCATCTTACATCAAGAACACAATATTACATCATTTAAACTTTGTAAACATCACTTGTATTTCTTCTAACATCATCTCAAAAACATAAATTTATACCCTCCCTACCCACCCTTCCCACAAATATTTTAATCAAAAATGTCATATAAATATTGTATTCTTATCTATTGATCAAATCTTTAATATAACTTTATACCCTCCCTTCCCCCTATGTATGAGAGTACATTAGATAGGTATGTTAGATAGATTGTGAGCCCGCTGGGACAGATAGAGAAAATGCTTGAGTACCTGATTGTAAAACCGCTTAGATAACCTTGATAGGCGGTATATAAAATCCTAATAAAAACTTGAAACTTGAAAAAACTTTCATTGGATAATGGTGTCTAATCATTGCAATAATTTGTCAATGGTCCCCAAATATTTTTAAAATTGTTATAATTCCCTCTTTGTATGGCAATTGTTCTTTCCATTTTGTAAATGTGGCACAACGAATTCCACCAGAAGGTATAGTTAAGTCTGCTGTAATTTTTCCAATTACTGGCAATATGTTGTATGGTGACTTCTGTCCTGATCAATAAAAGTTTATTATTGTTTGATGAAATTTGACTTTTTGTTCTCATTTACATACTGAACATTATTGTATCATATGATAATGCTACATGGTTTTCTAATAAACAATTAATTTGGGACCAAATTGATTTCCAAAATGCCATGGTACAGGGACAATAGAATATTAAATGATCTAAAGTCCCTGCTTCCAGATTACAATGCCAGCATCTATTAGACTTAGAGCGATCTAACTTTTGTAATTTAACTGGGGTCCAAAATGCTCTATGTAAAAGAAAAAAACAAGTTTGTCTCATAGATGCGGACACTGTAGATCTCATCCTCCAAGACCAAATTCGTGGCCATTGAGACGCAGTAATTTCATGCTTTATCTCAATGCTCCAAATGTCCCTAAGTCAATTTTTTGGTTTTTTATTTATAAATCCGTTTATCAGATTATACCACTGTGCGGCCTGGTGACCCAAGAAGTCCACCTGAAAGCATAAAAACTCCAGACTATACTGATTATTGAGATTTTTTCCATACAGGGAACCCCTCCTGAATAGCCTGTTTCAGTTGCAACCATCTAAAACTTTGTGATTTATTAAGACCATATTTATGTTGCAACTGTGAAAATTCAAGCAGCTTACCATTTGAAATAACATCCCCCAAAATTCGTATACCTGCAATCATCCAATGCTTCCAGATGACCTAAGGGGCTCATAATCAACAGTTTAAAAAGTCCAAAAACCAGCCTAAGTCAGCACTTGGACATCCTAATAGCAGGGACATCCAAGTGCCAATGATCAAAAACAACTTTCTGGACATGCAGCATTTCTAAGCTGCTGTGTGTCCAGAGAGCAAAGGGGTGTGTTGGAAGGTGTGTTATGGGCAGGAATCAGGCGGGTTTCAATCTGGATGTACCCCTGCCATAATCAAAACTTTCCTAGAGGGAACTTAACGGGCAGTTAGACCTATTTGAGTTGTGTCTAAGTTCCACAAAGGTGCCCAAACTGACAAGAAAACCACTGGAGGATTTAAGGCATGAACACCCCCTTACCCCCCCCCCCCCCCCAGTGATCATGACCACATCCCACCACCCAAAGAGCGAGTAAAAAAAAAACCTGTAGGCTTCCCATCAGCTGATTGCGGCAGAAGGAATCCCCATCAGTTGAGCTGGTTTCGGAGAGTTCTTGGCAGCTCAGCTAATGGGGATTCCCCCTGCCAGGCTCAGCTGAGCCATGGAGCCCTACATCCCTCCCCCTGACACCTGCCTGACATCTCCCACATTCCCCCTCACATCACCCTGATATCCCCCACATCCCCCCTCACATCCCAACATCCCCTATAAAATTGAAGTTTATGTTCTTACATAGATAATCTTCCTTTCTGTTAGTACACATAGAAGTCTGTACTCTAGGTGAATATCATCTGGTTGCGAACTGTTGCAGAAGAATGTCAATCACATCTTTCAGTTCCTCATCCTTCACCAGTGGAGTATAGTGTCCTCTTCAGTGTATACCAAAGCAACTGATATCCACTACAACAGAAGAAAGCAGAGGGAGGGGCATGAAGAACTTCCCCAAAACAACAATACATTTCTATTCTGCTTTGTAACTCATGAAAAAGAACACTAGGTAGCATGAACTAACAACATAGGTGTACCAAGGAGCGACCCTGCTGTGTGCAACTAACAGAAACATATATGGAGCTCAGGAACTCAACAAAACATATTGCTTTATTTGTCATATATGATTACATGTACTTCCAACTGATAGGAGAAAAATTCCAGTTCTGGACTATAGATTTATCTGAGGCAGAAAGGAACATATTGAAAACTGACAGGGCGGGCCATAAAGACTTCTATGTGTAATAACAGAAAGAAGATTATCCAGATAAAAACATAATCTTCCATTCTGTTACATAAACACAGGAGTCTGTATTCTAGTTGACGTACCAAAGCAGTGGCAGACACCTAACATAGTAACATAGTAAATGACGGCAGATAAAGACCTGAACGGTCCATCCAGTCTGCCCATTAGTTATATCCATTAAAAATACATGATTAAATTAACTTGTCTCTTCATTGATATTTCTGGGTTATAGACTGTAAAATCTACCTGGTATTGTCCTAGGTTGCAAATGCTGAAGTTGCCATCCAAGCTCACCCCAGCCTATCCAGCCATCCTGTTTGCAGGATATCTACCATAAAGTCTGGCCAGTAACATCCACATGTTCCAAGTTAGTGGAGATCCCACTGATGCCCTCCCCTGCCCATCCTATACCAAATTACCACATATGGGACACAGTCCATGCAAGTCTGCCAGTACCGGCCTTAGCTCTTTAATTTACATCCTTCATTTTCTAATTAGAGATCCTCTTTGTTTATCCCACGCTTTTTTAAATTTCATCACCGTTTTCCTCTCCAGCACTTCCCTCGGGAGGGCATTCCAGACATCTACCACCCTCTCTGTGAAAAAGAATTTCCTAACATTGCTCCTGAGACTTCCTCCCTGCAACCTCAAATTATGCCCTCTAGTTTTACCATTGTCTCATCTCATGATTCTACGAATGACCCGGCCCACCATGGGCCACAGTGGAACACATAAAGCAGCCTCTCCTTTGGCCAAACTTGCGTTTTCTGGTTCGGCTCTAGAAGTGAGTCACCTTCATATTTTTGGCTGAAGCCATCAAGTCCATCGATGGACTTCCCCAGCGTTACACAATGAGATCGAACACTCTTCAAGACAGTGACTATTCTGGATCTAGCGTGTGCCTGTTGATAAAGTCAGCCTGCATATTTTCCACTCTTGCTGCATGGACTTCGAGAGTAGGTAAGCTTCTGTCCATATGAACAACATCTAAGCCTCCAGATGTAAGGGAACACTCTTGGTGCCTCCTTGTCTGTTCCCATATGCTACTGAAGTGGCATTGTCCAAGAACACTCTGACTGCCTTGCCTTCCAGATCTTTCTCCAATCACCTTAATGCTATCCAAGTGACTCACAATTCCAGATGATTTATGGACCATTTTCTCTGATGGAGAGACCATCAGCGCTGTACCAGATGCCAGCTGCAATGGGCCCCCCAGTCTGACAGGCTGGCATCAGTTGTTAGGATCACCAATGAGGGGATTTGGAGAAGGACACCCCTCGATAAGGAGTTTACTCAAATCTACTAGCGCAAGCTGTTCCTTGTCTCCGCAGATCAGGGAAGCTGCATCTAGAGGGAATGACACCACAGGGACCACCTGAAGAGGGACTCCTGTAAGGGACGCATATGCATTCTTGCCCAGGGAACCACTTCAAGCCCACCTGAAAGTGGGGCTTTACATCGCTAGGAGATCTGCAATTTGCTTCCTGAGCTTCTCTTTTCATGGCTTGGGAAGAAAAATGCAGCACTTCGCTGTGTGAAAGCAGACTCTGAAATACTCCAAGCACTGGGTCGGTTCTAGATGACTCTTCTTGAAACTGACTATCCAGCCCAGATCCTGAAAGAGATCTATAACTTGATGTATCACCTCAAGTTTCAAGTTTATTTAAAATTTCTTATACCACCTAATCAGATTTCTAGGCAGTGCACAAAATCATAAAAACATACACTTGGTCTCTCTCCGCCTTTCACAAGGCTCTGACCAGCTAATCTTCTCAAATATGGGTGCACTTGGATTTCCATCCTGTGGATGTGAGCTGTGACCACCACCATCATCTTAGTGAAGGTGCAAGGAGCCGTTGCTAACCCACAGGATAGAGCCACAAACTGGAAATGCCTTTGCAGAACATGGAACCTCAGATATCTCCTGTGGGCAAGGAAGATGGGAATAAGAAGGTACGCCTCTGTCATATCTAGGAAGGTTAGGTATTTACCCAATACCACTGCTGCAATTACTGACCAGACAATCTCCATGTGGAAGCACAGTATTTTCCGGGCCACATTCACAAATTTCTGGTCCAGAATTGATCTCAAATCTTCGGTGCCTTTTTTAGGCACTATGACATATATGGAGTATTTGCCAAAGCCCAATTCTTTGTCAAAGACTGGTTCTACAGCTTGAATGTCTAGTAGCCTTTGCATCGTCGCTCAGACCCAGGTCTCCTTTTCTGGCTGTCCAGCTGGAGAATCCATAAACAAATCTGGGGGACGATGATCTTGTGATCCTCCTGAATAAGATTTAGAACCCAGCAGTCCAAGGAAATTTGCTCCCATGCCTTCCAGAACATCAACAGTCTCCCGTCAAAGTGTGGGAGCACAGTTGCTGCCTTGGCATCATTGTGTCTTCTTGGAGGCCGAGCTAACGCAAGATTCCGAGGGCTGCTTTAACTTGTTGACTTGGCTCATTACATCTTCAAAGTTCAGCAATTTTTTTCAGTTTCTCAGCATCATCACCCTTGAAAAACATTTCCGGTTTATGTAGATCTCTTACATCTTCTTCTGTAAAGACTGAAGCAAAGAATTCATTCAGTATCTCCGCTATGGCCTTATCCTCCTTAGGTGCCCCTTTTGCTCCTTGATGAAAATACACATACCTGATCCATTTTTGCCATTTTCTGGGCTCAGTCTGTTCAGCACTAGCCCTATTTCCTAACTACTGGTGCTACCATCAGAGGCCACTCCAGCCCAACCTGCTCTTGTCTTGTCATATAAGGACACAGATTGTAGAAGTCTGCGCCCACATCTGGAATACTGCGTCCAATACTGGTCGCCATACCTCAAGAAGGACATGGCAATACTCGAGAGGGTCCAGAGGAGGGCAACGAGGATGATAAAGGGTATGGAGAACCTTTCATATGCCGAACGGTTGGACAGGCTGGGGCTCTTTACCCTGGAGAAGCGGAGACTGAGAGGGGACATGATAGAAACTTATAAAATCATGAAGGGCATAGAGAAGGTGGAGAGGGACAGATTCTTTAGACTAGCAGGGACAACTAAAACAAGAGGTCATTCAGAAAAACTGAGAGGAGACAGATTCATAACGAATGCAAGGAGGTTCTTCTTCACTCAGAGGGTGGTGGACACCTGGAATGCGCTTCCCGGAGAGGTGATAGGACAGAGTACAATTCTGGGGTTCAAAAAGGGACTGGATGATTTCCTGGAAGCAAAGGGAATAACAGGGTACAGATAGAGGTTTACCTTACAGGACATGAGCGAATAGGGTATGGATATTTTAGGTTAGGTAGGGAACACTTTCAGGTCATGGACCTGGGGGGCCGCCGCGGGAGCGGACTGCCGGGCACGATGGACCCCTGGTCTGACCCGGCAGAGGCAACGCTTATGTTCTTATGTTCTTATGTCTAGCAGGACCTCACTTCCCCACTGCAGGAGTTGCTGTCCATGGCACACTATCACAAATGAGCTCATAGCTGTCATCTTTCTATTTAGGGATCATTTGTGCATTTTTTAATTCTATCAATGTTTTGTCTCCATCACCTACACCAGGAGAGCATCCTGAAGTTATTCCTAAGTCTACAACCCCAAAACCTTAATTTTTGTTCTCTAGTTTTATTGCTTTCTCAGTATCTGAAAAAGATTTGTTTATAGATTAATACTGTTCAAATAGTAGATGAATATTGCTACTATACAGTTAGTTTAGCAAAACTCCTTTGCTCTGCCCTGGCACTATACAAATAGTGCCAGAGCAATCAAAGCAAATTTCCAGTGGCATTATACTGAAAGTGCCACTGAAAATTTATGGATAGAAGACTTATAAATTTAGTGATGTTACTAAACATGCAAGTCCCTTTGAATATCCAGCCCATAAAAAATGATGGCAGTTAAAGACCGTGACCCATATTTTTATATTCCTCTACAAATTAAGAAAACATCTAACCTAATTCTTAGTCTTAACATAACACCGAGAAATGCTTTAAGCCTTTTATTAGCATCATGGTTATATTTGCAAAGTGATATCTACTGGTAAAAGTCATTCCTCTCCTGGAGCTTTGGTTGCATCCTCAGTGTAAGATAAGCTAATTAAAAATTTATTTGCAGAAGCCAGATCACTCACTTCCTTATCTGTTTCAAAACTGCCTAGCATTTGCACAATGTTGGGGTGTTTGAGTCCCCCCATGATTTCGATCTCTCTCTGCAAATTCTTCAATTCCTTTTCAGGGCGTCCCACCTTTGGAATGAACTTCAGAGCCACTATCTGTAAGAGAAAAGAAGGTGGAGCATCTTAGTCCAAATATACATACTTACCAATTTCTGTCATATAGGCCCATATCTCTCCCATCCCAAAAGTAATAATGCTGATAAAATCCAGCAATTCAGCTTCTCTCTTTCCTTTCCCAAATATTTCTCCTGCTCTTGTTCGCTTGTACTTCCCTTACAACCCAATATGCCTCTCAACATCTTCCCCAGAATACCTGTCCACTGTACTTGCGACGTCCCTTGTACACCCGGCCAAATGATCCTTCCCCAATCACCTCCAGCACGTGGTAATTTTCCATAGCTGCAATTCAGGGGTTCTTCACATTAATACCTCATCAATTTAAGAGAGAAAAAAAAAGGTCACCAGCAAAGCTATTTAGTTGACATTTATTTGCTGTCCTAATTCAGCCCACTTTAAAATAAAACAGTAATGATAAACTGTAGCAAGCAAATAAAAATGCTGTAAACTACCTTGGATGACTCTCTTTATACAGATGGTTAATAAATAAATGCTAATTAGAGCAACAAAGGATTAAAAGAAAATAATACTGATGATAGCTCTTTTTTGTTTAAGTATGCTACAAAAGATTAAAATATAGGAAGTAAAAGAGAGACAATTATCTTCAGCTCTTCCAAACAGAATAATAACCAACAGTAAATGTCCCACAAGAGAATACATTTTGCTACAACTTCAACAAAAATTACTCTAATCTAGTACAGTCTCTTTTATTGGACCCTCCTCCGTGTATTTTTGCTAGAATCTCCTAGATCATCCCTTCAGCATTTCCACCTCAGTTTTTTTGTTTCTCACCTATAAGGACTTGGTTTCTCTTAAAAATTTGCTCACTTATCACCAGCAGGCCCTCTTTACTGAGTCCTCAGTCCCTTTTCTGGGGACAAACATCCGAGCTGCCTGATTACAATATTTTCTACTCGATAAACTTACAAAATTGTATTGTTTCGTTTCACTCTCATGAACTATTCTATTCCATATTCAACATCATTTTACATTTTTATAAATCCTAATTTCTCGAAAACCATTCAAACTTACTTTCCCTCCGACAGGCATTTTCTAGCCAGTCCCAGACGTCATTGGCACCCTAGCAACAGCGTCCCTCAGCAACTGGTGGTAGAACGGATGTGACGTCAGAGTCAGCTGTGGTGTCGGTTCTGCTTCCTTTCGGTTGTTCCAGAGTGGAGAATGTGAATTGTGAAAATGGCGGCTGGAGGAGAAGAAGATTGGTAAGATATAGAAGGAAAATAGGACAGCTAAAGTTGTACCACTCCCCCCAAAGGGGTTAATGTAGGTTATAAGGTGGAGATGTCTAAAGTCTTTGTTCTTATGCTGTATGCAGTGAAATTTCTTCTTTTGAAGAGTCGTTATTGGAAGTGAGATTTAGATATCACTCATTAAAAAAATCACAACTTCTCTTTTCTTCTCTTTCATACACATTGCCACATATCACGCTGACTTTTTGTTTATTTTAATTTCTTTTTGGGAAGGGGTAAAACGCGGACCTCGTGGATCTCAATCACACGTCCTTAAAAATCTTCATTTATTGACAGCTGAGGTTTCATGTCTGCAGGTCCACGTTTTAGCCCCTTATTCCACCGCTGTAACTGTTGCCGTTTCTGAAGCTGACAGTCTTATTATTAATAATAATTAATTTGAGGAAACACTTCAGCTAAGGAAAGTCTGCGTTTTACCAAAATTATATGCAGGCAAAGAGAAAACTATCAAAATCACCAAAAAAATACCTCTCTTCAATGATAACGTATTCAGAAAATCTTATACTTGATCAACGTCCTTTCCTGTTTTATTAGACCTCAGTAAAGGAGGAAAAACTTCAGATCCCCCATATGCTGCAAGTACAAGACTGAAAGAAGCATACTAGAAAGGGAGGAAACTTCATAGGCTGAAAAACTTCCTACTTGAGCAAAACTGATAATCATCACAGTCATATGTTAATTATTTCAGTGTATTCTTAGATGCTGTGAACTTTAGTCAAAGGAAATCACTTATCTTTGCTCAAGTTCTTCACTGGCTACTCAGTTGTATGTACTCTGTGCTGTTGGTGCTGTGTCCCCCCTCTGCCGACAGACAGTAGCTAGCTGGGCGTTTCACCGGTAGGCTGTGTCAGGGCATGGGACTCCTCACCTTCAGGAAAACACAAATAGTTAGCATTCTGCCAGCACTCTTCTTGCAAAAACATATCGAAAAACTTGCTTCTCATACCAGCTAACTTACTGTCGGCACAACAATTTAGCGCTCACTAGTGAAGCAAACATGGCTGTCGTCCAAAGCAGCATTTATTTACAGCGTCAGGATGTCACCGCTGGCATTTGACTGTAGCGGCGGGAATGCAAGACAGTATTAAATTTTAAGAGAAACTGTCACTTTCCCTTAAAAAGTGTAGGCTTTAAAAAAAAATCCACATACTTAAGAATCAACTTTTAGGAAAAATGTCATGGTATTTAGAAAAATATCAGGAATTAGACAAAATATGTATTTCAAATCTTAAAAAAAATATATTCATGTCAACTCTTCATACACACTAATATGTCACAGGGACACTAATCTTAAGCATCTACAATATAGTCGAGAAAAGATAACATTGATGGGATGAACAAAGGGAAAGGGTAACCTGGCAGATGTAAGACCTGCAAACACATAACAGAGGTGACAGACAATTTTGTAAATCCCCGGAGAGAGGGCAGGTATGGTCTGAGGCACCATATATCTTGCAACACTGCATATGTGGTTTATGTGATAATATGCCCTTGCCACAAGCTTTACATTGGTCAAACATCCCGGCCCCGCCACATTACAATTGGAGAGCACAGAAGCAGTTTGGTCTGCAGTAGAATTGAGGAACCCTTAGTGCAACATTACAATAACGTCAGCCATGCTTCAAATGCAATCAAATGCTTTGCCATAGATCAAGTGGCCCTGTTGAGCAGAGGGGGTGATAGGAATCTAGCTCTGTTGAAAAAAGAGCAAGAATGGATTTTTTTACCTTTGAACTGAGGAGCCCAATGGGCTTAATCTAAAAATTGATTGGCACCTGTTTTTCTGACAGGGATGTAGTGGCAATAAGCGCACTCCTCACAATAGTTGAATACCATCCAGTGACGTGTAAGTTATACACAGGGCATCCTAACACCAACTGATAGTTCCTCCTTCTCCCCTCTTATAATCTATCTTGTCTGTTTTTGTCTTTGTAGTCAGTTGTATATGTTCCTGTATATGTCAGTTGTATATGTCTCAAATTTCTGTATTTCCCTGTTTTTTAGCATTGTATTCTTGCCTGGAATTTATGATAGGCATGTAATCAAATTTTAAATAAACTATGAAACTGATGACTACCTTCAATTCTGTTGTTGTGTGACCCAGCTTAAATGTCCAAGGGACAGAGTATTTCTTTCAAGTTTTGATGGCGACTATATGCTATCTGTAATTCCTTCTCCTTCAGAGTCAGGTACAACTGAGCCACAGGCCAGTGTTTCCACAGAATCTTCACTATCTCATCTATACCACCCCCAAACCTTAACACAGGTGGGGCTCCAGTCATCCTCACTGCTTGGCTTATCTTCTAGAAGTAGATCTCTATTGACATATCTTGCCCTGGTGTATTCCTTTTTCACCACCTTTCCTGGATAACCATGGTTTAACAACTTCTGCGCCTATACTTCAAGAATTGAGATAAGGGGAGGCTATTCTTCAGTGTCCGTGGACGGCAACTCATATAGTACAATGTGTTTCTGTCAGTGGGTTTGTGAAAGACGTTCTTGAACCCAGATCAGCCCAAGACAGCTGCCCTAACCTCTAGACTACCATCTTAGCTTGTAAAGTAATAAAGTTTTGCCACTTTTAGTCTCAGACAAACCTCCATGACACTTTTGCTCTGATGAATCCTAATTCTTAATACAGTGGTACCTCGGTTTACGAGTGCACCGGTTTGCGAGTGTTTTGCAAGACGAGCAAAATATTTGCAAACTTGGTGCCTCGTAAACCGAGCTTGCCTCGCTGTACGAGCGCCCGCGAACCGCACCTTCCCCCCCCCCCCCCGCAATCCGGCAAACCCCCCCCCCCCCCCGCCGCAACCTGAGATCCCCCAACCCACCCGAACCCTCTTCTTACTTCCAGTGTAGCCTCCGCATCGGCACCGGCACCAGCATGTCCTGTGCGTTGGTGCCGGTGCCCGAAAATCTGCTTCCTGTTCCGGGCCTTGAGCACTGGCACCAACGCACAGGACATGCTGGTGCCGATGCGGAGGCTACACTGGAAGTAAGAAGAGGGTTTGGGTGGGTTGGGGGATCTCAGGTCTCGGCAGGGGGGTGCCTGATGGCGGCGGGGGGGTGCCGGATCGTGGGGTGGATGATGCTGGTTCGCGGGGGGGGCCTTCGGAGGGATCAATGCCAGTTCTCGTGGGGGGGGGGAGCAGCGCTGCTGGCCTCGGGGGGGGAAGGTGGGGGGTGGGAACATATCAAAGCAAGTTTCCCTTACTTCCTATGGGGAAACTTGCTTTGATATATGAGCATTTTAGATTACGAGCATGCTCCTGGAACGGATTATGCTCATAATCCAAGGTACCACTGTACGTAATACTCTGAGGTCTGTGCCACTTTTAGTCTTGGTATAGGGAGGGAGAAGCATTAGGGTCCATCAGAGCTAAAGTATCATGGAGGTCTGTTAGAGCCATGACCTATGCTGAGACTAAAAGTGGCAAAACTTTATCATTTCACAAGCTACGAAAGTAGCCTCGAGGTTAGGGCAGCTGTCTTGGGCCCTGCTAATCTGGGTTCAACACCAGGTTGAACCAAGCAAAAATACAGTTTCCTGCTGCAGCTCTGGGGTAAAACGCAGACCTCCCTTAGCTGAAGTGTTTCCTCAAATTAATTATTATTAATAAGACTGTCAGCACAGATCCGTGGGGTCAGAAACGGCAGCAGTTACAGCAGTGGAATGAGGGGCTAAAACACGGATCTGCAGACATGAAATCAGAAACCTCAGCTGTCAATAAATGAAGATTTTTAAGGACGTGCAGTTAAGATCTTGGAGGTCCGTGTTTTACCCATTCCTCTTCTTTTTGTCAATGGTGGTTTCTTAAGTATCCCCACCATTATCTTGGCAGGGAACCAACCTTTCTGATTCGGGTTTCCCTCTTTACTCCCCTACCTCTAATCCTTTATATTTCCTCATCTAAGTAATGTGTATAAGCTTTTGTCCTATGTCCGTCTTAATTAGATTGTAAGTTCTTTCGAGCAGGGACCTTCTCTTGCGTGTTTGTTATACAACACTGCGTGCGTCTGGTAGTGCTTTATAAATAATAAATAGTAGTAATAGTAGGGTTGTGGTATTGGTTTATGCAGTGGCACCAGCTCTCGGTAGCCTAATCTTGCTTGCAGTAGGCAGCCAGTAGTCCTCAATCTGTCTCTTATTAGCCGCAAAGAAACAGAAAAGAGGGGCTTTAACTGCTCTGTTCTGAAATGATGCATGTTGATAGAAGAAGGGGGGGGGGAAACAGTTTTTTATATCAACTAATGCTCTAATCCAGTGGTCTACAAAGAATCTGTATGTGTTGCTTGGCCCTCTGGAAAGGGAAACGGGTCATATAATACAAGACAAATAGAAGGCAAGATCATTTATTATTACACCCCATTTCCATACTAATGTAAGCTATATTTTTTTAACATGCTACATAATTAAAGCATTCCTAGCTGAATAAATCACTTTAAAACTGGTTCCTAAAGAGAGGAAAGGAATAAGGAGGCTGTGTAGGCTTATGTTAGCTTAGTGCACCTTTTCACATTAGATGGTGTTCTAACTATGGTAAGTGTCTGAGTTCACTACTACACTTAATTTTATTGGTTAGTTTACTCTCACCTTTGAATTAGAATTGGAAGCTCCCTGGTAGAGAATGACATGGTGACAGTTACCCGCGGGTAGCCCGCTGAAATGGTGGTGGGGGGGGAAGTGCTCACTGCGGGCATGGGGACAAGGCCATTCACCACCCCCTGAAGTGGTGAATGGCCTTGTCCCCGCAGTTAAGGGAGGGAAGGCGTGCGGTCACCTCCCTACCTACGGCCATATCTATCTCCCTCCCCCTTACCTTTGTGGCGCTTTAATAAAGAAACTTACTGAAGCCGGCAAAGCCTGCCTGCCTGCAGTCGCGTGTGTGTGGGCGGAAGCTTCTCCTCTGACGCAACTTCCGGTTGCGTCAAAGGAGAAGCTTCCGACTACACACGCGACTGCAGGCACAGGCAGGCAGGCAGTCTCCGTCGGCTTCAGTAAGTTTCTTTACTAACGCGCCGCAAAAGTAAGGGGGAGGGAGGGAGGGAGATTCTCGGGCCGCTGAAGGGCGGTGAGGTGGCGAGAGGGAAGGGTACATGCTGCGGTGAAGGGGACGGAGGGGCAGTGACGGGG
The DNA here is from genome assembly GCF_902459505.1 of Geotrypetes seraphini. Lineage (NCBI taxonomy): Eukaryota > Metazoa > Chordata > Amphibia > Gymnophiona > Dermophiidae > Geotrypetes > Geotrypetes seraphini. The sequence goes on along the minus strand of NC_047088.1, from coordinate 105,213,078 downwards.
ACAGATTTTTTCCCCTTGTCATTCTCTACTCCCTGGCTCATTTAGCCTAGGATTCTGAAACAGATGAGTGTTGCTCTGGGTCCAGAAAGCCTCTTCCACTGCAATAGGTGTTTCATTCTAGACAAATGGGTTATTTCCCCATTACCGCAAGTCATATGTAGAAGGAATCCATTCCGGATTTTTCCTGTGTTTCTTGTACTTCACTGGGAGCTCTACTGCCACCTGCAGGTTTTCCCTTCTGTACGCAAGCCAGAAGGAGTGTTTCTGTTCTGCTTCCTCTTTTTCTTATTTTATTCAGTGTTTTCAGTGCTCGGAATTTTCACCTTGACTTCTGCTTTGCCTGCATGGAGAAGAAGCAGACTGGGTCTGCAGCTGACTGAACGATCACTGGTGGTACCTGTTAGCCAGCCTGCATAAGTATTTTTGGAGCTTGGGGCCATCCCCGCTTTTCATCCTCATCTTCTGGTTATCAGGGGTTCAAGCACAGGCTGTTAGGCATCCATAGGAGGCTCAGCGGTGTTTTGCTGGCTGCATTTTTTTGCCTCCCCCTTTCTGGAAGCATGTCCTTTGGTCTGCAGGGGTGGAGGTGCGGTGGAACACCGTGTCTGACTGGCAGCCTGAAGATCAGCATTGTGGAGGTATTCCCAGCATGAAACAGTAATTCTTCTCAGATCCAGCTACTGTAAGAGAGATGAGGCAGGCTGCAGCACATTGCCAGTCCAGGTCACAGTGAGTAAGGCTGTTACAGCCTATGAGGTGAATCAGGGTGTGTCTAAAAACACAAATTTTTGAAGATTTCTGCATGTTTCCCTGTGTTCTCCCACCTAAAAAACCCTAAATTTGCCATTTGTTGAAGTTTAGCAAATGTGGGGTTTGTTTGTTTTTTTTTAGCAAATTTAGGCGTGAAACTCTTGATGATGGCCATCTTGGAGTTTTAGCTAATCTTTTTTTCAAAAGTTCCCTACACTTCTAATTCTTCAATTTTTGCCTCAAAACTGATTGGGATGGAGTCCTTGGACCACTCTACTCCAAATTCATACCAGGATTGCTCAAACTTTGCACCTCAGGAGCATCCTTGCACCATATGGCGCAGACCAGAGAGGCAGGAGCGGCCAGCTTAACCTCTCCTCTACGTACTAAGGTGACAAAAAGGGCAACTAGCCCATTGGGGCAGCCTTCTTTGTTTTGGGGACTTGGAAATAGTGACTGTTCTGCATGCCAGGATGCGGATGCCCTGCAGCCCATGAAATGCACTGTACAGTCATCTCAGGGTGACTCAGTGCTTCCTAGTTCGGATGCCTTCCCTGACTTTTAAAATTTTTGTGGAAAGCCTTTCATAAGAGCCGTGCTTCTGTACAGTTCCCCTGCCCCCCAGCTTCGTCTCCTCATAGCATAGCCTCACAGAGCGCGTCTTTTTCCAGTCTGCCGCTGTCCAGTACTTAGGAGACACTTTCCAGGAGACACGGATGCCAATAACTATTTTGCTGATCCCTTATTTTCTGGAGCTGCTCTTCCTGTGTCAGGGGACCCAGAAACATAGGCTGGCTATCTAGATTGTGCTTTATAACCAGGGGTCAATCCCTCAGTTCTGTGCTTATTACCTCTTCTGCCTTGGCAAATTTTAGCATGAGTTGGATTTAGTCTCAGCCAGCTTCTTCTACTTCCTCCTTCTTTATGTGTGGAGTTAGAGCTCAGTTTTCAGATTTTCCTTGGCATCCTGTTATTAATATCTTGATCTCGGAGCAGTGGGATTCTTTGGAAGGTGCTCTCAAGGTAGCGAGAGTCCTGTTATGGCTGTACTCTTTGACACGGGGGTGTCAGTGGCTTTTAGTCAGCCTGAGGTGGATTTCTTTGTTCCCAGGTTACTAAGCGCATGTACTTCTTTGCTAGTCCGGAACTTATAAGAAAAAATTTGTGTGTTCCAGCGGCCTAAAATTAGGTGGCCTGTTTTGGAGATAATTCCATTATGGTTAGCATATATGTTAATTTTAACAAACATTGAATCCATTTTCCTTAGAGGCCCAGGTTCTGAAAACACTGCTGAAAGTTAGTCACCGGCAGGCACTTAGATCGCATCTACCAGCAACTAACTTAAGGGTTTTAATTGGTTCAAAATCGTGCAATAATTGGTCACTAGTATAATTAATATAATTGGTCACGCCATTAAAAGCTAAATCCTAATTTTAAAAATTAAGCAACGCTATGTGGCCTCTAGTACCAGCACCTAGGTCCATGGCGCCTAGCTTCGTCGAAACTTGGAAATGGGCATGTTTAGGGGTGGTGCCGGGCTTTGGTGTCACTAGGTGATGCTAACTGCAATTCAGCAAGCACCCTGGCACTGGAAATGTAGTCTTATAAAACCCTGGCTTACATTTCCTTCGCCTAGGATGCTTGGGAGCCGCAATTCTGGTCTACCTGCTTTTTGCGATGAACTAAGTGGTTTGCAACAGGATTTTTTGTAAATTTGGCATGCTGACTCTGGAAATGTAGTGCTCAGAGAGGCTTAGTAGGTATGTTGTGGACCAGGGGTGTCCATGGTCGGGTTTTCAGGATTTCCTAAATGATTATGCATGAGATCTATTTGCATACAGTGGAAGCAGTGAATGCAAATAGATCTCTTGCAAATTTTATGGGGAAATCCTAAAAAGACGACTGGATTGTGACCCTCAAGGACCTACGTTGCACAACCCTGTTGTGGACAATCTGCTTCTGTGTTTCTGGCCAGGCTCTACAGTGCATCTTCTTGTTTGGCTTAGAAATCTTACTTATATTCATAATTATTATTGTTGATGTACTGTGGGATGGCACTGCCCTCAATTTTCTTTTTTTTTTAAACAAAGGAAATTTTTCTTTTGCATTGCCCCTTAACTATAGCACTGATTTTTGCGTGGATTTATTACAATACAGTACAAAAGATGCTTGTTTTCTACAATAACCAACAAGTTCTATGTGGATCACAGAATTGAGAGATCCAGGTAGTCCCAGAATAATTACAATAAAGCTTCATATTAAAGAATTATCAACTGTGCAGATTTTTTTTCAAATATATCAACGTTGAAAAAATTTACTAAGAAGAAATGCCTTCAAAAGTTTCCAAAATAAAAAATAACTGGTCTAATATGAGCTGGTAAAAGTATTCCAAATTTGAGCTGCTAAAAACATAAAACTAGAGGAGAAAACTGTTATAAAACAAATAGTTCTTGGGCTTAAATATTACAGTAATACAAATAATTCTGGATACTTCTGCTCTACCCATACTAGGAAAGCCAATTAGAACTAACATGTAGAGGAGCTTTTCCATACAAAATATTAAAAATCATTACATAACTTAAAACGAATATGGGACTCTACTGACAGCCAATGTATAAACAAAGAGGAAATCCTCTCATCTCTGTGAATGGAAAATATTGCTGCAGTATTTTGAATTGTCAACAATTTAAAATAAAAACTAATTATATTACATTGCAATGATTTAGTCCCAATATCAAACTCTGTACTACCACCCTAAAGGCTAAAGCCATGTTTCTCAACTTTAAGTCGAGTACCCCTGACCAAGCTCTGCCTCAGACCCCACTCCCATAATAATAGTACTAACTGTAATTCAGTTTCTTCCATTCATTTTTCTTATACACACACAATATAATTTTATTAACAATACATAATGATAACCACAAAATTAAACTACACAAAGCATACTGTAGCAGAGAAAATTTTGATTATCATTTATATTCTGTTTTTTTCAGAAGTCTTCAAGGCAAGGACTTTAAATATACAGTACCTGCTACAGAAAGACAAATCTAGTGCAAAATATAGACAGCAGATATAAATTCTCAAAACTGACACATTTCAATCAATAAAATCATTTTCCCTACCTTTGTTTTATAGTGATTTTATTTTTCTAATCATCCGTCCCAGTCTCTGGTTACGCTTCCTTCTGTCTGTGCTCTTAAGTGTGTTTCCAGTGCAATAGGTGAGATTCTAGAAGACAGACGGGTAGCATTCCCATGGCCGTGTGCCATCTGCAGAAGGAATCCACTCCAGATATTTGTCTGTGCCTCTGCTCTACTTCACTGGGATCATTAGCTCTCTCTACAGTTTTTCCTTCTGCACATTTGTCTGCAAGAGTGTGTTGTTATGCTCTCCACACTTTATTATTTTATTCGGTATATTTTTGTCCCTTTTTCGGGGTTTCTGGTGCTCGGAGCGTTTATTCAGCTCTGCCTGCATTAAGATCACACAGACTTCAGTCTGCAGGTGAAAGGCCTAGTGGTAACTGTCAACCTGCCTGCATTTACTTCACAGGAGCTATAAGAGCACCCAGTAATGAATAAGGAACATACCTGATAGAGTTGTAATATTACAACTCTATCAGGTATGTTCCTTATTCATTATTTCATGACTCGCCATGTTTCCCTTTCAGTAAGTTTTAATATTTTATATCTTTCTATGTACATATGTTTATCTGATCATTATTTAAATGTTGGGTGCTCTTATTTTTTTTCTCTCTATTACTCCATAATTCATTATATTTATTATTATTATTTTTATATTTTATTGATTTTTTTTTGTTTTACTATTTTGATAATTTTATGTTAAGTGTATATGTATATTAACAATGTTCCACAGTTTTAGTATTCATATGTAATAATTAGTTAATTTTATTATTGATATTTGATTGTTATAGAATTATATGTATTTGGGGAAAAAGGTTCTTTCTTTCCTTTTCTATTCTTGAATGGAGTTCTTTTCTAAATTGTTTTGTAATATATATTGTAAACCGCTTGGATCCTTTTTGGTTATTATGCAGTATATAAAATTTTTAATAAACATACATACTTTTATGGCTTATAGCCTTATGTTTTCATTATAGTAACATTGGTTTTTTTTATTATTTTAAGTTTTATTATTCATAAGGTTCTTATTTTATGGTTCATAGTCTTATGTTTTTTCATCACTTTTTTTACTCTAGTTGTTTTGTCCCTTGAAAGTGGTAGTTTTTCTGCCAAAACTTGGATCCTTGTTGGGTCTATATTTGATGTCATTTAAATAAAGTTTGCTTTGGTTGGATTAGAACATCAGCCTTGCCCTTTTTCTTGTGTTATTAGCTTCTTTGGGCAAAGTCAGTCTCTCTTCTCTCTACATTCGGTATCACGCATGTATGGTTCAGATCACAATCAGGTGGCAGCCCTGGACATCGGAGAGGACCCAACTGTAAGCAAGTTATTTAAGCCTACAGCACTGTTAAGAGTTAATTATGGAGTCTTTTCATGAATTAGAGATTGTCTCCTCACACCTCTACTGCTCAGTGCTCACTTATGAGCAGCACTAAAACTCAGGCCACATGCTTTCCCTCTCATGCAGACATTACTAAGATGCTAACAAATCATTGGGAGGTCCCGAAGGGGCCCCTGTGGGTTGGCTTAAGGCCATGACTAAACTTTACCCAATGGACACTGATTTTCAGCAGCTATTCCTGCTGCCAAAGATGGATTCCCTGGTGGCAATGGTGTCATATGTCACATATCCTTGCCACTCAAAGTTACGCCATACTTCAGGAGTTGATACATTACATTAGTGATTTCTATTCCATTACCTTGCGGTTCAAGGCGGATTACAAAAGGAGTTATCTGGCCATTTCCAGAGGAATTGAAGAGTAGAGTGGGTTGCTTCAGAGAATTGGGATGAGTCTTAAGGTGTTAGTTTGTCTTCAAGGATTTCTTGAATAGCAGTTCCTTATGTCAGGAGTGGATTACGTGGCAGATGCTCTGTATGATGTATTCAGAGTGCTGAGCAAGGTCTCTTCATATGCCATTTCCGCCCGCAGAATGCTATGGACAAAACAGTGTATTTGGGGGGGGGGGGGGTCTTCCTCTAGAGCTACTCTGAACAAATTGCCTTTCAAGGGTTAGCTGCTCTTTGGTAAGGATCTGGATGATCTTATGGCCAGTGCAAGATCATAAGCCAAAGTTTTTGCCAGACAGCAGGCCAAGAACCCCTAGGGGTCAGGGCAAGCTATTTTCGTGGCTCCAGGAGCTTTCCCCAATACCTGAGATTTGGAGGAGTCAAGTGTTTCCAGGCATCAGGATCCTGCCCCAAAACGGCCTCCAAGAAGCAGTTATATGTCAAAACAGGAGCCATACCTCCAAGGGTAGGGGGGAAGTTGATGTCTTATTGGGCGGCGTAGGTGGAGATTACGTCAAACCGCTGAGTACTGGTTTGTTTATTAGTACTTATAGACCGCCCTTCGCAGTAACAGCAGAGTGGTTTACAAATTTAAAAGCAAAAGAAAGGAACGCCATTAACAAAAGGAAAGCTAAAAAATAAGGTCATTCAGGAAGGGGTACAAGATCAAGTTCTTTTATCCCCTGCCAAGCTTCTTTCTGGATTCTCCAGTGGGAAGACCAGAGAAAGAGGTTGTCAGTAAGTGATAGTAAAGAAGATTTTGAGCTTTAAGGCGATTGAAATTCTTTGCAACTTCTATTCTATATCCTGGGCTCTTTTGTAAACAAAGAAGCTTATCCCAGGACAAGCAGGCAGCATATTCTTGACTGATGGGTGACGGCACCGACGGAGCCCCGGTACGGACAATTTTAGAGTGATTGCACTCTAAGAACTTGGAAAGTTCTAGTAGGCCGCACCGCGCACGCGCGAGTGCCTTCCCGCCCGACAGAGGCGCGCGGTCCCCAGTTCGGATAAGCCAGCTAAGAAGCCAACCCAGGGAGGTGGGTGGGACGCAAGAATATTTGCCTGCTGTCCCTGGATAACACCTGTTACGGTAAGTAACTGTGCTTTATCCCAGGACAAGCAGGCAGCATATTCTTGACTGATGGGTGACCTCCAAGCTAACAAAAAGAGGGATGGAGGGAAGGTTGGCCATTAGGAAAACAAATTTTGCAAAACAGATTGGCTGAAGTGTCCATCCCGTCTGGAGAATGCATCCAGACAATAGTGAGATGTAAAAGTATGAACTGAGGACCAAGTAGCAGCTTTGCAGATTTCCTCAATAGGAGTGGAACGGAGGAAAGCCACAGATGCTGCCATAGCTCGAACTCTATGGGCCGTGACAGAACCTTCCAGTGTCAGTCCGGATTGAACATAACAGAATGAAATGCACGCTGCAAGCCAATTAGACAACGTACGTTTAGAAACAGGACGTCTCAATTTATTCAGATCAAAGGACAGAAAGAGTTGGGGAGATGATCTGTGGGGCTTAGTACGTTCTAAATAGTAAGCTAAAGCCCGCTTACAGTCCAAAGTATGCAGAGCCTGTTCTCCAGAATGAGAGTGAAGTTTCGGAAAGAAGACAGGCAGAACAATGGATTGGTTGAGATGGAATTCAGAGACAACCTTAGGGAGAAACTTTGGATGTGTACACAGAACCACCTTGTCATAATGAAAGACTGTAAAGGGTGGATCCGCAACTAGTGCATGTAGCTCACTGACCCTCCTGGCAGAGGTTAGAGCAATAAGGAAGACCACTTTCCAAGTGAGAAACTTGAAAGGAGCTGTAGCCAAAGGTTCAAACGGAGGCTTCATTAAGGCGGAGAGAACCACATTAAGATCCCAGACTACAGGGGGAGCTTTAAGAGGTGATTCACATTGAAAAGACCCCGCATGAATCTGGAAACCAAAGGATGAGCTGAAAGGAGTTTTCCATGAACTGGCTCATGAAAAGCAGCAATAGCACTGAGGTGGACTCTGATGGAAGTAGACTTGAGACCAGAGTCAGACAAAGAAAGAAGGTAATCCAACAAGGTCTCCACTGCAAGGGACGTAGGATTAAGATGATGAAGAAGACACCAAGAAGAAAATCTTGTCCACTTCTGATGGTAACATTGCAGAGTGGCAGGTTTCCTGGAGGCATCCAGAATAGAACGAATGGGCTGAGACAAAAGAGTATCATTCGAAGTCAGCCCGAGAGATACCAAGCTGTCAGGTGCAGAGACTGGAGGTTGGGATGCAGAAGGGTTTCCTGATGCTGTGTAAGCAGAGAAGGAAACAATGGAAGAAGAATAGGCTCCCTGGAACTGAGTTGAAGTAGAAGGGAGAACCAATGTTGCCTGGGCCATCGTGGAGCGATGAGAATCATGGTGGCCTGTTCCCTCTTGAGCTTGAACAAGGTTCACAACATGAGAGTGATGATGCCGTCACCCATCAGTCAAGAATATCTGCCTGCTGTCCCTGGATAACACCTGTTACGGTAAGTAACTGTGCTAACTAGCAGGGAGGAAATACTCTGCAGTATAGCACTTGGTTACTCTTCAATGAAGGTTCTCTACAAAGGCAAGGAAAAACACTCCAAAAGAAGACCAGATTTGTACACATACTCATTTTCTCAGTGGTCAATTATGGATGCAAAAGCTGAACATTAGGGAGGCAAGACAAAGAAGATTGACTCATTTGAGCTTTGGTGCTGGAGAAAGATTTTACGCGTGCCATGGACCACCAGAAGAACTAACAAATTGATTCTAGAAAAGATCAAATCAGCGATGTCACTTAAAGCCCAAAAGATGAAGTTACGACTGTCTTATTTTGGTCATACCATCAGGAGAGAGAGATCACTAGAGAAGTACATCATGTTTGGGAAGATCAAAGGAACCAGGTGAAGAGAGTGACCTGCAATTGGATGGCTGGACACGTTGAAAACAACCATGGGGATGACGCTGGAGGACCTGTCCAGACTAGCACAAAACCGATTTCTTCGTAGTTCCACAATTCATCAAGTTTCTAGGACTCATCATTGGCACCTAACAACAACAACACCTTGAATACATTCCGAGTCATTGGAGCAAGAAAGACAAAGTTTTATACAGTAAAACCTTGGTTTGCGAGCATAATTCATTCCGAAAACATGCTTGTAATCTAAAACACTCATATATCAAAGCAAATTTCCCCATAAGAAATAATGGACACTCCACAACCCAAAATCTTTAATACAAAATACTGTATGTACTTGTATTGCAAGACCTTGCTTGTTTAGAACAATCACTACCCTCCTGCAGTGTCAGAGAGAGAGAAGAACCATTGGCTCAGTTGTGATGATGTGATGTGTGTATACTGTATGTACTTTTATTGCAAGACTTTACTTATATATCAAGTTAAAATTTAATAAAATGTTTTGCTTGTCATTCAAAACTTTCATACCAAGTTACTTGCCATCCAAGGTTTTACTGTATTTCTGTCTCTGTAGATTTCAGTTATTACAATATTTTATATTTAATTCAACTTTTATTACCTGAGCTCAATTAATGGCCTAGCAAGTTCTTGTATATTTTTTCTTTTTCACCCTCATTGTTCATTCAGTTTCTTGACCATCTGCTTGCTACATACCTTCTTATATATAAAAATGTCTATATTTTCTTTGTTTGCACATACCAACAAATTGCTTCCTACATACTCTCCAGTCTTAAAGAGGTCTGCCATACCCTGCTATTTGAACCACAGTCCACAGTTATTTGAACCACAGTTAGCTGCATAAATAAATACATTTATAGCCTGCCTAACACCTAAACAAGAATGATTTATTTTGTCTCTTTTTCCATCAGGTCACTTCCTATGGAGGTAGAAGTTTTAGAGTCTATATACCTAGATGAACTTCATGTCTCCAGGGGAAGCAGCAGGTAAAACAAGTTTCAAGTTTATTATATACAGTGGTGCCTCGCATAACGGACGCCTCGTACAGCGAACGCTGCGCATAACGAACTTTTTGTCTTGCTCCCTATAACGAACTTCGTTTCACACAACGAAGTCGCCCGAGGGGCCCGGGGGGGGGGGGCGGAACTACTCTCGCCGCTTCCTAATGTGAGCCGGGAACAGCAGCACCCTCCTGTCTGAATGCAGTGTTCCATCATCTCCCTCCACCTTACCTTAGATGCCAAGTTTTCCGGCTTTCTTTTTCGGCCAGCCACACACTTTCAAAGAGCAGCACATGCGCGCATGCTCTGTTGTTCAATCTTCTCCTCTGACGCAACCGGAAACCGGAAGTTGCAGGAGAGGAGAACATTGATCAACTTCAGCAGCTGCGCGTGCACAGCTTTTTGAAAGCGTGCGGCTGGGTGAAAAAGAAAGCTGGCAAACTCTGCATATAAGGTGAGGTGGAGGGAGGGAAATGTAGGGCTGCAGAACGAATTATTTTGTTTTACATGTATTCTTATGGGAAAACAGGGCTGCAGAACGAATTATTTTGTTTTACATGTATTCTTATGGGAAAACGCGTTTCACACAACGAACGTTTCACATAACAAACTTGCTCCTGGAACGGATTAAGTTCGTTGTGTGAGGCACCACTGTATTTGGTATCCCGCCTATCATTATGTCTAGGCAGTTTACAATAGGTGAAAACAAAGTTAAAAGTAGAGGGAGTAAAAATAAAAACATTACATCAGACCGAAATGTATAATCATGAGAACATATTAATTAGAGACAAAAAAGGGGGGGAGGGAAAAATTCAATATTCAAATAAAAAAAAGGGCTCACACATTGGGGAGGGGGGTAAAAATAATGTACTGCACTGGGGGAAGGAAACTTCTTAGGAAGCAAAGGCATCCTTAAACAGAAAGGTCTAGATTTGTTGTTTTATATATTGATAAAGATGTTTCATTCCTGATATGGCTTGGAAGCGCATTCTATAATGTCTGGGCTGTAACAGAAAAAGTTGTCTTTCGTGTTGTGTCATAGAATATATGGCAAAATGATGGAATTGAAAGGAGATTTTGCTGGTAAGATCACAGTGGTCGTGATGTTGTGTGAAGGATCAATAGTCTGCTGATGAATACCGGTGTGCTTTCTTGTTTTGTTTTGAAAACAAGTAAGGAGATGTGGTATAAGACATTGTGTAAGACACTCTACATAGATTATTTTATCCATCATTCATCTAGGTATCATAATGTGAAATATGATGTCAGACAAACCTACCTAATCTGCCTATTTTTCTTACTTCTGTACTATCCAGATAACCTGATTTTACCTTCATTCCTCTCTGCAAAGGTGACAAAATGCATGTATCATTCTGTGAGAAGTCAAGAGTCCTCTACCACTCATTGTGGGATGGCAAATTCCTGCATTTCTGGTCACCTGTAGCCATTGCTTTTGTTTTATCATGATGTTACAGAATTGCAGTATCTGGTCCCAGTGCTCTGTTGTATGTATTTGTATTTGTTTTTCAGTACTACTGCTGTATCCATACACCTTCATTTGTTCTCTCTTACTTATCTCTGCCTCCAAGCCCTGCTAGTCACTGCTGCTATTTGTTTCCAAAGCCCCTCCTGTGGCAGCTATAGTTTTGTTCGTTTTCTTGATTTCTCTCCTTACTACTCCTACAAAATCTTCATAAAACTGGTGCCTCCATTGCAATCTTTCAATCTTTCTTGATGCTGCTATCTTCTCCTCACTGTTGATACTATCTTTTTATCCTTGTAAATGTGCAACTTATTAGACTCTAAGGCCCTGATTCTCCAAAGTGCTATCCCGATTTTAGGCAGCTGTAGGCGTCCTACAGCTGTCTAATCAGCCAATCGGGATGCATGTTTAAAAAAAAAAAAATGCTCCCCAGGCAGGCCTGAAGGCACCTCTGGGAGCCTAGGGAGATCCACAAGATACCTAAGCTCGTCTAAGGGCCTTAGGCGAACCTAGGCGGCCCTACGCGTCTCCCTAGTAGAGGAGAAGCTTAAAATGTAGGCCAGCAAAATGCTGGTCTACATTGTAAGTAGACGCGGCTGCTATACTTATTGCGGCAAGGGATCTCTCTGCCGCTATAAGTATAGCGGGCCGCGGCCTGTCCGATCGCTGGCAGAGGGTGCCCAATCCCTCCTGCCCGAAGACGCACCCCCCCTGACACTACCGCCCCCCCCCCCCGACACTACCGACCGCCCCCCCCCCCCCGACATTACCGATCTCCCCCCCCGACAATATCGATCGCTGGCAGGAGGGTGCCCAATCCCTCCTGCTTGAAGACACACACCCCCCCGGCGCTAACTACCCCCAAACCTCCACTCCACTAAATCTGTTCTTACGGCCAGATGGGTCTTGCACGTCCAGCCGGCAGGCACGCTTCGTCGAAATGAGGCGGGTCCGCCCCTTCCCGGCCCATCCTGCCGAATCCTAAGGCCTGATTGGCCCAGGCTCTAGAAGCCTGGACCAATCAGGCCTTAGGCATAGTGGGTCCGCCCATCCCCACTAAGTCTAAGGTCTGATTGGCCAATTCTGCCGTCGGAGAGGAAGTTCGGGCCAGCCAATCGCTGCCTGGCTGGGTGGAATTTCCTCTCCGACGGCAGAATTGACATCGGGGAGAGGAAGATTGATCGGCCCGAAGCAGAGAGAGCATGGAGCGGCGTCGGCTTTGGGGCCTGTTATCCATTGGTGGCGTTTGGATCCTGTTCCCCGATGGTAGTGGCAAGTGGCAGTGGCTTGGGGAAGGGCAGAGAGAAAGAAAGAAAGGGGGCAGGCAGGGAAACAGAAGGAAAGAAGAGAAACAGAAAAAAAGAAAGGGGGCATGAAGAGAGAAAGAAAGAAAGGGCAGGGAGAGAGGAAGAAAAAGTTGGGGCAGGGAATGAGGTTTGGAGGAGAGGAACCATACAGGCTGAAAGAAAGATTGGATGCACAGTCAGAAGAAGAAAGTGCAACCAGAGACTCATGAAATCACCAGACAAGGTAGGAAAAATGATTTTATTTTAAATTTAGTGATCAAAATGTGTCTGAATTAATATCTGCTGTCTATATTTTATAAAATGGTCCCCTTTTACTAAACCACAATAGTGGTTTTTAGCACAGGGAGCCTATGAGCGTCGAGAGCAGCGCTGGGCATTCAGCGCAGCTCCCTGCGCTAAAAAATGCTATTGTGGTTTAGTAAAAAGGGAGGAGGTGGGTATTTGTCTATTTTTGTATGGTTGTTACTGAGGTGATAGTGCATAGAGTCATCTGCTTTGACCTCTTTGAAAAAACACTGGAATAGGAATGATAATTAACAATTCTATGCGTACAGTGTGCGTTGTGTTTTTTTAAAATTTTATTGTTGGTAGATCATTTTGATTTGGTCATTTTAAAAGTAGCTCGCGAGTCAAAAAAGTGTGGGCACCCCTGTTCTACAGCTTATGCTAGAGTTTGGAGAGCATTTGAAGCCTGGTCTAAGGACTGAGACGTTTCTCCTACTACAGCTATCTTAGCTCAGATACTAACTTTCCTCCAAGGGGATTTTAAAAAGTGCTTGGCACTTTAAGAGAATTAAGTTCAAGAAGTAGCACCTTTAGCTTGCTTTGGAGGTCATATTCATTATACTTCTTTAGCAATTCCTCCTGATATTGTGTAATTTCTTAAGGAGTTAATCATTTGCATCTTCCTCTCAAGAGAGTTTGTCCAGATTGGAATCTCAACCTAAGATTGTTTTGGATATGTCTGACCCTACTTTCAGCTCTTCAGAAGTCACCATTTGAACCTCTCTCTAAAGCCACTATAAAGGATGTAACTTTAAAACTGCATTTTTAGTAGCATTATCTTCTGCTAGAAGAATATCAGAGCTTCAAGTGCTGTCTTGTAGAGATCCTTTCCTAAGTTTCTCTGAAGCAGGCTAACGGTACAAACAGTTCCTTCTTACCTTCCTAAAATGGTATCCTTTCACCTCAATCAACTACTCTACTTACCATGTTTTCATAAAGGGGATTGTAGTTCACAACACTCTTCTCACATTTCTGAATGTTAAGAGAAGTCTTTCTCATTTACTGTACAATCCACTAATGATTTCAGACATTCCAACCTGCTCTATCGTTTTTCCAGGAACAGAAAAAGGTATGGCTGCTTATCCCAGGACAAGCAGGAATCATATTCTCACTGATGGGGTGACATTGCCAACGGAGTCCCGGTACGGACCACTTTAAGAACTTGGAAAGTTCTTGGCTGCCATGCGCGAGTGCCTTCCCGCCCGACGTAGGCGCGTGGTCCCTCAGTTTCTTAGTTTCCGCGGAGCTAAGAAGTCGCTTTCATTGAATTTTTCGCTGCCTTCCTGCTCACGCGGCTTTCTTTTTGAATTTTTTCTTCATATTCTGTTTCCTTTTATTTCTGAGTAAAAAAAATTTTTTTTTACTTTTTTGCTTTCGGCCTGGCAGGGCCTGTTCCACACCTCAAGCCTCGACCTTCGATTTTGCTGAGGCCATTTTCCCTTCCATGTTCCGTCTGCCAACGGGTTTTAAGAAGTGCGAACGGTGTGCTTGCCCTATTTCTATCATGGACCCGCATCACTGGTGTCTCCAGGGCCAGACTACAGGGCATCATTCGACATCGCAGGATTCTCCCTCGGTGTCACAGTCCGTAAGTACACCAGCTGAGAAGCCTTCCCCTACCCTTTCAGGCCCTCAGGTCACTGCTGCAGTGAGCCAAGTCCTGCCGGCCTCGAGGCACCCTAAAAAACGCTCGGCTCCGATCGAGGTGAGTGCCTCGTCATCGGCCTCCTCATCTCCGGAGCATAGAGTGGCAACGAAGGTACCGGCGAAAAGGCAAGCGGTACCGGTGCCATCTCTCGAGGACACAATTGCTGCAGTATTGAAAGTCCAGTTGCGAGAGCAATTACAACGTTTCGGCATCGACCCTGGTGGCATCGGCCAGGTCTGAGCCGTCTGTCCCAGCATCGACCTTTGTTGAACCAGTCTCAACTGCCCCGGCACCAAATCAGAAAATTTCTTCGATACCGGCAGGCTTACCTTCTGGTGCAATGTCAGATTCATCTCAACATCGTTCCTCCTATACATCTCCCGAGACGATGTCGATCAAATCGGGCAAATCATTGAAAAAACTCAAGCATGTTGAGCCATCGACCTCCACCTCTGCCAACGAAGGATTTGAATCTCTGGGAGGATTCAGAGGAACCTATCCTGACAGATGATGAGGCTTCTTCTGATGGTGATATTTCTTCTCGAGAGCCTTTTTCGAAGCCTGAACAGAACTCTTTCTCAAAAGTTTTGAGGGAAATGTCAGAGGCACTTTACATTCCTCTGGAGGCTGATTCTAAAAAAATCTAAGGCCTTTTTGGATGCATTAGATTTTGAGCAGCCTCCTAAGGAGTTTCTTAAGCTCCCTCTTCATGATATTCTCAGGGAGACTTATTATAAAAATCTAGAAACTCCTTTAACTGTTCCTGGGGGCTCCTTGCGAACTGGTTTCCCTCTACTGAGTGGTGGCTCTTCCTGGTTTTGATAAGCCTCAGCTCCCCCATGAGTCACTTCTGGTGGAGTCTACTCTTAAAAAATCTGCTTGTGCCAGTGTTTACGTTTCTGTCCCTCCTGGCAGGGAGGGCAAAACAATGGACCGCTTTGGTAAGCGTTTATTCCAGAATTCCATACTTGCCAATAGGTCTGGAAATTATGTTTTCCATTTTTCTTTTTATCTTAAACACCTAGTCCAACAAGTGTGTGCCCTCCAAAAATACTTGCTCAAAGTTCCTCTTTTGCAGCAGTACGTTTTTAGTTTGTTGCAATTGAGGAAGTTTTTGGTTCGCTCTATTTACGATATCAACAGCCTTTTTAACCTGTTTCTTCAGAGCATAGCCAGTCTCAGCATTTCTCACCCATTGCCCCAGCCCATCGGGAGTCGTCTTCAGTTCTTCATCAATCGTTGGGAACTCATTACCTCGGATCTTTGGGTCCTTATCGTTCGTCAGGGTTATACTCTTCATTTCCAGACATTCCTCCAAAAGAGTCTGCTTTGGACCCTGCACAGACCTCCCTTCTTCTGCAGAAGGTGCAATTTCTTCTTCTGCTAAATGCCATCGAAGCAGTTCCTCTCGATCAACAGGGCAGAGGATTCTACTTCCGTTACTTCTTAGTACCCAAGAAGACAGGGGACTAAGGCCCATTTTGGATCTCAGAACTCTCAACAAATTTTTAGTCAAAGAAAAATTCAGGATGTTGTCACTGGCTCTCCTGTATTCTCATCTCAATCAGAATGACTGGCTATGCTCCCTAGACCTCAAAGAAGCCTACACGCATGTCCCCATTTATCCGGCCTCTCGGAACTACCTTCGGTTTCAGATAAATGACAATAGACAGATGCTGTACCATGCAACCGGAAATAAATAAAACAATACAGAAATCCTTCACAGTCATGAGAAACCTGAGACAAGGCCAGAAATTCTTTGAAAGAACACATTTCCAGCTCATAGTGCAATGCCTAATCCTAGGAATGCTAGACTACTGCAACATCCTCTACCTCCCATGCCCCGCTACTATGACCAAGCAACAACAAACAATCCAAAACACAGTTCTGAGACTCACCTACTCACTGAGGAAACATGACCATATTACAGAAGCTTACATCAACTCACACTGGCTACCAATCAAGAAAGAATACTATTTAAATTCTACAGCATGTTATTTAAAACTCTAAACGGAGACAGCCCATTCTACCTGAACAACCGCCTCATCCAAGCATCCTCAATCAGACATAGAAAAACGCACTCCCCTTTCACCCCCCCCCCCCGATCAAAGAAGTAAAACGGACAAAATTATACGATGGCCTCCTAGCCACTCAAGCCGCAAAACTAGATAACCAGATCTCCAACCTTCTGATAACCACCCCAAAACTATAAGATATTCAGAAAAGAAATAAAAACTATACTCTTCAAGAAATTCCTGAAAAAGCCCTAACTTCACTTACTCCCCCCTCCCTCCTCCCGACACACTGAAGTTACCTGACCCTCTCTGTACAACTTGAGAAATAACAAATGATCTTCCTTTGTTACCCTCCATTCATATATATCTACCTAATCTACACCACTTTTTACCACTTGACAAATGACCTTATTGCTTACAACTCTAGAAATGACAAATGATCTACTCTTCACAACTCTAGAAATTACATTTGTTCTTCCATTGTAACCCCCATTAATAAATCTTTTGTACTCCGCCTTGAACCGCAAGGTAATGGCGGAATAGAAATCTCTAATGTAATGTAATAAATCAATATCATTATCAGTACAAGGTTCTTCCTTTTGGTCTGGCATCTTCTCCCAGAGTATTCACGAAATGCCTGATTGCACGTCCTTCAGACCTTCCCTTACCTGGACGACTGGTTGATCAAGGATGTTTCCTTTCAGAGAGTGGTTCAAGCAACATCTCAAACCATCTCCTTTCTTCAGCTTGTGGGATTCGAAGTCAACTTCCCCAAATCACATCTCATTCCAACTCAGCATTTTCAATTCATTGGGGCGATCCTGGACACCACTCTTATAAGAGAGTTTCTTCCACCAGATCGACTTCAGACTCTCATTCGTCTCTGTCAGCAATTGCTTCCTCTTCAAACCATCTCTGCCAGGCACATGATGGTTCTTCCAAGCCACATGGCCTCCACTGTTCATGTCACCCCCCTGGCAAGACACCATCTGCAAACTCCTCAGTGGACTCTAGCATCCCAGTGGTCTCAAGTGATGGATCGTCTCTCACAGCACTTATCCGTACCATCGTCTCTTCTGCAGTCTCTTCATTGGTGGATGATCTCATACAATCTTTCCAGAGGTCTCCTTTTTCACTTGCCTCCTCATCAAAAGATCATCACCACAGACGCGTCTCCTTATGCATGGGGAGCGCATATGGACGATCTACAGACTCACGGTCTTTGGACTGCCAGAGAGAGGAAATTCCACATCAATTTCCTGGAACTCAGAGTGATGTTTTATGCCCTCAAGGCATTTCAACATCTTCTCTGTCCTCAAGTCCTCCTCCTTTGCACGGACAATCAAGTAGCAATGTACTACATCAACAAGCAAGGAGCCACGGGTTCTTTCCTGTTGTGTCAAGAGGCCCAAAAAATTTGAACTTGGGCAATCTGTTCTTGAAGGCTGTCTACATCCAAGGAGAGAAGAATTCACTAGCAGACAACCTCAGCAGAATCCTTCAACCTCACGAATGGACTCTCGACCCTGTAACTCTCCAGTCCGTATGTGCTCAATGGGGCACTCCACAGGTGGACTTATTTGCAGCCCCTCACAATCACCAGTTGCCCCTGTTTTGCTCCAGACTTGAACTCTCCTCTCCGTCTGGCGGCGGATGCTTTTCTTCTGGATTGGATGGGTCGGTTTCTATATGTCTTCCCTCCACTTCCTTTCATGTTGAGAACTCTGTTCAAGCTCAAGAGAGAAGCAGCCACCATGATTCTCATTGCTCCACGGTGGCCCAGGCAACATTGGTTCTTCCTTCTTCTTCAACTCAGTTCCAGGGAACCCATACTTCTTCCAGTGTTTCCTACTCTGCTTACTCAGAATCAGCAATCCCTTCTACATCCCAACCTGCAATCTCTACACCTGACAGCATGGTTTCTCTCGGGCTGAGTTCTACTCATACACTCCTCTCTCAGCATGTTCGTCAAATTATTGATGCCTCTAGGAAACCATCCACTCAGCACTATTATCAACAGAAGTGGACGAGGTTTTCATCATGGTGTTTTCTTCACCACTTCCCGTATTCCCACTTCCTTAGCAGTGGAGTTGGTGTTGGACTATCTTCTTTCTTTGTCTGAATCTGGACTTAAATCTACATCCATTCCAGTGCTATTACTGCTTATCATGAACCAGTCCAAGGCAAACTGCTCACGGCTCATCCTTTAGTCTCCAGATTCATGAAGGGGCTTTTCAATGTGAAACTTCCTCTTAAGCCTCCATCTGGCGTCTGGGATCTTAATGTGGTTCTTTCCAGTTTAATGAAACCACCATTTGAACCAATGGCTAGAGCTCATCTCAAATTTCTTACCTGGAAAGTAGGCTTTCTTATTGCTCTCACCTCTGCCAGGAGGGTCAGTGAGTTACAAGTACTGGTAGCAGATCCACCTTTCACAGTTTTTCATCATGATAAGGTGGTTCTCCGTATTCATCCAAAGTTTCTTCCAAAAGTTGTCTCTGACTTTCACCTCAATCAGTCGATTGTTCTACCAGTATTTTTCCCTAAGCCTTATTCTCTTCCTGGAGAACAGGCCTTTGGACTATAAACGAACTTTGGCTTACTACCTGGATCGCATAAAGTCACACAGAACCTCTCTCCGACTCTTCATCTCTTTTGATCCAAATAAGTTGGGGCATCCAGTTTCCAAAAGAACGATTGCCAACTGACTTGCCGCCTGCATCTCATTCTGCTATGCTCAGACCGGACTGGCACTGGAGAGCCGTGTCACAGCCCATAAAAATCGACCTATGGTATCTTCTATTGCTTTCCTCAGATCTACTCCCATTGAGGAAATCTGTAAAGCTACCACCTGGTCCTCAGTTCATACCTTCACTTCTCACTACTGTCTGAAGTCATTTGGACACTTCGGCCAATCTGTATTACAAAATTTATTTTCCTAAAGGCCAACACTCCCATCATCCCATTCTGGTTAGCTTGGAGGTCACCCACATGTGGAGAATATGCTGCCTGCTTGTCCTGGGATAAAGCACAGTTACTTACCGTAACAGGTGTTATCCAGGGACAGCAGGCAGATATTCTCATAACCCTCCCTTCTCCCCAGGTTGGCTTCTTAGCTGGCTTACCTTAACTGAGGCACCGCGCGCCTAAGTCGAGCAGGAAGGCACTCACGCATGTGTGGTGCGGGCAGCCGAGAACTTTCCAAGTTCTTAAAGTGGTCCGTACCAGGGCTCCGTTGGTGATGTCACCCCATCAGTGAGAATATCTGCCTGCTGTCCCTGGATAACACCTGTTACAGTAAGTAACTGTGCTTTCTAAGGCAATGTTTGCTAGATGGTTAAAAGAAACTATATCATAAGCTTATTTGCTCCAAGTTAAGACAGCTCCATTGGTTCTTAAAGCTCATTCTACTCAAGCCCTTTCTGCTTCTCTTGCACAAGCTCAAGACTTGGCAACTTGGTCTTGTTATATTTTCTGAAAGCTTCCTTTAGGGTTTTGGTCCTTTTGACTGGGGTATCACATTCCCACCCATTACAATTTGAATACCTGAGAAACTTTACTAACATATAACCAACTGCCAGTTTCACTAGTGGCCAGACCGGGAGCCCTTTCCAGTAGGGCTCCTAGCATCATCTACACCCCTCCCCCATTCCAGCAGGGGAGAGAATTACTGGAGGAGTAACGCTGACGGTGCTCGGCACCAACTGCCAGTTTTACTAGTGGCCAGATCGGGAGCCCTTTCCAGCAGGGCCCCTAGCATCATCTACACCCCTCCCCCATTCCAGCAGGAGAGAGAAATACAGGAGGAGCAGCGCTGACGATGCTCGGCATCAACTGCCAGTTTCACTAGTGGCCAGACCGGGAGCCCTTTCCAGTAGGGCACCTAGCATCATCTACACCCCACCCCCGTTCCAGCAGGGGAGAGCCGACAGAGGAGAGCTGCAGTCCGATGCTCAGACCAACGGTCGGTTCGGGAGCCCGTTCCAGCAGGGTACCCGACACCATCTTCACTCCTCCCCCATTCCGAAGGGTCTACCTCTGAGGATCTCGCATCATGAGCGGCAGCGGTGGAGATTACCTTGCCAAAGATGTCGCCTGTTCTTGGAGGAAACTCGGGACCCAGATGATAGCCATCGGAACTGGGGTTGACGGCAATTAAAGAATAGAATGGGAATGGTGGTTGAAGTGAATTGGGGTGGAGATGGAGGTGGGTATGGAGAGGGATAGGGATATGATGTATTCCGGAAAGGCATTTAAGATCTGGTGTTAAATGATCATAATAATTACAAGTCAAAGATCTTGATGCTTTTTTGGAGTGTGTTTCTGTTTCTCTCTATGCTTATTTTTATCTCTATTTTGATTACTTTAATTATTATTTTAATTCTAACTTTAAATTATTTATTCATTACTTGTTGGAATATTTCATTTCTATCTCTATCTCTACCTCTGTCTTTTTATTTTTATTTTTCATACTGTTTCTTCAGGTACTTTAGTTAGATTGTGAGCATTTGGACAGTTAGGGAATTTCCAAGTACCTATCTTATTTATTTAGTTTTTATTTATTGTATCTTTAATGCATCATTTTTGTAAACCGCTTAGAAACCTCACGGTTATTAGCGGTATATAAAAATTAAATTAAATTAAATATGCTGATGATATCTTCATATTACTTGAGGTTGATTCACATCTCGATAATTTGATATCCAATATTAACCATTGTATTACTAAATTTCAGTCCTGGGTGACAATGATCCAGATGAAATTAAATGCTGCAAAGACTACGCTTTTATGGCTTAGCCCAAAGTTAGATTTACTTCCTTCTGCTGTGATCTTATACTCAGGAGAATCTTTGAAAATTGAGTTTTCCTCGTTAATACTAGATATTGTTATTGATTCTTCACTTATATTTAAGGACCAACTAAACTCACTTATTAAAAAGTGTTTTTTCAGCCTCCATGCTCTGAGAAGAGTGCGAGCACTTTTTTATCAACAACACTTCTGTATTGTTTCAATCAATCATTTTGTCAAGGCTGGATTACTGCAATTCAGTGTATTTGGGTCTTTCAAAGGTCAGTCTGCAGAGACTTCAATTAATACAGAACACTGCAGCTAAACTTATTTTCGGTAAGAGTAAATTTGATCATATAACTCCTCTGCTCAAAGAATTACATTGGCTTCCCAGTGTATCTCAGAATTCAATTTAAGTGCATTTATATTGCATTTAAGATCCTATTTGGCAATTTGCCACTTTGATTCCTTTAAACTGGTATGTTCATAGATCTCAACTTGCCAGAAGTTCTCAAAAATTAAAACTTATATTTCCCTCTCTCATTGGTAAAAACAGAACCTTTAAGAGATTTAGTTATTCTTTTGATTTTAAATTAACCGAATTCTGGAATGCTTTACCACTTACATTAAGAAGTTTAGGTTCTTTTGTTTTATTCCGGAAAGTTCTGAAAACTTTTTTGTTTGCTAAACATTTCGGTAATTAACTATTTCAGTCTACTTTTTCTTATCAAATTTATGTATTATATTTTAACATTATTGTAAACCGAGTCGAGCTCCTCTTGGTTGTTACTCGGTCTACAAAACTAAGTTTTAGTTTAGTTTACATCCTATTAGTCTGGACTAATTCTTTGGTGATAGTAAGGGAAGGAAAATTAGTTCTTACCTGATGATAATTTTCTTTCCTTAAATCCCAAAGGATCTGTCCAGACCCACCCTTTCTGGTCTTTTTTTGTATAGGTTTATTGTTTCTTTAGTTGATAAGCACTTGTTAAAGTATGCTATTTTTGTTATTGTTCTGTTATTTTCATTATTCTGTTAATCAATGGAGGCAGGAGTTTTCTTTGTGACTTGCAAGTCACATTTCCACTGCTTAACTATTGGGATACCGACTGAGTCAGGAATCAGATGCACAGTATTCTATAAAGAACAGCTAATTAGTGCTCTCTATCTCCATCTGCTGGTGGATGGGCATAATTTGTTAGTCTGGATTATCCTTTGGGATTTAAGAAAAAAAAAATTATCAGGTAAGAACTAATTTTTCCATACTTCTCACTTGTTCCCTGGTTTCTGTAAGCCTGCAGTAACACAGCAGTAGTAAATGATTTTAGTCAGATCAAGTTTGGAATTTCTATTTAATTTTATACTGAGGTGAGAGAGTTTATAGAATTGGTAATATCAGTGGGAAACCGTTATCTCTGTTTAACTGCATTTTATCATATAGGTGATCGCTTGTGCTGGAATTAGGTTCAGTGCTAATAATAAAGCTCGCAATTGTTGTTCTCTGAAGCAGCAAGAAACAAATGCTAGCCACTATCAGTGGTGGGACCGTTGTGCCTCAAATTTTTTTTGGGGGGGGCGGGGGCAAGTTTTCTGTAAGATAAAAATCACTTACTGCATTTATAAATAAGGGTTTAAAAATGTGCAAAGGTTTTTTGTAATTTTAGTAAATGTTTGGAAGATCTTTTTTTTTTTTTTTTTTGAGCCAGTGATGTAAAATATCTTCCAAGTCATTTAAATGTGATGACAAGTCTGAGGCATCGTTTCTTTCCATATTAGTTTTTGTTTATAAAGCATTAGCTTGATTTTTGGAGGTTATTTAGGAGCACTACATGTAAGCATTTGTGAGGTTTGATTTTGTTGGTATGACATAGATGTACTCTGCTTCTTTGTTTTTTGATACGTGAATAATTTTTAATTTCCCATCTTTTATTTCTGAATGAATTTTTTAAAGAAATGGTAACTTTACACATTAATTGTTGCCATTTACATGCAGTTTTGCAAAATCAGGCAATTCCATTTAAACTGGCCCAAGTATAACCCCCCCTCCCCAAAAGGAGGAAAAAAGATTGACTTGAATATAAACTTGGGGGGGGTATATTCAAGTGCCCTACCCTTCCAGGCTATGCACCCTGTCCCTGTCTCCCCTCTCTCCCGATGCCTTGCAGGCCTCCACCGGGGCTGCTGAAAGTCCTGGTGGTCCAACAGTGGACCAGGACATGAGAGATCCCTCCCGCCTCCTGTCCCAGCTGTCTCAGGGCAAGAGTGTAGGAAGATCACTGCTGCTCTGGTTCGCCACTAAACCACCAGGGGTTTTAAAGGTACACTTTTTACTAATCAGGGAGGCGGGGGGTAGGTGAGAGTTGTTAGTCAGCCGAGGCAGGAGGAATCCCTCCTGTCCCAGCCCTTCACCAAACCACCAGGTCTTATGGCAGGCCCAGTGGAGGCCTACAACAGGTACAGGAGGGGGGTGGGTGGGTGCTGATCCGAATATAAACCGAGACCCCCATTTTTGGGTCATTTTTTTGGGCCAAAAATCTTGGTTTATATTCAAGCACACAAGGTAAGTGCTGTTGTTGATAAAATGGACATTTCATAAGCACAGCTTCTACTTAAATGTATCCGTGGCTGCATGCTACTGCTCTTTTTTTGACATATAACCTTGCAAAATTGTTGCTCCTATTGTACATGCTGGTAAATACACATGCATTTGCCAGAATCCTTATACTGTATGTACAGTATTTTATGAAAGGCTTCATATTTGGTAGTCATTTGTAAAGTACCAGGGAAATGTGGTGTCCAGGTCACGATGTTCATTTCTCATATTCAGCCTCTATTAAAAAATGGGGTGTCACATAAAACATTCAATATTTTCATATTTTAAGTTCAATGATATAGCCTTACAACCCATGTTTATGAGGATTCTTCTTTAAACTAGTCTGGCAAGTTCTTTCTCCTGTAATTACCTTTGAAATGTCCATTTGGAGAATGTCAAATTTGAGCCAGTAAGTGAGGGGCTTTACCCTCCCTCTCTTTTTAACTGAATGTCAGAATACAGGGAGAAGGCAGGGTTTCTTTTCATTAGTGACCTGTCCCTTTTCTCCTTCCTAGGCTAGAACCCTGGGAAATCAGTATTACCCTGTACCCAGCAACTGCAGATGACCAAGAAAGCCAGTATGTGAGGTTCTCTCTCCTACTGTCTGTGCCTTTCCAGGTATATTCTTTGTCCCCGTCACATTTATAGTTGGACTTTGTTATTATACTCCATAATCCTTAGCAGTATTTTTGTACACTTAGCACTATTATCATAATTATGATCTAAAGTAGAACATGTCTGTTTTCAGTGATGCTGTCTTAATTTGCATAAAATCTTTCAAAATGGGAAGGGAAGGTTTAGGAATAATTTTCAATTGAGTAAGATTTTATACAGATATATCAGGTAGTTGACTAGGTAAGTGAGAGAAGGTATTAGGTACTATCTAAATATTTTAAAAATCTCCCATTAAACTACTTTTGAACTAGAAGTGATTACTGTGTATACTCGAATATAAGTCGATCCGAATATAAGTCGAGACCCCCATTTTCCCCCCAAAAAGGAGGAAAAATGGTTGACTCGAATATAAGACAGGGGCTTAATATTTAAGTGCCATCCCCTGCCAGGATCTGCACCCAGTGACTCCTCCCTAACACCATCCCTTGCCAGACTCTGCACTCAGCCCCCCTACCTGCCAAGTTATGCACCCAGCCTCCTTCCCTTTCT
Organism: Geotrypetes seraphini; assembly: GCF_902459505.1. Classification (NCBI taxonomy): domain Eukaryota; kingdom Metazoa; phylum Chordata; class Amphibia; order Gymnophiona; family Dermophiidae; genus Geotrypetes; species Geotrypetes seraphini. Next base: position 105,188,160 of record NC_047088.1, on the reverse strand, counting down.
GCCCTACCAGGCTCTGAACTCAGCCCCCTTCCTTGCCAGGCTCTGAACCCAGCCCGCCTCACTCCCTGCCAGTCTCTGCACCCAGCCCCCTTCCTTCCCTGCCCTACCAGGCTCTGAACTCAGCCCACCTTCCCTGCCAGGCTCTGAACCCAGCCCCCCTCACTCCCTGCCAGGCTCTGCACCCTGTCCCACCTTCCTTCCCTGTACCCTCTTCCCCTTCTAGTTGTGTAGTGGTAGGCCGGGACAGGAGGAATTCCTCCCGTCTCAGCCGATACAAACAATTTTTTACCCCTCCCCCGCATACCTTTTTCCTGGTGGTCCAGCGGTGTGTGGGCAGGAGGAGCGAGCTTTCCGCACTCAAGCAAATCCTTCCAATCTCGCAGCCAGCAGTGCACCCGGCCTGACAGGCAAGAGCGAGCTTTTCAAGCTCCCACCCAGCCCTGTGCCGCTCACCTGAATGGAATCCCGTGAGAACTGGCAGCAGCCATTCAGGGAGTGGTGCAGGGCCAGGCAGGAGCTCAAAAAGCTTCCTCCTTCCTGCCGGCCTGAGTGCGCTGCTGGCCGCAAGATCAGAAGGAGGAGCTCGAGCATGGAAAGCTCGCTCCTTCTGCCCATACACTGCTGGACCACCAGAGAAAAGGTAGGCAGGGCAGGGGGAGGGGTATACAATTATTTGTATCGGTCAGGACGGGAGACGGGAGGTATCCCTCCTGTCCCAACCTAACGGCAGGCCTGCAGCAAGTCCAGGAGGGTGTCGGATGGTCACCGGGTGATGAACCGAATAAAGGATGAGACCTCCATTTTTGGGCATTTTTTTGGCCCAAAATCTCATCCTTTATTCAAATATGTTTAAATCATGTTTATTGAGCACAACAAAGGCAAACACAGCCAACACGAGAACCAGCGATACAGAAAAAGAAACAACGTAAAACAGCAAATATCAAGCTCAAACAATTTTCTTTATCAACCATCCAACCCCACCCACCCCTATATTCGAGTATATACGGTAATAATATAATAAATTCACTTATACACCACAGTAACCTCTCGGTTCAACGCAATTAATAACTATCAAAAGACTGTACAAGCACAGTGTATTATAATCATATTCAGAAGAACTTGTCAAATAAGTAGGTCTTTAAAATTTTTCTAAAGGAAAGATAGGAGTTAGAGTTTATCAGGATAGAAAAGGGTTTATCCCATGATCTAGCTTGAAAAGATAAAATTCTATTGAAAAGTTTTTTGTATATACAACTTTTTACAGTAGGAAATGTAAATCATCTAAAATGCTGAGAAAAATGTTTTCTGTCGGTAAATTTAAATTAATAACATTGATATGAAATTTCTCTGGAAATTGGGGTGTATAAGAACATAAGAGTTGCCTTACTGGGTCAGACCATGGGTCCACCTAGTCAGTATCCTGTTTCCAACAGTGGCCACTCGAAGTCGCCAAAACCTAGTAGCATCCCAAAATGTAGCAAGAATCCATGCTATTTAACCGCAGGGATAAGCAGTGGCTTTCCTCAGGTATGTTTTAACAACGGTTTATAGACTTTTTCCTCCAGGAATTTGTCAAAACCTTTTTTTTAAACCAGCTAAATTAACTGTTTTCTAGTGCAATAGTTATGTCATGGACAGTAGGGTATTTTCCCCATGCTCACAAGGTATGTAGAAGGAATCCATTCTAGGTTTTCAACTCCTCTTCCTCCTACCAATGGCTCTGCTGCCCCCTTCAGTTTTTCCTTCTACATGTGAGCCAAAAGGTGTCTTTTTGATCTGCCCTATATGTTTCTTTATTACTTTCGGTATTTTTTGTAGTATTTTTGGTTATCAGTGCACCAGAACTCCCCGGTTCAGGGTAGAACTCTCCCTGTGTGGAGAAGAAACAGACTTGCAGCTAGCAGGCTAATCCCTTGGGGACCTGTTTGGTCAGCCTGCACAAATCTGAGTTGAGCTTGGGGTCCGTACCCCAGTACCTTGGCTCACCTGTTGAATCACAGGGGCATGAACACAGGCTGGTAGGCTTCCGCAGGAGGCTCAGTGTGGCTCTTTAAGGTGCTGGCTGCGTTTTTGCCTCCCCTCCCTTTCGTGTGTGTAGTTCCATGGTGGTTGAGAATCAGTCTAACCTCGGTCCGTCTGGCAGCCCAAAAATTTTAGCGTTGGAGGGATGGCTGATTGAGACAGAGTTTCTTCTCCCATCATGTTTCTAGCCATATGTTCAAAAACACTAGCCATAAGTTCAAAAACAATATATCAAATTAGTGAGGCAAGATTTCCCTTTGTTGAGTCCATGTTAACTGTGTCCCATTAAACTTTGTTTGTCAATGTGTTCTGTAATTTTGTTCTTTATAATAGTTTTTACCATTTTGCATGGCACTGACATCAGGCATAATGACCTGTAATTTCCCAGATCACCCCAGAACCCTTTTTAAATATTGGTATTACATTGACCATCTTCAAGTCTTCAGGTGCCATGGGCAATTTTAATTACAGGTTACAGGTTGTCAGTAGTAGTTCTTCATTTCTGAGGTCTTTCAGCACCTGAAAAAGTTTTTCCTATGAGTTGTTTTTTGCCTCTACATCAAGCTTATTTTAAAATTATCTTTTTTTTTTATTTGCAATTTTTTAAGACATGTTATTTTGGCTCTAATGGCCTCTTTTTGATCTCACCTTTTTAACTATACCAGCTATTGTTTCATCTTCCAACCACCTTTTTTGATACTTGGAATACAACTGGTCTGGGCTTCCAAGATTATATTTTTAAACAACGGTCCATGTCTAATTTTAACTTTTAACCTTTGCAGTTGCTCCTCTTTTGAAAAGATATAGGTTTCTGTACTGAAACTGTTGTCCTTTTGTCATGAACTTTGCAGAAAGATGTCGCTCATGGCTTTCAACTCCTCCCCTTCACTAGTAGAGAATAGCTCCTTCAGTTTTTCCTTCTGCAAGAAGGTGCGAAACACAAGCGCATAGAGGCAGTAAAGGTCCAACAACTCCAGTCAGGGGGTCCTGTTCAGGGTTTTTTAGACTTTGTCAGTCTCTTGTAGAGAGCCTATTTGAAGGGCCCAGGGAGCTCTGTGCTGTCTGCAAACACATTAGCACCAGATTAGGGAGAGTTCCATCCCAAGGAGACTTTCCCTCCTCGGAACAAGATGGCTTCAAGCGTCAGTGACCACTCGGAACAGGACTGGGAGGACTGGAAATCCTTTCTATGCCTTTATTATCTCAAGGATCAGCTGCATCCTTAGAGGATTTAGGATCCCTATCTGGGGCCGGAGGTCAGGAGGCTGTGGCTGCTATTGATCAGGATGATGTCCCTTCAGTGCGTAGTCTTTTCAAGAACGCAACTGTTTAACATATCATTTCAGACTCACACTGCGAGTTGAAGTTGGACTCTCAACAGTGCTCCACCTCCCAGTGTTCTGTTAATGAGTGGTACAGATGCACAGACTACCTTCTTTCTGGCACATCCGGACATCACCTTGTTAGTCACTGACCAGTGGGAATCCCCAGAAGGCTCCCTAAAGGTGGTAAAAGCTATGTCCAGGCTTTATCCTATGGCTCCAAAATTCCAACAGCTATTTTTACAGCCGAAGGTGGATTCCATGGTAGCTCTGACCAAGCATACCTCTCTTCTTAGTGAGGGAGGGGTGATGCTGAAGGATGCACAAGATCACAAAGTGGACATGGTCCTTAAAATACAGTTTGAAACTCTAGTTTGAGTATCAAAGCAGCAGCGGCTGCCTCCTTTACGGCATGATCCTATCATACTGGATTGAGGCGCAGTCCTATGGAACTGGAGGAGGTCCGTCCCCATTTGAATATGGAAGGAGTGGATTATGTGGCAAATGCTCTTTATGACATTATCAGAATCATGAGAAAGGTATTTGTGTACGCTGTTTCTACCTAGCTGATGCTCTGGATTAGGCAGTGGGCGGGTAATTCAGCTTCCAAAGCTACTCTAAGCAGATTGCCCTTTAAGGGGCAGATGTTTTTCGGCAAGGGCTTGGATGACCTCACAGCCAACATGGTGGATCGTTTCCCAGATCTCTTCCGGATAGCAGAGTTCAACATTCCACCAGAAGCAGCAGGGGCACTTTTCATTCATCTTAGAGACTTTGCCAATTCTTCTCTGGATCCTCGTTCCAGAGACCCTTCCAAGGGTTCAAACAGAGATTCAGCAACTACAGATGCAAGGCGGCACAGCCACCAAAAATCCAAAGTGAAGCCAGGTCGACTACCATGCCTCTTCACATTGGTGGGAGACTGTTAGCCTTCTGGAGGGAATAGGAACAGATCTCATCAGACTGCTGAGTCTTGGACATTATTTGAGAGGGTCACAAGATCAAGTTTTCTCACCCTCTTCCAGATCTGTCCCTTGACTTCTCCTCCAGACGGCCAGAAAAGAAGGCCAGGGTCTGAGCAATGGTACAACCACTCTTGGACATTCATGCCATAAAAATCAGTTCCCGAAGAAGAATCAGGCTCCGGCAGATACTCCATATACTTCATAGTGCCCAAGAAAGGCACAAAAGATGGAAGCCTATCCTGTATCTGAAGTCCGTAAACGCGACACTGAGAGTTCCACGTTTCTGCGTAGAGATGATCCGGTAAGTCATTGTGGTGGTGGCTTTGGGGGAATTCCTAGCCTTACTGGATATAACAGAAGCATAGCCATATTCACATTTTTCTGGACCACAGAAAATATCTGAGATTCCATGTTCTCCAGAATCACTTCCAGTTTGAGGTACTGCCTTTTGGATTGACCATGCTCCTGCTTACCTTTACCAAGGCGATGGAAGTGACAGAGGCTCACCTTTGCAGGATGGGCATACAAGTTCACCCATACTTGGACAATTGGCTAATCAGAGCAGTTCTTGACTTAAATAAGTTTCAAAACACAATGTAACTAATCCCTCCATAATCTTAAAGTGCAGTACAGAGGTGATTGGACTATAATTAGTGATTTAAGAAGAGTCTAAAAGTTTAAAAAGTGAATAATAAGTCATCTTGGCATTAACTATAGCAGTTTTATATATTTTATTGCAATCTGCCACTTCTTTATTAAATTTGCTCACTTCTTTATACCATTTGCATTCTTAATTTCCTACAATTTTGTTTGAATTTTAATAATTTGAGTGTGAAACATTTAATTTTCCTGGTCTTGCAAGGAGCGATAGAATCCAAGACCTGCTCACTGATACAGTTCCATTCATCTAATCAAGCAACCTGATCAGTTGTCTGGCTAGGAATAGCAACCTCCAAAGCTGAGCAAAACTGAGCATGATTAATCTGATATAATATCTTGCATTATAGCACTCCCTAAAGTTAGTTTTCAGGCTTTTCCAATACAATGTAAAATCAGAAAGATAATGATCTAAGAGAACAGTTAAGAACGTATCGAACATACATAAGAATGTTGTTAGATCTAATTGATGACCCTTTTCATGAGTAGGGCCTAAAGATGGAAGGACAAACCCAAGTTAAAAATTCAAAATGTTCTGCTACATACATGTTATCAATTATCTCTAAATGTAGATTGGCATCTTCCAGTATCAAAAAAATTAGTTGAAAAGAGAGTATGTTTAGCTACAAACTCATAAAATTGATCTTTACCCATCACCCAATTCCCTGGTATACATAAAACATGTTGATAGAACTCACAAGGGAGTTATCACTTTGCAGGAAAGAATTTCTAGTGATGGAGAACTGCCTTTTCTAGTGAATTGTTTCCTAGAAGCCATTAAGATATCTTTCACTTCCTAAGATGAAGAGATGCTACTAATGAATATTTAATATCCATATTACTAGTTATCAGCACAGAAAATTCTTACCTCTTTGGTAAGTAAATGAATGGAAACCTTTCTAAAACACAGAAAAAAGAGGCTTCCAGAAACCAATGGATTGCAGGACCAAGGCAGCACAGTTTTACTAGAGGCACATTCTGCCCCTTTGTGAGTTCCTTCGTGTGCAGATTCATGAGTTTTATTTATTGATACACTATGTCATGCTTTAATTGTTTTTATTTAATTTTAAAAGTGTTTGCTACAATCAAAGGAGTGTATACAACTGATAATATCACTATATTCTATATTTCTGCTAGTATGGAAGGTTTGACAATTTACGTTATAGGGAGACTTGGTTCATTTAATAACTTACTTTTGTAGACTGCTATTCTCCCCAAATATGATATGCTGAAGAATATTTGTCATTGTTGCCATTTTCGAAAACTTATCTATTAGATCACTATTGCATGTACTTCAATAGGAGACAACTTATTTGTCCTTGTTCCTACTTAAACATTAGATCAATTTGATAAATGATTGGTTAGTAGAAAGGATACCAGGTTTTCTATTTTTATCTGAAACTTGGTTAAAATCTAATGATGATATGGTTATTAATGAGATAGATATGTCCCTCAGGCTAAAGCTGTCTATCATTATCTAGGACAAGAAGATTATCCCAGGACAAGCAGGAAGCATATTCTCACACATGGGTGACGTCACCGACGGAGCCCCGCAGCGGACAGCCTCGAAAGCAAACTTGCTTGAAGATCTCGAGCTTTCGAGTGCTGCACCGCGCATGCGCGCATGCCTTCCCGCTCGAACTAGGGGGCGCGTCTCCTGTGAGGATCCTCAGTTATTCGTTTTCCGTGGAGCTGAGAAGACTTGTTCGTCTGACTCTGCAGCATTTGCCTTCTCTTCACCATGGCTACAGTTTTTTCTTTGGTCGCTGTGCTCCGGATTCATTCCTTTTTCTTTTTCGTGTAAAAAAAAATAAATAAATAAATACTTTTTCTTTATTTTTGTTTCGTCTGGTTTTGAGGGCTTAGGCCTAGGCCCTCTACTTTTCCGGTACGGACTTTATTTTTTCTATGTCCCGGCCTGTAACCGGGTTTAAACGTTGCTACCAGTGCGGCAGGACGATTTCTATCACCGACCCTCATAGTTGGTGTATGGTTTGTTTGGGTGGCAGTCATCGTCCAGAGGATTGTGATCGCTGTCTAACCCTTCAGCCTCGTGCTTTTTGCCGCCGCTGTGACAGGTTTCTTCAACTGTTTCACATGGAGCCTGAAACAGCCTCAGCCCCGACTGTCTCGACGCCTTCGGGACCAAAGGCCTCGTCATCGGGGACAACCTCGGGCGCGAAGCTCTCGCCCTCGACACTTACTTCGGCCTCGGCCTCGAAGGCCTCAGGGTCCTCGGCCTCAAAAGCCTCTTTGATTTCGTCCTCGAAGCCTGCATCTGGGGGTAAGTCTCCTGCTTCCTTTCCAGGTACCATGTCCAAGAAGCCACCAGAGTCTCTCTCCACGCTCCCCGGGGCTCCGGGTGCCACTCTATCCTCGAGACCTTCTGCAAAACGTGCCTCCAAATCTCGGGAATACTCTAAATCAAGGTCGCCCTCTTTGGAGCGCACGGGAGCACCTGTGCCACAGAATCCTTTGGTCTCGGTGCCGATGTTTGAGTCCATCTTGACTACGCAAATTTCTTCCATTGTGGCTCAGTTGGTCCCCTCTTCGACTTTGCCTCGGGTAGACCAGCCTGAGCACCATCCATGGGGCAGGTCTCGTAAAAGAGTTTCTTCCTCTGATTCCTCGCCGGATCTTACCTCGAGATCCTCTTTGCCTCGTCCGAAGCATCGAGCGAAGCCGTCGAGACATCTCACTTCAAAGAGCTCGAGGCCTTCGGAGGTTTCTTCGAGGCACTTTCCTCGTTCTGAGTCGAAGCTTGCCTCTTCTGTGTCTTCGAGGCATTCGAGGTCGAGGACCCCTCCCTCGAGGTCTTTACTTCGGGATGTTTCTCCTCCAGCTTCGAGGCATTCTACCCCTCGGACTCCGAGAACATCTCCATCGAGGGGTCTGAAAAGGAAACATTCCTTTACTCCACCACAAACTGGTAGTGGGGCTTCTTCAGTGACAGTGCGGGTAGAGTCGGAGCCGGTGTCACAATATTCACGTGAGGCTTCGCCCTCTTATTCTGTAGCCCCTCGTTCCAGGTCTGCCTCCCCTGAGGAAGCTTCTTCTTCAAAATCATCTTCCTTTGCCAAATTTGTCTATGATATGGGTCAAGCTCTTCATTTAGATTTACACTCAGATTCAAAATATACCCCAGAATACTTGGCAGACATGGAGCTTCCACATCCTCCTAAGGAGACTTTGCGGCTCCCCATGACACCGGTGCTTAAGCAGACTTTCATCCGTAATATGGAAACACCATACTCGGTCACGGCTATTCCATCAAAACTGGAGTCACATTATCGTATTGTCCCCTGTAAGGGTTTTGAAAAGTCGCAACTTTCCCATCAATCTTTGATGGTGGAATCCTCCCTTAAGAAGGCTCATCCATCTAAGGTGTCTGCAACTGTCCCTCCTGGTCGTGAAGGAAGTACTATGGACAAATTTGGTCGTAGACTGTATCAAAATTCTATGATGGCGAACAGGATATTAAATTACAACTATGTCTTTACATCCTACTTTAACCATTTTTTGAAGTTGTTGCCATCCTTTTATCCATACTTGTCCAAGCACTGTCTGTCTGAATTTAAACAGATCCTTTAAACTTTTTCCCAGTTGAGGCTTTTTATGTTGCAGGCATCTTATGATGCGTTTGAGCTTTCTTCTAGGATCTCGGCTTTTGCAGTGGCCATGCGTTGTCTAGCCTGGCTTAGGATAGTCGATATGGACCCTAACTTGCAGGATCATCTGGCCAACTTACCGTGTCAAGGCAATGAACTTTTTGACGATTCCATTGAGGCGGCCACGAAACGGCTTTCTGAACATGAGCGCTCTTTTGCCTCCCTACTTCGGCCGAAGCCCAAACCTTCTACGACTCGAGCTTACAAACCTCCTGCTCGCCGATATCCTATGAAAACCACTCCAGCTTTTTCTTGTCCTCCTCCTCGGCGGCCTCAAAAACAACATCCTCGGAAGCCTCAGAAGCCTGCTCCTGCGAAACCGGCTCCGTCTTTTTGACGGTCCAGCCTTGACATTCCAACCTCCTTGCATCCAAATTCTTCCCTGCCCATTGGAGGTCGTCTTTCCCTTTTTTATTCCAGTTGGGAAAACATTACATCAGACCTATGGGTTCTGACCATCATCTGCGAGGGATACTCTCTGCGCCTGATTCAGGTGCCCCCAGATCACCCTCCAAGAGAGTGTCTTTCCAGTTCCTCGCAACTCCCCCTTCATCTTCAGGAGGCTCAGGCACTGCTTCGCCTTCGAGCGGTGGAGGAGATCCCTCCTCCCCAGCACAATTGGGGGTTCTACTCCAGATACTTCCTGGTGCCCAAGAAGACGGGGGATTTGCGACCCATTCTGGATCTTCGAGCCCTCAACAAATTTCTGGTCAAAGAGAAGTTTCGTATGCTCTCGTTACTGACCTTGTACTCCTTCATGGATCGGGGGGATTGGATGTGCTCACTGGATCTCAAAGAGGCTTATACTCATATTCCTGTTCATCCAAACTTTCGCAAATATCTCAGATTCAAGGTGGGGAATCTCCATCTTCAATACAGGGTTCTTCCCTTCGGCCTGGCAGCCTCCCCAAGAGTGTTCACCAAGCGTTTGGTAGTCGTGGCTGCAGCTCTACGCTCTCGAGGTCTTCAGGTTTTTCCTTACCTGGACGATTGGCTTATCAAAGCCCCTTCCATAGCAAAGCAGCAGATGAATCCAGACTAGTGGTATAGCTCACATCGACCAGCAGGTGGAGATAGAGAACTGATTAACAGTTGGCCTTAAAGCCTGGTGTTCTTTCTGTTGATTCAGTTTTGCTCTATCTCCCAGCAGGGACTGAGCTAGCCCACTAGCTCCTGGATTCTAGCTGCTGCCGGAGATATTGGTGTTCGGTGGACTTCCTCTGTTGAGACTCAGTCTCTTCAGTAGGACAGGGGTGCCTGGCTGAGTGGTGCCGGCTTTAGGAGTTACACCTGGGCCCTCCCAGGTCCCTGCTCCACCCTCCCCTCCGTGTGATTGAGGGGTTGATTGGTCCTGGAGGGGTCGTCTGTCTTCATTCCAGTACAAAAAAAAAAAAAAAAAGGGATGACAACGGAGGCAGGTCGCCGGTGTTCGCGCTGTGGGGCGCGCAGAACACGGTCGGGCCTGTGCTCGGCCGAGTGTGAGGCTCCACCGGTAGAAGATGCCTTTATGCAGGCTTGTGAGCTTGCTATTGCCCGGGTCAGAGAGGCAAGGGAGATGTCCCCGGAGCACGAGGGTGAGTCAGAGCTGCAGGGCTCTTCCGTGGCAGTGGGGAGTCCGGCGGCGGCGGGGGAGTCGGGAGCACCAGCGGCAGTCGCGGCCCCGCTCCCCGGTGCGGCTCAGGGCGGGTCAGCGGCCCTTCCGTTTGGTTCATTTTCGCCAGAATTTGTTATGCTGCTGCACCGGGCATTTTTGTTGCAGGGTGCGCAGCCCGTCCCGCCGGTGCCGGGGGTCGATGTGTCCCTTCCAGTGCCCTCGACGTCGGCGGTGGTGCCTGGTGGGACAGGCAGGCCGGCTGAGGGCACGGTGGGCTCGCCGGGGCGGTCGCTGCTAGCAAAGAAGCGCAGGATCGCGACCGCGGAAGCAGAGGAGATTCTGCCTAGATCCCCTTTTTCTCTTCCGGAATCCTTGGAGGAGGGGGAGGTCCTGGACTGGGATACAGGGGATCCCCCGGGTCAAGAAGTGGATGACCCGTCCGCTCTACGTTTGTTTCATAGAGAAGAACTTTCTTCCTTAATTTCGAAGGCTTTACAGGGGCTGAATATTTCTCAGGCAGATACTACGGTATCGGGTAATCCTCTGATGGCCGGTACACGTAGACCCCCTAAGTCTTTTCCGGTGCATGAAGCCATGCATGAGCTGATCTCGGCGCAATGGGATACGCCAGAGGCCAGTTTAAGAGTGGCAAAAGCCATGCGGCTCTTGTATCCGGTTGACCCGACTGAACTAGATAAGTTTAGATTACCCAGGGTGGATGCTTTGGTGGCAGCTGTAACTAAAAACACTACCTTACCGGTGGAGGGGGGTGTGACATTGAAGGATGCGCAGGATAGGAAGATTGAATCTTCCTTAAAAATGTCCTTTGAGGTAGCGGCAGTTACCTTGCAGGCCGCAATCTGCAGCTCTTATGCGGCGCGAGCATGTCTGCAGTGGTCGCAGGTCATGTCAGATACTTTAATGGCGTCTGGGGGTTCTGTTCCCTCGGAGCTGGCAGATTTGGAGTCTGGCTTGGCTTATTTAGCAGACTCCTTATATGATATTATTAGGGCGTCTGCGAAGCAGATGTCTCTGTCAGTGGTATCTCGCAGCTCCTTATGGCTACGGCATTGGGCGGCCGATGCAGCTTCTAAGCTTCGGCTGGTGAGACTCCCTTTTAAAGGGGGTTTATTGTTTGGAGAAGATTTAGATAAACTGGTGAAAGATTTTGGGGATACCAAAACTCAACGTTTACCGAAGGATAGGGCTAGGCCCCCGGTGAGGCCCTCATCGTCTAGACCGCGCTTCAGGGATGTTCGGAGATCCAGGGCGGGTAAGCCTTTCTTCAGATCAGCATCTGGTGCGTCCTCTGCTTCGAGACCAAGGTTTCAGCAGAGGGGTTCCTTTCGTACGACGAGACCCTCTTCGGGACAGTCAACACGTACCCCAGCCACTCGCACTCCACAATGACGGGGGCTTGGCTCCCTCCGCCTTTCCCTTAGGGGGCCGGCTTTCGGAGTTCCGGGCGGAGTGGGCCACGATCACGTCGGATCAGTGGGTGTTGGACATTATACAAGAAGGGTACAAGTTAGAGTTCGCCTCTCCCGTCGTAGATTCTTTCTTGGTGTCCCCGTGCAATGGGGCGGCCAAGGGAGACGCGGTCAGAATGACTCTTCAGGGGCTGCTCGAGCTAGGGGCAGTGATACCGGTGCCCCCGGAGGAGGTCGGCAGCGGTATATATTCCCTTTACTTCATTGTACCGAAGAAGGGGGGGTCCTTCAGGCCGGTGCTGGATCTCAAAAGAGTCAACAGATTTCTCAGTGTTCGCCATTTCCGGATGGAGACGGTGCGCTCGGTTATTGCGGCTGTAAGGCCGGGAGAGTTCCTCACGTCCCTCGATCTCAAGGAAGCGTACCTACATATTCCAATCTGGCCTCCGCATCAGCGGTATCTGCGGTTTGCGATTCTAGGCCAACATTATCAGTTTCGGGCAATGCCCTTTGGCTTGGCAACGGCTCCCCGCACCTTTTCCAAGGTCATGGTGGTAGTAGCCGCCTTTCTCCGCAAGGAAGGGATTCGGGTACACCCTTACTTAGACGACTGGTTAATCCGCGCCTCGTCCAGACGGGAGAGTGTGGCGGTTACTCAGCGAGTGATCTCTCTCCTCCAGTCGTTGGGGTGGATCGTCAACTTTCCCAAGAGTTGTCTGTCCCCATCGCAGTCGTTGGTGCATCTAGGGGTGCGGTTCGACACGGCTCAGGGGAAGGTGTTTCTACCCCGAGACCGGGGGGAGAAATTGCAGGCTCAGATTCGCCTACTTCTCAGGTCGGCCAGACCTCGAGTTTGAGATTATGTTCAGGTGCTGGGCTCCATGGTGGCGACTCTGGAGGTGGTCCCCTGGGCGCGGAGCCACATGAGGCCCTTACAACAGTCTCTGCTCTCTCGCTGGTCCCCCGCTTCTCTGAACTACAATGTGCGTCTCCAATGGAGTCGGCGAGCAGCTCGCAGCATGCAGTGGTGGCTCCACGAGTTGCATCTTTGGAGGGGCATGCCGTTAGCCACGCCGGACTGGGTGGTGGTCACAACGGATGCCAGTCTGCGAGGATGGGGGGCCCAGTGCCTGCAAGCGTCAGTGCAGGGGATGTGGTCCTTCCAGGAGACCCAGTGGCCCATCAATTTGTTGGAGTTAAGAGTGGTCAGACTGGCGCTGCTGGCTTTTCAGTCACTGATTCAGGACAAGCCGACCAGAATCTTTTCGGACAGTGTCACGGCAGTCGCCTATGTCAATCGGCAAGGGGGCACCCGGAGTCCGCAGTTGGCAGAAGAGGCAAGAACTTTGTTTCGATGGGCGGAGAGGCATGTTCCGCTTCTGTCGGCGGCACACATTGCAGGTCACGAAAACGTGCAAGCGGACTTTCTCAGCAGAAATCTTCTGGATCCGGGCGAGTGGGAGTTGTCTGCTCGAGCGTTCGGCCTGCTAGTCAGTCGGTGGGGGTTGCCGGAGATGGATCTCATGGCCTCGTCCCACAATGCGAAGTTGCCTCGGTTCTTCAGCAGACGCAAGGAAAAGGGATCGGAGGGGGTGGACGCGTTGGCTCTCCCATGGCATCCGAATTCCCTTCTGTATGTGTTCCCGCCTTGGCCCATGATAGGTCGAGTGTTACAGCGCATCTCTCGCTTTCGCGGCAAAGTCATCCTGGTGGCTCCGGATTGGCTGTGTCGGCCGTGGTACGCAGATCTGATGCAGCTTTCAGTCGGCGAGCGGGTAACGTTCCAGGTCACTCCGGACTTACTGTCTCAGGGTCCGATTTGGATGGAAGATCCGGCCCGCTTTGGCTATTGAGCGGGCACGGCTAAAAAAGAAGGGCTATTCCGAGCGGGTGATTGCCACCCTGCTTAAAGCCAAGAAACTTTCGACGTCAGCCTCCTATGCGAGAGTCTGGAGGATTTTTGAGGCATGGTGCGGTCGCCAGGGAGTGGCGCCCTTCAAGGCTTCTCTGCCGGCGATTCTGGCTTTCCTGCAGGAGGGCGTCGAGAAAGGGTTAGCCTATAACTCTTTAAGGGTTCAGGTGGCGGCCATTGCCTGTTACAGGGGCCGGGTGGATCGCTCGGCTCTCGCGTCGCAGCCGGACGTGGTACGTTTCCTCAAGGGGGTTCACCATATCCGCCCGCCGGTAAAGCGAATTTGTCCACCATGGAATCTTAAACTCGTCCTTGGGAAGTTGCAGGGGGCACCTTTTGAGCCCCTGTCAGCGGCCACGTTGAAAGATATCACACTGAAAACAGTTTTTTTGGTGGCGATGGCTTCAGCAAGGCGAGTATCGGAACTGCAGGCGCTTTCTTGCAGAGACCCCTTTTTGCGTTTTTCGGAAACGGGGGTGTCTGTGCGTACGGTGCCGTCCTTCCTGCCGAAGGTGATTTCCTCCTTTCATGTGAACCAGAGTTTGTTCCTTCCATCCTTCCGGAGGGAGGATTGGGGGAAACGGTTTTTTGTCTTTACGGCTTCTAGATGTACGCCGTATGCTTCTCCATTATTTGGGAGTGACGAATGATTTTCGTCGGTCGGACCATCTCTTTGTGGCATTCGCGGGTAAAAACAAAGGGATGGCGGCGTCTAAAGCGTCCATTGCGCGTTGGGTCAAGGACACTATTGCGTCGGCGTATGTGTTGTCAGGGAAGAAGGTACCGGAGCACCTTCATGCTCATTCCACTCGGGCTTTGGCGACATCTTGGGCGGAGTCCGGGGGGATGTCTTTAGAGGAGATTTGCCGGGCGGCCACTTGGTCGTCGGGAAATACTTTTTCACAGCATTATCGGTTAGATGTAGCGGCCCGTTCAGAAGCGAGTTTTGGCGCTGCAGTACTGGCAGAGGCAGCATTGGCGTCCCACCCAGTTTGAGTTTGCTTTGCTACATCCCACTAGTCTGGATTCATCTGCTGCTTTGCTATGGAAGGTAAAATTATGGTCTTACCTGTTAATTTTCTTTCCTTTAGAAGCAGCAGATGAATCCAGAGCCCCTCCCCAATTGCACTGTTGGTGTGTAGGGTGGTTAGTTGATGGGTTTAGTTGAGGCTATGGTTGGTAAGTGTATTATTTCTTTGCAAAATAAAAAAAAATAAAAAAAACAAACCTACAATAACGGATAATATTAAGAAGAGAAGGACACATTTTCTACTGGAATGGAGTTTTGTTGTGGCTCATTCTCCTTTCGGGATGCTTGGGCAAAGTGCATAACTGAATCAACAGAAAGAACACCAGGCTTTAAGGCCAACTGTTAATCAGTTCTCTATCTCCACCTGTTGGTCGATGTGAGCTATACCACTAGTCTGGATTCATCTGCTGCTTCTAAAGGAAAGAAAATTAACAGGTAAGACCATAATTTTACCTTCTCTTCCAGAGGTTATTGCAGCGACCCATCAGACTATTACATTTCTTCAAAGTCTGAGGTTCCATGTCAATTTTCCCAAATCTCAATTGGTTCCGGCCCAGTCTCTTCAATTTATTGGCGCGACTCTGGATTCTGTCAGCATGAGAGCGTTCCTTCCACTCAACCGTCAGGAGACCCTCTTTCGCCTTTGCCAGCAGGTGTCTTGTCTTCAGACCATCTCTGCCCGTCAAATGATGGTTCTGCTCGGCCACATGGCCTCTACGGTTCATGTGACCCCTCTTGCCAGACTTCACCTTCATATTCCTCAGTGGACCCTGGCATCTCAATGGCAACAAGCTCTGGACTCACCTTCTCGTCGAATAGCGGTGACTCCTTTGTTGAAGAATTCTCTCCGCTGGTGGATGCTCTCTTCCAATCTTTCCAGAGGTTTGCGGTTTCACGATCTTCCTCATTGGAAAGTGCTCACAACCGACTCATCCACCTATGCGTGGGGAGCCCACGTAGATGGTCTCCGTACGCAAGGGTTGTGGATGTCCACAGATCATCGGTGTCATATCAATCTGTTGGAACTCAGAGCAATTTTCCTTGCTCTCAAAGCTTTTCTTCATCTTCTTCACGACCAGGTGGTTCTGGTTCGGACAGACAATCAAGTGGCCATGTATTATGTCAACAAACAGGGGGGAACGGGATCTCATTCCCTGTGTCAGGAAGCTCTCAGGTTGTGGCAATGGGCGATTTCTCACAACATCTTTCTCAGAGCTGTCTACATTCAAGGTCAACAGAACTGTCTGGCAGACAAATTGAATCATCTGCTGCAACCTCACGAATGGACACTCAATTCCCCCACACTTCGTCAAGTGTTTCTTCAATGGGGGACCCCTCAGATAGACCTATTTGCGTCGCCCAGCAACTTCAAACTCCCTCTGTTCTGTTCCCGCATCTTCTCGCCTCACCATCTCGAGGTGGATGCTTTTCTTCTGGACTGGAGGAATCAGTTTCTTTATGCCTTCCCTCCATTTCCTCTGATTCTCAAGACTGTTGTCAAGCTGAAATCGGAACATGCCACCATGATCCTGATAGCTCCTCGGTGGCCCAGACAACCCTGGTACTCCCTTCTTCTACAACTCAGCATCAGGGAGCCTCTACTTCTACCAGTTTTTCCTTCACTACTCACGCAGAGTCAGGGGTCTTTACTTCATCCCAATCTGCAGTCTCTGCACTTTGACAGCTTGGTACCTTTCTACATAACAGACTCTTCTCAATTTTCCCAGTCTGTACGAGATGTTTTCCTAGCGTCCAGAAAGCCATCAACTCGTCAATGTTACGGCCATAAATGGACTAGATTTTCTGCTTGGTGTTCCAGTCGTCAGCTTCATCCGATGTCTTCCTCCTTAGCTTCAGTTCTGGACTATTTACTTCACTTGTCCCAATCAGGCCTCCAATCTACTTCTATTCGAGACCATCTTAGTGCTATTGCTGCTTTTCATCAGCCTCTGGATGGGAAACCGCTCTCTGCGCATCCCATGGTTTCTCGCTTTATGAAAGGGCTTTTTAATCTTCATCCACCTCTTAAACCGCCTCCTGTGGTTTGGGATCTTAATGTGGTTCTAGCTCAACTGATGAAACCTCCATTTGAACCTATTGACACGGCTCATCTCGAGTACCTCACTTGGAAAGCTGTATTTTTGATTGCCCTCACTTCGGCTCGACGAGTCAGTGAGTTACAAGTATTGGTTGCGGATCCCCCTTTCACGGTTTTTCACCATGATAAGGTGGTCCTTCGTACACATCCTAAATTCTTGCCTAAAGTGGTTTCAGAATTTCATATCAACCAATCCATTGTTCTGCCAGTATTTTTTCCAAAGCCGCATTCTCATCAGGGAGAGGTGGCACTTCATATTTGGATTGCAAACGTTTTTACCTCCAACGCACTCAACCTCACAGAACTTCTCCTCAACTCTTCATCTCTTTTGATCCGAATAGGTTGGGATGTCCTATCTCGAAGCGAGTACCATCTCCAACTGGATGGCTGCTTGCATCTCTTTTTGCTATGCTCAGGCTGGTCTTCCTCTGCAGGGTCGAGTAACGGGCCACAAAGTTCGAGCTATGGTGGCGTCTGTAGCTTTCCTCAGATCAACTCCTATTGAGGAAATCTGCAAGGCTGCCACTTGGTCCTCGGTTCATACTTTCACCTCTCATTACTGTCTGGATACTTTATCCAGGAGGGATGGCCTTTTTGGCCAATCTGTTTTGCAAAATATTTTTTCTTAAATTGCCAACTTTCCCTCCATCCCTGTTTATTAGCTTGGAGGTCACCCATGTGTGAGAATATGCTGCCTGCTTGTCCTGGAATAAAGCACAGTTACTTACCGTAACAGTTGTTATCCAGGGACAGCAGGCAGATATTCTCACAACCCTCCCACCTCCCCTGGTTGGCTTCTTGGCTTGGTATCTGAACTGAGGATCCACACAGGAGACGCGCCCCCTAGTTCGGGCGGGAAGGCACACGGGTGCAGCACTCGAAAGCTCGAGATCTTCAAGCAAGTTTGCTTTCGAGGCTGTCCACTGCGGGGCTCTGTCGATGACGTCACCCATGTGTGAGAATATCTGCCTGCTGTCCCTGGATAACAACTGTTATGGTAAGTAACTATGCTAAAAGGGGCGATATTTGAATAATTTATTTTATTCTATTGTCCATATATTTTATCATTTTGGAAATCAATTTGGCCTCAAATTAATAGGATGTTAGAAAATCCAGTAGCCTTGACATATGATACTATTTTATTTGGAACAACTATGAGAGCAAGGAGTCAAATCTCGTCAAATAACAACAAACTTTTATTTATTTTGACTGGAGTAGCAATACAGCAAATAACATACAATTGGAAAAAGTATGACAGGTTAAATTACAATTTCTGGTGAAATTCTGTATGTCATATATACAAAATGGAACTCACAATAGCAACGCAAAAAGGTTATTTTAGTAAATTTCAGAAAATCTGGGGACCATTAACAGATTTTTGTAATGAATGATTAACTTTTCCCATGATAAGATATTTGATTAGGGGGGAAATGGGTGGGCTTTACGTGTTGTTTTTTCATAATACATGATTATTTGAATAGTTTCATAGTAATGATACTTCTATGTATTATTGAGTAGGGAGGGGAGGGGAGATTGTTCTATTCAATAATAATTTATATATTAGATTTCTTACATAATATTTAAAATATTACAGAATATTAATTTGTAATGAAATGTTATACTTAATGCATATATGAGAGTTAATCAAGTGTGTATCTTTAAGTTCATATGAGTTTAACTGCTACACTTGTTGAAACATGCAAAAATGAATAAAGAATTAAAAAAAAAAATAAATACACTTCTCCCTCGGTATTCGTGGGGGTTGGGTGCAGAGCCAGTCCGCGAAGTGTGAAAAATCGCGAATAAGTTTTCAGCCAGCTCTGACCCACCCCTGCCTCATTCTGGACCTTCCCGCCTCCCTCCTGGCATCCCAGACCTTACCTGGTGGTCTAGCGGGCTTTCGGGGCAGGAGCAATCTTCCTACACTCCTGCCCCGTGCAGATCACTCATAGCAAATGGCTGCCGTGAGTTCCTGTAGTCTCTCGAGACTATGACGGAACTCCCTGCAGCCATTTTCTATGAGTGATCTGCACGGGGCAGGAGCGTAGGAAGATCGCTCCTGCCCCGAAAGCCCGCTAAACCACCAGGTAAGGTCTGGGATGCCGGGAGAGAGGCGGGAAAAGTCCGGAATTAGCTTTTTAAAAAAAAAAAAATCATGAATAGCCGAATCTGTGGATTCGGAGGGAGAAGTGTAGATTTATTAGAATCCTTTAGTTCTGATTGAATACCTAATAGAAAGTTGATCTGTTTACTTGCTTTCTATTGAGCCTGCATCAATATTTATTCAACTTTTCATCATCTTATCAAAGTACTTCTAGAACTAGGGTCTCAAAGTCCCTTCTTGAGGGCCGCAATCCAGTCGGGTTTTCAGGATTTCCCCAATGAATATGCATGAGATCTATGTGCATGCACTGCTTTCAATGCATATTCATTGGGGAAATCCTGAAAACCCGACTGGATTGCGGCCCTTAAGGAAGGACTTTAAGATCCCTGCCCTAGAATAAAGGTGTGTGTGAGGCAAAAGTAGCTTACCATGTACTCATTATTGGAAACCCTGATAAAGCATAGCAGATGTTGGTCCATCTGATCCACCTATTAATGTGGTTAGGGTTAAAGAGGATAGAACACCTTCCTTTATGAAGAAAGACTAAAATAAGTTAGCCTATTCAGCTGGGAGAAAAGACAGCTCAGAAGTGATGTGCTAGAAATTTTATAAAATCATAAGTGGGTGGAATCTTTCACAATAAGTGAGTGGTTTAACCTTTCAAATAAGAGGATATTCCATGACACTAATGACCAATAGATTGAACACACACTATTGGGAACTTTTTTGTTTTTCATGCAGTGCATGACTAAGTACTGGAATCTGTTGGCAGAGGATGTGGTCATGGTGACCAACACAGCAGTAACACAGTATATGACAGCAGAAAATGTCCTGCATGGTTCATCCAGTCTGCCCAACAAGGTAGCCAGAGCCATGCCTTCCATTTTGTGCGGGGCCCCAGTCACCCATGGTTAAATGCTGGTTGTTAGATCTCCATCATGCCAACCATATAAGCATCCAAACTAGAGAATGACACGGGGAGAGATCCCCGCAGTGAGCCGCGGGGAGCCTGCGGTTTGGCTGCGGGCTTCAGAGACTCTATACTCAAATCGCCGCAGACACGGGGAAAAAAGTTTTCACCGCCCGCAGGCGCAGGTGAAAAGATTTGTCCCCGCAGGCCAATGTACCCCCTTCAAAGAACCGCTATTTACCGTGTCTTCACCGTGAGTCTTTGGTCGTGACCGGGTGTCATTTTTTCCCCGGCGGCCATGTTTGTCTTCGCGTGGTCTGTCTCCTCAACCCGACTTGCACGTTGCCGCATTGACTCCGCCCCCTAAGAAGAGGACCAATCGCTACTGCCACACCTGTAATTAAACCTCCTTCGCGGCTTTCTCCTCCCTCTGACGCGTCACTGATGACGCTACTGTTGGGAGGTTTGCTGCTTTCGCTGGGAAAGTCGGAAAGGTTCGGCGGGGGTTCGGCTGGGAGGAGGTTCGGGGGTTCGGTCTGCCTCGGTGCTCCAAGGCCTGGCGCCATTACCTTTTTCGCCCCTCCCGCCCCCCCCCTTGGTACGCTACTGCTCTCCAGCTTTCCTTCGTTTGCCGGTTTTCTTTTTCGGCCTTGTTCTCTGCCGGGTCCTGCCTACTTCCTGTTTTCATGAAGACAGGACCCGACAGAGAGGAAGGCCTGAAGCAGGCAACAGAAGTGAATTGTGAATGCTGCTGGCAGGACATCGAGGAAGGAGCAGGGTGAAATCGGCTGCTGGCTTGGGGGTGAGTGTAGGGAAAGAATCGTGGAAGTGGAGAAATTGGCACGATGAATTTTGCTTCACCTATATTCGTGTTTTTGTATAGTTATTAACTAATATTTAACTAAGTTTTAAAGTTTTACAGAATGTTTCCTTTATACGTAAATAAAGAAAAGTATATAAAATCGTACCCGTTTGAGGCTTTTATGTATGCAGCGGTGACGGTGACGGGGCGGTGAATGGGGTTGCAGTGGCGGTGACGGGGCGGTGAATGGGATGGCAGTGGCGGTGACGGGGCGGTGAAGGGAATGGCGGTGACGGGGCGGTGCAGAGGATGGTGAGACGGGGACGGGGCGGTGACGGGGACCAATTTTTTCACCGTGTCATTCTCTAATCCAAACATGATGGGGATAATCAAGACTCCAAGTATTGCTGATAGTATTCAACTTACCAGTCAAGATGTCTTTCACTGCCCCCCTACCCAGAGCAGGATTAATTCATCAAGGGCCCCTAGGTACACAAGTACACTGGACCCCCTGTCTCGCCCCACCCCACCATGCGCCCAGGCGGAAACAGGAAGCTGCGTCAGAGGGAAGCTTTGGGCAAGCAGCACCGCTTGAAAATTATAGTTCCCATTGACTTTCTTACCCGCGTTGCTTGCTTGTCTTACTTTCCGTCGATGGGGGGGAGGGCCGTGTTGCTGATTGGGGGGCCCGTGTTGCTGATCCAGGGGGCCCGCATTGCCGATCAATGCTGGAGGGGCCCATCGCTGTTTGGAAAAAACAATGTTGATGCCCTCCTTCATCGGGCCCCCCTGACTATTTTGGGCCCTAGGCACGTACCTACTGGACCTATTGGTTAATCCTGCCCTGCCCCTACCCCAAACTACAGCACCCTCACTTGCAGTATTATACAATAAAAGGATCTAAAACAGTGGAATTGCTGAAGCTTCACCTGGCTTTTGCCATTTGTGAGAGACAGACCATGGAAGTCTGTCAGGCAGAATTCAAAAGAGATTTGGACATATCTCTGGAGGAAAAGTCCATAAAATATAATAGCCAGGTAGACCTGGGTAAGCAATTGCTCATCTCTGAAAATGGCCTCTAAGAAATAGATCTAATTTTTGGGTACTTTGACCCTGACTGATTACTTTGGAGAAAGGATGCAGGACTTTGATGGATCTTTTGACTCAACATGGCTTTTATTTGGTTTTATTTCTTAAACTTTGTATGGTGGTAGTTTATAGAAAACTGACAGCATTCCTACCTAAAATTAGGAAAAAGCCAGAAGGACAATTGGGTACATAGGGAGAACCGTGGCCAGTAGGGAGTTGTGGCAGGGTGGAGTTGGCATGATTGTGCTACATTTTTTTTTCTATTGAATAGGAAATTCAATCCTGTAAATAAACCTCTGCAAGATAGTCCATTCCAGTCTACCCCCCTATAATGTGCCTTTATCACTGCTACAGTAGTAAACAAACTTGTTTTTAAATGCAGGCATATTTAATTGTAAGAACACTTTCAGTATTCCCACAAATAAAAACTGAACAAAAGCTATCATGAGTAGAAGTGCACAGTTATTGCAAGATCTGGTGGAACAGTGCAGAAGTTAAAGCGTGGTGGTGGGGCAAACTATGGCTTTTTATGCACACACAACACAAGAAATTTACCACCAGGTCTGGGTCAGCCTAAAAGGATTGTTGGGGAGAATTTAATGCCAATATTATCTTTTTTATTTCCCCTGCAACCAGTACAAGTGCTTGCCATTTTAAAGGACAGAATGGGAGATAACAGCTCTGTATACATGTGCAAACAAAAATGAAAGGTGTGAGTACACATTTGTGCTCGAACTGGATTGGCGTATTAGCCTTACAGGAACTTTGTGTAAGAAAGTTTTGCAAGGCTAATATTTATGCACAGAGTGACATTCTGAATCATGCACAGATGTGTATTCATGTTTTAATTTTCTTTGGATATGCACAGAATGATGTCACCCTTGCTGCAGAAAATTTGTGTACATGTGTTTGGCAGGTTTCCTCCGATTAGTACACAATTTCTGCATGTTTGAAATTTCCATATCATTAGCTTACTGCATTGCTGTGGTTTACTTTCTCATTAATTTCACAGTAGAAGCTGTGCTCTTAGCCATCGGCGCATGGCTTTCTGCCTCAGCCCCTAAGTCAGAGACAGTGACATGGCTTCAAGATCGCATGCAACCAGTAACAGACAAGCATGAGATAGGTTGATGAGTCTCAGAAATTTTTCAGATCATACTTTCCCAGCAAATAGGGATGAGCACAGTGTACATATTTGCACATTCCACATATTAACAAAGGTGCATGTATATTCAAACAAACATGCTAACATCTTCCATATTCTTATGTGCATACATTCTCTACATTTTCACACACATTCCCAATCTACCACATTAAGTATTCCCAAAGTCTTAAAGATGTTAATGTATCCTTAATTACTGTACTTTAGTATCCACAGGAGGCACCAGCGATCTCTATCCAGAATCCTCGGGGTCTGTCAGATGAGCAGCTTCACAGGTGAGTTATCTTGTATTATTTGTGATATCGTCATTCCTGTGCTTGCCTCTGTGCAGACAAGAGATCCACACTATCCTTAATTATTTCAGTTGAGAGGGAAATAGGGGCAGGGAATATCTTTTCAGTAGTGGATGTGCCAAGAGACTTTTGAGGGAGGAAAAGGTAGTGGGGAAGTGAAGATGAGCAAATTGAGTAGGTAAGGGTATGAAACGTCCATTTAATTAGCGCCAATTGGACAAGCCATGCTTATGTCTTAAGAAATATTGAGCTATACCGCATTTCCATTTTTATTTTTTATATCTTTTTATTTTAAAAAAAAGTTTGTTATAATAGAAACAGTAGAAATATGTGAGTATATACCTTGAATATTCATAAGAGCTTCAAAGAAAACACCTGAAATTCTCCCCCCTCCCTAATCCATTCTAAACATTTTCCCACTCTTAAAATTCCCCCCTTCAAAAATTCTCACCTCACCTCTCCCTTCTACTCCATCCCCCAATAGTTCTCCATAAGGATTCACTCTTCAACTACTTTGCTGAATATTTGATGCCTGATGTCTGTCAGTTTTTCTGCCCATATTATAAAGTCAAAATGTTCTCTCTACAGTTCTGATGCCAGTGCCCTCACTTGTTTCCAACATCGGGCACCTTGTGTCGCCATAAGCTCCCATTTAATGAGTCTTTTCAGGCCATATTCTATAAACAGTGGCACGGTTGTCATTTTTTAAAATGGTGTCATATATAGAATCATGCCTAGCGGCACCTAAGCAAACATAGGCGATGCTAGGCATCCTAGACTAGGCACTGCTTCATTAGGCCAGCTTTTCACTCACCTAATTTGGCAGCGCCTAAGTTGGACGCCTATTTTATGTCCATAACCATACCTACTTTTTTATGTTTCAATCATGTTTATTGCAAATAAAAATCACAACAGCATAAATAAAGTGCAGCAAAAGATAAATAAAAGTGCTGACCACGTTAATATAGGCATCGTTAAGCATCCCTAGACATTTGATAGTGCCTCCACTTAGGTGTTGCTAGGAGTCCTAAGAGTTTGGCACCGAATTCTTAAATTGCTTAATTTTTTTGGGGGGATGAATTAGCTGAAAATTGGCATGGTCAATTACCATCCCAATTAAAAAATTAAGTTTGAGGGCTTGGCAGGGGGATTTGGGGCGGGAGCTCGGGGGGGGGGGGGGTTTGCTTCGGGCTGTTCGCCGTATTCCTATTTTGGTGTACAGTGCGGAGCTTCGAGAGTGCCACTTCAGGACCTTGTTGAGAGCGTATGCCTCTCAGAGCCGGGCCTACCATATGGGATGTGTTGATACCCAATACTGTCTCACCTGTCATGTGGAGGTGAACTCTTATTTTCATGGTCTCTGGGAGTGTGAGAGTATTCAAAGCTTTTGGGGGGCTATGGCTTCCTTTCTTCAGGGTCTCCTACAGGTTTCTGTTCCTGTCTCTGCATTCCATATGCTGTTCGCTCATTTTTCTTTGTTTTCTGTGTATACCTCTGCGGAAAAACTGTTTTTGAGCAAATGTTATATTGTGGGGAAAAAGTGTATATTGAATTTCTGGCTGGCGGAAGTTCCTCCCTCCTTTTGGTACTGGAGGAATAAATTACACGCTCTTCTGGAATGGGAGGCCGCGCTGGCTTCTTCCTCCCGTCGACGGAGCAGAGACTTTGTTCATGTTTGGACTCCTTATTTGGACTGTTTGTCTCCCTGGGTTCGTAGTCGTATCTTGAATAGACTGCAGTTGTATTCCCTTTTACCTGTCTGAGCTGGGGGGTGGGGGGGTCTGGGGGGCTGGGGGGGGTGTTGGGAGGGGACTGCTTTTGGGGGGGCATAGGGGGGTGGGGTGTTTTGTAACCTGAGAGGACATAAGAGTCCAGTCCTCTTGGGGAGGGGAGCCCTGTTTTTTACGTATGACTTTGCTTGCTGTTTGTACCTGTAGTGGCTTGTTGCTTAATAAAAAACAGATTTCACCTAAAAAAATTAAGTTTAGTGCAGATCCCAAAACTATGCATCGCTAGGCGACCACAATTAGGGCACCTAGTGGCACCTAAACAGGGCACCACTGAAGAGAATATTGATATCTTTAACAAATATGCTGATGCAGTCAAGAATAGCAAATAGAATCTTAGAAATTATTGGAAATAAAATGGAGAACATCATAACGCTTCTAATGGTAGAGCCATACTTTGACTCTTGTGTGTATTATGCTTGGCCCATCTCGGAAATAGAAAAGCTACCTTGAAGAGTAACAATGATATAAAGGGGCTGACATGGTTTCCTTGCAAAGAATTCTAAAAATATTAGTGCTCTTCATTCAGCTTGATGAAGATACAACTGTAAAAGAGGCATGATTGAAGTTTATACAAAATTGTGAGTGTTTTGGAGCAGATAGGGTAAATAGTCATTGTTTCACAATCATAGTGATAAGACAGGAGCACTCCATGAAACAGCAGCTTTCAAATACATTTTAGAATGGCACTTACTGTTCTTTCTTATAGCCATGACCCTAAATGCAGGTTTTGCAACCACATTTTGGAACATCACCCATAGGGCTCCTTTTACTAAGTCGCGTTAGGGCTTTAACGCGCGCTACATTGCCGCGTGTGCTAGACCTTAACGCCAGCATTGAGCTGGTGTTAGTTCTTGAAGCGTAGCGCGCGGTAATTTCCTGCATGCACTAAAAACGCTAGCGTACCTTAGTAAAAGGAGCCCATAGCTTATGGAGCCCTATTTTAGAAAGCATTTTTAAGACCTTTGCACAGTTTACATACGTAAACCCCAAGGGATTAATCACCAAACATTTGCTATAGGCTGAAAAAATTTAAATTATGCAAAAATAGTTACTATTTTTATACATTATATTAAATAAAATGGTATTTTATGGGATGAGACACTGGAGTGTCCTTATGATGAACAGGCCAGCTGTATTGTACTGGTTTCTACTTTAAAGCAATGAAAGTTACAAAATGTGGGTATTTAAGAGAAATGTGGGAGAAATTTAAGAGAAGTGTTCCCTTAGACCAGGTGGAATTCAGAGGGGAAAGACAGAGATGGAGAGAGACAGGGATAGAATTACTAGATTTCTCTGTAAAAAAAAAAAAAAAGGACACGTGACCCCGCCCTGATCCATCCCCAGCCTCATCCCATTCTGCCCTCAACCCTGCCCCCCCCTGAACTTCGTCTCTTCTTCCCTGAGCTTGAGGCCACATCTGGTGGGCCTCTGAAAATGCACAGATGCGACATGATGATGTCACCTCACAAATGCACATGCTTGGAGACCCTCCAGACATAGCCCCGAGCTTGGGGCCTTGAAAACCCTGACAGACTACTAGATTTTGGAAATCCCCCCCCCTCCCCCCCGGGCACCTAGACAATCATCTAAAAAGAGGACATAGTCTGCCCTCAGACTGATCTACTCCCTGAGAAAATATGATCATATTACAACTGCCTTCCTAGACTCTCACTGGCTACCTATGCAAGCACGAATTCAATTCAAATTCTACTATTATTCAAAGCATTAAACGGCTCCGCCCTCCCCTATCTAAACAATCGCCTAAACCAGATCCTCACCTCAAGACAAAGAAGAACTCCGAACCCTTTTGCCTTCCCTCCACTCAAGAGCACTCAGCGCAAAAAGATGTTTGATAACCTTCTGGGGATGCAAGCAGCAAAACTTAACCACCCCATCTCCAACCTGTTGACGGCAACAGGCGACTTCAAAACTTTTCGAAAAGAAATCAAAACCCTACTTTTCAAAAAATTTATCCAGATATCTTAACCCAACCCTTCCCCCTCCTCATAGATAAATTCTCCCCCAAAACCTCCACTTAAATAATCTCTTCCTCCCCAAAACACCAACCAAATATTCAGATCCCTGAAATGTAACGTAATCTTATTTGTACTCTAACTGTAATCTATTTGTTATATCACATAGTAACGTACAGTCAATTTAATATCCAATTTGCAAGTTCTTTCGGAATTAATCCAGCTACCTCTCCTCCCTTGTAACCAAAAAAAAAAACAACTGTTGTAACTTCACTGGAAATGTCCAGTTAGCTCTTTTGTAATCCGCCTTGAACTGCAAGGTATAGGCAGAATAGAAGTCCCTAATGTAATGTAATGTTTTCCCAGACATTTGGTTACCTTAGGCGGGGAACCATAAGCAGTAGAAAGGATGAACCAGGGAAAGTTTCTCCAAGAAGGCTTGGCTGAAGTTTCAAATAAGAGAATTTTTCATTTATTTGGTAGTCTGGGCTGTGATTATTAAATAACAGAAACATTTTCTTATTTGGCTGACTGATTCCACTTGGTATATCACAGTATGTGCCAAGTGGGGTCAGGTACTGCTATTTTACAAGATGGCAGTTCTGGAGACAGTAGTGAGTTGGCATTGCTTCTGCTTTTCTTCAAGGTATACCAGAGGAGGAAGTCTGGGGGGGAGAGGTTTTTGGGGGGGGGTACAACTAGATACCAGGGAATAGTGGTGGTTGGGGAGATGAAAACACCCCCCACCCCGACTTCTTTCAATGTCCCCCCCCAATCACCGCTCACACATTGACGGAAAGGGGGACTTTTGTAATGAGCTGTGGATTACTGTTGCAATTGTAACGCAGCAGTAATTTTGCATGCTCATTGATTATTATGTCCTATGAGCAATGTTTGTATGGACGAGTGTGGCACCTTAAAGATATGAAACAATGTGGACCAGCCAGCATACTTTATAACAAATTATACAAGTGCTTAAAATTCCTGTTCATAGAGAATGACATGGGGACAGAATTTGTCCCCGTCCTTATGGATAACCATGAGAAACTATTTTGTGTCATTTTTTTGTGTCTATCTCAACCTCAGTCTTTCATAAGTGGATACTCAAGACAGCAGATGATGATAAAATGGTTATAGTCAGGGTCGCAATCAATAGTAGAGCTAATACTTTGATTCTTGGCTTTTGGCTCTAGGGCCATGTTCTCCCCAGCAGTGCATGCGAGTTATCACTGTGGTGGAATGGAAAAAGTAGACATTAGTGGTGGTAACATTGCTCTCTTCCCCTGGTTTTCTCTGTAACTCATTTTCTTCCTTTGTCTCTCCTTTCCAGCATCTTAAAGAAACTGAAACTTGTGGCAGAGGCTGGGCTAGGGGCTCCCATGATATACGATCTGATAGAGGTGAGAGATGAGAAAAAATGACAAGGATCAGGCTGTTATGTTTGTTTTCCCACTCCAGTTCTCTTCAAGGCACATTAATATGCTGTTAGTTTGTGGTTCAGTGTTTTATAAACTTTTTGTAATAGAAGCTTATTTGATGTATTAATACAATATTTCTAGTAGAGAATGGCATGGGGACAAATTTATCCTCATCCCCGCAGGAACTCAGTTTCCCCTTCCTGACCAATTCCTGCAAGCTCTGCCTTAACTGCAGAAGCCTCGAACACTTATGATTTTAAAGTGTTTGAGGCTTATGCAGATGGAGATGAGCTTGCAGGAATGAAGCAGGAACAGAACTCGCAGGAATGGGACGGGAAATTGAGTTCCCACAGGGACAAATTTGTCCCCGTGTCTTTCTCTAGTCCATCTTTTTGCATATTTGATCATTCTTTAGTGACAAGCAGGTGCAACCAAGCCACATAAATGCATCACTTGACTCTATTCTGTTTGCCAAAATGAGGATTTTTCGAAAGCTTTTGAGGCATGTGTTGTGGTTTGTCTTGGGTTCAGTCTCTCCAACTTGGTTTGTTTTATGCATACCATGAAGATGTAATATTTATAGCCAAAGTATCAAGGTGTACTTGAAAGTACTTTTTCTTAATCAGGTTTTTGATACTCACTATAATTAAGGGTATTTATTTTGCAATTTTCCTTTAATTGCCTATCATCCAGATTCAAATACAGGATTTTTTGGCATTAAAATAATAGTATAATTATCTCCTTTTTTATTCTCAGGAGTCCACTTAATTATACTTTTCCTTTTTTTATTTTTACATTAATTTCTGTGGATGATTAAGACAGTTTTAACTGAATACAGAATTTTGAAACACTTTAGCATTTTGATAAACATTTCATTTTGAAAAAAATAGTAGGAAATTTTTATGATCCAAATTAAAAGGAGCCAGGCAAACCAGCTAAGCGGTCAATTTATTAGTCACAAGGTGTGATATGCACTGTCCTATCAATAGTTTCACTTTGGAAAATGGCTATTCATTTTGCATGTTTTCAGTGCAAAAACGTCCATCTCACAGCCATAATGGAACAGAAAATCTGGATGTTTTTCCTGTTTGATTACTGATGTAAGCTGATCATTTTTTTTTATGTTATGAGCTGGATGGGGTGTTTTGGACTTAGACCTTTTTTTGAAAATGCCCCTGTTAGTCTTCTACTTGGAGCAATCTAAAGTGCTTAAAATTAGATGAGTTTCTTTGTATACCCAGTAAACTTGAAAATGTTGCAACCAAACATTCAGGGCTGATTCTACAAAAGGTGCTTAAAGTTAGGCACTTCTTAGGTGCCTAACTTTGGTAAAATACCCTCAATGGTCTCAATAATTGGTAAAAAAAATAAATTAATTAATTGGGCGATTGGCACCTGTCCGATTCTATAAAAGATAAATGCCTATTGCATGGCGCTTTACGGTGCCTAAAGCCTAAGTGGATGTTTCTATGGGTGGAGTGTAACTTATGTGCGGCTAATCGCAATTCTCCAAAAACTTAGGCGCCTGAAATATAGGACTTTAAAACCCTGGCCTACATTTCAGGCGCCTAAGTTTTTACATATACGCCACTAGCCATGACACGCAGCCAGTGCAGTTTTTCTAGGCGCCAGCTGATTTAGGCACCTTTTATAGAATCTGCCTCTCACTGTCTAATTGTATAGTGAAGTCCATCTCTCTTAACATCTATATAGGTTGGCTTGACCCATGGGAAAGATTTGCAAAGCTACAACATGCTCTGCCAATACATACATGGTACATCACAATGTTTGAAAAAGGATTCCTTACATTACAAAAGGTTTGGTCAATCTATTCTGAAGAACTTTGAGGTTCAGATCTTATCCGTCCCTTTTAGGACACGTTTTTATTAATTTCAGGTTGTCATAGAAAGTATTTAAAGAAAGAGGAGAGGAATTACAAAAAGCTTCTCACCACAAAAAAACAAGTTTGTTTTAATCAATTTTTTTTTTTTTTTTTTGGGGGGGGGGTTACTTTTTATTTTGCTATGGATTCCTGACCATGAGAACAACATATCCTATGTGTGTTTGGAGAAACCAAAATTGCTTACCTGAAACAGGTGTTCTCCAAGGATATTAAATATTAGTACTCATGAAACCTACTTGCCTACTCTTAGTTAGCTTCTCCTAATTTAAGGTTTGCACAGAACTGATGCAGTGTCACCAGCGCAGGAAGCTTTGCATATGTGTAATAGACTTTGCTGAGAGTCAACTACATATGGAGAGTTTTGTTACTCTCTGACCCAAGCTCCATAAGATAACACCACCCCTATTCAAGAGAACTAATATCCTTCAGTCTTTGAAGAAAACCTGTTAAAGGTAAGCAATTTTGTTTTCCCATTTAAAATATTTTTAATACTATGTTTGTTGCAATGTGGGTTAGTTGTTGCTGTGCAAAAAAAAAATCCGTAAACAATTTTATTAGTCTCCTGTTGTCTTCCTCATCTGCCTCTTGCTGTCATTCTATAATCCTTTCCCTTATCTTTCTGACTCCTTTCTCTTTCATTCATTCAGTCTCTTGTCTTTATAGAAGGGAAAAGATATCCTGACAGATAACAACATTCCACATGGCCAGTGTGTGATCTGCCTGTATGGATTCCAGGTGAGAAGCTGCAAGACCAGCAATCAGCTGAGATAGTTTGATCCTCTTCACCATTGCTGATTGCATAACTGTCTTATAACTTCCCTGAACTCGGATTATAAGATTTCAGTGATACATTAAAACTGCAAATTCTTTTTCCAATGTCTCATATGTTTCTGATGTAAATAAGAAATCTTGTGTGTTTCAATGCATAAAAATGAAGATTTTCCCTTGGGTTTTCGTATATTATATATACTCAAATATAAACCTAGATTTAGGGACCCAAAAATGGGTGTCTTGGTTTATATTCAAGTCCTCCCCCTCTCAGACCCATCGCAGGCCTCTAACCAGGCCTACCTTAAGCCCTGCTGGTCCAGTGGTGAACCAGAGTAAGAGTGATCCTTCTATGTTCCTGCCCTATATAGTCTCACTACTCAAAATGGCTGTCGCAAGTTACTACTACTACTACGAGGGTCATTTCCTAAATAATACACACTTTTTTTTTTTTTTAAATTTACTTATTTTATTTTTATTTTTTTCAAGTATTTCTTTACAATCCTTCAATATAGTCTCCCTGCTTTGCAATGACTTGAGTCCCAATGTCCAGGAAGCTTCATTATTCCATCCAAGACACCGTTTTTGTTCAGTTGCCGAATGGCTCGGGTACCGGCGGAAAAAAGCTCTTCCAGAGATGCAAAACGTCAAAGTCTGGTGGACTCATGTCTGGACTGTAGGTAGCATGAGGTAACACCTCCCAGCCATATTTGCATACTTTTTCCAATGACGAGTGGAGAGCTCCATCTTCCCCATGGCCAAAAAAATTTTGACGAGCTCAATCAAAAGTCAAACAAATGATGATTTTTGCTTATGATAATGAAGGCATCATCATTACAGACAAAGAAAGTTCCATGTGGAAGAAGTGTCACAGCAGTGTATTATCGTGATTTTTTGTGAAAAATGCGCAAAACCCGATCTCAGTTGCTCTTGGCTGGGCCACTCATTCTTCACGACAACACTCACCCGCACATAGGGAATATCGTCATTGAAAAACTACACAAATACAGCTGGGCGGTGTTACCGCATGCTCCCTACAGTCCAGATATGAGTCCTGGCCCATGCTGAGCCCTCAACAAACATGGCTGCTATGAGTTCCTGTGGTCTCATGAGACCACAGTGGGAACTCGCAGTTTGTTTAAATTAAAACCTGTTTAAGGTAAAGGGATACATATAAAGAACGACTAATACAGCAGAATCTCAGAAAACTGAGTACATGGAATTCTATCTGAAATCTCTATTTTACTGTTTTTTCATACATCAGAACCTATATCATTTCCAAAGCTCAAAATCTCTCTTCTCTCTCACTTAATGTAGTAGTTTATTGATACTTTCCAAAGCCAGCTCGAGGCAGGTTACAATTTAGTTACCTACTCAAGGAGGCTTAATTTGTGTCTGTCTTCACTTTTTTGGACTTCTTTTGATTACAAGGACACTACATAAAATCATATGCTCTGTTTGCAGCAAAATGAAGCTTTTATCAAGACCTCATGTTACCATTACTTCCACTCTCACTGTCTGGCTTCTTACGTCCAGCATGTGGAGAAAGAACTCCAGCACAAACAGGAAGAAGAACAGGAACAACATTATGTGGCTGGGCTGCAGGAGGTAATGCTGTAGAGGCAGTAGCATGAATATATAGGCCAACAAGAAGGGAAGCATACATAGAGCCCTTTGCTCCTTCTCCTCCTGTGTGTGTTTTCTTCCCCACTTTATATTCCTGCTTCACTTTCTCTTCTGTCCCCATTCCTGTAGCTTTTTATTCTTATTCTTTTATTTTTTTTTTTTTTGTCTTCCTTGATCTCCCTTTCTGTCCTATTTATTTTCCTCCCTATCCTGTTTTTGTTTCATTAGTTTTCTTGCATTTTCTTACCTTCCCTATCCTTATTTTCCTCCTTTATCCATTCCTTTTGTAAATCTTATGGTTCTCTCACTAGCACATCTTCTCTGTTTCATCTAATCTTGTAGTGTCTTTCCCTTTTCCTCATTTCATTTCTTTTCATGTCTTGTAGTTTAATTTCCCAGCATGTTTCCTGTATTTTTAACACTATAAATTTGCAAAAGTAGGATGGTGACCTGCTGTTATTTGTTTCTTTCTCTTCAGGGAGCTGGGGTACATTGCCCTGTTTGTAGGGAGTTGCTGACCTATGACCTTGCTGCTCTCAAGGCTGCTCCTGCACCACAGCATCTGCTGGTAAGGAAGCTAGAATTAATTAGGGAGTGCAGGGAAAGGGGGTACAAGAAAATGAAGCTATTAGTTGAGTATTGGATGCAAAGAAAAGCATGTCTTTCATTCGTGCATCTATGTATTAAAATGACAACTGTGGCATGACAGCTGAAAATATCTAGAGATTAGTTTCTTTTTTAATTCTTAAATTTGGTGTAAAAAAGGCATGAGTCTTCACAAGTGAATTACTTCCCTTCATCCTTGAGGATTACATATGGCATCATCTCCATTTTTCAACTCCGCCTCCTTGTGTCACTGGGCAGTGCCTCAGTATTTCCTTCTGTAAGCAAGTTGAAAAGGTGTCTTTTTGTTTTTCTGCTCTGCAAGTGATTTATTATTTTCAGATTTTAATCTAAAGTTTGAGGCTTTCTGGTACTCCAGAGGTTCCCAGGATTTCTGAGACAGCTCTGCCTGTAGCTAGGGAGGCAACCCTTTTGCAGAGCACCTACCTAGCCAGTTTGCATTACTTCTTAGAATATCTTAGGATATGTTTCCCATATCCCAGAGCTCAGTCTGCCCTGATTTATCAGATGCTTGAGCACAGGCTTAATGGCCCCGTGTTGGTCCAGAGGGCTGTAGCGAGTGCCAGCTGTGTCCCTTCCCCTAAAGACACATGAGGAGCTAGTGGGGCCGATGCTTTCAGGCTTTCAGAGCCTGTCTAAAATACAGTCTGTAGAGACAAGTGGCTGAAGAATCCTATATGCTTGTCTGAGGCAGAAATCTTCCCCATTATCCAACTGCAGTATGAGCTGATGCAGGCACAGTGCCAAGCAATTGTGTGTTCAGTCTATTACTGTCTATGAGAGAATTTGGGTTGGTTCAAGAATTGAACTTTTGAGAGTCTCGGAGGCTTCCTATAGAGTCCCCTCCTCCAAAAACCCATTTTATTAATTTTTGAAAGTTTTATATATCTCTTATGACCGTTTTCTGGTGCCAAAATTCTACCTCAGCAGCCATCTTGGATTTCCCAATTTTATTTTTAAAAAATCTCTATCTGCCTCAAAACACCTTGTGTTTGATCATAATTGATTTCTGTGGACTTCCCAGGCCTTACTACACCTGTATCATGACAATTTCTTGCTGGGTGACTGACTGAGGACTGTCCATTGCCACGTGCAGTGGGGCACTTGGGGGAGGGGCAGCGGGAGCACTGAACTTCCTAATGAAGGTGGTGTAATTCTAAAAGATGTACAGGATCACAGAGTGAACAGTGCCCAAACAGCAGTTTAAGGCTCTAGCTTTGTGTCTGAAAGCAGTGACAACAGCTTTGTTTGTGGGGTGTGCCTGCCATGAGATGCTGTATCAGGCTCTGGCTTCGAAGGAGAATGCATGCCCCCAAGGGGTCCTTTTGGAAGTTGAGTATGTTATGGATGCTGTATATGAAGTTTTTAGGATCATGAGTAAAGTGTTTGCTTATTCTATATCTGCCGACAGACTGCTCTGGTTCAGACAATGGGCAGGAGATTCTGCTTCTAAAGCTACTTTGGGCAGGTTTACTTTTCACAGGGCAAATGCTTTTTGGCAAAGGGTTGGACAACCTTAAGTCCAGGGTTGCAGATCGTTGTCTTAAGTCATTATCAGACAGTAGACCACATGTCCTGGGGGGGGGGGGTTAAGTTGTGGTTCCCTTTGTGGTTACACACAGTCTTGCCAGTCATCGGCAGGCACCTCTATTCAGAGATCATTTCACAGATCTCGACAGAGGTTGGAGGGCTCCAAGAGAGCTCAAACACCAGGTTCCAACTCAACAGTTGCTTCTAAGAAGTCCCATTGATGCCCGATCGAAGACCAAACTACCCCAAATAGAAGGGAGAACATAAGAACATAAGAAATGCCTTCACCGGATCAGACCGAGGTCCAGCGATCCGCTCACGCGGCGGCCCATTTAGGTTCTCTATTATGAAAACCTGAAATTACCGTATCCCTCAATATGATTTGCAAGAAGGTGTATATCCAACTTGTGCTTGAAACCCCGTAGAGTATTCTCTGCCACAACATCCTCAGAAAGAGAATTCCAAGCACCCACCACTTGTTGTGAGAAACAGAACTTCCTGGCATTTATCCTGAACCTGCTGCCAGCCAGTTTCAGGCTGTGACCTCTTGTCCGTGTCACATCTGAAAATGTTAGTAATGCTGCTTCTTGGTCTATTTTATCAAATCCTTTTAATATTTTAAAAGTCTCTATCAAATCGCCTCTCAGTCTTCTCTTCTCGAGTGTAAACAGTCCCAGTTTCCTGAGGCGTTCTTCGTAGCTCAAATTTTTCATTCCTTTGACTAGTTTCGTGGCTCGCCTTTGCACCTTCTCCAACAGAGTTATGTCCTTCTTGAGGTAAGGAGACCAGTGTTGGACACAGTATTCTAAGTGTGGTCTGACCATTGCTCTATAAAGTGGCATTATGACTTCTTCCGATCTACTCGTGATCCCGTTCTTAATCATGCCCAACATCCTGTTTGCTCTCTTCGCCGCCGCCGCACATTGCGCCGATGGCTTCATGGTTCTGTCAATCAGTACCCCCAAATCCCTTTCATGTTCACATTTTGCTAATGTTACCCCAAGCATTC
This sequence comes from Geotrypetes seraphini, assembly GCF_902459505.1. Classification (NCBI taxonomy): domain Eukaryota; kingdom Metazoa; phylum Chordata; class Amphibia; order Gymnophiona; family Dermophiidae; genus Geotrypetes; species Geotrypetes seraphini. The sequence continues at coordinate 105,152,461 of NC_047088.1, read as the reverse complement.
TATACTGGTGTTCTTTATTCTTCTTTCCTAGATGCATCACCTTGCATTTATTTATGTTAAAATTCATCTGCCACTTTGTTGCCCATGATTCCAGCTGTCTCAGATCCTTCTGAAGCTCCTCGCGGTCCCTTTGAGAGCCAACCACCCGACATAATTTTGTATCATCGGCGAACTTTATTATATTGCATGTTGTTTCCTCCTCAAGATCGTTTATAAAAATATTAAACAAAATAGGCCCAAGAACCGAGCCCTGGAGCACTTCACTAGTCACTTTCACCCAGTCCGAGAATTTCCCTTTTATGCTAACCCTCTGCATTCTGTTCTCTAGCCATTTACCGATCCATCTATGCACTTCTCCTCCTATTCCATGGCTTAGTAATTTTTTCATAAGCCTTGCATGTGGGACCTTGTCAAACGCTTTCTGGAAATCCAAGTAAACTATGTTTACTGGATCACCAGTATCCATATGTTTGTTCACTTTCTCAAAGAATTGTAGTAAATTTGTCAAACAAGACTTCCCTTTCCTGAAGCCGTGTTGACTAGCCCTTATTAGGTTGTGATCCTCCAAGTGTTGCACAATGCTGTCTTTAATAAGTGTTTCAATTATCTTCCCAGGAACCGATGTGAGGCTCACAGGTCGGTAGTTTCCTGGATCACCTCTTGATCCTTTTTTGAAAATTGGGATGACATTTGCTGTCCTCCAGTCTTCTGGTATTTGCCCTGTTCTGATTGACATGTTAGCTACGGTTTGTAATAGTTCACCAATTTCCAGCTTAAGTTCCTTTAATACTCTCGGGTAAATTCCATCTGGTCCAGGGGATTTGTCATTTTTTAGTTTGTCAATCTGAACGTATATCATGTCCAACGTCACATTCACTGTTGCGAGGTTGTCCTCTATGCCTCCGGTTAATATCCTCCCTATGTCTGGCACTGATGAAATGTCCTCATTTGTGAAGACCAAGGCAAAGAATTAATTTAACCTATCGGCAACCTGTTTGTCCTCTTTAATTGACCCCTTCATTCCTTCGTCATTCACCGTCCTAGCTGCCCTGACAAATTACCTCCTCCACCTGTTCTCACTGGGTAAAAGCACCCTGATACTTCAATTCGATCTGAGTAGTGCCTTCGACCTGGTGGACCACGACATTATGCTCAACTGCCTTGACTCCATCGGCATCTCCGGACAGGTAATAGATTGGTTCACAGGCTTCCTAACCAACCGTACCTACCAGGTCCACAGTAATGGAGCCTTCTCCCACCACTGGCGTAACCCTTGTGGAGTCCCACAAGGCTCTCCCCTATCCCCCTCCCTATTCAATATTTACTTGACCCCTCTGGCACGAAACCTAGCAAACTCTAACCTAAAATCGTTCATATATGCAGATGACATCACCATCATTGTTCCCATTACCTCACTCACTCTAGAAACGGAAAAACTCATCGCATCTATCCTCACCAAGTTAGAACTGTGGACCTCAAAACTCAAATTAAAATTGAACTCTGAAAAAACCAAAATCTTCCTAGCGAGTCCCAACCACAAATTAACAAACACTTCCCTCAGATTGAATGGGCTAGATTACCCTATCTTACCCACCATAAAAATCCTTGGAGTCTTCCTGGACCGCACCCTAACCTTCGATGACCATACCAGTGCCCAGGTGAAAAAATGTTTCTGTACCCTCTGGAAACTGCGCACCATCAAACGCTACTTCGACCACCAAGCCTTCCGTCTACTCGTTCAATCTCTGGTATTAAGCATATTAGACTACTGCAACATTATTTACCTGGGATCCTATAAAAATACCATCAAACGTCTTAGAACAGTCCAAAATGCGGCCGTCCGCCTCATCTATGATCTCAAAAAATACGACCATGTTAGCCCCTACTACACCAAACTCCATTGGCTTCCAGTAGAGGCAAGGATCATCTTTAAGTTCACCTGCCTCTGTTTCAAAACTCTAACAGGATCTTCCCCAATCTACTTGTCTGAGCACCTTGAAATAGCAGGCCCCTCTCGCACACGAAACGCCCACCTATTCACCTTTCCCTCCCTAAAAGGCTGCCTCTACAAGAGATTCATTGATAGAACCCTAGCATTCCAAGCGGACAAATGGACCGCCCTCATCTCCAACTCCCCGCCTTACCACCTGTTCATGAAGTCACTAAAAACCTACTTCTTCGACAAATTCCGCTAACGCTGCCTTCCCTCCTTCCCTGCACCCTCCTGACCTCGACATGCCTCCTTCCCTCTGACTACGCCCCCCTCCCAAGCCACTATGGCCTCTCTTTCTCAATCTCTGTTTTATCTAATTGCCCTGCCTTTTCATTGCCTCACATTTAACATCACTGTAAATGTATCACCGCTATAACATGTAACATCGCTGTATACGTTCAGTCTCTTCTTTAGTATATGCCTTTTTATTACTGCTATTTATGTAACATCTCTGTAAATGTAACAACACTGTAATATGTATCATCGCTGTAAATGTACAGTCTCTTCTATTGTTAACCGCATTGAACTTCCATGGTATTGCGGTATACAAGAATAAAGTTATTATTATTATTATTATTATTAGAGGGCCCACTGCCTCTCTTGCTGGTTTTTTCCCTTTTATATATCTAAAAAAGGGTTTGAAGTTTTTGGCTTCTTGTGCTATCTTTTCTTCATAGACTTTTTTGGCGTTTCTTACCACTCTGTGACACTTTTTCTGGTCGATTTTGTGACAGTTCCAGGCCTCTGTTGTTTTTTCCCTTTTCCATTTTTTAAACGAGTTTCTCTTCTCCCTCACTGCTTCTTTCACCTCTTTGGATAACCAAGCTGGTTCACCTTTGTTCTTTTTTCGCTTTCCTTTGGATATCCTCGGAATGTGTAGATTCTGTGCTTCTGTGATAGTGTTTTTCAGTAGAGACCATGCTTGATCGACTGTTTGGTATTCCGCTTTGCCCTTCTTGAGCCTTTTTCTAACCATGGTTCTCATGCTGTCGTAATTCCCCTTTTTTAAGTTAAAGGCCGTGGATTTAGTCTTGATTGGTTTCCCCATTTCGATGCCTCTGTGTTGAGGAAGGCCTGGGCAAAGATTTATTTGGACAAACGGGTACTTGACATTATTCAGGTGGGGGGCTACAAGCTTGAATTTTTTGTCCTCTTCAGGACTTCTTTGTAGATTCTCCAGCCGGAAGACCAGAGAAAACAGTCAAAGTCCAAGCGACAGTAAAATAGTTTATCACAAGCAGGCAGCATATTTTCACAGATGGGTGATGTCATCCACGAAGCCCGATACAGACGGTCTAAAAGAGTAGTATCATTTAATTCTTCAGAAGTCTCAAGACAGCCTATACCACACATTCACGAGTGCCTGCCCGCCCAACGTCGGCTCACGATACTATCAGTTTTTAGTTTTCTGTGGAGCTAAAAAGTTGTTTCTTGGACACTCCAAGTGCACATCTGTTTTTCTTCCCATTGTTTTATCCCCATTGTTTCCTTCATTATTGCCAACATTTCTTTATTTTCTTTCAGTTCATAAAAAGTTTTTTTTCTTTTTGACCTCCAAAACCGAGCCATTTTCAGCCTTTGTGCAGCCAGCCCGGCTGCATCGATCAATTTTTGGTCTCTTCTGTACTTGACTGCTGCTACATGTGAGTCTTTTGACCTCGCTGTGGCTGTTTTTCTATTCATGTCTAAGCATTCCAGTAGCTTTAAAAACTGTACACTCTATAATTGGGCCATCTCCCTCACTGACCCACACAGCTAGTGCCTTCAGTGCCTTGGTCCTGAGCATTGAGTCAACACTTGTCTCTGCTGTACAACCCTTCAGAAACTTTCTCTGAAGGCTCATATTTTACAGCAAGAGAAACTTTTCAGATCACCAATGACCATGTCATCTCTGATATCCAAAAACCAAGCTTCAGAAGCATCAACATCAACCTCCGCACCGGCATCTTGCTTAGTGTCAGTTCCGGTCATCTTTTCTTCCCTAGAATGCTAAGAAGCGCAGTCATACTTCTCCTTCTACTCACACATTGGCGTCAACCCAAGCATCGAGTAAGTCGATGCGTGTTAAATGCCGACGCAAGAGGTCCAGGTCTCCTTCATCACAGCTGGTGTCGCCGAAGAGGTAAGCCTCTTCATCAAGGTCACCAACGCCTTGACACACTACAGCTGCATTGGCACCTTCTGTACCGATAACACATGTGGTTCCAGTGCAGTCTTTACAAGACCAGATTAAAGAGCTGCTTCAAAAGGAGTTGGCACTTATGTTGCACTCCTCCCTCAGCTCCATCGATACCACCCCAGCCCGAGCATCAAGGACTCCAGTATCAAGCAGGCATCGCAGCTCTTCATCACGCTCCACATCATAACGGCACCAGGATACAGATAGGAGCTCTTCCAAACACTGAAGCCATCGATCCTTTCATTGGCACTGGTTTCATAAAGACCATTCTACGTCCTTCCTCTCCTAGGAGAACAGACTTTGACTCGGACCTCTCTGATCATACTCTCTCAGAATAGGATCTCTCTGTCTCTGAATCCTATGGGATCACCTCGGATTCTTCTCCTATTCCACCAAGGACACAGTCTCCACTTGAAAGTTTATCCTTCACGAGTTTTGTTAGACAAATGGGGCAGTTAAGATGGAGTGCGAGTCTGAGCTGAGGGCTGAGTTATTTGATGCCTTGGACTTTGAAAAAATTCCAAAAGCTTGCTTAAAACTTCCCTTCCACCATCTGATGAAGGACATCATGTTCAAAAATTGGGAAGCACCACTGCTTGTGCCTGTTGCTCCAGGGAAGCTAAACTTCCTTTACAGAGTCTAGGCATGTCCAGGGATTGATAAATCTCAGCTTCACCATCACTCACCTTTGGTTGAGTCAACCCTTAAAAGATCCTCCAGTACCAGGATATATGCCAGTGCACCTCCTGGCCAAACTCTGGACTGATTTGGCAGGTGACTTTGTCAGAACACCATGCTAACAAATCGCATACTCAATTATAATTTTTATATGATTTTTTATTTTAAACAGTTAGTCCAACAGCTAGCTGCCTTTGAACAGCATCTTCCTACTGAAGTCCTTGAACAGTTTCAAGAGACTACTTATAATGTACTTGAGACCAGGAAATTCATGGCCCACTCAGTTTTCGATGCCTTTGACGGCACTTCCAGGGACTCTGCACTTTCTATTGCAATGTGATGTCAAGCCTGGTTATGGGTTTCTGATCTGGACCCTAATGTTCAGGACAGACTAATATTTCTTGCCTGGGGGGGGACGAACATTTTGAAGAGAAGATTGAGGAAGCCACTCAAAAAATGACTATACATGAGCAGAGCATGTCCACTTTATCTACATTTTATCTACTAAGTCCTCTAAACTTTATCTTCTAAATCCTCTAAATCTCAATCTTTTAGGAGATACTAAACTTCTAGATATCAGTCTACTTACTACAAACGCCGTTATCTACAGCCAACATCTTTGTCTCAACAACCCTTTCAGAAATGTCCAAGGCAGCAAAGATCTCAGAAACCATAACCTCAACCTCAGCAAAAGTCTACTTAGTCCTTTTGAATCCCTCCTCCAGAGACTAGCCACCATTTCACCATCCCATACTCCTTTTCATTCCATCTGAGGTCAACTAATCCATTACCACAAATGCTGGACACTCATCACAACTGATATCTGGGTTTTAAAAGTCCTAAAGAGGGCTCTACCTTTTGTCTTCAAAGAATGCCTCCATACAGACCTCCAAAACAGTACTTTTTCAACTCACAGCAGACTTCTCTTGTTCATCAAGAACTCTCGGCCCTCATGCAGCTCAATGCCATTGAACCAGTTCCTCCTCAGCAGAGGGGCCAGGGGTTCTGTTCCTCATACCAAAGAAGACCGGAAGCCTGCATCCAGTCTTCGATCTCTGAGCCTTCAACAAGTATTTAGTCAAAGAGAAATTTTGTATGCTTTCTCCGGGCGCTCTCTATCCCCTACTGGAGAAGAATGACTGGCTTTGCTTTCTGGATCACAAGGAAGCATACCCGCATATCCCTATTCTTCCAGCCTACAGAAGATTCCTCTGCTTTCAAATAAGCACACATCATCTTCAGTACAGGGTGCTGTCCTTTGGCCTAACATCTGTACCCAGAGTTTTTACAAAGTGTTTGATTGTGGTAGCTGCAACACTTGGCTCTAATGGCTTTTATGTGTTCCTTATCTCGATGACTGGTTAATAGGGCATCCTCTCCTCAGACTGCTCAGTTAGTAATGAACTCAATCATTTGTCTCCTTTTGGGTTTTGCAATCATCAACCAAAATATCCCACCTCCAACCAACACAGACCCTGGAATTCATAGGAGCGTTGCTGAACACAACTCAAGCTCGTGCCTATCTCCTTTTGCAGAGACTCAAAACTTTGGATTTCCCTTTGCAACCAAGTCTCTTCTCAACAGCCCATCACAACATGTCAAATGATGTGTCTTCTGGGTCTCATGGCATCCACAGTTCTTGTTAACCCATTTTCTAAAATTCAATGCAAAGAAATGCAGAGTAATGCATTTGGGGATTAATAATAGGAAGGAACCGTATATGTTGGGAGGAGAGAAGCTGATATGCACGGACGGGGAGAGGGACCTTGGGGTGATAGTGTCCGAAGATCTAAAGGCGAAAAAACAGTGTGACAAGGCAGTGGCTGCTGCCAGAAGGATGCTGGGCTGTATAAAGAGAGGCGTAGTCAGTAGAAGGAAGAAGGTGTTGATGCCCCTGTACAGGTCATTGATAAGGCCCCACTTGGAGTATTGTGTTCAGTTTTGGAGACCATATCTGGTGAAGGACGTAAGAAGATTTGAGGCGGTCCAGAGGAGGGCGACAAAAATGATAGGAGGCTTGCGCCAGAAGACATATGAGGAGAGACTGGAAGCCCTGAATATGTATACCCTAGAGGAAAGGAGAGACAGGGGAGATATGATTCAGACGTTCAAATACTTGAAGGGTATTAACGTAGAACAAAATCTTTTCCAGAGAAAGGAAAATGGTAAAACCAGAGGACATAATTTGAGGTTGAGGGGTGGTAGATTCAGGGGCAATGTTAGGAAATTCTACTTTACGGAGAGGGTAGTGGATGCCTGGAATGCGCTCCCAAGAGAGGTGGTGGAGTAAAACTGTGACTGAGTTCAAAGAAGCGTGGGATGAACACAGAGAATTTAGAATCAGAAAATAATATTAAATATTGAACTAAGGCCAGTACTGGGCAGACTTGCACGGTCTGTGTCTATATATGGCTGTTTGGTGGAGGATGGGCTGGGGAGGGCTTCAATGGCTGGGAGGGTGTAGATGGGCTGGAGTAAGTCTTAACAGAGATTTCGGCAGTTGGAACCCAAGCACAGTACCGGGTAAAGCTTTGGATTCTTGCCCAGAAATAGCTAAGAAGAAAATATTAAAAAATTTTAATTGAATCAGGTTGGGCAGACTGGATGGACCATTTGGGTCTTTATCTGCCGTCATCTACTATGTTAATATGAATTTTAGAGTTCCTGGCAATACAAACACCTATAGCTTGGCATTACCTACAGGTACTGGGATCAATGGTAGTAACCATAGAAGTGGTACCTTGGGCAAAATATATGACGATGGATTCACTTCAGATGCCATTGACCTGGACAGTAGAAGCGCGTCAAAGCTTGTATTTAAGAGAATCAAAAAAAGGAAATGCGATGTCTCCAGATTATTCAGAGTACCGCTGTCAAAATTATCTTCAACGCAAAAAAATTCAACCATTCACTTGTCTATTCCCTATCGCATCACCTATAAAATAATGCTGCTAACCTTCAAAACTAGACAAACAGAACAGCTAGAATTCATCAATAGACTACTAGTACCCCTAACTTCACAACGTACTCTCCGGTCATCAAATCAAAATCTACTAACAATCCCATTGCTAAAAGTTATCAGTACTATGCACAATAATATTTTCTCTGTTACTGCTCCCACCCTCTGGAATTCAGCACCGGCGTTCTTAAGAGAAATCTGTACATTAGATAAGTTCAAAACCAGCTTAAAAACAATGTTTTTTAACAATGCGTTTGCAGTATGACTGTCCTTTTAAGGATATTTAAATGGATTTTTAGCCCAGATTCTGTGACAATGATAGCAAATAAGGTTAAATTTTTACTCCTTTCCTTCCGTTTTTTCCTAACTGTTCTTACCTTTCTGTTCATTGTAGTTCTACCCTTTTTCCTCTCATGTAAGTTTTATTTGTGAGACCCTGTAAATGTCTTTATTGGACAAAAAATGTAGTTACTAATTTTAATATGTCTGTAACACCCTGCTTTCTGTTTTTTATTTATTGTAAAGCTACTTTGTAATTTAAAAAGGCAGGATAACAAATTTTTAATAAACTTGAATCTATTGGTGGTAGAGACAGGTGTCCAAAGGAGTGCCTCCACATTTCCTCCTAGGTGATACTGATGACAGATTCCAGTCTTTCCGACTAGGAATGTTGTTGTGAGAGTCATCCAGAACAGGTCTGATGGTTACCCTCTCAGAGAAAACAGTCCATCAACAGATTGGAACTGAGAACTGATCGCCTAGCGCTGCAGTCATTCAAAAAGACCTTGGATGGCAATGCAGTCAGGTCTTCTTGGACAATGCCACAACACCAAGAGTGCTCCGTTGAATCTACAAGCTATTTTGGACATGCAATTAGTGGGGGTGGACAATGTGCAAGCACACTATCTCAGTGGCCAGACTATGGATCCAGGAGAGTGGTCCTTATCCCAGAGCGCTTTCAAAAAAATTGTAAGGCGCTGTGGGAGACCAAAGTTTGATTTAATGGCATCAGCAGGCAACAAGAAGGCTGCTCAATTCTTCAGCCATAAAATTGAGCCGGGAAACACAGCATAGGCACCTTGAATCAGCTGTGACCAATGAAGCAACGGCTGTACTTTTTCCCCCATGGCCAGTGATAGGTTGAAAGAATAGCGACCCATCAAGGGATGGTGATTCTTGTGGCCTCAGATTGGCTGCACTGCCCATGGTATGTGGATCTAGTTCAGCTACAGCAGGATGAGTTCCTGACTGCTACTTCACCCAGCGCTACTCCCACAGGGTCCAATTGGCCTGGAGAGTTTGGAATGCTTTGGGTTTATGGCAAAGGTTACTCATAGAGGGACATAGCTACACTAATACAATCTAAGAAACTAACTACAGTCGCAGCCTTTGCTGAGGTTTGGAAGACTTTCAGCGCTGGTATGCAGAACAGAAGATAGAGCCTATTAGGGCTCTAGTTTCCACGGTCCTACCATCTCTTCAGTTGGCACCCTTAAGGTAAAGGTAGCAAGCCTCTCATGCTTCAGGGCCATCTGGAGAAGGGCTCTTTGGCCATATGGATGTGTCCAGGTTTCTGAAAGGGGCATTGTGTTTGCATCCTCCTCTGCGACAACCATTTCAACGTGGAACTTAACATTGGGCTGCGGGCCCTTAATAAAGTCACATATGAGCCCTTACAAGAGGCATCACTGATGCACCTGATAGGTCAGTTTTCCTGGTAGCCATTGCCTTGGCAAAAAGAGTCTTGGCATGTTGGTCTCTGTTATATAAGGAACCGATTTACAGAGGTGGGTATTTCTTTTCGCACAGTGCCCTCCTTTCTGCCAAAGGTGGTGTCTACGGTCCATGTCGATCAGGAGGTCCAACTGCCTGTATTTCACGCAACAGGTGGAAAGAAAACTGATAGCGTTTTGGCATTATTGGAAGTGAGGAGAGTTCTCCGTCATCTAGAGGTGACAAATGATTTTCATCTTTCAGAGCATTTTTTTTTGTGCTTACCAGTCCTTGCAGACTGAGAAAGCCAGCCTCCAAGGTTCCTATTTCCAGATGGATCTGCATGACCATTTTGTCTGCTTACATTGGCTATGGTAAACAAGTCAACAATCTCCCTGAAGGCACATTCCAATAGAAGTGGCATCCTCAAAGGCAGAATCCCAGGCTGGTCTACTCAAGGAGGTCTGTAGGGCAGTTACATAGCCCATTTCCTGTATTTTCCAAAGTTTTACAGAGTGAACATGTCAACACAAATGGACACCACATCTGAGTCTTCTGTGCTACCCCACCCTAGACTCAGCAGACAGCTTTGATATGTCTCACATGTCAAGACTCGCATCTCTTTTGCTCTGGAAGAGAAGATTAGGTTCTTACCTCAATAATCTTCTTTCTAGTAGAAAGAGATGCAAATGTTGATGGCCTGCCCTGTCAGATTGTTGCTTAGCCTGCTTTTTGTCTCAAACATATGTGCATCTCCAGATGGTCTGTGAGCTTCTAAGAAAATATGAAGATGATTACTGTTCTTCGATTCAACAAGTATAAAGAGCTAGAAGTTAGCTCTATAGACATTACATTACATTAGGGATTTCTATTCCGCCATTACCTTGCGGTTCAGTGCGGATTACAAATGATTTGTCCAGAGATTAGAAGTATTTAGGGAGTAGTTTGTACATTTCTTTGAGTAGTTAAGAATTACATCTGTAGTAGTTGCAGGTGATGCAACCTTTAGGGGAGACTATAGGAGTTGAATATATCACGGGTCGTATCGAGGTGGAAGAGGATATCTTCCGTCTTATGGGACCTTTGTCCACCAGAGGGCATCCGCTGAAAATCAGGGGAGGGAAATTTCATGGTGACTCCAGAAAGTATTTCTTCACTGAGAGGGTGGTCGATCATTGGAATGAACTCCCACGGCAGGTGATTGAGGCCAACAGCGTGGCAGATTTCAAAAATAAATGGGATATTCATGTGGGATCTCTAATGAGGTAAGGGCAGGGGGTGGTGAGCAAAATCAAGGAGAAGGGTCACTAGAGTGGGCAGACTTGATGGGCTTTGGCCCTTTTCTGCCATCATTTTTCTATGTTTCTATGTTTTGAATAAATGTTAGTGCTGGTTGCACTCGGGGAGGTGCCTTGTTTGTATATATATATATATTTTTTTTTTTTTTTTTTTTTTTTACTATTACATATCACTTATATAGTGCTGAAAGGTGTACTCGGCACTGTACATTTTGACATTTATAGATGGTCCCTGCTCGGAAGAGCTTACAATCTAACTTAGACAGACAAACATGATATAGAGGATAGGGGATGCAGATCACAAGGTGAGAGGAGTTAGGAGTCAAAAGCATTCTCAAAGAGGTGTGCTTTTAAACGGGCCTTGAACACTGCCAGAGACGGAGCCCGCCGTAGGGATTCAAGCAGCTTATTCCAAGCATATGGTGCAGCAAGGCAGAAGGAATGGAGTCTGGAATTGGCAGTTAAAGAAAAGGGCACAGATAGGAGGGACTTACCAGCAGAGCGGAGCTCACGGGGTGGGTATGGGGGGATCATAAACATAGAAACATAGAAGTTGACGGCAGAAAAGGGCTACAGCCCATCAAGTCTGCCCACTCTGCTTACCCACCCCCTGTCTATGCCCTAATGACCCAATTTTCTTATCTTGACCCTCGTAGGGATCCCACATGGGTATCTCATTTATTCTTAAAGTCTGGCACGCTGTCTGCCTCGATCACCTGCACTGGAAGCTTGTTCTAATGATCAATCACTCTCTCTGTGAAGAAATACTTTCTGGTGTCGCCATGAAATTTTCCGTCCCTGAGTTTGAGCGGGTGCCCTCTTGTGGCTGAGAGTCCCTTGAGAAAGAAAATATCATCTTCCACTTCGACACGTCCCGTGAGGTACTTAAATGTTTCGATCATGTCTCCCCTCTCCCTACGTTCCTCGAGAGTGTAGAGCTGCAATTTGTTCAGTCTCTCTTCGTACGAGAGACCCTTGAGCCCCGAGATCATCCTGGTGGCCGTCCGCTGAACCAATTCAATTCTGCGCACAGCTTTAGTGTAATGTGGCCTCCAGAATTGCACACAGTACTCCAGATGAGGTCTCACCATGGCCCTGTACAACGGCATCATGACTTCAGGCTTTCGGCTGACGAAACTTCTATTGATACAACCCAATATCTGCCTTGCCTTAGATGAAGCCTTCTCCACTTGATTGGCAGTTTTCATGTCTGCACTGATGATTACTCCTAAATCTCGTTCTGCTGAAGTCCTAGTTAAAGTTTCTCCGTTCAAGAAGTACGTCCTGCATGGATTTCCGCTTCCGAGGTGCATAACCTTACATTTCTTAGCATTGAAGCCTAGCTGCCAGGTTGAGGACCAACTTTCCAATATAAGCAGGTCCTGCGCCATATAATTCTGTAAACTGCATTCACTTACTATATTACATAGTTTGGCGTCATCGGCGAATAGTGTTATTTTACCTTGAAGCCCTTGAGTCAGATCCCCTATGAATATGTTGAAAAGGAGTGGACCCAGGACCGAGCCCTGCGGCACTCCACTGGTCACCTCCGATGTTTTAGAGAGGGTACCATTAACCACCACCCTCTGAAGTCTGCCACTCAGCCAATCATTGACCCATGCAGTTAGTGTCTCTCCTAACCCCATCGATTCCATCTTGCTTAGCAGCCTGCGGTGTGGGACACTGTCAAAAGCTTTACTGAAGTCCAGGTACACGACGTCCAAAGACTCTCCAAAGTCCAACTTTCTTGTTACCCAGTCAAAGAAGCTGATGAGATACCCTTGGTGAATCCATGCTGACTGGGATCCCGAAGATTCCCTTCATTCAAGATCGTGCCCAATTTGCTTTTAATTAGTGTTTCCATGAGTTTGCACACTATTGATGTGAGACTCACCGGTCTATAATTCGCAGCCTCTGCCCTGCAACCCTTTTTATGCAGAGGAACGACATTAGCTAATTTCCAGTCCAGGGGAACTTTCCCCTTACTTAGGGAGAGATTGAATAGCTCAGCCAACGGTTTCGCCAGGACATCGCTCAATTCTCTGAGCACTCTTGGGTGCAAATTGTCTGGTCCCATAGCTTTGTTCACCTTGAGTCTTGCCAGTTCACTGTAAACTTTACCTGGTGTGAACTCAAAATTCTGAAACGGGTCTTCTGTGCTTTGTGTTGCCTTCAAATGCGGACCGTGTCCCGGTGCCTCACAGGTGAAGACCGAGCAGAAGTATTCATTCAGTAGTTCAGCTTTATCGGAATCTGCTTCCACGTAACTTCCGTCCGGTCTTCTAAGGCGTACTATCCCGCCTGTGTTCCTTTTTCTGTCACTAATATACCTGAAGAAGGATTTGTCCCCCTTTTTAATGTTTTTTGCCAGAATTTCTTTCACTCGAAGTTTTGCCTCCCTAACTGCCATTTTGACCGCTGTAGACCTGGTCCTATATTCTACCTTTGCCTCTCTTTTCTCCATGCGCTTGTAGGAGAGAAACGCTTTTTTCTTCTCCTTAATGAGATGCGAGATCTCTGCGGTGAACCATTGGGGTTTATTGTTTCTTTGTCGTTTATTTACTGATTTTATGAAGCGGCTAGTTGCTTCATGTATGGTTGATTTCAGTGTTAACCACTTAGCTTCTACATCATCGGTCTCCGCTTGGTCCTGCAACGTCCGATGGACGAAATCTCCCATGTGTGCGAAGTCTGTGCCCCGGAAATTGAGTACCTTTGTTTTCGTGTTTGATCTAGGGAAGCCTTTCCTAAGGTTGAACCATACTATGTTGTGGTCGCTGGAGGCTAGCGTATCTCCTACTGAGACCTCTGAGACGCTTTCTCCATTGGTGAGTACCAGGTCGAGGATCTCCTGGGCCCTAGTGGGCTCCGTTACCATTTGTTTGAGACGTGCTCCCTTTATGGTGGTTAAGAGCCTCCTGCTACCGCTGGTTGTCGCTGAAAATGAGTTCCAGTCTGCATCAGGCATATTGAAGTCCCCTAGCAGTACAGCTTCTCCTCGTAGAGTGATATTCTCTATGTCTTCAATTAATTCTGCGTCCATGTCTTCCAGTTGTCTTGGGGGTCTGTATACCACACCTAGATACAAGCATTTTTCTCTGCCTCTTGCCAGGTTTACCCAGAGGAGATAAGTGAATTGAATAGAAATAGTGAGGGGCAGCTGAGTGAGTGCATTTGTAGGTCAGTAAGTGGAGTTTGAATTGTATTAGGAATCGAACTGGAAGCCAATGAAGTGGTTTTAGGAGAGGAGTAATATGAGTAAAGCGGCTCTCCCAGAATATGAGTCATGCAGCCGAATTCTGGAAGGATTGGAGGGGAGCGAGATCGCTAAGTGGAAGGCCTGAGAGTAGCAAGTTGCAGTAATCTGTGAGGTGATGAGGGCATGGATAAGTGTTTTGGTAATGTGCTCAAAGAGGAAGGGTTGGATTTTGATAATATTATAGAGGAAGAAGCGGCAGGTTTTAGCGATATGTTGTATCTGGGCGGTGAAGGAGAGAGAGGAGTCGAAGATGACCCCTAGATTATGAGCAGACAAAACAGGAAGAATGAGAGTATTGTTCACAGAGATGGAGAGTGAGAAAAGCAGAGAGGTGAGATTAGGCAGGAAGATGGGCAACTCTGTTTTAGCCATATTCAATTTTAGATGGCGGTGAGACATCCAGGGGCAATGTCGGACAGGCATACTGGTCTGGGTTTCAGTAGAGATATTTGGCGCAGAGATATAGATCTGGGAGTCATTAGTATAGAGGTGATACTAGAAGTCGTGGGAGGAGATAATCGCTCCAAGTGAGAAAGTGTAGATTGAGAAAAGGAGCAGTCCCAGGACTGAGCCTTGAGGTACACCAATTGATAGCAGGAAGGCTTTGGAAGAGGAACCACCATTACATACACTGCAGGTGAGAAGAAAACAAGGAGAGGGTAGAACCCTGGAATCCCAACAAAGACAATGTATCAAGGAGTAGGAGGTGATCAACAGTATCAAAAGACAGCAGACAGATAAGAAAGATGAGGATAGAGTAGAGGCCTTTGGATCTGGCCAAGAACAGGTCATTGGAAACTTTAGTAAGGGAAGTTTCCGTGGAATGCAGCGGGTGAAAGCCTGACTCAAGTGGACCTAGAATAGCATGGGATGAGAGGATGTCCAAGCAGCGGCAGTGAACAGCATGTTCAAGTAACTTGGATAAGAAAGGCAGGAGGGAGATGAGGCAATAGTTGGAGGGACACGTGGGGTCCAGTGAGGTTTTCTTGAGGAAGGGTGTGACAACAGCATGTTTGAAGGCATCAGGGACAGTTGCAAGGGAGAGCGATAGGTTGAGGATGTGATAGAGAGGAGGGATGACAGAGGGCGAGTTAACATAGGTGAGTGGAAATAAGATCGGAGGAGCAGGAAATTGATTTGGGGGATGAGAGAAGGTGTGTGTTTTCCTCCTTGGTGATCTCAGAGAAAGGAGAGTGTAGCAGATGTTGAGGGGAGGTTAGTAGATGGGGCAGATGGAGGGAGGGGAGGGGTCTATTGGTTTGATTAAATGTTGTGCAGAGCAGAAAAGACTTGAGGAGTTCCCTGTGCCTTCCTTTATATTTTCCTTCTCCTTAGGGGTTATCCATTACTTTAGTGAGACACTGCCCAGTTACACAAGGAGGTGGAATTTAAAAAAAAAAAAAAAGTAGATGATGCTTTCTGCAATCCTTGCAGGTGTAGAAGTAACCCATTTGTCAAGACTCACATCTCTTTCTATTGGAAAGAAGATTATCGAGGTAAAAATCTAATCTTCCAATCTCGTTGTTTTGATCAAGTTGTGTGTATGTATAATTTTTTAAATTTGAAGAAAAGCATGCTTTATTATTACCACATTTTACCTGTCCCTTCAATTGTTCATTATATAGTTATGCTTCACATGAGCTTTAGAAATATTCATAATTGTCTTTGTGTCTTTCATTCTTTTTTCCCATGCCAGGAAGAATACTGTCCTAATGCCCAGACAAAGCAGCGCCAGCAAGAACTGCTACAAATTTACAAGCGGCAGCAAGCAAAGGGTGGGATCATTGATCCTGAGGCAGAGAAGAACCGATACTTCATCAGCTTGCAAACGGTGAGAGACAGATGTACTGCTATCAAGGTCTCATTGATAGCTTTCTTTTATAAACACTTTAATATTTATATTATTTAAATTTGTTCTGTCTTTTTAGTAATATTTCAAAGCAAGTTACATTCGGGTACAGTTGAATAATGACCCTCATCAGTGGAGTGTCATAGCCATGAGAGAGCACATTAAACATCAGATTATAAAAGGCAAGGCTTATGTTTTTAAAATGGCTGCAGTTGTTAAGATTAAACAAAACTTAAAACAGTCTTCTACTCCTCCAGCTTAGAAATCAAGCTAGTTCATAGTTTTCAGTGTTAGCTGAAAATGCTTTTCAAAATACTTTTAGGGAGTATCCATTTTAAGTATTGTCATTTTTGTAGTCATGCCTCTCCTGCCTTAAGGTATATGTTTTTCTAATTAAGGACCATTCTAGTTTTTATGATTTGATCAATGAGTGCTCGTGATGTACATTCCTTACTGTCCATGCAAGATCAGTCCAAATAGTTGTCTCTCTGCCAGCAAATGAAGAATGAAAAAAAAAGCTGAGTTGACTTCACTCCTATTATAGGGGCTGGTGCTGCCTTATACTGTTCAGTGTTTCTTTAACTCCATTAGATGGTGCAGATACATAGACAAATGAAGCAGAATTACTAGGCATCACAGGGTGATGGTCTCTGGGTCATCTGTTTCTGATGCAGGTCAAACTCCCAGAAGTAATCAAACTATTTCTGTACAAAAAGGGTAATAGATGTATGGAACCATCTCCCAGCGAAGGAAGTACATATGAGAACTTTATCCGAATCCAGGAAAGCATAGGATAAAACATAGGCTTTCTTAGGGAGAGGAAAACACTGTAGAACCTAGTGATTGATATGGATAGGCAGAATGGATTAGCCATATGGTCTTTATCTGCCATCATTGTGTCTATTTCTAGTAAGTGTACTTTCAGGACTTTTGTCTTAGGCTAAACCCTAGAGGTACCTTCTAAATATTTCTCTATTTAGGACCCCATTTTATATCACCATTTATATGTCCTGTATCATACTAATCTTTTGTGGCCAAAATCGTTTAAATGTCCAGAAAAATATTTACTAGTATTGCTTTATATGCACAAGTACCATCTATATAAATGTGCTTCAACCTGGACTATACGTGATAGTGTGTTTTCAAAACACACTATCACGTATAGTCCAGGTTGAAGCACATTTATATAGATGGTACTTGTCCATATAAAGCTGTATCATACTAAGACATGGCTAAACATAAGAACATAAGTAATGCCTCTACTGGGTCAGACCAGAGGTCCATCATGCCCAGCAGCCCGCTCATGCGACGGCCCATCAGGTCGATGACCTGTATAGTAATCCTCTATCCCCTTTTCCTTCAGGAAATCATCCAATCTCTTCTTGAACCCCAAAACCGTATGCTGTCCTATCACGCCCTCTGGAAGCGCATTCCAGGTGTCCACCACCCTCTGGGTGAAGAAGAACTTCCTAGCATTAGTTCTGAATCTGTCCCCTTTTAATTTTTCCGAATGCCCTCTTGTTCTTGTAGTTTTCGAAAGTTTGACGAATCTGTCCCTCTCTACTTTCCCTATGCCCTTCATGATCTTGTAAGTCTCTATCATATCCCCTCTAAGTCTCTGCTTCTCCACGGAAAAGAGCCCCAGTTTCTCCAATCTTACAGTATATGAAAGGTTTTCCATACCTTTTATCAAGCGTGTTGCTCTCTTCTGAACCCTCTCGAGTATCGCCATATCCTTCTTTAGGTACGGTGACCAATATTGGATGCAGTACTCCAGGTGCGGATGCACCATCACCCGATACAACGGCAGGATAACTTCTTTTGTTCTGGTTGTAATACCCTTCTTGATTATATCTAGCATTCTATTCGCTATCTAGCATTCTATTCGCTTTCTTAGCGGCCGCTGCGCACTGTGCCAACGGCTTCATTGTCTTGTCCACTATTACCCGCAAGTCTCTTTCTTGGATACTCTCACTCAATGACAGCCCTCCCATCGTGTAGCTGTACCTTGGGTTTCTGTTTCCTACGTGCAAGACTTTACATTTCTCTACATTAAACTTCATCTGCCATCTCGTTGCCCACTCCCCTAGTTTGTTCAGGTCCCTTTTTAAATCTTCGCAGTCTTCTATAGTCCTAGCCCCATTAAATAGTTTGGTGTCGTCTGCGAATTTTATTACTTCGCACTTTGTCCCTGTTTCTAGATCATTTATTAATACATTGAATAGCAGCAGTCCAAGCACCGACCCCTGCGGAACACCACTCGTGACCCTCCTCCAGTCCGAGTAGTGGCCCTTCACTTCTACCCTCTGCTTCCTACCTGCCAACCAATTCTTGATCCATCAAGTGTACGTCTCCTTCCACCCCATGGTTCTTCAATTTCCAAAGTTCATGGGGTACCTTGTCAAAGGCTTTTTGGAAGTCTAAGTATGCAATGTCTATGGGGTCCCCTTTGTCCATCTGTTTGTTATTTCCTTTGAAGAAGTGCAATAAGTTCATCAGGCACGATCTTCCCTTGCAGAAGCCATGTTGGCTTGTTATCATAAGTTTATTCCTTTCTAGATGCTCCTCGATGCTATCTTTTATCAGTGCTTCCGCCATTTTCCCTGGAACCGAGGTCAGACTTACCGGTCTGTAGTTCCCCGGGTCACCTCTCGATCCCTTTTTAAAAATGGGCTAAAAATGGCTATCTTCCGGGATCACGCCTGTTTTCAGGGATAGATTACAGACTTGCTGTAGTAGTTCCGCTATTTCCTCCTTTAGTTCTTTTCAGTACCCTAGGGTGGATTTCGTCCGGGCCCGGTGATTTGTCAGTTTTTAATTTTTCTATCTGCCTGTGTACGTCTTTGAGGCTTACTTCCATGGATGTTAATTTTTCTGCTTGGTCTCCTTTGAAGATTTGTTCAGGTTCCAGTATATTAGATGTGTTTATAAATACTGACGAAAAGAACATGTTTAGTCTTTCTGCCACTTCTTTCTCCATCTTCACCACTCCCTTACTATCTCCGTCATCCAGCAGTCCCACCTCCTCCCTAGCCGGCTGCTTCCCTTTAACATATCTGAAAAATGGTTTGAAATTTCGTGCTTCCCTGGCTAGCCTCTCTTCATATTCTCTTTTTGCTTTTCTAACCACAAGGTGACATTCTTTTTGATACTTCCTGTGTTCTTTGCAGTTCTCCTCGGTTTTGCCCTTTTTCCATTTCTTGAAAGAATTCTTCTTATTGCCATTCACTACAATCACATTTTAATTCTAGGAGATGATGTTATTCACCAATGGAAGTCAGACTTTGTTGCAAGAATTCTTCAAAATCCTTATTACATAGGTTATGCATGTTCTCTCTCATGGTTAGAACAGTCCATTGATGAGGGTCACTATTAGAGAATGACATGGTGGCTGTTACCCGCCGAAATGGTGAGGGGGAAAAAGTACTCACTGTGGGTACGGGGACAAGGCCATCCACCGACCCGTGGAGCGGTGAATGGCCTTGTCCCCGCAGTTAAGGGAAGGAACGCACACTGCTCCCTCCTTTCTTCCTACCTATCCGAATCTGTCTCCCTCCTCCTTACCTTTGCGGCGCGGTTTTGAGTAACTTCTTCACAGAGCCATCAGAGCCTGCAAGCAGTAGTGTGCGTGTGTGGGCATAAGCTTCTCCTCTGACACAACTTCCGGTTGCGTCAGAAGAGAAGCTTTCGCCCACACACGCACGCTACTGCTTGCAGACTTCGACGGCTTTGTGAAAAAGTTACTCAAAACGCGCCGCAAAGGTAAAGGGGAGGAAGAGAGAGAGATAGATAGATTCGGGTAGGTAGGAAGGAGGGAGGGGGCCGCGAGAGGGGTGCTGAAGGGCGGTGAGGTGGCGAGAGGGAAGGGTGGTGGAGGAAAGGAGCAGACACTGAAGGGGGGTGGAGAGGCTGAAAGGAAATGGGGAATAGATAGTGGAGAGAAGACACTGAAGGGAAATGGGGAAGACAGAGTGGGGAGAAGACACTGAAGGGAAATGGGGAACAGAGAGTGGGGAGAAGACGCTGAAGGGAAATGGGGGAGAAGACGCTGAAGGGAAATGGGGAAGACAGAGTGGAGAAAAGACACTGAAAGGAAACGGGGGAGAAGACACTGAAGGGAAATGGGGAAGACAGAGTGGGGAGAAGACGCTGAAGGGAAATAGGGAAGAAAGAGTGGGGAGAAGACGCTGAAGGGAAATGGGGAACAGAGAGTGGGGAGAAGGCACTGAAGGGAAATGGGGAACAGAGAGTGGGGGAAGACGCTGAAGGGAATGGGGAAGAGAGAGTGGGAAGAAGACACTGGAAGGGAAGAAGACAGAGATGCCAGACTATGGGGGAGCGGAGGGAAGAAGATGGGTGCCAGACCAATTGGTGGGGAGGGGGGTTAAGGGAGAGGCACAGTAACAGAGCAAATGGAAGATGCAGAGAGTGGATGGAAGAAATTGAATGAGAAGATGAGGAAAGCAGAAACCAGACAATAAAGGTAGAAAAAAAATTTATATTTATTTATTTTCTTTTAGCTTTAGGATAAAGTAGTATATTAGTTGTGTTTATAAAAATTTATAAACAAAACCCTGTCAGCTGAACATCTCTTTCTCTAGTTCAGCAGCTAGAACTTTGATTTATAATGAAGGAATAAGCTAAATATTGCAGTACTGAGGCTTGTATGGATGCTGCGAGGATAGTAGTCGCGGGGACAGTGGTCGTGGGGACGGGGTGGGGATAGTGGTTGCAGGGACGGGGTGGTGACGGGGACAAATTTTTTCCCCGTGTCATTCTCTAGTCACTCTTCAACTGTACTTGAATGTAACTTCTTTTGTCATCCTCAGATCTCCACTCGATCTCCTCAGTTGCTGCCTTTGATAGGCTCTCAACTTGAATAAACTTTTATCACTCGTGGTCTAAATAATGTTAATCTTGTTACTCTAGTTGACTGCATGCTCACCCTTTCCTAGCTTGCAATGAAATGCGGTGAAGGACTTCAGTGAATCCCCAGCTCTACAGCCCTACTTTTTCTTTTGTTTGTTTACTTTTTGATTGGTGCAGCTCAATCAATCAAAGTGCATCGAGCATAAAAGTTTTTTTTTAAAAAGAAAGAAAAAAAAGTGCATCAGCAGGTCTGTAAATCCAAACAGCCCCCTGAAGGCCCTGACAGCACTGCTCTGAATTTGCAGTGTTTGACTCCACATCTGCCCCAGCTCTGCAACTGCCTGTCGTGGGGGGGGGGGGTTTTCTTCTGTTTTTTTAGCATCTTTCTGTTTTCCCTTCTCTCACTGATTCAGCACCCCGCCTCCAGCAAGTCCAGTCCCTCTCTTTTGTCCTTTTTCGGCATTCCCACCCCACCACACACCAGTCCTTTAAACATATTTTCTTTGCTGGCATTGGTCACAGCAGCGCTTAAGGGCAACCAGAACTAGCCCCTTCCTTCTGCGCACTCCGCCCATGCTTATACAGGAAGTTGTGTCTGTTGGATGGGATGTGGCAAAAGGAAAGAGTCAGCTCTGGCTGCTTGGCGGCAGCAGCACTTACAATGCCAGCAAAGAAAAATTGTTTAAAGGACCAGTGGGGGTGAGAATGCTGAGAAAGGGTGAAAGAGAGGGACTGGATCCAGGGGAAGCACTGCTGTGGTGGGGGCAGAAAAGGAGAAGCTCAGGAAGAGGTGCTGGACAAGTTGGGTACTGAGGGAGATGCACTAGACTTGCAGGGTGTGGGGGAGAGAACATAAGAACATAAGAAATGCCTTCACCGGATCAGACCTTAGGTCCATTTAATCCAGTGACCTGCACACGCGGAGGCCAAACTAGGTTTTCCCTGATGAAGACCTTGTTAACCCATATACCTCAATGTGATTTGCAAGAAGGTGTGCATCCAACTTGCCCTTGAATCCCAGAATGGTGGTCTCCATCACAACCTCCTCCGGGAGAGCATTCCAAGCGTCCACCACTCGCTGTGTGAAACAGAACTTCCTGACATCTGTCCTGGGCCTGTTGCCCCTCAGTTTCAGTTCATGACCTCTCGTCCGTGTCACATTTGACAATGTGAATAATGATGTTTCTTGCTCTATTTTGTCGAATCCTTTTAGTATTTTAAAAGTCTCTATCATATCCCCTCGCAGTCTTCTCTTCTCGAGGGTGAACAATCCCAATTTTCCGAGGCGTTTTTGTAACTCAGATTCTCCATACCCTTTACTAGCTTCGTGGCTCGCCTCTGCATCCTTCCTTAGGTAGGGAGACCAATGTTGGATACAGTACTCCAAGTGTGGTCTGACCATTGCTCTGTGAAGCGGCATTATGACATTCGCCGATCTACTTGTGATTCCCTTCTTTATCATGCCCAACATCCTGTTTGCTTTCTTTGCCGCTGCTGCGCATTGAGCCGACGGCTTCAGGGTCCTGTCTATCAGTACCCCCAGGTCCCTTTCTTGTTCGCTCTTGCCCAATGTGGCACCTAACATTTTATATTCATGGTTCAGGGGACAGGGGGAGCAAGAAGTCTAGACTTCTGTGAGGAAAGGAACAGGAAAAATGCCAGACTAAGGAGGAAGGGCGAAAGTAAGAGATGCTGGACTGTGAAGGCTGGAAGGGAGAGGGAGAGGGAAGCAAGAGAGACAGAAAAAGATGCCAGACTGTAGGGAATGCAGAGAAGAGGGAGGCGAAATGATGGGGTGGGGGCAGAAAGGAGAGAGACAGAGATGCTGGACCACACGAATGTGGGAGACGCATAGGGCAGGGAGAGAAAGAGAGAAAGCATTGGGCAAAGAGAGCAGACAGAAGGGAGAAGCTGGATCCAGGCATGGATAGGAACACAAAGAGAATGCTGAGCATAGTGGGAGCACTGGGACATGGACACACAAGGGTGATGCTGGATAGAGAGGGAGTAGGGACACAGGCCATGCTGAATATTCTGGGGGATAAAGACACAAATCTTTATCTTTATTTCTAACTTTTTACCCTGCATGTCAGATGAAGCAGTATAGGGTGGTTTACAAAACTGAAAGGAAAAGAACTCCAAACAATAAGAAAGAATCAGTTATGTAAGAAAAAAATCAGTAAGTGTTATATATAACTATTTTCTATTGGTGATTACGCAACTTTGCAACAATAAAAATCAAAATTGTACAAATGAATCATCCATTTTACTTTTTATGCAGATATATACACATCTATTTAAACAGAACAAAATTTTATACAATAAAGCTATTGTGCACTACCCCTCCCTCCATCAGTAACAACGTTAAACAAATGGGGTGATGCTGTACATGGTTGCTCAGGGAAACAGGGACAATTCTGAATAAGAAGGGCTGACACACAGAGGGGCAGTACTGGATATGGAGGTGATAGGGATATAGAGACACACAGAAGGGACATGCTGAAACTTAGGGGAGGATAGAAACACAGAGAAGATGGATGATGTACATGGAGAAAGATGAAATGTCAAATAAACAGGAGAAGCTGGCAAGAGTTAAGAAACTTGAGACTGGACTCGATACAATTGTGTTTTAGATTTCGGCCCCTTAACGTGATTTAGTTTGACACCCCTGCTCTACAGTAATCCAGGCCCAAGTCACAGCCTGCCTGTTTAACATTGCCACCTGGCTGTCTCACCACCATCTAAAATAGAATATGGCTAAGACCAAGATCCTTATTTTTCTGTCTAAACCCATCCCTCTCCCCATTCTCTATTTCTGTGGACTACACTCCTCCTCACTGTCTTGTCCACTTGTAACCTTGGTGTCATATTTGACTCCTCTCTCCTCTGCTCAGATCCAACAAATTGCTTAAGCCTTTTGCTTCTTTATAATATTACCAAAATCCAACCTCTCCGTTCTGAATATATTACCAAAACCCTTTTCCACACTCATCACCTCTCGCTTAGATTACTTTAACCTGCTTTTCTCAGGCCTTCTGCTCAACCATCTCTCTCCCCTTCAATCCTTGCAAAATTTTGCTGCACAACTTATATTCTGCAAAAGCCACCATACTCAGATTACCCCTCTCCTCAAGTCACTTCATTGGCTCCCCATCCATTTCTGAATACAATTCAAACTTTTCTTACTGACCTGCAACTGCATTCATTCTACAGCCCCTCAAAATCTCTCCTCACTTATCTCTACCTATGCTCTCCCCACCATGAACTCCATTCATCGGGCAAGTCCCTCTTATCTGTAACCTTCTCCTCAATTACCAACTCCAGACTCTGTCCCTTCTATCTTGCTTTATCATATTCCTGGAACACACTGCCTGAGTCATTGTCAGGCTCTGTCTCTAGCAGTATTCAAATCCAAGCTAAAAGCCTACTTTGTGAAGGCTGCTAACTCCCATGCACCAGAAAAATACCTATGATCCATCTTATTCTCTTTGCAAGAACCGCCGCTCCCCCCCCCCCCCCCCCCCCCCCCCCCGTCCGTCCGTACAAATTAGATTGTAAGCTGTTCTAAGCAGGGACTGTCTATTACATGTTAAATGTACCGTGCTGCATATATCTTTCAATGCTATAGACATGATAAATAGTAAATTTGTAAATTTCTATTTCTAACCGCTCCTGCCAAGTTACTTAGTAGCACTAATCCATTCATTACTCACTTAGAACTAGATCATTGCAACTCAAACTACTGTGTCAAAGAGAGGTAGGATAATTTATATGGTTTTCACCAATATTCTGAATAATTGTGACAGCCACACCTACTTCTGTCTTAGCCAGTAAGTTTTGAGGTCCTGCCCACATCCCATCCCTTTTGATGATGTCACCAAATGTTTTGATCCACTTATAAAGGATCCCTAGTGGGGGCTTAAAAGCATATGTACTAATTTAAAAATGTTTAAGAGGTCTCTTCTATCGCCATGGGTTTCTAGAGGTAGCCATTCTGGATACGTCATCAAAAAGGCCAGGGATGTACTGATGTTGATTTTGGTGATATCATCAAAACATTTGGTCTAATTTAAAAATCCCAACGCTCTCCTTACTTTTAAGGTCTCTCATCTCATAGGCACAAGATCTTGGTAGTGACTGATTTCACATGAAGTATATCACTCCATGACTCACTTGCTTCGTCATCGGTCTTCTCTGTACCTTTTCTAGTTCCACTATATCTTTTTTGAGATGCAGCGACCAGAATTGCTCACAGTATTCAAGGTG
This sequence comes from Geotrypetes seraphini, assembly GCF_902459505.1. Classification (NCBI taxonomy): domain Eukaryota; kingdom Metazoa; phylum Chordata; class Amphibia; order Gymnophiona; family Dermophiidae; genus Geotrypetes; species Geotrypetes seraphini. The sequence goes on along the minus strand of NC_047088.1, from coordinate 105,127,398 downwards.
AGGTTGCACCATTGAGTGATACAAAGGCATTATAACATTCTCATCTTTGTGATGTCATCAATTTGACGGCCATTAACCTCATGTAGACAGGTCTTATAACTAGGAAATGTGATCAACATGGCTGTTTCTATCAGGCATGGTGTTAATAAACTGTGCATGTGGTGATTTTTTTCTCTTGTGTGCAATTGCCCATTTGCTGCCTTATCTCCTTGAGCAAAGTCTGTCTGTTTCTCTGCCTGTGTGTGATCCTTTATTTACAGCTTCTAACAAATTATACATGCTGCTTTTTTTCTCCTGCTGCTTTGTCTCTATCTCATATGCAGAGATTTTACAGCACAGACACAGAACAGCAGTCAATTTCTCTGCATCTTTAGGTTACCCCGTTTCTCCCTTCTGTAGGCATACTGAAGATTCCTTCAAAATTGCTAGTAGTAGTAATCTTTTCAGATCCAGATCAATGTGATCCTCTCTCCCTCCAGTCCATCCTCCATAACAGATCAACCTTTTCTTACAGCCGAAAAAAACATCAGAGAGGTATATTTCCCAAAACTAACAAAATAAAATTAGACTTCTTACTAATGTCTCTGTCCTTTGTCTCCTTTGATTAGCTGTTTTTTGTAAATGAGGCAAAAGCAGTATGTATTTACCTAGGCATTTAAAAGCTAATCTTCCCTACCCTACATGCTCTCTGAATGTTTTCAGCTACTGAGGGGCTACAGCAAGGGGGAAAGAGGCTGAACTGTCCATATAATCCCCTAGACATGTTTTAATATGAGGCAAGCCCAATGGACCTTGTACTATCAGTGGGCACAAGATACTTAGGAGTTTATGAAATACGATCTGAAACACTCAGGCACTTTAGGGCTCTTCTGCTGCTCCATCCCCTACAATAGTTTCTATTACTAGTCAGTCAAATTGGAACACAAGCATAGTCTTCCAAATTTGTCCTGACATGTAAGCATGATGTATCCTAACTTGCCTGGGGAACTCCTATAGATAGGTTCCACACCCAGGGGCTTTGATCTAGTCAACAATTTTTTTGTGCCTTTTTAACAGCCCCTATTAAAGGTAAGCAACTTTGGTGGCTATATACATCATTGTGTTGATTTGTTTTACTGGGCATAGTACATCACTTGGTCAGCTCTTCTGCAGAGAAAAATATGAACATAGTATGACTATAGTTATTTTCATTTCTTTTTCTTAGCCTTCTGAAGTTGAAACTTATCTTGATGCCTCTGCTTCTGAGACTACAGTGGAAGATGGTATATTAACCTCTCCCCTTGTGGATCCTTCTGTACATATGACAAGACCCTTCAGGAAAGAATCCAATTTACCAGAAACTGCTCCTAATGCAACAAATCCACAGAGGCAGTGCAGCCAAGCCAGAAGGGGGAGAGAGGGCTTCAGAGGTCAGTACCATTCCCCTAGGATGGCTAACATTGCTCCACAGAGAGGCAGAATAAGTGCATCTACTTATTCTAGAGATCGAAGAGATTATTGCAGGAAACCAGAGAAGTGGGAACTGTGTGATCAGAAATACAAGCTGGACCTTTCCACCACTTATGACAGAAACCGGGCTCCTATTTTAGTAGAGAAAGATACTGACACCATCACAGCATCAAACACTGAAGCCCAGGAAAATGCCACTGCTGAGAGGAGAGGTCCTGGGAGCTGGCAGAGCCAGTGTCAAACCTGGGACAACAGAAGATGGGAAAAGTCAAACTTGAGAGAGCAAGGGTCCTATCATAGAACACAGAGGAGTAATGGGCCTCTTACATCACATGGACAAGAACAGAGAATCTCATTAGGGGCAGAAAATAAAGAGAACTCTTAGCAAAAAAAAGGGGACCTGAAAGGCAGACTTGTCCTCTTTCTATATGATTGTCAGGTATAATAAAATTATTATTCATCTGAAATTAATCGGTATTAATCATGTTCCAAACATCCATACTTGGATATTGTTTTAAAGAGAGGAGCGTTATCTAACACACATTGTGCCTTCAGCTCTGATCAAGTATGCTATAGAAAAATATCACCACTGCTTGAGACACCAGTTGTGGCTCTTTAACAAGTGAGAAAAGCATGCAAAGAATGACTCTTGGAATTATTTTCAACTTCTCTGCATGTAATTGTGTGTCTGCCTTGTATGTTTGTTTTGCTAGTTATCTTTTGTATGTTTGTGTGTATGTATGTATGTATTTATGGTTCATGCTTTTTTATTTATATCCTACTTTATACAAATCGGGTTCCAAAAGCACACGTACAATAAAATACACAGATACATACATTAAAAATAAATAACCATACAAATATTGGCTTTCTACGATAGACAATCAGGGTAATGCAGCCCCACTTGATGGTGAAGTCCCTGCACTGAGCCTGTCTCGTGGAACGCCCCCTAGCTACAGTAGATTTTTTTTTTCTCCCATCTACTGGGCATGTGCAGCCACCTTGCCTGTGGAGTTCCACCCTGTAGCCTATCAGGTTTTCAGGTCATACCTCTCCCCTTCTGCCTTGCGTGACTAAAAACATAAAATAAAGAGAATGAGATCAAGAAAGAAAATGAATCTAAACTACAAAGAAATAACTAAATCCATTAAAAAAAAAAACAACAGACAGCCTCCTTTCAGCGGCAGCAGTAAGAACCGCAGAGACTGACAGATGGACAGTGGCTATATCCCAGCCTTGCTTTCCGCTAAGGGTGCTGGAAGCTTGCCAAGGCCACTCACATCAGTTATTCTTCCTCTCCCTCAGGGCCAGGGGCAGGCAGATTGATGGCGGCTTTATCCCAGCTTCACTTCCCGCCGTTGGTGTTGCAAGCTCGCCGAGGCTGCTAACGTTCGTAATTCCTCCTCCTCAGGGCCCATGAAAGGCTCTGCGGGGGCAGGCACTTATTCCTTGTTTTCAACACTGTAAGTCAGCAGTCACTAAAACATCGCAAAGACATCTTCTTCAATTAGTAGTGGCTCTACAGCGGCACTTCGCGCCAATTGGTGCAGGAAGATCTTCAAGGCCATATTCCTCGCCGTTTGCTCCTCCCCCTCAGGGCCCATGTAAGGTACCACCAGGGGAGTGAAGCACATCGCTGTAGCTGTAGCTATTAAAAAAAAAAAAGCGGCGAGCGTGGCTGGCAGTAAAAGGAAGCTTTTGACTGGGGGGAAGCAGGCAGTACACCTTCTCTTCCAGTTTCGACTAAGGCAGCATAGACCCAGCAAAACCAGCCCAAGGCTGCTCCGAGGCGCAAATGTGAAGCAGGGAGACCTCCTGTGGGCAGTGCTACTGGCCTCGCAGCCCTTTCCTACTGTCATACTGGATACTCCAGTTACAATTTTGACTAATTATATCATTTCCACAGGCTCCCCTTATACATGCTATTTTGCTGCAGTTAGTGCCACTAGCAACTCTTCAACCTGCTGTTTTGGATCCTTCCTTGTCTCTCTCTATAAAAAAGAGAAAATTATTATGAAAGGTAGTTCTGCATTTCTGCAGCAAACTCCTCCTTCCCTTTCTTTTCAGACCTCGGATAGACTAGATCTGGACCCTCTGTCAGACCCACTCTTGCTCTTTTCCTCAGCAGAAGACATTCTTTTTACATATACCGTATTTTTCGCTCCATAAGACGCACTGGACCATAAGACGCACCCTAGATTTAGAGTAGGAAAACCAGAAAAAAACATTCTGAGCCAAATTGTGTACTAATATATACCAGGCTCTGCACCCAGCCCCCCTCACTCCCTGCCAGGCTCTGCACCCAACCCCACACTCCCTGCCTGGCTCTGCACCCTGTCTCCCCTTCTCTGCCAGGCTGTTTCTATAATTTCTCATATACACACAATACAGCAGTTATAAATTATCAAAACTGACACATTTTGATCACTAAATGGAAAATAAAATCATTTTTCCTACCTTTGTTGTCTGGTGATTTCATGAGTCTCCTTCCTTCCTTTCTTCACTCAGGCCCAACAATTGTCCCTTTCTATTTCCTCCCTCCCATGTCCCAAGTTCGTGCCCCCCTCTCACTCATTGCCTTCCAGCCTTTGTTCTTCGACCTACCTCCCTCCCATGTCCCGAGTTAATACCCCCTCGCACTCACTGGCTTCCAGCCTTTATTCTTTGACCTACCTACCTCCCATGTCCCAAGTTTGTGCCTCCTCACTGCCTTCTAGCCTTTGTCCTTCGTTCTCCCCCCTACCATGTCCCAAGTTTGTGCCTCTTCCCCCTCACTGCCTTTCAAGCCTTTGTCCTCCCTGCCGCGTCGGACACTGCCTTCCTTCCTCCCTGCCGCGCTGATGAAACCTGCCTAACCTACGTTGATTGCTCCTCCTCTGGCCCGGGTCCGCCACTGCTGCACCTCAACTCCCGGGCCAGAGGAGGAGGAATCGGCAGAGGGCAGGCAGGCTTTAGCACAGCAGGGAAGGAGGAAGGCAGTGTCCGGCGTGGCACGCTGGCCCTTCCCTTCCTGGAGTTGCAATGCAGTGGCGGCCAGCAGGGAGCATTGACGGCAGGCGGGTGGCAGTCAGCCTGCGTACCCCCAACGAGTGGGACATTTTGAAAAGGTACAACGGGGTGGGTGGGGATGTTTTTAAAAAGTTACCTTCGTTTCATAAGACGCACCGAAATTTCCACCCAATGTTGGGTGGGAAAAAAAGTTCATCTTATGAAGCGAAAAATACGGTATGTATTGCATAATGACCACTATTTGCTAACCCCAAGGATTACAATTGTTAATCCACAATACACAGGGTGAAGAATAGGAACTAATAAAGGAATAATACTGCACCACATGAAGAATCTCAGCAGGAATTCCTACAGCCAGCTAAACAGCAAGACAACTATTTAATTTTAGCCTAGTAATCCTAATTCTGTTTAGAACTCAAAAAAAGAAAAGAAAATGATGCTCCCAGGCCAAGAACTCTTGGTTTATACATCAAATATCCATGTTTCCCTTTTTTCAATCATTTTAGAAAGATCAGGAAAATTTGAGTAGTGCTCATTCATATGTCATAAGTGACCACTAGTTTCAGTCCCTGGTTAACTAAGTCTAATGCAGGCGCAGTCTCCAGGAAATCCATCACATTTTTGCACATATTGATCTCCTTTGCCAAGGAGATCAATATGCAGACTTGAGGATCAATATCCTCTTACAGACTTTCTAGGGAAGGATGTACAGTATACTGAATTCTAAGAATAGGTGGTAAATTATCTTCAGCCATTCCTATATATCTATAAAATATTTTTGAACCAAATCTAATAGTGCAAGTAGGGGTGACACAAGACCTAAATAAAGGTAGTAATAAAGGAAACTTGTACACTGTTGTGAACTATTATGACAGCTTTGCGGTAAACGCATGTGGAGTCCCGCAGGGCTCTCCCCTGTCCCCCACACTGTTCAACATCTACCTGGCCGCACTAGGGAACCTATTGCAAAGCTTGAAAATCAAATTCTACATTTATGCTGACGCCATTACCATAGTCTTTCCCCTAACAAACGTAACTCCTGAGACAAAAAATCATCTGGCATCTATCCTAAAGCAAATCGAACTATGGATGGCCGATTTCAAATTGAAACTCCATTCAGAAAAAACCAAATTCTTCTTGGCAAGTCCAAACGACAAAATCAAAGATTCAACAATCTCCTTGAACGGTCAAGTCTTTCCTATCACAAATTCCATAAAAATTCTGGGAGTGACACTAGACCGCAACCTCACCCTTGAAACTCACACTGGCTTACTAGTCAGAAAAGGCTTCTCTGCCTTATGGAAACTAAGAACTATCAGAAAGTACTTTGACGCAACCTCATTCCGCTTACTGGTGCAATCCTCCATTCTGAGCTTACTCGACTACTGCAATATTATCTACCTGGGGTCCTTCAAAAAAAACATTCAAAGAATCCGTATCATCCAAAATTCGGCAATTCGACTGATCTTTGGGCTAAAAAAATGGGAACACATAACTCCCTACTACCAAAAACTCCATTGGCTACCCTTGGAAGCAAGAGTGCAGTTCAAGTTTGCCTGTCTCTGTTTCAAATCCATTCTTGGTTCGGCCCCCTTATACTTGGTTCCCCATTTTACCTTAGAATGTCCATCCAGACCCACTCGCAGATCTCATCTCTTCAGCCATCCAACTGTAAAGGCCTGCCGTTACAAAAGATACTGAACAGAACACTTGCCTTCCAAGCAGGTCATCTAAATGATTGGCTGAATAATATTATCTCACGCTCCTCATCCTTCCTAAACTTCAGAAAATTATTAAAAACTAACCTATTTAACCGATTTGTAACCTAAGACCTCTTACCCGACTCTTGTCCCCCAAGATCTCTTTTGTCATTCCTCTGCTTCCTGCTCACTGTACATATGACCCCTTATATTGTACCTGTTCCCTGCTTACATATATTAATTGTATCTGTATTCGCTGATTGTACTCATTCGCTGACTGGCCAGCCCTTCTTTGTTGTAAACCGCCTCAAACTACTACTGCTTTGGCGGTATATAAGAAATAAAATTATAATTATTATTAAAAGGTTTCATACATCACCAAAAACCCATACAATTGCTGTTTGTAGCTGCCCATAGAAGATATAGCCATAATTCTTAATTATTATATTCAACTGCATAAAAGCTGGACAGGATAAAGTGCCAATATCCTGTTGTCATATAGCACTATCTGTTCACCAGTTGAGATTGAGCCTTACTGCAACTTCAGACTCGGACAATCTGATCTCATTGGCTGTTGAGTTTTTCATTCTTAATTGTAATTGAAGTTTTGAAAACCATTATTTGGATATTTGAAATGCTGAGCATCCCAGACTACACGACACCCTTAGGGGATGAATTGCTTGGCACTACAATTCTACCATCCTCTGGTATATGGAAGACACCCATTTGTTCTGGACTGGTTTGGTAGGACTAAAGGACAAAAATTTATCATGTAAGGCAATTTCCCCTTTGTCCAGCATCTCTCATCAGTACATTCCTCAACTCACAGAGGACAATTCTGCATTACTACAGAACAATGCAATAGAAGAAGTTCCCCAGCAAGAACAGCTCCATGGATTCTATTCCAGGTTTTTTTCTCAAGAACACACAAGATCTTCAGCCTATCATCAATCTTCGTCCTTTAAAAAATTTCTCACACCAGAAACATTCCGGATGATTTCTCTTCCAAGCAATCCTTCCTCTTCTCAGCCACATTGATTGGTTAGTCACCTTTGATCTCAAAGATCCGTATATTCATATCCCAATTCATCCTGTCCACTGGAAATTACTCAGATTCATGTGTCTCACAAAGATTACCAATACAAAGTTCTGCCTTTCAGCCTATCAACAGCCCCACGTGTGTTCACAAAGTGTTTGGCAGTGGTAGCAGTCGACCTCAGGGTAACACATCACATGGTATTTTCCTTACCTGGTTGACTGGCTCCTGGTAGCTTATTCCAAGGAGCAGCTGTTGCTTACCATTCAAGCCACAGTGCACTCCCTCCAAGCACTGGGCTTTCTAATCAATTCTGACAAATCCAACCTGCAGCCTGTGCATTACCTCACATATATAGGTGCACGGATCAACACTGTCGCTACAAGGACATATCTACCAGAAGAATGTCATCAGGTAATTATTACTCTGGCGAATCGGATGCAACATACTTCCGCTGTTCTGGCACGTGGAGTGTTGCGCCTTCTTAGGTCATATAGTTGCATCCCTTCCTCTAGTGCCGCATGCCTGACTACACGTGTGTTCTCTGCAATGGCATCTCAAGCTAAATTGAAATCAGCATTTTCAGTCTCTGGCCACTTTGATTCCTTTTTCAGGCAAAGTCAAAGTTTCTCTATCCTGGTGGATTCACTCTCCGGCCCTCAAACAAGGATGCCCGTTCCAGCCTCCACTTCTTTTTCTCACCATGACTACAGATGCCTCCAACAAAGGTTAGGGAGTGCATCTCAACCACTTTCAAACTCGAGCTATGTGGTCAGAAAAAGAACTCCACTTCCACATCAATCTGCTAGAGCTTTGTGCAATTTATTCTGCCCTCAGAGCGTTAAGCAGGTATGTGCGCAACACACGACTTGTAATTTAAACAGACAACCAAGTAGCAATGTTGGGGAGGGGGGGTTCAGGATCTTTACTCCTTTGCAGAGAGGCTCATTGTCTATGGACTTTTGCTCTCTCCCTCTCCAAGGAGATACAAGCAGTGTACATTCCAGGAACAATGAGTGTCACTGCAGATTTCCTCAGTCGAAAGCTTGACCCTCACGAGTGGACCTTAAACATGGATGTACTACAATTCATTTTTCACCAATGGGACACTCCCATGATGGATCTCTTTGCTTCAGCAAACAATGCTCAGTGTGCCCATTATTGCTCCCTATGACCGGCTCCTCATGCAGTCACCAGGGACGCTTTCTTGATTCCATGGATTTCCAATCTGTTGTATGCATTTCCGCCGATTCATCTCCAAGGTTCTTCAAAAAACCATCAGAGACAAAGCTGAACTGTTTATAGCACCTCATTGGCCCAGACAGATCTGGTATCTCATCCTTCTGGATCTTCTGGATGCACATCCAATTCCATTAGGGATCATCCGTTTCTTTTGTTCCAGTGGGATACTCACCTATTACACCCCAATCTTCTTAGCCTGCATCTCACAGTGTGGAGATTGAATGGGCAATCCTCGCTGATGTTCCAGTCTCATCAGCAGTAAAAACCATACTTCTTGCAGCCAGAAAGCCATCTACCAGGAATTCGTATCAGTTGAAATGGAAACAGTTTTTCATCTAGGCAGGCTTACAAGGTCAAGACTCATTCTGCTGACCTGTGTATCACATTTTAACTTATCTACTGCATTTATCAAATTCAGGTCGTAAGACCAACTCTGTACACCTTCACCTTTACCTTTCAGCTATATCAGCCTACCACCAATTTTTGGACGGAAAACCTCATTCTCAAAATCCTCTGATCTCCCAATTTTATCATTGTGAACCGCCTAGAAGTCGCAAGATTATGGCGGTATAGAAAAATAAAGTTATTATTATTATTAACAATCTCTGACCTCCACTTCGTACACCATCTTCAGCCTGAGATCTCAACATTGTTTTGGACCAGCTGATGAAGGATCCCTTTGAGCCCTTGAGATATGCTACACTACAGTTCCTAACATGGAAAACAGCTTTTGAAGTGGCCCTTACTTTGGCCAGAAGAGTTAGCGAACTGTAAGCACTGGTTATCTAGGAACCATATCTTCAATTTTTTCCTGTTAAGGTGCTTCCTCGTACTCATCCAAAGTTTCTTCTAATCAGTTATTTCCTTCAATGCAGCTACTCAAGGACATGCAGTTTCTAAACGAACTATATCATCCTGGGTCGCTAATTGCAGCTCTTTTGCTTATAAGAAACCTTCCATGTCTCCTCTGGGTCACATTGGAGCACATCAAGTACGAGCGACAGCTTCATCAGTTGCAAGCTTGAAAGCAGTTCCCATACAATATATCTCCAAAGCAGCAATTTGGTCTTCAGTTCATACGTTTGCTAAGCATAAGACATTCAATTTGATCAATCTGTTCTTTGCATTTGTTTCCATTTTGGGGGGGGAAAACCCCCCAAAACTACTATTGATTTGCCTCCTCCCATTTTCTTGTTAAGGTAGTGACTCACCATTAAGTGGGGCTGCATTTCCCTGCTTGTCTATCGGAGAAAGTGAAGTTGCTTACCTGTAACATGTGTTCTCTATAGACAGCAGGGGCATGCAGCCACACATGCCCGCCCTCCATCCCCACATAGCTTAATTAATGAGCTAGAGACATATTGACAGGCTATGGTGGTAGAGCTCCACAGGCAAGGTGGCTGCACATGCCCAGTAGATGAAAAAAATATCTACTATAGCTAGGGGAGAGTTCCACGAGACAGGCTCAGTCCAGGGACTTCATCATCAAGTGTGGCTGCATTCCCCTGCTGTTTAAGGAGAACACCTGTTACAGGTAAGCAACTTCGCTTTCTGTGTATCTGTGATTAGAAGAGGAAATCACCATGAATACATTGTCCTGCAAAAATGTATTTGGATTTTTTATTTATTTATTTTTTAGGGGGGGGGAGAGGAGTTAATTTCTTTTCCACCCCTATCATATGCAGAAACTTTGGAGATTGTTACAGAAAGCAGTGCCTAAGAGCTGCTGACCACACACCACAGGATGCAGTAATCAATGAACATGGAAATTACTGCTACATTAAAATCACAACTATAATTCACAGCTCATTTTCAATTGTCATTTTTCCTGCCTGTGCCTGAGCCATAAGTGGCTCTGGCTTTAGGCCCTGACAGAAAGGGTGACAATTTTTTTAATGGCAGCAGTATCCTTGGCCCCTGATCTGCCTCTCCTCTTGCCTAACCGACCCCCATTCCCCCCCTCTAATATTAAATAATTTCCTCACTCGATGGGACTGGCATAGACAATCTCCCACCTACCCCTAAACCTTAAATGAGGTAGGTGAAATGCCCACCCACATCTGTATCCTCCTGGCCATCATTTCCAAAGTGACCTCTGCCCTGTGTAGTGTATCTTTGGCCCCACCCATTGCATCATTGCATCTCATCAGTCATAAAGGAATTTCTCCCTTATATGCAGAGTGAACAGATTACCCATTCCAGAAGGGAGACTTTTTTGACCAGTCCTGGATTTCTGCCCGCCTCATCCTGGTGCATTATGGGTCCTGCAGTACTGATTTCAATGGATAGAATCATGTATTACAAATACTACACTGCTTTGGGGTGCAATTTTAAAACCAGGACTGGCCTAAAAATCTCCCTTCTGAAATGGATAACCTGGCCACCCTACTTATATGGCAATCTGGCATTACGCAGTAAATAGGGCAGGAGACCATCATTTTAAAAATGATGGCCCGGAGGCAGGAGCAATTAGGCATTGCTCCTATCTCATTCATTGTATTGGGGGGTCCAGGGTGGGACTGGAAATGGGGTGCCACTACATACCAGACAAATAGTTTTGTTGGATGGAAAGGGAGACCACAAGAGAATTTTTGGAGGACTGGGTGATTTCAAGAGAGGGGAAAGAGATGGGGGGCCAGTGTTGACTACAGAGGCTCAATGCCAGAATTGGACCTGGTAGCAGGTTTCTTGGATTAAGCCCCCCACAATAGCTCTGCATTCTGTGGGATAAGCCAATCAGCTCTTTAGCATGCGTTTTAATATGCCATGCACTAATGTCTACTGTGGGAGTACAGAAACCCTTTTACCATATAGTGGCCATTTTCAAGCTGGTAAACTGCTGGTTAAGGTCATACTATAGCCTGTGGTAGTTTTCTGTATCAGCCCCTTTATTTGTACCGCACAAGAACTCCCCCCAACTTGATAAGGGCCACTTATATCTAATCCACTCACTTATGCTTCTCTGCTGTGCTGTCATAGGTCTTACTTGTTTGAAGGCTTTTAGATAACTCTTTGTTCCAGTGCTATAGGTGAGACGTTCTCTAGACCATAGGGTTATTTCCCCTTACTTGCATGAGCTGCAGAAGAAATCCATTTCAGGTTTTTCACTCTGCCTCCAGTGTACATCACAGACTAGTTAGTGCCCTCTAGCAGTCTTTTCTTCTGCAAGCATGACTGCAGCTGTGTGGATTCTGCTCTCCCTATTTTATTATTTTAATTCAACATAGTTTCATCCCTTTTGCGCTTGAAATGGATTTGAAGCTCTGCCTGCTTGAGAATTCACAGACTTTGGTCTGTAGCTGACAGGCCGATTCTTTCAGTGTACCTGTTAGCCAGTCTGCGCTGTCTTCCTTGGAGCTCAGGGCCATCCCTGACCTACTCTCACGCCCCCCATTAAGCGGGGGAGGGGGTCGAGCACAGACTGTGTAGTGTGCTTAGGGGGTTCAGCGGTATTCTACAGCGCACTGGCTGTGTTTTTGCGCCTTCACCCATCCAGGGGCGCATCCAGTGGTCCCCATCCTCTAAAGAATGGAAAAAATTATCTGAATGAAAAAAATAAAAAGAGACACAACCACAGGCAAGTTAGATGCAAAGCATTGATAAAGAAAGCTAAGAAAAAAGATATAGAGAAACTTGTAAAAGAGGCAAAAACTTATAACAGTTTTTTTAGGTACATCAGAAGCAGAAAACCTGTGAGGGAATCTGAGGGACTATTGAATGATCAAGGAGCAAAAGGGGCTCTCATGGAGGATAAGGCCATAGTGGAGAGACTGAATGAATGAATGAATTATTTGCTTCAGTCTTTACTGAAGAAGATGTAAGAGATCTACCTGAATCCCAATATAAACGACTGGATAATAGTCAAAGCAAAAGAAATTGTTCCTAAAGGTCCGTGATGCAAAAAATAACTAATAGAGGAACAGACAATAATGCTTCAAATACCTTTTAAATTTGAGTGGTGCTCAGAATCCAAGATGGATGAAAAAACTCGATGTGGGGACGAACCCCTAAAGAGCTTCTTACAGAATCTATCATTGCACCATTATGAAGTAAAAGGTAATTCAAAGTGCTTATTGAAGATACTTATAACTGTCTGTAGTCCATATAGTGAAAAATATTGTCCAAGTTCTAAATAGCTTCAGAGTGTGAAAATTCAAAAAAGACTTAGCTTAAAAGTTCAAACAGCGTTAGTCCAGCTAGGTTCTGACGCGTTTCGCCGCCCTGGCTTCCTCAGAGAACCCGCTCAGCTGCTAATGAACTCCAATTCAATACGTGTCCTGATCCGAAGAAATAATTTTTTTTCACAGGACATGAAAACGTCAGGAAATAAAAAAAATTATTTCTTCGGATCAGGACATGTATTGAATTGGAGTTCATTAGCAGCTGAGCGGGTTCTCTGAGGAAGCCAGGGCGGCGAAACGCGTCAGAACCTAGCTGGACTAACGCTGTTTGAACTTTTAAGCTAAGTCTTTTTTGAATTTTCACACTTTGAAGCTATTTAGAACTTGGACAATATTTTTCACTATATGGACTACAGACAGTTATAAGTATCTTCAATAAGCACTTTGAATTACCTTTTACTTCATAATGGTGCAATGATAGATTCTATAAGAAGCTCTTTAGGGGTTCGTCCCCACATCGAGTTTTTTCATCCATCTTGGATTCTGAGCACCACTCAAATTTAAAAGGTATTTGAAGCATTATTGTCTGTTCCTCTATTAGTTATTTTTTGCATCACGGACCTTTAGGAACAATTTCTTTTGCTTTGACTATTACCCAGTCGTTTATATTGGGATTCAGGTAGATCTCTTACATCTTCTTCAGTAAAGACTGAAGCAAATAATTCATTCATTCAGTCTCTCCACTATGGCCTATGCTTCTGAAGGAAGGCCTGGTGACCTTGGGAAATCCTGCTTTGAGCAAATTATTGGCGCAGAAGTTGGAGCATTATCAATGGAAGGCGGCGCCACAACGGAGGAGAGAGCGGCAGAGCTCTCGACCAGAGGGGGAAGCGACCGAGATGAGAGCAGCAGCCTCCCATGACATCTGAGCGGCTGGCTGAACGTTGTAGTTGTCCGTTTGCTGAAGGGTTCTGGAACTTGGTGGAGATTCACTGTTGACTATGGGAGTGTGATTGGGATTGTATGGATGCGGGTCTGGGGAGTGGTCAGTGGGGAGATCTTGAGTGTGGGAGGATTGGATGTGAGGATGGGAGGTACATTGGAGGTGATCTTGGGTGGTGGTGGAGTCACTTGAAGTCATGGGAGTTGGGTGTGCGGGAGTGTGGGACTGGAGGGGAGGGGAGGGGGATGGGGAAGACAGGGGAGGGGAGCTGGGGGTGGGGGGGTACGTGGGTTGCAGGGGGGATGGAGGGGGGAGGGGAGCTGGTGCTGGGTATGTTTTATCTGGTTCTGGATGGGGGGGGCTAGTGCACTACGAGTGGGAAGTTTGAATGTTAAGGGGCTTAACATGCTGCGTAAACGGCAACTGTTATTGATGGAAGTTAAGCGCCTATGTTTTGATATTTGTTTTGTTCAAGAAACTCATTTTGTAAAAGCAGGGGGGAAACTTTTACAGTTCCGGGATTATCCCTTGCGGACTTGGGCTTCTAATCGGTTGGAGAGGAAGAAGGCTGGGGTGGGGATTCTGTTTTCTCACAGGTTGAGGGTGGTACCTGGCCAGGAATGGAGGGATGAGGGGGGGAGGTGGCTTATATGGACCGGGACTATCAATGGGGCACAGGTGACGTTGGTTAATTTGTATGCACCTAATTCTCAACAGGGCCAATTTTTTGACGTTCTTTTGTCCAAAATTCTATCGGTAAAGGTTGGGCATTTGGTGGTTGGTGGGGATTTTAACTTGGTACTTAACTCCACGGGCAAGGGAGGCGATAGGCTTAAATACGACAGGAAATGCTTGAAGAGATTTCTGGAAGTCCTTAATGTAGTGGATGGGTGGCGGGTGCAACATTGGATGGGCAGGGATTACACTTTTTATTCTCCTGTACATGAGGTATAAACTCGCATTGATTTGTTATGTGTTATGTGTTGATAAAGAGTGGGGGGGAAAGTTGCTTGACACGAAAATTGATACTATTGGGTGGTCTGACCATGCCCCGTTATGGATAGATCTGAGATGGTGAGGTCCTCGGGTAGGGGATACTTATTGGAAGTTGAATGATACCCTGCTAGGGGATCCCCAGATAGTTCAAAAGTTGGAGAAGGGGATTTATGATTTCCTGGACCATAATAGTATAGATCAGTTCTCTCCCATGACGCTTTGGGAAAGTTTAAAGGTGGTGTTACGTGGTGAGCTGATTTCTATGGCAGCCTATAAGAAAAAGATCCGGCAGCGGGAGGAATTGCAGTTGCGGGAAACACTTTGCACATTGGTAGATCAACATAAGAAGGGGCAAGGGGGACCGCAACTTCAGCTTCGGTTTCAGGAAACCCGAATGGCCCTTGGGAAGTTGGAAGATGAGGTGATTAAATTTAATCTCGATAAATTGAAGCTCAAATATTTTGAATCTGGGAATCGGGCCAGTAAACTACTGGCTCACAGGGTCAAGCTGCAGCAAACTCAGGATAATATCATGTCTATTAAGGCTAGCGATGGCACTGTGGTGACCGACGAAGCCGGGATACAACAGAGGTTTCGGGAATTCTATCAGGAACTATATACTCCGGAACATGAGGGCTCTGTTGCTGAGAGCCAAAATTATTTGCGGGATTTGGGGCTCCCTACTTTGACCCAGATGCTCAGAGGTTGGAGGGGGATATCACCGTGGAAGAGGTCTTGCACGTTATTCGACATTTGAAGCCGGGAAAATCCCCTGGGTTAGACGGATTTACGGGGCTGTTTTACAAGAAGCTTTCCCCCTTGGTTGCGCCGTTACTGACGAGATTATTCAACTCCCTGAAAGAGGGAGAGCAATTGCCTTTTTATATGAGATTGGCAGGGATTACGATACTCAAACCAGGGAAAGATGCAACCGTCTGTGGGAGTAATCGCCCTATTTCTTTGTTGGGTATTGACACCAAAATCTTGGCCCGCATTTTGGCTGATCGGATGATTGCCCATATGCCGGTGCTTATTCATCCTGATCAAGTTGGGTTCATTGGGGGGCGACAGGCGGCTGATGGTATTCGGCGAGTGTTGAATTTGGTGTGGGAGGCGCGGAGATCGGGGTCCTCATGGGTGGCTGTAGCGGTGGATGCCGAAAAGGCGTTTTATAGGGTGGATTGGATGTTTATGGAGGCTGTTTTTGCGCCAGATGGGTTTCGGTTCGCGCTTTATTTCCTGGATTCTTACTCTTTACCATACCCCGATGGCTTGTGTCAAAGTTAATGGGGTCTACTCCAAGCCCTTTGAGCTTCATAGGGGAACGAGACAGGGGTGCCCGCTCTCTCCCTTGTTGTTTGCTTTGGTGATTGAACCCTTGGCGCAACGTATTCGCCATTCTAGGCTTGTGCGGGGTCTTCAGGTACAGGGGGTTGAACATAAATTGTCACTTTTTGCGGATGACATTTTGGCCATCGTGGAGGGCTCGGAGCAGTCACTTCTGGCTCTCCAAGATCTGATGCTGTCTTATGGGCGGCTCTCTGGCTTTAAAGCTAATTTGACTAAAACTGAGATTTTGAACATTTCGGTGCCAGCTGAGGTGGTTCAGGAATTGCAATGTCGGGTTCCCTTTCGTTGGGTGCCGGGTCCTATTAGATATTTGGGGATCCAGCTGGGGGTGGAGTGGTCCTCCTTGTTCCAACTTAACTATCTACCTCTGGTTGCAGCTTTGCGGCAGGACCTTGCTAGATGGGATTCCTTGTACCTTTCCTGGATGGGTAGAATGGAGGTAGTGCGCATGATGATCCTCCCCAGGTTTCTTTATCTCTTTCAGGTTCTACCTGTAGAAATTCCCAGAATGTATTTTTTTCGCTGGCACAGGACTCTTTTGCGCTTTATTTGGGGGGGTAGGCGTCCCAGGGTTGCGCGATTTGCCATGTTCAAATTCAAGGAGAAAGGGGGCTTGGGGATACCCAATTTGGAACAGTATTATCGGGCTGCACAGCTTAGGGCAGTTGTTGATTGGCATGCAGCTCCAGTTAAATTATGGGTTCAGGTGGAACAGGGTCTCATGGGGGGCCCAAGGGGTATTGGTGCTTTATCATACATACCATGGGTGGGCTTACGGGAGAAGGAGATTGTTGCCCTCTCTAACCCCTTTATACGATGGACGATGCGGGTGTGGTTGGGGGCATTTCGGAAATTGGTGGGTAAAGTGCGGGGAATACACTTTCTTCCTATTCTGTATGCGGAGGATTTCCTTCCGGGTAGGGAGGGTTTCGCCCTTGGGAGCGTAGAGGGTTGAAGTGTTTTGGCCAGCTGTTGGAGGGGGAGCACATTAAAGGGTTTCCTGAGGTCCAAGCTCAATTTCATTTGGAGCAGCGTGATTTATTCCCATTCTTACAGGTGAAAGACTATGTTATACGTACTAAAGTGGGGGACAATAACGCTTTTCGGCGCTCGCAATTCGAGTTGCTGTTGGGGGATCCAGTGCGCAGGGGCTGCATATCAATCTTATATTGTATATTGCATGCCACTCCTGATCAGAAGACTTCTTATATGCGGGCTTGGGAGAAGGATTTGGGGCTCACCTACACGAGTGAGGAATGGGAACAAATTGCCTTACATATACACCATGTGGTGGTGGCTCCACAGTTAGTGGAAAATGCTATTAAGCTACTAGTGCATTGGTATGTCACGCCGGCTGTGCTTAGCAAGATGTATACCTCATGTGCGGGGGAGTGCTGGAGAGGGTGTGGTCTTTGGGGTACGTTCTTTCATATGTGGTGGGAGTGTCCTCAAATTTTGGGTTACTGGACTCAGGTGTTCAGTTATGTGGGGCAACTTCTTCAATGCAGGATGGCCTATAGAGCTGACACTGCTTTATTGGGGGTGATCCCGGGGGGAGTGGAGGCCACGCAAGACAATTTGGCGCGCCTGGCTTTTACGGCTGCTCGGTTAGTGCTGGCGTCTCACTTGAAGAGTCCCACGATACCCACAGTGGCGATGATGCGGGTGAAATTGGGATGGGTGTGTGAGAAATTTCGGCTTTCGGCTTTGCTAACCCACCGGAGGCAACAGTTTGAGGATCTCTGGGGTAGGTTTTTGGAGATGGAGGGTGGAGTTTTCCCGGACACTTAAACTGCATAACCTGAGTTGGGCTAACCGAGAGTTTGGTATTTCTTTGGGGATTGCTGTTCTGACTCTTGTCCTTTTCATTTTCCTTTTCTCGAGCTTGCCCTAATGGGTGGGGGATTATGGTGCTTTCTGGTGACTAGGCATTCCAGCTGGTTCTATTGGGGGGGGGAGGGAAGGGGGTTGGGATTGGGATGGGGTTTGGGGGGTTCTTCATTGGGGGGGGGAGGGGTTCTGCATTTAATGTACACTGTTTTACTGTTTTTCTGGTTATGCCATTTTGTTGTATGCTAGGGCACAGTGTTTAAATAAAGAATTTCAAACAAAAAAAAATTTCTGAGAGAGGTTTTACAAATACCTGCTGAATATATGCCTCCGATAACAAAAGCTTACTATATTAATCTGGGCAGTCCACTAAAAAAAACAATTTCAGCTCAGAACTAAGAATCCAGTCTTGATGTTACTGGCCTGTTCGAGGATTCTGGCATAGTATTGAATAAAGCTACCCTTATTGCTACGTTTGCATTAAAATGTGATAGAAACTGGATACTTTGAATGCATTTCAGATTTAAGGATGTAAAATTCATGGGTAATTCTATTATGATATTTCCCTGACCTTTGATATTTCTCAACAGAGGAGGAAGGCTTTTTTAACCTTAAAACCTGTGGTAATGGACCTTAAAGGGACTTTTTTCTTGCAATTTCTGTGCAAATGTATTGTTAAAGTAGATGAGAAATTTTTGCATTCTTTGACCCTGTACATGTAAAAAAAATGTCTGGAAGCAAAGAAGCCTCTAGTTCCACTAGCAGTATCTACACCTTCAAATGTGAATAAAGTGGAAAATAATGATAGTTAATATGCTATCCGCAAATTATAAATCAAGTCTTTCATGTATAATTTTCTTTTAATTCCCTGTGATTTCTACATCTGTTTGGCCTATGCTTTCCTTTTTATGAGGTTTAAATGGAACTACAAAGTAAAAGATTTCTTGGTTGGATATATGATTTTCTTATATATTTTTGTTGTATTGTAATTCTATTTTTGTCAAGATTTATGCTTGAAAAGTTAAAAATTGGAATAAATAAATTTTGTTTAATAAAAGTGATAAATGACCTGGAACGGATGGGATACATCCCAGGATACTAAAAGAACTCAAACATTGCTGACCTGCTGTTAGTGATCTGTAATCTGTCGCTAAAATCGTCTGTGCTGCCTGAAGATTGGATGATGGCCAATGTTATACCGATTTTTTTAAAGGATTCCAGAGGAGATCTGGAAAAATACAAACCAGTAAGCCTGACTTCAGGGACGACTCAGTCAATAATCAAAAAAGGGGGCAAGTACTCAACAATTTTTTGCTCTTGAATGACTAAAAATAGGTAGTCCAAATATTATGAAATAGTCACTCTAAAGATCAAAATAAAGTAATCTTAATCAAGTGAATCGAACTCTGCTCAGAGACATGAAGGCAGGATATCACCGCCTCACCACCCAATCATTGCGGTGTTCAGTACGATTTCAATTTGATAATGATGGTACTTGTTTGAACTAAAACAAGCCACACAGGCTATAAATTATGCATCTTATATGGAAAACTTAGAGCTGTACAGAAAAATATGAGACTTAACTTAAAGCTCACTGGTTCCGACGTGCTTCAGGGAACTGACAAAAACTTTGAACTCAGTTTCAATTCAAGGGTGTAATCTCTGGAAAAACAATTAAAATATTGAAATATTTTATTTAACAAAATTCTAAAACCACTATTCTTTAAATGCTACAAAAAACTCATGGCTTCCAACGGAAGAGGACTCACCCCAAACTTACAACAGGCTGCTATTTTCCGCCATACATATTACTTCTTCCTAACGCTCCAATGGAAAGTTGGACGCCAGTGAAGCTGAATTTAAAAAACTTATGATGCACCCTCGTGACTTAACATGTTCAAAGTTTTTGTCGGTTCCCTGAAGCAGTACTGAAACGTGGCACGTCGGAACCAGTGAGCTTTAAGTTAAGTCTCATATTTTTCCATACAGCTCTAAGTTTTCCATATAAGATGCATAATTTATAGCCTGTGTGGCTTGTATTAGTTCAAACAAGTACCATCATTATCAAGTTGAAATCGTACTGAACACTGCAATGATTGGGTGGTGAGGCGGTGATATCCTGCCTTCATGTCTCTGAGCAGAGTTCGATTAGAAAGTGACATTCACTTGATTAAGATTTCTTTATTTTGATCTTTAGAGTGATTATTTCACAATATTTTGACTTCAGGGCCGGGCAAAATGGTGGAAACAATTCTAAAAAATAAAACTGTGGAACACATAGACAAAAACACTGCAAATTTTGTTGGTTTTTTTCCTTTGTTCTGGAACACATAGACAAACATGATTTAATGAGACAGAGTCAGCATGGGTTCAACCAAGGGAGATCTTGCCTCACCAATTTGCTTGACTTCTATGAAGGTATGAATAAACGTGGATAAAGGTGAGCCGGTTGATGTAGTGCAGGGGTCTCAAAGTCCCTCCTTGAGGGCCGCAATCCAGTCGGGTTTTCAGGATTTCCCCAATGAATATGCATGAGGTCTATGTGCATGCACTGCTTTCCATGCACATTAATTGGGGAAATTCTGAAAACTTGACCATTGCGGCCCTCAAGGAGGGACTTTGAGATCCCTGATGTAGCGTATCTAGATTTTCAGACTATTCTTATGTCTGTGAATACATTTCCCTTGGAACTCTACTCCCCAAATGCATAATTTTTTGCATTGAATTTTAGTTGCCAGACATTAGACCATACTTCCAACTTTTGCAGATCCTTTTTCATATTTCCCAATCTGTTACCAATCTTGGTATCATCTGCAAAAAGGCAAACCTTTCCTTCTAACCTGTTGGCAATATCACTCTCAAACATATTGAACAGAATTGGCCCCAGTATCAATCTTTGATGCACTCCACTATTCACCTTTTCTTCCTCTGAGCAAACTTCAGCTGGTCATGTTTGTTCAAGAGCCTCCTATGAGGAACAGTGTCAAAAGCTTTGTTAAAATCTATGTAAATTATATCTAATGCACTTCAATCTGAATCTCTGGTTCCCCAGTTAAAGAATTCAATCAGATTAATTTGGCATGATTTATTGAACACATCTTTAAGTAGACCTGCCAGAACCTATCTGAGCTCCCTCAATATCCTGGAATGGATCCCGTATGTCCTATGGCTTTATCCACCTTCAATGTTTCATGGCTTGCTATTCAGTTATGAAATATGAGATGGTTCTTATACATAGAATCCTTTTTATTGTATTAATGAAACCAAATATAAAGTAGAACAATTCAGGAATCAATGATTGTAATGTTAGAGTAAGCCAATTATACCAAAACAGGAGGCTTAATTTGAGATAATATAATTGTCCTGCGCAGTCTCAGTCTCCAAGAAGTTGAAAATACAGATCTAAATCTGAAAATCAGACAAAGATGATATAAAGTGACATAGGCCTTTATATACCTTTTGAGTGTTACTCGAGGAAAGGGAAAGGTAGAGGTAATGGGACTTAATATACCACCTTTCTGTGGTTTCAATCAAAGTGGTTTACTATATTATATAAAGGTACTTCTTTTGTACCTGGGAAAAAGGAGGGTTAAGTGACTAGTCCAGAGACACAGAGCTGCAGTGGGAATTGAACCCACTCCCCTGGTTTCAGGCCACTGCACTAACTATTAAGCTAATCCTCCACTCCAGTTGAATTAATTGTATAGGAATGATATTTTTTTTAAAATCCTCTTGGCACTATGGCACACATTCATGAATTAGACTAGGACTGTTGCTTGAACCATTGTAAACCTGTTGCAGTCAAATAAACTTTACCAAAGTCTTCAGTGAATGTTCAAGTAGGGCTAATTGCACATTTTCATAGTGCACATCTCAGTGTTGCAATAGGTTAATGGTCTGTTTACGTAAATCAGTTCCAAAGTAAGATAGATAGTCCACCTAAAGCTCTGCAGTGACCTTCAGTATGAGTTGACAGTATCTAGGGTAATATATTATTGAAAAATAAAGTCCAGTCATTCAAAATAATCATTAAAGTCTTCTAATAGATTTGGATCAAGATATTGTTTGAATAACAAACACAAAATGCATATTGAGAGCACATGCTCTTAGGGCAGTAGGAAGCTATTAAGTATTACTGAAATTATTAATCTTTTTCTCCTGAGATAACTACTGTTGTACTGATTGCACCTTAGTGCACTTTAGTGGCAGAGAAAGTAGAAAAAAGCACTACAATATACAATAGATATTACATACATTGCATCTTATTTTTGTCTATAAATTCTTGTAGTTTTTCTGGATCTATATAAGAGGTAGTTTTGTTAGCATAAATCACAAGCATCCTCCCTGGATAAAGCTCTCATTTAACAGGTTTCCATTTCATGGTGGTGGTTTTAACAAGATCTGGTACCATCAATATGTTCTTGCTTTGAAATAGTAATTGGGTGTTTTAAATTTTTAGCCACAGTTAATATCCTTAAAGTTTGCTGGTATTGCAGAATTTTCATAACTACAGATCTTGGTTGGTTGTTTCTTGTGAGCAGTCTAGAGGGAACTCTATGCACTCTTTATTTCCAGTTCAGGTTCAAAGGAGAATTCTAGAAATTTCAGTAGCTATGGGGCTCATAATCGAAAGAGAAAAACGTCCAAAAACTGGCCTAAGTTGACACTTGGACGAACATTTCTCAAAAACGTCCAAGTGCTGATAATAAAACTGGGTTTTGGACGTATTTAAAAATGACCTAGGCCTTCATAGTGCTGCTGAACGACCAAAGCTAAACGGGGCGTTTCAGGAGGAGTGTCGAGGGTGGGACTTGGGCGGGACGTGGGCCAGCTTAGACTTAGTCGTACAGCATGTATAACCGAAAGTTTTACAACAGAGCCTAGACGGAACTTGGACGTTGTGACTTAGACCATGTAAAACATGGTCTAAGTCACAAAAACCCACCTAAAGTCATCAGATAAGCACTGAAAACACATAAAACAAACTCCCATACACTACCCCAGTGATCACCGACCCCCCCCCCCACCCCTCCCACCCCCATAAAAATCTTAATCACAACTTTAAAATTCAGCCTCCAGACCATCATCATCTGGCCGCCTGGCATAGGAAAGCCTAGTCGTCCAGCACAGAGGCAGCTTAAGTCATCTTGGGGGTGGGTTAGAGACCCATAGAGAGGAAGACCCATGCCCATAAGCCCCTGTAATCACTGCATTGATACTTAAACATGTGCACTGCTCTATATACCCCAAAACCCTTTTTTACTGGCATATAAAAGGCTCCCACAGCCATAACGGCTATTGGGGTGGTATATAAGTGGGTCTAGGGGATTCTGGAGATGGTTTGGGGGACTCACCATGACCCATAATAAAGACATGGCACCCTTTTTGTGAAGTTCACAGCAGTGCCCTGTAAGGTACCCCATTATTTAGGTGGCATGTCTGGGTGTGCAGTCCATCACTTTGCAGACCCCTCCCACGTCTAGGCGTTTTGGACTTGGACAGAAAGTTGGACGGAAATGTGGTATAAAGATGGACAATTTAGCAACTTGGACGATCAGATCGGCAGGACATATAATTAAACGATTTTTGAACCGAAAAAAAAAGTTGGACGTATCTTTCGTTAATGTGTCTTAAGCTGTTTTTTTTTTACTTTGGACGACTTGCGAGATGGACGTAAATGGACTTAGACGTCCCTTTCGATTATGCCCCTCCACGCAGTTAGAAATACTACCATTTCCCTCAGATAATTCTGGTAAAACCCAGGATTCTGATGTCACTTCTGTTTCAGTTTGAAAGATCTTCTAGGTCCAGCTGTAATTTTCTGATCTCTATTTCATTTTCTTACTAAGTTACATACTGGATTCCAGATTAACAATTCTGTATTCCATATCTTCTGTTTTATACTAAGAAATATTTAGTTTTGCATATCTTTGGGTGGTCTCTAACTGCATTTTAAGCATGTCCTTAAGTTTCTGTATCTCTATAAGGACTGGATCTTGTACTTTTGATTTTTTTTTTTTTCAGCCCATTGTGTCAGGCATAAGAGGTTCTATTTATTGTCTTTTAAAGTCCAGAAGAAGCTGAATATTGCAGATCAGATTTAGAGTTCTTGGACTCAGCCATGATATAAAAGAAGGAATATTATTTGTTGGTAAGTTTGGAGAAAAAATCGAGCAATTTTCTAGCAAAATGATTTCTCTGCTGCCAATAAGAAAATGGCGGTAATGGACATACATGACTGTTATGACTAATGTATTGGTCAAGATCACTGTGTTCAGGATTGCTTGCAATGTGTGTGAATGTTACCTATGGTGGAGAGAGTTTGAAAAGCCAGGGTGCCTCAGGTGGAGAGGAGGAGGGATCTGATGGGGAAGGAGAAAAAATGGAGATGATTGATGGTGAAAGGAAGAGGAGGATCTAACGGGGGAAAGGAGAGTTACCTAATGGGGAAACAAGAGCATCTGATAGAGGAAGGGTTCCTAGGTGATGAAAGGGGAGTACCTGATGAGGAAGGGGAGGGGAGGAAGCTGATGGAGGGAGGAGGCATTAGATCAAGGTCCTTTATTTTGATAAGGTAATAGGAGGGAGAGTGCAATGCAATAGGGGAGAGACAGCAGCATGGGGGGGGGGGGGGGAAGATGGCTGCAAAGAAATGAAAACAAAAAAAACCCCAACACATCACATACACATAGCCAAATCCACATTCTGTCACACAGACACCCATTTAATTATTTACAGACAGAACATATTGTATGCCACTGTTCATATAAGACTCTGAGAAAATGGCTATCTTCTTATATTAGTTTACCGGGATCAAATCTCTAAATGTACTATAATCATATAAAGAAACCGGTATGGAGTATTTTCAAATCGTTTCAATGAATTATGAGTATGCCTCAGCCCCACCACTCCACCGCTGTGCTAGCTCTTAACTGCGGCGAGATTTATGTGGCACTTCATCATTGGCCGCTCATAGTCATTTTAAATCTGCTAGTCTTGTTTTTTAATTCTTTTTGTGTATCTTTTTTATGTGTACCTATAAAACCATCTTAGCTGTAAGAATCAAATGTACTTAATTGTACTTAGCTTTAAGTAGCATAGCTAAATACAGCCAACGCTGGGGAGTTTAACCCAACAGGTCTCCCGTGGTGCAGCGTGTCATCCGACTCATTCAGTGTCTAGAGTAGCCACATAAATCTCGCCGCAGTTAAGAGCTAGCACAGCGGTGGAGTGGTGGGGCTGAGGCATACTCATAATTCATTGAAACGATGTGAAAATACTCCATACCGGTTTCTTTATATGATACTGTTCATATAAGAAGCAGCACTGAACATATGACATGACTGGTGACTGACTGCCAGCATTATCCATTTAGTTTAGGCCAGCTAGCAATTATAAATGTAATGGCTGAATATTACTGCTTAATGGATAGTTTGTGGTGATGCCTTTGCTCTTTCCAGGGCTACTTGCAGACCAGGTTTTCAGGATATCCCTAATGAATATCCATACACTCTAACTAGAGAGCTATATCTCACACAAACATTATAATAAAAAGTAGATTATAATCAATGTGTTTTCATTTTTTTATTATACCAGTAAATAACCTAAATCATATCACATTTTAAAACCCAAGCAATAAATACTTCAAAGTTTAGACTTAAATAGAAGACCAAAAGCCACAATTCAACCCACAGTCCAACAATTAAATCCCTTGCAATGTTTCCTCAGGCAGTTATCTTCATCACATGGACCCATTTATTAATTTTTATGTTCTAAACCACCATTCAGATGTACTGATGATCAATAATCTTCTTGTAGCATAATAGCCATTCTTGTCCATGACTGTTCAAATAAAGCTGCCAAGTTGAAGTCCAGCCCAACACAGAATTGTGTTTCGCATCTACGCGTCTTCAGGAGCTGCAACAAGTCCAGGCTCCCCTATCATTCTCAATAAAACTACATAATTCTCATCACACGACCACAAATGAGAACACCAAACTGGGTTATCCCTGTCTTGTTTCACTGCATGGCAAAGACTGAATGACTCTCTCCATTCCCTGCCCTGCTCTACGCCTAGCCCCTTTCCCTTCCTCCCCTGTTGCCTTGAAGACCTCTCCCTGCACTTGCCATAAGCCCTGGTGGTCCAGCAATGAGCTGGGACAGGAGCAATCCCTCCTGCCTCCTGTCCTGGCTAATGCTGAAGAACCCTATCTCACACCTCTCGGACCTGTAGAGCCTACCTCGAAAGCCCTGGTGGTCCAACTATTTAAAATGGCTGCTGTGAATTCCCATGGCAAGCTCGTGAGACTGCAAGAAATCTCAGCAGCTATTTTAGATGATATCTTTGCATGGGGCAGTATCGTATTAAGACTGCTCCTGCCCTGGTTCACCATACATATTAAAGTTAATTTATGCGAGGAGATGATGGCAAATATGGCATGACAAGACATTGTTTGACAGAGATGGCAAAATGGCTAAAGCATAGTAGAATATAACATAACATGGTAAGTATGTAAGCCAAAATGACTTCATACTTATGAGTGCACTGCACATAGGTGTTCCTGATGTTTGAGGATGGCAGAGGTGGAATTGCAATATATATGTGTATTTTATAAAGTCAAAGGTATGTATGTTCATTGAGTGCATTATAGGTGTCAGCTCAGTTGGCTGCCAGAGCACCCTCTATTCTTTCTGGTATTACCCTAGCTGGATAGCTGAAAGTCATTGATTATTATGATTATTGAGAGCTTCTATACCACTACTAATGACTGGGGAGGCATAACTATGCCCATATTAATAACTCTGTAACACCACAGAGCTCTGTGTCTCAGTATAAAGCCCATGCATTGTAACACCTCACAACTCCTTATGGTAACATCTCTACAGAAGCTAATGTATCGTAACACCTTTACATGACATAGAACTGCAGAGAAAGGCAGGAAAGAAGGCTGCTGCCTCCTAGGTTACTGCTCCCAACTCCTCCTACAGGCTATCAGTTGGCTAAGGAATTTCCAACCAATGGGCTAAAAAGAGGAATTAAAAAATAGAAGCAGTGTAGGACAGGCAAGTTTCTTGCAGAGAGGTGCTGAGACTGGGGCAACGGACAGGAGCTAATGAGGGGGGGGGGGGGGAGATACTGAAACAGAATTGGGAGAGAGAGGAGGCTAGCTGTAAAAGGAGTTCTGTTATGTCCCTTCCGGATGTCATATGCTAGATATTCAATCCCTTCCCACAATCTGGGAGTTGCAGTAATCCTGACACTTTTCTGAGCATGTGCTTCGCCTACAGTTATTGCTGCTGTCTCTTCTGGGGAATTCTAGCATCCTTGGATTACGAGGCTTTCCTTCATATTCTAATATTTCTGGAGCATCGCAGATTTGTGTTTCCATGTTCTGAAACAGCATTTCCAGTCCGCAGCTCTTCCCTTTGGGCTTGTGACAGCTCACCGGTGATGGTCCTTGTAGCGGTTTTTCTCCGCAGGCAGGGTGTCCTGGTCCATCCTTTCTTGGATGATTGGCTGATCCAAGCTCCATCTCAACACAAGTGTGTCCATATGGTGGAGACGGTGAGCTGGGGTTGGATTGTCAACTTCAAACAGTTGATGCCATCTTAGACCTTGGAGTATCTGGGCCTTCTCTTCGACACCCAGCAGGGTCATCCGTTTCTTCCTGAGCCACACAGTCTGAAACTTCAGTGACAGATCAGAGATCTCTTGAACCTTCCAGCTCCCATGCCATAGCATTATCTGCAGGTGGTGTATTCCATGGCAGCTTCCTTAGAGGCAGTCCCCTGGGCCAGTGCGCACATGTACCCTCTACAGGAGTCTGTCATTTTTCGATGATCTCCACAATGTCATTCCTTTCAGATGCCGCTCCCCTGGATGGCACTAGCGTGCAGAAGTCTACGCTGGTGGTTTCAGGAAGAGTCTCTCTGCTAGGGGAAGTTTCTTCGGATCTTAGAGTGGTTAACTCTTATGACGGATCCCAGCCTGTTAGGTTGGGGTGATCACTACAGGAAACACTCCATTCAGGGGCATTGGTATCCTCATCAGTGGTGTTGGTCGATCAGTTATTTGGAGCTTTAGGCGATTTGCCTGATGTTACTCATTTCCAGCCCACTCTGGAAGGGAATAGCAGTGTCAGTGGCATATATAATTCATCAAAGGGGCATGAAAAGCACTCCCTTGGACCAGGAGGCTCGCATGCTGTTTCGCCGGGCATAGTTACATCTTCTGTTTCTCTTGGCGGTGCACATAGCAGGAATAAGACTTCCTCAGTTGACAAGTCATGGACCCAGGAGAATGGTTCCTCTCACAGAAAACATTTCTGTCTGATCATACAGCGCCCCAGATGGACTTTATGGTGTCAGTAGAGAACTTGAGGGTCAGGTGCTTCTTCAGTCATCGAACAGAGCATGGAAACTTACGGCTGAACACCTTTGTTCAGCCCTGGCCACCTCATGAACTCCTTTCTGTCCCTCCGTGGCCTCCGGTTGGTCAGGTCATCTGCCGGCTAGTGATGCATCCCAGCTTCATGATTCGAGTTGCTCTGGACTGGTCTCATCATCCATGGTTTACGAATCTCATCAGTCTTCAGTGGGACAGGAGTGTGACTTCTCAGTCAGGGTCTGGTGCCCATGGAAAATCCACAGCAATTTGGGCTTACGGCATGGCTCTGGAGTGCTCAACTTTTCTGAAGCGTGGTTCTTCAGATGTAGTCCTCTCAATGCTTTTGTGGTCACAGAAACCCTCTATTATGGTTTTTTATGCCAAAGCCTGGAAGGCTTTCAATCAGTGGTATGCTAAGGACCAGGTGGAGCCTGAGAGGACTCCCATTTCAATGGTCCTGGCTTTTCTTCTGGCAGGCCTAGAGAAGGATTTAACAGTGGCCTCCCTTAAAGTTCAGGTTGCAAGCCTTTCGTTCTTCAGAGCACACAGAGGCTCTAGTTCTCTTACTGCTCATCCAGATTTTATCAAATTTATGAGAGGGGCATTTTGTTTGTGGCTTCTCTTGCATCCTCCTTTCCCTTTATGAAATCTTAACATCATTCTTCAGAGCCTTGGGGAAGCCCCATTCAAGCCACTGAAGGATGCTACTCTTCTGGGTCTGACAATCAAGACACTCTATCTAGTTGCCATTATCTCGGCACAGCATATTTGGAGCTTCTAGCTCTTTCCTGGAGGGAACCCTTTCTTTGTATTACGGATGTGGGAGTTCTCCGTATTGTACCTTCCTTTCTATCAGGAGGTTCAGTTGGCTGCATTTCATTCCACAGGATTGGAGCAAAAGGATCAGATCTTGTGCAAGTTGGATATCAGGAGAGTTTTGCTATTTGGAGAGGACTAATGATTTCCTGCTATCTGATCACCTTTTTGTCCTGACTGCTGTGCCTCACCATGGTTGGCCAGCCTCCAAGTCCTCAATTTCTCTTTGGATTCACCTGCCCATTTCAGCGACTTTCATCACCTGTGGCAAGCAGCCGCCAGTTTTTCTTAAGGCTCACTTGACTAGAAGTCTTGCTGTGTTGTGGGTGGAGTCTCGCACAATTAATCCAGATGAACTTTGCAAGGCAGCTACTTGGTCCTCTCTTCATACCTTTATCCGGTTTTACCAAGTGGATATGGTGGTTCACTCTGATGCCGCTTTTGGGACCTCGGTGTTGAGGGCAGGCTCTTCTGTCCCTCCCTAGCTGCTATTATTACTTTGGTACGTCATCTAGCATATGGAATCTGAAAGGGTCATAACAGAATGGAAGATTAGGTTTTTACCTTTGATAATCTTCTTTCTGTTAGTCCCTGTAGGATTCCATACACCCGCCCTCTGTGTACGCACAGTTGTTTGGAATAGCCTGCTTCTTTCTGCCTCTGTAATTCTCCTTGCAGGCTTGAAGACTTTCCAGTCAGTTGATGGATCCTGTGGGGAGTTTTCCACTTCTTTGAGTATGCTTCACTGAAGGATGTCTCATGTGGGTGCTTGTTGTGCACAGCAGGTTAGTTCTACATTGTTCCGCAAAGTCTTTCCTGTATTGCATTTTGCCTGTTTGTTACTTGTTTTTATATTTTGCAGAGCTGCTCTTAACAGAAATTGTTTGTTGTTGGGATTGCCCCCTGCCCCCTTATTTGTCCTGGATTGGTTCTGGTATGGTTGCTTGGCTTTGGGACTGAACTGTAGGGGGCTCTAACTCACTCTCTAAGGTAGAAGGAGCACATGCTCAGTGTCTGGATTTCTGCAACTCCTAGATTGTGGGAAGGGATTGAATAGAGGGTTGCTAGATTTTTGGGAATGAAAACCAATCTTCCAGTATTGGTTGGAAGATTATAATATTGCTGTGAGGATTCAGTAGAGTAGTTGAAAGAGGACATCCTCACTAAGGGTTACCTCACTGAATGTATGAACTTGTATTCTTGCTTTTTCATAGGAAGTATAACTAGGCAAACAAAACTACACATCCCCAGTATAATCCCAGGATTGGATCGATCCCAGTGAGTGAA
Source organism: Geotrypetes seraphini (assembly GCF_902459505.1). NCBI lineage: Eukaryota > Metazoa > Chordata > Amphibia > Gymnophiona > Dermophiidae > Geotrypetes > Geotrypetes seraphini. Next base: position 105,097,232 of record NC_047088.1, on the reverse strand, counting down.
TCTGGAGCTATTTAACAATACTTAATACTTAAGAGTACCTGATGAATCTCTTCATGAAAAGGTGGTTAATACAGCTCAATAAATAAATGCTGGTCCTGACTGGGAAAGGAGTTGTGTGGGACTGAAAGAGGCAAGGGATGATGGGGGAAATAAACTGAGAAAAGCGTTTTGAAGAGAGAAATAATTGCAGTGAAGAGAGGAAGGAAAGTGGTAGGAGGGTGAGAGAAAATGACAGCTTACAACTGTCCATATACTATTTTTCCCTTTTAGCTGGGGGAGAGGGGAAGGTTTGTGTTGAGTTTGTGGGTTCAGTACTCTGGAGAATGTGGTGAAATCAGTTAGGGTTACCAGACATTCGGATTTCCCCGGATGGCTTTTCAAAACCCGGCACTTTGTCCGGGTTTTGGAAAGCCTCCGACGTCAGGACAGCATCCACGAACGTGCAGATGCAACGTGGTGACATCACACGTGCGACATCATCGCATTGCATGCACAGATGCCGTCCCAACGCACGAACAGGTTAAGGGGGTGGGGGTTGGGTTGCGGCAGGATGCGGGCAGAAATGGGTGGGCCTGGGGGCAAGGTCATGGGTCTGGATTTTCCTTTGGGAAAATCTGGTAACCCTAAAATCAGTTTAGCAGGGTTTTACTACTACTAGTTATTTATATAGCGCTGAAAGGTGTACACAGCACTGTACATTTTAACATACAATAGAAAGGTCTGGATAATTGGGGAAATCCACTGCTTATTCCTAGGATAAGCAGCATAAAATCTGTTTAGTACTTGGGATCTAGCTAGGTATTTGGGACCTGATTTGGCCACGGTTGGAAACAGGATACTGGGCTTGATGGACCTTCGGTCTGTCCCAGTATGGCAGTTCTTATGCAATCATTTTCAAAAGCTGACTGCTGTGAAGTACATGTACATACTGTATATTTGCTTTTGGAGCAGATACGAGCATTTGCATGCTGTTGGGATTTGTTTGGGTTGTATATTTTATAGAGGCACAAAGGCACCTACTGTATGTTTGTCTTTATAAAATACACACATACAAGGTTACATACTGGGTATATTTTGTAGTGATAAAACAAAAAGATCCTGGATAAAAATATATTAATTCTTGAAAAATATTTTTGAACCGTACAACCCTCTTTTTTTTTTTTTTAATCAAGTCAGGCCTGGGGGAACAGACAGATATAATCATCGATCCAAACATATTGTGATAAGCAAATTATTCAAAGTGAATAAGCATTCAGTACTTGTGAAAACCTATTAAAAAAGACTTATTTTGGTAGGAGAGAGATGTTTTATGCCAACTCATATAGGGGTCCTTTTACTAAGTAGCACTAACCAATTTAGCGTGCGCTAACGATTAGTGCACGCTAAATGCTAAGGCACCCAAAGAATATAATGGGCGTCTTAGCATTTGGCATGCGCTAAATCGATTAGCCCACACCAAATTGGTTAGCGTGCCTTAGTGAAAGGACCCCATACTTTGTTTATGCTTTCTCTGTCTTAAAGTTAGCAAGCTGGTGGGGGCCCTAGTGTCACTTCCTGGTTTTCACTACTCACTCCCATCTTAAATTTGTCAGGAAATGACATCTGTTGTCAGACACTACTCTCCTACAACCTCTGAGGAGCAGGTACAGTTTATGCAGGCACATAGCATGTCCACTTGGGTTCCTTTTCAATTAATTTTTTCCCGGGTCTTTTCTGTTCTGTAATTGTTAAAATATGTTTCTAGAGAAAAGATTGCTATGGCTGCTCTGTTCATTTTTCATTTCTGTCTATGCTTTCTCAAAGAAAGAATACTGTCAGTGTGTGTGTATTACTAACCAAATGAAAACTAATAGTTTCTACATGTCCTCTAAAATGGAATCTTGATGCCCAGATCCCATTATAGGATTTGCATTCAGCAGACTGAATCTAAGCATCTACCTTTGGCATTCAGTTTAGAGTCTAGACTGGTCCTCTGTTTTGTACGACAAATCCCTTAAGCCATAGACAGTACTGTTAATGCATTAAAAATGGGTGCTGAAACCAAAATAAAGTAGTGTTCTTTATTACATCATTCCCTAGTGCAAAACCAGAACTCAGTCAACCTCTATAAATATTTTTTATTTTGCTTGTATGATATGAAATTTCAAAGTTTCCAAGGCATTTCATTTTGCTTAAGACAATTATTGTATACCTAATGTGACCACTTATTTATTTCATCAAAACAGGACATCTACTGCTTTTCAATCCCACCCTAGCCCCGCCCCCAATTTCTTCCATTCATTTTTCATGTACACACAATATCTTATTAATTCATAATGGTAACCTTAAAATAAAATAAAAAACACAAAGCACACTGTATGCAGAAAAAATGTTAATTATCATTTATATTCATGGTTTTTTAAAAGATGTCAAGACAGATGACTTTAAAATATACAATATCACCTCAGTAACAACTATAGAAAAATAGACAAATATAGTGCAAAATATAGACAGCAGATATAAAATTCTTAAAACTGACACATTTTGATCACTAAATTGAAAATAAAATCATTTTCCTAACTTTGTTTACTGGTGAGTCTCTGGTTGTACTTCCTTCTAACTGTGCATCCTTTCTTTCATTTCTTTCTTTCTCTCTCCCTGTCCCCCCTTTCTGTCTCCCTGCCCCCACCAAGCCACCGCCACCACCCTACCCCACGAAGCCACCGCTGCCACACTCCCCTAACTTTTTCATTCTTTCTCTCTCCCTGCCTCCCCCCGTGCCTCCACCACTGCTGACAATTTCTCCCTGCTTCCCCACCACTGACGCAGAAACAGGGCGAGGTGAGTGCGACTGCACAACAGCCAGCCCAGAAGCCTTTCTCCGATATCAATTCTGATGTTGGAGAGGAAGTTCCAGGCCAGTCAATCGCTGCCTGGCTGGCCCGGAACTTCCTCTCTGATGTCAGAATTGACGTTGGGGAGAAGGCTTCTGGGCCAGCCATTGTGTAGTCATTGCACTCACCTGGCCTGGCCCTGTTGTTGCATCGGTGGCGGGGAAGCAGGGAGAGAGCCCAGGCTCCGTGATCACCTGTCCCCTTGTCCCCACACAACTTCGGGACACTCTCTCTGAAAATGGGACATTTCGGCGTCCCAAAGGGACAGGGTATCTAAAAATGGGATTGTCCTGATCAAAACGGGACGTATGGTCACATTATGTGTACCCTTGCTTGAAAACTGTAAAATGCACAAACAGAGAACTGTGACCTACTTCCTCTTTGATATCTGGAAACCCTAAGACTTTAGGGATAGTTTTAAAATGCATTTATACAGAAACACTTTGTTTAAATTATGCACTTAGACTTAAGCATATATAGCCTAAGCACATAAGCATTGTCTCTGCCGAGTCAGACCATAGGTCCATCATGCCCAGCAGTCCACTCCCGCGGCGGCCCACCTGGTCAATGACCTGTAGTGATCTATTACTCAAGAGCATTTTGTACTGTATAGTAACCCTCTAATTGTACCCCTGGATCCCCTTTCCCTTCAGGAACTCGTCCAATCCCTTTTTGAAACCCAAAATCGTACTCTGCTCAACCACCTCCTCTAGAAGCGCATTCCAGGTGTCCACCGCCCTCTGGGTGAAGAAGAATTTCCTAGCATTTGTTCTGAACCTATCTCCCTTCAATTTTTTTGAGTGCCCTCTAGTTTTTGTTGCCCCCGCCAGTCTGAAGAATCTGTCTCTCTCTACCTTCACTATACCCTTCATGATCTTATAAGTTTCTATCATATCCCCTCTAAGTCTCCGCTTTTCCAGGGAAAAGAGCCTCAGCTTCTCCAGCCTCTCAGCATATGAGAGGTTTTCCATGCCCTTTATAATTTTTGTTGCTCTTCTCTGGACCCTCTCGAGTATTGCCATATCTTTCTTTAGACCTATACTTACAAAAGTTTATCCATCCTAGCCATACGCATTACCAGGGGTAGGAGTTGGAGTGTGGTTTGGACTTCCACATAATTGACATGTAAAATAAACCAATAAATTTGAGCATTCAAAGAGCAGACATAAATATGTGCTTGTAGTATGTGTGAGGTAATTTTCAAAGGGAATATATATGCTCCCAAGAAAACCAGCAATGTTAAGTTACCCAGTTCCAGGAAGGAGACTTTTTGTTTTTACTCTTAGGATCCGATTCTATAAATAGCACCTTGGTAAGTCATTGCTAGACGACCTAATCATGGTTGCCTAGTGATGCCTAACTTAGGGGTCCTTTTACAAAGGCACGGTAGCGGTTTAATGTGCGGAATACTGCGCGTTAAACCGCCTGCCGTGCTAGTACCTAACGCCTCCATTGACGAGGCATTAGGATTTTAGGCTAGGTGTCTTAGTTAAGTGCTGGTAAATTAGGCCAGTTAAAACCTTGGTCTACTATAGTATACAGATGTGAGAAATAAAATTCATAATATAGGGGCCCTTTTACTAAGGCGCCCTAGCCATTTTAGTGCGCGCTAAATATTAGCATGCACTAAACGCTAATGTGTCCATAGACTATAATGGACATGTGCTAATATTTAGTGCGCGCTAAAATGGCTAGTGTGCCGTAGTAAAAGGACCCCATAATGAATTAGTAATATATTTCTAATAGTGTTAATTATTGCAGGATATAATAATATACACTTCCCCCTCCCCATTTGCGGTTTTGACAGTCGCGGTTTCACATATTCGTGATTTTTTTTGGGGGGGTGACCCCCCCTTCCCCCATAGTTTATGATGTTCCTGCCTCTCTCCAGCCTTCCTCCCGGCATCCCAGCCTCACCTGGTGGTATAGCAGGCTTTCGGGACAGGAGCAATCTTCCTACGCTCCTGCCCTGTATAGATCGCCAATAGGAAATGGCTGCCGTGAGCTCCCGTCGTAGTCTCGAGAGACTACGGGAACTCATGGCAGTCATTTCCTATTGGCGATCTGCACAGGACAGGAGCGTAGGAAGATCGCTCCTGCCCCGAAAGCCTGCTAGGCCACCAGGTAAGGCTGGGATGCTGGGAGGAAGGCTGGAGAGAGGCAGGGGAGGGTCAGAGCCGGACGAGAAGTTATTTGCAGTTTTTCTCAATTTGCGCTCCGGCTCTGCCCTTATCCCCCGTGAATACCAAGGGAAAAGTATATATGGACAGCAAGAGAAAGGTATTAACACATTCAGTTTAGATACATTGATACATTAATAATGTGTGGTAATGTTAATTGAATAAACTAGTGTTAATTATTGCAAACTGCAGAGGTCTGCAGAAATAGTACAAAACTGGTAATTTGCTGAATCAGAAGAGGGGAGGAGGCATTACTGGCATAGTATTTGTTACTTTATGAACACAATACCTACAGTCAAGTGAACATGGAACCTGCTATCTCAGCATACCTAACTATAAGGGCTGTTGTTCAAGTGACCAGCCTGAGAACCTAACATGAGAGGTGAGCATATGAGGGGAGGAGTAAGTGCCCAAATATGGGCAATTGTAAATAGAGTTGTAGGTCTGAGGAATAAGAGTAATGGGAAAAGTAATTAGGGGCAGAGAGACAGGAAGTAGTCAAGAAAGGATCTGATAGGTTGTGAACTGCCCTCGCTCCATCCAATGAGCAGGCAGGCAGGAGGGACTAAGAAATGTGTGAACTAACTATAAAACCAATGGATGTACTGAACTTTGTGTGCCTACTTTTTCATTCTTTTGATGCAAATTGGACACCCTTTCTGGCCAGGAAGAAAATAAAAACATTTTTCTGCTTTACCAAAGACTTCTGGAGTTTTCACTGTGAGTACATATGTTATACCGGTGCCTACCACAGGGACACCTAACAATGCCTAAGCACACCTAGGTGCTGCTACGTATGATTATGTAAGCCACCCCTAGCAGTTGAGAACCGTGATAGGAGCTGTTCCCACTGACCCTGCGTCTTCGGGACGCGTGGGAGCCCTGCTCCGCCCCCCGAAACCCCAGCGACTTAGCTGTTTTCTCCAGGAGCAGCTCCTCTGCCACCGGGAGCTGTTCCCACTGACCCTGTGTCTTCGGCCCGCGTGGGAGCCATGCTCCGCCCCCCGAAATCCAAGCGATTTAGCTGCTTCTTCAGGAGCAGCTGCTCTGCCACCGGGAGCTGTTCCCACTGACCCTGCGTCTTCGGGCCGCTTGGGAGCCCTGCTCCGCCCCCCGAAACCCCAGCGACTTAGCTGTTTTCTCCAGGAGCAGCTCCTCTGCCACCGGGAGCTGTTCCCACTGACCCTGCGTCTTCGGGCCGCGTGGGAGCCCTGCTCCGCCCCCCGAAACCCCAGCAACTTAGCTGTTTTCTCCAGGAGCAGCTCCTCTGCCACCGGGAGCTGTTCCCACTGACCCTGCGTCTTCGGGCCGCGTGGGAGCCCTGCTCCGCCCCCCGAAACCCCAGCGACTTAGCTGTTTTCTCCAGGAGCAGCTCCTCTGCCACCGGGAGCTGTTCCCACTGACCCTGCGTCTTCGGGCCGCGTGGGAGCCCAGCTCCGCCCCCCGAAATCCCAGCGACTTAGCTGTTTTCTCCAGGAGCAGCTCCTCTGCCACCGGGAGCTGTTCCCACTGACCCTGCGTCTTCAGGCCGCGTGGGAGCCCTGGTCCGCCCCCCCCAAACCCCAGCGATTTAGCTGCTTCTTCAGGAGCAGCTCCTCTGCCACCAGGAGCTGTTCCCACTGACCCTGCGTCTTTGGGCCGCGTGGGAGCCCTGCTCCGACCCCCCGAAACCCCAGCGACTTAGCTGTTTTCTCCAGGAGCAGCTCCTCTGCCACCGGGAGCTGTTCCCACTGACCCTGTGTCTTCGGGCCACGTGGGAGCCCTGCTCTGCCTCCCGAATCCCCCTGCGACTACCCGCTCAATTCTCCCTCCGCCCGACGCCGTGTTTCAAGCAGGAAGGTCTCTCTCTTGCTCCTGCGCTGAACCATTCGGGCTCTCTTCAGCTGCAAACCGCAGCGTTTATTTTGAATCCGGGGCCAGTCCTCCGAATATACCCCTTGACTTACTACCAGCCGCAAGATCTATCCACTACTTGTTCTTTCACACTGCATCTAAAATCCTGTTAAATCTTGCACAACCTACAGCTTGTTATAGCCTGTTAAAATTCTTCTATAGCCTGTTCAAACCTTGCAAAATCTACATCTATAGCCTGTTACTGCATGAAAAAATCTGCTATCGCACGTTTTAGTCTGTATTATTGGTTAGCTGCATACATAATCCAGCTACCATACGTTTTTAGCCTGCTTGCTTAGCCTGCTTATTTAGCCTGCTTACTTAGCCTGCATACTTAGCCAAGCCCCACCTCAAATTACATCGCTCTATTAGCAATTGTTTTAAGTTCCAACCTGTCCAGTATCACACTAGAATCTGCTGGCACAAATTCCTCTTCAGTCCAGTATCTCACTAGAATCTGCTGGACACAAATTTCTCTTCAGTTTTTTTGTTCCTCTCCCATTCGCTACCAGCCCTCCCGAACTCTCTCTCTCCCCCCTCCCTCCTGACAAATCTCTGACCAACCCACTCTCATTGGCCCTCCTGACTCCCACCATGAAGCCATTGCTCTAGCCCCTTATTCTCCTCCTCTGCTCCTTCACTAACACTTCCCATTGCCAAAAACCTCTCCCCCCCAAACTCTCCCGATTCTTCATACACTAATAACATCTGACCCGGCCTCAGAATCCCCACACTAGTACTCACCAGAACCCACCCTTTCAAAAAGCACCGAGGAGTCAACCTCACTGCCTTAAAGCCAGTTCCCCCAGCAAACCTACCCAACCTTACCTCTGACTCTCTCACCCCAGTTCCTACACTCTACTGTAATGCCAGATCAGTCCGAAACAAAACCCAAATATTAAAAGACTTACTCGAAGATTTTGATCCGGGTTTTTTGTGCATCACTGAATCTTGGATTGAAAAAGATGACTTACTCACTCAAAACAAACTCTGTCCCCCAGGCTACCATGGCCTCTTCTCTCCCAGAATAAACGGGAAAGTAGGAGGTCTGGCCCTTCTCTACAAATCATTCTTTAATGTCGAGCTCCTCGAAAAGGGCAGCCACTCTTCCTTAGAATTCATGCTAGCTTCAATAAATGACGAACTTCATCCCCACCCATTAGGCATTCTGCTACTTTACCGCCCACCCACCCCCTGGAATAATTCCTCTGAATTAGTTCTTGAAACCATAACAAGGGCCTACTTAAAATTCCATAGACTACTGATCATTGGCGACATAAACCTTCACCTAGATGACAACACAAACAAGGACACAACTGACTTCAAAGACTTCCTCACTTCCCTAGGCTTCACTGCTCCTCCACCCACCCCTACCCACGAAAAGGGGCACTCTCTTGACATCATCAGCTTTCTTGACCTGACTGAACACAAAACTTCTACTGATGAGACCCGATGGGAACATGTCCCCTGGTCCGATCACCTCCTAGGCTCTTTCTGCCTCCCCATCTTCATGTCACACCTTGGTACCCCAACCCGAGCCACAAACTCTATCACCCACCGCAAAAAAATCACAAGTGAACTGTTCTGGTCCCAGTTTCTCAACAAACTTCCTCCTCTTCCCAAACACGCGGACCCAGGCTCAAATTGGCACAACTGGGTAACTCTTTCCGGGACCACGTACCGTGCCCTAGCCCCTCTATCTACAAAACCCATCTCCTACTCCCACAAGGCTCCCTGGTATCTCCCATACCACAGGGAATTAAAACAGAAATGTCGAGCCTTGGAGCAAAAATGGAAAAAATCGAAATCCCCCTCAGACAGACAATCCTGGAGAGACAGCATCAAGTTTTATAACACCGTATTAAAAAAAGCTAGGAAGAATTTCTATGGAGATAAAATCTCCAGGTCAAAAAACCAAAACAGTGCACTGTTCCACATCTGGAGCAACCTAATTTCAAAAAACAACTCCACCTCCTCCCCCTCCCTCCCATCTCCAAATGACGTAGCCAAATTTTTCAACGAGAAGATCACCACCATAAAAAGTTCATTCCCCCCAGCTGTCTCTTACAACTCTCTCCCTCCCAATGACTCCAACCCTATCCCTGCTGACAGAACATGGACTTCCTTCGAACTCGTATCCGAACCCCAGGTCGCTAAACTTTGCCTCAAACTTAAATCCTGCAAATGCATCCTTGATCCGTTCCCATCCTACCTTTACGAACACATTCCTGCACAGGCCATCTCTTCCCTTACCAGCCTTATAAATAAAGCTTTACTATCGGGCCTGTTCTCCACAGAAATGGGACACATTGCCTTATCCCCTATTCTGAAAAAAGCCAATCTCGACCCTTCCTTACCATCGAACTACCGCCCCATAGCAAATATCCCTCTTTTAACTAAACTGCTAGAGACCATAGTCGCCACTCAGCTCTCCTCTTACCTAGAGAGATTCTCCATTCTCCAACACTTCCATTACGGATTTAGACCCAATTTCAGCACCGAGTCCCTCCTAGTTTCCTTAATTTCAAAGGTGCAATAACTACACTCTCGAAACAAATTTGCTGTTCTACTACAATTCGATCTTTCAGCGGCTTTTGACGTCGTGCACCATGACATACTAATTTACTAACTTTGAGATAGGAATAGACTCCTTCGTCCTAAAATGGCTCTCAAACTTCCTTCGCTCTCGTTCCTACATTGTCAACACAAACGGCTCCAGATCCGCTCCGTGGACACCATCATGCGGTATCCCACAGGGTTCTCCCCTATCCCCTATTCTATTCAACATGTATATGACCTCCCTGAAGCTCCTCAAACTATCCCCCCTTGAAACAATATACACATACGCTGACGATATCTTTATCCTCCTCGAAACAGACCAGAACCTCACAAACCTCCAAGAGAACATTACTTCATGCATAATGAGACTTCACGCCTGGTCCCTCTCGGTACAGATGAAATTAAACGAATCAAAAACAAAATTACTCTGGCTTGGCCCAAAATTAGAATACCTGCCCACCCTTTTCACACTACCTACAGGCTCTGCTCTGCACCTTGAGTTCTCAAGCAAGGTCCTCGGCATCATTATCGATTCTTCTCTCTCCCTCAACGATCACCTTAATTCCTTGGCAAAATCATGCTTTTTCAGCCTCCACATGCTGAGGAAAGTAAGATCCTACTTTCACCAAAAACATTTTGCCATCCTTGTACAATCCACTATCCTTTCCAAACTCGACTACTGTAATGCCATTTATTTATGCCTAACAAAAAAAAAGGTCTCCATAGACTCCAGCTTATCCAAAATACCACAACCAAACTGATTTTTGCAAAACGCAGATTCGGCCATGTCTCCCCACTACTTACCAATCTTACCCAGTGCTTTCCAGAATTCATTTCAAATGCTCTTGTCTGGCTTTCAAGATCATTCACGGCATCCTTCCGCCCCTAATCCCACTATCTTTTAACGCCTCGAGGCCTGCTACCACCAGATCCGCCCACAGACATAAACTGTCCTTCCCCTCTTTACACGGTATTCTCCACGCGGGCAAACTGGGAAAATCCCTCCTCTCCAAAATTACAGGCCTCTGGAACGATCTCACTTTCCCGCTGCGGAACCTGGGCTCCCTCCAATTATTCCGCAAACAATTGAAAACCTGGCTCTTTTCTAACATATAATCACTTTATCTATCATAAAACCATTTACTCTCCTGTTTATATTCCCTCTATTCATATACTCTTGTAAATCTTTCTCCTCTCTTCTTATATTTTTAAGCTTTGTAAACCGTGCCGAGCTCCACTTCCGTTGAGATGATGCGGTATATAAACTTAAGGCTTAGTTTAGTTTAGTTTATAGAATCAAGTCCTTATAGCCCAAAGAAGTGTGGTGGTTGTAGTCTCTGATTCTACCCATTGAAATCAGTGCTGCTGGATCCAGAATGCTTCAGGCTGTGATTGGTAGAAATTCAGAACTGGCCTTAAAACTCATTCCTGGAACTGGGTAACTTGGAAGCCCTGGAAAACTGGTATAACTTACTTGCATACCTGTTGTACAAGTTAGGCTTTGATTATTGCCTATTATGAAATTATCCTCTCTATAATCCATTCATTCCCTAAAGTGCTTTATATAATCCCTGAGTCAAGACTGAAAAGTATATATATATATATATATATTTTTTTTTTAGTACTTATATACCACTTATTATCTAAGTGGTTTACATTTAGGTACTCAAGCATTTTTCCCTATCTGTCCTGGTGGGCTCACACTCTATCTAATGTACCTGGGGCAATGGGGGATTATGTGACTTGCCCAAGGTCATGAGGAGCAGCATAGAATTTGAACCGACAATCTCAGGGTGCTGAGCCTGTAGTTCTAACCACTGTGCCGCACATTACTACAAGCACATTTTCCTGAAACATTTTCTTAATTTGAATGTGAACCCAGTCCTCTTTTCGGGGCCTGAGAGAGATCTGTGGGGAGGAAACTATGATCTGCTTATTTCTGCCTGTTAGATGAGGCTCAGAGTTCAGCACGTCAGGCTTGCTTCAGTATACAGGAAACACATGATAGCTAGGACAGTAGAAGGGATCAGAATTTGCTTGGTGTGGATAGAAGAGGGGGTGTGATTGGTGATGGAAACAGTGGTGTGTTTGGTGGTTGAGACAATAGCAGTGGGAGTAGCTGACATGGAGGAATGGACTAATCGACTACCAATCTTTTGTAACGGTCGGAAATTATTTGCCAACATCTGAAGTTCATCTGAGCCATTAAAATACAGTTGCTCGGGAAAGGTGTTGATCTAGAATGAAATATGAAAAGAAGACAAATATGAGTTTAATATCTGGATGTAAATTTCAAAAAAATAAAAATGGTGAGAAAAGGAAGAGAAGGTAGAGAGGAAGAAAGAAGAAATAGAATGTGGTGGGAGGGGAGAAGGACGGAAAGTAGTGAACCATAGTATAGCAGCAGTCCAAACATTTCTGTGCAAGATTCACCATTGCTATTGTTTCTCTGTAAACGTAGAGTAAGCCAGTTTTATCTCCCTCTGTCTTATTTCTTTCAAACACTGTTTGTATTAAAATGTTAGAGAAAGATTGTCTAACATTTTATAAGGGTACCAGGAGATACCATGTAGATGCAGCATGTAAAGTAGGAACAACCATTTTAGAAAGGAACACATTTATAACAAAGAGCAGCATCCCTTGGGTTTTGAATGTGTACATGTCAGCACTAATATACCTATGGGGCAAACAGTCCAAAAAGTGGTAGATGGACATTTTTTTCACTAAGTATCCAAATCACCATTTTCAATACCCAGTTTTTAGATTGGTTTCAATGCAGTGTGTCTAAATCTCAAGGGGGTACATTGGAGACATGGTTTGGGTGGGACTAGGGCAGGCTTAAGATTTGGATGTTTTCCCACAATAATAGAACATTGTAGAAAATGTCCATGGCAAAAATTGGATATTTGAGGCTAGGCTTGTTTTAATAATGAATAAGAACATAAGAATAGCCGTACTGGGTCAGACCAATGGTCCATCAAGCCCAGTAGCCCATTCTCATGGTAGCCAATCCAGGTCACTAGTACCTGGCCAAAACCTAAGGAGTAGCAATATTCCATGCAGGCAGTGGCTTCCCTCATGTCTTTCTCAATAACAAGACTATGGACTTTTCCTCCAGGAACTTGTCTCTGAGTGAAAACATTTTTCCTCCTATTGGTTTTAAAAGTATTTCCCTGTAACTTCATCGAGTGTCCCCTAATCTTTGTAATTTTTGACAGAGTGAAAAATCAATCCACTTGTACCCGTTCTACTCCACTCAGGATTTTGTAGACTTCAATCATATTTCCCCTCAGCCATCTCTTTCCCAAGCTGAAGAGCCCTAACCGTTTTAGTCTTTCCTCATATGAGAAGAGTTTCTTCTCCTTTACCATCTTGGTCGCTCTTCTTTGAACCTTTTCTAGCTCCACTATATCTTTCTTGAGATAAGGAGACCAGAATTGAATGCAATACTCCAGATGAGGTCACACCACGGAGCGATACATGGGCATTATGACATTCTTAGTCTTGTTAACCATCCCTTTTTAAATAATTCCTAGCATCTGGTTTGCATTTTTGGTCGCCACCACACATTGGGCAGAAGGTTTAATCGTATTGTCTACGATGACACCCAGATCCTTTTCTTGGGCGCTAATCCCCAAGGTGGGCCCAAGCATCTGGTAACTGTGATTCAAGTTATTCTTCCCAATGTGCATCACTTTGCATTTGTCCATATTAAATTTCATCTGCCATTTGTACACCCAGTCTTCCAATTTCCTAAGGTTCACCTGCAATTTTTCACAATCTGCATGCATTTTAACAATTTTGAAAAGTTTAGTGTCATCTGCAAATTTCATCACCTCACTCGTAGTTTCAATTTCCAGATCATTTATAAATAAGTTAAATAGCACCTGTCCCAGTACAGACCCTTGCAGCACTCCACTGTTTACTCTCCTCCATTGAGGACCATATTGTATTATCAGTGCATTAACTTAGGCTCCCCATAAATGTAAGGGAGTAATTAGTGAGAGGTGTACCTGGGACTCTTTTTGTGAAGTCCATTGCTCTGCTGGGATATTCGTGTGGCCTTTCTACTAAGAATGCTGGCTCCCCATACATCCTAATAGCTTGTTTTTGAGGCATTTTTCCCTTGAACTTTTTTTTCTTTCAAAAATGGTCCTAATAGATTGAAGCACTGAGCTCAAAAACATCTAGCAAATAGCCATTTTCTAAACAAAAAGTTGGCTGTGTTGCTAGTTTGAAAATGGCCACTTTCTCTACTGGATTTTTGAATGGTTTTCCCTAAAATGTCCAAAATCAGATTTAGATATCATGTTGAAAGTGCCCTTCCACATCTATACCTATCATTCGTCAAATAAATAACTGTGTCTCCTGTATAGTTCCCAGGCTCCCAGTTCATAGATAAGTAAAATTCAAAAGCTTTCTGAAATAAATGTGAACTATAGTCTATAGATTAGGTATTTCTCAGTGTTCTTATCTGTATTTAAAAAAGGTTTCACCTTCACTAAGCCTCCGTAAAATACTGAATGAATTGTGCACACTTTACCTGGATATCCCGATTCCTATTTAGACACAATATACAAAATCAGGTTTATAAATAATAATATAAAATATACAATACATTGTTAAGAAAAAGGGGGCTGGGACTTGTATACTGCCAATCTGTCAATCAAATCGGGAAGGATTCCGGAAGACTGAAAAGTGGCGAATGTTACGCTGATCTTCAAGAAAGGTTCGAGGGGAGAACCAGGAAACGACAGGCCGGTGAGTCTGACCTCGGTACCGGGAAAGATGGTAGAGGCGCTGATAAAGGACCGCATCATTTATCATCTAGACCAGTGGTTCCCAAACCTGTCCTGGAGGTCCCCCAGGCCAATCGGGTTTTCAAGATAGCCCTAATGAATATGCATGACAGAGATTTGCATATAATGGAGATGCCAGGAATGCAGATCTGCTCCATGCATATTCATTAGGGCTATCTTGAAAACCCAACTGGCCTGGGGGACCTCCAGGACAGGTTTGGGAACCATTGATCTAGACGGACACAATCTGAGGACCAGCCAGCACGGCTTCAGCAAAGGAAGATCTTGCTTGATGAACTTGCTGCACTTCTTCGAGGGAGTAAACAGGCAGATAGACAAGGGTGATACTGTAGATCCGCCAGCTCTGTCACATCTGCAGCCTCCACGGTGCCCCCTAGCGAAAACAGAGGTATGGAAAGTGTAACTGGTGCAACTACAGGAGCTACCACTTTACCGGCACCCCTGCGTATCTGTTTTGGACTGTTTGGAGTATTTATGATGTTCATCTCCTGAGATGCACTTGTGTTTTGCCGTAGCATCACCTGCACACTCCCCAGAACTCCTCAATGCTATTTTCACAGGAGTCAGGGCAGAAGGTGCTAGAAGACCTTCTTTGGAGATCTAAGGCAGTGAAACTGGGCAAGCCTCATACCCCTCGTGGCCCGCAATACATGTGGAACACAGCTGTGCATCTGACAGCCATCTACCATAAATGAGGCATGAATCCATGACATCCTGCCCTGGGGGAGGTCAGCTAAGTGGTTTTCTTTAAAAAACGAAGCTGGCAAGTATAAAAAATAATTTTCAAATTAGGAAAAATCCAAAATGGCCACTGCTGGTACCAATTTCGACTATAAATAGCCCAGGAAACCTACAAAGAACCCTCAAAAATATGCTAGAGCTTGTATAGGTATGTGCGACACACAAATTGAAGAAATAAAATAAAATAAAAATGGCAATTTTAGGATTTTAAGAGTGGGAGGAGGAGTAGGGAAAGCAGGGAAATCCCCCAAGCCCCCCTTTTTAAGAACCCCCCCAATCGCTGATTCAGGACATCAGCTTGTACTCGCAGAATCATGTGCTGACTGGAAAACACCGCAGACCGAGCTGAAATGGCTCACAGGGAGATCCTCTGAATCAAATAGCTGGAAAGCTGGACTCTGAGTCTTCTGACTGCCCCACCAGCTGGACCTCTACAGCCAGGTACCTCTGCCAACCTTGGACATGACGTGCAGATGCCTGGCAAAGGAATGCAGTCTGGTTCTGATTCTGAGTGCTCTTGAATGGAAACACGCTGCCTGAGCTCAACCCACTAGCGGACAAACCTGGGTTGGGCTAGCTCCCAACGGAACGGTCCCTGAGCCTCGCTCTGATGTACAGGCTGTCCAGAAGGTTTACTGACAAGCAGATACCCACACCCTCCAGGGACAAGTTGGACAAGTTCCTGCTGAACCAGAACATACGCAGGTAAGGCTATACTTAGGGCACTGGTCTTTAACCTAAGGGCCGCCGCGGGAGCAGTCTACTGGGCACAATGGACCACTGGTCTGACCCAGCAGTGGAAATTCTTATGTTCTGTGATAATAATAATAACTTTATACCGTCATAACCAAAAGTTCTAGGCGGTTTACACTAAAAAGAGCTGGACAATCAATGAAATATAATAATACAGTAAAAAATACAAATATTTGTAAAATAAAATTTCAATAATAAAACTCACTAAGTAATAAACTTATCAAACAAAGTGGTCTTAATTAACTTCCGAAAACTGCAATAGGATAACATAGCTTGCTGAATACATTTACCTAACCAAGATTGTTGCCTACCAGCTTGAAATGCTAGGGTCCTATCTAAGAAGGTCTTATATCTACACCCATTAATTTTTGGATAAGCAAATAAGTAGAAGTTTCTAGTTTCTCTTGATGATCTATGCAACACAAAATGAGGAAAAAGGTAAGCTGGAGACAATCCTGATATCAGCTTACCGCAGATATAGGAAATTTGAATAATATTCTTGCCTCTAAGGCAGCCAATGAAGTAAACGATAACATGGACTAATATGGTCGTTCTTTTTTAAACCAAAAATCAATCGAACAGCTGTATTCTGAATTATCCTTAATTTCCTTAGAATATTTTTGGGTGCTCCTAAACAGATGATGTTACAATAGTCTAAAATAGATAAAACTATAAAGGATCAAAATATTTTTTTATGGTTCTTAATTTCCACAATGTAAAAAAGCATTTTTGTACCACTAAGTTCGTGTGTTCTGCTAGTGTTACATGTCAGTCCAGTGTGACTCCCAGAATTTTGATAGATTTAATAATCGGGTAGTCATGACCATTAAGATGAAGCAATGAGTTTGTTATTTTGTCGTTGGGACAAGCCAAGAAAAGTTTGGTCTTTTCCATATTGAGTTTCAGTTTGAAATTAATTGTCCACTGTTCTATCTGAGTCATAATAGAAGATATCTGGTTTAAAATTTCAGTGGTAAAATTATTTAGAAGGATTAAAATAGAAATGTCATCTGTGTATATATAAAATTTTACATTTAAACTCTGTAATAAATGTCCTAAAAGGGAAATGTAGATGTTAAATAAAGTAGGCGATAGCGGAGAACCTTGAGGTATACCAGATGGGTTGCTCCATGAATGAGAATAGTTACCGTCACAAATCACTTGATAAGATATTTTCTTCAAAAAAACCTTGAAACCAGTTCCAGACCCTATTTGAAAGTCCTGTTGTGTGTAAACAACAACAATATTTCATGATCTACTAGATCAAAGCCACTACTAAAATCTAGCTGAAGAATTAAGGCACTAGTGCCTTTGCTAAATAGACCATGAAGATAATCAAGCATTGAAGTTAAGACGGTCTCCGTACTACATCCTCTTCTAAATCCTGACTGATGGTCATTAAGGATATTAAATGTATCCAAATAACTTACTAATTCTAAATTAACTAAACCTTCCAGTAATTTGGTAAACAAAGGAATGCTTGCTATGGGTCTATAATTGGATTTTGTGGCAATTGATACCTTCTGATCTGATCTTTAAGAATAGGGGTAACCAAAATTTGACCCAGTTCATCAGGAAACAGTCCCTTAATCAAAGAAAAAGCCCATTTAAATAAATTTGCTTTAAAAGTAGATGAAGCATTTTTCATTACGTTTGTGGGACAATCGTCCAGCAAACAGCTCAATTTGACATATTTATTGAACAACTTTAAAAACTGTTGTCAGTCTGGGGCTTGGAAATGATCCCAGGACATATCTGCCCTTGAGCCATCTTCCAAGTAACTAAGTTGTGAAGCATCATAGTTGCAAGTAGGAGATTGTAATGTTGCTCTCAAATCTAAAATTTTATTATTGAAGAACTCTGCAAGAGTATCAGGGGACGGTGAGCATTTATTATCCACTTTTAAAACCAATGTCGTATTGGTTAAGTTATTAACCAGTTTAAATAATTCTCTACTATTTATCTTGGCTGACCCTATTTTCTGTGCATAATGTTTTGAACGTTTTTCTTTAATCAGGAGTTTATAGTTCTTTAATTTAAGTCTCCAATTTACCTTGTCCTCCTCCCCATTTTATTTCAACCAAATCCTTTCCAGTTTTCTTAATTCTTGTTTAAAAGACAATAGATCAGTATCAAACCATTCATTGGAGGATCTCTGTCTCTTTTTATACGTTTTTAATGGAGCTATTTGATTTAATACTTGCTTACTGAACTTTTTCCATCTTGTTGTAAAATTTGAGTCCTCCTCACTTTTAGGATTTAGCTCGTAATGAGACCAGAATTCTGTTGGATTTATACTTCCTCTATTGGTAATTAATTTTACTTTTTTCTTTTTATTATCCAATTTTGAAAGAGGCTGTTTTTCCTGCCAGCAAAGTTCAAAATTGCATAAGTAATGATCTGATCAGATGCATTCCTTCCATACACCTTGAATAAACTGAATTTTTGGCCAAGTCACTTGTTTCATCAAAAAGGTGACTAAATCTAGTTGGTGACCCTTTTGATATTTTTTTACTGGTAAGGGTATAAAAAAATCCCAACACAGCTAGTATAGAGAAGATATCAACTACTTCTGAATTTTCTATTTGTTCCAAACGCTGGCCCAGAACTTACTCTCAGACGTCAGAATTGACATCGGGGAGAAGGCTTCTGGGCCAGCGCCTGGATCTTCCTTTCTTGTAGTTGTTGCTGCGGCAGGCGGAGAAGCAGGGAGAGAGCCCATTCTCCTGCGATCGCCTGTCCCATTTTCCCCACAAACAGCTTCAGGACGCTGTCTCTGAAAACAGGATATTTCAGTGTCCCGAAGCTATGCATGGGGACAACGGGATAGGAGATTTGAAAAAGGGATGGTCCTGTTAAAAACGGGACGTATGGTCACCTTATGGATGACCTACCATAGGAGGGAGAATGAGCTTTATCCAAATAAGGTGGCCTCTTGTAACCTCAATCTAATCAGTTCTCAAAATGGTCTGGACAGGCTACAGCCTACAATTGGAAACAATATCCCCAAATTGCCCACTGAGAGCATCAGACTTAAATTCTTGACCCTAGGAGATACCGGTATTCATAAAGAGGGGATCACAAACAGATCGGAGAAGGTTATCATGCCGCTGTACAGGGACATGGTATGCCCCCACCTGGAATACTACATCCAGCACTGGTCGTCGTACATGAAGAAGATCATTGTACTACTCGAAAGGGTCCAGAGAAGAGCAACTAAAATGGTTAAGGGGCTTGAGGAGTTACCGTACAGTGAGAGATTAGAGAAACTGGGCCTCTTCTTCCTTGAAAAGAGGAGACTGAGAGGGGACATGATCGAAACAATCAAGATAATGAAGGAAATAGACATAGTAGATAGAGACAGGTTGTTCACCCTCTCCAAGGTAGAGAAGGCAGTCTCTAAAGTTAAAAGGGGATAGATTCCGTACAAATGTAAGGAAGTTCTTCCCACACAGAGTGGTAGAAATCTGAAATGCTCTTCCAGAGGCTGTTATAGAGGAAAGCACCCTCCAGGGATTCAAGACAAGGTTAGACAAGTTCCTGCTGAACCGGTACGTACGCAGGTAAGGCTAGACTCAATCAGGTCACTGGTCTTTGACCTAAGGGCAGCCGTGTGAGCGGACTGCTGGGCACAATGGACCACTGGTCTGACCCAGCAGTGGCAATTCTTATGTTCTTCCTTTTTACAAACTGTTAAACCTGTCTGCCAGAGTCAGTGGCGTACCTAGCATATGTGACACCCGGAGCCCATCATTTTTTGATACTCCCCCATCTATATGAAAAATATGATTTTTAGTAACAATCCACATATCGCACAACAAGAGTGTACCTACGAAAAGGCAGCATCTTAAACACTGCAGTGAGCACTAGAACACCAACACATACTTTGTAAAACTAAACAAGCCAGATCCTGTACAGTCAATTGATCCTGTACAGTCATAAGAACATAGAACATAAGAAATGCCTTCGCCGGATCAGACCTTAGGTCCATCCAGTCCGGTGACCCGCACACTGTGACATTTCCTCTCCCCGAGACGGTCATGTCCAAGGGAAACCCCAGCCTAAAACCTGTGCCCGAGACCAGGGAGTGATCGAGAATGAACAGGCAGGGGATACCGAAAGCAGAGCTGCCTATCCTGAGCCATCTGAACCTGATCAGGACCCAGAATACAAGTTAGCTCCACGGCCCAGTAAAAACCCCAGCTACACTAAGAGGTTTAATCAGGCTTCCAGTGGTATTCTGCCCAGCAACCTGGGGGGGAGCCCAAGAGCACGAAAGCTAGGCACACAAACACCTAGTACAGGGTGTGGCCCAAAGAATCTTAAGCAGCTCTCCAAGGCAGTAAGACAGGCTGCACACGAGGACCTGGCGGAGAAGGTTCTCCGGGCCAGGCAAAGGCCAGACCTCGCTCAGGAACCCATGGAGTGTGAGGATTCCTTTGCTCAGGAGCCAGCAGAGCAACTGGGTATTCCAGAAAATATGGATATGGATGAATGGACAATGCCTGAAGCTGACATCGAGGAAGCCATGGATGTGAGCTTGGCAGCTTCTCACTAAGTACTGCAGGTACCGAGCTGTATAAGAATATAGTGGTGAAGATTGATAGAAAACTATTTTTGTTTGGTGTGTAAGGCCAAGCTCAGAGCAGTGCTGCACCAGCTTGATTACGTTGCTGCACTCCAGCTGTGCAAAAGCCCAGAGAAACTGAAGAAAGTTTTCTGGCTTGTGAAGCAGTTTCCCTGTTAGCTATCTAAGTTCCAAGGACTCACAGAATTGGGGTAGAAGCCCCGAAGATCTGAGGGTTGGGATTCAGAGGGAGCTTGTTAAAGCTAAGTAATAAAAGGGGAACCAGCAATTCTGTGCCCAACAGTGGGAAAAACTGAAAACTGATTATTGCTGGAATAACAAGAGCCTGCAGTAAGGCTTTATTTTTGTTTTCTTTTCACGATTAAAGTTTGCTTTACAATGTGAAATGTAAGTGCCTGGTGAAGAATCCGGATTTTTGGATTGAAAGTCCAGGACTCAAGAGGATTCTTGAGAACTTCTTATGGGATTAGTTTTGTGTGCTCTTACAGAGACTGTGGTTCAGTGCAGGGTGAAGCACTAGAACCTTGATTGTGAACTTACCTAACATAAACCCTGCTGTTCTTTCACTGAACTGTTTGGAAGATAAAAATCTGGGTTTTTTTTCTTTGGGAAAAAGGAAGCTTGTATGCTAGTGCTTCTTTATATGATTTTTGGTTTTCTAATCATTGTGTTTTGGATACAAATTAAACTTTTGACATTGTTTTGATTTAACTTGGCTCGCTGTACTTTATTGTAGCGAAGCCCAAAGTTTTGGGACACCAGTGAGGTCTTCCACTTTGGGAGCCACGCCAGGTTTCTAGAGACCCCGGCAGGTGACAACACGCGGAGGCCAAGCTAGGTGTTCCCTGATGAAGACCTTGTTAACCCGTATCCCTCAATGTGATTTGCAAGAAGGTGCGCATCCAACTTGCCCTTGAATCCCAGAATGGTGGTCTCCATCACAACCTCCTCCGGGAGAGCATTCCAAGTGTCCACCACTCGCTGTGTGAAACAGAACTTCCTGACATCTGTCCTGGGCCTGTTGCCCCTCAGTTTCAGTTCATGACCTATTGTCCGTGTCACATTTGACATTGTGAATAATGATGTTTCTTGCTCTATTTTGTCGAATCCTTTTAGTATTTTAAAAGTCTCTATCATATCCCCTCGCAGTCTTCTCTTCTGGAGGGTGAACAATCCCAGTTTTCCAAGGCGTTCTTTGTAGCTCAGATTCTCCATACCCTTTACTAGCTTCGTGGCTCGCCTCTGCACCCTCTCCAGCAGGGTTATATCCTTCTTTAGGTAGGGAGACCAATGTTGGATACAGTACTCCAAGTGTGGTCTGACCATTGCTCTGAAAAAGCGGCATTATGACATCTGCCGATCTATTCGTGATTCCCTTCTTTATCATGCCCAACATCCTGTTTGCTTTCTTTGCTGTTGCTGCACATTGAGCCGACAGCTTCAGGGTCTTGTCTATCAGTACCCCCAGGTCCCTTTCTTGTTCGCTCTTGCCCAATGTTGAACCTAACATTTTATATTCATGTTCCTTGTTTTTCCTACCCAGGTGCATAACTTTGCATTTTTCTATATTAAACTTCATCTGCCACTTTTCTGCCCATTTTTCTAGCTGGTTCAAATCTTTCTGGAGTTCTTCGTGTCCTTTTGTGACCCAACTGCCCGATGCTATCAGAAAGCCATGTCCCTTTTATACACACAGATATATACACCCTCGCCCAATATGGAATAATCACAAACTAAAAATAGAAATATGTAGACAAAAGTTAAACTGAACCGCCAAGAAACCAGACTCTGCATACAATGCAACACTACAACACCACAAAAACAGTAATACATGTCCTCTAATACTGTGCAAAATATAAAGACAGTAAATGTAAATTTGAAAAAACTGATACATAACAATCACCACTTTACAAATTAACAAATAAAAATAAAACAAATTATGAGAAATAAGAAAATACTATTTTATTGGACTAATCCCCTTAAGCTCGGTCCCCATCCCCGCAAACCACCTGATTCCATCCACACAAGCCTTGAATTGTTTTATATTGAACTTATTGTATTAAAGTATAAAAAGAAACAATATTCTGTACAATTGTCAATTTATAAATCAGCGTCTTCTCCCCACTCTCTCTTCCCCATTTCCCTTCAGCATCCTCAGCCCACTCTCTCTCCACTTTCCTTCAGCGCACGCACATAAAAACAAGCAAGTAATTTTATATCATTTTCATTCTATTCATTCATAGAAATTAAAGTCTAAATAATGCCAGTCACATAACAAAACATGATTTTACAAAAATAATTCCCTGCACAGTCAAGCCTGCAAGGATACTAGATGTCTTTCAGCAGCTCCCCTCCCTCCCTCCCCCTTACCTTCGTGGCCAAGTCAAAATGATCTATCAACAATAAAATTTTAAAAACACAAAGCACACTGTACGCAGAGAAAATGTTAATTATCATTTATATTCCGCGGGTTTTCAAAGAGGTCAAGGCAGATGACTTTATGCAATGTCACCTCAGTAACAACTATACAAAAATAGACAAATATACCCCCTCCCTTTTTACTAAACCGCGATAGCGGTTTTTAGCGCAGGGAGCTACGCTGAATGCCCCACACTGCTCTCAACACTCATAAGCTCCCTGTGCTAAAAACCGCTATTGCAGTTTAGTAAAAGGGGGCCATTAGTGCAAAATATAGACAGCATATATAAATTCTCAAAATGGACACATTTTGATCACTAAATTGAAAATAAAATCATTTTTCCTACCTTTGTTTGGTAATTTCATCAGTCTCTGGTTGCACTTTATTCTTCTGACTGTGCATCCAATATTTCTTCCCTTCTTTCAGCCTCCTGTATGCTTCCTCTCCTCCAGATCTCATTCCCTCCCCAAACTTTTTCTTTCTTTCACCCTGCCCCCTTCTTTCTTTCTCTCTCCATGCCCCCTTTCATTCTGTATGTCTATCTTTCTCTCTCTCTTCATGCCCCATTTCTTTCTTTGTTTCACCCTGCCCCCTTCTTTCTTTCTCCATGCCCTCTTTCTTTCTCTGTCTGTCTTTCTCTCTCTCTCTCTCTGTGCCCCATTTTTTCTTTTTCTTTGTTTCACCCTTTCTTTCTGGCTCCCTGCCTCCCCCCCCTGTTTCTTTCTTTCTCCCTCCCCTATGCCACCGCCAATGGGAAAATGCTGCCACTGCCGCCATCGGGAACAGGCCGGCTCCGAGTTCGCCCTGCTTCTCTTCCCCACGGGGCCGACCAACTCTTTGCTGCCCGACGTCAATTCTAAAGTCGGAGAGGACGTTCCGGGCCAGCCAGGCAGTGATTGGCTGGCCCAGAACGTTCTCTCCGACGTCAGAATTGATGTTGGGCGGTGAGAGTTGGTCGGCCCTGCAGGGAAGAAAAGAAGGGAGAACTCGGCCGGCTTGTTCCCGATGACGGCAGTGGAAGCCTTTCCCTGGTGGCAGCCTATTCCCCTGTGGGTGGCCAGCTGTGCACCCCCTTGGGGCGTGCACCCGGGGCTGACCGCTCCCCCTTTGGTACGCCACTGGCCAGAGTAAAAAGGGAAGGAATTTTATTTTAAATACTTCGTCACTTAGGGAACCATCCTTAACGTGACTATTAATTTTTTTCATCAAAACAGGACATCTATTATTATTCAGTCCTGCCCCCAATCCTGCCCCAGCCCTGACCCAATTTCTTCCATTCATTTTTCATGTACACACAATATCTTATTAATTCATAATGGTAAACATAATTTTTTTTTAAAAACCCACAAAGCACACTGTACGCAGAGAAAATGCTAATTATTTACGAGTTTCAGGTTTTTTTCTCAAAGATGTCAAGGTAGATGACTTTAAAATATGCAATGTCAATAACTATAGAAAAATAGACAAATATAGTGCAAAATATAGACAGCAAATATAAATTCTCAAAGCTAACACATTTTGATCACTAAATGAAAAAAAATAAATAATAATTTTTCCTACTTTTGATGTCTGGATAGAACTTTTAAGTTTCAAGCTGCCAGACAGCAAACCTGGCTCGGCAACTTCACCGACAAAGCTAGGCAGAGCTATGGCGCCTTTCAGAACGAAATCAAGACCGCTCTATTCAATAGATTTATTTCCCAGCCAGATAACCCCCCCCCCCATCCTAAAACCTTTCTCTTTATGCTGATACTACACTTCTTCACAAATGTATTCTGTTTCTTCTCTTGACTATTCAGTGTCTTCCTCACCACCTGTATTCTGAAACTCGCTAACCATCCAGCCCCTTTGATGTAAAATGCTTAAGATTATACTGTAACCTATTTGTAACCTATAAACACTGATTACTCAGTGACTTCCTACCTGTTCTCACCTTGTAATTTGCTGATTGTACAGCTCTCTTTCACTGTAAACCGCCTAGAAGTCGCAAGATTATGGCAGTATAGAAAAAATAAAGTTATTATTATTATTATCATCTCTCTCCTTCCTTTTCTCCCTTTTTGTGGTCTCTCTCCTTCTCTTTTCTCCTCCTATTATCTACCACGGTCTGGCATTTCTGTCCTCCCCTTTCCTGCTCCAGAGGTCTGGCATCTTTCTTTTTCCCTCTCCCTACCCTCGGTCCAGGATTTCTCTATCCCCCCCCCCCCCCCCATAAGCTCTCCCCCATCCCCCCCATGCCCAATCTGGAACTTTGTAATTACTTTAATACCCCTCCTCCCCACACACACACACACACACACACAGCCCTGCTTTGTACTTTTTTTTTTTAACCCAGTTAGTCCAGGCCCAGCATGTTCTCATATCTTTCCTGTCCGGTTCAATGTCCCTTTACCTTCTATCAAGCTAAAAACACTGCTGGCCTCGGCAGTGATTCAGCGACATTGCCAATGGCTCCCCTTCCTGCTTTCCGTTTGCCGTGGTCCACCTAGGCAGAAACAGGAAGTTGTGTCATCGACAGATATGGAAAGCAGGAGGGGGAGCTGTGGGCAACGTAGCTGAATCAAAGCTGAGGCCAGCAGTGTTTTCAGTTTGACAGAAGGTAAAGGGATATCAGACAGGACAGGAGAGAAGGGCCGTGAGAAAGAGAAGTTCCCAGATCATGATTCCAAGGCTGTCCGCTCCTCCTGCCCTTGGTACGCTGGGGGGAGGAATGCTGGATAAGCAGCATAAAATCTGTTTTACTACTTGGGACCTGGGTTGGCCACTGTTGGAAACAGGATACTGGGCTTGATGGACCTTCGGTCTGTCCCAATATGGCAATTCTTTTTTTTTTTGTTTGTTTTTCAATTTTTATTAGAATTTTATAATTAAAACAATAATATTATAATCACCACAAGAACACCACTGTAGAATATTACAACCACTCGAGATAGCCCACAGAGTAATCAGTGCACAATTATACCCCAATCCCACAACCCATCATTGAATACCATATAATAAAAGAAAAAGAAAATAAGAAAAGCATCAACATAATACTCACTATGCGGAAGTCCCATTGTTGTTTCTGCAAAGAGACTCCCAAACAACCACCCTACCCCTTCCCCCCTAACCCCCCCTCCCCCACTCTACAGAAAGATAGGATCAAATATAATGGAAAATGTTGTCCCAAGTCCGCTTCTGATTGTCATAATACCCATAATGCTTAGCAGCTAAGCATTCCATCTGAGCAAGTTTTCGCAATTTTTCCAACCATTCATCTTCTGGTGGAGCAACTAACTTCTTCCAATACTGCGCTATCAAACATTTGGCTGCTGCCAACCCCATTCGGACCAATTTTGTCTGCCAAGGAGCTTCTCTAACATTATGTAACCCGAGCAAACACACCTGGGGTACAAGTTGTATCGGATCCTGAATCCACCCTGTCAATGAGCGAGTAACTAGTACCCAAAATTTCTGAATCACCCCACACTCCCACCAAATATGCAAAAAGGAGCCAGGTCCCCTACCACATCTCCAGCAAGAATTAGGAACCAAAGGGTACATAAGATGTAACCGTTCAGGTGTATAATACCAGCGTGTTAAGATTTTATATGCATTTTCTTGAACTAAAATACAATGAGATGCCCTCTGGACCTCTGCACAAATACGGGACCAATCATCCGCAGAAAACTGGAGACGAAGGTCCCTTTCCCAATGTATTTTGAAAGGAAGGGAAATCACCTCCCTACCCCTCAAATATTTATAGAGAATGGAAATCGGTCTCGGCACTCTACCCAACAACACCCATAGATTTTCCAAATGTTCAGATCCCTGAGGATTCCCCTTATCCCAACCAACCGAAATCATAAAATGCCTCAACTGCATATAAGCAAAAAATTCGCCCCCCAATCCCGGTTTTTTAGCCACTAACCCCGCAAAAGTAGGCAAAAAGCCCCCAATAAGTACATCCCGAAATATAATAATACCCTGAGATTCCCACCTCCGAAAAGCTCCCTTTTCCATTCCTGCAAGAAACCGCGGTTCCCCCGCTAGTGGAGCAAGAGTAGAAACCCCTCTATTTCCCCTCTCCTTTTGACACAGATATCCCCAAACCCGTATTAGATGGCAAAAAAATGGATTCTTTTGTCCCTGTAAGCGCTCTGAAACCGACAAAGAGGTCCACAACCAAGTATTCAGGGCACAATGAGGAACATAACTTTGCTCAATTTGAACTCCAGGCTTAAATACCGCTATCTTCCAATCAAGTAGAAAGCGAAGTTGTGCCGCTTCATAGTACCAATACAAATTTGGCAATGCCCTACCCCCGTCTTCCCGAGCAGACCAAAGCACCTGTTGACTCAACCGGGGGTGCTTCCCCTGCCAAATAAAAAAACGAATTTCCTTCTGCAATACCTGCAACAGTCGTTTAGGCACCACAATGGGGAGTGTTTGAAATAAAATAATAAGCGTGGTAAGATGTTCATTTTGATAACCGCAATACGTCCCCACCAGGATAACCATAACCCCTTCCAAGTCTGCATATCCATCCGCACTAAGCGTATTATTCTAGAATAATTAAGGTCATAAAGACGCGATAAGTCAGTAGGGAGCAAAATACCTAAATAACGAATATGATCCCCAGCTCGCCGTACTGGGAAATTATCAACCAACCACTGTGCTTCCCTCTCCTCCAAAGAAATATTCAAAAACTCGGACTTGTCCATGTTAATCGTAAAGCCAGACACACCTCTAAATTTCCCAAACACCTCTAGAAGCTCAGGGAAGGAAATCTCCGGATCCTTTACGTATAACAGAATATCATCTGCAAATAGCGCTAATTTATGTTCCCTCCCCCCTAAATGAATTCCCTTAATTGTCCCCAAATCCCGAATATAACAAGCCAAGGGTTCCAGATACAAAGCAAAAAGTAAAGGGGATAGTGGACAACCCTGTCTAGTCCCTCTGTAGATATTAAAGAAGTCTGTATAAAACCCATTAATATTAATACAAGCTCTGGGCCCCAAATAAAAATTCCGTATCCACCTCTCAAACATTCCCCCTATACCCATCTGTTCCATAACTGCCCACAAAAATTCCCAACTCACTTGATCAAATGCCTTTTCAGCATCAATAGATAATAGCACCATTTTACTATGATGTTGCTGAGCCTCCCATATCAAATGTAATGTTCGACGAATGTTATCTCCCACTTGACGCTTTTGGATAAATCCAGCCTGATCAACATGGACAAGTCCCGGTAGCACCCTCCCCAATCTCAATGCTAACACTTTTGCCAATATTTTAGCATCTACATTTAATAATGAGATGGGACGATACGCTCCACATTGCTCTGAATCCTTTCCTGGTTTCAGCAAGACCGTTATCCCTGCCTCTCGCATAGAATTAGGTAGAGAACCCCCATCTCGCACCCCATTACCAACCCTTACTAACAAGGAAATAATCTGTTCTCTAAAAGTTTTATAGAACACATTCGGCAACCCATCCAACCCCGGAGATTTACCTCCTTTTAAACCCCTAATGACCCCTGCCACTTCCCCTTCCGTTATTGGAATGTCCAACCCCCAATATGGCAATTCTTATGTTCTTATGGATCATGTGGAGGATAGGGATTGGGAGTGGAAGAGAACAGATGCTGCAATGTGATTTATTAATCACAATATGAAAAAGTTATTAATCAATTGCAGAGTTAACTGCTATTAACTTGTAGCCCTACTTTAATCCTCTCACTCCATTATTTTCTATCAGTTTTTTACACTCATTTTAGGGTCAGGCTCACCCAATCAGCAATACCCCTGCTACTCTAGCCCTGAAGTCACTCTGATAAAAAGAAGCGCTAGGATAATAGGCTCCAACATTTTTCAAAATAATTAGGGATGTCAAAACACCATGCAAAGCCGGGGAAGGAGCTTTCTCAATATTTGGAGTGCTCAGTAGCCACAGAGCTGGATCCTATGGGTAGAACTGCACTGGGATTCTTCCCCACAAATTAAGTCCTGTTTATGTACCCGACCCGTATGTAACATCTGGCGTTTATGCAGTATTTCAGACAGAAACGCTGGTCCTATCTAACCTGGAATGCGACTTTGAGGAAGTGGGGTGAAGGTTTCAGCCCCTGTGGAACTCCTCCACTAACTCTCTCAGGCTTCTCAAGAGGGGGAAATGGGCTCCCATCGCTTCTGCCTGAGGTCCAGCACGAGCGCTGCAAGCACCTATTGGCCTGCGCAATCCTCCCACTCGTACCGCCCAGGGAGCACGGACAGCACAAGCCTGCGGCTTCTCTTTCGCCCTGCAAGATTTGGCGGTGCGCACGTGCTGGTTTCTATCTACCGAGAGGATTTGAGGAGCCGCCACTCAATCCTACCAGCTTTCTGCTTCAAGGTATCAGTAGAGTGACGGGGAGAAGGCACCTGGGCATTGTGCGCTGGATTGTCAGCAAGTTGTATCTCGGGTATCGGACAGGAGAGAAGGGCCGTGAGAAAGGGAAGTTCCCGAATCATGACTCCAAGGCCGGGAACACCCTCTCATGCCTGCACCCGGGCCGGACCGCCGCTCCCACCCCATCCTTGGTACGCCACTGAGTTCTGGGCCAGCCAGGCAGTGATTGGCTGACCCAGAACTTCCTCTCCGACATCGTCGGGGAGAAGGCTTGAGGGCCGGCGCCTGGACCTTGTTTTCCTGTAGTTTCAGCGGTGGGCGGGGAAGCAGGGAGAGAGCCCATTCTTCGCGATCGCTTGTTCCAATTCCCCAAACACAGCTTCGGGACGCCGTCTCTGAAAATAGGACATTTCAGCGTCCTGAAGCTATGTGTGGGGACAACGGGACAAGGGATCTGAAAACGGAATGGTCCCATTCAAAACAGGACGTATGGTCACATTAACCATCCTAGACCTAAGGGCCCTGAATAAGTATCTGGCAAAACAAAAGTTCAAGATGGTTTCTCTGTGCACCCTTCTTCCCATGATCCATGACCATGTACTGAACTTAAAGGATGCTTACACTCACATACTGATTCAACTCAGTCACAGGAAGTATCTGCAGTTCTACATAGGGAAACACCACTATCAGTACTGGGGTTCTAACATTTTATCTTGCATCAGCTCCTAGGGTCTTCACAAAATGTTTAATTGCAGTTGTAGCATCACTGCACACACTGGGAGTGCACATTTCCTTATCTAGATGATTGGCTGGTCCAGAGCATATCAAAGGAAGGGGCACAAGAATCCATGCGCAGAACCAGTCAGGTGCTGGAACTACTAGGGTTTGTCAGCTGCTACCCTATGTTCTGGCTAGAACCAATTAGAGAAGTGTTGTTCATAGGAACCCTGCTTGACATGACTCAGGCCAGCACTTTTTCCCCCCACTACCACACATAGAAACCCTGATCTTTATAATGCTGCAAATTTGTCAGAGACAGCAGGTATCAGCTCAGCAAATGTTGAGATTAGTGGGCCACATGGCTTCAATTGTGCATGTTATATTCATGGCATGCATCCATTTCAGGCCAGCTCAGTAGATTCTAGTTTCTGAGGCTACTGGGAACCTTGTGGATGTCATCATGTACACACTTTCTCTCAAAAAGTTTCTTGTCTTGTTAGATGATTTTAAGCAATTTGGCCAAAAGATATCATGCCAAATTCCTCTGCCCCACAAGATGCTACTGACAGCACATCCAACCTGGGCTGGGGAGCTCATGTAGATGGGCTCCATACCTAGAGTCACTGGTCTGCTCAGGAGAGACAGCAGCAGATCAACCTCCTAGAGCAGGGGTAGGGAACTCCGGTCCTCGAGAGCCGTATTCCAGTCGGGTTTTCAGGATTTCCCCAATGAATATGCATTGAAAGCAGTGCATGCAAATAGATCTCATGCATATTCATTGGGGAAATCCTGAAAACCCGACTGGAATAAGGCTCTCGAGGACTGCAGTTCCCTACCCCTGTCCTAGAGCTATGGGTCATATGGAACACTCTAAAGCAGGGCTGTCCAAGTCCGGTCCTCGAGATCTACTGGCAAGCCAGGTTTTTAGGATATCCACAATGAATATGCATGAGAAATATTTGCCTGCACTGCCTTCTTGGTATGCAAATCTCTCTCATGCATGTTCATTGTGGATTTCCTGAAATCCAGGCCTGCCAGTAGATCTCGAGGACCGGACTTGGGCAGCCCTGCTCTAAAGGCTTTCAGAGATTAGCTATTGTATCACATTTGTCTTCATTCAAACCTACAATCAGGTTGCAATATATTTTGTCAACACGCAGGGAGGCACAGCTGGGCTTATACCTCCTGTATCAGGAAGTGGCCAGAATTTGGCACTGGGCTAGCGCTCAGGAGGTGCTACTCAGAGCCGCTTATCTAGCAGAGAAGAACTAGCTGAGGCAAATTTGGTTCCTCCAACTCCTGGAACTAGTTTGCCAAGATCTTTGGATACTAGAATGCTTTCCAACCTCATCACTCAGAATGAGGGATCCCTCTTGCACCCCACCCTCCAGTTCCTGGCCCTCAGGGCTTGATCTTGAGAGGCTACAGATCAGTTCCTTAAACCTGCCTGAGGGTAACTCTAGAGTCTTCTAAGACAGGTTTCATTAGAAGGTTATATGGCTTGAAGTGGAGGAGGTTTGCTGTCTGGTATGAGGACAACACCATAAAAACTATCTGCTATCCTATACAAAAGCTGCTTGAATACCTTCTACCTATTTGAATTTAGTCTAAAAACCAGTTCTGTAAGGGTACTTCTCAGTGTGGTTGGTGTTTATCAGGATCAAATCTCTCATTTACTAAAACTTGGCTTCCTTACATTATGCAGAATACAATCAATAAGTTATCTTCTTTCTAAAATATATCATCCCTCCATATTTTAGTTCATGCCCTGCTTATTTCATGATTGGATTATTGCAATATAGTCATGCTCAAAAGTTTGACCATGTTATCCCACGCTTATATATCAAATTTATATAATTCTGTCTGCAAGTTTGGAATTCCTGGTCAAGGTCTGCTTAACCATTGGACCAGGTGAGGCAATGGCGTGGGGCACTGGTGATTAAGGGTGCCTAGATCTTACCTTACCTTGTCTAATGTTTAAAGTCTTCTCTTTTCTCCCTCCTCCTCCTCCTCCTCCTGAGTCCAGTGTCTCTCCTCTTCTCTCACACTTCTGGTCCAGTCTCTTTCCCCCCATAACAGGTCTAGCATCGCTCCTTTGCTTTACTCCCTCTCCCCCATCCCCCATGGTTTTGTAAACTATGTGCACGTTACTGGCGGCAGCCTAAACACAAGCCACTTTCAGCCAGGCTCTGGGTCTTCCCTCTGCCTCTTCTAATGCAATTTCCTATGGGTGGGATGCAAGAAAGGGAAGGCCCTGGGTATGTCTGAAAGCACCTAGATTCAAGCTGCTGAGAGTGACTCACATAAAGTCTACAGAACCGCAAAGGAGGGGGGGGAGAGAGAGAGAAAGAAGAAGGAATGATGCCATGCCACCAGAGGAGAAGGAAGAGAGACTGAGTTATGGGGGGAAGGGGGAGGGGAAGAGGAGGAAAGAGATACAAGACCTGTATATATGTGTGTGTGGGGAGAGGAGTGAAGGTGATGTGGGAAGGAGGAGAGTGCCATCCCAATGCAAACTGGCTCAGGGTGCCAGAATCCCTTGCGCTGACCCTGTTCCTGGCTTTAATCTTGGTTTACCCTTCACATTGGCCTGCCTCTGATAAGTGGCATAGTGCAGGGGGTGCAGAGTGCAGACTGCCCTGTGCGCCGAGTAGGTAGGAGCACTGTCTCCTCTTCGCTGCATCCCGCCACACTCGCATCATCCCTCCCCCCACCCAATACCTCTGTATTATCTTCGGTACCTTGAGCAACTTCTACTTGTTGCTCGCGCCAGCCTGGGTCCCCTCTGTATCACTTACGGATCATGAGGCCAGGAAGTGAAATCAGAGGGAAATCCAATGCAAGTGCAAGAAGCATGCTGCTGAAGCCACTTGTGCTGGCGAAGATTTAGAGGTACGTGGGGGTGGGGAGAACAGCAGAAGTGTGGAATGGAGGGTGGGAAGGAGTGGGGGGCACCACCTACCCTTACTATGCCACTGTCTTTGATTATTGTTTGTAAATGCATTTTGATTTATAAGCAGGAGAGAAAGATGGGCTAAAAGTAAGAGGAGAATAAGGAAAGAGAAGAAAGATATTGGGCAATTTTAATAAAAAAAAAAAAGAGAAGGACTGAGGGATAACAAAAGACAATCACCAGAGAACATACTCAAAGGTAACACTGGATCCAGGGAAGGCTATACATAAGAAAGATCAATGGATTATGATTTGCAGGGAGCACTAACCACACTGGCAGGGACAAGGATTGGATTCTTAAAGACAGTCCAAATCACAGCCTCATCGCAGGTGGGGGTGGTCAGAGAACCCAGGTAGCGATAATAACTGGTGCGATCCACCTGCCCAAGTAGAGAATTAATGGAAATGGTGGCATTCAGAGGCACAAGCAGACCTGCAAATAGCAAAGATAAGACACCAAATGATTTCAAGACTCAGGATATTAGCACTAAGCATTAACTGTGAGGCAATGGAAGGAGAAAGAATTAACCAAGTTTTGTGATGTATCAGGCAATGTCATGTGATCAAGACAGCTGGCATTGCATACAACCCAGAGTCCACCCACAATCAAACACTAATGAAAGGTGTTATGCTAATGGATTTCGGTTGCTTTAGTCAAATTATGGGGTCATTTCCCAAAGAAAATTGTCAATATTATTTAAGCATTGGAAACATGACAAAGAAGACTGTGCAAGCTTTTTCATGGAAAATAAAGGATCAGTCCATGGATTATGTAGTTCGACCTTAGGAAAAAGTGCAAATTTAGGATCCCTTTTATCAAGCTGTGCTAAAGGTTTTAATTCTATGAGCCGATGCTCATAGAATTCCTGTGAGCATTGGAGTAGAGAATGACATGGTGAACAAACACTGTGGCATGGCGCGGTTTGCCCATGGCTACGGAGACACCAAAGCCTGACTTGCCGTAGCCACGGGAACAAAACTTTTCACCGCCTGTGACAACAATGAAAAAGCTTTGTCCCCACAGTTGGAAGCATTCCCCTCATGCCTTACCGCCATTAACAGCTTGTGGTGCAACACTGCTTGGGTCTCCCGCCCCCCTTCTCCCCAGTGTGGAGCCACTGTCGTTCGCCGCCACTGGGGATACCATTTGTAAACAGGCCTCCTTCCTGCCCTCCAGCTGCATATCCCCTCCGATGTCAGAGCTTACATTGGAGAGAAGCCTTCTGGGTCAGCCAGGGATTCCAGTTACCTAAACAATTCTCCTTCCAGGTGGGCTGCTCTGTCCTTCCTTCGGCCACACTTGTTCTTTTCAGAGACGTGGGCAGTGGCTCTTGTACACTGCATGTGGCTGACCCAGAAGCCATCTTTCTGATGTCAGAGGGAAGGCTTGTGGGTCAGCCCTATGCAGTATGCAAGAGTCGCTGCCCACGTCCCTGCAAAGAACAAATGTGGCTGAAGGCAGGAAGGAGCAGCCCAGCTGGAAGGCCCTGAAGGGAGCGAGCGTGGCTCTGAAGGGAACAAGTAAGGGAGAGAGGGAAGGGAATGTATTGGTACATGAGAAGGGCACAAATTTGGGGCAAAGGCTGGAGGCGGGGAGGGGGCATAAACTCTAGACACAGAAGGGAGGGAGGGGGCACTAACGGGACATAGGAGGGAAGGAATAGAAAGGGAGAATTGTTGGGGCTTGAGTGTGTGAGTGAGAGGAAAGGAAGAAAGAGGAAAATTGTTGGGCATAGAAAGAGAGGAGTGAGGTAAAGATATGAGGTACAGAAGGATGAGAGGGAGAAATGTTGGATATGGTGGAAAGAGAACAGAGGGACAGATTGAAGGGGATGTAAGGGGGAGGAATGTTGGACATAATGATGGAGGGAGAGGTATAGCATGGTGCTGGAGAGGGGTGATAGAAGGAGAAATATTGGACATTGGGCTGAGGGGCAGTGGTGAAAAATGTTGCACCTGATCTGGGGGATGAGAGAGGGAGAAATGTTGAATGTGGCAGTAGAGGGAGTGGGAGAAATGCACTCTGGATCTCTGTCTCTCCTCACTCCCTGTACACAGGCGGAGGGGATCATAGAAAGGTGAGATGATGAAGGCAGGGAGATGGGACAGGAGAAATACTAGAAAGGGATGTATAGGAGATATAGAGAAGGGAGATGCTGAACATGGAAAACAATACATACACAGAGATAGAAGCGATGTCAAATGGCCAGGAGATCCTAACAAGTGAGTTAAGAGAAGACAAAAGGAAACACACCAGTACCTGAGACCAACATGATATGAAGAATAAAATGATGAGACAACAAAAGGTAGAAAAAAATAATTTTATTTTCTATTTTGTGATTAGAATATATCAGATTTGAAATATGTATCCTGCTAGAGCTGGTGTTAGACATATCTAGGGACCACAAAGCCCAGGCCATGCTTCTTTAGCTTCCAGCTGGCTTAGGGCTCTCTCTGACCAGAGGGCAGTTGCCCTAGTTGCAGTCCTCTAACACTATTCTTCTCATGTGTGACTGTGGTATTCTATTAGAATGATTTTTCTGTGTAGTATTCTGTAATAATATGGCTTATTCAGTTTTCTCAATAGTGGAGGTAATATATGTGAAGGGGAGGGGAGGCAGAGGTTTTGTTGATCTTTGCTCTATATTATTTATGTTGTCAATAAAGGAGTGTAGTTGGTTGAGTACCATTTTTTTCCTTGATCTTTGAAATGAAAAGTAGGTTGGAGACAGGCTTAACGTTGCTGAGTGTGTCCAGGTCAAGTGTGGGTTTCTTCAAGAGTGGTCTAATGATTGCTGATTTCCAGATTGTAGGCACAGAGCCTGAGTGCAGTGAGGCATTGATAAGAGGGAGGACTGAGCATGTAGAAGCATATTTTACCTCAACTTGGAGGTGTGATGGGCAAGGATCTAGGATGGAGCTGGATGGCTGAAGGGAGTCAATTTCGTAAGATCATCGAGTGAGACATTGTTGAAGAGGATTTGTTTTTTAGTTGTGGGTTTGGGGATTCTGTTTGGGCAGAAGGATACTGGTGTGACAGGTGGGAACATATATTGTCTATTTTTTCAGCGAAGAAGTCTGAGAGTGATTCACTGTCAAGGCTGGTGTTCAGATGTTGATTGTCTCCTTGTGGTGCTGAGAATATCTTTTTGGATAATGTGAAGAGGTTCTTTGATCGGTTGGGGGGTTTTAGTCTCAAATTTCAGTACATTTGGCCCCACTATGTAAGCTCATTCAGTCAAGTTTTCAAGCTATCCCTCATGAATGTGTACGAGAGTTACCAGTTGATATTGTGTATTTGAATTTTCAAAAGGCATTTAACAAAGTACTTCATGAAAGACATCTGAGGAAATTAGAAAGTCATGGATAGGAGGTAATGTCCTATTATGGATTAAGAAGTGGTTGAAAGACAGAAAACAGAGTAGGCTTAAATGGTCAACATTCTCAATAGGTCTGTGCTGGGACTGCTGCTTTTTAATATATTTATCAGTGATCTAGAGATGGGAATAACTAGTGAGATAATTAAATTTGCTGTTGACACAAAGTTGTTCAAAGTTGTTAAATCGCAAGAGGATTGTGGAAAATTGCAAGAGGACCTTGTCAGACTGGAAGACTGGGCATCAAAATGGCAGAAGATGTTTAATGTGAACATGTGCAAAGTGATGCATGTGGGAAAGAGGAACCCATACTATAGCTGAGTGATGTAGGGTTCCACATTAGGAGTCACTGCCCAGGAAAAGGACACAGATGTCATTGTTGAGGATACATTGAAACCCTCAGCACAATGTGCGGCGGCAGCTAAGAAAGCAAATAAAATGTTAGGAATTATCAGGAAAGGAATGAAAAACAAAGATGGAAATGTTATAATACTCTTGTATTGCGCTATGGTATGGCCGCACCTTGATTACCGTGTGCAATTCTGGTTGCCGTATCTTAAAAAAGATATAGCAAAATTAGAAAAGGGAAATGAAAATTATGAAGAAAGGCTAATGTGGCTAGGGCTCTTCAACTTGGAGAAGAGATGGCTCAGGAGTGAAATGATAGAGGTCTATAGAGGTCTATAAAATACTGAGTGGAGTGGCAAGGATAGATGTAAATCGCTTGTTTACTCTTTCCAAAAATACTAGGACTAGGGGGAATGCAATGAAGCTACTAAGTAGTAGATTTAAAACAAACCAGAGAAAATATTTCTCCACTCAACCTGTAATTAAACTCTGACTTATTGTAATCACAAAATAGAAAATAAAAGTATTTTTTCTACCTTTTGTTGTCTTGTCACTTTATTATTCAAATCATATTGCCCCCAGGCTCTGGTTTCTGTTTGTTTTCTGTTAACTCGCTTGCCAGGGTCTCATGCCCATTTGATTGTTTTCTTCTTTCTCAGTGCTCACCATCCATCTTCCATCTCTGTACCTTCCCTTCCATTGCCATATCCAACATTTCTGTTTTATTAAATAGTGGGGGTTATGCATTTATTTTGATTTTCATCGATGTTTGCATCTTTTTTTCTACATGTTCTAAAATGCGGGGACAGGATAATGTACGCTGATTTTTGTATATTCATGTCTGTTCTAAGCTCTTATATTGGCACACTTTTTAATTTCGTTCTAACTAATTCATTTTTTTTTTTTTTTGGTTTTATTTTCGGCTTTTTAAAGTCATCCCATTGATATACTCATCAATTATTTAGATTTTTGGTTTACATTATGGGCTCCTTTTACTAAGCTGCGATAGCAGTTTTAGTGCGCGCTTAGCACACGCAGAATTGCCCCGCATGTTAGCTTTGAGTTGGTGTTAGTTCTAGCCACGTAGCGCGGGTTTAGTGCGCACTAAAATGCTGCGTGCGCTAAAAACGCAATCGCAGCTTAGTAAAAGGAGCCCTATAAGGTATGTTGTAATTTTGATTTTCATTTCTGTGATTTTTTCTTTACCTTTTAAATGACCAGATATTGATTAAAAGCTCTTTATGTATGTATTTCTTTATGTATAGAGAACATTTGCAAAATCGTGCTCCACCCTGAGGAAAAGGTATGCATTACACCTTATTTCAAAGTTTCTTTTCTTAAACATTTGGTAGAATTGGTGCTGGCATTTACTTCCCTACACTTTAAAATGCTATTCACTTTCATATGTTACAATGCATTAAGCATGGAATTATTACTAATCATAAGATGTTTCTGTGATCATAATGTCATAAAATAAGTTTTGGTTCTTTACAGCATTCACAATAATGTCGCTTTGATTTATTTCATATGTCCATATTTCAAAAATATGTCACACTGTATTAGCCATGTAGCCATTACTCATTACAAGATGTTTTCTTTGTGATTATAATATTGCAACATGAGCTTTTGGTTTTTTATTATGTTATGCACAAAAATGTTGCATTTATATTTTTCCTGTATCTATTTTTAAAAAGTGGTGTGGGTTTGCTAATGGTTTCATAAGAACATAAGAACATAAGAAGTTGCCTCCACTGGGTCAGACCGAGGTCCATCTCGCCCAGCGGTCCGCTCCCGCGGCGGCCCATCAGGTCTGCGACCTGTGAAGTGGTTTCTGACCACTTTTATAACCTACCTCAAGTTCTATCTGTACCCCTCTATCCCTTTATCCTCCAGGAACCTATCCAAACCCTTCTTGAACCCCTGTACAGAGTTCTGGCCTATCACTTCCTCCGGAAGCGCGTTCCATGTGTCCACCACCCTCTGCGTAAAAAAGAATTTTCTAGCATTTGTTCTAAACCTGTCCCCTTTCAATTTCTCCGAGTGACCCCTAGTGCTTGTGGCTCCCCTCAGTTTGAAGAATCTGTCCTTATTTACTCTCTCTATGCCCTTAAGGATTTTGAAGGTTTCTATCATGTCCCCTCACATCTGTCTTTTATGTTTTTTTTACAATTATTTTAAACTGTTTTATAGTTTATGATATTTACCATGGGTATGTGCTCCTCTTTTGTTTTCCTTCCTGTTTTCCTTTTGTTCCCCCTCCCTCTCCTTCGTTCCCCCTTTTTTCCTCTCCCCTTTCCATTTTCCCTCCCACCTTCTATTTCTCTTTCCTTCATTTTTCCCCGTCCTACCTTCTTTCCTTTTTTACCTCTTTTTTTTTTTTTTTCCAATATCTCCCCTAAGACATATTATTTTGTTTATAAACATTTTAATTCCTCTCTGTATGGAGGTTTCTAAGCTTGGATATGTAGATATGTTCAATATATTGGTATTATGTTTTCCTTTTTTTTATATATATATATAAATGATGTCTCATTGTTTTATTATGTGTTTAATTACATATTTGGTTTCATTATATATTCTTTTAATTTTGTATATATATATATATATATGGTTTTTATGTTTTGCATTATTTTATTGTAGGCCCCTGAGGAAGCCTTACAACCGAAACACATATGTATCAGGTCTTGAGTGAATAAAAAGATTGAGCACCATAGGTCTCCTCTTTTGTTTTCCTTTGTTTTATCTTGAGGAGGTAGAATCTCCTGTTTGGGTGTATCCTTCCCTTCCATTGCCATATCCAACATTTCTGTTTCTTTCCCACTGTCTGCCATCTCTCTCTCTCTCTTTCCTGTCTTGTGCCCTGGGTAAAACCTCTCTATTCCACTCCATGCAGCATCTCTCCCTTCCTCCTCTCCATTATCACATGCAACATTTCTTTCTCTCTCCCCATGCACCATCTCTCCCTGCCCTCCAACCTATGTCCAACATTTCTCCTTCTCTCTTCTCCATGCATGTCTCCCTTTCCTCCACCATATGCAGGATTTCTCCCTCTCACCCCTTTCTACCTCTTTGTTGCATCTCCTTTCTTCTTCTCCAGCCCATGTCCAATAATTTTTCCTCTCTCCCCGCCATATGCAGCAGCTTGCCATCTCTCTCTCCAATCCCCCTGTCTAGCAGTTTTCCCTCCCTCCCATCCCCCTGTGCAGCACCTCCTGACCCGACCGACACCCTCATCATGATATATGATATTCCTTCAGGCCTCCAACAGCAGCAGCAGCGGTGGCCAACTGTTAGAAGCAGTGCCAAACAGGCTGTTTGTGACCTGCTCCACTAGGGTTTCTCTGTCACGTCATCAGCGACGTCATCAGTGAAATGGCAGAGAGCAAAGCAGCGAAGTTCCCGGACCATGACGCTGACCCCGGGAACACCCCTTCATGGTCTGCTTTCAAACAGTGCAAGACAATTGTAAAATAATACAAAACCTTGCAAAAAAAAAAAAAAAAAAAGAGCAAACTTACCAAAACCATAAAGCCTTGACACACCTATGAAAAGACAGTGCTATAACTATTACAGGTACATTGGGCCTTAAAGCATCAATATATCAACTACTGGGAAACTAGAACATGCTCTACCATTAGAGATTCCTACATAGACAGTAAGGACCAGATTGTATAAATGGCACCATTGTCAGTGGCTGCCAATTGCGCATCAATCACGCGAAGGTGCTGCTTAGAGAATCGAGCCTTTGGGAAAGGTAGGCACAGGTATTCAGAGCCTACATTTCCGGCGCCAACTTTTCATGTGAATCGTTCCTACAGAGGCACATTATAATACCTAACACCTCGCCTATTGTAGTGTTAGGCATCATAAAACGCCTCCGTAGGTACGATTTTAGCACCAATTTTTTTTTAAAGCGCTGTTAGGTGCCTATGTTTGCCCTTTAAAATTATTATTTTTCTTTTTTAAACAGCATTTGTAACTTAAGTTATGCACCAGTAGGGCACTTACCAGCACCTAACATAAGGCAATATTTATAGAATCTGGGCCTACAGGCTAGTGGAATCCTTCACCTCACTGACATGTGCAGAGCATGGACATACCCTCATCTGATATAAAATGGGAGACTACAAAAAACATGCATACAAAAACTGAAATGGATGCCCTGCTTCCCACTTCCAAGAAAACCAGACTCTATGAACAGTGCAATACTGACAAACCAAACAAAAATGTAATTTCCCCAAGTGGAAACATTCCAATCCTTAAAAATAATTAAATAATAATTTTCTTTTCTACCTTTTTTGTCTGGGCATTTTATTTTTTTAATTGGATTGGTCTCAGTCTTTTCCACTGTTCAACCTTCTGTTTGCCAGGTTTGTTTTGCCTTTTTTTTCTCTCCTTTCCTTCTCCACATTTGGATGGGATTGATCTTTCTTTTTAGATTTTTATTTTCATTTCTCTCTTCTCTATTTTTATATCATCCATCTAATTTTACTCTCATTCTCCCTTTCCCTTACCTGCTAGTCCTTTGTCTCCTTTTCACCTCTTATTTACTCACCAGCTTTTTACATCTCCCCACACTTCATGCCTTCTTTCTTACCTCCCTATTTCACAACTTTACTTGTTCTCCCAAGCCATCAACACAACCCCACTCATACCTACCAATGGCCAGGTCCTCACTATCCCTCAATTTCCACTGTCTCTCCATCCATAATTCCCTGCTCTGTCCTCCCAGTATTCACAAGTCAGTCACCAAGTCCCAGCCTTCTTCTGCTGTATTCCCATCCCCTTCCAAGTTCCATCCCTCTGTTTCCTTTCTCCCTCCATCCATTTTCTACTCGGTTCCCCATCCCCCACCCTTCAGTATAACCCATTTTTTGCTCTTTACAAGGTATGTTATCCATTTGATATATCTTCTGTGCATACAATATGTCCACCATCCATTCCCTCTGTGTCCCTATCCACCTGTTCAACATCTCTCTTCTCCTCACAATCCAACATTTCTCTCCCTCCTTCAGTTCAGTGTCTCTTCCTCTCTATTTTCCCCTCTCCATCTGGTCTCTCTTTTTTCCATCCACTTACTCCTCTCTCTGGACCAATATCTCTCCCTCCCTTTTTCTTTACCCTCCACTCAACCCCATGTTCAGCATCTCTCTTCCTCCATAGGATACGTCTCCCCCCTCTTTCTTTAGCCCCCTCATTGGATCTACCTCTCCCCATCCCCAAGTCCAGCACTTCTCTCCCTCCATCTCCTCCAAAGTACAGCACTTTTTTCCTTCTGTGTGCTCTCCTCCTCCTCTCTGTACCCCCTGTCTCTTTCTCACCCCATTCATTGGATCTCTCTTCCGTCCCCATCCCCCAAATCTAGCACCTCCATCCCTCTTTGTTTCTCTTTGAATATCTTTTCCTATGCATGCACCCCCCCCCCCCCCCTTTTTCCATCTGTCACTTCACTCTTGCTTCCCTTCTCTTCTTCTGGTGGTCATCTAAGCTTCCTCTGCATTGTCAGCGGTGTCAGCAATGTAAGCAAATTGCTTCAACCAGTCC
The DNA here is from genome assembly GCF_902459505.1 of Geotrypetes seraphini. Lineage (NCBI taxonomy): Eukaryota > Metazoa > Chordata > Amphibia > Gymnophiona > Dermophiidae > Geotrypetes > Geotrypetes seraphini. The sequence continues at coordinate 105,055,090 of NC_047088.1, read as the reverse complement.
TGAGGACCTTTCTTCAGTTACATCCCACCCCTAAGGAAACAGGAGGTCGGTTCAGAAGGGGCAGGATGTGGCTAAGGCTTTCGGGGCTGGACAAAGCAGTGTGTTTATACCTGTATAGCTGATGCTGCTTGTGACACAGAGGAAGCTTAGAGGACCGCTGTAAGGATAGAAAGGGAGTGATAGGGACTTGTACAGAGAAAGAGGTACTGGACTTGATATACTGCCTTATACCAAGGTTTTAGAGTGGTTTATAAGAAAAAATAATTAATTTGTACACATAGCCTACATCCATTTACACAATATTAGCTTTAAACCTACCCACGTTTACACAATAACAAACAGCAAACTAACAGAGCAGCAAATCATTGGGGGAAGGCAGAGAGAGAGAGGTTCTAGATTTGGGGAGGGGGGGTGGAAGCATGGAGAGAACACAAGGTACTGGACCCTGTGGGGAAGGGAAGAGAGAGATAGAGATGCTGGGCTGTGTAGAGAGGGGTCGGAGGGCGAGGGTTGTAGGGAGAAGGGAAGGAAGAGAAGAGTTGCCTGGTTGTGCAACAGGTAAACATAGCTTGCAGTACTTTTTGGTGTCTCTGCCACACTTTACTGTGTTACCAGGTTTTACTAGTTCTGCCTTGGCATCTCTAGTTTGTACCAGAGACAATGGAAGGTGAAAATGGCTATTCCAGCTTCTCTGGTTCTCAGCCCACTGCTCCAGAGCTACCTAGTTACCCAGTTTCAGGAGGAAAACTGGCCAGTCCTGCTGTTGAATTTACATTTCTATTCATTGTACTATTTGTAATCCCTGAATCTGTCCATGGAAATAAGCGCTCCGGTTAGGGTTGTCAGATTTTCTCTTTGAAAAAAAGAGGACACCTTGTCCCACCCTGTTCCGCCCTACCATGTTCTGCCAACAGCTCCGCTCCATTCCACCCCTCCTCCACACTAACCTCCCCAAGCTCGGGTCAGCATCTGTGCATGCGTGGATGTTGGTGTGATGATGTCATGCACATGTGTGCATGTTTATGACATTGTGTTGACATCTGCACATATGCAGACACCCTCCAGATGCAGCCCTGAGGTTGGAGACTTCCACAACCTGGACAAATTGCCAGATTTTGGAAATCCCTCCAGGCACCTGGACAGTCCTATAAAAAGTGGATATGTCCAGGTTTTCCCGGATGTCTGGCAACCCTAGTTCCAGTCCCATAATGAACTAGCATAGATTTTTCAGAAATCCAGGCATGGCCTAAAATATCCTTTCTGGGACAGGGTAACTTGGCAGCAATCTAGCTCTAACCACTAAGCCACTCTATTTGAAGCATATGCTTGCATATTTCTCATGTTTACTCACAAATTATTACCGTTGTTAGGTACACAGCTTTTTGCTGCTACCTGGAGAGGTGAAATATGAGAAGGTGACCATGAATGAAGAATTGGGAGGGGGGGGAGAGAGGTAGAAGACATGGAAGTGAATGTGACTTGGGTGGAAGATGGGGGTGAGAAAAAAGAAATTGGGCTCCCTGGTAAGGGAGGCCGTAAAAGTATGTTTGCTCAGGGTAGGGTTACCAGACGAAAACCCAGACATGCCCTCTTTTTAGAGGACTGTCTGGTTGCCAGAGGGATTTCCAAAACCTGGCAGTTTGTCCGGGTTTTGGAAGGCCCCGAGCTCGGGGGCTGCACCTGGAGGGCCTCTGCATATGCACGGATTTTGAAATGATGATGTCACATGCATGCGCATGTATGAATGATATCGTGTCAATGTCCACACGTGCAGAAGTCCTTCAGATGCGGCACTGAGCTTGGGGAAGGAAACAAGAGGTTTGTGGGAGGGAAGGGAGGGACAGGGCAGAACGGGGCAGGGCCAGGTATCCTCTGTTGTTGTTTTTTAAGTGGACATCTGGTAACTCTAGCCTAGGGCCCAATATAGTGTTAATCTGACCTTGATTATATGTTTGCAATGGAGCTTACCTGCAGTAGAAACTTGCTGCAGTAGATTAGACAATGTGCTCAGGTTGCTGGAGAAGCTGGTGTTCTCTGCTACCTACAAATGAAATGTAAGAACTTAAAATATGTCATGCTAAGTATGGTCCATTAAGCCCAGTATCTTATCATCAATAGTGGACAATCCAAGTTGCTTGAGAATACTCAGAGAAAAGTAGGAGATGCCATTCCCCTTAAAAAGATATACCTATTCAGTGCTCATTTTGGTTTTATATATACAATACATGACTCTCCGCATAAATCAATACAACACCATATGATATACCTAAAACACACAGGCTTTATAGTACGAGTACTATCTATTACTTTTAATATAACCTGACTTAGATTCTGAAAAGTTACCTGTATGGTCCATACATTGTGCTATAATGTAGATATCAAGGACACAGGAGGGTAGGATGCATAGAGAACCAGGATTCTTGAACAGTCTTTATTAAAAATGAAATGTAGAGAATATTCCAGAAGGAATCTGAACATGGCTGTGTTTCGGCTAACAAGCCTTCACCAGGAGTCAAGAAAACCTTCTTGTTCAAATACAGAAGGGTCAAAGTCCAAAGGCGTGTATAAATGATAATGTACCAATGATAATACATTTGTGGAACATTGTGCTCCTTGTACTGCCCTTATTTGTTACTCCTTTGGACTTTGTGTAACCCTTGGCCTCCTATGGTACCTGTGGTTGGTTATGTGCACAAGAGGCAGGCCAGAAGAACATTATTGGGTAAATAGGACAAATAGAAATTCCCCTTTTACCAGTATATTCAGGGTTCTAGGACACTGATCCCCTGGGCTATACTGTATGCATAGAGGTAGCCAGCTGCTTAGAGGAATTTTCTGCCAGCTCCCACCAAACTATTAACCAGAGAAAGACAATGCTTCTCCCTACTCCAAACTGCTCAAGTCGCTTCACTGGCTCCCTGTTCACTTCCGCATACAGTTCAAACTCCTCTTACTGCTCTACAAGTGTATTCATTCTGCAGCTTCAGTATCTCTCATCCGGGCTGATATTCAAAGTGATTTACATTGCTTAGGACTGCCCAACTGCCATATTCAGTGGCACTTAACCAGGCAACGCTTTAGAACATTGGCTCTGACCAGACACATCTCAAGTAAGCAGGTCAGAGGCGGTATAGGGGGTGGTGCTGGGGAGGAGCTCACAGTTATGTATGTGCCAGCAATATTCAATGCCAGCACCTGCATAGCTAATGGGGGGAATTTAGGAGAGCTTCAGAACTATTCTATATTCGCTTGGGTAGCCATGTGGGCCCCGGTACTGAATATCCACTGGGACCTGCATAAGCTCCGGTGGCAATCCCTCTTAAATTAGCACTAGATATTCAGTGTCAGTGCCTGGACATAGCCCCATATATTTAGGAGGAAAGAGGAGTATCTCAGTCTTGGACATATTTAGTTTCAGATGATGGCAGGACATCTAAGCAGTAATGTCAGCCAAACAGGCAGAGACCTTTTCTTGGACTTAAGATGAAATTTTGGGTATAGAGAGGTAGATTTGGGAATCATCAGCATATAGTTGATACTGGAAGCCATGGGAAGAGATCAGGGCACTGAGGGAAGAGATATAGAGAGAGAAAAGGCCCAAAGACAGAACCCTTGGGTATGCTAACCGCTAGCGGGACCTACAAGTGTACTCACTATGGCTCTTCTATATCTCTCCCTACACCTTGCCCTAAGAACTCCGTTCTTCAAGTCTCTCTTGTCTGTACCCTTCTCCTCTACTGCAAACTCCCGACTCTGCCTCTTCTGCCTTGCTCCGCCATATGCCTGGAACAACCTGCCTGAATCAATACGCCAGGCTCCATCTCTGGCAGTATTCAAATCCAGGCTCAAAGCCTACTTTTTTGAAGCTGCATTTAGGTTCTAACGCTTCCAACTTGTAATACACTATATCTGTTTCTCATTCCCTCTGTAGCCCCAACTCTCTCTACCTCTTCATCCCTTTATATTTTTCTTCATGAGCAGTATACAGTATATTGATTCACCCTGTGTCCTGTATGTCTGTCATAATTAGATTGTAAGCTCTTTCAAGCAGGGACCCTCTCGTGCATGACTCCATTAGACTGATAGGCCAGCTACAACAATTTTGTAAGGCCTTGTTTTCAACAACATTTTAAACAACATTTAAATGACTTAACTATAGTATCAAAGAATTGACAATAATCCAGCTTTTTTTCTTTTATGCTCTCTTATGCACTCTAGTCTTAATTACATGTGAACTGAGTCGAGCTCCGTTGGGAGATGACCCGGTACATAAATTGAAGACTAGATTAGATTAATGTACAGTGCTGCGTGTATCTGGTAGCATTATAGAAATAATAAATAGTAGTACAGTTGTAGTAGTAATAGTATAGTTCACCCCTTCTCTGTATCTAATTATAGCGAACCGCAGAAATTGTCTGTGCAGCCTTTATAATTACAAGTATAGAACAGTTTATCCCATACAACTATAGTCCATAACAAAAGTTAATGCTGGAGCCCTGCGATATTCTGAAGTTACTTTTACCACAACCTGTTGCATTCAGATTTTTTATATTCTTTATAGTGTATATTATTTCCATTCACACTCCTATCTACACCTACTTTAGTTCATTAAACTCGATATACCTCTATTTGGGTTAATTTTACTAAAACCATGGCAAAAGTGACCTTAGTGTGCTGCTTAAATGTGTCCTTCCCATGCGTTAAGGCCACTTGTGCCCCAGCTAGAAAATGGGCCCATTTCCTTAATGGCAACGTGCTAATTTCGTCATTGCCGTGCGGCCATTAAAAAAAATTACCGCATGAACCCTTACCAACACCAGTTCTATAGGTGGTAAAGACCTAATCATTAACCCCATGCTAATCAATTAGCACATAGCAATGCCTCACATATTAACTGATTAGTGCTGTCATGCCCATTCTGCACACCCAAACACGCCTCCTTAGACAAAACTAAGAAAAACTATTTTAATGCATGGTGTACGTGTGCAGATAGGCACATTTACTGCGTGGTGGCAGTGGCGTAGCTAGGAAAGTTGATGCCTGGGACGGTGACACCTGGCACCGCCATGCCAAGTGCCCCCTTGCTCTTCCTCACCGTGCTGTGTGCCCCCACCCCTTGCCACTTGAGTGCCTCCTCTGTCTCCCCACGTACCTCTTGAAATGTTTTCCATCAAGAGTGGCACCTTCTACCTGCTGCTCATGCAGACCTTGGCTCTCTTTTGATGTCATGCACTGTTCCCACAGGAGGAGACAGAGAGCAGGAGAAGCGCCAGCGCTGGCATCCCCGTGAAGACTGCACAATCTGCCCCACCCCCTTACTATGCCATTGAGTGCACATTCTGCGGTAAGCCTTTTTAATGTGTGGTAAGCATATGCTAATGCTTACCGCAGTTTAGTAGAATGAATCCTATGGGGCTCATAATTGAAATTTAAACGCGTCTAAAAACCTGCCCGCCAGAACATGGACGACCTAAAAGACAGGTCGTCTAAGTGCCGATAAACTGAGTTTCTGGACATATCCAGGGACTTTTTAGGCCTTTGAATGTTGCTGTGCGCCCAGAGCTAAAAGGGGTATATTTGGAGGAGTGATTAGGGTGGTATTTGGGCGGTATGTGAGCCAATCTAGACTTAGTCATCCTGCAGGGATAATCAAAGGTTACATGAGACTTCCTGGATGAAACTTAGACGTTGTGAGTTAGATAATGTAAAAGCAGGTATAAGTGCCAAAAAGGTATCCAAAGTGACAGATAACAACTGCAGAGACAATGTAAAGACCCCCACACATTCCCCTAATGATCAATGACCCCCCTCACACTTGCCACAAATATCTGAATAAAAACATTCATATCTGTCTCTGGAACATCAGCACCTGGTATAGGAAAGCCTAGTAGAGCTGCATACAGGTGTCTTAAGTAGCCGTGGGGGAGGGGGGCGAGGCTGGTGAATCATAGAGAGGCAGACCCAGGCCCATAAGCCACTCTAACCACTACATTCATGGTGGAAAATATGAGCCCACCAAAAACTCCCCAAATCTTTCTATACTGCCATATAGGTGGCACCTACAGCCATAAGTGCAACTGGGGTTGCATAGTGTGTTTTGGGGGAGGGGTTGGGGGGCTCACCAAATCCTATAAGTAGTGCCCTGTAAGGTGTCCCACTGATCTGTTGCCATGTGTAGATGGCCAGTCCATCACATTGCTGACCCCTCCCACGTCCAAATGGTCTTGTTCTGGGCGTTTGGGACTTAGAGACAAATTTTTGGTCAAAAATGTGGTATAAAGATAGACATACTGGTGGTCTGGACGATCAATGGCCTGGATGTCCAGATAGACAATTTTTGGGGAAAAAAAATTCTATACATTTTTCGAGAATGGACATTTTTCCACTGACAACTTTGGGCATCTAGTGCCATATGTCCGAATTGGACAGATAATTCTTTTTATAATAGGGAACACAAATTAACAAAGAGGAACAGTGACAGGGCAGGGAAAATAAAGGATGGGGATAAGAAACATAGAAACATAGAAAATGGTGGCAGAAAAGGGCCATAGCCCATCGAGTCTGCCCATTCCAAGTGCCCGCCCCCCTGAATTTACTCCCCTAAAGAAGGATAAGGTAGGAGGATGTGAAATTGGGAGAAGAAAAGCCAATAAGCTGGAGTATATGAAGTTACTGTAGTAAATCTGACGGATAATCAAAACGATTGAGATCTTCAAAAACTAAACATTGCTCACATTAATGAAGAAGGCCAAGACAGCAATCCCAGTGGAGTTCTTCCGGCTCTCGCTTAGGTTCAGTTTGTTGATGGTGTGCACAATATGCATCTATGTAAAGTAAAGAGAGAGAAAAGAATAGGGATAAATTTCAAAAGGTACTGTATGGTTGCAAGATGCATAACTCAGGAACCATTGTGCTGACCCTGGGTTTCTGTCATCTGCTAGTCATTCAGAATTCATTCTCATTTTCCATGTGTGGAAATTAATAACACTGCATATACACCTTTTTCACATATGTAGTTAATTCTGATTCAAGTGCAGGTTTGGACTAGACTGGTTCTCTGTTTCCAAAGTGGAGCAGAGGATGAGAATACTTTAATACTGCATCTTTTCAGAGATAGTTTTTTAATCCTGTACTAGTTATTTAGGGGCCCTTTTTCTAAATTGCAGTACATTTTGCACTTACCACATTTTTTTTTTTAACATCATTTTTATTACCACATTTATAATGCAAAAATTTATGTGTGGTAAGTGCAAAACCTGTGTGGTACATGCAAGGGGCATTCACTGCTTCAATCCTAGATTTGCCACACAAGGCACACACTGTAGTTAATGCATGGCCACAGCATTACATGCCTTGGCCAATAGTGTGGGCCTTCCACATTATTGACCAGGACATGTAAAACATGACAGTGCATTAAAAGGATTATGACAGCTACCCGCAACAGTGATAAGCCCCCTCCCTCTGAACACAACCCCAAACCCTCTGATATACAGCCCTGCCTCCTATTCACACCCAACTCCTCCTGCTGTTAACCCCAACCCCTGAGCACAGTGACGTAGTAAGGGTGAGGGGCGCCTCTTCCTGCTGCATGTGCATCCCCTTCGATGTCACTTCCTAGGCGCGGGTCCCGGAAGTGACATCAGAGAGAGTGCCAAAAAGGTTTGGGGGAAGGCAAGGAGAAGAGCGGGCAGGCAGGAAGCAAGAGAGTGTGTGGGGGGGTGAGCAGGGGGGGGCGCCGCCGCGCTCTTAGGAAGACTGTACCCTGGGAGGGCTACACAGCCCTTACTACACCACTGCATGAGTACACACCCCATTCTTTTAATGCTCATCCCTCTTCATGTTACAAACTTAACCCCTCCTGCTGTCAACCCAAACATCGTGACACAAGCCCAACATCCAAAGAACAATCTCCAACTTCTCCAATGCCAGCCTGACCTCTGTACAACAATCCCCCAACCTCCTAAATGCTATATATGCCCTATGATAGTGCATTATTAATTTTTTTTCCAACCTACTAGCAAGGTGATAACTGTGCTATTTAAGTATTACGCGGCGGCCCTTAGGTCAAAGACCAGTGCCCTGAGTCTAGCCTTACCTGCATACGTTCTGGTTCAGCAGGAACTTGTCTAACATTGTCTTGAATCCCTGGAGGGTGTTTCTCCCTATAACAGCCTCAAGAAGAGCGTTCCAGTTTTCTACCACTCTCTGGGTGAAAAAGAACTTCCTTACGTTTGTATGGAATCTATTCCCTTTTAACTTTAGAGAGTGCCCTCTCGTTCTCTCTACCTTGGAGAGGGTGAACAACCTGTCTTTATCTACCTGTCTTTATCTTTTCAAGGGAGAAGAGGCCCAGTTTCTCTAATCTCTCACTGTACAGCAACTCCTCCATCCCCTTAACCATTTTAGTCGCTTTTCTCTGGACCCTTTCGAGTAGTACTGTGTCCTTCTTCATGTACAGTGACCAGTGCTGGACACAGTATTCCAGGTGGGGGCGTACCATGGCCCAGTACAGTGGCATGATGACCTTCTCCGATCTGTTCGTGATCCCCTTCTTAATCATTACTAGCATTCTGTTCGCCCTTTTCGCCTTCGCCACACATTGCACGGATGGCTTCATTGACTTGTCGACCAGTACTCCCAAGTTTCTTTCCTGAGGGGTCTCTCCAAGTACTGCACCGGACATTCTGTATTCGTGTATAAGATTTTTCTTACTGACATGCATCACCTTACACTTATCAATGTTAAACCTCATTTGCCATGTCGCGACCCATTTCTCGAGTGCTTTTATGTCACATTGCAGGTCTTCGCATCATGGTGCTATATATTACCCCTGACCTAGAAACAGAAGAGTGGGAAAACATTCTGAACCTTATTGTAATAATCAACCTAAAATTCTCCACATTCTGGGTCTGCGGCAACTTTAATATGCATGTAGTTGACTCAACAAGTCAAAGAGCCCAATGGATAGTCCAAGAACTGGAAGGACTAGGCCTATACCAAACTGAGGGAAAAACCCACTTAAAAGGAGCACACCTTAGATGTACTGTTTGGCAGAGAGGAGGATGTAGGTGACTACAGCCCCTCCACAGTGAAAATGCTATGGACAGACCACTACTTATTACACTTAAACATAACCAAAAAGTAAAAAACAAGACCAAAAATTTGAAGAGGTTTAATGGTACCAAATTCAAAAACAAACTGGAAACATACCTCATAGAAATCAAAACTGAAAGCGCAGACCTCACAGAATGAGTAAGACTCTGGGATGAAGCACTGGACTATAGTCTAGAGCAGTGGTTCCCAACCCTGTCCTGGAGGACCACTAGGCCAGTTGGGTTTTTAGGATAGCCCTAATGAATATGCATGAGAGAGATCTGCATATAATAGAGGTACCATGCATGCAAATCTGCTCCATGCATATTTATTAGGGCTATCCTGAAAACCTGACTGGCCTGGCTTGGTGGTCCTCCAGGACACGGTTGGGAACCACTGATCTAGAGGAAGTAGCCCCATTAAAATTACAAAAACCTAACATAAGAAAAGATGGATTCACCCCCTCAGATGAAAACATTTAAACTAAAAAGAGAGAAAAGAAAATTTGAAAGAAAATTGAGGAAATCAGACAAATATGAGGAGACTAGAAAGGCCTGGCTCAAACTCAACAGAGCCTACATTAAGAAGATAGGAAAAGAAGGAATACCTCTCAAAAAAATCCTCAAAGCCAGAAACTCCACAAAAATCCTATACCAGGTAGTATACTGATTAAGGAAAAAAACAGAAAGAGACTACAACCAAATGTTCCCTAACCAGTAAAAAATTCAGCAACTTTTTCAACGAGAAAATAAGAACTCTACGGAAAGACAACGGACTAAATGACAACATATCTATAGACAAACACAATGGGGGAACTAGAGATAATATGGAAGAATTTGAACCCGTCACAGAAATCCAAGCGAAGAAACTACTGAGAAGAGTGAAACCAGGCCTACCAACTCTCAACACCTGCCCGATTCAACCAATGAGAGAACTCGAAGGCCCAGCACTCTCCTACCTTATGGACATCATCAACAACTCATTACAAGTTCCACTTAAATGGAAACTCTCAGTCATCAAACCCATTCTGAAGAATAAAGAAAAAGACCTAGAAAACCTCTCTAACTACAGACTGGTAACTAACCACCATGGATATCCAAACTAGTAGACAAACTAGCATGCCAACAAATATCAGACTTCCTGGAAAACTCATTGAAGCTGGACCAGGCCCAATCAGGATTCATAAGGCACCTGAGCATGGAAACTGTTCTAGTAGCAATGCAGGACTCCATCCATAACCCTTTCAGGACCAAGGGACATATTTGTCCCATAACTTTAAAATCCTATAAATTTTGATTGGGATAGTCTACAGTTCTAAATTTGATATGTACGGATTCCATATGATACTGCCTTTATGTAAACAAACTGGTTCCGACATTCATTCATTAGCGTCGTTGCCAGATTGACGAGAAGATTCACTTGCCACACTGTCCATAAGCCAGAAGTGTGATTTTTTTAAATAAAAATAATGATATTTCACAAAAAAAATCAATTTTTTGGCATCTGCAAGCCCTTTTTACCATAAAAATGTCGTCAAAACCACAAAAATTGGCCTACGATCCTTATGGTCCTGAAAGGGTTAAACACCAGGCTAATGAAGAAGACGTGCTACTGGGGTTTTTACACCTCTCAGCAGCTTTCAACCTAGTCCAACACACACTGTTAAAATCACTATGCAGAGATGTAGGCACATAAGAAAAAGCCATAGCATGGATAGAATCATTTCTATCTAAAAGACTAATGAGAGTAGAATGGCAGGGGCATACCAGCACCTGGAAAGAAACAGACATAAGGGTACCACAGGGATCCGCCATGTTACCCTTGCTGTTCAACATCTTCCTCCAACCACTGGGAAAATTCATTAAAAAACTGTAGTGGGAATGTTACATCTACTCAGATGACATTCAACTGATCATCCCACTGAAGAAACAGGATGCAAAGACTAAACAGATCAAGACAGGCCTAGAGAAAATCTTTGGATGGTTTCAAGCAAACGGACTAGTTAACAAAGTTAACAAACTAGTTAACAAAGAAAAGACAGAACTACTTCTCATATATAAATGGGGGGGAAACAGCTCCAGTTTTCAACTAACACTAAACGGCAATACCATAGAATCAGCCAAGTATGGGGTAAGAAACATAGGAGTATGGCTGGGCTCAAGCCTAGACATGACAACACAGATCCAATGCATTGTCAAAAATACTTATGGCACACTTTACTGGGTTAGAGGACTAAAACTCTACTTCTCCCAACAAGCAATGTCCAATATCCCTGGTACTCACAATCTTCGACTACTGCAATGCAACCTTGCTGATCAGACAGATCCAAATAGTACAAAATGCTGCAGCAAGGTTTTTGCTAGAAAAACCAAGACAGATGGGTGCCACCCCACTACTGAAAGAGTTATACTGGCTCCTGAATGAAAGCAGGGTGAAATTCAAGATCTTATTACTGACACACAAAACCGTTCACCTCTCAGAACTGCAATATCTTGCAGCCAGACTACATAACCTACTCCACATCATTCTCTATGCTATAAATACCCTCCTTCAAAGACATAAAATACAAAAGCACAAGACCAAGAATGTTCTCTGTAATGGCTCCAATGTAATGGAACGCCCTACTGAAGGAATTAGAACTAGAAAAGGACACCATAAAATTCAAGAAAGGGATAGAGACTATCCTTTTCTAGACTACTTCAACTGAAACTATGAACTGATAGAGGGAGGAAGAAACAGAGGAAAATAGGCTCTCACACCCCCACCCCACTTGGAACACAATAGGAGGACATGACATATATGCACATAGTAGATCTTTCCAGAAATGTTTAAAATATGATGAATATAGTAAATGGAGCTATGATAATTCTAGTTATACTCATCATAATTTATCTAAGATAAATGTAAATAGGATGAATATACTCGTATTAACATTGCTAAAGCTCTTTAGGGTACATGTAAATATAGATTACTTAGTTGCAACAGTTAACTTATTTAGGAGGATGTAAATATAACATACTTAGAATGGTTAACTGTAATCTTGTGTAAACATAGCATACATACATAATAGTATAATAATGCAAATTCAAACATGATACCCTAGCCAAGCAGCTAAGAGGCCGACAACAATCACAGTGGAATCCATCTGATTCTGTATTTAAAATACATTGCAGATGTCTTTGAAAACCACTCTGAATTGACTCCCCAGTCATTAGTAGCAGTATAGAAGCTTCCAATAAAGATACTGTGAACCAGAAATAACTACAAATAGGAGTCTGGTGACTAAATTGCCAAGTTTTAGAAGTACCGAGGTCTTTTTTCTCCTCTTTTTAAGAGGTTGTATAGCAATTTCTTTACTCTCTCTGGATGAGAGTAAAGTTGTGGGGGTTTTTTTGTTTGATATTTGCCTAACTCTTACCCTAATGTATATTTCTGCAATTTCAACTATCCTAATATTACATTACATTACATTAGAGATTTCTATTCCGCCACTACATTGTGGTTCAAGGCAGATTACAAAAGAGATATAGATGGTGGGTTACAAAGGAAGGTCATTTCTGGAGAAGGTAAAGAGTAGATCAGGTAGTTTGGAGAGAAGGGGGGAAGGAAAGTATTAGTGGTGGTAAGACTTTTTCAGGGCTTTCTTGAAGAGTATAGTTTTAATTTCTTTTCTGAATATCTTGTAGTCTGGGGTTGTTTTTTTATTATTTTTTTAATTCTTTATTCATTTTCAAATTTACAATAAGTGTAACAATATATCCAACCAAATAAACAATAAATATAACACTTAATAATCATCAATAATACAAATGATATGCTCCTATCTCCCACCCTTTCTTATCATATAATCAATACCTTATACAATATGTAACAATAAATTTACCCTCTCCCCCCCCCCCTTACAAGCAAACTTGTAAATTTAAGGGAAAAAAAAAAATCTCATCTAATCGGTACAATACTTTGTAAATGGCTCCCACACATCCTGAAATTTCCTGAAAAAACCGCGCTGTATTGCAATAAATCTTTCCATTTTATAAACATGACATAAGGAATTCCACCAAAATTATAATTTAATCTACTCCAATTTTTCCAATTATACATAATTTGTTGAATGGCAACCCCAGTCATTATAAGTAATAATTTGTTATTATTTGTAGAAATCTGACTTTTTGCTCTCATTGCCATACCAAATAGCACAGTATCGTATGATAATGCCACTGGGTTGTGTAATAAACAATTAATTTGGTCCCAAATTGATTTCTAGAAATTCATAAATGATCTAAAGTCCCTGCTTCGAGATGACAGTGCCAACATTTATTAGACTTAGAGCTATCCAATTTTTGTAATCAAACAGGGGTCCATAATGCTCTATGTAACAGAAAAAAACAAGTTTGTCTCATAGATGCCGACACTGTACATCTCATCCTCCAAGTCCAAATTCGTGGCCATTGAGACGCAGTAATTTGGTGCTTAATCTCAATACTCCAAATGTCTCTCAGATCAGTGTTTAGTTTCTTTTTAATAAATCCAGTCAGCAATTTATACCACTGGCCACCCTAGTCTGGGGTTGTTATCAGAAGTTTGGAGATTTGGTTATCAAGTTTTGCTGCTTGGGTGGCTAGGAGGCCATCGCATAGTTTTTTTCCATTTAACTTCTTTGATTGGAGGGTGTGAAAATGGGGTGTGTGTTTTTCTGTGTCTGGTTGAGGTAGTTTGGATGAGGCAGATGTCCAGGTAGGTTGGGCAGTCTCCGTTTATAGTTTTAAATAAAATGCAGTAGTTCAGTTAAAAGCATCTTTAAAAAGAAAGCACTTTAAATTGCTTTTAAAATTTTTTAGGTTTTTTTCCATTTTTATATACAAAGGGAGAGCGTTCCAGATTGTAGGGGCTGTAACAGAAAACGTGGAGGTGCGACGCATGCCAATGATTTTTAAAGAGGGAATATTAAGGTTATATTGAGAGATGGATCTTAAAGTTCTTGGGGGGTCATATGGAATCAGAAGTCTATCTTTTCCTTATGTTTCTATGGCCTACGGGTCAACATTTACCCAGTTTGTACGGTCTGTAGTCCTGCAGTTTACTATAGGAAAGTATGTTTAATTGTCATTTTTGTTAAAATGTTAATATTTTTTACTTTGTACAACGCTTTGTAGTATTGAAAAGGCGTTTAATCAAAAATTGAATAAACTATAAACTATAACTATAATTTAAATAGTATTCTTTCCTGGACTGGAAGCCAGTGTGAGCTGATGTATGCTTCAGTAATATGGTCATGTTTCCTCAGTGAGTAGATGAGTCTCAGAGCTGTATTTTGTTTGTAATTGTTTAGTCAATGTTGCAAGGCAGGGGAGGTAAAGGATGACCTAGTAGACCTAGGATTAAGGATTGTACTATGAGCTGAAATTGTGTTCTTTCGTAGTATTTTCAGACTTGTCTTAGGTTTCTCATAACTGAGAAAGACTTTTGTATTGTTTTATTTATTTGTGGTTGCATGGCGCAGCATCTGTCTATTGTCATTCTTAGTAGTTTTAGGGTGGTTTGGACGGGGTAATTGATTGAGTTGATTTCTATATTGGTTAAGGTTGGGACTTTGTTGTTTTTGAGGAGGATGAATTTTATTTTGTCTGGGTTGTTTCAGTTTGTGCTCTTCCATCCAGGTCGCTACTGTTTCTAGTGTTCAGTGTAGTGTGCTTGTCATGGCGATCTTTGGTTGATCATAAGGTATGAGAATGGTAATGTCGTCAGCATAGCTATAGGAGGTTATGCCTAGTTTGTCCAGGTGTGTCCCGAGAGAGGCAGTATATAGGTTGAAAAGAGTGGGGGAGAGTGGGGTTCCTTGAGAGACACCGCAGGGGTTAGACCAAGGTTCAGATTTTTCTTTATTTGCTTTTACTCTATATGTTCTGGATTTTAGGAAACCTTTAAACCATGAGTATACTTTATCTGAGATCCCTATTATGTCCAAAATTTGTAGAGGGATGTTATGGTCTACCAAGCCAAAAACTGCGGTTAAGTCCAGTTGTATAAGCAGCATTTTTTTTTCCTGTGCTGAGGAGTTGTCTAGCTGTGTCAGTAAGGGAGCCTAGTAGAGTCTCTGTGCTATAGTTGGTTCTAAAGCCAGATTGCTTGGGATAAATGTTACATCAGGGAGGGAGGGAGGTCAGATTCCTAGAAATAATAAATGACTGCATCTTGGAGCAACTGGTCCAGGAATCAATAAGAGGGGCAGCTATTTTAGATCTCATCTTTAGTGGAATGCAAGGTAGTGAATGACACGGTAACAGAATTCATCACGGATAACCATGGGAAACAATCCCATGTCATTCTTTAGTGTCTATCTCAACCTCAGTTCTTCTACACCAGCATTCTTCAATGCAAGACTTGAGGATCAGTGGTTGTGCCCATTCATACTCTGATTCTTCCCTCTCTCCTTAAAGAATGACATGGAGATGATTCCCCGTGGGGACAGGAGCTGTGATAAATTTTGTTGTGTTATTCTTGCAGGGCATAGTATGAGAGCTAATAGTGTTGGGTCCATTGGGAAACAGTGATCATAACATGATCAATTTTGAACTAATATCTGGAGTGAAGTCACAAAAGAAATCTACTTTAGCAGCATTTAATTTTCAAAACAGTGACTATGATAAAATGAGGAAACTTGTTAAAAAGTAGCTAAAAGGATCAGCCAAAGGTTAAATCAAGCATGGATGTTTAAAAATACTATTTTTGAAATCCAGATCAGATGCATTCCATGTGTAAACAAAGGTGAAAAGAAAAGCAAACATGCTTAAAAAGCCAGCATGGTTAAAAAGTGCAGTGAAAAAGACTATTAGAGGAAAAAAAGCATCCTTCAAAGAATGGAATACTGATTTTTAAAAAGGATTCCAGGGAAATTACATACTGGTATGGCTGACTTCAGTTCCGGGCAATGTAGTAGAAACTATTATAAAAAGTAAAATTGCAGAACATGTAGACCAGGGCTGCCCAAGTCCAGTCTTCGAGATCTATCAGCAGGCCAGGTTTTCAGGATATCCACAATGAACATGCATGAGAGAGATTTGCATACCAAGAAGGCAATGCAGGCAAATTTCTCTCATGCATATTCATTGCGGATATCCAAAAAACCTGGCCTGCCAGTAGACCTCGAGGACTGGACTTGGGCAGCCCTGATGTAGACAAACTTGATTTAATGGGTAAGAGTCAGCATGGGATCCGCCAAATGAAGTCTTGCTTCACCAACATGCTTCATTTCTTTGAAGGTGTGAATAAACATATGGATAAAGTTTACAAAAAAAAAAAAAGGTGATCCAGTTGATCTAGAAATGGCCAGAATTTAACAAATTATACAAAAAATACAGCCATGCCTCCTGTGACCTCAACCATTGCCCCCCATATCTCCTTACCACCTCTAGTATAAAGTTCCGCACCATAATTCTACAATGGATCCAATTCACGCTCACAGAGGGCACATTCCCGGACAACCTCAGCGAAATTGTCATCACCCCAATCCAAAAAGACCCAAAGGCACCACAAAACCTCCCTTCCAACTATAGACCTATAGCCTCAATTCCGCTATATGTCAAAATAACAGAAGGCCTAGTAGCCAAACTCCTCACCAATTACATAGAGGACCACAACCTACTACACCCCATGCAATCAGGATTCAGAACAAATTTCAGCACAGAGACATTACTAGGCTCCCTCATGGATACCGTCAGACAACAACTTAGTATAGGGAAAAAAATGCTACTCATACAACTGGACCTATCGGCAGCATTCGACCTAGTAGACCACAACATCCTTCTACAGATACTAGATGCAATAGGCATCTCAGACAAAGTATACTCCTGGTTCAAAGGATTCCTAAAACTCAGAACCTACAGTGTAAAATCAAACAAAGAAAAATCAGAATCCTGGTCAAACCCATGCGGTGTACCACAAGGATCTCCACTGTCCCCCACCCTCTTCAATCTATACACTGCCTCTCTAGGAACCCATCTGGATAATCTAGGCATAACATCCTATAGCTATGCAGATGACATCACCATCCTCATCCCATACGATCATTCCAAACATACCATGACAGAGGAACTTCACCAAACACTGGAAGCAGTCACAACCTGGATGGAAAATCACAAACTTAAACTCAACCAAGACAAAACCAAATTCATCCTCCTAGAAAACGACAGGATCCAAACCACAACCATCCTAGACATAAACGCAACCAAATATCCCATCCAAACAACCATAAAACTACTAGGCATGACCATAGACAGATGCTGCACAATGCAGCCACAATTAAACAAAACAACTCAAAAATCATTCGCAATCATGAGAAACCTGAGACAAGTCCGAAAATTCTTTGAATGCACACAATTCCTACTTATAGTACAATCACTAGTACTAGGAATACTGGACTACTGTAACATTCTCTTCCTCCCATGTCCGGCGACTACGATAAGACAACTCCAAACAATCCAAAATACAGCCTTAAGACTCGTCTATTCATTGAAAAAAACACGACCACATCACTGAAGCCTACATCAACTCACACTGGCTCCCAATCCAAGAAAGAATCCAATTTAAATTTTACTGCATATTATTTAAAACACTACACGGAGACAGCCCATCATACCTGAATAATCGCCTCATCCAAGCAACCAGCACCAGACACAGAAAAACGCACTCCCCATTCATACCCCCCCCATCCAAAGAAGTGAAAAGAACAAAACAACATGACGGCCTCCTAGCCACACAAGCTGCAAGACTGGATAACCAAATCTCCAACCTTCTGATGACCACCCCAGACTATAAGACGTTCAGAAAAGAAATAAAAACCACACTTTTCAAGAAATTCCTAAAACAGAAATAACAACACGACCACTAAAAGCCCTCAAGATCTTCATATTACCTCTCTAGCTATGCTCTACAATTCATATAATTCTGTCATTCTGTAACGCTGTAATTCTTTATTCATTGTAATTCTGTCCTTAAACTAACCTTTTGTAATCCGCCTTGAACCGCAAGGTAATGGCGGAATAGAAATCCCTGATGTAATGTAATGTAATGTAATAAAAGCTCCTCATGAGAGACTCCTGAGAAATTTAGTGTCATGGGATTGGAGGCAATGTTCTATTGTAGATTAGGGATTAGTTATTGGACAGAAAACAGAGGGTAGGGTTAAATGGACATATTTCCCAGTGCAAGAGGGTATATCAAGTTTCAAGTTTTATTAAGGTTTGTTGTACACGCAATGTCAAATACTTCAATGCGTAGAAAATATTAAAAATAGGAGACAAAACAGAACAGTTTTTACCATTAAATACAAAATATATACGTACTAATAAATAACTGATACAGAAGGTGAGGGGGATGAACTACAGTCTTTAAAGAAAGAGAAGAAACATTTCGGGGGAAAAAAACATATGGTGGGTAACACAAAAGAAAAAAAAAGAGATATAAAGGCAGAAATAAACATAGAAAGAAAGAAGATAAATTTGCGACCTACTCGTAGGTCTAATTAGGATCTAAGAGATTTAATGATTGGTAAGTTATACTATCTATATCTTAAATGCATCCTTATACAGGAAACTTTTTAAAGATCGCTTGAATTTTTCTAAAGAGGATTCATTGCGTAAGTATATTGGTAAATTGTTCCAGAGCTGGGGTGCTATAACCGAGAAAATAGGGTTTATTGTCCATAACACTCACCTCCATGGGAAACTGCTTCCCACTCAATCTGTGTTCAGATCCCGGACTGCTGGTCCCATTGCCCCAGTGGAAATGGAAAGCGATAGCAGAGTATTCTGTGTTGAGACCTCCTCCGCTGATGCTTACACCATCATCAAGTGCCACTTCCACTATGGAGTGATACATATTATATAAAAGACAGATACAAGATAAGGACCACTGCCATCCTCCCAACATATAGATTCACATATCTCTACTGATTGTCCCTCACCTAACTCCACTTTTCCAGAAAGTGATACATGGTTGTAGGAGTTAGAAACTCTAAAATATGGCACTCCTTACTTACACACTTACTCACATCCCCTGATTGCAGAGTTAAGCAGTAATATATACATCCTCCAATAATGATCATTTCCTTGCATTTTCCATGGCAATTAATACAAGATTTTGGGACATAGAAACCTTGAGACTTTGTAGTAGAGAATGACACCGGGACAAATTTTTCCCCATCCCCGTGGGAACTCATTTTCCCGTCACTTCCCGGCGAGTTCCTTTCCTGTCCCTACCTCATTCTTGCACGCTTTGTCCTTGTCTGCACAAGCCTCAAACACTTTAAAATCATAAGTGTTTGAGGCCTATGTAGTCCAGGCAGAGCTTACAGGAATGGGGCAAGGACAGGGACAGCAACAATACTTGCTGGGACAGGGAACTGAGTTCCTGTCGGGATGGGGACAAATTTGCCCCAGTGTCATTCTCAACTTTGTAGTTTTTTTGTTCCCTCCCCCTCCCCACATACACATTGTCCATTGATGGTCACCTCATTGCTCAACTTTGCTTCCATACAAACACACATATATGTACAACCTCCACTGATCATCCCTCGCCCACTCAGTTTTACTACCATTGTAGAGTGGTGTATGGGCTAAAGAGATGGGCCTCCTAGGACCTGACACTTTACACAGACACACACATCACTGCCTTTAAGATCCGAAAAGAGAATGCCCCCAACTACCTAACAGAATCTACTCTAACAGATATTCCACCAGAAATATTTTCCACTTAAAATTCCCAGCATGCAATAATATAAAGTCTACCAAGCAAATTACTTTATCTACCCAATATCAATTAGCAAAATGGTGGAACCAACTACCACTCACACTATGATCTTGTGACCACTATCTCAGATTCAGAAAACTTTTAAAAGCATTTCTGTACCAAGACAGGGAACCAACCCTGAATGAACTGAAATGGTATTATAAAAGCCCATTTCTAAACTGTCTAATGCAACTCCTGGGACAAAACAAAGAGCCAACGATGACCTACTTGTACTTGTAAATATGTATTTGTAACTATGACTTGACTGTATTAATAGTTGTACTGATCTACCTGTACTAGTAACCGTATTGAATGTTCGTATGAAAATGTCCATTGTAACTTCCTGGATAACTGATCCAACCTCTTGTAATGTAATCTGACCTTGAACTGAATAGTTAAAGGCGAAATAGAAAACCTGATTAACATAACATCTTACATTGACACTCAACTTCATTTCCATTGCAGAAAGGTACACAGATGTGAGAGTCACTATAAGAACTCATGGACTTCACATACTCTCACCTAGTTTTATTTCCATATCTATAACTACAATAAACACTAGAGGGCAGTTCTATAAGTAGGTGTCAAAATATAGCCGCTCACTTTGTGGGTAGTGCACCTATTCTATAAGTCCACATACTAGCATTAAGTTGGCAGAAATGAGCCGACATTTAGGCATGCCCATGTTTACCAGACTATATGGCAGGCATAAATAGGTGTGCCTAAATACAGCAGGTGTTCGGTAACTTATAGTAACCTTTAAGTTGTGTGTATAACGTCAGCCTCGCTCATGGACTTGCCCCCATGTATTTAGGCACCAAGGTGCCGTTTATAGAATCAGAGCCAAAATGCCTAACTTCTAGGTGCCACTGAGCACAATTTTCAGTCATCCACTAGGCACTGCTTATAGAATCACACTTCCATCTAGGCTAGGGGTTTTTTTTTTGGCCTAAATGAGTATGCCTAAGTTAGACACCTACTGGGGCCTAAGTCAAACCACACCCAAAATCTGCCCAGAATCCACTCCTAACTACGCCTACTTTCTGGTAAGTTGCCTACCAGCTAATTAATTTTAATCGGTTTTAATTTTTTTTTAATGGCACTTTCAATTAACAGTGCCAATCGAGCTAATTAAGAAAATTACCCCCTCCCCTCTTCTTTTACAAGGTTGCGATAGAAGTTTCTACCACGGCCCAGAGCACTAAATGCTCTGACGCTGCTCCAATGCTCATAGGCATGAAAATGGTTTATAAAATTATTCTCTAGGCCAGTGTATCTCAAACTGTGTGCCTCCTGAGATTTCAAGTGTGCCGCGGTACACTGAGGAGGAAAAGAGGCGCCTGCTCACTACGCGGTACAGTGCCAGCGCTGCCCAATTTGCCGAAGGCCTGCATGTTTCCCCCTTCTCTCTAGCTTCCTCCGGTTTCCTCCCTGGCCTCCCGGTCTCACCTTTAAAGCTAATTATAGCAGCCTGCAGAGGATCGCCGGTAGGTAAAATGATTTTATTTTCAGCATAGTGATTGAAATGTGTCAGTTTTGAGAATTTATCTGCTGTGTATATTGTGTGTGTATATGAAAAATGAATGGAAAAAATTGCATTACAATTAGCAAAGGGGATGGGATCTGGGGCAGAGCTTGGGTGAGCCTAGGGAGGTCTGTGGTTGGGGTACTCAGTTGATATTTGTTAGACTTAGGAGGTACTTAGCTTGAACTAATTGAGAAACACTGTTGTAAGCAATCAGCTGGCGCCTGTGCCTCTCCTTCTCTCCGGCCCTCTTCACTGCTGGCACCCCCTACTGGCGTCTCAGGGCCCATCTGGCGGGCCTCTGCCCATGCGCAGACGTTAACGTGATGTCATCACAACGACGTTCACGTACTTCTGGGTGCCTCAAGCCGTGGCCACTACCTTTAGGGTGCCCCAGCTCAAGAAAGTTTGAGAAACACTGCTTTAAGCTTAGAGCAAGATGTATTCCATAAACTGGTTTCTTCATCTTTCAACACCAGATGTGTTATGAATTATCTCAAGTTTTGGAAGCTATTAAAGATATGGTTATTTACCAAACAATTTTCAATAGACCTATTACTGTTTTGAGGTTTTTAAAATTGTTATGCTTATTGGATTAATATTAGATTTTTATTTCTTTATGTATTGTACCAATTAGTTATATTGGAAGAGATTTTTTTCTCCTATACTGAGCTAACAATTATGAGGCTGCATAAAAAATTCTGTTTATTATTGTTATTATGAATGTATCTTACCTGTATGTCCCAAGTTTTTTATGCTGAGCAGCAAAGTTGCATTGTCATAACCTGTGAACTGAAACGAGCCAAGACTGGAGTTCCTGACCACTGCACTCTCATTGATGTCCAGTGGAGACTGCCTATTACCGCCACAGAAACCAAGTCTACTCCAGGTGTCAGGCTCTGTGGGGGGGGGGGGGGGGGAAAGACAGTCTCTGAATATGTAGCTTGACAACACAACCTGCTTCCTCATATCCAAGGTAATGATAGGGGCAAGAAGCCTAATGAGTACAGAATGGAAGTGTGAGGCAGGGGCAGGAGTATTAATCCTCAACACTGTCACTGGCATTTTCTGTGCTACCTTGTCAAAATTCATTTTACAGTATTCCCCTGTGTCTCATTTGGAATCCACAGCCCTGCACTGAATTGATATGTGTGTGTGTGTGTGTGTGTGTGGGTACCAGTATACTGTATGTGAAAGAGACCTTTGGATGAATTATTTATCTCCTGGACCTTGGTTCTAATGTCAAAGGGACCCAAGTTATACAGAATGTAGAGTTTAGAATTGAGACATCCACATTGTGACATCCTCACTTCTGGTGGAATTTTAGGAAAGGATCTTTAAATACTGTGTCGTTTCAAAAACATCTGCAGGACTGCACATGCATTTGCTGACACATGCAAGCGGGAGTAGGGCTGCTAGATTTTACTATTGTAAAATCCAGACACCTTAGACCCGCCCCCAGGCCCGCCCTAGCTCCGCCCCCTGCTTTGGTCGGGAAGGAGGCAATCCGCGCACAAATACAGGATGTCTGGTGCAGTACTCGGAGACACCCCCCAGGAAAGAGACTTGGGAGTACTGGTCGACAAGTCATTGAAGCCGTCCACACAATGTGTGGCGTTGGCGAAAAGGGCGAACAGAATGCTAGGAATGATTAAGAAGGGGATCACGAACAGATCGGAGAAAGTCATCATGCCGCTGTACCAGGCCATGGTACGCCCCTACCTGGAATACTGCATCCAGTACTGGTCACTGTACATGAAGAAGGACACAGTACTACTCGAAAGGGTCCAGAGAAGAGCGACTAAAATGGTTAAGGGGCTGGAGGAGTTGCTGTACAGTGAGAGATTAGAGAAACTGGGCCTCTTCTCCCTTGAAAAGAGGAGACTAAGAGGGGACATGATCGAAACATTCGAGATACTGAAGGGAATAGACTTAGTAGATAAGGACAGGTTGTTCATTCTCTCCAAGGTAGAGAGAACGAGAGGGCACTCTCTAAAGTTAAAAGGGAATAGATTCCATACAAACATAAGGAAGTTCTTCTTCACCCAGGGAGTGGTAGAAAATGGGAACGCTCTTCTGGAGGCTGTTATAGGGGAAAGCACCCTCCAGGGATTCAAGATAAAGTTAGATAAGTTCCTGCTGAATCAGAACGTATGTAGGCAAGGCTAGTCTTAGTTAAGGCACCGGTCTTTGACCTAAGGGCTGCCACGTGAGCAGACTGGGCATAATGAACCAGTGGTCTGACCCAGCAGCGGCAATTCTTATGTTCTTATGACATCACGTGCACGTGTGTACGCCATCTTCACATGGCACCCGTGCGCGGATTGCCTCCTGCTTGATGCAATTGAGAGGAGGCTTTCTAAAACCCAGACAAAGTGCCAGGTTTTGAAAAGCCGTCTGGACTCCCAGCCATATCCTCAAAAGGAGAACACATCCGGGGAAATCCAGACGACTGGCAACCGTAAGAGGGAACAACCATTTTACACATATACATGCTGAAACAATGAATGACATGGACTCAGCAATTTCCACATGGATGTGTCAGCACTTGCATATAGAAGTGTCGATTTTGCACTTCTGTGTGTGACACCACTTTTATATGTAGCTGCCCCTTTTTACAAACCTGACAATGAAGTAGTGAGGCTACAATTTTAGTGTGGTTTCATTTTGGAAGCAGAAATAAACTATATGGGATTAAAGAGAATGACTCAATGAATCCTTGTATAAAGCCCTGGGCAAAACAAGCACCTTTTATTTTTTTGTTAAACCTATGCATGTCTTTGAGCTGCTGAAAACCTTTCATAAAAATTTTTCCACATATATGTGCATTCCTCTTATAAATTTTAGCCCTAGTCAAGCCATGATGTTTACACATTTTGAGAGAGTTGCATGGGGATAAACTTCACCTGTCCCCACTTTAATTTCCTCCATTTCCGCCCGTCCTCGCAAATAATATCTTACATCCCCACTTGTACCCATAAAAAAAGAAATAAATGCATAGGGGTGAGGCTGGGAAGAAGCACTCACCAATCACCAGTCACCACACCCCTGGTGAATGTGACCTCCCAGTTCTGCCCTCAAATCAGTGAAGAGATAGTGACAGTGGCACAAGGAAAGAATAGATAAGCTGCCCTGGGACCATACTTCCATGGGAACCCTGCAAGTCCTTCATCCATCCCTGCAGGAATCCTGCAGACTTTGATAGAATCCCTGCAGGAGTCCTGTGGACCTGGAAGGGATCCCCATGGGATTCTCACTAACCCCATTCCTGGACAAGAATTTATCAGGCTTGATGGTGGAGACAAACCTATTAAGGGGACAGCCTTGATACAGCCGAGGAGGTGACGGTGGGTCCCGAGCCGACAAAAACTCTAACACAATAAGATAAGTGCCTAGTGTGGCGTCTTTTAAAAGATATTTAAAGTTACAAAATAGATACTTTATTTATTTCTACTGATGGAAAATACAAGTAAAAAAGTAAATAATGACACAAGGGATCGATGACGATCTGAGCAGCATTCTTAAAACAAAGACAGATTGCTGCGCTCAATTCTGAGGATCCTAAAACTCTAAAGCTTAAAGTGTAAGAGTGTTATGATTGCATACTTGATGTGATAGTAGTGATTTACATGTAGCCATGTTTCTAAACTAATGGCCAAAATCTTTGTAATTGGTGCCTGGCCTTAGGACAAGTCACTTTTGGCCTGGATGCACTAAAGATAATCGGTAATACTGACTGGATAGCTGTTGGTCGATGAGCGAGCGATGTGCTACCAAGTTTGCATGCAAACAATGTGCATGGAGGTGCAAATCATTTCTATGCAAACCCAACAGATCAATCGCTTAGTGAGCGATTTACACATGTGCACAGCCCTAACAGCAGTGACATGGGAAGCAGCCTCCTGTCACTACTATTAGGGCTTCTTTTTTTTAATGGCATAGATGTGCGTGTGTTACACACGTACAATCTATCCCATTAAAAAAAGAAAAGAAGCCCCCCACGCTGATGGCCCTCCCCAATGACCCCACACACACACAAACCGGCACCATGACCCCTCCACTGCAGCGAAAATGGCAGGAGGGATGCCTACTCCCTACTGCCTGGCTGAATACCCTCAGCTCCATGACTCAACCCGGTCCTGGATCCACCCGTGCCACTGACCCCCCCCAATCATCCCCTACCCTCTCCCCTTCCTTCCATAAAAAAAGGTAGGAGGGATGCCCACTCCCTCATGCCACCGGAAGTTCCCCCAAACCTCACTCCCCCCCCCTACCTTTGGTAGACATTGGGAGCTGGAGGATAGCATGGTCCCTCCAGTTCCCATGGAAAATAATGGGTCTTCCCCTCCTCGGTGCATCATGTGATGCATGGGGAGGAGCCTAAGGCTCTGATTGGCACAGACGCCTAAGGCCCCTCCCAAGGCATGGCAGGAGGGAGTGAGCATTCCTCCTGACAATTTCTCTCATTTCGGGGGGGATTCCCGGTGCCTTATTCATCGGGGGTCATTGGGGAGGGCCATCATCGTCGGTAGAGAACTTCTTTTTCTTTTTAATGAGTAACACAAGCAAAATATCTGTGCCATTGAAAAAAATAGAAAAAAAACAGGCTGACCTGTCTGTAACAGTGAATGACAGGTCTAAAACCTCTGATTATGTTCTTTTTGTACATCAACCGCTTGGCTACTTTGCATGGGGATTTAGCTAATTTGCATGAATAGATGGGAAAATGGGCGATCGAGGGGAAAATCACATGGTGAGCCATTTTGTGAATCAGGTCGGTAAAAGCAATCGCTAAAGCTGTGAAAACAGGTGTAGCGACGATTGCTGACTTTAGTGCATCCATCCCTTTATTCTCCTCAGCTTCAATCCTGAGGTTTATTACTGGAAATTCTACACTTACCACAAGACTTTTCATTGTAGCACCATTCTAAAAGAAAGAAAGAAAAAAATGTGAGACAGTGAGACACACTCATGCTCAGCCTTTGCTTCTAGCAATTATTTTTTACTTATGTGTGTTTAGTAGATATTGGTCAAACACCGTTACGCTGATTTCTAACACATTGCTTTGAAATATAAACTGTGACAACACTTAAATACTGTAATTATAACTAATTGCACTTGTTCCTAATTACAGTTATTGACTTCTTGTCACATTTACATATAGCATGAGCCAGAAACTAACATGTATTTCTTTATTTGGAACTCTTATCTGATATTACGTTACATTATATTAGAGATTTCTATTCCGCCATTACCTTGCGGTTCAAGGCAGTGAAGGAACAAGAAACAATATAAAATTAAAACAAGTACGATAATTAAGGGAAAGCTGGTTGAAGATATAGGCTTTCAGGTTGGACCTGCTGGAAGAATGGGAAAATTTATTTTGAAGGGCAAAAGGGAAAGTTTTAGAGAGATGAGGTGAAAAAAGGGAAATCAAAAAGATCAAAGGTGCCCATTTTGCTAGAGGAAAAATAGGGTGTGACTAGGAAACCGGACGGAAGAAGTGAGAGATAAGTAGGATTGGATGGAGCCATGGGTATTAGTATTCAGCAGCAGTGGCTGATATATAAAGTTACGCATCAATGTTTGACTTGATTTATTTATTTAGTGGTGCTATCCAGGTAACTAGTGCCACTAAGGGCTCCTTTTACTAAGGTGCGCTAGCATTTTTAGCGCACGCAGAAAATTACCGCGTGCTACGCTTCTAGAACTAACGCCAGCTCAATGCTGGCGTTAAGGTCTAGCGCGTGTGACAATATAGCACGCGCTATTCCACGCGTTAAAGCCCTAACGCGGCTTAGTAAAAGGAGTCCTATATATATGTACTTGTTTATTAGTAGACTGCAACAGTGTTTATCCATTGACATTATGCCTGTATTCCCCATGATCATTCATTGTACGCTGCCAGATTGTGATGCCTGTATTGCTCTGCTCCTTTGTGTTGTAGATAGTTTCAATAAACAGTGAGGAACCTATGTATGGTCTCCTGTAACCTAAACTGAGCTTTCTGGGAGGATGGGATATAAATCAAAATAAATCCAGTTAAGCCAGCAGGCCTTACTTTAACCACATGATCTAATGTGCTGCACGAGATTTCAGGCATGTTGCATGACACTGGGGAGGAGGAGAGGCACTGGTGGTGGCTGACTGCCTACAGGACCTGCCTCTCGCAGCGAGAGGCACATTCTTTAGGCAGTCAGCCACCACCAGCACTTCTCCTCCTCTCCGTGCCTTTTTTTCTCCCTGCACTCCCCACTGGTGGCTCAGGGCCCCGTCTGGAGGGCCGCCATGCATGTACGGACATCCGACGGGACGATGTTGCGCATTCAAGTGACGTCACCGCATCAATGTCTGTACACTTCTGGGTGCACTCGAGCTGCGGCCGCCAGTTTAGTGTGCCACGGCTCGCAAAGTTTCTGAGATACTGATGTGGAGAGTGATTGTATAATAGGTGTAAATAACATGAGGAAGGACCTAGCGAAGCTCGAAGAATGATCTGAAATTTGACAGCTAAGATTTAATGCTAAGAAATGTAAGGTCATGCATTTAGGCTGCAAAAACCCAAGGTAGCGGTACAGTTTTGTGGGTGAAGAACTTTTGCACATGAAAGAGGAGCGGAACTTGAGAGTGATAATATTTGATGAGCTTAAGGTGGTAAACAGGTCGACTAGGTGACGGCGAAAGCTAGAAAGATGATAGGGTGCATAGGAAGAGCTATGGTTAGTAGGAAAAAGTAGGTATTGATGCTCCTGTATAAGACTCTAGTGAGACCTCATTTAAAATATTGTGTACAATTCTGGAGACCACACCTTCAAAAAGATAAAAAGGATGGAGTCGGTCCAGAGCAGTGGTCTCAAACCCGTGGCACAGGGGCCACATGCGGCCCGTCAGGTACTATTTTGAGGCCCTTGGCATTATAAAGAATGATTCTTTATGGAAAATTTGTGCCTTTAAGTGTCCG
Organism: Geotrypetes seraphini; assembly: GCF_902459505.1. Lineage (NCBI taxonomy): Eukaryota > Metazoa > Chordata > Amphibia > Gymnophiona > Dermophiidae > Geotrypetes > Geotrypetes seraphini. Next base: position 105,026,726 of record NC_047088.1, on the reverse strand, counting down.
GCGGTCGCATTCTGGAATGCTGCCCGCTTCTCTGCTGTAACCTCATGCAAGCGCTTTCCTGCGTCTGTACACGATTGTGAGGTGGAGTGGAGAGATCAATTGCGTACAGAAGCAGGAAAGTGCTTTCTTGAGGTTACAGCAGTGAGGCGGGCAGCGTTCCAGAACGTAAGGTAACCATTGGAGGCAGTGCAGCTTATGCGTGTGTCCAGTGCTGGAGGAGGTGAAAACTTAAGGCACAAGTTTTCCATAAAGAATTATTCTTTATAATACCAAGGACCTCAAAATAGTTGGTCCAAAATCTTGTCTCTTGCAGTTGATACTTTGATAGTTTTTCACTTTTTGCATGTTGCACTGCTTTCAGCTGTGTAGAGCTAAAATTATCAGAAGCAATTAAGGAAAGATTTATAGTTATAGTTTATAAATCTTTCCATAATTGCTTCTGATAATTTCAGATTTCAGATAATCCACATTTTGAATTTGTAGGTACTTACCTCATGCAAAGTTAATAAGCCATTAACTATTTTTTCTGCGGCCCTCCAAGTACCTACAAATCCAAAATGTGGTCCTGCAAAGGGTTTGAGTTTGAGACCACTGGTCCAGAGGAAGGCTATTAAAATGGTTGACGGTCTATGTTATAAGGCATAAGGGGGACAGACTTAAAGATCTCAATATGTATACTTTGGAGAAAAAGCAGGGGGGGGGGGAGATATGAAAGAGACATGGAAATACCCACATGGCGAGTCTATCATTTGAAAGGAAACTCTGGAATGAGAGGGCATAGGATGAAGTTAAGAGGCGGTAGGCTCAGGAGTAATCTAAGGAAATACTTCTTTACAGAAAGGATGGTAGATACATGGAATAGTCTCCTGGTAAAGGTGGTGGAGTCAAAAACTGTGTCTGAATTGAAGAAAGTATGGGACAAGCACATGGGATCTCTTAGGGAGAGGAGAAAATAGTAGATGCTATGGATGGGCCATTTGGCCTTTATCTGCCATCAAATATCTATATTTTTATATAACTGCCTAAGTGACAAGTCCGCCTCTGGACTACCATAAAATTGCTAGCTAGTGGTTAGTGCTAATAGTTATCAGCAGTAACCAGTTATATGCCACTGAAGATCAGTGGACAGTCCCATACAAGCGATTTAACCAGACAGGAGTTTCTACTGAACCATTAAATCACTTTGACTATTGACTCCAATGTATGTGAATCACAACTCCACTCATGTTCATAGAACCATAGAAACATAGAAAGATGACGGCAGAAAAGGGCTACAGCCCATCAAGTCTGCCCACTCTACTGACCCACCCCATTAAGTCTGAGTGCTGATGACTTAGTTCCTTAGCTCGACCCTCGTAGGGATCCCACGTCCCATCTATTCTTAAAGTCGAGCACGCTGGTGGCCTTGATCACCTGCACCGGAAGTTTGTTCCAATGATCCACTACCCTTTCTGTGAAGAAGTACTTTCTGGTGTTACCACTAAATTTCCCTCCTCTGAGTTTAAGCGGGTGCCCCCTTGTGACCGAGGGTCCCTTGGGAATGAATATGTCGTTTTCCACCTCGACACGACCTGTGACGTATTTAAATGTCTCAATCATGTCACCCCTTTCCCTGCGCTCCTCCAGAGTATAGAGCTGCAATTTGCCCAGTCTTTCTTCGTATGAGAGACCCTTGAGTCCGGAGACCATTCTAGTGGCCATCCGCTGGACCGACTCGGCTCGAAGCACATCTTTACGGTAATGTAGCCTCCAGAATTGCACACAGTATTCCAGATGAGGTCTCACCATGGTTCTGTAAAGTGGCATTATGACTTCAGGTTTGCAGCTGACGAAGCTTCTCTTGATACATCCCATCATTTGCCTTGCCTTGGATGAGGCCTTCTCTACTTGTTTGGCAGCCTTCATGTCTGCACTGATGATTACTCCCAAGTCCCGTTCTTCTGAAGTCCTAGCTAGTGCTTCTCCATTCAAGGTGTATGTTCTGCATCGATTTCTGCTGCCGAGATGCATGACCTTACACTTCTTAGCGTTGAAGCCCAGGTGCCATGTCGAGGACCAGTTTTCCAACGTGATCAGATCCTGCATCATACTATCCTTGAGATTGCTTTCACTTACTATATTACACAGTTTGGCGTCGTCGGCGAACAGTGCTACTTTACCCTGAAGCCCCCGTGCCAAGTCCCTTATGAATATGTTGAAAAGGGATGGTCCCAGGACTGATCCCTGCGGCACTCCGCTATTCACCTCCGATGTCTCAGAGAGGGTGCCATTGACCACCACCCTCTGAAGTCTTCCACTCAGCCAATCATTGACCCATGCAGTTAGTTTCTCACCTAACCCCATCGATTTCATCTTGTTTAATAGTCTACGGTGCGGGACACTGTCAAAAGCTTTACTGAAATCCAAGTACACTATGTCCAGAGACTCTCCCGAGTCTAGCTTTCCTGTCACCCAGTCAAAGAAGCTGATAAGATTGGATTGGCATGACCTGCCCTTAGTGAATCCATGTTGACAGGGATCCCTCAGATTTCCCTCATCCAATATCGTGTCTAATTTACCTTTAAGTAGAGTTTCCATGAGTTTACACACTATTGATGTGAGACTCGGTGGTCTGTAATTCGCAGCCTCTGCTCTGCAACCCTTTTTGTGCAGAGGAACGACGTTAGCTGTTTTCCAGTCCAGGGGGACTCTCCCCGTACTTAAGGAGAGATTGAAGAGCATGGCTAACGGTTTCGCCAGAACATCGCATAGCTCTCTGAGCACTCTTGGGTGCAAATTGTCCGGTCCCATGGCTTTGTTCACCTTGAGTCTCGACAGTTCTCTGTAAACATCAGCAGGTGTGAACTCAAAATTCTGAAATGGGTCTTCCATGCTTTGCTTTGCTTCTAGCCGTAGCCCGTGCCCTGGTGCCTCGCAGGTAAAGACTGAACAGAAGTAATCATTCAGTAGTTTGGCCTTATCGGAATCTGTTTCCATATAGTTCCCTTCTGGCATTCTAAGGTGTACTATCCCGTTTGCGTTCTTTTTCCTGTCACTAATGTACCTGAAGAAGGATTTGTCCCCTTTCTTAATGTTCTTCGCTAGAGTTTCTTCCATTCGAAGTTTGGCCTCCCTGACTGCTGTTTTGACCGCTGCAGACTTTGTCCTGTATTCAATGTTTGCTTCTTTTTCCCCAAAAGCGCCCCAAAACATCTCTACGTCTGAGTCAAATAAAAATATGCATATTCTTGTCACTGCATGTCCTTTTACATGTGTGACCCATTTAAGTCCTGTTTTACATTCGTAAAAGTCTTTTAAAAAAATGACCCTCTTAGTGGTTCCATATCAATGTTAACTATGTTAGTGCCAGTATTGCCCTCATCTTCTCTTTTATATGGATACAATTTGACCATAAAAGAAGTTAAATGGCCCAGTTGTTTGCATATACAGTAAGTACCATAATTCCAAGAATAAGCAAGTTAAAGCATTTGACACCCAATGGTGAAAGCATACCTTGGATTGAATATTGACCCTATTATTATCATCATCAGATCCAATAGTCAACAGCAGCAGTGATCAGATTAATTTAAAACATGGTGGCAGTATTTAAATGAATATGTATATTCAGCTCCCCCACATGTGGTCAGCACTGAATATACAGATAGGGCAGTAAATGCTGCCACAGCGGTCCATTTAATTTACTTCTGTTCTTCAGCAAGACTAAACTAAATGAATGACTTATCCTGATAGCAGATGAATATCATTGCTAGCTGACTGATTTCTCATCACCATCCTTAACTCCACCCACCTTCCACTCCATTGGTTAGAGGGTTTTCTAGCACTACACAATCCATATAGGGGGTAATTTTACAACAGGGTGCCTACAATTAGACACATGGAGAGTAAGCAGTATCGTACTTTCCTTCATATTATTAACGCCCACTTAGTAGCATACCTGGGTTTAAAAGACAACCTGACAGAAGCCCTTAGAGCCAGCACCATCAGTCCCCTATATACTGTATATATATAGCCTGGTGCCTCTACTTGAAGAAAAAGGGACTTAATAGGTAAGATTTCCCTACCCTCTTTCCCCTTAGGAAACTATATAAAAAAAACCCCAACTATTTGAATTCAACTCTCTAGGGAGAGTGTGGTGCAGTGGTTAAAGCTACAGTCTCAGCACCCTGAGGTTGTGGGTTCAAACCCCATGCTGCTTCTTGTGACCCTGCGCAAGTCACTTAATCCCCCCATTGCCCCAGGTACATTAGATAGATAGTGAGCCTGCCAGGACAGACAGGGAAAAATGCTTGAGTACCTAAATAAATTCATGTAAATCATTCTGAGCTCCCCTGGAAGAATGGTATAGAAAATTGAATGAATGAGATTCAGATTGATGTTGAAGGCATCATTCCATGCAGTGGCCTTAAACTCTCCCCCAGCTCTTTCATCTGCATCACTGACAGCTTTCATAGAACTCCCTTTTAGCTACAGCAATCACTCTTCCCTTCTTAGAAAACTCCACCCCTTCTCCAAAGCAAGAGTTGCAACGAAGAAGAGAAAAAATACATTCCTGTATCAGCACATTGTCAACTCACAAACAGGCTTTATGAAACACACAAAATTAAAATACCAGTCTGATCAACTCACAAACCTATTAGTTTGCACATAGGTTACGAATGTGCTAACATTTAGGCATGAGCACTTACACCAGCCATAGAAATAGTGTAACAGTTTTTACCTACGTTCAACAGATACCCATGAAACTTACAATATTCTGTAAGTTATGTAAGTGGGAACCACTGTTCCCTCTAAGTTGAGCAAGATTCCTTCCCTACAGTCCCACAAGTAGGGGTGCTGTTTTACTATCATATCTTCAATAGAGAGGGACAGGCAAGCTCTGCAGAACTCCAGGGAACTTGCCTGTCTCTAGTGATTGAAACACAGTATTGAAGCACCACCTACCACTGGCAGCAATGCAATTGGAGGACTCCTGTGTGGTCTGGAAGCCCATTTGGATCCCAGTGTGTGAAAGTGATTTCTCCTGTGTAAGCTAAGTATGTGAGGAGCCTTTTTGCATGACTTCGTTTTTTCAGTGTGTCATCTGAAGCTTTTTGAACTTTTGTTTTCTTGACTGGCCGGTGTGGTTGAGATACAGGTTTTTCTCAATAGGATTAGTACCTTTGAGGTTTTTTTTACTGCGTCTCCCCTAGAGAGCTGCACGGGAACGGGGACGACGGGAATCCCGCGGGACCCGCGGGCATCCCGCGGGTTCCCCCTTTGGGTCACGGGGATCCCGTGTGGACGCCCCTAGGGTCGCGGGGATCCCGTGGGGACGCCCCCTAGGGTCGCGGGGATCCCGTGGGGACGCCTCCGAGGGTCGCGGGGTTCCTGCGGGGCTGGATGTACTCAGTCGCGCGGCTCTTCTCCCTACCTTCTCTGCTTGCAGCACAGAGCCGAACGGAAGTCTTCCCGACGTCAGCGCTGACGTCGGAGGGGAGGGAGGGCTTAAACAAAGCCCTCCCTCCCTCCGACGTCAGCGCTGACGTCGGGAAGACTTCCGTTTGGCTCTGTGCTGCAGGCAGTGCAGGTAAGGAGGAGAGTAGCCTCGCGGTTCGAGTGGCTACCAAGGGAGGGGGCGGTCCGCCCCGCCACACCCCGCCCCGGTTGCAGCACAGCCGGCCAGGTCCCCTTACTTTTGTGGCACTTCCCCGACCGACCGACAACAGCCCCGGTCCGACAATCCTCCCTGCCCTGTAGCCGCGAATCTAAATTATCTTCTTACAGCAGCTGTAATAAGGTAATTTAGATTCGCAGTTAAGGGCAGGGAGGTTTGTCGGACCGGGGCTGTTGTCAGTCGGTCGGGGAAGTGGCACAAAAGTAAGGGGACCTGGCCGGCTGTGCTGCACCCGGGGCGGTAGAGAAGGAGTGGGGAGAAGGACGCTGAAAGGCCATGGGGAAGACGGGAGGAGGGGGGGGAAGGACTGTGAAAGCACTTGAAGACAGAGGAGGGAGAAGGACGCTGAAAGCACATGAGGAATACAAAGGGGTGGAGAAGGACGCTGAAAGGCCATGGGAAGGGCGGGGGGGGGGGAAGGACTCTGAAAGCACTTGTGGAAGACAGAGGGGGGAGAAGGATGCTGAAAGCACATGGGGAAGACAAAGGGGTGGAGAAGGACGCTGAAAGGACATGGAGAAGACAAAGGGGTGGAGAAGGATGCTGAAAGGCCATGGGAAGGGCGGGGGGGGGGAGGACTCTGAAAGCACTTGTGGAAGACAGAGGGGGGAGAAGGATGCTGAAAGCACATGGGGAAGACAAAGGGGTGGAGAAGGACGCTGAAAGGACATGGGGAAGACGGGGGGTGGGTGGGTGGAGAAGGACGCTGAAAGGCCATGGGGAAGATGGGGGGAGAAGGATGCTGAAAGGCCATGGGGAAGATGGGGGGAGAAGGACGCTGAAAGGAAATGGGGAAGAGAGAGTAGGGAGAAGACGCTGGCAGGGAAGAAGACAGATGCCAGACTATGGGGGGAGCGGAGAGAAGAAGATGGGTGCCAGACCAATTTGGAAGGGGGAAGAAAGGGAGAGGCACAGTAACAGAGCAAATGGAAGATGCAGAAGGAAGAGAGACAGTGGATGGAAGGAATTGAATGAGAACATGAGGAAAGCAGAAACCAGGCAACAAAGGTAGGAAAAGAATTATATTTCCTTTTTTTTTATTTTGCTTCAGGATAAAGTAGTATATTAGTTGTGTTGATAAAAATTTATAAACATTAGAGGCTCTGGTAGAAACCCATTTGCAAAGTATGTATTCTTCCCAATTAATATTTTCAAATTAATAAAGTCTTTTTGCTTATTTGTAAATGGGTTTTTACCAGAGCCTTTAATTCAGTAGCATAATTAAATGAAATAACTATTTCTGAAGTTTATATGGACGGGTGGGGACGGGTGGGATTCCTCACGGGGATGGGTGGGGACGGGTGGGACTTTGGCGGGGACGGGTGGGGACGGGTGGGATTTCTGTCCCCGCGCAACTCTATAGTCTCCCCCCGCCAGTCAAAGGAGCCTATGATTTAACACTCTTGAAGCTTGTTGTGGCTCGATGGACTGGCAGTGACTTTCATTTCTGAGGCTCATTTATTTAACATTTGCTTGTGTTCAGCTTTTAGGTGACCACTCTGTTTAAACTTTTACTTACCCAGTGTTTGTGTGCTGTATGTAAATATTAGTGGCAAGTTTATAGATTGCTCTGATAGTAGTTGATAATTATTAGATAGCAGTTTTATATGCTTACTGGCCACTGATGAGCATATAACTCCATTTGAATATTGACCTGATTGTTACAATAGTGCTACCAGGTGTATGCAGTAGTTCACACACATAGTAGGCAGTCCCTCCATCTCAAAGCTTACAGTTTAATATGGAATGAGGATCAGAAAGAAAAGGAAGTAAAGGAAGGGTAGGCATGTTACTGGAGCACATAATTAACTAGTGGCTGCCGGAATCCCCAATTAAGCTTTTCAGAGCAGATCTGGTCCACCCGGGAGCTGCTCCAAAGGGACCACAAGGCAGGAGAAAGCAGAAGGGAGGCCATGGGTGCAACCCATAAGGGTATGCTCCAATGACTGGCATCAAAAAGTCTTCCCAGAAGCAGCGGTCACAATTTTCTGCTCTTGTCAGCGTTGGGCATTCCTCTCTACTTGGTCCTGCCTACTTCCTGTTTCCATGACAGCAGGACCTGGCAGAGAGGAAGGCCTGACGCCATCAAGAGCATTGTGAATGTTGTGCTGCCAACTGCAGGGTGACAATGGGAGGGGGAGGGAGAAATAGTGCACCCAATTGGGGATAGGGAGGGAGGGAGAAGGAAGACCAGGGAAGGGATAGGAGATGAAAGACAGATGCCAGACCATGGGGAAGAAAGGAGGGAGGAAAGGAAGGAAGGAAAGAATAGGAGAAGAAAGGAAAGGAGATACCAGGGCATGGGGAGGGAAGGAAAGGTGACAGATGGCAGACCAGGGAGAAAGGAGGGAGGGAAAGAGGAGAGGGAAAGGAAGGAAAGGAAAAGCCAGAGCATGGATGGAGAGGGAAAAATGGAAGGAGAAGAGAGGAGAGAGATCCTAGGGCATGGGGGAAGTGAAGCACATGCCAGACCATGGGTTGAGTTGGGGTGGGAAGGAGGAAAGGAAAGGAGAAGGGATAGATGCTAGAACTTCAGGGAGGGAGTGGAGACAGAAAGAGAAAAATGGAAGGCACAGAGAAAGAGGTGGACACTGGATGGAATGGAGAATGAAAAAAAGAAAGCAGAAACCAGAGATGACCAAAGATAGAAAAAATATTTTTTTACAATTGCTTTAGAATAAAGTAGTATTGTAGCTGTATTGATAAACATTCATAAATAGAAAATTTAAATAAGGTAATCTTTTTATTGGACTAATTTTAATATATTTTGAACTAACTTTTAGAGACCAAAATCCCTTTCTTCAGGCAGTGGCGTACCAATGGGGTGAAAGCAGAGTGCTCCCCCAAACCCTATTTATATGGGGGAGTATTAAAAAAATTAATGACCCTGGGTATCACATGCCCCAGGTATGCCACTTTATCCCAGGACAAGCAGGCAGCTATTCTTGACTGATGGGTGACGGCACCGACGGAGCCCCGGTACGGACAATTTTAGAGTGATTGCACTCTAAGAACTTGGAAAGTTCTGGCATGCCGCACCGCGCACGCGCGAGTGCCTTCCCGCCCGACAGAGGCGCGCGGTCCCCAGTTTCTTAGTTTCCGCGGAGCTAAGAAGACGCGTTTTTTTCAACGGCTGTTGAAAATTTTTTGAACTTGCCTTCCCGCTCGCGTAAACCTTTTTGCCTTTTGCCTCTTTCTTTTTCTTTCATTATTTTCAAAAAAAAAAAAACAAAAAACTTTTGTTTTTTCATTCAATTTGGCTTTTCCCCTGCGGGGCCCTCTGCCACCATCGAAGCCTCGGCCTTCGATTTGGCTGAAGCGGTGTTCACGTTCATGCCCCCTCAGCCAGGTTTTAAAAAGTGCCAGCGGTGTGCTCGGCCCATATCTCTCACGGACCCACACAACTGGTGCTTACAGTGTTTGGGTCCTGAGCATCAGGCCTCCACCTGCACCCGTTGTGCCACACTGAAAAAGAGAACATTAAAAAATCGCCAAATACAACAGCGATTACTTTTCGGTGCCGAGATGTCCGATCCCGTTCCATCGACTCCGACTTCGGCACCGGTTCAGTCGGCACCCTCTTCTTCGACGCCGCAAGATTCCGCACCGGCGTCCCAACATGCAGGTAAGCCGGCTAAGAAGCCTTCCCCGCTGGAACGTCCTCCGGTCTCGAGTGCAGTGAGTCCAATCCTGCCGACTGTGAGGCGCCAGCGGAAGCGCTCCGCCCCTATTGAGGTGAGTCCCTCGACATCGGGCTCCTCATCTCCGGGGTGTCGAGCGGCACCGCAGGTACCGCAGAAGAAAAAAGCGGTACCGGTGCCATCCCTTGATGACCGTATTACGGCCATTCTCCAGGAACAGCTCAAGCAGCAATTGCAACAGCTCCTTCCAACGATCCTGGCACCGAACCTTCCGGTGCCGGTCCGCACTGAGCCGGTACCGATAGTGGAGCAACCTATATTGTCGGTATCCACTCCCTCGGTGCCGATTCACTCCACCTCATCGACATCAATGCCAGTCCTTGCGCCGGAGCCGAGAGCTCAGCATCAATCGGTGCAGACTTCGGCTCCGGTACAACCGATTACATCGCCTGGGTCGATGTCAATGAGATCGGGTAAGTCGGTGCGCAAGACCCGGCATGTAGACCCAACTACCCCTGAGTCTAGGGATCGTTCTCCCCATGTCAGGGATCCTGATCTGTGGGGAGATTCAGAAGAGCCTTTTCTCTCTGAAGGAGAATGTTCCTCAGATGAGGAGGAGTCTGCTGTACATGACCCGTCCTCTAAGCATGACACTTCATCTTTCTCCAGTTTCCTGAAAGATATGTGTGATTCTCTGTCTATTCCTTTGGAGGCTGAATCCAAAAAGTCTAAAGCTTTTCTGGACGCCCTAGACTTTGACCAACCTCCAAAGGAATATTTGAAGCTCCCTCTTCACGACATCTTGAGGGAGACTTTTTACAAGAATTTAGAGACTCCCTTAACGGTTCCAGGGGCCCCACGTAAGTTAGACTCTCTGTACAAAGTAATTCCCATTCCTGGGTTCGACAAACCACAACTTCCTCATGAATCTTTACTTGTCGAATCCACCCTTAAAAAATCTGCAGGAGCCAGTGTATATGCTTCTGTTCCTCCTGGCAGAGAGGGCAAAGCCATGGATAAATTTGGTAAGAGGCTCTACCAAAATGCAATGTTGGCAAATAGAGCTGGAAATTATGGCTTTCATTTTTCTTTCTATTTGAAACATCTCCTTACCACCATGGCTTCCTTTGAGAAATACCTTCCTCAACGGAAACAACAATCTTTCCACCATTGCTTGTCTTCTCTGTTTCAGTTGCGTAAGTTCATGGTTAGATCCATTTATGACACCTTCGAACTTACATCCAGAGCGACAGCAATGTCTGTGGCAATGCGTCGCCTGGCCTGGCTTCGGGTATCTGAACTGGATGTTAATCATCAAGATCGGTTAGCCAACACCCCATGCCTAGGGGATGAGCTTTTCGGAGAATCCATGGATTCGACTACTCAAAAGCTGTCGGCTCATGAAACACGTTGGGATACCCTTCTTAAAAATAAGAAAAAGCCTCCCCCAACAAGGCCTTTTAGACAACAGTCAGCCTATCAACGCCGTTTCACAGCTCGGCCATTGCCAACAACTGCTCAGCATCCCAGGCGTCAACGGCAGCAACAGCGTCAGCCTCCCAGGCAACAACAGCAACAGCAGCCTGTTAAGCCAACTCCACAGCAGAAGACACAACCCTTTTGACTTACTTCTCCAAAGTATAGCCAGTACTCCTATATCTGCTCTCCTGCCTCAACCTATAGGAGGTCGTCTCTCTCTATTCCTCAGCCGGTGGGAAGTTATCACTTCGGACCAATGGGTCCTCAACATCATCCGCCACGGCTACTCTCTCAACTTTCAGACTCTTCCATCCCAAAACCTACCAAAAGAGTCTGCTTTGAACAGTCCTCAATCTGCCCTCCTCATTCAGGAAGTTCAATCCCTCCTTCTTCTAAATGCTATAGAAGAAGTGCCTCTAGATCAAAAGGGTCAGGGATTCTACTCCCGTTATTTTCTAGTTCCCAAAAAAACAGGAGATCTCAGACCAATTCTAGATCTTCGCGATCTCAACAAACATCTGGTAAAGGAAAAATTCAAGATGCTTTCCTTAGCCATTCTTTATCCTCTTCTCAACCAAGACGACTGGCTATGCTCCCTCGATCTCAAAGAAGCATACACTCACATTCCAATCAATGTAACCTCCAGACAGTATCTCCGTTTCATGATCAATCAGTGTCATTACCAGTACAAGGTGCTGCCCTTCGGTCTTGCTTCCTCTCCAAGGGTGTTCACCAAATGTCTCATCGTGGTAGCTGCTTTTCTGCGCTCTCACCACCTTCAGGTATTTCCTTACCTGGACGACTGGTTAATCAAGGCCACATCCGCTCCAGCAGTTCTCCTGGCCACCAACCAAACCATCCAGTTTCTACAAATATTGGGATTCGAGATCAATCTACCCAAGTCTCATCTCATTCCCACTCAAAGACTCCAATTCATTGGAGCGATATTGGACACACTCCTCATGAGAGCATTTCTACCATCCAACCGTCTTCAGACTCTTCAGTCTCTATGTCAGCAGGTACTTCCACAACATTCCATCTCTGCCAAACAAATGATGATACTCTTGGGTCACATGGCATCCACAGTTCATGTCGCACCCCTCGTACGTCTTCACCTGCGAACTCCTCAATGGACCCTTGCTACTCAGTGGTCCCAAGCGACGGATCCTTGCTCACGACACATCTCTGTGACATCATCTCTTCGTCAATCTCTACAATGGTGGTTGGTATCCTCAAATCTATCCAGAGGTCTTCTGTTCCATCAGCCTCCTCATCAACTAGTCATCACCACCGACGCCTCTCCTTATGCATGGGGAGCTCATTTGAACGAGTTCCAGACTCAAGGTCTTTGGACAGCCCAGGAAAAGAAGCATCACATCAATTTCCTGGAACTCAGAGCGATGTTTTATGCCCTCAAGGCCTTCCAACATCTTCTCTTTCCTCAGGTCCTTCTGCTGTGCACGGACAATCAAGTGGCCATGTACTACATCAACAAGCAAGGGGGGACAGGCTCTCGCCTCTTGTGCCAGGAAGCACAGAAGATCTGGACTTGGGCCATAGATCACCATCTCTTCCTGAAAGCTATCTACATTCAGGGAGAACAGAATTCCTTAGCGGACAAGCTCAGCAGAATTCTCCAACCTCACGAGTGGACATTTGATCCTGTAACTCTACAGTCTATCTTCGCTCAATGGGGCACTCCTCAGATAGACCTCTTTGCAGCTCCTCACAATCACCAGCTGCCCCTATTCTGCTCCAGACTCTACTCTCCTCACCGTCTGGCAGCGGATGCATTTCTCCTCGATTGGTCAAATCTGTTCCTGTACGCTTTCCCTCCTCTGCCTCTCATGTTGAGAACCTTATTCAAGCTCAAGAGGGAACGAGCCACCATGATTCTGATTGCTCCGAGGTGGCCCAGGCAACATTGGTTCTCCCTTCTACTTCAACTCAGTTCCAGGGAACCTTTTCTTCTTCCACTGTATCCTTCTCTGCTTACACAGCATCAAGAGACCCTTCTACATCCCAACCTCCAGTCTCTGCACCTGACGGCTTGGTATCTCTCGGGCTGACTTCTCATGATACGCTTTTGTCTCAGCCCGTTCGTTCCATTCTAGATGCCTCCAGGAAGCCAGCCACTCTGCAATGTTACCATCAGAAGTGGACGAGATTTTCTTCCTGGTGCCTTCTTCATCATCTTGATCCGACTTCCCTGGCAGTGGAGACGTTGTTGGATTATTTGCTTTCTTTGTCTGACTCTGGCCTTAAGTCTTCTTCCATCAGAGTCCACCTCAGTGCCATTGCTGCTTTTCATGAGCCGATCCATGGAAAACTTCTATCAGCTCATCCCCTGGTGTCCAGGTTCATGCGGGGTCTTTTTAATGTGAAACCACCTCTTAAAGCCCCTCCTGTTATCTGGGATCTCAATGTGGTTCTTTCCGCCTTGATGAAGCCTCCATTTGAACCTTTGGCTACCGCTTCTTTCAAGTTTCTCACTTGGAAGGTACTTTTTCTTATTGCTCTTACCTCTGCCAGGAGGGTCAGTGAGCTTCATGCACTGGTTGCAGATCCACCTTTTACGGTCTTTCACCATGACAAGGTGGTTCTGCGCACGCATCCAAAGTTTCTCCCTAAGGTTGTCTCTGAATTCCATCTCAACCAATCCATTGTTTTGCCTGTTTTCTTTCCAAAACCTCATTCTCATTCTGGGGAACAAGCTCTGCATACTTTGGATTGTAAGAGGGCTCTAGCTTACTATCTAGAGCGTACGAAACCCCACAGATCAGTTCCCCAACTCTTTCTGTCCTTTGATCCGAATAAATTGGGACGTCCTATTTCTAAACGTACGTTGTCTAATTGGCTGGCAGCGTGCATTTCATTTTGTTATGCTCAGACCGGACTGACACTGGAAGGTTCTGTCACGGCCCATAAAGTCCGAGCTATGGCAGCATCTGTAGCTTTCCTCCGTTCCACTCCTATTGAGGAAATCTGCAAGGCTGCTACTTGGTCCTCAGTTCATACTTTTACATCTCATTATTGTCTGGATGCTTTCTCCAGACGGGATGGACACTTCGGCCAATCTGTTTTGCAAAATTTGTTTTCATAATGGCCAACCTTCCCTCCATCCCTCTTTTTGTTAGCTTGGAGGTCACCCATCAGTCAAGAATAGCTGCCTGCTTGTCCTGGGATAAAGCACAGTTACTTACCGTAACAGGTGTTATCCAGGGACAGCAGGCAGATATTCTTGCGTCCCTCCCACCTCCCCGGGTTGGCTTCTTAGCTGGCTTATCTTAACTGGGGACCACGCGCCTCTGTCGGGCGGGAAGGCACTCGCGCGTGCGCGGTGCGGCATGCCAGAACTTTCCAAGTTCTTAGAGTGCAATCACTCTAAAATTGTCCGTACCGGGGCTCCGTCGGTGCCGTCACCCATCAGTCAAGAATATCTGCCTGCTGTCCCTGGATAACACCTGTTACGGTAAGTAACTGTGCTGACTGACACCCCTTTGAAGCAAGGTGTATATTTAAACTACGTACACTGATCTTTTTAATCTTCCATGGCGAAACACCAGACTACATGTTGAATTTAATCAAAATACTACCCAAAGACATATAGTATATAACCTGATCAGCAATCATATGAGAATAAGATTCCCAAATCCTAGAGGAATCAAATACCAGTGATGTACCAAAGGCGGGGGGGTGCAGACCGCCCTGGGTGCCAGCCCTAGGGGGGTGCACAGCCGTCCGGATCCAGAATCTCCCACGCTGCTCTTCAACAAGACCTACAGCTCAGCGTGGCTGCCATACTTATTCTGAAGCAGAGTCAGCAGCCGTGCTGAAGTGTAGGAAGGTCCCACAATGACTGCTTCTGCTGCCTCTGCCTCCGGAAGACGTAAATGATGTCGGAGGGGGTAGACCAGCAGCCGCAGTCATCGTGGGACCTGGCCGCAACTCCCTGCGTCTGCTGGCCCACCCCCTCCGACGTCACTTACTCTGGAGGCAGAGGCAGCAGAAGCAGTCATCGTGGGACCTTGCTGGTTTAGAGGGAGAAAGGAGCATAGAAGGGTGGTGGAGGGAGAGAAAGGAGGTCAGGGTGGTATGGAAGGGTGGTGGAGAGTAACAAAGGGGCAGGGCGGTATAGAAGGGTGGTGGAGGGAGAGAAAGGGGCAGGGTAGTATGCAGTGTTCCCTCTAAGCTGCGCTGGCGTGCGCCGGCGCACAAAATATTACATTGCAGCGCACAAGTTTCTCGTCACAGCGCACGGCGTACGGCAGATGGCAGGGCAGCGAGAGGAGAATCGGGCGAGTTGGCTCATAACTTGCTGGCGCCCGATATTTTTAGCTCACAGCGAAAAAAAGTTTGCTCACAACACCCGCCCGCTTAGAGGGAGCACTGGTAGTATGGAAGGGTGGTGGAAAGAGAGAAAGAGGGCAAATGCTGATGGAATTAGTGTGCAGGGAAAGGGGAGAGAGACATTAGGGGGAAGGATACTGGATGGAATTGGGTTGGAGGGAAAGAAAGGGGGCAGATGCTGATGGAAGTGGGGGGACGGGAGAGGAGAGAGTGAAATGCCAGACCATGAGGGTGTGGGAGAGGGAAGGGAAGAAGAGGAGAGGAGAGGCGAGAGATGCCAGACCATTGGAGGACAGAAGGGAAGAAGATGGATACCAGACCAATGGGGATGAAGGGAGAGATGGAAGGGGGAGGTATAAAGTTTCTGGAAGAGGAATAGAACGAGAGAAGATGCCCTATAGAAGGGGCAGAGAGAGGGTAGACAGTGGATGAAAGGAAGAGAGTGACAAGAAGATGAGGAAAGCAGAAACCAGAGAAGAAAAGGTAGAAAAAAATTCTATCTATTTATTTATTTGCTTTAGGTGAGATGCATTGCTGTTTCTGTGATGTTGCACTGTATGCAGAATCCAGCTTCTTGGTGCTTCAGTTTAACCTTTGTCTACGTATTTCTATTTTATCCCCCCTTTTACAAACTGTAGAGCGTTTTTTATCGCCGGCCGAGGTGGTAACAGCTCTGATGCTCTGAATTCTATGAGAGTCTGAGCTGTTACCACCATGGCTAAAAACCATACTACAGTTTTGTAAAAGGAGAAGGGGTTAGTTTGTGATTACATATTCCATACTAGGCGATGTTGTTTTCTGTGTTCTGTGTGTTCGAAAAACGCAAAAATAGAACCCAAAAATAATTAGGGAGGAAAAATATAGCTACAACAAAACCTCCCCGACCCCAAGACTTGATTTATTCTCACCAACAGGAAGAACCCGGGGATGTTTCACAGTTTACACTCTTTCTGAGTGTTAGCCGGTGACAGCCTTTCCCTTATTGGGTGGCTGTGTTACTGAGGGTAATCCTGTTTCACACCATGTGCAATTTGTTGGTTAATCTAGATTGAGGTTTTTTCTTGTCTCTCCCCCTTGTCAGTTGGTATTCTTGGGGTTGGGGAGGTTTTGTTGTAGCTGTGTGTTCGAAAGACATGGTTTTCTGTTAGGATTGACTGTGCAGGATTGATCTGTACTAGTCTGGCTTGTTTAGTTTTACAATGATGTTGTACTGCTCACTACAGTATGTAAGATGCTGCCTTTTCCTAGGTACACTCTTGTGTAATATATGGATTGTTACTAAATATCATGTTTTTCATACAGATGGGGGGGGGGGGGGGTGTTGTCAAAAAATGATGGCCCCCGGCTATCACATATGCTAGGTAGGCCACTGTCAAATACAAAACTATTCACTCTACAACCTTCCCATACCTGGCAGCAAAATGGTGGAATCCTTTACCAGAACAATTAAGGAACACCCCCTCCTACCAAAACTTTTGTAAAAGCCTAAAAACCTATCTATATGGCAAATACCTCTACCCTCAAAAAACAAACAAAAAACCAACAGGTTACAACCACGAGAAACCAAACAAGAAACAAACCACCTCTCCTATCTCGATAGATGACCAAACTTCCTACCAACTGGAAAGAAGACACCCATTCCAGTACCCATAATATCAAGATTACAGCACCAGAAATAGCCAAACTTCTCTCCAAACCATATGTCATAATCATACACCGACATGAACACAAACCAAGTTATCTGTGTCATGAACCCTACTGAAATAATATAATCTCTGGATACGGCCATGCTCATCTAAATTGTATTGTAAATTACATTGAACATAAATACTAATGTAATGTAATGCGTGAGACGGAACTAGTAACTATAACTGGTTATTTTCATTGTTACCATTACAAGTTTTTATTTACCTGCTACTGCCCAGGAGGCTAGCACTCCTAGAAATATCAGCTTTGGCAAGTTGATGACACCCATTTGGATAACTGCCAAGGGAGAGATTCAATCTGAAAAATATTTCCAAGAGAGATGTCAGAAAGAGTCAAATTCTGTCCGTGATGACAAAGCCTGTCATATTGTCTTCTAGTAGATCTGGCAGGAACTAAAATCCTTTTAAAATGTAGCCCTTACTACATTATTAAGGCCTCAAAATCCATTTTCTAAAATGGCATTCACTTGCAAGGAGCTAGGTGACATCCAAAGAAGCAGTTATTAGGGTTTTGAAAATAATGACTCAGCATTGCAATTTTAAATTGGTTCAAGCAAGTAATATTTTATACACTTTGAAAACATTACATAGCATTCAGAATGTTCTCTCAAACTTCCGACAACAGCTCTCCTCTGTACACTACACACATTAATCCCAGCCTTAGGAAAGGGCAGTTCTCCATAAACCTCATATACTAGTAGTTGGAAGCCTAGTTTTTGCTCTGTTTTATGCTGTTATTACTCACAAACAGTAAGGGGCTTATAATCGAAAGGAAAAACGTCCAAAAAATGGTCTAAGTTGGCACTTGGACGAACATTTCTCAAAAACGTCCAAGCGCCGATAATCAAACCGGGTTTTGGACGTATTTCTAAATGACTTAGGCCCTCATAGTGCCGCTCAATGTCCAAAGCTAAACGTAGCATTTCGGGAGGCGTGTCGAGGGTGAGAGTTGGGCGGGACGTGGGCCAGCTTAGACTTAGTCGTACAGCATGTACAGCCCATGATCGACGGAACTTGGACATTGTGACTTAGACCATTTGAAACATGGTCTAAGTCACAAAAAACCACCTAAACTCACCAGATATGCACTGAAAACACATAAAACAGACCCTCACACACTACCCCAGTGGTCACCGACCCCCCCCCCCCCCCGCCATAAAAATTTTAATAACAACTTTAAAATTCAGCCTCCGGACCATCATCACCTGGCCGCCTGGCATAGGAAAGCCTAGTCGTCCAGCACAAAGGCAGCTTAAGTCGTCTTGGGGGTGGGTTAGGGACCCATAGAAAGGAGGACCCATGCCCATAAGCCCCTGTATCACTGCATTGATACTTAAACATGTGCACTGCCCTTTACACCCCCATAACCCTTTTTTACTGGCATATAAGTGGCTTCTGCAGCCATAAGGGCTATTGGGGTGGTAGATAAGTGGGTCTAGGGATTCTGGAGGAGGTTTGGGGGGCTCACCGTCACTTATAAGGGAGTTGTAGTGAAGAGAAGCCATGGCACCCTGTTTGAAGTTCACAGCAGTGCCCTGTAAGGTACCCCACTATTTAGGTGCCCTGTCTGGGTGTTCTGTCCATCACTTTGCAGGCCCCTCCCACGTCCAACAGGGCTTGTTCTAGACGTTTTGGACTTGGACGACAGTTGGACGAAAATGTGCTTTGAAGATAGACGTTTTAGCGGCTTGGATGATCAGATTTTCAGGACATATAATTGGATGATTTTCAAAAGTCAAAAGACGTTGGATGTCTCTTTCGAAAATGGGACTTAGGCTCTTTTTGACTTTGGACGACTTGCGAAATGGACGTAAATGGACTTAGACGTCCCTTTCGATTATGCCCCTCTAAGCTTTGTTTTGTGTCTTAACTATATATGCATGGCCTGATTCTATAAATGGCACCCTAATCATAGACGCCTAGCAATGCTTAACCCATATCCATGTACAACTTAATTAATTTTAAATTGATTATTTGGCATGTTAATTGACCACACCATTAAAAACCGATTAAATTTTTTTTGATAATTAGAGTTATATGCGAATATCCACATAGCGCCTAGTGACACCTAATTCTTGGTGCCCTCCAAAGTAGGTATGGTTAGGAGGTAGAGAATAGGCATGGTACACTTAAGCATTGCAAGATGTATGCAACCCGTCTAAGTTACCAGCTCGAATTCATCGCCAGTCTTCTTATTCCTTATAATCCATCTAAAGCTCTTCGTTCCATAACTCAGAACCTTCTTACTATTCCATCCTTAAAGCATATTAACACAGTGAGATCAAATATTTTTGCGGTGACCGCACCCTCCCTCTGGAATTCCATACACAATTATCTTCGTGAAGAATCATCTATAAATCATTTCAAAATAAAGCTATAAACATTTCTATTCCATAATGCTTTTGAATCATAACTGCCCTTGTATGGGCTAAATTACATCGTTTTCATTATAAGTACTATCCCACCTATTGTTGGTCCCTTTTTTGTTCTCTTTTCTCAGAATATTGTAGTTCTTACCTTTTTCTAGTGGCATATCCACCCCGGGTGCACGCCTTAGGGCACAGGTGTCGAAGTCGGTCCTCGAGGGCCGGAATCCAGTCGGGTTTTCAGGATTTCCCCAATGAATCTGCATGAGATCTATGTGCATGCACTGCTTTCAATGCATATTCATTGGGGAAATCCAGAAAACCCGACTGGATTCCGGCCCTCGAGGAGGGACTTTGACACCCCTGCCTTAGGGGGATGCACAGCCGGCCAGGTCCGGGTCATCTGGTGCCGGTCCGCGCAGGGCCGGCAAGATCGCGTTGGGGCCATTGGCAGCGTCTGGGCTGCAACGGCAATGAGCGGCATCGGCGCCCCCCCCCCCCCCCCCGCGATGACACTTAAGATCAGCAACGGGCCTCCTTCTACCCCCGGCATCAACAAAACTTCAGATCGGCAACACGGTGCTCAGTTAAGCTTCCCTCTGACTGAACTGCCTGGGCGGAAACAGGAAGCTGAGTCAGAGGGAAGCTTTGGGCTGAGCACCGCGTTGCCAATCTGAAGTTCTGTTGATGCTGGGGGTCGAAGGAGACCTGTTGCCGATCTTAAGTGTCAACGTGGGGGCAGGGGGGGTGTTGCTGATCTTATTTCCAAAATCAGAAAAGTGAGAGGAAGGGAGAGAGATGGGCCTGTGGTGGATGGAGAGATTGAGAGAAGGGGGCAGATGATGGAAGTGGGGAGAAGGTGGAGAGAGAAGAGGGCAGATGATGGAAGTGGAGAGAAGGGGGAGAGAGAAGAGGGCAGATGATGGAAGTGGAGAGAAGGGGGGAGAGAGAAGAGGGCAGATGATGGAAGTGGAGAGAAGGGGGAGAGAAGATGGCAGATGATGGAAGTGGAGAGAAGGGGCAGATGATGGAAGTAGGGAGAGAGAAGAGGGCAGATGATGGAAGTGGGGAGAAGGGGCAGATGATGGAAGAGGGGAGAGAGAAGAGGGCAGATGATGGAAGTGGGGAGAAGGTAGAGCAAATGCCGAATGGAAGTGGAGAAAGAGAACACATACTGGATGGAAGGAGGGATAAAGAAAAAGGACATATGCTGGATGGGGAAGAAGATAGAGTTAGTGAGATAGTGGAGGGGTAAAGGAAAGGGGTGGCATGCTGTGGGTAGACACAGTGAAAAGAGGGACACTGAGGACTGCATAGTAAGAAAGAATTCAATTTAGACGGAGGCAGAAAATAAAGAAGGAAGATCAGAGAAGGAAAGAGAGAGAGAGAGGAGAGAGAGATGCCAGAGTACGGGGAAGGAGACAGAGATATCAGAGCTGAGCGGAGGAAATGAGAAGAGAGAGATGCTAAAAATCACACAGGGGAGGGAAAGAGAGATGAAAGATGCCAGACCATGAGGGAACAGAGGGAAGATGATGGATGCCAGACCAAAGGGGGGGTGGGTCTAGAGGAGAGATGGCAGGGGGAGACAGACAGTTTCTGGAAGGGGCAGACAGTGGATGGAACGGGCAGAAGCTGGAAGGAAAAGAGTGAAAAGAAGATAAAAGCAGAAACCAGAGACAACAAAAGGTAGAAAAAAAAATCATTTTATTTCTATTTTGTCATTAGAATATATCAGATTTGAATATATATCTTGCTAGAGACATAACTGGGGACTGCAAAGCCCAGGCAGTGCTTCTTTAGCTAGATGGAAGGGGTAGAGAAAGAGGGCACATGATGGAAGGAGGGGATAAATAAAAGGAGGGCATATGATGGAGGGAAAAGGATTGAGTTAGGGAAATACTGGAGGGGGTGAGGGAAAGAGGTGGCAAGCTGTAGGTAGACAGTAAAAAAGGAAATTGTTGAGAGGGTAGTAAGAACGTAATCTAGATGGATGCAGAAAATAAATTGAAAAGGAAAATGAGGGAAGAAAGAGATTGCAGAAGTGGTGTGGGAGACGGAAGGAGAGGAGAGAGATGCCAGATCAATGGGGGTGAAAGGAGAGATGAAAGGGGGAGGCATACAGTTTCTGGAAGGGGCATAGAAGGAGAGAAGATGCCATATAGGGGCAGAGAGAAGGCAGACAGTGGATGGAAGAAAGAGAGTAACAAGAAGATGAGGAAAGCAGAAACCAGAGAAGACAAAGGTAGAACAAAAATTTTCTATTTATTTATTGCTGTAGGAGGCATGTGTCACTGTTTCTGTGGTGTTGCATTGTATGCAGAGTCCAGCTTCTTGATGGTTCAATGTAACCTTTGTCTAAGTATTTCTATTTTGTCCCCCCTTTTACAAAACTGTTGAGCGTTTTTTAGTGCCAGCCAGGTTGGTATCCTCTCTGATGCTCAGAATTCTATCAGCATCAGAGCTGTTACCACCCGTGGCTAAAATCCACACTACAGTTTTGTAAAAGGGGGAGGGGTTAGTTTGTGATGACATATTCCATACTAGGCGAAGGTGTTTTCTGTGTTCTGTGTGTCCGAAAGACATGGTTTTCTGTTAGGATTGACGGTGTAGAATTGATCTGTACTAGTCTGGCTTCTTTTACAATGGGTGTATTGATGTTGTACTGCTCACTGCATATGTAAGATGCTGCCTTTTCCTAGGTACTCATGTGTGACGTGTGGCTTGTTACTAAAAATCATGTTTTAAGTCCAGATTGGGGTGTGTGTCAAAAAATGATGGGTCCCGGGTGTCACATATGCTAGGTACGCCACTCCTTTTTCCCTTCTGTTTTTGTTTGTCCATGGTTTGTTTAAGTCTTTGTTGTACTAACAATCTCCAATGATGTCATGTATTGTTAAGTTTTAACTTTGTTTTACAGTTGATGTATGTTGTATAATTTTTTATTATTGTACATTGCTTAGAAGTTTGATTAGGCAGTATAAGAAATTTTAAATAAACTAAAAAAAAAAAAAAAAGATAGGCGCCAGTACATTAGGCCAGGTAAAATCTGGCCTAGTATACCAGCACCTACCTCAATGACGCCTAGGCACCGCTAGACATGATTCTATAAAGGATGTCTAGCAAGGTCATTAACAACTGTGCAGACTGGTGCCTAAAAGTTAGATACAGTTAAGTGCCGTTTATATGAGGGTTTTTCAAAAACTTCTGCACTTTCATATTTGCACGGGAAATGGCTGGGGCGGGAAAAGTGGTTAAGAGGGCATGTTATAGAATGTCAAACAATGCAAAATACTGCTATTAGAATTCTAACCAATGCCCGCAGATATGATCATGTGACTCCTCTTCTTAGATAGTTCCATTGGCTTCCTGTGAAATTCCGATTAATGCATAAGGTCTTGACTTTAGCATTTAAGGCACTACATTCGGGTCAACCTGATTTGGCAAAAGTTCTGGTTCTGTACAGACCAGCTCGAAATCTATAAGAACATAAGAATTGCCACTGCTGGGTCAGACCAGTGGTCCATCATGCTCAGCAGTCCGCTCCCGCGGCCCTAACTGAGACTAGCCTTACTTGGCAGGAACTTGTCTAATTTTGTCTTGAATCCCTGGAGGGTGTTTTCCCCTATAACAGCCTCTGGAAGAGCGTTCCAGTTTTCCACCACTCTCTGGGTGAAGAACTTCCTTACGTTTGTACGGAATCTATCCCCTTTTAACTTTAGAGAGTGCCCTCTCGTTCTCTCTACCTTGGAGAGGGTGAACAACCTGTCTTTATCTACTAAGTCTATTCCCTTCATTATCTTGAATGTTTCGATCATGTCCCCTCTCAGTCTCCTCTTTTCAAGGGAGAAGAGGCCCAGTTTCTCTAATCTCTCACTGTACGACAGCTCCTCCAGCCCTTTAACCATTTTAGTCGCTCTTCTCTGGACCCTTTCAAGTAGTACCATGTCCTTCTTCATGTACGGCGACCAGTGTTGGACGCAGTATTCCAGGTAGGGACGTACCATGGCCTGGTACAGTGGCATGATAACCTTCTCCAATCTGCTTGTGATCCCCTTCTTAATCATTCCTAGCATTCTGTTTGCCCTTTACGTCGCCGCCACGCATTGCACTAACGGCTTCATCGACTTGTCGGCCAGTACTCCCAGGTCTCTTTCCTGGGGGGTTTCTCCGAGTACTGCACTAGACTTCCTGTATTCGTGAATAAGATTTTTGTTACCGACATGCATCACCTTACACTTATCTATGTTAAATCTCATTTTCCATATGAAGGCCCATTTCTCGAGTGTGTTTGTCATGTTGTAGATCTTCACAATCCTTCTGCATCTTCACCACTCTGAATAACTTCGTATCATCCGCAAATTTAATCACTTCGCTTGTTGTACCAGTTTCCAGGTCGTTTATAAATAGGTTGAAGAGCATTTTCCCAAGCACCGAACTCTGCGACACTCCACTTGTGACGCTTTTCCAGTCTGAGTATTGTCCATTTACTCCCATTCTCTGTTTTCTATCCGCCAACCAGTTTTTAATCCATATGAGGATTTTGCCCTCGATTCCATGGCTCGCAATTTTTTGAAGTAGTAGTTCTTGTGGGACCTTGTCAAACACCTTCTGAAAATCCAGATATATAATGTTGACTGTCTCGCCCTTATCTATCTGCCTGTTTATTCCCTCAAAGAAGTGCAGCAAGTTCATCAAGCAAGATCTTCCCTTGCTGAAGCCGTGCTGGCTGGTCCTCATCAGCTCGTGTCCGTCAAGGTGATCAATGATGTGGTCCTTTATCAGTGCCTCTACCATCTTTCCCGGTACCGGGGTCAGACTCACCGGTCTGTAATTTCCCGGATCTCCCCTTGAATCTTTCTTGAAAATCGGCATGACATTCGCCACTTTCTAGTCTTCCGGAATCCTTCCCAATTTGATCGACAGATTGGCTATTAGTCATCCAGTGCCAATCAACTGACTCTGCCTTCAGTTCATTTAGTTAAGTTAGCATCCACCCATAATTCTGTCTTTTTTGCTTCTCCCTTTCCATCAAAATACGATGTGAACTCTCTTACCCTAAGTTCAGAAGTCTTTTGAAAACTTACATTTTTGGCATGGCATTTCTATAGGTATCCTATAGAGGACTATAATGTTGCAGTTGCTACTAGACCAGTGGAGGGGCATTTTTGACAAAAGTCTTAAGTCCAACTTAGATATTTTCAGCTGAACAAAGGCATTCTTCAAACAACACCAGACTGGCTTTCTACATGTTAAATTTAACAAAAGCCATGGAAGATCTGACCTTCTCTGTATCTTTGGATACAGAGAAGGCCTTTGATCATGTGGAGTGGACCTTCATGTATCAAGAAATGGTTTGGTTCGGTATTGGGTCCGGATTTATACACATGATTCAAACCTTGTATAGTTCTCCTTCTGCCAGATTATATATTAATAATACTTTTTCGGAACGTTTTTGTCTGGAGAGGGGAGTTAGACAAGGGTGTCCATTATCTCCTTTGCTTTTTGACATTGTACTGGAAACCTTGCTATTAGCTATTCAACAGGCAGAGGAGATAAAGGGTATTCCTTATACAGGTCAGGAATATAAGGTCTCTGCATATGCAGATGATATTTTGCTTCATTTGAGGAATCCGGAAACTACCATTCCACATTTATTAGATTTGATTGATAGATTTGGCAAATTTTCTGGCTATAAAATAAATTGGAGTAAATCAGAGGTTCTTCCACTAAATGTACATTGTCAAAAAGGATTATTTGATAGATTCCCTTTTCTTTGGAAGGAAGAGGGTATAAAATATTTAGGTATTTGGATACAAAAAACATTGGAAGAGACAATAAAAGTAAACGAAAAATCTTTGTTATGGAAGGTTACAGAATTGTGTGAGCAATGGAATCCTTTACATCTGTCTTGGTGGGGGAGAGTTCAAGTGTTTAAGATGATGATTTTGCCTGTGATTTGCTATCAAATGGGTATGTTACCAGTGTTTTTTCAGGGGTCTTTTTACAAGAAATTAAATAGTATCCTTACCAAATTTGTTTGGCTGGTTATAACTGCGAGAATTGCTTTAGTATCTTTACAAAAACCAATTGTGGCGGGTGGGGTAAATTTCTCAAATTATTATAGGTATCATGAGGCCTATATATTGCGTCAGGGCATGTATTGGATCCTTCCTGAGCTCATGGAACATCTCCCTGATTGGTTGTATTTAGAGTGGCAACTTATGTCTCCATTACAATAATTTCATGTGTTGAGTATCAAGTTACCCAGATATGTTAAGGACAATAATATTTTATTTGATGCTTGGAAAACCTTGAAATTTATTAACAAATTAACAGATATTCCAATAGAGAAATCCATTTATCAATCCTTATGGCTAAACTCCAAAATTCAAATTGGCAAGTCTGGGATCTTCTGGAAACAATGGATGCAGGCGGGTATACACACATTAGATGATGTTTTATCAAATGGGAAAATGCTTGATTTTTCACAACTGCAACAATCATTCAGTATTTTAAAGTCTCAAAATTATAAGTGGTTGCAGTTGAAGCAGGCCATTCAGAAGGAGTTCCCTGATTGGCGGAATCTAAAAAAATCATTATAGCTTGCTAGTCCTATGCTTCCAGACAGATTTGCTAGGACATCAGACTGCTCGGTGGTATAAATGAATATCTGAATTCTTGAATAAAAAAACAAAATCTAGTCTTAGAGAAATTTGGAGCATTGTGATAAAGCAGTACATTTCTGCGTCTCAATGGCCACAAATTTGGTCTTGGAGGATGAGATGTACAGCATCAGCATCTATGAAATAAACCAGGTTTTTCTTGTTACATAGATCTTTTTGGACCCCTGTTAGGTTACAAAAGTTAGACAGTTCTAAATCTAATAGATGCTGGCACTGTCATCTGGGCACTGTCATCTGTTGTTCTATTGTCCTATGATACTCAACTTTTGGAAGTCAATATGGGGATAGATTAATATCATACTGGAATCATCAATTCCATTGACATATGAGGTAGTCATATGTGGAACATTATTGCATATTAAGCCCCCCCATGGACCGCTATAAATGCCGGATTTTTCTAATTATGATCGGGATAGCCATGCAGATGGTAACTCGTAATTGGAAAAATTATGATCGCCTCAATTTTCTTTTTTGGTGGGTGAATTTATGTTCAAGCTATAGATATGAGAAAATGAATGCTGATATGTTGGGGCATATCAATTTATTTAAATTGGTTTAGGGAGACATTGACATCTTTTATTTCTTCATTATAGTTGTCTTTTGTCTTTAATTTTTGTTTATTTCCATACACATCCAGGGAAGTGTGAGGGTGGAGGGAGGGATACTTTTATCTTAATTTTAGCCCTTTGAATTCATACATACAGGTGGGTGGGAGGAGAGTGGGATTACATTACTACTTTAAATAGGGAAAGTTATTGAAAGAATCTATGTATTTATGTTTTTGTTGACTAGTTATTGGATGGGTGGGTGGGTTTGAATGCTCATGTATGTCTGTAAGATGAATGTGCTTTTCTTGATTTATTATATGTTTATATACTTCTGTATTGTACTGTTGATATATGAAAATCAATAAAGATTAAAATGGCAAACTGCTGGATGTCCAAATATAATTTTTTTAAAATTGTCTACTTAGACGTCTTGGCCACTGAGATGTCTAGGCTGCCAGAACATCTAACTTTATACCCCATTTTCAATCAGAAAAACACCCAGGTTGAAAACGTCCTAATCCTGACCATAGTAATGGACTGGCCACATAGACATCCTGACAGAGCAATGGGACACCTTAGAGGGCACTGCTGTGAACTTCACATAAAGGGTGTCAGCTGTATATTTTACCATAACCCCCTTATAATTTAGGGTGAGCCCCCAAAACCTATTATACCCTCCTGCGTAACCACCCCAATAGCACTTATGACTGCAGGTGACACCTGTATAGCAGTATAGTAGGGTTTGGGGGGGGCTCACACATTCTATTATAAATGTAATGTTTGGAGTAGCTTATGGGCCTGGGTCCTCCTCTCTATGGTTCATTAGCCCACACACCAGGCTACTGAAGACACCTGTGTGCAGCTCTACTAGGCTTCCCCATATAAGATGCTGCTGTTTTAGAGACGGGTATATACCTTTTTCTTCTCATTTTTGTGTGGTGGAAAGAGGTCAGTGAGCACTGGGGAAGTGTGGGGGTGTCTTACCTTGATGATTGCAGTAGTCATCTGGTCAGTTTGGGCACCTTTGTGGCACTTAGACCCTTCTAAAACAGGTCTAGTTCCAAACGTATATAGTAAGTTCCATCCAGGATGTCTTGCAAAATGTTTATCACTGCAAGACGTCCATGTCTAACCTGCCTTTGAAACCACCCAAAGCCTACTCATAACACGCCTCCACCTCCACCATGCTCATCTCGTGCTCTGGATGTACAAAGACTGGAACACCTCGCTAGACATACAGAAAGACTTAGGATGCTTTTTGGATGTCTGCATTTTTTTTTATTATGAGCATGATAATGTGTATGTGTGTGTATGTGTGTGTGGGGGGGTTTCCTCCTGCTATCCTTTCTTATGAAAATGGTGTTTTTTTCCTATATAATTTTTTATGTAAACTGCACTGATGTTAAAGCGAAGAGCAGTCTATAAATGACAATAAACATGAGAGCAGTCAGACAGGCAAGCCAGCTCACCTTCCAGGTGGTGTTGTAATTTGATTTTGAGATATTTAATAAATAGTGTTTTAAAAAATAAAATTATGGAAATGTTGTGACGATCCCTCATAGGATCAGACCCTCAGTGGATTATGTGTATCTGTTTGGCAGGTGGCCTAAGTATGGATTCAAAAACCCTCAAGATGATGCAGTCTCTGTAAGGGTACCAGGCTTTAAAGTCTGTCTTTTAGCACACTTTTCAAGCAATCTTGGAGAAAATGAATAAGAATTTTTTTGAAAAATATACTCAGTGAAGCTTTCAATTACAGTGGAATGTCGATTTTCTGAACTCCAATTATCTGGATGTCCAGTTATCTGAACTGGTGATGGCATTGGTTTAAATTCAAAAGTACTTACTAGAGACAGGTTATTAAAGAAAAATACAGTAAAATACAAAGATTGGCACAGGCCCACTCAGCAACAGCTACTCACTGTCTCCCTTCCCTCTGCCAATGACCCAGAATTCTCTCCAGTATACCTCAGAGGCTCCTGGCAGCTGCAGCAATTTATCCTTACAGCCTGTGTTGGCCTCTATAGGCTCCCTCAGGAAATAAGAACATAAGAACATAAAAAGTTGCCTCCGCTGTGTCAGACCAGAGGTCCATCGCGCCCAGCAGTCCGCTCCCGCGGCGGCACATCAGGTCCATGACCTGTAAGGTGACTGGCGTCTAAGTCCTTTTAATCCCCTTAGCCTTATCACTACCTCTTTCTGTATCCCTCAACCCCCGTGTCCTTCAGGAAATTATCCAATCCTTCCTTGAAGCCCGGTAGGGTATTTTGTCCTATTACAACCTCTGGAAGCGCATTCCAGGTGTCCACCACCCTCTGAGTGAAAAAGAACTTCCTGGCATTGGTTCTAAACCTGTCCCCTTTTAATTTTTCCGAGTGCACCCTTGTTCTTGTGGTTCCCAATAGGCTGAAGAATCTGTCCCTTTCTACCTTCTCTATACCTTTCATGATCTTGAAAGTCTCTATCATGTCTCCTCTGAGTCTCCGCTTTTCCAGGGAGAAGAGCCCCAGCCTTTCTAACCTGTCTGCGTAAGAAAGGTTCTCCATCCCTTTTACCATTTTCGTCGCTCAGTGAGAGCGGTGACAAGCCCTTCCTTTTCCTTTTCCTCCCAACTCCCATGAGGAAAACTTTCTATGATATAGTGCTGTGCTTCTCTCTCAAAAAAAGAAAATTAAAATGCGAAAAGGGTTGCATTGCCATTAAAAGACAAAATGGACTTTGTGGAGGTTAAAAAAAGGAGTGTCTGGAAAAATATTAGCAGAAGAATACGGTTTAGGAACATCAACAATATCCAACATAAAAAGACAAAGTGATGCTATTGTCAACTATGTTTCAGTTCTTGAAAAAGAGGAAGGGAGTTGTTCCAGAAAAACCATGAAAAGGTCAACTAATGAACAGGTAGATAAAGCTCTATATCTATGGTTTCTGCGAAAAAGATCATTAGGCCATCCAATTTCTGGGCCGATTTTAGCTGAAAAGGCAATGTTTTTTGGAGATTCTGAATTCAAAGCTAGCACTGGGTGGCTTCGAAATTTTAAGCTCCACCACAGAATCAGGCAGATTGAAATTCATGGTGTAAAACTTTCCGCAAATTTACCAGCAGCTAATGACTTTCTTCTCCAATTTAATGACATTATCAAAAACTATGATCCTGATTGTGTCTATAATGCAGACAAAATGGGTCTGAATTGGACATCACTTCCCAGTAAATCTCTGGTTAGTCGTAAGGAACAGTCAGCTCCTGGGTTCAAGTCATCCAAAGAATGTGTCACACTGTTGGTGGGGCGATATGCAACTGGAAGTCATAAGTTGGAGTTATTGCTGATTGGTAAATCTATAAACCCTTGTGCTTTCAAAAATGTACATAAGCTCCCACTGTTATACAGAAGCCAAAAGAAAGCCTGGATGAATTGTAAATTTTCCTCGACTGGTATGACAACTGCTTCATACCGGAAGTGAAAAGAGTCCAGCTTCATACAGGAAAAGAACAAAATGTAATTTTATGGTTGGATAATGCACCATCACATCCTATGGCTGAAAGCTTAGAGCGAGAGGAAGGTGGATTCAAAGTACTTTTTCTTCCTCCAAATGTGACATCTGTAATGCAGCCAATGGATCAAGGAGTTATCATTTCCTTGAAACGACTTTACAGGAAAAAATTGTTACAGAAACTTCTATTGGCTGATATTGATGATGAATGTGGTATGATCCAACTCATAAAAACTGAATATAAAAAATTGTTTATTCATGGTTGCTGGTGCTTGGAAATCAGTTGAAAATCAAACCCTAAAAAAATGCATGGAACATTATTCTAAATATATCAGAAAGACATGGTGATGGAGAAGATGATGTCCTTAAAAAATCACAGAGGATGTTCTACAGGTTCCTGGCTGCTCCGATTGTGATGTAGAGAATGTCAATGAATGGATATGCAGTGACGCTAATGATTCAGGGTATCAGATCATAACAGATGATGAAATAATTGTGGAATTAATACAAGACAAGGAACAGGAGGAATCAGAAACTGACGACAACCAGCAGGTTACTTCTGATGTGGGACCAACACATGCAGAAGCCTTTGAATGTTTCAATACAGCAATGACTTGGCTAGAAAAGCAGAAAGAGAGTAGTGTGACCCAGCTCCTTTGTCTGAAAAGCCTACGTGATCTTGCAGCACAAAAACGAAAATCAACACTGAAACAATTAAGAATTACTGTACTTCCTTTCTTACAAATACAGTAGTGTAATTTGATATTATTTCCCTTTCTTGTTGAAAATGAAAACAATGTTCAACATGTAATACTCAGAATACATGCATGTGCTCTGTTAAAAAAGGTACTGTATGTGCAATCAGTAGTATATATACTACAATACTGTATTTTATATTTTCAGCAATACCAACCTACAGTAATGTTCAACATGCAACGCTCAGAATGTGTGCTCTGTTCAAAAAGGTACGGCCAATCATCCAGATTTCCCTTTATCCAGACTACCCTCTGCCGAGGATAGTCCGGATAAATGGCATTCCACTGTAATTTCATATATTCCTGGAAATATTGGGCCCCAAACTCAAAATGATTTAAATGGCCAGAAGAGGCTCTTAGCCATTTAAATCACTTGTCTAAAGCAAACTATGCATTTTCCGTGGTACTTAACTAGATAGTGCTGCTCATAGAGAGTGACACAGGACAAAGTTTGGCCCATTCCCATTCCTGCCACGGTCCTGTGGGCTTTGTCCTCATCTGCACAAGCCTCAAATACTTTTTATTAAGATATAAAAAGGGACAATGTTCTGTTCAACTTTTATTTGTAAATCACAAATAGAGCCTGCCATTTTGATCTGGTTTTGATACAATGCTCCCAAAGATTCGGCTGACTGTTTTTACATTATCTGAAAAAATAATTGGATTGTTTTTCAGACATGGGTGTTTGTTGTAGATCAGTGGTCTCAAACTCAAACCCTTTCCAGGGCCACAGTTTGTATTTGTAGGTACTTGGAGGGCCGTAGAAAAAATAGTTAATGGCTTATTAAAGAAATGACAATTTTGCATGAGGTAAAACTCTATAGTTTATAAATCTTTCCTTTTGGCTAAGTCTTAATAATAATATTGTAATTTATAGCTAAAGAGACATATGATCAAGAAACTGATTTATTTTACTTTTCTGATTATGATAAACATACTGAGGGCCTCAAAATAGTACCTGGTGGGCCGGATGTGGCCCCCAAGCCACGAGTTTGAGACCACTGTTGTAGATGAACAGGAAAATAACCCCTCTTTTACTAAGGTGCACTATAACGGCTATAAGTGTCTATTAAATGTTGGAAATGCTCTTTGATGCTAGCAACAATGAACAAATCTGTTGTAGTAACAGTAAGATGCTTAAGCAGTTGGGAACATGATAGAAGGACATTGCAAGTGGTAGGAATTTGATCAGCAGATAAGACTCTTGTTGCAACATCAAAGGCAGACAAGAAACAAATGATGTCATTTAACAGTAGTTCATTTAAATCCAAAAGCAATTTCTATAGGTTTTTTTTAAATCATTGAATTCAGTTTCCAATTTTCTAAAATGCATTAAGTTTTTACATATTGGGAGGGAGTGGAAAACATGAAAAAGGATCTGCAAGAGTTAGAGGAATGGCCTAATATCTGGCAATTAAAATTCAATGCAAAGAAATGCAGAGTAATGCATTTGGGGATTAGAAGTCGGAAGGAGCCATATGTTCTGGGATATGAGAGGCCGATATGCACCGATAGGGAGAGGGACCTTGGGGTGATAGTGTCTGAAGATCTAAAGGCAAAGAAACGGTGTGACAAGGCGGTGGCTGTTGCCAGAAGGATGCTAGACTGTATAGAGAGAGGCGTGACCAGTAGAAGAAAGAAGGTGTTGATGCCCCTGTACAGGTTGATAGTGAAGCTCCACTTAGAATATTGTGTTCAATTTTGGAGACCATATCTGGCAAAGGACATAAGACATGAAACAGTCCAGAGGAAGACAACAAAAATGGTAGGAGGTTTGCACTAAAAGACGTATGAGGAGAAACTGAAAGCCCTGAATATGTATATCCTAGAGGAAAGGAGGGACAGGGGCGATATGATTAACGTAGAACAAAATCTTTTCCAGAGAAAGGAAAATGGTAAAACCAGAGGGCATAATTTAAGGTTGAGGGGTGGTAGACTCAAAAGTAATGTTAGGAAATTCTTCTTTACGGAGAGGGTTGATGTATGGAATGCGCTCCCGAGGGAGGTGGTGGAGAGGAAAATGGTGACAGAGTTCAAACAAGCATGGGATGAACACAGAGGATCTAGAATCAGAAAATAATGGATATATATTGTAGAAACTAAGGCCAGTATTGGGCAGACTTGCATGGTCTATGTCCCGTATGGATATTCAGTTGAGGACGGTCTGGGAAGGGCTTCGATGGCTGGGATGGTTAAGATGGGCTGGAGTGAGCTTTCATGACAATGGAGTAATGCGGATGAGATGTCATGTAATCAGCCATGGGTATATTGTTCTGGAGTCACTTTATTGATAAATTTGCTACAAAAGTTCATAGACTTGACACTGGCAGTGTTTCGGCATCTGTGCCTTTATCAAGAGTCTAAGGGACCAAGTAAAAACAAAAATACAATAAAATTAAACAACAATATTAAAAACAATTCGAAACCTCGTACAAAGAGATGAAAAATAATTTAACAAGTTAAAAAAATTTAGAAACATAGAGCCAAGTTAATAAAATAATGATGTACATTCATAACGATGATATACATCAGTGGTTCCCAAACCTGTCCTGGGGGACCCCCAGCCAGTCAGGTTTTCCAGATATCCCTAATGAATATGCATGAGAGAGATTTGCATATAATGAAAGTGACAGGTATGCAAATCTCTCTCATGCATATTCATTAGGGATATCTGGAAAACCTGACTGGCTGGGGGTCTCCCAGGACAGGTTTGGGAACCACTGATATACATAATAAAAACAAAAAACAATATAATGTGGAAGCAAGCTAAAAACATACAAATGGCTATAATCAAATCAAATGCAGGGTAATGGCGTACAATTGAAAAGTGGTGAGGCACCGTGAAAAGCAATAACAACAATACATAACTGGCTAGTTACACATCAAGGGATAAGCTGGTTCTAACATTAAATGAAAGAGCATGTAATGCTGTACTTATACATCAACTGGAAAACTGACATGAAACGATTTCTTGCATTTGAACTTGTTTAATATTGTGTTTAAAATTGTTGTAATTTTGTTTTTACTTGGTCTCTTAGACTCTTAATAAAGGCACAGACACCGAAACACTATCAGTGTCGAATCTATGAACTTTTATAGCATATTTATCAATAAAGTGACTCCAGAACAATATACCCATGGCTGATTACTTGACATCTCATCCTCACGACTCCATTGTTGTGTGTGTTTTCCTCATCGTTGAGGCCTTCCTTTGGCTTCTTCTTCAGTGTCCTGGAGTGAGCTTTGACACTACTGGGTAGGACTCTGGGTTTCTGGCCCAGAAATATCTAAGAAAAAGGACCATTTAAATTATATTATTAATTTATGGTTCATGTATGATTGGGCAGACTAGATGGACCAATTGGATCTTTATCTACCGCCATTTACTATGTTACTATTATTTTAAGGCTAGTCTCAAGCTTTTAGGATACAATTTGTCCCTGTGGCCACGGTTTTTATCCCTGTCCCTGTGGGCTCTGTCCCCAACCCCACCTCTCGGCTAACTGCGGGTACCCATCCCTGTGTCATTCTCCATCATTGTAAATGCCTGGTTAGCACTAAAGCCAAAAATGGCTATTTTGAGGGTATTCCAGAGGCAAAGTTGGCACTTAGCCAGTTAAGTGCCAATATTCAGCACTTAATCAGTTAAGATGATTGCATAAATAGGACTGTATAGAACACAGTCCCCTTTTTATGCTTCATAGCTCTTCATAGTCCTATTTTATTATGATCTGCATATCCAGTTAAGTGTTGAATATTGCATAGCTGGCTCCATATAACTGGATATTCAATGCTGGAGCCTGGATGTGGCCCAGCTTTGAATTTCTGGGTTTAACACTGGCAGCAGTGAGCAAAATGCTGATCATTGCTAGCTGAATATCAGACCCTCTAATCCTACCAGAATTTGCAATATTGAAGTAGAAGACAGCATGGGCAAAAACTACTGGAACCCCAGTTTTTGTAAGACAAATATAAAAGCATTTTTGACTGGATTCTATAACCGGCGCAGATATCAATGGCCACTGATTACATATCAATCATACATTGGTGCCGGTTTCAGAATCGCGCTATGGGCAAGGTAGGTGCCAGAACTGTAGGCTAAGGTTTTCTAGGCCTACAGTTCTGGCACCTGTCTTTGCTTGAATCATGCCTATATAGGTGCTTTAGACTGCCTAAAGCTACTTCTGGTGTTGGCCATGCTTACTTTGGTGTTCGGGGGCCTAAAGCACCTACATAGGTGCAATTTAGGTGCTGGTAAGCACTTCAACCTCACAGGTTTTTGCTATTTCTAATGGTATTCTTCAACTAACTTAGGCACTATGACCCTCTGGATTCATCCTCAATGCAAGCCTTCCAAATTTCATGATGGCCACAAAAGATGCCTTCATCAAATCTATCTTCTTTCTAATAAATTCCTAGGCCGATCCTTAAAAAACCAACCCTGGATCCAAATGAACCCAGCAGCTACAGACCAGTCCCCAAACTTCCCTTCATCTCTAAGATCCTTAAAAAGGCCATTCTATCACAACTTCAGGCCTTCATAAACAGGCAGAACACCCTCTCCTCTTACAAATCTGGCTTCAGAAAATTCCATAGCACAGAAATGGTCCTAGCAGACATTATTGATGACTAGGGTTACCAGATGGCTGAATTTCCCTGGATGGCTTTTCAAAAGCCGGCACTTTGTTCTGGTTTTAAAAAGCTTCCTGTCAAAATTACATCGGTAAGGGGCATCCGCACATGTGTAGATGCAACACGGTGACGTCACACGCGTACGTGTGATGTAATTGTGTCACATCTGCACATCTGCGGATGCTGACTGGGGGTGGAACAGGACGTGACATAGACAGAATGGGGCAGAAGTGGGCAGGCCTAGGGGTATGGCCATGGGTCCGGATTTTCCTTCAGGAAAATCTGGCAACCCTATCGATGACTGCTGGAACATACTAGACAAAGGAAATGATGGGCTAATGGTCCTTCTAGACCTCAGTGCTGCCCTTTGACACCAATCGATCACACCTGCCTCCTCACTAGACTCACAAATATTGGAATAAGTGATCGAGTACTCCATTGGTTCTCGTCATTCCTAAGCCATAGGATCCAAAACATCCTATTTTATTGCAACCTAAACTGATAAGATAGGGAGTACCACAGGGGGTCCTCCTGTTCCCTCTGCTTCTCAACCTCTATATCAGACTGGTGATAGATATTGTCTTAAAATATCAAATAAAGATCCACTTATTTGCCGGTGACATACACCTGTACCCCCTTCATGCTCTGGCATCTTCTTTCCTTCTTTTTCCTCTGGTCTGACATCTGTCTCCTTAGTTTACCCATGCCTGACATATTTCTACTCTCCTTCTTTCTATCTCTCCCTCCCCCTCCATTATCTGACATTTTCTCTCCTTCCTTGCCCCTGGTCTGGCATCTGTCTCCTTCCCTTCCTTCCCCCTCCAAGGTCTGGTATCTCCTTTCCTTCCCCTCCCTCCCATTGTCTTGGCATCTCTCTTTCTTCTCCTCTCCCTTTCCTGGTCTTCCTCCTCATTCCTGCCCTCAATCTCCCCCATTGGGTGCATCTGCATTTCTCTCTCCTCTCCTCCCCCCCCCCGAGACTGCCTGATAAGGCCAGCTTCCCTCATTCCCTCACACTCCCTCACTGCCCTCTCACCCATAAGCAAATTAAACCCAGGCATTGGGGCTCTAACACTGTTTCGGAGGAGAAAAGAAGCTGGCGCACGCAGTATTAGAGCCCCCCCCCCAGTTCAGGGGGGTCCAGGGCCAGTGTTAGGGGGAAGCAAACAGGACAGGAGCCCCCCGACTACCTGGTAAAGTCAGCTTCTCTCCCTCCTATTCCCTCACTGCTCTTTCTCCCACAAACAAACTTAACTCAGGCCGCAGGGCTCTAACTGCTATTGTCGGGCCCTAGGCACGTGCCTACTGGGCCTACTCTTTAATCCAGCCCTGCCCATGCTAAATTGTATCCTAATCCTTTACATTTTTTCGAGAGTTATTTTGCCCATAGGCAGACAATAAACCTCTTGCGTATAATTATTTCCAACTACTATTGAGTTAGAAAAGAACAAAAAGAATAGCTAACTTTATTATTAATTTAAGAATAAACTTCATAATATTGCTGGTATTTTTTAAATAGTGTTTTATGTAAAACATCTGAACTGCATAAACAAGAAAAAAAAAATCTGACATGCACATACATACACATACCTATACTGGTTTTCCTCTGGGGCAAAAGGGGGGGGGGGGGGGGGGAAGCTGCTATCTACACAATGAACAAGTTAGAATTATCCCAGATTTTAAGGCTATTGCATCATGCATGCATTGAAACCTCTACATAGGATCAGTGTGCTGATCCTTCATCCTTCTCTCACAGGTCTGTAAGGAAAAGTTGGAAGCAAGTATTTATCTCATACCCCCTCCTTTACTAATACATAGCGTGGGATTTGGCGCCAGCAGCGGTAACTGCTTTGACGCTCATAGCAATTCTATGAGCATTGGAGCAGTTACTGCTGCTGCGGGCACTAAAACCCACGCTACACTTTAGTAAAGGAGGGGGATATTTGACTGCGCAGAACAGATTCATGGGAGAAAAATTCTGAACAGAAAGACACAATAAGGTGGCACACCTCATTTACTGGAAATTCTGGATATACTACAACATTGCTTTACCAGAAAAGCAATGGGATCACCACCCTAAGAAAATTATGGAGAATGTATTTATTTGTACATTTATTATATTATAAAAAGACATCAAGATGGCTTTTAAACCAGTAACTCAGCAGACACAAATCAAAAAACGAGAACACAAACCTCCCCTCCCCAACAGAAATAAACACAAAAGGAAATTTTAAAAAAGGGAATATGATAAACTGCACAACTGAAACCTCCCTTTAGACACTAGAAACAGGGCAGCTCAGGAAGGAGAGATGAAAGAATGGCTAGGCATTTTAAGACATAACGGAGAAAACACCTGAGTAAAGAGTCAGGTCTTTAGGGTTGTTTTAAATTTTGAAAAAGGAAGCCACTAAGTGGATCTCAGGATGAAGTGTGGTTCCGGGGGGGAGGGGGAGGGGTAGACAAAATAAGGCAGTACTATGGGATGCATTAATGAAATTAGCATTACCAATCCAAAAGTGCATTTCTCAGTGAATCTGGCCAAAAATGGGACCATAGCAGTAGGCCTAGTTTGAAAGTGGGATCAGCATTAGGTTCTTCAGCAATGTCCAGATGGTTGCAGACTTCCAGGGCATAGGGTTTAAGGCAGAGTAGCATTTCTTGAGGACCTTTGGAAGAACAGAGTCACTAGGAGAACCAGAAGTAAGCAAGCAGTGAGGACTTGCCCAGAGACATGGCAAATGATGGCAAGAGAGGAGTCTGAATGACTGAGGGGAAAGAGGGAGAGGGGGAAAGAGGGAAAGGGAGAAAAGAATGGGAGTCAGAAACTAGTGGACCTATGAGGGAGTCAAACTTATTTAAGAGAAAGAAAGCAAGGGGCAATAAGGTCTGGTGTGCATTTAAAGTGCATAGTTTCTCCACCAGATTAAAAAGCTGAAATGAATGATTACTATGGGAGTGGACCAGGGCACACAAATAAGAAGATTTAGTTTGGCTAACAAGTGACATATTTTCCCTGAAGATATCTTCAAAGAAAAAAGTTTAAAAGTGTTTTCCTTCTTTTATTGATATTGAGTTCTATGCAGAAGAGATCTGAGGTCTGGGATGAACTAGTCAACTGGCCACAGTTCAGGCACTGAGGGGTATACTGATCCAGAGTGGTCTGCAAATGATTGGAAAAGGGGAACATTTTTTTTTTCTCAAGCAGAAAGGAACGGAAACTCTCCTGTATAGTAAGAAGCTCCATTTTAAGAGAAGGAAGAGGGTACAGAGGGAGTGTAGGAGGGGAAAGAAGAACCAAAAATTGATCACAAAGTGATTTGTCCAAGATAAGGGTAGAAACTGGAGGGAGGAGAGAGGCATAATCAGCTTTCTGCTGGCAGCAATGCCCAAACAATAAGCAGCATTGTAAGTGGGGCTGGTAAAAAGAAGGGAAACCCGTACAGAGCTCACAATAGATAAGAAGTCAACCTCTAGAGGGGAGGAAGGATGATCAGCATTGATGTTAAGATCCTCTAGGAGCAACAGGGGATCTCAGTAAAGAGAAAAATTGCTAAGTACCTGCACAAAAAGGAGGCGGTAGATAGATAAGAAGGTAGTCTACAGAAAGGGTGCCATCAGACTGAGCAAGCGAGTCAGAATAAAGAGTGGAGCTTTGGGACACTACCCTAGCAAAGGTGCAGGGGAGACATATAAAGCTATCTCATCATCACACGTGGGAACAAGAGAAAACAGTAAAAGCAGAAGAGGGTAGTCGCCCTCTTTTAGCCACATTTCAAGGACTGAAGAGGTTACGATCACTTGATACTTTCCAATTCCAATCAATAAAAAAAAACAATGCAAGAAAACTAGACATATTGCTAGAGAAGAAAAACACAAGCACAGCACTGATAACAGAGGTATTGATGCCATGTGATTATTCTGTGAATCAAATGGAAAGAAAGGAGATCAGAATCCAAGAAAAATGTGGTGTGGTAGAAGGATACAGATATATTTCCCATTGTATTGGGTGATACAAGACTGATTAAGAGCTACTTCCAAGCACACTTGATAGGGCGCCTCTGTGTATTATAATCACATGAACTGTCATGATCATGTGAGCACTTTGGTAAGTGTTAGCTGTAAATATGGCTTAGGAATGAGGTTCATTACTGTCTTAGTATGCAAGTAACTAACCCATTTGAAGATTTTGTCCCTGAGAAACTGACTCTACATTAAAAAAGATGAATGTTCGACAGAAATTAATTGCATATCCAGAGCTACTCTGATAGAACTCCCAACTATATTTTAAAACCACCAACAGATCCAAATACATTGAAAGTTGCAAAAAAATCTAAAGTAAATGGCTTCAAATAAAATTATATCCTTAAACTTGTCAAGCACTGCAAAGAATAGAAGGAATGAGTGCAAACCTACCAGCAATGTGGGAAAAGCAGCAAGAGAATTTGTGTAATTAAAAAGCTCTTTATGGAGCTGAATTAGCAAACAAGACAAAACAAATGTATACGCACAAAGAAAGACCTATGAGGAATTACTTTAACAATAACAACACGTAGATCGAAACCTGACCCAGTGAAGGCTAAAGAGGAGTAAACTTAAACCTAAACATGAGTCATTGATAACTATTGTACAGGACTGTGGATTACAGACATGACCGGGGGTGTCCAACCTCAGGCCTCGCCAGATTGGGTTTTCATGATTTCCCAAATGAATATGCAGGAGATCTATTTTCATAAATGGAAGCAGTGCATGCAAATAGATCTCATGCAAATTAATTGCACGCATTCTTTCCAAGAAGATATTTAATATCATAATATGCAATTAATTTTTCCAAAATATCTATTTTTATTATAATTATATATTAACCTTCATAAAACCACATAAATATCTTAAAGTGCTATTACATTAATCCCCAAATTTCCAAACGGGACTACCCCCTCTGCTTACACCCCAAGAATCAAAAGTTCATAATAAAATGTCCACTCCGTTGTGCTTCATAATGTTGTTACCGTTGCACAGTTCCCTGTGGTTAACTCTTCTTTTCTATTAAGAGATTAGTCCAGCCCAAGCCCAAGTGCCGTTTGGAAATTTTGGGATTGATGTAATAGCACTTTAAGATATTTATGTGGTTTTATGAAGGGTGATATATAATTATAATAAAAATTGATATTTTGGAAAAATTTATTGCATATTATGATATTAAATAACTTCTTGGAAAGAATGTGCATTTAGCAAAATTGGGGCTATTTGTGTGAATTAACTATTTGCTCCATTGGGTTGGTAGTGGTCTATGCAAATTAATTGGGGAAATCCTGAAAACCCGACCGCATTGCGGCCCTCGAGAACCGATGTTGGACAACCCAGTTTACAGCAAGCATAGAATAAAATAGAGACATACAGCTTCTGTAACATCTTGCCACTTGTGATGTTCTGATATCAGAGAAGATCCATATAAAGAAAAGCATAGTAAGGTAGCAAGGGTTATCTACTGGAAACTGCATAAACACTGTTACTTGAGATCAGAAAAGCACTAACAGATGAACAGAGAATGATTACATTGTGATCACATTAGACATTCCCATTCCATTTGATAAAAATCTTGACACAAGAAAATTAGCTGTGGTGGTAAAAGAGAAAAGCAATAGAACAGCATTGCTAAATAAGTATCAGTAGAAAGTGACTATTTTGTGGTTCATACAGAGAGGTAGATAATCGTGAATGAAATGCCCTCCTATAAGCCCGAGAAAATGTGGCAGAAATTACAGACGTCACAAATGTCTTTGATGAAATTAGTCCGATTAAAAAGAACTGCTGAGGATGCCTTGATTTGTTGTCTGTATATATATTTCACCCTATGAGTTCCAGAAAGCAGCTCATGTTGATATAACGCCAGTATTAAGAAGAGCACTAGCAGCCTGAGAGTTTGTGTATAAATATGATCACTTGATTATGATTAAGGCGGAAATTATATTATTGGGAGAGATACTTGATATGAAATTGTCAATGAGTGTGCAAGTGGCAAGGGTAATTCAGATGGCTTATTCAGCTTTGAGAATTCTATGTCAGTTGAAGACTGTGTTTACTGGATGGGATTTTCTAGAAGTATTACAGAGCATAGTGCTGTCAAAATTGGATTACTGCAATGCCCTATATTTCGGTATTGTAGCTACTCGGGTGCAAGCTTTATAGGTTATACAGAATTTTGCTGCTCGCATGTTGGTTAGGGTGTCATGTTTTGACCATATATTCCCATACTAAAGAAGCTTTATTGGCTTCCAGTACAATTTTGTATATATGATTTTGAAATTAGTTCATCAGGGGATATATGTTAGATTGCCTAGATATTTCAATGACATTTTGCAAATATATAAGCCAGAGTTGCATGTTGTTAGATGTGGGAAAAAGAGGAGAGATAAATTATGTCCATACAGCAGAGTGGCGGTCCATCCTGGGTGCCGTCTTGATGAGGACACTGGCACCCCTCCTCCTCTCCTGCTCCTTCCAGCACATGTTCACTTCCGCTCCATCGTAACTCTATCCACTAGCGCAAGAGCAACTCTAACCTGCTGCTTGCGCCAGCATCAGCTATCCCTCTGATGTCACTTCTGGGTCCCACGCCTAAGAAGTGACATCAGATGGAGAGCCGACACCGACCCAGGCAGCAAGTGGGTAATGCTGCTCACGTCAGGGAAGTTAAGAAGTACGGGGTAGGGAAGGGGTGCTCGTGTTTGGCGGGGGGGGGGGGGGAGGGAGAGGGAGGGTGGAGAAGAGGACGGTGGAAGGGTGCCACTGCCCTGGGTATCTCTCACCCTCGCTATGCCACTGGGTCCAGTTTTGTGGAACTTGTTAAAACCCTTTTTTTTATCCAGGCATTTAAATGAAAAGAAGATCTTCTGTACATAGGGAGATTTTAGCATTGTGATTATTTTATGAGTACCGTATTTTGTTTATTTTATTGAGGTACATGAGATTTATTTTTAAATGTTTACTTGTTTTAATTGATTTTGGATGTTTTTATTTCAAGGCGCCTAGGTTTTAGGCAGATAATAAGGGGCTCATAATTGAAAGAGAAAAACTTCCGAAAACCGGCCTAAGTCAGCACTTGGACAAACATTGTCCAAATACGTCCAAGTGCCGATAATAAAAACGGGTTTTGGACGTATTTCTAAACGACCTAGGCTTTCATAGTGCCGCTAAACGACCAAAGCTAAATGGGGCATTTCGGGAGGCATGTCGAGGGCAGGAGTTGGGCGGGACGTGGGCCGGCTTAGACTTAGTTGTACAGCATGTATAACCGAAAGTTAAACAGCCCAGGATTGACGGAACTTGGACGTTTAAAAAATGGTCTAAGTCACAAAAATCCATCTAAAGTCACCAGATAAGCACTGCAAACACATAAAACAGACCCCCATACCCTAGTGATCACCGACCCCCCCAACCTCATAAAAATCGTAATCACACCTTTAAAATTCAGCCTCCAGACCACCATCACCTGGCAGCCCTGCATAGGAAAGCCTAGTTGTCCAGCACAGAGGCAGCTTAAGGCATCTTGGGGGTGGGTTAAGGACCCATAGAGAGGAGGACCCATGCCCATAAGCCCCTGTAATCACTGCATTGATAATGAAACATGTGCACTCTCCTATACACCACCAAAACCCTTTTCTACTGGCATATAAATGGCTCCTGTAGCCATAAGGGCTATTAGGGTGGTAGATAAGTGGGTCTAGGGGATTCTGGAGATGGTTTGGGGGGCTTACCATGACCTATAAGGGAGCTATAGTGAGGAGAAGACATGGCACCCTTTTTGTGAAGTTCACAGCAGTGCTATGTAAGGTACCCCACTATTTAGGTGCCATGTCTGGGTGTTCAGTCCATCACTTTGCAGACCCCTCCCACGTCCAACAGGGCTTGTTCTAGGCATTTTTGACTTGGACGAAAAGTTGGATGAAAATGTGGTATAAAGATGGACGATTTAGTGATTTGGATGATCAGATCGGCAGGACGTATAGTTAAACGATTTTCGAAACAAAAAAAATGTTTGGACGTATTTTTCGAAAATGTACCTTAGGCTGTTTTTTACTTTGGACGACTTGCGACTTAGACGAAAATGGACTTAGACGTTCCTTTTGATTATGCCCCTCCACATATTTTAAATAAATAAATATGAGACATTGAGATTTATTTAACATATCGTGGTTTAAAGACACAACCCATTTGGAAGCATTACCCTATGGGAGAAATTCTTCTCTCTTCCTAATTTCAGTTCCCTTGTACAATACAGTTTTGATGGGACAATAATTTTAGAGATCTACATGACACCAATTCATTAAGGTCCAGCTGAATCAGAAATAGATTTGCCTCACTGTATGTATCACACTTTTCCTCCCGTTTTTATAGAGCTACTTGGGCCGCCGCGTGAGCAGACTGCCAGGCATGATGGACCTCTGGTCTGACCCAGCAGAGGCACTGCTTATGTTCTTATGTTATGTTCTTACATCTATAGATTTTGTAGCTACAGTATGGCATTATTAAGACATTAAACCTGTTCTTGATGGTCTGTAACCATAGGATTACCACATTCCAGGTCATCGGAGACAATTAAAGCTAGCTCAGTGGTGGGTGTACAGTGGCATGAAGAAGGTTTCTGCCTGGCCTATGGAAGTGAGTCCAGTCCCAGTCTGCACTGAGTAGAATAAGTGACATTGTTGGGCAAGAAGCAATATCACTGCTGTTCATGCTTGATACTTCTGGGAGTCGTCCAAAGGCGAATTTTACTTCCCCTATTCTCTTTTATTATTATTGGTTACTTTGTAAACTGCGCCGATATGGAACAAATTTATTTATTTTAAAAATTCCTATACCAAAATTTTATTCCAAAATGGTTTACAATAAAATGGTAAAAAACACAAATATCAACACTACTGGCCTTACTATCATTTTCTGCATTGGCTGCCGGTGGAAGCACGAGTACTATTCAAATTTTCTTGTATCTGTTTTAAGTTGATTTGGGGATTGGCCCCAAATTATCTTTTATCTCATATCGTGTTGTATAGCCCTATAAGGAAAACTAGGAATTCACATTTATTTGTTTATCCAAAATTTATTGGTTGCAGATACAAGACTTTTTTTGGATAAGACTAGCATTCCAAGCAGGTAAACAGCAATTTTGGCTGGGTAAATACATTGGTGAAGTTATGTTGTCTTATGGTGCATTTCGTAAAGAAATTAAGTCAGTGCTGTTTGACAAATTTATTTCTTAAACGTGGGTACTATTGTTAGCAAAACTCTACTTTGAGTATATCTGAGCAACTGTTGTATTTTTAACTATTTGTATTTCGCTGATTGTCCAGCCTTCTTCTGTGTAAACCACCTAGAAATTGTTTGGTTATGGCGGTATAGAAGAAAAAGTTATGTTATGTTTTGTGATCTCTGCAAGTACCCTCTGCTCCTC
Source organism: Geotrypetes seraphini (assembly GCF_902459505.1). Classification (NCBI taxonomy): domain Eukaryota; kingdom Metazoa; phylum Chordata; class Amphibia; order Gymnophiona; family Dermophiidae; genus Geotrypetes; species Geotrypetes seraphini. The sequence continues at coordinate 104,981,973 of NC_047088.1, read as the reverse complement.
AGGCTCTAAGACTTACATAAGAATGTAAGAGTTTCCATACTGAGACAGACCAAAGATCCACCCAAGCCCAATATTCTCTTTGCAACAGTGGCCAACCCAGGTCACAAGTACCTAATCTAACTATAGACCGAAGGTCATTTCAACTTTTTATGAATAGAAAAGAAAATGATCGACAAAAATTGATCAAAGTTTTCATTTTCCTAACAGTTTGAATTTCTGAGAACTCCTAGAGTTAGAGATTTCTTGTGAGTTACAGAAACTAAAGGAGAAAAAAATACCATATAGAATTTTGAAAATTACAGTTGTACACTTAAATTGGATCCTCCAATAGATATGAAGCCAATGAAGGGATCTCAATAAAGGTGTCACATGATCATATTTATGTTTACCATATATCAATTTGGCTGCCATATTCTAGGTAAGTTGCAGACTCTTCAAATTGCATTTACTTAAACAAACATAAAGCGAATTGCCATAATCCAACTGAGATAGAATAATAGTCTAAACCAGAACTGCAAAATGATGCTGGAAAAAATGACATACTCTTCTAAGCATTTTTAGACTGAAAAAGCATTTTTTTGTTGCATTATTAATTTGAGTAGATAATGAAAGTGAAGAATCTAGAATAAAACCCAGAATTTTAGATGAAAAATCAATTTTCAATGAATCTCCAGAGGCTAACAAAACTGAACTAGGCAAATGTTCAATTTGTGGCCAAAACCATGATAATTTAGGAATCCTTTTACTAAGGTGTTTTAGCATGCGCTAAACACTAACGCGTTCATTATAGTCTATGGATGTGTTAGCGTTTAGTGTGCGCTGAAACGGCTAGCGTGCCTTAGTAAAAGGACCCCCTTAGTCTTAGTGGTATTTAATTTCATACACACTGAGGATGCCCAATCTTGAATTCTTAAGATGCAGGAATTAATATCTGATTTCAAACTATTCAAAGTAAAACAGATTTTATGTTGCTTATGCTAGAAATAAGCAGTAGATTTCCCCATCTTCATAATGCTTATGGACTTTTGTTTTAGGAAATTATTCAACCCTTTTTTAAACCCTGCTAAGTTAACTGATTGCACCACATTTTCCAGCAAAAAATTCCAGAGTTTAATTACACATGAAAAAATATGGTATAATCTTATGATTTTTGCTGATGTATATGATTTTTAAGATGTGCAAATCCTGAAATGTTTATGTAATACTGTGAGCCGCCTTGGATAAAGGCGGATTTAAAATGTTTTAAATAAATAAATATTTTCTAAAACCCACCTCCCTGCACCATCGCCTCATTCATGCTCTGGAGCTCTGTGTGTCTCTTGGGTCCTGCGCATGGAATGGGAAGCATTTCTGAAAATGCTACCCTCAGATGCCCTTTGTAGCCTCAACCCCATCACCCAGACCAGGCATCCAATGTGGCCCCCTCACTAAAAAGCTTGCCCATACCTAAACTAATTTCAATTCACCTGAGAAAGCAGTTCTATGTGTGCAAAATACTGACTCAAGATTTCAATTCAAATTGGAACATTGAAAATATCAGTTATACACTAATCTCTTGGGAAGCTTTGGTCCCTCAGTTTTTGTTGTTCCCTTTGTGCTTTATTAATTGATATGCATATAGAGGCAGTGAGAAACAATAAAACATAATACAGTAGACTTTTTGTTAATCGGAACTGAAGCAACCAGCAAAAAAAAAAAAAAAAATCAAAGAAATATTGTAATACTTTAACTAAAAATGAAAATAAAATCTATTTCTGGCAGAGATTTAAGTGCAAACTTGGCATGCCACACTTGAGTATGTCCATACTTTGCCTACCACATGTCCAGTAGTTTGTCTGGAACAGTTTATGGTATGGCATAGTATGGGGTATAGTATTAGTTAGGCCTGTTTTTAATGGTAACTCTCAAGCAACCAGAAACTACATTTATCTGACATCTATCAATCCCTATAGGTGTTGGTTAACTGAGAGTCTACTGTATAGAAAGTTTTCCAGGGACCCTATACATGATATATATGGGAACTGCTCTCAAGATGAAAAGTTTCTCGTCTTTCCCAGCTTGTTCTTCTACTTGTTTTTTTTTTTAGGATGAAAATTTACTACTAGAGGTCTGTATTTATATAGGTTATTTGGTTCACTCTTTTTATACTAGGCATAATTGAAGAGCGCTTCTCCAAAACTCAGTGCATCAACAGCATTTTGGAAAACAATAGGAATTGGCTTTCGGACTGAATAAGTTTTGCGTAGAGTATTCCACAAAGTCATTAAAATGCTGTGGTCTTAATGAGTTTTGGCACAGGAATAAGCTACAGCAAATGAATCTTGCCTTGATGAACAAAATTAATCACATAACTCGAAACCGAGAAAAAATGGACCAAGTTTTGGAAAAGTGCAACAACATTTGCTAATCTGACAAAAACTAGAATTTCATAACAAAAAAGAGGTGAAATTCTCCTTTCCCTGCAGCCTGACATCATGAGAAAGAAAAGACAGGAATGCCTGGGGAGGCTCTTTATACTCTTCAGTATGATAGAATAAGATAGATGTACCTGGAGATACTCTTTGTTTCTGAAGCATGATACAGCGAGACAAAAGAAACAGACATAAGTGATATCAAATTTTGGATTCTGGAAAATGATAAATATCTCCTGAGATTTAGAATACAGCAGTTGGGACTTACCTGTAACGGATACCTGTTTGATTGCCTCTCTTAGAAGTGCTATTTGATGAGTAATCTGTGCTTTCTTTCTCTGTGTTTCTTCCTCTTTTTCTATTTGACTCATATCATATTAGATCTTTTAGGGGAGGGGGTTCTCTTTCTGCTTCCCTCTTTTTCCTTTTCTCTGCTTCTGTCACCCTCTATCTGTTATTTTCCTTCTCTTACCTTATTATTATCTCTGAAAGTACATTCTTCTGTTTATATACATTGGGTACACCTCCCATCAGGCAGGAAGAGCTTTGTTTGGGAAGGAGGGAGCTCAGTCAGGATCTAGCCTGAATGAAATGACTTGGGGGAGGGTCACAGCTAATTGCCCCAAGGTGTGGCAAACAGGACCTTTTGCCTGCTTGGTCAAGAGGTGCGTGTATAGGAGCTAACTTTTCAAAATGATTGGGGTGTGCTACTCACAATAGAAATGAATACTCCCTAATCAGAGTAATTGAGCTTGCTAAAAAGTGTGTGTGTGTGTACACTCCTTTTAACAACATGAAAACTGATGACAGCACTAAAAGCATCTAAGAGAATAAAAGTTAAATGGCCTTGAATCCAGACAGCTTTCAGCTTAATTGTTCCAGTTCACTAATTGTTTTGTGTATGTTTATATTTTCCTTTAGTTGTATGTAACTGTATTTTCTCTTTATTTCAGTACCACTACAACCTGTTGGGTTAGTTTTCCCATATTAACCTTCTTACTATCATAAGGGTGTGATTTCAGTTCTTCTCGTACTATGGACCAGTATATAGTAGAAGTCTAAACTGCCAGAGCCTATGCTGAATGTGTTCTGTGGTAGGGCCTGTTAAGGAAAATTGCATTACTGTTATACAGTACATCCTGTTCTGTGGTGAGGAGTTATAGTAAAGAAGTTTGCACTTCTGTTGCTTGTGCTGTACCTGCTCTGGTTTCCAACTTTCTAAATTTGGTATGTTTAACCTGTAAACATAATGCTAAGCTCTTCATATCTGGGACTCGGATATGTATTTTCTCAGAATTTTTAGCACAGTTTGGGGAAAATGAACATCTTGTTCTTAAACCAGATTGAAGTACTCTTTGCAGTCAAGCACTTGGCCCTAGAAGATTCAAGTGGTTTAAACTAGTGAGCAGGCAACTCAAAGTGCTTCTGAAGGACCTCCATACCATAGAGAAAACAAGCAACCTTGGAGACTTGAAAGGATGTCCTTTACATCTTAGAAATCTTGCAGTTGCTCCCATGAAAGCAGCAGTTTCTTTTAGAGCAATGTTTCTCAACTCGGTCCTGGAGTACCACTTGCCAGTCAGGTTTTCCGGATATCCACAATGAATATGTATGAAAGAAATTTGCATATAATGGAGGCAGTGAATGCAAATCAAGTTTATGCATATTCATTGTGGGTATCCTGAAAACCTGACTGGCAAGAGTCTGTTATAAGGGAAAACACGTTCCAGGGATTCAAGACAAGGTTGGACAAGTTCCGGAACCGGAACGAATGCAGGTAGGGCTGGTCTCGGTTAGGGCACAGGTCTTTGACCTGGGGGCCGCCGCATGAGCGGACTGTAGGGCGCGATGGACCACTGGTCTGACCCAGCAGAGGCAATTCTTATGTTCTATACATTTACATGCTGGTAATTACCAATGCAATATTTCTTTATTTTAATTTTAGAGGGGTACTCCAGGAAGGGCAAGGGGGTACTCCAGGAATGAGTTGAGAAACACTGTTTTAGAACAATGACTTACAACTGAGTACAAGATTACACAAGGTATGTTATGCTGAGAACTTGAAATATCATGAGGGTATATAGAGTTTATATAGACTATACTGTGAAATGCGTCAGTGCTTTTTAACAGATGTGAATGGGATTTTATAACAAGACAGTTTACAAATGGGCATAATTTATTATGCCCTTTTTTAAAATAAAGGCTATCAACTACTAAGGGGGAAGTTATCAGGCTGTGTTAGGGCAATAATTCACATCATTTAGTCCTTAAAGTGTCTTAAAGGGCCCTAACCCAGGTTTTCTCATCATAATGACAGAGAACAATTTTGATTTTTTTCAATTGATCTGTTTCAGGGGGTATAGATGCTGAGACTGAGTGAATGCCCTTGATTTGACACTTGAGCTAATATTGGTGGAAGAAGATTGTGCAACTAGACCTTTAAAAATGATGGTTAATTTAAATGGATAAACATTGATGCCTATTTTATTTTTAAAAAGTTACAGTTCAACTAAAGAAACAAAAGTGAGTAAATGATTCAGGGAGGAAGTTTGCAAGCAGCGTTAGGGCAATAACTAATGTTATTTGCTCCTTAACGTGATTTAAAAAGCATTAATGCAGATTGTCTTGCACTAACAATGCATTAAGTCACTGTGGGGTACATAGTAATGAATGCAAAACATGCAAAATTATGTAAAGCAGCTTATTACTATATAGAAACAATACAGCAGCCTACCATATAATGCAACCTGACCTTTAGTGGTAGTACCATGAGCATCAAGGGCAGGAGTGGGGAATAGAGAGTTGCGTGTGGACAGAAATCCACCCATCCCCGCCCGTCCCCACCAGGATCCTCTCCGTCCCCACCCGTCCCCGTCAGGATCCTCTCCGTCCCCACCCATCCCCGCAAGGAATTACCTCCATCCCCGCCCATCCCTATAAAAAGCAGCAATTACTTCTGACAGGATCATCAATTCCACAGTTTCTTTTGTGTTTGCGCTGCTGTTTTCCTTGTGGAATCTCTTTGGTGGAACCCTTTTTTTGTTTTCTGCTCAGGTAATTAACATATAAACCCCCTCTTTTACTAAGGCTGACATGTCCATTATATTATATGGACGAACTCTGCTTCCAAAGCCTTCCATCCCCGTGAGAGTTCTGTTGGCTAGAGGGGGGTCCCCGTAGGAGTCCCGTGGGTTAGGAGGGGTTCCCGCAGGACTCCCGTGATCCCCGTTCCTGTGCAGACCTCTAGTGGGGAATCCCTCATGCCAAGACCCACATTCCAATTATTTTGGCTACCTTGGGGGGGGAGGGATGAGTTGTAGATAGGGTGAGTTTGCCTACAGGGGAGGCATTCTGTTGAGGAAGAGGAAGTGTTGGGTGAGGGGACACCTAAATGTATACTGTATGTGATTACTGTATATATACTGCAATATTTACTGTAAATCTGTGATTGTGTTTAAAAAAAAATAAAATCAAAAAATCAACTAGGGGGAAGTATAAACTAGCTGGAGGTTTAAACCATTGGCCACAGATCCTGTTTGAATGGCTGAAATGGTTCCACCTAACCCTGCAGAAGCCAGAGACCCCCTAGAACAGGGGTGTCCAACCTTTTGGCTTCACTGGGCTGCATTGGCCGAAAAAAATGTTTCTGGGGCCGCTCAAACTTTCAAATGCTGCAGCAAGACACAGGAGGGAGCCGGCAAGACGGTAAACACCCGGAGGCAGCAGAGGAAAACACTGCATCGCCCTCGATCGGGGCCGCACAAAATACTTCACGGGGCCGCATGTGGCCTTCTGGTCGCAGGTTGGACACCCCTGCCCTGGAGCACGGCATGTTTTTTAGAAGTGGATTTCTTTTTCATAGCAGTAAGATAATACCGCATTCCTTCAGTCATCTGCCTTAGGCCATTTTCTTTTATGCCTTCCTTGAAGTTTAATTTATGTCCATCATGAAATTACATGAGATTGATGTCAGAGACTTTGCCTGACTGCAAAACAAGAAGTAAAGCTCACAAGCCTAAGCTACAAGAACATAAGAGTTGCTATACTGAGACAGACCACAGATCCATCAAGCCCAGGATCCTGTTTCTAACAGTGGACAACCCAGGTCACAAGTACTTGGCAATATGCCAATGAATAAAACATATTTTATGCTGCTTATCCTAGGAATAGGTAATGGATTTCCCCAAGTCTTTCTAAAATAATGGCTTATGGACTTTGCAAAACCTTTTTTAAACCCTACTAAACTGACAAGCACATGAAGCTCAGTTAGTACATCGGCCATTATGTTAGGTATCTTATGAATAGGACCTACACAATGAGAACTAATGCATCTACATCCAAAACTTTTTTAGCTTTTATTTGGAGTCCCACAGGGATCATCATGGTCACCTATCCTGTTTAATATCTTTATTGCTCCTATGTTAACCATTGTTTAACCGATTTGTAACCAAGAACTCTTAAAGACTTTTCCCCTATATTCTACTTACTTGTACTTGACGTCCCTACAATGTGACTTTCACTCTCTTCCTCCCCATAAATATGCATGTATTCAAAGACATCACTGTTATTCTAAAAATTCATTGTATTCAAGGACTTCATTGTTATGTCTTCGCTGACTGTCCAGCTCTTCTTATTGTAAACCACCTCGAACTACTTTGGCTTTGGCGGTATATAAAAAATAGTAGTAACATAGTAAATGATGGCAGATAAAGACCTGAACAGTCCATTCAGTCTGCCCATTAGTTATACCCATTAAAAATACATGATTAAATTAACTTGTCTCTTTGATATTTCTGGGTCATAGACTGTAAAGTCCACTTGGTATTGTCCTAGGTTCCAAATGCTAAAGTTGCCTTCCAAGCTCACTCCAGCCTATCCAACCATCCTGTTTGCAGGATATCTACCATAAAGTCTGGCCAGTAACATCCTCATGTTTCAAGTTAGTGGAGTCCCCATTGATGCCCGCCCCAGCCCAATCCTACACCAAATCATCACATATGGGACACAGACCGTGCAAATCTGTCCAGTACTGGCCTTAGCTCTTTAATTTACATTCTTAGTTTTCTAATTAGAGATCCCCTATGTTTAGCCCATGCTTTTATGAATTCCATCACTGTTTTCCTCTCCACCACTTCCCTCGGGAGGGCATTCCAGGCATCTACTACCCTCTCTGTGAAAAATAATTTCCTAACATTGCTCCTGAGTCTTCCTACCCGCAACCTCAAATTATGCCATCTAGTTTTACCGTTTTATTTTCTCTGGAAAAGATTTGGTTCTATATTAATACCTTTCAAGTATTTAAACATCTGTATCATATCTCCTCTGTCCCTCCTCTCCTCCAGAGTAAACATATTTAGGTCTTCCAATCTCTTCTCATACTTCTTTTGGTTCAAACCCCTTACCATTTCATCGCCTTCCTCTGGACCGCTTCATGTCTTTTTATATCCTTCACCAGATACGGCCTCCAAAACTGAACACAATACTCCAAATGTGGCCTCACTGACCTATACAGGGGCATCAACACCTCCCTTCTTCTGCTGGTTATTCCTCTTTCTATAAAGCCTAGCATCCTTTTGACTACAGCCACCGCTTTATCACACTGTTTAGATCCTCAAACACAATCACCCCAAGGTCCCTCTCTCCGTCAGTGCTTATCAGCCTATCACCTCCCAGCACATACGGTTCCCTCAGATTTCTACCCCTTAAATGAATCACTCTGCACTTCTTCGCATTGAATTTTAGTTGCCAGATGTTAGACCATTCTCCTAACTTTTGCAGATCCTTTTTCATGTTTTCCACTTCCTCCGGGGTGTCCACTCTGTTACAAATCTTGGTATCATCCGCAAAAAGCCTAACCTTATCTTCTAACCCTTCAGCAATGTCACTCATAAACATATTGAACAGAATCAGTCCCAGCATCGATCCCTGAGGCACTCCATTAGTCACCTTTCCCTCCTCTGAGCGAATTCCATTAACCACCACCTTATGTCATCTGTCCATCAACCAGCTTCTAATCCAGTTCATGACTTTGGGCCCTAACTTCAGCCCATGGAGTTTTTTTAAGAGCCTCCTATGAGGAACCTTGTCAAAGGCTTTGCTGAAATCTAAGTAAATTAATAATAATAATAATAATAACTTTATTTTTCTATGCCGCCACAATCTTGCGACTTCTAGGCGGTTTACATTCAAGAGAGCTGGACATTCAGCGAGTTACAATAGGCAGATAGTCAGAGGAAATACAGAGTACATCAACTTTAAGAATGCGAAAATATAAAATGGACAGTACGCTAAGACATTTCCGAGAGGACCTGTTAGGAAAAGGTTGCGAATTACAAAAAATACATCGAAAATTACAATATACAGCTTAAGAATTTTTTCAGGAGGGACATATTAGAAGACATGTCCCAAATTGCAAAATACGGTTTGATTAGGATTTCAGAGGGGGTATATTGGGAACGAGAAAAGAAAGAAGTGTTCGGTGAAGATTTTGTTTAGGTGATATATTTGTTGAATAAGGCAGTTTTTATGAGTTTTCTAAAAGCGTTGTAGGTCAGTCTAACTTTATTAATGTAGTTGTCTAGCCAGTGTTGTAGTTTGTTTGCTTGGTAAGCGAAAGTTCTATCTAGAAAGATTTTGTATTTACAAATGGTAATGCTTGGGTATGCAAAAAAATAGCGGTTTCTGGTTTGTCTTATAGGGCTGTATAATATGAAATGAGATAGCAAGTATGTAGGAGTTAGTCTCCAAACTAGTTTGAAACATATGCAGGAGAACTTGAAAATTATTCGTGCCTCGACTGACAACCAGTGCAGTAATTTGTAATAGGGTGTGATATGGTCGCTCTTTTTTAATCCAAATATCAATCGGACTGCTGTGTTCTGAATAATTCTAAGTTTCCTCATTGTTTTTTTGGGTATACCCATATAAACGATATTGCAATAGTCCAGAGTAGAAAGCACTAGTGATTGCACTAGTAATCTGAACGATAATGGGTCAAAGTATTTTTTGATGGTCTTTAATTTCCATAATATCAGGAAACATTTTTTTACCACTATATTCGTGTGTTCGACCATTGTCAGGTGTGTGTCCAATGTGATTCCCAATATTTTTATTGTATTAGTAATCGGGTATTCGTGGTCTTTTATACGTAACGTTGTGTTGGTAATTTTATCCGTTGGGCTTGCAAGGAAGAGTTTTGTTTTTTCTGTGTTAAGTTTCAGTTTGAAATTGATTGTCCAATGTTCTATTTCGGTCATAATATGAGAAATGTATTTTGAGGTTTCGTTTGTAATGCTGTTCACTGGGATTAAAATGGAAATGTCATCTGCATATATGTAGTAGTTCAAGTTTAGTCTTTGCAATAAGTGCCCAAGGGATGATATGTAAATGTTGAACAATGTGGGTGAAAGTGGTGAGCCCTGTGGCACTCCCGAGGGGTTTCTCCAGGAGTTTGAGTATATCCCACCACTAACTACTCGGTATGATCTCTTTGTTAGGAAGCCCTGTATCCAGTTCCTTGATTTTCCCATGATTCCTATTGCATCTAGGCAGTGTATCATTATTTCGTGATCAACTAGGTCGAAAGCTGGGCATCATCAAAAAAGGTATCACAACCAGGACAAAGGAAGTCATCATGCCGCTGTATCGCGCAATGGTGCGCCCGCACCTGGAGTACTGTGTTCAATACTGGTCGCCGTACCTCAAAAAGGATATGGCGGTACTCGAGGGAGTGCAGAGGAGGGCGACTAAACTGATAAAAGGTATGGAAAATTTCTCATATGCTGACAGGTTAAAAAAGCTGGGGCTGTTCTCCCTGGAGAAGAGGAGACTTAGAGGGGACATGATAGAAACTTTCAAAATCCTAAAGGGCATAGAGAAAGTGAATAAGAACAGATTCTTCAAACTGTGGGGAGCCACAAGCACTAGGGGTCACTCGGAGAAATTGAAAGGGGACAGGTTTAGAACAAATGCTAGGAAGTTCTTTTTTACCCAGAGGGTGGTGGACACATGGAACAAGCTTCCAGAGGAGGTGATAAGCCAGAACTCTGTACAGGGGTTCAAGAAGGGTTTGGATAGGTTCCTGGAGGATAAGGGGATAGAGGGGTACAGATAGAACTTGAGGTAGGTTATTGAATTGGTCAGTAACCACTTCACAGGTCGCGGACCTGATGGGCCGCCGCGGGAGCGGACCGCTGGGCAGGATGGACCTCTGGTCTGACCCAGTGGAGGCAACTTCTTATGTTCTTATGTTCACTGCTGAAATCTAGTTGTAGAATAAGGGCACTTGTTCCTTTGCTGAATAGGCCATATATGTGATTCAGGATCGAGGCTAGGACTGTCTCAGTATTAAAGTCTTTCCTGAATCCTGATTGGTGTTCGTTTAGTATGTTGAATTTGTCTAGATATTTCACTAGCTCCACGTTGACCAATCCTTCAAGTATTTTGGTAAATACGGGGACGCTTGCTATGGGTCTGTAGTTGGTTTTCAAAGCTAGAGAGATTTTTTGATCTTTTGGGGTGGGTGTGATTAATATATGTCCCATTTCCTCATGGAATGTTCCTTCCGTGAGAGTAGTTGTTATCCAATTGAATAGGTCCTTTTTAAAATCTAGTGTGGCTGTTTTCAGGGTCTTGGAGGGACATACGTCTAGGAGGCAATTCGATTTAGTATATTTATTGAAAAGGGTAAGAAATTGGTGCCAATCAGGAGGTTCGAAGTGGTTCCAGATCATGTCTACTCTGGGTTCTTTTCCGAGGGGTCCGATTTAGAATTTGAAGTTGGATGCGGGTGAGGGTATGGTCGCTCTTACCTCTAAGATTTTGTTATTGAAAAAGGTGTCCAGGGTTTCTGCTGAGGGTATACATTCATTTTCCTGTAGTAAGATTTGGGTAGTGTCAGTTAGACTGTTTACCAGCTTGAAAAGTTTTTTGCTATTTGTTTTGGGTGTCCCTATCTCTTGTGCGTAATGTTTTGTTCGTTTTTCTCTAATCATAATTATGTAGTTTTTCATTTTTTGTTTCCAGTGTACTTTGTCTTCTTCTTTGTTTGTTTTTTGCCAGATTCTTTCTAGTTTTCTCAGTTCCTGTTTTAGAGCTAGTAGTTCAGAGTCGAACCATTTATTTAGTTTTGTTTCTTTCTTTTTATATGTTTGGAATGGTGCTATTTGGTCTAACACTTCTTTGCTAAACTCTGCCCATCTAGTTGGGAAGTCCTGTATTTCCTCGATTTTGGGTTGTAGTTCGTAGTGGGCCCAGAATTCTGTTGGATTTATAGTTCCTCTTCTGGTGATTGTGGTTGGTTTTGGAATTTTTCTTTTGTGTTTTTGTTGGTCTGACCAGATGCATTTATCCCAGGTCCTTGTGTTGTAATGGATCTTTGGGTTGGGGGTTTCTTTTTGCGAAAAAGTAAATATGTCTAGTTGGTGGCCTTTTTCGTGTGTTTTCTCTGGTTTTGGTATTATAAAACCGAGGGTTTTTAAGAAGGTGTTAATTTCTATTATGTCAGGTTTTTCCACTTGCTCCAGGTGGACGTTTACGTCTCCCAGTAGTAGATTGTATGTTCCTTTTATGGTGTTAGTGGTGAGGTATTCGTAGAACTCTTCTCTGGCATTTGTCCATTGTTTGGGGGGAATGTAAAATATTGTCACGGTTAGTGTTTCTTCCAGTTGGGTGTTAGTGATCTTGCAAGTTAATATTTCTAGGTCTTTAGTGGTTTTTGAGTCTATTTTGCTATAGTCAAAGGTTTCTTTTAGAATGATTGCTATGCCACCCCCTTTTTTCCAGTTTCTAGATAGAGGTATTATTTTGTAACCCTGGAGTAGCATTTCTTTCGTAATCGTGTCAGTGTCTGATACCATCCATGTTTCAGTCAGAAATAGGAAGTTGGGGTTTGTTTGCGCCAGCCAATCTTGTATTATTTGCGCTTTGTTTCTTACAGAACGGGTGTTCCCTTGAGATTATCGTACTTAGTTGCAGCTGGTGTTTTAATGCATTCTATTTTTTTCAGTTTACTTTCCTTAGTTTTGTTTCTATGGGGTTTGTAAGAGTTGCGAGTTCTATTTAACACTGGTATTTGTAATGGGCCTTGCTTTGTATATTCATGTAGAATTTGATGTGGGCCATTTGGTTTGTTTGTCTTGGTTGGTCTTTGCCAGGAAAAATGAATAGGGATTGGTTTGGGATTTTTTTCATCGTTACACCAGCTTTTATGATATATTAGATAAAGTATCACCAGTATAAGGAGATAGTTGTTGAAGGTCGCCATTTATGGTTAATGAGTAGCAACTGCTTGGGAGTAGTGTATTCGGGTGAATAGGTATAGTCAGTTATAGAGGAGGATATATAGTACTATCAATGTTGTGCATGAATATCAGCAATGTCAGGTGCAATACAGTAATATCGGCTATAATAGGTTATTCAAACTTATCAGGATATTTTGTAGTTAAACAGTGCTATCAATGCTATACAGGAATAAGCAGAACTATCAATGGAATACAAGAGTATCAGTTATAACAGGTTGTATATGCTTATCAGGCTATTTTGGAGTCAAACAATACTATCAATGCTATACAGGAATATGCAGAAACTATATACAGGAGTGTCAGCATTGATAGGTGCAGTATAGTGATGTCGGCTTTAGTGGTTGTTATACTTATCAGGATATTTTGTCGCTTCACATGTCCTTGATCTGATTCTCTGGTCACCCAGTCAAAGAATTCAATCAGATTCGTTTGGCACGATCTACTTTAGTAAATCCATGTTGCCTCAGAATTTATAATCCATTAGATTCTAAGAATTTCACTATCCTTTCCTTCAGCAACGTTTCCATTATTTTTCCAATATCCTCACTACTGGTCTGCAATTTCCCTCTTTATCTCTGCAACCGTTTCATTCTTTAAGGAAAGAGGGAAGAATCAGAGTGGGCACTACCACTGACCCTCAAGCCTTACATAAGAACATAAGAATTGCCGCTGCTGGGTCAGACCAGTGGTCCATCGTGCAGCAGTCCACTCACGCGGCGGCCCTCTGGTCAAAGACCAGCGCCCTAACTGAGTCTAGCCCTACCTGCATACGTTCCGGTTCAGCAGGAACTTATCTGCAGTAGTGGGAATGGCACTTTGAGACCCTCTTGAGGGGTCCCACCAAGGGAGACTCTCTGTTCTGGGTAACACTTTGTGTCTAGTTGCTCTAATCCTGCCCTGAGAGGGTGTCTGTGAACACAGAAATCTATCCCTTTGCTCTTACTTGGGACACTGCAGAGTCAAGACCCCAAAGAGACCAGGGGCTAGGGAATGGCACTTTGAGACCATCTTGAGGGGTCCCACCAAGGGAGACTCTCTTGTCTGGGTAACACTTGGTGTCTAGTTGCTCTAATCCTGCCCTGGAAGGGTGTCTGTGAACACAGAAATCTGTCCCTTTGCTCTTACTTGGGACACTGCAGGGATTTGTCTTGAATCCCTGGAGGGTGTTCTCCCCTATGACAGTCTCCGGAAGAGCGTTCCAGTTTTCTACCACTCCCTGGGTGAAGAAGAACTTCTTTTTTGTTTTAGAGAGTTTGTTTTAGAGAGTTTTTTGTTTTAGAGAGTGTCCTCTCGTTCTCCCTATCTTGGAGAGGGTGAATAACCTGTTCTTATCTACCAAGTCTATTCCCTTCAGTACCTTGAATGTTTCGATCATGTCCCCTCTCAATCTCTTCTGTTTGAGGGAGAAGAGGCCCAGTTTCTCTAATATTTTGCTGTACGGCAACTCCTCCAACCATTAACCATCTTAGTCGCTCTTCTCTGGACCCTTTCGAGTAGTACCGTGTCCTTCTTCATGTACAGTGACCAGTGCTGGATGCAGTACTCCAGGTGAGGGCGCACCATAGCCCACTACAGTGGCATGATTACCTTCTCTGATCTGTTTGTGATCCTCTTCTTTATCATTCCTAGCATTCTGTTCGCCCTTTTTGCCGCTGCCGCCGCAACACATTGCTTTGACAGCTTCATTGACTTGTCAATCAGAACTCCCAAGTCTCTTTCCTAGGAGGTCTCTCCAAGTACCACCCCAGACATCCTGTATTTGTGCATGAGATTTTTGTTACCCACATACATCATTGAAGAATGCTGGTGTAGAAGGACTAAGATTGAGACAGGCACTGAAGAATGTCATGGGATGGTTTCCCGCAGTTATTCGCGGGAACAGGGATGGAGACAAATTCTGTCCCCATGTCATTCTCTGGCTTCATGTTGCTATGGCAGAAATTAGGCAGTGACTGGAGGAAGCAGAGTCCCACATTGAGAAACAAGCTGAGGCAGTGTCTGAAAAACAGTTTGTTAAATTGAAATAGTGGATAAAGTAAAGCAGGCCGTGACAAACCCCAGGTGTTAGGTTGCTATGGCAACTAAAAATTGGGTCGTGACACCTAAGTTTTGCAACCTTGAGCATAAGGACACTAATGATGAGGCTGTTTAATGCACAGCAGGTAGTATCAGCATCTGTAGTCTTCTCTCCTTCTTCCCACCAAAGCTGCTTGCATGCATACTCGATCACACATGCACACATCTTTCTTCCCCCCACCCCCAGCCAGAGCGCTGGCCTGGCACTGATGAGAAATGAAAGAAAAGAAGAGGGGCTGCATATCAAACCACAACTACCTCTTCTGCCGCTTGATACTGGTAATGTAAAATTTGAACAACGTGGTTCAAATTTTGCATTTAGCACCAAAGCGACAGGGGAAGCTAGGTCAAAATACATAAGTAAAAGTTATTTCCCAGTAAAATACTTTATGAGGCAATATTAAAAGTACCACAACTACAATGGTTACAACTATTGTTAAAGTTTATAATCCCAACTTTATTGCTCTACAATTCAATCTATTTTGCATTTAGTGCATGAGTGCACTTGTAAGTCATTAATCCAGCCTGGTCAAAAAGGTATTCAACAACAGCATTAGCAGGAAGTTTATATTTATTTTTCTATTTGATATACCACTCGCCCTTACTGGATCCAAGAGGTTTACAACAAGAACTCTATTTAATATAAAACAGATCCTAACCCAGTCATTCCAGATCCAACAATCACCACATGTTCCTCCTATCTGCTACATAAAAGAGTTCTAATGCTTCCCAGGAGTGCTTTACAGCCCCTACCCATTAGCTCTGACTCTGATGCTCTAGCTGTGGAGGACCCGGTGGGATAGAGGGGTGCCAGACAAACAGACTTCCTCTCTAAAGACATTATCAATCCAATGGATGGTCACCCCAATGTAAAATTGTTTGTTATGGTAGAGACATATGTCTGCTCACCAAAACGTCAGCTTCATCTCTGCTTTAACATGGCCCAACTCATCACTGTTCTATTTGGCTAGATATCAGTAACTAATTTAACAAACACAGACAACTCTGCTATTCTCATAGGCTGTGTTCCCTTAACAGGAAAAATTAAGATGAAATGATCCACTGTTTGCATGATAAGGTTTGCAATAGCAAAATCCTATTTCCAGTTTAGCTGTTTTTGTTTTTTTTGTGTTCAATCATCTTTATTGACTTTTTAACAAGTACAGCAATTGGACAGGAATGACCACAATCTAAGTCATTGAGAACAACAATGATACAATCCGTCAGACACTGTTTTATTCGGTCTACTGTGAAATTGTCATTTAAATCTCAATTCTGCTTTTACTTTTAACTGCAAGCATCACATGTAAGAGAGTAAAAGTAGTAAAAATTGGTGAAATTATTACTTCAATAAAAGTAAAAGCAATCAGTATTATCATGTACTTCTTTACAAGTAAAAGTAACAAAACTTTTACTGAAGTACAACAGCTAGTTACATTTATTTGGGACTCCTTTTATCAAGCAGTAAATGCTCCGATGCCTATGAGCACCAATCCCTATGAGCATTGGAGCATTTACCTCACCAGCATGTGGTAAAAGGCTCTACTGTTGCTTGATAAAAGGAGCCCTTAGTTGCTATACAACACTGCTCAAAAGTTTTTTTTTAAAAAGCTGGTATAATACATGCAAGCTGCCGGTAACCACATTATTATATATTTTAAAAAGCACACCATTCAGATTGATAATTTATTGTTTGTCTTTTTGTTTGAAATTCTGATTCCACATCTATTTTTATTTATGTTATGTTTTAAGCTTCTTATGATTTGCCTATTTGCATCTATAGATGACATATTAAAGCATATTTGCTTTTCTTTTTATATACACTGTTCACATAAGATATTACATGAATCCCACAACATCTTATGTGATTTTTGCAATGTAGCATTTATTTGGTTATTTCAAGTTTAAGGGCTCCTTTTACAAAGTCGCGCTAGCGGTTTAACGTGCGTAATAGCGCAGGCTATACCGCTGGCCACACTAGCCACTACCACCTCCTCTTGAGCAGGCGGTAGTTTTTCGGCCAGCGCGGGGGTTAGCGCATGATGAAAAGTCACACGCATTAAACCCGCTAGCGCAGCTTTGTAAAAGGAGCACTAAGTTTCAAGTTTATTAAAATTTTGATAAAACGCTAATCATGAATTCTAAGCATTAAAAAGGGGGAAATATTAAACAGATAAGTACCGACTAAATAATACTTGGCAAACATAAAGACAACAGGAAAGTGGAGAGAACAGTATTTATAATTAAATAAAGAATTCATTTTATATGCTGGACTTGATTCTGCTCTTTTTTTTTTTTTTTTTACCTCTGCTTTGTTGTGGGTCTGTGCAGCATCTTGTGGACTCCTGTAATAATAGAAACACGACAGCAGATAAAGGCCAAATGGTCCATCCAGTCTGCCCTTCCACACCATCCACTATCTCCTCCCTACTCATTGAGCTAAGTTATGATTCTATTAATCATGCATAAGTGATGTTCTGACAAGTATAAAACAAGTATAAGAAGAAAGGAGAAAATCCTATACTTTATATCATTTCAAGGACTGTAACAATCTTTATTAACCAACATCCTGGCTTGAAGTGTGATCTCTACAGAAACAGTTGCAATGACTGGGAGGTAAACTCTGTTCCCTTTCTAGGGGGGTGCGTTCCCCCCTTGTTGAGTTTCACATTTCTGAGCAACTTAAAACATATTGATTACACTTCATAGACAGGTTTGTGTTGAATGCGAAGTCAGTTCATATATTATTTATCAAAGCAATTTCTGACTTCTTCTAGTTTTCACTAGTGACATCCCCGCCATCTCATAAGGAAAATCCAATTTAGTATTGGCAGGGGACTTTAATGCTGTAATAGATCCAATATTGGATAAAACACCTAGTAAAATATTAAAATCGTTAGGATTGGATAATTTGGTAAAATCATGTGGTTTAAAATATATTTGGAGGATTCTTCATTTCAATGATTGGGAATTTTCATTTTGCTCCCACATTCATAAATCATTTTCAAGAATTGATTATGTGTTTATTTCAGATAATTTAGTTCAGCAGGTAAAAAAGGCAACCATAGATCCAATTATTTTATCGATCATGGGGGTGTTTGGATTGAATGTGATATAGGTGGACAGGAAAACAATAGTCCTGTTTGGAGATTCAATAATGCAATGTAGGCAGATTCCAACTTTATAGAGGAATTCCAGATGAAAATGGATTAATTTTTTCAGATTAATGCTTCGGAAGAAATCTCTATAGAAGCGTTATGGGATGCCTTTAAGGCTACCATGAGAGGACATATAATCTCGCATTCAGCATATATTAGAAAACAATTAAATAAAGATTATCTTATCTTGGAACAAAATATTAAAGATCTGGAGTTAAAATTGAAATCAAATTGGGAACATAATACTTTTCAGGCCCTTCTAAAAGCAAAATATAGATATAATGAGATTTCTTCTCAGTTGGCCAGGAAAGAGTTTGTTTCTCACAAAGCTTTGTATTATGGAAACTCGAATAAAGTGGGAAGATTATTGGCTAATTATCTTAAAGCAAAGCAAAGAAAAACAAATATTGTGGCGATTGTAGATGAGAATAAAGTACAGTGGTTCCTTGGATTACGAGCATAATCCGTTCCAGGAGCATGCTCGTAATCCAAAATGCTCGTTTATCAAAGCGAGTTTCCCCATAGGAAATAATGGAAACTCGCTTTGATACGTTCCCACCCACCCCCCCCCCGAGGCCAGCAGCACTGCTCTATCCCTCCCCACGAGAACCGGCATTGCTCCCCCCCGAAGGCCCCCCCTGCGATCTGGCACCCTCTCCCCCGCGACCTGGCACCCTCCCCCCATGATTCGGCACCCCCCATGATTCAGCACCCCCCGCGATTCGGCACCCTTCCCGCCGCGATTGGGCACCCCTCCGCTGCGATTGTGCACCCCCGCCGCTTCTTACTGTCATCTGGGCACTGGCACCGGCATGTCCTGTGCGTTGGTGCCGGTGCCCAAAGATCGGCCTCCTCTTCTTGCTGGGCCTTGAGCATCTGCACATGCTCAAGGCCTGCGAGTTCACGTTCTCTCCGAGAACATGTTTGCAGTTGCTTTCTTCATAGCGCTGATGTGCTTGGAAGGAGCTGGGAGGCTTGTGGACAATTTGGATTTCTCGTTGGCTCTGGGGAGGGCTCAGTTGTGCTATGAATCTTTCTGTTGCTTTACACGGTAGTTCTGGGAGTGTATTATGCCACTTGCAAATGTTAATTGATTGTATAGTTTTATTGGTGTGGGAATGGGATTCTTAAGGGCTCTACTAATTTGAGAGATTTGAGGGATATTGCTGGGGGGTGGTGTGGGATGTCACTTTTTCCTCTGTGGTGAGACCCTCCCTGTGGGGGTTCTTGCATGGCTAGCTGGTTGGGAGGGGGTGGGGTAGGGGGGACTGGGGGGGGCTCAGTTGGAGGGTGAGATGGGGAGGATTTTCTGTTTTTCTATACTTTCTCATAGCCTATGGGGGTGTTTACTTCTTGATCATGTTCTATACTGAATAGGTATCATGAGGGATTTGAAATTGTTGTCACTTAATGTGCGTGGTTTGAATGCTCCAATGAAGCAATCTCTTCTTTTTAAGGAAGCCCTTTGCTAGCAGGTGGATGTTTTCCTAATACAGGAAACTCATTGTAGATAAAACATGCTCACCTATTGCATCATAAGAATTTCACGTATTCATATTTGGCAGCAAACGGGGCTAAACTGAAAACAGCAGGAGTGGGGGTTTTGATACATAACAAATGTAAATGGCAGCCCCATGGGGTGTGGTTGGATAAGGAAGGCAGATATATACTGCTGGTTCTGACCTTTGGGGGTAAATATATGTCGGTGGTTAATGTATATGCACCTAATACGGATAGGGGTCCCTTTTTTGATCGCTTGTCTGGGGTATTACAAAAACATTTGGAAGGAAGCTTATTTGGGTGGGGGGGGGGATTTCAATCTAACACCTAACCCTACTATGGATAATTCTGGATGAGCCGTTGGCTATGCACAGAGTGATCGGGACCTCTTTCATAGTTTTGGTAGAAAATGGGGTCTTTTTGACCTTTGGAAGGAGATATATCTGAGTGGGCGGGATTATACTTATTTTTCTCCGATGCATAAGACCTTTTCCAGAATTGATCTTTGGTTGGGTGACCATGTGATATGGTGGATGGTGAAACAGGTTGCTATTCACTCTAGGACTTGGGCTGATCATAATCTTATTACTCTTGAGCTGCAAATGGGGAAGCTAGGATCTAGAGTACGTTACTGGCAATTTCCTGATGAACTCTTGGAGAATCCTCTCTATGTTAAAAGATTGAACAAGATATTTTAGAGTTCCTGGAGTTCAATTGTACGCCTGGGATAGACCCCTTCATTCTGTGGGAAAGTTTGAAGGCTGTGCTCCATTATAAAATTATATCATTACAAGCTTAGATCTGGATAGTTGATAGACAAAAGGAGCAAAAGTATAGGGAGGATATTACATCATTGGAACTAGAGAAAGACACGGTGGCGGTTTACCCGCGGCTACCGCTTTTAGCCGCGGGTAACCCGCCAAAAACGGGGAATGAAAATTAGCAGCCTCTGCGGGGACGGGGACAAGGCCATCACCGCCCCGTGGAGCGGTGAATGGTCTTGTCACCGCAGTGAGGCATAAAGGATTGTGCGGTCCCCGAAGCCCCCACCCGCCCATCCGCACGCCGGCTCGATCGTTTAACCAGCTTCCTCTCTCCACCTCACCTTAGTTTGCCGGCTTTCTTTTTCGGCGACCGGAACGCTTTCAAAAGAGCCGCGCATGCGCAGCTGCTCAGTATTCAACCTTCTGCTCTGACCCAACCGGAAACAGGAAGTTGCAGCAGAGCAGAAGATTGAACTTTGAGCAGCCGCGCATGCGCGGCTCTTTGAAAGCGTGCCGGTCGCCGAAAAAGAAAGCCGGCAAACTAAGGAGAGCTGGAGAGAGGAAGCTGGTTAAACGATCGAGCCGGCGTGTGGGTGGGGGCTGCGGGGACCGCATGTTCCGGCTCACACAAGGAAGGAGGAGGTGAAAGGGAAAAGTTTCTCTTCCTTGGAAATGTGGAAGGCAGAGTGGGGAGAAGACGCTGGAAGGGAAGAAGAAGACAGAGCCAGACTATGGGGGAGCGGAGGGAAGAAGATGGGTGCTAGACCAATTGTGGGAGGGAGTGAAGGGAGAGGCACAGTAACAGAGCAAATGGAAGACGCAGAGAGAAGACACACAGTGGATGGAAGGAATTGAATGAGGAGATGTGGAAAGCAGAAACCAGACAACAAAGGTAGAAAAAAAATTCTATTTATTTATTTATTTTTTGCTTTAGGATAAAGTAGTATATTAGTTGTGTTGATAAAAATTTATAAACAAAGCCCTGCCAGCTGAACATCTCTTTCTCTAGTTCAGCAGCAGGAACTTTGATTTATAAGAAAGGAATAAGCTAAATATTGCAGTACTAAGGCTTATATGGATGCTGCAGGGACGGTGACGGGGCGGTGAATGGGATGGCAGTGGCGGTGACGGGGCGGTGAAAGGGATGGCGGTGACGGTGACGGGGCGGTGAAGGGAACGGCGGTGATGGGGCGGTGCAGAGGATGGTGGGCCGGGGACGGTGCAGTGACGGGGACAGATTTTTTCCCCGTGTCATTCTCTAATTGGAACTTATTTGTAAGGCAGGTTATAGTACCCCAATCCAAAGAGCAGCCCTCCATAAGGCATGACTTGATTTATATGTGCTGGAATTGAGGGCGGTTTGGGCTAAATTGGACAGGCTTAATCAAACTTATTTTGAATTCAATGACCGAGCTAGTTGTATGCTGGCGTGTAAGTTGAAAATTCAAATGAAACATAATAAGATTTTTGAGATAGTTGATGAGATTGGGAATCCTGTTAATATTGATGAGGCGATCCGTCAGGCTTTTGTTTCATACTTGATAAGGTTTATACTCCTGAAGAACATCCGACCCCACATCAGATAGAGGCTTTCTTAGATGCCCTGACATTGCCCACTATCTCCTCAGGAGAACTTGCTATGTTGTCCACTCCCATTGATCAACAGGAGGTGCTTTCTATCATTAGGAGTCTTCCCAGAGCTAAGGCCCCAGGGTTAGATGGGTTTGGGAATAAATTTTATAAATGTTTCCAAACCCTGTTGGTCCGGCTCTTGGTAAAGGTCTTTAATGCCATTGATGAAGCCACCATACTTCCCCATTCTTGGCGGTTGGCTGGAGTGACGATATTGCCTAAACCTGGGAGGGACCCAAGGAGTTGTTGGTCGTATAGGCTGATTTCTTAGGGACTTAAGGTATCTTTGCCAATCAGGGCCTTAGGCCCCTCCCCGGTGCACCCTGGGTATTGGGAGGCTGCATGGCGGCGGGAGAGAATGGGCATCTCTCCTGATGCTGGGGAAGGAGGGTGTTGGGTAGGGGGTTGCTTAATATTAGCAATGGGAGAGAGTGGATATCTCTCCTACTTCTGGGGTGGGTGTTGTGGGGATGTTGCTTGGCGGCGGGAGGGAGTGGGCATGTCTCCCGCTGCCATGATGGTGGGAGTTGCTTGACTTTGGCGGTGGGATGGAATGGGCATCCCTCCTGCCGATCTTTGATTTGGGTTTTTTTTGTGTATTCTGCGCATGTGCCAATCACTATCACCGGCGATTTAGCAATCCTTCACTGCTGTCCGCCAACCTCATTTGCATGCATGTTTTTGTGAGAATGACTCACCTTTTTGAAATCACTACAATGACGGCTGCAACAGCGGCCCATCATTTTTACCACAAAGTTTTGAGAATCTAGCACTAACTACTTAATTTAAAACAAACCAGTGAGGGCGTGGCTTCCCAGCGCACGAAAATGGCTGGGTAAAGGATCAGCTCCGTTGTGACAGGCAAATTTTATTAAGATTTCGGCAGTTAAAACTAATGAAAAGCGAGTGAAAGGAAAGAGTTTAATTGGAAAATGGCATCGGGTAAACCAAGTAAAAGTAATCCGGCGAATTCAGGGGCGGGAAGTAAAAAAAAGAACAAAAATGGATTCGGTATCCCCGACAGCGGTCCCGTTGCCTCTGAATGAAATTGAAAACAGGGACTTGATGAATGAGCTACAAAAAATCAAAGAAATAGTAAGCGATAACGCTAAAAATATAAAAGAAGTGAAGGAGGAAATAGAGTGTCTGACAAATAGAATGCAGGCAGTTGACTTCAAAATTGAACAGTTAGAAAAGCGCGCCGAAAAATCTGAGGCAGAAGCGCTGGTTTGTAAAAAAGACCACAGAGAAATAGAGGCGTTGAAAAAGGACTTTGAAGATTTGTCAAACCGTGAACGAAGGAATAATCTGCGTCTGATTGGGATACCTGAGGGGATTGAGCAGAATGATCCTATTCAGTTTGTGGCTAATTTTATCCCAAAGATCTTGCCGTTTAAAAGCTCTTTTCCTTTAGAGATAGAAAGATCACATCGGATACCGATGAAAAGATCAAATAGCCAGAAGGGTCCTCGTCCACTAATTTTCAAGCTGCTAAGACATCAGCAAGTGGTAGAAATTATAAAGCTGGATAAAACAAATAAGGATCTTAAATGTCAGGACTCTAAGATCTTTATAGTATCTGACTTTGCAAAAGCTACTGCCTATAGAAGAAAACAGCTTTTGGACTTAAGACCTAAACTGAGAGCATTGGGGGCAAGATATGGATTGATATACCCTGCTATTATGAGGGTAACTCATGAGAATAAAACTTATAATTTTGAAGAAGCAGTAAAATTAAAGGAATTTCTAGATCAATATGATTTGCCTATGGATTCATGAAAGTATATGGACATTGTAATTGATGAATACTGAGTTTGGTTTTTTGTTTATATTTTTTGTGGTGAAAATTTGAAGATATTTTATAAAGGAGGAAAAAGAAAGGGGGAAAAAAAAAGTAGAAAAGGAGAAAAATATCTTCTAGAAAAATTGTTGCAGTTAAGGTTTCAAAAGGATCAACATTTCAAACAGGATCAGAAGAATGGTTAGATGGAAGGCTTACTGTAATGTAAGGTTGGATTGTTAATGGTATGGAAAAATATAAGATATGTGATGGATTTCTAAATGATAAAGAGGAAATAAGAACTTTAATGAAACAAGAAGAATAGAAGAAAAGAAGATTTTGACAAGAAGAAAAGTGTGATGGCACTTATATGAAGTGAAGAGAATATGAGGATCACTTATAAGATTTGGATGGATTCTTAATGTGACTTTATAATTTACATCTGAATGAGACTGAGATAACAGACTGAGGATACATAAATGGTACATTGGAGAAGTGTGGGAACTTAAAATATAATAAGATGGAAATTATACTGAATCTTGATGTAAAGTGTTGAGTCTGTGAAGATGGCTTGTTGGACAAGACTTGATCCTTACTTAAATTTATAATTTGCATCTGAGATTGATTGATATAAAAGGCTGATGATGCATAAGTGCTTCAGTTGAGATAGGTGGAATAGCAAAATGCAAGAAGATGGAATCTGTAATGAATCTTGGCGTGCAGTAGTGGGAATGTGGGAATCGTTTATAGGATATGGATTGATCCTTATTTTAATTTATAAATCATATCCTGAGTTTGACTGAGATAACAAGAGGAAGATGCATAAGAGATACAATACAGATATGTGGACAATCAGAATATAGGATGATACAAGATGTACTGAAACTTGGTGTGAAGTGATGGGATTGTGAGGATCGCTTAAGTGAATTGGCTTGATCCTTAATTTGGGTTATTGATTCACATCTAAGTGAGACTGAAATAACAGGATGATGATATATAAGTATTACAGTTGAGAAGAGTGGAGAATAGACTGTAATAAGATGGAAATGTAATGAAACTTAATGAGAGTTCTTGAAACTGTGAGGAGTGCTTGATTGAAATGGCTTGATCCTTCTTTTGATTTATAAGTTAAATCTAAAAATGAATAAAATAAGATAGAGGAGATATGTATGTTCCATTGACGTTGTGGGAAACTTCTGTTAGACTTGGAAAAGAAAAAAAATAAATAAATAATAATAATATTAATCTTGGGTGGGTATAAGTATAAGAAATGATTTCTGAAATATTGGGTATATCCTTTTATAAGTATATTAAAGGTATAGGATGGAAGAATGTTTGGAAGTATGAATAAGGGGAAAAGTTTATAAAAAGGGATTATAGTAAATATGGGTATGTAGGGTATTGAAGAATGGATTGACTGCAGGAGAGTTTAGAGTTGATTATTTTGTAAGAATTAGAGAGAGGGAAAATGAGTATGTTTGTTGCCTGTGGGGAGTTTTTTTTTTTTTTACTCAGTTAATATGTGCATTTCGAAGTTTTCATTCGTGTTAGGGGAGGGGAGGGAGGGGGAGGGGAATAGGGGGGATGGGGAAGGATGGGAGGGAGGGGATATTCATATACTGGTTTAAGGAAAAAGAAAAAATGTATATTTTATGTTTAAGAGGGATATATATGTATATTATATTTTATTTGTAGAATGGGTTTAAAAATTTTTTCTTTGAACGTAAATGGCCTCAATCACCCAATAAAAAGGAAAAAGGTATTGTCATATATTAAACAACAAAATATAGATATTTGTTTTCTGCAAGAGACACATTTGTCTTAAATAGAGTCTATGAAGCTGTCAGGTAATTGGATAAAACAA
Source organism: Geotrypetes seraphini (assembly GCF_902459505.1). Taxonomy (NCBI): domain Eukaryota; kingdom Metazoa; phylum Chordata; class Amphibia; order Gymnophiona; family Dermophiidae; genus Geotrypetes; species Geotrypetes seraphini. The sequence continues at coordinate 104,956,487 of NC_047088.1, read as the reverse complement.
TGTTTATTTGCACCAGCGATAAAAAAGAAGGCAGGAGTAGCAATATTGATTAATAAAAAATGTCCAGCAACATTTAATATGGTTAAGGCAGATCCTCAAGGAAGGTGGTTACTTGTTGACATGAGCATGGGCAATAATACAATGGCGTTACTAAATATATATGCCCCTAATTCAAATCAAAGTGAATTCTTTAAATCTCTACAACAATTAGTTTTACCACTGGCTACTACTAATTTAGTGGTGGCTGGGGATTTCAATGCTGTTATAGATCCAATAATGGATAAAAAGCATAGTAGAATTATGAAATCAATGGGATTAGATAATTTGGTACAAGCATGTAATTTAAAAGATATATGGCGTATTCTTCATTTTAATGATCGGGAATTTACATTTTGTTCACATGTTCATCAATCGTTTTCAAGAATTGATTATATTTTTGTTTCAGATCAGATGGTACAGCAAGTTGTAAAAGCTGACATAGAACCAATAGTAATATCTGATCATGGTGGTGTGTGGATAGAAGTTAACTTAATAGATCAAGATAATTCCAAACCTGTATGGAGGTTTGATAATACTTTGCTTGCTGATTCTAAATTTTGCACAGAATTTCAGATCAAAATGAATGAATATTTTAGACTTAATGATCTAGAGGAAATGTCGATTGGAATTTTATGGGATGCTTTCAAAGCAACTATGAGAGGACAAATTATATCATACTCTGCATATAAAAAGAAACAGCTAAGAAAGCAATTTGGAAATTTGGAAAAAGAAATTAAAAATTTGGAATTAAAATTGGTTAATAAATGGGAACAGGAGACATTTCAAATATTGTTAAAAAAAATGTGAATTATATGAAATTTCCTCTGGGTTAGTAAGGAAAGATATTTTTGCTCAGCAAACGGTGTATTATGGTAGTGCAAATAAGGCTGGAAGATTATTGGCAAATTATTTAAAAGCAAAGAAAAGAAAGGAGAAAATAGGCATAATTAAGGATGAGTTAGGAAATTCTCATTCTCAAATTGAAAATATATTAAAACAATTTTTAAAATATTATAAGTCACTGTATTCTTCTGAGTCTTATTTAAATAAGGAGAAAGATGGGTTGGATTTTTTTAGTTTAGTTCCTAAGGTTCCTGATCATATAAAAGGAAGTTTAGATAAACCTATATCATTAAAAGAGTTACAAATTAGAGAATGACACGGGGAAAAAATCTGTCCCCGTCACCGCCCCGTCCCCGGCCCACCATCCTCTGCACCGCCCCGTCACCGCCATTCCATTCACCGCCCCGTCACCGTCACTGCCATCCCTTTCACCGCCCCGTCACCGCCACTGCCATCCCATTCACCGCCCCGTCACCGTCCCCGCAGCATCCATATAAGCCTTAGTACTCTAATATTTAGCGTATTCCATTCTTATAAATCAAAGTTCCTGCTGCTGAACTAGAGAAAGAGATGTTCAGCTGGCAGGGCTTTGTTTATAAATTTTTATTAACACAACTAATATACCACCATAATGTTTCCGACAGAGGACAAGTATGCAATAAATGCATTTTGCTGTTTCAATGCCAGTGCTCAGCAGAACAACAGACAGCAATATGGACATTCACCTTATGTAGTACTTTTTTAATATATAAAAATAGGCAAAATTAGTTGCTGTTTTATCATTATATTTTCTTGCCATTATAGTATTCTTCATTGATCATTTTTCTTTTTAAATTCAAAACAAATTCAACCTATCTTGTGTCCCAGCATGAATTCATGTTTCATTCAAATGGCTGTTTCAAGGGAATTAACCCTCCAACTTCCATTTGCAAAAATACCCAATGTTGTTCCTTCTATGAGCAATATTTAAATTATGAGGAACAACATTGGGTATTTTTGCTGAATTGTGTGACAGCATTTGGGCTGAACATGAAGATTGAAAATGCCTGGTTAGCCCTGGACAGATGATTTGAACAGCCAGGAGCCTGTCCTGGCCATTTAAATCATTTTGAATATCTAGTCCAATGATAACAGAATTAGGGTGATTATAGAAACATAGAACTTTGTTGATCACTAAAAACAGTGGAGACTAAGGGTCTATCAAGCTCAGCATCCTGTCTTTGACACTGGCCAGTCTTGGTCTTTGGAACTGCCCATTGTGTCAGAAGCAATAGGGATTAAGTGACTTGCCCAGGGTCACAAGGAGTGTAGTGTAGCTCTAACCACTGGATTTAGAAGTTGGCTTCTTTTGGGATCTTTAACTCATCATCGCTAGGACTCGAATCTGAGTCCGTGGCACCTAACATAGAATGGAATTAGTATGGCAAAGTAATGAAGAATGGTCCAGCAGCCCCCACCCTTTCTCCACCTCACCTTATATTCGTTCCGAGTTTGCCAGCTTCCTTTTTCCCTAGCCGCACGCGTTCAAAAAGCCGTGCACGCGCGGCTGCGCGAGTCAATCAAACTTCTCCTCTCCTGCAACTTCCTGTTTCCGGTTGCGTCAGAGGAGAAGATTGATTGACTCACGCAGCCGCGCGTGCACGGATTTTTGAACACGTGCGGCTCGGAAAAAAGGAAGCCGGAAAACTCGAAATTTAAGGTGAGGTGGAGGGAGGGAGCTGGCTAAATGCTACGGGCGGGCGGGCGGGCGGTGGCTGCGGGGACCGCGCGATCCTTGATACCTCACTGCGGAGACAAGACCATTCACCGCCCCGCGGGCGGTGAATGGCCTTGTCCCCGTCGCCGCAGCAACTGCTAGTTTTCTTCCCCGTTTTCGGCGGGTGACCCGCGGCTAAAATGCGGTGGACGCGGGTAAACCGCCACCGTGTCATTCTCTATTACAAATGGCATTGAAATCCCTTAGAGTTGGGACCGCTCCAGGTGGAGATAGATTTACAGTAGAGTTTTATAAAGAATTTCAAATTTCCCTTTTACCATATTTATTAAAACTATATCAGGATCAACTGAATAAAGGTTGTATATCAGGCACTATGGCAGAATCTTTAACTATTGTTTTGCCAAAGCCAAATAAAGATCCAACATTGGTGTCAAATTACAGGCCTATATCTTTAATAAATGTAGATGGTAAATTATTAGCTAAGATTTTAGCATTAAGATTGGCTAAAGCTCTTCCGCATATAATAGGAATGAATCAAACTGGATTTGTTGCTCAAAGACATTCTTCTAATAATACTAGACTGGCATTTCAGATGTATTATTTAACAAAACAAATTAATGATCCGGCTTTTTCAGTATCACTAGATGCTGAGAAGGCTTTTGATCGTGTAGAATGGAATTTCATGTATCAAGCTATGGAATGGTTTGGTATTGGATCCGGATTTATACAAATGATTCAAGCACAGTATAGCTCCCCAACTGCTCGTTTATATATAAATAATAATTTTTCGGATGCTTTTAAGTTGTAGAGGGGAGTTAGACAGGGTTGTCCATTATCTCCTTTGCTTTTTGATATAGTTCTTGAACCCTTATTGTTAGCTATTCGACAGGCAAAGGACATATAGGGCATTCCATGTGCTGGAGTGGAATATAAAGTATCTGCTTATGCAGATGATATCTTGCTTCATTTGAGGAATCCGGAAACAACAATTCCATGTCTACTGGAGGTAATAGATACATTTGGAAAATTCTCAGGATACAAAATAAATTGGACTAAATCAGAGATTTTACCTTTAAATGTGCATTGTACAAAAGGTATACTTGATTCTTTTCCTTTTATTTGGAAAGAGGAGGGAATAAAGTACTTAGGTATTTGGTTGAATAAAACACTCGAAGAGACAATGAGAATAAATGAAAAATTTTTATTACAAAAAGTAACAGAGTTGTGTGAGCAATGGAATCCTTTACATTTGTCATGGTGGGGAAGAGTTCAAACTGTTAAAATGATGATTTTGCCTGTAGTTTGCTATCAATTGGGAATATATTTTTGCCCCTTCCCTATGTGTTTACCTTTAATGTTTCTTCCATCTTAGATTGAGAAAATTGTAACTGTTCCCCTTTTTCCCTAATGTACCTAGTTAGTGATGTAACCCCTTAAGTTCTAACATTGTATGTTATAAATTTTTGCTCTTCAAAAATTTGTTAAGAAGTTTTGTCTTTAATACTGTTTGTTATCTTATATGATGTTTTAAATTGTACATCGCTTAGAAAGTGTTATAGGCGATTCATCAAATAAAATTGAACTTGAACTTGAACTTGTGTTTTTTCAGGGGTCTTTCTATAAAAAATTAAATAGTATTCTGGTTAAATTTATTTGGCTGGGTAAAATTGCAAGAGTGGCTCTAGTGTCTTTGCAAAGACCAATTGAGGAGGGTGGGGTAAATTTTCCCAATTTTTATAGGTATCATCAGGCCTATATCATGCGCCAAGGTATGTATTGGGTCCTCCCAGAGCTTTTGGAACAACTACCAGAGTGGTTATGGGTGGAGAGATCACTTATCTTTCCACTTAGGCTTGATCTTCTGCTTGGTATAAAAGTGCCTAGAATACGTAAAGACAATAGAGTATTAATGGATACTTGGAAAACATTAAGATTTGTAGACAAATTAACTACTGATTCTATTTTAAAATCGAAACAACAGACTATTTGGGTAAACTCCAAGATACAAATAGGCGGGTTTAAGGTTGTCTGGAAGGATTGGATTAAAGCAGGTATAAGATCCTTAACGGAAGTAATTGATAATGGTAAGCTGCTTGATTTTTCACAATTGCAACATAAATATGGTCTGAATAAAAAACAAAGTTATAAGTGGTTGCAGTTGAAGCAGGCTATTCAGGTGGGGTTCCCTGAATGGAAATCTTTAAATGATCATTACAGCTTAGAATTCTTATGTTTCCAGGCAGATTTTCTGGGACACCAGGCCGCAAAGTGGTATAAAATTATATCTAATTATTTGAATAAGAAACCTAAAAATGGATTAAGAGATATTTGGAGCATTGAGATTAAGCATCAGATTAATGCATCTCAATGGCCACGAATTTGGTCTTGGAGAATTAAAGGTACGATGTCGGCATCTATTAGGCAAACATGGTTCTTTTTGTTGCATAGAGCATTCTGGACCCCTACTAGATTACAAAAATTAGATTGCTCTAAGTCTAATAGATGCTGGCATTGTAAAATTGAAGTTGGAACTTTAGACCATCTTTTATTTTATTGTCCATGTATTCAGGCATTTTGGATATCAATTTGGGATCAAGTAAATATATTGATGGAGAATCATGTAGCATTATCCTATGACACAGTGGTTTTTGGAATGTGTATGAGGGCCAAAAGTCAGATATCTGCAGCAAACAATAAATTATTGATGATTCTTACTGGGGTGGGAATTCAGCAAATAACGACTAATTGGAAAGACTGTTCTAGACTGAATTGTAGTTTCTGGTGGAACTCAGTTTGTCATATGTTTAAGATGGAAAGATTTCTTGCAATACAGAGGGGATATTTTAAAAGGTTTAAGGAGGTGTGGAGGCCATTAATTGAATATTATAATGATTAAGGTTTATTCTTTTTCCTTAGGGGATAATTTGTAAAAATGGGGGGGGGGGGAGGGGGGATAGGATAATCTAATTAAACAGAGGTATATTTCAACTGATTAATGGATATAAGAAACATGATATATAGGTATGAATAGAAAAGGAAAGGGGGTAAATTTATTGGAAATATGTTGTTATGAAATATTAGGGAATATATGTAATATGATGAGATATATTTGTTGTGCATTAATTTATATAATAAAATGAACAAAGAGTTTGAGGAAGAAAGGGTGGAGGGAGGGATAAGATAATGTAAGATTAATTGTATTATGAAGAGGGATGTATATGTTTGGATAGAATATTTTGTTGATATGGGAAGGGATGGGAGGTGGGTGGGGGGAATTAAAACATGTATAATAATATTGTTTAAGAATGTCAAGTGAGTCATGTGAATTAATTGTAATAATATTGTACACTTGTTGAAAGAAATAAAAAGGAATAAAGATTTAAAAAAACAAAAAAAAAAACAGTGAAAATTTTCTAAAAGAAAAATCCATAAGTCATTATTTAGATGAACTTAGGAAAATCCGCTGATTCATTGGTCAACAAAAAAAAGTTTTTCTTTGCCACTGAGAACTTAAGACGTATTCTTAGTTATTTTAAATACGCTGATTTCAGATCTGTAATTGAAATTCAGCTAGTACATCAGGTTTCTGAGATACACATTACTGATTTTTTAGACAGTTTGCCATATCGGCACAATATTGTGAGTATGAACTGTGTAGTTTATTCTGAAAACAAACACGAAGACAATAAGGAGACATGTTACAGCATATATTTACGCCTCTCTTAACTCACACAAAAGTGATGTCAGCATGCTCAGAAATGTTTGAGACACTTACTTTTACGCTTGTACTGTACATTTGTCTCTCTGTGCAAGAACCAACAATAGTCTTCCATCATACTGGGATTGAACTTTCCCTGATATCTGCTTTCCTTCACCTTGATATCTTGATGAAACCTATCCCCCATGCTCATCACTGACATCACCATTATTGGGTGGGAAGAAGTTGAGGTGAGAATCTAAGTGACATTCTGGCACCCATTAGCTGATATGATGTCTGCATGTTCTCCACAAGCTCAGCATAATTCTCTGATCTGTGATTACCAAGAAAATTCTGAATAACCGGCACAAATGTTTCCCATGCTGCTGATTCTGCTGGGTTCAGCTTCTGTCTGAACGCATCATCAAGGATCAGTTCACAAATTTCGGGTCCAACAAAAACACTTTCTTTGATTTTGGCTTCACTTTTCTCGAAACCAAATGTACTTCTTAGGTGTTGAAAACCATCACCATTTCTGTCCATTGCCTTGACAAAGGGCTCCTTTTACAAAGGTGTGTTAGGGCCTTAATGCTCGGAATAGTGCGTGCTATAATGCCACGCGCGCTAGCTGCTACCGCCTCCTTTTAAACAGGCGGTAATTTTTCAGCTAGCGCGCGCTAATCTTGTGCGTGCGCTAAAAATGCTAGCGAACCTTAGTAAAAGGAGCCCAGCAGACCCAGTTTTATGTGAAGTGCTGGAAGATAGATTTTCTCACGATGTAGGTGCTTCACATTGCATCTGCCAAATTAATGCTTGTATGCACTTTGAAGTCTGATGGTCAGATTCTTTCACTGATCTTGTGTAGTAAATTGTCCGCAGACATAACAGAAATTATCAGGATGGTTAACACAACCTCGTCTGTTCATAATAATTATATTATCTTAGTCAAAAACAAGCAAAATATAAAAATTCACAGGTAGAAAAAGCAGCACAATCACTATAAACTTTCAATTTACTAGTACATGTGATCGATGAGCTGTCCTAAAATACAATATTGTGTTATAGAAACAGTAAAATACCGACACTTCACAGTAGCGTTATTGATGAAATGATATAAACACAAACTGACGAATAATGTGATAGGATGTGATAGACGAAAACTGTTTTCAGATTTAGGACTCCTTTTACAAAGGTACGTTAGGGCCTTAACGCATGGAATAGCGCGTGCTAAATTGCCGCACGCGCTAGCCGCTACCGCCTCCTTTTAAGCAGGCGGTCATTTTTCAGCTAGCACGCGCTAATCTTGTGCATGCGCTAAAAACACTAGCACCTTTGTAAAAGGAGCCCTAAGAGTCAGCATGTTGCCCTTATTAAGGTACATGTGGCAGAACTCCAGTAGCAAAATGCTTGTTGACCAGTGAGGATAAGTAGCACAAAATCTGTTTTACTCTTTGGTATCTTGTCAGGTACTTATGACCTGGGTTGGCCACTACTGAAAACAGGATACTGGGCTTGATGGATCTTCGGTCTGTCCCAGTATGGCAATGTTTACGTTCTTATGTACTGTCTAAAAGACCGCATATTAAACAAGGCTTAGCCAAGCTAGAAATTTGTAACGGAAAATTTAGCTCCCTGACCTATATAACATCTTGGACTTTAATTGAAGGGAGCAGAGGATTAGGAACCCCCCCACCCCACCCCCAAATGTGGATTGTATTGAGATTAGAGGAGTTACTTTTTCCGAGAAAATCACAGCTTCTTTTTTTGTCAGGGTATAATTTAAACTTGTTATTGGATCAGCATTCTGCAATTAGTACAAGCATAATGTTGACCTGAATAATCTCTAGGGAACAAGTGCATCTGAGGTGAATAACAAATGAATGTCATCAGCATAGCTCAAAGCTTCCTAAATTGTGAGTCAGAACCCCAAATGGGAGTCACAAAACCTGTCCCTGGGGTCACAACTTAGGTGGGCTGTCCAAAGGTATATATTATTATTCTGCACATTCAGGGAGTCACACAGTTTTATTTCATTGTACTTATGGGATTACAGCAGTGGTCTCCAAAATGCGGCACCAGAGCCCATGTAGCCCCCAAAGTCCTCCACTGCGACCCTCAAAAAGTTGGCTGAAATGCTCTTTTAATCCTATAAATACGTTAATTGTAATCTTGTCCATTTGATATACTATAGTAACTGCAAACAGCCCTGAAGCCCATAGAGATGTTGCTGTCTTGTATTCATGCTGAGGCCCTTTACATGAAAAAGGTTGGAGACCACTGGGTTACAGCCACAAAAAGAATGGGAAGGACTGGCATAGATGAAGGCAGTTAACCGTAATGATTGAATAAGTAGAGCCAAAAGACCTGTAAAGGCATTAAACAGAAAAAGGGGTCAGCTCTATGTTCTCTTTAAATCTACTGCTCTCGCCATTAAATAAGATTACTGCAAGCAAGAGAAAACATTGGTTATTTTACTTCTGCACAATAGGACACATCTCCACACACAGTTTCACTTTTCCCTAGCCTTCTCTTCCTTTTGTCTTTCAGTCAGTCCCCTAGAACCTCCTACTCAGCCCTCATTTTCTTTCCTCTGTTTCTGTCCCTTCACCAACCCCATGACCCCCCTCCCCACCTGCCCAGGTAAACTGCTCCCCCCACCACCACCTTACTGTTTATTATCTCTCTAGCCACATCATTGCCTCTAACAGCACTGGAACTTCTTATTAAATAATTCTTAGTTACTCTGGCCACTCCATGCTTACCTTCCTAGGAATGAAAACCTGGAATGACCTCACTGAAATGACCAGAACATAACCCAACTACACCACATTCTGGAAAAAACTGAAAACCAACCTCTTTGACACTTGAACTTCTCAGGTCTCCTCCTGCCCAAATATTCCCCCTTTTTCTCCTCCCCTTCCCTCTCCATTCCTCTCTCTTCTCTTTGTAAGTCGCCTTGAGCCTGCCTAGGTATGTGCGACGCAGAAATAGAAGATTAGATTAGATATATAGTTCAGTTTGAAAATGAGGCATTGCCTAATAAATCCTGTTCTACATGAATTCTGCCTCTGAACAAACTTCTTCCTTTTAATATTAAATTCATATTGCATACTGACTATTTTGGGTCTATTTACCAATAATTTACCTTGCGTGTATGCAATGGTGGTTCTTCCTCCACAGTCTTGCCGCTATCAATTGGTGTACCTCAAGGCCAGAGCCTCAGCCTGCCTAAGTGCCATCTAAAATTGAATATGACTAAAACAGAGTTGCTCATCTTCCTACCTAAATCCACCTCTCCGCTTCTATCTCTGTGGACCATCTTGTTCTCCATCTCTGTGGACAACACTCTCATCCTTCCTGTTTTGTCTGCTCGTAATCTCAGGGTCATCTTTGACGCCTCTCTCTCCTTCACCACCCAGATACAACATATCGCTAAAACCTGTCACTTCTTCCTCTATAATATTACCAAAATCCAACCCTTCCTCACTTAGTACACTACCATAACACTTATCCACGCTCTCACCAGCTTGCGCTTAGACTACTGCAACTCGCCATCTCGCTCCCCTCCAATCTGTCCAGAATATGGCTGCCTGACTCATATTCTGGAAGAGCCGCTTTACTCACGTTACCTGTCTCCTAGTCACTTCACCATCCAAGAAAGGGACTTGGGGGTAATAGTGGACAAGACAATGAAGCCGTCGGCACAGTGCGCAGCGACCTCTAAGAAGGCGAATAGAATGCTAGGTATTATCAAGAAAGGTATTACAGCCAGAACGAAAAAAGTTATCCTGCCATTGTATTGGGTGATGGTGCGCCTGCATCTGGAGTACTGCGTCCAGTATTGGTCTCCATACCTTAGGAAGGATATGGCGATACTTGAGAAGGTTCAGAAAAGAGTGACACAACTGATAAAAGGTATGGAAAACCTTTCATATGCTGAAAGATTAGAGAAACTGGGGCTCTTTTCCCTGGAAAAGCGGAGACTTAGAGGGGACATGATAGAGACTTACAAGATCATGAAGGGCATAGAGAAAGTGGAGAGGGACAGATTTTTCGAACTTTCAAAAACTACAAGAACGAGAGGGCATTCGGAAAAATTAAGAGGGGACAGATTCAGAACCAATGCTAAGAAATTCTTCTTCACCCAAAGGGTGGTGGACACCTGGTATGCGCTCCCAGAGGGTGTGATAGGACAGAGTACGGTATTGGGGTTCAAGAATAATAATAACAACTTTATTTTTGTATACCGCCATACCCAGGGAGTTCTAGGCGGTTCACATCAGTTAATCCAAAGTTATAAACAATGAGGTCTTTGAAGTTAACAGGATAGGAAGGAGCAAGTCCTTGAAGTTAAGTAGATTAGGAATGTACAATAAGGTGCAAGTCATTGAAGTTAACAAGTTAAGAATGTAAAATAAGAAGGAGTAGGTGGAGATTCCTGATCATTGGTGGGAGAGGTGAGAGAAGTAGAAGAAGGTGTGAAATAAGTGTGTTTTGAGTTGTTTTCTGAAGTTGAGGTAGGTGGGGGCATTGAGCATAATTTGGGCTAGCCAAGGGTTAAGTTTGGCCGCCTGGAAGGAGAAGGTTTTGTCAAGGAACCTTTTGAAATGGCAGAATTTTAGGGAGGGGAAGGCAAACAGATGAATCCTGCGGGAGTTCTTATTGCTGTAATTTAAATTGAAGTGAGGGTTGAGGTAACTTGGGGATATACCAAATACTGTTTTGTTGCAGAAGCAAGCGATATGACTCTGAATTTGAATGGTAACCAATGCAATTTATGGTAGAAGGGGGTGATGTGTTCCCATTTGTTCAAGCCAAATATAAGGCAGACGGCTGTGTTCTGAATCAATTTTAGTCTCCTGATGGTTTTCTTCGTGGATCCTAAGTAAATGATGTTGCAATAATCCAGGATGCTAATCCAGGAGGATTGTACTATCAAGCGAAATGAGGTGTCGTCGAAGTATTTTTTTATGGTGCGGAGTTTCCAGAGCACCAAGATCCTTGTGTTTCTCAAGGGATAGATGTTTGTCTAAGGTGACTCCCAGTACTTTAAGGTTTGTTCTAGGGGGAAATCCGATCCATTCACTTGTATTGTGGTGCCTTTGATTTTGTCGTTGGGGGTAGCTAGGAAGAATTTAGTTTTATCAGAGTTTAATTTTAATTTATAGGATAACATCCAGAGTTCTATCTGATTAAGTAAGCTTGATAGCGAGTTAAGCAACTCTGGTGTGAAACTGGTTAGCGGGATGACTATTGTAATGTCTGCGTAGATGAAGAATTTGAGCTTGAGGCTTTGCAGGAGATGAGATAGACATTAAACAGGGTGGGAGACAGGGGGGAGCCCTGTGGAACCCCACAGGAGTTGTCCCAGCTATAGGAGAAAGTGTCATTCTTAAACACCCTGTATGATCTATTTCTTAGGAACCCGTGGAACCAGTTGAGAACCTGGCCTGAGATGCCGATGTAAGCAAGGCAGTCTAGGAGAATAGTGTGGTCGACTAGGTCGAATGCGCTGCTCAGGTCGAGTTGCAAGATCAGGGCACTAGAGCCCTGGCTAAAGAGACCGTGCAGGTGATCGAGTAGAGAGTCTATAATGGTTTCAGTGCTGTGGTCTGAGCGAAAGCCCGATTGGTTATCGTGTAAGATATTGAATTTTTCTAGGTATGTGGCAAGTTCTGCATTTACCACCCCTTCTGCTATTTTGGTGATTAGTGGGATGCTAGCAATGGGTCTGTAATTGGACGGGGTGTTGGATGGTTCTTTTGTGTTTTTTATAATTGGAGATATCATGATATAGCCTTGCTCTACTGGGAAATTTCCTGTAGAGAGTAAAAAGTTCACCCATGCCAACATATTGGCTTTGAAGTGGATCAGGGCAGTTTTCATGACATCTGGGGGGCAAGTGTCCAGTCTGCAATAGGAGTTGGTATATTTATTGTAGTATTTGCTAAAGATTAGCCATTTTATGGTTGTGAATTGGTTCCAATTTAGGTCAGTTCTGGACCCTAGGTCAGATTTAGATATGTCTGCGTCTAGGAGAATTGGAAAATACCCATGGGGATTGGCCGGGGCGGTTATCGATAATCTTAATTTTTGTATCTTGAAGTTAAAGAAGTCTGCTAGGGTGTTAGCGGTTAATGTGGATTCTTCACGGATGTCGGTAAGTGTCTCGAGGTTGTAGAGGTCGTTGACCAGTTTAAAAAGGTTAATTGAAACATTTCCACTTTTTGGGCATAGAATTTTTTGCGTTTTTCCTTGGTGAGGTTTTTGTAGTTTTTTAGTTTTGATCTCCAAGCAGCTCTGTGCTCCTGGGTTCCAGATTTAATCCATAGTCTTTCTGATTTTCTTAAGTCCCTTTTTAGCAGTAGCTGCTCTGAATCAAACCATCCCTCTAGGTTTGAGGTTCTTATTCTGCGGGTTTTTATGGGGGCTATTTCATTCAGAATATTTGTGCTGTCATTAATCCAGGAGGACATAAGTTGATCTTTTTCTTCATTTTGGTTTGCGATGATCTCATAGTGGGACCAGAATTCTACCGGGTCGATCTTATCTCTAGTTGTGTGAGTTTTATTGTTTCTTGTTTTGTTGTTTTTGTTGGCAGTCAATAGTAAAGTTACATAGTCTGTGGTCAGACCATAGGGAGTCTGTCCAGTTTTCTTGTTTCCAGTAGAATTTGGGGTTAGTTGGTTCTTTGGAGGAGAATGTCACCAGATCTAACTGATGGCCTCTTTGATGGGTTTTGACCGGAGGGAGTTTGAAGTAGCCTAGTTAGGAGATAAGCAACCAGAAGTCAGATATTTCTGGTTGGTCTATTTGCTCTAGGTGAATGTTGATATTCCCACATAATAAGTTGTATGGACTTGCTAATGAGTTAGTTAGTAAAAATTCAGCAAAGTCCTCTTTGGCTAGGTTCCATTTTTTTGGTGGGACATAAAACAAAGTAGTTGTTAGAGTGGCGGTTAGGGACTTTGAGGTTAGTGAGAGTGATAATATTTCTAAGTTGGGAGAGGATTTGGTGTTGAGTACGGCGCAGTTTAGGTGGTCTCTAAAGATTATAGCTAGTCCTCCTCCTCTTCCCCAGGTTCTGGCTAGGGTTAGAATCTTGAAGCCTGGGGGAAGACAGTCTTTGATAATAATATCATTGTCTGATAGCAGCCAGGTTTCTGTGAGTAGAACAAAGTCAGGGTTAGTTTCGTTCAGCCAGTCCTTGATCAGTATGGATTTATTCCTCATCGATCTTATGTTTAGGTAGAAACCTTGTAGGTTCTGGTAATTAGCGAGGTCAGTTGGAAAGTATGGGAGTAGGCTAGTTTTTTAGTGATCGTTGATTTTTAGTGCGGGTTTTGGTTGATCTGTGGGGCGGCGGTGGAGTAGGGAATGGGAGTGGGCCTGCCTCTGGGTAGTCATATGGTATATGGGATGTGGAGGTTGGGAATTTGGACTTTATTGTGTGGTATGAGGAATAGTGGACTGGGATAGGGGCAGAATATAGTGAGTTGGGATTAGATAATTTCCTGAAGGAAAAGGGGATAGAAGGGTATAGATAGAGGATTAGTATACAGGTCCTGGACCTGATGGGCCGCCGCGTGAGCGGACTGCTGGGCATGATTGGCCTCTGGTCTGACCCAGCAGAGGCACTGCTTATGTTCTTATGTCCCATCGCTTTGTCCACCTTCAGTTTTTCAGGTTGCTCATAAACACTCTCCTCCGTGAACAGCGCAAAATCTACTCCATTTTCTCATGTAACTTTGCCAGACAATCTCGGTCCTTCTCCAGAATTTTCTTCTGTGAACACAGAACAGAAGTATTTGTTTAGCACGTTTGCTTTTTCCTCATCACTCTCAACATATCGGTTCCCAGCATCTTTTAGTTTAGCAGTTCCATTTTTCATCTTCCTCCTTTCACTAATATATCTGAAAAAAATTTTGCCTCCCTTTTTTACATTTTTAGCCATTTGTTCTTCCGCCTGTGCTTTTGCCAGATATATAACAAGACTACCACAAGGGGCGCTATCATTTTGATAGTTGATGGGACAGGAGTGGGAATGGGATTGTTCTATCCCTGTCTCACGAGACACCAGGGATCTCCCCAGGTAAGTCCCAGGGGTTATGTAGAAGTCTGTGGGATGCGGTGAGGGCTAGGTTTGGGGTTGTAGGAGGGGTTCCCTATATTGATAGGGTTTGTGGAATATGGCTGGAAAGGGGATTGGACAGACACTTCCTTTATGCTGATCCCAGCCAATATTCGGTTTGGACTCATATGATTGTCTTATGTAGGTCCTGGCCCATATAAGTCAGTGCAAAATACTCTTGGCTGATTATACTCCAGTATTCAGTACTGGTGCCCAAACATGGCCTGGCCTTGAATATCAGGACTTAATTCAGCTTGCAGTAGTCAGCATTTAAAAAATCATTGACCACCACCAGCTGAATATTGATCAGTGTGAAATTACTTTCACCTTGCATAGAAAGGAGGGGGGTTTACCCTGCTTGCTATTACCATATGAGGAGGGAGTAGGTTTTGGAGGGAACTGACTAAGGATATAAAAATCTGTACACAATTCAAATTATTGTCTTTAGCTCATGCCTCCCCAGTTACTGACCTGCATCTAAGGGGAGAGCTTATCTAGCCCAAAGGCCCAAGCAACACAGGAAATAGAGATGAAAGGAAAAAGAGAAGAAAAGGAAGTAGGAGAGGACCAACAAAAAGTAGAAAAAAAGAAACCTAGCATCAAAGAACAGCAAGCACAAAGTTTATTTTAGTGAAAAAATTATTTTAAAGTAGGCCAATAATAACAGGGAGGCTCTTTCAGAATTCTTTAGCCTTTCTGCACAACAGCGGATTCCGCTTCGATTTCACATAGTGGGGATCCGAGATGGGCACTCTGGCCCCAACTTGGACATCTTAGCGGCAACATGGGCTGAGGACTTGCACTGCACGTTAACGGCCCAACAGATACAGAGGACGCTGAAAAATATTCTGAAGGTGTCTCCTAATATTGTCCACTGGGAAATGCAGTTAAAAATTGTTTTGAGACTCTATATCCCGCCGGAACGAGCAGCCCGGATGGGGATTACTACACTTCATTCTTGCCCGAAATGTGCACATGCTCACGCATCATTGGAATTCAAAACAAAAAAAGTGCACAAAAACTCGTATCAATGAACAAACTTAACTTAAATTAGCCACCATTCTTATCGCATAAAGTTCTTCAGAATGCCACACGATTCTAGCGTATGGTAGCTGTCCTCATAAGAACCTTTATATTATGCGTATTTTTTCTTTTCAATATATGATTTTATGGTTTTCTTTATAAATAATAAAGTGCTTGTGCTTAATATTATAATGATAGCAAAAGTAGCTTTTACTTATCTTTTTCTTTTTTCTTAATAAACTGGGTCTGGCTCAATCCCCACCGACGCGTTTCATTATTTCATCAGGGTCGGGGAAGGAGAACGCTGTAGAGAGCAAACATTATATTAGTTTAAAAATTTAAAGTTTAAGAACCCAGCAATATTGAAATTTTAAAATCGCCACAATGCTTACCAGAGCAGTATATTGTCTTAGCTGAATGCTAAATCCATAGTTTATGAGCCGGAAGTGAAAACTCACCGGCAAAATGGAAGCTAATGAACAAAACTCATGGGTCATGTGACTCAAAACTGACCAATGCAAACCACCCCCCGCAGCCCTTTAATTCGTATATCGCAGACATTTAATGGTAAAGTCATATGCTCGCTGTGAGCCAATCACTAGTTAAGTTTAAGCCATGGGGATACATGGTGTTGAGCTTAAACATCCATCGCAATTCTTTGATGTTCAAATTGTGTTCATAGTTTCCTCCCTCCCACCCTACATGAACCGTATCAATAATGCGCCATTTTAAATTGGTGATTTTGTGTTTCATTAAAGACCAATGACGAACCAAAGGAGCAGTCTCAACTCCGGTGTTGACACGTGACTTATGTTCATTAAGTCGAATATGCATAGGCCGGCTGGTGCGACCTATATAAATTTTTGGACAATTAATGGTCACTATAGATGTGAACAATGTCAATGGTGCGAATATGCATTGACAGGGGAAACTTGGTCTCATCCCTACACTGGCCAGGTTTATACTGCTAAAACGAGAACCAACTGTAAAACTGATCATGTGATCTACATGATCGTTTGCCCTTGTCCAAAAATTTATATAGGTCGCACCAGCCGGCCTATGCATATTCGACTTAATGAACATAAGTCACGTGTCAACACCGGAGTTGAGACTGCTCCTTTGGTTCGTCATTGGTCTTTAATGAAACACAAAATCACCGATTTAAAATGGCGCATTATTGATACGGTTCATGTAGGGTGGGAGGGAGGAAACTATGAACACAATTTGAACATCAAAGAATTGCGATGGATGTTTAAGCTCAACACCATGTATCCCCATGGCTTAAACTTAACTAGTGATTGGCTCACAGCGAGCATATGACTTTACCATTAAATGTCTGCGATATACGAATTAAAGGGCTGCGGGGGGTGGTTTGCATTGGTCAGTTTTGAGTCACATGACCCATGAGTTTTGTTCATTAGCTTCCATTTTGCCGGTGAGTTTTCACTTCCGGCTCATAAACTATGGATTTAGCATTCAGCTAAGACAATATACTGCTCTGGTAAGCATTGAGGCGATTTTAAAATTTCAATATTGCTGGGTTCTTAAACTTTAAATTTTTAAACTAATATAATGTTTGCTCTCTACAGCGTTCTCCTTCCCCGACCCTGATGAAATAATGAAACGCGTCGGTGGGGATTGAGCCAGACCCAGTTTATTAAGAAAAAAGAAAAAGATAAGTAAAAGCTACTTTTGCTATCATTATAATATTAAGCACAAGCACTTTATTATTTATAAAGAAAACCATAAAATCATATATTGAAAAGAAAAAATACGCATAATATAAAGGTTCTTATGAGGACAGCTACCATACGCTAGAATCGTGTGGCATTCTGAAGAACTTTATGCGATAAGAATGGTGGCTAATTTAAGTTAAGTTCACGCATCATTGGGACATATGCTTTGGAATTGTCCCAAAATTCAACAGTTCTGGCAACAATTAGGACACTATATCACGCGGCTCTGGCGGAGGCGTTGGCTCCCACAACCGACAGCCTTATTTGGACTTTATAATATAGCCACGCCCAAACCCAAAGGAATGTCAGCTTTTGTCACTAGAGTGCTTTTGATGGGGAAGAAAGCAATTCTTACTAACTGGCTGTCCCGAGAACCCCCTTCCTACGCTCAATGGAGAGCGTTGATGATTGTTCATGCGACGCTGGAGCGGAGACTAGTGGGAGATTTGGATCGTGGACCGGGCCGCAGATTCTGTCAGACCTGGGAATGCTTCTGGCAGGACCTCACACCATATGCTCGCAGTAGACTCTTAAATTGTTAGGACTATCTTACACTCTCAGCCATAGTAGTGGCATTGGACTTTTTGGGGAGGGGAGGGAAGGGAGGGATGGGGGGAGGGGATGACCTTGCACTGTTCTTCTTTGGATTTGTATGCAACTTCTATTTGTACATTCTGGTTGAAATAATAAACATCATTTGAACATAAAGTAGGCCAATAGATCTATGTAAAACAAATCCCTTAAAACAGTAGGAGTTCAGAAAAAGGACTCAACACAGTGCTATGTTCCATCGCAACCATCTGATCAAGAATCACAACAGTCTGAATAGATCTAAACCCAAACGTCTGTTGTTGGAGGTTTTACCCAGACCTATTGGCCTCTTTTTATTTTTTTTGTATTATATTTTTCATTATAATAAACTTTATGTTTGTCATTCTTTGACTTCAAGGTTTCCTTTTTCTACTTTTTAATGATCCTCCTTTCTATCAGTTAAATCTGATCATCCTGAGCAAGTTTGCTTCTTTGCTTATTCATTTGTTTCTCTTTAGAATAAGTGTTCTTCTTGTAGAGTTTTAGATGATTTATTGGGGTTTAGGAAGACCACCGAAACTGTGCTTTTTGCAGATCTGTAGATGATTTAGGAGGACTATGAAAACTCTATTGTTTAGCTAATTCTCCCCCTCCTTTACAAAGCTGTGCTAGCGTTTTTAGTGTCGGCCACCACAGTAACAGCTCTAACACTTATAAGATTCCTTTTTAGCATCTGAGCTGTTAAAAACACTAGCACAGCTTTATAAAGAAGGGGGTTTATTATATACTTTGGTTTTGGTTTTTAATGCTTAATTGGTAACTATTTTTATGTGTTGTAGGCTTTAGTTATATAGTAGAGAATGACATGGTGACAAAATTCATCACCGTTCCCGACCCCGCGGGAAATAATCCCATGTCATTTTCTAGTGTCTATTTCAACCTCAGTCCTTCTACACCAGCATTCTTCAAAGCAAAACTTGTGGGTCAGTGGTTGTGGCCATTCATATTCTGATTCTTCCCTCTCTCCTTAAAGAATGACATGAAGATGGTTTCCCGCGGTTATCCGCGGGGACGGGGACGGTGATGAATTTTGTCACCGTGTCATTCTCTATTATATAGCTAGTTTGTTAACATTTTGTTTAATTTTGGGTCCTTTTACAAAGCTGTGTTGCTGAGCAAAGTGCGCTACATGCTGAGTTGCCTATTCTATTTCTATAGATGACTCGGCATTTAGCATTCGCTGCTTGGGGCAGTGCAGCTTTGTAAAAGCCCACCTTTGTATTATTTTTATGTGTTTTTTTGTAATCTGTTCTGGACTTAACTGGGAGGACAGGCTAAATAATGAATGCATACATACTAACAAGAATAAAGGTTAAAAAGGAGATAGGAGGACCTTGCAAATACTGTCATATTTGCTGCCTCTGCTACTTTTTTTTCTTAAAAAGACTTTTAAGTCAATTCATTGAATCAGAACACCAAACCTGGAGTGGTCTGTCTTATTGGCTGAAAGGAGTGTATAGCATACGTGATAAAACTACCTATAGTTTCCCTGCTTTTGTTGGTCTTGGCCCTGGTCCCAAACCAACAAATTCTTTATGTGAGTGATGCCATCTTATCAGTTTTCAAGCATACACCAGGACACTCCTTACATACCATTTAAAACTACATAACTGCCTGTGATACAGGTAATTAGGCCAAAATGTTGTATGTCAGGCTGGTGATAATGGTACTGAATATCTGTATTGCTTGATATTGCCACCTTTTGCCAGACTAGTTTTATATAAATCTGGTTTTAGAGTCCCGCTAGCTAAAATTTCTGCAGCTTTTTGGGGATTATATCTATAATAATAATACCTTAGTTAGCGTATACGCATTACAATTGAAACTCCATGCCTCCGTGCTTCTGTGTCACATTAAAATGCATGCGCAGTACAATAGAACTGCCGAGCAGGGAAGCATCTCAGCGCACGATATGCTGTCGGTATTCTAGGGGCTAAAAAAAAGGGTAGGTGGGAGAAGGGGGTTGGAGCTGGGGTCAGTATTGTAAAAAAGGAACATGTTAGAGAAAGGAGCTGGAAGCGGACAATAGGGATGTGTAAGAGAAGGGGGATAAGGGCAGTAAAGGGGATATATGTGAGAAGGAGGCTGCAAAAGGGACATGTGAGAAAAGGGGACTGGGGCTGGAGGCTGAAAGGGAAAAGATGGGAGAAGGGGGCTGGGGGGCTATAAAGGGGTTTGGAGCTGGGGCTGAAAAAAGGGGGACATGTGAGGGAAGGAGGCTTTAAAGGGGGGTTCTTGGGAAGAGACCTGGTGGAGGCTGTTAAAAGAAGATAATTTGGAGAAGAGGGCTGGAGCTTGGGACTGCAAAATATGAGTTGTGAGAGAAGGGGTCTGGGTCTGGATTTGGGGGCTGAAAAGGAAGACAGGTGTGATATGGACACTGTGACTTGAACTGAGGGCTGGAAGAGCAGGTGTGAGAAGGGGGTTAGGGTTGGGGCTATAAAAAGGGAATGTGTGAGAGAAGGGAGCTGGGGTTGAAAAAAGGGAGAGGTGGGTGGGAGGAAGGGGACATGTGAGAGAAAAGGACTAGGACTGAAGCTGGGGGCTATAAAGGGGGTATGTGAGAGAAAGGGGCTGAAGATAGGAGCTGGAAGAATAAGTGAAGATGCAGAAGCAAAGGTTGATGGGGAAAGGGGGAATTGAGAGGGAGTTCTATGGAGGTGAAGGACAGAGAAAAGGGATAGATTTTTAAGTTGGTGAAAAAAGGTGTAAATAGGGAAGGTAAAAGGGGAAATGGGAGCCTGAATATGGGGGTAAGACATAAGATTAGCCATACTGGATCAGACTAATTTATTCTAGCACCTGTTAATGTAACGGGCTTAAACACTAGTATAGTCTATAAAAATGCAGTTGTCCATCCTTCTGAAATCTTCAGAACTGGATTCGAAACTTGTTGATTGACAGATGGCAGAAGATGGTGGTAAATGGAATTTGCTCAGAGAATAGAAAGGTATATAGTGGAGTGGCTCAGGTTAATCCCATGTTATGACTTTTGGCTTTGACTTTTCTCAGTAGATACAGCATGTCTTCTTTGCTACTGAGCGTTGTATCATCTGCATGGCGCAGGTTGTTTAAACTTTATATTTCAGCCACCAGCTTTGAAACCAACACTCTCTTCTTCCAAATTTGCTTTCTGAAGATGGCTTTGCCATAAAGGTTGAACAGGTAAGGCGACAAGATGCATCCTTGCCTGACACCACATTTTATTGGAAACCAGTCAGTGTTGCCATATTCAGTTCTCACTGCAGCTTCTTGATTTTCATAGAGGCTCTTTATCAGCTGAGTTATGTGTTTGGGTATTCCCATTTTTGCTAGAGTTCTCCATAGTTTATCATGAGACACGCAGTCAAAAGTTTTGCTGCAGTCAATGAAGCTTTTGGTATTCTTTGCATACATAGCAGAAAAAAAGGAGGTGTACAAGTCACTGGTGAGGCTCTACTTGGAGTATTGTGTTCAATTATGAAGGCTATATCTCTCTAAGGATATAAAAAGACATGAGGCAGTCCAAAGGAAGACACCAAAAATGGAACAAGGTTTGCACTGGAAGACATATGAGAAGAGACTGGAAGACCTGAATATGTATATGTTAGAAGAAAGGACAGAGAGAGAAGATATGATACAAATATTTAAGGATTTGAAAGGTATTAATATATTAACAAATTTCTTTCAAAGACATGGAGGCTGTAGAACTAGGGGACATGAATGGAGGTTGCAGGGCAGTAGACTTAGGAGTAATGTCAGGAAATACTTTTTTTTGGAGGCCTGGAACGCTGTTCCAGAAGAGATGATGGAATCAAAAACAGTGAAGGAATTCAAAAATGCATGGGATAAGCAAAAAGGGGTTGCCTAAATAGGAGAATGGTAACAAAACATGACTGTGTAGAGGTATTGTTAGACAAGAGTAGTTGGAACTAAGGCCAGTGCCAGATGGACTTCTACAGTCCATATTCTTCAAATGGCTACAAATATAGGTGTGGATTAGAGAACTAAAGTCAGTGTTGGATGGACTTTTACAGTCTGGAGGGAATTCTATAATTGGCGCTGGTATTGGCAGCCACCTAAGAAGTGGCCACCGATGGCGTGTCAATTACAAACTGGTAGCGATTATAGAATTTCCCTTTTTTTTTACACTGGCGACTTAAATATATACCAGCATTTCAGAAGCCTAAATTTAAGGCACTTATGTTGCCCTTACAGAAGTGCCTAGGGGCACCTAAGGACACCTAAGGCCACCGCATGCCCATGCCAGTCTTAGTCATCCTTATGTGCCCCTAAGTGCTTCTGTAAGTGCAACACTGGCACCTTAAATGCTTCTGGATTGGTTGGTTGGCCGGTAGTAGGGCGCCCTTCTGCCGGCTAACCTTCAGCGCGTTATTGAGAATTTCCCCCTCTGTGTCCAGCAAATGGCAAAAGACAGGTATAAATCAGGGAATTAAGGCTAATACCAGACCGACTTCTATGGTCTGTATCCTGCAAATGACAAAAGATAGTTCAAGATTGCTTTATCATCATATGCTACATGTGAGGGTGATATGTAACATAGTAACATAGTAGATGACGGCAGATAAAGACCCATCCAGTCTGCCCAACCTGATTCAATTTTTAAAATGTTTTGTTTTTTTTCTTCTTAGCTATTTCTGGGCAAGAATCCAAAGCTCTACCCGGTATTGTGCTTAGATTCCAACTGCTGAAGTCTCCGTCAAAGCTCATTCCAGCCCATCTACACCCTCCCAGCCATTGAAGCCCTCCCCATAGACACATACTGTGCAAGTCTGCCCAGTACTGGCCTTAGTTCTTCAATATTTACTATTATTTTCTGATTCTAGATCCTCTGTGTTCTTCCCACACTTCTTTGAACTCTGTCATCGTTTTCCTCTCCACCACCTCTCTTGGGAGCGCATTCCAGGCATCCACCACCCTCTCTGTAAAGTAGAATTTCCTTACATTGCTCTTGAATCTACCACCTCTCAAGGGGGAGGGAAAAACATCTTAATGTTGAGATTAGCAAGTTAATTACTGCTAGCAATACTTTTGGTTAAAAAATATTGTCCCAAGACTGCATTAACTACCTATGTGGTTGGCATGATGGCAAATTGTCAACCAGTGTTTAAGCATGAATAACTATTACCTGCACAGAGAGGCGGGTGTAGCTTTGACTTTTGTTAGGCAGACTAAATGGATCGAACAGGACTTTATCTGCGGTCATTTACTGTGCTACTGTGTATTGTTGGTCTCTTCCTTCTCAAACCTGCAAAAAGAAAGCAGACAAACCCTCATATAAACAAGGACACATAGGAGGGCATATTATTGACTTATTTGTCCCACTGTTGATTTCAGGCACAATAGCCTCTCATGATTTGGAAAATTTTTGTTCATTCTGGACAGATCATTACCTGCTTATTTTACAAGTTAGTTTCATCCAGGTCCCTTTTACCAGGTAAAGAACAAATAAACAACACAGTTTATACCTCTTTTAATCTAGATTAGTTTTACATTAGTGGTCCAAAACAGCTCAATGGTTTATCTATAAAGGATACAGGAAATCTTTGAGATGTTAAAAAGAACAAATACAATAGTACTATCACAATAGAATGGGAAAAGAAAGCAAACAAATTTGTTCTCTCGCATACTAATTGAAAGAAGTTATGTAAATCAGAAAGGCAGTGGCAAAAGCAATGGTTAGTCCCTGCCATAACTATATATCTTAAAAATCGTCGTAATTATAAAATAAGTCTCGATAGTGAAGAAAGTATTTGTCTACTGAAATACAAAATGCCTTTTCTTGACCTGCTTAATTAGTCACTATTTTTTTGTAGTTTCCTAAGTATTATCCCTGCTCCAATAGAGGTGGAACAGGTTTGAGAAAAAAATCTAATTATTTTCAATCTGATGCGCAACCTACGGTACTCCAGTTAAGGAGATAAGGATGAGAAGTCAATAAACTATTTAATAAGTATTTCAGCACAATGGGGCTCATTTGATTTAGTTTATTCCACATTAATAATGTCAACCTTACAAGGCATAAGGTCTGTAACTTGTCCATTAGATCAGGTAGCCATGCCTGTTAAGTATTTAAGGGAATCAGCAGCTTGATTTAAACATAAAGAGATGGGGTAATGCCTGACTGCCTCTTGATCTAAAGCACACTTCTATCTATCCTGCTTTAAAAATGACTGTTCAAATTTCCATCTGATTCTCTACTCATAGTCTAGTGTTTTAAGGGGTAGAATTATTGGACACGTAATATGTGGAGAGGACTACAACCTCCAGGCAATGGCAGCACAGTTTTAGGGCAAATCATAATCCTGAAATACTGACAGTATCATTGCTAGATTTTGCACTACTTGGTTTGGAATTTATTTCCTTATGTTGCAGCATTTGATATGGCATTACCTGAATTAGTATTGAAATGATTCACTAAGGAAAAAAGGGAAGGTGTTAAGTTGGTAGGGGAGGTCCGGGATGTTGGGAGGATGTGGGTAATGTCAAGGGATGTCGGTGGGAGGAGTGTAGGGCTCCGCAGATCAGCTGATCCTGGCAGGGAGAATCCCCATTAACTGAGCCACCAGGAATCCCCGAAACTAGCTCAACTGATGGGGACTCCTTTTGCCGTGATCAGACAAGTAGTTGGTGGGTACGTCTACAAAACTTGCTTTTGTATGTTTTTTGCATGGATGTTTTTATTTTTGAAAATAGGCAACAAAAAGTAGGCGTCCTAAGGACCAAAACTTATACCTAGCTTATTTTCAAAAATAAAAGATAAATGTTTGGCAGCTTTGAAAATGGACATTTTTCCTGCTCAGTTTGTGGATGTCTTGCACAAAATGTCCAACCTCAGACGTAGGCACATTTTTTATTATGCCCCTCCACGGAAAGAAAACATAAAGAAGATTGACTTTCAAAAGGCTTTCGACAAGGTGCCACATGAAAGGCTACTTAAGAAACTGTGGAACCACGGGGTGGGAGGAGATGTGCACAGATGGATCAAGCACTGGCTGTCGGGTAGACTGCAGAGGGTTGGAGTAAAGGGTCAATATTCTGAATGGCGGGGAGTCACGAGCGGTGTGCCACAGGGATCGGTGCTGGGACCTTTACTCTTTAACATATTCATCAATGACCTGGAAAAGGAGGCAAAGTGTGAGGTTATAAAATTCGCAGACGATACTAAACTGTGCGGCAGAGTTAGGACCAGGGAGGAGTGTGAGGACCTACAAAGGGACCTGGACAAGCTGGAAGACTGGGCAAACAAATGGCAAATGCGCTTCAACGTGGACAAATGCAAGGTCATGCATATAGGGAAAAAGAACCCATTGTTCAGCTACAAATTAGGGGGGGTATTGTTGGGAGACAGCAGACTCGAGAGAGACTTGGGTGTGCTGGTGGATGCATCACTGAAGCCATCTGCACAGTGCGCAGCAGCCTCGAAAAAAGCCAACAGGATGCTGGGCATCATAAAGAAGGGCATAGCAACCAGAACACGGGAAGTCATCATGCCATTGTATCGAGCGATGGTACGTCCGCATCTGGAATACTGCGTTCAATATTGGTCGCCGCACCTCAAGAAGGACATGGCGGTACTTGAGAGAGTCCAAAGGAGAGCAACGAAAATGGTAAAAGGGTTGGAACACTGCTCATACGCTGAGAGGCTGGATAGGCTGGGGCTCTTCTCTCTGGAGAAAAGGAGACTCAGGGGAGATATGATAGAGACCTTCAAGATCATGAGGGGCATAGAGAGGGTGGATAGGGACAGATTCTTCAGGCTGAAGGGGACAGCAAATACGAGGGGGCATTCTGAGAAACTGAAGGGAGACAGGTTCAAAACAAATGCAAGGAAGTTTTTTTTTTTCACCCAAAGAGTCGTGGACACTTGGAATGCGCTACCGGAGGAGGTGATCAGGCAGAGCACGGTACAGGGATTCAAGCAGGGATTGGATGGATTCCTGAGAGATAGAGGGATCGTGGGATACTGAGGGAGGACCTGGGATGTAACACGGGTGTAGGAAGTTAGCCAGGAAATGAGTAAACCAACCTGGTCGTGCATGGGTAGACCGGAGGGCTAGGACTTTGATAGGAAGGCAGGACTTAGATGGGAAACCAAGGTGGCAGGGGAGCCCCTTCTGATGATTCAGACAGGTCTTGACCTGTTTTTGGGCCGCCGCGGGAGCGGACTGCTGGGCAGGATGGACCTGTGGTCTGACCCGACAGAGGCACTGCTTATGTTCTTATGTTCTTATGACTCATTGAGCTTTTGTGCTAGAGAAGGATTTTATGCATGCCATGGACCGCCAGAACTAAAAAATCAATTCTGGAAGAGATCATATTGGCTATGTCACTTGAAGCCCAAATGATGAAATTACGACTGTCTTATTTTGGTCACACTGTCAGAAGAGAAAAATTATTGGAGAAGGACAATATGTTTGGGAAGACTGAAGGAACCAGGCGAAGAGGGTGACCTGCAATCAGATGGCTGGACAATTTAAAAACAACCATGAGAATGATGCATGAGGATCTTACCATTGAAGGAACCAGGCGAAGAGGGTGACCTGCAATCAGATGGCTGGACAATTTAAAAACAACCATGGGAATGATGCATGAGGATCTTACCAGACTAGCACATAACTGATCTCTTTTAGATCAGTAATTTATCAAGTCGCTAGGACTTGAGTCTGAATCCGAGTCAATGGCACCTAAATAACTAGGACTTTATACTTTTTAGCTTTTTTAGTCAGTTTATGAAGTGGCATAGTAACCTGTACAAAACCTGTCATAAACTTTCAATAATAACTGGTGAAGCCTAAGAACTGCTGGACTTCATGTACTGTCATTGGAATGGGTCAATTGGTAAGAGTCTTTTCAGAATCTACTTCAATACCCTCTTTGGAGACAGTATGGCCCAAACCTTTACCTTCTTGCACAGTAGTGTACATTTGCTGGGTTTCAACTTTAATCCATTCTTTAATTTCTGAAATTCAATTTCTAGGTGCTCCAGATGCTGATCAAATCCATGCGAGAATATCAATATATCATCCGAATAAAACAGGATTTCAAATACTGAATCACTAAAAACAGTCTGAATGAGTTTTTGGAAACTTGCTGGTGCACTACACAAGCTGAAACTTTAATCCAGTCTTTAATTTCTGAAACTCAATTTCCAGGTGATCCAGATGCTGATCAAATCCGTTCGAGAATATCAATATATCATCCGAATATAATAATAGGATTTCAAATACTGAATCACTAAAAACAGTCTGAATGAGTCTTTGGAAACTTGTTGGTATACTACACAAGCTGAAAAGCATGCGTGTTCATTCGCAAAGGCCAAGAGATGTTGTCACTATGGTTTTTAGGATATCTTCTTCCTTCCCAGCTGATTGGAGGTACCCTGAGGTTAAGTCAAAGGACTGGCCTGGTCAGGTTACTACCTAGAACTTGGATCTGCAATGAGGCTGTGGCGCCTGAATATGGGGTCAGTCTGGCAGAATCACAGGGTCCATGGCAGCACGACTGCCCTAGGGAGGGAGGCAGAGGCCATAGAGGGCCATAATTGGGCCCCTATACCTGGCCCCAGCTTCAGGGCTCTGTGCTGGGGTGAAGCCCTGGCTGGTGGAGGCTTGCAGAGTGGGGCGAGCTGTTGGAACTCTGGGGGGGGGGGGAGTGACTCTGGGCCAGAAGGTTGACAAGGGTTGTCTGCATGTTCTGAACATGCCGGGTGGCAGCTTGCTCAGCTATCAGGGAGGTGAGCAGCTTACAAATGGCAGTCACCTCCCTGGCAAGAACATCCAGAGTCACTCTCACAGATTTTGTCTCTTCTCATAGCTCTGCAATCTCTGCCATGAGCTGGGTCTACTTCTGGTGGATGTTGTTCCCAACATCCACCAGTCTCTAGACTTCCAGCTCAGGGGGGCCAAGCTATTCAGTCGGGGCTTGAGGTTCCTCCAATTCCTCCCCATCCCTTCCACCTCCTCTTCCTCCCCCAGTTAATCTAGCTCATCTTCCACCTCCTCCTCCTCCTCAGCCACTTCTCCCTCCACTGCTGTCCTGATGTCCTGATGTTCTGGTGGGAGAGGAGGGCTTGGTGGTGCTGCTGTTGCTAATGTTGTGGGAGGAGGAGGCATTTCCCGAGATGGTACTTGCTGCTCTTCTTCCTCCTCCTTCCTTTCCTCCCTGTCAGCAGCTGGAGGCTCGGATGCACGGTGATCTGCAAGAAGGGAGAAAAGGAGACATCAGTAGGTGTAGACATGTCAGGCAGCAGAAACATGGTTGACCTAGCTGCAGTCTATCATAGACACTGTTGCCTTTCTAGTTTCAAGTTTCATGTTTATATTTTTCCATGTATCTTTATTAAAATATTAAGAGAAAAAGTACTAAGATGGTACAAAACATTATAACCATCATAACAGTTCATTATAAGGAACAATAAAACATATTCCCATAAAAAATAACCCACATTTATGCATAGCCTGATACACTGCCTATTGTCATAGCATCTAAGTAGTTTCCAATATAATGTTAGTAAATGAAATCTCGAAGGGGGTTGAAGCTAGGTTAAAGAAGAAAACGGAATACTCAATAGGAAAGGGGGGGGGGGGAGAGAAAACCCAGAAGTGGGGATTGTCTGCAGAGATTGACCAGGCTCCTAAAATGGGGTGGAAAAAGGTCAGATCAAATGATTGTGTATGTTACATGCAATAGCCATCATGATTGCAGGTGCCTTATAAATTCAGGTATGGTAGATATCTCTGTGTTCTAGGAGGGCTCGCATATTTGTACAGAAATAAAAGAGCTAAAGTGGGAGTTATACCTGAGTCCTGTTGTTCAAAGTCCACTGCACTAACCAGTAGGCTACTCCTTACATTTGTTTGCTGCTCTATTAGAAATGGCCATAATACCTGAAGATGTCATTTAGCCTGGTATCCACTGTCACTTTCTCTTCTTGGGGGGTAGAGGTGGAGGGTGGGAGGAGGTAGCCTTCATCCCTCTAGTGGTCAGCTGCTCAATCAGGGTGCTTTTTTGTACCCTGGATGTGATTGAAACAAGTCTAAATAAAAACGTCCTTCTTTTTTAACTTGGACGTTTCTTCCCATTCTATTATTACTGAAAATCGTCCTAATTTTGGGCCTGCCCTAGTCCCACTCAAAACATGCCTCCCCTACTATTTAGATGAACTGCAATATAAAATGTCCAAATTCTGCCTTTTGAAAATGGCGATTTGGACATTTTGGACTGATGGATTTTTTTTGGCCATTGTAAAATGACCATCTGCTTCAAAACTGAACACCAGAGTGCCCACAGAGAGAGTACTTTTAGAGCAGATTGTCTAGGTTAAGCGTGTATAAAAGCTCTCATTTTTAACCTAGAATGCATATACAGTACTTGATGACTCTTTCTAAGCTCTGCCCACACTCCACAGAAGAACACAACTGCACACACACTGTGTAAAGAGATGCACTATTTTGTCATTTTGCATAATTTTGCATTTTGCAAAATTTTGTCATTTTGCATAATTTTATGCATATAACCCAAATAAATTTTATAAATTTTATAAATTTATTTATTTAAAAAAACTTATATTCTGCTTATACCTAAGCGGATTACCAAAAAAAAACGCGGAAGAGCTTCTTGTCACTATCCCAAGAGGTAAATGTTCTGACGCTCATTAAATTCCTTTGAGTGTTGGAGCATTTACCTTGCCACCCTGCTAAACTTCCACAGTTTAGTAAAACTCAGCGATAATCAAAAAACACACACACACACACAAAAAAAACCAAAAAAAAAACCAACCAACCAGTATAAAACACAATAATAAAGATAACATATCCATTAATCACTTCATTCCTTCAGTCACTGCTTTGTAACCACTTAAAAAGCTTCTATAAAAGAGATGTTTCTAATAATTTTTCTAAAACTCAGAAAGTTATTATTCATTCTCAATTGTCCTACCAGATTATTCCAAAGCTTCACCCTTGCCACCGAAATAACCATAGCTCTGGTACCAGCATACCCCATATGCTGTAACTCATCAACTGATAAATGCCATCTTATATATGTGAAATGGTTTTATGCAGGGAAAAAGGTTGTGAAATTACTCCCAGAAAGTGAAGGCATTCCTTAGGGAGAGGGGAGAGGGGCAAGAAACGCTTCCAATGCATGTAACTTTGTAGTAGGAAAACTACACATTCTGAATATCATCACTATCTTTATGTACAGGATTCAGCATGCAGGACCCTGACTGCCACATGCCTAGCTATAAGGAGTGAGCTGCAACTACGAACTCTGCCCATTTTAGAATTTATGAAGGCCTTGTTGCCAGCAGCTACAATGGAATCTTCCCACAGAAAAAGTAGATAAGTAGCCAAGTCTCTGCAAGTACTTTTTCTTTAGGTAGTTTTCAAAGTGAATGCATATATACTTTTACTTTGAACTTTGATTTAAAGATCCTGGGTATAAAGTACCTGCAGATTGAAAATTGCTCTCTTATTTCCTTAGCTCTCATTTATCCTTCTATT
The DNA here is from genome assembly GCF_902459505.1 of Geotrypetes seraphini. NCBI lineage: Eukaryota > Metazoa > Chordata > Amphibia > Gymnophiona > Dermophiidae > Geotrypetes > Geotrypetes seraphini. The sequence continues at coordinate 104,926,204 of NC_047088.1, read as the reverse complement.
CTAATCCTACTGACTTTGTGTATGACCTTGAGAAATGTCACTTTCTTATTAGTCAACTGTAATTGGGAAATAATAGGGGATTGTTTTATAGACAATTAGATTTTTAAAAGGGCAGCAAAGGCAATAAAAGCTCCTTTAAAGGTTGCATGACAAAATCTTGTAACACCTTTAATGTTCTCATTTTGCATTATTACCCACAGTTAAATTCACTCACGTATAAGGGATTATTTAAAGCCCAAAGCAAGATCATCTTGTATTTTTCTTTTACTTCCAAGTATCATGTGCAAAAATAGTTGTGCTATTATTTAATCCAAAATACATTTTGAAGAGAGGTTGGAAAGGCAATTCAATCAAGAAACTCCCTAAGTCAATATCAGTTTGATAGTTACAAATTACAGGACAAAAGTTGCATCACCATATTAGCACTTACTTACCAGAATAGGGCGTGTCAGTGTTAGGGGTAGATTTTTTTATTTTTCAAACTTTACAAACTACTGTTATCCAAATTATACAGTTTTACATGCTGAATCTATAGCTATCTTCAGAAACTGCTTAAAGTGAGTCTTACGAAGAGTTTTCAGCCCAACCAACAAAGCTGAGGGCAGTCTCCATCAAGTGATTTTCCACATTTTTTGTTCTGTATTTTTCCGACGGAATGAAAAAAGTAGAAAATCACTGAACTAAGTTTATATATATCCTTGATGATATATTTTCAAATACTTAGAAATAGACAAAGGTACATCAATTATGTAAGACCTTAAATACTAGCAACAATATTTGAAATCTAATTCAGCAAACCATAGGAAGCCAATGAAGCCTAATAATTTGAGTTTACTCCCATAAAGCCTTCTTATGAGAATAAATGTTGCATAAACCTTTGAGCTCTGATGCTCTTGTTTATTGTGAACTATCAGTGAAATGTATAAGTTTGTGAGCATTTTACTGGATTCCTTGATGTGGAAGCTACTACTGGTGAGGTGCTATGTAATACTCTTTAGGACCATCTCCAGATCATGAAAATTAATGTTAATGATAGCAGAGGACAGAGCTATAACAAAACAAGTAATATGAAAGGCAAAAAAGCATATTTGTTCAAATAATAATAAAAAAATATGAAAAAATCATAACAATTATTTAGTCAGTGGTGAAAAGTGCTCAGTACCCTTGTCTCCTGCAATCAGAGCTGCTAAGAGGACAATTATGGGACCATCATTTCACTTTTCTGTCCCTATATTATCACTTTTAGCATATTATATAAAGTTTACCAGCGCGATTTGCAGTCGCCGGGTTTGGATCGGTTTGCTCACTCCAGTATAATTAATACATAAGAATATAAGAATTGCCGCTGCTGGGTCAGACCAGTGGTCCATCATGCCTAGCAGTCCGCTCCCACGGTGGCACCTAGGTCAAGGACTTGAGCCCTATCTGAGTCTAGCCTTATCTGCATACGTTCTGGTCTTGCAGGAACTTGTCTAACTTTGTCTTGAATCCCTGGAGGGTGTTTTCCCCTACATCAGCCTCCAGAAGAGTGTTCCAGTTTTCCACCACTCTCTGGGTGAAAAAGAACTTCCTTACATGTGTACAGAATCTATCCCCTTTTAACTTTAGAGAGTGCCGTCTCGTTCTCCCTACCTTGGAGAGGGTGAACAACCTGCCTTTATCTAGTACATAAGAACATAAGAATTGCCGCTACTTGGTCAGACCAGTGGTGCATCGTGCCCAGCAGTCCGCTCATGCAGCGGCCCCTAGGTCAAAGACCAGTGCTCTAAATGAGTCCAGCCTCACCTGCGTGCATTCCAGTTTAGCAGGAACTTGTCCAACTTTGTCTTGAATCCCTGGAGGATGTTTTCCCTTATAAAATACTCCGGAAGAGCATTCCAGTTTTTTACCACTCTCTGGGTGAAGAAGAACTTCCTTATGTTTGTACGGAATCTATCCCCTTTCAACTTTAGAGAGTGTCCTCTCATTCTCCCTACCTTGGAAAGGATGAACAATCTGTCTTTATCTGCTAAGTATATTCCCTTCAGTATTTTGAATATTTCGATCATGTCCCCTCTCAGTCTCCTCTTCTCAAGGGAGAAGAGGCCCAGTTTCTCCAATCTCTCACTATATGGCAACTCCTCCAGCCCCTTAACCATTTTAGTTGCTCTTCTCTGGACCCTTTTGAGTAGTACTGTGTCCTTCTTTATGTATGGCGACCAGTGCTGGACGCAGTACTTCAGGTGAGGGCGCACCATGGCCCAGTACAGCAGCATGATAACCTTCTTCGATCTGTTCGTGATCCCCTTCTTTATCATTCCTAGCATTCTGTTCGCCCTTTTCGCCACCGCCACGCATTGCGTGGATTGCTTCATCGACTTGTCGATCAGAACTCCCAAGTCTCTTTCCTGTGAGGTCTCTCCAAGTACCGCCCCAGACATCCTGTATTCGTGCATGAGATTTTTGTTACCGACATGCATCACTTTACACTTATCCACGTTGAACCTCATTTGCCTTGTCAATGCCCATTTCTCGAGCTTGATTATGTCACATTGCAAATCTTCGCAATCCCCCTGTGTCTTCACTACTCTGAATAACGTTGTATTGTCTGCAAATTTAATCACCTCACTCGTCGTACCAATGTTCAGATTGTTTATAAAGATGTTGAAGAGCATGGGTCCAAGCACCGAACCCTGTGGCACTCCACTCATACCACTCTTCCACTTAGAGTATTGTCCATTTACTCTCACTCTGTTTCCAATGCTCCAGCCAATTTTTAATCCACATGAGTATTTCACCTTCGATTCCATGGTTCACAATTTTCCAAAGTAGTCATTCATGTGGAACCTTGTCGAACGCCTTCTGAAAATCCAGATATACAATGTCGACCGGGTCGCCCTTGTCTATCTGCCTGTTTGCTCCCTCAAAGAAGTGCAGCAAGTTCATCAAACAAGATCTGCCTTTGATGAAACTGTGCTGGCTGGTCCTCATCAGACCATGTCCATCAAGGTGATCATTGATGCAGTCCTTTATTAGCGCCTCTACCATCTTTCCTGGTACCAAGGTCAGACTCACCAGTCTGTAGTTTCCCAGATCTCCCCTCGAACCTTTTTTGAAGATCGGCGTAACATTCGCCACATTCCAGTCTTCCGGAATCTTTCCCTTCATTATCCTGAACGTTTCAATCATGTCCTCTCTCAGTCTCCTCCTGAGAAAGCCTAATGTGGTGAAACTTGGGTCTAAGTAGAGGAGCAATCTATTTATGTATATTTAAGGAGCACAACTCCAGTCTGCCCATTAGTTATACCCATTAAAAATGCATGATTAAATTAACTTGTCTCTTCTTTGATATTTCTGGGTCATAGACTGTAAAGAGGTAGACTGTAAAGTCCGCCTGGTATTTTAAAAGAAGACAAAAGACTGTAAAATCTTCCTGGTATTTTAAAGAAGGCAAAAGGAAAAAAGAAAAAATCCTGCCTGGCCACTTTGCAGCTACATTTTTCAAAGACAACTTTGTTACTTGTACGAACTGGAGATAAGTACTACCAAGTTTAAAATCTTATTGTAACTGTTATAGTAGCAGTGAATTAGTCACAAAGTAGAAGTATATAATATACTAAAAGTGATAACATGGAGACAGAAAAGTGAAATGATGGTCCCATAATTTTCCTCTTAGCGACTCTGATTGCAAGAGACAAGGGCACTGAGCACTTTTCACCAATGACTAAATAATTTTTTATGATTTTTTCATATATTTTTTCATTATTATTTGAACAAATATGCTTGGGTTTTGAAAAGTTACAGTTATTGAACATATGAAAAAGTTTGCATAAGCTCCTAGTAATATTTTGGGCAAAAAAATGGAACAAAAAAGAAAGTAGGACACTAACAAGAAAGCTCTGTTCATGCCCTATAGCACATGTGTCAAACACAAGGCCCGCAGGCTGACTCCGGCCTGCCTGGCTTTTTTATGTGGTCCGCAGCAATGCTCCTGAACTGCCCCTTTTCACAGACCAGCATATTCTCCCGTGCTAGTCCGACGTCACCGTTACGCCGGAAAGTCTGCCGACTTCGGCAGCAATTCGGCAGTGTTGTCTGTGGCTCTCCTTCCTGCCTTCCGTCCGCCTCGGTCCACCCAGGCAGAAACAGGAAGTTGCATGTCATTGGAGACAGATGCGGCAGGCGAAAAGCAGGAGGGGGAGCCATGTACAACACTGCCGAATTTCTGAGGCTGTCAGACTCCTCGGCTTGGCGGCAACATCGGACTGATGCTGGAGGGAAAGACACCGGGCTGTGTGGAGAGAGGGACTGGCGCTGGAGGGAAAGGCATGCTGGGCTGTGAAGAGAGCGAGATGAAGAGAGAGAGGTTGGACCTGGGGTAGTGTGGAGAAAGAGGGGAAAAGATACTTGAAGGGAGAACCGTTGGGAAGAGAAAGGGAAAAATGGTGGACCTGAGGGAGTTGAAGGGAGGCAGGCAGAGAGATGGGATGGGGGCAATTGGGAAGAGACAAGGAGAGAAGTTGGATCTGGAGATGGAAAATTGATAGGTAGCTGAAAATTTTAAAAGAAGAAGGATGAGAAAGAGGGTGAGATTTGAGTGGACAGAGGTGAAAAAAGGAGAAAAGTTGAAAGGGAAAAATCAATATGTTGGAGACAGGGACTGGAGCAAGAGAGAAGAGGAGAAAAAAAATGGACAGCAGCCACTGGAAAGAGAATTAGAAGATAGACAAAATCAGAAAGAGAAACTGGGACTTAAAGCAAAATGACCAGACAACAAAAGATAGAAAAAATAATTTTATTTCTATTTTGTGATTACAATATGTCAGATTTGAAAGTGTATCCTGCCAGAGATGGTGTTAAACAGCAAGCGTGAACTAGGACCTAAAAGAGAGGAAAAGTCTTTTGTATTTATTTTGTAGCTGGCATGGGGTTGGAGAGGTTGTATCTCTATACTTCTACTAAGACTAACCCCCCTCCTTTGCTGGCGCGCGGCATGGGTTTTGGCTGTGGCAGTGATTGATCTGATGCTCACAGAGGTCTTGTGAACGTCGAAGCAGCCACCGGTGCTGGGGCCCACGCTGTGCATCAGCAAAGGGGGTATCTTAATAAAAAAAGTCCGGCCCGCGACTTAGCCTGTGTTTTAGATTTTGGCCTCTTATGTGATTTGAGTTTGACACCCCTGCCCTATAGCCAGTGGTGTAGTGAGGATAGGAGGAGCCCTGAGCATTGGCACCCCCTGCAAACTTCTCTCGGCCCCCACACTCCTTCTGCACCCCCCACCACTGCTTCCCTTGCCACACTCATGCCCTCCTTCCCCATATCTCTTTAAATCTTTGCCAGCATGAGCAGCTTCTTGGTCTGCTGCTTGCTGCAGTGTTGGCTTTCCCTCTGACATCACTTCCTGGCCCTGCGACCAGGAAGTGATTTCAGAGGGGAGCCAGGCCTGCGCAAATAACAGGCCAGACAAGTTGCTTGTGCTGGCAAAGATTTAGAGGTACGGGGGGGATGGGAGGGTGAGAGTGTGCTGTGGGGGAGGTAGAGAGGTGCCAGAACCTCCCATCAAGACGGCACCTGGGACAGTCCTCCCCCCACAACCCCTTGTACTACACCACTGCCTGTAGCAGCCACAGCTTAAATCTGGTCATCCTAGATATTGCTAAGTCATCAGTGTTATCTGTGTCCTTTTTTGGGGTACTTTAGTTCTTCCACTCAGCACTGGTCTGTATTTAAACAGCATGTTATCCATCTTATAGTCAAACTGCTGTCAGACACTCACAGGGATTGGAATCTCATATTGTGTAAAGGTGTTTCAATATCACCTAAAGGAAGTACATTGTATCCTTGCAGCACTGGTAGACCCTGTTGTTGAGAAGCAAGATTGTATGACAGCCTCAGAAAGACAGAGCCTTGCATAGGAGAGTTTTTCCAGGGCATTTTATAATTTGTATTGTTGTTTTTCCATATCAATCGCACAAGTAAACTTCTTCAGAGCCCCACTGTTGGAATGGATGTTCTTAAAAATGAAACAAGACCACCTGGACGGCTGTTTTGTTCCTTTTGGTCCACTTTAACTTCTAGGGCATGAAGTTATCTAATAAATATATAATTTATCATGGTTTCTTACACAGTGGAACTGGATCACATTTTGGTTTATGACTGTTTGCTGAGGTTGGGTGGGGGGAGGTGGGGCAGTAGGGAGGGTGAAGGGATGATTGGGTGGATATGGTGGGTTCTAAGTGATTTCTTTTATTTGAGTGTATGGCATTTGTATCTTTTTTTTCTATTTGCACTGAAAAATTTAATAAAACATATTTTGAAAAAAAAAAAAAAAATGAAACAAGAACAGTATTAACATTTCTGGAAAATTTCAGAGATATCTCAGAGCAGGTTAGGATTGAATTCACTTTTCCAGAAAAGGGAAATGGGAAACGTCTGTTTAATTATGAAAGTTTGGATGATGATGGTGGTGACATTAATGCAGAAGAAAAGTTAAAGCGAGATTTTTTTTCCACTGATTGATGCAGCAATTACTAGTATAAATGAGAGATTTTTTTCAGCTAGTTTTTTATGGTTTGACTTTAATTTCTCCACCAAGGAGATGGGGGAAGGTTATAAGAGCAAACACATTAAGAGAAAGTTGGGTGATATTGAGTCAGAAGGCATATTGAGATATACTTAGCTGTAAATGCCTTGCCAGCTGAGGTATGTAATTCACCTCTAGAGATGCTAAACTATATCCATGCTGAAAAGTTATTGGATCTACTGTATACCCAAACTTAAGCATTGCATTTCAGTTGCTATTGACTGTACCTGTAACGGTGGCCTTAGGAGAGAGAAGTTTCTCATATTTAAAGTTATTGAAAAACTACTTGCGTTCTACAATGTTACAGATTGTCTGAATGGTCTGGCTGAGATCTCAATTGAGCAAGAAATTTGTCACAAGCTGGACTTCTCAACAATAATTGAAGATTTTGCTTCTGCAAAAGCAAGGAAGACCCATTTTACCTCTAAGTGATTTTGTTCACATTTCTGATTTTTTATACTGTTGAAAAAATATGTTCCAATTTGTCTATTTACAGAATGTAGGGCATTTAAAATTGTATTACCTGTGGTAGTAATGGTGGTTGGAGATCGGTGATGGGGGGGGAGGCAGGGAAATGAAGGAATCAGAGGGGCGCCTCCTTAATTTCTGCCCTGGGCCCCAGAATGTCTAAAATTAGCCCTGGCTCTGACGCTCGTAGAAACTACATAAGCGTCCGAGTATTTACCTCGCTGGCCTGTGGTAGAAAGCTCTACTGTGGTTTGATAAAAGGGGCCCTTAAATTGCTGCACATTTGCATAAAATATTAAATGTCCTGGAAGCTCATTCCATCTTTTGGATCCAGCAATAGAAAATACACATGAGCAGGTCTCCTCATAATGATACATTGATACAGGCGGTATACATACTAGCCTTGCAGATTCTGATTGCAACAATCTTTTTGGATGATACAAATTTAAAATATTAGCAAAATATACTGGTACCTCTGCATATGAACACTGATGAATCAATAGCAAAATTTTATAGTCACCTTATACACTACTGGCAACCCAATGCATCTCTCTCAAAACAGGTTTGATATGGGCAAACCTGGATAAATTTAAACTGAGTGTCTGTGAGCCCCAACGCCATTTTGACAGTTTAATCATTTTTTATTGACATTTTAACAATTTAAGATATACATCAATCGGGTAACAATGACCAATAATCTAAGCTATTAATGTCCGTAATAATGCAGTTTGTCAATCATTACCACAAAAGAAAATACAGTGGGAAACATCCTAGCATAACAAAAAATAATAATAGAACTGGTCAGACGTGTATAAGACAGATCAGTATACCATCAATGACATAATACAGCCATTATTAACAGCTGTAGCAGAAAACACACAATAATACAGCAGAAACAGAGCAGCAGAAGCAAACCAGCTTATATAAAGTTTAAGCCAAGAGTTGTCAGAGACGCAGGGGCCGCAGCAAAGCATGTCGTATTAAGAAGGTTCCAAAGACATGAGTATTGGTGCCCACATCTTTTCAAATCTAGAGAGGAATCCACGTCGTTCAGCAGCAATCCTTTCATATTTAGCATATAGACATATTGTATGCCACCATTCATTATGGGATACATTCGTGAAAGTTTTCCAATTAGCAAATATGATACGAATTGCTACCAATAGTAATAGCTGTAATATTGGAATTTTATCTTGAATAGTCATGAGGATTGTGATTTGAATGAAGACTATGAAGTGAACATTGTAACCCCTGATGCAGCCATAGGCGAAACGGAGAGTCCCTGTCGGGTGATAATGAGAGTTTCTTAGTGCAGTTCCAGTTTGAAATACAGAAGAAAAGGACATCTTTGCAAGACTGGAAGAAATGAACTGGATATCCTGGAACACAGCTAAGTCTTGATTTGCTCACTGCGTTTATGCCTCTTTATTTTTTGACATTGTGAATCGGATTCTATAAACAGTGCCATTATTGGTGGCCACCTAAAAATGGCCGCCAATCACGTGTCAATCATGCAACAGTGCTGTTTACAGAACTGCAGCTTTTGTCAAATGTAGGCGCTGGAAATGCATGCCAGAATTTTAAAGGCTTACATTTCTGGTGCCTACCTTTAATGAGAATTGCATCTATAGAGGCACCTTAGAATGCCTAAGGTTGTTTCCAGCATTAAATACGCCTACTTTGTCCTTAGGCATTCTAAGACGCCTCCGTAAATGCAATGAAGGTGCCTACATTTTTTTTTTTAAGTTTTAAATATTTTTAAATGGCTTTTACCAATTGCCCCCCCCCTTTTTTATTTTTTTTTTTACTAAGCCATGGTAGAGATTTCTACCATGACCCAGAACACTCAATGCACTGATGCTGCTCTGACGCTCAAAGAATTCCTATGAGTGTTGGAGCATTTAGCGCACTGGGCCATGGTACAAATCTCTATTGCAGCTTAGCAAAAGAGAGCCTACATTAGGTACCCTAGGACACCATTTATAGAATATGGGACTGTGTGACCAGTTTCCTTGGATATCTGTATTGGATTGATTCTCACAAATTGGACTGACAAGTAGAGTTTTATTAGACCCATGAAGCAGAACTGAGGTCTTTTTTTCCACTTTATTTTTCTTATGTTTTTGAAGAATGTGATACCATTTTGAATATTGGAAAAGGAAACAGGTTCCCATGTATGTGTTAGAGAATGTCATTTTGGATTCTGTGATTTGAATAAAATGTGCTCTTTCTCCTATTATTGTATGGTCAATGCTGCTACCTTTCGAATTACCTGCAGTGCCTGGAACTTAATTGATGACATTCTCAAATACAGTGAATTACAATAAATATTTCTTCACACAACGTATAATTAAACTCTGGAATTCATTACTGGACAATGTGGTGAAATCAGTTAGCTTAGCAAGGTTTAGAAAGGTTTGGATAATTTCCTAAAATAATAATAATAAAGACATTTATAGGTCATGATTGAGATGGTTTGGGGAAATCCACTGCTTATTCCTAGGATAAGCAGCATAAAATCTGTTTTACTACTTGGGATCTAACTAGGCATTTGGGACATAGGTTGGCTCCTGTTGGAAACAGGATGCTGGGCTTGATGGATCTTCAGTCTGTCTCAGTATGGCAAATCTTATATTCTTATGTAATAAATCAATTTTCACCAAAACAAGTCTAAAGTCCAGTGCAGATATCATACTCTTGAGTTTACTTAATAAACAAAGTTAAAAGAAAGCAGGTGAAATCAATTGATCAATCAAATTAGAATCAAGTAACACTCCAAGATTATGAAGATAAGATATCAGCATCTAAGGATCTTCTAAAGTATATCATCTCTGTTTTCATCAAATTTAAGGATAATCTGTGCTTCACCATCCATTCTGTAATTTTGTCAAAACTTGTGTTCTGTAATTTGTAGCTATCAGATTGATATTAAAATAAAGCTTAGGTATTGACCTAGGGAGTTCCTTGATTAAATTGCCTTCCCAACCCCTCTTCAAAAGGTATTTTGGATTAAATAATAGCTGAAATATTTTTGCACATGATACTTTGAAGTGAAAGAAAAATACAAGATGATATTGTTTTTGGCTTTGAATAATCCCTTATACATTAGTGAATTTAACTGTGGGTAATAATGCAAAATGAGAACATTAAAGGTGTTGCAAGATTTTGTCACTCAAACTTTAGTTTGCCTTTGCTACCTTTTTAAAAATCTAATTGCCTATAAAAAAAATCCCTTATTATTATCCAATTACAGTTGACTAATAAGAAAGTGACATCTCTCAAGGTCACACGCACAAATGTCGATAGGATTATATTAGAAGGATAAGTGAGAGCTAAGGAAATGAAAAGGGCAATTTTCAAACTGCTTTTATTGCTGTGAAGTCTGCAGGTACGTTTTACCCAGGGTTTTAAAATCAAAGGTCAAAGTAAAAGTATGCATATGTTCCCTCTGAAAACTTCCTAAAGTAAAAGTACCTGCAGAGACTTATCTACTTATTTGCTTTTTCTGTTGGCAGGCTCCATTGCAACTACTTGCAGCAAGGCCTTCTCAAATTCCAGAATGGGCAGAGTTTGTAGTTGCAGCTTGCTCCTTATGGCTAGACCTGTGGTGGTCAGGGTCCTGCATGCTAAATTTTGTACATAAGGACAGTGATGATATTCATCATGTGCAGTTTTGCTACTACAAAGCTACATGCATTGGAAGCATTTCTTATCCCCTCCCCAGGAATGCCTTCACTTTCTAGGAGTAATTTCATAACCTTTTCCCCCCCGCATAAAACGGTTTCAAATGGCATTTATAAAATTACAACTACACAGGGAGCAAACACCAAACTCTCAACAATCAAAACTAGCCTATTTGCTATAATTCCATTTGTGATACAACGGACACACTCCAACAATAAATATTTAGAGCAGAGGTGCCCACACTTTTTTGGCTTGCGAGCTACTTTTAAAATGACCAAGTCAAAATGATCTACCAACAATAACATTTTAAAAAACACAAAGCACACTGTACGCAGAGAAAATGTTAATTATCATTTGTATTTGGGGGTTTTATCAGAAGTCAAGGCAGATGACTTTAAAATATGCAATGCAACCTCAGTAACAACTATACAAAAATAGACAAATATACCCCCTCCCCTTTTACTAAACCGCGATAGCGGCTTTTAGTGCAGGAAGCTGCGCTGAATGCCCTGCATTGCTCTTGATGCTCATAGGCTCTCTGTGCTAAAAACCACTATTGCGGTTTAGTAAAAGGGGGCCATAGTGCAAAATATAGACAGAAGATATAAATTCTCATAATGGACACATTTTTATCACTAAATTGAAAAAATAATTTTTCCTACCTTTTTGTCTGGTGATTTCATGAGTCTCTGGTTGCACTTCCTTCTTCTATAAAGGCAATATTTATTTCTTTCTGCCTTTCTTTCTCTCTTCTCCTGCCACCCTCTTTTTTTCTCTCTCCCCCTGGCCCCCCTCTTTATTTCTGCCTTTCTTTTTCTCTCCCCCCTGCCCCTCTCTTTCTTTTTGCCTTTCTTTCTCTCTCCCCCTGGCCCCCCTTTCTTTCTGCCTTTCTTTCTCTCTCCCCCTGGCCCCCTCTTTATTTCTGCCTTTCTTTCTCTCTCCCTGCCCCCCCCAAGCCATCGTGCCAATTTCTCCACTTCCCCGATTCTTTCCCTACCCCCAAGCCACCAATGCGATTTCTCCCTGCTGCTTCCCCGAGCCAGGCCTGGCATGTACAAGTGCCGGGCTCACAAGACTTCACTTCCGACATCAATTCTAACGTTGGGGAGGAAGTTCCAGGCCAGCCAGGCAGCAATTTTATGCTGTTTTTCATTAAAATTGTATGCTTGCACCACTATTATTTTAATTTCTCTTCTGTGACAGGGAGCAATAGGAGATTTGAACCAGCAATATCAGAGTGCTAAGGCTGTAGTGCTAACCACTGCACCACACTCAGCTGGTAAATCACATGTAAATTGTAAAACTAGGTCTTTTGGGCTCTATTTAGGTGCAACTTAGATGGACATGACTTAGGCATCTCTTAGGTGTGCTTGAAGCATCTGCTTATAACTGAACGTGGATTTTATTTTGGGGCTAAAGTCAGGACTCCAGGTTGATTTTAAGCTCAAAAGATCTTTAATAATGCATAACTCAAGCAAAGCATATGAAAAAAATATCTAGTTTGCATACTAAACCTCATTTCCAACAGGTTAAGAACATTAAAATAAATATACTACTCACACAATGGCTACAGTTCAGAGCAAGTGGATGTGACTGATGCGTAATCTTGACATCATTGTGACATCATCAATATGCACCTAGATAGCAGAATGCCAGTAAAAAATAGCAATATATGTTGGGGTATCTGATCATACTTAGGATTTGAACTCATGACCTTTGAAAGACAGAAGTAATGCCTTTAACCAGTGAGCCACATGCACTTTCTTTTAGGCAGAGGTTCTTTGCAGGGTGATATGATACATTAGGCGATCCTAGCCATCTCAGATTAAAAATACATTTCCCTTTGGACCCTGGAAAAGATAGAGTGCAACTGTAAATGGCAAAGTCCACAATCCATACTCTCTTATGAGAGCAAAAAGAAGCTGTGAAGATATTGGGGGAATTGTGTTGATTTGAGCCCATAACCTTTGAACCATGGAAGCAGCACCTTTAACCACAGAGCTACAAGTATTTCCTTTTAGGTAGGGGTTCCTATTATTCTTTAGTGGCATTCTGCCATCTAGGTGCATTTTGATGATGTCACAATGATGTCATGATTGTACATCAGATACGTTCACTTGCTCTGAACTACAAGCCATTCTCTGTGAATAGTGTATTTCTTTTAATGTTCTTAACCTGTTGAAAATGAGGTTTAGTATGCAATGTATATATATTTTTTTCATATGCTTTGCTTCAGTAATGCATTAATAAACATATTTTGCTATTAGTAGTAAAGAGGAGTCCTCTTTAGGCTACAAAATAGAAGGTGAAGTATGCATAAGGTGACCATACGTCCCGTTTTGAACGGGACAGTCCTGTTTTCAAATCCCCTGTCCCGTTGTCCCCACACACAGCTTCGGGACGCCAAAATGTCCCATTTTCAGGGACAGCGTCCCGAAGCTATGCGTGGGGACAACGGGACAGGCGATCGCTTCCTGTCCCTCCCCTGCTGCACCAAAAAAAAAGCCTCCCTCCAGGCCCGATTTAAATTTCTCCCCTGGTCCACTGCCGCTGCTCCTCTGCTGCCACTACTCGCACCCGGAAGCCTTCTTCCCGATGTCAATTCTGACGTCGGAGAGGATGTTCCGGGCCAGCCAATCGCTGCCTGGCTAGCCCAGAACGTCCTCTCCAATGTCAGAATTGACGTCAGGAAGAAGGCTTCCGGGTGCGAGTAGTGGCAGCAGATGAGCAGCGGCGGTGGACCGGGGAGGAAGTTTAAATCGGGCCTCGAGGGAGGCTTTTGTTTTCTGGGGGGGGGGGGTGGAGGAGGTAGGCAGGCTGGCAGGCTCTGGGGGAGGGAGGGAGGGAGGCAGGCTTTGGGGGAGGTAGGCAGGCAGGATTTGGGGGAGGCAGGCAGGCAGGCTCTGGGAGAGGTAGGCAGGTTGGCTGGCTGCCTCTGGGGGAGGTAGGCAGGCAGACTGGCTGACTTTGGGGGAGACAGGCAGGCTGGCTTTGGGGGAGGCAGGCAGGCTGGCTTTGGGGGAGGCAGGCAGGCAGGCTCTGGGGGAGGTAGGCAGGCAGGCTGGATGGCTGGCTCTGGGGTAGGTAGGCAAGCAGACTGGCTGACTTTGGGAGAGACAGGCAGGCTGGCTTTGGGGGAGGCAGACAGGCAGGCTCTGGGGGAGGTAGGCAAGCAGGCTGGCTGGCTCTGGGGGAGGCAGGCAGGCAGACTGGCTGACTTTGGGGGAGACAGGCAGGCTGGCTTTGGGGGAGGCAGGCAGGCAGGCTCTGGGGGAGGTAGGCAGGCAGGCTGGCTGGCTCTGGGGGAGGTAGGCAGGCAGGTAGGCTCTGGGGGAGGTAGGCTCTGGTGGAGGTAGGCAGGCAGATTGGCTGACTTTGGGGGAGACAGGCAGGCTGGCTTTGGGGGAGGCAGGCAGGCTGGCTCTAGGGGAGGTAGGCAGGCAGGCTAGCTTTGGGGGAGGTAGGCCGGTAGGCTTTTTGGGAGGGGGTGGAACAAAGGCTAGAAGGCAGTGAGGGGACATAGGAAGGAGGGATGAAGGAAGGAGAGAAAACGGCAGAGAAGGTGGGGGGGGGGGGTTGTAAGTAGAAGAAAGACTAGAGAGATAAAGGCCTGGACCAAAGGGGAAAGACAGGAGGCAGAAGCAGGACTTTGGGAGGTGCAGACAGAGGGGGAGAGCCCCTGAGGAAGAGCAGAGAGAGGCAAGATCATAACAGAGGAGGGAGAGGGAGACCTGGAACAAAGGTACAAAGGAGAACTGACACTGGATCTGGGGGCACTAAGGACATAGGAAGGAGGCACTGGGGACACTAAGGACATAGGAAGGAGGCGCTGGGGACACTAAGGACATAGGAAGGCACTGGGGGCACTAAGGATATAGGAAGGAAGGAGGGAGGGAACAGAAAGGGACAATTGTTGGGCCTGAGTACAGAAAGAAATGAAAGATAGGATGCACAGTCAGAAGGAAACACAACCAGAGACTCATGAAATCACCAGACAGCAAAGGTAGGAAAAATGATTTTATTTTCAATTTAGTGATAAAAATGTGTCAGTTTTGAGAATTTATATCTGCTGTCTATATTTTGCACTATATTTGTTTATTTTTCTATAGTTACCTAGGTGACATCGTTGAAAACCCCCCAAATATAAATGATAATTAACATTTTCTCTGCTTATAGGGTGCTTTGTGTTTTTTTAAATTTTATGGTTACCATTATGAAATAATAAGATATTGTGTGTACATGAAAAATGAATGGAAGAAATTGGGGGCGGGGCTAGGGTGGGATTGGAGGTGGGGCTAGGGCGGGATTGGGGGCAGGACTGAATATTAATAGATGTCCCGTTTTGATGGAAAAAAAAAATGGTCACGTTAAGTATGCAATATATATTTTATTCATGTGCTTTGTTTAAGTGTTACATTACATATTTTCAGCTTAATATCAACTTGGAGTCCTCTAAAAACAAAAACAAAAGTCCCGTTCACCTATAAATGACGCCCACCTAACTCACATCTACCTCATGCCCAGCTCACGCTCAAAAGTAGACCTGATTTTGCAACACCTAAAATGTAGGTGTTAGGTAGACACATTCGGGCACTGAGCAGCATACGATTCTATAAGTGGACGTCCAAATCGAAGCCATTCCCATGTAATGCCTACACCCAAGCCTATTTTTTAGGCACAGCTTTTTTTGATGGACGTCCACGAAATTGTAGACTTCTATTTGTAGAATCGTGCCCAGCCTTTAGACATGTAAGTTCCAATTAATGCTTGTTAAAGTCCTTAATTGAGCTTATTATCCACACCTAAGTCGGTACACGTCCACATTTTGGATGCCTAAAGTTAGAAGTCCTTTACAGAATCTAGGCCTAAATGTGCATGTTCACATCCACCACTGCTAGAGGATTGGACACAAGTCGTTCTTTGGATCGTTTGAGTTTTCGGAAAACTCCGCCTGCTGCACTAGCATCTGCCTCGCCACTACCTGCCGACTAGCTGAAGGGATAGGATGAGACTTAGAGTGCTTCTAAGGTGAAACCTCAGCCAATGACAGAGAGAGGAGGTGAGCACATGACTGAGTACGTAATCACATGCCCTAAACACACACTGTAAACCCCATTCAGCATGTGCGAGGAAGGTGTTGGTTCTGGTGCCAATTACCTGAAAGTCTAGTTGGTGGGCTCAGGAGTCACAGCCTCTCTTTGGTTCCATAGGAGCAGTGGGAGACAGAGTTATGGTGCGCTTGTGTGTTGTGCTGGCTGATGATGAGCAAGGTTATGACCTAGACTTGTTTTGTATACCTAAACATTAAGCAAAAGATTTAGAGAGAGTCTACATTCCTCATGGACAGGACTGAGCGATTGGTTTGAGATATTATGAAGGACATGAGAGGTCACCACATGCTCTTACAAATGAATCCCGGCAGTGATTCAGCCAGGCTGTCTCAGGCCAACCCCAGGGGTCTTTCTACTACTACTACTACCTCTATTAATTATTTCTATAGCACTACCAGACGTACGCAGCGCTGTACAGAATCACAAAGAAGACAGTCCCTGCTTGAAAGAGCTTACAATCTAAACAGACAAACAGGATGTCATGGATACAGTTAAGGGGAACGGTTAATCTGCTGGCAGGGTTGGGGGGCAGTGGGGAGTAGGGTTATGGATTGAAGGCTATATCAAAAAGATGAGTTTTCAGTCTGCTTTTAAACGAGGTAAGGGAAGGGATGTTCATCCCATGTGGCAACAGGAAGTTGCTTCAGAGAAAAGACTCTTGGAGTTGACCAGAGAGAACCTGGCTGAATCGCTGCAGGGAAGACACCCATTTGTAAGAACATCAGGTGGGTCAAAGTTGGGAGGGAAAGGAGGATGAAAAAGACAAAGAAAGATAAGCCTGAACTGAGCAGAAGAGATGTACACTCAAGAACAGCCTGAATGAGTAATTCTGGAACTAGGTGTGTGTGGAAGGGGGGGGGGGGGGAGGGGGCAGTAGGGCTGCTTACTGCAGGATGCAGATGAAAAGGAGAGAGGGGAGAACCTGAAAAAGAGGGAGGAGATGCTGAGGGATGCAGGTAAAAAGAAGGAAAGAAAGGTGACAACCTGAATATGGGCAGGGAAAGAGACACAGCAGATATGAATGGGGAGAGAGCATAGGAACAGAAACCAAGAGGTATTGCTGAACATGGAAACATACAGGGATACAGAGGAGCGATGTTGGATGCAATGGAAGCAAAGAGAAGGAAGGGATGGTACACATGGATGGAGAGGAAGGAAGGGCATATGGATGGAGTTGAGAGAAAGAGAAAAGCGAGAAAGGAGATGGTGCAGGTGGATGGAGGGGACAAGGAAAGAGAGGGGATGGTGCATATGGGTGATAAGGAGGGGAAGGGAAGCTAAGAGGGTGCACATAGTTGGAAGGAGGGGAAGGGAAGAGAGAGAGGAGTTAGTGTACATGGATGGAGGGGAAGGAGAGAAAAGGGGATGGTGCATATGGATTGTGAGAAGGGAAACTAAGAATGAGATGGTGCACATGGAAGGAGGGGAGGGGAAGAGAGAAGAGGTGCACATGGATGGGAAGGGGGAAGAAGAAAGGGAGGAGAGGTATATATGGATTGAGGGAAGGGAGAAGAGAGGAAGGAAGAAGAGGTGGGGAGGAAGGGAAGAGAGAGGGAGGAGTTACTGTTCATGAACAGATTGAAGAGGAGGGGCTGGAGGAGAGAGAGGTGCCAGATCTATGGGTGAAGGTGGGGTGGGCTAGAGGGAAGGGAGAGAGGTGTTGTATTTTCTTTTAAAGTATTACATTTTAATCATGATTAATTGCCACTGCACAATGCGATTAATCACAATTAAAATTTTTAATTTTCCTGCAGTCCATTCAGTGACAAAGAAATCCAAATAAATTACAAGGTTTAAGACTGAGCTGATAACATAAGTTCAAAAAACTACAAGATTTCAAACAACTTAACTTGTTTCCAGTGGCGACATTTGGATATACAACTTCTTTCCATTGATGTTGTGTTCACCAATCCTTCCTTATAAGCCAGACACAAGTGAAAAGTAGTAATCCGTTCTTTAGATATGTTAAAGGGAAGCAACCGGCTAGGGAGGAGGTGGGACCGCTGGACGATGGAGACAGGAAGGGAGTGGTGAAGGAGGAGAAAGAAGTGGCAGAAAGACTTAACATGTTCTTTTCGTCTGTATTTACAAACGAAGACACATCCAACATACCGGAAATCAAGCAGAAAATTTAACATCCACGGAAGTGAGCCTTGAAGATGTACGCAGGCAGATAGAAAAACTAAAAACTGACAAATCCCCGGGTCCGGACAAAATCCATCCAAGGGTTCTCAAGGAATTAGAGGAGATAGCGGAACTATTGCAGCAAATTTGCAATCTATCCCTGAAAACAGGCATGATCCCGGAGGACTGGAAGATAGCCAATGTTACACCCATCTTTAAAAAGAGATCAAGAGGTGACCCGGGAAACTACAGACTGGTGAGTCTGACCTCGGTTCCGGGGAAAATGGCGGAAGCACTGTTAAAAGAAAACATCGATGAACATTTTGAAAGAAACGAACTTCTGATAATCAGCCAACATGGTTTCTGCAAGGGGAGGTCAAGCCTAACGAACTTATTGCACTTCTTCGAAGGAATTAACAAACAGATGGACAAAGGAGACCCCATAGACATCATATATCTAGATTTCCAAAAAACCTTTGACAAGGTGCCCCATGAACGCCTACTTCGGAAACTGAAGAACCATGGGGTGGAAGGAGATGTACATAGATGGATCAGAAACTGGTTGGCGGGTAGGAAACAGAGGGTAAGAGTGAAGGGCCACTACTCGGACGGGAGGAGGGTCACGAGTGGTATCCCGCAGGGCTCAGTGCTTGGGCCGCTGCTATTTAATATATTCATAAATGATCTAGAAACAGGGACGAAGTGTAAGATAATAAAATTTGCAGACGACACCAAACTATTTAGTGGAGCTCGGACTAAAGAGGACTGCAAAGAATTGCAAAGGGACTTGAACAAACTAGGGGAATGGGCGACGAGATGGCAGATGATGTTCAACATTGAGAAATGTAAAGTATTACATGTGGGAAACAGAAACCCGAGGTACAACTATACGATGGGAGGGATGTTATTAAATGAGAGTACCCAAAAAAGGGACTTGGGGGTAATGATGGACATGACAATGAAGCCGACGGCACAGTGCGCAGCGGCCGCTAAGAAGGCAAACAGATGCTAGGCATAATCAAGAAGGGTATTAAAACCAGAACGAAAGAAGTTATCCTGCCATTGTATCGGGCGATGGTGCGTCCGCATCTGGAGTACTGCGTCCAATATTGCTCGCCGTACCTTAAGAAGGACATGGTGTTACTCGAGAGGGTTCAGAGGAGAGTGATACGTCTGATAAAGGGGATGGAAAACCTTCCATACGCTGAGAGATTAGAGAAACTGGGTCTCTTTTCCCTGAAGAAGAGGAGACTTAGAGGGGATATGATAGAGACTTACAAAATCATGAAGGGCATAGAGAGAGTAGAGAGGGACAGATTCTTCAAACTTTCAAATAATAAAAGAACAAGAGGGCATTCAGAAAAGTTGAAAGGGGACAGATTCAAAACGAATGCTAGGAAGTTCTTCTTTACCCAACGTGTGGTGGACACCTGGAATGCACTTCCAGAGGACGTAATAGGCAGAATACGGTACTGGAGTTCAAGAAAGGATTGGACAATTTCCTGCTGGAAAAGGGGATAGAGGGATATAGATAGAGGATTACAGCACAGGTTCTGGACCTGTTGGGCCGCCGTGTGAGCGGACTGCTGGGCACAATGGACCTCAGGTCTGACCCAGCAGAGGCATTGCTTATGTTCTTAAGTATAGTTCCAAAACCCCCAACAAGGTATGAGGGAGTTTATAGAACCCTACCTCTTCCCCTGCAGGTTACTTCCCCTCAAGGTGAGAGTCAGACTAAGGAAAGAATCAGACTCCCCCTGTTGGACACTTACCCAGAGAACCACACTACAAGTCAGAACTATAATTTTACGCTGGAGGGGGGAGGGGAAAAAGGAACAGGAAACAGTTCAAAGGGACAGGAAAGACAGAGCCAGGGAGAGAGAGAGAGAAAACCCAAAGGAGGGGAGAGGAAAGCTCTAACTCAAAGTGCTACCTGCTCTCTTGCAGAACTTACTGGAGTTAACCCCAGCCCTGTCCCGTTCCGCCCCCAGCCCTGCCCCCACATGAACCTTCGTGTCTCCTTCCTGGGCTGAGAACATAAGAACATAAGAAGCGCCATCTCCGGATCAGACCTTCGGTCCATCTAGTCCGGTGATCCGCACACGCGGAGGCCCTGCCAGGTATACACCTGGCTTACCCTATAGCCAACCATATCTCTATATGCCTCTCTCAAGGAGATATGCATCTAGTTTGCCCTTGAAGCCTAGGACTGTCGATTCTGCAATAATCTCCCCTGGGAGAGTATTCCAGATGTCAACCACTCTCTGTGTGAAGCAGAACTTCCTGATATTAGTCCTGAACTTGCCCCCCCTTAGCTTCATTTTATGTCCTCTTGTCCGTGTCAAATTGGACAATGTAAATAATCTTCTCTGCTCTATTTTGTCGATTCCTACTGACCATTTCCCTATGTTTCTCATTCATGTAGGTACTAACGATACTGCCAGAAGCACATCAGACAGCATCCCTAAAGACTTCGAGGCCCTGGGAAGGAAGCTAAAGCAGACAGGAGCACAGGTGGTCTTCTCATCAATCCTCCCGGTAAGAGACAAAGGCAGAGACAGGGAAGAGCGCATCCATAGGACCAACGAGTGGCTTCGCGAATGGTGTTTAGAGACGAACTTTGGATTCCTAGATCACGGAGCAGCGCTACAAGGACTACAGGGACCTGATGGACTTCACCTAACAAAGAGAGGCAAGAAAGTTTTTGGACATCGACTAGCACATCTACTTCGGAAGGCTTTAAACTAGGTAAGTTGGGGGAGGGTTCACACATACATACCAGAGCAGTAAGGATCCATCCTGGAGAAGCAAGTAAAACCCACACTTCTGAGCCTAAGGTAAGTACCCATAGTATACACACTTCTGAACCTAAGGCAAGTACACTAACGGGGATAGGCATATCATCACAAATTTGGAGAGCAATGTATGTTAATGCACACAGCTTGGGCAACAAAATCCTGGAACTAGAAACAGAAATAAGGAATGCAGACCTTGACATAGTAGCGATATCCGAGACCTGGTTCACAGACTCACATGGGTGGGATATGGTTATACCAGGCTACAATCTACTTCGTCGGGACAGAGAAGGCAAATTAGGAGGGGGGGGGTAGCACTATACACTAAGGATAATATCAAAACTACCAGGATCACAGAGGTTAGATACACAGGGGAATCACTTTGGGTAAACCTGACCAGAGGGAACGAAAAATGCCTTTACCTCGGTGTGGTATACAGGCCTCCGAGACAAAAGGAAGACAAAGACAAAGAATTGATTGAGGACATAGAGAACATCACTTTTCGTGGTGACACAGTACTGTTAGGCGACTTCAACATGCCAGATGCAGACTGGAACACCCTCTCAGCAACTACGAGCGGTAGCAAAAGAATAATAACCTCCATTAAGGGTGCACAACTAAAACAAATGGTATTAGAGCCCACCAGGGAAAAAGCAATACTGGACCTGGTACTCACAAATGGAGACAGTGTCTCGGAAGTATCAGTGGGAGACACGCTGGCCTCCAGTGACCACAACATGGTATGGCTCAACCTCAGGAAAGGCTTCTCTAAATCAAACACAGCAACGAGGGTCCTCAACTTTAGGGAGGCAGATTTCGACCACATGAGAGACTTTGTCCATCAAAAGCTGCAAAACCATGCAGAAACTGACAATCCGGAAACTATGTGGTCAAACCTAAAATCCATCCTGAACGAAGCATCTAGCCGCTACGTAAAAACAGTAAGCAAACGCCGGAGAAACAAAAAACCACAATGGTTCAACAAGGAAATTTCGGACCTCATTAAAATGAAAAAAGAAACATTTATTACCTACAAACATCTTGGGAAAAGGGAGGCAAAAGAAGACTATCTGGCCAGATCTAAGGCTGTCAAAAAGGCAGTCAGGGAAGCCAAACTTCAAACAGAGGAAGATCTAGCACGGAACATTAAAAAAGGGGACAAATCCTTCTTCAGGTACATTAGCGACAGGAAGAGAAACAAAAATGGAATAGAACGCCTTAGGAAATCAAATGGAAACTACGCAGAATCTGATACTACCAAAGCAGAACTGCTAAACGAATACTTCTGCTCAGTATTCACCTGTGAAGCACCGGGAGATGGTCCGCAACTACAAATAAGAAACAGCCAAAATGACCTGTTTCGTGATTACGAGTTTACACCTAGTAATGTCTACCACGAACTTTCAAGACTCAAAGTAGACAAAGCTATGGGGCCAGACAATCTACACCCCAGGGTACTCAGAGAGCTGAGTGAAGTTCTGGCTAAACCACTATCCGTACTCTTCAATCTTTCCATGCGCACGGGAATAGTACCCCTAGACTGGAAAACAGCTAACGTAATTCCACTCCACAAAAAGGGCTGCAGAACGGAGACAGGAAATTACAGACCAGTGAGTCTTACATCCATAGTGTGCAAACTCATGGAAACACTGATCAAACAGGAACTTGACAAAATTCTAGATGAAGAAAATCTACGTGATCCACATCAACACGGATTCACCAGGGGAAGGTCCTGCCAATCTAATCTGATTGACTTCTTTGATTGGGTGACCAGTCATCTGAATGCCGGTGAGTCCCTTGACGTGATATACTTGGACTTCAGCAAAGCTTTTGATAGCGTTCCACACCGCAGGCTGTTGAACAAACTAAAATCGATGGGATTAGGGGATACATTCACAACATGGGTAAGGGATTGGCTAGATGGTAGGCTTCAAAGGGTGATGGTAAATGGTACCCCCTCCAAAACGTCAGCAGTGATGAGTGGAGTACCTCAGGGCTCCGTCTTAGGGCCGATTCTATTCAATTTATTCATAGGAGATTTGACCCAAGGACTTAGAGGAAAAGTATCACTGTTTGCTGACGATGCCAAACTATGCAACATAGTTGGCAAAAGCAGTGTGCCTGACTTTATGACGCAGGACCTAAGACAGCTTGAACAGTGGTCATCAACTTGGCAGCTGGGCTTCAATGCTAAAAAATGTAAAGTAATGCACCTAGGCAAAAAAAATCCACACAGAACTTACACACTAAATGGTGAAACCTTGTCCAGGACCACGGTGGAACGTGACTTAGGAGTGATCATTAGCGACGATATGAAGGCTGCCAATCAAGTAGAGAAGGCATCGTCCAAGGCAAGACAAATGATGGGCTGTATCCGTAGGGGTTTTGTCAGCAGAAAACCTGAAGTCATAATGCCGCTGTACAGATCCATGGTGAGACCTCATCTCGAGTATTGTGTTCAATTCTGGAGACCACACTACCGAAAAGATGTGTTGAGAATTGAGTCGGTTCAGCGAATGGCTACCAGGATGGTTTTGGGGCTCAGGGAACTCACGTATGAAGAAAGGTTAAAAAAACTGCGGATGTACTCACTGGAGGAGCGAAGAGAGAGAGGGGACATGATTGAGACCTTTAAGTATATTACTGGGCGTATAGAGGTGAAAGATGATATCTTCAGTCTTACAGGGCCCTCAGTAACCAGAGGACACTCGCTGAAAATCAGGGGAGGGAAATTTCAGGGTGATGCGAGGAAGTACTTCTTCACTGAAAGGGTGGTAGATCATTGGAACGAGCTGCCTCAGAGGGTGATTGAGGCCAGCAGCGTGTTAGAGTTCAAGAGAAAATGGGATATTCATGTGGGATCTCTAGGAGAGTAAGAATCAGGGAGTGGGTCATTGGTATGGGCAGACTCGATGGGCTATAGCCCTTTTCTGCCGTCAATTTCTATGTTTCTATGTTTCTATTCCAAGTGGGGTCTGACCATTGCCCTATAAAGCGGCATTATAACTTTCTCCGATCTACTCGAGATTCCTTTCTTTATCATGCCCAACATTCTATTTGCCTTATTTGCCGCTGCCGCGCATTGTGCCGACGGCTTCAGGGTCCTATCTATCAGTACACCCAGATCCCTTTCTTGTTCACTTTTTCCCAGAGTTGCACCTGACATTCTGTACTCGTATTCCTTATTTTTACTGCCTAAATGCATTACCTTGCATTTCTCCACATTGAACTTCATCTGCCATTTCTCCGCCCAGTTTTCTAACCGACACAAATCGCTCTGGAGTTCCTCACTGTCCTCCTGCGATCTGATTGCCCGGCAGAGTTTTGTGTCGTCTGCAAACTTGATGATCTCACTGGATGTTCCGTTTTCCAGGTCATTGATATAAATATTAAAAAGGATCGGCCCAAGTACCGAGCCCTGGGGTACACCACTAGTAACTTTCTCCCAGTCGGAGAACTTCCCATTTATGCCCACTCTCTGCTTCCTATTTTCCAGCCATTTGCCTATCCATCTTTGTATATCTCCCTCTATGCCATGGCTTTGTAGTTTCCTGAGAAGTCTTTCATGTGGAACTTTGTCAAATGCTTTCTGGAAGTCCAAGTATATTATGTCCACCGGCTTTCCACTATCAATTTGCTTGTTCACGGTCTCAAAGAATTGGAGTAAATTCGTCAAACACGATTTCCCTTTCCTGAATCCATGTTGACTGGGTTTCATCAAGTCGTGTGTGTCCAAGTGCTGAACTATGCTATCCTTGATCAGTGATTCAATCATCTTGCCGGGGACAGACGTAAGACTCACAGGTCTATAGTTGCCCGGTTCTCCTCTCGATCCTTTTTTGAAGATTGGCGTGATGTTCGCTTTCCTCCAGTCGTCTGGTATCTGACCAGTTCTGATTGACAGGTTTGCAAGTTTTTGCAATAACTCTCCGATTTCAACCTTCAATTCCTTCAAGACTCTCGGGTGAATTTCATCCGGTCCAGGGGATTTGTCACTTTTAAGTTTGTCGATCTGGTAGTATATCTGATCTAAGTTCACTTCAACTGTGGTGAGGCTGTCCTCTATTTCTCCTGTAAACAATTTCTCCGCTTCAGGTATTGTTGAGGTGTCCTCCTTCGTAAAGACGGACGCAAAGAAGGAATTTAGTTTGTCTGCGATTTGTTTATCTTCCTTGATGTACCCTTTTCTTCCCTTGTCGTCCAGGGGTCCCACTGCCTCTTTTGCAGGTTTTTTCCCTTTCACGTATCTAAAGAAGGGCTTGAAGTTTTTAGCCTCCTGGGCTATTTTTTCCTCATAGTCCTGTTTTGCATCCCTCACCGCCTTGTGACATTTCTTCTGTTTATCTTTATGTTTGTTCCAGGCTTCGGTTGTCTTCGTGCATTTCCATTTTTTGAAAGAGTCCTTCTTTTCTTTTATGGCTTCCTTCACCTGTATGGTAAGCCATGCCGGTTCTCCTTTGCCTTTAGTTCTCCGATCTTTGGAAATCCTCGGAATGTAGAGATCTTGTGCTTCTGCAATAGTATTTTTCAATAGGCACCATGCCTGATCTACTGTTTCAAGTTTGTCCACCATCTTCTCGAGTCGTTTTGTTACCATGGCTCTCATGCAATCGTATTTACCCTTTTTAAAGTTTAAGGTGGTGGTTAAGGTTTTGGTATGTTTCCCTTTCCCGATGTCAAGTTTAAAGTTGATTACATTGTGATCACTCGTTCCCAGTGGAACCATGACTTCTACTTCTGTTATCGGTCCGGTGAGACCATTTAGGACCAAGTCCAAGGTGGTGTCTCCTCTTGTCGGCTCTTTTACCATTTGCTCCAGGTTGCTTGAGTTTGGAGGGCCTCCGCATCTTATACTATCAGAGAATTCTCAAATCCCCTCATGGTTGTTTATTGAGCAATCAGAGGCCAGCACAGCATTCAGGCTCCTTCTCTGTAGCATCCTGCCATCCTACAGCACAGGAGCATCAAGGATTCCGAGCCTGGACAGAATCCCCAAAGGCATTTTGTTTTTATTTGATTGGTTGAGCTGGCAGAACTTCAGGGCCTGTGAAACCAATAAAATTAAAACAAAAGAAAAATAATATTTTAGGTGGATTCTCTCCAGGCACTGAATCCCAGTGAGTGCATGCAGCAGGAGCCTGTGGTTTACCTGAGTGGAATGAGGTAAGGGCCTTTGGGGGATTCAATGAATCCCCAGTGCAGTCAAAAAAAAAATAAAAATAAAAAAGTAAGTTTCAAGTTTATTTAAAATTTGTTTAATCGCCCTCCTGGGTTCTGGCTGTGGGGGCTGGAGGCCTTCCCGTGGTTCTGTTATAGCCTGTGGGCCTAACATCGCGTTGTTGCTCTGGGCCAGCGGGACTGTGGTAGCAGGAGGCAGGCAGGTGATTTAAAATTGGAGCTAAAAATGTCTCTGTGCTAAAACATTTTCTAAATCCTGATTGATGTTCGTTAAGGATATTAAATTTGTCTAAATAGTTCACTAGTTCTAAGTTAACCAATCCCTCCAGAAGTTTGGTAAACAATGGATTGCTCGCTATAGGCCTGTAATTGGATTTCAGGGCAACTGATGTCTTTTGATCTTTTGGGATAGGTGTAAACAAAATATGTCCCATTTCCTCATAAAATATCCCCCTGGTAAGAACAGCAGTTAACCAATTAAATAAATCCCTTTTAAAGCTGAGTGTTGCATCTTTCATAAAATAATGTTATAAACAGTGAATCTTCCAACTGAATGTTTGAAACCTTACAAGTTAAAATTTCCAAATCCTCTGTGGATTTAAAATCAGTTTCATTAAAATCAAAAAATTATTTTAAAATTACCACTAAGCCACCCCCTTTTTTCCAACTTCTGGATAGTGGAAGGATTTTATATCCTTGCAGTAAAATTTCTTTCATAATAGCATCCTTGTCCGAGACCATCCATGTTTCTGTTAGAAATAGGAAGTCTGGATTCATTTTCACCAGCCAATCATTTAAAACCTGCTCCTTGTTTCTCACAGATCTAATATTCAGATAATACCCTTTAAAATTACAAAAATTGGATGGGGTTGGTATATCAATTTGTTCCAGCTTTTTAAAAATTATATTCTTAGTCTTATTTCTATAAGATTTGAAAGGTTTACGGATAGTATTTACTACAGGGATTTGTAACGGGCCTTGTTCTGAACAAAAATTGGTGAGAACCAATTGGTTTATTCATCTTAATTGGCCGATGCCAAGAAAGGTGAATAGGAATAGGTTCAGAGCACCTGACATCACTACACCAGCTCCTGTAACAGATCAAATAAAACATCCCCAGTAACAATTGGAATGTGTTACAAATTGCCATTTTGACTAGATTGAAATAACAGTTCGAATAGTACTAAAATGCTAGTCTAATACACCAACCACTGGCTGTTCTTCAGTTCTATCAACAATTGATTTTACTTCTAAGTTTTCTTAATTATACTTATCAAATGTCCTCTGTCCTCAGTCACTTTGCAAAGGCGCAAACTAAGGCACGCACCTTTGCTGTGTGCCTTAGCCAGCGCGCCGAACTCTCCCAGCGCATAACTAGTCTGGAAGGGCGGAGCAAGCTCACACGCCCGGCAGGGTAGAACACCAGGTAAAACAGAATATAAAAAGGGCGGGCCATACAGAATCCTGAGAGAATTAAAAGAAAGAAAGAAGATAATCCAGATAAGATCCTAATCTTTCATTCTGTTACATTCACTCAGGAGTCCTTATGCATGATGTACCAAAGCAATGGCTAACTAGACAGAACAGCCTGCTTGCAAGACTGAGGACCCATAAGCATGTCCTCACGAGCCGCCACATCCACCCTGGAAAATCTGGAAAATGTAAGCAAAGTAGACCAAGTAGCTGTTCTACAAATCTCTGTGGGAGGAACTGCCCAAGACTCTGCCCATGAAGAAGCAACATTCCTGATGTAATGCACCTTGAAAGAAATCAACAGCTATTTATCACAGGAAATATATGCCAAAGAGATGGCCATGCAAATCCATTTAGCTATCAAAGCCTTGGAAGCCAGCCTGCCATGTCGAGACTGGCTGGTAAGCATGAATAGATGGTCTGAAAGGCGAAAGTCATTGGTCCTTTCCAAGTACTGGAGCACATCAAGTTTTCTCAAAATTCTATCCTGCTTGTCTGAGCCTGTAGATTGAAAAGCAGGCAGACAAACCTCCTGGTTGACGTGGAAATCAGACACAACCTTCGGAAAAAAGAAGGGAAAAGCCCACTTCCGTAATTCTAAGGAAGGGCTCCCTACTGGAGAGAGCTTGAAGATATACTGCGCTGAGACAACAGACACCAAAAACACAGTCTTGACTGTGAGATCCAAAAGGGAAGCATCTCCGAGAGACTTCTATGGGGCCTTAACAAGGCCCTTCAGAACAATGTTAAGATTCCATGAAGGGAAAGGGGCCTGAGCTGGAGTGCACTTCTCAGGAATCTCGTCATGTCTGGATAAGCCATCAGCGAAACTTTGTGACTTTGCGCCAGGAAATAGGAAAGCCCAGCCACCTGCACTTTCAGGGAGGCTACCGCAAGGCCTTTCTCCAGTCCAGCCTGAAGGAAAGCCAGGATGACCGGAACAAGGGCCTGTAGTGGCTCCACCTGGTCATTTTCATACCAACGTTGAAAAGGCTTTCAAGCTTTAGCGTAGGCTGCTATAGTAGACTACTTCTTAGCCCAGAGGAGAGTAGCGATAACCGTGTCTGAATATCCCTTGCGGATTAGTTTTGCACATAAGAGCCATGCCATAAGCCTAGAGCTGTGGATTCTACATGGGGACTTGCCCGACTCATAAGCCTGCGATGAAGAGGCAGCCTGAGGCTCTTGTCCTGCTGAAGACGTTCAAAGTCTGCATACCATGGTCAGTAAGGCCAGTCTGGGGCCACAAGGATCACAAGACCTGGATGAGTTGCAATCCTGTGAATAACCTGGCACACCATGGGCCAAGGGGGAAAGACATAAAGAAGACTGCCGTGCGGCCAGGGCTGGACCAGCGTGTCCAAACCCGAGCTTCCTGGTTCCTCTCTTTGACTGAAAAAGTGCTGCGCTTTCAAGTTTTTTGCAGAAGCTATCAAATTCATCACTGGCCTGCCCCAGCAGCATACAATGAGATCGAATGCTCTTTGTGAGAGAGAGCATTAGTTTATAACGGTTCCAGGAACTGTTAACAGAAAGTGAGCCTGAACTTTTTCCACTTTGGCCACGTGAGCTGCAGAAAGAGCCTGAAAGTGTGCTTCCACCTACCGGAAAAGCATCTGAGCCTCTAGGCGTAAGGGGGCACTTCTAGTGCCTCCCCATCTGTTCACATATGCCATCCATGTGGAATTGGAGAACACCCTTACAGCTTTTCCCTCGACTAGCTTTTCCAGCACCTCTGAGGCCAGCCAGATGGCTTGGATCTTCAGACGATTTATGGACCACCCCTTCTGATGGTGAGTCCACTAGCCCTGAATCGAGCGGTCCCCGCAATAAGCTCCCAGCCGAAAAGACTGGCATCAGTCGTGAGAATCACCCACTCTGAAATTTGGAGGCATGCCATTGGACAAGGAGCTTACTAGCGTAAGTTGTTCCTTGTTGTCCCTGTCCATTAGAGCTGCATCTGTAGCGAATGCCTCTGCGGAGACCAACAAGACAGAAGAGAGTCCTGGAAAGGGGACCATTTCCAAGGATATTGCCATGGAGCCCAACATTTGAAGATAATACCACATAGTAGGAATCTGCATCACCAAGAGAGACAGGATCTGTCTTCACAGCTTCTGTTTGCGTGGCTCTGAGCTGTGTCAAAAATAACTCACAGATACTCCAGTCTGGGTCAGTTCCAGATGACTCTTCTTGAAGCTGATAATCCAGCCCAACTTCTGGAGCAAATATAATACTCATTGCACCACCATCTCACACTCCTGACTGGATGGGGCTCTGATCAGCCAATTATCCAAGTAGGGATGTACCTGAAGCCCCATCTTCCAGAGATGAGCCGCAACCACCACCATAACCTTAGTGAAAGTGCAGGGGGCTGTTGCCAATCCAAACAGAAGGGCTGCAAAGTGGAAATGCTTCTGAAGTACGTGAAGTCTCAAATATTTTCTGTGGCCTAGAAAGATGGGAATATGTGGATATGCCTCATTAGGTCCAGGGAGACCAGGAATTCTCCAGGAGCCACCACTGTGATGACTGACTAGGCCGTTTCCATGTGGAAATGGGAAACCTTCAGAAAGGCATTTACCGCCTTGAGATTCAAGATGGACCTCCAGTCCTCTGTGCCTGTAAGTATCTGGAGTATCTGCCTGAGCCTGTGACGACATCAGGGACAGTTTCTATAGCCCAAATGTCTTAAAGTCTTTGAAGCGTGTCCCTGACCTTGGCCTTCTTTTCCAGCTGCTTGGCCAGAGAGTTGATCAGTAAATCCAGAGGAGGGTGATAAAACTCAATCTTGTGACCCTCTTGGATGATATCTAACACCCATTAGTCCGAGGAAATTTCCTCCCATTCCTCCCGAAATGCCAACAGCTGCCCTCCTCTCCAATATGCAGGCGTGCAGCCGCCAACCTAGCATCATTGAGGCTTCTTAGAGGGAGGGTTGTCCTGAGACTCTGAGGACGCTGGTGTCTGGAGCTGCTGAATCGCTGTCTATAAGCCTGGAAGGATCTTTGGACCGAGGCCCCCTGGATATACTGCCGAGAACAACAGGAGGGACGAAAATTGCTCCTACTCCTGCCCAGTGGTTGGCATAGTTTACTTTCTTCAGAGACTTAGGACGGTGATCAGTTACACTGGCCATAAGGCAACAAGGTCCTTACTGAAAAGCATATGTCCCTTAAAGGGCAACCTACTCAATGTTGCCTTGGAGGCTGAGTCGCCCGCCCACTGCCTCATCCAGAGCATTCTGCAATCCAAGATAGCATAACATAACATAAAAACTCACTTCTAAACCGCATTACCTTTAAGTTCTATGCGGTTTACACAACATTAATTAAAAAATACACGAGTATAAAAATCTAAGAACCCAAGAATCTAGAAAATAAGTAAGTCTTAAGTTGTTTTCTAAAGTGTAAATAGGATACAGAAATCAGTAATAGGGGTTTCCGCTCCTTATTCCATAAAGCAACCTGATATGAGAGCATCCGGTCATGATGTCTATTTGCTTTACATCCTTTCACTGGTGGAAAAGTCAGAAAGGCCTTAGTATTTCGAGAGTATTTTAAATATGTAAAACAAAATAATTCTATCATATAGGAAGGAGCATCCCCTGCAAAGATTTTATAGTACAGACAACCCAGTTTGAAAATAATCTACGCCTCGACCGGTAACCAATGCAATTCTCTATAGAAATAGGATACAGAATCATATTTTTTCAGACCATAAATCAATCTCACTGCAGAATTTTGAATAATTTTCAGTCTTAACAAATTTTTCTTAGTCCTGAGCATCTTTCAGCATAACACCATCCTCACTTAGGAGAGCCATACATTTGTTGACCTGAGCCATCGCCAAATCTATCTTTGGCTGGTCAAATAGCTGCAGTAACTCCAGCATTATGGGATAAAGCCTGGACATGGCCTTGGCAACCCTCAGGGACCCCTCTGGGGCCTCCCACTGTTCTGTAACTAGTGCAATAATATCCAGATGCGCAGGAAAAAAGGAGGTCTGAACGTTACATCCATTCATGACTGTGTACTGGGAAGTAGAGGATGGAGCCTTGTAGGGGTGTTTCCTTATTTGCACCTGAAGGTTAGGCCTCTCTGACATCATCAAGCCTGAACCATTATTTGCAAGAAATCATTCCAGCCTGAACCTAGCAAGAAGAGAAAGAAGAACACATCTTTGCTGTTTCTGCCTGATGCATTCTGGGTATGTACCAGAATTGTATTCTAATCAAGGACATCCATCTATGCCTTCATGCTTAGCCTGTGTGAATCTTGGGGGAGTTATTGCTCCTGTGCTGGTCTTATCTAACGAAGGCGCCTCTGTTTCAGATAGTACATAAAGGCTATTCATCTAAGTTCTGTTTCTGGATTGGTTCGGAGAAGTCATCTGACGAGATCCAAGTAAAAAGGTGCTAATTATAATTTAGTCTGTGTTAGGATGTGGGTGAATTCGCATCTTATCATAGGTGTTCTCTGCACATCTTATAATAATTAAGACCTGGAAAGTTACCTCTTGTGCCTCTCTGCCTGAGAGTGAGAACCGGACCATCACATAAAGGAAACCTTTGCTGCCAACATAAGTTACAGCTTCTCCAGTGGCTGACGAACTCTTGTTCCAGTACCAAAAAAATTATTTTCTTCAGAACTGAGTAGAGGACGTCTTCCCTTTCACCTTATATTGTGCCAAGGCCTAATTGGATGGTGAGAATACGGAATTCTATTATCTTATCAACTGGAGTTAGATAAATGAATCCTATTGTGGTTCGGGATAAGGAGAAGTAAAGCTACTCTTGGTGATAATCTGTAATAGGTGCTATTAATCAGGAATTATTATTATAAGGAATTATAGAGTGTAAGAATTAGTTTTACTTATTTATCTAGCAAGTATGTTGTGATAATTATGTACTGAGTTTCATATATGTAATCAGATATTTTGTGAACAATATTTAGTTATTGCTGCTGGTTTTTGAATTATATTTTTCTATTTTCATAATAAAAGTATTTCTCATTAGCCTGGGTCTTGTGTCGTGTAAGCAGGCAAAGAAAGCTGAACCTGGATGAGATGTTATGGTCTTCCCTAGAAACTAACAGGCACATATTTGTTTATGTAACTGATTAGTGAACCATAAATCTTTCTACAGCCTCCAGCTTCAGTTCCTTAAAAGCATCAGCAATAAAGTGGTGGACTGAGTCTGACTTGAAGACACGGCAGATTCAAGGGTCATCCCCCTTTTGACTGCAAGACCGAAACAGGGAGCCAGAGTCATCCAGGACTGAATCCGAGTTCTGAAACAAAAACAGCATGGAGTCTGACCTCCAATCCAGCCAGTCTGTTTCTGAAAGGTCATTGGAGCCAAGGCCTGATCTGCTTAGCTGAGAAACAGACACTGGAGTGGAGGACTCCTTGGGTCAATGGCTACGCACCCGCAGGCTACACTAACTGACATGGTCTTGTCAGACAGGCTCTCCACATCAGAGTCACAAATTCCGGGGAGATTTGTGCAGAGGAAGCAAATGAAGCCTGCAGAACCTCCGGCTGGGCTCTCGTGGGTTCCGCGGACTCCATGTGCCTACTCTTCGTGCCATTGCAAGATAGGGGATCTAGCCAGGACTTTTTACCCAGCTCTCAGACCGACAGTGGTTCACAATTCCTAGAGGACATGTATGAGGCTAAGCTCAAAGCTCTTGCCCCTCTTTCGCATGTGCTGCGGCTCCTCCAATAAAACAATGGCACAATTTGTACAAGCTAAGGTGTCCGCACACCCTGAGGAGTGTTTCCGTATTTGCACCTGAAGATTAGGCCTCTCTGACCTCATCAAAGCCTGAACCATTGTCTACAAGAAATCATGGTCTGCAAGACATCTTTCTGCTGCAAGGAATCTTTCCAGCATGAGTTGCAAGAAGAAAGAAGAAACATCTTTACAGTTCTGCCTGATGCATTATGGGTATGTACCAGAATGTTATTCTACTCAAGGACATCCATCTGTGCCTTCATAATGGACTGTGTGATTCTGGGGGAAGTTATCCTGTTCTTATCTAACGGCCCTGGGTCTACCAGCCTATATGATACTTTACACAGAAAGGCTATTCATATCAAGTTCTGTTTCTGGATTGGTCCGAGGAAGTCATCTGATGAGATCCAAGTGAGAAGGTGCTAATTAATAATTAGTCTGTGTTGGGATGGGAGGAAGCTCACATCTTACCACAGGTGTTCTGCACGCCACCTTTTCTTTTAATAATTAGACCTGTGAAGTTACCTCAGGTGACTCTCTGCGTCAGAGAGAGAGATTCGGACTTAAAACAGCTCTGAATTCAGCACTAAAGGAAACTTGACTGCCAATGAATTATAGCCTTCCCCAGGACTGACGAACATGTGTACCTTTAACAAAGGATTTCTGACATCTCTTGAAGCTAACAAGAAAGTTTCCCTTCCACCTAATTTTGCCAGAGAGGCTAATCAGATGGTGAGCATACGGAAATTATTATCTTATCAGCTGGGTTAGAGAAGTAGATCCGATTGTGATAGGACAAGGTTTATGAAGTTACCTGTGTGATACTGTGATCATTTGCTAATCAGGGATTATTATTATTATAAGGAATTGTGTAGTGTGTGTAACAAGTAGTATTACTTAGTTTCTAACAAGTGTATTGTGATAATTATGTACTGAGTTTCATTTATGTAATCAGATATTTTGTGAACAATATTTAGATATTGCAGCTGGCTTGTGAATTATATTTTTCTATTTTCATAATAAAAATATTTCTCATTAGCCTGGGTGTTGTGTCGTATAAATAGACCAAGAAATTTGAACCTGGATCAGAGTTTATGGTTTTCCCTAGACAGCATTATCAGAGACGTAATTTGTTATGTAACTGATTAGTATCTACCATAAATCTTCCTACAGGAGCTCATCCCAGTCAAGAAGTTTTGAAGCAGTTAGAGGCTTTTGGAACAAAAAAGATCAATTGAAATCTAAGATGGCCACCACTAGAAAAATCACACCAAAAACGGCCTATGGAGACTTAACTGAAAGTTCAAAATTGGTGAAAAGAGGAATTTGGGTGGTGGGAGACCTAAGCCCTAACTACAGAAACCATCAAATTTTAAGACTTTCAGACCCATCCCAATTTTCCCATAGGAAGTAAAGGGGCTGTACTCACAGTTCTGTGGAAGTGCCTGATTGTCAGCAATTTCAGGTCAGCTCAAGAAGGACTTTTTGCCTCAGATGCTTCCAAATCCAACTCTAAACCAAGAAATCTTTGGGCTGCCAGTCAGATTGACCCCGACTGAGACCTCCAGCAGAACCTCGCAGTGCAACAGGGGTAGGCAAACTATGTAGCTGGCACCCACAGCCTGCGCTCAAGCCACTCAGAAGGCAAGCTGGCTACCAAGAGGAACTGACCCCAAGCCCTGAAGACTCACAGCAGGCTGGCCCCCCCAAGTGCACCCAAAGGCTTGCCCTGAAGAGCTGAAGTCTGGCTCAGCAGAACCTATGTCCTTTCCCAGGCACAGGATCCCGAAGAATGAGGTCTTGGGGTACCAAAGCCTCAGAAAAAAACAAACTTAAGACCAAAAAGAAAAGGAAAATTAAGCAGAGATCAGAATACCTCTGCAGTTTGCTTGCAGAAGAAAAACTGGAAGAGGAGTGTGCTCCGCCTCCATGTGGGAGACGCTCAAAAAAGTATGTATTCACACTTCTGCAAGTCCAGTTCGCAGGAACGGATTGATCACTATATGTATAGACTCCTGAGTGGATGTAATAGAATATCTGGTTTTGTATAGATCCTCTTTATATAAGTTTGCAATGCCCTTCAGTGAAACACTGAACGCTGGCCTCTGTACTCCCACATTCCTCGTTTGTAACACTATCTGTCACTATATAATTCATAACAACAGAAAACATAGGTTTATAACTTCGTTCAGGAGGAATATAGAAGATAGCAGCCTTCGGGGGGGGGGGGGCATGGGGAAGGAGAGATAGTAAACCTGGGTGGGATGAAGGGGAAGTAAAAGGCTTTAAGCTGCCTCCTTCTCCAAGGGAGGGAGGTTGCACAGAGTCAGGTTTCCCAGGGGCATCTGGTTAGGGTTACCAGATGTCCGGGTTTCCAAGGATATGTCCTCTTTTTGCGGACTCTGTTGGGAATTCAGGTGGCTATTTTATTTTGCTACTTTTGGCTGAGGAAATTGGACATCTAGTAACCCCACAGCAGTGGTCTTCATTGCAAGGCCCATGAGCCAATAGCATCCTGCGGAGACTTTCTGGGCTGCTCACGGACCTCTCCAGAGTCCCCTCCCCCCAGCGAGATTCGGTGCTTACTCACTGTTCTCATTCCTAGTAGCCCTGCTCTTACTCTTTGGGCCACTGCCAGCACAAGTGAAGTAAACACATTGCCTTCAGCGACCCAGCTTTTCCTTTACTGCTTCCTGTCCCTGCATAGGCGGGAAGCAGTAGCAGAGAGAAAGCTTCCAGGTCACCAAGGGCAGTGTGTTTACTTCATTCATGCTGCTGGTGGCCTGAAGAGTTATAGCAGCGCCACCGGAAGAATAGTGAGCAAAAACCAGATCCTGCGGTTGGAGGGGGGAATAGTATGGGGAGAGTAAGAGACATGCTGGACAGTGGAAATGGGGAGGAAAGGGAAGGGAAGATGCCAGACCTCCTGGGGAAGAAAGGGAAGGGAAAGGGTAGATAGAGATGCCAGACCAAGGGGGGGGGGGAGAGGGGAGGGAATGAGAGAGATGTCAGACCACTGGATGGGGAAAGGGAGAGAGAGATATCAAACCAGGAAAAGAAAGAGGAATTCCAGACTAAGGCAGGGGGATGGGAAAGGAAAGGAGATTATGCACTTACCCTGGTAAGCTCTTTTCCAGTAGATAGGTGAGACATTCTAGACAATAGGGTTATTTCACCATACTCACATGGGGTTCATAGACAATTGCGCACGAGATATAGTTGCGCGTAATTGTCTTTAGCGCAATTGTCTGTGAGTGCCATTGTCTTAGCGCTGAGTTGTCTGGGCGTTTTTGTCTGCGCGCGATTGTCTTGCGCGCTTTTGACCTGTCACCCTCACATGGACTGCAGAAGGAATCCACTTCAGATTTTTCACTCTGCCTCCAATGCACTTCATAGCTTAGTATAGCCCCCTCTAGTAGTCAGTACCCAAGCATAGAAAGGCACCCATACATGTGAAGTAGAGGCACCTGAAACAACAGGCTAAACGAATGTTCTGCTCATAA
Source organism: Geotrypetes seraphini (assembly GCF_902459505.1). Taxonomy (NCBI): domain Eukaryota; kingdom Metazoa; phylum Chordata; class Amphibia; order Gymnophiona; family Dermophiidae; genus Geotrypetes; species Geotrypetes seraphini. The sequence continues at coordinate 104,889,569 of NC_047088.1, read as the reverse complement.
ACTAAACAGTACCCTTAACCGCCCAAACTTCAAAGGAGCTCAGAAAGTACTCCCTAACAAGTTGAACATATGTACAGATTCTTCACACCCCTAAAGGGCTAACTGGTCTTCAAGAATCTGCTTGGAGAAGCCTAAGAGATAGAAAGCTGAAAGCAGGCACAGGAAAGACAGGGTGGGGAGTCTAGAATGTCTCACCTATCTACTGGAAAAGAACTTAATAACATAGTAACATAGTAGATGACAGTAGATAAAGACCCGAATGGTCCATCCAGTCTGCCCAACCTGATTCAATTTAAATTTTTTCTTCTTAGCTATTTCTGGGCAAGAATCCAAAGCTCTACCTGGTACTGTGCTTGGGTTCCTATTGCCGAAATCTCTGTTAAAACCTACTCCAGCCCATCTACACCCTCCCAGCCATTGAAGCCCTCCCCAGCCCATCCTCCACCAAATGGTCATATACAGACTCAGACCGTGCAAATCTGCCCAGTACCAGCCTTAGTTCTTTCCTTTCTCTGGAAAAGATTATGTTCTACGTTAATACCCTTCAAGTATTTGAATGTCTGAATCATATCTTCTCTGTCTCTCCTTTTCTCTAGGGTATACATATTCAGGGCTTCCAGTCTTTCCTCATACTTCTTCTGGCGCAAGCCTCCTATCATTTTCGTCGCCTTCTTCTGGACCGTTTGAAGTCTTCTCACGTCCTTCACCAGATACGGTCTCCAAAACTGAATACAATACTCCAAGTGGGGCCTTACCAATGACCTGTACAGGGGCATCAACACCTTCTTCCTTCTACTGGCTACACCTCTATTTATACAGCCCAGCATCCTTCTGGCAGCAGCCACTACCTTGTCACACAGTTTTTTCACCTTTAGATCTTCGGACACTATCACCCCAAGGTCCCTCTCCCCATCCGTGCATATCAGCTTCTCTCCTCCCAGCATATACGGTTCCTTCTGGGTAAGTACATAATCTCTTTTTCCAGTGCAATAGGTGAGACATTCTAGACCACAGTTCTTCAACCGCCGGTCCGCGAGAAGGAGAGATGCTTCTGGGAGGGGAGGAGGGAAAGGAATCTGGGAAGCTGCTGGGCAAGGAAAAAAAGGGACAACTGCTACTGGAGAGGGAGAAGGAGAGATGCTGCTGGGAGGGGAGGAGGGAAAGGAATCTGGGAAGCTGCTGGGCAAGGAAAAAAAGGGACAGCTGCTACTGGAGAGGGAGGAGTGATTCTGCTGGGAGGGGAGGAGGGAAATGAATCTGGGAAGCTGCTGGGCAAGGGAAAAAAAGGGACAGCTGCTACTGGACCTGGAGGGAAGGAGAAGGAGAGATGGTGCTGGGAAGGAAGGAGGGAAAGGAGTCTGGAAAGCTGCTGGGCAAGGGAAAAAAGGGACAGCTGCTACTGGAGAGGGAGAAGGAGAGATGCTGCTGGGAGGGGAGGAAGGGAAGAGAGTTACTGCTGGACAGGAGGAGGAGGAGGGAAGGGAGAATGAAAAAAGGAAGGAAACAGCTGGCAGAGGAATTAGAGGAGGGGAAGAGGAGACACAGGCATGAGAAAGTAGAGAGATTGATGATAGGAAGGGGTCAGCAGAAAAATAAGCAGAGAGGGACAACGATGATAGATCTGGTGTAGGAGATAAAAATGAAGAGAGCAATGAAGCTGGGATGAATCATGTAAAAAGGAGAGAGGGGTACAAGCTGGATGGAAAGGGGAGAGGGGCATAGAAAGAAGACAGATACCATATGGAAGGGGGAGAGGACAGACAGTGGATGGAAGGGGCAGATACTGGATTGAAGAGACAGAGAGGGCAGACGCTGGAAGGAAGAGAGTGAAAAGAAGATTGAAAGCAGAAACCAGAGACGACAAAAGGTAGAAAAAAATAATTTTATTTCTATTTTGTGATTAGAATATATCAGATTTGAAATATATATCCTGCTAGAGCTGGTGTTAGACATAACTGGGGACTGCAAAACCCAGGAAGTGCTTCTTTAGCTTCCAGCTGGCTTAGGGCGCTCTCTGACCAGGGGGCAGTTGCCCTAGTTGCACTCCCCTAAAACTATTCCTGTCATGTGTGACTGCAGTATTCTGTTAGCATGATATTTCTGTGTAGCATTCTGTAATAATTTGGCTTGTTCAGTTTTCTTGATAGTAGAGGGGGTATATGTGAAGGGGAGGGGAGTCAGGGGTTTTGTTGATCCTTGCTCTGAATTATTTGTATTTATAAAATGACAATTGTACAGAATATTGTTTCTTTTTATACTTTAATAAAATACATTCAATATAAAATCATAATTGAGGCTTGTGTGGATGGGATCAGATGATTTGTGGGTACCGAGTTCGCGGAGATGGGGTGGAAACGGGGTTTTTAAATTTTAGTCCTAGTAGTTTGCCGGTCCACAAAATAATTATTTTTTTTCTGCCGGTCCACGGGTGTAAAAAGGTTGAAGAACACTGTTCTAGACAACAGGGACATACAAAAGCAGTCCCTCCAACAGAGCTAGGGTGGACTTGCTGCACCGGCCCTCAAGACCGAGGACCTGAAGGCAGAGTCCTGCCTAGCAGCAACATCCACTCTTTATAACCTGGTAAACGTGTGAAGCGAAGACATTGTTGCCCTGCAAATCTCTTCAGGATTAACAGCCCTAGCTTCAGCCCATGACGAAGCCACACACCTCGTAGAATGCACCCTGATGGAAACAGGAGACCTTTCTCTGCCACAATATAAGCGGGAAAAATGGCTCTAAGGATCCATCTGGATATCGTGGCCTTAGAAGTGGCAGCACCCTGCTTAATCGAATGAGTCAGCACAAACAGATGGTCAGCGAGCCGAAACTCATTAGTAACCTCCAAATAACGCAGGAGCACCCTACACGTCCAATTTCTTAAGCAGGCAATCCTGAGTTCTGGAACCTGTTGGCTGAAAAGCAGGCAAACACACTTCCTGATTAACACAGAAAGTCGAGACAACCTTTGGCAAAAAGGAAAGAACTGTCCACAAAGAAATCCCCATCTCCAAAATACAGAGAAAAGGGTTTCTACAAGTCAACGCCTGCAGTTTGGAAACCCTACAAGCAGAGATAATGGCAACAAGAAAAACAGTTTTAAGTGTCAAATCCAAGAGAGAAGCATCCCGACAAGGCTCAAAGGAAGCTCCAGCAAGACCTGACAGCACCAAGTTAAGGTCACAACCCAGGAAAGGATTCTTAAGGGGCAGCCAGACCCGAAAAGCCCCCTTCAAGAAATGAGCAACATCAGGATGTATGGAGAATTACTGTCCCAGGATCTAAAACAACAGTCCAGCCACCTGAACCCACAGAGAAGCCACAGTAAGGCCTTTATCCAATCCAGCTTGAAGAAAAGCAAGAATACACGCAACCGAAGCCGAAAAAGGATCCACCTGGTCTTACGCACACTAATGCTGGAAAGACTGCCACACCTTAGCACAGGCCGACACCATGGATGACTTCTTAAGACCTGAGAAGCATAGCAACCACTGGATCCAAATATCCTTTATGTTCTAGGGCAGCGTGCTCAAGAGCCATGCCATAAGCGGATCTTCCATGGCCACCGGATCCTGACAGAGGTATGGATAGACGCTCAAGCGCAGACTGTGTCCCATGAACAGCCGCATCAGATCTGCATACCACGGTCTTTGAGGCCAATCAAGAGCCACCAGAATGATGTGGCTGAGATGAGCTCTGAAGCACCCGGCTAATCATGGGCCAGGGAGGAAAGACGTACAGAACTCCCAGAGGCCACGGTTGCAATAGAGCATCGAGCCCTTCACTTCCTGGCTTGGATCTGCCACTGAAGAAGCACTATGCCTTTTTGTTTCTTGCCATGGCATACCAACTGCGGGAACTCTGTGAAGAGTTCTGCGATGAGGAAGGAACATATGGCCTGTAGTCATGAAAATTTTGGCAGGAGCCACGAAAATTAGAACGCCCAGAACCTCTGAGCTCTACTATCAGGCAGCGTCTTCAGGTGATGGTCCACCACAAAATCCATGAGATCATCCAGGCCCTTGCCAAATAGTAACTGCTCCTTGAAAGGCAGTCGCTCTAAAGTTTCAAGTTTATTTAAAATTTCTTATACCGCCCAATCAGCCATCTAGGCGGTATACAAATTCATAAAAACAGAAAACAAACTTTAACTAAAATACAAGTTTAAGCTAACATTACGTCACCAAACTGTACCTTTTAATAACTTTTAAAAACAAAGACAAATAGGAACAAAAGGTAAAAAGGCAAGAACTACAGTAGTCAAAGGAAAAAACAATAGGAGGGGCTGCTATAAATAATGTTAAACTCAATAGTATTTGTACTCAATTGCCCTTAAAAGGACAGTTAGGTCTCAAAGGCATCAAGGAAGAGAAATGTCTTTAGGTTCGTCTTAAAGTTATTAAGAATTGATTCTTCGCCTAAATAATTTGGAATACTATTCCAAAGAGAGGGGGCAGTGACAGAGAAGATAGTAGATCTCATTGTATAAATAAACTTCAGTGACGGTATAGAGAAAAGGTTATTAGCTGTTGATCTTAGGGTCTTAGAAGGATTATAAGGGGTAAGAAGATTATTAATAAATTCAGGTTGATTGTTTTGTCTGGTCTTAAATGTTAACAGAAGAATTTTGTAAGTGATTCTGTATTCCACTGGCAACCAGTGGGCTTCTTGCAACAGGGGGGTAACATGGTCGGATTTCTTTGCATTGAATATAATCTTTACGGCGGTGTTCTGTATTATCTGGAGTCTTCGTATTTCTTTTTTGGTTATGCCTTTATAAAGGGCATTACAATAGTCAATGCATGAAATCACGAGAAAATGAATTAAAATGTTCAAAGATGCGGCATCTAATAGTTTGGATAATGATCTGATCATACGTAGCCGATAAAAGCAACGTTGGACCACTGTACTAATATGAAGATGATAATTAAATGTATTATCAAAGGTTACTCCAAGTAATTTAAGTGATGGTAAGGTTTTAATAGATTGAGATTTGAATTAGAGAATGACACGGGGAGTGATCCCCGCAGCGAACCGCTGCGTGGCTGCGGTTTGGCTGCGGGTTATGGTGACCTCATTAGCAAATCGCCGCAGACGCGGGGACAAATCCTTTCACCGCCCGCAAAAACGGTGAATAGATTTGTCCCCGCAGGCCAATGTCCCCCCTTCTAGGAACCGCTATTTACCTGTGTTTCACCTGCACGTTGCCGCATTGACTCCGCCCCCCAATATACTGGCTCCTCATTTGTCAGATCAACCCTTCCTGCCAATAGAACCCGCCCCCCCCCGACGATCACCGGCAGGAAGGTGCTCAGCCCTTCATGCCGACAGAACCAGCCCTCCCCAACGATCGCGGCAGGAGGGTACCCATCCCCTCCTGCCTACCCCACCCCCCCCCAACGGCCCTCCCGACGATCGCAGCAGGAGGATATCCAACCCCTCCTGCCAGCTCCCCAACAGCCCCCCTATGATCACTGGTAGGAGGGTGCCCAACCCCTCCTGCCGGACCCTCCCCCAACAAACCCCGCCATCCCGAAACACCACCCTTAGTCTTACTTTCCAAGTTGGACCGGACAGCTCCTCGCTCGTCTGGCCAGCAGGCCTGCCTCCGTCCAAATGAGGCGGGCCCGCCCCTCCCCTCCCCTGCCTAACCCACAGGATCCTAGGGCCTGATTGGCCCAAGCACCTAAGGCCCCTCCTATAGCGGGAGTGGCTTTAGGTGCCTAGACCAATCAGGCCCTAGGATCCTGTGGGTTGGGCAGGGTAGGGGCGGGCCCGCCTCATTTGGACGGAGGCAAGCCTGCTGGCCATACGTGTGAGGAGCCGTCCGGTCCAACTTGGAAAGTAAGACTAAGGGGGTTCCGGGGTGGGAGGGTTCGTTGGGGGGGGGTCCAGCAGGAGGGGTTGGGTTCCCTCCTGCCGGCGATCTTAGGGGAGGCCATTGGGAGGACCGGCAGGAGGGGTTGGGTACCCTTCTGCTGCGATTGTCGGGAGGGCCGTTGGGGGGGGGTCTACAGGAGGGGTTGGGTGCCCTCCTGCCGTGATCGCTGGGGGGAGGGGAGACTTGCAGCCGTAGCCGCGGTCATTATGCTAATCACGATTAGCATAGTGACCGCGATTAGGTACACGATTTGGTACACGATTAGGTACACGATTTGCCGCGATTAGGTACAGCGGCCGCGTCTACTTACCATGTAGGCTAACATTGTAAGCATTAAAAGTACATGTCGTGTTTGTTTTTGTATAGTTATTAACTAATATTTAACTAAGTTTTAAAGTTTTAAAGAATGTTTCCTTTATACGTAAATAAAGAAAAGTATTTAAAATCGTACCCGTTTGAGGCTTTTATATATGCAGCGGTGACGGTGACGGGGCGGTGAATGGGGTTGCAGTGGCGGTGACAGGGCGGTGAATGGGGTGGCAGTGGCGGTGACGGGGCGGTGAAGGGAATGGCGGTGACGGGGCGGTGCAGAGGATGGTGAGACGGGGACGGGGCGGTGACGGGGACCAATTTTTTCACCGTGTCATTCTCTAATTTGAATTTAAGGGGGGGGGTCCTTCCTTGTTGGGAAAAATCATTACTTTGGATTTTTCAATGTTCAACGAGAGCATATGTAAGTCCAACCAGGAGTTAATCTTTTCCAATTTTTGGTTTATGAACTTTATTTCTGATATATTTATTTCTTATTTAGATCTATCGGGTGAATTAGTTGGATATCATCTGCATAAGCAAACATTGTAAATTCGATAGATTGCCCTAATGTTAAAAGGGGGGCCAGAAAAATATTGAAAAGGGAGATAAGATAGAACCCTGGGGGATCCCGTAGTTAGTTGTAAATGTCAGACGATGTAGAATTAAATACTACCTTGGAAGAACGGTCTGTAAAAAAAGATGAAAACCAGTCCAAGACCTGGTCTTTGATTCCGATTTCACGCAGACAGGACAGAAGAAGCTTATGATCTATCGTGTCGCATGCCGATGATAGATCTAGAGAGATAAGTAAGACGGATTGGTGATGGTTGAGGTGATAAAGAATCTTTGTAGTCAACCCAATAAGTGAAAGTTCTGTGGAATGATGTTGATGGAGCACTTTTGTTTGTAAGCTTTGCCAAGAAAGGAATGTTTGAAATAGGTCAATAGTTTGAAACCTCTTGTGAACAAATTGTATAGTCTTTGATTTGTATTGCCTTGGAGGTGAAATCACCAGCCCACTGCTGAACCCACAGCATTCGGTGTGCCGAAATGGAATATGCTGACACCTTTGCCAGCACTTTCAAAAGGTCATATAAGGCATCTGCCATGTAATCCGTTCCAGCCATCAAAAGCTGAGGAGGATCCACATCAGTCTTCAGTGTACGCAGCCGAGAGAGACAGGCACGTGCCACAAAGGATGTTGCCACAGTTTCTTTAATGCTTAAATTCTCTATCTCAAAAATCTTCCTAAGGACCACATCCACACGGCGGTCTTGCATATCCTTTAATACCACTCCCCCATTACTGGGAAGAGAGGTGCGCCTAGTCACCTGAGCTACCAAAGAATCCACCTTGGGCTGTGCCAGAAGCTGCCGGCACTCTGGCGCCATAGGATACAAACGGGACATAGCTCTAGCATTTCTCAAAAGACCTTCCAGAGAGTCAAACTGCTCAGAGACAATACATTTCATATCCGGATGCCAAGGAAAGGTTTCAGATGGCAAGCGCACACTGCAAAGCCAGGGAGAAGAAGAAGTAGACGAAGCTGACTGAGCGGCCAAGTTCAATTCCTGCAAAGATTCAGTAATCAGATTAGGCAAAGCTGCAAATTTAAATAAATGCAGCACAGACAAATCATCCCTAAGATCTGGATCCCCTAATCTGGGAAGGGCTGCACTATCAAAGGATCCGAGAGGTCAGGATCAACCGCTGGATCTCCCAGAACAGGAGTCGAAACATGCATGGGCGGAGGAAAGGGGAACCCTGAGGGCACCCCGCCACCCAGAGATGTCAACGGAGGAGAGGGAGAACAGCCAGCCGCAGAACCTCTGGTCTGAAATTCGGACCACAAAAATTGCAAAAGTCAGAAAAAAATATCAGGTACCTGGGGCATAGTCACCCTTAGATGACTTTGACTTGCGTTCCTTAGGCTGCGGAGGGGCCGCTGCCTGGCTGCCGAAGGACCAGCCGAGTCAGGTCCCAAAAGCAATGGCAGCCGCCCCACTGGGCTAGCTGAGCGTGGAATTACCTGCTTCTGTGAGGGAGAAGTAGAGTTGGTAGCTACCGCTCCCCTCGCTGCACCTTGTGGCACAAGGACGCTCAAAAAGCGCTAAATTTGAACAAACTTTGCATGAGTTCACAAGAGGAAACTCTGAGGACTCCATCCCAGCAAGTTTCCTGGCAAAAATTTGAGATTTGAAGAAGCAGGGAGAAGATGCAAAAAAGATTGCTAAAAATCCAAGATGGTCACCAGAACTGAATTTGCGCCAAAAATGCACATAAAAACACACTGCCTAAAAATTAAAAAATGGCGATTTTAGGATTTTTCAGGTGGGGGTAGACAGGGGAACACTTGAAACCACAGAAAACTTTTAAAAATCGGTGTGAGAGCCTGTCAGCTCTGCTGTACTCACTGACTGTACTCATAACATAACATAAAAACTCACTTGTATACCGCAAATACTGTTAAGTTCTATGAGGTTCACGGAGATTAGCAATACAAATGAATAAACAACCAGTATCTAACTTCCAAAAGATTCTGTAAAAAGACGCGTCTTTAAAGCACATTGAAATTGTTGATACTAATTATGTGAGTCAGGTTCCTAATCCATGAGGCTGTTTAGAATTTGTAATGATGAAAGATTCCATATACTCTGGGATTAGACCTGTTAATGCCTTAAAACAAATACAGCCGAATTTAAATTTAATCCGTGCTTCAACCGGAAGCCAATGCAGTTGATAGAAATCAGTGACATGGTCATACTTCTTTAGATCAAAAATCAATCTAACTGCTGCGTTCTGTATTATGCGCAGTCTTTGAAGATTTTTTTGAGCTCCAGCAAGATGGACGATGTTACAATAATCAAGCTGACTAAAGACCAATGATTGCACTAACAGTCGAAAGGAATTAATATCAAAATATGCTCTAATATTTCTTAGTTTCCATAAAGTATAGAAACCCTTTTGAACCAACCTGATTTTTCATGGCAAGGGTTTGATCTAGAATTACACCAAGTATCTTTATGGTTGGCTGGATGCTGTAGACTTTATCATTTAAAGCAATAGATTTAACATCTTCATTTAAATTTGGAGATTAAAAAAAAAAATATTTGGTTTTTTCTGTATTAATTTTCAATTTGAATTCTACCATCCAAGATTCAAATGTCTGAAGAATCTCCACAACAGTTTGATTTATTTGAGAGACACTGGGCTGCATCTGCTTCCAGTTCTGTTTAGTAGCCAGTTCAGAATTCACGGTCACAATGCTGGGAATACTTTCTCAAAGCTGATCTTCGGTCTGCTGGTCTGACTCCCCTGTCTATGCCTCCGTCCCTGCGGACCATCTGATGTGCACCAGGATGAGCGGAGGCATGAAAATACAGCTAGCACGCTGCGGGACACTGCCCAAGCGCACCAAACAATCTGCATTCACCCTCTGCTTAATGGAAGGCGAGCCAACTTCAGGGACAGCCATGAGCTTCAAGGAATCCTATGCAGACTGGCTAACAGGTACCCAGAAAGGGATCAATCAGCCTGTCTCCAAAATCGCCTTAAAAGCAAAAATTCCCGCAAAGGGGACGAACTATGTCGAATTAAAACAACAATTAAACAAAACAAGGAGAACTTCTTATATGAAAAGAGTCTTTCAACCATAGAGGTGCTCAGAACCTTGAAAAAGGTGGTGAAATCACATACTGGGGACAAGTCCCTATAAGTGTTTCAATGCTCTATCATCGCATCATCTCCGTTGGTAGAAAGAGTTAATTTTTAGAGCCAAAATCACTAAACATACTGATTCATTCATTAATAATTGCAAAACTCGACTACTGTAACTCACTATTAAGGAGAAATTAGGTTCTTACCTGCTAATTTACTTTCTTTTAGCTTCTCCAGACCAGTAGAGGTTAATCTTTACGAATGGGTATATATCCAATCATGACCAGCAGGTGGAGACTGAAAACAAAACTGTGGGACAGTATATAATATACTCCCTTCTCTATTTACATCAGTCTGCCGAATAGCCAAGCAGAACTAAGAACTGGAAAACAGAAAGAAAACAATACTCCGAACAGGAGTAACAAATAACATACCCAAATGCTGTTGGAAAATGCAGAGGAGAAATACCAGAAGGAAAATGTCCCCACAGCTCGCCAGCTAAGCCAGCCGAGCCACAGCCGCTGTTCTTTAATTCTCCCCGGCCCTAGAAAAATACTAGAACCCGCAGCAAAAAACAAAAACTGCCTGCGAAACAGCCTCAACAACAACGACAACAGACAGGGTGGGGACCTCTACTGGTCTGGAGAAGCTAAAAGAAAGTAAATTAGCAGGTAAGAACCTAATTTCTCCTTCTTTAGCACTCTCCAGACCAGTAGAGGTTAATCTTTACGAATGGGACGTACCAAAGCAGTCCCTCACACGGGCGGGATCCCCGAAGGGCCGACACCAGAACACACACACCGAACAAAGCATCCTGACGCGCCAGAACATCTACCCGAAAGAGTCTGACAAAGGAATACAAGGAAGACCAAACCGCAGCCTTACAAATGTCCACTGGAGGCACGAGCAACGACTCAGCCCAAGAAGCCGCCTGACCCCGAGTAGAATGAGCTTTGAGAAACTCCGGAACGGGCTGCTGCCCCAGAAGAGAAGCGGAAGCAATAGTCTCCTTGATCTAGCATGCAATAGTAGCCCTAGAAGCGCCAGCACCCCTAAGAGGACCAGTCAGAAGGACAAAGAGATGATTTTATTTCCTGATCTCCTGGGTCCGTTGCACATAAGAGCGAAGGACCCGACCAACATCCAACTTGCTCAGCTGTCTTTGCTCAGAAGAGCCCTCCCAACTACCCAAGACCGGGAGGACCACAGATTGATTGACATGAAAAGGAAAAACTACTATCGGCAGAAAAGGAAGGAACAGGCCTCAAGACAACCTGCTCCCTAGAAAACTCCAAGAAGGGAGCCCTACAAGAGAAAACCTGTAGCTCAGAAACACGCCTAGCGGAAGAAATGTCCACCAAAAAGACCGTCTTCAGAGTAAGGTCCTTCAAAGAGCAGCCGCCCAACGGTTCGAAGGGCGGGTGCATCAGAATAGAGAGAACCAGACTGAGATTCCAAGAGGGAATAGAGGACCGCACGGGAGGCCTGAGCACCTTGGCCGCCCGCAAAAAGCGAATCACATCAGGAATGGCTGTCAAACGCTGACCCGTCACAAACCCCCGAAAGGCTGACAAGGCCACAAGCTGAACCCGGAGAGAAGCCGAAGCCAGGCACAGAAACGCGAAGAGAGACCACGCCCCGCACCTGGCACCACCCCTCAAAGAAGTGCCAAATCCACACAGAAGCCTGAGAGGTAGAAAGCCTCCAGGACCCCAAGAGTGTAGAAATCACCCTATCTGAATACCCCTTCTTACCAAGGCGACCCCTTCAAAAGCCAAGCCGTAAGACAGAAGGGAGACGGGTCGAACATGGGAATGGGACCCTGCGTCAGAAGGTCGTCCAAGGGAGGCAGAGGAAGAGGATCCGCCACCAGAGTGTCACCAGATCTGCGTATCACGGATGCCGAGGCCAAGCTGGAGCCACCAGAACCACCAGACCCGTATGGCGAACAATGCGGAGAAGAACTCTGCCCACTAATGGCCACGGAGGGAACATGCACAACAGCCCCTCTGTGGGCCATGGTTGAACCAAAGCATCCAGACCCTCGGCCAGTCCATCCCTGCGACGACTGAAGAAGCGGAACACCTCGGCATCGCCACTCGTGGCCGTCAGGTCCATCAGGGACTGACCCCAAGCCTTCATTATCAACTGAAAAGCCACAGGGCTGAGACACCACTCTCTGTGATCTAAGATGTGACTGAGGAAGTTCGCCTGAACATTCTCCACCCCGGCCATGTGAGAGGCCGAGAGGTCCAGAAGGCGTGACTCCGCCCCAAAGCATGAGCCGAGCCGCCTCCTCCGCCACCTGAGCGCTCTTGGTGCCTCAACGATTGACATAAGCCACCGCTGTGGCATTGTCAGACCGGACTCTGACCGACTTGCCCATCAAGAGGGAGCGGAAGGCTAACAGCGCCAGAGGGACGGCTCTGGTCTCCAACATGTTGATCGACCAGGACGCCTCCTCCATGGACCAGGTGCCCTGAGCTGAGTGACCTAGACACTGAGCCCCCCCAACCGAGGAGACTGGCATCTGTGAGAAGCACCGTCCACTGCGATAGATCCAGACTCATCCTCTGGACCAGATGAAAGGTCTGGAGCCACCAAAGAAGACTGCAGCGCGCCAAGCCTCGCAGAGGGACAGGGACCTCCAAACTGAGCCTCTGGGGTGACCATCTACGGAGCAGAGCATACTGAAGAGACACATGTGGGCCCGCACCCACCTCACAACATCCAGGAACGCTGCCATCGACCCCAAGACTTGGAGGAAATCCTGCGCCCGAGGACACCGGGACGCCAAAAGAAGGCGAATCTGAGATTGCAATTTGCTCACCCGGGCCTCTGGAAGGAAGACCTTCCCCAAGGAGGTGTCGAACAGAACCCCAAGGTACTCCAGATGCTGAGCGGGGACCAACTGACTCTTGGAAAGGTTGACCACCCAACCCAGTGACCGGAGAAACTCAACCACCCGAGCCGTAACTCGGGCGCTCTCCTGCAACGACTTCGCCCGAAACAACCAGTCATCCCAGAAGGGGTGCACCAGAATGCCCTCTGACTGCAATGCCGCCGTGACGACCACCATCAACTTGGCGAACGTCCGGGGAGTCGTGGCCAGGCCCAAGGGAAGCACACAGAACTGATAGTGCAGACCCAATATCGCAAAGCAAAGAAAGAGCTGAGGAGAGGCCCGAATGGAAACAGGCAAGTAGGCCTCCGCCAGAGCGAGAGAAGTCAGGAACTCCCCCGGCTGAACCGCCAGAAGGACAGACTGCAGTGTGTCCATGCAAATAAAAGGGAATTCTGAGAGTCCTGTTGACCTCAGTTTAAACCAAGGATGGGCCGAAAGGTCCCCTCCCTTTAGGGCCCCATAAAGGAAATGGCGTACCAGCCGATACCGCACTCCTGAGGGGGACACTGGACAACTGCTTTGAGATCTAGCAAGCGCTGAAGTGTCTGGCGAAAGGCTAGCATCTCCCATGCCACCTGACATGGAGAGGCTAGATATGATCCGGCAGAGAGCGGGCAAAATTCAAGTACATAACCGTCCCGCACCACCACCAGGACCCACTGATTGGACGTGATCTTGGCCCACTTGGGAAACAAGTTGCGAAGCTGGGCACCCACGGGAACCAAAGGGGGCGCCGGCAGAGAGACATCGCGCAGGACGGGCAGCAGGGGAACCGGGGGGGAACTCCCAGCCCCCCGACGAGCCCCCTGAAAAGACTGCATGCGCTAAGCCAACCAACCCCGGGGAAAAACCGGAAGCCTGGAAAGAAGCAGTCCCATGCCCCAAGCGAAACTGGCGAAATTCCCGCAGACGCCCCCGGGCAATGCCAACCCGAGATGCCGGGCGGGCACGGTCCTCATGCAGACGGGGCACCTCAGAGTCCGTCAGAGTCTGAACCACCGGATTTAAGTCCTCTCTAAACAAAAAACAACCCCCGAAAGGGAAATTTTGGGAAGTTCAGTTTTGGACGCGGCAACCGCCGACCAAGCGCGAAGCCACAAGGTACAGCGTGCGGCCACCAAAAGTCCCAGACTTAGCAGCACCAAGTTACAAAGAACAACCGAGAGGAACGAGGCAGTCATCTCAAACTTCACCACCTCCTGATCCACTAAGGACCAGTCATCAGACTCACGATCCAGGACATGCTCAGACCACCGAAACACGGAGCGAGCCACCAGCCCCACACAAATAGCCGCCTGGACCCCCAAGGCAGAGACATCAAAATTATACTTAAGAAGTGTCTCTAACGTACGCTCCTCAGAGACCCTAAGAGCAGAACCGTCCATAACAGGCACGGTATGCTGCTTAGGAAGTGCCGAGACCACCGCGTCCCCCATTGGCGAAATTAAGGTAGCCCTATCCCCCTCCGGGATGGGATACCCATGAGCCAAGGCGCACACCAAACGAAACGGTGCCCGTAGGCCACTGCGCCAACACAAAATCCCGAAAATCCTGACGCACAGGAAAAGAGCGGGAAACAGGACAGACCCCCTGAAGCAGAGGGGCCCCCATACGCGGGGTCTCCGGTGGCGCAACTTCAAAAATGCAGCACCGGAGACCTGCTACATCAGGTCTAAAAGCTCATCACTCTGAATAAAAAGCGCACCACGGACGCATCTGCTCTGGAAGACGGGAAACCCGCTGCCCCGCTGCCAGCGGGCGTCCCCTCTAGAGGATCCTGGAAGCCCGCCAAAGCAGCCAGGTCCTCAACCATGCCAACACGCTCCTCCGACCACCAATTCGCAATCCAAGCCCCCCCGCGGGCGCTTGGATGAGGGAGGAGGAAGAGGGGACGCCAAACGAAAAGAGGGAGGCAAAGCCATAGGGGGCGCAGAGGGAAACCACCCCCGAAACCCCCCAGGTGCACGTGGGACCCCCAATTGTCTGCACAAAGAAAGAAATTAAATTGGGAACAAAAAACCCCTGGGGGTCCCCAGGGACTCCCTGCCCCAGCAGGGGTCCCTGCTGAAACCTGCCCCTGTGTTTGCAATACAGGGGGAAGGTCACCTGAGGTTGCAGACAAAATGGAGGGGCCAGACAAAGAAAATGGCGAAGTTCCCGCCAAAAATGCTCCCTCCATGGCCTGTAGCGGCTGAGAAGGCTGAACAGTCCCAGCCGCTAAAACAGGCAAGTCGGCATCAGCTGTCAAAAAATCAGCTGAGAGGGAATCCTTCGGGGAATCCCTCCGTGGGCGGTTGGGGAAGACCGGGCTTCCCCACTGCTCCCAGCCGACTCGCGAGGCACCATCGGCGGGGAGCTCTGGGTGCCTGCAGCCGCTGCCGACGGAGCTCCACCACCTCACCGGGCCAAACTACCGATTTCAGTACGGCCGCGAGTGCCTCGCGGCTGGACCTAATTGTGTCCCACTCCCCCGGAGAAGGGCACAATTGCTCCATACGCGACCTAGCTAGAAACAAAGTGCCGGTTAGAAGAAAAAATACAGTAAAAAACATTAAACTGACAGGGAAGCAACCCTGCAGACCGGCACTACCTCAGGATTTTTTTTTTTACAGAACAGACTCCACAGGCTCTCGAAGCAATATGCCTTGCTTGATTTAGGGGGCAAGGCTTACTGCTGAGGCTCCTCTAAAAAAAATGTGGGGAGGTGGAGGAAGTGGGGGGAGGGACCCCGCTCGAGACCCGCCGGGTTTGACACCCCCGAGGTCCGACGGACCCCCAAACAGGGCCCGCCCAAGCTCTGTCCGGCCAAAAACAGGGACTAGAAACCCCCTAAACAAATTCCAACAGCCCTACCAAGGGAGATGGGTACAGATCACTCAACACCTGCTGGAGACTGAAAGAAGACTGATGTAAATAGAGAAGGGAGTATATTATATACTGTCCCACAGTTTTGTTTTCAGTCTCCACCTGCTGGTCATGATTGGATATATACCCATTCGTAAAGATTAACCTCTACTGGTCTGGAGAGTGCTAAAGAATAAATGTTACCCAAAAAGAGAAAAAACGTCTTCAGATAGTTCAGAATACAGCAATCAAACTAATACACAACCGCAAAAAATTTGATCATGTAACACCACTCTTGATCGAATCACACTGGCTCCCTATATCTCATCGTATTACTTATAAAATCTTACTATTAGTTTTTAAAACATTACTTACAAATGAACCTCAATTCATTAATAGATTACTCATCCCTTATAGTACTTCACGCTCATTAAGATCCACTGATCAAAAACTTCTAACGGTCCCATCATTAAAAGTTATTGGAACTCGTCGCACTGATATTTATTCCGTTATAGCCCCACAATTATGGAACAGTTTACCCCAGTATCTTAGAATAGAAAGCGATCTGAAACAGTTTAAAAGCAGCTTAAAGAGTTTCCTTTTTAAAGATGCGTTTGATGTGTGAATTTCATTAAGGATTTTAATAAAAATTTTTACTCTTTTTATTCCCCTGTGATTTCCCCTACCTGGTGTACTTTCCATTTATGTTCTCTTTAATATATACAATTGTAGTTCTACCCTTTCTTTCCCCATGTGTCTGTTAGTTAGTTTGTTTGACTTTATGATAATGTATTAAATTTATGTATATGTTTATAATTACTCTGTTGTACCTATTTTTTTATCTGTAAATCGCTTAGCAATTTAAATTAAGCGATTCAACAAATTAAAAATAAACTTGAAACTTAATTTGTGAAGCTTTCATATAAGAAGTTCTCCTTGTTTTGTTTAGTTGTTTAGTTCTATCCTTTGGGGGACGGCGTTATTATATATATTTTGACCCAGTAGTTTTTGATTGGGAATTAAAACAACAAAAATGAGAAGAGCAGAACACACAGCTGTAGCCTTGCGTGCAAAAGGAAAGACTGCTAGAGGGCACTCTACTGAGCTGTGAAGTACACTGGAGGCAGAGTGAAAAATCCAAAGTGGATTTATTCTGCAGTACATGCGAGTATGGGGAAATAACCCTGTTGTCTAGAATGTCTCAC
This sequence comes from Geotrypetes seraphini, assembly GCF_902459505.1. Taxonomy (NCBI): domain Eukaryota; kingdom Metazoa; phylum Chordata; class Amphibia; order Gymnophiona; family Dermophiidae; genus Geotrypetes; species Geotrypetes seraphini. The sequence continues at coordinate 104,872,765 of NC_047088.1, read as the reverse complement.
CTACTGCACTGGAAAGACAGAGATGCCAGACCACAAAGAGGGGAGGAGGAAAGGAAGGAGGGGAGAGAAATGCCAGACTGTTGGGAAGGAGGGGAAAAAGATTCTAGGCCAGGGGTGTCCAACCTTTTGGCTTCCCTGGGCCGCATTGGCCAAAAAAATGTTTCTGGGGCTGCACAAATGCTGCAGCAAGATGATAAAAACACGGGGGCAGCAGAGGAAAACATTGCATCGCCCTCGACCAGGGCCGCCAAAATACTTCACGAGGCCGCATTTGACCCTCGGGCCGCAGGTTGGACACCCCTGTTCTAGGCCATGGGGGGGGGGGGGAAGACAGCTGTCAGACCATAGAGGGCAGAGGGGAAAGGTTAAGAGAAGAAGGACATGGGGCACAGGAATGGGAAAGACGGGGAAGAAATGGAAGAAATGCTGTTTATGGATAATGGGAAGAGGGGAGAAGAGGGAGATGACACACATGGATGGTGGGGAAGGGCAGAGAGAGGGAGGAGATAGTGTGAATGAACAGATAGAAAGGGAAGACATAGAAAAATAGATTTGAGCAGGAAGCAGAAAAATGTAAGAAAGCTGAATGTTAAAAGTTAATGCCGAAGAAGGATGTAGTTTCCACCAAAAACAGGGATAAACTACTTCTAGGAAAAGTAAGTGAAGTCTTGTTATTATAATAAAAAGAAACTGACTGTAATGTACACCAATACACACCAAGTTCAAGAGAGTGAGACTACTTTGAAGTACGCTCAGAGAAGTGAAACTCTGAAGAGAGAGTATGACCCCCCTCTTGGAACAAGAGTTTACCATCCAGTCATTGCATATTTAGTTTGAAGAAGGATGTAGGGCAGAAAGTGAAGGAGAGAAAACAGCAAATGGATAAGGCGGCCCTGGAAACAGAGTTAAGAGCACAGATAGAAGGAAATACAACAAGAGACTGAGAAAAGATGAGTAGAAAAATAAAATCAGCAGACAACTAATGTAGGAAAAGTGATTTTATTTTCAATTTAATGATTGAAATGTGTCAGTTTTCAGAATTCACAGCTGCTGTAAAGAACCCCCTCTTCAACTGAACACCAACCAACAAGCAGACTCCTCTTCATCCCCTCCTTCCTATGAACACTTGCTCTACAACCTGCCTCTTTTAATCTACTGTAACTTCTTTATTCAGCTGTGATTTCCTTCTGCATTATTCATATGCTTATGATGATCTCAAAATGTCCTTCTAATGTATTGTAATATTTTGTGAATGTTCTTTGTACCCTGTTCTGAGCTCCTGGGAGAACGGGATAGAAATCGAAGCAAATAAATATTTTGCACTGTTCATATTTTTCTGGTGTTGTACTGAATACAGTCTGGCATCTTTGGGTTTTGTTTATGTATACAGTATTAGGACTTTTAGTTTGCGGTTCTGTATTTGCATAGGATTTATCTGTGCTCTGAAATGTTATTAGTGTCATGGCCCCAAGTAGGAAGATATTTGTCAGCATCTGTCCAGGCTTTGGAAGGCCCTGAGCTCGGGGTCGTGTCTGGAGGGCCTCTGTACATGCGCAGATTTCGACATGACATCACAAGCATGCCATAGGAGCTTGTCATCATGTTGACGTCCACACATGCGCACAGCCCTTTTAGACGTGGCCCAGAGCTCAGGGAAGGAGATATGAGTTTTGGGTGGGCGTGGGGAAAAACAAGGTGGAATCACATGTCCTCTTTTTAAAGAAGAAATCTGATAACCCTACTGAAAAGGATTCAGGTCCCAATTCCTGCCCCATACTTTCTCTGTCTCTGTCATATGTAAGTCAGGTACCTGGGGACACATCTTAAAGACCAGAAATCGTCTTCCAAATATGTCCGTCTTTTATTATGAGTTTCACATCTTTTATACGAATCAGGTTTGTCAGCATGTGTCAGCATGTGACGTAAATACAAACCATATATGGACACAGGTCACATGAAACTTTAAACACATCAGCATTTTTCCTATCTAGAGATTGAAGTCCACAGAGGGTCAGAAAAAGCCTTAACCAGCAGAGCCCCTAATCTAAATCTGTCTGTAAATACGGCTTAACAAAACAATTGAATTCACTTCACATTATCTCTGTTTAAACATTACCTGTCCTTGTACCATCTTCAAAGAAGGGAAAGATAAACAGGGCCTACCTTTGCATCTTTAAACAACATATGCCTAAGGACACTTACTAAAGTTCTGATACGTGTCCGTTCAATTCCCCTCTTACGTCATGTAAATGACGTCACAAATACACAGCATGAGCTGGAAGGGAGTGATACCCTAGGTATGTCTCTCAAGGAGGGGTTTTTTAGGAGCTGTAATACGAATAACACAGTACATGAGCAGTCAAGACAAGAGTGCAAATAATAAGAGATTATGCATTCAACTAAAGTGCTGATCCCAAGAATTAGATAAATCAGAGTTACATTTGGACTCAGCAAAGAGGTCTGCTAATTTCTGAATGTCCATAGTAGGACCTATATTGTCAGAAAGAACAGTACAACAGCATAAAATACTGAGGAGAATTTAACAGAATTCTCAGCTAGAATCATATCTAGGGCCATATGATTTTGAGAACCATCTGAGAAGTGGAGCCTAATTGATCAGTAATACCTTGCAAGGCGTCCCTAGAATAGTTCACAAAGCGTTGCTGATTATAATAATTTTAATTAATCCAATCAACATTCTTATTAATAGTAATAAAGGGAATAAGGAACTCAAACCCAGCCTTAACCTAAGCTCGGGCCTTAAATTCATCTGGGACCCCTCTTGGGACCCCTATAGCATCTATGTATACATGTGATCAGATTTATATCAAGACAAATAAAAGGAAAAGCCATGTGAATAGGAAGGATGCCTTTCAGAAAGATATGCAGGAGCATAGTAACCTTAACTAAAGTGCACTGGCCTATCCACTGGCTGGGTAGCTTAACAGGGAGCCAAAAGTCTCCATAAAGCCAGTAAATATCAAATCTGATGCAGCAACAATGGGGCATACCTATGAGCCAAGACAGAACAATAACCTGGGGGTAAATTACCTACAAAACTACCCTGTGTCAGATTAGAAACATGACATGTGTAATTGCCCTTATAGATGGTAACGGCAATATCAAGCTTTTGTTGTCCTGGCAACAAAAGGTATTTAGAACACTGCAGTGCACAAAGGGGATAGGTAAATAACCCAAAAAGGCATGGTTGGATACCAGGAGGGAGGTCCAGAGGTACGGTTCCTAGATGGGGTCTAGCTTGAGCACATATGTAACAATTACTCTTATTATGTTGATCAGCAGTGAATTTCATCCATTCTAACCAAAGGTTAGGTTCTGAAAACCCTACCTCAACAGCCACAATATCTTCAAAAGTGGGATTGGCAATAGCCATCATGTCAGTAAGTTTATTGAATGTAGGGGCCAGTGGGTTAGTATTTTTTAGGGCCCCCACAAAATGGCGGGAGAGGATGAGTGGAGGTAGATAGATCCCATAAGAAAACTGATGGGTCGGATAGCTAGACCCACCCTTAAACCACATGTCCATAATGTACATACCTTCATCAGTAGGTCTAGGGTTGTCAATAGTAAGAGAAAGCTTAATAATTTGTACAGGAACACTTTTCCTATAACAGTGTCCAACCTTATGAAGGGTCGTACAAGTAAGCAGTGATTTACCATTTTGGTTCACTGTTTTTCAGAGTATTTTCTAGTTTATAAGCCCAGTCAGTATTAATATTCCACCCTACCACTCCCCAGAATGCACACTTATCCCCCCAACGTAAGTCAGTAACATATACATATATGTCCTTAATTTTAGGAATCTCTGAGGACCAATGGCACAGCCTTGGGATATCAATTGATGAACAGTCCACAATGTCACAGGAGAAGGTGGCAACTTGCACACTGCTGGAATTATACCAAAGGGTAGCATCGGTCTTTTCTGGATTCCAATTGAAGGACAGCCTTTGCGAGGGAGTAGTCCAGCTTGACGTCGTGTTCGCAAAGAGGTGTCGGGGGTGCTGTTTACAGCAGGAGTGTCATTTACAGATGGGTATGGGCAGAAAGTGTCGTGGACCCAGAACACATCATCCCTGTAGACCCAGTTAGAAATGATCCATACAGGGAGAAAAACTAGCAGCAGCGGTGCCAGTAAGAGAATGATAAAGTTGGTAGAATGCTGCAATGAAATCATCATGTTGTTCCACTGGAGGAGGTGAAATCTGCGCAGGGAAGACTTGCTTCTGGGGTTTTAGGTTAACCCTCTTCAAGCGACTTGTGTGGATCCAAACAGGAAACTCCTCAGTGAGTGCAGCGGGCCTGGTCACAGCGATCACAGTAGTGGGAAGGCCAAAGGGGAAGTCCGTCTGCTTCCGATCCTTGGAAAGCTGCTGGACAATCACCAGGCTGGAAAAAATGGGTAGGAATCTGTGGAGAGAAAGGAGAAGTGCAAGACACGTTTCTTTGAACAAGCCCTAATATTTCAATTAGCTTTTAGACGTATTCCTCCTGTATCAAGGGAAAATCTACCCATGGGGCGGGGAAAGGTCATCCCGTGAGAATCTCAAAGGGAGAGCAGCCAGATGTCTGTGCATACAGAAAGAGATACTTGAAAAGAGATGCTTGGAAAGCATTCCAAATATCATTCAGCAGCTGTACTCCAATGTGATCCAAATAAGAGATAGAAAACAAGAGAAACCATGTTGCCTGTACTGAACGTGGCAACATGCAACAATACCAATTCATTCACTTAGCATAGCCATGGCAAAAGAGAGACGATACTCACTTGCTTAAGGTTCTTAATTGAACAATCCAAAAGGATATGTTTTTATCGTGCTGCATATAACTATTATGCACTTCAGAGAGACCATACTGATGTACTGAATGTATTCAGAAATGTATATTGAATGGATCATATGTAGGGAACACCACGAAATAAATGCTGTATAAAATAAAGCTTTTTCTTATAACCCCTAACTAAACTATATTCAGAATATAAAAGCTAAAAGTAAAAGAACATTGCGCAGTTAGGCTAGTAAGAAGTGGAAAAAGAGCTCTAGAAATGGCCAATATTATGTATCCTGGGGTACCCACCAAACCAAAACAAGTAGACATGACACAGACAAAACATAAAGTTTTAAGCGTGGAGCTATTACTCCATCTGTCAAGTGTGCAGGGCTGAATCCAACTCCGCAAACAAACACATTGACATAAAAAAACCAAAACTACAAATAATGTATATCATAACCATCTCATATTTGAAAAAAGGCATAAAGCTAATGTCTCTTTGGAGCGTCTCTATCTCTGCAGTGATAAAGAGGACCCATGGAAAACATTAGAAATATCTGTGCCAAAACGGATCTGGGATGGCTATGTATAAATCCGGAAAAAACATTTTAAATTAGCAACATCCTAATTTCAGCTAAAACAATAGAAAGGAATTGTATTTTCCAATTTATTTTCAATTCACAACCGTGCCAGCTGTAATTATCGAACTATATATATCTGTATCAAGGAGCAAAAGGTCAAGAATGAAAATATCACTAGCAAGAAGTTAAAATGTCGAGCGAGCACTACGATAACCAATACCATGATATTGGGCAATGAATAAGGGAGAGCTAGCAGCTGGTATCCAGGGTTTCCCCTCTTTGCACCAAAGTCCGTCTAAAAGGGCGGCTTTGGGCACCTGCCAAATGCCAGGCATCAAATTCAGAGGAAGCTGTGAAAAAAGAGAGGAAGAGAATCCTGTTCACCCGTGAGACCCAAAAGCCCATTTAAAAGAAGGGCTTGAACATCGTGAAGAGTATGAAGGGTAATGGGGTGACCTAAGGTCAAAGAAATAACCATCTCTACCACCATAGCACAAGCAGCCAGGGAACTTGAACAGGAGTGACTATAAAAAAAGGCAACAGAGCGTAATTTACCGCCATGTTCTCCCTTCATGGTGTTACAATAGTCCCAAACAAAGAGATAAAACATGTGGGCATAAGCAGGGAAACCCAGACTTGAGCTAGAAACCAAAGCACATCTTAAATGTCCAACATTTCATAAGTCCATCTGATAAGAGCAGTCATTTCAGAAACCAGGGTCTGTCTCAAAATCTGGTCATAGAAGGAACAAGCAGAGATCCATTGGCGGCAGTGACCAATCATAGCAAGAAAAGTAAGCATGTCTTTCTTGTTAGCTGGGCGGGGCAGACCCAGAATAGCAGCAATGCAGAAAGTGCAGATTTTCCTCTGACCATGAGACAGGACAAAACCCAGGTATTTCACTTCAGATGTACACCAGTGCAGTTTATTTCGTGACACCTTGTGACCACACACAGACAACCATTATAAAAGATGCAAACTATCAATCGGACAGGTCTCCTGAATTATGGAACACAAAAAGTTGTACAAAATGAGAATAGGACCATGAGGGGCAGTGCATGACTTGTAGAATAGCCCGAAGGACATTCCACACTAGGTATACTGTTGCTTAAAGGTGAAGGCAGCCTCACCAAAGGGACTAAAAATAAAACATTCTTTAGGACAATGACAGAAAAAAATCATTGGCTGCCGATGGAATGGTGGAAGAAACATAAGTGCAATGAGAATTACCAAAACACTAACAGCCCTAAATCTAGGACGAAACAGGGAATGCCATCAGCTTTGACAACAAGAGCGATGGGCGTATTATAAGAAGAGATGGTGGTTTTGATAATGCCGGAGAAAAGTCAAGAGACAAACAGTGGAATCTCACCTTACTGCTTGATAAAACCAAGAATGAATAACTTCAAAGAAGCACTATAGGGGGTCAGTGGAAGCCCAAACAGAGAAGTCTGGGGGAAGGGACAAAAACATTCATGCACAGACCCTGATAATGAAAGCAAAGAACAGATTAGCTTTGCTCTGCACAAGAAAGAAAACCTCTAAAACGGAATTTTTTCTTTTTCTTGTTTCTTTTTTTTTTATGATCCAGCACAGAACACAAAGAAAGCATCCGTAGAAGAAAAACGCACAAAATTAGGATCAAAAGGAAGACAAGAAATAGTGCTTGTGTACAAACTACAAGGGAAAGATCTTAGACTGATTCAAACAGCGCTTTCAATTCATTCCACATAACAGCATGTCCTACCTCAGTATTAAAGATTGGTGACACAGAAAGATGGGAGCTGAAGGAAAAAATGTCATACATACACACAGCCGTACAAGTCTCATTTGTCTAGGAGTAAGTGCCTTTATGACTCATTACAAAACCCAATATAACAATGCAAAAATATTCGCTTATCTTACCTTATAAGCGAGGTACAGTAATAAGAGACAATAAAATCTTATACTCTATAAAAGTTTTAACCTTACAAATGACAGAGTGGGCAGGGGGGTTCTATAAATAATTTCATTCTTTCCGAAAGAATGGCAGCTGCTTATATATTCATGAGGGGCGCTTACCGAAAGTACCCCGAGATTTTTCCCAAAAAAACTCCATAATAGAACCCAAAGCTTGAACTTAAAATAAAGGGTGGGTACAGGTCACCACTACCCAGTGAGTATTAAAGAACAGAAAAAATTCAGAAATACTCACAAAATACCGGTGATATCATCTGCCCATCGCGGACAAGCCCCCAACTGAAAAGGATTCAGGTCCCAATTCCTGCCCCATACTTTCTCTGTCTCTGTCATATGTAAGTCAGGTACCTGGGGACACATCTTAAAGACCAGAAATCGTCTTCCAAATATGTCCGTCTTTTATTATGAGTTTCACATCTTTTATACGAATCAGGTTTGTCAGCATGTGTCAGCATGTGACGTAAATACAAACCATATATGGACACAGGTCACATGAAACTTTAAACACATCAGCATTTTTCCTATCTAGAGATTGAAGTCCACAGAGGGTCAGAAAAAGCCTTAACCAGCAGAGCCCCTAATCTAAATCTGTCTGTAAATACGGCTTAACAAAACAATTGAATTCACTTCACATTATCTCTGTTTAAACATTACCTGTCCTTGTACCATCTTCAAAGAAGGGAAAGATAAACAGGGCCTACCTTTGCATCTTTAAACAACATATGCCTAAGGACACTTACTAAAGTTCTGATACGTGTCCGTTCACCTACCTCTGGTACCCTTCCACTACCCCTACTTGGACCTTGACGTGGTTCTCTTGTTCCATGCCTTTTTGTATATTTTTCATGTTTTTCAGTTTATTCTATGCTTTCTTACTAATCCTTTTTTTAAAATATATTTTACATGAAAATCTAAGTAATTGGACAAAGTATAATCATTGCAAATGTGTGAACAAACTAAACTTTAAATTACACCAGCTCGAGTCTCACTCCAATTCTCATGGCCTAATGTCTGCATTATAAAAGGACAGTTTATCCTGTGTCTACACCTTCCAGCTGGTCCTATAGACTATAATTACCATTATGGACCTTTGTGACATCATTTCTCATGTATTGTCAGAGCTTCATCGTACAATCAACAAAACGCTTTAAGCGTACTAAAGAGTTTAAACATTAAAAAATACATGTTGGGAGTTTTATTTCAAGCACACACCTAATTTCCATCAATAAAATGAGTACCAGAAACTTCGGTTAACTATACTTCCCAACACTTTATTCGCGTACGCTCCCCATAGTGTAGTTGTTGTTGTTGTTATTTCAAGCACGTGATGACGTGTTCACGTTTTTCTTGTTCCCAACTTCCTTCTTCCCGCCTTCGCTGGTCTTCCTCAACTGCTCAACCCCCACCCCCAAGATGGCGTCAGATAGCCCAGCGACTGGTTCGCTGACATTCTGCCTGACACAGCTGTCAGCAGCGAGGGAGAAGCCAGAATCCGACTCAGTTATCCCTGCTCTGTTGGCAATTCGGACGCGCCACATTCAGCAGCCAGGGGGAATTGAGCGTTTCCGGACGCGAGGCGGCCTAGAGCCCCTCCTTGCTCTTGTTTCCTCGTGCGCACGCGCAGCGGGAGGGGGCGCTGGTGTACGTTCTTCACGTAAAACCTTACTAGATCTCGCGCTAAGCGTTCTGGCGAATTGTTGCACGGAAGAGGGATGCCGAGTTCAGGTTAGATAATTTTGGCTAACTCGCTTAGTATCTAGAACGTTTTGAAGCTTTATCGTTGTCTGTAAAAATGTAGCTCAAACTCAACCAATATTTCCTGGATGACTTGTGCATGGTTTTATTTTGCAGGTGCGCTTGTTAGGAGGAATTTCCCCTCTGGGTGAGTGACGTATGTACTGGAATGGGTCAGTCTGAACTCCGCCCCCTCTTGGGTTGTTTTTTTATTTTTTGTAAATTCTTGTTCTGCCACGTCAGCGTTTCCGTTTCAAAAGTTGTCGTGGTCCGTCACAATCGATTTTTGTTTTATGGGAGGAGCGTAGCACGTTCAAAGCGGACTTTGATGGCAATGCTTTAATTGTTAGATGGTGTTTATCTGTATTAAAAATGTAAAAAGATTTAACTTGAGAGTTTCCTGTTTTATTATGTATCATTTTTAACATCAATTTGCCTTTTTAGGATTGTTTATTTTAAAACGTATTCATTCCTTTTTTGAGTAAGGAGAGAGAAAATCAATCAGAGAGCCCCTGGTGCTTTCACAACTTTTGTGTTTTGTAGATTTTAGAGACCTGTAGATTGGTAGCTAGACGTTCACAAATATGAGTCAGGTAAAGTAATATGATGCCCACAACCGAGGTTTGCAGAATGATACAGTGATTAGAGTTTATGCCTGGAGACCACCACTAGCATCATAAAATTTGCTAATATGAGAATGAAGAATCATGGTCTAGGACACTTCTCTAAATAATCCATAGGACAACAGTTTGAGTTATTTAAAAAATACTTGAATTGTAGATTATATTCTTATTTTGAGCTTGTCATCACAATTTGTGATTAGTTCAGAATAGAGAATGACATGACAAATTTTTACCCATCCTTGCGTGAACTCATTTTCCTGTCCTATCCCCACAAGTTCGTTTTCTGTCCCTGCCCCATTCCTGCAAGCTGCCCTCATCTGCACAAGCCTCAAACACTTTAAAATCATAAGTGTTTGAGGCTTGTGCTGTTAAGGCAGCGCTTAGAGGAATGGGACAGGTTCAGCAACAAAACTCATGGGGAAGGGACGGGGAAATTGAGTTCCTGCGGGGACAGGGAAAAATTTGTCCCCCTGTCATTCTCTAGTTCAGAACAACCCTCAAAAAACCTATCACCAACTGTAAGCAGCCTTAATGGCTTTATAAGTGGGACACATTTTGCTGCTGCAAAGAAAGAAATGTGCTATGGTGCAGTCCAGTAGGAGGAAAGAAGCAGGAGTTGGGAGATGTTAGTTAGCATCAATAAAAATTGTTTGAACCTAATCATTTTGGCTTTGATATGCAATAATGTTTAGCTATCATCATTAGTTTTTTGGTGGAATTATTAGCATATGTGGTGTTGAGACTTAATAAAAGATGAGCGAAAACAGTAATATCTCAAATATTTGAGATGCATGTGTTCTTTCTTATTAATCTAATGAAGGCAATTTGGATGCATCATTTGATACATTATTTTTAATAATAGAATTCACCTGTAATAAACAGTGATATTTAATTTTTTTTTGGGGGGTGTCTAATGTATTTCTTTGTTAGATTTTAATTTTCAAGTTGCATACTGATGCTTATTTTCTTTTATTAGCAAACTGATTTCTCCATAAGTTCTCATCTTAGTACAGTAGTATGATATTTTAATGAAATCTCCAGTAGCTTTAATTAGTGGGTGTCTCCCCTCTACTCCACTAAGTAACCACAATGGAGCCATATAACCTCTCTTTGCCCTTTATACTTAATATACTATAAGCATTTTGGAACAGCAACATTGAGGGAGGTTTCTTTGAGCTAGAATTTGACTGTATTACTCTTCTTTTCTCCCCCCCCCCCCCCCCCCCCAGTCTCCATACTTGCTTCTGTGACTGTGGAAAGCATTCAGAACCGTGCTGCACGAGCACTGGGAAACCTTGCAGTAGATCTTGATAGTACCAACATCATTCATGAGTCTGGTGAGTTATGGAGGAGGTTGGGGTAGAGAACTAATAGACATTTAAAGATGAAGAGATGGAATGCTTTGCCTGTGTTCAGCCTGGGAGCTGCAGGCGACTTGCCAGTAACTTGCTGGTTGAGTCTTATGTTCTGTATATCGCTGTTGTTGACTGAGCCTAGAATGTAACATGTTGTAAGGAGTAATAATTTGGTAGGATGAACTTGCAATGATTAATTCTACTAGAGAATTTAAAGGTATGTTTTTGGTATTGAAAGTTTCCTTCTCTTTTTTTTATTTTGACCCTCCTAGGAGTCGTGTCCAGCCTTGTCCAAATCCTGAAGACCACTCAGGATAGCAACTGCTTGCAAAGTGCCATACGGGCCCTCCGGAACCTGGCAGATACACCCATCCACTGCCTGAATCTCACACGCCATGGTGCTATAAAGCCCATTGCAGAGACACTGGGCTCAGAGGACCTTGCTCTGGCCGCTGCTGGAGCTCGTGCTATAGCAGCTCTCACAAAGACTTGCAGCCCAGACTGTGCTGAGCAGCTCTCAGCAGCAGATGGTGTGGCAAAGCTGGTGGCACTGGCTGGCCATGCCAAGAAGACAATTAGGGACTCTGTGCTAACTGCACTGGCCAACATCTGTGCCCAGGGCTTCATGCGCCCTACCATAGGCAGTGCTGGTGGTATTGGTCTCCTAGTAGAGGAAGTGCGAGCCGAGTCACCAGCCACTGTGACTTTTCTCTATGTTCGTGCCCTTTGCCTGTGCTGTCGGGAGGCTGTAAACCGGGCACGATTGAGGGAGGCAAGAGGATTGGAGCTGCTGCTGGCCTTGCTGAGAGATGGACGCTATCATCTAGCCCACACTAGGATTGTGATGGCCTTTCTGAACTTCTTGTATGATGAGGTGGCCCTGGATTACTTGCAAAGCCACGGGTTAGTGCAACTGCTGGTTGCTCGACTAGAGGCACTTACTCAGGCATCCCAGAAAGCAGTATCTACAGTGCTAGAAGAAGATGATGATGATGATGGCCACCAGGCAGCTTCTTATGACTTTCCCTCAGAGTGGAATCGTAGGCCTGATGTGGAAGTGGCACAGGCAGGGGAATCCTCTAGTTTCCTGAGTCTCAGGTATGTAGGGGAACTTGGGGGTAGAAATAATTCATAAAAGTGATAGAAAAAATAAAACAGATCTACTCCCTCACCTTTTTCTGTTTCCTTTTTTGTCTAACATTAGCTCTTTAGAGGTAACTTTTTTTTTAAGAGATTTCAGCTTGCTAACATTATTCATGAGTCTGAGCATTCTACACACTCAAATAGATCGTAAATGACCCAGAGTATACATGCATAAAAAGTAGTTCTATAGGAACACTATACCTGTTCTTATGTGGTATATGCATAGGCTTTCTCAGGGGCAGGATTGGCACTTGTGTGCATATTTTATAAAATACGTATGTGTGTTCACCTAATTCTTATTGACCCATGCATGCACATACAGTACTTGCATCTGACTTAGAGCAGGTGTTAGTGTATGAGCCTACTTTAAAGTAATTTTCTATAGGTACACATACTGCCTTTATAAAATGGGGATTAATCCCCCCCCAAAAAAAAAACAAAAACCCAATAAACAGGCAAATGTGATGTCCAATCCAACAAACTTCAATTTTATTATATTCCGTAGTGTTCTTTATAAAATGGGCTCAGCATATATACTTAAGCACCTTTCCTGGTTAAGCATCCTGTTATACCAGAACTTTCTCCTCTTTCGTCTCATCTCTTCCTTTCTTTCCCACCCTCCTGTTCACATTTGCTGTGGGTTTTTGTAACCCAACAGTTCCTTCAGTCATTTTTCTTCCAGCTGGGATTCTGGCATCACAAGTCTTCATTCACAACTACTTGAGAGTTTTCCAACATTTTAATAATCTGGTCATTGCTAAAGTGGTTTGAGGATGGGAGCCATGCACCAGAGCTGCTCCTAGAACACTGTGTCATGAGCTTTAAATCTGGCTACCAGGTATTGCTTGGAAGGATATATCTTCTCCTAAAAATTATGAATGCCACCTTAATGGCATTCTTAACCAACCCAAGGTGTAGAAGACCCAACTTGTTAACCTTCTCTGTCAGTGTGTAGAAATGTTTTTGAGCTGCTTGGCTAACTCATATGCTATCTAGACTTCCTTTGTTTTCCCTCCCACTCTCTCTCTCTCTCTCCTTTCAGTAATGGTGTGCCCTTTTCCTGCTCCCTAGGTCCTATCTATTGTCTGAGGGTTATATCGCCAGCACAGGAGATCTCTCACCTCAGTGGTCTCCTGAAAGTGGTGGACCTGAGCTAGAAACACAGGACCTGTTGGGGTCTGCCAGCTCTCCTCCCTGCCACCAGTATGAGTGTCCCGGCCCTTCAAAGGAGTTGCCATTGCTGTTTGCTTCCGAAGCAAGAACTGAGACTTCAGTGTTCATCCCTTCAGAAGATACCCAAATGACTTTACTCCTAAATGGTCCCAACACTGAAGAAGCAGAGGAGAAAGAGCCCATAGAGAATACAGACCCTATCGAGAAGCACTCTCTTCTGCAAACTCCTATGAACTGTTCAAGTGCCATGGAACCCCAAGAAGAGAGAGAACCCTCCCTGTCACCCTCAGTAGCACAAGACTCAACATCCGAGACCTGTTTACCACCGAAAGGACTTTGCCATGAGTGGAAGACTCCCACCTTTTCCCGCAGAAGGAGGACCAAGTGCCGCTCTATCTCTAGTTCCAGTGAAGGTTCCTCAAGCTTTTCAGAAGCCCCTGCTGCTGTCTCTACACCAATTCATGAACCTACACTGGGAAGTAGCGTGCATTCCTCTCTCCAAGAGATCCTTTTGAATTCAGTGTCTCCTTACAGTGCTTCTTCCTCCATCTGCCGGACTGAGGAATGGGGTCCTGAAACTCCTGTCCTCCTGTTTCTGTCACGCTTTTCCCAAGTGCTGGATCCAAGCCTCATTCTGGTGACAGAGCCAGTGCTTAGAAGTCTTCTATCCTATGCATCTCTCTGGCCCAAGCCTAGCCCCCGCTGCTTCCGCCTCCTGCATCGCCTCACCTGCAATCCCAACTGCCTAGAGGCTTTTGTGCGTATCTATGGGGTTTCCCATATTCGCCATAGGTTGGTGCTGGGACTCCCTGCTCCAGGGGAGGAGACTCAAAAGCAAGTGACGCAAGCAAGTGAAGGAAGGATGAAGGAACTGGGTAAGCAGGGTAATAATTTGATTGTGAGGACAAAAGAGGTTGTTTGGAGAAAGGGCAGAGGAAAGGAATGATCACAGTGGTGGTGGGAAGGATAGGAAAAATAGGGGTTAAAGGCAGTTGTTACCAGAGAGAGGTTAATAGCATTCTGATTTTACCATCCAGCAGCATCTGTTATCTTGTAATTCTTGGTTTTCTTAGAGAAACTGGAACTGCAAGGTCCATAGGTGCAATAGGAGAAAAGCCAAATTTGGCTCAGCTTCAGCTTAGTTACTTGTACCATCCATTAATTCTGAAATTTGGCATGCCACCCTGCCTTGTGACTTTGCATCCAGCTTCTGCTTCTGCAATGAACACTGTACCCAGAGAAGAGCAGTTGGGGAGGGGGATATGAAGTGGGAAGAGTGATAGAAGAAATAACAGTAGGAAAAGGAGAGCAAGCATGGAGGAACCAGGAATTTGAAGAGAATAGAGGTATTGTGGGGACTTCGAGAGGAGAATACAAGCACAGGGGTACATGGGAAGAAAATAGATATTAATAAAGCAGTTGAATAGGGGGTGGAGCTGGGAGAAAAAGTTTTGTAGTGCTTCCTTCCTCTCTTCTTTAAATCTTAGAGGGAGTAGAACTTACAATTTGTGGTCATATTAAAAACCAGATTGGCTGTGGTGACGTTAGGGCACATTTGGAAGACTTGCTCTAAAAGTGGTAAATTCTTCCAGGCCTTAGTGCGTGCAGACAGGTTAATTTTCAGGCTATCCCAATGGATTTGCATGCATACTACCACCATTGTATGCAGATCTAGTTTATACATAACCATTAGGGTGACCTGAAAACTTGTATCTGTTTGCTGTCCTTGAGGACAGCAACTACTGCTTCCCTAAAACCATTTAATAGTTAATAACCAATGCAGTAGGTCAAGCCTATGGAATGTTTGGCATTATTTGATGAACTCTCTTTCTCTCTCTTTCTAGGAGAAGCTCTGCTACGGAACCTCAGTGTGCAAGCAGAGTCATCCTTTGGTGTTGGCACACTGACACATCTGCTGCTATCGGGAACAGAAGCAGAGCGGACAGCCTGTGCTGTGGCATTGCCCTTCATCTGCAGGTCATTGAAACCTACCAGTTCATTTTTCCCTATTAAGTCAAAAAGGTGTCCTTAAAAAAAATATATATATATATATATATTGAGGAAAAGAAAATGTACAAAAAGTACTCTTAAGTTACCACATGTACTTAAATATAAACCGAGGTAATGTTTTTCCCCGTAAAAGGAGGGAAAAGGTTGACTCGAATATAAGCCAGACTTGCAGCAGTCTCGCAAGGTTACTGTGGAAACTTGAATCAGCCATTTTGAGTAGTGAGACTGCACGGGCATAGAATCGCTTTTTTCCTGACTCACTACTAGACCAGCAGGACTTAAGGTAGGCTCAGGGAGAGGCCTGCAATGGGTCTGAGAGGAAAAACTCGAATATAAACCAAGACCCACATTTTTGGCGCATTTTGTTTGCCCCAAAATCTAAGTTTATATTTGAGTATATACAGTAGATGTAAAACATTAATAAAGCTGGCCAAGAAAATTTGAGAGAAAATTTACTAAAAGGCCAAAGGTAATGATGATGTCTTTCAAATAAGTTAAAAAACAAGAAACCAGTCCAAGAGACGCCATTAGTTGATAAGACTCTTGATGATGATAAGGCCGAAGTAAAAAAAACTCTTTTTCATCCCTCCAGACTGACACAGAACTGATGGGTTATAATGCACCTCTACCAGCAGGTACAGGCTAACTTTTGACTGTAGTATAAGTGTGCTGTGCAGTCCCAACTACAATCGGTCTGTTCTCAGTCTCCAGCAGGTGGAGGTGGTAAGCCTATGCAGTCTTTCCTTGGTTTAGTGTAGGTTTGTTGGATTTTGGTTAGTGGTCTGGTTCCTGGTTGTATTGCCGGATTGAGCTTGGGAACCTTTCGGGGTACGTCTGTCTTCGGGAGTGCCACACTTGACTGGCTAAGTCCCTCCCCCCATTTCCCCTACTTCCCCCAAAAGTTTTACATTAGAGGTGCCTCAGCTGTAAGCCTTGCCACCAAAATTCAGGCAAGGCATATAGCTTTGAGCAGTGTTCTTCAACTTTTTTACACCTATGGACCGGCGGAAATAAAAGAATTATTTTGTGGACTGGCAATTGAAGAGCACTGGGCTAAGTCGTGGGCCAGACCCCACCCATCTCCACCCAGACCCCGCCCCCATAATAGTACTAATTGTAATACTATTTTTTCCATTCATTTTTCATAATCTTATAAACAACACATAATGCTTAACCACAAAATTAAACTACACAAAGCAGACTGTATGCTTTTCAACATTCATTCCTACCAGAACACAGATAACCCCTGTGCAAGCACAGGACTAAAAATGAAAAGTACTAATATATACAAACGAAACCCTAAGATTCAAGACTCTGCATGCAGTACAACCCCAGAGAAAAAGAAACATTTATTTCTTCTTGAACAGTGCAAAATATAGACAGCAGATGAAAATTCTCAAAATTGACACAATTCAATCACTAAATTGAAAATAAAATAATTCCCCCTACATAAGAACATAAGAACATAAGTAGTGCCTCTGCCGGGTCAGACCAGAGGTCCATCCCGCCCAGCAGTCCGCCCCCGCGGCGGCCCAACAGGTCATGACCTGCCTTAATCACCAGAAGGGGCCCCCTTGCCCCCTAGGTTTCTCATCGAAGTCCTATCTTCCCATCAATGTCCTAACCCTCCGGCCTTGCACCTGCACGACCTGGTGAGCTGTCTATACTTATGCAACACCCCAGCACCACCCTCAGTACCCCACGATCCCCTTTTCCCTCAGGAATCTGTCCAATCCCTGTTTGAATCCCTGTACTGTACTCTGCCGGATCACTTCCTCCGGGAGCGCATTCCATTTGTCCACGACCCTTTGGGTGAAGAAAAACTTCCTTGCATTTGATTTGAACCTATCTCCCTTCAGTTTCTCTAAGTGCCCCCTTGTACCTGTCGTCCCTTTTAGTCTGAAGAACCTGTCCCTGTCCACCCTCTCTATGCCCCTAAGTATTTTGAAGGTCTCTATCATATCCCCCCTGAGCCTCCTTTTTTCCAGAGAGAAGAGCCCCAGTTTATCCAGCCTCTCAGCATATGGGAAGTTTTCCAGCCCTCTTACCAGTTTCGTTGCCCTCCTTTGGACTCTCTCAAGAACTGCCATGTCCTTCTTGAGGTGCGGCGACCAATATTGAACGCAGTATTCCAGATGTGGGCGCACCATCGCTCGATACAGCGGCATGATGACTTCCCGCGTCCTGGTTGATATGCCCCTCTTGATGATGCCCAGCATCCTGTTGGCTTTCTTCGAGGCTGCTGCACACTGTGCGGATGGTTTCATGGATGGATCCACTAGCACACCCAAGTCTCTCTCAAGTCCGGTGTCTTCCAGCAATCTCCCCCCCATTTTATACTCGAACAACGGGTTCTTTTTCCCTATGTGCATGACCTTGCATTTATCTACGTTAAAGCGCATTTGCCATTTGCCCAGTCCTCCAGCTTATCGAGGTCCCTTTGCAGTTCCTCACACTCCTCCCTGGTCCTAACTCTGGCGCAGAGCTTGGTATCGTCTGCAAATTTTATAACCTCACACTTTGCCTCCGTTTCCAGGTCATTGATAAATATGTTGAAGAGTAGCGGCCCCAGCACCGATCCCTGCGGCACACCGCTCGTGACTCCCCGCCAGTCAGAATATTGGCCCTTTACTCCGACCCTCTGTAGTCTACCTGACAGCCAGTGCTTGATCCATCTGTGTACATCCCAGCCCACCCCGTGGTTCCACAGCTTCCCAAGCAGCCTTTCATGTGGCACCTTGTCAAAGGCCTTTGTTGTCTCCCTCCCTCCATATGCCATCCCTTCATCACAGGCAGTTGGGTGAGGCTGGATGTCCTGCCCTCTCTTGTTTACAAACAACGCCTTGATTAAGCCAGCTGTCTCTCTTGTCTTCCTCCCCCTCTGCAATTCTGCTATATCTTTTTTGAGATGTAGCGACCAGAATTGCACACGGTATTCAAGGTGTAGCTGCCCCATGAAGCAATACAAGGACATTAAAACATTCTCATCTTTGTTTTCTTTAACAGGCTCTTGTGGCCTGAACAAGAATCTTACAGTAATCCCTCTTTGTCTATTTCACATCTAGAAACATACCTCGGATTGCAATTTAGACAACCAGTGGGTTTACATTAAAAAAACAGAACCTAAGCTTCTTTTAATAAGTATAAATTTAATGCTTTGTAAAACCAAGAACATCTTCTAACTAGTGCTAGATTTTTGAAACACAAGAAACATACCAGCACTCCCACCTGGCTGTTTATGCTGCCCGCGGCCGGCTCCCTCTTCCTCACTGCTGGTCCGCGGCCAGAACGTGTCTCGGATCTGAGGAGATCAGTTCAATGGCGGCTCCTCGCGCGTCCTGCACATCATCTGGAAGCTATTCCTCTGACGTTGCGACGTCAGAGAGAAGGCTGCCGGATCCGGTGCAGGACACGCGTAGGAGCCGCCACCAGCTTTGTGAACTGACCTCCTCAGGCCTGAGGCACGTTCCGGCCTCAGACTGGCAGGAAATTTCTGTGGACCGGCACTGATCCAAGGACCGGCAGTTGAAGAACAGTGGCTTTGAGAATCAGTGGGGTCTGTTCTATTTAAATTAGTTATATTGGAAAAAAAAAAGTCCTGAGGCAATGTTGGTCTGAAGGGAAGCTTTCAATTAAGTTTAATTGATTTTTATTGCTAACCAGCACTTTATTTTCCCTTGTAGCAGTTTTCGCAATGAGCTCTTTTAAAAAACTTAAAAAGTGCTCATTGTGTTTCAGGCGCGTGGTTGGTGTGCACTGGCCACCATGAAGGGGAATCCTAGTCAGCTTCAGGTGCCAGCGAGCAGGGTTCCCTTTCGCGCATGCACCAATTGTTGGCAGTGGGGAAGCCCGGGCTTACCCTACCGCCCACACAGGAATTTCCTCAGCTGCCAACAGTCAGGGAAATAAGGTTTCCCTTACCGTCGATAGTGCTGGGGACTCCCTTACCGCTTTTGCCAGCTTGCCTGCTTTAGCGGCTGGGTCTGTTCAGGTGTCTCTGACACTACAGGCCTCGGGGGAGTTTTTTCGGCAAGTTTTTTGCTGGTTTTGGCAGGAAGCTTTTGCCTGTGGCCTCAGATGACCTTCCTCCTGTCTTAGAAACAGGAACTGGTTTTAAATGTGTCTCCTGCTTCTGCAGTGAATGTTTTTTTGCCGGGGGAGGGGTGAGGGGTGTGTTTGCCCCTGATTTTTGTCTTAGCCATGTACAAGGTTTACTTACAGGCGGCCGGGGGTCCTGTTTCTTCCTCGGGGGTCTCTGGTTTTTCGGGGGACGATGACTTTGCCTTCTATGTCTACATCTGTTTGGCCCCCCCCTCGGTGTTTGTTGCTGCCCAGTCCCCCGTCTTCATTCAAGCCAGCCTTTGTTGGATATCCAAAATTCTCTTGGGGGAACGGATGAAGTGGACATATGTTTTTCAGAGATGCTGGCTGGCAAGGATGCATTGGTAGTACACATTTTTCACCAGGAAGAGCTGCAGGAGCTTATTCTTTAGGATTCGTCAGTTTTGCGCTTTGAGGAGGATATGAATGACCCCCCCCTCCCCCCGTGTGTAGTGGACCCTCTGCTTCCCGTTCTTTTCCTATGCATCAGGATATTTGGGATGTTGTGCACATGTAGTGGAATATGCTGGACGCGCCTTTTCAGTTAGTGAGGTCCATTGCTCAGCTTTAACCTATTCCTGATGGGTATAGGGATACTTTTTGTGGTGGATGCAGCGATCTTGGCTATTGCGCATAGGCATATGGTGCCGGTTGAAGGCAGTTCAGCCTTGCGGGGTGCTCGAGATTGTAAATTGGAGTCTCTTCTTAAGCAAAGTTTTGATGTGGCTGCTTTGGCAGTCCAGGTGGCGATTTGTGGCAGTTTGGTCACTCAGGCTTGTTTATGGTGGTCTGAGCGGGTCCTTGACTGGGAATCAGATGACTGGTCCTTGGTGGATCTGGAGGTGGCTAAGCTTGAGCTTGGCACTTCTTATCTCTCGGATGCCATGTATGATTTGTTACGGGCTTCAGCCAAGTCCATGGCTCTTAGAGTGGCTTCTTGCCGAACCCTGTGGCTTCGGGGTTGGTCGGTGGATGTGACGTCTAATGCTAAGCTCAGTAAATTTCCTTTTTGGTGCTCTTTTCTGTTTGGGGAAAAGTTGGATAAGTTGTTTCAGGCCTTGACTAATTCTAAGGTGCCCTGTCTTCCTGAAGACCGTCCTTGCCTAATTTCACGGGGTGGCGTTGCCCTGGGATGTTTGCGTGATTTTTATTAGTACCCCCCTAGTTGGGAGGCGGCGGCTTTTCCTCCTAGGATCCGTTTCTTTCAGCGCATGCAGTCCTTTTGGGGTGCCCACCGTGACGCCTCTGGAGGCCCCTCTGCCCACCTAGCCCAATGACTTTTTGCGGGCCTTTCCCCTGGTGCTGGTGGGAGCCCATTTGTGGGAGTTTTACCGGATGTGAGCCAAGATCACAATGGATTAGTGGGTTCTGAAAGTGATTTGGGCGACTATGCTGTGGAGTTTTCCTGGCCCTTTTGGTCTGGAAACGGCTTCATGGACTTTCACCAAGATTTAGTGGTGGTGGCAGCCTTGCACAAGGAGGGCATTCTGGTTCAACTGGTTGATTCAAGCAAAGTCATTTCAGGAGAGAAGCTGGTTGATTCCGTCTCAGTGCCTGGTGTATCTGGGGGTTCACTTTTCAGCTTGGGGAGAGTCTTTCTTCCAGAGGCCCATGTGTTCAAGTTACAGACTTGAATTTGCTTCCTTATGGACTGTCGGTGTCCTTGGGCACAAGATTTTCTCCAGGTCTTGGGCTCGATGGCGGCCTCCCTGGACGTGGTCAGGTGGGCCCAGGCTCACATGCGCCCACTTCAGTATGCTCTTCTTTGGTGGTGGTCACCTCAAGACGCATGATCTGGACTGTCCTGTTCCTCTTCGGGAGTGAGTTCAACGCAGCCTCCACTGGTGGCTACGCTCTTCCAGTCTGGTGCAGGGCGTGAGTCTGGATCAGCCTCAGTGGACAGGGCTTCTCATGGACGCCAGTCTCGTCAGTTGGGGAGTACAATGTTTTGGTTGCTCTGTTCAGGGCAGCTGGTCTTCGGAGAGGCGTCCTGATTAATCAGTGTTCTGGAGACCAGAGCCATCCAGTTGTTATTACTAGCTTTCCAGACATTGCTGAAGGGCAAATCGGTTCGGGTTCTCTGACAATGCCACGGCGATGGCTTACGTCAGTCATCAGGGGGGAACCAAGAGTCGTCTGGTGACGCAGAAGACATCTCTTCTCATGGATTTGACAGAGACTCATCTTCTAGACATCTCGGCTTCCCAAATAGTGGGAATGGAGAACATCCAGGCAGACATCTCAGTCATCATGTGCTGGATCCCGGCAAGTGGTGTCTCAGTCCTGCAGCCTTTGAGTTGATTGTGCAGGCCTGGGTCCGGCCAGTCATGGACCTAATGGCCATGAGTGTCAATTCCAAAATGTAACAGTTCAATCAGCGAAGAACTTACCAAGCTGAGGGGCTGGATGCTCTGGTGCAGCCTTAACCGACTGATGGCCTCCTGTATGTTTTTCCCCTGTGGCCGATGGTAGGCAGAGTCATTCTTCGCATTGCTTGACACAGCAGCCGTGTGATTCTGGTGGCTCTGGATTGGCCCAGGCACCCATGTGGAACACAGATCTGGTTCGTCCTCTTGTGGCAGATCTCTTCCGCTGCCCCTCTCACCTGACCTTCTGACTCTTGGCTCTTGAAAGGGAACGTCAAGTATGAAAGGTTATTCAGATAAGGTAATCTCCACTCTCTTGGGTTTTTGGAAACTTTCTACCTCTCGGGCCTATGTGGTGGTCTGTGCTTAGCATGGTCCATTTTTATGGTTCTTTGTCTCACATCTGGAGTTCTTGCAGGATAGCCTGGACAGGGTCCTAACATGGCCTTCCCTCCGTGTTCAGCTTGCAGCTTTGTCTGCTTTTCACGGCTTGTTGCTTGGTCAGCGTTGGGCCTCTTCAGATGTGATTCGTTTCTTGAGAGTGGTTAGATTATTCCTTTCTCCAGTGCGTCCTTCGGTTCCAGCCTTTGATCTCAATCTGGTGCTCTTGGTGCCTGTTCATCCTCCTTTCAAGCCTTTGGGCTCCTGCGCACTGAAAGACCTTACTCTTAAGGTGGTGTTCCTGGTGGCCATTATTTCTGCAAAAAACGTTTCTGAACTGCAGGCCTTTTCGTGTAGGCCTCCCTTCCTGGAGTTCTCTAGGGAGCAGGTCGTGCTGCGGCTGGTTCCCTGTTTCTGCTGAAGGTGATTTCACTTTTTCATGCAAACCAGTCCGTTGTCCTCCTGGTCTTGGGTAGTCGGGAGGCTCTGTGGAGCAGAGACAGTTGTACAGATTGGATGTCCGTAGGGACCTTTGCACTTATATTAAGTGGACCAAAGAGTTTGTCAGTCTGATCGTCTTTTCGTACTGTTAGAGGTCTTCATAATGAGGATGGTGCTTCCAAGACTATGATTGCACATTGGATCAAAGAAGCTATCACTTCAGTGTACCTTCTTCAGAAGAAAACTGTTGCGGAGTTTCTCAAAGTTCTTTCCACTTGGGGACAGGCGGCTTCTTAGGCTGAGTCTTCTCTTGTGGCTCCGGTGGATATCTGTAAAGCTGCAGTTTGGTCTTCTCTCCATTCCTTTGTGTGACGCTACCATGTGGATGTTCAGGCGAGTCAGGACATGGTGTTCAGTGAGTGTGTTCTTGTGGCGGCCCTTTGGGAGTCCCACCTATAATGGGTACTGCTTTAGTACATCTCATCAGTTCTGTGCTGGTCTGGAGGAGAAATTAGGTTCTTACCAGCTAATTTTCTTTCTTTTAGTCTCCCCAGACCGGCACAGATCCTGCCCTGTCATTTTTATTCGGTGTTTTGTGCAAAGAGTGTGTGTTTTTTGTCTGGGTTGTTAACCCTTTCAGGACCATAAGGATCGTAGGCCAATTTTTGTGGTTTTGACGACATTTTTATGGTAAAAAGGGCTTGCAGATGCCAAAAAATTGATTTTTTTTGTGAAATATCATTATTTTTTTTAAAAAAAATCAAACTTCTGGCTTATGGACAGTGTGGCAAGTGAATCTTCTCGTCAATCTGGCAACGACGCTAATGAATGAATGTCGGAACCAGTTTGTTTACATAAAGGCAGTATCATATGGAATCCGTACATATCAAATTTAGAACTGTAGACTATCCCAATCAAAATTTATAGGATTTTAAAGTTATGGGACAAATATGTCCCTTGGTCCTGAAAGGGTTAAGGGAGATTATAAGAACAGTATTTCTCTATGTTGGTTGCTATTCTCCTTTTGAGAGTGATGTTGCTGTTTATAGGTCAGTTATTAGTTTTTCTTAGTTCTGCTTGACTATTCGTCAGAATGTTTTTACTTGGGACTGCACAGCTCACTTGTTCTACAGTCAGAAGTTAGTATCTCTGCCTCCACCTGCTGGTAGAGGTGCATTATAACCCATCAGTTTTGTGCCGGTCTGGAGGGACTAAAAGAAAATTAGCAGATAAGAACCTAATTTCTCCTTCTCTTCAAACTTTACTGTGGAAGATGTTTGAGATTTCCACATGTCAATTTGTTTTAGTTCCTACAATCCTCAAGTATAGCAAATCACCAGGATATGATGGTTTTCATCTTGGAGCTCTTTAGGAACTCAAATATGAAATTGCAGACCTGTTGATAATTTATAACATAGCATTTAAATCTGCCTCTCTACCTGAAAACTGGAAGATAGCCAATGTGACGGCAGTTTTAAAAAGGACTCAAGAGGTGATCCAAGTAACTTGACATCAGAAAGCCTACTGTTGCTGCTTGATTAAATTATGAGAGCTGTTAAGAAAAAAATGATGGTCATTTGGATAAACATGGATTTTATAAAGGGAAATTGTGTTTTACTAATCTATTAGAATTCTTTGAAAATATGAAATGGTGCAATTTTCAGGGCCTAGTACTTAATTTACTCCTTTTCCAGAAAACGAATAACAAGTGAAATGGTCAAATCTACAGATGATACAAAATAGATATTCAAAATAATTAAAATAAAGCAGAGCATCTAAATAGCAAATGAAATTTTAATATAATCATGTATAAATTAAGAGTAAGAGCTATAAAAAGAAACAAGATGCTAGAATTCCTATTAATTAGTAGAAATAAGAATTATACATAAGTATTTTTGAAAAAAGTTAAGGAAGAAATTGAAATTAAAGCAAGAAGGTCCAAGCCATTTTTTTTTCTAACAGATGGAAGACTTAATCCCCCCCCCCCCGAGCTGGTAGGAATAATATTATTCATAATCTACCATTTACCATTTCCTTTTAGGAATATGAGACATAGTAATTGTGGTATAAACTAAGCAGAAATTGTGAGGAATCCCCCCCAAATATAGGATAAAATAGTAAAAAGTTTTCAAGCCCTAGGTGCACACATATTAAATATGTGATGGTGTATCCCAGCCCCATTGAAGTTGTGTAAATCGAGAAATAATTTGTAGAGCTAAAAGAGCTAGGGAAGTATAGAAAGCCCCCCAATCTTTCTTTTTTTTCTATTTGGAAAAGAGGGAGGGGAGAAGAAAGAGTCTTGTCGCGGTGGAACAGTGTTGTGGCTTTTATAGTTGATGAACCTGTCACAGTTGAAGTCAATAGTTCCCACAGATTACCAACTTTAATTTGAATTGCATGAGAGATGCATATATGTAGAGAAGGAAAGAAAGAGGAATGAATCCTGTCTGTATATTGGTAGTCCCCATACCTGTCCAAATGTATAGCCTCCATTGCATACAAGTTTCTTTCATACATATTCATTGTGAATCTCCTGAAAATCCTATTGGCTGGTAGTCTTCCAGGACAAAGTTTGGCAACTACTGCTCTGTATATTTTATTTATTCTCCCTTGATTTCCTGCCTTATCAGTAGAAGTTCAGAACAGATTCTGAACTAAAACAGAAAATGCATAACTAGCAAAAACAAGTGTAGAAGACAAATCCCTATAGTGCAGAGAGCCAACTCAGTAAATTATCTTCTCTGCTGCTGGAAGTGGTGCTTTTGATGGGTGCTACTGCTGGCTCAGCAGTCCGAGTTGCATGCGATGCTCAGTGCATGCTTTTCTCAGCTTTTTGAGCTTGAGAATATCAAGATGGTAATGGAGTTTCAGAAGGGGGAAGTGTAGGTAGTGATGTGTGCAGTGCAGACAGTGGGGTCCAGTACTGCACCATCAGTGCTACCCATTTGTTTACACAATCCAAGGCCTGTGTTGAAACTAGGAAAGACCTGTAACTGTCAGTAAGGAGATCATGCTCTTTTGCATCATGTTCTTAATATCTGGCAGCAACTTAGATACTAGTAGAGTCTTGGTGGTGACTTCTCTATGGCAGACCTGATCAGATTCTTTAGTTAGCATACCATTGTTTCACGTCACACCAACTGGGAAACTTACTAGCACAAAGAGTGTGCATCAACATATAATTTATTCCCACTGCTTCATTTATTGGTGTTTTTACAGCCATCAAAACTGGTTAAAGTATCCTTTTAAAACAGGAGTCTTTAGACTTAAAAAACAGTGGTGCAGGTCTTCCATAAATTGAGATATGTTAAATGTTTGTTTTCCCACTCTCATGGATGGAGGAGTCGGCAACATTACTGCACGAGGAAAAACCATGCACAGTAAAAAACAAACAAACCCCCCAAAAACCTAAGCAAGACTGAAACCTGGAGATTTTGATTAAGCCGAACCCTTTTTTTTTTCTTGTCCTATGTAGGAAGGAGATGTTGATCCGGAAACTTCTTTTGGAAGGTGGAGGCCTGCGTTTGATGCTGGAATCGTTGGTAAGGAGTGAGGACCCGTTCTTCATCTGTACTGCAGCTGATTCCATTGTGACCCTTCTGGGTGGTTCTATGCAACACCAAGCAGAACATGAACAGCACATACTGGACTCCCCGCTATCCAAACGAGCAAGAAAGGACCCTGATGGAGGCTGCCGCTACCAGCACCTGCTAGAGGCAGGTCAAACGGATGTGAAGTTCCAGTTAGACAGTGGTGATGTTATAAGTGCAATACGAACAGAGATGACTGCTTCATCAGAGGTATTCCATGCCATGTTGGAGGGAGGCTACTTGGAGTCATGGCAAACACTGATCCCTATCCGTGACACTCCTCTGCCCGCTTTTTGCCTGGTTCTTCACTTCCTTCATGGCTGTCATGATAGCAGTTGCCCCACCCTGCTTGATCTTCATTGTGTGAATACGGAGGAAGATTTTAGGAGCTCGGCACTGGCCCCAGCTCTGGCTGCAGCGGACCGATTTCTTCTGCCAGGGTTACGGGCTCTGGTAGAAAATGTCATCTGTGAGACATATATGTGCCTCAGTAATCTTCATGCTGTCTACACGTTTAGTGAGCTTCACGGAAATTCTGGACTGCGGCGGCGCTGCTTGTGCTACCTGTTGCAACCAGAGCATGAACCCAGGGCAAGAGGGGAGAGTCTGGAGAGACTTTTGCAGGCAGCTGAGGACTTGGGCATTTTGATAGATGACTTACAAGATGTGGTAATGGAATACCTTGGCGGGAGGAATTAAAGAGGTAAAATACCACTCCCCTCTTGATAGTTCTTCAAAGACATTTTAAAGAATAAAATGGAAAGAGGAACAGTAACGATGCTGAAAAAGCAAAAGTAGAGGCAGGCAATGGAGTCCCAATGAGGTTTGTGCTTCAAGGACCAGATTTTGAATTTGACGGTTGCAGATCTAGTTAAAGGGGCCAGTGTCGAGAGTGTAACCAGGGCAGTTACTTTGGGGGTACCAAGTCTGCTTGAAGCTGAAGGAGAGATGGCCTGGTTGGGAGGCCCTTCCCAAATTTCTGCCATGGATCCCAACATTTTTAACATTGGCCTGGAGAAATGAGACCAGGACTGGGGGCAAGGTGGTAAGAAGGCTGAGGATGAAAGGAGAAGGAGAGCAGTATGACCCAGGAGGAAATGAGCAAGATTGATTAAACTTGATATCCCAATTTCTGCAAGATTCCAAACCTCAGAAGAAAGAATTTGGAATGGAACCCAGGTCTATGTCCTTTTACAACACATACGTCCCAAAGTGCAGGGATACGATATGCACATTAGTCCTTAGCCTCTTAACCTCTACAGCATTCTTAGCCACAGGAACTTGGGCCAGAAGTGGAATTCAGGTCTCTTCCACATCATTTCCTTTTGATTCCTATGCTAATAGAGGAGGAGGGGAATGTTTAAACTTAATTGTATAGAAGCAGGGGATGTTAATATTAAGGGTACTGTGGGAGAGGCATTTTAAACTTTACCAGTGTTTGCTTACAGTGTAAGTACAAAAGAAAGTGAATTGTAAAAATGTAAATAAATAGGGAGAGGGAAGCACTAATGTACAGCAAGTGGAAAATACTAGTAGCAACTCGGTTCTGGAAAACCTTCTAGCCAGATTGGTTTAACCTCATACATATTGATTGTACATATCATGAAAACCAGTCTGGTAAGAGGTACTCCAGGACTGGCTTTAGAAATACTGCTTCAGAGGAAGAATGTTAATTAAGAATGTAAATGTACATGAGGTGAGCAATAATTTTCCCCCAAAGGGGAATGCTGTAACTTTAGTTTTGCATCAAGTTAAAAATGTTGATACCAGAACTGTACAGAGCATGAAGAAAGAAAAAGAAATATGCACACCAGACATAGTATGATCCTTCTCTTTATTTACCTATAAAAAAGGCTGCAGATGCTTATGGCATAGCTGGTACTAGGAAAGACCTGGGCTAATGAACGAGAGATGCAAGATGTGGGGGCCAGATGGAAAAACTTATTGGTATCAGCGTAGGGCAGACAAGTAATAAGATAAAAGATAACCCAAGACAGCATTTTTTAAATTAAATCTATGCAACCAATGTAGTAGATTATACTGACCTCAAGACAGTTTTGTGTGTGTGGTTTGATTACTTCCAACATAAGTTCTGTAGTGTACAAAATGATCATCACCTAACTAGAGGTAAACTGCTGCGTTTATCTTAGTCTAATTATTCCAGTGCAGCAAACACTGCTAAGGTCACAGTGTTTAATTTCTGCACAGCACTGAAACTACGTCACCTCTTCAGTAGAAGTTAATGGCAATCTGAAATTTTACTTCATCACAAAAGATCAGCTTATGGACCTTTTGGCTGATGACGGTAGACTTTCAGCTGATGTCACTGACAGCCAACCTGCTTCCAATTCCTAAGATGGTGGGACAAGAAGAGACTCCTAGGAGGATTCTTACTTGGCCCAGGAAGTATTTCTGATGATTTGGAGATGCTCTGGCCCAAAGTTTATCCCTGTGGCAATTTTCCTAAGCTTGGAGCATCTGAGCTTGGGATGCCCTGAGAGGGGAGGTTCTCTAGACCAAAGCCACCTTGAAATGGAAGTATAGTTAACCTCTTCAGTTTTAATGTGAAGTTAAATTAGAATCAGAGTTTAACTCTGCTTTGAAATTGACTTTCCATTTTAATGCATTACTACAAATCGTTTAGAAAAGAAATAAAAACCATGCTATTCAAGAAATCCTTGAAGACAGACTAACACCGCAAGACTCATCCCAATTCTCTGAAGCAACTCGCTCTTCTCTTCAATTCCTCTGGAAATGGCCAGATAACTTCTTTTGTAATCCGTCTTGAACCGCAAGGTATTGGCGGAATAGAAATCACTAATGTAATGTACTTCTGGTTTACTGCTTTTATTATTTATTTTTACATATTTTTTTTTATCTGCAAATCCCAATATAATCCAGTATAAATGAATATACTGATGTTGCAAAATAAAACATCCTAACATACACATCCAAATATCCAAAATATAGATGTCTAACTTAGCAGTCCTTTTACTAAAGTGTGCTAACTATTGCTACCGGATTTACGGTTCGAATCGATTCACGATTCACTTCGGGTGAATCGATTTGTTGTTTTTTTAAAAAAAATAAGCCTAGCCAATTCGGTGACCCAGGGTTTCTCACCGCTCGTTGGGGGTACGCAGGCTGACCGCTGACTGCTACCGCTGCTGCTCCCTGCCCGCTCGCCGCTACCACTGCTGCTTCTCCCCGCCCACTCGCTGCCACAACTCCAGGAATGGAAGGAAAGGGCCAGCGTGCAGTTCTGACATTGAAGAGAAGGTCTGTGAAGAGAAGGTCTGGGCCAGCCAATCGCGAATGTGAGCTAGGATTTAACAGAGAGAGGAAAAGTCTTTTTGGTTTGTTTATTTTGTTTACACCACTGTGCCAATGTGGGTAGGAGAGGGCAAAGGGGGTGAAGAGGCCCCACCACCAGGATGTTTGGAAAAAACACCCAATTGGGCAGGAAAATCGAATTGAAAAATCGATTCAATAAGCTGAATCAAATCAAAATTTTTTTTCCTGAATCGAGCAGCTATAGTGCTAACTGATTTAGCACATGCTAAATTCTAAGAAGCTCATTTTATACCTATGGGCTTCTTAGCATTGAGCATGCCCTAATCATTAGCATACCTTAGTAAAAGGACCCCTTACCTCCAAAGATTTGTTTGAAAAGCAAGGATTTGCTTGGTTAAATTGGTTAAATTACTTTAAATAATCAGAAGTGGCTCCTGGCTGATTAAATAGCTTATTCGGGTCTAACCGGTTATAGCAGCACTTAGCCAGTTTTGAGTTGAGCGCTAACTGGATATTTTGGGGGGTGTTTTCAGGAATGGGTCAGCACTTAACCAGCCAATGGGCCGGTTAAGAATATTTAGCACTTAACCAGCCAAGGTGACTACATAAGTCACGCCTATCTTTATTTGGTTTGCCATAACTGCTTAAAGTGCTGAATACTGCACTTAACCAGCTATGGTTTTGCTAGCTCTGTAAATCTGGATGTTCAATACTAGTGTCTAGATGTGGCCCAATGATGAATTTCAAGATATAATGCAGCAGTCAGCAAAATGCTGGGTGTCATTATTCAGATGGTGGCACTCAAGATTTTAACCCCATTGTGGAATTGTAAATAATTACTTTCATGCTTCAACCCTAATAGCAGTTTAAGCCACAGAAAAGGCCCTACCCAACTGAAGCATAATTCCAAGCAATCTCGCTTTTCCCCTTATTCAAAATTGGCATAGCCAGTAATCTGTACTGTTGGGTCTTGACCAGCTTCATGTATACTACAAGTTCAGCTAAATACTGTGGAATGTTTGAGCACCAGGGCTTTGTCCTGGTACTTCTTTTCTCCATCTCTACTCATTCACTTGGTGCTCTGATTTCCTCCCATGGTTTTCAATATCATCTCTATGCTGATCTCAGCCTGCCTGTCCTGCATTGTTGCCTGGATGTCCCACTGCCTCTTAAAACTGAATATGACCACGACTGCCCTACTTATCCTTCTACCTAAACCTACCTCTTCTCTCCCCTACCTCTCTATCTCCATGAATAATACTCTCATCCTCCCTGTCTCGTCAGCTCATAACTGTGGGGTCATCTTTAACTCCTCTCTCTCTCTTTGCACAAATCCAACAGACTGCCAAAACATGTCAATTCTATCGCTATATCTCCAAAATACGACCTTTTCTTTCTGAGCACACTACCAAAACCCTTCCACACCCTTATCGCCTCTTGCCTAGACTACTACAACTTGCTTCACACAGGTCATCATGTAACTATCTCTTTCCTCTTCAATCCATTCATAATTCTGCTGTTTGACTTATATTCCAGATTCTACCAGAGTTGCTATGCTCACATCACCCCTCTCCTCAAGTCACTTCGTTGGTTCCCTATCCATTTCTGCATACAGTTCAAGTACCTTCTTCCAAAGGTGGTATCAGCCTTCCACATAAATCAGGAAGTCTGGCTACTTGCGCTCCATGCCATAGGTTTGAAAAGAAAGCACAAAGTTTTGGCATTGCTAGATGTTAGGAGAGTTCTTCTCTGTTACCTTGAGGTGACAAAAGATTCTCGTCTCTCAGATCATCTTTTTGTACTAACAAGTCCTAGCGGCTTGTAAGGCTTCCATTTCAAACAAATTAATGGAAATACTTTTAAAACAGAGAATGGTCAAGTTTCTGGAATCCTATGGATTTTAGGACCGGAGGCAACATGGATTCACTAGAGGTAGGTTTTGTCAGACAAATCTGATCAATTTCTTTGACTGGGTTACCAGAGAATTGGATAGAGGATGTGCACTAGATGTGATGTATTTAGATTTTAGCAAAGCCTTTGACAGTGTTCCACACAGACATCTAATAAATAAACTGAGTGCCCTCAGGATGGGTCCCAAAGTGTTTGGCTGGGTCAAGAACTGGTTGAGTGGAAGGCGACAGAGGGTAGTGATCAATGGAGATCACTCTGAGGACAGGGATGTTACCAGTGGTGTGCCTCAAAGTACTGTTCTTGGGCCTGTTATTTTTAACATTTTTATAAACGATATTGCTGAAGGGTTGTCAGGTAAGATTTGCCTCTTTGCGGATGATACCAAAATCTGCAATTGAGTAGACACGCTGGATGGTGTGAATAACATGACCTGGCGAAGCTTGAAGAATGGTCTGAAATTTGGCAGCTAACATTTAATGCTAAGAAATGCAGGATCATGCATTTGGGCTGCAAAAACCCGAGGGAACGGTACAGATTAGGGGGTGAAGAACTTATGTGCATGACAGAAATGCGGGACTTGGGTCTGATTGTATGTGATGATCTTAAGGTGGCCAAACAGGTTGAAAAGTATGACGGCGAAAGCTAGAAGGATGCTAGGTTGCATAGGGAGAGATATGGCCAGTAGGAAAAAGGAGGTATTGATGCCCCTGTAAAAGAATTTGGTGAGACCTCATTTGGAATATATTACAGGGAGGATGTAGCGGCCTGACTGGATGCTGCTTTTGGGTTCTCAGTGCTAGCAGTAGGCTCATCTGCCGTGCCTTAGACTTAGGGGACTGGTTTGGCACATCCCACTTGTTCAAAACTTGTATGCCTTTTGCATTAGAAGGGAAGATTAGGTTCTTACCTTGATAATCTTCTTTCTAGTAGAAAGGCATATGAGTCTTGAAGGCCCATCCTGTCAGATTTCAATTAGCCTGCTTATCGCCTCAGACATGTACAATGCTCCCTCGAGATTCACAGGGGTTCCGTTTCAGGAACCCCCGCGAATCTCGAAAAACCGCGAATACGGTTTTTCATGGAGCCGGGAGAGGTTAGCAGGAGAACTGCCGGACCACCGCGAGTGCAGGAAATCACTCGCGGTTCGCTCCAACCACCTTTTTCTGCATGAAGTCAGGCCTTATCCAATCAGGAGCTGCATGTCAAAGCAGCTCCTGATTAGATAAGGCCCGACATCGTGCAGGAAGAGGTGGTTGGAGCGAACCGCGAGTGATTTCCTGCACTCGCAGCGCTCCGGTTGCTCTCTCCTGCCTCTCCCGCTGCCCTCTCCTTGTCAGCAGTTTGCGGTCCGTAAATACTGTGAATGACCTGGACCGCGAACCGCCGACCATATACAACCGGGGGAAAACTGTATATATTTCTAGGTGCTTGACTTTCTCCTGTCAAACAGATCTGAAGAGTGATTAGATAATTCTTAATTGTAAAAAGGCAATGGGAGACTGAAAACTATATAAGTTTAGTGCCGGTTGCACTTATAATAATTCAAGAGAATAATAATATATAAATAGATGTTAATTTGGGGAATGCACTATCTGTTTATAACTTAGCTCTACATAATATTTAAGAACAGAAACTTAAAGCATTTAAGGAAGAACTAGAATTTTATTACTACAGAGCAAAGCTTAATTACAAGATTATGCAGGCAATGCAGTCAAGTTTTAGTTACAATTTAGGGATCTTTAAAGGGATCTTCTTTTATTGTGCATATCTTGCAGAGTAAAGGGCTGTTTAACATTGATACAAAGCCCAGCTGTCTTTTGTATCTCTAGGCAGATGGCCTAGGTTCATTCAGAATTCAGGTACTACACTTTAGTTTAGGCAATAATTTTATAATTACTGGATCCAGCAAAAATTATCATGCTACACACTCAAGTGACTTGTTTGGTTCCACCTTGTTTTGTCATGTTCTAAATTGGTTTATTTAATTGTAATGTTTAAGAACAAAGCAGACTTGGCTTCAGTGGGGAGTTCCCTGTACCCCTTCTCTTTATTTTTATTATAGTGGTTTCTGCTTTGGTACGAACTGAAGAGATACATCACAGCCTAGTGATACAGGAGGCAGAACTGAAAAATGTAGTTGATGCCTTCTACACCAGTGGTTCCCAACCCTGTCCTGGAGGACCACCAGGCCAATCGGGTTTTCAGGCTAGCCTTAATGAATATGCATGAGAGAGATTTGCATATAATGAAAGTGAGAGGCATGCAAATCTGCTCCATGCATATTCATTAGGGCTATCCTGAAAATCCGATTGGCCTGGTGGTCCTCCAGGACAGGGTTGGGAACCACTGTTCTACACAACTCGCAATTAGAGGTGAATAACCCATTGGTTCAAGACTCAAATGCCTTTCTGTTAGAAAGAAGATTATCGAGGTAAGAACCTAATCCCATCTTTTAAGTTTCTAAATTTTTTTCATTTGATATACTGCATATTTATGCCATCTATGTGGTTTACAGTTTCTTTATATAAGGAAAAAGAAATTACAATTGGATAATTCAAGTGCAACAAGTATATAAAAAGCATCTGTCATCTATACTCCAGCCAGTGTAATTCTTCAGTAAATGCTTTATAGTATTCTAATCAATTAGTGACTGAAACATAGCAATTCACGGATTCAGTTTCTGTGTTAAATGATGACAGCATAAAGGTCTAACCACCTGGGAATCTGTACTAAGATGGACTCCTAATTCTACTCGTGACTTATCAAACAATCCTCTGGCTCAATGGCTAGGCTACCCATTCTCTACTGTTCCAAAACTTGAAAAATCTGTCTAGATATCTATAATACTTATGTGTTCTGTGCATTTAATTTTAGCTAATACCAACATAACATAAAAACTCACTTCTATACCACAATATCGTTAGTTTCATTATCCCAGGACAAGCAGGCAGGTATTCTCACTAGTGGGGTGATGTCATCCGACAGAGCCCCGATACGGACATCTTGCAAGCATGTCTTGCTTGAAGAAACTCAGAAGTTTCGAGATGCCCGCACCGCGCATGTGCCAGTGCCTTCCCGCCCGATGCTCCGGGCGTGTCTCCTCAGTTCTTTTTCTTCCGCGGAGCTGAGAAGTCTATCTTCAATTTGCGCCCATTGAATATCTTTTTTTGCCGCGGGTTGAGTTCTTTTGGGCTCTCCTGTGCGTTTATTTCTTTCTTTGATTTCTTTTTTCAAAAAAAAAAATAAAATTTTTCCTTCCAACTCCGGGTCGGCCGCGTGGCTGAGGCCCCGCGCCTTCGACCTTGCGACGGAGCTTTTCCGGCCTATGTCCCGGCCGATTACCGGTTTCAAAAAGTGTTGCAAGTGCCAGCGCGCGATTTTGCTCACGGCCCCTTATCGACGCTGCTTACAGTGTCTGGGACCGGATCACTTTCCGAAATCGTGCCAGCCTTGCTCCACTCTGACGGCGAGAGCGTTTAAGCGCCGCTGTCTGCTGTGGGAGTCCATGTTCAAGATGGAAGCTTCGTCAGATCCTGCAGCTTCGACATCGACATCGATGGGGGATTCGACTCCTTCAGCGAAGCCCGCTGCCTCCCCAGCTGCTCCAGGCCTCCTGAAGCCGGCATCATTCACCCCGGTTTCGGCCCAGGCTTCGGCACCGGTGCCTTCCTCCGTCTCCTCGGAGCAGGTATCGACCCCTACAGTTCCACCGGTGGTGCTCAAGGTGCCGAAAGCTGGCAAGCAGAAGCACACTGCACCGAAGGAGCGCGGAGACCGTGCGGAAGGGCCCCCTTTTGGTGCGGATCCCTCCATATCGGCTTCGCTGCGGTCCATTCTGGAGGCTCAGTTCGTTGAACTCATGCAAACCATGGGGCCTCGACTGATTGCCACCATCCAGGGTGACCTCCCTGCTTCGGCTTCGAGGGGCGGACCGCCCCCTCCTCCTCGCCGCACGACCTCGTTGCTCGGCGAGGAGGAGCGGCGAGCGGTGTCCGGGTCCTCGAGGAGGTCCTCCGATAGTGCTTTGCCTCCGTTGGAACCGATTCCCTCGAGGAGGGCTTCTCTTAGTGATATGCCTCCCTTGGAGCCCATTCCCTCGAGGAAACCCTCGTTTAGTGACCTGCCTCCCTTGGAACCGATTACTCCGCCCCATGATTCAGTCTGGCATCCACCTTCGGGGCCATCCAGTCCGGGGCATAGCAGGAAGCAGGACGAGTTCTTCCGAACTCCCTATCAAGCCTGGGCGACGTCCAGAGAAGCACCGACTCTTCCACCTTTGCGATCGACGGCATCGAGTCCGATCTGCTCCTTGGAAGCGTCTGACCCAGTCTCTCACAGAAGGACTCGATCCCTTTCCAGGCATCGAGAGGGGCATCGGTCCAGGCATTCTTCGAAGCATTCCTCTCGACACTCAACCGTCTCGCCTCAGAAGAAGTTGCCTCGGTTGGGGTATGCTGCTTCGACGGGGTCTCCCCCTCCGGGCCCGGAGTTCGAGGACCACGAGGTTTTCTACTCGTCCTGTTGCTCGCAGGCCTCTTTAGAGCCTGAAGCTTCGTCTTCTTCTAGTCCGTCTCGCGGACCGGCGACAGCGGACCAACTGTCCTTTTCATCGTTTCTCAGGAAGATGGCGGATGACTTGGACATTACTCTAGATGCGGGATCTCGATATTCCAAGGAGTATCTCGATACCATGCACTTGCCTCGGCCTCCGGCGGAGTCCTTGCGGCTTCCCCTGCACAAGCTCCTCGACCAGACCTTCATGTGCTGCTTCGAGTCTCCTTACTCTATCCCTGCGGTCCCTGGCAAATCGGATTCGCGGTACCGCACGGTACATCATAAAGGCTTCGAGGGTCCTCAGCTTTCTCACCAGTCCCTCCTGGTCGAATCTTCGCTCAAGCGGTCTCATCCTGGCCAGGTCTATGCTTCCGTGCCTCCGGGTCGCGAGGGCAGAACCATGGATAAGTTTGGCCGACGCATCTATCAGAATTCGATGATGGCGTCTAGAGTCCTGAATTATAACTTCCACTTTGCAACCTACTTGGAATTTTTTCTGCCTGTGCTTCGAAAGTTCACTCCATACATCGAGTCCCAGGCTAGGTTTGAGTTTGAGGAAGTGGTTGCTTCGTTGTCCCAACTCCGGCTTCAGTTGATGCAATCTGCCTATGATGCGTTCGAGCTCTCAGCCCGAGCGGCGGCTTGCTCGGTGGCGATGCGCCGGTTGGCCTGGTTGCGGACCATTGATATGGACCCGAATCTTCAGGACCGCCTAGCGAACGTCCCGTGTGCTGGGGCGGATCTTTTTGACGAATCCATCGAGACTGTCACAAAGCAATTGTCTGACCACGAAAAGTCCTTCCAATCTATCCTTCGGCCGAAGCCTAAGCCTCAGCAGTCTCGACCTTCTCGTCCATCGTTGATTTATCAGAGGCGTTATCAGCCGAGGCAAACTCCTCCTGCGAGGCAAGCAGCGAAGCGTCAGCCTCACCAGAAGGGTCAGCCTAAGTCTCAGTCGCCTGCTGTCCCTAAGACCACTCAGCCTTTTTGACTGTCTCGTCGAGGGCATAACCAACTTCGTTCTGCCTCCCCCTGTTTTTCCCATAGGAGGGCGTCTCCATCATTTTTATCATCGCTGGGAGACCATAACAACCGACCTCTGGGTCCTTACTATCATCAGGGAGGGATACTCTCTTCATTTCCATCGGGTCCCTCCGGACCACCCTCCAAGAGAGTATCCTTCCAACTTGAATCAGACCGCCCTTCTTCTTCAGGAAGCTCAGGCTTTGCTCCGGCTTCGCACCGTGGAGCCGGTTCCTATGGACCAACTGAACCAGGGGTTTTACTCTCGGTACTTCCTTGTTCCAAAGAAGACGGGCGATCTGCGACCCATTTTGGACCTCAGGGTCCTCAACAAATTCCTTGTCAAAGAGAGGTTTCGCATGCTGACGCTTGCTTCTCTCTACCCCCTCCTCGAGCAGAACGACTGGTTATGCTCTCTGGATCTCAAGGAGGCCTACACTCATATCCCCATTCATCCGGCCTCTCGCAAGTTCCTCAGATTTCGGGTGGGACATCTCCATCTGCAGTACTGAGTGCTTCCATTCGACCTGTCTTCGTCTCCCAGAGTCTTCACGAAATGTCTGGTGGTGGTGGCCGCAGCACTCAGGAACCAGGGTCTTCAGGTATTCCCCTACCTCGACGACTGGCTGATTAAGGCTCCCTCGGCCTCGGGGGTCCTCTCGGCGACCCTGTCCACGATTCTGTTCCTGCAGAGTTTGGGATTCGAGATCAACTTTCCCAAGTCTCATCTACAGCCGACCCAGTCTCTGCCCTTCATCGGGGCTGTCCTGGATACCATTCGTCTCAGAGCATTCCTTCCTTCTCAGCGCATGGATGCTCTTCTTCATCTCTGCCAGTCTGTGTCTTCTCGCCAGACCATCTCGGCGAGACACATGATGGTCCTCCTGGGCCACATGGCCTCTACATTTCATGTGACACCCTTTGCCAGACTCCACCTCAGAATCCCTCAGTGGACCCTGGCATCTCAGTGGACTCAGGTGTCGGATCCGTTGACTCGACACATCACAGTCACTCCTGCTCTTCGGCAGTCTCTGCTCTGGTGGATGACCTCTTCGAATCTATCCAGAGGTTTGCTGTTTCATTCTCCTCCCCACCAGAAGGTTCTCACAACCGATTCCTCGACCTATGCCTGGGGAGCGCATCTGGATGGGCTTCGCACTCAGGGATTCTGGACCTGTGCGGACCGACTTCATCAAATCAATCTTCTGGAGCTCAGAGCCATCTTCAATGCTCTTCAAGCTTTTCAACATCTACTGCACGACATGGTGGTCCTCATTCGCACCGACAACCAGGTCGCCATGTATTATGTCAACAAGCAAGGGGGCACGGGCTCGGCCTCCCTCTGCCAGGAAGCTCTCAGAGTCTGGGATTGGGCGGTTCGCCACAACACCTTCCTCAAAGCTGTCTACATTCAGGGGAAGGACAATGTCTTGGCGGACAAGCTGAGTCGGCTTCTACAGCCTCACGAATGGACCCTCCATTCCATGCCCCTTCATCAGATCTTTGCTCAGTGGGGAACGCCTCAGATAGATCTCTTTGCGGCTCCCCACAACTTCAAACTGCCTCTTTTTTGCTCCAGGATCTACACTCCTCATCGTCTCGAGGCAGATGCCTTTCTACTGGATTGGGGGAATCGCTTCCTGTATGCGTTCCCCCCATTTCCTCTCATTCAAAAGACTCTGGTCAAGTTGAGATCGGATCATGCCACCATGATTCTGATTGCTCCTCAGTGGCCCAGACTACCTTGGTTCTCCCTTCTACTTCAACTCAGCAGCAGGGAGCCGGTCCTTCTCCCAGTGTTTCCTTCACTGCTTACTCAACATCAAGGTTCACTGCTTCATCCCAACCTGCAGTCTCTCCACCTGACAGCTTGGTTCCTCTCAACGTAACTCCGCACCAGTTTTCCCAGGCGGTGAGGGATGTCTTGGAGGCTTCCAGGAAGCCTGCTACTCGTCAATGCTACTCCCAAAAATGGACTAGATTTTCTTCATGGTGTATTTCCAATTCTAAGGAGCCTCAGCGAGCCTCCCTATCCTCTGTTTTGGACTATCTTTTACATCTGTCTCAGTCTGGTCTCAAGTCGACATCTATACGAGTTCACCTGAGTGCTATTGCGGCTTTCCATCAGCCTCTACAAGGGAAACCTCTCTCTTCTCATCCTGTGGTTTCCAGATTTATGAAAGGACTTTTTCATGTCAATCCTCCTCTCAAACCGCCTCCAGTGGTTTGGGATCTAAATGTTGTCCTTTCTCAGCTTATGAAACCTCCTTTTGAGCCTCTGAGCAAGGCTCCCCGAAAGTTTCTCACTTGGAAAGTGGTTTTTCTAGTGGCCCTCACATCTGCTCGCAGGGTCAGTGAACTTCAGGCCTTGGTGGCGGACCCACCTTTCACAGTTTTCCATCATGACAAGGTGGTCCTTCGCACTCATCCGAAATTCCTGCCTAAAGTGGTCTCTGAATTTCATCTCAACCAATCCATTGTGCTTCCAGTGTTTTTTCCAAAGCCTCATTCTCACCCGGGAGAATCAGCTCTACACACTCTGGACTGTAAGCGTGCGTTGGCTTTCTACTTGGATCGCACCAAACCACACAGAACTGCTCCTCAACTTTTCGTCTCCTTTAATCCAAACAAGTTGGGACGACCTGTATCGAAGCGCACCATCTTCAATTGGATGGCGGCTTGTATCTCTTTCTGCTATGCCCAGGCTGGATTACCTCTTCCCTGTAAGGTCACGGCTCATAGGGTCAGAGCAATGGCAGCCTCTGTAGCCTTCCTCAGATCTACACCGATTGAGGAGATTTGTAAGGCTGCCACTTGGTCCTCGGTTCATACATTCACCTCTCATTATTGTCTGGATACTTTCTCCAGACGGGATGGACAGTTTGGCCAAACTGTGTTACAAAATTTGTTCTCAACTCTCCCTCCATCCCATTGAGGTTAGCTTGGAGGTCATCCACTAGTGAGAATACCTGCCTGCTTGTCCTGTTAGTTACCGTAACAGTTGTTATCCAGGGACTGCAGGCAGCTATTCTCACATCCCACCCACCTCCCCTGGGTTGGCTTCTCTGCTAGCTACCTGAACTGAGGAGACACGCTCGGAGCATCGGGCGGGAAGGCACTGGCGCATGCGCGGTGCGGGCATCTCGAAACTTCTGAGTTTCTTCAAGCAAGACATGCTTGCAAGATGTCCGTATCGGGGCTCTGTCGGATGACATCACCCCACTAGTGAGAATAGCTGCCTGCTGTCCCTGGATAACAACTGTTACGGTAAGTAACATTGCTATGTGGTTTACAAAAGAAAAAAGTGAATAATAGTCCTGCTTCCAAGTATTGGTTCAAGTTAATGTATGTACCTTCAGTCTGATTTTCTCTGCCATGGACCAATAATTGGATATTGGCTATATACGAAAAGCAAATGGTTCCAGAGCCTGAGTTACTTATCAGTAGTATGAAATACAGTAGAATGTGGGTGAAATAGACCCTTGAGAGGTTTTAAATGTTAACCAGCTGGATCCACCCAAAAACAAAATACCACTTCTCTAAAGTACTGTATACTGAAAGAAGGTAATTGCCACAATACTAACTCCTCAACACCTACCATTCTTAGCTGATTTATCAACAATTGGTGATAAAGGGTATCACAGACTGCTGTAAAGTCTCATTGTACTATCAAAGAGTCATAACGTACCTTTCTTCAATTTATAAACTAGTAAAAAGTTTAGCAAGAAAACATGTTAAATTTACCAGTAAATATTCAGAAAATTTCAAACAGTTTTTGTAGTGGAAGTATATTGCCACCTCTTCCCCCTCCCCTCAGGTACACTGTCTTCGAGTGGAGGGAAGAAAAAAAAAAATAGTATCCAGGCCAAATCAGCTTCGGGCTAATTGGACCTGATATTCAGCTGCCATTAAACCTGGAAATTCAATTCAATGCTGGGCCCTATCCTGACACCGCCATTGAATTTCTGGGTTTCTAGAGCTAGCTAACACATAGCTGGTTAATTGCAATATTCAGCACTTAACTGGCTATGGGTTGCTGCATAAAAAGAGGTCTGACTTTTATGAGTTCCTATTTATGCAGTTAACCTGGTTGGTTAAATGCCGACACTGCTCCTGGAATGCCTCAAAAAGAGCTGGTTTTGAGTTTGACACGAAGTGCTGCTCAAAATCAGCAGTAAGTGCCAAGCAGGTAGTTTAACTAGCCAAGAGCCATTTCTGGCCATTTAATAATAATAATAACTTTATTTTTATATACCGCAATACCATAACAGTTCTAAGTGGTTCTCAATAAAAGAGACACAAGTTGTGTTTTGCTGGCAATTTTTTCCTTATTGATTTTGCATGAGCAACGGATAAAAAGCACATGTGCAGAATATGCATGGTACTGGGATTAAATAAGATTATTTGACCTTTCATTAGTCACTGGCCCTAAAATGACTAATATAAAGGAAGTTGAATGCTCCATTATAGTTACAAGAATTCCACCCACAGGTTTAAATATCCAGTAACAGATAATATATTAGATTAAAATCTTAATGGCATCCTTGGCTGGGAATTATCCAGTGGAGAACCTGCCTCAGGTATGGCTGCTGTAGTGATCTGACAGCTTAATGGCTTCTCCAGGTATCCATCAGGTTATTTGAACAGTATGTTCCCCCTCTTGTCTCGGTATTATTTTACTTCAATTTTATTGCAAATTTTTACTTATTGACTTTTTGCATATAGGGGTCCTTTTACTGAGGTGCGCTAGCCTTTTTAACACACGCTAAATATTAGTGCATGCTAAACTCTAACGCATCCATTATAGTCTATGGACGCGTTAGTGAAGTAGTGGCTCCTGAAAGATACACTTTTCCCTCCCTTGCGTTCTTTCTATTCATGGTTCTCTTTTTCTTCTTCAAAGCACTAATTTTGTAACTATCCCTTCACCCCTTGTGTATCAATTTTGTCTGTAAGTTTGTTGGTCTAGCCCATTATATGCAAATTTTAAATAGTATGTCTAAATTTGTTTGTTTTTATTTTATTGTAATTCGCTTAGTAAATTTCGAATAAGCGATTCATCAAATTATAATGAAACTTGAAAATAGCGCGCCTTAGTAATGAGCTTTTTACAATAAAATAAAATTTTATAAAACATGAAAGTAAAAAGAAATAATGTTAATACTGATTTTCAACACAGTCTTATTATATAAGGATGTAATAGCTTAATTTCTACCCTCCTGCGTTCTGAGCAGTATCTTTATTTGGGTTTTTGTCCCGTCCTCCCAGGAGAGCCCAGAACGGGTTACAAAACATACATAGTATAATTAAGCAATTGGGTATGAGAGACCGATACACTTGTATTTTTTTTTTTTTAGTCAAGGTTTATTTATTAAGTTTTTAAATTTTTACAAGACATGGTTAAGAACAGTCTTATGCAACAAGTTATAACAACGATATGCTCCATGGAAGACAAATAGACATAAAAATCGTAATTGTAAATAACTGGTGTACAAACATGAGTCTATGATAGTGCATGAAGCATATTTGAACTTCATAATAAAATAAAATAAAAGACCATTCTATATGTTTAAGCATGAATCAAGGAGAGAGAATGCAAATAAAAATAAGAAAAGAGGGGGGAGAGAGAAAAGGAGAGGAGAGAGGAGCGGAGCATTCAAGAGGTATTGGAATGGAGGAAAGATTTCAATAAATCCCATTTCAGTTGAAATTGTGTAAATCTGTTGGAAGACTTAGCCAAGTAAGCCTCAGTTCTATATGTGAGACATACAAGGTTCCACCATTGCGAATGAGAAGCCTTGGATAAGTCTTTCCAGCAGGTAAGCAGAACCTTTAAAGCCAAGGAAAGCAAAATATCAAACAGAAAATGGTCTGAGTCAGCAATTGTGGTAGAGAGAGCGAAATATTTTAATAACAGCATTTGGTAAGTTAAAGGAATGTTAATGTGGAAGATGGAACAAATTGTGTCCCAAGTGGAGGCCCAAAAGGAGGTGATTGTGGAACAATTAAAGAGCAGATGTTTCAAGGTGCCTATTTCAGCTTGACAGGACCAGCACAGGTTAGAGTAGGAAGGATTGATTCTGTGTGATTTGATAGGGGTCCAATGCGCTCTATGAAGGAAAAAAAAACATATGTTGGAGATTCGATGCCGAGCAGGATGTATGAAAAGTGGTATGGAAGATATGAGTCCAAGCCTCTTCAGGATCAATGTTTCAAAGTCTAGTTCCCAAGAAGATTTTAAAGGGGTCAAGGAATCGGGGAGTAGCGATTTAAGTAATTTATAGAAATGTGAGGCGGTATGTCCTGTAGACAAAAATTGACGGGAAAGCAAATAGAGGGAGGGAGCCGAATGGAAAGGAAGTGGATACAGGCCCGACTTATTGATCGAGGATCTTAGTTGGTGCCATCTGTAGAAGTGAGAAGGATTTAGGGAGAAAGTAGTCATTAGCTCATTGAAGGTGAGAAAGGAGCCATTCGAATGACATAAGGAGCCTATATCCCATATGTGACAACTATACCAAGAGGGCCATGATATAGGTTTTTTATCAATTAAAAGGAGTTTGTTGAACCATATAGGGCAAAAGGCAGACTTATTCCAGGGAATATCAAGACGTGCATCAAGATCAGAAAGTACCTTGTGAGTGGTTGATATTAAGGGGTTTTTAGAGAGATTTGGAAAATTTTTAGTGCCCATCAGTCTAAGAAGGGGAAAAGGGTTCAAAAGAGAAGTCTCCAGTCTTACCCAGTTAGGCATATCAGAAGGGGAGGAAGAGGAAAACCATTCCGCCCCTTGTCTTAGAATGAAGGCTTTGTGGTAGCAGTAGAGGTCAGGAAAGTTGACACCGCCCTGATGGGTAGGAGATTTCAGTTTGCGTAGGGAGATCCGATGGGGTTTGTTGTTCCATAAGAAGCGTAATAGTTTTGATTCCATTTGTTTATAGAAAGCAGGAGGGAACAGGAGAGGAAACATGTTAAATAGATAGGTAAGCTTTGGAACCACCATCATTTTAAGAGTGTCTAGGCGGCCCCACCAATTAAGATGAAGGGGCGACCACTTTGAAAGGGAAGCTGAAATATGATTAAGAAGATCTATGGAAATCAAATGCGCAGATGAACGAAGGTCCCTGTCGAATGAGAGTCCCAGATATTTGAGCCCTGTGGATACCCAGGTAAAAGGTTGAGAAGCAATAGTAAATGGAAGACATGAATCAGTGAGAGGCATAAGTTCCGTTTTATCCCAGTTGATCTTATAACCAGAGAATATTGAGAAAGAGGATATCAATTGTATGAGGGAGGTCAGAGAGGCTTCCGGGTCAGAAAGATATAGTAAAACATCGTCTGCATAAGCGGAAATTTTAAATTCAATATTGGCTATGAATACTCCTTTGATGTCAGGTGATTGTCTGATAGCTACTAAGAGAGGTTCCAGAGCCAAGTTGAATAGGAGT
The DNA here is from genome assembly GCF_902459505.1 of Geotrypetes seraphini. NCBI lineage: Eukaryota > Metazoa > Chordata > Amphibia > Gymnophiona > Dermophiidae > Geotrypetes > Geotrypetes seraphini. Next base: position 104,828,290 of record NC_047088.1, on the reverse strand, counting down.
GGGGACATGGGGCAACCTTGACGAGTGCCTCTATGTAGTACGAATGGAGAGGAGGCTTCATCATTGACAATCAAACTGGCCGTAGGATTATTATAGAGTAGTGAAATCATATGAATAAATTCAGGGGGTAAACCAAATTTAGCCAAAACAGCAAACAGATATTTCCACTCCACTCTATCGAACGCTTTTTCAGCATCTAGAGAAACAAGAACAGCAGGACTAGCGGACGAAGAGGTGGAGTGGAGTATATGACACAAAAGTCTGGTATTATCAGCACCATAACGTCCTTTCATAAATCCCACCTGATCCCTATGGATCAGACAGGGCATAACCTTCTCTAGTCGGAAGACCAGTATTTTGGTAAAAATTTTATAGTCCAGATTCAATAGTGATATAGGACGGTAGTTCTTCACGAGCTGGGGATCTCTGTTTGGTTTTGGTAAAACAATAATGTTTGCTTCGAGGAAACGACGGATGCCTTTCGGGGATGACTGGAGACTCTGGAAGTAGGAGAGCAGATGGGGTTGTAAGAGTGAGGAAAATGATTTGAAGAATTCTGAAGTTAAACCATTGGGACCCGGTGCTTTGGCCGGAGGCAATGAAGAGATAGCATGACAGATTTCTTCAGACGATATTGGTTTTTGCAATGAACTTTGTTGAGATTCAGAAAGAGATGGTAGGCATAAAGAATCAAGGAAGTCCGAGATGGAGTTGGTTTCCGATGAGGATTCAGAGGAATATAGGTCCTTGTAGAAGATGCGGAAGTCTTGTGTGAAGTTGGTTATTGGGCGATTTCAGATGTGTGATCCTTTGTTTAGATCTTCTACCTTTAAGATAGGTGGCTAGCAGGTGTCCTGCTTTGTTATGAGAAGCATAGTAGGTCGCTGAACGTCGAAAGATGGATGCAGAAGCAAGCGAGCTAAATATTTCGTTGTATTGAAATTTGAGGAGTTGCAACTGTTTATAAAGTGAAGGATCATGACGGAGGTACAGTTGAGTCTCATAGGTGTGAATGTCTGTTTCCAACTGGTGGAGTGAAGATTTGCGCTTTTTACGCTGGAAGGCAGAGTAGCTGATAATCTCACCCCGGAGCCAAGCTTTATAAGACTCCCAAATAGTAGTAAACTCAGAAACTGAGTCAAGGTTGTTGGAAAAAAAGGCTTGTGATTCCGTTGTGATGTGTGAAAGAAAATCTTCATTGTGAAGCAGAAAGTTGTTCATTCGCCATTGCCTAGAGGAGGGGGACGAAGACCAGTCGAGAGAGCAAGAAACAGCAGCGTGATCTGATATCGTAATGTCATGTATACATGAGGAGGAAACAGTGTTCACAATGTCCTTTGAACCTAAAATATAGTCAATTCTGGAGAAGGTATGATGCGGAGATGAGTAGAAGGTGTAGTCTTTGGTGGTAGGATGAAAAATTCTCCAGATGTCAGACCACCCGTAGGTATTCATAAGTTGCCGAACTGCAGAACGGGCCCCAAGCTTGGCCGGTCGGCAAATGGAAGATCTGTCTATGAAGGGGTCAATGGGGAAATTAAAGTCCCCTGCGAATATGGTGTGGGATGTCAAGGACGAGGTGGAGACAGTTTGGAACGACTGGAAGAAGGCGGGATCATCCGAGTTGGGGGCGTAGATGTTGAAGAGATTTAATGGTCGACCTGCAATGGTGCCCTCAATATGGGACCATCTTCCGTTGGGATCAAATTGGTGTGAAGAGAGCTGGAAGTTAAGTGACCTCTTCATTAAGGTGATGACTCCATTTTTCTTGCCTTGAGCTGGTGCAGCAAAGGAATGTTGGACCCAACCACCGGTTAGTTTCTGGGCTTCTTCTGTAGAAAGGTGGGTTTCCTGAAGCAGGCAAATATCAGCATCTAGATGTTTGAAGTAGTGTAAGATCTTTTTCCTTTTTAAGGGGTTGTTTATGCCCTTAACATTGAGGGAAACTAGATGAATTTTAACCATGTAGAAGAGACTTGAATGCTAAAGTCCAAATGGGGTTGCAGACAGCTGGACGGATCAAGAATGATGTAGAATCTGAATAGTTGCTCCTGAGAAACAAAATAAAAAGGAAGGGAAGGAGAAAATCAGGTGATTCATGCCCAGAAAAAGCTGAGAAAATGTAACAAACAAAGCTCCATAAATGGGGTCTCATGTTGACAAGAGGAGCTCAGCAGAAGACTCCACAGCTTGCCATTGTGATGTTAGCAAGAAGAAATGGGTGCAGCCCATCCAAGTGGAGAAGAAAAAAGAATGTTGATTCAGCAGCTCAGGTCATAGCGCCCACCGAGTCATCTAGATAGCGTTGTAAATCAGAAGGGTTATCAAAGTTTTTAGTCACATTATGATACGTCACCCGCATTCGGGCTGGATAAAATAAACCATACTGTGCTCCAATGTTTTTGAGTTGAGGGCGCATAGAGAGAAAAGCCTTCCTCTTCTGTGCAGTCGTTTTTGAGACATCCGGGACAAATAAAATCCGTTTGCCGTCAACTGTAAGATCAGGAGCAGATTTAGCTGATTGCATGATTTGGATGGCTTGTGGATAGCGCAGAAGCTTCATAACTATGGGCCTTGGAGGTTTGGAGGGTGCAGGAGGGCCCGAGGGGACTCTGTGCGCCCTCTCAATTTCCAGGGGAGGCGAAAATTGAAGATTTAATTTCTTGGGAATAAAAGCATGTAAAAATGCCATTATGTCTGTCCCCTCTGCTAACTCAGGTAGGCCAATATGACGGACATTGCTCCGTCGCATCCTATTGGAAATATCCTCCAGGTCATGTTGTAAGATGGAAATCTTGTGCAGATCGCGTTGGACTGAGAGGAACTGGGAATCATGTGCTGAGAGTCTTTCTTCAGCCAAATCGATGCGGGCGTTGTGCTGCTTTAACTGCAGCATAATGTTGCACATCTCTGTTTTAATATCAGCGGTCGCTGCAAGATTTTCTTGCATAAGTTCCCGGAGTACCTGGAGATCGCGTGAGATCGACGCGTCGCTTTCGGAAGCGTGGGAGGCTGCGTCCTTGGCGGGAGATGGCGGCTCTTGTTTGGAGCGCTTAGGCGCTGGATGCGGCACAGCAAAGCTTGCGTTGGAGGCAGGGTCCGTCTTACATTGTTTAGAGGACATTCCGACGGCTGCAAGAGGTATGTGGAAGCTGAGCACGATTACGAAAGGGCAGCAAAAGATCTTTTATCGGCAGGGCTGTAGCGGAGGAAAAACGCTAAGCAGCCATCTTGTAGTCAGTCACGTGACACCCCCCCACACTTGTATTTTTAAGCAACTCGGCAGGACATATTGACTCTCATATAGGATAGTGTTGATTTTTGGTTACAGAGTTGTGGACAACTTTAGTTATCCATTTGACAGTCAAATAACCTTTGCAGTCATATTCGTGTAAAAAGGTAAGTTTTTACTGCTTTTCTGAATTTTCAGTAATCCCTCTAAAGATCTAATGGATGATGGTGTTTGATTCCAAAGTCTTGGTAGGAAATGGCAGTAGACTCACCTAAGGGCATTCTCCAGCTGATGATGATTGTTAACTGTTTAATACATTTGTCATAGCAGTATATCAAGGATTATAAATCCAATCCAGTATAGTTGATATTTTCTGCTATGTATCAAATTTTAAAATTTTGTACCTCACTTTGGGGGTCTTGGATCATTTTATCTGTTCTGTCCTCATTTTATTCGTGTGATAGGAAGTAGCAAGTAACTGATGAATAATGAAAACTGTTCTAGTCAGAGTAGTATGTTTCAGAGTAACTTTTTTTTTTTGAGTGAACTGTTTTCTTATAGCGAGATCTCTTTGAGCAAATTGGAAAGAATAATGAGATGCACGGAATGAACTTGACTCCCATCAGAGCTGGTAAAAACAAGAATGAAATTCAACAAAACATGGGATTACCATCGCTGTTCCTTAATGTTGAAGAAGTAAAGAGAAAAGCAAAGATCAACTAGGGTCAAGATACTGTATGAGGAATGGCATTGGGCAGATTAGATGATCATAACACTGGACAACAAAGTTTTTGCTTCTTCAATATTTTTGGGTGTATCTTACAGATTTTTGGATGTTGATCACAAAAATCATTTAAAATTACATATCGCATACCATTTTAACAAAAAAAGTACATTTTTACAATTTCTTGTTATACTTTCAGCTAATGCAATTCTTAACCTAGTTATTAATTTAGGCCTATTGCTCATGTTATAGTTTGCTGAATATAGTGTGGGCATGTCCAGGCTTACATTCATGGCAAGTTGCATAACATCCATAGAAATGATGCATTCTGGGCATACTTGTACATGGGCTTGATGGATTCTGCCTGAAAAGGCTATATAAAAGCAGTTCGCATACGGGGATAATCTTCATTACAGGTCTGTCAGTTCGGGTATATTTTGATGCTTCAAGGCATAGTATTGTCTATGTAAGTTACTTAAGTATTAAGCCAGTTAATTATTAATTGCTATAGGACATTTGTGACAACAGAAATAACTTGCTAATGGCTTAACAGCTGTGATATGCTCTACATTTTATGGTGAGTACACACTTAAGCCTCAAAAATGCACCATGATTAGACTTGTTAAGAAAGTACTTCAGTTTCAAGATTGGTTATCAAAACAAACCATGGGCTCCTCACATTTGTTGTACAAAGTGCATAGTCAGTCTTAGAGCTTGGTTCTGAGGTACTCGAAAGTCAATGCCATTTTCTATCCCAATGATATGGTGAGAACAGAAGGCTGTTACTTCTGTCCCCAATCTTCCTTCAACCATGAGACCAGTGACTCATGATAACAATCTTTCTGTACCAAAGCCACCAGAGAAACAGAGCTTAAACGAAACCGATGAAGAATCTACACTGCCCCAGCCTGATTTTGAACCATGTACGTCTGGTGTGCCTCATAACAGAGTCAGAATTAAACGACCTGGTCAGGGACTTAGGTTTGGCAAAAGCAGACTTATTCGGTTCAAGGCTACAGGGATGGTGTTTGCTCTTGCCAGGTACAAAAATCTCTGTCGAAGCCGCCAAGATGATTTAACAAATTTCTTTGTACAAGTTGGAAACCTCTGTATCTGCACTGACATTGAAGGGTTGTTCACAACTTTGGGTTGTATGCATGACCCACAGGCATAGCATCTTTATTGATTCGTCAGTGTTAAGCCTCAAGGCTGTTTTTGTTACACAATGGCAATGTCTACCCATCAATACATGAAAACATAGAACTGCTGTTAAAGCATATCCAGTACTACAATTGGAACATCTGCAGTGATCTACTTGGAATGCAGCTTGGATATACCAAGTACTGTTGTTCTATTTGAGAATGGGATAGCTGTGCTAAAGATTGCATTACATTGAAAAGAACTGGCCACTCCATAAGAATTTGGTTCCAGGACAGAAAAATGTACACGAACCACTTGTTGACCCAACAAATATATTTTTGCCTTCACATAAAACTTGGACTGATGAAAAATTTTGTAAAAGTGATGAACAAGGAAGGCAAAGATTTTCTTTATATAAAAGACTGATGTTTCCAAGAATAACTGATGCCAAGATTAAGGAAGGCATTTTTGTTGGTCTACATATCAGACATGTCATCAATGACAAGAGATTTGAAGATCTGTCGGGCCAGAGAAAATCGCCTGGAAAGCAATCAAGGATGCCATTGAGAATTTTCTTAGCAGATACGGAGCACCAAACTATATTCAACTAGTTGACAAACTTCTTAGCGCTTACAAAACCATGAAGTGCAACATGTCACTGAAGGCGCACTTTCTATATTCACACTTGAACTTATTCCCCACAAATCTTGGTGCGGTCAGCAACAAACATGGTGAAAGTTTTCACTAGGACATTGCCACTATGGAAAAAAGATATTGGGGCAACTGAAATCCATCAATGCTGGATAACTATTGTTAGACACTGCAATGAGATGCACACAGTACAAACGAAAATCAGCAGGAAAACACTTTTAGCCACTGTGAACTATCACAACATATCAGAAACTTTGTGCATTAAAACATGTTATAGTCAATTAAAGATACCATCGTGTTTTTCAAAATTCCTATGCGATACAGTCAGTGAGAAATTATATTTGTGTTTATTTTGAAGGGGTCTATCATATTTACCAGTTTATTTTAAGGAAGCAAAACCTTTGGAAAAATTTGTTGTCCAGTGTAATGATTCTTATTTACTTAATTTCTTATATACAACACACCCCAGTACTAATGCTGCAGTTTATATCACATCTGTTAAAAACAGTTTCCATTAAAAATTCACATAAAATTTTAACTACCTTAACCTGAAGTTCCCACCATCCTCCCGAGCATTAATCCCTTCTTATCCAACTACTCCCCCCACCCCACCATACCTTCATCCCCACTGGGCAGAATCTTGCCCCAGTTGAAAATCCAGGCCTCAATTTTCCTCCTGGAATGTAAGTAATTATGTTTTGTCCTTGACTCATGCTTAGCACCTTCCTTTCTGCACCTTCGTTGAAGGAATCTGCAGCAACTGTATTCTTACAGTGGTGGGAATAAGTTGGGATATTGTAGCATTAGAAACAACCCACCATCTTACTCCTTCAAAGGGCAGAGACAACAAGTGCTGTAGTAAGGGCAAAACAAAAGAAAAGCCTGAGCTAGTGGTTCTGCAAGCCATGGGACACTTGATAGGAGGGGACTACAACTTTGCATAAACCAAATTGGTTGGTTCCAGTAAGGCCAAAAGGATAGATTTCTGAGTTGATGGCTGTTTAGACTGGTAAACCATGGGATCAAAAGCTGGCTGGTGTTTTACGTATGGGATTTTGTGTACTCATCTACCCAGGATCCTAGAGAACCAATGAAGATAAGAGTGTTATATCCTGCAATTGGGTTCCATCCATGCAGTGTGGACGTTAATAACTAGACAGGCTTGGTGAGCCAAATAGTCTTTAGCCTTCATCTGTCTATAACTGGGTGCCTCTTCCAGAACGTAAGTGCCTATCTTCTTTTATAAAATGTTAGCATAACTTTGAAAATACATATCTGTAAGGTGTGAACCCAGTGACAGCCATAGTCCTGCCCATGGTTATAGTTACGCCTACCTGTAACAAATATGATACGAGAGATCAAGTGTGTATGTATAGGTGGAGGGGCATAATAAAAAAAAACGTCTAAGTCCCCTTTTGGCCTAAGTCATTAAACGTTCAAAGCAGAAACAGGGAAAGTGTCCTTAACCAAAACAAACGACCTTGTTTTGATTATGGCCAGCCTCTACTAAACGCCCAGATCACCACTATGCCTAAAAGTACACCCCCACGATGTCTACACTTTTTGGCCATAATGAACCAAAAAAATGCCTAAGCCCCAAACGTCCAACAGAAGGGCTTTTAGGCGAAGGAGGAGCCAGTCCTTCGCCTAAAAGCTGGATTCTGTAACCGGTGTCTGTCAAAAACAACACCAGTTACAGAAAACCCCCCCCCCCCAACAATGATCCAGGCAGGAGGGTGCCCAAGCCCTCCTGCCATGTCGAACCGCGATCCCCCCCTCCCCCTAACAACATCAGGGCAAGAGGGAGCCCAAGCCCTCTTGCCCCGCCGATTAACATCGGGCCAGGAGAGAGCCCAAGCCCTCCTGGCCCCAGTGACCACCCCCCCGCGACTGGATTGGGCCAGGAGAGAGCCCAAGCCTTCCTGGCCCCGGCGATCCCCCACCCCCCCACTACATTACGGGCAGGAGGAATCCCAGGCCCACCTGCCCTCGACGCAACCCCCCTTCCCCGTACCTTTTAAAGTTGGCCGGACAGACGGGTGCCAAACCCGGCAGGCAACCGATGCCAGAATGGGTCTGGATTGGCCCAGCCGTCCCAAAGCCCCGCCCACAGGTGGGGCCTAAGGTGCCTGGGCCCACAGAATAGGCCCGGGAGCCTTAGGCCCCTCCTGTGGGCAGGGCCCTAGGCACATGGGCCCAACTGCCATGTGCCTAAGGCCCCGCCCACAGGAGGGGCCTAAGGCTCCCGGGCCTATTCTGATTGGCCCAGGTGCCTTAGGCCCCATCTGTGGGCGGGGCTTTGGGATGGCTGGGCCCATTCTGGCATTGGCTGCCTGCCGGACGGGCGGGTTTGGCACCCGTCCATCCGGCCAACTTTAAAAGGTACGGGGAAGGGGGGTGGGGGTGGGGGGAGTCAAGGGGCGGCGGGGGGTAATGTAGTGGGCCCGTAATGTAGTGGGGGTTAGGGGGTCGCCGGGGCCAGGAGGGCTTGGGCTCCCTTCTGGCCCAATCCAGTTGCCGGGGGGGGGGGGGGGGGGGTCGCTGGGGCCAGGAGGGCTTGGGCTCCCTCCTGGCCCAATCCAGTCGCGGAGGGGGTGGACGCTGGGGCAGGAGAGCTTGGGCTCTCTCCTGGCCCGATGTTAATCGGCGGGGCAAGAGGGCTTGGGTTACCTCTTGCCCCGATGTTATGTGGGGGGGGGGGTGATGGAATCCGGCAGGAGAGATGCCTCATCTCCCCTACCGCGATGCCATCACTCCTCTACCAGAACTGCCGCGACCTGCGGCAGGAGAACTAGGGCATCTCTCCTGCCGCGGGTCGCGGCACTTTGGATAGAGGAGTGATGGCATCGCGGTAGGGGAGATGAGGCATCTCTCATGCTGCGATGCTTGCGGTGGAGGGGTAGGCAGGTTGCGTTTTCGGCACTTAGACGTGTTTTGACTTGGTCTAAGTCAAAAATGTATAAGTGCGAACTAGGCAACCTGCCTAAGGTTTTGGTTATACCTGTTGTAAGCCTAGGTGTAGGTCGGCCCCCTCCTGCCCACCAACCGCCCTTTCCCCTCCTCTAAACACGCCTCTTTTCTCTCTGTGCGTCTAGAGGCAGGGGAAAGGCCTAAGTTGGTTTTAGATATATCTAAAAACCAACTTTGGTTATGGGTACTTGGACGATCAGGCGTTTTGATCGTCCAAGTAGCCATTTAGGACACTTTTTAGACGTTTTTTTTTTTTTTTATTATGAACCCCATAGTGCTTAAAGTAAAAATTTGGTATATGCACACATTAATGTGCATATATGCTACTGTTCTAATGAAATACACAATATTGGTGTGTAGCTCTGAGCATGTACTTTACAGAATCGCCATAAAATGAGAATAAAAGGGATAAAATCACGGTACAGAATGACAATAACTAGGATAATTTCTACATTTTCATGCCCTTCTCTATTTGTTTTATTGAGATTGAAATTCCTAATGAATATGTATTGACAGCAGTGCATGCAAATCTGGTGTCTATCCCAGGAGCAGACACATCCATTCTTAGAGGGCCAGAATCCAGTCAGGTTTTTAGGATTTCCCCAATGAATATGCATGAGATCTAGTAACCTGTGAATATACTTCTTCTCGGAAAGGGTGGTAACTTCATGGAATGGTCTCCCAGTGACAGTGGTGGAGATGAAGGCTATCTGAATTCAAGGAGCTAGGGACAAGTACATAGTATCTCTTAATAGATGGCGTGGATAGGCTATTATGGTCTTATAGTGTAGTAGTTAGAGCCACAGCCTCGGTACCTTGAGGTTGTGGGTTCAAATCCTATGCTGTTTCTTGTGACCCTGGGCAATTCATTTAATCCTCTACTGCCCCAGATACATTAAATCAGTGACCCCCAACCCTGTCCTGGAGGACCACCAGGCCAATCGGGTTTTCAGGCTAGCCCTAATGAATATGCATGAGAGAGATCAGCATATAATGGAAGTGATAGGCATGCAAATCTGCTCCATGCATATTCATTAGGGCTAGCCTGAAAACTCGATTGGCCTGGTAGTCCTTCAGGACAGGGTTGGGAACCACTGCATTAGATAGTGATCCAATTGGGACATATAGAGAAAATGCTTGAGTACCTGTATGTAAACCACCATGAATTTGGTTTGTATAACTAAAAAAAATAGAACATAAGAAGTGCTTCTGCTGGGTCAGACCAGAGGTCCATCGTGCCCAGCAGTCCGCTCGTGCGGCGGCCCAACAGGTCCAGTACCTGTGTAGTAGTCCTCTATCCCCTTTTCCTTCAGAAAATTGCCCAATCCCTTCTTGAATCCCAATACCGTACTCTGTCCTATCATGCCCTCTGGAAGCGCATTCCAGGTGTCCACCACCCGTTGGGTGAAGAAAAACCTCCTAGCATTGGTTTTGAATCTGTCCCCTTTCAACTTTTCCGAATGCCCTCTCATTCTTGTATTTTTTGAAAGTTTGAAGAACCTGTCCCTCTCTACTTTCTCTATGCCCTTCATGATCTTGTAAGTCTCTATCATATCCCCTCTAATTCTTCTCTTCTCCAGGGAAAAGAGCCCCAGTTTCTCCAGTCTCTCAGTGTATGAAAGGTTTTCCATACCCTTTATCAAAGGGGTCACTCTCCTCTGAACCCTCTCAAGTATCGCCATATCCTTCTTAAGGTACGGCGACCAATACTGGACACAGTACTCCAGATGCGGACGCACCATCGCCCTGATACAACGGCAGGATAACTTATTTCGTTCTGGTTGTAATACCCTTCTTGATTATACCTAGCCCCTATTCCTTTATCTGCCTTCATTTTTCTCTGTTTCTATGTCATTTGACTAGGACTGATCCCCTTTGCTTTTCCTTTCACCCTCCCACGCCAGGGATAGAAGTATGTTTTGCTTCCCTTAATTCTTTTCCTCTTTCATTGATTCATCCACCATCATGTAATATTTTGTGACCCTACATACCCCCCCCCCTACACCCTTTTATTTTTTGAGTTCTGATCTCCATTCTTAGGCACATTCCTTCATCCTGAGATTTCTCTTTTCATACCAACTCTAGTTCTTATTGCTAAAAGGAATCTTTTGTTTCCCTGACTCATTTGCCTACAGGAAATGGCTGGTCACTGGAAAACCTCCACCCAAATGGGGAGGGAATATGAACTGAGGCAGCTTCAGCTCCACATTTTAACCTTCCTCTTCTGTCTGCAGCTGCAAAGGAAAAAAAAAAAAAAGGAACATTTATGTTCCACCAGTCAGAGGGGAAATCATCATTTAGTGATAGTGCAGGCTATGTTGCCTGGAGGATAGAAGAATTATTGTGAAGGCATGCACTGCAAGAGAAGTTGTTCAGTAAGGCAGGGTACAGCACAGGTGAATTGTCATTCAGTGTTAATGTTGTGGCACAGCTATTTTCCATTCTTTAGACTATAAAATTGGGGTGCCATTGGTACCGATGCAGGGTGTGTTATAGGCAAAAATATCATTTACTGCTATTGCATATTATTCCACAGAGTATTTCATTCAGTATTAAAGCTGCATTAGTACTGATGTAGCTTGCCCCTAGCCAAGAAACATAACCCAATCAAGGGCAATATGGGCCAACACCAGAACCTGGGATGACCTTGTTGTACCTCTCTGAATCCTAGAATTTGCTTTACTGTTACTATTTTGGTAATTATTTCAACTATCTATTTTAATTACTACAGTGTATTACTCTGCCATCACTTGTAAAATAATCATGCCAGTATAGATGTCGGTATTCGTGCAGAGTACCCCATGGGAGGTGGGAGCAGAAGCAGACTTTTGTAAGATGTACTGGCTGGGATGCTGCTGTTCAGGATTACAGTAGGATTTGCTGGAATGGAAGTAATAGGTCACTACTGCATGGTATGCTGAATAGTGGCAGTCATCCTTCAATGTTAATGTAGGATGCACTACAAGAGAAGTCATTTACGGCCTGCCCCAGGGAGTTATTCAGTGATAATGTAGTAGGGAAGAGTGCACAGGATACAGTAGTTCAGTGTAAATGCAAGGTATATAGAGAAACTAGAAAAGATTCAGAGAAAGATATACTTCTTCCTCCGTATTCGCTGTGATAGGGGATTAACAAAACCGCAAATACAGAAAAAATGTGAATAACTTTTTCATATGTTATTCGCTGTTTTATATTTAAAAAATTTTGTGAATATGGTGAAACCGCGAGTAACATGGTGGGAGACCTTGCCTGTTCCTGAAGGAGAGGGAAAACACGGTGAAAAAAGTGCTGGGAATTGGCAGTTTTCTCTGTAAACACTTGGAATCAGCAATTTCTCTATGCAAGCTGATGTAATTTGGTAGGAGGAGCCAGTAAGCTAAAAACCATGAATAATCGAAACCGCGAATGCTGAAATCACGAATATGGAGGGAGAAGTGTAATACAAATGATACAATGGATCACAGAAAAACAAAAGAGGCAACCTGTGGTGCTCAATCTTTTATTTACGTACAAGACCCGACACGTATGTTTTTGGCCCTAAGGCCTACTACCTCATGTCCAAACTGTGGTGCGAGAACATGTGCAGTGGTTTTACTGAGCCATTGCAAGCGTTCTCGCACCACGCTTTGGACACCAAACCTACTTTTTGGAATCACCGTCTGTGACTTTGAACTGAATTGTTTCAATATAAGATCCATGAGGCAGGCCTTAGGGCCAAAACACACAGCCCGCCTGCTTCACAGGGCTTTAAACTAGGTAAGTCGGGGGAGGGTACCCATTCACATATTAGTGCAGAAAGGAATTATCCTGATGAGGTGAGTCGAAACTCCGCTTCCATGTCCAAGGTAAGTACCCACATTGCAAACAGTTCTTTGGGAGTCACACCGACTCGGGTAGGATACGCCTCACAGGGACTTAGCAAACACAAGATATGGAGGGCCATGTATGTCAATGCACACAGTTTAGGTAACAAAATTCTAGAATTGGAGGCTGAAAAAAGGAATGCCAACCTAGATGTGGTGGCAATATCTGAAACTTGGTTCATGGACTCACATGGGTGGGATATGGCTATACCGGGCTACAATCTACTTCGTCAGGACAGCAAGGGCAGGTTAGGAAGGGGGGTAGCTCTATACATTAAAGAGGACATCAAAACCACCAGGATCACAGATGTCAAGTACACCGGGGAGTCCCTCTGGGTAAACCTGGCAAGAGGCAGAGAAAAATGCCTGTATCTAGGTGTGGTATACAGACCCCCAAGACAACTGGAAGACATGGACGCAGAATTAATTGAAGATATAGAGAATATCACTCTACGAGGAGAAGCTGTACTGCTAGGGGACTTCAATATGCCTGATGCAGACTGGAACTCATTTTCAGCGATAGCAGGAACTCATTTTCAGTGGTAGCAGGAGGCTCTTAACCTCCATAAAGGGAGCACGTCTCAAACAAATGGTAACGGAGCCCACTAGGGCCCAGGCAATCCTCGACCTGGTACTCACCAACGGGGAAAGCGTCTCAGAGGTCTCAGTAGGAGATACGCTAGCCTCCAGCGACCACAACATAGTATGGTTCAACCTTAGGAAAGGCTTCCCTAGATCAAACATGAAAACAAAGGTACTCAATTTCCGGGGCACAGACTTTGCACGCATGGGAGATTTCGTCCATCAGACGCTGCAGGACCAAGCGGAGATCGATGATGTAGAAGCTAAGTGGTTAACACTGAAATCAACCATAATGAAGCAACTAGCCGCTTCATAAAATCAGTAAATAAACGACAAAGAAACAATAAACCCCAATGGTTCACCGAAGAGATCTCGCACCTCATTAAGGAGAAGAAAAAAGCGTTTCTCTCCTACAAGCGCACGGAGAAAAGAGAGGCAAAAGTAGAATATAGGACCAGGTCTACAGAGGTCAAAATGGCAGTTAGGGAGGCAAAACTTCGAGTGGAAGAAATTCTGGCAAAAAACATTAAAAAGGGGGACAAATCCTTCTTCAAGTATATTAGTGACAGAAAAAGGAACACAGGCGGGATAGTACGCCTTAGAAGACCGGACGGAAGTTACGTGGAAGCAGATTCCGATAAAGCCGAACTACTGAATGAATACTTCTGCTCAGTCTTCACCTGTGAGGCACCGGGACACGGTCCGCAGTTGAAGGCAACACAAAGCACAGAAGACCCGTTTCAGAATTTTGAGTTCACACCAGGTGAAGTTTACAGTGAACTGGCAAGACTCAAGGTGAACAAAGCCATGGGACCAGACAATTTGCACCCAAGAGTGCTCAGAGAATTGAGCGATGTCCTGGCGAAACCGTTGGCTGAGCTATTCAATCTCTCCCTAAGTAAGGGGAAAGTTCCCCTGGACTGGAAATTAGCTAATGTCGTTCCTCTGCATAAAAAGGGTTGCAGGGCAGAGGCTGCAAATTATAGACCGGTGAGTCTCACATCAATAGTGTGCAAACTCATGGAAACACTAATTAAAAGCAAATTGGACACGATCTTGAATGAAGGGAATCTTCGGGATCCCAGTCAGCATGGATTCACCAAGGGTAGGTCCTGCCAATCCAATCTCATCAGCTTCTTTGACTGGGTAACAAGAAAGTTGGACTTGGGAGAGTCTTTGGACGTCGTGTACCTGGACTTCAGTAAAGCTTTTGACAGTGTCCCACACCGCAGGCTGCTAAGCAAGATGGAATCGATGGGGTTAGGAGAGACACTAACTGCATGGGTCAATGATTGGCTGAGTGGCAGACTTCAGAGGGTGGTGGTTAATGGTACCCTCTCTAAAACATCGGAGGTGACCAGTGGAGTGCCGCAGGGCTCGGTCCTGGGTCCACTCCTTTTCAACATATTCATAGGGGATCTGACTCAAGGGCTTCAAGGTAAAATAACACTATTCGCCGATGACGCCAAACTATGTAATATAGTAAGTGAATGCAGTTTACAGAATTATATGGCGCAGGACCTGCTTACATTGGAAAGTTGGTCCTCAACCTGGCAGCTAGGCTTCAATGCTAAGAAATGTAAGGTCATGCACCTCGGAAGCGGAAATCCATGCAGGACGTACTTCTTGAACGGAGAAACTTTAACTAGGACTTCAGCAGAACGAGATTTAGGAGTAATCATCAGTGCAGACATGAAAACTGCCAATCAAGTGGAGAAGGCTTCATCTAAGGCAAGGCAGATATTGGGTTGTATCAATAGAAGTTTCGTCAGCCGAAAGCCTGAAATCATAATGCCGTTGTACAGGGCCATGGTGAGACCTCATCTGGAGTACTGTGTGCAATTCTGGAGGCCACATTACAGTAAAGATGTGCGCAGAATTGAATCGGTTCAATGGACGGCCACCAGGATGATCTCGGGGCTCAAGGGTCTCTCGTACGAAGAGAGACTGAACAAATTGCAGCTCTACACTCTTGAGGAACGTAGGGAGAGGGGAGACATGATCAAAACATTTAAGTACCTCACGGGACGTGTCGAAGTGGAAGATGATATTTTCTTTCTCAAGGGACCCTCGGCCACAAGAGGGCACCCGCTCAAACTCAGGGGCGGAAAATTTCATGGCGACACCAGAAAGTATTTCTTCACAGAGAGAGTGGTTGATCATTGGAACAAGCTTCCAGTGCAGGTGATCGAGGCAGACAGCGTGCCAGAATTTAAGAATAAACGGGATACCCATGTGGGATCCCTACGAGGGTCAAGATAAGGAAATTGGGTCATTAGGGCATAGAAAGGGGGTGGGTAAGCAGAGTGGGCAGACTTGATGGGCTGTAGCCCTTTTCTGCCGTCATCTTCTATGTTTCTATGTTTATGTTGGGTCTTGTACGTGAATAAAAGATTGAGCACCACAGGTTGCCTCTTTTGTTTTTCTGTGCTCTCTTGAGGAGGTAGAATCTCCTGTTTGGGTGAGGACATGATGATAGATGTTTAAAAAATCACTAGTGGGGTGGCATAGTTAAATAGGGGACAGTTGTTTGACCTTTCAGACATTAGAAGTGACAACCACTATCCTGAAACAAATCATAGAAAGTGCTTTTTCATACAATGCAAAATTAAGCTATGAAATCTTGCCTGAAGATATTAGGATGTTGTCATCTTGACATCTTGATTCCATAAGGAATTTGGACAAGATCCTGGAGGAAAATCTATTAAAAATATAAAGTAGACCAGTGGTTCCCAACTCTCTCCTGGAGGACCACTAGGCCAGACGGGTTTTCAGGATAGCCCTAATGAATATGCATGGAGAGATCTGCATATAATGGAGGTGCCAGACATGCAAATCTGTTCCATACATATTCATTAGGGCTATCCTGAAAACCCGACTGGCCTGGTGGTCCTCCAGGACAGGGTTGGGAACCACTGAAATAGACTTTGGAAAGTCATCATTTATCCCTTTAAAATAGCTATGGGAAATTTGATCTACTTTTCGGAATCTGTCAGATACTTGTGACCTGCATTGTCAGAAACAGGATGCAGAGGGTATTTTTTTAGTTCAGTAAATTTTATTGGTTTTATGAGAAAAATATAGGATGCAGAGTTTGATGGGCGTTGGCCTGACTAAGCGTGGTTTATCTTCTTGTCATTCAAGGTTAGAGTAGGGTATACTACAGTGGGAGTCATCAGTACTGTGGGATACACCATGATGTTGATGCTATAGACAAACACAGATTGGGAGTGAAAAGCAGTTTAACATTTACTATATTGTGCTCCCTGCCCCCTCCCCCCCCCCCCCCCGAGTCCTCGTGTTTTTGGAAAAAGTAAACAAGAGATTCATGCCTATCTGTTCCACTCCATGCAATAGTTATAGATTTCTATCGTAGTGGTTTTCAACCAGCCCTCAGGAACCACCTGACCAGTTGGGTTTTCATGATATCCATAATAAATATGCATGATATATATTGGCATATACTTCCTTCATTACATGCAAATACCTCTCATTTGTATTCATTGTGAATATCCTGACCAGGTGGGCCCCTAATGCCCCTCTTCAATGAACAGTAACTTCCTCCTTCCCCCTCTACCACACTACCCAGCCTACCCACCCTAACCCTCTCCCCCCTGACCTACTCGTCCCATCTCTCTCTAACCTCAACTACTTCGTTGCTTCCAACTTTGTTCAATGGTTGTGAACCACTTGTAATTTTTGATAAACAAATGTGAACCGCCTAGAACTCCCTGGGTATGGCGGTATACAAAAATAAAGTTATTATTATTATTATTATAGGTTGAAAACCAGTGCTCTATCATATCCACTCTCATCCTTATCTTCTCCAAGCTGATGAACCCTAGCCTCTTTAGCCTTTCCTCAAAGACGAATCTTTCCATGCCTTTTATCATTTTTGTTGCCCTTTTCTAACTCCACTATGGGGCTTATTTTCAAAAGAGAAAATCATTTAAAAAATGGCGTAAAGTGGCAGATGGATGTTTTTCTCATCAAACCTTCCAATTTGCTGTTTTTGAATCCTATTTTCTTAAGCAGTAATTTATCTAAATTTCAAGGGAGCATGTTAGAAGCATGTCATGGGCAGGACTAGGGCAGTCGTATGATTTTGGATGTTTTATCTGCAATAATTGAACATTTTAGAAAATGTCCAGGGCAAAATTTGGATGTTTAGGGCTAGACCTATTTTAACAATGAATAAGTGCCAAAAAGGTGCCCAAACTGACCAGATGACCACTGGAGGAATGAAGACTTGACCCCACACACACTCCCCCTATGGTCGCTGACCCCCCCCCCCTCAAAGATGTGAATGAAACAGTACTTACCTGCCTATATGACAGCTTCAGATGTTATGGCTAATCCTATTAGAACAGCAAACGGGTTTGTGGAGTAGCCTAGTGGTCAGTGCAGTGGACTCCAGAGAAGGGGACCCAAGCCCATAGCCTACTCTAACTAGTACACTTGCGATGGAGAGTGTGAACCCAACAAAACTCACCAAAAACCTATTATAGTGATATATAGGTGATACCTGCAGGCATAAGGGCTATTGGAGTGGTGTACATTGGGTTGTGGGTGGGTTTTGGAGGGCTCACTATACAATGTAAGGGAGATGTGTACCTGAAATCTTTGTTGTGAAGTTCACTGCAGTACCCCCAAGGGTGTTACATTGCTCTGCAGGGATGTCTATGTGGTCAATCTGTTACGAATGCTGACCCTTCCTACATCCCAATGGGTGTTTTTTGTGCATTTTTCACTTGGACCTTTATTTTTTTAATGGTCAAAAAAAGGTAGACACACTGAGGGCAACTACATCTAGAAATGGCCATTTTCAGAAAAAAAGATAGACCTGTTTCTGCTTCAAAAAATGGTCATTTTCTCTACTGGAGTTTTGGATGTTTTTCACAAAGGCCTGGATTCTTATAAACAGCACCGTCATCGTCGGCCACCTACAAAATGGCCACTGATCGCGTGTCAATAGAATCATGGTTTCATGAAAGGCACTGGAAATGTAGGCTAGGATTTTCATGGCCTACATTTCCTGCACCTACCTTTTACGCGAATCATAGCTATAGAGGCACTTTATGATGCCTAACGCTATTTCTTGCATTAGCCACACCTACAGTGGCATTAAGCATCATAACCAATCAGCAAAAGGCACTCAAAATTTGTATAGTGTCCAATTCACATATACTATAACATTGATGCATTCCAACTTACGAATCCACCTAACTAGAACACTATAATGATCCTCAGATGCACCACTCCATGTTCAAACTTTATCACTATGTTAAGCTTGATGTGCAAAATCTTCCCTGGATCAATGTTTATCTATCGTTTAATTTTTATCTTTTTATCATTTTTAAGTCTAGCAATATATCAAATATGTAAACTGTTTGTTATTATAATTAAATAAACGTATCTTAGATGTGTGGTCAGCGTAGGCACTTCTTGTGCCGACATGTTTCGCGTCAGAAACGCTTTTTCAAGGCTGGGTCCCTACCAAGAGACACAACCTGTTATTAGGGTACACATCGTTAACCGAATGTTAATAAACATAGATTATTTTCTAATATCATTCTTACCTAACATAATAACGCCATCCAATGTGACCACCAGTTTCTGCTCAGATAAACATTGATCCAGGGAAGATTTTGCACATCAAGCTTAACGTAGTGATAAAGTTTGAACATGGAGTGGTGCATCTGAGGATCATTATAGTGTTCTAGTTAGGTGGATTCGTAAGTTGGAATCCATCAATGTTATAGATTAAACATCATAAAGCATCTCCGTAGCCATGATGTAAGTGTTGTTTTTGTAGGTTCTGGTAGATGCCTACATTTTTTTTAAATACTTTAATTCCTAATATTCTATTTGCTTTCTTAGATGCTGCTGCACAGTGAGCAGAAGGTTTCTGCATATCATCAACAATGACACCTAGATCCTTTTCCTGGTCAAAGACTCAACCTGGGATCTTGCATCAGGTCTTTATCTGCTGTTTTTACTATTTGGATTCCTTTTTTCTTATATGCATCACTTTGCACTTGCTCACATTAAGGGCTCCTTTTACTAAGGTGCGCTAGCGTTTTTAGCGCAAGCAGGATTTTAGCACGCGCTAAACCCATGCTACGCTTCTAGAACTAACGCCAGCTCAACACTGGCGTTAAAGTCTAGCGTGCAAGGCAATTCAGCGTACGCTATTCCGCGCGTTAAAGCCCTAATGCACCTTTGTAAAAGGAGCCCTAAATGTAATCTGCCATTTGATGCCCAGTCTTTTAGTCTCTTAAGGTCCTCTTACAATTTTTCACAATCCTCTTCCAGTTAAGCAGTCAGTTAATTCGTGTCTCATTTTCAGTGTTGTTTAACTGGTTATTGCCATTGAAAATGTCTGGTTAGTGTAAGAAAAAAAGTTGGCGATGTTGGGGGCATTCCGGAGGTGTGGCTAGTTAAGAAATGATATTTGAAACTTAATCAGCCAGGCTTAGCGGGCAAATAAGCCTGCATTTATGCATCATTATCTTTTTCCGCTAAGTCATAACTGGTTAAGTCTGAATATAAACTTAACTGGTCATGCGCTAGCTGGTATTGAAAAACCTGGATGCTCAATGCTGGTTGTCAGAAACATCCGGCACTGAATATCTGGCTTGAAGGTCAGAGGCGGGCAATTGGTGCTGGCTAATATTGGAGAATTGTGATGTAACAACTTTGAATAACTTTGTGTCATCAGCAGACTTAATCACCTTGCTCATTATTCCTGTTTCTAGATCATTTCTAAACATATCAAAAAAGTTGTAGTCTCCAGCACAGACCCCTGGGAAACCCCATTATTTACCTTTTTCCATTTTCTGAAGGATGTTTTTTCAGCTCTAAGAGCCTCCTTCATGTCCCTTTTTAACCATGCTGACTGTTGTATAGCCTTCCTTCCATCTCTTTTAATACATGAGTTTTCAGGATGGTATTTTTGGATAATATCAATGCCAGCCATAAATTTTTGACCTTTGTAGTTACTCCTCTCAGTTTTTTGTTGATCATTCTGCTCATTTTGTCATAGTCTCTTTTTTGAAAGTATTATATGTTAACATATTGGATTTTCTATGTGTAATTTCTTCAGTTATTAAATTAAATTTGATCATGCTATGATCACTGTTGTCAAATAGCCCCAGCACTGTCACGTCTTGCACCAGATCATGTGTCTCGTAGATTTGTAGAATTACTCCTCTCTATATAATTCCTGAACCAGCTGCTCCATCTAGCAGTTGTTGATTCATCTAGGAACTTTTACCTTCTAGCATGCCTTGATGTTACATTTATCCAGTCAATATTGAGGTAATTGAAATCAAATATTTAACTAGAGAGAGATATGTAAAAACCAGAAGACAATCAAATGTCACAGCTCAAAAATTAAATTTGACAGTCTAGCTCTCTCTCCCGATCCCTTCAGTGTGCCAAGCTGATCCCTTCTCCCCCCATTCAAAGACCTCCTTCCATCCTCCCACACCAAGCCCTTCCCACCTGTCCCCCAACATAACCTTCCATTCAGCCTTGCACCACTCATCACTTCTAGCATATACTTACATTAGGGCTATTGCTGTGCTGTTGGACTGCCAGTTGTGCAGCTGCACTTACTGCCTCCTCTGGAGGCAGCAGTAACTGCAGCTTCACGATCAGCAATTGTGACAGCTAGTGCACAGTACTCACCTGTGCACTAGCTATCACAAATGACCATTCCTCTGTCTGCACGTGTCATGCCCACCTCAGTCCCAGACTACAATTAAGTCATAGGCAAACTAGGCACATGCCTAGTGCGATGGACCATTCTGTCTGTTGTGTAAATCTCTATGGTACCTCTAGGAAATGTATAGAATGCAGCTTGTTACTGTGAGTTATAATAAAGCAACTAGTTCAGACTGTTTAACTGGACTGAGAGTGTCTGAATCTATTACATGGCATCAGAAAAAGAAGAAGGGAGCCAGGGCACGAGGCAAGCCTCGGCAGCGTTTTTGTTTCTTTTTTTTTCCTTTTGCAGGAGCGGAGAGGCAGAGGGGAAGGCAGGAAGAGCAGCCAGAGCAGGCTGCAAGACCGGGGTCGCGGCGAGAGTTAGCTCCGCCCCCCCCACCCGCATCACAGGTTGCATCGGGCCCGGGCTCCCCCTTTAAGAAGAAGGGAGCCAGGGCACGAGGCAAGCCTTGGCAGCGTTTTTGTTTCTTTTTTTTTCCTTTTGCAGGAGCGGAGAGGCAGAGGGGAAGGCAGGAAGAGCAGCCAGAGCAGGCTGCAAGACTGGGGTCGCAGCGAGAGTTAGCTCCGCCCCCCCACCCGCATCACAGGTTGCATCGGGCCCGGGCTCCCCCTTTAAGAAGAAGGGAGCCAACGGCGCCCAGCCGTTCGGCGCCCAGCGAAGGCGAGCGGCAAAGGCTCTCGCCTTAATGAGAGCGCCTTTGCGAAGAGCCTTGAGGAGAGCCAAACTACACTCAACTAGGATATCTTAGAGCAGCAACCTATCCCTTTAACCTATACCCTCCCCCTAATCTCACAAACCCTCGTACTTAACTCGCTACTCTCACACTAACTCACAGACAGCCACCCCTTCATACACCCTCAGCTCCTAACTTTTTAATCTCTCAGACAATCCAAACCTTCACAATCTCTCAGACACCCTAATCTCTCTGACATCAATATCTCTCGCAATCTCACACTAACTCTCAGTCGGCTATTTCTCATTTTCTCTCTCTCTCTTTTTTTTTTTTTTTCTCTAACAGGAAGACCTAAATCACAACTTGGAAATGGCAGGGAGGACTAGAAGCGCCAAGGCTACAATCAATTCCAGCATTCCAGCCACCATGGGAATCCAGGAGGAGATCACGGATGGCGTGCAGAGGGAGGAGGATCCAGGACGATGGACAGAGGTCTCCGTGCAGACCGAGTCCATCCCTCGGCATTACACCACAGTCTCCACGCAGACAGAGGAGGCCGCTCAGCTGGATGGGGCCCTCATGCAGGAACTGTGGAGCCTCAGGGAGGAGGTGGAACGCCTGAGGAGCATCCGCGAGGATGAAGCCTACATCGATGGAGTCGTTCAGGAGTTGTCTCAAGTCACAGAACATGCCCACGACAAATCCATTCTCGAGACGCCCAAATCATCAGCTTTGAAACCAACATTTGGGATACAGGCAATGGCCAGCGACAATGACACCTGGCAGCTGGTGACCTCTTCCACAGGCAAAGACAAACAAAGGAGATTTCCCCCCCCCCCTTTTTCAATCTCTTCATCCTCTTCTTTTTCTCCCCAACAGGCCAACCCTATGTCAACCACTCACCTCGTCCTGAGGAACAGATTCCAGATTCTCCAAGAAGAAGCTGCCGATGACAAACAAGAACAGACCCAACACGAAGAACAGGAGCAGACCCAACAAGCAGCTCCATCTGATGACCGACTCCCCCCCCCCCAACGAAAGAAGCGCAGAGTAATAGTCATTGGGGACTCCATGCTGAGGGGCACCGAGGGACCAATCTGTAGACTGGATACACTCTCGAGAGAGGTTTGCTGTCTACCTGGAGCCAAGATACGGGACGTCACCACCAACCTGGGTAAACTACTCACACCTCATGACCATTTTCCTATGCTTCTTATCCACATAGGTACGAACGACACTGCAAGGAACACCCAGGAGACCATCGCCAGAGACTTCGGAGCCTTGAGTGTGAGGCTGAAGCAGACGGGTGCGCAGGTGGTCTTCTCTTCAATCCTCCCAGTCAGAGGCAAGGGAAGAGCCAGAGATGAATGTATCCTAAGAACCAACGAATGGCTACAAGGATGGTGTCGGGATATGAACTTTGGATTCCTGAATCATGGAGAGGCGCTACAAGGACTTCTGGGACCAGACAGACTCCACTTGACCAGCAGAGGTAAGAACATCTTCGGACACCGACTAGCCCGCCTACTTCGTAGGGCTTTAAACTAGGTAAGTTGGGGGAGGGTACCTACTCATGTACTGGTGCGGAAAGGAACTATCCTGATGGGATGAGTCGACACTCTGCTTCCAAGGTAAGGGCACACATAGCAAACAGTTCTCTAGGAGCCACACAGACTCAGGTGGAAAAAGCCTTACAGCGACCTAGCAAACACAATGTGTGGAGGGCCATGTATATTAATGCTCACAGTTTAGGCAATAAAATTCTAGAGCTGGAAACTGAAATAAGGGATGCTAACCTAGACGTGGTGGCAATAACCGAAACATGGTTTACGGACTCACATGGGTGGGATATGACTATACCGGGGTACAATCTACTTCGTCGTGACAGAGAGGGCAGGTTAGGTGGTGGGGTAGCACTATACATTAAAGAAGACATCAAAACCACCAGGATCACAGATGTCAAATACACCGGGGAGTCCCTCTGGGTTAACCTGGCAAGAGGTGGCAATAAATGCCTGTATCTTGGTGTGTTATACAGACCCCCAAGACTAATGGAAGACATGGACACGGAATTAATTGAGGACATAGAGAATATCACTCTACGGGGCGACACTGTACTGCTTGGGGACTTCAACATGCCTGATGCAGACTGGAACACATTTTCAGCAACCACCAGTAGCAGCAAGAGGCTTTTGGCCTCCATAAATGGTGCACAACTAAAACAGATGGTAACGGAGCCCACTAGGGCCCAGGCGATCCTTGACCTGGTACTCACCAACGGGGAAAGCGTCTCAGAGGTCTTGGTAGGAGATACGCTAGCCTCCAGCGACCATAACATAGTATGGTTCAACCTTAGGAAAGGATTCCCTAAATCAATCACAAAAACAAAGGTACTTAACTTCCGGGGCACCGATTTCACACGCATGGGAGATTTCATCCATCAGATGCTGCAGGACGAAGCAGAGACCGGTAATGTGGAAGCTATATGGTCATACCTGAAATCATCCATACACGAAGTTACTAATCGCTACATAAAATCGGTAGACAAACGGCAAAGAAACAATAAACCTCCTTAAGGAGAAGAAAACAGCATTTCTTTCCTACAAACGTATGCAGAGAAGGGAAACTAAAGTAGAATATAAGACCAGGTCTGCAGCGGTCAAAACAGCAGTTAGGGAGGCCAAACTTCGAGTGGAAGAAACTTTGGCAAAAAAACATTAAAAAAGGGGACAAATCTTTCTTCAGGTATATTAGTGATAGGAAAAGGAACACAGACGGCATAGTACGCCTTAGAAGACTGGACGGAAACTATGCAGTGGCGGATTCTGAAAAAGCCGAAATACTAAATGAATATTTCTGCTCAGTCTTCACCTGTGAGGCACCGGGACACGGACCACAGTTGAAGGCAAAACAAATTGCGGAAGACCCGTTTCAGAATTTTGAGTTCACACCTGAAGACGTCTACAGCGAGCTGACAAGGCTCAAAGAGAACAAGGCCATGGGACCGGACAATTTACACCCAAGAGTGCTTAGAGAATTGAGAGATGTTCTGGCGGAACCGTTGGCCAAGCTCTTCAATCTCTCACTAAGCACGGGGAAAGTTCCGTTGGACTGGAAAACAGCCAACGTCATTCCTCTGCATAAAAAGGGTTGCAAGGCTGAGGCTGCGAACTATAGACCGGTGAGTCTCACTTCAATAACGTGTAAACTCATGGAAACACTAATTAAGCATAAATTAGATACGGTCTTGAATGAGGGGAATCTCCGGGACCCCAGTCAACATGGATTCACCAAGGGTAGGTCCTGCCAGTCCAATCTTATCAGCTTCTTTGACTGGGTAACAAGAAGGCTGGACTCGGGAGAGTCCTTAGACGTCGTATACCTTGACTTCAGCAAGGCTTTTGACAGCGTCCCACACCGCAGACTGCTGAACAAGATGGAATCGATGGGGTTAGGAGTAACACTAACTGCATGGGTTAAAGATTGGCTAAGTGGCAGACTTCAGAGGGTGATGGTTAACGGTACCCTCTCCAAAACGTCGGAAGTGACCATCGGAGTGCCGCAGGGCTCAGTCCTGGGTCCACTCCTCTTCAACATATTCATTAGGGATTTGACTCAAGGGCTTCAAGGTAAGGTAACCTTATTCGCTGATGATGCCAAACTATGCAATATCATAAACGGCTACAATCTGCAGAATACTATGGAACAGGACCTCCGTACTTTAGAAAGTTGGTCCTCTGTCTGGCAGCTGGGCTTCAACGCCAAGAAATGTAAGGTCATGCATCTCGGAAATGGAAATCCGTGCAGAACTTACACCTTGAATGGAGAAACTTTGACCAAGACTACAGCAGAACGAGACTTGGGAGTGATCATCAGTGCAGACATGAAGACTGCTACTCAAGTGGAGAAGGCTTCATCTAAGGCACGGCAAATGATGGGTTGTATCAAAAGAAGTTTCGTCAACAGGAAGCCTGAGGTCATGATGCCATTATACAGAGCCATGGTGAGACCTCATCTAGAATACTGTGTGCAATTTTGGAGGCCACATTACCGTAAAGATGTGCTCAGAATTGAGTCGGTTCAGCGAATGGCCACCAGGATGGTCTCGGGGCTAAAGGGTCTCTCGTACGAAGAGAGACTGAACAAATTGCAGCTCTATACTCTTGAGGAGCGTAGGGAGAGGGGAGACATGATTGAGACATTTAAGTACATCACGGGACGGGTCGAGGTGGAAGATGATATCTTTCTTCTCAAAGGACCCTCGAACACAAGAGGACATCCTCTCAAACTCAGGGGAGGGAAGTTTCGTGGAGACGTCAGAAAGTACTTCTTCACGGAACGAGTGATAGAGCATTGGAACAAGCTTCCAGTACAGGTGATCGAGGCCCGCAGTATCCCAAACTTCAAGAATAAATGGGATACCTATGTGGGATCACTGCGAGAGTCATACCAATGAATAGGGTCGCTAGGATATAGACTTAATAGAGCAGGTCAGTAGAGTTAAGGGGGCCAGTAGACTTAAAAGGGGGTCAATGGTATGGGCAGACTTGATGGGCTGTAGCCCTTATCTGCCGTCATCTTTCTATGTTTCTATGGAAAGTAACATGTTGGTTCCGCTTCTACTACCACTGTTTGGCAGGGATTGTTCTACAAATTTTAAGTATTTCAAAAGTCAGTGGTGAATTATGAAACTACGTCAGACTGGAGGAACAGTTGATGAAAAACACACTCTCCCATTCTCCTGGCATGCATTGGTGTAGACCAGTGGTCTCAAACTCGTGGCCCGGGGGCCACACGCGGCCCGCCAGTTACTATTTTGAGGCCCTCGGTATGTTTATCATAATCACAAAAGTAAAATAAAACAGTGTCTTGATCATATATCTCTTTAGCTATAAATTACAATATTATTAAGACTTAGCCAAAAGGAAAGACTTATAAACTAGAAAGAGTTTTACCTCATGCAAAATTGTCATTTCCTTAATAAGACATTAACTTTCTTTTCTGAGGCCCTCCAAGTACTTACAAATCCAAAAGGTGGCCCTGCAAAGGGTTTGAGTTTGAGACCACTGGTGTAGATATAAAGAAATAGAGGGTAAAAATATATCCTAACAACAATGATAGCCACACAGGTGAGGAATGAGTGAAAAGATATAAAAAGAGCTTCATTAACAAAATAAAGTGTACTCAATCCTCCAAACTATTATTTGCTCAAAACTCTTTTCCTAAGAAAAGATAAGAAGAGGGATATCAGAACAGCTTATCATATTGCAGGTCATTGGATTTCTTATAACTCAGTTATTTCAAATCCTAACCATAGTTTTATAGCTCTCAGTCATGTACATAGTAACATAGTAAATGATGACAGATAAAGAGACCTGCATGGTCCACCCAGTCTGCTCAGCAGTCACACTCATTTAATTGTATGTAAATGGATTACAATGAACTTATCAGTAATAAAATGAGCACTCCGATCAATGCCCAGATGATGCCCAAAATGAAGGACCAGATTTTAAAGCTTTGAAATGCTCCAAAATCTCCGACAGCCCCTTCCCCCAACCCCCGAACTTAAAAAAAACCCCAACAACCCAATTTCCTGCCCCGAACAGCTGAGTGGCTGGAGGCTGCTTCAGGGCTTTCCCTGCTGGCTCTGTGCATGTGTTGGTCGCTTTCTCCAATGACTGATCAGATGGATTATGGCAGATCTCCGCAAAACTCATTTGCATGTGAAATTGTTTCCACATCAAACCATTTTAAAATCAGATAATTTACTGGCACCACAGGTGACCCATAGGATTTTAATGGCGATTGTAGATCATCCAGCTCTTAGGGCTTAAATGTTCAGGAGGAGCCCCCTCAGATCTTCTAATTCAGTGCCCCCCCCCCCCCCCCCCCAGCAGATTTTTGCCCTGTTAAGTCAGCTGCTGACAGAAAAAAAATTGATTTGTTAATTCTTCAGCATTTTCCTCCTTTTGTTAGGAGAAATTGGTGATCAGCACTTTTTACCTGCTGCTGGTTTTCTTCTGCAATCCCAACCATGTGAGGCCCTGCTTGTAAAAACTTTATAATGTATTATATTACAGTGAGGGACATAATGTGCTTTTTGCCTAGAGCCCACCAAAGGGTTAATCTTGCTCTGCTTGCTCTACCACTGCCTCTCGATCCTTGTGTTTAGGGTGACAGCTGTGTTAGCACAAGCTATAATTCAGAATTTTTGTGGTGAACAGCAAAAAATCTTGAGTTATTGCCAGTACCAGTCTATTCGCACCGGAAACAAAACAAAAAAACACCCCACCACAGATTGATAATTACAGCACACAATAATGGACAATGTAGAACAGGGGTGTCGAACTCAATCAGAGAGGGGGCCAAAATCTAAAATCCAGCCTAAATCGCGGGCCGAATGGTTTACTGAACAGTCATAAACTGACAATGTTAACCAGAAATGTGAATTTAAAATGAGTGGAACAATCTTTTCCTTAACAGTGCTGTTAACCAACTCACATGCTATCAAGCAAAACAGTAATATTGGTATCAAGCAAAACAGTAATATTGGAATGTACCTAAAATGCTCATTGTTTTGTTTTCTGGCTAGATGTCTGACACTGTTTTCCCCGTATCAATGAGTCAATGTTCGGTTTTATTTCTTGGGCTGTAGCAACCCGCAAAACAGCATGGAGGTTGTCATCGGTAATGCGTGATCTGTGCTTGTTTTTGTTCAGATTCATTATTGAAAACATCTGTTCACAAAGATAGGTGCTCCCAAACATGGATAGAATACGGGCAGCATGAAGTCGGAGCTCTGGCATTGAGTCAGGGGGCAGTAGAGGGTAGAAGTCCTCAATTTCAACATCCTGAAACCTTGATTTCAGGCCACTGTCAGACTGAAGCTCGATTATCTCCATCTGAAGGTGATGGGGCACATTGTTGACATCAACTGTAAAAGGATTGGCAAAGATGTCAAAGCCTGAGTGCTGTGTTCTAAAGTCAGAGAAGCGCCGCTCAAATTCACTTAGTAAACGGCTAACTTTGGTAGCCAGCCGACTGCAAGGAAAAGTACCAGAAATAGTGGTTGAGATACTCAAACAAACGGGAAAGTGGGCAAGATTGTCCTGTTCCAGTTGGGACTTCCATAGTTGAAGTTTACGCTGGAATGCTGTGATCATGTCAGACATCTTCGTGATGACTTGTTTGCGTCTCTGCAGCTTCAGATTCAGTTGGGCGAGATGCTCGCATATGTCACACATCATAGCAAAATCACATAGCCAGGCGGGATCCGACAGTTCAGGCAAGGGCTTTCCTTTACTTTCCATGAAAAGAGCAATTTGTTCTCTGAGCTCAAAAAATCTTTTGAGGACTGCGCTCTTGCTCAGCCATCTTACTTCTGTGTGGTATGGCACGTCTCCATGCTCTGCACCCACCTCCTGTAAAAACTGCTGGAACTGGCGATGATTCAGGCCACGTGCCCTTATAAAGTTAATAGTTTTAATGACTGTGGTCATTATGTCATTCATGTCCAGAACTTTTCCACACATAGCCTCTTGGTGGATAATGCAATGATAAGTAATCAAGGGTGTGTGGCAGTGACTTTTTTGCATTCTTTCCTTCATTAGTCCAACCAAGCCTTTCTTTTCTCCGCACATTGAAGGTGCGCCATCGGTAGTTAGCCCCACCAACTTTTCCCAGGGTAATTTAAAATTATTTATAGATTTCTTCACAGCCTCAAATATATCTCTACCAGTCGTCGTCCCATGCATGGCAGCTACATCCAAAAGTTCCTCAGTGACAGAGAGGTCGGTCTTCGTAGCACGTATAAAGATGGACAGCTGCGCTGTATCAGTGTTGTCTGTGCTTTCATCGATAGCAAGTGAAAAAGCGAGATAACTGCATGCCTGTTCGGCCAGCTGTGATGATAGATTTCCTGAGAGTTCTTGAACTCTGTCTGCAATGGTGTTTCTTGACAAACTGACAGTTTGAAAACTCTATATCTGGTCTGGGCATACTTTCTCACACACTTTTAGCATGCATTGCTTCAAAAAGGCACCCTCTGAAAAACACCTTGAAGTACGGGCAATTTCTTCAGCCACTATAAAGCTTGCTTTCACTGCAGCATCATTTTTCATTGTAGCCTTTGTAAACATTTGCTGCTGTGATTGTAGTTTGCCTTTTAGTTCTTTAACAATTTTATGCTTTTCTTCCAAAGTATATTTGCCATACTTAACATTATGTTTGGTGTCAAAATGACGACGTATATTGTACTCTTTCATCACCGACACTGTCTCATAACACAATATGCACACTGGTTTGCCCTCACTAAGCACAAACATGTATTCATTTTCCCATTTGTCATTAAATTGTCTGCCTTCACCGTCAACTTTTCTTTTCCTGGACATTTTGGGATCAATATTGGCAGTAAAAGATGTAGTTTATTGGAAATCTGCGTTAGAATGAAAAAGTCAGTCAATAAATGCCTGGCTGGGTGCAGATAGCAGATTCTGTTGCGATTTTTATGCCTACACTTTATGCCAGGAACTGGCAGCTTCTGCTGTGTATTTTTTTTACATAGTTCCCCCCCCCCGACGTCCGATTCACCCCAAGCAGGACCGCTCGCACGCACCTGCACCCCCACCCCGAAGGACCGCCGACTCCCCGACTCCCAACACGATCAGGGCAAGAGGGAGCTCAAGCCCTCTTGCCCCAGCCAACCGCGGCACCCCCGACACGATCGGGGCAAGAGGGAGCTCAAGCCCTCTTGCCCCCCCCGACTCCCCAACTCCCCGACAATATCGGGCCAGGAGGGAGCCCAAGTCCTCCTGGCCCTGGCGACCCCCCCCCCGCTAGTTGTTCGGGCCAGGAGGGTGCCCAAACCCTCCTGACCACGGCGACCCCCTACCCCCACCCCGCACTACATTACGGGCAGGAGGGATCCCAGGCCCTCCTGCCCTCGACGCAAAACCCCCTCCCCCCATTGACCGCCCCCCCCCAAGAACCTCCGACCCTCCTGGCCGACCCCCACGACACCCCCACCCCCCTTCCCCGTACCTTTCTGTAGTTGGCCGGACAGACCGGAGCCAAACCCGCCTGTCCGGCAGGCAGCCAACGACGGAATGAGGCCGGATTGGCCCATCCGTCTCAAAGCTCCGCCTACTGGTGGGACCTAAGGCTCCCGGGTCTATTCTGATTGGCCCAGGCGCCTTAGGCCCCACCAGTAGGTGGAGCTTTGAGACGGATGGGCCAATCCGGCCTCATTCCGTCGTTGGCTGCCTCCCGGACAGGCGGGTTTGGATCCCGTCTGTCCGGCCAACTACAGAAAGGTACGGGGAAGGGGGGTGGGGGTGTCGTGGGGGTCGGCCAGGGGGGTCGCGGGTCGGCTGGGGGGGCGGTCGGAGGTTCTTGGGGGGGGCGGCCGATGGGGGGAGATAGATAGCAAGTACGGCCGGCGAGATCACAAGCCTCCTATGTCACCGCGAGTCATTGTGATGGAACGCAGCAGCGTGCAGTGATGACAGCGCGGTGCGGGCCACATTGCAAGGCCTGGTGGGCCGGATTTGGCCCGCGGGCCTTGTGTTTGACACATGTGATGTAGAAGATGGTTCAAAGCCAATGTAGGAAATCTTGTAAAAGAAATACAGATTTTGTAGCACTGAATTGGGTGTGGCATGGTGATGTCAGAAGGGCCATATTATGCACAAAAAGTCGTAATAAGGTAGAATAGCACATGTGGTTTACAAAAGTAAAATGAAACACTTCAGTTGCCTATAAATCCAGTAAACAGATATGTTTCTAAATGTCTCCTAAATTGTTACTAAGTACTGGAAGTCACAATTAGGGAATTCAGATCCTTATCCCAAAATGCTACTTGATAAGATAAAAGGCGTTGATGATATCTTTTAAGTTTGCACCCTTTAACAGATGGGAAGGTGAATAGAGCATGTGAACGTTTTGCATGTTTTGAATTAACAAATACAAATGAAGTATAAACGAATTCACAAGATAATTGAGTATGAGACCAGATGATACCTTAAAACAAATAGAACCAAACTTATACTTCACATGGGCCTCAACCGGTAACCAGTGCAGTTCGCGAAGAAAAAGGAGTGATATGGTCGGACTTTTTCAAATTGAAAATCAATTGAATAGCTGCATTCTGAATGATTTTTTTTTTTTTTTTTTTTGAGTACCAGCAAAATAAACAATAGACCAGCTGACTCAAAACCAAAGATTGTACCAGCAATCTGAATGATGAAACATCAAAGTATGCTCTGATAATACACAATTTCCACCAGAAACTGTACATTTTATCACTACTGTATCAGGAAAACACTGGGCTCATGACCCTTGACAGAACTGTGAAGAATAAAGAAGTTGTGATAACTCGGCATGATCCTGTCTCTATTGATAAAAAGTTCAATGCAAGAAAACTGGGCATTGTGGCAAAAAAAGGAAAGCATTACATATTGAACTGTTTGGTATCAAGTGACTCTGTACTGTGTGTGAAGAAAATTAAGTACCAATATATACAAACAGAGCTTAAGAAAATGTGGCTAAAAGGTAAATTATATTGGTTACTACTGGCCTGATTACAAATGATTTCAAGGATACTTTGGTATGTTGCCAGAAGGAGGCTCTCTTTGTCAAGTGCTGAAATAAGCACTAGCATATATATCTGAGACACAGATCGTGTCCAACATACCTGGCAGAGCAGTGAGGTTCATTCACCTCTCATGCAATGCACAAAAACCATCCATTTGAAGTCGTCATTCTGAGTAAAACAAAACGATTATGTACTTGTGAGGGCCCCAACAATACTGTCCAGGATTTGTAACTACACCAGTGACAAAAGGGATAGGGAAAGGAAAGTAAAAAGGCAAATGGAGGAAAGAGGTATGTTTTGGATGGGTGGGAGATTACAGAGAAAAAAGAGGAAAAACAAAAGAAATTGAAAGCTTAGACATATGAGAGGGGAAGAAAAAAATGATAATAAAAAGGAAACAGAAATAAGACCAGATATATATAACCAAGACAGGAAAATATTTTAAAATGGAAACTTCTCAAGAACGTGAAATAATATTTTGACTTTGGATATTTATTTGTAAAAAATTCTAGGATCACATGCTGTAGAATTATCTATCCCAACGTAGATTCTGATACACAGAAAAGGCATGACTTCAAGTTTTACCACTTCACTTTGACCAAGGTGTTAATATATTTCTTCCGAGATTGTCTCCCTTTTTCCTTGTCTTTCTGTTTCACCCAGCATAACCATTTCCGCTCTCCGTGCGCATAGGATAATGAAGATGGGATGTTGGGCTAACAGGCTGTTTTCTCTGTTCCTGTGCCTTATTAAGAAAAAATATTCTCTGTCCCCTTTTTCCCGTTCTGTGTCTCACTTAGAAAAACTGCTTTCTTTTTCTGTTGCTTTTTCTGTCTGTGTCCTGATCTCTTTCTCGTGAAAGCTATTTTCTCTGCTGTCGTGTGTGTCTCTCTCTCTCTGTGTTATTCTGTATAACTGTTCTCTGTCCCTCTGTCTTTCATTTGCTGCCTCTTCCTTTCTGTCTCTATTTCTCTTGAAACACAAACAGGATGATGTTTGGCCAGAAATGTGGTTCCCAGAGAGATTCCAGCTTCCTTACATGGTCACTCCCAGCTGGAAGAATGTGTGAGAGCGTCAGAGAGAGTACAGGGAGAGGGAGCGTGGGGCGGTGGCTCATTCCCAGAGCCCACCTTCCAGCAACTGGCTGGGCAGGGACCCCACTGGGCTGTGGGGAGACTGCAGACAGCAGAGGGGAGCATGGACGACCTGGGTAAGGCCAAGGGAGGGAAAGGGACATTTGTAAAAATGGCAGAGAGTTAAGGCTGACTGCTTCCTACAGAAAGTGGTTTTTTTTTTTCTAACTTTCATCTGGTACCGAGCAAGACAGAGTCAGAAAGAGACGCAAAGGGAAAGACAGATGAAAAGCAGACAGGGCTAAAGAAGCATAGACAGAAATTGCATGAAGAAAAAGGAAGAGTTAAAAAACACAGCCTGGAGACACGCACGAAGAAAGAAACACACGTACATGGAAGGATATAGTATGAGACAGAGGGCGATAGCAATAGACTATAGAGAAAAAGAAACTCGTGCAGACAGTAAAAGACAGATATAAGGAGGAGCCACAAGTATGAGAGAAATTCACAGGATATGAAAGAAGCAGACAGAGTGAAATATGAGGTAGAGGTTTTTTATTTATAGCTGAAAGTTCAGGATCTCTTAGGTAAGGATTAGGGGATATGTCTCAAGATAGAATGAGAGGACAGAAGATGCATCTTGGGATAGCAGGGGTGAGGGTAGGGGCAATTTATCTCAGGATGGTAAGAATGAGAGCTAAAGGGGGATAGGACAGTGGAGATAGGATGTGGAGGGAAGATTTATCACAGGATGGTGGTAGAGGGGGTGAGGACCAGGGAGATATGTCAGAGGATGGTGAATAAGAGGTTTGTGAGCTGTATCAATTCAGGATGTTGGAGGTGGGATGTTTAAGGCAGTATATTTCATGATGGTGGGAGTGAGAAACATCTGATGATGATATTTGAGGAAGATACAGGAAGTTGGGAAAGATATTTCATGCTGATGTGGATGAATTAACTCAGTTTACAAACATCAGTTCTTGAGTACACAGATTAGTCAGGTTTTCTTGATATCCCTAATGAGTATGAAATAGATTTGTGTGCCCATTGCCTCTACTCTCTGTAAATCTCTCTCTCCCTCTCTCTCTCTCTTACCAACTGTATTCATTATGAATTTCCTGAAAATCTGACTGGTTTGAAGACTGGAGTTTGAGACTCCTTGGTTAAATATATTGCAAGACTTTTAGGGTAAGGGAAGAAATATTTCAGAATGGTGGAGGGATACATACAGTAATTAGACATGAGCAGCAATGTCAAACTGCAATCTTGGAAGGCAACAAAACAGTTTGTAAAGATATCCCTAATGAATATGCATGAGAGCTATTTTAATTCAGCCACCACTGTATGCATATATCTCATGCATATTCATTAGCAATATCCTCAGAACAAGACTGAGTTGTGGCCCTCTGGGATTGGAGTTTGACACCTCTGGACTAGGGTTTCTCAAACCTGTTCTGAAGAGGCCTCAGCTAGTTTTCAGGATATCCCCAATGAATATGCATGATTTAAATTTGCATATAGTGGTGGCAGTGCATGTGCATCTATTTCAAAAGTTGAGACAGAGATTGGGATAAGTTTGGATATTTTATTTATTTATATTTTGTTATATACCACTTCTACCCTAAGCGTTTTATTTTGAATAGTAATATGGTAATCGAGGAGGTCTGGGTTTCTCTTCACTCAGATTTGATAGGAACAAGATGCCAAGTTTTCAGATAAAGGTGGGGGAAAGAGGGGATATGATGCAAGGCAGTAGTGTAGCAAGGGTGAGAGGTGCATGGGACAGTGGAACCTCTCTCCCGCCCCCACCCCGTCTGCTCTTTTCCCGCCGCCTCCTGCCACACGAACCCCTTCCCTTCCCCTGTAACAATCCCAGCGCAAACAGCAATCTCAACTTGCTGCTTGTGTCAGCAGTTGGCTCTTCATCTGACACCACCTCCTAGATATGGGTCCAGGAAGTGACATCAGAGAAAAAGCCGATGCTGATGCGAGCAGCAGGTTGAGGTTGCTGCTCGCGCCACAAACGTTAAAGATATATGAAGGAAGGAGGAAGGCATGTGGGCGCGGTAGTGGGGGGGTTAGGGAAGGAGTAGGGGGGTGAAGAGGATGGGTTCCGGCACCCCCATCAAGCGCCTGGTGTGGATCCCTGCCCCCCCTTACTACGCCACTGATCAAGGCTTCCTTTTTTCCTCTCTCATGAAGTTTATTTGATAAGAGAAACTAAAAAAACATTCTTACATTTGGCCTGTTGGGTTTAGAGACTGTCAGGGAGCAAGCCACTTCACTCCTTCCATCTGCCCGAGGTGAGATCTGACACAAATGGTCATACAGGGAGGAATTCTAGAAATAGGACTCAAAAATCAGGATACACTGGGATGAGCCCATTTTAGCTGATTTCTGCTCTTAAAGTTGAGCGCAGGTAGTAGTGTAGTAAGGAGGAGCAGACCGCCCTGGGTGTCATCTTTAAGAGAGCACCGGCGCCTCTCCTCCCCTCAGCATACCTCTTGAAATGCTCTCCGGCATGAGCAGCGTCTTCCACCCGCTGCTTGTGCCGGTCTCTGCTCTCTTCTGACGTTACTTCTTGGTCGTGGAACCAGGACGTGATGTCAGAAGGGAGCTGAGTCTGGCACGAGCAGCAGGTGGAAGATGCTCACATCGGTAAACATTTCAAGAGGTACATGGGGGCACATCACCTGGTGGGGAAGAGCAGGGGGCGCACAGCGTGGTGATGCCAGGCATTACCACGCTAGGTGCCAACCTTCCCAGCAACGCCACTGGGCACAGGTATTTGTCGGCGGAAACCTGGTGTAAATACCGATGCCCAACTCATTAGTTATATTGGCTTCAAGCACTATTATCGTAGTATTAGGGTACTCAGTATTAGTAACTAACAATAGGGAAAATATGCTTTATAAACCCTATGAGTAACACCCTTCATCAATTTTTAGGATCCTCAGTAACACCACTCAAGAGTTCAAATAGTTTCATTACTCCAAGCTTTATGTGTTAAATCTGCATCGGATCAACAGTAATATTTGTATAAGTAGATTAAATAAAGATTGATTTTTAAATAAATATGTTTAAAATTTTTTAAATATTTAAATATCTCATTTAGGGCTCCTTTTATGAAGGTGCGTTAGGGCCTTAACACGTGGAATAGCGCATGCTAGCTGCTACCGCCTCCTCTTGAGCAGGCGGTAGTTTTTCAGCTAGTGCGCACTAATCAGGTGCGTGCACTAAAACCGCTAGCACACCTTCGTAAAAGAAGCCCTTAGTGATTATGACTATGTTCGTTTGTACTTAACTTCGTTCTTGTGGTCTAGATCGGGGACAAACATTCACCAACATGTTTTGCTGGTAAGCTTTCTCAAGGTGAAGTCCCTCTGATTCAGATTGCCAACAACATAGATCACTTCCTCTAAAAATTGATGAACTCATAGGGTTTATAAAGCATATTTTCCCTATTAGTTACTGATGCTCAACTCATGGCATTTTGAGATGTAAATGGCACTATTCTATATCACTACGGACACTTTTGCGGCTTTTCCCTGAATCACTTATGCCCCTCACCTGGCCATGACCACTTTCAAGTTGCACGCTGAGGGATTTAGGTGCCTCGTGTTATAGAATAGCATGCAGGCAGATTATTTCATGCATGAAAACCAAATTTGTGCAATTAACTTCAATAATTGATTGTTAAGGTCAATTAATAGTTAATGGCTTGTTAAACAATTTGTTTCCACATGCATCTTGGAATTACGCTGAAATTTCATGCTATATTTTTCATGCTGGGGGATAGTATACAAGATGTAGATAATAGCAATGTGGTATAACATACAAGTTATTGTGTCTATAGATTTAAAATCTGAAAAATATGCAACTGTAGATGTGAATCGCTTGTTTACCCTTTCCAAAGATACTAGAACTAGGGAGCAGGTGATGAAGTTACTAAGTAGTAGATTTCTTTCTCTGAGAGATCCCGCATGCCTATTCCAAGCCCTCTTGAATTCAGACACAGTCTCTGTATCTACCACGTCTTCTGGGAGACTGTTCCACCCATCTACCACCCTTTCCGTAAAAAAGTATTTCCTCAGATTACTTCGGAGCCTATCACCTCTTAATTTCATCCTATATCCTCTCATTGCAGTTTCCTTTCAAATGAGAGACGAGACTCATGAACATTTATATTATGTAGGTATTTAAACGATTCTATCATATCTCCCCTCTCCCGCCTTTCCTCCAAAGTATACAGATTGAGATCTTTAAATCTGTCCCCATAAGCCTTATCACGAAGACCACACACCATCTTAGTAGCCTTCCTCTGGAACGACTCCATCCTTTTTATATTTTTTTTAAGGTGCGGCCTCCAGAATTTTATACAATATTCTAAATGAGGTCTCACCAGAGTCTTATACAGAGGCATTAATACCTCCTTTTTCCTACTGACCATTCCTCTCCCTATGCAACCTAGCATCCTTCTAGCTTTCGCCGTCATACTTTTCAACCTATTTGGCCATTTTAAGATCTTCACATACAATCACACCCAAGTTCCACTCTTCCATTGTGCACATAAGTTCTTCACCCCCTAAACTGTACCGTTCCCTCGGGTTTTTGCAGCCCAAATGCATGACCTTGCATTTCTTAGCATTAAATTTTAGTTGCCAAATTTCAGACCATTCTTCAAGCTTTGCAAGGTCTTTCTTCATGTTGTTCATACCATCCGGCGTGTCTACTCTATTGCAGATTTTGGTATCATCCGCAAAAATTCAAATCTTACCTGACAACCCTTTAGCAATATCGTTTATAAAAATGTTAAAAATAACAGGCCCAAGAACAGAACCTTGAGGCACACCACTGGTAACATCCCTTTCCTCAGAGCGATTTCCATTGATCATTACCCTCTGTCGCCTTTCACTCAACTAGTTCCTGACCCAGCCCATCACTTTGGGACCCATCCAAAGGGCACTCAGTTTATTTATCAGACATCTGTGTGGAACACTGTCAAAGGCTTTGCTAAAATCTAAATACACCACATCTAACGTACATCCTCTATCCAATTCTCTGGTCACCCAGTCAAAGAAATTGATCAGATTTGTCTAACAAGACCTACCTCTAGTGAATCCATGTTGCCTCCAGTCCTGTAATCCACAGGATTATAGAAACTTGACCATTCTCTGTTTTAAAAGCGTTTCCATTAATTTGCTTACCACAGAAGTCAGACTTACCAGCTGTAATTCCCTACTTCTTCCTTACTTTCACTTTTGTGGAGAGGGACCACATCCACCCTTCTCCAGTCCTCCAGTACCACTCCCGACTCTAGAGACTCATTGAAAAAGTCAGTCAGCGGAGCTACCAGAACTTCCCTAAGTTCTTCAGCACCCTCAGATATACACCATCTGGCCCCATTGCTTTGTCTACCTTTATTTTAGCTAGCTCCTCACAAACACAAACCCTGAAAATTTCGATCAGGGTCTATTTTACTCCTCCATCCCTATTCATGTTTGTCTTCTGCAGTCCCACTCCTGGCGCTTCAGCCGTGAACACAGAACAGAAATATTTGTTAAGCAATTCAGCCTTTTCTTTATCAGCTTCTACATATTCCTCCCCCTTCACCTTTTGAGTCTCACAATGTCACTTTTGCACTTCTTCCTATCACTGATATATCTAAAAAATGTCTTGTCTCCCCGTTTTACTGGTCAGCTATTTTTTCTTCCATTTGCATCTTTGCTTTCCTGACTAAACGACCAGCCTCTGTTAACTTTTCCAGATATTTTTGCCTTTCTTTCTCTTTCTACAATCTTTTGTAGTTTATGAAAGCTAACCTCTTATTCCTTACCTTCTCAGCTACTACTTTTGAGAACCAAAGCGGCCTTCTTTTCTTTTTACTTTTACTTACTTGTCTCACAAAAAGGTTTGTTGCCCTTACAATCACTCCTTTCAGTTTTGCCCACTGCATTTCCACTCCTTCCAGATGTTCCCACCAAGACAACAATTCCTTGACGTAAACCCCCATCCGAACAAAATTCGTTTAAAAAAAATCTAGAACCTTTGCTTTTGAATGAGCCCTCTCTATACCCATCTTAATATTAAACCATACCATGCAGTGATCACTGGATGCCAGATGATCACCCATTGTAACATCAGAAACACTTTCCCCATTTGTAAGCTGTAAGTCCAGTATGACCCCATCCCGCATGGGTTCCATTACCAACTGCTGGAACAGTTCTCCTTGTAGAGAATCCAGGATCTCCCTACTTCTAGGGATACCCCGCAATAGGGATACCTCAATCAACGTCTGCTATCTTCCCTTTTTTCAAATATATTCTGAATGTCTACTATTAAATCTCTATCTACTTCTTCCATCTGTGAAGGAGGCCTGTATATCACACCAATGTAAATATATTCACCATTCCCTCTTTCCAAATTGATCCACAATGCCTCTTTCTTGCCCTGCAGATCCTGCAATTGTGTGGCTTTAATATGATCTTTAACATATAACACTACTCCCCCTCCTTTTCTTCCTACCCTGTCTTTCCTGAACAGATTAAAGCCTGGTATAACTACATCCCAGTCATGGTTCTCCGTGAACCACGTCTCCATGATCGCCACTATATCCAACTCCTCTTCTTCCATCACAGCTTCTAGATCCAGAATCTTGGTTCCCATACTTTGAGCATTAGTATATACTGCTTTCCAGACATTGCCCCCTTTTCCCATTCATTTAGAGGTATTCAGTGATTTAAAAAAGGTTTGAATAATTTCCTAAAAGAGAAGTCCATAGGTCATTATTGAGATGGCTTGGGGAAATCCACTGCTTATTCTTAGGATAAGCAGCATAAAATCTGTTTTGCTACTTGGGATTTAGCTGGGTACTTGGGACCTGGGTTGGCCACTGTTGGAAACAGGATACTGAGCTTGAAGGACCTTCAGTTTGTCCCAGTATGGCAATTTTTATGTTCTCTTGTGAAATAGATACATAGCAATTTACAGTTTTTCAATCAGACTGTTTTAAAGAAGGTATATCAAACTCATGACAAACAATGGGCCACTATAGCAACCATGCATTCATCTAAAATGGCCATACTAAAATATTCGTCTTCCCTGCTCTCCCATTACAATTACTTAGGATTCAAATTTACATTATGAAATTAACCAGCTATTAAATTTATAATGTGTGTTAGATACTACAGTGTGGGTCACACAGAACCTGTCCATAGGTTGCACATTTGACTGCCTGTTGTAAAGTAAAATAAATTTTGAAAAATATAAAAATATGCACACATATAATATGGCAATAGATAAGATCTGTTAGGCCTATCTCAGCCGTCCAATTTACTACTCCCTGTTACAATGTCATAGGCCACAGCTAATCTCTGGATATCATATAATTTCTTTGGAATTAAGAATTCTGTTTTTTTAGGCTATGCCTTCAGAAATTCTGCTACTTTTTTGCCCTCCCCCACTTTTACTGGGAGGCCATTCTATGTATTAGCCACCCTTTGTGAATAAATATTTTCTAAAGTTATGCAAGAATCTATTTCATTTGAGCATCAGGCATAACAGGAGGGCCCAGGTCTTCTCGTGGACGCCAGCTCTGTGGGTGCTAGAGCATAGGAGCCAACTTTTGAAAATGATTGTGGGGTGCTCAACTCATAACTCACAACAAATTTCCCCTCACCCAGCAAATATAAAAAAGGAAAATCAAGATACGTCTGGTAGCAAATGGTAGTGATGACAGGACTGTCTAAATGTCAAGAGCAAGAGTAGGGAATGTGGACAAATCAAAAGCTAGGGTCCAGCCACTCTTTCCTTCCTTTCCAGCATCTTTCTCTCTCTCTCCTTCTAAGTCATAGCTATGTCGCTGACTGTCCAGCTCTTCTTATTTGTACTTGCTTCCAGTGTACTTTTATTCAACGATTCTATATTGTAACTTATTGCTGACTGTCCAGCGCCTCTTATTTGTACTTGCTTCCAGTGTACTTGCATTCATTGATTCTATTTTGTAACTTATCGCTGACTGTCCAGCTCCTCTTGTTGTAAACCGCCTCGAACTACCATGGCTTTGGCGGTATATAAGAAAATAAATTATTATCATTATTATTATTTATAGCACTTTTCTACAACCAGTCCCTCAGCCCATTTACACTACTCTATTTCCCTTTTTTTTTTCCATTTCTTCTTCATTTCATCACTCCCCTCCATCCTCCCTCTGTACTTTTCAATTTTGTCTCCTGCATAGGCTTGAGTACCTGAATAAATTAATGTAAACCATTCTGAGCTCCCCTGGAAGAACAGTATAGAAAAGTGAATAAATAAATAAAAATAAATATATAATTTGATGCTTCATATTTGGGGGCAGAGAATTTAATTGCTTTTGGTCTGCTCTGCTCCCTAAATCTTTGTAACCTGTTCTGCTTCTCATTTCTCCTTTTTCCAGCCTTCTATTTCCCTCTGCTCCCAAGCAAAGTCCAATGCACTTTTCCCTAGCTAGTTGCCATTTCATGCAGGTTTGGTTCACCCATCTCTTTACTGATTTCCACTTCTCACTCTCCTCTACATGTGAAATTTCCTTTTGTTTGTAGATTTAACTCATCTTCAATGTGTGACTTCCCATTGACCTCAGGCTTGAATCATTTCCTTGCTGTGCTCTCCCTGGCTTCAGGTATATTTCTGATTTCTGGAACTGGTTCCTCATCCCTTTATGGCACTACAGCACTGGCACTCACAGATTCCAAGCCAATGGCCACCTTTCTGCCTACAGAATCCATATCGGATTCTTTGCCACATGTTCACCCTGAGGTTTGGATGCCCAGCAAGGATCATAGGAGCACAGAATGGGATGATTCATCATGGCCAGTTCATCATGAGACGTTTCATCGCAGCCAAGATGAACTGGCCACATTGAATCATAAGAATATAAGAATAGCCTTACTGGATTAGACCAACAGTCCATCAAGTCCAGTAGCCCGTTTTCATGGTGGCCAATCCAGGTCACTAGTACCTAGCCAAACCTAAAGAGTAGCAACATTCCATGCTACCGATCCAGGATAAGCAGTGGCTTGTTCAATGTCTTTCTCAATAACAAACTATGGACTTTTCCTCCATTCCTAGAGGGGACAGGCACTGGAAAAGGAAAGCTGTGGTAGAGTGCCATTCCGAGAAGAGATGGGGCACAAGGAGGAGAGAGGAAGAGTTGAATTTTGGGAGGGTATGGAGGCATCACCCCCTGCAATACTGAATTGTGTGGAACGGGAGAAGAGGGGGAGGGTTGAG
The DNA here is from genome assembly GCF_902459505.1 of Geotrypetes seraphini. Taxonomy (NCBI): domain Eukaryota; kingdom Metazoa; phylum Chordata; class Amphibia; order Gymnophiona; family Dermophiidae; genus Geotrypetes; species Geotrypetes seraphini. The sequence continues at coordinate 104,785,786 of NC_047088.1, read as the reverse complement.
TGCCTTCAATTCAGGGCATGTTTGCCTGCAATTAGTGGAAAAGAAGTCGAGCTGTGGGATTGGTGGTGGGCGACCTCAGGGGAAAATGCTGGACCGGTGGTGGGTGACCTCAGGGGGAGACATGCTATACTGGGGACAGTGAAAGAGAGAGGCATAGATGACAAGGACTGTGCATCGTAGCCGATTCAGCGCTGAAATGGCTGTGATAAAATGGCTGCGCTGAAATGGCCACAAAGAATCGTCCTAGACCCAAGCAGCATATCCTCATACTAAGCCACTGTATTCTGAGCTGCCTGCAGGATATTGCTCCAGTAGCCAAGGAACAGGCATCCATCTTAAGGAGCCGAGTTGAGATCTGGGAGGTGGTTGCAGAGTTTTACCAAAAGGAGAGCAAGGATTCATCAATTAAGCAAGAACAAAGCCAGGGAGCCAAATAAGGAAACAGTTTGTGAGACACAGTGGTATAGCAAGACTGAGTGGTGCCCCTCCCCCACTCCCCCCCAGCTCTTTCCCAACCTTCTCCTTCTGTGTATGTGCCACCTTCCCTTCCCCCATACCTCTTTAGGCTCACATAGCCCAGTGCCCCCACTATTTCTACCTCCTGTGTAGGGTTACCAGATGTCTGGGAAAACTCGGATATGTCCTCTTTTTTAGAGGACTGTCCGGGTTCCCGGACGGACTTTCCAAAATCTGGCAGTTTGTCAGGGTTTTGGAAAACCCCAAACTCCAGCCATGTCTGGAGTGCCTTCAACAAGCATGCGCGGATGACATCTCATGCATCCGTGCCTGCTGGAGGCCCTCCAGACACGGCTTGGAGGTTGGGAAAAAAGAGACAAGGTTTTTGGGGGATGGGGCTGGAGGTGGAATGCATCCAGGTTTGTCCGTCATTAAATATGTTAACCCTGCTCTCCTGTAATGGAGGAAAAATATTTTTAATTTTTGTGAGGAATGGGAACAGTGCTATTCTTCATTCTCCCTCAGTTCAATCCCTGACCATAGACCTCTCAATATCAGAGCTGCCAAGAGAAAGTGCTTCTTCCCCCCAATCTGATCTCTCTAGAATCTTCTTCTTAGCTGATTTCCCCTATAAGTCCCCTCCTTTTTGAATCCCACACAGTTCCTCTCCCAGTCCTCATCTCTGTTTCTCTTTCTTCAGCCCATCTCTTACCCACTTCTCTTTGTATAATAGCTCATGCTCCCTTCCTCAGCTTACATTAACTTTAGCTCTGTTCTCCCTTTCAGTCGATATTTCTTCCTTCAGCATTTTTTCTCTCACAACCTATCGGTGTCTATGTCTGTTCTTTCCTTTCCATGCTTCTCTATCATTTCCTCAGTCCTTTCTCAGTTCCTCCATCAGCACTTCTCCCCCTCTCAATAGCAGACCAAAAACAGGAAGTCTGGCTGACCTACACTGTTGCTCTCCCCTGTTCCCCCTATTAGCCCAGATATTCTTTAGCTATCCAATAGACTGCAGGGGGAGGTAAGACCAATAGCTTAGGAGACATCAACCTTCTGTCCTGCTTTCCCCTGCAGTCTATTGGCTGGCTAAAGTCTGTTTGACCACTAAGCCACTGGTCCTGCCTTATTTGCAGCTTATTAGCTAGCTAAGGAATGTCTGACCAGTAGGCTGCAGGGGGAGGCGGTTGCTGTAGCTGAGGAGACCTTCTGGTCATGGTCTGTGGTTTTCCCATCCAATTGGGCTGCTTTGAAATGCTAGGTGTGGGAAATGTTGAGTAGCTGCGGGTTGTGGATTTGTGGGCTCGTTTTAGATTTTTGTGTGGTAATTTGGGCTGCATCATGGCACAACTTGTGTTGGATGGAAATGAGAAGGAAAGCTGCAGACTTGACGGGTGATTTCATGAGTTTGACAGTAGGATGGAGTGGTGATGCAAGAGTTTGAGGGAAAGGTGCCGGATCACATACAGGGAAGAGAGCTGGAAGCAAGAGGAAAGAATGGAAGATGCACACAGAAAAATCTCTTAAATCATTTAAATCATACTTGAAAGCCTATTATTTCAAACTGGCGTTTGACCCTAGTTGTTAACACTTCAGTTTAGTTCTTCCTTTGCTTTCTTCTTTTCGCATTTATAACCTATCCTCTTGTTCTTACTCGATTTGTTCTTACCTCTTGATATTACATAGTAACATAGTAGATGACGGCAGATAAAGACCCGAATGGTCCATCCAGTCTGCCCAAACTGATTCAATTGTAATTTTTTTTTTTTTTTAATTTTTTCTTCTTAGCTATTTCTGGGCAAGAATCCAAAGCTTTACCCGGTACTGTGCTTGGGTTCCAACTGCCAAAATCTCTGTTAAGACTTACTCCAGCCCATCTACACCCTCCCAGCCATTGAAGCCCTCCCCTGCCCATCCTCCACCAAACGGCCATTTTTTCTCTCATAACCTATCGGTGCCTATGTCTGTTCTTTCCTTTCCATGCTTCTCTATCATTTCCTCAGTCCTTTCTCAGTTCCTCCATCAGCACTTCTCCCCCTCTCAATAGCAGACCAAAAACCTTTCCTGCCCTTGATTGTCATTTTGTAACTAGTATTGTTAATTTTACAGTGTACATTTCCCTGTTGTGTTTATTTTATCGATTTTTATTATTTCCCATTGATTTTTTAAATCTATTGTTAACCGCTTTGATTTGACTTTTTTGTTAAAAATGGCGGTATATCAAATAAAATAACTGTAACGGGGAGGGAAGACTAGTCCTCTCCCAGTTCACAATTCGCTGCACTTGACAGCATCGGCCTTTCCTCTCTGCCGGGTCCTGCCTACTTCCTGTTTCCGAAGGCAGGACCTGGCAGAGAGGAAGGCCCAACACCAACCATAGCAGCTGTCAGCCTAGCTGTCGCTACCATTCAGCATTTTCAGTTGGCATTACTTATGTCAGCGAGGCCTTTGGGAAATTATATCAATCTGACTCTGGCATGGGAATGCAGATAGACCCTGAGTGCAGGGAAACTGTTTTAAGTATCCCGGATATGTTTTAAGTTTCCCTGATTGAATCATGACTAGCTAAAAGGTGTTAATGTCTGATTAAGAGGGTGCTTAGGACAATGGCCTGCTTGAATGGGACAAAGAAGCCAGAGGCTAATCCCATCACCATGCTTGCAGGTATCACACCCTCCTTTGTCAATTAAATTAACCATTGTTTCAAACAGTTTGCAAGTTCTAAACAGAAAGATACTGGGGCATAAAGGTTTCTATATTGAGCCAAGGTATAAAAGCCTGCTCTCTGCAACAGCAGCGAATTGCAAATGTTGTGCTGCCGACTGCAGGGTGACAAAGGAAGGGAGGGAAGGGGAAAAGAAATGCTGTGCGAGGGAAGGAGAAGGAGGACCAGGGAAGGGAGAGGAGATGAAAAGGAGATGCCAGGACATGGAGGAGGAGGAAAAGATAGAAAGGTTCAAAGAAGAGCGACCAAGATGGTAAAGGGGATGGAACTCCTCTTGTATGAGGAAAAACTAAAGTGGTTAGGACTCTTCAGCTTGGAAAAGAGACGGCTGAAGGGAGATATGATTGAAGTCTACAAAATCCTGAGTGGAATAGAATGGGTACAAGTGGATCGATTTTTTTTTTTCCCCTCTCCATCAAAAATTACAAAGACTAGGGGACACTCGATGAACTTACACAGAAATACTTTTAAAACCAATAGGAGGAAATTTTTTTTCACTCAGAGAATAGTTAAGCTCTAGAATGCATTGCCAGAGGATGTGGTAAGAGCGGATAGCGTAGCTGGTTTTAAGAAAGGTTTTAAGAAGTTCCTGGAGGAAAAGTCCATAGTCTGTTATTGAGAAAGACAAAGGGGAAGCCACTGCTTGCTCTGTATTTGTAAAATGGAATATTGATACACCTTGGGTTTTGTCCAGGTATTAGTGACTTGGATTGGCCACTGTGAGAACGGGCTACTGGGCTTGATGGACCATTGGTTTGACCCAGTAAGACTATTCTTATATTCTTATGGAAGGGAAGGTGACAAAGATGGGAGGGAGGGAAAGGAAAAAGAGGAGATAGCAGACCATGGAGGGGGAGGGGGAGATGGAAGGAAAGGAGAGGAGAAAGAGATGCCAGAGCATGGGGGGAGGGAAGGGAAGGAGATTGAGATGCCAGACCATCAGGGAGGGAGGGAAAGGAAGGAAAGGAGATGCCAGAGCATGGAGGGAGAAGGGAGAGATGGAAGGAAAAGAGAGGAGAGAAATCCCAGGGCATGGGGGAAGGGAAGCAGATGCCAAACCATGGGGGTGAGTTGGGGTGGGAAGGAAGAAAGGAAAGGAGAAGGGAGAGATGCCAGAGCATGGGGGAGTGGAGACAGAAAGAGAAAAATGGAAGGGACAGAGAAAGAGGGCAGATACTGTATGGAATGGAGAGTGAAGAGAAGATCAGGAAAACAGAACCCAGAGATGATAAAAGGTAGAAAAAATATATATTTTTTGTTGCTTTAGAATAAAGAAGTATTGTAGTTGTATTGATAAACTTTTACAAAATAGAAAATGGAAATAAGGTAATCTTTTTTATTGGATTAATTTAAATACATTTTTTACTAACTTTTGCAGCTCCTAGGCGGTGCTTCTCAAATCCCTTTTTATATTGGGGGGTGGGGGGCAGAGGTTAAAAAATGATTGGCCCTGGTTGTCACATACCCTAGGTACTACTACTACTACTACTAATTATTTCTATAGCACTACCAGATGCACGCAGCGCTGTACAGAGTCACAAAGAGTAAGAAAACAGTCCCTACTCGAAAGAGCTTACAATCTAAACAGGCAAGACAGACAAACAAGATGTCATGGATACAGTTAAGGGGAACTATTAATTAGCTGATTGGGTTGGAGGGCAGAGGAGTAGGGTTAAGGATTGAAAGCTATATCAAAAAGGTGGGTTTTCATTCTGCTTTTAAACAAGGGAAGGGAAGGGGCTTGATGGACAAACTCGGGCAATTTATTCCAGGCATAGGGGGCAGCTAGATGAAAGGAACAAAGTGTAGAATTGGCAATGGAGGAGAAGGGTAACGTTAAGAGTGACATCTAAGAAACGGAGTTCTTTGGGAGGTGTTTATGGAGAGAGAAATGAGGAGAGATATTGAGGGGCAGCAGAATGAACCTTATACAATGGCAGATAAGGAGCCAGTTAAGTGACTTAAGGAGAAGGGTGACATGAGCGTAGTGAGGTTAGTAGAAGATGAGTCGCGCAACAGAGTTTTGCACAGATTGCAAGGGAGAGAGGCAACACTGAGGGATACCAGTTAGGAGTAGATTGCAGTAATCTAAGCGTGAGGTTATGAGAGCTTGGACAAGGGTCCGGGTAGGGTACTCAGAGATGATGGGGCGAATTTTGGTGATATTGAAGAGAGAGAAGCGACAGGTCTTGGCAGCATATTGGATATACGTAGAAAATGAAAGGTCAGAATCGAAGATGACTCCAAGGTTGCGAGCAGAGGAGACTGGAACAATGACAGTATTATTTACAGAGATGGAGAAAGTAGGAGGAGGAACAGAGGGTTTAGGAGGAAAGAGGAGCAGCTCAGTCTTGGACATATTTAGTTTCAGATGACGGCAGGACACCCAGGCAGCAATGTCAGCCAAACAAGCAGAGACTTTTTCTTAGACTTTAGGTGAAATTTCAGGTGTAGAAAGGCAGAGCTGGGAGTCTTCAGCATAAAGATGATACTGGAAGCCATGGGAGGAGATCAGGGCACCGGGAGAAGAGGTGGAGAGAGAGAAGAGAAGAGGTCCTAAGACAGAACCCTAGGGTACACCAACCGCTAGCAGGGTAGCAGCAGAAGAGGATCCACCAATATATATATTAAAGGTGCGTTGAGAAAGGTAGGAGGCAAACCAGGAGAGGACAGAATCATGGAATCCAAACGAGGACAGCATATCAAGGAGTAAGTTGTGATTTACAGTATCAAAGGCAGCAGACAGGTCAAGAAGGATAAGGATAGAGTAAAGGCCCTTAGATCTGGCCATGAACAAGTCACTGCAGAACATAGTGAGGGCAGTCTCTGTGGAGTGTTGGGGGCGAAAACCAGATTGTAGAGGATCGAGAATCTTTCGAGTTGAAAGGAAGAATAATACACTCGAGTATCTTGGATAGGAATGTAATAAGGGAGGGGGCAGGAGGGGTCCAGCAAGGGTTTTTTGAGAAGCGGCTTAACCGCTGCATGTTTGAAGGCAGCAGGGACAGTTGCAGTGGAAAGAGAGATTGAGAATATACCATATGGGAGGGATAACAGTATGTGAGATGGGGTTGAGTAGAGGGGTGGGAATAGGGTCTGAGGGGCATGTAGTAGGCTTGGATGAGGACAGAAGTTGTGCAGTTTCTTCCTCTGATTTCAGAGAAGGCAGAAAAGTCAGCAGTAGTTGACGGGGGACGAGTGGGAGGGGCCAGACAGGAGAAACTTCCTGAGCTGTGTGGGTGAAGGATGAAGGTACGCCACTGTCCAATCTCCTCCCCATAGAATATTAGGGAACTTCCAGATCTGTGGAGCAATTTGAATCCAATTAGAAAGGGTTGTTTTGTATCTTCTACGAGTACGTTCAGACACTACTTTGTGGAGATCATCCTAACTGAAGTTAGTTTGGCTGAGAACTTTTCAGCACTCACTCATACTTTGGACTGTTTTGGGGCTGCTTTTTCAAGGTAATTGGGCGGGATTTTAAAAAAGTATCTGGCAACACTGCTTCTGGTATAGAGCTGAAGGAAAAAGCAGGAAGAAAGGGTATGCCACTTCAGCTACTGCTCCTACCTCACCCTTCAGCCCGCTGGTTAGAAATTGCTTAGCCAGCCAATAAGCTATAAACAGGCAGGGACTAGTAGTTTAGGAGACACCATTGGTTAGACATTCCTTAACCAGTCAATCGGCTGCAGGGAAAAGAGAACTGAAGGTTGGTATCTCCTAAGCTACTGGTCCTGCCACCTCTGCAGCTTATTGACTGGCTAAGAAATATCTGAGCAATAGACTAATAGCAGGGAGCAGAGGAGAGCTGTAGTGTAGGTCAGACAGGTTTCCAGCTTTTGGTCTATCAGAGAGAGGGCAAGAGGTACAGAGGGAGGCACTGGGAAAGGAATGAGGAAGGAGAGCATGGACACAGACATTGAGAGCTGGAAGGGAGGGTGAGGAAAGAGATACAGAATGTAAAAAATAGAACAGAGCTTAAATGAATGCAGGCTTGGGGAGGGGGGGGCGTGGGATGTGATTTAGAGATAAGTGGTTGAGTGATGGGGTGAAGAAAGAGAAACAGGACAGGGAGAGGAAATGTGTAGGATTCAAAGAACAGGAGGCTGATAGGAGAGATTAAGCTGAGAAAAGGGTTCGGAGAAGAGAGAGGCTCAGGTTGGAGAGAAGAAGCACTAAGTGGCAAAGAGAGGGATAGAAGTGGCAGAAGATGATACTTGAAAGAAAAAAAAAAAATCAAGAACAAGTAAAGAAAAGGTAATTTTCAGGACTTTGTGTGCATGGTTTGAATCTAAACCTCCGGTTAGGGAAAAGTGCATTGGAGCTTGATGGAGACTCCCAGTGGGGAGAGTAGGAAAATAGAAGGCCGGGTCAAGGGGAAAGGAGAAGTAGAACAGGCTAAAAAGATTTATGGAATGGAGCAGGAAGAGAGCTATTAAACTCCCAGCCCTCAAAATAAAATATCAAATTATGCCTGTGCAGAAGAAGAAAAATTTAAAAAGTGCAGAGGGAGTAGGGGGCGGGGAAGTGGACAAGGAAGAACGAGAGAGAAAAATATTGAGGGAAAGGAGGTTGGTATAGATGATGGGCTAAGGGAAGGGAGGGACTGGTTTGAGAAAAGTGCTATGAACAGCCTGGATGGAGAGAGAGTATGATATTGACAAGCTGTGAGGGGAGGAGATAATGGCAGGACCCTAGCTTTTGATTTGTCCATATTACCTGCTCTGCTCTTGACATCTGGTCACTCACCACAGGGTGTATTTTGTTTTTCCTTTTTTGTTTTTATTTGTTGGGTGAAGGGAAATTTGTTGAGAGTTATGAGTTCAGCACCCCCAATCTTTTTCAAAAGTTGGCTCCTATGGGTCTTCTGCAGTGTTGCAACAATGGTCACAAAATTCAGCACTGATCTGACTGGCAAGAAAAGGAGAGTGATGCTGCCTAAGACCTCATTCTCCTCCTCATTTTCTACTGTTTAGTCAGACTGGTGCTTTAAACTGTACTACAGGTCCAGATTTATTAAGGGGGTAGCTACCTAGACCCCCAACTGGCCAATTTGCTCAACTGATTAGAGGATTCAATGCATCCCCATGTGGGCTTCTCTTTCCTTCCTGAAAATCTTAAGTTTTGTTAGAAGCTAAGTACAGTTGCACTGAGACCTAAGGTAGTTTCTTGCAACTGCATGACTTCATTAGAAGGGAATTATAAACAAGGGCATATGGCCTAGATTTAAAAATAGCTTAATATCTTCTGTGTAAATCTATTTTGAATACCTCAGCTCAAAACAGCTGTAAAATGAATGTTTAATTTCTCCTAAGAAACCATGGGCAATGTAATCTGCACTTGCAGGTTCTGCCCTGGCAACCCTATAAGTAAGAACTGAATGAAAGGGTAGTCATTACAACCTCTTTTTTTAATTTATTTTTAATTTTTTTTTTTGGGGGGGGGGGTTGACCATGGATGAACCCTAGGCATTTTTTGCCTCTACCACCCTTTCCCTCTTCCCTCCCTCCCCCAAATTAAAACTACCTAAGTACTTAACTTTTCAAAAAGCCTTAAAAATCTAGCTTTTTAAAAAGAATTTTAGTACTGGTTAGTATGATGGCAGGATGTATTGTATATTATTTCATTATGATTATACATACCTATTTCTGGTGCACAGGGCACATAAGTCCTGACAAGAGGGCTAACTCCCCATAACTGCAAGCTGTGCAGAAGGAATCGGCTACAATTTATTTGGCTCCACTTCCTTCCTCAGTGAGCTGTACTTCATCTCTTCAGTTTTTCCTTCTGTACATGAGCTGGAAGGTGCTTTTTGATCTACTCTGAGAAGTTTTTTGTTGTTGTTGTTTTTTAATCTGAATTCTGAGACTTTCGGTGCTCAGGAGGTCCCCAGTAGCCCTGACGCAGCTCTGCCTGGGAGAAGACATAGACCATTTGAGTAGTAGTCTGCAGCTAACAGGATAACCCATGTGGGAACCTGTCTAGCCAGCCTGCACTAATGCTCAAGGAGCTCGGGGTCCGTTCCTCTGGAATCCAGGCTTGCTCATGATTTATCAGGTGCTTGAGTGCAGGCTGTTTGGCCCTGTAACGGCTCGGAAGGGCTTTAACAGCTGTGTTCTCCTCCCCCCAGTGATGTGCACGGGTCTGTGGAGGTCTGAGATATCAGTCTGACTTCAGCAGCCCGAATATCACAGCATCCTGGACTTGGTATATGCTTGTCTGAGGCAGAGGTCTTCTCTAGTATCCAGCTGTAGTATGAGCTGAAGCAGACAATAATACCAGTTCTGCACAGCACAGTGAGTACAGGCTATTATAGCCTATGGGAAAATCGAGTGTTCTCAGGATTGCTGTTTTGGTGATTTCTGAGGCTAGCTATAGAGTTCCTCATCTCATAAAACCCCTTCCCTGAATTTTTTGGGTTTTGCTGCAGCTTTCCTGAACTGTTTTCTGGTATCAAAACACTGCTGCCACAGCCATCTTGAATTTCCAAATTTTGATTGAAAAGCCTCTATCTGCCTCAAAACTCCTTAATTTGGTTTAAAATCAAGTGTAATGGACTCCTCGGACCCTTCTACCCCATATCATGCCAGGTTGTGCTGGATGGTTGGCTGAGGAGTATCCATGTGCCACAGTGCACATGAGGGGAGGGGTGGCTGGGCCCATGGGCTTAGCCCCCTCTAGTACCTCTAGGGCTGAGGAATCACAAGGGGCTCATTTTTACATGGAGAAAATCCCTTGGAGAACGAATTGGCGAAACACAGATGCGTGGACATCCAGAGCCCAAGAAGCGACAAGGTGAGTTCCTGAAGTGATTCTCTGGGCTTCCTGCTCAGGGCCATACCCCTGATTTAGTGAGTCTTTTGTGGAAAGCTTACATAAGTTGTCAGGGTCCTACTGCTCTCCGGAGGGGTGCCTGTGGCTGCACAAGGAGGTTTGCCCTCCCAAAGTGCACTCCCACAAGAGAGGGTTTCCAATCAGGAATTGGAGGACCAGTCGGAGAACGACTGGGGGTCAGAATCCATGCCTTACTGCCTCAGAGTGAATCTTCGCTCTTAGGAGATTTGGGGTCTCAGATAGAGGCGGTTAGTCAAAAGACCATGGTGGCCCTTAACCAAGGGAAGAAGCCAACCGTACACCACCTTTTCAAGCTAATAGCCACATTTGAGACGATTATGAATTCTTTGTGGGAGTTGAATCTAGAAGCCCCAAAGACCTTGGCTACACAGTGCTCTATTATGAGTGGCTCTAAGATTCAGACTGCATTTTTCCCCTCACTACCTGACATTGCCATGCTAGTCATGGAGCATTAGGAGACCCCAGAGGGCTCTTTATGGGTTGCTAGAATGATGTCAAAGCTCTATCCCATGGCTTCAAAATTTCAGCAGCTGTTTGTTCAACCTAAAGTAGATTTGTTGGTAACATAGGTTACCAAGCATACTTCCCTGCCTAGTGAAGGAGGTGTCATTTTAAAGGATGCGCAGCATAGCAGGGCAGATGTTGTTCTTAAAATGCAATTCAAGGTCTTGGCCTTGTGAATTAACACACCGGCAGCGGCCTCATTTGTGGCACTCCCTTGCCATATCAGATTGCGTAAGACTCTCACAGCGGATGACGACATTTACCTCCAGCTGGTAATGGCGAGGCTTGACTATGTAGCAGATGCTATGTAGCATAATTGGTATCATGAGCAAAGTTTCTGCTTATGCTATCTTTACTCACAGAATGCTCTGGATCAGACAATGGGCAGGAGATTCAGATTTTAAAGCAACATTGAGCAGACTTTCTTTTAAGGGACAAATGCTATTTGGTAAGGGATTGGACAATCTTATGGCCAGTGTATAGATCGTTACTCTAAAGCTTTGCCAGACAGCAGACTACAAGCCCCTAGAGCACAGGTGTCAAACCCGAGGCCCATGGGTCAAATCTGGCTCGCCTGGTCGTTTTATGTGGCCCGCGGTCCGATGCCCCCAGTGTTACCTTGTGGCCGGTTCCCTCCTCACAGCCATTGTGTGCACGGAGCCGAGTGCAGCGGCTCCTCACATGTCCCACACCTCATCTAGAAGCATTCTCTCTGATGTGACGTCATAGAGAAGTCTTCCGGTTCAGGTGCAGGACGCACGAGGAGCCACTGCACGTGGCTCCATGCACACTACGGCTCTGAGGAGGAAGGAGCCCCATCTCTCTTTGATCCAGCATTTCCCTTCTGTGTCATTCCACCTATTTTCCAGCATCACCCTTATTTGTGTCCATCTCACCTATATCTCTATCTCACCACTTTTTCAGAATCATTTATCTCTGTCCTTGTCTTTATCCCATGTTCACCATTTGCCCTTTCAATGTCTATCTCCCCCCCACACACACTTTTTCAGCATTACTTCTATCTCTCTATTTCACTTCCTCTTCATGTCCCCTCTGTATCTCTATCCTTATTCAGTAGGTCCTGCTTACACTTTCTCTTCTTTGTGTCACAATCTCCATTTTCAGCTTCCCCCCCCCTTTTTCCTTTGTTACTGAACCCTGTAGCCAGAATCTTTCCACCCTCCCTCCACTCCGGCCCAGCCCGGTATGAAATATTTCCTTTTGTTTCCCTCTCTCTTCCACCTGCATCCAGCCACACACCCTGCCCTGTGGCCCTCTTCAGCAACTTGTCTGCAACGGTGATCAAGAAAGGCTGCCGACATCGAGGCCTTCCCTCTGCGAGTCCTGCCTTTGTGGAAAAAGGAAGTTGAAACAAGCGAGACTCACAGAGGGTAGGCCCCGACGTCGGAAGCTTGTGTTGATCGCTGCTGCTGACGAGTTGCCTAGAGAGCTGCGGAGCAGGGGCTGTGGCCGGATACAGGTAGAAGGGAGAGGGCCAGATAGGAAGACTGCTGGAAGAGGTAGAAGCTCTGGAGCATGACACTGACCCCGGCCAGGATGATTTCTTTTTCAAGCTACTGCCGCCGACACGCCCCCCCCCCCCCCAAATGATAAAAACCAGCCTAAAGTGGATGCCCGGCGTAGGCATCTTTGACATCGGGGAGAGGAATGCTGATTGGCCCGGTAGATTGGGACGGCAACACGAGTCTATCAAGGAGCCTGAGATGGGCTCCGCGATCGACTCACGTTGCCTTCCCGATCTACCGGTCGATCGTGATCGACATATTGGGCACCCCTGGTCTAAGGCATCTATTTTCAAATGGATTTGCTTAGTGATATCATCGGCGTATACTGGCTGTGGTATACAGCAGCTAATATCTTTTGAGAAAACATTCCACAAGAAGTGTAGCTTCTTCATTGGCGGAGGCCTGGGCGATCTTGCCTGAGGAGATTTGTAGAGTGGCTTTATGGTCCACATTTCATACCTTTACAAAGGTTTTATAGAGTGGATGTGGCAGTGGTAAGGGCAGGCTCTAGATTCAAGGGACTTCTTTGATACATCCCACTTGTCAGGACTCGTGTGCCTTTGCACCAGAAAGGAAATATTTAGCATTTTTGTCTGAGTATGAGTTTAATATGTACCCACTGAAATTAAAGCAGTTCTACAGTCTCTCAACCCTGACAGTACTGCATGTAGCATTCTCAGAATAACTAACTTATTAATAAGTCTTGTGTTCTACTTCCTAATATCTGTCGATACAAAGCCTCACAGTGATCCCAGTAGGCATTAGCTATTTAAAGAGTAATCTGGATTATTTTCTTTCCAAATAAATTCTGAAAAACCTATGAGCCCCTTTTATCAAGCTGTGCTAGAGGTTTTTAGTGGAAGCCGGTGCAGTATATGTTCTGATGCTCATAGAATTCCTATGAGCATCGGAGCACTTGCCTCGCTGGCCTGCGCTAAAAACCTCTAGCGCAGCTTGATAAAAGGGGGGGGGGGGTATATTAATAGTCAAAATTTGGATTAGAAATGGGAAATTTTACATGTTATCTATTTTAAAATATGGATTCTATCTGAGTTAAACAGAATTTTTCAGTTCTCAGTTTTACTATGTTATTTTTCCATTTACGGAGTAAAGCCATATTGAGAATTACAATGCATAAATGTTTAAAGATGAACTTGGAGGCTTCACATTTTTTTCAAAGTTTTTTAAAAATCTGATAAAATCAAAACCTACAAAATCATTTTTTTTGACTTCCAGGTTTTATGACCCTGTAGGCTAGTCTTGGAAAAATCTGTAGGAGCAGTCAATGTATCAATTTAAATTCCAGCCATGGCGCTCAGTGTTTTTTTAGGGGTCCTTTTACTAAGATGCAGTAGCTGATTTATCACACGCTAAATACTAATGCATGCCAACACGTCCATTATCCTATGAACTCCTCCCCCCAGTGAACCTTTCCGACCCTCCCAGCGAGAGCAGCAAACCTCCTTCCAGTAGCGTCGGCTGCTTCGCGGCTTTCTCCTGCCGGTGAAGCGTCACTGATGACGTCATCAGTGACGCGGCAGAGGGAGGAGAAAGACGCGAAGCAGCCGACGCTACTGGAGGGAGGTTTGCTACTCTCGCTGGGAGGGTGGAAACGCGATAGGAACCGGGCTGGCTGTGCACCCCCCCTAAGGCTGCACCCGGGGCGGACTTCCCCCCCCCCCCCTTGGTACTCCACTGATTGGGTGAAACACTGGATAAGACAGTGCTTTGCTTAATTCTTAGACTCTGTAGCATGTATTTGGTTCATTTGAGTTTGATTTTCTGTTTTCACAGAAATATATCACATACTAAATTTTTGACTTCCTCCATTAAGAACAAAGAATTGCCATGCTGGGACAGACCAAAAGACCATCAACAGTGGCCAACCCAGGTCCCAAGTACCTAACTAGATCCCAAGTAGTAAAACAGATTTTATGCTGCTTAGCCTAGGAATAAGCAGTGGATTTCCCCAAGTCATCTCAATAATGGCCTATGGACTTCTCTTTTAGGAAATTATCCAAACCTTTTTTAAAACCTGCTAAGCTAACTGATTTCACCACCTTTTATGGTAACGAATTCCAGAGTTTAGATCAGTGGTGTGTGTATTGCTCCTGGAGGAAACTAGGTTGTAAGAGAGGGTGTTACTGTATGTCAGGGTTCAAAATACCTAGATAGCAAAGGTTAAAAAAAATCATTTTATTGTTGGGTTGGAAACAGAGAAAATGACAACGGATAAAGACCATAAGTCCTATCTAGTCTTTCATCTCTATCATCTGCTATCTCTGGATTCTGTAAATATATAAGCATTTGCCTTAAAAATGGACGCCAATTGCATGTCAATCACACAACAGCGCCATTTACAGAATTGCAGAAAAATAAAAGGAAGGTGCCAAAAATGTAGGCTAGGGTTTTAAAGGCCTACATTTCTGGAACCTACCTTTCACAAGAAAGCCTAATGTCACTTCCTGTGTTAACTACACCTACAGTGGCGTTAGGTATCATAAGATGCCTCTGTAGGTGGGATAACAGTGGCCTTTTTGGAGGCATCTCTGTTTTTTTTTTAATTTTAGTTGGTTTTTAATCAATGCAACCAATTAGTTTGCTGATTAAATCAATAAAACCAAATTAGCCCCCCCTTTTACAAAAGTGTAGAAGAGATTTTTAGTGCCAGCTGGCATGCTGAATGTTCTGCGCTACTCCGACAGTCATAGAATTCCTTTGAATGTCAGAGCAGTGCAAAGCATTCAGGACGTTGGCCGGTACTAAAAATCTCTTCCGCAGTTTTTGGTGGAAGGGGGGAGGGGTAAGTTAGGTGGTGGTAGGGTGTCTACCACCGCCTAACTTTGGATGCTGTTTTTAGAATTGGGCCCTTAGCTCCCGCTAACAAAATTAGTATGTGCTAAATGCTAAGAAATCAATTTTATACCCATGAGCTTCTTAGCATTTAGCTTGCACCAATTCCATCATTAAGCTGTAGTAAAAGGACCCCTAAGTGACCTGAATAAGTCAACTTTGATAATCTGAATGTGCAGTATTTCTTCTGTTTTTATATATTGCACAGTGCAAAAGGAAATGCATCTGCTTCTGTTTCTCCACTGTTGCTTCGCATGCAAAATCTGGCTTCTTGGAGTTTCCAGTTCAGTGTTTGCATGTTTCAGTTTCTAATTTCTTGTTCATTGTTCTGTATTCAGTGAGAGTCTTGTCTGTTTTGCTTTTGTTACTGTGATAAGGGATTCTCTTAGCATTTTAGTTTGTATGGGAGTTTCTGTAAATACAGGGTATGTTTTACAGAACTGGATCTATATAATTTATACCAGTGGTCTCAAACTCGCAGCCCGGGGGCCACATGCGGCCCGCCAGGTACTATTTTGAGGCCGTCGGTATGTTTATCATAATCACAGAAGTAAAATAAAACAGTTTCTTGATCATATGTCTCTTTAGCTATAAATTACAATATTATTATTAGGACTTAGCCAAAAAGGAAAGATTTATAAACTATAAAGAGTTTTACCTCATGCAAAATTGTAATTTCTTTAATAAGACATTAACTATTTTTTCTGTGGCCCTCCAAGTACCTTCAAATCCATAATGTGGCCATGCAAAGGGTTTGAGTTCGAGACCACTGACATAAACTTAGCTCCTCTCCCCCCCCCACACTCTCTTTCTCAGTGGATAACACTCTCATCCTCCCTGTCTCGTCAGCTTGCAACCTTGACTGCCCTCTCTCTCTCTCTGCACAAATCCAATAGACCTCCAAAACCTGTCATTTCTTTATAATATCACCAAAATCTGACCCTTCCTCTCTGAGCACACTACCAAAATCTTTATTCATACCCTTAGCACCTCTTGTCTAGATTACCGTAACTTGTTTCTCATAATTCTTCCACGTAACCATCTCTCTCTCCCCTTCAATCCAATCAAAATTCTTCTGCTCACATTACTCCTCTTCTCGAGTCACTTCATTGGCTCCCTATCCATTTCTGCATACAGTTCAAACTCCTCATTGACTTACAAGTGCATTCACTCTGCAGCTCCTCAATATCTCTCTTCTCATCTCTCTTTCTATTCTTCCCCATGAACTCTGTTCATCGGGCAAGTCTCTCTTATCTATACCTTCTTCTCTACTGCTAACTCCAGATTATGTTCCTTCTGAATGCGCTCTAAATGAAATTTGTCGTCTACAGATCATACAAAATGCCTCAATTAAACTCATAAAGAATGCAAAAAAATTTGATCACGTGACTCCGTTACTTAAGGAAGCACATTGGCTTCCAGTTGCTCACCGAATAACGTACAAACTAAGTCTACTAACTTTTAAATCTCTTCTATACAAATCACCTTCTTTTATTTATAGAGTATTGATTCCCTATACTCCCTCTAGATCACTTAGATCTATTGACCAGCATCTTTTGACAGTTCCTTCTCTTAAATCTATAAAAACACGGCGACATTCTATTTTTTCTGTTACAGCCCCTCAAACGTGGAATCTACTTCCAATTTATATACGAGAAGAATCAGGTTTGGAGAGATTTAAGAGCAAACTAAAATGCTTTCTTTTTAAAGATGCGTTTGATAGCTAATATAACTAGAATGTAGGACTAGATTAGGGTTTTCTACTAAGCCCTATGCTTTAAACTTTCTATTTTTTATTTTTTCCCCCTCCCTAATGTTGTTTTGCCCTTATATGTTTCCTTTACTATTTTTTAAAATTGTATTTCTTTACCTACTCCCTTCCTTCTGTATCATTAATTTATCTTATCAGTCGTATTTACATTGTCTTCAACTATTGTAATTTAATATTTTATACTTTGTACATCGCTTAGAATGTTAATAAGCGATTAATCAAATATTTAATAAACTTGGAAGCTTGGAAACTTCTCTCTTGCTGCACCATATGACTGGAACAGACTGCACGAGTCAGTATGTCAATATGTCCCTGACTGTATTCAAATCCAGACTAAAAATCTACTTTTTTGAGGTTGCTTTTAACTCCTAACCCCCACTCGCTTGTAAAGCACTCATGCCTGAGAAGCTCCCATCCCTACTTGTCCTGTCTGCCTGTTTGATTAGATTGTAAGCTCTACTGAGCAGGGACTGCTCTTGAATGTTTTATTGTATAGTGCTGCATACATCTAGCAGCGCTATAGAAATTATAGTAGTAGTAAATGGGCATTGAAAAGGGAAGGGTGAATTAGCAGCAGAAGAGGGAGGAATTGTGGGATTATAAAGAGCTCAGCTGGATAGGATAGGGAATGGGTTGGGGAAGAGCTTAAAGGTATTGGTTCAGAGGCACTAAATGACAGAGGAATTGTAGGGATATAAAGGGCCCAGGTGGATAGGATATGGAATGGGTTGGGGAAGAGCTTGAAGGGATTGGTTAAGAGGCACTAAAGGACAGAGGAATTGTGGGGCTATAAAGGGCCCAGGTGGATAGGATAGGGAATGGGTTGGGGGAAGAGCTTGACGGGATTGGTTCAGAGGCATTAAAGGACAGGCATGTATGTTTGTAAGATTGTGAGATAAAGATGGGTGAATCAGTGAGAGAGCAAGGGTTTAGACAGGGGTGTGTGTGAAAGAGATAGTGTGTATCTGTGAGAGAGAGGATAGGTGGGAGAAGGGAGGGTTTGAGAAATTAAAATGGGCATTGCGGATATAGTACATGAGAGATCAGCAGCAGCGTTGTGGTAAAAGGAAGCCAGGAGTGCTTAAAGTAAAGAAAACAAACTATCCCTGTCATCTTCTCAGCAAGCTGTAGATACAAGGAAGAAACATTAATTGAAGTGTCTGTATACAAATGCTAGAAGCCTAAAAAATAAGAAAGGAGTTAGAGTATTTAGCACTGAATGAAGGGATAGATATAATAGGCATCTTAGAGACCTGGTGGAAGGAGAACAATCAATGGGACAATGTATTACCAGGGTACAAATTATATCAAAATGATAGAGTAGATTAATTTGAAGGGGGGTTGCACTATATGTTAAAGAGGGAATTGAATCAAACAAAATAAACATTCTGCATGATATAGATCAGTGTTTCTCAACTCGGTCCTGGAGTAACCCCTTGCCAGTCAGGTTTTCAAGATATCCATAACGAGTTTGCATAAACTTGATTTGCATACACTGCCTCCATGACATGCAAATTTCTTTCATGCATATTCATTGTGGATATTCTGAAAACCTGACTGGCAAGGGGTTACTCCAGACCGAGTTGAGAAACACTGATATAGATAGCAGTGTGGAATCCATATGGATTGAAATTCCATCTTTGAAGGAAGGAATATACATGTAGGGCTATACTACCATCCCTCAGGACAGAATGAGCAGCCAGATGAAGAAATGTTGATGAAGAGATTAGGAAAGCTGGCAAATTAGGCAATAGTATAATAATGGGTGGTTTCAATCACTCTCATTATCAAGGTAGCATACTTGTGATATCAAATATGTAAATAAAGAGATGTGCTAGTACCAGTTTGGGGAGGCTTATTAACACCAACACTGCAACTTACTACTAAACCCAAACATACTGCTACCTACAATGGACACACATAAATGTGGAGAAAAAAGATCTCAGTTCAGCTTCATGGATCTTAAAAAAAACTCCACACAGCCAGACCAACAATTTATAGCAATTCTTCTATCACTTTTCAGTTAGCGGCTTAAGTCTTCAGCCCCACCCAAACTCTCACTGAAGTAACAAATGTCACAGTTCAACCAAATAAACTGGATATGCAGATAATCCAACTTAACTGTAGCAGGTCCCGATCCAGCTCTGTCTGTAGTGTTGACAGATCTTCCTCTCTGAAGACTCGTATCTCCTCCAACTTCAGATCTCACGTCGTCACCATCCAAACCAGTCATGCTCCTGGGCACCCACCTACTTCAACTGACAAAGAAATCTTTGTTTCGCATTTCTGCTGCGTCAGGGGTGGCATAAAATTCCACTACACAAACTCCCAGAGATCATGAGAACATAAGAATAACCTTACTGGGTCAGACCAATGGTCCATC
Organism: Geotrypetes seraphini; assembly: GCF_902459505.1. NCBI lineage: Eukaryota > Metazoa > Chordata > Amphibia > Gymnophiona > Dermophiidae > Geotrypetes > Geotrypetes seraphini. The sequence goes on along the minus strand of NC_047088.1, from coordinate 104,766,713 downwards.
AAGCCAAGTAGCTCGTTCTCACGGTGGCCAATCCAGGTCACTAGTACCTGGCCAAAACCCAAGGTGTAGCAATATTCCATGCTACCAATACAGAGCAAGCAGTTACAAAAACTTCCCTGAAACCACGGCTATTTAGTATTAAAAAACTTACATTTTCCAACCCGTCACCGCTTCAGAGAACTCGGCACAATTATCAAAACAAAATGATGCCACTATTTAAACAAGACACCATCATTGCTGACCAATAGTAGAGTCTACGACATAAGTGGCTCTCCATGTTTTAGAACTGAACTTGCTTTGTTTAATAATAATTTTAACTGATGTTACTATTGATTCTAAATGCAAATGTTTTCACAAAACGATGAAACAAATACACACTCTAATTTGAACATAGGGCTCCTTTTACAAAGCCGCGCTAGGGCCTTAATGCATGGAATAGCGCGCACTAAATTGCCATGCACGCTAGCTGCTACCACCTCCTTTTGAGCAGGTGGTAGATTTTCGGCTAGCGCGTGCTAATCCAGTGCGTGCGCTAAAACCACTAGTGCACCTTCATAAAAGGAGCCCTTAGTTTTAAATCATCATTCCCAATGATGTGAGAATTCTTAAAATAAAAAAGCCTTCCATTCTATATAATTATTCATGTCAAATGGTTCCAGGGATTGCAATCTATTGATTCATCTCTGTTCTCGTGTTAAGAACTTGTCTCGATCACCTCCTCTACTGTTTCCATGTTGAATATTAATAATCACGCATCATAAATCTGAAAAAAATTTAATTTGTCTCAATTCTTTTCCTTTTTAGACTGGATTTGTGTTAATTCATTTTAATTTTTAGACTTCTTTTCATCTTCCCTTTTGGCAAGAACAAATAACTACATAGACTTCAAAGGTTGTATTACAAATGCTGAACTGTTTTAATTCGTAGGTCCTACCATCAAAACGATTAGTGAACAATTTAGATTGTGTGGTAATATCACAACATTTACAATGTCCTGAGGTTCCAACTGATCTTTTAATCTCTGGTAAACATGAAGGCCCCGATTCTATAAAGGGCCCCTAAGTTATGCCTAAAGTTAGATGTGCTTTAGGCGTTCAATCTAAGTAGTTAATGAGCCAGTTAAAGGTCTTAACAAGCGATAATTGGTACTTAGGCGTCCAAAGGACGTAGACACCACTTTGTAGACGCAGCCACAATTTCATGGACGCCCATATTTAAAATGAGCGCCTAATTCAGTAGGCATGGGCATGGTTTGGGCAATGACTCAATTTGGGCATCCTTTGATTCATTTACATAACACTGAGTGACCTAGGGCGTCCATATGATGCCTATATTGAAGGCAAATGAAAGCCAGGCCTACTTTTGAGCTTAGTTTGTGCTTCAAATAGATCTGAGTTCTATGGATGGAACTTAGGCACTCTTCAGACGTTCTTAATGCGATCTGCTAAATAGCTCTCTAGGATTTTTGCTTTATTAAGCTTTATTAATAAGGTACCACATAAATGGGACACATCAAAACAGATATATTGCATGCAAAAACCTTCTATTTTTGTGGACAAACAGCAATGCTATTTGCTAACTGGAGGAAAAGATCCATTAACTAAAGCACAGCACATGAAAAACATAGCTTTAGTTTTCTTGCTAAAAAGCTACCCTTTTTTCTGACTAAACAGTGATCCAATCAGCTCATTCTTGAAAGCAAAAAAAGCACATGCCAAAAATATATAGATTGCATATATAACTTCATTTGGAAAAAGTTAAAACCAGAAAAAAAAAACCCAGATACAGACCTTAGCATGGCTTCTACCGGTACTTCATTGCAGGTGTCTCTGACTGCCCTGTGACATGATAACTTAGAGATCTTCTAAGCGATCACAGGGCAGTCAGACACCTACCTGGAACCTGCTATAGCTCAATAAGTGAAAGCCCTGTGCTCCTCTTCCAGAGGTCATAAGTTTAAATCCCAACCAGCTCCCCCAGCACATATTTTAATTGTGGCATTCTACCTTGCAGATGCACTTTGATGATCTCACAATGAGATCACTATTGTGCAGCTGCAAACCTCCATTTGCAATGAGATAGAAACCATGCTAAGGTCTATATCTGTTTTTTAAATTTGCGATATGATGGTACTATAAGGCGTTTTTGATCCTATATCTCTCTCCATTCCTTCCTCCCTTCCAGTGGTCTGACATCGCTCTTCTCGCCTTCCCGCAGTCTGGCATATCTCTCCCCCCTCCTTCCTTTCCATTCCCTAGTCTGGCATCTCCCTATTCCATCCTTTTTCTCTAGAATCTGACATCTCTTCCTTTCTTGAGTCATCTTCTCCCTACCAGTAAAACATTTCTCCCTCCCTTCCTCCTTTCTGCCCCTTGCAGTGTAACTCTGGTCTACGTTTCCCTCTGCTCCTATCCCTCCACACTACCACCCTCACCCCTGGGCTAACTTAAAACAGCTCCAGGGTGCTCCGCAGTCCAAGCATTTCTTTCCCTTCTGTCCATCTCCCTCCCTCCCCCTCACTTTTCCCAGTCTCCTTTCAAAGTCAAAATTTTCTTTTTCAGACTCTTTAGTGCATCTGGGCCCATGTATCTATTGAGTTCATATTATTAAAGTACTACATAGCAATTCCCAGCTGTAGGCTTCCCTAGATTCATTCTTATCTCCCCAGCCAGTCCAATCTACAGCAAAGGCAGCACAGTGGCTGCAGCAGCTGTTCCTTCCCTGTTTGCAGATAATGAACCAGGATCTCTGACAAACACTCTTTTCCTTAAGGGGTAAGAGACATCCTGTCAGAAGCAGGGAGAAAAGACAGATCTGCCAAGTTACACAGTTCCCAGTTGGAGACATTTTAGCCAGTTATAGTTTTAAACTTACATCCCAAAGCAGTGTGGTATTTATTGTCTCCTATTCTACCTATTGAAATCAGTGCTGCAGGACCAATAATACATCAGAATGAGGTTGTCAAAAATCCAGGGCTGGCCTAATATCTCCTTTCTGGAACTGGAAGTTCTGGAAGGGACTGCTAGGGTAGGGTTACCAAATTTTCCATCTGGAAAATCCGGACCCTTAGACCAAGATGATAAAGGGGATGGAACTCCTCGTATGAGGAAAGACTAAAGATGTAGGGGCTCTTCAGCTTGGAAAAGACACAGCTGAGGGGAAATATGGTTGAAGTCTACAAAATCCTAAGTAGTGTAGAACGGGTAAAAGTGGATCGATTTTTTTTTACTACATCAGAAATTACAAAGAATAAGGGACACTCGATGAAGTTACAGGGAAATACTTTTAAAACAAATAGGAGGGAATATTTTTCACTCAGAGAACAGTTAAGCTGTGGTAAAAGCGGTTAACGTAGCTGATTTAAAAAAATGTTTGGACAAGTTCCTGGAGGATAAGTCCATAATCTGCTATTGAGATAAACATAGAAGCATGATGGCAGGTAAAGGCCAAATAACCTATCTGGTCTGCTCATTCGCAGTAACCATTACCTCTTCCTCTCTCTAAGAGATTCTACATGCCTAGCTCACGCTTTCTTGAATTCAGACACAGTCTCAGTCTCTGTCTCTGTCTCTATCTGACATGGCGGAAGCTACTGCTTGTCCTGGGATCGGTAGCATGGAATGCTGTTGCTATATGGGTACCTGCCAGATACTTGTGACTTGGATTGGCCACTGTGGGATACTGGGCTGACCCAGTATGGCTATTCTTATGTAAATTAGGCACCAGAGAAAGTTGACATTAAGCTCAATTCTGTAAAAGACACATGCTCTTTATAGAATAGTGTGTAGCCAAATTTGTGTGCAAATTTTAATGCATGCCAATTAACTTTATTAATTGTTTGTTAGCACTCACCAATTATTGAAAGTTAAGCCAGGGCTTGTTACTCAATTAATTTGCATGTGCATCTTGGCCACTTGCACAAATTTGATCACACAAATCTGGACATCGTATATGGAATCCATGGGTATCTGACTTTTAGATAAGCTACAGCTGGAACCCCTATGATTGTTAGAAAAATCTGTGAAGTTATTGCTTCCTGTGTAACTTGGGATGGGGCTCTGTTTTTTCAGATGCTTTGCTCGCTGATCTAGAGACCACTACTTCTCATATCTCCAAGCGACCTGTCTTGCTCACAGACAGTCTAGAAATACCTGGACAGGAGCGGAATTGTAGTGGACCCATGTCTCATACCAATGGGATCCCAAAGGATGGATGTGAACAGCGACCACCTCCACCACCATACAACCCTCAGCAGGTCAGATCTGAATCTAGATTGTATGCAGTGTATCTATCTATATGTGTAATGAGCATTTTGTTCTGTGTTGCCTATGCAGTTGCCTAGCTTATAGCTGGGTTAGGGTTACCATATAGCTCCAGAAAAAGAAGGACGGATTGAGACATCCGGTGTTTTACTTCCAGTATGGAAGTAAAATCCGGATGTCTCAATCCACCCTCCTTTTTCTGGAACCATATGGTAACACTAAGCTGGATGGTGGATAAACCCTGCACATAAACATTATATATTGATTGAGACCAGGGTCAGGACTGGCATACATCAGAAGGTTGATAGCACCTCTCAAATTTGTATTTAATCCACTCACTAACTCAGCTGACTCCAAAGTTGTTATTCTGAACTGCTAATTAAAATCACTCATAAGACACAAACAATTTGACAGAGGCAATAAGCGCAAAGGCAACAAGTAGCATATATATATAATACAATATTTCTGAGGCTATTCACTTCCATTTTCAGAGACTTTCAGAGAAAGTCCAGCTCTCCTTATCTCCTATCTTCTACTACAGAGTGTAGCAGCTATAAGCACAGTTCTTTATGTTCAAATCTGTTTTTATTAGTAAAGCAATAGAGAATACAAGCAACATAGTCTAGAACAGTAAATAAAGTAAAATAGGTTCATCACAATGCACCCCTCCCCACCCAAACACCTCCCCCTCCAAACAGAACAACCCCCCCCATGAGAAATAGAATGATGGCAACCTATAGTTGACAAAAATGCCAGAGGCCCATACTCTTGCGGCCCCTGAGACAATCAAAAAGTGTCTCTCGCACAAAAAAAAAACAAAAACAAAATATATATATATATATATATATACAGTGGTGCCTCGCACAGCGAACGCTGCGCACAACGAACTTTATGTCTTGATTCGTACAACGAACTTCGTTTCACACAACGAAGTCGCCCGAGCTGCATCCTTCCGCGCAGGCACTGCGCTTAACTGCCCTCTCTCCGCCTGGCTCCCTCTTGCCCCCCCCCCGACTCCCCGACACGATCGGGGCAAGAGGGAGCCCAAGCCCTCTTGCCCCCCCGACTCCCCGACACGATCGGGCCAGGAGGGAGCCCAAGTCCTCCTGGCCACGGCGACCCCCTAACCCCACCCTGCACTACATTACGGGCAGGAGGGATCCCAGGCCCTCCTGCCCTCGACGCAAACCCCCCCTCCCCCCAACGACCGCCCCCCCCCAAGAACCTCCGACCGCCCCCCAGCCGACCCGCGACCCCCCTGGCCGACCCCCACGACACCCCCAACCCCCTTCCCCGTACCTTTCTGTAGTTGGCCGGACAGACGGGAGCCAAACCCGCCTGTCCGGCAGGCAGCCAACGACGGAATGAGGCCGGATTGGCCCATCCGTCCCAAAGCTCCGCCTACTGGTGGGGCCTAAGGCGCCTGGGCCAATCAGAATAGGCCCGGGAGCCTTAGGTCCCTCCTGGGGGCGGGGCCTGAGGCACATGGGCCCAACCCGACCATGTGCCTCAGGCCCTGCCCCCAGGAGGGACCTAAGGCTCCCGGGCCTATTCTGATTGGCCCAGGCGCCTTAGGCCCCACCAGTAGGCGGAGCTTTGGGACGGATGGGCCAATCCGGCCTCATTCCGTCGTTGGCTGCCTGCCGGACAGGCGGGTTTGGCTCCCGTCTGTCCGGCCAACTACAGAAAGGTACGGGGAAGGGGGTTGGGGGTGTCGTGGGGGTCGGCCAGGGGGGTCGCGGGTCGGCTGGGGGGGCGGTCGGAGGTTCTTGGGGGGGGCGGTCGTTGGGGGGAGGGGGGGTTTGCGTCGAGGGCAGGAGGGCCTGGGATCCCTCCTGCCCGTAATGTAGTGCAGGGTGGGGTTAGGGGGTCGCCGTGGCCAGGAGGACTTGGGCTCCCTCCTGGCCCGATATTGTCGGGGAGTTGGGGAATCGGCGGGGCAAGAGGGCTTGGGCTCCCTCTTGCCCCGATCGTGTCGGGGAGTCGGGGGGGGCAAGAGGGCTTGGGCTCCCTCTTGCCCCGATCGTGTCGGGGAGTCGGGGGGCAAGAGGGCTTGGGCTCCCTCTTGCCCCGATCGTGTCGGGGAGTCGGGGGGGCAAGAGGGCTTGAGCTCCCTCTTGCCCCGATCGTGTCGGGGGTGCCAGGGACCACACGGAGTCACCCACCGTACCACCCGATTCGGGTAAGCGCAGGTATCGGTGGGTGGCTTATTTGCGGGGGGGTGCCTTATTTTACATTTTTTTCTAAAAAGGGGGGGCTGTCTTATTTGATGGCCCTGCCTTATCATCGGGGAAACACGGTAGAAAAAAAAAAAATGAACAGTTAAGTCCCAGTTTTTGCCGCTGAGACTCTGCCCTCTCTCACTGTAAAATTAGACTCTACTTAGTCTGTCTTTAAATTTAAAAAATGTGTGTTGTTTTAAAAAACAATTATGTTTTTAGATGTATCTAAATAAAAATAATAACCAAAAATTTATCTTTTTTTATGTCATCTTAGCATATTTTATGCTGCAGAACGAATTATTTTTTTTTACATGTATTCCTATGGGAAAACGCGTTTCACATAACGAACGTTTCACATAACAAACTTGCTCCTGGAACCAATTAAGTTCGTTGTGTGAGGCACCACTGTATATATATATATATATATATATATACACACAGTATATATAAACTGTGTCCAGTCCCGAACTAAGCACAGTTCTTTAAAATAAATGGTTATCACTGAGGGTAGCAATGTAGTACAATTGACTTCAGGTTCCACTTACAAAGCAGGTGCAGGTCCTTTGTTGTTAGTATCAGCTGAAGTATTTTCAGACCTTTGGGAACCCTGTAGATGATCTCTCCATTAGCCTTGTAAATGTTTCTGGACTTTTAACATGTATGACTAGCTTGCTTTGCTGGAACTCACAAACCATAGCCCAGTCTTTCCTTCTCCACAATATAACAGAAGGAATATACTGTGGCAGGTTCCCTGAGCCCCCAAGCATCCAACAAAGTGGCAACTTAAGTAGTTCTGACATCTGTATACCTAAGTGTCACTCCACAAACTTTTCTTATACCAGCTTTGGTAGCTTAGTAGGTGGCTCTGTGATTTGGAACCTATATTACTGAGCCATAGGTTTGAAGGGGCATCCCTAGTTGTAAAGATCAGAGGCCGGGGGGATATCAGGAGCCAAAGACAGGGTTTCAACAGTAAATCAAGGTTTTATAGTCAGGTAAGTTTCCCTTTCACATACTGTGTACTCCCACCGATTGTCACTCTTCATACTTCTAGCTTTTGTCAGCTTCTCTATTTTTGCGGAAGAGGCCACAAGTTGCACATGCCAAGTATTAAACTACTTGCCTAACACTGAGGTCAGACAAAGAGTTAAAATCCTGTTGGCTCAGGTAATGACAATGGAAAAATGGGAATCCAAGCAGACAACCCTTCTAACAGAGTACCAGCTGCCACAGTGGTGTAGTAAGGGGGAGTGGACCATCCCAGGTGCCATCTTGGCGGGGGTGCTGGCACTGCTCCACACCCCCCATGCCACACTATGCTTGCACCCTCCCTTCCCCTCATCCTTTTTAAATCCTCACCAGTGTGAGCAACTTCTCTGGCCTGCTGCTGACGCTGGCCTGGCTTCCCTCTGAAACCACTTCCTGGTTGCGGGGTCAGGAAGTGACAGAGGGAAAACCAATGCCAACATGAGCAGCAGGCCGGAGAAGCTGCTCGTGCTGGCGAAGATTTTAAGAGTTATGGGAGGGAAGGGAGGGCGTGATTGTGGCATAGGGATATTGAAAAAGTGGAAGGGGGTGGAAAGGAGGGCGCTGGGGCTACCACCGCCCCAGGCACATTCTACCCTTACCACGCCACTGAGCTGCCTTACAATTGGATTTTGTGTTTGAGGTCCAAAAGTTGAAAGATTCTATAAGCTTAGCATTTAGATTCCATCTGCATTGTCTGAAAATTGTATGTAGATCCTGTTTGCATGATGGTAGTTTGTGTTTCTCTACTTTCTTTCACAATACCTGACCCACATACTTCCCCTGACAGGTAGTGACCCCAGCCATGCCTGCAGACTCTATCCCTGTGCCAACCCCCATGGGAGGAGATAAGGATCATCTGTACAGGTAAGAGTTAAGGCCTAGATCACAGATCTGTGTTTTTGGAGTAACTGCTGGTCTTCACTCTAGCTTTAAAATATCAGTACTATATGTAGACGAGAAATGGAGATAATACCTGATGAATATCTGAAGACATAAGATCTCTTTAATTGTCTACTTGTATTCATGCTTAAAATACAAAAAAAATGAAAGCACAGACAACACAACATTCAATAAAAAGCAAATCAAGTTTTTCAGGGACAGTCATAAACAGTATATGGAACACGAATGTGATTAACACTCAACATCTTCTTACTTCTTGTATATTAGAGAATATGACTGATTAGAATATTGGGACTGATCCTATTTCTGATTCCCCATACTATTTATGTTAATCTTTGAAAACCAATTTTTTCTTTATTGACACACATTTATTGTCATCATTGTTTTGTTTTACTCTTCATTTCTATGTATCTATATGTGATACCTGCTTGCAGGTGTGCAAAAATATTTAAAACTGGGTGTCAGTCAAAATGTTTTAATTTGTTTCTTTCATTTATAAAAACATTTATCCATTCAGAGAATCTAAGCAGACTCTAATACACTCACAGACCATATTCAGAGACACTGCATTAGAGCTTAAAAAAACAAACCACTGGTATATCCATTGATAAATCTGGTTGATTTATTCATAGAACAGCAAAATGTATCAGTCAGTGAAAATCTTTTATGTTCAGTGGCAAAATTCAGCTGCTGAACATACATGTTCAGTCTGTCCTATTTTTGCCCTATTTGGGTCACAGATCGCAGAAGTCTGCCCAATATTGGCCTTACTTCCCTACTACTGTGTCGAGATTTTGTTTTGATCCCATCCTTTTTCCATTTAAGAATCCTTTTTGTTTATCCCATGCACTTTTGAATTCTGTCACCATTTCCATCTCCACCACTCCCCTAGGAGGGCATTCCGGGCATCCACTACTCTTCCAATGGAAAAGTACTTCCTGACATTATTCCTAAGTCTAATACCTTGAAATTTCAGTTCATTTCCTCTAATTTTACCACTTTTCTGCCTCTGGGAAAAATCTCTCTCTATATATGTTGATACCTTTCAAGTATTTAAATGTTTTTATTATATCGCCCCTGAAATTTGCTCATCAATCGCTCACCCCCTATCTCGTACTTTGTTTGGCAGGATTTTCCATTGGTAAAACCATTTGCCTCAAATCTTATAACCCCTGGATTCTAGGAAGTTTCCTTCAGCAGAGTCTCCATTAATTTTTGTTCTAACGAAGTGAGGCTTACTGGCCTATAGTTTCCCACTTCTTCCCTGACCCCACTTAAACTAAACTAACTAAACTAAACCTTAGGCTTATATACCGCATCTTCTCTATAACAATAGAGCTCGGCATGGTATATTTAAAAATTAGAAGAGAGAACAAATACAATATGAATTTGGAATAGTATGGAGAAGAGCGGAATTTACAACTTTGAAAAAATCCAAGTTTTTCTTTGAGGAGTGATCACATCTACTCATTTCCAATCTTGTGGTGCATCTCCTGCCTCCAAGGATCTATTAAATACATCTTTAAGTGGTCCTGCCAGGATTTCTCTGATTTTGCTCAATATTCTGGGATGTATCCAATCTGGCCCCTTAGTTTTGTTCAGTTTCAATTTTTCAAGTTGTTCATAAACACTTTCTTCCATGAATGATGCAATATCTATTACATTCCTATTCTATATATACTCGTATTTTTGACAGATGATGAGGAGTAACTTAGTGGTAAAGCTGCTGCTTTTGCACCTAGAGGTTGTGGGATCAAATCTCAGTGCTGCTCTTTGTGACCCTGGGCAAATTACTTAATCCTCCATTGCCCAAGGTACAAAATAAGTACCTGTATATACAAGGAGCCACTGAAAGGTTCTCAGACCAACCAACAAAGTTGGAGCAGTCTCCATCAAGGGCTATACACTTAGGCCCTGATTCTGCAAAGCATGCCTAAAGTTAGGCGCAATTTGGACGTCCAAGATAGGTATCCTTTGTAAAATCATGCTCAGCAACTTTGAGCACTGTTTAGGCATCCGATTTTTGAGAGACGTCCTTTAGAGAATCAGGTTTTAGGTGAGAGTTAGACGTCTAAACAGTATCCTTAATGTTATATTTTATTATTATGATGTTATTAGAATGGCGATTTTATAATGTTTTTCATTATAATTGTGATACTAGGAGTTGGATCTGTTTAATGCTTTTATTTCTCTTCCATCAGAGAGAGTGACTGGGATTTGAACCAGTAACATTAGGGTAGAAAGCTGTAGGTTTAACCTGTGTGCTACACAGTGAGCTAGCAAGTTGCATAGCAATTGTAAAACTAGGTCCTATAGGCATTGTAAAGGAGGTCTACTTTTCAGCATAGTTTGGGCTTCAGATAGACCTGAGTTCTATGGACGGAACTTAAGCAAAGTCTGGACATCTTTAATGCTATCTGCTAAATAGCTCTCTGGGTTTTTATTTTTGCTTTATTAAGCTCAAAATACATTTAATAAGGCACCACATAAACAGGGCACATCAAAACAGATATATTGCATGCAAAACCTTCTATTTTTGTGGACAAACAGCAATGTTATTTGCTAATTAGAGGAAAACATCCATTAACTGAAGCAGAGAATATGTAAAAAACACAGCTTTAGGTTTCTTGTTTTAAAAAACTACCTTTTTTTCTAACTAAACAGTGCACCTTGATGATCTCACAATGAGGTCAGCATTGTGCATCTGTACACCTCAATTTGCAATGAAGTAGAAGCCATGCTAAAGTCTGTATCTGTTTTTTTCAGTTTTTAAGCTGTTGCAAATGAAGTTATGTATGCAATCTATATATTTTTTTCCATGTGATTTCTTTGCTTTCAATAATAAGCTGATTGGAGTCAGTTGTTGAAATTTTCTGTATTATGCACTTTCTTCTCTCCCCTTCCAGAAGTTGTTAGTACTGTACTTCAGAAAAAGCTGCAGTGTGAACCAAAGACTTTAGCCCCTCCTCCAGCTTCTGGAAAGCTTTCTGCACTCTATGGGGCTGATTCTACAAACGGTGTCCTGATTGTAGGCGGCAGTAGGCATCCTACTGCCGTCTCACCAGCCGATCAGGACACATTTTTTTTTTTAATGGATGCATCGAATGATGCCTATATTGTAGGCATATGTCTCATGCCTACAGAGAAGCATAGGGACATTTAACAGGTGCCCAAGGCCGGCATGGGCATGGTTTCCACCGGAAGTGGCCTTGGGCATCTATAAGCGTCCCTATGTGTCTCCATAGTCGCAAGACAGATGCCTTAAATGTGGACCTGTAAAATGTTGGCCTACATTTAAGGTGTCTGTTAGAAAAAAAACACATATGATTCTCTAAAAGATGCTGATGTGTGATTGACATGCGATCAGTGGCCGCCAAGATCGGCATCCTTTAGAAAATCAGGCCCTAAGTATACTGTTGTTGGCCAGATCATTTGTCCCCAGGTGGATTACAATATTAGTGTTAGAATCTTTAGGCCTCCTTTTATGAAACTGTGATAGCAGTTTCTAGCGCAGAGAGCCACGCTGAATGGCCCACACTTCTCCCGATGCTCATTGAGTTCCTATGAGCGTCGGGAGCAGCACGAGCCATTCAGCGCGGCTCCCCGTGCTAGAAACTGCTATTGCAGCTTTGTAAAAGAGTGGTTTAGTCTCTTCTCTGATCAAAGTCAGTATTTGGTTGGTATTCCTACTTACCAAAAAGCTGGAATGAGTACCATAGGCTACCCAATTGCTACAGTAAAAAAATCAAAATATCACCTTTGGTAATAAAAAAAATTATAGCAGTTTTGAAATGTTGACAACTTTAAATGATTAACAGTGTTATGTTTATTAATAATTTTTTATTTTCAAATTTTTTGTAAAGGAGGAAAAAGACCTCAGCAGTCAATGACTAACTTTGTATGTAGTAACCTGATTTTTTGGGGTGATATACCTCAATTGGTTATCTTCTATGACCCTTTTTCATTCATTAGTCTAAAAGAACCTCCTCATTTTCTTTTTATGTAATACACTAAATTTCTTTTTATGTAATACACTAAATTGTATATTAATGAGTTCAATATTAAAATGAGTACTAAATACTACAAATATTAATAAGAGCAATTCTCTTATTTTACTATTAATCCCAATAGAAGCCCACCATTTTGCTGTAGCTTCTTCTAGGGATTTATAATTGTGCTCTCATTAAACTCTTAAACAAATTGACCCCTACTCTGTAAATGACGCCTTAACTTAGACCCCCTACTGGAGTCTAAGTTAAGTACAAAACACTGTTTAAAAACTTTTTTAAATGTGTTTCAAGGCGCCTACCAATGCCTAAAAAATGGTGCTGGAATTGTGCCTATGGAGGCACTTTATGGGGCCTAACACCACTGTAGGTGTGGCAAAAGCTGGAAGTGGTGTTATGTGCCAGGCAACGCCTCCATAGGTGTGATTCACATCAAAGCTAGGCACCAGAAATGTAGGCCTTGAATACCTTGGCCTACATTTCTGGTGCCTGCATTTGCCGACGGCATGATCCTATAAATGGCACCGTCGCATGATTGACACATAATCTGTGGTCGCTTTTAAGGCGGCTCTCAACAACGGTGCTGTTTATAGAATCTGAGCTATTTTGTCTACCTACAGTATCAAACAATCAAGCTAACCCAAGTGCATAACTGAATGCCAGCATGTTCTAACCACTAAAGCAACCTACTGTTTACTATCTCAAAAGATGATAGTATGCTGTAAAACTTTGACCTTCCACTTAAACATTGAACTCAAGAATTAGTTCTCAGTTTGTCTTTATCAGCACTTAGGGCCTGTTTTACAAAGCCGCGGTAACGGCCCTGAAGCCCTTAGAGATTTAAAAGGCTTTGCGTGGCAGCCGATAGCGCGGCTTTGTAAAACAGGCCCTTAGTTGTCAAATATTGAAACAGCAATATGTCCAAACATTATAGCTCGGAGGTTTGAATTGAATATACAATATTGTACATTTATCATTATGATTAGAGAATGACATGGTGACAAAATTCATCACCGTTCCCGTCCCCGTGGATAACCGCGGGAAATAATCCCATGTCATTTTCTAGTGTCTATTTCAACCTCTGTCCTTCTACACCAGCATTCTTCAAAGCAAAGCTTGTGGGTCAGTGGTTGTGCCCAATTATACTCTGATTCTTCCCTCTCTCCTTAAAGAATGACATGAAGATGGTTTCCCGCAGTTATCTGCGGGGACGGGAACGGTGATGAATTTTGTCACCGTGTCATTCTCTAATTATGATGTCAAACTGCATCAGCAATGTAATACTACTTACTTAACACAACACCGCAGGAAGCACTTCAGTCCCCCGAAGTAACCTGTTCAACTCTGTAACTCTTCTGGAAATTTCCAGATAACCTCTTATGTAATCCGCCTTGAACCACAAGGTAATGGCGGAATAAAAGTCACTAATGTAATGTAATATAATATTAATTGCAACTTACTTACGCATGGCTCAACAACTTGTAGTTTCATTATTCAGACAAAACATGGTGGCCACAGTACTAAAATACACCAAATTTTTAAAGGGCCCAATCATGCTGAACCGTGATGAACTTTTTTGAAAGCATCTTTCTGTAGAATTTGGGACCTATCAGGCATTTAATTAATGAACACATTAGAATGGTTGCTACAGAGTAAATGTCATGCATGTTCTCACTACATTTTGTGTTTTTTAGATTTTTATTAACTGCCTTTTTCATGAAGAGATTCACTCAAGAAGTTTACAATTCATTGAATAGTAATCAGATACTCTTAAGTATTTTTCCCTATTTGTTCTGGCAGGCTCACAATCTTAAGTGTGGTTCCTGGGGCAATGGCGTGTTAAGTGACTTGCCCAGAGACACATGGAACAGGCTGGGATTGAATTTGCAACCTCAGGGTGTGGTGGCAGCAGCTGTAACCACTAGGCCACCTCCTCCACTCCTATTATTCAGCACTTGACTTGGAAAACTTCATTACAGATTTCAAAAATAATTTTATCTCTCTTCATTAACCCAAATTCAGTATTGTACATAATGAAAACCAAAGGGATGTGACTTCTTGATATTTGAATTACTGACGAGCGCTCTCAGGGCAAACCATTGGTATTGGTATAAGTACTGAGCCCCAATCAACTGGCACCTCAGTGCCATTGTAAATCAGACTTACAAACATAAATAATGTCTCCTTCTTTGCAATATTCTTTCTTTAAAAACAAAGCGCCTAAGCATTACTTTCTAGAACAACCTTTATTCCCCCATATTGGTAAATAATAGTGACATCAAATTAAAACGACGTTGAGATATGGAACAACTCTAATCCTAGATATGTCTAATGGCCTCCCCATTAATAAACCAGTTCGGGTAGACAGGCTAATTGAATCCAACTAACCTATCCGGCTCCCCATTATAAATAGAATGTTTAGATTATGATTATTTAATCACTTTGATAGTAGGGGAATAACTTCCTTAGGTACCAGTAGCACTACCTCCAAGTATTATCAAACTGCGTTGGAGGTTTTTAGCGCAGGCCAGTGTACTAAATGCTCTGACTTTCATAGAATTCCCATAAGCATCGGAGCACTTACCTCGCCGGCCCATGCTAAAAACCTCTAGTGCAGCTTGATAAAAGACAGAGAAAGTAAGGTAGTATCCTGGATGCATCGGAAAATTCAGGAACTACAAATTAAAATATCTCAATGGGTTTTCCAGGTTTTCAATATATCTATTAGTAATAATTTTATCTTTCACCAGAGCAGATTACACTTTTTATAACTCGGATATCTCTGTCCCAGCTTTTTGAAACTGAGTCTGTATGTTCTTAACTATTCCATCCGTGTTTGTTATATTGAATTAAAAGTTATCACTAGCTTTGTCAAAAAAGACCATAGCAATGTGCACAGTGGTCAAAGTGTCCCACACCAAATCAAGGGAGCTATTTGCTGGTTTACAAGTGATGCAAGAATGTTCGAAGACTCCAAAATCCCCTCAGACTCCAGATTCTGTGGCAAGAGAAAATCCCCTCCAACAGGTCCAGAGGTAGGCATATTAGCTGTAGAAGTTGCTAACTGTTGAGCTTGAGTCCTCTCTCCTGTCTAAGAAAACCCAGATGTTCCAGCTAACTGAGAGCTTACGTCTCCAGGGCTCATGCTTACTTGTGAGAGGATACACTGCAACTCACCTTCAGTGGCAAACACAAATGCAGGGTAAAGTGGTATTTGATGCTGAATCGGCCTTTATGTAGTATTAGCATTTCTCATGGCTGCAGCTTCGATTGGCCCAGCAGGAGGATTCAGTACTGACAAACTGTTGAATGCTTTGAGGATAGAAATCTGACAGTTAATGGCTTAAAGGAAAGTCTCTGGCTTTGCCCTTTCACATCTTCCCCTTACTCTACAAGGAAGCATAGAACGAAACACTCTTGTAGCTCAGTTCAGGCAATTACCTTGACCACTACCTCCTGTGGTAATTATTTGTAGTGGTTATGCTCTAACAGTCACATTAGCACAGGGCTATTAATGAAATAAACAGAAAATAAGCCATTTTATGGCTGTGGTAAAAATGGCCCTTTACATGTTGGAAAGATCCATGCAAGGAATATAAGAAACGCCTTCACTGGATCAGACCTAGGTCCATCTAGTCCGGCGATCCGCACACGCGGAGGCCCAGTTAGGTACTCCCTGTAGGAGACCCGGATTTCCCGTATCCCTCGATATGATTTGCAAGAAGGTGTGCATCCAACTTGCGCTTGAAACCCAGAACAGTTGTCTCCGCCACAACCTCCTCCGGGAGAGCATTCCAAGCACCCACCACTCGCTGTGTGAAACAGAACTTCCTGACATTTGTCCTGAACCTGCTGCCACTCAGTTTCAGGCTATGACCTCTTGTCCATGTCGCATCTGAAAATGTCAGTAATTCTGCTTCCTGGTCTACTTTGTCAAATCCTTTTAATATTTTAAAAGTCTCTATCAAATCCCCTCACAGTCTTCTCTTTTCGAGGGTGAACAGTCCCAGTTTTCCGAGGCGTTCTTTGTAGCTCAAATTCTCCATACCTTTGACTAGTTTCGTGGCTCGCCTCTGCACCCTTTCCAGCAGAGTTATATCTTTCTTAAGGTATGGAGACCAGTGTTGGACACAGTATTCCAAGTGTGGTCTGACCATTGCTCTGTAAAGTGGCATTATGACGTCCTCCGATCTACTCGTGACCCTCTTCTTAATCATGCCCAACATCCTGTTTGCTTTCTTCGCCGCTGCCGGGCATTTAACCGATGGCTTTAGGGTTCTGTCTATCAGTACCCCCAAATCCCTTTCTTGTTCGCATTTGGCTAATGTCACACCCAATATCCTATATTCATGTTCTTTGTTTTTCTTTCCCAGATGCATCATCTTGCATTTGTCTGCGTTAAAGTTCATCTGCCACTTTATCGCCCACTTTTCCAGCTGGTTCAGATCCTTCTGAAGATCCTCGCAGTCCCTTTGAGAGCCGACATAGTTTTGTATCATCTGCAAACTTGATTATATAGCAGATTTTCCAGAACTAAACTCTGGACTCATGGCCCCACTCCAGGCCCACCCAGTTCTGCCCCCAGCCCCAGCCCCTCGACCTGTTCACTTGCCGTAAGGGCGTCTGTGCATGCGCTGTTGTGACGCGATGATATCACATGCATGTATGCATGCATGCGTGTAACATCACCATGTTGCATGCGCCCATGCGCAGATGCTATCCCAACATTGCTCCTAGCTGGCAGTTTTTCAAAACCCGGCCAAAATGCCGGGTTATGAAAAGCCATCCGGAAACCTGGACATATCCTCTAAAAGGAGGACATGTCCGAGGAAATCTGGACGTCTGGTAACCCTAGTCACTATGGCCTATAAAAGGACCCAAACACAAGACTCTGCATCAAAAATAACACCCAAAAGAACCAGGGATTTAAAAAAAAATTATTATTTGTAACTGTTTCATTTTATGTTTTCTGTATTTTGGATGGGGTTGTTTACGTTGTGGGTTTGAATATTGTGCTCTTCTGTGGTTTTGTTTTCTTGTGGTTTTCTTTTTTCCTCTTTTGCTTTTCATTGATCTCTCCTGTCCTCAGTACCTCCTCTTTTTTATGGCCCAGCACCTGTAGCATCCCTGGTTTATGTCAACTCACTTGGATCTAAGCGTGGACCAGGGATAGCAGTGTCTTATAGAAACACCGGGTGCCACGTGTTTGAGTACCTGGGTGATCTGGCACTCACAATCCTTGCACACCTGAGATTTTCTAATGATTTATCTCTGTTTTCTCAGATCCTTAATGGCTGGAGCAACTAAGAAGGAGTTTTCAAAGTAAATGTACAAACACCTAATATATTTTTCAGGGAATAAAAGAAAACTACGACAGGATAAAGAGATATCTTATTAATTAATTCTGTTTGCTGCCACTGAAATAGCTGAAGAAAGAAACCTGATTCTTTCTGTCTTTATCTGTTTTTAAGTCCATTATTCTAATTTGTATTATATCTGTATCCCATGTATTAGCTCACCAAGTTGTGAACCGCCTAGAACTTTTTCGGGATGGTGGTATATAAGAATAAAATTATTATTAGTAGTAGTACTGCAACTTTAACTGTGTCACTTACATATCCGGCCTTTTGGAATTCATTTCCACATCATATTAAACAAATTGAGATATTTTCTTTTATTAAAAATCAGGTTAAGGCCTTCTTGTTTATGCAGACATACTATATACTTGAATTTACATTTTTGATCTAATTAGATTGTTTTGTTCTGGTAAGGAAGTTTATTTTCTGTTTATTATTTTATTTTGTATGATTTTATGTGATATTGTGTAATATTATGTTTGTTAATTGTAAGCTGCTCAGAACTGTAGATGATGCAGGATAATTTTTTTTAAATAAATAACTATTCATGTTTTGTTCTAATTACTATTTCAGCACTGTGTGCAAACCCCGGAATCCCAAAGGGAAGGACCAGTTGCCCTTCTCTTCCTCTGTCCTAGGAGGAGGTCTGTGTGAGCTGGACCGCCTGCTGCAGGAGCTGAATGCCACACAGTTTAATATAACAGGTACAATGTGTTGAACAGCACTTCTTTGCCTTTTTATTGGCCAGCTTCATTCTGAAATTTGGACTTCTAGGGCCCTGTAGTTTCATTGGATCTTCCAGCTCTATGTATTCAAACCTTTAGACTAAAGTCAGCTGGCAGAGAAGAAAAACCTGTACCGCATATCTCTCCTGTTGCCAAATGGAGGGAAGAGAGATGCTTGTGAAGTGGGGGTTGAGACAAAGATGGATGCATCTTGGGTTGTGGGGAGAGGAGAGAGGATGAGGGGTGTTGAAGAGATGAATTGTCTAGAGCAGGGATGCCCACACTTTTTGGGCTTGCGAACTACTTTTAAAATGACTAAGTCAAAATGATCTACCAACAATAAAATTTTTTTAAAACACAAAGCATGCTGTACGCAGAGAAAATGTTAATTATCGTTTATATTCTGGAGGTTTTTCAAAGAGGTCAAGGCAGATGACTCTATGCAATGTCACCTCAGTAACAACTATACAAAAAGAGACAAATATATCCCCCTCCCTTTTTACTAAACCGCAATAGCAGTTTTTAGCTCAGGGAGCTGTGCTGAATGCCCCGCGCTGCTCTCAATGCTCATAGGCTCCCTGCAGTTTAGTAAAAGGGGGCCATAGTGCAAAATATAGACAGCATATATAAATTCTCAAAACGGACACATTTTGATTACTAAACTGAAAATAAAATCATTTTTCCTACCTTTGTTGTCTGGTGATTTCATGAGTCTCTGTTGCACTTTCTTCTTCTGACTGGGCATACAACATTTCTTCCCTTCTTTCAGCCTACTGATGGCTTCCCCTCCTCCAGACCTCATTCCCTCCCCCAACTTTTTCTTCCTCTCTCCGTGCCCCCTCCCCTTTCTTTCTGTCTCCCTGCCTCCCTTTATTTCTTTCTGTCTCCCTGTCCCCCTTTTCTTTCTTTCTGTTTCCCTTCTTTCTTTCTCCCTGCCCCCCATCTTTCTGTCTTCCTGCCTGCCACCAAGCCACTGCCGCCGCCATTGGGAAACAGGCCCCCAAGCCACCGCCGCCCCAAGCTCTCCCTGATTCCCGACTCAGAAGTGTCGGGCTGACCAACATTCCTCTCCCCGACGTCAATTCTGACGTCAGACAGGAAGTTCTGGGCCAGCCAAGCAGCAATTGGCTTGCCCGGAACTTCCTCTTCGATGTCAGAATTGACGTCGGGGAGAGGAAGGCTGATCGGCCCAGTAGATTGCGAAGGCAACATGAGTCTATTACGGAGCCCGGGATGGGTTCCGCGATTGACTCACATTGCCTTCGCGATCTACTTGGTCGATCGCGATCGACTTTTTGGGCACCCCTAGTCTAGAGTGTGGGTAGAGAAGATAGAGCTGTGTTTCTCAACTCAGTCCTGGAGTACCCCCTTGCCAGTCATATTTTCAGGATATCCACATTGAATATGCATAAACTTGATTTGCATACACTGCCTCCAGTGGCACAGTAAGAGGGGTGCGTGGGGGGGGGGGGCAGTCCGCCCCTGGCGTGGTCTTCCTAAGGGCACAACCGCACCCCTCCTCCTCTTCGCCCTCCCCACACTCCTCTCCTTGCCACACGCGCCCCTTGCCTTCCCCTGTATCTTTTTGGCGCTCTCTCTGACATCACTTCCTGGACCTGTGCCTAGGAAGTGATATCAAAGGGAGCCAACACCAACATGGGCAGCATGTTTTAAATGTATGGGAAAAGGGAAGGGAATGCACGTGTGGCAGGGGGGACAGGGAAGAGGGTGGGAAGGGGTGCCATCACCTCGGGCGCCGTTCACCTTTACTACACCGCTGACTGCCCCCCAAATTCGGGTTCCATTCCAGGAACCCTCGTGAATTTTGAAAAACCGCAAATGCGGTTTTTCACCTGTCAAAAAGCAGGGGAGGCAGGAGAGGGCAGCTGGAGCACTGGCGGGTGAAGTAAATCACTCGCAGTCTGCTCTAACCGCCTCTTCCTGTAGTAAAGTCAGGCTACACCAATCAGGAGATGCTTTGACACGCAGCTCCTGTTTGGTGTAGGCTGACTACTACAGGAAGAGGTGGTCGGCACAGACTGCGAATGAGTGAGTTCGCGAACCGCAGATTTGCGGGGGAACACTGTATTCATTGTGGATATCCTGAAAACCTGACTGGCAAGGGGCTACTCCAGGACCGAGTTGAGAAACACTGAACTAGAGGATCTTACATAATGCCAGGGAGAAAGAAGGATGCAGGTGAGGGGAGGAGACAAGAGGATTTTGCAAGAGGGAAACGGGGAAGGATCTGCAGGGAAAGAGAATCCCTTTTCCCAAAATATCTGGATGTCTTCCTAAATATTCATGCTGTAGTTGGATCTGATTAAGATATTCAGATGTTTCTAATTCATCTTGCAAAAGCTGAACCAGTTTGAATTATTCTACAGTGGAGGTCTTACAATTTTCCATTCTCTGGGCTGCTGCTGGCAGCATATTACAGAAATTCAAGAAACTGTGTAACTTTTGACCCCTGCCTCTCTTCTTAACTTGACTGCATTGCGACTTAGTGGCCTTTCTTCTTTGAGTAATATATATAAATATAGATAGATAAACAATTCCTAGGCTGATGTTATGGCTCTGGCCACAGCATGAGCTGTGCTCGAAGGGATCTTAATAGATATCCTTCATCAGTCAGATCAGTTGGGTTTGGATATGCCATAGATTTTGCATGCTCAGGCTTAGGAAAGGCATGATATGAATGCTGTTATCGTGGTGGCCAGAGCTCATGCAAGGGTTCTGTGTACCCCAGGCAAATAAGCCATGTGCCTGTCAACACCTCCTCCTTCCTTAAGGCCTCCACCACAAACAAATATTGGCCCTGCAGTCATGTGTTTTGAAATACTCATGATGTCACCCTTTAGAAAGAGAGTGCTGCATCCTAGGATCCTGTGTGTCAGGCTGACTCACTTCTCTCTTCAAGTTTCAAGTTTATTAGAAATTTGATGAATCGCTTATACATAATTTACTAAGCGAATTACATTAAAATCCAAAATATGTTGCCCCCAAGGAATGCCTTTTAGTGGCACTTACCTTGGTGAAAGCCTTTGTTCACTAGTGAGTGGGGCATGGAGAATGCACCTTGATAGAAGTGCTCTTCCTACTCTCCGGCCAGTGCTGCTGGAACTTCTCACCTGGCAAGGAGGAAATTGAAGATGGAGGAAGAAAAACAGGAAAAGTCCAAATAGTTAAAAAAAATCTATAATTATTGTTATATTGACATGTACATGGAGCCCTACAACAAAACAAACAATGTAGATTAATATAAATGGTATAGAATTAATTCCTGTAGGTGATATTTATGTGTTGGGTTGTCTCTGTGCAGCACCATATGAAGGGCTTTGGGAGCAGGACAGCCGCACAGAGTACAAATATGGAAGGGCACAGAAATTGTTCCCTTCACCATCTCCTGTCATTGGCAATGGTAGGGTGGGCAGGGGGCGCCGGTGAGCACATTGTACAGAGCACAAATATAGCTCAGTATGACTAATGCAACCATATGTCCTGTTTTGAACTGGACAGTATCGTTTTTAGATCCCCTGTCCCGTTGTCCCCACACACAGCTTCGGGACACCGAAATGTCCCATTTTCAGAGAAAACGTCCTGAAGCTGTGCATGGGGACAATGGGACAAGTGATCATGGAGCCTGGGCTCTCTCCCTGATTCCCCGCCGCCGACGCAGCAACAGGGCCAGGCGAGTGCAGTGACAGCACAACAGCTGGCCCAAAAGCCTTCTCCCCGATGTCAATTCTGATGTCGGAGAGGAAGTTCCGGGCCATCAAGGCAGAGATTGGCTGACCCAGAACTTCTTCTCCAATGTCAGAATTGATGTCGGGTGAAGGCTTCTTGGCTGGCCGTTGTGCAGCCACTGCACTTGCCTCGCCTGGCCCTGTTGCTGCGTCGACGGCGGGGAAGCAGGGAGAAATTGTCATCGGTGGCGTGGGGAGTGCCAGGGAGAGAGAAAGAAAAAAAGTTAGGGGAGTGTAGCAGTGGTGGCTTGGGGGGGGTGCAGGGAGAGAGAAAGAAAGAAAGGGGGGGGGGGCAGGGAGAGAGAAAGAAAGAAAGAAATGAAAGAAAGAAAGGAAGGAAGGAAGGAAAGAAGGAAGTGCAACCAGAGACTCACCAGACAACAAAGGTAGGAAAAATTATTTTATTTTCAATTTAGTGATCAAATTGTGTCAGTTTTGAGAATTTATATCTGCTGTCTATATTTTGCACTATATTTTTCTATAGTTGTTACTGAGGTGATATTGCATATTTTAAAGTCATCTGTCTTGACCTCTTTTTTCTGCTTACAATGTGCTTTGTGGGGTTTTTTAAATCCTTATGGTTACCATTATGAATTAATAAGATATTGTGTGTACATGAAAAATGAATGGAAGATAGTGGGGGCGGGGCTCAGCCGGGATTGGGGGCAGTGCTGAAAATCAGTAGTTGTCCCATTTTGATTAGAAAAAAATAAATGACACAGCTGCCAAGGGGCCGACCTCCTATGTAGGAGATTTAGGGCCTGCCTGCTCCGCCTATAACCCTGCTTTGCTCTGCCCATAATGCTTCCCCACTCTGCCAATAACCCCACTGAAAGGGAGTCACTAAGTGGAAGAACTAAGCTTCTCGACGAGAGTGCAAGAGAAGGCCCACAAAAGTGTGAGTCTTCTGCTGAAAATGGGAGACTTGGCAGATCTGGTATTGAAGCTTTCTCTGTGACATTTACATTCTCAATCTGTTCAGTTTGTTTATATTGATATTGTGATAGACCAGTGTTTTTCAACCTTTTTTGGGCAAAGGCACACTTGTTTCATGAAAAAAATCACGAGGCACACCACCATTAGAAAATGTTAAAAAATTTAACTCTCTGCCTATATTGACTATATATAAAGTAATTCTCTTGAATAGGAATCAAATAAACACAAAGAAAGTATTTTATAATTACTTTATTATGAAATATTAAGTAATCAGAATAGTGAAAAATTATAAAATACTTTATTCAGTGCGAAACCTGTTTGGCTGAACACAAAGCTGATATTCTGGCTGGAATCGAAGAAAGACACACACGTAGCTCTTCGTCAACAGCTCTCAGTCTCTCTCTGTATTTGGTTTTTATAGCATACAAAAATAGACAAATATACCCTCCATCCTTTTTATTAAACTACAATAGCAGTTTTTAGCGCAGGGAGCTGCGCTGAATGCCCAGCGCTGCTCTTGACGCTCATAGGCTCCCTGCGCTAAAAACCACTATTGCGGTTTAGTAAAAGGGGACCATATTGTAAAATATAGACAGCAGATATAAATTCAGAACTGTGCATAGTAAGTGAAGGGAAGTTTTCATCTCTGGGAATTTACCCAGTTAACTATTAAGTTATTTGGGCAAATTCCTTTGAAAACTGTGGTAATACTGCCTCCACTTTGCTAAATTTAAAATAAAATCATTTTTCCTACCTTGTCTGGTGATTTCTGGTTGCACTTTCTTCTTCTGACTGTGCATCCAATCTTTCTTCCCTTCTATCAGCCTGTATGCTTTCTCTCCTCCACACCTCATTCCCTCCCCCAACTTTTTCTTCCTCTCTCCCTGACCTTTCTTTCTTTTTCTCTTCTTTCCTTCTGTTTCCCTGCCTGCCCCCTTTCTTTCTTTCTCCCTGCCGTTCCCCAAGCCACTGCCACTGCCGCTGCCGCTGCCATCGGGGAACAGGACCCACCAATGGATAACAGGCCCCAAAGCCGACGCCGACGCATGCTCTCCCTGACGTCAATTCTGCAATAGGAGAGGAAGTTCCGCCCAGCCAGACAGCGATTGGCTGGCCCGAACTTCCTCTCCGACTGCAGAATTGACGTCAGGGAGAGCATGCGTCGGCGTCGGCTTTGGGGCCTGTTATCCATTGGTGGGTCCTGTTCCCCGATGGCAGCGGCGCCAGTAGCTCGCCAAGGCAAAGTGAGTCGATCACCCAGGACAAAGTGAGTCCTGGGTGATCGACTCACTTTGCCTTGGCGAGCTACTGGCGCCCCTGCCTCGGGCCCCCTGTCAGCTCCGGGCCCGGCGGCCCTGCGGCACACCAGGCAACATCTCGCGGCACACTAGTGTGCCGCGGAACAGCGGTTGAAAAACACTGTGATAGACAATTAAATATAAAGCTTTGGATGTGTTCTTTCCTGCAAACAGCAGACCAGGCCATGACATGAGTTGTAAGCATAACAGATTTTGAGTGTTTTACTCCATTTTTCTGTGCAGTAACTGAGTATACTAATCAAATAATGTTTAAACCAGTAAAACTGAAATGTGAGCTGGGAGTCCCAGAGCTGCCACAAACAGGAATCACTGTTAGTGACTTTCATATGGCTATTATGTGGATTGCAGTCTTCTGAAGGGTTTAATTTCATCCAGAAATTTCCATTTAGAATAAAGTAATGAGTTGATTTTGTAGGTTCTTGATGTAGTCTGTCCCATTTGTTCACTTCTTTATGCTATTTCCTTTGCATTTTGTAGATGGTGGTGGGTTTGGAGATTAAGAAGCATAGAACTGTGAGTTCTAGTCTTCAACTCTGGAAGGAGGAGAGACATTGGGCAAAGCTAGTCTATTTCTTTTTTTAAAAAATTTAAATGTAAGGGACGTCTTTATTAATATATCAAAGCTAAAAGAATAATGGAATTAAGATTTAAGTATATCAGAAACAGCACCATAATATGCCATGTAAAGTAACAAATAACAGAGCCATAGTAATCAATTAACAAAATCACAAAAGCTACTCTGTTTCTTTATACTTCAGTTCTTATCCCTGCTCTGCTAGTGACTGTGTCTGATCTCTATCCCCATATGTCTCCTGTTGTTGAAAATCTTCATTTTTATTTATTACATTGACTGGTCTAGTCCAAGGGTATTTGACACTAGATAAACCTTCAGTTGTGCCCTTCCTCCCCTGGGGTGTCAAGAACCTACACCAGGGGTGGGCAATTGCGGTCCTCAAGGGCTGGAATCCCGTCAGGTTTTCAGGATTTCCCTAATGAATATTCAAGAGATCTATTTGCATGCACTGCTTTCAATGCATATTCATTGGGGAAATCCTGAAAACCCAACGGGAGTTGCCTACCCCTGCCCTACACCTTTGAAGTACAACATCTTCCTCTCCCCCTCCCCCTCCCCCTCCCCCATAGCTGTCCAACATTGTCCATCCTTTCCCTTCTCTATGCCATGCGTGTCCAGCATCTTCCCTTTCCTATCCCCCTCCTTAATAGTCCAACATCTTCTTTTCCCTATTTTCACCCCTTTTTCCCTTGACCTCCCTCCACCCCTGGCCAGAATTCCTGCAATGCTTTAGTACCTGAATAAATTCATGCAAACCGTTCTAAGCTCCCTTGGGCGGTATAGAAAATTGAATGAATGAATAAATAAATAAATACACTATAAACTATTCCTTTTCTTACTTCTCCCGCTAAGATTCTAGAATTTTCCTTTTCTTATCCCTCAGATGTTCAGGAGATGCCCTTCCCTTGTCCCCTAGTATGCATGTCCCCTATTCTATTCCTACCAGTGAGTGCTGTCATTGCTGCTGCCACCCTGTACAAGACCAACCTTGCTGTTATAACAAAGCAACTGTAGGGCATTGAGTTAACAAGCAGAAGGAGCAGGATGCGGCAAGCTTCAGCATACACGTTAGATCAAGGTCTCATGCTAATCACTGTCACTTTGTTTTATGGACAGAGCTAGCCTTGTGGCAGGCAGCGATGATGCAACCTCCAGAATTAGACTGCATTTGATGGATGCCCGTTTCACTTAGTGATAGGACCAGCCTTGTGTACTGATAGCCTGTTTGTTGTTGCAATCACCTTTAACATTAATAATGTACTGCCTGCTCATGTATTCAAGACATGACTGCATGTCTTTTCTGAAGCTCAAGCTCATGGTGATCCTATTTGCATGACAATTGCCCTAGAAATCTTCCAGCTGATTTTCAAAGCAATTTAAGCAGGCTGGAGAGGCTGCATCCTACTTAAATTGTCTAGAGTTATCCAATCACCGATATTCAGTGGCAAGTAACCAGACGGCGCTGCTGAATATTGGCTCTGAACAGCCATAAAAAAAGGTAAGCTGGTCAGGGCTCAAAAGTTGGCCTAAATTTAGTCACTTAACCATGTGGGTGCCGACACTGAATATCGACTGACACCCACATAATTCTTTTTCATTTCTACCCCTCCGAGCTCTCCCAAAGTGGGCAGTCTCCTTCCTTCCCTCCTCCCTCAGCCAGCCCACCACCATTCCTAAGATAAGAATAGCCTTACTGGGTCAGACCAGCGGTCCATCTAGCCCAGTATCCTGTCTTCATGGTGGCCAATCCAGGACACAAGTACCTAGCAAGAATCCAAATGGTAGCAACATTCCATGCTACCGATCTAGGGCAAGCAGTGACTTCTCACATGTCTGTCTCAATAGCAGACTATGGACTTTTCCTTCAGGAACTTGTCCAAACCTTTTTTAAAACCAGCTACATTATGATATGACAGAGACGTTTAAATACCTACATGATGTAAATGTGCATGAGTTGAGTCTCTTTTTTAATTTATTTATTCAATTTATTTGTGAAATACAAAGCTTAGGCTTAACAGAAATTTAAGAAAACTTTACAACAAATTATCAATTTAAATCTAAACAATAAGGAAACTAATATCACTTACCTGTAATTACAGTCCTCAATCTTTAAGAAGAGAGGCAAGAACAAAACTCTCCCAGGTTAAGAGATTAATACACAGCGGTCAAACTCATTCACAATGGTAAAAAATACGATCATGTCACTCCCCTACTGATTAAATCCCATTGGCTCCCATTTAGCCATCGTATTGCTTTAAAAATATTACTCTTAACTTTCAAAACTTTAATTTTCAAAGAACCACAATTTATCAACCGATTGCTTATTCCTCATAACACTTATTCCTCATCAAATAAGCGATCCATCAAATTTGAATAAAAACCTGAAACCTGAATTCAGAAACTTAAAGGAAATAAAACAGTCAACTTCAACTTATAAATCTGACACAAATTACTCTAGATTTCTCTAAGGTGCAAACGAAATCCCTTTCCCTTCCAGAAAAAAAACAAAGCTGTTCTGGTTCATAAACACATACTTATTAACTTGATATGGAATAAAGCATTTGCAGGAAAAACTTAATTGAATAGATGCACCTAAAGACTTTATCACAATATGTTAGAAATTCTCTTCTTGTTTGAGTCCATTTAGATCAGTGGTCTCAAACTCACGGCCCGCCAGGTACTATTTTGAGTCCCTCGGTACGTTTATCATAATCACAGAAGTAAAATAAAACAGTTTCTTGATCATATGTCTCTTTAGCTATAAATTACAATATTATTATTAAGACTTAGCCAAAAGGAAAGATTTATAAACTATAAAGAATTTTACCTCATGCAAAATTGTCATTTCTTTAATAAGACATTAAGGGCTCCTTTTACTAAGGTGCGCTAGTGTTTTTAGCGCACGCACAAAATTACCGCACTATTCCGCACGTTAAGGCCCTAACACACCTTAGTAGAAGGATCCCTAACTATTTTTTCTGAGGCCCTCCAAGTACCTACAAATCCAAAATGTGGCCCTGCAAACGGTTTGAGTTTGAAACCACTGATTTAGATACATCAGGAAATATATAAATTTTTTCACCAAGATAAGAGACTTGTTTCAAACTATAATACAACCTCAAGATTGAATCCTTATCCTGGTGAAAAACAAAAGATACAATTAGTGTGGCTCTCTCAAGTAATTCAACCTCTGATGACTCCAATATAGTTGATATATTTTGTTCAGGAACTTCATTCATTTCTTTTAGTGTCCTTTCCAAATAGTAAATCTTTTGTAATGGTGGTACATTTGCTTCTGGAATTTTTAGAGTGAAAATCAAAAAATCTTTAAAGATCTTTCTTGCAGTCTTGTATTTAGGCATAGAGAAATTTAGAACTCTTAAATTTAGATTCCTATTCTGATTCTCCAAGTTTTTCTATTTTACGAAGAGAAAAAGCTTTATCTAGTGTTTGCTGTTTAATAATACTGTTCATATTCAAGGTACAGTATTTTGCTGAATTTCACCAATCTTCACCTCATAATTTTGTATCACTGACTCTAAGGCCTGGATTCTGTATAGGACGCCCAATCCAGGCCTACACCCACCCAAACTAAACCCAATTCTGTAACCGACGTCCATGTTGCAGATGCCGGTTACAGAATCAGATTACTTTAGACATAGCCGCTATACTTAATCGTGGCAAGGGATCTCCCTGCCATGATTAGTATAGCGGCCGTGGCTATGGGTGAAATAAAGTTAATACCGTATTTCCCCATATATAGGCCGCAGCCTGTACATGGGTTTTACTTACCCATGTATGGGGCGTGCCTAGTTATATGGGGCAGCTTATCCCCCCCCCATTCCGGTACCTTTATCTGAGCCCCCTGGGTGGTGGACGGTGAATCTCCAGTGGTGCAGGGCAGCCACGATCTCTTTGGCATCCGTCCTGCCCCCGCACCGCTTGCTGAGTGACTGATATCAGTATTTGTGAGTCCCGTGAAAGCTGACGTCCGCCATTCAGCGGGCAGTGCGGGGGCAGGCTGGAGTCCTTATGGATGCCTTGCCTTCCAGGAAATATTGCAATTGGTCTGGTTCATAAAAATATATCTATTTGTCTGATAAGTAATGTAACATTTACAAGGAAAACAAAGCTGGAAGGTAGCTCCCAAACTTAAAACTAATTGACGATATGACAGGAATTTCTTTCCATCTTGAGACAGGAAAAATGGCAATCTTATGACATAAAATTCAACATTTTCAGTTGTATAAAAAAGACAAAGTACCGCTTCTTTATCCTGCAAAAACACAAAATTCACCAACAAAGTTGCTCTTGAGGAAATTTCAATTTGAGAAGATTCTAACATCCCAGTAAGTTAATTTATTTTTTCTTCTTTTAATTGGTTCAGGTAATATCATTTCTGTAGTAGAGGCATACTGGACTCAGAATACTTTAAGACTGACGTCAAAAAAGACACAGAAAAATTAAGCAATCTTAAATTCAAATTTCTATTTGCGTTCTCCAATTTTTCTTATCAATATATTTTTGGCTTTTAGTTGTGAATTAGAAGAAACTTTTAAATCTGAGACCAAACCCTCAACTTTGTCTAGTCTATTAGACTGATGTTGAATTTTTTCTTCACATTCCTTAAGCTAAACAACAGTGGGTGCATACCTGATAAAGGCTTTCCATAGCCCCCTACAGCACTTCCATGCTGATTTTAGCAAAGGTCTCAAAGGGAGGACTAGAGGATTCAAACCTTCTAGTTGTTGCATTGAGGGTGATTGCACTCCATTCTCCCTGCTCATTTCCTTGAGTGGCTCCTCCTGCCGCTTGAGAGCCGGCAGGGAGCGATCGAACTGCCTCCGGGGTTAGGGGTAAAATCGGCAGTTCCATTGGAGATACCAACTCCAGTGCATCCTGGTGAATCACCGAAAGTCCCATCTCCATCCCAGGGCGAGGAGGAACAGCAGGCCTAATCGGGCTCAGCGAAACGTCGCTGTCAAAATCCAGGGTCAGCCCTCCTCGGATTGCGGATCCACCGTTCCCAAAGGCACAGCGAAGGTGGTAATTGCTGTCTACCGCGATGTCATCGGAAAGGGGGCAGGAAGGTCACTCCTCTGTCTTTCCCTGCGTTCGAACATTTCCCATGAAAAAAAGTCCAAAGTCGAAGGTAGGTGTAAAGCCTTATTTAATAAGAAAATGCCGAAGTTGCAGGATCCTCTCACATTGCATACGCCATCTTGGTTTTTCTCTGTCATGTACCCCTATTTTAATTTGTTTTATTTATTTACTTTTGTTGTTCAGATATTTGTAGACATGTATGGCTTTGATGCTGTATATGTTACTTGTGAGCCGCTTTGGTTAAAAGCGGATTATAAATGTTTTAAATAAATAAAATAAATCATATCTCCCCTCAGCTGTCTATTTTCCAAGCTGAAGAACCCTAAACTCTAGTCTTTCCTCATATGAGGAGTTCCATCCCCTTTATCATCTTGGTTGCTCTTTTGAACCTTTTCTAGTTCCACTATATCTTTTTTGAGATAAGGCAAAAGAATTGAACACAATACTCAAGGTGCACCATGGAGCAATACAGAGGCATTATAACATTCTTAGTCTTGTTTACCATCCTTTTTTAAGCATCTTGTTTGCTTCTTGTCTGCCACTGCATATTGGGTAGATGGTTTCAGCATATTGTCTACAATTATACCCAGATCTTTTTCTTGGGCATTGACCCCCAAGGTGGACCCTAGCATCTGGTAACTATGATTTGGATTATTCTTCCCAATGTGCATAACTTTGCATTTGACCACATTCAATTTCATCTGCCATAGGGGTGCCCAGTCTTCCAGTTTCCTAAGGTCTGCCTGCAATTTTTCACAGTCTCCACATGTTTTAACAAGTTTGAACAGTTTAGTGTCCTCAATTTAATCACCTTACTTGTTGTTCCAATTTCCAGATCATTTATAAATATGTTAAATAGCACCGGTCCTAGAACAGATCCTTGCGGCACTCCAATATTTACCCTCCTCCATTGAGAAAAATGACCATTTAACCCTACCCTCTGTTTTCAGTCCATTAACCAATTCCTAATCCACAACTGAACATTGCCTCCTATTCCGTGACTCTTTAATTTTCTCAGGAGTTTCTCATAAGGAACTTTGTCACTCTCCTCCTGAACATCCCCCCACTCTTCTTCCTCAGTCCAAGGAGGATCCCCTAGGCCTTCCTGTATTTGTAATGGTCCACTAGCGGTCAGGAACAAAGCCCATTCATTCCTTAAGCCATTTTCAGAAGGCAACCGCAAGGGACAGAGCGAGTGGGCTTCTCTTCTGCCCCCACTGGATCACCAGGGACATGGATTTGTCCAGAAGGCCCTACTTTGACCATGATGGGAGCATGGGGGGATGTTTGAGATGTGGGGGGGGGGGGTGGCAAGCTGGGGGGAAGGTGGGAGTGAAGAATGTGGCTTGCTTCAGGGGGCCCACATTGCTGTCTTATGCAGGCCCTGGTTGAATATTGGCCAGGCCTGCATAAGCTCGGGCAGTCAGTCCCACCGGATTTAGCTCCTGATATTCAGTACTGGTGCTCAAACAGAGCCCGGTACTGAACAGCGGGGGCTAATCTAGCTGGTGACGCTGGCTGGATATCTACGAGTACATTTTTTATTACTGTTCCAGGATGACTGAGGATATTATATTAAGAAAAGGAACTGTCGCCTTTCAGACAACGTCTGCTTCATTTCCAATTTTTTCTGGAGCCTATTTACTAAAGGGTTTTTGTCATTGTGTGTGTTTGGGAAATGAGGGTAATAACATCTGCCTTTCTGTTACTCTTTCTGACTCATCTTTGGCATTTATTTACTAAAGTGTACATATTTAACATGCTAGTATGACCACATTAACATGATATTTACTACAGAGTAATAAGATCTTAGTTACAGATACAAAGTTACCGGTAAATGGTTACTGGTGCTGATAATACATGTATTAGATTAACCAGGGTCATTTTATACACTGGAGCAAGGGGTGCAAGAATGAATGGGGATTTTCCCTGCTCAGTGGACCTACTTAGCAGAAGCACAGGCAATGTGGGGAATGGGGTTTGAAATGGTGTGCTTCAAGACACTGGTGGCTCTTTAGGACATTTAGGGTTTTTGCCAAGATATCATTAGGTACATTAACTTGTCAATGCTCTCAACCAAAGTTGACTACCATGTTGAGATCTGGTTAACATTGGTTTAATGCAAATTGCATGGTTTAGTGCGATATGCATTATGTTATTGTAATGTTAATGAGTTGCTTTCCACATATTTACATACATTAATGTTTTATTTGTTTTAAGGGACATGACCCCCTCCTACCACCCAAAAAGGACATCCTCTGACATCTCTCCACATCTCCCAACATCCCTCGACAAACGACAAATCACGATTTTGAGCCAATCAGGGGCTTAGGCCCCTCCTAGTGCATCCCAAGATGCATTGGGAGGGGGAAAGCCCATCATTCTGAGCACATGGCCCTATAGGCAGGAGGGAGTGTGCTTCCCTCCTGATGAATTGTCATCTGAAAGTACGGAGGTTGTCAGGTGACTGTGGGGAGATGTTGGGAGATGTCGGGTAGATGTGGGGAGATGGAGGATGTGGGGAGATGTTGTGGGGGGGGAAGGTGTAGGAGATCAGTGGGAAGGAGGGAGAGACAATTTTTTTTTTTTTATTCCTGTTGATTCAGCTGATCCTGGCAGGGGAATCCACCATCAGCTGAGCTGACAGGACTGCACTGAAACTGGCTGAGCTGATGGGGATTCCCCTGCTGCGATCAGACAAGGTAGTTGGGATATCAGCAAAACTTGCTTTTGAGGGTTTTTCACAGGGACGTTTTTAAATTTGAAAATGGCCCAAAAAAATAGACATACTAAGGACCAAAACGTTTACATAGGTCATTTTCGAAAATAAAAGATAAGATGTTTGGCTGTTTTGAAAATGGACATTTTCTCTACTGGATTTCTGGATGTTTTTTTCAAAATGTCCAAATTAGACATCCTATTGAAAATGCCCCTCTATATCTCCATGGAGGAATTGCAAACCATATAGCATATTAATGTTAGGAGGATAACTAAAGATTGCTGGCAACCTATAGATAGATATGTCTGTTAGCGCTTTAGAAATAATTATTAGTAGTGGTAATAGCTAACTTTAAGCAAAAAAAAATCTCCTGCTATAAAACAGTTAGACCTATCTGACTGCTGAGAGGCTTACTTGCAATGTATCCAATTTTGTCTCTCACTCTCTCCATTTCTGTGCCTTTTATAGATGAGATCATGTCCCAGTTCCCCGCATCTAAGGGCAGTTATAGCAGTGGAGAAAAAAAGACTTTGGAGCTATCAGCAGGAAAAGGAGAAGGAAACAGCAAAGGAGGGGATGACAAGGCTCCAGTGACGTGAGTCATGCTGTGGCACTGACCAACTGACTGTGATAAGCATGGATCTTTGCACCCAGGCTATTATAAACAGACCACTCTGCTTCCATTATAAATAGGGCTACTGTATTGCATAATAGCTAGATTTGAGCTATATTGCATATGTCTAGATCAGTGGTCTCAAACTCAAACCCTTTGCAGGGCCACATTTTGGATTTGTAGGTACTTTGAGGGCCTCAGAAAAAAATAGTTAATGTCTTATGAAAGAAATGACAATTTTGCATGAGGTAAAACTCTTTATAGTTTATAAATCTTTCTTTTCGGCTAAGTCTTAATAATAATATTGTCATTTATAGCTAAAGACATATGATCAAGAAACTTTTATTTTATTTTTGTGATTGTGATAAACATACCAAGGGCCTCAAACTAGTACCTGGCGGGCCGCATGTGGCCCCCGGGCCGCGAGTTTGAGACCACTGGTCTAGATGATGAGTCTGTGCTGCTGTAACTTTCATATCACGTATGAACTTGCACTTCTTTGTTTCTTATGAAACTGGAGTTGCAAGCCTATGCAGGTAAAGAATAGAAAACAGAGCCATAACTTGGCATTGTAGTATTCAGGACTGGCAACCAGAAGCCTAGCCAGTCCTCAGTTTATGGGTGGGCCTGGGGTGGGCAAGATCCACAGATTTCCGCTCTGCTACCTGCCCCACCCTATCATGCTGTGTTGCATCGAAACAATAAAAATGAATACCTTGGCTAGCAAGGATCCCTGGGCCCTGCCAGCAGAAGAGTCCTTTATGGAGTCCCCCAAGCAGTCTCATCCCCACTGCAGTGAGCAGTATATTTCCAGCTGCTGACATTGGCACTACCCACTCACCCGCACATGCTCAGTTCAACCTTCATCTCCCATGCATGCATATCCATGGGGGGCAGGCAATTTGAACTGAGCATACATGAGGAGGGGGGAGAGTGCCACTGTTGGCACCTGGAAAATATTGCTCAATGTAATGAGGACAAGAAAGGACTCTTCAGTCAGGGACCTGGGTCTTCACCAGCTACATTAACGATGTGTGTTGCCACTGGGTGGACCCCTGCACAACTGGATTTGCATTGTCCTACCCAAATCCTGACCTTTTTCTCCACCTTGACCGACAACAATCTGGTCCTAGCAGGTCCTGAGGAAAATTGCTTTTTATTTCGGTTGTCTCTCCATGCTCATAACTAAAGCAAGCTCAAATTTTGTTGGGGAGGGGAAGAAGTTAATTCTGAATATCCACCTTGGGTCCTGATTCTGTACTACTAGTTCACATTTTCATTTCACTCATTCTTCTCTCTCCAAGGAGCCTTGCACCCAACCCTAGATACCCCTGGTCAAAAACCAAGACGAAGTCAAATCATCCAAGACAGTAGTGTAGCGTAGGTGAGAGGTACCCGCGGTGGTAGCACTCCTCTTCCGCCCTCTTCACTGCCCCCCACCTCCACACACTCCTTCCCCATCTCCTCGTGTCACGTGCATGCCACTTCCCTTCCCCCGTACCTCTGTAACGTTCCTGGTGTGAGCAGCAACCCCCAATCTGCTGTTGCGCAAGCATCGGCTCTTCCTCTGATGTCACTTCCTAGGTGTGGGTCCAGGAAGTGACATCAGAGGACGAGCCAACACTGGCGCAACAGCAGGTTGGGGGTTGCGACTCACACCAGGAACATTATAAAGGTATGGGGGAAGGGACGTGTGCACACATGCAGCAGTAGAGGGGGGGGGAAGGAGGATGGGTGCCTGTGCCTTCACCAAGACAGTGCTCGGGGCGGACCCACCCCCCCCCTTACCACACCCCTGCTCCCAGAGCAATATATATCTTTATAAGTGACAGAAATTGTGCCTAGACTGAAACTGGCCATTTACACCTGCTCCAATGTTTGCACATATCTTTTAATCAATGGTGGTCATTTTACAAGTGGTGTTCATGTTTTAAACATCCCAGTCTGAGCACATTATAAGTGTTTACAGCCAAAACATATAATCCTAGTATTCTGTATAGGACGCTGGTCTCGGCAACCACCTGAGAATCGCATACCAGCGTCCCAGAATTGCACAGACGCCTTACCCTTGACTATCTAGCTGGTGCTCATGTCAACCGGCGCCAGTTAGAGAATTGCACCTGCCTGATCACAAAGATAGGTGGCTCAGCTGCCTATCTTTGCCAAGTGATCCCTTGCCATCAGCTGATCGTGGCACCAGGACTTCCCGAAACCGCTGATCCTCGATCTGGCAGAAATCCCCAATCAGTTGAGCCCTGTATTGGTAGCATGGAATATTGCTACTCCTTGGGTTTTGATCAGGTACTGGTGACTTGGATTGGCCACTGTGAGAACGGGCTACTGGGCTTGATGGACCATTAGTCTGACCCAGTAAGGCTATTCTTATGTTCTTATGTCCTATCTGGTTCTCAGCATGTTCATCTCTGCCCACAGTAGAGAATGACAAGGGGGAAAAAATTTGTCCCTGTCTCCGCCCTGTCACCGTGAGCCTGTCTCCGTCCCTGTGAGCTCTGCCCTCGCCCCCACATATATTCCCCACCAAAAGTGTACAACGTCTATTCCTCTCCACCCCCCTTCGCCTGGTCCAGCAGCCCTCTCTCTCCCTCCCGTCCGCCGCGGTCCAGCAGCTCCTTCCCTCCCTTCAGTCCCCTTTCCTTCACTATCTTACTTTAATTTTCATCTTAACAAGCCGCTGGAGCCTTGAAGTCGCGTGCGGCTGCCAGAAAGTCCTCAGATGCAACCCTAAACAGGAAGTTGCATCAGAGGAGGACTTTTCAGCAGCCGCATGTGACTTCAAGGCTCTGGTGGCTTGTTAATATGAAAATTAAAGTAAGCCAGGGAAGGGAAGGAGGGAGGGGCTGCTGGACCTCTCGATCTTCAGTTAACTGCGGGTACAAGGCCATTCACCACTCCACGGGGTCGTGAATGGCCTTCTCCCCGTCCTCACGGTGACCATTTTTTTTACATCCCCGTTTTGGTGGGTTACCCGCGGGTAACACTCACCGTGTCATTCTCTAGCCCAGTGGTTCCCAACCCTGTCCTGGAGGACCACCAGGCCAGTCGGGGTTTTGGGATAGCCCTAATGAATATGGATTGGGCAGATTTGCATGCCTGTCACCTCCATTATATGCAAATCTATCTCATGCATATTCATTAGGGATATCCCAAAAACCCGACAGGCCTTGTGGTCCTCCAGGACAGGGTTGGGAACCACTGCTCTAGCCCACAGTCTCTTGCACTGTCTGAGGCACTAGAACAGTTCTCTATCACAATGTCAGATCCCATCCTATGTCTTTTGTGTTGTGCGAGTGCTGAGCCTGTGCCCTGCCACATAAAAAGCTGTTCTAAGATTTTTCAGCACTCCCCTCCCTACCATATGTTCACTTCCTCTGAGGTGAGGTTTCCCTTGCAGGACAAGAGCTATTGCTTTCAAGCATGTACAAACCTTCCCATGCAACTTCTGCAAGAGATTGTAAAAATGACAAGCACCATGTTTAAATATGCCTTACAAAAACATCAGGGGGGGAGGGGGTTGTAGTCATTTATATATGGTACGTCCAAGTTTCTGAAATTGCCAGTAGCTCTAAATGTTTAGGGTTGTAAAACTCTATGCCTGCCAATTTACAGAGTTGGTTGCTAAATGTTTTGGAAGTACAACATGTTTTTTTCGTTACCCTGGGGAACAAAACATTTTGTGCCTCAAAGCTATGCTAAACGTTTTGCACCTCAGAGCAGTGCTAAATGTTTTGTACACATTATATGTGTTGTAGCACTACTACAGGCATCATTAGTTGTTTTAATAGTTTAAAAATGTTGATTTACCCCTCTTTTCAACAAAGTAAGAGTGGTTCCTATTAAAACTTATAAAATTATATATCACCAAAATGTTCCCTTCTGCCACTGAATGGACATCAGGGAGGCCTCTGAGACCCTGTGTTCTTATCCTATCTGGGCAGGGCATGATGATATAGGTTAATGTGGGCTGTTTTCAGCTTCAGGGGCACTAGTATTTCCTTTAAGGATTGGCTGGGTACCTGCAATTTTATTTTTTTTTCATGTGAGTGACAAGTTCAAAAAAATTTTGTGTGTGCGTGGGCAACAAGTTCTAAAACCTAACCGTTTTCCAGATTTAGGTGAGTATTTGGCCTTGATCCAGGCCTTGAAAAAATATGTTTCAACCTGTACGTTGCATTCACAATCGGCAATGAAACTGTCTGGGATGTGCATTACAAAAAGACTGGATGTCAGTTATTTCTTTAGCTGGCCCAAAATTGTGGAATGCTTTGAATGGACCATTAAGATTATGTTCTAACTTTGTAACATTCAAAAAACTATTGAAAACTCACATTTTTGTAAAAGCCTTCTATGAATAAGGAATTCCTGCTTTGATGTACTTTTCCTAGGATCTTTTTATTTGCTGAATTTATTTTTTTATTGAGTTTGTATTTTAGTATGTTTTTAGTTGAATTTGTGTTTTTGTAGGTCTCATTTTATGTATGATCATTTGTAATCTGCCTAGTTGATAGGTGGAATGGAAATTTTTAAAATAAATAAATAAGGTTATGCATTTGGGCTGCAAAAACCCAAGGGAACGGTACAATTTAGGGGATGAAGAACTTATGTGCATGACCAAAGAGCGAGATTTGGATGTGATTGTATGTGATGATCTTAAGGTGGCCAAACAAGTTGAAAAGGTGACGGCGAAAGCTAGGATGTTAGGGTGCATAGAGAGAGGTATGGCCAGTAGGAAAAAGGAGGTATTGATGCCCCTGTATAAAAATTTGGTGAGACCTCATTTAGAATATTGTGTACAATTCTGGAGGCTGCACCTTCAAAAAGATATAAAAAGGATGGAGACGGTCCAGAGGAAGCCTACTAAAATGGTGCGTGGTCTTTGTCATAAGGCATATGGGGACATAAGGCATATTCATATCTCCCATATGAATATGCATGAGATCTATTTGCATACAATGGAAGCAGTGCAAGCAAATAGATCTCATGCAAATTCATGGGGGAAATCCTGAAAATCCAACAGGATTTTGGCCCTCGAGGACCGACATTGACAGCCCTGCATCTATGCTGTCATTTACTATGCTACTATGTAAATAAAATAGAACTACTGTAAGATACCATGCATGCACAGGAGTAAAATCAGACCTGGATCAGTCTATACTCCAAAAATGGAGCCAGATGGCAACTGTACACTAGTTATAAACATAATCTTGTGTAATTATAGTCTGTTATAAGCAGTAAGATAGGATTCTAATAGGAATGCCTGCAACTCTCTGACCCTCCTGTTTTTTCAGGTCCTCTGGGCCCATGAAACCATCTGCAACCTCTGCAACCCTTGAGCTGGACAGACTTATGGCATCACTCTCTGATTTCCGAGTACAGAGCAATGTAAGTTTTTATATTTATTTCCAGACAATAACTCAGAGCAGTGTACATCAAACTGCATTGGCACCCCTTGGCTGTGTTTCGTTTCTATTGTACTGACATTGTGAGTATTATGTGTTATTTGAATGTTTCTAATGTGTTGCCTATTAAGTTTTATTTGTATTGTGCTGTTGTATCATATCTATGTTATATAAATGTTCTTTCATGCTGTCTATTATAACATATCATCTGTACCCTGCTGACATTTGCTATATTTTTGTTATATGATTATTCTGCTGTACTGCTTTAATGTGTATAGTTCTAATACAATAAAAAAAAAAATCAATATGGAGACTGAATTACTTAGAGCAGCATAATATAAAAAAGTCTAAGTCCATTTTGAGCCTAGGGCGCTAGTCACCAAAAGTTGGCAGCATCTAAAGTCCATTCTCACAAAATACGCATTCTTGTCCAGAAAATCGTCCAAGTCCAAAACACCTAGAAAAAGACTTTTTGGATGTGGGAGGGGTCAGCAAAGTAATGGACTGGACCCCCAGACATGGCAACAGAGTCATGGGGCACCTTATAGGGCACTGTTGTGAACTTCACAAAAAGGGTGCTACATAAACATCTCACCACAACTGCCTTGCAGGTCATGGTGAGCCCCCCAAAACCTACTAGACCCACCTGTCTACCACCCCAATAGCCCTTATGGCTGCAGGTAGCACCTATATGGCAGTACAGTAGGGTATGAGGGGGTTTTGGTGGCCTTTAAGCGCTTTAGAAATACTCAATAGTAGTAGTAGTAGAGTGGCTTATGGGCTTGGGTCCTCCTCTCTATGGTTTAGTAGCCCACTCCATAGACTACTTAAGCCATCTCTATGCAGCTTTACTAGGCTTTCCTATGCCAGGTGCTGATGTCCTGTTGGCAGGTATGTATGTTTTTATTCCGATTTTTATGGCAGTGTGTGGGG
Organism: Geotrypetes seraphini; assembly: GCF_902459505.1. Taxonomy (NCBI): domain Eukaryota; kingdom Metazoa; phylum Chordata; class Amphibia; order Gymnophiona; family Dermophiidae; genus Geotrypetes; species Geotrypetes seraphini. The sequence continues at coordinate 104,726,851 of NC_047088.1, read as the reverse complement.
GACCACAAACTAAAGTACTAATACACATAAATGAATCCCTAAGATGCCAGACTCTACATGCAGTATACCTCCAGAAAAATAGAAAGAAATTAATTTCTTTCTGAACAGTGCAAAATATAGACCACAGCACAGATGTAAATTGAAAATAAAATAAATTTTCCTACCTTTGTTGTTTGATGATTTTATTTTTCTAATACTCTTTTCCTAGTCTCTGGTTGCACTTCCTTTTGTCTGTGCTCATAACTATTTCCAGGGTCTTCTTATCCATTTGCTGGTTTTCTCTCTTCTTCAATTTCTGCCCTACATCCATCTTTTGCTGCAATACGTTCAGGGATACTGAGTATAGACTCTAGGTCAGAATAAGCTAAAGATATATCTAACACAATACTGACCTATAATGGTAACAAGCCTATGGAGAGTGATCAAACAGATGTTTATAAAAATACTCAGAGATACTCTGAAGGGAAGGCTGAAAAACCTCCCTTAGGTAAAGAGTTCACCTTCCAGTCATTGTTATTTCATAAAAAATCTTTGATCACAAACTCCAAAAGGCTGTGCATGAAACAATTTCAAAAGATTCAAAATAATCCAACGATTTGTCTTGTTCTGATGTTCAGCAAAAGTCACTTCACAACAAATGCTAATGAAATTTGCACTTAGCTTGTAAGCAGGATTGAAGGGGTCCCAACGTGGCCCCGTTTCGATCCCTGCTTCAGGGGACCCGAATGTTGTGTGTTCAAACAGGTTCCTGATTGGAAAATATGCTGGATAGACTCGGCTTCGTGACTTGCAACGAACAGTTCTAATGAAAAACAAATGTATCATGTTGGGTGTGAGTGAAGTGAAATACCCACACAAGTATATGTAAACTCTAAATGCTGCCAAAGGCAAAACTAAAGATAGGAAGCACAAGATTCACAAAGTACAAAATTCAAAAGGCTCCTCGGAGTGTACATACCACGGCTGAAGAGTTGATAAAGTAGCTTCTGAAAATTCTAACCGCCAGACAGGTAGCTAGTCACTGGCGTTTTTGAACCAAAAACGTCAAAAAACGTCATGACATCAGAAAACGTAATAACGTCATGATGCCTGAGATACTCATGCCAACAAAGATGGGAAACCTCACCAAGATGGAATCGGATGGAGGTGAAGATGAAGCCTGTATGTTTATGACCAAACTTTGCTTGTATATGAGAAATGAATTACAGAAATGCCAGCCACTCGATCTCATTATTAAGGCCATGGGAGTGTAGAGTGCTAAGTGCAAGTTTCATCAGCATTTGTTGTGAAGTGACTTTTGCAGAACATTAGAACAAGACAAATCGTTGGATTATTTTGAATCTTTTGAAATTGTTTCATGCACAGCCTTTTGGAGTTTGTGATCAAAGATTTTTTATGAAATAACAATGACTGGAAGGTGAACTCTTTACCTAAGGGAGGTTTTTCAGCCTTCCCTTCAGAGTTCCATATCTCTGAGTATTTTTATAAACATCTACATCCATCTTTGGCATTAACTTTTAACATTCAACTTTCTTCCATTTTTCTGCTTTCTTCTCAAATCTATCTACTTTTTCGATGTCCTCTCTTCTATTCCCATTTATTCATATGTATCATCTCCTCCTTCAATCTACCCTTCCCTTCTGCTCCCCTCCCCCATTCAAATGTACTATCTCCTCCCTCTTTCTTCTCCCCTATTCTCATCTATCCAGTATTTCTTTCATCTCTCTTCCTTTCCCCACCCATCCCTGTGTACAGTCTCTTCTTTCGCCCACTTTCTCCTCCATCACTATGCACCATCTCTTACCTCTCTCTCCCCATGTTCTGACATCTCTGTCTTCCCCTTTACCCCTCCTGTGGTCTGCCATCTTTCTCTTCTCCTTTCCACAGTATGGCATCTCCTCTCCCTTCCCTAGTCTGGTCTGGCATCTATACTCACCCTCCCCTTCCCTGGTTTGGCATTTTTCTCCTTCCCTCCCCTTCATTGGTCTGGCATCTCTCTCCTTCCCTCCCCTCCCTATCCCTTCCTTGGTCTGGCATTTCTCCCCTTCTCTGATCTGGTATCGCTCCCCTTCTCCTCCCTGGTCTGGCATTTCTTTTCTTTTTTTTCCTTCCTTCTTCCCTCTTCCCTCCACCATCCCCTCTCCCCTGGTCTAAATTCTCTCTCCTCTCCTCCCCGCCCCTCCCCAGACATACCTTTAAAAACCTGGTGGTCTAGTGGCCTCTTCAGGGACAGGAAAGATCCATAGCTTTCCTGCCCACTGCTGCCACTAAATTCACTGCTAATAGAGTTTCAGAATGGCTGCGAGACTTCATGCGGCAGCTTCACGAGATTCATAGAAGTCTTGTCAGGTTGCCACATGAAGTCTCGGCAGTCATTTTCAGACACTATTAATGGCAGACTGGGGGATCTTTCCTACCCCTAAAAGAGGCCACTAAACCACCAGGTTTTTAAGATATGTTCCCCAATATCGCTATATTGGTTTCTGTTCTTGCAATAATACCACCCCAGTACCATGGTAATACCGGGTGGTCTTTAGACATGGTCCCCAATAACATGATAATTATTGTGGTAATGGTTGCCATGTCGCTCTATACTTCCTTCCCTCAATTAATATATCACTGTTCCCTCATTTCCTACAATTATATTGCTCCATCATTTTTACTGCCTACTACCATATCACTTTCAATCTTGCTCTCATGAGGAAATCAATATATTATTTCTTGCTATATCAATTTTAATGCATTTCCTATCATAACTAAATGAATAAATTATATCCTGTCAGAACTGCATGAATGCACTTTTTCCGCAATCTGTGAGAATATTAATGTTTTAACACTATTAATATTTTTAATTATAATGAAAAAAATTCTAAGATTGATAGGAGAGCACTATGGGAGAGTGAGAGAATACAATTTTAGTATATTACATGTTTTAATCTTTATGTTCATTGAATCTTTAAATGAACATAAAGATTGAACATAAATAATGAAAAAAATAATGAAAAATAATGAAAAAATAATGAAATGAACATAAATAATGAAAAAAATTCTAAGGTTGATAGGAGAGCACTATGGGAGAGTGAGAGAATACAATTTTAGTATATTACATGTTTAAATCTTTATGTTCATTTAATATTTATGTTCATATTTGACAGTCTACACAATTATGTCTCGATACTAGGCTCCTCCCATCAATCCTCCTCAGACTCAGAGCACAGTTGCCAGTCCACAGCCAGTGGTACAGACCACAGTGCCTCCACAGAGTGGGAATCTGGACAGCATGCTGGTGATGTTACAGTCTGATTTGACCCGGCAGGGCATCTCCACAGTGGCCAAGGGCTTGTGTGCCTCCTGCCAGAAACCCATTGCTGGACAAGTAAGGAACTATCACATTTCCTGGGACAGTGGTCTATGATAGAAATGGGTTGGTTGTGCTTGACCTATACTTCTGACTGTCTGAGATAATTCAAGGGCATAGCCACAGGTGGGCCTGGGCTCACCCAGTGTGGGTTCAGGCCTGCCCAGCAACAATGCACCTTGATAACACAGTGGTCCTGTCTCATTCCTTCAGTGGCAACCCATGTCCAGCAATTCATTCTCTCTTTCCTTCACACAGCATTTCTCCTTCCCTCTCTCCTCTTTCTGCAATGGATTAGTAGCAGTGATTTTCACATGTGCCTACCGCTAAACCAGAAACCTCCCTTCTGCTACGTAAAGAAATAAGAAACTGTGACAGGGGAGGGTAGGACGCAGCAGAGCGGAGGCTTCTGGGTTAGCAGAAGGAAGTGTGTGAGAATCGCTGCCACTGACCCATTGCAGGAAGAGGAGAGTGCAGCGAGATAAGAGAGGGAAGGAGAGATACTGTGTGGGGGGTGAGAAGAGAGGGAGAATTGCTGGATGGGGGGTGGAGGGGACTGGAGAGGAAGGGAGAAATGCAGCAATGGGGTGGAGGGGAGGGAGTGATGCTGAATATGTGGGGGAAGAGAGGGAAAATTGCTGGACAGTGGGAGAGGCGAAGAGATGTTGGAAATGGGGTTGGATGAGAGATCTATAGAAGGTGGAGAAAGGGCAAAAGAAGGATAGGTTGAATCCAGAAGCCAAAAGGAGTAAAAGAGAGATGCTGACAATAGGTGTGAGGAAAGAGAGGGAAAATGGGGGATAATGGGGGAGAGAGCAGGAGGAAAGAGAAAAGGGACAGGGAGATGAGGCTATGAGGACAGGGAGGGGAAAAAGAGGGAGCAGATGCTGAGCTAGAAGGGTGGATGGAGGAAGACCTGGAAATAGTGGAACTATGTGGGAGAGGCCAGAAAAGGGAGGATGAGGTAGCAAGTACGGTAAATTAATGAGAGGATAGTGATTACAGAGGGTGCAAATAAGGCAATGGGGAGTAGATTAAAGATGAAAGGGAATGGAGGACTGGGAAGGAGTGAGAGAGGTAATGGGAGAGCTAGTATGTGAAAGAAGATGTAAATTTGATAGGTAGCTGAAAAATAAAGATGAGAAAGAGGGTGAAATTTGAGTTGATAGGCAGAAAAGAAAAAAAGAGGGAAAAGAGCTAAAAAGGAACAATCCATATGTCAAAAGCAGATGTAGTGAGGAAATAGAGAGGAGAAAAAAGCAAATGGACAGCAGCCACTTGAAAGAGAATTAGCAGATGACGGACAGGAAAACAGAAAAGAGAAACTGAAACTAACATGATGGAAAAATTAAATGTGAAAAATAGTTGGTAAGAATTATCCAGGATAAATCACCATTGAAGGCATGTGGCACTTTGAAAAAACGGGAAAAATATTCCAAATGATAAAAAAGAATTAACTAAAAGGTTTCAGTATGGGCTTGGGTTTCCCTCCGAATGAACGACAGCCCCGGGCAGGTATTCATGAGTGAACAAGCACTTAGAACAACGTCTAAATAAATCCTGCCCCATACATCATGTGACCTTAAATAAATATAATATAAAGTGCAACGTGCATCAACTATTTTTCATATTTGATATCATTTGTTGGTAAATTTCTTTTTGTTTTTTTGAGGCCTATTTGGAAAAATTAAATGGCCAGACAACAAAAGTAGAAGAAAAGCATTTTATTTTGTATGTTTTAAATGGAATATATTAGCTTTGGGAAATGTGCATAGCAAATGTCTGTATTGTGTTCAGTAGAAAAGGAAATGCATTTCTGGTTTTCTCTCTCCAGTGTTGCAGTCTATTAAAGCCTTTCTTTTGTGTGTAGTTGTTTGTATTGGAGGTAACCTTGCTCTTTATTCTTAACCAGAATGTTTTTTCTTCCAGGTAGTGACAGCACTAGGACAAACCTGGCACCCTGAGCATTTTGTTTGCAGTCACTGCCAGAAAGAAATGGGAGGCACAAACTTTTTTGAAAAGGATGGTTTGCCCTACTGTGAAAGAGATTATTTCCACCTCTTTTCCCCACGCTGCGGGCTCTGCAATGAGCCCATTTTAGATGTAAGTGAATTCAGTATCTTCAAAACTCAAAAATTTAAAAAACCTGAGTTATAACTTTTGATCTCTCTTGCTCTTCTGTTCACTCTACATTTTTCATCTCCATATTCTAATAGCTCCAATGTATCTTTTGTTATTTCCACATCACTTTAGATAATTCTGCTATAATTCTGTTGTATCAGAGGGGATGGGATGGAGGAGAAACAGGATAGGGAAATGAAGGACCTCTCAGATTCCTCCACTGAAGTGGGTTGCAGCCAGATGGGCCTCTGCGCACTTCCGGGTGCCTTCCAGCCGGGGCACTGGATAGTATGCCGCTGGCTGGAAAGTTTGTGAGACACTGTCCTATAAGATCAACATTGGGAATTATACCTGCTGCCAAGCAAATTTAGGATTTAGTAACCAGCTGTTACTGAGCATCATTACACTGGAGGGATCGAAGGATTGCCCTCTTTAATCTCTTAGCGATTTTTGGCCCCCCCAAATCTAAGCTGGCAAGGCTAACGGGTCCCTATGATAGCACTGGGAAAATATGTAACCAGTTATGTTTCTAAGATTGCAAAGATAACCAGTTATGTGCTAGCTTTCTAAACATCTATAATGCTATACAATTTTTTAAAACAGATGTTTATGCTGCATGTTCCCAGTGCATAAACACTGCATGTTCCCAGTGCATAAACACATTTCCTTGTATTTTGGAACAGGCTCCATGTTGGCAGATTCTGTTCTAAAATACAGGTGTAAAATACATGAATGCCCAGATGCGACGAGACCTGAACGACTGCAACAATGATTTATAGCAGGCATGTTCAACTTCAAACAGGTCATGATCTACTTTTTTCCAGCCAAAAGTGCCGGTGATCTACCACCATGAAAATTAAGTTTCAAATTAGTTTCAAATTGAATTTTAACTCAATAAAGTTGGAGGATTTTCCCTTCCCCCCATTTTTAATGAACCTTCTGTCATTTACTTGGATATGATCAGCTGTTAAGCAAAGCAAAAACAAAACAGAGACGAAGATCCAGTAATAACTGTGAGGATAAATGGAAAGTACATTTTTTCTTAGTTTTATTAAGTAATAACTTTCTTTAACTTTTATTGAGTAATTTGTGTTAAATTTAGGTCGAGTATTGATCCAGGCTGATCTTGCACAATCTTTAATATTTCGCTCTTGCTTATTAGTGAGACCTCTGAACCTGCATGTCATCCACCAACTTTTTGAAGTTGGGTGAATATTGCGTGAGGAGCAGTCTCAGGGAATCCTGGAGATGTTCATCTGTCATGTTGGAACGTTATGTACTCTTTGTCATTTTCAGATGGGAAAACACAGATTCACACAAATAAGTTGAATCGAAACAGGAGTGTACAGCTTCACTGCATCTTCTCAAGTTGGAAAACTTGTCTCTAGGCACTAGCTTCCAAAACGATTCTTGCTCAGCACGGTTCTTGAGAAAAATGTCATTTTTAAGGGTTTTTTCATTTTCAAGAGGTGGCTTGTTCAATGAGTAATTTTTACTGATAGCAGCTGCAGTTTCTTTAATGTCCACATCTACTTTGAATGGGTATGACAAGTACTCCACAACTGTTCCAATTTTTTGGAAGTCACAGAATCTATTTTCGAATTCCTGGATAACAGAACAGATTTCTGTCACATACAAAGAATTGAATATTTCCTGACCGGTAATTCTCTCTTTTAAAGAAATCATTCCAAGTAGTTCTTCTTTGACACTGAAGTCTTCAAAAACCATCTGGATAAAGACTAATAACTGGGCTATGTCTCTTATGTCTGTAGATTCATCCAGTTGGAGTGAGAAAGCAACACAATTTGAAACATCCTTCAATAATTGTTCAGTTGTGTCTCCACACATCTTTTCGATTTGCCACACGATGGTGTTTCTTGACAATTGTACATCTTGAATAGCAGCTATGATCTCTTTCTTATTTTTAAATCCTTCAAAAAGATTGTCAGCTGCTTCAAGAAAACAATCTTTTACAAATTCCCCTTCAGTGAAAGGTTTGCATTTCTTTGTGATCAGGTTACTGACCTTGAAGGATGCTATGGTTGCATTGACCGAATGTGACCTTGGTTTCGCCATCAACTGTTGCTGAGTAGCCCAATTTTGATTTAAGTTCTTTGAGCTTCAGTTTACAATTGCTATGCAGAGCCTTATAATGACATTCCAGATTACCCTTTTTGGGCAAGGATACTGGGGCATTACAAATTAGTCAACAACACTTGTCTTTCACCGTGATGAAGAAGTAGTCTATTTCCCATTCATCATGAAAGTGGTAGGTTTTGCTCTTCTTTGGAACACTCATCTTCGTTATACCGGGGTGGCTGGATGTAAGGAGGCCAAACCTGCTAAGTTAGTATAAACAGTGGCTGAATCTGGTCCAAAACTGTCACTGTCCCAAAGTATTAAAGATCAACAGGAACTGAAGACTCTGGATGATGTAACATAGTAACATAATAACACTAGTCTTTAAGCCCGTTACATTAACGGGTGCTAGAATAGATGTGTCTTTCTCTTTCTCTCTCTCCTTGGCTGCTTTCTGTCTGTCTTTCTTTCTTTCGGTCTCTTTTTCCTCCACTGTCCACCACCACCCCTTGCCAGCTCCCCCTGTCCAGAAGTAGTCCTTCTCCCTTCCTTTTATGTCCCCCGTGTCCAGCAGCACCTCTTCTGTGCTCCCCCTGTCCCTCTTCCCTGCTCCCCAGTCCATCAGCACCTCTTCAGTGCTCCCCCTGTCCCTCTTCCCTGCTCTCCAGTCCATCAGCACCTCTTCCGTGCTCCCCCTGTCCCTCTTTCCTGCTCCCCAGCCCATCAGCACCTCTTCCGTGCTCCCCGGTCCATCAGCGCCCCTTACCTGCTCCCCCTGTCCAGCATGTTCATTTGCAGCCTCTTTCCTGTTCCCCCGTCCATCAGCACCTCTTCCGTGTTCCCCCTGTCCCTCTTCCCTGCTCCCCAGTCCATCAGCACCTCTTCTGTGCTCCCCCTGTCCCTCTTCCCTGCTCCCCAGTCCATCAGCACCTCTTCCGTGCTCCCCCTGCCCTTCTTCCCTGTTCTCCAGTCCATCAGCACCTCTTCCGTGCTCCCCCTGTCCCTCTTCCCTGCTCTCCAGTCCATCAGCACCTCTTCCGTGCTCCCCCTGTCCCTCTTCCCTGCTCCCCAGCCCATCAGCACCTCTTCCGTGCTCCCCGGTCCATCAGCGCCCCTTACCTGCTCCCCCTGTCCAGCATGTTCATTTGCAGCCTCTTTCCTGTTCCCCCGTCCATCAGCACCTCTTCCGTGCTCCCCCTGTCCCTCAACCCTGCTCCCCGGCCCATCAGCACCTCTTTCGTGCTCCCCCTGTCCCTCTTTCCTGTTCCCCTGTCCATCAGCACCTCTTCCGTGCTCCCCCTGTCCCTCTTCACTGCGCCCCGGCCCATCAGCGCCCCTTACCTGCTCCCCCTGTCCAACATGTTCGTTTGCAACCTGGTGAGGATAGCGGCCAGCTGTAGCGAACCTTGCAGGCCGCTATGCACCTCAGTAGCAAGTTCCTTCTGACACGATCGCGTACGTCAGAGGAAACGTGCTACTGAGCTGCTGAGTGGCCTGCGAAGTTTGTTACAGACGGCCGCTATTCTCACCAGGCTCCTTTGAAGAGTGGCGTCGTCAGCGGTACTGGGCGGCAATGATGCGGCTCTGGCGCCGCTGGGAGAGAGCTTGCCTGCAGCTTCCTCCAGCAGCAGCAGTTGGTGAGTGAGGGCGGGAGGAGGGGAGTGGCCAGAGTGTTCCCTGCCGTCGGGTTCTAAAATGGAACACCGCCACGGATCACACACCACGGCGGCAGGGAACACGAAACCCTTAGGGTTTTATTATATAGGATAGTAGATGACGGCAGAGAAATGGTCTATCCAGTCTGCCCAACCTGATTCAATTTAAATTTTTTTAATTTTTTCTTCTTAGCTATTTCTGGGCAAGAATCCAAAGCTCTACCTGGTACTGTGCTTGGGTTCCAACTGCCGAAATCTCCGTTAAAACCTACTCCAACCCATCTAAACCCTCCCAGCCATTGAAGCTCTGTCCAGCCCATCCTCCCTCAAACGGCCATATACAGACACAGACCGTGCAAGTCTGCCCAGTACTGGCCTTAGTTCAATATTTAATATTATTTTCTGATTCTGTTTTCCTTTCTACCACCTCTCTCGGCAGCACATTCCAAGCATCCACCACCCTCTCCATAAAGTAGAGTTTCCTAACATTGCTCTTGAATCTACCACCCCTCAACCTCAAATTATGTCCTCTGGTTTTACCATTTTCCTTTGAACGTCTGAATCATATCTCCCCTGTCCCTCCTTTCCTCTAGGGTATACATATTCAGGGCTTCCAGTCTCTCCTCATACATCTTCTGGCGCAAGCCTCCTATCATTTTTGTCGCCCTCCTCTGAACCGCTTCAAGTTTTCTTATGTCCTTCGCCAGATACGGTCTCCAAAACTGAATACAATACTCCAAGTGGGGCCTTACCAATGACCTGTACAGGGACATCAACACCTTCTTCCTTCTACTGGCTATGCCTCTCTTTATACAGCCCAGCATCCTTCTGGCAGCAGCCACCGCCTTTTCACACTGTTTTTTTTCGCCTTTAGATCTTCAGACACTATCACCCCAAGGTCCCTCTCCCCGTCTGTGCATATCAGCTTCTCACCTCCCAGCATATACAGTTCCTTCCGATTATTAATCCCCAAATGCATTACTCTGTATTTCTTTGCATTAAATTTTAGTTGCCAGGTATTAGGCCATTCCTCTAACTTTTGCAGATCCTTTTCATATTTTCCACTCCCTCTTTGGTGTTTATTCTGTTACAAATCTTGGTATCATCTGCAAAAAGACACACTTTTCCTTCTAACCCTTCAGCAATGTCACTCACATACATATTGAACAGGATTGGCCCCATCACCAAACCCTGAGGGACTCCACTACTCACCTTTCCTTTCTTCGAGCGACTTCCATTAACCACCACCCTCTGGCATCTGTCTGACAACCAGTTTCTAACCCAGTTCACCACTTTGGGTCCTAACTTCAGCCCTTCAAGTTTGTTCAACAGCCTCTTATGAGGAACTGTATCAAAGGCTTTGCTGAAATCTAAGTAAATTACATCTAGCATATGTCCTCGATCCAGCTCTCTGGTCACCCAATCAAAAAATTCAATCAGGTTCGTTTGGCACGATTTACCTTTTGTAAAGCCATGTTGCCTCGGATCCTGTAGCCCATTAGATTCAAGGAAGTACACTATCCTTTCTTTCAGCAACACATCCATTATTTTTCCAACAACCAAAGTGAGGCTCACTGGCCTGTAGTTTCCTGCTTCATCCCTGTGACCACTTTTGTGAATAGGGACCACATCCGCTCTCCTCCAATCCCCGGGAACCACTCCCTTCTCCAGAGATTTGTTGAACAAGTCTTTTAATAGGACTCGCCAGAACCTCTCTGAGCTTCCTTAGTATCCTGGAATGGATCCCGTCTGGTCCCATCGCTTTGTCCACCTTAAGTTTTTCAAATTGCTCATAAACACTCTCCTCCGTGAATGACCCAGAATCTACTCCATTTGCTCGTGTAACTTTGCCAGACAATCTCGGTCCTTCTCCAGGATTTTCTTCTGTGAACACAGAACAGAAGTATTTGTTTAGCACATTTGCTTTTTCCTCATCACTCTCCACATATCAGTTCCCAGCATCTTTTAGTTTAGCAATTCCATTTTTCATCTTCCTCCTTTCACTAATATATCTGAAAAAAGTTTTGTCTCCCTTTTTTACATTTTTTAGCCATTTGTTCTTCCGCCTGTGCTTTCGCCAGACGTATCTCTCTCTTGGCTTCTTTCAGTTTCACCCTGTAGTCCTTTGTGCAATACAAGGACTGGAGATGCCAAAACCACACAAGCAGTTCTAAAAGTAAAAATAAGAATTCATCATACTGGCACCAATAATCAAATACCACCAAACAATCAACATAAAAACTCAAACACCTGTCCAGCAAACCAGATAAAATCAAATACCGCCAAGCAAGTTCAAATACCACCACACACGATTTAATAAATTCTGCACACAGTGTAGAATCAACGCAAAGGCAAGGCAAAATAAAATTGCAGTGTAGAATCAATGCAAAGGCTAGGCAAAATAAAATTGCAGAGGCAAGCAAAAGTCACAGTGGTTTGAACCAATTCGAAGGCAAGGCATAGGCAAGTTTGATCAAAATTGGAAAAGCCCACCAAAATCACCAAATTCTTAACACTTTGTTGTGTCTGCCCGAAAACATTTAATGAAAGTGAACTATAAAGCGACCAACTACCAGCACATGACACAACTAATATGGTAAGTGTGTTTAGGTAAAGGCTGGGCGAATGGATAACACACTTCTAAGGGGTATTGGGACGGGGGTAGGAATGGGTGATTCTGAGAGGCAGACCAGCTATGACTGTGGCGTATCGTCGCAGGGCACAGGCAGCAGCAGCTCCCTGGGGTACCCACAAACTATTAGCACAAAAACAACAAGCACCCCCAATACACCCGCAGGCAAGATTCCTGCAGGCAGGGAAAAAAAGCAGGCAAAGTATCAGCAGCGGCGGCAAGCCCTTGACAGATGACCTGCTGGCACGAGCTCTCTCCTAGCAATGGAGTGATCTACCTCTGACCTCCGCGATCTACAGGTAGATCGCGATCTACCTGTTGGACATGCCTGACTTATAGCATGCATAAGAGGCCCTTAATTTGCATTCTAAATTTTATTCCATGGGTCTGTATATATATTCTGGTATCTCCACCTTGCTTTCCATTCTATTATGTTACCCATACTGTATCATGCATAATATTTCTGATGCTGACTTTTTGTCCTCTCAGAAAATGGTGACTGCCTTGGATAAGAATTGGCACCCAGAGCATTTCTGCTGTGTGAAATGTGGGAGACCCTTTGGGGAAGAAGGTAGGTTAGCAACAATAATAGATGGCTTCTCAGTCTGTCCATTTCTGATGCAAAACTACAAAGCTTTCTCATGTTCATTGTTTGCTCTCACATCTTTATATGTAATTATCCTCTGTTCTTTATTTTCTTAGAATTTTGTTACAATTCTGGTTTCTGTGACCTCCACTAGGAGTCTTTCTACCCTACTGAGCCATATATGGCTTCCTCCTTCAGGCATTCTCTCTTCTTTCTTCCCTTTCCACCAGAGGAAGATCCACCCCAAGTTTTCTACCCTCCTACAGAGCACTTTTCCCCACGTCCCCCTGCCACTTTAATGCATTCTCAAGCTTTCCTCACCTCTTCTTCCCCTTGTACAGTACTCTTTTACACACACTCGATTTACCATTTCACATTTCTATAAACTATTTCTGTTTCTTCTGTGCCCTTCCACTTCTGCTTTCTCTGTTCATTGTCTCCTTACAACACTATCTTGCACTTTCTTCCCTTTTAATTTCTCAGCCATTCCTAGCCCAGTCCTCAGGGCACACTTGGTCTCATTGGGTTTTCAGGATATCCACAATGAATAAGCATGAGATAGTTTTGAATGCAAATCTAACTCATGAATATTTATTGTGGAAAACCTGATGGGGTTAGATGTGCCCCAGTAGCTGGATTGGGAATGGCTACTCACAGATCCTGCCTTAGTTGCTACAATCTCTTACTCTTTCCATTCTGGGGCCATCCCGTTGGTTACCATGGAGGGGAATTTTTGATAGGTCATCTAAGTCCGTGTTTGGATGTTTTGGGAAAGACATCCAGAAATATAGCAGAGAAAATGTTCATTTTTAAAACTACAAAACATCTATCTTTTTTTATTTTTATTTTTTAAATAACTTATCTAGATGTTTTGGCCCTTAGTACCTCTATTTTTTTTGGCCATTCCCAAGTATAAAGATGCCCACATGAAAAACGCACAAAAGCAAGCTTTCCCAACATCCAGGCAGCCTGCATTCTTAGCAGTGTTCAGACAGCTGAGCATAAAAGTATTGTAGTGAATGCCACATAAAGAGTCCCAGGTACAAATGTCCCTATAACTTGCTGATATTATGTAGTGAACCCTCCAAAACCCACCCAAAATTTATTGTATCCACTTGTACAGCACAACAATAACCCTTATGCCTTCAGGTGTCATACTAATGTAGATACAGTAAGGTTTTGGAGAGCTTACCATACAATATAAGCACATTAAAGGGACATCTGTATCTGGGTTTTTAATGTGAAATTCACTGCAGTAATCCTTAGAGTGCCCCTCTGTTCTCTGGGGTCAGAATGATGTCTGTGTGACCATCTGAAGCTATGCTGCATACTCCAGCTCATGCATTCTAGCCTGGGTTTTGGGAAGTCTTTACCTCCTCAAGCCTCACAGTAAATACCTGTTAGAACTGGGTTCTTGGTCAGAGTGGAGCTATGTGTAGAAAATATTTCTGCAGGATTTATGTCTTGCATTTTGTTCTATGTTTTCTCGTTTTTATATTGTGATCCACTTTTGTTAGGGTTACCAGATTTTTGTCTGGAGAAACTCAGACACATGGCCCCATTCTGTTCTACCCCTTAGCCATGCCCTGTTCCACCTCCAGCCCTGTCCCCCACAAAGCCTCTTTGTTTTCTGACCTTCGGGCTGTGTCTGGAGGGTCTCCAAGCATGTACGGATGCATGTGACATCATTCTCAGGGGCCCTCCAGATATGGCCGGCAGGTCGGGGCTTTCTAAAACCCAGACAAACTACTGGGTTTTGGAAAGTCCATCTGGGCACCCAGACAGTCCTCTAAAAAGAGAGCATGTCCGGGTTTTCCCAGACATCTGGTAACCATAACTTTGGTGCAATTTGTTTGTTAAAGGTACAATATCAGATGTAGTAAAATGGAAATCAAATGTGTATTGGGCTGGCCCTGAGTAACTGAGGTAATCAAAGTAGGTACGGGAGGGTAGGTAGAATGGGTGATGGGATCCAAGATGGGGAGTGGGGATCAGAGGCTCTGTAAGGCACAAGTGGAGATTGGAAATGACGTATAGGGGGAGAACAAGTTCTGCTAAGAAGTATGCATGCACTAACATTATCAGGGTCCCTCTAAAGAGCTTGGGGATCATCAATTGTTTATGTTCTCCTTGTCTTTTCCTTCCACCCAATACAACAGGTTATTTTGACCAAACAGGAAAAAGTCTTTTCCCTGATAAAATTAATCACTTGCACTTCCTGGGCCTCCCGATTGCCTTACTTTTCTGATTCTTTCTTGAACTTTCTATGACATCCTGGGTAGCAAAATGAAAAGTTTCACCCAAACTAATTTCTTCCCTCCAGCTCGGGACTAGAAAATTCTTTTGTTTTTTGTAGAAACAAAAGCTTCCTTCAGAGCTAGGATTCCCTACATTCCCTTCCAATCTCTCCCCAGATCATAAAGAATGATAACTTCTTGACTACTGTAATCCTCAGTTAGCCTTGTCTCTTAGGTGGGTTCCTGATTTACATCTCCATGCATGTCTCACTTGTATAATCCCCCTAAAGCACCATCCCTTGCCCAGTCTTCAGTCTCCTGGCTAGGGCTCCTGAACTGAGGGTCTGATTGTCTCCCATGTTTAAAAGTGCCTCCTCTGCAACACCAACCACCTGCACCTCCCTTTTCATGACGTTACTACCTTCGTATCCAGGGGTTCTCTGATGCCTATGCCAGAAAAGAGCAGTCTATCTGAGGACAGTACTTCTGAAAGTATCCCTCTTCCTTGCATGCAAAACATCTCAGGCTTGATCAAGTTTCCTGTCTGGGTTGGCTACCAGTAGCTTCCCACTTCACCCTCCTGAGTTGCTAGAGCTTAGAAGACCACCTTCCTTTCCTAGGAGCCCTCAATCTCATCTTTGTGGGGTTTAGGTATCCCCTGTCCTACTAGGGGCCTTCATTTCTTCTTTCCATCCCTCCTCAGCTTCCATATATCTGTGGGTCAGTAGAATGACCTCCTCTATTGACCCTGGGTCCTGCTTAGCAACCCAGGACTTCAATGGGGAAGGAGAGAATATTCAAAAATTGCTTGAGCACTTCTACTTTGACCATGTCCTGTGAGGACTATTTCTCCAGCTCTAGCCACTGGGATGCTAAGTCCAAAAGTTGCCTGACAACTGCTATAGGTCTGTCCCCTTTTTGAAAAGTTCAAGATCTAAACTTCCTTCTGTAAATTTTTCCATTGTATGGCTAATTTTGTGTGGCTGATTTCACCTCTTTGTTGTCCAAAGTCCTTTTGGCATCTAATACCCTTTAAGCTGCATGTGCTTCCCTTGTCAAGCAGGAAGCTATTCTGATGTCCCACTGCTCCGCGGTCCACAGGTCTCTGTTGCTACCTGTTCAAAAGTGCCTAGGAAAGTGCTTGTGTCATTCTTGGACCCCAGCTTGTTGAAGGTCAACACTGCTTGAAAGACCCTGCTAAAAGTCGCACCTCAGATTCCTATCGGGTTTCTCATCTGTGCAGTCCATCTGTGAAGTTCTGCAGCTTCCTGGTTTTGGCTTCCAGCATATTATTATTGTGCTTGTTGTTCCATAGTCCTTGAGAAACATAGTCCATTGTCTTCTGCTGTGCCTTCATCTGCTCCATCACCTACTGCATGAATACCTCCAAAACCATGGTTTTGTGGATGTGGAGAAACCCCCCCCCCCCCCCAGATCTCTTAAGCCTCACTCACTTTCAAGCAGAGTCAATCCCCTCCCAGGGGTACTTTTACCTCCATAAATTTTAAAGTGCACCTGCTCTAGCCAGTGTCCCTCACAGCGGCATATGTCCAATACTTGTTCCTCCTATCTAAACTGAGAACATGCAGTCCCTGGGTTAAGAAAGGATTCTGTTTATTAAATCGTTCTTAAGTTGAATTTTTATGCAACTCAGATCCTATACAGTACACAGTCTATATAAAACATTAAATAACATTAAATATTAAAGAAACAGTCCTCAAAATAAAGTACTGTAGAAAGAAAAGATAGGAGGTAGGAGGATTATACTTTCTTTCGTTCTTCATTCATCCCACTGTTCCCTCTCCACCACCACATCCAGCATTTCTCCTTTCATCTCTCTTTTCCTCATGCATCTCTACCTCACTCCTCTCCCATCACCATGTCCAATATTTCTCTCTCCCTCCCTATGACCAAGAAATCTCCTCTTTCTTCATTTCCCCATGTGCACCATATTTATTTCCCTCTTCCTCAGACACCCATGCCCAACAATTCTCATTTTCCATTCCCTCCCCTACCTCAGCATCTTTCCCTCACTCCCTCCATTCTTCCTTCTTATGTCCCAAGTTCATGCCCCTTCCTTCCATCCTTTGTCCATCCTTACTGATCCCTCCCTTCTTCTGTGTTCCAACGTGCCTTCTCTCATGTCCCAAGGTGCCCCTATCCCTCCCTTCCTCCTTCCATTCTGTATCCCAAGTTCGTAGCCTCCCTCCTGTGTTTACCTTCCTCTTGCCAGTTCCCTCCTTGTTCCAGCCATACTCATTTCTCTTCACAAAGCCACGGGCTGCAGTTCCTACATGCGGCCCGCAGCTGACCTAGAAGCCTTTTTTTCTGATATTGAGGAAGCTTTCTTTGCATTTTAAAAGGTGAGGGAGCTTTGGAATGGGGTGGGAGAGAAAGTAAGGACATCCCAACCCATAGGGGCCCCATGGAGAAGCTGATTTTGAAATGAAGGAAGGGATGCTGGATGGGAAGGCATGTGGTGGACTGGGAGGAAGGGGGAGGGAGGGAGATATGCTGGATGGGAGGGAGTTTGGTGGGTGAGGAAATTAGGGGAGGGGTAGGGAGGAGAGGAATTGGGGTCCTCTCCTTAATTTTTGTCCTGGGCCCCAACATGTCTAACACTGACCCTGTTTGTGTGTGGCGGGAAGGCAAAATGGTGACCATGATGGTTCTCTTTTAGGTGTGACACCTGGGTCAGGCTTCCCTTTGGCCACCCACCATCATTCTGGTGCTAGTCCTGGACAAAATTGGATTATTTGCAGATTGTCATAGTTTTTATTAGACCAACTTGGAGTATCCAAACGTAATTGCATTCATGCACTTTGAAAACATAGATCCCTTCTATCATTTGTCTTTCCTTGTGTCATTCTTTGTCTCTCCCCATCTCTGTCCCTTAGGTTTCCATGAGAGAGATGGAAAGCAGTACTGCCGGAAAGATTTCTACGAGATCTTTGCCACACGCTGCCAAGGCTGTGGACAGGCCATTCTAGAGAATTATATTTCTGCCCTCAATGTTCTTTGGCATCCAGAGTGTTTCGTCTGTCGGGTGAGTGACAGTTACCTAATTCAGTGTTTCTCAACTTATTCAAACCAAGTACCCCCTAAGTCTAACAAATATCAATCAAGTACCCCCACCCAACCTCCGTCCCAGATCCGCCCAGGCTCTGCCCCTGACCCCACCCCCATAATAATAGTATTAATTGTAATGCAATTTCTTCCATCCATTTTTCATATACACACAATATAATCTTATTAATACATAATGGTAACATAAAATAAAAAAAATCACAAAGCACACTGTACGCACAGAAAATGTTAATTATCATTTATATTCAGAGGTTATTCAAAGAGGTCAAAGCAGATGCCTTCAAAATATGCAATGTCACCTCAGTAACAACTTTAGAAAAATAGACAAATATAGTGCAAAATATAGACAGCAGATATAAATTCTCAAAACTGACACATTTTGATCACTAAACTGAAAATAAAATCATTTTTCCTACCTTTGTTGTCTGGTGATTTTATGAGTCTCTGGTTGCACTTCTTTCTGAGTGTACTTCCAATATTTATTTATTTCTGCCTCCTGCACGCTTCCTCTCCTCCGGACCTTATTCTCTTCCCCAACCAACATCTCTCTCTGTCTCTCCATGAATCCAACTTTTCTTCCTCTCTCTTCCACCCATATTGGCAACATGTTTCCCTCTCTCTCTCTCACTGTCTATCTATCTTGAGAAATCCAAGCATCTCTCCCACCCCCTCTACTGCCACATCCAACATTTCTCCCTTTTTCATCCCCCAGATCATGTGCAACATTTTTCACCGCTGCCCACCAGCCCCATGCACATTTCTTATTCTATCACCCCTCTCCAGCACAGTGCCATATATCTCCCTCCATCACTATGTCCAACATAGCCCCTTCAATCTGTCCCTCTGTTCCCTCTCTACCATATCCAACAAATTCTAACTGTTGCTAATAATTGTTAATGCCCAATTATCGACATCAATTGGACAAATGCCCAATTTTGAGCACTGTGCACTGTACAGTATAATCTCGTTATAACGGACTTCAAGGGACCTGGAAAAACTGTCCATTATATCCAGAGTTGCATTTTTTAAAAACTTGATTTAGGTCAACTTGAAATAACGTTCAATCAATGAACAACATTCACTGCACAACCATATCAGCAACATTAAGAACAAAACTCAGCAAAACATTGGAATGATTGCAAAACCAGAACACTAAAAGATGTTCTAAAGCATTCTGTCGTACTGTACTGGAAAGAAAAATATTCTGTAATTTTCTTTTGGGCTGCATTTTGATACTATATCACCGGCATGCCACATGCCTTGTAGGCGGAGCCTGCATGTCCATTATAGCCGAAGAAAAAAAACAGCTAAAAGTGGCTCTCGGGACCAAAATAGTTGTCCATTATATCCGAAAGTCCGTTATATGCGAGTTCGCTATATCCGATGGATTTTCTGTATGTTTATAATGGCGCTCGGCTGGGACCAGCGGACCTCGTTCACTATAGGTGAGATTCCGTTATAAGCAAGTCTATTATAATAAGATTATACTGTATATGGAATCCGGGGGAGTGTGTCTGATATTCAGAAAAAGCTGAATTCCTAAACATATCTACTAAATTAGGCTCCTCAATTTGTGACCTCTTTTCAGACAAACCAAAGGTCAAAAATTTTTAGGAAAAAATTATGCTTATAAATTTAGGACTGTCATTCCTTTGCCTCCACACCCTAAATCTACTCCAGTTGCCACCTACATTTTATGCTCTTAAATTTAGGAGTTTAGTGAAATTTTGAGTATAAGGTTAGACACTCAGCCCTAGTAAAGTTTCCAAAGAGGCCAATTTAGGAGTATAACTCTCTCAAAGTTAGTAATATACAGTAAATCCTTTGAATATTGGGCCCTGTGGGGTCAATTCTATAATGGGTCTATAATCTATGATTTAGAATCGCTCTGTTTTCTTCTGTATAATAACGCTTAACAACTGCCAATAGATTTTATTTTGCTTTATATTTCTCCACCCATAACATTTTTAGTATTCTTAGCCCCACAATACCTGATCTCACAAATTATGCTACAGACTATACACTTAGGGCTGGATTCTGTATAGAATGCCTGGTCTCAGAATCACACACGGGCATCCCATATAGAATTGTGTCTGTCCTCACGGACAGATGCCTAAGCCTGCCTAACACCACAATTCCATGTCACAGGTGCCAGTTAGAGAATTGGGTTGCTGCTGAGCTGATTGTGGCAAGGGAATCTCCCTGCCGTGATCGGTTTAGTGGCCATGGTAGGGAACCCGTACCTCCTGTGAAGATTACCAGCAGGAGAAATGCCCAGTCCCTCCTGCTGGAACTCTCCGCCCCCCAAAAAAAATGATCATCATAAGGAGGGATGCCCTTTCCCTCCTGCTGGAACCCCCCTACCCCCCTGAGACATCCTCCAGCACTCCCATGGGGGCTGCCTAAGGGATCTGACCAATTTGAATCCTAGGCCAATTGGAATCCTAGGCCACTCCTAGGTTGGCCCAGGTGCCCTATGGGTGGGACCTTAAGCAACTGGACCAATCAGGGCCTTAGGCCCCTCCCTGGCGTATCCCATGATGCAACGGGAGGGGGAAGGCCTGCCATTCAGTGGAGGCAGGCCTGACGGCCGGAGGGAGCAAGCATCCCTCCGGCTGGCCAACTAAAGAAGGTACTGGTGGGGTCCAGGTGGGCTTGGGGGAGGGGATCAGGGTGCCGTAGGATGTCTCGGGGGGAGGTCCAGCAGGAGGTGACTGGGCATCCCTCCTGCCAGTGGATGTGGTGGCAGGGTGGCGGCAAGAAAATTGGATACTCCTGCTGCGGACATTTGGAGGGGAGGCTTCAGGGGTTCTGGCAGGAGGGACTGGGCATCCCTCCTGCTGGTTGTCTTCATGGGGAGGAAGGGGGGACACGGGTTTCCTGCTGCAGCCACTAAACTGATCCGGCAGGGAGATGTAGGTCTATTGCGGTCATGGGGAGATGCTTAGGGCCACCTAAGCTCACCTAAGGCCATTTCCAGGCAAAACCACGTCCACGCCTAGCTTTGGGTGAGCTTAGGCGTCTCTAAGCACCTCCCTAGGCTCGCAAAGATGCCTACAATGTAGGCAGCCTGTCTCGGGGTGTTGTTTTTGTTTTTTTTAAACATGTGTCCACGTGCGTCCCGATTGGCTGGTTAGACAGCGGTAGGAAGCCTACCTTCACCTACAATTGGGACGCCCTTTAACATCATTTTGATGACCCCTTAGCATGTCATAGTAAAGATCGTCTTACTTTTTTTTGTAGAATTTAGTTTCATTCCTCTTGTCAGTACTTCAACACACACAGCTGGACATATGTCGTACAATGTTATCATTTCCTCACACTTGATTCCAGCCCTTGCCCTGGACTTATCACATTTGCTTATTTTGCTGCTAGTCTTTTTCTGCTGTAGCACAAACATGTCCAGTTCCACAATAACAACACAGAATTTACACTTGCTAAATATTGATTCTTTTGAATGGAAATTTGATTTGACATTGGATAAGTTTGCTTCACTATTTTTAGAAGTACAGTCAAAGGAGTAGAATTATTCACTACAAAACCCATTTGACAAACTAAGAAAGTACATGAGACAAAAAGTCACGGTTCACTTTGGATATTCAGGGGTCCTTTTACTAAGGCACGTTAACCGATTTAGTGCACGCTAATTGTTTTAGTTCACACTAATTTGATTAGTGCATGCTAAATCAATTAGTGCACGCAAAATCAGTTTGCACACGCTAAATCGGTTAGCAGGCCTTAGTTAAAGGACCAATAAACTTGTTAAGCAGAATCTTGGCATTTTTGAATGTTTTTGGTGTAAGCATTGCTCACCCATCATTTAGACTCGCATTTATAAGGAAAGGGCTCTGGCCTATAAAACTCAAATTTTGGAAAGTAATAAATAATATTTTCCTGCCCTTATACAAGGTAATTTGGAGAAATAAAACAAAAAAATAAAGGAAAAATACCTTTTTATTGGACTAATATAGTTTATGATTAGCTTTCAAAGGTAAACCCTTATTTCTCAGATCAGAAAGATCAGAAGAAGGGCTTACCTTCAAAAGCTAATCATAAATTACACTAAGTTAGTTCAATAAAAAATGCATTCTTTTTTCCTTTGTTTTTGTTTTTCTTCATATTACCTTGAAGAGTAGACTAACCTAGCCACCACACCATTTCACTACCCTTATATGAAAAGGACTAAATCTATATACTGGATACTGCGCCCAAAAAAGCAGTGCTGAAAAAAAGGCTGATCATAAGTTACACTTAAAGTTAGGCACAGTTCATATAATAGCATTTACGCCCAGGAGCCAAGACTAAATTTAGGGATGGCCATTTGCACCAAGGAAAGCATGGTGGAAATATCTAGTTTTAAGAAAAGTTTGGACAATTTCCTGGAGGAAAAGTCCCTAGTCTGTTATTGAGAAAGACATGGAAGAAGCTACTGCATGCCCTGGATTGGTAGCATGGAATATTGCTACTCCTTGGGTTTTGGCCAGGTACTAGAGACCTGGATTGGCCACCGTGAGAACGGGCTACTGGGCTTGATGGACCATTGGTCTGACCCAGTAAGGCTATTCTTATGTTCTTAATACTTTTCACCCTTCAACCTGTTCTCAAGAACCATGTAGTACCTTAGCAACTTGTACTCAACAAACAATAGTTACAATAATATAATCTTACATCCCATATTATTTTTCTCCTTTATTTATACACATCCAGGGTAGGGAGGGTAGGGAGGGGGGGGGGGAATACTTTATGATTTCTTATGCTTAAGTATAATTGTTGGGTATAAGGGGGGTGGGATATTTGATGTGAGTTAAAATTTGACGGCATATTAAGTGATGTTAAAGTATAAAATGATTGTATCTTATGTTACACTTACTGAAAGTTTTAAAAATGAATAAAGATTTAAAAAAATAATAATAATCTTACATTCCATAAAACCAACAATGGCTGCACACAATCCATTTCTCTCTAAATTGGTGAATTTGTTCAAGTAATGATTTCTGGGAGTTTGGCCACAGGCAAATTTCCAGGTTGCCCATACACATCCCAGATTAGTGTATTTTCACTATCTACTCGTAATTATCATTCGATAGTTAATTTACTGTTGTGTCTCTAAACTAACAGAAACTTTTGTAACTGAACAGTTGACAAATTGTGGAGTAGATAAATGCACTTCATCCACACCAAACAGGTTTCTGGCAGTAATGCTGTATATTGCAGAGACTACATTGAAGAGAATGACACGGGGACAAATTTTTCCCCGTCCCCACAGGAACTCAATTTTCCTGTCCTGTCCCGCAAGTTTTGTGCTGTCCCTGCCCCATTCCTCTAAGCTCTGCCTTAACTGCACAAGCCTCATACACTTATGATTCAAGGACAGAGCTTGAAGGAATGGGGCACGGACAGGAAAAGAACTCGCGGGGATGGGACAGGAAAATGAGTTCCTGCGGGGACAGGGAAAAAGTTGTCCCTGTATCATTCTCTACTGCATTGCTGGTATTACATCCTATATACTGTATATGTACACTTGTCTTAACTAAGATAAATATGTCCTCCTTTTATCATTTGATCTTTCCATTGCTTTTGATTTTATTGACCATTCCTTAATATTACAGAGATTGCAAGATGTTGGAATCTCAGAGGTTGCACTGAAATGATTTTCTATCTTACAGATAGAAAGTAACTGGTGCAATAAAATAATGATCAATCCAAACAATACTGTATTCCTTGCAGACCACCCCAGGGGTCTATTTTGGCATCACTTTTTTTCATTATTTTTTAATGTTACATCTTGCTAGTTTGATACAATCTTTAGATTCTACACCATTTCTATATGCAGATGACATCCAATTATTGACCATTTATGATCCATCTGATAATTAAAATATACAGTTCATAAATGAAAACCTAATAATCATATCTGATGGTTTCTATCATGCAAATTACAGTTTAATCCAGACAAATCAAAATATGGTCTTTTCTAACACTAAGGAACCTATTATGTTAGTTAGCCCTTGTCTTTGCTATCAGTGGAATACAGGAAATGACTTCCGAGGAAGAGCCGAGACTGGTGTGAGCAGCTGGTTGGAGATGATGCTCGCACCAGTGAAGAGTTAGAGATATGGGGGGGGGGGAGGGGAGGGAAGGTGTGCACGGAAGGGGAGGGATGGGGAAGGAGTGGAGAAGAGGAGAGGTGCTGGTGCCCCCATCAAGACGGCGCCCGGGGCAGTCCACCCCACCCTCTAGTACGCCACTGCCAACCTCCTTGGAGCCACTCACCTTTTCATTACCATATTGTCCACTCCTTCCCAAGTCCCCGTTGCATGCACACACTTGTGCGCATCATTATAAAATAATGCTTAACCGTCCTTCCGGCACTTTTACTGTGTAAATGTGCACAATTTGACATCTAGACATTTCTATTGCTAAACATCTAAATCTCAATTTTATAAAGTTGGGATATATACATGTAAAACTGAAAAATATGCATATGCCAGAGGGCAGGTAGTCTGGGCATGTTTTGGGCATTACTAGGAAGCCTAAAAAATACCATGCATTCCTCATTTCAGAAAAGAATGCTCATCTATGACTAAAAAGATCAATGTCAAGATTTACCTCCACTAGTACTGGGCAGACTTGCATGGTCTGTGTCTGTATATGGCCATTTGGTGGAGAATGGGCTGGGGAGGGCTTCAGTGGCTGAGATGGGGTAGATGAACTGGAGTGAGCTTTGACAGAGACATCAGTAGTTGGAACCTAAGAACAGTACTGGGCAGAGCTAAGAAGAAGAAGAAAAACCCCCCAACAAATTTTTAGATTGGGCAGACTGGATAGACCATTTGGGTCTTTATCTGCCGTCATCTACTATGTTACTATGTTACCTAGGAAGTCTAGGTTTCAGAAAAGTGCTCCTATGAGCAGTGCTCCAGTGGAGGGATTAGGGGAGGTTGTGTTTTTAATTCTCATATGGTTGATGCCTCCCAACATAGACACACAAATGGGAAACTGGTGAGGGATATTGGACTCAGTGACAGCTTAGAAAAAAGAAATATTTATGTTTAAAAAAAAAAAAAAAAATGGAATAAATGTTTGTTCCTCCAGATAAACATCTCGCATGTTAGTATTTCAGAGCATATCCAACACGTAAACATTTATGTTGTAGTGTTGACCTCTGATATTTTTGCTGTTTTGTGGTTCTAAAATGGATGTTTCCACCCATGTAACTAGCACATAAACATCCATTTCTCCATGAATTTTAGAACATAAGAACATAAGCAATGCCTCTGCTGGGTCAGACCTGAGGTCCATCGTGCCCAGCAGTCGGCTTTTAGTTGGCAGATCATATAATTAAATACCAATAGACCATGAGATGGCCTGAGCTAGACATCTGAATTCCAATTTATGTGACTTTTCTAATATCTTTCTTTTAAAATCCATAACCACGATCACATAGACAATCTTATCAAAAACAGACAGATACAAAGCAGGTGCTCCAGGCCGCAGTAGAAAACTATCGCGGTTTAGTAAAAGGTGGGGTTAGATTGCAGCATGAGACATATGGAAGCAGCCTGTTATGAAAAACATTGTATATCCATCGTAGACCTTAAGGCATTTTGAATTATATATTTTAGACATCAGAATATACAGTATATAAAACACAGGCAGAAGTGAACCCACTGTTCAGCAGTCTGGATAAACATTTTGAGCCCGATATTCAGTGGTATTTAGCCAGCTGGGAATGACTCCCAGCCAACTAAATACCACTTAGCTGGCTATCAACCACTATTCAGCAAGAGATAGCTAGCTTTCTCCCACTGAATATCCTGCTCTTTGGATTGGCCAGTGACAGATTATGTTGCATGACACTCAAAGCTGGTCACTTCCAATATTTAGTGGCTGGCCGGCTAAGGCTAGTGACTAGATAGATCTGACTAAAAAAGCTTTGCTTTAGCTGGCCAGCCGCCGAACAGCAGCTTGGCTGGCTAAGTCTTCAGCTGTGAACTTTGACCCAGATATTCAATGCCAATGTCCAGATATGGCCCCGGCTTTGAATATAAGAACATAAGAATAGCCTTACTAGATCAGACCAATGGTCCATTTAGCCCAGTATCCCATCTTCATGGAGGCCAATCCAAGTCACAAGTACCTGGCAAAAACCCAAATAGTAGCAGTATTCCATGCCATCAATCCAGGGCAGAGTGTTTTTTAAAAAATTTTTATATTGACCCCTAAATAGTAGACGGCCTTGATGAATTTAAATGTCAGCTGAATTATTTCAAGTTTCCATATAGGAAGAACTCTTCCTGCTCCTTCTTCTCCCCATCCTCTCACCCATTTATATCAGCTGAAGAGGCGCTGCTGCTGGGGTTTCTAATTTCTCTCATGAATGAGCGAATAGTAATTCCTATTTCTGTCTTAAAATTCTGTGTTATTCACACGTGCCTTTCCTTCCCTCAGGAATGCTACACCCCGTTTGTGAATGGGAGTTTCTTTGAGCATGAAGGGCAGCCTTATTGTGAGACCCACTACCACAAGAACCGAGGATCTCTGTGTTCGGGCTGTGAGAAGCCCATCACTGGCCGCTGTATCACCGCCATGGGGAGGAAGTTTCATCCAGAGCACTTTGTCTGTGCCTTCTGTCTGAAGCAGCTTAACAAGGGTACCTTCAAGGAACAGACAGAGAAGCCCTACTGCCATCCCTGTTTCATCAAGCTCTTTGGATAAGGAAGAGTGGGGAGCAGGCAAGAGCGGATGTTCATGCTGATAGTATTTCACAGCTTTTAGCACTTACGGTCCCTCCTTTAGAAAGACTCTGTGGGACTTATTCAATAAAGATTGTTTCTTAGTCACAGAATAGGAGAAAAGTCCTTTTTGAATAAGACTTTACAGGGATAATTTTATAGTTGAGCACATGGATAAAAAGTTCAGTCATACTTTTTTCTCTGTGCAAACTCTGTTGGATTTTCAAAGCAAGCGTACACACCTTTTGCTTTGAAATTCACCCCAAGAAAACGAAGCACTTACATTTACATCTGCTCTTTAGGGCACCCAAATTTTCTGGCTTAAATTATGCATATATGTCTGAATTTTAAAAAGTATGCGCATTAAGTTCAGACTTCTCTCCAAACCCATCTTTGCAAATGAATGCCTCATCCAACAGCAGGTAAACTTACACAGATACAAGCTCTCTGAGTGTCAGTTTACCTGCACATCCAGCAAGCAGATTTATAACTAACCATTTGTGTGGATAAAGTAAAGCTTTACCTCTCAAAATGGACTTGAAAATTCCCCTCCTTATATATTTTCAGAGTCGATATTCAGCAGGCAAAGGTCAGTGTTTCTTTAAAGCAATGACAGTCACTAACTAAATTAGACCTGGATATTCAATGCCAGGCTGTGTCCAGGCACTGGCAGCATTAAATATCTAGGTCACTGGCAGACTTGGAAGTTATGTGGATACTGACTATTATTTAGTGCCAGTACCTACATGACTGTTTTTCACATGGTCTTATCTATCTGGTTAGCTACGCAGGCAGTAATGCTCAATATCCCCAATATACTCCACCCCAGCACTGCATGGGATTTTGCTGGAACAGTCAGAGCCAATATTCAGTGGCACTATCCATGGTCTGTCTGCTTAAACTATGTTGAATATTGATCTTTTGGGGGAAGGGGAGAAGACCTTAGCCACTCTTTAAAGAATAATTGCTTGTTTTCAATGCCTATGTAAAGAACTTCCTTTTTTATTCTCAGGATATGGAATCTTTCTGGTCAATATTCTAGAATTTGTTGCTGGAGAATATGATGAAAGCAGTTAGCTGAGCAGGGTTTAAAAAAAAGTTTGGATAATTCCTAAAACAGAAGTCTATAAGCTAGATAATTGGGGCCTGGGCTGGTCACATTTGGAAACGGGACAAGATACTGGGCTTAATGGACCTTCGGTCTGTCCCAGCATGGCGATTCGTATGTTCTTATGTTAATATTCAAATGCCATAATTCAACATTTTATTAAAACATACATAGGCCATGCCATTTTAATATATTACACGTATTGGATCAAATTCTATATGTAGCACCAAAAAATTAGTGCCGAAAAAATGAGTGCTAAGCGCTGTTCTATAAATGGCTTTCTGAGTTGGGCACTGTTTATAGAATAGTGTCTAGCACCTGGATCTGTGCCTAACATTTAGACATGACGATTTACACCAACTGAAACCTGGTGTATGAGGGGATGCTGAAAAGTTCTCAGCCCAACCAACTTCCTAAATTCTGAGCGTTATCTTATTTCATGGCGTGCCAATTTGCAGAAGCGAAATTCTTTGCTTTGACATTGTTTCAGATCATTGATTGAACCATATCTATGTCATTCTCGTCTTGATTAAGTTGAGAACTTTTCAGCACCCCCTCATAAATCCTCACGTCTACATTAGGCACACATCTAGCAAATTCTGTAACACTATGTGCAAATCCCTGCCCATGACCTACCCATGTCTCTCCCATGGCCATGCCAACTGTTTGGATCTACGCACAAGAATTTACATGCACATCTCTATAGAAACGTGCATAGCAGGATGTGTGTGTAAATTCTAATTATTGTCAATTAGAACGGATAATTGTTTATTAGTGCCCAGTTATTGGTGCTACTTGGTTCATAACTCCATTAAATTGTGCAATCAAATTGGGGGATTCAGTGTCAGTATCTAGATAGTGAAAATTGCTGAATACACATGGAGAGTGGAGGTCAGCACTGATTGTACAGTTAGCAGTAACAGTCAGCCACTGGCTATATTAGCTATGCGGTTTAAGGGCTAGATTCACTAAGCAAACTGATCGTGTACCAATTGATATGCGAGCCCTGTGCGACCCAATTTCCCTCCGACCTGATTCACTAACCTGTGTCCTGACCATCCTCCTATCCACGCATGCAAATGAGGGGGAACAGCATTCAAATGATGGCAGATAGTGATTCTCTAACCAAAACCCTGCAACACCGACTGGGCTGGCCGATTACAAACAAGCGATTGCTGAGGACCAGTCACTCAGGTCCTTTCCGATTGCCCTGCTCTCTGCCCTGTTTTTCTGCTCTCTGCCCCGAACTCCTGCTTTCAGACTCTCCCGCCTGCCCTGATCTCCTGTCTGCCCCAAACTCCTGTAGCCCTGACTCTCCCGCTGCCCTGATATCCTGCCTGCCATGAACTCCTGCAGCCCTGACTCTCCCACTGCCCTGATCTCCTGCCTGCCCCGAACTCCTGCAGCCCCGACTCTCCTGCTGCCCTGAACTCCTGCCTGCCCCAATCACCTTCCTGCCCCAACTCTCCCACCCTTCCTCGCAGTGCAAGCCCATGGTTTTAACCCATGGGCTTAAAGCGAGTTAAAACAACGGGCTCTGAAAAAGTGATGGTCTGCGCATGCACTGGGATCGCTATAGAACGATCCAAGCAGGCATTTTGGGGCATGATTCCGATTGCCCTCATTTGCATGAGGGCGATTCGTGAATCAGGCCTTTGGACATGGATCAGATCCGATCCCTCACGGCCACATAACTATACAGTCCATCAAGCTTGTCAGAGTCACCAGATGGTGCTACTGAAAAGTCACAGATAAGACACTTATCTAGATAGCACCTGCTGCTTTACAGACAGTGCTTTTGAATATTGAACTGTTTTGTTTATAGTGCTTAACCTTTTCCTATTGTAATAAATTTTACGTTACGCTGATTCCAATCGTAATTATTTTAACAAAGTTTTGTATTATTCACCGTTATCATTTACGGCTATTGTAAACATAATGTAAATAAGTCATAAGTCTGTAAATTCAAATATTTTGTGTTCCTGGCTCTTTATTTTGTGTTCCTGGCTCTGACTGTTTATCCACTGTCTATGTCATTTTTGGAATGTCCCGTCATCCGGGACACACGATAGGAAAAGGTTAATGTCTAGAAATTACAAGCTAATTACCTGAAGAGGGAATTTAAAGAGCACCTTCTAAGCTTTGCATTCCATAAATATCTACTTTTTTGGTGGTTACTAGAAGGTAGCAGAGTCGCTTTTCCCAAGAAAAATGCCAGATTGAGGGTAATATTCTCAAAACCTACCGGAAAAATCTGCTATCACGACCATTAGTATAATGATTTCAAAAAGCCGAGTCATTCTCAAAAAATCATGCATGCAAATGAGGTTCACAGAGTTTTGTGAAGAGTCAGTGGTGATAGCAATCGGCATATGCGCAGACTACATCACAAAAATAGGCTTAAATTTGTATTTATATTTTATTTATTTATAGCCCGCCTTTCCCAAGGCGGATCACAATAGAGTACATACACAAACAGAATCACATACAGTACAACAAATTTAACATCAATATAACATACTAGTAATAATATAAAGCCTCTTAAAATTATTTAAATGTGCGCATGTGCTGGGAAAAGCAACGCCACCATCATCATCTTCAGGTCTCATAACATTTCTTCTCATCGGGACAACGTAGAAAGCATGAGGATAAGAACCACCATCCATAATGCCGTCTGCTATTGTAGCACAAAACATGCGCGGCTCATGTGTGATTCCCCAATCACACGGCGATGATAGAGAATCACCCGGAGTGCTCCTTTGAATATTGATGATCCCATTTTACTACCATTTTAATATTAATGACCTCGTTGTACTGCCATTTGCATGGCAGAGTTGGAAACTGCTAGAATGCAAGGAAAAGACCGCGGTGAGCTGTTTTGATAATCGGCTGCTAAAATACATGCATGCTAAATCATCTGGAACAGGTTTAGTGACCATCGTTAAAGACATGGTAAATTTGAGAAACTTCCTCTCATAATGTTACAGTCACTGTGGATATGGCAATACCCTCTTTATATTTCTTAAAACTAACAAAAGCCCTATTGAATGATGCCAGCAAGAGGTGCCAGCTTTTTATGTAAATACATATACCAAAAAATTGTTATTTTTTAATAGTTTTATTTTTTACCGAGTTTCAAGTCTTATGGTATGAATTTTCACTGAAATGTAGGTAATTTTGCATTGAAGAAGCAGGTAAAAGTAGTTTAAGAGATGGGCAAGAATTTTGTGACAATCTGTGTTGAAATATTGGGCAGTACTAGGTTCTAACCTTAGTTAAAGAGATGGGCAGAACACAGTTACAATCCATTCCAAAGGGGTGGGTAAAAATCAGCCCCAATTTATTTTAAGGATAGGTGGGGTCTTGATATGAGATATATTAAAGAGATAGGGAACAGTTAGGTCCCATCAACATTTAAAGATTGAGCAAAAATCAGCAAAAATCAGTCACAATCTATTACAGGACTGGATGGTAAGATCTGACAAGGAATCCAGTGACAATCTAAGGGCAGGGTGACGGTCTTTCCCATCTGTTCAGAGGGCAGACAAAATAATAAAGTAGCTATTATCCATCATTAAAGGGATGATAAGAAATCAGTGGCATTCCATCATTAAATGTGTAGTTGAGAGGTTTCATATGTGTATAATAACTGTGTGACCTTTTTCTGAAGTTTCTTCATGTAAGATTTAAAGATTCTTTGCTCCATGTATATCAAGCCTTTGATTATTTATTTTTGATGTTTGTAAGTGTAAAACTGAAACTCTCTGGAACATGTAACGGGCACAGCAGGGAAGAACCATTAAACAATAGCAGGGACTCTGCAGAAGGGCTGAGTGTTCCATTAATACAGTGTCCTGCAAACTTTTTAGTGCCTTGGCACATTAAACCCGGTGCCGTGGCCAAAAGGCATCCGGAAGTGCATGGACATCGACACAATGATGTCAAGCGCATGTGTGGAGGCCCTCCGACCATGACCCATGAACTTATCACTTTGCCAGTGGAGGATCCTTAGGAGAGATGCCGGCGAGGAGGAGAGTCATTGGCGCCGGCTGACTGCCTATGTCACTGCGAGAGGCATGTCCTGTAAGCAGTCAGCCGGCATCAGTGCCTCTCCTTTTTGCTGGTATCTCGCGGCACACCTAGTGTGCCATGGCACACAGTTTGTGATACACTGCACTAACACATTAACTAGAAGTAGTCATGAGTGACCTAGTGCTTAAAGCAATGAATAATAATTCAGGAAGAGTCACGCATGCAAGACTTACCTCTGTCACTGACTCTCTATGTGATACTATGCAAGTCACCACTTCTCCCTTTGCCTTTGGGGCCCAGCTGAAAGCAAGTCATTTGTCTCAGTTTGACTTTCCAGATTAACAGCAGCAGGGAATCTGTAAGGCTGTTAAACTATACTATTAAGATCTTTTATTTTTAAAAAAACAAAAACTTCTCCTCCCAATGTAAAATAATTTGCCTTTATTCACTGCAGAAGTTTCCACCTTTTATTTCACTGCTGTACAATTATTACATGATATCACACACAGTATTATATTTCTTATATTCTGTTAATGTCTTACTGTATATTATTACCCATCTATAGCATCCCTCTGAAAACTTGTTGCTAATGTTATCTGAAATTTATAATAAAAAAAGAAGACTTTGCAGTTATGACTCTTTTCCTTGTTTCGAATCAATTTTATTTTGGACAAAAATATGTGACTTTGGCAACTTCCTTGCTAGCAAAAAGTTAAAGAGGAATATATGGACTCGGTAGTGAGGGAGAGGAATGGGTAAAGCTAAACAAGTTCTCAGCATAGTAGAAGTTCTTGGAATTGGTAGTTTGACCTTGGGTTGAAGGGATTATGAATGCAATGTCAATCAGCATCCAGAGGTTGGGGGGAAAGAAAAGTGAGTTTGAGGGTAGAAAGGGAAGGGTTGAGGGGTAATTGGAGTTTGCTAGAGTTAATTGGATGATATGTTTGGTGCGATATAGTGCAGTTGGCTTCTATCTTGTTTCCTATTACGTGGAGTTATATGAACCTATGTATAAATAAATACAGATATTTTTTAAATCCTATATAATAAAGCTCTAGCTGCGCCTGCACACTCAAATCTGCATGCTTCCATGATCTCTGATCTGTGAGATGTAGGTCCGTGGCCACAGGAGTGTGCATGCAAGAGTCCCCAGCCTTACTGCTTCCCAGCACCTACCTACAAAGGACTGGCTGCCAGCGTTGTACTCCCTGCTCTCCAGATTGTGGTATCGGCTCCTCTCATGAGCCGCACCAGCGTCGGAGAAGGCTTCCGACGCTGGCGGGGATCCAGAGGAGCTGCTGCGACACTCGCCCGGAGCAGGTCAGACCACGGGCCGGGCAGGGAAGCACCGACAAAAAGAGACTCCAGCCGCTCGCCGCTCAATGGGACCAGCCAGGCAGCCAGCCACGCGAGGGAGGGAAACAATGGGAAAAAAAAAAAAGGTAACGTGCAGGGAGAAGCTGGGCCTGCCTGTGGGAAACGCGATAAGGGAAGGGAGGGCCCTTGGAGCAGGCTAGACTGTGGGAGGGATGGGGGAGGGGCCAAAAGGAGCAGGCCACATCGTGGTAAGAGTAGGGAAGAGGGGTGGGGGAAAATGCTGCTACTGCTGCACAGGGATCTGGAGGGGAAGGGAAATACCTGCTGCTGCTGCACAGGGAAGTGGAGGGGGAGGGAAATGCTGTTGCAGCTGCACAGGGAAATGTAGGGAAAGAATGACAGACAGACAGCAGGAGGGAGGGAGACAGAAAGAAAGGAGGAAAGACACAGGGGCAGGGAGAGGGACAGAAAGATAGAGAAAGGGGGCCAGGGATAGAGAGAGACAATGGGAGGGAGAGAGACAAAAAGATAGACAGACATATATTCTAGGACCCGTTAATGTAACGGGCTTAATGACTAGTGTTGAAATAAAGATCAACAAACAAGTTGTATGTGATACCTATTTTATTGGATTAACGCTATCTTTTTTTTTTGCCTTAATCTATTTTTACTGACCCAATGAATAGAACATGCTGTAGCTCTCAATTGCTAGTCACAAATGTATTAAAGTCAGTCCAATAAAGAAAGATATTGTCTACAACTTGTTTGATTATCTTTATTACTAAGTGGTCTAACATGGTAGCCCCACTACTTTACTTAAAAAAAAAAAAGAAGTAAACAAGTTGGAAAGAGGGATGTTCTAAGCATAGCACACTTATTTTCATATTATATACGTAGCATTCCCTTGTGGGCATACCTGGATTCAAGGCTGATCTTGCTGTTGGTCCCTGAATGCTTGGTGCCTCCTCCTGAGGAAGAAAGGTAATAGCAAGTGGACTTTTCCTTTCTTTTCTCCCATGAAAAATCCAAAATAAGTGTGACTGTAAACAAAGGGGTCCTTTTATTAAGGCGTGCTACCCAATTTTGTGCACGCTAAATGCTAAGATGCCCATAGGATATAATGGATGCCTTAGAATTTAGCGCGCACTAAATCAGTTAGCACACCTTAATAAAAGGACCCCATAGTTGGTTAAAAATATTTAAATTGTTTACTCAATTTATTTAACTCTAGGGTTATGGTGAGCCCTAAAAGTAGAATTAAACAGTAAAAATATTAAACTCTATGAAATAACCATACTAAAGAACAAACATATTAGGGCTCATGGTGTCGAGATATGAACTTCGGATTCCTGGATCATGGAGAGGCGCTACAGGGACTACAGGGACCAGACGGACTCCATTTGACCAGCAGAGGTAAGAACATCTTCGGACACCGACTAGCCCGCCTGCTTCGCAGGGCTTTAAACTAGGTAAGTTGGGGGAGGGGACCTACTCATATACTGGGAGGGAAAGGAACTATCAGGATGGGACGGGTCGACACTCTGTTTCCGAGGTAAGGACCCACTTTGCAAACAGTTCTCTAGGAGCCACACAGACTCAGACAGGAATAGCCTTACAGGGACTTAGCAAACACAAAGAGTGGAGGGCCATGTATGTTAATGCACACAGTTTAGGTAACAAAATTCTAGAACTGGAAACTGAAATAGGAGATGCCAACCTGGACGTGGTGGCAATATCCGAGACTTGGTTCACAGACGCACATGGGTGGGATATGGCCATACCAGGGTACAATCTCCTTCGTCAGGACAGAGAGGGCAGGTTAGGAGGAGGGGTAGCACTATACATTAAAGAGGACATCAAAACCACCAGGATCACTGATGTCAAGTACACCGGGGAGTCCCTCTGGGTAAACCTGGCAAGAGGTGGCAAAAAATGCCTGTATCTTGGTGTGGTATACAGACCTCCAAGACAACCGGAAAACATGGACGCAGAATTAATTGAAGACATAGAGAACATAACTCTACGGGGCGACACTGTACTGCTAGGGGACTTCAACATGCCTGATGCAGATTGGAACACATTTTCAGCAACAACCAGCAGCAGCAGGAAGCTTTTGACCTCCATAGAAGGAGTACATCTCAGACAGATGGTAACGGAGCCCACTAGGGACCAGGCGATCCTAGACCTGGTACTCACCAACGGGGAAAGCGTCTCAGAGGTTTCAGTGGGAGATACATTAGCCTCCAGCGACCATAACATGATATGGTTCAACCTTGGGAAAGGATCCCCTAAATCAATTACAAAAACAAAGGTACTCAATTTCCGGGGCACCGACTTCACACGCATGGGAGATTTCGTTCATCAGACGCTGCAGGACCAAGCAGAGACCGGCAATGTGGAAACTATGTGGTCATACCTGAAATCATCCATACACGAAGCAACTAATCGCTACATAAAATCAGTAGATAAACGGCAAAGAAACAACAAACCCCAATGGTTCACTGGAGAGATCTCGCACCTCATTAAAGAAAAGAAAAAAGCATTTCTTTCCTACAAACGTACGCAAAAAAAAGAAACTAAAGTAGAATATAAGACCAGATCTGCAGCAGTCAAAACAGCAGTTAGGGAGGCCAAACTTCGAGTGGAAGAAACTCTGGCAAAAAACATTAAAAAGGGGGACAAATCCTTCTTTAGGTATATCAGTGATAGGAAAAGGAACACAGACGGTATAGTACGCCTTAGACAACCGGACGGAAACTACGCAGTGGCGGACTACAAGAAAGCAGAACTACTAAATGAATATTTCTGCTCAGTCTTCACCTGCGAGGCACCAGGACATGGACCACAGTTGAAAGAGAAACAAGACGTGGATGACCCGTTTCAGAATTTTGAGTTCACACCTGGGGACGTCTATAACGAACTGGCAAGACTCAAGGTGAGCAAAGCCATGGGACCGGACAATCTACACCCAAGAGTGCTCAGAGAATTGAGAGATGTTCTGGCAGAACCGTTGGCAGTGCTCTTCAATCTTTCACTAAGTACGGGGAAAGTACCGTTGGACTGGAAAACTGCCAACGTCGTTCCTCTACATAAAAAGGGTTGCAAGGCTGAGGCTGCGAACTATAGACCGGTAAGCCTCACCTCAATAGTGTGTAAACTCATGGAGACACTGGTTAAGTATAGATTGGATACGATCCTAAACGAGGAAAATCTCCGGGATCCCAGTCAACATGGATTCACCAAGGGTAGGTCATGCCAGTCCAATCTTATCAGCTTCTTTGACTGGGTAACAAAAAGACTGGACTCAGGTGAGTCCTTAGACGTCGTGTACCTGGACTTCAGCAAAGCGTTTGACAGCGTCCCACACCGCAGGCTGCTGAACAAGATGAAATCAATGGGGTTGGGAGAGACTCTAACTACATGGGTCAAAGATTGGCTTAGTGGCAGACTTCAGAGGGTAGTGGTTAATGGTACTCTCTCTAAAATGTCGGAAGTGACTAGCGGAGTGCCACAGGGCTCAGTCCTGGGCCCTCTCCTCTTCAACATATTCATTAGGGATCTGACTCAGGGGCTTCAAGGCAAGGTAACCTTGTTCGCTGATGATGCCAAACTATGCAATATAGTAAACGACTATAATCTAAAGGATGCTATGGAGCAAGACCTGCGTACTCTAGAAAGCTGGTCCTCGATCTGGCAGCTGGGCTTCAACGCCAAGAAATGTAAGGTCATGCATCTCGGAAACAGAAACCCTTGCAGAACTTACACCCTGAATGGAGAAACTTTAACCAGAACTACGGCAGAACGAGACTTAGGAGTAATCATCAGTGCTGATATGAAAGCTGCCACTCAAGTGGAGAAGGCTTCATCTAAAGCACGGCAGATGATAGGTTGTATCAGGAGAAGCTTCGTCAGCAGGAAGCCTGAAGTCATGATGCCATTGTACAGAGCCATGGTGAGACCTCATCTGGAATACTGTGTGCAATTTTGGAGGCCACACTACTGTAAAGATGTGCTCAGAGTTGAATCGGTTCAGCGGATGGCCACCAGGATGGTCTCGGGGCTAAAGGGTCTCCCGTATGAGGAAAGACTGAGCAAGTTACAGCTCTACTCTCTCGAGGAGCGTAGGGAGAGGGGCGACATGATTGAGACATTTAAGTACATCACGGGACGGGTCGAGGTGGAAGATGATATCTTTCTCCTGAAGGGACCCTCGACCACAAGAGGTCATCCGCTCAAACTCAGGGGAGGGAAGTTTCGTGGAGATGCCAGGAAGTACTTCTTCACGGAGAGAGTGATTGAGCATTGGAACAAGCTTCCAATGCAGGTGATAGAGGCACACAGCGTCCCAGACTTTAAGAAAAAATGGGATACCTATGTAGGATCCCTACGAGGGTCAGCCAAAGGATAGGATCACTAGGGTATAGACTTGAAAGAGCGGGGCAGTAGAATGGCATTCTTACAAATCTACTTAAATGGGACATTAGACTTAAAAGGGAGGGTCGATGGTGTGGGCAGACTTGATGGGCTGTAGCCCTTATCTGCCGTCATCTTTCTATGTTTCTATGTTTCTATATTTTCAAAAGAGAAAGCATCCAAAAAATGGCATAAAGTGGCATTGGAGGGAGGGAGGGAGTGGCCTAGTGGTTACAGCTGCTGCCTCAGCACCCTGAGGTTGTGAGCTGAATTCCAGCCTGCTCCCCATGACCCTGGGCAAGTCACTCAATCCCTCTATTGCCCCAGGTACCACAGTTAGATTATGAGCCTGACAAGACAGGGAAAATACTCAAGAGTATCAGATTACCATTCAATGTGTTGTAAACCACTTTTCACACAAAGGCAGTTAACACTGTAATTCCCAAATAAATAAATATAGGTAACACCTGTAGGCATAAAGACTATTAGAGTGGTGTACAGTAAGTTCTGGAGGGCTCCAAATACAGTGTAAGGGGATTATGGTGAGATTTGTACTAGAGGTCTGCACGGGAACGGGGATCGTGGGAATCCCGCGGGTCCCGCAGGAATCCCCCCCCCCTAACCCAAGGGACTCCCATGGGGACCCCCCTCTGGCCCATGGAACTCCGACGGGGACCCCCTCTAGCCAATGGGACTCCCACGGGGATGGGCTTTGGAAGCAGAGTTCGTCTATATAATATAATGGACAAATCAGCCTTAGTAAAAGAGGGGTTTGTAAGTTAATTACCTGAACAGAAAACAAAAAAAGGGTTCCACCAAAGAGATTCCACAAGGAAAACAGCATTGCAAACACAAAAGAAACTGTGGAATTGATGATCCTGTCAGAAGTAATTGCTGCTTTTTATGGGGACGGGTGGGGATGGAGGTAATTCCTTGCGGGGATGGGTGGGGGACGAAGAGGATCCTGACGGGGACGGGTGGGGATGGAGAGGATCCTGGCGGGGATGGGTGGGGACGGAGAGGATCCTGGCGGGGACGGGTGGGGATGGGTGGGATTTCTGTCCCCGCGCAACTCTCTAATTTGTACCTGGGACTTTATATGTGAAGTTCACTGCAGTGATCCCTAGGGTGCTCCACTGCTCTGCTGGGATGTCTATGTGGCCAGTATACTAAGAATGCTAGTCCCTCCTATTTCCTAAAGGCTGTTTTTTGTGCATTTTTCATTTGTATGGGGAGGTGGTTCTTCCGAAAATGGTTCAAAAAGATAGGGGACAAACACATCTAGGAAATGACCATTTTCAAACAAAAGAGATGTTTTCCTGTTTTGAAAATGGTCATGTTCATTTAAACTCGGATTTAGACATCATATCGAAAATGCCCCCTCATTATGCAGTACATTCCTGCAACACCGTAGTTAACTATTCCGATAATTTGTAGTACTTATTCAACATAGCATTATCAACTAAATAAGACTCCTTGGGCTAGATTCACTAAGGGCATGGATCCGATCCGATCTGATCTGTGTCCGGGGGGACTGATTCACAAATCGCCCTCATGCAAATGAGAGTGATTGGAATCATGCTCCCAACCGAGTGCCCAGATCGCTCTATAGCGATCCTGATGCATGCGCAGACCATCTGTAGATGGTTGCACATGCGCTGGCCCTCTGTGTCCAACAGAGCAGGAAACTTTTTTTTTTAAAACTTGGCAAGCCCGTGGTTTTAACCTGCTTTAAGCCCGTGGGTTAAAACCACGGGCTTGCACTGCGGGGCAGGCAGGAGATCGGAGCTGAGAGCAGAGAAGCAGGGCAGAGAGCAGGGCAGCAAAAGGCAAGGCAGTCGGAAAGTTGCACTCCTATCAGTAGGCTAGAATTAGGGTACAATGGAAAAGGGAATAGGGAGGACAAATAGTAAGACATGGATGTGATATAAGGGGTTAGATTCACTAAGCCCATCGATCAACCTCCGACCACTTAGCAACCCCTTTGCGACCCAATTTCCCTCCAACCCGATTCACTAACCTCTGTCCCGATCATCCTCCGATTTACGCACGCAGAGGGGGAATGGCATTGAAATGTAGGCAGGCAGCAATTCACTAAAAAAAAAAAAAAGAGGGACATCAGCTGGACTGACCGATCCAAAATAAGTGACTGGTCCTCAGCAGTCACTTATTTTGGATCGGTCAGCTCAATTGGTGTCCCTCTTTTTTTTTTTTTTTTAGTGAATTGCTGCCTGCCTACATTTCAATGCCATTCCCCCTCTGCATGTGAAGGCGATGATGGTCCCCTTGTAAACCTCATTGTAGTGACATCACTATTATATGGGTTTCTTGGTCTGAGCACTTCACAAATATATTTTCAACAATGTATTTTGTATAAACATAAACGGTTAACTTTTTAATTGGATCATAGCTGTGATTATATGATTATACAGCCTAATCTGCTGACATATTTTAATGTTAATCTCTCCCATCCAGCTATATGTAACTACTATATATACTCGAATATAAACCAAGGCCCTTTTTTTCTCCCCAAAAAGGGGGAAAGAAGGCGGACTCGCATATAAACCGAGGGTTTATATTCAAATATAGGTATTGGTGGTCCATTTGTGAGCCGAGACAGGAGCAATTCCTCCTTTTCCTGTCCTTGCCACCCTCTCCCTGACCAATTGCAGGCCTCCACCGGGCTTGCCTTGAGCCCTGAAGGTCCAGCAGTGAGCTGGGACAGAAGTGACCCCTAACATGTTATGTCCCATCTGGCTCTGCAATCCCGCCACCTCCCCAATCTGTTGCATGTCTCCCAAAGTCTCGAGGTTGCAGCGGAAACTCTTGGCAGTCATTTCCTTTAGTGACTCTGCACAGAGCAGGAGCATAAGAGGTTCACTGCTAGACCACCAGGGCTTGCAAGGTAGGCCTTTTCAGGTGAGGGAGATGGGGTGGTACGGAGGTGGCCAGGACAGGACACTGGAGGGGTTGCTTCTGTCCCAACTCACTGCTGGATCACCAGGCCTTGAGGCAAGCCTGGGGGAGGCTTACAATGTGTTTGATAGAGAGCGATTGTGCAGAGCCGGCTGGGACAGGACATGGTAGGGGTCACTCCTGTACTTGCTCACAGCTGGACAACCAGGGCTCAAAGCAGGTCTGAGGGAGGCCTGTAACGAGTCTGGGGTGGGGATGCACATCTGGAGAAATCTCTAATATAAACTGAGACCCCCCCATTCTTTGATCTCCTCTGTCAGAATTCCACCTGCCAAATAATACCTCCTCCCACTATCTCTCTACCCCAGTTCTCCCTGTACTTATCCAACCTCCTAGAAAAACTCCCTACCTTTTGCATCCCAACTACTACTGCTGTACCTTGAGATCAGAGTAAAGGAGGGAAGAGAGTTAGGGTAGGGAGTACTTCAATGTTTTTCTTCCAGAGAAAGAAATTATAAAATTAGTTTTGTCAATAAGGCAGAGGCCAATGTTGTTTTAATATTTGAATTCTTCTCTGGAATGTCTGATATCTTTCCTTTTATTTTATAGAGCTCTGTTCTGATTAGGTTTTATCATAAATCACTCTGATTTGCTTTATAATTGAGGGCGATCTCATCAAATTGCCAATAAACATGAACATTGCAAGAATGGGGTAAATTGGGATTAATACATCTAATTAAAATGTTTTACCTAGTGTTTACCTAGATTTTCAAAAACCCCAAAAACTAGGTATATGACTTTACTTTTCCTAGTTTTACTGAACAGCTTCAACTTACCTAGTTTCCAAAAAACTATATTGCCAATACTAGTATGCAAAACTCCCATAGAGAACAGAATGACTTTCAAGAACAAAATAAAGAACATGAACACTTATTTTATTTTAGAAAAATGACCAAGGCACTATTGAGGAGGAATATTATTGCTTACATAGTCAGTGGCAAGAGAGAGTTTAAGGTTGGAAAAGCAACTATATAAAGATAAGGCCAAAATGTCTAGTCATCCCAGCAAAAAGATAGATGTTTTGAATTCATTGATTCACCAAAAAGTGTCTCTCCTATTTCAAGTACAAACTATACAGACAGAGAAACAAGGCAAGAAAATGCCCAGCCAATTTCATAAAAAGCAAATTTGTTTAGATTATGCAAGTCCAGGACAAGAGAATATCTTTCAGTCTTACTACCATTCCCTATACTCTGAAGGGATACTCTCTATGGAATGAAAATGATCAAATTTACTTTTTGGAAAAGCTCACACTTCCTAAAGATTTTGAATTTTTGATAAATTAAAATACCCTCAGGATTCTTTTTCCCTTGTCTTCTGGCAAGGAACTGTAAGAACAGTAAAGGAGAAGGGGTGGAAAGTATCAGCGACCATTTCTTCTACTGTCAATGGAACATTGTGAGCCATGGTTTGAAGTATCTCCTTACACACATTTTCCCTCGGTTTCCCATGTTAATCTCTCTTCCTCGTTATCTCTTTCCCCTCATATGCTGCCCCCTCCTCTCATACTCTGCCTCCCTCCCTACCCCGCCCATCTTCCTCCTCCCTCTTTCCCCTTATCTTGCTCCCCATGCATCCACCACTTGTCCCCCAACACATGCAGCATTCTTAACTTCATGCACAATCTTCACATCTCTCCTTTCTTCTTCATTATCTCTCTCCCTCATGGGTTCCCTCTCTGTGCCTCATCAGGTTACTCCCTTCTCCTTTAGCGTATTCCTTCCTTTCTCCCTAATTCTTTCTTTCTCTTTGAAACCATTTTAAAACTAGAACAAGACTATATACCGATTCCCCAATCTTGTATAGCCCTCCATTGCCCCAGGTATAAAAAAGTGGAACAGAGAAAGTATCTGCAAATAATAAATATAAAAGTAATTTTATTGGACCACAAAAAGGCGGTATATCAAATCCCCATACCCTTACTTTAAAAAAAATCCAAAACAAAGCAACAGTGTCCTCGTTCCATGATGCAGAGAGGCAGCCGTTAAGAAAAATAGGATGTGTCTAAAATTCTACACATATTAGATATGCTATGTGTGTGTTTTGGGGCCAGTATTTATGCCATGCACAACCTCCTAGCAGAAATGGTCAGGTAACGTGCAGAGTTTTGCATCTGAAGTGGAAATGCCTGGGGTAATGAACTGACAACAATCAAACAAGAGAAGGATTCTGAGGTAATCATATCTGATAATCTAAAGGCTGCCAAAGAGGAACTATAGTCTATGGAGGAAGAGTAACCAACAAACAAATTCACTTCTCCTCAACTGCCAACTCCCAACTCTGCTCCTTCTGCCTTGCTGTGCTGTATGCCTGGAACAACCTGCCTGAATCAGTACGCCAGGCTCCATCTCTGATGGTATTCAAATCCAGGCTCAAAGCTCACTTTTGAAGCTGTGTTTAGGTCCTAAACTGTCCAACTTGTAATACACTATATTTATTTTATTTCTTCCATTTGTGTGTCTCACATATCTATACAAGCTCTAGGCGACATTACAGAGGAAGGGGTTAGAAGAGGGTAGGGAGGACTATGGAGGGCAGGAAGGAGTGGAGAGGAGAGAAGCATATAGAATATTTCATAGAAATTCCTAACTTTACAGATAGGAACACCATCTATGTAAATCAGGGGGGCCCAAATGGTCAATCATGATCGACCAGTAGATCGCAAAGGCAACGCAAGTCGATCGCATTGCTTTTGCAATCTTTTTCTCCCTGCTGCTTCCCCAAGCCAGGCCTGGCGTGTACAAGCGCCGGATTTACAAAACTTCACCTCTGACGTCAATTCTGATGTTGGAGAGGAAGTTCTGGTGCTTGGGTGACCTGGAACTTCCTCCCTGATGTTAGAATTGACATCGGAAGTGAAGTCTTGTGGGCCCAGCGCTTGTATACGCCAGGCTTGGCTCGGGGAAGCAGCAGGGAGAAATCGCGTTGGTGGCTTGGGGGTAGGGAAAGAATCAGGAAAGTGGAGAAATCGGCACGATGGCTTGGGGGTAGGGAAAGAATCAGGAAAGTGGAGAAATCGGCACGATGGCTTGGGGGGATAGGGGGAGAGAGAAAGAAAGGCAGAAAGAAAGAAATATTGGCTTTACAGAAGAAGGAAGTGCAATCAGAGACTCATGAAATCGCC
Organism: Geotrypetes seraphini; assembly: GCF_902459505.1. NCBI lineage: Eukaryota > Metazoa > Chordata > Amphibia > Gymnophiona > Dermophiidae > Geotrypetes > Geotrypetes seraphini. The sequence continues at coordinate 104,683,391 of NC_047088.1, read as the reverse complement.
AGACAAAAAGGTAGGGAAAATGATTTTTTCAATTTAGTGATCAAAATGTGTCTGTTTTGAGAATTTATATCTGCTGTCTATATTTTGCACTATGGCCCCCTTTTACTAAACCGCAATAGCGGTTTTTAGCGCAGGGAGCCTATGAGCATCGAGAGCAGAGCAGGGCATCAGCGCAGCTTCCTGCGCTAAAAACCGCTATCACGGTTTAGTAAAAGGGGAGGGGGTATATTTGTCTATTTCTGTATAGTTATTACTGAGGTGACATTGCATATTTTAAAGTCATCTGCCTTGATCTCTGATAAAATCCCCAAATACAAATGATAATTAACATTTTCTCTGCGTACAGTGTGCTTTGTGTTTTTTAAAATTTTATTGTTGGTAGATCATTTTGACTTGGTCATTTTAAAAGTACTCGCAAGCCAAAAAAGTGTGGGCACCCCTGATGTAAATGATATCTAAATGAATTAAAGTAATATGTAAAAAGGAATAGAAGGGAGGAACCGTTAAACAATAGAATTCAGGAAATTCAATTAATAAAATAAAAACAGTAGGGGTAAAAACAATGGAATAAAATGTAAAATAATTCATAAACTGGTGGAAAAAAAAACCAAATAAATCTGACAGAAGTCCAATTTTCTGAAGTAGCTCTGTTGCCTCAGCATATTTTAAATAATCTCAATGGCAAAAGTCCAGACGGGACAGATATCAGCTTGGGCTTTCCAGCTGCTGCAGCCCCGACTCATCGCTTCCAGGCAGAAGATGCACAGAGATAGAACAATCTGCTTCTCATTTACTCTGTGGCCCCTACCCTCTCTACCTCTTCATCATTTTGTATTTCCCTTCATGAACAGCATATATTGATTCACCCTTTGTCCTGTGTGTCTGTCATAATTAGTTTGTAAGCGCTGCATGCATCCGGTAGCGCTACAGAAATAGTAGTAAACAACACAGCAACTCTAATTAATGAGACCAGTTCTAGAAAAGTGCATACAGTTCTGGAGACCACATCTCCACAAAGATACAGACAGTGTAGAGATGGTCCAGGAGACCTACCAAGACGGTGCAGAATTTGTAACACAGACCATATGGGGTAAATTTGCAAATTGCTTAGATCAGGGGTAGGGAACTCTGGTCCTCGAGAGCCATATTCCAGTCGGGTTTTCAGGATTTCCCCAATGAATATGCATTGAAAGCAGTGCATGCAAATAGATCTCATGCATATTCATTGGGGAAATCCTGAAAACCCGACTGGAATACAGCTCATGAGGACCCTACCCCTGGCTTAGATCAAGATCTACATGCATTTTTTTTTTTTCAGTACTATGTGAAGGACTTTCAAAAATTCAAAGATCTCACGGTGAAGCCTCCAGAGGATTTTTATAACCTATTCATATATAATGTAACATGCAGACTTCTATGGTCTGTGCCCTAAAACTGGCAGGGAGAGACAGAGATTAACAGCCTCTTTTACCAAGCCGCGCTAGCGGATGTGCTGCGCTAGTGGCCCCGAAACCCATGGAGATTTCAAGGGCTTTGGGGCTGTTGCTGCGCGGCAGCCGCTAGAGCAGCTTTGTAAAAGAGGCCGTAAGTATAAGCAGCGTTGAATCATAAAGAAGTGGAACCCATGCAGCGTGCCGGATTCAACTCTGGCCACCTTGTTGGACTGAATGGACCTTGCAGGTCTTTCATTTATTATGTTATAAGGAGTTACACAGTGGATTTCAAGCTACAGTACATTTTTCAATGATACCTGGATAATTCCTAAGCTTCTGGATGAAATTTGAGTCAAACTGATACCCGACAAATCTTTGTGTTATGTGCCACATAGAATAATATAACTTTTATCATAATCCTCATCGTGACTGCATTAAATTGCTCACCACTGTAGTAAGGCTAACTAGACTGTACTATCCTGAAAAGCCAGAACACTGTAATTCAAATTGTTGTCAAAACTAAGCTAACTCACCAGATGTGCTGTAATTACTCTGTAGTTTTTAAATATAGAAACCGTGTATTCATTTATTTATTTCATCTTCTATCCCATTCTCCCCAAAGAGCTCAAAATGGGTTACAGGTTAAACATACATAATATACAGTTTACGGGTGACAATTTGCCATGGTTACAATGCAAGGATTTTCAATACAAGATGCCCCTATATAGGCCCCACTTGGAGTATTGTGTTCAGTTTTGGAGACCGTATCTGGTGAAGGACGTAAGAAGACTTGAAGCGGTCCAAAGGAGGGCGATGAAAATGATAGGAAGCTTTCGCCAGAAGACGTATGAGGAGAGATTGGAAGCCCTGAATATTTATACCCTAGAGGAAAGGAGGGACAGGGGAGATATGATTCAGACGTTCAAATACTTGAAGGGTATTAACGTTGAACAAAATCTTTTCCAGAGAAAGGAAAATGGTAAAACCAGAGGACATAATTTGAGGTTGAGGGGTGGTAGATTCAAGAGCAATGTTAGGAAATTCTACTTTACGGAGAGGGTGGTGGATGCCTGGAATGCGCTCCCGAGAGAGGTGGTGGAGAGGAAAATGGTGACTGAGTTCAAAGAAGCATGGGATGAACACAGAGGACCTAGAATCAGAAAATAATATTAAATATTGAACTAAGGCCAGTACTGTGCAGACTTGCACGGTCTGTGTCTGTATGTGGCCGTCTGGGGAAGGATGGGCTGGAGAGGGCTTCAATGGCTAGGAGGGTTTAGATGGGATGGAGTAGGCTTTAATGGAGATTTCGACAGTTGGAACCCAAGCACAGTACCGGGTAGAGCTTTGGATTATTGCCCAGAAATAGCTAAGAAGAAAAAATTAAAAAAATTTAAATTGAATCAGGTTGGGCAGACTGGATGGACCATTCGGGTCTTTATATACTGTCATCTACTATGTTACTATGTTATGTTTATACATACCACTGATTTAGTACCAATATACATTTTTTTGTAATCCATTGGTCGTGGGCAGGAGAGTTAGATGAAGAGGTATGTTTTTATTTCTTTCCTAAAGTTGAGGAGTCCTTCAAGGGATCTGATCTGCGGGGGTAGTTGATTCTAGTGGCTTGGTATTAAGTGGGAGTAGGAATGTCATTTGGCGGTTTGCAATTGAAGGGCACGACCAGGGGGCATTTTGAGTTGTACTTCATCCTTGGAGCAGAGGGATCTGTTCGGTACATATGGAGGAAGCTTGGTTGTCATGTAGCCCAGCACCATGTCATGCAAGTATTTGAACGCTAGCATCAAGTCCTTGAAGACAATGCTTAGCTATGGGCAGCCAGTGAGCCAACGATAAAGCCTGAAGACAGGGTCATGGGCATGGAGGTTTTTTTAGAAATCTGCTGTATTTTGTATATGCTGGAGCTGTTGTATGTTCTTTGCTGTGATACCGTTGAATAGTGCATTGCTATAATCCACGTGGGAGAGGACTAAGGCATAGAGTAGTTGGGTGAAGTCAGACTCAGTAAAGTAGTTCCTTATTTTTTTGGAGCTGTTGCAGGTAGTAAAATGAGGAAGATAGAACCTGAGAGATATGGTTGGAAAGCAAAAGGTTATAGTCAAGGGTATATGTACTAAAAGTGGGAAGGCTAAAGGATTTACAATCCCAACTAAAATATACAAAAAAGAAACATTCAATGCTCATAGCAGTATGGACACAGAATGTTCTCTCTGCCAAGAGCAAACATCTTGAAATAAATTGATAAGGTGGTATATCAAATGTTTAATAAACTTGAATGTTAGAGGCATTCCGAAAAGCTGCACGCATAGTTACAGGACCCTTTTTCAGCACATCTAACTTGCACGCCCTCTCAGCTTGCTCCGTCTTTCAACTGTTTGCCGGTTGTGGCAGCGTTCTTGATTCTCCTCCTTCCTGTTTGGCAACGGGTTCCTGATGAAGGGGCATTTCGAGTCCCTGAAACTGGGCTTGGTTGGACCTGGTTATGAGGTTATGCAGGAATACTGCTCTCCTTGTTCGACTACAGACCAACGGACAAATTTTCAAGCTAAGTCTGAGTTTTTTGTTAGGAGTTGGCTGGGGGGCTCTTTCAGCGGGATATCCTGCTCTACCTATGCACTTATGTGATTGATGAATTTTTAATATCACTGTTTAAGTTTCAACACTATTAATTACTTTGAGCACACGTGAGGTGTCCAGTGATGGTGTGCGGGCAGAGGTTGGTTAACCTGTGCCTTGTTGTGTAAAGCGCTGGAGAATTCTCTCCCTTCGCTGACCTCTCACACCGAGGACAGCCCGTTTCACACATTAATTTAGTTACTGTTTAATTACTTATTGTCTTTTCACTAGTGCTTATGTATGCAGGTTGGCCCCCTTTAAGAACCCATTGACTTTTACTGCTTTTTTGCGTATCTTTTGAAGTATCTATAGCAGTCGTATTTGGAGAACGGGTGTTGTGTTGTGCTTTTACATAGCTGTGCAAATGCCAAGAAGTTTGTTCAATTCCTATGGCATTTAGCGTGCACTGCTCAGCAGCACATTTAATATCTGGATGCATTTTCAAGCCAGTAGCAAAAGTCCAAAACACAGTATCTCTTGATAAATGGGAGATATGTTAAGCCAGAACGCAGTACTGCATTAGTTTTGGGGATTTATTCAAACAAATTAGGTGTTTTCTTTTAACTTTTCCCATATTTATATTCTCAACAGTTACTGTGCTTTGGCTTTTCCAAGCAGTGCAGTTATCAGGTTCTCTTGATTCTGAGTTTTGTGAAGAGTATTTATGTCATTATCGTCTCTGGAATCACTTTTGTGATTCTACTACTACTACTCATCATTTCTGTAGTGTTGCTAGGCGTACACAATGCAGTATATTGAAACATTCAAGAGACAGTCCCTGCTTAGTAGAGCTTATAATCCAATAAAACAAACAGGACAAGTAGTGGGGGTTAGGGAGTTTCTCAGGCATGGCTGCTTTACAAGCAAGCAAATGAGGGTTAAGAGTTAAAAGCAACCTCGAACAGGGGCTTTTAGCCTGGATTTGAATACTGCCAGGGACAGACTGACTCAGGCAGTCTGAAGCTGTATCCCATCAGGCCTACCTTGCCCTCTGTTAATTTTACTGGTTTCACAAAAACATTTTGTTCTGTAAACTGAAGAAGTGCTGAAGATGTGCTTTTATTCAAATTGCATTTGGGCTGTGTGGAGGCTTCAAGGAGTGACACACAAACCTGCCAGCTTTTATCATTTCTTCTGCTGTGTTATCGCTGTGTTTAATGCTTGCTATTTAGTTTTTAATGTGCTTCTCTTCTTTGAGGGATGGCCAAATCACATTTTATTCATAAATAGATGAATTATATTTTACCTCTCATTCTGTATGACAGACATTTATCTGTGATCGTTCCACAATTTTTATTGCAGTAAAGTGGTTATTCAATGTTTGTTTATTTTTTTTTCCTGTCTCCTTCCACATGTTCTACCCATACACTTATCTGTGTTACTACTGAACTTCTCTCACTAACATAGCTAAAGAATGGTAATACACCTTACATTATGGACTGCTAGATACCGTCCTGACTACCTTCCTGTTTGCCTCTACCTTTCCAGATAATTTTCTCCTTTTCCATCTGGGATGTACCTATTAAATACTAACCTCATAGCCTTTCCCTTTTTAGCTACCCTTTTTGAAAACCAGACATGCCTTAGAGCAGAAGAGTAGTCTACAGTAATAGTTAGTGGCAGCAGCCTGAGAATCTTGAAGTGGGTTTCAATTCCCATTGCAGCTTTTTGTGACTCTAGGCAAGTCACTTAATCCTCCATTGTCCCAGGTACAAAATAAGTACCTATATATTTATTTATTCAATTTTTTTTAGCCCGTCCTCCCAAAAGAGCCCAGAACGGGTTACAAAGAATATATTGGTGCATTAAAATTATAAGTAAGATAGGTACTTTGAAAATCCCTTACTGTCCCTAAGGCTCACAATCTAACTAAAGTACCTAAGAACAAACAAATTAGCAAATAATAGAGAGGTATATAAAGATAGAAGAAAAAAGTGAGATATGAAGCATCCTAACAAGAATACATTGAACTCTCAATGCCACACTTTTAAAGCAAAATGTACATTCTAAATAATAATATAATGGAAAAAAACTAAATTAAATAAAAATATAATTTTAAGAATTAAAAGAAAGAAATGTAAAAAGAAAGAAAAACGTTAGAAGGAAGGAAAAAAATATGTAAACTGCTTTGAGTGTAACCACAGAAAAGTAGAATATCAAATCCCATCTCTTTCTGTAATGTAAATGCTGTTGCCCCTACAGTAACTTGTTTCCTGCCACTCAGTCCTCCTATCCCATGTTTATTAGGTTTTATTATTAGGTTTTTTTAATATACCGCCTATCAAGGTTATCTAAGCGGTTTAGCAATCAGGTACTCAAGCATTTTCCCTCTCTGTCCCAGTGGGCTCACAATCTAATGTACCTGGGGCTTTGGAGGACTAAGTGACTTGCCCAGGGTCACAAGGAGCAGCGCGGGGTTTGAACCCACAACCCCAGAGTGCTGAGGCTGTAGATCCAACCACTGTGCCACACACTCCTCCACACACACTCCACACACTCCTCCACCAGTGCTTTCCTTTTTTTCTCCATATTTTTATTAAATTTTCAAAAAGTACAAAGTTATTAACATATCAAAAGGCAGATACATAGGAACAAAGTTAAAACAATAAATTTGATTCTATTTATTCTATAATCTTTTCACCATAATATCCTTATTGCCCCAAATAACAGAATTATACAATTTGAGAGGCGAAGAGGGTAATATGAGGAGCTGCTGAAAAGTTCTCAGCCCAACCAAATCAAGGCAGTCTCCATCAAGGGCTATGCACAGTCCAGCGATTTCCACTTTTATTGTTCCATATTTTTCCGAAGGAACCAAAAGAGTAGAAAATCACTGGACTACGTGTATAGCCTTCGATGGAGACTTTGTTGGATGGGTTGAGAACTTTTCAGTGGTGCCTCTTTATTCAAATGAGCAAAAGCAGCAGATGTGATAAAGATTGCATTATTATTCTTTAAATTCAGAATATTGACCTACATGTGACTCATTCCTGCCTTTGCTCTTAGTACTCTGTAATCCCAAGTGACCACCTAGCATCGGAAACAATTTTCCCCAATTCATTGTAAGTACCAGATCCAGACTTGCACCCTCCTTTCAAGGGGGGAGAGGAGGGGAAGATCTGTTATCAACTGCCCAAGGAATGTTTTGTGATGAGAGTTCAGGAACCCCCCTCCACCAGCTATTGCTACAATTGGTCTATAGATTTCATCAATGTAAATGCCAACACAATTTTCCTTTCCTAAAATAAAGCGGTGTGGTAGCTGTGTAAGTCCACTTTTAAAGGTAATAAACAAAAATAAAACAAAGAGAAGAAAATAAAAACATACCTGTTTTACTGGACTAACTACATTTTTTGATTAGCTTTTGAAGGCAATATCCCCTCCTTTTACTAAATTGCGATAGTGGTTATTAGCGCAGGGAACCACACTGCTCCCGAACTCTATGAGCGTTGGGAGCAGCGCGGAGCATTCAGCGTGGCTCCCTGCGCTAATAACCCCTATCAAAGTTTAGTAAAGGGGGAGAGGTATGTTTATATTCAGATCAGTCATTTCTGATCGGAAGAAGGTTGCTTTGAAAACCTAATCAAAATGTACTGCTAATCCAATAAAAAAGACATCATCTTTTTTTTTTTTCTTTGTTTTACTTTTATTAACCTTTCTAAAATAACCCACAATGCCTCTTTTTCTCCCCTGTATTTCAGCTACTTTGAAGTTATTCCTTACATAAATTTCTAACAACGACAACAAAAAGGATCAGGGCTAGTGGGGCAGCCTCCACCTTCCAATGGGAAAAAGAAGCACGTTCATGAAATTTTGGTTTGGAGACTTGGTGTGATTGAAGAATTAGAATAGGAACGGAAATTATTTAAGGGGGAAAGGAGATGGGACTTGATATGCCACTTTTCTGTGGTTACAATCAAACCTAGCTTTGTTGGTTGGGCTGAGAACTTTTCAGCGGCACCTTGTATTTATTATGTACCTGGGGGCAAGAGAGGGTTAAGTGATTTTCCCAGGTATTTTTGAGATTCCTGCTTGGTCCTCAGTCTCAAGAAAGGTACAAAATCTTCTAGATCATGGGCTTATTGGTACATCTCATTCTATAATTGGTTACCCATTTTCAAGTGCCCTAATACCATGCAGTGAAAGCTTATTCTATAAGGGCTCCTGGGTGCCCACATTCCATTGCAGAATACCAGTTCAACTCTACTGTAGCACCTCAAATCTAGGCACCTGCAGTTTACACCAGCCACAGACCTGATGTAACTTTGGGAGCTAAAGGCATCAAGGACACATGCAATTTTCAGCCTTTTGTATGTGGCAGCACCTCCCATGTGAACTTGCTCTTTGCAATTACACATAAGAACATAAGAATTGCCGCTGCTGGGTCAGACCAGTGGTCCATCATGCCCAGCAGTCCGCTCATGCGGTGGCCTTCTGGCCAAAGACCAGTGCCCTGAGACTAGCCCTACCAGCGTACGCTCTTGTTCACCAGGAACTTGTCTAACTTTGTCTTGAATCCCTGGAGGGTGTTTTCCCCCATGACAGACTCTGGAAGAGCGTTCCAGTTTTCTACCACTCTCTGGGTGAAGAAGAACTTCCTTACGTTCGTACGGAATCTATCCCCTTTTAACTTTAGAGAGTGCCCTCTCATTCTCCCTTCCTTGGAGAGGGTGAATAACCTGTCCTTATCTACTAAGTCTATCCCCTTCAGTACCTTGAATGTTTCGATCATGTCCCCTCTCAATCTCCTCTGTACACACTAATCCTCAGGTTCTATATGTGGCACTTCAACTGCATGATGCTGGTTATTCGGTGTGACAAGTGCTATGGAGTTTTACTTTGTCCCCTTGTTTTCTCTGCTTACATTCTCTGAGAGACAGTGTGGTGTAATTGCAAGATCCTTTGTTGACTCCAGATGCAGGCTGTTCTGCTGAAACACGGCCGTGTCGAGCCAGCCCTACGTTTTATGTCCGACTGGTTCCTCATATTGAATAAACAATAGTTGATTGGAAAGCCTCTGACTCTTCACTTCACTTCTTGGACTCCCGTGTTCATATTGCGATGAGGTTGATATCTCCTCCTTTGTTGTTTTTTTCTCTTTCCCTAAATTGGGCACCAATATTTCGTGACTGATCCAAGATATGTGCCTAACTAAATTGGTTAAATGAGCCAAACTGGGTGCTAATTGGAACCAATTTGATTGTATGCACATATTTTGTTATGCGCTATTCTAAAGTGCACCCAAATCCCCCAGTGCGCAACCCTAAAGAGGGTGTGGCCATGAAAGATACATGGGTGGGTCATGGGCATTCCTAAAATTTGCATGCAGCATTATCAAATACCGGGGATGTGCGCATAAATTGGGTGCCAGGGATTACACTTGGTTTACATTACATTACATAACATTAGGGACTTCTATTCCGCCTATACCTTGCAGTTCAAGGCGGATTACAAAAGAGCTAACTGGACATTTCCAGTGAAGTTACAACAGTTTTGGGTTTGTTTGTTTTTTTCGGTTACAAGGGAGGAGAGGTAGCTGGATTAATTCCGGAAGAACTTGCAAATTGGATATTAAATTGACTGTACGTTACTATGTGATATAACAAATAGATTACAGTTAGAGTACAAATAAGATTAAGTTACATTTCAGGGATCTGAATATTTGGTTGGTGTTTTGGGGAGGAAGAGATTATTTAAGTGGAGGTTTTGGGGGAGAATTTATCTAGGAGGAGGGGGAAGGGTTGAGTTAAGATATCTGGATAAATTTTTTGAAAAGTAGGGTTTTGATTTCTTTTTGAAAAGTTTTGAAGTCGCCCATTGCCGTCAACAGGTTGGAGATGGAGTGGTTAAGTTTTGCTGCTTGCGTCGCCAACAGGTGTAAGTCCTGGTACTCAAATTTGGGCACAGACACCGGCACTCAGTGCTATTCTACAAGTGCTCATCGTTGAGTGCCCATTATTGAAAAGCATTGAGCACCAATATTTTTCAGTGCTGCTTTTTGAGTGCCATTTCTGTGCACCCTTACAGAAGAGTGCTTAGCTTCTTTGCTGCCACTAATAAGGGTAAGCTTACCTATGAAAGCATAGGCATTTCTGTATAATCATGTGCGCAAGACTGACATTTAAACGTTGGCACACCCTTAAGGACTTACAAATGATATGAACAGGTGCGAACTTAAGAAAAGCCATGTTAGGTCAGACCAAGGTCCATTGACTTGATTCTCTGACAGTGGCCTGTCTGGTTCACAAGTACCTAGCACATTCCCAAAAGTAGATCTATTTCTTATAGAAATGAACAAAGCCACATGGCTTATTTGTATGGACTTTTTCCTCCAAGGACTTCTCCACACCTCTTTTTGAACACTGTTTTGTTAGTCACCTCCATCAACAGATTCCACAGCATAATTATACATTCTATGAAGAACCCCCCCCCCCCAACTTTTCTACAATCTGTGTTCATTCTGCTGGTTATATAATTTCATGGAGTGATCTCTTGTTTGTGTTTGGTAGGTTAACCAACTGTTACCTATTTAACTGTTTCACCCCCATTTATGATTTTATAAACATCTATCAAACCCACTATGCCAGTTTTAGCCTAAAATAGGGACGGAGGGACTGTGGGGCTGAGAGAAGGAAGAAGCTCATGTTTTTTGTTTCTGTCTGAAAGGCGCTTACAGCAGGGGCTACAGGGCCGGGGTCAGGTCATCTGGACAGAGAGATATGAGGGGCTGGACTCCTACTGCCTTGACAGAAAGGGTGGGGGTCACAGGGTGGGGTTTGGCAGCAGTCTGTATAATTCTGAGTCTCACTGGCTCTCTCCAACACCTGCTGCAAGACATAAGCCAGTTGTTCTTCTTCTTGTACACAACCAAAACAAAGATGGTGTGCTGGACCAGTGCGGAGAAAGCTGCCATTAATTGTGTGTGGCAGAAGGTGGATGTGGAGAAGGAAGGACCAGAGATTCTCAGCAGGTAAGCACACAAGTATCTCCTCTGTTTCCTCAATTATCCATTTTTATTTTTTCTTTTACAAGCTGTTTGTTGTTTCCCCCCCCCCCCCCAAAAAAAAAAACTGGATTTTTTTTTTTCTTCTCCAGAGATTTCTTCTGTTTTCAATTGTTTCACTCACTTTCTCTCTTTGTCTACATCTTTGTTATGGTGGAATTGTCTGCTGTCACTTATAAAGTAGATTGTCTAGTGATATATTTGCACCCTTCAGCCCTGGCTTTCTCTCCCTGCTCCTTGTAAGTGTCCTATCAAATGCTTAAGCAACCATCCTCCTTTCTTCCCCCTCTGATAACTGCATTTTCCTTCTTCTCTAGAGTAATGGTTGTATACCCCTGGACCCAAAGATACTTTCCCTCTTTTGGGAACATGTCCAGCCCTGCAGCCATCATCAACAATGCAAAGGTCTCCGCCCATGGCAAGAAGGTGCTCTTTGCTCTGGGAGAAGCTGTCAGTCACCTGGATAATATCAAGGGAACCTTTGCCAAGCTGAGTGAATTTCATGCTGATATCCTCCATGTGGACCCGCATAATTTTAAGGTAAGAAACAGTCACAGAATACTATCATTGTATCCATTATATAAGTATTCACAAAACCCTCCCTCCAAAGAGCTTGCACCATCAATTTTATTTATTATGTATGTATATATATATATATATGTATTCATTGGCCTTTATTAACTTTGCATATACAGGCAGGTAAAGTGGTCGGCTAAAGTGGGGGTGCATAGGACAGTGGTCTATTCATAGAAAATGACAGCAAGTAAAGGCCTATCCAGTCTGCCCATCCATACTATCTATGATCCCTTTCTTTCTCCTTTAGAAAGCCTATGAGCTTGTCCTGTTATCTTGACCTCACATAGTCTTCAATTCCACTACCTTCACTGGGAGGCCAGTCCATGTATCCACCTCCCTTTCTGTAAAGTATTTGCTGCTGCTGCTGCTACTACTACTATTTATCACTTACATAATGCTAAAGTGTATGCAGCACTGTACGTTTTGACATTTAATAGACAGTCCCTGCTTGGAAGAGCTTAAACTCTAACTTGGACAGACATGACATATAGGGTTGGGAACATAGAACCCAAGATGATAGGAGTTGAAAGCACTCTTGAAGAGGTGAGCTTTTAACTGGACCTTGAACACTGCCAGAGACAGAGCCTGCCTTAGGGATTCGGGCAGCTTCTTCCAAGCATACAGTGCAGGCAGGTAGAAGGGTCTGGAGCTGACAGAGGCAGAGAAGGGCACAGAAAAGAGGGACTTACCAAATGAGCACAGCTCATGTGTGTGTGTGTGTGGGTTAGTGAGGGGCAGCTAAGTGAGTATCTGCTTAGGTTGTTCATGACATCTTTGTTCTCCTTGAGATAGACTCGAATCTCACTAACCTCGTTGAGAATATAATAGAATGAATAACAAAATTTCAGTCATGGGCCCTTACTGTACAAATGAAACTGAATGAGTCCAAAACAAAATTACTTTGGCTTGGCCCACAATTAGAGCAGCTACCTTTGTCCATTCTGTTGCCCTCAGAACCCTCATTGCAAATTGAATTCTCAAGTAAAGTTTTGGGTGTCATTATAGATTCTATGCTTTCATTCAACGACTATCATAATTCCTAGATTAAAAAAAAATGCTTTTTCAGTCTCCATCTATTGAGGAAAGTGAGATCCTATTTCCATCAACATTTTGCTGTCCTTGTTCAATCAATCATTCTTTCGAGGCTGGACTATTGTAATTCAGTCTATTTAAGCCTGACCAAGAAAAGTCTTCAAGTGATCCAGAATACTGCGGCCAGGCTGATCTTTGCAAAAAGTATATTTGATCATGTCTCTCCGCTTCTGTAAAAACTTCATTGCCTTCCAATAATTTCCAGGGTTTATTTTAAATGCACCTGCTTAACATTCAAGATCTTGCATGGATGGCATCCTTCCCCCTTTAATTCCCCTATCGTGGAATTCTGTAAGATCTGATATCACCAGATCTACTCAAAAATTTAAATTGTCCTTTTCAACTTCGAAAGGCGTTATCCACATTGGCAACTAGGGAAATCTCTATTTTTCAAAATTACTGAGTTGTGGAATAATTTTTCTGTTCAACTGCACGATCTGGACTCTTTCCAACTATTTTGAAAACATCTGAAAACCTGGCTATTTTCAAAGTTGTAAATTCCACTCCTCTCCATACTATTCCAAATTCAAATGTACTTGTTCTCTTTTCTAATTTTTGTAAACCGTGCCGAGCTCTATTGTTATAGAGAAGATGTGGTATATAAGCGTAAAGTTTAGTTTATAATACAGTTCTCTTTCTCCCTTCCCATAAACTGCCAAGCTCCATACTGTTTCATGCAAATGGATTCCCATGAGAGCCATACCTAGATTTGGGCATAGTTAATATAGGCTACTACTAAGAACACTCCAAACCAAAAAGAAGCTGTCTCCCACTCAGGGTCATCACCATGGACTAATACCTCCACTCCCGCTTTTCAATTTCCAGAGAGAATTCAGCTTGGTTCTCTGAGCCATGTTCTTATCCTGTCATCATGGTTGTGGCTGCCCCTGCCACAGTCTTAAATCCAGCCTTGATCAGAGCAGACCTCATCTTCTGTTCTGTAGATCCATAAGCAGGAAGTGGTCTTAAGATCCTTAGCACACAGGCATATTTCTTGTACTGCTTATTGATCAGTGGCATTTCTGTCTCCAGATTAGGTTCCAAGGGTCACATCCCCTTTCTATTGCATGCAGAAACAAAGATTTTTAACTAGCTGATTTTTTTTCTTTTCTGCTAAGAAATAATCTATTGCCATCAAAGAGTGTGGAAGTAGTCAAGATTTATGTGTTCTCTTTTCCTGTTTTCTGATGCATAAAAATGTATTCACCTTTCTCTCATTACAGCTTCTTAACCAGACACTGGTGATTGTACTAGCTCGCAAACTTGGTTCAGCCTTCACAATGGAAGTACAAGCTGCCTGGGAGAAGTTTGTTGCTGTAGTAAGTGCAGCTCTTGCCAAAGGTTATCAATGAATGGCCACGCTGGAGGATACACTGATTAATCTGCAAGGATTAACAACACATGTGAGCTAGAGATGGTTCCGCTGTATGAATCATAGCTGTGTCATTGAAGCAGGAAATTAAATAAAAAAGTTGTCTTCTTTCAACATGGCTCATTTCTTCTATCAGGCGTGGTCAATAAAGTACCATTTAAAGGACTACCAAAACAGTGCAGTCTGCACCAAAACCCCCATACTATAGTATGTGAAGATATTTTATGTATACATAAACAAATACCCATGCACACTCCTCTGTATATATAGACCTTATAATCTATAAGCAAAGGACTATGTGTTTATTTATATATCAAATAGCTTCAAAAGTATTGAAAAGTACAGTCCTGGAGTGAGTGGGTGGTTGGATGGATAAATATTCAGATCTCATATACACAGACCTGCTCACTGTAGGACAGTGCTTATGAACACTCTACTGGAGTCAGACATTTCCAGGATTGACCCAATGAATTTGCATAAAATATAATGCATTACCAACACAGAAAAATGCATCTTATGTATATTCCTGAATATCCGACTGGCAGGTGGGTTTCTAAGGGAGCTGAAAAGCACTGCACTAGGAAATAGACAAAAAAATAACAAACAAGCCCAGGAAAGATATGATAAAGTCTGGGCAGTCTTGTTGAGAGGGGAGATAGGTAGTTTGGGGTTGGGTCCAAGTAAGCTTGTTATTCTGTCACAGTGGTAGAAAATCAACATCCGAGTAGCCTTGTGGTATTAGGCAAAAGGGAGGTAAGGGCTGCTAAAAAGACTGGCACACTAAGTCTATGTTGCAAGGTTGGCAAGACAGCCTTTTCCACTACCTCCTTCCTACCCCAATGCCCTCCCCCATTTAATTTTCTCACCATTGTGTGTGCGTGAGATTCATGCGCTTTCATGTATAAGATACAAGTTTAGAAACATGCACTTAATTTATTTGTAGTTCACCTATCTATAATTTTGCTTTTGAGTCACATGATAGCTGCAGATGTTTTGGTACCCTACTAACTTAAACAATCACCCTAATTTCATGGAAAGAGGGAGCATATTGGTTTTAGTGTGTAAATTGATGCAATTGTTATTGTTAAAGGTCATGCATCAACTACATGAAATTAAACATTTTTACATAGTAGCACAATCTGATTAAGGCTTTTCTCCACACCTACAGTTATTCACAGCCCAAGTCTGGTACCAGTGTTTCCCAAGTGGGTGTCAGAGTATCCTTTAGCCTAATTTTTATGTTATCCAGAATAAAAATTCCAGAAACAGACATTTCAGTGAATGGGAAGTTATATGCTATTATGCTCAAAGAGGTTAGTTGGGAATAAAGATATATATTATCTCTCTCTCTCAGTATATATATATATATATATATATATATATATATATATATATACACATACACACAGTATATACTGTATATATAACTTTTCTTTTTTTTTACAGAAAGGATGAATAATGTAAAATAGTCTCCTAGGTGTAGCAGTAGGCCAAAAACAGTAAGCACATTTAACAATAAGTACAAATGATCCTTCCTTGCAAAAATGAGAAGGAAAGTGGAAGAAAAACTAGGCCCTATATTACACTAAGAAGTAAATTGGACAGACTGGATAAGCCTTCACAATGTGTATCAGCCAGTCAGCTTTTCAGTGTACTGACAGTGAATATGCGTGACATATTCTACCATGAAGAACATGCAAATATATCTCAAGAATATTCATTGTGAACATCCTGAAAATCTGACTGACCAGGGGTCTCCCCAGGACAGGTTTGGGAACCACTGTTCTATATGAAGAAAGAAACACACTAGGCATGTTTTAGCCCAGTATCACATGTGCCTCCTATGTCATCTCTTTAATCTTTTTCTCACCCGAGTCTGGGAGTTAGAAGATCAAATGCAGGAGACCAAACTGACATTTGGGGCATTCAACTTTCCAGAGTAGCTACAGAGCTGCCACAAAGCCATGAGAATAATCAGAAATAAAACAATTGCATGCAGATTTTAAAAAATGATTTAACTATAATTTGATGACAGTAAACATAAAAATTACTTGTCACTACACTAAGGGTCTCCAAACCTCCAGAGAGGATATTAATCTGTGGTTGTCTTAAACATAAATATCCTCCTAGCAATAGGCATCTTGCCTCTTATATACAGGGGCTGTGCTGGAACCACTGCTTTTTAATATATACAATGACTACGGAACACTCAATGAAGTTACTGGGAAATACTTTTAAAACCAATAGGAGGAAATTTTTTTTTCCACTCAGAGAATAGTTAAGCTCTGGAACGTGGTAAGAGCGCTTAGCGTAGCTGGTTTTAAGAAAGGGTTGGACAAGTTCCTGGAGGAAAAATCCTTAGTCTGTTATTGAGAAAGACACTGCTTGCCCTGGCTCAGCAGCATTGAATATTGCTACTCCTTGGATTTTGGCCAAGTACTAGTGAACTGGAATGGCCACCGTGAGAACAGGCTACTGGGCTTGATGGACCATTGGTCTGACCCAGTAAGGCTATTCTTATGTTCTTATGAATGATCTAGAAATAGGAATAACAAGTAAGATAATTAAATTTGCTGATGACATAAAGTTGTTGAATCGCAACACAATTATGAAAAATTGCAACATGACCTTCTAAGACTGGGCATTAAAATGGCAGATGACATTTAATGTGAGCAAGTGCAAAGTGATGCATGTGTGAAACAGGAACCTGAACTATAGCTATGTTATGCAGGGTTCCACATTAGGAATCACTGCCCATGAAAAGGATCTAGGTGTCATTGTGGAGATAAGTTGAAACTGTCAGCTCAATGTGCAGCGGCAGCTAAGAAAGCAAATAAAATGTTAGGAATTATCAGGAAAGGATAACAAAGATGAAAATGTTATAATGCCCTTGTATCACTTTATGGCATGGCCACACCTCAAATACTGTGTGCAATTCTGGTCGCTGTCTCTTAAAAAAGATTTAGCAGAATTAGAAAGGTACAGAGAAGGGCGGCAAAAATGATAAAAGGAATGGACAAGGCTGAAGCAGCTAGGGCTCTTCAGCTTGGAGAAGAGATGGCTCAGTGATAATATGATAGAGGTCTATAAAATACCGAGTGGAGTGGAAAGGGTAGATATGAAACATTTATTTACTCATTCCAAAAATACTAGGACTAGAAGGCATACAATGAAGCTAAGTAGTAGTAAATTTAAAACAAACCGCACAAAATATTTCTTCATACACTGTGTACTTAAACTCTGGAATTCGTTGCTAGAATGTGGTAAAATAAGTTAGCTTGGCAGGGTTTAAAAAAAGGGTTGGATAATTTTCTAAAAGAGAAGTCCATAGACCAATATTGAGATGGCCTGGGAAAATCCACTGCTTATTCCTAGGATAAGCAGCATAAAATCTGTTTTACTACTTGGGCTCTAGCTAGGTACTTGGGTTCACCACTGTTGGAAACAGGATCCTGGGCTTGATGGACCCTTCAGTCTGTCCCAGTGTGGCATTTCTTATCTATTAAAATCCTTACTAAAATGTTGCGGTAAGTTTAGAATATTGTAACTCATAAATGCAATAAAATTTTAAGGGGTGATACTATACTCAAAGCATTAAAACGGGTAGGAGATGCTCTTGGCTGTTTAAATCTGTTGTGCGGGGCTATCCAGCAGAACTTAATGAGACAGTGTTGCTGAAATATCCCCTAACTGCCTATGCCAAAACCAGCTAGTTTGTGAGCAGTCCAGAACTGGAGTTAAGGTAGAGTACAAGCTTAGCTTAGTGGACTGAAAATTACTGTGCACAGCTGGCTGAGCAACTGCTAAAAGTTAGGTCTGAGAAAAGGCTGCCCTAACTTTATGCAGGGAGTTAACCAGGCATCGGTCTGAATATCAGGTCCTGGTTAGGGTTACCAGACATCAGGGAAAACCCAGACATGCTCCCTAGTCCTAGTATTTTTGGAAAGCGTAAACAAGCAACTTGCATCTATTCATTCCCCTATTGGGGAAAGTTCAGTCTCATTGCTTTGTTAAAACCAGGCAGTCAGTGTTGCCATGCTCCTGAGTTCCAGAACTGCTGGTATGCAGGCTTTCAACTCTGGAGTTTCCTCACCTATCAGGCTTTACAGCAGTGGTTCTCAACCCTGTTGGGTTTTCAAGATATCCCTAATGAATATGCATAAGACATATTTGCATGCCTGTCTCCTCTATTATAAGCAAATCTCTCTCATGCATATTCATTAGGGATATCTTGAAAACCCGACTGGCTGGGGGTTCCCTAGGACAGGGTTGAGGAACCACTGCTTTACAGGAAAACTCCAGCTCAGTATCACCTGACACTCCTTCACAGAAATCCCCAAGGACCCCCAGGAGTTCTCTTCCATTTATTTGGAACAAATATTAAAGGAAACAAAACTGAAAAGCAGGAGGAAAATGCAACTGAAGTGAATTCATATACAAAAGTAAGAGAAATAAGGAAAAAATTAGGCATAGCCTAAACCTGAGATAAATATTTTAAGCCAGTGTTTCTCAATTCGGTCCTGGAGTATCCCCTTGCCAGTTTTTCAGGATATCCACATTGAATATACATAAACTTGATTTGCATACACTGCCTCCATTATATGCATATTTCTTTCATGCATATTCAGTGTGGATATCCTGAAAACCTGACTGGCAAGGGAGTATTCCAGGACTCAATTGAGAAACACTGTTCTAAATCACATATCATTGCCATGAATCTTAAAAAAAAAAAAAAGTCTACAGCCTAGGAGGAAAACTTCCCAGAATCTGAAAAAGGAGAAGAAATTTGATCTTCCAACTGCCAATTTTGTCCCTCCAGACCATTCTGGTTGAAAGAGTTCATGCTCTCCTTCTAGCATATGGAGACCAAGAATCACCAATATAATGACATCAAGATATTAGTAACCTATGCCCCCTTATCAGGCAATATTTCTGTCTACAGCAAATGGTAGTTGAGTATCTTCTGCAATCTCAGTTGGTCTGGTAGACCTTAACTGGGGAACCTCTATATCAAAGATTGGCAAGGGATCCCTGGACTTTTAAAAAACACAAACTAAAAAGAAATTAGGAGTAATCAAGAGGTATGGTAATCTTTAACATCTTTATTGTCAACATTGTGGAAGGGCTAGAAAGAAAGATTTATTTGTTTTGTGGGCAACATGAAAATCAGCACCAGGATAGACATATTGGAGGGACAGCTGAAAAGAAAGATGATTTTCATAATTTGCAAAAAGTGTCAAGGGTCTTATGCTTGCACTTGAATCCAAAAGTTAAAAAATGCTAAACTGTGCAAGCAGATACAGAAATCCAAGAAATGCATACCACTTGAAAGGAAAAAAAACAAGTTCTTAAATAATAAATGGGTGAGGTGGTCTTCATCTCTTACAATCTGAAGGGAGCCTGGAAGGTACTCCAGTCAGGGTTGGGAATCTTCCTCTAGTAAAGAGGAAATAGGACTGAAAATATATATATTATCTTAACAAGACAACTTGTTAAAAAAAAAAAAAAAAAAAAAAAAAAGTTGCTGCATCTCCAGGTCATTAAGCTAGCTGGCAAATGGATTGGCATGGAGGGTGACATCCTTGATGCGGACCTCAGTGAGCGGTCTGAAGTTCTTTTCATTCACAGGGAGTTTCTCCAGCTCGTCTAATGTATCCAGTCCATCAATCACTCTGCCCAGAAGGAAGAAAATGTCAGAACCATCTGAGCCTGGGCACTAATCCCCTGATAATAATAATAACAGTTTATATACCGCAATACCGTTAAGTTCTATGCGGTTTACAAAAGATTAGTGGAGTACAAGTTGAGTTGACGTACAAGTTGAGTTAACTTAAGGGATGTGGGAATAATGGGGAGAAAGGGCAAGAGATCTGCCATTGATGCACAGTTTATAATCTAAATCACTTTCTCCTGGAATCTACATATGGCTCCCAGATTTTGGCATCCTTCTGAGACATGCTTGCAATGTAATTGTCTTAACGAGATGTTAGCCATCAATAATTGGATACCTACAACCACGTGACGTTAATTGGCACCAAATTGAATTTGCATGTGCATCTGGTTGTCACTATTCCATAACGCTGGGTGCCTAAATCCCATAGCACACAACCCAAAAGTGAACGTGGTCATGGGAAGGTCAGAGGCATTCCAAGTTGTGTGCAGTGCTAGAGAATAATGGGTCAGTGCACCCAACTTGAGCACCTAGATCTAGTTTTAGCAGGCGTAAGCCTAAAGCTCAAGTTGAGCGCAGGAATCCGTGCTAAGTGCTGTTCTATAAAGGACATGTGTCCTATAGAATAGCATTTAGCACTGATCTTTTCCGGCACCCATTTTTGAGTGCCATTTATAAAATTTCACCCTTTATGTTTGTACCTCACTTCTAATTCTTGCTCTATCTTTGAATCTGTGTGTGACCTTGGAACAAGCGATGTCTCACTGTTAATTCCCAGCTCATGCAATAACTTTCTTGTGTATACTCTCGAGATGAACCTCTTTAGTCATCCTGCAGTTCTATTCCCATGTTCTGCTACTTTGTGGGATTTGGGGGGATGATAAATATAGCTGCTTGGGCCTCCGTTCTCTCTCAATCATTTGTACTTTCTCTCCTTATAGATTAAGAATGTGTCCCACGCACTTTCCAAATACAGTGTACTTCATGTCCAGGTGAGGCTGCTTTCCATAGGTTAGGAAAAACTGCGATCCATTGGTGTTGGGGCCATTATTTGCCATTGACACCACGCCGCGGACACTGTGCTGAAGAGGAAGAGAGGAAGTTAAGTGAAACAGCTATTTTTTCTACTTCAGAAAAATTCTGCTTGGTTAGTATTCTCATGTAGTTGATATGTGAGTAAAAAAGCACTGGCACTGGATTACCTTCAAATACTCGCTAAACTCATCCTCAAATTTTCTGCCCCAGATGCTGGTCCCTCCTTTCCCAGTCCCTGCTCCAAAAAGGAGAAATTATTTCAAATATTATATTTAAAAACTGCTTCACCCATTAAACAAAAGTTTTACTAAAGGGCAGTAGGATGCACAATGCCCAGATTTAAATGCAGGACTTTCTCACATGTCAAACCCAGATTTTACATGAACTTTAAGGCATGTTTTCTTTCTTCTCTGTTTTTGCAGGTCCATTAGCATTCAGTACCTGTAAAAAGTTAAATGTGGGAGAACTTACTGCCTCCTATTTAGGAGGTGATATGCTCTTGCACTAGTTAGTGCAAGGTGAATCTATGGTGCTAGTTTGTTAATGCTTCCATGCCCATTCTCTGCCCATGATACAGCCCCTTTATTCAAACGTACTCTCAGTTTACAAAAAAAGAGCCCAATGCTGCATCAGGGACAAATCAACCAGTTGATGAGTGACATGCAACTTACACCAAAACTACAATAAAAATGTGCCTGGGTCTGTTGCAAATGGTATGCTAAAGCATCTCGTGGTATTTCTGACATGTGCTACTAACAAGCTAAAAAAAAAAAAAATTTATTTTTTTCAACATGCGGGCATGTCTGGGGGCAGAGAGTGGACATGGCTGATCTAATCAGAGCACAGTTACATTACTGTTTATTGTGTGAGCTCTTAGCACCTAATGAAAGATTAGGTTTATACCTTCAATAATCTTCTTTCTGTTAGTCCCTGGAGGATTCCATATGCTAGGAGTTCAATCCCAACCCGGAAGTTGGAGAAATCCACAACTTTTCCGAGCACATGCTCCACCCCCTTAGCCTGAGAGCTAGTAAACATATCCAGTAGTAAATCAAGTTTCTAAAAGGAGCTACTGCAAACCTCAGAGGGGGACTTAAGTGGGGGCAAAAAGAAGAGGGCTATCCAGAGATGTCTTGGCCACAGGCCCCTAAATTCAAAGAAAATATGCCAAGATCTTGAGTTAAATTGTTTACAAAATAAATAAAACAAGCTAGACATTAACCACTGAAGATTTAAGATAGGCAGACACTTATAGATTTATTGTAGCTTGAACCCTTCACAGCAGTTCAAGCTGCTCCCAAGAAGGCTAACATAGGCCAAGTTAAATAGTCTAAATAACAATGCAAACAGCTTCCCGGTTGAGATAGAAAGGAAGCAACTTACTGCAGAACTGGGCCTACAGGCTCTGTATGCTATGAGCACCAGCAACTTGCAGAACCGAGCCCTTGCACCATACAGTGTCACTCATTGAACTTTTTAGCCGACCTAATGGCACTATAAACCGTCAGGATTGCACCAAGTTATAGTTGTGCTCTATGCAGTTCTCCCACTGCTCTCTCTGCCCATTCACTACCAATGAGAGATGGTGGGCTGGGAGCAGTATTTGCATCCTGTGTAGTTGCATTGCTCTGAGAGCCCTTCGTATAGCACTGAACTGTGTATATCTGCGGCACCGAGTCTGAACCACTGTCAACAACTGCTTATGATATTCACCTGTTGGATCTCCAGTCTGGACCATAAAGCCCTTGATATTCCTGTGGAAGAGACAGCCTGTGTAGTAGTTACTAGCACAGAGTGCTAGAAAGTTCTGCAAAGAAAGGAAAAGCAAAGAAGAATGAAGAATACGATTAATGGAACAGAGAAAGGAGAAACTGAAAGGTGTGGTGAAAATTGGGTAGGAGGCAGAGAGTGGATTATCAGGGTTCTATAATACCACAGGGTTCTATTTTAAGTCCAACACTGTTCAATATTTTCCTTGCACCACTCACATTCTCTGAGCTTTATATTCTACATTTATGTAAATTACATTCAGCTTATTTTTCCCCTAGATACACATTCTCTTGCATTCTACTCATCCATTTCTGCAAGGCTGGACACTATTGCAGACTGGCTTACTGTAAATAAGCTCAAGGTCAACTCTCAAAAGACAGCAGTGTTGCTTTTTTCCTCAAAGAATTTACCAGAATTCACTTTATATTTCACTAAGAAAGGAGTCCCCTTACACCTAAAATTTTGGTTTGGATGAAAATTGTAACAATAGATAACACCCTAAGCTTTCATTCACATATTTCTAAGTTGGTATCTTCATCTTTCTACGCTCTCCGCCAAATTCGATTCATTGACTCATTTCTTCAACAAAGTTCACTTCGTAATATTATATGCTCCCTTGTCCTGAGAAAACTTGACTATTTTAATTCCATTCTCAAAGGATGCCCCAAATATCAATTACATCGATTACAATTAGTCCAGAACACTGCAGTAAGATTACTTCATCACTGTTCTAAGTTTGATCATGTCACACCACTTCTAAAATCAGAACACATCCTCCCGGTGTCATATCGCATTCCTTTTAAATATAATATTCTCTCTCATCAGATTCTATCAAGTGGTCTTCCCTCCTTTTTATAGTCTCCTGGTTCCATACTCGCCACAAAGAACCCTATGCAGTTATTAGTTGCTCCCTCATTTTGACAACTCTTCCTCAATTTCCATAGGAATTCTTCATTTTCTGTCATGGCTCCCACTTTCTGGAACTCTCTGCCTTTTTATCTCTGTTCAGAAAAATAATTTGCGACTTTCAAGATTAAGGCATACTATTTCTCCTTGGCTTTATGTTCTTAATTCTCTTTTTCTGTTATGTATTGGGCAAGCTTTCCCAAAAGTTGCATTCTTGGCTTTATCTCAATTAGTGTGGGCAGAACAAATTTCAGTTTCCTCCCCTACCATATTGTTCATTCCTTCCCTTTCTCTAACCTTTTTGTTTTTATTGTAACCTGTCGATTCCCTCCCTTCTTCATGTTTCTAGGATGGTTTGACTGTTTGATTGTATTTTATGTTTTGTTTAATTTTTGTTCCCTATCCTATTTAATCTTACATTGATTTATTTTAAACTTTTTATTGTAAGCTGCTTAGATTTACCTTTGGTTTTATATTTGCAGTATATTAAATAAATTGAACTTTAATTTACATCTTACCTCACTTGCTTTGGGTGCACGCTCACAAAAAACTTCAATCTTGATATCACCCAGATCTGTGTGAAGAGTTGCAGCCTAGTGAGAACAAAAACGATGAGTTATATACTGTACTATTAATAAAGGGTATCCTACAATGAAACTTACCATTCAGGGTTGGGTTTTTGTTTTGTTTTTTTAATCAAATTTCTTTACTGAAATTTCTTCATATCAACCTATTCAAACAATGGTTTACTACAACATTTAAGGCAGTAATTCAAACTTTGAATCAATATACAAGAACAATTATGACAGTTATGCAAAAGTTTCCTCCAAATACCCTCCAACACTCAAAAAGTTATAATCCATATTTTTACGTACATTTAGGAATCCTTCTACCAAAATGCATTTTGGGTAGAATTTTAATGCACAGGAAGCTCAAAGCTTACATTGCCATCAAGAAATGCCAAGAACCTATATGAAAGCAAAAAGATTTTCTGTGAGGAGGTAGGATAGATATGTGAGTGTAGGCCTCTTTTAGATCTACAGCACAGCCTTTTTCAAGCAGAAGTAGAAGGGTTTCCAGTGAAACCATGCAAAACTTTTCTTTCAACAAAGTATTTGTCTAGGCCCCAGAGGTCTAAAATAGGCTGCAAGCCTTTACTCTTTTTGGTTATCAGGAAATACTTTCAAGCAGAACCCCCGGCCTCTCTCCCACAGAGAAACAAGTTCTAATTGTGTTTAGCTGGAGAAGGGCCGAGACAGCTAGGTGAAGGAGGGTCATCTGGAGGGAGTTAAAAGGAGACTCTCTTGGTGGGTAGTTTTCTGAGCAAGCACAGGACGTAGCCCCGAGTGATGACTCAAAGCACCCACTGATCCGCTGCGATAAAAAGTCCAATGATGATGGAAGTAGAGCAACCTGCCTCCGAAGGAGAGACTGGGAGGAAGATGCAGGGAAGTGTAGTGTCCTTTGTCTTGCATGAGGTCATTGAGGAGCAGGCCTAGAAAAATGATGAAGGTGGCTGATTGTAACGCGTTTTGGTGTTATAATAAGAGGAACATTTGTTTGAAACAGAATATCATCTAGATCAGGGCTGTCCAAGTCCGGTCCTCAAGATCTACTGGCAGGCCAGGTTTTCAGGATATCCACAATGAATATGAATGAGAGAGATTTGCATGCATTGCTTTCTTGGTATGCAAATCTCTCTCATGCATGTTCATTGTGGATATCCTGAAAACCTGGCCTGCCAGTAGATCTCAAGGACCGGACTTGGGCAGCCCTGATCTAGATAATGAAGATAAAGAGGTGTGTGGTTTAGATAAAGTTGTTATAGTATCATCTTGTTTCCCTTACAAGAAACATTTGAAAGGCATTCTTGTACCAAACTTTCCAGATCAGACACTTTAAGCCAAGCCAAAGAGCACATTGCAAATGCCACTGCAGATGCTCTGGAAGAAACATCAAAGGAGACAAACGATTCTGTAGTCATGTACTTTCTCGTAGTGAACAAGCTCTTAGACAATTGCTGAAACTGTTGTAGTTTGTCTGGAGGAAGGAATTCCTCCAACTCTTGACAGTTGTTCAAGAAAGGATTTAAAAAAACATGTATATGTAAAATTGGTAGTCCATAATTCTATTAATGAGCAAATAAGATTGGAAAATGTGTTTGCCAAAAAAAGATTCCAATGTCCTGACTTCTCTTCCTGGAGGAGCAGAAACATAAGATTGTGAACTGCATGAATGCTTGAGGGCAGATTCCACAACTAATGAATGATGCTGAAGTTGAGTTTTGTCAAAGTCTGTACATTAAGTCTATCTTTTTAGGAGCTACCAGAACCGATAGGGGATTCTCCCAGCTCCTAAATAAGATATCTTTCATGACTCTATACATAAGGAACATTAATGCATTCGCTTGATGGTGCTTCAAAGATCAAGAAGTTCAAATAGAGAAGGAGCCTCACTCTGAACTGTTTCCATTTTGATGGGCAAAGCATGATCCATTTGTTTTACAAAGCCTGTAAAAGATAAACCTTGTACACCATAGGATCCTTTTGCCGAGTATTCTGCCAATCCTCATCTGAATGGTTGGAGATATCTAAGTCAGAGTCCTCAAAGTACTCTCTGATAGTCGAGTCAGGGGTGTGCATCAAAAAGCATATCGGCTGTGTATCAAAATGGAGGTTGATGGTCTGAGGCAGGAGAACTCCTTACCGATGATGATGCATACATCAAGTAGGTCCGTGCCAACTCCAATGCTCAACATCAAGCAGGAGTGCATGCCCTTGTCCTCTATTGATGCTTCAATGTATTCTCAGGTTGGGCTAAGGCAGACATAGATGCCTTTAAAGTCTGCACGTGCAGTAGTCTCGAAAGCTCTTGTCTGAGCATAGCTCAGATCTCCTCTTGAAGAGAGATGGTGCTGGTACCAGCAGAGACATCAGCAAAAAAGCAGTCTGCTATACCAGTTGTCAAGGCGTGAGAGACCCCAATGTCAATGCACGTGCACAAGGAGACAAACTAGATGGAAAAAGAGTGTTCTTCGGTGTGTGGACACTACACATCAAGGAAGTCGACGCTTTGGAGGACATGGTGGCATGCCTAGAAGAGAAGAATGTTTATGCTTCTTAGCTTTCTTACGTGCTACGTTCTCCTATGCGCAAGGCATAGATGAAGACAGTAAAATGATGTCCTTACCTGATAAATTTCTTTCCTTTAGTCACAGCAGATGAATCCAGAGACTAGTGGGATTATGTCCATCAACCAGCAGGGGGATATAGAGAGCAATGCATTGACCTCGGTTATATCTTGGATGCACATCCTCCTGGCCAATCAGTAAAGGTCTTCTCAAAGCAGTTGAAATAAATCATATAAAAGTAAATCACATCAACCGCATTAAACATAGGAGACATAGGACACCTATGGAACTTCTTCCGTCACATGCGCTACCCGAATCATTGATACATCAAAATCGAGACTGCAACTTCATTCTAAAGTCAAGCCCAAACCGCTCCTGAGAGCGACAAACCCTACACCAGAGTGGGGCTCTGGATTCATCTGCTGTGACAAAAGGAAAGAAAATTATCAGCTAAGGACATAATTTTACCTTCCTTGTCATCAACAGAAGATGAATCCAGAGACTAGTGGGATGAACAAAAGCAGTTCAAACGTAGGGAGGGAAATAAACAAGTGAACTGAAAACCTGCCCTGCAGCACATGTCTAAGGAGATACGACACCTAGAGTGTACATATCCTATGAACATACAGAGGGTAACCCCTCTAGCTCATGTGAGCAGGAGCAACCCCAGCTACAGTGTCCCTCCACGAATAATATGAGTGCAAAGCAGCCTGCTAATGCGATCACCAGGCTTCAAATAACCTTCTGTGGAATGCAACCAACATGTCTGGCAACGGTCCTTGGCTGATGACAAACTTCATGAGCCTCGTCGTAAACTAAACCTACTTCCCTAGGAAGGTTCTAGGGCAGCCAGCCTGGACTCGTGACAAATGAAGATTCCACTTCTGACTGAAGCCCTCTCAAGTACCAAATCCCTAGGACACAGGAGGCCACACTGTTGACTCCAGTCAAGAATAATGCCAGAGGAGAGGCAAGGCATCCCCTTGTAACCAGACACTACTCTGTACCCAGGCCACGAAGTGAGAAGTGCCTGTCCTAGCGTCCCAAGGAGAAACAGGAGCAGCCTCAGACACTGAGGTAGCTTATTCAACCACCATTCCATTCCTCCACGTGAGGAAGAGTGGAAATAATAACTCAGAGCAATAGCGAGAGCTATCAACTAGCCTGCAATCAGCCTAGCCATAGCTTAACTGCCATCCAGCTGGGACCAAACACGGTATACCAGGCCGCAAGTGAAATGGCTCCCCAGCCAAGGCCAACCCACCGCCAGTGTCGCGGCAACTAGGGTCAGCCGGTTAGTGGTGGCAAAGGCAGTACTATCGGAAATGGTGTCCCTCCTCTGAGAGTAGAAATACTGACAGCTGTGGTGACGTCATCTGCAACTGCAGTGACCTCCGATCCGCGGCGGGAGGGAAGGGCCTTGAGCAGCTGCCCTTAGGGCCTCCTAATGCCCACTGCTGCCCGACCTGGCTGTAAACCCATGGGCGTCTAATAAAAACATAAGAAAAGCCCTCACCGGATCAGACCGAGGTCCATCCAGTCCGGTGATCCGCACACGCGGCGGCCCATTTAAGTACTCCTGATTGGAGACCCAGTTATACCATAGCCCTCGATACAATTTGCAAGAAAGTGTGCATCCAACTTGCGCTTGAATCCCAGAACAGTAATCTCTGTTACAACATCCTCCGGGAGAGCATTCCAAATTCCCAGCACGCGCTGTGTAAAAAAGAACTTCCTGACATTCGTTCTGAACCTGCTGCCACTCAGTTTCAGTCTGTGACCTCTTGTCCGTGTCACATCCGAAATACTACAGCTGAAGCAGCTTCCACTTCCTTTTGCGGGAAATGAATAAAAATACTCCCCATACCAGTGCCTCCCTGAAGACAACAGCAACCCCTGTAACTCCACGCCCATAGCCCAAGTGAGCTTATGGAATTGAAGTATCCAAGTTCTTCAGGGGGAGAGGGAAAAAGGGACCTGGGAGCCCAGGTGATGCCCCCCCCCCTCAAAGGTAGGCACCGTACAACTCATATTCCGCAGCTCAACCGCGGCCTGAGCCACAGGAATAGGCCTTCCACTGCAGCCTGAGCCACAGGAGAATTTCTCAACTGAGGTCTATGTCACAGAAGCCTCTTTAATCCGAGGCCTGTGCCCCAGGAATCTTTCTTGCCCTGAAGCCTAAGCCCCAGGAAACCTTCTTCCCCCGATGCCTGAGCCCTCAGGAATCCTCCTGCCACTGAGGCCTGAGCCCTCAGGAATCCTCCTGCCACTGAGGCCTGAGCCCTCAGGAATCCTCCTGCCACTGAGGCCTGAGCCCTCAGGAATCCTCCTGCCACTGAGGCCTGAGCCCTCAGGAATCCTCATGCCACTGAGGCCTGAGCACTCAGGAATCCTCATGCCACTGAGGCCTGAGCCCTCAGGAATCCTCCTGCCACTGAGGCCTGAGCCACAGGAAAATTGCTGAACTGAGGACCAAGTCACAGGAGCATTTTCCATCTGAGGCCTAAACCCCAGGAAATTTTCTTCACTGAGGCCTGAGCCACATGAAACTCACTCATCTGCGGTCTAAGCCACAGGAAGATCTCACCTCCGAGGCCTAATCCACAGGAAGATCTCACCTCTGAGGCCTAAGGCACAGAAATATTCCTCATCTGCGGCCTCAGCCACAGGCAGATGTCACCTCTGAGGCCTAGGCCACTGGAAGAACTCACCTCTGAGGCCTAAGCCATAGGAATAATTTTCAACTGAGGCCTCAACTGAGCCACAGGAATCTTCCTCTACAGAGGTCTAAAAACCGCAGGAAGATCTTAACCTCCGAGGTCTAAAAACTGCAGGAAGATCTTAACCTCTGAGGTCATAGGAAGGGCTCTCAACTGAGTCCAGCCCCAGAAATCAAACTCCACTGAGGCCTACGCCTTAGGGCCATGTCCCATCCTAGGCTTAAGACACCAGAATTGTTTTTTTTTTTTTTTAACTGAGGTCGAAGCCACTGAAATTTCCACATCTGAGGCAACAGGAAGATTTCACATCCGAGTCTGAAGCCCCAGGACTAAAACTCAACTGGGACCTAAGCCCCAGGAACATGTCTCTCTCTACTGAGGGCTAAGCCCCAGGAACATGTCTCTCTCTTCTGAGGCCTAAGCCCCAGGAACATGTCTCTCTCTTCTGAGGCCTAAGCCCCAGTAGCATGTCTCTCTCTTCTGAGGCCTAAGCTAAGTACTCACATGCTCCTGCACTATCAGAAGGCAAAGGGAGAAGTTTTAGTGCTGCAGCGTACAGGGAACTGTGCCGACACCCGTGGCCGGCTTTTCTTCTTATGGGAAAGGACCTCCGACCACATCAGCTTCTTCTTCTCTCCACCAGCTGGGAGGGTGGAGAAGGGACCTGGGTGGGCCCAGGTGTTGCCCCTAAAGTTGACTCAGTATGGCCAACACCCCTAGGCTCTACTGAAGCCGCAGCAACAGGAGGAAATAGTCTTCCGTCTTCAGGAGCAGAAACCAGGAACCAGAACGATACCAGCCATTTTTCAGATTTAGGAAACTGGTGCTGGTAGCTGCCGCCAAGCCTGGCTGGAATCCACTGCAGAATCCAGGAGCTGCGAGAAACCCATCCTCAACCTGCTGGAGATAAGAGTATACTGATTGGCCAGGAGGATGTTCATCCAAGATATACCCAAGGTCAATTCAGTGCTCTCTATCTCCCCCTGCTGGTTGATGGACGTAATCCCACTAGTCTCTAGATTCATCTGCTGCTTTGCTAAGGAAGTAGAGTTTTGCCTCTGTAAAGAGAACGCCTGACACTCTGAACATGGTGTTGATGTATTCTGCGCTGATGCCAATGACTGAGTCATAAAAGGCTGAGTATGGGATTCTGAGCCCTGCCTGCCATACTCTATGTCGATGCCAATGCGGTATCAAAAAGTTTCTCGAACTGAAGATTTTAGGGTTCGAGTGATCTCTTTTGCAGAGCTTTTGCCTCCCCCCTCAAACAAAAAAAGCGTTCTGCTGCCTATACCTAGGTTGATGCATCCAGACCAGTCAAGATTTGTCCCGAATAAGCATACAGGGGATAATCTGAGAAGGGTTCTTAATCTGATTAAGAGGGCGAATCATTTGGAGTAGTACAAGATCAATGGGGATGGCAGCGCACATTATGGAAAATGAGTACAAAGTCTATGGGGAGTGTCTTTCATGACTGTTATATTTAAAAGAGAGTGTATGGTCTGATTTGAGTTGAGACTAGTCTCTTCCTGACCTATTGGCTCAAACTGGCAACCTGTACAATTATAGGAGGTTAATGCCACATCACACTTCTCCACCGATAATGTGGTTACAGTACTATTGCCAAAAGCAGAATTAAATATCTTGCATTAAAATTATTTTTTGATTGCTGGGATCATCAACTCACCATTCTGCCCGACCTCGAGGGTTTCCAGTCTCTTACTGCTTCCTTCATGGAAAAGCAAACACAAGATTCACACGTTATTTCCTCCCTGCTGAATTCCAAAGCCAGACTATTAAACATGCAGGTATTGCTGTACTAAAAACATACTGCACCTCCTCCCCAACCCAAGACAGTCTTCTTCGGGTATGGATGTAAAACTCTACCCACTGTAAAAATACATCGCATAACATGATGGTGAATACTTTGCTGATAACAGAGATCATACCTACATTAAAGGTGCAGACATTTACACCTGCTCTGGAGCAGGTGCAAATATCTGTGCCTAGATATTTTACATATACATTCGTGTCATCATTGTGCTTTCATAAATAGGCATCTAACTGTCCTCTTAAACAGGTGCCCTCTTATAAAAATTAGCCTCTTAATGAGATATGATAGTGCCTCTAGATCAGGGTTGCCCAAGTCCAGTCCTCGAGATCTACTGGCAGGACAGGTTTTCAAGATATTCACAATGAATATGCATGAGAAAGATTTGCCTGCACTGCCATCTTGGTATGCAAATCTCTTTCATACATGTTCATTGTAGATATCCTGAAAACATGGCCTCCCAGTAGATCTCAAGGACCGGACTTGGCCAGCCCTGCTCTAGATAGACATATTCTACAACTACACCAGGGGTGCCAAAGTCCCTCCTTGAGAGCCGCAATCCAGTCGGGTTTTCAGGATTTCCCCAATGAATATGCACGAGATCTATTAGCATACAATGAAAGCAGTGCATGCAAATAGATCTCATGCATATTCATTGGGGAAATCCTGAAAACCAGACTGGACTGCGGCCCTCAAGGAGGGACTTTTGACACCCCTGAATTACACTGAGTACTGAAATGCATCTCGGTTTTCCCACTGGCAAAAAGATATAGAGAAACTAGCAAAGGTACTGAGAAGGGCAACCAAAATGATCAAGGTAAAGGATCAGCTATCCTATGAAAAAAAGATAAACAGCTTAATGATCTTCAGTTGGAGAAGAGATGTCTGAGATCATGGGAGGAGTGGAACAGGGAAACAAGAAATGGACATGCAATAAAACTGATAGCCGATTTGGAGCAAACTTAGATATGCAGTTTTTCAGTCAATAAGCAATTAAGCTGTGAAACACTGCAAGAAAATGTGATCAAGGCTAGTAACATTAGCGAGTTTAAAAAAAGTTTGGATTAGGGCTGCACGTTAATTATGATTTAAAAAATGTAATTGTGATTATTAATCGTGTACAGCTCTTCTGCCTGCCTGCATTCCTCCTCTCTCTCCACACGGCCTGCGGCCTACACCAGGCCTTTCCCTCCAGCTCTGAAGCCAGCAGCAGCCTTACTGAAAGGCTACTTGTGGCCTGCAACGGGCTTTTCCCTCTGACCTGGCCTGCCCCTTTCTGAAAACAGGAAGTTATATCAGATGGGGGCAGGTAGGCCAGGTCACAGGGAAAAGCCCGGTGCTGTCCACAAGCAGCCTTTCAGTGGGGTTGCTGCTGGCTACAGGGCCAAAGACTGGCTTGGAAAGATAAGCCAGGTGCTGGTGCCCGTGTGTGTGGAGCGGGGAGGGGGGGAAGGGGCAGCGGTCAGATCTGAGTCCTAGAGGGAGAGATGCTGGACCATGCAGAGTTGGGAGAGAAAGAATTTAAGAGAGTTGGGGATGTTGCTGGGGTAGGGCGAGAGTTGGACCCGGGGCCGGGAGAGAGGAAGATATTGGGCCCTCTCCTTCAGGTTGGGCTCTCTCCAAAGCAGCAGTAAGGTTTTCAATGGTTAGTGGGGTAGCTGAAGCTAATCAGTAAAAAACACTTCTGCTGCCCGAGTCACCCCCTTCCTCATCATAGTGCCTCAGGAGCAGACGAGTCAGCAGTATGCCTCCAGTCACTGATACTTGTACTTCCCAAGCATGCTCAGTTCATCCAAGAAATGAACATGCATGGAGAATGCCAGCATCGGTGGCTAGAGGCCCCCTGTTGGCTTCCTTGGTCGAGACAGCTTTAGGAATGGATTTATTTGACTGGCAGGGTTTCGGCACCTCCACCAAGGAAGGTATATCTAATGTGGGAAGGAGGGAGAGAAAATACTTGTGCCCCCCCCCCCCAAAGTGCTGGCTATGCCCCACCTTTAACCACATGATTAAAATTTTTAAGTGAAATGCAGTCCTGGTCTGGGCATGTTTTTTGGAGAACAAATCCATTAATTGCCACATCTTCATCTTTGTTATCATGCTGTCCAAGTACAAAGAAGGCTTTCTTAAAGTTAGAATCATTGTCTGTTGTTTGAATCATTGTCGCATGGCAAATTCTATATGAATATCTTTGAGAACTGATGCAAAAACATGAAATGTGTGGGAACCCTTCAATTTTAAAGAGTCTTTATAAAGGAAGCTTGCTCATCCTCCTTATCAATCCAAATGGACAGTCACCCCAGTGTAAAATTTTCCACGAAAGGCTAACCATCTCTTGTGGTAGAAACATATCTCTGTTCAGCAAAAAATTGCTACCAGTGTTAGCTTCATCTCCACTTTAACATGACCCAACTCACTGTTCTGCATGGATGAAGACCAGTAATCATAAGAACAGCCTTATTAGGTCAGACCAATGGTTCATCTAGCCTAGTAGCCCATCCTCACGGTGGCCAATCCAGGTCACTAGTACATGGTAAAAACCCAAACACTAGCAACATTCCATGCTACCGATCCAGGGCAAGCAGTGGCTTCCCCCATGTCTGTCTCAATAACAGACTATGGACTTTTCCTCTAGGAAATTTTCCAAACCTTTCTTAAAACCAACTACATTATCTGCTCTTACCACAACCTCTGGCAACCTGTTCCCAAGCTTAACTATTCTCCGAGTGAAAAATATTTCCTTTTATTGATTTTAAGTACAGTATTTCCCTGTAACTTCATTGAGTGTCCCCTAGTCTTTGTAATTTTTGACAGAGTTAACAAAAAAAAAAAAAATCTACCTACTCTACGTGTACCCATTCTAAACCACTCAGGATTTCATAGACTTCAATTATATCTCCTCTGAGCTGCCTCTTTTAAAGGCTGAAGAGCCTGGTTAGTATTTCCTCACATGAGAGGAGTTCCATCCTTTTTATCATCCTGACTGCTCTTCCTTGAACCTTTTCTAGTTCAGCTATATCTTTTTTTTGAGATAAGTTGAACCAGAACTGAATGTAATACTGAAGGTGAGGTCGCACCATAGAGCAACAGAGAGGCATTATAACATTCTTAGTCTTGTTAACAATCCCTTTAAAAAAAATTCCTAGCACCTTGTTTGCTTTTCTGGTTGCCATTGCATATCGAGCAACGTTTCATCTTATTGTCTATGACAGTGGTTCCCAACCCTGTCCTGGAGGAACACCAGGCCAATTGGGTTTTCAGGCTAGCCCTAATGAATATGCATGAAGCAAATTTGCATGCCTATCACTTCCATCATATGCAAATCTCTCTCATGCATATTCATTAGGGCTAGCCTGAAAACCCGATTGGCCTGGTGTTCCTCCAGGACAGGGTTGGGAATCACTGGTCTATGACACCCAGATCTTTTACTTGAGAGCTGACCCCTAAGGTAGAACATAAGAAAATAAGAAGTTGCCTCCGCTGGGTCAGACCAGAGGTCCATCTCGCCCAGCAGTCCGCTCCCGCGGTGGCCCATCAGGTCCGCGACCTGTGACGTGGTTTCTGACCACTTCTATAACCTACCTCAAGTTCTATCTGTACCCCTCTATCCCCTTATTCCTCCATCTGCTAACTATTACTGTATTTAGATTATTCTTCCCAATGTGCATCATTTTACATGTGTCCACATTAAATTTCATCTGGATTTGGATGCCCAGTCTAAAAATCTCCTAAGGTCTGCCTGCAGTTTTCACATTTGCTTGCATTTCAACAACTTTATACAGGTTAGTATCTGCAAATTTAACCACCTCAACCATCGTTCCAATTTCCAGATCATTTATAAATAAGTTAAATAGCACTGGTCCCAGTACAGATCCCTGTGGCATGCCACTAGGTTCCCTCCTCCATTGAGAAAAATCACCATTTTACTCTACCCTCTGTTTTTATCTGATAACTCCTAATCCACAATTGAACATTGCCTCCTATTCTATGATTCTTTAATTTTCTTAGGAGCTTCTCATGAGGAACTTTGTCAAAAGCTTTCTGAAAATCTAGATACACTACATCAGTGGTCTCAAACTCAAACCCTTTGCAGGGCCACATTTTGGATTTGTAGGTCCTTGGAGGGCCTCAGAAAAAAATAGTTAATGTCTTATTAAAGAAATGACAATTTTGCATGAGGTAAAACTCTTTATAGTTTATAAACCTTTCCTTTTGGCTAAGTCTTAATAATAATATTGTCATATATAGCTAAAGACACATATGATCAAGAAACTGTTTTATTTTACTTTTGTGATTATGATAAACATACCGAGGGCCTCAAAATAGTACCTGGCGGGCCGCATGTGGTCCTCGGGCCACGAGTTTGAGACCACTGCACTACATCAACCAGCTCAAGTATGTACATTCATACCTTCAAAGAAGGTAAGCAAATTGGTTGAACCCATGCTGACTCTGTCCCCTTAAACCACGTTTGTCTATCAGGGCCGGCGTTAGTTTGGGGGAGAGTTTTGCGTCAATTACATGCCAGCATGAAGGGCAACGAGCTCTGCACGCTGCACGTGTCCGATGCAAAGCCTTCCATCCGACATCAGCGCTGACCACGGGGGAAGACTTCCGGTTGGCTACGTGCTGCAGGGCAGGCAGGAAATAGAAGACGAGTCTCACTGCTCGAGCTACCTCTCAGAGAAAGTTACTGAAAAGTAATTTGCTGGAAGATGAGGGTTGGACACGAACGTGGGAGGCAAACGCAGGACAGAAGGGGTCCAATGTGGGAGGCAAAGCGGGACACAAAAGGGGGGAGGGAGTGCATTTTTGGATACAAGGCATGAACTTGGGAAAGAGGATGGAGGAAGGGAGAGAAAGAGATATTAAGGTGGGGGAGGGAATGGAAAGGGAGAATAGGGTGTGGGTGTGTCAGTGAGAAGGAAAGAGAGATGGTCGTGTACACGGGAAATGGAAGAAAGGAGAATTTTTGGTCATAGGGAGTGAGGTACAGATGAGAGGAAAAAAGAAAGATGAGAGGGAGAAATTGTGGTGGAAAGGGGACAGTGGGACACATTGAAAGGGATGCAAGAGGGAGGAATGTTGGACATAGTGGTGAAGGGAATGGAGGGAGAGATGTGTCATGGTGCTGGAGAGGGGTGATAGAAGGAGAAATGTTGGGCATAGGGCTGGTGGGCAGGGGCAAAAGATGCTGCACATGGTTCTGAGGATGAGAGAGGAATAAATGCTGGACCATGGTAGGAGGAACCAATAGACAGCAATAGAAGATGGGAAAGCAGAAAATAGAAACTGGGACCAACTTTATGGAAAAATAAGTCTCCAGACAACAAAGGTAAAAGACGGAATTTATTGACTAAAATATGTTAGCTTTGAGAAATGTATATAGCAGATCTTTGTATTGCATTCAAAAGAAAAGGAAATGCATTTCTGGTTTTATTTCTACAGTGTTGAAGTACTTGCTGACCCTTGCTGTGGCTGGTGGGGATCCCCAAGCACTGTCAGCAGAGAACTTCCTCTAGAGATGGCTAGAACTCCCCTCCACCAAGCACAGCAGTCGCTGGCAGCATCCATGAGCCACTGAGGTGCCAACATCTGTGACTGCCAAACTTGGCAAAAGGGACCCCCGGCCAACTGCAAAGGAAGTCCTCACCTGACAGCTTGGGGGTTCTCATCAGCTGAGTATTTTATTTTATTATTACATTAGAGGCTCTGGTAGAAACCAGTTTACAAAGTATGTATTCTTCCTAATTAATAAATGGGTCTCTACCAGAGCCTTTAATTCAGTAGCATAATTAAATGAAATAACTATTTCTGAAGTTTATAAGGATGGGCGGGGACGGAGGGATTCCTCACAGAGACAGGTGGGATTTCTGTCCCCACACAACTCTCTAGTCCTCACTAGTTGCATACGGCTGCCCCAACTCTTCTCCAATGAGTCAACTTCCCGTTTCTGCCTGGGTGGATAGTGTCAGGAAGAAGAGTTGGGAAAGCTGCATGCAACTATTCAACTTGAGAGAACGGCTGCTGTATCCTGGCCTCTCTGAGAGAGGGGGATTTTGATTTTGAAAAGCACCTGCAAAGGTGAGAGAAGGATGGGAGATGGCCCAAGTTTATTGTGTGAAGAGGGGGCGTAGATGCTGGAAAGAAGTGGAGGGGGGTAGAGAGAGAGGAGCAGACTTTGGAAGGAAGAGGGGGGAGAGGAGAATGGATGCTGAACAGAAGTGGGGAGCAGACACTGGAAGGAAATGGGGAGGAGAGAGAACAGATGCTGAGTGGAGAAAGAAAGGGGGGGGGGGGACAGACACCGGACGAAGTGGAGAGGCCAAACACTGCAAGGTGCTGACATTTATAAGAAAGCATCCAGCTGACTACAGAAACACCAGTATATCTCTCAATACATTCATGGGGGAACCTGCTAGATATCCTTTGTCTAGGATAATTTCCTAGGGACGTAGACTCCCTCAGAAATGACCGACCCTCACTGAAGCAATAGAGGCTCTGTATGACGACAGATAATAAGAACTAGATATAGTGTTACAACAAATGAAAAGGCCACAGCAAAAAAAAGACAAAAGAGAAAAAAAATATATCAACCCCCAAATATTTTATGGCATGGGTGTCAAAGTCCCTCCTCGAGAGCCGCAATCCAGTCAGGTTCTCAGGATTTCCCCAATGAATATGCATGAGATCTATTTGTTCGCACTGCTTTCATTGTATGCTAATAGATCTCATGCATATTCATTGGGGAAATCTTGAGAACCTGACTGGATTGCGGCCTTCGAGGAGGGACTTTGACACCCCTTTTCTATGGGAAAGGAGTGGGGCGTTTCCATTTAAAACTCAAAGAGGAGTTATTCATTCATTCATTCATTCATTCATCTGAAGTTCTGAGATCCAGAAATACTGTACTTTTAAATAGCAAAATTAGGACTAGACGTCAGCACGCACACAACCACGCTGCTTCTCCCCCCTCCCGTTCACTAAATTATCCAGCCCAAAAGCAAGTAGCACGATTCATTCCAGCCTGCACGTTACCCCCAGAGGCCGGAGGAAGATGAAACCACGTTCAAGCAATAAACTAAGCTGCAGCCCCCACCCACCTCTTCCCCGAGCCAAGAGCTGAGATCACATTCCAGCAATAACTTCTAGCTCCCACCCTAATTCACCTCGAATCAGACACGAAGACCAACTTCAGACCGCAACCTCCCCCATCCGTACTAAAGGACTCAACTGACACTACAGCAAGGTAGGAAAAAGATTTCAGGTTTGGCCTCTCCGCTCCTCCTCCTTCCTTACGTCCCAGTAGGCTCAGTTAATTGGTTGTACACAACCCGGAAGTTGAACTTGTGAAGTTAGCCGGCATTGGAGAAGGTTGGTGTATCTTTAAAACAATTGACTTCCTGTTCTGCTATTGTTGCTGGAGGGTAACTGTTACTACTGTGTCATGTTAAAGTGAATCAATAAATAATATTGTGTAGTTTGTGGATTTATTGCAATATACCTGTTTATCGGTTGAAGGGCTTCTGAAATTTAATAACGTTGTGTCTGTGATGTATTAATGTGAATTCATTCTTAGATTTCTTACAAAGATTTTGAGCTACAACTTGAATATATTTCTTTGGCTTTTTGCCTTAAGTTGAGATCCTGTTCAAAACAATAGGTTAACACTAGGAAGGCTGGTGCCATTTTAAGGTATGATTTTATGACCACTGAGAAAACAAGATTAAGCCTATTACTTAAAAAAGTGTATATATTAGAGAGATAAGGAATACAGTGGGAAGTAGGAGGTGTGCTGTTGGCTCTTTTGCTTTACTATACTAGCTTTCTCTGATTACAGGACCCTCCCTGAAGAATCACCTGTATGCTGTTCTCTGTCAAAACCCAAACTTTCCTCCATCGCCTGCTATTGGTGCCTCGAACTCCAAGAGGCCCTTTCTCCCGTTTAATTATGGACCTGGGCGCTCTTGTCACTTCTTTGAATGACTTCGCCTCCCTCTCTCTGGCTGAAAACTGGGACAATGTAGGGTTGCTAGTAGAACCCAGCCCCCCACATGTGGTACACACTGTTCTCCTTACGAATGACCTGACAGAGGAGGTACTGGAGGAAGCTGTGGATCAGGCAGCTGGCCTCATACTCTCCTACCATCCACCTATTTTCAAGCCTTTGAAACATCTAACCTGGGGATCCTGGAAGGAGCGGCTTGTCATCCGGGCCCTGGAGAACCGAGTGGCCATATACTCTCCTCACACTGCTTATGATTCTGTGCCCCAAGGTGTCAATGACTGGCTTTCCAGAGCACTGGGTGAGACCTTCTTAAGTATTTACTGGTTTTTTCCCCTTCACCTCCCATCCTATGCTTTTCTTCACACTTTATTCCTATTATCCTCTTAAAACACTTATGTATTTCAGTAGAGCATGCTAATCAGTAGCAAAAGTTATCAGTATTGGTGAAGACTACAGTTGCTTATAGAGTGGAGGACTAGCGCAGTGGCCTAAGAACCCGGGGAACTGGGTTCAATTCTCACTGCAGCTCCTTGTATCTGAGCAAGTCACTTGAATCTGTACAAAATAAGTACCTATATTATTTAAATTGTATATCAAATCCCATCTCCCTTTCCCTATAAATTGAGATTTAAGAATTAAATAGTTAAGGGTGTACTTTGTGCATATCTTGTCAGTAATGAACCTCATTCTTAAGCCAGGAGTATATCGATCGCTATGGGAAAAAAATTGAAACAGATGAATAAAATAATAATGAAGCAATTATTTTCAGTGAAAAATTAATAAGAAAAAAAAGTTTAATATGCTAGAGGGGACAGACTCATGGAATGAAAGTTTCCCAAGAAAAATGGTGATGCCCAAATTAGTAATTAAATCTAAGAAAAACATGACACAAACTCAGAAGGGCCTACATACAGAAAGAGTGACACCTTAGATCAAATAGATCAGAGGTTGACTATTTTTTTTATGGCCTGTTGCTCTAAAAATAGTAGTCAAGTTATTGCTGTGCTATCATACAAACTGGGTACCAGCAAAAATTTTCAAGTACCATGAAAGAAGAGGGGAAGTCATCAGTCTGCTCTTTTGAGGGATGGGGGAGAGGGAGGGAGGCTTGCAGTTTTTTCAACCAGATAAAATGCTGCTGCCACATCCCTGCCTGTCAGTACTTGCTGTGAAATATAGAAATTGAAACCACATTTAGAACCTACAAGACATAAGAACATAAGAATTGCCGCTGCTGGGTCAGTGGTCCATCGTGCCCAGCAGTCCGCTCACATGGCGGCCCCCAGGTCAAAGACCAGTGCTTTAAATGTCCAGCCTCACCTGCATACGTTCCAGACAGCTCTGTATTGCAAGGCTAGTAAAACCAGCCTATGAGTTTTGAAAATGCTTGCAGTGCCAGCATTTAGCAGCAGTCTTCTGGCTAAGAGGGCTTTGATATCACATGTCAGTGGTTGTCAACTGCTGAAATGGGCTATTTGGCATCAAGGAAGAGATTGGGCTATAGACTGAATGGAGGTGCAGTTTTCACTGTCAGTTTTGTTTTTGTAATAGTGAATAGTACAACTGATAATTCTATGCTTTCAAGCTTTCTCTGTTTCTCCCTGTGTCTTCTTAGGTCCAAGCAGCACATCCCCACTGCATCAGTCCACAGTTCCCTATTACCCTGGTGGCAATTCATATCGTGTGGAGTTCAGCAGCAAACATAATCCAAGTTTTCAAACAGCTTTGTCTGGACTGCAAACAATTTCTGGGGTCTCCGTCACCACTTTTCCTGCCAGGTATTCCCTGTTTTGCTCTTTGCACCCTCTGTGATATCTTCATTGCCTTTATGAGAAGACTATCCAGCACACTGTCTGGCATCACTGTATATTACAGTGGGAGGAGGTAAGGGCTTTCTATCTCTGGTGAGTGGTGAGAGACACTTCATTTACTGGCCACAGTGGAGAAGAAATAGGATGAAGCAAGCCTTTCTTTGGCTGCACCAGCCTCATAATAAGAGTGACTGCTGGGTACAGGGGAAAAAGGTGAGGCTTTGGATAGGGAGGGAAAATTGAGCGTGATGGCTCAGGATAAAAGAGAGGGTCTTGAGAGTGATGATGGCACAGTGAGAGAGAGAGGATTGAGAAAAAGAGACTGCTGAGTTTCTGTTGGGGCTAGAGAGGGAGCATGTTAGGGATAAAAGTTCAGAATAGTGGTAATGATGCTCTTTGTCTCTACTAAGGGCTAGATTCACAAAGCAAACTGATCGGGTACCCCTTTGCATCCTGATTTCCCTCCGGCCCGATTCAGTTACCTCTCTGCCAACTATCCTCCAATCCGTGCATGCAAATGAGGGGAAGGGAATGCAAAGTAGGCAGGGACGTGATTCACTAACCAAAACCCTGCAACACCGACTGGGCTGGCCAATCACAAACAAGCGACTGCTAAGGACCAGTCACTAAAGCCCTTTCCGACTGCCCTGTCAGCCCCGATCTCCTGCTGCCTCGAACACCTCCTGCAGCCCTTACTCTCCCGCTGCCCTGATCTGCCTGCCCTGAATGCTTCCTGCAGCCCCAATTCTCCCGCTGCCCTGATCTGCCTGCCCTGAACGCTTCCTGCAGCCCCAACTCTCCTGCTGCCCTGATCTGCATGCCCCGAATGCTCCTGCAGCCCCGACACTCCCGCTGCCCCGACTCTCCCACTGCCCCGGATCTCCTGCCTGCCCCGATCACCTGCCTGCCCTGACTCTCCCACCCTTCCCCGCAGCTAAGGTACTGAAATACTTTTTTTGGATTATAGTCTGAAGATGGACCTCTGCACACCTTTGTTGGGTAAAAACATAGCCAGTTTGAATCAATTATGGTTTCATGCTCTCATTTCTGTGGGCCTAGGAGCTTGAGCTTGGCCAATATTGAGCAAACTCCTTGACTTTGATTAGGAAGGAGTAATTTCCATTGTGTTTAGCACCCCCAATAATTTTGAAAAGTTGACTCCTATGTCTGTGGGACCTGTAGTTTCTCTGTTTTTTTAAGCACCTAAGGAAATTGGAAGATTGGGCATCTAAATAGCAAATAAATTTAATGTGGACAAATGCAAAATTATACACTTTAGAAAAAATAATCCAAATCATAGTTACTTGATATTAGGTTCCACTATAGTTGTTATTATTTACACTTGCACTGTCCATTGGTTTCACAACATGTATTTATGTGGATGACATTCAACTTCTTCATCCAATTGATACTACAGACTCTCAAGAGATACAAGACATTAATCAAAAAGTTGACTTGATTTCCTCATGGTTGTATGCTAACCATCTTTTATTGAACCCTCAAAAATCTAAGGCTTTACTATTCACTAGAAGGGATGATCAATCACTTCCTTCCCCTTTGATACTTTCTAATGTTCCTATTCAACTCTCAACAACACTAAAAATTCTTGGTGTCACTTTTGATTTAAAATTAACTTTTTAAAAACAAATATCTATAGTGATACAATGTAGTTATTGCAAACTCTGTGTCATTTATTCAATATTTCACCTTCTACTCCCTTCTGCTGTTAATATACTCGTCCTTTCCTTAGTAATCAGTACACTGGATTACTGCAATCCATTATATTATAGCACCAGACAAAAGGATTTGCATCACCTTCAACTAGTTCAAAATACTTCAATAAAATTAATAATGGGAAAGAAGAAATTTGATCATGTTACCCATGGGATATGGGCCTTAGCCCCCTTCTCTTTAGTTTACTGCACTGACCACCAGGCTACTTCAGGGACCTACTTGCTGCTTAGGACTGACCATAACATCTGAAGCTGTCATACAGGCATGTATATACTGTTTCATTTACATCTATGAGGGTGGAAGGGGTCATTTACCACTGGGGAATGCCTTCATCCCATCAGTGGTCATCTGGTTAGTTTGGGCATCTTTTTGGCACTTATTCGTTGTTAAAACAGGTCTAGCCTCAAAAATCCAAATTGTGCTCAGGATGTATTCTAAAATGATTGATTATGGCAGAAAAATGTCCTGATCATAAGCCCACCGTAGCCCCAGCCCATACCACACCTCTAATGTGCCCCCTTGAGGTTTAGATGAACTGTGGATGAACAGTATAGAAATCTGTCTAGAAAATAGGTTTTGAAAATAGCGAATTGGACGGGTTTGACGAGAAAAACATCTATCTGTCCCTTTATGACATTTTTCGGATGTTTTCCATTTTTGAAAATTAATCCCAATGTCTCCCCAGTCTTCTGCAAGGAATGGCAGGGAGATTCCATGAAGGCATCTGGAAGGGAATTGGCAAACTTCAGAGTATGAGTATATCCATTGCAAATGACCTCAAGAACCAACCTGTGATTGTTTAATAAGTGAATATTGAGCGAAGCTAGATACTTCATGCAGATGTACCTTCATGCAGTGCCTTATGGGTTAATGTTACCGTCTTGAATTTGATTATTCAATCAACGGAAATTATTGAGTTTCCAAGTTCTCGAGCAGCACTTCCAGTTCACAGCCTTGCCATTTGGTCTGGCCATGGCGCCACACACTCATCAAGGTGATGGTGGTAGTAGCAACACACCTTCACAACACAGGGATTCAGGTGCATCCATATCTGGAGGATTGGTGGATGAGAGCCCCATCCGAGTCTGAGTGAAGGACAGCAGTGCACAAGGTGATTCAACTGTTGCAGAACCTGGGCTGGCTGGTCAACTTTCAGAAAAGCCACCTAGAGCCAACACAGTGTTTGAAGTATCTTGGCGTCAACACAAAGGAGAACATTGGTCTATCTGCCTTTGTATCACTCCATAATATGGCTGCACCTCGAATGTTGTGTGCAATTCTGGTCACCATGTCTCAAAAAAGATATAGCGGAAATAGAAAAGGTACGGAGAAGAGAGACAAAAGTGATAAAAGGAATGGGATGACTTCCCTATGAGGAAAGACTAAAGTAGCTAGGGCTCTTTAGCCAAGAGAAGGCTCAAGGCAGATATGATAGGGGTCTATAAAATACGGAATGGAGTGAATTGCTTGTTTACGCTTTGCAAAAATACTAGGACTAGGGGGGCATGCAATGAAGCTACTAAATAGTAAAATTAAAATAAACTGGAGGAAATATTTCTTCACGCAATGTGTAATTAAACTCTGAAGTTCATTGCTAGAGAATGTGGTGGAAACAGTTAGCTTAGCAGGGTTTAAAAAGTTTTGAACTTTTTCCTTAAAGAAAATTCCATAAGCCATTATTAAGATAGACTTGGGAAAATCCATTGCTTATTCCTAGGATAAACAGCATAAAATCCATTTTCTCTTTTGGGATTTTGTCAGGTATTTGTGTCCTGGGTTGATCACTGTTGGAAACAGGG
Organism: Geotrypetes seraphini; assembly: GCF_902459505.1. Lineage (NCBI taxonomy): Eukaryota > Metazoa > Chordata > Amphibia > Gymnophiona > Dermophiidae > Geotrypetes > Geotrypetes seraphini. The sequence goes on along the minus strand of NC_047088.1, from coordinate 104,638,860 downwards.
TACGGGGCTTGATGGACCTTTGCTCTTTTCCATTATGGCAACTCTTATGCTTTCTTTTCTAACTTGGGCACTGTGTCTGACCTTAATGTCAAAATATTAAGATGACTTTTGAAGTTATGATGATGAAATATCTTGACATCCTCCCGATAGGCTTCTTTATTATCTGTTCACCTCTCCCTGTTTTTCAGTCCTCCCCTCCAGACTCTCGTTGGAATGCTTTTTGTGTTTCGCACGCACATATATATAGATAGATAGGTATGAAATTGTCATCTTTTGCTCACACCTGTCCTGAAGAAAATTCTGCCTTTGAAAACTTATCAAAAATGTATTGTTAGTCCAATAAAAAAAGCATCACCTTATTTTTATTTGTTTTATTTCTTATTGCCTTCAAGTTCATAGATAAAAAGGAGAAATCTAGCAAGTTAATGTTTTCCTGCTACTGAATTTATAAAAAAGTGTTTTTTCTCCCTATTGGGAATGTACCACAGTATACCCACAGGGAGACACTGGTTTAAACTATGACTTTTTGGAGCTGGTCAGCTTGAAATGCTTCTTTATTTATTCTTTTAACAGATATTTTGGTGAGAACATTATGAAGTGCAATGCCATATATGAAACATTTAGAAGTTTAATATTCCTTTCTCTTCAGGAGGGGAGGAGAGGACTGGGTGCGGGTAAGCCTGTCCTGTACCCAAGATGGCATGCTGCAGGTGGTGGGACTTCTAGCTAAGGACAACATTCTTTATGAGAGCTCAGAGGTGCTCCTGCTTCAGAAGGTAATACAAATACTCTATCCATTCCTTTGTATCTCCGTATCTGTGCATTTGTTGAATGCACCCAGTCTTATCTATCTGTGTGTAGCCAGTGTAGGACTCTAGAACTGCCAGGTGATGGAGTTCAAGAAGGGAGACTTCAAGGTATTCTGAGTTCAATGCTAATATTCTAGTACCTTGTGGTTCTTGCTCCTGTGTGTACTCAGTTACACTATAGGCTTCACAATGCATCAGTCACCAGATCTAAGAAAATCAGGACCAGCCTTCATCACCCCTTGCAAATCTGGATCTTTTTGCAGTTTTGAACCTCATTTTAATTGTGATCCATGTTTCCTCCTGTTCTCAACAGCCACCATTCCCACAGGCAGGAATGGGCCGTCTTTGTTCCCTGAGTGAGTCAATGTCTGTTGCAACAGCAGTGGAGAAAGTGAAGCAACATCTGGGTCTTTCGCATATCCGCCTGGCATTGGGGAAGGAAAAGACATTAGGTGAAAGGATTGTCTTTCTTTGGGCTTGTGTGTCTTTGTTTCATAGTTAGAGCTCATAACTAACTTCAGATCATCAGACATAAACCAAACAAAGTCTGGCTTTGCCCTGTTGTATTTACAGAATTTACAGTAACTACCATGGCAAGAAATGCATTGAGGTCAAACTCAGGCCTAGCTCAATTTGTCCCTGGTGGTCTGGAGCTGCCTGGTGACTCCTGTGGTAGGTAATGTCCCCACTGTCCTTATGGTATCTTGCAGAATCTCCGGTGCAGACTGCAGCTGTGTGCGCAGGATCTGGAGCCAGTGTGCTGCGTGACATAAAAGCTGACCTCTACCTCACCGGTAAATACAAGCTCTCTTTAAAAAAAAAAAAAAAAAAAATGTATTATTTCAAGTCACTTTAATTTATTTAATTAAAAATTCCTCACTTGCAAGAAACATCTGTTTTCTTGATCATTATTTTAGTGTTGTAATGAACTCTTATTTTTTATTAGCATGATGAATGGAGGCACAGAAATCCCAATGCAATGACCTTGGGGACAGGTTAAGACATGTAGATGATCTAGGAAAAGCAGGAATTAAAAATTCTAACATGCCATTGATCAAAACTAGGAATGGTTCACTCTTTCCATAATCTAGTGACATGGAGGTACATGATTGTCCTGGGATAGAGGTGTAAGACTGCAATTCTGGAATACTGCAAGCCAATCAGGTTTCGAGAATAAACCTAATGAATATATCCAAATATATCTCATGCATATTCATTAGTGTACACTTCTCCCTCCGTATCCGTGGGGGTTAGGTGCAGAGCTGGACCGCAAAGTGTGAAAAACCGCGAATAACTTTTTGGCCGGCTTTGACCCACCCCCGCCTCCTTCCTGCGTCCCCCGAACCTTACCTGGTGGTCTAGCGGTGAAGCGGGGCAGGAGCGATCTTTCTATGCTCCTGCCTCATGCAGAGCCATCACCAAAATGGCTGCCGTGAGTTCCTGTTGTAGTCTCGAGACTACAATGGAAACTCACGGTAACCATTTTGGTGACGGCTCTGCACGGGGCAGGAGCATAGGAAGATCGTGCCTGCCCCGCTTCACCGCTAGACCACCAGGTAAGGTTCCGGGGAGGCTCATACGGATAAAAAAATAGCCCAAAAAAGGAAATTGTTTCTAAAAAAAATTGCGAATAACCGAATCCGCGGATACTAAAACCGCAGATTCAGAGGGAGAAGTGTATAACCTTTCAGAATTACAGTAGAACATACCTATTTCAGATACTAGGCATCATATTTCCACCTGTCCACCATGGACGTGGATTTCCATTTTTGGATGGATATATGGAAGTTCATAGGCGTCCCTTAGTAAATTTTGAGAAAAGGTCTTGTCAAAGTTTCTGTCTCTGTCTTCCCCACCTTCTCTTCATCATAGCTCTTGTGCTCTCAACTCCTAATTCTCTTTCCTCCTAGCTACTTATGCTTTGTGTCTTACTGCTCTCAGCCTCCAAGCTCTTCCACCTTATCTGTCCCTTTCTCCATAACCTTTTATTTTCTCTTCCCAACATCTCCCCCATATCACCTTGTGTGGGATCTTTTTGTGTTATTCTCACATGAGACTGGTGGTGAGGAGATGTTTTACTTAATTTTGTGGTAATGCAAGAAATTGTGTGTGGGCACTGATGTATGAGAGGGAATTTGTAACTAGGTGAATTTAAACTGTATTGATGCTATACTTAAATTTATCTTATGTATTGATTCTCCCTCATACATAGATGTAGGATAGATGCATCACTGCCTGCTTCTGTACAACCTGTTTTCTAGAAATCATGAAGGCCTAGCTTTCTCTTTCTAATGGATTTTATTCTCCAAAATGATGATTATGTTTCCCTAAAGTTGCACTTTTTCTCTTACATTCTCAAGGCTGCTTGTGGTCATCTTTTTGCATCTTTTGTGAAGAGTACTGATTTTTTTTCTTCCATGTATCCTCTTTCCATCTTCCCTTTCTTTCTCTGCCTTGCTCCTTTTTCCTGTGCTCTTTTATTTTTCACTCTCCTTTCTCTCTTATGCAGGTCTCCAATCTTCTCTTCCTCTTAGCTGGTAATGTATCCACAATCTCTCTGTTACATATCAAATAGATACTGTGGTCCAGAAGAGTTATTAAACACTATGGAAACTCCGCACTATCAGAGCTTATTTTGACGCTACTGCCTTTACACTTTTAGTTCAAATGCTATTACTTAGCATTCTGGACTACTGCAATATTATATATCTGACAAATGCAAAGATTAACTTGGCTAGGCTGACATTGGTCCAAAATACAGCAGTTAGAATGATTTACGGCTGAGGAAGTATGATCATGTAATCCCCTATTACCGTGAGCTACACTGGCTCCCAGTTGAGGCCCAGGTGATCTTTAAGTTGGGATGTTTTTACTTTAAAGTCGCTTTTGATGCTGCTCCGCTTTACCTTGTTGATAGATTTGATACTACGATTCACGGGAACAGTAGACAATCCCATGCCCTATTTATGTTCCCTTCTGTTAAGGGCTGTAAAAATAAGAAATATCATGGGCACTGTCTTTCCTATCAAGCAGCTCAATTCGATAAAGAATTCCGCCCATTACTGACCAGATCAATATCTTATAAATATTACAGAAAACTTTTGAAAACTTTTCTTTTTCTAAATTTGTAGCTAGCTAATTCTTGCGTATTTCATTATCTCTGTATTCACTCATAGCATAATCTTTTGTAAACCGCATTGAACTAAGGGTTATGCGGTATAGAAATCTGTTATTATGTTATGTTATATAGACCACTGTCCAAAATGCAAACCCATGTGGCAAATAGTTGTGCAGGAAAAGTATAAGGGAGCTGAAATGTCCTCTCCTGCACATGCTGCTGCTCATATGGAGGAACTTGGCATAGGAGTATGAGCAGGGCAAAGAAACCTGGAACTATGGTACAGAATTAATAGTTCCTTCCACAAATTCAGAAGCTTCACTGCAACAGCTTGAACATGCTACTGCTTCCTGTTCCTCTTCCTCCTTCCTTCTATTTTGCTTTAGAGTGGAAAACATAGGGAGGGAGGGAGGGGAGTTGCCCCAGGAAGGGTGGAAGAGAGGCAGTCAAGCTTGCCATGGGCCTAGGTTTCCTCTGTCTTTCAAACCTCTTGCAGCAATATGTCTGCTACTCTCCTGGAGACCACACCTTCAAAAAGATTCAAACAGGATGGAGTTAGTCCAGAAGAAGGCTACTAAATGATCTGTGGTCTTCATCATAAGACATATGGGGACAAACTTAAAGATCTCAATATGGGGACAGACTTAAAGGTTTCAATATGTGTATTTTGGAGAAAAGGCAGGAGAGGGGAGATATTATAGAGATGTTTAAATACCTACATGCGCATGAGGCAAATCTCTTTCATTTGAAAGGAGATTTTAGAGTAGTGCTGCCCAATTCACGATTTGAACTGATTCACCGATTCACTTCGGGTGAATCGATTCAAATTGATTTGTTTTGGGGAAAAAATTGAACTTAACGATTCATCGGGTCTCTTGCTAGAGACTCGTTTGGGCTTTTCCTCTGCCACCGGAGTCCTTGCTTCTGATGTAACTTCCAGTTTTGCAAAAACAGAAGTTACATCAAAAGCAAGGACTCCGGTGGCAGAGGGAAAGCCCGAATGGACCTCTGCATGCAGATCGGCGGCAGCAAGGCTCTCTCCTCCCCGACTGGAAGTATTTCTCCTCTCCTCCCCGCCAGGCAAAGCGGCGATAGCGAATGCGATTCACTACCCTGCCGCTACTCCGTGTGTTTTCTCGCCATTTGGCCACCCAAGCGAAAACAGGAAGTTTTAACTGAGCGGGTCCCAGTGGAGAGAAGACGTAAGGAGTGGTGGCAGGAGTGGATCGCTAAATAATACTGCCACCGGCAACATGTTGTAACTTCAAAATAAAGGTAGATGGGGGGGAAAGGGGAGAAGGACTTGGGGAGTTGGTGGACTGGAGGAGAGATGGATGGGAGAGATGAATTTGGTGGAGGGGGAAAGATGGATGGTGGAGGGGGGAGAAGGACTTGAGGGAGATCATGGAGGGAAGATGGAGAGATGGGTGAGTTGGTGGACTGGAGAGGGAGAAGATGGATGGGAGAGGTGAACTACTTGGTGGAGGGAGGCAGATGGATGGTGGAGAGGGAAGATGGACTTGGGGGAGATCATGAAGAGGGGAGATGGGGGAGGGATAGAAGAAATAATGGATCTAAAAACAGAGGAGAGGGAGAGAGATGGTAGACCACGGGATTTAGGGAGGGAAGGAACAGAAAGGGAGAGAAGTTAGACACAAGGGGTGGTGCAAGGGGGGATAGAGATACTGGATAGGAGGGTAGTTATAAAGATAAAGGGAGAGCTGGAGGTGAAGGAGGAAGAGATGCTGGATGAACGGGTAGTTGAGAAAAGGAGAAATGGTGGATCTGGGGATGGTGGGGTCCATTGCTGCAGCTACGGGAATAGAGATGAAAAAAAGGAAAGATGCCAGACCTCCGGGGGAGGGAAGGGAAATGGAGGACAAAGATGGAAAATGGATGGTTACCACAGGAAAAAGAAGAAAACGATAAATGGGCAAGAGACCCTAGCAAGCGAGTTATCAGAAGACGTTTGTTGCAGAGCCTGGGTCCAACATGATTTGAAAAATGACCATACAACAAAAAGTAGAAAAAATAATTTTATTTTCTGTTTTGTGATTACAATGTGTCAGATTTGAAACTTGTATCCTGCCAGAGCTGGTATTAGACTGCGAATGTGAACTAGGATTTAACAGAGAGAGAAAAAGCCTTGTTTGTTTATACAATAGTGCCAGTGTGGGTAGGAGAGGGCAAAGGGGGTGAAGAGGCTATAAAATAAACCCACCAGGATGTTTGGAATAAAACACCCAATTGGGCAGGAAAATCGAATTGAAAAATCGATTCAATAGGCTGAATCGAATCGAAATATTTTTTCCTGAATCGGGCAGCACTACCCTAGAGTGAGAGGTTAAGAGGTGATAGGCTTAGGAGGAATCTAAGGAAATACTTTTTTACAGAAAGGGTGGTAGATACATGGAATAGTCTCCCAGTAGAGATGGTGGAGACAAAGACTGTGTTTGAATTCAAGAAAGTGTAGGACAGGTACATGAGATCTCTTAGGGAGAGGAGGAGATAGTGGATACAGCAAATGGGCAGACTGGTTGGGCCATTTGGCCTTTATTTGCCATCATGTTTCTATGCATAGTGGGAGGTTGCAGAGTTGTCCCTTACACTTTCTTCGGGCTTCCACTCAGGACTGTGTCTTAGCTATCACTAGGGCTATTAAACCATTTAAGGCTCAGCTGTCCTTATTTTGTCTCAGTGCATTGTAGAACTTGTAGTTCAATTTAAAAGGACATTTTTAAAACCTCTTGGTGGTACAAGTGAAATATATAGGAGTAAAATACCAATCGCATACAGAACCATCAATAACAAATCATGTAAAAAGCAAAACATCAAATTACAAACAAACTCTGATATTCAGCTGGTGGCAATCAGCATTTTGCTGGCCACCACCAGGGTTAAACCTGGAAATTCAATGCCAGGCCATGTCTGGGTGCTGGCATTGAATTCCTGAGTTTCCAGAGCCAGCTAATGGCATAACCAGTTAAATGCAATATTCAGCACTTAACCAGCTATGGGTTACCACATAACGACAGGACTGCATAGATGTCAGTCCTCCAGAACAAAGTAGCTTGTTTTTCAGTTTGGTTCTCCAGTTCTAATTAGTTGTGCTGTTGAAAATTAATGGTTAGCCCTGAACATGCAATTTAATCAGCCAGGAGCAGTTTCTGAATGGTTAAATTACTTTGAATATTGACCCCTTTACAAACATCCCATTTAAAATAAAATAACTTTTTTTTGTCTATTTTGATACTGCTATTGTTCTATTTTGCTGTAATTTGTTACATTAAAATGCTAATAAAATAAACTAAGACTTAAAAAACAAACAAAAAACAACCCAACATATTCAATAATTTCCAAATCTGAAGATAAGATGACTCAGACATAAATCAAAAAGTAACCTCTTCCATCAAAGTTCAATTTCAGGTTGAAACTAGCCTTATTGCACTGATTGAATCCTCACTTTCACATCTTGAGTGCAGCTACCAGGAAGTGGTATAATGCATCTTTCTTCTCACTTGACAGGTGAAATGTCCCATCATGAGGTGCTGGATGCTGTGGCCGAGGGAACTAGTGTGATCTTGTGCGAGCACAGTAACACAGAGCGGGGCTTTCTAAGAGAACTGCGTAACTCTCTTATGGTCCGACTTGAGGACAAGGTCCGGATAGAAATATCTGAGAAGGATAGAGACCCATTACAGGTCATTTAGGAGACTTACATTATTTCCTCCTGTCTATAAAGTGCCCAGAATATCTCTCCCAGGACAGAATAGAATTGAAGCAAAATGGTCCGCTTCCATTTTTGTTCTAGGTTTCTTCAAATTCTTCTTACGTTCTGCAGGAATACAAAAATAGTGTATTGTTTCCAAAACATGTAACAAAGAATACAGACATTTGTTGGATGACACAGTTGTATATGTATCTTTGTGCTAATAAAGGAAACAAAATTTCTAGTTAGTTTTTTTTTTATTATATATTTTTTTATTTTATTTTTCAAGAAGCGCTCACTGGAGCGAATCCTCACTCTCATCAAACACCTGTCTCCATCCTACAGGCCCTATCTTAATGATGAACTTTTCTCACCTCTTTATACAGTATTTTATTGTGCTTGAATTGCACCGTACATATGTCACATCTTTTGGTATTTATAAAAATTGGTAAGGTTTCAAAGCTTCCTTGTGTAGAATAATAGTATGGATATTTGAGAAAAATAATAATGCACAAAGAACATAACTGGAGTGTATTCATTTCTATTGCCTCTTTCCCCTCTGTAATAAGAACAGATGTTTTTGTCAACTAAACCTCACCCCCTTGGTTATTTTGCAAGAAGACATAAGCACTAATAAGATCTTTGAATTATAGGATATATTGGCCAATCATTTCTCTAAGCAGCCTAGAAACGTCATCTGTTTGATATGTGTTTCTTACACTGCATCCTTGCTCTTTGTCAGGGCGGTAAACTGTTTACTATATTGGATAGCCAATTGGTTAAGCTTTCAAAGCTTGCTAGATACGTTGTAAGAAGTGTTTAGTAGCTGCAATGGCTTGGTGATATGTTGTCATGTTATACTTTAACCTAACTTCCAGTTGGGATTTATGCCATCGTTACATATTCCCTCCCAGGCACTCAAGGGTCCATAGTTCTTGAAGTTCTGTGGAGAGTGTTTTGTGCTTTGGGCACAAGACATTTTATAATGAAACAGTTATTTCTCAGTTGTTTGCTAAATTTGCATTCCAGATGTCTAACCATTCTCATTTACCAGGGAATATTCTGGAGCCTCCAAAGGCAATTATTTATATATTTTGTCTTTGAATTGTATAAAGAGGTGAGATCTAATACTTTAAGCCCTTATCTAGGCACACTTAATATCTCTGTCATAGATTATTCTGATTATCTTGGTGCTAATTCCCATTCAGACCACTAGGTGAGTTGGAGTTTTGATCACCTGTGTTTTTAGAGAATGACACAGTGACAGAATTCATCACCGTTCCCATCCTCGCAAAGAACTGCGGGAAACTATCTCCATATCATTCTTTAAGAAGAGAGGGAAGAATCAGAGTTTGAATGGGCACAACCACTGACCCTCAAGCCTTGCATTAAGCAATGCTGGTGTAGAAAGACTGAGGTTAAGATAGACAATAAAGAATGACACGGGATGGTTTCCTGAGGTTATCCGCATGGATAGGAATGGTGATGAATTTTGTCACTGTGTCATTCTGTCACAGTGTGTTTAATTTATTCAGCTTGATATACTGCCTTTTGTTCATGCACAGTAGCAACCATTCGGGTCTTTATCTGCCGTCATCTACTTTGTTACTCTGTATGTAAGAGTGGAGGAAAATAACCATGTTGTAGCAAGTAGATAATTCACAATAGTTTATTGGCACAGTTAAAAGCGGAAGTCTAAAATCATCCCAAGCCTGACTTAGCCATGTTTTTGTATATACATGCTTCAGGGGCAACTCATACAGAATCTGTGTGAATATGAGGGTAAATCAAAAAGTAAAGGCAAAATACATTTAACAACATTAATAGAAGTAACTGTGAGCAGCTGAACATATCACACTTTTCCACATAGTCCCCATGCAAGATGACACATTTTTTTGTATCGTTCAACTAGCTTCTGTATTCCTACAGAGAAAAAGGTTTTTGTCTGCTCCCGAAGCCAGGTGAGCACTGCTTCCTTTACTTCATCATGCTTTGTCTTTTGCTCTATGGGTCGCAATGATGCACCCATGTCTCATCGCTGGTGGCAGTTCTCCCCAGAATACTTGGATCTTCTTCATACCGTCTCAGGAACTGTGTCCTAATTTCCACACGCTATTGCTTGTACAGATAAGTACACTGTTTGGGAACCCTTCGTGCGCTGACTTTCCTGTATCCCAAGTCATCATGCATTATGGCAAATGCAGATCCACAGTGGATGGCAAATAAAACCATCCAAACCAATAGATAATAGTAACCAGATGAGTTTAGCAATTGAAACAGTAAAACACATTTCAGCAATAAAATGGAAAACAAATTACATGTGTTCACTGTTATTGTGTATTATTAATGCTAACATTATTGCACTGTTTTTCACTCTGGCTTGACACTTACTCAGGCACGAACCCATTGATTCTATAACTTTAGTGCCTAAAAGTAAGAGCCATTTATTTACACACTAAAATTATAGAGTACTAATACTTTACACAGGTAAATGTACACTTAGGTAGATAGGTGCCACATGAATGCTTAGTGCATTTCTACAAATGGTACATGCAACTCACTTAGCATGTAAATAATGTAAGGGGTTGTTCACAGGGGAGAGGCATGGGCAGGACCAACATTTACATGCACAACTTACAGAATGCTGTAGATTACATACTAAAATGCCTAAATATAGGCACATACATGCATATTTATGCTACTGTTCTATAATGCAGGGATTCTTTCAAGATGCCCACCCCTCTGGGCCACCAAGTACTTCGAACGTGACCATTTATTTTTTCCCTCAAAACGGGACATCTACTAATTTTCAGTCCCGTTTTTTTTGTAAGGAGAAAAATTGTGTATATACTTTCTTTTGGAAGATAATTCCTTTAACCACAGACTTTAATCTTGGCTTACTCAAAAAATCAAAACTTTCTGAAGTAACTTATGGGGTGTGGGCGGGGATGGAGGAGATTCTCAAGGAGACGGGCAGGGACAGAGGGATTCTTCACAAGGACGGGTGGGGATGGAGGGATTCCTCATGGGGAGGAGTGGGATTTTGGTGGGGACAAGTGGGATTTCTGTCCCTGTGCAACTCTCTATAACACACATAACATGGCAGCTGCAGCAAAGGAATGCCTGACTTGCTCTTTGCCCTTTTTCTCTGGGTCTCCTGGTTGTGTGACATCCCCAAGCATCACAGAAAATTCCCTTACAGATTGTAGGATGGACAGAGAGGGAGTGGAGCCATCAAGCTGCCACAGGAAATAGTGGCTTAAAGAACTGCTATGGACAGGGACTGGCCCTGGCCCTCTTTGGCACTGGCAGTACAAATGCTCAGGAGCGAGCAGAAGCGCTCCAGGAACTGGCATTGTGGACCATCCTAGACAATTGCAGCTGACAGAGGACAGATGTGCAAAAAGGAGCTTGTCCGATGTTCACTTCCCAAGCCGCTGCCACCTCCGCTGCAGCAACAGGCCAGGTGCATGCAGCGACTGCACAAACCTCCCCCTCTCCGACATCAATTCTGACATGGAGAGGAAGGCGATTGGCTGGCCCGGAACTTCCTCTCTGACTTCAGAATTGACGTCAGGGGGGAAGGCTTGTGCAGTCACTGTTGCACACATCTGATCTGTTGCTGCGTCAGCGAAGCAGGGAGAAGCGTTATCTTTAGATTAGTGTTCGTCAACCTTTTTTACACCTATCGACTGGTGGAAATAAAAGAATTATTCTGTGGACCGGCAGTTGAAGAACACTGCTTTAGAGGGCAGAGTTAACTCCCCAGTACACATTCCCACTGGAGATATGATACATTGACACAGGCAGATGAAGGCTATTTAGCCAGTTGATCAAATGACAACTGCAACAGTCTTCAGTTACAATTTCTGGGTCAGAATGCCTGGTCCCCAAATTAGTGGAGCACAGATCTGGGGGTGTGTACTTGTGGTCATTTCATGGAAGTTATGCCTAGATGACCACAATCAGGGGTCTTGGTTGTAGGGTTCCAAAAGGAGCCAAGTTATGTGACTTGTGGTCCGGGCCAATCACTGCAATGACCCTAGTGCAAAAGAGAGAAGTTCCAGTTCAAACAAATTCCATTTTGAGCGCCTCACGTCCTGCTCACCGCTTTCTCACTGCATCTTATTGGATGTGAGCTCAGCTAAAACCCAGCGATCTGAAATAAGCTCTAATGGGGGAGGGGGAGATTTAATGTGCGTCTGCAGGTTGTACTCCCTTGGATAACGTTCAAATATCTTACTGCAGGCTGACCCTATTTGCTGTCATTTGTGGGCAATTGCAGTCCTCCCAGGGAAAAGTGCAGGCCGACTTCATGCTCCAAGACTCGGGTCCCGGGGCCACGTTGCCCACCGCTACGGGTTTGCAAGAGCAGAACCGGTACCGGGAAGCGGGGATTCTTCCGCCCGTCCCCCTTGTTCTCCCCTCCGCCCTTCCCAGCAGCTCTCAGTACCGTTAGCGCAGTGCACTGCTGCAGGCAAGTTCCTCGGGCCCCCCCCCCCCCCTGAACTACACGGGCCGGCAGTTGAAGAACACTGCTTTAGGCCGCCTGTCCCGTTGTCCCCACGCACAGCTTCGAGACGCCCAAATGTCCCGTTTTCAGAAAGAAGCTGTGCGTGGGGACGGGGGGGGGGGGTTCTATAAACGGGACATATGACCACAATCCTATACAAGGCGGAGTGGGAGAAGTGGGCAGCAAGTTCAGAAGGGTTTGGCAGAAGAAGCGTGAAGAGCCGAGTCTTCACAATTTCTCTTTCCGCAGTTCTCTTCCTTTCTCCAGTTAAAGCGCCGCTGAAACGTTCCGCAGTTTGGCACGCACAGGATGCCGTGAACGCAGGGGGTCTGGAGGAGGAGAGAACGCTAAGCTCAACCCCTTTTCTTCCATGTGGCCTATTTGCATTGACCTAGGAAGTGCTTGCTTTCGAACTTTGCATGCTTCCCTCTTGCTTAGCCGAATCTCGCACGTGAGGATCTAGGATTTGATTTTACGCTGTAGCAGCTAAGGTTGTTACGGTGTGTGTGTGTGTGGTCCGTTTGTCTCAGACAAACTCTCTCAGCTGAGGCTTGTAAAAGATCGCCTTGCAGGTAATCTGCGTTCACATTTACTGTTCAGATATAGGTTATTTTAAAACCTCAATGCATGATGTAAATACAGCCGGTGATAGGGTTAGGGTTCCCTTGTAAGCTTGCACCTTAAATGTATCTGTTAGCTTAATGAAATGTCTTTGACTTTGCTAATTGTTTAATAGAGGAAGGGAAAATTAAAGATGACATTAAAAGCAAGTAATCTCACAAACAGACCCCGAAAACGTGTTTACTGGGCTAGGGTGATTGTTGCTATCTTTATTGCAGAGCTCCAAAAGGGGAGCAATTTTTAAGATAGGTTTCCAGAATGAGGCACAGTGTAGTGAGGGCTCTCCTTTCCGAAAGAAAGCTTATAACATGAATAGATGTAAAGGATAAATACAGTAGAGCACCAATAGTATATGGTAGGCAATAGTATATGGTAGGCAAAGACCTTGGAACTATGTGTGTGCATAAGCGAATCCGCCACCGGAGTTGTCTTATATAAGTCACCAAAGAAGTACAGTACTTCCAAAACCATTTTTTTGGCAGCCTCCCACCTGCCTCCAGCGTTCTAGAGCAGTGTTTCTCAACATGTGGTAAGCGTACCCTTGGGGGTACGCGGGCCGCTTGTTGGGGATGCGTGGCCTCACTGCCGCTGCTGGGGATTCCTCCCTGCTCGCCCACCTGCTGCTGAAGCCGCTACCGGGGATCCCTCCCTGCTTGTCTGAACACCTGTCACATTATCCCCCACCCCTGAAGCCAACCCTGTTACTTCGATGGAGCCGGACTAGCTCCCTCCTCTCTCAGCAGCACTCCGTCCAGGGACATAGGCAGCAACTCACATGCTGCATAGCTGACCCACAACCTTCTCTCCGACGTCGGAATTGACATCAGAAGGAAGGATTGTGGGCCAGCCACGTGCAGCGTGTAAATGGCTGCATGCGCTGTCCCTGCTTGGAGTTGCTGCTGAGGGAGGATGGAGCGGGTCCAGCTTCGGGTGTGGGTTGTGGTGCGGCGGGCAGGGATCTCCAGTGGCTTCTGTGGATGGGTCAGCTGAGGGGGAGGGGAACAGGCAGGGATCCCCAGCGGCGCCTGAGGCTTCTGTGGTTGGGTCAGCTTCAGGGGAGGGAAGAGGTGTGTGGGTGGAGCAGGCAGGGATCCCCAGCGGTGCAACTTAATTTTGAGACAAAGGCTGGAAGGCAGTAAGGGGGAGAGGGCACAAACTCGCCACAGAAAGAAAGGGGGCATGAACATGGTAAAGGTAACAGATAAGAGGGACTTACCCTATGAACAGAGTTCATGAGGGTGGGGGGCATAGAGGGAGATGAGTGAGGAGAGAGATTCCGAGTGAATGCACTTGTAAGTCAGTAAGGGGAATTTGAACTGTATTCGGAAGTGGATGGGGAACCAATGAAGTGATTTAAGGAGGGGGGTAATGTGAGTATAGCGGCTCTCATGGAAGATTAGTTGTGCATTTTGAACAGATTGAAGGGGTGAGAAACGGATGAGCTGGAGACCTGAGAGTACACTACAGTAGTCTAAGCAAAAGGTGATGAGAGCGTGGATAAGGGTTTTGGTAGTGTGTTTGGATGAGAGAGATCGGATTTTGGTAATATTATAGAGGTGGAAGCGACAGGTTTTAGCGGTTTGTTCTGAGTGCAAAAGGAGAGAGAGGAATCAAAGATCACCCTGAGGCTGCGAGCCAATGAGACAGGGAGGAGGAGAGTGGTGTGTGGGTGTGGAGGGGGGAGGTGAGTTTAGGTGGAAAGATAAGGAGTTCAGTTTTAGCCATATTCAGTTTTAGATGGCAGTGAGACATCCAAGCGGCAAGGTCAGTCAGGCAGGCTGAGATATGAGCCTGGATTCCTGTAGAGATATCGGGTGTGGGATAGAGGTCTGCACGGGAACAGGGATCGAGGGAATCCCGCGGGTCCCATGGGAATCCCCCCCTAACCCACGGGGACCCCCCTCTAGCCAACGGGACTCCCACGGGGATGGAAGGCTTTGGAAGCAGGGTTCATCCATATAATATAATGGACACGTCAGCCTTAGTAAAAGAAGGGGTTTATAAGTTAATTACCTGAACATAAAACAAAAAAGGGTTCCACCAAAGAGATTCCACAAGGAAAACAGCAGCGCAAACACAAAAGAAACTGTGGAATTGATGATCCTGTCAGAAGTAATTGCTGCTTTTTATGGGGATGGGCGGGGATGGAGGTAATTCCTTGCGAGGATGGGTGGGGACGGAGAGGATCCTGATGGGGACGGAGAGGATCCTGGCGGGGATGGGCAGGGATGGGTGGGATTTCTGTCCCCGTGCAACTCTCTAGTGTGGAGAGGTAGATCTGGGAGTCATCAGCATAGAGGTGATATTGAAAACCATGGGAGGAAATCAGTGTACCGAGAGAGCGGGTATATATGGGACGATAGTTGTAAGGGGATGTGGGGTCTGATGAAGGTTTTTTAAGAAGAGGCGTAACTACGGCATGTTTGAAGACATTAGGAACTGTTGCAGTGGAGAGTAATAGCTTGAGGATATGACAGATTGGAAGGATGACAGTGAGAGCAACAGCTCCGAGAAGGTGGATGGGAATTGGATCAGAAGAACAGGTGGTGGGTTTGGAGGAGGAGTGAAGATGAGCAGTTTCCTCTTCTGTGACTTCAGAACAGGAGGAAAAGGTGGCAGGGGTTATTGAAGGGAAGTTGGCAAAGTGGATAGCTGGAGAGGGTGATGGGGGATGTGATTTCGTTAAGAATTCAAGGTGGATCTTGTGAATCTTGTTGTAGAAGATCTCTGCCATTGTCTGGGGAGAAAGGGAGGAGGGGATAGGAGGTGGGGTACTTTGAGTAGAAAGTTGAGTCTGGCATGAAGAGAGTTGGTTAAATAGTTGTAGTATTCTTGTTTGGCAGGCAAGAAGGTAGATTGGAAGGACGTTAGCATGAATTTGAAGTGTATGAAGTTGGCATACATGCAGGATTTAAGCCAAAGATGTTTAGCAGCTTGAGCACAGGAGCGCAGGTAAAGGATCTTGGGGGTCAACCAAGGCTGTGGTTTGGCACATCTTACAGGATTTGAAATGGGAAAGGCAAGAGTATCAACAGATGAAGAGAGAATGGAGTTATAGGAGAGGACAGCTTCATTGACAGACGTGCGACATAGTAGTTGAAAGGAGGAATGAGACTGGGCAAGTCAATTAATCCACCATTGCCCCAGGTACAAAATAAATACTTGTATATATGTAAACCATTTTGAATGTGTATCCACAAATAGGCACAAGTCCCATTCCCTTTCCTTTATTGAAGAGCATTCCCCATAGATTCCAGTCTTTGCAATAGTAGTTCGTGATTGACTAAATCAAAAGCTGTTGAAAAATCCAATTGCATTATATTTGGAAATAATGTTCTAATCCAACAAAGTCTTCAAATGTGTCATCCACTCCACACATCAACCTGATATTGCAGTATCTCCAGGAATGGTGCACCTCCCTTTGGGGAGAACATTATAGTTATTCAAGCATTCTTGTATTTGAAGTTAGATCAGCTATTCAATTATTTTAGCTAGAAGAGGGACACTAGCAGCAGGTCTTGAAAATTAAGCCAATAAGACAGCAGCCCACTGAAGGTAGAGATTTAGAGGTTGACACACCTAAAGACATAAATTCAAGACCTTGCAAAGCCTTAGACTGAATAATCTTGACTATATAGCATTAGCACTTACTTGAGAGCAGAATTTTATATTATAGCCTGGAGATGTCAAAAAATGTAATCTAGGTCTTTCAGTTGAATGTACCGGTAACCCATTTATGAAGATCATGCCACAATCAGATTCTTCAACTAAATCCTTCAAAACCTCTAATTTATTAGATCTAGCTTTAATTAAAAGACACGGCATATGAGTAAATTACTCAAGAGAATACATAATTAGATTGTATACAGTAAAAGTTCATAATTTGGGTCAGTAAACAACTTTAGAGTGATTAGAATAGAAATGGCCATATTTACCATACCCTGATACTACCGCAAGAGCTGATTAATAGTAGTACAATCAGTTAGGTTAATCTATATATATAAAATCGGAGGTATGTATGTGTGTATGTATGTGTGTGTGTATGTGCCGCAATCACGCAAAAACGGCTTGACCGATTTGAACGAAACTTGGTATGCAGATCCCTCACTACCTGGGGTGATATGTTCTGGGGGTCTCGCGGCCCACCTGCACTTGTGGGTGGAGCTACAAACAGAAAATCATATTTCACCCATTCATGTCAATGGAAAAAATGTAAAAAGCTGCCATTCTCACATTAATTCCAACTATAAAACACTTTCTATGACACTATATCCACTAGGGACATCGTTTCTATTCTACCACGGACACCATACATATAGAGTTTGTATGTTCTAACTGTGTTTGTAACTGTTTCCTTCATGCACCCCAGTTTATAATGTTATTACATTACATGAGTACTCACATATGCTGAACTAGGAACACAGGTTCCATTCTGAACCGGGAAAAAACTGCATGGAGTTTCTTTTCAACCTGAGTTTCCACATATTGAGTTGTTTAAATCAATACTGAAACTTTTGTTCGTATTAATTTTGTTGTATATTCTCCAAGTACAATATATTTGCTCACTGATGTATCTTTAACTGGTTGCGAGAGAGGGCCATTCTTGCTGCTAAAAATGAAGATGTCCATGGAATAAACAATCAAATACTTGCCATGTTACCAGGCGCAGTCACTGAATACAAGTCTATTGATACAGTAGTAGATGCTGATGAGGTCATCATTTTCCCAACAGAATTCCTAAACTCACTTGATCCAGCTGGATTACCACCACATCGTCTTTTACATAAAGTGGGATCTCCAGTTATTTTACTTCGCAACCTTGACCTACCAAAACTTTGCAATGGCACAAGGCTTTGTGTAAAGAGGTTACTGGCCAATGTAATTGAAGCAACTATCTTAACCGGAAAGGGACAAGGTGAAACCGTATTTATCCCGCGGATACCACTTATTCCAACAGATCTTCCTTTTCAGTTTAAGAGATTGCAAATTCCACTGAGACTTGCATTCTCTATCACAATTAACAAATTACAGGGACAGACTATTACATACTGTGGAGTGGATTTAAGATCCCCCTGTTTTTCCCATGGACAACTCTATGTTGCTTGCTCAAGGGTGGGTTCACCCAAGAATTTATATGTTCTTGCTCCTGGAGGTGAAACTAAAAATGTTGTTTATAATCAAGTTTTGTGTTAGTTGTATTGTATTCATTTTGTCAAATATTTCACATTATAATTTGAATATTGTACTTTTTATAAAGCTGTAAAAAAATAATTTCATTCACCACTATAAAGTATCTTTATTTGAATCCATTTACAATGTTATTGCTATAATTAAATACCCGTGCAACGCTGGGGCATCAGCTAGTACCATGATAAAGCTTAACCCTCCTCTTACCATCCCCTCCCTAACCCCAGATCCTACTTTTCCCTCTCTTGGAAACCTTCTCTGATCTAACGTTGTAACCCTTCTTCCATAACTCTTTTTGTAATCCGCTATGAACTGAAAGGTAATGGCGGAATATAAATCTGTAATGTAATGTAATAAGTACGAAAATTCAAAGGTTGGTATAAAGAGTGCCTGCCAGTCGCTACAGGAATAGGATAGTGAGTACCTGAATAAGAGAAGCTCCCAGAGTTAGCCCCTAAACGTAAAAAGGATAGAAATAAACACCAGTCTATATTTTACTATTGTACTTGGCTAAATAGATAAAATCAAGATAAAATATAAACTATAAAAATACAACAAAGTATACCACTCTAAATTAACCACAAGTTATCCACAAAGAGGCATCAACAAAGCCAGAGAAATACTTGAACAATCCTAATTCTTGTCTTATTTTAGTCTAGTATTCAAGCTTCAGGAATCCCTGCAAAGGACTTTTCAGATACTGTTGAGGTCAGGCAACATCAACATAAGCTAAAACTGATTAAAGACTTTATATACCTCCTACCCCTACCCCCTCCCTGGATGTGCATATTATCTAATAACAGACCATAACTATAAAGATTCTACAAAGGACGTCAATGGGCCCCAAATTAATTTAAATTTTTCATTATTCCCTAATATAACAGCGTTCATTTTCTCATATTTATAGATTAGACATAAACTAGCCCACCAGAATGTAAAGTTGAGACAATCCCAGTTTTTCCAGTTTCGTGTAATCAATTGTATAGCCGTACATGTCATAATTTTAAAAAGACGTCTTTTATGTTTATCTAAGGGATCTTTGATATGCAAAATGGTACCACAAATTATTGTTTCATAAGTTAAATTATTCTAATGGAAATGGTTGGGTTGGGTGGGGGGAGGGTATTAATCTGTATAAATCTTGTAAAACTTAAGTGATGTCTATAGTGTAAAATGATTAATTTATTCTGTTTTCCACTTATTGAATTTGATTTAAAAATGAATAAAGAATTTTAAAAAAAACCACCATAAGCTAAAGCGTGCTGTACCTTTGTCTCTTGGATTCCTTTTTTTTGTTGTTCTTGCTCACTTCACAATACCTCAACAAAGGTATTGTGAACCCTTTCCTGTTTAATAAACCCCTCTAATTGTAACCCCTACCCTGACATCCTGTTTGTTTGTCTTGATCATATTTTAGATTGTAAGCTCATTTAGGGCAGGGACTGGTCTAATTTTAATTTTATTAAAACTTGATATACTGCTTGTTAGCTGTTTACATCATTACAATACAATACAATACAATACAGTACAATACAATACATGGAAAAGAACACAAACAACAATAGGACAGACCTAAATTAAGAATCAACCATAACATTTGCTCATTCACACACAATTTTCTGATGCCAATATTTTACTGTCTCCTGCGTACGTATGATAGCGCTCTTATGTAATCTGCTATGTTTAGTTTGTGGAGTGGAGGATAGATTATTAGCTTAATGGTTAGAGCAGCATCTTAAGTTCTTTACCTTGGACTATCTCTTTGCCTAATGTACTTGAATGTAACTCATTTTGAGCTACAACTGAAAAAAGCTTGAGAAAAAATTCAAATCATGCCTATTCCCTCACCCGCCACACTGCTTCCATTCTGCAGCTTATTATTGGTGTCATTTTTAAAAATCCTGTCCCTTCTGACTGGAGCTTTCTTTTTCTACCTTCTCCTTCTTCCCCTCTCTCCTTCTTTGAGGGCATCAAGGCCAAGTTAAATTCAGCTGAGCGGATAAATCTCCCTGCCTCTTAAATCCTGAGGCTCCTTTTTTGTGCCATACACGTTCAGCTTTTTGTGCAAAGTTTGTGCTGTCATCGGCTTCAGAGCTGCTGTCAAAGAGCGCAGACATAATTGTAAGAGTATGTGCTCTCTTGGCTGGAACTAGAAATGGGTCCTTTTTTTCTCTGAAAGCACAAAGAGCAACAGATGAACCATTCATCACAGCTTCCTTTTGGCTCAGTATAAAAGAGATTATTAAAATATGGATCTAGAAAAAAAGATATTTGACCAGCCAGGCCATTCTCAACGCTTGATGACTTAGGCTAACTTTAGAATCAAATCCCTTCTTTTTAGGCCAGATTGAGATTTGTTGCATTTCCCAAGAACTTTGCAAATTCCTTCTGTAGGGACAGTTGAATACTTTGCACTGGATAGAGTTGTGGTGGCTTTATGGAATGGTTTGAGCATTTCACACATTCAAGAAAGTGTGGGACAGGCACGTCTGATCTCTTAGGGAGGAGATAGTGGATGCTGTAGATGGGCAGACTGGATGGACCATTTGGCCTTTATCTGCCATCATGTTTCTAGGTTTCTCTAGAAACAACTTATCTTTGGCAGAAATATTAGTACTGGTTTCTTTCATTTCACAGCCGCAGTTTACATTTCTATTTGCTGCATGACTTTTTTCATCACTGATAAGCTTGAATTCCATCTTGTAACACAGTCTCTTGGGATTTTATTCGGTTCATAACCAGTTTCAGCCTGGTATATTTTAAGATAAGCATATCTAGTGCTCGGTGTCCTAAAAGGGTAGCTATGACTTTGACGTTTTGCAGTCAGCATAGATATTTCTTCCACATTTGGAAGTTGCTTTCCCAGTATTGAAAAATGTATTTATTGTAGGCCAAGGTATATGGTGTGTGCTGAACAAGGGCAATTTGTCAAATTTAAGATGCTGCAGGCATGTTTGTTCATCCATTTATTACATTTAGCAGACACCACTACCTTAAAGCCTGTAACAACTTGCAAAGTAAAATGTCAGTTTACATTTAAAATAACTACGATAGGCCAACTTTCAGCCTGTGGTGATCAGCATTTTTTTTTTAAAGCTCTGACTGCTGCCAGCTAAAATAGATCTGGATATTTAGTGTTATATAGAAACATGATGGCAGATAAAGGCCAAATGGGTCATGTAGAAGTTACATGGATGCGGTCAATAATCAGAGCTGTATTTGCATACTAAATTGGGCATAAAGTCACTGAATGTCTGCCTTGTCTGCATACCTTCTGGGACTGCTCCAGTACTGCATTTGACTGTAGGAGTCAAATCTGATATTCAGCAGTGCTGTCTGTTTAATACAGTGTGTTCTTGCTATTTGCTGGGGTTAGGTTCCTAGATAACCCCATGAATACAGAAAACGTAAATATATAACCATTGATCCTAGGGGGGAAGAGGGGGTTAGGTTCCTGTGCGACCTTGTTTACTGTACACTTTTGCTACCTAACACCATAAATTCATCATTTTGTGTAACTTTATCGTAAAGGACAGCTTGCTTATTATATTATGTATTTTATATTCTGCTTTTTCTTTTATAAAAACAGTCTTTTGATGTAAGAGTATTCGTGCATAGCTCTATGAGTATCTTCATCTTAATGAGAATGCACTGTGCATGACTATGAATAAGCGAAAATGCCCGTAAATAATGAAAATGGGTTGCACTTTATTTTACGTAAATAAGTGAATCCGTGAATACGGAATCCATGAATAATAAGATTGCACTGTTGGTAGCTGGACAGCTCGGTAATGTCTAAGCAGTCAGGTGCCTCTCCTGTCCCCTTAAACATGCTGAATATTGACTTCAATGATATTAGATATAAAACTTCAAAATCATTATTCCAGTTCAGCACTCTTTAGCTGAGACCTATCCAAGTTTCCAAGTTTATTTAGAATTTGATTAATTGTTTAATCATATTTCAAAGCGATGAACATTATAAATACTTTACAATACTCAATGAACATGACATACATTACAAAAAGGGAAAGAAATACAATAATTAATAGAAAAGAAACAAATAAGGGGTTAAACATCAGGAAAGGGTAAATTTAAAATAGCGGAGTATAAAATTAAAAAGGGCAGACTAATTTTTTTTTTAAAAACCAAACTAATCAGTCAAAGGCATCTTTAAAAAGAAAGCACTTTAATTTGCTCTTAAATCCTATATAATAAAAGCTTACCGGTGCATGTGCTGTTAAAACAGCATGATCCCTGCCGCTGTGGTGTATGATCCATGGCCATGTTCCATTTTAGAATCTGGCGGCAGGGAACATTCTGGCCACTCCCCTCCTCCCGCCCTCACTCACCAACTGGAAGCGCAGGCAAGCTCTCTCCCTACCCACGTCCTCAACAGGGAACACACCTCCCGCCCTCGCTCACCGCTGCCGCCGCTGATCCTCCTCTTCAGAGCAGCCTGTGATCGTGGCTGGCTTTAAAGAACCTTGCAGGCTACTCTCCAACTTCAGTAGCACGTTCCCTCTGATGCACGGGATTGCGTCAGAGGGAATGTGCTACCGAGTTGGAGAGTGGTCTGCAAGGTTCGCTAAAGCCGGCCACCACGATCGCAGGCTGCTTTGAAGAGGAGCAGGCCAGAAGACGCCGGGATGGAGGGAGGGTAAGAATTGATCCCCTTGGGAGAGGGAAAGGAGGCTGCTTTGGGGAGGCCAAGTGGTATTTATAAAAGTCAGGCAAGTTAACCCCCCCATGAATTTTTGAAGCCTTTAATTTACCAAGGGCTATTTTCTGTCTTTTATGTTTCCAAATAAAAGTAGTTAATTTTTGATCAATCCAATGTTGGTTTGCATACATTAGGGAGCATTGTATGTTTAAATATGATTTCAGGGGCTAAAGTCATTTTGATCGCAGATATGCGATCCCACCATGAAATATATAGGGGTGACCAATTGGAAATTGTTTGATTAATTAGTTCTTTTAATTTGGTAATATTCGTTTCCAAGATTACCTCGTAATCTTTATGTATATAGGTACCCAGATATTTTATCAGCGAGGAAAACCAAGAAAATTGAAAATCTTGAATGTCAGAGCGGGAGGCAAGATCATTGAGAGGAAAGATAACTGATTTTCCCCAGTTAACTTTATAACCAGAGTGTGAGGAGTATAATTCGCTTAAGGGGACAAGGGCGGAAAGAGACAATTGCGGATTTTTAAGAGCATAATGTCATCTGCATATGCTGCAATCTTAATATGCCCTGTATGGCATTGGACTGTCTAATGGCTGATAAGAAGGGTTCTAAAGACAGATTGAATAGAAGAGGTGAGAGAGGGCATCCCTGCCTTGTTCCTCTTTTTAAAAGGATTGGATTTGTAAGAGAATTGTTTATTAAAATTCTGGAGGATGGTTTCCAATATAGTGCGTGTATCCAAGCAACGAAGTTTTCGCCAAAATTATACCATCTCAGATCCTGCAGTAGAAATCGCCATTCGACTCGATCAAAAGCTTTTTCAGCATCAATTGCGAGTCCTACCACAGGCTCCGAAATGGTCTTGGCAAGTCCAGTAATATTATGTAATATTCTAAGATTATCTCCTATGTATTGTTGTTTGATATTAGTAGTTGGATCACCTTATTGATTCTGTTGGCAAGAATTTTTGCAAGTATCTTATAATCAGAATTGAGTAAAGATATCGGTATATAATTACCTACCCGTGTAGGATCTCTGTCTGGTTTAGAGAATATTATTATATTGGATTCTGTGAAATTACATTGCAGCTCAGGATGTGAATGTATAAAATTAAAATAGTGTATTAAATGGGAGCTTAATTGTAGTGAGAAAGTTTTATAAAACTCATTGGTAATGCCATCCGGCCCAGGAGATTTATTAGAAGCTAGTGTTGCAATTGTGAACTGAATTTCTTGGACTGTGATTGGCATGTCTAATTCTAGTTTGAGATGGGGAGGTAGTATTGGGTGTAAGATGGAATTTAAGTATTCTGTTATCTCTTCATTTGATGAGTCTGATTCTGATTGGAATAATTTAGAGTAAAAGTTTTCAGGGTCGGTTAGAGAGTGATTATGGAAGTTAATAATAGAAGAGATATGATGCTTCTCATTTTTCTCCTTTAAGTATTGAGCTAGAGATCCACCCATCTTATTACCTCCAATGTAATGTCCAGACTTTAAAATAAATATATCTTTGTTAGCTAGTGCAGATGCGATGACATTGTATTCATATTTCTTCTTAATGAGTTGTATGTGAAGTGTCATGTCAGTGGGATTGGAGAAAAATTGAATTTCAAGATGTGAAATATCTGTTTCAAGAGTTTTTAATTGTGTATTAGTTTGACTGTGCTTCCAAGCCATCAAGCTTATTACTTCTCCCCTCAAAGTTGCTTTGTAGGATTCCCAAATTGTAGCCGGTGACAAAGATTGATCTGAATTCATATGGAAAAATTATTCTGTGAAAGTGCATAATTTATTAATCATGGATTCATCTGATAGAACACAATTATTTAACCTCCAGTTATGTTTTATGTGAGATAGCGTAGAGAGTGAAAGAAATAGTGAAATTGGCGCATGATCCGAGATTATAATGGAGTGGTTAACAGCATTGTAAATATCTGATGATAGGTTTGAGGAAATTAAAAAATAATCTAATCTGGCATAGGTGTTGTGAGGAGCAGAGAAGTGGGTATATTCACAATCTGTGGATTTTAAGGTTCTCCAGGGATCGATGAGATTGTAATTTGCCATTAGATTTAGATGGGCAGCATGTGGATGTTCTGTCTAAAAGAAGATCCAAAGGTTGATTGTGGTCACCATCTATTATAATCTGAGCATTTGGATACTTCAACAGGGCATTTTGTAGGAATGATAAAATTCAGGAGTGTCTGAAACAGGAGCATACACATTTAGTAACAGAATAGGTTTTTTATGAAGGGTGATATATACTAGACACCACCTTCCCTCTAAGTCAGTTTCAGTAGCTAATAGATTGACTGGAAGAGATGATTTAATATGGAAACACCATTTTTTTTCCTTAGTGCAGGTGAAAAGTATGGAGGAGCATATCCTTTAATTACTGTTTTTGTACTATCAGTGTGTGAGAGATGTGTCTGCTGAAACATAATAATATCAGGATTAAGAGAACGTAAATAGTTACCTTTTTTTGTTTGATGCAGTGATTAAGACCATTGACATTAAAGGAGAGAATATTCAAATTAGTCATAAAGAATAATATATAGTACAATTACAATATCTATAATAGAACTCAAATGATCAATTTAGGAACAGGTATAAGGCATCTGATATGGTGATCTTATAGGCTTTTGGAACTGACCAATGAACCAAAATGTCATCTCTATTAAAGGCAAACAATGCCAGAGAGAGGTCATTATAACAAGTGAAGAAAAAACTGGGTGGGTTTGAACTTTTAATAGGACGACCAGCGCACTCATCAGTGTCTCCAAAGAACGGCAGGGATAGATCAGAAGAAGACAAGATTATAATCCCTACACATCAAAGGATAAAACACATAATATATAAATCAGCAGATCAAAGTTATTGCATCTTGATGGAATCAATATATTGCTGTAGTTCTGCTGGATCCAGATACGTGGTGGTTTTATTGTTATGCGTGATCAGCATTTTGGCAGGATATAATAGGCCAAATCTGGCTCCAATATCTTTCAGATCTTGCCTCTGTTGAAGAAATACTTTTCTGCGGGCTGCCGTCAATTTTGCCAGGTCAGGAACCAGGAGGATTTTCCTACCCTGATAAAGAATCTGTTTCTTTTCCTGCTGTTAGAATCTGTAGCGCTTGTTGGTATCTCAGCACTTTGGCCACAATTGGGTGGGGTGCTTTCTGAGCTGGATTAATTCTTGATGGGACTCAATGCGCTCTCTCCAGTTCCAGCAGTGTGTTGAATTTAATTCCTAGTAAGGTAGGGAGAAGCTCCGTCAGAAATGCTAGTGTGTTGGAACCCTCAGCAGATTCTGGGATCCCGAGTATTCAAACATTGTTCCGATGACTTCTATTGGAAAGGTCTTCCAGATCTGATTTTAGCGTAGTTATGTCTCATTCGTGTTTGGGGGTGAGGTTGACATTCTGAGCATGTGCAGCTTGAAAACTTTCAAGTGCATCCAAGTCTGTGTCTAGCGTCAGTAAATTGCGAATTCAGGGCTTCGATCTCTACCTGGATCAACTGTGACTCCTCTACTTGTTTGGTCATGATGTTTTTAAAGGTGTGCATCTCCGTAAGTAGTAGTTCGAGCTGTGAGTCTACCGTTTTCGATGGTTGTTTTTCTGGCGATGGTACCTCGTGTTTAGGCCGCTTTCCACTGGGGATCGCAGTAGGTGATTGTTCTCCCTTGCTGCTCTTCGAAAATGACATAGCAGCTCATGATATGCGAGTGATGTTTTTAATATCTGTGTAAAGACGTAGTAATTTTATAGCCTGCCGTCTCGGAGAGCACCCAATCAGCGCGTCTGGTCGCCATGATGGTCAAGTCATGCCCCTATAAGACGTTCTTCTTTTAGATAAATGGGCAAGGAATTCCAGGTTTGTGGTGCTGTGACGGAAAAAAATGTACTGTCGACGTGTACTAATGATTTTAAGAGAGGGAACTGTCAGTAAGTGTTGATCACTAGATCTGAGCATTCTAGCAGAGGCATAGGGAACCAAGAGTCTATCGATAAATGCTGGGGCTTTAAAAAGAAGAGATTTCAAAGTTAACAGACATATTTTATATGAGCTACCGGAAGCCAATGTGCCTTTTTAAGAAGAGGCAAAACATGGTCATATTTCTTAGCATTCATGATGAGCTTAATAGAAGCATTTTGGATGATTTGTAAGCGTTGTATTTCTTTTTGAGTAATGCCCTTGAATAGGGCATTGCAATAGTCAATTTTTGAAATAATCAGAGAGTGTATCAGAATATTAATTGATTTAGGCTCCAAAAATTTTGAGACAGAGTGTATTTGTTGTAATCTGAAGAAGGTGGATTTAATTGCACTACTGATGTGTTCATGATATGTTAACTTCTGATCAAATGTAACTCCTAGGATCTTGACTGTATTAACTACCTGAAGGGTATCCCTCTTGAGTGTAATAGGAGAATGAAGTTTAAGACTGTCCTTCCAGGGGAATAACATTACCTTTGATTTGATGACATTGAGAGCCAGTCTGTTGATGTTTAGCCACTGATGAATTTGTTCCAGTTTCATGTTGATTGATAAAGCATCCAGAGGGTTCTCTGAATCTATGGAGTGCAAAAACTGAATGTCATCAGCATAAGTGAATGTATTAAACCCAATGGATTGGCAGAGAGTCATAAGAGGAGCTAAAAAGATATTAAACAAGAGTGGTGAGAGGATGGACCCTTGAGGAATTCCATAGTTTAGGGTAAAGCTTTCAGAAGAGGAATTGAATGGAACTGATGAGGAGCGATTGGTAAAGTAAGAGTGAAACCACTGAAGAACTTGATCAGTAATAGTCTTTGTAAGAGGAGAGTATGGCCTCTTGTGTCAAAGGCAGATGAAAGATCAAGAGAAAGTAAGAGGACAGATTTGCGGTGATCAAGATGGTAGAGGATAGAAGTTTTCATACCTATTAGTGAGTGTTCTGTGGAGTGATGTTGCCTGAAACCTGTTTGGTTTGGGTACATAAGAACATAAGATGTAAGATGTTTGTTTTTTCAACGAATTCTGAGATTTGCTTGAACATAACCTCTGTTAATTTTGCTAAAAAGGGGATAATGGCAATGGGCCTGTAATTAGATTTTCTTTCTGGTTTGATTTTGTAATAATTGATGCTTTCTTCCAAGATTAAGATAGTATGCTAAGTTGTAGGCTTCCTTTAACTAGAGCAGTGGTTCTTAACCTGGGTTTGACCGAACCCCAGGGGTTTGGTGAGTCAGTCTCGCGGGTTCGGCGGAGGTCAAAACACACCTCCGACTCATATAGCGCTTCGGTCACGTTCAATCATCTATCAGTTATTCAGTGATTTTGATCAAGACTGATCATGTACTCGGTTTCTTGATCTAAACTAAACTAAACTAAACCTTAGGTTTGTATACCGCGCCATCTCCGCAAGCGCAGAGCTCGGCACGGTTTACAGAGTTAAGAGGAAAGGAACTACAATAAGGGATAAAGGAGAGGGACTAAGAGGAAAGAGAGGGACAGAATACTGGAGAATGGGAGGTGATTAGATTTTTGCAAAGATGGGGGTCAGCGTCCTAATTGCATGATTTGCAATGCCAAGTTGAGTAATTCTAGTCTAGCTCCGGCAAAACTAAGGGAACACTTCCTTAAGCTGCATGGAGATGGAAAATACAAGAACACAACGCTCGCTGAATTCAAGGTGAAGAGAGCAAGATTCGATGAAAAGGCTACTCTGCCTGTTCTCGGCTTTGTACCCATCAGCAAACCGATCCTCACAGCATCGTACGAAGTTGTTTACCTGATCGCAAAGCAGGGCAAACCACACACCATTGGTGAAACACTCATAAAACCAGCTGTGTTGAAGATGGCGAATATCATGCTGGGAAAAGCGGCTGAAGTTCAGTTATCTGAAATTCCTCTTTCAAATGACATCATCAGCAACAGAATAGAGGACATGAGCAAAGACATCTTGGCTCAAGTAGTTGCAGATCTGATTTCAAGCCCGGCAAAATTCAGCCTTCAACTCGACGAGACAACAGACGTTTCAGTATTCGTGCGCTATGTGAAAGACGACGTGATAAAGGAAGATTTTTATTTTGTAAGCCTCTTACAACAACAACTAAGGCAACTGATGTGAAGAAACTTGTGGATGACTTCTTCAAAGACAACAATCTTTCATGGGATATGGTTTCTGCAGTTTGTCCGGACGGAGCTCCAGCCATGCTCGGAAGAAAGTCCGGTTTTGGTGCGCTAGTGAATGCCGATGCACCACACATCATTGTTACGCATTGCATTCTGCACAGGCATGCGTTGGCAACAAAAACCTTGCCTCCAAAACTGGCAGAAGTTTTAAAAATTGTTGTGGAATGAGTGAACTATGTGCGAAATAATGCTCTGAAGCACCGCATCTTCAAGGAGCTGTGTAAAGAAATGGAATCTGAATTCGAGGTACTTCTGTACCATTCTAACGTTTGGTGGTTATCCCGGGGACAGGTGCTGAATCGTGTTTTTGCCATGCGTGTGGAATTAGCTCTGTTTTTGCAAGAGCAGCAACATTGTCATGCAGATTGCTTCAAAAATTCTGAGTTCATTCTCATTTTAGCGTACATGGCTGATATCTTTGCAGCTCTCAATCATCTCAATAAGCAGATGCAGGGTGGTGGAGTCAACATCATCGAAGCGGAAGAAAACCTGAAAGCTTTTCAAAAAAAGCTACCATTATGGAAACGACGAACAGAAAACGATAACTTCGCAAACTTTCTCCTGCTAGACAACTGTGTAAGTAAGATCGAAGATGTATCTGGAATCGGAGACATTTCTGTACCTGCGGAACTGAAGCAAACTATTGCCACGCACTTAGATGTGCTTGCAAAGTCTCTCGACGGATACTTCCCTACAAGAGAGTCATATCCAGCATGGGTGAGACAGCCGTTCACGTTTAGTGTTGAGACAACAGATGTCAATGATGAATACCTCGATGAAATCATTGAAATTCAGCAGAGCCAGGTTCAACAGCAACTCTTTAGAACAACAACGCTCTCAACGTTTTGGTGTCAACAATTGGTAACGTACCCTGTTATTGCTAAGAAAGCTCTGGAAATTTTCATACCGTTTGTTACAACATATCTTTGCGAGCAATCCTTTTCGAGGATGCTGGACATAAAAACGAAGAAAAGGAACAAACTTTGTTTCGAAAATGACATGAGAGTGGCACTTGCCAAGGTAAAGTCGTGCATTTCTGAACTGGTCTCTGAGAGGCAACAGCAGAAGTCACACTGATTTGCAGTAAATTTCATTATTATGTTATTATTATTCGAAATATAGGAGAACTTTTTTGTTTTCAAAATTGATATTATTTTTTCCCTCACTGTATACCTATGTTTTGAATTTGTAAAAATCATATTTTATTTTTCCAGTAAAGAAGGGTTCGGTGAACACGCTTATGAAACTGGTGGGGTTCAGTACCTCCAACAAGGTTAAGAACCACTGAACTAGAGTGTGGATAAATGGTCCAAAAACTGAGAAATGACATTTGAGAATGAATGGGGGAATTGATTCTACCTGAGAGCCTTTGAGGTTGATATTCTAGATATGGCACTCGATCTCTTTAAGACTAGGAAGGTTGAAACGCGAGCATTTTTAGGAGAGTGGTGTTAAATCAACGTGACTTGTGTTTTGACCTAATGGACTTGTTATGGATATATTTTTTCTGATGATCTTTACTTTTTCAATAAAGTAAGATGCAAGCTCCTGAGCTGTAGGCAGATTGCTATTTGCTGCGAGTTCTCTTTTGAAGTGGAAATTAATAGATTTTAGAATGGAATAAAGTGCTGAGGAATTTTTAGCTTTTTCAATTCTAGTAGAATAATATCTTGTTTTTGCCTGGTTTATTTTTAATTTGTAAAATTTGTAAAATTTAATTTAATTTGTAAAATTTGTTCTTTGATCTTTTCTAAGTTTATAGGAGTTTTCTCTATTCTCCACCTTCTCTCTAAAGATCTAAGCTGTTTTTTAATGAGTGTGAACTCAGCCATGTACCATGGGTTGGCAAGTTTCCGAGGAGAAATTGTTCTAGTTTGTATTGGTGCTAATGTGTCCATAAGAGTATTTATGGAGACTTTCCATTGTTGAACATTGGTAATCTATTGCAGAGGTATCTGAATTTGAGAATTATAATTTAAAGGTGGACACAATTGAATCCTTAGCAAGTTTGCTGAAATCCCTATTTAACTACTTGAGGTTTTATACTAAGGTTGGTATATGTGGCTGTATGGGTCACTGAAACAAGATAGTGATCGGACCAAGGGACTGGACAACTGGGGCTTAAGGCGTAACTAGAGGTGGCAGATTTTGAAATCAGAATCATATCTATTGTATGTTCGGCCTGGTGTGTAGGTTCCATTTTTAGTGGTAGTAGGTCAAGATTATTAATATGAGAGAGAGCATCAGAGGTATGGGCATTGTTCGGATCGTCAAAGTGGATATTAAAATCTCCAAGGATAAAAGGATTCAAGGTTGAGGACCCAAACTCAAAAAGGAGAGACTGTAAGTTGGTAAGCCCCTCTCTACTATTTGGAGGGGGCAGATAAAGTAGCAGGACATCTATTTTAGGGTTTAAATTTAATTTGAATTGAAGGAATTCAACAAGTGAATTTGCTGGAGAATGTGCCACGCCTATGGATAGTGAGTCTCGATATATGATGGCTAACCTACCTCCCCATTTTTGACGCCGGTGATTATAAAAAAAAGGAAAAGCCTGGCGGGCAAGCAAAAGAAATATAGGCCTCTTCTCCATCGGTGAGCCATGTTTTGGTAAGGCATAATAGATCAGCAAGATGTTTTGAAGTGATATTGAATTGGATGAATCTCCATGCTCTGAAGCTTAATATAGAAAACACTGTTTTGTGGTGGACAGGTAATTGAAGTTCCTTGGCAACAGCAGCAGATGAATCCAGAGACTAGTGGGATAGCCACATTTACCAGTAGGTGGAGATAGAGAAACTGATTAACAGGTGGTCCTATTGGCTGGCACGCCTCCTTTATCTCCAGCAGGCGGACGGTCGCTATTCAACTAGCTCCTGAATTCTGGCTGTGACTGGGCAATTATATTTCTCCTGTTGACATATGTCTACAACTGCGGCTTACGCTAGTGTCTGGAAGGTTTTCGATTCTTGGGTAGTTCTCAGAGTATTTCGCCCTTCCAGACTTCTCTGTCTTGTAGTCTTCCTTTGTTTGAACAAGGGTGTAGCCAAGGGCTTGGCATATAATTCCCTTCAGCTTCAAGTGGCAACCATTGATTGTTACAGGGGCCAGGTGTCTCACTCTTCACTTGCTTCTCAGTCTGCTGTAGTTCAGTTCCTGTAGGAGTACAGCATATTCGTCCACCTGTTAAGAAATCCTGTCCGTACTAGAGTCTTAAGATAGTTCTTGGGAGTTTACAGAAGGCCCCGTTTGAACCTATGTATAAACCGACTCTAAAGGATGTGACGTTGAAAGCGGTGTTTCTTGTGGCAATGGCTTCAGCCTAGCAGGTTTCTGAGTGCAGGCATTGTCCTGCAGGGATCCTTTTTTGCGGTTTACCGATTCTGGGGTGTCATTTCAGACTGTACCATTGTTTCTTCCTAAGGTGGTATCAACCTTTCATTTCAACCAGTCTCTCTTCAATCCTGCTTTCTAGGAAGAAGACTGGGAGGCGCGCTTCTCTTCTCTACATTTCCTTGATTTGCATACGATGCTTCTACACTATCTGCAGGTTATTAATAACTTTTGACGTTCAGATCACCTCTTTGTATTATTTGCGGGATGCAACAAAGGTATTGCAGTGTTCAAAACTTCCATTGCTCAATGGGTCAAGGAGACCATTGCTTCCACTTACTTGATGTCAGGGAAGAGGTTGCTGGAAAAGCTTCATGCCCATTAAACCAGAGCGATAGCTACTTCCTGGGCTAAGTCCAGAGGTTTTTCCTTGGAGGAGATTTGTCGTATGGCTACTTGGTCTTCTAAGAATACCTTTTCTAAGTATTACCGGTTGGATATGGCAGCATGTGCGGAGGCTGTTTTTGGTGCTTCGGTCATTGCGGAGGTGACGTTTGTTTCCTACCCAGATTGAGGATTGCTTTGCTACATCCCACTAGTCTCTGGATTCATCTGCTGCTGCTGCTAAGGAAGGAAAAATTATGTTCTTACCTGTTAATTTTCTTTCCTTTAGATGCAGCAGATGAATCCAGAGCCCCGCCCTTTCTGTACATTTCTGTCAGTCTATATTTTGAGATTTTCAGAAGTTTTGTTATGGTTGGTAGTTGTATTCTGTATTATTACCTTTGAAATTTGTTTGGGAAAGAAGTTTTTTACATGCTGAGCATATTACTGGTTCTTGATACATGGGCAAGGATCAATACTTAAGATACAGCTAATGGGACTACCTGTTAATCATTTTATCTGTCTCCACCTGCTGGTAGAAGTGTGCTATCCCACTAGTCTCTGGATTCATCTGCTGTGTCTAAAGGAAAGAAAATTAACAGGTAAGAACATAATTTTTCCGTCACCAGTTCCTGAGATTGGCTCAGAAATGGGTCTGTAGGATCCACTATGAAGGATATTTTTATCTGGTTTTAACATATTTGTCCCTGCCGCCAGGTGCCAGGAATATGGATTTTCTTTGGAATTTTCTTCTGCATAATAGGAACTTTTATGATAGTTTGGAGTTCCACACTTGAAAATTCCACATTTTTCGTTGATATGGTTCAGTCAATAATCTGAAACAATGCCAAAACATAGCATTACAATTCTGCAAATTGGCACTTTGCAAAATAAAATAATAATAATAACTTTATTCTTCTATACCGTCACAATCTTGCGACTTCTAGGCAGAACACTCCTTTACAGCTGTGGTGGCAAAAATAATGCTCAGAATTTAGAAAGTTAGTTGGATTGAGAACTTTTCAGCACACTCGCGTATTTGCATTGGAGATATCTTTCGCTGAATTATCCCAATGCAAATCTGGGGTTAGATTGAAATCACCCCCTAGTAGCAGGAAGCCTGCCAGATGTGTCCATAAAATATCAGATATTTGGTCATAGAAGTGGCTGTGTTTTTGATTTGGCACTTATACATTGAGTAGGTGATTTGTCGTCCAGTAAAACTCAAGACCAACAAGATATACCTGTCCCCACTTGTCTAGCAGTACATTATGAATCCACCAGCTATGGTCTTTGCTGAGCAGGATGCCCGCTTCTTCTGTTTTGTATTTATATTTGTTACTAGCAAAGTATTGCAGGTGAAATTTCTTATGCTGCAAAAGATATTCATGTTTCCAACTGGTGTGTAATTCTCCCCCAGACTGTGAGCCTCTGCAGAAGGAATCCACTCTGGATTTTTTTTTTTTTAGCCCTCCTACTTCACAAAGAGCTCTACTGTCATCTATGGTTTTTCCTTTCTGCAAGCAAGCTGGAAGGAGTGTTTCTGTTCTGCTCTGCCTTTTTCTTTATTTCCTTCGAGTTATTTTCAGATTTCTTTGTTTTTTTGTGCTTGAAGCTTCCCTGTTTGTGGGTCCAGCCCTGCCATTCCTGTGCCTGCCTACTGTCTCATTCAGTTTATTATTCTCCAAGTCTGTAACTTAGATATCAGTCAGCCCTTTGGGTCCATGAAGAATATTGTATTTCTGGCATCAGTAGAAGTACTACCTGAGCTCTTCCGATGCTTCTGTTTGTCATTTTGTTGATGATTGATTGATCTCAGTTTATATCTTAATTGTTGGAGCAGAACAGATCTGTTGTTGAGGATGGTTTTCTCTTTTCCCTACATATAATTTCTGAAGAGCTCTTGTTTGCTTGGGGACTAACTGTAGATGGCAGTAGAGCTCTCTGTGAAGTAGGAAGGTTAAAGAAAGAATCCGGAGTGGATTCCTTCTGCAGAAGCTTGCGGCCTGGGGAACATACCTATCTACTGGAAAAGATATTAGCAAGTTAAGAACCTAAATCTTTTTTTTTTTTTTTTTTAAACTAAGTGGGTTTCCTGAACTAGCCATATATCTGCTTTCAATTGTGTAGTTTCCTTAAATAGGAGGGATCATTTAGTGGGAGTACTGAGACCTCTCAAGTTAAACTAAGCATTCCATTGTACCATCAGAAGGCTAAATTCCTGAGGGGAGAACCATATGTTAAATATCCGATTACAGGAGACCAAGTTGGCTAACATAACTTTTACAATGCAATATTCCCAATATAATACCACTCTCTGTCCCTGCCCCTCTCTCTACATCCCCTCCCCAATTATTCATCCCCATATCCACCCACCCACCCTCCTTTCCAAACCAAGTATATTAGGTATCTCATTGAGAATGCCTTTTTAGGGGGGGAGGCGGATAACGCCTCCGCTGAAGACCAAAATCTTAAATACAGAAACAAGTCTTCTGCTTCTCTTGAGTTGCAAGGATTGAAGTCTACAGCTCTCATGAAATAATAGAATCCAGTGCAGCTACTACCAGAATGATAAAAGTCAGGATACTGAGAGAGCTGTCGTTATCTAGCTTGCCCACATCTTTGTCTTGAGGCTTTAGTCTTTCAACCAGTCCAACACATAATAGAAACATATATAAGCCAGATCTGCACTTCCAAGGCATCAGGTGGGCTCTCGATGTGATAATTGAGTTCCTGAGGACTGTCTGATGAGGTGGCCTTTTCCTGGCTCACCCGCTGCCATTTCAGTTGAATAGAAGAGAGCATGACAGAGCGGGACCCAGGTGCCCACTCAGGTATCTGTTTCCCAGCGATCTTGGGAAACAACTATTAGAAAGCAAAAAATTCTAAGAAAATTGTTCTCTGAATAAAATGTTTAAGATATTAAGGGAGGGAAGGGGGGAGGGAGGGTATTTTTTGATTATAATTAAATTAATTCATCTTTATGAATGATTAAGGAAAAGATTTATTATATTAATTTATAAGAACAAATTATAAGATATCAGGTGTATTTGAAAGGTAAAATGTTATTTATATTGATTGTACTTGATTTGAGTTGTGAAATGAATAAAGTTTTTGGGAAAAAAAAAAAATTCTAAGAAAATTGTAAAAGCCCCCCTCCCAGAATTATTGCAGGCTGCTGCCGGACTCTTCACCCGGTCCCCCTTACCTGCCCTGTGCTTGTACCTCCTCTGCCGATCCCTGATGGCCCAGAGGTGCATCGGGCAGAAGCGAGCTTTCCGCGCTCCTGCCCTGCTGCTAACCCGGTCAGTGGTGGCTGCTTTGAGATCGAGTTTCTATAGCCGCTGAGTGGCATCGAGCAGGAGCGTGCTTTGGCGCTGCTGCTCAGTGCTGAGTGACTTCCTGACTGCCTCCCGATCTTGCGGCAGCCACCACTGACTGGGTTAGCAGCAGGTCAGGAGCACGGAAAGCTCGCTCCTGCCTGCTGCACCCTTGAACTACTAGGGATCAGCACAGGAGGTACAAGTACAGGGCAGGGAGGTGGGGGGGACAGAGTGCAGAACCTGGGAGGGAGGGGAGCTGGGTGCAGAGTCTGACAGGAGAGAAAGGGAGGGAGGGAGGGGGGCTGGGTGCAGAGCCTGAGAGGGGTTGGGAGGGAAGGGGGCTGGGTACAGTGCCAGGGAGGGAGGGAGGAAGGGAGGGAAGGGGGCTTAGTGCAGTGCCTGATGAGAGGGAGGGAAGGGAGCTGGGTGCAGAGCCTGACAGGAAAAGGGCTGGGTGTAATGCCCGACAGGAGAGGGAGGGATGGGGGCTGGGTGTTGAGTGCAGAGCCTGGCAGGGAGGGGGCTGGGTGCAAAGCCTGACAGGGCAGGGCACTTGAATATTAAGCCGCCCGACTTATATTCGAGTCCCCATTTTTTCCTCCTTATATTTGAGTATATTCAGTAACTGAACATTGGCAATGAGTTCTGCTCTCACCCTATACAACTGAAAAATGTGATAATATGCCTTCCCAAGGTGCACGTTAATTAATTGTTTTTAAATTGATTTTGTGATATTCTTTTCCATATGCCTTTCTTTTTCAGCTTGTATGATTGCAGTCTTATTACTATAATGTTTTCCTCTCCCTCTCTCTCAGGCCTGTTCCATGATGGTGGTGCTACGATTCTACCAGAAGGAGAATAGTGGCCATGCGGCCCATTGGAAGACCAGTGTTCGAGGTCCCTCTGAAAATATCCTTAGCATAACTTTGGAGCTGTGCTTCAATGTGAACTGGATAGGTAGGTTTTTCATATTTTTGTTTG
Source organism: Geotrypetes seraphini (assembly GCF_902459505.1). Lineage (NCBI taxonomy): Eukaryota > Metazoa > Chordata > Amphibia > Gymnophiona > Dermophiidae > Geotrypetes > Geotrypetes seraphini. Next base: position 104,602,017 of record NC_047088.1, on the reverse strand, counting down.
ATGCAGAAGGCATAGTTGTACACATTTTCAATCAGTGGGGATTGGGTGGCCAGATATTAACCCTCTATAGCTGAACATATTTTCAGTCTCAGTCAAAAGGTTAAGAAGGGACCATCATAAATGAGATCTTACACTTGGATTGTAGCCAAAAAGGTTAACCGGATAGGTAGGTTAGAATCAATAGGCCACTTGATTCTTGGAGGAAGACTGGTCTTTGTTTTTCTGACACCTACCTGTAGTGTTGATTTCAAATTTAAATAGCTGGGGACATGGTAATTGACATTATTTTAGAAGCATCTCCATGTACAAATAATATTTATTTATTTATTCAATTTTCTATACCGTTCTCCCAGGGGAACTCAAAATGGTTTACATGAATTTATTCAGGTACTCAAGCATTTTTCCCTATTTGTCTTGGTGGGCTCACAATCTACCTATCTAATGTACCTGGAGCAATGGGGGGATTAAATGACTTGTCCAGGGTCACAAGGAGCAGCATGGGTTTGAATCCACAGCCTTAGAGTGCTGAGGCTGTAGCTTTAACCACTACGCCACACTGTCCCACCAGTAGATTGCATATGCATGTAACTAGAGATTTCAGAAAGCTGCTGTTATACATGGGGTTAACAAAACAATATCCCTCACCCATGAGAATAACTCTTGTTCTCACTGAAAGCTGAAAATTTTCTTAAATGTCACAAATTTTTAAATTTAATGTTCTCATAGATGGACACTTCAACAGAGCGCCATGCAGTGATGTAATGCCACCTGTGGCACATAAAATCCTAATCATAGCACATTACAATTAGCATTGAGGCTTCTGGTGACTTTTAAATGTTCATGTAGATGTAACTCTCAGAAGAATAAAGATGGATCACTTATCTGAGCTGGTAAATCTCAGCTTCAGCATGAGATACATCAGGAAGCCGAGTAGAAAACTCTTTGTTTTTCTTTTCTTTTGTGTGGTGCCTGTGAAAAATCAAATCTCTGTGAAAATGTGTAACATGCCAGTTGTGCTAAATCAAAGCACTCCTAGTAACTAGTCGAGCTGCCCGATTTCCGATTTGAATCGATTCACCGATTCAAATCGGGTGAATCACTTTGAATCAATTGTATTTAGAAAAAATCGTCCTTGCTGATTCAGGACCCAAACCTCCTCCCTGTACCTTCAGTCTCCTACAGCAGAAGCGGCAGTGTTGCCTCTTGCTGGTCATCCACTGCCGCTCCTGCTTTAGCGGGCGAAGGGGGGAGGGTCAGTCGGGAAGTGCTGGTGTTTTCCGGCTTCCCCCCTGGCCACCCACGGCAGAGTGAACGTGCTTCTAAAGATGACGGTAGCCCGCAAGGATCACTAAAGCAGCAGCGATCCTCTGTGCAGGCTGCTCCGGTGCTGTAATTCAATGAAGGTAAGAGCGGGAGGCCAGGGGGGAACATGCAGGCCTTCGGGGGGAGGGCAGACCTTCAGGGGGTGTGGCCTTCGGGGGGGAGGGACAGGCCTTCGGGGGTGCAGGCCTTCAGGGGGTGAGGCCTACCGGGGGGGGGGGGGGGGTGCAGGCATTGGGAGGGCAACAGGCCTTCAGGGGTGCTGGCCTTTGGGGGGGTGCAGGCCATGGGGGGGACAAGCCTTCATGGGGTGAGACCTTAAAGGGGGGATAGATATTCAGGGGGGGACAGGCCTTAATGGGAGGGGCAGGCCTACAGGGGGTGAAGACTTCAGGTGGGGGACAGGCCTTCAGAGGGGGTGTAGGCCTTCAGGGGGGGTGCAGGCCTTCTGGGAGGGAGACAGTCCTTTAGGGGGTGCAGGCCTCCAGGCGAGGTGGGCCCTGGTGTATAAGTACACGGAGGAGAGGGAGGAAAAAGGGGGGGGGGTTAAAGAGATGTGTATATGCCGGACTAGGGGGGGGAGAAATAATGGGTCAAAAAACAGAAGAGAGAGATGGTGGACAATGGGATTTAGGGAGGGAAGGAACAGAAAGGTAGAGAAGGAACAGTGTAGAGGGGGAGAGGTTAGAGATTCTGGATAGGGTAGTTGGGAAGAGAATGGGAGAGATGGTGAAACTGGGTGGTGGGGAAGGAGGGAGAGATGCTGGATGAAAGTGTAGTTAAGAAAAGGAGAGATGTGGGGTCCATTGCTGCAGCCACGGGGATAGAGACAAAAAAAGAGGAAAGATGCCAGATCTCCAGAGGAGGGAAGGGAAACGGAAGGGGAGGACAGAGATGGAAGATGGATGGTTAGCACTGAGAAAGAAGAAAATGACAAATGGGCAAGAGACCCTGACAAGCAAGTTATCAGAAGACAACCAGAGCGTGGGACCAACATTTTTTGACTAATTACTAGAAAATAAAAGGTAGAAAAAATAAATTTATTTTCTGTTTTGTGATTACAATGTGTCAGATTTGAAATGTATATCCTGTCAGAGCTGGTGTTAGATCGCGAACATGAGCTAGGATTTAACAGAGAGAGGAAAAGTCTTTTTTGTTTGTTTATTTTGTTTACACCACAGCACAAGTGTGGGTAGGAGAGGGCAAAGGGGGTGAAGAGGCTATAAAATAAACCCACCAGGATGTTTGAAAATAAAACAAAACACCCAATTGGGCAGGAAAATCGAATCGAAAAATTGATTCAGTAGGCTGAATCGAATCAAATCAAAATATTTTTTCCTGAATCGAACAGCACTAGTAACTAGTGTCGATGAGAGCAAATCAAAATAAAACTTAACATGAAAAATTAACATGGCCAGCAGGCAAGTACCTGAGTCTTCTGACACTCAAGATTTGAAAAAAGATGACCCATGAAAACCAGCCCCAAAACGAGGCTATAAAGCCGCCTGTGGTGATGTCATTGCCCACGTAATGAAAAGTGTTAGAAACAGCCGGCACTGCACAGCCAGCTCCCCTGCGAATCAAAATAAAAAATAGAAAATGAGAAATACCCTAATCCAGGACATGAATTAAGAAATAAAAAGTTTGAATAAAAAACTGATGATTGGCAAGCAATTCCTTATAGAGGACTCAGATACTTGCCTACTGCCCATGTTAATTTTTCATGTTAAGTTTTATTTTGATTTGCTCTCAGTGACACTAGTTACTAGGAGTGTTAATTTAGCACAACTGGCATGTTACACATTTTCACATGTGAAAGTTGCTGAGTTGCCTTTCATTTTTTCAATGTATCTCTGTAAAATGGCTGCTCCCCCTACATGTGCAGGTAAAACATGTGCACTGCTGCACATCGTCCTATGTATTTTTTTTACAGAATACTACATGTTCAGGAGATCCTTTGTAAATTATTGTTAGAACTGAGAACATTCACACCTAAGCTACTAGTGACCAAATTAAGCAGTTTTGCATGCTGAACATAAGAATTGCCGCTGCTGGGGCAGACCAGTGGTCCATCCTGCCCAGCAGTCCGCTCACGCGGCGGCCCTCAGGTCAAAGACCAGTGCTCTAATTGAATCCAGCCTCACCTGCGTACATTCCAGTTTAGCAGGAACTTGTCCAACTTTGTCTTGAAACCCTGGAGGGTATTTTCCCCTATAACAGACTCCGGAAGAGTGTTCCAGTTTTCCACCGCTCTCTGGGTGAAGAAGAATTTCCTTACGTATGTACGGAATCTATCCTCTTTCAACTTTAGAGAGTGCCTTTTTCTTCTCCCTCCTTGGAGAGGGTGAACAGTCTGTTTTTATCTACTAAGTCTATTCCCTTCAGTATTTTGAACGTTTCGATCAAGTCCCCTCTCAGCCTCCTCTTTTCAAGGGAGAAGAGGCCCAGTTTCTCCAATCTCTCACTGTACAGCAACTCCTCCAGCCCCTTAACCATTTTAGTCACTCTTCTCTGGACCCTTTCGAGTAGTACCGTGTCCTTCTTCATGTACGACGACCAGTGCTGGACACAGTATTCCAGGTGAGGGCATACCATGTCCTGGTAACCCTCTCTGATCTGTTCGTGATCCCCTTCTTAATCATTCCTAGCATTATCCCAGGACAAGCAGGCAGCATATTCTTGACTGATGGGTGACGGCACCGACGGAGCCCCGGTACGGACACTTTTAGAGTGATTGCACTCTAAGAACTTGGAAAGTTCTAGAGACCGCACCGCGCATGCGCGAGTGCCTTCCCGCCCGACCCCGACGCGCGGTCCCTCAGTTTCTTAGTTTCCGCGGAGCTAAGAAGTCGCATTTTCAACGGCTGTTGAAATATTTTTTCATTCGCCTTCCCGCTCGCGTAAACTTTTTCGGGTTCTTTTTGCACTTCCGTTTTTCTTTCTTTAAAAAAAAAAAAAAAAAAAATTTCTCTTGTTTTTGTCAAGTTTCTTGATTTGACCCGGCGGGGCCTACTGCCATCATCGAGGCCTCGGCCTTCGATTTGGCAGAAGCCGTTTTTACGTTCATGCCCCCCCAGCCCGGGTTCAAGAAGTGCCAGCGGTGTGCACGGCCTATTTCCCTTACAGACCCGCACAACTGGTGCCTTCAGTGTCTGGGTCCGGAACATCAGGCCTCTACCTGCACCCGCTGTGCCACTTTGAAAAAGCGGACTCTCAAAAATCGAGAGATACAGCAGAGACTGCTTTTCGGCACCGACATGTCCGACCCCGCGTCTTCGGCGCCGGTCTCGGTACCTGTTTCGTCGGCACCCACCTCATCGACGCCACGCGATACCGCGTCGGCGTCGCAGCATGCAGGTAAGCCGGCTAAGAAGCCTTCCCCGCTGGAACGTCCTCCGGTCTCCATTGCAGAGAGTCCAATCCTGCCGACCGTGAGGCGCCAGCGGAAGCGCTCCGCCCCTATTGAGGTGAGTCCCTCGACATCGGGCTCCTCATCTCCGGGGCGTCGAGCGGCACCGCAGGTACCGCAGAAGAAAAAAGCGGTACCGGTGCCCTCCCTTGATGATCGCATTGCGGCCATCTTGCAGGTACAGCTGAAGGAACAGCTCAAACAACTCCTGCCAGCTCTCCTGACACCGAGCCCTCCGGTATCGGTCCCCACTGAGCAACCGGTACCGATCGTGGAACAGCCAGTATTGTCACCATCCACTCCTTCGGTACCGGTACACTTGACCTCATCGGCATCGATGCCTGTCCTCGCACCGGAGCCTAGGTCTCATCACCAATCGGTACAGACATCGGCTCCGGTGCGACCGATAACATCGCCCGGTACCGCGTCGGTGAGGTCGGGTAAGTCGGTACAGAAGTCCCGACACCGAGAACCATCCACCCCTGAGTCTCGGGACCATGGTCCCCATATTCGAGACCCTGATCTGTGGGGCGACTCTGAAGAACCTCTTCAGTCAGAAGGGGAGTGTTCATCAGAGGAGGACGAGCCTGTTCTGCAGGATATTTCCTCCAAACCTGATTCCACCTCTTTCTCTTCTTTTTTAAGAGATATGTGTGAATCTCTTTCCATTCCTTTGGAGGCTGAGTCTAAAAAGTCCAAAGCTTTTTTGGACGCTCTTGATTTTGACCAGCCTCCAAAGGAATTCTTGAAACTCCCTTTACATGACATCCTGAGGGAGACCTTTTACAAGAATCTGGAGACTCCTCTTACCATCCCGGGAGCCCCTCGCAAATTGGATTCCCTTTATAAAGTAATCCCTATTCCTGGTTTTGATAAACCACAGCTCTCTCATGAGTCTCTTCTTGTAGAATCCACCCTCAAGAAGTCCTTAGGAGCTAGTGTCTATGCCTCTGTCCCTCCTGGCAGAGAGGGTAAAGCCATGGACAAATTTGGTAAGCGACTTTACCAGAATGCGATGCTTGCTAATCGTTCTGGTAACTATGCTTTTCATTTTTCGTTTTATTTAAAGCATCTCCTTACCACCATGGCTTCCTTTGAGCAGTACCTTCCTGTGGGGAATCGTGAGGCTTTCCATCAGTGCTCTTCAGCTCTTTTCCAGCTTAGGAAATTCATGGTAAGGTCTATATATGACACTTTTGAGCTTACCTCTAGAGCAACAGCCATTTCTGTGGCCATGCGCCGTTTGGCTTGGCTCAGAGTATCTGAGCTTGATGTTAATCATCAAGACCGGTTGGCTAATGCCCCATGTTTAGGGGATGAGCTTTTCGGAGATTCTATGGACTCAACGACCCAGAAGCTCTCGGCTCATGAAACCCGCTGGGATACCCTTCTTAAGACCAAGAAGAAACCTCCACCTTCACGGCCATTCAGACAGCAAACGGCCTATCAGCGGCGTTTTGTGGCTCGCCCCTTGCAGCCTTCCACTCAGCAACCTAGGAGGCAGCGTCAACAGCAGCGACAAACACCTAGACCTCAGCAGCAACAACCAGCTAAGCAGCCTCCTCCACAGAAATCGACTCAGCCCTTTTGACTTGATCCTCGAGGGCATAGCCAGCGTTCAACCATCTCCTCTCCTCCCTCAACCGATAGGAGGACGACTGTCTTTCTTTCTCAGCCAGTGGGAAGTTATCACTTCGGACCAGTGGGTCCTCAACATCATCCGCCACGGCTACTCTCTCAACTTTCACACCCTTCCGGGCCAAAGTCTACCAAAAGAGTCTGCTTTGCACACTCCTCAATCTGCCCTCCTTTGTCAGGAGGTTCAGTCCCTCCTACTTCTAAACGCCATAGAGGAAGTTCCTCTGGACCAAAGAGGGCAAGGATTCTACTCCCGGTATTTTCTAGTCCCCAAGAAAACAGGAGACCTCAGACCAATTCTAGATCTGCGAGATCTCAACAAATGTTTGGTCAAAGAAAAATTCAAGATGCTATCTCTAGCTACGCTTTATCCTCTCCTCGATCACAACGACTGGCTATGCTCTCTCGATCTCAAAGAGGCCTACACTCACATTCCAATTCATCCGGCCTCCAGACAGTACCTTCGCTTCATGATAAATCACTGTCATTACCAATACAGAGTGCTCCCCTTCGGTCTTGCCTCCTCTCCAAGAGTGTTCACAAAATGTCTGGTAGTGGTGGCAGCATTTCTACGCTCCCACCACCTTCAGGTTTTTCCCTACCTGGACGATTGGTTAATCAAGGCCATTTCATCTCAGACTGTTCTTCTGGCCACCAACCAGACCATCTTTTTTCTACAACTCCTGGGGTTCGAAATCAATATACCCAAGTCTCACCTTCTTCCTACGCGGAGACTTCAATTCATTGGAGCGGTACTGGACACGGTCCAGATGAGAGCCTTCTTGCCGGACAACCGTCTTCACAACCTCCAATCGCTCTGTCAGCAGGTGCTGTCCCAACACTCCATTTCTGCAAAGCAGATGATGATTCTCTTGGGTCACATGGCCTCCACAGTTCATGTCACACCCCTGGCACGGCTTCACCTGCGCACTCCTCAATGGACCCTGGCTCTCCAGTGGTCTCAAGCGACAGACTCTTGCTCACGACACATATCTGTGACATCGTCTCTTCGTCAGTCTCTGCAATGGTGGTTGATATCCTCAAATCTCTCCAGGGGCCTTCTGTTCCATCTGCCTCCTCATCATCTGATCATCACCACCGACGCCTCCCCTTATGCATGGGGAGCTCATCTGAACGAGTTCCAAACTCAGGGCCTTTGGACTCCTCAGGAAAAGAAGCATCACATCAATTTCCTGGAACTCAGGGCAATGTTCTATGCCCTCAAGGCCTTCCAACACCTTCTATTTCCTCAAGTCCTTCTAATTTGCACAGACAACCAGGTGGCTATGTACTACATCAACAAGCAAGGGGGAACGGGCTCTCGCCTCTTATGCCAGGAAGCCCAGAGAATCTGGTCTTGGGCATCCTCGCGCCACTTATTCCTGAAAGCAATTTATATTCAGGGAGAACAGAACTACTTAGCGGACAAGCTCAGCAGAGTTCTCCAACCCCACGAATGGACTCTCGACCCATCGACTCTACAGTCCATCTTTGCACAATGGGGCACTCCTCAGGTGGACCTTTTTGCAGCTCCTCACAATCATCAGTTGCCCCAATTTTGCTCCAGACTTTACTCTCCTCACCGTCTGGCAGCGGATGCGTTTCTTCTGGATTGGTCCAATCTGTTCCTTTATGCTTTCCCTCCTCTGCCTCTCATGCTTCGGACCTTGTTCAAACTAAAGAGGGAACGAGCCACCATGATCCTGATTGCACCACGGTGGCCCAGACAGCATTGGTTCTCCCTTCTACTTCAACTCAGTTCCAGGGATCCATTTCTACTTCCACTGTTTCCATCTCTGCTTACACAAGATCAGGAAACCCTCCTCCATCCCAACCTGCAATCTCTACACCTGACAGCTTGGTATCTCTCGGGCTGACTTCAACTGATTCTTTGTTATCTCAGCCTGTTCGCTCCATCCTGGACGCTTCCAGGAAACCAGCCACTCTACAATGTTACCATCAAAAGTGGACGAGGTTTTCTTCTTGGTGTCTCCTACATCATCATGACCCCAGGTCTCTTGCTGTGGAACCTCTATTGGATTATCTGCTTTCTCTGTCTACTTCTGGTCTCAAGTCTACTTCCATCAGAGTTCATCTCAGTGCTATTACGGCTTTTCATGAGCCAGTCCAGGGGAAACTCCTTTCAGCTCATCCCCTGGTCTCCAGATTCATGCGAGGTCTTTTCAATCTGAAACCACCTCTCAAAGCACCTCCGGTGATCTGGGATCTGAACGTGGTTCTCTCCGCCTTGATGAAGCCTCCATTTGAACCCTTGGCTACTGCCTCTTTCAAGTTTCTCACTTGGAAGGTACTTTTTCTTATTGCTCTCACCTCTGCCAGGAGGGTCAGTGAGCTGCATGCACTAGTTTCTGATCCACCTTTCACTGTCTTTCATCACGACAAGGTGGTTCTACGTACACATCCAAAGTTTCTCCCTAAGGTTGTTTCTGAGTTCCATCTCAACCAATCTATTGTACTACCTGTTTTTTTCCCTAAACCTCACTCTCATTCCGGGGAACAGGCTCTTCATACTTTGGACTGTAAGCGGGCTTTAGCTTACTATTTAGACCGTACTAAGCCCCACAGATCATCTCCCCAACTTTTTTTGTCCTTTGATCCGAATAAATTGGGACGTCCTGTTTCTAAACGTACGCTATCTAATTGGCTTGCTGCGTGCATTTCATTCTGCTATGCTCAGTCCGGACTGACACTGGAAGGTTCTGTCACGGCACATAGAATTAGAGCTATGGCAGCATCTGTAGCTTTCCTCCGTTCCACGCCCATTGAGGAAATCTGCAAAGCTGCTACGTGGTCCTCAGTCCATACTTTTACATCTCATTATTGTCTGGATACTTTCTCCAGAAGGGATGGACATTTCGGCCAATCTGTTTTGCAAAATTTGTTTTCCTAATGGCCAACTTTCCCTCCATCCCTCTTTTTGTTAGCTTAGAGGTCACCCATCAGTCAAGAATATGCTGCCTGCTTGTCCTGGGATAAAGCACAGTTACTTACCGTAACAGGTGTTATCCAGGGACAGCAGGCAGATATTCTTGCGTCCCACCCACCTCCCCGGGTTGGCTTCTTAGCTGGCTTATCTTAACTGAGGGACCGCGCGTCGGGGTCGGGCGGGAAGGCACTCGCGCATGCGCGGTGCGGTCTCTAGAACTTTCCAAGTTCTTAGAGTGCAATCACTCTAAAAGTGTCCGTACCGGGGCTCCGTCGGTGCCGTCACCCATCAGTCAAGAATATCTGCCTGCTGTCCCTGGATAACACCTGTTACGGTAAGTAACTGTGCTTTCTGTTCGCCCTTTTTGCTGCCGCCGTGCATTGCGCAGACGGCTTCATCGACTTGTCAATCAGAACTCCCAAGTCTCTTTCCTGAGAGGTCTCTCCAAGTACCACCCTGGACATCCTGTATTCGTGCATGAGATTTTTGATCCCGACATGCATCACTTTACACTTATCCACGTTGAACTTCATTTGCCGTGTCAATACCCATTTCTCAAGCTTGATTATGTCACGTTGCAGATATCTTTGGAAACTACTTAAAGTGAATCTTATCTATATCGAATCACAGTTGAAATAATGTAGAAACTAAGTATAGTAAAGTCTCAGTTAACTGGGACTCTCACCCAACTGGCAAAAAAAAATCATCAGTTGGTAAAAAAAAAAAAAGTCCCACAAAGCACCAGCAATCCTGAGCCACAAACCACCCTCCCTCCCTCAAGCTCTGAAGAACTACAAGCAGCAGCAGTCCTGAGCAGCGAGCTCCACCTCCCTCCTGACCCAAACCACCAACGTGGCAGCATCCTGAGCCGCAAATCCTCCCTCCCTCAAGCCCCAAAGCAGCTACAAACCCCTCTCCCTCTGGCCTCAAAGCACAAATGCGGCAGTGGTCCTAAGCCGCAAAGCCCTCCTTCCTCCCTCCCTCCCTCAAGCCCCGAAGCAGCTACGAACCCCCTTCCCTCTTGCACCGAAGCACCAGTGCGGCAGTGGTCCTGAGCCGCAAAACCCTTCTCCATTCCTCAAACCCCAAAGTGGCAGAAGCAGACGACAATCCAGAGCCGCAAACTCCCTCCCTCTTCCTTATCCGAAGTGCAGTGGTCAGCAGGGAAGTAGCCTCAAAACAGGCTGCTCAAGGGAAGGTCCTGCAGAATCCAGCATTTTTCTGTTTGTTGTTGCTTAATGTCTTTCCATCTAAAGCAGTCACCAAGTGCCTGAATAATAGTTTGCCTGAGTGCAAGATACACCAGCTTCCTTTGTAGATTCTCCTCAACATAATGCACCACTCCTCCCTCCCAATCCAGTGCTTAAAATACAGAAATCGCCTCCAATAGCTTGAAGAGTTTTGTCTGCTCCTTTTTCTCTCAGACATGGAACCAAACTATCAGCAATTATTTCTGCACAAGTCTTCTCTTAGGGCTCCTTTTATCAAGCCGCGCTAGCGAGGTTCACGTGGGCGACTTTTCATCACGCGTTAACCACCGCGCTGGCCTAAAAACTACCGCCTGCTCAAAGGAGACGGTAGCAGCTAGCGCAGCCGGCGGTTTAGCACGCGGTATTACACATGTTAAACCGCTAGCGCGGCTTGATAAAAGGAGCCCTTAGTTGCTTTTGCAGAACAAAATACCACAGATATCAGCCTGCTGGCTCCGTACAAACTGTGTAATATTCCTCTTTCACCATATGGATACATTTTGCCTTCTCTTCTACCTTTAACATGACCTGGTATCATCACAACAACCATCAAAGAAAATGCAGCTGATGTCGTTATGCTACAGTTCCTCCTTAAATTGTGCATCCAATTTTTTCATGAATCTTGCCTGTGCCCTCGTCACCTTTTTGTGATAAATCACTAAAGCAGTGTCCAAGTGAGTCCTGCATCAATCCAAGCAGCAGTAGCAATCTCTTTGTCTCTCGCAATCCAATATGGTGTCTTAAACTGGCAAGGGCTGGTTATGTCCTTGGTATTATATTTTAGCCTCTTCCTAGCTTTCTCTAGAGCAGGGGTGTCAAAGTCCCTCCTGGAGGGTCGCAGTCCAGTTGGGTTTTCAGGATTCCCCCAATGAATATGCATGAGATCTATTTCCATGCACTGCTTTCATTGTATGCTAATAGATCTCATGCATATTCATTGGGGAAATCCTGAAAACTCAACTGGATTGCAGCCCTTGAGGAGGGACTTTGACACCACTGCTGTAGAGCAACAGGAGTTTCCTCCATTGGTTCTTTTGCCATATCATCTGAATCTCCCTGTTTCACTTCAAGCACAGATCTCCATCATCTCTTGCTCTTCTTTCATTTTTCACTCTTCATTCTCCAGTTTTCTTCATCCTCCTTCCTTCCCTTCTGTAGTTCTTGTTTTTTAGTCTCAGGGAGATCGTCTGATCCAATCTGATGTGATCCAACGCGCCCAACTTTCTCTCTTTGACCTTTTATAAAGGCTAACTCAATCAAAGCAATCTTCTTCTTTGCTGCATTCACAAAGTATGTGTGTTTCACTGACACATCACAAAGAAAGAGATATCGAAAAGTGTACAACAAGCAGCATGCAAACAAAAAATGCACAGTGGTGTAAAGATCTGGGACCCAAATATGCTTTATTCAAATGAACTGACATGGTCCATGTTTCGACAAACAGCCTGAGTCAGGTGTCTTATAAAGTAATTAAATACTGTACATGTAAAAAACAATGAACGTAAAATCCATAAATATACATACAAAAAATATTTATGAAATCTCAATCACAAACAACAGTAAAATGTGATATGCATAATAAACTTCAATAAAATCATATCATGAGACAAACAGAAGTTATTTCAATCATTAAAAACATAATCAAACTTATATAAATATGCATAAAATTTTTTTGATAAAATAATAAAATATATAATAATCACATTGAAATCGAATTCTAAGACCAATAAAAAGTGTCCATAGTTGAATGTAAATTATCGACAGTAAAACATGTCTGCACACTTAAAACATCTTTTACTTGCAAAGGAATGTGTCCCTTTAATATATCCAGAGTAACCATTTATAATTTCTACCCATCTAGCCAACTAGGGGGGAGGTATTTAGTGATAGGGGTGGTGGTATTTGGTATCGTACGGTGACGTGATAATTTTTATAGTTTCTTACATGTACGCTGTTGGTCTTATGTTGACCTCTGTTTCTGTTGTTTTTGCTATATGGCTGACCATTGTATTGCTTATCATTGTTTATTTGAAAATGAATAAAGATGATTTTAAAAATTATATATATCCAGAGTATGGAATATAGCAAAGTCTCATGTAATATAACACTTCTGATACGACGATTCAAATTTTCTTTCTTCTTACTTTATGTCAACAAATGATGTGACAATATATATATTTATATTTATACAGTATATAAGAAAGCAAAATCGTCCATGTAACATGATACAAATTCAGAGAATATTTAATAAATACAAGAAAAATCCTTCAAATAACTTTAATTAAATTGCTGCAAGTGTTTTAAATATTACACCAAATCAATTTTACAATTGCAAGTGCCAAACATGCAAATATTCAGCTGTGAAACAATTATAAATGGCTGAGCACACTTGAGGTGGGGAGTCCATGGGGTTGTCGATGGGTGGTTGGGGGGGTGTCAGGGGTTCGGTGGGGCTGGCACAGGAGGGAGTGAGTATATCTCCTGCCTATCGTGGTTGGGGGGAGGGTTTCAGGTAGGAGGGAGTGGGCACTCCCTCCTGCTGCTAGCCCCACCGAACCCCTGACACCCCCCCAACCACCCTATTTCTTCAACAGCTCTCACACATTCACACTGCTGGTGTCTGCAAAACAAATCTGTATTAATGTATAGATGCAATGTTAACATATTCCAAAATTTCCTAATAATATTGTAAATAAACAAAACTTGTTTTGAATATGGAAGAGCACAAATGATGGGAAATATTTCTGTATCTTTCTGCCACATTTTCTAGTCTCGGACTGCATTTCTTTGTGTGATGATTCATATGTTCTGGAAAACTTAAGAGATGTAACTGAACAGATTAATCCCACGATCTTTGTGTACAGGAGATTCTCCCCCAGATCCACAACAGGCAAAAATTCTTCACTGGATCTTTAGCTGCCCCTTTGATCCTGAAGGAGTTTCAAGCACCTCATTGCTTGCTGCTGAGCCCTCTGCCCTGTTGGTGGAAATTGGGCCTCGGTAAGTCCCCATGTGCAAACCATAAAATCTGTTTACTGGATTATGAGTTCATAATAAGGTGCAAAACCTGATGCAGTACTGGGTTTTTCATCCCGTAAAAGCTAGCTATCAGATTTATAACTTACATTTAACTCTTAAAACGCAAAAGAAAATTATTACATATTCTCTGTGTAGAAACAGTGTTTGCAGTTCACTCAATTATTAGAATAAAATTATTCAGATATTTGCCTTTTCTTTTTCATTGTGCCTTCTGCTTAGCTGCAGTATTTGATATGGATTGGAATAAATTGGGTGATCATTTAGTAATGAATACCATCTGAACCCAACACAGATATTAGTTTTGATATGTACAAAGCACTGCGTGCTCATCAGAAGTCCATGTAGGCTTCACACTGATATTTCTCTTGTAAAGTATTAGTACAATATGAATAGTTAAAGCATGGTTAAGAAGGTTTCAAAAGAAAAACATGTCTGGCTGATATTCTGTTGGAGGTGGTCAGCATGTGTTAAAATCTGACTGTAAGCCCTAATTTAGCCTCGGATATGTGTGGGTGCTGGCACTGAATTTCTGAGGCTAGTTGTAAATCCACTAGCCACTGGAGCGTATGCAAGTCCCAGCCAATATTCATCCAGGGTCTGCATAAAAGTGATGTGGACCCTGCTGAATGACATCTGAGACCCATATAACTTTAAAAATGTTTTCCAGCCCCTTGATTGCCCAACTACCTCTTCCTGGAATGTCACTGCTTCTGATCCCCGTCCACCTGAAACAGGCCCAAGTAATACTCCCTCTGCCATCATAATAACCCCCCTCATATCCCTGGAGGTCAAATGGGGAAATTGAGGGCAGGAGCGAAGCCAACTCGCTTCTGCTCCTAATGGCTGCCTTTGCAAAATGGCTGCTGCAATCTCTCACTAAAGCCTCACAGTACTCAGTAGTACTGCAAAGCTGCAACTAGAGGTCATAGCAGCCATTTTGCAGAGGCAGCCACTAGAGGCAGGAGCAAGTGGTATTTGTTCCTGCCCCCATTCTCACTGGACTATCGGGGATGTGAGGTAGACCTGGGTGGTGGTGAGGTATTAGTTAGTTAGGGGGAGGGGGATAGGAAGGGAGAGGCTGTTCTGGACGGGGTAAGGGATCAGAAGGGGTATGTTCTGGGGAGAGGGGGTTAAGAAGAGAAACCAGAGGAGGCTGATGAACATTTTTAAAAGTTTCTTGTCCACTTAAATTGCTTTGGATGGTGTATGTATATTATAGGGCATTTCAAATAAGAGAGTACATCTGAATAAGTAAAATGTAGTTTGGCCGCAAAAAGAAAAAAAGAGAGCCAAAGAATAATGTGAAAAGATATAACTAGAGTCAAGAATTAGGACAGCTCTTACTTTGAGCAATGAAATAGGGCAGTAGGAGTGGCAGAAGGAGAAATTTGGGGTGTGTGTGTGGCATTCAAGCACAGCACATGGTTTAAAAAACAAAACAAAACATTTTTCTTCAACTACAAATGCAATAAAACAATTTCCAGTGCAAAGAGCACAGGAGTCCTGAATTAGTGGGTCTTTCATCTCTACCTGCAAGTTTTGCAGAAGGCATCTTGTGTGTTTTTCAGCTCTGTCTTCCTGTCTCTGCCCTAGATCCCCAGTTTCTCTTTATGCAAGCGAGTTGAGATGGTGTCTTTTTGGTGACACATGTATCGGGAGTGAATAATGGGCAAGTCGACAATCTCGGTCGCCAGACCCTGGATCCAGGAGAGTCGTTATTGAACAGCATTGTGAAGCGCTGGGGGGCAGCAGATGTTCAATCTGATGGCTTCAGCAACCAATTAGAAGGCCTATTGGTACTTTAGCTATAGATTCAAGCTGGGAAGCACCAGCATGTATGCTTGGCCAACAAAGGGCCTGTTGTATGTGTTTTCCCCATGACCAGTGATATGCCGAGTCATTTAAAGAATAATGACCCACCAAGGGTCAGTGGTTCTCGTGACACTGGCTTGGCCGCTTCATCCATTGAATGCGGATCTTGTTTGGCTACAACATGATAAGTGTCTCAGACTGCCATGTCATCCAATGCTTCTCTCGCAGGGTCCAATTACCCTGGAGAGTTTGGAACGTTTTTGGCTTACAGCATGGCTCTTGAGTACACTGCCTTAGTGTGGAAAGGATATTCAGAGGTAGTTATAGCTACCCTCCTACGATCTAAGAAGCCAGCGACAATCACAGCCTATGTCAAGTCTTGGAAGACTTTTCAGCACTTATGTGTTCTAAGGAAGGTGGAGCCTTTTCTGGGCTTCAGGACGGGCTTGAGAAGGAACTGGCGGTTGGTTCTTTCAAAGTGCAGGTGGCAAGCCTCTCTTGCTTTCGGGCTCGAGTGGAGAAAGTCTCCTTAGCTTCCCATCCTATCACCAGATTTCTGAAGGGAGTATTACCTTTGCATCTCCCGTGTGACAACCATTTCCAAAGTGGAATTTTATCATTGTCTTATGGGCCCTTAGTAAAACCTCATGTAAACACTTACATGAGGTGTTATTGATGGATCTTACTGTCAGGACTGTTTTTCTGGTAGCTATTGCCTTGACAAGAAGGGTTTCAGAGCTGCAGGCTCTGTCGAACAGAGAGCCTTTCCTTAGATTTAGGGAGGTTGGCATGTCTCTACTCATGATGCTTTCCTTTCTGCCAAAGAGAGTTTTAGCATTCTATGTTAATTAGAAAGTCCAACTACCTGCATTCCAGGCCACGCATTCAAAGAACCATTGCTGGATGTAAGGATAGTCCTTCTCCATTACTTGGAGGTGACGCATGAATTAGGCTTTAAGCAGTATATAAATACTAAAATAAAAGTGAATAAAATAAAAATAATTTTGTGTCTCAGATAATCTTTTTTTTACTAACCAGTCCCTACTGCCTGGGAAAGCCAGCTTCTTAGGCTTCTATTTCCAGATGGATTTGCATGGCTATTTTGTCTGCATACATTGACTGTGGTAAGCTGCCACCAATTTCTTTGAAAGCATATTCCACCAGAAATGTGATTTCTTCATGGGCAGAGTCCCGGGCAGTTCTGCCAGAGAAAATTTGTAGGGCAGCTACATGATCCACCTTCCATACTTTTACAAGGTTTTACACGGTGGGCAGCACAAATGGACGCGCATTTGGTCCTCAGTGCTAGCAGTAGGCTCATCTGCCTCACCCTAGACTTGGAACTGCTTGATACGTCCCACTAGTTCAGAACCACTGTGCCTTTTGTAGTGGAAGGGAAGATTAGGTTCTTACCTCAATAATCTCAATAAGGACACAGGAGTCCTGAAGACTCGCCCTGTCAAATGTCCTTTTAGCCTGCTTACTGTCTCAGACATATATGTGTCTTCAGATGCTTGTCTTTGAGCAGCAAGAAAGTGGGAAATGCTTCAGTCAAGCCGGTATGAAGAATACTGTGATAACACTGAACTCTTGGGATTGACTATAAGAGCTGCATAAATATTAGTGCTGGTTGGACTCGGGTAGGTGACTTGTTCAGGTCTACCTTGTTTATGCTGTGTTTATATTGAGTTAACCATTTGTGTTCAGGGAGTTCCTCCTTGTTGTTTCTCCTGTTTTAGGGGTTATCAACTGCTTTGGTATGAACTGAGGAAATAGGGTACTGCCCAGTGAGACAAGGAGGTGGAGCTGAAAAAAAGTACATTATGCTTTCTGCAAAACTCACAGATAAAGGTGAAAGACCCCCTAGTTCAGGATTCCTTGTATCAGGTTAGTAGCCACCTGGATAGCTTCCACCCACCAATTCCCACCTGAGCATTTTTTCCGCCCAGACATTCCCACCCCACCCTCTCCCCAGGTACTGCTCTGGATGTGACTGTGCTGTGTTCAGTTCTCAAGTGTTTGGGTTAGGGGGAGACCCTGAGTATGTGCAGCCCCTAAGTGTTATGATTAGGGGGAGATCCCGAGTGTTAGGGTAAGGTTTCTTTTTTTATGGAATGGGTATTTTTTATTATTGGGTATATATCTAGCCATGGAGGAGAATTATCCATTATGGGTAGGTGGGAATTGTCTGGTAGGAATTGACTTAGGTGGTAACTTTCCAGGTGGGAATTGGTGGGTAGGAACTGTCCAATGGAAATTGTCTGGATCTGACCTAGAACTGGATTCCTGTGCCTTATACTGGAAAGAAGATTATCGACGTAAGAACCTAATATTCCCATATGAGTTATAATATCATAACGCTGTTACTGTCTCCAAATGTATCTACAGCAATTACAGTAGACAGCTTACAAATGTGGCAGTTTTAAAAATGTAATATTCCATTTCTCTCCTCCTCCTTTTGTTTCACCTCCAGATGGTATATTATTAGTTTTAGGCTTCCTAGAGATTGTACTACCTGTGTCTACTAACCCATCACAACGTACTCTCCCATCACCCCCCTCCCCCCATGCTGTGTGTGAAAACCCTTCTCACACAGGTGCAGTAGCATGGTTTCTATAATGTCACTGCAGCTCTGCCATATAGACATTTTTCAGTTTGTTCCTTGTAGGTTGAACTTTTCTACAGCCATGTCTACCAATGCAGTGTCCATCTGCCATGGGATAGGTTTAGAAAGTGTGGACCGTATTGAATGCTCCCGGAGATATCTCATCAAGGTACGATGAAAGGCAAAAAAGGAGGCTATAGATTTGGGTATCATTTCTTGCGCTGCTCAACCTCTGATTGAGGAAGAAACTGTGGACAGCTGCTCCTTTATCAGAGCTGGATTTGGGAGCACTAAGGAGGTAGATTATGCTTGATAGTACCTGGGCTAGGAGGAAGGAGAACAGCTGTGCCCCTGATAGTAAAAAGGAGTGAAGGTGAATATGCTTGCTTCCTGATGTGAATAGTGAACATCAGGGTGGATTTGATTTAAAGTCAGAAAGACTTGATTTAAATCATAATTTTCTACAGATTCATTCTTGCTGGTATAATCTTAATATTTATAATCAAATGTCATCAGAATAGGCCAGTTCTTGATATACTACTCAAAACAGTCCACTACAGAGTTTCATCTAACATATTTTGGGAGCATTAACTTGGTTTCACCCATTCTTTTCAGAGCTGCTGATGCAAAATGATTGTTATGGAATTATTTACCAATTTCAATGATATTAGTCTTTATTTCTAGGACACTGAAGTCTTTATCTAAGAGGTGCAACCATGTTATTAACTTGGTATTCTCGTCATGCTATTCTAAATTCTCATCTTAGATACATTTGCAGCATTGTTTGTGACTAAACTGCATACTAGATATTTGAATTTTTGTTCTCATTTTATTATAGTTTTGTATTCTGCTGTATGTGCTTTTTCTGAGGTATCAATTGTTTCTGCAAGAAAGACTTTCTCTTCTTTTGTTGTTATACAAACACATACAAGAAGATCATCAAGACTTACCAAAAAAGTTAGACATTGCATGAATATACAGCTTCATGCTACATAATTAAATACTAATCCTTATTTTATGATGATTAACTTTTGGACTATAATTTATCCCAGGACAAGCAGGCATGATATTCTCACATGTGGGTGACGTCATCTACGGAGCCCCGATGCGGAAGCATTTTCAAGCAAACTTGATTGAAGATTTAAGTTTGCTCTGCTGCTCCACGCATGCGTGCCTTCCTGCTCCACTAGGGGGTGCATCCCCTCGTGGTCTCCAGTTCAAAATTTTCCGCGAGCCTAGAAGACGTGTTTTTCAGGCTCTGCCCCAACTGCCTTCTAGCACCGCGATTTTTTCTTGTTTTTTCACGATTAAGTCGCTGTGCGCGAATTCCTTACCTTTTTACTTGATTCCTGCTTCGTTTTCAACGACCCGGAGGCTTCCGGGTCCCCGTGGCCGCGTGGCTAATCGAGCCGCGGCTACTTTCGATTTAATGTCCCGGCCTTTGACCGGCTTTAAAAAGTGCACCCGGTGCGAGCGGCTTCTTTCTCTCACAGACCCGCATCGCCGGTGCATCCTTTATCTAGGGGCGACTCATCCAACCGACTCCTGCCCCCAGTGCGCTATTTTCCAAAACCGGGCCCTCCGCCGAAGAAAAGCCCGCATGGCGGATCTCTTCACCCCGGACCAACCCTCCACTTCGGCCTCGAGGTCGGCCCTGGCCTCGGCCCCGGCCTTGACCTCGGCCCCGGAAACCTCGGCATCGCCTCGAGACTCGACCCCGAAGTCCTCGGGACAACAGAAAGCCTCGGCTCCGGGTAAGTCCCCTCTTCCCTCTTCAGGTTCTGTAACAGCGAAGAAGCCAGCCTCGGGGACAACGGCGACGCATGGCGGAAGCCCCATGCTTACAGCCCCGTCTAAGCCCGCCAAGCCTTCGGGCCGTGCCTCCACCACACGGGAATACTCTGATACGAGGTCGCCCCCGGTGGAGCGCACAGAGGCAGGGGACATGCCTTCGATGCTGTCCGTGCCCGTCTTCCAGGACCTACTCCGAGCGATGATCACGTCGGAGCTGTCCGCTGCAATGGCCCAGTTTCAATCGGCCTCGACCTCGAATGTGCCAGACCAACCTGAGCCTCACACCGAACAACCTCGAGGAAAGGTGCGCAACCCTCACCGCATCCCATCCTCCTCGGACTCCTCGCCGAGACGCCCGAGACGTTCCCCCTCTGCGGACCGCCGAGGGGCAAAACGTCGGGCTAGAACGACAGAAACCTCGAACCGCCGTACCTCCAAGAAGGCCCGAGGTTCACCAACCCTACGAGGCCGTTCTCCCACACCTCGTACAGGACCACTAAGGGTGGCTGAGTTATCACTCTCCAACCCGCGTATCCTCCGAACTCCCCCTCGGACGCATTCTCCGAGGGAGTCCGGATCGAGGTCACCAATCCGACATCGATCGGTACCCCTAACCCCGGCATCGTCTCCGAGGGGCTCCTCGAGACGCCGAAGATCGACAACCCCGGAACACTCTCACAGTGCTTCCCCAACCTCGGAGCATGGATCAGAGCATGAACCTCGATACTCGAGGGAAGCCTCCTTATCCTTCTCCACCCGACGAAGGTCTCGTTCCCTGACCCCGCACGGGGCTCCGGGGACATCTCGCCCATCCTTCACTCGCTTTGTCCAAGACATGGGCCACGCATTGGACTTAGATCTCCAGTCCGACTCCAGATACTCTAAGGAGTACCTGGCGGAGCTGGATATGCCATCACTGCCCAGAGAGTCCCTTCGCTTACCACCTAACCCGGTACTCCAACAGGCCTTCTTCAGGAACCTGGAGACCCCCTACATGGTCACGGCCGTACCCTCCAAAATGGAGGCCAAGTACCGCACAGTACCTTATCCGGGATTCGAGCAACCACAGCTCTCCCACCAATCGCTGCTAGTGGAATCCTCCTTGAAAAAGGCTCACCCGTCCCGGGTCTCAGCAGCGGTACCCCCAGGCCGGGAAGGCCGAACCCTGGACAAGTTCGGCAGGAGACTATACCAAAACGCAATGATGGCCTCTAGGGTGCAAAGCTACACTTTCACCTTCACATCATACCTCAAACACCTCATTGGACTATTGAGAGCCTTTGAGACTGACCTACCGGCCTCCCGGCAGGAAACGTTCGGCCTGCTTTTAGAGTCCCTCTCCAACCTGCGCCTTCATCTATTCCACGCGGCCTACGATGGCTTCGAACTCTCCTCCAGAGAAGCAGCCTTCGCTATCGCCATGCGCCGACTAGCTTGGCTGCGCCTGGTCGACATGGACCCCAACTTACAGGACCGGTTAGCTAACCTCCCCTGCGTGGGAAAGGAATTGTTCGATGACACTATCGAGGCGGCGACAAAACGCCTCTCCGAACATGAACGCTCATTTGCCTCCCTTGTCCGGCAAAAGCCCAAACCGCCAGCGCCCAGGCCATACAGGGCCCCTCCGCGCCGCTACCCACAAAAGTCCACCCCTGCTTTCTCGCGGCCCCCACCCAGACGTCCGCAAGCCCATCACAGGGCCATGCCCAAGTCCCAACCGCCCGCGACCACCAAACCATCCCCGTCCTTTTGACGGGACACGCGGAAGGGGGCGGGCCCCCTCCGCCATAGTCCCAGGCCGCCTTCCCATCGGAGGTCGACTCAAAGCCTTTTACCCTCGCTGGGAACAACTTACGACGGACGCATGGGTCCTTGGCGTGATCTCATCAGGGTACTCTCTCAACTTTCGGGCCATTCCCCCGGACAACCCCCCAAGGAATTGCCCTCCCAACAGGACTCAGCTACCTCTACTCCTCTCCGAAGCTCGAGACCTGCTTCGCCTGAGAGCAGTGGAGAAGGTCCCCCCCGACCAACGGGGGAAGGGCTTCTACTCCCGTTACTTTCTGGTACCGAAAAAAACGGGAGACCTACGCCCAATACTAGACTTGAGACGCCTCAACAAATTCCTGGTACGGGAAAAGTTTCGGATGCTCTCACTACCAACACTCTACCCCCTGATCGACGAGGGCGACTGGCTCTGCTCCCTCGATCTCAAGGAGGCGTACACACATGTCCCAGTGCACCCCGCTCACCGCAAGTTTTTGCGTTTCCAAGTAGGGGACTGGCACCTACAATACCGAGTCCTCCCCTTCGGACTAGCATCATCACCTCGAGTCTTCACCAAGTGCCTCGTGGTGGTAGCAGCAACCTTACGCTCCCAGGGCCTCCAGGTATTCCCCTACCTGGACGACTGGCTAATCAAAGCCCCGTCCAAAGAAGGGGCTATCTCAGCGACCCAACAGACTATTACCTATCTACAAAGTCTGGGGTTCGAAATAAACTTCCCAAAATCTCAACTACGCCCCTCACAATCCCTACAGTTCATCGGGGCCACGCTGGACACGGTTCGCCTCCGTTCCTTCCTCCCCCCTCCGCGCCTGGAGGCGTTAGTAAGTCTGAGCCGAAGGATCTCTCGGCTGACCTCAGTATCAGCCCGACAGATGATGACCCTTCTGGGCCACATGGCCTCCACCGTCCATGTCACACCCTTCGCCCGCCTCCATCTGAGAATCCCTCAATGGACCCTGGCGTCTCAATGGCGTCAAGACCGGGACCCGATCGACCACTCCGTGACAGTGACTCCTTCATTGCAACGATCGCTCCGCTGGTGGGCCGACTCTTCAAATCTTTCCAAAGGTTTGCTCTTCCTCACCCCACCCCACAGCAAGGTACTCACCACGGACTCGTCGGAGTACGCTTGGGGAGCCCATCTGGACGGCCTGCGCACCCAAGGAATGTGGTCAGCACAAGACCGCCGTTGCCACATCAACGTGCTAGAACTTCGGGCCATCTACCTCGCAGCAGTAGCCTTCCAACATCTGCTCCGCGACCGAGTGGTTCTCATCCGAACCGACAATCAAGTAGCGATGTACTACGTAAACAAACAAGGGGGCACAGGATCTTGGCCCCTTTGCCGGGAAGCCCTGCGCCTCTGGAAATGGGCAATCTCCAACAACACCTTCCTTCGGGCGGTGTACATACAAGGAGAACAAAACTGCCTGGCGGACAGACTCAGCCGCCTCCTCCAGCCACACGAGTGGTCACTACACTCTCAGGCCCTACGAGGAGTGTTCGAACGGTGGGGGACGCCTCAAATAGACCTGTTCGCGTCCCCTCACAATCACAAGCTGCCTCTCTTCTGCTCCCGGATATACTCCCCGGACCGGCTCGAGGCCGACGCCTTCCTCCTCGATTGGGAGGGAAGGTTCCTGTACGCGTTCCCGCCGTTCCCTCTGATACTGCGGACGCTTGTCCACCTGAAAACAGTACAAGCCACCCTGATCCTGATTGCCCCTCACTGGCCACGCCAGCCGTGGTTTTCCCTTCTACTTCAACTCAGTGTCAGAGATCCACTGCCTCTGCCTCTGTTTCCCTCTCTACTGTCACAGGGTCAGGGTTCACTGTTACATCCCAATCTTCAATCTCTTCATCTGAATGCTTGGTTTCTCTCCCCCTGACTGCTCTCCCCGTGTCTCAATCAGTCAAGGAGATATTGGAGGCCTCTAGAAAAACCTCGACGAGAACCTGCTACTCCCAAAAGTGGACCAGATTCTCAACCTGGTGCTCCTCCCACAGCCAGGACCCGGTGTCGGTCCCCGTCCCCCTGGTCCTTGACTATCTACTTCAACTATCTCATTCCGGCCTAAAGACCAACTCCATTCGAGTACACCTCAGTGCGATTGCGGCCTTTCATCAGCCCCTGGAAGGGAAAGCCCTCTCGCTCCATCCCTTAGTCACTCGCTTCATGAAGGGCCTGCTGAACGTCCACCCCCCTCTCAAACCTCCCCCGGTGGTTTGGGACCTTAACGTGGTTCTGGCTCAACTAATGAAACCTCCATTTGAGCCCCTAGACAAATGCCATCCAAAATTCCTCACTTGGAAGGTAATTTTCCTACTTGCACTCACGTCCGCACGGCGGGTTAGTGAGCTACAAGCTCTGGTAGCGGACCCACCCTTCACGGTATTCCATCACGACAAGGTGGTACTCCGCACCCATCCAAAGTTCCTACCTAAAGTAGTGTCTGATTTCCATCTCAATCAGTCCATTGTCTTACCTGTGTTTTTTCCCAAGCCCCACTCTCACCCCGGAGAAGTGGCGCTCCACACTCTTGACTGCAAAAGAGCGTTGGCCTTTTACCTCCAACGCACTCAGCCACACCGGAAAGTCCCACAACTGTTTTTGTCCTTCGACCCAAACCGGTTAGGTCACCCAGTTTCCAAACGCACCTTGTCCAACTGGTTGGCCGATTGCATCTCCTTTTGCTACGCTCAGGCTGGTCTCGCGCTGCATGGTCGAGTAACGGGACACAAAGTCCGAGCGATGGCAGCCTCCGTAGCATTCCTCAGGTCAACACCTATTGAGGAAATCTGCAAGGCTGCCACATGGTCTTCGGTTCATACCTTCACCTCCCACTACTGTCTGGACTCCCTGTCCAGAAGCGATGGCCGGTTTGGCCAATCGGTGTTGCGAAATCTATTTGCTTAAATTGCCAACTTCCCTCCATCCCTCTTCAGTAAGCTTGGAGGTCACCCACATGTGAGAATATCATGCCTGCTTGTCCTGGGATAAAGCACAGTTACTTACCGTAACAGGTGTTATCCAGGGACAGCAGGCATATATTCTCACAACCCACCCACCTCCCCGAGGTTGGCTTCTTGGCTAGTTAAGTGAACTGGAGACCACGAGGGGATGCACCCCCTAGTGGAGCAGGAAGGCACGCATGCGTGGAGCAGCAGAGCAAACTTAAATCTTCAATCAAGTTTGCTTGAAAATGCTTCCGCATCGGGGCTCCGTAGATGACGTCACCCACATGTGAGAATATATGCCTGCTGTCCCTGGATAACACCTGTTACGGTAAGTAACTGTGCTATATCTTCCAGTGCAACAGGGATGATATGCTGAACCATAGAGTTATCTATCTCTGTTCTTGAGCATACAGCAGATGTGAATCACAGATTTCAACTCCTTCTCTATGGTCTTTGCTGCCTCCTTCAGTTCTTCCTTCTGCAAGCAAGCATGAAGGTGTCTTTCTGATTTGCTCTGTTTGTTTCTTTAATATTTTTTAGTTTCTCGACCTGTACAACCTGCTGAAAATTTGTGAAGCTCAGGGTTCCAGCCCTCAGCACTTGCATACTTCCTTGACTTGGTTAGGAGCTTTAGCACAGGCTGTTAGACATCAATAGTGGTCCTTCGGGGTGCTCAGGGAACCAGCTGCAACTTCATCCCCCCTTATTTTCCACATCATGTGTCATGGTAGAGGATCAGTCTGACTAATGTCCGACTGGTAGCCCAAAGATCTCGATGTGGGAGCTGACCTTCAAGTTGAGGCAGAGAACCTCTCCAGATCCAGCTACATCTTGAGGGAGCTGAAGCAGGCTGTAGCGCCATTCCCCCAGCACATTGTCTGTGAGTGCAAACTGTGACACCCTATCAGGAAAATCAGGAGGGTTCTTGAAAAGTGTGTTTTGACTGTTTCTGCAGTTAGGTCTTTGGTTCCCCTCCTCTAAAGTCCTATTTTTTTGAATTTTTTGGTCAGCTCTGAAGCATTTAGAAGCTGTTTTTTGGTGCCAAAATGCTGCTGTGGTGGCATTTTTGATTTTCTGATTTTTTTTATTTTTTTTTTCTAAGTTCTCCAACTTCTCTAAAACCCCTTGTTTTGCCTCAAAACTGACAGGGATGGAGTCCTCAGACCCTAATACCCCTTTTTCATGCTTTGATTGTGTTGGATGGGTAGCTGAAGAATACCCTTGTTCTACTTGCTGTGAGGCATTGGATAGAAGGGTGGAAGCTTTGGGCTTAGTCCCTCCACTGGAGAACAGCAAATGGTCCTGTTGGGGGTGGGGGGGGGGAAGAAACACATGCAGGTATGTCCCTATGATTTAGCATACCATCCCTATTGTACTGGAAAAAAAGATTAGTTTCTTGCCTTGATAATATCTTTTCCAGAAGATAGGGATAGTTTGCTGAACCCCCCCTCACCCAGCAATTTATCTGATGCACATGCTTTCTGACTTAACTTGGTCAGCTCCGTAGCTAGGATTTCACTTTCAGACTTTTGGATTAGAAAGGGTCTGTAAATTGGATTACAAGGGAGGAATGGTTGAGTTCCATAAATGTTCAGGTTGTTTGTTCCTTGGTTAACTTGTATTTTCTTGGATTCATTGTTCCTCTCAGAGCCTTGTTAATGTTTTAACTACATTACTGTTTCTTCATTGACTATTCTAGCTTCATCTGAGCAGATCAGACACTTGGTTTCAGGGAATTTCCTGTATCCATCCTTCTCCTGTCTTCTGTAGGGCTGTCGCCATCTTTGGTTCAAACTGAAGGGGACAGCAGAGACTGTGGAGGAGGAGGAGTTGAAAAGCTGTGATTGACATCTTCTGCAGTATGCTTGTGAGCACAGGTGACTAACCTTA
Source organism: Geotrypetes seraphini (assembly GCF_902459505.1). Classification (NCBI taxonomy): domain Eukaryota; kingdom Metazoa; phylum Chordata; class Amphibia; order Gymnophiona; family Dermophiidae; genus Geotrypetes; species Geotrypetes seraphini. The sequence continues at coordinate 104,575,567 of NC_047088.1, read as the reverse complement.
TGGTTCAGCATACCATTCCTATCTACTGGAAAAGATATTAAGGTAAAAACTAATCTCTTTTTAAATAGATAGATTTTTCCCCAAAAAAGCATTTTATTTTTAAAAAATCTGATATTTAAAAATTTTTTTAAAAAAATCTTTGATTTTTATCCAGCCATCTGAACATAGTTTGTCACTATTTCCCCAAGTTTGTGAAGCCTCCTACCCCATCAGAGGAGCAGCAAGTTATCTCCTCCCTATATGACCGGATGACAGAATGTGTCTATGAAAGACCTGTCGAAAGTTTCCTAGTGTTCACTCAGCCTGAGCTAGTCCATGAAATTGATGTGATGGGAGAGGGTTGTGCTGCCCTGGAGAGAGCTAACCAGGAATTGGGTAAGTACAGGGACTCCTGGTTTGGGGGAAAAGAGGAAAGTAGAATGTGGGGAGGAGGAAAGAAGAGGGATGATGTTTCCTTCTGATTTACCTTGTTTTTCATTCTTTTCTCCTTTACCTTGTTTTTCATTCTTTTCTCCTTTATCATTGTTGGAATCTAATCCATCTTTTTATACTCCCTTTCCTTCCATACCTCCCACAGGTCTGGCCTTTGACTCTTGGGACCTGGACTTCTACACCTCCCTCTTCCAAAGGGTCCAGAGGAACCCCACCAGTGTGGAGTGCTTTGACCTTGCCCAATCCAACAGGTAAGATATGGGAGTGGGGGCAATCTCTTTTAGGAAAAGGTGTAAGGATTGGGGTGGAGGTGAATATGCAGATAGATTTTTCTGGCACTTATGACTGAAAGCCAAGGAATCACTGACAAAATTCCCAACAGTGATTGGTGCCTTCATCAGAACCAGCAAGCAATTGGTGTCTGTACTAAGATCACAAAGCATGAAGAAACACTCTCAATTGTACATAGATGGATCTTAATGGTGAAAGTTTATTGCAGCAAACAGATGAAAGAAAGCAAACATCCAATGTTTGTTGCACTGTTGCATCATCAGAGTCTTAAGAGACCATTAAGCTGATATTTTTTTAAAAATCATTACTTACCATGGATTTAACCTGGTTTTACTGTGGGTTTTACTGGTCAAGCAGTATAGAAATGGTTTCAGTGTATTTGTTAACTCACACAGAAACCATTCTACACAGAATCACATTCAAAATTCTCCTCCTTACCTTTCAAGTTAAATTAGATCAATCACCTGCTTTTATAGATAGACTGTTAATTCCATACACAACTTCCAGAGTTCTTCAATCGTCCCAACAAAATCTCCTGGCTACTCCATCCATCCGCCAGATCTTTTATGACACGACCCCTAAAACAATTTTCTCTGTGATTGCACTCACATTGTAGAACTCTCTCCCTTCATATATGAGGCAAGAAACTAACCTGGCTAAATTTAAAGTAAGCCTAAAAACCTTTCTTTATAAAGACGCATTTGGAGTATGAATCAGGCTCTTAAACTATCATATTCCCTTTCCAATTTGTTCATTCCCATCCCTTCCCTTTTTTATTTTTAGAAACAATGTGTCCCTTTTCTGTCACGTATAGTTATTTGTGCTGTCTATTTTAACCTTTTGTTTAGATAAACATTGGGCTAAGATTCACAAAGCAAACCGATTGTGTATCGATCGATTTGCAACCCCTTTGTGACCAGATTTCTCTCGGACCCATTCACTAACTTCTCCTGTGATCCGCTTCGAATCCGTGCATGCAAATGAGGAGAAACGCATGCAAAGTAGTCAGGGACACAATTCACAACACAAATTTCATGATCCAACTGGGCTGGCCGATCAACGCAAGAAGGGACTGCTGGGTACCAGTCGAAAACATCTTTCCGACTCTCCTGCTCTGCCCCAATCTGTCTCCTGCCTGCTCGCCCCGAATGCTGCCCTGCTCTGCCCGGATCTTCTTGTCTCCTGCCTGCTTGCCCCGAATGCCGCCCTACTCTGCCTCAATCTTCTTGTCTCCTGCCCTGCTCGCCTCGAATGTTGCCCTGCTCTGCCCCGCACTGTGAGCCCGTGGTTTTAACCCTTGGGCTTTAAACAGGTTAAAACCACGGGCTCAATTAAAAAAAGATGGTCTGTGCATGCACTGGGATCGCTATCGAGCGATCTGGGCAGGCAGATGGGGGCGTTCTTCCGATCGCCCCATCTGCATATTGGCATTTTCAGAATTCATCAGACCTACCCGTATTGGGCTCAATAGGGCAAGTTAGTGAATCTAGGCCATTATTTGTAAATCGCTTAGGATTGGTAAGTGGTATATCAAACCCTAATAAACTTGAAACTACTTCACACCAAATTAAAGTCATTAACCAATCTATCGCCATGCAATTAAAAAAAAGTTTGATTTGCATTGTATATGGGGAAACTTTATTTTGCCAGGTCCAGGGCATAGTAGAAGGGTTAGTTCAGAGCACTTTTTTCCTTTAAGCTGAGTGAGAGTCTTCCACCTACAGTAGCAAACTCTGAAGGACTTACCATGGATTTAACCTTTGATATTTTTTGTGGGAGAGAGCTGGAAGACTTGTGTTTGCTTGGGGGGGGGGTGTTAAGGCCTCAGATTGGAGCAAGGGGATGTTGATGCAAGAAAGTGTGGCAGGCTTGCCTGCAGTTTCTTGTTTCTTTAAAAAAATTACACTTTTTGTATGTTCATAGACAACGGCGCGAAAAACAAAAGCGCGCACCGACAATTGAGCGCAGTGCAGAGGCGCGCGCCGCACAAAATTAGTTTTTAGGGGCTCCGACGGGGGGTTTTGTTGGGGAAGCCCCCCCAGTTTACTTAATAGACATCACGCCGGCGTTATGGGGGGTTGTAACCCTCCACATTTTACTGTAAACTGAACTTTTTCCCTAAAAACAGGGAAAAAGTTAAGTTTTCAGTAAAATGTGGGGGGTTACAACCCCCCACACCCCCCACAACACCCCCACAACGCGGCGCGATGTCTATTAAGTAAAGTGGGGGGGTTCCCCCCCCCCACACACCCCCATCGGAGCCCTAAAAACAGTAATTTAGAGCGGCGCGCGCCTCCGCGCTGCGCTCAATTGTCTGGGCACGCCTTTGTCGCAGCGCACTTTTGACCTGACACCCTTTTTGTAAGTGCCCGAGCCAATCACTGCAGTGGGAAGTGACTAAACCTGCAAAAGAGAGGAATTAACCAAGACCTAAAAAGTCTGTTTAACAAGATATGAACTAAATGAGTCCACAACAGTGTCTTTGATGCCAAAATCCAACAGCTGAGCAACGTGTACCTGATGATAAATGTGTATGCTTACGTCAGCATTTTTTCCTCAAACTGTCATAGATCCCAGTATCCCTGGGTAGTGGGGAGGATGGGGAGGGGGAATGAGGGGATGACAAAAAACTGAAGAAGGGGCAGCTGCCCCTATTCCTTCCAGTGGGGTGCTATACAACATGAGCAATTTTTATAAACCTACTGTAGACATCCCTGAGAGCAGCTGTACATTCCTATATTCATGTTGGCAGACATAAACATGCATTCCCCTTCTGAAACAGGGAATGCATATTTATCATTACATTCCACTGTAGTCCTGCTTAAAATATTCCCAGATCACATCCCTAGCTATATTAATGATTTGGAGATTTGCACACATATTTGAGCATTCTAAAACTGGGATTTAAATAAGTTTACACATCTATGCCAGTTATATATGTCTCAAAGAAGAAAAAAATCCAATGAGTCTGCAGTGAATGTTGAGTAACAAAACCAAAAGAGAAAACTGATGTACTTGATGCAGGAACTTTATTTAAGTCAATAAAATGTATCAAAAGTGGTCCACCTGTAGTAAAGGAACGAGGACCCAACATGATCCGTGTTTCGATTAGTACATCTTCCTCAGGGATCCAAAATGTATCTGTTTTTGATAAACAATGTGTAGCACGACAACGTGAAAACAGATCCAAGGTCTGTATAAACACCAGAATAATTCCGTGTAGGGGTGCGTCTTAGAACTGAGCTGATGACGTCCTACTGTGTGCGGATCGCCAGACTAGATGGACCCAAGATCTGATCCGGTGCAGGCATTTCTTATGTTCTTATTAAGTCAATAAAACGTCATCAGCTCAGTTCCTGCATCAAGTACATCAGTTGTGCAGTTTTCTCTTTTAGTTATGTACGTCTGACATGAAGCCTGAGCTTCTAAAATGAATGCCATTATGTCCTTGTGAGTTGAATTAAGAGTGTCATTTATATAATTATAAGCACATAAGCAATGCCTCTGCCGGGTCAGACCTGAGGTCCATCGTGCCCAGCAGTCCGCTCACGCGGCGGACCAACAGGTCCAGAACCTGCGTAATAATCCTCTATCTATACCCCTCTATCCCCTTTTCCAACAGGAAATTGTCCAATCCTTTCTTAAACCCCAGTACCGTACTCTGCCCTATTACATCCTCTGGAAGCGCATTCCAGGTGTCCACCACCCGCTGAGTAAAGAAAAACTTCCTAGCATTTGTTTTGAATCTATCCCCTTCTAATTTTTCCGAATGCCCTCTTGTTCTTTTATGTTTTGAAAGTTTGAAGAATCTGTCTCTCTCCACTTTCTCTATGCCCTTCATGATCTTGTAGGTCTCTATCATGTCTCCTCTGAGTCTCCGCTTTTCCAGGGAGAAGAGCTCCAGCTTCTCCAATCTTTCAGTGTATGAAAGGTTTTCCATGCCCTTAATCATTCGTGTCGCTCTCCTCTGGACCCTCTCAAGTATTGCCATATCCTTCTTAAGATGCGGTGACCAATACTGAACACAGTACTCCAGGTGCGGGCGCACCATTGCCCGATACAACGGCAGGATGACTTCTTTCGTTCTGGTCGTAATACCATTTTTAATAATACCCAACATTCTGTTCGCCTTCTTCGCGGCTGCTGCGCATTGCGCCGTTGACTTCATTGTTGTATCCACCAGTACACCCAAATCTCTTTCAAGGTTACTTAGTTCTCATATTCTTTATTATTTTCCTGCATGATTAAGTTGCTGAAATATAGGAAATGCGTGAAAACTGTACATGTCTCTTAAAAAGCCCTTCTAGCTGAATGGGGTCATTTACACTGAATCACACAATACAAAGGTAAAAAACACAACCCCACGTGCAGGATATGACAATGAAATAGGAGTGTGGAAGAGACACAGAGTCATACCACTGTGAGGACAATCAATTTATTAAAACAACATATTTATATCATATATACAGTATGTCAAGTACATAAAATACGACAGGCCTAAAATTATAGCAGGCATAGAAATATAAACTGGACCCCAGTTTATACATTTATATTTTTATGGTTGGTTTAATTACAGCCAAATGCGTCCTATAATTTGATATCAGACTTTCATATCACTTTTGAGAAGTCTTAGCTCACTATTCTTGGCAGAACCGTTTTAACTCAGGCAGCATTTATAGGTTTTCATGCATGAACTGCTCATTTCAGGTTCTACCACAGCATCTCTACTGAGTTCAAGTCAGGACTTTGACTCGGTCAGTCCAAAATTTTAATTTTGTTTCTCCTCAGTCATTTAGATGTAGATTGCTATTGTATCATCGAGTTGTGGCTAAATACACTTCATCTTACAGACTGTCGACAGGACATTCTCCTTAAGAATATTTTCTGATACAATGCAGAATTCATAATTCTTTCAATAATGGCAAGTTTTGCAGGTCCTGAGGTAGCAAAAGTGCACCCCACAACATCACAGTACTACCACAATGTTTTGATGTTAGTATGTTGTTCTTACTGTGGAATCGAAATTTGTTTTACGCCAGACATAATGGGGCCTGTTTTGTCCAAAGAGTACCACTTTTAACTCTTCTATCCATAGAACATTATCCCAAAAGGCTTGGGGTTCCTCCAGGTGTGCTTTTGAAAACGTAAGAGCATTGATTTTACCCTTGGATAGTAGCAATGTCAACACTGCTACTCTGTCATGAACCCCACTTTTGCCACTCTGTCTTAGCTGAGGATAGAGAGGCCTGCAGTTCGTTGGATGTTCTTTTGAAATGGTTTTTGTTTTCCCAGATGAGATATGGCTGCACCCATGGAGTAATTTCCGCAGGCTGGCCACTCCTGGGAAGATTCACCGCTGTTCCAAGTCTTCTTCATTTGGATATAATGACTCTCACTGTGGATTGATGAAGTCCCAGAGCTTTAAAAATGGCTTTATAACCCATTCCAGACTGCTTGTAAAAGAAAAATATTTGTTGAAATATCTCTTCTGAAATTTCATTTGATCATGGCATAGCATTCTCGTAGAAACTTTGGGGTGACTACTTCATCTTCATAGTAAGGTTAAATACATAGTGAGGTTTAGATTCAATAGGGCTGATAGAGATCAAGCCTGGCCATGTTAAATCAGGTGAATCTTAATTTATCAATTAAATTTTGGGCAACTGGTGGATTAGAAAGACAGCTACATTTTCACATGGGCGATTTGGGTGCTGGATGATGGTGTGTGGCTGGCGTTGTATTTAGCACCAGAGCTATTCATTGAGTTGCTCTTTAGAGCTTGGAATCCTACACTGAGGGTGCTCTTTCACCATTTCAATTTACTTAATTTTATTAAATGGTTTGATAATTGTTTCCAGGTCAGACTTCTCATTTGACATGTAACGCCTTAAGGCACATCCATATTATTTGATTGTGTCTTTCAAGTAATCCATATAACACACAGCAATGAGTGTTGTGTGAACCCAATACAGTGCAGTTTATGCTCTCAGCAATCTGTTTTCCACTCACAGTTTTTCGTATGCTTTATGGCATATCCAAGCTTTGTGGTACAATTGGATTGGACCCCAGAAGAAGGTTATCATTATTGGAAACACGGTGGTCAGAGAAAATATTAGGTTACCACCGCTGAATATTCCTTTCAGTGGCACTTAGTAGTTCCCACTCACTGGATTAGTGGTTTTGCATATCTACCCCCAAGTTAAATGACAAAAGGTCATGCTATCATACTCAAAGGAAATCTGTCTTCACAGAAAGTGTGACAAAGAAGACCGTCATCTCTCCCACCCTTGTCCTGCATCTTCTTTCAGACCAATTAGAATGAAACATTCCTGGACACCATATCTTGGGTGTATTTTGAAATGCAATGTTTTATTGATGAGGGTTTTTTTCCACACCAGTGCAGCTTTCTGGGCTTATTAACATGCATATGTCATCATGAGGCACCTTTATTGCTCAGTTCTACTGTCCCACATGACATCCAAGACTTTATTGTAGTGACAGAAAAAAACCTAAGCTGTCCCACATCAGCGCAGCTTTCTGGGCTTATTAACATGCATATGTCATCATTAAGCACCTTTATTGCTCAGTTCTACTATCCCACATGACATCCAAGACTTTGTTGTAGTGACAAAAAAAATCCTAAGCTGTTCCATACCAGTGCAGCTTTCTGGGCTTATTAACATGCATATGTGATCATGAGGCATCTTTATTGCTCAGTTCTACTGTCCCACATGACATCGAAGACTTTATTGTAGTGACAGAAAAAAAAAAACTAAGCTGTCCTTATACATAGGAAGATGTGCACAAGCTGTGGCCTGGTTTCCTCTCTCATATTAATCTGTATTTTCCAAATAACTGTATTTTAGGTTAGACAAACATCAGTGGGTTTGTGGCTAACTTAGATTTGTTTGCCTGAAAATTTGATGATTACAAGGATTAGTCTCCTAGTATTAGAATTCAAGAAACCTTTGGATAAGAACAGAGGCTTCTCAGTTGTAGGGAAATGAAGGAAATACCTGAGATCAAGGAGGAATTTATATTTCAACAAGAGAAAATGAACAGATTAGATTTCTGTCTTTTCCACTCTACCTGCACACTTTTACAACCCAAAAAACTTTTTCTGAAGAACTGGATTCTTTGTTCCTTTAGTCTTAGTGGTCCAGGTCCAGATAATGATAGTTTACTTTTTTGAATATTTCTCAGGGAGCAGAGCCCTGGTTAAATCCTGAAGGAGCAGTCTCTTGGAGATAAGCAGTTTAGGGTGTTCAAACAAGGATTCTCTTAGTTCATCATTATCTCTCTGGAATTGTTGGGTTGTTAGAATGTTGGAAGGTGGAATAGAAAGATTTAAGGGTGTAATTCTTCCCCATGCCTGAACCCTAACATTTTATTTCCTATTCACATGGCTTATTGTCATGCATTGGGACTCCTTCTGTGGATTGGTTTTCAGGGGCATATTTGGATTATTACTCTGACACTACAATCCTTTTTCTGTTCCTATGGTTTTTTTTTTTCCCCATTGGCAGTGAACATAGCCGACACTGGTTCTTCAAAGGTTGCCTAAAAGTGGATGGGGAGGAAAAGGCTGAGTCCCTCTTCAGCATGATCATGAAGACCCAAGAGAGCAGCAACCCTAACAATGTCATCAAGTTCTGTGATAACAGCAGGTAATACAACTCTCATACCCCTTTCATCTGTAGTGCTACTAAACATAAGCAGCATTGTACATCAAAACATAGAAGAGACAATCCCTGCTCAAAAGAACTTAGTCTAGTCATGATAGACAAACTGAACAAGAAGGTGCATCAATACATAATGCTCAGTGGGGGAATTACAGAGGGAATGATGAGACAGATATTAGTGCTTAGCAGGTAGAGGAATTACAGAGGGAATAATAGGACAGATATTTGTGCTAGAAGGTGGTTTGGAGTTTGGAATTTAAAGCATCTTCAAAGAAGTGGGCTTTGAGTCTAGAATTGAATATTGCCAGAGATGGAGCTTGGTGTACTGAGTCCGGCAGTTTGTTCCAGGCATACAGTGCTGCAAAGTAGAAGGGAAAGAGTCTGGACTTGGTCGTAGAGGAGAAGGGTACAGATAAGAGAGACTTTTCTGATGAGCGGAGTGCCTGGGGGGGCGGGGGAGTGTTGGGAGAGAGGAGAGATATTGAGGAGCTGCAGAGCGAATACACTTGTAGGTCAGTAAGAGGAGTTTGACCTGCATGCGGAAATGGATAGAGTGACATGAAGTGACATGAGGAGAGGGGTAATGTGTGTATAGCAATATTGGTGGACTATGAGGTGTGTATCAGAGTTCTGAACAGATTGAAGGGGAAAGAGATAGTTTGGTGGAAGGCCAGTGAGAAGCAGGTTGCTTTAGCTTAGGTGAGATGTGATGAGTGTCTTGGCATTAACCTCAGAATATAAGGATCTGATTTTAGCGAGGGTTCTTGTTGAGGAAGGGTTCTTGGAGTGGGTTCGCTCCGGTAAATTCTTAGAGGGAGGGATCTTGTTGAGGGAGGGTTCTTCGAGTGGGCAGACTTGGGCTGATGGCCCTTTTCTGCCGTCATACTCTATGTTTCTATGTTTCTCAGTGTGGGATTATGAGCCTTAAAGAGCATCTGGACTCCACAAAAGTGGAGCCCCGGCTTCTTCACTCAGCGAGGCTGAAATCCAAAGGAACAGAACAAGTCCGGCATATCCTAATCACACACCATCATTGCTGTCACCGTTGTACATAAATCAAATAAAGTGCTTGTGCCATGCACTAATAAACTCATTCACATAATAATTTAAATAAGTGTATGTAACCACCCCTTGGAAATTTCCCTGTTTCATCAAAAATAAATGTCCAGATACCCTCAGGACCAGAGCTTAATAGAAGCATAAACTGAGAAAAAATTGAGTGAACTTATCTTCAGGTGAAGACTGCTGCAACCAGTGTAATATACTGGCAGCGTTCAGTTTCAGATAGCATAAATTTTAAAGTGTAAATCTGAAAAAAGAGGTTAGAGAATGTCTCTGAGGGAGTATATAGGCAGGTGATATAGTTGTCTGATGGTTCATAAAGCTTCTCTTTGATTGGCTATTCTCATTTCTCTTGCAGTGGTATCCAGGGAAAGGAGGTCCAGTCACTCTTTCCTAGGGACCCATCCCGAGCTGGACCCTATGAGAAACGCTTATCTAAACGTCATGTTATTTTCACTGCAGAGACACATAACTTCCCCACTGGTGAGCTCATTTCTCTTTTTGTACTGGGAAGCAGTCCATGTCATCTTCTTTCAGATTTCAGTGACAGGCTGAAATCATCAGAGACTTGTTTCTTGCCACTGGAAATAGAAGGGTAGCCTTATGCTTAGAACACTGAGCTAAGAATCAGGGGAGCTAGGTTATGAATCCTTTTTTGCCACTTAGTAATGCTCCTCATGATCTAGGTGCAGACATTAACTTCCATTATTTAACATAAACCTCATTTTTTGTGTTGGGGCTTTTTTTTCTAAGCATACAATTCATATTAATGCAGGTTAGAAATTGAGGCCCATAGCTTGAAAGCCCTATTGGGGAGGGATGTACCAACCATAACTCACTTTGTGTTTGAATTTGGAAAGGCAAATAATTAAATTTAAAATTCAGATCTTTCCCTGTATTGCTGCAGTTCTGAAACTCATATGCTCATCGGGGGGTGTGTGTGTGTGGGGGGGGGGGGGGAGGGAATTCTATAAATGGTACTTAAAATATCCACACCAGCAAAAATCTGCACCAATCTCCTTTCATAGAATGGTGCATTCCTGCACCCAACTTTGGGCACCAAAACTTATGCCTGCTGAAACATGGTATAAACCCTGGTACATAAATTAGGCACACAACCCAGGTATTCTATAACACTAAGCCTAAATATTTGGAATGTGCTGACTTGCCTATGCCTCTTCCATGGACATGCCTCCTTTTGAGTTGCACGTGAGACACATTGGGCACACATAAATCCAAATTGGTGCCAATTAAGTGCCAATGAGCTCTAATGCCAAAAATTGCTTTTCTTCTGATAAAGGATAATACTTGAATAATCTACAGTGTGCTGATGTGAATATACTTGAGAGTGTTTTACGCTTGGAGTTTGCTGAGTAGTAATTGGTTGTTAGCATCCAACCTCAACAGGGGGATTTCCTTGACACAGCCCTACGGGGCGAAACGTAGCCTACGTCGGAGTGCTTACCCCCACCCGCGTAGCTTAAGATAAGTACTGCTATATATAAAATATAACATATAAATTATTAATGAAAAATGAAAAAATTGAACTATAAGGGACCAATGACGATTAGGTCCCTATAGTTATAGAATAGGCTCTGCATGTTCTAAAAGCTTAGTGGCATGCAGACGGTACCACTGAGGTCCATGAGATAATAAGAGAGAACAATATAATTCTCTTTGAAAACGTTTTGGGACTTCCCAGCTGATGTTTTGAGCACATTGTCAATGTCAGAGGGCTCTTTTCGGCCTCTATCCTGAGTAGATCTCAGAGAACAAGGGAAAAAAAAATAAGATGCAGGTAACTGGAACCATCACCTTGTTTCCCCCAACCCCAATGCAGTACAACGCCAGCACAACCTGATCTTCAACTACCTTGTTGCTGGTCATTTCAAGGCCAGTACACAGTCTACCTCAACATCGAGGCACCACAGAAGAACTGGGAAGTCTAGGTATCAGCCTTGCAGTCCTCTCTTACGTCAAAACAGCAGAAGTCTACAGAAAAAGGTAAATGACAACTGCTGGCAAGCTACCTTCCCTCCATTCATCCTCAGCTTCTACTACTCTCCAAAATCTAGATTCAATGCTGATGGCGGGGATCTTGGTTAGAGCCAAGTCTCCAGTTTAGGGACCACTACTCTCACCGTATAACACCGAGCCTTTCATTTACTTTTTCTGCAGGCTCATAGAGACGGAACATTCTTTGGCTAAAGATACAAACATAGAAAGATGACGGCAGAAAAGGGCTATAGCCCATCAAGTCTGCCCACTCTACTGTCCCATCCCCTTAAGTCTGTGCCCTAGTGGCCCAAACCCTTAACTCAGCCCTCGCAGGGATCCCACATAGGTATCCCATTTATTCTTAAAGTCTGGCACGCTGCTGGCCTCGATCACCTGCACTGGAAGCCTGTTCCAATGAGCAACCACTCTTTCCCTGAAGAAATACTTCCTGATGTCTCCATGAAATTTCCCGCCCCTGAGTTTTGAGCGGATGCCCTCTTGTGGCTGAGGGTCCTTTGAGAAAGAAAATATCATCTTCCACCTCGATACTGCTCATTTCAAGTAGCCTTTCACCACCTACTTCTTCCTCCAAATATTTGGAGCCAAAGGCAGGTAAAACAGCCAAATTACCGTATTTTCGCGGATATAACGCGCGCGTTATACGTGATTTTACGTACCGCGCATACCCCTCGCGCGTTATATGCCTGAGCGCAGTATACAAAAGTTTTTAAACATAGTTCCCACCCCGCCCAACGCCCGATTCACCCCCCCAGCAGGACCGCTCGCACCCCCACCCCGAACGACCCGCTCGCACGCGCTCCCACCCGCACCCCGCATCCACGATCGGAGCAAGAGGGAGCCCAAGCCCTCTTGCCCGGCCGACTCCCCGACGTCCGATACATCCCCCCCCCCCCGGCAGGACCACTCGCACCCTCACCCCGAAGGACCGCCGACTCCCCAACAATATCGGGCCAGGAGGGAGCCCAAACCCTCCTGGCCACGGCGACCCCCTAACCCCACCCCGCACTACATTACGGGCAGGAGGGATCCCAGGCCCTCCTGCCCTCGACGCAAACCCCCCCCCCCCAACGACCGCCCCCCCCCAAGAACCTCCGCCCGTCCCCCAGCCGACCCGCGACCCCCCTGGCCGACCCCCACGACACCTCCACCCGCCTTCCCCGTACTTTGTGTAGTTGGGCCAGAAGGGAGCCCAAACCCTCCTGGCCACGGCGACCCCCTAACCCCACCCCGCACTACATTACGGGCAGGAGGGATCCCAGGCCCTCCTGCCCTCGACGCAAACCCCCCTCCCTCCAACGACCGCCCCCCCCCAAGAACCTCCGACCGACCCGCGACCCGCGACCCCCCTGGCCGACCCCCCCACCCCCCTTCCCCGTACCTTTGGAAGTTGGCCGGACAGACGGGAGCCAAACCCGCCTGTCCGGCAGGCAGCCAACGAAGGAATGAGGCCGGATTGGCCCATCCGTCCTAAAGCTCCGCCTACTGGTGGGGCCTAAGGCGCGTGGGCCAATCAGAATAGGCCCTGGAGCCTTAGGTCCCACCTGGGGGCGCGGCCTGAGGCACATGGGCCAAACCCGACCATGTGTCTCAGGCCGCGCCCCCAGGTGGGACCTAAGGCTCCAGGGCCTATTCTGATTGGCCCACGCGCCTTAGGCCCCACCAGTAGGCGGAGCTTTAGGACGGATGGGCCAATCCGGCCTCATTCCTTCGTTGGCTGCCTGCCGGACAGGCGGGTTTGGCTCCCGTCTGTCCGGCCAACTTCCAAAGGTACGGGGAAGGGGGGTGGGGGGGTCGGCCAGGGGGGTCGCGGGTCGGTCGGAGGTTCTTGGGGGGGGCGGTCGTTGGAGGGAGGGGGGTTTGCGTCGAGGGCAGGAGGGCCTGGGATCCCTCCTGCCCGTAATGTAGTGCGGGGTGGGGTTAGGGGGTCGCCGTGGCCAGGAGGGTTTGGGCTCCCTTCTGGCCCAACTACACAAAGTACGGGGAAGGCGGGTGGGGGTGTCGTGGGGGTCGGCCAGGGGGGTCGCGGGTCGGCTGGGGGACGGGCGGAGGTTCTTGGGGGGGGCGGTCGTTGGGGGGAGGGGGTTTGCGTCGAGGGCAGGAGGGCCTGGGATCCCTCCTGCCCGTAATGTAGTGCGGGGTGGGGTTAGGGGGTCGCCGTGGCCAGGAGGATTTGGGCTCCCTCCTGGCCCGATATTGTCGGGGAGTCGGCGGTCCTTCGGGGAGGGGGTGCGAGTGGTCCTGCCGAGGGGGGAGAAGAATCGGACGTCGAGGGGGGGCATCAGGCTTTCAGGATGGGGACAGGACTTCAAGGGGGGACAGGCACGGAGAGGCGGGGCAGTGCACCGAAAGTCAGGGCGGGTGAACGGTGAGTCGGGGCAACCAGAGGAGAGTCGGGGCAGTGCACCGAAAGTCAGGGTGAGTCGGGGCAACCAGATGAGAGTCGGGGAGGGCGAAAGGAGAGTCGGGGTGGCCAGAGGAGAGTCGGGCAGCATGCGCGTTATATGCCTGAGCGCGGTATAGAAAAGTTTTTGTACATATCATCGTGATTTCTGCGCGCTATACCCCTGTGCGCGTTTTACAATGGTGCGCGTTATATCCGCGAAAATACGGTATATATAAAGAAAATCAAACTACTTAGAATCTTACCGACAAGTAAGAACCCTTCTCTCCTACAACCAGTGTGAAGGAGCCTCTAAGGCAAATTAGTACTTTTTTCAACTTTTTGTACAGAATACCATAACCTAGTAGTCACAAACATCTGCTTTCTCCTGCTTGACATATATTCACACCTATTTTAGGTTCTCTCTCTCTCTCGATATATATATCTATATATAAATATATAGATAGATATATATCGAGAGATAGAGGGAACCTAAAATAGGTTCTGTACAAAAAGTTGAACATCACATGCACGTCATACCTGTGTATGCCATCTCTGCAGCTACAATACAACTTTGACACTGACATGTTCCCTTTTCCCAAGAGGATGGGGAAAGCATGAAACCGCATGTTGGGATGGCACTTGTGATCCAACAAGCTCTCAATTACATAATTATATTATTAACAGGCACTAGTTCAGTGTTGACCTAGAAACTCAATAGGTTGTAGAATCCAGATGCAGCCAAATCAAAACTGTTAACAAAAGAGCACAGGAAACTCCTCTAAATAGCTATGCTGGAACATGCCACAAAACCTCAAAACAGATAAGGCAGATTGCACTGCCGTTTCCATATGGCTTTTACCATTACATAGAATTCTGTTACACTTAAACATGTCAACCACTTCTTTACAGAACTGACACACACACACCCCATTTCCAGGCAACAGCAACTTCGGGGCCCACTACCGTTAGACCCTCAGTTCACACTTTTACTGACCTTTCCTGCTTAGACCAAAACACTGCACCAGACATATAGTTTTTCAACATTCTGTCATCAAAGATCTATTTTATTCCTTGATCTATCACCTCCACTCTTTTACATGAAGTAGCTAGGGACTCACCAACAAGTGTGCTTGCATCTCCCCTATTTGTCTCCGGAGAAAGCAAAGTTGCTTACCTGTAACAGGGGTTCTCCATAGACAGTAAGGGAATGCAGCCATCCCCACTTCAAATATATTGTTAAGGCTACACCATATTCAGCTAGAGACAAAACTGACAAGGCAGGGAGGGGCTGCGGGAGCTGGGAGTCCCTGCACATGCCCAGAAAGCCAAAAACCTACTGTAGCTAAGGGAGAGCACCGACACACAGGATCAGTCTAGGACGTCACCAACAAAGTGTGGCTGCATTCCCCTGCTGTCTACGGAGAACCCCCATTACAGGTAAGCTGAGATAATTAGTGAACTTTTATACTTGTATTTCATCTCTTCTCCCTGTATGGCTACTGGACAAAAATGGTTAAGGGACTGGAGGAATTGCCATGCAATGAGAGGCTAGAGAAACTGGGCCTCTTCTCCCTTGAAAAGAGGAGACTGAGAGGGGACATGATCGAAACATTCAAGATATTGAAGGGAATTGACTTAATAAAGAGAGATTGTTCACCCTCTCCGAGGTGAAGAGAACCAGAGGGCACTTGCTAAAGTTAAAAGGAAATAGATTCCATACAAATGTAAGGAAGTTCTTCACCCAGAGAGTGGTAGAAATCTGGAACGCTCTTCCAGAGACTGTTATAGGGGAAAGCAGGGATTCAAGAAAAGGTTGGATAAGTTTCTTCTGGAACAACATACGCAGGTAATGCTAGTCTCAAATAGGGCACTGGTCTTTGACCTAAGAGCTGCCGCGTGAGCGGACTGCTGGGCTTGATAGTCCACTGGTCTGACCCAGCAGTGGCAAATCTTATGTTCTCATTAGATGCTTTTTTTCATTTGTATTGTCTGTTTCTGTGGCTTTGATTCTAGGTGTGGCCCCCTTCAGTGGAGCTACCACAGGCACAGGTGGCAGAATCCGGGATGTACAATGCACAGGTCGAGGGGCACATGTTGTTGCAGGGACGGCAGGATACTGCTTTGGAAACCTGCATATACCAGGTTGGTGAAGGCATAAGAACAAATTTGAGGTCTATAATTATCCTTGCATTAAAATAGGAAAAGTGTACAGATGCCTGATAACCTTGAGACATCTATATATATTTTACACTGGTCTTGTTATAACCTAAGATTGAATGACCATGAGAATAGTTTTGTTGTTGCATTCTCTGTCTGAACTATGGGTGCCAACTCTTGAGACTGATTTTTACTAACAATCTAATTTTATTATAGACAGTGTTTTACAATTGTTTGTACATGGGTACGCTTACTGTGTTGAGATCCACCTCTTTCTGCACAAGGCATTGTTCCCAGTATTGAGTGGTGGAGCCTCACATAACCTGAGCCCAGGAACTAGAAAAGGGTCTCTTTGCTCTTGATGCTTTTTCTTTCATGAAATTTCATATCCATGTTTGTTCTTTTTCTCACTTGTCAGTAAATTCTGTCTCGTGCTTGGATTATACCTGCTCCTTACTTTGTCTTCTATTCTTCAAGATTTCTCTGTCCTTCACCGATCTATATGTTATTACCACCTCTAGATTACATCCTACCGTGGGAAGACCCTTCCTTTGAGTATCCTGGGAACTTTGCCCAACCTCTGGAGGTTGCTATTGAAGCAAGCAATGGTGCTTCAGACTATGGCAACAAGTTTGGGGAACCGGTGCTAGCAGGTACGTCTATGAATGACATCTCAGACTGTTATGTTTCATAGCATATTATCCTGGCCTCAATTTTTTTTTTATTATCTTTTTGAACTTATGCTGTTTGCCTCCATAACATTCTTGTAGCAATGAGTTCCACAGGTTAATGAAGCATGGTTATGGGGTAGTAAAATTCCTACTGCTGACTTATGTTATGTCTTTTACTTCAGGATTTGCACGCTCCTTTGGTCTGCGGATGCCTAATGGAGAGAGGAAGGAGTGGATTAAGCCCATCATGTTCAGCGGGGGTGTTGGATCTATGGAAGATTCTCATGTTCAGAAGTTGTTGCCTGAGCCTGGTAGGAAGATCCCTCTTTTCTTCCCCTCCATATTGGCTAAGTATGATCATTAGAATTTTCATTCCTTCCTGCTATTGGGCAGGACCTGGCAAGGAGACATGCCTCTGATTTCACACTGCTAGGCAAAAGCTGATGGGGAGATTCTCTTATCTACCATGTCACACTACTTGGTAGTGAGTCTATTTTCCCCCACTCTTTGCTACTGGCTGGAGCCATTGGGAAGCTCTTGTTACCCCTCTCTTGATTCCTTCTGTTGGCTCTTCTTCCTATCCTATTAGGAAGACTTCTGGGAGGTGAACCCTTTTGCTGCTTCTCCCCCTCCCCCACACACAGTGGGGATAGGGTTACCAGACATCCGGATTTCCCTGGACATGTCATCCTTTTGAGGATATGTACTGGGGTCCGGACGACTTTTCATAACACAGCACTTTGTCCGGGTTTTGAAAAGCTTCCCGACATAATCGTGTCAGGAAGGGGCATGTGCGGATGCAACGCGGTGACACCACGCACACACGCGTGTACGTGATGTCATTGCGTCATGTCCGCACATGCGTGGATGCCGTCTGGAGGTCAGGCTGGAGGGGGGTGGAACAGGGCAGGAAAGAGGCAGAATTAGGTAGTCCTAAGGGCATGGCCATGGGTCCAGATTTCATCCTAGTCCTTTCATCTCCCAGCCATGCCTACATTCAGCATGGAGGGGCTGAGTCTATAAAGGAGTAGCTCTGATATCCTTGCAGCATTTCTCAGAAAACTGAGCCTTTTAAGGTGAAGTTTTCTATGCTGCAGAATGAAGGTTATAGATTCAGAATCATGATCCTAAAACTCTTTTGACTGTAATCCAAATTATTTCTCCCTTTCCTCCCCCGTAGTTTCTCTAGTCTTTCTCTACAGTAGGATATCTAGAAAACTACTGCTTAAAGCTTTTGATGTGCTCTTAATCACCCCTGTTAAAGGGGAGGATGAGGAAATGGCAATAAAAGACCTCTTTTATATATTCTGCCTCCAGGAATGCACGTAGTGAAAGTTGGAGGCCCTGTCTACAGGATTGGTGTTGGAGGAGGAGCTGCTTCCTCTATCAAGGTAATGCTTGTAAAGAGAGGGCAGGGGGTATATGGAGTTTAGGATAGGGTTACCAGATTTCCTCTTTAAAAAAAGAGGATATTTGGCCCTGTCCCCCCCCCCCCCCCCCACATACACAAACCTTGTGTTTCCTTCCCCGAGCTCCAGGCTGTGTCTAGAGGGCCTCTGCACATGCATGGACATCGATGTGATGACTTAACGCTTATGTGCACATGTGTGTGATGCCATCACATCAACATGCGCAGAGGCCCTCCAGATGTGGCCCTGAGCTCGGGGCCTTCAAAAACCCAGACAAACTGCTGACAAATATCTTTTTACTTGAGGCCATGACACCAATAACACTTCCTACCAGAACATCTGTCCGTGGTCACATGTGCAGAACACAAATAAAAGTTTCAAGTTTTATTAAAAATTTTTATCCCGCTTATCACATTTCTAAGCAGCTTACAATTAAAAATGATAAAAAGGGAATATAAACTATAGTCATCACAAGACAGTACTAGACTTACATTTATATTGGACTATGATTACATTGGGTTAAAGGGGTGAAATGCAAATACAGGACCACAAACTAAAAGTCCTAATATACACAAATGAAACCCTAAGATGCCAGGCTCTGTGTGCAGTACATCACCAGAGAAATAGAAAGAAATATGTTTCGTCCTGAACAGTGCAAAATATAGACAGCAGATGTAAATTCTGAAAACTGACACATTTCAATCACTAAGTTGAAAATAAAATCACTTTTCCTATCTTTGTTGTCTGATGATTTTATTTTTCTATTCATTTTCCAGTCTCTGGTTGCACTACCTTCTGTCTGTGCTCTCAACTCTGTTTCCGGGGCCTTCTTTCCATTTTGCTATTCTTCTTCTTCATTTTCTGCCCTACATCCATCTTTGGCAATTTTTAACATTCAGCTTTCTTCCATTTTTCTGCTTCCTCCTCAAATCTATCTACTTTTCTGTCTTCCCTTCCCATCTATCCATGTGTACCATCTTCTCCCTCTTTCTTCTTCCCTATTCCCATCTATCCATAAACAGCATTTTTTCAGTTTTCTTACCTTTGCCACTCCTCCCATCCTTATGCACCATCTCTTCCCTTGTTCTCCCATTCTCCTTCCGCACCCCTCCCATCCCTGTGCACCATGTCCTCCCTCTCTCTTCCCTTCCCCTGCATCCCTGTGTACTATCTCTTCCTTCTCTTTCCCTCTGTTATGGTCTAACATCTGTCTTCCCCCTTTCCCCCTCCTATGGTCTGGGATCTTTCTCCTCTCCTTCCCACAGTCTGGCATCTCTCTCCCCTCTTTCTGTTCTGGCATCTCTCTGTCTTTCCCTTCCCCCTGCCTTAGAAACATAGAAACATAGAAACTGACGGCAGAAAAGGGCCAAGGCCCATCTAGTCTGCCCATACCAATGTCCCACCCCCTAACTCCCTCCCCGAAGAGATCCCACCTGCCAATCCCATTTTTTCTTAAAATCTGACACGCTGCTAGCCTCAATCACCTCCAGTGGAAGACTATTCCAACGATCAACCACTCTTTCGGTGAAGAGAGCCTTAGTCAGGAATACCTCTTTCCTTCTTCCTTTCTCTAGTCTGACATCTCTTTCTCCTTCCCCCCCCCTCCCACTTCCCCATCCAGTGATCTGACATCTCTCTCCTTCCCCTCCTCCTGTGGTCTACTATCTCTATCTGCCCCTTCCCTTTCCTCCCCATCCCCACAGTCCAGCATCTTTCTTACCCCTCCCCCGGGATCCAGTGCTTGCTTATTTAGCACTGCTGTAAACTCTTCGTGGAGGACACGTCTGAGGAAATCCGGACGTCTGGTAACCGAATTGCGAGGCTGATTTTATTTTTTTAAACAAATTGATTCGAATCAATTCACCCGATTCGAATCGGAAATCGGGCAGCACTAGTCCGCGCATGCGCTTGGTCTCCACACAAAGCAGGGGAGCTTTAATGGGACAGAACACGCTGCAAGGGGGGGGGCTTGTACAACCTCGGGTAACAGAACACGCTGCAAGGGGGTGCTTGTACAACCCAGGTAATAGAACACGCTACAGCCAGGAACAGAACACGCTTTTAAACCATGGGTTAAAACCACGAGCTTGCACTGCAGGGAAGAGTGGCAGAGAGCAGGAGAGTCGGCAGAACTTGCCTTCTACTGGTATTTCAGGGCGGCAGAGAGCAGGACAGTCTGCAAGGATGTGAGCGACTGGTTCTCAGCAGTCATTTCTTTTTGGATCAGCCAGCCCAGTCAGTGTTCCTTCTTCTGTTTAGTGAATCGCTGCCTTCCTACTTTGCATGCCATTTCCCCTCATTTGCATGTATGGATTGGATCAGGTGGGAGGTTGATCTGCCAGGAGGTTTGTGAATCGGGTTGGGGTCGGAGAAGGCTCGCAAAGCTTAGTGAATCTATGCCTTAGTCTTAGTAGAAGTATAGATCCTTCCTCACCCTGAGACACCATATCAAATGCCATCTTTGTGCATTAATCATGTTCTGAAAATAACAACAAGCACAAAACAAATTGTAAGCAAAACAGTTAAATTACAAACT
This sequence comes from Geotrypetes seraphini, assembly GCF_902459505.1. NCBI lineage: Eukaryota > Metazoa > Chordata > Amphibia > Gymnophiona > Dermophiidae > Geotrypetes > Geotrypetes seraphini. Next base: position 104,554,925 of record NC_047088.1, on the reverse strand, counting down.
CATTTCAGCTATCCATCTGGTTATCTTCACCTCATAGATGTTACCATACTTAATCCCAACTTTATTCAAATAGTCATTCTTTATTTTTTGTTTATTTTAACTCCAGCTTATCCTACCTACTGTTGATACCACTGTTAACTTTATTGTGAAACATTCTCTCACTGTACTTTTTAGACTTCAGTCACATAGAGCACTCTCTCCTATTAACAATCCCTAATAAAAACATAAGAATAGCCTTACTGGGTCAGACCAATGGTCTATTAAGCCCAGTAGCCCATTCTCACGGTGGCCAATTCAGGTCACTAGATATGTTATATTTAGATTTTGTTTTAATTTAATCTTCTCCTTTCTTAATCATGTTTTCAAACATTCAAAACATGGCGCCCTTCTGATAGAGATGCTGGCACCTGCGTATTAGATTTTCTCTACCTTAAACATTTGTGTTGAACACATTTATTCAACGTTCATTTCAAACTTATCTAACTTTTTTATTTGCTATTTTCTACATACCACCTATTCAACACACAGCATTCCTCTTCCTATCTTAAAATTCATAAACCAGTTCCTTACTTCTCAAGCGTGCTGCTCTCGCAGTCCACACTGTCACCACTTCAGCTTGGTTGGCTTTCAATCTCGAGCATACGCTGCTGGGACTGGGGCAGCACGTTCAGGGGATTGGAGCGCCCCTGGGACTTGCTGGGAATGGGGCTGCACTTGCTGGGGCTGGGACTTGGGCAGCCCCTGGGTCAGGCACTTGAATGCAACACAGTCACCGCGGGCCACTTAAAACGGCCAGGCAGGCTGGATTCGGCCTGCGGACTTTGTGTTTGATATTTTTGCTCTACAATATACTGTACATATATCCTCTTACACTATAAGGGTGCCTAAATTTAGGCATCATTTTTTTACAGACATGTTATAGAATACTAGAATATATGTGCATATAGGATTGAATTCTATATATAGTGCATAAAAAATCAGCACTAAAAATAATCCACTTAAGTGCTATTCTATAAATGACGCCTAAAGTTAGTCGTGGTTTATAGAATAGTGCTTATGCCTGGAAGCCACACTGAACTTTTAGGTGCAGCCATTTGCACCAACAGAAACGTGGCGTAAATCCTTGTGCCTAAATTTAGATACAGGTGCCCCCTATTCTACAATTTCATGTGTAAATGTGACTTGCACCTCCAATCTGCCCATGACTCTTCCATTTTGTGTCTCCTGTTCTTTTTTTATGGTGCCATGTGTAAAATGTAGTTGTTGGATCCCATGCTTAAATTTGTGCACATAAACTTAAATTTACTAACTGCTACTAATCATTTCTATAACGCTATTAGACATACACAGCGCCGTACATCAAAACATAGAAGAGGCAGGCCTTGCTCAAAAGAGCTTACAATCAAGTTAAGACAAACTGGACAAGAAGATGCATCATTACACAGTGAGCGACATTAATTGAATTTAAGAAGCCAATATAAGCACCGATTGGCTTGTTGTTCAATTAAGTTGCATGTACAAATTGAGCATGTGCCCAAATTTGTTTGTGCAACTCAAAGCACCATATATAGAATTTGCAATTACATGCAAAAGTGCGAGCTGTGTCCCCAATGGTACTCTGTAATAAGCATTAAATGCCTTAGTGTGTAAATGTGAGGGATGCATATCATGTAGGCCGAGCATGGGTGATACATGTGTGTGTCTCCCACTTGTTCAACATACAGTATTCTATAAGTTGCATGTTTAACTGCCATATTTAACAAACCAACTCTGGAATAGACTGGTAAAACTAAAGGTTTAAGAATACCTATAGAATTGAGGTACTCTCAGATACCTGCTACCAGGATCATCAAAGATCTCTCTGGATTTATATATGCGGGTTCAGATATCAATCATCGAGTACCAAAATATGCAAAAAAGTGCTCTAAAGTGCTGTGTGAGAAATTAAATAGAAATATATTGCACTTATCTTAATACACCCTACGGGACCCGTTTCACCCGACTTGGGCTTCTTCAGGGGTCAACTATCTAAAAAAGAATACAAAGACATATTAAAAACGTCTTAAACCCTCAGATGTACTTGTAACTATAACAGTGATACAAATGACATGCCTCTAAATTTGAAAAGTTAAAATTTAAAGTATTATAACTTACGTGTGTTGTCTCGGATTAACAAGACAAAAAATGGCGCTCTAGCATTGAGAACGCCAGCGCATGCGTGTTTAAATACTAACTCCTTGTAGAATAAGCGCATGCGTGAGAAACTAACTTTAAGTAAAATTAAATAAAATATATTTATCAATAAAACACCCTCCAATCTATCGTGTTGTTTAATCCCTTTGGTGACATGGTTTGAAGTCTGTAAATCCATCTAATTTCTCTTTGCGCCAAACGTTTTTTCCTATCTCCCCCTCTATTATTAGAAGCTTCCCTATCAATGCAAAAACATCTTAGATCTTCAAATTTGTGTTTGGCACTAGAGCAATGCTCCACAAGAGGAGCCGTCATCTTTTTATGTTTTATGTTGGACTTGTGTTCGATAATGCGAGTTCTAAAACTCCTGGTTGTCATCCCGACATACATTTTTTTGCAGGGACAACAAATAGCATAAATCACAAAATCAGAAGAACAAGTCAAAAATTTATTGATGAAATATGTTTTTCCATCAACTGAATTAGTGAAAGAATTTGATGTGATAGTCGAAGCACAAATACTACAACGGCCACATCTATGGAAGCCATTAGGTAAAAGATTTCTCTGAGGATCTTCTGTACAAGTATCTCTAGTAGAGGAAAACAGTTCTTTCAGGTTACGTTCCCGAGAAAACGCCATTCTTAATTCTGTTTTTTCAAAGATTTTCTTTGTCTGGACTATTTTCCAATTACTTTTGAAGATCTTGGCTAGTGTATTGCCATCATTGAAATACTTCAACACACATGTCATAATCTCATCGTTTTGATCATTGATCTTATTGTTCGTTTCGTCCATCAACCACTCTCTATGTATATATTTCGCTCTCTTCTGCGACTGTTTTAATACATTCTGAGGATAACCCCTCAATTTTAATTTTCTTAAAAAGTTCTTAGAATGAGTAGAGTAATCCGTATCTTGAGTGCAATTTCTTTTAATACGCAAAAGTTGTGAGAATGGTAGATTTTTCTTTAAACTGTATGGATGACAGCTATTGTAACTCAGAAACGTGTTTCTGTCGGTGGGTTTAGAGTACAAATTGAATTCAAATTTATTAGAAATTTGTGTTATCTTCAAATCCAAAAACTCAATCTCCTGAGAAGAATATTTCATTGTGAATTTTAAATTTTCATCACAACTATTCAACCACTTGAAGAACTCATTTAAGATGTCAATAGATCCTTCCCATAACATTAGTATGTCATCAATATATCTAAACCATTTAAAAATAAATGGTTCAAACGGAGAATTCCGTATCCAGACTTTCTCGAAATCACACATATACAAGTTGGCAACCGAGGGTGCAAACACTGCTCCCATTGCTACCCCCGACTTCTGTTGGTAAAACTCATTATTGTATATAAAGAAATTTTCTCTCATAGCAATTTGTGCTAGATTCAAAATGAAGTTAGATGGAATAAAATGAGGTCTTATTCTTTTTTCAAAAATGTCCTTAATGACATTTAAGGCTTCACTTTGCGGAATAGAGGTGTAAAGCGATGTGACGTCTAAAGAGACCAACACAAATGCGACCTTCTGTTCAGTAATTTTTTCAAGTTGCTTCATAATATCTTTAGAATCTTTAATGTAGGATTCAGATTTAGTTACTTCATGTTTTAAAAACTCATCTATGAAACTAGACAGTGGCTCCAATAAAGATCCCTTTGCTGACATTATAGGGCGACCTGGAGGGTTTTCTAAATTTTTATGAATCTTGGGTGCCGTATAAAAAATGGGAACCATAGGATTAGGAGGATTCAAGAATCTGTAATCTTTCTGAGTCAAAAAACCTTGCAGAAGTCCCTGATTGGTAATTTGTTGTATTTTTCTCTGCAATTTTTTAGTAGGATTGAAACGTAGATGTTCATATATATTGGAATCTTGTAACTGTTTCAGAATCTCTTCATTGTATTTACTTTTGTCTTGAACTACTATAGCTCCTCCTTTGTCTGCTCTAGTAATGACAATAGTTCGATCTTTAGAAAGGGTCATGAGAGCCTTCCTTTCATCTGTGGTTAAGTTGTTATGTCTGTATTTTTGTTTATTCTGCTCTTGCCAATTTTCTACATCTTTAATTACACACTGTTTAAACGATTGTATTATCGGATCGAGAGGGGTAGGAGGACACCAAACACTTTTAGGAGGTAATATGGAACGATCATAAGTAGGAGGTACTTCACTAAAAAAGACTTTCAGATGTAATTTTCTTATTAATTTTTCTAAATCAATATGAAACTGTACTTCATTGAACTTAGTCGATGGTACAAAAGATAAACCTAAAGAAAGTACCTTAATCTCAATGGGAGTCAACGGTCTTTTTGAAATGTTGATTACCACTGATTTCGATTCGTTTGAGACCGAGTGTTTGGTCTCTGACGTTGTGTTCCTCTTCCTCTTATCCTTCCTCTTTTTGTTATTTGTCCTCTGTGTAAAAAACGTGAAGAATTATGTCCACTAGAGGATGAAGAAGAAGAAAATGTCGAAATATCAGAGCTTGCTGTTCCCTGACCAACTGTTCCTTCCGCATCAAGATTATTCATCCAAGGATATATTCTTTGATTAATATAGTCATTTTCATCTCTTTTAAATTTGCGGAGCTTTGCTTTCTTCAAATTCTCTCTAAAAGCATCCATTTCCTCTTTAAGTTTGCTGTAATTGCTAGAAAAGTCTTGATCAGAATTGGTAGTTTTCAATAAATTGATATTTTTATCCAATTCTTCTTTACTGGTGTTAATTTCCTTTAAACTATTTTCTATAATCAAGAGCATTAAGTCCAATGCACATTTATTAAGAATCTTGTTCCAAGTGTCTAAAAAGGACTTATCTGTTTTAAAAATTTGTGGAGCTTTAAGAATTCTTAATCCTCTGGGTATACGTTCTTTTTTACAGTATTCAATTAACATATCGCTATTAATTTCCATACTTATGATGGATTTAAATATCTTGTTAACATCAAACCAAGCTGAAGATTGGGGATCTATGGATATAGGTAAATCGAATTGAGTAGGCACATCAATCAGTTTACCTGCTCGATCAGAAGTAAAGCTAAAGACGGACTTCCATCCTTCTAAAGTCATTGTTTACTTAGTGTAATACTAAAAAATCACAATGTACCAAGTCTGAGTAATCAACAAACCAACTCTGGAATAGACTGGTAAAACTAAAGGTTTAAAAATACCTATAGAATTGAGGTACTCTCAGATACCCGCTACCAGGATCATCAAAGATCTCTCTGGATTTATATATGCGGGTTCAGATATCAATCATCGAGTACCAAAATATGCAAAAAAGTGCTCTAAAGCAGTGTTCTTCAACCTTTTTACACCCGTGGACCGGCAGAAAAAAAAGAATTATTTTGTGGACCGGCAAACTACTAGGACTAAAATTTAAAAACCCCGTTTCCGCCCCATCTCCGCGAGTCGGTCCCCACAAATCATCTGATCCCATCCACACAAGCCTCAGTTATGATTTTATATTGAATGTATTTTATTAAAGTATAAAAAGAAACAATATTCTGTACAATTGTCATTTTACAAATACAAATAATTCAGAGCAGGATCAACAAAACCCCTGTCTCCCCTCCCCTTCACATATATCCCCTCTACTATCAAGAAAACTGAACAAGCCAAATTATTACAGAATGCTACACAGAAATATCATGCTAACAGAATACTGCAGTCACACATGACAGGAATAGTTTTAGGGGAGTGCAACTAGGGCAACTGCCCCCTGATCAGAGAGCGCCCTAAGCCAGCTGGAAGCTAAAGAAGCACTGCCTGGGCTTTGCAGTCCCCAGTTATGTCTAGCACCAGCTCTAGCAGGATATATATTTCAAATCTGATATATTCTAATCACAAAATAGAAATAAAATTATTTTTTTCTACCTTTTGTCGTCTCTAGTTTCTGCTTTCAATCTTCTTTTCACTCTCTTCCTTCCAGCGTCTGCCCTCTCTGTCTCTTCAATCCAGCATCTGCCCCTTCCATCCACTGTCTGTCCTCTCCCCCTTCCATATGGTATCTGTCTTCTTTCTATGCCCCTCTCCCCTTTCCATCCAGCTTGTGCCCCCTCTCTCCTTTTTACATGATTCATTCCAGTAACACTGCTCTCTTCATTTTTATCTCTCCTACACCAGATCTATCATCGTTGTCCCTCTCTGCTTATTTTTCTGCTGACCCCTTCCTATTATCAATCTCTCTACTTTCTCATGCCTGTGTCTCCCCTTCCCCTCCTCTAATCTATCTGCCAGCTGTTTCCTTCCTTTTTTCATTCTCCCTTCCCTCCTCCTCCTGTCCAGCAGTAATTCTCTTCCCTCCCCTCCCAGCAGCATCTCTTCTTCTCCCTCTCCAGTAGCAGCTGTCCCTTTTTTCCTTGCCCAGCAGCTTCCCAGATTCCTTTCCCTCCTCCCCTCCCAGAAGCATCTCTCCTTCTCCCTCTCCAGTAGCATCTGTCCCTTTTTTTCCTTGCCCAGCAGCTTCCCAGATTCCTTTCCCTCCTCCCCTCCCAGAAGCATTTCTCCTTCTCCCTCTCCAGTAGCAGCTGTCCCTTTTTTTCCCTTGCCCAGCAGCTTCCCAGATTCATTTCCCTCCTCTCCTCCCAGCAGCATCTCTCCTTCTCCCTCTCCAGTAGCAGCTGTCCCTTTTTCCCCCTGCCCAGCAGCTTCCCAGACCAATGTTCCCTCTAAGGATTGATGAGGTGTGTGCAAAAAAAAAATATGCATGAGCGACAAGTTACATATTCCACAAATTTATGAGCAGGCACGGAGGACGCATTTTTAAACAAATGTAGTTTATCCTTGTACTCCTTATGTATTTTTAATCATCTATGGATATGTTTGTATGTTTATTGTTCAAATGGTTTTATTTATTTCCCAAAATTTATTTTTGTTATACACATTGAAAATATTTGATATTGCATTTAAATCAAAATCTCAATAAACTTGAAACTTGAAACGAGTGCCCATGAGATTGTGGGAGGGTTAAATACTCAAAACTTAGAAGAATAACAATTTACTTAAAGTTTTTGCTTCGCCAGCTTTCTGGTATCTTTACATAATGCAGTGGCGTACCTAGCATATGTAACACCCGGGGCCCATCATTTTTTGCCCCCCCCCCCCATCTGTCCGAAAAACATGATTTTTAGTAACAAGCCACACGTCACACATGAGTATCTAAGAAAAGGCAGCATCTTACATATTGCAGTGAACAGTACATCAATACAACCATTGTAAAACTAAACAAGCCAGACCAGCACAGATCAATCCTACACCGTCAATCCTAACAGAAAACTATGTCTTTCGAACACACAGAACACAGAACACACCTTCGCCTATTATGGAATATGTAATCACAAACTAACCCCTCCCTCTTTTACAAAACTGTAGTGTGGATTTTAGCTACGGAGGTAACAGCTCTGATGCTCATAGAATTCTGAGCATCAGAGCTGCTACCACCACGGCTGGTGCTAAAAAACGCTTCACAGTTTTGTAAAAGGGGGGATAAAATAAAAATACATAGACAAAGGTTAAATTGAACCAGCAAGAAGCTGGACTCTGCATACAATGCTTCACAGAAACAGTGACACATGTCTCCTAAAGCAATAAATAAATAGAAATTTTTTTCTACCTTTGTCTTCTGTGGTTTCTGCTTTCCTCATCTTCTTGTAACTCTCTTCCTTCCATCCAATGTCTGCCGTCTCTCTTCCCCTATATGGCATCTTCTCTCCTTCTATGCCCCTTCCAGAAACTGTATGCCTCCCCCTTTCATCTCTCCTTTCACCCCCATTGGTCTGGCATCTCTCTCCTCTCCTTCCCTCTCCCACACCTCTCCTCTGCAATCCCTTTCCCTTTTTTCCCTCATTTCCCTTTTCAATTTATTTTCTGCATCTGTCTAGATTATGTTCTTACTACCCTCTCATCAATGTCCTTTTTTACTGTCTACCTAAAGCTTGCCACCTCTTTCCCTCACCCCAGTGTTTCCCTAACTCAATCCTTTTCTCCCCATCATGTGCCCTCCTTTTATTTATCCCCTCCTTCCATCATGTACCCTCTTTCTCCAACCCTTCCATCTAGTACCTTCTCCTCTCTCTGTCCACTTCCATCCAGCATCTGCTCCCCTCTTTCTCTCCTCCCATTTCCTTCTGGCATTTGCTCCCTTATCTCTCCCATCTGCACTTCCATCCAGCATAGGCTCCCCACTACCATCCAATGTCTGCCCTTTCTCCCTCCATCCACCCCTCTTCAATCAGCATCTTCCCCCTTTCTTTCCCTCCAATATCCTTCCCCCTTATGTCTCTCCCCTTTCTCTGTACATCAATTCCATCAGCACCACCCTTCCATACCACCCTGCCCCTTTTCTTTCCCTCCACCACTCTTCCATTCCAGCAGTCCTGCTCCTTTCTCTCCCTTCATGCAGCAAGGTCCCGCGATGATTGTAGCTGCCTGCTGCCAATCCACCCCACTCCGACGTACTTGCTCTAGAGCGGACTCAGCAGCCGCATGCTGGAAGGGCCCGCGATGACTTGTCTGCTGGCTCTGCTCTGGAAGAAGTAAGTTACATTGGAGGGGGTGGACCCGGCAGACGAAGGGAGTTGCGGCAAAGTCCCGCAATGAGTGCGTCTGCCGGGTCCACCCCCTCCGACGTAACTTACTTCTTCCAGAGCAGAGCCAGCAGACAAGTCATCGCGGGACCTTCCTGCACCTCAGTGCGGATGCTGACTCTGCTGAAGAGAAAGTAAGTCAGTGGTAACGTGACCATTTATTTTTTTCATCAAAAGGGGACATCTATTAATTGACTGTGTATCCTTTCTTTCTTTCTGCACTCAGGCCCAACAATTGTCCCATTCTATTCCCTCCCTCCTTCCTTCCCATGTCCTTAGTGCCCCCAGTGCCTCCTTCCTGTGTCCTTTGTGCCCCCAGTGCCTCCTTCTTATGTCCCCCCACTGTCTTCCAGATTTTGCCCACCCCCAAAGCCAGCCAGCTCTGCCACCTCTCCATTTTTTTCTCTGTCACCACCCCATCCCCTATGCTCTGGCATCTCTCTCTTCTCCTTTCTTTCTTTTGCACCCCATAGTCTGGTATCTTCCCTTCCCTGATTCTCTGGCATCTATCTCCTTTCCTTTTCTTCCATCTTTCGCTCCCCCTCCATGCTCTCACATCTCCCCCTTCCTTTTCCCTTAGTCTGGCATACCTTCCTCCTTCCCTCCAAGCCCTGGCATCTCCTTTCATTCCCTCCCTCATCTTCCTTCTCCCTCCAGCTGGGTACCGCAACACTCTCCCCTGCAGCTCTGGACTTCCCCACACCTGCTCTCCCAAAATTGCCATGCTTCGGTTCCTCTTTTTCCTTCCTCCCTCCCCCCGCGGGACCCTCTAACGCCGGCCCTGCAGCTCCGGACTTCCCCCCCGGATCGCTATTATTTTAAATGTTATAGCGGCGGCGCTGTATCCATCAGTGGAGACGTCTAACCTCGGCCTGCCCCGGAACTCTTACTGCAGCAGCCGCCCGTCTAGGCAGGAACAGGAAGTCACTGTTGCAGTAAGAGTTCCGGGGCAGGCCGAGGTTAGACGTCTCCACTGATGGATACAGCGCCGCCGCTATAACATTTAAAATAATAGCGATCCGGGGGGGGGGCAGGTGTGGGGAAGTCCGGAGCTGCAGGGCCGGCGTTACACCAATGAGAACAAGGGGCGGACCGCCCCCCACTTAATACGCCACTGATTACGGGGATCATGAAAGGAGCCGCCGCTGCTGCATCTTAGGCGATCAGGGCAGACCGCCACCGCCGCCGCTTCCTCTCACCTCCGCTCGAGTGAGCGACACCAGAAGCATGAGCGACGCCACTGAAAATAGTGAGCGATCGCTCATGCGCTCACCTTAGAGGGAACTCTCTGATAGTGGTTTTCTCCCCTCCCAGCAGCTCTTCTTACTTCCCAGCGCAGCGATTCACGAAGGCAGCCTCGGGTCCTTTGTTGGGTCGCGCCGCCTCTGAGGAAAGAGGAAGTTGCATCATCAGAGGCAGCCGCGACTCAGCAAAAGCCCCGATGCTGCCTTCGTGAATCGCTGCGCTGGGAAGTAAAGGAGAACTGCAGAGGGGAGAAAGCCACTATCGGAGGCTCCCCATGATCTCTCCTGCTCAGCGCACACTTCACATGTTGATCTTGCCGGCCCTGCGCGGACCGGCAAAAATTTCCTGCGGACCGACACCGGTCCGCGGACCGGCGGTTGAAGAACTGTGCTCTAAAGTGCTGTGTGAGAAATTAAATAGAAATATATTGCACTTATCTTAATACACCCTACGGGACCCGTTTCACCCGACTTGGGCTTCTTCAGGGGTCAACTATCTAAAAAAGAATACAAAGACATATTAAAAACGTCTTAAACCCTCAGATGTACTTGTAACTATAACAGTGATACAAATGACATGCCTCTAAATTAGTTTTACCAGTCTATTCCAGAGTTGGTTTGTTGATTACTCAGACTTGGTACATTGTGATTTTTTAGTATAACTGCCATATTTAGGCATGCTTATTTACATCTACTATGGATATAACATAAGTGGTGCGCTTAAATGTATGTATGTTGGTACCGACTTATGCTCCGTCATATCTCTCCTATCCTGTCTTTCTTCTAAAGTATACATTTTGAAGTCTATAAGTCTGTCCCCACATGCTTTATGATAATGACCACTGACCATTTTAGTAGTTGCCGTCTGGGCCAACTCAATCCTTTTTATATAAGAATTAGAACATAAGAATTGCCGCTGCTGGGTCAGACCAGTGGTCCATCGTGCCCAGCAGTCCGCTCATGCGGCGGCCCTCTGGTCAAAGACTAGCGCCCTGAGACCAGCCCTACCTGCGTATGTTCCGGTTCAGCAGGAACTTGTCTAACTTTGTCTTAAATCCCTGGAGGGTGTTTTCCCCTATGACAGACTCCGGAAGAGCGTTCCAGTTTTCTACCACTCTCTGGGTGAAGAAGAACTTCCTTACGTTTGTACGGAATCTATCCCCTTTCAATTTTAGAGAGTGCCCTCTCATTCTCCCTACCTTGAAGAGGGTGAACAACCTGTCTTTATCTACTAAGTCTATTCCTTTCAGTACCTTGAATGTTTCGATCATGTCCCCTCTCAGTATCCTCTTTTCAAGGGAGAAGAGGTCGAGTTTCTCTAATCTTTCACTGTACGGCAACTCCTCCAGCCCCTTAACCATCTTAGTCGCTCTTCTCTGGACCCTTTCGAGTAGTAGCGTGTCCTTCTTCATGCACGGCGACTAGTGTTGGACGCAGTACTCCAGGTGAGGGCACACCATGGCCTGGTACAGTGACATGATAACCTTCTCCGATCTATTTGTGATCCTCTTCTTTATCTTTCCTAGCATTCTGTTCGCCCTTTTTGCCGCCACTGCTGCACATTGCGCGGACAGCTTCATTGACTTGTTGATCAGAACTCCCAAGTCTCTTTCCTGGGAGGTTTCTCCAAGCACTGCCCCGGACATCCTGTATTCGTGCATGAGAATTTTGTTACCAACATGCATCACTTTACACTTATCCACATTGAACCTCATCTGCTATGTTGATGCCCATTCCTCGAGCCTGATTATGTCATGTTGCAGATCTTCGCAATCCCCCTGCGTCTTCACTGCTCTGAATAATTTCATATCGTCTGCAAATTTAATCACCTCACTCGTTGTACCTATGTCCAGATCGTTTATAAAGATGTTGAAGGGGCAGTCTCCAGAATTGCATATAATATTCTAAATAAAATCTCACCACAGTCTTATACAGGGGCATTCATTGCCTCCTTTTTTCCTACTAGCCAATCCTCTCCCTATGCACCCAACCATTCTTCTAGCTTTCACTGCCATCTTTTCTACCTGTTTGATCATCTTAAGATCGTCACATACAATCACACCCAAGCCCTGCTCCTCTTTTGTGCACAAAAGTTCTTCACCCCCTAAACTGTTCTGTTCCCTTGGGTTTTCGTAGCCTAAATGCATGACCCTGCATTTTTTTTAGCATTAAATTTTAGCTGCCAAATTCTGGACCATTCTTAAAGCTTCCCTGGTCTTGTTATCCACACCATCAGGAGTATCTACCTTATTGCAGATTTCGGTTTCATCTTCAAAGAGGCAAACTTTACCAGAGGTAAACTTTACCTGGCAAACTTTCTTTCTTTCTTCAGCAATATCACTTCCAAAAATGTTAGAAAAAACTAATCCAAGAACCAAACCTTGCAGCGTACCACTGGTAACATTCCTTTCTTCAGAGTGAGTTCCTTTTATCTCTAATCTCTGTTGCCTTCCATTCAACCAGTTCTTAATCCAGTTAGTAACTATAGGGCCCATACTATAGGGCCCACTCAGTTTATTTTGTAATCGTTTGTGTGTAATCATGTCAAAGGCTTTTGCAAATTCTAAATACACCACATTTAGTTCTCTTGTTCAATTCAACTCGCTGTGCTTATAGGAATTGTGGGCTATAAGTTTAAATAATAATAAAGTTGTTTAAGCCTCTGCCACAAGTTTATGAGTGCATGGAATGATTGATGAGTGTGTTATGGCCTTCTTTTGGATTTGCAGGTACAGGGCGATAATGCCAGTGAGCTGGATTTTGGAGCAGTGCAACGTGGGGATGCTGAGATGGAGCAAAAGATGAATCGGGCTGTGCGAGCCAGCATAGAATGTGGAGACCGTAACCCTATCTGCAGTATCCATGACCAGGGAGCCGGTGGAAATGGTGAAGGAGGGCATGGAGCAGAGGCAATGATTAATGAGCAGAAGAGTTATGGGGGAAACTATGAGGAAGTGCAGGGACCAGGACCTTACTTGTATTGTCCACAATCAAGAGGATGGGGACAGTGTTACTGAGGGAAGTGGTGAGGAACTGGAGGGTCCTGAACTCCATGACCAAGCTGCAATGACCCTACCATTTTACTTCCAGTTAAACATCCCTACCTAGCAAATCTTAAGATGAATAAGAACATAAGAAATGCCTCTGCTGGGTCAGACCCAAGGTCCATCGTGCCCAGCAGTCCGCTCACGCGGTGGCCCAACAGGTCCAGGACCTGTGCAGTAATCCTCTATCTATACCCCTCTATCCCCTTTTCCAGTAGGAAATTGTCCAATCCCTTCTTAAACCCCAGTACCGTACTCTGCCCTATAATATCCTCTGGAAGCGCATTCCAGGTGTCCACCACACGTTGGGTAAAAAAGAACTTCCTAGTGTTTGTTTTGAATCTGTCCCCTATCAACTTTTCCGAATGCCCTCTTGTTCTTTTATTTTTTGAAAGTTTGAAGAATCTGTCCCTCTCTATTCTCTCTATGCCCTTCGTGATCTTATAAGTGTCTATCATATCCCCTCTTAAGTCTCCTCTTCTCCAGGGAAAAGAGACCCAGCTTCTCCAATCTTTCAGCGTATGACAGGTTTTCCATACCTCTTATCAGACGTGTAGCTTTCCTCTGAACCCTCTCGACTAACGCCATATCCTTCTTAAGGTACGGCGACCAATATTGGACGCGGTACTCCAAATGCGGGCACACCATTGCCCGATACAATGGCAGGATAACTTCTTTCGTTCTGGCTGTAATACCCTTTTTGATTATACCAAGCATTCTATTTGCTCTCTTAGCGGCCGCTGCACACTGTGTCATCGGCTTCATTGTCATGTCCACCATTACCCCCAAGTCCCTTTCCTGGGTACTCTTATTCAATAACATCCCTCCCATTGTATAGTCATATCTCGAGTTTCTGCTCCCCACATGTAATACCTTACATTTCTCAACGTTGAACTTCATCTGCCCTAGTGATTGCTGGGTAGGGATGCTTACTTACCTTAATGGTGGAAAGGTAGCAAGGTACAGTGTCTTCACAATCATGTGTTCTTTCTTTGTGGCGTTAAATAGGAAACGTCTTGAAAGAGCTGAGTGAACCAGCAGGAGCAGTCATATATGCCAGAGACTTTCAGGTTTGTTTCTAGGCCTGTAATCTAATCTAATACATGAGTTATGAATCATACTATACCTAATAGTTCAAGGGGATTTACATCAAAAGAAGCAATGAGAACATAAGGGAAAATACAAATGCTTAATTCCCATAAACCCATAAAATTAATTTTACACAAAATCATATAAAAAAGTTTTCAGCTTTTTACGAAATCTCACATAACTAACTTCAGTTCTTATTTGCACAGGTAGTTTATTCCAAATAATGACAGCAGCATTAACAAATGAGGAATTAAATTTGCATTTAAACCACACTCCGCTATTCTGTGAAAAGTGCAATAAAAGGGTATAACTTACTCTAATAGAAATAATGCAGCTGAGAAAAAAATAAAACCAGATTATCTGCTTGTCTCTAAACAGAATTCTCTTTATATCTATTACTTTGTGAAATAAATTTCTCTCTCTTTCTTTGACAGCTAGGTGACCCCACTTTGAGTTTGCTGGAGATTTGGGGTGCTGAGTACCAGGAGTCTAACGCCCTCCTTTTGCGCCCACAAGCCAAGGAGTTCTTGAAAAGAGTATGCAGGAGGGAGAAGTGTCCTGTGAATTTTGTTGGGAGAATAACAGGAGATGGGCGGGTAAGTCTTTGTCTCGGCAGCTTTTGACACTGTGAATCATGATACCATTCTAGCATAAATGACAGAAACAGGTATCAGTGGAACAGTACTGGCGTGGTTCAGATCTTATCTAACAGACAGGCAATGGTCCATACTGTTGGGCAGCACCTCATCACCACCAAGGGCATTGACCTGTGATCACAAGAATCTACACTGTTAACCATTTAGTTCGGTTTCTAACTCAAGCCAAGCTGATTTGGTCAATAGACACTCTGTTCTACATCTGCATGGATGACATGCAGCTACTTATATCCACTGAACCTGACTTACTCACAGCCCTGAATCAAGTGACTACCTGTTTAACATCAATTCAAGAATGGGCTAAAGACAACAGTCTTTCTCTGAACCCACATAAAACCAAGCTTCTATGGATCCCTAACACAAGTGGGCACATATCTGACATCAAAATCTATTTTGATAAATACAAACTCCCCCTCAAATCGCAAGTCAGGAACCTTGGAATACAGCTGGATTCAACACTTACTCTTTTTTTTATTGAAATTTTACAAATACAAAAGTATAAGAATAAAACAAAACAATAAGCTGCAGATACCAAAATATACACAATAATATGCAAAATATAATATAGTTAATATACAAAGTAAAGTTAATTAGGGTTTACATGAGTCCTTACATATTCATCAAGAGGGGTCCAAATTTTTGTGAATCTGGCTATGTTATTTTGTTTGAATGTTATTATTTCTTCATACTTTCTGATGACACAAAGGTAATTCCATCATTCGTAAAAATTAAGCCTATTATCCCAGGACAAGCAGGCAGGTATTCTCACTAGTGGGTGATGTCATCCGACAGAGCCCCGATACGGACGTCTCACAAGCATGTCTTGCTTGAAGAAACTCAGAAGTTTCGAGATGCCCGCACCGCGCATGCGCCAGTGCCTTCCCGCCCGATGGTCCGGGCGTGTCTCCTCAGTTCTTTTTCTTCCGCGGAGCTGAGAAGTTTACTTCATTGCTGCGCCCATTCAATTCGATTTTTTTGCCTTCTGCATCGCCGCGGGTTGAGTTCTTTTACTCTTGCCGTGTGTTGTTTCTTTCTTTGATTTCTTTTTTCAAAAAAAAAAAAAAAAATTTTTTTCTTCCGACTCCGGGTCAGCCGCGTGGCTTGTGCCCCGCGCCTTCGACCTTGCAGCGGATCTTTTCCGGCCTATGTCCCGGCCGATCACCGGTTTTAAAAAGTGTAGCAAGTGCCAGCGCGCGATTTCGCTTACGGACCCGCATCGACGCTGCCTCCAGTGTCTGGGTCCGGACCACTTTCCGAAATCGTGCCTGCCTTGCTCCACTCTGACAGTGCGAGTGTTTAAGCATCGCTGTCTTCTGTGGGAGTCCATGTTCAAGATGGAAGCTGCGTTGGATCCTACAGCTTCAACATCAACTGGTGCTTCGACTCCATCTGCGAAGCCTTCGGCCTCCCCGGCTGTTTCGAGTCTTCTGAAGCCGGCATCGTTCACGCCGGTTTCGGCCTCGACCTCGGCGCCGGTGCCTTCCTCCGTCTCCTCGGACCAGGCGCCGACCCCTACTGTTCCACCGGTGGTGCTCAAAGTGCCGAAGGCTGGCAAGCAGAAGCACTCGGCACTGAAGGAGCGCGGAGACCGTGCGGAAGGGCCCCCTTTTGGTGCGGATCCCTCCATATCGGCTTCATTGCGGTCCCTTCTGGAGGCTCAGTTTGTGGAACTCATGAACACCATGGGGCCCCGGCTGATTGCCTCGATCCAGGGTGACCTCCCAGTTCCGATTCCGAGGGGCGGGCCGCCCCCTCCTCCTCCGCGCCGCTCGACCTCGTTGCTCGGTGAGGAGGAGTGGAGGTCGGCGTCCCGAGCCTCGAGGTCGGCCTCAGGCAGTGCCATGCCCCCCTTGGAGCCTAGTACCTCGAGGAAGGCCTCCTTTAGTGACATGCCTCCCTTAGAGCCTATTCCCTCGAGGAAAACTTCCCTTAGTGACTTGCCTCCTTTGGAGCCTGTTACTCCTCCCCATGAGTCGGTGTGGCGTCCTCCTTCGAGGCCTCCCAGTCCTGGGCATAGCCGGAAGCAGGACGAGTTCTTCCGAACCCCCTATCAAGCATGGGCGTCGTCGGGGGAAGCCTCTAAGATCTACGGCCTCGAGTCCTATCTGCTCTATGGAGACTTCGGGGGATCAGTATTCTACCAGATGGGCTCGATCCCCATCCAGACATCGTGAGGGGCATCGATCCAGGCACTCTTCGAGGCATTCCTCTCGACACTCGACCGTCTCTCCTCAGAAGAAATTCCCTCGTATGGGGTACTCTGCTTTGGCTGGGTCTCCTCCTCCGGGACCGGAGTTCGAGGACCCCAAAGTTTTTTACTCACCCTGTTGTTCTCAGGCCTCGGTGGAGCCCAAGGCCTCGACTTCTTCCAGCCCTTCTCGAAGACCGGCGCTGGCGGACCAACTGTCTTTTTCCTCTTTTCTGAGGCAGATGGCGGATGACCTGGACATTACCCTCAATTCTGGCTCTCGATACTCCAAGGAGTACCTCGATACCATGCATTTGCCTCATCCTCCAGCCGAGTCCTTACGCCTGCCACTGCACAAGCTCCTCGACCAGAACTTCATGAGATGTTTTGAGTCTCCGTACTCTATACCTGCGGTCCCTGGGAAATTGGATGCTCGGTACCGCACGGTGCATCATAAGGGCTTCGAGGGGCCTCAGCTTTCACATCAGTCCCTCCTGGTCGAATCCTCGCTCAAGCGGTCCCATCCGGCCCAGGTGTATGCTTCGGTGCCTCCAGGCCGCGAGGGCAGAACCATGGATAAGTTTGGACGACGCATCTATCAGAATTCTATGATGGCGTCCCGAGTTCTGAATTATAATTTCCATTTTGCCACCTATTTGGAATTTTTTCTGCCTGTGCTTCGGCGGTTTACACCCTACGTCGAATCCCAGGCTCGTTTCGAGTTTGAGGAAGTGGTTGCTTCGCTGTCCCAGCTTCAACTTCAGTTGATGCAATCTTCCTATGATGCCTTCGAGCTCTCGGCCCGGGTGGCGGCCTGCTCTGTGGCGATGCGCAGGTTGGCCTGGTTGCGGACCATTGACATGGACCCGAATCTTCAGGACCGCCTGGCGAACGTCCCGTGTGCTGGGGCGGATCTTTTCGACGAATCCATCGAGACCGTCACGAAGAAACTGTCTGATCATGAAAAGTCCTTTCAGTCCATTCTTCGGCCGAAGCCTAAGCCTCAGCAGTCTCGACCCTCTCGACCGCCATTAATCTATCAACGGCGTTATCAACCGAGGCAAGCTCCACCTGCGAGGCAACCTGCGAAGAGGCAGCCTCCTCAGAAAGCTCAGCAAAAGCCTCAGCCGTCCACTGTCCCCAAGGCTCCTCAGCCTTTTTGACTGTCCCTCCGAGGGCATGACCAGTCTCGTTCTGCCTCTCCCTGTTTTTCCCATCAGGGGGCGCCTCCATCACTTTTATCATCGTTGGGAGGCGATAACAACCGACCTCTGGGTCCTTACTATCCTCAGGGAGGGGTACTCTCTTCAATTCCTTCGGGTCCCTCTGGACCACCCTCCAAGAGAGTATCCTTCCAACTTGACTCAGACCGCCCTTCTTCTTCAGGAAGCTCAGGCCTTGCTCCGGCTTCGTGCCGTCGAGCCGGTCCCTGCGGACCAACACAACCGGGGGTTTTACTCCCGGTACTTCCTTGTTCCGAAGAAGACGGGCGATCTAGATCTAAGGGTCCTCAACAAGTTCTTGGTCAAAGAGAGGTTTCGCATGCTGACCCTAGCTTCTCTTTACCCCCTCCTCGAGCAGAACGACTGGTTGTGCTCTCTGGACCTCAAGGAGGCCTACACTCACATTCCCATTCATCCGGCCTCTCGCAAGTATCTCAGATTTCGGGTGGGACATCTACATCTGCAGTATCGAGTGCTTCCTTTCGGCCTCTCCTCGTCTCCCAGAGTCTTCACGAAGTGTCTGGTGGTGGTGGCCGCGGCACTCCGGAGCAGTGGTCTTTAGGTTTTTCCCTACCTCGACGACTGGCTCATCAAGGCCCCCTCGGGTCTGGAAGTCATCTCTGCGACCCTGACCACTATCTCCTTCCTACAGAGTTTGGGCTTCGAGATCAACTTTCCCAAATCTCATCTACAGCCTACCCAGTCGCTCCCCTTCATCGGGGCGGTCCTGGATACCATCCGTCTCAGAGCCTTCCTTCCTCCTCAGCGCATGGAGGCTCTTCTTCATCTCTGCCAGTCTGTGTCTTCTCGCCAGTCATAGAAACATAGAAACATAGAAATAGACGGCAGATAAGGGCCCACGGCCCATCTAGTCTGCCCACCTTAATGTCCCTCCCCTACCTTTGCCCTGTGAATAGATCCCATGTGCCGATCCCATTTGGCCTTAAAATCAGGCACGCTGCTGGCCTCAATCACCTGTAGTGGAAGACTATTCCAGCGATCAACCACTCTTTCAGTGAAAAAGAATTTCCTGGTGTCACCTCGTAGTTTCCCGCCCCTGATTTTCAACGGATGCCCTCTTGTTGTCGTGGGACCCTTGAAAAAGAAGATATCTTCCTCCGCCTCGATGCGGCCCGTAAGATACTTGAACGTCTCGATCATGTCCCCCCTCTCTCTGCGCTCCTCGAGCGAGTATAGCTGTAATTTGTCAAGCTGTTTTTCGTATGGTAGATCCTTGAGTCCCGAGACCATCCGGGTGGCCATTCTTTGCACCGACTCCAGTCTCAGCACATCCTTGCGATAATGCGGCCTCCAGAATTGCACACAGTATTCCAGGTGGGGCCTCACCATGGATCTATACAATGGGATAATGACTTCCGCCTTACGACTGACGAAACCCCTTCGTATGCAGTCCATGATTTGTCTTGCCTTGGATGAAGCCTGCTCCACTTGATTGGCAGACTTCATGTCCTCACTGACGATTACCCCCAAGTCTCGTTCTGCTACCGTTTTTGCTAGGATCTCGCCATTAAAGGTATAAGACTTGCATGGATTCTGGCTGCCCAGGTGCATAACTTTGCATTTTTTGGCATTGAAGTTGAGTTGCCATGTCCTAGACCATCGCTCCAGTAGGAGTAGGTCGTGCATCATGTTGTCGGGCACTGAATCTTTGTCTGTTGTGCATTTGCCCACTACATTACTCAGTTTGGCGTCATCGGCGAATAATGTTATTTTACCTCGAAGCCCTTCTGCCAAGTCTCTTATAAAGATGTTGAATAGGATTGGGCCCAAGACTGAGCCCTGTGGTACTCCACTAATCACCTCCGTCATTTCGGAGGGGGTGCCGTTCACCACCACCCTTTGGAGCCTACCTCAGCGAGTCCATCTCAGCGAGTCCATCTCAGCGAGACACATGATGGTCCTCTTGGGGCACATGACCTCTACAGTTCATGTGACGCCGTTTGCCAGACTCTGTCTCAGAATCCCGCAGTGGACCCTGGCATCTCAATGGACTCAGGTGTCGGATCCATTGTCTCGACACATCCTCGTCACTCCTGCTCTTCGGCAGTCTCTACTTTGGTGGATGACCTCTTCAAATCTATCCAGAGGTTTGCTGTTTCATACTCCACCCCACCAGAAGGTTCTCACGACCGATTCCTCGACCTATGCCTGGGGGGCACATCTGGATGGTCTTCGCACTCAGGGATTCTGGACCAGTGCGAACCGACTCCATCAAATCAATCTTCTGGAACTCAGCCATCTTCAATGCTCTTCAAGCGTTTCAACATCTGCTTCACGACATGGTGGTCCTCATTCGCACAGACAATCAGGTCGCCATGTATTATGTCAACAAGCAGGGGGGCACGGGCTCGGCCTTCCTTTGCCAGGAAGCTCTCAAAGTCTGGGATTGGGCGGTTCGCCACAATGCCTTCCTCAAGGCTGTCTACATTCAGGGGAAGGACAATGTCTTGGCAGACAACTTGAGTCGTCTACTCCAGCCTCACGAATGGACTCTCCATTCCAACCCCCTTCATCAGATCTTTGCACAGTGGGGGACGCCTCAGATAGACCTCTTTGCGGCTCCCCACAACTTCAAACTGCCTCAGTTTTGCTCCAGGATCTACACTCCTCATCGCCTCGAGGCAGATGCTTTTCTGCTGGATTGGGGGAATCGCTTTCTGTATGCGTTTCCTCCATTTCCTCTCATTCAAAAGACTCTGGTCAAGCTGAAGTCCGACCATGCCACCATAATTCTGATAGCTCCTCGGTGGCCCAGACAACCTTGGTTCTCCCTTCTACTTCAACTCAGCAGCAGGGAGCCGATCCTTCTTCCAGTGTTTCCTTCACTACTTACTCAACATCAAGGATCACTGCTTCATCCCAACCTGCAGTCTCTCCACCTGACAGCTTGGTTCCTCTCAACATAATCCCTCACCAGTTTTCCCAGGCGGTGAGGGATGTCTTGGAGGCTTCCAGGAAGCCTGCTACTCATCAATGCTACTCCCAAAAAGGACTAGATTTTCTTCATGGTGTATTTCCAACTCTACGGAGCCTCGGCGTGCCTCTCTATCCTCTGTGTTGGACTATCTTCTACACCTCTCTCAGTCTGGTCTCAAGTCAACCTCTATACGAGTCCACCTGAGTGCGATTGCGGCTTTCCATCAGCCTCTAAAGGGGAAACCTCTCTCTGCACATCCTGTGGTTTCCAGATTTATGAAAGGACTTTTTCATGTCAATCCTCCTCTCAAACCACCTCCAGTGGTTTGGGATCTCAATGTTGTCCTTTCTCGACTTATGAAACCTCCTTTTGAGCCTCTCAACAAGGCTCCCCTCAAGTTTCTCACGTGGAAAGTGGTTTTCCTCGTGGCCCTCACTTCTGCTCGCAGGGTCAGTGAGCTTCAGGCCTTGGTGGCGGACCCGCCTTTCACAGTATTCCATCATGACAAGGTAGTCCTCCGCACTCATCCTAAATTCCTGCCTAAAGTGGTTTCTGAATTTCATCTCAACCAATCCATTGTACTTCCAGTGTTTTTCCCAAAGCCTCATTCTCATCCTGGAGAATCAGCTCTTCACACTCTGGACTGTAAATGTGCTTTGGCTTTCTACCTGGATCGTATCAAACCACACAGAACTGCTCCTCAACTATTCGTCTCCTTTGATCCAAACAAGTTGGGACGCCCTGTCTCGAAGCACACCATCTCCAACTGGTTGGTGGCTTGTATCTCTTTCTGCTAGGCCCAGGCTGGATTACCCCTTCCGTGTAAGGTCTCAGCCCATAGAGTCAGAGCGATGGTGGCCTCTGTAGCCTTCCTCAGATCGACACCGATTGAGGAGATTTGTAAGGCTGCCACTTGGTCCTCGGTTCATACATTCACCTCTCATTATTGTCTGGATACTTTCTCCAGAAGGGATGGACAGTTTGGCCAAACAGTATTACAAAATTTATTCTCCTAAGTTGCCAACTCTCCCACCATCCCATTGAGGTTAGCTTGGAGGTCACCCACTAGTGAGAATACCTGCCTGCTTGTCCTGGGATAAAGCAATGTTACTTACCGTAACAGTTGTTATCCAGGGACAGCAGGCAGCTATTCTCACGTCCCACCCACCTCCCCTGGGTTGGCTTCTCTGCTAGCTACCTGAACTGAGGAGACACGCCCGGAGCATCGGGCGGGAAGGCACTGGCGCATGCGCGGTGCGGGCATCTCGAAACTTCTGAGTTTCTTCAAGCAAGACATGCTTGCAAGATGTCCGTATCGGGGCTCTGTCGGATGACATCATCCCACTACTAGTGAGAATAGCTGCCTGCTGTCCCTGGATAACAACTGTTACGGTAAGTAACATTGCTGAATTGTCATTCCAATTTTCAACACTTAGGGCTCCTTTTACGAAGGTGCGCTAAGCGTTTTAGCGCACGCACCGGATTAGCGCGCGCTAGCCAAAAATCTTACGCCTGCTCAAAAGGAGGCGGTAGCGGTTAGCATGCGCAACAATTTAGCACGCATTATTCCGTGCATTAAGGCCCTAACGCGCCTTCGTAAAAGGAGCCCTTACTCTGATCCCCCAAATCGAAGCAGTCTTCGAGAGTTGCTTTTATCATTTGTGACAACTATGCTGCCTCTCTCCTTACACTGAGAAGGCAAATGTTATCACAATTGTGTATTTTTGGTAACATCAAGACTGATTACTGTAATGCACTATGTTCCTAACCACACCCCCTCCAAAGAACATTATGTGCAACTTCTTTAAATTAGTCCCCTGCTTTTCTTACTCATGCTACTCTATCTTATCTATCTATATGTGCCGTTGTATCGGGCAATGGTGCGTCCGCATCTGGAGTACTGCGTCCAATATTGGTTGCCGTACCTTAAGAAGGATATGGCGTTACTCGAGAGGGTTCAGAGGAGAGCGACACGTCTGATAAAAGGGATGGAAAATCTTTCATACGCTGAGAGATTGGAGAAACTGGGTCTCTTTTCCCTGGAGAAGAGGGGATATGATAGAGACCTACAAGATCATGAAGGGCAAAGAGAGAGTTGAGAGGACAGATTCTTCAAACTTTCAAAAAATAAAAGAACAAGAGGGCATTCGGAAAAGTTGAAAGGGGACAGATTCAAAACAAATGCTAGGAAGTTCTTCTTTACCCAACGTGTGGTGGACACCTGGAATGCGCTTCCAGAGGACGTAATAGGGCAGAGTACGGTACTGGGGTTTAAGAAAGGATTGGACAATTTCCTGCTGGAAAAGGGGATAGAAGGTTATAGATAGAGGATTACTGCACAGGTCCAGGACCTGTTGGGCTGCCGCGTGAGCGGGCTGCTGGGCGTGATGGACCTCGGGTCTGACCCAGCAGAGGTATTGCTTATGTTCTTATGTTATCTTTGCTTACACCCTAGGCTGTATATTAAAATGCTTTATTGTGTATGCTATTGACATTGTAATGTAGCATACTATTCCATACTTTGAATTATGTTATGTTATTCAAGTTTTCTAATCCGCCTTTACCTATTCAGTTCAAGGTTGGATTACATTACAAGAGGTTGAATCAGTTACCCAGGAAGTTACAATGGACAGTTTGACACAGACATTCAATAGAGTTGCTAGTACAGGTAGATCAGTACAGTTATTAATACACGTAGGCCATAATTACAAATACATAGTTATAAGTTCAAGTAGGTCATTGTTGGCTCTTAGTTATGTCCCAGGAGTTGCTTTAGAGTTTAGAAATGGGCTTTTACAATTACCCTGTTCCTGCAGGGTTGGTTACCTGTCTTGGTAGAGAAATGCTTTTAAAAGTTTTCTGAACCTGAGATAGTGGTCACAAGATCGTAGTGTAATTCGTTCCAGCATTTAACTGATATTGGATGGATAAGGTAATTTGCCTGGTAGACTTTATATTGTTGTATGCTGGAATTTTAAGTGGAAAAGATTTCTGGTGGAATATCTGTTGGAGGCACCCTGGAGTAGGATGGCCAACTCTGTTAGGTAGTCGGGGGCAATGCCTGTCAGAATCTTAAAGGCAGAGATGCCTAATTTAAACTTGATCCTTGTGTTTAAGGGCAACTAATGTAGTTTCATATAGTAGGACTGTAGGTGTTTCAATTTCCATAGTCTATATATGAGTCTTACTGCTGCATTTTGAGCCAGTTGTAGATGCGATAGCAATGTTATAGAGCAAAGAGCTAGTGTTACATTATAGTAGTCTAGTCTAGATAGGATTAGGGATTGCACTAAAATTCGGAAAGTCTCTTTTTCAAAATATTTTCTGATGGATCTTAGCTTTCTCATCACAAGGAAAGATTGTTTTATTATTGATTTACATGGCTCTTCATGGATAGATGGTTATCAATTTCTACTGTTAAGATTTGGGATTGTAGTTCTAATGGAAAGTCTGTGTTGTCTACTGAAATCCTTGGAGTGCATCATGGGTCAGTTGAGGGTCCTTGCCAAAGGAATTTGGTTTTGTTCTTATTTAATTGTGTATTTCTTTTGTTTGACTTATTCTTGCTATACACTCCCTTGAGTGAATTTCTTAAAAAATATATTCTTTAAAATTTATATTTGATGATCCACAGATTGTGCTGGTGGATGGTTCTTCACAAGATTCCATTACTGATACAACTTCTGATAAGAAGAAAAGGCACCCTGTGGATCTGCAGTTGGAGTGGGTGCTGGGGAAGATGCCACGTAAGGTACAGTATGGGGGAGGCAAAATCCCTCTGCAGTCAGCACCCTTCACCATTCCTTATGGTGCTGCCTTCTGGGAAAGATTAGCATTGCATGAACTCTGAGATTCCCCACAGCTAAAATATTTATATTTTCAGGATTTTACTTTGAATCGTGTGATGCCTGCTTTTCAACCTCTGTCCCTCCCCTGCAACCTCACTGTGTTGGAGGCTCTCCACCGCATACTTAAATTGCCATCTGTGGGAAGCAAAAGATATTTAACTAATAAGGTAAGCTTAGGTTGAAACTCTTCTGCTCTGGAGCATTGTCTTTAGAAAACATCTGTGCTTAGAGCAGTGGTTACAGTTCTAGAACAGCATTGCGTTCCCTAGAAAGCATTAGAGTAACCAGCATGGAGCAGCGTTTACAGTCCTGAAAAATGATGCTATAATTTACACGTCAAGGAGGGCTTATATTTTGAACTGGGTTTAAAAATTATTTGATCAAATTTCTGGAAGAAAAGCCTATAAACAATTATTAAAGTAGATCCAAGGAAAGCCATTGCTTATCCCTGGGGTTAAGTAGCGTGGAATGCTGCTAATTTTTTGGATCCTGCCAGGTGCTTGTGGCCTGGATTAGCCATTGTTGGAAAAACTATGCTTGGGTAGATGGATCTTTAGTCTGCTCCAGTGTGTCAAATTTTATGGGGTCCTTTTACTAAAATTCACTAACTGATTTAGCGCACGCTAACAATTAGTGTGTTCTAAACGCCAATAACCCCATTATGTTAGCATTTAGCATGTGCTCATAATTAGCGTGCCCTAAATCAGTTAATGCACTATAGTTAAAGGATCCCTAAGTCCTGTGCAATTGCTTTTGCTCTCTATACAGAGCAGTTTTAAAGTTTTATTTAAAATTTTTTTCCTTCACTGAGAAAAATACACTTTGATTAAGATATTTCAGGACAAGACTTTATTGAATCCAGGTAGGCTTTTGTAGAAACTGATTTTTAATAATTAAGAAATGTGTAAGTGACATAGAGGTGTATTTTCAAAGCACTTAGACTTGCAAAGTTCCTTAGTAACCTATGGAACTTTATAAGTCTAAGGCACAGATTTTCAAAACTTTAATGCTGTTGCTAAACTGTTTTCTGACGGTTTAGCCTGCAGGCATTTTAGCGGCAGAGTATCAGAATAAAAAGCCCAAGAGCTAGTCTCGATGGGCGAACTTAACGCGGGGCTGGGTGGCCCGCCGGATCGCCCATCGGACTAGTTAGGCCGATGGAGGGGTAGGGGTAGCGGGCCCAAAAGGGGGCGGTCACCAAGAAGGGATCGCGTTGGTTGTCGCGGCCGAAAGGAATTGTGGGGGAGGGAAGGGTTAAAAGGCAGGGCTCGCGGAGGACCCGAACAGTTTGGGTCCTCCGAAGCAGCTTTCCGTTCGCGAGCGCAGCCTGCAGTCCCCCTGCAAGAGCCGATCCGCTGGAGCAGCTTGCGGGCCGGGAGGGCGCTCGCGGTCGCGGATTGCTGTGCCGAGCGAGGCGCAGTGCTGCGAAGAGGACCGCCGGCCAGACGCGCGGTTCGCGGCCTACCTTTTCTGCACGTGGCCGACCGGAGCGGGAGAGCATGGCGCACTCATTGCAGGCGGACCCAGCTGAGATTTTTCTGCTGGCTGGCGACTCCCTCGACGAGGAGGATCTATGCCTGGTGAGTGTGGCTGCAGGGGGGGGCAGGCAGTTACCTCCGAGGCGCTCCCGCGCATCGGCACGGGCAGCCATAGCGCTGGAGGCAGTGGGGGCGAGGCCAGAGGCAGGTGGAGGAGTGGAAACCGGGCTGGCTCAGGGGTTGAGTGCAGGGTTGGTGACCGGAGGTTGAGGATTCAGGCCTCAGCTGGGGAGAAGGGCTGACACTGCGCCAGGAGGGGAGGCTGAGGGTTCAGGAGAAGAGGGTAAGAGGAAGTTGAGGGTTCGTCGCGGTGCGGGGTCTACCTGCAGGGGCAGGAGCCGGAACCCTGCCGCGGGAAGGGGGAGGAGCGTTGTGGGGGCGCAGAACTCGGGTGCCTTGCTGGCCGGGAGGGTCACGGTCGTCGGGGACCCGGGGGCGGTGGCCCCAGAGCCTGCCCATCATGAGCCCGCTCACAGGGGGGGTGGTGGGCCGGGGAGAGAGCCGGCGGTGGCACCCGAGTTCCCCATGAGATCGGGCTGGGGGGAATGCGCCCGAGTCTGCCGCTGTTCCTGGCACCCCCTCGACATCAGGAACGGGGGGAGGTGGGCCAACGGGCCCAGCGGGGTGGTGGGCTCCCTGGTCTACAGGTCCCTGGCGCGCGCCCTGGAGTGGAACCCCCGGGGAGTCAGTCCCTCCACCGTTTCCTCCTTATCTTTGGGGACCGGGTGCGCTTGGGGGTAGCGGGGGACCTCATGTTGGGGCTGGTTCTACGGGGCTTACTACCCTGCTGCTGTGCCGGTTGCTGGCCCCTGTTCGGATTTCTTCCCACAGGACATCGCTGCGGGACCTGTCGAGACGGCTGGGACTTCTGATACGGGACAGTCTAGCGGAGGAACGGCTGCAACTCCACAGATCGGTGGCGGAGAGCATGCTCGAGACCAGCAGCGTCCAGCTACAGTGGCTGCTGCGGAAGGCGCCACTTCGGGAGCAGCGGGAGGCGGACACAGACCTGGAGACGACCGGATCACGGGTAACATGGCCCTAGGGGCTGGGGTTAGTGTTCGGGGAAAACGGGGGAAGAAAAAGGGTAAGGTTAAAAAGAGACGGGGGGGCAGAGATTCTTCGTTGTCTTCCTCTTACTCCTCTGCAACCTCTTCTTCCTCTTCTTCGTCTTCCTCCTCTGGGTCACGTTGGCGGGGAGAGGGAGAGGATCAGGCGCGAGAGGGCACAGATCGGGGCGCCCCTGCGCTCGTAGCGTTGTAAGTGGACGGCGCTTGGTGCGTGCAGTGGGGCTCATGCATGCTGCCCCTCTCCCGGCCACCTTAGCAAAGGATCCTGGATCACTGGGGGCAGGAGTGGGGGTGCTCGTTGTGTGCTGCCTGTTTCTTCACAGGGTTGCCGGGCTGCTGTTTTGACTGCCTCATGGGCGGCGGCTAGGCCTTGTGGTGAGGCGGTGGGGCGGATAGGGCCCCCCTTTTCCTCTGTACCAATGTGTTATACTAAAATATAAAAATATAATAAAATTAAATTAAATAAAATAAAAATAACATAAAATGAAATAAAACCGAAACCAAACCTCATTGAATCAGGTTCCTCAGCCTGTGCCTGATTGGGGGGGAGCTTGGGGCGAGGTGGATACAGATTCTGCCTCGGCCCCTGCAGTGGGGGGGTTTCCTGCCCTGTAGCTCCTCTCAGTTACTCTTGCGCGTGGGTGCTGCTCTTACGCGCTGGCTTCGTGTCCGTGTGGAGGGAGGCAGGGTCCTTCCGTTGGAGGGCGGGTGCCTTGGTGGCAGGTGGGGGAGTTCGCTCTGGTGGCTCCTTGCTCTAGGGCCTTGTTCCCTCTTCTTTATGGTCTTGCGGTCTCCTGGTGAGTCGGCTCCTTCTCCTCCTTTTCCTTTTCCTGGGGCAGGGGTCCGGATGGGGGGGGGGCTTGGCCTGGAGGTGGGGATGTCAGTAGGGGCTGAGGCCACTGACGGGTGTTCTATCGGGTGGATGCTTTGGGGGTTTGCTGCTGCTCTTTTGGTTTTGTTTCAGGTCTGGAGACGGCAGTCTCCGGGGATCGTCTCTTCTTCACTGGTGGTCCATGGACGGAATTTCGGATACGTTGGAGCCAGCGTGTGACGGGGTCCAAAGACTTGGTGGTAGCTTCGGATGGCGCCACTGCTACGGTGGCATGCCCTTTTGCCAGCTGTCTGCAGGACATGGAGTTGTTCTGCGGCAGCGAAATGTGGCTTGGTTGGTGGCCTGGCTTCCCCTTGGGGGATTGGGCTGATCTGGTGCTGTGGACCCTCTGGGAGAACAGGACCGGGCGGTTCTGTGGTCTCTCTGGGGGGCAGTGCTAGGACGGTTCTGTGGACCCCCCGGGGGGGCAGGACCAAGGTGGTTCTGTGGACTCCCCGGGGGGGCAGGACCGGGGGGGTTCTGGGGACTCTCCGGGGGGAAAAAACCCGGGGTGGTTCTGTGGACTCCCCGGGATGGCAGGACCAGGGTGGTTCTGTGGACTCCCCGGGAGGGCAGGACTGGGGTGATTCTGTGGACTCCCCAGGGGTGGCAGGACTAGGGTGGTTCTGTGGCCTCCATGGGAGGGCAAGATCGGGGTGGTTCTGCGGCTCCTCGGGGGAAACACCCAGGGTGGTTCGGTGGACTCCCCGGGATGACAGGACCAGGGTGATTCTGTGGACTCCCCGGGGGGGGCAGGACGGGGGTGATTCAGTGGACTCCACGGGGGTTGCTGGACTGAGGTGGTTCTGTGGCCTCCCTGGGGGTGACAGGTCCTGGGTGGGGTTCGGCGGTCCCCCTGAGGTGGGAGGACCGGGGTGGTTTTGTGGACTCCCCGGGGGGGGGGCAGAACGAAGGTAGTGCTGGGCCTCCCCTGGGGGCTGGCTAGAGGGGTGGATCCGGGCAACGGTTCTGGGGACTCCCGGGATGGGCTAATGCTGGCTTGGTTTGGATGGTTTCCTTGGGGCTAGCTGGGGCAGGTTCATTGGTATCCAAGGATGGGGCGAGCTGGAGGAGGTTCTGGTGACCTCCTTAGAGCACGATTGAGACTGGGTATGGTTTAGAGTCCTCCTAGGGAGGACTAGGTCAGTTTTGGGGTTTTACAGTGCGGGCTGGGTGGTGCTGGTTGCTCACTGCTGGTGGTGCGTGGCGTCGGTCTGAATTCCATGGGCTTGCAGTGCCCTCCCCTAGGGCGAGGGGTGGTGATGGATGGTTGATGCTTGTCCCAGATGGAGCGGGGGCTCCTGGTTCGTGGGGGTGCTGCAGTGCGGGGCGCTGAGGGGCCCTGGTTCCAATGCTGAAGGACTTTATTCCCCTGCCCTGCAAGTGGGGCTGTTTCGGGGTGCCTCGGTGGCGGGTTGTGATTGGACTAGGTGTTTGGTGGTTTCTTAGGGGCAGGGGACCAGGTGCTGCGTGGGCTCGTTGCTGGTTGGTGGGTGTTGCGGAGTTGCTATCATGGTTCCTCTGGTGATGGGCTCCTG
This sequence comes from Geotrypetes seraphini, assembly GCF_902459505.1. Taxonomy (NCBI): domain Eukaryota; kingdom Metazoa; phylum Chordata; class Amphibia; order Gymnophiona; family Dermophiidae; genus Geotrypetes; species Geotrypetes seraphini. Next base: position 104,524,893 of record NC_047088.1, on the reverse strand, counting down.
CTTGGTTGTTTTCATATTTCGGTCGTGCGCTGACTTGCGGTTGGTCTGGTGGTGGCAGGAGAGGGTGGTCCTGGTTCTTTGGGGCGCGGGCTGTATGGGGGCCGGTGTGATATAGGGTGCGGTACAGGTGCCTCGGTCTGCGACCCTGTCTCTCCCCCTTCCTCCTTTGGCTGGCTTGCCGCTGTTCGTGGCGCTTGTCTTAGGTCGTTTTGGGTAGGCAGAGCTAGGGTGGTCCTGCAGTATATCGCATTAGCTCTGGGAATATCTGTTCGTTACCTGGCGGTGGGTCCCGTCCTGAGTTTATGGCCATCCCCTTTTGGACCTGGGGGTTTTATTCGGTGGCCCCGTTGGGTTGGATTAGAGTTGTTCGGTGCATGCTCGGGCGGGGCTGTGTCGGGGGGAGGCCCATTTTGGATTTGGTTAGTCCCAGTCGGTTCCTTCGGGGACTTCTTGGTCAAGACTAGTTTGCTGGATTTGGAGCCGGATGTGGGCGCGTTATTCCTTGTCGCCCCTCTGGTGTATAGGTGCGAGTTGGGCGTGGGGTCTCAGTCCTGGTTCTTCGGGTTCTCCTGACGCCTTGTTGAAGTGGTTGCAATCGGTCGGTGCGGCTCTCTTTACGCTTGGTGCCGGCGGGGGTGTGTCTGGGTGTGGGTCGGCCGCTCCCTGTGGGGGGATTGCCCTGCGGCTGTGTTATGTGGTGCCTTCCCGCCAGTTTTTTCCAAGCTGCTATGCTGGTGGTTGGTGCCTTGGGTTACTGTCTGGAGATTTAGGGGCAGGGGGCTGTTCTGGTGATGTACAGGGCTGTCGACTTGATTTGTCTCGCTTGGGCTTTGTGGCCTGTTCAGGGGGTTCCTCCATGGGGGAGGTGTGGGGCGAGCAGGGTTCTTGTCGTCCTGTTAACGGGGTGGTTTCGGCAGGGTTTGGGTCTCGTCCTTGGGGGGTCCAATTCGGGGCCTCGTCCCGCCCTCTGGGAGGGTCCTGGGGGCTTTGGGGTTGGGCTTGGAGGTCAACTGGCCTGGGTTGTGTCTTGCTGGGCTTCTACTTCATTGAGCCTCATGATGGGCTAGCAGTTGTGATTTGCTGTTGGACGACGTCGTCTCTTGTTGCGAGCGAGTGTTGGTCTTCTAGCCGCAGCCCTGTTTTCCTTTCCTTGGGGGGGGGCCTGTAACGCGTTACAGGCCTGTGGCGGTATCCCGAGCTACTGGCTAATGGGCTCATCAAGGGATGAGCGGTGGGCCGGCTGGGAGCTGTGCCTGGTGGGTCGGATGACCCTGGATAATGGGGCATGTGTGGGACATGCCACCCCTCGGACCCTAGCTTAGACGGCGGGGTCGGGGGCCAATTACATCTAATGGTAGCTCGGGATCAAGGTCACAATGGTGATACCATTGTTATGGGTTATTGTTAATGTGTTATTTATGGCTGTTAATTTATATATTGATTTATGTAAATGTTATCTGAATATGTTGATATTCAATAAACAGGGCTGCGGCCAGGTATTACCAACAAAGTGTATTGTCTCATTGAGATAGGTGAAAGGTATGTTGGGAAGGGGGTAATGTGTTATATAGAGGCGGGTCACTCCAGGTCCCGCTGTTATAAAAAGCCCAAGAGCTAGTCTCGATGGGCGAACTTAACGCGGGGCTGGGTGGCCCGCCGGATCGCCCATCGGACTAGTTAGGCCGATGGAGGGGTAGGGGTAGCGGGCCCAAAAGGGGGCGGTCACCAAGAAGGGATCGCGTTGGTTGTCGCGGCCGAAAGGAATTGTGGGGGAGGGAAGGGTTAAAAGGCAGGGCTCGCGGAGGACCCGAACAGTTTGGGTCCTCCGAAGCAGCTTTCCCGCCCGCCCGCCCTCTAGTTTTGGGGCGTGTAAGGTAGTCATGGTGGCGGTATCCCGAGCTACTGGCTAATGGGCTCATCAAGGGATGAGCGGTGGGCCGGCTGGGAGCTGTGCCTGGTGGGTCGGATGACCCTGGATAATGGGGCATGTGTGGGACATGCCACCCCTCGGACCCTAGCTTAGACGGCGGGGTCGGGGGCCAATTACATCTAATGGTAGCTCGGGATCAAGGTCACAATGGTGATACCATTGTTATGGGTTATTGTTAATGTGTTATTTATGGCTGTTAATTTATATATTGATTTATGTAAATGTTATCTGAATATGTTGATATTCAATAAACAGGGCTGCGGCCAGGTATTACCAACAAAGTGTATTGTCTCATTGAGATAGGTGAAAGGTATGTTGGGAAGGGGGTAATGTGTTATATAGAGGCGGGTCACTCCAGGTCCCGCTGTTATGGCTTATCTCTGTCTTTAGTGAGGTTTCTAGCACTCTCCGACACTGACATACAAATGGGCACTCTGGTGGATTCTTAACAATTGCCGAGCCATTTTCTGAGAGTGGCGTCGACTTTTGGCGACAAAAATCAGCGACTGGTCCAGGGGTGCCGGTACAGTGACAACACTGTTTAAAACCCTGGCATGGCAGTATTGGAGACTGCTAGAAAGCCAACCGGCGCTCTGTTGGCGTGAATATGGGCAGAGGGTTGATTTTTGTCATGTGTGGTGGTTCTGTCCTATAGTCAAACAGTATTGGCAGGAGGTAGGCAAATTATTGGTGTCGATAGTACATAAATATTGCCTCTTATTGATGTCATGTTATTCGCTCAATCCCCCGATTCCGGGTTTTATGAAACCGGAGCACTGATTTGCCATACAATTGTTTTCAGCTGCACGTCGTGAGATTGTTGCTAGCTGGAAACACAAGGGGTTACCAGACATGTGTAGGGTAAACACTTGCCTGGATTACTTACATCTCATGTCCAAGCTGATGGCTATCTGTCGGCATAATCTGCCCTTCTATCATAAGGTTTGGGATCCTTATTTGACTTGGCGATCGCCTGCTTGAGGGTTAGATGTTGGAGGGCTGTTATTGGGTGCCACATTGTTCATGGGAACTTTTTATTTGTGAATTATGTGTTACCTGAGAGCTGAGGTTTCTTTCTAAGTATACTGTATTTCTCTGAGTGGAATTACTTCTTAGATACAAGGGTTGATTCATAACTTATGGCAACTATTTTTTTCTCGAAAATGTGCCAGAACTGGAAATCTGATATACAGTCAAATCTCGGTTTGTGAGTAACCCAGTTTGCAAGTGTTTTATAAGACGAGCAAAACATTCTCGCAAAACTTGTCTCGCAAACCGAGTGTTGACTCGATTTGCGAGCACCCCCCCTGAGAACCGGCATCGCTCCCCGCTCGCAAAGGCCCCTCCCCACTCGAACCGGCACCCCCGCCCGAACAACTTGAAACTTACTCCCCCGTCTGGCACCGGCATGCAGCCCACAGGAGGTGCCGGTGCCGCTTGAAGAACTTCCTGCCTCTGACGGGCCTTGAACATGCATCTGCGCATGCTCAAGGCCTTTTCATTCGCCCTCTCGCCTTCTCAGGCTGTGATTCTTTAGCTTCCAGCTGGCTTAGGGCTCTCTCTCTGACCAGGGGGCAGTTGATCTCCCCTTACACTATTCCTGCCATGTGTGACTGAAGTATTCTGTTAGCTTGATTTTTCTATATATCATTATGTAGTAATTTGGTTTGTTCAGTTTTCACAATAGTGGAGGGGATATTTGTGGAAAGGAAGGGGAGACAGGGGTTTTGTTGATCCTTGCTCTGTATTGTGTTTATAAAATGACAATTGTACAGAATATACTTCTCCCTTTGTGTTTGCGGGGGATGCTGACAGAACATAGCCGTGAATACCAAAAAAACGCGAATACCTTGGTTTTTCGGTAAAATAGATCTGAAAAAGATAATAAACCGTGAATAAACCGACCTGCAATTTGCTTTGTACAATGCCAGGAGCAGCGATTTCCTCCATGAAACACCGGAGCAGCGATTCCCAATGTGAAATGCCAGGTTCAGTGATGAAAATTAGAGGGTGGAGTCTCTTTTTATACTTTAATAAAATAAGTTCATTATAAAATCATAACTATTCAAGGCTTGTGTGGGTGGGATCTGACAGTTTGCAGGGCAGGGACGGGAATCGAGCTTGTGGGACGGGGACTGAGATCGCATGGAAGGGGCAGGGACAGGGACGGGGCAGGGACGGGGACGAGCTCACGGGGATGGGGCGGGAACGGCGATAAATTTTTTCCCCGTGTCATTTTCTAGCCTACAGGTGCCTAAATAATACACGCCAGAATCACGCCTACATAGGAACTTTAGGCTGTTGAACGCAACTATTGGCATGGCTAACGCTGGAAGTGGCATTAAGTAGCCTAAAGCACCTACATAAGTGCAGTTCACAGATTAGATAGGTGCTGGAAATGTAGGCCTGGAAAACCCTGGCCTACATTTCCGGCACCTATCTTTCACAGAGGCACAATTCTATATAGGGCACCATTGCGTGATTGACACATGATCAGCAGCCACTTTTTAGGTGGCCACCAATATCGGTGCCCTATAGAGAATCCAGGCCTAAGTCTATAATGGCATCTGAGTACTAAGAATTCTTTGTAGAATATTAGCATAAGTCAACATCTACTGTATGCACCTACGTTTAGGTGTTCCTACTTACGCCATAATGGTATATGTTGAAGAACTATGGCCAATACTGTGCAGACTTATATAGCCATTTGGTTGAGGGAGGGCTGGGATAGTTTAGATGGGCTGGAGTGAGCTTTAATGGAGACTTCAGTAGATGGAACCTAAGCACAGTACCAGTCAGAGCTTTAGGTTCTGGCCCAGAAGAAGCTATGAAGAAGAAAAATTTAAATTAAATCAGTAATTTAAAGAGAGGGTAAGGTTGGGCAGACTGGATGGACCATTCAGGTCTTTATCTGCCGTCATCTACTATGCTACTATATAACAGACATAAATGCGCACACCTAAATGCAGCACTTTAATGTGTGACTTACATATAAGTTATATGTGTAAATGTTGGTCTCACCCATCTTCTCTCCATGAACGCCCCTTTGCATTTACATGCTAAGAGGGTTGCAAGTATCATTATCAGAGCAGTACTGAGCGCACACGTGGCATTTTACACTTATCCGTATAAGAGCTACAAGTCTGTAAGCATGCAAATGGTGCTTTAAATTTAGGTGCCATGATACAGAATTGCTGATGCTAATTAGCTGCATGTTCCTTTTCGACATGATTGTTCAGCAACCTTGGGGAAATCTCACTATGCCCGAACACCACAACAGAATGGCTAACCTAAAATGTGCTCATTTTAAAACTTGTCATTCACTGTTACTGTATGCTGTATGTAGGCTGATTTGACGGCTTATTTTTCTGCCATCAATTACTGAGTTACTTTGATTGTGGGGAGTGTGTGGCGCAGTGGTTAGAGCTAAGCCTTAGCACCCTGAGGATGTGGATTCAAATCCCTCGCTGTTCCTTGTGATCCTGGGCAAGTCACCTAATCTCCCCATTGCCCCAGGTACACTAGATAGAGTTTGAGTCTGTCAGGACAGATAGGGAAATATGATAAAGTACCTGAATGTAAAACCACTTTTTTTTTTTTGTTCCTTCATAGGTGGACCGTTCTGTAACGGGGCTTGTGGCCCAGCAACAGTGTGTGGGACCCTTGCATACCCCCCTGGCTGATGTGGCTGTTGTAGCACTCTCTTACTTCGAGAAAGTGGGGGCTGCCACAGCTGTAGGAGAGCAGCCTATCAAGGGGCTTCTGGATCCTGCAGCAGGGGCTCGCATGGCAGTAGGGGAAGCACTCACCAATCTTGTGTTTGCGGAGGTCACAGATTTGAAGGTGAGAATAGAAGTATATCTTCATCTATGTCTTTCTGACCGTCTGTCTCTCATCTGTCTTTTCCCTTGCATAGCCTAATCTTTCAGCATTTGCATATTCAGTGTGCACAATCTGATTTATGCTGAAAAAATTCTCCTTTCAAGTGACTGTTGCTTATGCTGTGGAGTACTTCTCCCAATGCTCATAGAGTACCTATGAGCGTCGGGAGCAGCGCGGCCCTCTGCGCTACAAACTGCTAGCGCAGTTTAATAGAACAGGGGGTAGGTTCTTCACTTCACTTCAAAACTACACAGCTTTGGAATAATTTCCCTGCCCAGCTGCGCAACCTGGGCTTTTTTCAACTATTCCGAAGACACCTGAAAACTTGGCTATTTTCAAAAATCTAAATTTCCACTTCCCCCTACCACCAACTCCCACTGTACTTCCCTTTTAATTTTTGTAAACCGTGTCAAGCTCTATATTTATAGAGAAGATGCGCTATATAAGCTTAAGGTTTAGTTTAGTTTCTTACCTTGCTAATATCTTTCTCTGTTCCATCCACTCCGGATTCTGTACAATAGGTGTTCGTTCCGAACACGTGAACCAGATCTTGCAGAATTTGTGCTCAAAGTTTTCTGCACCTCCTATATAGCAGTGGAGTATAGTGCCCCCTTCAGTTTTTTCTTTCTGCTAGTGAACTGTGCAGAGGTGTTTCTGATCTGCTTTGCTTTATTTTTCTTATTTTTATTTTTATCTTTTTTTTTTTATTTTTACATAAGTTCAATGTTTTTTTTCTGTGGCTTTACTGCCTTGAAACAGCTTATTTAGGGGATCACTGCCTGGGAAAGGAAGCAGATCCCGCAGAAACAGACTGCAGCTTCACAGGGTAAGCCTTTGGATGAACCTGTGGAGCCAGCCTGCTGTGTGCCATCTTGGAGCTCGGGATCGGATACTCTCAGAGACTTAAGCGCAGGTTGTGGGCGTCCCGAGTAATTACCCTCGGAGTATCAGGGTGCCGACTGTGTATTTCCCACCCCCATCATGCGTCGAGGTTCCAGGGGGTGGAGGATTTGGTTGGGGTCTGTTTGACTGGCAGCCCAAAGATTCTGAAGATTGGACTGTTAGGATTTTCTGCCTCAGAACCTTCTCCATTTTTTTCACTTCAGCTGTAGTGAGTGTGAAAAAAGAGTAGACAGGCAAGCATTGCACAGCATTGAGTACAGCCCCATTATTTCCTATGGGAAAATTGGGGGGAGTCCTAAAAAGTCATTTTGGGGGTTTCTGAGAGTAGGGTTCAGGTCTCTCACCTCTAAAACCCCTATTTCTGCATTTTTTAAAATTTTGTCTCCATGAGCTGTTTTTGGCGTGATTTTTCTGGCGGCGGTCATCTTGGATTTGAAACAATCTTTTTTTAAGTTTTTTTTCTGGCTCAAAACCCCTCAGTTTTGTTAAAAATCAATAGGGATGGACTCCTTAGCATCCGATTTCCTGAATTCTTCTGTTTGCGCCGTATTGCCAGTGGAGGAGTATCCCATGTACTGTGTGCCATGGTACACACGAGGAGGGAATGGGAGCTTCGGACCTCACCTCCTCAGGGTCCTTTAAGGCTGGGGAACTGATGTGGGTCCAGGAACCGACAGTTACCGACAGGTCTACAGCAGTTGGGATTTTAGGATCGTAAAACCCAATGGAAAATAGTCAAACAATGTAAGTGAATCAATCGCTTGGCTATTTTGCATGGGGCTTTACTAATTTTCATGGCTGGATCAGAAAATGGGCTATCGAGGGGGGAAAACACGTGGTAGGCCATTTTGTGAATCAGGTCAGTTTAGCAGCGATCGTCACTAAACCTGCGAAAACTGGTTTAGCGATGATCACTGACTTTAGTGAATCGGGGCCTTAGTGCCGCTGAAAATAACTGATTAGTGCCAAACTAAAAACCTGCTATTTTGGGGATGCTCCAGGGGCAGATCTGACACTTGGCTGGTTAAGTGCTAATATTCAGCAAATTTATCAAGATAATCTCTAGCTATCCATTCCAAATTTCCACTAATTGAGAAATATTTTGATCTGAAAACCTTTCTAAGTGTTATATAACTTCTTTCCAAACATCTTCACAATAGCTTAGCAAAAAATTTAAATTGAATCAGGAAGGGTAGACAGTATGGACCAATGCTTAGGCGAGGGTTCTTTTAAGGGGAGGGTTCTTTGAGTGGGCAGAATTGTTGGGCCGTCGGGTCTTTATCTGCCGTCATCTACTATGTTACTATGTATTTATCCTTTCCCTCAAAGATATTTCTGTGTGGACTTAACTATCTTTCTTTCTAACTCAAATTTTAAGCGAACACTGAATTCTAAAAGCTAATGATTTGACCATGGAATCACTGATTCCTGAGTTATGGAGAGGGCAAGTTTGTGCACTCCTTGTTAGGAGTGATAGGAAACTGAGTGAGTCTGCTAGAGCCTCTTTTTTTGTCCTCTTAGCGGGTCCTCATTAGAGGGATGACATTTCCAAGGCTACCATTGCGCTGGGTCAAAGAGACTATCGCTTCCACCTATCTTCTTCAGAAGAAGCCTGTTCCAGATTTTCTCAAGGTTCATTCCACTCGTGGTCAGGCAGCTTCTTGGGCTGAGTCTTCTCTGGGATATCTATAAGGCTGAGGTTTGGTCTTCTTTTGTGCGACACTACCCTGCGGATATCCAGGTGCGTCGGGATGCGGTGTTTGGTGAGCGTGTTCTGTTGGCGGCCCTCCAGGGGTCCCACCCTTGATGGGGTACTGCTTTTACATCCCATCAGTGAACTGTACCGGTCTGGAGAGATGCTAAATAAGGAGAAGTTAGGTTCTCACCTGCTAATTTTCTTTCTTTTAGACTCTCCAGACAGGTACAGTCCCCACCCTGTCTGTCTGTTCTTACAGGATTCGCGTAGAGTGAGTTTTTTCTGCGGGTTCTAGTATTTTTATAGGGTTGGGGAGATCAAAAGAACAGCAGCTTTGGCTCAGCTGAAGGGGTTTCTATGCAATTTCCAACAGTATTGCTCTATGTTAGTTGTTACTCCTGTTAGGCATGTTATTACTGTTATAATTAGCATTTTTTAGTTCTGCTTGGCTATTCGGCAGACTGGTTAGACTAGAAGGAAGCACAGCTATTAGTATTACAGCCAATGCTTTGTCTCAGTCTTCACCTGCTGGTCATGGTGAGCTATTACCCATCAGTGAACTATACTGGTCTGGAGCGTCTAAAAGAAAGAAAATTAGCAGGTAAGAACCTAATTTCTTCTTTCCTATACTGATTGAAAGCACACAATATACAAGCGATTTCATCACTGCCAATATGAATCAGGCTACTTTGTAGCACATTAAAGTTTGGGTTTAAAGGCTGTGCCGTTGTGGCTTTTTAATATTATTTATTAAAGAAGTTTTAAACATGATTGAGAATCACTAAACATAAGACAAAACTTATAAAATTAAAAGAATTTTTACAGGAAGGTAAAAAAAATGCCCATTTTAAAATAAATAATTAGGCACATAACCCTTCTTTTTTGAGATTAAAGCATTGTTTTGTTGGAGTCAGTACATTTTTTCTGACTTCGACTCCATGAATCCAATAATTCTTTCTGACTCCATCTTCGACGCTTCAGCCCTGGGAACAAAGCCTCTACTTTTAGAAGCGTTGGGGGAGGGCAACTTTCAGATGGCCAGTTTATGTGGTTAAATCACTATTTGCCTATGTAAATGACTGAAAAATTATCCTCCAAATATGTGTCTACCTTTCTTATATTCTAGGACCTGTATACATTAGTATTTATTGGTTGTGGGGCCACAACACCTAGTGCTAGCAAAATATTAGCATTTCAAGATAGCAGCACTGGATCACTATACAGCCTCCAGTATGAACATAGCCACTCAGTTGTCAGAGAGTGGAGGAAGGTTTGTAAAGGGATGGTGCGCTTTTTTGAAAAGGAAATACAAGGTATTCTTTTTTTCCTTTTTTTTCACTTGTGAGGGAGCATCTGTGTTGTCCTAACCCCTTTTCTGCATAAGCTTACAGGATGTCTGTATTCTTCTTTTTCTTTCCAGGATGTGAAATGTAGTGGTAACTGGATGTGGGCTGCCAAGCTCCCGGGTGAGGGTGCTGCGCTGTATGATGCTTGTACTGCCATGTGTAATGTCATGGCACAGCTGGGAATCGCTGTGGATGGGGGCAAAGACTCACTAAGCATGGCAGCCAGAGTTGGTGCAGAGACCATAAAAGCACCAGGTGACTCAGTGCACTCTGCCTGCCTCTCTCTTTGTCTCTGTTTTTTGCCTCTCTGTTTCCCTCCCCACCCCTTTCTATTATTGGTAGTTCTTGTATCTTTCTATGTTTGCTGATATAATCTTAAATTTTTTCTCTTATTTTCAAACTATAGGGTCTCTTGTTATTTCTGTATATGCTGTCTGTCCAGATATTACTGCCACTGTGACCCCTGATCTGAAGAACCCCAATGGAAAAGGTAGGGTCTGTCTCATTCCCAGTCTCATAGCAATCAAGTAAAAAGCCCAGGAAATAGTGTAAAAAGAGGGCAGAGTTAAGGAAATTAGGGCTAGATCTTCTTGTCCAGACAAATCTGAGTTAATTATTGCTGTACTTGTTTTTAAAACTGATGTTTCTGTTAGTTTGATTGTATTATTTTATTTTTATTGACATAATTTGCTTTGCATCTTACTGCCACAGCTCACAACACTTTTTTTTTGGATAAGGCTATGGGTAGTCTGTCATCTTTGTAGATGCCTGAATGATTGGGTAGGATGGAAGAGAGTGTAAGTCCCATCAAAGGCCACAGGGAGTAACATTTTCAGCTGTGGATCAAGGACAATTCTAGATCTTGTACAAAATATTTTTCAAATGAAATCCTTATAATTGTAAAGAAAAATGCCCTTTAATTTATCTCGGCTGTTTATTTATTGTTCTTCTTTCTCTCAAAGCACTGTTACCCCCTTCTTTAACTATTGCAATAGTTTGTTGATTGGGCTTCCAAAATACTTTCTACAAGCGTTTTAGGTAGCACAAAACGCTACTGCATGAGGTCTAAATGTTTGTTCACATTTCCAATAGAATCAATATTACTTTGGATCTTCATAGTACTAAGTAACAATGTTTCTATTATCATTTCTGCAAGTCCACTTATCTATCAGCCATTTGGGGCATTAAGATCAGCTGAGATGGCCTCACTTGAAGTGCCCTTGTTTCATGTTGTAAGTTGGGAAAAATATTGATCATCCATCTTCCGTATTGTAGGATCAAAGCTAGGGAGTTCCCTGCTTTTCAGGTTAAGAGCAATACATCAGGTGGAGCTATTTAAGAAAAAAATTAAAATGACGGGTCCAATATCCAGCTAATGGAGCGAGTGTTTTGTTCACTGCCAACGAGTTATTCCTGGATATTCAAAGCAAAGATTTGTGCAGGCTTCAGCTTAGAATATCTGGTTATTTTTAAGCAAGCTAATACACAGCTGTTTAAGTCGATATTTAGCACTTAAGCAGTCATGGGCTAGTGCATTAAATTAGGACAGACTTTTATGCAGTTCCATTTATGCTCTAAACCTGGCCACTTATGGGCTGAATATTAGCCCTTAAGCAGCCAAGTGCTGAGTCCGCCCCCGGAATGCTCCCAACATAACTGGCTTTTAGTGATACTTGGCTGGTCAAGTTCTGATGAAAATTAGCAGTCTTTGGATGCTTTTGGAAATAACTTCCAGTAGGCAGGCGTAAACAATTAAAAGTTTATTTAGTCCATTCCTGCTTCTTCTCCTAAGGTGTCTCCCACATAGGGATTTTCATATAAAAAACAAAATAGCTCCATTTTATATATGCAATGCTTTGTATATTGGTTTGTCACAAGCACAATGTAAGGCATTGCAAATTATACAGACTGCTGCAATAAAGCTGATTGTTGGAATAGGTCAGTTCAATCGTATTCCTATGCTGAAATCACTACATTGACTTCCTATATATTATAGGATTCACTTTAAATTGTTGTTTCCTATTTTTAAAAGCTTCAACTGGATTGGCACCATTTTATTTATATATACGAATATGAATATTATAGGAATACGATTGAACAGACCTATTCCAACAATCAGCTTTATTGCAGCAGTCTGTATAATTTGCAATGCCTTACACTGTGCTTGTGACAAACCAATATACAAAGCATTGCAGTCATCCAATTTTGACAACACTAAACTCAGGACCACAATTTGAAAATCATTTTCATTCAGTCTCAAAGCAAGAGAAATTCTACATCATTTTATATTTATATTTATGGTCCCTTGATTTCAGAAAACTGCACTTATAAGTGGCAGCAATTAGCACTGGAAGCCGCCAAAGGCTTTTTCTTTAAACATCTGAGGCAGAAATTAAAAATATGGGGTTGAAGAGATTTAGTCCCTTAATTCTTCACCTAAAGGCCTGGCCAGAACAAATTATTTTTAATTTCCGAATGTGTCTCTAAGGTGATGCAAAACCTGACAGGGAAATTTGTTTGCTTGTATGGGTGTGCTCCCTCGATTTTTCATTGCATCCCAACCATCCCCATGTGTAAATTTCTCCTGATTTTGAGAATCCCTCAACTGTGCAGAGTTACGACTCAATTTGTTTTTAGTTATTAATCCACGAGCTTTTATATCTGGATCTGTAGGGACCCCTGAGGAAGACACCATTGACGAAATACAGACCATGTTGGGTCCATAGTCCCCCAACTCTTTGGGTCCTAGATATATTTTATGTGGATTATTAATTTGTACTTTTAATAAAGCCTGCATCTTGTACATCACCATCTCCACAGAGTTTTTTGTTTCTGCTAAATTTCTAAACACCATTTATACAGGTAGCCTCTGTTTACATGTAGATGCTCAGAAGTATGCTTTAATTGTGCTTCCAGTGCACATGAATCTTGACAAGTGAGTTATTTACCTCTATTCACAAATTTGTGTAGAAGGAGTTAAATTTTCTTTGGCTCCACCTCCTGCTCTGGGCTGCACTCCAGCTCCTCCTTAGTTTTTCTGTCTACTTGTGAGTTGGAAGGTATTTTACTAATCTGCTCTGAGTTCAATTTTATTATTTTCAAGTATTTTATCTGAATAATGAGACTTTTTGTTGCTGCAGAGGTTCCCATTGGTCCTGGGACAGCTCTGACTGCAAGAAGACAGAATCATTGGTTAGAAGTCTGTAGCTAGCAGGGAAACCTGTCTAGCCAGTCTGCACTAACAGTTTGGAAGCTCTGGGACTATTCCTTTCATAGCAGATCTCGGTTATCCAGAGCTTGAACGCAGGCTATGTGACCCTGTGCCAGTCCTGAGGGCTTTATCAGGTGCCGGCTGTGTTTCTACTCCCCCTGTCAACATGTGTGGAGCTAGGAGATCCAAAGTGTCAGTCCCATGTAGTAATTGAATGGCAGCCCAAAGATACAAGCTTTTGGATACATTTGCATGTTTGTTTGAAGCAGAAGTGTCTGTATTCCAGCTGGAGTCCTAGTTAAAACAGTCCCAGCACCAGTAGTAACTGTGAGCACTGGCTATTGTAGCCTATGGGAGACAACAGGGGTGGTTTTAAATTGCATTTTTGAAGGTTGCTGGGGCCTCCTTTAAGGTCCCTCATCTCTAAAACCTCCTTTTAAAATTTTTTTTAGAAGTTTGGTGTGTTTCTCCCTGACCATTTTCTGGCATCAAAACATTTCCGTGGTGGCCATCTTGGATTTCCCAATTTTATTTTAAAAGCCTCTACATACCTCAAAACACTCAATTTTTATTAAAATCAGTAGAACCTAATCTTCCCATTTTCTTCTTGCTTAACATTCTTAGTCTACCTGTCACATAAGAGTTCATCATGCTTTTTACGATATCTGCTGGTGGCTGTTGTTTGATATATTTGCTTTGAATTCTATATTCTTCCCTCAGAGTGCTCCCATTGTGCTGCCAGTTCTGCAGATTGCTGTTATGCTTTAAATTGGTGATGTTCCGTGTTAGCTAAACAAATGGCAGCATTCAAGCCTATATGTTTTTGTTTTATATCTAAATATTACTTTGAAAAATGGACTAAGATGGCCACCACATCATTTTACTCAAGCCTATTTGGAAAACATAGAGGGAGCAACCAGAACAGCAAGAGAGGGAGGTTACTAGAGGTCACAGAGCATCTTCAGTGACAAAGAAGATAGGGACAAATGGGCATCTTGAGTGGACCATGAAATTATCTGCAAAAGTCTGCTATTAGTCTATTTTTAATGTATTTTTTTGTTTTGTGTATGTATGTATGTCTACAGGAGTATCTCTAGGGGTGTGAATGGGATGTTCCCCTGTATCTCTGATTTTTCACCTGGCTGTGTTGGGTGTCCATATCTTTGAGTGTGGAAAATGTTCTTTTCACTGATCAGCAGTTGGGTTTAATTTCAGGGGTTCTACTCCATGTGCGGATCAGTGCAGGCCAGTGTCGCCTTGGGGCTAGTGCTTTGGCCCAGTGTTACTCGCAGCTGGGGGACCAGAGCCCTGACATGGACAATCCAGAAATTTTGAAAGCCTGTTTCAATGTGACTCAGACGCTTCTACGAGGTAGGTTCTTAGGAGTTTCTATGAGCTATTTGAGCCAGTGAACTTGAAGCAGGGGAATAGAGCTCCTTTGTAGTATGGCGGCCTGTAAACTTTCAGCAGTGGATAAAATTTAGATTTGCCAAGAACCCTTGCAAAATATAGCAGCTTGAGTTTCTGTTGGGGCCCTAGGAAAAATGAAGGAGACCCTGCAGAGTTTACAGAGGGACCTAAAGAGGAAGGTTGAAGTAGGCCTTACAGCGGTCAAGGAAAACACAGAAACAGAGCTTTTGAAAGGGAGAGGCAGAAGAAATATGCTGGGAGGAAATGAAATGTTGTGATAATGGATAGCTTGCAATAGACACTTATGAGCTTCTTCCTGAGGGAGACTGATGATGCCTTACTAGTCACTGAATTCCAGTATGGGGGTAGGTGGTGGGGGGAATCCATGCCTACCATAAGGTCTTAGTTTCTCACTGAATCTTCTGTTTCTTATTTCTTGCCTTCACTTCCAGCTTCTCTTCTGAGCAGTGGTCACGATGTGAGTGATGGAGGTCTTATTACCTGTCTTCTAGAGATGGCCTTTGCAGGGAATTATGGCATAGAGGTGGACCTCCCTATTACTGAAGCCAGCGGTGAGGTTTCTTAGGGAAGGCAGTTGTTCAGAGGATATGAAAGAGAATAATTTGGGGACACTGTTAGTCATCCAAAGAATCTTACACTTTCTCTCTTTGTAGTGCTGGAGGCTCTCTTCTCTGAGGAGCTGGGACTGGTGCTGGAAGTCGCAGAGGCTGTGGCAGATACAGTTTTTGAGTTGTACCAAAATGCTGGTGTGGAGTGCATTAGGATTGGATCCATTACAGGGAAAGGCCCACATTCCATGGTGAGTGATACAGTAGGGAGCACAGTAGCGGGTTTTTTAAACCCCCCCCCCTTTCACCGTGTTTTGTGTAACTGGGGAAGTCAGTAAGAGCCTGTATACTACTTAGATTTCCATTTGAAAATTTGCGGTAAGTCAAATAAATTGAACTTTAAACTGTTGTTGACTTTACACTTGGAGAAAGGTTGCGCGAAAAGATTAGTTGCTAGAATAAATTTTCAGTTCCAAAAATGAATAAGGCTGTACATACAGATACAATACAAATATAGAGTAAAAACTCATATATTACATAAATATAGAAAGTTCTAGCTGTTTTACAATTTTTAAAAAGAAAAAGTAAAATACTCTTCTATCAAAACTCAAATAATTATATTCAGTTCTCAGTAAAAGTGGAAGAGAATTTTACAGTTGGATGCTAACCTGATAAAAGAAGCAAAAGGAATATAAGGTTTATTAAGTTGTGCTGACTATTTAAGTTTAAAACTTGATTGTAGTTGAATTATAGCTGATAAATAGCCTGGGCTCATTCCATGAAGTGTAGATAGGACACAGGAAGAGTAGTTTTTAAAGCTGTTTACCCATGTGAAAAACTTCACTGAAAATTGCTCATCCTTCTCTACAGATAAATGTATCAACAAGGATATTGTTTATCTGCTGGAAAAAAAAAGAATAGGAGGAGGTCAGGGAAGGAAAGGTACATATAGGGTTTCATATTGAACTCCTTGGTTTACTTTGCCTGGTACATTTGCATCTGTTTACAGCCACTGCGATTTTTCACAGGGTTTCCCTTTGAAGCATAGAATATGATATACAGCAAAGCTTCCCAAACCTACTCCAGGGACCCCGGGGTTGGTTGCATATGCCTAGTGCACAAGGCCGGATTCTATAAACAACACCTAAGTGCGCCTATATTGTAGGCACCTCTCCGCGCGATTGTCGGCCCTGGTAACCTGGCCTAATTTACCAGCACCTAAGTAAACCACGCCTATTCTCTGCCCATAACCATAACTAATTTTCAGATAGGCGTCGCTAGGCATCCTAAGAGTTCCACGCAGAACTCTTAATTGGAAATTAAATTTTTTTTTTTTTTTGATTAGCTGAAAACTGGTGCGGTCAATTGTCATACCAATTTTTTTAAAAACTTGTGCATGGATTCCGAAGTTAGGTGTTGCTAGACATCCTTGATTAGGATACCTAGTGGTGCTTAATGTAGGTATTCTATACAAAATCTGGTCCTAAATGTAGATTTATCTCATGTATGTTCAACATGGATCTGTTGGCTGAGGGGGCCCTGCCTTATTGGGAAGCCCTACCTTATTGTCTGTTAAATCTGACCGTTTAATAAATCATCTGTCTGGAATTAACTGGGCATTTTCAATAGCACTTAACAGATATCACAGTTAACCAGCTATGTTTTAGCCTGCTCCCTATACTTGGCAATTCCATACTGGAGCTCGGACATGGCCCTACATTGAATTTCTAGGTTTAACTTTGGTGGCAGTCAGCAAAACGCTGATTGTCACCAACTGAATCTCAGGCCCTTAAAAATAAGCAACTCCATTCACTTACCTATCTGAATTCTTTTTCTTTACTCAATCCAAGCATTCATGCAGTTCACACAGCCTTTTTACTTTTCCATCTGTTAAAGGCTGTCGTTACACAAAATACCACCAATCTTTGCTTTCTTATCAGGCGGCTTTCTGGGACAAGGAACTGAAACCTTTGTTATTGAGTAACATGTCTTACAATCATTTTTGAAAGCAACTGAAGACTCCTCTCTCCTTCTTTGTTCAAATCCAACAGACCGCCAAATCCTGTCGCTTCCTCCTCTATAACATTACCAAAATTACATTACATTACATTAGTGATTTCTATTCCGCCATTACTTTGCGGTTCAAGGCGGATTACATCCAAACTAAAACAAAAATTACATTCAAAATTTGAAGGAATAGAATAAGCGATGACATAAAATTTTTAAGGTAATATACGTTGGATAAAGAGTTACCAAAGGGAAGTGGAGGTCTTTAGGAGATAAGAATAGGGTGAAATTATGGGTTTTAGATAACGTTTGGTAGATAAAAGAGTATTAGAGAGATCTAAGGATAAATAGAGTGTTGGATATTGGGTTGGGATTGGTTGTGCTGGATAGGTTTTATGTGTTTTTTGAAGAGTATGGTTTTAATATCTCTCCTGAAGGCTTTGTAGTCTGTAGTAGAAGATAACAGAGTGGTGATTTGTCTGCCAGTTTAGCTGCTTTGGAGGCTATTAGGTTATCATAAAGTTTTTTTCGTTTGACATCTTTGGATGATGGGTGAGTGAATAGTGAGTGGAATCTTCTGTGTCTGGTTGAGGAGGATTGATTTAGTCGGTTATTCCAGTAGGTTGGGCTTTCTCCGTTGAGAGCCTTGTAAAGTAAGCAGTAGAATTTGAAGTGCACTCTCGTTTCTATTGGAAGCCAGTGTGAGTCATGGTATGCCTCTGTGATATAGTCATATTTTTTTAGGAAATAGACAAGTCTCAGGGCTGTATTCTGTATTGTCTGCAATTGCTTCATCATGTTCGCAGGACAAGGTAGGTATAGTATGTTGCAGTAGTCTATCATCCCAAGGATAAGAGATTGTACCAATAGTAGAAATTGCTTCTTTTCGAAGAATGTTCAGATTTTTTTTAGATTTCTCATGGTCATGAACGATGCCTTTATTATTTTGTTAATTTGGGGTTGCATGGTGCAGCAATTTTAGTGTAGGTTGTATTGGGTATGAGATCGAGTTTAATACAAGTTTAGTTAATGTTGGAGTTTTGTTGTTTTCTAGAAGGATGAAATTTGTTTTGTCAGGGTTAAGTTTTAATTTGTGCTCTGTCATCCAAATTGCAACTGAATCGAGAGTTTTGTGTATTGTGCTTGTCATGACGGGTTCTGGTTGGTCGAAGGGTAGGAGAATAGTGATGTCATCTGCGTAGCTGTATGAAATTATGCCATGATTATCTAGGTAGTAGCTGAGGGAGGCTATGTATATGTTGAATAGTGTAGGTGATAAGGGTGATCTTTGGGGAACTCTGCAGGGGTTGGACCATGGTTCTGATTTTTCTTGCATTGTTTTGACTCTGTAAGTTCTTGATTGTAGGAATCCTTTGAACCATGCAAGTACTTTGCCTGAGATTCCTATTGAATCGAGAGTTTGTAGAAGCATGTCGTGGTCTACCAAGTCGAAGGCTGCAGAAAGGTCAAGTTGTATCAGCAGGATTTTCTTGCCTGTACAGAGGTGTCCTCCGTCCTCTTCTCTCTGAACATGTGACCAAAACCCTTGTCCATGCTCTCATCACCTCACGCTTAGACTACTGCAATGTACTTCTCTCGGGCTTCCTGCGCACCTGTCTCTCACCTCTTCAATCCGTTCAAAATGCTGCTGCGCGACTCATATTCCGTGAGAGCCGCTATTCTCACGTTACCCCTCTCAAGTCGCTTTATTGGCTCCCAGTCCATTTCCAATTACAGTTTAAACTCCTCTTGCTGACCTACAAATGCGTTCGCTCTGAAGCCCCCCGATATCTCTCCTCACTCATCTCCCCCTATGCTCCCCCCGTGATCTCTGCTCATCAGGAAGCCCCTATTATCTGCACCCTTCTCTTCCACTGCCAACTCCAGCCTCTGTCCCTTCTTTCTTGTGGCGCTGTATGCCTGGAACAGATTGCCTGAATCAATATGTCGTGCTCCGTCCCTAGCAGTGTTCAAATCAAAGCTAAAGGCCCACTTTTTTGAAACTGCTATCAACTCTAAACTCCCCCCTTTTAAAACTGTTGTCAAATACCTATATCCACTATAACCTCCCCAATCCTGAAATGTCCTGTCTAAATTAGATTGTAAGCTCTTCTGATCAGGGACTGTCTATTGTATGTTAAAATGTACAGCGCTGCGTACGCCTTTCAGCCCTATAGAAATAATAAATAGTAATAGTAGTAGTAGTACATTTGTTCACAAATTAATCAATTTTCTTTAGATTGTATTTGTTAAATTTTGTAAACTGCATCGAACTTATTGGTTATGCGGTATAGAAATGACTTGTTCTGTTCTTCTGTTCTGTTCAGTCTGCTCAAAGTACTTCAAGATAAGTACTAGAGAATGACACGGGGAAAAAATCTGTCCCCGTCACTGCACCGTCCCCGGCCCACCATCCTCTGCACCGCCCCGTCACCGTCGTTCCCTTCACCGCCCCGTCACCGCCATCCCTTTCACCGCCCCGTCACCGCCACTGCCATCCCATTCACCGCCCCGTCACCGTCCCTGTCTAGCACCCATCTTCTTCCCTCCGCTCCCCCATAGTCTGGCATCTGTCTTCTTCCCTTCCAGCGTCTTCTCCCCACTCTGCCTTCCACATTTCCTTTCAGGGTCTGTTCCTCTCTACCCTCTTTCAATGTCTGTTCTATTCCTTTCCACCACCACCCTTCCCTCCCTCCTTTACCATCTGTTCCTTTCTACCACCCTTCTTTCATATCTTCTATCAGCCCCCCCACCATCACTAGCAGTCTCTCTTCTCCCTTACCATGAGCAAATAGAACTTCTGAAAATTGTATTGCTAAGGCATTATTTCTAGTACGCCTTTTTTCCAGATGGATAATGACATCAATTTTATAATTCTTACTGTCTGCTCTGATTTCATTCACAATTTGGTTTGTGTTTTGTACCTGAGGATTCCATGAGGCATTTAACCTTTTCCTGTCTCTTCTGTGATTTCAAGTTGATTCCTTCAATAATGGAGTCTCAAGGCAGTAGCAGTTTTCTATTTTGGGCTCTTTTGACATTGTTTAAGGGATTTCTTGTACATTTGGTGCTGGTCTTCTTTGATGAGGTCACTTCAGAATCTATTTCCAAGGAAGAGAAACTTTTTCCCTTTCACCCCCTCCTTCCTTGTGTGAGCCGGAACACGCGGTCCCCGCAAGCAAGTAATTTTATATCATTTTCATTCTATTCATTCATAGAAATTAAAGTCTAGATAATGCCAGTCACATAACAAAACATGATTTTACAAAAATAATTCCCTGCACAGTCAAGCCTGCAAGGATTACTAGATGTCTTTCAGCAGCTCCCCTCCCTCCCTCCCCCTTACCTTTGTGGCCAAGTCAAAATGATCTACCAACAATAAAATTTTAAAAACACAAAGCACGCTGTACGCAGAGAAAATGTTAATTATCATTTATATTCCGCGGGTTTTCAAAGAGGTCAATGCAGATGACTTTATGCAATGTCACCTCAGTAACAACTATACAAAAATAGACAAATATTCCCCCTCCCTTTTTACTAAACTGCGATAGCGGTTTTTAGTGCAGGGAGCTGCGCTGAATGCCCCACGCTGCTCTCGACACTCATAGGCTCCCTGCGCTAAAAACCGCTATTGCGTTTTAGTAAAAGGGGGCCATAGTGCAAAATATAGACAGCAGATATAAATTCTCAAAACGGACACATTTTGATCACTAAGTTGAAAATAAAATCATTTTTCCTACCTTTTTGTCTGGTGATTTCATGAGTCTCTGGTCCTTCTTCTGATCCTTCTTCTTTCTTCTCCTGCCCCCCCTCTTTCTTTCTCTCTCCCCCTGGCTCCCCTCTTTATTTCTGCCTTTCTTTCTCTCTCCCCCTGGCCCCCCTCTTTATTTCTGCCTTTCTTTCTCTCTCCCCCTGGCCTCCCTCTTTATTTCTCTCTCCCCCTGGCCCTCCTCTTTCTTTCTGCCTTTCTTTCTCTCCCCCTTGACCCCCTCTTTATTTCTGCTTTTCTTTCTCTCTCCCCCTGGCCCCCCTCTTTCTTTCTGCCTTTCTTTCTCTCTCCCCTTGACCCCCTCTTTATTTCTGCCTTTCTTTCTCTCTCCCTCTGGCCCCCCTCTTTATTTCTGCCTTTCTTTCTCTCTTCCCCTGGCCTCCCTCTTTATTTCTCTCTTCCCCTCGCCCTCCTCTTTCTTTCTGCCTTTCTTTCTCTCCCTCTTGACCCCCTCTTTATTTCTGCCTTTCTTTCTCTCTTCCCTTGGTCCCCCTCTTTCTTTCTGCCTTTCTTTCTCTCTCCCCCTGACCCCTCTTTATTTCTGCCTTTCTTTCTCTCTCCCCCTGCCCCCCCTCTTTATTTTTTCCTTTCTTTCTCTCTCCCCCTAGCCCCCACAAAGCCATCGTGCCAATTTCTCCACTTCCACGATTCTTTCCCTACCCTCACCCCCAAGCCAGCAGCCGATTTCTCCCTGCTCCTTCCCCGATGTCCTGAACTTCATCGGGCAGCAGCAACATTCACAATTCACTGCTGTTGCCCGCTTCAGGCCTTCCTCTCTGTCGGGTCCTGTCTTCATGAAAACAGGAAGTAGGCAGGACCCGGCAGAGAACAAGGCCTGAAGCCGGCAACAGCAGCGAATTGTAAACGCTGCTGCTGCCCGAAGAAGGTAATGGAGCACCGAGGCAGACCGCTTCTCCCCCCTCCCAGCCGAACTCCCGCTGACCCTCCTATCTCCCCCCCCCCCGTGAACCTTTCCGACCCTCCCAGCGAGAGCAGTAAACCTCCTTCGCGGCTTTCTCCTCCCTCTGCCGCGTCACTGATGACATCAGTTTGCTGCTTTCGCTGGGAGGGTCGGAAAGGTTCAGGGGGGGGAGTTGGAGGGTCAGCGGGGGTTCGGCTGGGAGGGGGGAGAAGCGGTCTGCCTCGGTGCTCCAAGGCCTGGCGCCATTACCTTTTTCGCTCCTCCCGCCCCCCCCTTTGGTACGCTACTGCTCTCCAGCTCTCCTTAGTTTGCCGGTTTTCTTTTTCAGCGACCGGCACGCTTTTAAAGAGCCGCGCATGCGCGGCTGCTCAAAGTTAAATCTTTTGCTCTGCTGCAACTTCCTGTTTCCGGTTGGGTCAGAGCAGAAGATTGAATACTGAGCAGCCGCGCATGCGCGGCTCTTTTGAAAGCGTTCCGGTCGCCGAAAAAGAAAGCCGGCAAACTAAGGTGAGGTGGAGAGAGGAAGCTGGTTAAACGATCGAGCCGACGTGCGGGTGGGTGCTGCGGGGACCGCACGATCCTTTATGCCTCACTGCGGTGACAAGACCATTCACCGCTCCACAGGGCGGTGATGGCCTTGTCCCCGTCCCGCAGAGGCTGCTAATTTTCATTCCCCGTTTTTGGCGGGTTACCCGCGGCTAAACGCAGTAGCCGCGGGTAAACCGCCACCGTGTCATTCTCTAATAAGTACATTGCCTTGCTAAAATTTTGAAACTTTTTTTTGTGTGTGTGCTGCAAGCTTTTGATGTTCTTTTTAATTGTGAAAAAATGGTAAAAATAGAAATCGGGGAAGTTTTTAAGCTAATGATTGAAAGGAAGAGGGGCTTAAATTGTTTTGACCTCTCCGTACTCTGAGGCTTTTCTCACCCTTGATAAAATGCTAAGAATTTTTTAAAAAGTCCAGTGATTTGTGTTGTTGTGGAAGAGTTATGCAAGAGCGTGGAAGCTCAAAACCTTACACAGTGGGTTTTTACATGTTTTTAGAGTACTGATGTTGACCACTGACCTCATAAGAATTTTTTGAGTGGAGTTGTAGTAAAATAACCCATCTTAACAGAAGCCCACGTTGATTACTTGAAAACTTGGCTTTACTCTAAAATATAATTGACCTCTCCCTATTCGATATCTAAGTCCATC
Source organism: Geotrypetes seraphini (assembly GCF_902459505.1). Lineage (NCBI taxonomy): Eukaryota > Metazoa > Chordata > Amphibia > Gymnophiona > Dermophiidae > Geotrypetes > Geotrypetes seraphini. Next base: position 104,502,051 of record NC_047088.1, on the reverse strand, counting down.
TAAACTTTCTCTTTACTAAGACCTTCTACTTTTGTTTGAGTTCCTTCTATATCAATTCCTGTAAACTGTATCGAGCTCTACTTCTGTGGAGATGATGCGGTATACAAACGTAAGGTTTAGTTTAGTTTAGTTTGGATTACTTCCCCCGTAATGTGCATTTCCCTGTGTGAAATGGGGAATAGATGTATAGATTTAGTGCTGCTCAAACCCATCCTAACCCACTCACCTTTGAAATCTCCATGTATTGTGGATCTTGACATGTAAATGGCAGCTCTCTGGAATTGTTTTTTTTATACATATGTGTAATATGCAAGGTTCAATTTATTTGATATACCACAAATTTTCAGAAAGAAATCTAAGCGGTTTAGAGGCTCAAAAATTATAAGGGGAAGGGAAAAATACAAAGCAATACAGTACAAGAGACATAGGACAAGGATAATGGTGAGAGGAAAGTTAACAATTTAAAACAAGGGATAATTGAGAAGGAAAAAATATAGACAGGAAGCTTGGTTAACTGTCCCATTTATGGAAAACTTTAGGTGGGAAACCGAGAGAAATCCGTTTTTAGCTTTGATTTGAAGTTACTAAATGATCCCTCTAGAATAGATACAAGCCATTGTGAGTAAAAAGGAAGTGTTCTACAAAGTTGGAGCATCCACATTAAAGCAAGAGCTTATGAAGGCATCTAGAAAAATCTGATGGAAGGATGGAACTATTAGAAGGCCTTGATTGGCCTGGTATTTCCAAGTGAAAATTGAAAATGAGGCTGCTTAACTAACCCCTTACTGCATAAAAATAGGTGCTGTACTTTATGTATTTGTTTTTTTTGTACATGTATATACTGGACAGTTTTAAATGCTGTTCTATACCCTCTAGTCCAGGGGTGCCCACACTTTTTGGCTTGAAAGCTACTTTTAAAATGACCAAGCCAAAATGATCTACCAACAATAAAATTTAAAAAAAACACAAAGCACCCTGTAAGCAGAGAAAATGTTAATTATCATTTATATTCCGGGGTTTTTTCAAAGAGGTCAAAGCAGATGACTTTATGCAATGTCACCTCAGTAACAACTATACTTTTTTACTAAACCGCGATAGCAGTTTTTAGCGCAGGGAGCTGCGCTGAATGCCCCGCACTGCTCTCGACGCTCATAGGCTCCCTGCGCTAAAAACCGCTATTGCAGTTTAGTAAAAGGGGGCCATAGTGCAAAATATAGACAGCATATATAAATTTTCAAAACGGACACATTTTGATCACTAAAATAAAATCATTTTTCCTACCTTTGTTGTCTGGTGATTTCATGAGTCTATGGTTGCACTTTCTTCTGACTGTGTATCCAATATTTCTTCCCTTCTTTCAGCCTCCTGTATGCTTCCTCTCCTCCAAACCTCATTCCCTCCCTCAACTTTTTCTTCCTCTCTCCCTGTCCCCCTCCCCTTTATTTCTTTCTCCCTGCTCCCTTTCTTTCTTTCTTTCTTTCTGTCTTTCTTTATCCCTGCTCCCCTTCTTTCTTTCTCTCTTCCCCCTTCTTTCTTTCTCCCTGCCCCCTTTCTGTCTTTCTTTCTCCCTGCCCCCTTCTTTCTTTCTCTTTCTTTCTGTCTTCCTGCCCTTTCTTTCTTTCTGTCTCCCTGCCCCCCTTTCTTTATGTCTGTCTTTTTGTCTCCATGCCCCCTTTCTTTCTTTGTCTTTCTTTCTCCCTGCCTTCCCACAAGCCACCGCCGTCAAGGAACAGGCCCCCAAGCCACTGCCGTCGAGTTCTGAGCTCTCCATGCTTCCCAACGCCGTTAACAGGACGCAGAAGCGTCGGGCCGACCTGCCTTTCCCCCCCCCCCCCCATGTCAATTCTGACATTGGAGAGGAAGTTCCGGGCTAGCCAGGTAGCAATTGGCTGGCCCGGAACTTCTTCTCTGACATCAGACTTGACGTCGGGGGGGGGAGGGGAAGGAAGGCTGGTGGGCCCGGCGCTTCTGCGTCCTGGTTATGACGTCGGGAAGCAGGTAGAATGTGAAGGCAACGTGAGTCTATCAAGGAGCCCGGAATGGGCTCTGCAATCGACTCGCATTGCCATCAGAATCAACCTTTTGGGCACCACTCCTCTAGTCCCTTGGAAGATTACTCCTCTTCATTTTTATATAATTTATACACATTTTCAAATGTATCTATTTTAGCCTGTTATTTTATTGTTTATATTTATATTTTTATTAAGGCATTTTTTTTGTGTTTGTGTTTGTGTTAATTTTTTTTTAATTTTTTTATTATCATTTTGAATACATTACAATATCCAATGATTCAAAAGGAAAAAAGGAGAAATCTCACAAAACAATACATAATCAATTCATACATACATAATTTCTTTTAAGCCCACATTATGGGGAAACATGTTACTATTTCTAATCAAACAAATTCAAGAAAAGCTAAAGGACAATAATTCTCAGTTCGTCCTAAACAACCTTGAATCATTCCTTACTAATTGGGATACTAATTTAAATATATACTATCCCCCATCTGTATTTAGTCTGCCTAGTCTTGGAATATCTAGTTATAGAAAGGAAATGTATACAGTAATAAATAAAAAGCAGGAGAGAGTGAGAAGAGGTAAAAAGGAAAGAAAGGATGAGAGCGCCTGAGAAGAGTTGGAGACTAACGTGACCAATGCTGCTAGCCTGTGAGGAGAGGATGGAAGATTACTGGACCCAGCATTAATATTTCAACCAACTGAGGTTTAGTGCATTCACCAAATATCTCACTGCATACTGCTTGTAGAGATTTGTGTACAAACCCATCAACACTCATGGAGAGAAATTATTTGGGATTTTGCATAGGTAAGAGTTATGTTTAGAATTACAGCATGTGTTTTCATAAACTTGGAGGGCTGGCCCAACCTTTAAGCAAAACTAGGCATTCACCTTGGGCAGAAGTTTCTTAGGGGGCAACAAACAGCAGCTGCAGTCAAAGCAAAAGAAAAGATCTTGACAGCTACACAAACACATCAATCCATATTTTTAGCTACAGGAAAGCTGGACAATTTTGAAAAAAAACCATTTACTTGGGTATTGTGTGGACACGCAGATTAGGGACCTAAAAGTTAATTGGGGGGGCATAAAGCTGAAGGTTCGCCTAGGACACCCAAATCCTTTCACCAACTCTGTAAACTTATAAACATGGGATTGTTATATTATAGAGCAGGAGTGCCCAAATGGTCGATCGCAATCGACCAGTAGATCGCAAAGGCAACACGAGTGGATCGCATTGCCTTTGCGATCTTTTTCTCCCTGCTGCTTCCCTAAGCCAGGCCTGGCACGTACAAGCTCTGGACTTACAAAACGTCACTTCCGACGTCAATTCTGACGTCGGAGAGGAAGCTCTGGGCCAGCCAATCACTGCCTGGCTGGCCTGGAACTTCCTCCCCGATATTAGAATTGACGTCGGAAGTGAAGTCTTGTGTGCCTGGCGCTTGTATGCGCCAGGCCTGGCTCGGGGAAGCAGCAGAGAGAAATCGCGTTGGGGGTGGGGGTAGGGAAAGAATCAGGGAAGTGGAGAAATTGGCACGATGGCTTGGGGAGGGGCAGGAGGAGAGAGAAAGGCAGAAAGAAAGAGGTGGGGCCAGGGGGAGAGAGAAAGAAAGGCAGAAAGAAAGAGCGGCACAGGGGAAGAGAGAAAGAAAGGCAGAGAGAAAGAAATATTGGCTTAACAGAAGAAGGAAGTGCAACCAGAGACTCATGAAATCACCAGACAAAAAGGTAGGAAAAATGATTTTTTCAATTTAGTGATCAAAATGTGTCTGTTTTGAGAATTTGTAGCTGCTGTCTATATTTTGCACTATGGCCCCCTTTTATTAAACTGCAATAGCGGTTTTTAGCACAGGGAGCCTATGAGCATCGAGAGCAGCACAGGGCATTCAGCGCAGCTTCCCGTGCTAAAAACCGCTATCGCGGTTTAGTAAAAGGCGAGGGGGTACCGGTATATTTGTCTATTTTTGTATAGTTGTTACTGAGGTGACATTGCATATTTTAAAGTCATCTGCCTTGACCTCTGATAAAAGCCCCAAATACAAATGATAATTAACATTTTCTCTGCGTACAGTGTACTTTGTGTTTTTTAAAATTTTATTGTTGGTAGATCATTTTGACTTGGTCATTTCAAAAGTAGCTTGCAAGCCAAAAAAGTGTGGACACCCCTGTTATAGTGTGTCATTCTTTCACTCTAGATTTTGTATCCATTTTTTGTTTGCACATAGAGCCTTTTGGAGCAAATTGCAATAAGGCATGAAGTTTACAAATTCATTTAAAAAAGAAGTATCTTTTATCAGGCTGCTATTGCTTCCATCATCTTGCATAGGATTTGCACATGTCTAGAAATTTCAGGCATGTCTTGCTTGCTTAACTTGGGCTAACTGTACTGGATTCACCTCTAGGTTAGGGTTTGCGTGAATGGACAGGAAGTGCTACAGGAAGAGCTGGCGGTGCTCCGAGGATTGTGGGAGTCCACTAGTTTCCAGCTGGAACGATTGCAGGCAAACCCAGACTGTGTGTCTCAGGAGGAGAAGGGGCTTGGCTGGCGCGAGGGCCCATGCTTTCAGCTAACATTTAACCCAGCTGTGATGCCTAAACCTTTACAGGACCTAGGTAAGGAAGAGAGCTGATTTGAGTTATTAAAATTAAGATTTTCATTTAACAGGAGTTGTAGCTTAGAGTGCTGTGATGTGGGAATTAGAGTTTGGAGGTAAGAGGGGGGTGGGGGATTAGAGAGTAAGGGGAGGGGAGACTGTGTTGCTGCTGCTACTGTAGCACCCGTGTTGTTCAATTAGTATCTCTTGAAGACAGCACCCCTCTAGTGGTTGGGCCAGTGAGGATTTACAGGGATGGGAGGGGGATAGCAGAATTTTCTGCAGGACAAAATGGGGGAATGACTCAAAAAGAACACAATTTAGCAAGCATAGGATTTGGGGATTATAGCCCAGCCCAAGGCAGAAGAATTCCTAGGAATGGGAATTGCAGAGAATTTAGTCCCATGCTTTTATTTCTTATGTAGATAGATTTATAACCTGACATAGTACCATGTTTTGGCTTAGCAACGCCTTCTGCAGGGGTTAACGGATGCTAGCTGCAGATTCTGGTTTTAACAACCCCCCAAGGAAGGTGTTGTTACACCGAAACATGGTACTTTGTCAAGTTATGAATCTACATGAGATGTTGTAATAAAGTACCCTGGTGAGAAGTCATTTTTTTGACCCTTCTTTTTTTTTCTCTTGTGGACATATCGCGACCTTAGAATTACAGGGTTCTAAGTGACAATTTTCAATATTTTTAACTCCGATGACTTCCGAGTTCTATTTGACATGTAGATGTTACAACGCTCACGAGGATTTATTGCAACTTAACTGTTATTTCATTTCATAAGCAATTACATGGTTGATGTACAGAAATTAGTCTATGCATGGGATTACAAGGTTTTAACTGCGAGATTTTCGGTACAGTTAGAACCATGTAATTCTAAGGTCGCGATATGTAGAGTCTTTGCTCTTCTTTTTTCATTTCATAAGTGTAATCATGATGCTACCTTGTAGAAGTTCTGTCTCATTGCAAGTTCATGGTTTCAAAGATGTCTTTATTCAAAGAGTTTGTCTAGGTAACTTTTGGAATTAGCTGAACAAATCCATAATTTTTTCTGGAGGTATGTTTTTATTATGTCTCGATCAGGGGTCTCAAACTCAAACCCACATTTTAGATTTGTAGGTACTTGGAGGAAAGATTTATAAACTATAAAGAGTTTTAGCTCATGCAAAATTGTCATTTCTTTAATAAGACACTAACTATTTTTTCCACGGCCCTCACAGTTAAAGTTCATTTCTCAGAACTGACTCATTTTAATCACTATATTGAAAATAAAATCATTTCCCTTACTTTTGTATGGTGACTTTATTTTTCTGTGCTTTTAACTATGTTTCCAGGGCCTTCTTGTCCATTGACTGTTTTTCTCTCCATCTTCACTTTCTGCCTTGCAACCATCTTTGGCATTAACTTAACATTCAATTTTTCTGCTTTCTTCTCAAAATCTACTTTTCCATGTCTTCCCTTCCCTTCCAATCTCTCTCTCCTTCCCTCCCTATTTCCATGGTCTGACATCTCTCTCCTCCCCCCCACTCCAGTGTAACATTTCTCTTTCCCTTTCTCCTTTCTGCCCCCTGCAGTCCCTCCTTTCTGGCCCCTCTCCCAGTCCAACATTTTTCTGCCCCCTGCAGTCCCTCCTTTCTGGCCCCTCTCCCAGTCCAACATTTTTCCTCCTTTCCACTAGTCCAACATTTTTTTTTCTCTTCCTCCTGCATGCTTCTCCTCTGGTCCTCCTTACCTCAATCAAACAACATCTCTCTCCCTCCATGAGTCCAACTTTTCACTCTGCCCTCTCCCCCTTCCCCAGTGTAACATTTTTCCTTCCCTCCTTTCTGTCCTCCCTATCCATCTTGCCCTCTCCAGGAGCCCCGGGGCATACACGACAGCAGCAGGAAATTTGAAATTAACTGACGCTGGTGCCGGAGCTCTCTTCCTACGCAGTGTGCAAGATCGCGTACAGACCGCGAGCCACAAAATAGGACCTGGGGGGGCCGTGAGTTTGAGACCGCTGGTCTAATTGGTTTTAATATTCTGCACTGTCTGGTCATGATTATCCACTAACTCGGGCATCCAAAAAAACAACCAACCAATTTACCCAATTTAATTGGTAATTAGATTCAACTGATTGGATACAGCTAGGCTTAATTGTTGAATCTAAACTCCACTATATATTGAATCTTACCTTGAGAGTTAAGTAGACACCACAGAGTTTCTACAAGAATGTTATGCCACAATCACAGGAAATTCTAGAAGAGACGACATAAAATGTTGTTGAAATATATCAGTCTGAAAATTATTACAAAGTCATTTTCAAAGCTCTGGTGAACAACGGTGAGAGCCATTATATCCAAATGGAGAAGACTTGGAATAGTGGTGAATCTTCCAAGGAGTGGCCAGCCTGCCAAAATTATTCCAAAGGCACATTGACAACTCATCTGGGAAGTCAAAATATCCTAGAAGAACTGCTGGTGACTCTATCCTCAGCTAAGGCCAGTTTTCATGACTCCACAGTACAAAAAAGATGGGATTCATGGGAGAGCAGCAAGGAGGAAGCACATTACTGCTATCCAAAAGTAAACTCAGTGTTCATCTCACATTTGCAAAAACACACCTGGATGATCCTAGACATTTTAGAACAATAATCTATGGACAGATGAGTCAAAAGTGAAACTCTTTGGATGGCACAGTTCCCATTTTGTCTGGTGTTAAGAAAATATAGCATTAACCTTAAGAACAGCATCCCAACAGTAAAATATGTTGGGGTGGGGATGCTTTGCTGCCTCAGGACCTAGAAAACTTGCCATTATTGAAGGAACCATGAATTATGCACTGAAACAGAAAATTCTTAAGGAGAATGTCTAGTCATCTATCTGTGAGATGAAGCATAATTGGGTTATGCTGCAAGACAATGATCCAAAATAGAAAGCAAGTCTGCATCTGAATGGTTGAGGAAAAGCAAAATTAAAGTTTTGAACAAGCCAAGTTAAAGGCCTGACTTGGACCCAATGGAGATGCTGTGGCAGAACCTAAAACAAGCAGTTCACGCATGAAAACTTATGAATGTGTCTGAATTAAAGCAGTTCTACAAAAATGAGTGAACTAAGGTTCCTCAACAGCGCTGTGAAAGATCCATATCAACTTATAGGACATTTTTTGTTGCAATTATTACTGCTAAAGATGATGCAACCAGTTAAGTTTAGGGGAAGTTACTTTTTTCACATGGGTGATATGGATATGGTAGTCCTTAAATAAATGAAGTATAATTTAAAATTTGTGGTATGTATTTACTCAGGTTCCCCTTGTCTAATATCACATTTTGTTTAAAGATCAGAAAGCATTGTATGTGTCATAAACGCAATAATAGGGGAGATGGGGTAAATCTTTTTTACATCATTGTATATCCAAGTTGGAATAAGGTGCCTAGTTCATAAAGACAGGAGCCTAGATCCCTCAGCAGTGTACAAATTTCACAAGAGAAATGTACACCCATTCTGAAAGTATACATACCTTATCCCATAGGAAAGCCAAGCATAGTCTGTGCAAAAGTACAAACAAATAAGAATCAAGTTTATTTAAAATTTATTTTACCACCCACTCGAGCCTTCTAGGCGGTGCACAAAAATGTCATAACAATATACCAATTAAAATATAATTTAATCTAAAACAAACCAAGGGAAAAAAATGATTTAAGGACACAGACGAACGGGAACAGAAGGGAAGAAGGGATTGGAACTACGATTGATAGAAAGAAAACACTTAAGGGGAAGAACAAAAGGTTGGAGAACTGAAAGTAGAAATATTTCTTAAAAACTAAGTTGTCCTTAAAAGGACAGTTTAGGTTGCAAAGGCATCGTGGAAAAGGAATGTCTGTAGCATCACCTTAAATTTGATCAGTGTTGTATTTTCCCGCACCTAGTTGGGGATACTGTTCCAGAGAAAAGGAGCATTAACAGAAAAAATTGTGGTCCTCATTGTACTGATATGTTTCAATGAGGGAACAGTAAGGATCAGATTAACGAAATAGGAGGGGAGACTACTGAATGTCAATACCTTTATTTTGAAGTATGTGGGTCATAATGACAATGTGAGGAAAGAAAGGGCTCTAATGTGAGTGCTTTCATAACCTGTTCAGTATATATGGATTTTGAGCCAGATTCTATAAACGGCACCTAGGCTAGGCATCCCGATTGGGGACGCCTAGCCAAGTTCTGCCGGAACTCAAAATTGAATAATCAGCTTAATTGGCGTGGTAATTGACCACACCATTAAAAGTTTATTTAAAAAAAAATTTTTAAACAATTAAGAGTTCCACACTGAACTCGGAGTGGCGCCTACTGATGCCTAAGTCGATGCGCCTAGCAGCGCCTACCTGCAAAGTAGGCATGGTTAGGGTAGAAAATAGGCATGTATGACTTAGGCAGCACTAGGCGGCTGTGTTGGGCACTGGTAAATCAGACCAGGAAAACACTGGCCTAATATACTGATGCCTAACATTAGGACGCCTAGCAACGCCTAAGTCAAATTAGGTGCCGTTAGGTGCAATTCTGTAAATGGCGCCTAGTGGCTGATTGATAGCCATGCAACCAGTGTCTAGGAGATAGGTACTCTTAGTTACCATTTATAGAATCAGTGTCTCTCTCTCTCTCTCTCTCTCTATCTCTCTCTCTCTATCTCTATCTCTCTCGTTCTCAGAAGGTTTAACTCAAGTACTTTTGCTTACTAGCTCTCCCTCGGCCGCTTGTGGCAGTCTTGCGGGAAGAGGGAAGCAATGGAGATCGAGAGATGGCAGCTTGTCTGTTTATGGCAGGATTTGAGGTGAGTGTATCACAGTGTAACTATGCAGAAATACTAAGCATTCCTGTAACACCTGCCATTAAACAGCAGCAGGGACTATGTGACAGGACTGAACATTACATAGAAATATTATAGAATACAATGGCAGAAAAAAAAATCCTGCTGTTCTATGCCATTTTTAATTCCGATTCTGATTCAGATTGATGTCATACAATAAAAACATGAGGATATGAACTAGTTCATCTACTGTGGTTGGACACAGGTGGGCTCTACTGAATTTATTATGAGCCTTAAGGCAATTTTGGTGAATGATGCTATAAGATGTTTGATGGCTGAGATTATTGGAATTTTTATTTTTTTACATGGTAGATTGTGAATAACATATATAAGGGTGTGAAGACTTTTGAAAACAATTGCTGGGGTATCTTTATTTGAAAATCTTCTATCAATGCATCCATCATACCATGAGACCTCTTTATGGTAGTGAAATTCCCTTTTGAGGCTCAGGTTTCGTAAGAATTAAAACCACCTGACCTGTAAGGTCAATTTTGTGGTAGTTAGGCCATGGTAGCTTATTTACTTGTATTGCTGAGAGGGAGTGAAGTTTGTAATTTTAGATAGGAGCGAATGGAATTTCTTAATTTTAAGTTTTGTGTTTATAATTATGTATGTTCATTTTATGGAAACCATTTAGATCATAGGCATGTTATAATTTTTTTTTATAAATAAATCATCGTAAAATGGTTCTTTGTATATATGTGAAGTTTCATCTTAAGAATGGGTCAGCAATTTCTACATAGGGCTCCTTTTATCAAGGCGCGCTACAGGGCTTAGCGCGTTGGACATTTAATCACGCGCTAACCCCCGTGGCAAGCCTAAAAACTAACGCCTTGCCAATGGAGGCGTTAGCGACTAGCACGGCAGGTGGTTGAACACGTGGTATTCCGTGCGTTAACCGCCTACCGCACCTTGATAAAAGGAGCCCATAGTATTTCATTGTCTTTTAAAAGTTTTTTGAAGCATTATCTGGTCCTTTTACTAAGGTGAGCTAACCGTTTTAGCGCACGCGTCTATAGACTATAATGGACGCATTAGTGTTTAGCGTGTGCTATTTAGCTAGCGCACCTTAGTAAACAAAGCCTGAAATGTATGGATTGTAAGCAGACAGTGGTCCAAGCTCTACCCATGCACATACTCACTGGCAAAATAGATGCCATGAAATGAAAACTCATTTTTATATGCTTAAGTGACTTTAATGCCACCATTTACATGCCTTCCTGTCACCTTCAGTTAGGCAGTTCTTTATAGATTTAGTTCACAGTTCCTTTCTCTCTCCTTTCTTAGATTTTAAATTGTGAATTATGTGGCAATCGTGTTTTATTTATTTTATGTATGTTTTGAAGTGTAAGCCGCTTAGATTTTAGTGAGTTAAAAATTTTAAAATAAATAACATAGTTCCCATAGGTGCACAGTGGGGTAGTGGGGGATTAAGAACATAAGAATAGCCTTACTGGGTCAGACCAATGGTCCATCAAGCCCAGTATCCTGTTCTCACAGTGGCCAATCCAGGTCATTAATACCTGGCTAAAACCCAAAGAGTAACAACATTCCAGAACCTCAAATAATAGCAACATTCTAGAACCCCAAAGAGTAGCAGGGTTCCAGAATCCCAAAGAGTAGCAACAATCTATGCTACTGATCCAGGGCAAGCAGTGTCCTCAAAGTGTGAGAAATGAAATTCATAATATATTTCTAATAGTGTTAATTATTGCAGGATGTAATAATATATAGAGACAGTCAGAGGAAGGTATTAATACATAATTTAGGGAATAAATAACATAACACAAACTCATTGATACATTACATTACATTACATTAGTGATTTCTATTCCGCCAATGCCTTGCGGTTCAAGGCGGATTACTTCAAAGTTATCAAGAATTGCATAAAAGTTTACAGGAATAGCATAAGCGATGTCATAATAGTTACTTAAGAAGTACCAAAGAGTTGTCGAGATCTTAAGGTGATAAATGTTGGGTAATAAGAATTACCAAAGAGCTGTCGAGATCTTAAGGTGATAAATGATAGGTGATAAATGATGGGTGATAAAGCATTTTAGACTTTGTTGGGTAGTTAGAAGCAAATTAGAGTGTATTAAGGGTATAGAGAGGGTAGGTAGGGGTTTGGGTAGGGACTGGTCGTGCTAGATGGGTTTTATGTATTTTTTGAAGAGTATGGTTTTGATATCTTTCTTGAAGGTTTTGTAGTTTGTTGTCAATGATAACAGAATGGTGATTTGTCTGTCCAGTTTAGCTGCTTTGGAAGCTATTAGGTTGTCATATAGTTTTTTTCGTTTGACATTTTTGAATGATGGGTGTGTGAATAGTGAGTGGGTTCTCCTGTGCCTGGTTGTAGAGGATTGGGTTAGTCGGTTATTCAAGTAGGTTGGGCTATCTCCGTTAATAGCCTTCAAAAGTAGGCAGTAGATTTTGAAATGTACTCTTGCTTGTATTGGAAGCCAGTGTGAGTCATGGTATACTTCTGTGATATGGTCATATTTTTTCAGTGAGTTGATGAGTCTTAGGGCTGTATTTTGTATTGTTTGTAATTGTTTTATCATGGTCGCTGGGCATGGGAGGTATAGTATGTTGCAGTAGTCTATTAATCCAAGGATAAGAGATTGTCCCAAAAGTAGGAATTGTTTCCTGTCAAAGAATTTTCGGATTTGTCTTAGATTTCTCATGGTCACGAACGATGCTTTTATTACTTTGTTGATTTGTGGTTGCATGGTACAGCCTCTGTCAATTATTACTCCCAGAAGTTTTAGTGTGGGTTGAATGGGGTATGAGATCAAGTTTATTACTAGATTTGTTAAGGTTGTAGTTTTGTTGTTTTCTAGGAGGATGAAGTTTGTTTTGTCAGGGTTAAGTTTTAATTTGTGCTCTATCATCCATGTTGCTACTGTTTCGAGTGTTTTGTGTATTGTGCTTGTCATGGTGAGTTCTGGGTAGTCAAAGGGGAGGAGAATAGTGATGTCATCTGCATAGCTGTATAGCTGTATAAAGCAAAAGGGAACTGCAGACGATGTACAAGATGCAGGCAATATTTATTAAAAAAAGAATTGCAGTGATATTACAACCTTATTACCAACCTAGGGACCCAACATGGTCCGTGTTTCGGACAACATTCCTTCCTCTGGGGTCCTAATAGATATAAACGTATCGGTCATGAAATTATACATATAAGTTTGGGACAATAATAACATTACATGTTAATCTCTGAATAAATAGTGCATAAATTGCAAAAAGTACTAGCAATAGGAACCAATAAAAGAACATATATAAGAAAAATATATGTAATGTTATCATTGTCCCAAACTTATATGTATAAGGTTGGTAATAAGGTTGTAATATCACCGCAATTCTTCTTTTAATAAATACTGCCTGCATCTTGTACATCGTCTGCAGTTCCCTTTTGCTTTTTGCTTCGCTTCTTGTTATACTGCAGATCCTGTTTTGTTGGATTCTTTATTGTGTAGCTGCATAGCTGTATGCCATGTTTGTCTAGGTAGGAGCTGAGGGAGGCTATGTATATATTGAATAGTGTGGGTGATAGGGGTGATCTGATCCTTGGGGAACTCTGCAGGGGTTGGACCATGGTTCTGATTTTTCTTGCATTGTTTTAACCCTGTAGGTTCTGGATTGTAGGAAGCCTTTGAACCATGCAAGTACCTTGCCTGAGATTCCTATGGAGTCTAGAGTTTGTAGAAGAATGTCGTGATCTACCAGGTCGAAGGCTGCAGAGAGGTCTAGTTGTATGAGCAGGTTTTTCTTGCCTGTACAGAGGTATTGTCTAGCAGTGTCCATTAATGTTCCTAGTAGGGTCTCCGTGCTCTGGAAGTGGAAGATGATATTTTCTTTCTCAAGGGACCCTCGGCTACAAGAGGGCACCCGCTCAAACTCAGGGGCGGAAAATTTCATGGCGACACCAGAAAGTATTTCTTCACAGAAAGAGTGGTTGATCATTGGAACAAGCTCCCAGTGCAGGTGATCGAGGCAGACAGCGTGCCAGACTTTAAGAATAAATGGGATACCCATGTGGGATCCCTACGAGGGTCAAGATAAGGAAATTGGGTCATTAGGGCATAGACAGGGGGTGGGTAAGCAGAGTGGGCAGACTTGATGGGCTGTAGCCCTTTTCTGCCATCATCTTCTATGTTTCTATGTTATGTTTCTGAAGCCAGGCTGTGGGGTGGAGTAAGTTGTGATTATCTAGGTATGAGGTTAAAGTTTTGGCTACGAGGCCTTCCATCAGTTTGATGTACAGTGGGATTGAGGCTATGGGTCTGTAGTTGGATGGTTGGTCCATTGCTCCTTTGGGGTCTTTTAATATCGGAGTTATGATGATTTCGCTGAGTTCTTGTGGGAAAGAATGTATCCATTATAGAAGCAGGGAGCGGAAAAATGTACTTGAGGTTTTCAGTAGGTATGAGAGGCAATGGTTAAGGTCGCAAGCTGCATGGCTGTATTTATTATATAGATTGTTGAAGTCTGACCATTGTATGGGTGAGAAATGGGAACAGGTTCTATCTGCTGCGACTGGTTCTTTCTCTGTAGGGGGAAGTGATGTCTCTATGTGTTCTGTTGAATGAGGCTCTGATGTTTGCGATCTTGTTTTTGAAGTATGTGGCTAAGAGGGTAGCTGAAGGAGGGGGGGAGTTGTTGGCTATGTAGGGTGTGGTGTTTGTGAGAACTTTTAGTAGCTGGAATAGCTTTTTTGTGAATTGGGGTCTTTCTCCTATTTGTTTTGAGTAGTATGACTTCCTCTTTTCTTTCAGTTTTTGTTTGTATTTTCGGTTTGTTACTACATTAATGTGTGGTAATGCTAACAGAATAAACTAGTGTTAATTATTGCAAACTGTAGAGGTCTGCAGAAAAAGTACAGAACTGATAAATTGCTAATACAGGATAGGAAGGGAGAGAGGATAAGACATTTCCGAAGGAAACGATGCCTTCAGTAACTGTAAAGTATGATGATCCTGTAATAAGGCAAAAGAGCTTTGTTGAAATAACTATCTGAGAACACAGCAGCTCCATAATGTGCTGGCTCAGTGTTTACAGTATAATGGACAATAACTTATTGAAAGGGTGAGGGCATAAGAATAACCAAATATGGGAAGTAGGGTTGGGGGTCGGAATGAGAGTAATGGGAGAAATAAGAAGGGGTGTGGAAATCGGAAGGGTAGAGGGAAACATTTGATAGGTTGTGAACTGTTACTGCTCTAACCAATGAGCAGACAGGCAGGAGGGACTAAGGAATTTGTGGACACCCTCTTGCAAGAGCAACTACTGTAATAAAATCATCTGCTTTATTCAAAACCTTTCCAGAGTATCCTTATGAGCTGTTTTCTTGTTTCTCACAAAAGTTTTATTAGAAAATTCTGGTAGTGTTCTTTGTTAGAAAACTTGTCCATTTGTGTAATATCATGAACAGCTACTTTCAGGGAACACCTTTTAAAAGTAAACAATTTTGTTTTGTATGATTCTGTTGGTTTTCTTGTTCCCTACAGTCTCTCTGATCTGTGCTTTCCTTTAGGTGTGGGATGTGACAATGCAGGACCTGTGCTCCGGGGAAATCAACCTTGATATGTTCAGAGGGTTGATTTTTGTTGGTGGATTCAGCTATGCTGACGTTTTAGGTTCTGCAAAAGGTAACTACATAATGCAAGGCCACATAGAACTAAGGAATACAGAGTGAATGAACAAGTAAAGGGGAGAGGACTGAGGGTAGAAAACTGGAGGGATTAAGTGGACATGTTACAGAGAGGGATAAATAGATGAGTTTTATTGCTTCTTAAGTAAACTGAAAGAGCAGGGTAAATTGAAATTTGGTTGTAAAATAGATGGGGAGTTGTTGAGAAATAAAGAGATAGAGATTAGGGATAGAAAGCAAAATAGTGGGATGAAGGAAAGGAGAGAGATGAGAGAAAGGTGGTGTTGATTTTTATTGTCTGTTTCTTCAGCTTGACTTCTCTTTCCTGCCCTCAGGTTGGGCTGCCTCTGTACTGTTTAATACTGCTGTCTGTGCACAGTTCAAGAAATTCAAACATCGCAAAGATACCTTCAGCTTGGGCATTTGCAATGGCTGCCAGCTGATGGCACTATTGGGATGGGTAGTCCCAGCCATCAAGGAAGAGGAGGATTTAGGAAATACAGGTGAGACATTCAGGAATAAAACTTTGAACTCATACTTGCCTTTGCAAAGAACTAACACCTCTCAATGGAGCTTTTCAAGTTTTTTTGAAAACATTTAATACATGAACCTTTCTCATTAGGTGGTTAAAGCAGTGGGTTGAGAACCTCAAGAACTGGGTTCAATTCCCACTATGACTCCTTGTGACCCTGGGCAAGTCACCTAACCCTCCATTGCCCCAGGTACAAAATCTTAGATTGTGATCCCACTAGGGACAGAGAAAGTACCTGCATTATAATAAATGTAAACAAACGTAACAAAAATGTATTTATATATCACAATACCTTGTGGTTCGATAAAACTGAACATTATCGGTGAATTACATATAGAAAATCATACAGTTATTAAATTGCTTACAAATGTTTAGAAAACAGAAAAGTTTTCAACATCTTTTTAAAATTCATATAAGATATTGAAAATAAAACTAAAGGACAAAACCACTCTCTGACTCTACCAGGAAACACTCGATGACTGGAACGCGTTGCCAGAGGATGTGGTAAGAGCGGAGAGCGTAGCTGGTTTTAAGAAAGGTTTGGACAAGTTCCTGGAGGAAAAGTCCATAGTCTGTTATTGAGAAAGACAAGGGAGAAGCCACTGCTTGCCCTGTATCGGTAGCATGGAATTTTGCTACTCCTTTGGTTTTGGTCAGGTACTGGTGACCTGGATTGGCCACCGTGAGAATGGACTACTGGGCTTGATGGACCATTGGTGTGACCCAGTAAGGCTATTCTTATGTTCTTAAAGTTGGTATATGAAATCCAAAGCCCTTTTCATTTCTTTCTTTCCTTTTGTTGTTTGCCCTAATTCATATTATTTCTCTCACTTAGTGTTCCCCCTACTCTTCCTTCTCCTCTGTGTTTTGTGATTTTATCATGTGTCTCTCCCCACAGAGGGTGAAGCTCTCAATCAAGGTGTCCTCCTAAGTCACAATCTCTCAGGGAGGTTTGAGTCCCGGTTTGTCACTGTTGGAGTGCAGGAGAGCCCCTCGATCCTGCTACAGGGAATGGCTGGGTCCACCCTAGGTGTCTGGGTGGCACACGGAGAAGGTACTAAGCAGAAAGGGAGAATAGAGTGGCAGCTGTGGGGTTGAGGGGAGAGAAACATGCTGATTTTCCTCCTCTATTTGACCCTTCTTATTCCAGGTCATATGCATTTTCGCTCAGAGAAGCTTCTCTGCCATACTGTGTCTCATGGATTGGCCCCTCTGCGGTATGTGGATGACAGTGGGGTCCCGACAGAAGAGTATCCCTTGAACCCAAATGGCTCTCCACTTGGCATTGCTGGGCTCTGTTCCCTAGATGGTCGCCATCTAGCCCTCATGCCACATCCTGAACGCTGTGTTATGCCTTGGCAGTGGCCTTGGATGCCACAGGAGTGGCGCAGGAAGCTGACTGTCTCACCGTGGATGCGTTTGTTCCAGAATGCCTATGCCTGGTGCATGCAAGATACCAATGTAATAGAATGAGAAACTTTTAAAGAAAACATTTCTGATGACGCAAATGTTCTCAGCATCTTAGTGCTCAACTCTTAATCTACTCTCTTCATCTCACTGCTTTTCTAGAAATGGAAATGCTGTCTCCTGGGACTAAAAATTCATCTTAGGAGTAGATTTGAGAGGATGAGCAAATATTATTTCTTGTACTATCTGAATCCATCTGCCACGCCCCTTCCCTTGTTCAAATGTAGGCTGAAAACCCACCTTTTTGAGATAGCCTTCAACTCATAATTCTAGTCCCCACTGCGGAGGGATGCAAGCAGTCTCCCAGAAGAGGTGGTAGAGACAGAGACTGTGTCTGAATTCAAAAGGGCCTGGGATAGGAACGTGGGATATCTCGGAGAGAGAAAGAGATAATGGTTACTGGGGATGGGCAGACTGGATGGGCCATTTGGCCTTTATCTGCCATCATGTTTCTATGTTTCTAGGCCCTCTCCTCACCACCCTAACCAGCAGTTTAACCATCTCATCTAATTGTAACTCTTACCCTGGCATCCTGTTTGTCTGTCTTGATTGTTTAGATTTTAAGCTCTTTTGAGCAGGGACTGTCTCCTTTGTGACTCTGTACAGCGCTGCATACATCTGGTAGCGCTCTAGAAATAATTAATAGTAGTAAAGTACAGCATTCACTCTGAAAGCTTTTTAATTTGTTTTGATCATGAAGATTACCCTATATTTCATATTTCCTTTCAATTCATCACAGTGAACTGTGAAATCAAAGAGTTGGAAATTGTCCTGTTTCCTTCTTGGAAGGAGTTTTTTTAAGGGTAAACTGAATTTTCATCTTCATTGAAATGCCTATTTATAACGGCTTCAACATCTACCTCAGGGTGGCAACAAGAAGATCTAGTCATTTCTTGCTTGCAAGCGATTCCCAAAGATGTGAAGAAAGAGTGAGTTTCCAATGTATATCAATGATAGGAGAGACTTCCTTGGAGGAGGGAAGGCTTTCGTTGCAGACTTATCTCTAGTCCTATGAATGTTAGATATCTCTCATGGGCTTAGTTCTTGGTTATCAATAAACTTGCAATATTTGTGTTTTACTATCTGGCTCAAAATTCCCTTTATCTTTTAAATAAATAAATAAATCTTCCTGCCCAGGACCAGAAAGTAGTGGGAAAAGAAGGTTTCTCCTTCTGAGATCATACAGTGGGATTTGAAAACAAATGGAATCAGGCCTCTGTTTAGTGTAGGTATTTGGTGCCTTCAAAATGTGTCTTTTGATGTGAATCTTCTCACATTTGATCTCTGTTTCTACATTGCAAAATATTCAAAGCAATTTAAGTGGGCAAGAGATCCTCCTGCCCATATTTCTCTGTGTATGCTAATTTACAATGAACAAATTGTATTATACAAATATCACTGTAACCCATATTGACCAAATACTGTATAACTTGTTTTGTCTTTTATTATGTATGTAAGCTCTCTGGGAAGCATGGGATGTAAAACCAAATAAATAAATTGTCTATGCTGCTGATATTTAGCAGCACTTAACTGGACAATAGTGCTGAATATTGACATTCGTCAGCCATCTTGAAAGTGAGGAGATGAGGGGCAGAGTCAGGGAGGATCTAGGAATTGTGGGTGCCTTCAGTATTCAGTTCCATTGCCTGCATAGTTAACCAGGTATGAAGGACCACATAAAAAAACAGCCCTGATAGCTATATGGCTACCAGCACTGAATATCGGCCTCTGCGAGCAGAGTGCAGTGTCCTCCTAACCTCTCCAATCACCCCTAACTCCTGACACATTTGTTGGACCTCCCTCCCAACCCCTGAAACATTCACTGCTTTGCTCTGACTTCCCAATACATTCCTGGCCCTCCTCTCTCCCTGTCAACATAATCACTAGACCCCCAAGCCTCCCAGACACAATCACTGGACCCCTCTGAGTTGCCCTCCAATATTATTGGTAGAGACCCCCAAAGCCTTCTGTAGTCCCTAGTGGTCCAGTGGGGCAATGGGGGCAGTAGCAAACCCAATTTGCTTCTTTCCCTAGCTGCTGCATAATGAAAATGGCTACTGCAATCTTTAGCAGTAGTTTTGAAGTATTAGTATTACTTGGGGGGGAGGGGGGAGGGTCCACCAATTGTGACATGGAAAGGGGGAATGTAAACTCCACATATATGGTTCCTAGCCAATATTTGGCTGGGGAATATCCAAGTTGAACATGAGCTGCATAAATTCTGTCAGTCTACTGAGTCTGGTCAGATGCCAGTATTCAGTTTCTGGTGCTTAGAGACATGGCCCGATGTTGAACATCAGAGCCCAATTTAGACAGCAACAATCGATGTTTAAAAATGACAACTGCCGCTGGCTGAATTTTGACTGAATAGTGTTTACAAACAAACATTACATATAATAAGTTTAAGTGATACAGTAGTGTGTGAGACTGATGGCAGTAATGAGGTTGGAATTCATGTCTGCAAGTGTCACAGCTGTAATACCTCTAGGTTATCATGTGGTAAAACTGGTGACATCCTCCAGAAAATGATGGATAGGAGGATAGAAGAACAGCCCAATATGTCGTTTCAAGACTTGTTACAAGCCGCAATAAGGGGCTGATGAAGAAAAACCTCATTGGAAGGGAGAACAAATGTACCAAAGAGCAAGAGTTGAAATAAAGCCTGAAACTTTGTTAGAAATAAAAAAGACTTCAGTACGTGTGAAGGAGCAGAAAAAGATTCATTTCTTCAGGATATTTCTAAAACGTTATTACAGATAGAACAAAACTAGGAAATATTTATGGAATCCCAACAATAGACCTGGAAGATCTCGGAATAGTATAGCGAAATTTAATGATAAAGAAAGGAGATTTCAAAAATTGTACATTAACAATGGCAGAGGCGAGGAGCTGTTGATTTTATCTGTTACAACTGTGACCTTCCTGGTCACATAGCAAGACACTGTTTGAGTGAAAAGATCAAACCCAGCTGAACTGGAACTTGAGTCTAGTAGGGTTGCAGTTTATTGTTCCCACGGTATACCGTCAATAGCGCGCAGGACAATTGTGCACCGACAACTCTGCTCTGACCAGTGCGTGCATGAAAGGAGCCGGATTTTCATGGTGCAATTGTAAGTCACCCCCCGTCAATGAAAGCACCCCCCAAATCACCCTGAGAGCGAAAACGGGAAGGCAAGGGCGGCACATAGGAGTACTGTACGCAAATGTCAGGGTGGAATTGTCAGCGCGCAAATGTCCTATGCGCATTTGACGGGTCACCATTTAACTTAGTACCACATCCAAAACAGAGTTGGATTTTCTGTGTCTTTTCTGAGCAGCTCAAACATTAAACCAAGTTTTTCTGACATGTTAACACACTCTGACAAGCCTTTAACATCAGAGCAGAAAATGCAAACCACCCTACAGTATATAATTTCATCAGGAACAGGTAAAAGTTAAAATCAAAGATTAATACAGAGCCTTTTGAAAACAACAATCTTAAACCCACAATACGAAGGTATCACTGGAACTTTTCTCTCTGCCTATGCATGAATAGTACACAGAGACTGTTCACCAAATTAAGTTTCATCCAGTCAATAACCACAATTTTTTTAAGGTTCAAGGTCTTTTGATTCCTGTCTCACTTTGTCTGATATCCAGGTGCAAATCTTCAATCAACAAAGCTGCACATAGCCTTTTGGGGCAGATTCTATAAATAGCATCCCGATAGTAGGTGTTCTACCGCTGTCTAACCAGCCAATAGAGATGCATGTTTTCTATAAAATTTAAAAAAACAACCCTGAGGCAGGTGCCTACACTGTAGGTGTTTGTCGCTGCTAAGGGAGATGCGTTAGGACACTTAAGTTTGCCCAAGGCTGGGCATGTATGTGGTTTTGCCCAGAAGTGGCCTTGGGTGAGCTTAAGCAGCACTAGCCATCTCCCTAGGGCACGACAGGTGTCTGAAATGTAGGCTAGCAAAATGCTGGCCTACATTTCAGATACACATGGCCGCTGAGCTGATCGCCACAATCAGCTGAGTAGCCATGGCAGGGAACCCCCATGACATCGGCCAGCAGGAGGGATGCCCACTCCCTCCTACGCCTGAAGTACCCCAGCAAATGGGATGCCCACTCCCTCCTGCCACCCCACCAGAACTTCCCAACCCCCCCCCAACATGTAGATTCCCTGGAACCCCTAAGCCCCCCACACCCCTTGGTATCTTTCCTGGAGACAGTCCGGCCAGAGGGATGCATACACCCTCCGGCCAGCAGGCCTGCTGCTCCAAAATGGTGGGTCTCCCCCTTCCCAGTGCATTCTGGGACCCTGATTGGCTCTGTAGGGCCTTAGGTATTTGGCCAATTGGAGTCTTAGGCCACACCCACTGCATCCCAGGATGCATTGGGAAGGAGGCCTAATACTCTGATTGGACCATGTGCTTTAGGCCCCACCCCAGTTCATTCCAGAATGCACCAGGAAGGGGAAGGCTTGCTATTTTGGAGTAGTAGGTCTGCCGACTGGAGGGTGTATGCATCCCTCCTGTCGGACTGTCTTTGGGAAAGGTACACGGGGTTTGGGGGGCTTAGGGTTTCCAGGGGAGTCTACAGGTTTGGAGGGTCTGGAGGGGGGGTGTTGCACGTTGGGGGGGGGGGTTGGGAAGTTCCGGGGGGGTGGCAGGAGGGAGTGGGCATGCCTTCTGCTGGGGGACTTCGTGAGGGGTTCACTGCTGCAGCAGTGAAAAATCAAAATATGTTTAACTTGCTTTTTTTTACCAAACTTTTCAAACCACCCTCATAAATAAACATGCTTTAAAACATAGGGCTCCTTTTACTAAAGTGTACTAGTGGTTTTAGCGTGCGCTACAATGCCACGTGCGCTAAACGCTAACACTTCCATACAGCTTGCGTTAGTATTTCTCATTTAGCGCATGGTTTGCGCTTGCTAATCTTGAGCACACGCTAAAAACGCTAGCGTACCTTAGTAAAAGGAGCCCATAAACAACTTAAAAATTCAATAAATAGCTTTAAAATAAAATACCAACCCCCACATCAAAACTTTGGCGATCATTTTTCTTGCCCTAAAACTTTGGAACGATCTCCCTCCAGTAGTTTGGTCTGAGCTTTCCTTTACCAGATTTCAGAATCTTCTCAAAGTGTGCTACTTTGCTTGAGCTATTTCATGATCACTCTCTAATAATTTGATTTTGAGTTACCCTTTTCCAAATTTACATATATTCTAAAACAAATAAATGAATAAAACTTTCTACTCACTATTTTTAATCCTATGATGGCCAATTGGGGGACTAGATTGCCTAGCAGATGATATATTTAAATTTAGGCTTTTTGGATGGCCTTGTAAGAATGATATTCCTTTACCCATTATATTTTTGGAGTTTCTTGTCTTATTTATGTGAATTATTCTATTATACACCACTTAAATATAATTTCATAGTATATAGGCAGTATAAAAAGTCTCAATAAACAAACATACTGAAATAAAATCTGAGTCTTCTTATCAAATTTTAAAACAAGGCTCAAAATCTGGTTATTCACACTGACTTTTACCACATAAGCTTGCTTTTTTTCTTTCTTTTCCTTTCCTTCGTAGTTGACCATCTCTTGTGCCTTGTATTGTAAACCATTTTGATGCAATTTTACAAGTGGTGATATATCAAGCCCAATAAATAAATTGCATAAGTGCCTTATAATATCAACTTTGATGGGGAGAGTATGGCGCAGTGGTTAAAGCTACAGCCTCAGTACCCTGAGGTTGTGGGTTCAAACCCACGCTGCTCCTTGTGACCCTGGGCAAGTCACTTAATCCCCCTATTGTCCCAGGTACATTAGATAGATTGTGAGCCCGCCAGGACAGAGAGGGAAAACTGCTTGAGTACCTGAATAAATGCATGTAAACTGTTCTGAGTTGGGAGAACGGTATAGAAAATTAAATAAATAGTAATCTTAGTTATGGTTTGTAAACTTTATATTCATATGTGTGATAGAACATTTAATAATCGTACATCTAAAGTTATATCTGATGTTGAGATTATTTATAATCCGCTCAGAACTGTGGATGTAGCGGAATATATTTTAATAAACATTAAGAAAAGTTTCATCATGTACCGACTTGTTCTAAGTTTCTAAAGGAAAAGTTGTAATAAGTATACAAATTCTTACTATCCCCATTGTGTTTTATAATTCTTGTAGAGCAAATGGTGATGATATGTAATTTTATTGATGTGATATATAATTTAAAGCATATGGGTTCAATTATGAAGCCTAGGGCCTATAATGTATGAGAGATTACTATAAATTTGTAGCCCTTTTGACTTGAATTTCTTGTTTCCTGGGGCTGGATGTAAGGGGGGGCAATAAATTCCCCTTACTAGAAGTGGCTGCAAGGGCCAAACTATGTCTGACAGCAATAAATAGCAGTAGAAAGAGATTGTATTTTCCATGACACTGTTCTGAATAGGAGATATTGAAGTGGTTAACGGAGGGGATTTTCTTGGGAGTGCTTTGGTTCAAAAGAAGTAACTGGGCTCTAGAGAGGATTCTGAGAAGCGAGAGGCCTTGGCATGTGGAAAAGAGGTTCACTGTAGTGTTTTGTGTGAGTTCTGTTCTCCACAAATCCATAAGGAGGGTTCAAAGAGCTGCAGAAGATTCCATAAGTCTAGAAGAAGAAAAAAATTTGAAGAGGAAGAAGGCTGGTGAGAAGTTTGGCCATTAGCCCAGGAATAAGCCACAAGAATTCAAGGAGATGAGAGATCTGGATTTTTCTTGTGGAGATGAAAATTGGAATTCACTGTGAAGAAGAAAAGAGTTTGAGAATTATTGTACTGTATTTTCCTTCTTTATATACTGAAGTGATAATCTTTTATTTATACTGCACAAAATAATTTTATCAGTAAAATCCCTTTTATGAGAATAGCCAATTGGACTGAAACTTTGTTGTTTTGGAAGAGACTAATTGTGAGAGAAGAATATATCTTTCTTTCTGCCCAACATGGGCACAGTAGTATTTAATATGGTATGCCTATTCCTACCTACCTGGCTATAGCAAAGGAGATACCCCAGGGTAAGGCAAAAAAAAGGTAATCTCCTAGTTTTTTTGATGTTTTCTCAGCAACTGCTTTGAATTTCAATAAGAAATTTTATGTACTTATTTAGGGCCCTTTTTATCAAACTGCGCTAGAGGTTTATAGCGTGAGGGAAATGCTCCGATTCTCATAGAATTCTTTTGAGCATCAGATCACTTGCTTCGCTGGCCCACACTAAAAATCTCTGGCGCAGCTTGGTAAAAGGGGAAGTTAGTCATCATACTTACATATTACTATTAAACAACAATTAATTATCTTAAGCTATATCGATGTTACTGACATTTCATTGTTACTGCCTAGTGATTTTTGCATGTTAAAAATATTAAGCTAAAGCATAATAAAATAACCTAAATGATACGATTGACAATGTGTCCAAATCTTGCTATCACTGTGAATGCTCAGCAGTGGTGTAGCCACGGGTAGGCCAAGGCCTGCCCACGTAGTAGCAGCAAAGCTATGAGGTAGCAGGACAGGATCCCCAACAGCTAAAAACTTCTGAAACCTCTCCCTTCCGCCTACTCTTAAACAGAAGATCTTTACCGGCAGTGAGTAGTGTGAGGATAATCGATTGCAATCAAATGATTAGTTTTTCCTTGTTCTGCTCAAGAATTTTTGCCTTCATCTTTGACATCGTCCAATGTTAGCCTTCTGGTTTGCCTGTCTATTCATGTTTTGGGTGTTATATTTGATTCTACCCTATTCTTTCAGCCTCATATCTCAGCAGTAATGAGAAGATGTTTCTTCCATTTGAAATAAGTGAGATCAATTAAATAACTCTTGAGTGAGTGCAATTTGCATTTTTTTTGGCATACTTCGGTAATTTCTAATTTAGACTATTGTAATTCTGTGTTGAGGGGTATAAAAGATAAGGACATGCGACATCTTCAGTTAGTGCAAAACATTGCTGTAAAATTACTGTTAGGTGGCTCAAAATTTGATCATGTTAGCCCTTTGCTGCAGGCTGAGCAGTGGATTCCTGTAAAGTATCGAGTTATTTTAAAACTAATTTTGTTTGTTTTTCAGGTACGATTGTGAAGATTACCATATTTTTTTGGTTCAATATATAGTGTTGTATGCCCTGGGATGATTGGTATGTTCGGTCCAACTTTCTGTGCTGCAGATTCTCTTCTTTCATCAGGTTCCTGGCTCTGCTATAAAGGATGATTTATGGTCTGTAGTGGGTCCAGTGCTATGGAATCAATTACCTGAGGCACTATGTGTGGTTTCGTCATTGCCCATATTTAAAGGCTGACTTAAGGCCCATTTGTTTCAAATTGCTTTCTCAAATATGAGAGCTTTGTTGTTAATGGTTGCTGTGCTGGGGACCTGAAGAGGATATCAGGAGACAATTTGCTTTTATTTTTACTTTTAACATTGGAGGGCTTTCTTTTCTGCCTTTTAAATTTTATTGTATCAGCTTGTATGGACCCTGTGCCCTAAACGTTTGAGAAAAAATAATAAATCAGAACTTGAACCTGAACCATGACCCTGCATTTATTAGTATTAAATTTTAGCTGCCAAATTCGAGACCATTCTTCAAGCTTTGCTAGATCCTTCCTCATAATATCCACACCTTCCTGTTGCAGATTTTGGCATCATCTGCAAAGAGGCAAACCTTACCAAACAGGCCTTCAACAATATCACTTACAAAAATGTTAAAAAGAACAGGTCCAAGAATCGAACCGTGTAGCCCACCTCTGGTAACACCCCTTTTCTTAGAATGAGCTCCATTTAACGTTACCCTCTGTTGCCTTCCACTCAACCAGTTTCTTACCCAGTTTGTCACTTTGGGGCCCATACCAAAGAGCATTCAGTTTATTTATTAGTTACTTTTGTGTAACAGTGTCAAAGGCTTTGCTAAAATCTTAATATATTGCATCTAGTGCTCTCCCTTATCCAAGTCTCTGGTCACTCAGTCAAAGAAATTGATCAGATTTGTCTGACAAGACCTGCATCTAGTGAAACCATGTTACCTCGGGTCCTATAACCCTTTGGATTCCAGAAATTTAACTACTGTCTGTTTTAAAAGTGTTTCCATTAATTTACTTACCACAGAAGTCAGACTTGTGGGCCTACCTCTGCCTTACTTCCACTTTTGTGGAGAGGGATCACATCTACCCTTCTCCAGATCTCCAATACCACTCCTGACTCTAGAGAAACATTAAAAAGGTCAGCCAGTAGAGCTGCCAGAACTAGGGTTACCAGATTTTCCGTTTGGAAAATCCAGAACCCCTAGACCCACCCCCAGGCTCACCCAGTTCCACCCAGCCCTGCCCCCTGCTGCCTGCTCTTGTCGGGTAGGAGGGCGTCCATGCATGTGCAGATGCCCTCCTGCTGGCACAATGTGGAGAAAAGCTTTTCAAAACCCGTTCAAACTCCCGGACATGCTACTATGCTCTCCTATTCTTACTCTAAATCAGGGGTGTCAAAGTCCCTCCTCGAGGGCTGCAATCCAGTCGGGTTTTCAGGATTTCCCCATTGAATATGCATGAGATCTACTGTATTTTAAAAGAGTACAGATGATAACCCTTTTTTTTAGAATAGGGGTGGTGATAAAGACATCATGTTTGGGAAGATCGGAGGAACCAGGTAAAGAGAGCGACCTGCAATCAGATGGCTGGACATGTTCATGTGTTCAGTTTTGGAGACCGTATCTGGCGAAGGACGTAAGAAGACTTGAGGCGGTCCAGAGGAGGGCGACGAAAATGATAGGAGGCTTGCGCCAGAAGACGTATGAGGAGAGACTAGAAGCCCTGAATATGTATACCCTAGACTAGAGGAAAGGAGAGACAGGGGAGATATGATTCAGACGTTCAAATACTTGAAGAGTATTAACGTAGAACAAAATCTTTTCCAGAGAAAGGAAAATGGTAAAACCAGAGGATATAATTTGAGGTTGAGGGGTGGTAAATTCAGGGGCAATGTTAGGAAATTCTACTTTACGGAGAGGGTGGTGGATGCCTGGAATGCGCTACCGAGAGAGGTGGTGGAGAGTAAAACTGTGACTGAGTTCAAAGAAGCATGGGATGAACACAAAGGATTTAGAATCAGAAAATAATATTAAATATTAAAGTTTTTCCCCCGTTTTTTGAGGGAAAACTGCTAACTTGGATGGGCTTATATTCAAGTATATATGAAGAATGCAGTACAAATGAAAGCTGGAAAACCAGCAGGAAATCAGAAGTTCACCAGGTAGCTTCACTCATCTACTTTGAAAGAAAGGTTAGCTTTAAAATGTCAAATCTATTTTTTTATTTTAGCCCGTCCTCCCAAAGGAGCCCAGAATGGGTTACAATATTACATTTACAGTATAAGTAAAACAAACTTTGTTGAGAAAACAAACTTGGTGGACATAGAGGTATAAATTTCAGCTTTTACAGTATAGTCATACCATACAGATTTGGAGATATAGGCAGTGGACATAGGGTGTTTTAAAGATTGCAGTATTTTCTGAGAAGACAAAGGTGCAGTAGCGGTTTAACGCGTGGAATACCGCACGTTAAACTGCCTGCCACGCTAGTACCTAACACCTCCATTGACGAGGTGTTAGGATTTTAGGCTGCCGCGGGGGTTAGTGCGTGATGATAGCGCGCCTTGATAAAAGGAGCCCATAGTCTATGGTGGTTTAAATTACATCATTTCCCGTATGGACATAGCCTAACATAGGTAAGATAGCTTTGTAGGTTTGTGCGTCTTTGAAGTATGGTGGTTTTTTGGTCCGATGGTCTGACGTAAAGGTCAGTCAGGGATGCAGATGTAAGCTAAGGAGCTGGATTTGTAAAGAGGAAGGTTTTCACGGCCTTCCTGAAGTTCCATAGACGGTTTAAAGATCTGACAGATCTTGGTGTGCCATAATCTGGGTATGAAATGGGAATAAGAGCATTTCCGGGCTGTTTCAGATGTGAGTGAGTGACTGGGTGGAATGACTAGCTGTTTCTCTGCTTGGGAACTCAGTGATCATTTGGGGATATAAATTTGTAGCTTTGATGCTATGTAGCTTGGTGTCATCTTGTGGATTGTCTTGAAAACTAGAACCAGAGCTTTAAAGACGCATCGTTTTCGGATAGGCAGCCAATGCATGGTGACATGGTTGTGGAAACCCAGGTTTTTCAGGAGTCGGATTGCAGCGTTCTGCAAGCCTTGGAGACGGGAGATGGTTTATGCGGGTAAGCCTACTAGTAGCATGTTGCAATAGTCAAAGCGGGATAATACTAACAGATATAGTAGCTGGGCAAAATCATTCTCTGAGAAATAAGCATGGATGCACTTTAGCTGGTGTAGGTAATAGAAACATGAAGACACTAATTTTGATACATGATCTGAAAGCGACAGGTTAGAATCGAGAATCACTCCCAAGCTGCGAACGTTGTCTTTGGCTGTAAGGGTGTCATTTCCCCAGGAGAGGGATGGGCGGGGGTATGTGCAGGAATCCTTGTGTATCCAGAGAAGTTCGCTTTTTGATGTGTTGAGCTGTAGTTTGTGTGCAGTCATCCAGTTCTTTATTTCAGTTAGGCAGCAATGAAGTTTTTTTATTTGTGCATCTCGATGTTGACCTAGGGCAGGGGTCTCAAAGTCCCTCCTCGAGGGCCGCAATCCAGTCGGGTTTTCAGGATTTCCCCAATGACTATGCATGAGATCTATGTGCACGCACTGCTTTCAACGCATATTCATTGGGGAAATCCTGAAAACCTGACTGGATTGTGGCCCTCAAGGAGGGACTTTGAGATCCCTGACCTAGGGGGAGGTAGAGCTATATGTCATCTGCATAAGAGTGGATCTTGATTTGATATTTTTCTGCGATGTCGAGTACTGGTTTGATGTACAGGTTGAAGAGGAGTGGGGATAGCAATGCACCCTAGGGGTACTCCATAGCAGAGAGGTTTTGGTTCTGATAAGGAGGGTCTTAGTAGTAATTTCTGAAATCTTTCTTTTAAGAAGGAGGAGAACCATGACAGTGCGACATCACAGATTCCGATGGAGAGTAGTCTAGATAGGAGACGGGAGTGATCAATAGTATCAAAAGCAGCACTCAGGTCTAGTAGTACCAGCAATGTGTCTTTACCCTCATCGAGGATTTTCCAGCTGTCATCTACAATGTCTAGAAGTACCGTTTCTGTGCTGTGGTACTTCCTGAATCCTGATTGGAAATTGGAGAGGGAGGTGTTAGTTTCCATGAAGTCTCACAGTTGTGCGAGTACTATCTGTTCTAGTACTTTTGAGACAAATGGGAGGTTTGAGACTGGTCTATAGCTGCTTGGATTGTCCGGATCCATGTTGGATTTTTTCAGGAGTGGTCTTACTATGGCAGATTTTCAGCTCTGAGGTATTATTCCCGACTGTAGGGACTCGTTAATTAGGGGTAAAATGGAGTTCAGGAAAGATTCATTGGTAGCTAGCAGTGTAGTAGATGGGCACGGGTCCAAGATTGAGGTTGTGGGGGTGTAGGGAGACTTTTGTACCTTTAAGGTCATCAAAGGATACTGGTTTGAAGCCATTTAGAGTATCTAACTTGCATGGGTTGTTGTGTGGTGTAGTTTTTGGGATGTTTGGCAGGGCTTTGGCTTCTAAGTCTAGTGATTCTGAGAAGGTTAGAGTGTTTCTCGCACTGATTTGATGCTCTTGAGAAATATACAATTTGGATATATAACAATTTATGAACTTTCATTAAAGCTGGGTACACATTTGTTTCAAGATAATTAAATATAATGGGACAAATTTGCACACTGCCTCAGGTGAGTTACAACAGAAAAGTAAGCGCTGAGCAATAATAAAACGATTTTGAACTAGAAGAGGTAGAAAGGCTGTAACAATGTACACTACCCCTTTAAATAAGTACTGTACACAGGGCCGCCATCAGGGCAGTACCACCAGTCCTGCATTCAGGGGCCCGGAGCTGACAGGGGGCCCGGGCTCCCCCAGGGTCCTAGGCCACAGTCTAGGGGGAGGGGCGGTCCGCCCCACGTGGACAGGAGAGAGCTGGACGGGGGACCCGCGGAGTTCAATACATCTCGAGCCGCGAGGCTCGTCTTCTGTTCCTGCCTGCCCTGCCGCTCACATATAGCCGATCGCAAGTGTTCCCCGATGTCAGCGCTGACGTCGGAGGGAGGGCTTAAGCAAAGCCTGCCCTCCGACGTCAGCGCTGACGTCGGAGAATACTTCCGGTCGGCTATTTGTGCGCGGCAGGGCAGGCAGGAACAGAAGACGAGCCTCTCGGCTCGAGATGTATTGAACTCCGCGGCTCCCCCGTCCAGCTCTCTCCTGTCCACGTGGGGCGGACCGCCCCTCCCCCTAGACTGTGGCCTAGGACCCTGGGGGAGCCCGGGCCCCCTGTCAGCTCCGGGCAGGAAACAGAAGACAAGCCTCGCGGCTTGAGCTTCGTTTTGCTGAGAAAGTTGCAAAGATGGGCTGGGAGGCAAACGCGGAACACAAAAGGGGGGAGGGAGTGCATTTTGGACACAAGGCATGAACTTGGGAGAGAGGAAGGGAGGGAAAGAGATGCTGAGGTGGGGGAGAGAATGGGTTTTTGGACACAGAAGGCATGGACTTGGGAGAGAGAAAGGGAGGGAAAGAGATGCTGAAGTGGGGGAGGGAATGGGTTTTTGGACACAGAAGACATGGACTTGGGAGAGAGGAAGGGAGGGAAAGAGATACTGAGGGGGAGGGAATGGGTTTTTGGGCACAGAAGGCATGGACTTGGGAGAGAGGAAGGGAGGGAAAGAGATGCTGAGGTGGGGGAGGGAATGGGTTTTTGGACACAGAAGACATGGACTTGGAAGAGAGGAAGGGAGGGAAAGAGATGCTGAGGTGGGGGAGGGAATGTGTTTTTGGACACAGAAGGCATGGACTTGGGAGAGAGGAAGGGAGGGAAAGAGATGGTTGTGTACACGGGGAATAGAAGAAAGGAGAATTTTTGGTCATAGGGAGTGAGGTACAGAAAGTGGCATTCCAGGGTGGGGGAGGTGGTCCGCCCCGCCCTGGGTTTACGTCCCAAGGGGGTGCACAGCTGGCCACCCTCCAGTGTTCTCCCTAGGCCGGCAAACTGCGGCTCTTTAGTCACTTGAGTGCCACCGCCGCCATCGGGAACAGGCCGGCGCCAAGTTCTCCCTGCTTTTCCCTGTGGGGCCGGCCAACTCTCGCCACTCGCGTCAATTCTGATGTCGGAGAGGACATTCTGGGCCAGCCAATCGCTGCCTGGCTGACCTAGAACGTCCTGTCCGACGTTAGAATTGACGTCGGGTGGCGAGAGTTGGTTGGCCCCGCGGGGAAGAGAAGCAGGGCGAACTCAGCGCTGGCCTGTTCCCAATGGCGGCAGTGGCAGCCTATTCCCCAGTGGCGGTGGCAGCATTTTCCCAATGGTGGTGGCATAGGGGAGGGCAGGGAGAAAGAAAGAAAGGGGGGACAGGAAGCCAGAAAGAAAGAAAGGGGGCAGGGTGAAACAAAGAAAAATGGGGCACGGAAAGAGAGAAAGACAGACATACAGAACGAAAGAGGGTGTGGAGAGAGAAAGAAGGGGGCAGGGTAAGAGAGAGAAAAACAGACATACAGAAAGAAAGGGGGTATGGAGAGAGAGAAAAAGAAAGAAGAGGCAGGGTGAAACAAAGAAAAAGTTTGGGGAGGGAATGAGGTCTGGAGGAGAGGAAGCATACAGGAGGCTGAAAGAAGGGAAGAAATATTGGATGCACAGTCAGAAGAATAAAGTGCAACCAGAGACTGATGAAATTATCAAAGGTAGGAAAAATGGTTTTATTTTCAATTTAGTGATCAAAATGTGTCTGCTTTGAGAATTTATATATGCTATCTATATTTTGCACTATGGCCCCCTTTTACTAAACCGCAATAGCGTTTTTTAGCGCAGGGAGCCTATGAGCGTTGAGAGCAGCGTGGGGCATTCAACGCAGCTCCCTGCACTAAAAACCGCTATCGCGTTTTAGTAAAAAGGGAGGGGGAATATTTGTCTATTTTTGTATAGTTGTTACTGAGGTGACATTGCATAAAGTCATCTGCCTTGACCTCTTTGAAAACCCGCGGAATATAAATGATAATTAACATTTTCTCTGCGTACAGCGTGCTTTGTGTTTTTAAAATTTTATTGTTGGTAGATCATTTTGACTTGGCCACAAAGGTAAGGGGGAGGGAGGGAGGGGAACTGCTGAAAGACATCTAGTAATCCTTGAAGGCTTGACTGTGCAGGGAATTTAATTATGTTTTGTTATGTGACTGGCATTATTTAGACTTTAATTTCTATGAATGAATAGAATGAAAATGATATAAATTACTTGCTTGTTTTTATGTACGTGTGCTGAAGGAAAGTGGAGAGAGAGTGGGCTGAGGACGCTGAAGGGAAATGGGGAAGAGAGAATGGGGAGAAGACGCTGATTTATAAATTGACAATTGTACAGAATATTGTTTCTTTTTTATATTCATCCATAGCTGCATGTTAATGATGTGCTCAAATGCACTTATTTATCATCATAACATATACATCATCATTAACATGCAGCTGTGGATGTGTAAGGACAGGCTGAGGAGGATGGATGGGAAGGAAGGAAGGTGCACATATCAACATATCGTACATTTTTAACATGCATGATGCAGCTATAGGCAAGCAGAGGAGGATGGGATCATACAGATGTGTATGTTCAGATATGCGCTCAGATGTGTAGTTTTTTCTGATATATTTATTAAGCTTACAGTATTTATAAAAACACATTTAATACTTGTTACAAAAAATATTGTGCAATTGTGATCTACTTCTGGCCTACAAAGGTCAAAAGAAATCCTTAACTGAGATTTTACATTCAAAAGTGAATTATAGCTACTAGCACTATTATTTATTAGTTATTTATTATGCAGATGTTTGTTAGTTTGTTATTAGTTCAGTATTAGACATATGTTAGTTTAGAATAGATAGGTATAGATTAGTTTAGGTTAGGTTAGGTTAGGGCCCTGCTGAAAGAGTCTACCTTGACGTGGTTGCAGGCTTACAAATCTTTTGGTCAAAGAGTGCGGCGACAGAGAAAAGTATGTGTGTATTCGGCCCATGGAAGAAGGGGGAGTCGGGGGGGGGAAGGGGTGCTTGGGGGGCCCAATAGGATTGCTCAGTAAGGGGCCCAGAAATTTCTGATGGCGGCCCTGACTGTACATATTAAATTATGGGACTTTATATTATGTTGCCCATAATCTGCCCATGTATGTCCCCCCTCCCCCCCCTTCTTGGAAATATGTGGTATATACGTTATGTGAGTATTTGTAGAATAGAACTTCAGAACAATGGGGTCAATTTTAAGACTGCAGGAAGCAGCCTGACTATCTCCCGTAGTCTGTGAAGAACCCATAAATTCATTGCTATTCAAGAAATCCTTGAAGACAAACTAACACCGCAAGACTCATCCCAATTCTCTGAAGCAACTCACTCTTCTCAATTCCCCTGGAAATGGCCAGATAACTTCTTTTGTAATCTGCCTTGAACCACAAGGTATTGGCGGAATATAAATAAGAACATAAGAATTGCCACTGCTGGGTCAGACCAGTGGTCCATCATGCCCAGCAGTCCGCTCACGCGACGGCCCTCTGGGCAAAGACCAGCACCCTAACCGAGACTAGCCCTAACAGCACACGTTCTTGTTCAGCAGGAACTTGTCTAACTTTGTCTTGAATCCCTGGAGGGTGTTTTCCCTATAACAGCCTCCGGAAGAGCGTTCCAGCTTTCTACCACTCCTGGGGCCGTAGCAGGAGAAGGGCATTGAATTTCCAGTCTATTTTTATCCGCAGTTGACATAGCTGCCAAACTGATATTCATCAGCTGACCAGCTAAGTTATAGTAGCCAAAGACAGACCTGCTATTTAGTTGGATCTTTCTGGCTGCTAAACTTAGCTGGTCGGCTAATAAATAGTGGTACTGACCAGCAAAGTTGCATGGCATAGTTGCATGGCTAGCTGCTAACTCAATCAAAGGCTGACTGGAATATTCAGCAGGCGATAGCTGGCTATCTACTGCTGAATGTTAGCAGTTAGTCAGCTTACCGCTATTTAGCTGACCAGAAGCCATTCCTGGCTGGCTAAATAGCACCGCATATTAGGTGGAATAAGTCCTGGCAGCCACACAGACTTAAAGAACCATCAGCATCTACTTTCACCGTCAAAACAAGGTTTCATATTTATAAGCATGCTGGGAAATTCTACATATGCCACCCCTGATCTGCCCTTGCTCCTCCCATGGCCACATCCTTTTTGAAGTTGCACACTATGAAAATTAGCCATGCATTTTATAGAACAGAGCATATGTTGGATCTGCACATAACTTCTAATGACTGCCAAGCTATTATATTATATGCTATTCCTTTTTACATACTCCTTTAATTCATTTAGATGTCATTTACATAGATGGTGCTCCTCTCCACCCTGCCCTCCTTAGTCCTCCCTACCCTCTTCTAATCCCTTCCTCTGTAATATTGCCTAGAGCTCGTATAGCTATGTGTGACGCTCAAATGGAAGAAATAAAATAAATAAAAATAACATAAATTATTGATTATCACCTATTTAGACAATGACTTTGCAAGATCTGTGCCTACAATTGAGCACTTAACATTGGCCAAGCTATACAGAATTCTGCCCTTGATGTCCAATGATATGTTTTTTGTAGAATGGTTGCAGAGTGATCATGAGCATAGACTTTAATTATCAGAATTATGTTGGGGGAGCCCACAGGTGCTGACTGAAAATTAATTGAGATGTGTAAGACTGAAGGTTCATCTAGGGCAGTGTCTCTCAAACTTTCTCAAGCTGGAGCACACTAAAGGTAATGGCCACAGCTTGAGGCACCCAGAAATGCGCGGACGTTGCTATGATGACATCATGCATATGCGTGACATCATCACATTGACGTCCGCGCATGTGCAGAGGCCCTTCAGATGGGTGCTGAGATGCCAGTATGGAGTGCCAGCAGGGAAGAGGGCCGGAGAGATGGAGAGGCACTGGTGCCAGCTGATTACCTACAGCAGTGTTTCTCAACTACATCAAGCTAAGTACCACCTAAGTCTAACAAATATCAACTGAGTCCCCCAACCACAGACCTCACTAGGCCCACCCAAGCTCTGACCAGATCCCATCCCCTTTGTTAACTGTAATGCAATTTTTTCCATTCATTTTTCATATACACACAATGTACACAGCAGATATAAATTCTCAAAACTGACACATTTCAATCACTATAATGAAAATAAAATCATTTTACCTACATTTCACCAAACTGTGTCTCGGGAACCCAAATGCAGTCACCACACCTGTGTTTGGAGTTGCAACCTGGGTGGGTGCATCTTAGGTCATCATTGTCCTGAACCACCCAGGATCACATGTCTATTTCATATGCACTTTCTGTGGTCATGCGAAATGGAGTTGCAGCTGCAGGGAGATTAGTAAACACTGGGCTAATCCAACCTGGCTTTTTTTTTAATTTAATTGTAGGGGTAACTATTGAGCACTGCAGGCATGACATAAGCCTTTTCTTGAGGAGCATAATAATGATCTTTCTCGGGTATTCCTGAATCCCATTAGATGACCCTTTCCACAGCCATACTAGACCCAGATTTAAAATAAAAGAAGATTTTGCATAGTTAGAGTAGTGTAGCAGCCTGGAAACCATATTCAAATCCCATAGCAGCCTTGGGATGGTTGGGACAATGCTAGCAACCTGCCCTACTGTCAGCATGCTGTAGAAACTATCACACTTAGGGCAGACCCCATGAGTCATTCACAGCTTCATGCTTATAGTCAGGGAGACCTATCTTGCTACACCATACCAAAGTCTTCCCCAAATCAAACGAGTACAGAAGATTAAAATCATGCAAGCTAGTATCTCCAGTACAATTTTAACCTGAGCATACCACCATCCTGGCACAGCTACTGTATATGTTCTGTTCAATCAAAACTATTCTTCAAATTGACAGTCTCTACAACCTGGCAAAAATATTCCAATCTAGGATTGCCAAATCACTTCTTATGAAGGAAATATTCCCTTACTTTATGAAAAGGGTAGTGGATGTGTGGAGGTGGTGGAGATGAAGACCATATCAGAATTCAGAAAAGCATGGGACAAGCACATTGAATCTGTAAGAGAGAGGAAAAGATGGTGTGGATGGGCAGACTGGATAGGCCATGTGGTGGTCTTTTATCTGCCATCATGTTCTATGTTATTGCGAAATCCCTTACCTAATCCAGTAAACAACCTGTACTGTTCAGAGCTTGTGACCTACAAAGTGAAAAGTCATGTGAGGCCTGTAAATGCGTATTGTCACACCTTATTATGTTCAATTGTTTATGTTATACAGTCCTGTTCTGTGAAACTCATTACCAATTACACTGTGTCTTTCTAATGTCACCTTTTTGAATTAGCTGAAGGCTTTCTAATAAGCTTGGATTTAGAACTTCTGTCCCCAAAGCATTTTGAGATGTGTAATCATAAAGCTTCATGTGATGAAAGAATGGGAGATGTTCGTGGTCTCATCACTTGCAAACCTAAGGAGTTTACTACTACTACTACTAACTTTATTTTTGTAAACCATAATAGTTCTAAGTAAAAAAAGACAACTGATAACCAGTGAAGTACAAGCAGCATGGAAAATACAAGAAATACTTATGAAGTAACAAATTTATCTAAAAGATAAGTCTTTACAGATTTTCTAAAGGATTGTTAGGAAAAAGCTTTTAAAACAGCCTCATTAAGCCAAGAGTTCATTTTACCAGCTTGAAATGAGTGTCCTATCCCAAAATCTCTTATAAAGGCAGCATTTCAAATGAGATCTGTGAGTGTATCTGGTGGTATGAGCCAGCTCAAAGTGGGAAGAAAGGTAATTTGGAGCCGAGCCTGTTTCGGTTTTGAAACAGATGCAAGCAAATTTAAAAATAATTCTTGCCTCCACCGGTAGCCAGTGTAATTGTTTGTAATAAGGGCTGACGTGAACTGGGTTTTTTTCAAGCCAAAGATAAGACGGACAGATGAATTCTGAATAATGCTCAATCTTTTGATAATTCTCTTGTAAGAGCCAAGATATATCCTATATAATAATACCCTTAGCACGTATGCACACTTCAATTTTCATGGCTCCGTACACCTGTAGCTCCGTGGCCGGCAGAGAAATTGTAAAGCGTGCGGCGCATGCGCGTTCGGTGTGAGCGCACGTTCGGCATGTGCACGCATGACGATTTGCTTCGAGTGGCGGTTTAACCTAATCCATCAGCGGTTACTGTGTGCTGGTTGCCCTTCCCAACACAACGCGTGATTAAAAAAAAAAGGTAGGATGGGGCACGATAATTGACAGGGAGAGAGATTGAAAGAAAAAAAAAAAAACAGACGGGACATTGATAGACAGACACACTGAAAGACAGGTAGGTGGGAGTGAAAGACACACACAGAAGGACAAGGGGCCAGGAAGAGAGATTGAAAGAAAGAAAAAACAGGAAGCGGCCAAGGAGACAGACAGCAAAAAAAGACAGACAGACAGACATACAGCGGCCAAGGAGAGAGACAGCAAAAAAAGAAAGACAAACAGCGGCCAAGGAGAGAGAGAGACAGAAAGAAAAAAAGACAGAAAGCGGCCAAGGAGAGAGAAAGAAAGACAGACAGACACATACATCTATTCTAGCACCCGTTAATGTAATGGGCTTAAAGACTAGTATTACAATAATCAAGGATGCTTAATATTAGAGATTGAACCAACAATCTAAAAGAGACTGGATCAAAATATTTTTTGATGGTACGGAGCTTCCACGATACAAAAAACATTTTTTGATCAGTGAATCAATATGCTCTTCAAAGGTTAAATAGCAGTCCAAAGTAACTCTGAGTATTTTAATGGAAGTATTTATAGAATAATCCTGTCCATTCAATCGCAATATGGTCTCTTTGATTTTATCATTTGTACTGGCCAAAAATACTTTTGTCTTTTCAGAATTAAGTTTTAATTTGAAATCAATTGTCCATTGTTCCACCTGAGTAAGCACGAATGAAATATGATTTTTTTAAAATTCTTTATTCATTTTTATAACTTACATCAAGTGCATCAAAAAGTAACATCATTTTGACTTAAATACATCACTTGAAATTCTACAATTCTTCTTATTAAATAGAATTATCCCCTGTGTGGAAAGTGTAGTGATGGGATTAACTATAGCAATATCATCTGCGTAGATATAAAATTTCAGGTTAGAGTGGACTTGCTTATTGATTTTGGGCCTGATACCCAGCAGTAGTGCTGCCCAATTCAGAGAAAAATATTTCGATTCACCCTGTTGAATCGATTTTTCGATTCGATTCGATTCACCGCTTTTTTTTTTAAGTTCAATAAGTTTTTATTAAGGTTTTACAAAAGAACAGAAACCGCTTTTTAAGTTTAAACATTTTATTTAACCAAGGCAATATCATGTCAAAAATAGGAACATCCAAACTATGACATAGCTGTAAAATTAG
Organism: Geotrypetes seraphini; assembly: GCF_902459505.1. Classification (NCBI taxonomy): domain Eukaryota; kingdom Metazoa; phylum Chordata; class Amphibia; order Gymnophiona; family Dermophiidae; genus Geotrypetes; species Geotrypetes seraphini. Next base: position 104,463,398 of record NC_047088.1, on the reverse strand, counting down.
TTAGAAACATAAATTCACAGCTTCCCCAAAGCAAATCATCCCCAAAGTTTCCCCTGCCCCCCTGCCTGATTCTCAGTTTTTCCAGGCCCCTGCCAATTCTCAGCTTCCATCCCCAGCCCTCAAGACTCACCAGCCCCCCTGCCAATTCTCAGCCCCCCTGCTGATTCTCAGCCCCCCCCCCCTGACGATTCTCAGCCCTCCCCGCCAAATCTCAGCCCCCCTGCTAGTTCAGTTACTTACTCGACTGGATGTGGAATCGCGGGGAAGAGAGGAGAAATGCGGAGACAGAGCCAAAATATATCCTTCACTTCCGAGGTCTGTTCGCTCCCCCCTCGACGCTCCCACGTTTCTTCTGATGTAACTTCCGGTTTCACAAATCCGGAAGTTACATTAGATGGGAATGAGTCTGACGGCCAGCAGTGAAAAAAGAACCGATTCGAATAGATTCACCTGATTCGAATCGGTGAACCGATTCGAATCGTGAATCGGGCAGCACGACTTAGCAGACATGGCCACTGGATACAGTAAAACAATGGCAGAGGCACTTTATTTAAACCATGAATTCAACAGTGTTTTATGAATAAGGAACACCACTGAATATCCATTTTATTGCATTACCTAGCATGCCACTTTTTGCAGGCCTAAGTTATGTGTTTAACGGTGGCATGCGGAGAGGGCTTTCAGGGAATTCAGTGAAGCCCCAGTTCTGCAGCCCTGCTTTTTTCTTTTTCTTTTTTGTTTACTTTTTTGCTTGATGCAGTTTGATTTGTTGAGCAGGCAGCCTACTTAACCAGTCAAACTGCATCAAACAAAAAGTAAACAACAACAAAAAAGCAGGGCTCTTGGGCTGGGGATTCTCTGAACCCACCTGAAGGCCCTGACAGTACTGATCTGAATTTGATTGGCCGAGCAGCTTCTGCCTGTTGCCTGCTCAACCAATCAAATTTAGAGTAGTACGCTCAGGACCTTTAGGGGGTACGTCACTGGCGTATGAATTATCTTTCCACTGTCTGGATCATTTCTGACCCTGAGCCCTGGTTCTCCTACTCCTTTGGACATAGCTTTTATGTATTCAGAGAATAATTACATAACAAGGACGGATGGATGAAGGAAGGGGTTTGGTGTAGGGTAGAGTCTGTGAAGTTACAGTAGAATGTGTATGTGAGGAAATGAGGTACAGCAGGTATCTAAAGGATAGATGAATTGAGAAAGAATATGTGTATGTGAGGGATAGACCAGATGTGTGTGTGTGTGTGAGAGAGAGAGAGAGCACATGGGATGATATGTACATGTAAGATATAAAGAGAAGATTAGTAATGAGAAAGGGAGAAGGGAAGGTGTTATATGTGTGTATGTATGAGAATGGAGGAAGGGCAGGTGTTTGTGTGGAGGATAGAGAAAAAGTAGGATGTATGAATATGAAAAAAGAGAAATAGTCTATGTGGAAGGAGCCTGTATAGGTATGTGCAACTCACAAATGGAAGATTAGATTAGAAATAGGGAACTGTGTATGCACGAGAAATGGGGGAGGGAGGGGTAGACAAGTGGGAAGGATAAAGGAATAGGAGGGATGATGAGTGTCAGTTACAGAAGAAGGGAGAGGAGGTGTTGATGATAGAAGGGAGGAGCAATTGCATACATATAAGAAAACGGTCAATTATATTTGTTATTCTCTTGCTGCTATGTGCAAGACCTCAGATTCATAAGTGATCTTTTCCTTTCTGCTGGCTATCATAACAACTTTCTGTCTGTCTGCTAACAACTGGTTGGTGGGGTTACTGGAGCACAGGGGACTGCTCCCCAGTGCAGAGAGGATGGGTCATAACCAGGTTCTAGGGATGCTGCTACTTTTGTATACAGGTGAGTAAATCAGTTTTATAACTGGATTTCAGCATCATCGCGGCACAGAAGGCTAGAAGGCAGGGTAATTGACAAGATGGGGATATCACTTCTGGAAATATTAAATAACACCCAGGTGTGAGATTTCCACACCTGCGGTTCCACTCAGTAGTAACTTTGGGTTAGATTCACTAAGGATATGGATCTGATCCAAGGCCGGAAGGGCTGATTCACAAAACGGTCAGCCCTGTTGGTGTTTCAGTTTTGGTTTAGTGAATCGCTGCCTGCCTACTTTGCATGCCGGTTCCCCTCATTTGCATGCGTGGATCGGATCGGAGGATGATTAAATAATTTTCCTTTTGTCTCATTATAATTTGATAAAATACCCTTTAAATGTAATGTTATATTTGTATTTTAGATAATCGTTTGTTTAATTTAATAATTGTAAGTGTGTTACCAAATATTTTATATGTACATCGCCTTGAATTTTGAATAGGCGATAAATCAAAAATACCTAATAAACTTGGAAACTTGGAAAACTTGGAAAATACTGGGTATCACACTAGACACTCACTTAACCATGGCTGACCACACAAACTTACTGGTGAAGAAATGTTTTTACACACTGTGGAAACTAAGGACTATTAAAAAATTATTCGACACAACACCCTTTAGATTACTGGTGCAGTCGCTAATCCTATCTATCCTGGATTATTGCAACATCGTCTACCTGGGTATCCCAAAAAAAACAGTACAAAAATTAAGAATAGTGCAAAACACTGCAGTTCGCTTAATCTTCGGACTGAGGAAAAAAGACCATATTAGCCCCTACTACAAAAAATTACAGTGGTTGCCAGTGGAGGCGCGAATACTGTTCAAGTTTGCATGTATCTGTTTCAAACAGGTCGGGGGACTAGCACCGTCCTACCTACTACCACACTTCACGCTACACAACCCCTCACGAACAACCAGAAACAGAAACATCTTTACATACCCTAAGATCACAGGCTGCAAATACAAATCCTTTCTGGACAGAACCTTCATGTTCCAAGCAAGCAGACAGCAATTCTGGCTGGGAAACTGCCTAAATAGAGCCAGGTAGACCTACGGCGCATTCCGAAAATCAATTAAACCCATTCTATTTGACAAATGCATCACCTAAAGTAAACAGATGACCTTTTCTCACTATGATATCTCCCCTTGGCAAACCTGATGTAATCCCTCATGCAACTCCTATTTCTTATGTAACTCTTCTCTCCTTCGCTGATTGTCCAGCCTTCTTCCAATGTAAACCGCCTAGAAGTCATTTTGACTTTGGTGGTATAAAAAAATAAAGTTATTATTATTATTATTAATTGGATAGTGCTGCTGAAAAAGCCCTGCTAATGCCCAAGCCTGGCTATTTTGGGGGCATCCCAGTGGTAGAGTTAGCTAGTTAAATGCCGATTTTCAGCCCTTAACCAGCATAAAATGCAGTCCTATCCTTATGCTGTTCTTCAAAGCCATTTAAAGCCCTCTTTTATTAAACCGCGGTAGAGGTTTCACTGCAGCCTGGAGCGCTATATGCTCCGATGCTGCTTTGACACTCATAGGAATTCCATGAGCGTTGGAGAATTTAGTGCTCTGGGCCCTGGTAGAAATCTCTACCTAATATCACACTTAACTGGCTACGTTTTAATTTGCTCCATATACCTGGAAATTTAATGCCAAAGCCCAAACATGGCCCAGCATTAAATTTCTGGGTATAATGCCAGTGGCAGTCTGCATAACTGAGCGCCGCTGGCTGAATATTGGACCCAAAATTTCACTAGACCCTTAAATTTAGAAGCATAAAAATTGGATGGCAACAGGTGGAAAGGAGAAGGAAAGGGAATGGGATTTGTATACCGTCTTTTTGTGGTTACACATTCAAAGCATTTTACATATATATGAGAACTTATTTTGTACCTGGGGTAATTGGAGATTTAGGCCCAGATTCTCTAAATCAGGGGTGTCCAACCTCTTGGCTTCCCTGGGCCGCATTGGCCAAAAAAAATGTTTCTGGGGCCGCACAAAGGTGCAAACGCTGCAGCAAGACAGAGGAGGGAGCCAGCAAGATGGTAAACACCTGGGGGCAGCAGAGGAAAACACTGCATTGCCCTTGACCGGGGCAGCACAAAATACTTCACTGGGCCACATGCAGCCCTTGGGCCGCAGGTTGGACACCCCTGCTCTAAATGATGCTGTTTGTTTAGGTGCTGGTAGGCGCCCAAACTTGGTAAAAACAATGCTGTTAAAACAACTTTTATAACTGAGTTTCAAGATGCCTACTGGCACCTAAAAAATTGGCACCAGAATTGCACCTCTATAGGTGCTTTAGGCCGCCTAATGCCACTGTGAGCAGCCTAAAGCACTTATGGAGGTGCGATTCACATCATAGGTAGGTGCTGGAAATGTAGGCCAGGATGACCTTGGCCTAACTTTGGCAGAGGCACAATTCTAAACCTGGCGTCATCGAGTGATTGACACACAATCAGCAGCCGCTTTTAAGACAGCCGCCGACAGCGGCACCCGTTACAGAATCCGGGCCTCAGTGACTTGCCCAGGATCACAAGGAGCAGTGCTGGGATTCAATCCCACAGCCTCAGGGTGCTGAGGCAGCTACTCTACCAGTAGGGTAGGGATAAAAAGTTGAAGGTTAGCATTGATTTTCAGCATTAGCTCATAAATCTAGTCAAATGAATGACAGTCCTACATTTATCAGCCTAACATTTTAGCTTCTAAACTAAGATGAATTTTCTGCTGAAAACGTTTGATCCTAAGTTTAGCTGAAAATAGGGTGCACATTTAGGAGCCAAACCCTCTCTTTTACAAAAGCTGGTAGTGCTGATTGGCGCGGGAAAAGCCCAAAGGAATTGAATGGGCGTCAGAGCATTTGCCGCACTGTACTCAGCTGTGTGGCTTTGTAAAAGGGGGCCTAATTTAGGAGTTCAGCTTCTTTTGAAAATTGGGCCCTTATATTTTTAAAACTCATGAGATGCCTGCAAAGGGGGTAACTTATTTAAAAATATATAATCTAACATATGAGGTATAAGTTAACACAAATTCCACAATGAAACTAGCCCATTAACATTAGACATACCCGCCAATGCAAAACAGAACTCAGTAAATCTGTCGTTGGGACTGTGATTTATTAATTTGCCCATAAAATAAAACAGATCTGCAAATAGAAGAAGGTTGATGTAGTTTTCCAATATCTGAGAAAAAATCTAGCAAAATTTAATTGAAGTGAGCAAGATCAGAAGAGACTTGACATGATTGACTGATTTGCAGAGAACTAGAGTTCATCAGAAAGTATGATGATTAAAAACGCAAACTAGTGAAATTTAGAAATCTTTGATTCAATTTTGTCAAGATTGTTGACGATCTGATGAAAATTTCCAAGATCTGGCTATGTTGCTCATGATTTGGTGAAACTAACCAAGAATTCTTGCCATTTTAAATACAACATTGTGCTTTATTCCTATGTGTTTCTTTATAGTTACTTATTTTAAAAGCCAGGTGAAATGTTGGAATGCAGTGACTCCACCCTCAAAATATGTACCAAAATGGTATGGCAAATGAGGAAGAGAGGATATGTACAAGTGGCCGCTGAAAAGTTCTCAGTCCAACCAATAAAGTTAGGGCAGTCTCCATTGAGGACTATACACTTAGTCCAGCGATTTTCCAATTTTTTTGTTCCATATTTTTCTGACATGAAAACAGTGGAAAATCACTGGACTATGGCCCAGATTCTTTAAATGATGCCATTTTTATAGGCACCTTTGCCAGAGGTGCGATTCAATAACCAGCGCCGTCACGTGATTGACAAGTCATCAGCAGCTGCTTTTAAGGAGGCCATTGACAACCGCCAGTTAGAGAATCTGGGCCTAAGTGTATAGCCCTTGATGGAGACTGCTCCAACTTTGTTGAGAACTTTTCAGTGGTACCCCTCATATTAGGAACTGACTGAGGTGCTGAATCAGGCTCTATTCAGTTTTGAGGCCAGTCCTGGAACTTTCAAGTCTTGTTTTCCTTAGAGACATTGGAACTGCAAGAGCCATGCAAAATTAAGATCAGCTCAGCTTTTCCGTAATAAGTTGGAGACCACATCTGGTGATTCTATCATACAATGCTCAGAGGTCTGCTCATTGCATCACTTCCTTTATCATTTTGTACTTTTGCTTTAAATAGGTGCTCATCAGACACAGGCTGCTTCTGCAGGTAAGAGGAAGAGTTTATTTGTATATCAGTTTCTTTGAAGACCCATTGAAGGGCATTTTTATAGAACATCCAAGTTCACTCATAAGAAGTATATCAAAAATAAACTTGAACTAGAGTGTCCTACTCACATTGTCCAAAAAATATCCCATCCATCTTAATCATTTTTGAACAGGACTTCCTCAAGCTTCTATCAAAAAATTGCAGACAGTTAAAAACACTGTGATTAGAGTTACTACAAATGTTCGTAGATATGATCATGCGACCCCACTGTTTAAGGAATATCACTGGCTACCAGTAAAATTCAGGCTGATGTTTAAAGCATTAACCTTGGCCTTTAAAGTGTTAAATAGTGGGCAACCTGACTATCTTGCAAAACTTTTTGTCCTGTATAAACCTTCACAATCAATGAGGTCATAAAATTTAAATAGATTGACAGTGCCACCAATTTATCTGATATACGGTAAACATAAATATGATTATGTCACACCTTTACTGAGATCCCATCACTGGCTTCCTGTTTAATGGAGGATCCAATTTAAATGTGCAACTGTAATTTCCAAATCCTATATGGTATTTTTTCTCCTTTGGTTCCTGTCTCATTTAATTCACAAGAAATCTCTAATGCTAGGAGCTCTCAGAAATATAAACTTGGCTTTCCCACTGTTAAAGGAATAAAAACTATGGCCAATTTTTGTCGATTATTTTCTTTTTTAGTTGTAAAAGTTTGGAATGACCTTCCTTCTATAATTAGAGTTCTCTCTCATCTACCCACTTTTCGTAAAGTACAGAAGACATATTTATTTCAGAAATTTACTAATGATCCTTCTTTTTCAAATAATCATAAAAGCTAAAATTCTGGCCTAAAAGATATAGGGCTCCTTTTACAAAGCCGCGCTAGCGGTTTTAACACACGCACCGGATTAGCGCACGCTATAGCGCGCGCTAGCTGGAAATCCACTGCTTGCTCCAAAGGAGGTGGTGGCGGCTAGCTTGTGCGGCAATTTAGCGCATGCTGTTCCGCGCATTAAGGCCCTAGCGTGGTTTTGTAAAATGAGCCCATAGTTTCTTTTCTAATCTCCTGTATAATTTTATTAATATTTTGTTAACCAAGTCGAGCCCTCCTGTTGGGATGAATCAGTATAATAAATCAGATTAGATTAGAACTCAAACTTCTGCATTTTTTGCATCAGTAGCTTTTTTTGTGGAACTCGTTTCCTAATGAACTTATTGGTAAACTTACTTATATTACATTTAGAACTAAGCTAAAAACTTACTTATTTGGATTGGCATTTCCCTCTTAGCTGTTTACTTTTATTTTGGTTTAAGAATGTTTTTAATTTCCTTTATGATTTGGTTTTAATTTTCAGTTAGGCAACTCTCAATACAGCAGCTAAGGGCTCCTTTTACTAAGGTGCGCTAGCGTTTTTAGTGCACGCAAACCACGCACTTTATGAAAAATACTAACGCAAGCTCCATGGAGGTGTTAGTGTTTAGCGCGTGCGGCATTGTAGCATGCGCTAAAACCACTAGCACATCTTAGTAAAAGGAGCCCTAAATCTTTTTTTCTCTCTTTCTTCTTAGCCTTGTATCTTGATTATTTGGCGTTCTTTTCCTTTTTTAAATGATGTACACCACACTGTTGTTATAATTGAAGAGGGTATATAAATACAAATGAGCATAAACTAAATACAATAGAATCCTGATTATCTGGTATTCAAGCAACTGGCACTCTCACCCAACTAACAAAAAAATTTTCTGGCAAAAAAGAAATTGTCCCCGAAGCTGCAGTGGCAGTGGTCCTGAGTCGACACAAATCCCCCTCCCTTCAGGCCTGAAGTAGCAGCAGTGGCAGCAGTCCTGAGCCTTGAACCCCCACTTTCTCCCTCCCTCCAGCCCTGAAGCAGCAGCAGCGGTCTTGAGCCACAAACGCATTAACTTCCTTCCTCCAGCCCTGAAGCAGCAGTGGCAGTAGTCGTAAGCCACAACCACCCCTCCCTCCCTTCCTCTCCTCTCTCCAGTCCTGAAGCAGCGGCAGCGGTCCTGAGTCATGATTACATACTTAAAGCATAAATTATAAAAAGTAAATATACGGCAAAATTTTTAAAAAAATAGAAAAAAGTCCTAAGTGTAAAAATAGAGAACTTTAGGATCCTCTTCCTCTCCAAATTAAAAGAAAGAAAAACACTAAAGGCCTCTTTTACAAAGCCACGCTAGCGGCTGCAGCGCGGCAACAGCCCTGAAGTCCTTTAAATCTCTATGGACTTTGGGGCCGTAAGCGCAGCTTTGTAAAAGAGGCCATAAGGAAATGCCAAACCAAAAAGATAAGTCTTCAGTTGAGTCCTAAACTTAGAGTAAGAAATCTCACAATGGAACTCATATCTTTGGGTTGTGGGAAGGGGGTCGGTGACCACTGTGTCGGTAAGGGGAGTCATGCCTTAATCCCTCCAGTGGTCATCTGGTCAGTTGGGCACCTTTTGACGGTGACGGGACAATCACGTGCCAGACACCAGTGCGCCGACAATTGAGTGCTGACAATTCAGCGCAAGACACAAGCGCACCGCGGGATAACTTAGTTTTAAAGAGCTCCGACGGGGGTGGGGGGGTGCATACTGTTCGTGCTGCCGTTGGGGTGTGTGTGTGGGGTGCAACCCCCCACATTATAGAGAAAACAGAACTTTTCCTGAAAAAATCAGAAAAAGTTCCGTTTTCTCTATAATGGAGGGTTCCAACCCTCCAAGCCCCCCCCCCCAACAGCAGCGCGAACACTTTTCAGTAAAGTGTGTGTGTGTATGTGGGGGGGGGGGTTCCCCACTCATACCCCGCTTCAGAGCTCTTTAAAACTAAGTTTTCCTGTGGCACGCTGTTGTCTTGTGCTGAACTGTCAGCGCTCGATTGTCGGCGCGCTGGTGTCTCGCGCACGACTGACTATGAACCCCTTTTGACACTTATTTTCTTTGAACTCCAGAAGTAAGTTCTCTGCCATGATGCTGATACTAAGAACCTTAGCAGTAAATCTGATTAAATCATATCCAATATATCCAGGGCAGGATTAACCAATAGGCCAAGTAGGCACGTGCCTAGGGCCTGAAATGGTCAGGGGGGGCCCGATGAAAGAGGGCATCAACATTGTTTTTTTCCAAACGGCGATGGATCCCTCCAGCATCGATCGGCAATGTGGGCCCCCCGATCGGCAACGCAGCCCTCCCCCATCGACGGAAAGTAAGACAAGCAAGCAACGCGGGTAAGAAAGGCAATGGAAACTGTAATTGTGCAAGTGGTGCTTCCCTCTGACGCATTTTCCTGTTTCCGCCAGGGCGCATGGTGGGGCGAGGCGGGGCAGGGGGTCCAGTGTACTTGTGTGCCTAGGGGCCCTCGATGAATTAATCCTGCCCTGAATATATCTGGTCTGATGAGTGAGGTTCATTCCTGTCACGGAATGTGCAGAATAAACCCGTTTTGAGATGTTACCACATAATGATAGTCTATTTTTGCCTCTTTTCCTAGTCTGTGGGATGCCAATAATTTTGGACCGAATTGTGGGGGGACAGGAGGCAAAGGATGGGGAATGGCCATGGCAAGTCAGCATTCAGATGGATGGCAGCCACTTCTGTGGAGGTTCCTTGATCACACACCAGTGGATTGTGTCTGCGGCACACTGCTTTGCAACGTAAGTGTATAAGAGTAAGGCTAGGGAGAGTGTTACAGGGTACAGAGCACCTCACTCCTCTACAGTGGCATAGCGGGGGTGAGCGACGCCCAGGGCAGTGGCGCCTCTCTCCTGCTCCCCTGCCATGTGCACCCCTACCTTATACCTTTTTATCTTCAGTGCGAGCAGCCATGAGCTTGCTGCTTGCATTGGCTTTGGCGCTCTCTCTTATGTCACTTCCCAGGTCCGGGTCCCGGAAGTGATGTCAGAGAAAGCAAGTACCTAATTTTTATTCTTTAAACGACTTAATCAGTGACTTAATTACCAAATTGATCACACTGATTTTCAGCCAATCAAAAAAAACAAACAAACATTAAATAATTTAAAAATTCAGCACCAAACTCTTTGGACGCCTAGTGACACCTAAGTATGTTTATTGTTCTCTTGATACCCTGCTAGTGCAATAGGTCATATCGGCTTAAAAAATTAAAATCTCATAGAAAAGAACAACAATATTAAAAGCAAAAGTAATACAATCAAAAAGGATAATCAAACATATAGTTATTAAAACAAAATAATTAAAATATACATAACTATAAGCTCATAGAAATAGGATTACAAGCACCAGCTATTCCTTCCAGTCCACTCCAAAGAAAAGAAAAAAAGAACTACCCCAGGGAAACATTAAAAGCTTTCCTGAAGAAATGTATTATCATGAATGATAAACTTTGGAAAAGACTGTTCAGCTCGAATGGAAGGTGGAAGGTGTTCCAAAAGAAAGGGGAAATAAATATGCTGCTGATTGTGTGACTTCATAGTGTGCTTGTCTTGGGGATGGAAGAACAAGTCTATTAGAGTCAAGGGAACATAATGAATGAGAATGAGTGTACAGAACTGTAATAGATGCTGTAGCGTGGCCGACCCTCAAGACTAGCGGTAACCGGCACACGCTTACAAAATTCCTTCAACGTGCTTCCCCAAGAGGGAGGAAGACCCTGTTGTGGATATACTAATCCTGTGTTCAAAAACAATATGGCTTCACACAGGTAGGTTTCAAAAGAAAGAACTCAAATTTATTGTTCATCCGAACAGGTCCAAACGAAAAGGCATGAAAAGTAACAGTCTCAAAAGGTCATGGCAATAATAGTGCAAACAAAATAATATTGTGTTTACCAGCCTGGTCTGGTTAATTCTCCCAGAGTTTTACTAATGTCCCAGGTAAGTTCTACTGGCAAGTAGTGAGAACAGTCCAAAGTATAGTAGAGTCTCTGGCAGCCTTTAACTCTCAAACAAAGAAAAAACTCTGCGCAGTAAAAATGTAGCCGTGCTTCTCCCTTCCTTTCAAGCATACAGGAGCGGAAGGATATGAGCTCTACCAATACAGCTCCTTGGTACAGCAAAGCACAAATGAAAAATATAACCCCCAAACATACTATCAGGCAGTCATGCAAACTGACTCCCAATCTTCTGGGTTTTCACAGTTCTCCCCAGTAATGCTTTGCTCATGTGGCTTAATTTTCCTTAAGCCAAGTTCCTGCAGCAAGTCACCCAGCACACAAAAAAAGTCCATAACAAAATCCAACTCTGAAAAACACACCCCCAGCCAGTTCAGCTTACTTCCCTGGCTTCCGGACATTCCAGCTCTGGAAGGGAACTGCAATCCATGTCCTCTGGTACCTGGGTCTCCTGTGCTTGCTGGTCTTCCGCTGGGTCAACCATTTCCACATCTGTGGGCTCGAGAGAAGGTGGAGGTTCCTTCCACCTGGGAACTTCCTTTCCTCCTCCTCGACAGCCAGCTCTCCAAGTATTCTAAGGCTGCTGTGCTCCGCCCAGTCCTACTCAGGGGCCGGGCTTCCTTCAGCTGAGGCTGCTTCCTGCCCTGTTTAGCCAGCCTTTTACAAAATGCAGGATTTAAAGGGGCCTTGCCAGTTTTCACCAGGCTATGTTCTAAAGCAGGTCTGAACACAGCCTGCGCTTCCTGGTCCTGTTCCTGCCTAACAGGGACAAAGTGGTTAGCCCGGACTAGTTTCAGGGGATGTTTTTTATGATTCTTCCCTGGCACAAGGCCGGTATTGGGCTCGGGTTTGTGACAATGCTAAGTACATAAGGAGGATGAGAAAAATGAAGTGCCTTAAATGATAGGCATCAAATTTTAAATTGGTATCTGAACTGAACCGGTAACCTGTGCAGATGTATCAGTAATGGAGAGACATGATTGTGAAGTTTGTCTTTACACAAAAATCTTGCTGTTGAGTTCTGGAGTATTTGAAAATGGCGTAAATTGAATGCAGATGCTATTATTAAGGATATGTAAGGTGACATGGGCTATGTGAGCTATTGGGATACAGCTTTGTTATTGCATACACTTTATGGTTTCTCTGATTCTCTGAGGAAGATATTGCGAAACGAGCTTGTCAGATTCAGAATGAGTCTAAAGCAAGTTGCCTGACCTTATCAAGATAAGTAGTTTTTACACTGTTGATATTATTTATATATTATCAATGCAAGTTTGCACAGCATGATTTTTGCACATTAATTAAGGATGGTGGAGGATGGCCAGTGATTGAAATTGCTGTCCACATTAGCTGAATGGCATGTGAAAATGCCTTCTACAAATGCCTTCTACAAGAGATAATTGATATATTTTTCCAGTCTTACATCTACAGTTTTATGATTTTGTTTTGATTTTTGTAACCTTTGGTTGTTAATTTTTTGATTCTTGTTCTTGTAAATTGAATGAAGACATTTCACAATACACAGTTACAATAATCGATTCTAGAAAGGACAAATGTATGAAGTAGGATATATAATGCTTGGGAGTCTAAGGTGGAACTAATTGATCTAATTCACCTCAACCAATAAAACCTTTTTTAAAGTACTTGCAAGACCTCAAAGTCATAAGAAAGCACCAAATCAACAACAACTCCCAAATAGCACCCTCCCACATCTAAGTATGGCTAACGACGCCTATGTTAAAAAGTAGGGGTGGTTGAATTAAGTGAGTGAAAAGCTGGCCTAATGGAGCAGTTCCTATGTCTAGGATTCCTAGCGACACCTAAGTCCGCTTGGGCACAGCCAGGCATGATTTTATAAACGGTGCAGGATTTTTGTTTGACAACCGCACCGAGCGGTGCCTATAGTATAGGCACCACACATCGCCATTTACAGAATTTGGCCCTATGTCTACAATCAGACCCTGTGCGCATTCTTTTTTGATAGTACACACACATGTACATAAAAGAGAGTGCACTGTATGTGAATAGCACCTACTCTTTCAGAAAAGTGCACATTATGTCTTTTGTTCTATAATCTTGCATGTACAATTTTAGGCCTAGTATATAAAATTACACACATTGATAAATTAGGTGCTAATTGGCACTAAATACCAATAGTTGGTTGTAATTGGAGTTAATTCATGATAAATTGCCACTAATTTGCAGTTGGACATGTAACTGCACTTACTAGGGGATACACTAAACTTATTGAGCGTCTAATGATCGTCGCTATGCTGGTTTGACCGGTTTTGCGATCAATCAGATTAATCGACCCAATGCACAAAACTGCTGGCAATGTGTTTCTCCGAGTGATCGTTCATTCTGCAATCCAGCCATGCAAATTACTCCATTAATATTAAAATCCCATGCAAACCTTCCCCCATACCTTTTTGAAAAGTTGGAAGCAGGAAGCCCACTCCAGGCTCCTGCTTCAGGCCCGCTACTCTAAAATGGCAGGCCTTCCCCTCCCCGGTACATCATGTGATGCACAGGGATGGTCCAAAGGCCCTGATTGGTTCAGATACCTAAGACCTCTACCAAGGGGTGGGGCCTTTAAACATAGAAACATAGAATATGACGGCAGAAAAGGGTCGACAGCCCAACAAGTCTGCCCACTCAAGAACCCTCCCTCCCAACTAGCGTCTGAGTCAATCAGGCCTTAGGCATATCCCTCTATATCTAAGATACTGAGGTAGGAGCCTAAGGCCCTGATTGTCTTGACCAATTGTAGAGGAAGGCCCGCCATTTTGGAGTGGTGGGCCTGAAGCAGGAGCCTGGAGTGGGCTTTCTGCTTCTAATTTTTCAAAAAGGTACGAAGGGAGGTATGGGGGAGTCCAGGACTAGGTGGGGGCATGGTGCAGAGAGTATTCGGCCAGGAAAGAGGGAGTAGGCATCCCTCCTGCCATTTTTACTGCTGTGGGGGGGGGGGGGGAGGGGTTGTGGTGCCGGTTCATGGTGGGGTTGTTGGGGAGGGCCATCAGCACATGAAGATTTTTTTTATTTATTTATTTTTTTTAATAGGGCTATTAGGGCTCTGCACATGTATCAATTGCTCACTGAGCGACTGACCTGTCAGGTTTGCCTGCAAATGATTTACACCTCCATGAAAATCATTTGCGTGCAAACATGGCAGCGCATCTATTGCTTGTCCAAAATCAGCCAGAGAATCGGCCTACAGTGATCCAGTCGGTATTACTGATTATCTTTCATGCATCCAGGCCTTAGGCCTATATTCTACAAATGGCACCTTAACTTATATACCGGTAGGCGCCCTACCAGTACTTAAGTTAAGTCCAAAATGCCATTTAAAAGCAGACTTAAAATGGCCTAAAAAAATGGCACCAGAATCACACCTCTGGAGGCGCCTACCGGCGTCTAATGCCACTGTAGCTGTGGCTAATGGCAGGTGCCAGTAGGCACCTCTGGAGGCATGATTCGCATCAAAGGTAGGCACCAGAAATGTAGACCTTGAGAACCTTGGCCTACATTGCTGGTGCCTACCTTTTTCAGAGGCGCGATTCTCTATACAGCACCATCATGGATTTGACATGCCATCGATAACTGCACCATATACATAGTCTAGGCCTTAGTGGTAATTCTATAACCTTAGCGTGTAAACCTTTTAGTGTGTAACTGCTAGGGAGGTGTAGATGTAGGAGGGTCAGGAGTGGGTCAAGGGCATGCCCAGCACTTATGCGCAAAGTTTAGGTGCAGCGGAATGCTTTTTTATTTTGGGTTCCCAAGCTCCACCATCAACCCCAGCATCTCCTCTCCTCTTTTCAATTCTACCAGTATACAGTCCCCCCCATGGCATCCAGAATGTCTCTCCTTCCCTACCTGTCTCCCCCACTATGATCTCCCTCCCCCTCATGTACTGACTGTACTGTCACTGCCCCAAGGGAGAAGTAAGACAAGCACCTTATGGGGGAAAGGAGAATTAGGTGCCATGGCATACAAAGCACTTTAACTGGCAATCTTAGCATTTAGTGCACACAATCATTAGCATGAGCTAAATCAGTTGGCATGTGCTAAATTGGTTAGCACTCCTTGATGATAATCCTTGATGATTAAGTGGACTGAATTATCCCCTTTATGCATATATAGTGCTCACTCTCAACAACATTCATTTTCAACCAAAAAGCACATAAATGAACATAAAAGTGAAAACTTTCTGGGTGCCCATCCTTAATTTGAGTTCCAATTGGGAATACTTTCGCACACCAAAACTTGAACAGGGATCTAAATCCTTGAAATCTCAATGCTTTCTTCTTTCTTTGTAGAAAGTCTTGAGGGTTGTAATGAGGAGGAATG
Source organism: Geotrypetes seraphini (assembly GCF_902459505.1). Lineage (NCBI taxonomy): Eukaryota > Metazoa > Chordata > Amphibia > Gymnophiona > Dermophiidae > Geotrypetes > Geotrypetes seraphini. The sequence continues at coordinate 104,448,086 of NC_047088.1, read as the reverse complement.
TTCCCTATTGTAAAATTATAGGGAAGTATTTGGTCATGACTTTTTTTTTTTTTACAAGGAAATAACACTCCAAACAAAGATCAGACTTCTCCACACACTCATTTTCTCAGTAGTCAATTACAGATGTGAAAGCTGGACACTACAGAAAGAAGATTGACTCATTTGAACTTTGGTGCTGGAGAAGGATTTTATATGTGCCATGAACTGCCAGAAGAACTAACAAATCAATTCTGGAAGAGATCAAACTGGCTATGCCACTCGTTACGACTGTCTTATTTTGGCAATACTGTCAGATGAGAAAGATCATTGGAGAAGGACATTATGTTTGGGAAGATCAAAGGAATCAGGCGAAGAGAGCGACCTGAGTCGATGGCACCTAACTAACTTTTTTTTACACAAGTCTTTAATCTTAATATGTAAGAATATATCATCTTTTGTATGAAGGCAAGTTAGTATAAGAATATAATTAGTTATGTAGTACAACCAGTGTGCACTACACTAAAATAAATTCCTTGTGACAAGATACCTATTCTAAAGAGTTTACTCTCTAGACAGTGTTATCAACCCTCTCCTCACCTAGCCAGCAAGGTTTTCAAGATTACCACAATGAATATGCACAAGATGCATTTGCATAAAGTGGAGATCTCTTGCATGCATATTCATTGTGGTAATCTTGAAAACTTTGTTGGCTAGGTGAGGAGAGGGTTGATAACACTGTCTATTCAACCCTGAAAATATAACTAGCTAGGTGTGCCTCCAGGAGAGTGTTGAGAAGAACTGCTCTAAGGGACTGATTGATTAAAGCTTGTTCCTCATTCTGTGTCTTTACAAAATAATATAAGCTTAATTTTGAGTACAGGATGTTTAAACCACCTGCTTATAATTAGACACAGTGAGAATAAATAATTAGATCATAATTGAAAAATTTCCAGTTTGCCAGCCCATTCTTCTCTTATCCATTCATTCCTGTGTTTTTTTATTGTTTGCATTTTTTTTTCAGACCTCTCTATGTCTCTACTCTCCAGGTATGCCTGGGAGCTTACCAATTGTTGTACAATGCTGCCAACCCCCATATGGTCTGTTCTGCCCTGAGGCAGGTGATAATCAACCCCAGCTACAGAAACGAAGGGTCCGGTGGAGACATAGCACTTGTGGAACTGGAAACTCCTGTGAGCTTTACTAGCTACATCCTCCCCATCTGTCTACCTGGCTCACCTGTTCTCTTTTTCCCAGGGATGAGGTGCTGGGTCACTGGCTGGGGGCACATCCAAGATGGAGGTATGATGTTTTCTGAAGAAGGGTTCTAGGATAGAAGTCCAGGGGAAATCTATTGTATTGTATGCACTTAATTTGTCGAATCTCAAACGATTTGCATTGTTTGTACTATGCTTAACTGTTGTGAACTGCCTAGAACTCACGGGTATGGTGCTATATAAAAATAAATTATTATTTATTATAAGTATCATTTCTCTTCTATGGTTGTAGCTGTTGCTTGGGGTCAGTTCCCTACACAGCTCTGGGTTCTTGAATCAGATCTAACAGCAGGTAAAATGGACTCTGAATTCACTGCACAACAAAGTTTTTGCTTCCTGAACACTGCTGGGTGTTTCTTATAGAATTTTGGGTGCTGATCATGAATATTACATCAAAAATTACCCATCACGTACCATTTCAGAGAAATCTTCAATTTTGTCGTGATTTTTTCTTATATTTGGATGCAAACAATTTTTTCTCCCATAAGTGTCTTATCAACAACGGTTTGTGCCGCCTGGGTATGTCCATGCATAAAATCTAGCCAGGTTGGAAGCTGTTTTATGGAAGATGACATCCTGGGCATGTCTGGGCAGGTCTGAACGAGCTTGCGCTGTCTCACCATGCTATAATGGTGGCTTCCATACACCAATCCTGCTCATTTGGTTAATATAGATAGTCCGTGTGTGTATATAGTATCAGTATAGTAAAGTATAGTAGTATAGTAGCTGTAGCAATATAACAGTAAGTAAGCTTGATGCTATAGACGTTTTGGTGTCGGGCAATATGTCTCGTCGGTGTCGTAACAGCCGCGACACATTCTGCTATATCTGTGGGGAATATACACTTACGCCTCAGAGACGTTCGATGACTGCCCTTGTAAAGAAAGCCTATCATCTGTATTTTGGCTGCAAAATAGGTGATCAAGACAAGCAATGGGCGCCTCACATTTGCTGTGCGACATGTGCTGTTAGTCTGAGAGCCTGGCTCAGAGGTACTCGAAAGACGATGCCATTTGCTGTTCCGATGATATGGCGAGAACAGAAAGACCATGTGACGGACTGTTATTTCTGTTTGACTAATGTGTCTGGTTTCTCTGCCAAAAACAAGAAGTCAATTGAATATCCTAATCTGCCTTCAGCAATGAGACCCATGCCACATGATGACAGTCTTCCAGTTCCGAAACCACCAGAGGATTGGACCTTAGACGAACCAGATGAAGAAACTGCAGTGCAGGGTTCTAACAGTGACATTGACCCGGATTTTGAACCATCCTCATCAGGCGATCCACATCTGATAACACAGTCCGAATTGAACGATTTGGTCAGAGATTTGGGTCTGTCAAAAGCAAAAGCTGAGCTGCTAGGTTCGAGACTGCAGGAATGGTGTTTGCTATCACCAGGTACGAAAATTTCTGTGTTTCGAGACCGGCATCATGATATAACCAAATTTTTTGCACAAGTCGACAGTCTCTGTTTCTGTTGTGACATTGAAGGATTGTTCTCGGTCTTTGGTTGTGATCACAACCCGGAAGAGTGGCGTCTTTTCATTGATTCGTCAATGTTAAGCCTGAAAGCTGTTCTGTTGCACAATGGCAACGTTTATCCTTCAGTACCTGTTGGCTATGCAGCACATATGAAAGAAACATATGAGAATATGGAAATGTTACTAAAGTATGTCCAGTATACCAGGTATAACTGGAATATCTGTGGAGACCTCAAAGTCGTTGCTCTGTTACTAGGACTGCAGCTTGGCTATACAAAGTACTGCTGTTTCATCTGCGAATGGGACAGCCGAGACAGAGAGTCGCACTATTCTAGAAAGAACTGGCCACTCCGTAAAAAGTTAGTTCCAGGACAGAAAAATGTAGCACATGAATCGCTTGTTGACCCGACAAAGATATTTTTGCCTCCTCTTCACATTAAACTGGGACTCATGAAGAATTTTGTGAAAGCAATGAACAAGGAAGGGGAAGGTTTTCGTTATTTAAGACAGATGTTCCCAAGAATAACTGATGCCAAGATCAAAGAGGGTATTTTTGTTGGCCCCCAGATCAGACATGTTATGAGTGACAAGCGATTTGAAGATCTGTTAGTTGGGCCGGAAAAAATTGGCTGGAAAGCCTTGAAAGACGTTGTTGACAATTTTCTGGGCAATTACAGAGCCCCAAACTACATTCAGCTGGTAGACAAACTTCTCAAAGCATACAAGAGAATGAAGTGCAATATGTCACTCAAGATTCATTTCCTCCATTCACACTTGGACTTCTTCCCCGCAAATCTCGGTGCTGTGAGTGACGAGCACGGTGAAAGGTTTCATCAAGACATAGCTACGATGGAGAAACGATACCAGGGCAATTGGAATCCGTCAATGCTTGCCGACTATTGTTGGATGCTACAACGTGATGCACCAGACACTGAATATAAAAGAAACTCGGGAGCAAAACACTTTTAATTCTGTTTCATTTAGTCGCTTGTGCGAAACGTAAACTTGACTATATATTTTATTGTCAGTAAACATAAAAATGTCTATTTCTCATAGTTCTTACGTGATGCAGTAAAACCAAAACCATATTTGAGCATACCAAGTTGGTACCTGTCATAATCACCAAAAACTTTTCAGGAATCAAGACTTAACCAAAAAATTGTTGTGCAGTGATTTCAGGGCAATCTTCCCTGTTCTGCCTCTGGCAGCCTTATCCTGATTGTGTCAGAGCTCCAAGATATGCCTTATGTAATTCAGTAATTTCACAGAACTTGATTGCTGTAGCTACATCTTGCCAGGATATGTGAGCTAGGCATTGTGGGCAATGTAGTCTCCCTTATGCTACAGCCACCCCTGCTCACCTGTACAAGCTGTGTCTCTAGTGATCTGCCTCCTGCAAGACTTCCCTTTTCCTCTCAGATAAGCTTGTACCTCTTTATCTCATGTCTCACTTTCTGGTCATTTCTATACCTTTGCCCTGGTACCTGGTGACTTTTCTTCTGCTACCTGATGGTGAGCTCTGTTCCTATTGGTCTCTCTCAATCATCCCCTCCCCTTGCCTTGGGTGCTCCTCTCTGTTCCTTTGTTCAGGGTCACTCATGCTACTGCCTGCATCAGCTAAACATGGCTGACCCCCCCCACCCCCCTTTGGTCAGAGGATTATCTATACATCCTAAGAATCTGATTTCACACAAGAGCAATGCTACATTTCTTTCCTGGCACCTGAAATACTTTATTGTTTGGTCTTTTCCTCATTCCTGCTTTTCAAACCTCCCCCCTATTTTTACATCATATTGAAACCAAGAAGCATGCTCAATAAAATATAATTCAGAAAATTATAAGGACTTTCTGCATGTGAGTTAGTATGCTGAAGGTTTAACTTTTGATAAGTATATCCTTAACTTCTGGGACATGGCTATACAAGATCAGTAAAATTCCCCTTGATGGCTTTAGTTTGTACCTACAGGATAATGTAAATAATTTATGTCAGCCTGATGAACTATAAAAGTTCTGACTTTATCTTCAGAGCCCAATATTTTATTCCTGGCGGAATTGTGTGCAATTGTGCAATCCACAATTTATGCAGAATTACCTGTGATCTTCACAGAATCAGCACTCCCTTTGTGTGGCCCAAAGCTTTGGCACTACCCTCTGAGCATCCTGAATCAGTGTCGGCACATGTTTGGGCAGCCTGTGTAGACTCTGCAGGCTTCTCTCTACCATGTTCTCACCCTCAATGATGTCACTTCCTCTTTCTTCACAGGCAGGACTGTGGTAAAAGGAAGCTTGCAGAGCCAGTGGTAGGTTGCCAATAATTTGAATCGGCATCACTGAAGTACAATGGGGAGAGGATGAAAAGTGCTAGCTGGGGAAACAGGGGAGAGTGAAAAATGCTCAGAAGAATAAGGTGGAGAGAGGGTAAGAGTTGCTGGTTGGGTGGGTGAGGACAGGGGTGAGAGAGATGCTGGATGGGGGAAACAGGGGTGAAAGATGCTGGCTGGGGGAACAGGGGTAGGAAAGATGCTGGTTTGGCAGGACAGGTATCTGGGGGGAGGGGGGTTGTTTCACAATGTAACCTAGACTTCAGTTGTATAAATGCTGTCTCCAACTCCAGAGATGCGGAGAGAGTTTTTCACTGTTCAGTTTGATACTCTCTGCTAGAAGAAAGTTACTAAGCGAGAAAAAATTTAAGGTTCATTGTTTTTTTTAAATATAATTTAATGAAAATACTGAATTGTACTGAAATTCTGGATAATTAGGAAAAATATTGTTTAAATATCAAATAAACTTGCTGAATTTAGATTTTTTAATGTAGACATTTGAATATTTTTGCACAGAATTCAGCCAGGAGTGATATTTGTCTTGTAGTCCATAGAAACACAGAGCACACTGATTTGCAACTTTTAAATACTTTTAGGCTTATAACACAGATCATAGAGTGTAGAATCCACCACTCTTGGAGAAATCCACAGCATTTTAGTTGTATTGCTGTGAGAAAATTGATGAGGATGGCAGAGTCCAGAGAAGTGGAGCCACACAGGGGGAGGGGGGGGGGTTAAAGGTGAACATGATCTAATTTATTAATGTGCTGGAAGTTGAGGAGAATCCTGTTCACTTCACAGATAAGAAGAAAATAAACACAAACAACCAGTTCTTAGTCTCACAAATTGTCCTCCTGTGGCTTGCATCAGCAGGGCCATGGCATGCAGTACTATCTCTGGGCTAAAAGTTGCCCTCCACTCATGGGCTAAAATTATGCACCTAGGTTTCACAGCATGTGTGTTTATAGCTACAGGTAAAGGGGAAGGGGGCATGAAGAGAGAAAGTCTACAGGAAAGCATGGTCAGAATTCTTCCTACTGGTAGGTCCACTTGGCTTTTCTTCTCTTACGGCCTCTTTTACAAAGCTGCGCTAGCGGCTGCGCTGTGCTAATGGCCCCGAAGCCCATAGAGATTTAAAGGGCTTTGGGGCTGTTGCTGTGCGGCTTTGTAAAAGAGGCCGTTAGTCTTGCATCTCATTAAAACACTGGCACTGAAGCTTAAGTGAGTGAGAGAAGGAGTTGAAAGAATGTGAAAGAGATGCTTCAAATGAATGTTATATTCCTAATGAGTGAAATGTGACGTTTCTGAGAACAAAACAGAGCCTCTCTTCTTCAAGCATCATCATAACCTTTGCTTAATGCCATAAGAAATGAACAGGAACTAAAGAAAGCCACCACTGGCCTCAAAACAATGCACTGTTGTGGTTTGTTTTGTGTTTCAGTACCTCTCCCACCACCACAGACTCTTCAGAAGGTTCCAGTACATTTGATTGATGGCAGAATATGTGATTTCATGTACCACATGGGATCAGCGATTAATCAGGAATACAGATTCATTCAGGATGACATGATATGTGCTGGGTACCAGGAAGGTCAGAAGGATTCCTGTCAGGTGAGAAGATAGAATTTCAGAATCATTAAAAAAGGGAACTGGAAAACACCTTTACATCCGTAGGCCACAAATAAAGTGGTAACATTTCATGAGTATAAAGCCATATATGACATATACTTAATTGTGTACTGTGTTTAGGAATTCCTGGAGGCATAGTTTGAGTAAAACAAGGGCAGAGTTGCAGTATATGTGGACATTTTATAAAATATGGAGTAGATATTCATAGTGGTTTAACCCTGTGTGGGGCTATCTAGGGATATTCAGCCTTTTTGAAGCCTGGAAGATACAAGATAGGAGTGTGTGGGCCTCACTCCCACCTCACCAAACACCAAGCACTACTGGTAAGCCTAGGGACTGGGTCAGGCAAGGGGATTTACAGAGGGGGAGTTTAGTTTGGGGAAGGCTCACACACATAGGACTCTTGCCCACTTATGGGGGCCTCTGGGATGTTAGATGATGCTGTGAGGGTGGGTGGGGTGATAGGTGTGATAGTGTAGATGTTTGGCAGTGCTATGGGTGTGGGAGGGTCAGGGATCTGTGATTGAGGTAGATGGGGTAGAGGGCCACCTGTAAAAGAGGAGGAGGAAGCCGCTAAGGTTGGGATTGGGATCCTTGACAGAGAGAGCAGCAGTTTTAGAAAGTTGCTCCCATGGCTATATTGTGGTGGTAAGGGAGAGGGAGGAGGGGTGGAGAACTACTCCCCCCATGTACAAGTTTCTAAAATCGCTGCTCTCTCTGGATGTAGGGGGCTGGAACTTGAAGCCCTGCTCCTTTTTTAACAAAAGGTTTTATATTTAACAGAGTCTCTTGTAAACCAGTATGAAAATTCTATACATTCTGACTTAGATGTTTGCATTCTCTTCTACACATCCTTTCTACACTTCTCCCACCATATTCACTATGATAGGGGATTAACAGACCCGCGAATACATAAAAACTGCAAATAACTTTTTCATATGTTATTCGGTGTTTTCTATTTAAAACCATCGTGAATATGGTGAAACCGCGAATAACATGGTGGGAGACCTGGCCTTTTCCTGAAGGAGAGGCAAAACACAGTGAAGAAAGTCCTGAGAATGAGCGATTTTCTCTGTAAATGCTTGGAATCAGCGATTTCTCTATGCAAGCTGATGTAATTTGGGGGGAGGAGCCAGCAAGCTAAAAACCTCAAATAATCAAAACCGCAATTGCTGAAATCGCGAATATGGAGGGAGAAGTATATAATAACACTCAAAAGCAGCAGTATTAGGCAAACTATTTACAAAGTACTGTATCTGTTGTCCTTCTGTTAGATATTCCTCCTTGTGAAAATGAATACTCTCAATGTAACCCTTTGTCAAGTAGTGTGTCACTGAGTAATAGAGTAGATAAGAGGATTGTCACTTCCAGTCTTTGAGATTAGCAGTGCTGGGGGGGAGGAATTTATTGGGTTGCAAGTTGTTGGAGTGCTCTCATCCCCTGTTTCTTCATCTGGTGGAAGTAAGAAGCTTTGGTGGAAAGTGCCAATGCCAATAACATCAGGCAGTGTGGAGGTCAGCCCCCTACATCATCGAGGACCTATCCCAGCGCATAAAAGACTGGCACCCTTGTGGCACTCTGTGGAGCTCCGAGTTGAAGAAAAATGTTAATTTCATATTTTTACAAGTATGGAGAAGTGTAACGGTACTGTCAAACCAAAGGTTTCCACACCAGTTGTTACAGGACCTATGGATAAGCATATGACTCCAATTGTATTAAGAAATACACCAGGATTTTAGGTACCTTACCTTCCTCCCCTAAAGTTTCTCTGAGCCCTCCAGAGATAACTCCTCCCCCTCCAGTAATTCTTTCTGAGGTAAGGGAATCCCAGGAGGTTTCCCAGTCTCTTTTGGGGACTCTGTTGAAATTAGCAACTCAACCCAGTGGCGTACCAAGGGGGGGGGGGCGGGGGGGGGCGGTCCGCCCCGGGTACCAAGCCCTGAGGGGGTGCTCCCGGTCCGGTCCAGTTACCCCCCCCTGCGCCGGGTGTCGCGTCTGGAAACAGCCTGCAGCAAGATCGCGATGCCAGAGATCTTTGCCTGCTTCGACTGTTTCCTACGCCACGGTCCTGCCCCTCCTCTGATGTCAGAGGAGGGGCGGGACCGCGGCGGAGGAAACAGCCGAAGCAGGCAAAGATCTCTGGCATCGCGCGATCTTGTTGCAGGCTGTTTCCCCAGGGCAGTAGCGTACCAAGGGGGGCGAGGGGGAGGTCCATCCCGGGTGCCGCCTTAGGGGGGGGTGCACAGCTGGCCCGGTCCCTATCGCGCTCCTACCCTCCCAGCGAAAGCAGCATCGGCGCCATTATCGAAAAAGGTAATGGCGCCAGGCCTTGGAGCACCAAGGCAGACCGCTTCTCCCCTCTCCCAGCCGAAACCCCGCTGACCATCCTATCTCTCTCCCCCCCCAAGTGAACCTTTCTGACCCTCCCAGCGAAAGCAGCAAACCTCCCTCCAGTAGCGTCGGCTTTATCCTCCCTCTGCCGCATCACTGATGACGTCATCAGTAACGCGGCAGAGGGAGGAGAAAGCCGCGAAGGAGGTTTGCTGCTCTCGCTGGGAAGGTCGGAAAGGTTCACGGGGGGGGGAGATAGGAGGGTCAGCGGGGGTTCGGCTGGGAGGGGGGAGAAGCGGACTGCCTCGGTGCTCCATTACCTTCTTCGGGCAGCAGCAGCGTTTACAATTCGCTGCTGTTGCCGGCTTCAGGCCTTGTTCTCTGCCGGGTCCTGCCTACTTCCAGTTTTCATGAAGACAGGACCCGACAGAGAGGAAGGCCTGAAGCGGGCAACATCAGTGAATTGTGAATGCTGCTGCTGCCCGATGAAGTTCAGGACATCAGGACATCGGGGAAGGAGCAGGGAGAAATCGGCTGCTGGCTTGGGGGTGAGGGTAGGGAAAGAATCGTGGAAGTGGAGAAATCGGCACGATGGCTTTGTGCAGGCTAGGGGGAGAGAGAAAGAAAGGAAAAAATAAAGAGGGGGGGGGCCAGGGGGAGAGAGAAAGAAAGGCAGAAAGAAAGAGGGGGACCAAGGGGAGAGAAAGAAAGGCAGAAATAAAGAGGGGGACCAAGGGGAGAGAAAGAAAGGCAGAAATAAAGAGGGGGTCAAGGGGGAGAGAAAGAAAGGCAGAAAGAAAGAGGGGGGCCAGGGGGAGAGAGAAAGAAAGGCAGAAAGAAAGAGGGGGACCAAGGGGAGAGAAAGAAAGGCAGAAATAAAGAGGGGGGTCAAGGGGGAGAGAAAGAAAGGCAGAAAGAAAGAGGGGGGCCAGGAGGAGAGAGAAAGAAAGGCAGAAATAAAGAGGGGAGCCAGGGGGAGAGAGAAAGAAGAAGGATCAGAAGAAGGACCAGAGACTCATGAAATCACCGGACAAAAAAGTAGGAAAAATGATTTTATTTTCAACTTAGTGATCAAAATGTGTCCGTTTTGAAAATTTATATCTGCTGTCTATATTTTGCACTATGGCCCCCTTTTACTAAACCGCAATAGAGTTTTTTAGCGCAGGGAGCCTATGAGCGTCGAGAGCAGCGTGGGGCATTCAGCGCAGCTCCCTACGCTAAAAACCGCTATCGCAGTTTAGTAAAAAGGGAGGGGGAATATTTGTCTATTTTTGTATAGTTGTTACTGAGGTGACATTGCATAAAGTCATCTGCCTTGACCTCTTTGAAAACCCGCGGAATATAAATGATAATTAACATTTTCTCTGCGTACAGCGTGCTTTGTGTTTTTAAAATTTTATTGTTGGTAGATCATTTTGACTTGGCCACAAAGGTAAGGGGGAGGGAGGGAGGGGAACTGCTGAAAGACATCTAATAATCCTTGCAGGCTTGACTGCAGGGAATTATTTTTGTAAAATCATGTTTTGTTATGTGACTGGCATTATCTAGACTTTAATTTCTATGAATGAATAGAATGAAAATGATATAAAATTACTTGCTTGTTTTTATGTGCGTGCGCTGAAGGAAAGTGGAGAGAGAGTGGGCTGAGGATGCTGAAGGGAAATGGGGAAGAGAGTGGGGAGAAGACGCTGATTTATAAATTGACAATTGTACAGAATATTGTTTCTTTTTATACTTTAATATAAACAATTCAAGGCTTGTGTGGATGGAATCAGGTGGTTTGCGGGGATGGGGACCGAGCTTACGGGGATTAGTCCAATAAAATTGTATTTTTTTATATCTCATTATTTGTTTTATTTTTATTTGTTAATTTATAAAGTGGTGATTGTTATGTATCAGTTTTTTCAAATTTACATCTACTGTCTTTATATTTTGCACTGTATTAGAGGACATGTGTTACTGTTTTTTGTGGTGTTGCATTGTATCCAGGGTCTGGTTTCTTGGCGGATCAGTTTAACTTTTGTCTACATATTTCTATTTTTAGTTTGTGATTATTCCATTTTGGGCGAGGGTGTATCTCTGTTCTGTGTGTATGAAAAAGACATAGTTTTCAGTTGGCATTGACTACAGGACCAATTGACTGTGCGGGATCTGGCTTGTTTAGTTTTACAATGTATGTGTTGGTGTTCTAGTGCTCACTGCAGTGTTTAAGATGCAGCCTTTTCCTAGGTACACTCTTGTGGTGCGATATGTAGATTGGTACTAAAAATCATATTTTTCATATAGATGGGGGGGGTGTCAAAAAATGATGGGCCCTGGGTGCCACATACCCTAAGTACGCCACTGCCTGCAACTACTCCATATGTACTTCTAATGTCATGACAATTTAGACATAATTTATGTTTTGTTATGTTTGGAATAATGGTTACATATATGAGGTTCAATAAAAGAAAATTTTCACTGCCTGTTTCTATTCTGACCATTTATTCCATTTCATGGTTATTGCAAAAAAAAAAAAAAAAATTTTTTTACATGGGGGGGGGGGGGGGGAGTGGTGTCAAAAAATGATGGGCCCCGGGTGCCACATACCCTAGGTACGCCACTGACTCAACCTCAAATTGTGTCTTGTATAAAAAAACTTTTGGTTCCATAATTCAAGTGGATCCTCTAAGTTTAAGGAAGTTTCATTGCAAGATATGTGGAAACTAAATGTATCAATGGAAGGGATACTTAGGTCAGTAGTTTCTGAGACAGTTGCATTTTCTAAACAAGTGACAGAGATTTGAAAATGTGGACTCTAATTTGTTATTATTGGGACAAACATGTTTTAGGGTTAGAGAAGCAGGTTATTATGCTGTGTGAAAATTCTGTCGACCTCCCCAAAAATTGCCTGTCCTATGGGAGATCCTGTGGGGAACACTTCATGGGAGGCTGGGTGCGGCACCTTGCTACCGGCCAGGGTGCCTGCTGGTTGGCAGTCTCTGCCACACCCCTTCGCTGGCATCCACTCCTCCCGCCCACCGTCTGTCTAGCTTTAAGTTTTTTTTAGAAAAGCGCTGTGGTTCTGGTGTCTGCTCTCCACTGCGGCCAGCCCTAGCGGAAACAGGAAGTTGTCAGAGAGGGCGGGCCATAGTGGAGAGTGTCGGCTGCGGCAGCAATTCTAAAACGCAGCCTGTAGCCTCCCTTCGCACTTTCCTTGTGCCGCACTCCACCCACTAATGATGCTACTTCCATTTTCAGTTAGGCGGAGCGCGGCACAAGGAAAGCACGAAGGGAGGTCACAGGCTGCGTTTTAGAGTTGCTGCCGAGTCGACATTCCCCTGCCACAAAAACGAATATGAGCGGAGGTGAAGGGGGAGGATGTGCCGGACCAGGAAGCCCCCGGACTGTTTTTTTAAAGGTAGAAAGGGGGATGGGTTTCCAAAACCTGCTATACTGGGGGTGGGGAGTGAAGGGGAAGAACTTATAGGGTGAAGTGGCACTCTAGGGGGCGCTATGGAATGGATAGTGAACAATATGTATTTGTGGAGTATTTTGTGGAGTTTTTCTACAAAAGCGCCTTCTTTTCGTATGGTTCTGGGTAACTCTAGGTAGATACAAGCATATGTGTTAGTTAAGGCCACGCCCAATAGAAGCGTACGAAAAGTTGGTGAATAAAAATCTGAATATGGATATAGCCAAGGCCAGAAAAACACACTACAGATTAATATTAAGGAAAAGCATAATAATATTATTTTTATGTACTTTGCTAATAAGCCAGATCATAGAGGAAATCAGGATATACATGAACTCCATCTTAAGGTAGTGACTCCATTTTGTTCTCTGTTTTTCTGTGTCTTCTGCTTGGCTTTACTCCATTTTGTGTTCAGCCTATGTCCCTAGTCTTTGTTCAGGTTTTTGCCCGCCTTGAGCTTCCCTTGTGGTCTAATTGATACCAGATGGGCTTGAGCTGGGTATAATTTTCTTGCATTAAATATGAATGAAATACATGGTATGGATGTGGATGAAAGGGACCCCGAACGGACAAATGAATGGATATATGAAAGATATATGAAACAATTTGTACTTAAAGTGAAATGTATTATATAAGGAACACTAAGGAAAAATCCTAAAGCAACATCTGGAAATAGTTAAGTTAGAATCAGAAACCTGTATCAGTCTCCAGCATAGGAAGGAGGGCATTGGTAGCCCACACTTAGGAATGTGTCAGTGTAACTTGAAACTGTCAGTTTCTGTAAAGCTCAGAGCAGGAGGGGGGAACAGCCCCTCCTTTCTATGGTACTAACAGGGCTATGAAATTTTCAGCACTTTAAATGTAGTTTTCTCTTGACACAGATAAGCAGTTTTAGATTTAACGTTTCTTTGGCTATGTTATAAAATGTTAATGTATATTCAAGGATGAATGTAAACAAACAAATATGATTTCTGAAACTTTTAAACATGTAAAGGAATTTTCTTTGTCCAAATTTAAGGACAACCTCTGTTAGTGGATTGGCTAACAGCCAATGATGTCAAACTGGACTGAAAGTATATATTGGGAAGCAATGCATTATCGAGTTGAGCTCTTTGTCAGAAAGCTAGTGTTTTGGCACTGTACAGAGCTTCCGATGACGCAACCAATCTTTTGAAATTCCATGATGGAAAAATAAAGACAATAATTAATTATTTTGATAAAACTTGCATCATGGGTCAGTTTTCATGTACTGTATTTTTATTTTTTTACACACCTTGAGTGAAAGCTAGCAGTTCACTTGGCAACTGCTGCTTAAAAAGTGCACTGGCGTCCATTTACCCATGCTCAAGGGCCAGGAAGAGAGGATACCAGAGAGAGATGGTAGGCAATGTTGTGGAGGGAAAGAAAAGGATAGTAATAATAATAATATACCAAAGGATCGTAAAGTTCTATGTGGTTTACAATGATTAAAGCATAGGTTGTTGCCTTCTAACACTGGATGGAGGATATCCCTGTTACATTTCTATTATTTAGATCTCTAATTATTTCTTTTGCTTTTCTCGAGACCTTATCCGACTTTTTCATATGCTTCTTAAGACTATTGGTCCCGAAAATGGACAGAGTGCTCTATACAGTGCATGCCACTTAGGTGCACATTGGATAAATGCATAGTCTGCTTGTCTGCACTGCAGAGTGTCAGTCCTGTTTTTCTACAATAGACTTTAAAGAGCAATCACTTCTGTTAGGCATATCAGCTGTAAGTGCATGCTCTGCTTATATGCCTGCACTTGACTGGTCCTGTTTATGTACATCCACTTGACTGATGCTCCGTATATGTGCACAGTCAGATCATTCACCTACCCAGCCCACCAGGTGTCCTTTCATTGGTGTATTCTTTTAATAAATGATGCTAGACTTTCTTGACTACATTTATATGTGACAGCTGTTTTTACAAAATTATCTATTGCCCTATTAATGCATACATGTTGCTACACTGGCTGTGTAACATGTGTGGTAACGATTCTGGGAACCCAATTGGAATTACACAATACATAACAGTTAACGTGTGGTAACTGAGACAGTTCAGAAAGTGTAACATCAGTTATGTGCACACTCCCATTATTTGCAAGTCAAACTTCAGTCCCAAGGCTTTGCACTTACAATACAGTAACTGGAGTGCACTGTATTACCGTACTTTGAGGAGTATAAAGCTTGATTATTCTGCAAATAAGAAGCGTGTTTATCATTTCCTTTTCAGGGTGACTCTGGAGGGCCCTTAGTGTGCAAGAAAAAGGACATCTGGCTGTTAGCTGGAGTTGTGAGTTGGGGATATGGCTGTGCCGTACGCAATCGGCCTGGCGTCTACACTCAAGTCACTGCTTACCAAGATTGGATAAAGAAACATGTGCCAGGAGTGGAATTCAGCGAGGTAGCCACAACCACCAACTCATTCAATGTAGTGAATGTGACTTCAACCAAGCTACCCACTACTAAGGCTACCAATATATCAGCTACCATTGCTACCAACAAGTCACTCGCCACTGCTATAACTGCATCCCATTCAGCCAATACAATTAACTTTAAGTCAGTCACCACTACCATTGCAACTGAAACCACTCTTAGTTTAGCCAATAAACCCAACTTCAGGTCAACCACTATTGCTATCACTACTGTACCCATACCAAATACAATCAATACTACCAACTCCAAGTCAGCTATAATTGCCACAACTAAATCAATACTCACTGTCACAAATAACTCAAATGTCACATTCCAGAAACTCAGAAATTTTTGTCCCCCCTTTGCCATTACAATTACGTATCTGGTATCGATTGCTATGGCAACAGCATTTCCCTTCCAGTGCCAGAGCTAGCTACCAGCTATTAGCTCCACCCAGTTCTGATCTTTTATTTTGTGTAGTCAGGGGAAGGAGAATTAATTATATAATGTTCTTTCTAATTAGATATAAGATTTTCCCATTTCTTCCCTATTGGAGAAACACAATGGTAGAAAACAAGAGGCTATTAGCACAGAAATCTTTAGGATGAGAGAGAGTAATTGAAGTTGGAGAAACTTTTTTTTCCTCTTAACTATGAATGTTTAAAGTACAGCTTTAACATAGTGGCTACCTATTCAGAAGAACATGTCCAAGCCAAATGTCTAATATCTGGAATTAAGAAGAGCAAATGCCAGAATTATACCAGCTGGAAAGCAATGGAAGTAAGGACAGATAGAGGCATCTGGGTTTTACTTCCATTGAAAGCAATGGAAATATGTGAGAAAAGTGCTGCCCATGGTAGAGAAAGACTCTGCAGAGACTTTGGGTAAGTAATACAATTTAGTTTATTTGCTGGCAAAAAGGGTGTCCAATCTGCATGACAATTGCCAAAGTAGGCACACAAAAGTTTACATGATCACACAATATCTAGTTAGTTCATATCTTGATGATGCGAGGAAGTACTTCTTCACTGAAAGGGTGGTAGATCATTGGAACGAGCTGCCTCAGAGGGTGATTGAGGCCAGCAGCGTGTTAGATTTCAAGAGAAAATGGGATATTCATGTGGGATCTCTAGGAGAGTAAGAATCAGGGAGAGGGTCATTGGTATGGGCAGACTCGATGGGCTATAGCCCTTTTCTGCCGTCAATTTCTATGTTTCTATGTTTCTATGTTTCTATCTTTATTAGTCCATCCTGCCTGTAAAGAGCAAAGACAGTTCACAACCTATCAGATACTTTCTCTGCCTCTTCCAGTTTCTTCACCCCTAATTACTTCTCCCATTACCATTATTTCCCAGACCCCTGACTCTATTTACCATTGCCATTGTGAAGACTCTATTTATAATTTACCATTGTGAAGACGCAGGGGGATAGCAAAGATCTGCAACGTGACATAATCAGGCTCGAGGAATGGGCATCGACATGGCAGATGAGGTTCAACGTGGATAAATGTAAAGTGATGCATGTCGGTAACAAAAATCTTATGCACGAATACAGGATGTCTGGGGCAGTACTTGGAGAGACCTCCCAGGAAAGGGACTTGGGAGTTCTGACGACAAGTCGATGAAGCCGTCCACACAATGTGCTGGGGTGAACAGAATACTAAGAATGATAAAGAAGGGGATCACGAACAGATTGGAGAAGGTTATCATGCCGCTATACTGGGCCATGGTGTGCCCTCACCTGGAGTACTGCATACAACATTGGTCACCGTACATGAAAAAAGACACAGTACTAATCGAAAGGGTCCAGAGAAGAGTGACTAAGATGGTTAAGGGGTTGGAGGAGCTGCCGTACCGCGAAAGATTAGAGAAACTGGGCCTCTTCTCCCTCGAACAGAGGAGATTGAGAGGGGACATGATTGAAACATTCAAAGTACTGAAGGGGATAGACTTAGTAGATTAAAGACAGGTTGCTCACCCTCTCCAAGGTAGGGAGAACAAGAGGGCACTTTTTAAAGTTGAAAGGGGATAGATTCCATACGAACGTAAGGAAGTTCTTCTTCACCCAGAGAGTGGTAGAAAACTGGAACGCGCTTCCCAAGTCTGTCATAGGGGAAAACACCCTCCAGGGATTCAAGACAAAGTTAGACAAGTTCCTGGTGAACAAGAGCAATACGCTGGAAGGGCTAGTCTCAGTTGGGGCGCTAGTCTTTGACCAGAGGGCTGCCGTGTGGGTGGACTGCTGGGCATGATGGACCACTGGTCTGACCCAGCAGCGGCAATTCTTATGTTCCTCCCCTCACGTGATATGCTTAGATCATCTTTTTAAACAATAGTCCTTATGGTTAGTTCTGCTGACACCTCTAATACAATGTTCACTTCTCTGCAGGCATTGTATTCAGTGTCCCAGGAATGCTCCCCCTCACACCTTTTGAGTCAGTAATCTTTCTTACTGTTATGTGCACACAGTGTTAGACAAATTCCTTCTGCTGGAATTTTACCAGTATTTCATTTAGTTTTTATTACCACTTATTAATATATCTTTATTTGTATAATATTACCTCCTCAGGGTATTTATTATATGACACTCTGCCTTATTAGAATTATATGCATTAGTAATATCTTTTCACATCTGGTTAAATGTATTATATTTAAGTGTTATATCCTATATGTTCACACCTTTGTATTATTTCTGCAATAATTAACGCCATTAGAAAATATATTAGTATTTTAATTTCTCACAAAGTAAAACCCGGATGTCTCATATCTGTTGTCCTTTTTCTGGAGCCATATGGTAACCCTGTACCAGCTGACATATATCAGGATTCTGTTTGTGAAGAACATTTTATATTCCTGCTAAATAAAACCTGAAATGAAGAGATAGATAGTATGGTGTCCTTTTATATCACCTTCGTTGTAAGGCCTAAGAGCCAGTAGAAGTTTCTATCTACTCTAACTGTGGCTCCCCCATCATTCACACCTTTTCTCACCTATTAAGGCTTGCAGCTGCTGCTGTCTCTGGAACAGCCATTTTTTTTTCCTCTGGCTCTGTGTGGCTTCTAATGAATCTGAACCATTTTGTGTCCAAACTCCCACAGAATTCTCATGAGATTATGAGAACAGTGCAGGAATTCTGGAATCATGTGGTATCACAAGAAAAGAAAACAGCTGTTCTAGAGATTGTGTTAGAAGCAAGCCTCCAGAAATGTGGAGAGATTAACTGGGAAAAATCAAGGCTTGGAGGGAAAAGGTGTGATGGTTTATTGGTAGGAGAACTGGATGGTAATTGAGAATGTTTGGGATAGAGGGAGAGGTTTTTGGAGGAAATGAGATGGCAAGATTTGTGTGTGGAAAAATGGGCTGGAGGATAGGGTTAGGCAGAATGAGGTATGTGCTGAATAAGAATGAGGAATGGGCTGAGGGAGAGAGAACAGTACGGGAGAATAGACTCTATCTTAATTTACATGTGTTGTTCTGAGTGCACTTGAGCAGTACCTTACCTGGAGAGCTAAGTGAGCATCCTCTGTGGTCCAATATGCCTGGTTAGCTATATGAACATCCGATAACTTTTGAGTCCATCCTATCTCACAGTAACATAGTAACATAGTAGATGACGGCAGATAAAGACCCCAATGGTCCATCCAGTCTGCCCAACCTGATTCAATTTAAATTTTTTAATTTTTTTCTTCTTAGCTATTTCTGGGCAAGAATCCACAAGGTACTGTGCTTGGGTTCCTACTGCCGAAATCTCTGTTAAAACCTACTCCAGCCCATCTACACCCTCTCAGCCATTGAAGCCCTCCCCAGCCCATCCTCCACCAAATGACCATATACAGACACAGACCGTGCAAGTCTGCCCAGTACTGGCCTTAGTTCAATTTTTAATATTATTTTCTGATTCTAGATCCTCTGTGTTCATCCCACACTTCTTTGAACTCAGTCACAGTTTTGCTCTCCACCACCTCTCTCGGGAGCGCATTCCAGGCATCCACCACCCTCTCCGTAAAGTAGAATTTCCTAACATTGCCTTTGAATCTACCACCCCTCAACCTCAAATTATGTCCTCTGGTTTTACCATTTTCCTTTCTCTGGAAAAGATTATGTTCTACGTTAATACTCTTCAAGTATTTGAACGTCTGAATCATATCTCCCCTGTCTCTCCTTTCCTCTAGAGCAGGGGTGCCCAACGCGTCGATCGCGATCGACAGGTCGCTCGCTCAGGTGACCCCAGTCGATCGCAGAACGGGTTCCCTTCTTTTTTTTTCCCCTCCTGACTGGCCCGCTCCTGAATTCTGCTGCTGCCTCCGCTGCTCAACATTTAAAAAAAAAACCAAAAGAGGGGCGTGGCTTTGGAGCGGAACTAAATGGCTGGGTAGTGGATTTGCTCTGTGAAGACAAGCTATTTGACAGAGATCATAGCCAGAAAAAATTCAAATTTCACTCTGAAAAGTGAGGTAGAGGTGGATAATGGCTTCGGGAAAGCAAAACAAAAATTTGGCGGCGGGGAGCAGCTCAGGAAGCGGGAAGCGATCGAAACTTGATACGGCTTCACCGATGTCAGTTCTGTTGCCGCCGGAGGATGTAGAAAATAAAGACATAATGAAGGAAATACAGGCGGTAAAGGAAATAGTATTGGAATGCGCTAAAAATATAAAAGAAGTGAAAGAAGAGGTGGTATGTTTATCAAATAAACTGCAAGCAATGGAATTGAAAGTGGATCAAATTGAGAAAAGAGTGGAAAAGTGTGAGGAGGAAAGTATAAAGCACATGGAACACAGTAAGGAAATTGAAGCACTTAAAAGGGAGCTGGAAGATTTGTCCAATAGGGAACGAAGGAGCAATTTAAGGGTGCTTGGGGTCCCGGAGGGAATTGAAAAGTCGGATCCGATTGGATTTTTGATTAATTTTTTGCCCAAGGTGCTCCCGATGCAAAACAAGTTTCCATTGGAAATAGAACGTGCACACAGGGTCCCAACGAGATTATCAAACAGCCAAAAAGGACCACGTCCACTGATCTTTAAGCTACTTAGATATCAACAGGTAGCTGAAATAATTAAATTAGCTAAAGATAATAAAAACTTAAAGTGTCAGGATTCAAAGATTTACATAGTGCCTGACTTTGCCAGAGCAACGGCACAAAAGAGAAAGCAGCTATTAGACCTGAGACCACAGCTGAGAAGTCTGGGAGCTAGATATGGGCTCATATACCCGGCAACTATGCGGGTCACTTATAAAAATAAAACTTTGAATTTTGATACTGCAGATAAACTTAAGGAGTTTTTGGAGCAGTGTGAATCACCAATGGCTACTTAATAGAGACTTGGATGGAAGTATTTGTGTTCTTGGTTGAAATGTTTATTTTTGTTTGGAAATTTCTATGTTAAAGGAAGAAAAAAGAAAAAAAAAGAGTTAATAGGATTCTGAAGGCATGGCTGCAGTTGGATTTCAAATACATTCCACATTCTATCTTGTCATGAGGCAAATGGAATGTAGCCTGCAAGAGCATAAGAGATGCAATATTACAGACCTTTTAAAGGACAGAGGTTAATAAGATGGATTGTACTGACTTGCTGTTTGGACAGACAGACTGAGAAACGATAGAGGATTGTGCAAAACAGATTGAAGGAAATAAGTTCTAAATAGTATTGAGAAGATATAAACTACAAGCAAGAGGACATTAAATAGAATGGATCTGCAAGCAAGATGAGAGTTAGACTGTGACTTTGTAAGCCTTACAATTTTCATTTGCATAAAAGGGGAAGTCAGCTGTGATATATGGAATAAGACATTGTAATGGAAATTCTCTAAATGCAGCAGAGGATTTTTTGAAGATGGTTCTGGTATATAGTTGGCCTGACCTTAAAATAAAAATGACAGAGCTACGATGGTCAAAAAAAAAAAAAAAAAAAAAAAAAGGAACAGGGTTTGTATATGTAGAATATGAAGGATCTATGATTGGCACCACAAGTTTGAAATTGTGGTCATTGTAAATCTTTATGCAAAACAATTGGAAAGGAGATTTAAGGTGGATCAAAAGATGAGACTGAGAATGTATAAACAGTAGTGTGAGAGGATAGAATTTTATATGGATCTGCAAGCAAGAGGAGATTTGAAATGAGACTTTATGAGACATATAGCATCTTATTACAAGAAAAGGAAATTTGTTGTTATGTATGGACTATAGTTTTAAAATTGCAAATCTATTAATGCAACAAGAGTCATAATATTGTTGTTTGGGATAAAAATTGGTCTGAACTTAATATAAATAATGGTGGATATACGAGGAGATTAAAAAAAAAAAAAAAAAAAATTAATTAGAAGTTTTGGTAAAAGCGAAGGATGTAGGAAAGTTTGGATGTTATAATATAAAGCATATGATATGAGAATGTTGTGAATGGAGTGGAAATTAAAAGGGTAGCAAATATGCTAGTGTGGAAATGGGTATGGAATGTTAGGAGGGTTATGTTAAAGGGATAAAAATTGTTGTTTTGGGGAATTTATTGACTTTTTGAATAGGAAAAGTTAGGAAAAAAGATTTCCATTATATATTTAATAATATTTAAAAGTGATATTTAACTTGAGGGAATGTGATGTAATCTGACATGAAAGATGGATGTGGTTTGGATGAATGTAATTTTAAAATTTGGTGTGATTATTTATGTATTTCAATAATATCTTAATGGAAATGAGTGAGTAGAGAAGGGAGAGTTCATGAGAGATGGGGGAAAGGAAAGGAAAAAAAAAAAAAAGAGGTAATCCTTGATAAAGAAGTCTTGTGTGATAAAATGATATTCATTTTAATATGATAATGATCTGGCTAATGGTTTTAAAATTATAAATATAGCTTGTGGGGAGTTTATCTATTGCCTAGTCAAGGTGTGCGTTTCAAAGTTGGCAAGTAATTTAAGGGAGGGATGGGAGGGGGAGGGGATTAAGAATATGGGAAGGGGTATAGGGGAGGGGATGGGTTCTAATAATAATTTTAAAAAGGGGAAAAGAGGTTATAATATTGATGTGAAGAATATTATTGATTATTGTTTTGATTTGATATAATGACTTTAAAAATTTTTTCAATAAATGTTAATGGTCTCAACCACCCGATAAAAAGGAAAAAAGTATTGCTATATTTAAAAAAACAAAATGCGGATGTCTATTTCATACAGGAGACTCACCTTAATGGAGATGAATCAAAAAAGCTAATTGGTAATTGGGTGAGAGATTGCTTTTTTGCACCGGCGGTGGGGAAAAAAGCTGGGGTAGCAATTTTAATAAATAAAAAATGTTCAGCAGGATTTAATATGGTGAAAGCAGATAAATTAGGAAGATGGGTGCATGTGAACATGAGTATGGGCAATAATACCGTGGCGCTATTTAATGTGTACGTACCTAATTCGAATCAAATTGAATATTTTAAAACTCTACAACCAATAATTTTACCACTGGCTGCTAATAATTTGATAGTAGCAGGAGATTTTAATGCTGTTGTGGACCCTTTATTGGATAAAAAACCTAGTAAAATTTTAAAATCTTTAGGGTTGGATAATTTTATAAATTCTTGCAATTTAAAAGATATATGGAGAATTCTTCATTTTAATGATCGAGATTTTTCGTTTTATTCACATGTTCATAAATCTTTTTCTAGAATTGATTATATTCTTGTTTCTGATGGGCTAATACAAGATGTTACACAAGCCTCTATAGAACCAATAATTTTATCAGATCATGGAGGAGTGTGGATTTCTTTAAATTTTAATGACCCGGATAATGGTAGGCCTGTATGGAGATTTAATAATGCATTGCTTGCATATCCAAAATTTTGTGAAGAATTTCAATTAAAAATGGATGAATATTTTCAAAATAATATTACAGAGGAAATATCTACAGAAATAATATGGGATGCTTTTAAAGCAACGATGAGAGGGCAAATTATATCATTTTCAGCTTATTCTAAAAAACAATTAAATAAGCAATTTACGGAACTGGAACACGAAATAAAAGATTTAGAATTAAAATTGATTAATAAGTGGGAGAATTCTACGTTGCAAACTTTATTAAAAGCAAAATATAAATATAATGAGATTTCTTCTAATTTGGCTAAAAAAAATATTATGTGTCAGCAAGCTTTGTATTATGGTAGTTCAAATAAGGCGGGAAGATTATTGGCTAATTATCTTAAAGTGAAAAAAAGAAAGATGAAATTGAATGCAATAAAAGATGAAAAAGGTGAAACTCATTTTCAGATTGGTCCTATTTTAAAACAGTTTTTAAATTATTATAAAAACCTGTATTCTTCTGAGTCTTATTTAAATAAAGAAAAAGATGGTATAGTGTTTTTAAATAATATTGAAGGTCCGAAGATTCCTGATCATATAAAAAGAAGTTTGGAAAATCCAATATCTTTACAAGAATTACAAACAGCATTGAAATCTCTTAGAGTAGGGACCGCTCCAGGTGGTGATGGTTTTACGGTAGAGTTTTATAAAGCATTTCAAAATACTCTTTTACCTCATTTATTAAATTTA
Organism: Geotrypetes seraphini; assembly: GCF_902459505.1. Classification (NCBI taxonomy): domain Eukaryota; kingdom Metazoa; phylum Chordata; class Amphibia; order Gymnophiona; family Dermophiidae; genus Geotrypetes; species Geotrypetes seraphini. Next base: position 104,424,655 of record NC_047088.1, on the reverse strand, counting down.
TATCAGAATCAACTAAAGAAAGGTTGTATATCAGGCACTATGGCAGAATCATTAACTATTGTTTTGCCGAAGCCAAATAAAGATCCCATGTTGGTTTCAAATTACAGGCCTATTTCATTGATAAATGTAGATGGTAAATTATTAGCCAAACTTTTGGCTACACGTTTGGCAAAAGCTCTTCCTCACATAGTTGGTATGCATCAAACAGGGTTTGTTGCTCAGAGACACTCTTCTAATAACACCAGATTGGCATTGCAAATGTTATATTTAACAAAAGAAATTGGAGATCCGGCTTTTTCTGTGTCTCTAGATGCAGAGAAAGCTTTTGATCGTGTGGAATGGACATTTATGTATCAGGCCATGGAGTGGTTTGGTATTGGTTCGGGATTTATACAAATGATTAAAACTCTGTATAGCTCTCCTGTTGCTAGATTATATATCAATAATAATTTTTCTGATTGTTTTAAATTGCAAAGGGGAGTTAGACAGGGATGTCCTTTGTCTCCTTTACTTTTTGATATAGTGCTTGAACCCTTATTATTAGCTATTCAACAAGAGGAGGAGATACAGGGTATACCGCATAAAGATAAAGAATATAAAGTTTCTGCATATGCGGATGATATATTACTTCATTTGAGGAATCCGGAAACAACCATTCCAAATTTATTGGTTTTGATTGAAAGATTTGGAAAGTTTTCAGGATATAAAATAAATTGGACTAAATCAGAAGTTCTTCCTTTAAATGTGCATTGCACAAAAGGATTATTTGACTCATTACCTTTTATTTGGAAAGAAGAAGGAATAAAATACTTAGGTATATGGATAAAAAACACGCTTGATGAGACAATTATAATGAATGAAAAAAGTTTATTGCAAAAAGTAACAGAGTTATGTGAGCAATGGAATCCTTTACATTTATCTTGGTGGGGAAGAGTTCAAACTGTCAAAATGATGATATTGCCTGTGGTTTGTTATCAAATGGGAATGATACCAGTTTTTTTTCAGGGGTCTTTTTACAAAAAGTTAAATAATATTCTTAGTAAATTTATTTGGCTGGGTAAAGCTGTAAGAATTGCTCTAGTGACTTTACAAAAACCAATTGAGGAGGGAGGGGTAAATTTTCCAAATTTTTATAGGTTTCATCAATCCTATATATTGCGCCAAGGTATGTATTGGGTCCTCCCAGAACTCATGGAGAAGCTTCCAGATTGGTTATGGTTGGAGTGGCAGCTCATGTCTCCTATCAGGCTTCGTCATCTGCTTAGCATTAAAATGCCTAGAATAAGGAAAACCAATAGGATATTAATGGACACATGGACAACATTAAAGTATGTAAACAACTTAACTCCTATTACTATTCAAAAATCTACTTGTCAAAATATATGGCTGAACTCCAAGATACAAATAGGCGGTTTTATGATTGTCTGGAAGGATTGGATTGAAGCAGGAATACGTACTTTAGATGATGTTATTAATGATGGTAAGCTGCTGGAGTTTTCACAATTGCAACATAAATTTGGACTTAATAAAAAACAAAGTTATAAGTGGTTGCAATTGAAGCAGGCTATTCAGGCAGGGTTCCCTGAATGGAAGTCTTTAAATACTCATTTTACTCTAGAATTCTTATGCTTCCAGGCAGATTTTATGGGTCACCAGGCCGCACAGTGGTATAAAACATTATCTGGATATTTAAATAAAAAACCAAGGACTGTACTTAGAGATATTTGGAGCATTGAGATTAAGCATCAAATTAATGCATCTCAATGGCCACGTATTTGGTCTTGGAGGATAAGATGTACAATGTCTGCGTCTATGAGGCAAACATGGTTTTTCCTGTTGCATAGAGCACTCTGGACCCCTGTTCGCTTACAAAAATTGGATTGCTCTAAGTCTAATAGATGTTGGCATTGTCATCTTGAGGCTGGAACTCTAGATCATTTATTATTTTATTGTCCTTTTATTAATAATTTTTGGAAATTGATCTGGGGTCAAATAAATTGTATGTTAGAGAATCCTGTGGCCCTATCATATGACACAGTTTTGTTTGGAATGTCTATGAGGGCCAAAAGTCAAATTTCATCGAATAATAACAAACTGTTAATGATTTTAACAGGAGTTGCCATCCAACATATAACACATAACTGGAAAGACTATAGAGGATTGAATTATTGTTTCTGGTGGAGTTCGGTTTGTCAGGTGTATGAAATGGAAAAAACATTGGCAATCAAGAGAGGTTATTATAAGAAATTTAAAGAGGTATGGAGACCATTAATTGAGTATTATAATAAATAAATAATTATATTTATCCCCATTAAATATATGTAGGGGGGAGGAGGGATGGGTGGGTTTTATGACATTATGAGGGGTAATATATGGAAAGGGAGGGAGGGGAGATAGTTTATGGTATAAAATGAATGTAGAGTTTCAAGTGAAGAATGTATAGTATGACTTGAATTATTGTACACTTGTTTGCATAATGTAAAAACGAATAAAGATATTTAAAAAAAAAAAAAAAAAAAAAAACCAAAAAAAGGCTTGGAGAACTTATGCTCCGGGGGCTAACATGTGCTTGTACCGGCTTCCCTCTGAAACCGGAAGTTATGTCCGGGGAGGGGGAGGGGGTAAGAAGGGAAGCCGGCACGCACATGTTAGAGCCCTGTTCGCGGGCTAAAGCGGGAGACAGGTCAGTGAAGCTTGCGATTTGCTCTTCTTGCTGCCAAGTCCTGCCTACTTTCTGTTTCCTTAAAGGCAGGACCCGGCAGCATTTTCCCCAAAATGTCGATCTTGGGCCGATCAGCCTTCCTCTTCCCGACCTCAATTGTGCCGTCGGAGAGGAAGTTCTGGCCAGCGGAACTTCCTCTCTGACGGCAAAATTGACGTCGGGGAGAGGAATGCTGGTGGGCCCGAAGCAAGGAGAGCTTGGCCGGCGGCGGGCGGCTTTGGGGGCCTGTTATCCGATGGCAGCGGCAGAAGCAGTGGCTTGTGGGTGGGCAGGGAGGGAGAAAGAGGGCAGGCAGGGAGACAGAAGGAAAGAAGAGAAACAGGAAAAAAGAATGGGGGCATGAAGAGAGAAAGAAAGAGAGGGCAAGGAGAGAAGAAGAAAACGTTGGGGGGAGGGGGAATGAGGTCAGGAGGAGAGGAAGCATAAAGGCTAAAAGAAGGGAAGAAAGATTGGATGCACAGTCAGAAGAAGAAAGTGCAACCAGAGACTCATGAAATCACCAGACAAGGTAGGAAAAATGATTTTATTTTAAATTTAGTGATCAAAATGTGTCTGAATTTATATCTGCTCTCTATATTTTACAATATGGTCCCCTTTTACTAAACCGCTATAGAGGTTTTTAGCGCAGGGAGCCTATGAGCGTCGAGTGCAGCACTGGGCATTCAGCGCAGCTCCCTGCGCTAAAAACTGCTATCGTGGTTTAGTAAAAAGGGAGGGGGTGGGTATTTGTCTATTTTTGTATGGTTGTTACTGAGGTGACAGTGCATAGAGTCATCTCCTTTGACCTCTTTGAAAAAACCCCAGAATAGGAATGATAATTAACAATTGTATGCGTACAGTGTGCGTTGTGTTTTTTTTTTTTAATTTTATTGTTGGTAGATCATTTTGACTTGGTCATTTTAAAAGTAGCTCGCAAGCCCAAAAAGTGTGGGCACCCCTGCTCTAGAGTATACATATTCAGGGCTTCCAGTCTCTCCTCATACGTCTTCTGGCGCAAGCCTCCTATCATTTTTGTCGCCCTCCTCTGGACCGCTTCAAGTCTTCTTATGTCCTTCACCAGATATGGTCTCCAAAACTGAACACAATACTCCAAGTGGGGCCTTACCAATGACCTGTACAGGGGCATCAACACCTTCTTCCTTCTACTGGCTATGCCTCTCTTTATACAGCCCAGCATCCTTCTGGCAGCAGCCACTGCCTTGTCACACTGTTTTTTCACCTTTAGATCTTCGGACACTATCACCCCAAGGTCCCTCTCCCCATCTGTGCATATCACCTTCTCTCCTCCTAGCATATACGCTTCCTTCCGATTATTAATCCCCAAATGCATTACTCTGCATTTCTTTGCATTGAATTTTAGTTGCCAGGCATTAGATCATTCCTCTAACTTTTGCAGATCCTTTTCATATTTTCCACTCCCTCTTTGGTGTCTACTCTGCTACAAATCTTGGTATCATCTGCAAAAAGGCACACTTTTCCTTCTAACCAAATAGTTCCACAGTGGTCAGTGGTAATATTCAGTGGTATTATCCCCTTAAGCACTGCTGAATGTTAGCAGTTGAGCTGGCCAGCATAATTGAATTGGGCAGAACCCATAACTTTTTAGCCAGCAATTCAGCAAACATACACTGAGAGCTCATAACGACTTCTAATACTTGAGGAGGCTGACTGTTATGTTTTATTCCATTTCATCATCTAGTAAGTTGTATATTTTCAAGTTCCTGTTACTTTTTCAATAAGGCAAAGCTGAATTTGGGTTTAGCTTTCTGTTTAGCTGTAGACAACATATTACATGCTGTGAAGACAGAATACACGGATTCAGTTTTTAGTCACCGCATTCCTTCCCAAACTTCCTTGAATTCACTATGTAACAAGTGAATAATTTTCTAGTCTTCCTGAGTCATGATTCTCTTTCTATGATCTTGTGTTTCCCTTCTTATGATCTCCCTATTTATTCTTGGATTCAGTCTTCTTTTAAAGACATATTTTTAACCTAAGTTACATTTAAATATTAATGATTTTTTTTTTTAATATACCTTTCCTGATGTTGTTCTTCCTTAAATGTTTTTCTTTTGGGTTGTTTTTTTTTTTTACTTTAAACAAATGTAATTTTATCCCTGTATTCCTTATGTACTTTTTTTATTTATGAATATGTTTTTATGTCTATTGTTTAAATGATTCATTTATTTCCCCAATTTTATTTTTGTTATACGCATTGAAAATATTTGATATTGCGTGTAAATCAAAATTTCAATAAACTTGAAACTTGAAACACAAGGCAGCATAGCTAGAAAATCATTTTGTAGAAATGGGAGAAGGAAATACCACAAAAACAGGCTATACATTGCAGAAGACCATGGAGATCATTTTCAAAGAAGATATGTCACAAAATGGCCCAAAACACGTACATCTGCTGAAAACATCTAAATCCCGATTTTTTTTAAAGGCAGACTTTAGACATTTTCCACTGAGTTCATCCCAATAACAAAGGGGCATATTATGGGTGTGTTTTGAGCAGGCCCATATTTAGGATTTCTTTCAGTGATAAAAAAGGCCACACAGTTAATCTGAGTGGCCAGTAACATTGGGCGACATCAAGGCCGGAGGATAAGTTAAAGGGTTAAAATAGGGAGTGAGGGATGAAGAGTGAAGGGGTAGCAACAGGAGGATAAATTTGATTGGAGGATATTGGGATTAGTTGATTTGAGGAATGGGAAAAAAGGGGCTGGGCATAGGATGAGGTGAGAAGGTGAGAAATTGGCGGGCTAGAAGAAGAGAGTAAGGGAAAAAGCAAGGGAGGATAGTAAAATTTTGAGTTTCCCTCCCTCCCACCGCTATTTGGGATTGGGGTTGGGACGGAGTAGGAGGGAGGAGGTGGGAATTGGGGTGGAGGGGGGAGGGGTCGGTCGCAGCTGGTTGTTTGGTGCCTAAGGGCAGCCATTATTAGAGGCAGATGAATTTGAAGTTCTATCAATTTGGAATAGTAATATGTCCTCGTGTGCGACACCGCCACGAGGTGAGGTGGCTTTACAACACCGTAAGTCACTGGGAGTTAAAGGAAAGTTGGGGGATAAGTGAGCTACTGTCGATACCGATTAGCTCTAGGAAGAAATCATAAATGGTTAAGTGTAAAGTTTGCTGATGTTTACAAATTTGTTAAATTAATGTTTGATATAATATGAAATAAAGCTGTGGCCAATTATTTGCCCAATAATTATGATTGTCCTGGATTATTATTATAAATATGTGTGGTTTTTCGGAAAGGCTGATGTATGAGTCCCAATGTTATAGAACCGGAAGGCATGTCCAAGTCAAAAAAGAAGTATGCTTTTATCTAGATCTATTTTAATCAAATCCAAGTTATAAAAAATGCTATGAATGACCAGCTGACTACTAGATGGATTAAGACTTGACCCCTTCATAATCCCCCAGTGGATATTGTTCCCCTCCTACCCCCCTAAGTACTGAAATCAAAAGGGGATACCAGTTGCAATGGCAATATCAGGTATTATGGGCATATCCAACAAAGCAGCTAGCAACTCCTAGGAGTAGTCTAGTGATCAGTGCAGTGGACTATGAACAAGGGAATCCAAGTCCAAATCTGACTCCCCCCCTAGTACATTTGTCATTTGTGATGGAAATTGTGAGCCCTCCAAACCCACCAAATTACTTTGTAGACATAAATAGGTGCAGGAGCGGACCACAGAGCTTCTGCTTTCTATTGGAGAGAGTGAAATGAGGAACGTGAATGTGTGCAATGGAATTTTATTTAGCACTCTGAATTAATCAGTTATTCATTTACATTCTTTGTGATTGGATCTGAGTTCTTAGCTCCTGAACAATACTGACAAGCAATGAAGCAGGCCAATTGTTATAAGATGGAATTAATTTATTTAAAAGCAAGTAGCAGCCAAAAGTGGTCAAAACAGTGCCACTTACTTAGAATGTGAGATTTATGTCAGCTTTTACAAAGCCGCAGAAGAGATTTCTACCATGAGCTAGTGAGGTAAATGCTCCAACGCTCATAGAATTTCTTAGAGCGTCGGAGCATTTATCTTGCCAGCCCGCAGTAGAAACTTCAATCATGGCTTTGGAAAAGGAGTCCTTATGCACTAAATAAACTAGGATGCTCAAGAAAAATACAATAAACATTTACTTCAGATTATTACCCTACAGGCCTTAAATTGTGCTTCTTAGTAATAACAGAGCTGAATACAACAAGGGTTACCATAAGTCCCGATTACCTTGGACATGTCCTCTTTTTAGAGGACTGGCCAGGTGTCCTGATGGTTTCCTGGACTGGGGGTGGAGGAGTTTGTTTGGGATCTGGACACACTCTCTCAAGCCCCCCACCCCAGAGTCTTTCAGCATGGTAATGTTCCAAAGAGATCAAATTCTAAAGTCCAGGAAGTACTGCGCTTTAATAAACAGCTGAACTCAAGAGCACTGCATTGATTCAGGTTTAAAAAAAATAAAAAGGCATGCCTTTATACATTTCCAGGTCCTGGAAGAACTTTAGTCCCGGCTCTGATCAAGCTCGCCAGGGTTCTAAACTCCCCACCCCCTTCAGCCGTATTGATGTACGTGGCCACTTCCACCAGGGAAGGAGATTGTTCTGGCTGTCGGCATCGTGTCTCCATGACACAGACCCGGAGCACCTACTCATGCACCCGCACGCACAGCCCTGTTCTGGCGGCCTTCTGTTTTCTAGATGTACATGCACATCCTTGTCCTGCTGCTAGAGCAAGAAGCAGGTCCCTGTTAGGAATCAAGTCATGAGAGGTTGACTCTGAAGAAAGGAAGGGAATGACTCCACTAACCCCAGACCAGAAAGCAGAGAGGAGAATGGGAAAAGCAACTGCTGGCAAAATAGTTCTCCTCCCAAAAAAAGAGAGAGTGCCCTCCCAGAAAAAGACCCCAGAGGAACTTCAGGCAGCAAGACAAACAGATAACTACTCTCTTTCCTGCTCATCACCAGCTCTAGGCCTATTGGACTCTAGCAGTGCCAGGCTCAGAATAGCAGGGCTTTTCACAGTTCTCTAAACTAAACGAAACTAAAAGCTTAAGTTTGTAGACCGGATCATCTTCAGTTCTCTTTACATGCCTTACAGTGATGGGTCTCTTAGCCAGGGCAAGCCTTAAGAAGGGGCAACAGGGCAGCTACATAGGAACTTGAGAGAGAGTTGGGGTGACACACTAGATGGAAATGGGGGGAGAGAGGGGGTGCACTGGATGAGAGAGTAAGAAGGGGGATACACTGGATGGAAGTGGAAGGAGAGAGAAAAAGACCTGCTGGATAGAAAGAGGTAGAGGATAGTTAGTGTGTGAGGGGGCAGTGACAGGGCCAGGGTGGGGCCATGGGTCCTCTCTTTTATCTTCACAAATATGGTAACCCTAAATATAACCTATCAGAGAAGAGGAGTCTTTTCTGGTCCAAAAGAGTCAGGCTGGCAACGGAACTCTGAAGTGATGCCGCAGTGTAGAGTCAGATTGAGGGGAGCCCAGCAGTGGATATGAGTTGCTGTCTCATTGGAACTTCTCAGCAGGAATCTGTCCACGGGATCAGACCTCTTGTGATTGCTAGCAGTGCTTCCTTTATACTTCTGGACAGAAGGCTTATCTCTGGAGATAAGATGCAGTCATAGAATATGCTATGACTGCAATGCATACAAAATGCTGCAATTCATCTATTAAAGAACCTACACCCCCGTGACCCTATCTCATCAGCATTGTCTGCAGCCCACTGGTTGCTGATCAATAAACACTGCATCTTTAAGGGCCTAACACTGGCTTATAAAGTCTTCCACAACATGATACCAGACTACATTTCCCCCAAACTATCTCTGGTCGACCCCTGTGATCTCAGACAATGGGGCAACTATACATGCCTCCAGGTAGTTCACTCCATCTGGAAAGTGCCCGTAAGCAAGTCTTTTCCCACTTCCTGCCAAAACTCTGGAACCAAACACTTGCATGGAACAGATCAGTAGAAGGGCTACTGCAGTTTAGGAAAGCCATGAAGACCTACCTCTTTCCTGAAATGTAACTACTCAGATTGCCCTCACACTATTTAACAACCAGATAATTCTGCTGTACCTTCAGGAGATTTATGTCGACTTATGTAATCAACGGTACTACCCAGTCATATGTCTGTTTTGTACGCTGATCTGTCTGTACTACTTGTTCTGTTATGCATGTTGACCTGTTCTGGGCTCTTTTGGGAGGTCGGGCTTTAAAACCATTAAATAAATAAATAAATGTGCTCTCTACTCTGTTCTGATCTCTTGACCTGAGCCACTCCAAGAATATGTCACCCAGGGTGCAATTCCAGGAACCTCAGCTTCTCATCTATTTGAGGAACTCGGAGGCCTCTGGCTCCATGTTGGCTGGAAATGCAAGCTCTGGGCAAGGAGTTTATGATGCAATACAAGTCAAAGATTGCATCAGTTGAGTGATACATAAGCAGTTCCTGCTAAGGAGCAAATGCAGACTAATGCTCGCTCTGCTTTAAGGCATAGTCTGAAGGATGAATTCAGGAGGTTGATAAGCTCTATATTAAGGCTATAGGCAGGGGATTAACCCCTATAATAGTTTATAGTTTATTTAAAATTTGTTATACCACTTACCTTACTTCTAAGCGGTGCACATAAATATAAAATAGTAAAATAAAAATAAAAGAGGAATTACAAACTAATAATACAAAACTATTCGGACAAGACATTTCAAACATATTGGAGACAGAAGGATATGGGGGAAATCTATAAAATATATAGAATAGTAAGACATTTAAGGGAAGTACAGAAGGGAGGGAAGATCTTGTCTGAGCAGTATATGAAAAATTAATTCATATTATTTTAAAAATCTGAGCTAGCACAGAAGAAAAGATTTCAGATTTCAAAAGCGTCTGTGAATAGGAAGGTTTTTATTTTTGATTTGAAGAGTTTTTTGGGGTTTCTTCTCTTATATAAATTAGAATAGAGTTCCAGAGTGGGGGAGCTGTTACTGAAAAGATAGAAGATCGGGTTGTATTGTAGTTTATGTGGCGAAGAGAGGGTCGCTGCGGGAGCGGACCGCTGGGCGCGATGGACCCCTGACCTAGTGGTGGCAACTTCTTATGTTCTTACTAGCTGATGCCCCAGCGTTGCACGGGTATTTAATTATAGCAATAACACTGTAAATGGATTCAAATAAAGATACTTTATAGTGGTGAATGAATGCAAGTCTCACTGGAATTAGCAATCTCTTAAACTGAAAAGGAAGATCTGTTGGAATAAGTGGCATCCAAAAGTTTCAGTATTGATTTAAACAACTCAATATGTGGAAACTCAGGTTGAAAAGAAACTCCATGCAGTTTTTTCCCGGTTCAGAATGGAACCTGTGTGCCTAGTTCAGCATATGTGAGTACTCATGTAATGTAATAACATTATGAACTGGGGTGCATGAAGGAAACAGTTACAAACACAGTTAGAACATAAAAACTCTATATGTATGGTGTCCGTGGTAGAATAGAAAAGATGTCCCTAGTGGTTATAGTGTCATATAAAGTGTTTTATAGTTGGAATTACTGTGAGAATGGCAGCTTTTTACATCCTCTCCATTGACATGAATGGGTGAAATAAGATTTTCTGTTTGTAGCTCCGCCCACGTGTGCAGGTGGGCCACGAGACCCCCAGAACATATCACCCCAGGTAGTGAGGGATCTGCATACCAAGTTTCGTTCAAATCGGTCAAGCCGGTTTTGATTTACTGTGAGAATGGCAGCTGTTTACATTTTTTCCATTAACATGAATGGGTGAAATCTGATTTTCTGTTTGTAGCTCCGCCCACGTGTGCAGGTGGGCCGCGAGACCCCCAGAACATATCACCCCAGGTAGTGAGGGATCTGCATACCAAGTTTCGTTCAAATCGGTTAAGCCGTTTTTGAATTACAGTGAGAATGGCAGCTTTTTACATTTTTTCCATTGACATGAATGGGTGAAATCAGATGTTCTGTTTGTAGCTCCGCCCACGTGTGCAGGTGGGCCGCGAGACCCCCAGAACATATCACCCCAGGTAGTTGGAATTACTGTGAGAATGGCAGCTTTTTACATTTTTTCCATTGACATGAATGGGTGAAATCTGATTTTCTGTTTGTAGCTCCGCCCACGTGTGCAGGTGGGCTGCGAGACCCCCAGAACATATCACCCCAGGTAGTGAGGGATCTGCATACCAAGTTTCATTCAAATCGGTTAAGCCGTTTTTGAATTACAGTGAGAATGGCAGCTTTTTACATTTTTTCCATTGACATGAATGGGTGAAATCAGATGTTCTGTTTGTAGCTCCGCCCACGTGTGCAGGTGGGCCGCGAGACCCCCAGAACATATCACCCCAGGTAGTTGGAATTACTGTGAGAATGGCAGCTTTTTACATTTTTTCCATTGACAAGAATGGGTGAAATCTGATTTTATGTTTGTAGTTCCGCCCACGTGTGCAGGTGGGCCGCGAGACCCCCAGAACATATCATCCCAGGTAGTGAGGGATCTGCATACCAAGTTTCGTTCAAATCGGTCAAGCCGTTATTGCGTGATCGCGGTACATACATACATACATCCGATTTTATATATATAGATGTATTGTGAATAGATGTTGGGATTGCGATCTGAGTGATCTGGATGGTGTGTAGGCGATCAGTAGTTGGTTTATAGAGTCAACTTTTTACATACCTAAATATAGGAGACACCTGCAGGGTGGAAGCTGATTGTAATGGTGCACAGTTAGGTATAGTTAGTTTTATTCTGTTCTTGGAGGGCTCACAATACAAGAGTTATGGTAGGAATTGTACCTGGGTGCCATTGTTTAAAGCCCAGTGCACTGACCACTAGGCTACCCCTCTGATCTGCAGGGATATCTGTATGGCTATTTCTCTCAAAATGACATCAGACAGATGTTATAATGCCTGTTTTTTGGTGTTTCTAAGTTGAATGTTTCACTTTGGAAAATGGCTGTTCTTTGTATATATTTTCTGTGCAAATACATCTGTCTTAGAGCCATTTTCAAAAGGGAAACTCAGATAGTTTTGAAAATAGCTCTAAGATGGATGTTTTTTGGGGCATATAATGAGTTAAATGTCCCAAAATCTGACTTGGACATTTGTTTGAAAATGCTATCCAATATAAGAACATAAGCATCGCCTCTGCTGAGTCAAACCACAGGTCCATCGTGCCCAGCAGTTCACTCCCGCGGCGGCCCCCCAGGTCAATGACCTGTAAGTTATCTATTACTCATTTCCAACCTATATTTGAATGCTTTATGACCTGTAAGTTATCTATTACTCTAAAGCAGGGGTGTCCAATGTCGGTCCTCGAGGGCCGCAGTCCAGTCGGGTTTTCAGGATTTCCCCAATGAATATGCATTGAAAGCAGTGCATGCAAATAGATCTCATGCATATTCATTGGGGAAATCCTGAAAACCCGAATGGACTGCGGCCCTCGAGGACCGACATTGGACACCCCTGCTCTAAAGCATTTTGTACTGTATAGTACCCCTCTTTTTGTACCCTTCAATCCCCTTTTCCTTCAGGAACTTCTCCAGTCCCATTTTGAAACCCAAAATCGTACTCTGTTCTACTACCTCCTCTGGAAGTGCATTCCAGGTGTCCACCACCCTCTGAGTGAAGAAGAACTTCCTGGCATTTGTTCTGAATCTGTCTCCCTTCAATTTTTCCGAGTGCTCTCTAGTTTTTGTTGCCCCAGCCAGTCTGAAGAATCTGTCCCTCTCTACCTTCTCTATACCCTTCATGATCTTGTAAGTTTCTATCATATCCCCTCTAAGTCTCCACTTTTCTAGGGAGAAGAGCCAAATCTCTCAGCATACGAAAGATTCTCCATGCCCTTTATCATTTTTGTTGCTCTTCTCTGGACCCTCTCAAGTACCGCCATATCCTTCTTAAGGTACGGCAACCAGTATTGAATACAGTACTCCAGATGCGGTCTCACCATCACCCTATACAGCGGGAGGATAACTTCCTTGCTTCTGGTAGCGATACCTTTTTTGATAATGCCCAACATTCTGTTCGCCTTTTTCAAGGCCGCGGCGCATTGTGCCGCCGGTTTCATTGTTCTATCCACCATAACCCCCAGGTCCCTTTCTAGATTGCCTTCCCCCAGTACTGTCCCCCCCCATTGTGTAATTGTACATCGGGTTTCCTTTTCCCATGTGCATGACTTTACATTTCTCCACATTGAAGCTCATCTGCCATTTATTTGCCCACTCACTCAGTTTGTTCAGGTCTCTTTGAAGTTCTCTAAATTCCTCGACAGTTCTAACCTTACCGGTATATTAACTTTTGAAAACTTTACTAGATATAGACATAAGAACATAAGAGATGCCGCTGCTGGGTCAGACCAGTGGTCCATCATTCCCAGCAATCCGCTCACGCAGCGACCCTTTTGGTCAAAGACCAGTGCCCTAACTGAGACTAGCCCTACCAGAGTACGTCCTTGTTCAGTAGGAACTTGTCTAACTTTGTCCTGAATCCCTGGAGGGTGTTTTCGCCTATGACAGCCTCCAGGAGAGCGTTCCAGTTTTCCACCACTCTCTGGGTGAAGAAAAACTTCCTTACGTTTGTACAAAATCTATCCCCTTTCAACTTCAAAGAGTGCCCTCTCTTTCTCCCTACCTTGGAGATGGTGAACAACCTGTCCTTATCTACTATGTCTATCCCTTTCAGTATCTTGAATGTTTTGATCATGTCCCCTCTCAATCTCCTCTGTTCAAGCGAGAAAAGGCCCATTTTCTCTAATCTGTCACTGTACGGCAGCTCCTCCAATCCCTTAACCATCTTAGTCGCTCTTCTCAGGAAAATTACACATCTGTGACAAAATAATTCAATTTTCCAAAATGAAAATTTTGAGCAAGACTTATTTTTTCAGCTTCTTCAAAAAGAAAATGGAAACATAGATGTGTTTCAGAAAATAATAGTATATATTGAAGAACTAAGGCCAGTACTGGGCAGACTTGCATGGTCTGTGTCACGTATAAGGCCATTCAGTTGAAGTTGGGCTGGGATGGTTTAGATGAGCTGGAATGAACTTCAACGGAGACTCCAGTAGATGCACAATACTGGGCAGAATTCTGGGTTTCTGGCCCAGAAATATCTAAGAAAAAGAACAATTTAAATTAAATCATTACATTATAGAGAGTGTATGTTTGGGCAGACAGGATGGACCATTCAGGTCTTTATCTGCCATCATTTACTATATTATGTTACTATGTTTCATTTCCTCTTATGCCATTCGGCATTTGCCTGCAATTTTGCAAATACAGAACAGGAAATAAGGGACACGTCATCCAAAGCTGTGTATCTGTTAAACTGAGGCATCTTAATCACGCTCACAAAATCTTGCACACTGCAAAAGCAAATGGAAGTGTTAGAGATTCAAGTTTAAACAACTGAGTAAAAAGGTTTTAAAGCCAGATTGAAAATGCTCCTTCTTGTCTTTCCATCACTGAAGAAGTTCGACCACACCACCGCCGCATACCAAGACACACACTGGCTACCTGTACAAGCAAGAATATTTTAAAAATTCTACTGCATGCTCTTCAAAACCCTACATGGCAAATGGACCATCTTACCTGAACACTTGACTAACTCGGAACAACTCTTCCAGACCAAGGAGAACTCAGACACTCTTCACCTCCCCCCCAATCAAAAGCATTCAGTGTGAAAAAATACATGATGGACTACTTGCCACGCAAGCAGAAAAACTAGACAGCCATATCTACATTTTATTGATTTCAGCACCAAACTACAGAACCTTCAGGAGGGAAATAATAACTAGGTTGTTCAAGAAATATGTCAAGACAAACTCCTGATACAACCAATATCCTCACTCTATCACCAGACTCCAAATATTCCAACCAATAGCTTCCCTGTAATCTTCTGGAAATGACCAGAATCTTTGTAATCCGCCTAGAACCGCAAAGTATTGGCGGAATAAAAGAAACTAATGTAATGTAATATTTTATCATATTTCAAATAAGGTCAGGAATCATGGATTATATATATCACTTTCTGTAATACAGCCAAAGCAGTTAACATTTATTATTTGCAGGCTCTAGTGTACTTAGGGCGGGGTGGCGGGGATAATCCATCCCAGTTGCAGGCAGTGGGGAGTGCAAAGAGCATGTAAGCTTATTGGTGCAGGAGCAGGGGTAGCCCACATAGCCTGGTGGAAAACCAGGATGCTGGAATACAGAGTTTATAATATATTGCCACTCTAGTTTATTAATTCTCTTTATTTATCTGTATTCGCAAAGATCCAAATTCAAATCCCCTGTGCCAGTAGGATTACTGACAAGCAAATAGACTAGGCTTGGTGTTAGCAAAATAGAACATTTATTTTTATTGCAAGTGGCAAATAATAATGATTAGAAAGTGCAAATTAGGTATAAGACTTTTAGTGCTTAGAAAAGCTAGAATGCATAAAGAATACAATTACCCATTATTATATGGATTACTTGGGAATCAAAACACAGGCTAGAAACTGACCTCCTGACAAGTTCCCATTATTACACAAATAAGTTGATATGACCTGTACACGCAGGGAAGGTCTTCCTCAGTCAGATTGAATTCTGACACGATCCAGGTACATAAGGATGCTACCCAACATGTAGCAAAGCAATATTATGCTAATTTCTATACCTTTGCTACATTCTCATCAGATTTTAGATTCCCTTAGTGATGCTTTAACTATACAGGATATCACATTACTAGCGTGTTTCCCCGAAAATAAGACAGGTTCTTATATTAATTTGTGCTCCAAAAAGCGCACTAGGGCTTATTGTCGGGGAATGTCTTATTTTCAGTGAAACATGGTATTTACCCTTGACATTTGCCATGTTAGATCTATCACTCCCATCTCTTTATGCACCTGAACACCACCGACCCTCCCACCATGTTATACCTATCCCTCTTTCCCATCCCTTTGTGCAGTGGAACATCACCAACATCACTGATGACATCATCAGTGATGTAGCAGAGGGAGTCTCCCGGTGGGGAAGGCCGCAAAGCAGCCCGTTCAGAGTGCTGCCACCAGTTTTGAGGCTTCGGAGGTATGTAAGGCAGTCGGTGGTGTTCTAGTACAGTGTTCTTCAACCTTTTTACACCTATTGACCTGCAGAAATAAAAGAATTATTTTGTGGATCGGCATCGGTCTGCAGACTGGCGGTTAAAGAACACTGAGCTAAGTTGTAGGCCATCTGGAAGCCTTCCTTCTGATGTTGCGACATTAGAGAGAAGGCTTCCAGTTCAGGCATAGGACATGCGTAGGAGCCGCTACCCGTGGCTTTGTGCACTGAGTCAGTGAGGAAGAGGGAGCCGGCCCAAAGATAACGCTGCATCAGTCACACCGCGAACCGGCGGTTGAAGAACACTATTTTGGGCCTGATGCACATGCTGGCCCTGTGGACCGGCAGGAAATTTCTGTGGACCGGCACTGGTCCATGGACTGGTGCTTGAAGAACACTGTTCTAGTACACAAAGGGATGGGAGGGAGGGATCATAACTAGGGCTTATTTTTGGGGTATGGTTTTTATTAGGACCTACCCCGAAAATCATGCTAGGGCTTATTTTCGGGGTAGGTCTTATTTTCAGGGAAACAGGATACTACTATTTTTTTTTAACAATGATTTTTACATTTGTACATTGTTTTTAATTTGAATGTTGATTTTTGATATGTTCATCATTAAGATTGTTTGTCCAATATTTTGCTATTTTATTTGTAGATGCCCAAGGCAGGCCATAGTAGCCGAAACATGTAAGTGTTGAGTCTTAATTGATGCATTAAAGAAATTGAGCACTACTGGTCGCCTTTGTTGTTTTTTCTTTGTATCCTTCCCTGTGCCATGAGTTCCCTACCCCCATGGCCCTCCTCCCATATCTCTTCAAATCTTTGCTAACGGGAGCAGCATCTCTTACCCTCTGTTCGCACCAGCTTCATCCTTCCCTCTGATGTCACTTCCCAGTTTCAGTGAACAGGAAGTGACATCAGAGGAAGGGATGAAGTTGGTGTGAGCAGCGGGTAAGAGATGCTGTTTGTGGGCAGAGATTTGGAGAGGTACGGAAAGGAAAGAGGAGAGGTGCTGGCATCACCTATAAAGGTCTGCCCCCTGCCCCGTTACTACGCCACTAAGCACTGGGAATAAGAAACATAACATGCTTGAGTTGAGTCCGAGCAAAGCCGACAATGAGAAATGTCTTGGCTTCTGTTTTCTGTACTTAACTACAGTGTAAGCCTTCAGTGAAATATGAAAAGCTTACATTTAAAGGCTCAGAGGAAAAGGATCAATGTACATTTCACTTACAGGTTTGCCTGTCACATGTGCACAAAAGCCGTGTTTACTGCAAAACATATATGCGCATGCTCCAGGCACATTCCTCTCCCTTTACTTTTGGTCTCACAGTGCACATATTATTTGCATGCAACCACTATTGATCACTGGAGAACTATTTTTATTCTTTGTCTATCCTCATTTACCTGCCCTCCCTACCAGTTGCTGCTAAGCATTTAAAAAAAAAAAAAAACAACCCAGTGTGAGGGCCATAAAGGAAGGGAAGGGTTGCAAATAAACGTGAGAACAGAAATTTTTGCTTTCCCTGAAGGAGGAGGCTGCTATTTAATGTTTAACTCCCCTTCCACCCTGAGCCTTCATCACAGAGAGCAAGAGCACATAAAGGAAAGAAGGAGAAGCGTCTTCCACTAACTGAAGGATATCTTTTCCTCAAAATTACTTGTGAGTACCAGCTCTCCAGATAACCCACGTTCCACCCTGGCAGTCTACATACAGGGCCAAAGCAGTCTGGAAGGATTTTCAGCTGCACTATTCGTGTGAAAGGCAATTCTATAAGTTAGATGCCCATATTTATGCCCATACTGTATGGGTAAATATTTAGAATATAGCATTTTCTTTCTAATTCTACAAATGGCACACACAGTTATGTGTGTAATTGCACACAGAGTTATAGAATAGAACAACTTTGCACATAATTGGCCTTTGATTGGTGCTTAATTGGCAATAACTATCAATAATTGGCCTTAACTAGCTCTAATTGACACTAATGAGCTTGGGTGATCATGCTTGAGTGATCATCTGGCATCCAGTGATCACTGCATGGTATGGTTTAATATTAAGACTGGTATAGAGAGGGCTCATTCAAAAGCAAAGGTTCTAGACTTTAAAAAAAAATAACTTTGAATGGATGGGGGATTACGTCAAGGAATTGTCTGGATGGGAATGTCTGGAAGGAGTAGAAATACGGTGGGCAAAACTGAAAGGAGCGATTGTAAGGGCGACAAACCTTTTTGTGAGGCAAGTAAGTAAAAGTAAGAGGAAAGGAAGGCCGCTTTGGTTCTCAAAAGTAGTAGCTGAGAAGGTAAGGAATAAGAGATTAGCTTTCATAAACGACAAAAGATCACAGAAAGAGGAAGACAGGCAAAAGTATCTAGAAAAGTTAAGAGGCTGGTTGGGTAGTCAGGAAAGAAAGATACTAATGAAAGAAAAAATAGCAGACAGTAAAACGGGGAGAAAAGACATTTTTTAGATATATCAGTGATAGGAAGAAGTGCAAAAATGACATTGTGAGACATTTTCAGCTTCATCAGGTGAGATCTTGCTGGCACGGCTTGAGATTAAAATTGAAGAAGTGAAAATCCTGATTATTGACACATTATGTGATCTTGGCATACATTTGGACTCCAAATTAACTATGAAGGATCACATTTCAAAACTGTTAAAAAAAAAAAGTCTTTCATAGGTGAAAATTGATCTGGCGATTAAGGGATTTTCTTATGAAGGATAATTTTAGACAGGTCATCCAAATCCAAAGCTTGGTTATTCCTTGTTTTGACTACTGTAACAGTTTGTAATTAGGTATCCTGAAGAATATTCTTAAGGGCAGGCGATGAATATTCTCAGCTGCTAGAATAATTGGGAAATTGTCTCATTGGACTCACATTACACCAGTTTTGAATCAGCTACACTGGTTACCAATTGAATGGTCTTTAACATACTGAATAAGCTTACTTTGGTAGTTTTGGCTACCAAATTACACCTTTATCAACCAGTTACAGCTTTGAGTTTTACAGAGTTAGCATTATTAAATGTGCCTTCATTTAAATCAATACGATTGGAAGAGTACAGAAATGCCATATTTTATATTATGGGCCCTAAATTATGGAATATGTTACCATCATCACTAAGGTTAAAGCAGGATATGAAAGCTTTTATAAAGAGTTTGAAAACTCTTCTATTTCTTAAGGCTTATTCTCCTGATGTTTGAGTAGGATGTTATGATTCCAGGTATGGCGTCTATATGAGATGGATATGGACATTGTGTAATTAATGCTAGTGAATGTTGGGTTCCTGTTTGTAATGGATTTTAATATGTATGTAATTTTTGTAAACTGCTGTGAATATCAGAGAGGCAGTATATACATTTGCTAAAATCAAATCGATCAAATCCCTGGCCCAGATTATCACAACAGGCAAGTTCTTTCCAAAGTATGCAGAAAAATCAGCCAAGAAGTCTACCTGTCAAATGATTATTTATAGACTTGTTCTCTAGAAACCTGACAAATATATTTTAAACTCAGCCATAAGCGCATTTTCTGGCAACAAAGTCTGGGTTAGTTGTGTTTGTACTGAGAAAACTGTTTTAAAAATGCCCAGCCAAAGAGCAGCACTTTCAGCACCATTAGGAGAATAAAATGAGTCTGTCCAAGTTAGTTGCCGGATGTAAGAAAGTGGTTTGTGGGAATGTTTCGAATACTGTGAAAATGCAAAGAAAAGCAGGTACCTAATCAGGCTTACATGCAACAGCAAATGTGTGAATGCAATGTGCTCATTGTGGGAAATCAACCAATCTTAGAAAACAGGTGGAGCATTTCCATAAAACAGAAGCTCAAATCTTAAAATCACAGGAGTCTGCAGGAAAGAAATTAAGCTTGATGGTCCAATGACCACTAACCAAAATAATCCAGTAAAGCCTGAATCCTACTATTTCCGAATTCATGAACCTCAGCCCAGTCCATATCATATAGCCAGCACTCTGACCAGTATCGTGTACACATGAAACTGGTTTTGGGTGTGGTTATTGCTACCAACAGTCAATGATGATTATGAATTCACCTGAATTTAGAAACATTGCTAAAACCTTGGATCCCAAATTTAGACCTTTTCGCAGTGCCACAGCCCTGAAAATGTTGCAACAAAGCAGAGTTCTTGGCAAAGATACTGAAGGAATGATTGCTTGGAGCAGAAAGGACACAATAAGCCTTGAAGGATGGACCACAAAAAAGGCCTCTTGTTAGTTTCTTGATATATCAGCTTGTTTCTTGAACTCAGGAACCTTAAATGCAATCCTTAACCATAAGAAACTATTATTTATTTATTTATTACTAGATATACCACAAACTAGCAGCAAAGCGGTTTACAATTTGAAGAACGAGAGGAAGGAGAAAAGAAAAAGAATAAAAAAGAGGTGAAGGGAAATAACAGAAAGAGAGGTGAAAACTATAATAAGGAAATTTTAGAAGGAAAAGATTTGATTGAAAGGAGAGAAAAGTGGTTTGTAGCTTAATAGCAGCTAGCAAAGAGTTTCCGAGTTTTGGAGCAGCATATGAGAAGGCAGATTCATTTGTGGTGCCCGGGTGTCAACTGTGGAGGTACTTAGGGAAGCAATTGCACAATGCCCGGATGAAAATCTGATAGAATTGGATATCAAACCTAACAAAGTTATGTTAATTAATTGTTATTGATAATGGTGCAAATATAGTCAAAGCAGTTGGTGTATTTTGAAACAGCTATAATGAAAAAACAAACTGTGGTAATGTGGAAAATGGTAGATTAGTCACTTTAAAAAGCACCAAGTCATGCACATGGGGGCTGCTCTTGATATGTTTGTAATTTATATTTAGCTCACAATTTAAAAAAAACCCAAAATCCCAAGAACTGAAATTATTTATCATGAGTTTGTGAACTGAATAAGAACTACAATTTATGGGAGAGGACTGAATAAAAACTATAATTAACATCGTTGACAGACCTAGAATAAAATAAGAATATAAATTATATGTTTTGCACATAAATAAAACCTAGAACAAACATTTTTTTTTTCTAAACTAACCTCCCTCCCCCTTTTACTAAGCCACTGTAGAGGTTTCTACCACAGCCCAGAGCGCTAAATGCTTTGACACTGCTCTGATGCTCATAGGAATTCTATGAATGTCAGAGCAGCATTGTACCATTTAGTGCTCTGGATCACAGTAGAAACCTTTCCCTGGCTTAGTTAAAGGGAGGAGGGGGGACTAAAATATCACTGAGGAAGAGAGCACTGCTCAAAGGAAAATAAGAGTAGTGAATCCTTTGAAACATTTTCATTTTTTTAGTAACTATTTACCTCATTCTTATGGACTGTTTGCCTCATTGTTTTTCCAGTCCCTTCTTTTGTATATATTTGTACAGTATTAGAGAATCCAAAAAATGGGAATTTTATAATTAAGAACAACATCCAATTAAATGGTTTTTTCCTTTGAATGCATTGTGCCTATCAAATACTGACTATTTTAACTCCTAAGCTGGTACTATAATAGGGCTCTTTACATTGAGAGATTTTGGGGAGATTGTTTTAACCACAGATACTAACTAACTCCCCACCCCCACCCCCATCCCTTTTACTAAGCCATGGTACAAGTTTCTACCATGGACCGGAGCACTAAATGCTCTGGGCCATGGTAGAAACCTCTACCGCAGCTTAGTAAAAGGCGGGTGGGGTAAATTGTATGTGCACTAGCTCTGTCAATCTGAGAGGTCCGCTTCATATCTATATCTATCTGTCTAATTATCTATCTATTTAAAGAATGGAAAAGAATTGCTCTATTTATACAGTAAACTGACTCCATCAAAATTATAGTCTGGTCTCCTGAAGCAGATTCCGAAACAGGGCCACGTTGAGACCTGTAGACTACATTCAGAGCTAAGATTAAATTAAACTAGGGATTCGTTGTCATCTGCAAATATATACCTTTTGAGTGAATTATGGACTATATATATAAATGAAGAAAATACAAAAAGAAATTTAATAATTAAGTAACAGTTGAAAACAAACATTGAGGGCTCCTTTTACTAAGCTGCGTTACGGCATTAACGCACGGAATAGCGTGCACTACAATGCCACGCATGCTAGACGCTAATGCCAGCATTGAGCTGGCATTAGTTCTAGCCATGTAGCGCAGGGTTAGCTTGCGCTAATCTGCTGCGTGCGCTAAAAACACTAGCGCACCTTAGTAAAAGGAGCCCTGAGTCTCAGAGAGTGATCACATGATAAAAAAAAACTCTTACCATGGGGATGGCGCCACTCCCCATTGGAGTTTCATATCTCTGAGCGTATTATATAAAATTTGATCACTCTCCACAGACTATAATTTTGTTGGAGTCAGTTTATTTTATATTCAATTTGTATCCTTTACTGATCTCCTTTATTTTTGAACTCACGTACCCTGATTATTCAAGTGAGTGGGTCTATTTATACAGTAGGCTGGGTGGGTCTGCTAACACCTAAAGCTAATTTGTTCTTCTAATGATAAAGTACTATGGGGTAAATTCTATATATGGTGCCTAAAACGTCAGCGCTGCAAAAAAGCACTGTTCTACATACATGCTTAAAGTTAGGCGTGGTTTAAAGAATAGCGCTTATGTTCAAGAACCACACCTAACTTTAGGCATGGCTATTTGCACTAACAAAAACATGGCGCAAATTCCCATGCCTAAACTTAGGTACAGATGCCCTTATTCTAAGTGTGTAACTAAAGGAACGCCCCAGATCCACTCATGACCTGTCCATTTCCACGCCTTCTTTTTGACGTGCTTGTAAAATTTAGGCATGGAAAACGCCAATTGTTGGTGCTAATTAGCTTGTGATTTGATTAAATTGAGTGTACAAATCAGCTACATGCCCAAATTTGCGTGTGCGATTTTCAGCGCTTTTTATAGAATTAGGGGGTATGTAAATTTCATTTGTGTTATTCACAAACACCACCTTTTAGATAGAAAAACGAATCTAGAACTAAAAACTCTCAGCCACCCAGTAATAAGCAACAGGGCTTGGACAGTTCTTTGCTATCCTATGCAGAAGAAAATTTACTGTCTTTCAAGGGAGGAAAGAAGAGCAGTGAGCAGTGGGACAGTTCTCCGTTCTCCTCCCCCCCTTTTCCATCCAAAATATATAGATATTGTTTTCCTGCCTGTCCCCTGGCAAAAGAGTAGAGACATGTTGTTATTCTGCAAGTGGGAAAAAGAAGCACAGGGAACAGCAATTTCTCATCTGAGGAAGTGGACTTTATACTTTCTCTGCTGGCATCACACCTATGAGTTCTAGGAGATGTGCAGCTGTTTGTCATACAGTTGCTCCCTGGCTGTTTGTCATCAGGAACTGATTAGTCCAGTTTTGATTGCACTGATTAACCTAAGATGTGAAAGCAGGATCAGAACAAAGGTCCACCGAACCCATTCTCTTGTCTCTGACAGAGCCAATCTAGTTCACAATTTCCTGGCGGGTTTGTTTCCTTGTTGCTCATTCTCTGGAATAAGTGGTGGCTTTTACAAATGTTCCTGGCTAATAATAGTTTGTGAATGTTTCTTCCAGGAACATGTCTAAATGTGTTAACTGTCATGACCACATCTTTTGGCAAGAAATTTCACAGTTTAGTTGTGCATTGAATGAAAAACATTGTTTCCGATTAATTTAAAATTTGTTACCTCCTAGTTCCCACAGGTGCCAGCTCCTATAGGTGTGGTGGGTACTTGAGCATCCCCAATGTTAAGTAAGTTCCTTCACTGTATCCGGGAAGGGGTACAATAATTTTGAATTGTGTTTAACATCCCCAGTTGTTTAGATGAGTTGGCTTCTATGATTAGTTTCATAGAGATCCTTCTAACTTGGATTTTATAAAACCTTTAAATATATCCCCTTTCAGTTATTCATTTTCTAAGCTAAAGAGACTTAGGGCTCCTTTTATCATGGTGCGGTAGACGGTTAACGCGCTAGTCGCTAACGCCTCCATTGATGAGGCGTTAGGTTTTTGGCTTGCCGCAGGGGTTAGCGCGTGATGAAATGCCCGACGTGCTAACCCCCCGTAGCACATCTTGATAAAAGGAGCCCTTAATCTTTCAGTCTTTCTTCATAGAGCACTCTTTCTAACCCTCTTATTATCTTGATTGCCCTTCTTGCTACCTTTTCTAGGTCTGCTATATCTATTTTTGAGATGGGGTGAGCAAAACTACACACGGTACTCAAGATGTAGTCATACCATAGATTATTATAGAGGCATTAAAATAGTCTCAATTTTATTCTCTTTCCTCTTCTGAATAATTCCTCACATTATAGTATATGTATTTAACATTATAATATATCTAAAACGGCAGGCCTAACCCACTAAAGGAAAAAGATTTGGGAACCATATATTTTGGTTCTTCTGGCTCCTGCTCGAAATTTTATCCTAACCCAAGCTAATTTATAGCTTACACTCGTTCAGCCCTTTGCTATGCCCTCATGATTTCACCACACTTAAATGACACCAAATGGGGGGTGGTGTTTATTCGGGGGAGGGGGGATGCGAGCAGATTGTTCTGAATACCAGGGCCCATAAGAACACAGGGCCTGGTATGCTTTGTTCCTTGTTATTAGAGCGGTAGGGGGTGAGATGGAGGGTGGGGGGGGAGGTCCTGTGAAAATGGTGGGATTATTCTAGTAGTTTTGTTTTTCAAAACATGATGATGATGTACTTATCATGGTTATATTATAGTATATTATAGCATCTTGTCTGGTCAAACTACATTGTACATGTCTATTTTGTTCTGGCCTGTTTAACTCTTACATGCAGTTAACTTTTATATGCAGTTACTGAATAATGGACTTTATCCACATAACTTTCAGGCACACCAAACATGACCCAGCATTGAACATCCAGGTCTAAATGGCCTGACTGTGGTATGCAGGTTGCAGTACCTGCTACCTGGACAAAGACTAGTTAAACATATATTCAGTAGCACTATCTAGATTGTCAGACTGGCTTGACAATATTCAGACAGTGTAGGGTAGGAGTTGGGATAGAGGTACATATTTTCAGATAGTGGTGATTTTCTGCACTGCTATCTGAATAATTATCCAAATAACTTATTCACCCCCCCCCCCCCTTTTATCAAGCCAAGCAGCCAAGCAGTACGAGGTAAATGCCGAGTCGCCCATAGAAATAGAATGGGTGGCACAGCATTTAGCTCGCACTGCTCAGCAGCACAGCTTGATAACAGGGGGGGGTTAGAACATGCTACTGTTCACTTAGGTATCTGAAGAGTGGCTGAATATTGCCCCTATACAGCTACTGCCAGCACCTCTCCACTTTAGCCGGATATTCAGCGGTAGCCACTGTCTGGTTATCGCTGTTGAATATCTGGAGTTTGTTGCCCATGGCAGCTCGTGTTTAAAAAGAAACACTGGTGGTCATAGGTTCAATATTATCCCAGTAGTTTCTTTCCTTCTTTCTCTTTAGATGCCATGTCAGACATCCTCCCTTGGTCGGCAGGCCTGCCTCCACTGAATGGCATGCCTTCCCCTTCCCAGTGCATCGTGGGATGCACCAGGGAGGGGCCTAAGGCCCAGATTGGCCCAGGCGCCTAAAGCCCCTCCCATAGGAGGGGCCTTAGGTGCTTGGGCCAACCGTAAACATAGACCTCTCACCCAGTGCATTCTGGGATACACTGTGAGTGGCCTAGGACTCCGATTGACCAGGTACCTTAGGCCACTCCCATGAGGGAATGTCTCAGTGGGGGTGGGGGAAGGAGGTTTCCGACTACTGCAATTCATTATACAAGGAAATTACGCTTAAAGTACTAAGGCGCCTTCAAATTTTTCAAAATACTGCAATAAAAATCATCACCAAAAAGAAGAAATTTGATCATGTCACACCATTCTTAAAGAACGCACACTGGCTGCCCTACAAAATAGCCCTAATAACCTTTAAAATCAAAATGTCCAAAGCCCTTCTATTCCTTATGCCCCCTCAAGAACATTAATATCCAAGGATAAACATCTTCTTTCAGTTCCCTCCTTAAGAACTATTAATACTAAACTAAACTAAACCTTAAGTTTATATACCACATCATCTCCACGGAAGTAGAGCTCGGCACGGCTTACAAGAACTTAAAAATGAGAAAGGATAGGAAAAGGTTTACATAAGTTTATAAATAGAGTGGAAAAGTAAGGGAAAAAAGAAATTACATGTTAGAGAAGAGCCAGGTTTTTAGTTGCTTGCAGAATAAATGGAGGGAGTTCAGGTTCCGCAGCGGGATAGTAAGGTCGTTCCAGAGACCTGTGATTTTGAATAGAAGTGATTTTCCCAGTTTACCTGCGTGGAGAATACCATTTAGGGAGGGGAAGGATAGTTTTAATCTTTGGGGGGGCCTGGTGGAGTCAGGACACGAGGAGTTAAAGGAAAGTGGGATTAGGGAAGGAAAGATGCCGTGAATAATCTTAAAAGCCAGGCAAGAACATTTGAATTGGATTCTGGAAATCACTGGGAGCCAGTGAAGATTGGCCAGGAGTGGGGAGATGTGGTCAGATTTACGTTTTGCAAAGATCAGCTTGGCTGCAGTATTCTGAATAAGCTGGAGTCTATGGAGGCTTTTTTTTGTTAAGCATAGGTAAATGGCATTGCAGTAGTCAAGTTTGGAGAGGATGATGGATTGGACGAGGACAGCGAAATATTTTTGGCGGAAGCAGGGTCTTGCTTTCCTTAGCATGTGGAGGCTGAAAAAGCATGATTTTGTCAAGGAGTTGAGGTGGTCGTTGAGGGAGAGAGAGGAGTCAATAATGATGCCAAGGACCTTGCTTGAGAACTCAAGGTGTAAAGCAGCACCTGAGGGTGGTGCAAAGAGGGTAGGCAGGTGTTCTAACTTTGGGCCGAGCCAGAGTAATTTTATTTTTGATTCATTTAGTTTCATCTGTACCGAGAGGGACCAGGAGTGGAGTCTCATTATGCAGGATGTTATGTTATCGTGGAGGTTGGTGAGGTTCTGGTCTGTTTCAAGAAGGACAAGGATATCATCGGCGTATGTGTAGATTGTTTCAAGGGGGGAAAGCTGGAGGTGCTTCAGTGAGGACATATAGATATTAAAAAGGATAGGGGATAGGGATGATCCCTGAGGGACACCGCAAGAAGGAGACCAAAGAGAGGACATGGTGCCATTAGAGTTGACAATGTAGGAGCTAGAGCAAAGGAAGTTTGAGAACCAATTAAGAACGGTTGAATCAATTCCTATCTCGGAAAGTTGATAAAGTAGTATGTTGTGGTGGACGACATCGAAAGCAGCAGAGAGGTCGAATTGTAAAAGAACAGCAAATTTGTTTCGAGGAGGAATTGGGCACTCCTCTTGCCAAGGACATTGAGGAGTAGAGAGCGGCTTCGGGGGTTCTGGCATCCTGCCGGGGATTGTTTTGGGGTTTGCGGCAGGAAGGATTAGGCATCCCTCCTGTGGCAGATAATGTGTGTGCATTTTGCTGGCCTACATTTCAAAAGACGCTACAAAAAGGCAGAAATAGTCAAAAGGTTTTCAAGGAGAACTCGAAGGAGATCACTTAAAGCAACACAGATGAAAGGAAAATACTAAGTGTAATGGGGCTTTCTCAGTGTGGGGAGTCCATGAAAGGAGGAAGAAACCTCCAGCACAGAAAACAACCAGGCAGGAGCGAAGTGCCCCTGCCCGCACACCATCATTGAATGCCTCACATGTGCTTAAATAATATTAACGTGAACAGTGAATAGTGAAAAAATAAACACTACTTAGAGTCATAAAGTAAGTATTCAATAGTTGCAATAGTGAAATCACTCAGAGTACTCTTTGAAAACCCCCCCAGTCAACTCCCAAAAGGCGATGAAATAAAACTTAGCTTGAAGGATGAGATGGCTTCCTTTAAATGCAGCAAGTTTCCGCGAAGAAAAAGGAGTCCACACAGTCACCACAGTTAAAGACTTCCTGTAGATGGGTTCAATCAAGCCCGGTTTCGGTAACTCAGCGTCTCTTCATCAGGAACCCTTAAAAGAATGAGTGAAACAAAAGTAATCACACATAACGTCCAACAAGCCGACTGCCTTAGGGAGACGTCTAGGGCCACCTCAGATCGCCTAAGGCCACTTCTGGGCAAAACAATGCCCACACCTAGACTTGGGTGAGTTTAGGTGGCCCTAAGCATCTCCCTAGGCTTGCGAAAATGCCTAAAATGTAGGCAGCCTGCCTTGGGGTGTTTTGTTTTTTTATCGTGTGTCCTGATTGGCTGCTTAGACAGTGGTAGAACGCCTATCACCGCCTACAATCGGGACGCCATTTTTAGATTTTGCCCCAGAACAGCTCCTGCTACCTGTTCTTAAAGACAGGTGCCTCATGTCAACTGAGAGCCATTGTTTCAAACAGATAGCAAATTATGCCAGAGGAAGACACTAGAAGGTACTCAAATCTATGAAGACATGCTGCAGCACCTTGATCTCTCTCTTGCTCCTTCCTCTCTGCCTCTTCACACCTATCTATACACTCACAGTACAAAATCACAAAGCACAAAAGATTACAATATTATGGAATTTGCTTGTTCATACTTTCCCTTCTTTTAAAGGTTGCCTTCCTGCTTCAGAGCATGATGAGATATCTCCAGCTGCATTTGCTTTTCCTGCTTCTGCATATAGGTAAATTAATAGCTATAAAAGTTATATGAAAGGTAAACTTTGCTATCATATTGAAGGGGGACATTATTAATCTGGCCTACCATGAAGATGTGTTATTTTACTGTAATCCCCAGTAATTAGGTCTCATTGCATAAAATAGAACCTGTGCTCAAATAGCTTGTGTTAGTAGAAAAATAGTATATCTTAACAATAGTCCATATTGATAACTATGCCCCTAAGTAATTACACTCATACTGAGGTTTTACAAGTGCCTCTCAGGATTGGCAATTGACTCCAGATTTTCAGATCATTCTAATTCCATATCTGGTTTTACTGCACTGCATGCAGGGACATGTAATCTACTATTACTACTACTTAGCATATATAAAGTATCTGATTAGAGAAAAACGAACAATACACTAAGCACAAAACAAATAGCAAAGAACTTTTCAAGTTGGTAAACAGATTAACAGACACTACCCAAATCATGCTACAGGATAATGAATGTATGCCCTCGGCAGAAAACCTTGCCACCTTTTTCAACAATAAAATCTTAGACGTAAGAGCGACCATACCTTCACCCTCATCCAACTTCGAATTCCAATTCGGACCCCACGAAAAAGAAACCAGAGTAGACATGCTCTGGAACCATTTTGAACCTCCAAACTGGCACCAATTTTTAACCCTATTCAATAAATATACTAAATCAAACTGCCTACTGGATGTATGTCTTTCCAAGACCTTGAAAGCAGCTACACTAGATTTTAAAAAGGATCTATTTAACTGGATAACAACCACTCTTACTGAAGGAACAGTTCACGAGGAAATGGGACATATACATATCACACCCATCCCTAAAGACCAAAAAAACTCACTAGCCCTGAAAACCAACTACAGACCCATAGCAAGCATCCCCTTATTCACCAAGCTGCTCGAAGGACTGGTCAACTTAGAGCTAGTTGAAAAGGATTTGGTCCCAATTACTGCCTCACACACTCTGTCATTAGTAAGTCAGATGCATCTGGGGACAATATCTTAGAGACAACAAACGCCTATTATCTCCCAAACATGTCCAGTTTATTGTAACATAGTAACATATGTAACATAGTAACATACATAGTAACATAGTAACATAGTAGATGACAGCAGAAAAAGACCCGAATGGTCCATCCACTCTGCCCAACCTGATTCAATTTAAATTTTTTTTTTTTTTTTCTTCTTCTTAGCTATTTCTGGGCAAGAATCCAAAGCTTTACCCGGTACTGTGCTTGGGTTCCAACTGCCAATCTCTGTTAAGACTTACTCCAGCCCATCTACACCCTCCCAGCCATTGAAGCCCTCCTCTGCCCATCCTCCACCAAACGGCCATACACAGACACAGACCGTGCAAGTCTGCCCAGTAACTGGCCTAGTTCAATATTTAATATTATTTTCTGATTCTAAATCTTCTGTGTTCATCCCACGCTTCTTTGAACTCAGTCACAGTTTTACTCTCCACCACCTCTCTCGGGAGCGCATTCCAGGCATCCACTACCCTCTCCGTAAAGTAGAATTTCCTAACATTGCCCCTGAATCTACCACCCCTCAACCTCAAATTATGTCCTCTGGTTTTACCATTTTCCTTTCTCTGGAAAAGATTTTGTTCTACATTAATACCCTTCAAGTATTTGAACGTCTGAATCATATCTCCCCTGTCTCTCCTTTCCTCTAAGGTATACATATTCAGGGCTTCAAGTCTCTCCTCATACGTTTTCTGGTGCAAGCCTCCTATCATTTTCGTTGCCCTCCTCTGGACCACCTCAAGTCTTCTTACGTCTTTCACCAGATAGGGTCTCCAAAACTGAACACAATACTCCAAGTGGGGCCTCACCAATGACCTGTACAGGGGCATCAACACTTTCTTCCTTCTACTGACTATGCCTCTCTTTATACAGCCCAGCATCCTTCTGGCAGCAGCCACTGCCTTGTCACACTGTTTTTTCGCCTTTAGATCTTTGGACACTATAACCCCAAGGTCCCTCTCCCCGTCCGTGCATATCAGCTTCTCTCCTCCCAGCATATACAGTTCCTTCCTATTATTAATCCCCAAATGCATTACTCTGCATTTCTTTGCATTGAAATTTAGTTGCAAGGCATTAGACCATTCCTCTAACTTTGCAGATCCTTTTTCATATTTTCCACTCCCTCTTCGGTGTCTACTCTGTTACAAATCTTGGTATCATCTGCAAAAAGGCACACTTTTCCTTCTAACCCTTCAGCAATGTCCCTCACAAACATATTGAACAGGATTGGCCCCAGCACCGAACCCTGAGGGACTCCACTAGTCACCTTTCCTTCCTTCGAGCGACTTCCATTAACTACCACCCTCTGGCATCTGTCTGACAGCCAGTTTCTGACCCATTTCATCACTTTGGGTCCTAACTTCAGCCCTTCAAGTTTGTTCAACATCCTCCTATGAGGAACTGTATCAAAGGCTTTGCTGAAATCCAAGTAAATTACATCTAGCATATGTCCTCGATCCAGCTCTCTGGTCACCCAATCAAAAAATTCAATCAGGTTCGTTTGGCACGTTTTACCTTTTGTAAAGCCATGTTGCCTCGGATCCTGTAACCCATTAGATTCAAGGAAGTACACTATCCTTTCTTTCAGCAACACTTCCATTATTTTTCCAACAACTGAAGTGAGGCTCACCGGCCTGTAGTTTCCTGCTTCATCCCTGTGACCACTTTTATGAATAGGGACCACATCCGCTCTCCTCCAATCCCCAGGAATCACTCCCGTCTCCAGAGATTTGTTGAACAAGTCTTTAATAGGACTCGCCAGAACCTCTCTGAGCTCCCTTAGTATCCTGGGATGGATCCCGTCTGGTCCCATCGCTTTGTCCACCTTCAGTTTTTCAAGTTGCTCATAAACACCCTCCTCCGTGAACGGCGCAGAATCTACTCCATTTTCTCGTGTAACTTTGCCAGACAATCTCGGTCCTTCTCCAGGATTTTCTTCTGTGAACACAGAACAGAAGTATTTGTTTAGCACATTTGCTTTCTCCTCATCACTCTCCACATATTGGTTCCCAGCATCTTTTAGCCTAGCAATTCCATTTTTTATCTTCCTCCTTTCACTAATATATCTGAAAAAAATTTTATCTCCCTTTTTTACATTTTTAGCCATTTGTTCTTCCGCCTGTGCCTTCGCCAAACTTATCTCTCTCTTGGCTTCTTTCAGTTTCACCCTGTAGTCCTTTCTGCTCTCCTCTTCTTGGATTTTTTTATATTTCATGAACGCCAATTCTTTCGCCTTTATTTTCTCAGCCACCCTTTTTTATATCATTTTACATGGTTCAGTGTCGTCAGTATATGACGTAAATACAAACCATATATGGTGACAGGTCACATGAAACTTTAAAAGAAATAACATGCATCTTACTATCTAAAGGCCAAAGTCTAAAGGTGCTTTGGTTAGCAGAGACTTTTTTATCTAAAACTACGAAGACAATTGAATTCACTTCACAACAGGATAAGAAAACACATCTCTCAAACATAAAATGGCCTTGTAGTATATCAGCAAGAGAAGGAAAAACAAAAAGAGTCTGGTTTTTTACAGCTTCAAACACAGTTGAAAGAAAAACTACAAGACACATAAAAAGTATCCCTCAATCCCCTCTTACATCATGAAAATGACATCATAAATGCACAGCATGAGCTTGGAGGGAGAGATACTCTAGATGTGTCTCTCGAGGAGGGGTTTTAGGAGCTGTAATATGAATAACACAGTGCATAAGCAGTCGAAAAATTACATAAGAGACAAGAATGCAGATAATAATAGAAATTATAACAATAAAAAGGTCTTTTACCCAGCCCTGCATCCAACTAAAGTACTGATCCCAAGGATTAGATAAACCAGAGTTACGTTGGAGCTCAGCAGAGAGGTCTTCTAATTTCTGAATGGCCATAGTAACCTTTCCTGTAGGACCTGTATGGTCAGGAATAAAAGTGCAAGACGATAAAGTACTGGGAAGAATTTTACAGACACCCCCCTTCTCAGCTAGAATCATATCCAGGGCCATGCGATTTTGAAAAGCCATCTGAGAAGTGGGGCCTAACTGATCAGCAATACCTTGCAAGGCATCTCTAGAGTAGTTCACAAAGCGTTGCTGATTATAATAAATGTAATTAATCCAATCAACATTCTTATTGATAGTAATAAGGGGAATAAGGGACTCAAACCCAGCCTTAACCTGGTCTCAGGCCTTGAATTCATCTGGGACCCCTCTTGGGACCCCTATAGCATCTATGTATACATGCGGATCAAAACTACCAAGGGGATCACGTTTATGTCGAGACAGAGAAGAGGAAAAACCATGTGAATAGGAAGGGTGCCCTTCAGAAAGGATATGCAGGGGCATGATAACTTTAGCTAAAGCGCACTGGCCTATCCACTGGCTGGGTAGCTTAACACGGAGCCTAAAGTCTCCACAGAGCCAATAAATATCACCTAAGGTGAAAATCTGATGCTGCAATAATGGGGCATACCTATGATCCAAGACAGAACAATACCCTGTGTCAAATTAGAAACATGACATGTGTAATTACCCTTATAGATGGTAACGGCAATGTCAAGCTTTTTCTGTCCAGGCAGCAAAGGGTATTTAGAACGCCACAGCGCACAAAGGGGATAGGTAAAATTAGAGGAGGTAGATAGCTCCCGTAAGAAAAACTGATGGGTCGGATAGCTAGACCCACCCTTAAACCACATGCCGATAACGTACATACCTTCATCAGTAGGTCTAGGGTTGTCAATAGTAAGAGAAAGCTTAATAATTTGTGCAGGAACACTTTTCCTATAACAGTTTCCAACCTTACGAAGGGTCATACGAGTAAGCAGTGATTTACCATTTTTTTCAGAGCACTTTCTGGTTTATAAGCCCAGTCAGTGCCAGTATTATATCCTACCGCTCCCCAGGATGCACACTTATCCCCCCAACGTGAGTCAGTAACACATATATATATATATATATATATATATATATATATATATATGTCTTTAGTTTTAGGAATCTCCAAGGATCAATGGCACAGACATGAGACATCAATTGATGAACAGTCCACAATACGTCAATCGCTCCTCCTAAACTTACTTGCTCCACTTCATCACTGACGCTGACCCATTCTGCTTCTATTCCTTTCTCTCCTCTCTTCTACCTTCCAAAGTATTTAGACCAATGCTGTCTTTTTAAAATATTTATTTTATTTTTATTTTTCCTCTAACTCTACTTTTCACTTCACTATTACCCTCCAGGTACTTTAGTTAGATTGTGAGCCTTCGGGACAGTAAGGGAATTTTCCAAGTACCTTTCTTATTTCTAATCTTAATGTATATTTTCTGTAAACCGCTTAGAACCTAACGGATGTAGCGGTATATAAGAAATAAATTACATTACATTACAATGTCACAATACTCAAAAGTGAAGGTGGCCACGTGCACACTGCTGGAATTATACCAAAGGGTAGTATACTGTCTATCTTTCTGAATTCCAATTGAAGGGCAGCCCTTGGGAGGAAGTCCAGCTTGACGTCTTAGTCGCAAAGAGATGCCGTGGGTGCTGTTTACAGATGAGTACATTGTTGGGGTGTCATTTACAGATGGTTATGGGCAGAAAGTGTCGTGGACCCAGGACACATCATCCCTGTAGACACAGTTGGAAATGATCCATACAGGAAGAAAAACTAGCAGCAATGTTGCCAGTAGGAGAATGATAAAGTTGGTGGAATGCTGTGATGAGATCATCATGTTGTTCCACTGGAGGAGGTGAAATCTGCGCAGAGACGGCTTGCTTCTGGGGTTTTAGGTTAACCCTCTTCAAGCGACTTGCGTGGATCCAAACAGGAGACTCCTCAGTGAGTACAGCAGTCCTGGTCACAGCGATCACAGTAGTGAGAAGGCCAAAGGGGAAATCCATCTGCTTACGATCCTTGAAAAGCTTCTGGACGATGACTTCATCACAAGGCTGGAAAAAATGGGTAGAAATCTGTGGAGAGAAAGGAGAAGTGCAAGATACGTTTCTTTCAACATGCCCTAATATTTCAAAGAGCTTTCGGACGTATTCTTCCTGTATCAAGGGGAGATCACTACTTTCAACTATTGAGGGGTTGTCTACCCATGGGGCGAGGAAAGGTCATCCCATGAGAATCTCAAAGGGAGAATAGCCAGTGGTGCAGGAAGATAAATCAGTCCAGCAGGAATGGACAGTCTCCCTAAACTAGTGAGATGCACACTCGGGATGAAATGATGTCTGTGCATACAGGGAGAGATACACTGGCTTAAAAAGAGTCCAAATATCATTCAGCAGCTGTACTCCAGTGTGATCCAAATAAGAGATAGAAAACAAGAGAGAAACCATGTTGCCTATACTGAATGTGGCAACATATGACAATATTAATGCATTTACTTGGTATAGTTATGGCAAAAGAGAGACAATATTCAGTTATTAAAGGTTCTTAATTGAACATTCCAAAAAGATATGTTTTTTGTGTGCTGCATATAACTATTATGGCACTTCAGAGAGACCATACTGATGTACTGAATGTATTCAGAAATGTATACTGAATGGATCATATGTAGGGAGCACCACAAAATAAACACTGTATAGGGTAAAACTTTTTCTTAAACATATAACCCCTAACTAAGCTACATTTAGAATATGAAAGCTATAAGTAAAAAGAACATTGCGCAATTAGGCTAATATAAAGTGGGAAAAGAGCTCTAGAAATGGCCAATGTTATGTATCCTGTGGTACCCACTAAGCTAAAACAAATAGACATGGCACAGACAAAACATAAAGTTTTAGGCATGAAGCTATTTTTCCATCTGTCAAGTGTGCAGGCCTGAATTTAACTCTGCAAATAAACACATTGTTATAGAAAACCAAAATAAAGATGAACACATAAGTAATACAAATAATGTATATCATAACCATCTCATATTCGGAAAAAGGCATAAAGCTAATGTCTCTTTGGAGCGTCTCTATCTCTGCAGTGATAAAGAGGATCCTTGGAAAATATTAGAAATATCTCTGTGCCAAAACTGATCTGGGATGGCTATGTATATCCAAACTACTGCTAAGAAAAAGAAAAAACATTTTAAATTGGCAACATCCTAATTTCAGCTAAAACAATAGAAAGGAATTTTTTCCAATTCACAAACATGCCAGCTGTAGCTATCGAGCTATATATGTCTGTATCAGGGAGCGAAAAGGTCAAGAATGAAAAAATCATTGGCAAGAAGTTGGAATGTCGAGCGATCACTGCGATGACCAATGCCATGATATTGGGCAATGAATAAGGGAGAGCTAGCAGCTGATATACAGGGTTTCCCCTCTTTGCACCAAAGTCCGTCCGAAGGGCGGCTTTGGGCATCTGCCAGACACCAGACATAAAGTTCAGAGAGGGTAACAAAGGACTGAAGCTGAGAAAAAAAGAGAGGAAGGGAATCCTGGTCACCCTTGAGACCCAGAAGCCCATTTAAAAGAAGGGCTTGGACATTGTGAGAAGTGTGAAGGGTAGTGGGGTGACCAAGGGTCAAGGGAGTAGCCAGCTCTACCACCATAGCACATGCAGCCAGGGCTCTCAAGCAGGCAAGCATGCCATGAACTTGAACAAGAGTGACTTTAGAAAAAAAAAAGGCAACAGGGCGTAACATACCGCTATGAGCTCCCGTCATGGTTTTACAATGGTCCCAAACAAAGAGATGAAACATTTGGTCATAATCAGGAAGACCCAGGCCTGGGCTAGAAACCAAAGCACTTTTCAAATGTCCAAAAGCATCCAACATTTCTTTAGTCCATCTGATAAGATCAGTCATTTCAGAACCCAGGGTCTGTCTCAGAATCTGGTCATAAAAGGGACAATCGGGGATCCATTGGCGGCAGTAACC
Source organism: Geotrypetes seraphini (assembly GCF_902459505.1). Lineage (NCBI taxonomy): Eukaryota > Metazoa > Chordata > Amphibia > Gymnophiona > Dermophiidae > Geotrypetes > Geotrypetes seraphini. The sequence continues at coordinate 104,388,259 of NC_047088.1, read as the reverse complement.
AATCATACCAAGAAAAGTAAGCATGTCCTTCTTGGTAGCTGGGTGGGGCAGACCCAGAACAGCAGCAATGTGGGAGGTGCTGATTTTCCTCTGACCATGAGACAGGACAAAACCCAGGTATTTCACTTCAGATTTACACCAGTGTAGTGTATTTCGTGACACCTTGTGACCACACACAGACAACCATTGTAAAAGGTGCAAACTATCAGCCTGACAGGTCTCCTGAGTTATGGAACACAAAAGGAGGTCATCCACATACTGGATGAGGACAGAACCATGAGAGGTAGTTCATGGCTGTAGAGTAGCACAGAGGGAAAATGGAGAACACCACAGGGGAGTCAACATAGCCCCAGGGCTTTCTACACCAATATACTGTTGCTTAAAGGTGAAGGCAAAAAGGGGCTGAGTAGCCTCATCAACAGGGACTGAAAAAAACAAAACATTCTTTAGGACAATGACAGAAAAAAAAACATGGGCTGCAGGTGGAATGGAAGAGAGGAAAGAAGGAACATCAGGGACACAATGGGTGCAATGAGAATTACCAAAGCATTAACAGCCCTAAGGTCTTGGATGAAGCGGGGGGTGCCATCAGCTTTGACAACAGGAGTGATGGGCGTATTGTAAGAAGAGATGGTGGTTTTGAAATACTGGAGGAAAGAAAAGAAACAATCAGTGGAATCATGACTCTCACCTTTTCCCGGGGGATTGGGTACTGCTTGATAAAAATGAGAGTGAGTGATTTCAGAGAAGCACGATAGGGGGTACATGAAATAAAGCCTACAGCATTGTCAGCGGAAGCCCAAACCGGGGAGTCTGGGGGAAGGGGCAAAAGCATTCATGCACGAACCCTGATAATGGAAGCAAAGAACAGCTGCTAGTCTGGCAGCCAAAAGTGCGTTTGTGCTTTATATAATTCAGACTGCCAAGTAGAGAAATGTTGCTTTAAGTCAAAGAAAGAAAAACAGAATCACATTCCTTAAGGTCAGTAACTAGGTATCCAAATAAGCACAGAGAGAATTTACAACTTGCTAATCTTCTAAAAAAACATGAGCCTTGCACAAGAAAGGAAGCCTGTAAAATGAAATTTTGCCAGCTCAGAACACAGAGGAAGCAGCCGAAGGAGGAACGCACAATATGAGTCAGAGTCAAACTATTGTACGTTCGAGAGGGAGCCACATAACAGCATGTCCTACCTCAGTGTTAAACTTATAAGCAGTGCAAACGTATACGGGAAAGGACTGGTGACACAGAAAGATATGAGCTGGAGGGAGAGTGTCACACACAGGCAACATAAATCTTACAAATCTCATCTGTGTAGGAGGGGAAGAATCCTAAGTGCCTTTATGACCCATTACAAAAAAAATATAACAATGCAGAAATATTCGCTTACCTTACCTTATAAGCGAAGTACAGTAATAATAGACAATAAAATCTTATACTCTATAAAATCTTTAACCCCACAAACGACAGAGTGGGCAGGCGGTTCTATAAATAATTTCATTCTTCCCGAAAGAACAGCAGCTGCTTATATTCACGAGGGGAGCTTCCCAAAAGCACCCCGGGAGTTTCGCAAAAACTCCGTAATAGAACCCAAAGCCTTAACTTAAAATAAAGGGTTGGGACAGGACGCCAATACCAGTGAGTATTAGAGAACAGAAAAAAATTCAGAAATACACACAAAATACTGGTGATGTCATCTTACCATCCCGGGCAAGCCCCCAACTGAAAAGGATTTGGTCCCAATTACTGCCTCACACACTCTGTCATTAGTAAGTCAGATGCATCTGGGGACAATATCTTAAAGGCAACAGACGCCTATTATCTCCCAAACATGTCCAGTTTATTGTCAGTTTTACAACCTTTTTTATATCATTTTACATGGTTCAGTGTCGTCAGTATATGACGTAAATACAAACCATATATGGTGACAGGTCACATGAAACTTTAAAAGAAATAACATGCATCTTACTATCTAAAGGCCAAAGTCTAAAGGTGCTTTGGTTAGCAGAGACTTTTTTTATCTAAAGCTTCTTACAAATACAACTACGAAGACAATTGAATTCACTTCACAACAGGATAAGAAAACACATCTCTCAAACATAAAATGGCCTTGTAGTATATCAGCAAGAGAAGGAAAAACAAACAGGGTCTGTTTTTTTTACAGCTTCAAACACAGTTGAAAGAAAAACTACAAGACACATGAAAAGTATCCCTTCATCTAGACAAATTTAACATACTCAGTGAACACCAATCAGGATTCAGAAAAGGTTTTAGCACTGAGACAGTCCTAGCCTCGATCCTTAATCACCTATACGGCTTATTCAACAAAGGAACAAGTGCTCTGATTTTACAACTAGACTTCAGCAGTGCCTTTAATCTTGTTGATCACGAAATAATGCTACATTGCCTAGATGAAATAGGAATTACAGGAAGAGTAAGGAACAGGATACAGGGTTTCCTAACAAATAGATCATACCATGTGATTAGTGATGGGACATACTCAAACTCCTGGAAAAACCCCTTGGGAGTACCACAGGGTTCACTACTATCACCTACACTATTCAACATCTACATATCATCCTTAGGACACTTCCTGCAAAAGCTAAAATTAAACTACTACATATATGCAGATGACATTTCCATTTTAATCCCAGTGAACAGCATAACAAACAAAACCTCAGAATACATTTCTCATATTATGACCAAAATAGAACATTGGACAATCAATTTCAAACTGAAACTAAACACAGAAAAAACAAAAGTCTTCCTTGCAAGCCCAACGGACAAAATTAGCAAAACAACTTTACATATAACAGATCACGACTACTGAAACAATAAAAATATTGGGAGTCATATTAGATACACATTTGACAATGATTGAACACATGAACATAGTGGTAAAAAAGTGTTTCCTGACATTATGGAAGTTAAAGACCATTAAAAACTACTTTGACCCATTATCATTTAGATTACTAGTGCAATTGCTAATGCTTTCTACACTGGACTATTGCAATATCGTTTATATGGGTATACCTCAAGAAACAGTAAGGAAACTTAAAATTGTTCAGAACACAGCGGTCCACTTGATATTTGGATTGAAAAAAAGCGACCATGTTAGCCCCTACTACAGACTGCTACACTGGCTGCCAAAGGAGGCACGAATAATATTCAAGTTCTCTTGCATATGTTTCAAGCTGGTTTGGGGACTAGCTCCTACCTACCTGCTACCTCACTTTGTACTATATAGCCCTACAAGACAAACCAGAAACTGCAATCTATTTGCATACCCAAGCATTACTGGCTGTAAATACAAAACCTTTCTGGATAGAACTTTTATGTACCAAGCAAACAAACAACAACACTGGTTAAACAACTACATTAATGGAGCTAGACTGATCTATGGAGCCTTTAGAAAAGCCATAAAAACTGCCTTATTCGCCAGAAATATCACCTAAAAAGTATCTACACCAAACACTAATTCAGATTCTATTATTTCAAATATGTCCACTCCTGCGTATAAGTCTGAAATTTTTTAACAATTTATAACAATCTGTATATTGTAATTCGCTGCCTTTTAAGATTCTGCTTACTGTAATTCTCTATCTGCATTTTGTAACTCGCTGACTGTCCAGTTCTCTTCAGCCTAGAATTCTCATGACTATGGCGGTATAGAAGAATAAAGTTATTATTATTATTACTATACATATGTGGTGCTGTACAGAAACAGCTAAGAAAGAATGTCTCTTCTGCAGAGCTTACAATCTAGTCAAGACAACATGAAGCACAGACCTTCAGCACGCGGTCCCTGGGCCACATGTGGCCCCTACAGTGCATTTTGGTGACCCTCATATCCATCAAACCTCACTGCTACTGCGGTAGAGACAAGGTCCCATGAGACTCTGCTGGGTTGAACATAAGAACATAAGAATTGTCGCTGCTGGGTCAGACCAATGGTCCATCGTGCCCAGCAGTCCGCTCACACGGCGGCCCTTAAGTCAAAGACCAGTGCCCTGAGACTAGCCTTATTTGCATACGTTCTGGTTCAGCAGGAGCTTGTCTAATGTTGCCTTGAATCCTTGGAGGGTGTTTCCCCCTATAACAGCCTCCGGAAGAGCGTTCCAGATTTCTACTACTCTCTGGGTGAAGAAGAACTTCCTTACGTTTGTACAGAATCTAACCCCTTTTAACTTTAGAGAGTGTCCTCTCGTTCTCTCTACCTTGGAGAGGGTGAACAACCTGTCTTTATCTACTAAGTCTATTCCCTTCATTATCTTGAATCTTTTGATCATGTCCCCTCTCAGTCTCTGCATGGTAATATTGACACACTTGTGTGTGCATGCACGCGTACAATTGCTGGTCGGCTTGCCTCTTCTTCTGTTTGTGTGTGCATGTGCGTCAATGTGACCACGCAGTCACACACAACCCAGCAGAGCTTTGCAGGGTCTTTATTCTACCTGCAGTAGCAGCAAAACCTCCTGGCGATGCACATCTGCTCCAGCTGGTAAACATACACCTCCCATTTTAATATTGTCTTAATAAATTTGAAAATTAGAGAAAAGATCTGTGGTACTTTGCACCAAGGTGGGTTGACAGGCAGCAATAGAATTTTATTTATTTTTACATTTTCTATACTGTCTAACCCTAGGCAGTCTACATAAAATCAAACATACATAATGCTTAAAACAATACAAAGAGACAAACAAAACATCAGGATTTAAATTCACAATATATTTTTGATCAAGGTGAGTCAGACCATATAAAAAAGTAGTAACCAGCTATTGTGTTTTTAAGAATTTTCTAAAGGTTCCTTTATCGGCAAAATTCCTTAACTGTCCTACCAGCGAATTAGTGGGTTTGTTGTGTGCACCCTCATCGCTTGCACTTACCTGCATGATGTCACACTATTGGATGGCAGTGTGCTAGCAGCATTAAAATTAGTATTTAAAATTACATTTGTAAGTCTAACATCTCTTGATGCCCCACGGAGCTTTCTGATGTCCACTTTATAGCCCTTTACATGGAAAAGGTTGGAGGCCACTGACAGACATGAGGTTCTATGATATATTCTCCTAGAGAAGTGGTCAAGTTGTAAATGCAACCCTACAAAATTATGTTTTTAGTTTAGATTTGAGTATGGCCAGAAAGAGAGAGAACATGATGCACTGACAGACCCCTGGGGAACCCTACTGTTTACCCTTCCAACAGTTGCAGAGTGAATACATTTGTAGATGAGCAATAAAATGATATGCAAAAGTGGAAGGGAAGCTAATGTATAATTTTGAAGAAAAGGGTTAAATTGTCACAGTAATTCTGAAGGAAGATGCAAATGTATTTTGAGTGGACTAGAAAATTGTCCCATTTGTTAGTATCTTGTGAATCCAGTGGGAGATATTTATAGCCCTATCTATCATTTTAACCAATTACTTCTTCCCCCCCCCCCTGCCCCCCACTTAGGTATTGCTGAGGCGCTGTCTTCTACAGGTAAGAATATTTACCACCTGAAACAGACTCTTTTCTTTCCCTGTAGAGTTACTCTATCTAATCTAATCTAATCTTCCATTTGTGAGTTGCACATACCTATATAGGCTCAAGGTGACAGATCAAAGAGGAAGGGAAAGTTGTAGGGGAAGGGGGCATGGAGAAGCAAGAGGAGGGACATAGGGGGATAAAAGGGGAAGAGACTACGGAATGCATGCAAACAAAGGTTCTGTGGTAAACTTAACTTCTTGTGAGCCAGTGCATACTTTCTCCTACTGTTATACTGAATATGAAAGAGGAAGTAGGACCAGCACAATGGAGGCCCATGGAATGTGCTGCTGATTGCCTGTGCTAGACAGTTTCTGACTGCCAGAGGAGGACCTTTTCTGCTGGTGGGACTTAGGGATCCCCACCAGCTCAGGTATTTGGGGGTCATGGGAGGAAGGGGAGGGGAAGAGACCAGGATGCTGGTAGAGAGTGTGTGTGTGTGTGTGGGGGGGGGGGTGTTTAAATGTTGTGCCCCTCCCTTTGAGTTCAGGTCTACCAAAATCAAACATCTGGCTATACGACTGTTGTGCGCATGTGAAAACAAAAATGAAAGCATCAACACACATTAGCACCCATTCTTCTGTGCATGAATATCCAGCTTGCAAAAATTTCTTCCATATAAAATAAATACTGTACATACATTTATGCTGTTAAGAACAGATGCTAATGTGTGCTGACACTTTTTGTTTTTTTTCTAATGTGCACATAAACTCTTACTTCCTGTCAGTCCTTTAAACTTGCAGGCAATTGTGAGTGCCAAACTGGCAGTTAAATTTTAAATCCTTTCTGCTAACCCTTCCACGCTGCCCCAGGCCTTGTAAAAAAAATTTCTTGAGGGGGCGCTAGTGAGCTTAGCAAGGAATGACTGCATAGTGCTTGAGCTCCGCCAACTGATTTCTATAAAGCATCGAGTCTGTTGGCAAAAGCTGCCTTCATAGATCTAATTCTGCTTCCAGCATCTGTTAGATCATGGCCTCCAGTAAAACTGGAAAACGCAAATACACAGAGCTGATATCACCTCAAAAAGTGCCTTCGACCAAAGGTGAGATGGAGAATAAGGCCTTACACACTGTTATGGAGGAGCTCCATACTGCAGACTTCTGTAACAAACACGGAGGATTTGAAATCTGATCTTACCTCACTCTCGACTGAAATGGCTGTTTTCCGATCACGTATTGATATTGCTGAACAGCGTGTCAAAACGAACAGTATAAACATTAAAGCTATACAACAACAGCTGAAAAAGATGGCGATCCTAGAATAGGAGCTTGAAGACACACAGAATAGATTGCGTCGTAATAATTTCCGGTTACTTGGTATCCCCGAAGGTCGGGAGGGCCGTGATGTGGTAGCTTTCATACAATCCCTGCTACCGAAAATTCTTGATTTCGACTTTAAATATGATTTTGAAATTGACCTGGCCGATCATGTTCCCTCACACAAACTTGATGTGGGCGCATGCTATCCACAGCCCATTGTAGTGAGGCTTTTAAGATATGGTCAGGTTATGGATGTTATGAAACAGGCCAAACTTAAACATCCGCTGTACTCTGCTGGTTGTGCCTGATCTCGACAAACAAATGGCTAAACGACGAAAAGCATTACTGGACTATCATCCCCAGCTTAAAGCTGTTGGCGCGAAGTTTGGCCTTTTATATCCCGCCACGATGTGCATCACATATAACAACGCTACGCAGAACTTCACTAACCCGCTCGAATTGGCGGAATATCTTGAGCGTATTGCTCCAAGCTCCATCGATAAGACCTAGATTTCACTTACTTAGTATATGTGGTAACCGGCTTTGCCGTATCAGTTGATTTGTTTGTGTACACCAGGGGTAGGGAACTCCGGTCCTCAAGAGCCGTATTCCAGTTGGGTTTTCAGGATTTCCCCAATGAATATGCATGAGATCTATTTGCATTCACTGCTTTCAATGCATATTCATTGGGGAAATCCTGAAAACCTGACTGGAATACGGCTCTCGAGGACCGGAGTTCCCTACCCCTGGTGTACACTATCAACTGTGGCACTATTACTTGCTCTGCACCTAGCGCTTTAATGCATTATAACTCATGGCTTTTTGATACCATTCTCATTTAAGCTGTTCATATTTCCTTATTCATTGCTTTGCATTTAATGAAAACATTTATTTCTTGTTTGTCTTTCAAAGTTTACACTCATGTATACTTATGGTGATTGGTCTTCCATGACTTCACGTTTGGTCTGATATTCTGATCTATAACATACCAGATGCTTACTCAGTTAGTTGCTGCCTTATCTAATCTATTTCTGTTGGCGAGCTTGGCCCATTGTAGCCCTTGTGATCTTGCTATCCTGTTTTTTTTTTGCTCTTCTGTATCTTGTCCGATTCTGTTTTTCTTTTCTTTCTTTTTGCAGTGTTCCTTACCATCACGCTTTCAGCAGTATTTCAGTCTATATCGACGTATATGTTTGTCCTTGCTTCTCTTGTCTTTAGTAATGTGTTTTCTGATGTTTTGTTTTCATCATAGCAGGTCATATCGCTTTGCTTTTCCTCTAATGGAACAATATGTTTCCTCTTTACTGGTACTATCAATGTTTTTTGCTTATCTCATTCAAGCGTATTATGAAATGTGTCACTATGATGTTTAATATCTGCTCTCTTAATGTAAAAGGTCTAAATATTCTGTTAAAAAAACAGAAGATTTGGGACTATGTTAATAGCTTACAGCCTGACATCTTGTTTTTGCAAGAATCTCACTTATCAGCTACTGATTCTGCGAAACTGTCCTTTCCTTGGGCTCTGCCAGTGCTTTATTTGCCGGCTATTGATAAACATAATGGGGTCCTAACATTCATTAGGAAATGTTTTCATATAGAGCTTATTGATCATTGTACTGATAATCAGGGTCGTTGGATCATTGCTACTGTTAAAATTGCTGATAAACTGATCACTTGTATGAATGTATATGGTCCCAATTCTGATGACCCGTTGTTTTTTTTTTTATAACGTCTCTGACCAACTGGCGTCATCCATTGATCACCTTCTCTTTTTGGGAGGTGACTTCAATATGATCATAGACCCTATGATAGACCGGAAATCACATGCCACATATAAAAAAATCCAGATCCTGGCACAAACTTAATGATATGATTCTTCAGTTCCATCTCATAGACCCATGGCGCTTGCAACACCCTAGTACTTCGGATTTTTCTTTTTTTTTTCTGCTCCCCATGCTACCTATTCACAAATTGATTTTTTCCTTATTAGTGTGGCTCTGTCAACTTTCATTTCGTCCTCATCGATCAAAGAAATAGCTATCTCTGATCATGGTGCTGTGATCCTTCAACTACGTGGCTTATTCAACCCACCCAGAGAAGATGGAGATTCAACAACTCTCTCCTTAATAAGCCTGAATTTGTCACTCACATTAATATGGCCATTGAAGAATTCTTCCTGAATAACAAACCTACTGATTCTACTTGGGTTGTGCTTTGGGACACATTTAAAGCATTTATTAGAGGCAAGATTATCTGTTATGCAGCGTATTTCAATAAACAACGAAGAGCTGATCTACTAAAACTTGAAGTAGAAATCAAACACACTGAGCAGCAACATATTCAGTCTTCCAATGATTTCTTTCTCTTAACTAAACTTAGGTCTCTCAGATTACAACATAGTGTACTTTCCAGTCAAACTGCCAATAATCATCTTCTTTTGAAAAATGCTACATATTATATGGAGAATAATAAGTGCGGCCACACTTTGGCTCAATATTTGAAGAGTAAACCGTCCAAGACGTATGTAGCTGCATTAAGGGATGATAAGGGGATTAACATCACAGACTCTAGTGGAATTGTTGGGCAATTTCAACAGTTTTATCAGAATCTCTATTCGTCTGAAATTGAGACATTGGAATCTGTCCCTGAGTTCTTAACAGATCTTCCTAACAACTTGCTCTCAGAATCACAGAAAAATGCTCTGGACCAACCTGTTCAACTGGCTGAAGTGTCTTCTGCTATTAATGCTCTTGCTAAGAAAAAAAACCCTGGGCCAGACAGTATCACCTCTGAATTTTATCAGCATTTCCTTCCCCATCTGCTTCCACACATGCATGCTTTCTTTACACATCTAATTACAAATGGTCGAGGGAGTGGCACATTCACAGAGGCGACGATCATCGTTCTCCCTAAAGAGGGCAAAGATCCTACTGATGTCAAAAACTATCGGCCGCTCTCATTAATTAACACAGATGCAAAGATTTTTGCTAAACTGGTTAAGACTAGATTACAATCTGTTCTAGATAGCCTTATTGCCCCTGATCAGATGGGATTTATGACTGGGAGACTGTCTTCTGACAACACTAGACTACTTACCAATATTATACATGGTGCCCAAACATCACACCGTCCTATTTTGGCTATCAGTTTGGATGCGGAGAAAGCGTCTGACCGCATAGAATGGTCCTATATCTTCCATGTATTAACCTGGTATGGATTTCCTCCCTACTTTCTCTCTCTCATTCGTGTCCTGTACTCCAACCCTACTACTAATCTGTTCATCAATGATGTTTATTCATCCTCTTTCCAACCTAAACGAGGAACTAGACAAGGTTGTCCTTTGTCCCCTCTCCTCTTTAATGTGGCTCTGGAGCCTCTTAGTTGCCCTAAGAGTCAACAACAAAATATTAGGGTATAAAATGGGTGAGCATGAATTTAAAATTTCAGCCTATGCTGATGACGTGTTGATATACGCCTCACCCTCCTCTCTTCCACATATCTTGAAGGTGATACACAATTACTCTATGATTTCTGGTTACAAACTCAATCTTTCCAAATCTGAGATAATGTCTCTAAATTGTCCTGAAGCAATGGTTGAAGTTAGAAATCTTGGTTTCAACTGGGCACAAGAGAAGATAAAATATCTGGGGGTGTACTTTGGTCCTACTCTTGAAGATACTTTGATCTTTAACTCGGAATATATTATACAAAAGACCACATCCCTATTAACGCTTTGGTCTCCACTTAAATTATCATGGTGGGGTCGCCTTGACACTATAAAAATGATGGTATTGCCAATAATAACATATGTCTTAAGTATGCTTCCATGCCTACTACACAAGTCCTTTTATAAGAAGATTGAATCCCTCCTGGCTGCCTTTCTATGGAATCATAAGACACCTCGTATTAGTCTGCAAAAGCTTAAATGTACGAAACAGGATGATGGAGTCTCCTTCCCAAGCATATACGACTACCATATCTCATTTTTATTGCGATAGGGATCCAAATGGAATTATGCCATTGACACCTCACCTCATTGTCACCTCCCTGGTTACTGCTAGAATCTGCCTCATGCTCATTACCACTGAAATATATTCATGCCATGAGCAAATCAGTAAATGTGTTATCGAATCCCATCATGCAAGCTACTATTACTGCAATCCATGATGTTGACCTCTTTTCAGAAATCTCTTGGAGCTCGTCATCGCTTATGGAATAATCCAAAACTTCGGATCCAAAATAATTTAGTATCATGGAAACTTTGGCAAGATCATGATATCTGGACTGTGGGTCAACTGTATGATGGCAAGCAGTGGTTCACTTTTGCTGAAATCTGCAGGACTTTCAACCTTCCCCCTTCACAGTTCTTTCGTTGGCTTCAACTTACACATGCCATACAAAAGGACCTTCTATCATCATCTCCATGTTCCGGATCCCCATCTTATTTATCCATATGTGACAAATTTTTGTTTCAACGACATGAGGCTTCTCGGTGGTATAAATTGCTCCAAGGACATAAATTCAAACCCGATAGAGGGATCTATGATTATTGGAATACTGAATTGGATCTGACTATTGATGTTGACCATTGGCGACTCATATGGACCAACATCGGTAAAGCCTTTCATTCCTCCTCTTTGATACAATCAGCTTTCTTTCTGTTGCATAAAGCATATTGGACTCCAATACGTGTTGCCAAACTGGGTTCTCCCCACTCATGTTGGTCCTGTAATAGTATGCCAGGAATACTATGGCATATGCTATTTGATTGCCCTTTGCTTGAAACATACTGGAGCCAAATTTGGTCAACTATTGAGGAAATTCTTTCAGTTAAAATGTCCTTAGCCTATGCCATAGTCATTTTTGGTTCAGTGGCGATGTCTCGCTCGCTTTCTGAGCCAGTATCATTGCTATTGAATGCTTTATTGACTTTGGCGATTAAAGTGATCCTGTTGAATTGGAAGGACTTGTCCGCTGCTAATTACTCTATTTGGTGGTCTTCTATGGTAGTCACTATAAAATATGAAAGGCTATATGCAGAGAAGTTTGGCTCATTACGAAAATTTCATGAGATATGGGATTTGTTGTCAGATTACTGTTCATCACGATACCACTAGTTATTAACTCTTTCTCTCGGAATGTTTCTGATTCAGACCTTTTTTTTGAACTATGATCAATGATATATCAGTATTCTTTCTGCTATGATATATTTTGTATACTTCACACCTGTTGTATTGCATTATTTTATGACTGCTGACATTTTACCCAGTTTTTTTTTTGCTACTGTTGATTGTAGTATGTTTCCTGGCTGTATTTTACTTGTCATAAGACAGACTTGGTACATTGTAATTCTCCATCTGCTGTTCTTATATTGTTCTATGTTTCCATGTTTATATACCAATAAAAATATTGAACTAAAAAAAAAAATTTCTTGGGTTGTTCAAGCAATAAAAGACAGTATCCTTCTGTGTATTGCCTGGAATACTCAATAACCTGATTACCATACATTTTAACACAACATTTGGCAATGCCTTCCACGTAACTTAACACCTTTGATTAATCCCTCTCTAAAATTACTCTACTTTACAGTATTTCTTCCCCTCACCATAAAATCACACAACAAATTAAAAATACATAAAACAAGTTATTGTATACTAACTAAAAACTCCATTACACAGCTTCAAAGAAACATTGCCTACAAAAACAAGCTTTTAATTTAATTTAATTTTTTTTTAAATCGAGCATCAGTGGCGTATCAAGGGGGATGTGGACTACCCCGGGTGCACGCCCTAGGAGGGTGCACAGCCAGCCAGGGCTGGAACCTCCCACCCTACTGTGCAACAGGACCTGCACCTCATCACAGCTGCTGGTGCACACCATCCGACGTACTTGCTCTGGAGCAGTCGGCAACCAGCTGAGATGCAGGAAGGTTTCGCGATGACTACGTCTGCCGGCTCTGCTCTGGAAGAAGTAAGTTACATCAGGGTGGATCGACAGGTGCAGGGAGTTGTGGCAAGGTCCTGTGATTACTGCGTCTGCCAGGTCCACCCCCTCCAATGCAATTTATTTCTTCCGGAGCAAAGCTGGCAGATGTAGTCATCGCGGGACCTTCCTGCACCTCAGCGCGGCTGCCGCTCCAGAGCAAATACTTTGGAGTGAGGTAGACCGGCAGCTGGCAGAGAAAGGAGCAGGTATAGAAGAGTGGTGGAGGGAGAGAAATGGGGCAGGGTGGTGCTGATGGAATTGCTGAGCAGGGAAAGGGGAGAGAGACATAAGGGGGTAAGGATACTGGATGGAATTGGATTGGAGAGAATGAAGGGGGCAGATGCTGATGGAAGTGGGGAGAAGGGAGAGACAAGGGGTAGATGCTGATTGAAGAGGGTGGATGGAGAGAGAAAGGGCAGACTTTGGATGGTAGTGGGGAGGGTAGAGGGGGAGCCTATGGTGGATGGAAGTGCAGATGGGAGAGATAAGGGAGCAGATGCAGGAAGGAAATGGGAATGAGAGAAAGAGGGGAGCAGACGCTGGATGGAAGTGGACAGAGAAGGTACTGGATGGAAGAGGTAGAGAAAGAGGGCACATGATGGAAGGAAGGGATAAATTATTTTTTATTTTTTAATTATTTATTTATGCAATTTTAAATGAACATACAACATAAAAATGCATTAAGAAATAGAAAGCATATTGCTAAATACAAAAACAATCCATAAAATAATATTTCCCATTGAAATTTAACAAGCAAACATATTCATAGCAACTTTCTCTATAAGTCCTCAATTAAAGATAGGGAGAGGATAAGGAAAAAGAGGCACATCTCAGAAGAAAAAAAACAAAAGCATAAATAAATCAATAATGACAACGTCTCGTCGGAAATAAACTAATACAATCTTCCATTTCTAATAATTATTATATTCTTTCCCCCTAACCCGACACCTGTACCTGTATTTTACGCTTATTCTCAAGAAAAGCCTCCAATTGTTTGGGATCAAAGACAAGATACCTCATACAATATTAAACATTTACAAGGAAAACGCAAAAAGAAATGAGCACCCAGGGCTAACACCTGAGAGCATAGAGTCAGAAATTGCTTCCTTTTCTCCTGTGTGTCTACACAGACATCAGGGAAAATCCAAACTTTACCTCCCAAAAACAAATTTATCAGAGTTACGAAAAAACATTCTCATCACCCAGTCCTTGTCAGATTCAAAAACAAATGTAACTAGGAGTGTTGCTCTTATACACTCTTCTTCCAAAGATGTTTCTAATAATTGTGTTACATTTAAACTATCCATCGATAGTTCTCCTTGGGAAGAAGTTTGCCGTTTCTTCCCTGGCATAGAATAGACTCGAGAAAATGGAGGCACAGTTTCCTTTGGTACCCCCAGAACTTCCATCAGATATTTCTTAAGCAGTTCAATGGGGGCTACAGTCCTGGATTGAGGAAAATTGATAAAACGCAAATTCAACCTACGGGCATAATTCTCCATTTTCTCCATTTTATTCCTCAGTCCAGTCATACCTTGTCCATAGATCAGGGTATTAGATTTTGAGTCTTTAAGACTTTATTGAACTTCCTCTACTTTTTTTTCGAGCTCAAAATTCTTTGCCTCCTGGATGACAATACGTGTTTTACAGTCTTGCAAAGAATTGTCCACCAAAACCTTATTTCCCATGAAAATCTTCTCCAAGCGAGCTACAGCATCCCAGATAGAATCTAAAGTAACATGGGGAGGTTTAACCAGTGGTGTAATTTGCTGCTCACTAATATCCTGCCGCTGGTCAAATTTTTCAGACCTAGAGCTCTCTCCGTGCGTCTCCTCTACACCTCCTACAGCACCTTTAATAACCAGGTGGAGCTCAGAACTCGCTCCCATATTGTCTCCCAGCTCTCTGGTTTCTCCTCTTATGCTCCGGATACTACCCTCCTCTGTTGAATAATCCGCAGCGCTAGTCACAGCCTGCGGGTTCAATGCTTGTTCCGGCAGCGTCACCAAGCCTGGGTCAGAGGGTGGAAGTCGCTCCTCTGGGCTCAGAGTGACATTGAGCTCGGGTAAGGCCGCTCCTTTGCCAGCACCCGCTCCAGGGATGTACGCTGTTCGGACTACAAATCTCTCCATGGTGGAAAGGGGAAGTGGAGAGGACTCGGAGGGGTAAGTCCTTACTTTCCCCTTTCTCTTACTCATGTTGATATTAGTTCAGCGCTATACAGCAAGAGGAAAATAAGTTCCAAACAGTAGCCTTTCTCAGCGTGGCTACCGGCGAGACACCATCTTGACTCCTCCCCCCCTCCACTA
The DNA here is from genome assembly GCF_902459505.1 of Geotrypetes seraphini. Taxonomy (NCBI): domain Eukaryota; kingdom Metazoa; phylum Chordata; class Amphibia; order Gymnophiona; family Dermophiidae; genus Geotrypetes; species Geotrypetes seraphini. The sequence goes on along the minus strand of NC_047088.1, from coordinate 104,373,178 downwards.
CCCGGTTACGGGAAAAATTAAAGGAGGGCACATGATGGTGGGAAAAGGATTGAGTTAGTGAAATACTGGAGGGGGTGAGGGAAAGAGGTGGAGAGCTGTAGATAGACAGTGAAAAAGGAAATTGATGACAGGGTAGTAAGAACGTAATCTAGACAGAAACAGAAAATAAACTGAAAAGGAAAATGAGGGGAAAAAGGGAAAGGGAGAGGAGAGGTGTGAGAGAGGGAAGGGAAGGAGAGGAGAGAGATGCCAGATCAATGGGGATGAAGGGAGCGATGGAAAGGGGAGACATACAGTTTCTGGAAGGGGCATAGAAGGAGAGATGATGCCATATAGGGACAGAGAGAGGGCAGAAAGTGGATGGAAGGAAGAGAGTAACAAGACGATGAGGAAAGCAGAAACCAGAGAAGGCAAAGGTAGAAAAAAAATTTCTATTTATTTATTATTTATTTTTTGCTTTAGGAGACATGTGTCACTGTTTCTGTGGTGTTGCATTGGATGCAGTGTTCAGCTTCTTGGTGGTTCAATTTAACCTTTGTCTATGTATTATCTATTTTATCCCCTTCCCATGTCCTTAGTGCCACCAGTGCCTCCTTCCTATGTCCTTAGTGCCCCTTCCTATGTCCCCCTCACTGCCTTCCTGCCTTTGTCCCACCCCCTCCCCAGAAGTCAGCCTGCCTGCCTACCTCCCTCCCTCCCTTCCTGCTGAACCAAAGCCAGCCAGCCTGCCTCCCTCCCTGCCGTGCCAAAGCCAGCCTCCCTTCTTCCCTCCCTCCAGCGCCTGATTCACACCCCCCCCCCGGGTCCACCACCACTGCTTGCCAGCCTCTCTCCTTACCTCCCTCCAGCAGCTATTCAACCCTTCTCCCTGGTCCACCGCCACTGCTTGCCGCCCAGAAGCCTCCTTCACCTGTGCTTCACAGTAACATAAAATTAAAGATCTATTCCTTCCCCGCACCCCTTTATTCCCTCCAAACTATAATATTGCTCTATTCAATTTCTCCATTGTCATCTGACACACTTTGTTTCAGTGTCTTGTCATTTTACAGCAAGAAGTACAAGGCTTTCCGTATTATGTCAAGGCAGCAGCTGGCCTAGAATCACTGATTTTTGCCTTTTTGCTGCTATAATTTTCAGTGTCAGATAAAGACAGATGCATCTATATTTAAATACCACACCAGAGATAAATGCTCCCATAAATCAGCCTTACAGGAGGTAAGTCCATGACTCTAAAAGCCTGCTCCAACTTGCTGCAATTGCCATAGAGTTGTAGAGCAGATCACCATGGTTTCGTGGAATTCCACACTGATTTAAGCAGGTCTCCCCATGACCTTTCCCTAGGAATGCCTCCCTTTTGAGTTGCATGTAATACACTCAAGGCGCCCAGGGCCAGATTCTCAAAACTTCTCCTTACCTCCCTCCAGCACCGATTCAACCCCTCCCTCTGTCCCCCCGATCCGCCGCTGCTGCTGCTTGCCACCCAGAAGCCTTCTTCCCGATGTCAATTCTGACATCGGAGAGGAAGTTCTGGGGGAGGGGAGGGGTTGAATCGGCGCTGGAGGGAGGTAAGGAGAGTGGCTGGCAAGCAATAGCGGCAGACCTGGGGGGGGGGGTGAATCGGGCGTGGGAGGGAGGGAGGGGAAACGATCGCCTGTCCTGTTGTCCCCATGCACAGCTTTAGGACGCTGTCCCTGAAAACGGGACATTTCAGTGTCCCGAAGCTGTGTGCAGGGACAACAGAACAGGGGATCTAAAACAGGACGGTCCTGTTCAAAATGGGATGTACGGTCACCTTATGTTATGTGCCAGTTATCAGCGCTGATTAAGACTATTAAATTAATTACACACACACACACACACACACACTCCCCTTTTATGAAGTCACATTAGGGTTTTTTATCGCTGGCTGTGGCATCGGAGCTTTTATTGCTGCAGCTTGCGATAAAAAACCCTAACACAGCTTCATAAAAGGTTTTGGGAAGGGGTGTTTAATTAGGTCCCTATATTGGCTAGGTGCGCCAATGTAGACATCTAACTTTAGGAGGATTTTATAAAATCAGTACCTGATGGTCTCAGAGGTGATGGGAAAGTAGTACTATTTACAGAGAAACTGAACAATAATTCATCTCTTAATGTTTGTTTTTCAGGCTTGTGCAGACCCTCAGTGGTGTCCAACCGGATTGTTGGAGGTCAGGATGCAAAGGAAGGGCAGTGGCCTTGGCAGGCCAGCATCCAATATTTTGGTAGTACACATTTCTGTGCAGGGTCTTTGATTACACCTCAATGGGTACTTTCTGCAGCACATTGCTTTTCCTTGTAAGTAAAGTTGGATTTTGTGGACAAGGACATTTCAGGTAAATAGGCATCAGGAATGAGAAGGATTATTGTAAGATAAACTTAAATCACTATCTATGTGATCCAGGTGATAAATCACTTATCCCCTGTATCTCAGATTTAATCTCTAAGGCCTAGATTCACTAAGCCCACCAATCTTATCCGACCAACCATCTTCATGCAAATGGGGGTGATCGGAGACACGCCCTTCACCGACGACACGGATCGCGGGAGAGTGATCCCAACACATGCGCAGACCATCTACTTTGCCTGTAGATGGTCTGCGCATGCGTTTGCTGTCCTTTTTTTTTTTTTTTTTTACCTCGCCCCAACTCTCCTGCTTTCTGCCGCCCTTCCTTGCAATGCGAGCCTGTGGTTTTAACCCGTGGATTTAAAGTGGGTTAAAACCATAAGCTTGCGCTACAGGGAAGGGCGGCATGCAGGAGCAGAGAGCTTTTTTCAGCAGAGCAGGAGAATCATGGCAGAGAGCAAGGAAGGAGCAGAGAGATTTTGAGCATGGAACAGAGCTGTTGGCAGAGCAGGATCGCGGCAGAGAGCACGGAGCGAGCAGAAAGCTAAATGGAGCAGGGCAGAGAGCGGGCTGGTGGAAGTTGGCTGGGATTTCAGGGCGGCATGGAGCAGGAGAGTCGGCAGGGACGTGTGCGACTGGTCCTAAGCAGTCACTTGTTTTGGGATCGGCCAGCCAAGTCAGTGTTCCTTATTTGTTTTAGTGAATTGCTGCCTGCCTACATTTGCATGCCGTTCCCTCTCATTTGCATGCACGGATCGGATCGGGTGCAGGAAGAAGGTTAGTGAATTGGGTCAAGGTCACAAAGTGATCACATAGTGGTCAGGACATGATCGGTGTCCTTAATGAATCTAGCCCTAACTCTTTAGTTTATTTTCTCTTTGTAAGCTTAGAATGCCTCTTTGGGGAAGATTCAAAAAAGGTTGCTAAAGTTAGGCCCCAAACATTTGGGAGTTAAAGGGATGATTCAACAAACAGTGTCCCAATTGTAGGCGGCAATAGGCATTCTACTGCTGTCTCACCAGCCAATTGGGACACACATTAAAAAAAAAAAAATGAAAGTGACATTTTACAGGCCTACATTTAAGATGCCTGTCTTACACCTAAGGAGATGCATAGGGATACTTACAGACACCCAAGGTCAGCGTGGATGTGGTTTTCACCGGAATTGGACTTGGGTGTCCAAACGTGTCCCTATGCATCTCCATAGGCATGAGACAGACGCCTTAAATGTAGGCCTGTAAAATGTTGGCCTACATTTAAGGCATCTGTTAGAAAAAAAAAAAAAAAAAGATGCGATTCTCCAAAGGATGTGTGATTAACATGATCGGCGGCCGCTTCACAGACCGTAAATGTCAATTTTATAGCTGGGGTTTCGCATAGAACTGTCGCTATAGAATAAGAAACCAAAGTACAAATATGAATACCAATACCGGCAATAATGCAAATTACAAAAAAATTGGTATTAATGGTGATAATCTGTCCTTGAATAGCCCTGGAGGTGATGAAGAAAGATGTGCTTCCCCAAATTGGAATTAAAAAAAACAGGATAAATAAAATGAATGAAATAAATGAATAAAAGGATCAATCAGTATGGGCCCAGTACCCTCGTTTCAACCATTGGCCCCGGGCAGGTGTTTATGCAGTGACAAGCACTTAGAAATAAATCTAAATAAACCCTGCCCCTTAAATATTGTCCCTTTAATATATATAATTTGTATAGAAAAGTATAAATATATATTACCAAATAATTGGAAGCACGATCATCTCCAGGTTAAAGCAACAGGAGAGAAAATCACCCCAAGAAAAACCTCCCTGAAACCTAATATAAGAAAACACAAGATGTGAAAAGTGAAAAACCAAAATGTAAAAAATGACAAAAAATCGTCATAAAACCAAAGAAAAAGATATAAATAACAATGTAATATCCTCAGTCTGTTTCAACAAACCACAGCGCCGAGAGCCCTGTGCCCCTGTCACTAATAATTCGTGAAAATAGTAATGAATAGTGAAAAACGGTGAAAGATACTTAGCTCGATGAATGCAAAACGGGACAAAGTTCAAAGTTCACCAATCATGACTATTCAGTTCCTCTCGTTAATCAGTCCCGCTCGTGTGAAAAGTGCTCATTGAAGAGTCATAGCTGTCGGTCCATTCGCCATAACACTTAAATCGCTCAGTCCCGGGCAATCAAAAGTGCTGTTCAATAATGTTCGCTATAAATTTTACTCATTCTTCAATATTGTTCACTTCAATATTGTTCACTGCTCTTTTTGCTCGCTCGACAGGTCCTGTTTCAATATCCTCATCAGGATGGAGCAAGAAAATTAATGGAATGACTGAAAATTTTTTTTCCTTAAAGCATTTTATAAGAACTCCTTGTTTCAGACATTCATTTGTCTAAGCAGCTTGATTGTGCCGCTGCTGGGGATTATTCTGTCCTTTATATTTCAGGACTTGGCGTTTTGAAAAAAAATTTTCAGTCATTCCATTAATTTTCTTGCTCCCTCCTGATGAGGATATTGAAACAGGACCTGTCGAGCGAGCAAAAAGAGCAGTGAACAATATTGAAGTGAACAATATTGAAGAATGAGTAAAATTTATAGCGAACATTATTGAACAGCACTTTTGATTGCACGGGACTGAGCGATTTAAGTGTTACGGCGAATGGACCGACAGCTATGACTCTTCAATGAGCACTTTTCACACGAGCGGGACTGATTAACGAGAGGAACTGAATAGTCATGATTGGTGAACTTTGAACTTTGTCCCGTTTTGCATTCATCGAGCTAAGTATCTTTCACCGTTTTTCACTATTCATTACTATTTTCACGAATTATTAGTGACAGGGGCACAGGGCTCTCGGCGCTGTGGTTTGTTGAAACAGACTGAGGATATTACATTGTTATTTATATCTTTTTCTTTGGTTTTATGACGATTTTTTGTCATTTTTTACATTTTGGTTTTTCACTTTTCACATCTTGTGTTTTCTTATATTAGGTTTCAGGGAGGTTTTTCTTGGGGTGATTTTCTCTCCTGTTGCTTTAACCTGGAGATGATCGTGCTTCCAATTATTTGGTAATATATATTTATACTTTTCTATACAAATTATATATATTAAAGGGACAATATGATGTACGGGGCAGGGTTTATTTAGATTTATTTCTAAGTGCTTGTCACTGCATAAACACCTGCCCGGGGCCAATGGTTGAAACGAGGGTACTGGGCCCATACTGATTGATCCTTTTATTCATTTATTTCATTCATTTTATTTATCCTGTTTTCTTTAATTCCAATTTGGGGAAGCACATCTTTCTTCATCACCTCCAGGGCTATTCAAGGACAGATTATCACCATTAATACCAATTTTTTTGTAATTTGCTATAGAATAAGAACATAAGAACATAAGAATAGCCTTACTGGGTCAGACCAATGGCCCATCAAGCCCAGTAGCCTGTTCTCACGGTGGCCAATCCAGGTCACGAGTACCTGGCCAAAACCAAAGGTGTAGCAATATTCCATGCTACCAATACAGGGCAAGCAGTGGCTTCGCCCCTGTCTTTGTCAATAACAGACTATGGCCTTTTCCTCCAGGAACTTGTCCAAATATTTCTTAAAAACAGCTACGCTATCCGCTCTTACAAAATCCTCTGGCAACGTATTCCAGAGCTTAACTATTCTCTGAGTGAAAAAAACATTTCCTCCTATTGGTTTTAAAAGTATTTCCCTCTAACTTCATCGAGTGTCCCCTAGTCTTTGTAATTTTTGACAGAGTGACATATCGATCCACTTGTACCCATTCTACTCCACTCAGGATTTTGTAGACTTCAATCATATCTCTCCTCAGCCGTCTCTTTTCCAAGCTGAAGAGTCATAACCGTTTTAGTCTTTCCTCATATGAGAGGAGTTCCATCCCCTTTACCATCTTGGTCACTCTTCTTTGAATCTTTTTTTTAGCACCACTATATTTTCTTGAGATAAGGAGACCAGAATGGAACACAATACTCCAGATGAGGTCGTACCATGGAGCGATACACTACCCAGCTCTATCTTGCATCCACATCACCAACCCGCCAGAAGACACTATAAATCATATTAAGGTTATCTCAAATAAAAACAGACACCACCGTACCCTTAAAAAAAGAACGAGGGAAATAAAAACCATCAAAACCACCAATTCAACAGAAATCGCCATAGCCACTTCAATCCCATGTGCAAATCTTAATACAAGATCCGTTAGAAATAAGGCATTCCTTATTAATGACTGGATCATCAACAAACAAATAGCTTGCCTCTTTCTAACTGAAACTTGGCTATTGTCTGAAGATGATCCAATTATAACTGATCTCTTACCAGACAATTTCAAAATCCTAACGTTAAACCGCACAGGCAAAAAAGGAGGAGGATTAGCCATAATCCTTAAAGAAGGATTCGAGTTCGAACTTCTAGATTCCAAAATGACCGACCACCTAGAAATCCTAGCCTGAAAAATCAATAATACTCAGCTAGAAGAATCTTTATTCTGCATACTATTCTATGTCCCGCCTAAAAGCTGGTCCAGAAGACTTCTGCAAATTCGTCCTGCACAATTCTATTAGCCATAATCACAACATCATCGCAGGGGATATAAACTTACAACTAGACGAAGAGAACAACACAGACACAAAAGAGCTTAAAAACTTCCTATCACTGCTCAACTACAACATCCCCGTACCCACACAAACTCACGAAAAAGGCCATCACTTAGATCTGGTTGCAATGTCCACAAAGGAAAACCTTGACCCAATCATCTCTCTGTCTGAAGGTACCTGGCATCACGACATCTGGTCCGACCATTTCACTTATTATTTTAAGCTGATCTGATTGAACCGATAATCTAAAACGCGTCCGATGATAAAAAAAGAACATCAAACAAGAGGTTACATTAATCCAGAAGAATACTGGTCAGAATACGAATTGCAGACAGTAATAGAGGAAGGAGTAGATTTTTGGGACCACTGGAAGACAACCAGCACATCCATCCTAGATAAAATCGCCCCCATACATATAAGCAAAAGCAATGCAAACAAATACAACAATGGTTCGACGCCGAACTACTAAAAACGAAACCACTAGCTAGGCGACTAGAAAGAATTTGGAATAAAACAGGAGAATTGATAGACTGCAACAAATGGAGAGCCTACATAAAAACCTACAAACAACTAATAAAAGACAAACGAAAAGCGTTCTACTCTACCAAAATTAACCTATCCTGCAATGGTTCACAAGGAATCAATACAAAAGAGTTATTCAACATAGTCGCAAATCTAATCGACACCACCCGCCACACCACACCTGTGCACAACACGAATTTACCCACTTCGAAAGACCTAGCCATATATTTTGATTCCAAAATTAAAAACCTAAGAAATAACTGTATAAGAAATAGTGATGCAACATTCATCCCCAGCAATCACCAAATAACTAACTCACATGACAATGAAATACCAACAGACATGATCTGGAGCTCCTTTCAAGATCTAAAATGGAACACCTACACCAAACTATACAACAAATACTCTATCTCACTGCATCTTAGATACATGCCCCCTGGAGATCATGAAAACAGCACCATCAGAATTTAAAATATCACTACTACACTACTTAGCCCACAACCTAAAAAATGGGACTTTCCTCACTAACAACGGTCACATAATAATTACCCCATCCCAAAAAATAGAAAAGAATCCTCAGCGCTAATAACCAATTACAGACCCATAGTATCTATCCCATTCATTGTAAAAATCATGGAGGGATTAGTTCACACCCAACTAATGGAATATCTCAATCAATTCTCTCTCCTGCATGAAACTCAATCCGGCTTTAGACCCCTATTCAGTACAGAGGCAGTAATCGCTGCTATCCTAGACTACCTGCGCCTATTATTTAGCAAGGGCCTCAACGCCCTGATCATGCAGTTTGACATGAGCTCTGCATTCGACCTGGTAGACCATGAAAAAATGCTACAATGCCTAGACGCCATCGGTATCAGGGCTGAGGTACTGAACTGGTTCCATGGCTTCCTCACATCCTGTTCTTACCAGGTACGCTTTAACAACGATCACTCCGATACCTGGAGCAACTCATCCGGAGTCACCACTTTCCCCACTGCTTTTCAGTATCTACATGTCCTCATTAGGTGTGAAACTAACCCAACCAGGGATAAAACTGTTCAGCTACTCAGATGACTTTACAATCATCATCCCATTCGCTAACTCTATCTCTGAAACCATTCCCAAGGTATCCATGCCATAAATGAGATGGAACAATGGATGACAGATTTCAAGCTCAAACTTAACACAGAAAAAACAAAATTCTTCGTTGCCTTCCCCCACCTACTTGACAATAAAACCACACTATGCATCAATAAACTCAACTACCCTATCCAGCCCAACATAAAGATATTAAGTGTTACTCTAGACCAATGCCTAACTATGAAGGAACAAGTAGACTCCCTATTCAGAAAGGGTTTTCTTACACTCTGGAAACTCAGATCCATTAAATCATACTTCGATACATCTACTTTCAGAATCCTGGTGCAATCCCTCATACTGAGTCAACTCGACTACTGCAACATCGCCTATCTAGCAATCTCCCAAAAGAATATGAGACGACTTCAAATAATGCAAAATGTTGTGGTCAGGCTTATCTGCGGGCTAAAGAAATTCGACCACGTGACACCTTACTATCAGCAGTTGCACTGGCTGCCAACGGAAGCACGAGTAAGGTTTAAATTCGCCTGCATCTGCTTCAAAGTACTTTATGGACTTGCACCCAAGTACATAATAGACCTTTTCTCATTTTCCAACAACAAACGCAAGAGAAACTCACACTCAAAATTCATTTCTCCTCCAGTTAGAGGTTGCACACTGAAAAAACACCACAAACACCTTCTCTCTCACCAAGCAGCCCTATGGGGTAAAGACCTAGATCAACTGCTTTCGCCCACTACTTACGGGGAATTTAGGAAGCGCCTAAAAATATACCTGTTCCTGAAATACCTAAACAATTGACCCGCTTTCCCCTCTCTCTCCCCAAGAATGGTCTCCCCTACCCCTACCCCTACCTTTACCCCCCTTACCTCTTCCCACCACCCCCTACCTTTATCCACCCCCCCCCTCCTTAGTCCACCTGAATCTCACGGAACTGTGATACATATAAACTATTATCTTTATAATATCGTAATTTTTTGTTGTTATTTTCTAAAACATGTGGCTTATTCCAAACAGGTCCTCTCGGACATTACCTACCAAAATGTACAACTTATACTCTTGCTAAGTAAATTGTATTTCTATATTCTTGCTTTCTTAAAGTCTATGCTATCTGTATTTCCTATGTATATCTGCATATTGTGTTTCGCTGAATGTCCAGCTCTCTTGATTGTAAACCGCCTAGAAGTCGCAAGATTGTGGCGGTATAGAAGAATAAAGTTATTATTATTATTATTATAACATTCTTTGTCTTGTTAACCATCCCTTTTTTTAATAATTCCTAGCATCCTGTTTGCTTTTTTGGCTGCCGCCACACATTAGGCAGAAGGTTTCATCATACTGTCTATGATGCCACCAAGAACCTTTTCTTGGGTGCTAACCCCCAAGGTGGACCCTAGCATCCAGTAACTGTGATTCAGGTTATTCTTCCCAATGTGCATCACTTTGCATTTGTCCACATTAAATTTCATCTGCCATTTGGACACCCAGTCTTCCAATTTCCTAAGATCCACCTGCAATTTTTCATAATCTGCATGCGTTTCAACAATTTTGAACAGTTTAGTGTCATCTGCAAATTTAATCACCTCACTTGTCGTTCCAATTTCTAGATCATTTATAAATAAGTTAAATAGCACCAATCCCAGTATAGACCCCTGCGGCACTCCATTGTTTACTCTCCTCCATTGGAGAAAAATTACCATTTAACCCTACCCTCTGTTTTCTATCCGATAACCAATTCCTAATCCACAAATGAACTTTGCCACCTGTCCCATGACCCTTCAATTTTCTCAGAAGCCTCTCGTGAGGAACCTCATCAAAAGCTTTCTGAAAATCTAGATACACTATATCAACTGGCTCACCTTTATCTACATGTTTATTCACACCTTCAAAGAAGTCAAGCATATTTGTGAGGCAAGATCTCCCTCGGCTGAACCCATGCTGACTTGGTCTTATTAAATCATGTCTGTCTACGTGTTCCACAATTTTATTTTTTATAATCGTTTCTACCATTTTTCCTGGCAGCTGAATGCCTGCCAGTCTGTAATTTCCCGGATTTCTCCTGAAGCCCTTTTTAAAAATCGGAATAACATTGGCCACCCTCCAATCTTCAGGTACTATAGACAATTTTAGCGACAGGTTACAGATCACTAACAGCAGGTCAGCAATTTCATGTTTGAATTCTTTTAGTACCCTGGGATGTATACCATCCGGTCCTGGTGATTTATCACTTATTAACTTGTTGATTTGGCTCAGTACATCTTCCAGATTTACCGAGATTTATTTCAGTTCCTCTGCATCATCACCCTTGAAAACCATTTTTGATAGATCTCTTACATCTTCTTCCACAAAAACCAAAGCAAATAATTCATTCAGTCTCTCTGCTATGGCTTTATCCTCCCTGAGCGCCCCTTTCACTCCTTGATCATCCAATGGACCCACAGATTACCTCACAGGTTTTCTGCTTTTGATGTACCTAAAAATATTGCTATGAGTTTTTGCCTCTTTTGCAAGTTTCTCTTCATATTCTTTCTTAGCTGTCTTTATCAATGCATTGCATCTAACTTGCCAGTGCTTGTGTTTCTTATTTTCTTAATTCGAATCCTTTTTCTATTCTTTAAAGGATGTTTTTTTTGGCTCTAATAACCTCTTTCACTTCACCTTTTAACCACGCCGGCTCTTGCTTCCTCTCCTTTCCAACTTTGCTGGTATGTGGAATACATCTGGTCTGGGCTTCCATGACGGTATTTTTAAATAACATCCACGCCTGGTTTACAATCCTAACCTTTGCAACTGATCCTTTTAGCTTCTTTTTAGCCATTTTTCTAATTTTATCATAGTCGCCCTTTTGAAAATTAAACGCCCCTACAGTAGATTTCATTTGCAACGTTGCTCCCGGTATCAGCTCAAATTTGATCATATTATGATCACTGTTTCCCAGCGGACCCAACACAATTAACTCCCTTACTATGTCTTGCATTCCACTAAGGACCAAATCTAATACTAGCCTAGGTACACATTTGCACATCTAACTTTAGGAGTAACAGGAAGAATGCAACCGTGCTTTCTCTAAAAGAAAAAAACTTTTGTTTAAAAAGGATTTTTGTGATGCTTTGAAATTCTGCAGCAGCATATAGTCACGTACTGATGCAGAGCTTTAGCTTGAAACATGATTGCATCAGATTTTCTGTGGAATTGTATGCACTGTACCCTACTTTTAAGGAAAAGTGATTGCCAGATAAGTCCTTTATTATTTTTTCTTATTTTGATAAATATTTTTGCATAAAATAATGTTGGAGGATAAATGATGAAAGATCGTTTTTCACATGCATGTATACAAAACTTGATACATGATTATAGCAAGATAAAACCAGTAAGCCCCTCCCTAGTCCCACTCAAAACATGACCACATCCCGCCTTAGAGACATATAGCAGTTTTAGACTTTCATATCTGGCTATATAAAATTAGGATTTGGATGTTCATGCCATATGGAGTCTAAATGCTGGTTTTCAGACATCAAAACATGAATGGAACTTCGAAAATAACCACCTTAGTGTCCCTATCTCCCCTTATATTTAGCATCACCCCTCTGAGTTCCAAACTCACCCCCTTTCCATCATTGTCCTTCTGTGTCCTTGTCCCTAAGTTTACTCCATGCCCAGCAACTCTTCTCTGTGTTTTCTCCCTCCCTTCTCTCTTCTTTTCATCCTGCACCCCCACACGGTGTCCAACATTCCTTCCTCTCTGCCATCCCCCTCAAGGTCTGGTATATCTCCCTCTCTCCCTCCCTGCATCCAGTGTCTCTCCTTTTCTGTTCTATTCCCCCAATCTGGTCTTTCCTCTCCTATTTCTCCTCCCCAGGTCCAGCATCTTCCTCCTTCCCAACAGGTCCAGCACATCAACGTTTATCCCCTCCAGGTTGAGCATACCTACATTTCCCTCTTCTACCTCCTCAGATCCTCACATGTCCATTTCCCTCCTCCCCCCTCCCCCCCACACAGATTCAGCACATATCCATCTCCCTCTCCCCAGATCCAACACTTCTCTATCTCCCACTCCCCCCCAACAGGTCTAACATCTCCCCCCTCTCACCCTACCTTGGATGAATCCAGCATTTTTCCCTATCCTTACCTCCCCGAAACAAGTCCAGCATCTGTTCCTCCCATCCCAAAGGGCCCAACTTCTCTCTCTTTCTCCCATCTGTCTTACAAGTCCAGCATCTGTCCCTCCCCCTCCCTCCCCTTGAGTCCTCCAACTTTACCTCAATCAACACTGGTGATGCCATGATCAATGCAAAGTTAAAGTTGGAGGACCTGGGGAGGGATGAGAGACAGATGCTGGATCTGCAGGGGGGGGGAATGCTCTACTCAAGAGTGGAGGGGAGGATGGGGAGAGAGATACTGGTTGGGATTGGGGGTGGAAGAGAGATGGACTGAAATGTCAGGCTCAGAAAATCTGGTTTTTGTATTGCTGGTTTTAGGAATCTGGCAGCAGCTGGCCTGGTCATTGAAAAATCAGCCTGTTGGCAACCCTAAGGAAAACATACATTTATGGGCCACCCTACCATTGATCCTATTTTATATCCTTTCTCACCTATAGTCACATTACAGTAGAGTTGGGTATACTATATTACTTTTACAGGTAATACATTACTTTTCACAGAAACCTACCTAGACTAGTAATTGTAACATACAGTATTCCTGTTTCATAATGAAACTGTCTGTTTTATATTACTTTTGAAAAATAACTTACTCAACTGTGGTTACTCATACTTTTAAAAATAATATATTACTAGTGATATGTTGCCAGTAATATATTATTGCAACTATTACTTTTCTTATCCTTTCCTTCAATGTATTTCCTTTCATTTGACAATTGGCATTCTTTCCTCTCAGATTTAGATTTGTTGTCTATTGTTCACTGCTTCGTTATCTCCTCAGGAAAGATGGTATATTAAATTTTAATAAACAATAAACCATAAGATGTTACTTAATAATATATTATTTGTCCAACTTTGCATTACAGTTTCCCTGCCCTCCTCCCTCTTCCATCTACTGTATATTTATGTTCTTGCACCCACATTTTACCTCTCCAAAAGTAGCAGGAAAAGGTGTAGATTCTAGTGGGCATGGTAGTTGTAATTGTTTGTGAATGGCATTCAAGCTCCTGTATTATGCTCACCTTATCTTCTGCACAATTCTCCGCATTAGAGTGGAATAGCTAATAGCCGCATAACCACTGATTTTAATATGTTATATATTGGTGTCTAAGGAAAAATAGTGGCAAGTATGCATTATAAGGATGACACACGAAAATAAACAAGTATAAAACTATAAAAGTTTATTAAAGAAAAAAAAATATGTATATATATAAGTATATACTTCTTAAATTGGACTGCATAAAAAGCAATCCTATTTTATGCAGTGAAGGGTTGAATATTGCACGTAACTGCATATTTAATTATTCAGTTTTTTAGCCTGTCTTCCCAAAGGATCTCAGAACAGGTTACAAATCAGGTATTCAAGCATTTCCCTTGTCTGTCCCAGTGGGCTCACAGTCTATCTAATGTGCCTGGGGCAGTGGAGGTTTAAGTACTTCGCTCAGGGTCACAAGGAACAGTGCGGGGCTTGAACCCACAACCTTAAGGTGCTGAGGTTGTAGCGCTAACCACTACACCGCACACTTCTCAACCACTATGCCACACTCTCAACCAACATATAACTGGATATTCAACGCCAGTGCCCGGACAAGGTCTGGCATTGTGTATCTGGGAATACAAATGGTGGTGGACATAAAAATGCTGACCACCACTGGCTAGCTGAATATCATCTGAATAGTTTTCTTGTTTTCCCTTAGTTATCCAGAAGAAGTTCTAGGAACTTATAGAATGTTGCTACAAAAATTCTGATGGTGATGAGGAGCTTCATTCACTGTTGTTCCAAGGGATCTACATTGGCCAACCTGGTACTAGAGAAGTAGTTCTCAACCCAGTCCTCAGGACAAATCTAGCCAGTCAGGTTTTTATGATAGCCACATAAAATAGAATACATAAAATAGATTTGCATGCACTGCTAGGACTGTGTTGAGAACCCCTGGAGAATGACACAAGGACAAATTTGTCCCTATCCCCGCGGGATCTCAATATCCCAATCCCGTTCTCGTGAGTTCTATCCCCGTCCCATTGCTGCAAGCTCTGCCTTAACCGCACAAGCCTTGAACACTTACAATTTTAAAGTGTTTGAGGCTTGTGCAGATGAGGACAGAGCTTGCAGCAATGGAGCAGGGACCGGGACAGAGCTCGCAGGAATGGGACGGGGATAGGGAGATCCCGCAGGGATGGGAAAAATGTATCCCTGTGTTATTCTCTATGCCTGTACTAGAAGGAGATAGAGCAAAGCAGTGGTGTATCTACATGGGGGGCCTTGGGGGCCTAGGCTCTCCCAGTTTGGGCTCAGGTCCCCTTCAAAAATTGCAGCACCAGATTCATGGCAGGGGGCATGTTCAAACCCGCCAAAGATTTGCGGCCCATGCTGCCTGAGCAGCAAGAAGCCAGCAGGATTCTCCAGCCACCAATGCCATTTCTGCTGCGAAAGCTCAGTTCATGCATTTGAACTGAACATATGTGGAAATGTCCAGTGTCAGAAGGTTGGAAAATTCTGTTGGCTTTCTCATTGTTTCTGCAACATTGGCTGGAGCTCCAGCAGAGAATCTCTGGATGATGGGGCTTGAGCATCCCCACCATCAAAGGTAGGATTTGGCATCAGTGAGAAAGGGGGGGGGGGATTGCAAAGAGATGCTTGCCCCCTCCAGCCACCCCCCCCTGGGTTCCCCCCAAACCAAGTTCTGGCTATGCCTCTGGAGCAAAGAAGAGCTTAATCCAGAAGAGGAAGAGAAGATGCTTGATGAGCATCTTATCCAGATTCAAGGATACTAGCTACTGAGGGATACCCTTAAGAGAACAGGAATCCTTATAGCCCATTCCAAAAGTAGTTACTTTCAACAAGAACAAGAGATTGTGAGAATGTGATTAGTGCATGCGATATGAAAGATATTGATTGATCTCCTATGAAGTGTACTTTATCATGCTATTGCATTAAATAACAGTTAATTAACTGTTATTAAATTAAATAGCAGATAATTAAATAACAGTTTATTGTTAGAACATCACTCAAGTATCGTATCTGATCTGTGAATGTTCAAAAAGCAGCATTGGAGTTTACAGATTCTCCCCTCCATGTGTAGAATGAATTTTGAGCTACAATGAGCTGGGCTAGGTTGCTGCAGCCCCCCCCCCCTCTTTTGTGGAAAGTACAGGAAGGAGGGTTACACAAATACCCTGTTACTTATTACAGTGTATTGTTCTTATTTTGCAGGTCTTATCCAGTGCACCTATACTCAGTTTGCTTAGGAGCCCATCAGCTGTCAGATACGAACAATTCGAACATGGTGTGTGTTCAACTGCAGCAGATTATTATTAATATCAACTACACAGGTGCAGTCGATTCCTCTGGAGATGTGGCGCTCCTAGAGCTGAAGACCCCAATAACCCTCACAGACTACATCATCCCCGTATGTTTGCCAGCTCCCTCAGTCCTCCTCTCCACTGGAATGACATGCTGGGTCACGGGCTGGGGATTTATTAAGGAAGGAGGTAACTATAATTTAAGAAAGCAGTGAAAGGGATTAAAGGGGGTAGTTACTAACGTGCAAAAGGGAATCATGCTCAATTTTTACCCCTTAATGAGTGTTAAAAGGTCAAATCATGTGTTATTTAATACGTTTGTTTAAGATACCATAGACTAAATAAAAATGAGATGAAAAGCATGCAAATGCTTGTGTAGCCCTGGTTCCGCCTTGTGGCCATCCCACGGAGCTTTGACCAGCTCGCTGGGTCGGGACCCGCAACCAGGGCTCACAAAAAGATAACATTTTACAGTTCTCACAGATCACACTGATCTCAGCTTCACAGTCTCACTCAAGCTTGGGTGTAGGCCAAGGCTGGATAATTCCAGTAGGCTGGAAGAGATGGGAACAGTGGCAAAGTAAAGGGGGGTGGTCTGCCCCAGGCGCTGTCTGCATGAGGGGTGCCGGCAACTCTCTTCTTCTCTGCCCTCCACGTGACTCTTTAAAATGTTCACCAGTGCAATCAGCATCTTCCGCTCGTTCCTTGTGCCGGCCTTGACTCCCTTCTAACATCCCTTCCCGGTCGCGGGACCAAGACGTGATGTCAGAATGGAGCCATGTCCAGTATGAGCAGCAGGTGGAAGATATTGCTTACACCATCAAACATTTCAGGAAGTACACGGGGAGGGGGGGGGTGCTCAAATGGCAAGGAAGAGTGAAGGTCCCATGGTGCAGCTATACCGGGTGCCACCTTTCCTCTCTACGCCACTGGCTAGGAATTCTGGGTCTCAGTCACAGCACCCAGTCTTCCTCCACTGTTTATGAAAGGAGCAAGCAGAGGCCAAAGTATAATTGAAACAAATTGGAACTCTTTATTCTTTTTTAAAATTTTTTCTTTATTAAATTTTCATAGAGTTTACAAGATAACTCTTGCTTCAGAAACACAGAAGAAAATAGCATAACATAACTTTAAAGAAAATAGGCAAGAATATCTCTTCCTTAGACCACAATAAATTCACCTCCCCTCTTGATAGCAGTTTTTAGCTCAGGGAGCCGCGCTGAATGCCCCTAAAGTTGTGCACGTACATTGGTACGTGTAGCTGATGTATGTGCACAAGTTAATTGATTAATTGGCCTAATCAGTGCAGGTCATTGGCAATTAACATCTCAAAATTGTCGCTAATTGAATCTAATTAAAAGTTATGCATACAATTCAGAAAGTGCAATTTTGTAAAAAGTAAGTGCCAGTTGCAATGGGGGAATATGAAAAGGGCAGATTGGGGGCATTCTTAAATGTTAGGCGCACTGTTTTAGAATATTCCCGATGTGCGCATAAGTTAGGCACAGGCATTTAGGCCTGGTTTTAGCTGGCCTAAATGCCTGTACTAAGTGTGATTCCATAAAAGGTATGCACACCTTGTAGAATCGTGCTAAGCTGATTTTTTAGGCACAATATATTGAATCTGGCCCAACATGTGTAAACTGCAAATCCATCCACACTTCACTCACATTCCATACCTGCATATAGTGGCGTCATAAGGGGGAAGCGGGGGGGGGAGGGATGGTCCATCCCAGATGCCGTCTTGGTGGGGGCACCGGCACCCGTCTCCCACTTCACTCCCCTACTCCTTCTCACTGTCTCTAGCTCTTCGCCGGTGTGAACAGAAACTCCAACCAGCTGCTCACACCAGTGTTGGCTGTCCTTCTGATGTCACTTCTGGGTCCTGCGCCTAGTAGAAAGAAGTGACATCATAGGGAGAGCTGATGCCGATGCGGGAAGCAAGTTGGTGATGCTGCTCACGCTGGGAAAGTTAAAGATGTACGTGGAAAGGGAAGGGGCATGTGCGTCATGTGCGGCAGTGGAGTGGAGAGGTGGAGAAGAGGGCGAGGAAGGAGCACCAATGCCCTGAACGCCTCTCACTCTTGCTATGCCACTGCCTGCATGTGTCTACACTTGGGTCACATTAAATTATGTGCCATTGTGCATATTTTTACCTGTGAAACCTCTTGGGTAATTTTATAAAAACCCTTTAATAGGAATAAAAAGGCCTTAATTTGTGAAAATGTCTTTATACATTTGCCCTATAATGGATTGGTTAAGAATAGAAGAGGTGCAAGATAGATATAGTCATTTAAGTAGGAAAGATATAGCATGTTGAAGATATTGTGGGAGTGTGTGGTACAGTGGTTAGAGCTACAGCCTTAGCACCAAAGAAACTGGGCCAACCCTGAGGCTGTGGGTTCAAACCCTGTGCTGCTCCTTGTGACCCTGAGAATGTCACTTAATCCCCCACTGCCCCAGGTACATTAGATAGAGTGTGAGCCCACCGTGACAGATAGGGAAAAATGCTTGAGTACCTGAATGTAAACCACTTAGACTAGCCCCCTCTTCTATTAAACTGCGCTAGCAGTTTTAAGCGCTAGGAACTCTATGAGCGTCGGGAGCAGCGCGTGCCATTCTGCGCGGCTCTCTGCGCTAAAAACTGCTAGCGCAGTTTTGTAGAAGAGGGGGTATAAGTGGTATATAAATACTAAAATAAAATGATAAATGTTATTTGTTTTGCTTGTTCTTTATAAAGCTTGATATACCTCAGAAAAGGTCACAGCGGTTAATCTAAGACAAAGTACTTCTATCTGGGTCACCCTCCTCAGTGCGTTCCTTCATCACAACCTAGCACTCATAACTCCCACAACGCTCTAGCCCTTAACAAAAACCAGACATGTACACTCCCTTTCCTAATACATGCCTATAGCCCTATATCCTCTCAAATGCTTTTCAAAATAACCATGATTTCACAGTCCTGAAGACCAGAAGTTTGATGCCTGTCGGTCTCCAAAGGAGATGATGGACTTCAGAAGTGGGAATGATTCATATTGTAAATTTGTTTCCAAGTATAATTTTATTATTTGGTGCTAAGGGGGAAGAGCAGGGGAGAGTCTCTGTGCAATGTGTAAGACATTTTAAAAATATTTACATTTGATGCAGTTGGATAATGCATAGGTTTCCCATATGGCTCCTGAAAAAAGAGGATGGATTGAGACATCCAGATTTCACTTCCATTGAAAGCGATGGAAGTAAAATCCGGATGTCTCAATCCATCCTCCTTTTTCTGGAGTCATATGGTAACCCTAACAATGCTTTGGTGCAACTGTTGAACTGCACTATAAATGTTTCAGCTATAAAGCATGTGAGCAGTAGCTATTAATACTGTTTTAGCCAAGAATTTTAAATTAGGCACCAAAATCTGAAGTGAGTTCTCTTCAAGTTCATAGAAGACAATGAATGACAGAGTCATGGAATACAACTGAAATACAAGAAGATAGTGACTTTTTCACACTGCACACCTCATATTCCATCAATGCCGCTATGTCCACAATACCTCTCTCCTCAAGCCACTTCATTGGCTCCTATCCATTTCTACATACAGTACAAACTCCTCTTTCTTACTGACCTACAAGTGTATTCACTCTACAGCTCCTCAATATCTCTCCCCTCACTCCCCCCCCCCCCAGGCACTCCACTCAGACAATTCTCTCTTAATTGTACCCTTTTCCTCTACAGACAACTCCAGGCTCCGTCCCTTCTACTTTGCTGCACCGTATGCCTGGAACAAACTGCCAGATTTGGTATGTTAAGCTCCGTCTCTGGCAATATTCAAATCCAGACTCAAAGCCTATTTCTTTTAAGGTGCTTTCAATTCCAAACTCCAACCTACCTGCTAAGCACCAATGTCTGTCTTATCATTCCCTCTGTAATTCCCCCACCTGAGCACAGTGTATCGATACACCTTCTTGTCCAGTTTGGCTGCCGGCTCCTAAGTTTTTGGACTGGCTTCTAGATTTTATGAAAATTTGTCAAAGTCTCCTGTAGAGTAAATGGCAGAGAGGAAATTTCATAATAAAAAAAACCCAGCTATAATCAGCTGCTGCTTCCCATTATTCATATTTGTTTGTGAGCAAAAAGAACCATCAGGTATCCCATTCTAATTCCTCTCATTTTTGTTTCTCTAGTTCCCCTTCCTAGCCCTGCGACACTTCAGCAGGTAGATGTTCGTCTTGTGGATGGTCAGGCATGTGAGGACATGTACCAAGCAGGGAGCATCTCCATCCTAGATAGAAAGAAGATCCAGGATGACATGATCTGTGCAGGGCAACCTGAAGGACAGAAAGATGCGTGCAATGTGAGTAAGAAACAAAAAAAGACAAAAATATATTATTCAATAAGAATTGGTGGCAGTAGTGGCATTGGATCCGTGGCATAGCTGGGACTCAGTGGGCCCTGGGCAGAAGGACTGAGATGGAGTGCCCTTCCTCTCCCACCCCGGGTCCAGACTTTTAAGGAGGAAACCCTAGCCCTGATACCTGACACTTTAGAGAAAGAAGATTCAACCATTACCATACAGCAGTGTCTCTCAAACTGTGTGCCCCAAAGAGATTCCAGAATTTTACTTTAATTTTAAAAATCCCCTTCATAAGTATACATGAGAATCGATGACATGTACATTGCGTACTCAATATTTATAGTACTAGAATAAAGTTAAAATATGTAAAACAAAACTGCAGTATCAAAATAACAAATTAATATATATAGTGTGCTCAGTGCTCCAGCAGATAAGTCATATGGAATATAGACCAGCTCAAAGAGGGTCTCCGTAAAAAGATATTTATTCATTTATTGACTTGTTAAAGTATTTTGGTTGAAATATACTTTTATATAGTTTTGTATTGATTTTGATGTGTTTTGTGCAGTTTTGAAGACTTTTTCCAGTGAAGAATTTTTCATACAGTCCTCCTGAAGAACATTAGAATAGCCTTACTGGGTCAGACCCACAGTCCATCAGGCACAGTAGCCCATTCTCATGGTGGCCAATCCAGGTCCCTAGCACCTGGCCAAAACCCAAGGAATAACAGCATTCCATGCTACCGATCCAGGGCAAGCAGTGGCTTCTCCCATGACTTTCTCAGTAACAGACTATAGACTTTTCCTCCAGGAACTTGTCCAAACCTTTCTTAAAATCAACTACGCTCTCTGCTCTTACCACATCCTCTGGCAATGCATTCCAGAGCTTAAATATTCTCTGAGTGAAAAATTTTTCCTCCTATTGGTTTTAAAAGTATTTCCCTGTAACTTTATCAAGGGTCCCCTAGTCTTTGTAATTTTTGACGGAGTGAAAAATCAATTCACTTGTATTCATTTTACCTCACTCAGGATTTTGTAAACTTCAATCATATCTCCCCTCAGCCATCTCTTTTTCAAGCTGAAGAACCCTAACCTTTTTAGGCTTTCCTCATACGAGAGGAGTTCCATCCCCTTGGTCGCTCTTCTTTGAACCTTCTCTAGTGCCGCTACATCTTTCTTAAGATAAGGAGACTAGAACTGAACGCAATACTCCAGATGAGGTTGCACCATGGAGCGATACAGGGGCATTATAACATTCTTAGTCTTGTTAACTATACCTTTTTTAATAATTCCTAGCATCCTATTTGCTTTTTTGGCCGCTGCCGCACATTGGGCGGAAGGTTTCATCGTATTGTTACAGTGACACCCAGATCCTTTTCCTGGGCGCTAATCCCCAAGGTGGACCCTAGCATCCGCTAACTGTGATTCAGGTTATTATTCCCAGTGTGCATCACTTTGCATTTGTCCACATTAAATTTCTGCCATTTGGAGGCCTGTCTTCCAATTTCCTAAGGTCTGCCTGCAATTTTTCACAATCTGCATGTGTTTTAACAACTTTGAACAGTTTAGTGTCATCTGCAAATTTAATCATCTCACTCGTTTCAATTACCAGATCATTTATAAATAAGTTAAATAGCACCAGTCCCAGTACAGACCCCCGTGGCATTCCACTGTTAACTCTCCTCCATTGAGAAAAATAACCATTTAACTCAGCCTGAGTTGAGGAGATGAGTTTTTTCTGATTATGTAGAGGATTTATAATTGTTAAGCTGCTTTTTTCTCTATTTCATTCTAATTATTTTGGATTTTTTTTCACATTTGGACACTGGGAATTGTTGCAGCAATCATATGGAGATATGTGGAGCTTGAACTTTACTATGACTTGCTTTTACACTACTTGAAGTGACCTTGTCACCAAGTACTCTTCAGCCTGCAATAAAGATAAGTGATAATTTATTGTTATCTATACTTTGGCAATTACTTATGCATCTTCGGTGAGAAAGGTTTTTTGCTTTGCTAATGATATTGAGGAAGTTGGTGGTATTATGATGGTTCCTCTTTGAGCTGGTCTATATTTCATATGACTTGTCTGCTAGATCACTGAGCACACCATTATGTATTGATTAGCTATTTTGATATTATAGTTAAAAAAACAACTTTATTCTAGCATATTGAATATGGTATAAGAGTGCAGGATTCATATAGCTTTACCCATTTTTTTGTAAAAATAATGCACATTGCGTATGCAAGAGTCTGTCAATGTTATGTGCGTCTGTGTGTGTAAGGATGCAACCACCTAGACAAGCATCATTCTTTGATGTGATAGTTTTCAAGGACCAAATGGCAAGTAATTTTATTTTTATTTTTTAAACAGTAGTTATCCTAACTTGAGTAACAAAGCAATCAAGTCTTTGTCACTGTTTGGATCTTCTTATCTTTGCGAACTTTAATCTTCAGCTCTGACAGAAATTAAATCGAAAAAAAAAGAATGTAGATGGTGGATGATGAAATGTGTGTTTGCTTGTCGACTATTGAGCCGCGTTGTGAATTAATTTGCATTCAAAAACAAGCACATCCATTGCATTGATTAGCAATTCTATCTACTTTAGTTTCACCGTTGCTACAATTACCCATACATAGCTTAAAGAACTTTAAATAAAAAACTTTCAAATTTAATTTTAAACCCTGCTAAGCCAACTGCTTTCATCATGTTCTCCAGCAACAAATTACAGAGTTTACTTACACATTGAGGGTTTTTTTTTACTAAAGTGCGCTAGCCGTTTTACCACACGCTAAACGCTAATGCATCCATTATAATCTATGGATGCGTTAGCGTTTAGCACATGCTAAACGGCTAGCGCACCTTAGTAAAAAGGACTCATGAGTGAAGAAATATTTTCTCCAGTTTGTTTTAAATTTACTACTTAAGCAGCTTCATCACATGCCCCCTAGTCCTAGTATTTTTGGAAAGAGTAAACAAGCGATTCATATCTACCCTTTCCACTCCACGCAGAATTTATTTTAATTATTATTAAATTTTTATTGAAAATTATAGAAAATACAAAACATCAAACATGGATATCAGTAATAGCATAAATGCAAAACTGCAATAATTGCAAACCAATAATGCACAAGAGACACTGCACAACATCAAAAGAATAAACCCGATACCCGCTCTCAAATAGTACCCCACTTCCCATCCCCAGCCCCTTGAACCTAAGTACTCCAAGAAGGGACCCCCCTCCACGCAGTATTTTATAGACCTCTATCTTAGGCCAGAGGTCATGGCCTGAAGCTGAGAGGGGACACGGCCAGGACAAATGTCAGAAAGTTCTGCTTCACACAGCAAGTGGTGAACGCCTGGAACTCTCTCCCGAAAGAGCTGGTGGAGGAAACCACCATTCTAGGATTTAAGGGAAAATTGGATGCACATCTTCTTGCAGGACACATTGAGGGATACGAGTGACTAATGTATTCGCTAGGGTACGCCTGGCTGAGCCTCCGCGTGTGCAGATCACTGGACTGGATGGACCCCGGGTCTGATCCGGTGCAGGCATTTCTTATGTTCTTATCTCCTCTTCTCCAAGCTAAAGAACCCTAGCCACTTTAGCCTTTCCTTAGGGAAGTCGTCCCATCCCTTTAATCATTTTCATCACCCTTCTTTGTACATAAGAACATAAGCAATGCCTCCGCAGGGTCAGACCTGAGGTCCATCGTGCCCAGCAGTCCACTCACGTAGCGGCCCAACAGGTCCAGGACCTGTGCAGTAATCTATCTATACCCCTCTCTCCCCTTTTCCAGCAGGAAATTGTCCATTCCTTTCTTGAACCCCAGTACCGTACTCTGCCCTATTACGCCCTCTGGAAGCGCATTCCAGGTGTCCACCACATGTTGGGTAAAGAAGAACTTCCTAGCATTCGTTTTGAATCTGTCTCCTTTTACCTTTTCCGAATGCCCTCTTGTTCTTTTATTTTTCGAAAGTTTGAAGAATCTGTCCCTCTCTACTCTCTCTATGCCCTTCATGATCTTAAAAGTCTCTATCATATCCCCTCTAAGTCTCCTCTTCTCCAGGGAAAAGAGACCCAGTTTCTCCAATCTCTCAGCGTATGAGAGGTTTTCCATCCCTTTTATCAGACGTGTCGCTCTCCTCTGAACCCTCTCGAGTAACGCCATATCCTTCTTAAGGTACGGCGACCAATATTGGACGCAGTATTCCAGATGCGGGCGCACCATCGCCCGATACAACGGCAGAATATCTTCTTTTGTCCTAGTCGTAATACTTAGCATTCTATTTGCTTTCTTAGCGGCCACTGCGCACTGTGCCGTCGGCTTCATTGTCATGTCCACCATTACCCCCAAGTCCCTTTCTTGGGTACTCTCATTCAATAACATCCCTCCCATCATATAGTTGTACCTCGGGTTTCTGCTTCCCACATGCAATACTTTACATTTCTCAACGTTGAACTTCATCTGCCATCTTGCTGCCCATTCCCCTAGTTTGTTCAAGTCCCTTTGCAATTCTTCGCATTCCTCTTTAGTTCCAGCTCCACTAAATAGTTTTGTATCGTCCGCAAATTTTATTATCTCACACTTCGTTCCTGTTTCTAGATCATTTATGAATATATTAAATAGCAGCGGCCTGAGCACCGAGCCCTGCGGAACACCACTCGTAACCCTCCTCCAGTCCGAGTAGTGACCCTTTACTCCTACCCTCTGTTTCCTGCCTGCCAACCAGTTTCTGATCCATCTATGTACGTCTCCTTCCACCCCATGGTTCTTCAGTTTCCGAAGTAGGCGTTCATGGGGTACCATGTCAAAGGCTTTTTGGAAATCTAGATATATGGTCTCCTCTGTCCATCCGTTTGTTAATTCCTTCGAAGAAGTGCAATAAGTTCGTTAGGCACGATCTCCCCTTGCAAAAACCATGTTGGCTTGTTATCAGAAGTCCATTTCTTTCAAGATGTTCATCGATGTTTTCTTTTATCAGTGCTTCCACCATTTTCCCCGGAACCGAGGTTAGATTCACCGGTCTGTAGTTTCCCGGGTCACCTCTTGAACCCTTTTTAAAGATGGGCGTGACGTTGGCTATCTTCCAATCCTCCGGGATCATGCCTGTTTTCAGGGATAGGTTGCAAATTTGCTGCAGTAGTTCCGCTATCTCCTCCTTTAATTCCTTCAAAACCCTTGGATGGATTCCATCCGGACCCGGGGATTTGTCAGTTTTAAGTTTTTCTATCTGCCTGTGTACATCATCAAGGCTCACTTCCATGGATGTTAATTTTTCTGCTTGATTTCCATTGAAGAATTGCTCAGGTTCCGGTATGTTGGTTGTGTCTTCGTTTGTAAATACAGACAAAAAGAACATGTTAAGTCTTTCCGCGACTTCCTTCTCCTCCTTCACCGCTCCCTTCCTGTCTCCTTCGTCCAGCGGGGTCCCACCTCCTCCCTAGCTGGCTGTTTCCCTTTAACATATCTGAAGAACGGTTTGAAATTTCGTGTCTCCCTGGCTAGCCTCTCTTCATACTCTCTTTTGGCTTTTCGAACCACACGGTGACATTCTTTTTAATACTTCCTGTGCTCCTTCCGGTTCCCTTCAGTTTTGTCCTTATTCCATTTCCTGAATGAATTTTTCTTATTGCCTATTGCTTCCTTCACTATTTTCATCATCCATACTGGGTCTTTTGTTCGACTCTTTTTGCACCCCTTTCTGAATCTGGGGATGTACAGATTTTGTGCCTCGCTCACCGTGTCCTTGAAAAAAGACCAGGCATGTTCTACCGTTTGCCATTTCTTGGAAGTGATTCTAAGTTTCCTCTTTACCATTTCCCTCATTGCTTCATAGTTTCCTTTCCTGAAGTTGAAAGTTGTCGCTATGGTTCTCTTTCCATTCGGTATTCCTACTTCAACCTTGAACTTGATCATATTGTGATCGCTGTTTCCCAACGGTCCAACTACTTCCACTTCCTTTGCAGGTCCCATTAGCCCATTTAGGATTAGATCCAGAGTGGCATTTCCTCTCATCGGTTCTCTAACAAGCTGCTCCATGAAGCAATCTTGTATAGCCTCCAGGATTTCTGTCTCCCTAGCGCATCTTGAGCTTCCAAGACTCCAGTCTATCCCGGGGTAGTTGAAGTCTCCCATAATAACCGTGTAACCGCTTTTACATTCTCGCTTCATCTCGGCATCCATTTCTTTATCGATATCTCCGGTTTGCCCGGGTGGACGATAGTATAGGCCCATCTTTATTTCATGCCCTTTCCTACCCGGTATTTTAACCCATAGCGATTCCAGTTTGTTGGTCGTCTCCACTGTGTCCATTTGTATCGATTATATGCTTTCTTTTACGTATAGGACTATTCCTCCTCCTTTCTGTCCTGACCTGTCCTGGCGATAGAGCTTGTACCCCGGCAGTGCTGTATCCCATTTGTTTTCCTCATTCCACCATGTTTCAGAGATTCCAATGATGTCTATGTCCTCTGCATTGGCCACGGCTTCTAGTTCCCCCATTTTTCTAATTCTGCAATATCTTTTTTGAGATGTGGCGACCAGAATTGCACACAGTATTCAAGGTGCGACCGTACCATTGAGCAATAAAAAGGCATTATAACAACAAGAATGTGCTTGTGTCCAAACAAAACCAAAAGTGTCAGCACATATTGGTTCTGCTTTTAAATATGAGCCTACTAAAAACTTCAAGTGCAACCAATTTTTGAAAAGCATATTTAGGCATAGAAGATCAAGGATCAAGTACGCTCACACTTTCATTTTGGTTTGCACATTTGAACAACAACAAAAAAAGCCAAGCTTTCAGAGAAACCTTGTGAACATATGTCCGGCAGACTTCCCTCACATTTGCTGCACATAAAATTTGTCTTTAACATACTGTATTCTGCGGTATTATACTTGTGGTATAAGCCACAAGCCTTTCTGCTTTGGGGCCCCTGTGTGGTACTGTAGTATGCTGCAGTTATCATTTGAACCATGAAATCAACTGCACAGCGGTGAGAATTTTGTTTTACAGATCTTAGCCTCCCAGCATGTATGTAGACAATTTTGATTTTTTTTTTTTACAGGGTGATTCAGGAGGGCCTCTTGTATGTGAGATGAAGAACCTTTGGCTGCTGGTTGGAGTCGTGAGCTGGGGACCAAAGAAGTGTGGAAGTCCATATTTTCCTGGTGTCTATGCCCGTACCACTTTTTATTCTACCTGGATTAAAGAGAAAGTACCAGAAGTGGAATTCACAGTGATCGATGGGAGTTTGGCTCCCACTGACACTGTCCCCATTGTCCCCACTAACACTGTCTTTGGAATTACAATGACTCACCTGATTTCTCTCACTGTTCTTTCCTTATTGCTATCCGCCAATTCCCTAAATTAGGTTCAAGGTAGGGCACATAGTAGAGAATGACACGGGGAAAACATTTATCACCAATCCTGCCTGTCCCTGTGAGTTTGTCCTCATCCATGCCCCGTTCCTGCAAGTTCAGTCCCCGTCCCTGCCCCTTCCCTGCAAGCTCAGTCCCCGTCACCTCAGTCCCCGTCCCAGCCCCTCAAGCTCGGTCCCCGTTTCTGCCCTGCAAACTGTGATCCCATTCACACAAGCCTCGAATAGTTATGATTTTATAATAAACTTATTTTATTAAAGTATAAAAAGAGAATATTCTGTACAATTGTCATTTTATAAACACAAATAATACAGAGCAAGTGTCACAAAAATCCCTGTCTCCCCTCACAAATATCCCCTCCAGTATCGTCAAATTACTACAGAATGCTACATAGAAAAATCAAGCTAAAAAATACTTCAGTCACATATGGCAGGAATAGTGTTAGGGGAGAGCAACTAGGGCAACTGCCCCCTAGTCAGAGTGAGTTCCCTAAGCCAGCTGGAAGCTAAAGAAGCACAGCCTGGGCTTTGCGGTCCCCAATTATGTCTAATCCAGCTCTAGCAAGATACATATTTCAAATCTGAAATATTCTAATCACAAAATATAAAATAAATTAATTTTTTTCTACCTTTTGTTGTCTGGTAATTTTATTCTTCAAATCACATTGGTCTCATGCTTTGGTTTTGGGTTCCTTCTGTCTTCATCGTGGCATGGCTGGCTCTTGAAGATAAAATAGATGCAAGAGGAGCTGGAGAGGAGATGCCGAGTCTAACAGGGGTGCAACTTTTTTACCACAGGAGCAAGATTTTTCACCGCTCCCATGGGGCGGCAAAAGGTCTTGTCTCCATTCCCAGGGGGCGGTGAGAGGTCTTGTCCCAATTCCTGCGGGGCAGTGAAAGGTCTTGTCCCCATTCCTGTGGTAAATCAGTTGTAAAATTCTCCATTCCTTCGGATTTACTGTGGTGCCCACGGTTTACTGCGGTAAACGGTCCCCGTGTCATTCTCTAGTACAGTGGTTCCCAACCCTGTCCTGGAGGACCACCCAGCCAATCAGATTTTCAGGCTAGCCCTAATGAATATGCATGAGAGAGATTTGCATATAATGGAAGTGAGAGGCATGCAAATCTGCTCCATGCATATTCATTAGGGCTAGCTTGAAAACCCGATTGGCCTGATGGTCCTCCAGGACAGGGTTGGGAACCACTGCTCTAGTACATAGAACTATAAATAAACAAGAAAAACCAAACAATTACTTCAAAATATTTCATCACATCACAAATTTTTAAATAAATAAGTCTTCAAAAGTTTTCTTTTTTTTTTTTTTTTTATTTCTTTATTGAATTTTATCAATTGTTACAACATATAACAATGTAGGCAAATTAAACAATATAAAGAAAAAGAAAAAAAAATATTCTCACAATTAAAACAATAGTAATCATCAAGTCCACATTATTAAGGGCTGGCTATTTCCTGCTGGAACATACCAAAGCAATAATAAGCATCAACATCTTTAACTTTAAAACATTCTTAAAGTCAGGCAAAATAGCAATCATCATTTTCATCATTCCATCACAACCTCTGCACTAATAACAGGTAAAATATCTAACTAATGTACTTGGACCAATGGATCGTCATCTTTCTGTGTTAACAATGACATCTGAAGGTAGGACTGATTTTCGATCTCAATCTGCCTCTCTATCATCCGGTGAACCCACGCCTCCACCTCAACCTCTAACTCCTTTACCAGAGAAGGCTGACTCCATTTCCCAATCGGGATCGGACTTAGCCTCCCCATTACCTTTAGAGTTGGATTCCAAAAATACTTTAAAGGGGGAACGACTTTTCATGGTGTCTCCTGTTTCTATGCCCACAGGCTCTAATTTTAGGCCTGAGGAGGGTAATAAGACAATTACATTGCAAGATGTCTGGACTGTAGTGAATAGAATTGAAAGTTCATTGCAGGGCACAGTAGTCAAATTGTGTCAATTTTCTTCAGAAATAACAAATAAAGTGGCTGAGCATGATACTCAACTGGTAGATATGGGAAAGAAATTAGATAAATTAGAAACATCTGTTTCTGTAATTCAGTCATGTGTTGTATCTCAAGTTAAAGACAATACGTTATTACACCTACAGATGGAGAAAATGGAGAATGCTTTAAGATCTAGGAACCTCAGATTTCTGAATTTTCCTTTATCTCATTTTCTTTCACCCTTGGAACTACTCAAAATGTACTTAAAAGATGTATTATCATATAATGGCTTAAAAAATTTTTCCCCAGATAATCTTTACTATTTGCCTAGTAGTATTACAAAGATTTCAGAGGAAGGGGGGAAAGATCAATTAGTGTCTCCTGACAGCTTGAATATTTCCCAATTTCTTGAGTCATCTAAGGATTATATAGCCAAAAGAGCAACATTACTAGTCACATTTAGGACTGAGATGGAAAAACAAGATATTCTAAGATTGTATTTCTTGAATAAAAATGCTGTGTTCTGTGGACAACAGATAAATGTTTTTCCAGATGTCTCTAGGCAAACACAATACAGGAGGAAGCAATTCCTACAACTTAAGGATAAAACCTTGGGTGTAGGTGCTTCATTTTTTCTTAAGTTTCCCTGCAAATGTTTGGTGGTATTTCAAGATACCAAATATACTTTTTTGGATCCAACTCATTTAGAGAATTTTCTTATAGATAAACAAAAGTTTTCTAAACATAAAATCATTATTTGAAGCTGTATTGTCATAGGTAATATACAAGGATGTGCTGAAAAGTTCTTAGCCCAACCAAGACGGGAATGACATGGAGCCATGAAACTTACAAGTTATTCCACATATTCACCCCTAAGTTCAACATACTTGGCACATCATGTGTGAAGTTTCTGTAACCCTTCTAAAAAATACTCTGGTGTCTGGTCACTGAAATACTGTTCTGCTGCTGCAATCACCTCCGAATCACTTGAAAACTGTCACCCTTTCAAACTCTTTTTAAAGTTTGGAAACAGAAAAAAGATGGAGCAAGATCTGGTGAGTAGGGTGGATGCTCTTTGCCAGGGGTGGGCAACTCCAGTCCTCGAGGGCCAGAATCCAGTCGGGTTTCAGAATTTCCCCAATGAATATGCATGAGATCTATTTGCATTCACTACTTTCAATGCATATTCTTTGGGGAAATCCTGAAAACCCGACTGGATTCCGGCTCTCGAGGACCGGAGTTACCCACCCCTGGTCTATGCACTGAAACCCCAACTGCGTCAAAACATCCAGCCTCATGAGCAAGTGCATTGTCTTGCAAAAAGAGTACTCCTTTCCGCAGCCTCCCTCTTCTTTTTTCTGTCCATACCTCCTTTAATCGGAACAGCAAACGAATAGTAGTATTCTGCATTAACTGTTTGGTCCTTAGGAAGATAGTCAGTCATTATAACACCTTCCTGATCCCAAAACACTGTGGCTATGACCTTTCCTGCTGACTTTTGGGTCTTGAATTTCCTTGGCCCCGGAGAACCTTGAGTGCCGCCATTGCATGGGCTGCTGTTTTGTCTTGGGATCATAGTGGTGTAACCATGTTTCATCAGCAGTAACTAGTGGTTCCAAAAGTTTGACAACAACTCATTGAACATGCTGCAGAATCAACTTGGAAGTGTCCACTCAGCGTCGTTTCAAGTTTATTCAAATCTTGATATGCCTTTATTTTTATTGTAAACTAATTAGGGCCTGTTTCACATAGCTGCGCTAGCGGCTGCAGCGCAGTAACAGCCCCGAAGCCCATAGAGATTTAAAGGGCAGTCATTAGTGCAGCTTTGTAAAACAGACCCTAAGTAGTTTACAATAAAAATAAAATAGAAATTATTGGGAGAACATATCTGCATTGGTGGTGCTATTAGAGGAGACTTATTGCCTTGGATAGCAGTGCTCTATTTTCAGCCAGAGCCAGGAGACATCGGGAGCCGAACTCCTACGGGCATCCGAGGAGACAGCTACACCGACGTCATCCGGGTCCTTCACTCGTGAGTGAAAAGGACGCCGAGACTGCTTACCCACGGAGAACATATCTGCATTGGTGGTGCTATTAGAGGAGACTTATTGCCTTGGATAGCAGTGCTCTATTTTCAACCAGAGCCAGGAGACATCGGGAGCCGAACTCCTACGGGCATCCGAGGAGACAGCTACACCGGCGTCATCCGGGTCCTTCACTCATGAGTGAAAAGGATACCGAGACTGCGGCGCCTGGCCGTTGGGAGCCCCTTGGAGACACTGGGAGACATTGGGAAAGTGAGTTGTTTAAGTGTTTTGTATTATTATATATCATGGGCAAAAGAAAGGGGAAAGCTAAGGTTTCTACACCTATTATAATGGGTCCCATAGAAAAGCATTTCATGCCAACCAATGTCTCGGGTCATAGCCGAGGTGCCGACTCTCTATCAGGGGCGTCTTTGAGTCCCCTAGAAAGAACTCCCCCTCCTCCACCTATTATCACTGTTGGTTTGGAACCCAAGAATGGTTCCAGTTCTCAACTTGTGGGAGTACCTGACCAACAAGTATCTTCTCCATTAGTTTATGGAGAGATACCTAAAGCCTTATCCTTTAAAGATGAGGCTATGTTTGTCAGAAAAACCCAGGAAGAGCCACAGGAAGTTTCCCTGAAAGATTTATGGCATATTAATACTAGAGTGGAGGGTTTATTGAGGTCAGTAATGGATCAGAATGTAAAATTTTCACAGGACGTTGTTAGTAAGATGGAAAATATTGATTCCAATTTAAAGATTATTGAAAAACGGGTTAAAACAACAGAGTCTCAAGTGGCTACACTGCAAGCCGTATCTTCAACAGCAGTTAAAGATTTTCACATTACCCACTTAAAATTTGAGAAAATGGAAAATAGTTTAAGGGCAAAAAATCTACGCTTGGTCAATTTTCCCAAAACACAATTATTGTCTCCAGAAATATTAATTCGGAAATATTTTAAAGAAGTATTGGGATTGGCAAACGCAGAGGAATTGTCCTTAACAAATTTATATTATATTCCACAAAAAAAAAAAGAGTTCTTTGGCTATGGGAGTAGAACAGTTGGAGCAAATGGAGTTTGATTTAACAGGTTTCCTAGAAGATTCTCAAGATTTAATTCAAACTAGATCTACTCTTTTAATAACTTGTGTTACAGAAATAGATAAATCCTTAATAATGAAAGCTTATTTTCAGAATAAGCTAATTAAATTTTGTGGAGATAATGTTTTGATTTTTCCAGATGTGGCCCATACCACACAATTGAGAAGAAAAGCTTTTTTAGCTTTGAAACCAAGGGTGTTGGCTTTGGGAGCCACATTTTATTTAAAGTTTCCATGTAAATGCTTAGTTAAATTTAAAGAGTGTGAATATGTGTATTGGGACTCTACTCACTTGGAACAATTTTTACAACTTCATGAAACTAGTAAGGCTGATATCTGACTTAATATTGGAGTTTTGTATGTAAGCACCATAATTTGTTTGATCTTTTTGATCTAGATTATATAATAGATGTATCTGTTTAATTAAGATATATTCTCCCATTAATGTGGGCTTGAGGAAAAATGATTTAGTTATTTCATGTTTAAACTTTAATTTCTATGTAAAATCCTTTCTTTATTATTGTTGTAAAATGATAATGATGAAAATTTTGAATTAAAAAAAAAAAGAAATTATTTTTTTCAAATCCTTTATTTGTTTTTCAACAAATTTACAAGAAAATAAACTTCTTGTCACAGAAATACAGCATATATAATGTTAATTATATGCTCTAAAGGAAAAAAAGTAGCATATTTGTTATCCTTCCTTTGACCACTACATGGAGGGAGTTCGGTTGAATATAAGAGACTCATTTCATAATCAAACAAAAAGGAATTATTATTAAAAAAAGAGGAGAAACAAAATGGCGGTGGCGTGGTAGCAGTGAGGTCGATCTGCTCCGCATATCCTTGCGATTTTACCTGTGGAAATTGTTTATTCTTCTGAGTTTTGTGATGCCTCATACAAAACGCAAGGGCTTTCCTTCACCCCAACAAGCTTCGCTGGGCAGATTTCTCACTAGCTTGCCGGCTAGTACTGAGGGTGGAAACCCAGCGCTTACTTTGGAGGAGGGAGCCGCCAGAGTCTTGGGACTTGAGACCTCGTTATCCACTCCAGCAGCCTGGTTACCACCGAATCCAGTGTCAGGGGATGTGGTACGCGCAAGTACGGAAGACCAGAAGAGTCAGTCGTCTTTGCGAAGTGGGAGGCCCCAAGTTCCCGAACACGCAGAGTCTTCAACTGGACAAGTTGCAGAAGGTCCCCACACTCCACAGGTGACACTGGAAAACTTATGGACTGTCCTTCAGAAGCTAGAAGTAGCAACAACGAAGTCCCCAAGTGATATCTCAGCTATACTTAGTAAAATTGATACTTTGTCAGCATCCGTGCAAACTATTCAAACTGAAACAAATCTTAAATTTGATCAAATGAATGCAGAGATTGCCTCTATACAGAAACTCTCAGGTAATTTCGTAAAAGAGAGAATGTTTCTTCAAAGAAAAATTGAATATCTAGATAATTATAATAGAAGACTTAACCTGAGAGTGTTGAATTTTCCTAAGTCTTCTGCATTTACTCCTTTGAATATGTTTAAAAAATATTTAATGGAAAATTTAAAATATACCTCTGAAGCTATTCCTCCTTCCAAGGAAGAAGACTGAATTACCATCTCTTTTTTTTTTTTTTTTTTTTTAATTCTTTATTCATTTTCAAGATTACATTAAGTATTAAAATATATTCATTCACATAAACAATAAATGCATCACTTATAAACAATCATTAACACATTTCATAAATTTTTATCCCCTACCCCAACCCTCCTTCCCATATATTCCATTATCATATAAAACATATAACAATAAAATCCCCCCCTCCCTGCTCCTTAAATTAATAAAATATAAGGGAAACAAATATATAAATATATATTTTAAATTAATCTTTACAATATTTCGTTAATGGTTGCCACACATCCTGAAATTTCTTAAAATAACCCCGCTGTAATGCAATAAACCTTTTCATTTTATAGATATGGCATATTCATTTGCTGAATTACCATCTCAAAGCACTCAGGCTGACAATTTACAACAGTTGGACTTTAATAATATTACAGATATACTGGAAACCTCACAAGAAGTGGTTGAATACTGAGGGACATTACTAATCTCTTTTGTTTTTGAGCAGGACTTAAATGAGAATGTTCTTTCACTATTCTAATACTCAATTTTTGGCAAAAAAAATATGGATATTTCATGATGTTACTAAATCTACTCAGGACCATAGAAAGTTGTTTTTGGATATGAGG
Organism: Geotrypetes seraphini; assembly: GCF_902459505.1. Taxonomy (NCBI): domain Eukaryota; kingdom Metazoa; phylum Chordata; class Amphibia; order Gymnophiona; family Dermophiidae; genus Geotrypetes; species Geotrypetes seraphini. The sequence continues at coordinate 104,338,036 of NC_047088.1, read as the reverse complement.
GAAGAGGCAAAAAACTTGGGAGCTACCTTCCAGTTAAACTATACATGCAAATGTCTCATTAGATATGCCGGGACTAAATATGGTTTTTTTTATACCGGAGCAAGTTCGAAGTTTCTTGGATATGAAGAAAATATCTTAGTTTTCTGTTAAAAGGCTGCTTTATAAGAAATTAGCCGGGAATGTTTTCACATTAAACCTTTTCTGTTAAATAGTTGCTTGAATTGTTTGGAGCTCTCTATATTATCTTATAGTGTTTCTCTATGCTCTTCTTTCTTGAGGACATATAAGAGTTTAAGTCTGATAACAAATTATATACCTAATTGATAATTTAAGTTGAATATTGATTCATCAGCTATAATTTTTTCATTTCTTTTTCTGATTTAGGTATTATTCTTGTTAAAAATTAAGATTTGAATACTCTGATTTACTGTAACAAGAGGATTTCTTGTGTATTGTTTGGAAAATTAATAAATAAATAATTATATATATATATAAAAAAAGAAAGGCTACAAAGCAACATTATTTGCTATCTCTATATTTGCACTATGTTTACTTCAGACTTCATGCCTTCTTTTTCAGCTCCAGAAAGGACTTTAACAGATCAGGAAGAAAAAATATATATTTAACCTGTGCATACTTTATAATATACTTACAGGGATATGCTAATAAGAAAGAGGCCCCCATAGCTATTGTTTCCTGTCTCAAAGATAGAAATTGCTTCCTTCTTTCCTGTGTGGTCTTTGACTAACGTGATCATTTATTTTTTTCATCAAAATGGGACAACTGTTAATTGTCAGTCCTGGCTCCAATCCCGCCCAAGCTCCGCCCCCAATCCCATCCCCAATTTATTCCATTCATTTTTCATGTATACATAATATCTTATTAATTCATAATGGTAACCATAAAATTAAAAAAACCCCACAAAGCTCACTATACGCAGAGAAATGTTAATTATCATTTATATTTGGGGTTTTTTCAAAGATGTCAAAGCAGATGACTTTAAAATTTGCAATGTCACCTCAGTAACTATAGAAAAATAGACAAATATAGTGCAAAATATAGACAGCAGATATAAATTCTCAAAACTGACACATTTTGATCACTAAATTGAAAATAAAATCATTTTTCCTACCTTTGCTGTCTGGTGATTTCATGAGTCTCTGGTCGCGTTTCCTTCCGACTGTGCATCCTTTCTTTCATTTCTTTCTTTCTGCACTCAGGCCCAATTGTCCCTTTCTATTCCCTCCCTCCTTCCTTCCTGTCCTTATTGCCCCCAGTGCCTCCTTCCTATGTCCTTAGTGCCCCTCCTTTACCAAAGCCAACCTGTCTGCCTGCCACCCCCTCACTGCCTTCCAGCATTTGTCCCACTCGCTCCCCAAAGCCAGCCAGCCTCCCTCCCTGCCACACTGAATATGAGAAAGCTGAACTGCAGGACTCCTGCCTGTGTGCCTCCCTCTCTCCGAAGCCTACCTCATTCTTCTGCTCCCCTCCCCCTGATCCTTCAACAACGCCCGCTGCTACTTCCTGCCCTTGTCGCAAGTGCAGTAAAGGCATGTCCAGGCGCTGGCCCAGAAGCCTTCTCCCCAATGTCAATTCTGATGTCGGAGAGGAAGTTCCGGGCCAGCCAGGCAGCGATAGATGAGAGCACTAGATGAGAGCGTTCTCAATGCACCTAGCTTGGTGCTGCCATCTTGCCGAACTCCAAATATAAATTATTATTAGCACAATTTTATTGTACCAGCTTCCTAGACTCATGCACTCTGGAGCAGGGAAATGCCTATTCATGTATCTGAACTTTTATCTTGTCTTGAGCTTGGATTTGGAAAGGTAGGACACAGCTAAAATCTAAATAAGTAAAGTAAAGGGCCAATCAAGAATTAAAAGAATTTGTGATATTTACAACAAAGAAGAAAACATTAGCTAAAGTCCATTGCAGGCACCGTCCTGTGCGCTGCAGCACAAGCACTTCTCCCTTTGCCTTCCAGGAATTCGGGAGCATGTGAGTACTTGGGAATTTAGGTGCCGAGTTGTTAGCCGGATGTGTGGCTGGTTATTTGTGGGACACGGTGTAAGTTGATCAGTGCCGGAGGGTGCGTTGTTTTTTCCCGTACATCCGACGCGGCTGCAGAGGGTTTTTTTTTTTTGCCTAAATGGTTTTAGTCTTCTGGACGAGCGCAGCGTTGTGTTTGGGAGCTATTTTGGTGACGCGCAGCTTTGCTGGTTAGTATGGGTGTGATCGGTTTCCCAGATGCACCTTCTGCTAGACGAGGGAGATATCAGTTGGAGGGAGTGGGGTGGATGGCCGTTGTTCTCATCCCAGCCCTGCAGTTTCCCTTGGCAGCTAGGCAGGGTTCTTTGGCTGGTTCAAAAGACTGAGGTCTTTAGAACACGCACGCTTACCTGCTAGGTCAGCAGCGCCACAACTGGCTTCATGTTCCTCCTGAGGCTGTGTTTGGGGCAGCATTTCCACGATTTCCTTGTCGTTGGGGAACGGAGGCATCTGGTTGTAGCTGGGGTTTTCCGCAGCATGGTGCTCTTAGCGAGGATTGCTCCTGCTCACATGAGCTAGAGGGGTTACCCTCTGTATAATCATAGGATACATACTCTCTGGGAGTCATATCTCCTTGGACATGTGCTGCAGGGCAGGTTTTCAGTACACTTGTTTATTTCCCTCCCTATGTTTGGGGACTGCTTTGGTACATCCCACTAGTCTCTGGATTCATCTGCTGTTGATGACAAGGAAGGTAAAATTATGTCCTTACCTGATATTTTTCTTTCCTTTATTCATTTATTTAAAAATTTATATACCGCATATAACTATGCAGTTTCTATATCACATACATAAAATTTTGTTTCCCCCTGATTATCACATGTAACATAGACATGTCAAAACAACAGCACAAATTGAATCAATTCAGAAATACAAACAAGCTTTAAATCATACATTGATATCAGAAAAATTCTAAAAGGTGATTATCAACTGAAATATATCTTAGCCTAAGAAGGCATAAGCAGATGAATCTAGAGCCCCACCCTGGTGCAGGGTTTGTCACTCTCAGGAGCGGTTTGGACTTGCCTTTAGACAGAAATTGCAGCCTCGATTTTGAAGCATCAATGGTTTGGGTAACGCATGTGAAGGAAGAAATTCCATATGTGTCTTATGTCTCATTTGTTTAATGCAGTTTATGTGCTTTATTTCAACTGCTTTGAGAAAACCTATACTGATTGGTCAGGAAGCTGTGCATCCAAGATATACCCGAGATCAATTCAGTGCTCTCTCTCTCCCCCTGCTGGTTGATAGACATAATCTCACTAGTCTCTGGATTCATCTGCTGTGACTAAAGGAAAGAAAATTATCAGGTAAGAACATAATTTTACCTTACCTAGACTTTACTAGGTACTTTAACTATTTCTAATTTAGATTTTTTTTAAACTAGTGTACCCAGTTTTACTTTACTGAGCCACTTCAATTTTACTTTTACTTACCTAGTTACCTCCCTCCCCCAACCCACCCCCCAAAAAACCCCAAACAAACTAGGTTGCTAACACTACTCCTCAGCTTGAATGGCTTCTTTGCTGAAACTTTATAAACTTTTATAAACTCATGATGTTCTGCAAATAAAAAAGAGGCAGCATGATTAGTCCGATGCAAATAAGAAAGTTGGTGGATCCATGATGGCTACCTGATAAGATAGAGTTTTAAGCTTCAGGTACCTTGAGTATCCTCAGAAGATATGGGGAAAAAGAGGAAGGGAGTTCTCTATCAAGTTTTCCTTCCACTCAGGGTAGTTCCTCCAAAGTGACAGACTGTTTTGAAGCAGTTTTGCTCTTCTTTGGGAACTTTTCCATTATTGGCTTTTTCCGCTGAGAACAGGATCTCCTGGTGGCAGCATGAGCTGGGTTTCTCTTAGTCCCATGCAGGGGATTGATCTACGCAAAACCAGAAGCCTTGAAGTTGTGGTTATAGACAGGACTGAAAGAGTTTAGTCTTTTTCAGTGGTCCGGAAGGTCGATCGCTTGCTTCTTCTTCACCCCAATTGACCAGTGGTTCTGTGGAAGTTGGTCATCAATTGCAGCCTACAGTGAGTACTTCCACAGGCTTTGGGGGTAATGAGAGGGTTTCAGAATTAGCTGTGCAACAGCTACAAAAGCCTAAAGTAGTGACAATGGACTCTTTGTGGGATGCTCTGCAGTTTCTTAACAAAATGAAATACGGTTGAAGAATGCTATGAACATTGATGTTTAATTGCTGTTTATCATTGTATGGTTTTATGATTTTATATTGTGTTTCTGTATGGTTTTATGTCTGTAATGACGTTTATTATGTTTGTTGATTAGTGTTTCGCTTTGAATAAGGCCAATAATAAATAAACACACAATACAATACAATACAATACCACTTTAGTTTCAGTCATTCGAGTGATGGGAAATCTAATTCTAAATGGTGAAGATTCAGTCCCATGAATTAAGTCAACAAGCTTAAAAAAATCAGTTCTCTTGAAAACAAGATAGAAGAACTTCAGGAGCTTAATAATAACTTGGTGAAGGATGAAGGATTCTTGAAAAGAAAAATTGAATATTTGAAGAATCAGTCATAAAAACTCTTTGCAATTTTTGAATTTTCCTAAATCTCTAGTGATACCACCTATGCAAAGTATATGATTGAAATTCTAAAAATTTCATCTGAATCTTTTACCCCAGTTGTAAGGACTCAGGACTCCATTTACTAAGGTGCGCTAACGGTTTTAGCGTGCACTTAGCGTGTGCTACAATGTCACGCGTGCTAAACGCTAACGCCTCCATAGAGCTTGCATTAGTATTTTTCATTTAATGCGTGGTTTGCGCACGCTAATCTTTTGCGGGCGCTAAAAACTCTAGTGCACCTTAGTAAAAGGAGCCCTCAGTATTTGAGCCTTACAACAAGCTCTGATTTAGTTTTCATTTGAGATAAGGAAAAGTCTGTTCTTAATTTTACTGACTTGTTTGGAATCATCATTGGAACTTGTGACTCAGAGGACCACCTTAATAACAACATTTGCTTTGGAATTGGATTGTACACTAGTTTTGAGAGTTCATTTCCGTGTTATGGATGAGAAGTTTTTTGGGTCTAATTTCCTGATTTAGTTAGGAGTATTCAGAAACGACATGAATTCTTGGCCTTACAGCCTAGAGTACTAGCACTGGGGACTGAGATTTTTATTAAGATTTCCGTATTCATGTGTTATTAATTTTGAGAGCAGATCTTTCATGTTTTTTGAATCAAAACAACTTGTAGAGTTTCTTGTGTCTAGAGAGGAGGTGAAGATTCAAATCGTGGTTCCGTAATCCGCTGAAGTTGGCTAGAGCCTTTTAATGGAGGATGGCATCTTGATAATTTTTTATTATTCCTTACTATTATTGTGTAATCGTGGATCTTTAATTATGGTTGAAAAATTAAGTTTGGATGGTGTTTTTCTTTTTATTTCTATTTTGGATATGATTATTTCATATTTCCTAATTGTTGCAATGATGCAATTATGATTTATTATACTGAAATTCTTAAAAAATAAAACAGTATACTTATGAAACAGAGAAGCCTAAGGAGCTCATAATAATAATTTTTAAAAAGTCTAAAAAGTGGCCTAAATGGGTACATGGATGATCAAAAAGCCCGGCAACCTGCCTACCCACCACCGCAACGATCGCGTCAGGAGAGATTGGCTATCTCTCCTGCCGTGATAGCCAATCACCCCTCTTTGCTACTGTCTTCACGAACGAGGACACAACAACAATGCCAGACACAGGGCATATATTCACCGGCAACATTGAGGAAAGCCTAACATCAGTAAATGTGGAGTTGGCAAGGTATACTTCCAGATTGACAAACTAAAAAGTGATAAATCCCCTGGAGCGGATGGAATTCACCCGAGAGTATTAAAGGAACTTAAGGTAGAAATTGGGGAACTATTACAATCCTTGGCCAACATGTCAATAAAAACCGGGCAAATACCAGAGAACTGGAAGATAGCAACTGTCATCCCAATTTTCAAAAAAGGAACAAGAGGGGAACCAGGAAACTACAGACCTGTGAGTCTCACCTCGGTTCCGGGAAAGATAATTGAAGGACTAATTAAAGATACCATTGTAGAGCACTTGGAGGATCACAACCTGATAAGAGCTAGTCAACACGGCTTCAGGAAAGGGAAGTCATGTTTGACAAATTTACTACAATTCTTTGACAAGGTGAACAAACCAATGGATAGGGGAGATCCAGTGGACATAATTTACTTGGACTTCCAGAAGGCATTTGACAAGGTCCTGCACGCAAGGCTCATGAGTAAATTACAAAGTCATGGAATAGGAGGAGAAGTGCACAGATGGATCAGCAAATGGTTAGAAAACAGATTGCAGAGGGTGAGCATAAATGGGAAATTTTCGGATTGGGTGAAAGTGACTAGCGGCGTGCCTCAGGGCTCGGTTCTTGGGCCTATCTTGTTCAATATTTTTATAAATGACCTGGAAGAGGAAACAACATGCAATATAATCAAGTTTGCAGATGATACAAAATTATGTCGGGCGGTTGACGCTCAAAGAGACTGCGAGGATTTTCAGAAGGATCTCAACCAGCTGGAAACGTGGGCAAAAAAGTGGCAGATGAATTTTAACTTAGACAAATGCAAGGTGATGCATCTGGGAAGGAAAAATAAAGAACATGAATATAGGATGATGGGGGTGACATTAACCAAATGCGAACAAGAAAAGGATCTGGGGGTAGTGATTGATAGAACCCTAAAACCTTCGGCTCAATGTGCGGCGGCGGCGAAAAAAGCAAACAGGATGTTGGGCATGATTAAGAAGGGGATCACGAGTAGATCGGAAGAAGTTATAATGCCACTTTATAGAGCAATGGTCAGACCACACTTAGAATACTGCGTCCAACACTGGTCTCCATACCTTAAGAAGTATTTAACTCTGCTGGAGAGGGTGTAGAGGAGAGCCACGAAATTAGTCAAAGGATTGGGGAATTTGAGCTACAAAGAACGCCTCGAGAAACTGGGACTGTTCACCCTCGAAAAGAGAAGACTGTGAGGGGATATGATAGAGACTTTTAAAATATTAAAAGGATTTGACAAAATAGACCAGGAATCAGCATTACTAACATTTTCAGATGTGACACGGACAAGAGGTCATAGCCTGAAATTGAGTGGCAGCAGGTTCAGGACTAATGTCGGAAAGTTCTGTTTCGTACACCGAGTGGTGGGCACTTGGAATGCTCTCCCGGAGGAGGTTGTGATGGAGACTACTGTTCTGGGTTTCAAACGCAAGTTGGATGCATACCTTCTTGCTAATCATATTGAGGGATATAGGAAATCCGGATCTCCATAAAGGAGTACCTAAATGGGCCTCCGCGTGTGCGGATCGCCGGACTAGATGGACCTAGGTCTGATCCGGAGAAGGCATTTCTTATGTTCTTACCCAAACCGCCACGACCCGCAGCAGGAGAGATGCCCAATCTCTCCTGCCGCGGTTTGTGGCAGTTTGGGTAGAGGGGTGATCGGCTATTGCAATAGGAGAGATAGCCAATCTCTCCTGTCACGATCCACCCTCCACCCCGATCGGATTGGGTAGGAGGGATCCCAGCCCCTCCAGCCCCGATGCAGCCCCCCCATCGGATCGGGCAGGAGTGAGCCTAACCCCTTCCTGCCCGAAGACCCCCCACCCTCCCTGACATGATCTAGGAAGGAGGAAGCCCAACCCCTCCTGTCTGAAGACCCCCCACCCCCCCGAAATGATCTGGGCAGAAGGGAGCCCAACCCCTCCTGCCCACGACGACCCTCCCCCCCCGACTGCCTCCCCAAACAGTCCCCCGAACTCCCCCACCTGCCAACCCCGCAATTCCCCCACTAATACCATTTAATGCTGCCTTGATTCATTTGGAAAGCAATACTACACTTTAAATCATTCTAGAATTATACCCTGGATGTACTGTCTGAAAAAAATCTCACTCCTTCATGTGGTAAATCTCACTAAGGTTCACCCTTGGCATCTCTGTTAATATAATAGCCCACCCTAATGCTCACTGGGCAAGCTAGAGTTACCCATAGAAATGATACCTCTGTGATAGGAATCAGAGATGTGATGGGGAATAATGGATTGGTAGCTTTTAAATTTCCCATTGGCACAGTTCTTGAAAGTATATGAAGTTTATCACTCACAATTTTTGAGGAGCTTATTAGAGAAAGCCCTGGAGCCTGTTTGGAAGATAGCAACATTATCACAGAGAGAGAGAGAGAGAGAGAGCCTTTCCAAACAGATGTCATTCTTATTACTCCTTTATTAAAGGAGCCAGAATTAGATCCTGTGGTGTTCCAGTTACAGATCAGTTTCCAGTTTGCAGATTTTGGCTAAGGTAGTTGAATGTGCAGCCTTCTGTCAACTTCACAGTATTTTGTAGACACTGGAACTTTGGATTATGCTCATGCCAGGTTTCAGCCTGGACATAGTACAGACAGTGTTAGTGTTGATTCAGGATGAGTCTGGATGTTATGGATATGGGTGCACAAGCTTTTCTAGATTCATTTGTCACTTTTGATTTGGTAGACTGAGAGAGAAGTGTATGAAACTTGGGATAGGTGAAAAGGTTTTTGACTGGGTGAAGTCTTTCGAGGAGGGCTGGTTCTCATTGGTAGACGTGAATAAGATGTGGGCTATACTTCTTTTTTATCTTTATTTTTATAAGGCTTATTACATCCAAATCATAACTGAATTTCAGGAAATAGAATCTGCCAACAGAAATAAAATAATTCAAAGAGAAAAAAAGCAGGCTTGATTAGTCCACAGGGAGGGCTCTACTTTTTACTCCAGTTTGTGGAGTTCTCTAGGGATCATGTTTGTCCCCTTTGCTTTTTAATGTATTGGATCAACTGAAATGAAATTGAATCCACAGGGAGAACTATACTTTTTATTCCACATTGTGGAGTTCCCCAGGGTCATGTTTGCCTCTTTGCATTTTAATATTATTTTTAATGTCCTTTGGGTGTTCTGTAATTTAACAAGGGTTTTTATTGAAATAAGTATAGAATTAATATTGCAATACTAGCAAACAAATAAGCAATCATGAACATAACTTTTAATGGCCATACAGATTCAAGAAATACACCAAACCAATACAGGAGACACTGAAATCATACAGGACTCAATTTTTTTTTTCAATGTACAAATTACAAACCAAACTAAGAACCTCCCCTTCCCCCCCCCCCCCCTCCGGAGTCCCAGCCACAGTGCACTTATAACACAGCAAACAGTATAATTTTAAAAAAGCAATGTTCAGTTTAACTTCACTTTATATAACTTTTATATTAAATACCCTCTTGACTTCTCCCTCCCCTCCCACTGCCAATATCCCTATCCACCAGCACAGCCAAACCCCGGGATATACAAACTGCTGCCTCCATGCCCCAGAATAATAGTATAAGGTAAGAGTGTTGTCTTAAAAACATAATTGAGCTAAAAGAAAATACAGAGGCTGTGAAACATGAGACTTTGCAAGTGACCTTTGTTTTTCCACAGGTTTCTAAGCACATTTTGAAGCTTTATTTTTGTCACAGACAAAAGGTATTCATGAGTCAGAAAATATGAATTTACCCTGGTTTAATTAAAATTACACAGGGCTGGAGAAAAATTTCTTTTGTTACAGCAACAAGTAGTTTCACTTAGAGCCAAATTTATACTTAGATTTCCTTGAAAATTTTGTGTAACTTGTTTTCTTCATAAATATGTCTTTTTTTGTCCCTGATCAGCTAAATGTATTTCTTGATGCTAGGAGGACTGGGCTTCCAGTATCAACCAGTGAACGATAGCTTGTATTAGATTGAACTATGTCTCTCTTATAATGCAATACCTTAAGGTTACCTGTAATGATACCCTTGCTTCAGGGCTTTTAAAAATGATTTTGGATCTCTCTATATTTGTGGACTATTAACACATTGGGCTGCTTCCACCTTCTCTGTCGCCTTGATCCCCGGTGTTTTCTTTAAGCTGCATGGTTTTATGGAGGCCTGTGTGGCTCAAAGAAACAATTGGTCCCAGGGCAGCAGAGGAAGAGGAGGTATTAGCCTGCTGTGCAGCTGTGCAACTCCTTGTCTTGCCCCACTGGAAAGGTGTATGTGCAGGGAGGGAAGGGGGTGCCTGGAAAAAAAGCAAATGGAGGGAGAGGCTGGAAAAATGTGAATGGAGTGTGGGGTGATGATGATAAAAGGTAGATGAGGAATATGTGTGTATGCCTCATGGCAAGGGGGTAGAGGGCTGTAGAAAGGTGCATGGAGTTGTGTATGTCAGCGGGGAAGGGCTAGAGCAATGTGGATGGGATGGCGGTATGCCAGTGGAGGTGGAAGGGCTGGAGAAAAGTGGATGGAGGGTGAGTGTTATGGGTGTGGGAGGCTGGAGAAAGGTGGATGGTGTGTGTGTGTTTTAATGGTGGGGGAGGCTGGAGAAGGAGGATATGTGTGCTATGGAAGGGGTGAGGGCTTGCAAAAAAAAAAAAAAAAAGACGCTGAAGGGAAATGGGGAACAGAGAGTGGGGAGAAGATGCTGGAAGGGAAAAAGATAGAGATGCTAGACTATGGGGGGAGCGGAGGGAAGAAGATGGATGCCAGACCAATTGGGGGTGAAGGGAAAGGCACTGTAACAGAGCAAATGGAAGACGCAGAGAGAAGACAGACAGTGGCTGAAAGGAATTGAATGAGAAGATGAGAAAAGCAGAAACCAGACAGCAAAGGTATTTTTTTTTTTTTTTTTTGCTTTAGGATAAAGTAGTAGTGTGTGTGCTGTTGGATTTGGGGCAGAGAAAAGTAAGGTAAGGGCTTGCCTGAGAGCATGGGGGTGGACAGAACAGGGGCGTTATTGGCAGTTAGGGGGAGAACATAGGGAGGGCAGTGAAGGCTGAGGGATGGGGAGAGAACTCTAGAAGGCAGAGTGCTGCTAGAGGGTAGAGAACAGGTGAACAAAAAGAGGGTGGAAGAGGAAGAGGAGGAGAAAAATTAGAGGGTTTCACCCTGGAAGAAGGGGTTGAGAAAGCCAGAGACTGAACTTACTAGGGGGAGGGATACAAGCTGAGAGAGAAATGGGGAGGGTGGAACCTGAGGAGGGAAATTGTTGTGACGGTGGTGATGATGGTGGAGGTATCTCATGCTGTGGTGGGGCGGGGAGAAGTCAGCCCTTATATTGGTTGAATTCTGCACAAGAAGTTTACAAATAAATTGTGCAGAATTTGCAAAATTTTCAGATATTCTTCTCAAATCTATAAATGGCACCTAAAAATTGTATGCTGAGTAATGTGGTTCACTGTCTCTGTGGACAACACTCTCATCCTTCCTGTTTTGTCTGCTCATAATCTTGGAGTCCTCTTTGACTCCTTTCTTTCCTTCACCGCCTAGGTATAACATATTGCTAAAACCTGCCGCTTCTTCATCTATAATATTACCAAAATCCAACCCTTCCTTTCTGAGCACACTACAAAAATACATCCACGCCCTTGTCACACCACACTTCCTCTCTGAGCACACTACAAAAACACTTTCACACCCTCATCACCTCACACTTAGATACTGCAACTCACTACTCTCAGGACTTCACTTAGTCATCTCGCTCCCCTCTAATCCATCCAGAATTCAGCTGCACAATTTATATTCCAGGAGAGCCACTATACTCACATTACCCCTCTCCTAAAGTCACTTCATTGGCTTCCCATCCATTTCAGACTACAATCCAAACTCCTCTTACTGACCTACAAATGCACTCACTCAGCTGCCCCTCACTTTCTCTCTTTACTTATCTCCCACTATGATCCCCCCTTCCCCCCGTGAGCACCACTAAGCTGGTAAGTCCCTTCTATCTATGCCCTTCTCTTCAACTGCCAACTCCAGACTCTGTCCCTTCTGCCTTGCTGCACCGTATTCTTGGAAAAAGCTGTCCGAATCCCTATGGCAGGCTCCATCTCTAGCAGGGTTTAAGACCCAGTTAAAAGACCCGCTTCTTTGAGAGCACTTTTGACTCCTAACTTTTCTCACCTTGGGTTCTGCATCCCCAATCCTATATGTCATGTCTGTCTGTCTAAGTTAGATTGTAAACTCTTCTGAGCAGGGACTGTCTATAAATGTGAAAATGTACAGCGCTGTATATGTCTTTCAGCGCTATATAAGTGATAGGCACAATTCTATAAAAGTTAGTTGCATTTTATAGAATCGCGACTAGCGGTGCCTAAAGTGGGCTTAGGCATTGATAGGCATCCTAACCTTAGACGCACCATATTTATGCCACGGTTTTCTTGGCTAATTGAGCGAACCTAAGTTAGGCATTTGCTGGTATCTAAGTCCAAAACAGACGCCCATGATCCACCTCCTGACCTTATCTATTTTCTGGTACATGTCTTGGCCTAGGAGCCTACCTAAAATAGTAGGTGCTTACCTCAAAATAGTTAGGCTACAGTGACATTTGGGAAGAAATGCTTAGAGTGAACTATCACCTGCCCTCTCAGCCACATTAGGTTGCTATAGATAGGCAGGAATGTTAAATAATAGAGGCTTTGCAGGACGGTTTCCTGATGAAAGATAGCTATGGGGCATGTAAAGTAAAATTATATGATAATTATAAAGAGAGCTAGTTGTGAAAGGTCTATGTTTGACAGCTTCCTGATGAGAACTAAATGAGAAGCAGAAGGATGAGCGACCATATGCGATATCTCCATTATGAGATTCATATCAAAGGAAGAAATATGAATGATAATTTTCTATTGAATACTGGACTGGAAAGATAACATGGCATACAAATGGCTCCCTGATGAGAACCAGGTGGAAGAAGAAAGACTTACCAGAATTATTAATATTTTTGTTATTGCAACGCAGTATGCAAGTGGCTGGCAGGCTGTCTTTTGTCACATACTGTTATAATGAAGTAATACAGATTGCTGTTGTTTTCCCAGATTATTCTCAGATGCCTGCCAGAGCCCCTCTTTTTCTCCTCTGCATATTTTATACTGAACGTGGTGCTCACAGCGTAAACTTTTTTCCTGTGTTGAGTCTACTCAGAGCTGGATCCGCTCCAGCGAGCCATCAGCTGCCAGAATTCCCACCTTTTTCTTCAGAGCTGTCTCCAGAGCCTCTCGCTGCTGCAGTGTGAGAAGACCCACACAGCACGCAGAGGAAATGTACACTTTGAAAGAAGCACTTTCTCTCTTTCTCAAGTGTCACTTTGTCCCTGTCTCTCTGCCTTTCTCCTTGGCTGTTATAATGTCTGAGACTAGTCTGTAAGAGTGTCCAGATTTTTTACCAAGCTTTCTTGTATCTTACAATGCTGATGGGTCCCACGGTTCACCAATGAAAGAGCTTTGACTCTGAGAAAAGGGGCTAGTGTCAAACTAGAGTTCCAGATGTTTTGAATAACAACTGGAATATCTCCCAGTACCCAGGCATTTCCTGCTGGGCTGCAGGTGTGGGAAGGCAGGGAGGGGATGCCCAGGGAATTGGAACAGTCTAAAGAGCTGCAGATGTTCTGCTGAACAAAGCTTATGGAACACACACTCCTTTTCCTAAGCATAATTTTCCCACTCCATTTTGTTACATCCGCTATATAAAAAAAAAAATCTTAACAGAGAAATTTTAGTACCAGTAATGCATATAGCTAGAGCAGCAGACTGAGAACCAAGACAGCCCAATTCAAATCCCACTTAAGCAACTCCTGATTCATTTATTTCCACAAAAAGAGATTATGTACTTACCCTGGTAAGCTCTTTTCTAGTAGATAGGTGAGACATTCTAGACAGATAGGTAATATCCCCTTAGCCATATCCACGTGCATCTGCAGAAGTAATCCACTCTGGATTTTTCCTTTTGCCTCTGCTGTACTTCACTGGGCTTCACTATCACCTGCCCTCTCAGCCACATTAGGTTGCTATAGATAGGCAGGAATGTTAAATAATAGAGGTTTTGCAGGATGGTTCCATGATGAAAGATAGCTATGGGGCATATAAAGTAAAAGAATATGATAACTCTATGAAGAGAGCTAGTTGTGAAAGACCTATGTATGACAGCTCCCTGATGAGAACTAAATGAGAAGCAGAAGGATAAGCAACAGTTAGTACCCAAGCGCCGAGAGCCACCCAATAAAGGTGAAGTAGAGGAACCTGTAGCAAAAAGGCTTAGAAACAAACTGTTCTGCTCAAGGAGTAAATCAAACAGTAAGGGCAACCACCAACAAAGACTTCAAAGAAGCACAGAACTATTCTCACATATAACGGAAACTTATATACAAAATGCTTCCCAGCCCCCAAGGGCTGACAGACATTCAAGAATCAGCTTGGAGAAGCATAAACAGACTGAAACAGTAGACAGGCACAGGAAGGGCTGGCCGGGAATCTAGAATGTCTCACCTAGCTACTGGAAAAGAGCTTACCAGGGTAAGTACATAATTTCTTTTTCCAGTGTAATAAGTGAGACATTCTAGACAGATAGGACATACAAAAACAGTCCCCAAAAAAGCTAGGACAAGCTTGCTGCCACACTCCTGGAAGGACGCACTTTGACGGAAACAGGAGACTGTTTTCCAGAAAGAATGTAGGCTGACAAAATGGCCCTTACAGATTCATCCCTGGCAAGCAAGTTATCAGAAGACAACCAGAGCCTTGGACCAACAAGATTTTAAAAATAACCAGACAACAAAAGGTAGAAAAACTAATTTTATTTTCTGTTTTGTGATTACAATATGTCAGATTTGAAATGTGTATCCTGCCAGAGCTGGTGTTAGACCGCAAACGTTAGCTAGGATTTAACAGAGAGAGGAAAAGTCATTTTTGTTTCTTTATTTTATTTACACCACAGCGCCAGTGTGGTTAGAAGAAGCCAAAGGGGGGTGAAAAAGCTATAAAATAAACCCACCAGGATGTTTGAAAAAAACAAAACACCCAATTGGGCAAGAAAATTGAATCGAAAAACCAATTCAGTAGGCTGAATCGAATTGAAATTTTTTTTCCTGAATCGGGCAGCACTAGTTTGCACTACTGTCTTAGATTTTAGGACCTGGGATTGGGGAGAGATGGCATCCTCAGTACTTTATAATGTAAGTGAAACAAGGATTTGGCCAGACTTTTGAAGGGTCTGCAGAAGAACAATATTGTATAGGCCGGGGACATGAGACAGCAGGAAACGGGAACTTTTCTTCCTTCTATTTTTGTGAATGGCAAGGCTGAGGATGACAGAGAGTTCAGTTAAAATATGTGCTTTATAAGAAAATATAATAATGTGTTTTATAAGCTTATAAGCATTGCTGGCCTACCCGGTGAGGTGTTCCTAATGGTGGTGGTGGTGGCAGCGTGTCAATGTGTTGAGAGGAAGAGGTGGTCTGGAAAATTCTGCTGAGCCAACTCCGGGCCCATTTCCACCCCCCAGTTAGTCCACTCCACTCAACTGGTTCACACACTGAGTGGGTCTTTGGGTGTTGTTCTTTGGTAGTTGTTTTGGGATCTCTTCCAGTGGTTTGTCAGTATCTCCTTGTGGTCCAAGGAAGGAAACTTTGTTAACCTTAGAATTGACCTTCAGAATATGTTTGTAACAGCGCTGTTTGTGTAGCATTAGGCTATGTGGTGATCGAAAGATAAAACCAGACCTTTGCACATTTTTGCACTATATGGTGGGTGTATGAGGAGATTCATATTTCCTGCACAGCTAAGTCCGTGTGAAGTTCCTTGTTCTGTATTTGACATCTAGAAAGGTCTCTGTTTGGAAGGAAAAATCTAAGCTTAAAAATGAAGTGGCCAGAAGTTATGGTAAAAGCAGATAGCATTGCTGGTTTTAAGAAAGGTTTGGACAAATTCCTGGAGGAAAAGTTCATAGTCTGTTATTAAGACATGAGGGAAGTATCTGCTTGCCCTGGATCGGTAGCATGGAATGGTGCTATTCTTTGGGTTTTGACCAGGTACTAGTGACCTGGATTGGTTACCATGAGAATGGGCTACTGGGCATGATGGACCATTGGTCTGACCCAGTTAGGCTATTCTTATGTTATGTTCTCATCTGTAGGGGCCTTTGTTTTCACTTCTTATTTAATGTATTTTTTTTCTGGGAACTTATCAGTGTTTTTTATAATGGGAACAAAAATGGAAGAGAATTAATGTGTGTGGAATGGGAGGGGGGTAACTAATTTCTTCAGCTAAATAATTCAATCCACCTCAACCAGACATAGGAGAACTCACGCACCATTCACACACCCTCCAACCAAAATCATCAAAAGAAAAAAACTGTTCGACAACCTCCTAACACTCGACCCCCAACTCTACAACCTATTGACCTCGATCACAGACTACAAAACCTTCAAAAAAGAAATAAAAACCATTCTATTCAAAAAACACATAAAACCGAACTAACACAATCAGAACTGTCCCAAGCATCACCTGCAACTACTCCATATGTACTTCTGATGTCATGACAATTCAGACATAATTTATGTTAAGTTTGGAATAATGGTTACATATATGAGGTTCAATAAAAGAAAATTTTCACTGCCTGTTTCTATTATGACCATTTATTCCGTTTCATGGTTATTATTTTTTTACATGGGGGTGTGTTTCAAAAAATGACGGGTGCCACATACCCTAGGTACGCCACTGGCTAGGAGTGCCTTTAAGTCCCAGAAATTTGAGAAAGAGAGAGTAAATATGGCTTAAATAACATAGGCCTTTTTTGAAAAGCCAGCTCTTAAGAGCAGATTTAAAATGTATCAGATAGGAATAGGAGTGTAAAAAATCAGTAGCTCATTCCAGAGCTTAAGAGTAAGGCAGGAAAAAGCCAAATCATGATAAATTTCAAGACCAACTATTCTATACGATAAAACAGATAGGCATTGCTTGAGTGGAGAGATTTTGTATGATGCTATGGAATGAGAAATTAAGATAAATATGGGGGTTACACCCTATAAAAGGCCTTTGAGCAATTAGGAGAATTTTGAAATAAATCCTATTTTGAATATTGGATAAATTGTCTCCTTTGCCTCACGTACAGAAAAGAACACGATACCTAAATGAACACCAGTTCTTTGACGGCTTTTATGTGATATATAAACAAATAAAACAGTAAAAAAAATGTAAATGGGTTTAGATCACCATTTCTAGGACTAGACTAGATGGGCCACAAGAGAACAGGCAAAGGTAGCGTGTTTGAGGTGGGGAGAGTGAAGGAATAGAAAGTTAAAGAACCTAAGTTATTGTTGAACTGATCCAGCCGTAATTATGGGATATATCCAGACTCCAGACCTGAAGTAAATCAGCAGAAACCCCCTAGGGAGGATTCTGGCAGAGGTGGGTAGCATTTAGACTCTGCTACATTTCCTTTTGTGGAAGACGGCGGGCACAATAAATCAAAGAATTTAGTAACAAAAACAAATATAACAAGTATGTGGTAAAGGTCAAAGAAGCAGTATATAGAACAAAAAACCTCTTGCATTCTGGAGCATGCTGGGAACAGTAACAAAAACGTATGATTTCCTCTGTGAGAACTCAAGGCAATTTCTTAGGGGAAGAGCACTTTCAATCTATCTATATTGAAACAAAGACTATGTAGACTTTTTAATGATTGGACTTTGAAGCAAATTTCAAAGCAAAAAATATACACATACTTTGACTTTAAACATGCCCTGGATACAAAGTACACATGGTAACTTCCATCTGCAGTTCATGCAAGTAGATATTTGATGGAGAACTAAGGGATTCTTTTACAAAGGTGTGTTAGGGCCTTAACACGTGGAATAGCGCACGCTAGCCGCTACCGCCTCCTCTTGAGCAGGTGGTAGTTTTTCGGCTAGCACACGCTATAATGCACGCTAATACGGTGTGTGCACTAAAAATGCTAGCGCACCTTTATAAAAGGAGCCCTAAGTGAAAGAACTGGAAAATAGAGAACTTGGTGGTACAAACAGACCGTGGAACAGATTCAGTAAATGGTACTCAAAAATGGCCACTGGAAAAAAAAAAAAAAAAAGGGTCCTAAGCGCTATTGTGTAAAGAGCACAGCCCTTTATAGAATAGTACTTAGCGCCAATTGGCATGCCTAACGTTATGTGCTAGGTGCTAAACCTACGTCTGCTGAAACGTGCAGGTTAAACGTGCTGAGGAAGTATTCTATATCTACCTGTGCTACCCCTGACACTCTCCCTTTTGAGTTATGTGCTTTTAGAGTTAGGCACCATCCCTTGTAGAATAGCGCGCAGCCAATGCCCACTCAGATTTTAATGATTGCCAATTATTAATGGTTAAAGAGTTTATTAACCAATTAATTTGCACACAGAAATTGGCACAGTGCCTAAATTTGGGCACGCAAATTTCAGCGCCATATACAGAATTCAGGCACTGCCGGATTTAGACTTGGTGAGGCCATAAACTTAGAAGCCCCTTGTTAATAAGTTACAGTATATTGTTTACCCTAAAAAAATATATAAATGGAATTGTAAAAATAATTTTAGCATACATTGATAATCTATATCTATCTATCTATATACTGTAAGAGAGTAACTCAAAAAGTAAAGGCAAAATACATGTAACAGCTTTAATAGAAGCAACTGTGAGCAATTGAACATATCACCTTTCCACATACAACAAATGTATCATCTTGCATAAGAACATCCTTACTGGATCAGCCCAATGGTCCATCAAGCCCAGTAGCCCGTTCCCATGGTGGCCAATCCAGGTCACCAGTACCTGGCCAAAACCCAAGGTGTAGCAATATTCCATACTACTGATACAGGGCAAGTAGTGGCTTCCCCCGTGTCTTTCTCAATAACAGGCTATGGATTTTTCCTCCAGGAACTTGTCCAAACCTTTCTTAAAACCAGCTACGCTATCTGCTCTTACTACAACCTCTGGCAACGTGTTCCAGAGCTTAACTATTCTCTGAGTGAAATTTTTTTCCTCC
Organism: Geotrypetes seraphini; assembly: GCF_902459505.1. Taxonomy (NCBI): domain Eukaryota; kingdom Metazoa; phylum Chordata; class Amphibia; order Gymnophiona; family Dermophiidae; genus Geotrypetes; species Geotrypetes seraphini. Next base: position 104,319,104 of record NC_047088.1, on the reverse strand, counting down.
AATTGGTTTTAAAAGTATTTTTCTGTAACTTCATCGAGTGTCCCCTAGTCTTTGTAATTTTTGACGGAGTGAAAAATCGATCCACTTGTACCTGTTCTACTCCACTCAGGATTTTGTAGACTTCAATCATATCTCCCCTCAGCCGTCTCTTTTCCAAGCTGAAGAGCCTTAACCATTTTAGTCTTTCCTCATACGAGAGAAGTTCCATCCCCTTTACCATCTTGGTCGCTCTTCTATGAACCTTTTCTAGCACCACTATCTTTCTTGAGATAAGGAGACCAAAATTGAACGCAATACTCCAGATGAGGTCGCACCATGGAGCGATATAGGGTCATTATAACATTCTTAGTCTTGTTAACCATCCCTTTTTTAATAATTCCTAGCATCCTATTTGCTTTTTTGGCCGCCGCCACACATGGGGACTATTGTTCCAGTGGTGTAGTAAAGGGGTGGCAGTCTGCTCCAGGCGCCATTTTGGTGGGTGTGCTAGCACCTGTCCTCCTCTCTGCCCTCCACTCCTTCCCACCCACTCCTTGTCTTGCGCCCCTTCCCTTTCTTCATACCTCTCTAATTTTCCTATCATGATTAGTATCACAAACTTGCTGCTGCACCTAGGAAGTGACATCAGATGGAGAGCCAACACGATGAGGGAGCAACTTCATAAAGCTGCTCATGCTGGGAAAATTAAAGAGATATGGGGAAGGGAAGGGAAAGGGGCATGCGTGTATCGAGGGGGGAGCGTCAGGAAGGAGCAGGGGGATGGAGAAGAGGGCGGGGAATGGTGCCATTTACCCTCGCTATGTCACTGTATTGTTAAACTAGTTTCTGCATTCCTGCAGAGAATTTTTTTCGGCTGCTCCCAAACCTGGGTGAGCACCTTTTCCTTTACTTCACTTCATCATGATTTGAGTTTTGCTCTCCAGGTCACAGCGATGCACCCATGTCTCGTCATCAGTGACAATTCTCTCCAAAATACTTGAATCTTCTTCATATAGTCTCAGGAACTGGGTCACAACTTCCATATGCTGTTGCTTGTACAGATCGGTAAGCTGTTTGGGAGCCCATCAAGTGCAGACTTTCCTATATCCCAAGTCATCATGCATTATGGCAAATGCAGATCCATAGCTGATATCCAAATTTACAGCCAATTGGGACACCAGTCTTCTCTAATCAAGGCATCCGCCCTGTCAATGTGCTCTTGTATGCGAGATGTTGATGAGCGACTAGAATGACCTTCATAGGTTACGTCTGTTCTTCCCATTATTAAACCTTTTTACCCACTCATAAACTTCTAGTCTCTACTATAAAGTATTAATGAGTTTGGTTCCATCCTACCTGAGTTGTTTTGTTATTCTTCTACGCAACACTCGCCTATTGCCAAAGCCTTTTTTGTTTTTCCTCCATATAAGGGCTGTAGGTACAAAAGATATCATGATAAAACTCTCTCTTTTCAAATTGCTTTATGAGACAAGGATTTCAAATGGTTTTTCATCATCATCCATTTCTTACCTTCATTACAGGAAATAATTTAAGACTTTCTTGTTTTTCCATGGTAAGTCCAGGTAACATATATGCTATGGGGCTCATAATCAAAACTTTAAACACATCTAAAAACCCGCCCAAGTTGTCACTTGGACAACCTAAAAGACAGGTCGTCAAAGTGCTGATTGTAATCAAACCAACTTTCTGGACATGCCATGGGACTTTTTATTGCTCTGAATGCTGCTGTGCACCCAGAGTTGAAATGGGCATATCTGGAGGAATGGTTAGGACAGGATGGGGGGACGAACTAGACTTAGTCATCCTGCAAGGATAATCGAATGTTTTACCTGACATCCTGGATGAAACTTAAACGTTGTGAGCTAGACGATGTAAAACAGGTATAAGTGCCAAAAAGATATCCAAAGTAACCAGATAACCACTGCAGAGACAAAGTAAAGCCCCCCACATTCCCCCAGTGTTCACTGATCCCCTCACACATCCACAAGGATCAAAATAAAAAAGTATATACCTGTCTCCAGAACATCAGCACCTGGTATAGAAAAGCCTAGTAGAGCTGCAGATAGATGTCTTAAATAGCCTGGGATGTGGACTAGTGAACCACTACATTTATGGTGGAACATGTGCGCCCACCAAACCCCTCCAAAACCCTAATTTACTGCCATATAGGTGCCACTTTCAGCCATAAGGGCTATTGGGGTTGTAGATAGGTAGGTATAGTAGTTTTTGGAGGGCTCTCCTTAACCTATAAGGAAGTTATGGTGAGATATTCATCTGGCACCTTTTTTGTGAAGTTCACAGCTGTGCCCTTTAAGGTGCCCCACTGCTCTGTTGCCATGTCTGGGTGGCCAGTCCATTACAAGTTTGGCCCCTCCCATGTCCAAATGTCTTGTTCTGGATGAAATTTTGGTTGAAAATGTGGTATAAAGATAGATGTCCTGGCGGTCTGGACAAACAATAGCCTGGACGTTCAGATAGATGATTAAAAAAAAAAAAAATTCTAGACATATTTTTGAAAATGGGCATTTTCCCACTGCCGACTTTGGGCATCTAGCGCCATATGTCCATATTGGACTTAGACATATGTTTTGATTATGCTCTTCTAGGTATTCAATGCACAAATCTTTATTCAAAGCCTTTACAAATTGTTTCATCAGGCCTAGCTTTATATGTAGTGGTGGCAGTATGATTCTATCTTGTGCTACCAAAGTTTCATTGATTACATTTTGGCCTCCAACCACCAAATATTCGCTCAGAGGCCAATCTTTTTTTTGCCCAGTGTTCATATTTGGCTCTACTATCCCATAACCATATCTAAGAAACTAGAGCTGATGCAATTTTCTAAATCAGCGCCCCCAAATAACCCCAGGAACACCAGGTCAAAAACCCAAGGCACAGTTTTTAGCACCAGCCATGGTGGTAAAGAGCTCCGATGCTAAAAACCGTGCTACAGTTTTATAAAAAAAAAAAAAAAAAGGGGGGGGGGGGGTTAGTTTGTGATTACATATTCCATACTGGTGTTTTCTGTGTTCTGGGAGTACGAAAAACATGGTTCTCTATTAGCACTGACTGTGCAGGATCAATCTGTACTTGTCTGGATTATTTAGTTTTATAATGGGTATATTGCTGCTCTATTGCTCATTGCAGTATGTAAGATGCTACCTTTTCCTAGATACACTCTTATTATGCGATGTATGGATTGTTACTAAAAATCATGTTTTTCCTATAGATGAAGTGGGTGTCAAAAAATGATGGGCCCTGGGTGTCACATATGCTAGGTACGCTACTGACACTAGTATTCTGTAATGGCAATTAAGGGCTCCTTTTACGAAGCCGCGGTAGCGGCTTTAACGCGCGTGACTTTTAATCACGAGCTAACCCCCGCACTAGCAGAAAAACTACCGCCTGCTTAAAAGGAGGCAGTAGCGGCTAGCGCATCCGGCGGTTTAGCACACGATATTATGCGTGTTAAACCGCTAACGCGCCTTCATAAAAGGAGCCCTAAGTGTTTAATTGCTGTTACAAAATTTGCACTCAACACACACACTTTGGGTGCCTATCTCTAGATATTCTGTACAGAATTACTCCTTATATGATGTGCCATGAGTCAGCCTGAAAAAGTTGGGTGGGGATAATATTGTTGTTCCTAAACTTTGTGACACCTTTATATTTAAATTTCCATTGGTTACCAATGGAATTTAGGATCAAAGTTAAGATCCTAATGTTGGCACATAGAGCATTATTTCAGTTACAGCCTTCATATCTTTCTAACCTGGTGCCATTTTACTCCCCAAGTTACGATCTCTGAATGATAATAGGGTAGTTGTTCCTCATATCTCAAAGGCACATCTTGTGTCAACTAGAGATTGTACATTCTTTTATTTAGTTCCGCGGTTATGGAATAACTTGCCCATAGACTTGAGAAAAGAAGAATCATATATAAATTTTAAAAGACATTTAAAGCAAATTTTTTTCAATTGGCTTTCTCAACTTAGAATAGAACTTGGGACTGTGATCTCTGTTTATGTAATGATTAATTTTGTAATGAAAATTTTTTAGCTGTATGTATCAATTATGGTTCATTGAGATTTGATTTGTTTTATTGTTCTACCATTAGAATTGTTATTATTGAGATGTTGTTTGTTATAATATATTATGAAGAAAAAATTTTTTTTTAAACTTTTGTTCTTAATCTTTCCTTTTCTATTTTTAAATGGAGTTCTTTTCTTGATGAATGCGAATTATACATTGTAAACCGCTTGGATCGTTATGAGGTATAAAAAGTTTTTAATAAACATAACCACTTCAGGATGGGAATTATACTATGCTTCCTAACCTTTGGACAGATAACATTGTGTACAGAAGCCATAATTTCTCAGCTGAGACAATCCAAGCTTCTAAGTTCCATCCTATACTTGGATTTCTGTAGCAGAAATCTATCTTGCCTTCTCTGCTGGTCCCCTGCTGCCGTCTTGTTTCCTTTCAGTATGTCTTGTTACTGTATACAACATGTTCTTGGCCGTGCTTGCTTATTACAACTTCATCCTGGAGATGGTGGGGGCCCAGTAGGAAGCAGAGTGACCCGAGTCTGGCTGAAAGAGGCACAAGCGGATCATATTGCAAGGAGGGGGTCCAGAGTTATATAAAGACAGTCTCCCTTTTTCTTTGCTAGAGCACAAACACTCAGAGCCAGAGATAGGAACAGCAACAGCAACAAAATGCAGGTAATTCAGAGACATCTTCCAGTCACCTCATCCCTTGGCGCTTCTTTTTGTAAATTAAGACATGCCTTTGCTTGTTTTTGCTTAATTGGGTTGTTTGCTAGTGGGTCTCAGGGCAATAGGGTGGTTAAGTAAAACTAATAAAATTTATTAAAACTTTAGAATTTTTGCTTTGTATCACATGAATTGCAACTCAAAACATTTGCAACATATTTAATTACTAGTTCTGCAGATTTAAAACTAATAAGGGAAAACACTTTCTACAAGTGTAGTGGGATCTTGGTTTAAGATAAAAAGGTTTTGAATGTAGGAGTGGGGTACCTAAAATAGCTTTTGTATGACAGCTCAAGTCAGTTTTTCCGTCAATTATAAGCCATTCATTGGATAGCAAATCATGATGTATGAATTTGGAAACAAAATGGACAACTCTAAAGATTCTTCTGTATATTAAAAACAGACATAGGAGCAGTGAGATACATTTGAATAGCTGTTATCATTTCCTTGAGTTTATGTATGTGCATTCTCTAATTTGCATAGTACTTTATCTTGACAGTTTTTCTACCTGTTTAGAGAGCTGCTAATTAAAAGTTAAGGTATGATCAATCCAGATGCCAAGATTTTAATAAGCTGTAACTGATTCAAGATAGGGACCCATCTTGAACTCTGCTGCCACCCTTTGACAATTCAAAGGTATCTAGGTGTCAACCAAAGAACAATGCTTGAGAATCTGTCTTGAGAAAGCATAGCAGTGAAATTTCCTAGCATTTATCTGTTTTGGTACTTTATTAAATTCAATTTGTAATTTAGCCATTAAATCTGGCAGCATTTTTCTCAAACAGTATATCCTCTGCACAACATAAGTACATGTATTCTTCCTAAAGGATGATAAAAGGGTGAATAGTAAAGGGGGAGCTCTGAGGACCCCCATAGTTATGCATCTAGGATCCTGTTTATCTTGACTGAGGTCTAGTGCAACAAGCTCTAGGAGAATCTTAAACCTTGTACCCACCTCAATTAACTTTCAGACATCTAGACTTCCCTCCCTCAAGACTTAATCAAGATCATCCCAAATCCATCCATTCCAGAATAGTAATATAAATGCATAGCAGGGTAGCTGAGTACAGACATAACTATAAAGAGCTAACTTATCCATGCATAGTTATGTGTTAGGTGCTTGGCTTAATATCACCCTCCACATTTCCAAATATTTAAAATTCTCTAGAACACAGATGTTCCTTCTTTTAGCAGTTCCTCTCTGCAGTATCTCAACAAATCTGGTCCTTTCCAACAGTGCTAAGGCTTTGGCATAGAAAATTCCACATAGTCTCTGCTGGGGAACAGCTTCTCAATAAACTTCAGCTGTCCCAGTGGCCCTCTACCCAGCATCAAATGCAACAAGGAGAATTACTCTTCTTTAACTAATGGCTTTGTCCTTTCCAGTCGGGCTTAAATCTGCTGTAGTGCCAGGCTTTGTTACAAGCTGCAGGCTGCTGGAAATGTCCAATCAAAGAACAGCAATATTTATTTACCTCTTTTATAGCCAAGCTGGCTTTAACCTGCTGTAGCTGCAAGCTTTTCCAGCAGCCTGCAGCTTGTAACAATGTCCAAAGAACAATTGTGCTTCTCTTTCACAGCCAGGTGTTTTTGCTTAGTCTGGGGGGCAAAGCACTTAATGGGTTCTAAGCCCCTCTTCTTCTACCCCACCTTCAGTGTTCTAGGTTCCCTTTCCCTAGAAACAGGTTTTTTTTAAGCCCCACAATTACAGTAAAACCTTGGAGTGCAAGTAACTTGGTATGCAAGTGTTTTGCGAGACAAGCAAAACATTTCATTAAATTTTAACTTGATATACATGTAAGATCTTGCAATACAAGTACATACAGTATATACGCATCACATCATCACAACTGAGCCGATAGTTCTTCTCTCTCTCTCTGACACTGACAGTGTAGTGACTGTTCTAAACAAGCAAAGTCTTGCAATACGAGTACATTACATACAGTATTTTGTATTAAAGTTTTTGGGATGTAAAATTTCCATTATTTCTTAGGGGGAAATTCACTTTGATATAAGAGTGTTTTGGATTACAATCATGTTTTCAGAACGAATTATGCTCACAAACCAAGGTTTTACTGTACTTCACTTTCTCCTCAGCATTTTCCTTATAGGAGCACCAAGTCATCCACCTCCCCCCCTGGCAGGGTCTTACCTGGCCTGATTCTCTTTTCATGGCCTGCTGGACTGACTGTCCGAAAGCTGACTCACTCATCACTCATTCTGGAAACATGAGTCTCGTTTTATGTTCCTTCAATCAGGCTTTGTGGTCCCTGCACCCTGAGTCCCTTCATCCAGAGCCTCTTTGCCTCCTGGGAACTGAAATCTTCCTCAACAGCTTACTACCTCCCAGCATATCCGATCCATTTACCTCTCTGAGGGATTGTATCCTGCTTTCCTACCAAATGTAATGTAAACTACATCACATATACAAATATATTTTATTTATTTATTTACATGTATCACACTATTATCCACTTCTAGGCAGAGTACAGATTTATATATTATATATTTATATATTACACAGTTCAGTCATCACAATTTAACGTAAAATATCACAAAACCAGACAAATAAAAATATACTAAAATCAAAAATAAATTTAAAATCATAATTTTAGCCTCAGCCTATTCATAAAATCATCCCAGCATTCCCGTTTCCCTTTACCTTTCTATCAGTTCTTGATTTGCGAAAGGGAAATTTCCAAAAGTTATTTACCCAACTGAAATGGGCTTTCTAGAAATTGCCCACCTTCCCTATGGTACAGGTACATACTGATGGTTCTGCGTTTGTACAGCAGTCAGGACCAAGTGTTATGCTTTAACTGAAGCTTCTCTTTGTTAGCCCCTGGAAGCTATTACCCTAGGCATCCACCTAGTCTGCATAATTGTTATGCTGGCCCTGTTGGGATTTATTGTTTTCTGGTTGATGAGTATGATCTAACCCAGGATGCTGTGTTATCCATTAAACCTACTGATATTAATCTATCCAAGTGTATCTCATGATTTACAGTATCAAAAGCCCTTGCTAGATTTAAAAACATTCAACAAAAATAATGATCTCTGTTCAACATGCATATCGCATTAGACATAGAGGGACATTTTTGATATGACGACTAAATCCAAGTTTGAATGTTTTGCAGAAAATGTCCCCAAATCTAGTAGTAGTTGTTTTGAAAATGGCCATTTCTTAGATGTGTTTATGCCCAGTGCATATATCTTTTTGAACCATTTTTGTAAAAAAATGGTTCAAAAGAAAAATGCACAAAATGAGCCATTGGGTTATAGGAGGGGCCAGCATCTTTAGTAGACTGGCCACACAGATATCCCCAGCAGGGCAGTGGGGCATGCACTGCAGTGAACATCACATAAAATGTCCCAGGTACACATCTCACCATAAATTCCTTATGTGGTACGATAAGCCCTCCAAAACCTATTGTACCCAACTGTACACTACAACAATAGCCCTTATGCCTACGGTATATGAGTAGTTATAGGGTGGGTTTTGGAGGGCTCATATATGTACTAGTGTATTAGTTAGAGTGGATATGGGCCTGGTTCCCCATCTCTATAGTCCACTGCAGCAACCACTGGGCTACTTCAGGAAGTTGCTTGCTACACTAATAAGACACACTGCAGATGAACAACAAAGAAAACTGTCTACAAAATGGATTTTGAAAATAGCAATTTAGAAGTTGTAGCGAGAAGAACGTCCATCTACCCCTTTATGCTATTTTTGGGATATTTTTCTATTTTGAAAAGGAACCCTATAGTCACTAAGCGGAAGTCACTAAAAATAAATATTGTTTAAAAAGAGGACGACTTTTCAGTAAGTATGGACAGTCTATAAACACTCAAAAGTGCCTAAATGGCCATTTTATTTCGACAAGACCTTAGGGACACCTTTGAGTGTTTATAGACTATCCATATTTATTGAGAAGTTGTCCTTTTCTAAACAATATTTATTTTTAGTGACAACTGTATATCTAATGCTATATTCATATTCAATAGATACCTTTATATTTGGTGGAAATAATTTTATTAGAGGACATGCAGGCAGCATATTCTCACATGTGGGTGACATCATCCATGGAGCCCAGCACAAACAGTGCAAAAGAGTACTGTCATTTTTAAAATCTTGAGACTGCCCAACTTCCCGTCCAGCGTCGGCTCGTGGGACTATCAGTTCTTAGTTTTCCTTCTAAGTAAGGGAGGATTGAAGCCACTACCACTAAGTATTTCATGAATACTCTGGGTGCTGATGCCAGTAAAATTGGGAGTAGTTTGTACTGAAAGTGGCATGCTCCCATTGATAAGCAAAGATATTTCCTTTGTAGGCTTCTTTGAGATCTAGAGAGCAGAGCCAGTCGCTCTTCTCTAACTGTGGTAACAGGGTTCCCGAGAGACAATGTGAAATTTTCCCTTCACCAAGTATTTGTTGAGAAAGCAGAGGTCCAGAATTGGACAGAGACCTCCGGTCTATTTTGGTATGAGGAAATACTTTGAATAGAACCTATGGCCCCTCTCCTGCAGAGGTACTTGTTCTATGGCACTGAGGTGGAGGAGGGCCAAGAGTTCTTGGCAAAGGAGGGTCATCTGATGAAAGAGGCCTCTCTTGGAGGATGGTATGGAGATGTTTTTTGGGAAATGAAGTGCATAGCTCTGACTCACCATTTGGAGGAACCAGTGATCTGATGTGTAGATTCTGCACTGTTCAAGGAGGAAAGTGTTTATGAACAACTTGAAAAACTGAAGGTGGATAAAGCGATGGAACCGGATGGGATCCACCCCAGGATAATGAGGGAGTTCAGAGAGGTTCTGGCGGGTCCTATTAGGGACTTGTTCAACAAATCTCTGGAGACGGGAGTCTTTAAAAACGATCTGGACATTGGTACGACGAGCGAAGTGATTAAATTTGCGGATGATACAAAGTTATTCAGAGTAGTGAAGACACAGGGGGATTGCGAAGATCTGCAGCGTGACATAATCAGGCTCGAGAAATGGGCATCGACATGGCAGATGAGGTTCAATGTGGATAAGTGTAAAGTGATGCATTTTGTTAACAAAAATCTCATGCACAAATACAGGATGTCCAGGGCGGTTCTTGGAGACACCTCCTAGGAAAGAGACTTGGGAGTTCTGATCGATAAGTCGATGAAGCCATCCACGCCATGCACGGTGGTGGCGAAAAGGGTGAACAGAATGCTAGGAATGATAAAGAAGGGGATTATGAACAGATCAGAGGTTATCATGCCACTGTACCGGGCCATGGTGCGCCCTCACCTGGAGTACTGCATCCAGCATTGGTCGCCATACATGAAGAAAGATACGGTACTACTCGAAAGGGTCCAGAGAAGAGCAACTAAAATGGTTAAGGGGCTGGAGGAGTTGCCGTACAGTGAGAGATTAGAGAAACTGGGCCTCTTCTCCCTCAAAAAGAGGAGATTGAGAGAGGATATGATCAAAACATTCAAGATACTGAATGGGATAGACTTAGTAGATCAAGACAGGTTGTTCACCCTCTCCAAGGAAGGGAGAACGAGAGGGCACTCTCTAAAGTTGAAAGGAGATAGATTCCGTACAAACCTAAGGAAGTTCTTCTTCACCCAGAGAGTGGTAGAAAACTGGAACGCTCTTCCGGAGTCTGTCATAAGGTAAAACACCCTCCAGGGATTCAAGACAAAGTTGGACAAGTTCCTGCTCAACTGGAAAGTATGCAGGTGAGGCTGGACTCATTTAGAGCACTCGTCTTTGACCTGGGGACCGCCGTGGGAGCGGACTGCTGGGCACGATGGACCACTGGTCTGACCCAGCAGTGGCAATTCTTAAGTTCTTATGTTCTTGGGGATTGGAGAAGAACGGATGTGGTCCCTATTCACAAAGATGAAGTGGGAAACTACAGGCCGGTAAGCCTCACTTTGGTTGTTAGAAAAATAATGGAAGTGTTGCTGAAAGAAAGGATAGTGAACTTCCTAGAATCGAATGGGTTACAGGATCCGATGCAACATGGCATGGATGCATCCTATCGCCTTTCCTTTTCATCCTCTATGCAGAAGTAATCATGAGGAAGCTGGACTTAGATGATTCAAGTGTTCGGGTGAAAATAGGCAGAAGAGCCATCAGCAATCTGAGATATGCAGATGATACTGCCCTGCTGGCAGAGAGTGAGAAAGACCTCAAGAAGTTGATCCTGAAGTTGAAAGAAGAAAGCGGAAAGATGGAATTTTACATGAACATCAAGAAGACCAAAATCATGACTACCACCTCAAGAAAGCCCCCAAAAAATCAACAATGAAGAAACAGAAGTGGTTGACAGCTTTGTTTTCCTTGGGTCCCTCATTGATCACAGTGACAGCTCAACAGCAGGGATCAAGCATCGATTAGCACTGGGGTGTGCAAGTGAAGTGCAAGAGCATCTCAGATACCATCAAAGACTGATCGCTGCCATTGTGTTCCCAATTGCAACATATGGTTGCAAGATATTGACACTAACAAAAGCAGATAGAAGAAAAATTGATGCCTTCGAACTGTGGTTCTGGAGAAGACTTCTAAGAATCCCATGGACAACTAGGATCACCAACAAAGATGTTCTTGATCATATAAACCCAGAGTTGTCCCTAGAAGGCAAGATTACCAGACAGAAACTGACCTATTTTGGATATATGATGAGGGCAAATTCATTAGAAAATGAGGTGCTTCTCGGATGGTCAGTGGTAAAAGGATATGAATATTTAACAAAAAAGGACCACCAAATATCTCAATGGAAATTATTCAACCATGTTACTATAAGTGCTCAGATTCTTAACAGTAGAGAGAACACAACCAGGGACGCACCCCTAAATGCACCTCTCTTAGGGCCTCTTCTATCAAACTGCACTAGCAGTTTGTAGCACGGTGAGCTGCGCGGAATGGCCCGCGCTGCTCCTGACACTCATAGAGTTCCTATGAGCGTTGGGAGCAGCGCAGGCCATTCAGCGCGGCTCTCTGCACTAAAAACCGCTAGCACAGTTTGATAGAAGAGGCCCTTAGTCTTTCATTGCACTTTATAGTACTATTATATTATTTAACTGGAACAAATTTTCATTATTTAGTCAACAAATGACAAATAACACTTATCTTAAATTTGTTCTGGGAAGAGTACTCGGGTTCTTTTGCCAGACCAACTTCCTCAGAAAACCCAATTTTATTTTATTTTTTTAGTTGTGTCAATCTCTCCTCATGTCCTTATAATCGTGTTTCCTTTAAGCTTTGTTAAAAGGAAGCAGGGGAGACAAAAGGCCCGTTGGCTGGATGCCATTAAGAATGTCAAAGGAATGAACATCAAGCAATTGCAAGAAATCATGGAAAATAGGGAAGCATGGTTAGGACTGGTCTACAGAGTATCCAAGGGTCAGACATGACTGAATTGATAGTAGTAGGATGGTAGTTGTCAATAACTCTCTTTTCAGAGGCATAACCCCGCCAGCTAGGGAGTTCCACATGTGAGAATATGTTGTCTATTTATCCTCTGATAAAGCAAAGTTTCTCACCTGAAGCAGGTATTATCCAAGGACAGCAAGCAGATATCCTCACAATCCTCCCACCCTTAAGTTGGCTTCTTAGCTTTGTTACTGAAATGATGGTCCTGCGAGCCGACAGGCAGGAAGGCACTCGCACATGCGCAGTAAGGTCAGTCTTGAGATTTTTAAGGTGACAGTACACTTTTGCATTGTCTGTGCCAGGCTCCGTGGATGACGTCACCCACATGTGATAATATCTGCCTGTTGTCCTCAGATAATACCTGCTACAGGTGAATAACTTTGCTTTTTCTCTTTGTAGAAAATCTTATAGTTTTAGATCTAAAAGCATGGCACAAAATGTAAGTCTTTTGTTTATGATGGCAAAGTTTATGAAGCCCTTTTCCTAATTTCACTTTGACAACAGCAAGGTGGCAGTATATAGTATATTCTTTATGATATGGTTACTAACAATTTGTAAACTATTTGGTTGCACTACAGAAAGGTGGTATATTAAATATATTACCCTAATGGTCCTAAAAAGGAGGGAGGATGGATGTATTTGCATAATCAATTCAATTTTGTAGAATCACTAACAGGAATTTTCCAAAAGCATGTTTACCCTTGCAGTCTTTGCCTTATATCACTATTAAAAATGACAAGTCAGAGGCATTTTGTACATTCCAAGACAATATGTAATGATGGAAGCTTTTGCGTACATATTTCTCCTGATTTTTTAAACATACTGGGAAATGGAGTGTGGATTATTAAAAGTGCTTTATGTTTTAATATTGATTTTTTTTTTCCATTTATATCCACTGTGTGGGTTTCTTTTACCTCAACCTTTGAACAGTCTAGTCCAGTGTTTTTCAACTCAGTTCTGGAGTACCCCCTTGCCAGTCAGGTTTTCAGGATATCCACATTGAGTTTGCATAAACTTGATTTGCATACACTGCCTCTATTATATGCAAATTTCTTTCATGCATATTCATTGTGGATATCTTGAAAACCTGACTGGCAAGGGGGTACTCCAGGACCGAGTTGAGAAACACTGGTCTAGAACAGGAATTTATCCTTATAAATTGTCTAAGAGCCATTGCACAAAAGGCTTTTACATGAAGTCCACAGTTATTTAATGTTTTAAAGTATACTTTGCCCTGAAGACTCTTTTCAGTCGCTGCCCTATGTCATGGGGTTACCACTTCTCCCATATGCCTTGCCCAATAGGTCTCAGAGGAGGAGCTAGACTGCTACTCTCACCCTCCTGTAGATTTCAACCTCTTCGCCTACCTCAATCTCACTGATTCTCCTCCTTTGAGGTCCACCCATTTTGTCTATTTGCTCCCTTTCCTCTCTGAACAGCGGTCATTTATTGACCTCCTGATAAATCCCTATCTTCCTTTCTTATTGACCTTGACTCCTTCCACTCCGTCTTTCTTGAACCCTTGTCTCTTTCCCTTATCCTTCGTGATTTTCAACATTCACACTGAAGACATTTCTGACTCCTATACCTCAAAGTTTCTTGCTCTAATATCCTCATTCAATCTTCAGCTGTGCTCCACTACTCTCACAAGAATGGCCATTGCCTTGATCTTGTCCTCTTCTCTAACTCCTGAATTGCCAACTTCTCCACTTCAATTCTTCTGCTCTCTGACCATCATCTGATAACCTTCACAACTCAACACCCTCCCTCCTAGACATGACTAACCCTCACCATTCAGGAACCTGCAGGCTCATGCAGGACCCATGCATTATCTCCGCCATAGTCTCCCTCCTCCTTTCAAACACTACACTATGTAAAGCAGTCTTCTTCTTATAATACTATTCTCTCCTCTGCTCTTGACACCCTTGCTCCTCCCATAGCACATCCTGTAAGGTGCACCAAACCCCAGCCCTGGTTGACCTCTAAGATCTGCAATTTATGTTCCTGTGCCTGATCTACAAAACTTTACTGGCTGAAATCCCACACTCACGCTGACATTGTTCACTTCAAATTCCTGCTGATCTTCTTCCAATCCACCCTTTCACTTGCCATAAGCCCACTTGACTGATTCACTTGGATCCAACCCTATCTCTTTACCACGCTCAACTCTCTACTCAAAGTGCCCTCACTTCTGACTCCTCCTTCACTTTTTCCCAAGACTATGGATGAGTACTTCCACAACAGGGTTTCCAAGATTAACCTTGAATTCTCAACCATATCGCCTCCACCTCATCCTCCTCACTTCCACCCTACCATCCCTCTGCCGACTCCTGCTGCCTTTTATTCTTTCTTTGAAATCATTGAGGAGGAAACTGCACAATTTCTCTCCTCCTCCCAAAAAACTGTTTAATCCAATCTGATCACCATCTCTCCTACTGTCATCCCTGCTATCTACCATATCTGCAACTGTACTGTCTTGCTGCACCGTATGCCTGGAACAACCTGCCTGACTAGGTACATTGGGATCTGTCTCTTGCGGTTTTCAAATCTAGGCTGAAAGCCCACTTTTTTGAAGCTGTGTTTAAGTACTAACCCTACCAACTTGTAAACCACCATATTTGTTTGTCATTCTCTCTGTAGTCCTCTTCTCTCTTCACCTCTTCATCCCTTTATATTTCCCTATATGAGCAGCATATATTGATTCACCATTTTTGTACAGTGTGTCTGCCACCATTAGATTGTAAACTCTTTCGAGCAGGGACCGTCTGTTGTGTGTTTAATGTACAGATTTGTATGATTCTGGTAGCACTATAGAAATAATAAATAGTAGTAATAGTAACCTAAGTTTTATGCATTCTCAGCTCTCCGTTGTCCATTTCTTCCGGCTCCTCCTCATCCTGACAACTATGGGCATGGTAACTTTGCAGACACCTATGACAGATCGGAAAGGTAACATGCTATCCCTTTAAAGAAAAAAAAAAGTTTATTATGAAATGCAGCAAAGACAATCAGCAGCAATATACATTGTGCAAATGTTAACAAAAACATAAACAGGTATTCATTTCCAAAGTACAAGGTGACATTGGCAAAGCCTCTAACAATATACATCTTGAGCATCAACGTCTGGGCCACTTCATTCATTTTTAACCGCTTATCCCTCCCCTCCTTCGTGCATACCTACCAAAGAACAAATAATGTCAGTCATACCCAAAAGGTATTCAAAGACTCACCATGCACACTCCACAAATGCCCCCCATGCATACCCGTTATGCCAGATCAGAAAATTGTAGTTATGAAAGGAATGTGCAGTCTAAAGCCAAGGTTAAAGTTGATGGCCCCCCAAGGAAAAGGCCAATATTTCCCATCAAAGGGACACATAACTTAGTTTCTGTAGTCTGATAGAGGTGTGAAAAGATTGAACCTCAAATTGGACAATCTCCTGCATTCTAGTAAGTCATTGAGAAAAGATTGCTGCCCAATCTGAGACCCAGTACTGCAACAAAAATTTCTTAACTGTAAGAATGGCTAAGCAAATAAACTTCCTATGGGGAAGGGAGAAATCTTTGCTCACCAAAGCCCTTTGATCACCCATTAGCAGCAGGCTTTAATCCCAAGGGATAGGATGCATCACAATCTGTTCTAAGAGAGGGAGAACCCTAAGCCACATTCCAGAAAAAGGTGTATAAGGGTACCCGGGGAGCGGTTACATTTGATGCATAAGTTCCCCTCCCATATAGCCAGCCTGTACCTTGCTGTCTGTAAACAAAGCAGCCTTTACTTCAGGCCCATGGACTCCCCTCGGTCTCTAGATATGTATACCCAGTGTAATATCTTATATTGCATTTTCCTGAGATTGACTGAGCCCACTAAGGTATGAACGTGGTCAAATAGTTTCAAAAACTGCTGTCATGTATAACTAACCCCCAAATCTCTATGCCACATGGCTGCTATCTTATCCATAGGTAGCACATTGCACACATTTTTCAGCAATTTAAACTAGGTATTAAGTGTATTCATTTTTGAAGGAATCTTCAAGAATTGAGTGTCTAACGGACCACACAAGAATCTCTCCATCTCTGTTGCAAAGAAAAGTAGTAATGTTGAACCTGAAGATAGGCCCAAAAATGAGTTGAAGGTAGTGCCCACTTGGACTGCACTTGAGCAAATGTTGGGAAGACTCCACCTCTCAGATCCCATAGGTCTTTCAAAGTCCTGCAACCTCTCTGCTCCCAAATCTGAAACCAAGATTGGCCAACCCCTGGTGGAAATTCCACATTCCCAACCATCTGCAGCAGTAAGGAAGTCTCCTGGATCTTCCGTTGACATTTTTGCCACCATCTCCAAGCCCATCTAATAGATTGTAAGAACTGTACCGGCTTAGAGGACACCCGAGGGGTAGCTGAGAATTTCAGATGCAACAGGTTCATAAAGGAATGTGGCGAACACCACGTGGTCAACCAATCCGGTGGGGAGTATTTGAAGTGACCTGTAAATCCCTCATGGATAAAATGCAGCATAGCTGCTACACTGTAAAGTCTAATGTCCAGAAGGTTCAGACCCCCCATCCTTTTGTCAAGTACCAATTTGGAATAGCTAATTTGAGCCCATTTGTTGCGCCAAGTAAATTAAGTTATAATAGAACGGAAGGTTCTTTCATCCTTATTGACTCTCCAAAGGGGAATAGTTTAAAGCAGATACATTATCTTGGGTAGGAATATCATTTTAGTCAAAGCTATCCTTCCCCACAAGCCTAACAGTAACTCCTTCCACTTAACACATAAGGCTTGAATGGTCTCAGTATGATGCTGAACATTGTATTGGTACATAAGTTAGGGATGGAGCTCAGATAAACCCTTAGGTACTTCATTGGTTTCCTCATTGGCAAGGCCAGTCTGCCAAGACTCCTGTCCATTAGAGCCCAAAGGTAAAAGTTCAGACTTGTTGCAAATAACTCGCAAGCCTGATATCCATCTGAAATGGCGAATATGTTCCAAGGTCCTATCCAAATGGAGATGAGAGTGCTCTAAGTATAGCAAGATATCATCAGCAAAATGCGACTCTCTCTATTCCCTTATCTAATGTCCTCTATGTGCAGGTCCTCCCTAATCTTGATGGCTAACGGCTCAATGGCAAGCAGAAAAAGAAAAGGGGACAGATGGCAACCCTGTTGAGTCCCATATACAAGGGAGAATGTAGTAGTGAGTTGGCTATTCACTAAAAGATGAGCCTGTGGGTGTAAATATAGGCTATGGACCCAGTCTTGAAGTCTCCCAGCCCATACTTGCTCAGAACCCAGAATAGATATTGCCATGATATACTATCAAAGGCCTTTTCTGATTCAAGGCCTACAATAGCAGCTGTGCTTCCCCTGCCCCACATAGATTGCAGTGCCATCAGTGCCCTAGTTAGATTCATAGAGGCATACCATCCCAGGATAAAGCCCCTTAATCTTCATGTATTAATAACGGTAGGAAAGCGTTCAATCGCTTAGCTAGAAACGCCACCAAGAGTTTGGAGCCTTGATTGAGAAGAGAAATAGGATGGTAGGAACCTACTTGCAAGGGGTCTTTACCAGGCTTGGGCAAGAGGACCACGTGGGCCATATTAGGGTTCCCCAGGCCCTTATGAGGACTGAGAAGATTGTATGCTGCGCTCAGCATGGGAGATACAAGGTTCAACATTATTTTATAGTACCCCAGCCCAAAACCATCCGGGCCTGGTGCTTTGGTAAGTTTCAAGGACTTTATGTTCTCTGTGATTTCTTTGCAAGTAATGGGGGCATATAAGATATCAAGTTGATCCAAGGACAACTTAGGTAATGAGAGGCCCTGGAAGAAGATGTTGTGGTCTTGACTCATGAAAGATTTGCTGTGAATGTAACACCTCATAAAACTGGACAAATTGTTGCCTAATTTGATGTTCATTAGTATATATTTTCCCTTGAATGTCTTTATTGGAAAATATTACCTGAACCAAATTAGCTTCCCCCCCCCCCCAGCGGTATAGCTTGTACCATTGGTAATAAATGTCCCGAGCTGCTCGTTGTGTAAGGATGGCATCTAGACTCCACCTTAGTTCTTTTAGGGGACTTTTATCTTCTGCGTTCATACTAGCAATGTGTTTTCTACTTAGTATTTGGAATTCTTTGGAAAGGGCTAGAAGTTCAGCCTCCTGTCTCTTTCTCTGCCCCGACACGTAAGCAATAATAAACCCTCTTAGTACCACCTTAGAGGCCTCCCAAAAAAACACAGGATCAATATCTGGTTTATGAATATTGTGATAATAGTCCATCCACTGCTCCCTGAGGTATTTATGGAAAGCTAGGTCGCTGTATAGGTATCTAGGGAAACTCCAACTACGCTCGGTTGGGTCAGATGTGATCTGTAATGTTAAAACTACCAGAAGGTGATCAGATAAGGGCACATCCAAAAAACTTGCATCATCAACCAGGGAGAACAGTGAGGGTGAGAGCAAAAGGTAGTCCAAATGGGCATAAACATTATGTGGGTTAGAGAAAAGAGTATAGTTATGCTCCGTTGTGTGC
This sequence comes from Geotrypetes seraphini, assembly GCF_902459505.1. Classification (NCBI taxonomy): domain Eukaryota; kingdom Metazoa; phylum Chordata; class Amphibia; order Gymnophiona; family Dermophiidae; genus Geotrypetes; species Geotrypetes seraphini. The sequence continues at coordinate 104,300,372 of NC_047088.1, read as the reverse complement.
AAGACCCTCCAAACATCCAGGAGGTTTAGTTGACAAAGAGAAAATTCACCCCTGGCTCCATGGTCTCCAAGACATTTTTTCACTGGGTTACAGTCCAGCGTTGGATAGGCTGTGATTTTAAAGTTCTCCCCCTCCCCCTCCAATGATCAGCTGATATTCTGGGTATAATGTCAGTTTAGCCAGGCGATCTGAGAAAAAATAATGACTATATACATTAGAAGCATATAGATTACAAAACATCTATTTGTGTCCCCAAAGTTCCCCAAGTACTATCACATATCTGCCATCCTTATCTTGAAGAACCTTATGAACATGAAGTGGCAGTTGTTTGTGAAATAGGATGGCTACACCCCTCTATCGACTCCTATAAGTGGAGAAACATACCTCACCTACCCAGTCTCTCCGCAGTTTGCCATGTTCTATGGCTGTGAGGTGTGTTTCCTGTATGAATGCTATAGCAACTCTTTCCCTCTTAAATCAGTTTAAAATATTTTTTTGTTTAATGGGGGAGTGGAGCCCATCCATATTAAGAGTTGATAATTTAAGCTTAACCATGATCTTGGTAGACTATAGTCCTATGCTTGCAAGACATAACATCATATGGCTTAGGTTGAATGGTCCCCCAGCTAGACCACCCAAACCCCCTCTCAAGCTGTAAGACTGCCAGGTATTATAGTGTCTCCCATTGTGTAGGTAGACCACTCAATATTACAGGCATATAGGCATACATCCCTGCACTTATCCCATTCCAGACACAGCTCTCTCGACTCACTCTCTCCCCCTTCCCCCTCCCTCATCTCCCTCCCAACTCCTGAGAGAATCCTTCCCCCAGATGATCCCAATAATCCAAAAACAATAACAAATAAGAAACATAAAAGCATAAAGATTAACATAGTGGGACATCCAGGTTCCAGTGACTGAATATGTCCTCTAACATTAGCCCCGTTCAAGCTTTGATGGAAGCATAGAGCCCAGAGAAGCGCCCCGCAAAGATAGTGCATGTTATTAAATCCATTGAAAGAGAACCTGCCAGATATTGCACACACATTCCCCGCACGAGAGAGGGCAAGTGCCGACCTTGGGTTCCTTGGAAGAAGTTCTAGTCAAGATAGTGTCCCAGGTAGCTGGTAACTCAAGCAGGCATTAGCCCTGCAATTAATAAGTTGGAAAATCAAAGACTAAAAGCCGCACTGGGTCCAAACCAATGGCACGGCTAAAGAAAGCTGTTGAAGCAGACTGGGTCAGACACCCATTAATAGATCCAGTACAGAGAACTTGATTGCCCGATGCACAGGCCCTTAGTGAGGAATATCATGGTAGAGAGTTACAGTCCTGAGTTGATTGGCAATCACTCAGCGGAAGCTAGTTGTGGCTCATGCTCCGGCCAATTATAGAGTCCAAAAATTTCTGTGCTGTTACTTTATCAGAGAGAGTAAATACCTTGCCCTCCCTCCACACTCGAAGGCTGGCCGGGTACATGAGAGCAAATCACATACCCTTCTTATGGAGGGAAGTACAAATGGTGCCATTTCCCGCCTTTGTGTGGCCACCCGAGCAGAATAATCATTATATAAAAGCAGGCGTGCTCCCTCGTATTCCAGTCTGTCTAGTTTTCCATATGCTTTCAGAAGCTGTTCCTTTTCCTGCCAGTTAATATATCTGGCTATTGCTGCTCGGGGTTTGGAGGTATTTGTCGATTTCAGTCCAATCCGGTGTGATCTCTCACAGATAAATGTGGCGGCCGAGACCTGCAGGCCCAAGTGTTCTGGTAACCATCTATGAAAGATATTGTAGTGATCAGATTCTGATAGGGACACCAGGAGCTTGTTGTGGCGTTGCCGGTTTTCTTATTCCTCCAGCCAGTCTGTGAGGGACGCAGTTTGGGCCTGTAAGCCCTCCACTCAAGTGTGGAAACGCTGGGCTTCATTCTCTTGTTTGAAGATATGGCGTTCTAATTCCATCCACCGCTGATTGCAGCTTTTTCAAGTGGTCTTCTAAGGCAGTGGTAACCATTCATGAGATTTCCTGGGCCTATTCACCAACCTGGAGAGGAACCAGTGCTGAAGTGGTCACCATCTTAGGTTCGTGCATGCCTGCCTTACTCTTTGAAGCTTTGGAGGTCTTAGGCAGGTAAATTAAATGAATGGTTGGATAATATCATTATGCATTCCTCATCTTACTTTAGTTTTAGAAAATTAGTAAAAACAAAATTATTTAATCAATTTGTAAGTTAAGGATTTACTGTTTTTCTTTTACACTGTATGTATGTACTGATGATTTTATATTGTGTTTTATTCCCTGATTTTCCAGCACTTCTTGTTGTAAACCGCCTCGAACTTTTATGGCTTTGGCGGTATATAAAAATAAATTATTATTATTATTAGCGGGCATGCCTCACTGCCAGTGTCCCACAAATTAACAGCTGAACGCAGCTCGCCTTGATCTCTCAGTAAGGAAGCTTGGGCGCTTCAAAAACAATTCCAAGACAGGCTTTTTTGCTGGTTTTAAATCCAGGTGCCACAAAGCCTGGCTAAGCACGTCTTGCTAGGTCGAGCGCATCACATGACCCCCCATGTTATCCCTTTTAATTCAAGGGTTGATAATCAATATTTGTACCCCTCATCAAATACGTTTTTTCCCTTCCTGCTGCCACCAGGTTTGGCACCAAAACTGATGCAGATAGTAAAAGGTACCAGGGCCCCTGACTAAAAGGGGCCCTGTTGAAGCACCTCCACACACATCCTCAGACCTGTTGCTGTGTTCAGTGAAGCAAAGAGGCATAGGTACTGTGGCAGTCATCAACTGATCTCATTGCTGCCAAAAAGGATATCACAATAGTGGAGACATCTTTGCACCTCCTTCTTTGCAGGGGACCTGGTGAAAAGAAGAACCATAAGCACCATAGACACAGTTAGAAACTCTTCGACCATGTTTCCAATTTCTCTAGGTCCACTGTATTTTCTGCCAGCACTGTTCATCCCCATAAGCAGTGCAGGCAGTACAACTTGAGTGACCATATAGGGAGCTCTCTCCTCTGCTCCTAATTTCACTTCTCCTCATAGCTTACAAATACTTGTGCTATTGCTTTTACCTCAGGGAGGCAAAAGCAATAGCACAGGTGGAAAGCTCCATCTGTCCACCCTTTTCAGGAATGGGACATTTCAGTGTGACTGTTTCAGTTTTTAATCACAGCTGTTTCATTGTGGCCCTTTAAAAGCAGACCGTGTCATTGCGCTGAGTCTCCCCCACCCCACCCCTAATCTCACCTGAATGGATGGCTTGTGAGGAGTCTGACAGATGCTTTCCCAAGTCGGCCCCATTATGCTGTTGCTCCTCCACCTAGTTCACCTAAATAGCTGAGGAGTCTGACAGATGCTGTCCTCATGCTGTCGCAGATAACTTTATTGAAGCACCAGTGGAAGGCGAGGGAGGCATTGCCCCTCTTTTTTCAAGCCTTGAAGCAATTGGGCCTGAAGCACCAGTTGGAGGGGGTGAGGGGGGCAATGCTCCCTCTTTCTCCAGTCCAATTGGGCATGAAGCACCAGTGTGTGTCCAATTAGGCATGAAGCACCAGTGGGGGGGGGGGGGGACAGTGGGATCTGCTCCAGAATCCTTCTTTCACCTAATTGGGGTGCAAGCCTTCTTTGATATGCCCCCTCTTTCACCACGATATTTGTCCGATGGAATGGCAGCTTCAGCAAGGTAAGCACTCGTCAGCGACAAAATGGCCGTGCTGAACGTAAGTGCTATCTGATAGACTAATGCATAGTATATTTGGGTGTATAAATGGTGCTGATTGATGCATTTCTGCACAGAAAGCACAAATAACTGCATGTCCCCCTTACAGAACTGCCTTTCACATACTTAGGCAGCCTTCCCTGTGAATTAGTGGTTTTTTGAATTTGTGAGGTTTGTCAGGACAATTTGAACAAAGAATTCTCTAATCCCTTTTTATGACTGCCTCTCTCTGTTGTCCTCCTTCCTTTTTCTTCTCTATTTCAGGGGGGGGGGGGGGTTCTCTCTTCAGAAGCAGATATTTTATTTTTCTTCCTTCTTTTTTTCCATCCCCTTTGCGGGTTTTACCAGAGGAGTATCCACAGTAGCCAGACTGCTGCAGAAGAAATGTTGCCCCTTCTTTGATATCTGCAACATACAAATAGCACTAGTGGCCACAGATAGTGCTTACTTACAGATGAGTCACATGGCTGCAGCAGTCAATGTAGAAGCTCTGGCTCAGCTGAAAATTAGCTGACCTCAACTGCACCTCAAACTCCAGCATAATTGGCACATCCATCTTCTTTCTGCCACTATTCATCTTCTAATCAACTTCAGCCTATATTAAAGTGGTAGAGATCCCACACCAATCTCACAGTGGGTGTTTCTTAGCTCTATTGCAAATACTGACTAGTCCTAACCACAGATGTATCTAACATAGGCCCAGATTCACTAACCTGCCCGATCGGACCCGATCCAGGCAGGTCCGATGAATTCAGGAACGAAAAATATGGGGGGCGATTGGAGGAATGCCCCCATCTGCCTGCAAGGATTGCTCTTGTGCGATCTGCGCTCATGCGCAGACCATCTGTAGATGGTCTGCGCATGCCCGTACAAGATGCAACCTTTTTAACCTAAAACTTTTTTTTGTTAGTTTTTAGCCATGCGAGCCCATGGTTTTAACCCGCTTTAAACCCGCTGGTTAAAACCACGGGCTCGCAGGGCGGGAAAGAGCAGGAGAGCTTCGGGGAAGGGCAAGAGAACAGCGATGCGGCAAGAGAGATTCAGAGAAGGGTAGGAGAACGGCAATGCAGCAGGAGAGATTCGGGGAAGATCGAAGCAGAGCAGGATAGCATGCGGGGCGATCATCAGGAGATAAGATGCAGGGCGGCATTCGGGGCGAGCAGGCAGGAGAGATTGCAGGGCAGAGAGCAGGGCTTCCAGTCGGAAAGACGTTTTTGACTGGTCCCCAGCAGTCGCTTCTTCAGGTGATCAGCCAGCCCAGTCGAATCTATAATTTGGTGTTGTGAATCGCATCCCAGCCTACTTTGCATGCGTTTCACCTCATTTGCATGCACGGATTCGAAGCAGATCGCAGGAGAGGTAAGTGAATCAGGCCGGAGGGAAATTTGATAGCAAAGGAGTCGCAAACCGATCGGTACATGATCAATTTGCTTTGTGAATCTAGCCCATAGGCTGGGGAGTTCACATTGATGCTTATCACAAGCAAGAAATGTGATTGAAGTCTGAGAAGTTTCTGCATATCAACCACATGAAGCTTATTATGTCCTTTGAATCTTGCTCAACTGCTCCAGGGCACATCAGTTTTAATTTGGACATCAAGGATAAATAGGATCCCCAAATCTCTGCCACAGAGCAGTGAAGATTTGTTATATTGTTATAGTCTATTGTTTCCAAATATACAGATATCTAATCAGCTGGTACTAACTGCTTTCTGTTATCTATTAATAGCTAACATGCGGTAACCTCTGCATTAAATGAAAGGCACACTCCTTGCCCATTCACCTTCCATTACCCACCCATTCTCATCCTTGTAATGTTACATATATATTTAAAACATTTCTAATCCGCCTTTGTACAAGGCGACTCACAGTATCACATACACAGTTCAGGTTCACATCTTAAAAAATCACGTACATAAGTAAAAATCATAAGATTATACCATCTTAACATATAGATTACATCTCAGCCATTCATTTACTACCATTACTTCACAATAAAGCACAACAGATCTAAAAGCCCGTTAATGTGGAAAATAGCATGCACTAAGAAGGCAATTCTATAAATGGGCACTTATAAGGAGCCTATTCGATAAAGGAAAGTAGGCTCCTAGTTTTCTTTATAGAATACTAACATAGCAGCACAAATAGGCATATATAATTTAGGCACAACCACTTATATCTGTTTGTATCGATTGTTAGAAAATGAGGATATTATAGCATTCTAAATTTACCTGCATAAATGCATACCAGTCATACTCTGTCCATGTATAAATCCATCTCCAAACTGCACCCATCATAATTTAGTTATCATCTTATACAATAACTAGTTTTTTAGCCCGTTACATTAACGGGTGCTAGCAGCCCTTCTTCCTTACTTTTTTCTCCCCCTGTTCAGCAACACCCCCCCCCTTCTCTGCTCCCACTGTCTAGTAGTAGGCCTTTCTCCTTACTTTTATCTCCCCCCTGTTCAACAGCACCCCTTCCCTGCTCCCCATGTCAAACAGTAGCCATTATCCTTTCCTTTTACCTTCCCCCTGTTCAGCAGCACCATTTGTTCCAAATTCCAGCGGTCTCTCCCTATCATTGGGCCCTCTCCTCCTCTTCCCGTTGCCGGGGTGCCTGCAGCGGCGCCTTATGTGGAGCTATCTCCAACGCTCACACTCACTCCCTGTCCTCCTGCTCCAGGGTGCTCGATTCCCCCCTCCCCCCCGAAACAGACGTTACAGTTGATTGTGCGACTGCGTGTGGCGGTCCTTCGCTTCCTGTTTGTCTCCGTGGGCAGCGTTTATTTTTTTTTTGTGTAGGCCGGCATTATTTTTTTTCATTGAGGCCAGCTTCCAACCGCCGCTAAAACCGCTGCATGTGCTATGCGCCGCAAACAGCTGCACACACTGAAAATAGAATACAGCAACGGAGGCACACATCACGGTGGCAGGGATCACGGCATTGTAAGTGTGCATGCGCGCTTAGGGTTTTATTATAGAGGATACTGTAATATGTAGCCAGAATATTAGCATTTACACACATATGTGCACAAATGCCAAAATTCTGGTCATTTATATGCCTTCTTGTCGCCTTCATCATAGAATTACCCCCTAACTGCAAAGGAGCAATATCTAGTACTAGTGAGGACTAACTGCCATGTTAATAATTAATACAGTTTAGTAAACAGGCCCCATTATTGGGGCACCTTGAAACTAACCATGGAGCTTGCAGCACCTATGAGACTCTGCAGGGCTCCACGATAGGAGTCACCGCCCAGGAAAAGGAGTGTCATTGTTAAGGATACCTTGAAACCCTTAGCTCAGTGTGCTGTGGCGGCTAAGAAAGCAAATAGAATGTTAGGAATTATCAGGAAAGGAATGGAAAACAAAGATGAGAATGTTAAAATGCCCTCCATGGTGTGGCCACACCTTGAATACTGGGTGCAATTCTGGTCACACCTCAAAAAAGATATAGCAGAATTAGAAAAGGTATAGAGAAGAGTGATAAAAGGGATGGGACAACTCCCTATGAGGAAAGGCTAAGGTGGCTCCCTATGAGGAAAGTTTGAAGCCATCTTTTCTCAAGGGCTCTTCAGCCTAGAGAAGAGATGGCTCAAGGGAGATATGATAGAGATCTATAAAATAGTGAGCAGAGTGGAATCATTTGTTTACTCTTTCTAAAATACTAAGACAAGGGGGCATGTAATGAAGCTGCTAAGTAATAAGATTTAAAACAAACTGAAGAAAATATTTTTCACTCAATGTGTAATTAAACTGGAATTTGTTGCTGGAGAATGTGGTGATAGCAGTTAGATTAGCAGGATTTTACAAAAGTTTTAGATAATTTCCTAAAACAAAAGTCCACTGCTTATTCCTCGGATAAACAGCATAAAATCTGTTTTACTTCTTGGGATCTTGCCAGATATTTGTGACCAGGGTTGGTCACTGTTGGAAACAGGATACTGGGCTTGATGGACCCTCAGTCTGTCCCAGTATGGCAACTCTTATGTTCTTTGATAGTCAGACAGTGGTTATAATTTATCTACATAAATTTGCACTGGCTACGATGAAGCAGGTACAAATGTACCCAAGGATAGCAGGCACACAGCTTTCAAAATTAAAGTGTGATTGTGTACTATTATTCCCTAATCGCCTACTGCCCTGACTCTGCTCCTTTTAGCCGAATGGCAAAAGTACCTTTGCTGGTCACAGTGGGGGTAATTCTCTAGAGCAGGGGTGCCCACACTTTTTTGGCTTGTGAGCTACTTTTAAATGACCAAGTCAAAATGATCTACCAACAATAAAATTTTAAAAAACACAAAGCACACTGTACACAGAGAAAATGTTAATTATCATTTGTATTCGGGGGTTTTATCACAGGTCAAGGCAGATGACTTTAAAATATGCAATGTCACCTCAGTAACAACTATACAAAAATAGACAAATATACCCCTCCCCTTTTACTAAACTGCGATAACGGTTTTTAGCACAGGAAGCTGCGCTGAATGTCCTGAACTGATCTCGATGCTCATAGGCTCCCTGCGCTAAAAACCGCTACTGTGCAAAATATAGACAGCAGATATAAATAGAGACAGCAGATATAAATTCTCAAAATGGACTTATTTTGATCACTAAATTGAAAATAAAATCATTCTTCTTACCTTTTTGGCTGGTGATTTCATGAGTCTCTGGTTGCACTTCCTTCTTCTGTAAAGCCAATATTTATTTCTTTCTGCCTTTCTTTTTCTCTCCCCTTGCCCCACCTCTTTATTTCTGCCTTTCTTTCTCTCTCCCCCTGCCCCCCCCCACTCTTTCTTTATGCCTTTCTTTCTCTCTCCCCCTGGCCCCCCTCTTTATTTCTGCCTTTCTTTCTCTCTCCCCCTGCCCCCCTCTCTTTCTTTATGCCTTTCTTTCTCTCTCCCCCTGGCCCCCCTCTTTATTTCTGCCTTTCTTTCTCTCTCCCCCTGCACCCCCAAGCGAGTTACAATAATCTAGTTTAGTGATTACTAGTAAATGGATCAGGATGTTTAATGAGGCTGATTCTAAGAACTTTGATAATGATCTAATCATTCGCATCGTGCCAATTTCTCCACTTCCTGATTCTTTCCCTACCCCTACCCCCAAGCCACCAACACAATTTTTTCCTGCTGCTTCCCTGAGCCAGGCCTGGCACGTACAAGCGCCGGACTCACAAAACTTCACTTCCGGCATCAATTCGAACGTCGGGGAGGAAGTTCCAGGCCAGTCAGGCAGTGATTGGCTGGCCCAGAACTTCCTTTCCAACTTCAGAATTGACGTTGGAGGTGAAGTTTTGTGAGTCCGGTGTCAGGCCTGGCTTGGGGAAGCAGCAGGGAGAAAAAGATCGCAAAGGCAACGTGATTGATTCGCATTGCCTTTGCAATCTACTGGTCGATCAAGATCAACCATTTGAGCACCCCTGCTCTAGAGTTTGCCTAAAGTTAGACACAGGGCTCATGCATGCTGCTACTACTACTACTACTACTACTATTTATCACTTTTATAGCGCTGAAACGCATATGCAGCACTGTACATTTTCACATATAATAGATGGTTCCTTTTGGATTGTAACTTGTCTTTTCATGCACAAATTAATGCTTTAGTTGAGAAAAGTTATTTCATGCTATGGAAACTTCAGACAATTAAATTCTATTTTAATTTTTCAGTGTTTACACATCTTTTACAATCACTGATTCTAAGTCTCAAAGGGCTAGATTCACTAAGCAAACTGATCGTGTACCGATCGGTTTGCGACCCCTTTGCGACCCAATTTCCCTCTGACCCGATTCACTAACCTCTGTCCTGATCACTCACAGCTCCGATCCTCTCCTCTCATGCAAAATAGTAAAACCCCATGCAAAATAGCCAAGCGATTGATTCACTAACAATTGCTTGGCTATTTTGAATCTGGTTTTACTATTGTCAAACCCAACTGCTGCAGACCTGTCAGTAACTGTGTTACTGCCTGCCTGTATTTTTTATTAATTTTTTTCCCATGGCATAGATATTTTGCGTGTGTTAAACACGTAAAATATCTGCCTCATAAAAAAAATAAATTAATAAAAGACAGGCAGGCCTGTCAAAAAAATGTGCCCCCCCCCGACCCACAAATTGCAGGAGGGATGCCCCCACACACAAACGCAACCCCGCTGCCCTCCCCCTGAAGAAAAAACCAGGAGGGATGCCAGCTCCCTCCTGTCATCAGCACTAGTGGGCCCAGTCCCTAAATTTAAAAAAACATTCCCGATGCTGCCCCCTGTTGTCCCCCCATCCCGCACGAATATGGCAGGAAGGATTCCAACTCCCTCCTACCATCAGAGTTAGCGGGCCCAGTCCCTAAAAAAAATCATTTGCATGCAACAAAAGTAGTAAATCAATCGCTGTTTCAAAATCTGCCAATAATCGGCAAACAGTGATTGAATCGTTACCTTTTAGTGAATCTAGCCCTTAGACTACTGTAATATTATTTACATGGAGGGGCATAGGGCTAGATTTACTAACCTGACTTCCGTGCCCGATCTGTAGCTGATTCCTGCAGGCCTGACCAATTCACAAAACCAAAAAATTAAAATGAGGGTGATTGTAGGAATGCCCCCTCCAACTGCATGGATCGCTAGTGTGCGATCCCGATGCAAGCGCAGACATAATAATAATATATAATAATATTTTCATATAGTTGTTTTTTGTTTTTTTTTCGATTTTTCAAATGTATACATTGTCAAGTTCAAAATATCAATAAAGAAATTTAAAAAAAAAAAAAAAAAGTTTATATACCGCAGGACTGTAAAGTTCTATGTGGTTTACAAGAATTAAAAATGCTACAGATTGAATAAAACTTACAAAGCTAAAAACTCATAACTAAAACTTTAAAGATCAATCATTGTATAAAATTTTAAAATCAGCTACCTAAGTGCTTCAGGAACAGATATGTTTTGGTGACTCCTAAATTCCTCATAAGTATTAGTAAGCAAAAACAGTTTTTCCAAATCTTTACCCCATAATGCTGCCTGATATGAAAAAAATGTTGATATTTTTCAAGTTTGCATCCAGTCAGAGGTGTCCAACCTTTTGGCTTTACTGGGCCGCATTGGTCGAAAAAAATGTTTCTGGGGCTGCACAAACGTGCAAACTCTGCAGCAAAACAGAGGAGGGAGCCGGCAAGACGGTAAACACCCGGGGGCAGCAGAGGAAAACACTGAATTGTCCTCGACTGGGTCCTCCTCTCTATGGTTAATTAGCCCACCCACCAGACTACTTAAGCCACCTCTGGGCAGCTCTACTAGGCTTTCCTATAGCAGGTGCTGATGTTCCGGAGGCAGGTATGTACATTTTTATTCTGAACTTTGTGGGGGTGCAATGGGGTCAGTGAAAATGGGGGGAGTGTGTGGGGTCTTTACTTTGTCCCTGCAGTGGTTATCTGGTCACTTTGGATACCTTTTTGGCACTTATACCTGCTTTTACATCATCTAACTCACAACGAATAAGTTTTACCTAGGAAGTCTTGTCAAATATTTGATTATCCTTGCAGGACAACTAAATCTAGGTTGGCCCACATCCCACCCTAACCACTCCTCCAGAAATGTCCCTTTCAACTCTAGGCACACAGCAGGATTCAATGGCCTAAAAGTCCCTGGATACGTCCAAAAAGCTGTTTCGATTATTGGCACTTGGACGACCTGTCTTTTAGGACAAACAAGTGCCGACTTGGGCGGGTTTTTAGACATGTTTACATTTTGATTATGAGCCCCTTAGCTTCCCATGAAAAGAATATTAATAGATTACAACTCATCCAGAATACAGCAGTTCGATTGATCTTTAATTTGAAAAAATCCGATCATGGGACAAAGTATTATTGGATGTGCATGGGTTTCCAATTGAAGCAAGGATACTTTTTAAAATGGGCAAGTTGAAGGAGAAATTTGACAACCATACCTGCACAGACTTGGCGGACACTGAGGGACAAGCTTTATCCCCATCATCTCAGCAAAGCTGCCTCTCTCTACCTGGTTTGCATTTCATATTGTAGACACAAGCCAACACTCTGCAAATACCAAGCCTGCAGTGAGAACCAGAATGAAGTAGTTTTGAGCCTTCTATTGCATTCCTTCTTTGTGAGGCTGCATTTCTTCTCCAAACTAGATTGAGCCAGTCAGCCCAGAAACTAGAAGAACTGACTGTATTCTGAGAAGCAATTTATCCCTCTCTCATGGCTGCTGCAACATAGCTATAATAGAGTTGAGAGAGGACCTGAGAAAGGCAAATGAAGTGAAGGTGTTGAGGAAATGAATAAGGTAAGGATGATCAAGGGGTCTAGAGAGAAAGTAATTGTGGGGTCAATAGAGGAAGTCACACATCAGAGCTACACAGTGATATCTGAGCGCACCAAACCCCAGCCCTGGTTGACCCCCAAAATCCATTACCTGTGCTCCTGTGCCCAAGCTGCTGAACATATTTGGCTTAAATCCCACACATATGCCTATTTCATACATTTCAAATCCATGCCGACATCCTTCCAATCTACCCTCTCACTTGCCAAACAAGAATACTACAACCATTTAACTAACCATTGCTGCCTCTTTGCCACACTCAACTCTCCACTCAAAGTACCCCCAACTCCTATCACCTCCTCACTTTCTCCCCAGAAATGGCAGAGTTCTTCCATGACAAGATTCACAAGATCCACCTTGAATTCTCAACCATGTCACCTTCCCCACCACCCCTTCCGGCTGTGCACTCTGCTAACCTCCCTTCAACAACCCCTACCACCCTTTCCTCCTTTTTTGAAGTCACGGAAGAGGAAACTGCTCACCTTCTTTTCTCCTCCAAATCTACCACCTGTTCCTCTGATCCAATTCTTACACGCCTACTTGGAGCCATCATTCCCACTGTCATCCCTCTCATCTGTCAACCTTTTGTTCTCCACTGCTACAGTTCCTGATGTCTTCAAACATTCCATAGGCACACTCTACCTCAAAAAAACCCTCACTATACCCAACATCCCCCTACAACTACTGCCCCCTCTCCCTCCTCCCCTTCCTATCCAAACTACTCGAACATGCTGTTCACCACCGTTGCCTGGACTTCCTTTCTTCTCATAATATTCTTGACCTGCTTTAATCGGGCTTTCACCCTCTCCATTCTACAGAAACTGCCTTTGCTAAAGTCTCTAATGACCAGTTTCTGGCCAAATTCAATGGCCTCTACTCTTTCCTCATCCTTCTCGATCTGTCTGCTGCCTTCGACTCTGTTGATCGCCACCTCCTTGTCGACACCATGCTATTTCCATGGAAAGGTGGATTTTCCATGATCTCTTCAATCCATCTTGAAGACATTCAATTACAAATGGTCACTAGTATTAAAATCTTAGGAGTTATCATTGACCAAAAGCTCTCTTTTCATGATCAGATCAATGCTCCGGATGATTAGATCATTATCAAAGTTCTTAGAATCAGCCTCATTAAACATCCTGATCCATTTACTAGTAATCACTAAACTAGATTATTGTAACTCGCTTTACAAGGGTATCACACAAAAAGTTTCAAGTTTTATTGGACTTTGATGAATCGCTTATTTAGTTTTACTAAGCGAGATACAAAAATCAAAAATTAATAAAATATAAACATGTTTTTACACACAATTTAAAATTTAAAATAATGGGGTAGACCAGTGATTCCCAACCCTGTCCTGGAGGAACACCAGGCCAATCGGGTTTTCAGGCTAGCCCTAATGAATATGCATGAGAGAGATTTGCATATGATGGAAGTGATAGGCATGCAAATTTGCTTCATGCATATTCATTAGGGCTAGCCTGAAAACCCAATTGGCCTGGTGTTCCTCCAGGACAGGGTTGGGAACCACTGGGGTAGACAATTGGACATACAAACCAACTAATACACAAAGGGGAGAGGGGATAGAACTACAATTAAGTATTTTTAAAGTTCAGAGGAGAGACATATATGGAAAGAACAATAGGAAAGGGAATCTAAAAAGGGAAAGAAGAGGAAAGAAAGAAAAAAAAAAGGGTGCAATTAGAAAAGGAATTTTGTATAAGAACCGAACGATTTTAAAGGTTAAAAGCATCTTTAAAAAGGAAGCTTTTTAAATTACTTTTAAAATGGGTCAAATTGATTTCCTCTTTTAGATGTTGTGGCATAGCATTCCAGAGCAGTGGCGCCATCACTGAGAATATATCATGTCGTTGTGTCCCAATAATTTTCAAAGAGGGGACTGTTAGGAGCTTTTGATTTATAGACCGAAGTGAACGTGAAATATTGTAAGGAATGAGTAATTTATCAATGAATTGTGGTTCATTTGTAGAGAGGGTTTTTAAATGATAAAAGTAGAATTATTACAAATTCAAAAAAGTTTGACTACATCACACCTCTTCTGAAGATTGCACATTGGCTCCCAATTACCCATAGAATAACGTTCAAAATAGCCCTAATAATTTTTTAAAACTCGAGCATCCAAAACACCCGCATTTTCAAATAAATTTCTCATACCCTATTCTTCATCTAGAACACTTAGATCAAACGAACAGCACCTTTTGTCTGTCCCATCTTTGGAAGTGATCAATACTCGACGGACTAGTATTTTTTTCAGTTACAGCCCCTCACCTCTGGAACACTTTACCAGCTTACTTAAGGGAGGATACAGTTCTGGAGATATTTAAAGGATATCTAAAAAGTTTTCTTTTGAAAGGTGCTTTTGAAACTTAAGAAATTAGGCAAATACTGTAAGAAACTTTTTCCTTAAATCTAGGTCTATCCTTTATCCCAATCTTACAGCTTTGGTTTCAATCAGTACCCCCTCCCTATCTGTTCTTCCCTTACATGTTCTTCTGTACTATTTTTTATTGTAGTTCTTTCCCTTCTTTCCTAATTGTGAAGTTAGTCTAGTGTATGTTTGATTGCATTTGTTCATGGTTGTTAATTTCCCCTTTTTTATTGCTTAGATAACCGATAAGCGTTTATATCAAATTTTTTTTTAAAAATAAAAACTTGACACCCTGTTCTCACTGGGGTTCCAGGGTTCTGTTCTCTCCTGGTTTGCTTCCTATCTCTCCCATTGTACTTTCAGTGTATGTTACGGTGGATCCTCCTCTGCTACCATTCCACTGTCTATCGGTGTACCTCAAAGATTGTCCTTGGCTTTCTCCTCTTCTCCATATATACCCACTATCTCTGTACACTGATCTCCTCCCATGGTTTTCAATATTACCTCTATGCCGATGACTCCCAGATCTACCTCTCCACACCAGATATCTCTACAGGAATCTAGGCCCGAAACTCAGCCTGCTTGTCTGAAACTGCCGCTTGGATATCTCAACGCCATTTCAAACTAAGTATGGCTACAACTGAACTTCTTATCTTTATACCTAAACTCACCTCCCCCTTCTTGCCATTCTCTATTTCTATGGACAACACTCTCCTCCTTCCTGTCTCATCAGCTCATAATCTCGGGGTGATCTTTGACTCCTCTCTCTCCTCTGCTCAGATCCAAGAAACTGCTAAAACCTGTCGCTTCCTCCTCTATAATACTATCCAAATCACCTTACATTTAGATTACTGCAATGTACTTTTCTCAGGCCTCCCGCACATCCATCTCTTACTTCTTCAATCAATTCAAAATGCTGCTGCACGACGCATATTCCATGAGAGCCGCTAATCTCACATTACCCCTCTCCTCAAGTCATTTCATTAGATTATTAGACCTCCACCCTGATCCTCCCTCTCCATCTGTTTCCAAATACAGTTCAAACTCCTCTTAACGACCTACAAACTCATCACTCCATAGCCCTCCAATATCTCTCCCCCTATGCTCCCCCCCATTCATTGGGTAAGTCCCTCTTATCTGTACCCTTCTCCTCCATTGCCAACTCCAGACTCTGCCTTTTCTTTCTTGCCATGTTGAAAACAGGACCCAACACGGACCGCGTTTCAACAAAAAGTCTTCTTCAGGGGTCTCTGGGGGTCCTATAAAGGTGAGTACGTGGAAAACAATTGTGTGGTGAGCCGGAAGTGAGACACTGTTTCCATTACAAATGCAAACAGTGTCTCACTTCCGGCTCACCACACAATTGTTTCCCACATACTCACCTTTATAGGACCCCAGGGACCCCTGAAGAAGACTTTTTGTCAAAACACGGACCATGTTGGGTCCTGTATCCCTAGCGGACTAGGTCCTTTAAGGCTCTTATGTGGATGATTTATTTTTATGTGGATGGAATTATTTTATGTGGATGATTTCAGTGTACCTTTGGAACTTTAATACTTTCAAATAAAGTCCATTTAGGAACATCGTCACTCCACAGAGTTTTTTTGGTTTTCTCTGGATTTTCTTCTTTGTGGATATTTTGGGGTCAATTCCTTTTGTTTTTTGCTTGTTGCCGTGTTGAATGCTTGGAACAGGCTGCCTGAATCAATACGTCATGCTCCGTCTCTAGCAGTATTCATATCCAAGCTAAAAGCCCACTTTTTTGAAGCTGCTTTCAACTCTTAACTCCCACTCACTGCTATCAGACACCTATACCCATTATATCAATTCCTCTACCAGAATCTCCCCAGCCCTGAGATGTCCTGTCTGTCTGCCCAAATTAGATTGTAAACTAAGTCAAAAACAAAAAAGGAGGAAACACAATTCCAAAAAGGAAGCGTGAAAAATTAAATCCAAAACAATAAACAACACGCTTACATGAAACACTATAAGTGAAATCAAAATAACTATCAAAAAAGTTTCTAATTCATTTTATCATATATGGAAAGGTTGTGCTCAGAGACATGGAGGAAAAAGGGGAACTAAGTCCCCCCAAAAACTCACCACCCAATCATTGCATTCCACTTACAGAGTAATGATATTGTGCAAGGCATCAAATGATGAATGAACACATATGAATACTTATCTTATTATATAGAGTTCTTTGGCCTTGACGTGCCACATTTCATTGTTTCTTCAGGAAGCCAAACGAAACCTTTAAAAGACAACAGTCTTCTATACTGGGTATCAATCTCTGAAACAGAAACCCAAAAATATATTGTATTAGCAAGCTAAACTAACTGAATAGCACTCAAAACTTTACAACTAATATTAAAGTGATTTAAGGCAAAACAGATGACTGCGGAGAATTTATTCATCTCGTGCTGATTTTGTCATCAAAGCTGAGGAAATGAAACACAGATTTCAGGCACGGGGTTACCCACAGACAGTTATCAAAAAGGCTTATAAACGTACTTTATATGCCCAATGGTCCACCCCTCTCAATCCCAGTGCTAAACCTCAAGAGTCTCCTCTCATATGTGTATTACCTCATACACAATATACATTCAGGATGAAACAAATTATTAAGTCTAAATGGAGTGTGTAACGTTTTCACTCCATTTTCCATGCACCCCCACAGTTTGCCTTTTCCAGAGGTAAAAACCTACGGCAAAGATTGATGAAATCTCAATTCAAAATTAGTTGTGGTGGTGACAGCACAACCAGAAGTGGTCATTATTGCTGTGGCAAGTGTAAAATGTGTGATCACAGTGTCCCTTTGATAAATTTGGACCTCCCAGAATGGGTCAACAAATGTGGGGGGGTCGAGTTTTGCCATCTGTGAAATGAGTGGGGTCATCTATATTATCCTGTGCCTATGCTTGAAGTTTTATATGGGACATACAATAAGACCAGTACGAACCCGCATAGGGGAACACAACAGCAGGATTCGTACTCAAACTCTTATTTATTTATTCCATTTTCTATACCGTTCTCCCAGGAGAGCTCAGAACGGTTTACATGAGTTTATTCAGGTACTCAAGCATTTTTCCCTGTCTGTTCTGGTGGGCTCACAATCTATCTAATGTACCTGCAAACTCTCGCAGCCCCCTGTACAACACTGGCTTTTATGCCAGCACACTATACTACAATTGCAATATTCAGTTTTAGTGGTACCATGATTGACTTGAGGTGGTGACCTTGCAAGTTTTTTATGGAGCAGAGAACAGAAATGGATCTACAAACTAAATACCTTATCTCCAGCTGGGTTAAATAATGAAATAGAGTAGCAATCTTTTCTCACATCTTAAAGTGCTGTTTTTTTGTCTTTTTGCAATTCATTTACTGACTCAGTGTCTATATTTTTCATGATCGTGCTGTTTTTAGAGGTATTTTGTCCTGTTTTACCATCCTTAGCAGTAGTGCACATTTTTGACGTCAAGTCCGATGACGCTGCTGACACCTTTTGGCGCAAAGTTTTTTCCCTTATATTTATTGTCAGCGTCTCTCTGCTGCCGTGAGCAGAGGAGTGGAATTTGTTATACATCCATTTGTGAGCTTCAGAAGGTACTCTTCCGTTTTGCCTTAAATCACTTTAATATTATGGTAGTTGTAAAGTTTTGAGTGCTATTCAGTTAGTTTAAATTGCTAATATAATATATTTTTGGGTTTCTGTTTCAGAGACTGACACCCAGTATAGAAGACTCTTGTCTTTTAATGGTTTCGTTTGGCTTCCTGAAGAAACAATGAAATGTGGCACGTCAAAGCCAAAGAACTTTATATAATAAGATAAGTGTTGTTTATTCATCATTTGATGCTTTGCACAATATCATTACTCTTTCCACATATGATAACATGAATTAGAAACTTTTTTGATAGTTATTTTGATTTCACTTATAGTGTTTCGTGTAAGCGTGTTGTTTATTGTTTTGTTTCAAATTAGATTGTAAGCTCTTCTGAGCAGGGACCGTCTATTGTATGTTAAATGTACAATGCTGCGTTCGCCTTTCAGTGCAATAGAAATGATAAATAGTAGAGGTAGAAAGAAAGACATTTTAAAATACAACCCGCTGCTATGCAAGTTGTTCTCTCCTTATCCCATCCAAAAAGACTTTTCCAATCCCTTATCCCCTCAAGTTAGCCCCCCCCCCTCCAAGAATCCAATCCCCCACACACCCCAAGATAATCTCCAACTCTTAATTCCCCCCAACAAATTACCTTGGTGTCTAATAGACCCATGACCCCTCCCCCCCAGATTGTCCTAATGTGTAGTAGACCTCTACCCTGATCCTCCCCCCCCCTCAAAAAAAAAAAAAAAATAGCCCTGTCTAGTGGCACTCTCAACCTCCTGCATTTCAAAATAGCCCTGTCTAATGGCACTCCCAACCTCCAGCAATTCCCACAGGAGTGATGACCACTGTACCATCCTTTTTGAAAATGGCAGCACCTGACTCCATGTGTAGCACATCCTGTGATGCACCATGCATGGTCAGTCTGCCAAATAAAGACGCTTTTGTAACTTTGGGATCCAGGTACCCACATTCGTTTATGCTATGAGTACAATACTTCTTTATCACAGCAAATGGAATGTTTCAATAGAGCTGGCTACTATTGTGTGTGTATTGAGCTACAGCTAAAAAAAAAAGACTGATATGGTATTAACCTTTGACTGCCCTGCAATAATGTAATTGATGAACAAGAATCAACATGTTTATAAGTAGTCTTTTTGTAAATGTAATGCCAAGATCATGGGGATTACTTCATCGTACTTATGCCAGAGTCCCAGTGGTCTGGTGCTAGGGCCATCTAGCTCCACTCATACTATGCTTCTTGCAGGGCTAGAAGGAATTTCCCCTCCTCCTTTGGACTGTGATGAGATACACAAGCAGGGGGCGGAGTCAGATGGTGTTTACATGATCTACCCTGGAGGACCTCACAACCCTATCCCTGTGTTCTGTGACATGACTACAGATGGTGGAAAGTGGACGGTGAGTGCTTGTGGCAAAATACAATACTTTTCTTTTTATTCTACAGATTTTTACACCATGTTCTTTAAGCTCCTCCTTGTCCACAGTTCTCCCTGAACCCTTAGGCCATTGTATTCAGGAATATAACCTCAAATATTAGCTGAGATCTCGTTAGGCCACTAGTTATTACTATTAAACATGGCTCCTGGAGCACAGAGACACAAGAAGTCCAAGGAGCATCTGAGATGGTGTACATGAGAAGAAACTAAAATATACTGTAGTTATTGTGTGTAGTCCCTGGTTTACTCTGAAGCACAAGATGTCTACAGAGGTTCTTCCAAAGGGAGGCTGAGGGGAGGAGAGGGCAGGAGAAAGAGATTATCTTTAAGACCTTATGGTGGGCAAGCAGGACACTTCGGGGAAATTTTTAGAAAGCTTTTTCTATGTGTTAATTCTGTTTTACATGGTGGGAAGGAACTTTATATAATTGCACAACCACCAACATGCATAAAAAGTAGACACATTTTCCACATTACCTATCATTATGCAAACTACAGTAGGCAGAAGTGGAGCTGTGATGTGTATATATATTCATATATATGTGTAGAGTAATATTATCAGATTTATAGCTTTATTAGGGTAGCTGTAAATTTGTGCATTGGCATTTGTGTGCTATTGGGGCTGGATCTGGGAGTCTATTTCATAAAGACACATGGAGGGGAATAATAAAAAAATACGTCTAAGTCCGTTTTGGGCCTAGAATGCTAGTCACCCAAAGTCGAAAATGTCCAAAGTCCATTCTCAAAAAATACATCCAAACTATATATTTTTTGAGACTCGTGTACTTCTACATCCAGCCGTTTAATCATCCAGACCGCTAAGTCTACCCAATTCTCATCCAAAATGCCTAGAACAAGATCTTTGGATGTGGGAGGGGCCAGAAAAGTGATAGACTGGCCACCCAGACATGGCAACAGAGTAGTAGGGCACCTTACAGGGCACTGCTATGAACTTCATAAAAAGGGTGTCACATAAACATCTCACCACAACTCCCTTGCAAATTATGGTGAGACCCCCCAAAACCTACTATAGCCACCTGTCTACAACCCCAATAGCCCTTATGGCTGCAGGTGCCACCTATATTGCAGTACAATAAGGTTTTGGGGGGTTTTGGTGGGTGCACATGTTCCACCACGAATGCAGTAGTTACAGTGGCTTATGGGCCTGGGTCCTTCTCTCTATGGTTCACTAGCCCACCCCCCCAGACTACTTAAGCCACCTCTATGCAGCTGTACTAGGCTTTCCTATATGAGCTGCTGATGTTCTGGAGGCAGGTATGTGCGTTTTTATTCTGATTTTTATGGCGGGGGTATCAGTGATCACTGGGGGAGGGTGGGATCTGTACTTTGTCCCTGCAGTGGTTATCTGGTTACTTTGGATACCTTCTGGGCACTTAGACCCATTTTTAGATCGCCTAAGTCACTACGTATAAGTTCCGTCTAGTCAGTCTCGTTAAACTTTCGGTTATACTTGCAGTATGACTTAGGCCCTCTTCTATCAAACTGCGATAGCAGTTTTTAGTGCGGGGAGCCACACTGAATGGCCCATGCTGCTCCCGACACTCATTGAGTTCCTATGAGTGTCAGGAGCAGCGCAGGCCATTCAGCGCAGCTCCCCGCGCTAAAAATTATCGCAGTTTGATAGAAGAGGGCCTAAGTCTAGTCAGCCTACATCCCGCCCTCACCACTCCTCCTAAAACGCCTCTTTCAGCTCTGGGCATACAGCAGCAGTAAAGAGGCCTAAGCTGCTTTTAGATACATCTAAAACCCGTTTCAGTTATCGGCACTTGGATGACCTGTCTTTTTGATTGTCCAAGTGCTGATTTAGGTGGGATTTTAGACATATTTCTGTTTCGATTATGCTCCCCATAGTATTTATTTATTTATTTGGTTACTTTAGCCTGTCCTCCCAGAAATCCCAGAATGGGTTACAGCAGTATATTCACAATCAAATGATATACACAACTTAAAAACAAATTAAAATACATCAATTAT
The DNA here is from genome assembly GCF_902459505.1 of Geotrypetes seraphini. Classification (NCBI taxonomy): domain Eukaryota; kingdom Metazoa; phylum Chordata; class Amphibia; order Gymnophiona; family Dermophiidae; genus Geotrypetes; species Geotrypetes seraphini. The sequence goes on along the minus strand of NC_047088.1, from coordinate 104,278,857 downwards.
AACAAATACCAATATAAAAACATAGAAACATAGAAAGATGACGGCAGATAAGGGCCATAGCCCATCAAGTCTGCCCACACTATTTACCCACCCTCTTAAGTCTACTGACCCCCTAAAGAATAATTGTAATTATACTGTCACTCTACTGACCCGCTCATTCAGTCCTAGTGACCCTATCCCTTGGCATGACCTCGTAGGGATCCCACATAGGTATCCCATTTGTTCTTGAAGTCTGAGATGCTGCGTGCCTCGACCACCTGCACTGGAAGCTCGTTCCAATGCTCAATCACTCTCTCCGTGAAGAAGTATTTCCTGGTGTCTCCACGAAACTTCCCTCCCCTGAGCTTGAGCGGATGTCCTCTTGTGGTCGAGGGTCCCCTGAGAAGAAAGATATCATCTTCCACCTCTACCCGTCCCGTCATCTAAAAAGAAAAAAAGAGTCCAACAAATTTAGAAAAAAGTTTTAAAACAAATAAGTCTTCAATTCTCTTCTCATATATATCTTCTAGCACATATCCCATACCATTTTAGTCCTTCCTCTGAACCACTTCAATTCTTTTTTATATGCTTGGTGAGAAATGACCTCCATAACTAAACACAATACTTAAGTCTCACCAATGACTTGTACCGGGGTATTTTCACCTCCTTCCTTCTGTTGGTTATGCATTTCCCTATGCATCCTAGCATCCTTCTTGTTTTGTCCACCTTTTTGCTACATTCTGCCACCACCTTAAGATTCTCCGACACTATTACCCTGAAGTCCCTCTTCTCGTCTGTGCACATTAGCCTATCTCCTCCTATCAAACAGTTCCTTTGAATTTCTGTACTTAGAATTCATCACTGCATTTCTTCACATTAAAACTTAATTGTCAAGCATTAGTCCATTCTTCCAATTTTTGTAGATTAATTCTCATGTCCCCCCCCCCCCCAAAGAAAAAAAAGGTTACTTTGGCAATATTGCTTAGGACAGAACTGGAGTTCCATAATGAGAACAAGTACATGCCTCTTCCACTGGCTCACTCAATACACCTCAAAGAGAATTACAAGAGCATCAAGATCTTACTTGGCACCTTGAAATATGATATGACTGAGAGGTCATCAGAGACTTTAAAATGGTGGTACCGTATATACTCGAATATAAACCAGGATTTTTGACCCCAAAAATGGAGGTCCCGGTTTATATTCAAGTCAATACACCCCCCTTCCAAAATTATTGCAGGCCGCCGCCTTCCTGTCCTAATCTCTACCGCCGATTCCCGGTGGAGGTGCAGCGGGCAGGAGCGAACTTTCCAAGTTCCTGCCCCGCTGTTAACAGGCTTCCGCGAGAATTCACAGGAGCCATTAAGGAAGCCCCTCAGCCCTGAACAGCAGCACCAAATCGCGCACCTGCTCATGCTTCTCAGTGCGGCCGAAGACACTCACGGAAGCCTGTTAACAGTGGGGCAGGAACTTGGAAAATTAACTCCTGTCTGCTGCACCTCCACTGGGGATTGGCGGTAGAGGTATAAGGCTAGGGCAGGGAGGGGGGAAGGGTGCAGAGTCTGACAGGGGAGGGAGGGAAGGAAGGGGGCTGGGTACAATGCCTGACAGGAAGGGTGCAATGCCTGGGTACAATGCCTGACAGGAAGGGAGGCCTGGGTATAATGCCTGGGAGGCCTGGGTGCAATGCCTGACAGGAAGGGAGCTGGGTGCAGTGCCTGACAGGGGAAGGAGGGAGGGAAAGAAGGATGCTGGGTGCAATGCCTGACAGGGGAGGGAGGGAAAGGTGCTGGGTGCAGTGCCTGGCAGAAAGGAAGCTGGGTGCAGAGCCTGATAGGGCGGGGTACTTGAATATTAAGCCACCCGACTTATATTCGAGTTAACCATTTTTTTTTTTTTTTTTCTCCCCTTTTGGAGGGGAAAATTGGGTCTCGACTTATAGTCAGATTGACTTATATTCGAGTATATACAGTATTTCCAATGGATCTCAGAGGCAATTTTACCAAATTTCCATATTATCTCTGCCTTTGGAATAGTAGGAACACAAAGATGCACTACCAAGGCAGGACTGCCACAGCGGACCGAGTTCTCTGTGGGGAGAAACCACGTTAAATGGGAACCACTGGTTGACCCCCCAGAATGTACCGATACCACTACTGCATATCAAATTAGGCCTAAAGAAACAATTTATCAGATTTCTAGATAAAGAGTCAGAAGACTTCAAGTACCTTCAAGACATCTTCCCTAATCTGTTTGAGTCAAAGGTCAAAGCAGGTGTCTTCGTTAGACCGCAGATAAAGAAGATCCTAGAGTGCAAGGAATTTCCCAAGAAGCTAACTAGGAATCAGAAAACAGCTTGGAACAACTCTGTCACAGTAGTTTGGGGCCTCCTGGGCAAGCACAAGGCCGAAAACTATGTGAAGTTGTTTAAGAATCTGGGGAAGAATTACAGTAAAATTGACTGTAGGACATTTTTCAAAGTCTATGTAATTGATGCTCATCTTGAGACACTTCATGGGAGCATACTCAAAAGAGAAAGGTGAGCACTTCCACCAGGACATACTGGATTTCAAAAGCCACAACTAAGGACAATATAATGAGAACATTATGGGAGACTACCGTATTTTCACGCATATAACGCGCGCGTTATACGCGTTTTTACCTACCGCGCATACCCCTCGCGCGTTATACGCGTGAGCGCGGTATACAAAAATTTTTTTACATAGTTCCCACCCCGCCCGACGCCCGATTCACCCCCCCCAGCAGGACCGCTCGCACCCCCACCCCGAACGACCGCTCGCACGCGCTCCCACCCACACCCGCATCCACGATCGGAGCAAGAGGGAGCCCAAGCCCTCTTGCCCGGCCGACTCCCCAACTCCCCGACAATATCGGGCCAGGAGGGAGCCCAAACCCTCCTGGCCACGGCGACCCCCTACCCCCACCCCGCACTACATTACGGGCAGGAGGGATCCCAGGCCCTCCTGCCCTCGACGCAAACCCCCCTCCCTCCAACGACCGCCCCCCCCCAAGAACCTCCGACCGCCCCCCCAGCCGACCCGCGACCCCCCTGGCCAACCCCCACGACACCCCCATCCCCCTTCCCCGTACCTTTGGTAGTTGGCCGGACAGACGGGAGCCAAACCCGCCTGTCCGGCAGGCAGCCAACGACGGAATGAGGCCGGATTGGCCCATCCGTCCCAAAGCTCCGCCTACTAGTGGGGCCTAAGGCGCGTGGGCCAATCAGAATAGGCCCTGGAGCCTTAGGTCCCACCTGGGGACGCGGCCTGAGGCACATGGGCCCAACCCGACCATGTGCCTCAGGCCGCGCCCCCAGGTGGAACCTAAGGCTCCAGGGCCTATTCTGATTGGCCCACGCGCCTTAGGCCCCACCAGTAGGCGGAGCTTTGGGACGGATGGGCCAATCCGGCCTCATTCCGTCGTTGGCTGCCTGCCGGACAGGCGGGTTTGGCTCCCGTCTGTCCGGCCAACTACCAAAGGTACGGGGAAGGGGGGTGGGGGTGTCGTGAGGGTCGGCCAGGGGGGTCGCAGGTCGGCTGGGGGGGCGGTCGGAGGTTCTTGGGGGGGGCGGTCGTTGGAGGGAGGGGGGTTTGCGTCGAGGGCAGGAGGGCCTGGGATCCCTCCTGCCCGTAATGTAGTGCGGGGTGGGGGTAGGGGGTCGCCGTGGCCAGGAGGGTTTGGGCTCCCTTCTGGCCCGATATTGTCGGGGAGTCGGCGGTCCTTCGGGGTGGGGGTGCGAGTGGTCCTGCCGGGGGGGGATGTATCGGAGAGTCGGGACAGCGCACGGAGAGTCGGGGCAGTGCACGGAAAGTCAGGGAGGATGAACGGAGAGTCGGGACAGCACACGGAGAGTCGGGGAGGGCGAAAGGAGAGTCGGGGTGGCCAGAGGAGAGTCGGGGCGGGCGAAAGGACAGTCGGGCTGCATGCGCGGTATACCCGTGAGCGCGGTATACAAAAGTTTTTGTACATAAAATCGTGGTTTCTGCGCGCTATACCCGTGTGCGCGTTTTACACGGGTGCGCGTTATCTGCGTGAAAATACGGTATATCTGGGGGCTGATTCATTAAAGTTACTTACAATATAATCACAAATTTCAAAACACTATTATTCACTTCTAAATTTTCTATGGTCATCTTTGTATAACTTCAATATAAATACTTGTTAATTGTGATTCATAAGTTGCTTTTTAAGACTTTATAAGAATGAAACGATAAACATTTGGCATTTTCACGTTTTAAATAGGTAAATTGCAAAATTTGACTATCCTGGTCACAAAATCAAAGTTTTATGGAGATAGATTTTTAAAAATATCTTTTAGGCAAGAGCAATTAGGAAATTACACTTAAGGAAAAATTCTATAAGAGTTGCCTACATATAGGTGTTTAACTTAATTAGTAAATTGACTTCAATTATGAGCTTTAGAAGTTCATAATTGAAAAAAAAATTAATTGGGTGATTGTCACCTATATTCTTAGGTGCGATTCTACAAAAAAATAGGCATCTATCGCATGGCACTTAGCGGCACCTAACTCTAAAGTAGGCTTGTTTAGGGGCAAAGGACTTAGGTGCCACTAGGCACAATTCTCTAAAGGACTTAGGCACCTATAATGTAGGCCTTTAAAAACCTGGCCTACATTACAGGCGCTTAAGTTTTAAGTTAGGCGTGATTCTGTAATAGGCACCTAAATGTGATTGACAAGAGATAGGCGCCTATCTTTTTAGACGCCATTTACAGAATTTCCCCTTTACTGGCCAGGAACAAAAATTGTGTAACATAGGGCTCCTTTTACTAAGCTGCGATAGCGGTTTTAGCGCGTGCTAACGCCAGCCCATAGTGTTATCATAGGATATCTGTGTTCCTAGTTAGTGATTAGTATTTTTAGGTGTGCTTAGCCCAATGGTATATCAAATTTTAATAAACATAAAACACATTTAGGGCCTGGCGCACCTTAGTAAAAGGGTCTCTATATATATATTTTGGAAGAAAGGTAAGAAGGTAGAGATATTTATTTATATTACTTGATATATCACTTTTCACATTAAAATTCAAAGCAGTTTTTTTAAACTAAATACATATCCGTCCTAATTAAATAAAAGAAAAAACTAAAGATCAGAAACTAAAAAGGCAAAAACCAAAAAGCCAGTGTTACCATAGAGTCAATCAGATGTTCAAGAAGATCAACCCCCTCCCCCCCCCCCAAAAAAAAAAAAAAAGTCTCAACTCCCTTCTTAAGGGCTCCTTTTACAAAGCTGTGGTAGCGGCTGCTGCTGCTGCTGCAGTAATTGCTTTGACACCTATAGGGATTTAATGGTTTAAAGTACTCATTGAAATCAGTGAAATCTTTGAAAAAGTACTGGTTTTCTCTTGATCTCTTTCTCATTACCTCTCTGTTCTCTCTCTCTTTCTGGGTTTGTGCTCCTCAGATGATTGTGCCATTTTTACTGTGTCTCATATATGCCCAATGCTTGCTGTCTCATGCAGGTGTTCCAGAAGAGGTATAATGGCTCAGTAAACTTTTTCCGAGGCTGGAATGACTATAAGTTGGGATTTGGGCGGGCAGATGGCGAGTACTGGCTGGGTAGGTACCAGCTCTCTGGATTCTTTTTTTTTTTTTTTTTTTTTATTATTTATTTATGATTTTTGTACAACCAATGAAAATGGTACAGAGAAATACTGAAATACACATATTAAGTCAATACAGACTAAAAACAATATACAGGCAATATACTCATTATTATAGTCCTCAAATGGGGAGGAAGGCAAGACAAAGAAAAACCCCCTGGGGAAAAGGGATATACCAAAAACATAAAGGAAATAGCAGTACTTAGATATTAACCTACTATTAAACTAAATTCCGCTCTAAATCACTTGATTCATTCTGGCTGCAATGGAGTCCCTTTACTCTCTAAGAAAAAACCTAATTGGGCAGGCTCAAAAAATATATATTTATTCCCTTGATAGGTAATAAAACATTTACAAGAAAATCTTAACTGAAAAATTGCCCCCAATGAAATAACTTTAGGACGATATTGCAAAAATTCTTTCCTCCTGGATTGTGTCCATTTCGAGACGTCAGGAAATATATATACCCTTTCACCTAAAAAGGTGACTTGTTTCAACTTAAAGTATAATTTCAACAGCATTTCTTTATCTTGTAAGAATACAAGGGAAACTAGTAATGTTGCCCGACCCAGCAATTCAATTTCAGAGGATTGCAATATTGCTGATACATCTAATTGCTCAGTTCCACCTTCTAATACTTTTTCTTTTTGAGCATTCTTTAAATAATAAATTTTCTGTATAGGTGGAAACTCTCTGGATTCTTTTTGTGTCGTTGTGAGCAGCATCTCTTTTGGGATTTCCATTGTGCAGTGTTCCATGGTAGCAGCATGCCCCATTTTTTCTTTCTCAGGCCTGCAGAATATCCATCTCCTGACTCTGAGGAAAGAATACGAGCTTCGTGTGGATCTTGAGGACTTTGAGAATGGCACAACCTTTGCAAAATATGCAGAGTTCTCAATCTCACCCAATGCCATTAATGCTGAGGAGGATGGGTATACCCTAAATGTGGATGACTTCAGTGATGGAGGAGCTGGTGAGAGACGTTTATATTTATTATTATTAGAGAATATAATTTGATATAAAGTATAACACAGGGATCTCAAAGTCCCTCCTTGAGGGCTGCAATCCAGTCAGGTTTTCAGGATTTCCCCAATGAAGATGCATGAGATCTATGTGCATACATTGCTTTCAAAGCATATTCATTGGGGAAATCCTGAAAACCCGACTGGATTGCAGCCCTCAAGGAGGGGCTTTGAGATCTAACACAATGCAGCACAACCACATAAAAACAGAAAGGGGCACAAAAAACAAAATATAATAATTGGCATACATCATATCAGATAAACTGACTACAGCATAATACCATATGAAGCAACATCAATTATATATATTTTGTTATAAATATATATGATTAGTGAGCTGACCACTAATATCCAGTGAATATTGGCACTAACTGGCTTTTTTTAACTTTTATTTTTCTAATATTTCAAATTTACAATCATTTCAAAATATTCATGATAATGAAATTACAGAAATGAAAAAGAAGAATAAAAACAACAGGAAAATAAAATTGTATTACTACAGACCACAAATTATCAGTAATAGGATCCAAGATATCAAGAAATAATTAATACAAAAGGAAAAAAGAAAATCATTCCTGGAGGCTTCCCCATGTCATTATCTCAGCCCAAGAACAGCAAAATTTTTTTCCTTCCGCCATAGGAATATCATACAGTCACTTTAATCTCCTCTTTAGCTATCAAAAAAATCTACTAAATGTTTAGAGTCAAAAAAAAGTAAAGGTTACACCCTCAAGAAAAATAAGACAAATACATGGAAATTTTAATACAAAATTGGTTCCCAAAGCAATCACTCTCAGCCGATAGGTCAATAATGATTGATGCCTCTTTTGTATGTCTCTCGATAAATCAGGAAATATATGTATATTTGAGCTCATAAACTGCCGATTCATATAGTGAAAATACAAACACAAAACATTATTGTGATCCAACTCCAAAGCAAATGTTACAATTAGATTCAGTCTCTGGGTAACTATTTTGAGAGATGATTCCAGAAAGTCAGTTACATTCACCACCGGATCTGATTTTCCCACGGTCCCGACACCTCCTATTCCTCTTCCAGAAACATAATGAGCTCTTACTATCGGTGGAACTTTGCAGAATCAGACTCCAATAAAGCCGAACTGCTGAACAAATACTTCTGCTCAGTATTTACCTGTGAGGCACCAGGATCCGGTCCACAGCTGCAAACAAGGGAGAGCTTAGAAGACCCGTTCAGGAACTTTGAATTTTCCACCAGCAGCATCTACCAAGAATTGTCAAGGTTCAAAGTGAATAAAGCCATGGGACCGGATAGATTACACCCCAGAGTGCTTAGGGAATTGAGAGATGTCCTGGCAGAGCCATTAGCCGCGCTCTTCAATCTTTCTCTGAGCACGGGAAAAGTTCCATTAGACTGGAAAACAGCTAACGTCATTCCGCTCCACAAAAAGGGATGCAGGTTAGAGACTGCAAATTACAGACCGGTAAGTCACGTCAATAGTGTGTAAGCTTATGGAAACATTGATTAAGCACAAATTAGATATGGTTCTGGACGACAAGAGACTGAGGGATCCCCACCAGCATGGATTTACAAAGGGGAGATCCTGCCAATCCAACATCAGCTTCTTTGACTGGGTAACAAAAGAACTAGATAAAGGAGAGTCCCTAGATGTAGTGTATCTGGACTTCAGCAAGGCTTTTGATAGTGTCCCACACCATAGACTTTTGAACAAGATGAGTTCGTTGGGGCTAGGAGAAATATTAACGGCATGGGTTAAGGACTGGCTCAGTGGCAGACATCAGAGGGTGGTGGTAAATAGTACTTCCTCTGAAAAGTCGGAAGTGCACAGTGGAATACTGCAGGGCTTGGTCCTGGGTCTAATCTTATTTAATATCTTCATACAAGATCTGCCTAAGGGACTTCGGGGTAAAATTGCATTATTTGCCGATGATGCTAAATTATGCAACATAGTGGGCGGAGGTATCATGCCCGACACTATGACACAGGACATAATTTTTCTGGAGCACTGGTCTACTATTTGGCAGCTGAATTTTAATGCCAAGAAGTGTAAAGTTATGCACCTTGGTAGCAGAAACCCATACTCTGAATGGTGAGACCTTAACCACAACTGTTGCAGAACGGGACCTGGGAGTAATCATTAGTGAAGATATGAAGGCAGCCAATCAAGTAGAGAAAGCCTCATCCAAGAAAGCATCCTAGATAAATGCTGGGTTGCATCCGGAGCTGTCAGCCGAAAGCCTGAGGTGGTAATGCCGCTGTATAGGTCCATGTTGAGACCACATCTGGAATACTGTGTACAATTTTGGAGGCCACACTATCGGAAGGATGCGCTAAGAATGGAATCAGTTCAACGATTGGCTGCCAAAATGGTCTCAGGGCTCAAGGATATCCCATATGAAGAAAGTCTAGGTAAGTTGCAGCTTTATTCTCTCGAGGAATGCAGAGAAAAGGGTGACATGATAGAGACGTTCAAATACATTACTGGCTGTATTGAAGTGGAAGAAAACATCTTTTTCCTTACTGGCTCTATGGCAACAAGAGAGCATCCGCTAAAACTCAGGGGTGGGAAATTTCATAATGACACTAGGAAGTACTTCTTCACCGAAACGGTGGTTGACCGTTGGAATGATCTTCCACTTCAGGTAGTTGAGGCCAGTAACGTGACTGACTTTAAGAATAACTTTAAGAACTTAGAGGGGAGGGTTATTTGAGTGGGCAGACTTGTTGGGCCGAAGGCCCTTTTCTGCCATCATATTCTATGTTTCTCATCCAGAATCTTAAGGACCTCCTTCAAATATCATCTCACCTTTTCCACAGCTGAATTCAGAGGGGACTTGGGGAAATTTATAAATCTCAAGTTATTCCTTTTTAACTGATTTTCCAAATAATCAATCGTTCGATGGATTAGAGCAGGGGTGCCCACACTTTTTTGTCTTGCGAGCTACTTTTAAAATGACCAAGTTAAAATGATCTATCAACAATAAAATTTAAAAAAAACAAGAGAAAATGTTATTTATATTTGGGGGGTTTTTCAAAGAGGTCAAGGCAGATGACTTTGAAACCCCCCCCCCCAAATATAAATGATAATTAACATTTTCTCTGCGTACAGTGTGCTTTTTTTTTAAATTTTATTGTTGGTAGATCATTTTAACTTGGTCATTTTAAAAGTAGCTCGCAAGCCAAAAAAGTGTGGGCACCCCTGCTCTAACCCATCGAACGATTGATTATTTGGAATGTGTGTGGCTTCATCATGGGCAGAGCCCTGGGTAGTACTGCCTGAAGAGATTTGTAGGGTATCCATGTGGGCCATCCTTTCTTTATACTTTCAATAAATCTTATGGGGTAGACATGGTGGCATGAATGGACTTTTGGGTCTTCGGTGTTAGCAGTAGACTCATCTGTCCCACCCTAGACTCAGGACTGCTTTGGTATATCCCACTGGTTCAAAACTCATATGCCTTTTGTATTAGAAGGGAAGATTAGATTCTTACCTCAATAATCTTCTTTCTAGCAGAAAGGCATACCGTATTTTCGCGGATATAACGCGCGCGTTATACGCGTTTTTACATACCGCGCATACCCTTCGCGCGTTATATGCCTGAGCGCGGTATACAAAATTTTTTTTACATATTTCACACCCCGCCCGACGCCCGATTCATCATCCGGAAGGACGCTCGCACCCCCACAGCTCGCACCCCCACCCCGAAGGACCGCTGACTCCCCGACAATATCGGGCCAGGAGGGAGCCCAAACCCTCCTGGCCACGGCGACCCCCTACCCCCACCTCGCACTACATTACGGGCAGGAGGGATCCTAGGCCCTCCTGCCCTCAACGCAAACCCCCCTCCCCCCAACGACCGCCCCCCCCAAGAACCTCCGACCGCCCCCCCAGCCGACCCGCAATCCCCCTAGCGACCCCCCCACCCCCCTTCCCCGTACCTTTGGTAGTTGGCCGGACAGACGGGAGCCAAACCCGCCTGTCCGGCAGGCAGCCAACGAAGGAATGAGGCCGGATTGGCCCATCCATCCTAAAGCTCCGCCTACTGGTGGGGCCTAAGGCGCGTGGGCCAATCAGAATAGGCCCTGGAGCCTTAGGTCCCACCTGGGGGCGCGGCCTGAGACACATGGGCCCAACCCGACCATGTGCCTCAGGCCACGCCCCCAGGTGGGACCTAAGGCTCCAGGGCCTATTCTGATTGGCCCACGCGCCTTAGGCCCCACCAGTAGGCGGAGCTTTAGGATGGATGGGCCAATCCGGCCTCATTCCTTCGTTGGCTGCCTGCCGGACAGGCGGGTTTGGCTCCCGTCTGTCCGGCCAACTACCAAAGGTACGGGGAAGGGGGGTGGGGGGGTCATGGGGGTCGCCAGGGGGATCGCGGGTCGGCTGGGGGGGCGGTCGGAGGGTCTTGGGGGGGGCGGTCGTTGGGGGGGGGGGGGTTTGCGTCGAGGGCAGGAGGGCCTGGGATCCCTCCTGCCCGTAATGTAGTGCGGGGTGGGGTTAGGGGGTCGCCGTGGCCAGGAGGATTTGGGCTCCCTCCTGGCCCAATATTGTCGGGGAGGCGGCGGTCCTTCGGGGTGGGGGTGCGAGTGGTCCTGCCGAGGGGGGAGAAGAATCGGACGTCGAGGGGGGGCATCAGGCTTTCAGGATGGGGACAGACCTTCAAGGGGGGACAGGACTTCAAGGGGGACAGGCAGACCTTCAAGGGGGACAGGCGGGGCAGTGCACCGAAAGTCAGGGCGGGTGAACGGTGAGTCGGGGCAACCAGAGGAGAGTCGGGGAGGGCGAAAGGAGAGTCGGGGTGGCCAGAGGAGAGTCGGGCAGCATGCGCGGTATACCCATGAGCGCTGTATACAAAAGTTTCCGTACATACAAGTGTGGTTTCTGCGCGCTATACCCGTGTGCGCGTTTTACACAGGTGCGCGTTATATCCGCGAAAATACGGTAGTCTTGAAGGTCTGCTTACGTATCAGATGAGTGTTTTCTAGATGCTTGGCCTTCTTCTTTCAAACAGGTCTAAAATGAAATGAATACCCAGAAGATCTCCACAGTGTCCAGAGATACCCTCTCCAAGAGGAGAGGTTTGTAGATAGCTCTCTTATGGTTATATTGAGGGGGAAAAACATATATTTTAGCAAATGGGAGACTGCGGGACTATATAAATGTTAGTGCCGGTTGCACTCATATAGATGACTTGCTGAGTTCCACCTTGTTTTGTTTTTTTAATGTTCCTATTGGCACTGGTTTATTTTAGTTGTATTTGAATTATGACAGAGCACCTATTGGCACTGATTTACTTTAATTGTAGTTGAGTAATGACAGAGCAGATTTGGCTTTGACAGGGAGCTCCTCATACTCCTCCACTTTCTTTCTCCTGTTGTAGCGGTTGTCAACTGTTTTGGTATGAACCGAGGAGCACCAGCACAGAGTAGAAATAGAGGAGGCAGAGCTGAAAAAGATAGATGATACCTTCTACACAGTAGCAATTAGAGGTGAATAATCCACTGGTTCAAGATTTGCATGCCTTATTGAGGTAAGAACCTAATCTTTCCATATAAAGTTTTCCAAAGGCATAAATGTTACCAAAGTAGCAGAATTCAAAAGAAAGATATTATGAAAATATTCTACTTCAAAACTGCAAATAAAAAAATGAAGAAAAAAAAATTTTAATTAATGGGAAAAGAGATGAAAATTGCGACAAAATCCCTAGAACAAACAGGAAAAAACTAGAAGAAAGTGAAAATCACAAAATGGTATGCAAATATCACTAAAACTGGCTTTAGCATGTCCTTATGTGAGACTTTCTTGCATGCTTAGGCCATTTTTACTGCAGCATAAAAATAGTCCATTTCCAGTTTTTTTTCCATTATTAACCACATGCTAATTTTACCATTAGCATGTGGCCATTAGTGCATGAACCCCTACTGGCACCTATTTTGTAGGCAGTAATAACAAACGTACTAAACCTGTGCGAATCAGCACATGGCAAGTTTCAAGTTTTCTTTATTTTTGATATACCGTTTATCAGTCGGGTATCTAAATGGTTTACAATAAAATGAGATTGAAAATAAAATGTCAAAATAAAAGAAATATCATATCAAAAGTTAAAAAGTAGGGGAGCATAATCACACTGACGTACATGAGATGAGGGAGAAATGAGGGAAGGTAAGTTTGTAAATACAACAAGATGAAAAATAAAAATAAAGGGAGGTAAGTAGAGAAGGGAAATACATGCACAAAAAATAAGCCTTTACCAAGCAACAGTAAGCAGTAAGGATTAATGCATGTTTACTACTGTTTAAAATCCATGGCCAAAGGTCACACTCGGGCACCACAAGCTTATTTTGGGCTTAGCACATGCCAACCACATGTTGAAAAATACTTTTTATTTTTCATCACCGAGGGCATGTCTGGGGTGGAGAGTAGGTATGCCCTGTGTAAATTGGTTAGTGCATGTACATTGGCATTTGCTGACTAATTAGCGCAGAATTAATGCAGGAACTCTGACTGCCATAAAAAATGGTGACGGGTCAAAAGCGCGCGAGGACAAAGGCGCGCCGACAACCGAGCGCGGACAACTGAGCGCAGGGCTTAATCGAACTAAAGAAAACCCATATTTTAAAGGGCTCTGACGGGGGGTGTGGGGGGAACCCCCCACTCTACTTAATAGGGATCGCGCTGCCTCATGCTGCCATGTTGTGGGGGCGTGGGGGGTGTAACCCCCCACATTATACTGAAAACTTAATTTTTTCCCTAAAAAAACAGGGAAAAAGTTAAGTTTCCAGTATAATGAGGGGGGTTACAACCCCCCAAACCACCCACAACGCCAGCGCGATCTCTATTAAGTAAAGTGGGGGGGTTCCCCACCAACAACCCCCGTCAGAGCCCTTTAAAATACGTTTTTTCTTCGGCTCGATGAAGTCCTGCGCTCAGTTGTCCGCGCTCGGTTGTCGGCGCGCCTTTGTCCTCGCGCGCTTTAGACTATGAACCCTACAAAATAGGTGGTAATGAAGGCTCACGAATTAATGGCTAAACACTAATTTCAAAATTAGCATGTGACCATTAGAAAAAAAACCAAATTATGGCCATTTTAGAATTATGTTAAAAAGTGGCCTCAGCATGCAGGAAACCCACGCAAACCCACGCGCTAAAAACAGCACAGCCCACTTTTTAGTTCAGCTTTGTAAAAGGGCTCCTTAGATTTTATTTTTTAGTGCATGGGTAGCCCAGACAAATTACCTCAGGATGCCTCAGCACATCTCCTGGTATTCCATTTTTTGCTGCAGTAAAGACACGTTAGTGCTTACTGCAGCTTAGTAAAAGGGCCCCTTTGTATCAAAATCTGTAAACTAACTCCCCCTTTTACAAAACCACAAAAGCGGTTTTTAGAGCAGTCCAGTGCCCTGAATGCTCCGCGCTGCTCCTGATGCCCATAGCAACTCTATGAGTGTCAGGAGCAGCGCAGAGCATTCAGTGCTCTGGCCTGCGCTAAAAATCGCTTGCGCGGTTTTATAAAAGAGGGGTTAAGTGAAGCCCTAACAAATTTTGAAACTGGCTGTGATAAAATGAAAAATGTAAACCATGTCAAATATGAAAAATAATCAGGTATAGAAGAATTAGGAGTAAAATTACAAAACAATGTTTAAAATTCACATATGAAAAATTTCAAGGAAAAATCTTGAAAACTCAGAAAAGTAAAAAAGAAAAAAGTACCATCAAAATTTGGATAATCTACAAAATTCTCTTTATGTTCCTAAAGCAGTGGAAACTTAGGGATCCTTTTATCAAGCTGCGGTAGGGGTTTAACGCATGTAATACCGCACGTTAAACCACCTGCCACACTAGCCCAGAGCTGTAGAGTCGAAGTTGGAATCGGAAATAATTTTGGGGTTATTGGAGTCGGAATTGGTGAAAATGTGCCGACTCCAACTCTGATTCCCAATAGAGCTAAATTGTATATCATGCAAATGTTATTTTACAGATAATAATCCCCTCCTTTTATTAAACTGCGATAGTGGTTTTTAGCGCAGGGAGCTGTGCTGAATGCTCCACGCTGCTCCTGACACTCATGTTTTACTTTTATAATATAGGCCCTCTGTTACTAAGCTGCGGTAGAGGTTTCTACCATGGCCTGGGGTGTTAAATGCTCTGAAGCTCATAAGCTTAATAAAAGGGGGGATATTTTGATGATAGTTCTTTGATGATTACAAAATGTAATATATTTTATGATATTTATATTAGTGGAAGTGGTACCTAGAGAATGACACAGGGCCAAAGTTTGTCCCCCATCCCCACCCCATCTTTGTGAACTCTATCCCCATCCCCGCAAACTTTGTCTGATCCCATCTACACAAGTCTCAAATAGTTATGATTTTATATTGAAATCATTTTATTAAAGTATAAAAGAATATTCTATACAACTGTCATTTTATAAATCACAAATACAGAACAAGGATCTACAAACCCCTGTCTCCCTTCCCCCTCACAAATATCCCCTCCACTATTACTACAGCTGAACAATTCAAGTTATTATAAAATGCTGCATAGAAAACTCATGCTAACAGAATGCCTCGGTCACACACACAGAACACAAATGCCAAATCTATAATAGCTGACCAAAAATGATAAACATAAATTAAACCAAAATTCCAAGAAGCCACACCTTGCATGTAGTACAACACCTATATAGATATACAGTATAAATAAAGGAGTCGGAGTCAAAGGTTTATGTACCGACTCTATAGCCCTGCTTAAACCCCATGAAGTTGATATTCACAGTAATTTAACTGGCCAGAAATGGCTCCTGGCCAGTTAAATCACTTGTTCGGCACTATCTGCCACTGAATATCTCCACACCACAGATTGCAAAACTCAAAGCCAGTTGTTTGTCAGTTGTCCAGGGGCAGAGAGTTGGCACTTATTTGGTTAAGTGCTGATATACAACACTTAACCACCTAAGCTTAGGGCCTTTTCTACTAAACCGTGCTAGCGGTTTTAGCGCAGAGAGCCGCGCTGTATGGCCCATGTTGCTCCTGATGCCATATGAGCATCAGGAGCAGTGTGAGCCCTTCAGCGCGGCTCCCCACGCTAAAACCACTAGTGCGATTTAGTAGAAGAGGGGATTAAAGTTAAGCGGGGTATAAGTTTTAAAAATAAAATAAATAATTTTTGTTTTAAATAAAAATAAAATTTAGCAGTTCAATTAGACTATATATAAGACAGTCATATTTTATGAGGTGTCGCCTATGCAGTTATTTGCTGAATATTGGACTTAACTACATAAGAGACAGATGGCTGCTAAACCTATTTAATGCCAGTGCCTGGACAGGGCCCAGCATTGACTATCTGGGAATAACTCAGGTGGTGCCTAATAAACATTCACTGGTGCCAGCAAATTATCAACCCCATGTTTGTACTGTGGCCAAATTCATGCCAGAGTCAATATAACGTGTCTCTGCCTCTCCCCACCATGCAGGGGATTCGCTCTCCTATCACAGCGGTATGAAATTTTCCACGTTTGACCGTGATCAAGACCAGTATGTACAGAATTGTGCTGCACTTTCCTCCGGTGCCTTCTGGTTTAAGGCCTGCCACCTTGCCAACCTTAATGGGCTCTATCTGCAGGGCTCTCACCTCACTTATGCCAATGGAATCAACTGGTCACAATGGAAGGGGTTCTATTATTCCCTGCGTCGCAGTGAGATGAAGATCCGGCCTGCAGTCTAAAGTACTGGGGACAGACTGCAGAAAGAGACACAAATTTGATGCTATATGAGCTTTTCAAGGGAGACAAAGCTTCTGTTACTGCAAACTTGAGGTTTTCTTTACAGCTGTCCAGAAGTATTCTGCTGAATTTGAGTATTTGCAAAAAAAAAAAAAAATTAAAAAAAAGTGTTCTGTAGATATTGATGGGAGAATTTCTCAGAACAGGTGTTGGCAGATTTCATCAGTCTCACAGAAAATAACTCAGCAAGCTTTGCCTTTTATTTGTTTTTTTAAATTTTTTTTCTGTTAAAATCTACATTGAAAAAAAATCTGCAGGTGCAGCCATGTCATGCAATATTTTATCCTGCAAAATCAAAAATCTTTGTTTTTGTGTATTATAATTTTTTATGTTGCATGTAGCTGTATATAAACAATGGCATGTAAAAATGGGGTATATTGCCTCTTCATGTCAAAAATTACAAATGAAACCTAGCATATTGGCTTCTCAATGACAACACACATTAGTGGAAGGAATTTATCCTGTGGATGGCTGGCACTATCTGGTGGCCATTCTGCAGCCCTGGGTTGTTGTTGGGTTTTATGTGTGTGTATGTGTGTGTTTGGTGTATGTATGTATTTGCATTTTTCTTTTATTTCTAAGTACAATAATACAAGCCCACATACTTTCACTTTAAATAGCTATTCATTCTTCCACTGCGTAACATTAGCGCATCTTAAACTCTGTATTCCCATGACACTTTGCAGTAAATAAAGTCTGTACAATGAAAGTTTTTTGGGGGGGGGGGGTTTAAGCCAGTGAAGTCAGTAAATGGGATGTAGGTGGACAGGCATCACCCAAATAATTATTTATACATACTTCTGAGGTAATTTTAAAGACAATTTAAACTCATTAAGGTGAATAGATAATGCCACCTGTTGTAAATTGTAGCATATTATGCAATAAAACATTTGTCCTCAATAAAAAGGACAGGAAAGAGAAGAGGTACTATATTTTATTCAACTTTAGACTTTCTTAATCTGTTTCTTGGTATTATTGTACAATATTAATAAACATTCTCTTACTCTGTTCTTTTTATGCCTACCTGGCAATATGATTATCAGGTACAGGCTGAGTCCTGTTCTGCTTTTACTGTCATTGTATTTTTGGAACTTGTATTTCCAGTGTCTCTAAGACAGGCCTTTCCAATCTTATCCTGGGATCCCACAGCCAGTTTGGTTTTCAGGATAGCCACAATCAATATGCACAAGATAAATTTTAGTAAGTTGATATTTAAAAGCTTAATTAGTCAGTATCCCATACTAACCACATACGGGCTTTGCTTTTGCCAATGGATAAATTTTGGCTTAACAATTCAGGGGGAAGTTATCAAGATGGGGTAAAAGTTGGGTTTTTACCTAGGGTTACTATATGGCTCTAGAAAAAGGAGGACGGATTGAGACATCCGGGTTTTACTTCCATTACTATCAATGGAAGTAAAACCCACATGTCTCTATCTGGCCTCCTTACTTCCATTGCTTTCAGACATTGGAAGCAAAACCCAGATGTCTCAATGCATCCTCTTTTTTCTGGAGCCATATGGTAACCCTATTTTTACCACATCTTGATATACCATGGGAGTTATCAACCTGTGGTATCTCCACACTGCAAGTTATCGACTTCCATGGTATATGCAAACAGTGTTACGGCACAATTCCAGAAGCATTAAGCACGATACTCCGGGCTGTATCTTCAAGGGGCTGTGAATTTTTTTTCTTTTTTTGCTGAAGTTCATAGCAAGGTCACATTATAAGAATTACATAATAATGAGGTGTTTGCATGCTTTGCATCTCATTTCTATGTTCCCCAATGGTAATTTAAATACTACTGTGTCATGGCACTGAAACCTTCACCAGAGCACTTTTTAGTATGTGTTATGCATCAAATAATGTGGCTTAGCACTGTAACACAACTTGGTAACTACACCAATTAGTGGCTTGCCAAAATTGAATCTAGGGCAGATCTTGTTTGTTTATTTATTTAAAATAAATTTTTCAAGCTGCTCAAGATGAAAAAAAAGGTAATTGACAAAATTAATATCTTAAAACTTAATCAAGTGGTTACATAAGAAAGTTTAAAAAAAAGGAAAAAAAAGCTCCCAAAGTCAATGCTCCATCCTTCAACTGTAGAAACATTTTGCAACATAATTGTGTGGACCAACCTATATCAGAGAATATTAAGGAGCTATATGTTGTGCACCTAACACAAGTTTTACCACATGGTAAACATTAACGTGGACCTCTTTTCTGCTCCAAAAATAGCAGAGTACAGTAAAAACCCTGCTTTAGCTCTTACTTCTGGAGTCAGTGGGATCTGGGCATGACACAAGCAGGTGGAGGAGTGACTGCGACAGCCAGTGCAGAAGTTGGTTCTACAGGCTATCTGTCACAAACACCAATGGCTAGGGTTACTACATGGCTCCAGAAAAAGAAGGACAGATTGAGGCAGTCCAGATTTTAGAAGTAAAACCTGGATTGGCTCAATCTGTCCTCCTTTTTGCTAGAGCCTTATGGTAACCCTACCAATTCCATGCCTGCGAGTCCACAGCCTCAAGAGGAATGCTAAGTGCGACTGCTTTCAGGAGTCCAGTATTGTGGCTGCTTTCAGTGGAGGTATGGCAGTGCTTCCCCCTCATTTTTAATCCGCCAATGGTACAAACTTTGACAGTTCTGATGATATAACACCCCCCCCCCGATACATACCCTCCCCCTACCATCAGCCCCCTACAGGACCTAACCAGGGGCCATCTTCTATGGGTATTCTCTTGCTGCTACCACTAGGGGGAATCCTTCCATATAAAGTTTTTATTTGGAAGAATGCACCCTAGTGGAAGTAGCATGAGATTACTTGCTAGGAGGCATAGTGGCCATTTGGGTATAAGCAGAGGGGACCACTGAGCTACAGAATCTGAGCCCTTGGTGGGTCCACAGGGCTCAGAGGAGGGGGAGGTGTGCCTCAGGGGGGGCGAGGGGGATTGTGCCATCTGCGGTCCTTATATGAAAGAATGCCCCCTAGCAGTCATATCATGAGACTACCACTAGGAGGCACGGTGGCCACTTTGGATCCTGGCTGGATGACAGGCAGGGATGACCTGGCAGGGAGCAGAAGAGGAGGACTGCTCCCACTAAGGATCACTGACCTAGACAGAAGACACCCCTTAGCCTAGGTCCTGAGTTTCAAAAGTTAGGGGAAAGGTGTGCCTCTGGAGGGGAGAGGGTCTGGTCTCTGGAGGTTGTGTCATCAGGGGTGTTGAGGTTTATGCAATTGTGGCAGGGGAGGGGAGGAAGATGTGTTGGGAGGAAGTGTGACTAGAAAATCACACAGGGACAGATATTGTGCCTTTCCCTGCAAGCTTTGTCCACATCAACGCCTCATCCTGGCGAGTTCTATCCCTGTCCTTGTGAACTCTGTCTGATCCCATCTGCACAAGCCTCAAACAATTATGATTTTATATTTAATCATTTTTTTAAAGTATAAAAAGAAACAATATTCTGTAGAACTGTCATTTTATAAATCACAAACAATACAGAACAAGGATCAACAAAACCCCTACCTCCCTTCCCCCTTCACAAAAATTCCCTCCACTACTAGGAAACTGAACAAGCCAAATTATTACAGAATGCTACATAGAAAATTCATGCTAACAGAATGCCTCAGTCATACACAGAGAACACAAATGCCAAATACATAATAGCTGGCTGAATATGATATACATAAATTAGACCAAAATCACAAGAAGCCACACCTTGTATGTAGTACAGCACCAAAGAAATAGAAAGCTCCATTTCTTCCTATAGTATGCAAAATATAAGATTGCACATGCTAGGGATGGTGTTAGGGGAGTGCAACTAGAACAATTGCCCCCGGCCAGAGACAGCTCTAAGTCTGCTGGACGCTGAAGGCAGCATGGCCTGACAATGAGCACGGGAGTCCCCTCCCAAATTTATGCCCTGAGCCCCAGCTATGTCTAACACCAGCTCCGGCAGAATACACATTTCAAATCTGACATATTGTAATCACAAAACAGAAAATAAAATTCTTTTTTTCTATCTTTTGTTGTCTGGTCATTTTATTGTTCAAATCATGTTCGTCCCAGACTCTGGATTCTGTTTTCTTTTGCCTTCTCATAACTCACTCGCCAGAGTCTCCGAATCATTTGACATTTCTTCTTTCGCCATGCTCATTATCCATCTCTCATTTCTGTGTACCTGTCATTCCTCATGTTCAACATCTGCCTTTGCTGTGTCCCTTATACTTCCCTTTCCAGTATCCCCTGAGTCTATATCCCCACTTTCATCATCACAGTTCTATGTCCCTATCTCCTAGCATCAGTGTTCCTATGCCCTCCAAGTCCAGCATCTCCCTTCTGTGTTCCTGTTCTATCAACTTCCCTGTGTCCATATATCCCTCCCATTTAGGCATTGCCCCTCTATGTCCATAAACCACCCCCATGTGTTCTTGTCCCTGTGCTCCCCTCCATGCCCATCATCTCTCTTCTGTTTCTGTAAACCTCCCTGTGTCCAGCTTCTCCTCCTTTCCTCTCTACACCAATGTTTCTCTGCCTCTCTCTTTCCTCCCTCCCTCCACTGTGTATTCAGTATTTCACTCCCTCTTCCTTCATCCCCTTGATTTGGCATTTCTCTTTCCCTTCCCTTTTCTGTCCTCTTCCTGCAGGTCCAGCACCTCTCTCAGCACCCACAAGAGTTCAGCAACTCTCCTTCTTACCTTCCCTCCAGCCCCCCTCATCTGAATCCAACATCACTCTACCTTCCCTCCAGTCCCCCTCTTGCAGTCCAGCATCTCTCTCCCTTCCCTCTAGCTCCAACCCTAGGTTTAGTGTGTCTCATAAGAACATAAGAATTGCCGCTGCTAGGTCAGACCAGTGGTCCTCCTGCCCAGCAGTCCGCTCATGCGGCGGCCCCTAGGTCAAGACCAGTGCTCCAAATGAGTCCAGTCTCACTAGTTTAGCATCAACTTGTCCAACTTTGTCTTGAAACCGTGGAGGGTGTTTTCCCATATAGCAGACTCCGGAAGAGCGTTCCAGTTTTCTACCACTCTCTGGGTGAAGAAGAATTTCCTTATGTTTTTACAGAATCTATCCCTTTTCAACTTTAGAGAGTGTCCTCTCGTTCTCCCTACCTTGGAGAGGGTGAACAGTCTGTCTTTCTCTACTAAGTCTATTCCCTTCATCATTTTGAATGTTTCGATCATGTCCCCTCGCAATCTCCTCTTTTCAAGGGAGAAGAGGCCCAGCTTCTCCAGTCTCTGTACGGCAACTCCTCCATACCCTTAACCATTTTAGTCGCTCTTCTCTGGATCCTTTTGAATAGTACTGTGTCTTTCTTCACATACAGCGACCAGTACTGGATGCAGTACTGCAGGTGAGGGCGCACCATGGCTCGGTACAGCAGCATGATAACCTTCTCCGATCTGTTCGTGATCCCCTTCTTGATCATTCCTAGTATTCTGTTCGCCCTTTTCGCCACCGCAGCACATTGCGCAGATGGCTTCATGGACTTGTCGATCAGAACTCCCAAGTCCCTTTCCTGGGAGGTCTCTCCAAGTACCGCCCCGGACATCCTGTATTTGTGCATGAGATTTTTGTTCACAACATGCATCACTTTGCACTTATCCACGTTGAACCTCATTTGTCATGTCGATGCCCATTTTTCAAGCTTGATTATGTCACGTTGCAGATCTTCGCAATCCCCCTGTGTCTTCACTACTCTGAATAACTTCGTATCGTCCGCAAATTTAATCACCTCACTCGTCGTACCAATGTCCAGATCGTTTATAAAGATGTTGAAGAGCATGGGTCTCTCTCTTCCTTCCTGCCTCCTCCATGGGTCCAGCACCTCTCTCCCTTCTCTCCAGCCAGCCCCCCCCCCCTCCCCACCTAGCAGGACCAGCATTTTTTTCTTCCTTTCTTTCCCTCCAGTCCCTCCCCCCCAGTTCCAACACTTCTCTCCCTTCCCCCCAGCCATTGATTCAATGCCTCTCTCCCACTTCTAGCCTCCTAAACATGGGTCCATCTCTTCCTTTCCCTCCAGCCCCCCCCCTTTCGCGAGTCCAGCACCCTCTCTCATCTCTCCAGCTCCCCCACAGGTGCGGCAGCAATGGCAGCATAACACAGCAGCCTCTCCCCTGTGGGTCTAGTGGCAACAGCACAGCACCCCTCATGGGTTCAGCAATGGCATCAGTGGTAGCACAACATCGCTCTCCCCTGCAGGTCCAACAGCAGCAGCAGCAGCACCACCACCACCACCACTACCACATTATTCATAATACCTTATAGAGCTGCTGCCGCTAACAATGATCTGGAGCCTGCTCTGGAGCCTTCCCTCTGATGGAGTCCCTCCTGATGGTGTTACCATGGGTTCCCACATGTCCCTGTGCCATTCTCTAGTGTGCACCATCACAGGAGTGCTATGCTTATTTCTCTTTGGACCAGCATCATATTATCTGCAGTGGCAGATAGCAGGGGTGACTACACTATCTGACACTGCAGGTAATGCGGTGCCCATGCTTTGGCTCTTTGCTCTGTGCAGAAATGCAGGGTATGCTGCCTGAATTTATTGCATAGGCTTTGCTCTTACTGCACATTAACTTGTGTGGTAAGTGCAAATCCTTACTACACTTTAGTAAAAGAGCTCCCAAATCTTTTGAAAAAAAAAGATTTCAAACCAATCATCTTATCCCTTTCAGAAATATCTGCCACATCAAAGGATCTCTCCTCCATGATTGTCCCTTGACTCTCTTAGTAGGAAGGTAATAGCGATTAACAATGGGGCTGCTATTCAGCCCATGCGAACAGCAGTTTGTAAGCCACTGATAGTTGCAGGCTGAATTAGGTCCGGATGTTCAGTGCCAGGCCATGACCAAGCATTATTATTGAATATCCAGGTCAACACAGCTATCTTGAAGTTACCTGGTTACCAGTGCCTGGGTAGCTCAGCAGATAAAGTTAGGACAGCCTTTTTGCTATCCTAGCTTTATCCACTTATTCAGTCTGCTAACCAAATAAATACAGGTATCACCACTAACCACTAGATAAATCCCAGTTCCACCCCTGAACTGTCCCAGCACTGCCTGGATAGTGCCTCGGTGGTCAGAGGAGATATTCCACTAACTGCCCAGTTAAGTACTGCTAAATATCCCCTCCCGATGGGGGCTCAGTGAGGTTTAATTGGGCATGAACCCTCTTGAAGACCAGGCCCAATAAGAATATTGTCTTTAGTAATGACAAGACTTTCTTAAAATAGTTCTCTAACATAATTTCAGGTGACAAGTGTACAGTACATAAGGAAAATTTAAAAATGCAGATTATTGAATCTAAGTTGATTGTTCATTGCCTTAATCTTTGTTTGAATTATTTTATCTTGCCTGGGGGCAGATTTGAATGATTTTATCCTGACTGAGTAGACAGGTCTTTCCTGTTAAATTATGGAGGTTTTTTTCCTTCCTTTAGTTTTGTTTTAAGATTGTAGGCCGCCTAGGTCTTACGAAGTATGGTGGTATATCAAATTTTTAATAAATATACACAATCCTTCCAGTAGCCCCAGCTGCCTGCATGGCAGAAATCTGAGGCTCCAAGGCCACAAACTGATTGATGTGGGAAGAGGGAGCACTGGCGGTCAGGCTGTTCATGCTGCTGCTGTTGTAGGAGGTCTGAAAATTGATGTCTCCTCGGGGGGTTGTCAATCAGGAAGTGCTGCACAGGGGGATAGGAGGGATGTAAGGCTGCTGCTCAGGGGGTTGGGAAGGAGGGAGGGATGTAAGGCTGCTGCACAGGGATATCAGAGAGAGGGATGGATGGAAAGCTGCAGTACAGGGGGATGGGACTTTTTCCCAAGTCTATTAATTTATCAATAGTTTGTCCCAAGGAATCATATAATTGAGCTACTGAAGTCTTTAACATACCCTCGGTTCTTGTTACAAATCTTCAAATATCCTAAAGAGCAATAAGAATTTCCTCCCCTCCCCCCTGAGACTTGATCTTGGAGAATCCTGGCACTTAAGGAAAGCAATCAACAAAGGTTCAGATGTAGTTCTCTGATCTGGGGTGTTCATTGGGCACTCTTCATTCTACAGGGAAACCAAGATACATGCTTTCAGGAAGATGGACTAAGGACTGTTTAAAAATTCTGGGACAGAACCAGCTATGGTCCAAAGATCACTCATTCATTTTGCCACTTGCTTTCACTTCCACAAACTCACAGTTCAGTCCCAAGTTTGTTCTGAACCAATAAAGTTTACTGAAAATCTTTGGTAGTCAAGGCAAGAATAGTGAAATCATTAAGGATGGCAAGTACAAAATAGTAAAAAGGCACAGTTCACCTTGGTTTATCCCCTCCACCTTAGGGTATGAAAATTCTCCCTTTTCTCTCTTATTGGATGAGACTTAGAATTTTAATAGTCAAGGGCAGAAGGATTCCTTTTATAATTTACATGGGGGAGAGTAGGGAAAACAATTACCCTAGAAGGGAAAAATAATAGCCTCAGATTTAGATGCATTTAATTTCAGGCCATTAGCTGAAAACCAGTCTGGACAGCAGTGATTGCTGAAGGTGATTGAAAAGTTAAGAGGAAGGAGGATCTGAATGTCATCAGCATAGATATAGAAGGAAAGTTCAAGACACTGAATAAGAAATGCAAGAGGAGTATGAGGGAGTAGGTGATATTGTGTGTTCCCACAAGATCACTCACTTACTGAGACTAAGCTACCTTAGAGTAGGTAGTCACATCTGCTGCATCAGAGGGGCAGAGCTCACACAGGGAAGTGATTAAATACCTGAGGTAGAACAGAGGTGGGGCCCTGAGTCAAGAGCTCTCTAAGGCAGTGTTCTTCAACCTTTTTACACCTGTGGACCAGCAGAAATAAAAGAATTATTTTGTGGACCGGTAAACTACTAAGACTGAAATTTTAAAAAAACATTTCAGCCCCGTCTTCGCGAGCTCGGTCCCCACAAACCATCTGATCCCATCTGCATAAGCCGTAGTTATGATTTTATATTGAACATATTTTATTAAAGTATAAAAAAAAACAATATTCTGTACAATTGTCATTTTATAAATACAAACTAGTCTTTAAGCCCGTTACATTAACGGGTGCTAGCATAGATGTGTGTCTCTGTATTTCTTTTTTCCTTTTTCTTTCCTTAGCTGCTTTCTGTCTGTCTGTTTCTTTCTTTCTGTCTCTTTCTTTCCTCGGCTAGCTACCACCACCCCTTGCCTGCTCCCCCTGTCCAGCAATAGGCCTCCCTTCCTGTTACCTTCCCCCCGTCTAACAGCACCTCTTCCCTGCTCCCCCTGTCCAGCAGTAGGCCTCCCTGCCTGTTACCTCCCCCCCCCCCTGTCCAGCAGCAACTCTTTCCTGCTCCTCCTGTACTGCAGCACCACTTACCTGCTCTCCCTGTCCAGCATCTGGCTGTTTAGAAGAGGAGGGCAGACAGAAGAGCAGCAGAGGGCCTTAAAGTTCTCTCTGGCTGTGGATAGGTCTGCCGCTGCCTGGAGGAGCTGAAGAGCGGCTACCCAATAAACTATCTACTATAATAAAATGCTAAGCACACATGCGCACTCCTACCTGCATGTTCCGTGATCCGTATGTCCGTGGCAGGTAGGAGTGTGCATGCGCGCTTACGGTTCTATGAGCTTGGGAGGAAAAACGGCACCACACTCGCAGACCCCAAGGATGTTCTCACCAAAGTAATTTTTAAGTTCAGTGGTAAGTTATGGAATTTACCACTGAACTTAAAAATTACTTCGGTGAGAACATCCTTGGGGTCTGTGAGTGTGGTGCCGTTTTTCCTCCCAAGCTCATAGAACCGTAATCGCGCATGCACACTCCTACCTGCCACGGACATACGGATCACGGAACACGCAGGTAGGAGTGCGCATGCGTGCTTAGCATTTTATTATAGTAGATATACAGAGCAAGGACCAACAAAACCCCTGTCTCCCCTCCCCTTCACATATATCTCCTCTACTATCAAGAAAACTGAACAAGCCAAGTTATTACAGAATGCTACAAAGAAATATCATGCTAACAGAATACTGCAGTCACACATGACAGGAATAGTGTTAGGGGAGTGCCCCCTGGTCCGAGAGAGCCCTAAGCCAACTGGAAACTAAAGAAGTACTGCCTGGGCTTTGCAGTCCCCAGTTATGTCTCTAACAGGATATATATTTCAAATCTGATATATTCTAATGACAAAATAGAAATAAAATTATTTTTTTCTACCTTTTGTTGTCTCTGGTTTCTGCTTTCATCTTCTATTCACTCTTTTCCTTCCAGCGTCTACCCTGTCTTTTCAATCCAGCATCTGCCCGTTCCATCCACTGTCTGCCCTCTCCCCCTTCCAAATGTATCTGACTTCTTTCTATGTCCCTCTTCCCTTTCCATCTCTCCTTTTTACATCATTCATTGCAGCTTCACTGCTTTCATTTTTATCTCTCCTACACCAGATCTAGCATCTTTATCCCTCTCTCATTTCTCTGCTGACCCCCTTTCCAGCATCAATCTCTCTCTACTTTCTCATTCCTCTCTCTCCCCTTTCCCTCATCTGATCTCTCCATTCCACCCTGACCCCTTCCCCTCCTGTAATCTCCCTGCCAGCTGTTTCCTTCCTTTTTTCCTTCTCCCTTCCCTCCTCCCCCTATCCAACAGTAACTCTCTTCCCATACCTTTCCCTCTTCCCCTCCCAGCAGCATCTCTCCTTCTACCTCCCTCCAGGTCTAGTAGCAGCTCACCCTTTATCCAGCAGCTTCCCAGCCTCCAACAGTGGCTTCCTCCCCTTCCAGCAGTTCTCAGTACTTGCCTGCAGCAGCGATTTACTTAGGAAGCCTTGGGTCCGTTGCCGCCTCTAAGCAAAGAGGAAGTTGCCGGTGAATCACTGCCCTGGCAAGTACGAGAGCTGCTGGGAGGGAAGACAGCCACTGTTGAAGGCTCCCCTTGATCTTGCTCCCACGCACGCTGACCATCTCCCGTCCACCTGCAGCTCTACGTGCAGCTCTCTCCCTTCCACCTGCACCTTCCCCGCGGCCTTCTTCAGCAACTCAGCAGGGGCGGCCATCTAGACAGGCTGCCGACGTCAGGACCTTCCCTCTCTGAGTCCCGCCTATTTTGTTTCAATTTCCTGTTTCCGAAAAGGCGAGACTCTCAGAGGGAAGGCCCCGACGTCGGCAGCCTATCTTGATCGCTTGATCGCCCAAGGCTGGTTGGAACAGCAGCCTTCCGCCATTACCACTGCAGTCGGCAGGAAATTTAACCGCCAACTCGATCTCGCCGGCCCTGTGCAGACCGGCAGGAATTTTCTGCGGACTGGCACCAGTCCATGGACCGGCGGTTGAAGAACACTGCTCTAAGGGAGTGGCACCTAAGGCTACAGTACCTGAGGGGAGTGCAAGGGAAGAGAAGTAGCCAGAGATAAGTGTTTCCCTGGAGTGGGAAACTGTAAGCTGTTAAATCAGCTTCTTGGAGTTAATGATACATGGATAGAAGACTGACAAGATAGGAGAGAACCTTGCAGGATGTTCCTAAAGTATATACATTTGGGGCTCCTTTTACAAAGGTGCGCTAGCGTTTTTAGCGGACGCACCGGATTAGCGCGTGCTACCCAATAAACTACCGCCTGCTCAAGAGGAGGCGGTAGCAGCTACAGCGCGGGGCATTTTAGCATGCTCTGTTCCGCGCGTTAAGGCCCTAACGCACCTTTGTAAAAGGAGCCCTTGGTGTGTGTCCAGAAGGGACCTGAGATGACATTAGTTGCCAGAGTGTGTGGGTCTAGCTAGGAGCAAGCCCCATGAAGAGTACTGTATTTTATTTATTTATTTAATTCATTTTCTATCCTATTATCCTCCATGCGCTCAGAATGGGTTGCAAGTTAACATATATAGCATACAGATAAACGGTTTACAATTGCACAAGAATGCTTTTCAGCCACCCATCCAGTACAAATAAGGCATGAAATAGGGGTATTAAGGGCTGAGGACTCCATACCTGTCAGTTTTGAGGCAAAACGAGGGATTTAGAGAAGTTGGAGAACTTAGAAAAAAAATTGGGAAATCCAAGATGGCCACAGCGTGTTTGAGGCCAAAAAAATAGTTTTCAAATGTCACCTCAGGGCTGACCAAAAATTTAGAAAATAGGTCTTTGGTCTCCTTCCTCTAAAATCCTAACTGCAGAAACAGTTAAAACACACTTTTCAAGACACCCCCCAATTTTCCACATAGGCCGTCACAGCCTATACTCACAGACTATGTGCTAGGGAAATGGTGCTGCAGCCTGCTTCAGCTCTCTTAAGGTGTAGCTGGATCTAGAGAGGTTCTCTGCCTCAAGCCGTAGGTCAGCTCTGAGCAGTAGTGGCTCGTGGCCAGTAGGGGGTGATGTCTGTGGGACGGTAATGGAATGGACATCAGGACATGATAGTGCAGTATTTTATCGAATTTTTCTAAACAAGAGCCTGTTTTTCGTATGATTCTGGGTAACTCTAGTTAGATACAAGCATATGTGTTAGTAAAGGCCACGCCCAATAGAAGCGTACGAAAAATTGGTGAATAAAAATCTGAATATGGATGTAACCAAGGCCAGAAAAACACACTATTAGGCTAGATCATAAAGGAAATCAGGATTAAGAACTCCATCTTGTATTAAGAATTCCATTTTGGGTTCTGTCTTCTTTGTTCTCTCTGCTTTTCTTTGTTCAGTTTTCCCGCTTCTAGCCTCGTGGTTCTAATTGATACCAGATGTGCCTTAGACTGGGTAGGCAGAGCATATTAGATTACGTATCCCAAACTGAGATATGAGGTATTAAATATGAATGAAATACATAGAATGAATGAAAATACATGGTCTGAATGGATGTGAGGCCCCAAGCAAGTGCTGAATGTGTGGTATGAATGGATTTGTAAAAGAATTTGTATTAAAAGTGAAAGGGTTTATAAAAAGAACACTAAGGAAAAAATCCTGGACGCACCATCAGGAAATAATTAGAGTCAGACACATATCAGTCTCTAGCATAGAAAGGGGGAAAACAGCCCCTCCTTTTCCTCTAAGGCTGACCAGGTTTTTTTAGGTGTAACATGAAACTGTTAGTTGTTCAAATCAGGCTGAGAATATCTCAGTACCCTTTTTAACAAATGCTGATTCTTTTAATATACCTTGTTTGAAAAGGACAAAAAAGAATATTGGATATGTAATAAAATGTTAATGTATATTCAGAAATGAATGTAAACAAAACAAATATGATTTCTGAAACTTTTAAACATGTAGAGGAATTTTCTTTGTCTAACTTTTAAGACCACCTCTGTTAGTTTTGATTGGTCCACACAGCCAATGATGTCATACTGAACTTACGGTATATAATGAGGAGCTTCGAAGTATCGAGTTGAGCTCGTTATCAGAAGGCCAGCATTTTGGCAACTATAACGACCTCCCGCTAACACAACTATTCTTTCAACTATTCTTTTGAGTTTCATGATGAAAAAATAAAAACAATAAATAAATGCGTTATGCATTCATTTTCCATATTTTTGTTATTTTTCACACCTTGAGTGAAAGCTAGCAACTTAATTGGCAACTGCAGCTTTATGAGTGCGCTGGCGTCCAATGCCCATGCTCAGCTTCCGTGCTGAGATCTTCAGGCTGCCAGTCAGATGCTAGAGTGTCATGGAAAAAAAAGGGGGGGGGACAAAGTTGGCATCCTAAGCACCCTGAAGAACTGATATTGATGCCTAACACCCTGCATTCAAGCTCCTGACCAAGACAAGAAAGTGAGGAAGTGCTGAGGGCCCAGAACCCTGAGCTCCACAAATCTTCAACAGGCTGGCAGTACTGGTTCCCAAAGGATACACCTGCCAGCTGAAGACAAACAGCTGGTCCTCTTTAAGCAGGCAGTGGAGTCCCTTGAATCAGGATCTGCGATACTGCACAAAAAGTTTGTGAACAAGACGAAAAGCTGAATAAAGAAATAAACAGAGCAGGTCAGAAAGATACCTTCATGCTTGCTGCAGAAGGAAAAACTGAAGGGGACAGCAGAGAGAAAAGAGTGGTCTCAAACACAAACCCTTTGCAGGGCCACATTTTGGATTTGTTGGTACTGTACTTGGAGGGTTGCAGAAAAAGCACAATTACTTACCATAACAGGTGTTATCCAGGGACAGCAGGCAGCTATGCTCATGTATGGGTGACATCATCCGACAGAGCCCCGATGCTGATGCCTCACAAGCAGACTTGCTTGAAGAAACTAGAAGTTTCGAGTCGCCTGCACTGCGCATGCGCGAATGCCTTCCCGCCCAGTGCACAGGGCGCGTCTCCTCAGTTCAGATAGCTAGCAGAGAAGCCAATCAGGGGAGGTGGGTGGGTTGTGAGAATAGCTGCCTGCTGTATTTGGATAACACTGTTACGGTAAGTAACTGTGCTTTGTCCCAGGACAAGCAGGCAAGTATTTTCACGTATGGGTGACCTCCAAGCTAACCAGAATGGGATGGTGGGAGTGTTGGCAATTTAGGAGAATAAATTTTGTAATACTGTTTGGCCAAACTGTCCATCCCATCTGGAGAAAGTATCCAGACAATAATGAGAAGTGAAGGTATGAACTGAGGACCAAGTAGCAGCCTTGCAAATTTCCTCAATAGGTGTCGATCTGAGGAAAGCTACAGAAGCTGCCATTGCTCTGACTTTATGGGCTGTGACTTTACTGTGAAGTGGTAATCCAGCCTGGGCATAGCAGAAAGAGATACAAGCCGCCATCCAGTAGGAGATCATGCATTTAGAAATTGGATGTCCCAACTTATTTAGATCGAAAGAGACAAAAAGTTAAGGAGCAGTTCTGTGTGGTTTGGTGCGTTCCAAGTAGAAGGCCAAAGCACGTTTACAGTCCAGAGTATGAAGAACTGATTCTCATTGCTTCTCTACATCCTTCTACCTTAGATATAGCTCCAGAAAAACAAGTTCAAGAAATCTTTAATAATAAAACCCTTAGTTAGCGCCTGTGCACTAGGATTGAAACTTCATGCCTCCGCATGCCAGTACAATAGAACCGCCGAGCAGGGAAGCGTCTCAGCGCACGATAAGGGTACAGATGACTAATGAAATGGTGAAAGGTGAGGTGTTGGGACTGGGATCAGTGGGAGGCAGGGTCCGGGCATGGTAGAGGCGGGCCATGGGTGGGGTCAGGGTCAGGGTCAGGGTCTAGGTGGGGCTGGGGTTACAGAGATGCAGCTTTTGGGGCAATCCACTGGCAGCCTGCCCAAAGATTCAGTGCAGTGGCCAGGGAGGAGGTAGGTGGGGGAGTCAGGAGCTGAAGAGAGTGGTCTGAGGATACCATTGGGTTTGAATTGGTGCCGGGTACAAGAGAAAGGGTAAAAAAGGCAGCAAAGCTGGGTGGGGGTGGAATATAGGGACGGGAAGAATGGCCTTGGAGGCAAGGGAAGGAAGGATAGATAGGGATAGGAGGCAGGGTCCGGGCATTGTAGAGGCAGGGCATGGGTGGGGTCAGGGTATAGGTGGGGCTGGGGTTACAGAGATGCAGCTTTTGGGGCAAGCCACTGCCAGCCTGCCCAAAGATTCAGTGCAGTGGCCGGGGAGGAGTTAGGTGGGGATAGTCAGGAGCTGGAGAGAGTGGTCTGAGGATACCATTGGAGGGTGGGGTTTGAATTGGTTCAGGCTCGTGGGGTGCAGTTGGGTGAAGAGGGTTAAAGTGGCAGATGTTGAAATGGGGAGGGGGAGAGTTGCAGTACTGTGGGGAGGGGCAGGGGAGAGATGAGACAGAAATTGGTCCTGGGGTGGGGTACAAGAGAAAGGGTAAAAAAGGAAGAGAAGCTGGGTAGGGACAGGAAGAATGACCTTGGAGGCAAGAGAAGGAAAGATAGATAGGGACGGGAGGCAGGTAGAGGTATGGGCATGGTAGAGGCAGGGCATGGGTGGGGTCAGGGTATAGGTGAGGATAGGTGAGGCTGGGATTATGTGTCCTCTTGTTTATCTTCACAAATATTGTAACCCTACCTGTATCGAGAATGCATACCAAAGAAAGAAACTCTATTAGTCTAATAGTGATACCTATTGACTGGTTAATGGCTAGCATCTATTCTAGCACCCGTTAATGCAACGGGCTTAAACACTAGTCAAACCATAATTTGTTTTTTTGTTTCATTTCATATATATATATATATATATACACCATACGGTTAGCAGATAGCTCCATATACTACAGTGCTGTTGCATTAAGACGTTGATGAGGAACATATGGGACAACTGTTCACATTTTAGTCTAGTGGTGTGGGCCAGAAGCCTGCAACTACTGTTTTCTTTTCCACTACAGAGCAGCCCAAATAGCCCTTTGGCAGTTCCACTGATTTCCATCTTACCTGGGACCCCTGATGAAGGCGTGTTTACCGAAACATGGGCCGTGTCCGGTCCCCTGGTGTGTTTCAAGCTGTTGTTTTTAATTGCATTTGATATAATAAACTGAGCCTGCATCATTGTATGTGCTTCAGCAGTTTTTCTTGTTTTGCTTTCGTATCCTCCACTGCAGACTTGGTTGGTTCTTCTCTTTTGTGTTTTCTCCGTTTATTACTGTTTTCTCACCATTGCCTGCCTACTGTATTCCTAAAAGATGGAGAGGGATTACTGAAACAGACTGATCGAATATAGAACGTTTTCAAACGGCAGGAAATATTAGTAACTCCATCCTCCCTACAACTCTCTGCTCACAAGTACACAAACTGGAGGCTAATGGGAGATGGGCGGGACTGGGCAGAGAAAAAAGCGTAGCGAAACCATTTTACGGCAGGAAATTGTTTTTATTTTCTTGCAAAGGATATATAGGCCAACAAACCACAGGAGGTGAGTGGGAGATATATATTTTGGGGAATAGCTCAACGTTTGCAAGTAGCTTTGCAGAGCTGTTTTGTCTTTATCTGATCAATAAAAAGACTCCCCCACACACACGTCTTTATATTTTTTTTCTTTAATTTTAACCAGCTTTTTGTATTATTTTGGCAAATCTTTATTTAAAGTTTCCTGAATCTGAATCTATGAGAAAAGTCAGATGCAGCTAGGAAAGAAACAAGGAACTTCGTTTGTTTTCTTCCTCGGTAGGAGGACTTAGCAGCTGGATATCCACAGCACTTAAAGACCGCTCTAGACACAGTGGGTTAAGAAATTGGTTGATCCTCCCCTTTCATGCGTAAAACAGGTGATCTGAACCTAGACAGGTAACTGAGAGACACGTAAGCAGAAACTCTTTTCTCTAACCCTCCCCAATACATTTTCGGACTATATTTTAAGATACAGTCTTTGTGTTTTCCAGTGACTATTTGCTCAAAAAGCAGGCGACTCTGTAAGTACTTTGTACTTCCGGCATCTTTAAAAGTGAACACGCCCCTAGCCAGTAAGTTTAAACTTTATTACCACGCAAAGCTGAAAGCTTGTCTGTTTTTAAAAGGCTATTTACAGAGCAATCTCTAGCTTCAGGTATTTGCCTCAGGGAGCATATTTGATGGGTGCATTGCTGGCTCAGTTGGTTGCTGTGCCTTGAGCCATGTTGCTCAGTCACCTACCCACCTCTACATCTGCATCAGTGTGTTTCTGCCCTGCTTGTCTTTTCTCACATTCAGACTTATGGTGGTGCCAGTAACCTTGCAGAGAAGAGAGCACAGCAGTGAAAGCAAAACACAATCTCATCTTTGTGAAGGCGCCCTTGAGCTTTTGCATCCTGAGCCAGTGCCTCACCTGGCCCATGCCTTGAGTTGGCCCTGTGGCTGCCCAATATTGGTGCAGTGGAACAGCTAACAGCTGAGTGACGCTTTAAAGATGTGAGCATGATGCAAAGTCTTTGAGCATCTGTATGTATTCAAAACCTGTCATATCCCATATTGAAAGAATGTGCTCTTTGCAAGAGGCTGGATGCAGCAGGCCTTGAGCATGTTTTTAGTGGAGCATTTATAATAATAATCTGACCGAAGGGTTCACTCATGTACTTCAGAGTTAAGAGCCACCCAAGCCACCTGTAAATTATTTTTAGCAGCCATAGTATGTGTCCTCATCCAAATCTGTTTTTCAAAATAAAATACCTCCCTAGTATATACATGCCTCTTGCAAGCTACATAAGCAATAGTCTAATCCCGGAGGACCATTTTAGCTGTCTCCCAGAGCAACAAGGGGGGTCTGTCATATGTTGAGCATTATCACTAACTAATGTTGCCACTTAGTCACCAGCAACGTTTGAAATTGAAGATCCCAATACATAGGGAGCCCGGAAACCACCACTTACAACCCCTCAACTCAACCAAGATCCTCTGGAGCTCCATCAAAAGTAAAGCATGGTCTGAAAGCATTGGGCTGCCAATGTGCATCCATGAAACTCGGAAGCACCACCTCCCCAACCAACATATAATGAATACCGAACATAGAGTGGTGCGCTTGGATGGTGTAGTTGCCAAACATCTACCAAATGAAGAAGGTTACAAAAAACATTAAGCCCATTAGCTGTCCGAAAGTCTGATGATGGAGTCCCATTCTTATCCACACTGGGTTCCATAACTGCTTTAAAATCCCAGTACCACCAGGGACAAATGCAAATAAGGCATGCACACTGCCACAACAGCCTGAAAAAAATGCCATATAAAAAAGATTAGGCCTATAGATAGTCACCAGTACCAAATCCAACCCCTGGATTTTAAGATGGACCAAGACAAGTTGCCCCTGCGGATCCCGCATCATAGTCAAAACGCAGACATGTAAGGCCTTGCTGATTAAAATCTCCACCCTTGCACTATGGGTAATCCCTGATGCATAAATGACCTCCCTAATCCATTGACTTAATTTTTCATGTTCAGAATCAAATAGATAGTTTTCTTGTAGGCATGCAATAAGAACATCCTATTGGCACTACCCTACGAACATCTGAAGCAAACTTCTCTATTGGATCTTACCATCAAGATGGTGTTTTTGGTGGCAATTACCTCAGCTCAACAATTGTCATAACTACAGGCTTTGTGATGCTGAGATTCCTTCCTCAAAATTTCAGATTCAGTCCCATCTCTCTTACCGAAAGTGGTTTCCAGCTTCCACATCACTCAAGAAGTGTGCTTGCCTGCCTTCAATCCCTCGAGATCGAAAGAGAGTGATTGGGTGTTGAAATTGTTGGATGTGTGTACTCTTACTGTGGGATCTAGAGGTTACAAATGAATTTCGACTGTTGGATCATTTGTTCGTATTGGCGGAGCTGCCCGTAAATGCCGACCTGCCTTAAAAGTGTCCATTTCCTGATGGATCCGTATGGCTATTTCTTCAGCCAATATCAGAAGTGGAAAGCATCTGCCTGTATCTGTGAAGGAGCACTCCACTAGAAGCGCTTCATCATGGGCAGAATCTTCAGCAGAAAAAAATCTGTAGAGAAGCCATTTGGTTCTCTCTGTATATGTTTACAAAGTTTTACAGGAAAGATATGGCAACCAAACAGGACTCCACATTCAGATCATCCGTTCTGTTAGCAGGCTCAGTTGTCCCACCCTAATGTCAAGGGACTGCTTTGATAAGACCCACAGGTTCAGGAAGAATGTCTGTCGCACTAGAAGGAAAGATTAGTCCTATCAGATGGTCATTTGCATGCTTACTGCCTCGATTGTGCTGGGGCATCGGGACATTTTGTTTCTTTCCTTTATCCAGTTTTAACAAGGATGGAGGATGCAACTGCCACGTGGATAAATCTAGGGGGGTATCTGTAGAATCTTCCACACTCTTGGTGCATGTTGCGCTCAGGTTGGTGACTTGTTTGTTTTCACCTTATGTATTGCGAATGGGTAAGTTTTGTTTTATCTGTTGTATGTTACTGATATGAGCAGAACTGACATGTTTCTGGGGGAGTCCCTGTACCCCTCCCTATTCTGTTTCCTCTCCAGAGCTGACCATCTGCTTTGGTAAGAACTGAGGAATTGGAGGACAACCCAGAGGGATGGGAAGCGGAGCAAAAGAATGCTAATGAGGCTCTCTACAAGAGTTCTCGCAAGAAAGGATTGACCAGCAGGTTCAGGAATAGAGTGTCTGTCAACTAGAAAGAAGATTATCGAAGTAAGAACCTATTCTTTCCATTTGGTTCAAAGAAGAGATATTTAACATCAAATAAAGTAATTAAATACTAGGAAGGCAATTTCAAAGATAAATTAGCTCCTAGAAACATCAGGAAATATTTGTAACTTTTTTTGCTACAGGATTGATAAGGTAGGATGTGATTGTTCTGGATTTGCTTTTAAATTGTTTACTTTGATTTGTTGTTCTCTTCTTCCCATGATGTGGGCTATATTGTTTCTTTAATAAGTGTTTGGATATACTTAAATACCTAGCCTTACTAGTTTTGATAGTTGTTTGGATTATTACAAAAATGGATGTAAAACATGGTGCAGAGGTGGGTGTTAGATTTATATAAAGGATCTTGTATTATGCTTATCTGATTTGGATAAGAATTATGAGGGACGTTAAATAATTTATCTACCTCACTAGGAAAGAAAAGTTAAAAAAAAATTTGTTTTTATTTTTCAATATAGTCTCCTCGTAGTTCCATACAGTTCATCCATTTTTTCTGCAATGACATTAACCTCTTTGAAAAGAGTTCTTCTGTTTGATCTTTAGACTAGGATGTCACAGCTTCCTTGACGTCTTCATTACCTGCAAACCACTGTCCACAGAGAAATTTCTTCAAAACTCGGAACAGGAAATCCAAGGGAGCCAGGTCAGGACTATAGTGTGGATTGTTCAGCTGCTGAAACCCACATTCTTGGATGGCAGCATGCGGTTGTTGTGATATGTGTACCGGTGCATTGTGAAGAAACAGAATGCCTACTATGAGTTTTCCTCGTCTTTTCTCCTTGATTGACTCCCATAAAGCGATCATGGTGTTGGCATTAACTCTCCCCGGTTATGGTTGTTTTGTGTGGCATGAACTCCAGAGTCCTCCGTCATCCCAGAAGACAGTTGCCATGAATTTGCCTGCTGATTTTTCTGTCTTGAACCTTTTTGAGGTGGGAGATGCTTATGCTTCCACTCCACTGACTCCATTTTGGACTTAGGATCTCATCTCCAGTCACCAAATGATGAAAAAAATTCACTTGGTCTTCATGGAGCATCTCCAAGTTCTCCTGACAACAATGGATCCTCGTGGCCTTCTAAAATGACATCGGCATTTTTGGAACCCATCTTGCACTAATCTTGGATATGGCCAAATTTTTATGAATTATTTTCCAAACTGTACCTGCCCATTTTTTCAGCTATTTGGGAAACCTTAATTTGTCTGTCAGACAAATTTAAATCCTTGACTTTCTTGTACATTTCTGTGGAAGTTGCTTCCACAGGCTGTTGAGTGTGAGGATCATCTTCAATGAACTCTGTACCCCACTTAAACTACTTGCTCCAAATTTTTACTTTATAGGATGATGGAGTAGACTCACCATAAACTGCAGATCTCCTTTGGCTTTTTCCCTTTTTGTGAAAAATGTTATCACTAAAACGCTGCTCCAAATCTAGCAGTTTCTTTCTTGATTTGCACGAGGACTCTCCTGACATCCTGTCTCTTGGAATGATAGACTCACACTGAGCTGTAACTGTGCATGAGTAACCTCGAGACATGTCACAACATGCACAGACTTGTTTCAACATACTTGCTACTTTCTTTCATACTCGGGTAGATAAATTATTGAACGTCCCTCATAAGTCCTACAAGTAGTTGAGCTTCTATCCTTGCAGTGTGGACTAAAATTTGAAAGGACATGGTCTATAGATGCAGAATGCTCTATTATGTAATGCACTAGTGATGACTTTTATGCATCTTCTGTGGAACAACATCGTCTCATCGTTGTATCTGATCACATCTAGTCCTGGTGCCTATGTTTGGGTTTTTTCCTGCATGGCAATGGGTTTTTGTTGACATGAAAATGGCCTGATTAATGGCAATGAGATTAATGACGTATTATATCAGATATAGATGGGAGAAGGATATATTCTCTATATCCCTTTCTGTAGACTCACACTTCTAAGAATATAAGAAGTTGCCTCCGCTGAGGCAGACCAGAGGTCCATCTTGCCCAGCGGTCCACACCCGCAGCGGCCCCTCAGGCTTAATTGCCTGAACAGTGCCCCTGACTAATTTTGTAACTGCCTCTAATCCTATCCCTATAACCTACCTCTACTCTTATCTGTACCCCTCTATCCTTTTGTCCTCCAGGTACCTATCCAAATCTTCTTTGAAGCCCTGTAGCGTGCTCCTGCTTATCACATCCTCCGGTAGCGCGTTCCATGTGTCCACCACCCTCTGGGTGAAAAAGAACTTCCTGGCGTTTGTTCTAAACCTTCCCCCTTTCAATTTCTCCGAGTGCCCCCTTGTACTTGTGGTTCCCCATAATTTAAAAAATCTGTCCCTGTCCACTCTTTCTATGCCCTTCATGATCGTGAAGGTTTCTATCATGTCCCCTCTAAGTCTCCGCTTTTCCAGGGAGAAAAGCCCCAGCTTCTTCAGTCTGTCAGCATATGAGAGGTCCTCCATACCCTTTATTAGCTTAGTTGCTCTTCTCTGGACTCTCTCAAGTACCGCCATGTCCTTCTTGAGGTACGGCGATCAGTACTGGACGCAGTACTCCAGGTGCGGGCGCACCATTGCACGGTACAGTGGCAGGATGACTTCCTTCGTCCTGGATGTGATACCCTTCTTAATGATGCCCAACATTTTGTTTGCCTTCCTTGAGGCCGTGGCACACTGCGCCGACGCCTTCAATGTTGTGTCTACCATCACCAGTGTTCTCTTTTTGCGGGCGTCTCTCTCACTCGCACATCTCTGTTAGTCTCTTATATCGCTCTCCAGCCTTCACCGTCTCTCATACACACATCTCCCCCCTCCCTGTCTCATTCTCATATCCTCTTCCAGTTTTCACTACGGTACTTACTCTTCTCACCCTGCAAATAGTGCGTTTGCTACCTTCCTGTTGCTGCCATTCTGCTCTCTGTTAGCTTGATTAGCGCGGTGCGAGAAGTTGGGGCAGGTCTTGCGAGATTCTAAACCACGAGACCTGCCCAAACTTCTCACACTGCGCTACTCAAGCTAACAGGGAGCGGAATGGCAGCAACAGGTAGTAAACGCGCTATTTGCTAGACTTGCCGAACTTCCTGCACTTAAGCGGTCTAACAGGCTGGGAGAGAGAGATGGAAGGGTCAGCGGTAGCGGGGGAAGCATTTCAACTAGGGCTTATTTTGGGGTAGGGCTTATATTAAGACCTACCCTGAAAATCATGCTATTTTCGGGGAAACACGGTACTTTTAGGACCCCTGAGGAAGGAGTGTTTTTCAAAACACAGACCATGTCAGGTCCCGGTTTGTAATGCATATTGGATCATATACTTTGGATACATACAGTTTATTGATTAAAGACTTGGTATCTTGTACATCATCTCTGCAGCTTTCTTCTTTGTTTGCTGTTTGACGTATTACTACAGTTACGTTGGATTTTTTTGCTTGTATACACCATGCAGCCCCATCACTCTCCCCTTTCTCTCAAATTCTGCTGCCTGCATGAGCATGGACCTTGATGGCTACACACTTTGGTGTGTGGTATACACTTCAGCCTTGGCGATACTGCTGATTCAGTGACCTGCTCTGTATGTGCAGTGAAACTGCACTGACAGGGTTGAAGTTAGGAGCATGACCCTTCCTACGCAGGGACCCAACCCCCAACCGTGCATCACATGTTGTACTGACGCTTGAGCTGACATTTGTCACAGAGTTGAAACAAATGAAAAACAATGAAACACAATATTTATAGTAACTCCCTCTCAACATTGTTAACACCAGTTAGTGAGGCTGTCTTTGAAAGGATAATGTCTCACAGGATCGATCCATAAGACCTGCGCTGCCCACTGTTGGTGATGGGATACCGGACAGGATAGAGCTTGGACCTGCCTCAGTTTGGACAGTTGTTAGGGTGACCATGACCATCATTGCCTAGACCAGCGTGGCACCAGAAGCTGCTGGATGAGACCCACTATCAAGAACAGCACTTGAGATTGGGCATGTAGTTCCTGTAGCAAATTTCAATGCACAAAGGAGATTTGCTGTAGGTGCTGTTGGACCAGGTCATGGATGGTGGGTCCAGCCAAAGGGCCTGACCCAGCATCAGGGGTATGGGTCTCTCTCAGGGGAGAGGGAGGTGTCTCATTTGCTACCTCCTCATGCCCCTCCAGGAGAGACATGTCAGCCCACATGTCTTCCTCCTCCTGCTCCTCCCCTTCCCTTGCAGATGGTTCCTCTTGCTTCCTGGGAGATGGCCTCATGCTCCAGAGGGGAGGTGGTGGCAGCAGCCAGTTGCTGAACTCAGCATCAAACCCATACACCCAAAACTTCAGAGTTCCTCGAGGATCAATACTATCATCAATTCTATTTAATCTGTTTCTTGCCCCTCTACTGACCCTTGCACAGTCTATAGGTATCACAGTCTTTGTTTCACAGTCTTTGCACATGCTGAAGACATACAACTCATTCATCCCATTCGAGTGACATCCAAGAAATTAATAAAAAATTAGACAAGCCAATGGCTCATTGAAAACATACTTTCGCTCAGCATTACCAAAACTAAAGCACTCCTTTTTTCTAGCAATGACAAAGAAATTTTAAAGAATCATGTTTGCATAAGAGCGATACCAAATAAAATGTCAGTCTTGGAAAGTCCATGTTTATTATTTGTCATTTGTTCCCTATTCATATTAAAATTTTTAATGTACAACGCTTTGTATTCCAGGAGAAGCGTTTTATTAAATTTTAATAAAGTATGAAACATCTATGATTGCTTTGGGACAAGGCAGGCAGAGTTGGTGAAAGGCACTTAAAACAATAGAGTACCCAAGCCCAATGACCCTCTGAAATGTGATCAGAAGGAAATACTTTCCACAGGTTTTCAAATATTGGGATTTCAGAGTTTCACAGACTTTAGTTTTCTTGATAAATGTGCTGAAATAGGTTTCAAAGTCCAGTATCTAATATCTAACAAGGTGCTTCTGTTCACAGGAGATTTAATCAATTGATTGTATTCACTCCTGTTTAATTATTTTGAAGTTTTAATGTAGAGGGAGATTCAGCAGAATATTTAAAGCAAATTTAAAGATAATTTGTGTTAAATATAGAAACTTCAACTCACAGATTGTAGTTATGGTTTCTTTGTTTTGCAGTTTCTAATCACGATATCCTTTGATGACTTGATTTGATGAAGATCACGGAAAGCTTTTTGTTGTAGATGCAGCTCAGAACAAAAGTAGAGAGAAATTGTGCTTGCTTGAAAAGTGCAGGGAGGCAAACGGTTGCCTTTATCCAATCAAAACAGATAAAAATAACTAACCCCTCCCCTTTTACAAAACCATAGTGCGTTTTTTAGCGCTGGCCATTGTGATAACAGCTCCGATGCTTATAAAATTCCTATGAGCATTGGAGCTGTTACCAATGTAGCAGGCACTAAAAAAGTGCTACCTTTTGTTAAAGGTGGGGAGGGTAGTGAAAGAAAGCTCAAAATAAAACTTAGGACTGGTATGCCAACATAGACTGAGCAGATGTACAAATTTGGCCAGTATAAAAACAATTTAACCTGAATCATAAGAGCCTGATGTGAATACAGCCTCTGCCAGCCCACTCTATGTTAAGGTACGATATATAACTCTTTGTTGTCCTTACTGGTGCATGATTTAAGGAGGAGCAATGGTGAACCCATAAGCTGTTGTTTTCCCAAGAGGAATCAGTGAAGAAAGCAGTTTTCTAAGGGGTAACAATATTATAAAGCTGTAAATCTCCACAGAGACAACATTTCTATAAAGATGATTGCAACCAAAATACTTCTTTTAAAAGATCAGGAGCTGGAAAATGTAGGAAAGGGAGAAAAAGCTAGGATTTTAAAAGGAAAAATGATTTTTCCTTGTTTCCAGAGACTTGGTTGGGGATGAGGTCATAAAGGAAGGGAGCATGACTGTGACCAAGGAGATAAGATGATCTGTTTAAGAAAAAAACAAAAACAAAAACATACAATACTTCCTAAGCTTATTGTTCCATTTTTTTTTGACAGTAACTGAGTGGATTTTATTCCCTGATGGAAAACTGAGCAAACTGTATCCAAGTTCTTTTCAACATGAAGGACTTTGACAGGCTGCTGGAGTCCTTGTCTGAGGAGATCACTTGCTGCATCTGCCTAGAAGTATTCAAGGATCCTGTGTCCATCCAGTGTGGCCACAATTTTTGCCGAGCATGCCTGGAGGAACATTGGAGTTCTGGCAACTACCGATGTCCCGAATGTCGACAGATCTGCCAGGGGAGACTCATGTCAGCTGACTTTCGGCTGAAGAGCCTAATGGATAAGATCAAGCAGGCTGAGAAGGAAGAGAAGTCATCTTTGGTGAGTCTGTCTTATTTACTCTGGCTGGTAAAAATCCACTTCCCTTGGAGTAGTCAGTCGTCATTAAGTTGAAAGATGGTCACTGTTCCTATAAAACAAACTCATCCAGTTTCCATTGCATTTCAATAGAGCATTATGACACAAAGGGTGACCACATCAGATGACTGAAGATATGGCAATGGCAATTAACAGTAGGAAGGTACTATGCATAAGCAAGTATTAACCAACAGAAAAGCAAGTTAAAAAAATAGCATGCTTCCAGCACAACACAAAGTTAGTGCTTTGTAGTATCTCTTTGTGTTTCAATATGTCTAGTGTTCTCTAGCACCAAAGAAAATAAACTCTGTCGCAGAGTTAATTAGA
Source organism: Geotrypetes seraphini (assembly GCF_902459505.1). Lineage (NCBI taxonomy): Eukaryota > Metazoa > Chordata > Amphibia > Gymnophiona > Dermophiidae > Geotrypetes > Geotrypetes seraphini. Next base: position 104,235,676 of record NC_047088.1, on the reverse strand, counting down.
ATATCACATACAATAAAACCTTGGTTTACGAGCATAATTTGTTCCAAAAACATATTTGTAATCCAAAACACTCATATATCAAAGCAAATTTCCCCATAAGAAATAATGGAAACTCAAGACGATTTCATTCCACAACTCAAAAACTTTAATACAAAATACTATATGTACTTGTATTGCAAGACCTTGCTCATTTAGAATAGAATAGAAAAGAATAATCACTACACTCCCTCAGCGTCAGAGGGAGAAGAACCATTGTGATGAAGTGATGCGTGTATACTGTATGTACTCGTATTGCAAGCCTTCTCGTTTAGAACAGTCACTACACTCTGGCAGTGCCAGAGAAAGAACTATTGGCTTAGTTGTGATAATGTGATCTGTGTATACCGTATGTACTTGTATTGCAAGACCTTGCTTGTTTTTAAAGTTAAAATTTAATAAAATGTTTTGCTTGTCTTGCAAAACACTTGCATACCAAGTTACTTACAATCCAAAGTTTTACTGTAATTCTGAGGAGAAGGAGGGTTAATCTGTCAAGCATTATTAGTGCCCCATTTCTGCCTACCTCTTTCAGAATACAGTTTATGTAGGCTTTTTTTCACTAATAAAGCAAGTTCTTTCATTCTACAGTGTTCTCAAAACATGCAGCTAGTTCCCAAAACAAAATGCTATCAGCTATAATACACGCACACCTGTCAGCTAATGGTTGAGACAATATTCATCTAAGACCTGCTGATTTCATTGTACTAGAGAAGCTGATGCATACAATTCTTCATTGTTTGGTGTGATCCCCCTCCCCCATGCTATGCCTGGGCTTTACTACCGTGTTTCCACAAAAATAAGACACTGTCTTATATTAATTTTGGACCCAAAAAAACACACTAGGTCTTATTTTCGGGGAAACACGGTAAATAACAGCATTTCTACAGGAAGATAAATATCCAGTTCTGGTTTTTGAACTTACATCTCCCAGGGTGCAGTTGTGGGACCTGTGGTCCTCTGTCCATGTAGGGTTGGCACTGATGGCACCAGAATCAGGAAAGTGCAGCATCTTTGTATTTCGCCGAACCCCCGCTGACCCTTCCATTGTCTGGCGCATCACTGTGATGTCATCAGCAACGTGGCACACGGAACGCCCCGGCGGGAGAAGGCCGCAAAGCAGCCTGATTAGATTGCTGCTGATGCTGCCATTCGCAAGGTATATCCGTCTTGTGGTCGGCGGCGTTCTAATGGGAGGGAGAGATGGAAGTGTCGGCGGGGGTTCGGAGGCGTGGTGAGGAGGGGCGGGGGAAGCACTGCTGCCAGCAACTAGGGCTTAATTTTGGGGTAGGGCTTATATCATGCTAGGGCTTATTTTTGGGGTAGGGCTTATTTTCGGGGAAACGGGGTAATATCAACAAGTTCTCACTTTGTGTGCCATAAACAATATTAAGATTCTGACCCTTTTATTCTTTAAACATGGGCTCTTATGGGTGGTAGGGGGGATCTATTCCTTCTCACGTACTAGCTGTAAAAGGATCACTTTCTCAACTACCTTGAATGTAAATGGTAGATTTGATACAGGGTAGCAGCTAGCTGTAAATGTAGGGTCAAAACTACCATTCTTAAAGTTGGGTGGGTGTTGGCCTCTTTCCAAACTTCTGGTACCTGACTTGTATCCAGATTGGCAATTATCATACCAATAAACCAAGGATGGGGACACAAGTAAGGATGGCAATGGATTGAACTAAAGAATGACATGGGGAAAAAATTTGTCTCCGTCACCGCCTCGTCCCTGCAACCACCATCCCTGTCACCGCCCCGTCCCTGCGACCACCATCCCTATCACCGCCCCGTCCTCGCGACTACTGTCCTCGCCCCGTCGCCATCACCACAACCACTGTCCCCGCGATCACTGTGCCCGCCACGTCCCCACGACTACTGTCCACTCTCTCCTTCCTAATGTGAGGAAACATGAACGATCACGGATCGCTTGGTCCAGAAGCACCCTCCTGCCCGATCGCCGCATCCTGCCATCTCCCTCCCTCCACCTCAACTTAGGTGCCTGCCGAGTCTGACTTTAATTCTTCTCCCAGCCACACGCTTTCGATAAGCCACGCGCACGGCTGCTTGAGCTGTTGAATCTTCTCCTCTGACCCAGCTTCCTGTTTCCGGTTGCATCAGAGGAGATTCAACAATTCAAGCAGCTGCGCACGCGCGACTTATTGAAAGTGTGCTGGCTGGGAGAAGAATTAAACTCAGATTCGGCAAGCACCTAAGGTGAGGTGGAGGGGAGGGAGATGGCAGGACGTGGGATGCGGTGATCGGGTGGGGATGCTGGACCGATCGATCCATGCTGGCTTCACTGCAGAGACGAGACCATTCACCGCTCCACGGGGCGGTGAATGGCCTTGTCCCCGTCCCCGCAGCGACCACTAATTTTCTCTTCCCATTTCGGCGGGTACCCGCGGCTACTTGTGGCTAGCCGCCGGTAACAACCACCGTGTCATTCTCTAGATTGAACCACAAAGTAGTAGCCCTCTTAGAAGTCAGTGCACATATACCTTACCTTAGGTGAACATAACCATTTTATTCAGGTCAAGTTCATGTTTCCTATAGAATTTCCTAATTGCTGTTACTATTGATGTAGCATCACATGCTTCCAACTGTAGCATCCCACCAAATGATGTCCTATACTCATTTGAATTGACTGGCCGATACTTAAAGTAGAGTATTAAGTACTAAGTATTAAGTACTAACATAGTATACTAACATACTTCGCCATGTGCTCACTGATATCTTGAACAGAGAGCATGGAGATATTTATCTTAATGGCCAGCACAACACTGTCGACAAGAGCCTTAATTTCATCAGGACTGGAAAGCTTCCGTTCATTACTAATTTGCCTGTTTTCTTTTTGGTTGGACATTCAAGCAACGTTAACCAGTCCCCCTCTTAAATTCAAATTTTTACTTCTGAGTTTCCTAATACTGTCGGTATGAGATATACTTGATAGATGGCGTTTCAGAAAGTCCAGTTTCCAAACATCATCCCATATTTTTCCAGTAGAGAATTTTCCAGTTGCTTTGGCATCTTGACAATAACAACACACAACTCCATCGTCTTCGTCATAGGTAAATATTTCACATAGTCGAACACGCATTATATTTCGAGATTCCGGTGTCTCCGTTTCAACAATTTCTTCAAGCCATTCAGACCTAAAAACTGTTGCAGCTCTCTTGCGTTTTACACTTTTCACCATTCGCGGTTTAGACATTTTAAAAGTTATATCTGGTTGCAATTTAATAAATGAATACAGTTATACAACCGCAGTACCACGGTGCACACTACGATTCCACGAAATAAACAATATGACGGAACTTCAGGAAGTCAAAGAATTGGAAGTGTTTCATATCCTATGGGCCAAAGGCTATGGCCCTATGGGGCACGTGACGTGTCAAGTTCAACTGCCAAAGATAACGGAATCATGTGAATGACTTAAAATTTATATTATAGCGCTTCAATAAATGTGATAAATGGGAAATCGGAACACTGGTCTTCTGCAACATTTCATTTTAGGCAAAAATTTATTTTTTTGTGCATGCTATTTTAATTTGTGTGCGCGGGTTCGGCAAGTTGTGTGCGCGTGCACAAGTGCACAGCTTAGAGGGAACATTGATTAAGAGCATGCTTCTGGAACGAATTATGCTCGCAAACCAAGGTTTTACTGTATATGTGTTTTGAGCAAATAATAAGGCAGCCTTTTATGATTTTTTTTCTTGCTAATATCTGTAAAGTTTGCAATCTGTAGATGAGTGAGGTTATCCCAACTTTGATTTCTGAAGTGAAGTAATGCAGGAGCCACAGTGTAGGACACGCTGCTGCGTCTTCTACTACTACTACTTATCGGTTCTATAGCGCTGCCAAATGTCGCAGCACTGTATATTAAATCTGTAAGAGACAATCTCTGCTCGAAAGAGTTTACAATCAAATCAAGACAGACAAACTGACTCTATCCTTGTTTGTCTTACAGGTGAGGGTTGGTGGATTGAATGACCATAGAGAGCCACTGCAGCTCATGGGAGTTGATGAGGATGGGAGGTTAGAGGTATGTGAGGAAGCATTACAAAGATGCCTGAGGAGAGAAGAAATGAAGAGCTATCCCGTCTGTCTCATCTCCATTGCTGGAGAGCAATGCAAAGGCAAAACATTTCTGCTGAACTATCTGCTAAGGAGGTTACGTAGAATGGTAAGAGGAAGGTGAAAGGAAGAGGAATTGGAGGGGGGAATTGAAAGGATGAGGAGGTAGAAGAGGCAAAGATTGATATAGAGAGATGAGATAAAGAAAAAAATGGATCCAAAAACATGTGGGAGGTATCAACTCTCGTCTTGCATTTTATTCATTGTTGGTGCTGGCTGTGAGCATCTTATCTTTCAAAGGTAGGCAGCTTGAGGGTTATGTAGATTTTGTTACGTTTTGAAGGGGTGGAGGGGGGTCATGAAGTACTTACAGGTCCTCCGGGACCATTTTTGTTTGGAGGCTACCGATTATTTCCAAATCACTATAATTCCAAAGTAAAGAAGCCAAATTTCAATCTAGACATGCACTGACAAAAAAAGCTTCAAAAACAGTGTGAAAGCAATGTGACATACACATTATTTGAGGGAGGAAAAAAGCCACAGAACACATCAGGAGCTAGTTTATACTTTTGTCTAGAATAGGTACCGTATTTCTCCATATTTAGGCCATGGCCTATATATGGGTTTTGCAAGCCGGCCCAGTGGGTGCGGCTTGCATATCTGGGGCGGCCTATACAGCATTTTAAAATCATCCCTCCGCCCTCCCTTACCTCCCTCGCTGGCGGTGGCCTCTTTGAATCGCGCCACCAACGTTGCAGAGCAGGAGCGATCTTTGCATCTACAGGCTGGCCCCACGCTGCTTCCTGTATGGCTTTGCCGTCAGTTCTCATGGGACTCGCGATGGATCCAGTTTTTTGATGTACTGATTTGATGGTATAATTTGTGGTGTTTAATTAAAAAACAAACAAACCACCCTTTAAAGTTAAAAAATGGATCAGAATTAAGTAGAGAGATGAGAAGTTGAAGGAGAGAGATTCAAGAGAGTAAGAGGTGGATAAGTCAGCATTGCTTACTCTATTTTTTACACAGGAACAAGGTGCTTGCAATCAAGTAGTGATCCAGGATGTCTTTGAGTGGCCTGCACGGACCTCTTCTAATGGGGGTATGTGGATCTGGAGCACTCCCTTTCTGATAAGCCAAGGTAATAAGAAGGTAAGGTGGGAAAAAGTGAACAAATTTTCACATCAAAATCACTCCAAAACTCTTCCACTCACAATGGCATAACAAAGGGGGGGGGGGGGTCCACCCCATGTGCAGCCCATAAAGGGGTGCTTCCAGGTATCATCAGGGTACCTTTTCCGGCAGTGTTCACAATTCACTGCTCTGCTGACGTCAGGCCTTCCATTCTGCCTGTCCTGCTTTTACAGAAGCAGGAAGTAAGTGGGACCATCAGAGCAGAAGGCCTGATGCTGGCAAGAGTAGCAAGTTGTGAAATGCTGCCATGACAAAATGCAAGTTTTTGGAGTGGAGGGGAACACAGAAAGAGAGCCATCTACTGCATTTCTTTGAAGGGGTGAATGAACATGTGGATAAAAGTGAACCAGTTGATATTGTGTATTTGGCTTATCAAAACGCATTTGACAAAGTACCCCATGAAAGACTTCTGAGGAAATTAGAAAGTCTGGGATTGGAGGTAATGTCCTATTATGGATTAAGAACTGGTAGAAAGACAGAAAACAGAGAGTAGATTAAAATGAGTCAATATTCTCAATGGAGAAGGGTAAATAGTAGGGTTCCCCAAGGGTCCGTGCTGGGACCGCTGCTTTTAACATATTTATCAATGATCTAGAGATGGGATTAACTAATGAGATAATTAAATTTGCTGATGATACAAAGTTGTTAAATTGCGATTCTGGTCACCACACCTCAAAAAAGATATAGCGGAATTAGAAAAGGTACAATGAAGTGTGACAAAAATCATAAAAGGAGGAATGAGTGGAGATCACCACAGTGCTGGATCCTGGAAATTCTGCAGGAGAGGTACAAACTCAAGTTCATCCAGATCTTTTTCTTGACTCCCCAGTGGGGAGGCCAGAGAAGGCGGCAATGGTGAATAATAATAATAACAGTTTATTTATATACCGCAAAACCGTGAAGTTCTATGCGGTTTACATAATTTAAAATACATTTGAAATACAATAAAAGCAGAAGGAAATTAGAGAGTAAGAACCAATAGTTAAAAACCCTAAATAATTACATAGTATAAAAGTTTTACAAATTAACTACCTAAGTACTTCAGAAATAAATGTATTTTTAGATGTTTTCTAAATTCCCCATAAATTTCAGTAAAAATGAGCAAAACAACAGTCCAGAGATTGCTGGATAAAGAAGCCACGGAGCCCATTCTGGAGGCAGACTCGAGCTCTGGCAGATACTTGATATATTTTATCGTGCCAAAAAGAGGCTCCGAAAACTGCAGACTGATCCTAGATCTTACGGCAGTGAATGTGGCCTCAAAATCTCGCAGTTCTGAATGGAAATGGTGAGGTCAGTGATTGTGTCAGTGGTACCAGGGGAATTTCTGTCCTCTGGATTTGACGGAGGCCTATCTATATAGTCCCATTTTTCCAGAGCACAGGAGATATTTGAAGATCCATGTATTGGAACAGCACTTCCAGTTCACGGCTTTGCCCTTTTTTGCTGGCTGCAGCACCTCAGACCTTCACCAAGGTGATGGTGGTGGTTGCAGCTCACCTGTGCAGAATGGGCATTCAAGTCCATCTGTTTCTGGACGATTGGCTCATCAGAGCCCAGTCCAAGGAACACCAGGCAATTCACCAGGTTGTCCAGTTGCTGCAGAAGCTTGGTTGGATGGTCAACTTTCGGAAGAATCACTTAGTTCCGACGCAAGATTTGGAATATTTGGGAGTCAGTTTCTCCACGGGAGCAAACAAGGTATTCCTCCCAGAGGCACGCAAGGAGAAACTTCTCCAAAAGAGCCAAGACTTTGAGAGCAAGCCTGCTCTGGCAGCCTGGCAATTCTTGCAAGTTTAAGGTCGATGGTTATGACCATGGACGTTGTGCTCTGTGCAAGAGCCCACTTACGCCTGCTCCAAGAGGTGCTCCTTTCCCTTTGGTGCCCGCAGAGGGATCCGCTGAGTCAGTGGCTCCCTTGGATCACGGAGGTTCATCACAGTCTAGTCTGGTGGTTAAACCCTCTCTCTCTTTCCAGGAGAGTTCCCCTTGGTGATGGACTCAACCTTTATGGCTGGGGAGTGCATTGTGAGAGATGACCAATCCAGGGATGCTGGACCCCTTCCCGGAGGAAGTGGTCTATCAATTGCTTAGATGTTTGGGCAATTCGCTAGGCTCTCCTGAAATTTGAGAGTGCCATGCAGTGCAAGACGGTTCAAGTCTTCTCAAACAATGCAATGGCAGTAGCCTATGTCAGTTGCTAAGGAGGTAACTAGAGACAGTGAAATAAATACAAAAATAACTTTCCCAAAAAGAAGAAAAAGTGCACTGGAGATACTCTATGAGTAAGACCACGTACACTCCAGACAAGAAACATGTCAATATGACAGTATTTGTGTAAAAGGGGAGTTGTCAGTGAGAAACAGTGCTAACCAGTGCCTGTTTGAGAATGATAAACTTAAGCCTAGTAAGACTTTATATGTTGCTGTAACATCACATCATTAAACTCCTCCATTAATAAATTTAATCTAATCCAGTATTTCTGAGTCACACTGTGCCTAAATAGGTTCAAGGCAACTTACAATATAAGGAATTGCAGATGTATATGCTACATATTACAGCAGTTTGATGAGGATCAAGTTATGAACAAAGAAATGGGAAATGGGGGAATAGAGGTTCCATAACTGTACTGGTATAAAACTTGGGTTAAGTATGGGATTTAGTGATATTAGGTATTTGAGTTAGTTGTTTATAGTATGTATGCTTTCAGAGAAGATTTCAAATATATTTATTGAATTTTAAGTAACCAAAACAGAGATACAAAAAGAAAAAAAAAGAGCATAATGAACAAGTGAGCAATGAGGTTCAACCGAACCAACCAGATAACAGAAGAATGCATAATACAGAATACATATGATATGATGTTAATAAATTTCGTTGCAAAAGAGAAAAATCACAAGAAAACCTGGAGGCTCAAAAGAACCCACTGTAGAACCTGGAGAGGAGAAAGAGAGAAAAGAGGGAGAATAAGAGAAGGAGAGGAGAAAGAAGTAGATCAGATAGAAAAAGGAAAATGGAAAAGATGGACCATAATGAAGTAGGAATGAGTGAAGAATATTAAGTAAAGAACAGGGGGAAATGAATGAGAGATACGGGGTGGACATCCCATGCCAACCTACGATAATAGTTAGAGAAGAAAAGGAGAGAGAAAGTTGGACTGAACAAGATCAAAAGAAAATAGAGGAAAGACAACGGTTAAGGAGAGTAGTGTCGGATAGGTTCCCAAATCTTGGAGACACGCTGCAATCGGTTTGTAAATTCAGCAGCTTTTAGTTCATAAGAATGGATCATGAGAACTGTGTTCCACCAGAAAACAACATTAAGCAAATCTGCGGATTTCCAGTTGTGCAGAATCATTTGAATAGTTAAAGCGATTAAGATATTGAGAAGAGCTTGTTGACTGGTGGAGAGGGGATCCGACACAGCTAACGCTCTATAAAGCAAGATATCAAAGGAGAAACCCAATGAAATAGGGAGAATGCGTTGAATAAGACGCCATATTTGTGTCCAAAAGTCCTGAAGGATAGAACATGCGTAAATCATATGATGAAGGTCCCCTAACTCCGAAGCACAGTGCCAGCACCTATTGGAGTCCCTAATGCCAGCCATATACATCTTGTTGGGAGTCCAGAAAACTTTGTACACAAGGAAGTAAAGCGACTGAGATAAACTTGCAGAAGCTGTTGGGCGAATTATTTTGCTGAAGTAATGGTCCCAGTCCTGATCAGATCCGCGCCAAGTGGAGTAAGAAAACCATACATCCGTAGATCTCTTGGATCTAGGGTACAAATGTGATCTGAGTTCTTTATAAAAAAGGGATGTGGTATGACCGAGTTTTAGCGCTAAGTTCGAGGAAGTTAGGAAAGGAGAGGTGTTGTCATATGAAAATATGGATGGTGAACATTTAAGTAGACAGTGAGAGAGTTGAATCCAATGATAGCATTCTGTTGTAGGCAGGTTGAACCTGTCCATGAGTTGAGCAAAAGTAAGGAGTTTACCATTGTCCATAATTTGATTTAAAGTCCATATCCCTTTATCAATCCAGGAACTCCAGTGAATAGGGCGATTACCAATACAAAAAGAGGGGTTGTACCAGAGAGGAGAGCCGTTCGTGTTGCGTCTATCAGACCCGGAAATACGATCAAAATGTTGAATCGCTTGGAGGGTGGCATGTATGGTGGTAGATTTACGAGGTAATGAGGAAGTAGAAAGGAAAGACAAATTAGATAATGGAATCGGATGGACAAGATGCTGTTCGATTCTAAACCAGGCGGCCAGTTCGTTAAAGAGATTAGGATCCGATGTCCAGAGTGAGCTATACCACAGAAACGAGGCAATATGATAGAGAAAAAAGTCCGGAAAGCCCATGCCCCCATTTTCTTTAGAGGCTTTGAGAATTTTAAGGGAAATACGAGGTGGTTTCTTACACCAGAGGTAAGCTGAAAGCTTCACTTCAATAGATTTATAGAACTCCTTGGGGGCTAATCTAGGGAGCATGGAAAGATAGTAGTTGACAGTCGGTGTGATAGTCATCTTGATAGCCTCAAGACGTCCCCACCACAACAAGGAAAGAGGGGACCATCTCTTCACCAATGCATCGATCTTGGATATTAAAGCCGCTAAATTGATAGACATCATGGTATCAATATCAGGGTGAAACAGGATACCGAGGTATTTTAGGGAAGAGCTGGCCCATCGAAACGAGATAGGACCACAATCAGCCAGTGAAGTAGAATCATTAAGAGGCATAACCTCAGATTTATCCCAGTTTATACGATAACCGGAGCAGTGTGAAAAGTCAGACACTATTTGGAGAAGAACGGGGATGGAAGAGGTTGGTTTCGAAAGGAATACCAGTAAATCGTCAGCGTAAGCTAAGGTTTTAATTTGTGAAGAGCCCACAGGAATGCCTATTAAATGCGGATGTTGGCGGATCGCCAATAGTAAAGGTTCGAGAGCTAGGTTGAATAAGAGGGGTGATAAAGGGCAACCCTGTCGGGTACCTCTGCGGAGAGAGATAGGGGTAGATAGAGAGTTGTTGATCCTTAGTCTAGAACAAGGCTTATTGTAAAGTAATTTGATCCACTGTATAAAATCTGGGCCGCAACCAAACCATTGGAGAGCTGCAAATAAGTGATTCCATTCGACCATATCGAAGGCTTTCTCTGCGTCCAATGATATAGCTATCATTGGTTCAGTGGTGGAATGAGCAATGTCTAGAACAGAATGGAAAATACGTGCGTTATCACCAATAAAACGTGCTTTCATAAATCCAACCTGATCCGGATGAATGAGGTTGCCCAAGATCTTATCCAATCAGGATGCTAGGACTTTAGCTAGTATTTTACAGTCAGTGTTGAGTAAAGAAATAGGCCGATAATTGGCTACCTGTGTTTCATCTCTCCCCGCTTTAGGTAAAACAATAATATGCGCTTCCGTGAAACCACCTTGATCATCAGGATTAGAAAAAAGATAGTCAAAAAGACGTTTCAGCCAAGGAATAAGATCAGTAGAGAAGGTTTTATAGAATTCAATCGGAAGTCCATCAGGCCCTGGTGATTTATGTGAGGAAAGGGAGTTTATGGCTTCAAGAATCTCAGTTTCTGTAATAGGAGCCCCAAGACAAGAAGCCTGGGAGCAATCCAAAGAGGGATGGAATATGTCCTGGAAGAAAACAGAGCTAGAAATAGAAGAGGAATTGATGGACGAAGAGTATAAGGCACTATAAAAAGAGGTGAAGAGCTGGGATATGGAGTTATCGTCCGTAACGGAGGCGCCGTCTTCACTCACTAGTGCGGCCACTCTAGATCTTTGCTTACGATTAGCCAAGTAACGAGCCATAGAACGACCAGCTTTGTTGGCAGACATGTAGGTGCCCGCTTTGGATACTAAGAAGTCCTGTTGAGCCCTAAGCCGGGATAAAATGTTATATTCGACCTTTTTTTGAACTAAGTCCGGGGACATTTGAGTAAGATTATTTGTGATCTGCTGGCGTTCCAATAAAGAGATATCCTTCTCCAAAGATTCCATATTAGAATGGTCTGACCTACGCTTCCAAGCAGAGAAACTGATTACTTCACCTCTGAGGGTCGCTTTAAAAGCTTCCCATATGGTAGCATAGGATTCAATGGAAGAAACATTATTAGTAAAAAAGTCCGCGATAAAGCTTCGGAGTTTATCTTGGAAAGCAGAATCCAGGAGAATGGCTGTATTGAGCCGCCAAATTCGGTTGGGGTGTGTATGTTGTAATTCCACATGTAACCCAATGGGGGCGTGATCTGAAAGTATGATAGGATGAATGATAGCAGCACGAATCGTAGGGAGAAGAGATTTAGAAATAAGAAAGAAGTCCAGTCTAGAGTAAGAACGGTGAGGGGCAGAGTAAAACGTGAAGGATCGTTCACCCGGATGTAGTAATCTCCACGGATCGCAAAGGCCAAGATCTTGAATAACGTCGTGAAGTTCAGAACGCATTTTAGAGGGACGGAACTGTGAGTGAGAGTGCCTGTCTAGATTGGTGTCTAACGGAAGATTAAAGTCCCCGCCGAGTATTAAAGGATGATCGGCTACATCTAACAGTACGTCCCTCAAGGATTCCATGAAGGATGGTAAGTCAATGTTTGGAGCATAGATGTTGACAATAGAGAAGCACAAGTCACCGAGCTTGACTGATATTGCAATCCATCGGCCTTCAGAATCCGACAGTTGATGTAAGATGTGAGCTTGTAACGAAGTCTTCATAAGAATGGACACTCCTCTTTTTTTATGGAAAGCAGGGGAAAATGCATGTGTAGCAAACCCAGGAATACGAAGCTTGGAACAGTCTATGGGATTCAGGTGAGTCTCCTGTAGTAAGAGAATGTCATAATCTTTCATTTTAAGATAGTCTATGATTTTCTTGCATTTGAGAGGTTGGTTAATACCGTTGACGTTCCATGATGCTAATTTAAATGCTTTCAGAGAAGACCGTTTAAAATTTTTTTTCTGAATCTGTTGTAAAATGTTTCCATCTTAATGTCAGTAGTTATAGCGACTCCAGTTTTCTGGTTGATGTTGACCAGGAATTGATAAGTAAGTTTGAGTGGCTGTGTGGTTTTTGCATATAGAATTTGGACCATGATAATTTGAAGGTGGTACAAGTTTTGACAGGAAGCCAGTATACATTCTTATAGTAAGGTGAGACAGTCATTTTTTTAGTTTGAATATTAGTCTGATTGCTGTGTTTTGTATCATCTATAGTTTGTTCAGAAGAGTAGAATTTAGATCTATATAGACTGAGGGAGTTGCAGTAATCCAGCTGAACAGTATACACCAGGGCTGCCTAAGTCCGGTCCTCGAAATCTACTGGCAGGCCAGGTTTTCAGGATATCCACAATGAATATGCATAAGAAAGAGATTTGCATACTAAGAAGGCAGTGCAGCCAAATCTCTCTCATGCATATTCATTGTGGATATCCTGAAAACCTGGCCTGAAAGTAGATCTCGAGGACCGGACTTGGGCAGGCCTGGTATAAACATTTGCGTTAGTACAACAAAGTGGCGCTCTTGAAAAAAATGTCAGATAAGTCTTTGGAGTTATACACCCTATCATACGAATCACAAGTATCCAACTTAAGGAAGAAAACCTTTTACAATATGAGAAAACTTAAGACTCGTGATTCGTATGATAGGGTGTAAAACTCCAAAGACTTTGGGGATGTAGTTGATCTTCGGTATGGATCTTGAGGTTAGAGTAATGGTGGAAGGAACTGTGTTTACAGCGTTACAAAACCATAGAACTTTGGTTTTGTCCGTGTTTAGTTTGTTTGTTTGTTAAATTCGACCTAGGTCTGTATTTTGTCTTTTCCATTTGATATTATTAGCATTATATCATTAGTCACGATCAATTGGGGTGAGTAGAAGAAAATCATCTGCGTATGCATTCTCAGTGGTAATTTATGGATGCGAAGGCTGGACACTACAGAAATAAGACAGAAAGAAGATTGACTCTTTTGAGCTTTGGTGCTGGAGAAGGATTTTAGGCATGCTGTGGACAGCCAGAAGAACTAACAAATTGATTCTGGAGAAGATCAAACCGGCTAAGTCACTCGAAGCCCAAATGATGAAGTCATGATTGTCTTATTGTGGTCACACCATCAGAAGAAAGAGATCACTGGAGAAACACATCATTTTTGGGACGATCGAAGGAACCAGGTGAAGAGGGTGACCTGCAATCGGATGGCTGGACACATTGAAAACAACCATGGGGATGACATTGGAGGACCTTTCTGGACTAACATAAAATTGATTTCTTTTTAGATATGCAATTCATCAAGTCGCTAGGACTCGAACACCATTTAATGGCACCTAACAACAACAATAGTGGTGCTCTAGATTTGGTTTGCTGGGTTTAATTCTGGAAGTGTATGATGATAGTTTTGTTGACTTCTTATTATACTTTTTAAATCTTGTTTTGAAAGAAGTCTACTAATATCTGTGCATTGAGTACCACAAACTTACCCTAAAACTGAGGGTGATTTTGTGGTACACATTAGGAGGAATAACTTTTTGATGTGTTATTGCTCTCTATTTCAAGAGTGTAGTGGGGGGTTTTGGCCTCAGCAATATGGAATTTGTATTTGTTGATAGCTGATCTCCACACTAATTTGTGTTCTGGAAAATTTCTCTTTTGCCATTGTCTTTCAGATCTTCTCCAAGACTTTTTCTGCTTTTAGGGCATCTGTGAACCAAGGTGAGGACTTGGTTGATTTTCGGTTTTTGCAATATAATGGTTCAATTGTGTTCCAGCTATTGAGTGAAGCTATGAGGCTGGTTGTAGTGGTATCTAATGTTTTGGAGACCTTGTTCCAGAATTGGCTGAGATTAATCTTACTTCTTGTTAGAGGTTTCCCAGTGGTGGTCTTGATAGTATCTTTTTTCTTATGGAGGTTGAGGCTGAAGGATAATAAGTAGTGGTCTGGCCACAGGACTGTTGTCCAGTTAGTTTCTGTTATAAGCATAGGTGGGTTTGAAGATATGAAGTCCAGGATATGACCTTTGTTATATGTGGGTCCTGATGACTTCAAGTCTAGCTGGCTGTCCAGTAAGAATGTGTTGGAAGTTGGTGGCGATTATGTTATCCTGAGACTCAGTAGTATGTTTATATCTCTTAGTTTGATAAGTCTTGATATACTGACAGGTTAAATCTGAGATGATTTCTTGTATTTTGGGGGCAATGTTGGAAGAGGGTCCTGGGGATCTGTAAATTAGTAGCAATCCAATGCTGCTAGAGTATATGCTTGATTTATCTTCTAACTTGCATATCATATATTCTAGTTCCGGTTGCTGCAAAGTTGGATAGTGAGATTTGTGAGGAACTTTTGTAGACCAAAGCAAACCACCTCCCTATTTGTTTGGTCTCAGTGTGTGGATAATGCTGTAGCCTAGTGGACATAGGTGGGGGAGTTCTGGACTTGCAGATTATTTTAACCAGGTTTTTGTGAAGAAGGTAAGGCTTACACTATTATCTGAAATCCAAATAATTTATTCATAACAAGTTTAAAAAAAAAGTAATCTTATCTGGCAAGATGAAAAATGAATCGACGCTGTCCGACAGGACCCCATTTTGTAGCCGCCTTCAGAGACTAACTGCTTCTTATATGCCACCAAAAATGCCATCATTTTCTTCCATTCAACAGCAGGCTTGTATAATGTGAAATCCCTATAAGCCCGCTGTTGAATGAATGATGGTGTTTTTGGGTGAAATATAGGATGCAATTAGTCCCTGAAGAAGACTACGAAACGGGGTCCTGTCGGACAGCATCAAGATTAATTTTCCATCTTGCCAGAAGTCCCACTGCACGGTCAGAAACAGTATTTACTTATTATGACAGGAGTTGCCATTCAGCAGATTACATTTAATTGGAATAGATTAAATTATAGTTTTTGGTGGAATTCATTATGTCATATATACAAGATGGAAAGAATGTTAGCCTTGCAGAAAGGTAATTTTAATAACTTTCAGGAGGTTTGGAGGCCATTAATAGAATATTGTAATGAGTAGTTATTGGATTATCATTTTTCCCTAATAGATATAATTGCAAAGTATGGGGGGGTGGGATTTCTGATTTGATATTAAATGATTAGATTAATAGGACAGAATATATAATATATTATATGATATATGTACTACATATGAATTAGTAGGATTGGGAGGGAGGGTTTAAATATTATGGTTTAAGTTAAATTGGTAGAGAATCAAATGATATCGTTTAAGTTTAAATGTTATTTTATGATACACTTGTAGTAAGATGTAAAATGAATAAAGAATTTAAAAAAGGAAACAGTATTTACATGAATACTCGATAATGCTCAGGTTCAGTCCTAAAGGGAAAACCAGGTTCTAAGGCTCTTTGTGAACTGGTTCCATGATACCTGTAGTTTCACTAGGGAGTTAATTCCAGGTCACTTACTAAAGTCCTCTTAGAGTATACCACCTTGTAGACAATAGTCTGCCATAAGAAAAGATGACCTTGTGATGTAAATTATGTGAAGCTTTCTGACCCGAGGATGCATATTGTAACTCCTGAAAACTAGTAAAATTTAGCCCAGTGAAAGTGACACCTCATGTCAGGAACATCCATTATGTGACTACCTTCTTGAGATTTTTTTTTAGCAAAAACCTTTTTTGCCTAATTAGCTAATATACTGTATATACTCAAATTTAAACTGAGATTTTTGGGCTAAAAATGGCCCCAAAATGGGGGTTGGTTTATATTCCTGTTAGTGCCTTCTGCCTCTCTCCCACATCTGTTGCAGGCCTCCACTTGGTCTGCAATAAGACCTGGTAGACCAGGACAGGAGGGATCCCTCCCAACCAACTATTAACTATTCCTGTCCCAACCAACTATTAAAAATTATTGCCTCCCTTCCACTTCCCCAATTAGTATAAATACTACCTTTAAAATCCCTGGTGGTCTAGTGGTGACCCGGGGCAGGAGCAATCTTCCTATGTTCCTGCCCCGAGAAGAACTGCTATCTGAAAGGCTGCAACAGTTCTTGCGGCAACCTTACGAGTTCCTGCGGTCTCGTGGTTGCCATGAGAACTCCAGGGATTTTAAAGGTAGTATTTATATTAATTGGGGAGATTGGAGGGAGGTGAGATTTCTTAGAGTTGGGCAGGACAGAACCACCAGGTCTTACAGCAGGCCCGGTGGAAGCCTGCAAGGAATTGGAAGGTAGGAGGGACAGGGTGCAGAGCCTGGCAAGGCAGGGAAGGATGGGGGACAGGGTGCATAGCCAGGGAGGGAGGGAGGGGGGCTGGGTGTAGAACCTGGCAGGGTAAGGCACTTGAATATAAACACCCCACCTCCCTGGTTTATATTCGAGTCAACCTTTTTTCTTATCAAAGCAGTTTGCAATATTGTAACAGTATCGGGTTCAGTAACTGAAACAAACATTACAAATGCACATAAATAATACAAACATATCTAAAAATGTAAACATTATTGGATCAAGAGAGGTACACAAGGAAAAGGGAACGGAATTACCTACACAAAAATTTTAAACCATTAGATATTGTATGTTAGCCAGAGATGCAAACACAGCTTTTAATTTTTTAAACTTCTATCTGCTCCCCTCTCAGTTATCTTTTTCCATTCTACAGAACCTTAATATAATTAGCCTTTCTTCATAAGGGAGCTGTTTTATCCCCTTTGTCATTTTTAATGTTTTCTTGTTATGCTTAATGTCTGTATTTTCTTGAAGACGAAGGGTTCTTCTTTGTGACATTTTGTTCCATATCTTTGCTTTTCTTTGCAGACTGCAGTTTTCCTGGTAGACATGGAAGGATCTTCAGTCATTGCAGGAAAAGGGGATACCAGGTTGAAGCTTGCAGCCTTCGGCACCCTGCTTGGCTCTTATCTGGTGAGTAAAGAGAAGTGTAAGTGGTTAATTTGGGGCATCTCCAGTTTAAGGTCCTGCTGTGCTCTTGTATTCTTAGCTGATTCCATAATACAGTTGCCCACAGCACTGCTCGAAAGCAAGAGAATGAATGGCCTTTATGATAATAACAGGTTCAAATGATAAGGCCAGTCTAGCAATTTGTATTGCAGTGCTTTTGGTTAGAAGACATCAGGACATGAGTCAACCTTTTGCCCAGTAGTTTGTTTGCATTCTTAGAGATTCTGACTGTTGGAAGTAACCATGAATCTTTATTTTAAACTACATAGGGTTTTTCCTTTGTTTTATAGCCTCTACTTGTCACCAGATAGTCAAGCCATTGAAATGGTGGTCTTTAACCATGGATCACAGAACACACATTTTTTTCCAGGAATATATATATATTTTTTCCAAATCTTTATTCATTTTTACATCTCACAACAAGTGTACAATAATATAACAATTGATTCATATAGATCACTTGAAAATCTTTTCTATTATCATCATAAATACATAGATTTAAGTCCCTCCCCCACCCTCCCCTTCCACCAATAATATAATTCAAGTATATTATACATATATTATATTCAAAGATACTGCAAAACCAATAATATAACTATACATCCCCCCTTTTTCATTTTTATAACATACTTTTTGTGCAAAAACGGGGTCTAGTCATTTAAAATGTTGTCAATGGCCCCCAAATCTTTTTAAAATTATTATAGTTCCCTTTTTGTATGGCAATTATTCTTTCCATTTTATATACCGTATATGGCAGAGTGAGTTCACCAAAAGGTATAATTAATTATCCCAGGACAAGCAGGCAGATATTCCCACATATGGGTGACGTCATCGACGGAGCCCCGCAGCGGACAGCCTCGAAAGCAAACTTGCTTGAAGATCTCGAACTTTCGAGTGCTGCACCGCGCCTGCGCGCGTGCCTTCCCGCCCGAACTAGGGGGCGCATCTCCTGAGAGGATCCTCAGTTCGTTTATTTCCGCGGAGACAAGAAGACACGTTTTCTTTCTCTGCAGCATTGCCTTCTCATCACCGCGGCTGTTTCTTTTAATTTAAAGTCGGTCGCTGTGTTAATTTTATCTTCTTTTATTTTTCGTGTTTAAAAAAAAAAAAAAAAGTATATTCTTTTTTCCTTTTCAGTTCGGCCGTCGAGCTTTGGGCCTAGGCCTAGGCTCCTTCGTTCGACACGGACTTTATTTTTTCCATGTCCCGGCCTCTTACCGGGTTTAAACGTTGTCGACAGTGTAATCGGGTGATTTCGGTCACCGATCCCCACTGCCGTTGTTTACAGTGCCTGGGTTCCTCTCATTCCCCAGAAGATTGTCATCGCTGCTTTACCCTCACTCCACGAGCTTTTCGGCGGCGTTGTGCTCAATTTTTTCAACTTTTCGGTATGGAGCAATCTTCGGAGCCGGCCTCGACCGTGGCGGCTGCACCGGTCTCGAAGGCCTCGACTCCGACGACCTCGACACCTGTGGTCTCGAAGGCCTCGACCCAGACTCCGGCTGGAGTTTCGGTCTCGAAGGCCTCGACCTCTTCTACTTCGGTTGCCTCGAAGACGACGTCTTCCACGAAGCCTTCTACGGGGGGTAAGTCTCCGAGTTCCCTTTCAGGTGCCGTATCCAAGAAGCCACCAGAGTCCTCGGCACGACCACTTTCAAAGCGTACCTCCAAGATAAGGGAATACTCACCTTCGAGGTCGCCCTCTTCGGAGCGTACTGCTGCACATACGAGGTCAGAACCTTCTGTCTCGGTGCCGATGCTGGAGGACATGTTAAAATCTATCCTCACCACTCAGATTAATTCTTTGGTGGCTCAACTGGTCCCGTCCTCGACCTTGCCTCGGGCTGACCAGCCTGTTACTCAACCGGAGCTTCCAGTCTCCCGAAGCCGATCCCGGACACCGAAAAACATTTCTTCATCGGAGTCGTCTCCGGGCTCACCTCCTCCGAAGCATCGGTCGAAGCATTCCAGACATGTGGCCTCCAAGCTTCGGAGGGAGTCTTCGACGTTGGATACCGAGGCTTCTTTGTCTCGTTCTTCGAAGGCGAAGCAGGGTTCTCACCATCGAGCCTCCACTCGAAGCCCTTCTCGATCCAGAACCCCATCGAAGCCAGTTCGTCGAGACAGTTCTCCACACACCTCGACTCATTCTGTACCACGTACACCGGGTACTTCTCCATCCAGGAGTCTGAAGAGGAAACATTCTCTTACTCCACTTCACAGTACAGCTTCTTCTCCTACTGTGCGTATGGAATCGGACATTTCCACATACTCTAGAGAAAATTCTCCATCCTACTCAGTACAACATAAATCTCGCAGTGGCTCTCCTGAAGAATCATCTGACCCAAAATCAGTTTCTTTTGCCAAATTTATTTTTGATATGGGTCAAGCTCTCAAGCTAGACCTTCATTCAGACTCTAAATATACTCCTGAGTACTTGGCGGATATGGAGCTTCCCCATCCTCCTAAAGAGTCACTCAGATTGCCTATGACTCCTGTTCTCCAGCAGACCTTCACTCGCAATATGGAGACTCCTTATTCTATCACTGCCATCCCATCTAAATTGGAATCTCGTTACAGAACGGTTCCATCTAAAGGATATGAAAAGTCTCAACTTTCTCATCAATCTCTAGTGGTAGAGTCATCATTGAAGAAAGCACATCCCTCCAAAATTTATGCTTCAGTTCCTCCTGGTAGGGAAGGCCGTACCATGGATAAATTTGGTCGACGTTTATACCAGAATTCTATGATGGCAAATAGAGTTCTGAATTATAATTACATTTTTACGTCCTATTTCAATCATTTTTTAAAGATTTTGTCTTCCTTTTACCCGGATGTCTCCACCAATCGTCTATCAGAATTTAAGAATATCCTTAAGACTCTTTCTCAATTGAGACTATTCATGCTACAAGCTTCCTATGATGCCTTTGAACTCTCGTCTAGAGTCTCGGCATTTGCAGTAGCCATGCGTAGATTAGCATGGTTACGGATAGTGGACATGGATCCTAACCTTCAGGATAGATTGGCTAATCTTCCTTGTCAAGGAAATGAATTATTCGATGACTCTATTGAGGCAGCTACAAAGCGTCTTTCAGAACATGAGCGCTCTTTTGCTTCCCTCATCCGTCCAAAACCTAAACCTGCACCAACTAGAGGTTTCAAACAAACTCCACGTCGCTATCCACAGAAAACAACTCCTGCTTTTTCTAGACCTCCTGCTCGTCGGCCTCCTCCACAACAACGACAACAAAAGTCACAGACCCCTGCTAACACTAAGCCTGCTCAGTCTTTTTGACAATCTCAACTTGAGCATTCAAATTTCTCTGTTTCCAAATTCTCCCCTCCCCATAGGGGGTCGCCTGTCCAATTTTTATCATCAATGGGAGCTCATAACATCAGATCTCTGGGTACTTACCATTATCAGAGAGGGATACTCTCTTCGACTCCTTCAGGTGCCTCCAGATCGCCATCCAAGAGAGTGTCTTTCAAATCAGTCGCATCTTCCTCTTCTTCTTCAAGAAGCTCGGGCTCTTCTTCTCCTGCGAGCTGTGGAGGAAGTTCCTCTCTCCCAAAGGAACTCGGGATTCTACTCCCGTTATTTTCTAGTTCCCAAAAAGACGGGGGATTTGCGACCGATTTTGGATCTCAGAGCTCTCAACAAATTTCTAGTCAAAGAGAAATTTCGAATGCTCACTCTGCCAACTCTATATTCCTTGATGGATCAAGGGGATTGGATGTGCTCCCTCGATCTCAAAGAGGCCTATACTCATATCCCCATTCATCCAGCTTTTCGCAAGTACCTCAGATTCCAAGTAGGAAATCTTCATCTTCAGTACAAAGTTCTCCCCTTCGGACTGGCTTCTTCCCCCAGAGTTTTCACAAAATGCCTTGTGGTTGTAGCTGCAGCTCTTCGCAACCAGGGTCTCCAAGTATTTCCATACCTAGACGACTGGCTCATCAAGGCTCCCTCTCTTTCAGGGGTTATTGTAGCGACCCAACAGACTATTCTCTTTCTTCAAAGTCTGGGATTTCACATCAATTTTCCCAAATCTCAACTGATTCCTTCTCAGTCTCTCCAGTTCATAGGAGCAACTCTGGACACTATCAAACTGAGAGCATACCTTCCACAACCACGTCAGGATGCACTCCTTCAAATTTCTCAACAATTCTTCCAACTTTCCACTGTTCCAGCAAGGAAAATGATGGTTCTGCTCGGTCACATGGCCTCTACAGTTCATGTAGTTCCTTTTGCCAGGCTTCATCTTCGCATTCCTCAATGGACACTGGCATCTCAATGGCAACAATCAGTGGATCCACCAACTCGACTAATTTCCATCACTCCTTCATTAAAGAAGTCTCTCCGTTGGTGGATGCTCTCTTTGAATCTTTCAAGAGGTTTAATGTTTTACCCTCTTCCTCATCAGAAGGTCCTCACAACCGACTCGTCAATGTATGCCTGGGGAGCCCATGTGGACGGTCTTTGCACTCAAGGGCTCTGGACCCAAGCAGACCGGAGGTGTCCTATAAATCTGTTGGAACTCAGAGCGATATTCTATGCTCTCAAAGCTTTTCAGCATCTTCTTCACGACATGGTGATTCTAGTACGTACCGACAACCAAGTAGCCATGTATTATGTAAACAAACAGGGAGGGACGGGATCTCACTCCCTCTGTCAAGAGGCTCTGAAATTGTGGCAGTGGGCGATTCTCCACAACATCTTCCTCAGAGCAGTTTACATTCAGGGTCAACACAACTATTTGGCGGACAAATTGAGTCGTCTTCTACAACCTCACGAATGGACACTCAATTCTCCTACTCTTCGCCAAATTTTTGCTCGTTGGGGGACTCCACAGATAGATCTGTTTGCGTCACCTCTCAACTTCAAACTGCCTCAATTTTGCTCCCGCATCTATACTCCTCAACGTCTCGAAGCGGATGCGTTTCTACTGGACTGGAGGAATCAGTTCCTTTATGCTTTTCCTCCGTTTCCTCTGATTCTCAAGACTCTAGTCAAGTTGAAATCAGACCGGGCCACCATGATTCTGATAGCTCCTCGGTGGCCCAGGCAACCTTGGTTCTCCCTTCTACTTCAACTCAGCACCAGGGAGCCCCTACTTCTACCAATATTTCCTTCTCTACTCACGCAGAATCAAGGATCTTTGCTTCATCCCAATCTACAGTCTCTACATTTGACAGCTTGGTACCTTTCTCTGTAACAGACTTTTCTCAATTCTCTCCGTCTGTACAAGATATTTTACTTGCTTCCAGAAAACCATCCACTAGGCAATGTTATGGTCAAAAGTGGACAAGATTTTCTGCTTGGTGTTCTACACATAATTTACCACCCAGATCTGCTTCATTGACATCAGTTCTGGACTATTTACTTCATTTATCACAATCTGGACTTCAGACTACATCTATCCGAGTCCATCTTAGTGCTATAGCTGCTTTTCATCAGCCTTTGGAGGGCAAATCCCTTTCTGCACATCCTATGATTTCTCGTTTTATGAAAGGACTTCTCAATCTACATCCTCCTCTTAAACCACCTCCTGTGGTTTGGGATCTCAATGTTGTTTTAGCTCAACTTATGAAATCTCCTTTTGAACCACTTGACAAAGCTCATCTCAAGTATCTCACTTGGAAAGCTGTGTTCCTGATTGCTCTCACTTCTGCTCGTCGTGTCAGTGAGTTACAAGCGCTAGTGGCTGATCCACCTTTCACAGTTTTTCACCATGACAAGGTTGTTCTCCGTACTCATCCTAAATTCTTGCCTAAAGTCGTTTCAGAATTTCACATCAATCAGTCTATTGTTCTACCTGTATTTTTTCCAAAGCCTCACTCTCACCCAGGAGAGGCGGCTCTTCATACCTTGGACTGTAAACGTGCTTTGGCTTTCTACCTGCAACGCACTCAGATTCACAGAACGTCTCCTCAACTTTTCATATCCTTTGATCCAAACAGGTTGGGTCGTCCTATATCGAAGCGTACCATCTCCAACTGGATGGCTGCTTGCATTTCTTTTTGTTATGCTCAGGCTGGTCTTCCTCTACAAGGTCGAGTGACGGGCCATAAAGTTAGAGCTATGGCGGCATCTGTAGCTTTCCTCCGATCGACTCCTATTGAGGAAATCTGCAAGGCTGCCACTTGGTCCTCGGTTCATACTTTCACCTCTCATTATTGTCTGGATACTTTATCCAGGAGGGATGGCCATTTTGGCCAATCTGTTTTGCATAATCTTTTTTCGTAAATTGCCAACTTCCCTCCATCCCTTTTTACTTAGCTTGGAGGTCACCCATATGTGGGAATATGCTGCCTGCTTGTCCTGGGATAAAGCACAGTTACTTACCGTAACAGTTGTTATCCAGGGACAGCAGGCAGATATTCCCACAACCCTCCCACCTCCCCTGGTTGGCTTCTTGGCTAGGTATCTGAACTGAGGATCCTCTCAGGAGATGCGCCCCCTAGTTCGGGCGGGAAGGCACGCGCGCAGGCGCGGTGCAGCACTCGAAAGTTCGAGATCTTCAAGCAAGTTTGCTTTCGAGGCTGTCCGCTGCGGGGCTCCGTCGATGACGTCACCCATATGTGGGAATATCTGCCTGCTGTCCCTGGATAACAACTGTTACGGTAAGTAACTGTGCTGTCTGGTGTAACCTTTCCAATTGCTGGTGATATGCTGAATGGCAACTCCTGTCATTATTAATAAAAGTTTGTTATTATCTGATGAAATTTGACTTTTTATTCTCATAGATGTTCCAAATAAAATTGTGTCATACAAAAGAGTCACATGGTTTTCTAATAAACAATTAATTTGAGACCAAATTGAATTCCAAAAGGCCATGATGCAGGGGCAGAAAAATATTAAATGATCAAGAGTCCCTGCTTCCAGATTACAGTGCCAAATTCTATTAGACTTAGAGCTATCTAACTTTTGTAGCCTAACTGGGGTCCAAAAAGCTCTATGCAACAACAAGAACCAAGTTTGTCTCATAGATGCAGACACTGTACATCTCATTCTCCAAGACCAAATTCGTGGCCATTGAGATGCAGAAATTTGATACTTAATCTCAATGCTCCAAATGTCTCTAAGACCAGTCTTTGGTTTTTTATTCATATATCCAGATATCAATTTATACCACTGTGTGGCTTAGTGTCCTAAAAAATCCGCCTGAAAGCACAAGAATTCCAGACTATACTGACTATTGAAAATTTTCCATTCAGGGAACCCCTCCTGAATAGCCTGCTTCAGCTGCAACCATTTAAAACTTTGTGATTTGTTTAGACCATATTTATGTTGCAACTGTGAAAAATCAAGCAGTTTACCATTGGAAATAACATCATTTAAAGTTCGATTTTAAAACCGCCAATTTTGATCTTGGAGTTTAGCCAGATAGATTGATTTAATGATTTATGTATTGGGTTAGGTGATAAATTGCTAACAAAACGTAATGTTTTCCATGTGTCAATCAATATTCTATTCTCTTTATATTTTCTAGGCATTTTTATACTGAGAAGATGAGATAAATGTAAAGGAAACATGAGTCGCCATTCCAGATACAACCAATCTTGGGTGTTTTCCATGAGCTCTGGGAGGACCCAATACATACCCTGGCATAAAATATAGGCCTGATTATACCTATAAAAGTTTGGAAAATTTACCCCCCCCCCTCCACAATTGATTTTTGTAGAGGTACTAAAGCAATTCTAGGCATTTTACCAAGCCAAACAAACTTTGTAAGAATACCATTTAACTTTTTATAAAAGGACCCCTGAAAAAAAACTGGTATCAGGCAGGCAGGCCTCCCCCTCCCCAGCAGACCCCCCAGGCAAGCAAGCAGGCAGGACCAGCTTCTCCCTACTCCCTATTTTTAATTCGGCAGGGCAGGCAGGCAGGTCCCAGCCTCTCCCTCCTCCCTCCCTACCCCACAGGTAGGCAGCAGGCAGGTCCCAGCCTCTTCCTCCTCACCCCCCAGATAGGCGACAGGCAGGCCCTGTCCCTCTTCCTCCTCCCTGACGCCTCCCGCACGTATCTTTTTTTTTTTTTTTTTTTTAACTTCTGGATGCGGCGCCTCGCTGAGAGCGGCGCACCAGACTGGCTGCCTGGTTCCCGTCGCTTCCTCCGAGAACTGCCGGCTGCCTCCTCTTCCATTCTCTCATGTAGTGGCACACCAGGTTGCTTGCCTGGTCCCGCGCTGCTTCCTGCAAGAAGTTTTTTAAAAAAGGTAACACGGGAGGCATCAGGGAGGAGGGAGGCGTTAGGGAGGATCAAGAGGGCCAGGGCCTGCCTTGTGCACTGCGTCCAGCAAGGGAGGTGGGCCGCATTAGAATAAAGTAACGGGGGGGGGGCACGCTTTGGGTATTTGCTACATAAGATGCACCCTAATTTCCACCCACTTTTTTGGGGGGGAAAAGTGCGTCTAATGGAGCGAAAAATACAGTATTTCACAAATATACTTGTGGAAATGTATAGTCTGGAGAATGAGTTTATGAATTAAGAACTTCTTCTGGGATGTTCTTTTTGCAGATCTTCAGTTTTCCTACAAGTATAAGGGAGAGTGACATGGAGTCTCTTGAGGTAAGAAAGTGTGTATGTGTCTATATCTAGGTATGTGAGCTTTGCGCATTGGTATTTTATCATAGCTATTAGGCTGCAAGAATTTTAGACACACCAGTGGTGTCATCCGAACGTTTTCTACAGTATTCTATCCAAACTGAAGAAAGAGGCAGCCCCCTGCTTTGAGACCCACCCATCCTTACTCTTGAGTCTAACTTTATTCTTTTTCTCTGTCCCCCCTTACCTCATGTTCCCTCTTCCCCTTATCCTTTTTTTAATATTTATCTCATTGTAACTACATACTCCCTTCGCTCTTTCCTCTTGGTGTCATATCAGTTACTTATGTACTATTTTTGAATCCCTTTTAATATTCATTTTATATACTGTTTTTATTTTTAAATATATACAGTTGTACCTTGGATTACGAGTATAATCTGTTCCAGGAGCATGCTCGTAATCCAAAATGCTCGTTTATCAAAGCGAGTTTCCCCATAGGAAATAATGGAAACTCGCTTTGATGCGTCCCCCCCCCTTGCGATCCGGCACCCCCCCTGCCTCGAACCGGCATCCCCCCCGCCACGATCCGACCCCTTCCAACATGATTGGGCACCCCCCGACACGATTGGGCACCCCCTGGACACGATCCGACATCCCCCCGACACAATTGGGCACCCCCCCGCTGCTTCTTACCCTCATCTGGGAACTCTAGAAGATCGGACTCCTCGTCTGCTGGGCCTTGAGCATGCTCAGATGCTCAAGGCCCAGCAGACGAGGGCCGATCTTCAAGAGTGCCCAGATGAGGGTAAGAAGCGGCGGGGGGGGTGCCCAATTGTGTTGGGGGGGATCGGATCGTGGCGGGGGGGGTGCCCAATCGTGGCGGGGGGTTGGATCGTGGCGGGGAGGGGTGCCCAATCGTGGCGGGGGGTGCCGGTTCGAGGCAGGGGGGGTGCCAGATCACAGGGGGGTGGTGCCGGATTGTGGGGGGGGGGGGGTGCTCTTAAATCGAGCCATGCTCAGTTTCCGAGGCACCGATTTTGAAAATGTTTTGCTCGTCTTGCAAAACACTCGCAAACCGGTGCACTCGTAAACCGAGGTACCACTGTATAGCATTTTATTGTAAACCGTTTAGATATATTTGATAGACGGAAACCAATAAACTTGAAACTTAACTTGAGACATTGAGCCCTAAGCTCAACAAGGAGGCCTCCTCCTACACAGACTTTTCCATCAGCAGGACTTAGGGTCAGATTCTCAAAACTAAAATCTGCCTTTAACATGCTCGCTAAACCAGTTCCAGCCGGTTTAGCATGCATGTATTTTAGCGGCAGATTATCAAAACGTCTCACCAAGGTCTTTTCCGAGTTTTCTAGCAGTCTCCAATACTGCCATGCAAATGTAGTACAACAAGGTAATTAATATTAAAATGATCACTCCCAGCGATTCTCTATAATCGCTGAGTGATTCTCTAACCTTGTTGTGCCCATTTGCGGCCAACATTTACCGACAGGTCTGAGCTGTTCTTGCCAATCAGCACTCAGGCACTGACAGGAAAGTAAGGTTTTACAGCTCAGACCTCCCTCCCTCCCAAAATTAAAATAATAATAAAAAATCCAAATTGAAGATTGGCAGGAGAGATGCCCACTCTCTCCTGTTGTGTTGCACCACTCACTCCCACCACAGAAATCGAGCCCCCCTCCTCCACGTCAGCAGGAGAGATGCCTTCTCCCTCTCACTACCAAAATCAAGCAACACTCCCCATACATACGCCCCTCCCCTCCATGCCTCTGTCCCCCTCCCCCCTTACCTTACGAAGGATGGCCGGAGGGATGCCTACTCCCTCCATCATTAAGCCCGCCTCTTCAAAATGGCGGGCCTTCACCTCCTCGGTGCATCCTGGAATGTGCCGGGGAAGGGCCTAAGTCTCTGATTGGCCTAGGTTGTTTAAGACTCTTCTTTTCATGTCAAAATTTTCAGTTTTTTATTATTTTTTATTTTGGGCCTACTGGTACTTTTTAGCCTGTTCTTAGGCCAGGAGTGTTGACTCATTTTTGGTAAACTTTCTATTCATCCTCCCCAGACCAGTGAGTCCTTTGACCTTGTGTCCATGGTTTTTCTGCCTAATGGCTTCAAGAGGTGCACTCCATGCCACAGGACCATTTCAGGCAAGGATCCACATAACTGGTGTGTCCTGTACCTAGGTCTTCAACATTGATGCAGTTCTTGCACTCTGCCCTCATAATTTCCTTTGCCAATATTGGTACCAACACTAGCATCATTAATGTACCTTTGATCAACTATGGCTTGTGACTTTGACGCTAATGCTTAGCATTGATCAATGCTGGTACTGACGGCGTCAATAACATCTTTATAATTGGTGTCTACTCTGAGGTATGCCTCGACAACCGACATAGACTGCACCTTCTGTACCCTTGCCATTATCTGTACTGGCACCATCTCTGCAAGAACAGCTGAGAGTGCTTTTGCAGAATAAACTAATTGGGATGTTACAGTTGCACTCTATGCAAGTTTCTGCATTGATACACTCAGTCTCAGCACTTTCCTCAAACTCCATTGGGGCATTGATCTTGGACAATACGACATCGAGCATCTAAGTCAAGGAGGCTTTCATCTGGGGAGCACAGAACATCATCTCGATGCTCCTCGATATCAATCTCAGTGCTTGTCTCAACGTTCTACATCTACAAAGGCTGACACTGAAGAGTACAACTCTGAGCTCTCACCATGCTTTTCTAGGGGCTACCATGACATGTCTGCAGGTGAAACCTACGGGATTCTGTCTGATCAATCTCCACTTCTTTGATGAAGGTCGCCTCCAGAAAGTCTCTCTTTTATAAAGTTTATCAGATAAATGGGGCAGGCGCTTCCAATTGATATGAAATTTGAGGTAGAGCCCAAGGGGGGAGGACCCCGAGGCACCTGAGCCAGTCAGGGCCTTAGGCTCCTCCTTGTGCATCACATGATGCAATGGGGCGGGGCCTAAGGCCCGCATTCGCATCGGGAAGGGCCAATTAGAAGGAGCAGGAGGACTTTGTGGTTCCTCCTGTTCCCACCACTGGAGGCCTACGGAGCAGGAGGGACTGAGCACCCTTCCTGCTTCCAACTTTTAGGTACAGGGGGAATGTCGGGCCGGGCTGGGCCGTGGGTGGGCCGGACCGGGGTGTGTGTGTGTCGAGCCGGTCGGGGGTGTGTGTGAGCCAGGCCAGGCACACATGGGGGGGGATGTTTGGCACGGGGGCACTTTGTCGGGTAGGGGTAGGCCTTTTTTTCTTTTTTTTTTATAGTTCAATAAATAATTACTATAGGCTTTCTCATCAGTTGTTACTTTTTTTTTTTTTATAGGCTTGATATTTTGCGGCCCATTAAAAAAAATGGGGAAAAAAAAGCTGGCAGAAGCCCTGACAGCAGTGACAGGAGGCTGCTTCTCCTGTCACTACTGTCAGGGCTCTCCCTGACTCAGTCCGATCCATGCAGTCGGTTGGGGACCTGCCTCCGATCACTCCCATTTGCATGAAGATGGTTGGTGAATCGGTCAGCCTTCCTCCTGTCGCACACAGATCGGACACAGATCTGAAGGTTAATGAATCTAAGCCTTTGTCTTCTAGAATGTTTAGATGGGGCAGGAATGAGGTAGATTTCATAACTTGAGCCTTTTCCAGCCTTATACAACCACATAGCATAAGAGCAACTAAATGTTATTTCACATTTAGGAGTCTTGTGAAATTTTGTCTATTTGATCTTTATCTGTTAAGTAGATAGGTCATATTTGATATGTTGATTTAGCCAGCTGAGTTTATTTTGGTGGTAATGTAACTAATGGGATTTTGGCCCAATTCCTTCTTTTGTGATCCACCTTGAGCTGCAACTAGGTTAAGTGAAAAAAAGACCATATTAGATTAGCTACAAAGGTTTAAACATTACTGCTAAACAAGTGACTCCCATGAAATACTGGAAGAAGAAAACCTAATTAATTTTTTTCTTGTTTGTCCCATTTTCAGTTGTTTTTTCAAGTGGCCAATAAACTGGAAAAATCATTCTCCTTGAAGCCAGTTCAGGTAAGTGCCCATTTTCTTCTGCTGCTCTGACTTTCTTATCCCCCTCTTTTCCCACACTAGGGCCTCAGGTCCTCATATGAGACAGACCCCCTAATTCTATAAAAAACACTAAAAATTGCACACACAATTTAACCCCCCTTTTTATAAAACCGTAGCATGGTTTTTAGCGCCGGCCGCGGCAGTAACAGCTCTGATGCTCATAGAATTCCTATGAGCGTCGGAGCTGTTACCGCCGTGGCTGGCGCTGGGATGAGTAATTGAAAAACTAATCAGAACTGATAATTGGCATTTTAACAAGCAATTGGTGCTAATTAGAATCAATTACAAATTAATGTGTGCAAATTCAGGTGCAGGTCAAAAATGGGAGCAAAGAAATGGATGGGTTATGCATGTGTTAAAGAATAAAGGCAAATATAGAAAATATGGGAGATTAATCAATAAATACTGAATTCTCCAATGAACTATAGAATTCCTAGGATTTTGAAAAGAATAAAGGCATCCATGCCTAAATTTAGGCACAGACATTTGTGCTTTGTTTTTGTTGATGCAAATGACTGCACCTAAATTTAGTTGCGGTTCCTGGGGGTAAGCACTATTTTCAAGTTTTATTAAGTCTTGATATACTGCTTGACCTTCCTAAGCGGTTTACATAATACAATTTTAAAAATTGAAGAAAATTAAAAAGGGATAAGACATACATGATTAAAATATTTTAAAAGGAAAACTACATGAGACATAATAGGGAAGAGGGTGGGATTACATTGCCTAAAATAAAAAAATAGAAGGGGGGAGGATAAAACCTAAAGTCACATGGTTAGATAAGATTAAGCTCTGGGTCTAAACCTCATACGCGTATTTAACAAGGAAAGTTTTGAGGTTGGACTTGAAATTATTAGAGTTTATTTCCTGCCTCAAAGTTATTGGAAGAGAATTCCAAAGCGAAGGCACTACTACTGAAACACTGCGGGTTGTGTCATAGAATAACTGTCTAACAGAGGGAATTGTAAGAAGATATTGTAGTGATGATCTAAGCATTCTTGAGGTTACGTATGGATTCAAAAGTTTATCCATAAACTCGGGAGAATGGTTGGTTCGCACTTTGAATGTGAGAAATAGGATTTTGAATGTAGTTTTTTGGGAAATGGGCACCCAGTGAGCCTTTTTCAGAAGCGGTGTTACGTGGTCAAATATTTTAGCATTAAAGATAATTTTTTTGCAGTATTTTGAATTATTTGAAGTCTCCTGATTTCTTTTTGTGTAATTCCCTGATAGAATGAATTATAGTAGGCTAAGTTGGAAATGACTAATGAGTGAACAAGAATAGTAGAGATTTGGAATCCAGAAGTGATGTAAGAGAACGGATCATTTTAAGTTTAAAGAAACATTTTCGAACTACAGAATGATGTGTATGTTAAAGGAAAGTTTGTTGTCCAAAACTACTCCTAAGAGTTTAATTGTGGATACAAGTTGGATCGGGGCTGATGTGATGCAGATCGGGGAAATGAGGGTTTCATTTCCTTTGGCTGGAAATAGCATGGCCTTTGATTTGCTGATATTTAAGGAAAGTAGGTTCTCAGAAAGCCAATTACTGATAAGATTCAATTTTTGGTTAATTTCCTGAATAGTTAACTGATTATGTGATTGGTTTGGATGGAGAAGCTTTATATTGTCAGCGTAGGCAAATACTGTAAAGCTGATAGATTGCGCAATTGTCAGAAGAGGGACAAGGAAAAGGTTAAACAGCATGGGTGATAAAATGGACCCTTGAGGAACACCAAAATTCTGCATGAAGGGCTTTGATGTGATATTGCCTATCAGAGAAGTAAGATTGGAACCATTTCAGAGCGGTCCCAGAAATACCTAAAAATATTAGGCTATTCAACAGGATTGAGTAATCTATTGTATCAAGCTCAGCCATTAAATCCAGCAAAATTAGAAGTACTAATTTCCTTTGATCCAAGAAGTTTCTGATTGTAGTGATAAGATCTAGAAGAGAGAACTCAGTGGAGTGGAGTGGTCTAAAGCCGGTTTGGTTAGGGTGCTTAGCGTTAGTTTGCAGGGGGAAAAAAGGTGTCAGTTGATTAAATACAATCTTTTCAGTTAGTTTAGCCAAAAAGGGGATGCTTGCTATCGGGCGATAGAAGTTATCAGGATTGACTCTTGGTTGCTTCATGATCGGTCTAATGTGAGCCATCTTCCAGTGATTGGCATAGTGCCAGTGGAGAGGCTGCTTGATATCAGGCTTTGGATGAAAGGACCAAAGATGGAGAAGTATTTTTTAAGTAAGAATGGTGGCAGAGAATCAGATTGGTTAACTGACATTTTTATAGTTTGAATAGTCCTTTGGATTTCAGTCAGGGAAGGAGCGTTGAAAGAGACGAAGGTGCTAAAAGTTGGGCCTCTCTGGCAAAGTATCACGATGAGTTGTGTTAGAAGAGAGAAGACCGTTACAAACAGAGGAAATTTTATAAATAAAGTGATCTGCCAGATCTCGGGCTGGAGGGGTTGGGGCAGATGCTATTTTGCCATTATTTCCCTTGGATGTAAGATTTTTCGTGATGGTGTATAGTGCAGAATTTTTGGCAGCTGCAATTTTCTTGCTGTAATATGATTTTTTGCTTTCCTGAATCATCTTTATGTAAGATGATGCTTTTTCTTTATAGAGATTAACGGCCTCTTTTACAAAGCTGTGCTGCGCTAACGGCCCCGAAGCCCATAGAGATTTAAAGGGCTTCGGGGCTGTTGCCGCGTGGCTTTGTAAAAGAGGCCGTAAGAGTTGAAGATGAGCAGCAGTGAAGCCAACACCTTTCAAGGGAGCGAGCTTGTCGTCTGAGCAAGAATAGCTCTGGCATAAGCCACTGAGTTTTTTTTTTCTCCGTAGAAAAACTTTACGCTGTAATGGGGCTACTATGTTTATGAGTTTCTGGGTAGCATCTACCCATTGCTTTGTCTGTTCTTCCATTGGTAATGAAGTAAAATCTTCAAAGTGGAGATCAAGGGACTCTTGATAGGTTGGCAGAATTTAATTTTCTAACGTCCCTAAAGCTAACATTCGGAGCAGAGGGCTTAGGAATGAGGACGGGACTAGATATGTTAAATGTGATAAAGGCATGGTTGGTCCAGGGGAGCTGAGAGATACCGAAGAGTTGAACATCTTGAGCTAGTGTGTTAGAGAGGAGAACCATGTCAAGAGGAATGTGTAGGCTCGGAGAATAGTTGGGTTAAGGACAGGTCAGAGGTAAGAGTTAGCAGGTCTGATGTGTGAGGGTTTCCGAGATCGTCAAAATGGATTTTGAATTGATTAGTGAATGAAGAACAAAAGTCAAGTAAGAGTGATTGTAGAAGGAATATAGTCTTTTGAAATGGGTGGAGGAAAGTATATGAGAAGGAAATCAATTGGGGTGGACGCTGACAGCGAGAAATGCAGGGAGTCGAGATGCTGACTGTGAGAGTTACTCTCGAGTTTAATTCTTAAAGAAGATTCATATATAATTGCGACACCCTCCTCTCTTCCTGTCTTGCCTATTTTGTAGGAAATAGGCAATACCCAAGTGGCATGCCTGAGAAAGATAGGCTTCCTAACCGTCGCTTAACCATGATTCCATAATGCATAATATTTTGAGCCAGCACGTAATAATCGGGTCTCTAACTAGGTGAAGTTTACTTTTGATGGAACGAACATTCAGAAGGCCTAGGGAGGTTGTTGTCGATGAGCACCTGAAGGGGGTTGGAGAGAGGAATTGGTTTCAGGGTCCGATCTCCAAAGTAGGGCTTCCGGCCATCCCCAGAAGACTGGGATAGATTTGTCTGCCATAAAGCTGGGGAGTGATAAATGGTCAGGATGGAATTGGCCCAGAGATAGTATGAAAAGAATTGTCCAAA
The DNA here is from genome assembly GCF_902459505.1 of Geotrypetes seraphini. Taxonomy (NCBI): domain Eukaryota; kingdom Metazoa; phylum Chordata; class Amphibia; order Gymnophiona; family Dermophiidae; genus Geotrypetes; species Geotrypetes seraphini. The sequence continues at coordinate 104,201,920 of NC_047088.1, read as the reverse complement.
ACGACAGCATGATGAAACACCCTTGATTTGTGCCCTCAGTTTGCACACAAAGGAGCGCACTAAGGAGCAGGATAAGCTCCTTAAGTGCGCGCCAGAGGCGTGTGCCTTTGCGGCTTGTGCAGCAAGGGGTTCTAAATTTAAAGAGGTCGTTATCCAGTGGTCTGTACTCTAGAACAAGGGTAGGCAATTCCGGTCCTCGAGAGCCAGAGCCAGGTCAGGTTTTCAGGATCTCCACCATGAATATGTATGAGATGGATTTGCATGCACTGCCTCCTTGAGATGCAAATCTATCTCACGCATATTTATTGTGGATATCCTGAAAACCTGACCTGGCTCCGGCTCTCGAGGACCAGAATTGCCTACCTCTGCTCTAGAAGATCAGAAGGAGCCTAAAAAGAAAAATATTTAACTTTTAAGCACGGTTTAAGAAATAGCATAGGATAGGAGGTAATGTCCTTTTATGGATTGAGAATTGGTTGGAAGACAGAAAACAAAGAGTGGGTTTAAATGGTCAATATTCTCGATGGAGAAGGGTAAATAGTGGGGTTCCCCAGGGGTCTGTGCTGAGAACGCTGCTTTTTAACATATTTATCAATGATCTAGAGATAGAAATAACTAGTGAGATAATTAAATTTGCTGATAACACAAAGTTGTTTAAAGTTGTTAAATCACAAGAGGATTGTGAAAAATTGCAAGAGGACCTTGTGAGACTGGAAGACTGGGTGTCAAAATGGCAGATGACGTTTAATGTGAGCAAGTGCAAAGTGGTGCATGTGGGAAAGAGGAACCTGAACTATAGCTATGTGATGCTGGGTTCTGTGTGAGGAGTCACTGCCCAGAAAAAGGATCTAGGTGTCATTGTTGAGGATACATTGAAACCCTCAGCTCCAATGTACAGTGGCTGCTAAGAAAGCAAATAGAATGTTAGGAATTATGAGGAAAGGAATAGAAAACAAAGATGAAAATGTTATAATGCCCTTGTATCGCTCTATGGTACTGCCGCACCTCGAATACTGTGTGCAGTTCTGGTCGCCTTATCTCAAAAAAGTTATAGCGGAATTAGAAAAGGTACATGTGTGGTATTTCAAGTGATGTAATAAGTTAATCTGTTATTATTTTCTGTACACTTGATGTAAATATAAAATGAATAAAGAATATTAAAAAAAAGAAAAGGCGGGGTACCCTTCCGGACTCTCTCACTTCTGCTCAAATAGTTGTGCTATTGAAGCCCCATAAGGATGCTGCCCTTTCTTCTTCTTACCGCCCTATTTCGTTGCTGAATGTGGAGGCCAAATTGTTCGCCAAGGTTTTGGCTAATCGATTGGCTTGTGTTCTTCCTGATTTGATTGCTTCCCCTCAGGTGGGATTTGTGCAGGGGCGCACTAGTGTGAAAAACATTAGATCCATATTGGCTTCTTTGGAATTTGTGGAGAGGACCCATCTATCTTCCCTTTTGGTCAGCTTTGATGCTGAAAAGGCCTTCGATCGGGTCTCTTGGAACTTTTTATTTGAGGTTTTAACTCGGTATGGCATAACGGGTTTTTTTCAGGATGCGGTTCGGGTGCTTTATCATTCTCCTACAGCCTTTGTTTGGGCCAATGGACTTTGTTCTCCTTCATTCCCCATATGTCGTGGCACGCGTCAGGGCTGCCCCCTTTCCCCATTGCTCTTTGCTCTGTCGTTGGATCCTTTGATCCGTGATATTCAGCTTAATGGAGCTATTTCGGGTATTTGAATTGCTTCTTCCGAATTTTAGATCTCGGCTTTTGCGGACGATCTCCTGGTCCATATCTCGGATCCCATAGTATCTCTTTCCAATCTGATGGCCACTTTTCAAGAATATGGAGATTATTCTGGTTTTAAGCTTAATCTTGACAAATCTCTTGTGTTGGCCACGTCCTCGCCTTTGCGGGACTCTTGGCCTGGGCCCTTTCCTCTTCAATGGGCTTCCTCTTCGTTTTGTTATTTAGGGATCTTGTTGACGCCTCGTACTTCAGCGTTATATCGCGTCAACATTGATTCTTTGTTATGTTCTTTGGCTGAGTGTTTTGCTCGTTGGTCTCCTCTTCCTCTGTCCTTGTCGGGCAGAATCCATTTGTTTAATTTGGTCCTTTTTCCTAAATGGCTTTATACTTTGCAATTACTCCCTTTATGGCTTTTGAAACAGGATATTGCTAAATTACATTCTATGCTTTCTCGATTCTGTTGGGGGGGACGACGACCACGGGTGGCGTTGCGTTACCTGTTTGGCGCGTGGGAAGGTGGGGAAATGGGGTTACCGCATTTTCGGTTATACAATGCTGCCTGTTTGATGCGTTATCTGGGGGAGTGGCTTTCAGATCGCCAGGATTTTACTCCGAAATCCTATGAGAAGGAATTTTTTGCCCCTTGGCATATTCTGTCCTTGGTGCAGACGCCTCATTCTGCCTTACCAGTGCCACTTTGGGGAAGTTTGTTGTTGCACTCTCTACGCATCATCTGGTCTTATGTGTTGGACTCATGGAATGGTACTCCCTCGATTACTAGATACTTACCTATTCAGGGGAATCTGCAATTCAGCCCCGGCATGGAGAATGCTAGTTTTCGTAAGCTGGCGTCCCGGGATTTTACATTGCTTGCCCATGTTCTCCAGGCTGATGGTTCTTTAATGTCCTGGGATGCTCTGGTCCGGTCTGGTGTTTTTGCTGTGGGAGACTTTCTTGCGTTTCGGCAACTTCATCATTATATTCGATCTCTCCCTCGAGCCGCTTTGGCATTTCCTATTGAGGACAGATTTGCGGCACTTCTGGATCCATATTTGGAGGCTGGGTTTACGGTTTCGGGTCTTTATAAGGATTTCCATCGTTTGTTGGGACCGACTGATTGTGCCGTATTACACGCTCGTTGGTGTCAAGATCTGGGGATAGCTCGGGAAGCTTTGGATATCCCTTCCTTGATTACAAGAATCCCGGGAATGTCTGTTAATGCAGATCTCCGTGAGTGTCAATTTAGGGTACTTCATCGGGGCTATTTTACGAAAAGTCAGTTATATTATTCGGGTTATACGGACTCTCCTTTGTGCCCTAAATGTCTCCAGCAACCCCATTCGTTTATCCATGCCTTTTGGTCCTGTGTGAAAATCAAACGTTTTTGGAGGCAGGTTTTATCTTATGTGGAGCGTGTTTTAGGTAATACGCTTCCCTTTTCGGCAGCTGGTCTCTTGCTGGATAAGTATGAGGCCTTCTGTTTATCTGATTTGGGTCAGCGGCAGTTTATGAGACGGGTGGGAGTCTTGGGGAAGAAGGTGATTCTATCTGTTTGGATTGGAGATACTTTGCCCTCTTTTTGGGCTTGGAGGAATCGTTTGCATGCTCTGCTGCTGCTGGAACGGAAGGATGCGTCTTATAGCCTGCGAAGAAAGCGACAATTTCTTCAGATCTGGGATTCTTACCTTTTTTCATTATCACCACGGGCTCGAAGTGACATTCTGAATTCATTGTAACTCTCTCTAAGACCCGGGCTTGTTTTCATCTTTGAGGGGGCACCAGGTATACTTATCTTTCCCCCCTTTTCTTTTCTTTCTTTTTCTCTCTTTCTTCTCTCTTTTTCAGTGTTGGAGTTCACTCTTTGTCTTTGGCAGTGGGTTATCTGAGTCCAAGCCTACTGCACTACAGTTATTTCTTGCTTCAGACTAGGGGGTTTGGGGTAGGGGTGGTTTGGGTGGGATTGTTGGATCTGATATTATGTATCTGATTGTTCTCTTTTGTTATTGTGGTTCTTGCCTGTTGGTTTGTCCTCTGTTATTTGATAATAAAAATTGATTCAACATAAAAAAAGAAAAGGGACAGAGAAGGGTGACAAAAATGATAAAAGGGATGGGTCGCCTTCCTTATGAGGAAAGGCTAAAGCGGCTAGGGCTCTTCAGCTTGGAGAAAAGACGGCTCAGGAGTGATATGATAGAGGTCTATAAAATAATAAATGGAGTGAAAAGGGTAGATGTGAATTTCTTGTTCACTCGTTCCAAAATTACAAGGACTAGGGGACATGCGATAAGTAGTAGCTTTAAAACAAACTGGAGGCAAATATTTCTTCACACAACGTGTAATTTAACTCTGGAATCTGTTGCCGGAGAATGTGGTGAAATCAGTTAGCTTAGTGGGGTTTAAAAAAGGTTTGAATAATTTCCTAAAAGAGAAGTCCATAGGCCATTATTGAGATGACTTGGGGAAATCCACTGCTTATTCCTAGGATAGGCAGCATAGAATCTTGCTACTTAGGATCTAGCTGGATACTTGGGACCTGGGTTGGCCACTGTTGGAAACAGGATAGTGGGCTTGATGGACCTTTTGTCTGTCCCAGTATGGCAATTCTTATGTTGTTATGTTCTTATGGCACTTTTAAAGTGCCAATTATGTAGGTGCAATATATAGAATTCAGTCCACAATGTACTGCAGCAACTCCTATTAAAAGCTTTATTATTATTCATCCAGGTGTTAAAGATAATCAGAGAAACATTGATTCCAGTGCTCTCTCTATTGCAGGGAGGGACTGGTACTTCAACATGGTAAATATGAAACAAGAATTGTCTTGATTGGTAGCCTGTTGGCTAGTGCAGCAGACTAAGAACCAAGGAAGCCAGGGTTCAGATCTTACTGATATTCCTTGTGATTTTGGGCAAGACAGATAACTCTCTATTGTCTCAGATACAAACCTAGGTACTTCCTTGCCCCTGAAGGGCTTACAGTTTATCAGATCTTAATGTGTTTCACCTTATCACTGGAAAAGCATGAGTTAAATCCATATATTGTATATGCATGTATTTATATATTTAAAAGTGAACCAACCACTGCCTACCAAATGAACTGGTACCTGATCTGAAAGCCACTGATTTGATTTCATATTATATTACAGATCTTTGGGTAAATGTAGTTGAAAATTAAAAATGTATTTAAAAGGTCAAATTGTTTGCAGCTTTTATAAATTATTGGTAAAAAAAACCCCAAATACCCCCTTGTTCTTCTGGCTTAATTTTTACGCTCTCAAATACATAAGTGTTCTGTCCATGACATGTAGAAAATCATGTGAAGTTGCCTTCTTTATCCAACGATGTTGTCACTATATGAGCACTTGACATTCATTGCAATAAAAAAAAGTTTTAATAGATTACTAAACTAAGGGCTCCTTTTACAAAGCTGCGATAGAGTTTTTAGCGTGCGCAGAATTTTAGTGTGCGCTAAACCCGCACTACACGGCTAGAACTAACGCCAGCTCAATGCTGGTGTTAGTGTCTAGCGCGTGCGCTAAAACTGCTATCGCAGCTTTGTAAAAGGAGCCCTAAGAATTTACCACAGATACTCTATGGTGAGTTGCAGTTTTTTTGCAAAATTACCTTTGCAATAGGACAGTTGTTTAGACTTCCATGTATTTAAATTTTGTCATGTCTTGCTTGATCTATTCCAGCATTTGGATATCCTAGTGCAAGACTGTGGATTTTCTACCACCTATGGTCTAGAAGGAGGTCAGGAATTCCTAAGGGACATAATGCAGGTATACAACAGGCTGATGGGAGTTTGATTTCTTTGCAGTGCCATCGCCGTTCTTTTAGCAGGCCAGACTTTAAACAATCATTGCCTGTTGCTCCCAAGTCTGAAACGAGCGCATTTTTGGAGAAATTCTTTTTTTTTTTTTTTAATAATCTTTATTCATTTTTAGAACTTACCATAAGTGCATCAAAAAGTAACAACATTTTAACTTGGATACAACACTTAATATTCTGCAATAATCCAATTTATAAAGCTTATCTCCTCCCTCCCATCCCTTTCATAACAAAAATAAAACACAAATACCATATAATAAATTCTTTCCTGCCATTCCATACAATTAATAAAAGACCAAAAAACTACCCCCCCCCCAAATCTTGCACTTGTACTATTAAGGGAAAAATGGTATCTATTCATTACAATAATTTGTTAAAGGCCCCCAAACATCTTGAAATTTATTAAAATTCCCTTTATGTGTGGCTATTGTTCTTTCCATTTTATATATGTGACACAACGAGTTCCACCAAAAACTGTAATTAAGTCTTTTCCAATTTTTCCAATTACTTGTGATTTGTTGTATGGCGACCCCTATCATAATCAATAGAAGCCTATTGTTCTTAGATGAAATTTGGCTCTTTTCTCTCATTGACATGCCAAATAAAACAGTATCATACAATAATGCAACCAGGTTTTCCAATAATCAATTTATTTGGCCCCAAATTGATTTTCAAAAGACCAAGATAAATGGACAATAGAATAATAAATGATCTAGAGTCCCTGCTTCTAGACCATAATTCCAACATCTATTAGACTTAGAGCTATCTATCTTTTGTAATCGAACTGGGGTCCAAAAAGCTCTATGTAAAAGAAAAAAACAAGTTTGTCTCATAGATGCTGACACTGTACATCTCATCCTCCAAGTCCAAATTCGTGACCATTGAGACTCAGGAATTTGATGCTTAATCTCAATGCTCCAAATATCCCTAAGACCAGTTTTTGGCATTTTTGGAGAAATTCTATAAATGATGCCTAGGTTAGGCGCCTACATCAGCACCTAGCGGCAATTCTGTAAATGGCGCCTAGCGGATCAACAACTGCCAAGCAGCACCTAGGAGTTCGGTGCCATTAAGCACTGTTTATATTCATAGTTTAGCTTTTCTCAAGGAATTAAAAAATGCCATTAAGACCTGGCTCTTTCAGCCAGTGTTTTGACAAGTAAAATTACACTAGTGGCTAAAATTGTGGAAACGCCTAGCATTTTAGGCATTATTTTAAAAAAAACATGGCTATAACATCATAATTGTATTTAATGCTTAAATTTTCAACTAATAATAGAAACTGTGTAATCACTTAACAAGACCAGCATAATATTGTGCACATGCTGTTCATAAGCTACCCAAGCTAATAATGATAATTTGTCCAGTTATCTGATGACTTCATCAGTCTCACTAGTAGTGCATTTGATATCCCTTAGCCTTGATTACTGCCTCACATTTTCTTGGCATGTTGGACACAAGTCTTTGGAGATCAGATGTTATTATATGGAACCAGGAGTTGATTATTGCTGCTTTCAGCTCATGTTTGTTGGATGGTTGCTTTGCCACTACTGCTCTCTTTAATATGGCCCAGAGGTTCTGAATGGAGTTGAGATCTGGGCTGTTTCCTGGTCAGTCCAGCAACTCAACCTTGTTCTTGTTGAACTAGGTGAGGAATTTCTTAGCTGTGTAACATGGGGCGCCATCCTGTTGAAAAATGAATGTTTTTTTTTTTTGTTTGTTTTTTAATCATTTTTATTATTGAGGTCAACCAGAGAAACAAGTGAAATACAGTAGGATCAGATGTAAACAGATGCATCAACAGCAGAGAACATAGTAATAATAATATAAAGACCACATTATGAACAGGAAGAAGGAAACAACGAGAGGCAGAAAACTCCAAACCGCTCTCTCAAAACACACCAACCGCTAAAACATCCCAGTTCCCCCACTTGACCCCAGAAGTTTTCAATGTATAGAACCCAACCTGAAGAACCCCCAACTCAAGATGCAACACCCACACCAATGGTTGACTGGCACCAAAGATGTTGCTGGCTGAGGGCAGGATCCTGGACTGAAGGGACCTCCTTTATGTATTTGTCAACATTTTATCACTCCATCAAGCACCAGCAATTGACTCACAATATCTCTGGACATGCAGCCCCATACCATCACTCTCGGAGGATGCTTCATAGTGGCAGTAATACACTCTGGCAACTAGTCCTTGCCCAGTCACCGACAAATATAGCAGACAGCATCACTGCCAAATATGGAGATTCAGGTCTCATTGCTTCCACTGCTTTGTGGTCCAGCTGGCATGCTCTTAAGAACATAAGAAGTGCCATCTCCGGAACAGACCCTAGGTCCATCAAGTCCGGCGATCCGCACACGCGGAGGCCCCGCCAGGTGAACCCTGGCATAGTTTTGGTCCCCATATCGCTCCAAGCTTCTCGTAAAGAAAAGAGCATCTAGCCTACTCCTACCCATGTTACTTCATGCCACTCATAAGGAGATGTACATCTAATTTACCTTAAATCCTAGAATGGTGGATTCCGCAATTACCTCTTCTGGGAGAGCATTCCAGGTGTCCACCACTCGTTGCGTGAAGCAGAACTTCCTGATATTTGTCTTGAACTTGTCCCCCCTTAGCTTCAGCCCATGTCCTCTTGTCCGTGCCACATTGGACATTGTAAATAATGTTTTTTCCTGCTCTATTTTGTTGATTCCTTTCAGTATTTTGAATGTCTCGATCATATCCCCTTGTAGTCTCCTTTTCTCAAGGGAGAACAACCCCAGTCTCTTAAGTCTTTCCTCGTAATCCAGGTTCTCCATACCTTTCACCAGCTTTGTTGCTCGTCTCTGCACCCTCTCTAGCAGTATGATATCCTTCTTTAGGTATGGAGACCAATGCTGGACGCAGTATTCCAAGTGTGGTCTGACCATCGCTCTATAAAGCGGCATTATGACTTTCTCCGATTTACTCGTGATTCCCTTCTTTATCATGCCTAGCATTCTATTCGCGTTCTTCGCTGCCGCCGCACATTGCACCAACGGCTTCAGTGTCCTATCGATTAATACTCCCAGGTCCTTTTCCTGTTCAGATTTTCCCAGAGTTGCACCTGACATACTATACTTGTGTTCCTTATTTTTTCTGCCTAAGTGCATCACTTTGCATTTTTCCACATTAAACTTCATCTGTCATTTATCTGCCCAATTCTCCAATCGGCTCAAGTCACTCTGGAGTTCTTCACTGTCCTTCTGCGATTTGATGGCCCGGCATAGCTTTGTGTCATCTGCAAATTTGATGATCTCACTGGATGTTCCATCCTCTAGGTCATTGATGAAGATATTAAATAAGATGGGCCCAAGTACTGAGCCCTGGGGCACACCGCTAGTCACATTTTCCCAGTCCGAGAACTTCCCATTTATGCCCACTCTCTGCCTTCTGTTCTCCAACCATTTGCCTATCCATCTTAGTATATCTCCTTCTATTCCATGGCCCTGCAGTTTCCTGAGGAATCTTACATGTGGAACTTTGTCGAACGTTTTCTGAAAATCCAAGTATATAATATCCACCGGTTCTCCATTATCAATTTGTCTGTTCACTGTCTCAAAAAATTGAAGTAGGTTCGTCAAGCATGATTTCCCTTTCCTGAATCCATGTTGACTGGCTTTCATCAGGTCGTATGTGTCTAGGTGCCGGGTTATGTTATCCTTGATCTGCGCCTCAACCATCTTCCCAGGGACCGACGTGAGACTCGCAGGTCTATAGTTGCCCGGTACTCCTCTTGATCCTTTTTTGAATATTGGCGTGACGTTCGCTATCTTCCAGTCGTCTGGTATCTGCCCTGTTTTGATTGACAGATTGGCAAGTTTTTGGAATAGTTCTCCGATTTCCACTTTTAGCTCTTTCAAGACTCTCGGATGAATTCCATCCGGTCCAGGGGATTTGTTGCTTTTGAGTTTGTCGATCTGGCGGTATATCTGGTCCAAGTCCACGTCTACTGTGGTAAGGATGTCCTCTGTTACTCCTTTGAACACTTTCACTGCTTCACTTTCACTGTTGCAGTGTCTTCCTTTGTAAAGACAGACGCAAAGAATGAATTTAGTCTGTCTGCGATTTGTTTGTCTTCCTTGATGTACCCTTTCCTTCCCTGGTCGCCCAGCGGTCCCACCGCCTCATTTGCGGGTTTTCTCCCTTTCACGTACTTGAAGAAGGGCTTGAAGTTTTTGTCCTCCTGCGCTATTTTCTCCTCATAGTCCTTTTTGGCATCCCTCACTGCCCTGTGACACTTCTTCTGATCACCCTTGTGTATGTTCCAAGTTTCGATTGTTTTCGTGCGTTTCCATGCTTTGAAGGAGTCCTTCTTTTCTTTTATGGCTTCCTTCACCTCTTTAATAAGCCACGCCGGCTCTCTTTTGCCTTTGGTTTTCTTTGCTTTGGATATCCTCGGAATGTAGAGGCTTTGTGCTTCCGTGATAGTATTTTTCAGAAGGGACCATGCCTGTTCTACCGTTTTGACTTTGCCCATTTTTTTCTTGATCTGTTGTTTCACCATGGCTCTCATGCTATCATATCTTCCCCTTTTGAAGTTTAAAGTTGTGGTTGAGGTTTTTGTACTTTTCCCCTTCCCGACATCGAGTCTGAAGTTGATGTCGGGAAGAGGAAAAGTACAAAAACCTCAACCACAACTTTAAACTTCAAAAGGGGAAGATATGATAGCATGAGAGCCATGGTGAAACAACGGATCAAGAAAAAAATGGGCAAAGTCAAAATGGTAGCCCAGTTCAAATGTTTACGATGCTGAACTGCGCTGAGGAAGGGCTTTCTTTCTCGCAGGCTTGCTTTCACCAGTCTCCAGCGAACTGTCCAGCTTGATACTCCTTTTTTTTTTCATAATTCTTTATTCATTTTCAATTTGAACAACAAGTGCACAAAAAATAATATTACAATAAATTATTCCACAATATCACTTTGATATCTATACATAAAATCTAGTGAAGCAATAACCCCCCCTACCACCCAACATTCATCATATATTTCAATAAAATACACACATATTATAAATCATATTATAACATATTACGTAAAATTATTTCCAACTCCCCCCCCTTTTTTGTGTGCCAAGGAAGAAAAAAAAGAAAAAGAGAAGAGAAGAAGTGATGTCTATTCAGTACAACATTTTGCCAATGGCCCCCAAATTTTTATAAATTTAGCATATGTCCCTCTTTGTACTGCTATTGCTCGTTCCATTTTATATATATGGCATAATGTATTCCACCAAAATGTATAATTAAGGTTTCTGTGATTTTTTTCCAATTGTTGGCTATATGTTGGATGGCTACCCCTGTCATAATTAATAAAAGCTTGTTATTCTCTGGTGATATTTTACTCTTTTTCCTCATCATCATGCCAAATAACACTGTATCATAAGAGAGTGCCACATGATTTTCCAATAGTGCATTTACTTGAGACCAAATTGAATTCCAAAATATCTTAATATAGGGACAATAATAAATTAGATGATCTAATGTCCCAGGATCCAGATTACAGTGCCAGCATCTATTTGACTTAGAACTATCCAATTTTTGTAAACGAACAGGGGTCCAAAACACTCTATGTAAACAAAAATTAGTCTCATAGATGCTGACACTGTACATCTCATTCTCCAAGACCAAATTAGTGGCCATTGAGATGCAGAAATTTGGTGCTTGATCTCAATGCTCCAAATGTCTCTCAGACCATTTTTAATACTCCTGTTTCAGCCGGTGACTTATTGATGTCAGCAGCAGTTTTAATTTCTGAGTCTGTAAAACCATTCTTGATATCTTTCAATCAGTCTAAGGTGTTGTAATCTTTTTCTGGCCCCTTCTAGCCTTGATTTTGATGCTTCTAGTTTCTTCAAAGTGCTTGCAGTTTCAGTACCCTGGCCGATGACACACCTTGACCAATTTTGGCTGTAATTTCTCAATAACTGTAGCCTCTTTTTCTTAAGGTTATGGCTGTTGCTTTTTATTTTTGGCAACCAGTCAAGCCTCTTCTGAAAAATTTAGCATACAGCTATAATTTTAGTGTATTTAGTTGCAGCACAATTCAAGGCAATTAATGAAAAATAGCAATTAAAATTTTATCATATTGCACAACGGGCCTTTAGAGAACACCTACAAGTTGTGACAACATCAGAGCATCAAAATCAAACACACAAAGAGCTTGCTATATACTGTATGCGCTCAAAATCAAAGCAATACATATCAAAAGAAACAAGACCTTTTTGAAGTCATATCACTAACCATAATAGTGATTGAGTAAAGTAAAGTTAGTAAAGTCATTACTAACCACAAAATAAACAAAATTACTATGCAAATATTAACAGTAATGTTTATAAACAAAGTATGCTTGTAAATATCATACGTTGAAGATTAAAATAAGTAACTGGAGCAACAATTGAATAAAGTTCTGCAATCTCGATAAGCTTGAAGTGTTTCCACAATTTTGGTGTTTCTTTCCTGGTACTGGATGCTTAGACACTCCCATTTAAGGAGTACACTTAAGTGGTTTGTGAAAACCTGTCTCCTTATCTCTTTGTGTGCATGGTTTTGCTGTCCTATCATATATTGTAATTCCTTTCCTGTTCTTTCAATAGATTATACACTTCTCAGTTCTGCTCACCAGCAAGGGTGGTATAGAAAGTTTAAATAAATTGTAACTGAGATAAGCAATTTAGCCTAGTAGGTCATTCCAGATTGAAAGGCCTGTGCTAAAACAAAACTGACTGTGGACAGTAACCAAATTTTGGGTTAGGACATAGAAGAAAGTGAAGTGAAATGAACATAAGGTAAAGGAAGGTAGATGAACTATTGAGCTTAAATGACAGAAGTTAGAAGAGCAAAAGGAATGGGGAGGCCAAAGGGCTTGGACAGAGAAAGAAATCAGTAAATAGAACAATACAATTTTCGGTGATCTTCGTCATAATGCATTTGGGGACAGACTTGAAGATCTCAGTATGTATACTTTGGAGGAAAGGCGGGAGAGGGGGAGATATGATACCTATGTAGCATAAATAGGGATAAGGCCACTTTCAGTTGAAAGGAAGGTTCAGAGAGAGAGGTCATGGGATGAAGTTAAGAGGTGATAGACTCAGGAGTAATCTAAGGAAATACTTCTTTACAGAAAGGATGGTAGATGCATAGAATAGTCTCCTGATAGAGGGGGTGGAGACAAAGACACTGTCTGAATTCAAGAAAGCATGGGATAGGCTTGTGGGATTTCTTAGGGAGAGGAGGAGATAGTGGATGCTGCAAATAGGCAGACTAGATGGGCCATTTGGCCTTTATCTGCTATCATGTTTCTATGTTCCTAATAAAGGGAATGGTGTCTTGGGACAGAGAGAAGGCAGAAGAGGATGAGATATCTTGAGACACACCAAATACAGAGTTGTGAAATTCTCTTTTGTTCTGTTTATAGAAACTGCAAATGTGTTCTAAGTACCCAAGGACTCTGGAGATGTTGAAGTACAAATCTCGCTGTTGTCTCCTGCCCTCTCGTGTAGAGGACACACAAGGTAAATCATATTGCAAATTTTTATGATTTTGTGCCTGTTTAGAAATTGCCCATGAAGGGACAAGCCAAAAATGTCACACAACTTCTACTATCCAGTTGGTTCAGCTGTAAAATGCTATCAAAGACAATGTACCAAAAGATCAGAAACCCCTTCCAACCAGTCACTGATCCATGTATTTAATACATTGACTGTGATGCTGGTTTTCCAAGATGTGTCCTTGGGAACTGGAAAGGGGTTTGTTTTTTTAAAGCATTTCCAAATGATTATCATAAAGATTAAATATTTTCATGTTTAAACAATTATTGAATGCAGTCATCTTTTCAAGCAGTGGATTATCGCTGGATGGGCCATTTGGCTTTTATTTGCCATCATGATAATCAACTCTTGATTCCATCCCTGCATTTGGTTTTTGTAGTGTGTGTGTTGTCGTATGTGTCCTCAGTACAAAGAGAAGAGCAATTACAATCTAGGAGAATAATAGATGATTAAGGAGTTCATCAGATTTGAAGATTTATTATACGAGTTAAGTCCCAGTTTAATAACAGATGATTCCTGGCATGCTGGGGCTGTGACAGAAGTCCACAAGCAGCATAATATACATAAAAAAATAAAGTTGTTAATAATAATAATAGTTTTTTTTATTGATTTATTCTTTTTAACTTACGGACCCTGTGACCAAGCTGCATTAAGTTAAGCTAACACAGTTTTTCAGCTGTAAGACAATAGCACTGTCTACTGCATTAGAGAGCCCCTGTGTTAAAAATCCCATGTTAGCAGCCTGATGTGGGACTGGGCAGGTGGAAGGATGGCTTTCCAGAACAGCTAGTGCACTTTCATTAACTATATACTATAAAGATTGCTGATAGTACAGCTGAATTTGCTACTGCCTCTTGAGGTATGGTGATGGAAGGTTGATATGTTGACACTTTTTAGGTGGGGTACAGTGCTGTGCGGGGTGGAACTGGAGGCTTAGGATCAAGGGGAAGGGCTGTACCATATGGTATAAGTGCCATAAACTACACCACAGATTGCAAAATTGGCATCTACATGTGTAGTTGCTGTCATTTATCCCAGGACAAGCAGGAAGCATATTTTCACACGTGGGCTACATCATCCACGGAGCCCGGTATGGAGATTGCTAACTTTAACTTCTTTAGAAGTCTTGAGACTTCCAGTACCATACTTGTGCGAGTGCCTTCCTACCCGGCGTCAGCTCACAGGACCATAATTTCTTAGTTTTCCAAGGAGCTAAGAAGATATGTGACTTTGGAGTCTTTCCTATCATGCTATTTTTTCTAACTTTTGTGCCTTCCCAGTGTATTTTTCTACTTCCTTTCTTTTATTTTCATTTGTAGTACAGGCAGTCCCCAAGTTACAGATGCCCAACTTAAGTATGACTCGTACTTAAGAAGGCAGGTTTGGCTTCATTTTATTTCATTGAGCAATATTTCCAGTGGCATGCACTCCTACACTTCTCCTGTAGCAGATTTAGGAATGATACATGGCCATATTAAGAACAGTGTGTGGTTGTGCATGTACCTTAGAGGAAACACTGATAGGTACAGTTGGCCCTTTTGTCAACTGGGAGTAGAGGTAAGCAGCAAGAACCTTAAAATCTACAAGTTCTGAGTTACATGCCAATCCAACTTAAAAACAGCCATCAACGCCATCAACACATCATTCAACGTCGGCTTCCACAGTACCAATGCCAACACGATCTGGCAAACAGGCTAAGAAACAATCCCGTGCCTCACCATCTTACCACACATCATCGGCATCTCCAGCATCGAGTAAGTCAATGCATGCCAAATGACACGAGCTCTCTCGCTCTCCATCTCTGCAGGAAGTGTCTCCTCTGAGGCATGTCTCTACATCGAGGTCACCAATGCTTAGACACCTTGCACTACCAACAGTACCATTAACTCCCTCGGTGATGGCAAAAGCTAGAAGGATGCTAGGGTGCATAGGGAGAGGTATGGCCAGTAGGAAAAAGGAGATATTGATGCCTCTTTATATGACTCTGGTGAGACTTCATTTAGAATATTATGTATAATGCTGGAGACCGCACCTTCAAAAAGCTATAAAAAGGATGGAGTCAGTCCAGAGGAAGTCTATTAAAATGGTGCGTGGTCTTCATCATAAGGCTTATGGGGACAGATTTAAAGATCTCAATATGTATACTTTGGAGGAAAGGCGGGAAAGAGGAGATATGATAGAGATGTTTAAATACCTATGTGTATAAATAGGCATGAGACTAGGTTCTTTCATTTGAAAGGAAACTCCAGGGTGAGAGGCATGGGATGAAGTTAAGAGGTGATAGGCTCAGGTGGAATAGTCTCCTGGTAGAGGTGGTAGAGACAAAGACTGTGTCTGAATTAAAGAATGTGTGGGACAGGCAAGTTGGATCTCCTATGGAAAGAAGGAGATAGTGGATACTGTGGATGGGCAGACTGGCTGAGCTATTTGGCCTTTATCTGGCATCATGTTTCTATGTTCTATAGCCTGGTTCCAAGCCCCCTCTTCTATGCTGCACAGCATCATCAATCTCTCTTCCCTCCCCCTCCCCCCCCCCCCCCCCCCCAATTTTTATTTTTCATCAGCCATGATTCCCAGTCTGTCCTATTTGATCAGGTGCTTAGGTTTGAGGATACCTTTGATTCCTAGTGGTAAGAACATAAGAATAGCCTTACTGGGTCAGACCAATGGTCCATCAAGGCCAGAAGCCCGTTCTCACGGTGGCCATTCCAGGTCCCTAGTACCTGGCCAAAACCCAAGGAGTAGCAACATTCCATGCTACCAATCCAGGGCAAGCAGTCTTGGTGTGTTGGTGGGAGATAGATGGAAGCTAGTTATGCTGTTGGGAGGGTTCTAGGAGAGGAAAAGTGGTTGCTGGAGACATAATTGGGCAAGGTTGAGGGAAAGGGGGTGCTTTTTTGCTGTCTAGAGTTCTGTCAGACTTTGTATTTGTGCCTTAAGCTACCACTTGTGCGTGCCTCAGAGCAGATATAAAAGCCAACAAAGGAACTTCTCCTTTGGAGCATATGCATCTGTTTTGGACCCATCCAAACCTCATCCTCTTAAATCTGTGTGTGATTTGGATTTCCATGAGAATATAGTAGTTTTCTAAAATTGCTATTTGAAGATATGGCCAATCTACATGCCACTATTTACACATGGGACTCCTTTTACAAAGGTGCGCTAGCGTTTTTAGCACACGCATAAGATTAGCGCACGCTAACCAAAAAATTACCACTTACTTAAAAGGCGGCGGTAGCGTCTAGCGCGTGTGCTAAAACCGCTAGCGCACCTTTGTAAAAGGAGCCCCTGGAATTAATACTAAAATATGGGCCAAAGTGTGATGATTTTGTCTTTTAAATGTGGCTGCTGCTGGAACTAGAAACCTCTCTGAACCTCTTTTCTATCCCACTTCAGATATCGCGGAAGATCTTGGTAAGATGTATAGTAGTCTTAATTCTGCTTTGAAATACACCAAGGAGGATGGTGATCAAAATACACTCACACTTGAACAGTTAGCAAAAAGGATTAAGGTATGGAGTAAGTTTATAGTCTTCTCTGAAATTCTTGGCTTACTGCTTCTGCTGTAAATTCTTTCATTGTTAACACAACCCCAAAAACTTTATTTCAGGTATTACATTAAAAACTGAAAAATCCAAACACAGCAACAATATATACTGTTAAAAAAGAGGGGAAACAACCAATAAATTAAAAAAAATTAATCTTTGAAAAAATTGCTTTCAGATTACTACTACTACTTATCATTTCTATAGTGCTGCCAGATGCATGCAGCGCTGTAGATTATCCACAAAGCATTTCACTTAAAACTCTTCCTTATTGATTTAGGATAGGCATTTAATATTTGTTTTTTTCAGCATGTTCTGTGACATCTTTAAAGTATATGTAAAACTGCTATTCATCGTATTACTGTAAATATTACTACTTTTATTGAACAGAGCCAGCATATTAGATCTGATGGATTGTTGGTTTTATGTTTTACTTTGGACTCCTTTTAGAAAGCCACACCAGTGGTTTTAACGCACGCACCGGAATAGCGCGTGCTAGCCGGTAATCTACAGACTGCTCCAAAGGAAGCAGTAGCGGCTAGTGTGTGCGGCATTTTAGCGCGCGCTATTCCATGCATTAAGGTCCTAGCGCAGCTTTGTAAAAGGAGCCCTTTGTCTTATGTTTATTGTTGTTGTCCTATATGTGTGTTGTTTTTTCTGGTTTTATTTTCCTCCAAATAGAGCCCCTCTTAGAAAGCTGTGGTAGCTGCACTGAAGCCTATTCAGTCCTTTGGGCCTTGATGCATTTACCATGGCAGCATCTGTACTGTGGCTTTATAAAAAGGGCCTTTAGTACTGTGGATATGCAGCATTCTTTCTAGTATGCTTTTTGTGTTTCAACAGTTGAGTCCCTGGAGTCAGCTGTTGTCCAGTTTCATTTTTTTCTGCTCAGAGAAACACATTTTTCTGGTATTTTCTACTAATTTTTTTTTTTTTTTTTTTTAAATAATTTCAGAGACATACTAAAGGTCCATCAAGCCTAATATCCTGTTTCCAACAGTGGCCAACCCAGGTCCCAAGTACCTAACTAGATCCCAAGTAGTAAAATGGATTGTATGCTGCTTATCCTAGGAATAAGCAGTGGATTTCCCCAAGCCACCTCAATAATGGCCTAGACTTTTCTTTTAGGAAATTATCCAAACTTTTTTAAAACCCTGCTAAGCTAACTGATTTCACCACATTCTCTGGCAAGGAATTCCTGAGCTTAAATACATGTGTGAAGAAATATTTTCTCCAGTTTGTTTTTAATCTACTACTTGGTATATGGATCTGATACGCCTCCAGAGAGGCAGATCTCTCAGGCTGCCAGTTCATCCTGGTCTCCTCAGCCAGGGGTAAGTTCCTATGGAGTGCTTTGGTCTTATGGCATGGCTCTTGAGTGTATAGCCCTAAATCGTAAGAGTTATTCGGAGGTAGTTGTTGCAACTCTCCTGAGAGCAAATAAGCCAATGTTTGTGGCTTATGCAAAGACCTGGAAGGCTTTCCAGTTATGGTTTGCTAAGGAACAGGTGGAGCCTAAGAGGGCTCCCATCCCGGTGATTCTAGCATTTCTGCAGGCCAGTCTGGAGAAGGGTCTTGTCTCTCAAAGTGCAAGTGGCCAGCCTCTCATGCTTTAGGGCTCGGAGAGA
The DNA here is from genome assembly GCF_902459505.1 of Geotrypetes seraphini. Lineage (NCBI taxonomy): Eukaryota > Metazoa > Chordata > Amphibia > Gymnophiona > Dermophiidae > Geotrypetes > Geotrypetes seraphini. The sequence goes on along the minus strand of NC_047088.1, from coordinate 104,183,595 downwards.
TATGCGGTCACTCGTGTCTCACCCAGACATCACACGGTTCCTGAGGGGGCGCTCAGATTGTGTTCCCCGCTATATAGACCGTTTCTGTCTTGGAATCTGAACATTGTTCTCAAGGGTCTCTCGCGCGCTCCATATGAGCCCCAGTCAGACACTACTGTAAGGTTTAGCCCCCAAAATGTAAGGTTTTGGAGGGGTAATGTTGAAACAAAGGCGGCCTTACAATCCGCCAGGTCTCGGGTTTGATACCCTCGTTGAAGATTCAGTAGGAAGTAAAATCAAATGACAAGCACAGCCAGAAGTTATTACATAAAGAATATAATGTAGAAATAGGCTTAATATTACAGAAAGGCAATCTTTGGAAAGATACATAAGCTTTACTGGGTTACAAATGGACAGACAGAAATAGACATAAGCTTTACAAATATAGAGTGGATTCAGGGACTGCTTCTGTGCTCTTGTGAATGAGAGAGAAAAGACAACTTCCTGAATAGGTGCTGTGAGGACAAAGAAAGAGAGAGAGGTAGAGAGAGGGTGGGGGGTGATGTTCCAGAGAGAGAGTGGGGTGTTGCAGTGAGGAGGCTTTTATAGATTGGAATCTTATTCTAAAATAGAAACTAAAATAGAAAGGGTTCCCTGATTGGCAAAATCTCAAAAATCAGTATAGCTTGCCATGCTTATGCTTCCAGGCTGATTTCCTAGGACATCAGGCCACCAAGTGGTATAAATTAATTTATGAATAAAAAACCATTGAGATTAAGCAACAAATTTCTGCTACTCAATGGCCATGAATCTGGTCTTGGAGAATGAGATGTACAGCGTCGGCATCAATGAAACAAACTTGTTTTTTCATGTTGCATAGGACTTTTTGGACCCCAGTTCAATTGTAGAAGTTAGATAGTTCTTTTTTTTTTTTTCTTAATCTTTATTCATTTTTAAACTTATTATAAGTGTGATAACATATCCATACAAATAACCATAAATATATCACTTAATAATCAACAATGATACATATAATATTCTCTTATCTCCCCCCTCCCCACCCTTATCTGTCATATAATCAATACTTATACAACATGTAACAATAAAAATACCCTCCCTCCCACCCCATAATTGAACTTATAAATTTAAGGGAAACAAGATTTTTCTAATCATTACAATACTTTGTTAATGGCTCCCAAATATCTTGAAATTTCCTGAAACAACCCTGATGTATTGCAATAAGTCTCTCCATTTTATAAATATGACATAAGGAGTTCCACCAAAAATTATAATTTAATCTATTCCAATTTTTCCAATTATATGTAATTTGTTGAATGGCAACCCCAGTCATTATAAGTAATAATTTGTTATTATTTGTAGATATCTGACTTTTTGCTCTCATTGCCATACCAAACAGCACAGTATCATATGATAATGCCACAGGGTTATCTAATAAACAGTTAATTTGGTCCCAAATTGATTTCCAAAAATTCATAATGAATGGACAATAGAATAGAAGTTAGATAGTTCTAAGTCTAACATCACTGAAATAGGGACGTTGAATCATCTGTTGTTTTATTGTCCTTTAATACTTAATTTTTGGAAATCGATATGGGGACAGATTAATACCATATTGGAGTCATCGATTCCGTTGACTTATGATGTAGTCATATGTGGGACGTTATTAAATCTTAAATCCCCTTTGGACTGATATAAAGGCTTATTATGACTGGGATAGCCATGCAGATGATTACTCGCAATTAGAAAAATTATGATTGCCTTAATTTTCCTTTCTGGTGGGCAAATTTATGCTTATGCTATAGGTATGAAAAGAGGAATGCTGATATATTAGGGCATAGTAATGCATTTAAATTGGTGTGGGTCCCCTTGAAGTCTTTTATCACTTCATCATAATTGTCTCTTATTTTTACTTTTAGTAAATTTCTATACACATCCAGGGTAGGGTGGGAGGTTGGGTGGGGAGGGTTATTTCTTTGTTGTATTCTTTGTTTATATATACATGCATAAGTAATAGTAGGGGGGATTATTCTTTATGTAATTGTATTGATTGAAAATAAGTGCTTACTGTTATGGCTACTAGATGTATAGTGTTCTGCACTTTTTACTGATTTGAAAATTAATAAAGATTAATAAAAATAAAATAAAATAGAAACTATTGTATTTTCCAGTATCTTTCTGTTTATAATTTGTAAACTGTTTGAAACAATGGTTAATTTAATTGATAAGGAAGATGTGATACTTGCAAGCCTGGTATTCGTCTCTGGCTTCTTTGTCCCATTCAAGTAGCATATCTTCTTGATAAACAATCCAGTCTGGCTGGATGCTTAAAGTATGTGAATTCTGTGCAGGAGCATTTAGGGTCTATCTGCATCAACATTCCATAGTCAGATTGATATAATGTCCCATAGGCCTCTGCTGACATTGGTTAGGCCAACTGAAAATGCTGAGGCTGACAGCTACCCGCTTGGATCTTACAGTCAAGACCATGTTCTTGGTTGCTATAATTTCAGCGAGATAGATTTCAGAGTTACAAGCTCTCTCCTGTAGAGAGCCATTTCTCCAGTTTACCGAGGCCGGTGTTTCGCTGCAGACAGTACCTTCCTTTCTGCCAAAGGTGATTTTTGCCTTCCACGTCAATCAGGATATCTGCTTATCCGCATTTCACCCACCAGCTTGGCCAAGCAGGATAGGATTTTGCAGAGGCTGGATGTGCACAGAGACCTCCTCCACTACCTGGAGAGGACTAATGGCTTGCACCACTCTGACCACCTCTTTGAGCTGACCATTCATTCGAGATGGGGCAAGCCAGCTTCCAAGGCTTCAGTTGCCAAATGGATTCATATGGTAATTTCTTCTTCCTACATTGCCTGTGGTCAACAGCCCTCTGTCTTGATTGCAGCACATTTGAGTAGAGGCATAGCTGCTTCCTTGGCGGAGACCCGGGCTGTTTCTTCTGATGAAATCTGTAGAGCAGCCACCTTGTCTACTCTCCATACCTTTGTGATGTTCTGTAGAGTGGATGTGGCGGCTTGAGAGGACACCGCTTTTGGGTCCTCAGTACTACGGGCAGGCTCATCTGTTCCTCCCTAGACGTTTGCCACTCCTTTGGTACATCAGCTACAGTATGGAATCCCATGTATTTGCTACAGAATGGAAGATTAGGTTCTTACATTGCTAATCTTCTTTCTGTTAGAAGACATGGGATTCTGTACGCCCCACCCTGTTCGAATTTTGATTCGCCTGATTTCTGCCAGTGTCTGTCAAGGGACTTCTCCTTTTCTTTGAGATTAAGAAGAAACAAAACTACAGGAATATGCAGGCAGCTATTCCCTTTGTCCTTAGGGGCCTCCTAGTTTCGCCTAGCAGGTTGGTTCCTAGCTACTCTTGAGATTGATGTGTCCACTATGGTTAAACTTTGAACGTTGTTGCTTTTCAAAAGTTACAGAGCAGAGCAGAATATGGTTTCTGGAGAAGTTCCCCATGCATCTTTTTCTCTTTTCTTCTGTTTCAGTAGAGTTCAATTACTTTGTACTAACTGAAGGTTGAGCTGTTCTCCAGTGCAGAAGGGGAGGAGTCTGAAGTTTGAGTGACACCCATCTGCAAAGTTTGCGATTAATGGGAAGCAACAGCTCCAGTATTGGATCCCATGTCTTCTAACAGAAAAAAGGTTAACAAGGTAAGAACCTAATCTTCCAGTCTGGACATCACTCTGTGTGTGATCTTTATCTTTAGTATATAAAAGCAAATCTATATTGCTATAGCATGTCCATTTGTATACTTTATTTAAAACCCTTTTTGAGTATCTTCTGTCTAATAATTTGATTTTCAACTTCTGTTCTTGCTGTTTTAAAGATGCCTATCACCACAATTGTGTTTAATTCTTAACATTTGGGAATAAGGCAAACTGTTTTTTATATGGTTTTTGTTGAAAACTTGAATAGGGCAAAAATGTATTCCGATGAGTAGGTTTCTCATGAATTTTCTACTGAAATCACTTTGTGTTTGCAAAATTTCTATGTCCAAAGGAAAATAGAAAACCAAATTGTATATGTTCTTAAATTCATCAAATGAACCTGTCCACAAGACGAATACATCATCGATGTAGCATTTCAAACTGTAAATTTTATCAATAAAAGGTGAATGTTTTATCTACTCCCTTTCGATTCTTATCATCCAAGGTCTGACAATTTAAGTTTGTGAACTTGCTTCTGCACATTTATATTGGCTACACAGTACAAACAATTCAGTAAGGTTTCATAACCTTGGTATATCAGTGTCTGACAGCTGTGTTCATATCGATGTGCAGTGGTGTCTTGCTGAGTGATATTCATTATTGATGTTGCATGTTTTTGTGTGCCATCACAAGAATGTCGGAGCTTGAATTAGAGCAATGAACAAACATTAAATTTCTTGTTAAACTTGGCAAGAGTGGAAGTGAAATCAAGGACTTTTTAGTCCAAATTTATGGCAATAATGTCATGAAGAAAATGGCAGTGTAGAAATGGATTAAATGTTTTTCCAGTACAATACGTGAGACAGTAGGGTTATTTCCCTATAGCCACATGCTGCTGCAGAAGGAATCCATTCCAGATTTTTCACTCTGTCTCTGTTGTATTTCACTATGCTCTCTAGCTCCACCTTCAGTTAGTACCCAAGCACGTAGAGCCACCCAATACACATGAAGTAGAGGCAACTGTAGCAACAGGCTCAAACCAACTGTTCTTCTCAAGAATTAACTCAACAGGCAAGTTAAACACCAACACAGACTTCAAATAAACTCAGAAAGTACTCCCTAATAAAGTGAGCATGCATGCCTGCAGGAGTGTTTCTACTGCTCTCCCCATTTTATTATTTTAATTCAATCTAATTTTGTCCCCTTTTGGGTAATTTAGTGCTTGGAGTAAATCTGAAGCTTTGCCTGCTCGAGAATTCACAGACTTTGGTCTGTAGCTGACAGGCTGATCCCACTGGGTACCTGTTAGCCAGCCTGCATAGTTTCTCTGGAGATCAGGGCAATTCCTGAGGTGGTCTCACTTGTTAATCAGGGGTCAAGCGCAGGCTGTTAAGCACCATTAGGAGGCTCGTCAGGGTCTCACAGGGTGGGTGGTGTAGTGTTAGAGGATATGCAGGACCGCCATATGTATGTAAAAAACCCATTTGCCTACAACAGTGTTCTCATAATCCCCTGAAGAAGGCATCTTCAGATGCTGAAACTGGGATCCTAGTTGGGACTACTCAGAAGACCTGTCTTACAAAGATAGGTCCTTGTTCATAGACTGTTGACTTTCATAGAAAGACTCATCAGATATGATAAATACTAAACCATAGAATGTGATTATATAATAAAGTAACTGTTTGGATGTTTTAGGACATCTCGTTTGCCTCTTCTTGTTTGGTTGTATTGCTATATTTTTGAGGCAGATTGCTTCTTTATTCTTTTGTTTTGCCTTATCTCCATTATGAATTTTAGCAACAGAAGATAGTTATTTTTTCTGCATTTGAGCATGAGAAAATCAAAACTATTAAGCATTCTATTACATCTACTCCAAAGTCTGTATATATGGTGATCAATCCATTCCCACAAAATGGACTTGCAGAAGTGATAACACTTACAGCTTTGAGAACCTCTCATATAGAGGCAGAGCACTGTCCCCTTCCAGTTTTTCTTCTGCAAGTGAACTATGCAGAGGTGTTTCTGATCGTTTTACTTAGTTTTTTTTTTCTCAGTTTTTAAGTTCATTTTGCTGAGGTGGCGGTGCCCTGAGACCCCTTACTTGGGGATTCTCTGCCTGGAAAAGGTATCGGGTTCTGCTGAGCCGTACAGCAGCACCACGGGGCAAGCCTTCAGGTGGACCTGAGGAGCCAGTGTGCTCTATGACTTCAGGGCTTGGGATTTGTTCCCCTGAGAGCCAGCTTGCCTTCTAAGTTTCTCAGTGGCTTGAGCACAGGCTGTGGGCACCCGGTGTAACAACCCTCAGGATATCAGGATGCCGGCTGCATAGTTGTTCACCATCGAATTTTCTTTTTTTTTCTTCCAATTTTCAGGTTTTCAGGCCTTTGAGTTTTTTTCAGCCTGTTTCCTATCTGTAAACGTAGATGCTTTTTTGGCCTGGATTTTACTCAACCTCTCCGGGACATTGAGCCTTTTGACCTTGGTGATTTTTCCATTGATGTCCAAGGCACCTAGCAACTTCAAACAGTACACTTAATGCAATAGGATCATTTCAGGCACTGACCCACACAACTGGTTTGTACAGTATCTAGGTTCTGACTATCGAGGTATTTCCTGCACACTCTGCTCCCATATGCAGAAGAAATCACTTAAAGCCAGAAAATTGCAGTTTGAAAAACTTTTCAGTAAAACTTCAAGAATTGAGCTGGAGACTCCAATCCTGACACTCAGCCTTGATCTACTCCAGCATCAACACTGTTACCGGCTGTGTTGGCAGCTCAATCTACTTATTTGTCTTCAATTTTACCAGCTTCAGGGGAACCTTGTAAGCAAGCTAAGCAGCACAAACATGTCTCCTCTACCAAACATGCATCAGCATCGTCTCAGGCGTCCACTCCATTGACGCATTCCAAGCATCGACACACTGAAGATAGATTGTTTCCAAGTTTTATTGCTGTTTGATACACCACATTTCAAAATGATATCAATACGGTGTACAATGACTATATTATAAGCATAAAGGTAATAAGAGAAATGAACAACAAAAAATAAGAATAAGATGAGAAAAAAGGGGAACTACAGTATTGATAGGAGAAATGAGAAAAATTGAGTATTGCCATCTTTACAGTTGATGTCTCAGATGCATGCCTTAGCATCGAAGTCCCTGACACCTCGACAACCAACTATCCAGCACCCAGTGTATCCTTGCCAGTATCAGTACCAGCGTTATCGCTGCAAGATCAGCTTCAAGTATTGCTGCAGCAAGAACTAGCTGGGTTACTGCAATTGCACCCTGTGCAAATGCCTACAACTTCACTCCCAGCTTCAGTCTAGTCTGAGCAACAGCCACGGTGTCATTGCAAGCATCAATCTCGGACACCCCATCATCATCCAGGGAGCATAGCACTCCAACCTCTTCTCGACGTTCTTCATCACAATCGTAAAACTCGTCTCAGTGCTTTCTTTCAAGAAAAGCTGATTTCTTATGCTTTCAGACAGACTTCCTGGGACACCAGGCCGCACAGTGGTATAAATTATTATCTGGCTATTTAAATAAGAAACCAAAGACTGGACTTAGAGATATTTGGAGCATTGAGATTAAGCATCAAATTAATGCATCTCAATGGACACTTATTTGGTCTTGGAGGATGAAATGTACAATGTCTGCGTCTATGAGGCAAACATGGTTTTTCCTGTTGCATAGAACACTCTGGAACCCTGTTTGTTTACAAAAATTGGATTGCTCTAAGTCTAATAGATGTTGGCATTGTCATCTCGAAGCTGGAACTTTAGATCATTTATTGTTTTATTGTCCATTCATTAAGGCTTTTTGGCAATCTATTTGGGATCAAATAAATTGCTTGTTAGAAAATCATGTAGCATTGTCATATGACACAATTTTATTTGGCATGTCTATGAGAACTAAATGTCAAATATCTGCTAATAATAACAAGCTTTTGATGACATTGACAGGAGTTGCCATCCAACAAATAACATATAATTGGAAGGATTGTAAAAGGCTGAATTATTGTTTCTGGTGGAATTCAGTTTGTCACGTGTATAAAATGGAAAGAGCGTTGGCAGTTCAAAAAGGTTATTATAATAAATTTAAGGATGTGTGGGGACCATTATTAAATTATTATAATGAATAATTTACACTTTTCTCAATTTTAATACACATGTGGATTTGGGGTGGTGGGATTCTTGGTTTTCCAATATTAATATATATATGAATGACATAAGATATTATTTTCATGTGGCATATTTTAGTTGTATATGAATTTGGGAGGGGGTGGGGGTTAAATCTTCTTGTTTTAGGATATTGTAGATTTTCAAGTGATGTTGTACTATAATTGTTTGATATTTACTGTACACTTGATGTAAGTTATAAAATGAATAAAGAAATTAAAAAAAAAAAAAAAGAAAATCTGACATCGAGGACTCTGAATCTGATTTGTCATTGCACTTTTTTGACGATCTAGAGTTTTCTGCAGACAATCTTTCACCATGATGCAGATCCCTACCTGAAAATCTGACCTTTATTAAATTTATTAGACAGATAGCTCAAAAACATTAGAATGGAGTCTGAAAAGGAGCCTCGTGCAGAGCTCATGGAAGCGTTTGACTATGAGGAATGGCTTTTAGTTTAGTTTAAGGATTACATCAAAGATACCCTTCATAAACTCATGAAGGAAGCTCTGTTTAAAAACTGGGAGACACCTCTATCTGTCCTGGTAGTTCCTCATAAATTGGACTCCTTACAGAATACAAACTTGTCCTGGATTTGACAGAACTCAACTTCAACACCAATCCTTAGTGGTTGAGTCAGCCCTAAAATGGGCTAACAGCTCCTGCACATATGCCAGCACACCACCAGGCAAGTTTGGCAGGCATGCATTCCAAGCCACAATGCTTGCTAATAGAATACTCAATTACAATTTTTGCATGACTTTTTATTTAAAGTCTTTAATGAAATAATTATCAAACTGACAAGATGGCAGTCTAAGCTTTTGGCTCACACAACCCTATAAAGAAACATCATCTTCCTACAATATAGCGCAAACGCAATCCAGATTTACTGACCTTAAATCTGTGATACTGATGGCTACCAACAAAGAAGATAAAAGACACAAATTGGATCCTCATTCGCCAACAAATCAGTCATCTGATAAAATCAAGGAGAACACTGCTTCAGAAATTCTAGATGAAATTAAATCATTGTGAGATTTAATGTCTGAGACCAAAGACGACACGGCTGAAATCAAAGAGGAATTAACGAACCTCACAGTGTAATTTACGTAATTTAAAACCAGAATGGAAACCTTAGAAGAGAAAACCTTGACTATAGAAGAGAATATCAAGGCCCTGCAACACCATGTGAAAAGAATACAGACTCTGGAATGTGATCTCGAAGATGCTAATATGCCCCAGGAGAAAAAACATCAGACTTCTTGGTCTGCTGAGGGCAGAAAAGATAGTAACTTGATAACTTTTTAGGAGACCTTCAGTACTACAACTGCAGTTCTTGAAAGATCTTGAAATTGAGCACGCACACAGAATGCCATCGACTTGCCAAGCATGAGATAAGCATCCTAGGCCTATCATCTTCAAACTGTCTCCCTTGTTATCGTAATTGTTCATGTTAGCTCCCCAGGTTATAGATTTAATTTTTTTATGTAAACCACTTAGGATTGTTTTAAGCAGTATATCAAACTGAAATAAACTTGAAACTAGATATCTGCATATGACTGAAATTGTGCAAAAAGCTAGGTTGCTGGCACCGCTGAGATTTTAGAGAAACACTGTGTTCTTCGCATCTGATTTCAATAAAAACACCGTTTGTGCTAGAAAATAGCTCTTGGCATAGAGGGGCATAATCAAAAATGTGCCTGTCTGTGCAAAATGTCCACAAACACAGCAGGAAAAATGTCCATTTTCAAAGCTGCCAAATGTCTGTCTTTTATTTTTGAAAATAAGCAAGGTACCTGTATAAGTTTTGGTCCTCAGGCTGTCTACCTTTTTTGTCCATTTTCTAAAATAAAAGCATCCACGCAAAAAAACATACAAAAGCAAGTTTTGTAGACGTACCCACAAGCTACCTTGTCTGATCACGGCAGAAGGAATCCCCATCAGCTGAGCCACAGAACTAGAGAATGACACAGAGACAAATTTGTCCCTGTCCCCACAGGAACTCAATTTCCTGTCCCATTGAGTTCTTTTCCTGTCCTTGCCCCATTCCTGTAAGCTCTGTCCTCATCTGTACAAGCCTCAAACATTTTATAATCATAAGTGTTTGAGGCTTGTGTGGTTAAGGCAGAGCTTACAGGAATGGGATAGGGACAGTGCCAAAACTCGCAGGGACAGGAAGTTGAGTTCCTGCGGGGACAGGGACAAATTTGTCTCTGTGTCATTCTCTCCACAAAACCCTATACCCCTCCCCGACATACCCATGATATCCTGTACTTCCCCCTCACCTCCCGACATCTCCCTCACATCCTGACATTTCCCTGATATCTCGTACCTCCCCTGACATCTCCGCCCCGCCCCCACATTATCTCAACATTCCTGGCACCCCCCTCCCCCACATTCCCGGAACCCACCCTACCTTTGGAAGAGCAAATGGCAGGAGGGAAGCTCATGCCCTCCTGCCTATAGGACCACGTGCTGCAATGACGGGGCTTCCCCCTCCCAGTGGTGATTTTTAGCCAATCAGAGCCTTTGGCTCCTCCCAAAGCATCTTTGGAGTGATTTTGATGTGTGCTACATTACATAGTGACGAAGGTTACAGACAAGGTTTCTGAGGCAGGCCAAAACATGGGAATGTCAAGCATCGCACCTATAAAGTTTTGAAATAAAAGTTGCACACCTGGATCTTGGTACATCTCTGTTTGTCTTTTCATGTCTGAAGTTGTAGAGCTCTTCTTCCCTGCTTTGCTTGACACACTAAAAGAACTCAAACATGAAATTGCTGACCTGCTGTTAATGATCTGTAACCTGTCACTAAAATCGTCTATAGTACCTGAAAATTGGAAGGTGGCCACCGTTAATGCCAGTTTTTTAAAGGGTTCCATGGAAGATCCGGGAAATTACAGACTGGTAAGCCTGACTTCAGTGCCGGGCAAAATGGTGGAAACAATTATAAAAAATAGAATTGTGGAACAACTTTCCCTCTAACCCTTTGGGTTTCATCAGGCTCATGTTTGTTAACTATAACCCTCTTCCTAGAGGCATGATCGTGACAACTAAGGAGTCCCACATGTGAAAATATTATGCCTGCTTGTCCTCAGAGAAAGCAAAGTTATTCAACTGTAGCAGATGTTCTCCAAGGAAAGCAGGCATATATTCTAACAACCTGCCCACCTCTTCTAGTTGCCTTTTAGCTATTGTAATGAATTGCAGGTCCCACAAACTGATATCAGACGAGAAAACACCTGCACGTGCACGGTACGGGCGATCCTTAAAATTTAAAGTGACAGTACACTTTTGACTATCCATGCCTGGTTCCTTGGATGACATCACCCACATGTGAGACTATTTGCCTGATGTCCTCAGAGAACATCTGCTACAGGTGAGTACCGTATTTTCGCGGATATAACGCGCGCGTTATACGTGATTTTACGTACCGCGCATACCCCTCGCGCGTTATATGCCTGAGCGCGGTATACAAAAGTTTTTAAACATAGTTCCCACCCCGCCCGACGCCCGATTCACCCCCCCAGCAGGACCGCTCGCACCCCCACCCCGAACGACCGCTCGCACGCGCTCCCACCCGCACCCGCAATCGGAGCAAGAGGGAGCCCAAGCCCTCTTGCCCGGCCGACTCCCCGACGTCCGATACATCCCCCCCCCCGGCAGGACCACTCGCACCCTCACCCCGAAGGACCGCCGACTCCCCAACAATATCGGGCCAGGAGGGAGCCCAAACCCTCCTGGCCACGGCGACCCCCTAACCCCACCCCGCACTACATTACGGGCAGGAGGGATCCCAGGCCCTCCTGCCCTCGACGCAAACCCCCTCCCCCCAACGACCGCCCCCCCCCAAGAACCTCCGCCCGTCCCCCAGCCGACCCGCGACCCCCCTGGCCGACCCCCACGACACCCCCACCCGCCTTCCCCGTACTTTGTGTAGTTGGGCCAGAAGGGAGCCCAAACCCTCCTGGCCACGGCGACCCCCTAACCCCACCCCGCACTACATTACGGGCAGGAGGGATCCCAGGCCCTCCTGCCCTCGACGCAAACCCCCCCTCCCTCCAACGACCGCCCCCCCCCAAGAACCTCCGACCGACCCGCGACCCCCCTGGCCGACCCCCCCACCCCCCTTCCCCGTACCTTTGGAAGTTGGCCGGACAGACGGGAGCCAAACCCGCCTGTCCGGCAGGCAGCCAACGAAGGAATGAGGCCGGATTGGCCCATCCGTCCCAAAGCTCCGCCTACTGGTGGGGCCTAAGGCGCGTGGGCCAATCAGAATAGGCCCTGGCGCCTTAGGTCCCACCTGGGGGCGCGGCCTGAGGCACATGGGCCAAACCCGACCATGTGTCTCAGGCCGCGCCCCCAGGTGGGACCTAAGGCTCCAGGGCCTATTCTGATTGGCCCACGCGCCTTAGGCCCCACCAGTAGGCGGAGCTTTAGGACGGATGGGCCAATCCGGCCTCATTCCTTCGTTGGCTGCCTGCCGGACAGGCGGGTTTGGCTCCCGTCTGTCCGGCCAACTTCCAAAGGTACGGGGAAGGGGGGTGGGGGGGTCGGCCAGGGGGGTCGCGGGTCGGTCGGAGGTTCTTGGGGGGGGCGGTCGTTGGAGGGAGGGGGGTTTGCGTCGAGGGCAGGAGGGCCTGGGATCCCTCCTGCCCGTAATGTAGTGCGGGGTGGGGTTAGGGGGTCGCCGTGGCCAGGAGGGTTTGGGCTCCCTTCTGGCCCAACTACACAAAGTACGGGGAAGGCGGGTGGGGGTGTCGTGGGGGTCGGCCAGGGGGGTCGCGGGTCGGCTGGGGGACGGGCGGAGGTTCTTGGGGGGGGGCGGTCGTTGGGGGGAGGGGGTTTGCGTCGAGGGCAGGGGGGCCTGGGATCCCTCCTGCCCGTAATGTAGTGCGGGGTGGGGTTAGGGGGTCGCCGTGGCCAGGAGGATTTGGGCTCCCTCCTGGCCCAATATTGTCGGGGAGTCGGCGGTCCTTCGGGGTGGGGGTGCGAGTGGTCCTGCCGAGGGGGGAGAAGAATCGGACGTCGAGGGGGGGCATCAGGCTTTCAGGATGGGGACAGGACTTCAAGGGGGGACAGGCAGACCTTCAAGGGGGGACAGGACTTCAAGGGGGACAGGCACGGAGAGGCGGGGCAGTGCACCGAAAGTCAGGGCGGGTGAACGGTGAGTCGGGGCAACCAGAGGAGAGTCGGGGCAGTGCACCGAAAGTCAGGGTGAGTCGGGGCAACCAGAGGAGAGTCGGGGCAGTGCACCGAAAGTCAGGGTGAGTCGGGGCAACCAGAGGAGAGTCGGGGCAGTGCACCGAAAGTCAGGGTGAGTCGGGGCAACCAGATGAGAGTCGGGGAGGGCGAAAGGAGAGTCGGGGTGGCCAGAGGAGAGTCGGGTAGCATGCGCGTTATATGCCTGAGCGCGGTATAGAAAAGTTTTTGTACATATCATCGTGATTTCTGCGCGCTATACCCCTGTGCGCGTTTTACAATGGTGCGCGTTATATCCGCGAAAATACGGTAACTTTGCTTTTTCTACCTTTTTTTTCTGGACATTTTTCCCATCATATTGAAGTGAAAGGCTATTTACTTTACCTCACCAGATGTCCGATGTGATACAAAAAACCTCAAAAATAAAACTCCACAAGATTACAGCAAATAACTTTTTATTCTAGTAATTACTATTATAGCAGCATTTGTCAAATCAGAAATAAATCAGTTTGGACATATACAATGGAGAGAAAAAACCTCATATGAACAGTGCCGGCATCTTTCTGTAAGCATGGCACAGTCTCTCTAAAGAAACTGCCACAGCATGGGGGTTTTATATAGAAACTATCTTTTTCTAGCAAGACCTTCCCGTGGCTAGGAATTTGTATCACCCTATTGGATAAACCAAATGCCTATCTAACCCTCTCCTAGTCCACGCCTCCATTCTTCCCTGGGGGACCCTGGACAGGCAAAGCTTCTAGAACTTCTTCTTCTTGAAGTTTCCATTTTTCACACGGGTACAGCATCACTTTATCAGTTCTTAGGTTCCCGGATGGAATGTTCTGCTGAATGGCATTTTCCTTTCAGCACTGTTCATTGTCTTTCCAGCACTGGTTGGTGTCTTTGAGAAATTTCACAGGAAGAAATACACACACTCACATGCCACACATTAGCATCTCAGCATCTGAACTGAAAACAGTTGATACAAGTCCGTGACTTTAGCAACTTCAGCAAAATATAGGAATAGGTCTCACAACCTGTAAAAATCTCCCATAGGCTCCTGTCATCTATCTCAATATTGATCCTAATTTTTCTTTTCTGCTTTCCTGTCTGTATTCTGCTCTTTCCAAGAGCTGCTGTCCATTTCTCATTTCTCTTCTTCCTCCTCCATCTGCTTTAAACTGCTTCTTCTAAGGAGGTTCCCCAGCAGCAGTAGTAATTCACAGCACTATCTTAGATGTATATGTTAAAGTAGCCCACATTTTTTTGCACACAGTATAGACTATTGAAGATTGCTCTCAATAGGCATTCTTCTCCTGAAGGGTTATAGTGTTATATTTTGTCACCATAAACCTCAAGTTTTGACATTAAAGAAATAAGTTGCTTTCTGTGTTATATAATCTAATAAACTCTTGTCTCATTTGATTCCTCCACTAGATATTCACAGAGATTCTGAAGACAAGCTATGGATTTTCTAGTCCTTTGGAGGTAACTCTGAACCCACTTTCCATTATATCTCTTTATGAAAAGGAACACACTGATCCTTATGTGGTAGTCTGTTTTACTGGAAGTAGGGGGAAAGGATTTTGCCAGACATCTTCAAATTAACACCTGAGATAAGTCCTTTTATTTGCTGGGTGAAAACCTACTTGTTTTATTTTTGTTTGTACTACTGATGCCTGAGAAGATGAGTTAGAGGAGGAGTCTGAAAATTAGAGCATCTTTGAGGAACTGGATAAGATTGGAAATCAGACTAGAATAAGAAAAAAATCCTCTTTTAATATTGCTCTTTTCTGCCTACAGATGGGTATCACTATCCATAACTATAAGGTGAGAGAGATATTCAGGAGAAATTACAGACACTTTCTTAAGGAACAGGTGAGTGAGATTTCAGCACAAAGAATTTAAAAATAAACCTGAATCACTTTATTTCCCTATCCTGTCATCATAATTCCCGATTCTGCCACTTACTCTGTACATTTATGGCCTTGGGACAAGTTGCTTTAGGAGAAATTTTCAAAGGTTGTAAGGTTCTATGTAGATTTTTTTAAAAAAAGAAAAAATTATGCTGGTTGAACCTGTATAAGTAGTTTTCAGTAAACTTTCATAACTCACATATTTTAACTTTTTACCACATCTATAAGAAGCATTCTGGAGGATGCTTGAGAACCATAATTGCAAATTTTGGGGGTATTTTGGTTCATGCAAGCTGAAAAGTATCCTCCAATTTTCACATGAAGGCAATGAGTGTTTTGCTGCCTGCCACCAGCGTTATTCCTGGATATTCAATGTCAGGCCCTGTTCAGGTTTCAGCATTGAATATTCTTTTTTTTTTTTTTGAGTCAGCTAACACATAACCATTTAAATCAATATTCAGTCTTTGAGCACATAAGCCAATTGCTTGGGACTCTTATTTATCTGACCCAATTTAAGCAGTTTACTTAAGAGGTGGTCATTTCTTATTCCATGACTTTACAACTGACTCTGAACTTAAATCATCTAATGTGATGCTGGAAAGGAGGCAATAAGAGGAAACCTTGAGAATAAATATAATCTAAACTAAACTAAACTAAGCCTTAAGTTTATATACCGCGTCATCTCCACAGAAGTGGAGCTCGACACGGTTTACAGGAATTAAAAACAAAGAAAGGAACTCCAATGGAAGGAAGGAGGGTTTGGTAAGTAGGAAGGTGAGGGGGGAAGGGAGGGGGAAGTTACATTTTGGCGAAAAGCCAGGTTTTCAGATGTTTTCTGAAGTGTTGGAGGGAGGTCGAACACCGGAGATGGGCAGTAAAGCTGTTCCATAGCTCGGTGATCCTAAAGAGGAGGGATGTTCCGAGCTTTCCTGTATGAGAGATGCCATTTAGAGAAGGGAAGGATAGTTTGAATTTCTGAGTGGATCTGGTGGAATGAGTGTTCGAGAGCCAAGATAAGGGAAAGAGGGGAGGAAGGATGCCGTGAAGAGATTTGAAGGTAAGACAGGCACATTTGTAACGAACCCTGAGGAAGACTGGGAGCCAGTGAAGCTTAGATAGAAGCGGGGAGACATGGTCGAATTTGCCTTTTGTGAAGATAAGTTTAGCTGCGGTGTTCTGAATCCGTTGGAGTCTGATAAGATTTTTCTTTGTTAGGCTTAGGTAGATGGAATTGCAGTAGTCAAGTCTGGAGAGAATGATGGATTGGACAAGGACAGCAAAATGATGCTGGTGGAAGCAGGATCTGATTTTCCTTAACATATGAAGATTGAAAAAGCATTTTTTTACTAGGGAGTTGATGTGGTCGTTAAAGGACAATGTAGAGTCAATGGTGATTCCCAGAACTTTGCTAGAGTGCTCAAGCTGTAGATTGGAGCCAGAGGAAAGAGGGATGAAGGAGGGTAGATGATCCAATTTTGGGCCAAGCCAGAGAAGTTTTGTTTTGGTCTCATTTAGTTTCATCTGAACGGAGAGAGCCCAGGATTGGAGATTGGTTATGCAGGTTGAGATGTTTTCAGAGAGGTTGGTGAGGTTCGAGTCAGTTTCGAGAAGGACAAGGATGTCGTCGGCGTAGGTGTAGAGTGTCGCAGTGGTAGAAAGTTGGAGGAGTTTCAGGGAGGACATATAGACGTTGAAAAGAATCGGGGATAGAGGTGAACCCTGGGGGACTCCGCAGAGCGGTTTCCAAGGAGAGGATGAGGTGCCATTCATGTTGACGGAGTAGGAGCGGTAGCGTAAGAATTTTGAGAACCAATCTAGGACTGTGGAGTTTATGCCAATATCGGAAAGTTGGAGGATTAGAATGTCGTGGTGGACAATGTCGAAAGCAGCAGAGAGGTCGAATTGAAGAAGGACAGCGAACTTGTTGCAGGCGTGGAGTAGTTGGACCTTTGAAATTAGGGAGGATAAAAGAGATTCAGTGCTATAGTTGGGTCTGAATCCATGTTGGAAGGGTAGGAGAATGGAGAATCTCTCAAGGTAGGATGAGAGTTGGGTGGCTATGATGGATTCCAGCATTTTGGTCAGAAGTGGAATGTTGGCTATTGGGCGATAGCTGGAAGGGGTGGAGGGGTCCAGATCAGCTTTTTTCAAGAGAGGGGATAGGGAAATGTGTCCCATTTTGGTCGAAAATAGGCCTGAGAGCAGGGCGGAGTTTAAGAGTTTGGTGAGAGATGAGATGGCCTGTGCTGGAATGTTCTCGTATAAGTAGGAGGGGAAAGGATCCAAGGTGCAGTTGCAAGATTTTAGTTTGAGGCAAAGTTTAGAGACTTGGGAGTCGGAAACGGGCTCAAAGGCAGTCCAGGATCTATCGGCTGGGATATGGTTGGCCTCGTTTAGATTAGGGGTGGAGGTAGTAAGCACCAGAGAGTTGTAGTCTGGGGTTGGGGGAAAGGAGCATCGTAGGGTGGTTACTTTTTCATTGAAGAATGTTGCTAGATCATTAGCAGATGGAGAGGAGGGGAGTGAGGAGGAGTCGTGTTTAGAGGATATGGAACGCCAGATATTGAACAAGGTGTTACTTTGGTTGTTGGAGCTACAGATTTTGTTGCCGTAGTAGTTCTTCCTAGATTTTTTTAATTCGGTGTTGTAGATCTTAATGGAAGTCCTCCAGGACTGTCTATCGGTGGGGGATTTTGATTTTTTCCATTTTCGTTCTAGTGTACGACATTTCTGCTTTAGATGTCTGTGGAGGGGGAGGTACCAGGGGGCTTTGCGGGTGTAGGAGACCGTTTTAGTGGAAAGTGGAGCAAGGGAGTGGTAGGTGGTCTCAGAGAGGGTGATCCAGTTGTGCCAGTTGGATTCGGGGTTAGGAGTTTTGGGGATGGTGGGGATTAGGTTGAGGAATTTGGCCCAGAACAATTCGCTCGCAATTTTTTTCCGGAAGGTAATAGGATTGGGGGAACGAGGGGGGGGTTCGATGCGGGACATGAAAATGGGGAGGCAGAAAGCCCCTAGGAAGTGGTCGGAGCAGGGAACGGGTTCCCAGCGAGTGTCGTCGATCGAAGTTTTGTATTCAGTAAGGTCAATGAAGCTGATGATGTCTAATGCATGCCCTTTTTCATGGGTTGGGGAGGGGGCTGGGGGGGGGAAGCCTAAAGAGGTGAGGAAGATGATGAGATCAGATGCATCTTTGTTGGTAGTGTCGTTTAAGTGAAGGTTAATATCCCCAATGATTAGTAATCTTTGGAATCTGAGGAAGGCGTTTGTAATGGTCTCAAGGACAAGGTCGGAGGATTTGTTCCAGGGGGACGAGGGTAGGCGATATAGAAGCAGGATACCTAGTGGATGCGGGTGAAGCTCATCGTTGACAGAGGCTAGCATGTATTCTAGGGGAGCCTGGCTACCCTTATCAAGGAGCTGGACGTCGAGGAATGATTTATGGAGGATTGCCAGACCACCTCCTTTCCGGTTAAGCCTTGGTATCCGTGAGAGCAGAGTTCATTTTGAGAGAAGAAGTCGTCTTTTGCGATCCAAGTTTCGGTGATGAATAAGAACCCGGGATTGAGATCTTCAAGAAGGTCCTTCAGAATTTGGGTTTTGTTGCACGCGGATCTGGCATTGCAGTATAGAGATGGGACTGGGGTGAGGGAGTCTGTGGTGGGGTTGGGAGGGTTGGCAGGGGGGATGGGCTTTAGGGAGGCGAGATTGATTCTTCGGGGGGTTTTTTTGGGGGGGTAGGTTCTGCTGCGCAAAAGCGTGGGGATTTTGGCACCAGAGTGGAAAGGACTGACAGAGATGGGGTTTAGCAAGTAAGGGGTTGGGGGGTTCAGGCAGAGGGAGATGTTGGAGGATGAGCAGATAAGGAGAAGAAGGATCCATAGGTGTGGCTTCATGGTGGGGGTTTTGAGGGTCTTCGGGGATGGGGAGGCGAGAGTAGCGGAAGGTTTGCAATTGAGGAGGGCGGGATGATTGGGTGGGACTGAAACAGTTGAAAAGAATCAGGTGGGGCTTAGCAGTTGGGCTAGGACGTAAACAGTTGGGAGGGATCGGGAGGTCCTAAGCAAGGGATGGACAGTTGAAATAAAATTTGGGGATCATTTAGTAAACTAAAGCAATTAAGTGTAATCAATTGAGTGGCAAAGCATAAAACAGTTGAAGAAAACAGGTAATCCTTGGCGGATTTAAACAGTGTACAGAGTCAGGCTTGAGTAGTGATTGTGGACTAGGGTAGGATGAAACTTGACAGGTGTGGTGAGACTTGATAGGAATAAGATCAAGAAGTTTGAGCTGCAGGAGGCCTCGGGTGACGGAGCTGGACTCCCACGCGGCCCGAGGTTCTCTCTCTGCAGCTGAGGGACGAGTCTCGCGTTGGGGCAGTTCCCGGTATCGATGGAGCTGCCCTGCAGAGTAGCGCTGGAGAGAGCTTGGTTGCAGGGGGTTTCGGGAGGCGGAGCTGGACTCCCACGCGTCCCGAAGCTTCGTCCCTGCAGCCGGAGGGTCGGACAGTGATGGGGTAGCTCCGGATTCAATGGAGCTGCCCGAGAGTGTAATTGAAAGTAAAAACCAAAACAAAGGTTAAGCCGCAGGAGGCCTCGGGTGACGGAGCTGGACTCCCACGCGGCCCGAGGTTCTCTCTCTGCAGCTGAGGGACGAGTCTCGCGTTGGGGCAGTTCCCGGTATCGATGGAGCTGCCCTGCAGAGTAGCGCTGGAGAGAGCTTGGTTGCAGGGGGTTTCGGGAGGCGGAGCTGGACTCCCACGCGTCCCGAAGCTTCGTCCCTGCAGCCGGAGGGTCGGACAGTGATGGGGTAGCTCCGGATTCAATGGAGCTGCCCGAGAGTGTAATTGAAAGTAAAAACCAAAACGAAGGTTAAGCCGCAGGAGGCCTCGGGTGACGGAGCTGGACTCCCACGCGGCCCGAGGTTCTCTCTCTGCAGCTGTTAAAAGATAAAGTGAAGCTGCAGGGGCATGACAAAGAAGCATGACAAAGTGGGTAGGTTGCAATCCTTGGGATCCCCTTGGTGTACCAAAGAGTTTTGAGGAGTGTTGATAACTCATGTCTTTTGGGACTTGAGTACTTTCTCTTGCCCTGTTTAATAGAAGAGGATGGGGTAAAGAAAGATAGAGGTTAAGAAACCTGTTTTGTCTTCCCCAACAGTAGCTGGCCCTGTAGACAAACATGTTGTTTACAGGAGGTGTCGAAGGAGGTTCTCTCACTTCTAATGGTGCCTCTTTATGCTCAATAGAACACATTATCTTACTACTACCACCTGCTTCTGCTTTCTTTTCTGGTATCACCAGTTCATCCGCAGTTCATGAGACCTGGATTGACCACCATGAGAACAGGCTACTGGTCTTGATGGACCATTGGTCTGACCTAGTAAGGCTATTCTTATGTTCTTATGAGTTAGTTCAGCTGTAGTGCCCATGTTATTGTAGGCCTCCCTGCTTACTCCAATGACTATAGTAGTGAAATCCAGGAATAGCAGAGGGAGAATGTCCTCTATAAGAGGTGTCTGTCTTAAATGTTTGAAAATTGGTTTTGTAAACAGAGCAGATGCTCAAGGGAGCTATCACCCCATTATGTTTTATTTCTAAGTTTACTGTGGAGAAACTTTTTGATTTGGGCCGTAGGAATATTGAGCTTGATAAAGGAAAGAAATTGAGACTTGTATACTGCCTTTTTGTAGTTATACAACTTTACTCAAAGCGGTTTACATACAGGTACTTCAAACATTTTCCCTATCAATCCCAGTGGGCTCACAATCTATTTAATGTACATGAGGCAGTGGATGATTGTGACTTGCCCAGTCACAGGGAGCAGCATGGGATTTAAACCCATAACCACAGGGTACTGAAACACTACACCACACTCTCCTATTACATTGTTGGACTATCTGATCACTGGCTTTCAGTCAACAAATATTCTTGTACAATTCCTCTGGAGGCTGAACTCGTGGGTTCTTGTATGTCTGATAGCTTCTGCTGCAGGACTACTAAAACTTATTCCCTCCCCTTTGGGCTACCTGCCCGGGAGCTTCCTGTCAAGCTCAGTTTTGATCCTGCAGCTTCATTGCATGGTTGAAATCAGTCTATTCTGCTCGTGATTTGTTTTCAATTCATAGTCTTTTCGGATTTATTTCGCGGGTTTGTCCATGTGCTGCAGATCATCCTTGTATAAGTGATCCTTCGGCGGGAGATCGCAGACATTTTAAATTTTGTCTACTTCTGGAGGGTGCTCTGTAAGCTTAACCTGCAGTAAGCCCTCTGGACAGCCTACAGATTGGATCGGGAGCCATCTCTCCCCTGGTTCGTCCACAAAGGAGTAGAGCGCAATCTGCTGCAATTCCGTGGAGGTTCGCCAGGATCGGAACCGCGCAGCGTCTCTTCCCCAATTTCCCTGAGGGGTCCTGGTGGTCATGATCTGAGGTGACAGGGAAGGTCAGAAGACCTGAAAAATCCAGTTTAATCAGCTCCTGAGGTACTGATGTCCTTACTTGTACTGTGTATTACAAGCTGCCATAGACTTTCATTGCAGCACATGTCTCTGTGGTGTCTGTGAGTCACAGAATTTGCCAATTTTGGGGGGTGCTCAAATCGGGTTTTTAGGGGGGTTTCCCTAAATGCCCTGGTCTCCCCCCCCACACACACACACCTGTAAAATCCTAAAATCGCCATTTTTCTCGTTTTCCTGTGTTTTTAACGGCCGCTTTTTAATCAAAATCGGAACCCGCGGTGGCCATCTTGAATTTTCTTTAACATTTTTAAAACTACATTTTTTGGTCTTAGAAGCTTCGTTTTTGCTTCAAACTTCACAGATGGCCACCTCAGGACAGAATGGCATGGATTCATGCTGTAAATGTGGCAGATGCCTGCCAGATTCGCAGCCGTGTATCATATGTGCTGCGGCCCATGAGGGGTGTGCACCATGCGTGGATCCCGCACTATCCTCCTCCAGGGAGGCCCTGCTTTCCTCCAATTCCGCCGGAGACGCAATTCCAGTGTCCGGGACGCCAAAATTGGACGAGGAAGGCATTTCCACAAAACGCAAGCATAGTTCCGGGGAAAAGTCTCATAAGTCTTCAAAACATTCCAGATCTGAGTCCCGCAGATCGGCTCTGGCCGCTGGGGACTATTTTCCAATGCAGTTTGTGAAAGCGGGATATGCCTGTGACTCCCTCTCAGACTCTGGTGCAGCAGTCTGTGCAGCCTTTGAATTCAAGCATGTCAGTCTGCTCCCTTACTGGTCCGCCTGAAAGCCAGCGGCAACTTCCTACTATTGCCTCGGTGCCTGCGTCAATTTCTGTGCCATTGCTGTCACATGGCTCTTCAGCATGCACATAAAAGCAAGCAAGCAATTTTATATCATTTTCATTCTATTCATTCATAGAAATTAAAGTCTAAATAATGCCAGTCACATAACAAAACAGGTTGTCTGCCGAGGGCTAGCTGCCGCTGCTGATCCTTTGCCTGTCTCTTTTTCCTGCCTGTGGGAATCTTGCCTGCAGGTGTATTGAGGCGCTTGTTGTTTTTGTGCCAATAGTTTGTGGATACTGTAGGGGACTCCGCCCACACCCCACAACAATACGCCAGAGGCCCGGCATCATACCTGGTATCCTGCCTCTCAGAATCGCTCATTCCTGCCCCTTCCCCAACACTCCTTAGAAGTGTGTTATATACTGGGTGATATCCATTCACCCTGGCTTTACCTGAATACACTTACCGTATTAGTTGTGTCGTGTGCTGGTCGTTGGTTGTTTTATAGTTCGCTTTCATTAAACATTTTCGGGCAGACATAACAAAATGTCAAGAATTTGGTGATTTTGGCAGGCTTTTCCAATTTTGTTCAAATTTGCCTATGCCTTGCCTTCGAATTGGTTCAAACCACTGTGACTTTTGCTTGCCTTTGCAATTTTATTTTGCCTAGCCTTTGCATTGATTCTACACTGCAATTTTATTTCACCTTGCCTTTGTGTTGATTCTACACTGTGCAGAATTTATTAAATTGCGTGTGGTGGTATTTGAATTTGTTTGGTGGTATTTGATTTTATCTGGTTTGCTGGACAGGTGTTTGAGTTTTTTTGATGATTATTTTGTGGTATTTGATTATTGGTGCCAGTATAATGAATTCTTATTTTTACTTTTAGAACTGCATGTGTGGTTTTGGCATCTCCAGTCCTTGTATTGCACATCATCCAGAGGTCTTCAGTTCCTGTTGATCTTTAATACTTTGGGACAGTGACAGTTTTGGACCAGATTCAGCCAGTGTTTATACTAACTTAGCAGATTTGGCCTTCTTACATCCAGCCACCCCAGTATAACGAAGATGAAAGAAGAGCAAAACCTACCACTTTCATGATGAATGGGAAATGGACTACTTCATCATGGTGAAAGACAAATGTTGTTGACTAATTTGTAATGCCCCAGTATCCTTGCCCAAACAGGGTAATCTGGAACGTCATTATAAGGCTCTGCATAGCAATACGTTTGATACTGATTTGCCACCCAAAAGTGAAATTTGTAAACTGAAGCTCAAAGAACTTAAATCGAAATTGGCTACTCAGCAACAGTTGACGGCGAATCCAAGGTCACATTCGGTCAATTCAACCATAGCATCCTTCAAGGTCAGCAACTTGATCACAAAGAAATTGTGACCAGTCAGGCTCCATGCCTGCCTTGGTCCCTGTGGTTTCCCTAGTGTCTACCAGGGGAGCCAGAGAGAAGCCCAGGTAAGAGCAAGCAGAATACCTATTATCCAGATCACCACCGGGGGAGCAGCAAGGTGCTCACTCAGGTAGAACAGAGCGTGTCTTCCTCCTTGAAAAGCCAGCAGTCCTAAACAAGCTGTTAGGAAGGTTAGGGAGGAAGCTTAGGGCTCTCCCTAATGAGGAGCTGCCTGGCTCAAGTGAGGGTATGCCTGTCTGCCCATGGAAGTGGATGAAGCTAAAGCCACTTCAGAGTTACAAGCAACTGATGAGGAGATGCCTATGAAGTTGCCAGCTGAACTGTCTGCTGAGGATTTGTGCAGCGCTTAGGAACTGAGTGGCAACCAGCTCTAGCTGAGCAAAAAAAGACTGAGTTTTTTTTCCTACTATTGATGGCTGGGTTCTTTTTCTGCTCCCAGTCATATTCATGAACTTCCTGGACTGTGCACTTTACTGAAAAGCTGGGAGTGTGGTGGGGAGAAGTTTGCTTCCATCTGGGTGGGAATTTTGACAAGCAGTGTTTTTCTAAGCAAACTTGTGACACTCCCCTTTGCCCAGCCCTGCTCCATTTTAGGCTGGAGGCTTTTTGTGTTTGTGCTGGGAATATTTGAATGAGAAAGACCACTGACCATTTTAGTAGCTGCTCTCTGGACTGACTTCATCCTGGTTCTATTTTTTTTTAAGGTGCGGTCTCCAAAACTGCACACAGTACTCTAAATGCCAAGTTTCCAAGTTTATTTACAATTTGATATGTATCAGGTATCTGGACGGTTTACAATTTCTAAAGTTAGAGGTTAAAAAAAATTAATTAATTAAAATGGAGAAACATAAAAACCAGACAAAGAGGAGGGGTCGGTGCTGGGACCGCTACTTTTCAACATATTCATTAACGACCTGGAGGCAGGAACAAAATGTGAGGTTATTAAATTTGCGGATGACACCAAACTATATCGCAAGGTAAATAACATGGAGGACTGCGAAGATCTCCAAAAAGATCTGACAACACTGGAAGAATGGGCCAAAAAATGGCAAATGAGTTTCAACATAGGGCAGTGCAAGGTCGTACATATAGGGAAAAAAAACCCGATGTTCATTTACAAAATGGGGGGATCAGCGCTAGGGGTGAGCGACCTTGAAAGAGACCTGGGAGTGATGGTAGACACAACATTGAAGGCGTTGGTGCAGTGTGAAACAGCCTCAAGGAAAGCAAACAAAATGTTGGGTATCATTAAGAAGGGTATCACGACCAGAAAGAAGGAAGTCATCCTGCCACTGTATCGTGCTATGGTGCGCCCGCACCTGGAGTACTGTGTTCAATTCTGGTCGCCGTACCTCAAGAAGGACATGGAGGTACTTGAGAGAGTTCAAAGAAGAGCAACTAAGCTAATAAAGGGTATGGAGGACCTCTCATATACTGACAGACTGAAAAGGCTAGGGCTTTTCTCCCTGAAAAAGCGGAGACTTAGAGGAGACATGATAGAAACCTTCAAGATCATGAAGGGCATAGAAAAAATAGACAGGGACAGATTTTTCAAATTAAGGGGATCAACAAGTACAAGGGGGCACTCAGAGAAATTGAAAGGGGAGAAGTTTAGAACAAACGCTAGGAAGTTCTTTTTCACACAAAGGGTTGTGGATACATGGAACGCGCTACCAGAGGATGTGATAAACAGGAGCACGCTACAGGGGTTCAAAGAAGCTTTGGATAGGTACTTGGAAGACAAAGGGATTGAGGGGTACAGATAAGAGTAGAGGTAGATTATAGGGATGGGATTAGAGGTAAGTTATAAAAATAAATCAGGGATCACTGTTCAGGCACTAGGCCTGATGGGCCGCTGCGGGAGCAGACCGCTGAGCAAGATGGACCTCTGGTCTGACTCAGCGGGGGCAACTTCTTATGTTCTTATGTTCTTAAAGTATATTCTCCAGGAACTGAACTTTGGTTCTCTGAACTGTGCTAACTTGAGTGCTGCTAGGAGCAGACTTGGGAGAAGGAAGTGTTATTGAAAAGCAGCTCTGTGAGAGAGTAAATCAAAGGGAGAACTGTTGCATTAGGAGTGAAAATCCTGAATGCTGCCAGAGTTTTCCTCTGGCCATTTTGTTTTGTACATTTATAAATTACAGTGTATTTTGAGCCATTCTGACTTTTATTTTTATTAGTAAATTTTATTTTGTTACCATCCTGGAACTGTGTTGGTGGTGATTGTATAGTTCCTTTAAATCCTGCAGGGTGACTCCTTTCTGAGTTACACGCCGGTGCAATTTTGGTCTGTGACCACTGGAGGCACTGCAGAGTCCTGGCCTAGGGCTCTAGTGCTGGCTACACAGAGCAAACCTTTCACTGAAGGGGAATTTGTAAAAGATTGTTTTCTTGAAGCAGCTGACAATCTTTTTGAAGGATTTAAAAATAAGAAAGAGATCATAGCTACTATTCAAGATGTACAATTGTCAAGAAACACCATCGTGTGGCAAATAGAAAAGATGTGTGAAGACACAACTGAACAATTATTGAAGGATGTTTCAAATTGTGTTGCTTTCTCACTCCAACTGGATGAATCTACAGACATAAGAGACATAGCCCAGTTACTAGTCTTTATCCGGATGGTTTTTGAAGACTTCAGTGTTAAAGAAGAACTACTTGGAATGATTTATTTAAAAGGGAGAACCACTGGTCAGGAAATATTCAGTTCTTTCCATTCTTTCGTGATAAAGTGTAATCTTCCATTACATAGACTTGTTTCCATCACTACTGATGGAGCAAGAGCAGTAAGGGTTTCATAGCCCTCTGTAGACAGCATGGCAACTTCCCAGATTTCCTTTCTTACCAGCAAGTTTTGGCAAGCAAGAGACCCAATACAAAGACTGTCATAGACATCACTTTCAAAATTGTAAATTCAGTTCATGGAAGATCACTTCAAAGACGGCTTTTCAATCTTATTCTTGATGAAAGGGCAGCAGAAATTATTTTGCACTCAGATGTAAGGTGGCTAACTAGGCACAAATTTCTGCAAAGATTTCATGATTTGCTGAATGAAATAAGAAGTTTTTTGAAGGAGAAGTGGAGATGACCAAGCAGAGTTGGAAGATGAGGAGTAGTTATGTGATCTGGCATTTCTCGCTGACTTTGTAGACAAACTAAGTGATATGAACCTTGAACTACAAGGTAAAAAGAAATGCATTGGTGAGATGATGAGTATTAGTGCTGCCCGATTCACGATTCGAATCGATTCACTGATTCGAATCAGGTGACTCGATTCAATTTCCCAAATAATCGGCCTCCCGATTCAATGATTGACCCTTCCCCCCCGTACCTTCCAAAAGCAGGAGCCACAGCGCTGCTTCTTGCTGGCCATCCGCTGCTGCTCCTGCTTGAGGGGGAAGAGTCAGTCAGAAAGGCCTCCCCCAGCTTCCCCGCTTTTACCTCCTTAAGGCAGCTTGCAGGCTCGTTGGTGTTATAGCGATCCCTGCATCTGCCCATCGTCTTCAGCGGCACGTTCTCTCTGCTACATCCTGCCCCTGCTCTGACGTCAGGTACAGGATCGCGGCAGAGAGAACATGCCGCTGAGGACGAAGGACAGCTGCAGGGATCGCTATAGCACTAGCGATCCTGCAGGCTTCTGTGTTAGCCTAAAAGTAAGAGCGGGGAAGCTGGGGGAGGATAAAGCTTGCGGGGGGAGCAGGCGTTCGTGGCAGGGAACAGGCCGAAGAGTGCCTTCATGGCAGGAGGGGAGGCCATTGTGGGGGGGGGCAGGTCTTCGTGGCGGGGAGCAGGAGAAAAGAGTGCCTCACTGCAGGGGGGCAGGTCTTCGTGGGCGGGGACAGGAGAAAAGAGTGCCTCACAGCAGGGGGGGCAGATCTTTTGGGGGGGTCAGGAGAAAAGAGTGCCTTGTTCTGTTATCCAGGAATTTGAAAATAGATTGTGACTTCCAAAAAATTGGAACAGCTGTGGAGTACTTGTCATACCCGTTCAAAGTAGATGAGGACATTAAAGAAACTGCAGCTGCTATCAGTAAAAATTACTCATTGAACAATCCATCTCTTGAAAACAAAATATTAACCCTTAAAAATGACATTTTTCTCAACACCCATGCTGAGCAAGAATCGTTTTGGAAGCTAGTACCTAGAGACAAATTTTCCAACTTGAGAAGAAGGAGTGAAGCTGTACGCTCCTGTTTTCAATTCAACTTATTTGTGTAAATCTGAAAATGACAAGAGTATACGTTCCAACATGACAGGTGAATATCTCCAGGATTCCCTGAGGCTGGCTCTCACGCAATATTCACCCAACTTCAAAAAGCTGGTGGATGAAATGCAAGCTCAGATGTCTCACTAATGAGCAAGAGTGAAATATTAAAGATTGTGCAAGATCAGCCTGGATCAATACTCGACCTAAATTTAACACAAATTGCTCAATAAAAGTTAAAGAAAGTTATTAAGACAGTTAAAGAAAGTTATTACTCAATAACACTTCAAGAAAAAATGTACTTTCCGGATCTTCGTCTCTGTTTTGTTTTTGCTTAATTTGCTTAACAGCTGATCCCATCCAAGTAAATGACAGAAGGTTCATTAAAAATGGAGGGAGGAGGAATCATCCAACTTTATTGGGTTAAAATTTAATTTGAAACTAATTTGAAACTAAATTTTCATGGTGGTAGATCACCGGCATTTTTGGCCGGATAAAGTAGATCACGACCTGTTCGAAGTTGGACATGCCTGCTTTAAAGGAAATTAGGCATCTACTTTCCTTTATAGAATATGCACAATGAGGTACCCTTTGGGTGCTTCTATATAGGTTCACTGTTACCCTCTATAAGAGCAATACTATAACTGGGCTCCCACATTTGCATGCCATAAATGTACAAAATACCAGCACTTCTGCGGACAAGTATATATTTATCCTCATAAGTGGCAGCAAAGTGGCTAAATACTATTCTCTTAGGACACAAGGGTGTAGAACTGGGCAGTGGCATGAGTAGATCTGTCATTTATATGCAATTTACAGAATACTGTAAGTTACATATGCCTTTGCTATATTTACATGACTTCAGTTATACCAGGTCTGTGGCTGATGTAACTGTAGGTGCATAAACATTAGATCCACCAATGCTGAGTTAACACTAGTATTCTATAATAGACTGGGCACCCATATGCCATTATTGTATAGGCTCAACTGCATGGCACTGGGCACCTAAAAGGGGGAGTCTAGTTACAGAATTGCTTCCTGTGAGGGCAAAAGAAAAGTTGCCTGGACCTACTCCTGCTCTCAGTAAACTTGTTCAGTGTAGCCTCATGAAGACCATTAAAAGCAATGTACTTAGGTGGGTGAATAACACTTTAGGCTGTGTCAGAAATGGAGCAGAGCTTCCTGATTTTGAATATTTTGATTTCAGGACCATATGCATTTAGGTTCTTCCAAAACAGCAAAACTATCTGCCCAAAATTCACCTTTTATGGTGTAGATATTTGCATAAATCAGCTTTTCAGATATACTTAATCAAATGGAGTTTAAAACCTTGAGTTAATCAAGTCCTTTATGACCTTTTGCAGTTTTTCTCTAATTATTTTCTTCATATATCTGCTCCATAGGATTTGCAGTATTGCTCATTCTTGAAGATTGTTCAGTTGCGTTCTGATGCACTGACCGATGAGCTATACCGCCAACTCCTACAGTTGTTGGAGGAAAGTGCCCGCCACCTACAGGGAGATGAGAATCAGAAGCAGCACCTCCTGCAAGAGATGTTGAATGAGGCAGAGGAAGAGATAGGTGGAGTTACCAGTGGATACACCCGAAAACGCCGTCGGACACTTCTGGCCAGTGCAGCAGCCATTCTGGGGGTTGCAGTAGCAGCCCCAGCCCTCTCCCTCACAGCTCTTCCATTCCCTGTGGCAGCCATGGTTGGGGGTATGGCCAGTCTTTTTGCTGGGTCCAGCCTGGGCGCAATCATTCGATCCCAGATAACTGACAGAAAGAAAAACTGAGTGGAAGTGCTGCAAATATCCTTACATTTCTCTATATCCTGGTCCCTATTAAAGCTTTCTGCTTGCACAGTGCACAAAAAGTGCTCAAAGCCAATTCTCCTTTATATATTTGGGGTATATTTGTTCCTAGAGTATTTTGACATAAGAAATGAATATTTTTCCCCCCAAGTACAGCAGTCCATCATGAACTTGTCTTCAATTCTTGCTTAATAAATTCTGAATAATTTTTATAGTACACATATATTTATATTGTGTATCCTGTAAGAAATAAAATTTATAAACAATGAAAAGGATTATTCATATCAGTATTTTGTAGTGCATCAAATTTCCAGATGCAGAGTTCATAAATAAAAACAGATGGTAACTGCTGAAGAGAGAAGGAGGCAGGCAGAGAAATGGAGTTTTCCTAGCTCCAGTAGAAATTTCAGAACAGGTCTCAGGAGAAGATTCTCTAATGTTTGCGGTAAAATTTGCGGGCTGCTATCATAACGATTTCAAAAAGACAAGTCATTCGTTTTTTGTTTTTTTTTAAATAATCTTTATTCATTTTTGAAAACACTTTCAATAAGTGAAAATATAGTTAATTAAACATTTTACACTTTAGACATCACTTAAAAATTTTACAAGATTTATACAGATCAATACCCTCCCCCTACCCAACCTAATCCTTGTCTTTAAGATATCTATAAATTTTATCATAGTTTCAGAAATACACTATACATATTTTAAACTTAAATTACACATATATAATCATTCAGATTTATTTATCAGTCCTCAAAAATTCCACCCTTCCCCCCAATTACCATCCTTAAAAATAATCAATGAAAAACCTTATATTCCAACCACCCCCCCTCGCCCCACCGGATGTGCATTTTATCTAACAACAAAAATCATAACTACAATAATTCTACAAAAGACGTCAATGGGTTCCAAATTTAAAGTTTTTAAAATTCCCTAACAAATCATCTTCATTTTCTCATATTTATAGATTAGACATAGACTTGCCCACCAGAATGTAAAGTTGAGACAATCCCAGTTTTTCCAGTTCCTTGTAATCAATTGTATAGCTGTACTTGTCATAATTAAAAAGAGATGTCTTTTATATTTGTCTAGGGGATCTTTGATTTGCAAAATTGCACCACAAATTAACTACTTCATAAGTTAAAGGAATCTCAGATTCTAAAAAAAATCAGTATCTTAGGGCAATAAAACAGTAAATGATTTAATGTTCCTATGTCTAGGTGACAGTGCCAGCACCTATTAGATCTAGAATTATCTAACTTATTTAGTCTAACTGGAGTCCAAAAAGAACGATGTAACAAAAAAAACCCAAGTTTGTTTTATAGATGCTAATGCTGTACATCTCATCCTCCAAGACCAAGTACGTGGCCATCAAGATGCAGAAATATACTGCTTAATCTCAATGCTCCAAATATCTCTAAGAGCATTTTGGGGGTTTTTATTCATAAGTTCAGATATTAATTTATACCACTTAGTGGCTTGATGTCCTAGCATGTCTGCCTGAAAACAAAGGAATTGCAGGCTATAAAAATTTTTCAAATTATGCCACTCAGGGAACCCTTTCATAATAGCAACAGTTGACGGCAAAGCCAAGGTCATATTCGGTCAATGCAACCATAGCATCCTTCAAGGTCAGCAACTTGATCGCAAAGAAGTTGTGACCAGTCAGGCTGCTTGCCTGCCTTGGTCCCTGTGGTTTCCCTATAGGTTCGTGAGGGTCACTAAATTTGCATGGGATGAATCGCTGGTGATAGTGATCAGCACATGTACAGAATACAACTGCAAATTTAAAAAACAAACCCAGAATGAAGATTGGCAGGAGGGATGCCCACTCCCTCCCACCGCAGCTATCAAGCAAACCCCCCCAGCAGCAGGAGGGATGCCCAGTTTCTCCTACCACAGCCGTAAAGCAACACCCCCCACCCCGGCAGCGCAAGGAATGTCTATTTCCTCCTGCCACTGCCATCAAGCAAACACCCCCTCCCCGGCAGCAGGAGGGATGCCTATGGGAGGGGACTTAGGCACCTGGGTCAATCAGAGCCGTAGGCCCCTCCCTGGCACATCCCAAGATGTACCAGGAAGGGGAAGGCCCACCATTTTGAAGAGGCGGATCTGCCAGTCGGAGGTAGAAGGCATCACTGCAGCCGGTCTTCCTGAAGAATGTAGGGGGGTAGGGGGTCATCTGGGGTGGCAGGAGGGAGTGGGCATCCCTATCGCTCCTGAGAAGTTGTTTGAAGGTGGAAGGGGAGTGGGCATCCTTCCCCCAGCCATAAGGAGTTGCTTGATGGCGGTGACGATTTTTATTGATGTGTGGGGGGGAGGTGGTTCAGCTGGTGTGATGTATTTATAAATGATCTAGAAACAGGGACGAAGTGCAAAGTAATAAAATTCGCAGACGACACCAAACTATTTAGTGGAGTTGGGACTAAAGAGGACTGTGAAGATTTACAAAGGGACCTGAACAAACTAGAAGAGTGGGCGAAGAGATGGCAGATGGAAGTTTAATGTAGAGAAATGTAAAGTAGGAAACAGAAACCCAAAGTACATCTATACGATGGGAGGGCTGGTAATGGATGACAGTACCCAAGAAAAGGACTTGGGGGTAATAGTGGACAATACAATGAAGCCATCGGCACAGTGTGCAGCGGCCTCTAAGAAGGTGAATAGAATGCTGGGTACTATCAAGAAAGGTATTACAACCAGAATGAAAGAAGTTATCCTGCCATTGTATCGAGCAATGGTGCATCCGCATCTGGAGTACTGCATCCAATATTAGTCGCCGTACCTTAAGAAAGATATGGAGATATTCAAGAGGGTTCAGAAAAGAGTGACACGATTGATAAAAGGTATGGAAAACCTTTCATATGCTGAAAGATTAGAGAAACTGGGGGTCTTTTCCCTGGAAAAACGGAGACTTAGACAGAACATGATAGAGACTTACAAGATCATTTGAAGGGCATAGAGAAAGTGGAGAGGGACAGATTCTTCAAACTTTCAAAAACTACAAGAACGAGAGGGCATTCGGAAAAATTAAGAGGGGACAGATTCAGAACCAATGCTAGGAAGTTCATCACCCAAAGAGTGGGGGACACCTGGAATGCGCTTCCAGAGGGTGTGATAGGACAGAGTACGGTTTTGGGGTTCAAGAAGGGATTAGATAATTTCCTGAAGGAAAAGGGGATAGAAGGGTATAGATAGGGGATTACTATACAGGTCCTGGACCTGATGGGCCGCCACATGAGCGGACTGCTGGGCATGATGGACCTTTGGTCTGACCCAGCAGAGGCACTGTTTATGTTCTTATCCACCAAAATAGAGAACATAGGGAGAGGAGAGGCAGGTTTAGGAGGAAAGATAAGGAGTTCCATTTTGACCATATTTAACTTTAGATGGTGGGGAGACATCCATGTAGCAATGTCAGACAGGCAGGCCGAGACTTGGGCCCAGATTTCGTAGAAATTTGAGGCATAGAGAGGTAGATTTGAGAATCATCAGCATAGAGATGGCGCTGGAAGCCGTTGGAGGCAATTAGAGCTTCAAAGGAAGAAGTGTAGATGGAGAAAAGAGGTTCTATGGCAGAGCCGAGAGGTATGCCGACCAATAGTGGAGGAAGATCCTCCAGAGCACACACTAAAAGTGCAATGGGAAAGGTAGGAAGAAAACCATGAGATAACAAAGCCCTGAAATCCAAGCAAGGACAGCGTATCAATGAGTAGGTGGTGATTTACAGTGTCAACACTGCAGATAGATCAAGGAGGATGAGGATGGAGCAGTGGCCTTTGGATTTGGCCAGGAGCAAGTTTAGCAAGGGCAGTTTCCATAGAATGGACAGAGTGAAAGCCCAATTGAAGGGAGTCAAGAGTAGCTTGGGATGAATGAAAATCAAGACAATGGCAGTGAACACGTTCAAGTAGTTTGGATAAGAAGGGGAGGAAGGAGACGGGGTGATAATTGGATGGGCAGGTAGGGTCTTTACTGGTAGGATTTTTAGGGCAGGTAGGATTTTTACTGAACAGATCCATGTTGGTTACTGCCTGGTAAAACTTGTGTGAGCCGCTTACCCGATCTTAGTAAAAGAGCGTTTTAATATTCTCTAAACAGAAATTATGGGTGTTTTCTGATATAGGTTGGTCCACACTATTATGTTAAGAACAGAAGAACTGTCATCGGATCAGACCTTAGGTCCATCAAGTCTGGTGATCTGCTCACGCGGAGGCCCAGCCAGGTGTAACCTGGCGAGAAAAAAAAAAACAAAAAACTTAGTCACCCGTATCCTTCTATGCATCTTTCGAGGAGATGTGCATCTAACTTGCCCTTAAAACCAAGAACGGTGGAGTCTGCAGCAACATCCACCGGGAGAGCGTTCCAGGTGTCCACCACTCGCTGCATGAAGCAGAACATCCTGGCATTTGTCCTGGGCTTGTCTCCCCTCAGCTTCAGTCCGTGACCTCTTGTCTTGGTCACATTTGACATCGTAAAGAACTTTTTATCCTGCTCTATCTTGTCAATTCCTTTTATTATCTTAAGTCTCAATCAGATCCCCTCGCAGTCTCCTCTTCTCAAGGGAGAATAGTCCCAATTTTTTAAGTCGTTCTTTGTAGTTCAAGTTTTCCATACCTTTAACTAGTTTCGTGGTTCACCTCTGCACCCTCTCCAGTAGTTTTATATCCTTTAGGTAGGGAGACCAGTGTTGGACACACTATTCTAAGTGTGGTCTGACCATTGCACTATAAAGTGGCATTATGACCCTCTCTGATCTACTAGTGATTCCCTTCTTTATCATGCCCAACATTCTATTTGCTTTCTTTTCTGCTGCCACACATTGTGCCGACGGTTTCAGGGTCCTATCAATCAGTACCCCCAGGTCCTTTTCTTGTTTGCTCTTACCCAGAGTTGCACCTGACATTCTATACTCGTACTCCTTGTTCTTTCCGCCCAAATGCATTACTTTGCATTTTTCCACATTAAACTTCATCTGCCATTTCTCTGCCCAATTCTCTAACTGGCTCAAATTTCTCTGTAGTTCCTCGCTATCCTTTTGTGATCTGATTGCCCAACATAACTTTGTGTCGTCTGCAAACTTGATGACCTCACTGGATGTTCCTTCTTCTAGGTCATTGATGAAAATATTAAATAAGATGGGCCCAAAGAACTGAGCCTTAGGGCACACCGCTAGTCATTTTCCTCCAGTCTGAGAGCTTCCCATTTAAGCCCACCCTCTGCATTCTGTTTTCTAGCCATTTGGCTATCCACCTTAGTATGTCTCCTTCTATTCTGTGGCTTTGTAATTTCCTGAGAAGTTTCTCGTGTGGAACTTTGTCGAACGCATTCTGGAAGTCCAAGTATATTATATCAACTGGTTCCCCGTTATCAATCTGTTTGTTTACTGTTTCAAAGAATTATAGTAAATTCATCAAGCATGACTTTCCTTTCCTGAAGCCGTGTTGACTGGCTCTCATCAGGTCGTGTGTATCCAAGTGCCGGACTATGCTATCTTTAATCAGTGCTTCGACCATCTTTCCAGGGACAGATGTAAGACTCACTGGTCTGTAGTTGCCCGGTTCTCCTCTTGATCCTTTTTTGAAAATTGGGGTGACGTTTGCTATCTTCCAGTCGTCCGGTATCTGTCCAGTTCTAATTGACAGGTTAGCAAGGTTTTGCAGTAGTTCTCCGATTTCTTCAGTTCCTTTAATACTCTCGGGTGAATTCCATCCAGTCCAGGGGATTTGTCACTTTTAAGTTTGTCGATCTGGTAGTATATCTAGTCCAAATCCACTTCTACTGTGGTGAGGCTCTCCTCTATTTCTCCCTTGAACACTCTCTCTGCTTCAGGTATTGATGTAATGTCCTCCTTTGTAAAGACAGATGCAAAGAAGGAGTTCAATCTGTCTGCAATTTGTTTGTCTTCTCTGATGTACCTTTTCTTTCCCTGGTCGTCCAGCGGACTCACTGCCTCTTTTGCAGGTTTTTTCCCTTTAATGCAGGGGTAGGGAACTCCGGTCCTCAAGAGCCGTATTCCAGTCGGGTTTTCAGGATTTCCCCAATGAATATGTATGAGATCTATTTGCATGCACTGCTTTCAATGCATATTCATTGGGGAAATCCTGAAAACCCGACTGGAATATGGCTTTCAAGGACCGGAGTTCCCTACCCCTGCTTTAATGTATCTAAAAAAGGGCTTGAAGTTATTGGTCTCTTGTGCTATTTTCTCCTCATAGACCTTTTTGGCATCCCTCACCGCCTTGTGACATTTCTTCTGATCGTCTCTGTGGGCTGTTCCAAGCCTCGATTGTTCTTTCACGTTTCCATTTTTTAAAGGAGTTCTTATCTCTTACTTACGGCATCCTTCACCTCATTAGTAAGCCATGCTGGTTCCCCTTTGCTTTTGTTTTTCTGTCCTTTGGATATCTGCAGAATGTAGAGATTTTGTGCTTCCGTGATAGTATTTTTCAGTAGGGACCATGCCTGATCTACTGTTTTAATTGTGTGTATCCTTTTCTTGAGCCATTTTTTTACCATGGCTCTCATGCTATCATACCTTCCTTTTTTAAAGTTGAGGGTCGTGGTTGAGGTTTTGATATGTTTCCCCTTCCCGATGTCAAGTGTAAAGTTGATCATGTTGTGATCACTCGTCCCTAGCGGGACTGTGACTTCTACATCTTTAGTCTGACCAGTAATGCCACTTAGGACCAAGTCCAGGGTGGCATTTCCTCTCGTCGGCTCTCCCACCAATTGTTCCAGGAAGCAGTCCCCTACCATTTCTAGGAACTTTGTTTCTTTGCCACAGTTTGAGGTTCCCAGGTTCCAGTCTATCCCTGGAAAGTTGAAGTCTCCCATGATCATTACACTGCCTGTCTTACATCCTTGTTTGATTTCCTCCATCATTTCCGAGTCTGTCTCCTCTGTCTGACATGTGGGGTCAATAATAAAGGCCAATTTTTGTGTCAGTACCATTGTGTCTAGGAATCTTAATCCAGAGGGACTCCAGCTTCTCTTTCCCCTCCGTCTTCATCTAACAGATTCTATTCCTTCTTGAACATATAGGGCAATACCTCCTCCTTTCTGCCCTGTTCTGTCCCTTCTGAATAGCTTGTATCTCTGCAGTACTGTATCCCATTCATTTTCATCATTCCACCATGTTTCTGTTATGCCAATGATTTCTAGTTCGTCGCATCTTGCTATTGTCTCTAACTCTCCCATTTTGTTTCTCAAGCTCCTAGCATTTGTGTACATACATTTAAGTTCCCTTTGTGAATCCTTCTTGGGCTTTATAAGCTTTACAGCCCCTACTGTGTCTCTCATGGTATTTGCTCCTACGTTGTCTCCCTCGTTTGCTTTGTGCTCTTCTCCCCTTATGTCTGAATATTGTCCTTAGTTCTTTCTTCGGGGCATTTCGTCGCCCGGGCCATCGACTGGTGGTCGACTGTCGGCTTTCCCCTTACCTTTAGTTTAAAGCCTTTTCGATGGCCCTCATCATGTTGCCTGCCAATACCCTTGCTCCTTCCTTGGTGAGGTGTAGTCCGTCTCTTCTGTAGTACCTGTTTGTTCCCCAAAACGCCGTCCAGTTGCGCATGAAGTCAAAACCTTCTTCGCACCTTCTTCTCATCCAGGCATTGATCGCTTGCAGTTCCTCTTGCTTCTCATCCGCTCTTGGTAAAATGTTTCTATAGACGAAGGGTAGAGAACTGACTTTGGGATTAGTGGCAATCCTACGGTATGTGACACCTGGGGCCAATCATTTTTTAACTCAGGGTTCGGTGCTGGGGCCAATCCTGTTCAATATGTTTGTGAGTGACATTGCTGAAGGGTTAGAAGGAAAAGTGTGCCTTTTTGCAGATGATACCAAGATTTGTAACAGAGTAGACACCGAAGAGGGAGTGGAAAATATGAAAAAGGATCTGCAAAAGTTAGAGGAATGGTCTAATGCCTGGCAACTAAAATTCAATACAAAGAAATGCAGAGTAATGCATTTGGGGATTAATAATAGGAAGGAACCGTATATGCTGGGAGGAGAGAAGCTGATATGCACGGACAGGGAGAGGGACCTTGGGGTTATAGTGTCCGAAGATCTAAAGGCGAAAAAACAGTGTGACAAGGCAGTGGCTGCTGCCAAAAGGATGCTGGGCTGTATAAAGAGAGGCGTAGTCAGTAGAAGGAAGAAGGTGTTGATGCCCCTGTACAGGTCATTGGTGAGGCCCCACTTGGAGTATTGTGTTCAGTTTTGGAGACCGTATCTGGCGAAAGACGTAAGAAGACTTGAGGCGGTCCAGAGGAGGGCGACGAAAATGATAGGAGGCTTGCGCCAGAAGACGTATGAGGAGAAACTGGAAGCCCTGAATATGTATACCCTAGAGGAAAGGAGAGACAGGGGAGATATGATTCAGACGTTCAAATACTTGAAGGGTATTAACGTAGAACAAAATCTTTTCCAGAGAAAGGAAAATGGTAAAACCAGAGGACATAATTTGAGGTTGAGGGGTTGTAGATTCAGGGGCAATGTTAGGAAATTCTACTTTACGGAGAGGGTAGTGGATGCCTGGAATGCGCTCCCGAGAGAGGTGATGGAGAGTAAAACTGTGACTGAGTTCAAAGAAGCGTGGGATGAACACAGAAGATTTAGAATCAGAAAATAATATTAAATATTGAACTAGGCCAGTTACTGGGCAGACTTGCACGGTCTGTGTCTGTGTATGGCCGTTTGGTGGAGGATGGGAAGGGGAGGGCTTCAATGGCTGGGAGGGTGTAGATGGGCTGGAGTAAGTCTTAACAGAGATTTCGGCAGTTGGAACCCAAGCACAGTACCAGGTAAAGCTTTGGATTCTTGCCCAGAAATAGCTAAGAAGAAAAAATTTAAAAAAAATAAAAATTTAAATTGAATCAGGTTGGGCAGACTGGATGGACCATTCAGGTCTTTATCTGCCGTCATCTACTATGTTACTATGTAACTCTACCCCCCACCCCCCGCAACACCCCCAATATAAAAAATATTTTTATTTATTTATTTATTTGTTTGTTTGTTTATTTTTATATCCCGTCCTCTCCAGAGAGCTCAGAATGGGTTACAGTTTAACATTCATAGTGTTACAATATAACATTACATAGGGTTACAACCTCTTCAACCCCACGCCGGTGCTGTGGTGTAAACAAAATAAACAAGACTTTGTCTCTTTTAGGTCCTAGCTCACGCTCGCTAACACCAGCTCTGGCAGGATACACATTTCAAATCTGACATATTGCAATCACAAAATAGAAAATAACATTTTTTTCTACCTTTTGTTGTCTGGCATTTTATTATTCAAATCATGTTGATCCCAGACTCTAGTTTCTGTTTGTCTTCTGTTAACTCGCTTGCCAGGGTCTCCTGCACAGTTTGACGTTTTCTTCTTTCTCCATGCTCACCATCCATCTTCCATATCTGTACCTTCTCTTCCACTGCCATGTCCAACATTTGTTTCTTTCACATTGTCTACCATCTCGCTCGCTATCTCCCTGCCTTGTGCCCTGGGTCAAACCTCTCTATTCCCCTCCATGCAGCATAACTCCCTTCTTCCCCTCCATTATCATGTGCAACATTTCTTTCTCCCCATGCACCATCTCTCTCTACCCTCTCCCCTGTGTCCAACATTTCTCCTCTCTTCTCCCTGCATGTCTACCTCCCCCTCCACCATAAGCAGGATTTCTCCCTCATACCCCTTTCTACATCTTTGTTGCACCTCCCTTCCTCTTCTCCAGCCCATGTTCAACAATTTTTCCTCTCTCCCCCCCCCCTTTACATAAGAACATAAGAATTAGAGAATGACACAGGGACAAATATTTTACCCATCCCTGTGAGTTCTTTTCCTGTCCTTGCCCCATTCCTGTGAACTCCTTTCTCATCTGCACAAGCCTCAAACACTTTCAAATCATAAGCGTTCGAAGCATGTGCAGTTAAGGCAGAGCTTACAGGAATGGGACAGGCACAGCGACAAAACTTGCAGGAAAGGCGAAATTGAGTTCCTGCGGGGGACGGGGAAAAATTTGTCCCCGTGTCATTCTCTAATAAAAATAGCCTTACTGGGTCAGACCAATGGTTCATCAAGCCCAGTAGCCTGTTCTCATGGTGGCCAATCCAGGTCACTAGTATCTGGCCAAAACCCAAAGAGTATCAACATTCCATGCCACCGATCCAGGTCTAGCAGTGGCTTCCCCTATGTCTTTCTCAATAACAGATTCTTCCTCAAAGAAATTGTCCAAACCTTTCTTAAAACCAGCTACACTATCTGCTCTTACCACAACCTCTGGCAATGCATTCCAGAGCTTAACTATTCTCTGAATGAAAAAAATTTCCTCCTATTGGTTTTTAAAAGTATTTCCCTGTAACTTCGAGTGTCCCCTAGTCTATGTAATTTTTGACAGAGTGAAAAATTGATCCACTTATACTTGTTATCCCCGGACAAGCAGGCAACATATTCTCATATATGGGTGTCGTCATCGACAGAGCCCCGATGCGGATAGCTTCACAAGCAGACTTGCTTGAAGAACTTTTAGAAAGTTCATGACTGTCGCACCGAGCATGCACGAGTGCCTTCCCGCTTGACGTAGGACACGCATCTCCTCAGTTCTAGTTTTTCTGCAGAACTGAGAAGCCATCATTTTTCAGTTCTCTGCGAGCGTCAAGCTAGTTCTTTTTTTTGATTTGCCTTCTCTGCCGCAGCTTTAGTTTATTTGTTTATTTTTTTTTTTTGAATCGTAGCATTATTGCGTCTAAAAAATATATATATATTTTTTTTTATTTTTTTGCCTTTTACAACGGGACCTGTTCCGCAGCCTAAACTCACAGACTTTGATTTGGCTGCGGCCATCTTTACTTCAATGTCCCATCCCCTCACAGGATTCAAGAAGTGTACGCGGTGTCAATGTGCGATCTCCATCACCGATCCTCATCATTGGTGTATTCAGTGTCTGGGACCAGACCACTGTACGGAGTCGTGCGCTCGCTGTGCTACACTTCAGAAGAGGTCTCTGAAGAAGCGTCTGATGCAGCAAGAAAGTATTCGGAGGCATTGATCTAACCTCGGACAAGCCGTCCACTTCGACCTCAGCTTCGAGTAAATCTGCCTCGATGGTAAAATCCTCGACCTCGACTCCGACCTCGGCCTCAACTAAGCCAAGTCGTAGGTTGATTTCCAAAGATTGTGTACTCTGTTCCCCGTTATTGTTTCTTTCCTATACCTGGTTGCGTACAAGAGTACTATTTTTTTTGTGTGTTGGAATTATGAAATTTAAAAAGTATATAAAGAAGAAATGTATTATACTAAGTGTGAGCTGTTCTAAGCTCTTTGAGGACAATGGGGTATAAAACGAAATAAATAAATAAATTTAAATGCATCGGTTGGCTTTTAGATAAGGGTGGTTAACTTTGGTTCTTATGAGTCATATGCACTCCCTCCAAGGGATCAATGGTCAAACCTGTTGCTGCATAAGGATGAGCAAATGATATACACCTAGTATTCAGCAACCTGATTTATTCAACTAAAATTATTGAATATGCAGTCTTAAACAGATATCTTACCTAATTCAAATGAGGACTGCTATTTGTGCAGTCCCCTAAATGAAAGAGATGTTTAAATACCTACGTGGCGCAAATGTGCATGAGTTAAGTCTTTTTCAATTGAAAGGAAGCACTGGAATGAGAGGGCATAGGCTGAAGTTAAGAGGTGATAGGCTCAGGAGTAATCTAAGGAAATACTTTTTTACAGAAAGGATGGTAGATGCGTGGAACAGTATCCTGGAAGAGGTGGTGGAGACAGAGACTGTGTCTGAATTCAATAAGGTGTGGGATAGGCACATGGGATCTCTCAGAGAGAGAAAGAGATAATGGTTACTGTGGATGGGCAGACTGGATAGGCCATTTGGCCTTTATCTGCTGTCATGTTTCTATGTTTACATCTATGAATAAAACTAACTGGACAGCTACTGACTATCCCCCATATCTGCATTAATTTTGGATTCTGCCCTGGAATCAATTTTGGCAAGCCATTAAAGGGGGTAATTACCAAGCTGTGTTTGATTGATAACCCCTGTTATTTGCTGCATAACGCATACTACAAAGTGCTCTGATGGTTTCAGTGCCATAACACAGTGGTATTTAGGTTACCATGGGGAACATAGAAATGAGATGCAAAGCATGCAAACACCTCAATATTATGTAATTCCTTTAGTGTGACTTGCCATGAACCTCAGCAAAAAAAAGAAAAAAAAATTCACAGACCGGAGTATCGTGCCATAGCTTTAAGGCTTAATGTTTCTGGAATTGTGCCGTAACACTGTTTGCATGGTTGCTCACAAGCAGCAGCATCTCATCTGTTTTTAGACCTATTATTTCTTCCTCCCCAAAGTCCGGCATATGTACCTCTCTTTGAACCCCCCCTTCCCTCCCTCCCTCCCTCCATGTACTACACAAGGGCCCCCTCCCCTGAAGGTCTGTCCCCCCCTGAAAGCCTGCACCCCACCCCTGAAGGCCTGTACCCCCCCCCCAAAGGACTTCACCCTCCCGCCCCGGAAGGCCTGTGTGGTCCCCCTGGCCTCCCAGGATCAATTTACCTAATTTCAGCAGCCTGCATAGTATTGCTGGTGCTAGCGATTTTTGCTAACTGCCATAGGTCTTCGGAGCTGTTTCATCTGCCGTTATACTGCCTATGATATCAGAGGATGGGCGGGACCGGGGGAGAGAGAAGACAGCTCCGAAGACCTATGGCAGCTTGCAAAGATCGCTAGCACCAGCGATCCTATGCAGGCTGCTGAAATTAGGTAAATTGATGCTGGGAGTCCAGCGAGGAAGCCAGCACTTCCTGACTGACCCTCCCCACTCACCCTCTAAAGCAGGAGCCGCAGCGCCCGGCCAGTTAGAGGCAGCTCTGCCACTCCTGTTTTAGGGGCGAGGGAGGAGGGTCTGTCACCGAATCGGAAGGCTGATTTTTTGTCGTTGTAAATCAATTCGAATCGATTCATCCAAAGTGAATTGGTGAATCGATTCGAATCATGAATCAGGCAGCACTAATCTGCAGTATGAAGAATGCCATAGGTTGATAACTCCCATAGGGCTCCTTTTACGAAGCCACATTAGCGGCTTTATCGCACGCGAATTTTTAGTGTACGCTAACCCCCGTGCTAGCTGAAAAACTACCGCCTGCTCAAGAGGAGGCGGTAGCAGCTAGTGCGGCTGGCAAATTAGCGTGCGCTATTACACGCGTTAAACCACTAAT
Source organism: Geotrypetes seraphini (assembly GCF_902459505.1). NCBI lineage: Eukaryota > Metazoa > Chordata > Amphibia > Gymnophiona > Dermophiidae > Geotrypetes > Geotrypetes seraphini. Next base: position 104,140,669 of record NC_047088.1, on the reverse strand, counting down.
GTGGCTTCGTAAAAGGAGCCTATAGTATATCAAGGTGTGGAGCCCAACTTTTACCCCATCTTGATAACTTCTTCCTGAACTGTTCTGTCAAAATTTATCCATTGGCAAAAACAAACCCCTATGTGGATAGTATACGGTGCTGACTTATTAAGTTATTCTAAATATAAACTTGCTAAAATTTATCTTGTGCATATGCATTGTGGCTATCCTGAAAACCAAACTGGCTGTGGGATCCCAGGATAAATTTGGAAAGGCCTGTCTTAAGAAACACTGGAAATACAAGTTCCAAAAATACAATGACGGTAAAAGCAGAACAGGACTCAGCCTGTACCTGATAATCATATTGCCAGGCAGGCAGAAAAAGAACAGAGTAAGAGAATGTTTATTAATATTGTACAATAATACGAAGAAACAGATTAAGAAAGTCTAAAGTTGAATAAAATATAATACTCTTCCCTGCCCTTTCTATTGAGGAAAAATATTTTATTGCATAATGTTACAATTTACAACAGATGGCATTGTCTATTCATCTTAATTTCAATTAGTCTTTAAAATTACTTCAGAAGTAAAAGTTCCTACGTATAAATAATCCTTTGGGTGATGCCTGTCCACCTACCTCACATTTACTGACTAGTGGCTTAAAAAAAAAACCCTTCACTTTATTTACTGCAGAGTGGTAAGGGAGAATACAGAGTTTAAGATGCACTAATGTCAGGCAGTAGAAGAATAAATAGCCATTTAAAGTGAAGATAAATGGGCTTATATTATTGCACTTAGAAATAAAAGAAAAAATGCACGCGCACACACACAAAAACAGGGCTGCAGAATGGCCACCAGATGGTACCAGCCACCAACAGGATAAATTCCTTTCACTAATGTGTATCATTGAAAAGCCAATATGCTAGGTTTCATTTGTGCTTTTTGACATCAAGAGCCTCTTTTACAAAACTACGGTAAATGCACCAAAGCCCATTCAATTCCTATGGGCTTCAGTACATTTACCGCAGCAACATCAGTACCGCAGCTTTGTAAAAGGGGCCCTAAGCGAGAGTGCATCCCATATTTTACATGCAACTTAAAACTTATTATAAGCAAAAACAAGATTTTTGATTTTGCAGAATAAAATACTTCATGAAATGGCTGCAACTGCAATTTTTTTTTCCAGAAAAACTTTATGCAAAACACAATGTTAAAAAACTAAACAAATAAAAGGCAAAGCTTGCTGAGTTATTTTCTGTGAGGCGAATGAAATCTGCCAACTCCTGAGAAACTCTCCCACCAATATCTACAGAACACATTCCAGGACAAGCAGGCAGCATATTCTCACATGTGGGTGACATCATCCACAGAGCCCGGTAAGGACAGTGTAAAAGTGTACTGTAACTTTAAGCTTTAAGACTGCCCTCACCATACATGCACGAGTGCCTTCCCACTCAATGGTAGCTTGCGAGGTCATCAGTTTTTTGTTTTCTGCAGAATGAAGAACGTGCATCTAAACTTTGTCTAGTCGAGCTTGCTTCCAACTTCATATTTTTCCTTAATTTCCTTATTTCTTTCTTGTTATTTGGTTTTCTTTTCAATCTTTTACAATTTCAAGTAAATTTCTATATTTTTCCTTTTTGGGGCCTGTAGGCATTTTTTTCAACATTTGTCCCTGCTGACTGCATTGACGGCTTTCGGCCTTCTTTTCACTTGACCCGTGCTGTTGGCCTTTCCTGTTGGATCTCTTGCCTATCTTCCAGGTCTATATTAAAAAATGACCGAACAAAAAGAATAAATACCTTACCAAATAAATGTTTTTATTGTTTTTGTTCCTGCATTTTATTTCTGTGAGAAGATATTAGGCCTGGAGTTGGGTACTAGAGAATGGCACAGGGACAAATTTGTCCCCGTCCTGCAGGAACTCAATTTCCCCATCCCCTCAAGTTTTGTCACTGTCGCTGTCCCTGCCCCATTCCTGTAAGCTTTGCCTTAACCATAAAAGCCTCGAGCAATTATTATTTTAAAGTGTTTGAAACTTGTGCAGATGAGGACAAAGCTTGCAGGAATGGGGCAGGGACAGGAAAAGGAAGGGACGGGAAAATGAGTTCCCATGGAAACGTGGAAAACATTATCCCCAAGTCGTTCTCTATTGGGTACCTGGCAAGTTGGACTTCTTCTCTGGTAGCGTTTCCTAGCAGTACCGGTGCATCGATATCATCGAGCGTCATGAGCATACTTGCATAGAGTCTCTTGATGCATGTTTTTCCTCAACGCCATCGATGCAGACTGTCATTCTGAAGCACGCCTCTTCTTGAGGTTACCAACACTTTAACACCCTGCTGCACTTATAGTATCAACAACAAAGAGGCACAACCAGTCACAACAGGGTTTGGATGGTATATATTTGGGTGGTATATATTTGGATGGAATCTGTTTGGGTGGTATATATTATCATCTGTCCTTGTGCGCTTCACTACGTGGAGCGCACGAGTAGAAAGATCAGGACAAGACTTCAAGAACACAGGAGTCGGATCAGAACGGCATCTCTAGCCGCCCCTCTGGTGCCTCATTGTCTGGAAGTTGGTCATCAGTTTACTGATCTTACATGGTTCGTGCTGGAGCAAATTCCCTGGGATTTCAGGGGGGATAAACAATTTCAGTTAAATCTTAGGGAACAATATTGGATTTTCCAACTTCAAGCTGTTGTTCCCCATGGCCTCAATGAAAGTGTGGAGTGGAACACCATTATATAGGGTTCCTGTCCATTCTTTCCGGGTGCCGTGTTTTCGTGTAGGTTTTCTGCGCTGGGTGGTTTTTTGTATCTTTTGCATGGTTGGGTGTGAATACGGTACGGAATCTGTTGTTTTCTTTCTTTCTTTCTTTTTAGGTTTTTGTTTTGGGGCTTTTTTCTTTGTCCCGCCCCTGTATGAGTGATTCAGGACGCGTTGTGCGTCCTGTATGATTGGTTGGGTTGTGTGTGACGTAATTCCTGGTCCGCCTTTTAAGCGCGGGTGCTCTCCCGCTCGGTCACCCCTCCCTCCAGCCGTCCCGCTTCGTTTTCGGCGTTTTTTTCATTTTTTGTTTTTGGTTTGTGGTCGGGGGCTCGGTTCCTGAAGAAGGGCTCCTCCCCGAAACCAGCTTGGTTGAACTTCGGCTCCTGGCGCTTTCATTGTGGCAGTTTTGTTTGGATAAGTATAATTTTGATTTAGTTTACTCTGGGTTCGTTATTGCTTTGTAGTTAGCTTGGCGGGTTTCGGCTGGCAGGGTTTGTGTGGGGGTCGCTCAGCTTGTATCTCCACCGTTTGAGTTAAATTGCTCACGGGTTTGTTTGGATTACATTATTTATTTAGGGCCTTATTGTAGGTGTTTTCATTATTACATACACATAGGGGGCTCAATGATGGTGTGGTGGTGGAGGCTTCCCGCCTCAGCCCGGAAGTGAAGCATCGGAGCTTTTGCTCCCATTGCTGATGGTTCACACTGAGAGCGCCCTTTACCTCTTCAGTAGAGTTGCTTCAGGCTAGTTCTATTTCTTATTCTGAGCGTCCCCCATCCAAACCCTGTTGTGACTGGTTGTGCCTCTTTGTTGTTACTATTATAGGATTTTTGGCATATTTATTGAGTGTATTGTTGTGTGCACTTATAGTATCAGCTGAGTCTTACCACCTGAGTCGTATAGATTTCCTTCGGTACCAGAAAGCATTGACAGTTCGATCTCATCACCAGTGTCACTGGCATTTTTAGCATGAAATCACTCGATGCATGCCTATCATTGATGCTATCAATCATTGATGCAGGTTGTCAATTCTGAAGCACTCTGCCCATTGGGGTTTTCATGGCTACGACACCTGTTGCACCTACAGTACAGGCTTCATAGTCCCTAGTACCAGTGCAATATTTCATCATATGCATAGCATCTGTATGGTGAACGACTGGCCATTGACACAATAATTTTGGCCTCGATGCCCCTATTTTACTTCGGTACTGACACAGTTTTAGCATCAGACTCTGCTCGGTACCGATCCATCCTGCTCTGTGTTATTTACCTGCATCAAGACTCGGTACTGATGCTATGTTACCTTGGCACCATTGTTGTTCTTGTATCTTCAGTGATTGGTACCAGTACTTCTATTGTCTCCCTCAGTACTGGCCTAACCTCAACAGAATACAATCTTGTCCTGGACTTGATAAACCACAATGGTCATATTAGTCTGCTGGTTAAATCTACTTGAAAGTCTCCTGCTCCATAGTTTATCACTACACCACGTGGACATGACGGCCGGACTATGGATAAGTTTGGTTGCTGTTTTTGCCAGACCTAATGTTGGCTAACAGATTTCTCACTTTCTACTACCCTATGTCATTGTATCGCAAATAGCTCGTACAAGACTTGGTTGGTTTCAAGCACTATATTTTTTTTCTCCACCTACCAGAATTTCCAAACTTCGGTTTAGGCGCTCATCTTATAGAAATGTGCTATTACTACTATTTATTATTTCTATAGCGCTGAAAGGCATGTGAAGCGCTGTACATTTTAACATACAATAGACAGTCCCTGCTAAGAAGAGCTTACAATCTAATTTAGACAGGACATTTCAGGTAGAGAATGACACGGTGACAAAATTCATCACCGTTCCCGTCCCCGTGGATAACCATGGGAAACCATCTCGATGTCATTATTCAAGGAGAGAGGGAAGAATCAAGAGTATGAATGGGCTCAACCACAGACCCTTAAGCCTTGCATTGAAGAATGTTGGTGAAGAAGGACTGAGGTTGAGATAGACACGTAAGAATGACACAGGATTGTTTCCCGCGGTTATCCGCGGGAACGGTTACGGTGATGAATTATGTCACCGTGTCATTCTCTAATTTCAGGGTTGAGGAGATTATGGTAGAGGATATGATACAGTGGGTATAGGTATCTGGCAGCAGTGAGTGGGAGTTAAGCCCTACTCCTTGTAGCATTTAAATTTCCCTTACGATTATCAGGTTTTTATAACTTCTCTAATTCTTCACAGCCACCTACATACTTGGTGGCCTTGACCTCCTCTCTTGCTTCTATGCAACAGTTTGCGAAGTACCTCTAATGTACAAGCATATATTTCTGTGGACTCTAGCTTTGGTGCCTTCAGTTGTGAGTTTGGACTCTGAGCTTTCCCTGTGACCATGCTCAAGTCACATAAGCTTACTTGTGCCTCTTTCTGTTTCTAAAACTTCACTCAGACATACAGTTGTGGTAGTGGGACCAAATCTCCAACGTTAAGGTTCCAGGTCACTTCTGGTGTATACCTAATTTTTTCCCTTCCCAAAGGCTATGGGGGTAATAATAAAAAAAAAAAAAACGTCTAAAATGTGTCCTAAGTGGCTACTTGGATGATCAAAAAGCCTGATCGTCCAAGTACCCATAACCAAAGCTGGTTTTTAGATGTATCTAAAACCAACTTAGGCCTTTCCCCTGCCTCTAGACACACAGAGAGAAAAGAGGTGTGTTTAGAGGAGGGGAAAGGGCGGGCAGTGGGCGGGAGGTGGGCCGACCTACACCTAGGCGTACAACACCTATAACCAAAACAGTTTAGTCGGCACTTAGACCTGTTTGACTTAGACGAAAGAAAACCAGGTCTAAGTGCCAAAAAAGGGGCCGCTGAGATGATGGCCGCTGGCGCCATCAGTTCAGTGGCCCGGCAACCTAACCATCGCGGCAGGAGAGATGCCTCATCTCCCCTAGCGCGATGCCATCACTCTTCTACCCGAACTGCCGCGACCCGCAGCAGTTCGGGTAGAGGAGTGATGGCATCGCGGTAGGGAAGATGAGGTATCTCTCCTGCCGCGATGCATCACTCCCCCCCAACACAACATCGGGGCAAGAGGGAGCCCAAGCCCTCTTGCCCTGCGGCAGCCGCAACCCCCCCGACTCAATCGGGGCAAGAGGGAGCCCAAGCCCTCTTGCCCCGGCCAACCGCGGCACCCCCGACTCGTTCGGGCCAGGAGGGAGCCCAAGCCCTCCTGGCCCAGGCGACTCTAAGCCCTCCAGGGCCAGGCGACTCTTTACCCCCCCCCCCCCCCCCCCCCGACTCGATCGGGCCAGGAGGGAGCCCAAGCCCTCCTGGCCCAGGCGACTCTCTATCCCCACCCCCCACTAAATTACGGGCAGGAGGGATCCCAGGCCCTCCTGCCCTCGACGAACCCCCCTCCCCCCAACATCCGCCCCCCCAGAACCCCCGACCGCCCCCCCCAGCCGACCTGTGACCACCTGGCCGACCTCCACGACCACCCCCACCCCCTTTCCCCGTACCTTTTTTTTGTTGGCCGGACAGACAGTTGCCAAACCCACCTGTCCGGCAGGCAGCCACTGGCAGAATGAGGCCGGATTGGCCCAGCCGTACCAAAGCCCTGCCTACTGGTGGGGCCTAAGGCGCCTGGGCCAATAAGAATAGGCCCGGGAGCCTTAGGCCCCTCCTGTGGGCAGGGCCTTAGGCACATGGGCCCAACCCATAGAGAAGCTTAAAGTGACAGTGGACGACATCACCCACACGTGAGAATATCTGCCTGCTGTCCCCTTATAACACCTGCTACAGTAAGTGTGATTTTTTGCAAATAAATTCAGCAGAATACTTCTGGATAGCTGTAAAGAAAACTTTAAGTTTGCAGTGACAGAAGCTTTGTCTCTCTTGACATTAAGTATAACTCATACTGAATATTAAGTTAGTCAAATATTCTGAATCCTAAGATCAATGAATATATCAATATAATTCTAATACTAAAATGTATGGGACCAATATTGAACAATACTGATCAGCATATTTTTTTTAAATACTGGTCACAGTATTAAAAAAAAAAAAATAAACCTCTGTTTAGTTTTGCTGACCATAATGAGTGGTGATGAAAATATGTGTAACATGCTGACCTCTACGACTTATGGAAAGAAGTTATCAATATGATTTGCAGTCACAACTTAAGATGCCATATGTAGAATTTGAGGGTGACTGTGTCCCTAAATGTAGTGACATTCAGGCCCCTAAATGTATATTTATCCACAAAAGTCTCAGATGGGCTCCTGTTTATTCTACAAATAGACTGTCAGACAGCATAGCACATATTTCTTGTACAATTGGGGTTACTAGATGTCCGGATTTACCCGGATAAGGCCTCTTTATAGAGGGCATGGCCATGCATCCGGATGACTTTTCAAAACCCAGCACTTTGTCCGGGTTTTGAAAAGCAGATCACGTCGTGATGTGCATCCGCACATGCGCAGATGCAACACGGCGACATCATCGCACCTCATTCGCACATGCGCAGATGCCCTCCTGGCCAAGATGAGCAGGCTGAGGAGGGCGGGGCTAGGGGCAAGGCTGGGGCGTGGTGTGGGTGTAATGGGGTAGGGATGTGTGGAACTGTGCGAGCCTGGGGGGCGAGTCTATGGGTCTGGATTTTACATTCACAGAATCTGGTAATCCTATGTACAATCCCACAGTAGGTTATTTTCCTCCACCCGCCAGGACTTTGTAGGAAGCCTCAAACTTCAAAGGCTTAAACCCCTCCCCCCTCTTACCTCATCACTGTCCCTGTGAACATCAGTTCTTCCTACAAGCCAGGCTGTAGGAGCTTGTCTTTTCTGCTTGTGTTTTATTTCGTGTAATTTCAGTCTTTGCATTTGTGGTTTTCGCCCTTGTGCTGTTGCAGAGGTTCCCTGTAGGGACAGCTTCGAATGAGGGATATCGCAGACCTTTGGGGAAAGTCTACTTCTGGAGGGTTTCCTGCTTGTCAGTAAGCCTTCTTGATAGCTTGCACATCAGATCAGGGCTCAGGGAGTGGCCTAAGGAATCTGGCCAATCAGAATCAGGCCACTCCCAGGGGGTGGTCTGGTGGGGGGGATGCCCACTATGTTTGGGAGGGATGGGAGGGTTCCAGCAGGAGGGATTGGGCATCCCTTCTGCTGGAGATGTATTGGGGAGGGTGTTCTGGCAGGAGGGACTGGACATACCTCCTGACGTGATGTTCAGGTGAGGGTTCATGGGTGCCAGGCAGGAGGGACTGGGCATCACTCCTGCCGGTGATGTACAGGTGGGACAGGTAGCCGCGGTTGCTAAACTTATTGCAGCAGGGAGATCCAATGCTGCGATAAGCTCAGTGGCCATGTCAGCTTACAACGTAGGCCAGCATTTTTGCTACCCTACATTGTACGCATCTACCGCGGGCCTACAGAGACATGTATGGCTGAATAGGTCCGCCTAAGGCTACTTCCAGGCCTATTCCATGCCCATGCCTAGCCTTAGGCAAGCTTAGGAGGGCTTACGCTCCTCCCTAGGCTCCCAGAGGCGCCTCCAATGTAGGCAGCCTGCCTCCGGAGGTTTTTTTTGTTTTTTTTTTAAACGTGCATCCTGATTGGCTGGTTAGGCAGCAGTTGGCCGCCTCCAATCAGGACGCTGTTTATAGAATCCAGGCCTTCCAGTCTAATACACTAGTCAGCACTCTCTAGCCTTTCAGCCTATCAAAATATATTAAACTGAGTGAAATTTAAATTTTTTATGTCACAAGCTAGCTCTGGAACACTGTCGCTCAGATATGTAAAGCCACTGCAGCCCAATTCTGATTACAGCAGTGCTCCTCAAGGTTCTGTGACAGCTCTAACTTTAAAAAACTGTTCTTCCCTAGCCACAGCTTTATTCAGATCTTAACAAGATAAACTTTTCATATAATAATAATTAAAATTAACTCTCTTTCCCAGACAGTTTTTAAACAGCTTCAGTATAATCTCATTATAACGGACTTCAAGGGACCTGGAAAAATGGTCCATTATATCCAGAGTTGCATTTTTTAAAACTTTATTTAGGTCAACTTGAAACAACGTTCAATCAATGAACAACAGTCACTGCACAACCATATCAGCAACATCAAGAACAAAACTCAGTAAAACATTGGTATGGCACAAAATGATTGCAAAAACCAGAACACTAAAAGATGTTCTAAAGCAGCGGTCTCAAACACGCAGCCCCCCAGGGACTATTTTGCGGCCTGCGATCTGTCCTCTCCACTTCACAAGTTTTCCAATTGTGGAGAGGACAATCGCATACAGACGGCGACTGTGGCTCGCCTAAAGCAGGGGTCCCCAATCTGCTTCCCTTCCCTTTTCACTAATCAGAAAAAAATCTAAAAATGTTCTTCTTTACTGTTTTTAGGAACTGTCTCTTAGAGACATGAAGGCTATAAAACCACCTCACCACCCAATCATTGCATAGTTCAAACAATAAAGAAGAACATTTTTAGATTTTTTTCTGATTAATACATATGGAGTGACTTTGTTTGTTTATGTTCTCTTTTGTCACTCAACAGCTTAGTATTGTGTGAGTTATATTGCCTCTCTTTTTGGCTTTTTGACTGAGTCTGCAACTTACTTGGGGCATTTGGTGGAACCATGGCTTCTACGAATTGGGACATCACTATGTCTTACAGTGAACAACAAGCAAATGATCTATTAGCAGAATTTCATCTGTTTTCTTCCTCAGAACAAGGTACAATGTTTTCAGACTGGGACCAGCTAGAATCTACCCATAAAAGGATTATTCGAGCTGAATTACACGCTGCAACACTAGCTGAATATTGCAGGGTTAAACACATCCCTAGGGGGTTGCGTATGAGGACAGAACCATGGTTGTTTCTGGAGAATGGAACCTTTATACAGAAATGGAATGCAATCTTAAATAAGACGAGGAGGTACGATTTTGAATTCTCTGGACGATGAAGGGATGCCTTGTATTAATTTGGATTGTCTTATTGCAGATAATAAGGGTTCTAAAGTAAAATTAGAAAGGAGTGGTGAGAGAGGACATCCTTGGCATGTTCCTCTTTTCAGTGAAATAGGATTTGTGAGAAAACCATTTATCAGGATTCTAGAAGACGGCTGCCAATAAAGGGAGTGAATCCAAGAAACAAAACTCTCCAAAATTAAACCATCTCAGAACCTGCAGCAGGAACCCCCATTCAATCCCCTATCAAAGGCTTTTTCCACATCAAAAGTGAGTCCCACCACAGGTTCCAAGATGGTCTTAGCAAGATCATTAACATTATGAAAAATCATGAGATTATCTCCAATATAACGGTGTTTAATAAATCCAGTTTGATCAGGGAGAATCAGTTGTTCTATAACTTTGTTTAACTGATTTGCAAGGATCTTTGCCAGTATTTTATAGTCTGAATTTAGCAGAGAGATCGGTCTGTAGTTTTTCATTAAAGTAGGATTTCTACCTGGTTTGGGAAATATTACTATATTAGCTTCTGCAAAGTTACTTTGTAATTCAGGGTGATCATGTATAAAATTAAAGTATGGTATTAAGGGCTCCTTTTACTAAGCTGCGATAGCGTTTATAGCATGCGCAGAATTGTAGCTATGCGGCTAGAACTAACGCCAGCTCAATGCTGGCGTTATCATCTAGCGTGCGTGGCAATTCTGCATGCGCTCAGCGCACGCTAAAACCGCTATCACAGATTAGTAAAAGGAGTCCTAAATGTGAACATAATTGTGAGGAGAAAGTCTTGTAGAATTTTCTTGTGATGCCATCCAGCCCTGGAGATTTATTTGAGGCCAATTTTGAAATTGTTAGAAGAATTTCCTGTGAAATTGTCAGAGCTTCTAATTCTTCCTTGAAGTGAGAAGGAAGTACAGGATGATAGTATTTAAATGCTATTGTAATTTGAAAGTCTTTTTTGTAACATCGCTGTCTGTATACAGTCTCTTCCTTTGTAAACCACTCTGAACTGCTTGTGGTATTGCGGTATACAAAAATAAAGTTGTTATTATTATTATTATTATGTCCTCATTTGATAAAGATGAATCAGATTGAAATAGTTGTGAATGGAATCTTTCAAATTTAGATCTTATACAGGTAGGATCAGTCTGGATTTGATTTTGAGGGTTATTAATGGAGACAATATGAAACCTTTCTTTTTTCTTTTGAGATATTGAGCTAAAGATTTTCCCATTTTATTACCACCAATATAGTGACCTGATTTTAAGAGGAAGATATCATTATTAGCAAGACGAGAAGCAAATGAATTGTATTCATATTTCATTTTAGTAAGCTGGGAAGGTAGTAGTGAATAATTAGGGTTGCAAATAAGCTGAGTCTCAATTAGTTTAATGTCAGATTCCAAATCTCTGAGTTGCTTATCAGACTATTTTCTTTGCCAAGCCATCCAGCTTATCACTTCCCCTTTCAAGGTGGTTTTATATGCCTCCCAAACAGTGGCAGGGGATATTGCAGGAGTCAAGTTATTTATAAAGAATTATTCTGTAAATGTTTGAAGTTTTCTAACAATATCCTCATAAGTTAAAAGGAAATTACTAAATCTCCAAGTATGCTTGGATTGTGGAAGGTCAGAGAGCTTAATGTGTAGTCAAACAGGTGCATGATCTGAATTAAGGATTGAGTGGATAGTGGCATTGAGTATAATGGAAGATAAATAAGAAGAGATTAAGAAGTAGTCTAATCTAGCATATGTGTTATGTGGTGCAGAAAAATGAGTGTACTCACGTTCTGTAGGATTTATAGTTCTCCAGGGATCGATTAAATTGTAGTGTACCATCAGTGTTCTAATTTCATCTAATGTTTTAGATTTGGTAGGATGGCAGTTGAACGTTATATCTAGAATTAAGTCTAGTGGTTGATTATAGTCTCTACTACAGACTGCTTCACTGGCTACCAATGGAGGCACGAATAATTTTCAAGTTCTCTTGCATATGTTTCAAGCTGGTTTGGGGACTAGCTCCTACATACCTGCTACCTCACTTCAATCTATAAAGCCCTACGAGACAAACCAGAAACAGCAACCTATTTGCATACCCAAGCATTACCGGCTGCAAATACAAAACCTTCCTGGATAGAACTTTTATGTACCAAGCAAACAAACAACACTGGTTAGACAGCTACATAAATGGAGCAAGACTGACATATAATGCCTTTAGAAAAGCCATAAAAACTGCCTTATTCAACAGAATTATCACCTAAAAAAGTATCTACACCTAACACTACATATGTTCACTCCCGCTTTTAAGTCTGAAATGTCTAACATTATATTTTGCTGCCCTTTTAGATTCTGTTTGCTGTATTTCACTGCCTTTTGTAAGATTCTATATGCTGTATCTCTCTGCCTTTTTGTAAGACTCTATATGCTCTTTGAAAGATTCTATATGCTGTATCCTGGACTTTTTGTAAGATTCTGTATGCTTTTTGTAAGTTTCTATGTACTGTATCCCGGACTTCAACATATTGTAACTCGCTGACTGTCCAGCTCTCTTCAGTGTGAACCGCCTAGAAGTCTCACGACTATGGCGGTATAGAAGAATAAAGTTATTATTATTATTATCTACCCATTATGATTGGAGTGTCTGGGTATTTCAACAAAGCATTTTGTAAGGTACGGAAAAAATCAGGGAATCTGAGACTGGAGCATATATGTTGAGTAAAATAAAGGATTTTTAATTAAGTGATGCCTGTAGTAGACACCATCTTCCTTCCAAGTCTGTATCATGTGAGAGAATTGTGATGGGAAGCGATGATTTAATGTAAGTGGAGGCACCATTCTTTTTTCTCATGGCTGGCTGGGGTCTATTATTTCTCCGTCTTTTATACAAACCGTGAGTAAAAGATGGAGAAATAATGGACCCCAGTGGTTCTCCACAGAGATCTCGGAACTAGTAAAGCAGAAGAAAAGATCATTTGTATCCTACAAACAATCACAATAACCGGAAACTAAAGAAGCCTATCTGGTGAAATCTAGAACTGTTAAACAGCAGTCAGGGAAGCCAAACTCCGGATGGAAGAAAATATAGCTAGGCATCTTAAAAAAGAGGATAAATCATTTTTCAGGTATGTTATTGACAGAAAAAGAACAGAGACGGGATTGTGCGCCTCAAGAAACCCGACGGTAACTATGTAGACTCAGACTCACATAAAGCCGAACTACTCAATGGCTACTTCTGCTCGGTCTTTACCTGTGAAGCACTGGGATATGGACCGAAGATGCAGACAAGAGAGTGCTTGGAGGACCCATTCCGGGACTTTAAATTTACTGCGAGCAGCGTCTACCACGAGCTATCGAGGCTAAAAGTGAACAAAGCCATGGGACCAGATAATCTACACCCCAGGGTATTTCGGGAATTGAGAGATGTCCTGGCAGAGCCATTAGATGCGCTTTTCAATCTGTCCCTAAACAAGGGAAAAGTCCCCTAGGACTGGAAAATTCCTAATGTCATTCCACTCCACCAAAAGGGATGCAGGTCAGAGGCTGAAAATTACAGACCTGTGAGTGTCACATCGATAGTATGTAAACTTATGGAGTCGTTGATCAAAAAGAGATTGGATATGATTCTGGATGACGAGAGGCTGAGGGATCCCCACCAGCATGGATTTACGAAAGGAAGGTCTTGTCAATCCAATCTGATAAACTTCTTTGACTGGGCAACAAAACAACTAGATAGGGGAGAATCCCTGGATTTAATGTATTTAGACTTCAGTAAAGCCTTTGATAGTGTCCCACACTGTAGGTTATTGAACAAAATGAATACTATGGGACTAGGAGAAACATTGACTGCATGGGTTAAAGACTAGCTCAGTGGTAGACTTCAGAGGGTGGTGGTAAATGGAACTCCCTCAGAAACGTCGGAAGTGACCAGTGGAGTGCCGCAGGGCTCAGTCTTAGGTCTGATACTATTTAATATCTTTGTACGAGACCTGCCCCAAGGACTTCGAGGTAAGATTACATTATTTGCCGATGACGCTAAGCTATGCAACATAGTCGACAGCGCAACCGTGCCCAACACTTTGAGGCAGGACCTACGTTTACTGAAAAAATGGTCAAATACTTGGCAACTGAGTTTTAACACCAAAAAGTGTAAGGTTATGTACCTTGGTAATGGTAACCCCTGCAAAACATACACCCTGAATGGTGAAACCTTAAAAAGAACTGTCACAGAACGGGACCTGGGTGTAATCATTAGTGAAGATATGAAGACTACCAATCAAGTGGAGAAAGCTTCAACCAAGGCTAGACAAATGCTGGGTTGCATCTGAAGAAGTTTTGTCAGCCGAAAGCCTGAAGTTATAATGCCGTTGTACAAGTCCATGGTGAGACCTCATCTGGAGTACTGTGTTCAGTATTGGAGGCCACATTATCAAAAGGATGTGAAGAGAATGGAATTGGTTCAGCAAATGACCACTAAGATAGTCTCAGGACTCAAAGATCTCTCATATGAAGAACGTCTAAGCAGGCTGCAGTTATATTCTCTCGAGGAACACAGAGAGAGGGGAGACATGATAGAGATGTTCAAATATCTTACAGGCCGTGCTGAGGTGGAGGAAGATATCTTTTTCCTTACAGGTCCCATGGCAACAAGAGGGCATCCGCTCAAACTCAAGGGTGGGAGACTTCATTGCGACATCAGGAAGTACTTCTTCACCGAAAGGGTGGTTGATCATTGAAATGGTCTTCCACGTCAGGTAGTCGAAGCCAGCAACATGCTTGACTTCAAGAGACAATGGGATAAACATGTGGGTTCACTCCGGGGAAATGCTTAGGGGGGGGTTCTTTTAAGGGGAGGGTTCTTTGAGTGGGCAGACTTGCTGGGCCGTCGGCCCTTTTCTGCCGTCATTCTCTATGTATCTATATGTATCTATGGAGAGAAGAAGGGTGCAGCATAACCTTTAATCATAGTTTTATCTATATCAGAGTATGAGAGATGAGTTTCCTGAAACATAATAACATCAAGGTTTAAGGAATGCAAATAATTGGTCACTTTTTTTATGCTTGATGCAGTAAAGGTTAGTATATGGAGATTAGTCATGTAAATAGAACAGCAATCATAACATGATCAAGTTCAAGGCTGAGGTAGGAATACCGAAAGGATGAGGTAGGAATACCGAAAGGAAAGAGAATCATAGCGACAACTTTCAACTTTAGGAAAGGAAACTACGAAGCAATGAGGGAAATGGTAAGGAAGAAACTTAGAAAAACTTCTAAAAAATGGCAAACAGTAGAACATGCCTGGTCTTTTCTCAAGAACACGGTGAGCGAGGCGCAAAATCTGTATATCCCCAGATTCAGAAAGGGGTGCAAAAAGAGTCGAACAAAAGACCCGGCGTGGATAACTAAAATAGTGAAGGAAGCGATAGGCAATAAGAAAAATTCATTCAGGAAATGGAAAAAGGACAAAACTGAGGGGAACTGGAAAGAGCACAGGAAGTATTAAACAGAATGTCACCGAGTGGTTCGAAAAGCCAAAAGAGAGTATGAAGAGAGGCTAGCCAGGGAAGCACAAAATTTCAAACCATTCTTTAGATATGTTAAAGGGAAGCAACCGGCTAGGGAGAAGGTGGGACCGCTGGACGACTGAGACAGGAAGGGAGTGGTGAAGGAGGAGAAAGAAGTGGCAGAAAGACTTAACATGTTCTTTTCGTCTGTATTCACAAATGAAGACACATCCAACATACCGGAACCTAAGCAATTCTTCAATGGAAATCAAGCAGAAAAATTAACATCCATGGAAGTGAGCCTCGTAGATGTACGCAGGCAGATAGAAAAAACTAAAAACTGACAAATCCACGGGTCCGGACGGAATCCATCCAAGAGTTCTGAAGGAATTAAAGGAGGAGATAGCGGAACTACTGCAGCAAATTTGCAATCTATCCCTGAAAACAGGCATGATCCCGGAGGACTGGAAGATAGCCAATATTACGCCCATCTTTAAAAAGGGATCAAGTTGTGACCCAGGAAACTACAGACCGGTGAGTCTGACCTCGGTTCCGGGGAAAATGGCGGAAGCACTGATAAAAGAAAACATCGATGAACATTTTGAAAGAAACGAACTTCTAATAACCAGCCAACATGGTTTCTGCAAGGGGAGATCGTGCCTAACAAACTTATTGCACTTCTTCGAAGGAATTAACAAACGGATGGACAAAGGAGACCCCATAGACATCATATATCTAGATTTCCAAAAAGCCTTTGACAAGGTGCCCCATGAACGCCTACTCCGGAAACTGAAGAACCATGGGGTGGAAGAAGACGTACATAGATGGATCAGAAACTGGTTGGTGGGTAGGAAACAGAGGGTAGGAGTGAAGGGCCACTACTTGGACTGGAGGAGGGTCACGAGTGGTGTCCCAAAGGGCTCGGTGCTCAAGCCACTGCTATTTAATATATTCATAAATGATCTAGAAACAGGGACGAAGTGTGAAATAATAAAATTTGCAGATGACACCAAACTATTTAGTGGAGCTCGGACTAAAGAGGACTGCGAAGAATTGCAAAGGGACTTGAACAAACTAGGGGAATGGACGACGAGATGGCAGATGAAGTTCAACGTTGAGAAATGTAAAGTATTACATGTGGGAAACAGAAACCCGAGGTACAACTATACGATGGGAGGGATGTTATTAAATGAGAGTACCCAAGAAAGGGACTTGGTGGACATGACAATGAAGCCGACGGCACAGTGCGCAGCGGCCGCTAAGAAGGCAAACAGAATGCTAGGCATAATAATAATTCTGGTATTACAACCAGATTGAAAGAAGTTATCCTGCCATTGTATCGGGCGATGATGCGTCCGCATCTGGAGTACTGCGTCCAATATTGGTCGCCGTACCTTAAGAAGGACATGGCGTTACTCGAGAGGGTTCAGAGGAGAGCGACGCGTCTGATAAAGGGGATGGAAAACTTTCATATGCTGAGAGATTGGAGAAACTGGGTCTCTTTTCCCTGGAGAAGAGGAGACTTAGAGGGGATATGATAGAGACTTACAAGATCATGAAGGGCATAGAGAGAGTAGAGAGGGACAGATTCTTCAAACTTTCAAATAATAAAAGAACAAGAGGGCATTCAGAAAAGTTGAAAGGGGACAGATTCAAAAAGAATGCTAGGAAGTTCTTCTTTACCCAACGTTTGGTGGACACCTGGAATGCGCTTCCAGAGAGCGTAATAGGGCAGAGTACGGTACTGGGGTTCAAGAAAGGATTGGACAATTTCCTGAAGGAAAAGGGGATAGAGGGGTATAGATAGAGGATTACTGCACAGGTCCTGGACCTGTTGGGCCACCGCATGAGCGGACTGCTGGGCACGATGGACCTCAGGTCTGACCCAGCAGAGGCATTGCTTATGTTCTTATGTACATGATATTGGAGAAGAAAATGCAAATGCACAGAAAAATACACAGAAATAAGTAAATCCTGATATTTGGAGCTAAAATAACACAAAAACTTTCATAACAGATGGAAAAAAACAAAATTTTATATCTAAAAAAGGCAAATTGCACCAGAGAAATGACATTTTAAACAAAAAGAAAAATCTGGGTGGGATTGAAGCCTTCAACGGCTAACCTTTGTACTGGACAGTACCTCCATAGATGGCATGACAATATGGAAAAAATCCTTCTGAGCCATACACAGCTGTGGAGAGAAAACAGAGTAGGTAACAAAACAGCAAAAGTTATTGCATTTTGATTGAGTCAATATTTCATTGAAGTTCAGCCAGATCCAGGTACATAACCATTTTATTGTTGGGAGTGATCAGCATTCAAGCAGGATAGAGGAGGCCGAATCTAGCTCCAATATTTTTAAGATCCTGTCACTATTATAGGAAAAGCTTCCTGCGAGCCGCAGTTGATTTAGCCAAGTCTGGGACAAAAAGTATTTTCTTGCCTTGATAAAGGAGCTGTTTCTTTTCTTTCCCCACTGTGAGGATTTGGAGGGTATGGCAGCACTTTAGCCACTAGGTTGTGGCCGGGCCAGATCCCGAGTAGGTGGGAAACCCCGGCTCGGACCACAGGTAAGATTTTTAGGAACGCCTTTTGTATGGTTGGTTAAAGGAAAACCCAGACACTGGACTTTTCAAAAACTGCACCGGGTTTATTAAAGTAAAAAAAAACTTTACTGAACTGAACACTTGTCTCAGGCTTAGACATTAATTTTGCAGTATATTGTACACAAGTCCAGGGCATGCTCGATGTGCCTCTGCCTAAAACTGACAAGCTTTGTCAATACATTGGCATCATAAAAACAAACCAAAAATGCTTCTGCAGTTTCTTCACTGCTTCTGAATTGTCCCCTCTTAGGACTAAGGGCTTCCCCCAGCCAGAGTTGGCTTGTTACTTTACAGCTGAGCACAACAGGTGTCAGCAAGCTTTCCGCTATACTTTAAAAAAAAAAAAAGTTTTTAACTTTTATTATTTTTCCTCTCTCTCACTCTGTCCCTCCCTTTGAAGGACGTTCACAACCTGGACACAGGCTGTGCGGGGCAAGCCTCCCTTGCTAAGGTCTTAAGCCCACCAGAACATGCCCCTAGCATCCTGAACTTTCTTTCAAAGGGCAACAAGGAGAACTGAGGTTCTAGGAAATACTTTTCCTTTTCTTAATTGGGCACTGCTGCCATGCCTTTTCCAGCTCAGGACTCAAGGTCCATGTCTTCTCCAAACATACATTCTTCAGTGTCTCCCTCACTGAGCATTTCCCATGCTGGCTCCAGGGAACCAGGGTTCTCCACGAAGTCCTCCACTTCTGTCTGTTCCTTCCATCCCCCTCTCTGAATACCTGCCAGCCTTCTCAAATCATTTTCCCCTTCAGGAACACCCTCCAGCTCCTCACCCCAAAACGTGCTAGGAAAGTTATGGTACTTCCCTGGAGGTAATCTCTCTCCCCTGGTGGGCTGGCGTCCTGGAAGCTTTCTTGGCTGGCTCGTGGAAGAAGGGAGATAGCAGCTATCTTGGTGTGCTGCTGGGCTCCAACAATCAGGAACAGCTGAGCCTCCTCCTCCTCCCTGATTACTCTGCCTTCTGCCTATTTGAGGTTTGCATGGTTGCAGGGCTTGGTGAAGGTGCAGCCACCAGAATTGTACACAATATTCTAAATGAGGTCTCACCAAAGTCTTATCCAGGGGCATCAATACCTCCTTTACCTACTGGCCATCCAGGGGCATCAATACCTCCTTTACCTCTCCCTATGCACCCTAGTATCCTTCTAGCTTTTGCCGTCACCTTTTCAACCTGTTTGGCCAATTTAAGATCATCACATACAGTCACACCCAAGTCCCGCTCTTCTGTCGTGCACATAAGTTCTTCACCCCCTAAACTGTACTATTCCCATGGGTTTTTGCAGCTCAAATGCATGACCTTGCATTTCTTAACATTACATTTTAGCTGCTAAATTTCAGACCATTCTTCAAGCTTCGCCAGGTCTTTCATCATGTTATTCACACCATTGAGAATATTGACCATTTAAATCCACTCTCTGATTTCTGTCTTTCAACCAGTTTCCATAATAGGACATTACCTCCTATCCCATGACTTTCTAATTTCCTCAGAAGTCTTTCATGAGGTACATGTGGGTGTAGTCTACAGACCTCCGACTCAATCACAGCAAATTGATAAGGATCTGATTGTGGATATCCAAAAGTTTGGAAGGAAAGAGGAGGTTCTGCTGTAGGAGATTTCAACCTGCCGGATGCGGACTGGAATGTTCCGTCTGCGGAATCGGAAAGAAGTAGGGAGATTGTGGATGCCTTTCATCAAACAGTTTGGTTTGATATAATGGCTAAAGTGGAGAGCGGCCGCACATTACTTAAAGTCCTAGATTTCAAACGTACGGACTTTAATGCAATGAGAGAGTACCTGAAGAAAGATGTTAGGATGGGAGGACATAAGAGAAGTGGAAAGACAGTGGTCTAAGCTGAAAGGAGCAATAAAAATGGCTACGGACTTTTATGTGAAGAAAATAAAAAAAAAACAAGAGAAAAAGGAAGCCGATATGGTTCTCCAAACTAGTGGCGGAGAAAATAAAGGCAAAAGAGTTAGCGTTCGTGAAATATAAAAAAAAACCAAGAAGAGGAGTGCAAAAAGGACTACAGGGTGAAACTGAAAGAAGCCAAGAGAGAGATACGTCTGGCGAAAGCACAGGCGGAAGAACAAATGGCTATAAATGTAAAAAAGGGAGACAAACATTTTTTCAGATATATTAGTGAAAGGAGGAAGATGAAAAATGGAATTGCTAAACTAAAAGATGCTGGGAACCGATATGTGGAGAGTGATGAGGAAAAAGCAAATGTGCTAAACAAATACTTCTGTTCTGTGTTCACAGAAGAAAATCCTGGAGAAGGACCGAGATTGTCTGGCACAGTTACACGAGAAAATGGAGTGGATTCTGCGCCGTTCACGGAGGAGAGTGTTTATGAACAACTTGAAAAACTGAAGGTGGACAAAGCAATGGGACCAGACGGGATCCATAACAGGATACTATGGGAGTTCAGAGAGGTTCTGGCGAGTCCTATTAAAGACTTGTTCAACAAATCTCTGGAGTCAGGAGTGGTTCCTGGGGATTAGAGGAGAGCAGATGTGGTCCCTATTCAAAAAAGTGGTCACAGGGATAAAGCAGGAAACTACAGGCCGGTGAGCCTCACTTCAGTTGTTGGAAAAATAATGGAAGTGTTGCTGAAAGAAAGGATAGTGTACTTCCTTGAATCTAATGGGTTACAGGATCTGAGGCAACATGGCTTTACAAAAGTAAATCGTGCCAAATGAACCTGATTGAATTTTTTGATTGAGTGACCAGAGAGCTGGATCAAGGACATATGCTAGATGTAATTTACTTAGATTTCAGCAAAGCCTTTGATACATTTCCTCATAGGAGACTGTTGAACAAACTTGAAGGACTGAAGTTAGGACCCAAAGTGGTGAACTGGGTTAGAAACTGGCTGTCGGACAGACGGCAGAGGGTGGTGGTTAATGGAAGTCGCTCGGAGGAAGGAAAGGTGAGTAGTGGAGTCCCTCAGGGTTCAGTGCTGGGGCCGATCCTGTTCAATATGTATGTGAGTGACATTGCTGAAGGGTTAGAAGGAAAAGTGTGCCTTTTTGCAGATGATACCAAGATTTGTAACAGAGTAGACACAGAAGAGGGAGTGGAAAATATGAAAAAGGATCTGCAAAAGTTAGAAGAATGGTCTAATGCCTGGCAACTAAAATCCAATGCAAAGAAATGCAGAGTAATGCATTTGGGGATTAATAACCGGAAGGAACCGTATATGCTGGGAGGTGAGAAGCTGATATACACGGACGGGGAGAGGGACCTTGGGGTGATAGTGTCCAAAGATCTAAAGGCAAAAAAACAGTGTGACAAGGCAGTGGCTGCTACCAGAAGGATGCTGGACTGTATAAAGAGAGGCGTAGCCAGTAGAAGGAAGAAGGTGTTGATGCCCCTGTACAGGTCATTGGTAAGGCCCCACTTGGAGTATTGTGTTCAGTTTTGGATACCATATCTGGCGAAGAACGTAAGAAGACTTGAGGTGGTCCAGAAGAGGGTGACAAAAATGATAGGAGGCTTGCGCCAGAAGACGTATGAGGAGAGACTGGAAGCCCTGAATATGTATACCCTAGAGCAGTGGTTCCCAAACCTGTCCTGGGGGGGACCCACAGTCAGTCAGGTTTTCAAGATATCCCTAATGAATATACATGAGAGAGATTTGCATACCTGTCACTTCCATTATATGCAAATCTCTCTCATGCATATTCATTAGGGATATCTTGAAAACCTGACTGGCTGGGGGTCCCCCAGGACAGATTTGGGAACCACTGCCCTAGAGGAAAGGAGGGACAGGGGAGATATGATTCAGCGTTCAAATACTTGAAGGGTGTTAACATAGAACAAAATCTTTTCCAGAGAAAGGAAAATGGTAAAACCAGAGGACATAATTTGAGGTTGAGTGGTGGTAGATTCAAAGGCAATGTTAGGAAGTTCTACTTTACGGAGAGGGTGGTGGATGCCTGGAATGCGCTCCCGAGAGAGGTGGTGGAGAATAAAACTGTGACTGAGTTCAAAGAAGCGTGGGATTAACACAAAGGATCTAGAATCAGAAAATAATATTAAATATTGAACTAAAGCCAGTACTGGGCAGACTTGCACGGTCTGTGTCTGTATATGGCCGTTTGGTGGGGGATGGGCTGGGGAGGGCTTCAGCGGCTTGGAGGGTGTAGATGGGCTGGAGTAGGTTTTAACGGATATTTCGGCAGTTGGAACCCAAGCACAGTACCGGGTAGAGCTTTGGATTCTTGCCCAGAAATAAGTAAGAAAAAAAATAAAAAAATTTAAATTGAATCAGGTTGGGCAGACTGGATGGACCATTCGGGTCTTTATCTGCTGTCATCTACTATGTTACTATGTTACTTTTGTCAACTGCCTCTTGAAAATCCAAATACACAATATTAACAAGTTCACGTTAATCCACATGTTCGTTCACCCCTTCAAAGAAATGCAGTAGATTGGTGAAGCAAGATTTCCCTTGACTAAAACCATGTTGGCTTTCTCTCATTAATCCATGCTTACGTATATGTTCTGTCATTTTGCCCAGCACCGACGTCAGACTCATCTCCCATGATCTATTATTTGAAGTAATAGACTGCACATGCGCTAGCCTGTAACAGGTTCTCTGTGATACTCACTAGCAATTTAAAGACGCTTATGAATGTTAAATGATCTTGGGGTCCTTCCTTGCCAAATGCTGTTTATTTATATTTAACTCTGACATGATCCCTCCCTTTTCCTCTTGTTTTTAACCTTAGTTTTTCTCTTTTCTTTAAAAATTGTATTTCTCTCTACTATCCCATTGTTTCCATGTAAATACTGTCGTGTCATTAATAAATCTGTTAATTGTCCCCCTTTTTAATTTTTTAACTGTTAAACATTTAGAATGTATGATTGGCGTTATATCAAAAATTTTAATAAACTTGGAAACTCTCTGCTAGGCTTCTGCCAATTTCATGTAATCCAGTTCCGGGACTCAGCCTAAAATCCTGTTGAACCAGGAAATGTTTATCTGTGAGCCTCATCTCTAAGCTTCATCATACAGTTGCACTGATATCAATCTCTTTATATAATGTTGTAACTGCAAATAATTAAAATGATCCTTAGCAGGAAGTATTTATTTATTTCCGTATATTTATTTTCCACACTGTCTATAATATTCAAGGCAGGAAAATATAACAAATAGGATTTCTACATAGAAATTACATACAGCAGAATATTGCACCTCAGACATATATACACAGAATAGGGATACAGCCTCACCAAATACAAAATAAGAGGCTACAAATTACTTTATGCTGCTGTTGCCATTAAGGATACATTGTTGAATGCATCCCATCAAAAACAGTAGGGCAGGTATAAAAGGGGAGGCATAGAACTGAAATGACTACATATAAATCCAAAGTAGTTTTGTATATATGTACCTTTGGCCAAGTTTCATAAGAATCTTCAAATCCCATGAGTTGGGTCAGTTCAGTATCTGAATTTTGCTAGTCTGGTTTGTGTCATCTCTTTTTCTTGTCCCTCCCCTTCACCCCATGGTCCAGCATGCTTCTCACTCTTTCCTCCCTTCCCTTCACCCCCTGATCCAGCTTATTTCCTTTCTCCCCTTTACCCCCTGATCCAATATCTTATCATCCTATCCTACCATTGTTCAGTATCTCACCTTCACCTGTCCTGGGTCATATATCTCTTCCTATTCTTCACTCCCCTTTTTCCCCATTGTCTAGCATGTCTCTCTTCTGACCCCCACCATGCCGGGTTGGGTAAATATCTCCTCATGAAACAACCCCTACCTAGTGATCAGGTACTATTCTTGTGTACCTATCAATAAGATTTCCCTCCTTGGAACACTAACAGCAGCACCTTAAGCTGCCTGCATTGGCCCTATAGTCCTCTTGTTCTGTACCCTGCCTCCTTTGATGTCACTTCCTGTTTCCTCAGAGACACAACAGAGAGGATTCTGGGGCCAACATAGAGAGCTTAATGTGAAATGCTGCTGTTAGTGCTCCAAAGGGGGAAAATCATGTTGAAAAGTACATGGGGTAGGAGTGCGGGGGGGGGGGGTGGGGGAGGGGGAAGAGAGAACTGGTCAGGACAATTGCCACTGGAGGCTTGCACATCCCTGAATGCTGCTGTGCAGCCTAACCGACTAACTGAGAGTAAGTTAAAAAAAAGATGCTGGTACACTGTACTGGCATGTACCAGCACAAAAAAATACCCTGCATATACCCCCACCTAATGTTGAATTACCCACTTTCAACACCTCACTAGTTCTTACAATATTCTTATGTGTCTTCTTTTCCAAGGCTGGCTTAACCATTGGACTAGGTGAATCTCTGGCACAAAGCACCAGCAATCAAGGGTGCCAAAATACCCAGCCTCTAACCTCATGTGAGCTACAGTTTAAGCCAGGGCTGCCCAAGTCCGGTCCTCGAGATATACTGGCAGGATATCCACAATGAGCATGCATACCAAGAAGGCAGTGCAGGCAAATCTCTCTCATGCATGTTCATTGTGAATATCCTGAAAACCTGGCCTGCCAGTAGATCTCGAGGACTGGACTTGGGCAGCCCTGGTTTAAGCCTTTCCTTCTTTCACCCTCCCCCAATTAGATCTCTGTTTCTCTCTTCTTTCCCTCCCAAATGAATCAAGCACTGCTTGCTCACCTATCTCACCCTCCTGTGGTCGTGTAAAGTTTATGTTGGTCACCAGCAGCAGCAGCAGCAGCATGACAGGCAGTCTCCAGCAAGTCCCTGGGTCTTTCCTTTGACATATCCTGCCTCCTCTGATGCAATATTCTGTGGGCAGAATACAGTAGAGGGAAGCCCCAGAGGTTGGCTGAAGCCAGCCTGTAATGCTGCTGTTGCAGCTGCTGGCAACTGTCATAAAGGTGAAGTGAGTAGTGCCAGACTCATGCGGAGGGGGACGGGGCTGGGGGAGAGATATGAAACTTGAAGGAGACAGTGGACAGCAGAGGGAGGGGGCACTGGAAGGGATACAATGGGGGGGGTGGCACTGCAAAAGCAAGTTGGCTCAAGTTGCCACTATCCCTTGAGCAAGCCCTGTTCTTGCCAAACTATGTCCCAAGGCCTCTCCCTATGGGTTCAGTTTTCCCAGAATCTTCCTTTCTTTCTCCTTCTCCTCATCTGTTCAGAATCTCCCTTTTCTTATTCGTCCCCTAGCCATCCAGCATCTCCACTTTCTCTCTATCTCTCCCCTCCATTCCAACATCTCGCTTCTTCTTTTCTCTGTCCCTTCACTCCATGCCTAGCATCACCACTCTCTCTATTTCTTTTCTTTCCATTTTCCAGTAATGTTTACCCTAAGGTGCACAAGAGCTCCTCCACCCATACTGGGCTTACTGCTTACAAATGGGGATAGTATTTTTGATGTTATAGTTATATGACATCCAGTGATCTTTGGGTGGTGTAGCTCAACATTAAGACAAATCTCAGAGAAAGGAGTTAGGAGAGAGAGGACCTATTAAACTGGTCTGAGGAAAAGGAGTAGGAGAGGACCTAATAAATGAACTACAGAGGTAAATAAATATACCTAAAATTGTATTTATTAACAGACCAAAAAATAATAATTATGAAAAAAAAATTTTTAAACCAATCAAATACAAAAACAGATTGCCTGGTTCAGTTATATACAGAAAAAAATGTGTAGAACACATGAAATGTCGCCAGACTCGATATAGATTTGTGTTTTAGTGATAAATGCCTCCCTCAGGACTCCATGACAGCATTAAATTCACCAGCTACTATTAAATTAGTTGTAGCTAGTGACAGAATTATTTGTTGGAGTTTATTTTAAAGAAATCTGCCTGATTAGTGTTAGGTACATAACTATTAAAAAGCATCAGAGTATCTTTTCCTGAAATCATATTAATGTGAAGCAATCTACCCAAGGGATCTGCCCGAAAGTTATCAAATGTGGCAGAAACCTTCATGTTGACCAGGATTGCTACTCCTGCCTTTTTCCCAATTACAGGAGCAAAGAAACAGTGCTTTATCCATCCCCCTTCTTACTTAGCAGATTCAACTGCGAATACATGGGTCTCCTGTATGAAATAGACATCTGCGTTTTGATTTTTCAGAAAATTAAGAATTTTTTTCTTTTAATGGGGTAATTTAGCCCATTCACATTCAAAGAATAGAGTTTCAACACTATTTTATTGGTATAAAAATATTAAACAGTTAGCCACCAATTTCCTGTTGACAAAATTTAAAAATAGATTTTTCACACATATCCTAAACCCCTGTAAACCCCATCCCTCCCCACTCCCCCCACTCCCTCCCATTTAAATGTCTTATGGTCAGCTTAGAGGCGTATAGGCAGACCCATGACCTACCCTTCCCCCTTCAGCAATCCCTTTATTTGTTAGGTGTAAAAAAATATTTCATAAAGATAAAACATACCCTTTCCAATCATAAACATATTATTGAAATTATCCATCCTCCCAAAATTTAACCAAAATCAATTGGAATACAAGAGGTAATATATAAATCAAGACTTAACTAAATTAATATGTGCAGATCTTGTGAACCCATAATAAAAATTTTGAATAGACAGATATTATAAGTAACAATTCATAAAACATCAAATACACATATTACCCTCCTCAGGTCATTTATAATCCTTATAAATACCCCAATCAGAGAAATATTTTATGTAACTATATTATCTCTAAGTATTCAATGCAATCAATTCATACACAAAGAGTTAATATATATACCCCAGTAAATCATTATAAATATGATTCTTTATCTATTATGTATTTGAAAAAATTTCCAAGCATAAAATATTTTAATGGAACTACCAACCCTCCCAAATTTTAACCAAAATTAATTGAATTATAAGAGATAATATATAAAGCAGGACCTATTTCTCATATATACATACTTTGTGATCCCAATCATAAAATTTTAAATAGACAGGCAATCATGAGCACATCCAAAGAGTTGCTATCTTTACCCCATTAAATAATCATAAATCATTAGAAATATCAAACAAAATACCCCAAGGAAAACAATTATATATACCCCCTGTGACATTAGCCCTAGTTAATATCTTTTATTTAACTAATTATCTTATCAGGGGATTAATGATGCACATGAATTCATCATATTTAAATCTTTTAGGTCTCATAGAGTGCCATTCAACTTTATATCCTCTACTAATTATAAAATACCCTTTTCGAAATCTACATAACCTAGTAAAACCTGTTACAAAACTGGCAGATGTTTTTTTGATTTCAAAGTCAGTGCAATAAATTAGAATCCTCTTCTCCCAAACAAGAAAAAATAAACATAAGCATGTAGAATACCTGGAATATGCAGTCTTTTTCTCTTCATATTAAATTTGTACTGAATGTTAGAACAGAGGCAAACAAGAAAATAAATCCTATCCATTAGAGGCAGACACCGATAATTCTGAATAAGTTCTGTTGTATTAGCCATAGCAGAGGGTTAAAATAGACACAAACAATGTTTCATGATCACCTTTCCAACTTACAATTTCCAGGACCAACAGGGCCTTAGCGTAACTGCCGTTTTCAACAGCCTAGGCACCACAAGAATGTCAGTGAAGCCCACCTTACAGTTCCATCATGAAAGAAACCACAGTATTCTGTTTTTTTCATGCCACCCGTGGTCAGTACAGCGAGTGTTCAAATACATTCCCCTACATAAAGGCCACTGGATGCATAATGAGCCTGCACCAAGCCCAGGAAAACTAAAATCGCAGCGAGCTTGATGCTGCGCTTAGGTCAGATAAGTCAAAGGGCGGAGCTCCCCAAATCTCGCCCAATCACCCGATACTGGGTATAGCTATAATATGTAAACAAACTCCAATAGCCAATCACCAGAAAATCCAGAAATTTACAGTACTCATTCATTAATATGAATGAAAACCTCTTTAAAAATAGTTCCATCTGCATCTTCATTCCTTTCCAGTCAGCTTTTGGAACAGGAAAGGAATATAAAAAATAATAAGAAACCATACTGTGGTTACAGGAACAGCGTGTATGCCCTCCAATCAGAATCGGGGGAAGTCTGCATCCATTACATGTCATTACTACTGTCCATATTAGAATCTACAAAGTTAAATCTAAGGCAATTAGCAAAACTCAGGATTCATAAGATTCCATTACCAACTGTCAATCTGTATATCACACTTTCCTTACTAGCCAACGTTTTAAACAATGAATTAATTTCAATTTATCATTGGTGTCATAGTCGATCAAAATCAACTGTTATCTGTAACACTCCCAACTTATCCATCAAGAAACAGTATTCCAAAGCACTTCCCCATCAAGCCATATGTTCATCTTGTGTAGCAAGAAATTCTTTTAATTCTTTGGGATCTTCAAAATTGGTCGTTTTATTATTCATAGTCACTCTCATTGTAGCAGGATAGAACAATCCAAACTTAGCACCCATCTGTCTAACTTGCAGCCGTAAGAGTTAAAAACTCTTTTCTAATAGATGCTGTATATTTTGCAAAGTCAGGGTAAATTGAGATCCTATTCTCCTGCCATTTTAAAGACTTTGATTGCTTAGCTGAAGATAAAATTTGTCACATAGAAACATAGAACATGACAACAGAAGAGGGCCACGGCCCATCTAGTCTGTCCACACTAATGGCCCACCCCCTAACTACCTCCATGAAGAGATCCCACATGCCAATCCCATCTTTTCTTAAAATCTGGCACGCTGCTGGCCTCAATTACCTGTTGTGGAAAATTATTCCAGCGATCAACCACCCTTTCGGTGAAGAAATATTTTCTGGTGTCGCCATGAAATTTCCCACCCCTGATTTTCAACGGATGCCCTCTTGTTGCCGTGGATCCTTTAAGGAAAAAGAGATCCTCTTCCACCTCGATATGGCTTGTGACATAGTTGAACGTCTCGATCATGTCTCCCCTCTCTCTGCATTCCTTGAGTGAGTACAGCTGCAACCTACCCAGTCATTCCTCATATGGGAGATCCTTGAGACCTGAGACCATCCTGGTGGCCATTCGCTGAACCAACTCGACTCTCCGCACATCTTTTTGATAATGCGGCCTCCAGAATTGTACACAGTATTCCAGATGGGGTCTCACCATGGATCTGTACAACGGCATTATGACCTTGGGCTTACGGCTGACAAAACTTCTACGGATACAGCCCATGATTTGTCTAGCCCTGGATGAAGCTTTCTACACTTGATTGGCAGTCTTCATGTCTTCGCTAATGATCACCCCCAAGTCACGTTCTGCTACAGTTCTTGCTAGGATCTCACCATTTAGGGTGTAAGTCCTGCATGGATTTTTGCCAACAACCTTGCATTTTTTGGCATTGAAACTTAGTTGCCAAGTCTTTGACCAATGCTCCAGCAGGAGTAGGTTCTGCGTCATACTGTCGGGCATTGAGCTTTTGTCGGGCACTGTGCTTTCATCTGTTGTGCGGTTGCCTACTATGTTGCATAGTTTGGCGTCATCGGCGAATAATGTAATTTTACCTCGAAGCCCCTCAGCCAAGTCTCTTACGAAGATGTTAAATAGGATCGGGCCCAAGACCGAGCCCTGCGGCACTCCGCTGATCACCTCCGTCATATCGGAGAGGGTTCCGTTTACCACTGCCCTCTGAAGTCTACCTCTAAGCCAGTCCCTAACCCATGCGGTTAATGTTTCACCCAGTCCCATCGAACCCATCTTGCTCAATAACCTGCGGTGTGGGACGCTATCAAACGCTTTGCTGAAGTTCAAGCACACGACGTCCAGGGACTCCCCTATATCCAGTTTTCTTGTTACCCAGTCAAAGAAGCTGATCAGATTTGATTGGCAGGACCTTCCCTTCCTAAAACCATGTTGATGGGGATCTCGTAGATTCTCCTCATTCAGGATCTTATCCAATTGGCGTTTGATTAGTGTTTCCATAAGTTTACTCACTATCGATGTGAGACTCACCGGTCTATAATTCTCAGCCTCCGTCCTGCATCCCTTTTTGTGGAGTGGAATGACGTTAGCCATTTTCCAATCCAACAGGACTCTTCCTGTACATAGGGAAAGATTGAAGAGCGCGGATAACGGTTCCGCCAGGATGTCACTCAACTCCCTGAGCACCCTGGGGTGTAGTTTGTCCGGTCCCATAGCTTTGTTCACCTTGAGTCTTGATAGCTCCTCGTAGACACTGCTGGGTGTAAACTCAAAATTTCGAAATGGGTCTTCCGAGTTTTCCCTCGTTGGCAGCTGAGGGCCGGATCCCGGCGCCTCGCAAGTGAAGACCGAGCAGAAGTATTTGTTTAAAAGTTTGGCTTTGTCGGAGTCCAATTCTACATAGTTCCCATCGGGTTTCCTAAGGCGTACTATCCCATCTGTGTTTCTTTTTCTGTCACTAATATACCGGAAGAAGGATTTATCGCTCTTCTTGATGTTCTTCGCAAGGTTCTCCTCTATTCGGAGTTTGGCCTCCCTGACTGCCGTTTTGGCCGCTTTTGACTTTGCCAGATAGTAACATAGTAGATGACGGCAGATAAAGACCCGAATGGTCTATCCAGTCTGCCCAACCTGATTCAATTTAAATTTATTTAATATTTTCTTCTTAGCTATTTCTGGGCAAGAATCCATAGCTTTACCCTGTACTGTGCTTGGGTTCCAACTGCCGAAATCTCTCTTAAGACTTACTCTAGCCCATCTACACCCTCCCAGCCATTGAAGCCCTCCCCAGCCCATCCTCCACCAAACGGCCATATACAGACACAGACCGTGAAAGTCTGCCCAGTACTGGCCTTAGTTCAATATTTAATCTTATTTTCTGATTCTAGATCCTTTGTGTTCATCCCACGCTTCTTTGAACTCAGTCACAGTTTTACTCTCCACCACCTCTCTCGGGAGCGCATTCCAGGCATCCACCACCCTCTCCGTAAAGTAGAATTTCCTAACATTGCCTTTGAATCTACCACCCCTCAACCTCAAATTATGTCCTCTGGTTTTACCATTTTCCTTTCTCTGAAAAAGATTTTGTTCTACGTTAATACCCTTCAAGTATTTGAATGTCTGAATCATATCTCCCCTGTCTCTCCTTTCCTCTAGGGTATACATATTCAGGGCTTCCAGTCTCTCCTCATACGTCTTCTGGCGCAAGCCTCCTATCATTTTCGTCGTCCTCCTCTGGACCGCCTCAAGTCTTCCTACGTCCTTCGCCAGATACGGTCTCCAAAACTGAACACAATACTCCAAGTGGGGCCTTACCAATGACCTGTACAGGGGCATCGACACCTTCTTCCTTCTACTGACTACGCCTCTCTTTATACAGCCCAGCATCCTTCTGGCAGCAGCCACTGCCTTGTCACACTATTTTTTCACCTTTAGATCTTCGGACACTATCACCCCAAGGTCCTTCTCCCCGTCCGTGCATATCAGCTTCTCTCCTCCCAGCATATACGGTTCCTTCCTTGGATTCTCGCTTCCCTGATTGTTTGTAGAGGATGAACACTCTTTTCTTCTTTTTTATGAGGTCTGAGATCTCCGCAGAGAACCACTGTGGTCTATTGTTTCTTCGCCGTTAACTTACTGATTTGACGTAGCGGTTGGTTGCTTCGTGTAAGGTTGATTTCAGAGTTGACCACATTACCTCTACATTATCTGTTTCGGCATGGCTTTGCAGTGCCCGATGGACGAAATCTCCCATGCTTTCGAAGTTTGTGCCCTTAAAATTGAGGACCTTGGTTGATGTGCTTGACTTAGTGAAACCTTTCCTGAGGTTGAACCATATCATGTTGTGGTCACTGGAGGCCAACGTATCGCCTACCGAGACCTCTGTGACACTTTCTCCATTGGTGAGTATTAGGTCTAGTATCGCCCGATCCCTAGTGGGCTCTAATACCATTTGCCTGAGTCTCGCTCCCTTTATAGAGGTTAATAGCTTCCTGCTGCCACTGGTTGTAGCAGAAAGATTGTTCCAATCCACATCAGGCATATTGAAGTCTCCTAACAATACTGTGTCTCCACGAAAAGTGATATTCTCAATGTCTTTAGACTAATTCTATATCCATGTCCTCCTGTTGTCTTGGAGGTCTGTATACTACATCAAGATACAGGCATTTGTCCTTCCCCCTAGCCAAATTCATCCAGAGGGATTCCCCGGTGTACTTGACATCTGCAATTTTGGTAACTTTGATGTCCTCTTTAGTGTATAGTGCTACCCCTCCTCCCATTTTGCCCTCTCTGTCCCGTTGAAGTAAGTTGTATCCCGGTATAGCCATATCCCACCCATGGGAGTCCGTAAACTAAGTCTCGGATATCGCCACCACATCTAGGTCGGCGTTCCTCATTTCCGCTTGCTGATATCTTAAAAACCAAATAATCACTGGTCTTGGACCTCTCTGGCTGTTAGATTGGTAGGCAGGAACACGTTGTGCTCTTGTTATCTCCAGAGGGAAGGTGAAATTTAGTGAAAGCAGTTTAGGAAAAAACTCCTCAATGAAAAAGAACTGTATTGCATTTTTACCTTCAACACCTTCAGGAAGACCTAGCAGACGAACATTACTCTGTCTGCTGTAATTATTAGCTTCTTCCAGATCCTTTACCAGATGGTTTATAATTTCCTGTCAGCTGTAGCCTTAATCAGTTCCTCTTCACAACCCACCACTCTCTTCTCTATCTGATCAGTTCTGACTAAGCACAATGTCAATTTTTGTGAAAAGTTCATAACTTCAGCCTGGATTAAATTAAGCTTTTCTATATTTCCTTGTACTGAATCCAGTATTTTCTTTAGCTCCAGCATTACTGGATTGCTGATCTCACTCTGTTATAATGGCAACGACACCTTTGAAGGAGTTGGAGGATCCTGTTTTGGTCTTTTTGCTCCACCGGTAGTGAAAGCAGTCTCATAAGAACATAAGAATATAAGAGTTGCCTCCACTGGGTCAGACCAGAGGTCCATCCCGCCCAGCGGTCCGCTCCCGCGGTGGCCCATCAGGTCCGCGACCTATGAAGTGATTTCTGACCACTTCTATAACCTACCTCAAGTTCTATCTGTACCCCTCTATCCCTTTGTCCTCCAGGAACCTATCCAAACCCTCTTGAACCCCTGTACAGAGTTTTGGCCTATCACATCCTCCGGAAGCGCGTTCCATGTGTCCACCACCCTCTGGGTAAAAAAGAATTTTCTAGCATTTGTTCTAAACCTGTCCCCTTTCAATTTCTCCGAGTGACCCCTAGTGCTTGTGGCTCCCCACAGTTTGAAGAATCTGTCCTTATTCACTTTCTCTATGCCCTTTAGGATTTTGAAGGTTTCTATCATGTCCCCTCTAAGTCTCCTCTTCTCCAGGGAGAACAGCCCCAGCATTTTTAACCTGTCAGCGTATGAAAAATTTTCCATACCTTTTATCAGCTTAGTCACCCTCCTCTGCACTCCCTCGAGTACCGCCATGTCCTTCTTGAGGTACGGCGACCAGTATTGAACACAGTACTCCAGGTGCGGGCGCACCATTGCGCGATACAACGGCATGATGACTTCCTTCGTCCGGGTTGTGATACCCTTTTTGATGATGCCCAGCAATCTGTTTGCTTTCTTTGAGGCTGTCGCACATTGCGCCGATGGTTTCAGTGATGTGTCGACCATCACCCCCAGGTCCCTTTCCAGGTTACTCACCCCTAGCAGGGTTCCCCCCATTTTGTAGCTGAACATCGGGTTCTTTTTCCCTACATGCATGACCTTGCATTTCTCTACGTTAAAACTCATTTGCCACTTTTTTGTCCAGTCTTCCAGTCTCGTTAGGTCCCTTTGCAGGTCTTCACAGTCTTCCGTGTTTCTAACCCTGCTGCAGAGTTTGGTGTCATCAGCAATTTGATAACCTCACATTTTGTCCCTGTCTCCAGATCGTTAATAAATATATTGAACAGTAGAGGTCCCAGCACCGACCCCTGTGGAACTCCGCTCGTGACCCATTGCCAGTCTGAATATTGGCCCTTTACTCCAACCCTCTGTTTCCTGCCTGCCAACCAGTGTTTGATCCATCGGTAGATATCCCCTTGCAACCCGTGGTTCCACAGCTTTTTTAGTAGCCGTTCGTGAGGTACCTTGTCGAAGGCTTTTTGGAAGTCAAGGTAAATGATGTCTATGGATTCCCCCTTATCCATCTGGCTTTTTATTCCCTCAAAGAAGTACAGCAAGTTCGTGAGACACGACCTTCCCTTGCAGAAGCCATGCTGGCTCGCCTTCAGTTGTCCATTGTTTTCTATGTGTTCGCAGATTGTGTCCTTTACCATTGCTTCCATCATCTTTCCCGGAACTGAGGTCAAGCTTACAGGCCTGTAGTTACCCGGGTCACCCCTTGATCCCTTCTTAAAGATGGGCGTGACATTTGCTATTTTCCAGTCCTCTGGGATCTCCCCAGTTTTTAGGGAGAGGTTACATATTTGGCGAAGTGTCTCTGCTATTTCGTTTCTCAGTTCTTTTAGTACCCTTGGGTGGATGCCGTCCGGGCCCGGTGATTTGTCGCTCTTCAGTCTGTCTATCTGTCTGAGGACATCCTCTTTGCTTACCTCTAGTTGTGTCAGCCTTTCGTCGTGTTCTCCGTTTATAATCACCTCGGGTTTCGGGATATTGGATGTGTCCTCTCTGGTGAAGACTGACGAGAAGAATTTGTTTAACCTGTCAGCTATCTCTTTTTCCTCTTTTATCGCTCCTTTCCTGTCTCCGTCGTCCAGTGGTCCCACTTCCTCTCTGGCTGGTTGTTTCCCTTTCACATACCTGAAGAAGGGTTTGAAGTTTCTTGCTTCTCCTGCCAGTCTTTCCTCATATTCTCTCTTTGCTTTCCTGACTTCTCGATGGCATTCTTTCTGGTGTCTTTTGTGCTCTTCCTGGTTTTCCTTTGTTGGTTCCTTTTTCCATTTCTTGAAGGATGATTTCTTGTCACTTATCGCCTTATTTACTGCAGTTGTTATCCATGCTGGGTTTCTAGTTCGATTTTTTTTTGCACCCTTTCCTGAACCTTGGGACGCACAGGTCTTGTGCCTCGAGCACTGTGCCTTTAAGCAGTGTCCAGGTTTCCTTTACGGTCTTCACCCTCCCTAAGCTGTTGCTGAGCTTTTTTCCTACCATTTTCCTCATGTCCTTGAAGTTTCCTTTTCTGAAGTTGAGTGCTGTCGTTGTGGTTCTTTTCACCTTTGATGTTCCCATGTTTAATTTGTACTGTATCATGTTGTGATCGCTGTTTCCTAATGGTGCTAGTACCACCACTTCCTTTGCGGGTCCCTCTAGCCCGTTGAGGATTAGGTCTAGAGTGGCATCCCCTCGCGTTGGTTCTGTGACCAGCTGCTCCATGAAACAGTCCCTTATCGCCTCTAGGAATTTAGTTTCTCTCGTGCAATTTGAGTGCCCAATATCCCAGTCTATTCCCGGATAGTTGAAATCCCCCATAACCACCACCCTTTCACTTTTGCACACCTGCCTCAGTTCGGCCTCCAGGTCCAAGTCGTTTGCTTCTGGTTGTCCTGGTGGGCGATAATACAGACCCAATTTGATATCAGCTCCTTCCCCGCCTGTCAGCTTAACCCATAGTGACTCCAGACTGTCTGCCCTTATTGTTGTTTCTGTTCTGGATGAAGGAATGGAGTCTTTTATATACAGTGCTATTCCTCCCCCCTTCTTGTGTGCCCTGTCCCTCCTGTAGAGTTTGTACCCTGGCAGGGCCACATCCTATTTGTTGTCCTCTGACCACCATGTCTCTGTGATTCCTATTATGTCTAGGTCCTTACTTCTGGCTATAACTTCTAGCTCCCCCATTTTAGTCCTTAGGCTCCTAGCATTTGTATATAGGCAATTTAAGTCCTGGTTAGTTACCTTTCCTTTTGGATCTACTCTTGATTTGATGCTCCTGCTGGTCTCCTCACGGGCTGCCTCCTGTGGTGTGTCTATCCCGTCCTCTGCCCGTTTCTTTGTTCTTTGATAGCCCTCTGGTTCCGGCTGTGTCCTCCTTGTCTTGCTCTTTAGCTCTAAATGCCTCTCTGGTCCCTGTACTGCATCTTTGGGTTTATGACCATAAAGTGTCCATTTTGTCTCTAGTCCACTATCTCCATTTCCTGTTTCAGTATCCTTGCTTGATACTGTGGTCCGATGTGTCGAGGTCAGATCGACTCTCGGCTTTCCCCTTGTTATCAGTTTAAAGTCATGTCTATGCAGGTCTGGATGTTACGTGCCAGCATCCTCGTCCCAGCTGTGCTCAAATGCAGTCCGTCTCTCCTGTAGAGCTTGTTTTTCCCCAGGAAGGTTGACCAGTTCCGTACAAAGAGGAAACCCTCCTCATCACACCATCGCCTCAGCCATCCATTTGTTGCTTGCAGCTCGGTCCGCCTCCTCACATCTGCCCTTGGTACTAAACTAAACTAAACTAAACTAAACCTTAGGTTTGTATACCGCACCATCTCCGCAAGCGCAGAGCTCGGCACGGTTTACAGAGGTTGAGAGGAAAGCAAATACAAAGAAGGGATATAGGAGAGGGACTGAGAAGATAGAGAGGGAATACTGGCAGGATCTCTGAAAAGGCTATCTTCCCTGTCCTCAGCTTCAGCTTTCTCCCCAGGATCTTGAACTGCTCGGTCAGTGTAGTCATGTTGAAATTCCTTCTGCTGACGTCATTGGTTCCGAAGTGGATTATCACTGCTGTTTCCTCTGTCTCAGCTCCCTCCATGATTCTCTCGATTCTGTCGGAGATGTCCTTTGTCCTCGCCCCTGGGAGACATGTCACCAGGCGATCCGTTCTGCCTCCCGCTATGTGACTGTCCACCTCTCTCAGGATTGAGTCTCCCACCACGATAGCAGATTTTCCTCTCCTCAGCTTCCTCCTGGGTCTCAGGTCTGTGTCGATGATTGGGTCCTCCAATCCTTCTTTCTTCTGATTGGTTCCTCCGCAAGGTTCCTCTCCCTCGGCTCCTGGTGGGTCCTGGTGGGTCCCGGTGGCTCCTAGCGGGTCCTGTCCTCCATCTGTTTGTTCCCTTCTGAGGAGCGGGTGATCCTGTGTTTCTACCATCTTGCAGGCCTCCTCGATGAATCTTTCGAGCTCTCTGACCTGTTCATTGATGTGGTATTCTCTGGTGGTGTCCTCAGTTGGTTCATATTCCCTTGGTTCCTCTATGGAGCGGAGTCCTTCTAGCTCTTGTACTTTGATCTGCAGTCTCCCGACCTCCTTCTTAAGGCTAGCCAGTTCCTGACATCGACTGCATATGTAGGCCTGCCTCCCGGAAGGGAGGTAGTCATACATGTGACAATCAATGCAGTATACTGGAAAGCTTCGCTGGCCTTCTGCTGCCTCCATTATTCCTTCCTTGTGATTTAAAGTTCCTTGGTGTGCTGGAGTGTGCCTGACGTGTAGCTTGGTGTGCTGGAGTGTGCCTGACGTGTAGCTAGGTGGAGAAATAGAGAGAGAAAAAAAATAATGAGTATAGAAGAAATGATTTTTTTTTTTTTCCTCCAATTTTTTTTTTTTCTCTCCAATTTTGTCTGTTTTTTAGTTGCCATACTGTAGTAGTAAACTTACACAAAAATTTGCTTTGAAAAAGGTGAAATTATATCTACTAAAGGCTGTTCAAAGTGCAGAGAAGGGAGAGCTAACAGATCATGCGTCCATTCCTGTTGGCAGCTAAGCTCCGCTCCCCACTTAGGTTCTTAAAAGTAGTAGCTGGAAAGGAAAAAGAGGCTAGCTTTCAATGAATCATCAACATTGACACCTAGTTCCTTTTCCTGAGTGGTGACTCCTAATGTGGAAGCTTGCATCACATAGCTTTAGTTCAGGTTCTTCTTTCCCACATGCATCACTTTACACTTGTTCACATTAAACATCATCTGCCATTTTGATACCCAGTCTCGCAAGCAATTTTTCACAATCATTTTGCAATTTAACAACTTTGAAAAACTTTCTGTCATCAGTAAATTCCTCACTAGCTATTCCTATCTGCAGATCATTTATAAATATGTTAAAAATATGTGATCCCAGCACAGACCCCTTGGGAATCCTACTATCTACTCCTCTACATTTAACCCTACTCTCTCTTTTCTATCTTTTAACCAATTCTTAATACACACTAGCACTCTAAACCCTCAAGTTCTTTATTTGAATAAAGCTCAGGAGAATAATATAAAAACTGTTTTAAGATATTTCCAATTTGAGAATGAGTTTCCCCATTCTTATCTGTAATAGCCACTTTCCTTTTTTTAGCTTTAAGATAATTAGCTAATACTCTTCCTGCTTTATTCGAGCTTCCATAATACAGAGCCTGTTGAGAAAATAACTCTTTCATAGCCATTTGAGAGGAAATCTCATTGAATTTATATTTACACATCCAGGGTGGGGAGGGGGGAGGGAACACTTTGTGATCTCTTATGTTTAAGAATAAATGTTGGGTATATGGGATGGGGGATATTGGATGCGAGTTTGAATTTGATGGTATATTAAGTGATGTTAAAGTAGAAAATAATTGTATCTTATGTTACATTTATTGAAAGTTAAAAAATGAATAAAGATTTTTAAAAAATACACAATAGCACATTACCTCCTATCCTATGGCAATCTAATTTCCTCAGGAATCTTTCAAGAGGTACTTTGTTAAATACCTTTTGAAAATCCAGATATACAATATCAACTGGCTCACCTTTATCTACATGACACAGTCAACCACACTTTGATGCTAAACAGACTAGTGAAATAAGTTTTACAATGGTTCCAAGGCTTCTTGATGAAAAGAAGCTACAGAGTGATAAAAGTTGGATCCTTCTCTCACTAGATTGATCTCCACCATGCTCCATACCTCAAGGATCCCCTTTATCCGTCTTTATGACTACACTGAATTTGATGCTTTGGAAATTATACACAGATGATGTTTTCCTATTAATCCCTGCAAGTCTGAACCAAGCAAATATGACCATCACACTATCCAGAGTGATAACTAACGTACAGGAATAGTTAAATATGGACAAAAACAAACTATTATGGTTCGGATGACATATACACCTAATCCCAACATCCATTGATCTGACAACAGGCACCAGATTCAACACTGAGAAAACCTCAAAAGTACTGGGAGTCACATTAGTCAGATCACTAAACTTTGAAACATGTGAACAATCTAGTCTGGAAATCTTTTTCCATGGGGATCCCCTCCAGGTCCTCGGGGATCCCAAAGAGATCCCCTCCAGACTCACAGGGATCCTACGGAGATGATTTTGTTTGGGGCTCCAGTGAGTGTGGTGCCTTCCTCCAGCATCAGGTTGTATCCAGCCGCACTTGGTTACTCTTTTGAGGTCACCGGCAGCATTCCTTCCTCCATGCGGCTGACCCAGAAACCTTCCCTCTGACACATGGAGGAGCGAAGAAACAGTCGTCATCCTGAAAAGAAAAGCAGGTAAGAAGCTGCACGAGCTGGGGCTAGGTGGGAAGGGAGAGAAAGAGATGCTGCATGGGCTGGATGGGTTTGGGAAAGGAGGGAAAGAGATGTTGCATGGGCTAGGAGGGGGGTATGAAGAGGGAGAGAAAAGATGGTGCATGGGCTAGGGGATGGGATGGGAGTGAAAGAGAGATGCTGCTGGTGAGGAAGGGAAAAGAAAGGTGCCACTAATTGTTGGACATGGATGTGTGGAGCAGGAAGGAAAGAGAGATGGTGCACATGGGGAAAGGAAGAAAAAGGGAGAATTGTTGGACATGGTGGTGGAGAAGAAGAAGGAAGAAATATTGAATGTTGTGGTGGAGAGAGAAGGGTGTGACAGGTGGAAAGAGATGCAAGAGGGAGGAATGTTGGACATGGTGGATGCAAAAGGGAGGAATGTTGGTGGAGGGAATAGAGGTAGAAACATGGCATGGTGCTGAAGAGGGGTGATAGAAGGAGAAATGTTAGACATGTGGCTGATGGGGAGGGGCAAAAGAAACTGCCCAAGGGCCAGAAGATGAGAGAGGGAGAAATGTTGGACGTGACTGTAGAAGGGGCAAGAAATATGCACCCTGGATCCATCTCTCTCTCTCTTTTCCCACTCACTTTGCAGCAAAGGAGGGAATAAAAGAGGGAGAGAGATGTTGGACAGTGTGAGAGAGGGAGATGTGTTGCACATAGAGGTGGAGGAGAGAAGAAGAAATGCTGTGCAGGATTGGAGAGGGGAAGCAAGGGAGATGGATCTGGGGCAGAAGAGACTTAGGATGCTGCTGTACGGTGGGAAAGAGGGAGAAATGATGGACCATGGTAGGAGGAACCAATGGACAACAACAATTTGCAGAAGACAGGAAAGCAGAAAAAAGAGAAACTTGAACTAACTTGATGAAAAAATAAATCTCCAGACAACAAATAAGAAAAAAAGGAATTTGGGTGATGTATAGAAACATAGAAACATGATGGCAGATAAAGGCCAAATGGCCCACCCAGTCTGCCCATCCATAGTAATCATTATCTCTTCAAGATATCCAAAATGCCTATCCCATGCTTTCTTGAATTCAGACACAGACTCTGTCTTCACCACCTCTTCTGGGAGACTGTTCCATGCATCTTCCACCCTTTCTGTAAAAAAGTATTTGCTTAGATTACTCCTGAGCCTATCACTTCTGAACTTCATCCTATGCCCTCTCAATTCAGAGCTTCCTTTTAAATTAAAGACTTGACTCATGCGCATTTACACCACTTAGGTGTTTAAATATTTCTATCATATCTCCCCTTTCCCACCTTTCCTCCAAAGTATACATATCAATATCTTTAAGTATGTCCCCATATGCCTTATAATGAAGACCATGTACCATTTTAGTAGCCTTCCTCCTCTTTTCCCATTTGTTTCTGTTTGCCATTGTTTGAACTTATTATATAGATATGACAACAGCTGTCTTTTGATTGTACACTGCTCAGAAGTTTGATTGAGCGGTATAAGAAACTTGAAACTTGAGAAGAGAGGAAAGAGAGATGTAATACTATAGGGAAGGAAGGGAGGGAGGGAAAGAAAAAAGAGAAGAGATACCAGAGCATGGAGGGGGAGGGGGAGATGGAAGGAAAGGAGAAGAGAAAGCATGGGGGAATGAAGGTAAGGAGATTGAGATTGAGATGCAAGACCATCAAGAAGGAAGGGAGGGAAAGGAAGGAGAGGGGATGCCAGACCATGGAAGGGGAGGTAGAGATAGGGCATGGGGGGAGGGAAGAGAAGAAGACAGAATTGCTAGACCAAGAAGAAAGGAAGGAGGAAAGGAAAGGGAGATGATACCAAAGTATAGAGGGGGAGGGAGAGATGGAAGGGAAGGAGAGGAGAGGAGATGCCAGGGCATGAGGGAGGGAAGGGAAGGAGACTGAGATGCCAGATCATAGGGAAGGAAAGGAGGGAGGGAAAGGAGATGCCAGAGCATGGAGGGAGAGGGGGAGATGGAAGAGAAAGAGAAGAAAGAGATCCCAGAACATAGGGGAAGGGAAGCAGATGCCAGACTGTGGGGTGAGTTGGGATGGGAAGGAGGGAAAGGAGGGATGAAAGGGGAAGAGTGAGATGCCAGTTCATGGGGGAGGGATTGGAGACAGAAAGAGAAAAATGGAAGGGACAGTGAAGGAGTTCTGCTGTTTTTATCTACTTATAGTGAGCATAAAACATTTTTATAGATTCTACAAAAATAAAAATGGACTATATGCCTTACCATAAAAGAAAAAGCCCAAGTTAGAAGGCTATATATAAATTTACCAGTAGTTGACATAATTTTCTAACCCCTCTCACAGAATCTATCTACAAACTGCTGCTGTTAACAGTGACCAGTATCTATTAAAATTTGTCTATAATTATCAATATTTTCTTTTACAGGCATGTGAATGGTTAATTCAAAGGAGAAAGTAAACTATTTGCTTCATTGAGGAACAAAGTACTTTTACTGTAAATAATGTGACATGAAAGCAGCCAACTGCTTTATTCTTTGGTTTGTTTTTGCTTTGTTTTGTACAACTTTCTGTAGGAAATGCTGTATTTATTTTATACTTTGAAATTTTACCTTTATTCTTTTTTCATTGAGGATATCAAATCTGGTCTTGCCAGTTTGTCAGTTATGTAAACAAGCATTGGTTTTGAATATGCCATTCTGTAACAACTATCCCAGTTTCTTACCTAAGTAAATATTTAAATAAGAAGACCGGGAAGTGATGGGCT
Source organism: Geotrypetes seraphini (assembly GCF_902459505.1). Lineage (NCBI taxonomy): Eukaryota > Metazoa > Chordata > Amphibia > Gymnophiona > Dermophiidae > Geotrypetes > Geotrypetes seraphini. The sequence goes on along the minus strand of NC_047088.1, from coordinate 104,098,716 downwards.
TTTATATAATTTTACCTGCCCTGGAGACATTGGCCCCTGCCAGTTGTCTGAGATTCCTTTCTACCTAAAACCTCCCTAGTTTCCCCCAACCAAATCTTTGTGAAGGTGTCTGATGTCCAACCAATGGGGACAATAGGGCAGTGCCCAGGTGTAGGGCATTTATTGTTGAGTTAGGATCACTATCTACAGATTTGAAATGACTGCCTAGTCTTATGTCTGTGGGTACTCTGATTATAATATTGGAAACAAAATCTAAACATTTTCAATAAGAAGGCAGAAATTTCTTTTGTTGAGGCACAACTGCTAAATACAAGTCTGACGTCTGAAACATCCATTCTGCAAGATGAAGGTAAGGTCATACATGAAAATAATATCATAATATTTTTAGCACTGTATAGTGCCTGGATTTGCCAGGGTAGCATAATTTGATGATCATACTTCTCCTTAAGCCAGAAGAGACAAGATTTATATAGAGGCAATAATCTCAGCCCTGGAGATAATAGAACTCCAAGCTAGAAAAAGTTCTCAGTCGAACCAAGAAGAGAATGATGTGGAGCCATGAAACTTACAAGTTATTCCACACTTTTCTTGACACTTGCTGTTTCAATGATATGAAATGAAACAAAAAGTCTCAAGAAAAGTGTAGAATAACCTGCAAGTTTCATGGCTCCACACTAGAAACATGATGGCAGTTCCTCCGGGAGATTGTCCCACACATCTACCACCTTTTCCGTAAAAAAGTATTTCCTTAGATTACTCCTGAGCCTATCACCTCTTAACTTCATTCTTTTCAATAGCCCCTCGTAGAAAAAACTCCAGCACACTCCTGTCATTTCTTGAGGGGGGAGGGTTCATTGTCATTGTTTGTGTGCTTTCTTCAAGAGCATTTGTGACTCAGCCACGATTTGTGAACACCAGCTGAGCCATTTCTACAGCTCTCCAATATAGCTGTGTGCTGCCAGCACTACCATAACAACCGGATTTCAAAAGCTAAGTATTAGACTTCATTAAATATGTAAGCCTTGACAAACACTAATATGAGCAATGAATTGAAAATAGTAATTCTGTTGAGTAGTAGCTGACAGATCACCATCACTTTAGGTCTTAGCAAATAAAATATAACAAAATATAATAAGACCAAAAAAACCAATTAAAAAATTAAAAAGAGTGATAAAAGAAAGGCAATTAAGACCAATGATAGTTCACAATAGGTTGTCTTGGTAGGATAATTTCCAGATCCAGACAGCTGTGAACACTTGAGGTCTTTTAGCCTTAAAAAGACAAACCCAGTATACATGTACAGTGGAACCTTGGTTTACAAGCATAATTCATTCCAGAAGCATGCTCGTAAACCAAAGTGCTCATATATCAAAGCGAGTTTCCCCATAGGAAGTAAGAAAAACTCGCTTGATTGGTTCCCCCCCCCCCCCCCCAAGGCTCCTGTGGTAAAAAAAATTGTGCCCGTGTCAGACTTGGCATCTCCTCCCCAGCTCCTCTTGCACCTATTTTAACTTCAGGAGCCAGCCATGCCACGATGAAGACAGAAGGAATGTATTTTTCAATTTCTCATTTTAAGTGTAGTTTTTGGTTATAATTAGGGGGGGAGGGTGATATATCTTTTTGTCATAGATTATAATTGTATTTGTATTTAAGTGCTTTTATAGAGTTATATGATTGTATTATATTGTGCACTTACTTATGGCTTTAAAATGAATAAAGAAATTTAAAAAAAAAGGCCTCTCTATATCTCTTTGTAATGCTGTTGAAAATCTAATAAAGATTAAAAATACAGTGTTTCCCCACAAATTCGCTGTTCGTGGACTCAGTAATTCACAGTAATTCGCCGGCGGGTACAGAAAATCATTTGCGGTATGCTCTGACCGTCTCTTCCTGTACTAAAGTCAGGCTACACCAATCAGGAGCTGTGTGTCAAAGCAGCTCCTGATTGGTGTAGCCTGACTTTAGTAACAAGAAGAAGTGGTCAGAGCATACCGCAAATGATTTTCTGTACCCGCCGGTGCCCCAGCTGCCCTCTTCTACCTCTCCTGCCTTTTGACAGAGGTAAAACCGCATTTGCGGTTTTTTTAAATTCGCGGGTATTCCTGGAACAGAATCCCTGTGAATTTCGGGGGAGTACTGTACAAAAATGAAGCAAAATTTGATTAAATTGTGTTTGTTTACTGTACTTTAATTTCTTATATATGTACACATCCAAATAGCAAGAGGTCTAAGCATACATAATAAATTATATTACAATACAATACTACTGTAATTTTTATAGACCACAGCTACCTAATCATGTTTGGCTGAACACAGAGGGCTCCTTTTACTAAGCTGTGCTAGTGGTTTTAGCGCAGCAGCAATGCCGCACGCGCTAACGCCTCCATTGAGCTAGCATTCGTTTTTGGCACCTAGCGTGGGGTTAGCATGCATGGCAATGTAGCGCGCGCTAAAACCGCTAGCGCACCTTAGTAAAAGGAGCCCAGAGTGTACCTAAGAAAACCAATGCAACAGATTAGGATGTAATAACAAACATATACATGCAATAACATTTTAAAACATTTAGGGCTCCTTTTACTAAGGTGCACTATTGTTTTTAGCGCACGCGGATTAGCGCGTGCTAACCCCATGCTACATGGCTAGAACTAACGCCAGCTCAATGCTGGCGTTAGTGTCTAGCGCGCACTATTCCGCTCGTTAATGCCCTAACACAGCTTAGTAAAAGGAGCCCTTAATGTGAGATGATATATAAAGTTTTTAAATAAATAAAAATAATATAGGATTAATGCAGATTGTTCTGCATTGATCCTACCTATTATCTTTATTTATTTATTTAAAAACTTTATATACCGCCCGACATTAAGGGCTCCTTTGAGATATGAAAATCAATTACATCCAATAGATAACATCTACATGTAACTGATTAATTTTAAAATGAAATAAAACAGGTAGTAGTGTTGAAATTTTTGTTTTGTTTCCAAAGAAAGCACATCTTTATTGAGGGAGAGCTATTTTCAGATTGACAATTTATGTGAATAAATTACTATTTATTTGAATAAAGGGCTTTGAAAATTGTCATATCCCGATTCGGCTTTTACATTTCTTCTGTTTTTCAGGAGCTGCTGACATTCTATCTATCCCTCTTCCTCCTGTTTCTTGACAGCAATGTAACAGATTCCTGTAAGCAATGTGTTTTCACAATTATTTTTATTTATAAACCAATTCCAAGAATAGACCTTCTGTAAACATTATACCAGCACTCAAATTTCTCAAGTAAATAACCAAACAGTACATATCAATCACAGCATATATCAAAACAATTTACATGTATATCTAAAATATGTCTCTCTCCATATGATTTTTTTATTTTTACATTTTGGGGCAGCTTCTGTATAGGTCTGAGCAGCCACCTAAGCAGCTGCTGAGAATCACACACTGACGTCCTGTACAGAATTGCATCTGCCATAATGAACGGATACCTAACCCCACTTAACCAGCTTGATTATCTAACCAGTGCCCATGTCCCAAGTGTTGGTTAGAGAATCATGTTGCCATCAGCTGATCATGGTGCGGGAATCCCTCTGCCACGATCAAATGAGCAGCTGCAACAGGGAACCTGCCCCTCTCTGCGAAATTCCCCAGCAGGAGGGATGCCCACTCCCTCCTGTTGTCACCCCTGACCACTCCCCCCCCCCATCGCAAGAATGTCTGTGGCTGGAAAGATGCCCACTCCATACTGCTGCCCCTCCTCTGGAACCACCAACACCCTCACGAGACACCTACCTCTACCCCGACTACCTCCCCCCACCCCTTGTGCATCAAGTCTGGCTAGATGGATGCTCACACCCTCTGGCTGGCAGGCCTGGCAATCCAAAATGATGGGCCTTCACCTTCCTGGTGCATTATGGGATGCACTGGGGAGGGGCCTAAGACTCTGATTGGCTCAGATGCCTAAGGCCTCTCCCATAGGAATGGCCTTAGGCCTCCTTCCCATTGCATCTGGGGATGCAGTGGGAGTAACCTAAGACTCTGATTGGCCAGATACCTAGGGCCCCTTCTATTGAAGGACTGTAGCGTTTGAGCCAGAGAGGGCAGGGCTACAGAATTGGCATAGTTAGGTAGGATTTCTGTCCCATGATAGAATTGGCATAATTAGCCAGGATTATTTTCCCATGCCAGAATCTTGTCACGATAGAATTTTTGTTGTGACAGATTTCTGCTGCTTGGGTTTGCATGCAATTGGTTGGGACAAGAATTGTTGTTGAGAGTAGTAAAATTTTGGTTAATGTTATGGCAGTAATAAAATGTATGCAAAAGTTATGTTTTATTATAGAGATCTAGAAACCTTGTATCCTCAAATATGGGAGGGGCCTTAGGTACCTGGCCAGAGTCTTAAGTCACCCCCCCTGCATCACCGGATGCACAGGGAAGGAGGCCTAATATTCTAGTTGGCCCAGGTGCTAAGGCCCCTCCTATAGGGGGGCTTTAGACATCTGAGCCAGTTGGAGCCTTAGGCCCCTCCCCAGTGCATTCAGAATGTACCGGGAAGGCGAAGGACCACCATTTTGGAGTGGCGGGCCTGCCAGCCAGAGGGTGTGAGGATCCCTCCAGCCTGGCTTTCTACTTACAGGTACAGGAGGTGGGAGTGGGTTGTCGGGGTAGAGATAGGTGTGTCAGGGGGGTTCTGGTCTTAGGGGGTTGGGGGTATTCCATGGGTGTGTCAGCAGTTCTGGGGAATATTTATGGTTCCAGGGGAAGGTGTTTGTGGTTCTGGAGGCTGGCAACAGGAGGGAGTGGACATTCTTCCTACTGCGGATTTTCACGGGGTGGTTCGGGGGTGGCAGCAGGAGGGAGTGGACATCCCTCCTACCATGGACATTCATAGGGGAGGGTTCAGGATGGCGGCAGAAAGGAGTAGGCATCCCTCCTGTCACAGACATTTTCGGGGGGGGGGGGTTCAGGGGTGGCAGTAGAAGGGAACCTCCCCTGCTGCAGCCACTGAGCTGATCACAGCAGTGGGATTCCCTTGCCACAATCAGCTTAGTGGCTGCATCTATTTGAAATGTAGGCCAGCATTTTGCTGGCCTACACATCAGTGTCTATTGTGACCCCAGGGAAATGCCTAGGGCCACATAAGCTTGCCCAAGGCCACTTCCGGGTAAAACCATGCCCGTGCTCAGCCTTAGGTGAGCTTAAGTGTCCCAACATGTCTTCCTGCACCGGCAACAGATACCAACAGTATAGGCGGCCTGCCTCAGGGTTTTTTTTTAAACATGCATCTTGATTGGCTGGTTTGACAGCAGTAGGACATCTACCACTGCCTATAATCGGGACGCTGTTTATAGAATCAGCCTCAAAGTTTCTTTGGGGAATGTAGTTTGCAAAACCAGTGCCCAAATTTCAATAAGGGAAGATTAGGTTCTTACCTCAATAATCTTTTTAGTAGAAAGGCATATGAGTCTTGAACCAGTGGGTTATTCACCTCTAATCATGAGTTGTGTTAAAGGCATCATCTACATATTTTGGCTCCACATCCTGTATCACTGGGCTGTGCTGTAGTTCTTCAGTTCGTACCAAAGCAGTTGACAACCACTATAAGAGGAGAAACAAACAGGAAGGGTACGGGAACCTCCACATGAAAGCCAATTCTACTCTGCTCTGCAATGATTACAATTAAACAAATTAAAGTCAATAGGAACATAACTTAAAACAAGGTAGAACAAGTATGCCATCCACCTGAGTACAACCAGCACTAACACTTATGTAGCTCTGACAGTCTCTTTCTTGCTACTTTGTAACAGAGAATTAAGCCATCACTCTTTGAACCTGTCTGACAAGAGAAAACCAAACATCTGGTAACACATGCTTATCTAAGACAGTAAGCAGGCTAAATGCATTCTAACAGGATGGGCCTTCAAGACTCATATTCCTTTCTACTAGAAAAAAAAAGATTATTGAAGTAAGAACCTAATCTTCTCATCTAATGCAAAAAGCATATGAATCTTGAACCAGTGGGATGTATCAAAGCAATCCACTGAGTCTAGGATGGGGTAGATGAACCTGCTGTGGGCACTGAGGGCCCATAAGTGGAATCCAGCCATACTGCTACATCCACCCTGTAAATTTTCAAGAAAATATGGAGGGGTGGACAACATAGCTGCCGTATAAAATCTCCTTGGACGAAAATGTCTGGGACTCAACCCATGAAGAAGAGTGTGTAAAGTGTGGTTTTCAAATAAATCAGTAGTTGCTTACCACATCCAATGTATGCTGAAGAAATAACCATGCAAATCCATCCTGAAATGGAAGCCTTTAGAAGCTGGCTTCCCCAGGTGGCTAGGACTCGTTAGAACAAAAAGATGATTTGAGAGATGAAAATCATTTGTCACCTCAAGGTAATGGAGAACTCTCCTAACATCCAGCAATGCCAAAATTTTGTCCTTTTTCTTCAAACCTATGGCATGGATCACAGGCAGTAGCACTTCTTTATTTTCATGGAATGTCGAGACCACCTTTGGCAGAAAACAAGGGACTGTGCACAGTGAGACGCCAGCCTCCATAAATGTGAGGAAAGGTTCTCTACACTAGAAAGCCTGGAGCTCCGAGACCCTTCTCACTGAGATGATAGCTACTAGAAAAACCATCTTAATGGTAAGATCTATCAGCAAAGCCTCTTGTAGAGAGATTTACAGAGGGCCTGTAAGACAATGTTAAAATTCTACATTGGGAATGGCTGCCACACAGGAGGATGCAGTTTCAATGCTCCCTTCAAAACTCTTGCTTTAACAGGATGGGAAGCCAAAGAAACTTTCTCTACTCTATCCCTAAAGCATGAAGCCTGCCACATGCACTTTGAGGGAACCAACTGCTAGGACATTTTCAAGCTCATCCTGAAGAAATGCTAGAACTACAGACATTGGAACCTTAAAAGGCTCCACGTTATGCTTAGCACACCAGCGCTGAAACATTTTCCAAACCTTAACATAGGCTATGACAGTCACTGTTTTTTGAGATCTGAGGAGGGTAACACTTGTATGACCACCACCAAGTAGCCTTTTTGTGCTAAGGCTGCCATTGAAAGAGAAGACTGTTAGTACTCAGAGCTGACATTTTAAAAAATCATCTTGAGCCAGTTCTATATAATTCAGTCCTGTTTGTATGCCCGGAAAAAGCCAATACAAGTCTGGCAAAACGGGCTCCATCGGAATTGGACCGTTGTGAAACTTTTAAAATAAGTTTGGTGACTCTTTATTTATTTTTCCTCTTTCAACTATTTTCGGTCTATGTGCATTTGATTACATTCTAGAACGACTTAATTCACATTGGGAGAATGTGGCGCAGTGGTTAAAGCTACAGCCTCAGCACCCTGGGGTTGTAAGTTCAAGCCCACGCTGCTCCTTGTGACCCTGGGCAAGTCACTTAATCCCCCCATTGCCCCAGGTACGCTAGATAAGATTGTGAGCCTGCCGGGATAGACAGGGAAAAATGCTTGAGTTTCTGAATAAACTCATGTAAACCATTCTGCGCTCTCCTGGGAGAATGGTATTGAATAAAATAAATAGACATAAATAAAGGGCTTAATGATTGCACAGTAGTAAGAACATAAGAAGTTGCCCCCGCTGAGTCAGACCAGAGGTCCATCTTGCTCAGCGGTCCGCTCCCGCGGCGGCCCATCAGGCCTAGTGCCTGAACAGTGGTCCCTGATTAATTTTGTAACTTACCTCTAATCCCATCCCTATAATCTACTTCTACTCTTATCTGTACCCCTCAATCCCTTTGTCTTCCAAGTACCTATCCAAAGCTTCTTTGAACCCCTGTAGCGTGCTCCTGTTTATCACATCCTCTGGTAGCGCGTTCCATGTATCCACCACCCTCTGTGTGAAAAAGAACTTCCTGGTGTTTGTTCTAAACCTCTCCCCTTTCAATTTCTCTGAGTGCCCCCTTGTACTTATTGATCCCCTTAATTTGAAAAATCTGTCCCTGTCTATTTTTTCTATGCCCTTCATGATCTTGAAGGTTTCTATCATGTCTCCTCTAAGTCTCCGCTTTTCCAGGGAGAAAAGCCCTAGCTTTTTCAGTCTGTCAGTATATGAGAGGTCCTCCATGCCCTTTAATAGCTTAGTTGCTCTTCTCTGGACCCTCTCAAGTGCCTCCATGTCCTTCTTGAGGTACGGCGACCAGAACTGAACACAGTATTCCAGGTGCGGGCGCACCATAGCACGATACAGTGGCAGGATGACTTCCTTTGTCCTGGTCGTGATACCCTTCTTAATGATACCCAACATTCTGTTTGCTTTCCTTGAGGCCGTGGCATACTGCGCCGACGCCTTCAATGTTGTGTCTACTATCACTCCCAGGTCTCTTTCAAGGTCGCTCATCCCTAACGCTGATCCCCCCATTTTATAAGTGAACATCGGGTTTTTTTCCCCTATATGCATGACCTTGCATTTCCCTATATTGAAACTCATTTGCCACTTTTTGGCCCATTTTTCCAGTGTTGTCAGATCTTTTTGGAGATCTTCGCAGTCCTCCATGTTATTGACCTTGCGATATAGTTTGGTGTCATCCGCAAATTTAATAACCTCACATTTTGTTCCTGCTTCCAGGTCGTTAATGAATATATTGAATAGGAGCGGTCCCAGCAACGACCCCTGTGGAATTCCGCTCGTGACCCATTGCCAGTCTGAGTAATGTCCCTTTACTCCAACCCTCTGTTTGAAGTTAGTCAAGTTGAAATATACAAAATATATATATAAATGTAAAAATATTAAAAACTAATTAACACACAAAATAGGGTGTTTGAAAATATGAGAGGTGATTGAAATCTGGAACTGATAAGTCTCAGACTTAAATCTTTTAGTATTTCATCAGTTTATGAGCAGGTTTCTGAGTTCCCTTTTCTTTTCATATAAAAACCAAATACCTTTTATTTGTTACTAGAAGTCATAATTTCACTTTAGCTTGGACCTCTGAAGCACCAAAAAGCCTCAAAATCTGGATAAAAACCTGAAAATAATAAACTAGAAGCAGAGCAGATTAGAAAGACCTTCCAATTCACGTGTAGAATAAGAAACTGAGGAACTACAGTACAGCCCAGTGATGAAGTAAGCCAAAAAATTTAGATTACGCCTTCTACACAACTCGCAATTAGAGGTGAATAACTCACTGGTTCAAGACTCATACGCCTTTTGCACTAGAAGTTGTTTTTGTCATGAAGAGACTATCTTTGCATAAGTTGTGTAAGTGAACAAACTGATATCTAAGCCTGCCCATTTAAACCTAAGACAATATTATAAAATGCTAAGTGATCATTGAGACTCTCATTTAAAAAAATACAGTACCACCAAAGATGTACATATATGTGGCACTATGCACACGAGACAGGAACATTTTATAAACATGCACACACACAAAAAAAGATTAACTTCATATGGGAGACCTCTATGTGAATGTAGATCAGCAGTGATATAAATAAAGAGTCACCAAACTTATTTTAAAAGTTTCACAACAGTCCAATTCCGATGGAGCCCGTTTTGCCAGACTTGTATTGGCTTTTTCCGGGCATACAAACAGGACTGAATTATATAGAACTGGCTCAAGATGATTTTTAAAATGTCAGCTCTGAGTACTAACAGTCTTCTCTTTCAATGGCAGCCTTAGCACAAAAAGGCTACTTGGTGGTGGTCATACAAGTGTTACACTTATACATACATATATTGTACATATAAATGATAGCCATGAAAAAGAGAGCCATTTTCAAAAAGTGAAGCATTTTCTTAGGGCAAGTGGATTTTGAGCAAATCTCAACCATCACACACTCCTCCAAGCCAAGGACCAAAAGACAAGATATTTGTACTTTAAGCAGGTAAAAATGCTATGGTATATTGCAGTATTCAAATACAAAGTGCACTTATATGTTGAATGACTACCCAGTGGAGGGAGTAGCCTAATGTTTAGTGCAGCTCCTTGTGACCCTGGGCAAGTCACTTAACCTTCCATTTCCTCAGGTACAAAACTTAGGACTCCTTTTACTAAAGGGCGCTAGCGGTTTTAGCGCACGCTATATTGCCGCGCGTGCTACACGCTAATACCTCCATAGAGCTGGCATTAGTATTTTCTATTTGGCGTGGGGCTAGCATGCACGGCATTGTAGCGTGCGCTAAAATCGCTAGCGCACCTTAATAAAAGAAGTCCTTAGATTGTGAGTCCACTATAGGCAGAGAGAGTACCTGCATATAATATGTACATGTCTAGTAGCACTATAGAAATGAGGAGGAGGAGTAACACATCCAGATTACTCTTTCTTTCATATCACCTTTTCTAAAATCCCCATATCTATGTATATGCTATCTTTACATGAGTAAAATATGGTTTTCATGCTTGTGAATGGCATCTAAGATGTCTAAATTTAGCTCAAAAATGGCCAGCATTTCATGCTCAATGCAGGAATGGAAGGCCAGTCCCCAGGACTAAAGGTTTCTCCAGATTTTTATCTTTTATTCCATTCTTCCCACCTCCAACTCTCCAGAGCCTTAGTAATCTGTATTTTGTAAGTCCTGATCTGATTCTCTGAAAGCATGAAAAGCTTTTTAATTATACTGGAAAAAACAATCTGACTTCCAGATTTTGTTTGTTTAATAAAGTAACATTCTGTCTCTACCGAGGATTTTTTATATTTTTCTCATGATTTTTCTACATTTCTCTTATGGCATGCTTTCTAGTATTGACATGTCAAGATCCTTGCACCCCTCAGGACTGCGATGATATCTATTCTCAAGGCTATGTAACTAGTGGTGTCTACCTGATATACCCTATGGGGCCCTGGGAACCTATCCCAGTCTACTGTGACATGAGCACCGATGGAGGGAAGTGGCTGGTGAGTATATACAATACAATACAATCTTTATTTGTATACTGCCAATACCTCCATGAAGTTCACAGCAGTTTACATGAGTAATTATGGTGATACAAATTAAAAACAATATTTAGGAATCATTTGTATCAAATTCTTGAAAAAGATAGGTCTTTTATGAAACATTTAAAATTAGATTGGTAGTTATTAGTTGATAATGCTTTCCATAGTTTTGATGCATGATATGTCCATATGGAGATAAAAGTTCTATTGTATCTAATGTTCCTAATGACTAAATACCGAAAAGTATCATTATTTCTTAGGTTCAAAGATGGGTTATTAGAAAATTTAACAAGATGTGGGATTTAATCAGGAGTTTCTCCAAACCATATTTTAAATAGAATTCAATAGAATTTATAAAGTATTCTCTGTTCTATAGGAAGCCAGTGTAATTCATGTAAATGAGTTGTAATTTTATCACTTTTTTCAATCTGAAGATTAATCTAATGGCTGTATTCTGAAGCTTTTGTAGTTGTTGTTTTTTATTATACATGTAGGGTAGGCTAAAAATGTGACATTGCAATAGTCCAGTTGAGACACAACTAAAGATAGATAATTATCAATTCCGCCTATTAGTACTAAGTACTTTCTAATCTCTCTAAGTTTCAAGAAAAGACCAAAATACTTTTTTTTATTAAAAGTTGAACTGAAATTTATTAATAAATTAACAAATGTTCCAGTAGAGCAATCTGCTTATCAATCCTTAAGGTTCAAATAGGAGAGTCTGGGATCTTCTAGAAGCATTGGATGCAGACAGGCATTCGTATATTAGATGATGTTATATCTAATGGGAAACTGCTTGATTTTTCACGACTGCAACAATCATTCAGTATTTCAAAGTCTCAAAATTATAGGTGGTTGTAGTTGAAGCAGGTTACCTGATTGACAGAATCTTAAAAATCATTATAGCTTGCAGGTTCTATGCTTCCAGACAGATTTTCTGGGACATCAGGCCGCCCGGTGGTATAAATTAATTTCTGAATTTTTGAATAAGAAACCAAAATTAGTCTTAGAGACATTTGGAACATTAAGATAAAGCAGTATATTTCTACGTCTCGATAGCCACAAATTTGGACTTGGAGAATGAGATGTACAGCGTCAGCATCTATGAGACAAACATGTTTTTTTCTATTACATAGATCTTTTTGGACCCCTGTTAGGTTACACAAGTTAGATAGATCTAAATCTAATAGATGCTGGCACTGTCATTTAGACATTGGGACACTGGATTATCTGTTGTTCTATTGTCCTTTGATACTCAACTTCTGGAAGTCAATATGGGGACAGATTAACCTCATACTGGAATCAACAATCCCTTTGATGTATGAGGCAATTATATGTGGAATATTGCTGCATATCAAGCCTCCCATGGATCGCTACAAAGGCAGGCTTTTCCTAATAATGACAAGGATCGCTATGCAAATGATAACCCGCAATTAGAAAAATTGTGACCACCTCAACTTTCCATTTTGGTGGGCCAGTTTATGTTTAGGTTACAAATATGAAAAGATGTATGCTGATATGTTGGGGCATAGAAAATTATTTAAATTGGTTTGGGGCCCGTTGACATCCTTTGTTACTTCAACATAGTTGTCTTTGTTTAAATTTTTTTTTTTTTTTTAGTTCAATCATCTTTATTGATATTTGCACTTTATAACAATCAGTAACTGACTTTATAAGTAAAAGAATAGGAAAATGGGAAGAACCAGATTTGCTAAATTTTTGTTATTTTAATACATATCCAGGATGGGGCGGGTGGGGGGGATATCTTTCTGGTTTATTTCTTGATTAAATTGTTGGATGGGAGGCGAGGGATATTTTTCTTCTGTATTGTTACTTGTGGAATTTAAGTGCTTATTTTGTTTATTAATGTCTGTATAATTCCTGGCACTTTGTATTAGTTTTGAAAATTAATAAAGTTTAAAAAAAAGTTGACCTGAGGTAATAGTGAAAGATTGTGATCAAAATGACCTCCTAATATTTGTATTACTTTAGCTAGTGGATAATCTATCTTATTTATGGTTAATACTTTAGTTTCACTATTAAGATGATTTCATAAAAATAATTTAGTTTTATTCTTATTCAATTTAAGTTGATGATTCAACATCCAATTCTCTAACAACTTCATGCAAAAAAATTTAGTTTTAATTTAATATGATCTAATGAGCAGGAAAAAGGAATGAGAGCAATAATATCTGCATATATAAATGACATGAATTTGGCTTTTCCAGGAAAAAACTCCAGAGAATGCAAGAAGATATTAAACAGGATAGGTGAAAGTGGTGAACCTTGGGTTACACCATAAGGAAGAGACCATTCTTTGGATATCATTTTGGACATTTTTACTTTATAAAATCTTTTTTTAAAAGTTAATGAACCAATTTAGAATATTTCCAGATAAGCCACAATCATCTAATATTCTTAATAATGACATGATCAACTAGGTCAAAGGTGCTCAAAAGATCAAATTGCAGTATTACCGTAGTACTATATAACCCTTCAAAATGTTGCTTCTTACAATATCCATTAGAGATCCTAGAATAGTCCCCATACTATGGCCCTTGCAGAATCCAGATTGATTAGGATAGAGTATGTTGAATTTTTCAATGTAAAAATTTAATTGAGAATTTACTAATTCTTCCATAATTTTTACAAAAAATGGAATTGATGCTAATGGTCTGTAGTTGGATATTTGACTTATATTTACTTTGGTGTCTTTTAATAATGGAGTTAATAATATTTGACTCAGATGTTTGGGAAAAGAACCTTTCTGAAGCATTTCATTTAGCCAATCTAAAAGAATCATTTTAAATGATAAAGGTGCACATCTTAGGATGTATGATGGGCATATATCTAAAAAACAATAAGAATTAATATATTTATCATATATTTTAATAAAGTCACCCCACTCTATTTTGTCAAATTTAATCCAGTAAAGGTCCTCTCTGATAACTTTTAGATCTTTATTATAGAACAAGTATATGGAGTCACATTGTGGTGAAAATTGTTTTCTAATAACTTGAATCTTATTTTTAAAATAACATGCTACAGTTGTTGAGCTGTTGGTGGTTTGTCCATGGGAATATTAATTAAATTAGTAGTGTTAGTTAATTCCTCTACAAGTTTAAATCATTTTTTGTGTCACTAACATCTGTCCCAATAAGTTTAGAATAATAATCCTTTCTTGTATCAGCTTCTTTTGAAGGCAATCTTTTTTCTCCGTAAAGATTTTAAGTCATCAGTTTGATGTTTTCTTCATCTTTTTTCTAATTTTCTGCACTCTTTATAAGGCTAATAATTCTGTTGAGAACCACTTAACACTGTTATATTGATCACCCATTTTTTTCTTCCTTCTTTGAAGTGGGGCTATTTTATCTAATATAATAAAGAGCTAGCCGCGCATGCGCACTCCTATTTGCGTGTTCTGTGCGCTGTAGGTCTGTGGCCGAAGGAGTGCGCATGCGCGCTAATACGTCACCAGCCTATCGCCTCCACAAGCTGGACCACAGCCAGACGACAATCTCCGTTCCTCCTGCCGCCGCCGATTTCCGTTCCTCCTGCCGCCGCCCACCCCCTTCTCTTCCCGCAAGCCCGAATGGCAATTCCAGCAGCGTGTGCATCAGTCTTCACACGCTGCTTCGGGCCCTTCTACTGCCCTGATTTGCTCTGCCGCGTCTCTGATGATGTTATCAGGGACGTGCCAGAGTAAATCAGGGCAGTAAAAGGGCCCGAAGCAACGTGTGGAGACTGATGCAAGCGCTGCTGGAATCACCACCTTTGTAGTCCGTACCGCGGGAAGGGAAAGGGGGGGGTAGAGGAAACGCTAATGCTGCTGCACAGGGAACTGGTGGGGGGGAGGGAAATGGAGGGGGAGGGAATGCTGCTTTGGACAGACAGACAGAGAGAGGAAGGGAAACACAAAGAAAATAAGAAAGACACAGGGACAGGTGCACAGGGAACTGGTGTGGGCTGTGGGGGGAGGGAAATGGAGGGGGATGGAATGCTGCTTTGGACAGACAGACAGAGGGAGAAAGGGAGACAGAAAGAAAAGAAGAAAGACATGGGCAGGGAGATACACAGAAAGACAGACAAGCAAAGGGGGCCAGGGACAGAGACAGACAGAAAGGACAGCGGGAGCCACGTCAGGAGGGGTGCGGGATGAGGCAGTGGGAACTTTTCCAATGGGTGCAACTAGGCGGCTGTCGGGAACCTCTGATCAGGGGCAGAGCAAGGTAAGAGTATCATAGGGATAAGAAGGAGGAGGGAGGATAAAAAAGGAAGGGATGCACAGTGGAGGTAAAAGGAAGGGAAAATGGACAGGGGGAGCAGGCAAGGGGTGGTGATGGACAGCCAAGGAAAAAGAAAGGCAGAAAGAAAGAAAGCGGCTAAGGAGAGAGAGAGAAAGAAAGAAAGACAGACACACACACATATGTTCTAGCACCCATTAATGTAACGGGCTTAAAGACTAGTCTAATATAATTGATGACATAACATTCCATTGTTCCATAAAGATTATAGGATTTACATTTATGATCATAGAAATTTTAAAATAAATAAATAATTTAAATATTTCCAAAATAACATTGGATCTATTTTTTTGCCGAATTCCTGAATTTCTTTTTTGTTAATCTTGGAGGTATGCTTGCATTTTTTTTCCAATACACAGTAAAGTCTAACATAAAATGATCAGACCAAAGATTTATATCCCACAACCAAATATTAAGTTTAGAGCCTTGTTTGAAAGAGACCCAATCTAATTGATGACCTTTAATGTCAGTCTGATGAGATGGTGGGTTAAAATAATCTAATGCATGTAAAAATGAATAAAAATCCAATATTCTTATCTTGAAGATGATCGAGCTGAAGATTTATATCTGCAAAAATCATATTATAATCAGTAGATATTGAATTTTTAATAAATTCTTGAAAATTGTGTTTAGCTCGATTCTAGTTATTAGGAGGGGAGTAAGCTAGCATGCAAGTTAAGGAACCACACAGGTTAGGATCCTTTATTTGACATGCCAAAATTTCTAAATATGGGGACTTAAAAGAATCCACTTCTGTTACTACATAATTTTTTATATATATCATGGCAACTCCAACTCGGTTCAACGAATGGCCACCAGGATGGTCTCGGGACTCAAAGATCTCCCGTATGAGGAAAGGCTGAATAAATTGCAGCTATACTCACTCAAGGAACGTAGAGAGAGAGGAGACATGATAGAGACGTTTAAATATATCACGGGCCGTATTGAGGTGGAGGATGATATTTTCTTTCTTAAAGGTCCCTCGGCCACAAGAGGGCATCCGCTGAAAATCAGGGGTGGGAAATTTCATGGCGACACCAGGAAGTTCTTCTTCACCGAAAGGGTAGTTGATCATTGGAACGAACTTCCACTTCAGGTGATTGAGGCCAGCAGCGTGCCAGATTTTAAAAGGAAATGGGATACACATGTGGGATCTCTATGGGGGTAAAATCAAGGGGGGTGGGTCATTAGAGTGGGCAGACTTGATGGGCTATTGCCCTTTTCTGCTGTCATCTTCTATGTTTCTAAATTTAATTAACAATCGGATCGTCATTAGATTTTAACCATGTCTCAGTTAGAAATAGAATGTCTGGTTTCCTTCCATTTAGCCAGTCTTTTATAAGACATGTTTTATTGCCCACTGATCTCATATTAATGTAATAACATCATAGTTGTACATATTCAGAAGGGTCAAGATGTGAACAGGGGACAACTTTTAAATTCCTATGTATTTTTTTTATTATCTATAGATTTACTTTTTTATTTATAATGTAGTTCCTAACTTTTTTATTAGTTACAATTGGAATTAAATTATGGAATAGGTTATTACGATTTCCAACATTAGTAATAGGATTATTTGTGGAAATTGATTTTATTTGTATACTGTATATTTAGTTTCAAAGAATCAATTTATTAGCAGTTAGAATAGACAATGCAACTCAAGTTTATTAGGGGCTTCTTTTACTAAGGTGCGCTAGCGTTTTTAGCGCATGCAGCAGATTAGCACGCGCTAACCCCATGCTACATGGCTAGAACTAACGCCAGCTCAATGCTGGCATTAGCATCTAGCGCATGCGGCATTTAGCGTGCGATATTACGCACGTTAATGCCCTAACACAGCTTAGTAAAAGGAGCCCTAGGTGTTTTATATACCGCCTATCAAGGTTATCAAAGCGGTTTTACAATCAGGTACTCAAGTATTACATCGCTGACCTCTGTCAATAAATTGGAGTTTCACTCACTTATTCCATCATGACCTTAAACACTGTAGCATCACTCATTCATCCCACTAGCTCCAGATACTAAAACAGAGTCTTATATATTCCACATATCACTGATCTCAGACATGCCAATGGAATCTCATTTCATTTGATATATTTTGAATTCAGGTTTTTCAGAAGAGATTTGATGGATCTGTGAATTTCTACCGAGACTGGGACAGTTACATGACTGGATTTGGCCGGGCTGATGGTGAATATTGGCTAGGTAGGTTTCAGTTAAAATACCAGGCGTGACTTCTAATGGTCAGCAGCCTCAGGGCTCTGTGCTTGAAAATTTGCATTAGCTTCTAGCTTTATCACTAGCATTACACCAAGGGCTCCTTTAACTAAGCTGCTTAGGGCTTTAATGCGTGGAATAGCGCATGCTACAATGCCGCCCGCATGCTAGATGCTAACGCCAGCATTGAGCTGGCGTTTGTTCTAGCCGCGTAGCGTGAGGTTAGCTCATGGTAATCTGCGTGCGCTAAAAACGTTAGCACACCTTAGTAAAAGGAGCCCTAAGTTTTAATTGCCATTGTGCTTTCTACTCATATGCAGAATTAGAGATGAGCTGTCATTTGCAATCCAATGTCATTACATGTTAACAAATGAAAACAAACAGAAATACATAACATTTAGTGGGGTTTTTTGTTTGCGAATGATAGTGTGCACCAATTTTACAAAGCGTTCACACTAGAGAATTACACAGGGACAAATTTTTCCCCGTCCCCGCAGAAACTTATTTTCCCATTCCGGTGAGTTCTTATCCTGTCCCTGCCCCATTCCTGCAAACTCCATCCTCATCTGTACAGGCCTCAAATACTTTAAAATCATAAGTGACTGAGACTTGTGCAGTTAAGGTAGAGCTTACAGGAATGGGGCAGGAACAGGGACAGTGACAAAACTCACAGGGACAGGAAAATTGAGTTCCTGCGGGGATGGAGACAAATTTGTCCCCATGTCATTTTCTAGTTCACACGCTTTTCCCAATAGTGTATACATGTGTGAACCATAACACATTTGTGAACCATTACACATATGCACATTATCTACCCTATTACTAAACCGCACTAGCAGTTTTTAGTGCTGGGAGCCACACTGAATGCTGTGCTTAAGCTCCTGACACTCATAGGAACTCTATGAGCGTCGAGAGCAGCACACAGCATTCAGCGCAGCTTCCGGCGCTAAAAACCGCTAGCACAGTTTAGTAAAGGGGGGTCTGGATGGCTTTTCAAAACCCTGCACTTTATCCAGGTTTTGAAAAGCTTTCCTTTGGGCAGGAGAGCATGCACGGATACGATGCGATGATGTCACGTACACATGACCCGGTAAGACTGTTCTTATTTTGTGTGCTTACTGCCTGCTCAACCAAACAAATTCAGAACAGTACCCTCAGGGCCTTTAGTGAATCCCCTGAAGGCCCTGACCACACACCACTTGTGGGGGAGAAGAGGTTCACAAGTCTAAGGGCCACTTATGGTCTAGGAATAACTGGGGGGAAGGGGTGATGAAAGCTCTACCTGTTCTTCATGAAGACGCTATTTCATCCCTTTTATCATGACTACTGTCCTTCTTTTCCCTTTCATGTGCCCCTAAATCCTTTTTACATGAGCTCTATGGCTGGTTTAAGTAGTCACAGTTAAATAATAAATGTGAATTTCTGCTCACTGCACTTAATACTAATGGTCTGTTGCACCATGACTTAATATAGAGGCTTTAGGATTTTCTCTGTTTTATTCTACATTCCTTTCTTAATCATTTCTAGCATTTTATTTGTTTTACTAACTGCTGCCACACACTGAGCTGAACTTTTTAATGAGAACTAACAAATTTTCTCTGAATCTAGGAAACCTAACAGTATATTATTAGCCAGTTGCTGAGATCTCTGCAGAAAGCAACTTCTCTGCCTTCCCCCCATCTTCTACAGCAGCGTGTCAAATTTGGCCCGCAGGGTAATTAGATTCAGTCCGCAATGTGGCCCGCGATTTGGCCCTCTGCCCTTCCCTCCCTCCATCCTGGTCTCACCTTCAGACAGCCTGCAGAGGATCGACAGTGCTTTAGCGATCCTAAGCAGGCTGCCATCTGCCGCGATACCGTACATCACTGATGACGTGGCAGAGGAACGCCCTGGCGGGCAGGCCAGGAGCAGCCTGTTTACCGCAGCTACTTTAGGTTGGGGTCGGAGCCGAGCCAAATCAGCATCACATCAGAGGCGGGGGAGCAAATCATTGAATCTTGTCACGGTATCAGCATCAATTCCCATACGCTACCTGCCGTTGACTAGGAAGTCTCTCTGTGGAAGAGGGGAGTCTTCCAGGTTAGCGGCAGGTAGCACGTGAGTCACTGAATACCGCATCCCAAAGAAATAAGCTTTGGAGTACAGGGAAGGAGACGAAGGATATCAGTTTGCACAGGGAAAAGGAAGAGGTAAGTGGAAGAAAATCTGGTGGTACGGGGGGGATGGTGAGAAGAAGGAAAGATGGGAGAGTTGAAGGAAACATGCATGGTGAGAGGAGAAGAATTACAAATAACGGAGGAGAGGAAGGGAAGATGGTGCATGGAGGGGGATAGAGAGTTTTGACATGGCACAAGGAAGAGAGAGAGGTGTTGGGCATGGGAGTAGATGAGAGGGAGAGAGATACACAGGAGGTGGAAGGGGAAAAGGAAGGAAATGTTGGATCCAGGACAGGGGTCTTCAAAGTCCCTCCTTGAGGGCCACAATCCAGTCGGGTTTTCAGGATTTCCCCAATGAATATGCATGAGATCTATGTGCATGCACTGCTTTCAATGCAAATTCATTAAGAAAATCCTGAAAACCCAACTGGATTGCGGCCCTCAAGGAGGGACTTTGAAGACCCCTGATCCAGGAGAAGAATGAAGTGATGGAGAGATGCACAGAATTAACATAACAAAAGTTTTTATTTGTACACCACACAAATGTCTTTCGGTTCAAGGCAGTGAACAATAAAAATTACATCAAGGAAAATTGTTAACATTAAAACAGATTAAACCATACCATAGCACATAGATATTCCCTATCTGTCCCAGACGGGATAACAATCTATGTGTAGTAGCCTATAAAATGAATGGTAAGAAGTAAGCACCTATAATAGAAAAAGAGATAGAAAACAATATTAAAATCACAATAAAGGATGAAAAAGTTATTAGAATTAAAGACAGGTTAACCATACCATGACACATAGATATTCCATGTCTGTCCCAGACGGGATCACAATCTATGCTTAGTAGCTTAAAGAGTAAATGGTAGGAACTATATGTACTGTATATAATGGAAGAAGAAAAACAGCATTAAAAATCGCAGTGAAAGAAAAGAAAAATGAGATGGAAAAAAAGCAAAATGTAATGAAAATTAAAAGAAAAGAAAAAAAGTTTAGTTCAGTTCAGTTTAATGTATGGTAATTAGAGGGCACGATGACAAACACACCACGTTTACTCAGCGCGGAAAGCAGGCCAAAGAGAGAAGGTAGGCAATAGATGATCCCTCGTTGTCAATCCACTATAAACTACCATCAGCAAAAGGAGTCGAGCTGACATTGAAGTCCGCTCTCAAAATCGCTGTCACCGGAGGAACATAAGAGTTGCCTCCGCTAGGTCAGACCAGAGGTCCATCGCGCCCAGCGGTCCGCTCTCGCGGCGGCCCATCAGGTCTATGACCTCTGAAGTGGTTTCTTTACCATCTCTATAACCTACCTCTGCTTTTATCTGTACCCCTCAATCCCCTTATCCTTTAGGAATCTATCTAAACCTTCCTTGAACCCCTGTACAGTGCTCTGGCTTATCACAATCTCCGGAAGCGCGTTCCATGTGTCCACCACCCTCTGGGTAAAAAAGAACCTACTTGTTTAATTTATTTTTGCTTTAGGATAAAGTATTATTGTAGCTGTGTTGATGATTGTTTATTAATAGAAAATGGAAATAAGGTGATCCTGTTTATACCATAACTTCTTTCCTCAAGTCAGGACAGGGATGCTGTAACAACAGTATAGTTTACTGACCTGAAGAAAGAGGTTTTAACCTCTGAAAGCTAATAAAATGACGGGCACTAAATTTTCTTGCCCCTTGCCTCCTACCCGAATGCTTCCCAAAGCCCTGCCAGCTGTAGATCTGTTCCTCTAGGAAGGGGAGATTTGTTCAGGGATGTTTGGGGGTTGCATAGAAGGAAAACTACACTGGCACTGGTATGGTCATCTTTGTTGTTTGTTTTGAATTTTAAAGTAAAAGAAATAAAGAAGTAAAGAAGAAACTGGGTAAATCCATGGGGCCCAGTGGACTTGTGTGCCTAGGGGCCTTCGACGAATTAATCCTGCCCTGGATGCAAAGAGAGTGGGTCCTTCCGAGCCCAGTTCAAACTCCATCAAGTCCAGCATCCTGTGTACAACCGTGGCCCCTCTGGCAGATCCCTAGAGTAGATCTAGTTCCTGGCTCTTCTCTCTACCTGACTAAAAATCTTTGGATGGACTTTTCCTCCAGAAACTTACTCAAACTCCTACAATTATTTATCACTTCTTTAGTGCTCAAAGATGTAACATTCAATAGATGATGCCTGCTCAGAAGAGCTTACAATCTAATTTGGAACTGAAGAATAGCCTTACTGGGTCAGACCAATGGCCAATCAAGCCCAGTAGCCCGTTCATACGGTGACCAATCCAGGTCACTAGTACCTGGCCAAAACCCTCTTTTCAACCCCTCTATCTTCTCTGCTTTGACCATTACATTACATTAGTGACTTTTATCCCACCTTAACCTTGCAGTTCTAGGCGGATTTCAAAAGAGTAAACTGGACATTTCCAGGAGAGTTACAAAATTAGGTACTAATTACAGGACTATGACTTATTTAGAAATTTGCAAGAAGAGAGCATGTCTGCACGGTCAGCGCGACCTCAGGAAACATGTTGTCCACTTCCTTCTATTGCTGACCAGAGGTGATGAATTTTCAGCAGCGGGCCGACATCTTCATCGGGAGCCAGCTCCGCCCCTCCCCCAAACCAATAGGGAGAAAGAAAGATTTATTCTGCAGCGCCAACGGCGCGCGCCTTTGTGTAGCATCCTTTGTGAAGCGACCACACAATCTGGACCCAGCGCACAACAAGACATAACGAACGAAGAGCCTCACGGATTTCACTTTCCTCCCAGTTACTCCACAGGGTAGTCAACGCCCTCTTACAGTCAAGAGAACCACCTTGTCATGATGGAATACAGTAAAAGGGAATACAGTAAAAGGAGGGATAGCCGCAGGTCCCAACAGTTAGCCACTTCCAGCAGGGCCAATTTGTTGGGGTCTCTGGCTGTGTGATGTTTTGATTGAGGGCCTCTGATACCCCATCTTCGGCATCCATTCTGCTAGGAGTACACAAAATGATAGAAAGGGGTGAGAGGGAGAAATGTTGAATATGGTGGAAGAAAGGAAAGGAAAATGTGTCCATTTTGAGAATTTATATCTGCTGTCTATATTTTCCACTATATTTTTCTGTTGTTACTGAGGTGACATTGCATATTTTAAAGTCATCTGCCTTGACCTCTTTGACCCCCCCGAATACAAATAATAATTAAGATTTTTCTCTGCATACAGTGTGCTTTGTAATTTTTTTAAGCTTGTGGTTACCATTATGTATTAATCCTATATAATAAAACGCTAGCCACGCATGCGCACTCAAACTTGCGTGATCTGTGATCCCTGATCCGTGATACATAGATCCGTGGCTAATGCTCCCTCTCTTGTAGACCGCAAGGTGATATGCGGTCTGGCCGGCTCTGGCTCCCTTATTTTAAAGTTCACAGCGGCGGCGGTGGCTCCTCTCCCGGCTCTCTTACACTTTACTGCCAAAGTTCACAGCGGCGGCGGTGGCTCCTCCGCAAGGTGATGTGTGGTCTTGCTGGCTCTGGCTCCCATAACTACATACTCTGCAAGCCACATTCGGTGCCATAATTTTGGAGGGGGACTTCAGCCCTTGGACCCCCCTCCCCCCCTTCTTTCTTCTTCAGAGCAGGAGCATTTCAGTTTATCAAGCGGAGTTGAGCTGTGTTGCTTTAAGATCAACCCATGCAGGCGGGGAGCGAGAGGTAAGCCTCCACCGCCACTTGGAACTTGAAAAGAACTCCACAAAATCATACTCTGCAAGCCACATTCGGTGCCACAATTTTGGGGTTCATAGTCAAAAGTGCGCGAGGACAAAGGCGTGCCCGCACTCAGTTGTCGGCGCGCCTTTGTCCTTGCGTGCTTTTGACTATGAACCCCAAAATTGTGGCACCGAATGTGGCTTGCACAGTATGATTTTGTGGAGTTCTTTTCAAGTTCCAAGCGGCGGTGGAGGCTTATCTCTCGCTTCCCGCTCCTCGCACGCTTTTGACACGTCACCCAATTTTGGAGGGGGACTTCAGCCCTTGAGCCCCCTCCCCCATGGCTATGCCACTGCCTTGAAGGGAAATTCCTACTCAGATAACCTGCTTCTTTGCATAAAGAGTGTGCACGCATGACTAAACACAGGATTCTTCTTCAGAGCAGCAGCATTTCAGTTTATCAAGCAGAGTTGAGCTGTGTTGCCATCACCATCGCAAGCAAGTTTCTTAGAACACCTCCCATCCGGGTAATAGCAGACATGTTCGATGGTCGGCATAACAATTTTGAACGTATGCACATTCGAAGCGCAAACTTACACTTTCAAATGAGTGTTGAGTAGCGGTTGACCCTACACTTTTCACTCTGAGCCGATTTAAGAGTTTATACGATTTAATCTGTGCCAGTTTACTACAAACTACTTACTTTGTGCCATTTTGAAGTTACTCTGTGCAACTTCCGTGCTTATTTAAAAAAAAAAAAAGGTAGGTGAAAGAAAGGGAATATTCCCCCAACAGCCCCCTGACATCTCCAAACACACACCGAAGGACAGGGGGCCAGGGAGAGACATTGAAAAAAAAAACCTGACACATTGTCATAAATATGTCACATAAACACTCAAAAACAGATAGATGGCATTCAAATACATACACAGAAGGACAGGAGGCTACTGAGACAGCAAACACAGGTAGATGGCATTTAAATACACATACAGAAGGACGGGGGACTAGAGAGACAGATTGAAAGCAAAACCAAAAAACAGTGGACAAGGTGAAAGAGACACACATAAAAAAAAAACATACATCCTGTAGCAGGGTCAAAACCACAGAAGACTGTGAAGACCTGCAAAGGGACCTGACGAGATTGGAGGAGTGGGCAAAAAAGTGGCAAATGAGTTTTAACATAGAGAAATGCAAGGTCATGCATGTAGGGAAAAAGAACCCGATGTTCAGCTACAAAATGGGGGGAATATTGCTAGGGGTGAGCAATCTTGAAAGAGACCTGGGGGTGATGATGGACACAACATTGAAACCATCGGCACAGTGTGCGACAGCCTCAAAGAAAGCAAACAGAATGCTGGGCATCATCAAAAAGGGTATCACAACCAGGACAAAGGAAGTCATCATGCCGCTGTATCGCGCAATGGTGCGCTCACACCTGGAGTACTGTGTCCAGTACTGGTCGTCGTTTCTCAAGAAAGACATGGCAGTACTCGAGGGGGTCCAGAGAAGAGCGACTAAACTGATAAGAAGTATGGAAAATTTTTCATACGCTGACAGGTTGAAAATGCTGGGGCTGTTCTCCCTGGAGAAGAGGAGACTTAGAGGAGACATGATAGAAACCTTCAAAATCCTGAAGGGCATAGAGAAAGTGGATAAGGACAGATTCTTCAAACTGTGGGGAACCACAAGCACTAGGAGTCACGTGGAGAAATTGAAAGGGGACAGGTTTAGAACAAATGCTAGGAAGTTCTTTTTTACCCAGAGGGTGGTAGACTCATGGAACGCGCTTCCAGAGGTTGTGATAGGCCAGAGCACAGTACAGGGGTTCAAGGAAGGTTTAGATAGGTTCCTAAAGGATAAAGGGATTGAGGGGTACAGATAGAAGCAGAGGTAGGTTATAAGAATGGGCAGGAACCACTTCACAGGTCATGGACCTGATGGGCTGCCGCGGGAGTGGACCGCTGGGCAGGATGGACCTCTGGTCTGACCCAGTGGAGGCAACTTCTTATGTTCTTATCCAGCAGCAAGGAGAAAGACCAAAATAAATAAATACAGACAGCGGTCAAAGATATAGAGAGAATATGGCAGTCAAAAACATACACAGAAGGACAAGGGATTAGAGAGACAGATTGAAATTAAAAAACAAAACAATAGTCAATGAGAGAGAGACACACACAGGAAAAAAAAAAATTAAAAATGGACAAGAAAAAAGAGATGTATAGAAAAAAAAAATACAGACATCCAGCAGCATAGGAGACAGACACCAAAACAAAGACAGAAAGACTATACAGTGACCAAGTAGAGAGATCAAAATAAAGAAATACAGATAGCAGCCAAGGAGATAGACAGAAGGTGGTAGTCAAAAACTCACACAGAAAGACAGGGTTCTAAAGAGACAGATTGAAAGGAAAAAAAAACAAACAAACAGTCGACAATGAGAGAGAGACACACAGAAAAAAAACTCACAGAAACCACACATACAGCAGCCAATAAAACAAACAACAAAACAAAGACATACAGACATACAGCGGAAAAGGAGAGAGAAAGAAATTAATAAATACAGGCAGTGGCTAAAGAGACAGACAGCAAAAAAAGACGGACAGTCAAACAGCAGCCAAAGATAAAGACTGATTTAAAAAAAACAAAACACACATACAGCAGCTAAGGAGACAGACAGTCAAAAAAAAAATACAGACATACAACAGCTAATAAGACAGACAGACATACAGCAGCCAAGGATACAGAAAGTAAAAAAACACATACAGACATACAGCGGCAAAAAAATAAAAAAATAGACAGACATAAGCCATGGAGACAAACACTAAAAATTTACAGACACAGACAGCAGCCAAGTAAACAGATCAAAATAAAAAAATACAGACAGCAGCCAAGCAGGCAGACAGACAGTGGCCAAAAATAAAGAAATACAGACAGCAGCCAAGGAGATAGACAGAAGGTGGTAGTCAAAAACACACACAGACAGATTGAAAAGAAAATTAAAAAAACAGTTGACAATGAGAGAGAGAATAGTTAGGAAAGGGAGAGCATTTTACAATAAAATACTGTCATTTACAATGTTTCAGAAGAGATGAATCTCACAAAAATAATATATTTTTCAGTCACTTCGGATTTTTAAATTGCACCTATATGCCTCAGTGGAAAACAGATCTGCTGGAAAAATGGGAAGTCAAAAAATTTCTTAAGCCCATTACATGCAACAACAAATAGGAAAAATAGAACAACTTATAATAAATTAACATACAATGGATATTAAAGTTCTCATGGTAAGTTTTCAATAAATTGTTTTAACTCTTAAGTCTGTACATATATTCTAACGGGCTTAAACACTAGTAAGATTATATTGTGCGTATATGAAAAATGGGAAGGAAGAAATTGCATTACAATTAGAACTATTATTATGGGGGTGGGATCTAGGGTGGAGTTTGGGTATATCTGGGGCAGAGCCTTGGCGGGGGTACTCAGTTGATATTTGTTAGACTTAGGGGGTACTTGGCTTGAAGACGTTGAGAAACTCTGGCTTAGGAGATACCAACCTTTCCTCCTGCAACCTATTGGCAGGCTAAGGAATTTCTAACCAATGGTGTCTCCTAAGCTACTGGTCCAGCCTTCTTTGCAGCTTATTGGCGAGTTAGAATGGTTATCAGCTGGTTGGTGATATGAAGTTGCAATGTGGATCAGGTATACTATGGCTCTTTTGAGTGATGACCAACTTGAGAAACGAGGAAAGCAGCGAGCTCCCTAGTTTCGCTCAGTCACAAATCTTTGTAGCGAGAACATTCATTTCTGGATGGATCTCTGTGTCAGAATCAGGGTGTTTGATCTCAAACGAGTTCTCCATAGCTGAAAATGTATGACCGGGTTTCAGAAGAAATTCTGATTCTGTTAACCAAGTAGTTTCCATTAGCAGGGATGCTGGTACAGCTCTGGTTCAAACAACAAAGATTCTCCCAAGCCCCAAGAAGGAAACTGAGATGAGAGGGAGAGACCACTGGTAGAGAGGGTCCGCTCAAAATAAATGTTAGATCTATTAAATATTAAAGAGCCATTTTCCTTCACTGCCAAACCGCTACAGCCCGATGATTTGGGGGCTCTTTCTTTGAGCCAGCCGTTCCTGAAGAAGGGGGTCTACCCCCGAAATGGAGCCCCATAGGACGTTTGGTTATCTGCTGGCTGTTTTTTCTGAGAAGCTAAGTATCTTCCATTGGCTTTATTATTGAATTTGGACACTTGAACTTTCTTGTTTGGCCCCCCTGGATTAGGGGCAGAGACCACTAGTAGAGAGGGTGTTTTCACTTTTTATGCACTCCTTTGCACTTTTGTGTTATTTATCACTAAAACTCACAAGAGAGCCCGGGGATGTTTCACAGTTGACACCTTTCTGGGTGCAAACCAGTGACAGCCGTTACCTCTGGGGGACTGGAGGATGGCTGTGTGACTGAGGGCTCTCTTTAATATTTAATAGATCTAACATTTATTTTGAGCGGACCCTCTCTACCAGTGGTCTCTCCCTCTCATCTCAGTTTCCTTCTTGGGGCTTGGGAGAATCTTTGTTGTTTGAGCTGTAATCTCTTCTCCCATTTTTCGGGTTTCTTCAGGACTCGGTACAGCTCTGGTAGCACAATCTGCTGGATTCTAATTAGTTGCCATTGCTCTGGTTGTGTTTACTTTCTTATACTTTCCACTCTGTTGGCATGCACAACTGAGACAAGACTTACCTTCTTAGTGTAAGGAGCAAGGCAGCATAGTTGTTGCAAATGATAGAAGCAGTTCTTGAAGGTAGCTTGGATTTGGGGAATTAAAGTAAATGTTGAATCTAGCTGTATTCTAAATTATATCACAGTGATAGGGTGGATTGAATTGGTGAAGGGGTAGCATTATACAATAAGAAGGTCCTTGAATTGAATATACTAAAAATTCTACAGGGCACAAAATACACCTTGGAATCCCTATGGATAGAAATCCTTATGTAAAGGGGAAGAGGATAGTGATAGGAGTGTACTACCATTCACCTGGCCAGAATGGACAAAATGGGTACATGTAGAATCAGGAAAATCCAGAAAAAAACAGAGAAGACCAGACCTTCAAGCAAAAAGATATACTTTAATGACAACCATATAAAGTAGGACTGAAACAGGACTCAACACGGACCGTGTTTTGGCTGGAGAGCCTGTCAAGCATCTTTAAATGAATCCACTCAAAGATGGCCAAAGTATAAAAAAGAGGTACTGGGGTGTCTTGACATTTCTAACTAGGCTACCATGAAACACTTTCACATCACAGTCCATGTCAAGCCCAGTTTCATGTTCCACTTTATATGGTTGGCATTATATTTTTTGGTCTGAAGATCTGGTATTCTCTGATCTTTTCTGTATTTTCCTTGGTTTGGTGCAGAGGTTATTGCTTCTCTTTTTGAGGATACATATAACATCAGGACATGCTAGGGAGGAAAAATTCCTTGATGAAATCAAGGACTGTTTGATGGAGCTGCTGGTTCAGGAGCCAATAAGAGGGGAAACAATTCTAGACCTTAGAGCAGGGGTGTCAAAGTCCCTCCTCAAGGGCCACAATCCAGTCAGGTTTTCAGGATTTCCCCAATGAATATGCATGAGATCTAAATATAAACCGGGATTTTGGGGCCAAAAAATTGGCCCAAAAATGGGGGTCCTGGTTTATATTCGGGTCATCCCCCAGTGACCACCCAAAACCCTCCCGGACTTCCTGCAGGCCTGCCTTAGGCCGGGACAGGAGGGATCCCTCCCGTCTCCTGCCTCGGCTGACACTAACAATTACCACTCTCCCTCCTTCCTTCACTCGCGTACCTGTTGGTTCCCTGGTGGTCCAGCGTATATCTCGCGATGAAATCCTCCAGAAGATTGTAAACATAAGTAGCCAGCAGCACACCCAGGCCGGCACACAGCAGTGAGCTTTTTGAGCTGGCGGCCGACCCTGCACCGCTCCTTGATAGGCTGCCACAAATTCTTGCAGGATTCACGGTTCTCAGAGCCTGGCAGAGAGGAGGGACAGTATTCAGAGCCTGGCAGGGAAGGGGGCTTGGTTCACAGCCTGGTAGGGAATGGGACTGAGTGCAGGGCAGGGAGGGAAGAGGGCTGGGTGTAGAACTTGGCAGGGAGGGGGGCTGAGTGCAGAACCTTGCAGAGGAGGGCATGACGATGGGGACATTGGGTGCAGATCCTGGCAGAGCATGGCACTTGAATATTAAGCCCCCTGACATATTCGGTCAACCATTTTTCCTCCTTTTGGGGGGAAAAAATGGGGGTCTCAACTTATATTCAGATCGACTTATATTCGAATATATATGGTAATTCCCTTCCAACAGGGGTCTCCTCTTACCATTAATTCACTGGTCAGGACAGCCCTCCCCATGTTCTGGAAGCTGCGAGGGCATTTACAAGTCAAAGTCAAGGATTTTAGTAGATCCATTAAAGGTCACTACTATCCTACCAACACAGAACCTTAGACGTCTCTACAACAATATTTTCTTCTCTTTATGTCTCACTCTCTCTTGCATTTCAGGTATGAAAACCATATTTAGTCTGACAAAGAAGAAAAAGTATGAGCTACGAGTGGACATGAGTGACTTTGAAAACAATACAGCATTTGCCAAGTATTCTTCATTCTCCATTTCCCCTAATTCTATCAATGGGGAGACAGATGGATTCAAGCTCTATGTCTCTGGATTCATTAATGGAGGTGCAGGTAAGAGTGTATAATGTGCAGAACTTATAAATATTCAGATACATATGTCTATGGATTGCCATATGTGACATGCGTGTGTGTGTACATAAGTACATAAGCTTCACCATACTGGGACAGACCGAAGGCCCATCAAGCCCAATTTCCTGCTTCCAACAATGGCCAATTCATATCACAGTGCCTGGCGAGATCCCAAAAGAGTAAAACAGATTTTATGCTGCTTATCCTAGAAATAAGCAGTGGATTTTCCCAAGAACATATTCATAATGGTTTATGGACTTTTCTTTCAAGAATGTGCCCAGAATTTTTAAAAACCCCACTAACTGCTTTTATCTCATTTTCTGGCAACAAATTCTAGAACTTAATAACAGGTTGCATGGATAATTATTTTCTCTGATTTGTTTTAAATGTACTACTTGGTAACTTCATTGTATGAGCCTTAGTCCTTGTGTGATAGGGTCCATCCAGTCCTGGTTTTCCTGGAACCCTATACAATCGGTACCATAACTAAACCACAAGAGAGTAAAGCGCGCTGACAATCCCGCACAGAAATTATGCGCGCCACATTCAAACATTTGTTGTTAGCAGTCTGAGGAAGGGGGGAATCCCCCCAGTAAACTGACAAGTGTTCATGCTTTCATTGGGGGGGGGCGAATCCCCCCTTCACTACATTGAAAACTACCGAATACCCACAAAACTAAGGAAAACGGCAGTTTTCAGTGTGGGAGATGTGTGTTCCCTTCACCCCCAATGGAAGCACAAACACTTATCAGTTTAGTGGGGGGGAGTTCCCCCCACCCTCCTCAGAGTGGTAACAGCAAGTGTTTGAGCACGACACGCATAAGTCCTGAGTGGGATTGGCGCGGTTTTGACACATCATCATATATTCACATACAAATACATTGATAAGATAATACAAAGCACTTTATTGGTTCATAAACTCTGAGTTCTGTTATTTCACTGACTCAGGGTAGGCAAAAGAGTCTTTTGGGTCAAGGAATATCAATATATCTCAGCAGTATAAGTCTCTTCAGCACAGAAGTATTTAACCAACCAGTAACTGGCTTACCTTACCAACACCTTTAACATCCAAATCTTCAATACATATAGCAGGCTTCTTACCCTGCCAGTCTCTCTTTGGAAACCTCTTGTCAACCATCATCTTGGCACTCTCAAGATACTTTCCAGTCCCTTTTAGGGCTCCCTTTCAGCCGACAACTAGGAAATGTTTCTCTGTGGAAGTCTCTTCCTTGGGACCTCTTCCTCTGGGACCTCTCTCTGGGCAGATATAATCCTCCCTGCATGAGTCCCACCCTTCTGACTCATCAGGGTGGCCTTCTCCTCCTTAAGGTGGCTCAGCACTGAGCTTTAGAGCTAAGTGCATTCTAGGATCTGTAGTTCTTCCATTCTTGAGCCAGCACCCACTATTGCCCAGCAAAATGGTAACATTAGTAAGGGAGAACCCCTTACTCTCTCATCTATCCTCCCCCTCAGCTCAACCTTAATAGGGTGAGTGCCTGTTTTCGTTAGGGGTCCCTTCCCGAAAGGTAGAGGGTAACTACCTCGAGTGACACCCAGGACCCCCAAACTTATTGGGAATCCCATAAGTAGCCCCAGGGCTACTGTTACGCAACAACATGCACTCTCCATTACTTCCACATTTTCACAGAAACAGGGCAAAGGAACCATTGGGCCTTGTCACACCAATTGTCCCAGACTGTCCAAGTCCCTGACTCAGTGACTGGCCATTGAATTGCGAACAGTAGGCCCCTGCCTCCATCTCTGGACTATAGTATATTCATAGACTCAGTTTCTAGGAAGCACCAGTGGTCCTCATCTTGAGACTAGGTATCAGCTTCATAAGTCCACATTTTTCCAGAATAAGGTATCTGCTGTCTCTACTTCATCACTAACCCATACAATTGGCTTGAAGTCCTTCATCCCATCCTCATGGATACTCGGGTCAAACTGCAGGCTCTCCTGGTCCCTTGACCTCTTCATAACTGTAGAAGGAATTCAACGACAATCTCCCAGATCCATTTGGACATTATGACATCATCTATCTTAACAGCACTTCATTCCTGATTTCCAACTTCTTTTTTTGAATGCCCAGTCAACATGCAGGGCCTCTCTTACTCAAGACTCTGTCCATTTTCTGAAGAAAAAGGCCTTGGCAGGTCAATCTTCCTCTATTCAGTAAGTTATAGTCCCCCTGTTGTGTGGAATGTCCTTGATAGCTCCTCTGGAGGGCTAGCGGATGGGTTTTTTGGTTGATAATGTGTTGTAAGTTTAGACATAGTGGTGGTCTGGGCGTTTAAACTGCTGAATGTAGAGGTATGCCATTCTCAAGAAAACCCTCATTTTGGACATTTTTTTTAAGAATGGACATTTTCCCTACTGTTACTTTCAGCATTTAGGGCCTTAGACTTTTTTTTTAATTATGCCCCTCTACGAATTCTCAAAAACCATAATGAAAAGCAATACTTATGGAGGCTATAATAAAATACAAATGTAAAATATAAATAGAATAATGAATACATAACAAATTAAATGTATAATAGATAAACTGATAGTCACTGTATGTTTTTTTAAAGATACAATGTACCAGAAGAGAGATAAAAAAACAATCAAATTGTTAAAACCATTTATCATACATTAATTAAACCAAATAGACCAAAATAAAGCAGTAAACTGAGGGCATTACATATTTCAATGTTAATAAATACATATATTAATCCAGCCTGCAAACGGCTAAGATAAAACATATTACAATATTAAAAGCATCATTCATTAATTTAATGGACATGTACAGAATTAAAAACATCATTCATTAATTTAATAAACACAAGCAAAACAAATAATATAAATAAACACAAGCAAAACAAATAATATAAATAAACTCAGCAATTTATTAATTAAATCTAATAGGTCCATGCAAAACAATAAACTCAGCAGCTGGCTGAGGACATTACAAATCACAATATTGATAAAAACCAGCGACTAGCTAAAATAATACATATTGCAGTATTAAGAACATCATTCAGTAATTAAACACATGCAAAACAATTAATATCAATAAACTCAGTGAACAGGCTAAAATGAATGTATATTACAATGTGTACTAGACCCCAACATGAAAACTAATATCAAATGGTGTATATTGATAAAACCAGCAACTTGCTAAAACATATTTGTTTTAATACAATATATAACAGCATTAAAAGATAAATAGAGCTCCAAGAAGATATGTGCAAAAATTACGGATCTTATGAGGGCAAATTGGATCAGCTTAACACGAAAAGTTCTTAAAAAAACAAACGTACCTGGGCAATGTCAGATGCTGTTTTAAGCAAACTTTCAATTTGCTAATACGGTACTGTGGATAATTAAAGATAATTTACAAAGTACTTTCTGTCAGGGCGACTAGATGAGTATTGGGCAATCAGACAACAATCGTTGCTATATATATACGGGTCTTACAACAACCTTCAAAACTCAGCAACGTTGATAACAAATGGATGAAGTGTAATATTTTAAAATATGTATATATATAAAATAGATAATGCATACAAGATGTATGGGCAAGCCAGTTCCCTCAATTGAACTATACTGAATAAAAATACTCTAATAAAAAATATGAGGAGTTATACCCACATGAATCCCTAAACAAGCATGAATTACGGCAACATCGTAAAACTGCCAAAATGAGTGCCTTAAAACCAAACATTCTTAATACAGTGACTGCATTCCTGATACAATGAAAATAAGCGATCTCACAATGTCTGTAAAAGTAAAAAAAAGTTATGCCGTGCTACGGTGTTGCTGAGCATGGAGAATTAAAAAACATCCTTTTAACAACACTTAAAATAAAAGTGTCTTAATACAAACAGCGGTGGTAAAATAGATGTTTCCACCTAACTACACTTGATAATTACACTTACTGAGAGAAACGTGATGACTAACAAACCGTGCTTGAATGAAAACTATCTAGGAACCCCACAGATACATCTTACAGTGCTGTCTAATGGGTGGAGCCATGCAAAGACATCAGAAAAAGATGGAATAACGTACTGGAGTCTTCTGAAAGAAGTGTAGGAGCCAAAAGGTGTCCTGGGCATTCTGGATTAACAAAGGGGAACTGCTAATGATATGATTTTATACACCAGAAAGGAGTTCTATGACATCACGTGAAAAATTGTACAAAACATATGTAAGAAGAACAAATTACTGCATTACACTGTAGAAACTAAACTGCCATACATAAATAAAAAAACGCTAAGGAAATGTGTAAATAACTGTATGTATCTTTTTAAAGTGACAACTAAAATTTGACTTTAAGCTAGTGATTGTCCAATACATGCTTGTTAGTGAACTCAAACGTATACATAAATTCAGACTGTTAATGTGATACATGATTGGTAATATGCACAAAGCTGAAAAAGAGGAAAAAAACCCACCTATAAATATAATGATATTTATGATCTATCCTGAAATGAAAACATTTATAAAGAATAAACTGTATATTTAAACACAGGGACCAAAAACAAAATCAAATGGAAAACAGTAAACTACATAAAGGGTCTCAGGTCCAGTTTCATATTTAAACCATATGGTGTAATTGTGTTGAAATCATGAATAAACCACTGTTCTTCCCTCAACAAAATGGTATCTGAATCTCCTCCTCTCTATTTCACTCTGATCACTTTCAGTATAAAAAATTCTAAATTCTCAATGCAATGACCCTTACCATACCTTTTTCTCAGTGTTTACATATACAGTGTTCCCCCTATCGTTCGTGGTCAGCGGTTCGCTGTCCCAGTCATTCGCGGTATTTTCCAACCATGAACCACCAACAAGGAGAGGACAGCTGGAGAGGCAGGAGAGAGCAGCCGGAGTGCCGGTGAGTGCAGGAAATCACTCGCTGTATGCTCCGACCACCTCTTCCTGCACTAAGTCGGACCTCACCAATCAGGAGCTGCTTATATAGGTTTAAAGGGGCAGATTCTGTAAAAGACATCTAACTTTAGGCATCAACTTAGGTGTCCAAATAAAGTGGATAATAAGCCAAATTAACCATTTTAACAAGCAATAATTTGAAGTTAGACATCCAAAGGCTGCGCGCAATTCACAAAATAGATGTCCACAATTTTGTGGACGCCCATCAGAAAAAGCTGCACCAAACGGGATAGGCTTGGGCATGGTATGGGTGTGGCTTCAAAATAGACATCCATTTACAGAATTGCATGCCATTCAGTATCCTAACACGTCTACCTAACACCTGAAATGTAGGTGTTGGAAGAGCAGGTCTACTTTTGAGCGTGAGTTGGGCATTAGTTGGGCACGAGTTAGGTGGATATGACTTAGACGTGACATAGGCGTGTCGGAGACTTCCGCGTATAGGTGAATGGGACTTTATTTTTGGAGTTATACAGGACTCCAGTTTGATATTAAGGTCGAAAGATGTTTAATAATGCAACACTTAAGCAAAACACGTGAAAAAAAATTATATATATTGTATACTAAACCTACTATTTTGGGGGGTAAAGAGGACTCCTCTTTGATAATAAAAGAAAAAAGATATTTAATAATGCATTATTCAAGCCTCATTTCGAAAAGGCTAAGAAAACACAACAGCTGTGGTTCAGAGCAAGTGGACAAGTTAAAAAGTGATAAATCACCTGGACCAGATGGTATATATCCCAGAGTACTAAAGGAACTCAAACATGAAATTTCTGACCTGCTGTCAGTGATCTGTTACCTGCTGCTAAAATTGTCTGTAGTAAGAACATAAGAACATAAGAACATAAGAAGTTGCCTCCGCTGAGGCAGACCAGAGGTCCATCTCGCCCAGCGGTCCGCTCCTGCGGCGGCCCACCAGGCCCACTGTCTGAACAGTGGTCTCTGACTAATTTTACAAATTACCTCTAATCCTATCCCTCTAACCTTACCTCTACTCTTATCTGTACCCCTCAATCCCTTTGTCCTCCAGGTACCTGTCCAGACCCTCCTTGAAGCCCTGTAGCGTGCTTCTGCCTATCACATCCTCCGGTAGCGCATTCCATGTATCCACCACCCTCTGGGTGAAAAAGAACTTCCTGGCATTTGTTCTAAACCCTTCCCCTCTCAATTTCTCTGAGTGCCCCTTGTACTTGTGGTTCCCCATAATTTGAAAAATCTATCCCTGTCCACTTTTTCTATGCCCTTCATGATCTTGAAGGTTTCTATCATGTCTCCTCTGAGTCGTCACTTTTCCAGCGAGAAAAGCCCCAGCTTTTTCAGTCTGTCAGTGTATGAGAGGTCCCCCATACCCTTTATTAGCTTAGTTGCTCTTCTCTGGACTCTCTCAAGTACCTCCATGTCCTTCTTGAGGTACGGCGACCAGTACTGGACACAGTACTCCAGGTGTGGGCGCACCAATGCACGATACAGTGGCAGGATGACTTCCTTCGTCCTGGTCGTGATACCTTTCTTAATGATACCCAACATTCTGTTCGCTTTCCTTGAGGCTGTGGCACACTGCGCCGACGCCTTCAATATTGTGTCTACCATCACTCCCAGGTCTCTTTCAAGGTTGCTCACCCCTAGCGGTGATCCCCCCATCTTGTAAGTGAACATCGGGTTCTTTTTCCCAACATGCATGACCTTGCATTTCCCTAACCTGAAGATTGGAGGGTGGCCAATATTACGCCAATTTTTAAAAAGAGTTCCAGTGGTGATCCAGGAAATTACAGACTGGTAAGCCTGACTTCAGTGCTGGGCAAAATGGTAGAAACAATTATAAAAAATAAAATTGTGGAACATGTAGACAGACCTGATTTAATGAGACAGAGCATGGTTTCAGTCAAAGAAGATCTTGCCTCACCAATTTACTTGACTTCTTTGAAGGTGTGAATAAACAAGTGGATAAAGGTGAGCCGGTTGATGTAGTGTATCTAGATTTTCAGAAAGCTTTTGATAAAGTTCCTCATGAGAGGCTCCTGAGAAAATTAAAAAAGGGATGGTTAACAAGACTAAGAATGTCATAATGCCCCTGTATCGCTCCATGATGTGACCTCATCTGGAGTATTCCGTTTAATTCTGGTCTCTTTATCTCAAGAAAGATATAGCGGCACTAGAAAAGGTCCAAAGAAGAGCGACCAAGATGATAAAGGGAATGGAACCCCTAATCTAATCTAATCTTCCATTTGTGAGTCACGCATACCTATACAGGCTCAAGGCGACAGATCAAAGAGGAAGGGGAAAGTAATGGGGGAAGGGGGCATGGAGAAGAAAGAGGAGGGACCTAGAAGTAGGGGGTGCTATATAGAATTGAAGACAATTAATTGTCAAAGAGGTGAGTCTTCAGGTTTTTTCTGAAAGTACTATAGTTTGTTTCTTTCCTGATAGTTTTTGGTAAGTCATTCCAGGTTTTTACACCCAGATAAGTTAGCATAGAGTGGAAAATTCATTTGCAGTGGAGGTATTTTGTGGATGGCAGGTTTAGTTGGATTCTGTTAAGGATTCTTTTTGATGTTGACCAAGCAGTAGAGAATAATTGAATAAGAGGGGCGGCTGAGTTTCCGTATAGAATCTGGTGTAGGATACATGATGATTTGAAAATTATCCGGTATGAAATTGAGAGCCAATGTAGTTGCTTGATGAAGGTTGTGATTGAATCAAATTTTTTTAATTTGTAGATTAGTCTAACGGCTGTGTTCTGGATGAACTGCAGTGTGCGGATGAGAGTAGTGTTGATGCCAAGGTAGACGGAGTTGCAATAGTCCAGTTGAGGTAGGACCATCATCTGAACGATAAGAGCAAAATAGTGTGGGTGGAAGTATGGTCTTGTGAGTTGCAGTTGATGCATAGTGTAGATGGTCTTTTTCCGAAGGTTAGAAATTTGTGGTTCCATTGTGAGAGTATCATCTAAGATGCATCCTAGTACCTTGGTGGATTTTTCCATGATGAGAGTGATGCCTGATGGAAGAGGAGGTTAGAAATGATATTCTGTTGTGCGGTGCAGAAACCAATGGCTTTGATCTTGGTTGCGTTCAGTTTCAGCTTGTTGTTCGTTGCCCAGGTTTGAATTTTATCTATATTGTTTGAGATTTTTTTCAGCAATATTAGGATAGTTTTTAGTTATGGGGGTGAGGAGAAGAATGTCATTGGTATAAGATAGTATAGTTTCATCTTCCATTTTGATGTGTCCCAGCGAGCTCATGAATAAATTGAATAGGATTGGGGATAATGGGGAGCCTTGTGGGACACCGCAGAATGCCTTCCAAGGTTTGGAGTATGATTCTTGCCTTTTGACCATGTATTCGTGATTTTGTAGGAAGTCGGTGAACCACTTTAGTACAGTCCCTGTTATTCCAATTTCTGAGAGTTTTGGTTAGGAGTAATTGGTAGTCCACTGAGTCGAAGGCTGCAGTGATATCAAATTGAAGCAGTATTGTCTGATGGCCCGAGCTTAGCAACTGTTTGATTTTAGTGGTTAGAGTGATGATGAGCTCGGTGCTG
The DNA here is from genome assembly GCF_902459505.1 of Geotrypetes seraphini. Classification (NCBI taxonomy): domain Eukaryota; kingdom Metazoa; phylum Chordata; class Amphibia; order Gymnophiona; family Dermophiidae; genus Geotrypetes; species Geotrypetes seraphini. The sequence continues at coordinate 104,060,206 of NC_047088.1, read as the reverse complement.
TGCTTTTTTACCAGAAGCTGTATTGGGATGTATTAAGGCATGAGTGTTGCTCTATGTATAAGGCTAGCTGCTTGCTGATATGGGACTCAAGGATTTTAATGAGGATCGGAATTAGAGAATGACATGGGGAAAAAATCTGTCCCCGTCACCACCCCGTCCCCGGCCCACCATCCTCTGCACCGCCCCGTCACCGCCGTTCCCTTCACCGCCTCGTCACCGTCACCGCCATCCCTTTCACCGCCCCGTCACCGCCACTGCCATCCCATTCACCGCCCCGTCACCGTCCCCGCTGCATCCATATAAGCCTTAGTACTGTAATATTTAGCTTATTCCTTTCTTATAAATCAAAGTTCCTGCTGCTGAACTAGAGAAAGAGATGTTCAGCTGGCAGGGCTTTGTTTATAAATTTTTATCAACACAATTAATATACTACTTTATCCTAAAGCAAAAAATAAATAAATAGAATTTTTTTTCTACCTTTGTTGTCTGATTTCTGCTTTCCACATCTTCTCATTCAATTCCTTCCATCCACTGTGTGTCTTCTCTCTGCATCTTCCATTTGCTGTTACTGTGCCTCTCCCTTCACCCCCCCCCCCAATTGGTCTAGCACCCATCTTCTTCCCTCCGCTCCCCCATAGTCTGGCATCTGTCTTCTTCCCACTCTGTCTTCCACATTTCCCTTCAGGGTCTGTTCCTCTCCACCCTCCTTCAATGTCTGTCCTATTCCTTTCCACCACCACCCTTCCCTCCCTCCTTTACCATCTGTTCCTTTCTACCACCCTTCAGCTCCTCTCGCGTGGCCTATCTATCTACCTTCCTCCCTCTTATTTTCATGGCACGTTACAACGTAATTTGTGCAAGCCACTGGAGCCTGCGAGCTCGGTCCCTGTCCCATCACCACAAACCATCTCGCTTCTGTGCTCCTATTTTCCCCATTTCTAATATCTCCCCTATGTATCTGCCATTGCCCCCCCCCTGTGTCCATATACCATCCCCATGGCATGTCCCCTTTATGTCTCTGTCCCTATGCCCCATGCACATAATTTCCCCTCTTTCTGTTACCTTCCTGTGTCCATATTTCCCCTATCTTCCTCTTCCATACCATTGTGTCTCTTCTTTTCAACCCCATCTAGCTTTTTTCCCTCTTTCTCCCCCCCCCCCTGCTTCTAGCATCTGGCTCACCTGCCTGTCTTTCCCTTTCTTTCCTGCTGTGGGTTTTTCTTTCCGTCTTCATCTCCTTGGCCCAGAATCCTTTTCCCTTTCACTCCCTCCTTCCAGTTTGAGCCGGGAACACGCGCGATTGCACGGTCCCCGCAGCCCCCACCCGCCTGCCTAATCGATCCTAGTGTTCAGCCAGCTCTCTCCCTTCTCCTCACCTTAGGTTTGCAGGCTTTCTTTTTCGGCGACCTGCACGCTTTCCCAAGGAGCCGCGCACGTGCGGCTGCTCAGTGTTCAATCTTCTGCTCTGCTGCAACTTCCTGTTTCCGGTTGCGTCAGAGCAGAAGATCGAAACTGAGCAGCAGCGAGTGCGCGGTTCTTTGATAGCGTGCGGGTCGCCGAAAAAGAAAACCTACAAACTAAGGTGAGGAGAAGGGAGAGAGCTGGCTAATCACTACGATCGATTGGGCAGGCGGGTGTGGGCTGCGGGGACCGCACGATCCTTCATGCCTCACTGCGGGGACAAGACCATTCACCGCTCCACGGGGCGGTGAATGGCCTTGTCCCCATTCCCGCAGCGATTGCTAGTTTTCGTTCCCCGTTTTGGCGGGTTACCCGCGGCTAAACGCGGTGGCCGCAGGTAAACCGCCACCGTGTCATTCTCTAATCGGAATGCCAACAATCGGTCTATAGATGGATGCTATGGAGAGGTCTGCTTGGGCTGTTTTCGGTATAGGGGTAAGACTAAAGTTAAAAAGGTTAGGGCTTTATAGCTTGAAAAAGAGACAGCTGAGGGGAGATATGATTGAAGTCTACAAAATTCTGCGTGGAGTAGAATTGGTTTAAGTGGATCGATTTTTCACTCTGTCAAAAATTACAAAGACTAGGGGACACTCGATGAAGTTACAGAGAAATACTTTTAAAACCAATAGGAGGAAATATTTTTTCACTCGGAGAATAGTTAAGCTCTGGAACGCATTTCCAGACATTGTAGTGGATAGTGTAGCTGATTTTAAGAAAGGTTTGGACAAGTTCCTGGAGGAAAAGTCCATAGTCTGTTATTGAGGATGACATGGGGGAAGCTACCGCTTGCTCTGGATCAGTAGTATGAAATGTTGCTACTGCTTGGCCAGGTACTAGGGACCTGGATTGGCCACCATGAGAACGGGCTACTGGGCTTTATGTCTGATCCATTAAGGTTATTCTTATGTTCTTATGACATGTCTGATGCACAATCATGATATCATTGTGACATCATCAATATGCACCTAGATGGCAGAATGTCATTAAAATATAATAGGAACCCCTAGCTAAGTTAAAGCTCCTGTAGCTGAGCAATTAAAGGCACTTCTTCCATCTTACACAGGTCATGGGTTCAAATCCACACAACTCCACCCTCCCCCCCCCCCCACCCCCCCCCCCACCCCCGGTATCTTTTTTTGTTCAAACAATTTTTATTGATGCAAACAACAACAAATACAACATTAAAATTTGTATAACAATGATGATGCATCAAATATAATAATATGATGAACATATTGATATGGTCAATATTACATACAACACCAAGGTGCTTAGTATAATAATGAGTCATATAGTAATACAAGAAACCGGTATATGTTGAAATCAGTTGTTTTAGTAAGTATGAGTATGCCTCAACCCCACCACTCCACCGCTGTGCTATCTCTTGACTGCGGAGAGAATTATGTGGCACTTCATCATTGGCTGCTCATAACCATATATTATATGCTACTATTCATTTCAAATATTTTTAAATATTTTTTAGAATATTTTTTGTTTTAATATAGTGAATGTACTTAGCTTATATGTTTAGCTGTTATCAGCCAATGCCTGGGAGTTTAACCCAACATGTTTCGCACCAACAGGCGCTGTGTCAAGGGTCTCCCTATGAAAAATCAGTAAAAAAGAGAACCATTAGTGTTATTTTGTCCTAACCGTCCCTCCTATTAAAATGTTCAATCTCGTTAGCTTAGAACTATAAATATAAACGCTTACCGAGGTCATGCGTGTCATCCTACTCAAATGGTATCCAGAGTAAGATGGCGGCAGCGTTCGGCCTCAGCATTTAAATACCCTTATTACATCATACAAACCCCCCCCCCCCCCCCGGAGAATCATTGGTCAAATCCCTAGCCAATCACCGACATCCACTCTATCTCACCATTCAATCCATACGGTTCCACCGTATTCAATGAAAAGATCTGTCTCTGTTCATTTAAATTGAGTTTCTTATGGTCTTTCCCACCATCCCTCCCTGTCACTTTATAAATGACCCGCCATCTCATATCCTCAACCTTATGACCACGCACCTTCCAATGGGCCACTAAGGGGGCCTGAGTTACATCATGCAGAATCCGTGATTTGTGTTCAGTAAGTCTTACACGGATCATCCTTGACGTGCGCCCCACATATAACAAGTCACAGGGGCACACAATCGCATATACTATGTCTTGAGAGGTGCAGTGGCATACCAAGGGGGGGTGCGGTCCGCCCCGGGTGCCAGCCCTAAGGGGGTGCTCCCGGCCTTGCCGTTCAGTCCCCCCCCACCCCCGAAGGACCGCTCGCACCACCTATGAAGCAGCCCGCAGCAGGATCGCGACGTCAGCGATCCCTGAGTTGCTTGGGCACTGCTTCCTGCGCCACGGTCCCGCCCCTCCTCTGATGTCAGAGGAGGGGTGGGACCAAGGCGCAGGAAGCAGCGCCTAAGCAGCGCAGGGATCGCTGACGTCGCGATCCTGCTGCGGCTGCTTCATAGGTGGTGCGGGGAGGCCAGGCGGGCGAGCGGTCCTTCGGGGTGGGTCGGGGCATCAGGCCTTCAGGGTGGGGTGGGCGGGCAGGCAGGCAGGCAGGCTTTCAAGGAGGAGGGGGGTGACAGGCAGGCAGGCAGGCCTTCAAGGGGGAGGCAGGCCTTCAAGGGGGGGGACAGGCAGGCCTTCAAGGGGGAGGCAGGCCTTCAAGGGGGGGACAGGCCTTCGGGGGGGGTGTGCAGACCTTCAAGGGGTGCAGGCCTTCAAGGGGGAGGGACAGGCCTTCAAGGGGGGGCAGGCAGGCCTTCAAGGGGGGGACAGGCCTACAAGGGGGTGGGACAGGCCTACAAGGGGGTGGAACAGGCCTTCAAGGGGGGGACAGGCCTTCGGGGGGGTGCAGGCCTTCAGGAGGGGGTGCAGACCTTCAAGGGGGTGCAGACCTTCAAGGGGGGGACAGGCCATCAAGGGGGGACAGGCAGGCAGGCCTTCAAGGGGGGGACAGGCCTACAAAGGGGGGACAGGCCTTCAAGGGGGGGACAGGCCTACAAGGGGGTTGGACAGGCCTTCAAGGGGGGTGCAGGCCTTCAAGGGGGGACAGCAGACCTTTAAGGGGGGGACAGGCCTTTGAGGGGGACCCTGGTTTAGAAGTACACGGAGGGAAGGGGGTGTTCAAAGAGACATGCATATGCCAAACTTTGGGGGGGGGGAAGAAATAATGGGTCTGAAAATAGAGGAGAGGGAGAGAGATGATAGACCATGGGATTTAGGGAGGGAGGGAAGGAACAAAAAGGGAGAGAAATTGGACACAAGGGATGGTGTGGAGGAGGGATAGAGATACTGGATAGGAGGGTAATTGGGAAAAGAAAGGGAGAGATAGTGGACTCTGGGGTGGTGGGGAAGGAGGGAGAGATGCCGGATGAAAGGGTAGTTAAGAAAAGGTGGATGTGTGGAGGGAGATGAAAAAAAGGAAAGATACCAGACTTCCTGGGGAGGGAAGGGAAATGGAAAGGGAGGACAGAGTTGGCAGATGGATGGTTAGCATGCAGAAAGAAGGAGACCCTGGCAAGCAAGTTATCAGAAGAAAACCAGAGCCTTGGACCAACAAGATTTGAAATATAACCAGACAATAAAAGGTAGAAAAATTAATTTTATTTTCTGTTTTGTGATTACAATATGTCAGATTTGAAATGTGTATCCTGCCAGAGCTGGTGTTGGACTGCAAACGTGAGCTAGGATTTAACAGAGAGAGGAAAAGTCCTTTTTGTTTCTTTATTTTATTTACACCACAGCGCCAGTGTGGTTAGGAGAAGCCAAAGGGGGTGAAAAAGCTATAAAATCCACCAGGAGTTTTGAAAAAAATCACCCAACTGGGCAGGAAAATTGAATTGAAAAACCAATTCAATAGGCTGAATCAAATTGAAATTTTTTTCCTGAATCTGGCAGCATTAGTTTGCGCTACTGTCTTAGACTTTAGGACCTGGGATTGGGGAGAGATGGCATCCTCAGTACTTTATAATGCAAGTGAAACGAGGATTTGGTCAGACTTTTGAAGGGTCTGCAGAAAAAAAATATTGTATAGGCCGGGGACATGAGACAGCAGGAAATGGGAACTTTTCTTCCTTCTATTTTTGTGAATGGAAAGGCTGAGGATGTCAGAGAGTTCAGTTAAAATATGTGCTTTATAAGAAAATATAATAATGTGTTTTATAAAGTTTATAGCATAGCTGGCCTACCCAGTGAGGTGTTCCTAGTGGTGGTGGTGGCAGCGTGTCAATGTGTTGAGAGGAAGAGGTGGTCTGGGAAATTCTGCTGAGCAAACTCCGGGACCATTTCCACCCCCCAGTTAGTCCACTCCACTCAACTGGTTCACACACTGAGTGGGTCTTTGGGTGTTGTTTTGGGATCTCTTCCAGTGGTTTATCAGTATCTCCTTCTGGTCCAAGGAAGGAAACTTTGTTATCCTTAGCATTGACCTACAGAATATGTTTGTAACAGCGTTGCTTGTGTGGCATTAGGCTATGTAGTGATCGAAAGAAAAAAAACAGACCTTTGCACATTTTTGCACTATATGGTGTGTGTATGAGGAGATTCACATTTCCTGCACAGCTAAGTCCATGTGAAGTTACCTTGTGCTGTATTTGACATCTAGCAAGGTCTCTGTTTGAAAGGAAAGATCTAAACTTAAAAATGAAGTGGCCAGAAGTTATGGTAAAAGCAGATAGTGTAGCTGGTTTTAAGAAAGATTTGGACAAATTCCTGGAGGAAAAGTCCATAATCTGTTATTAAGACATGGGGGAAGTGTCTGCTTGCCCTGGATCGGTAGCATGGAATGTTGCTACTCTTTGGGTTTTGACCAGGTATTAGTGTCCTGGATTGGCTACCATGAGAATGGGTTACTGGACATGATGGACCATTGGTCTGATCCAGTTAGGCTATTCTTATGTTATGTTCTCATTTGTAGGGGCCTTTGTTTTCACTTCTTATTTTAATGTATTTTTTTTCTGAGAACTTATCAGTGTTTTTTATAATGGGAACAAAAATGGAAGAGAATTAATGTGTGTGGAATGGGGGGGTAACTAATTTCTTCAGCTAAATAATTCAATCCACCTCAACCAGACATAGAAGAACTCACGCACCATTCACACACCCTCCAACCAAAAACGTCAAAAGAAAAAAACTGTTCAACAATCTCCTAGCCATTCGAGCTGCAACACTCGACCCCCAACCTACAAACTACCTCGACCTTGACCTCGACCACAAACTACAAAACCTTCAAAAAAGAAATAAAAACCCTTCTATTTAAAAAACACATAAAACCGAACTAACACAATCAGAACTGTCCCAAGCATCACCTGCAATTATTCCATATGTACTTCTGATGTCATGACAATTCAGACATAATTTATGTTATGTTATATTTGGAATATAAGAAAATTTTCACTGCCTGTTTCTATTCTGACCATTTATTCCGTTTCATGGTCATTACAAAAAATATTTTTTTACATGGGGGGGGGTGTCAAAAAATGATGGGCCCCGGGTGCCAAATACCCTAGGTACGCCACTGGAGAGGTGCAGTCCGTGTCAGCCTTAAAGTACAAAATCACGTCCCTCCCTGGAACCTTCCAAGATTCTCCCTCAATGGTAGATGAATACCATTGGCATTTCTTACATCCCTTATGCTGTCCTCCCACCCTCCTAAACATCGTCCCATATTTTTGGAAATTACATTTCTGTGCTAGTGTGGTGCCCCTCGTATATGCGATCCTAGGAAACTGCTGTAAAGCTTGGTGGGTCTGGACAATGTACCAGTGTCTTCTCATCCTTGCCACCACCTTCTTAACCACCCTAGAGTACGGGAGCACGCAAGTGAGGACCTCACTTTCAGTGTCTTGAGGTGTATTTGATTCCTGAAGGAGGAGTTCACGTTGGGCAAATCTAGCCCTCAAATAGGCCTGCCTAATAGCTTTTTATGGGTACCCCCTCTGCCTAAATCTTTCAGACAGAAATTTGGCTTGATTCTTAAATTCTCCTAGGGAGGAACATATGCGGCGAATCCGTAAAAACTGAGCTATAGGTAGGTTAAAGCGTAGTTTAAAAGGGTGAAAGCTGTCAAAGTGGAGGACAGTGTTTTTCATAATGGATTTCCTATACAGGGAAGTGTATGTATGCCCCTCCTTGACCAAAATCGCGATGCCTAAAAACTCTATATATGTGTTGTGGCATGTCATTGTGAACTTAATGTTAGAATCTACTGAATTCAGGTGGGTCAAAAACTGGTCTATAGTCTATACGAGATTGTGAACCATGTGCTCGAGACACATGGGTATAATCTTTCTCAGAACCATGTAGAACCCTCCAAGGGTCTATTAATTCCAGATTTTCACTAAATTTTTGGAGTTCCCTCTCCCCTACCCAATGCAAAGCACTCCCTGGCCCCATACAATCCAAACTAGAATCATAAACAGCATTAAAGTCTCCCCCAATAATTAAAGAGACCTGAGTAAAAGGTAACAATAAGCAAGTTAATTTGGCATAAAATGCCGGATCATTGTCATTAGGAGCATATACACAGCAAAATACAAAATTTTGCTGCGCTATCACCCCTTGACAGAGCACTTATTGTCCCTCACCATCCTTAGACAAAATTTGTAGATTTTCCAAAAGACCCTTACGAAACAAAATCACTACTCCTCTGTGTTTTTTTTGTGCAGAAGCTGCCACACATTCCCCCACCCACCATTGCTTTAATTTCGAATGTTCAAGATCAGTCAAATGAGTCTCCTGAAGAAAGGCCACGTCCACTTTATGACGCTGTAATTGTTGCAATATTATTGAACATTTAATGGGGGAATTGATTCCCCCCACATTCGAAGTTACAAAATTAACCAGGATCCATTTTTATTAACCTTTTCACATCTTCTTCCAACATTACCTGTGTAACCCGGTCACCCCAGCCACTGACCAGGCTCCACCAGAACACCAGCTGACCATCCGGAATCAAAGTTAAATAGAGAGCACCATCTCCCCTCTCCTATACCCCTATTCCCAACCCATCCCTCATTACCCCTCTATTATCTCCCTCCCCACTAAACCCTACCCAGAATTGCATCTCAAGACCTTCCATACAGATCTCAAGATTTTTAAGAAAGAAGTAACTTCACCATCCCAGCCACCACCTATTATACATTATACACTCCCTACCACAAACAATCTTCAATCCCATCAACACATATTTTATTCAAAAATAGCACACATACTTCCAAATCTCACTACTTTTTAACTACTAAAACAGTTCTCCAATCATCCACCATTCCACCCAAAAACAAACAAACCCACAAACACAATCACTCACCCTATACACAACTTTCAAAATACACAAACATCCAAACCAAATAACAACTGTTTCACACCAGTCATCTTGAAGACACACTGCATCCTGAATTTTTCGCTGTACATCCTCTTGTTTGACGCCGCCATCCAGAAAGTCTAGATATATCCTTTCCTCGATCATCAACCTGTCCTCTCTCTGGGAGATTAGGAGCACCCAAGTTTTGTAACTCTGACCAAGCTTCAACTACTGTTCGAACCCGCTTAGTCGTGTTCCCCACTGTTAGAGCCAAGGCGAATGGAAAAAGCCATCTATATTTAATACCCTCTCTGTGAAGATAGGTTGTCACTTCTTGCGGTTCATAGTCTAAAGCGCGCGAGGACAAAGGTGCGCCAACAACTGAGTGCGGACAACTAAGCGCAGGATTTCATCGTGCCGAAGAAAAACCGTATTTTAAAGGGCTCCGACCCCACTTTACTTAATAGAGATCGCACTGGCGTTGTGGGGCATTTGGGGGGTTGTAACCCCCCTCATTATACTGGAAACTTAACTTTTTCCCTGTTTTTTAGGGAAAAAGTTGTTTTCAGTATAATGTGGGGGATTACACCTCCCCCACATGGCAGCGTGAGGCAGTGCGATCCAGCACGATCCCTATTAAGTAGAGTGGGGGGTTCCCCCCACCCACCCCCGTCAAAGCCCTTTAAAATACGGGTTTTCTTCGGCGCGATTAAGCCCTGCGCTCAGTTGTCCACACTCGGTTGTCGGCGCACCTTTGTCCTCGCGCGCTTTTGACCCGTCACCCTTCTTGCATATCCTTCCTTTTTTGCAAGCGCTATATCCTGATAAATGTTCACTCACAAATTATTCCATCTATAATCCTTTTGATTTTGCGCTGCATTAAAAATTTCCTCCTTCATCCGAAATGTCACGAGGCAATATAGAGTTAGTACGTCCCAGAGCCCTATGTGCTCTTTCTATTTCAAGTTCCAGAAGCTTCTCTTCATCTGCCTTAGCACCAGTGAGAATATCCGTACAAATGGCCAATGCCGTTCTGCGGGTATCCAAATAAGCATGTTCTTTTTGGTCTCATAAGAGAGTATGGGTTGTGGACTTTGTCATTTACATTTGCACTCTGTTGTTTCCAGGATACAAAAGGAAACTTTATTTTTTCCCTGCGATGGCTATGATCTCCTAATGTATCATCTTACAATGCAAGAACCCCTGCTTAAAAGAAATCTGCTGTAGCTCAGTAGTTAAAGGGACTTCTGCCCAAGATGGTGGGTCCAAATCCCTAGTATAGTCAAGAACCCCAGAAGATATTCCTCTTTATTTTTTAGTGACATTCTTCCATCTAGGTGCATATTGATGATGTCACAATGATGTCAAGATTGTGCATCAGACATGTCCACTTGCTCTGAAACCCAGCCATTGTGAGTATGGATTCTCTTCTTATTTTATTAGCCTTTTGGGAATGAGGTTCAGTATGCTATATATTTTTATGTGCTAGAAGGTTTAGTATATAATACAGTCAAACCTTGGTTTGCGAGTAATGCGGTTTGCAAGTGTTTTGTAAGATGAGCAAAACACTCGAGCAAACTAACTCACAAACCAAGCATTGACTCGATTTGCAAGCCCTCCACCCCGGGAACCAGCTTTGTTGCTCCCCCGAGGCCACCGGCGCTGCTCCCTCCCTTCTCAATCACCTACTCCCCCCCCCCCCCCCACATACTGACCCCCCATTACCCGTGCGCCATGATTATCATGGAGAGGGTGAGAGTCAGAAGGCCTTGAGCATGCGCAGATGCTCAAGGCCCAGCAGAGAACCGGCAGCAGGCACTTTCAACACCGGCGGCGCACGGGTAAGGACAGGGCCAGTCAGTGGGGCGGGAAGCAATCATGAAGGAGGGAGCAGCACCGGTGGCCTCGGGGGAGCAACAAAGCCAGTTTCGGAGGTCGGGTCGGGTGTCAGCTCGGGTCGGGTCGGAGAGATGTACCTACCGATATTACGTCAGTGGAACAAATCATCCGAATTGCCATTATGGCCTATGGAGAAAGTTGCTTTGATATACGAGCACTTTGGATTGCGAGCATGCTTCTGGAATGAATTATGCTCGCAAACCAAGGTACCACTGTATATATTTTTTTTCCATGTGCTTTGGCTAAGTAATGCATTATTAAACCTCTTTTGACCTTAATATCAAACTGGAGTCCTCTATACCACAAAATATAAAGTCCCGTTCACCTATATGCGGACACCTCTGGCATGCCTAAGAGACACCTAAGTTGCGTCCACTTAACTTTTGTAAGGAGTCCTCTTTCCACCAAAAAATAGAGGATTTAGTATGCAAGCGCTATGGCTCTCATATATATATTATATATATATATTTATATATATCCTAGTAAAATATATATATATATATATATTTTTTCATGTACTTTAATTGAGGAACTTAGAGGCCAAAAGAGGAACTGGACAAGTGTTGAAGGTACATGTTTGATATTTATCCTAGTAAAATGACTGCTTGGAAATAAAGAGGATATAAGCTTGGCTTTGGAATTGGCATGCGATTTACTATCTGAATGTGTGTGGTGCAGTGGTTAGAGCTACAGCCTTAGCACCCTGATGTTGTTGGTTCCAATCACACACTGCTCCTTGTGACCATGGGCAACCGGAACAGAAGAGAAATATGATAAAGGAGCCAAATTTAAATATCACGTGAGATATAAATAAATAAAATATAATAGTGGTACCAGCATTTTACTGCATACAATTTTAATGTAAAAATGTTTTAATATATCTTTCCCCTCGTTAAAAGGCGTCATGTATGCAGGTAAATTAGGGAAATCCCTTTCTTCAAATTCACTGAGCTTTGGAATAACCTCCCTGCCCCGCTGCGGAACCTAGGCTCATTCCAATAATTCCGAAAGCATCTGAAAACCTGGCTTTTCTCCAAAACATAAAGCTATCTATTTAAAATGTAAAGCTAGCTATCCTCTTCATAACTTCTAATTTCTTATTTTGTCTTTCCCTCATTTATTGAATTACCTGTAAACCGTGCCGAGCTCTATCTTTATGGAGATGATGCTAACACACGATAACGTTGTAAACGTTAGTAGGACGTTTATGTAACACCTAAAAGATGATTGTGCAAAGGACATCTAACAATATAGACACGCTTAGATTTGCTCAGCACCGCAATTCTCTATAGGGTGATTCAGGGTGGATACGCTCAGCTGCAGACACTTTATAGAGTAAAACCAATGCTCCTTCCATATGATTTTTGTTCAGTAGTTCAAGCACTGATTTTGACTCATTTAGACTACTGTAATATACTTTATTTGGGCTTGATAAAGGTCAAGTGTAAAGCATTACAACAATTGATTAACTCAGCGGCTAGATTGATGTTGGGTATTTCATGCAGAGAACACATTACTCCGTTGTTAAAGAAACTGCATTGGTTTCCGGTGGCTCAACGGGTTTGTTTTAAGATGCTGTCAGTAGTTCATCAGAGTTTATATGGCTATGTGCCAGTGAACTATCAGAATTTGTGGGAGGTGTATCAGCTGGTACTATGAGACTGACCTCTATGAAGGAAAATGTTGTCCGATATATTAAATGTAGAACAGCAATGATGTTCGTGGCTGGAGTGAAATTGTGGAATCATCTTCCCGGCATCCTGAGGACCTATTCTGATCGGCTATAAGTTCAGAAAAATGTTAAAGACCGAACTATATTTTGAGGCCTTTTTCTGATTTTGTGTTGCAAGTTAGTCAGGATATCTTGAATTGTGATTAAGATGATTTAATGTAGCATAGTTTGCTAATATATTGCATCCCCAGTTTTTGAGGGATACTGCTAATAAGTGATTGTGCTGTAATTGAAGATGTTTTTTATGTATTTTGTCTGGAACTATTGTGAATGTTTTATTGTTAACCACTTAGGGATAGGCGGTCTAAAAATTTTAGAAATAAATAAATTATAGAATTGTGCTCAGCATTCTGCTCCTGGATATCTAAACGATGTCTAACTTTTAGATGTCCTTTACAGGATCTGCCCCAAAATGTTTATTTGCAATGTCCTATGGCCAGTGTCCCACAAACATTCGGTGCTGCAGCACACTAAATCCAGTGCCACGGCCGTAAGGCATCCAGAAATGCGCGGATGTTGATGCAATGATGTCACGTGCATGCATGACATCATCACATTGTCATCCGTGCATGCACAGAAGCCCTCTGGCTGCGATCCTGAACCTGTCACTGCACTGGTGGAGGATCCTGGAGGAGAGGAGGTGTGGGGAGAGGAGGAGAGACACTGACGAGAAGGCACACCTGGAATCTGCAGTGGCACAGTTTGTGATACACTGCCCTAGGCTCATAAAATTACATAAAATCATGTTTCTGCTATGAGTGGGGGATGCGATGAAGAGCATTAGGACTGCGGGGACAGAGGGGATAGGGATGAAAACTGCAGGGACAGGGAGGGGACGGGGATGAAAAATGCACTTCACTTCAGGGATGGTGAGGGGAAGGGATGAAAATGCAGGGATGGGGATTAATTTATGTTCCCGCATCACTCCTACAAGCTTCAATATGTTACTTTTTCCATGCAGTAACTAGTACAGTAATGCTAATATATTATTTTTACAAACTAACTTGCCCAACACTGATCAAAACATACAACAGGGTGATATAACTGGGCAGAAGCCTCTTCTGCCCAGTTAAATCACTTGAATTATTGATCCCATAATTATTGAAAAATATAACAAACACAAGAGGTCTTACAGGAATGCAAATCTCTGGGTTATCCCAGGTCAACTACTGACACCATACATCTCTCATTATTTTTCTTTATTCTAATAGGAGATTGCTTATCAGGACACAATGGATATAATTTCTCCACCTTTGACCGTGACCAGGATAAAAGCACTGACAACTGTGCAAACATTTTTGGGGGAGCCTTCTGGTATAGTGCTTGTCATTGCACAAACCCTAATGGGTTGTACTTACGTGGACATCATACCAGCTATGCAAATGGAATGAATTGGAGTGCCTGGAGGGGTTACTTTTATTCCATGCATACTATGGAATTCAAGACACGACCTGTATAATGATATGCAAAATTATTTACCCCCTCCTGATTCCCCTACTATTGCATATATGTCATACTGAATGGTTCTAATCTTTAAACAAAATGTATTAGACAAAAGGAACCTTAGTAAATACAAAACACAGTTTTTAAATTGTAGCTTCATTTATTTAAGGAACAAACTTATTCAACACTCATATTACTCATGTGAAAAAGTAACTGTCCCTTAAACTTGGTTACAATTAATTTAGCAGCAATAATTGCAACCAAAGCTTTCTACAATTTGTTATCATTCTTTCACATCGCTGTTGAGAAATTTTATTCCATTCTTCTTTGCAGAACTGCTTTAATCAGACACATTCATAGGTTATCATGCATGAACTGCTCGTCTCAGGTCCTGACTCCTGCCTCCTGCCTCAACATCTTTATTGAGTTCCAAACCAAAACTTTGACTAGGCCAGTCCAAAACTTTCATTTCGTTTCTCCTAAGCTACTCAGACTTGTTTTCATGTTTTGGATCATTGGGATTTAAGGGAGAGTAGCAAAGTGGAAACTGCTACTATCTACGAATAACATCAATTCTTGCCTCACATTTGCAGAAATACTCCTGGATGATCCTCTAGTCTTTTGAGATAATGTCCTGTGCACAGATGAGGCAAAAATGGAACTTTTTGGACAACACAGGTCCCATTATGTCTGGCATAAATCATATACAGCATTCCAAGTAAGAACATCATACCAATGGTCAAACATGGCAGTACGGTGTGATAGTGGTAGTGTAAACCCTATAGCACCTAATAGCAAGGGAGGCATACATGTGGGAGAAGAATGGTCAGGACATAGACATCTCCCACTTTTGCGTGTACCATACAGATTAGTAAATAACATGTACCCTGGGTATATTTATGTGCTCACTGTTACAGCAGGTCTGTAGCTAGTGTAATAGCAGGCATGTAAATTGTAGGTATATCTATGCTGACCTATGCTAACATTCTGTGGAATCTGTGGATCTATGGTGCCTCAGGAGATAAAGCTTGCCATTGGAGGCACCATGAATTCCGTATTGTACCAGAAATTCTTAACAAAAATGTCTAATCATCAGTGAGGCTTGCATATCTTTGGATGTTTTATTATTTTACTTATTTATATACCACTTATAACCTAAGTGGTGTACATTCAGGTACTCAAGCACTTTTCCCTATCTGTCCTGGCAGGCTCACACTCTATCTAATATCAGGGGCAATTAAGTGACTTGCATGGGATTTGAACTCACAACCTCAGGGTGCTGAGGCTGTAGCTCTAACCACTGTGTCACACTGAGAAGCTTTGTGATTTCCTAGATGAACTGTTGCTATACCCTTTGGCCATGCCTTGGAAGATTCACCACTGCTCCAAGTCTTCTCCATTTGGAGATAATGGCTCTTAATGTGGTTGAGTGGATTCCTGGAACTTTAAAAATAGTTGGATAACTTTGTTGTTCAAATAAATGAAATATTTAAAAAATATTCAGGTTCCCTTTGTCTTCTATTACATTTTGTATAAAGATCAGAAACTATTAAATGAACATATATGAAATAATGGGGAATATCAGGAGGATAAATTATTTTTCACACTATTCTATGTTAAAAATGTTTTCACACATATACTTGGAACTTTGAATATTCTTCTATATCCTTAAAATGCATTTAATTGATCCTTTCCAAATAAGGCCTACGTCTGTAAATGTATGAATCTTCTATGTCTTCTATATCTATTCAGTTTAATGCTTATAATCTATCTCCATATCTATCTATCTGGAGGTCAATATTCAAAATGATGTATGCATGAATGCTTAAATTATGGGGCTGAACAGCACATATTTGCCTGGACATCTCAACATCCAGGCAAACATTATGCAGATAAGAACATGATAAGAACATACATAATATGCCATACGGAATTAGAATAAAAGCCCATCAAATCTACTATTCTGTCTTTGATAGTATCTAATAATAATAATAATAACTTTATTCTTGTATACCACCACACCATATTAGTTCTAGGCAGTTTACATCAAGAGGACTGTTACAAAACAGTGATCATTACATATCATATGGTACAGCTGTGATATTCGAGTTACAAATCATTTTGGTCAATTAACATTTCACAATATCTATCCAGTAACAAATTTATCAAATACATAAGTTTTCAATAACCTTCTAAAAGAATAGCATGACTGGGTTTGAGGCAACAGTGTATTTCACCATGTATTTGTTTATCCTGCTTGATAGACTAATGTTTTTTTCTAAAAATCTCTCATAGGCCAGATATACCTAGCTAGATCTCAAGGATACATCCCATATTACTATGAGAAAAGAAGTGGTTTTCCCAAGAACATATGGGCTATAATGGTTTATGGACTTTTCATCAAGGAACTTGTCTAGACCCACGGGGCCTCCTTTTACGAAACTACAATAGCAGTTTCTAGCGCGGGGAGCTGCGCTGAATGGCCCGAGCTGCTCCTGACGCTCATTGAGTTCCTATGAGTGTCAGGAGCAGCAAGGGCCATTCAGCGTGGCTCCCCATGCTAGAAACTGCTATCGCAGAGACCAGTTAGCAACTGCTTTGACCACATCTTCCATCAACAAGTTCCATGAATTAATTGTACTCTGAGTGAAAAAATTTTTTTCTCAGATGTGTTTTCCGCAGATGTATTACCTATCAATTTTCTGGAGTATCCCCTCTTTTTAAAAAAAAAATGTAACCCCTTTTTATTGAATTATTTGCCTCAGAATCTTAGAGAAAAACTGTCTTATGCTCGGTTCTGGAGATGCCTAAAAGCTCTTTTTTCTTTGCATGCTTTTAGAGCAGGGAACTCCGGTCCTTGAGAGCCATATTCCAGTCAAGTTTTCAGGATTTTTCCAATGAAAATGCATTGAAAGCAGTGCATGCAAATAGATCTCATGCATATTCATTGGGGAAATCCTGAAAACCCGACTGGAATATGGCTCTTGAGGACTGGAGTTCCCTACCTCTGTTTTAGGGTATCATTGCCAGATGAATGAGATGGTAGAGTTTAGAGGACTCTGTGGATTTCAGAGAATATGTAAGAGATTGAATTGAGATTTTCTGCAGTTTGAATATATGAAATGTGTATGAGAAGGAATTCTTTTCTCTGTAATTTGAATATTTTCTGAGGTTGGCTTTCAGTGGGTTCCTTTTCTATTAATGATGGAGTTCTTTTCACTCTTTCATGTTTTTTAATTCATTGTACACTGCTGTTTTAACCTTCAGTAGGAAAGCTATATATTAAATTTAAATAAACCTGTACATCTATAAGCAACCATTCCCTGTTTATCAGTTCTACCCCACTCATGGTTTTATAGACTTCCATCACAGGCAACTCTTAACTAACATATATAGACTTCTTCATGAGGAACAATCCACAAGTGCCACTGAGAGGATGCACAGCAACCACAGTGAGCCCAAAATCAGAGGCAAAGGACCGAGGTTCCATATCACAACAGGAGTGTCCAAAGTCACACAAAATGGAACCAGGACTTAGATCCAGGAGATAAAAATATGCAATGCTGTATTAAAAATTATAACAAAGTGCACACTGGAAACTTGGCCCTACATGGGCCATGTTTCGGCAAAAGATTGCCTTCCTCAGGGGTCCTGTGCCTGTATCAAAGCAGCATTAGATTCTATGAGCAATAGAGGTAAATGTCTGAACGCAAAGCTGGGGGCAAATCCTTCTGGAAAAACCAACTGGCTGGCTATCATTGCCAGAAAAATGAGATGGTAGAGTTTAGAGGACTCTGGATTTCAGAGAATATGTTTGAGATTGAATTGAGATTTTTTTATAATTTGAACATATGAAGTGTGTAATGAGAAGGGATTCTTTTCTCTGTAGTTTGAATATTTTCTGGCGTTGGCTTTTGGTAATTTCCTTTTCTATTATTGATGGAGTTCTTTTCACTCTTTTTTTTTTTTTTTATTCATTGTACACTGCTGTTTTAACCTTCAGTAGGAAAGCTGTATATTAAGTTTCCATAAACCTGTACAATTATAAGCAACCATTCCCTGTTTATCAATTCTACCCCACTCATGGTTTTATAGACCTCCATCTCAAGCATCTCTTAACTAACCTATGTAGACTTCTTCGTGAGGGAGCCATTTCATCCTCTTTATAATTTTGCTAGTCCTCTTTTTCTTTTCTAGTACTGCTATAATATTTTTGAGATAAAATAACCAGAACTGCACATAATATGCAAGATATGCTCAAACCATTGATTATTCTCTATTCTTGTCCAAATAACTGCTAGTATTTAATTTGCTTTTAGAGCTGCCATGGCTGAGGATTTCAAGGTACAGGTTCACAATCCTTTATCCGAAATGCTCAGGACCAGAGACATTTCGGATTTTAGAAATTTTGGGGTTTTGGAATAATATGTCACCAGTAACAGTAGCGATTCAGATTTGTTGCATGCTGCAGCCCTGCAGGCTTCTCTCTGCCACCTCCTGCCTTGCCGACATCACTTCCTCTTTCCTTTCTGGCTGGATGTGATAGAGTGAAGCATGTGGGGCTGCAGCAGGCAATGAATATGAATCACTGTGGCCACTGGCAACACTTCAGAGGTACACCAGTGTGAGCTAAGATCAGGGCAGGATTAATTTGTCGAGGGCCCCTAGGCACACAAGTACACTGGGCCCCCTGCCCCGCCCCACCACACCATGCGCCCAGGCGAAAACAGGAAGCTGCATCAGAGGAAAGCTTTGGGCAAGCAGCACCGCTTGCACAATTACAGTTCCCGTTGCTTTTCTTACCCGCGTTGCTTGCTTGTCTTACTTTCCGTCGAAGGGGGGAGGGACCCATCGCCGTTTGGAAAAAACAATGTTGATGCCCTCCTTCACGTGCCTACTTGGCCTATTGGTTAATCCTGCCCTGGCTAAGATGAAAAAACTGAACTACTATCAGCTTAGAGTGACGTCTTTAAAGTGACTTTGGGGCCAAGTTTGATGCTTAAAGTAAGTTTTATTGTACAAATTAATAATTCAACCATGTTACAAAAATCAGGGTTTGGAGCTTTTCAGATTTTAGAATTTCAAATAAAGGATCTCTTATCTGTATTGTCTTCAAAGATTTTAAGATCCTTCTCTTCAGTGATCATTCCTACTATGGAAACCAGCTTTATGGGGATAATTTGATAAGATCCACATAGTTTTATGTATTTATTTAATTTGTTTTATATCCCATTGTCCCTAAAGAGCTCAGAACGAGTTACAGGTTAAATAGTATACATAATTTCAGTACAAGTTTATGACACAAGTTTTTATCCTAACCTGACATACTAGTGGTCTAATATTAATATATATAACATACAATTTACCGGTTACAATTTGCCATAATTATCCTTACAGTGCAAGGTTTTCAGTACAAGTTTTATCCTAATTTGACACACAGTTTACATGTTAGATTTGCCATAGTTATAGTGCAAGATTTTACAATACAAGTTTTCCTTACGTGACACATACTGGTTCTGGTACCAATATACATTTCTTTGTAGTCCATCAGCCAAGGACAGGGGTTTAGGTGGAGACGTATGTTTTAATTGCTTTTCTAAAGCTGAGGAGTCCTTCAAGGAATCTGATCTGCAGGGGCAGTCTATTTCAATGGCTTGGTATGAAAGTGGGTGTAGAACAATCGGTTGGTGCTTTGCAATCAAAGGACATGACTAGGGGGCATTTTGAGATGTATTTTGTCCTGGATGTGGAGGGACCAGTTTGGTATATACAGAGGAAGCTTAGCCATTATGTAGCCCGGCATCATGTCCTGTAAGAATTTGAACACTAGCATCAGGCCCTTGAAAAAACAATGTTTGGCTATGGGCAGCCAGTGAGCCAATGCTAGAGCCTGGGAGACAGGGTCATGGGCACTGAAGATTTTAGAAGCCTGATCGCCATGTTATGAACAAGCTGGAGACGTCATACATTCTTTGCCGTGAGACCATTGAATAGAGCATTGCAATAATCCGTACAAGAGAGTACTATGGCATAGAATAGTTGGGCGAAGTCAGACACTGGAAAGTAGTTCCTTATTTTTTGGAGTTGTCGCAGGTAGTAAAATGAAGATACCACCTGAGAGATATGTTTGGAAAGTGACAGGTTGCAATCAAGGAGTATTCCTAGGCTATACACTTGGTCTTTTGCAGTTGAGTAGTCAAGTCCCAGCACTGCTAGGGACAGACGAGGACACAGCGTTCTTTGTGGATCCAAAGCACTTCCATCTTGGAGGCATTTAGCTGTAATTTGTTGATGGACATCCAGTTTTTGATTTCTGAAACGCAGGTTAGGAGTTTCACAATCTGTGTGTCATGGGCTTCTCCTAGTGGTAGGTACAGTTGGATGTTATCTGCGAAGGAGTGAACCTATATGATATTTGTGGGCTATGTCTAAGACAGGTCTAATATAGAGATTGAATAGTAGGGGGGATAACAGGACAGAACACCGTATTTGATCAGTTTGAGTTTCAATAACTTTGAGATCTGTTATTCAGGAAAGAGGAGAACTATCATAGCGCATTATCTTGGATTACAATTAGCCACTATTTTCCAGTTTCTATATATGCACCTATGTTTGGGAACACTGCTGAGATGTGCGCACAACTTAATTGATTACTGAGCTGTTAACCATCAAAAATTGGATGCTAACAACCAGCTATTGACTTTAATTGACATCAGTTAGGATTTGCATGCTATCAAGTTTCAAGTTTATTAAAATTTTTGATTAATCGCTTAATCGTACTTCAAAGCGATGAACATACATAAAAAAAAACAATTAAAATTACAATATTAAAAATAATACATTATTTAAACATAAACATTAAAATACACTAGACTATATACAAACTTAACAAACAAGAACAAAAGGTGAAGGGGATTTGAACTACAAATTATTAGAGAAAAAGTGGTCAGGTAAAAACACAAGGTTAGGAATTTAAGATGGATGGTCAAATACAACATTATTAGTAAATTCAAGATTAAGAATTATTGCTCAAAAGCATCTTTAAAAAGGAATAGCCTCTATCTGGCTAGAGGCTATTCTACAATGCTGGGTACCTAAATCCCATAGCTCGCAACCCAAAAGGAGATGTGGCTATAGGAGGGGCATGGGTGTTCAATCATCTTGGGCACTGGTTTCAGCAGGTGTAAGTCTGGCACCCAGAGTTGTATGTGGGAATCAACTACTACTACTATCCATTCAGTCTGTAAGCCAGTCCTAGCCATGCTTTCTTTCAATTGCTTGATGTTCATTCCCGTATCATTCTTGATGGTATCCAGTCAACGGGCCTATGGTCTCCGGTGCTTCCTTTTACCACTGGCCATTCTGAGTAATACTTCCTTTTCTAGTAAATTTGCCTTCATCACATGTCCAAAATAGGTCAGTTTCTTTCTGGTAATCTTGCCTTCTAGGGACAACTCTGGGTTTATATGATCAAGAACATTTTTGTTGGTGATCCTAGCTGTCCATGGGATTCAAAGAAGCCTCTTCCAGCACCACATCTCGAAGGAGTCGAATTTTCTTCTATCTGCTTTCATGAGTGTTTGTGTCTC
This sequence comes from Geotrypetes seraphini, assembly GCF_902459505.1. Classification (NCBI taxonomy): domain Eukaryota; kingdom Metazoa; phylum Chordata; class Amphibia; order Gymnophiona; family Dermophiidae; genus Geotrypetes; species Geotrypetes seraphini. The sequence continues at coordinate 104,038,771 of NC_047088.1, read as the reverse complement.
CCAGCCATATGTCAAAATTGGGAACACAATGGCAGTGACCAGTCTTTGTTTGATGGTGACTGAGATGTCCTTGCATTTCCATATTTGGTTCATGCTCACCATGGCTGCTCACCCAGGTGCTAATCAGCACAAAATGCTAATCTATAAAAGAGCTGTAATGGAATTGAACCTAGATTCACAGGCCATTGCACTAACCTCTAGGCTACTTCTCTGAACTCCACTCCATTGAACAATTTGGTGTTCCTGTTAGCAGGAAGAGAAGGTAGAGAAACTGAGTTTTTCCAGCAATATCATTAGTATAATCTGCTGCTTTTCAGTGAGAAACTCAAGTATGGCTCCACCAAAGCAGCAGAAGGTCCCATATAGCACATTCATCCTCCACCCTGCAGGTATAATGAATCACATTTTCTTTTGGGTTTGTTTGTTTTTTTAAATTTAAACAGCATTGGAGAGAAAGGCATATCTCCAAGAGTCCTGACAACTACAGTCTTCTGAAAGAGGGTCTTGGGATGCTACAGTCTGATTAAAGAAAAGGAAATTAACAGATATTACTAATTTCACTTCCTTAGTTTCTGGGCTGTACCATTCTGAACAAGCAGGATGTACCCATGTAGATCCACTGGGAAGAAGATAAGACCCGTTGAATGATATCTCTGCTAAATCTGAACCGGCAGTGGCTAGCACATCCTATCTATAATGATTCACAAAGGAAAGGAGCAATGACCATGTCACCGCCTGACAGATGTCCTCTGGAGATATCTCCTGAACACCTGTCCAGGATGTCACCTGTATCCAAGATGAGTGAGCTCTCAACTCAGGAGATGCAAATGAGATGGCCTGAATGGTTACTTTGATCAAATGTACAATGGAAGCCTTAGGCATTGCCTAGCCCTTCCTAGAGCCATGGAAAGGAACAAAAATTGATCTGCTAACTAAAACTCATTCATCTCCCACAAGTACCTAAGCAAAGCTTTGCAGACATTAAGCTTGTGAAACCTCCTATAAGTAGAATCTGAGTCCCCATCCACAAAGAAGAGAAGACAGACCTGCTGATTCATATGAGAGGGGAAAGGTCACTTTGCAAAGAAAAGAAGGAACAGTGCAGATGGACGCCGAATCCTGCAAGAGATAGGAATCCCGATAAGAAAAAACCTGAAGCCCTGAAACTCCTCTGATAGATGCAGTAACTATCAGGAAGATTGTCTTCAGCATAAGGCCCTTAAATGAGAGCTTCAGAAGTGAGGCCTACTGTAGAAACCTGAAAACCTTAGGAATTTGTGCTTTCTAGCAATCAAAAACCTTCCTAACCAGGACATAAACCGGGAAGTGGAAGATTTGTGTGCCTTAAGGAAACTGGAGATTATGGTGGGCAAAAATTATTTCCTAGGTAAAAGTCATCTTTCAAGAGCCAAACCACAAGTTAGAAGATATCTGGATCCTGTATTTCACTAGTCTTGCCTTGTCTCCTGGAGGGGAAGAGAACCATCTACCAAGAGAAGAACCAAATCCATGTACCGCAGCCTTCAAGACTAATCTGAGGCCACCAGAGGTACCAGAAAGGAATGTCATGAGTGTTGGAGCATTTACCACACTGGCTCGTGCTAAAAACCTCTACCACAACTTGATAAATGGGGCCCAAAGTTTGGAAAACTATTTACATTTAGTAAAGATTTCTTTGCTAGCTGGGCTGTCTCAAGGATAGGCAAAATACCAGCTACTCCCTTTCTTCTCCGGTAGAATAAATAATTGTACTGGAGGGACATGGGGGAGCAGGAGGCAGTTGAGGCTTATGCAATCACATGGTCTGAAATATCCCCCAAATGGTTTCTCTTTGACAACTCTGAAATGGAAAAGGAACTATAGTCAAGTCTCAAACTGAAAGAGGAATGGAGAGGAACATTGTTTCCCTTTTTACAAAAACAAAACAGTCATTCCCCTGGGGGAGACCCAGTGGGCTCATTATGCTGCATTGGCTCAAAGAAATAACATGTCAGCAGCACAAAGAAGTGACAGCAGAGATGGGTGAAGTTTGGATGGGGGCAGAGGATACACTGCCTCAACCTGTGGTTCTTGATTTGCTTTTCCTCTTGGCTAAGCTACTGAACCCTGGTTTCCTTTCTCACTCCTGGTGCTGCTCTGCTGATCAATTTCTGACTCAGCACAAGACTAGCTTTTGGTGTGTGTGATCTCTGTGGCTGCGCAGGACACCATGAATGAGGATTTGTATGCAGTAATGATGCCCCAGCCCCATTTCTTTCTAATCATGAGGATAAGTCTATAAAAAGGTGGATAACAAAAGAGGTTAAATAGGCATCTTTTTTTTCTTTACAGAACACTAGTTCAATTGGCAGAAATATGTCTACATTTAAGGCATGATCATTTACACCAACTCTGTGACTGGTATAAATGTCCACACCTAGATGTTAGCCAGAACACATGTAAATTATAGAATATTATAATGCTGCCGCCTTTGATAATGTTCTGATCTCTCCTGACTTTCTTCCTAGCTCTAGACCTCAAACACCCAAAATATTACTGTATTTCTATTTCATGTCCTTACTGGGGTGACGAGTTCATCATCAGTCTGGTTTTGTTAATTTTAGTGCAGGTAAAGCCTGTATTAACCCATGTGGTGCTATCATTACAGATAATCTGCACTCAGTTTGTTCATATACAATTGTTTGTGTGAGTTTAGTTGAACAAACTGGTTTTCAGTTATCAGCTTGGATTTTCTTCCTATCTCTCCCATCACACCTCCAGTGTATGCTCTTCCACAGCAATCCCGCTTTCAATTGGTGTACCTCCAGGCTCTGTCCTGGGTCCGCTCCTTTTCTTAGTCTACACCTGTTCCCTTGAAGTGCTGATCTCCTCCCATGGTTTCCAGAATCACCTCTATGCCGATGACTCCCAGATGTACCTCTCCACACCAGATATCTCTACTGCAACCCAGACCCGAGTCTCAGCCTGCCTGGATGTCTCACCGCCATTTAAAACTGAATATGGCTAAAACAGAGCTGCTCATCTTCGTGCCTAAACCCACCTTCCCACTTCCCCCATTCTCTCTGTGGACAACACTCTCGTCTTCCCTTTCTTGTCTGCTCACAATCACAGGGTCATCTTTGACTCTCCTTGTCCGCCCAGATACAACATATCGCTAAACCTACTGCTTCTTCCTCTATAATATCAACAAAATCCAACCCATCCTCTCAGAGCACACTACCAAAACCCTTATCCATGCCCTCATCACATCACGCTTAGATTACTGCAACTCGCTATTCTCAGGTCTTCCACTCTGCCATCTTTCTCCCTTCCAATCCGTGAGATCCACTATGCTCACATAACCCCTCTCCTAAAGACACTTCACTAGCTTCTCATCTGTTTCTGAATACACTTCAAACTCCTCTTACTGACCTACAAATGCATTCACTTAGCTGCACCTCACTTATCTCCCCTTATGTCCCTCCCCCACTCCCATTGAGCTCCGTTCAGCTGGTAATAGAGAATGACATGGGGGAAAAAATCTGTCACCTCACTTATCTCCCCTTATGTCCCTCCCCCACTCCCATTGAGCTCCGTTCAGCTGGTAATAGAGAATGACATGGGGGAAAAAATCTGTCCCCGTCACTGCTCTGTCACCGAACCACCATCCCCTTCACCGCCGTCCCCTTCACCGCACCATCCCCACCGTCCCCTTCACCGCCCTGTCCATATCCCCGCCATCCCCTTCACTGCCCCATCCCCGCAGCATCCACCTTTCCCTTTTGCCACCTCACCGCCCTTCAATGGCCCAAGAATCTCCCTCCCTCCCCCTTATGGCGTAAAGAAACTTAAGGGAGGGAAGGCGCGTGGTCCCTTCCCTCCTTCCCTACCTCTGGCCAAATCTATCTCCCTCCCTCCCCCTTACCTTCACGGTGCTTTAGAAAAGAAACTAATGCCAGCGAAGCCTGCCTGTGCTGCACTGCAGTCGCATGTGGGTGGGTGGAAGCGTCTCCTCTGACAATTGTCATTTTATAAACACAAATGAAACAGAGCAAGGTTCAACAAAACCCATCTCCCCTCCCTTTCACAAATATCCCTTTCACTATTGTGAAAACTGAACAAACCAAATTAATACAGAATGCTACATTAAAAAATCAAGCTAACAGAATACTTTAGTCACAAATGGCAAGAATAATGTTAGGGGAGTGCAACTAGGGCAACTGCCCCCTGGTCAGAGAGAGAGCCCTAAGCCAGCTGGAAGCTAAAGAAGCACAGCCTGGGCTTTGCGGTCCCCAGTTATGTCTAATATCAGCTCTAGCAGGATACACATTTCAAATCTGAAATATTCTAATCACAAAACATAATTTTTTTTTTTTTGTTGTCTGGTAATTTTATTCTTCAAATCACATTGGTCTCAGGCTTTGATTTTAGGCTCCTTCTGTCTTCATCGTGGCATGGCTGGCTCCTGAAGGTAAAATAGGCACAAGAGGAGCTGGAGAGAAGATGCCGAGTCTGACAAGGGCACAATTTTTTTTACCACAGAAGTAAGACTTTTCACCGCTCCCACGGGGTGGTAAAAGGTCTTGTCCCCATTCCCACGGGGCGGTGAAAGGTCTTGTCCCCATTACGGTGGTAAACCAGTTGCAAATGTCTCCATTCCTATGGATTTACTGCAGTGACCCACAGTTTACCGTGGTAAATGGTCCCCGTGTCATTCTCTAGCTGGTAAGTCCCTCCTATCTGTGCCATTCTCCTCCTCTGCCAACTCCAGAATCCATCCCTTCTATCTTGCTGCCTTTGTGCTTGGGACGAAGGGCTCCATTTTTGGCAGTCTTCAAGTCCAAGTTAAAAACCCATCTCTTTAAGACTGCTTTCAACTCCGTCCTAACTCCTTTCGCCTTGGATTCTACATTCCCAACTTTATATATCATGTCTGTCTGTCCAAGTTAGATTCTAAGCTCTTCTGAGCAGGGACTGTCTATTAAATGTCAAATATACAGCGCAGCATATGCCTTTCAGTGCTATAGAAATGATAAATAGTAGTAGTAGTCATAGGCGTCAGAACGGGAGGGGGCCACAGGGGCCATGGCCTCCCCAAAAATTGCTGGTAATATAATAGGGTAATATAATGGGGCTAGACAGCGATCCTGCAGGGAAAGAAGTGGCATCTTGCTACCGGCCAGCGTGTCTGCTGGTCAGCACTCTTGGCCGTGGCCCCTCATCGACTTCTACTGCTTTCCACAGCGTGTATATACCTTTCCTGTTTTTGCTAGGGTGGGCCGCAGTGGAAGGAAGACGCCGGGGCCGATGTCTGGATGGCGCTGCATGTTTAGGAGAAATTAAAGGTATACTCTGGCCAGTAGAAAGGTGACATTTCAGATTCAGTGGAGAGAGGGAGCATATAGGACTTGGGAGAGGGTGTGAGGAGAGAGATGTTAGGACTCAAATGAGGGCAGGAGGGAGAGATGTGAGGAAGGGAGGGAGAGGGGCACATTGAGACATGAAAGAAAGGAAGAGAGCATGAACTGGGGACAAAGGAAAGAAGGAGGGAGGGTCATGAATTTGGGACACAGAAGGGAGAAAGGGGGCACAGACTTGGGACAAAGGCTGGAAGGAAGAAGGGAGTACTAATTTGGGACAGGATGGAGGGAGGGGGGAAAGAGATTCTGAGGTGGGGAAGGGAATAGAAAGGGAGAATTGTTGAGCATGGGTTTGAGAGAAAGGAAGAAAGAAAATAATTGTTGGGCATAATGAGGGAGAGAATTGTTGGACATGGTGATGGGAGAGGAGTGAGGTAGAGAGAGATGAGAGGGAGTAATGGATGTGGTGCTGGAGAGGGAACATTGGACAGATGAAATGGATGCAAGAGGGAGGAATGTTGGACATATTGGTGGAGGGAATGGAGGAAGAGATGTGGCTTGGAGCTGGAGAGGGGTGAAAGAAGGAGGAATGTTGGGCATGGGGCTGGTGGGCAGGGATGAAATACGCTGCATACAGTCTGGGGGATAAGACAGGGAGAAATGTTGGATGAGGCAATAGAGGGGCTGGGAGAGATACACACTGGATCCTTCTCTCTCTCTAATTCCCTCTCTTGCTCCAAAAAGAGAGAGAGAGAGAGAGATGGACAGTGAGAGAGAGGGAGACATTGCACAGTGCAGTGATGGAGGGGAAAAGAATGTGTTTTGTGTAGTTTCATTTTGTGGTTACCATTGTGTATTGTTAATAAGATTATATTGTGTGTATATGAAAAATGAATGGAAGAAATGGCATTTTCAATTAGTACTATTATTATGGAGATGGGGCTGGAGCGGTGCTTGGGTAGATTTGGGGCGGGGCTTGTGCAGGTCTGGGGCAGAGCTTTTGGGCCACCCCAAACAAAAAAGCATTCTGCTGCCTGTGGTAGTAGTAATGCTCGCTTCACACATGCTACACCAGTTTTCACCTGTACGCATGCCTGCTGGGAAAGTACATGCCATCAAAACAGGGTGAGAACTTTTCCGCTGGTTGGTATTCTCTAAGAGGGGTTTTATTTACATTCCTGCAGCCTGAAACTAAACATACATAGTAACATAAACATAGTAACATAGTAGATGACGGCAGATAAAGACCTGAATGGTCCATCCAGTCTGCCCAACCTGATTCAATTTAAATTTTTTAATTTTTTCTTCTTAGCTATTTCTGGGCAAGAATCCAAAGCTCTACCCGGTACTGTGCTTGGGTTCCTACCGCCGAAATCTCTGTTAAAACCTACTCCAGCCCATCTACACCCTCCCAGCCATTGAAGCCCTCCCCAGCCCATCCTCCACCAAATTGTCATATACAGACACAGACCGGGCCTTAGTTCAATTTTTAATATTATTTTCTGATTCTAGATCCTCTGTGTTCATCCCACGCTTCTTTGAACTCAGTCACAATTTTACTCTACACCGCCTCTCTCGGGAGCGCATTTCAGGCATCCACCACCCTATCCATAAAGTAGAATTTCCTAACATTGCGTTTGAATCTACAAACCCTCAACCTCAAATTATGTCCTCTGGTTTTATCATTTTCCTTTCTCTGGAAAAGATTATGTTTTACGTTAATACCCTTCAAGTATTTGAACGTCTGAATCATATCTCCCCTGTCTCTCCTTTCCTCTAGGGCAGTGTTTTTCAACCGCTGTTCCGCGGCACACTAGTGTGCCGCGAGATGTTGCCTGGTGTGCCGTACTGTCAAGGCCGCCATCAGGGCAGTACCACCAGTCTAGGGAGAGGGGCGATCCGCCCCACGTGGACAGGAGAGAGCTGGACGGGGGACCCGCGGAGTTCAATACATCTCGAGCCGCGAGGCTCGTCTTCTGTTCCTGCCTGCCCTGCAGCTAACATATAGCCGATCGCAAGCGTTCCCCGATGTCAGCGCTGACGTCGGAGGGAGGGCTTAAGCAAAGCCTGCCCTCCGACGTCAGTGCTGACGTCGGAGAATACTTCCGTTCGGCTATTTGTGCGCGGCAGGGCAGGCAGGAAGCAGAAGACAAGCCTCGCGGCTTGAGCTTCGTTTTGCTGAGAAAGTTGCAAAGATGGGCTGGGAGGCAAACACGGAACACAAAAGGGGGGAGGGAGTGCGTTTTGGACACAAGGCATGAACTTGGGAGAGAGGAAGGGAGGGAAAGAGATGCTGAGGTGGGGGAAGAAATGCGTTTTTGGACACAGAAGAAATGGACTTGGGAGAGAGGAAGGAAGGGAAAGAGATGCTGAGGTGGGGGAGGGAATGCGTTTTTGGACACAGAAGAAATGGACTTGGGAGAGAGGAAGGGAGGGAAAGAGATGCTGAGGTGGGGGAGGGAATGCGTTTTTGGACACAGAAGAAATGGACTTGGGAGAGAGGAAGGGAGGGAAAGAGATGCTGAGGTGGGGGAGGGAATGCGTTTTTGGACACAGAAGAAATGGACTTGGGAGAGAGGAAGGGAGGGAAAGAGATGCTGAGGTGGGGGAGGGAATGAGTGTTTGGACACAGAAGGCATGGACTTTGGAGAGAGGAAGGGAGGGAAAGAGATGGTTGTGTACACGGGGAATAGAAGAAAGGAGAATTTTTGGTCATAGGGAGGGAGTGAGGTACAGATAGTGGCATACCAGGGTGGGGGGGGCGGTCTGCCCCACCCCGGGTTTACGTCCCAAGGGGGTGCACAGCTGGCCACCCTCCAGTGTTGTCCCTAGGCCGGCAAACTGCGGCTCTTTAGCCACTTGAGTGCCACCGCCGCCATCGGGAACAGGCCGGCGCCAAGTTCTCCCTGCTTTTCCCTGTGGGGCCGGCCAACTCTCGCCACTCGCGTCAATTCTGACGTCGGAGAGGACGTTCTGGGCCAGCCAATTGCTGCCTGGCTGGCCTAGAACGTCCTCTCCGACGTTAGAATTGACGACGGGTGGCGAGAGTTGGTCGGCCCTGCGGGGAAGAGAAGCAGGGAGAACTCGGTGCCGGCCTGTTCCCGATGGTGGCAGTGGCAGCCTATTCCCCAGTGGCGGTGGCAGCATTATAAAATACTTTCTTTGTGTTTATTTGATTCCTATATATTTATATATAGTCAATATAGGCACAGTTAAATTTTTAAACTTTTTCTAATGGTGGTGTGCCTCGTGATTTTTTTCATGAAACAAGTGTGCCTTTGCCCAAAAAAGGTTGAAAAACACTGCTCTAGGGTATACATATTCAGGGCTTCCAGTCTCTCCTCATATGTCTTCTGGCGCAAGCCTCCTATCATTTTCGTCGTCCTCCACTGGACCGCCTCAAGTCTTCCTACGTCCTTTGCCAGATACGGTCTCCAAAACTGAACACAATACTCCAAGTGGGGCCTTACCAATGACCTGTGCAGGGGCATCGACACCTTCTTCCATCTACTGGCTACGCCTCTCTTTATACAGCCCAGCATCCTTCTGGCAGCAGCCACTGTCTTGTCACACTGTTTTTTCGCCTTTAGATCTTCGGACACTATCACCACAAGGTCCCTCTCCCCGTCCGTGCATATCAGCTTCTCTCCTCCTAGCATATACGGTTCCTTCCGATTATTAATCCTCAAATGCATTACTCTGCATTTCTTTGCATTGAATTTTAGTTGCCAGGCATTAGACCATTCCTCTAACTTTTGCAGATCCTTTTTCATATTTTACACTCCCTCTTCGGTGTCTACTCTGTTATAAATCTTGGTATCATCTGCACACTTTTCCTTCCAACCCTTCAGCAATGTCACTCACAAACATATTGAACAGGATTGGTCCCAGCACCGAACCCTGAGGGACTTCACTACTCACCTTTCCTTCCTCCGAGTGACTTCCATTAACCACCACCCTCTGGCGTCTGTCCGACAGCCAGTTTCTAACCCAGTTCACCACTTTGGGTCCTAACTTCAGCCCTTCAAGTTTGTTCAACAGCCTCCTATGAGGAACTGTATCAAAGGCTTTGCTGAAATCTAAGTAAATTACATTTAGCATATGTCTTCGATCCAGCACTCTGGTCACGCAATCAAAAAATTCAATCAGGTTTGTTTGGCACAATTTACCTTTTGTAAAGCCATGTTGCCTCGGATCCTTTAACTCATTAGATTCAAGGTAGTACACTATCCTTTCTTTCAGCAACATTTCCATTATTTTTCCAACAACTGAAGTGAGGCTCACCGGCCTGTAGTTTCCTGCTTTATCCCTGTAACCACTTTTATGAATAGGGATCACATCTGCTCTCCTCCAATCCCCAGGAATCACTCCCGTCTCCAGAGATTTGTTGAACAAGTCTTTAATAGGACTCGCCAGAACCTCTTTGAGCTCCCTTAGTATCCTGGGATGGATCTCGTCTGGTCCCATCGCTTTGTCCACCTTCTGTTTTTCAAGTTGCTCATAAACACTCTCCTCCGTGAACGGCGCAGAATCTACTCCATTTTCTCGTGTAACTTTGACAGACAATCTCGGTCCTTCTCCAGGATTTTCTTCTGTGAACACAGAACAGAAGTATTTGTTTAGCACATTTGCTTTTTCCTCATCACTCTTCACATATCGGTTCCCAGCATCTTTTAGTTTAGCAATTCCATTTTTCATCTTCCTCCTTTCACTAATATATCTGAAAAAAATTTTTATCTCCCTTTTTTACATTTTTAGCCATTTGTTCTTCCGCCTGTGCCTTCGCCAAACGTATCTCTCTCTTGGCTTCTTTCAGTTTCACCCTGTAGTCCTTTCTGCTCTCCTCTTCTTGGGTTTTTTTATATTTCATGAACGCCAACTCTTTCGCCTTTATTTTCTCAGCCACTAGGTTGGAGAACCATATCGGCTTCCTTTTTCTCTTGTTTTTATTGATTTTCTTCACATAAAGGTCTGTAGCCATTTTTATCGTTCTTTTCAGCTTAGACCACTGTCTTTCCACTTCTCTTATGTCCTCCCATCCTAACAGCTCTTTCTTCAGGTACTCTCCCATTGCATTAAAGTCCGTACGTTTGAAATCTAGGACTTTAAGTAACTTGCGGCCGCTCTCCACTTTAGCTGTTATATCAAACCAAACCGTTTGATAATCGCTACTTCCCAGGTGAGCACCCACTCGAACATTAGAGATACTCTCTCCATTTGTGAGGACCAGATCCAATATCGCTTTTTTCCTTGTGGGTTCCGTCACCATTTGTCTGAGCAGAGTCTCTTGAAAGGCATCCACAATCTCCCTACTTCTTTCCAATTCCACTGACGGAACATTCCAATCCGCATCTGGCAGGTTGAAATCTCCCAACAGCAGAACCTCCTCTTTCCTTCCAAACTTTTGGATATCCACAATCAGATCTTTATCAATTTGCTGCGATTGAGTCAGCAGTCTGTAGACTACACCCACGTAGATAGAAGTTCCATCTTCTCTTTTCAGAACGATCCATATCGCTTCTTCCTTTCCCCAGGTCCCTTGCATTTCGGTCGCTTGGATATTGATCTTTACATAGAGAGCTACTCCTCCACCTTTTTGACCATCTCTGTCCTTCCTAAAAAGATTATATCCCGGTATGTTTGCATCCCATCCATGGGATTCACTGAACCATGTCTCTGTGATGACGACAATATCTAGATCTGCCTCTAACATCAGGGCTTGCAGATCATGAACTTTGTTGCTTAGACTGCGAGCATTTGTGGTCATTGCTTTCCAACTATTTTGTTGGTTCCAGCTATTAGATTGGTTCTTTTAGAATATGTGTTGAATTGAGCACCCTCAGCAGTGGCGAAGCAAGGATAGGAGATGCCTGGGGCAGTGGCACCCCTACATCCTCCTCTTCACCCCACCCCCAATCCTTCTGTGGAACTCATGCCACACTCACGCCCTCCCTTCCCACCCCCACATCTCTTTAAATCTTTACCAGCAGAAGCAGCTTACCTACCTTCTGCTCGTGCCAGCGTTGGCTTTCCCTCTGATGTCACTTCCTGGCCCCGCAACCCAGAATGATTTCAAAAGGAGCCAGGCTGGCACAAGCAGCAGGCCAGAGTAGTTGCTTGCACTGGCAAAGATTTAAAAAGGTATAGGGGATGGGGAAAGGAGGGGGCAAGCGTGGTGTGGGACAGGTGCCAGTGCCCTCATCAAGATGGCAGCCAGAGTAGTCGGCCTCCCCCCCCCATACCATGCTACTGACCCCCAGTCATTTTGAAAAGTTGGCTCCTATAGGTATATCTGCCATGAAATAACAAGAAGGCTGATGTAGGTCTGGATTATCTAGCCACAAACTTGTATTTGTAGAATTGCAGTTACAGCCTCACTACATTGGGTACATTGGGTATTGTTTATTAAAAAATTTTCACACACATTGCTACTCCTCCTGAAGAAGCCTTTGGTGAAACTCAGGTCTGAGGAGAGCTTGACACTAAAGTGTACTAATGAGTGAGCATGCTATTATTCACACATTATCATCTGCAGGGGATACATTGTCCTGCTGAACTGCTTCATTGTTAAGGTGACCATATGTCCTGTTTTGAACGGGACCATCCCGTTTTCAGACCCCCTGTCCCGTTGTCCCCACACACAGCTTCGGGATGCCAAAATATCCCGTTTTCAGGGACAGCGTTCCAAAGCTGTGCTCGGGGACAACGGGACAGGCGATCACTTCCTGTCCCTACTTGCCGCCCCCCAAAAAAAGCCTCCCTCCTTCCTTTCCCCCAGTCCGCTGCTATCTTACTGCCCTGCTGCTGCTGCTAAAGCCGACACGAAGTCTTGTTTCCGACGTCAATTCTGATGTCGGAGAGGACATTCTGGGCCAGCCAGGCAGCGATTGGTTGGCCCAGAAAGTCCTTTCCAACATCAGACTGACAATTAATAGATGTTCCCTTTTGATGAAAAAAATAAATGGTCACATTAGGCATTGTACATCTTGCCTGGATCCTATCTGCCCTCATAAAAATAGATAAGTGTTGATATTATTATTCCCAACATAAATTTATTTAGATATTGTGGTTTACATCACAGATGTGGTGATTTATGCAGTGGCTGGTTGGGAGCAGTAAAAAGTGCAGTGATGGTTCCTTGCTGACACTCTTGCGGCTTGTAAGCAGTAGAGAATGACATGGGGGACAAATTTTTCCCCATCTCCATGGGAACTCATTTTCCCATCCCATCCCGGCAAGTTATTTTCCTGTCCCTGTCGCATTCCTGCAAGCTCTGACCTCACCTGCACAAACCTCAAACACTTTAAAAGTGTTCAAGGCTTGTGTGATTAAGGCGGATCTTACAAGAATGTGGCAGGGACAGGGACAAAACTCACAGGGATGGGATGGGGAAATTGAGTTCTTGCAGGGTCGGTGACAAATTTGTCTCCGTGTCATTCTCTAATATGCAGGAGGCATGGGTTCTGAGCACTTTTTACACAATTTTAATACATATTTTAACAAGCATTTGTTGATGAGTTACATATAATTTGGTGATTTATTTCTTTTTGAGTTTTTCCTTTTTATGAAACAGTATAACACAATTTCAAATAATAATGTGCCGGCTCCTTGAGAATTCTGAGCTAAGGCATTTCTAAACATCTTTGGTGCAATGTGTACAACAGTGGGAGTTTCCAACAATTAAAGTAATTGCACATAAACTCAGGATGAGGAAGCTTCTTAGATTTATATCATTTGATAGGAAATACCCTGAATTCCACTGTGGTCAATGAAAGGGGGAAGGGATGTATGGGAGACATATATAATTATTTACCACAAACCTGCTGAAAAACGGAGAAGATAATGAGGCAATTTTAAAAGTCATTTACAAGATATGCTATTTGAAAATAAACTTTATTCAGGTAAAAGCACAGTTTTTCCTTTCTTTGTATATATTAATCTTTAGAGTGGACTAACATGGCTACCACAATATTGTATCCTACATTAAAAATAAAATTGTTGTTTCTACCTTTGTTGTCTGGTCTTTTAATTTTGTTGGCCCAAGTCTCTAGTTTCTGCTTTCCATGTCTTCTCTTAACTCTGTTGCCAGGGTTTCTTATCCATTTGTCATTGTTCTCTCTCCTCTGCCTTTCTTCATACCCTCCATGACTTTCCATGCTAGCATTGATCTTTTCCTTTCAGCTTTCTTTTATTTTATTTTTCTGCCTTGCAGTCTGGGTTCTTTCATTCTTACTAACCAGTCTATAATGTCACTCTTTTTACTGCTTCTACCTACACAGCTTTCGGTCTCTTTCCCTTACACCAGTTCTCCCATGCCCATTCCTCTTATTCTCCAATCTTTCACTAACTCTGTCCTCTTCCTCCTTCCATCTAGCATCTCTTCTCTCTCTATTCCTCCTCTTCCATCTAACATATCCCTTTTTTCTCTCCCCTCTTCCATCCAGTATCTACCTTCTCTAATAATAAGTCAACATTGGAGGAGTCAGAGTCAGCAGCCATAGGCATAGAGGCTGAGGTCCCATGACTTTTTCTTTTGTTTTGCCACTGAGGTTGGGAGTGGCAGTTGGAGTGAGGTAGGGAATATCATGACTGGGGCTACTGGCAGGGCAGGATTAACCAATACGCCAAGTAGGCACATGCCTAGGGCCCGAAATGGTCAGGGGGGCCGAATGAAGGAGGGCATCAACATTGTTTTTTCCAAACGGCGATGGGCCGCTCCAGCATCAATCGGCAACGCGGGACTCCCCCGATCGGCAACGCGGCCCCCCCCCCATCAACGGAAAGTAAGACAAGCAAGTAATGCGGGTAAGAAAGGCAGTGGGAACTGTAATTGTGCAAGCAGTGCTGCTTACCCAAAGCTTCCCTCTGACGCAGTTTCCTGTTTCCACCTGGGCGCATGGTGGGGTGGGGCATGGCAGGGTGGCCCAGTGTATTTATGTGCCTAGGGGCCCTCAACGAATTAATCCTGCCCTGGCTACTGGCCATGTATGGGGGCACCTGTAATAATTGTGCCGCTAAGGTCAACTTTGTGAAAAAAATACCAGTTGTATTCATAACTAACTCAGCTCAATAATATATTTCCCAGTCAATACTAATTGGGTTGGATCAATTGTGTGTGGGGAGGGGCAGCTGATAAAAAATTATCAACCCTTTGTCTGTGGCTCAAATCTGTTCTCTTTATGTTTGTTCTCAGTTTTCTCTTACCCCTTCACCCCTTTTACAAAGCTGTGCTAGCAGCTGCCGCTGCAGTAACTGCTCCAAAGCCCATATGGATTTAAAAGGTGTCAGCCCAGCCTTAACTTGCTGGCCTTACCAATGTCAGCAAAGGCCTATGGAGATCATATCATTCATATCTGACCTCAGGGCATGTTAGTGCAGACAGCCTTAGATTGACCCAGAATGCCTAAATTACATCAGTACTTAAAGGTAACAAAGGACCTTGGTACAGCTAAGAGGTACGAAAATGTGCTAAAGACAACTAACATGTGTTAATATCTGGTGTTTAAGATGGACAGCTTAAGATATACAATAAGCCTAGCTGCATGTTCTAGCACAGATAGTTAGGGTAATCAAAAACCATTGTCAGAATGAAACTGGAAATTACATTTGACTTCAGTCTGTAAGGGACAGGTTCTCCCTCTATTCTTCTCCAGTCTCTCACACCCCACTCACCTTATTCACCATTGTTTCAAACAGTTTATAAAAGACAGGGGTACTTAACTTCAATAGTTTCTATTTCTGTCATTGGCTTTTTGGCTCTAAGGAGAGTAGCAATGGCTACTTCTGAATATCCTTTTTGGACTAGCACTGCACGCTCAAGACTAAGAGCCATGCCGTAAGACCAAAGTGACCAAAGATCGTTTAGGGCAAGTCTGGTGCACCTGGAATCTGAGACTTTGCTCTTTCTGCAGGTGTACGAGATCCATGGGCACCTGGGCCAATCTGGTGCTACTAGGACAGGGGTAGGCAATTCCGGTCCTCAAGAGCCGGAGCCAGGTCAGGTTTTCAGGATATCCACAATAAATATGCATGAGATAGATTTGCATCTCAAGGAAGCAGTGCATGCAAATCCATCTCATACATATTCATTGTGGATATCCTGAAAACCTGACCTGGCTCCGGCTCTTGAGGACTAGTCATCCTGTACTAGAATGACTGTTCTCAGGTGATTTGCTATTCGGCAAATCATCCGGCCTATCATGGACCACACTGGGAACACGTACAGTAGCCCAGTCTCTGGCTATGGTTGAACCTGGGCATTTAATCCTGCACTTCTGGGTTCGCATCTTCGGCTGAAGAACCAAGTCGCCTTTTTATTCTTTGTAGTCGCCATGAGGTTGAAAGTTGGACAACCCAATCATCTCGCAATGGCTTGGAACGTGTTCAAGGCCAACGACCACTCTCCTGGATCTAATGTCTGTCTGCTGGGGTAAAGGGACATAATGAAGCTGATGGTAATGGTGACAAGTGCTCAATTGAATTTACAATCTAGGTCAGTGTTCTTCAGTGCAAACCCTGAGGGCCAATGGTAGCCCCTGGAGACTTATGGGAGCAGGACACCTCATCATTCAGGATTTTTTTTTTTCTGCTACAATGTGAATCTCTATCCAAGTTCCTCACAGAAGGGGAAATTGGATGGGGATAAAGAGCATGCTTGAAAGAGATTCTCAATAGACATAGAAACAGAATGCATTTGGAAATGCCCTTCTCCTTGAAGATATCCTAAATTAAATGTTTGAAGGTAGTCTGGTGGGGATGAATGTCACCGACACACATTGGTCAGTAGCATCTTGTCCACATGTAGGATGATATTTGGTGGCTCTCCTTCAGCTTATCTGGATCCAAAGTGGTCCCAACTTAAAAATTAGTGAAGACCACTGATCTAGGTTGTACCTGAGACAATGGAGGGTGAAGGGACTTGTTCACTATCACAAGGAAAGTCAGTGAAATCTGAGGCTTCAGGCATTGAAGTGTTGTGCTGTCATGTCCAGTAACTCTTTTACACTTTGAGGGAAGTTGAGATTCCCTGACACATGTCAGAGCATCACCCAAATCATTCGGGGAATTTTTGCTTTTTCATGATTCCTGTACATTCTATAATAAATTTGTTTCATGGTTTTCCCCCTTTTTTTTTTTTTTTTTTTTTTTTTTTACAAAGACAGCTGTTTGTCGACCATAGTCTGTAAACATATCACTGTTCTTTCTCTATAAATACAGACTTCTCGGTCCTGAGTGGAAAGAAGATCTATTCTACAAGACCATGAAGGTAATATCAATTTCATTTCTTCTGTCCATTAGTTTCACTTTCTACAAAGCTAATAAGCTCTCCAAGTTATTTAATACCTTTTTGTATTACAGGTGGGAGCATTATGACAAAAAAAAATTATTCTTCAAACTCTGCTGAACACACTGACAGCTTTATATAAAAATTTAAATCCTACAGCACTGTGTATGTTGCCTAGAGTTGAGCAGCTATCATCTTTTGATCCAGTTTGATAGAAATATCTAAACATTTTAAATGGTTGCATGATTTTGTGTTTGCTTAGGTTTATAGTTTACAAGAGCAACAGCAAAGAATATTGTAAGCACTGTAGATTGAAAACAGTAATGTCAGGGCAGTGCCATTTTTTTTTCTAAATGGGAACATGAACTTCAGTAAATTATCTCCACAACTGTTAGGGCTCATACACATTGACTAAAAACAATGTTCTAAAACAATACTGAATGTCTAACTTCAGTGGCAATAAGCAAATATCAAAGCTTTCAAAGGAGGAGCTGTGTTAGTCTTTTGCAGCAAAAATGACAGAGGCAGGTGGCAACTTATAGACTAACCACTTTAATGAGACATGAATAGGATGCAAGCCAAGAGGGCTTTTTACTAAAGTGTGATAAGCATTTACCATGTGAATTAGTGCATGTAGCTGTTATTATTCATGCTGTCAATATGCTTATTGCATGGCAATTCTGTGTGGTAACTATTTATGAACATTCCAGGATTGCCCTCAACAGTTGCCACACAGATTGTGCACACATTACATTAGCATGCAATAAATGAAAAACCTAATTGCACTTTAGGAAAATGACCCCAAACTGTTTTGGGCACTTAAATCCTGTTATAAGGTACTGTATATACAGGAGAAGGTTAAGAATACTAAAAAGGAAGCATAAATAAAATATATAATAATCACAAATTTAACCAAAAAACCCCTAAGGATGTGTTTTTGTTTTAAAATAACAAAAACCAAATACATTTGTTGTTTCATTTTCCATTGTTAACTAGATAAACTTTTGAATATCAACCCAAGAATTCACAGTATTACCAGTGATTTTTCAATAATGCTTGAGCATGAAGTTCAGAATCTTTATAAACGCATATTTTAAACTGAGAAAAAATTATTTCTCCATAATTACTGACAAGCTAAGTGGGTTCTTTTATTAAAGCTTAGTGCATGCTAATTCCTTTAGTACACACTACATGCTAGGAAGCTCATATGCATAAAATGGGCCTCCTTGCATTTAGTGTGCTATAATTCTGTTAGCGCATGATACGTTTTAGTTAAAGGGCCCCCAAGTCTTTTAGGTCATGAAAGTATGTGATGAAGCTTCCAAATAGAATTCTAGCTCATTTAGAATTATGCGCATTCCACCTGATTCTATATACTTAATGTGACCATTTATTTTTTTCATCAAAACGGGATATCTATTAATATTCAGTCCCGCCCCAATCCCGCCATAGCCCCACCCCAATCCCGCCCTAGCTCAACCCCCAATCCTGCCCTAGCCCCGCCCCCAATTTCTTCCATTCATTTTTCATGTACACACAATATCTTATTATTTCATAATGGTAACCATAAAATTTTAAAAAACACAAAGCACCCTATACGCAGAGAAAATATTAATTATCATTTATATTTGGGGGTTTTCAACGATGTCACCTCAGTAACTATAGAAAAATAGACAAATATAGTGCAAAATATAGACAGCAGATATAAATTCTCAAAACTGACACATTTTTATCACTAAATTGAAAATAAAATCATTTTACCTACCTTTGCTGTCTGGTGATTTCATGAGTCTCTGGTTGCGTTTCCTTCTGACTGTGCATCCTATCTTTCATTTCTTTCTGTACTCTGTACTCAGGCCCAACAATTGTCCCTTTCTATTCCCTCCCTCCTTCCTTCCTATGTCCTTAGTGCCCCCAGTGCCTTCCTATGTCCTTAGTGTCCCCAGCGCCTCCTTCCTATGTCCTTAGTGCCCCCAGTGCCTCCTTCCTATCTCCTTAGTGCCCCCAGATCCAGTGTCAGTTCTCCTTTGTACCTTTGTTCCAGGTCTCCCTCTCTCCCTCCTCTGTTATGATCTTGCCTCTCTCTGCTCTTCCTCAGGGGCTCTCCCCCTCTGTCTGCACCTCCCAAAGTCCTGCTTCTGCCTCCTGTCTTTTCCCTTTGGTCCAGGCCTTTATCTCTCTAGTCTTTCTTCTACTTACAACCCCCCCTTCTCTGCCATATTCTCCCTCCTTCATATGTCCCCTCACTGCCTTCTAGCCTTTGTACCACCCCCTCCCAAAAAGCCTGACAGCCTACCTCCCTCAAAGCCAGCCTCCCCCAAAGCCAGTCTGCCTGTCTCCCCCAAAGTCAGCCAGTCTGCCTGCCTACCTCTCCCAGAGCCAGCAAGCCAGCCAACCTGCCTGCCTGCCTCCCCCAGAGCCTGCCTGCCTGCCCCAAAGCCAGCCTGCCTATCTCCCCCAAAGTCAGCCAGTCTGCCTTCCTACCTCCCCCAGAGCCAGCCAGCCAGCCTGCCTGCCTGCCTACCTCCCCCAGAGCCTGCCTGCCTCCCCCAAAGCCTGCCTGCCTACCTCCCCCAAAGCCTGCCTACCTACCTCCCTACCCCAGAGCCAGCCAGCCTGCCTGCCTCCCTCCCCCAGAGCCTGCCTGCCTGCCTCCCTCAAAGCCTGCCTGCCTGCCTCCCCAAAGCCTGCCTACCTACCTCCCTCCCCCAGAGCCAGTCAGCCAGCCAGCCTGCCTGCCTCCTTCCCCCCTCCCCGAAAACAAAAGTCTCCCTCCAGGCCCGATTTAAACTGCCGCTGCTCATCTGCTGCCACTACTCGCACCCGGAAGCCTTCTTCCCGACGTCAATTCTGACGTCAGAGAGGACGTTCTGAGCCAGCCAGGCAGCAATTGGTTTTCACTGGCATAAATACCTGCGCTTAAATGTTAGTTGAGTGGATAGGCGCTACGCATTAGTCTATAAACTGCGCCTAACTCCAGAGAAAGATTATAAAGTAGCGATAAGCGCCAATTTTGTACATGATTAGGATTCAGAAAAACCTAAAGTTGGAAAAACTGTGAAAATTGAAGTTTTTTCAGCTTATTTACCCCCCTCTTTTACAAAGCTGCGCTAGCATTGTTAGTGCCGGCCGTGACTCTAACAGCTCCAACACTCATAGAATTGCTATGAGTGTCTGAGCTGTTACTGCCACGGCTGGCGCTAAAAACGCTAGTGTGGCTTTGTAAAGAACGGAGTTCAATCGTGCTTAATCAACAAATAATTTATTTAAGCCCATCCTGAGTTCCTTCAAAGCCACTGATTACACAAAGCTTGTTTATTCTTAAACTTTCCTATTATTTTCGCTTAATGGAGCAAATTTCTTAGTATTATAGGTATAAACATTCACATTCAGCAATGATACATTGATAAAAAAGCATTTTATGTCATCTGTTTTCAGGAACAGCGTCCCGAAGCTGTGCACGGGGATAACGGGACAGGCGATCGCTTCCCCTCCCTCCAGCGCTAATTCAAACCTCCATCCGCCTGCTGCTGCTGCACCTTCTTCTTGCCGCCCAGAAGCCTTCTTCCCGACGTCAATTCTGACGTCGGAGAGGAAGTTCTGGGCCAGCCAGGCAACGATTGGCTGGCCCGGAACTTCCTCTCCGACGTCAGAATTGAAGTCGGGAAGAAGGCTTCTTGGTGGCAAGAAGAAGGTGCAGCGGCGGTGGGCAAACGGGGATTTGAATCAGCGAGGGAGGCTGGCAGGCAGCGGCGGCGGACCGTGGGGGGGAGGGTTTGAATCAGGCACTGGAGGGAAGGAGGGAGGCAGGCTTTGGTGCGGCAGGGAGGGAGGTAGGTAGGCAGGCTAGCTGTCTTCAGGGGAGGGGGTAGAACAAAGGCTGGAAGGCAGAGAAGGGGACATAGGAAGGAAGCACTGAGGACACTAAGGACATAGGAAGGAGGCACTGGAGGCACTAAGGACATGAGAAGGAGGCACTGAGGGCACTAAGGACATAAGAAGAGGCACTAAGGACACAGGAAGGAGGCACTGGGGGCACTAAGGACATGGGAAGGAGGCACTGGGGGCACTAAGGACATAGGAAGGAATGAGGGAGGGAATAGAAAGGGACAATTGTTGGGCCTGAGTGCAAAAATAAAGAAATGAAAGAAAGGATGCACAGTCAGAAGGAAACGCAACTACTCATGAAATCACCAGACAGCAAAGGTAGGAAAAATGATTTTATTTTCAATTTAGTGATCAAAATATGTCAGATTAGAAAATTTATATCTGCTGTCTATATTTTGCACTATATTTGTCTATTTTTCTATAGTTTCTGAGGTGACATTGCATATTTTAAAGTCATTTGCCTTGACATTTTTTAAACCCCCCAAATATAAATGATAATTAACATTTTTTCTGTGTATATTGTGCTTTGTGGTATTTTTTAATTTTATGGTTACCATTATGAATTAATAAGATATCATGTGGACATGAAAAATGAATGGAAGAAATTGGGGGTGGGATTGGGGGCGGGACTGACAATTAATAGATGTCCTGTTTTGATGAAAAAAATAAATGGTCACGTTAATCATACCTAGAGTTGCCAACACAGACAGCAGATCCTGGTTTTATCTCCCCCCGCCTACCAATGGGCCTCCCATTGATCTCCCTTGCCCCTCACTTTCATTCACTTTGTATTATAGTTCTTTCAGAGTACACCTCTACTTTCTGTTCATGCAAAAGCAGTCAGTACCTACTCACACTGCCAGCGTGACCTCTCCTCTGGCCATTGGCTTTCTATTTTGGTAAAATTCTTACACTAGAACAGACATGTCACACTCTGGCCCTAGGGTGAAATCTGGCCCATGGGGTACCGAAATTTGGCCAGCCAGCCAATTTCAAATTTCCCCTAAAGCTGGCCCGCTTGTACAAGCGCCGCATAATTTGTAGATTCGTGCCACATCATCTGTAGGTTCACACGGCCTGCAGAGGATCACTGGTTAACAGTAGCGATCCTAGCAGGCCACCGGAGCCACAGCTGGACATTCCCTCTGGTGTGGTCTCACCCCTCCTCTGACATATGGGACCACGGGTGGGACTGCGCCAGAGGGAACATGCAGCTGAGGTTACAGCGGCCTGCTAGGATCGCTGACCAGCGATCTTCTGCAGGCTGCGTGAACCTACAGATGATGCGGCATGAACCTGCAGAGACAAGGTCCCAAGCAGACACAGAAATATCTTCCACTGCCCTTCTGATCCCTAGTGCTGGGAAGCTCTCATATACACACACTGCTGCATGGGGCAAGCAGAAGGAGAAATGAGCCCGGCACTGCTCAATCCATCCCTCAGAATCCAGAAAAAAAAGGGAAGAAAGAAGGAGAGCTGGTGTTAGACAGTGAGCGTGAACTAGGACCTAAAAGAGAGAGGAAAAGTTTTTTAATTTATTTTGTTTACTTCACAGAGCTGGCGTGGGGTTGGAGAGGTTGTAACCCTATACTTCTACTAAGACTAAGGGGTACTTTTATTAAGGTGTGCATTTAGTGCGTGCTGAATCGGTTAGCATACCTTAATAAAAGGACCCCTAAGTATCTCACCAAAAAAATTGGCCCGTGACTTAGCCTTTTTTGCAGATTTCAGCCCCTTATGCGATTGAGTTTGACACCTCTGCACTAGAAGATAGGTGGTTAGGTGAGACACTGTAAGAATTGCAATCACACCTCAGCATACTGTCCTGTACTTACTAACTCCTTCACTGCTGCTGCTTTCAATGGCAACATCAGGCCTGCTTTGCTGCTTTGGGAAAAGATATGAACAGGTAAGAATGTGATGAAGTATAGATGTGTGGAGGGGGTGAGTAACTGTATCCTTATTGGATGAGGGCGCATGGGAGTACAGAGGCAGAGAACCTCATCAGTAGGTATAGACCAGGGGTGTCCAACCTCGGCCTTCACCAGGTTGGGTTTTCAGGATTTCCCAAATGAATATGCATGAGATCTATTTGCATACAATGGAAGCAGTGCATGCAAATAGATCTTATTGTTTATTTAAAGCTTTTATACTGCTAACTAATGACTATGAAGTCAATTCAGAGTGGTTTATATGAGCAGCTTTGATGGACATATGAACATTAACTTCAGTAATGATGGTACAGTACACAAGCTACAATACATGAACTGTAGTCAAGGAGTAACACTACACTGCTGGAGTTATGATAAAATAGATTAGCTATGAGGTTACATACAGAATTAGATTGTTTCTGAGAGTCCAGCATATTTATTTAAATCATTAACCTCTATAAATATACACACTAAGCCTTTTAGTCATTGCGGAAATCCTGTAAACATGTCTTGATTGCGGTCTTTGAGGATCAACTATGGACAACCCTGGTATAGACCATGTACCTGTTGCCAAGCGTAACTAGGCATTGGGTAGGGAAGGGTCCTCATTCCTTTCTCCTATGCCATTGCCTACTCTATCCTGGTCTGATGGTGCCAACCAGTCATTTTCAGCAGCACTAACCGGTGAAATTTCACCCTTAAACCCTAATTTTTCACCCTTAAACCCTAATTTTGTGTATTTTGTATAGGTTTTGTACATTGTGTTGTTTTATTATGTTATTAATATATGTAAGGCTATTCTGTACATTGTATTATATTTTACTATGTCTTAGATTGTAAGCTACTCTGACATTTTTCCCTAGTGCGGGATAGAAATTTTTAAATAAACTTGGACTAAGTGTCAGAAAAAAAAGGCTAAATGGGGAGCAGGGCATATGAGAAATTCCCTTGTCCCTCTGATATTTCATGTTAAATTCAATCTACTCCCTCCCAGATTCTTCTCCTTCTGCTGCTGCTTTGGCAGCCCTGGAGCTCTTCAGAGGCTCCACAAAACTATAAGAAGGAGAGAAAATCCTTATTTAATAATACAGGTAAAGAAATATTTTAATACCTATTCCATTTCTGTTACTGTGTGTCAGATCCTAGAAATCACGTTATCTCTGTTTTTTTTTTTTGCTTCTTATACTTGACACTGCTTCTCACTTTTAAGTTTCTGTGTGAATTTGGAATAAGTCGCTTTGTCGCCGTGTATCTTGATTTACTTATCCACAATAACATCGCTGCACCTTCTCTAGTCACTTGCTTTGCAAGCTCTTCTCTAAAACAGACTAAATACCGTGTTTCCCCATAAATAAGTCCTAGTAGGATTTTCAGGGTAGGTCTTAATATAAGCCCTACCCCAAAAATAAGCCCTAGTCCTGGGATTCACTGGCAGTTCCCCTTCCCTCCCTCTCATCCCTTGTGCAGCAGAACCCTTGAGTGAGCACTGTCCCCCTCCCAAGCACCAGCCTTACAACCAAACCCCCATCTTCCCTCCCTCCCATCTGAACCCCACCAACCACGAGCGATCCCTAGTACATACCTCCCTAAGCAGCATCAGGCCGGCAGCACTCTAAACAGGCTGCTTCGGGCTTGTCCGCCCATGAATTCACTCTGCCGCATTACTGATGACAAGGGTCCTGCTGCACGAGGGATGGGAGGGAATGGAGGAAAAATGCTGCACATGTGGGGGAGAAAAAGGAAAGAGGAAGAATTGGGGTGAAGGAGAGGAAGGGAGAGATGATCATGTACATACTAGTGCTGCCCGATTCAGGGGAAAAAAATTCAATTTGATTTGATTCAGCCCATTGAATCGATTTTTCGATTCAATTCGATTCGATTTTCCTGCCCAATTGGGTGTTTTTTTCAAACATCCTGGTGGGTTTATTTTATAGCTTCTTCACCCCCTTTGCCTTCTCCTAACCACACTGGCGCTGTGGTCTAAACAAAATTAAAAAAACCCAAAAAGGACATTTCTCTCTGTTAAATCCTAGCTCACGTTTGCAGTCTAACACCAGCTCTGGCAGGATACAAGTTTCAAATCTGACATATTGTAATCACAAAACAGAAAATAAAAATTAGATTTTCTAACTTTTGTTGTCTGGTCATTATTCAAATCTTGTCGGTCCCAGGCTCTAGTTGTCTTCTGATAACTTGCTTGCCAGGGTCTCCTTCTTTCTTCTTTCTCCATGTTAACCATCCATCTGCCATCTCTGTCCTCCCCTTCCGTTTCCCTTCCCTTCCCCGGAAGTCTGGCATCTTTCCTTATTTTCGTCTCCATCCACAGATCCACCTTTTCTCAACTACCCTTTCATCCAGCATCTCTCCCTCCTTCCCCACCACCCCAGGGTCCACCATCTCTCCCTTTCTCTTCCCAACTACCCTCCTATCCAGTATCTCTATTCCCCCTCCACACCAAACCTTGTGTCCAATTTCTCTCCCTTTCTGTTCCTTCCCTCCCTAAATCCCATTGTCTACCATCTCTCTCCCACTCCTCTGTTTTTAGACCCATTATTTCTTCCCCCCAAAGTCCGGTATAGGCACGTCTCTTTGAACTCCCCTCCCTTCCTCCCTCTGTGTACTTCTACACCAGGGCCCCCCCTGAAGGCCTGCCCCCCACCCCTGAAGGCCTGTGCCACCATCCCTGAAGGCCTGTCCCACCCCCTTGAAAGCCTGCACCCCCCTGCCCAGGCTACCCCACCAGGCCCTGCCCGCATGTACCCATTCTATTATTTAATTCTTTTCCCTTTCTTGCTTCTCTACTTCTCCTCTGCACTGTTCTCTTTCTTTCCCTTTCTTCCACCAGACCTTTTTCTCTGCTCACTCCATCCCTCTCTCCAAATACTCTTTATCCTCTTTCCAACCCTATATTTCTCTTCCTGTCTCCTTTCTCATTCCCATCCTTCATTCAGTACTTTTTCACTCCTTTATAGCCTAGTCCTATTGGCTCTTCAACCCTTGCCTCCTTCCCCTCAGCTCTCCTCTCAGGCTTCCTACACTTGACCTTCCCCCTCACCCTCTAAAGCAGGAGTGGCAGCGGCTGGCCAGCAAGAGGCAGCGCTACTGCTCATGCTTTAGGGGGCGAGGGGAAGAGAGTCAATAAGCGAATCGGGAGGCCGTTTTTTTTTTTGTTTTGAATCGATTCGCATTGATTCACCCGAAGTGAATCGGTGAATCGATTCAAATCATGAATCAGGTAGCACTAGTACATACCCTGAAAATAATACCTGAAAATAATAATGGTGCGGTTTTTGAGCCTAAAATTAATATATGACACTGTTTTATTTTTGGGGAAACACGGTATACTGACAGTCCCTCTACTGTCAAAGGGGTGGTGTCAGAAGCATAAAGAGGATAATTCCAAAAGTTATTTTCATACAGAAAACAATATAGATTTATTTATTTATTTCTATTTCTATCCCATTCTCCCAGAAGCTCAGAACAGGTTACAAATTGACAATCACAATTGTTTGAAGACAGACTAGTCATGACAACAAATAGGATACAGAGCTTATTCTAGAGACCGGACTGCTTCGAAGAGCACTAGAAGTGTAGACCTGGAAAGAGGCTACTTGAGGATTAGGCCCCCTAAGGAAAACATATAGTAAAATACAGACATAAAGATTGCTCTAACACAGACATGTCAAACTCTGGCCTGTGGGCCAAATATGGCCCGTGGGGTACTGAAATTTGGCCTGCCAGACAATTTCTAATTTCCCCTAAAGCTGGCCCGCCGGTACAAGCACCGCATCATCTGTAGGTTCACACAGCCTGCAGAGGATCGCTGGTCGGCAGTAGTGATCCTAGCAGGCTGCTGTAGCCTCAGCTGCATGTTCCCTCTGGCGTGGTCCCACCCCTCCTCTGACATACAGGACCGCAGCTGAGGAAAGATATTTTGGGGCTGGCATTCTTAGGAAGTTATCATTTGGTCAGGCAAAAATCAAAACAAAATTATATATAAATATTCAATATAAAATCATTAGAGGTATCATTTTAAATAAACATGACATATTTCATGTGCTCCCACCATTAGTTAAGCACACGTTTTTTCATCATTTACCCCAAATTAAGTGAATAATTATGCAATATTAAATAATGCACTTATCTGAACTCAGTTAACAATCCTGATACTGGTGTTTCAGAAACAGCACAGCTTTGTCTTTTTTATTTATTTTGTTTGCATCACAGAGCCGGTGTGGGGTTGGAGAGGTTGTAACTCTACACTTCTACTAAGACTTAAAAACCATAAAATTAGCATTAACGAACTATCCAATTATCGCCCGATAGCTAATTTACCTTTTTTAGCGAAATTAACAGAAAAATTGGTTTTTAACCAACTTTCTGATTTTATTGAAAACACAAATGCACTTGACCTTCCCCAAACAGGATTCCGAAAATTTCATTGTACAGAGTATTCTTTAATAGGTTTTAACAACAAACATTCAATACTTCTTAGACCACCATAAATCTGTTATTCTTTTCTCTTTAGATATCTCCACAGCATTTGACACCATCGATCACAACTTACTCTTAAATAGATTAGAAGAAATAGGTATAACAGAGAACGTTCTTTCCTGGTTCACCTCATATTTAGAAAACCGTAAATCCTTAGTCAGGTTTAACAATGAAGAATCCACATCTTATTCCTCCTCATTTGGTATTCCACAAGGATCTATACTGTCACCTTTGCTGTTCAATATTTTTCTCTCTCCGTTATTAGTCATTTGCCAGTCCATTGGCTTCATTCCATATTCCTATGCAGATGATATTCAACTTATTCATCCTTTAGATCCAGAAGATAACACTGATATCATTTCCATTAACCATAAATTAGAAACAGTACAAAACTGGTTTAATGCAAATAAACTAGCACTCAACATAACTAAAACCAAATCAATGTTATTTTCCTGGAAGAAAGATCTAACTTTGTCAAATCCTTTTCTCCTTAACAATATCCCACTTAACTTAGTCTCTTCTGTTAAAATCTTGGGAGTAACAATAGATGATAAATTGGACTATCATGAACATATCTCTATTACAGTAAAAAAGTGTTACTATAAATTAAGAATGATTCGCTCAATTGCCAAATTTCTCAGCTTAACATCAATCAAGATACTTATTCATTCATTAATAATATCTACACTTGACTACTGTAACGCTCTTCTTCTCAATATCACACAGAAAGAAAAAAGGAGATTACAACTAATACAAAATACAGCCATTAAATTAATATTTAACGCAAAAAAATATGACCACGTCACACCTTTGCTAATAGACGCTCACTGGCTTCCAATAAGTCATAGGATTACATACAAAATTATATTACTCAACTTTAAATCACTATTAACAAACGAACCTTTATTTATATCTAGATATTTAATCCCACATACTACACAACGACCACTACGCTCATCTGGACAAAATTTACTTACTGTTCCTTCTTTAAAAATTATTGGAACACGTAGATCGGACATGTTCACCGTTATGGGACCTCAATGGTGGAACGCCCTACCACATTATATAAGAATTGAAAAAGATATTTCTACATTTAAAAAATTATTAAAGACTTATTTATTCAAAGACGCCTTTAATAACTGAAATTTATACGCTTCTTGGATTTGTTTTTTTTTATAATGCTATGGTTTTAAACTTCCCCTCCTTTTGTATTTTCCATTATTTCTATAAAAACTTAAAAATTGTAACTTTTTACCTTTTCTCCTCCCGACTCATGTATGTATAATATGTATATTGTTAGTTTCGTTTTATTGCTTTTTATTGATTTTTGTACATCGCTTAGTAATTTTAATAAGCGATTAATCAAATGCATTATTAAACTTGAAACTTGAAACTTTTATTAAGGTGCGCATTTAGTGTGTGCTAAATTGGTTAGCGTACCTTAATAAAAGGACCCCTTTGGCCCACAACTTAGCCTTTTTTTAAGATTTCGGCCACTTATGTGATTAAGTTTGACACCCCTGCTCTAACAGTAGTATATTGAGGAAGCAGTCTTTAATGGCCCGATTTAAAGTCATTTAGGGCTAGATTCTATATATCAACGCCAAGAAAATGAATGCTGCGCGCTATTCTTAAAACAGTGCTCCTAGTTGGAAGCTATTTGTAGAACAGCATGAAGTGCTGGGATCTACGCTCAATTTTGGGCAAGAGGATTTACACCAACTAAAGCCTGGTGTAGTTCCTCATGCCTAAATTAGATGCCGATCTGCCTTATTCTATAAAACTGTGCGCAAATTCTAGAAAGACCTTGACCCCTCCATGCCCCTCCCCTCCCATGCCCTCTTTTCAGATACACATGTAAGCATCTTTATAGAATGCCCTCTATAAAGATTTGTGAGTATATTCCAATAAGCACCAAAAATTATTCAATAGTGCCCAATTATTGGTGCCAATTGACTCAAAATTCAATTCAATTGCAGAGCAAATTGGGCTCATGACCTAATTCTATACGAGGGGCTACTGAAAAATTCTCAGTCCAACCAACAAGGTTGGGGCAGTCTCCATTGAAAGCTATATACTTAGGACTTTTTTTTTTTTTTAAAGCAGGCACCATTTTTAGGCACCTGTCTCACCTATGGAGGTATATTGGAATGTCTAAGTCCAGCATGGGCGCAGTGTGTACTAGAAGTGGTATTAGGCATCTATAGGTTTAAGACCAATGCCTTAAATGCAGGTCTTTAAAATGCTGGCCTACATTTAAGATACCTATGTTTAAAAAAAAATGTGATTCTGGATGCAACACCTGCTGGTGAATGACATACAGTAGGAGCTTCCAGAATCAGGCTCTTAGTCCAGCGATTTTCAACTTTTTTCATTCCATATTTTTCTGACGGAACAGACAAAGTGCTGTGGAAAATCGCTGGACTAACTCCCTCTTCTACAAAGTCACGTTAGCGGCTGCCGTGCGGCAACAGCCCCGAAGCCCTTTAAATCTCTGTGGGCTTCAGGGCCGCTAGCGCGGCTTTGTAAAAGAGGAAGTAAGTGTATAGTCTTTGATGGAGACTGCCCCAACTTTGTTGGTTGGGCTGAGAACCTTCCAGCAAATCCTCATATGGAATTAAGGGGTTAACATGGTACGTTAAATGGTAGTCAGCAGGCCAGGAAAGAATATTCAGTGGCAGTTACCTGGATAGTGTCCTTGAGTATTGCCATGGCAATATCCAGATAGTGCTGGAGCAGTTCAGGGGCAGAGTCACAAGAGCTGGCACCTATTCAGATACACCTGAAATTCAATGCCATATTCAGACAGCTTATCTAGGCAGACAGAATCACATAAAAGCAGTTATAGATTTGTGCAGTTAAGCTATCATGGTATGGCACTGAAAAACAGCTATGCCTGGATAACTTCCTGTGGTCCACAAAATGCCACCTATTCAATACCAATGCTGAACATGGTCCAACATTGAATATCCAGGTCTAATTTTGACGGTGGTGGCATTTAGCATTTAAAAAAATAAATACTTGTTGATTGCCGCTGGCTGAATAGTGATCCAGTAGTGTATAAAATTGTTAAAACACTTATAAAACTGCCCATACTGCATGCAGATTAAAGTATGCCTAAAGGGGATCATTTTAGAAACATTTTCTGTCATCAGATGGCTAGTGGTGGGGATGAACCCACCAATGCCCTCTAAGCACCCTTCCAGACAGATCTGCGACAACACTTCTTTTCAAGTAGTTAAATGAACTTTATTCACCAACTTCAACTGGAGTAACTTGTTACTTCTTATAATACATGATATATTGCTCATACGGACAGCTTGACAATAAGCATATTATCCACCTTCTATTCTCACGGGGTTCCCACTTTCCCCCAGGTCCTTCCAGCAACCTAGGGATTGTGTACACTAGGATCACCTTTCTCTCCCAGGCATAGCCTTCTCCCCTTGAATAGGCTTCCAACTTCCAGCAATATTTGTCTTTCACAAAGTAGACAGTTAACAAGCTTTCTCTTTCCAGGGACCATACACACTGAGGCCCCCTTTGTCTAGGGTTACTGTATTTTTGAAGCAAAAAAAAAAAAAGAGGACACAAGGCCCCACCCCTTGCCCTGCCCCATACCTAAATGGTTGCCTGCTGTGTGCAGTCAGGGTCGTAGCAAGCTATAATTGCATTCCATGCAAACCCATCCTTTCTTGTGCTGAGCCCATGATATATCAGACTCTCTGTTCTGAGTCTATAAAATACTGAGTAGAGTGGACCAACCATTGAGTTGATAACCATGTGGAAACAACATTAAACGGTTCTCCAGCTGTAACAGATCTGAAGCATCAAGGGCATTTGAAAACACCAACCAAGCACCAAAATAGCAGGCTTTATTTCAAAACCAAGCCAGGGAAACTAGCTCTCTTTTTTGACCATAGTCAGGTTCAGTACCTCTGTCTCCCACATATAGCAAACAGCCCCAGAGGTGTCAGTAACACTTGCAGAGCACAAGATACAAATTGTCAAACCTGCCCCTCCCCTTCAAAAAATCCTCTACTTATCTTAAATCCACAGCATACATTCCATTGGAGTTTATTCCTTGAGAACCTGGCAGCCAATCCATAGCTTTTTCTTTTCTCATTCCCAGGGAACAAGCAATTGGGAGGAACTTCATGATATATTCTCCTTTCAGTTGCTCTTAATCTTAGGACAGAGAGCATTATTTTATTTTGACCCAACTTCAGACTAAGGCAGCAGAACACTGGTGCACCTGCACTGTCTGCAGTGGCGTATCTAGCATATGTGACACCCAGGGCCCATCATTTTTTGGCACCCCCCACTATCTGTACGAAAAATATGATTTTTAGTAACAAGCCACAAGTCACACATGAGTACCTAGGAAAAGGCAGCATCTTACATACTGCAGTGAGCAGTACAACATCAGTACACCCATTGTAAAACTAAACAAGCCAGACTAGTACAGATCAATCCTACACCGTCAATCCTAACAGAAAACCATGTCTTTCGAACACACAGAACACAAAAAACACCTTCGCCTAGTATGGAATATGTCATCACAAACTAACCCCTCCCCCTTTTACAATACTGTAGTGTAGCCACGGTGGTAACAGCTCTGACGCTCATAGAATTCTGAGCATCAGAGCTGCTACCACCACGGCTGGTGCTAAAAAACGCTCCACAGTTTTGTAAAAGGGGGGATAAAATAGAAATACATAGACAAAGGTTAAATTGAACCAGCAAGAAGCTGGACTCTGCATACAATGCAACACCACAGAAACAGTGACACATGTCTCCTAAAGCAATAAATAAATAGAAAATTTTTGTTCTACCTTTGTCTTCTCTGGTTTCTGCTTTCCTCATCTTCTTGTTACTCTCTTCCTTCCATCCACTGTCTGCCATC
Source organism: Geotrypetes seraphini (assembly GCF_902459505.1). Taxonomy (NCBI): domain Eukaryota; kingdom Metazoa; phylum Chordata; class Amphibia; order Gymnophiona; family Dermophiidae; genus Geotrypetes; species Geotrypetes seraphini. Next base: position 104,006,929 of record NC_047088.1, on the reverse strand, counting down.
TCTCTGTCCCTATATGGCATCTTTCCTTCCATACCCCTTCCAGAAACTGTATGCCTCCCCCTTCCATCTCTCCTTTCACCCCCATTGGTCTAGCATCTCTCTCCTCTCCTTCCCTCTCCCACACCTCTCTTCTGCAATCCCTTTCTTCCCTCATTTTCCTTTTCAATTTATTTTCTGCATCCATCTAGATTACGTTCTTACTACCTTCTCATCAAATTCCTTTTTTACTGTCTACCTACAGCTTGCCACCTCTTTCCCTCACCCCCTCCAGTATTTCCCTAACTCAATCCTTTTCCCCATCATGTGCCCTCCTTTTATTTATCCCCTCCTTCCATCATGCGTCCTCTTTCTCTACCCCTTCCATCTAGTACCTTCTCCTCTCTGTCCACTTCCATCGTCTGCTCCCCTCTTTCTCTTCTCCCATTTCCTTCCTGCATTTGCTCCCTTATCTCTCCCATCTGCACTTCCATCCAGCATAGGCTCCCCCTCTACCCGCCACACTACCATCCAATGTCTGCCCTCTCTCCATCCACCCCTCTTCAATCAGCATCTGCCCCCTTTCTTTCCCTCCAATCCAATTCCATCCAGTATCCTTCCCCCTTATGTCTCTCTCCCCTTTTCCTGTAACATAGAAACATAGAAATAGATGGCAGATAAGGGCCACGGCCCATCCAGTCTGCTCACCCTAATGATCCTCCCCTATCTTTACCCTGTGAATAGATCCCACGTGTTGATCCCATTTGGTCTTAAAATCAGGCACGCTGCTGGCCTCAATCACCTGAAGTGGAAGACTATTCCAGCGATCAACCACTCTTTCAGTGAAAAAGAATTTCCTGGTGTTGCCGCGCAGTTTCCTGCCCCTGATTTTCCACGGATGCCCTCTTGTTGCCATAGGACCCTTGAAAAAGAAGATATCTTCCTCCGCTTCGATGCGGCCCGTGAGATACTTGAACATCTCAATCATGTCTCCCCTCTCTTTGCGCTCCTCGAGTGAGTATAGCTATAATTTATCTAGCTGTTCTTCGTACAGGAGATCCTTGAGTCCCGAGGCCATCCTGGTGGCCATTCTCTGGACCGACTCCAGTCTCAGCACATCCTTGCGATAATGCAGCCTCCAGAATTGCATACAGTATTCCAGGTGGGGCCTCACCATGGATCTATACAATGGCATAATGACTTCAGGCTTACGGCTGACTAAACCCCTGCGTATGCAACCTATGATCTGTCTTGCCTTGGATGAAGCTTGCTCCCCTTGATTGGCAGCCTTCATGTCCTCACTGATAATCACCCCTAAGTCTCGTTCTCCTACCGTTCTTGTTAGGATCTCGCCATTAAGGGTATAAGTTTTGCATGGATTTTGGCTGCCCAGGTGCATAACTTTGCATTTTTTGGCATTGAAGCTGAGTTACCAGGTCCTAGACCAGCGTTCCAGTAGGAGTAGGTCGTGTATCATGTTGTCGGGCATTGAATTTTCCATCAGCACCACCCTTCCATCAGCACCACCCTTCCATTCCACCCAGCCCCCTTTCTCACCCTGAACCACTCTTTCATTCCAGCAGTCCTGCCCCTTTCTCGTGATGACTGTAGCTGCCGGTCCACCCCACTCTGACGTACTAGCTTTGGAGCAGAGATGGCAGCCACGTGCTGGAAGGTCCTGCGATGACTCCAGGCTTTGCTCCGGTAGAAGTAAGTTACGTCGGAGGGGGTTGACCCGGCAGATGCAGGGAGTTGCGGCAAGGACCCACGATGACTGCATCTGCCGGGTCCACCCCCTCCGACATAACTTACTTCTTCCAGAGCAAAGCCGGCAGATGAATCATCGGGGGACCTTTCTGCACCTCAGTGCAGCTGCCGACTGCTCTAAAGCAGTGTTTTTCAACCTTTTTACACCCATGGACCGGCAGAAATAAAATAATTATTTTGTGGACTGGCAAACTACTAAGACTGCCCCATCTCCGCAAGCTCAGTCTCCGCAAACCATCTGATCCCATCCGCATAAGTCTCAGTTATGCTTTTATATTGAATATATTCTATTAATGTATAAAAAGAAACAATATTCTGTACAATTGTCATTTTATAAATATAAATATACAGAGCAAGGACCAACAAAACCCCTGTCTCCCCTCTCCTTCACATATATCCCCTCTACTATCAAGAAAACTGAACAAGCCAAATTATTATAGAATGCTACACAGAAATATCATGCTAACAGAATACTGCAGTCACACATGATAGGAATAGTGTTAGGGGAATGCCCCCTGGTCCGAGAGAACCCTAAGCCACTGGAAGCTAAAGAAGCACTGCCTGGGCTTTGCAGTCCCCAGTTATGTCTCTGGCAGGATACATATTTCAAATCTGTTATATTCTAATGACAAAATAAAAATAAAATTATTTTTTTCTACCTTTTGTTGTCTCTGGTTTCTGCTTTTATCTTCTTTTCACTCTTTTCCTTCCAGTGTCTGCCCTGTCTCTTCAATCCAGCATCTGCCCGTTCCATCCACTGTCTGCCCATCCAAAAACTGTCTGTCTCCCCCCTGCCATCTATCCTCTAGACACCCCCCCCTTTGGTCTGGCATCTATCATCTTCCCTCTGTTCCCTCATGGTCTGGCATCTTTCTCCTTTCATCTTTCTTTCCCTCCCCCTGTGGTTTTTAGCATCTCTCTCTTCTCATTTCCTCCGCTCAGATCTGATATCTCTGTCTCCTTCCCCATTCTCTGGCATCTCTCTCTTCCCTTTCCTTCTCTGGTCTTCCTTCTTTATTTTCTGTGTCCGTCTAAATTAAATTCATTCTGACTATGCAGTCCTCAAATTCCCTCTTTTCACTATGTCTACCCACAGCATGCCACCCATTTCCTTCACCCCTCCACTATCTCACTAACTCTATCTTCTTCCCCATCCAGCGTATGTCCTTTTTCTTTATCCCTCCTTCCATCCAGTATGTGCTCTCCCTTCTCCCCACTTCCATCATCTGCCCTCTTCTCTCTCCCCACTTCTATCATCTGCCCCTTATCCCCACTTCCATCATCTGCCCCTTCTCTCTCTTTCCCCCCACTTCCATCATCTGCCCTCTTCTCTCTCCCCCTTTTCTCCCATCATCTGCCCCTTCTCTCTCTCTCCCACTTCCATCATCTGCCCTCTTCTCTTTCCCCACTTCCATCATCTGCCCCTTCTCCCCACTTCCATCATCTGCCCCTTCTCTCTCTTCCCCCTACTTCCATCATCTGCCCTCTTCTCTCTCTGGACTTCCATCATCTTCCCTCTTCTCCCCTCTTCCATCATCTGCCCCTTCTCTCTCTTTCCCCCCACTTCCATCATCTACCCTCTTCTCTCTCCCCCTTTTCCCCACTTCCATAATCTGCTCCTTCTCTCTCTTCCCCCCACTTCCATCATCTGCCTTCTTCTCTATCCACTTCCATCATCTGCCCCTTTTCTCTCTTTCCCCCACTTCCATCATCTGCCCTCTTCTCTCTCTCCACTTCTATCATCTGTCCCTTTCTCTCAATCTCTCCATCCACCACAGGCCCATCTTGCTCCCTTCCTCACCTTTCCAATTTTGGCAACAAGATCGGCAAGGCCCCCCCTCTGCGACGGCACTCAGTGGCATCAGCGCCCCCCGCCCCGAAACAGCACTCAAGTTCAGCCTCCTCCTCCCGGCATCAACAGAATTTCAGATCGGCTACAGGTGCTCAGTCAAAAGCTTCCCTCTGAATGAACTGCCTGGGCAGAAACAGGAAGCTGAGTCAGGGGAAGCTTTTGACTAAGCACCTGTTGCCGATCTGAAGTTCTGTTGATGCCGGGAGGAGGCCGAACTTGAGTGCTGTCGCGGAGGGGGGTGCCAATGCAGCTGAGTGCCGTTGCCAGGGAGAGGGTGCCGATGCTGCTGAGTGCCATCGCCGTTACAGCCCAGGAATTTTCCGGACCTGGCTGGCTGTGCACCCCCCCCCCCTAATGCTGCACCCAGGGCGGACCTCCCCCCCCTGTCCCCCCTTGGTACGCCACTGACTGTTTGTGCATTAAGTCCCTCCTGTATCCCAGTTGGCCTCAGAAATCTTTTCTTCGCTCCTTGGGCCTTGGTGTCTGGCAGCTGCCGGCTATGTGCAGTGCAAAAGATTGGAGAAAGGAAGCTCTTTTTGCTTGCCGCACAGAATGCACCAGAATTGACCTCTATTGGTGTAATCTGTGCATCTGTGATAACCGTTGGCGCAGACTCAGTATTTTATAGACTCACAACTAAAAGTCTGATATATCATGGGTGCAGCACATAAAAGGCACCATGGAGGGCAAGTCGCAGTATGGAAAATAATAGAAATTTAGCATATTTTACTAATAGCTAAATACGTACACTTTGGTGTAGTCATCTACCAATGGAGTTCCAAAATTTCAAGCATTTAGTGTCTTCTTGAGTCAGGATAAAGCCTGTGATGCTGTTCAACTCCTTGAAGTCAAGCCAATCAGGGACTTAGACTCCTCCCCTTTGTATCCCGGGATTCAGAGGGAGGAGAGGGGCCTTAGTCATCTGAGCCAATGAGGACCTTAGGCCCCTCTCCATTCATCACATGATGCACCGGGAAAGGGAAGACCTGCCATTTTGGACTGGTGGGCCTCTAAGGGGAAGGACTAAGCTTCTCTCCTGCTCCAACTTCTTTGAAAGGTACAAGGGGAGGAGGGAGGGGAGGTTCATGGGACCTCCAGTGGCAGGAGGGAGTGGGCATCGCTCTTGCCTTTTTTCAGGGGAGGGGATATTGCCATTTTTTCTCACGCAGGGGGAGGAGCAAATGGCAGGAGGGAATGGACATCTGTCCTGCCGATTTTTGCTAGTGCGGGGGGGGGGGGGGTGTAGAGATTCCCAGTGCCACATTCTTTGAGGGTCGATGGGGAGGGATGTCATCGATGGGGAGGGGAAGCTTTTTTTTTAATGGGGTAGATATTGTGTGTGTAACACGCACAGCATCTGTGCCCCTCAAAAAAGATTTCCTGCCCTGAACAGCTGAGTGGCAGGAGGCTGCTTTGGGGCTTCCCCTGCCTCTCAGCTGTTCAGGCTTGCCCTGCCAGCTCTGCGCATGTGTGACAGTAGCTCTCACCGTGATCAATCGGATGGCAGAGTCAGGGATTCGACGAACCTCCAAGTGAATCATTTGCATGCAAACTTTTTAGTGCATCAATAGTTCTTTTTGAATCGGCCAAAAATCAGATCGGAGCAGACCCACATGGTCTTACCGATCCTCTTTAGTGCATCTAGGCCTCAGTTGCTTGTACTTAATCTAAGAATGTTTGTACAGTTCTGCTTAAAGAAACAAACTCCCCAGCAGTCCAGAGCTTTTATCTACACCAAAACAATATACTCTAAGATGAGCAAAATGGAAATCTGCCTTCCCAACAGCCTCAAGCTGGCTCCATGGATTTATTAATCAGATTCTCTTGATCTGAAAATTACACCCCACTCCTGTCACCTATGAATACCATTTTTCCTAGCTAAAGAACAGTTTAGAGATCCATCGCAGCAGGGTGTAGCCAGCAGTCCAACAGAAAAATGCTAACAGTTCTACAAATGTTTCTCTTACTTCAAAAGTAACCAATGAAGAAAGCAAGATACAGTTTCTATTTTATTTCTCATAGACAGAAGGAAGCTATGAAGTCTTAACACTGATTGGGTCCCTCTTTTCTGGTTCCTTCCATTCAGGATTAGAATACTGTAGTAAAATATTGAATGCAGGCACTCAGAATTAAATGGCCCAATACTATCCATGAAGTTTTTTAAATGCACGCATAAGAGAGTTACCATATTCATTGCCCACCTGGCAGCCAGTGCATAACTCCCTTTGGAAATCAGGTCATTGGCTTTTCAAAAATAGATGGATAAAATTTTCCTGAAAGTTTTGAACATATGAAATAGCAGATGTAAATGTGTATATGTAATTTCCCTGGGGTAATTTTCAAGCAAGTATATTCATACTTTCCTTAGAAAATTTGTATAACACTATGCAGTATATACCGGTATATATTTTTGTTGTTTCTGAGTAATAAGTGTTCTTTCTTAATTGCCTATGCTACAAAAGTATAGAAAATGGCTATCTTTCCCCTGGTTCTCAGTCCACTGCACTAACCATTAGGCTTTTTGGTTGTTACCAGATTTTGGCCTCAAAAAAAGAGGATGTGTGGCCCCGCCATGTGCCACCTCCAGCCCCGCTCCATTCTGTCCATGTCCCCACCCTGTTCCGCCCCCAACCCTGGCCTTACACAAACTCCTTCTCTTTGGGGCCACGTCTGAAGGACATCTGCACATGCGCGGATGGAAAGCGATGTCTTCATAAGAACATAAGAATTGCTGCTGCAGGGTCAGACCAATAGTCCATCCTGCCCAGCAGTCTGCTTACACGGTGGCCTCCAGGTCAAAGACCAGTGCTCTAAATGAGTCCAGCCTCACCTGCGTACATCCCAGTTTAGCAGGAACTTGCCCAGCTTATTCTTGAAACCCTGGAGGGTGTTTTCCCCTACAACAGAATCCGGAAGAGCGTTCCAGCTTTCCACCACTCTCTGGGTGAAGAATAACTTCCTTACATTTGTATGGAATCTATCCCCTTTCAACTTTAGAATGCCCTCTCGTTCTCCCTACCTTGGAGAGTGTGAACAGTCTGTCTTTGTCTACTATTCCTTTCAGTATTTTGAATGTTTTGATCATGTCTCCTCTCAGTCTCCTCTTTTCAAGGGAGAATAGGTCCAGTTTCTCCAATTTCTCACTGTATGGCAACTCCTCCAGCCCCTTAACCATTTTAGTCGCTCTTCTCTGGACCTTTTCGAGTAGTACCATGTCCTTCTTCATGTACGGCGACCAGTGCTGGACGCAGTACTCTAGGTGAGGGTGCACCATGGCCCGGTACAGCGGCATAATAACCTTCTCCAATCTGTTCGTGATCCCTTATCATTCCTAGCATTCTGTTTGTCCTTTTTGCCACCGCAGTGCATTGTATAGATGGCTTCATTGACTTGTCGATCAGAACTCCCAAGTCTCTTTCCTGTGAGGCCTCTCCAAGTATCGCCCAGGTCATCCTGCATGAGATTTTTGTTACCGACATGAATCACTTTGCTCTTATCCACGTTGAATCTCATTTGCCATGTCGATGCCCATTTCTTGAGGTTATGTCACTTTGTAGTGTGATGTCATCATGTTGCATCCTCGCGTGCACATATGCCCTCCAGATGTGGCCCCAAGCTCAATGGTTTTCAAAACCCATCCAGCCGCCTGGACAGTGCTCTAAAAAGAGGATATGTCTTGGTAAATCTAGATGTCTGGTAACCCTATTTTTGGTGGACTCAATGATAGCTATGCCCTTGCATGATACTCAGTGCAGGTGTACATAGGGGTGCTTACTTCCTGGTGGATACTCAGTGCAGGAGTACATAGGGGTGCTTACTTCCTGGTGGAGTTATTTAATAAAGACATATACCGTATTTTTCGTTCCTTAATTTGCACTTTTTTCCCCCCCAAAAGTGGGTGAAAATAACAGTGTGTCTTATGGAGCGAATATACCAGACATTGGCTCTGCCTCTTTCTCTCTCCCTTCCCTCCATCCCCCGCCCACACTTCCCAGCAAGTGAGCGCCACCCAAGAGCCACTGCAGAGCCTCCCCAGGTGACTCGACTCCCTTGCAAGTCCAATGCATCCCATGGGGAAGCTGCAAACAGGCATGCTGAAAAGTGTCATGCACCCCTCTTCTTCCTGCTGCCCAGACCTCCACGACTGAGTTGAAAAACTTAGGCCCAGCCATCTCTCCCTTCTTGCCATCCTCCCCACTTCCCCATGAGTTTGCGCCACCCGAGAGCCACTGCCAGCCTCCCTGGGTCAGCTCAATTGTGCGGTGCCCTCAGCTGCTGTAGCCGTATCTGCACTGCGTGACTGAGCTGACCCGGGGAGGCTCGCAGTGGCTTTCGGGTGGCACTCGCTCGCTGGGAAGCGTGGCACTGTCCTCCTGATTGGCTGTCCTCCTTTGGCCAACTCTGGGAACAGCATCTGATGGCACTGCGTGACTGAGCTGACCTGGTGAGGCTCGCTGGGAAGTATGGGGCTGTCCTCCTGATTGGCTGTCCTCCTTTCGCCAGCTCTGGGAACAGCAGCTGATGGCACTGCTCGACTGAGCTGACCCAGGGAGGCACGCAGTGGCTCTCAGGCGGTGCACACTCACTGGGAAGCTTTGGGCTGTCCTTCTGATTGGCTGTCCTCCTTTGGCCAACTCTGGGAACAGGAAAAGGTTTCTTGCCTACTTTTCCTCTGTCCAAGTGATCTGTGCAGCCTCTCTCTCAGGCTGTTTAATTGCCTCACCAGGTGGGGCTGTCCTCCTGATTGGCTGTGTTGGCTGCTGCAGGTGACCCGACTCCCTTGCAAGTCCAATGTATCCTCATTGCAGCCCCGCAGTGAAGCTAAGAACGGGTATGCTGAGGAGAACCGCCATGCGCCCCCCCCCCCCTTCTTTCTGCTGCCCAGATAGGAGTGGAAAGGGATGTGAGCGAGAGGCAGCAGCTGCCTGTCAGGGGATCCACTGAACCTCTCGCAGAACTGTCTGTTCGGCATGGGATTTTTCTTTTTCTGTTTGGTGCAGTGGCTTTTTCTTTCACCAGTCTGGTACTCTGAGAACCCTAGTGGAGGATGGCTCAGAGGGAGCACCAGGGGTGTAAGAGACGCACGTTGTGCACAGTTTACTTGTTAAGAAGAGCTGTCTAAAAACACACTCACTTTGGCATCCTTTGATTTGCTTTATGCCATCGCCCACCCCCAACAGAGGGCAGTTTTAGGGAAATTTATATGTTTATGTTTATTTAAGCCCCCCTCCCCAACAACAAAAAAAACAAGTGGCTGGGACTGATTACCACTTAGACCTACCCTGTCCCCTGTCCTGGCCTACCACTAGACCACCAGCAGGGCTACAGGGTATGGGGCAGGGACAGGATGCAGAGCCTGGCAAAGAGTGTGGGGATGGATGCAGAGCCTGGCAGGGAGAATTTGGTTCAGAATGTTTTTTTTCTTGTTTTCCTCCTCTAAATCTAGGGTGCGTCTTATGGAGCAAAAAATAAGATTCCCTTATGAAATAGATGAGTATTATGTGTACTTCTGCCTTATAAGATAGGCACCTTCTTATTAAATTATTTTCTACACTACTAAGGGTTATGGGATATCATTTTTACAAAGAGACCAAAATGAAAACAGGTAGAAACTATTTGTGATACATAAAAGGAGCTTTAGAAAATAACTTTTTGCTGCTTTTGCAGTCTTAGAAAATCCAGATTATCCCCTAGATTGTGAGGTCTTTCAGAAGAGAGGGCACACAACTGATGGCGTCTATGTGATATACCCCAGAGGTCCAAACTGGCCTGTTCCAGTCTACTGTGACTTGAGCAATGATGGAGGTGGATGGACAGTAAGTGGCAGGGGTTACTCTTTTCTTCTTCCCCTCTCCTATAATCCTGTCCCACTTCTCAACTTTTCTGTCCTCACCCTTTGTTCTCCAGTTTTGTCATCATGCTACAGAGTAAGGGGGGGATAATATTCTAACAGATTCCAATGGTAAATAGGTGTTTACCCATGGAAAAGGCCCTTTGAAATATCAGCCAAGGCTCTCAGCAGCAAAAGTGTACTCAACTGCTTAAAGTGGAAATGCAAGGAAAAAAAGGCAGCACCAGAGGCAGGATTAAATTGGTCTCTATGTCAGTGTTTTTCCAGGATTTAACTAGGATTCTTTGCACCTCAAAGTATACAGATTAAAAAAAAAATACCAGCAGCAGCCACCCATGGGCCTTTCAGAATTCAATGCAAATGTCACAGAGTTTCACTTTGAAAATCAGCTTACAGATTCCTTAGTAAAGGAGATGGGACTTGCTATACTGCTTTTTCTGTGTGGTTTACAAAATCAAATTGGTTTACATATTTAACCAGGTACTTATTTTGTACTATGGGCAATGAAGTGTTAAGTGACTTGCCCAGAGTCACAAGGAGATGCAGTGGGAATTAAATTCACAGTCTCAGGGTGCTGAGACAATTGCTTTAACCACTAGGGCATTCCTCCACTGTGTACCCTTTGGCCTGCAAGCACTGCCACCTCACTGAAAATTATCCTCCTTCTCTATAAGTAGGTCATAGGCAGTGGCGTAACAAGGGTGGGACAATGAGGGCAGTCCGCCATCGGTTCAAAGCATAAAGGAGCGCTCATTCTCCAGACATGGGTGTAGGCTGTCCAGTATCCACCTCCCTTCCTCCAGCAGTAAACCTCTCTCCCTTCTCCACACTGCAACCTGCAGTTTTTGTGCTGCCGGTAGCAGCAGTAAGCTAAGCACGCTATCTTCTGCAGCCTGAAAGCTTTCTCTGAATTGCAGCATCTTGACACTGTGAGGCGAAGAAGTTGAAGCAGAAGCAGAATAAAGCTTCTGGGGTTGCTGAAGGCAGCGAGTTTAGTGGACTGATGCTGCCGGTGGCCAAAGATTGCAGGTTGCAGCATGTAGGGAGGGGAAGAGAGAGAGAGAGGTATTGCATCTTGTTAGGGGGAGGGAAGGAAGACTGCCAAATTGGGGGGGGAGGAAGAAGGAAGACCAGGGGAGAGGAAAAAGAGACTGTAGACCATGAGTGAAGGAGGAAAAGAGAGGAGAGAGATGCCAGAGCATGGAGGGAGGGAGAGATGGAAGGGAAGGAGACAGAGATACCAGACCTGGGGGAGGAAAGGGGACAAGACAGATACCAAACCATGGTAGAAGGGGGGGGGGGAAGAGACTGAGATGGCAGAGTATGGAAGGGGAGGAGAGAGAAGGAGAAAGAGATGTCAGACCATGGGGTGGGGTGGGAATGAGAGGAGATGGAGGCCAGATGCCAGCGGGGGTGAGGGGAGGGGTGGAAGATGTATGTGTTACACTGCTTTGATATACTGGCTTCCTAATCAGTTTATTATTTATTTGTTTGGAGTAACCATAATGAATACATAGAGATATATGTTTGCAAATGATATGCACTCTACCTACCCTCATCTCATGGCTGCTGATCCTGTCCCCTTTAATGTCATTTCCAATTCTGGAACAGAGCCAGCAGCCACAGATAGGTAGAATTTTTTCTACCTTTGTTGTCTCTGGTTTCTGTTTTTCACATCTTTTCTTTATTCTTCCTTCCACCCAGTCTGCCCTCTTCCCCTTCCATCTACTGTCTGCCCTCTCTCTCCTTTCCATCCTATGTTTGCTCTTTCCTCCTTCCAAATGGCATCTGCCCTCTTTCTATGTCCCTTCCATAAACTGTCTGCTCTCTCCTCCTTCTGTCTAGCATGTACCCTGTCCATCCAGCCTGTATCCCCTTTCTTAGCAGCAAGATGTTCGGCACTAGTCGGTAACAATTCACAAGACATGACAGTCCCTATTTGAATTTTGGTTAAGTCTATGGTGAGTGGTAGCAACCTTCATATATCATTCGTGTTTCTCAAGACCCTTGAGGCAGGCCTGTTGGCCGAAACATGTACATGTCAAGTCATTGAGTTATAGAGTCGCCTGAATGTACCATTGTGACATTGGAGGAATAAAGATCTTCATATTATCAAATGAGTTGGAGGACACTTTTGTAGTGCACATCATTCTGATCTGGACAATTCCATTCTGGTTTCTTTGTCCCTCTCTCTCTTTTACATAATTCGTCTCTCTCTCTCTCTCCATTTTTACCTCTCCTCTCTCTGTCTCTACCACTCCCCTCTAGGAGCAGGAACAGTGGCAAAACAAGTTAAACATAATATTAATTACAGGGCTTACATTCTACCTATCTGTGGCTACTGGCTCTGTTCCAGAATTGCAAATGACATTAAAGGGGACAGGATCAGCAGCCATGAGATGAGGGTAGGTAGAGTGCATATCATTAGCAAATGTATATCTCTATGTATTCATTATGGTTACTCCAAACAAATAAATAATAAACTGATTAGGAAGCCAGTATATCAAAACAGTGAAACTTAGCAGGCTAGCTGATGAATATTGGCCTAGCTAGCTATGTCTTGGCCAGCCAAACATAGCAAACATAAGAACATAAGAATTGCCGCTGCTGGGCCAGACCAGTGGTCCATCCTGCCCAGCAGTCCACTCACTTAGCGGCCCCCAGGTCAAGACCTCTGCTCCGAATGAGTCCAGTCTCAGCAGTTTAGCATGAACTTGTCCAACTTTGTCTTGAAACCCTGGAGGGTGTTTTCCCCTATAACAGACTCAAGAAGAGTGTTACAGCTCTCCACCACTCTCTGGGTGAAGAAGAATTTCCTTACGTTTGTACGGAATCTATCCCCTTTCAACTTTAGAGAGTGTCCTCTCATTCTCCCTATCTTGGAGAGGGTGAACAGTCTGTCTTTCTCTACTAAGTCTATTCCCTTCAGTATTTTGAATGTTTCGATCATGTCCCCTCAGTCTCCTCTTTTCAAGGGAGAAGAGGCCTAACTTCTCCAATCTCTCACTGCATGGCATCTCCTCCATCACCTTTACTGAAACTATGCTGGCTGGTCCTCATCAGATCATGTCCGTCAAGGTGATCAATGATGCAGTCCTTTATCAGCACCTCTACCATCTTTCCCGGTACCGAGGTCAGACTCATCGGTCTGTAATTTCCCGGATCTCCCCTTGAACCTTTTTTGAAGATCGGCGTAACGTTCGCCACCTTCCAGTCTTCCGGAATCTTTCCCGATTTGATCGACAGATTGGTTATTAGCTGAAGCAGTTCAGCTATAGTCCCTTTTAGTTCCTTGATGACCTTTGGATAGATGCCTCCAGTCCCGGGGATTTATCGCTCTTAAGCCTATCAATCTGCTTGCATACCTCTTCTAGACCAACCGTCAACCCCATCAGTTTCCCGTCTTAGTTTCCAACATATAGCCTGATGGGTTCCGGTATACTATGTATATCCTCTGCGGTAAATACAGATGCAAAAAAATGTGTTCATTTTGTCGGCGATTTCTTTGTCCTCCTTTAGCACTCACTTTATTCCACGGTCATCCAACGGCCCCACCGCTTCCTTCGTGGGTTGTTTCCCCTTAATATATCAAAAGAATGGCTTGAAGTTTTTTGCCTCCTTGGCTATTTTTCCCTCATAGTCTCTTTTGGCCCCCTTTTACCACCTTATGGCACCTGCGTTGATGTTGTTTGTGCTTATTACAGTTTTCATCCATATTTGACCTTTTCCATTCCTTAAATGAAGTTTTCTTGTTTCTGATTGCTTCCTTCACCTCTACAGTGAGCCACGCCAGTTCTTTGTTCTTTTTCCTCTTGGATCCTTTATTGATACACGGTATATATAAATTTTGCACCTCGGTGACTGTGTCCTTAAAAAGGGACCAAGCTTGCTCTAGCATTTTTACAGTGCTTATCCTTTTCTTAATCTTCTTCCCCACCATGAATCTCATCCCTTCGTAATTCCCTTTTCGGAAGTTCAGCACCGTGGCAGTGGTTTTGGACTGATGTTTCTCACCTGCATCCAGGTCGAAGCAGTTCATATTGTGATCGCTGCTTCCCAGCGTCCCTTCCACTTCTACACCTTGTTCTGGTCCTCGCAGCCCATTTAGAATTAAGTCCAAAATTGCAAAACAAAGGTGAACACCAAAAACAAGGAAAAGACTGCAGAGTGGAATGTACAGGTTGCAGGAATCTTTATTAAAAGTCTATACAAAATTGTAATCCATAAAAAATGGCTCCCATATACATGGAGTATGGGCCCAACACGGTCTGTTTATCTCGAAGAAACACTCCTTCCTCAGGGGTCCGGGATATCTGATGTATCACATATATAGAGAGTCATGCGGAGAACGTTGTTATTTAAAATAATCAAAATTTTTGAATAGGAGGCAAGAAATTCTCCTTCTGGGCTAACGCACAGGGTGAATACTGCTACCGAAAGTGAAAGAAAACATAGACCAGAATTCATTGCTGGTCACCAGATACAGCACCTGTATTGAATTTCCAAGTTCACCAGTGATCTCCCGCAGTCTGAATATTGGAGGGATGGTTTTCTGTTTGCATTGATTGTTCAAGATCGATCTGTGCTAATCTAGCTTATTCAGTTTTACAATAGGTGTATGGATGTTCTAATGCTCACTACTATATTTAAGATGCTGCCTTTTCCTAAGTACACCCTTGTTGTGTTGTGTGATTCATGGATTATTACTAAAAAAATCATTTTTTATATAGAGGGGTGTTAAAAAATGATCAGCTCCGGGTGTCAAATATGCCAGGAACACCAGTGATCACAGGTGTAGGGGAATAAAATAAAGTGAATCCTCTCCAGGAAAATAAGAGAGGCAAAAACCTCTTTGTGTGAACTGACTGTTTTCACCTTTGATTCCAGGTATTCCAGAAGAGATTTGATGGTTCCACTGATTTCTACCTGGATTGGCACCATTACAGGGATGGATTTGGGCAAGCTGATAAAGAATACTGGTTAGGTGGGGCTCAGAAGTTTGTTTCAGTGTTTCAGGATATGATAAAATGGAAAGGGATTAAAATGTTCATAAGTGTAATTTGGGTTGGGCATGAGGGGCAGCTTCCCCCCAAATTCTGTGGATGCTAATGCTAATGCTGTGGGTGCTGAATTGGCCTCCCCTTACCTCCTCCTGCCCCAACAAGCAAATTACACCTATGGTCAGCGCTGCCAAGGGGGGCTGACTCACTCATTGGGAGATTCAGGGTCAGCCCCAAGCCTGCCTTGCCCATTGCTGTGCCCAGTTCCACTCCTCACTCTTAAGCACAGCCAATTGGTGGCCAGGGACATAAGGTGTTGCCTTCCTGTACCGCGGCAGCAGGAAAGGCCTTCATAAAAGGTCATTACATCAGGCAGCAGGACTTATGTTTATAAGATTGTTGAAGTGTCATTTATTTTGTATGAAGAAATATGGTCAATGATGGGATTTTTTTATAATAGATAACTGTCTAATATTTTTTTATTTGTTCTTTGTATATTTATTATGTGTGTTAAAGGCGGACTATAAACAATAAACTATTACCTGCTGCTGCGGGATTAGCGGCAGCAGGAAATGACCTTTTTTGAAGGCTTTTCCTGCTGCTGTGGCCCATCAGCGGAAGGGCAGCAGAAGGCCCGCTAAAACGGGAGACTTGGAAAGTCCAAGATTCCAAGTTTATTCCATTTTTACTATCTCACACCATGGACAAACCTTCTGGGTGACTTACACTCTAAAGCTTCAGAGGGAAGAGCCTGGTTTTGAGACTAGAAAGTGAGGGCAGGGAACCAACCTACAATTTTGAAAGATAGGGTAAACATATTTGGGTAACTTTGCATTTTGGCAAGACTCATCCAACGTAGTTGAAAGTGACATCTATAATTTCAGTTTTGGTTAGGTGTCTTGAAAGATAAATGATTTCAAATCAGTTTTAAATTTGTCAATGGAAGGCTGAAGTTCGAGTGGTAAGGAGAGGGAGTTCCAAAGCTGGGGCCCAATTCACTGAAAAGGTTGTATTTCTGATGTTTGTGAACAGTTTTGTGATAAGATGGAATTTTAAGCTGATTAAGCAGATCTGACGGTGGTAGGTGGGGGGAAACTGTTCTTGAATCTCATACTGGATTTCCTAAACCAGCCCTCAGTTAAGTCACCCTCATTTTAAGCCAAAACTAGCCACTTCCATTAATATTGTGTACTTGTAAGATGAAAAAATGAATAAAAAATTTGAAAAAATCCCCCAGAGCTAAAGCTAATCCATTTTTAACTTGAAAACAAAACAAAAAGTACAATGAATGGGCACAAGGTGCCCTTCATGTTAAGCCTCAACCATTGAAAAGAAGTAAACACATTCAGAAGTTGAAATCAGAAGTTAAATCAGAGAATCTTCCACAGATAGGTGGTGTGTGTGTGGTTTTGATAGAGAGGAGGCTTTCTTGCCTTCATAGATAGAGAGCTTCAGACTCCACTTCCCTTCCCACACACACCAATAGCTCCTGCTCTTTGTGACTCTGGGCGAGTCACTTAACAGTATGGGAGACAAGCCTTTCATTTCAGTTAATTATTTTTATCTTTTGCCAGTCCCCTTGTGTTTAGAATATAAGAATTGCCTTACTAGGACAAACCAAAGGTGCATCAAGCCCAATATTCTTTTCCCAACAGTGGACAACCCAGGTCCCAAGTATGTGGCTAAGGAATAAGCAGTGGATTTCCCCAAGCCATCTCAACAGCCTATGGACTTCTCTTTTAGGAACTTATCCAAGCCTTTTTTAAACCCTGCTAAGGTTAATGAAATGTTTTTTTGTTTGGTTTTTATTTTTTTTGGGGGGGAGAGGGTTCTTTACATTAATTACAGCCCCAAATTTAAAATGATCACTAATTAACTCAGATAAAAACATGAACTGAGACTCAAAAGAGATATCAGTATTTTTAAAATAATTGGTTGTTTTTTAAAAAAACATATACTATAGACTAGGATGGCGGGTTAAAAAATGTTCAACCCCTTGTGTCACATATGCCAGGTATGCCACTGAGTCCCAGCATGTTATGAGACATATTTAAAACCTGAATTTATGTACAATTGGTGAATAGGAAGCTTTTTGATGTTAAAATGGATTTATGGGTGTTTTCCAGGTCTAGAGAATCTTCGGCTAATGACACTGAAAAAGAAATACAAGTTACGAGTGGATCTGATAACATTTAATAACAAGAAGGTGTCCACAGAATATGCAGAATTCTCTCTTTCCCCCTATGCTATCAATGAAGGGGATGACAATTATACATTGCATGTCTCTGGCTTTCAGGGTGGAGAAGCAGGTAAAATCTGTTGTAAATGGAACATATTGTCTGTTATAAGCAGAACGAGCTATATTTCTGATTCAGAGCAGAACTACTAAGTTACCCAGTTCCAGGAAAGATTATTTTGACCAGTCCTGGTTTTGAACGTACACCATAAAGCAGTGTGGATTTTGAGTTCCTGATTCTGTATGTTAAAACTAATTCTGCAGACCCCATAATGTATCAATATGAAGTTGTCAGAAATCCAGAACTGGCACACAAGATCTCCCTCTTGGAAATGGGTAATTGAGCAGCTGTGTTATAAGCAAAGCTTTGTATCAAGGAATGTTCTATAAACAAAGTGCTGCATTACTGAATATCTGCTTTATGCTGAGAGAGCTGTGCTATTAATTGCTTAACATACTCAAAATGCTTTGCAAGATTAACCCCAATAGTAGTAGTATTGGATAATTTACAGCTCTATAATGAGTGACGTAGCAAGGGTAGGAGGCACCCTCCGCTCCTTCCCTGCCCCCATGCCACACCTCTTTAAATCTTCACCAGTGTGAGCAGCTTCTTTGGCCTGCTGCTTGCACCTGCTTTTCTTCTGATATCACTTCCTGGCCCTCCAACCCGAAGTGATTTCAGAGGGAAGCCAGGCCAGCGCAAGAAGTAGGCTGGAGAATTTGCTTGCCTATGGGTATCATTTTTGAAGAGAAAAACATCCAAAAAGTGGCATAAAGGGGCAGATGGATTTTTTTCTCGTCAAACCCTTCCAATTCGCTATTTTCAGAACCTGTTTTGTAGACAGATATCTATGCTGTTGATCAGTAGTTTGTCTAAATCACAAGGGGCGTGTAGAGGTGTGTTATAAATGGAACCAGTGGTGTAGTAAGGGAGGTTGGCACCTGGGGCAGTGGTGCCCTGCATCGCCGTGCTGTGCGCATCCCACTTTCCCACTGCTCCCATGTACCTCTTGAAATGTTCACCAGCGCGAGCCTCTTCCATCAACTGGTTGCGCCAGCCTCGGCTCCCATCTGATGTCACATCCTGGTCCCGCAGGGGGTAGAGAGATGACAGTGCCAGGGGGGGCTGTCCACCCCCATCCCTCATACTACACCACTAAATGATGGAACTAGGGCGGGCTTAGGACGAACATTTTTCTGCCATAGTTAAACATTTAAGAATACATCCAGGGTATAATTTGTGGATAGACCTTTTAATAATGAATAAATGCCAAAAAAAAGTACCCTAACTGACTCTTCCACACTCTTTCAGTTGTCACTGACCCCCTCCCACCCCCATAAAGATGTGAATGAAACATACCTATCTGTATGATATTTTCAGATGTTCTGGGCAGTTCTATTAGAACAGCAAACAGGTCTCTGCAGCTGCAGTGTCTCTCACACTAAAGGTAATGGCCACGGCTCAAGGCACCCAGAAGTGCACGGACATTGCCGTTATGACATCACGTGTAAGTGTGACATCATGTTGACATCCACGCATGTACAGAAGCCCTCCAGACAAGCCCTGAAATGCCAGTAGGGCGTGCCAGCAGGGAAGTCTATCAAATATCAACTGAATACTCCCAACCACAGACCTCCCAAGCTCCACCCTAGACACACCCAAGCTCTTCCCCAGATCCCGCCCCCTTTACTAATTGTAAAGCAATTATTTCCATTCATTTTTCATATACTGTCTACACAATATACACAGCAGATATAAATTCTCAAAACTGATACATTTCAATTGAAAATAAAATCATTTTCCCTACCTTTGTTGTTTGGTGACTTTATTTTTCTGTGCCAGTGTTTTTCTCTCCATCTTCACTTTCTGCCTTGCATCCATCTTTGGCATTAACATTCAATTTTTCAATTTGTCTGCTTTCTTCTCAAAATCTATTTTCCATGTCTTACCTTCCCTTCCTATCTCTCTCTCCTTACCTCCCTATTTCCATTGTCTGACATCTTTCTCCTTTCTCCCCCCCCCAGTGGTCTGACATTTCTCTCCTTCCTTTCCCCCCTTCCCAGTCTGGCATCTCTTTCTACTACTATTATTATTATTTCTATAACACTACCAGACTTCCCTTCTTCCCTGGTCTGATATTTCTCCTCCCCCTCAAGTGTAACATTTCTCTTTTCTGCCCCCTGCAGTCCATCTTCCTTCCCTTCCTCCTTTCTGGCCCCCCTCCCAGTCCAACATTTCTCCTTCTTTTCCACCAGTCTAACATTTTTTTCTCTCTTCCTCCTGCATGCTTCTCCTCTGGTCTTCCTTCCCTCCCCTAACCAATATCTTTCTCTCTCTCCCTCCACGAGTCCAACTTTTCACTCTCTGCCCTCTCCCCCTTCCCCCCGTGTGACATTTCTCCTTCCTTCCTTTCCTTCCCATCCATCTCACCCTTCCCTTTCATAGTTTCATAGATTATTTAAATTTTTGATTAAACGCTTATCCAAAGGTACAAAGCATTGTACATAATAATTTCAAATAGCAGGGAAACAAACAATTTAAATTAGTAGACATATTCCTCCCCTACCAAGAAGTACTTCTCCTGGCTAGCGGCAGCTCAGTGTGCTTTTAACTTGGCCACAGAGCTGCCATGAGGATTAATTTAGATGTGGTTTCATCAACAGCCTCGGGGCCTTTGCTAGGCCGGCCCATTACAATGATGCGACTGCTATCAGCCTGAAAATTGCTGCTTTCTTCACCGAATATGATCATGTTGGGTTGAAGGATTGCAAGAAAGCCACATCAGGGTTGATGGATTATGAGACTACTACACGAGATACTTGAAATCTGTATGTGGTGTGGATGTCCATGTGTAATTAGCAACTTTCTGAACTTGGTATGTATTTACACCTGTATAATGGTGTAGCAAGGGACGTTTGTCCCCAGGGTGGAGGTGCCAAGCTTTGGCACTCCATGTGCCCTCCCTGGTATCACCGCACTGTGCTGTGCATCCCCCATACCTTTCCCCATGCTCCCTTTTCTTTGGCCCTCTCCCCCATACCTCTTGAAATCTTTGCCAGTCATGAGCAGTATCTCTTACCTGCTGCTTATGCTGGCCTTCTGGTCCCCCCTGAACAGGAAGTGATGTCAAAGGGTAAGAGATGCTGCTTGTGGCTGGTGAAGATTTTAACAGCTGCAGGGACACTGGGTATAGGGCAGGGGTAGGCAATTCTGGTCCTCGAGAGCCAGAGCCAGGTCAGGTTTTCAGGATATCCACAATGAATATGTACGAGATGGATTTGCATGCACTGCCTCCTTGAGATGCAAATCTATCTTATGCATATTTACTGTGGATATCCTGAAAACCTGACCTGGCTCCAGCTCTCAAGGACCAGAATTGCCTACCCCTGGTATAGGGAAAGAAGCCCCCCTGTATCTCTTACTCGTATAATGCCAGTTCACCTGTATGAAATATGTAGAAGTAAATGACACTATTTACACATGGATATGTTTCAGAAATCATGGCCATAGGTATATATGATCCTTTGAAAAATAGGCACAAAATATGCACCTATGAGCATTTCCTGCACAGGCTCCTTGTTACAAAAGTATCTCTCACAATGCTATAAGCAGAGTTTCAAGACAAATTTCAAGTTTTTATTGTTTCTTGATATCCCGCAAATCTCAGAGTAATTAAGCGGCTTACAATAAAATTAGAGCACTTCCTCTCCAACATTTAGAAGGGTAATGCTGTCAGAAATTGTCCATTTCATGCAAGCTACTGCATACTTCTGTACTGATCATAGTAAGATTCCTCATCACTCTTTTACAGGTGATTCCTTGTCTAACCACAATGAACAGCCATTCTCTACCTTTGACAGAGACAATGATGGCCATGCTCAGAACTGTGCCGAGTACACCCATGGAGGCTTCTGGTACCATTCAGAGGGCTGCTTCCATGCCAATCTGAATGGCTGCTATGGGTCACGTCAGGTGGGCTGCAAGGACATCATTGAAAAGGGCATCAGTTGGCAAGCCTGGAACATCACGAGCACCATTTCATTCAGTCAAATGAAGATTAAATCCACCTAAAGCAATGGCTGTTGGGAAAAGAAGATGCCATAAGATAAAGAAAACACAGCACAGATATAATGAATAGCTGAGGTTAGGATCCTAAGACAGTTGCTTTGTAAATCCCTGATTGCAGTTATGAGTTTTTCTAGTGAAAGATATTAGGGTTTCTTATGCAACCGATTCCAGCAGGTTGGAAGGGTGATTGCAGCTTGTTCTTCAGCAGCCAGTTAACCTCTAAACTGTTCTTTATTAAAGTTGATTAAATATCTCATAATTTTCAACAAACATCCTTAAGTCTCCACTGATCAATCAATACTGATTGCACATACATCTATATCTCTCTTATCTATCTACAGTATATGTAAAGCTACTTAATATGGAACTTATAATAAGAATATCATTCTTTCCTTTACTGTGTATTTTCACTCTACATCAAGTTTTTAATAAAAATCTCATTATTGATAGTTTTTTCTTCAGGTTTTATTCTTTACACACACCAACCATTATAAAAGTGAAATGAGCTGCTTAATATCACATGGCTCTCATCATGCCACTGGGCAGTATGTCCCCGGAAAATGAAAATTTCAACTGGATGAATGTATTTGTAGGTGTTGATTTCTCTCCAGGGAAGGTATTCATTCATGTTAGAATGAGTTCCTCCTTATACTGTACTCGTATCTAGCTATTTCTCACCAGGGGAACAGCACCCCCTTCCCCACTCTTCCTTTCTCCAAGCAGTACGGGAGTACATCAAGCAGTCACAGACCTGCAGTCTACAAGCACGCAGCTGTCAGTTCTGCTCCCTCTGACATCAATTTCCCCCCCCCAAAAAAAAATAATTATAATTCAGGTTTATTAGTGCTTGATGGTTAAGGGGCTAGAGAAGTTGCCGTATTGCAAGAGGTTAGAGAGGCTGGAGAAGTTGTCGTACTGTGAGAGGTTAGAGAAACTAGGCCTCTTCTCCCTTGAAAAGAGGAGATAGAGGGGACATGATAAAAACATTCAAGATAATGAAGGGAATAGACTTAGTAGATAAAGACAGGTTGTTCACCCTCTCCAAGGTAGGGAGAATGAGAGGGAACTCTCTAAAGTTAAAAGGGGATAGATTCCGTACAAACGTAAGGAAGTTCTTCTTCACCCAGAGAGTGGTGGAAAACTGGAATGCTCTTCCGGAGGCTGTTATAGGGGAAAACACCCTCCAGGGATTCAAGACAATGTTAGACAAGTTCCTGCTAAACCGGAACATATGCAGGTAAGGCTGGTTTCAGTTGGGGCACTGGTCTTTGACCTAGGGGCCACCGCGGGAGCGGACTGCTGGGCACGATGGACCGCCGGTCTGACCCAGCAGCGGCAATTCTTATGTTGATATATCACCCATCATAAATACATCTGGCCTGTGTACAATAATGTAATTAACAGGTGGAATACGGTAATAGGGAAGAGAAATCAGTAAAGATGGCAAGTAGAAAATCAAATGATGGGAAAAAAGAGGGGGAAGTGGGAGGAATCACAATAACTGACAGGAAAGGGGGGATAAATAGGATATAACAGTGCAAGTTGCTCATGAAGACCTACATGACAAGGGTAGGTTAAAAAAGAACTGAGACTCTTCTAATCATAGGAACAGAAATGTTTTTAGGGCAGACTTTAATTTGCCCAGAGAAGATTGTAATTGAATGTGCAATGGGAGGTCATTCAAAAGGGAAGGGCCATTAACTGAGAAGATTGCATTTCTTGTTGTAGCATAGGTAATTTGTATGTTGTTTGGGATAAAGAGGCTATGTTGTGCGGAGTGAAGGCTGCAAGATGGAATGTAGGGGTAAGCAGTTGATTTAGATCAGTGTCTCTCAAACTGTGTGCCCTGAAAGATTCCTGATTTTTTTATTTTAAAAAATTCCCTTCATAAGTATATACTAGAATAGATGACATGTGTTGCATATGCAAGAGTCTGTCAATATTAAGAGCATCTGCATGCATAAGAATACAGCCACCTAGACAAGCATCATTCTTTGATGTGATTGGTCCTTGAAAACTAATGGCAAGTAATTTTTTACTTTTATTTTTTTATGGCGTAGTTATCCTGACTCTGCACAGCACTGTGTTCGTCTGGTATAAAATAACTAATAGTACGTCTGGTATAAAAATAACTAATAGTAGTTGTAGTAATAACTTGAGCAAAGCAGCAATCAAGGCTTTGTTACCATTTGGATCTTCTCGTCTTTGCAAACTTGAGTTTTCAGATGACAGAAATTAAATTTAAAAAAACCAATGATTAGCAGCTCTATTCTATCTAATTTAGTTTCACCGTTGTTACAATTACCCATATATAGCTTTAAAAACTTTGAGAGTTATTTATTTAAATTTAATTTTTTGTGGGTTTTACAATTTTATGATTTCAATTATAATGTGCTGTGAAAAACATTTTCTCCGTTTAGTGTGTCAGAGCTAAAAATGTTTGAGACACACTCTCTACCTGCAGACCACCTCTACTGAGTCACAGGAGTGGTCTGCAGGTAGGGAGGAGATAATATGCTTGAGCTTGGGATCTGTTCAGAGAGGTCCTTGAGAGAGAAGCCAACTCCTGATTTTTTTCCTAGACATCAGCTGAGGGCAGAACTATGGAAAAAGGACTGATGGCTGTATTGCTTGGCTGAGTTCCAGAAAGCCCGGTATGTTTCTTGGCCCTGAGCAACCGTCGCAGAAGCTCTCATTGCATAGCATTTAAATGAGACTCCACATTTATTCATATACACTATTTGACATCATTTCAAAGACTCTTAAGACTCCTGAAGTAGGCCTGTTTGGCTGAAACATGTGCATGTCGAGTCATTGAGTTATTAGATGAATAAAGTTATTTGGACCATCAGATGAGTTAAAAGACATTCTGTTGTGTGGACATCATTTTGATTTAGACAATTTCACCCTAAATTTCACCCTATACTTTGCGTATTTGAGTTTGTGGTTTTGTTTCCCCTGTTCTATTCTTCGAATATTTCACTCATATCACTCTTTACTCACTCTTCTTACAAGTTTGCTCAATGTCAAAGGAATTTAATG
The DNA here is from genome assembly GCF_902459505.1 of Geotrypetes seraphini. Lineage (NCBI taxonomy): Eukaryota > Metazoa > Chordata > Amphibia > Gymnophiona > Dermophiidae > Geotrypetes > Geotrypetes seraphini. Next base: position 103,983,136 of record NC_047088.1, on the reverse strand, counting down.
ACAAAGTCAAACAAGCCAAAATATTTCAATACATGAAAAAATCTCAATTGTGATATAATGATTCAGGAAACTCATCTTAATTACCAAGAATCCTCCAAATTAAAAACTAACTGGCCTACAAAAATCTATTTCTCAGAAGCTAAAGATAGAAAGAACGAGGTTGCGATAATAGTAAACAATTCATTGAACACTACAATAACTTTGAACTCTAAAGATCTAAATGGAAGGTGGGCTAGCATCTCTCAAAATATGTCAATAAACCCTTACCTGATTAATATATATGAACCTAACATAGATGAGCCGCAATTCATTTTAGATATCATGGATCTGTTAACACAACATCCGGAATCTGAATATATTACAGGAGGAGATTACAACCTTGTACTTGACCCACCTTTAGATAGATGCTCCAAAGTCCACTATAGAAAGATGAAAGCCTGGGCTCAACTATACGATATTATAGATCAGTTTAATCTGTTGGAACCTTGGAAACTGCTAAACCCAAAATTTAAAAAGTACTCTTTTTTCTCTGCCCCCCCATAATTCCTACTCCAGGTTAGACTTCTTTTGGGTTACTAATAGATTGGGCAGAAATATCATAGATGCTGATATTAAAGAAATATCCATTTCTGATCACACGACAATCCTACTATCAATAAAAAGTGATAGCTTCCCAAAACTGCAGTCAACTTGGAAGTTTAATTCTTCATTATCAGATACTAATTTCAAATTATTCATGGAAAAATCTATAAATGAATATCTAGAATTTAATAATCCTTTAGGCACCAACTGGCCATGTTTCTGTGATGCTTTAAAGGCGTATATATGTGGCATGATTATATCCTACTCTGCCAAAATACGCAAACAGAATAATGATACATTAAAACAACTGGAAAATCAAATTAAAACTTTAGAAGAAGAACATTAAGCTGATACCTCTAACAAACAAATTAACTGAACAACGGAAGCTTAGATTTATATACAATTTTAATCTGAGTAACTCTGCAGCAAATTCAATTTTCTTGAGAGCTTCAACTTACTTGCGGAAAACAATACGGCATGACATCTGCTGTCCTCCTTCCTCAAGGCAAGAGTTGAATATAAACTAATCACATCAATTTTAAAAGAAATGGTACTATCCTTAATGAAGATAATGATATTTTACTAGCATTTAAGAACAACTACAACTTACTATACACTATGGAAATTGATTCAAGAAATTCTAATGATTATTTTCTGTCTAATATAGTTCATCCCACACTGACTGACATGGATAACAAACAGATTGAAAAACCTATAATTCCAGAAGAAATCAGAGCCGCATTAAAAACTATGGTGAATAATAAATCTCCAGGATCAGATGGTTTAATAGTAGAGTTTTATAATGCATTCCAAGATCTACTTATTCTAATATTATTTGATTATTACAATTATCTGATCAATACGGGAGATGATAGGGGTTCCTTTATGGAAGCTACAATTATAGTTTTATCCAAACCTGGTAAAAATCCTCAGATAATTCAAAACTAAAGACCACTGTTATTAATTAATGTTGATGCAAAACTATACGCCAAGATCACTGCATCATGATTGCAAAAAAATTCCTCCACAAATAATTGATCCAGTCCAAAATGGATTCATGAATGGTAGACATTCGTATCATAACACCAGAACATTTGCAAATATCATTGCCCTCTCTTTCTATGCAACCACTACTAGCAGTTGGATTAAATGCCGAGAAGGCGTTTGTCAGAACTGAATGGCCTTTTATAGTCAAAACACTCCAATGGTTTGGATTCTCTGACAAAATAATAAACATGATACAAGTTCTATACAAACAACCCACTACAAGAATACTCATTAATGAAAGGTTTTCACTAATTTCTATCCTACTAGATGTACCAGACAAGGGAGCCCTCTAACCCTCTTGCTATTTAATATTGCATTAGAGCCCTTACTGTTAGCCATTAGGGACAACTCATTAATTAAAGGATTTGAGAAGGGTGAATAAACAATTAAGTTATCAACATACGCTGACAATGTTTTATTATACACTTCGCCAGAGTCCATCCTTCACTTACTAGAAACTATACAAGAATACGCCAGCATATTGGGATACAAACTGAAATAATGCTTATAAATTGTATAGAGAAGAAAACAGAACTACAAAAAGCACAGTTACTTACCGTAACAGGTGTTATCCAGGGACAGCAGGCAGATATTCTTAACGCATGGGTGACGTCACCGACGGAGCCCCGGTACGGACATTTTTAACTAGAAAGTTCTAGTTGGCCGCACCACACATGCGCGAGTACCTTCCCGCCCGACGGAGGAGTGCGTGGTCCCCAGTTAAGATAAGCCAGCTAAGAAGCCAACCCGGGGAGGAGGGTGGGTCGTAAGAATATCTGCCTGCTGTCCCTGGATAACACCTGTTACGGTAAGTAACTGTGCTTTATCCCAGGACAAGCAGGCAGCATATTCTTAACGCATGGGTGACCTCCAAGCTAACAGAGAGGGAGGAGGGATGGTTGGCCATTAGGAAAATAAATTTTGTAACACAGTTTGGCCGAAGTGTCCATCCCGTCTGGAGAAGGCATCCAGACAGTAGTGAGTAGTGAACGTGTGAACTGAGGACCAAGTGGCCGCCTTGCAGATTTCCTTGATAGACGTGGAATGGAGGAAAGCCACAGAAGCAGCCATAGCTCTGACCCTGTGGGCCGTGACAGCACCTTCCAGTGAGAGACCGGCCCGAGCATAACAGAACGCAATGCAGGCAGCAAGCCAGTTAGAGAGCGTCCGTTTAGAGACAGGGCGACCTAGATGGTTAGGGTCGAAGGACAAAAAGAGCTGAGGGGACGAGCGGTGAGCCCTGGTACTGTCAAGGTAGTATGCAAGGGCACGCTTACAGTCCAGCGTGTGTAACACCTGTTCCCCAGGATGAGAATGGGGCTTAGGGAAAAAAACAGGCAACACAATGGATTGGTTGAGGTGGAAGTCCGAGACCACCTTGGGAAGGAATTTAGGATGGGTACGCAGAACCACCTTGTCATGGTGAAAAACAGTGAACGGTGGATCGGCGACCAGTGCATGCAGCTCACTAACCCTCCTGGCAGAGGTGATGGCAATGAGGAAAAGCATCTTCCAAGTTAGAAGTTTGAGCGAAGTTGTGGCAAGAGGTTCAAAAGGGGGTTTCATGAGGGCTGATAAAACCACATTCAGGTCCCAGACGACAGGAGGAGGCTTCAGAGGTGGTTTGATATTGAAGAGGCCTCTCATGAACCGGGAAACCAGTGGATGAGCCGTGAGAGGTTTTCCAAGGATAGGCTCATGAAACGCAGTGATGGCACTGAGGTGGACTCTGATTGAGGTAGACTTGAGGCCAGCGTCGGACAGAGAGAGCAAATAGTCCAGTACAGTTTCCACCGCTAATGAGGTGGGATCGATATGATGTAGTAGACACCAAGAGGAGAACCTGGTCCACTTCTGATGGTAACAGTGGAGGGTGGCCGGTTTCCTGGAGGCATCCAAAACGCAACGGACAGGCTGAGACAGATTCTCTGGAGAGGTCAGCCCAAGAGAAACCAAGCTGTCAGGTGGAGCGAAGGCAGATTGGGATGCAGTAGAGACTAATGCTGCTGTGTAAGTAGAGTAGGAAACACAGGAAGAGGAATGGGCTCCCTGGAGCTGAGCTGGAGTAGGAGGGAGAACCAGTGTTGGCGAGGCCACCGAGGGGCAATGAGAATCATGGTGGCTTTGTCCCTGCGGAGTTTGAATAACGTCCGCAACATCAGAGGTAGTGGAGGAAAGGCATAGAGGAACCGATCCGTCCAGTCGAGCAGGAATGCATCCGGGGCCAGACGATGAGGAGAGAAGAGTCTGGAACAGAACTGGGGCAGCTATGGTTGTGAGGAGCTGCAAAGAGGTCCACCTGAGGGGTGCCCCACTGAGCAAAGATGGAGCGGAGTATGGGGGGATCCAGAGTCCATTCGTGAGGTTGAAGGATGCGGCTGAGATCGTCGGCCAGGGAGTTCAGTTCGCCCTGGATATAGACAGCCTTGAGGAAGAGACTGCGGGTCATGGCCCAGGTCCAGATGCGAATGGCCTCCTGACAGAGGAGGGGAGATCCGGTGCCGCCTTGCTTGTTTATGTAGTACATGGCGACTTGGTTGTCTGTGCACAGGAGAAGAACCTGAGGGTAGAGAAGGTGCTGGAAGGCCTTGAGGGCATAGAACATGGCCCTGAGTTCCAGGAAATTGATATGATGTTGACGCTCCTGAGGGGTCCAAAGTCCCTGAGTGCGAAGTTCTCCCAGGTGAGCTCCCCATGCATAGGGGGAGGCATCTGTGGTTATGATCATGGAGTGAGGGGGTAGATGAAAGAGTAGACCCCTGGAAAGATTGGATGAGTTCAACCACCATTGAAGAGATTGCCGAAGAGACGATGTCACAGAGATGGGATGAGAAAGAGGATCGGTGGTCTGTGACCATTGGTTGGCTAGAGTCCATTGAGGTGTCCTGAGGTGGAGTCGCGCCAGAGGAAGCACATGGACCGTCGAGGCCATGTGGCCCAGGAGGACCATCATCTGCCGAGCTGGAATGGAGTGATGAAGGAGCACCTGGCGGCAGAGGTGGAGCAGAGTTCGTTGGCGGTCGGAGGGGAGAAACGCCCTCATCAGAGTGGTGTCGAGAATGGCTCCAATGAACTGAAGTCGCTGTGTGGGAAGTAGATGCGACTTGGGGTAGTTGATCTCGAACCCCAGGAGATGGAGGAAGGAGATGGTGTACTGAGTGGCTTGTAGCACAAGTGGAGACGTAGGTGCTGTTACCAACCAATCGTCCAAGTAGGGGAACACCTGGAGGTTGTGAGACCTGAGAAAGGCCGCCACCACAATAAGGCACTTGGTGAACACCCTGGGCGATGATGCGAGGCCAAAGGGTAGCACCTTGTACTGATAGTGGCGGTGTTGTATCTGAAATTGGAGGAAGCGACGTGAATTCAGATGGATTGGAATGTGAGTGTAGGCCTCTTTGAGGTCCAGGGAACATAGCCAGTCGTGTTGAGAGAGAAGAGGATAAAGCGTGGCCAGGGAGAGCATTCTGAACTTTTCCTTGACCAGACACTTGTTGAGGTCCTGGAGATCGAGGATGGGACGAAGGTCTCCCGTCTTCTTGGGAACCAGGAAGTAGCGGGAGTAGAATCCCTGACCTCTTTGGTCCGTGGGAACCTCTTCGATGGCATTGAGGAGAAGGAGGGATTGGACCTCCCTTAGGAGGAGAAGAGACTGGGAGGAGTGAGAAGCAGACTCTATTGGAGGATTGTCTGGAGGAAGAGTCTGGAAGTTGAGAGAGTAGCCGTGGCGAATGATGTTGAGGACCCACAGGTCCGATGTGATGACCTCCCAACGGCTGAGGAAGAGTTGAAGACGTCCTCCGATTGGTTGAGGAAGAGGCAAAGAGGGAGGAAGACTGGCTATGCCCTGGAGAAAGGAGTCAAAAGGGCTGAGAGGGTTTCGAAGGAGGGAGAGGCTTGGCAGGTTGATTAGACTGAGAACAAGCCTGAGTGTGTTGATGTTGTTGACGGGGCCGCCGAGGTTGCTGTGAAGGCGGATTGAGGGGTCTGGCAGAGAACCTGCGCTGATACGAGGACTGTGGTCTGTAAGGGCGAGCAGGTGGAACCTTTTTCTTAGGTTTAACTAGGGTGTCCCATCTGGTCTCATGGGCCGAGAGCTTCTGGGTGGTTGAGTCTAGGGACTCCCCAAAAAGTTCATCCCCAAGACAGGGAGCGTTGGCCAGGCGGTCTTGGTGGTTGATGTCCAAATCAGATACCTTCAACCAGGCCAGGCGGCGCATGGCAACGGCCATGACAGATGCACGGGAGGTCAGCTCAAAGGAATCATAAATAGAGCGCAACATAAATTTCCGCAGTTGAAGGAGGCTGGAAATTTGCTGCTGGAAGAGCGGGACTTTGCGTTCCGGAATGTATTTCTGAAGGGCGGACAGTTGTTGTACTAGATGTTTCATATAAAATGAGAAATTAAATGTGTAATTGTTCGCCCTGTTGGCCAGCATTGCATTCTGATAAAGGCGCTTGCCAAACTTGTCCATCGTTTTGCCTTCTCTGCCAGGAGGGGTGGAGGCATAAACACTGGAGCCCTGAGTTTTCTTCAAGGTAGACTCAACTAGGAGAGACTCATGGGGCAACTGGGGTTTGTCAAAACCCGGGATCGGGATAACCCTGTAAAGGCTATCCAGCTTATGGGGAGCCCCGGGGACGGTGAGTGGGTTCTCCCAGTTCTTATAAAAAGTTTCCTGCAGTATGTCATGTACGGGTAACTTGAGAAACTCCTTGGGAGGCTGTTCAAAATCCAAGGCCTCCAGAAAGGCCTGGGATTTTTTGGAGTCAGACTCTAGAGGGATAGAGAGAGCCGCTGACAACTCCCTGAGGATCCTGGAGAAAGAGGATTGCTCAGGCTTAGAAGTGGTATCGGGCGCTGAGGGCTCCTCGTCCGATGATGATGCGTCCTCCTCGGTACCGGGAGGGGAGTCTTCCCATAAGTCCGGGTCTCTGACATCAGTGTGCGCATGTCGATATATCGGGGTGGAAGGCTCAGTATGGTGGGTCTTAGACAGAGACTTGCCAGAGCGCACCGAGACATTACCGGGAGAGGAAGATCGGTGCTGGTCTCGATCCCGGGAAGAACGGTGCCGGTCTCGGTCCCGAGGAGGATCGGCAGCAGCGTGGGTCTGACCTACGAGATGGGCACGGAGGTGTTCAGCCGAGAGAATCGGCATGGAAGAGTTAAGTGGCACCGATGGAGTGGATACCGGTTGGACGGTGCGAGGCTCGGGCCAGTCTGGCACCGAAAGGAGTGGTGCCAGGAGGGTCGGTAACAGGTGCTGGAGTTGTTGCTGCAGCTGTTCCTGTAATGTGTCTTGGAGGATGGCTGCGATGCGGTCATCCAGGGGTTGCACCGGAACCGCTTTTTTCTGCTTCGGTTCCTTAGGTGCCGCTCCACGCCCCGGTGATGAGGAGGCCGATGACGAGGCACTCACCGAGATCGGGGCAAAGCGTTTCCGGGGTCGGCGTGAAGCCTGTAGGGCCGGTGTCGCCACTGTGGCCGGAGGGCGCTCAAGGGAGGTGGAAGGCTTCTTAGCTGGCTTACCTGGCGCCAGCGACGCCGATGAAGGATCGGGCGGTGTCGAAGTGGTGGGTGCCGATTTTGGCGGTACCGTAGTCGACGTAGTCGGCTCCATAGCAGATGCGGTGCCGAAGAGGATGTTCTGCTGGATCTGTCGATTCTTCAGAGTACGTTTTTTAAGAGTGGCACAGCGGGTGCAGGAATCCGCCCGATGCTCAGGACCCAAACACTGTAGGCACCAATTGTGTGGGTCAGTGAGGGAAATCGGGCGTGCACACCGCTGGCACTTCTTAAAACCCGGCTGCGGGGGCATGAATGGAAACACGGCCTCCGCAAAATCAAACCCGGAGGCCTGTATGGTGACAACAGGCCCCGCCGGGCCCGGATCGAAAATAAAGCAAATTTTTTTTTTTTTTTGAGAAAATGAAAACAAGAAAAAAACCCGAAGGCAAGGGAAGAAAAAATACGAGAAAATCGCGAGCGGGAAGGCAAAAGTTGGATTCAACGATCGTTGAAAATACACGCGTCTTCTTTGCTCCGCGGAAACGAAGAAACTGGGGACCACGCACTCCTCCGTCGGGCAGGAAGGCACTCGCGCATGCGCGGTGCGGCCAACTAGAACTTTCTAGTTAAAAATGTCCGTACCGGGGCTCCGTTGGTGACGTCACCCATGCGTTAAGAATATGCTGCCATGCTTGTCCTGGGATAAACTCGGGTTTGGCTGGTCAGAAAATAAAATCAAATACTTGGGAATACTATTTGGACCAACATTGGTTAAATCCATAGCATATAATGCAGAATATATAAAGGAATTAACATCCAAATGGTCGCCACTAAACATCTCATAGTGAGGAAGAATGGAAACAATTTAAATGATGATTGATCCCAAGATTAACTACATACTGAATGTTTCCTGTCTTGTTTAAACCTGATCTATAGACACACATTGATAGAATATTAGTTCAATTTCTCTGGAATAAAAAACAACCCATCGCACTTAAGAAACTTAAAGCCTCTAAAGATAATGGAGGAGTCAACTTTCCAAGTTTCATTTAATTATCACCTTGCCTCTTTAATGAGACAGGCCAGTCAATGGATTAATATGTCCAATGACTTAGAGAAGCCTATATAGCTTCGACTAGAACAAATTTATGGATCTAATGCTTTAAAATACATTGATTGCACTATCTCTTAAATCTAAACAATGCAATTCTAATCCAATTATAACGTTAACGAAAAAAAGCTATTTCGACCTTAGATGAATCAATGCAAATAAAATGGAAACATATGATACTATCGTCCATTTAGAACAATGAAAATATAAAATTACAAAATAAGACTTTAAATTGGACTATCTGGCAAAAATGCGGTATATGGTATATAGATCAATTGACAAACAATAGCCTTTGGATGACTTTTAGTGAATTAATGAATAGATATAAATTACATAGTCATCAATTTTTGAATTGAATACAACTATGTCATTGTCTTAAATCCTTATACATGGATTTGATCAATATCAAAAAAGTTCCAGATGTGGTATCCCTCAGCGCCAAGATCAAGAACGGCAAAGGATCAGCATTAAAGTGGTACAAGATTATTCACTTAAATACTTTTAAGAATGCCGAGTCGAATGAATCAGTGCGGAATAATGACTTGAACTCTATGATCAACCCGGAAGATTGGAAACTACTTTGGAATCATTTATTTAAAACTGTGAAGTCTGCTTCCATATTACAATCCATGTACTTTATCCTCCACTGAGCGCTATGGACACCACACAAATTAGCTAAAATAAACACAGAAGTCCCAAATGTGTGTTGGTCCTGCCTAAAAGAATTGAGATCTTTGATACATATACTATACTCTTGTGATTTCTTAAAAATATATGAGAGATGCTTAGATTAGATTGTTGTATTACATAGATAATATTGTCTGAAATCCTAATTTGTATTATATGTACAATGTATCTGTATCTTGCCTCGTTAACATTTTTCTATTTTTTTTTATTTATTTATTGTATATTAAAATCAATAAAATCTTCGAACTTAAAAAATATATATATTGGGGTTCCATCTGGAAAGTGATATCTACTATATTGAATATTAAAGAGAAATTGTCTGTGAAAATTATACTAAGAGGTCATCTTGGACAATCAATCCAAACTGCTCTACATACTGATATCAATCCAAACTGCTCTACATACTGATATCACTAGCCATCAAAAATATATTACACTCTTGGAAAGACCACTCCAAAGTTGATTCAACCACTTGGTGGAATATAGTATGTATAACAGCCAAATTTGAGAAAGTGATTGCAGTTAGAGCTAAGACACTTGCATCATTTGATAAAATTTGGTTGTCTATATTTAACTATTGTGCTTGATACCTAGATTGCTGATTCTTTGACATTAAAATTAGAAGAACTGTATTGTGTTTGACACTTTAATTGCTGATCCCTTGACATTAATATCATCAGAACATTACATTGGAGTATTAATGTTTCACTAATGAATGCTTATGTTATGCATTTCTCCCACTTTGATGTGAAATCCAATCTATATACATTGGAACCTTGGTTTACGAGCATAATTCGTTCCAGAAGCATGCTCATAAACCAATTTAATTGTATATCAAAGCGAGTATCCCCATAGGAAGTAAGGGAAACTCACTTGATTCGTTCCCCCCCCTGAGGCCATCAGTGCTGCTCCACCTTACGCCCACCCCTGAGGCCATCGGCACTGCTCCACACACCCCTGCAATCCAGCATCTCCCCTCCTCCGCTAGTGTCACCTACCCACCACCGCGATCCGGCATCCCCCACTCACCCACAATCTCTTACCCCTATCTGGCACTGGCACCAGCATCAATGCACAGGACATGCCGGTGCCCAAAGATCCTCCCTCTTTTTTGTGCTGGGCCTTGAGCATCTGCGCATGCTCAAGGCCTTCTAGTTCTCGCTCTCTCCAACTGGAGATCTCCGAGAATCTCAGAGAGAGCGAGAACTAGAAGGCCTTGAACATGCACAGATGCTCAAGACACAGCATTCGAGCACCGGCACCTGCACATCCTGTGTGTTGGTGCTGGTGCCAGTGCCTGATACGGGTAAGAGATTGTGTTTGGGTGGGTGGGTTAGTGGGGGATGCCAGATCGCAGTGGAGGGGGGGCAACGCGAGCTGGGGGGATTCTGGATCGCAGGGGACTCGCAAATCGAGTCAACGCTCGGTTTGCGAGGCATGATTTGCGGGAATGTTTTGCTCGTCTTGCAAAACACTCGCAAACCGAGGTTTGACTGTACTGATCTAATGATTATATTCCATTTTGATGGCTGAATGACTCATATTTTTACATGTTATTGTACACAGACTATTTTGGGTATCAAATACCCCCCGCCCCCTCGAAATAAACACAACTGCACTACTACTATTAATTATTTCTATAGCGCTACCAGATGTATGCAGTGCTGTACAGTCACAAAAAAGCCAGTCCCTGCTCGAAAGAGCTTACAATCTAAACAGACAAGACAAACATGATTTCATGGATACAGTTAAGGAGAATGCTTAATCTCACATGTAGAGACACAAACTGAGGAATAACAGGATAGCCCAGAGAGATGGGAGGTGGAGCAAAGAAAATGTTAATGAGGTTCTCTACACAAATTTCACAGGAAAAGATATGACTACCCAAGAGTTCAGGAATGAGCTGCCTATTGCACTAGGATTTATCTTACTCTTCATATGATTCTTTCAAATTGGAAATCAAATATTGCTATTTGGCCCGCCACCATTTCAAAGATCCATAAATATGAACATTCAAGCAGACAATTGGTAACTGACAAAATATGGTCTCCTATTTCACAATTTTCATTCCACCATTAACATTCTGCAAAATAATTCAATGAATATGACTTACCTAAAATAATATTATTACATCACTGTATCATTATATTATATATCTCCCTATATTGTTATACATTACACCTGTTGTGTTCTAATTATTTTCCCCATGCTTTGTAAATGAAAACATTTTCAATAAATAAATGTGAAATAAAAAGATGTTAAAGAAGCAAATGCCTTGGTACAACGGGCAGATTTACCAGTATGCAGAGTAGGCAGATGTCTATAGGTAGCTGCCCAGCTGCATGAGTCACTTATTTTACATAATTAACCCCCTCTTTTACAAACACATAGCATGGGTTTTAGCGCCAGTAGTGGCGGTAACTGCTCCCATACTTATAGGAATTCTATGAGCGTCGGAGCAGTTACCGCTGCTGCCGGTGCATTATGGTAATTGAGATCTTGTGTTTTACTCTCCCAAGTCTGCTTTCTTATATATACATTTTAAAAATATTTTTTTAATCTAATATATACATATGCACACACAAGCTTATCTTTGGCAATTTTAAGCATCCTGCAGGTCTGGGATGTCAGAAAGGATCATGGGAGAGCCCAACTGTAGCTCCTCTTGCAGAGATTCCATATCAGCTGGGTTCATCCTGTGTACCTCCAGCCAGTCTGCGAGAAGGGAAGCTGAGAGGGGAGCAGAATCCGCATGGCTATGAAATGAAGCAAACACACATGTGTAAGTGGGACCAATACTTTGACCGTGGTGGAGGTAATTTTATCAAGATTTTTTTTAGCACAGAAAATCTGTTTTATCTGTAAAAAAGGAGGTGTTTTCTAAGGACAGCAGGAATATGTATCTATTTATTTTAGGTATTTATATACCGCCTATCAAGGTTATCTAAGCGGTTTACAATCAGGTACTTAAGCCTTTTTCCCTATCTGTCCTGGTGAGCTCACAATCTATCTAATGTACCTGGAGTAATGGAGGATTGAATGACTGGCACAGGGTCACAAGGAGCAGCGCGGGATTTGAATCCACAACCTCAGGGTGCTGAGGCTGTAGCTCTAACCACTAGAGTGATGTCATTCACGGAACTCAGTAAAGCACTACCAAGTACACTGTCAGTTTAAATCTTTAGGCAGTGCCTATAATGTGTGTATGCCCGTGCCTTCCTGCCAACTAAGAGGAGGTGCGAGAGCTGTGAGAACATCTGCTACAGATAAGTGTCTTTGTTTTCTCCAAGGACAAGCAGGCATTATATTCTCACATGTGGGACTCCCAAGCTGAAGGATCATGACTCTGGAGAAAATAAATGGATATATAGGTATGATCATGGCAAAACAGAAGAAGGTTGGAAAGTTGGTGCTCAGGAAGAAAAAAAAGATTTTGCACAACTGCTTGACCAAATCGACGGGCCCGTCTGGAGTTTTGTTCTAAACAGTAGTGAGAAGTAAAGATCTGGACCGAGGACTAAAGTATCCACTTTGCAGATGTCCTCAATAGATGCAGAGCAGAAATGAGCCAACAGAGCAGCCATAGCTCAGACATTGTGGGCTGTTACATGGCCTTGAAGAGTCAGACCAGCCCGAGTATACATGAAGTAGATGGTTCTCTTGGTAACAGTATCCTGAGTCTATTACGGTCAAAAGCCACAAAAACCTGGAAGAAACTTCTGATTTTTGTCCAGTCCAGGTAGTATGCCAGAACATGTTTGCAATCCAAGGTGTAAAGAGTAATCCAGGATGCTTATGCAGTTTTGGATAGAAAATAGGCAGAATATAGATTGATTGACGTGGAATTCTTTTTTTAAAAATATTTTATTTATAAATTTTTCATTCATACAATAATTTAATTACATATAAAACTTCAATTAATACATGAAAAATTGTGATTACAAATAATTCATCTTATCACATAAAATATAACCCTCCCCTTTTTTTTTCATTTCTTAAATCCATATAATATACATTCCCCTCCCCTCCCCGATCTAATATAACCATTACTAATCTGCTAGGAAATCTGATCATTGGAATAATGAGTCAATGGTTCCCAAATTTTTTTAAAATTATGAATATTTCCCTGTTGTAATGCTATTGTTTTTTCCATTTTGTATATATGACATACTGAATTCCACCAAAATGTATAGTTCAATTTGGAATAATCCTTCCAATTTTGAGTTATTTGTTGCATGGCGACCCCTGTCAATATTAATAATAGTTTATTATTGTTTGCTGTAATCGGACTCTGAGTTCTCATTGCTGTACCAAATAGTATAGTATCATATGAGAGTCCTACATGATTTTCTAGTAATTCATTAATTTGGGGCCAAATTAGTTTACAAAATGCATTTACACAGGGACAAAAAAAAATTAAGTGGTCTAGTGTCCCAACTTCTATTCTGCAATGCCAGCATCTATTAGATCTAGTACTATCTATCTTTTGTAAGCGTGTAGGGGTCCATAAAGCTCTATGTAACAAAAACATCCAAGTTTGATTCATAGATGCTGACTTTGTAGATCTTAATCTCCAGGACCAAAATCGTGGCCATTGAGACTCAGAAATTGTCTGACCAATCTCAATACTCCAAATATCCCTAAGTCCAGTTTTCTTTTTTTTATTTAAAAATCCATTTAACAATTTATACCATTTTGCGGCTTGGTGACCCAAAAAATCCGCCTGGAAAGATAGAATCTGCAGACTATATTGAGAATTAAGCGCTTTCCATTCAGGGAACCCTGCCTGAATAGCTTGCTTCAATTGCAACCATTTAAAATATTGTGTTTTATTTAATCCAAATTTATGTTGCAATTGTGAAAAACTAAGCATTGTTCCTTCTGAAATAACATCATTCAATGTTCTTATACCTGCAATTATCCATTGTTTCCAGACGATTTTGTATCCGCCAATCTTGATCCTGGAGTTTACCCAAATTGATTTATTTAATGATTTAGCAATTGGTTCTGGTGATAGATTACTAATATATCTTAATGTCTTCCAAGTATCCAATAGAATTCTGTTGTCCTTATATCATCTTGGCATGTTTATACTAATTAGATGTTCTAAATGTAGTGGGAACAGGAGCCGCCATTCTAGATATAGCCAATCTGGTACATTCTCCATGAGATCTGGGAGGATCCAATACATACCCTGTCTTAGAATATAGGCTTGATGGTACCTATAAAAATTTGGAAAATTTACCCCTACCTCCACAATTGGTCTTTGTAAAGATACTAAAGCAATTCTGGGTCTTTTCCCAAACCAAACAAACTTTGTAAGAATATTATTTAACTTTTTATAGAATGACCCCTGAAAAAATATTGGTATCATACTCATTTGATAACAAACCACAGGCAATATCATCATTTTAATTGTTTGAACTCTTCCCCACCAAGAAAGATGTAAAGGATTCCATTGCTCACACATTTCTGTTATTTTTTTTAATAAAAGTTTTTCATTTTCTTTTACTGTATCTTCAATTGTATTTTTGATAATAATTCCTAAATATTTTAATCCTTCTTCTTTCCAAATAAATGAATATGAATCAAATAATCCTTTAGTACAGTGAACATTAATTGGAAGAATTTCCGATTTACTCCAATTAATTTTATATCCAGAAAATTTCCCAAATTTCTCTAGAAGATTAAGTAAACTTGGAACAGTATTCCCCGGTTCTCTTAAATATAATAATAGATCATCTGCATATGCAGAAAGTTTAAATTCCCAGTAAGAAAATGGGATTCCCTTTATCTCCTTAGTTTGATTAATTGCAATTAATAAGGGTTCTAAAACAATATCAAAAAGTAAGGGGGACAACGGACATCCTTGTCTAACTCCCCTACGCAAGTTAAATCTATCTGATAAATTGTTATTAATATATAATCTTGCACCAGGAGAGCTATACAAAGTTTGAATCATTTTAATAAAACCGGGGCCTATTCCAAACCATTCCAGAGCTTGATACATATAACTCCATTCCACTCTATCAAATGCTTTTTCTGCATCTAAAGATAGCATAAAAGCTGGATCATTCATATTTTTCACTAAATTTAAAGAGTGAAATGCTAATCTAGTATTGTTTGATGAGTGTCTTTTAGCAATAAATCCTGATTGGTGTACATCAATAATAAAAGGAAGAGCTTTTGCCAATCTTATTGCCAATATTTTAGCAATCAACTTGCCATCTACATTTAATAAAGATATAGGCCTGTAATTTGAAACCAAGGTAGGATCCCTGTTTGGTTTTGGTAAGACAATAATTATCGAATCAGCCATAGTACCTGATATATTCTCATTATTTATTTGGTATTGATACAAATTTAATAAATATGGTAAGATGATATTTTGAAATGTTTTATAAAATTCAACAGTATATCCATCACCACCCGGAGCGGATCCAACTCTAAGAGACTTCAATGCTGATTCTATTTCTTTTAAAGATATAGGATCTTCTAAACTTCATTTTATATGATCCGGAACATTTGGTCCAATAAATGAGTTTAAAAAATTTAATCCCTCTTGTTCTTTATTTTCATAAGATTCAGAAGAATATAAATCTTTATAAAAATCAATAAATTGTATTAAAATATCTTTGGTGTTAGTGTGTGTGTTGCCTTGTGTGTCTTTAATTGCAATAAGTTTAGATTTCCTTTTTTTTGCTTTGAGAAAATTAGCTAATAATCTTCCAGCTTTGTTTGAATTACCATAATACTGAACTTGCTTATAGAAGATATCTTTCCTCACAAATTGAGAAGAAATCTCATTATATTTCGCTTTTACTTTTAATAAATTTTGTAATGTATTATGTTCCCATTTCTCAATTAATTTATTTTCTAATACTTTAATTTGTTTTTCCAAATCAACACATTGTTTTTTAAGTTGTTTTTTAATAAATGCTGAATATGCAATAATATTTCCTCTTATTGTTGCTTTAAATGTGTCCCATAAAATCTCAGCATTAATATTGTCCGAATTATTTATTTGAAAAAATTCATTCATCTTTAATTTAATATCTTCCAGAAAATTCGAATCTGCAAGTAAAGCATTATCAAATCTCCAAATTGGATTGAAATGTACTATATCATTATTCTTAAAGTCAATCCACACACCAGCATGGTCTGAAATTATAATGGGATCAATTACTGCATTCATCACTCGCTGCGCTATACTATTAGACACGAATATATAATCAATTTGTGAGAAAGATTTGTGGACCTGAGAACAAAAAGAGAATTCCTGATCATTAAAATGAAGAATACGCCATATATCAACTAGATTACAAGATTGAATCAAATTATCTAAACCTAACGATTTCATAATTCTACTTGGTCTCTTATCCAAAATTGGATCCATTACAGCATTGAAATCCCCTGCTACTATTAAATTAGAAGCAGCCAGTGGTAACAGTAATTGCTGAACTTGTTTGAAAAACTCCATTTGATTTGAATTAGGAGCATATAAATTTAATAAATCCAGGGTTGTATTTCCCAGAACCATTTTGATATGTACCCATCTTCCTAAAGGATCATAATTTATTAATTTGAAATCAGCATTGCACTTTCTTTTTTTTTTTTTTTTTTTTTTTAATTTTTAATTTTTTATTTTTTTTAAATTTTATTTATTGAATTTTTCAATTTTTACAATAGTTGAAATTCAAGTGATATAATTAATTACTATATATCATTGTATCTATCATTAATACAACTTAATTTATAAACAGTATATATTATATATAATCAAAAGTTATACATCCCTCCCCTTTTTTCAATTAATGATTCTAAAAATTATACATATCCCACCCCTTTTCTATATAAGTATTATAATTGTGCTAAGAAATCTAATCATTAGAATAATTAGTCAATGGTTGCCAAATTTTATTGAAATTATGAATGTTCCCGTGTTGTAATGCTATTACTTTTTCCATTTTGTATATATGACAGACAGAGTTCCACCAGAACGTATAATTTAATTTGGTATAGTCTTTCCAATTCTGAGTTATTTGTTGCATGGCGACTCCTGTCAATATTAATAGTAGTTTATTATTGTTTACTGAGATCGGACTCTGAGTTCTCATTGCAGTTCCAAATAATACAGTGTCATATGAGAGTCCTACATGATTTTCTAGTAATTTGTTAATTTGGGGCCAAATCATATTCCAAAAGGCATTTACACAGGGACAAAAAAAAATTAGATGATCTAACGTCCCTATTTCTAATTTACAATGCCAGCATCTATTGGATCTAGTATTATCTATCTTTTGCAAGCGCGTAGGGGTCCATAACACTCTATGTAATAAAAACATCCATGTTTGACTCATAGATGCTGACTTTGTAGATCTTAATCTCCAGGACCAAAATCGTGGCCATTGAGACGCAGAAATTGTCTGTCCAATCTCAATACTCCAAATATCCCTAAGACCAGTTTTCTTTTTTTTATTTAAAAATCCATATATCAATTTGTACCATTTTGCGGCTTGGTGACCCAAGAAATCCGCCTGGAAACATAAAACCTGCAGACTATATTGAGTATTAAGATTTTTCCATTCAGGGAACCCTACCTGAATGGCCTGCTTCAATTGCATCCATTTAAAATATTGTGATTTATTTAAGCCAAATTTATTTTGCAATTGTGAAAAACTAAGCAGTGAACCTTCTGAAATGACATCATTTAATGTTCGTATACCTGCACTTATCCATTGTTTCCAGACGATCTTAAATCCGCCAATTTTGATCCTGGAGTTTACCCAAATAGATTGATTTAGTGATTTACAAATTGGATCTGGTGATAGGTTATTTATATATCTTAATGTTTTCCAAGTGTCTAATAATATTCTGTTTTCTTTGTATCTTCTAGGCATTGTTATACTAATTAAATGATCTAAATGTAATGGGAACAGGAGCCGCCATTCTAAATATAGCCAATCTGGTACATTCTCCATGAGATCTGGGAGGATCCAATACATACCCTGTCTTAGAATATAGGCTTGATGGTACCTATAAAAATTTGGAAAATTTACCCCTCCCTCCATAATTGGTCTTTGTAAAGATACTAAAGCAATTCTGGGTCTTTTCCCAAACCAAACAAATTTTGTAATAATATTGTTTAATTTTTTATAAAAGGACCCCTGAAAAAATATTGGTATCATACTCATTTGATAACAAACCACAGGCAATATCATCATTTTAATTGTTTGAATTCTTCCCCACCATGAAAGATGTAAAGGATTCCATTGTTCACACATTTCTGTAATTTTTTTCAATAAAAGTTTTTCATTTTCTTTGACTGTATCATCAATTGTATTTTTGATCATAATTCCTAAATATTTTAATCCTTCCTCTTTCCAAATAAATGAATATGAATCAAATAATCCTTTGGTGCAGTGAACATTAATTGGAAGAATTTCTGATTTACTCCAATTAATTTTATATCCAGAGAATTTTCCAAATTCCTCTAGAAGATTAAGTAAATTTGGAATAGTAATCCCCGGTTCTCTCAAATATAATAAGATATCATCTGCATATGCAGAAAGTTTATATTCCCAGTAAGAAAATGGGATTCCCTTTATCTCTTTAGTTTGATTAATTGCAAATAACAAGGGTTCTAGAACAATATCAAAAAGTAAGGGAGACAAAGGACATCCTTGTCTAACTCCCCTTTGCAAATTAAATTTATCTGATAAATTGTTATTTATATATAATCTTGCACCAGGAGAGCTATACAATGTCTGAATCATTTTAATAAAACCGGGTCCTATTCCAAACCATTCTAGAGATTGATACATAAATTTCCATTCTACTCTATCAAATGCTTTTTCTGCATCCAAAGATAGCATAAAAGTTGGATCATTCATATTTTTTGCTAAATTTAAAGAGTGAAATGCTAATCTGGTGTTATGTGATGAGTGTCTTTTAGCAATAAATCCTGTTTGATGTACATCAATAATGAAAGGAAGAGCTTTTGCCAATCTTATTGCTAGTACTTTAGAAATTAATTTACCATCTACATTTAATAAGGAAATAGGCCTGTAATTTGAAACCAAGGTAGGATCTTTGTTTGGTTTTGGTAAGACAATAATTAATGAATCAGCCATAGTACCTGATATATTTCCATTATTCATTTGATATTGATACAATTTTAATAGATATGGTAAAATAATGTTTTGAAATGATTTATAAAATTCAACCGTATAACCATCACCACCCGGAGCGGATCCAACTCTAAGAGACTTCAATGCTGATTCTATTTCTTTTAAAGATATAGGTTTTTCTAAACTTCTTTTTATATGATCTGGAACATTTGGTCCAATAAATGAATTTAAAAATTTTTGTCCATCTTGTTCTTTATTTTCATAAGATTCAGAAGAATATAAATCTTTATAAAAATCAAGAAATTGTCTTAAAATGTCTTTATTGTTAGTGTGTGTATTACCTTGTATATCTTTAATTGCAATAATCTTGGTTTTTCTTTTTTTTGCTTTAAGGAAATTTGCTAATAATTTTCCAGCTTTATTTGAATTTCCGTAAAATTGAACTTGTCTATTAAATAAATATTTTCTCACAAATTGAGAAGAAATCTCATTATATTTAACTTTTAATTTTAATAAATCTTGTAATGTTTTATTTTCCCATTTTTCAATTAATTTATTTTCTAATAATTTAATTTGTTTTCCTAATTCAAGAAATTGTTTTTTATGTTGTTTATTAATATATGCTGAATATGAAATAATATTCCCTCTCATTGTTGCTTTAAAAGCGTCCCATAAAATCTCAGCATTAATATTATCTGAATCATTAATTTGAAAAAATTCTTGTATTTTTAATTTAAATTCTTCGAGAAAATTTGAATCCGCTAAAAAAGTATTATTAAATCTCCAAATTGAATTTAAATGTTCAATATCATAATTTTGAAGATTAATCCACACACCAGCATGATCCGAAATTATAATAGGATCTATAACTGCTTTTATCACACGCTGCGCTAGGTTATTAGAAACAAATATATAATCAATTCGTGAAAAGGATTTGTGGACCTGAGAACAAAAAGAAAATTCCTGATCATTAAAATGAAGAATACGCCATATATCTACTAAATCACAAGATTGAATCAAATTATCTAAGCCTAATGATTTCATAATTCTACTTGGTTTTTTATCCAAAATTGGATCCATTACAGCATTGAAATCTCCTGCTACTATTAAATTAGATGTAGTCAGTGGTAAAAGTAATTGTTGAATTTGTTTGAAAAACTCCATTTGATTCGTATTAGGAGCATATAAATTGAATAAATTCATGGTTGTATTTCCCAGATCCATTTCGACATGCACCCATCTACCTAAGGGGTCATAATTTATTAATTTGAAATTCGCATTGCATTTTTTGTTTATCAGAATAGCCACTCCAGCTTTTTTCTTTAAAGCCGGTGCAAATAAACATTTAGAAATCCAACCCCCAGATAATTTTTTAGATTCAGTTTCAGAAAGATGGGTCTCTTGTATGAAGTAGATATCCGCATTTTGATTTTTAAGGAACGATAATATTTTTTTTTTCTTAATAGGATGATTTAAACCATTGACATTCATAGAATAAATTTTTATATCCATCTTATTTATCATTAAATTTTAACCAATATTCTATGATAATATACATGATTAGATCTCAGCACAATTAATATATATTGATTCCCATTCCCACCCTCTATTTTCCCTCCCGACCCTCCCACTATCAATGTTTGTCCTGGAACACACATTGGTCATGCAAAACCTAAATCCCTTCCCCCAGGCAACTAATCATTCATAAAAATATTCTCTAATTCAATACATTTCATATTTCTTTGTCCACCTTATTATTCATTTAAACCTTCATTAAATCCCCTTGTATATTATAGTTCATATCAAATTTAATTTGATAAATCATATTAATCTTTTCAAGTCTTAGATATAAATAATATATTACCCTTCAATAAATTAAATATATTTCATATATAGTTCTAATTTCATATATTCAAATTAGATATATCTATTCCTATATATATAATATATATAATAATAAATATTTTAGTAAATCATTTTATATATTTGAAAATCATCATTTATAGTATCTTAATATGTATAGGTAAATATTTATATCAAAAAGATTTTATAATTAATACCTATGTTATAATAATTTCCCATTCATTTAACCGAATCCAAAAAAATTTTTCCATTAATATTAGCAGTATTAAATATAGATGTAGTAATTCATATAAATTATAATTGGATAAATCATCTTAATATTTTCAAGTCTTAGATAAAAATAATATATTATCCCTACAATAAATTTAATATATGTAAAATATAACTCTAATTCCATATATCATTTTGTAATAATAACATTTTTAAACATCATCATTTATAATAACCTAATATGTATAGGAATTAAATATCTATGTTATAATAATTTCCACACTCATTTAATCAAATCTAAAATAATTTTTTTTTTTTTTTTTTCAATTAATAATAACAGTATTAATTCTATAATTCTATAATGCAATAATTCTATAATAGTATTCAATTCAATTATAATGTAAATTTATCATAACATCCAATATATTAATAATAATTGAATCAAAAATTATAAAAATTTTTTTTTTTTTAAATGGATGGAAAAAAATCAAAAATTAATTTAAGTCATAAAATTCAATATATTGTAATAAAATTTGAATCAAAAATTGTCATTCTTATTTTATCTTGCATTTTCTATTTCCTTTCTTCAGATGAAACTTCCATTTTATTCTGATTATATGTAGACATTAGTTCCTCTTCTTTTTTCTTTCTTTATTTCCATCTATTTTCATTAGATAAATTTGCTTTATTCTGCTTTATTATGTAGACATTGGTTCTTCTTGTGTCAAAAATTCTTTCAGTTTAGCAGGATCTTGAAAATACATAGATTTATTTCCTGTAGAAATTCTCATTGTAGACGGATAGTAAAGACCATACATGTAGCCCTTTTCTTTTAATTGTTGTCTGAATGTAAGGAATTGTTTCCTTATATTTGCAGTATCTTTAGCAAAGTCAGGAACAAAAATCAGTTTAGATCCTTTATAGTTTAGGTTTTTATTTGCTTTTGCCACTTTTAAAATCTCAAATGCTTGTTGGTATCTTAATACTTTGAAGATCAGAGGTCTAGGAGCTGTCTGGTTTGTTTGTTTTCTTGTGGGGATTCTGTGGGCACGTTCTATCTCCAACGGCCATTTAGAATTCAGCTGCAGCAGTTTAGGCAAAAGATTTTCCAAGAACTGTATAGGGTTTTCTCCTTCAATATTTTCAGCTAAGCCAAGGATTCTAATATTCTTTCTTTTTCCTCGATTCTCCATATCAATTAGTTGATTTTTTAAGGCTGTTACATTTTTCTTTTCCTCTTCACACTTTTGTGTGAAAGTTTCCAACTGACAGATTCTTTCCTCCATCACAGACATTCTTTGTCTGTCAGTTTGGATTTCTTGTTTCAGGTTAATCAACTCTTCCTTCACTTCTGATAATTTGTTGGCATTATCAGTCAGCATTATTTTGATTTTAAATAATTCCGCCATGATGTCAGCTTTTTCATTAATTTCATCTGCTTCCAGCGGGATTGGTACGCTGGACGGCGATACAGGGGTTACCTTTGACCTTTTTGCCGACACTCCCGAAGTACAAGGTTTTTCATTTTTTCCTTGCCTTATCGCATTGCACTTTCTATTTATCAGGACAGCAACCCCTGCTTTTTCCCCATTGCAGGTGCAAAGAAGCATTTAGAAATCCAGCCCCCAGATAACTTTTTAGATTCAATATCAGAAAGGTGCGATTCTTGAATAAAATATATATCCGCATTTTGCTTTTTAAGGAACATTAGTACTTTCTTTCTCTTAATAGGATGATTTAAACCATTGACATTAATAGAATAAATTTTTATATCCATCTATTTTATAATTAAATTTTGGCAAATACTTCTATAATAATAAAAATGACCAGACTTCAGCACATTAAGTAAATATATTTCCTTCATCCCAATCCCCCATCCCTTTCCCGCCCCGAAAATAAGATTATAACAAAAAAATTCAAATTTTACATTTATCCCATTTTCAATCCTCATCAATATATTATTGCTCTGAACCCCCCTCCCTCTCTCTATACTCCCTCCCCTCCCCCCCATAATCATTGTCTGACCTGAAACACACATTGGTATAGCAGACCCTAAACCCCCTCCTCCCAGACAACTAATACTCTTCCATATTGAATTAACAAATCTCAAAAAATTCAACTATTCTTTTTTACCCCCACATATATATTATTTAATTATTTATATCTATACATATTCAATCATTCAATTAATAAATTATTATCATTAATATTGATATTACATTGTAACAAATTACATAAAATTATCTATAATGAATTCAATATAAATATTCAAATAGATGTTCATTCATATAAGTTATTCATATAAATAATATAATCTTAAAATTCTTTATCTCCTTATTAATTATCACTTCTTGAAAAATAATTATTTGTATTTCATATCAATTAGTATCCCGGTGAAATATATCATTATATTAAGATTCTTATTTAATTAATTCATATAAATTATAAATGTATCTTCCTTTCAAAGTAATATATATCCCATCTTAATATTTTGTTAACATTTTCAAATTTAACTATAATTCCCTGTATATTAAATATTCATTGTTAATTTAAATATATTCATTCATAGCATTAATATATTATTAATAGTAGCATCCAACAATTTATTTATAACATTCTCATTTAAAAATCATTCATAATATATTCAATGTAAATAAATATTTGAATAAAATATATATTCATAATATATTCAATATAAATAAATATTCATAATATATTCAATATAAATAAATATTTGAATAGAATATATATTTTCATATTTATTAAAGTCTAAAATTATTTCCAATTTTATTAATAATCCCTTTTTGAAATATTCAGTATCCAATATTTATTTCCTTATATTAATTATTATTATTCAGGATGATTAATAAATAGTAGTTGGGTAAATACATATATTAAATTTATAATAACTATCATAGATAAATTTATAATAATTATCATTAATAATTAATTCTAATTAAATTAAGAATGTATCAGTAGATTCAAATATTAAAAAATTAATCAAAAGATCTTCAAATGCAATAAAATGCAGTAAAAATAACTTGGTCCAGAATCAATTCACTTCTTCTTTTTTCCTTCTTTCTTCCCTTTTTTTTTTTTTTTTCTCTTCTCTTAAAAATTTTCCCTTTTCTCTTTTTCCTTTAATCAATTTTCCTTTATGTAGACATCGGTTCATCTTTTGATAGAAATTCTTTAAGTTTGGCAGGATCTTGAAAATACCAGGATTTATTTCCTGTAGATATTCGCATTGTAGATGGATAGTACAAGCCGTACATATAACCTTTTTCTTTCAACTGCTGCCTCAGCATTAGAAACTGCTTTCTGATGTTTGCAGTGTGTTTTGCAAAGTCTGGGACCAACAATAATTTAGACCCTTTATAATTTAAATTTTTGTTCGCTTTTGCTACCTTCAGGATTTCTAAAGCTTGCTGGTATCTCAAAACTTTAAAAATCAAGGGTCTGGGGCCATTCTGATTCACTGGTTTTTTTGAAGGGATTCTATATGCCCGTTCTATCTCCAACGGCCACTTGGAGTTTAACTGTAACAGCTTAGGTAGTAAGTTTTCTAAAAACTGTACAGTATCTCCCCCTTCAAGATTTTCAGCCAGTCCAAGCACTCTGATATTCTTCCTTTTTCCCCGATTCTCCAAATCTATCAGCTGATTTTTCAGGCTTTCCACAGTCTGTCTTTCAATTTCACACTTTTGTGTGACAGCTTCCAGCAGTTCGACTCTCTCTTCAATCGCAGCCATCCTTTGCCTTTCAGATTGACGTGGAATTCTGAGACAACTTCAGGTAGGAATTTTGGATGAGTTTGAAGCACAACCCTGTCACAATAGAATCTGATACAAAAGCTTGAAATTCATTCACACGGTATGCAGATTTGAGGACTATAATGAAAACAACTTTCCAAAAGTGAGAAGTTTGAGAGCAAGATGTTAAGTGGCTCCAAGGGAGACTTCATAAGACCAGATAGTACAAAGTTAAGATCCCAAGCAACAGGTGGGGGCTTGATAAGTGGTTTCATATGGAATAGGTCTTTCATGAAACATGCTACCAAGGGGTGAACAGAGAGGTTTTTTGTCCAAGGGAGAGTGAAATGCACCGATAACACTGAGATGTACTCTAACTGAATTGGTTTTTAGATTAGAGTTAGACACGTGGAGAAGATAGTCCAGTATGGATGGCAGTTGACAGGTAACAGGTTCCAGAGAATGTACAGTACACCAGGAAGAAAATCTTGCCCATTTGAAGCAGTAACAGCGCTAACTGGAAGGTTTTCTAGATGCTTCAATGACAGCAGGTACTGAAGCCAAGAAAAGAAACATGCCATTAGAGATAAGAAGTAGAGAATGACACGGTGACAAAATTCATCACCGTTCCCGTCCCCGCGGATAACCGCGGGAAACCATCTTCATGTCATTCTTTAAAGAGAGAGGGAAGAATCAGAGTATGAATGGCCACAACCACTGACCCGCAAGCTTTGCTTTGAAGAATGCTGGTGTAGAAGGACTGAGGCTGAAATAGACACTAGAAAATGACATGGGATTATTTCCCGCGGTTATCCGCGGGGATGGGAACGGTGATGAATTTTGTCACCGTGTCATTCTCTAATAAGAAGCTGAGGTTGGAGTGAAGGAAGGATCCCTTGTTCTGCATCAGTAGCATTGGGAACGACTAACTTGAATTATTTTTTAATTGAGAGGTCTAGGAGGAGTGGAAACCAAACCTAGCATGGCCAAAACGACGCTATGAATATCATGGTTCCTCGATCTTGAAAATATGAGCAGAGTTGTCCCGATGAGAATTATCAGAGGAAATGCACAGATGAATCTGCCAACCAATAAATAAGAAAAGCATTCAATGTCATGTGATTGTGGCCATAGCGCCTGGAGCAGAATCTTGGAATTTTGTTATTTTGGAGAGAAGCAAATATATGTATCTGTGTCTTGTGTTCCCATTTGGAGAAAATCTGATGTAAGATGGGTGCGCTGAGAGCCCATTCCTGAGGATGAAGGAGTCTGCTCAACTTGTCTGTCAGGACATTCTGCTTCCCCGCTAAGTAAACTGCTCTAAGAAGTATGCCGCAAGAAATTGCCCAATTCCAAATCTTTATTGTTTCCATGCAAGGGAGGTGAGAGCTCGTGCCTCACTGTTTGTTCAACATGGCAACTTGATTGGCTGAATGAACAAGGACTACCTGTTGGAACGTTTTGAGAGCATTGCCTATTACTTGCAATTTGAGAAGATTGATATGGAGAGTTTGCTTGTGGTGAGATCATACTCCTTGAGTGTGTAGGCCATCTATACGAGCATCCCATCCTAATATTGAAGCATCTGTGGTTAGAAGTTTGTGATGGCAGGGGGGCTGGAAAGAAAAACCTTGAGTGAGATGGAGGCTTGAGGTGACACGGATTGTAGCAGACAGATGCCCAGTGCTCAAGACCATTGGGTTGACAGGGTCCACTGTGAAATTCTGATGTGAAGTCATGTCAAAGGAATGACACATTACCATGGATATGTCGCACAATTTGAGGAGAAGCACTTAAATCAACACCCATGTATGGAAAACATCAAATTCTTTAAACAGAATAGAGATGACTTTTTTTATTATGGCAAGGTGAAAATGTAGAGCTTGAGCATTCACTTGGCCTAATACAACAAACAAGCATTTATCTTTTAAGATAACATATGATCCCAATGATGCTAATTTTTTGGATCTACATATCACAAAGACTTTTGACACATTTGTCACCATGGTATACAAAAAACCTACCGATAGGAATTCATATCTGGACTTCAGTAGCTATCATCTATGCTCCCTCAAAGAAAATCTACTATTTAGCCAATTCCTCCACACCAAGCACATTTGTACTAAAGACAGTGATTTTCAGGAACAATCTAAACATTTAGCTGCCAAGTTTATCCATCGTGGCAACTCCAGGAAATGCATTCAGGATGGTTTTCAAAGGGCAGACTCCCAGGCAAGAGATGATCTATTGTGCCCAATACTAGTAAAAAGTACTCCAGACCTGGTCTGTACTCTGAGGTACTCATATATGGCATATGGTGTGCAAAAGATCATCCGTAAACATTGGCACATCCTGGAAAAGCACTCTTGTTTTAAAGATATACATCTGGTTACAGCTTTTTCAAGGAACAGAAATCTGAAGGAGAAATTTGTACGTTCTTATCTGGCACCCAACCAACATCATCTTTAATACATGGTGGACACTGGACACGCAGGAAGTGCAGCATCTATCCACATGCCATGACAGTAGACCTTCTATAACACACCCTCGCACTGGACGCATTTACATTTTGAAACATAATTCAGATTGCAATTCAGCTAATGTGATATACTTGATCCTATGCCCATGTAACAAAACATACATTGGTAAAACAAAGCGCAAGGTCCGCACCAGGATTATCGAACACCGCAGTTGTATAAATAGAGGCGAGAGATCACACCTCTAGCACAACACTGCCACGATATGGGACACACCACAGAAGATCTGAAGTTTCTTGTCTTAAAAATCATTATTCCAAACATAAGAGGTGGTGACATTGATTGTATTCTGCTACAAGAGGAGCAAAAGTTTATTTTTTAGTTTAACAGCCTCAATCCAAAAGGTCTGAATGATGACATAGATTTTACAGTTTTCCTATAATATCTTTGAAACTGCACACATATCAGGTCATTTAGATCTCTGGAGTGTGATTTTTCCACTTCTGTTTGATTCCCCGTTGTTTTTTGTTTTTTTTTTAATGCAATGTCTAATGTACAATATTCTAGCCTTCCACACCCACTATCTGACACTTTTTTGCACCATTGCATTATTTCTTTTATCATTATTATTTTTACTTTTTTTGTCCATTGCTCACTTCCATTTTTATGGCTTTTGAATCTTTTATCCCTCTAAACGATGTATGTGTCACTTTTTAGTTTCTATTATCACATCTCTTAGTACTTTTATTGAGTAGCACTGCACTGTTTTAGTCGCAAGTTTTTAATTCCCTTATATTTTTTCAGCTAAAGCTTAAATAAAAATTTTCATCTCGTAGGGACTTTTATTTTTGTTTTTTAGACGCCATCATGCAACATCATTTTGTCCAACACTCGTCATCAATCCGTGCATCACTGCTTATTTCAGTGCTCTCATCAGTGCACTCGTTTTTCATAGCTTTTGAGTTGTTTGAGCACAGCCTTACTGTGCCTTGCTTATCGGTAAGTACCTGGAACAATTTCTCAATATGTTAGCAGCGTGTCTCATTCTCATAACTGTGCTTTAGCAGATGTTTTTATTCTCTGCACTTTACTCCGTTGGTTTGTCCCTATAGGTTTGTTTTTATGGATATGTTTTTAAGACCACCTCATAGGTTTCTTTTATAGCCTTTCTTTTTTGGCTTAATTAGCTTGAATTTTGAGTGCTACAGCCTACCACCATCTAGTGAGTAGGTTTGGCTTTAGTTCTTTTATGCATTTTTGAATCTCTGAATGCACATACGTTGTTCATTTAGTCTCCACATGTTCATTGATGCTTCTTTTATTGAGATGCATTTATTACTATTTCAGACTCTTACAATATTTTAAGTGTATATGTCTTTCCCGCTACTTAATTTATATATATTATGGTTGTTCATTAAGCCTTTATATGCCATCTATACTGCCTGTGATATTTTTGCATTGATGCCGCTCTCACCAAGATACTTTTGCTTTCATCCCAACCCTTATGGTAATTCAAGCATTCACACCATTCCTGCTATTTTACTTGCATACATTATGTTCATATTCACAATTTGTATTGGTTTTTATTAATGTCCATTATGTTGCTGATTATATTAATGTTGATTATAGTCATGCTATTCCATGATTTACATTTATCTTATGTAATTTTTAAGTATATATTTATGTGTCACTTTTGCATTTTTATTTTTCATATTTTTGTATTTATGTAATATTCATACATTCTTTTAGACAGACTCCATCACCCCTGAGGCAGGCCTCCGACTGGAAGCTGAAACACGGACCATGTCGGGTCACTAAAGACAAAGGACATTACATTTATGCATTTATATACGTGTTGTTTTTAATTGAGTTTACATTAATAAACTTGTTAATTCCAAGGTTGATGTGCACAGTCCCACTTCCCACTTTTGTTTCCTTTTCTTGTTCTGTTCTGCCTGGGGTTGGTTTACCTAGTTTTTGTGGGTTTCAACACATTACCAGGAATGCAATTTGTCCGAGAAGGTGCAACATCTGATGTGCAGAAGTGCTATGAAGAGTGGAGACTGACACAGATGAATGAGATTTTTGCATTCTGCTGTGGTAGAAAAGACCAACACCGAGTAGTATCAAGAAAGCCTCTATGAATTCCAGCATCTGAAAAGAGTATAGATGTGACGTTTGATAGTTGATGGCAAACCCAAGTAGCTCCAGCAGACAAATTGTTGAATTGATGGCATGCTGAGCTGAATGCAATAATGAAACTTTGATCAACTAGTTTTCTAAGTAGGGAAATATGTGAAACCCCCCATGTGTGAAGGGCTGCCATCACTATCAATAGGCATTTCATGAAGGCATGATCCTGGCAGCTTGGGAGTCCCACATATGAAAATATTATACCTGTTTGTCCTGTTTCTATAAGGAGCCTGATGCTCTGGATGTAGTGTTAAAGCACTTGGTGCCGATGTCAATGACCGAGTCATAGGTGCTGGGTGTTGGGTTCCCAAGTCCCCCATCATGCTTGATGTTGTACCATGCTTTGACAATGCTTTGACAATGTACCAAAAAAAACATAGTAAATGAGAGCAGATAAAGACCTGAATGGTACATCCAGTCTGCCCAATAGTTACAAGCATTATAAATTAATGAGTAAATGAAATCGTCTTTTTCCTTGACTATTTCTGGGCCATAGATTGTAGAAGTCTGCCCAGTATTGTCCTTGGGTCCCAACTACTGGAGCTGCCATCAAAACTCACTCCAGCCTACCTGAATATCTTGTCATTTGCAGGATACAGACCATAAAAATCTGCTTAGCATTGTCTTCATGTTCAAAATTATTGGTGTTCCCGTTGAAGCCCTCCCCAGTCCATCCTAAACCAAAATGCCATATATGAACATAAGAACATAAGAACTACCATCTCCGGATCAGACCCATGGTCCATCGAGTCCGGCGATCCGCACACGCGGAGGCCCAGTCAGGTATACACCTGATGTAGTTTTACCACCCATATCCCTCTATGCCTCTCATAAGGAGATGTGCATCTAATTTGCCTTTGAATCCTAGCACAGTGGATTCCTTAATAACCTCCTGTGGAAGAGCATTCCAGGCGTTCACCACTCGCTGCGTAAAGCAGAACCTCCTGACATTTGTCCTGGACTTGTCCCCCCTTAGCTTTAAACCATGTCCTCTTGTCCGTGTCACGTTGGACAGTGTAAATAATTTGTTTTTCTGCTCTATTTTATCGCTGTCTTTCAGTATTTTGAACGTCTCTATCATGTCCCCTCGCAGCCTCCTCTTCTCAAGGGAGAACAGTCCTAGTTTCTTGAGTCGTTCCTCATATTCCAAGTTCTCCATACCTCTTATTAGCTTTGTTGCTCGTCTCTGCACCCTCTCCAGCAGTTTTATATCCCTCTTTAGTTTGGGAGACCAATATTGGACACAGTATTCCAAGTGTGGTCTGACCATTGCTCTATAAAGCGGCATTATGACTTTCTCCGATCTGCTCATGATTCCTTTCTTTATCATTCCTATCATTCTTTATCAGACCATGCAAATCTGTCCAGTACTGTCCTTAGTTCTTCAAATTATACCATTCATTTTGTAATTAGAGATCCTCTATGTTCATCCCACACTTTTTTGAATTCCATCACCAGTTTCTTCTACACCACCTCTCTTGGAAAGGCATTCCAGGCATCAACCACCCTCTCTGTGAAAAAGAATTTCCTAACAGTACTCCTATCACCCTGCAACCTCAATCCATGCCCTCTAGTTCTATATTAATACCTTTCAAGTATTTAATCATCTGTATCATTATCTCCCCTATCCCTCTTCTCCTCCAGAGTATACATATTCAGGTCTTCCAGTCTCTTCGTGTAAATATTTGGCACGAACCCCACTACCATTTTTGTTGCCTTCCTCTGGACCACTTCAAGCCTTCTTATATTATTAGTCAATACAGCCTCAGTTGAACACAATATTCCAAGTGGGGCCTCACCAATGACTTGTATAGGGGCATCAACAACACCTTTCTTCTGCTGATTATGCCTCTCTCTATACAGCCTAGCATCCTTCAGGCTACTGCCACCGCCTTGTTGTACTGTTTCTTCAGATCCTCAGACATTAATCACCCCTCTCCCCATCTGTGATATTAACCTTCTAGCACATATGGCTCCCTTATATTTCTACTTCCCAAATGGATCACTCTGCACTTCTTTGCATTGAATTTTATTTGCAAAATATTAGACCATTCTTCCAATTTTTGCAGAACCTTTTTCATGTTTTCCACTCCCCCCAGGGTGTCCAATCTGTTACAAATCTTGGTATCATTTGCAAAAGGGCAAATTTTACCTTCTAACCGGCAATGTCGAAAAATTTTCAAATTGAAGTTTTCAGGCTTTCAGTGACCTTTTTTGCATGTGGAGACAGAGGTTATGGCAAATGTCCCAATGTTCCAGAACCCAGTCACTAGACAAACTAATTATGTGGGCCAGATCTTGAAACAGTCAGATTAGATCATGAAATTTTTCTTAAAGCCACTAGGTACCCTCTTTAACATGGAGGAGAAAATGGATGAAGCTAAGTCAAAGGGTTCATTAGCCTGGAGAGGTCGAGTAATTAGGATGCCAAAAAATGTCCATGCTCTTGGGAGGGATAAAGGGCTTGGAGTAGTCCGAAGGCCAAAACATGAAAAACTGAAAAAATTGACAAAAATGAACCTAAGCTAGGTAAAATACTGGAATATGATTATGATTAAAAAAAAAAAAAAATTATGAGAAAATACTGAAAAATAAGTATTGTAAGGCACAAAAAAAAAAAAGGCAAAAGTTTGATGAGCTGAAAAGAAAACTGAAGATAGTTTCTCAGCTCTGCAGAAAATGAACACTTGGTCCTGCCTGCCAACGTCAGGCAGGAAAGCACTGGCATGTGCACGGTATGGGCAGTGCCGATTTAAAGAGAGTGTACTTGGTAGTGACCCTACTGGGTTCTGTGAATGATGTCACCCAGATGTAAGAATATTATGCTTGTCCTCAGAGAGAGCCTTTATAAAATTCCATGACTATTTACTTGCATGGAAGTGTACACCTACTTTTACACAATCTGCATTTGCTTTTATAAAATGGGATTAAAATAGGCACCATTCCAAGACTTCTCATATATGCAGATTATATATGAGTAATTATCACCTAAAACATCAATCAGCCTCTTTCTTGGCTCTGGTTCTTTTATTCATAAACAGTAAAACCTTGGATTGCAAGTAACTTGGTTTGCAAGACAAGCAAAACATTTAATTAAATTTTAACTTGATATACAAGCAATGTCTTGCAATACAAGTACACACAGTATACACACATCACAGCTGAGCAGATGGGTCTTCTCTTTCTGACGCTGCAAGACTGTAGTGACTGTTCTAAACGAGCGAGGTCTTGCAATACAAGTGCATACAGTATTTTGTATTAAAGTTTTTGGGTTGTGGAATGAATTGTCTGAGTTTCCATTAATTCATATGGGGAAATTTGCTTGATATACGAGTGATTTGGATTGCAAGCATGCTTCTGGATCGAATAATGCTCGCAAACCAAGGTTTTACTGTATTTCCTTCTTTCAAACTCTCTCCCCCTATTTTGTTGCTATTTTTAACTGACTCCCAGCATGTAACAATATAAAGTCTACCTGACAATTTACATTATCCATCCAATATCAATTAGCAAAATGCTGGAACCAACTACCATTTATACTACAATCTTGTGACCACTCCCTTAGATTCAGAAAACTTTTAAAATCATTTCTCTACCAAGATGGGGAGCCAAATCTGAAGTAACTGGAATGGGAATTGTAAAAGCCTATTCCTAAACTGTCTAATGCAACTTCTGGGACAAAACAAAGAGCCAACAATGACCTACTTGTACTTGTAACTAAGTATTTGAAACTATGGCCTAAATATATTAATAGTTGCAATGATCTATCTGCACTAGCAATCCTACTGAATGTTTGTGTCCATCTGACCATTGTAACTTCCTGGGTAACTGACTCAACCTCTTGTAATGTAATCTAGAGAACGACAGGGTGACTGTTTCCCGTGGCAAACCTGCAGGAACGGGGAAAAAATGTAGCCGTTGCTGCGGGTTCAGCAAAAGGCTTTTCACCATTCCGCTGATGACTGCAGTGGGTTGCCTCCCTCCCCATCCCTCCTGGCCAGCAGCACCCCCCTCGCGATCATGGGTCCAGAAGCCCCCCCTCGTGATTGTGGGTCCAACAGCCCGCCCCTCCTTCTCTTCCTATCGCAGGTCTAACAGCCCCCCTCCATCCTTCCCTTCAAACGGCAAAAAAAAAACCCCAACCCACCTGCAACTCCCCTACTGGGTTGGCCCCTTTGTGTCTCCCACTCAGGACCTACCAGCCTCTTAAAGCTTTATCGACAAAGAGGCAATGTCGCAGGCCTGCTACAGGACCTTCCTCCGACTGAGTCCTTCCTTCCAATCTAACTTCCAGCGAAACCGAGCTTGCAGGGATGGGGACAATTTTTCCCCATGTCATTATCTAATGTAATCTGACCTTGAATTGAATAGCTAAAGACGGAATAGAAAATGTGATTAACATAAGTTCTCTTAGCCTTCTGTGGCTGGCAACATAATTGCAGCAGGTTTCCGGGTCTCACTGTGTCTGTGTAGAAAAAAACGACGTTTCAGCCATCATGCTGTGGCTTTCTTCAGGGTATGCTGCGAGATCTGCAGTGTGTCTTTATATATATATATATATAGTAGATTCATGGATCTGATTAAGAACAGGGCAGTCTGTGGGTCAAGAAATTTGAATTCTTGGCGGGAAAGTTTGTTGGGCTGACTTGATTGAGAACAGAGAAGTCTGTTGGTCATGAATTTGAATTTTGGCGGGAAAGTTTGTTGGAAATCAGGATGATTGTCAGAAAAGAGGCTGGGACTTGTGAGATGGGGGGAACTTAATGCAAAAAGGACTGGGGCCAAGGACAAACGCCTTTTCCCTCTATCTCACAAGTCCCAGACTCTTCTGACAATCATCCTGGATTTCCAATGAACTTTCCTGCCAAAATTCAAATTCATGACCAACAGACTTCCCTATTCTCAATCAGGTCAGCCCAACAAACTTTTCCACCAAAAATTCAAATTTCTTGACCCACAGACTGCCCTGATTTCAATCAGGTCCGTGAACCCACTATATATATATATATATATATATATATATATATATATATATATATATATATATATATATATATATATATATATATATATATATATAAAGACACACTGCAGACCTCACAGCATACCCTGCAGAATCCTCCTACAATCAACATAACATAATTTGGAATATCTGTTTGGCAACTTTAATTAAAAAGGCATTACACAACTGTAAAGGGTTCTATATAGGGTTATACATTGAATGCAATAAAAAATGGATTAATGCATTTCATGTTTAACTGCATTAAACATTTTTAAAATGCAATTAATGCATCATTCTCCCACCAGCATCCATTCAGCATTGCTCTGTCCCTCCCCCATATTCTAAAATGAGCAATACCGAATGGATGCTGGTTGGGAGAATGATGCCACTCCTGCTGGCAGGGTCGTATCTGGGGCTATTGGGGGTGGGGAGGGCAAACAAGGCAGTTGCCCTGGGCCCAACAGTTCCATGGGGCCCCTGTAGGACACAATGTACTTTCCTTCTCCTCACCCCAGTCCAAAAACCTCCACCTTTTAAAATACATTCTTGGATTTGGTAGGGGGGTTGTAGGCGTGGCAGTGATCCTCTAGCACTGCCTCGCCTCCCCCCTTCCGACACAACTTCCCATTTCCACTTGGGTGGGCATGGCAGAAGAACAGCTGTGGGCAATGCCGGAGGATCACTACCATTCTGGCGACCCCCTTCCAAATCTAAAAATATATTTGAAAAGGTAAGGTGGTGCTTCAGTCTGGGGTGGAGGGAAGGAAAGGACATTCTGGTCCACAGGGGAAGGAGAGGGGGAAGAGAAAGATATTCTGGATGGGAAGGCATTTGGTGGACCTGGAAGGGGGAGGGAAAGATGCAGGATGGGAGTGCATTTGGGGCAATTGAAGGAGAGGAATTGGGGGCTCCCTCCTTAATTTCTGCCCTGGGTTCCAGCATGTCTAACACTGACCCTGTCCACTGGCTCACATATTTGATTTGATTTCAAGCTCCTGTGCCAGTCTGTTGCTTGTTTTTCACCACAGCTGAATCAGGAGCAACAAGCAAAAGACAGAGATGTTCCCCTCTGTATGCTAAGGCAAAAACAGGGGAAAAAACAAAACCATAAACACAAATGTACCAAAGGCTGAGTGGAATTGTCCAGATCAGAATGATGTGCACTAATGAGTGTCCTCCAATGCATTTGAAAATATAGGAATTTTTATTCATCTGAAAATATAGGCATCTTTATTCACAAGCTTCTACAGGATGAATAAAGATGCCTATATTTTCAGATGCATTGGAGGACATTTTCATTAGTGCACATTATTCTGATCTGGACAATTCCACTCAGCCTTTGGTACCCCTCTGCATGCTGCCATTGGCTCTGCCAGACCCCAAAATAGGAAGTTACATCAGGATTGTAACGTCCTGTTTATGGGCCTGAAAAATTCATCATCAGCAGCATACAGAGGGGAATGTTCCTGCACCTGCCTTTTGCTTGCTTCTGCTCCCCATTCAGCCAAGGTGAAAACAAGCAGCAGTCGTGCAGGAGCTTGAAATCACATAAAATGTGTGAGCCAGCAGGAGGGGGAGGAGACAAGATGGTGCAATGTAGAATACAGGGGAGGCAGGAAGAGATGTGGCAATGCAGACAATAGGGGTAGTTAGGGCAGGAAAGAGATAGGGCAATGCTGGTGATGGTATAACATAGTGATACTGGATGGTGGAAGGAGAGACAGATCTTAAAGGTGTAATGCTGAATTGTGAGGGGTGAAAATAGGGAGTTGCATTTGTATGTTTTGAAATCTTGCTGCTGCATTCTATACTATCTGTTTGATCATGTACAGTTCTAGCAGGATTGCATTGCAGTAGTCCAAAATAGAGAGTACCAGGGATTAGGGCTAGTCCGCCGAAACGGTGTGTGTGTGTGGGGAGGGGGAAGTGCTCACTGTGGGTACAAGGCCATCCACCGCCCCATGGAGCTGTGAATGGCCTTATCTCCGCAGTAAAGGGTCATGTGCGGTCACCAAACATGCACAGCCCCCTCCCTCCTTTCTACCTACCCACCAGCCGCATCAGAGAAGAAGCTTCCGCTCGCAGATGAACGTGACTTCAGGCAGGCTCCAGCGGCTTGAACAAATTACATTGTAAAGTAAAACGCACCATGAAGGTAAGAGGAAGGGAGATGCTCGGATTGTGCGAGGGATGCTGAAGGGCAGTGGAAAGGAACAGACGCTGAAGGGGGGTGGCGAGAGGGAAGGGTGGTGGTGGAAAGGAACAGACACTGAAGTGAAATGGGGAGAAGACGTTGAAGGGAAATGGGGAACAGAGAGTGGGAAGAAGGTGATGGAAGGGAAATGGGGAACAGAGAATGGGGAGATAACACTAGAAGGGAAGAAGACAGATGCCAGACTATGGGGGGAGTGGAAGGAAGAAGATGGGTGCCTGACCAATTAGGTGGGGTGGAGGGAGAGTTGGAAGGGAGAGGCACAGTAACAGAGCAAATTGTAGACGCAGAGAGAAGGCAGACAGTGGATGGAAGGAATTGAATGAAGAGAAGATGAGGAAAGCAGAAACCAGACAACAAAGGTAGAAAAAAAAATTTCTATTTCTTTTCTTTGCTTTAGGATAAAGTAGTATATTAGTTGAATTGATAAATATTTATAAACAAAGCCCTGCCAGCTGAACATCTCTTTCTCTAGTTCAGCAGCCAGAACTTTGATTTATAAGGAAGGAATAAGCTAAATATTTCTGCAGAGACAGAGGTCGCGGGGACTGGGACAGTGGTCATAAAGATGGGGCAGTGACAGGGACGGTGGTCACGGGGATGGGGTGATGACGGGGACAAATTTTTTCCCCATGTCATTCTCTACCAGAGATTATTACATTGGACATTGCTTGATAGTTCAGATATGGTTTTAGTCCTCTGACCCAGTAGAGTTTTCCATAAGCATTTTTCACAATGCATTGAATTTGTATTGACATGTCTAAGTTTTGGTTCAGCCATACCCCTAGGTTTCTCACACTCTCCGTGGATGACTTTATGTTATTTCCATTCAGCGTTAGTTGATATCTTGGGCAGTTCCCTCCCCATCTGTTAATCAGAAGTAGTTCAGTTATTTCCTTGTTGGCAACTAGACCATTTATATGGAACCAACTGAAGATCTTTTCCAGGACCGTCTTAATCCTTAGTTTAATCTTCACATCTCGTTTCTTTAGTGGGATGATTAATTGAACATCATCTGCATAGATGTAGCATTCCCAACCCAGTTCTTTGATTAATTTTCCCAATGGTTGGAGGAATATGTTGAACAGTATTGGAGACATAGCTGATCCACTGTGGTACTCCTATGTCTATTTCCTTCTAGTTTCTCGTACCTCCCTGCCATTCAACTCTCATTAGTCTTTTGGAAAGAAAAGCCTCTATCGATGTCAAGACTTTTTCTTTAAGGCCCAATTCAATGCATCTTGATCATAGCCATTCATATTGTACTAGGTCATAGCTGCTGAGAGGTCTCGAAGCCCTAATAAAACATCTTCTCCTTTAGCCTGGTACTTAAGGACTGAGTCTTGTACTGCTACTAATACTCTCTCTGTACTTGGGTATCTTCTGAACCCTGATTGGGCTTGGTCTAGATTTGATGTGTTTTCTAAGAAGTCTGATATTTGTTTTCAGGCCATTTTGTCTTCGGGTATGATGACTGTGAGTTTCCATTTAAGTGGAACTTCTTCAGACTGTAATGATTTGTTTAAAATATCTATAAGGTAAGTTAGTTCCAGGCCCTCAAGATCTCTCATCAGGTATATTGGGCATGGGTTGAGGGACAGTGGGCCAGATTTCACTATTCTCAGAAGTTTCTTTACTTGGATTCGAATTCACCCATTCTTCCATTGAGTCTCCTGTTTCCCTCATACGTCCGTTGATATGTTGTTAATTATGCTGTTGTCTGACTGATTTTCTTAAATTTCTCTCTGAAAAAATTGCTGAAATCTTTACTAGTTAGGTTGCATTTGATGGTAGTTTCTTTCTGTTTTTCTCCCAGTAACCCCCAGTGTTTTTGTGGAATTCCCAGTTTCAACGATCTTTTTAGACAGGAATTTTCTTTTTTCCTCTCATCTTTTTGATGTAAATTCCGTTGACTCTAATCCAGGTTTTCCTAACTTCCTCATTGTCATCTGATTTTCTCCATTTTCTTTCACGTTTCCTTTACTCTCTTTTTAGTCTCATGACTTCCTCTGATGGGATGAAACTATATTTTCTCTTGTTAGATTTCAGCAATTTTAATGGGGCAATCTCCTCTCGACTATTGTCCAGTGTCTCATCTCAGAGTCTTACCCATTCTGTGAGGTCTGTGATTGCTGGTTTTACTTCACTGAGATGTGTTTCCATTCTGTTTTTGAACTTGGTGCTATCAATGAATCCTCTCCCTACTTTTGGTTTTATTCCAGACTTTTTTAACCGTTTCCTACCTTCTGGTTGTCTATCCTAAAGTTTATTAAGTGGTGATCTGTTCATAGCACTTTCATAGAGGTGGGATTACAGTCCCTTAAATCTTCCTCTCTGCCAAACAGTACTTCTAAAGTATGTCTTTAAAGTGCGTTATATCCTTCACAATTTAGTGCAGACCTAGGCCTTCCATTCGTTGTAATGTCTGTTGAGCTTTTTGGCATGTTAGATTATCTATATGTAAATTAAAATCACCGAAGACCCAGAAAGAGGAGAATTTTAGGTTAACTTCAGCAATGAGGTTCATGATGTTATGCCAACCTTTGGTGTCTAGGTCGGGAATTACATATAAAACATAAACAGAGTAGATGACGGCAGATAAAGACCCAAATGGTCCATCTAGTCTGCCCAACTTGATTCAATCTAAAAATTTGTTTTTGGGGGGGTTCTTCTTCTTCTGCTTAGCTATTTCTGGGCAAGGATCTAAAGCTCTGCCCAGTACTGTTCTTAGGTTCCAACTACTGAAATCTCCGTCAAAGCTCACTCCAGTCCATCTACACCAGTGGTCTCAAACTCAAACCCTTTGCAGAGCCACATTTTGGATTTGTAGGTACTTGGAGGGCCTCAGAAAAATATAGTTAATGTCTTATTAAAGAAATGACAATTTTGCATGAGGTAAAACTCTTTATAGTTTATAAATCTTTCCTTTTTGGCTAAGTCTTAATAATAATATTGTCATTTATAGCTAAAGAGACATATAATAATAATAATAACTTTATTCTTGTATACTGCCATACCCAGGGAGTTCTAGGCGGTTCACATCAATTAAACAAAGATCCGAGCTTACAAGCGGATTCACATCAGTTTATCAAGTTACAGACAACGATGTGGTTGAGGTTAAAAGGAGAGGGAGAGAGAGAATCGTAAGGGGTTGGGGGAGGGGAAGAAACAGTGTGAGGGGGTAGGAGGGGGGTATTAAGGGTCCTGTTCGTGGAATAGACGAGTTTTGAGTAATTTTCTGAAGTCGAGGTAGGTGGGGGCTTCGAGCACAATTTGGGCTAGCCATGGGTTTAGCTTAGCCGCCTGGAAGGCAAAGGTTTTGTCAAGGAATCTTTTGAGATGACATAGGGAGGGGAAGGCGAACAGATGAAGATCAAGAAACTTTTATTTTACTGGCGGGCCGCAAGTTTGAGACCATTAATCTACACCCTCCCAGCCACTTAAGTCCTCCCCAGCCCATCCTCCCCCAAACAGCCATATAGAGAGACAGACCGTGCAAGTCTGCCCAGTACTGGCCTTAGTTCTTCAATATTTACTATTATTTTCTGATTCTAGATCCTCTGTGTTCATCCCATGCTTTTTTTAACTCTGTCACAGTTTTCCTCTCTACCATCTCTCTCAGGAGTGCATTCCAGGCATCCACCACCCTCTCTGTAAAGAAGATTTTCCTTACATTGCTCGAGTCTCCCACCCTCAACCTCAAATTATGTCCTCTGGTTTTACTATTTTCCTTTCTCTGGAAAAGATTTTGTTCTACGTTAATACCTTTCAAGTATTGGAACGTCTGAATCATATCTTCCCTGTCCCTCCTTTCTTCTAAGGTATACATATTCAGGGCTTCTAGTCTCTCCGCATACGTCTTTTATCGCAAACCTCCTATCATTTTCATTTGAGTTTCCTACTCTGAAAAGTAAACAATCTGCTCCTATTAGTTGGCTAGTTTCTTTTTGCCTGAATCCCAGGCTCAATTTGTATATTACTGCTACAGTACATCCCCACCTCTTTTTACCTATTCTAGTCTGAAACATAATGTGATAGTCTGGTGGGCATGCTTCACTCATAACAACCCCACTATTATGTGAAAACCAGGATTCCATTATCAATAAAAAATCCAATTTGTGTTCTTCAATTAAGTCCGCAATCAGAGTTCCCTTCTTGGTCATGGCTCTTGTGTTGAGTAGATCTCCCCTCCATTGTACATCTTGTGTTGAGTAGGTCTCCCCTCCATTGTACATCTTGTTTTGAGTAGGTCTCCCCTCCATTCTACATCTTGTGTTTCCCCTCCATTTACATCTTTTGTTGAGTAGGTCTCCTCTCCATTCTACATCTGTGTCTCCACCCCTCTCTTTCTGCTCTCTCCTGAAATTGGTCTTCCTAAAACCATTCCAATGCTCTACCTATGTTTGAATGCATTGACCTAGAGAACCTACTTCACTTACTTCTGTCTTTATCATAGTAATGCCTTGTGTGTAACTTAAAATTTATATACTACCAAACACTGTAATAATCTAATAAACAGTATTCAACCCAACTAATTTACTCCATATATTATCATCATATGCTGCTGCTACTACTACTATGTGAGCAGTAAGTGGGGTAACATACAGCTGAGGTGGTAGCAGCAGTAAGGGTGCGTTCTAGCCATAGTATAATTGTGAGAACAATCCAGAATGAAGTGCATAGTGAGTATTACCTTAATTTATCCTATAGCTCTTTGTTGCACTCAGTCATTGTGCAAAAGAGCTATACGTTATGAAGGGCACCCTTATGCATCACACCGAGCGGCAGCATGCCACTAGGCACATCGCCTTAAATAGGTGCCACTCTTCACCAGTTGTCAGGAGGCGGAGCTTAGCTCCCATACCAGCTCACTTCCCCCACCCCCCTGCAGCTGCTGGATTTCCTTGGGCTGCTTCCAATGTCAGTTGAACTGTCTTTTAAAAATAACTTTAAACAGTTCTTCACCGGTTGTCAGGGTTGGATATGAAAGATGGATATTGGCAGGGAATGAAGTCAAAAGGAGAAGAGAAAAGAAATAGTGAATGGACAAGAGGACCTGGAAACAGAGTTCAGAGCACACAAAGAGAAAAGCAGAACCATAGACAGGAAATAAAATGATCAGAAAAATAAAGACAACAAAAGTAAGAAAAATGATTTTATTTTCAGTTTAGTAATTGAAACATGTCAATTCTGAGAATTTACTTCTGCTATATTATGCACTGTACAAAAGGAAATGTGAAGAGGCCTCTCTTCATCTACTCTTGCTAAGCAGTATCACTGGGTACTGCAGTTTAACTGTTCATAACTCAGATACTCAATATATCAGGGGCAATGTAGTCACCACGATTCTTATGGCAATCCCTCAAGTTTATAATGATGATTAAGTTGGAACGTGTGAACAAAGGCCATGTGTGAAAACTCAGGCTACTAGAAAACAGGAAAATAGAGAAGACACCAATTGAGAGGGTGATTAAAAGCAAATCCTTCTATGTCTCTGCCCTTAATTTCTCACTTACCTCTCCCGACTCTCCCCCATTTCAAAAGACTGATTCAGAAATTCCTCCAGGTCAAACCCCACCCCGTAGCCAGCTCCACTTCCTTTGGGGGTGACTGAGAAGACAGGGGGCAACAGGTCCTCCACCTAGAAAAGACCAAACCTGAAATTCAGACCAAAATTTCTGTCCAATTTCTCCATCCAGACTGAACCTGCAACAGTGAAGTGTCAAAGTTATCTCCAAATGCCTTCTTACCGTATATACTTGAATATAAATTGAGATTTTGGGGCCAAAAAAGGCCCAAAAATGGGGGTCTCGGTTTATATTTGAGTCACCTTTCAATGATGGTGCTTTTTTCCTCCCCTCCCCACCCGATGAACAACGCTGTTATCTTCCACCACCCCCTTCCCTCGATGACAGTCACTGCTATCCTCCACCCTCCCCCAATGACCGGAACTGCATCTCTACCCCCCTCCGATGACCAGCACATGTCCTCTTTTTGGCACTTGGTCAGAAAGTCCAGGCAGATTTTTCTTTTTATCTTCTTTGTCTGGGTTTTGCCAT
Source organism: Geotrypetes seraphini (assembly GCF_902459505.1). Taxonomy (NCBI): domain Eukaryota; kingdom Metazoa; phylum Chordata; class Amphibia; order Gymnophiona; family Dermophiidae; genus Geotrypetes; species Geotrypetes seraphini. The sequence goes on along the minus strand of NC_047088.1, from coordinate 103,940,299 downwards.
TTGGGGAGGGGGGGGGGGCCCAGCGGCGGTTGGCTGCAACCCAAAAATTAAAGATCAGCTCCGGACACCACTGCAGCATGTCAACTAAGCGGAGACCCGCACAGCATATGCCAAGTCACCTGATTGGCGCATGCTGTGCACGAAGCTGGATCCTCCACTCTCCTCAACCTTTTTACCCTTGTCCCGCCCACCTCATGTGCAGACAGTGTACTATTTGTTGAGTCAACGACACCGAAGCCAGTCTGGAGTCGGGACCCGCCATGGAGGAGAGGACGACAGCAGGTAAGAAGAGCAGTCGCAGTTCTGGGGGGGGGGCTGTGGCAGCCCATAGAATCTTCTTTCTTGCAGTGGACAGCAGCCTTCACAGCTGGCTGTTCTCGCCAGCTTCAGACCTTCCTCTCTGCTAGTCCTGCCTACTTCCTATTTTTGTGAAGGCAGGAGATGAAGGCCCGATGCTGGCAAGAGCAGCCAGCTGTAAAGACTGCCGCTGCTGATGGGGGGGCAGAGAGAAGAGGAACGGGGGCACATAGTTGGAGGGGAGAGGAAGGAGATGGTGGCACATGGATGGAAAAGTGGAAGAGATGGGCCACATGGACGGAGAGAAGGGGAAGAGATGGTGAGATGAAAGCAGAAAAATAGAAGAAAACTGAACATGAAAATCAGTGTCAAAGAAGGATGTAGAAAATTTACATGTTGTTTTTATATTTTGGACTGTTCAGGAAGAAATGCATTTCTTTTTAGTTCTCTTGTGATGTTCTGTGTGCAGAGTCTGGTATACTAGGGTTTCCTTGGTGTACAATAGTTCTTTTAGTTTGTGGGCTTGTATTTGAAAAGGGTTTTATGGGGGGGGGGGGTTTCCCGTTTTCTGCATATGTGACTGAGCCCAGGTGTTCTGGTGGAGACAGAAATCCAGAAACTTTGGTTGGTGTTGAGGCCCCAAGTTGGAAAATATTTGTCGGCTCTCTTTCAGCTTTTTGGACATTTAAACAGCCCGAACTGAAAAATTAGCAATTACTTATGGCATGATCCCTGACAAATGATGCTCATGTACCCAGATTTCTAACCTCGGTTTATATTCGAGTCAACCTTTTTTTTTTTTTTTTTTTTTAATTTTTTTTTTTTTCCTTCTTTTTTTAGGGGGAAAAGGTTACCTCGGTTATATTCGGATCGGTTTATATTCGAGTATATATGGTAACTGTTTTCTACTGCCTTCCTCAAAAACAAGCCTATTGCCTAGGAGTACTTCATTATGATCTTTTCAATGCCTCTCTTTCAAAAATTGGTAAGTTTTAGCTCTGGTTATTAACAAATTTTCATCAAACCCCAATCACTAGTCATATACTCAGCAGTAATGCCAACGTGCATGTTTCACAATACTCTGCTTCAGGGCATGGCTTCTACTATATAAAGACAAGAAAATATTATGTCTAACAAAGACTGTTTACTTAAAATGTTGATGTATCTTAATGAGGGGATAGTTAACAGATTTTGATTTGAGGAACATAAGGCACGTTGAATAGTGTGAGGGATCAGTAGTCTGTCAATGAACTCCAGTTAACTGGCAATTTTTGTTTCAAAGGTCAACAATATGATTTTATATGTGATTCGATGCTCGATGGGAAACCAGTGAGCTTTGATCAAGAGGGAGGGGTGACATGGTCGTATTTGCATGCTTTTGAGATAATTTTTACAGCGGTGTTTTGAATGATTTGGAGGCGTCTTAATTCTTTCTTAGTGATACCCTTATATAATGAGATACCATAATCCAGACATGATATGACTAAGGAGTGAGTGAGAATGTTCAATGAAGTTGATCGAGTAAAGTGGCGAGGGATCTTATCATTCGGAAATGATAGAGGCATTTCCTTACAACTGAGCTTATTTGGTTGTGCAATGTAAGTTTTCTGTCTAAGACAACCTCATGAAGCTTAATGGATGAGACGGTCTGAATTGAGGTAGACTTGTCTTATGGGGCAAGATAATGTAAGACTTTGGTTTTATTGATGTAAGACTTTGGTTTTATTGATATGGAGAGCAAGCATGTTTGAATTTAGCCAGTTGCTCATTTTTTCAAGTTTCAGATTAATGGCTGAGATGTGTTCCGGGTCTTCTAGGTTGGCAGGGTGAGCCAGCTGCAGATCATCCATGTAGGCAAAAATTGAAAACCCAATAGACTGACCTAATTTAATAAGTGGAAGAAAGGATGTAACTGTGTGCAGAGAAACACCTAACTTCATGAAACAGGGAAAGGGTTCCCTACAAGAGAGGGCCTGTAATTCTGAGTTCCTTCTCGCCGAGACTATGACAACCAAAAACACTGTCTTAATCAAAAGGTCCAACAGGAAGACTCATATGGAGCACTGGACAGGCCCTTCATTGAGGTCCCAAGAAGGGAACAGTCTGCATTACAAGGATCTCAATCTAAGAGCCCCCTTCAAAAAACAAATGATATTTTGGTGAGAAACCTTTCCAAGCCCAAAAGCATGAGATACTGGTTACTTGCACTTTAAGAGACAAAACCACCAGGGCCTTTTCAAGATCTGCTTGCAGGAATGCAAGGATCACAGGACTGGGAGCCCTCTCGGTCTGTCCTAGTATGGCAATTCTTATGTTCTTATACAATGTGTAATTAGTCTGTGGAATTCGTTGCTGGATAATGTGGTGAAATCAGTTAGCTTGGTGGGGTTTAACAAAGTTTTGGATAATTTCCTAAAAGATTAGTTCATTGGCCATTATTGAGATGGCTTGGGGAAATCCACTGCATAGTCCTAGGATAAGCATAATAAAATCTGTTTTACTACCTGGGTCTAGCTAGGTACTTGGGACCTGGGTTGGCTACTGTTGGAAACAGGATACTGGGCTTGATTAACCTTTGGTCTGTCCCAGTTTGGTAATTTTATGTTCTTATACACCTGCTCCTTGGCACACCATAACTAGACGTTCTTCCAGGTCTTAGGTGTAAGCCACAACTGTTGCAGGCTTCTTTGCCCTAAGGAGAGTCATAACCACAACCTTTAAGTAGCCCTTCCGAATCAGGGCCATACACTCAAGAGCCATGCTCTAAGATCAAAGCGTTCCAGATTCTCCATGGGAACCGAGCCTTGACTAAGGAGCCCCGGATGAACTGGCAATTTTAGGCATCTGTCTCTCTGCAGATGTACAACCAAGACCTGTGGAGCCAGTCCAGAGCCACCATAATCACCAGCAACTGATGGTTTGCTATCCAACGGATGATCCGACCTACCATGGCAGAAAAACAGAGAAGATGCTCTGTGGGCCAGGGCTGAACTAGGGAGTCTAGCCCTGCGCTTCCCCATTCAGCTCTTTGACTGCAGAAGTGAAATGCCTCCACAATCTTGTCTGTAGCCATTAGATCCAGTGGCTGTTGTCCTAGTGACATTGTTGCTTCTTGTGGGCCGAGCCACCATGGAAGACCGCAGGATGCGGGCACCTATAACTGCCAAATCTCTGTCTGAACCCCTGAAAGGGCCTCTGAAATGGCTAACTGGAAGAAAATTGGTGGATCTCCTAGAGGCATGAAAATTGTCACTGCTGCCCTGGCAGATCAACTGCTCCTGCTATCCAGGAAGGATTTGGGAAAGCAATCCGCCACACTGGCCTTGAGGTCATCCAGTCCTTTGCCAAACATCATCTGCCCCTTGAAGAGCAATCTGCTGAGAGTGGCCTTGGAAACCAAGTCGCCCGACCGTTGACCATCTAGAGTACCCGGCAGGTAGAAATGGAGTAAGCCGAAACTTTACTTAGGACTCTAATGATGTCATAAAGAGCATCTGCCACATAATCCACTCCTTCCTTAAACATATGGGGAAGGAACTAGTCCGCAATCTGGTATAACAGACCCGTGCTATGAAGGAGGCAGCTGCTGCAGCTTTGATACCCAAAGCCAGCACTTCAATCTGTCCTTTAAAGACATTCATTTTATGGTCCTGTGCATTTTTCAGCATCACTCCACCCTTGCTAGGAAGGTAGGTTCACTTGGTCACTTGAGTTACTGCAATGTCCACCTTCAACTGTTCAAACAGCTGCTGGAAGTCTGGAGCTATAGGATAGTGCTTAGACATAGCTCTGGCCACCTTTAGAGAGCATTCAGGCAACTTCCATTGTCTGTGACTAAGGAGGTGATGTCTGGATGAGCAAGAAAAAAGTTTGTACATTAGTGTCACTTGTGACGGAACACTGAGAGCTGGAGGGCTGTAGAGAGATTGTCAAAAAAAGCTGATTTGAAAAGGCGACACACTAAAGGATTATTACAGTGATCCACCGCCACTCCTGCCTCCCGGCTACCGGACCAGTCAGAGATCCCAAATCATCCAAAGAAGCAGAAGAGCCATGCGATAATAAAGGCATGGTAAGGGACTTCCAATTAGAGAACAACAAGGGGACAAATTTTTCCCCATCCCCAGAGGAACTCAAATTTCCCCACCCCATCCCCACAAGTTTTGTCCCTGTCCCATTCCTGTAAGCGCAGTCTTAACTGCACACTTCAAACACTTATGATTTTAAAGTGTTTGAGGCTTGTGCAGTTGAGGACAGAGCTTGCAGGAATGGGGCAGGGTCTGGAAAAGAACTGACCAGGACGGGACAGGAAAATTTTTCCCACAGCAAAAGGGAAAAATTTGTCCCCGTGTCATTCTCCACTTCCAATCATCCCAGTCTTGCTCCGAAGGGTAATAGAACATAAAAATAAGATGGCAGATAAAGGCCAAATAGCCCATCTAGTCTGCCCATTCACAGTAACTATTATCTCTTCCTCTCTATGAGATTCCATGTGTCTATCCCACACTTTCTTGAATTCAGACACAGCCTGTCTCCACCATCTCTTCTAGGAGACAGTTCCATACATCTACCACCCTTTCTGTAAAAAAAAGGGTTTCCTTAGGCTCAGGAGTAATCTATCACCTCTTAACTTCATCCTATGCCCTCTCATTCTAGAGCTTCCTTTCAAATGAGACTCGACTCAAGCACATTTACGCCACTTAGGTATTTAAACGTTGCTATCATATCTCCCCTCTTTCGCCTTTCCTCCAAAGTATAAATGTTGAGATGTTTAAGTCTGTCCCCATACGCCTTATGATGAAGACCACTGATGCTAGGAGCTGGCAAGGAATGAGGCAGATATGCCTGCTTGGGAGAAGGATCCCCCTGAGGCAGACCTGGCGCACCCACAGGCAGCACAGTGCTTCCTGATCCTGTTAAGTAGGCTTTCCATAAAAGGCTAATAAAATTGGAACCCAACTTTGGAAAAAGGACATGTATCTGCCACCATTCGCTTGCATTTCGCCTCATCGCTGCTCAGGTATTTTGAGCAGGATTTCATCCCCTTAGATCGGATCTCCCAGGATTTCTAGGCCTTGGTTGACTGAATAGGAGCCAAGCCTGAAGCTCCCATCCCTTCCTTTTGCACCCCGCGACACATGGGACATGACGGTTCCTCAACTGGTAAATCTTTGCAAAAAATGCAGGATTTGGGGCTAGAATGGCCTGGGACAGCCACGTGAGGTGAACTCTACGCAAATCAAGTGATTCTGAGGCAGGAAAAATGAAGTTTAAGAAACATTGCTAAAAATCCAAGATGGCCACCATCAGAAAATTTGCACCAAAAACGGGCCGTTGGAGCCAAATCCAAAAATTAAAAAAATAGTGATTTTAGGGTTTTGAAGGGGGGGGGGACTTAATCCTAACCTCAGAAACTTTTAAAAAATGAAATTTCCAGAACCCTCCCCCTCCCTCATTTTCCCTACAGGCAATAATGGGAGTACTCACTGTGACTTCTGGTGCCTATCAGCTTCTAGTAGCCTGCCTGTGACTTCTGGTGTCTTTCAGCTTCTAGCAGCCAGCATGTAGGGAAAGATAATTTCAGAACTGGATCATCGATGGAAATCTGGCTGCCGGTCAGATGGACCTCGACCACTGACTCCCGATATTCCTCACACAGCGACGAGAGGAGAAACTTCACATCTGACTCCCTGATACCCAGAGGGTTGTTACACAGGGGCCCTACAACCTGCACTCAAGTCTCTGACTAAATCAGAGGGCGAACAGCTAACAGTGGAATGGGCCTCGAGCTCCATAAGGCTTGCTCCACAGGTACTCAATGAGATTAACCTGGGAGCAGCAGTCCACCTGGGACTGCATCCTTTCTCCGATGGAGTAAGCCAAGAAGGGAACCTCCGAGCACTGAAGCCACGCAAAAAAAAATTTGAAGACCAACAGCAAAAACACCTAACAAAAAGAAGCAGAGCAGATCAGAAAACACTCTCAGTATTCGCAGAAAGAAAAACTGAAGAGGGAACTGTTCTCCACTGCAGAAGAGGAGTTCAAGATCATAGAGATTAGTCAGATTTTAGGTTAGTGGAAATCAATAGAGAATAACACGGTGACAAAATTCATCACCGTTCCCGTCCCCGCGGATAACCGCGGGAAACCATCTCGTGTCATTCTTTAAGGAGAGAGGGAAGAATCAGAGTATGAATGGCCACAACCACTAACCCGCAAGCTTTGCTTTGAAGAATGCCGGTGTAGAAGGACTGAGGTTGAAATAGACACTAGAAAATGACATGGGATCACAAACTGAAATTGAACCCAGATAAAACGAAATTCCTCCTCCTAGAAAACAACAAAATACCAACCATAACCAACATTGAAATCAACGCAATCAACTACCCTATACAAACCACCCTAAAACTGCTAGGAATAACTATCGACAGATGCTGCACCATGCATCCGCAAATCAATAAAACAATACAAAAGTCATTCTTAGTCATGAGAAACTTAAGACAAGTTCGGAAATTCTTCGAGAAAACTCAATTCCAGCTCATAGTTCAGTCCTTAATACTAGGCCTACTTGAATACTGTAATATCCTCTACCTTCCATGCCCTACAACCATAACAAAACAACTATAAACTATCCAAAACACAGCACTAAGACTTATCTACTCATTAAAGAAACATGATCACATTACAGAAGCATATCTCCAATCGCACTGGCTTCCGATCCCAGCAAGAATGCAATTTAAATTCTACTGCCTACTATTTAAGACTTTATACGGAGACAGTCCAAACTACCTGAGTAACTGCCTCATCCACAACACCGCAATCAGACATAGGAAAACTTACACCCCATTCTCATACCCCCCAATTAAGGAGGTCAAACAGAAAAAACTATATGATTGCCTCCTGGCCACTCAAGCAGCCAAACTAGACAACCAAATCACCAATCTACTGACGGCATCCCTCGACTACAAGACTTTTAGAAAAGAAATAAAGACCATACTCTTCAAGAAAACTCTGAAAAAAGAAATAATACCACAAGTCTCAAACTCCACCTCTCACTAAAGCCAACTACCCCAAACAAATAACCTTACCCATTTCTCACTCTTTTGAAAATGGCCAATTTTTTTTTTTTTTTGTGAGTTCTTGTTGTAATACATCTTGGATAATCCGCCTTGAACTGCAAGGTAATGGCGGAATAGAAATCCCTAATGTAATGTAATGTAATGTAATTATTTCCCGCGGTTATCCACGGGGACGGGAACGGTGATGAATTTTGTCACCGTGTCATTCTCTAGAAATCAACAGCTAAAGTATGGACTCCTATGTATATGTAACAGAAGTGAGTGTTGATGTTTTCACATTTTACTTAAGCAGTCTGTTTGTTAGACATTTATATTTTCTTATCTTTATATTGTAGAAGCCATGCCCTGAAGCAGGGTATTGCAAAACATGTATGTTGGCAATGGCTTTATGAGACAACATTTAGGAATCAACCTGAATTAATCTAAAGATAAGTCTTGTTACTTCTATTTTTTGAGAAGTTGTTATGACTGACATAAAATTATGGAATACTGAATAATGAAAACTGGCTGATGAGGAAGCTGGTGGCAAAGACTCAGTGTAAATTGTTTGTTGATCTTGAATGATGCTTCTTATGGCCTTTAAAGAAAATATTTTCTCTTTAAATTTTTTTTACTGCTGAGTATATGACTCTGGTGATTGGGTTTTGATAAGAATCTTTTTCAAAAGTGACATTAAAAAATAAGAGTAAAATCTCAAGATCTGGATGATCCAACACATATGCTTGCTAAAGATCCATGTTCTCTCCTATCTACCCAAATAATAATGCATCAGGAACCTGAGACTTGGATAGCTGGTGGGTCACCAGAGTAATATCTGGAGAGATAGAATTTGAAGAGACTGGAGAAGGAATGCGGCCAGTTTGCTGTGACAGGTCCATGCATGGAGGCTTTCCTGTGACAGGTAGTACAGGGTAATCCCCAACTAGGTTTTGGGATGGTTCCAGGGAAGGTTTCAGTTGTGAGGGGCCCAGCTCCTGTAGGAAAACAGGCTGCTCCAATTGTGACCCCTCTTTGTTGACAAATCCAGGACCACCTTTTGGTAAAAAGTTCCCTAGCACCCCGGAAACTACATTGCTCCCTGATACTCCATCACCGTCTTGCAGCACTGCATAACTGCTCTTTGTGGGATCAGCAGCAGCAGGCTGGGCTGGCTGAGATAATGAGTTGTTGACTGTCCAATTTTCTGTACAAGACACCGCTGGAACACCCTGGGTCATGCTGGTCCATGAGTTAAAGGTAGCCACACCAAAGTGTGATGGAAAAGCTGGGCTGGTGCTGTAATTAACCCTCAGGTCAGCACAAATGGTGGGCTGGGTAGCTGCTACAAGTTTCTGATGTGCTGGTGTTGTAACAAGCACTGGAGTTCCCCCTGCAAGAGGGAAAGACCCAGGTGGGAAATAGTGAACCAGATTTTGCCCCGTCCCTGAGTGAGAAACAGACTGCGACAGGGCCACAGGCATTACTGTCCCCAGAGGTGATTTTGGTTCCTTCACCATATCAGCCAAAGAGATGTTCTGTTCACTACCATTTTTGTTCACCATTTTATCTGGAAAGCCAAGAAAAGCTCTAGGAGCATCTGGGACTTTAGCTGGCTGTGGCAGTGAAGTAGATGTGTCACTAGGCTGCAAGACTGGTTTCTGGCCTTGCTCATTTTCCTCTGGAGGAATCTGAGTGCCTCTGGTATGCGTGTTGTGGGTTTGCTGGGTGTCACCTGTCTTATCTCCATTCTGTACTGGAGCAGTTCTATGGCAGGAGACAGGTGCTTGGCTCTGATCAACCATTTTGGTCCAACGCTCAAGGAGACTCTTGTCACTTTCACTAAGCACCAGCCCACCAAAGCCCTCTGCCTTCCGCAGATCCTTCTCCTTCTGCTTCTTTTCTCGCTCCTTGGCCCGTTCCTGACGCCGACGCCGCTTCTCCTCCCGCTCTCGCTGCCGCTCCTGCGCTGTTACTGGTTTCCGGACATCTGGCATCTCTGGAACAGAACTAGGAATATCTAAAAGAAAAAAAAAGAAAATAATGTTATGCTCATGTTGTACAAAATTTTATATTCCATTTTTACCTAATTAATTCAAGGATGGATAACAAAAGAAAACTGGACCAACTTGCACAGAAATTACAAAATTGGAGCATAAGATTTATATTACAAGATTGAGTTAAAAAATCATTTATGATTAAAACAAAAAAAAATTTCAAGAGTTTCCAAAACTGGAATAATGCTCACAAACATGAAGTCCCAAAGAAAGCAGATTCCAAAAACTAACATGTTTTATTTATTTAAAAAACTTATATACAGTACTAAAGCAGGCATGGGCAACTCTAGTTCTTGAGGGCTGGAATCCAATCGGGTTTTAAGGATTTCCCCAATAAATATGCATGGGATCTATTTGCATGTACTGCTTTCAATGCATATTCATTGGGGAAATCCTGAAAACCGGATTGGATTCCGGCCCTCGAGGACCGGAGTTGCCCATGTCTGGCCTAAAGTCTAGGCAAGTTACAAAACAGCATACAAAATAATTAATACACAGATTCTCCTACATTCTCTACTACGAACATACTCATTTCATTCATATAAATACCTTGTCCTATAAGTTGATACTGAATTGACAAAGATGTTTGATAGATTTCACTTTCTTAGCCGTAGGAAATTTTAGTTGATAAAGATTTCTCATTTGATATTTAGAAAGAGAATTATGCAATAAATAAACTAAATTAGTCCAATATTTTGGAGCATTGCCTGTCAAGATCCTGAAAACTGTGACTCCTAATTGAATTTTAATCTAGCTGCTAAATGTAACCTCTCTCTAGATTATGTGGCCATCAGTGGGTTGAGTGGTTTGAAAACTAAATCCTTAACTATATTCAGATGCCTTGCATTTTAGTTACATACAAATACAAAAACACAAAGGGGAATATCTCCGATAGTAACAATCAAAAAATCCCCAGATACAAATCAAGAGAGGTGAGTACCACTGGTAAATTTCGACAATACCCAAAGAATAAAGAATATAATAGTAATATTTTGTATAAATATATGTAGCCTCAGTGCAATAGTCAAAGCTATAGTGCTTTGGTGAACCAGTGATCCAGGCTTAACAAATTGTAGGCAGGCTATTTTTCAAGCCCCGCCATGCACCATCACAGGCCTACATACATGCACAAATCATATTAATAAAGTGTTACAAAAAAAATTAAAATTTCACAAAGTGCTAGTGAAATTGCAGTGCTACCAACATCTCAAGATTAAGGCTCAAAAAACCAGCAAAGTGCTTGAAACTTATCTGCAGTGGTTGCCTGAATATCCAGTGTTGTTCAAAATATCCCCTTAATTTCCAAATAAGGCATAATATACAGCCAAGTTCTCAGCTCAACTGGCCCAGTTTCAGGTTCAATACCCTTCATCAGGAGCTATAAAGAGGATAACTTTGTAGTGCTGTAACAGGACTAGCCGAGAAACAAGTGGACATCGCCATTTAGTTAAGCTTTTTGTTTAGGCTTCCGATAAAACAGTTCTAAAAACTTAACCACTTAGCTATACTGAATATGCACAAAAAATGCAGGGCTTAGGGTCAGACTGGCCTGGGACATTCATTGCAGATGATCCCTAGGCAAAACGAAGGGTTTTGAGAAAGAAAAGAGCACTTAAAAAAAAAAACATTGCTAAAAAATCCAAGATGGCCATTGTCAGAAAAATGTCAAATGGGTTTTGGAGGTAGGAGAACCTGACTCTAACATAACCAGGGGCATATTGATAGAGCGAACCTGACTCTAACCCCAAAAACTTTCGAATCTGGCTTTTCAGACACAGAAGAAAGAAGATTGTAGCAGCTTATAAGTCTGGTAAGGGATTTAAAAAGATCTCGAAAGAATTTGACATTAACCATTCCATGGTCTGGAAAATAGTGTACAAGTGGAGGACTTTGCAAACAACTGCCAACATGCCCAGGTCTGGCATCCAATCAAATTGACTTCCAGAGCAGACAATAAGATGCTAAAAGAAGTCTCCAAAAACCCTAAAATGTCATAATGGGACCTACAGCAAAACTTTGCTACTGTTGATGTGAAAGTGCATGCTTCTACAATCAGAAAGAGACTGCACAAATTTAACTTGCATGGGAAGTGTGCAAGGAGAAAACCTTTGCTCTCTAAGAGAAACATCTAGGCAGACTGAAGTTTGCTAGAGAGAACGTAGACAAACACCAGGACTTCTGAAATAGTGTTCTATGGACAGATGATCTAAAATAGAATTATATGGACACCAGAAAAAGGACATGTTAAGTGTACACCAAATACACCATTCCAGGAAAAGAACCTCATACCAACTATGAAGTGTCATGGTTTGGGGATGCTTTGCTGCAGCAGGACCTGGCCAGCTCACCATCAAAGAATCCACCATGAATTCTACCATGCATCAGAGGGTGCTTGAGGAACATGCAAGACCATCTGTAAGAAAATTAAAGCTGAAGCAGAACTGGACCCTGCAACACGACAATGATCCAAAACATACCAGTAAATCTACTAAGGACTGGCTGAAAACTAAGAAATGGAGAGTCATGGAGTGGCTGAGTCAAAGCCCTGATCTTAATTCCATTGAGATGCTGTGGGGTGATTTGAAACAGGTTGTACATGCAAGAAACTCCTCATACATCTCACAGGTGAAAGAATTCTGCATTGAGGAGTGGGCCAAACTTTCCTCAGACTGTTGTCAGAGACTGATAGATGGCTACAAGAAGCGTCTCACTACAGTTATTTCAGCCAAGGGGGGGGGGGGGGGGTAATACTAGCTAATAAGAGTGTAGGGTGTCCTAATTTATTCCTCAGTTAGAGTACACATTTTGAGGATATCTTTTGTTTCATGAGTAAAATAATGGAAAATTTTGGTTATTTACCTGCAATTACATCACTTTTTTTCAGAGATACATAAAAAAAAAAGATTTGACACTGGTATGTGAATATCTCATGGGGTATCCTAATTTTTTCACACGACTGTATTGTCAATTCATGATTAAATCAACAACGAATGTAATATACTGTAAATACTTCATCATGGTCTTTCATGGCATTTCTGGGATATAGACCATAGAAGTCCACCCAGCATTATCCTTATGATCCAACTACTGGAGTTGCTGTCAAAGCCCATGCCATTCTATCCAAAACTGTCTTGTTATTTGCAGACAGTACAAGTCTGCCTGGTCTTAGTTTTTCACGGACTGAATCATTATCTAAGTCAGTAGTCTCAAACTCATGGCCCAGGGACAACATGCGGCCCGCCAGGTATTATTTTGAGGCCCTCGGTATGTTTATCATAATAAAATAAAACAGTTTCTTGATCATATGTCTCTTTAGTTATAAATGACAATATTATTATTAAGACTTAGCCAAAAGGAAAGATTTATACATTATAAAGAGTTTTACCTCATGCAAAATTATCATTTCTTTAATAAGACATTAATTATTTTTTCTGAGGTCCGCCAAGTACCTACAAATCCAAAATGTGGCCCTGTAAAGGGTTTGAGTTTGAGACCACTGTCTAAGTGCACTCGACACATCCATATATTTGATTCTATCTAGGTTTTGTTTGTTTTTTTTATATTATTAATTTTCTAATAAGAGATCCTCTGTGTTCATCCCTTGCCTTTTTTAATTCTTTCTCTGTTTTTGCCTCTACCACCTCCTCGGTAGAGCATCAACCACCATCTCCATGAAAAAGAATTTCCTGCCATTAGTCCTAAATCTATCACCCCACAACCCTAATTTATGTCCTGTAGTTTTACCATTTCCCCTTCTCTGGAAAAGATGTGTTTCTATATTAATATCTTTGAGGTATTTAAAAGTCTGTATCATATCTTCCCTGCCCCATCTTTCCTCTAGGGTATACATGTTCAGGTCTCCCAGTTTCTTCTCAGAAGTCTTTTGGCGACATATGAGAAGAAACTGGGAGGCCTAAATATGTATACCCTAGAGCAGTATTGTTCAGTGCAAGGCTTTGGAGACCTCTGGGGTGGTTCTAATTCTGTTTGTTTGGTTTTTTCTGCTATTCTTTGCCTAATGACTAAAAGGGGGAAGTAGATGAGAGGAAAAGCCACATGCTTGAAGGACAAGGCATTTCTCAGTAGACAAAAAGAATGCATTTGGAAATGCTCACCTCCTTGAGGATACCCTCATTAAAAATTTTGATGGCGGATTGGTGGGGTAAGTGTTGTTGACACACACTGGTCACCAGTGTCAATGTCTTGCATGGGAAGATATTTGGTGGCTCTCCCTCAGCACAATTGCATCCAAAGCAGCTCCAACATAAAAATTAGTGAAGACCACTGCCCTAGAGGAAAAAAGGGACAGGGAAGATATGATACAGAGGTTTAAATACCTCAAAGGTATTAATATAGAAACAAATCTTTTCCAGATTATAATTGAAGTAAGGCACTGAAATGGCCCCAAAACATCAGATTGGCGTGGAACTACACTTAGGCGTTATTCTATAAATGGGCAAGTGTTTCCACACAGACCCTCAGGTGCATTCCTTTCACACGAGTATATACTGTCTTTACGAGGTATGATACTGCTATTTACTCACTACAAAAAAGAATATTCCCTAAACATCTAGGAAAAAGTCATTCTAACACCCATCCCAAAAGATCAAAATGGAGAAATGAACAATGTCAAGAATTTCAGACCAGTAGCTTCAATCCCACTTCATGTCAAGCTATTAGAAAGTGTGGTAACAAATCAAATCACAAAGTAATTGGAGCATCATAACCTATTACATACCACACAATCGGGTTTCATAAAACACTATTAGAAGCATTTTCAAAACAGCAAGACATCCAAAAAAATGGCGTAAACTGTTAATTTATTTACCACTCTGGTCTTGATGAAGCTCTCTTAATGTAAACGAGAGCGAAACGGAGATCTTCCGTCGTTATTGTGGTCAGAGGGCCGGGTATGAAAATATATACCCGAGCTAAGTATTATATTTACATTATAAAATTGAAATAAGGAATAAATTAACTTAAATAATGGTACTAAATAAATCATACACTTTAAATTGAATGAAAAAGACATAAGGACCAATGAGAGCTCGAAAAATAGTCACAAGCCAAGACTAGTTCTGTTAGCTTGTCACTGCGAGCACTTGAGATCCTATTTCATCAAACATATTCAATTTAAATTAAGTATAAGAATTTTTGGGTCTAACATCAGTCTATTTTTGGAAAGGAATAGTGTGTTCCACAAGTGGTTTTGAAGTGACATTTTGTAAATTGGAACTTGGACATCCTAATCGCCAGAATGTCCAAGTGCTGATTTTTGAAACCGTCTTTCTGGACATCTTGCGAAGCGTCCTAGCTGCTGTGCATCCAAAACTCAATGAGGGTGTGTTGGAGGTATAAATGGGCTTAGATTTAGACATTTTGCAGTGATACTCTAATGTTTCCCAAGACGTCCAGGACAGAACTTAGACGTCTGGAGCATCTAAATGCCAAAAAGCAACCCAAACTGACCAGATGACCGCTAGTGGAATTAAGTAATGAACTCTCCACACTCCCTCAATGGTCACTGACCCCCTCCAACCCCTCCTCCCCCCAAATATCTGAATGAAACAGTACATACCTTTCTCTAGAGCAGCAACACCTGGAATGGGAAAGCCTAATAGAAAAGCACACCGGTGTCTTAAGAAGCCTGGTGGGTGGGCTAGTGAGCCATAGAGATGAGGACCCAGGCCCATAAGCCACTCTAGCCACTACATTTATGATGGAAAGTGTGAGGCCACCAAAATCCTTCTATACTGCCATAGAAGTGCTACCCCACTGCTCCCTGTGATCCTAGACAAGTTACTTAATCCTCCACTGCCTCAGGTACATTAGACAGATTGTGAACCCACCGGGACAGATCGGGAAAATGCTTGAAGTACCTGGGAAGTACAAACGCAAACATTAACCAAGAAAATATTCACAACACTGAGAAAACAGATGAATTTGGCACTGCTTCTCCAAAGAAAACTTTCAGATCCTGGTTCAAATCACAGTACTATCCCAACTAGACTACTGAAACGTCCTTTATGTAGGATGCAAAGAAAATATACAGAAATAACTGCAAACCATTCAAAATGTAGCAGCAAGACTAATTTGCTCAGTGACTAAATATGACAAAGTGACAACCCTGTCCCTCGAACTACAAAGACTCCCCTTTGAAGCAAGTTGTATTTTTAAACTATGTGCATTGATCTTTCTAATATTCCATAGTAAAACACCAGACTACAAGATGAAATTAATAGAAATACCACCCAAAACACAAATACAACCTGATCATTAGCCATATGAGAATAATATTCCCAAATCCTAGAAGAATCAAACACAAAACCATTCACTTTACAACTGATTTGCAAGAACTGACAGCAGCCAGGCTTTAAGCGAAAAGCTCGCATTCCTGTCTTATTCGCCACTCTGCAGCAACAAAGGAGGCAGCCATCCAGCAGGAGCACGGAAAGCTCCTGGTGAGACTGCACTGGACCACCGGCATTTTAAAAAAGATATGGGGGGGCGGGGGGAAAAGTTTTAAAAAATTATATTCGCTCCATAAGATGAACCCACTTTTCCATCCACTTTTTGGAGTGGAAAAAGTGCACCTTATGGAGCGAAAAATACGGTAGATTGATTGATTGTGACTTCTAGTATTTACTTAGAATTTGGGGGCATTTAAAAACATATTTGTTTGTTAAGTATCTGAGTAACTAATTCTGTTTATTTAATTGTACATCTCATCTTTTGTAAATCGCATAGAGCTTCACAGTCCTGTGGTATATAAACCGATTGTTATGTTATGAACCCTTATGAAATAATGTAATCCTTGGATATGGCCAGGCTCTTCTAAATTGTAAATCACATTGAACTCCTTCTGGGGCATATTAGTGATCCATAAATACTAATGTAATATAATTTATCGATTATGAGATGTTAAAAGTATTATATTCTAATTGGATAATACTGTGTTTTGTATACATGTATTAACACTTATGTATTTATCTATTTATTTTTACCATATTTACGAGTATATTTGATAATGTTGTTACTAACATACATGGGTTTGATATATACAGCATGCGTTTATCTATTTTTCCCACTTTTATTAATTTATGTTATTAATAAACATGATTTATATGTATTAATCTATTTTTTTACATATTTATTGATTTAACACTATGCATTAGACACTTTTTGGTTCACATTAATAAGTTTATAGCCTCCTTTCTTTTGCTGAATGTACTTGAGGACTCTCTTAAAGATCAGACTCCACAGGTGACCCTTAAGGCATAAGGGGAGGAATGCTGGCCTAGGCCTAACCCTCAGTAAGCCTGATTCTAAGCGACAGGTTGTAGAGGCTCAGCATCAAAGATAATTTTCACAGCAACCTGTAAACTTCAGATATAATTTGAGGAGAGAACTGTTGATTAAAAGGCTTCTTTGGATCTGTTTAGGAACTTTTCGATACTTTGGGGAATAGTAAGTGGGAGAGAGGCCTGGAAAACTGTTAAGCCAAGCATGCTATACTTCATGGGGGTGTGAATCCTCTCACCCTGAAAAGCACTCCTTGAGGAGAGACCTCTGGCTGATTTCAGCCTCTTAGTTTGAGATTGAACTCCGAGGACTTTCTTATAGATCAGACTCCACAGGTAACCCTTGAGATTAATTCCCTCCCGCCCACATCAAGGTGGAGCTTTTTTGGCTCTTCAGCCAATCAGGAACAGGGCATTGCTTTGGTAGGATTTTTCTGTTCTTTCTTTTACTTCTAGGTGTAAGTACAGTACTTCTGCAACCACAGTATGGCTGGGAAACATTGTGTATATAGAGTATCTGCCAGAGCCCAAGTCGTCCCCTGGAACGGGCTCTGTGGCTGCCATGTCCAGCAACCTCTGGACCATGGCTCTGACCTTGGCCTCTTGTCTGGTATTACTGCAGGAGAATCCATAAAGTAGTTCATAAGAAAATAAGAATTGCCGCTGCTGGGTCAGATCAGTGGTCCATCATGCCCAGCAGTCCGCTCACGCGGCAGTCCTCTGGTCAAAGACCAGAGCTCCACCCGAGACTAGCCCTACCAGCGCACGCTCTTGCTCACCAGGAACTTGTCTAACAGTCTTGAATCCTTGGAGGGTATTTTCTCCTATGACAGACTCCAGAAGAACGTTCCAGTTTTCTACCACTTTCTGGGTGAAGAAGAACTTCCTTACGTTCGCACGGAATCTATCCCCTTTCAACTTTAGAAAGTGCCCTCTCGTTCTCCCTACCTTGGAGCGGGTGAATAACTTGTCCTTATCTACTAAGTCTATCCCCTTCAGTACCTTGAATGTTTCGATCATGTCCCCTCTCAATCTCCTCTGTTCAAGGGAGAAGAGGCCCAGTTTCTCTAATCTTTCGCTGTACGCCAGCTCCTCCAACCCCTTAACCATCTTAAGTCGCTCTTCTCTGGACCCTTTCGAGTAGTACCTTCATGTACGGCGACCAGTGCTGGACGCAGTACTCCAGGTGAGGGCGCACCATGGCCTGGTACAGTGGCATGATAACCTTCTCCGATCTGTTCATGATCCCCTTCTTTACCATTCCTAGCATTCTGTTCGCCCTTTTTGCCGCCGCCACCACACATTGCGTGGACGGCTTCATCGACTTGTCGATCAGAACTCCAAAGTCCCTTTCCTGGGAGGTCTCTCCAAGTACCAACCTGGACATCCTGTATTCGTGCATGAGATTTTTGTTACCGACATGCATCACTTTACACTTATCCACGTTGAACCTCATCTGCCATGTCAATGCCCATTCCTCGAGCCTGATTATGTCACATTGCAAATCTTCGCAATCCCCCTGCGTCTTCACTACGCTGAACAGCTTCGTATCGTCTGCAAATTTAATCACCTCGCTCGTCGTACCTATTTCCAGATAATTTATGAAGATGTTGAAGAGCACGGGTCCAAGCACCGAGCCCTGCGGCACCCCACTAGTGACGCTCTTCCAGTCCGAGTATTGTCCATTTACCCCCATTCTCTGTTTCCTATGGTCCAGCCAGTTTGTAATCCATGTGAGTATTTCACCCTCGATTCCATGGCTCACAATTTTACGAAGTAGTCGTTCATGCGGAACTTTGTCGAATGCCTTCTGAAAGTCCAGGAGAGACCAGAAGAATTTGAGTTTGTAATAATCCCGCAAAATGTCCAGCACCCAGCGATCCGAGGTGATGGACCTCCACATTGCCAGGAAGCCCAAGAGCCGTTCCCCCAATGCACGAAGGCCTGACCGAGGGCCTGGCATCATAATTGCTTCTTGGACTGAAAGAAGTGTTGGCTCAAGGAACTGCCTGAATACTGATAGTAGCGCCTAGAGGGACAAAGCCAGAATGCCCCTGACCCCGAAAAGGACCAGGGTCTACTGTTAGGTAAAGACTTCAGTCTCCGGTCCTGTACACTAGCCATTAAATCATCCAGACCCTTGCCGAAGAGTAGGTGCCCCTTAAAGGACAACTTGCTAAGGGTTGCCTTAGACCAGGGGTGTCAAAGTCCCTCCTCGAGGGGCGTAATCCAGTCTGGTTTTCAGGATTTCCCCAATGAATATGCATGAGATCTATTTGCATGCACTGCTTTCATTGTATGCTAATAGATCTCATGCATATTCATTGGGGAAATCCTGAAAACCCAACTGGATTGCGGCCCTCGAGAAGAGAATTTGACACCCCTGCCTTAGATGAAGAATCCCTGCACTATTAGCTGATCCACAACATTCGGCATGCAGAAATAGAGTACGTAGAGAACTTGCTGATCACTCAAAACAGGTCATATAAGGCATCAGTCATGTAGTCCACACCCAAGAGCACGGGGAGATTCTGAAGAACTACAGTGTCAGGATCGTGGCGCAGCTTGGACTGACAAACCCTGGCCACAAAGGAAGCTGCAGTGACTGCTCTCCAACCAGAGGCTACCGAGTCAAAAAGACTTTTAAGGATAAAGTCAATCCAGTGGTCCTGAGCATCTTTCAACACTACTCTACCTTCGCTCAGTGACCTGAACTACCAAGGAGTTCACTTTTGGGGAAACAAAGCGCTGGTTAAACGCTTCATCCATGGGATAAAGTTTAGACATAGATCTCACCACTCGCAGAAGCCCTTCCGGAGCCTCCCAATGATCAGTGAGCATCTTAACGATGTCCACATGATCCAGAAAGGAGGAAGACTGTGGCTGAGAGAGTAGGCTGCCACCGTGGACTGACTAGCTTCCAGTTTCAGTTCCCAGAGGGAATCAGAGATGATGCCAACCAGGTCAGAGGGTCTAAAAAGCCTCCACACCATAGATCTTCCCCAAGATTCTGTGACTCACCCAGGTCGGGATCATTCAGGTCGTATTAGTGCCTGACTGAGTGAAATCAAGGGCATAGTCAGATCATCAAAAACATCAGTCTCAGCTGCCTGCAGGCTGGTCATTGCCTGCGCCAAACCTCCTTGGGGAACAACCACCACAGCAGTCAGAGGGACCCACGAATCCAAAGGCAGGGCCACCAAATTTTTCTTCGCCAAGTAGGCTTGGTAAAAGCCAGCGGAAAAATAGAATCCTGAGAAGCAGCCACCTCTGGATGAGCCTTTTTGGAGCTCTTGGAGAACTTATGATGCTTGAAATCGGAATTGCGGCGGCATTTTGCTGGGGATGCGCTCACGCTCTCCTTGGGCTCTTTTTTGCCTTTTTCGCCTGGCCCCGGATGGCCTTGGTGGCAGAATTCCCCAAAGGGGTTCAGTTCCAATGCCATCTCACACCCCCCCCTTCATATTGAGTACGGCCGCTCGCCATCCACCGCAAATGAGGTATGAATCCAAAGAATCCAGTCTTGATCGATTTTGCATGAAAACCTAAGCTTGCAAATGCAAAAAATAACTTGCAATTCAAATTGGGACAATCCAAGATGGTCACTACTGAAGTGAGTTTTTGAATAAAACAGCCCAGGAAAAATAACCCAGACTCACAAAACACAGTGGAATTAGGATTTCTGGGGTGAGGGGATCCTGGGCTAACTATATATCAGCAGAAATTCCAATTTTTAAGACCCCCTTAAATCAATCTCACAGGCTGTCACTGTGCCATGCTGTGTTGTGGGCTGAAGTGGAGAAGTTGAATCAGCATTCAGGGAGATCCTCTGCCTCAAAGAGCCCAGAAACTGGGATTGTCGGACTTCTGACTGCCTCTCCGGACCACAGCTTCAACCAGAGACCTCCCCTGCGGACACTGAAGGGGGAAGGAGAAACACAGTTGGTCCCGATCCCGAATTTACCTCCATGGAGCCACACAGCCTCTGTAGCACGAGGACTCGAAAGGGCATGAAGAACACCAAGTTAGAAGAAAAAAAAAACCACGAGCAGAAAAGACAAGCTCCTACAGTCTGGTTTGTAGGAAAGCAAATGAAAGCCAGAGGGCAGTCCTTAAGGTAAGAGGGAGGGTCAGAAAAGTATGTAAATTAAGCTTTTTACAAGCAGTCTGGCAACAGGGGATGCATAACCCACTTGTCTAGGAATAGAATGGGATTGTACAAGAATCATTATTGGCTGAATATAAGGAAACAGAAAATGTGTCTTTAGATATAAATGAGGATCGATTACGGTAGCATTCCAAAAAGGATCTGTATCAAATTTTGGCCTAGTAAGTAAAGTTCTCCCTTTAACAGAATGCTGTACTTTAGACAAAAAATGAAAAGTTAAAATTACATTAAAAAAATTGATCAGACCATGAACATAGTAACATTGTAATATAGTAGATGATGGCAGATAAAGACCTGAAATGTTCCATCCAGTCTGCCCAACCAATTTAAATTTTCCTTCTTGGCTATTTCTGGGCCAGAACCCATACCTCTGCCTGATACTGTGCTTAGGTTCCGTAAACTGAATTCTCCATCAAAGCTCATTCCAGCTCATCTAAACCATCCCAGTTATCAAAGCCCTCCCCAGCCCATCCTCAACCAAATGGCCATATACAGACAATGACCATGCAAGTCTGCCCAGTACTGGTCTTAGTTCTTCAATATATATTAGACAATGACAGGGGGACTATTTACTGCTGTAAACCGTGATCATCGCAGTAAATCTGCAGGAATGGGGGACATTTGCAACTGGTTTACCACAGGAATGGGGACAAGACCTTTCACCGCCCCGTGGAAGCGGTGAAAAGTTTTGTTCCTGTAGTAAAAAAATCTGTGCCCGTGTTAGACTCGGCATCTCCTCCCCAGCTCCTCTTTGGGCCTATTTTACCTTCAGGAGCCAGCCATGCCATGCCACACCACAATGAAGACAGAAGGAACCCAGGACTAAAGCCTGAGACCAATGTGATTTGAAGAATAAAATTACCAGACAACAAAAGGTAGAAAAAAAAATTATTTTATATTTTGTGATTAGAATATTTCAGATTTGAAATATGTATCCTGCTAGAGCTGATATTTGACATAACTGGGAAACGCAAAGCCCAGGCTGTGCTTCTTTAGCTTCCAGCTGGCTTAGGGCTCTCTCTCTGACTAGGGGGCAGTTACAGGGACAGATTAAAGTGTAGGCCCAGTAGGCACATGCCTAGGGCCCAAAAATATCAGGGGGGGCCCAGGGCCGACTTTAAGGGAGGAGCAAGCAGGCAGGGGGCCTCCCACTGCCTGGTGAGGTCAGCTTTCCTCCCTCTCTTCCCTTACAAGCAAACTGAGTTCAGGCCGCGGTGCGTGCGCCAGCTTCCCTTCTCCAAAACAGGAAGTGATGTCATGCCCGTTTCGGCGAAAAAGGGAAGCCGGCGCATGCAACGTTAGAGCCCCACGGCCTCAGTTCAGTTCGCTCTAACACTGGCACACTCCGGCCCCCGAGCGCGAGACACTTTTGGCAGTGTCAGAAGTGTCCCGCGCATCTCCCTCGTGCAGCCACAGCAACATGTAACCGGACAGCTGAAGGAGCCCCACTCTGAGCCGTTGCCTTTCCTCACTGTGTCTACCCCCGAGGAGAGCGCTGCTCTCCCCACCCCCTTCCTCTCTCGCTCGCTTTGCTCCCCAGAGCCGGAGAAGGCTCAAGTTGCTCGTAGACCGCCGGCAGATACCCAGCGCTGAATGCCTTGTGCTACATTGCAAGACTTGTGCTTGGAGAACGTTTGGCCTTGTGTTTCTGTCCAAGATTACCGTTGAAGCGATTCGTTGTGTAGTGTAAGGACTATGATAGATTTGGGGGGGGAGGGTCGAGAAATGCTGATGCACCAATTGGGGAGAGAGAGGGAAGGAGGGAGAAGGAAGAGAGATTCCAAGATCATGGGAGGGAAAGGAAGGAAAAGAGATACCAGACCATGGAGTGAGAGAGAAGGGAAGGAAGGAGAGAAAATGCCAGTTAATGGAGGTTGGAAGGAGAGATAAAAGAGAAAGAAAGGAGAGAGATGCCAGGCCATGGGGTTGAGTAGGAAGGAAAGGAGAAGAGAGAGATGCCAGAGCATAGGGGAAGGGGTGGAGACAGAAAAATGAAGAGGGGGTGAAGCTGAAATGAAAGGGGCACAAGACAGACAGTTTATTGAAGGGACATAGAAAGACAGAAGATGCCATATGGAAGAGAGAGAAGGCGAACACTGGTTAAAGAAGGATATAACCCTGCTGGAGAGGGTCCAGAGGCGAGCCATGAAGCTAGTAAAAGGTATGGAAAATTTGAGCTACAAAGAACGCCTCGTAAAACTAGAACTGTTCACCCTCGAAAAGAGGAGACTGCGAGGGGATATGATAGAGACTTTTAAAATACTAAAAGGATTCAACAAAATAGAGCAAGAAACATCGTTATTCACATTGTCAAATGGACTGAAGCTGAGGGGCAGCAGGCTCAGGACAAATGTCAGGAAGTTCTGTTTTGCACAGCGAGTGGTGGACGCTTGGAATGCTGTACCGGAGGAGGTTGTGACGGAGACTACCATTCTGGGATTCAAGCGCAAGTTGGATGCACACCTTCTTGCAAATCACATTGAAGGATACGGTAATCAAGGTCTCCATCAGGGAGCACCTGGCTTGGCCTCCGCATGTGCGGGTTGCCGGACTAGATGGACCTAGGGTCTGATCCGGTGAAGGCGTTTCTTATGTTCTTATGGAAAGGGCAGAGAGGGCAGTGGATGGAAGGGGCAATATAGAGGGTGAACAGTAGATGGAACTGTGGGGGAGAAAGGGGAGCACACGCTGGAAGGAAGTGCGGAGGAGAAAGAAAAAAGGGCACGTACTGGATTGGGGGAAGAGGACAGAGTTAGATACTGGAAGGGGTGAGGGAAAGAGGTGGCAAGCTATAGGTAGACACAATGAAAAAGGGAAATCATCTAAATTCTCTCTTACTATTCAGTCCTCAGAGGTAGAAAATAAATTGAGAAGGAAGAACAGGAGGAAGGGGAGGAGACAGATACCAGATTATGGCGTACACTCGACCACTGCTTCTATGTAAATAATCTTTATTCACATAGAAGCAGTGGTCGAGATTATGGCGTACAACGATTAGGGACCCAGTCTTGAAAAAGTTTTCTCCAGCGAAACATGTTGGCTACAGAAAGTCCCTAGAAAAATGAGACCACGAATGTAAAAAGATAAGTTGAATTAATAATTTATTATGTTGAATATAAAAGGTTGAAAATATTAGAAAAAAGAAGATAAGAAAAAAAGAATTAAATTAAATAGAGTATTCATTAGTGATCCGATGAAGATAATGCACATCAAGCTTAACGTTATGAAAGTTGTTTAAACGTGGAGTGGTGCATCTGAGGATCTAGCCGACATTCTTAACTACTGGGTTCTAAGTGGAACAAGTTAGATATTTGGTTACCTTTAGTAAAGACATGTTGCCTCAGATCCTGTAGCCCAGGGGTCCCCAAATACCGGTCCGCAGCCCACTAGCAAGCCACGGCCATCTGACAGCCAGGCCGTGAGAGTATCCATCTCCTCTTCCCAGCCGCGGCCATCTGACAACTGGGACGTGAGAGTATCCATCCCTCCTTCCCATCCCACCTCCATTCTGAAAAAAGCAGCGGCAGCAGCACTGAACAGGCTGCTTCACCGCCTTCCCCCTGCCGTCGTGTCACTGATGACATCATTAGCGATGCAGCAGCAGAGAGAAGGCCCTGACGGGGAAGGCAGCGAAGCCACCTGTTCAGTGCTGCCGCCGCTGCACTTTTCAGAACAGAGATATGTCAGGACCTCGCAGTCGGAAGGTCATTGGGGTTCTGCTGCTCGGGTAAGCAAATTGCAATCTCAGATTCACCTGCTTATGGCATCCTTGTGTCCTTGGGTGCAGGATTTCCTCCAAGTCTTGGGGTTGATGGCGGCCTTCCTCGATGTAGTGAGGTGGTCATGGGCCCACATGCATCCTCTTCAGTATGCTTTTCTTTGGAGGTGGTCGCCTCAGAGGCACAGTCTGGATCACCCTGTTCCGTTTTCAGGCTTAGCTCGGGGCAGTCTTCTTTGGTGGCTCCAGAACCCCTATCTTGTACAAGGGGCGAGTCTGTACCAGCCGCAGTGGTCGGTGCTGCTCACGGATGCCAGTCTTCTCGGTTGGGGGGCTCAGTATCTAGGTCACTCAGCTCAGGGCACCTGGTTCATGGAGGAGGCTTCTTGGTCGATCGATGTCTTGGAGACCAGAGCTATCCGTCTGGCGTTGATAGCCTTCCAGTCCTTTCTGATGGGCAAATTAGGGTTCTGTCAGACAATGCCATAATGGTGGCCTATGTCAATCATCAGGGGGGGCACCAGGAGTACTTTGGTGGCACAGGAGGCAACTCTGCTCATGATCTGGGCAGAGTCTCATCTTCAAGAAATATCAGCATCTCACATAGCCGGAGTGGAGAATGTTCAAGCAGACTTCCTAAGTCATCACATGCTAGATCCCGGAGAGTGGTGTCTAAGCCAGTTGGCTTTTCAGTTGATAGTGCAATCTTGGGGTCAGCCCCTCATGGATCTGATGGTTACAAGTGTCAACGCCAAGGTACCCCACTTCTTCAATCATTAAAGAGAAGGTCAGTCTGAGGGCCTTGATGCTCTGGTTCAACCATGGCCGTTGTATGTGTTTCTTCCGTGGCCATTAATGGGCAGAGTTCATCTCTGCATAATTCGCCATCCGAGTCTCATGGTTCTGGTAGCTACGGCTTGGCCTTGACAACCATGGTATGCGGATCTGGTGAGGCATCTGGTGGCGGATCCTCTTCCTCTGCCTCTCTTGGACGACCTTCTATCTCAGGGTCCCATTCCCATGTTCAATCCGGGTCCCTTTTGACATATGGCTTGGCTCTTGAAAGGGGTCGCCTAGGTAAGAAGGGGTATTCAGATAAAGTGATATGCGCGTGGGGTGGTCTCTTTTCAAGCTTCCCTGCCTAACATCTTAGAGTTTTTGCAAGATGGCCTGGATAGGGGACTGGTTTTGTCTTCTCTCCGGGTTCAGCTTGCAGCCTTGTCAGCCTTTCGGGGGTTAGTGAAATATCAGCGTTTGACTGCCATTCCTGATGAGATTCACTTCTTGCAGCCCTCTGTTCCATCTTGGGATCTCAATCTGGTTCTGTCAGTTCTTGTGTGCCCTCCTTTTGAACCGTTGGGCAACTGCTCTTTGAAGGACCTTACTCTTAAAGCGGTCTTCTTGGTGGCCATTACTTCAGCTAGACATGTTTCTGAGCTGCAGGCTTTCTCTTGTAGGGCTCCCTTCTTGGAGTTTTCTAGGGAGCGGGTTGTCTTGAGGCCTGATCCTTCCTTTCTGCCAAAAGTAGTTTCTTCTTTTCATGTCAATCAATCTGTAGCCCTCCCGGAGTTGGGTAGTCGGGAGGGCTTTTCTGAGCAAAGTCAGCTGCGCAAGTTGGATGTCTGTCGGGTCCTTAGCTCTTATGTGCAGAGGACCCAGGAGATCAGGAAATCAGATCATCTTTTTGTCCTTCTAGCAGGTCCTCATAAGGGGAATGGCGCTTCTAAGGCTACTATTGCACTCTGGATCAAGGAGACTATTGCTTTCGCTTATCTTCTGAATAAGAAGCCTGTTCCAGAATTTCTCAAGGCTCATTCCACTAGGGGTCAGGCATCTTCTTGGGCTGAATCTTTTCTAGTGCCTCCAGTGGACAGTTTGATCTTCTCTGCATTCCTTTGTCAGACACTACCGTGTGGATGTTCAAGCGCGTCAGAACGCGATATTTGGTGAATGTGTTCTGGTGTCGGCCCTTCGGGGGTCCCACCCTTGATGGGTACTGCTTTGGTACATCCCATCCGTAAGGAACTATACCGTTCTATCGAGAAATACAGAAGGAGAAATTAGGCTCTTACCTGCTAATTTTCTTTCTGTTAGCTTGTAGACCGGTATAGTTCCCCACCCTATCTGTCTTTGTGTGGTGATTGCGGGTTTTGCTCGCGTGCAGATTTTTAATTTTTCTGCGGGTTCTAGTATTTTTCTAGAGCCAGGGAGAAGTAAGAACAGAGGCTATGGCTCAGCTGGTGAGCTGTGGGGATGTTTTCTGTACCAGGTTTATGTTCTACACATGTTCCAACAGTGGTTTATAAATATTTGTTGTTTTTCTTCACTGTTTTCAGTTAAGAATTTTCCTAGGTTTTGTTTGGCTATTCGGCAGACTGGATTAGTAGAGGGGATGCTATACTGATATTCAAGTTTGATCTCAGTCTCCACCTGCTGGTAGCAGTGAGGTATAATACCCATCCGTAAGGAAATATACTGGTCTACAAGCTAACAGAAATAAAATTAGCAGGTAAGAACCTAACTTTTCCTTAGCAACCCACTTCTTAACATTGCAACGGGAAGCGAAACAAAACAAAACAAAAAACTATATATAAAAAAAAAAGAGATTACCACTGAAAAATAGCTGGAAAGCAATGACCACAAACGCTTGCAATCTAAGCAACAAAGTTCAAGATCTGCAAGATCTGATGTTAGAGGCTGACCTGGATATTGTTGCTATCACAGAGATATGGTTCAGTGAATCCCATGGATGGGATGCAAACATACACAATCTTTTTAGGAAGAATAGAGAGGTGGAAGAGTAGCTCTCTAAGTAAAGATCGATATTCAAACGATTGAAATGCAAGGGACCTGGGGAGAGGAAGAAGCGATACAGATCATTCTGAAAAGAGAAGATGGAACTTCTATCTACGTGGGTGTAGTCTACAGACCTCCAACTCAATCACAGCAAATTGATAAATGCTAAGGGGCACCGAGGGACCAATTTGCAGGCCTAATTTGCAGTCAAGAGAGGTCTGCTGTCTCCCTGGAGCCAAGATCCAGGATATTACCACTAACCTAGACAAAATTCTAAAACCTAATGATCATTTTCCCATGTTTCTCATCCATGTGGGCACAAACGACACTGCTAGGAATGCCACAGAGAACATCCCCAGAGATTTTGGAGCACTGGGAAAGAAGTTGAAGCAGATAGGAGCACAGGTGGTCTTTTCGTCAATCCTTCCAGTAAGAAACAAAGGCAGAGCTAGAGAAGAGCGTATTCAACGGACTAACGAATGGCTCCGAGAATGGTGCATGGAAATGAACTTTGGATTCCTAAACCACGGCGAGACGCTCCAGGGACTACAAGGACCAGACGGACTCCACCTAACCAGAAGAGGTAGAAACGTATTTGGACATCGATTGGCCCGCCTACTCCATAGGGCTTTAAACTAGGTAAGTTGGGGGAGGGTACATACTTATATTCCAGAGCAGTAAGAAACCACCCTGAGGAGGCAAGTCGCACTACCAAGTCTAAGGTAAGTACCAATGATATCCACAATAATTCAGGGAGAAATATCACTGATAATTTAGGAGCCATATTAACTCATAAAGTAAACTCTTCACAGATATGGAGGGCCATGTATGTTAATGCACACAGTTTGGGCAATAAAATTCTAGAATTAGAGACTGAGATAACAAACGCCGATCTTGACGTGATAGCGATATCTGAAACCTGGTTCACGGAATCGCAATGGTGGGATATGGTTATACCAGGGTACAACCTACTTCGTTGCGACCGAGTGGGTAAATTGGGAGGAGGAGTAGCGCTATACACTAAGGAAAGCATCAAAACCACCAGAATCACAAATGTTAGATACACTGGGGAATCCCTCTGGGTGAACCTGGCCAGAGGGAATGAAAAATGCCTATACCTTGGTGTCATATATAGACCTCCCAGGCAACAGGAGGACAAAGACATGGAATTAATCGAGGACATAGAGAACATCACACTGCGCGGGGACTCAGTAATACTAGGAGACTTCAATATGCCAGATGCAGATTGGAACACACTCTCCGCGACTACGAGTAGCACCAGAAGAATATTAAACTCCATAAAGGGTGCACGTCTCAAGCAATTGGTATTGGAGCCCACCAGGGACCAGGCGTTACTAGACCTGATTCTCACCAACGGAGATAGCGTCACGGAAGTCTCAGTAGGAGACACACTGGCCTCCAGCGACCATAATATGGTTTGGCTCAACCTCAAGAAAGGTTTCCCAAAAACAAACACAGCAACAAGGGTTCTCAACTTTAGAGGCACAGACTTCAACCGCATGGGAGATTTCGTCCATCAAGAGCTACATAAACAAGCAAAAACTGACAATGTAGAGGATATGTGGTCGTCTCTGAAGTCCATACTACACGTAGCAACAGACCGATACATAAAGACAGTAAGTAAACACAGGAGAAACAAAAGACCCCAATGGTTCAGTAAAGAAATTTCAGACCTAGTTAAACAGAAAAGAGACGCTTTTATCGCCTGCAAACATTTAGGCAGAGAGGGGGCGAAAGAGGACTATCTATACATATCCAAAGCTGTCAAAACAGCAGTCAGAGAGGCCAAACTCCGAATGGAGGAAGAGCTAGCACGGAAAATTAAGAAAGGGGATAAATCTTTCTTCAGCTATATTAGTGACAGGAAAAGAAACAAAGATGGGATAGTAAGCCTGAAGCAATCGGATGGTAACTTTGCAGAATCAGACTCTGTGAAGGCAGAATTATTAAACCAATACTTCTGTTCAGTGTTCACCCGCGAAGCGCCGGGAGCTGGTCCACAGCTGCAGACGGGAGATAACCGAATAGACCCGTTTCAAGATTTCGAATTTACGCCCAGTAGTGTCTACGGCGAACTTTCAAGACTCAAAGTAAACAAAGCCATGGGGCCGGATAACTTACACCCCAGAATGCTCAGGGAGTTAAGGGAAGTCCTGGCAGAACCATTATCTGTTCTTTTCAATCTTTCCCTAAGCAAAGGAAGGGTCCCCTTAGACTGGAAAACAGCCAACGTAATCCCACTCCACAAAAAGGGCTGCAGGACAGAGACAGCAAACTACAGACCAGTGAGTCTCACGTCTATAGTGTGTAAACTCATGGAAACACTGATCAAACAGAATATTGACACAATCCTAGACAAAGAAAAACTGCGTGATCCACACCAACACGGGTTCACCCGGGGTAGATCCTGCCAATCTAATCTGATTGGCTTTTTTGACTGGGTTACCAGACAACTGGACGCCGGAGAGTCACTGGACGTGGTATACTTGGACTTCAGTAAAGCATTTGATAGCGTCCCTCATCGAAGATTACTGAACAAGCTGAAATCGATGGGATTAGGAGACATTCTAACTACATGGGTTGGGGATTGGCTGAGCGGTAGACTTCAGAAGGTGGTGGTAAACAGTACCCCATCCAAAGCATCGGACGTGATCAGTGGAGTGCCACAGGGATCGGTCTTGGGTCCGATTCTATTCAATTTATTCATAAGAGATATGACGAAAGGACTTAGAGGAAGGGTATCACTGTTCGCCGATGATGCCAAACTTTGTAACATAGTAGGCAGTGGCTTATCACCTGATAATATGACACACGACCTACTGCTGCTGGAACAATGGTCAAAAACTTGGCAGCTAGGCTTCAATGCTAAAAAATGCAAGATAATGCACTTGGGCAGGAGAAACCCACGGAGAACTTATGTACTAAATGGTGAGACCTTGGTTAGAACTACGGCGGAACGCGATCTAGGAGTAATCATTAGCGAGGATATGAAGGTTGCCAATCAAGTGGAGAAGGCTTCCTCCAGGGCAAGACAAATGATGGGGTGTATCCGTAGAGGTTTCGTCAGCAGGAGACCTGAGGTTATGATGCCGTTGTACAGAGCTATGGTGAGGCCTCACTTGGAGTACTGTGTTCAGTTTTGGAGCCCACACTACCGAAAGGACGTGCTGAGGATCGAGTCGGTTCAGCGAACGGCCACCAGGATGGTCATGGGGCTCAAGGATCTCACGTATGAAGAAAGACTAAAGAAGTTGCGGCTGTACTCACTTGAGGAAAGAAGAGAACGGGGAGATATGATTGAAACGTATAAGTACATCACGGGACGCATCGAGTCAGAAGATGATATCTTCTGGCTCATGGGACCCTCAACCACCAGAGGGCATCCGCTGAAAATCAGGGGAGGGAAGTTTCATGGCGATCCCAGGAAGTACTTCTTCACCGAAAGAGTGGTGGATCATTGGAACAGACTCCCACCCCAGGTGATAAAGGCCAGCAGCGTAACGGATTTTAAGAAAAAATGGGATACTCACGTGGGATCTTTAAGGGAGTAAATTCAGGGGGGGATACTTGGAATGGGCAGACTTGGTGGGCTATAGCCCTTTTCTGCCGCTTTTTCTATGTTTCTATGTTTAAGATCCGATTGCGGATATTCAAAAGATTGGAAAGAAAGAGGAGGTGCTGCTATTGGGACTGTTAGGATAGGAGGACATAAGAGAAGAGGAAAAACAATGGCCTAAGCTGAAAGAAGAAATAAAAATGGCTATGGACCTTTATGTGAAGAAAATAAATAAAAACAAGAGAAAATTGGGGTGGGGGGAAGTTAGGAATGAGGGCGGGGGCATTTTTCAAGTATGGTGACCTGATACTTTTTCCAGTTTTATTACCTGTATACGTTATTGGTCCTATATTTGCATGTGCTCTTTTTAAAAAAAAAATCTTTATTGATTTTCAAACAACCATAGTGCAAACCAATTATACACACAATTAATAGTACAATAAAAGCACTTTGAACTAATAAATATGTCTAAACAATCATTTTAACCCCCCCACCCCCTAATTAATAATCAAATACTAATATTCAATTCCAAATAACCATGTAAATCCTCCTCCCCACCCTCCCACCATGGATGTGTATAATGAAATGACCAAAATAAGATCAATCCTTACAATAATTTATCAATGGCTTCCAAACCACCAAAATTTTTATAATTTCCCTGCTGTACAGCCAACACCCGCTCCATTTAAAAAAATATGGCATAAAGACTCCCACAAAAAAACTATAACTCAATCTATCCGTTTTTCCAATTTCTCAAAATCAGTTATATAGTTACCCCTGTCATTATAAAAAGAAGTTTATTATTGTGAGATGAAATTTGACTTTTAGCTCTCATGACTGTGCCAAACAAAACCGTGTCATACGTTAAAGCTACTGGGTTTTCCAATAATTAATTTATTTGATCCCAAATAGATCTCCAAAATTTGAGTATCAGTGGACAATAAAACAGTAAATGATCCAATGTTCCTGCTTCAAGATGACAGTGCCAGCATCTATTAGTTTTAGAACTATCCAACTTATGTAACTTAACAGGGGTCCATAATGCTCTGTGCAACAAGAAAAACCAAGTTTGTCTCATAGATGCTGATACCGTACACCTTAACCTCCAAGTCCAAATTCGTGACCATTGTGACGCATTAATCTGATGCTTTATCTCAAGGCTCCAAATGTCACAAAGACCATTCTTTGGTTTCTTATTCAAAAGTTCAGATATTAATTTATACCACTGAGCGGACTGATGTCCCAGGAATTCTATCTGGAAGCATAAGATCTGCAAGCTATAATGATTTTTAAAATTTTGCCAATCAGGAAACCCCTTCTGAATGGCCTGCTTAAACTGCAACCTCCTATAATTTTGAGATTTAGCAATACCGAATTTGTGCTGCAGTTGTGAAAAGTCAAGCAGCTTTCCCTCCAATACCACATCATCCAAAGTACGAATGCCCGCCTTTATCCAATGCTTCCAGATTATCTTAAATCCGCCAATTTGAATCTTGGAGTTCAGCCAAAGGGACCGACATGTAGATTTATGAATTGGAATAGATGTTAAAATTATTTATAAATTTTAAACTTTTCCAAGTGTCACATAAAATTATATTGTCCTTATACAATCTAGGTAACTTGACACTCAAGACATGACACAACCTCAATGGAGACAGGAGTTGCCATTCCAACCATAACCAATCCGGAAGACTTTTCATGAGATCCGGAAGGATCCAATATATAACCTGATGCATAATATAGGCTTGATGGTACCTATAAAAATTTGGAAAAATTACCCCTCCCCCTACAATTGATTTTTGTAAAGATACTAAAGCAACTCTCGCAGTTTTACCCAGCCAAATAAATTTGGTAAGAATGCTATTCAACTTCTTGTAAAAGGACCTCTGAAAAAACACTGGTAACATACCCATTTGGTAGCAAACCACAGGCAATATCATCATCTTAACTTGACATGTGCTCTTGATATCTTTATCAGAAAAATAATATATAATACTGCTCATACTGGACAATACATATCAGTATTAGAAGCCCAACACGCTTGAAGGGCTCTGGCCTCAGAATCGGAGCCTACGCACAGCAGTGAATCACAAACTGAGAAGATCCGCGTAGTTTATACAGCTCCTGCTCCAATCATTGGCCAGTAGTTAGATCTTTTTTTTGAAAAAATTTTTATAAAGCAATTTAATGAAGCTAAAACCCTTTCAACTTTAAAGGGATATTATGCATATGTAGTAGCCAGGATTTGAAAAAATGTGAAACCAAAAAGACTTATCTCAGAACTTGACTTGTCTTTATAACATGTTCAGTCACCAGTGTCTAATTTGCCGACGCGGCCACGTTTCGCGGGAATTTTTAACATCCGCTGCGTCAGGGCCACCAGGACATTCAAAATCACAGGCTCACTAGAAAATCAGAAAAAGAATTAGAGCATTCATACTTCCAAAACACACCAAAACAAATAACAATACACTAACACTCACATCAATTCACTTAATCACAAATTTTCAAACCGTATCAAGATGGCAGCAACAGCAGTTTTATAGCGTACTCGTGACGTCATAACGTAACATCACGCACCCACGTCACAATTCATTCATCACAGTATACTCTAATAAAAATGTTGCCATTCAAACGATCTATTAAGGCCCATTGGCCACAGTGTATCCAGCCTGTTAATCCAACGCTGTTCTCTTTGAGCCAAATATCTCCTAAAGTCCCCCCCTCTCCTACCCGGAACAACCATCTCCAAAATTAAAGCCCGTAAGGAACCAAAATCATGGTCTTTATCAATGCAATGTCTCGCTAATGGAGCCCCAATTACCTTGTTCTTGATGTTACTTTTGTGCTCTGTAAGTCGTGTAGTGAATTTTCTGGATGTCTGCCCCACATAGATTAACTCTCAGGGACATTTTATAATATATATTACAGAGGATCACGTGATGCAGTGAGGAGTGAGGACGTGAATTCCGCAGCTCCCGGGCCCGCGCACACAGTTTAGTGATATATATTTCTTTTTGTTGGGCATCTGGCTGTCTTTCTCCCGGATTCCTAATGGACTCTTTTGTGTCTAAATCGGGAGGAAGTAGATCAAGCAGATCGGCAGTGAAAGCGAAAGAAAAATCGCCACCGGCAGTTGACAAGATGGCGGCGTCAGGCCCATTAGCAGTGGTGGAGTTTTCAGAGGAGCAATTGCGACAGCTTACTTCGGCGGTTCGAACCGCTATGGCCCCGCAGATAGATAAATTATCGGGACAAATTTTGCATCTGGAAACGCTGCTGGGAGATACTGTGACCCGCACTACTGAACTTGAGACGAGAGTCTCTGCATCGGAGGATTCAGCGCAAGCCATGCAGAGTCACGTTCTTCAACTGCAGCGACGTTTGGAAGACACAGAAGGAAAATTAGAGGATCTTGAGAATAGATCTAGAAGGGATAATCTTCGATTTATAGGAGTCCCTGAAACTGTGTCAGATCGGCAGCTTTCTACTACCTTTAAGGATTGGCTTGTAGTAGAGTTCCCATTGCCTGCGGGTATGGGTTCTTTGTGTTTGGAGCGCATTCATCGAGTGGGCCGATTAATGGAGGATCGTCAGTGGCCGAGGGTAGTACTAGCAAAAATACATAATTACCTTCACAAGATGGAAATTTTAAGGCAATATCGTCTCAAACGAGATAGCCTTAAATATGAGGATTCCTCGATTCGGATCTTTCAGGACTATTCCTTGGCTCTGCAGGATCGTCGTCGGAAGTTTCAACCTTTGTGTTCTACCTTAGCTGCAAATAAGACCCGGTTCCTGTTTTTGTATCCAGCTATTCTAAAAATTCACTCTAATGGGGTCTGGAAGACCTTTGACTCTGTAGAGGATGCAAAAACTTTTGTGGCACAGCTTACCTAAGACTGTATAGGGATCTTATCTTTGGGTGAGACTGGATGTTAGTTGATAGTGTTTTCTATTCTGTGGGAGTTGTTATGGTGCCTAATACTGTTTGTTTCTGAGTGTGTGTGTGGGCCCGTTGCATTTTACTGATCCTGATGGGCTCCACTGGGTGGTTCCTTTTGGTGGGTGAAGCAGATGGGGGGTTTTTGGGAAGGGGGATGAGGTGGGATTTGGGTGGGTTTGGTTTTTGGTGTGGTTTGGGGTATGTTTTTGGTACTTGGGTGGGGGGATGTCCAGAGTTGCCTGGGAGAGTGGGGATGGCAGGTTTGATAGAGTCATTTTTCTTTTTTCAGTTAGATAATTCTGATTATTGTGCATTTCTGGTCACTTTGTGTATTGTAACCCTGGGGGAGGCTGGGCTCCCGGGGTCAGTTTTTATAGATTTGGGTTGGTATATGTTTTCTGAGTTTACTGATGAGTGCGTCCTTTAGGCTGGTCTCCTGGAATGTGGGGGGTATCTCCTCTCCTGTCAAGCGACAGAAGATCCTTGCTGCGCTACAGCGTACTAAGGCTGATTTGGCGTGCCTCCAGGAGACCAGGCTTACGGATGAAGAACATTTGAAGTTACGTAGGTCCTGGGTGGGCGAGGTATTTTTTTCTTCCCCCACGGGGCGTCATGGAGGGGTGGCACTGCTCCTTCGTAAGTCTTCTCCTATTGGGGTCCAGGTCCTAGAAAAAGACACATGTGGACGTTATTTGTTGGTACGTTTGCAGATAGGGGGTATACGGTATTTGTTACTAGTGGTGTATGGGCCCAATTCAACCCCACTTCCTTTCTTTTAGAGTTTAATCGCGCTCCGCTCCAAATATCCTACTGAGCCTCTGTTGTTATTGGGTGATGTCAACTTAGTTATGGATCCTGATCTTGATAAGTCATCTACTCCTCGGACTTCTTTGGGGGCACGGGGGCTTCTCCTTTCAAATTTTTGCTCTACGTTAGATTTGGTAGACCCCTGGCGGTTATTGCATCCAGAGGTACGGGATTATACCCATCTGTCCCGTGCCCATGGAACATGGTCCCGCCTTGACTATGTCTTAGTGTCTTCCTCTTTATTTTCCCAGGTAAAGGCGGCGCGAGTGGGCTCGATTCAGATATCAGATCATGCCCCAGTTTGGGTCGATCTTCAATTGGAAGAGAATTTTGTCGGTCCTAGTCGTTGGCGATTTCCGGCCTATTTGAAGCAGGATACTGATTTTCAATCTTTCCTTTTGACGCAATGGGAGGAGTATGTTACCTATAATGAACAACATCGAGAAGACCCATCATTATTTTGGGAGGCAGCAAAATCTGTTCTCAGAGGCCAGGTTCTCTCTTATGTTTGTTCCCGCTCGCGGAGAATAAATAGAGCTATTGTAACTTTGGAGCGTACTTTACGGGTAGTTAAGAGAGCTTTTGTATCTTGTCCTTCGGCGACGAATAAAGAACAGTATTTGGCTGCGCAGACAGCGCTTAATTCTCTGTTACACTCGCGCTCCCAACGGTGGTCCACCTACCGCAAATTCAAATTTCAGCGATTTGGTAATAAACCTGGCAGACTGTTGGCAAAGATGGTAGATGAGTCCACGGGTAGGAAACCGATTTTGGCCTTACGTGCTGCAGGAGGGCGAGTGGTGACTCGCACTGATGCTATAGCGGAGGCCTTTCATGATTACTTTGCTGCTCAGTATAGTAGTCATTTAGCCTCCTCTGGGGATATGATTTCTGATTATCTTATATCTTCAGGGATGCCCACCTTGCCAGCAGAGGCAGAGTGTCGTTTGAATAGTCCTTTACAAGCGATTGAACTACAGCGGGCCATTAAGACTAGTAAGCTGGGTACAGCCCCAGGGCCCGATGGCTTTACAGTAGAATTTTATCGTATGTTGGAGCCTCATATATGTGGTCCTTTGCTTTCTTATTATAATACCGCTGTGCAGGAGGGTGCTTTCCCACGTTTTGCAAATGACGCGTCTATAGTATTGCTTCTTAAACCGGGTAAGCCATCTGAGCTTCCTGGTTCGTACCGTCCTATTTCGCTGCTTAATGTAGATGTTAAGCTTTTTTCTAGGATTTTAGCGGATAGACTTCTCCCTTTTATACCTAGTTTAATTCATACTGATCAGGTAGGATTTGTCCCTGGAAGACAATCTGTCTTGAATGTCCGTAAGATCTTGTTGGCCTTAGCCCACGCTCAGCAAGCTACACTCCCTACTTTGTTGGTAAGTCTTGATGCCGCCAAGGCATTCGACAATGTTGCCTGGGATTATCTTTTTCGTACTTTAGACTATCTTGGGATATCGGGTTTCTATCAAGCGGCTTTATGTTCTCTTTACGCTAATCCTACCGCCTCTTTGATAGTTAATGGCCGTCTTTCAAATACCTTTTCTATTAGACGGGGAACACGACAGGGGTGCCCTCTTTCCCCTTTACTTTTTATTCTTACTTTAGAGCCGTTATTATGTACTCTACGGCATTTTGGAGAGGTGCGTGGACTGACTATCGCGGGGCAGGAACTTAAAACCTTAGCTTTCGCGGATGATTTGCTGCTTATTTTAACGAATCCTGCTCACTCCTTAACTGTGGCGTTGGATCTCATTGCGGAATATGGATTTTTTTCAGGTTTTACCATTAATCTTGAAAAATCGGTGGCTTTGCCGTCACATTCTTTTATTTGTGACCAGTGGGAGGGTGACTTTCCTTTAAAGTGGGCTGACGGGGCTATTAAATACTTGGGTGTGCATATTCCCGCGGATCTTTCCGTATTATATGATATTAATGTTCAGCCCTTATTTCATAAGCTGACCGTTCGTCTACGTTTTTGGCAACCATACCCTCTTTCTCTTATGGGAAGGGTGGCCCTTCTCAACATGATAGTTATTCCTACCTGGTTATATGTGTTTCAAGTTTTGCCGCTTTATTTATTGAGTCGGGATGAGACCAAATTTACCCGCTTGGTTCAGCACTTTTTATGGCGGGGCCGTCGTGCTCGGTTACCTTACCGGCAGGTGGCGACGCCTACTTATAAAGGGGGTCTGGGTTTGCTGAATCTGCGTTATCTCACCGTGGGCTGCGGTATGAGACATATAAATGACTATTTCAGAGGTACGTCAGATTTTACTAATACGGTTTTGGAGCTGCAGAGTTTTTCAGGGGAGCATTTTAGTGCTTATTTACATTTAGTCCCCTCTACTCTTTCTTCGGATTTAAGGATCCGGGTGTTTGGCCTCCCCCTACGTCAAGTGTGGAAATGGGTATGTAAATTTCATAATATCAATAATAGAGAGTCTCCTTTTCTTCCTATCCGTTGGAATAATAATTTTTTACCCGGTACAAAAGGGTCCTGGTTTGCGAGGTGGGAGGCACGGGGGTTGCAATTTCTATTTCAATTACTGTTGGATGATGGTTCGATACACTCGTTTGACCAACTGTGTCAGGATCATGGTCTGGTGCTTGCAGATCGTTTTGCCTATTTGCAAATTAAACATTATGTGCACTCTTTGACCCGGGCTAATTTATGTCGTGTCAGATATGATTTATTATCTGAGGCCTATACCTTTGATTCTCAATTGAAGGTTCCTCTTCGAATCCATCATAGGCATTTACAGGATGCAACCCCCCTGCCTGGATATGAGGGTCTTCAGACGTCATGGTCCCAAGATTTGGCGATGGTGTTCTCAGAAGACTTTCTTTCTCGTGCTGTAGCCAGACTGGTAATGTTACGGAAATATATGTATTTGTGGGAGATGCAATACAAATTGATATTTCGGGTGTATGTGTCGCCCCATAGGGCATTTTGTGCAAAATTTCGTCCTACTGACTTATGTGACAAATGTGGCCAGGGACCTGCTACATTGGGACACATGCTATGGCACTGTTCCGCTGTTCAGGTCTTTTGGACCAGCCTTTTTGTATATATTGGGAACCTTTGGAGAGCATCAATCAGAGTGTTACCTACAGTGCTTTTTGGAGTTGTTCCCTCTCATCATCCTAGGTTGCCAGGATTGAGTGCTTTTCTTCGCTGGTCTGCTTTAATGGCGTTGAAGTGTATTCTCCTGCGGTGGTTGGATTTGGAAGCGCCGGATCTTTCTTTATGGCGTACACAGATGATTCTTCTATTATCCTGGGAACGTAGAGACATTACTGACTTTTCATCTTTACGGGGACAGCGATTTACAACAGTGTGGGAGCCTTTTTGGAATACATTGACCTCGGTGGCCAGAAGTCGTCTTTTGAATTGCTGAATGTATAACTTGCTATTTTATTTCTTTTGTATATTGTGTGGGGAACTCTGGATTGGGGGGTGGGGGGTGGGTGGAGGGTGTTTCTTCTTATAATTAATTTGGAGTGCTTCTTTTCTGGATGTCTCAGTTTTTGTGTTACTCCAATAAAAATTATTTGACTATAATATATATTACACCACAAGATTTACAGTCAGACGTGTGTCTTAAGATGTACTCTTTCTTATCTTTAGGATTACAGAACTTATTAGTGCACATCATAAGACCACACATCTGACACGTCCCACAGGCTCTGTGACCCATCCATACTGTATCACATTCAGCACTAGAAAGCATAGAGGGGCACAGAATTTCTTTCAAGTTTCTAGTTCTCCGAAAAGCTATCCTCAGATCATAAGCTTTAAAAGTGCCAGAAGTCTGCAAAATCGCCCAATGTTTTTTTAGCGAGCGCACCATACGGTGACATTGGCTCGAGTACATTACAACACACGTCATGACCTGCTCCCCTGGTTTCTGGATATTCAAGCCCTTCGGAGCAAACAGAGCCTCCCTATCACAATACAATGCTCTTTTATAAGCTGAAGACACAACTTTAAAGGGATAGCCCCGGGCCAAAAATCGTTGTTTAAGGACATCAGCCTGACGTTTGAAGTCTGTTTTTGAGGAACAAATCTTACGCATACGTAAAAACTGGGAGTAAGGTAGACTCTTTTTCAATGAACTAGAATGGGCACTGGAGTAATGGAGGGTTGAGTTACAGTCAGTAGGTTTAGTAAATACTGTAGTGTAAAAATCACCATCCCTAATCTCACCAGACACATCCAAAAAGGAATTCTGGTTCGTACTGTAAGCATGGGTGAAGCATACGTTGGGATGACAGGTATCACGATAAGTAAAAAATCGTTCCAACTCAACCTGACTCCCATTCCAGATTAAAAAGATGTCGTCAATGTATCTGGTCCAAAAAGCCACATATAGCAATGTTACTTACCGTAACAGTTGTTATCCAGGGACAGCAGGCAGCTATTCTCACTAGTGGGTGATGTCATCAGACAGAGCCCCGGTACGGACGTCTCACAAGCACGTGTTGCTTGTAGAAACTTAAAAGTTTCTAGATGCCCGCACCGCGCATGCGCCGGTGCCTTCCCGCCCGGAGATCCGGGCGTGTCTCCTCAGTTCAGGT
Organism: Geotrypetes seraphini; assembly: GCF_902459505.1. Taxonomy (NCBI): domain Eukaryota; kingdom Metazoa; phylum Chordata; class Amphibia; order Gymnophiona; family Dermophiidae; genus Geotrypetes; species Geotrypetes seraphini. The sequence continues at coordinate 103,899,987 of NC_047088.1, read as the reverse complement.
AGCTAGCCTGAGAAGCCAACCCAGGGGAGGTGGGTGGGACGTGAGAATAGCTGCCTGCTGTCCCTGGATAACAACTGTTACGGTAAGTAACATTGCTTTATCCCAGGACAAGCAGGCAGGTATTCTCACTAGTGGGTGACCTCCAAGGTAACCTCAGTGGGATGGAGGGGGAGTTGGCGACTTAAGAGAATAAATTTTTCAATACTGTTTGGCCAAACTGTCCATCCCGTCTGGAGAGAGTATCCAGACAATAATGTGAGGTGAATGTGTGAACCGAGGACCAGGTGGCAGCCTTACAAATTTCCTCGATTGGTGTTGATCTGAGGAATGCTACTGAGGCTGCCATTGCTCTGACCTTATGGGCTGTGACCTTACAAGAAAGTGATAATCCAGCCTGGGCATAGCAGAAAGAGATACAAGCCGCCATCCAATTAGAGATGGTGCGCTTTGATACGGGTCTTCCCAACTTATTAGGATCGAAGGAGACAAAGAGTTGAGGAGTGGTTCTGTGTGGCTTGGTGCGATCCAGGTAGAAAGCCAAAGCACGTTTACAGTCTAGAGTGTGAAGGGCCGATTCTCCGTGGTGAGAATGGGGCTTAGGGAAGAATACTGGAAGTACAATGGATTGGTTGAGATGAAATTCGGAGACCACCTTAGGCAGGAATTTCGGGTGAGTGCGGAGGACCACCTTGTCATGATGGGATACTGTGAATGGTGGGTCCGCCATCAATGCCTGGAGTTCGCTGACTCTGCGAGCGGACGTAAGGGCTACAAGGAAAAGCACTTTCCAGGTGAGGTATTTAAGAGGGGCCCTGTTGAGTGGTTCAAACGGGGGCTTCATGAGACGGGAAAGGACTACATTGAGGTCCCAAACTACTGGGGGTGGTTTGAGAGGAGGGTTAACATGGAAGAGTCCTTTCATAAATCTGGCGACCACCGGATGGGCCGAGAGGGGTTTCCCTTGTAGGGGCTGGTGGAACGCCGCAATAGCGCTCAGGTGGACTCGTATGGATGTAGACTTGAGCCCAGATTGAGATAGGTGTAGGAGATAGTCCAGCACGGAGGATAAGGAAGCTCGCTGAGGTTCCTTTGATTTAGAAACACACCATGAGGAGAATCTAGTCCATTTCTGGGAGTAGCATTATCGAGTGGCGGGCTTCCTGGAAGCTTCCAAGACCTCCCTCACTTCTTGTGAGAATTGGTGAGGGGTTACGTTGAGAGGAACCAAGCTGTCAGGTGGAGAGACTGCAGGTTGGGATGAAGCAGTGATCCTTGATGTTGAGTAACTAGTGAAGGAAACACTGGAAGTGGTACTGGTTCCCTGCTGCTGAGTTGAAGTAGGAGGGAGAACCAAGGTTGTCTGGGCCACCGAGGAGCTATTAGAATCATGGTGGCCTGTTCGAGTTTCAGCTTGACCAGAGTCTTCTGGATCAGCGGGAATGGTGGGAACGCATATAGAAATCGTTTCCCCCAGTTCAGTAGAAAAGCATCTGCCTCGAGGCGATGAGGAGTGTAGATCCTGGAGCAAAACTGAGGCAGTTTGGAGTTGTGGGGAGCCGCAAAGAGGTCTATCTGAGGCGTCCCCCACTGTGTGAAGATTTGGTGAAGGGGGCTGGAATGGAGAGTCCATTCGTGCGGTTGTAGCAGATGACTTAGTTTGTCTGCTAAGACGTTGTTCTCCCCCTGAATGTAGACAGCTCTGAGGAAGGCGTTGTGGCGCACCGCCCAGTCCCAGACTCGTAGAGCTTCCTGGCAAAGGAGGGCCGAGCCCGTGCCTCCTTGCTTGTTGATATAATACATGGCGGCCTGATTGTCTGTGCGAATGAGGATCACCATGTCGTGAAGTAGGTGTTGGAAAGCTTGGAGCGCATTGGAGATGGCTCTGAGCTCCAGTAGATTGATTTGATGTAGTCTTTCCGCACTGGTCCAGAATCCTTGGGTGCGGAGACCATCCAGGTGGGCCCCCCATGCATAGTTCGACGAATCGGTTGTGAGAACTTTCTGATGGGGGGGAGAGTGCAACAGCAAACCTCTGGATAGATTCGAAGAGGTCATCCACCAAAGTAGAGACTGCCGAAGAGCAGGTGTGACTAAGATGTGTTTGGTTAGTGGATCGGACGTCTGATTCCACTGTGATGCCAGGGTCCACTGGGGGATCCTGAGATGGAGTCTGGCAAAGGGTGTCACATGTACTGTGGAGGTCATATGGCCCAGGAGCACCATCAGTTGTCTCGCCGGTAGGGTTTGGCGAGTAGACACCGACTGGCAGAGATGAAGAAGAGACTCCATGCGTTGCAGAGGCAGGAATGCTCGGAGTCGAGTGGTGTCCAGGACCGCTCCGATGAAGGGGAGGGACTGGGTGGGTTGTAAATGAGACTTGGAAAAGTTGATCTCGAAGCCCAAATTCTGGAGGAAGTCGGTTGTAGCCAAGACTGCCGAAGTGACCTCTGGGGCTGACGGGGCCTTGATGAGCCAGTCGTCGAGGTATGGGAACACCTGTAGACCCCTGTCTCGGAGTGCCGCGGCCACTACCACCAGGCACTTTGTGAAGACTCTGGGGGACGAAGAGAGGCCGAATGGTAGCACTCGATACTGTAGGTGCAGATTTCCCACCCGAAATCTGAGGAACTTTCGGGAGGCCGGGTGAATGGGGATGTGAGTGTAGGCCTCCTTGAGATCCAGGGAGCATAACCAGTCGTTCTGCTCGAGGAGGGGGTATAGAGAAGCCAAAGTCAACATGCGAAACTTCTCTTTGACCAGAAACTTGTTGAGGGCCCGAAGGTCTAAAATGGGTCGCAGGTCGCCCGTTTTCTTCGGGACGAGGAAGTACCGGGAGTAAAACCCCCGGTTCAATTGGTCTGACGGGACCGGCTCGACAGCCCGAAGCTGAAGTAAGGTTTGGACTTCCTGAAGAAGAAGGGCGGTCTGTGTCGAGCTTGAAGGATACTCTCTTGGAGGATGGTCCGGGGGGACCCGATGGAAGTGAAGAGAGTATCCTTCTCTTATGATGGTAAGGACCCATAGGTTATGGCCTCCCATCGATGGTAAAAAAGATGGAGGCGGCCCCCTATGGGAGAGGCTGAGGGGTGCAGAACGGTGTCGGTTATGCTCCCCGGAGGGGAGTCAAAAGGGCTGGGGAGCCTTAGGTGCAGCCGGTGGCTGAGGTTTTTGCTGAGACTTCTGGGGAGGTTGTCTCTTCGCAGGTTGTCTCGCAGCAGGCGTTTGTCTGGGCATGTAACGCCGCTGGTAAATCAGGGATGGCCTGGAAGGTCGAGACTGTTGAGGTTTGGGTTTGGGCCGCAGGATGGATTGGAAAGATTTTTCATGATCCGACAGCTTCTTGGTAACAGTTTCGATAGACTCATCGAACAGGTCAGCTCCCGCACACGGTACGTTGGCGAGTCTGTCCTGGAGGTTAGGATCCATATCGATTGTACGGAGCCATGCCAGACGACGCATGGCTACCGCGCTTGCGGCAGCACGTGCCGAGAGTTCGAATGCATCGAAGGAGGATTGCATCAGCTGGAGGCGTAATTGGGAGAGGGAGGCTACCACTTCCTCGAACTCGAATCGAGCTTGGGTGTCTATGAACGGAGTGAACTTGCGGAGCACCGGCAAGAAGAACTCCAGATAGGAAGAGAAAAAGAAATTGTAGTTCAGCACCCGTGATGCCATCATGGAGTTTTGATAGAATTTTCTACCAAATTTGTCCATCGTTCTCCCCTCTCGGCCCGGCGGTACAGAGGCGTAGACCTGGGAGGGATGAGAGCGTTTAAGAGAGGACTCGACCAGTAGGGATTGGTGGGAGAGTTGAGGGCCCTCAAACCCTTTATGGTGCACGATGCGGTATCGAGCATCGAGTTTGCTGGGAATCGCCGGTATGGAGTACGGTGTTTCGAAACACTGCATGAAGGTCTGATCCAGCAATTTATGCAGGGGGAGTCGAAGCGACTCCGTTGGAGGGTTAGGTAAATGCATGGTGTCCAGATACTCTTTGGAGTATCGGGAGCCCGTGTCAAGGGTCACATCCAGATCATCCGCCATTTGTCGGAGGAACGATGAGAAAGACAATTGATCCGCCAGCGTCGGTCTGTGGGACGGGCTGGAGGAGGAAGAGGCCTCCGGATCCATGGACATCGGGGAGTGGCAAGGAGAATCGGGTACGGGTGTCTCCTCGTACTCCGGTCCCTCCGGAGGGGATACCTCTGATGAGGAGTATCCCATACGTTGCAGTTTTTTCTGCGGTGACACCTCCGAATGGCGTGAAGAGTGCCAGGATGAGTGTCTTGATCGGTGCCCGTCTCGGTGGCGGGACGGGGATCGGGATCGTCTGTGCATCGCATGGTCTCCCGAGGCCCCTAAGTGGTGGATAGGGCTGGAAGCGGTGGATCGCAACTGGGGTTGCGATGCGGATTCTTGCGATGCTACCCAAGTCTGGTAAGGAGTACGGAAGAACTCTTCCTGACTATGCCCAGGGCTTTGAGTATCGATCGGAGGTCTGGTCCCATGTTGGCGCGGAGGCGTAATGGGCTCTAATGGCGGCATATCGGTAAGCGAGGCTTGCCGCATGGGCATCGCCGCCCTCCCCCGTTCGTCCTCGTCGGTTTTCGAGGTCGAACGGCGTGGAGGAGGGGGAGGGGGCGGACCGCCCCTTTGGACCGGTACCGGGAGGTCACCCTGTATAGCAGCGATGAGCCCGGGTCCGATGGTCTGCATGAGCTCAACGAATTGAGCTTCCAGCATGGACCGTAGCGAAGCCGATAAGGAGGGATCCGCACCGAAAGGGGGTCCTCCTGCACGGTCATCGCGCTCCTTCAAGGTCGAGTGCTTCTGCTTAGTAGCTTTCGGCACTTTGATGACCACTGGTGGTACTGTGGAAGGAAGAGGTACCTGAACCGAGGAGACCGGGGCAGGCACCGACGTCGAGCTCGTGGATGTTGTCGGGATGAACGATGCCGGTTTCACCACACTCGATGCAGGAGGGGTCGATACCGGTTTCGCCCGAACCGGGGAGGTATCAGATGAAGTGGAGGCTGAGGGATCCTTAGCTGCGTCCATCTTGAACATCGATTCCCACAATAGGCAACACCGTTTGAATGAGCGTGCCGTAAGGGTAGAGCAAGGCCTGCACGATTTCGGATTGTGGTCAGGACCCAAACACTGCAAACAGCGCCGGTGAGGGTCCGTGAGTGAAATCGCGCGTTGGCACTTGCTGCACTTTTTAAACCCGGTGATTGGCCGGGACATAGGCCGGAAAATCTCCGCCGCGAGGTCGAAGCCTGTGGGCCTGAGCCACGTGGCCGGCCCGTTCGACCCGCCGGAGGAAATAATCTTCTTTTTTTTTTTTTTTTTTTAAACTGAAAAAGAAATGTACTGTTAATTGTAATTAAAAGAAAGCGAAAACGCGGACAAGGAAGGCAATTTTAACTGAATTCAGCTAGCGCATGATGAAGTTGAACTTCTCAGCTCCGCGGAAAGAAAAGAACTGAGGAGACACGCCCGGATCTCCGGGCGGGAAGGCACCGGCGCATGCGCGGTGCGGGCATCTAGAAACTTTTAAGTTTCTACAAGCAACACGTGCTTGTGAGACGTCCGTACCGGGGCTCTGTCTGATGACATCACCCACTAGTGAGAATACCTGCCTGCTTGTCCTGGGATAATTGAAAAGTTCACAGTCATACACCCAGTCACACTCAAACCTATCCATAAACAGGTTCGCAACAGCGGGGGCCATCGTAATCCCCATAGCAATACCCGATTTCTGATGAAAGAGCTGACCCTCAAACATGAAAAAACTCTCACATAACACTATTTTAGCTAAAGAACAGATAAACTTAGTTGGGACTGCAAAATCCAATCTTTTTTCTAAAGTGTCATGAATTATTTGAAGTGCTTCAGTTTGGGGTATAATTGTATAGAGAGAGCAGACATCTATAGTTACTAAGATAGAGTCAGGGGCAGGTTTAATTAAATCCAGTTTTTTTAGGAACTGGGTTGTGTCCTGAGTGAAGGCAAGAGTTTGGCATAAAAACTTCTGGAGAAATTTATCAATATAGATGGACGTGGCTTCAAGTAAAGCACCACGATTTGACACAAATGGTCTACCTGGGGGATTGGTGGAAGACTTATGGATTTTTGGGAGTAGATAAAAAATAGGAATCTTAGGGTGGCGTACATTCAAAAATCTAAATTCTCTTTTGGTCAGATATCCATCATCCAGCGCTTTCTTAGATTTCCTTTTTGGATGTGTCTGTTGAGATTAGGGATGGTGATTTTTACACTACAGTATTTACTAAACCTACTGACTGTAACTCAACCCTCCACTATTCCAGTGCCCATTCTAGTTCATTGAAAAAGAGTCTACCTTACTCCCAGTTTTTACGTATTACATTACATTACATTAGGGATTTCTATTCCGCCATTACCTTGCGGTTCAATACGTATGCGTAGGATTTGTTCCTCAAAAACAGACTTCAAACGTCAGGCTGATGTCCTTAAACAACGATTTTTGGCCCGGGGCTATCCCTTTAAAGTTGTGTCTTCAGCTTATAAAAGAGCATTGTATTGTTATAGGGAGGCTCTGTTTGCTCCGAAGGGCTTGAATATCCAGAAACCAGGGGAGTAGGTCATGACGTGTGTTGTAACGTACTCGAGCCAATGTCACCGTATGATGCGCTCGCTAAAAAAACATTGGGCGATTTTGCAAACTTCTGGCACTTTTAAAGCTTATGATCTGAGGATAGCTTTTCGGAGAACTAGAAACTTGAAGAAATTCTGTGCCCCTCTATGCTTTCTAGTGCTGAATGTGATACAGTATGGATGGGTCACAGAGCCTGTGGGACGTGTCAGATGTGTGGTCTTATGATGTGCACTAATAAGTTCTGTAATCCTAAAGATAAGAAAGAGTACATCTTAAGACACACGTCTGACTGTAAATCTTGTGGTGTAATATATATTATAAAATGTCCCTGTGAGTTAATCTATGTGGGGCAGACATCCAGAAAATTCACTACACGACTTACAGAGCACAAAAGTAACATCAAGAACAAGGTAATTGGGGCTCCATTAGCGAGACATTGCATTGATAAAGACCATGATTTTGGTTCCTTACGGGCTTTAATTTTGGAGATGGTTGTTCCGGGTAGGAGAGGGGGGGACTTTAGGAGATATTTGGCTCAAAGAGAACAGCGTTGGATTAACAGGCTGGATACACTGTGGCCAGTGGGCCTTAATAGATCGTTTGAATGGCAACATTTTTATTAGAGTATACTGTGATGAATGAATTGTGACGTGGGTGCGTGGTGTTACAAAATGACGTCACGAGTACGCTATAAAACTGCTGTTGCTGCCATCTTGATACGGTTTGAAAATTTGTGATTAAGTGAATTGATGTGAGTGTTAGTGTATTGTTATTTGTTTTGGTGTGTTTTGGAAGTATGAATGCTCTAATTCTTTTTCTGATTTTCTAGTGAGCCTGTGATTTTGAATGTCCTGGTGGCCCTGACGCAGCGGATGTTAAAAATTCCTGCGAAACGTGGCTGCGTCGGCAAATTAGACACTGGTGACTGAACATGTTATAAAGACAAGTCAAGTTCTGAGATAAGTCTTTTTGGTTTCACATTTTTTCAAATCCTGGCTACTACATATGCATAATATCCCTTTAAAGTTGAAAGGGTTTTAGCTTCATTAAATTGCTTTATAAAAATTTTTTCAAAAAAAAGATCTAATTACTGGCCAATGATTGGAGCAGGAGCTGTATAAACTACGCGGATCTTCTCAGTTTGTGATTCACTGCTGTGCGTAGGCTCCGATTCTGAGGCCAGAGCCCTTCAAGCGTGTTGGGCTTCTAATACTGATATGTATTGTCCAGTATGAGCAGTATTATATATTATTTTTCTGATTACGTTATATGCTGCTGGGGTAACTAGTTTTAGGTTGTACTCTTGATATCTTTGCAATATTGCTAACCATTGTTTTGCTTGTCACTGTTTGTTTGAAAATGAAAAAAGATGATTAAAAAAAAAAAATCAAGAGGAAAAAGAAAACTGATATGGTTCTCCAAACTAGTGGCAGAGAAAATAAAGGCAAAAGAGTTGGTGTTCCTGAAATATAAAAAAATCAAGAAGAGGAGTACAGAAAAGGCTACCACGTGAAACTGAAAGAAGCCAAGAGAGAGAGATACGTCTGGCGAAAGCTCAGGCAAAAGAGCAAATGGCTAAAAATGTAAAAAAGGGAGACACAAATTTTTTTCAGATATATTGGTGAAAGAAGGAAGATGAAAAATAGAATTGCAAAACTAAAAGATGCTATGAACGGATATGTGGAGAGTGATGAGGAAAAAGCTAAAAATAATATTTCTGTGTTCATAGAAGAAAATCCTGGAGAAGGACCGAGATTGTCAGGCAAAGCTACACATGAAAATGACAGATTCTGCGCCATTCACGGAGGAAAATGTTTGTGAACAACTTGAAAAATTGAAGGTGAACAAAGTGATGGGACCGGATGGGATCCATCCCAGGATACTGAGGGAGCTCAGAGAGGTTCTGGTGGATTCTATTAAAGACTTGTTCAACAAATCTCTGGAGATGGGAGTGTATTGTATTGTATTATGTTTATTTATTATTCACCTTATATGCAAAGCGAAGTACAGATGAACAGACATAATAAATACCATTACAGACATCAAACCATACAAAAAGACAAAAAAACATAAAACAGCTACCATCTTCAACATTCACAACACCCTCCCCACAACCACAACAATATATTCAGTTTCATTTCATCCCTAACATCCATCATGGGTACAAATAACAAATTTACAGAACTTTCACGACGAACAGCTCTCCTTACCCCCTCCAGAGGTCCATAATGCCCATGGCCAGTGATCACAGGTATCAACTGCATCTCTCCAATGTCAAGCTGCCTGAACACAGGCTCAAACACAGGTTCAAATGATGACCCATCCCCCATGCGCACCTTTCCATCTTCCCATCCTCCACATGCAGCAGAACCCCAACGACCCATCCCCTTAACACACCTTTCTATCTCTCCCTCAGAGGCACAGCCAAATCTGCTGACCAAGTGCGAAGCCACAAGGTATGGTGTTCTGCCACTCCAAGAGCCAAAGACTTGGCAGAAGCTCGCAAGAGGTCATATATGTCATCCGAGAGATAAGAAACACCCAATTCAATTTTGGCCACTTCTTGCTTTAGCAAGTTCCAGTTCACTTCTTTACTATCAAGAACATGTTAGTCCCAACGAAAACACGCATGAGCCACCAGCCCGTCGCACATCGCCGCCTGGACCGACAGAGCCGTTACATCAAAACTCTGTTCCGGGTCAAAACGCTCCTCTGGGTCCTTCAAGGCCACACTGCCCTCAACAGGCACGGTATGCCTCTAAGAAATGGCCGAGACCATCATGGGTGACTTCAAAGTGTCCCTATCCCCCTCAGGAATAGGATACAGGCAGGCCATGGAGCGCATAAAACGAAAAGGGGCTTCCGGCACCTGCCACTGTGCGAGCATAACATCCCGAATATCCTGATGCATAGAAAAAGAGTGGAAAGCAGGTCGAATCCCCTTAAGCAAGGGGTCCACCATATGCGGGGGCTCTGACACAGGGTCCTCAAAGTGCAAAACCAAAGAGACCTGCATAATTAACTCATGAAGCTCCTCCCGCTGAAAAATGTGCACCACAGACGCATCTTCACCAGCTGGGGGGTGCTTAAATCCCTCGCTGGCGGTATCCGACCCCCCCGAGAGGATCCTGCAATTCTCCCCAAGGGTCCAGGTCCTCATCACTCACATCCTGCTCCTCTGGGAAAAAATCCTCATCCCAAGAGACCCTAGGGCATGGGATGAGAGAGGAGTAGAGGGGGGCAAAACCACTGCAGTGTGGAGCCGCACCGGTAAAGACATCTAGGGAAACACCCCCCTTCCCCCGAGAGGATACAGAACCTCCTGCCACCAGCACATAAGCTTTACAAAGTGCCATTAAAAAGTCAGGGGCCGGGAGAAGCAAGATGGCGGCGGCGTGGTAACAGCTTCTAAGTTGGGCTCCGTCGTTCCTTACAGCTATTACCTTATTACCTCCGATTTGGAATCTGTCGAAGATGCCTCATACTAAACATAAGGGCTTTGTCCGGGTGGATCCCCCTACACAGGGACAGATGTCGATGGAACACTTCTTTACAAGCTCTCCGGCCAATATCGAAGGGGGCAGGAACCCAGCGATAGATCCGATGGAAGGAGCCATCGGAGCTGTGGGACTCGAGATCTCGCTCCCCCCCTCCGGCAACCTGGCTGCCACCTATTCTGGCGTCAGTAGAAGTTGAGAGCGTGAGCTCTGAAGACCTGACGAGTGCGATGACTTCATGCAGAGGAGGGCCTCATGCTGGCTTGAGTGCTGGAGAATTAACAGTGGCAGGAGCAGAAGATAGCCGCACCTCAAAGGTGACATTGGACGGCATTTGGTGAGTGCTCCAGAAGCTAGAAGTAGCCACTACCAAATCTGCCGCTGAGATCTCAACAATTGTGAGTAAATTGGATGATCTTACCGTTTCTGTACGTAATATCCAATCTGAAACTAACACAAAGTTTGACCAATTCAATAAAGAAATTGCTTCACTTCAAAATCTTACAGCAACATTTGCTAAACAAAGACTCTTCTTTCAAAGGAAAATTGAGCAACTTGAAAATCATAATCGAAGATTTAACCTTAGAATTTTCCTAAATCTTCAGTTACCTCTCCAGTAGACATGTTCAAAAAAAATACCATATTGAAAAATTTAAAGTTTTCCTCAAGACTCAATTCCACCTATAAATAGGATACACTATCTTCCTAAGAAAGTTGGTTCTTCAGTACAAGATGCACAGGCTGTCAGATCACAACCTTTGGATTTAAATAATTTAACTGACATTTTGGATAACTCCCAGGAAGAAATAGAATATCGGGGTACTTTGATAATATCTTTTGTTTTGAAACAAGATCTTAATGCTATATTGAAAATATTCTTCCAACATGTTCAGAGTTTATTTCTGGGTCAGAGAATTTGGATATTCCCTGACGTTACAAAATCTATATCGGAGGAAATTGTTTCTACTTATGAAAGAAGAAGTTAAAGTCCTGGGAGCTACTTTTGTACTAAGTTATCCTTGTAAATGTTTAATAAGATACACTGGAATTAAATATGTCTTTTTTCTTCCCGAGCACCTTCAAACCTTCTTGGACACTAAGAAAATGCTGTAGGGTTGCAGAAAATTAGGGCCATGATAGCATGTTAAGCCATTTCTTTTGATAATTGTGATTTTATCTTAAGACCTCCTTGTCTTTTCTTAAATTGCTTCTCCAATCTTTTTGAGGGCTAATTAAGAGTTTAAGATTATGGGGGGGCGTGGCTTTGGCGCGAACGATGATGGCTAGGTAACTGACTTGCTCCGTGCTGTCGGGCTAACTTTTAAAATAATAAAGTGTAAATTTTATTTGAAAGTAGCGTCCGGAAGTATATTTGTTTAAAATATGGCTTTGGGTAAGCAAAACAAGTCTTCATCGGCGGGAGCAGGCACAGGCAGCGTTAAAAGATCAAAAATGGATTCAACTTCCTCCCTGTTAGTGCCGCTGCTGTCGGATGAAGTTGACAATAAAGATTTAATGAGGAAAATTAAGAACATCAGAGATATTGTATTGGAAAATTCAAAAGATATAAAAGAGGTTAAAGGGGAAGTGGCGAGTTTGACAAGAAGGCTAGATACAGTAGATTTAAAACTGGAGTGTATAGAAAACCGGTTGGAAAACACGGAAGTGGAGTTAGTACAGCACAAGAAAGATCACAGGGAGATTGAACTATTAAAGCAAGAAATTGAGGATCTATCAAACCGCGAGAGGAGGAATAATTTGAGGGTGATCGGGTTACCGGAAGGGATAGAAAAAAATGATCCAATTGGTTTTTTAACTAATTTCTTGCCAAAGATTCTGCCACTTCAGAATAAGTTTCCGTTGGAGCTGGAGAGAGCACATAGGATTCCAGCGAAGAGGCTGAATTCTCAAAAAGGTCCAAGACCATTAATTTTTAAAGTGCTAAGGTATCAACAGGTTAAAGAAATTCTGAATCTAGCAAAAGAGAACAAGAACCTTAAATGTCAGGATGCAAAAATATTTATTGTGCCTGATTTTGCCAAAACGAAGCAGTTGCTTGATTTATGCCCACAACTAAGGGCGCCGGGAGCTCGTTTTGGTTTAGTATATCCAGCAACTATGCGGGTGACATATGAGTACAAAACATTGAGCTTTAATGATGCAGGGAAACTAAAAGAATTCTTGGAAAAATGTGAAACACCTATGAATACCTGAGGGTGAAAAGGAGAAATATTTATTAACTGTTTTTTTTTTTTCTTTTTCTCTATTAGATTAATGTATTTTATATATTTCTCTTAAAAAAAAAAAAATGAAACTATTATATTTTTTGAATATGCTATGTTCCGTTGGGTAAAGTTGCAGTTTGATTCTATGGCTAACATTCTAGTTAGCCTCGTGGTCATTTTAAATATATGAAGATTCTGCTTCAGTTCGCTCTGCTTCAGTTCGTTTTATAATGTTTGTTTTTCCTGCTCAAAATTTAAAGTTAAGAAACCTGAAAGTGTCAGATTGCCTAGGTGTATAGGAAAAGTTGGATGCATTTCCTTTTAGGAAGTAGGAAATGTGAAGAGAAATTTCTGAAGATTGCTTCAATTTGTAATAGGATTGTCTGTGGATTTTTAATATACAGATGAATATCAACAGCATATATTCTATTTAAGCTTTACAGTGCACTAAAGTTGGAATGGATTCTTTATAAAGAACTGTTAATATCCCAATGGAGTGTCACTGTCAAAAGAGGAATGGTTCCTGTAATATGGGGAGATATAATTTACTGTGGTATGTGGAATTATAATCAAAAGTAGAGTCTGTATGATACGGCCTGCTTTTTGACAAATGCCATATGTTTCTCCCTGTGTTTGGAATCATTTATCAGCTAGTTGATTCTATAACAAAAGGAATAAATTAATATACAAATCTACTGCAGGATGAATGTTGGAATGAAGATTCTACAGAATTAGACTATCCACATAATTGGGTGTGGTGAGAAGTAGCGGACGTCTTGGAATGCTGCATCTGGAAAGTTTAGTGAAACTGATATTTTATATGACATCATATGATAACTAAGCTTGCCTAAATGCCATTTGTGAATCAATAGTGATAGATTTACTTATTACTTTAGAGTATTAATTTAATTAAAGGTTCATGTATATATATTATATTTTTGCTCTAGGGTTATGTTTTAATAAATGGATAGGAGGAAAAAAGGGGATGGGGACCTGATTGTCTATTTAAGAGTAATTGAGAAAATGGGGAAAAATAAAAAAAAATAAAAAAAACAAAGGTTTTATGGCTAGATATATATATAACTATACTGATAATATAAGTGCATGAATCAATAGGGGGAATATGGAAAGAATTTTATTATTTTCTTCTTTTCTATGACTTTCTTTCTATTATTGAACATAGTAACATAGTTACTATGTTCAATAATAGAAAGAAAGTCATAGAAAAGAAGAAAATTGAAAGACATATTTTAATAGAATTGCTTGAATATTAGCCTGCAGGGGTTTTTTTTCTTTTGCTTAACCTGTATGTTTGTTTTGAAGCTTGCATTTAGGATGTGGGAGGATAGGGGGGATAGAGGGAGGGTAGGGAGGGAGTGGGGAGGGAGAGGGGGGATATTTAATTTAGAGGATGGGAAACTTGGCTCTTTTCAAAAATCTAACACTTCCCGCTTTTTGGTTCCCTGTCCCTCTTTATCTTCCTAGCTATTTTCTTATAACCCTTCATTGTAGCTCCTTTTCAACCTAACCCTGTAAACCGTGCCGAGCTCTACACTTGTGGAGATGGCGCGGTATACAAACCTAAGGTTTACTTTAGTTTAGTTTAATAAGGAAAGAGAATATAGTATGAGTTTGGAGTGGATATTATTGAGTATTATAATTTATCTTCATAATGACACTTAAAATCTTCTCTCTAAATGTTAATGGCTTAAACCATCCGATCAAAAGGAAAAAAGTATTGTTATATCTCAAGCAGCAGAATGCAGATTTTTGCTTCCTGCAAGAGACACACTTGTCAGGTGTAGAATCTATGAAGTTATCTGGAAATTGGGTGAAACAATGTTTTTATGCACCTGTGACAAGGAAAAAGGCTGGAGTAGCAATTCTGGTTAATAAAAAATGTTCTGCAACATTTAACATGATTAATGCAGATCCTCTAGGAAGATGGATGCATGTTGAAATGAGCATGGGCAATACTACTGTGGCGTTGTTCAATGTATATGCCCCTAAATCAAATTAAATTCTTTAAATCTCTACAACAATTAGTTTTACCACTGGCTACCACTAATTTAGTGGTGGCAGGAGATTTCAATGCTGTTATGGATCCGTTATTGGATAAAAAACCTAGTAGGATTATGAAATCTCTAGGGTTAGATAATTTTGTACAATCTTGTAATTTAAAAGATATGGCGTATTCTTCATTTTAATGATCGGGAATCTTCATTTTGTTCACATATTCATAAATCTTTCTCTAGAATTGATTATGTTTTTGTTACTGATCAATTGATACAGCAAGTCACACAAGCTTCCATAGATCCAATAAGATTATCAGATCATGGAGGTGTGTGGATAGACTTAAACCTGGTAGATCAGGATAAATCTAAACCTGTTTGGAGATTTGATAATGCATTGCTTGCAGATTCTAAATTTTGTGAAGATTTTCAGGTCAAAATTGATGAATATTTTTTGCTTAATAATTCGGAGGAAATTTCTGTTGGAATTTTATGGGATGCTTTTAAAGCAACCATGAGAGGACAAATTATTTCATTCTCTGTGTATAATAGGAAACAGCTAAGAAAGCAATTTGTTGCTCTAGAAAAAGAAATTAAAGGATTAGAATTAAAATTGATTGGAAAATGGGAGCAATCTACATTTCAAGATTTATTGAAAGCAAAATGTAAATATGAGATTTCCTCTAGATTAGTAAGGAAATATATTTTTTCTAAGCAAGCATTGTATTATGGTAGTTCAAATAAGGCGGGAAGATTATTGGCAAATTATTTAAAGGCAAAGAAAAGAAAGGAAAAAATATGTGTAATTAAGGATGAGTTAGGCAACTCTCATTCTCAGATTGGAAGTATATTAAAACAATTTCTGAATTATTATAAAACCCTTTATTCTTCTGAGTCTTATTTAGGAAAAGAAAAAGATGGATTGGAATTTTTAAGTTTAATTGAAGGGCCTAAAGTTCCTGATCATATAAAAAGAAGTTTAGAAGAGCCTATATCACTAAAAGAGTTACAAACAGCATTGAGGTCCCTTAGAGTTGGGACCGCTCCAGGTGGTGATGGATTTACAGTAGAGTTTTATAGATCATTTCAAATTACCCTTTTACCTTATTTATTCAAATTATATCAGACTCAACTAAGTAAAGGTTGTATTTCAGGCACTATGGCAGAGTCTTTATCTATCGTTCTACCGAAGCCAAATAGAGATTCTACATTGGTTTCAAATTACAGGCCTATTTCTTTAATAAATTTAGATGGTAAATTATTAGCTAAAATTTTAGCCTTGCGTTTAGCTAAAGCTCTTCCTCATATAATTGGAATGCATCAAACAGGTTTTGTTGCTCACAGACACTCTTCTAACAATACTAGATTGGCATTCCATATGTTATATCTAACAAAAAAAATTGATGGCCCGGCTTTTTCTGTATCCTTGGATGCTGAGAAAGCTTTTGATCGTGTAGAATGGAATTTCATGTATCAAGCTATGAAATGGTTTGGTATTGGACCCGGATTTATACAAATGATTCAAGCACTGTATAGTTCCCCTGTTGCTCGTTTATATATAAATAATAATTTTTCTGATTGTTTTAAATTGCAAAGGGGAGTTAGACAGGGTTGTCCCTTATCTCCTTTACTTTTTGATATAGTACTTCAACCCTTGTTATTAGCTATTCGACAAGTGAAGGACATACAGGGTACTCCATGTTCTGGAGTTGAATACAAGGTATCTGCATATGCAGATGATATATTGCTTCATTTGAGAAATCCGGAAACAACCATTCCATGTTTACTTGAAGTGATTGATACATTTGGGAAATTCTCAGGATATAAAATAAATTGGACTAAATCAGAAGTTCTTCCTTTGAATGTACATTGTACAAAGGGGTTATTTGATTCTTTCCCTTTTATTTGGAAGGAGGATGGAATAAAATATTTAGGTATTTGGTTAAAAAATACAATTGAAGAGACAGTGAAAGTAAATGAAAAGTTTTTATTACAAAAAGTAACAGAGTTATGTGAGCAATGGAATCCTTTGCATTTATCTTGGTGGGGAAGAGTTCAAACTATTAAAATGATGATTTTGCCTGTGGTTTGTTACCAAATGGGTATGATACCAGTGTTTTTTCAGGGGTCTTTTTATAAAAAATTAAATAGTATTCTGGTCAAATTTATTTGGCTGGGTAAAATTGCAAGAATTGCTCTAGTGTCTTTACAAAAGCCAATTAAGGAGGGTGAGGTAAATTTCCCCAACTTTTATAGGTATCACCAATCCCATATTATGCACCAAGGTATGTATTGGGTCCTCCCAGAGCTTTTGGAACAGCTTCCGGACTGGTTATGGATTGAAAGATCGCTCATGTTTCCACTTAGGCTTGGTCTTCTTCTTAGTATCAAAATACCTAGAATACGTAAAGATAATAGAATATTAATGGACACTTGGAAAACTATAAGATTTGTTGATAAATTTACTCCTGTTCCTATTGGAAAATCTACAGATCAAACTATTTGGGGAAGGGGGAACTGTTACCGACCCGGAGGGAAAAAGTGAGGAGGCTTGTTTGCGATCTCTGGACTCCTGCAGCAGCAGTGCGCTGTGTTTCTGGTGTTTCTCTACCTGCCCGCAGGCATCTACAGAGACGGACCCCTGACGTCATCGGGTCCATCTCTAATCACTTTAAAGGGCAGCCGCTGCCGCGGCTATTCGGGGAACTGTTACCGACCCGGAGGGAAAAAGTGAGGAGGCTTGTTTGCGATCCCTGGACTCCTACATCAGCGGTGCGCTGTGTTTCTGGTGTTTCTCTACCTGCCCGCAGGCATCTACAGAGACGGACCCCTGACGTCATCGGGTCCGTCTCTAATCACTTTAAAGGGCAGCCGCTGCCGCGGCTATTCGGGGAACTGTTACAGACCCGGAGGGAAAAAGTGAGGAAGCTTGTTTGCGATCCCTGGACTCCTGCAGCTGCGGTGCGCTGTGTTTCTGGTGTTTCTCTACCTGTCCGCAGGCATCTACAGAGACGGACCCCTGACGTCATCGGGTCCATCTCTAATCACTTTAAAGGGCAGCCGCTGCTGCGGTTGCGGCCGCAGAGCGTGGCCGAAGGGGCGTGCCCTAAGGGGCACACCAGGCCCCTTGGGAACCCCTTGGAGCCACGAGGAGCCGGGGAACTGGAATTTCAAGTTGGTTACTTATCGCTCTTTCCTATATTTATTCTATTGTTGACTATTTGATCTGGATATGGGGAAAAGAAAAATTAAACCAAAAAGTTCAACACCTACTGTGTCTGGCCCCATGGACAGGCATCTGTTATTATTGTCTGAAAATCCTCCAGTAGGATCATTAAATATTGATGCCTCTGAGTCGGGAGCTTCAATGAGCCCCCTCGAACGGACTCCTCCCCTTCACCCAGTATCTTGTGATAGTGGGAATATAAACCCTACTAATTCCAACGGTCTAGAGGTATCCTCCACTCATACTAATAAACTAGTCTATACCGAAATACCTAAACCACTGATTTTTTTCAGCGAGAGAGGAGGATAATCCACTAACGGAGGAGACACAAGATATTACCCTTAAAGACTTATGGCTAGGAATATCTAGAGTTGAAGGGTTTCTCAGGACCACGATGAGACAAATGGGGGACTTTTCTTAGTCAGTGTCCCTTAAATTAGAAAATGTGGATTCCAATTTAAGTCTTTTGGATAAACGAGTAAATGTTATGGAGACTCAATGTAATACACTTCAAGCTGTTTCAGTATCTGCTGTAAAAGATTCTACTGTGATACATGCTAAAATAGAATCAATGGAAAATATGAATAGAGGGAAAAATCTACGCTTATTCAATTTCCCAATAACTCATTTATTGTCACCTGAAATTCTATTGAGGAAGTTTTTTAAGGAAGTATTGGGATTGAGTAATGCTGAGAATTTTCCAATAAATAACTATTATTATATTCCCTTTAAAAAAATAGAAACTGCCCAGGAGGTGGACCATCTGGTCACTACTGAAGTAAATTTGACTGAATTTTTGGAAGATACTCAGGATGTGATTCAGAGTCGATCCACCCTGGTGATAACATGCATGAGTGAAATGGACAAGATGTTACTAATGAAACTTTACTTTAAAAACAGGTAAACAAAATTTTGTGGTGATTTAGTTAGAATATTTCCAGATGTCTCTAGAACAACTCAACTTAGAAGAAAAGAATTTCTGAAGTTAAAAATTAGAGTTTTGGCTCTAGAGGCATCCTTTTACCTGAAATTTCCTTGTAAATGCATAGTTAAGTTACAAGACATTGAGTATGTTTTCTGGGACCCCGTACAATTACAACAATTTTTAATAGCAAGAGAACAGAAATGATTTTTGTTTCATCAGAAGAGAATAAGAGGAGAAATTAGAATCCCTATTAGTAAGGAAAGATTCAAGGTTCGTTGGGACGAACGGAGAATTCTTATCCTTAATCTTTTCCTTTAAATTTGTTTATTTAGATTATGTAACATGTTTCCCCATAATGTGGGCTTTAAAAGAATTTTGTAAGAATGAATGATTATGGAATTGTTTTCAGAGATGTTTTCTTTTTTTCCTTGAAATAATTGGATATTGTAAATGTATTCAAAAGTATAAATAAAAAATTTTTTTAAAAAAACTATTTGGAGAAACTCCAAGATTCAAATAGGCGATTCTAAGATTGTTTGGAAAGATTGGATTAAAGCAGCTATACGATCCTTAAATGATGTTATTTCTAATGATAAGCTGCTTGATTTTTCACAATTGCAACATAAATATGGTATTGATAAAAAACAAAGTTATAAATGGTTGCAATTGAAGCAGGCTATTCAGGCAGGGTTACCTGAATGGAAATCTCTAAATAATCAATTTACTTTAGAATTCCTTTGTTTTCAGGCAGACTTTCTGGGACATCAGGCCGCACAGTGGTATAAAATATTATCTAATTATATGAATAAAAACCCAAAAATGGACTTAGGGATATTTGGAGCATTGAGATTAAGCATCAGATTAATGCGTCTCAATGGCCACGTATTTGGTCTTGGAGAATGAAATGTACAGTGTCTGCATTTATGAGGCAAACATGGTTTTTCCTGTTGCATAGAGTATTCTGGACCCCTGTTCATTTACAAAAATTGGATTGCTCTAAGTCTAATAGATGTTGGCACTGTCATATTGAAATTGGAACTTTAGATCATCTATTATTTCATTGTCCATTCATTAAGGCCTTTTGGTATTCAATTTGGGACCAAGTTAATCTTGTGTTGGAAAATCATATGGCACTATCTTATGATATGGTTTTATTTGGAATGAGTATGAGGGCTAAGTGTTAAATTTCTGCTGCTAACAATAAGCTTTTGATGATCCTTATGGGAGTGGCTATCCAACAGATAACGTATAATTGGAAGAATTGCTCTAGATTAAATTATAGTTTCTGGTGGAATTCAGTATGCCATTTATATAAAATAGAAAGATTGCTTGCAGTACAAAATGGTTATTTTAATAAGTTTAAGGATGTGTGGGGGCCATTAATAAGATATTATAATGATTAATGATTATTTGTTTCTTTTCCTTATGGGTTATTAATGGAAGAAAGGGGGGAGGGTGGGTTAGGATACTTTAATATTAAAAATTGGATATTATTATTGTATATTTTAATATATGGGATATAGGATGAAATAGGTGGGAGGGGGATAAAGCTCATTTTAATAATTATTGAAATATTCAAGTGATGTGATATCTTATTGTTGAAATTTTTGTACACTTGATGTTGAAAATAAAATGAATAAAGATTAAAAAAAAAAAAAAAAGAGTTTAAGATTATGATTAACTGTTATATATAATTCTCAAGGATTCCTAAACTGTGTTTAGGCTTGAATTCTTTATAAACTTTGGGAACTTTTCTTTTAGTGTATACTCTGTATTACTGTAACAGGTGGATACTTGTGATTTCATTTGAAAAAGATAAATAAATAAATAAAAAGTCAGGGGGAAAACCCCCGGCGGCCCCAAGGGACTCTCTGCCACAACAGGCCATACCTTGTCCCTGTATTTCCAGAACAGGGGGAAAGCCACCTGAGGTCACTGAGATGATGGAGGAGGCTCCCGCCTAAACTGGAACAGAAACCGCCAAAATCAGAGTTCCTGTGGCCTGCCGCATCTGAAAAGCCTGGGACTTTCCCGACACTGAGGCCGAGGAAACAACCGACGCGAAAAGGGAATCCCCAGCCATTCCGGCGGCAAGGGAATCCTTTTCTTCCTGACCGTCAGCAGCTGGGAAACCCTCCACGTGGACGTCGGGGAAAGCCTGGGATTCCCCACAATCCGAATCTGACTTATGAGGTACCTTCGTCGGGGTGCCCTGGCCACCGGCATCCGCTGCCGATAAGGCTTCCCCACTGCTCCGGCCTGCACAACGCTTGCAGAGGCTGGCCACAAGTACCTCACGTCTGGAACACAATGAGTATTTTTTCCTTTAAAAGTACTCATCGTGCTGAAAGTGCCCTAGCTGCAAAGAAAGTGCCGGTTAGATGAGAAAAAGCTGAAAAAAGGCAGTTATAAAAGGAAATGAGCCCTTTAGACCGGCACACCTCAGGATCTTTTTTTTACTTATAGAACAGACTTCACGTCTCTCAAGCTGGAGGGCTGACCAACCAGGAGGCCAGACCGCCGGCTGAGGCCCCTCTACAAAAATATGGGGAGGTGTAGGAAGATGGGGGGAGGGACCCAACACGAGACCCGCCGGGTTTAACACCCCCGAGGTCGGACGGATCCCCAAACAGGACCCGCCCAAGCTCTATGCGGCACAAAAAGGGAACCAGGAGTCCAAACACTACCGCTCTGCTACCGGAGATTGAGGAAGACTGGATTAGTAGAGGGGATGCTATACTGATATACAAGCTTGATCTCAGTCTCCACCAGCTGGTAGCAGTGAGGTATAATACCCATCCGTAAGGAACTATACCGGTCTATCAAGCGATTCAGAATATTATTTATGTTGCAATCTTTACTACCATTACATCTTGTCATTTGCTAGGAGTGGCCTCTATAAATGTCCTTCCTTCATATGTATACCACTCTCAACTACAGAGACTTGAAAAAAGTTATTTCTTGAATCCAGATAGCTAATCATATCTAAGGAATGTCCCTTTTCAAGGGTCAGCTGAATAGGAATTAATTTGAATTGTAACAATTGCAAAAAAAGATTTAAAATCTGAAACTTTACTATCTGAGTCACCTTCTAAATGCAAGTTTAGGTCCCCAATAATTAGTAATCTAGAAAACTGAGCTGTCATATAAACAATGGTTTCTAACAAAATAGAAGATGATTTAGACCAGTGGTCTCAAACCCGCGGCCCAGGGGCCACATACGGCCCGCCAGGTACTATTTTGAGGCCCTCAGTATATTTATAATAATCACAAAAGTAAAATAAAACACTTTCTTGATCATATATCTCTTTAGCTATAAATTAGAATTTTATTATTAAGACTTAGCTAAAAGGAAAGATTTATAAACTGTAAAGAGTTTTACCTCATGCAAAATTGTCATTTCTTTAATAAGACATTAACTATTTTTTCTGAGGCCCTCCAAATACCTACAAATCCAAAATGTGGCCCTGCAAAGGGTTTGAGTTTGAGACCCTGATTTAGACCAACACACAGGGGGCCTATATAGCAAAAGAATACCCAATAAATTATTTTTTTAATTCATCTGATAAGCTTAAAATCAAACAAGACAAGGATCATTGAACTTTTTAACTGTACATCTAGAAATTATCTATAAACAACTACTTTCCCCTCATTTAGTGGGCCTAGAAGCAAAATGACTTTTATAACCTGGGGGGTAGATCTCCCGACACTTGTAATCATTATCATTAAGTAACCACGTTTCAGTAATAAAAACAAGTCCAACATCTGAATTATCAATTGCGGTAGGTCCTTAACAATATACACAGAGCACTAGGGTAAAATTAGTCCAAAGTAAAATCTGCATACGACAAAGATTTTAAAATAACTTCAGTATTTCATCAGGCAACATACTTTTCCAATTTAACCCTCTATTACCAATAATAATTGGGATATCATAAGCAACTAGACTAGTATAAAGTTCAGCTGCTTATACCAGCACTGAGTCTATTTCGGAGCAGGCTTTATTAAAAAGAGAGGATAACAGAAAAAAACCAACTTACAAACAAAATAGTATTCATCTTAAATGTTTGATGATCCCAAAACAAAATAATTAAAATCAGTAAGCTCAAAACCTTCAGTTCTAAATCTCACAGACTGCCAGGTAAGATGGAAAAACAGCAAGAGAGCACTCCCGTTGACCACTGAGCAATCCTGACTGCTCTGTTCTTAAACAAAAAGGTGTCTGAAGTGTTACAGTCTGGGCAGTGCAAGCTCTCTAGCTCAGAATTGGCAGAGTTTGAAAGCAATAGGATGACACACAGAGCTCAAAATGTTCAATTCCAAGTCTCACAGACTGCCAGGTAAGATGGAAAAACAGCAGGAGAGCACTCCCAATGACCACTGAGCTCTCCTGATTGCTCTGTTCTTAAACAAGAAGGTGTCTGATGTCAGAGTCTGGGCGGAGCAAGTTTTCTAGCTTGAATTTGAAAGCTAAAGTGGCTGTAATCGGGGGGAGGATTTTGTTTTCCCCCTCTTAACCACACATGTCTTGTAAGTCTTACCCACAAAATTATTTTAAAGTTATATCTACACTCAGTTTGTTAAGTTTGTTAAATTTTAACTAACAACAAATTTGTTTTTATGTCAATATTAACATTTTATTTGTTTAATTTATTAATTTATGTTATTATTATTGTACATCGCCTAGTAATTTAAATAGGCGATTCATCAAGAATAAATAAACTTGAAACTTATTAGCTAAGAAAGCACCAGTTGCTCCTAGGGAAATTCTGAACAATTGCATCGTACATAATTTGAGCAGAATTCTGTGAAACTGACATCGGATCTCTCCCCACTCTCTCTCCCCCTCCTCTGCAGGGATTACCGTATTTTCGCGGATATAACGCACGCGTTATACGCGATTTTACCTACCGCGCATACCCCTCGCGCGTTATATGCCTGAGCGCGGTATAGAAAAGTTTTTAAACATAGTTCCCACCCCGCCCGACGCCCGATTCACCCCCCCAGCAGGACCGCTCGCACCCCCACCCCGAACGACCGCTCGCACGCGCTCCCACCCGCACCCGCATCCACGATCGGAGCAAGAGGGAGCCCAAGCCCTCTTGCCCGGCCGACTCCCCGACGTCCGATACATCCCCCCCCCCCCCGAAGGACCGCCGACTTCCCGACAATATCGGGCCAGGAGGGAGCCCAAACCCTCCTGGCCACGGCGACCCCCTAACCCCACCCCGCACTACATTACGGGCAGGAGGGATCCCAGGCCCTCCTGCCCTCGACGCAAACCCCCCTCCCTCCAACGACCGCCCCCCCCCAAGAACCTCCGACCGCCCCCCCAGCCGACCCGCGACCCCCCTGGCCGACCCCCACGACCCCCCCACCCCCCTTCCCCGTACCTTTGGAAGTTGGCCGGACAGACGGGAGCCAAACCCGCCTGTCCGGCAGGCAGCCAACGAAGGAATGAGGCCGGATTGGCCCATCCGTCCTAAAGCTCCGCCTACTGGTGGGGCCTAAGGCGCGTGGGCCAATCAGAATAGGCCCTGGAGCCTTAGGTCCCACCTGGGGGCGCGGCCTGAGGCACATGGTCGGGTTTGGCCCATGTGCCTCAGGCCGCGCCCCCAGGTGGGACCTAAGGCTCCAGGGCCTATTCTGATTGGCCCACGCGCCTTAGGCCCCACCAGTAGGCGGAGCTTTAGGACGGATGGGCCAATCCGGCCTCATTCCTTCGTTGGCTGCCTGCCGGACAGGCGGGTTTGGCTCCCGTCTGTCCGGCCAACTTCCAAAGGTACGGGGAAGGGGGGTGGGGGGGTCGTGGGGGTCGGCCAGGGGGGTCGCGGGTCGGCTGGGGGACGGGCGGAGGTTCTTGGGGGGGGGCGGTCGTTGGGGGGGGAGGGGGGTTTGCGTCGAGGGCAGGAGGGCCTGGGATCCCTCCTGCCCGTAATGTAGTGCGGGGTGGGGTTAGGGGGTCGCCGTGGCCAGGAGGGTTTGGGCTCCCTCCTGGCCCGATATTGTTGGGGAGTCGGCGGTCCTTCGGGGTGAGGGTGCGAGTGGTCCTGCCGGGGGGGGGGGATGTATCGGACGTCGGGGGGGGGCATCAGGCTTTCAGGATGGGGACAGACCTTCAAGGGGGGACAGGACTTCAAGGGGGGACAGTGCACGGAAGTCAGGGGGGGTGAACGAAGAGTCGGGACAGCGCACGGAAAGTCAGGGCGGGCGAAAGGAGCGTCGGGCATCATGCGCGTTATATGCCTGAGCGCGGTATAGAAAAGTTTTGGTACATATCATCGTGATTTCTGCGCGCTATACCCCTGTGCGCGTTTTACACAGGTGCGCGTTATATCCGCGAAAATACGGTACACAGCAGAGGAGGAAGCCGTGAACTCTTACATACTGAGCCACTTCTTCCTCCTCTGCCAGCTTAGATCCAACTGTTTTGAATCATAGGACTGTAGGAGACCCACACGATTCTCTCAATGTCTAACAGGCTCACTTCCACTTTCATTGCAATGTGATCCCTATGTGAAATTAGCTTTTTGAAATATGGCAGACATAGGGTTAGGGTTAGGGTTAGGGTTTGACATAGGGTTTGACAGGATTAATATACATTGTTTGCTATCTCATTTCGTAGCCTTATATGCAGCCACAATGGTTGTTTTTTGTTGAACACTGATCACAATGGTTGAAAAAAATCCAGATATTACAGTACTATCCAAACTATTTTGTTGCCACTGCTATTAGATTTTATATTAAAAATGGCTTGGAACAAAATAACCTGTTTTCAAAATGCAGTCAAGTTCAAATTTTTATCACTGCCATGAAATACTTTAAAGCACCTGATTCACCTTTGTTTTTGTTCCGCAGCACTGACTTCAAAAGAGCTGCCTTCAAAGCTGCCTTAGTATCATCTGATATGGTACCCTCCTTTTTTGGCACCATCTCTGGCTCCACCTTTACAGTGGTGGAAACATTAGTGGCTTCTTCTCCAATTGCTGTAGAAGAAAGGATAGTCTCCACTGGTGAGGTAAGGTCAATAGTCTCTGGCTGTGGAGTAGTGACCAGTGACTCCATGCAAAAATCAGTCCCATTCCCAGCTGAGGGCATATCAATGTCTGCACAGGCAAAGGATGGCACATGAAATGGTTTTAGGGTGCTATCATTGGTTGCTGCTCGCAGCAGTGGTGCAAAACTGATTTGCCGTCGAATGCCCTCCCGCCGCTCATGGAAATCCCAGATCTCAGCCATGATGGCCGCCTTGATTTCCTCTCGGCTTAGTGATGGCTGGTCAAAATTAAAGTCAAATGCAGGCACACATTCTGGCTCATCATCCGGGTCATGGTACTTTGAAAGGAAAGGATGTCGTAAAGCCTCTGGCACCGAGACCCGCTCCCGAGGGTCAAAGCGAAGCATGCGACTTAAAAGTGACAATGCCTTTCGATCCATGCTTGGATATAGGCTCTCCCATGGCACTGGTTGTCGCCGTGGCAGGCTCTGAATGTAAGCCCTTACCCGATCTGCTCCAATGGCACGGATTACCTTCTCAGAGGGTGTTCCCAAGACGGTCATGATGAGCTGCAGCTGATGGATGTAGTTCTTGCCTGGAAAGAGCTGCTTCCGGCCCAGCATCTCAGCAAAAATGCAGCCTACTGACCACATGTCAATGGCCCGGGTATACTCGTGGAGAGAGAGCATCAACTCAGGGGCCCGATACCAGCGGGTGGCCACATATTCAGTCATGAAGTACTTGTACTCCTCAGGCTTGGAGCAGAGACCCCGGGCCATGCCAAAATCCCCGATCTTCAGTTCACAGTTCTCATTGATAAGTAGGTTGCTTGGCTTTAGGTCCCGGTGAAGGACATTAGCAGAATGTATATACTTTAGTCCACGCAGAAGTTGGTACAGGAAATAGCGAACATGTTCTAGGGTGAGGAGCTGGGATGAGTGGATGATTTGGTGTAGATCGCTCTCCATAAGATCCAACACCACATACCTGGGGGAAAGAAATGTCAGCTGGATTATGACTATCCTTTCTAATGGAATACTGAAACATATAGTTAGAAAGGACTTATATAGCACAGTTACTTACCGTAACAGGTGTTATCCAGGGACAGCAGGCAGCTATTCTTACATGTGGGTGACATCATCCACGGAGTCTGGATGTGGACGGCTTCGCAAGCAGACTTGCTTGAAGAAACTCAGAAGTTTCGAGTCTGCCGCACCGCGCATGCGCGAGTGCCTTCCCGCCCAGCACAGGGCGCGTCTCCTCATTTCAGATAGCTAGCAGAGAAGCCAACCAGGGGAGGTGGATGGGTTGTGAGAATAGCTGCCTGCTTTCCCTGGATAACACCTGTTATGGTAAGTAACTATGCTTTATCCCAGGACAAGTAGGTAGCCTATTCTCACATGTGGGTGACCTCCAAGCTAACCAGAATGGGATGGTGGAAGTGTTATCAATTCAAGAGATTAAATTTTGTAATACTGCCTGGCCAAAATGGCCATCCCATCTGGAGAAAGTATCCAGACAATAATGAGAGGTGAAAGTATGAACTGAGGACCAGGTGGCAGCTTTGCAAATTTCCTCAATAGGAGTGGATTTGAGGAAAGCTACTGAAGCTGTGATGGCTCTGACTTTGTGGGCTGTGACTCGACTCTGTAAATGCAGTCCAGTCTGAGCATAGCAGAAAGAGATACAAGCAGCCATCCAGTTGGAGATGGTATGCTTAGAAATCGGATGGCCCATCTTGTTTGGATCAAAGGAGACAAAAAGTTGAGGAGCAGATCTGTGTGGTTTGGTGCATTCTAAGTAGAAGGCCAAAACACGTTTACAGTTCAGGGTATGAAGAGCTGATTCTCCAGGATGAGAATGAGGCCTTGAAAAAACACTGGAAGTACAATGCATTGTTTGAGATGAAATTCTGAAACTACTTTAGGTAAGAATTTAGGATGAGTACAGAGGACCACCTTGTCATTATGGAAAACTGTGAAAGGTGGATCAGCAACTAAAGCTTGCAGCTCACTGACTCTTCGAGCAGATGTGAGAGCAATGAGAAACACCACTTTCCAAGTGATATATTTGAGATGAGCCGTAGCCATTGGTTCAAAAGGAGGCTTCATCAATTGAGCAATAACAACATTGAGATCCGAAACCACTGGAGTTGGTTTGAGAAGAGGTTTGACATTGAAAAGACCTTTTATAAAGCTGGAAACCACAGAATGAGCAGAAAGAGGTTTCCCTTCGATAGGCTGATGGAAAGCAGCAATTGCACTAAGATGGACTCAAATAGATATAGACTTGAGGCCAGAGGTAGATAAGTGCAGAAGATAATCCAAGACGGTAGACAAGGAGGTAGCTTGAGGCTCCTTGTTATGAGAGATACACCACGTAGAAAATGTAGTCCATTTTTGGTGGTACAATTGTCCAGTGGCAGGTTTTCTGGAAGCCTCTAAAATGTCCCGAACAGGTTGAGAAAACTGAAGAGGAGTTATGTTGAGAGGTACCAAGCTGTCAAGTGTAGAGACTGCAGGTTGGGATGAAGTAGAGATCCTTGACTCTGTGTAAGCAGAAATGAAAAAACTGGTAGAAAGTATGGCTCCCTGCTGCTGAGTTAAAGAAGAAGGGATAACCAGGGTTGTGTGGGCCACCAAAGAGCTATTAGAATCATGGTGGCATGATCGTTCTTGAGCTTGACAAGTCTTGAGAATCAGAGGGAATGGAGGGAACGCATACAGAAACTTATTTGTCCATTCCAAAAGAAAAGCATCCGCCTCCATGCGGCGAGGAGAGATGTCCTGGAGCAAAACTGAGGCAATTTATTGTTGAGGGGGAGACACGAAGAGGTCTATCTGAGGGGTCCCCACAGAGAGAAGATGTGATGAAGAGGTGACGAAGTGGCAGAAAGACTTAACATGTTCTTTTCATCTGTATTTACAAACGAAGACACATCCAACATACCGGAACCTGAGCAATTCTACAATGGAAATCAAGCAGAAAAATTAACATCCATGGAAGTGAGCCTTGAAGATGTACGCAGGCAGATATAAAACTAAAATCCCCGGGTCCGGATGGAATTCATCCAGTTGTTCTGAAGGAATTAAAGGAGGAGATAGCAGAACTACTACAGCAAATTTGCAATCTATCCCTGAAAACAGGCATGATCCCGGAGGACTGGAAGATAGCCAACGTTATGCCCATCTTTAAAAAGGGATCAAGAGGTGGCACGGGAAACTACAGATCGGCAAGTCTGACCTTGGTTCCAGGGAAAATGGTGGAAGCACTGATAAAAGAAAACATCGATGAACATTTTGAAACGAACTTCTGATAACCAGCCAACATGGTTTCTGCAAGGGGAGATCATGCCTAACGAACTTATTGCACTTCTTCGAAGGAATTAACAAACGGATGGACAAAGGAGACCCCATAGACATCATATATCTAGATTTCCAAAAAGCCTTTGACAAGGTGCCCCATGAACGCCTACTCCGGAAACTGAAGAACCATGGGGTGGAAGGAAACGTACATAGATGGATCAGAAACTGGTTGGCGGGTAGGAAACAGAGGGTAGGAGTGAAGGGCCACTACTCGGACTGGAGGAGGGTCACGAGTGGGGTCCCGCAGGGCTTGGTGTTCGGGTCGCTGCTATTTAATATATTCATAAATGATCTAGAAACAGGGACGAAGTTTGAGATAATAAAATTTGCAGACGACACCAAACTATTTAGTAGAGCTCGGACTAAAGAGGACTGCGAAGAATTGCAAAGGGACTTGAACAAACTAGGGGAATGGGCGACGAGATGGCAGACAAAGTTCAACGTTGAGAAATGTAAAGTATTACATGTGGGAAACAGAAACCCGAGGTACAACTATACGATGGGAGGGATGTTATTAAATGAGAGTACCCAAGAAAGGGACTTGGGGGTAATGGTGGACATGACAATGAAGCCGACGGCACAGTGCGCAGCGGCCGCTAAGAAGGCAAACAGAATGCTAGGCATAATCAAGAAGGGTATTACAACCAGAACAAAATAAGTTATCCTGCCATTGTATCGGGCGATGGTGCGTCCGCATCTGGAGTACTGCGTCCAATATTGGTCGCCGTACCTTAAGAAGGACATGGCGTTACTCGATAAGGTTCAGAGGAGAGTGACACATCTGATAAAGGGGATGGAAAACCTTTCATACGCTGAAAGATTGGAGAAACTGGGTCTCTTTTCCCTGGAGAAGAGGAGATTTAGAGGGGATATGATAGAGACTTACAAGATCATGAAGGGCATAGAGAGAGTAGAGAGGGACAGATTCTTCAAACTTTCGAATAATAAAAGAACAAGAGGGCATTCAGAAAAGTTGAAAGGGGACAGATTCAAAACGAATGCTAGGAAGTTCTTCTTTACCCAACGTGTGGTGGACACCTGGAATGTGCTTCCAGAGAGCGTAATAGGCAGAGTACGGTACTGGGGTTCAAGAAAGGATTGGACAATTTCCTGCTGGAAAAGGGGAGAAGAGGGGTATAGATAGAGGATTACTGCACAGGTCCTGGACCTGTTGGGCCGCCGCATGAGCTGACTTCTGGGCACGATGGACCTCAGGTCTGACCCAGCAGAGGCATTGCTTATGTTCTTATGTTGTAGAAGGCGACTCAATTTGTCTGCCAGACAATTGTTCTTACATTGAATGTAGACAGCTTTCAGGAAGATGTTGTGAGAGACAGCCCAAGTCCAAAGCTGCAGAGCTTCCTGGCAAAGAGGGAGAGAACCTGTGCCTCCCTGATTGTTGACATAGTATATAGCGACTTGATTGTCCGTTCGAATGAGAACGACTTTGTCATGAAGAAGATGTTGAAAAGCTTTGAGAGCATTGAAGATCGCTCTGAGTTCCAACAGATTGATGTGACATTGACGATCCGTGTTGGACCAAGGGCCTTGATGAATACAGAGACCATCAAGATGTGCCCCCCCAAGCACAGGTTGAGGAATCTGTCATGAGAATCTTCTGAGGAGGGAGCGTTTGGAACAGCAAGCCTCTGGAAAGATTGGAAGAGAGCATCCACCAGTGAAGAGACTTCCTGAAAGAAGGAGTCATTGTGATGTGTTGGGACATTGGGGCGGAAGCCTGCGCCCACTGATACCAGGGTCCATTGAGGAATTCTGAGGTGAAATCTAGCAAAAGGAGTCACATGAACTGTAGAATCCATGTGACCGAGTAGTACCATCATGTATCTTGCTGAGAGTGAAAGACGGGAAGACACCTTGCGGCAAAGCTGAAGGAGAGCGTCAAGACGTTGCTGAGGAAGGAATGCTCTGAGTTGTACAGTATCCAAAACAGCTCCGATGAATTGTAGGTTCTGAGAGGGCTGGAGGTGGAATTTGGGAAGGTTGATTTCGAACCCCAAACTTTGTTGAAACCAGGTAGTCCATTAGGTCGTTACAATAACCCCCTGAGATGTTGAATCTTTGATGAGCCAGTCGTCCAGGTACGGGAACACCCGAAGACTATGGTTCCGCAGAGCTGCTGCAACTACCACTAGGCACTTGGTGAACACTCTTGGAGATGATGCCAGGCTGAAAGGTAGCACTCTGTACTGGAAATGCAGATTCCCCACCCGAAATCTGAGGTACTGACAGGAGGCTTGATGAATGGGAATGTGAGTGTAAGCCTCCTTGAGATTAGAAAACACAACCAATCATTCTGATCTAGAAGGGGATATAGGGATGCCAGGGACAACATGCCTTCTTCAGAACTAGGAAGTAACGGGAGTAAAAACCCCTGCTCTGCTGTTCCAAGAGAACTTCCTCGATGGCACGGAGACAAAGCAGAGCTTGAGCTTCCTAAAGAAGAAGGGTGGTCTGGGAAGGATTGGAAAGATACTCTCTTGGAGGAAGCTCTTGTGGAATCTGATTGAAATTAAGAGAGTATCCTTCCATGATGATGGAAAATACCCAGAGGTCTGATGTAATGGTCTCCCATTGATGGTAAAAATGATGGAGACGACCTCCTATGGGAAGAGAAGAGGACAGAGGCAGACAATGTAGATTATGCTCTGTTTGAGATAGTCAAAAAGGCTGAGAAGCCTTGGGTGCAGCAGAAGGCTGAGGTTTCTGTTGCTTCTGCTGCTGTTATTGTTTCTTAGGAAGTGCTCGAGTGTAAGGAGCGGCCCTCGGAGGATAATGCCTCTGATAGGATGGAAGAGGTTGAGAAGGCTTGGAAGGAGCTGGCTTAGGCTTTGATCTGACTATGGAAGCAAAAGATTTCTCATGCTCAGACAACTTCCTGGTGGCAGCCTCTATGGATTCATCAAAGAGGTCATTGCCCTCACAAGGAATATTGGCCAGACGATCCTGAATGTTGGGGTCCATATCAATGGTGCGAAGCCAGGCAAGGCGGCGCATCGCTACTGAGAAAGCAGTGACCCTTGAGGAAAGCTCAAAGGCATCATAAGATGGCTGAAGAAGGTGCAACCTGAGTTGTGCTAGTGTAGCAATGACTTGCTGGAATTCTAAAAGCCTGTGCTGAGCAAGGTCCTTAGTAAAACCATGGACTATTTCTATTTGAATTAAGTAGTAACGATGAAATTATAATTCAAAACCCTGGAGGCCATCATCGAATTTTGATAAAGACGACGGCCAAACTTGTCCATGGTCCTGCCCTCTTTGCCAGGAGGTATGGTACATAGACCCTGGAAGGATGACTCCTCTTCAAGAAAGATTCTACAAGAAGGGACTGATGAGATAGTTGAGAGTTCTTAAAGTCCTTGCAATGTACAGTTCTATACCTCGATTCCAACTTGCCTGGAACAGCAGGAATGGAATAAGGAGTCTCCAGGTTTCGTTTGAAAGTCTGAGAAAGAAGCCTGTTAAGAGGGAGTTTGAGAGACTCCGCAGGAGGCCGAGGCAAACCCATTTCCTCTAAATACTCCTTAGAGTACTTAGAACCAGAGTCCAATTTAAGATCCAGGTCCTCAGCCATTTGACGAAGGAAGGAGGAAAAGGACAATTGATCTGCAAGAGGATGGCCTTGTGAGGGACTCGATGACCTCGAGGTGCCTCGAGTGGAAAACGAAGGTGAGGCCTCTCTGGAGTATTGATATCCCAGTGAATAAGCAGGCTTGGACGAGTCACAAGCGGAACCCTCAGGTTCTGCTATTGGTGTCCTCGATCGAGACGTTGGAGGCCTCAAAGAGCTGGAACCCCTGGATGAGGAAGGCTTCTCTCTTGAAGAGGACCTGCGCCTCGATGAGTGCGGCGATAAGAGTGCTGCCTGGAAGCAGGTCGTGTTCGAGGACACTTCACCCTATGCCTCGAAACGGGCAATGCCTGATGTGAGGATAAAGGGCTGGAAGCTATAGATCAAAAACAAGACCCCATAGACTCAGTGGTTTGGATCGAGGTATCTGTAAGCACTCCCAAAGACTCAGCTCCTTGTATGGAGTGTGACGATTCCAGACGAGACACTCCCAAAGACTCAGCTCCTTGTATGGAGTGTGACGATTCCAGACGAGACACTCGCAAAGACTCAGCTCCTTGTATGGAGTGTGACGATTCCAGACGAGACACTCGCAAAGACTCGACTCCTTGCATAGAGTGTGACGATTCCAGACGAGACACTCGCAAAGACTCGACTCCTTGCATAGAGTGTGACGATTCCAGACGAGACACTCGCAAAGACTCGACTCCTTGCATAGAGTGTGACGATTCCAGACGAGACACTCGCAAAGACTCGACTCCTTGCATAGAGTGTGACGATTCCAGACCAGACACTCGCAAAGACTCGACTCCTTGCATAGAGTGTGACGATTCCAGACCAGACACTCGCAAAGACTCGACTCCTTGCATAGAGTGTGACGATTCCAGACCAGACACTCGCAAAGACTCGACTCCTTGCATAGAGTGTGACGATTCCAGACCAGACACTCGCAAAGACCGGACCTCCTTGCATAGAGTGTGACGATTCCAGACGAGACACTCGCAAAGACCGGACCTCCTTGCATAGAGTGTGACGATTCCAGACGAGACACTCGCAAAGACCGGCCCTCCTTGCATAGAGTGTGACGATTCCAGACCAGACACTCGCAAAGACCGGACCTCCTTGCATAGAGTGTGACGATTCCAGACGAGACACTCGCAAAGACCGGACCTCCTTGCATAGAGTGTGACGATTCCAGACCAGACACTCGCAAAGACCGGACCTCCTTGCATAGAGTGTGACGATTCCAGACCAGACACTCGCAAAGACCGGACCTCCTTGCATAGAGTGTGACGATTCCAGACCAGACACTCGCAAAGACCGGACCTCCTTGCATAGAGTGTGACGATTCCAGACGAGACACTCGCAAAGACCGGACCTCCTTGCATAGAGTGTGACGATTCCAGACGAGACACTCGCAAAGACCGGACCTCCTTGCATAGAGTGTGACGATTCCAGACGAGACACTCGCAAAGACCGGACCTCCTTGCATAGAGTGTGACGATTCCAGACGAGACACTCGCAAAGACCGGACCTCCTTGCATAGAGTGTGACGATTCCAGACGAGACACTCGCAAAGACCGGACCTCCTTGCATAGAGTGTGACGATTCCAGACGAGACACTCGCAAAGACCGGACCTCCTTGCATAGAGTGTGACGATTCCAGACGAGACACTCGCAAAGACCGGACCTCCTTGCATAGAGTGTGACGATTCCAGACGAGACACTCGCAAAGACCGGACCTCCTTGCATAGAGTGTGACGATTCCAGACGAGACACTCGCAAAGACCGGACCTCCTTGCATAGAGTGTGACGATTCCAGACGAGACACTCGCAAAGACCGGACCTCCTTGCATAGAGTGTGACGATTCCAGACGAGACACTCGCAAAGACCGGACCTCCTTGCATAGAGTGTGACGATTCCAGACGAGACACTCGCAAAGACCGGACCTCCTTGCATAGAGTGTGACGATTCCAGACCAGACACTCGCAAAGACCGGACCTCCTTGCATAGAGTGTGACGATTCCAGACCAGACACCCGCCAAGACCGGCCCTCCTTGCATAGAGTGTGACGATTCCAGACGAGACACTCGCAAAGACCGGACCTCCTTGCATAGAGTGTGACGATTCCAGACGAGACACTCGCAAAGACCGGACCTCCTTGCATAGAGTGTGACGATTCCAGACGAGACACTCGCAAAGACCGGACCTCCTTGCATAGAGTGTGACGATTCCAGACGAGACACTCGCAAAGACCGGACCTCCTTGCATAGAGTGTGACGATTCCAGACGAGACACTCGCAAAGACCGGACCTCCTTGCATAGAGTGTGACGATTCCAGACGAGACACTCGCAAAGACCGGACCTCCTTGCATAGAGTGTGACGATTCCAGACGAGACACTCGCAAAGACCGGACCTCCTTGCATAGAGTGTGACGATTCCAGACGAGACACTCGCAAAGACCGGACCTCCTTGCATAGAGTGTGACGATTCCAGACGAGACACTCGCAAAGACCGGACCTCCTTGCATAGAGTGTGACGATTCCAGACGAGACACTCGCAAAGACCGGACCTCCTTGCATAGAGTGTGACGATTCCAGACGAGACACTCGCAAAGACCGGACCTCCTTGCATAGAGTGTGACGATTCCAGATGAGACACTCGCAAAGACTGGACCTCCTTGCATAGAGTGTGAAGATTCCAGACCAAACACTCGCAAAGACTGGACCTCCTTGCATAGAGTGTGAAGATTCCAGACCAAACACTCGCAAAGACTCGACTCCTTGCATAGAGTGTATAGATTCAGCTCGAGGCATAGGCAAGGACTCAACCACTTGTGAGACTGCGGAGTGTCCAGGCTGGAATGCAGGAAGCAGAGTCGAAGCAGGACTATATTTGGTCAATAACCGAACATACTCCCTTTCCAAAATGGTCTGGATGGTAGCCTGCAATTGTGTATCAGAGTCTGAAACTGGACCACTTGCTGAGGCTAAAGGCTCCGAGGGCGAAGAGGAAGGATGCTTCGGCCTGGAGGCATGCTTCTTGGGCAGTTTAAGAACTAGAAGCATCTGCTGAGGTATCTGACCTGAGGGAAGCTCAGGAGAAGACTTGGCAGATTTACTCGAGGTCGAGGTGCCAAACAAGGGAGGTCTGATGAAAATCAAGGTCAAAGTTGTGGAAGAAGGAGGATACCACGTGGCAGGCTTGACCGAGTAGAAGGTTGAGGCCGGAGTGGGGGTTTCCATACCGAAAATCTTCTCCACTTGCACTCGATGACGTTTAAGGGCTTGAGGTTGAAGAGTAGCACAGCGAACACACAACTCCGGGCAGTGGTCAGGCCCCAAACATTGAAGGCACCAGTGATGTGGGTCAGTGAGAGAGATCGCACGCTGGCACTGGCTACACTTCTTAAAGCCCGTGACCGGCTGGGATTTAGAAGGAAAAATAGCCACCGCACAGTCAAAGCCTGCAGGCTGAGGGCGTGAGACAGGCCCTGCTGTCACTCAACAAAAAAATTATACTTAACTTTTTTTTTTTTTTTTAAACGAAAGAAACACAGCGACACAGTAATAAAGAAATAAAACACGAGCCGCGGTGAAAGAAGGCACGAAGCGAACTAAGTTCAGCGCAGAGCGTCAAAGACAGACTTCTCAGCTCCACGGAAAACTGAGAACTGAGGAGACGCGCCCTGTGCTGGGCGGGAAGGCACTCACGCATGTGCGGTACGGCAGACTCGAAACTTCCAAGTTTCTTCAAGCAAGTCTGCTTGTGAGGCTGTCCGCATCTGGGCTCCGTGGATGACGTCTCCCACATGTGAGAATAGGCTGCCTGCTTGTCCTGGGATAATTAAGGCTTGTTGTTTCTAGCAATAATTTGAGATAAAATCTACCACAGGGCTTGGAAAGTTCTCAGATGATAGTGATATATTTGTATAAAATTTCCATATACACTAAGGGCATGCAGGCACATGGTTAAAGAACATAAGAACTGCCGCTGCTGGGTCAGACCAGTGGTCCATCATGCCCAGCAGTCCGCTCACGCGGCGGCCCTAACTGAGACCAGCTTTACC
The DNA here is from genome assembly GCF_902459505.1 of Geotrypetes seraphini. Lineage (NCBI taxonomy): Eukaryota > Metazoa > Chordata > Amphibia > Gymnophiona > Dermophiidae > Geotrypetes > Geotrypetes seraphini. The sequence goes on along the minus strand of NC_047088.1, from coordinate 103,863,440 downwards.
CACATACGTTCTGGTTCAGCAGGAACTTGTCTAACTTTGTCAACCACTAGGTGCACATAATAGAATCGCGCCTACAGTTTTATATAGGCATGTGAAATGTAGGCCAGCGTTTTGCAGGCCTACATTTCACATGCCTACAACGCACATCCAGAGGCACATAGCAATACCTAAGCACATGTTAAAGCAACTTCTGGTGTAAACCACGCCTCCGCCTGCCTTACAGATGCTTAAGCATTGCTATGCGCCTTTGTGCACCCAAGGTAGGCATGTTAGTACAGTCCACCTAATTCATTTTTTTTTAAATGTGCCCTGCCATTGGCTAGTTAGGTGGCGGTAATGTGCCTACCGCTGCCTAACTTTTGTGTGCACTATACAGAATCAGGCCCTAAATATATGCTATATATTGTATTGCAGCATATTATATTATTTTAATTTCCAAATAAAATAATATCCCAATGTATGCTGCATACAATTGATTACTTTTCTGTTTCTCTCATTTCTCCAATACAAATTTTTTTATTTCTTAATAAAAAAAATAATAGTACAATTGTACCAAACATGGTACCATCATTTTGTATAATGGAACAACAAACAAAAAAACTCAAATGCATCATCCTGCCCCCTCTCCCACCATTACCAAGACACCACACGACATGCATCGTCGTTCTTATATCACAAGCTATCAATCCCATCAAATCCTCCCCTTCCTCCCTGAAGTATCAACCTATCGAATAATCCTTTCCCATTCTCTCAGATGTCTTTCATACAGTCCTTGCCATCGAGCTGTAAGACACTATCTCCATTAGAAGCCTCACTTGCAATCTCCAATCTTAAAGAGAGCCCACTTGGGGCTAGATTTTCAAAAAACGGATAAAAAAAACGACGGGCTGCTATCACAGCCATTATCGTAGCAATTTTAAAAAAGTGAGTCATTCTCCAAAAACACTCATGCAAATGAAGTTGACAGAGAGTAATGAAGACTCGCTAAATATGCATGTGCCCATCGCTTGCTATAGTGATGAGCATATGTGCAGAATAAACGAAAAAATTAAAAACCATAACAGCAATGGGAGAGATGCACAATCTCTCCTGCTGTCAACCGACACCCCCCCCCCAGCAGTGGGAGAGATGTCCAATGTCTTCTGCCACCAAACAACACCCTCCCCCGACTCCCCTGCAGCGGGAGAGATGCCCATCCAGATGCATTCAGGGAGGGGCCTAAGACTCTGATTGGCCCAGAAGCTTTAGGCTCCATCCATAGGAGGGACCTTAAACAACCTGGGCTATTGTGATATATCAGCTCAGTGAAAATAACCAAGGCCCAGATTCTCAAAACTTTAACGAGATAGCTAAACTGGTTTCCAGACGATTTAGCCTGCATGCATTTTAGCGGCGGATCATCAAAGCGGCTAATCTCGATCTTTAGCGAGCTTTACAGCAGTCTCCAACACTGCCATGCAAATTGGCTCTTCAATAATGAAATGAGCACTCTGGTGAATTCTTAAAAATTGCCAAGTCATTCTCCAAGAGCTGCATCAGCCTTTGGTGACAAAAATCAGCGACTGGTCCGGGGATGCCAGTAAAAGGACAGCATTGTTAAAGGTGCATCTTGTGGTGTGTGTTTTGACTGTGGTTAATGAAAAAAATAAAAAATTACATTAAGAAACATAAATTGTCATCTATTTTATTTTTTAGTAGGAATATTAAAAGCACGCTTGAGTGCATTTATTATAGCTCCCTATGGCAGCGGGAGAGATGCCCAGTCTTTCCCACTACAACCAACACCCCTCCAACTCCCCTCAGCAGTGGGAGAGATGCCCACGCTCTCTCATCCTCTCCTCCTTATTGTAACACTGCCAATACCTGGTCTTCAGGACATCAGTACAATGCTCACTACAACGCCTTTCGCTCTGCGACGTGCTTCCTCCAAGTAGGAAGTCCTGCTGGATCTCACTGGAACAAATATGGAACAAACTTGGCACAATAGTCAGTTCAGGGTTCAAACACAAAAACACTTTATTGTGTCCTGAAAAGGGGAGTCTGCCTCCGGGCAGTCCTGACTCCCAAAATACAACTCTTAGTCCATAAATCAAAATTATAGCAGAGTCTGAACAGCAGAGCACAGCTGCCACCTTACTTCAGGTAAGCAGAAAAAACAAAAGAAAAGAATCACAGTCCAAAAACACTGTTGACTAATAGTCCATAAAATATAAGTCCAATATGCTGCTGTCTTCAACTTGACTGGCCACACAGCAGTCGGACTAGCCGTCCTAGCAGCGTTCTACTCAAGCCCTGTAGTGTTCCAGGCTTGTGCCTCAATCAGTTTAACTTCTCTGATTGGGGGGAGGGGAACAGGAGCAAGCGAATCCACTATTAAAGGTTCTGTAAGACAGAACGCCACGAATGGCCCCACTAACCCACCTATATGGAACGTGGATTCTCCCCAACTTACTTCCTGCCCTCAGTAAAGTTATAACAGCTGCACAACCTAATAAACTTCAGGGAGACAGTTATCTGCAGCTTATAACAAAAACGTTTTTTTTCACACACACAGCACACAGCAGCCCTTGTCTCATTCAGTCCTCTAAACAGCTTGCTTTGCATACAATACAGGGAAATTACTACTGTTGCTTTCAAACTAGCCAGCCCTAGCACTTAGCTTAGATCCATACAGACATCTTCAGGCAACCCTTAGTCTGCACCCATTCCATGGGCTCTGGTGCTGTCAGCTGGCTGGCTTCACAGTCATTGTCACATTCTCTCATCTCAATATCCTGAGATCCAAGAGCCCCATCAGGTGAGTACTCCCCTCTAGCTGACCCAGGCAAGACTGACCCTCTTCTCCTGAGAGCAGCCTCTAAATGGCTCAAACGAGCCTGCCCTGATCTGAGAGAGGGAGGAGCTACCTGCCTTCCCTGCTTAGCATTTCCTGGGGTTTTAATTATCCTTTTCAGCTGGGGACTAGCAGAGGGAGAAGAATGCCTCAGAAGCTGTTCTAGGCTGTTCCCCTGTTCCTCCTCTACTCCCTTCACATGGTTTGTTTCAGCATTAAAGGGGAAGTCAGCAATTTCTTTTCTTCTGAGTATCCTAGGGCTAGCTTTAGCACTAGGATTGCTAGGCACGAGTCCACCTTTAGGTCTAGGATCGTGACATTATCTTATTTTCAGATGGCTAGCTGGAGGGATGCCTACTCCCTCTGGACCGTCTTCAAAATGTTGGACTTTCCCTACCCTGGTGCATCTTGGGATGCATCGGGGATAGGCCTGAGGCTCTGAATGTGCTGTTGCTAGTCTCAGACGTTTGATCAGAGGAGTAAGGTACTATCTGAAGTGTCATGTTTTGTTCAAAGAATTAAGAATTTGATCTTTTATTGGAATGTATAGCGCAAAACACATTAAGGGAATTGGGACTCTTCTGAATAGTTATATTGTTTTCACAGGTATGTCAGCAAATAGAAAAGAAAAATTTATGAAGCTATTGCTCTGCTTCTTGAAGTAGCATCTGCAAAACATGACTCGTGTTGAAGCCGGTTTATATCATCTATTTTCTTCACAGATAAGTGTTTGATTTTCAATTTAAACAAGCTAAAGAAAATCTTATATTAACATCGTGCAGCTACTTGAAGCCTCATCGCTCTTATTGAGATGTGCTATGATTAGAGAACATTATGCATCACTGGTAAAAAATACTGTATGGCGCCATGTGAATATTATCTATGAGCAAATTTAAATTGTATTTTAAATGTTTAAAGTGCATTGTTGAATATAATTGTTTTGGGTACGGGTACACAATTTCTGATAGCATTTGCTTTGAGCCCTGACCTATTGATTGGTTCAAATTCAAAATCCCCTTTTCTTTTTTGGAATTAGCTTTTATATTCAACTTTCTTCAATTTTTCTGCTTCCTTCTCAAATTTATCTACTGTTCCATGTCTTCCCTTCCCATATATCTGCATGCACCATCTCCTCCCTCTCTTTGCCCTTCCCCTTTCCTCTCCTCCATCCATGTGTACCATCTCCTCCCTCTTTCTTCTCCCCTATTCCCATCTTTTCTTAAATAGCATTTCTTGCATCACTCTTCCCTTCCCCACCCATCCCATCCATGTGCACCATCTCCTCCCTCTCTCCCCTCTTCCTCTCCATCCCCGTGCAGCATCTCCTCCCTCTTTCTTCCCCTCTGGTAGTCTGACATCTTTCTCCACTCCTCCCCTCCTTCCTTTCCCTCCTCCCCCCTTTGTGGTCTCGCATCTCCCTGTCCTTCTCTTTCCCCTTTCACCGACCTCTCTCTCCTCCTTCCCTTCCTTGGTCTGGCATCTCTCTCTCCTTCCAGTAGTCCGACATTCTTTCCTTTCTCCCTTCTTGTGGTCTGGTATCTCCTCTTCTCTCCTCCCTACTATGGTCTGAAATCTCTGTCTTCCCTTTCCCTTCCCCAGAGATGTCATCTCTTTTCTTTCCTCTCTGTCCCCACAGTCCAGCATTTCTGCAAAGACCCTTCCCTCCATGCGATCTCCCAGTGACCCCCTTGCATTCCTCCTCTCTACGGAATCCAGTAAGGCAGCTATTCTTGCAAAATTAAAAATTTTGCAGAATAATTTTGGAAATTCTGTGCATGGTATTGTAAAACTCTGCATCTTTATTTGTAATTTCCCTAATAAAAAGGCTTAAATCACTTCCCCAGCTTCTTCCTTCATGGGTAATATTTCTCTCCAGGTTCCACCCTACACAGTTTTTTCTCTCACTCTAACTTAAACATAAGAACATAAGCAATGCCTCTGCCGGGTCAGACCTGAGGTCCATCGTGCCCAGCAGTCCGCTCACGCGGCGGCCCAACAGGTCCAGGACCTGTGCAGTAATCCTCTATCTATACCCCTCTATCCCCTTTTCTAACAGGAAATTGTCCAATCCTTTCTTAAACCCCAGTACCGTACTCTGTCCTATTACGTCCTCTGGAAGCGCATTCCAGGTGTCCACCACCCGCTGAGTAAAGAAAAACTTCCTAGCATTTGTTTTGAATCTATCCGCTTCCAATTTTTCCGAATGCCCTCTTGTTCTTTTATGTTTTGAAAATTTGAAGAATCTATCTCTCTCTACTTTCTCTATGCCCTTCATGATCTTGTACAGGGGTGCCCAATACGTCGATCGCGATCGACCAGTAGCTCAGGAAGGCAACGTGAGTCGATCGCGGAGCCCATCCCGGGCTCCGTGATAGACTCGTGTTGCCGTCCTGATCTACGGGCCGATCAGCCTTCCTCTCCAGTGTTCTCCCTAGGGCCTTTTAGCTGGGAGGTCCGCCCAGCTGTCATCTGCCGCTGCTGAACATTAAAAAACCCCCAAAAAAACCGGCTTGGAGATTTCAGCCCATAGCGAACTTATGCTCCGGGCTCTAACGTGTGCGTGCCGGCTTCTCTTCTCTTCCCTCTGAAACCGGAAGTTATGTCCCGGGGGGGGGGGGGGGGGGGGGGGGGAGAAGGGAAGCTGGCACGCACATGTTGAGAGCCCTGAAGCAAGCGTTCGCTACGGGCTAATGCGGGAGACAGGTTAGTGAAGCATTTGTTCTTCTTCCTGCCGGGTCCTGCCTACTTTCTGTTTCCGCGAAGGCAGGACCCGGCAGCATTTCCCCCAATAGGTTGATCACGATCTTGGGCTGATCAATTCTGCCGTCGGGAAGAGGAATGCTGGTTGGCCGAAGCAGGGAGAACTTGGGGCCTGTTATTGGTGGCGTTTGGGTCCTGGTCCCCGATGGCAATGGCAGTGGCAGTGGCTTGGGGGAGGGCAGGGAGAAAGAAAGAAAAAGGGCAGGCAGGGAGGCAGAAGGAAAGAAGAGAAACAGAAAAAAAGAAAGGGAGGCAGAGAGAAAGAAAGGGCAGGGAAGAGGAAGGAAAAGTTGGGGGAAGGAATGAGGTCTGGAGGAGAGGAAGCATACAGGCTAAAAGAAGGGAAGAAAGATTGTATGCACAGTCAGAAGAAGAAAGTGCAACCAGAGACTCATGAAATCACCAGACAAGGTAGGAAAAATGATTTTATTTTAAATTTAGTGATCAAAATGTGTCTGAATTTATATCTGCTGTCTATATTTTACACTAAGGTCCCCTTTTACTAAACCGCAATAATGGTTTTTAGCGCAGGGAGCCTATGAGTGTCGAGAGCAGCACTGGGCATTCAGCGCAGCTCCCTGCGCTAAAAACTGCTATTGTGGTTTAGTAAAAAGGGAGGGGGGTATTTGTCTGTTTTGTATGGTTGTTACTGAGATGATAGTGCATAGAGTCATCTGCTTTGACCTCTTTGAAAAGCCCTGGAATAGGAATGATAATTAACATTTTCTATGCGTACAGTGTGCTTTGTGGTTTTTTTTTTTATTTTATTGTTGGTAGATCATTTTGACTTGGTCATTTAAAAAGTAGCTCGCAAGCCCAAAAAGTGTGGGCACCCCTGATCTTGTAGGTTTCTATCATGTCTCCTCTGAGTCTCCGCTTTTCCAGGGAGAAGAGCTCCAGGTTCTACCCTCCCCCACATTGATTTAGCTTGAACCCTTTCTCTTCGCCCCCTAGGTTTCAAGTTTCAAGTTTATTAAGTATTTGATTAATCGCTTACTCAAATATCTAAGCGATGAACAAATCTTTCAATTTACAGATAATACAGGGGTTATAAAAAACAGATGAACACTGAAGAAAACATTTTAAATTAATGACTAACAAAATAAACAGAAAAAGAAAACAAAGGGAAAGGCTGGGTAATGAAATACAATAATAATGATAGAAAGAAGGACAATAATGGTAAAAAACAAGAGGAGGGAAATAAAAGAAGTAGTAGCCTTATGAAAATAAGCGAAAATAGGCTGGGACTCCTAAATATCATTAAGAATCTTTGAAAAGAAAGCTCTTAAGTTTACTTTTAAATTTATCTAAGTTCTTTTCTTCTCTGAGATAAATAGGGAGGGAGTTCCAAGTTTGAGGAGCTGTAACAGAGAAGATATAGTGCTGCCGTGTATTAATAACTTTAAGTGCGGGCGTAACTAATAGATGTTGATCAATAGATCTCAATGATCTGATTGGGGTATAAGGGATCAATAACTTGTAAATGAAAGCTGGGGTTTTATATAACAGGGATTTGAAAGTAAGTAGATTTAGTTTATATTGAATTCGATGCGCAACTGGAAGCCAGTGTGCTTTCTTAAGAAGAGGAGTGACGTGATCAAATTTCCTTGCTTTCATTATGAGTTTAATTGAGGTATTTTGAATGATCTGCAAACGTCTAATTTCTTTTTGAGTTATTCCCATAAGTAAAGCATTACAATAATCAATTTTCAAAATAATCAGGGAATGAATTAGTACATTAAGAGACTTTGGGCATAGAAATTTGGATAGTGAACGAATTTGGCGGAGTCTGTAAAAGGAAGATTTAACAATATTACTAATATGATTATGGTAAGTCAGTTTTTCATTGAAGACCACCCCTAAGATTTTGATATTACTTATTAGTTGTAAGGCAGTACCTTTAATCGAAATTGGAAAAGAAACTTTAGAACTATCTTTCCAAAGGAAAAACATGATGTTTGATTTATTAACATTGAGGGCTAATCTGTTTGTGTCGAGCCACTGATGAATCTCCTCAAGTTTCCTGTTAATTTCTAATGTTTCTGCGGGGTTGGTGGGGTCAAGTGGATGCAAAAGCTGAATATCATCTGCATAAGCATAAGCGGTAAAGCCAATATCTTGGCAGAGGGTCATATTATTATTATTATAAGTGGTGCAAGAAAAATATTAAACAAAAGTGGTGAAAGAATGGACCCCTGTGGAATACCATATGTTACTGAAAAACTTTCTGAAGTTGAGTTATTGAAGGATACATTTGAAGTGCGATTTTCAAAATAAGATTTAAACCAGAGGAGAATCTGATCTGTAATGCCAATGAGAAGGTTATGGTCAATCGTATCAAACGCAGATGAAAGATCAAGAGAGATCAGAAGGACTGATGTATGGTGATCTAAAAAGTAAAGTTAGGCAGTGGTTAGGCCAATCAGTGAATGTTCAGTGGAATGATACTGTCTAAAGCCCTTTTGGTTAGGATGTAAAATGTTTGTTTTTTCTATGAACGTGGATACTTTATTAAATACCACCTTCTCAATTAACTTTGCCAAGAAGGGGATATTTGCGATTGGCCTGTAATTGGATTTTTCTTCAGAACTAATTTTTTGGTCTTTAATAATGGGTCGAATGACTGCTTCTTTCCATGCTGTAAGCATTACGCTTTTTTGAAGGATGAAGGGCCCGAAAATGGTAAAATAGCATTTGAGAATAAAAGGGGGGATAGAATCCACTTGAGAGCCCTTGGTATTAATGGTTTTGATAAGGGATTCAATCTCTGAAAGATTTGGTAAATTAAATTGGGAACATTTTGAGGATAGTGAGAATCTTGAATCAGTTTGATCCTGATCTGATATGGAATATAGATTCATAGTAAAAAATTTTCCTAATACTGTTAACCTTCTCTATAAAGTAGGTAGCAAGTTCCTGGGCGGTGGGCAGGTTATTAGTTTGATTAGAAATTGATTTTAGAATGGAGTAAAGTGCAGAAACATTTTTAGCTTTCAGAATTAGTCCTGAATAATATTTCATTGTTGCCTGGTTTATTTTTAGTTTATATAGATTAGAATGTTCTTTATATTTTTCATGGTTGATCTGGGTCTTATTTTTTCTCCACCTACGTTCTAGTGAATGAAGCTGTTTTTTAATAAGGGCCAGTTCTACCGTAAACCAAGGATTTAATTGTTTTTGAGTGGAAATTAATCTTGTTTGAGTCGAAGCTAACTTATCTAATAGATGTCTTGTGGATAAATCCATTGGACTAGAAAATCGTCCAAAGAGCTGGCCTTAAGGTCTGAAAGATTTAGTTTAAAAACTGAAGTAACTGAGTCAAAAGAAAAGTTGTTAAAATCTCTATACTTAACAGTATGAGGAATATTATGCGCTTTGTGAAGTGAAGTTATGTGAGTTATCGAAATTAGAAAGTGATCAGACCCACGGAACTGGGAGGCAGGGTCCTGTCAGGTAATTGCCAGTTGCAGAAGAAGAAATCAAAACCATGTCAATTGTATGTCCTGCTTGGTGCGTTGGGACTGTTAGTACTGGACAAAAATCAAGTTGGTTGATATAAGATAGGATTTCTTTAGTGTAAATATTACTAGGTTCAAAATGAATATTAAAATCACCTAAAATCAATGGATTTGAAGAGGAAGATCCAAAATCAAACAAAAGTGACTGTAATTGAGCAAAATTATCTCGACTAATAGGGGGAGCTAAATAAAGAAGAAGTACGTCATTCTCTCCCCTTAGGCTCCAACCCCTACCTCTTTGAGGTTTTTTTTTCTCTTTACCTCCATATTACTATGTTTTCCTCTTGGACAATGTAGCATAAGTGACTGTGCATTAGACGAATTCTTCCTCCTCTGCTGGCCTGGAGCCACGACTTAGTTGAACCATACGAGACTCTGTACAACAATTGAAGCCAGGCCAGGCCAGTAGAGGAGGTTAAAATGGTCTGATGTATAGCTACTTGTTTCTTCCTTATGCCACATGATCCAAGAGAACAGGGTAAGTCTGGTGGGAGAAGGGGGATTTGTATGAGCAGTTTATGGATGTCACCAGCGGGAGACAGCGTATCCAGATTGTTCCCGAAGAGAGGCAGCGTGGGAGCCCTGCTCCGCCCCTCTCCCTGACCGAAAGGGAACATCTAAAAGAGCACAGCAGCCAGCCGGGCCCCCTTTCAGGCCACCAGCGGGAGACAGCGTATCCAGATTGTTCCCGAAGAGAGGCAGCGTGGGAGCCCTGCTCCGCCCCTCTCCCTGACCGAAAGGGAACATCTAAAAGAGCACAGCAGCCAGCCGGGCCCCCTTTCAGGCCACCAGCGGGAGACAGCGTATCCAGATTGTTCCCGAAGAGAGGTAGCGTGGGAGCCCTGCTCCGCCCCCCTCCCTGACCAAAAGGGAACATTTAAAAGAGCACAGCGCCAACGGCGCTCAGCCGTTCGGCGCGCCTTTGTGAAGCGCCTGCAGTGATGACAGTTGGATTCTGAAGCTAACAAAATAACAGGCTCCAATCAGCAGGAGCACACCAGCACTTTACGAGAGCGATGGAGGACCCAGGATCCCAGAGGTACTTTCCGGTATACTGCACAGAGTGCAATATGTACGACTACCTCCCCTTGGGAAGGCGGGAGTACATATGCAGTCGGTGTCAGGAACTGGAAAGCCTGAGGATGGAGGTCAGCAGATTGAGGGTCAGGGTCCAGGGACTGGAGGGACTGCGCACCACAGAGGAGACGAGCTGGTCAACCCAGAACACAGACGGAGCAGGCCCCATTGTGGACCAGGTGAGAGACCTCGAGAGATTCATCGAGGAGGCCTATAGGAAGGTGGAGGAACGGGACCAGCAGCTGCACAGACGGATGTCGGCAGATGAGACCCAGGATCCACAAGGCGACACCGGGGAAGGACCTAGCGGAGGAACCACGCAAGAGGAGGAGACCGCGACTCACCGGGACCCCGAGGGAGAGACACCGCACTACAACAAGGACACAGACCTGAGGCAGAGGAGGTTGCTGAGGAAAGGGAAGTCTGCTATTGTGGTGGGAGACTCGATCTTGAGAGAGGTAGACAGTCACGTAGCTGGAGGAAGGGAGGACCGGCTAGTGACTTGTCTCCCAGGGGCCAAGATACGAGACATCACTGATAGGATCGAGAGGATCCTGGACGGAGCAGAGACAGAGGAGACTGCGGTAATAATCCACGTCGGAACGAATGATGTGAGCCGGAGGAACTTCAGCATGGCCACACTGACTGACCAGTTCAGGGTCCTGGGACGAAAGCTGAAGCGGAGCACACGGAGGATAGCATTCTCGGAGATCCTGCCTGTACCGAGAGCAGATGCAAAGAGGCAGGCAGACCTCCAGGCTGTGAATGCATGGTTGAGGAGATGGTGCCAGGAGGAGGGCTTCCACTTTGTGAGGAACTGGACGTCCTTCTGGGGAAAGAGCAAGCTCTACTGGCGAGACGGCCTGCACCTGAGCACAGCGGGAACTAGACTACTGGCAGCCAGTGTGAGGAAGGAGATCGAGAGGACTTTAAACTGAGGAGAGGGGGAAAGCCGACAGCTGATCTGATGTTGACGCTTCGGACAACAGTATCCAGAACAGATGCTGAACAGGCTGACTGCAGGGAGGAAGCAGAGGGACCGGAGGATCTTATGATCAGACAGCGAGGGAAACATCAGGTAAAGGGAGCTTGCTGGGAGAAGACTAAGGGGCATGGAGACACAGGGGGACTGGGTGGCACGAGGGCGAAAGCTGAGGGCAATATAGAGGTACCACAAGGTGAGGGGGATCAAACAGAGGCTCAAGGGATGATAGCCCAGGAGGGGGCCGGTAGGGCTAGAAAACCCAGAGGAAAAGCGGGGAAGTCGGGTGGCGGGAATGTGGGGAAGCTGAAAGCTAAGAGGGTAAAGGCTGAGGTCAAAGCAGAAGCACAGGGAACGGGAGAACTGCCCGAAATCCAAGGGCAGGCGGCCCAGGTAAATGCAGAGGTGGAGGAAAAACGACGGGACCTACGGGACCTGCGGTGCTTATACGCAAATGCAAGAAGCCTCATGGCCAAGATGGGTGAACTAGAAGTCGTGGCCAAGGGGGAGGACCTAGATATAATTGGAATTGCAGAAACCTGGTGGACAGAGGAAAATCAATGGGATGTGGCGCTGCCGGGGTACAAGCTCTACAGGAGGGACAGGACCCACAAGAAGGGGGGAGGCATAGCACTATATATAAAGGACTCTATCCACTTGGTCGGGATGGATATGGCAATGAAGGCAGAGGGGCTGGAATCGCTATGGGTCAAATTGCCGGGAAACAAGGGTGCAGGCATAAAACTGGGGCTGTACTATCGCCCACCTGGTACGCCAGAAGGAGTCGGACACGACTTGGAAGCGGAATTGAGACAGGAATGCAGGACTGGAAGTGTAACAGTGATGGGGGACTTCAACTACCCGGGAATAGACTGGAGTACGGGTCACTCCAACTGCACTAGGGAAACAGGATTTGTAGAAGCTGTGAGGGACTGCTTCATGGAGCAACTAGTCAAAGAACCGACGCGAGGGGGTGCTACTCTTGACCTCATCCTAAACGGATTAGGGGGGCCTGCAAGAGGGGTAGAAGTGGGAGGACCACTAGGCAACAGTGATCACAACGCGATCAGATTCACATTAGACAAGGGGGACACCCATAGTAAGGAGGACCGCAACAACTGCGCTCAACTTCAAGAAAGGGAACTATGTTGCTATGAGGGAAATGGTGGGGAGGAAGCTCAGAAACATCTTTAGGATGGAGACTGTGGGAAGCGCCTGGACCCTATTCAGGGACACCCTGCAGGAAGCACAAAGAATGTACGTCCCAAGTTTCAGGAAAGGCTGCAAGAACAAGCGATCAAAGGACCCGGTTTGGATGTCAACTGAAGTAAAGAGGGCAATAAATGACAAAAAAGTATCCTTCCGGATATGGAAAAAGGACCCAACGGAGGAAAATCACCAGGCGCACAGGAAATGCCAAAAGGAATGCCACCAAGAGGTTAGAAAAGCGAAAGGGGAATACGAAGAGGGGCTGGCCAGGGAGGCGAAAAACTTCAAGGCATTCTTCAGTTACGTAAAGGGGAAGCGACCAGCGAGAGAGGAGGTGGGGCCGTTGGACGATGGGGATAGGAAGGGAGTGATTAAGGAGGATAAAGAGGTAGCTGAGAGGTTGAACACGTTCTTCTCGTCGGTTTTCACGAGCGAAGACACATCTAATATACCGGACTCAGAGGAGCTCATGAGTGGGGAACAGGCCGAAAAATTGGAGCACATAGAGGTAAGTAAGGAGGATGTCCTCAAACAGATAGACAGGTTAAAATGCGGTAAATCACCGGGCTCGGACGGGATCCACCCAAGGGTTCTGAAGGAACTAAGACAAGAAATAGCGGGCACAATCCAGCATGTTTGCAACCTATCCTTGAAAACTGGTGAGGTACCAGAGGACTGGAAATTGGCGAATGTCACACCTATCTTCAAGAAGGGATCGAGGGGTGACCCCGGGAACTACCGGTGAGCCTGACATCAATTATAGGGAAGATGGTGGAAGCTATGATCAAGGACAGCATTTGCGAGCACATCGAGAGGAATGGCCTACTGAGAACAAGCCAGCACGGATTCTGTAAGGGAAGGTCGTGCCTAACGAACCTTCTGTACTTCTTTGAGGGAATAAGCAGTCGGGTGGACAATGGGGAACCCATAGACATCATTTACCTCGATTTTCAAAAGGCTTTCGACAAGGTGCCACATGAAAGGCTGCTTAGGAAGCTGTGGAACCATGGGGTGGGAGGGGATGTGCACAGATGGATCAAGCACTGGTTGTCGGGTAGACTGCAGAGGGTCGGAGTGAAGGGCCAATATTCTGACTGGCGGGGAGTCACGAGCGGTGTGCCACAGGGATCGGTGCTGGGGCCGTTACTCTTCAACATATTTATCAATGACCTGGAAAAGGAGGCAAAGTGCGAGGTTATAAAATTTGCAGACGATACCAAACTGTGCGGTAGAGTTAGGTCCAGGGAGGAGTGTGAGGACCTGCAAAGGGACCTGGACAAGCTGGAAGACTGGGCAAACAAATGGCAAATGCGCTTTAACGTGGAAAAATGCAAGGTCATGCATATAGGGAAAAAGAACCCGTTGTTCAACTACAAATTGGGGGGGGCATTGTTGGGAGACAGCAGACTTGAGAGAGACTTGGGTGTGCTGGTGGATGCATCACTGAAGCCATCTGCACAGTGCGCAGCAGCCTCGAAAAAAGCCAACAGGATGCTGAGCATCATAAAGAGGGACATAACAACCAGGACGCGGGAAGTCATCATGCCATTGTATCGAGCGATGGTGCGTCCACATCTGGAATACTGCGTTCAGTATTGGTCGCCACACCTCAAGAAGGACATGGCGGTACTTGAGAGAGTCCAAAGGAGAGCAACGAAACTGGTAAAAGGGCTGGAACACTGCCCATACGCCGAGAGGTTGGATAGGCTGGGGCTCTTCTCTCTGGAAAAAAGGAGGCTCAGGGGAGATATGATAGAGACCTTCAAGATCATGAGGGGCATAGAGAGGGTGGATAGGGACAGATTCTTCAGACTGAAGGGGACAACAAGTACGAGGGGGCATTCGGAGAAACTGAAGGGACATAGGTTCAAAACAAATGCAAGGAAGTTTTTTTTCACCCAAAGGGTCATGGACACTTGGAATGCGCTACCGGAGGAAGTGATCAGGCAGAGTACGGTACAGGGATTCAAACAGGGATCGTGGGATACTGAGAGAGGTGCTGGGATGTAACACAGGTATAGAAAGCTAACCAGGTAATAAGTATAGAAACCCAACAGGTCGTGCATGTGCAAGACCGGAGGGTTAGGACTACGATGGGAAGATAGGACTTCAATGAGAAACCAAGGTGGCAAGGGAGCCCCTTCTGGTGATTCAGACAGGTCGTGACCTGTTTGGGCCGCCGCGGGAGCGGACTGCCGGGCAGGATGGACCTATGGTCTGACCCGGCGGAGGCACTGCTTATGTTCTTATGTGTGCTGCAAGGGGGATGGGATAAGAAACCTAACTTTTTTTGTTCTCTTCCCTGTAGAGAATTCTGCAAGGCAAAATTACAGAATTCTACACAAATTCTGCATTGTGCAGTGGTGCAGAATCCCCGGTTTACGAGTGTTTTGCCAGATGAGTAAAACACTCGAGCAAACTTTAACTCGCAAACCGAGCGTTGATTTGATAAGTGAGCGTGTCATACCACCCCACCCTGGGAACCGGCTTTTCTTTCCCCGCGGCCCACCCCCAAACCCTTACCTGCAGTGGACACCGGCATGCGCCAACCCACAGGATATATGTGTGCCGGTGCTGAAAGAGCCTGCCGCGAACTCTGGTGCTGAATGAGCCTGCTGCGAATTCTATGCAGGGCTACTGCGGGGCCTTGAGCATCTGAGCATGCTCAAGGCCGCCTGGCTCTCACCCTCTCCAAGATTCTTATGAGATTCTCAGAGAAGGCTCTCCGAGAATCTCATGAGAATCTTGGAGAGGGTGAGAGCCTGTAGGTTGGCACGTGCCGGTGTCCGCTGCAGGTAAGGGTTTTGGGGTGGGGTGGAAGCCAGCAACGCCAGTGGCCTCGGGGGAGAGGGAGGGGTCTGTTTTTGGGACATGGAACGAGTCATCCAAGTTTCCATTACTTCCTATGGGGAAACTTGCTTTGATATACGAGCACTTTGGTTTACGAGCATGCTTCTGGAACAAATTATGCTCACAAACCAAGGTACTACTGTATAAGTAAAACAGTATAAGTGAGACTGCCACAGATCTCAACACAGAAACTATATGCAAACAAATATCACACCCAGGGCAGGATTAATTCATTGAGGGCCCCTAGACACACAAGTCCACTGGGTCCCTTGCCCCACCCCACCCAACCATGCCCCACCCCCTTCCACACAACCCGCCTCGCCCCCATTTATTTATCCATTTTCTTATTTACTTCTTTATTTCCACTTTATTTCTTTAAGTTTAAAATTCAAAACAAACAACAAAGATTACCATACCAGTGCCAGTGTAGTTTTTTTTCTACGCAAACTCCAAACATCTCTGACCAAATCCCCCCTTCCTTCCTAGAGGAAGAGATCTTCAGCTGGCAGGGCTTTGGGAAGCCCACCAATATATATTTTGCATTTGAGCAGGAGGCAGGGAGAGAGTGGGGAGAAAATTTGGTAACCACCCACTTTGGGCTCAGTGCCACTGCCCACCCTTCCAATCTGCTATCTGCAAATAAATAAACCCACAAAAAAGCGAACATATTTGCAAAAAGGTCCCTGTATAGAATAACGCAACTGTAAGCAATAACAAATTTAAAATATGTAGACAAAAAATTAAACCTGAAGAAGCCATATGCTGCATAAAGTGCAGCACTAGAGAAAGAGAAACAATACTCTAAACTTTGGAAAAGAAAACAGTGTAAATTTACTGTAAAAATGCGTTTTCTGTTCATAAAATTAAAAATAAAATTATTTTTTCTACTTTTATTGTCTGCCCATTTTGTTCATGTTTATCCCAGTTTCTGCTTTCTTCTGCCTTTTCTTAATTTTCTTTCCAAGGTCTTCAGTCTATCTGCCACTTCCTGTCTTCTACCTATTACTCCAATATCCAGAACCTCCTTTTTCTTCTTACTGCATCAACCCCGTGTCCAGCATCTCCCACCTGTCTTCCTACTCATGGCATGTCTGCTTTTTCCCGTCACCCTACAATCTCCATGTCCAGCATCTTCCTGTGTTCTTTTTATCTTCCTTATCTGATATAGCAGCTCTTTTCTCCCCGTTGCTGAGCCAGTCAGCCAGCCAACCTACCATCTTCCCCATCCCATTCCGGTACCTCCCCTCTTTTCCCCATCTTAATCCAGCAGATACCTTCCATCACCCTACTCCCTCCATTCCTTATTCAGCATCTTCTGCTTGTCTCCCTATTCCCCCTTCACCATGTCCAGCATATCCCCTCTGTCTCCCTACTCCCTCTACCCGTGTCCAACATCTTACTTCTGTCTTCATACTCCACCCTCGTGTTCAGCATTTTCCATGTCTCTCTGCCCCCTGCAAAGTCCAGCATCTATCTTTGTGTCCCTATTCTTCTAACTCCCACCTAGTTCCAATACCTATCCTCCCCCAAAGGAATCCACCATCTCCCTTCTGTCACACCAATCCCCCCCCCCCCCGGATCTACCATCCCCTTCCCACAACATGTATATCACATTTTTCCCTCTCCTCATAATCCAGCATCTCTTATTCCCTCCCTTGGCTTGCTGGCCGATCCACTCTTCCAGCACTCGATTGCTATCAGCCCTGCCTTCAACCCTGGTCCTGCTAAACTGGGCAGCATTAACAAAGACAAAACATACCCTACCTTCAAACTGTGGTCCCGCTAAATCAGACAGCAAAAATGAAGACAGAAGCTGCGGGACCTTTCCTCTTGCCTGCATTGCTATTCGCTATAAGCTCTACCAGTCTCAACTCTGCCCCTCAAAACCAGGAAGTCACTTCAGAGGAAGGGGGGGGGGCGGGATCAAGATCAGCAGAGCCTATAGTGATGCAGGCAAGAGGAAAAGTCCCGCAGCTTCTGTCTTTGTTTTTGCCATCCGTTGTAGCAATACCGCAGCCGAAGCCACGGCTGATGGCAGCTAAGTGAGCTGCCTGGATTGTAGGGCCCCCTTGAGCTGTTGAGCCCAGGGCAGCTGCCCTGGAAGGGGAAGGGGAAGAGATGCCCTGATAGCCTGTTTGCCTTTCTCTAACGCCGGTGTGCCCCCCTAATGTTTTTGGGCCCGAGGCACGTGCCTACAGGGCCTACCCTTTAATCCGGCCCTGATCACACCTCAGTACAGAACAAGGGATCCCAAATTAAGAAATAGAAATATGAAGACAAAAATTGAACTGAGAGCCCCAAAAAGTTAAGCTCAGCATTAGAGAATGACATGGTAGCTGTTACCCCTGGTTAGCCACAGGTAACCTGCTGAAACGGTGGAGGGGGGGGGGGGGAAGTGCTCATTGCAGGCACGGGGACAAGGCCATCCACCGCCTGGTGGAGCGGTGAATGGCCTTGTCCCCGCAGTTAAGGGAGGGAACGTGCACGGTCACATAAGAACATAAGAATTGCCGCTGCTGGGTCAGACCAGTGGTCCATCGTGCCCAGCAGTCCGCTCCTGCGGCGGCCTCTAGGTCAAGGCCAGTGCCCCAACCAAGACTAGCCCTACCTGTGTACGCTCCAGTTCAGCAGAAACTCATCTAACTTTGTCTTGAATCCCTGGAGGGTGTTTTCCCCTATGACAGCCTCCGGAAGAGCGTTCTAATTTTCCACCACTCTCTGGGTGAAAAAGAACTTCCTTACGTTTGTACAGAATCTATCCCCTTTTAACTTTAGAGAGTGACCTCTTGTTCTCCCTACCTTGGAGAGGGTGAACAACCTGTCTTTATCTACTAAGTCTATTCCCTTCATTATCTTGAGCGTTTCAATTATGTCCCCTCTCAGTCTCCTCTTTTCAAGGGAGAAGAGGCCCAGTTTCTCTAATCTCTCGCTGTACGACAACTCCTCCAGCCCCTTAACCATTTTAGTCGCTCTTCTCTAGACCCTTTCGATTAGTACCATGTCCTTCTTCAAGTACGGTGACCAGTGCTGGATGCAGTATTCCAGGTGGGGTCACACTATGGCCTGGTACAGCGGCATGATAACCTTCTACGCTCTGTTTGTGATCTCCTTCTTAATCACTCCAAGCATTCTGTTTGCCCTTTTTGCCACCACCGTGCATCGCGCGGACGGCTTCATCGATCCCCTTATGTATAATTACAATTATACATAAGGGGGTCATTAGACTTAAAAGGGAGGGTCAATGGTGTGGGCAGACTTGATGGGCTGTAGCCCTTATCTGCCGTCATCTTTCTATGTTTCTAAGTACTCCCAAGCCTCTTTCCTGGGGGTCTCTCCAAGTACTGCACCAGACATACTGTATTTGTGTACAAGATTTTTGTTACCAACATGCATCACCTTACACTTGTCCACGTTAAACTTCATTTGCCATGTCGCAGCCCATTTCTTGACGTGTTTATGTCCTGTTGCAGGTCTTCGCAATCCTCCTGCTTCTTCACTACTCTGAATAACTTTCGTATCGTCTGCAAATTTAATCACCTCGCTCATCGTTCCAATTTCCAGGTCATTTATAAATATGTTGAAGAGCACCGAACCCTGAAGCACTCTACTGGTGACGCTTTTCCAGTACGAGTATTGTCCATTTATCCCCACTCTCTGTTTTCTATCCGCCGACCAGTTTTTGATCCACGTGTGTATTTCACCCTCAATACCAAGGCTCACAATTTTTCAAAGCAGTCGTTCATGCGGGACCTTGTCAAACGCCTTCTGAAAATCCAGATATACAATGTCAACCGGGTCACCTTTGTCTATCTGCCTGTTAACTCCCTCGAAAAAGTGCAGCAAGTTTGTCAAGCAAGATCTTCCTTTGCTGAAGCCATGCTGGCTGGTTCTCATCAGATTGTGTCTGTCAAGGTGGTCACCAATCGCGCACAGCAGCCTCCCTCCTTCCTACCTACCGGACTAATCTATCTCCTTCCCTCCCCTTTACCTTCGCGGCACGTTAGTTTCTAGAGTAACTTGCTCAAGCTGCCGGAGCCTGCCTGCAGTCGTGTGCATCTGTGGGTGGAAGCTTCTCTAACACAACTTACGGTTGCATCAGAGGAGAAGCTTCCGCCCACAGACACACGCGACTGCAGGCAGGCTCCAGCAGCTTGAGCAAGTTACTCTGGAAAGTAACTTAAAATGCGCCGTGAAGGTAAGGGGGAGGGAGATTCTCGAACCACGTGAGGGGTGCTGAAGGGCGGTGAGGTGGCGAGAGGGAAGGGTGATGGTGGAAAAGAAAGGAACAGACATTGAAGGGGGGTGGAGAGGAACAGACGCTGAAGGGAAAAATGGGGAAAAGAGTGGGGAGAAGACGCTGAAGGGAAATGGGGAACAGAAAGTGGGGAGAAGACGCTGAAGGGAAATGAGGAGAAGACGCTGAAGGGAAATGGGGGAACAGAGAGTGGGGAGAAGACGCTGGAAGGAAAGAAGGCAGAGATGCCAGACTATGGGGGGAGCAGAGGGAAGAAGATGGGTGCCAGACCAATTGGGGGGGGTGAAGGGAGAGGCACAGTAACAGAGCAAATAGAAGACGCAAAGAGAAGACAGACAGTGGATGGAAGGAACTGAATGAGAAGATGATTTCAGCCATCTCCAAAATTAAGATTTTCAACAGTTCTCTTATTCGACCTCATCTCCGCCAGCAATCCTCTTCTTCCTACCCTCCTTATGTACTTCCCTTTTATGTACTTTTTCTTTAAAATTGTATTTCCTCCCCTCTTTCCTACTGTTTCCCGTGGCTTTAAAAAGCAAATACCCAAGTAGGTCTGGTAACGAATTATGTATATGTGATTTTTCTAAAATCATATTTTTACCTTTTGTACAACGCTTTGTATTTTGGTAAAGCGTTCAATCAAATAATATAAATAAACTTGAAACCAGAAACCAGACAACAAAAATAGAAAAAAAATTTCTATTTAATTTATTTTATTTTTTGCTTTAGGATAAAGTAGTATATTAGTTGTGTTGATAAAAACTTATAAACAAAGCTCTTCCAGCTAACATTTTTTTTTTTTTAAATTCAGCAGCAAGAACTTTGATTTATAAGGAAGGAATAAGCTAAATATTGCAGTACTGAGGCTTGTATGGATGCTGCGGGGATAGTAGTCACGGGGATGGGGTAGTGGTTGCGGGGATGGGGCGGAGACAGGGACTGTGGTTGCGGGAACGGGGCGGTTACGGGGACAAATTTTTTTCCCCATGTCATTCTCTACTCAGCATATACTGCCAAACTGGAAATAAATGCAATTAATTTTGTACCAAACACAATACATAAGCATCTGTGATACACAATTCCCAAAGCTAACATTCTAGTTAATAAATTAAAAATAAAACACTTTTTTCTACCTTTTTGTGTGACTTGGCATTTTATTTTTCTGTCACATTGGACCTAGTTTCTCTTTTTTGCTTTCCTGTTTTCGGCTAATTCTGTTTCCAGCAGCCGCTGTCCATTTGATATTTCTCCTCTTGTCTTGTTACATTCCTTCACTATACCTGTCTCACCAGTATGGCTGTTCTTATCTATTCACTCAAATGTCACTCATGCTTTATTCTTTTTCACTTTTAAGCTAATCAATTTTCTATCTCCTTCTCTTATCCCCTAACTGTTACATTTCCCATCTTCCTATTCCCTTTTATCTGCTCCCCATTACCTCATTTCTACCCTCTGTACTCATTATTCTCCCCTCGCTCATCTCCTTCACAGCTCTCCCACTTGGATCCATCATTTTTGCAACACCTTCCTTGTCCTTTACTCCACCTTTGTAACCCAGCATTTCTTTCCTCTCTCTCCCTCAAGTCCAAGATCTCTCCTTCCTGCTCTTCTACCCCCTTCTCCCAAATCAGCCATCTCTCCCTCCCTCCTTCCTTCCCCCTTGCCCCGAGTCCATAAACCTTCCACCTTTCCCTATCTCTCTTCCCCTCACTGCTATCTCTGAATCGTTCATCTCCCCCTCTCCTGCCATCTCTGTCCTCCCCCAAGTCCATCTCTACCTATCCCCCTTCTACCTCTCTCTGCCATCTCTCCTTTTCCCCCTTCTAGCTCCTCTGTCCTACCCCCTTCCATCTCACTAAACTGACATTTCCCACTCCATCCCTGAGTCAGACATCTTTCCCTCCTTTTCTCACTCGAGCCCAACATCTCTCCCTTCTCCCATTCCCTCCCCCAAATCCAATCTCTCTCCCTTTCTGCCTTCTAACCCTCTCCCTAATATAACATGTTTCAGGAAGGGCCTTCTTTCTAGCCCCCCCCCCCCCCGAGTTCAATATCTATCTTTAGACAGCACTTTGGCATCTTGGCTCTCTCTTCAGTATCACTTCCTGGCATCTAATCCTTTCACCCTTCTCCCCTCCTAATCAGCATTTTTCCCAATGACTCCTGCCCGGAAGCATCTACCTTTAATTTTGTTGTAAAAGTTGCCAGGCAGTGGCAGCAATTCACAGAGCTACCTTGCTGCCGGCCCCGGTGTCTTCTCTCCACAGCAGCCTGCCCTCTCTGACAACTTCCTGTTTCCGCTGGGGCTGGCCACGGTAGAGAGAAGACGCGGGACCAGTGGCCGGAAAGCTCTGTGAACCGCTGCAACCACCCGGCAATCTTTACAACAAGTTAAAGGTAGACACAGGAGGGATGGGAAAAATGCTGATTAGGGGGAGAAGAGTGAAAGGATTTGATGCTGGGAAGGAGTGCAGCAGAGAGAGCTGACCAGCCGGTAGGCTAGTTGTCATCAAGATGACGCTCCCTCAAGAGTGCCGCCTGAGGTCTCTGCCTCAGTTAGCCTCATTAGAGGGCTAACCCCTGCTTATGGGTCATCATTTTCCTCTTCTTTTACTTTTAAGCAGCAATTGAACTCATTTATTATCTATTCTTACACTGATTTGAAGTCACTGTAGGAAACTGTTGGCTTCAGGATGTCTTTGATTGCGATGATGTTGTCATGTTTGAAGTGTTTCAAGATTTTCAGCTCTCGTAGTGTGCGCTTCGCATTTGTAACCACATCAAAGGCATTTGGTATTTTCTTTATGGCAACCTGCTGACCTGGGTGTAGGGGAGAAAACAAAAGTGCTGCTGAATGTTAACATTTTACTTTTGATGTGAATATATTATAATTCGTATTTTACCTATTTGGGTATGTATGTGTTTGGGTCACTGGGTGGTGTGGGAGACTGCGTGGGAGGCAAATAACTAGGTGTGATGTGTGAGCAGGTGGAAGAAGTGTACATTTATATAACTGGGATCTCTGTGTACAGTGTTGAAGGGGAAATATGTGGATTACGTTAAGTACAAATCACAAGAAGTCAATGGCCACAAGGAAAGTACATTAGGACCACCAATATTTTTTTTTATCCCATTAGCCCAGCAAGCACAGAAATAACACACTCCTCCAGTCATCCATTACATTCAAGGAAGACCCCCTCCTTCCCCAATCAGTCAGCTCACTCACAACAGCATTTTTTATATAGATACAAGATAATGAAATGAGTAACATTGCTATTGTCAGATCTATGAAGGCCCTGAGTGGAATGAGCTTTGAGAAATTCCAGAACAGGCTTTTTTTGGAAAAGGTACGCCGAAGCGATCGCCTCCTTGATCCAGTGCGCCTTATGAGGACCCACTAAGAGGACAAAAAGATGATCTGACTCACAGAACTCCTGGGTCCGTTGAACATAAGAGCAAAGGACCCTAAGGACATCTAACTTGCACAACTACCTCTGCTCCATTGAGCCCTCCCAACTACCCAAGACCAGGAGGACCATGACCTGGTTGACATGAAATGGTTATACCCCCTTCAGAAGAAAGGAGGGAACTGGCCGCAGCACGACTCCCTCCTTAGAGAACTCCAGGAAGGGAGGCCTACACAAAAAAAACCTGCAGTTCTGAAACGCATCTCGCAGAAGTAATGGCCACCAAGAATACCGACTTAAAAGTAAGGTCCTTCAACATACAGGCATCAAGAAGCTTAAATGGAGGATGCACAAGCACGGATAGAACTAGTTTAATATCCCAGGCAGGAACCAACGGCCGAAATGGTGGCTGGAGCAATTTTGCAGCTCTCAAGAACCGAATCACAGCCGGAGAAGGAGCCAAAATGCTTACCATGCAAGAGACTGTGAAAGGAAGACAAAGAGTCAATCTGCACCCAAAGGGAAGACCAGGCAAGGCCTCGCTTCAGGCCATCCTGCAGAAACTCCAGGATGTGAGGCAAAGCAGCTTAAAGGGGAACCATGTCACATGCGGAACACCACTCTTCAAAAAGATGCCAAATACGGACCTGAGAGGAGGAAATTCTCCGAGACCCTAAGAGAATGGAAAGCACCTTATTCAAATATCCCTTCTTCCCGAGGTGAGCCCTTTTGAAAGCCAAGCCTAAGACAAATGGAACCCGGAACGAACCATGGAATGGGACCCCGAGACAAAAGATCGGGCGAAAGGGGCAGCAGGAGGGGATCTGCCACTAGCAGATTAACCAGATCTGAAGAAGAACTTTGCCCACCAGAGGCCACAGAAGGAAAGATATACAGCAGGCCGCCCATCAGCCAAGCCTGCACCATCCAGCCCCTCAGCCTGGCAATCCCTTCGGCGACTGAAGAAACTTAGCGCTTTGGCGTTCACAATCGTGGCCATGAAAGCCAAGATCAACCGACCCTAAGACTGAATAATCAACTCGAAGGCTTCCAGCCCGAGACACCATTACCCGGGATCTAGCGCATGACAGTGAGAAAATCCGCCTGGACACTGTTTACACCGGCAATGAGGGAAGACAAGATGTCCTGAAGATGAACCTCTGCCCGGTCCATGAGCAGAGACGTCTCCAGCGCCACCAGATGATTTGACATAGGCCACCGCTGTGGCAGTATCTGAGAGAACTCAAACTGACTTGCCCTCCAGTAAGGACTGGAATTCCACCAATGCTATCTGAATGGCTTTAGTCTCCAGAACATTGATCGACCAGGACGCCCCCACTGGAGACCAGCAGCCCTGAGCCGAGCGAATGAAACATTGAACTCCCCAATCAAGGAGACTGGCGTCCATGAGAAGCACTGTCCACTGGGGCTGATTGAGACTCATCTCTGAACTAGATTGGAAGACTGGAGCTACCAGCATAGGCTGCGCTGAACTAACCCCCAAAGCGGGACCGGTGAGTCCAGATCTTTCGTCTGTGACAACCACTGTTGAAGCAGCACATACTAACGAGGACGCATGTGAGCCCAAGCCTACTGGACCACTTCCAAGGAAGCCACAATGGACCCCAAGACCTTCAGAATGTCTTGCGCCAGCGGACATTGGCAAGCCATCGGAGAGCGAATCTGCATCTGCAATTTGCATACCCTGGCCTCCGGAAGGAAAACTCTCCCCAAGTTGGAGTCAGAAAGAATGCCAAGATACACCAAGTACTGAGGCAGAGTCAACCAGCTTTTGGACAGGTTGTCCACCCAGCCCAAGACATGGGGAAACTCCACAACCTGAGCTGTGACCCGGGAACTCTCCTGCAATGACTTCACTATAATCAACCAATCGTCCAGAAAGAGGTACATCAGAATGCCTCCTTTGCAAAAGGCAGCTGCCACCACAACCATAATCTTGGTGAAGGTGAATGGCACTACAGCTAGAGAAATATCCATTTCTGCTAGACCAAAAGGAAGCACACAAAACTGATAATACTCTCCCAAAATCGCAAAGCATAGGAAGCGTTGATGAGAGGCCCGAATAGGAACATGCAAATAGGCCTCTGTCAGGTCGAGAGAAGTCAGAAATTCCCCAGGCTGGAGGGCCAGAATTACCGTTTTTAGTGTTTCCATATGAAAAAAACAACCCGGACAGCACTGTAGATACCTTTGATATCCAAAATAGGTCGAAAAGACCCTAAGACTCCTTTTTCTAGAGCACAACATGTCAGTGTGAATCTCCTGAGGAGGCAGACTACCACTTTGAGGTTCAGCAACCTGATCAGTCTCTGCTGGAAAGCCCTTCTTTTCCAATCTGCCTGACAAGAAGAGGAGAGGAAATGTTCTGGCAAAGGACTGACAACTTCAGAGCATAACCGCCCCTAATCACCTCCAGGACCCACTGGATCCATTGTGATCTCAGCCCATCCCCAGTAAAAATTCCCACAACCAGGCTCTGACTGGAGCCGTGGGAAGGACCTGTAACACATGTGTTGGAAGAAATGTCCCCTGGAAGGAAGAGGTTGCACCTCGGCCAGGGCGGTAGCTACGAAACGTCCCCAGGCAGAACCACCATGCAAAACCTGGCAAGGTCGGTCCTCCGGTGTTTAGTTTTTGGGGTTTTGTTTTGTTGCTTTACTGAGGCACATTAGAGACACTCAAGGCCTGAACCAGCTTATCCAACTCCTCCCCAAAGAGAAAGGAGCCCCAAAAGGGAAATTTATTGCACTTAGCCTTAGACGGCGCATCTGCCAACCAACCCCAAGCCACATGGTATGGCAGGTTATCACACCTAGAGCCATGGACTTGACTGAGGCACCCAACAGATCATACACGACAGCAGAGAAAAAAGAAGCTCCCAGCTCAATCTTAAGAACTTCCTGATCTATTAAGGACCAGTCAGCTGCTTCACGGTCAAGAACTCTCGCAGTGCACCGGAGCACAAGCCCGGGTCACCAGACTGCCACAATTCACTGCCTGGACAGCCAGGGCAGCACCATCAAAACTGCATTTAAGTAGAGCTTCCATCTTATGGTCCAGAGGATCTCTCAAGACCGAGCCGCCTTTCACCGGCATGGTATGTCTGTGAACAATAGCCGAGACACCATGGGAGACTTAAAGATATCTCTATCCCCATCAGGAATGAGGTAGAGTCTGACCATGGACCGAGTTAACCACAAAAGCGCATCCAGAACGTTCCACGGAGCATGTACTACATCCCAAATATCCTGATACATAGGGAAAAAGCGAGATGCTGACTGGATCCCTCTAAGAAAAGGGTCCACCACACAAGGGGGTCCTTAGCTGCCTCTACAAAGTGTAAAACTGAAGACACCTGAAGAATGAGTTCCTGCAACTCTTCCTAAGGAAAAATGCGCACATGTGTGTTCTCGCCAACCAGGCCTTAGAAAAATATCTCTATCCAAAACATCAGATCCCCAATGGATCTGGAAAATCCTCCCCAGGATCCAAGTCCCTATCCAGAGGAAACGGATCAGCCAGAAAAAAAACCTCAGCTCAAGATGCCCGCGGCCACTTAAACAATGGCTGATGGGGATGGATAGAGGCAACCTTAACAAGAGACTGAACTTGGTGGTTGTGGAAGGGAAAGATCCCTCAGATGACACCCAGAACCGAAGCAGGATCCCCAGCAGCCTGTAAATAAGCCTTGTGCATGGCTAACATAAAATCAGGGCTCAACAACCCTAGCGGCAATCTAGAAATCCTAGCATGAGCAGAACACACATTTAAGACCTGTTCTGACTCTCTGACAGGAGGAAGGTTGCCTGAGGCAGTGGGCAAAATGGATGCATTTCCCATCAAAACTGAGGGATGCAGTCACTAAAATGGCACCTGAAAATCAAACGCAGCACCGAAGCCAAACTTGACCCACCGCTACAGAAACACCACTAGCAGCCCCAGCTGCAGCGACAAGGGAATCCCCAGCCTCTGTAGCGGTCCGCAAGCTCAAATCTGTTGGACAGCTGGCAGCCGAGGAAAACCCCGGAATGGGCAGCAGGTGAGGCCCGGGTGTCGCCAGCGCCTCCCGCCAACGAGCAGTGCATGCGTGAAGGAGAGCTGGACACACCAACACTCGAAGCCGGGTCCCCTTCGAAGCGGACGGAATTTCGCACACCCGTCAGCCGCATCCACCGCTCAGCACCCACATAAAAACCACACCTGTGCTGCTTCTTGAAGAGCTCATACTGAATGTGCCAAAAATCCATGTACAACAACGCCGTACAAAAACGGCGCCCTCAGGACCAATTTATGCTCCATTTCTTGTGTCTTTTTTTTCACTTCTCACAGCTCACCAACTGTATCAAGTTAGAGCAGACCCCACAAGGCACTCTAAACTGTAGGCAGTGCTGGTATTGGTGGCAAAGCACACAGTTGAGGCTCCTCTAAACTCAGAAAATCTGGGGAGGTGGGGTAAATGGGGGGAGGGACTCGACCTTTTTGAGTGTGGCACTCCCAAGGTCGGTAAGACCCCCAAGAGGACCCCCCAAGCTATCTCTGGACAGCAAAAGGGACCAGAAAAATTCCCTAACCAGATGCAACAGGCTCAAACCAAACAGCACAGTCTACACAATCTTATCACTCCACCTGCTGGAGACTGAGAAAAGACTGATTATAAGCGGGACTGCACAGCCCCCTTGGGCTGTAGCCAAAAGTTAATGTCTCAGTCTCCATCTTTTGGCAGAGGCATGTAAATTCATCTGTTTCTGTGCCAGTCTGGAGGAACACTAAAGAAAAAGTAATTTTATTTTTTCTATTTGTGATTAGAATATATCAAATTTGAAATGTGCATCCAGCCAGAGCTGATGTTAGGCATGGCTGGAGCCCAGGGCAGAAATCTGGGAGGAGGGACCCCAAAACTCACTACAGTGTTCCCTCAGTCATTCACAGTCGGCGGTTCGCGGTCCCAGTCATTCGCAATATTTTCCAACTGCGACCATCAACCAGAAGAGGACAGCTGGAGAGGCAGGAGAGAGCAGCCAGAGCATTGGCAAGTGAAGGAAATCACTCGCTGTATGCTCCAACCGCCTCTGCCTGCATTAAAGTCGGGCCTTACCAATCAGGAGCTGCTTTGACACGCAGCTCCTGATTGGTAAGGCTCGACTTTAGTGCAGGAAGAGGCGTTGGAGCATACAGCGAGTGATTTCCTTCACTCGCTGGCTGCTCTCTCCTGCCTCTCCAGCTGTCCTCTCCAGTCTCCCCCACGAAAAACTGTATTCGTGGTTTTTGAAGATTCATGGGGGTTCCTGGAATGGAACCCCTGCAAATTTCGGGGGAGTACTGTACCAGGCTACATACTCTTCAGATTCCAGGAGGTTTGGGACTCTCTGGCCAGGGGGCCAAGACAATTGCTCTAGTTGTACTTCCTAACACCATCCCTGTCAACGCGCTACCTTTGTATTTTGCACAGTATAGGAGGAAACACATCTTTCTGTTTCTCTGGTATGCAAGGTCTGGCTTCTTGGGGTTTAAACAATTTACGTTTGTGGACACTCATTCTGTATTTGGCATTTATGTTCTGTGTGTAACCAAGATATTCTGTTGGCATGAACTTTCTATGTAATATTATGCAATAATCTGGCTTTTTCAGTTTTCTGAATAGATGTATTCATATTTTAGTACCCCAATGTAATATTTAGGGCCCTGAAATATCATAGGTAGGATCCTTGTTTCGGAAGTTAATGCTGGTATGGTAGATTTGCTCTAGGTTCAGAGTGACTTTGTTTTCTAGATTCTTGTATTACTTTACCATGTGTCTGTTACCAAGACTAGAAACAAAAATTTCTGTATGATGAATTTTATGGGGAAATTTCTGGCTCTGCATCCACTGTTGGGGGGAGGGCCAAGGGGTTCTGCGGATGCAAAGCATTTGGAGGAAGCATGCGTGTGATGCAACTTCTTGTACTTCCCCTAGCCCTCAACATGGCCTGCAGCCACTGAAGCCTGCCCTGCTACCCTCACTGAAATAATTGGAAATGGAGTAGAGGTGAAGCATGGGTGCATCAGGTGGCAGATTTTTCTCTAGTGCTCACCCAAAAATTACCTTTTGGTTTAATAGTTTACATATATTATATGCAGGTACTTTATCTGTCCCTAATGGGCTCACAATCTTTGTTTTATATCTGGGGCAATGGACAGTTAAGTGACTTACTCAGAGTCATAAGGAGCTGTGGTGGGAATCTAACCCAGTTCCCCAGGTTCTTAGCCCACCACTCTAACTATTAGGAACTGCTGGATTCTCACCTGTATCCTTGCGACGGGCAGATGACACCACGCCATAAGCACCTGTGCCAATGGTCTCAATGATCTCATACTCCTCGCCCACATCAAAGACCACATCAAAAGAGTGTGCTTTCAAGAGGGCAAGATTTTTTGCAGCAGTGGAGCGGTGGCAAGACTGCTCCTGTGGCTTGTCCTGCTCTCTGGCCTCTTCCTCTTTCTTAGCCTTCCATGGTTCAGCCATTGGAATCAGTGTCCTGCAAGAGGAAACTTTTATTCATTCAACAAATAAAACTTCCTTCCTTCCTTATCCCCATTCTGTTCTCATTAGGGAGTAGGGGGAACAATGACAAATGAATGAAATGAAGGAGAGAGATGGAAGACACTGGTGGAGAAGGAAGAGGAGCCAGAGAAAAACTTGAAGTAAGCAAGGAGGATACTGGAAAAGTAGAAGCAAATTTATAAAGGAAATATAAAGTTGTTCAGGAAGAAGGGGAAATGGAGATAAATCAAGGTGAGGAAACAGATGGGCTAGCACAAGTGGAGAAAAATCTAAGACCAGAAGGATGGTAGAACAGGAAGTTTGTTTGGGGGGGGGGGGGGGGGGGGAGCAGAGGATGATAATGAGAAGGGGAAAGGGAAAGGAAAATGGTATGTACCAGATCACATGCACTTCCCTTCCCCTAGTTTGAAAATGCTAGATCTGTCCGTGGGCTAGATTCACTAAGGCCACGGATCCAATCCGATCCCTGAGCGATCCGATCCGTGGCTGGGGGGCTGATTCACGAAGCGCCCTCATGCAAATGAGGGCGATCGGAATCACGCCCCCAATCGACCATCTGTAGATGGTCTGCGCATGCGCTGGCCCTCCGTGCCCAGCAGAGCAGGAAACAAAACTTTTTTTTACTTTCTGATGCGTGGTTTCCAATTGGCATTATTTTTTAGGTCCAGTCTCTCGATTTTTCATTCATTCCATAGTTGCTTCCAACCAGCTCCCCGAGATTTGGGAGGTAGAGATTAGATTTTTTTTTCCCCCTGTCTCTGAATTTATAAAACTACACAGAAATCAGTGAGGTAGTTCTGAAGCTAGGCAAGCATGAAATGTATAAGCTGCTTCTGTTTTTAGAAAAGTCAGACTCTTACTGGTTTGTTTGTTTTAGCTGAAGAATGGCCAGGAGTTTTATACTCTTAAACTTTGTGAGCCCGTGGTTTAAAACCATGGGCTTACACTGCGGGGAAGGGCAAGAGAGTCGGGGCAGAGAGCAGAAGGAGATCGGGGCAGAGAGCAGGGTGGCCAGAGCAGGAGAATCGGGGCAGAGAGCAGCCTATGCAAGCCCCCCATAAATTTGCTGTGAAGGAAGTTTAGGAAGAAGATAAAGTACTTGGAGATTTCATATAGGACAACTGTAAATTTTTCACCTTTCAGAATCTAACCAAAGGAACCTTGCAAAGGTGCAAAAAGATAAGGGAGTTTAGCAAATATATGCAACAGGCTAATTTGTGCAAATGATTGCATTCATTTGGGTTATGGATTAGCGTCTCAGGACAATTGCATCGAGTGCATACTGTGGTGGAGGCATGGAAAGTTCTTTCAGAATCGAGAAATACAGATTTGCCAGTGAAAGTAACCCCCCACTTCGTAACACAAGGGGAAACATGGAAATCTTCATACCAGAGGGTGAAGAGTGACTCATGGGAAGAACTCTAATTTGGAAGAGGATGCTGACAAATGATATTTCATGCTTACATTACCATTCGTATTCCGTCAAAGCCCTTATTTATTTATTCAATTTTCTATACCGTTCTCCCAGGGGAGCTCAGAACGGTTTACATGCATTTATTCAGGTACTCAAGCATTTTTCCCTCTCTGTCCCGGCGGGCTCACAATCTATCTAACGTACCTGGGACAATGGGGGGGATTAAGTGACTTGCCCAGAGTCACAAGGAGCAGCGTGGGTTTGAACCCACAACCTCAGGGTGCTGAGGCTGTAGCTTTAACCACTGCACCACACTCTCCCCTTATGAGAGAATGGCTAGAGAATGACATGGGGAAAAATTTTTCCCCATCCCGGCAAGTTCTTTTCCTGTCCCTGCCCCATTCCTGCAAGTTCTGTCCTCAACTGCAAAAGCCTCAGACTCTTTAAAATCATAAGCGTTCATGATTTGTGCAGTTAAGTAGAGCTTACAGGAATGGGGCAGGGACAGCAACAAAATTCACTGGGAAATTGAGTTCCTGCGGGGACAGGGACAAATTTTCCCCGTGTCATTCTCTATGCATGGCGGATCACAATGAATTCAACTACTGGAAACAAACCCAGTTAAACAAATACCTTAAAATACAATAAACACAAATCAATCAATTTCAAGATAGAAATTTCTTAAATAATGTTTTTAAAAGCTTCCTAAAGACCATATAACAAACTGATATAATTAAAAATGTAAATTATTCCAGATTAGAGGTGCCCGATAATAAAAACATGCATTCCATTGCCTAGGTTTCAGATCTCACTTTAGTACAGAGACAGTGTTAGCTACTCTACTTGATCATTTGAACAGCCTTCTGAGCAGGGATAGTAATGTTTTAGTACTCCAATTTGATTTATGTAACGCCTTCGATCTTGTAGACCATCTCAAATTGTTGGAATCGTTAGATGCCTTGGGAATTCAGGGCAAAGTCCTTACATGGTTCAAAGGGTTTCTCAAATCAAGACTTTATCAGGATAGATTTAATGACATCTTCTACTATCTGGAAAAACCCCTGCGGAATCCGCGTGGAGGCAGCGAGTGTAGGCAGCGGCTGAGGAAGCAGGAGAGGCAGACGGAGAAGAAAGGAGGTAAAATCATCGGAGGAGAAAGCAGGGGCTGGCGGCAGTGCGGAGCGGGTAGCAAGAGGTAGTTCCACCCACCCGCACCGCATCACCAGCAGCGTTGGTGCCCGGACTCCCCCTTAGAAGGGGGGGAGCCAACGGCGCGCAGCTCGCCTTAGCAAGAGCGCCTTTGCGAAGAGCCTTAAAAAGAGCCAGACTACTACGCCCAAGAACACACACAAGGAGAGTCAGCAAAAAGGATAAAAGAGTCAGCACAAAGGATCCACACAAGAGCAAAGAGGAGAGACAAGCAGAGGGACAGAAGTATAGCAGCGGGAACAGAAGACAGGAAAAGGGTAGGCCCAGGAGAAAGGCCCAAGAGGTAACATACACCTCGGTACATAGGACAGCGGCAGAGAAGCACACACAAGCGAAAAGAGAACACACTCAAGCAGAGAGAACACACACAAGCGAAAAGAGAACACACTCAAGCAGAGAGAACACACACAAGCGAATAGAGAACACACTCAAGCAGAGAGAACACACTCAAGCAGAGAGAACACACTCAAGCAGAGAACTCACACAAGAAGAGCAGTAAAGACAAAGGGTTAAGGAAAGGCAAGCTCAAGCAAAAGGCTCTGGCAGGCACAGAGGGCTAAGAAGGGAAGGACAACGTGCTCACACAAGCAGCAGGAAGCATAAAAAAGTAGAGGATCAGGAAGACACAGGAATAGGAGCGAGCGCACTAGCAAGAGCACAGGAACTTCTAGAAGGAGGACAAGAATGGAAGCTGCAGGAGTCCAGGGATTGAGCTTCCCAGTGTACTGCACGGACTGCCACATGTACGACTACCTCCCCTCGGGAAGGCAGTCGTATGTGTGCGGACGATGTCAGGAACTGAAGAGCTTGAAGAGTGAAGTCAGTCATCTGAGGCACAGGATCTGGGAACTGGAGGGACTCTACATCCCAGAAGACCCCTTCCAGACAGACGATTACCCTACGAGAGAGAGGCACATCGAGGAACAAGTCAGGGAACTTGAGAAGTTCATTGAAGACGCCTACAGGAGTGTGGAAGAGCATCGAGTAGGGGAGAAGTTCATCGAGGACGACTACGGGAGGGTGGAAGAGCAAGAACACGAGCAGCACAGGAACAAGGCGGATGCACAGAACAGAGGACACGAACCATCTGACACTGAGGCAGAAGGATCCCATGGAGGGAACATGCAGGAGGAAGAGGCAAAATCCTACCAGCGCCTTGAGGGAGAAGAAACAAGAACCACCAAGGACACTGACCTGTGACCACAGCGGAGACTGAATAAAGGGAAATCTGCGATCCTGGTGGGAGACTCGATCCTAAGATAGGTGGACAGTCACATCGCAGGAGGGAGAGAGGATCGGCTGGTGACCTGCCTCCCAGGAGCAAGAACCACAGACATCGACAGAATTGAAAGGATCCTGGAGGGAGCGGAGACGGAAGAGACGGCAGTGTTAGTCCACGTCGGGACAAATGATGTCGCCAGGAGAGACTACAGCAGGAAGGCACTCACCGAACAGTTCGAGACCTTGGGAAGGAAGCTGAAGATGAGGACCCAGAAGATAGCGTTCTCAGAGATCCTGCTGGTACCAAGGGCAGACGTGAAGAGGCAGACGGAACTACAATCAATAAAGGCGTGGATGAGGAGATGGTGTGAAGAAGAGGGATTTCACTTCGTGAGGAACTGGACAACGTTCTGGGGAAAGAGCAAGCTCTTCTGGAGAGATGGATTACACCTGAGCACGGCGGGCACTAGACTACTAGCAAACAACGTCAAGAGAGGAATAGAGCAAGCTTTAAACTAAGAAGTAGGGGAAAGCCGACAGTCGACCAGGTGTTGATGATTTGGAAGACAGTGTCCCGAAAGGATACTGAGAGGGGAGAGCGCTGGGAAGACACCAAAACCACCAAAGGAACAACAAAAAACACCAAACAGGTGATGAATGGCCAACAGAGACAGACGAAACATGAGGGGGACAGGAGGAGACCACTACAAAGGGAAGGCAAATGGGAGCAGGAGGAAGATGATAAACGCAAAAAGGAAGGAAAAAACCACAATAAAGATACATACCACGCACCAGCCAGCAGAAGGGGACGAAAAGAAAAATGAATCACATGGGAAAATAACAAGAGGACAAAAATATGGAGATTTACATTGTATGTACACTAATGCAAGGAACCTGAAGAACAAAATGGGGGAACTAGAAATCATGGCCAAAGATGAAAACTCAGACATCATAGCAATCACGGAGACATGGTGGAGCAAAGAAAACAAATGGGACACAGTACTGCCAGGGTACAAGCTATACCGGAGAGACAGGACACATCAGAGAGGGAGTGGAATAGCACTGTACGCAAGGGATACCATTCCATCAACCGAAATGGACGAAGCAACGACAAATGACCAACTGGAATCAATATGGATCAAAATACCAGGAAGAAAGGGAACAGAGGTGAAGATGGGCCTGTACTACCGCCCACCTGAACAAACGGAAGCAAAGGCCAAGTTGAGGCGAGAATGTAAAAACGCAAACACCATAGTTATGGGAGATTTCAACTATCCCGGGATAGACTGGAGCCATGGAGTTTCAAAATGCTCGAAGGAATCGGAATTCCTGGAGGCTGTACGGGACTGCTTCTTGGAACAATTTGTCAAGGATCCAACGAGAGGGACAGCTACTCTGAATTTAATCCTCAACAGTCTGGGAGGACGTGCCCACAGAGTTGAAGTAATTGGACCATTAGGAAACAGTGATTACAACATGATCCAATTCAAAATAGAAATAGGTAGGCCAAAGGGGAGGAGAACCATTGCAACAACGTTCAACTTCAGGAAAGGGAACTATGATGCCATGAGACAAATGGTGAAGAAAGAACTCAGGAACAGCTCCAGAAAGGCACAGACGGTGGAGCAAGCCTGCACCCTATTCAAGGACATGGTAAACGAAGCGCAAAACCGGTATATACCCAGGTTTAGAAAGGGGTGCAGAAAGAATCAAGCAAGAGACCCACCATGGTTAACCAAGGAAGTTAAGAAGGTGATAGGAGACAAGAAAAAATCCTTCAGGAAATGGAAAAAGGATAAATCCAAGGAAAATTGGAAAGAGCACAGGATGCATCAAAAAGAATGTCACTGCGTGGTCAGATCAGCAAAAAAAGAGTATG
Source organism: Geotrypetes seraphini (assembly GCF_902459505.1). NCBI lineage: Eukaryota > Metazoa > Chordata > Amphibia > Gymnophiona > Dermophiidae > Geotrypetes > Geotrypetes seraphini. The sequence goes on along the minus strand of NC_047088.1, from coordinate 103,828,264 downwards.
AAGAGAGACTTGCCAAGGAGGCGCGGAATTTCAAACCATTCTTTCGATATGTGAAGGGGAAAAAACCGGCAAGGGAAGAGGTGGGACCCCTGGATGAGGGAGACAGGAAGAGAGTGGTAAAGGAGGAAAAGGAGGTGGCGGACAGATTAAACACATTCTTCTCGTCGGTATTCACAAAAGAGGACACATCCAATGTACCGGAACTAGAAAGATTCTTCAAGGGGGACCAAGAGGAAAAATTATTGTGCATGGAGGTAAGCCTCGAAGACGTACTCAAACAGATAGATAAACTAAAATCGGACAAATCTCCGGGCCCAGACGAAATCCACCCTAGAATACTAAAAGAGCTTAGAGACGAAATAGCAGAGTTACTAGAGCAGATTTGCAACCTATCCCTGAAAACAGGGGTAATCCCAGAAGACTGGAGGATAGCGAATGTTATGCCCATCTTCAAGAAAGGATCCAGAGGCGACCCAGGGAATTATAGTTCCGGGGAAGATGGCCGAATCGCTAATCAAGGACAGCATCAATGAGCATATAGAAAAAAATAAGCTGATGAGAACTAGCCAGCAGGGTTTCTGTAATGGTAGATCATGCCAAACGAACCTACTGCACTTCTTTGAGGGGCTAAGTAAACAACTAGACAAAGGCGAACCCATAGACGTAGTGTACCTGGATTTCCAGAAAGCCTTCGACAAGGTGCCCCACGAGCGCTTACTAAGGAAACTGTGGAACCACGGAGTGGAAGGGGACATATACAGATGGATCAGGAACTGGCTGGCGAACAGGAAGCAGAGAGTAGTAGTGAAAGGTCACTATTCTGACTGGAAAGGGGTCACGAGTGGCGTCCCACAGGGGTCAGTGCTAGGACCGCTGCTGTTCAATATATTTATTAATGACCTAGAAGCAGAGACAAAGTGCGAAATTATAAAATTTGCGGACGACACAAAACTCTCCGGTAAGGTTAGAACTGTTGAGGAATGTAGAAAACTTCAAAGGGACCTGAACAAACTGAGTGAGTGGGCAAATAAATGGCAGATGAGCTTCAATGTGGAGAAATGTAAAGTCATGCACATGGGAAAAGGAAACCCGATGTACAATTACATGATGGGGGGGATATTATGGGGAGAAGGCAACCTAGAAAGGGACTTGGGGGTTATTGTAGATAGAACAATGAAACCAGCGGCACAATGCGCCGCGGCCTCGAAAAAGGCGAACAGAATGTTGGGCATTATTAAAAAGGGTATCACTACCAGAAGCAAGGAAGTTATCCTCCCGCTGTATAGGGCGTTGGTGAGACCGCATCTGGAGTACTGCGTTCAATACTGGTCACCATATCTTAAGAAAGATATGGCGGTACTTGAGAGGGTCCAGAGAAGAGCAATAAAAATGATAAAGGGCATGGAGAACCTTTCATATGCTGAGAGATTAGAGAAGCTGGGGCTCTTCTCCCTAGAAAAGCAGAGACTTAGAGGGGATATGATAGAAACTTACAAGATCATGAAGGGTATAGAGAAAGTAGAGAGGGACAGATTCTTCAGACTAGCCGGGGAAACGAAAACTAGAGGGCCCTCGGAAAAGTTGAAGGGAGACAGATTCAGAACAAATGCCAGGAAGTTCTTCTTCACTCAGAGGGTGGTGGACACCTGGAATGTGCTTCCAGAGGAAGTGGTAGAACAAAGTGCGATTGTGGGTTTCAAAATGGGACTGGACAAGTTCCTGAAGGAAAAGGAGATTGACGGGTACAAATAGAGGGGTACTATGCAATACAAAATGCTTTAGAGTAATAGATAACTTACAGGTTATTGACCTGGGGGGCCGCCAGGAGCGGACTGCTGGGCATGATGGACCTGTGGTCTGACTCAGTAGAGGCGATGCTTATGTTCCCCACCCTCTCCTACACTATTTAATGTGTATCTTTCTTCACTGGGCCACTCATTGGGTAACCTAAGTTTAAATCTCTTCAGCTATGCGAATGATATCACAAGTCATCCAATGCTGTGGAGCCTTACCCAACAGCATCCAACTTACTGAGCCAGTATTGCTTCTGATAATAATAATAATAATAACAACAGTTTATATACCGCAGGACCGTGAAGTTCTATGCGGTTTACAAAGATTAAAAGATGGTACAAATTGATTGAACTTAAGAGGTAAAAGCTAGTGATGGAGTCCCTGGCTGCGGGAATTTAAACAGATTAAATCGGAACAAAACTAAATTTTTTTTCGTTACGACTCAAAAGATCCCTCTAGAACCAATAATCAAGATTAATTCAGTATCATACATACTAAGTCCAAAAAGCACAGTTACTTACCGTAACAGGTGTTATCCAGGGACAGCAGGCATATATTCTCACATGTGGGTGACGTCATCTACAGAGCCCCGATGCGGACAGCTTTTCAAGCAAACTTGATTGAAGATTCAAGTTTGCTGTGCTACACCACGCATGTGTGCCTCCTGCTCCACTAGAGGGCGCATCCCCTCCTCGTGGTCTCCAGTTCACATAACCAGCAAAGAAGCCAACCTCGGGGAGGAGGGTGGGTTGTGAGAATATATGCCTGCTGTCCCTGGATAACACCTGTTACGGTAAGTAACTGTGCTTTATCCCAGGACAAGCAGGCATGATATTCTCACATGTGAGTGACCTCCAAGCCAAAGAAAAAAGGGACGGAGGGAAGTTGGCAATTTAAGAAAACAGATTACGCAAAATCGATTGACCAAAACGGCCATCGCTTCTGGACAGCGTATCCAGACAGTAGTGGGAGGTGAAAGTATGAACCGAAGACCACATGGCAGCCTTGCAAATGTCCTCAATAGGCGTAGATCTGAGGAACGCTACCGAAGCTGCCATCGCTCGGACCTTATGTCCCGTTACCCGACCATGCAGCGCGAGATCAGCCTGAGCGTAGCAAAAAGAAATACAAGCAGCTAACCAGTTGGACAAGGTGCGCTTGGAAACTGGGTGTCCCAATCGATTAGGATCAAAGGACAAAAACAATTGAGGTACCGTCCGATGAGACTGAGTGCGTTTGAGATAAAAAGCCAACGCTCTCTTACAGTCAAGAGTGTGGAGCGCCACCTCTCCAGGATGAGAATGGGCTTGGGAAAAAGCACAGGCAGAACAATGGACTGATTGAGATGAAAATCAGATACCACCTTAGGTAAAAACTTAGGGTGAGTGCGGAGAACCACCTTGTCATGATGGAATACAGTGAAAGGCGGGTCCGCCACCAAAGCCTGCAGCTCACTAACCCTCCGAGCAGAAGTGAGGGCAAGCAGGAAGATCACCTTCCAAGTGAGAAACCTAAGATGACACTTATCCAGAGGCTCAAATGGAGGTTTCATAAGTTGAGCCAGAACAACATTAAGATCCCAAACCACAGGAGGAGGTTTGATAGGAGGATGAACATTCAGGAGACCCCTTATGAAACGAGAAACCAAGGGATGAAATGAAAGAGACTTTCCATCCAGGTGCTGATGAAAGGCGGCAATCGCACTAAGATGCACTCAAATGGAATTGGTCTTTAGGCCAGAGTGAGATAAATGAAGTAAATACTCTAGAACCGAAGAGACAGGAACTGACACCGGATCCTGACGGTGAGAGGAGCACCAGGACGAAAATCGAGTCCACTTCTGTGAATAGCAGAGTCTAGTCGAGACTTTCCGAGAAGCCTCCAACACCTCCCTGACTGACTGAGACACAGGGATAGAAGTCAGGGGGAAAGAAACCAAGCAGTCAGATGAAGAGACTGAAGATTGGGATGTAACAGTGAACCCCGACTCTGAGATAGCAGAGAGGGAAACACAGGCAGAAGCAGAGGTTCCCTGACGCTGAGTTGAAGTAGTAGGGAAAACCAAGGCTGACGAGGCCACCGAGGAGCAATCAAGATCAGAGTGGCCCTCACCGATTTGAGATGAACCAGCGTCCGCAGAATCAGAGGGAAAGGCAGAAACACGTAGAGGAACTTCCCCTCCCAATCGAGGAGGAAGGCATCGGCCTCGAGACGATCCGGGGAGTACATCCGGGAACAGAAGAGAAGCAGTTTTTGATTGAGGGGGGAGGCAAACAGATCTATCTGAGGAGTTCCCCACCTGTCGCAAGACCTGAGAATGCAGGGACCACTCGTGCGGCTGGAGGAGGCGACTGAGCCTGTCCGCCAGACAGTTCCGCTCCCCCTGTATGTAAACCGCTCGAAGGAAAATGTTGTGGGAGATCGCCCATTCCCAGAGACGCAGAGCCTCCTGTCAGAGGGACCAGGACCCCATCCCACCATGCTTGTTTACGTAATACATCGCCACCTGGTTGTCCGTGCGGACGAGAACCACCCGGTCGTGAAGCAGATGTTGAAAGGCCATAGCGGCGAGATAAATGGCCCGAAGTTCTAGCACATTGATGTGACAGCGACGATCCTCTGCTGACCATCCTCTGAGTGCGGAGACCATCCAGATAAGCCCCCCAAGCACACTCCGACGAATCCGTGATTAGGACCTTGTGGTGTGGAGGGGCGAGAAAAAGCAAACCTTTGGAAAGATTCGAAGAGTAGGTCCACCAACGGAGCGATCGTTGCAAAGAAGGAGTCACTGTCACGGGACGGTTGAGCGAGTCCCTGTCCTGACGCCATTGAGAGGCCAATATCCAGTGTGGGATCCGCAGATGTAGACGGGCGAACGGTGTGACATGAACGGTAGAGGCCATATGGCCCAGAAGCGTCATCATGTGGCGTGCCGAGACCGAGGTCAGCCGCGAAATCCGCTGACTCAGATTTACCAACGCCTCCAGACGCGGAGGAGGAAGGAAGGAACGGAGGCGAACCGTGTCTAGCACGGCCCCGATGAACTGTAAGGACTGAGAGGGGCACAGCTGGGACTTTGGAAAGTTTACCTCGAACCCCAGACTCTGAAGGTAAATAATAGTCTGTCGGGTTGCTGAGATAACCCCCTCCCTGGACGGAGCCTTGATCAACCAGTCGTCCAGGTAGGGGAATACCTGCAGACCCTGGGAACGCAAGGCAGCCGCGACCACTACGAGGCACTTCGTGAAGACCCGGGGGGACGAGGCCAGGCCAAAGGGGAGGACCCGATATTGCAGATGGAGGTCTCCCACCTGAAAACGCAGGTACCTGCGACAAGCGGGATGCACCGGAACATGAGTGTAGGCCTCCTTCAGATCGAGGGAGGCGAGCCAATCGCCCTCGTCGAGCAAAGGGTACAGAATCGGAAGGGAAAGCATCAGAAACTTTTCCCGCACAAGAAACTTGTTGAGGCGTCTCAAATCCAGAATCTTGCGCAGGTCTCCCGTCTTCTTCGGCACCAAGAAGTACCGGGAGTAAAACCCCCACCCCCGTTGGCTGGGGGGGACCACCTCCACCGCCCTCAGGCGAAGGAGGTTGCGAGCCTCCGAGAGAAGGAGGGACAACTGTGCCCGATTGGGAGGACATGCACTGGCAGGGCTGTCGGGAGGAAGCTCCCAAAAGTTGAGTGAGATCACGCCAAAGACCTGATGAGATCACGCCAAGGACCCATGCGTCCGACGTGATGGTCTGCCAACGAGGGTAAAAGGCTCGCAGACGGCCCCCGATGGGAAGAAGGCCTGACGGTGGCGCGGAGGGGGCCAGCCCCCATCCGCGCATCCCGTCAAAAGGACGGGGATGGCTTGGCAGGCGCAGGTGGCTGGGATTTCGGTAAAGCCCTAGGATGAGTCTGCGGGCGCCGAGGTGGAGGCCTAGAAAAGGCCGGGGTGGACTTTTGCGGGTAACGGCGAGGTAGTCCCCGGAAAGGCCGAGAGGCGGCCGGCTTAGGCTTCGGACGAACGAGAGAAGCAAAAGACTGCTCATGTCCCGACAAGCGCTTCGTCGCCGCCTCAATCGTGTCGTCAAATAGTTCCTTACCGACACAAGGGAGGTTCGCTAACCGGTCCTGGAGGTTAGGGTCCATGTCGACTAGACGCAACCACGCCAGCCGGCGCATGGCCACAGCAAAGGCAGCGGCCCTGGAGGAAAGTTCAAATCCGTCATAGGCTGCATGAAACAGGTGGAGACAGAGGCTCGAAAAATCTTCCATGAGGAGGCCAAACGCCCCTCGGCGGGAGGCCGGCAAATCCGCCGTGAAGGCACTCAACAGTCCAATCAGATGTTTAAGATATGATGAAAAAGTGAACATGTAGTTCAGCACTCTAGAAGCCATCATAGAGCTCTGATACAGACGGCGGCCGAACTTGTCAAGGGTCCTGCCCTCATGACCCGGAGGGACCGCCGCGGATACCCGAGAGGGGTGAGCTTTCTTCAAGGAAGACTCCACCAGCAAAGACTGGTGGGACAACTGCGGCTGCTCGAACCCCGGGCAGGGCACCGTACGGTACTTGGACTCCATTTTAGAGGGGACAGCCGTCACCATATAAGGAGTCTCGAGGTTCCTAATAAAAGTCTGCCGGAGCACAGGATTCAACGGCAGCCGGAGGGACTCTCGGGGCGGAGAGGGCATATCCAGCTCCGCCAGGTTCTCCTTGGAATACCTTGAGTCCGATTGTAGGTCCAAGTCAAGGGCACGTCCCATGTCCTGGATGAACCTCGTAAAAGAAGGGCGGGACGTTCCCGTAGCCCCTTGCAGGGACGGGGAACAAGACCTCCGTCTCGCTGAAAAAGAAGGAGAAGCCTCCCTCGAGTAGTGAGGTTCCCGCTCAGACCCTCATTCCGACACCGGGGAAACGCTCGGAAAGCGCTCCGGGGTCGAGGACCTGCGTCGCCTCGAGGAGTCCCTCGGGGACGACGCCCGGGTAAGGGGCACCGACCAATGCCGGGTCGGAGACCTCTCCCCGAATTCCCTCGGCGAAAGCCTGAAGCCCCGGACCGAGGGGGAGTCAGCAAAAGCCGAGGGTTAGCGAGGGACAGCTCAGTAACCCGTAGCGGTCCTCCGGAGCGAGTCATGGGGGAGCGGCCTCGAAACGGAGGTGAACTCCGGGCCTTTTTAGACAGTCGGCGGCCCGAGGTCTCGAGGGGCTTCGATCGACGTTTCGCCCCGCGCAGCTCCGCAGGGGACGAACGCCTCGAGCGTCTCGGTGAAGAATCTGAGGAAGAAGAGAGGCAGCGAGAACGGCGCGCCTTGCCCCGAGGGGCCTCGACACGGGGCTCAGGCTGGTCCGGCGCACACGAGGTCGAGGTCGGGGCCGGGTGAAGGTGAGCCAAGGCAGCAGAGAGCTCCGTCGAGATCATCGCCCGGAGCATGTCCTGGAACACCGGCACGGACAGCATCGAAGGCATGTCCGATGCCGCAGTGCACTCCACCGAGGGCGATCTCGACTTTGAGCATTCCCGAGTGGTGGAGGCACGACCAGAGGACTTCGAGGACTTCGCCGGGGCCGTGGGCAAGGAACTGCCCCCATGCCCGGCCGTCGTCCCCGAGGTTGGCTTCTTCGGTGGTACGGAACCTGAGGAAGGAAGAGGGGACTTACCCGGAGCCGAAGACTTCTGAGAACTCGAGGTCTTCGGAGTCGAGTCCCGAGGCGGAGCTGAGGAACCTGAGGCTGAGGTCAAGGCCGGGGCCGAGGCCGAGGGTTGGTCGGCGGCAAAGAGGTCCGCCATGCGGGCCCGTCGTCGACGGAGCGCCCGGTGTTGAAAAGTCGTGCACCGGGGGCAAGTCTCGGTCAGATGATTGGCCCCCAGGCAAAGAATGCACCAGCGACGCGGGTCAGTGATGGACAGTAGACGCTCGCACCTGGTGCACTTTTTAAAGCCGGTTATAGGCCGGGACATAGAAATGCAGTCGGCCGCGGCCTACAAGGCCATGCGGCTGCGACGACCCGGGAGCACCCGGGATGAGAAAAACGAAACCGCGGCTTCGCGATTCGGTGCAGGAAAGAAAATAAAAACAAGAAACACACGCACTGCGACTTCCAACGAAATAAAATATGAAATCGCGGTGCAAGAAGGCACTTGGAGCAGAGCTAGAAAATACAAGTCTTCTTAGCTCCGCGGAAAAAAACGAACTGGAGACCACGAGGAGGGGATGCGCCCTCTAGTGGAGCAGGAGGCACACATGCATGGTGCAGCACAGCAAACTTGAATCTTCAATCAAGTTTGCTTGAAAAGCTGTCCGCATCGGGGCTCCGTAGATGACGTCACCCACATGTGAGAATATCATGCCTGCTTGTCCTGGGATAAATTAAAATACTGGGAGTTGTTCTTGATCAATGCCTGACTATGAAGAATCAGATTGATACAGTGGTCCAAAAAGGATATTATACTCTATGGAAATTACGAACTATTAGACCCTATTTTGAGGATGCTGCTTTCAAAATCCTTGTTCAGTCACTACTTTTGGGCCTATTAGACTATTGTAATATAATCTAGCTGAAAAGCACCAAGAAAAATATGGCTAGATAAACCTTGATGCAGAATATGGCGTTAAGATTGATTTATGGCTTGAGGAAGTTTGATCATGTGACACCTTGCTACCGCGAATTGCATTGGCTTCCGATGGAGGATTGGGTAATTTTTAAGTTGGGATGTTTATATTATAAAGTAGCCTTCGGACTTGCCCCACGATATCTTGTTGACAGGTTTGATATTTTGTCACAGAAGAACAGTAGAATATCACATGCTCTGTTTATGTTTCCTTAAGTCAAGGGCTGTAAAAGAAATATCACAAACACACTCTCGCTTATCAGGCGGTGTATTATGATAAAGATTTACGACTACTATTAGTTAGATCTATTTCATACTAACACTTTAGAAAGTTGCTGAAAGCCTTTCTCTTTTATAAATTTTTGATTAATTAGATACCTTTGTATTCTTTATAACAGTTTTGGTTTTTTTCATTAATATAATCTTTTGTTAACCGCATTGAACTCATGGATATGCGGTCTAGAAATCTGCTGTTATGTTATGTAAGTGACTTAATTTGTTTTGGGGAGGGAAACTAAAGGTAAAACTGGTACAAATGGTATGGAATTGAGATTTTAACAATATCTATCTGCATATGGTAATGTTTTCTTTCACTGCAGAGTTTAGGTGATCTGTGTGTGTGTAAATAGAAGGGGAGCGATTGTGTTTCTGGGCCACTGTTATAATGTTGCTTATTTAAGGGGGGAAGAGAGAGGGTTTTCATTCTGGCAATGAGTATGTTCCTCCAAGGGGTGAGGGTAGAAAAAGGTGAGAGCAATCAGGCACCAATCATACGGCTGGGGATGGGATCGTGGAATGTCATTGGTTTGAATGACCTGAGTAAAAAGAGTACAGTGTTTAATGAGTTTCAGAGATTATGAAAGCAGGACCAGGGTGAAGGAAAAAAAAAAAAAAATCAGATAGTTTTGATTTAAATCGGATTTTTAAAAAAATATAAATTGTTAAAGATAGTTTTCTATTTTTTTTTTATTATTTTTTTTTTTATTATTATTATAGTTTTCTATTTAAGATACATTATAGTCCAACAGTTATTTATCATGGAATAAGGATTAGTTTTAAAATATATAGAATGAGGCTGTATATTCATGCATGTTTACATTTATCCCAGGACAATCAGGCATGATATTCTCACATGTGGGTGACGTCATCTACGGAGCCCCGATGCGGAAGCATTTTCAAGCAAACTTGATTGAAGATTTAAGTTTGCTCTGCTGCTCCACGCATGCATGCCTTCCTGCTCCACTAGGGGGTGCATCCCCTCGTGGTCTCCAGTTCAAAATTTTCCGCTGAGCCTAGAAGTTGTGTTTTTTCAGGCTCTGCCCCAACTGCCTTCTAGCACCGCGATTTTTCATCGTTTAAGTCGCTGTGCGCAAAATTTTTTCTTCTTCAACTTGATTCCTGCTTCGTTTGACCGACCCGGAGGCTTCCGGGTCCCCGTGGCCGCATGGCTACTCGAGCCGCGGCCACTTTCGATTCTATGTCCCGGCCTTTGACCGGCTTTAAAAAGTGCACCCGGTGCAAGCGGCTTCTTTCCATCACAGACCCGCATCGCCGGTGCATCCTCTGCCTGGGGGCCGCTCATCCAACCGACTCCTGTCCCCAGTGCGCTACTTTCCAGAACCGGGCCCTCCGTCGAAGGAAAGCCCGCATGGCGGATCTTTTCGCCCCAGACCAACCTTCTACCTCGGCCTCGAGGTCGGCCCCGGCCTTGACCTCGGCCCCGGCCTTGACCTCGGCCCCGAATACCTCGGCATCACCTCGAGACTCGACTCCGAAGTCCTCGGGACAACAGAAAGCCTCGGCTCCGGGTAAGTCCCCTCTTCCCTCTTCAGGTTCTGTACCAGCGAAGAAACCAACTTCGGGGACACCGGCGACGCATGGCGGAAGTCCCATGCTTACAGCCCCGACGAAGCCCTCCAAGCCTTCGGGCCGTGCCTCCACCACAAGGGAATACTCTGATACGAGGTCGCCCCCGGTGGAGTGCACCGAGGCAGGGGACATGCCTTCGATGCTGTCCGTGCCCGTCTTGCAGGACTTACTCCGAGCAATGATATCGTCGGAGCTGTCCGCTGCAATGGCCCATCTACAACCGGCCTCTGCCTCGACCCCGCATGTGCCAGACCAGCCTGAGCCTCGCGTCGAGCCACCTCGGGGAAAAGTGCGCAAACTTCGCCGCATCTCATCCTCCTTGGACTCCTCGCCGAGGCACCCGAGGCGCTCTCCCACCACAGACCGCCACAGGGCAAAACGTCAGGCTAAACCAACAGAAACCTCGAACCGCCGTACCTCTAAGAAGGCCCGGGGTTCCCCCACTCTACGAGGCCGTTCACCTACACCTCGTACGGGACCGCTGAAGGTGGCAGAGTTATCACTCTCTAACCCACGCATCCTCCGAACTCCCCCTCGGACCGGGGCTCCGATCCGAGGTTTCGGGCTTACACCAAGGGAGTCCGGGTCGAGGTCACCGATTCGACATCAATCGGTACCCCGAACCCCGGCATCGTCTCCGAGGGGCTCCTCGAGACGTCGGAGATCCACGACCCAGGAACACTTTCACAGTACTTCCCCGGTCTCGGAGCTGGGATCGGAACAGGAACCTCGCTACTCGAGGGAAGCCTCCCCTTCCTTCTCCACCCGACGGAGGTCTCGTTCACCGACCCCCCCACGGGGCCTCGGGAACATCCCGACCATCCTTCTCACGCTTTGTCCAGGACATGGGCCACACTTTGAATTTAGACCTCCAGTCCGACTCCAGATACTCTAAAGAGTACCTAGCGGAACTGGATATGCCATCACTACCCAGAGAGTCCCTTCGCTTACCGCCTAACCCGATACTCCAACAGGCCCTCTTCAGGAACCTGGAGACCCCCTATACGGTCACAGCCGTGCCCTCCAAAATGGAGGCCAAGTACCGTACAGTACCCTTTCCGGGATTTGAACAACCACAGCTCTCCCACCAGTCGCTGTTAGTAGAATCCTCCTTAAAAAAGGCTCACCCCTCCCGGGTCTCAGCGGCGGTCCCCCCAGGCCGAGAAGGCCGAACCCTAGACAAGTTCAGCAGGAGACTATATCAAAATGCGATGATGGCCTCTAGGGTGCAAAGCTACACTTTCACCTTCACATCCTACCTCAAACACCTCATTGGACTACTGAGAGCCTTTGAGACTGACCTACCGGCCTCCCGCCAAGGAGCCTTTAGCCTGCTTTTGGAATCCCTCTCCAACCTACGCCTCCATCTATTCCACGCGGCCTACGATGGCTTCGAACTCTCCTCCAGATAGGCAGCGTTTGCTATCGCCATGCGCCGACTAGCTTGGCTACGCCTGGTCGACATGGACCCCAACTTACAGGACCGGTTGGCTAACCTCCCCTGCGTGGTAAAAGAACTGTTCGATGACATTATCGAGGCGGCTACAAAACGCCTCTCCGAACACGAACGCTCGTTTGCCTCCCTCGTCCGACAAAAGCCCAAACCGCCCGCGTCCAGGCCGTATAGGGCCCCTCCGCGCCGCTACCCACAAAAATCCACTCCTGCCTTCTCGCGGCCTCCACCCAGGCGTCCGCAAGCCCACCACCGGGCCATGCCCAAGTCCCAACCGCCTGCGACTACCAAACCATCCCCGTCCTTTTGACGGGACACGCGGAAGGGGGCGGGCCCCCTCCGCTATAGTCCCAGGCCTCCTTCCCATCGGGGGTCGCCTCAAAGCCTTTTACCCTCGCTGGGAACAAGTCACGTCGGACGCATGGGTCCTTGGCGTGATCTCATCAGGATACTCTCTCAACTTTCAGACCATTCCTCCGGAAAACCCCCCAAGGAATTGCCCTCCCAACCGGACGCAGCTACCCCTACTCCTCTCCGAAGCTCGAGACCTGCTTCGCCTGAGAGCAGTGGAGGAGGTTCCCCCCGACCAACGGGGGAAGGGCTTCTACTCCCGTTACTTCCTGGTACCGAAAAAAACGGGAGGCTTACGCCCAATACTAGACTTGAGACGCCTCAACAAATTTCTGATACGAGAAAAATTTTGGATGCTTTCCCTACCGACCCTCTACCCCCTGATCGACGAGGGCGACTGGCTCTGCTCCCTCGATCTGAAGGAGGCATACACACATGTCCCAGTGCACCCCGCTCACCGCAAGTTCTTGCGTTTTCAGGTAGGGGACTGGCACCTACAATACCGTGTCCTTCCCTTCGGCCTAACATCGTCACCTCGGGTCTTCACCAAGTGCCACGTGGTGGTCGCAGCAACCTTACGCTCCCAGGGCCTCCAGGTATTCCCCTACCTGGACGACTGGCTGATCAAAGCCCCGTCCAGGGAAGCGGTTATCTCAGCGACCCAACAGACTATTACCTACCTACAAAGTCTGGGGTTCGAGATAAACTTCCCAAAATCCCAACTACGCCCCTCCCAGTCCCTACAGTTCATCGGGGCCACGCTGGACACGGTTCGCCTCCGTTCCTTCCTCCCCCCTCCGCGTCTAGAGGCATTAGTAAGCCTGAGTCGAAGGTTTTCCCTGCTGACCTCGGTATCAGCTCGGCAGATGATGACTCTTCTGGGCCACATGGCCTCCACCGTCCACGTCACACCCTTCGCCCGCCTCCATCTGAGAATTCCTCAATGGACCCTGGCCTCTCAATGGCGTCAAGACCAGGACCCGATCGACCGCCCCGTGACAGTGACGCCTTCTTTGCAACGATCGCTCCGCTGGTGGGCCGACTCTTCAAATCTTTCCAAAGGTTTGCTCTTCCTCACCCCACCCCACAGCAAGATACTCACCACGGACTCGTCGGAGTACGCTTGGGGAGCCCATCTGCACGGCCTACGCACTCAAGGGATGTGGTCAGCAGAAGACCGTCGCTGCCACATCAACGTGCTAGAGCTTCGGACCATCTATCTCGCAGCTGTAGCTTTTCAACATCTGCTCCACGACCGAGTGGTTCTCATCCGAACCGACAACCAGGTAGCAATGTACTACGTAAACAAACAAGGGGGAACAGGGTCTTGGTCCCTTTGCCGGGAAGCCCTGCGCCTCTGGAAATGGGCAATCTCCAACAACACCTTCCTTCGAGCGGTGTACATACAAGGAGAACAAAACTGTCTGGCGGACAGACTCAGCCGCCTCCTCCAGCCACACGAGTGGTCACTGCACTCTCAGATCCTACGACAGGTGTTCGAAAAGTGGGGGACGCCTCAAATAATCTATTCGCATCCCCCCACAACCACAAGCTGCCTCACTTCTGCTCCCGGATGTACTCCCCGGACCGGCTCGAGGCCGACGCCTTCCTCCTCGACTGGGAGGGAAGGTTCCTATACGCGTTCCCGCCGTTTCCTCTGATACTGCGGACGCTTGTCCACCTGAAAACAGTACAAACCACCCTGATCCTGATTGCTCCTCGCTGGCCACGCCAGCCTTGGTTTTCCCTTCTACTTCAACTCAGTGTCAGAGATCCACTGCCTCTGCCTCTGTTTCCCTCTCTACTATCACAGGGTCAGGGTTCGCTGTTACATCCCAATCTTCAATCTCTTCATCTGAATGCTTGGTTTCTCTCCCCCTGACTGCTCTTCCCGTGTCTCAATCAGTCAAGGAGATATTGGAGGCCTCTAGAAAGACCTCGACGAGAACCTGCTACTCCCAAAAGTGGACCAGATTCTCAACCTGGTGCTCCTCCCACAGCCAGGACCCGGTGTCGGTCCCTGTCCCTCTGGTCCTTGACTATTTACTTCAATTATCTCATTCCGGCCTAAAGACCAACTCCATTCGAGTACACCTCAGTGCGATTGCGACCTTTCATCAGCCCCTGGAAGGGAAAGCCCTCTCGCTCCATCCCTTAGTCTCTCGCTTCATGAAGGGTCTTCTGAATGTCCACCCTCCTCTCAAACCCCCTCCGGTGGTTTGGGACCTCAACGTGGTTCTGGCTCAACTAATGAAACCTCCATTTGAGCCCCTAGACAAATGCCATCCAAAATTCCTCACTTGGAAGGTAATTTTCCTGCTTGCGCTCACTTCCGCTCGGCGGGTTAGTGAGTTACAGGCTCTGGTAGCGGACCCACCCTTCACGGTATTCCATCACAACAAGGTGGTACTCCACACCCATCCAAAGTTCTTGCCTAAAGTAGTGTCTGATTTTCACCTCAATCAGTCCATTGTCTTACCTGTGTTTTTTCCCAAGCCCCACTCTCACCCCGGAGAGGTGGCACTCCATACTCTTGACTGTAAGAGAGCGTTGGCCTTCTACCTCCAATGTACTCAGTCACACCGGAAAGTCCCACAATTGTTTTTGTCCTTCGACTCAAACCGGTTAGGTCACCCAGTCTCCAAGCGCACCTTGTCCAACTGGTTGGCCGACTGCATCTCCTTCTGCTACGCTCAGGCTGGTCTCACGCTGCATGGTCGAGTAACAGGACACAAGGTCCGAGCGATGGCAGCCTCCGTAGCGTTCCTCAGGTCCACACCTATTGAGGAAATCTGCAAGGCTGCCACGTGGTCTTCGGTTCATACCTTCACCTCCCACTACTGTCTGGACTCACTGTCCAGGAGCGATGGCCGGTTCGGCCAATCGGTTTTACGAAATCTATTTGCTTAAATTGCCAACTTCCCTCCATCCCTTTTCAGTCAGCTTGGAGGTCACCCACATGTGAGAATATCATGCCTGTTTGGCCTGGGATAAAGCACAGTTACTTACCGTAACAGGTGTTATCCAGGGACAGCAGGCATATATTCTCACAACCCGCCCACCTCCCCGAGGTTGGCTTCTTTGCTAATTAAGTGAACTGGAGACCACGAGGGGATGCACCCCCTAGTGGAGCAGGAAGGCACGCATGCGTGGAGCAGCATAGCAAACTTAAATCTTCAATCAAGTTTGCTTGAAAATGCTTCCGCATCGGGGCTCCGTAGATGACGTCACCCACATGTGAGAATATATGCCTGCTGTCCCTGGATAACACCTGTTACGGTAAGTAACTGTGCTTTTTTAGTAAATCAATTCCATTAATCTATTCATAATGGCACGGGCATGATTTAAATCAAGTCTTTTTGACTAGTGATTTAAATCGTGATTTCATTGATTTGATTTTAAATCAACTCCACCCTGGTTTAAGTAGTGACCCCTCTGAGGGAAGGGGACACTTGCAATTTTTATTTGAAAGGAAACACTATCAGCCTCTTTTACAAAGCCGTGCTAGCGGCTTTGCTGCGTTAATGGCCCCAAAGCCCATAGAGATTTAAAGGGCTTCGGGGCTGTTGATGCGCGGCTTTGTAAAAGAGGCAGTATTTGAGAAGGGGGAAGTTTTATAAGGACCCAATCAGTAGGTATCTAGCAGTTAGTGGCAGGATGCAGAATGACATGTCACGTTGAAAAATATTTATGCTCCAAATGCAGGGCAAGAGGAATTATTTGGGTCAGTACAAGATGACTACTTTTGTCTAAAACAGTAAGGGGTGACAAATTAGACACCGCAATGTCCTTTGATCATTCTAAGTAGGATGGCGAGAGCACCCATTCCCATTGAAAGAAATTTATAGATACTGTATGGTTAAGGCTTAGACCTGCTGGACATATGGAAATTATAGCATCCAGTACCAAAAATATACTCTTTCTACTTTCATTCAAAGGATACATATAACCTATTGATGTCATTTGGTGTCACATAAATTTATTGGGGAGGATATTAGACTCAGAGGCCTAGATTCTGTAAACTGCGCCTAACTTTAGGTGTGGTTTAGACATCCGATTTAAGTGGATAATGAGCCATTTAAGGGTTTTAACAAGCGTTAATTGGGACTTAGACAGAGCTAGGCGTTCTCAGAACATAGACGCGAGATTGACGCGAGTTTAGGGAAAACTCACATCTAAGCTTGTAGACGTGGGCATAACGTGGGCGTGGTTAAGGATAGGCACTACATAGACGTTACTTAGGCGGCAGACCGCGTCCAAAATGTAGGCGAAGGAAAAGCTGGTCTAAGTGTAGTTTTTGCTTCATTTCAATGCAGTTTCAGCTTTTGTAGCGGGAGACTTCCTATAGACGCAAGTTAGGCGTGCTTTCCGCTTCCGCAACAATATTTCCTATAGTGAGTTTGAATATGTTTTTTTTTCTTCTTTCTCCCTCCTAATAGATTTAATAAGCCACCAAATCAATAGAGCACATCAACATAAACATATTGCATGCAAAACATAGTACTTTTCTGCCCAAACAGTAAAGCACAGTTACTTACCGTAACAGGTGTTATCCAGGGACAGCAAGCAGCTATTCTCACATATGGGTGACGTCATCCGACGTAGCCTCGATGCGGATGCCTCACAAGCAGACTTGCTTGAAGAAACTAGAAGTTTCGAGTCGCCCGCACCGCACATGTGCGAATGCCCTCCCGCCCAGTGCACAGGGCGCTTCTCCTCAGTTCAGATAGCTAGCAGAGAAGCCAACCAGGGGAGGTGGGTGGGTTGTGAGAATAGCTGCCTGCTGTCCCTGGATAACATCTGTTACGGTAAGTAACTGTGCTTTATCCCAGGACAAGCAGGCAGGTATTCTTACATATGGGTGACCTCCAAGCTAACCAGAATGGGATGGTGGGAGAGTTGGCAACTTAGGAGAATAAATTTTGTAATACTGTTTGGCCAAACTGTCCATCCCGTCTGGAGAAAGCATCCAGACAATAGTGAGAAGTGAAGGTATGAACCAAGGACCAAGTAGCAGCCTTGCAAATCTCCTCAATCGGTGTCGATCTGAGGAAAGCTACAGAAGCTGCCATTGCTCTGACTTTATGGGCTGTGACTTTACCGTTAAGTGGTAATCCAGCCTGGGCATAGCAGAAAGAGATACAAGCCGCCATCCAATTAGAGATGGTGCGTTTAGAAATTGGATGTCCCAACTGATTTGGATCAAAAGAGACAAAAAGTTGAGGAGCAGTTCTGTGTGGTTTGGTGCGTTCCAAGTAGAAGGCCAAAGCACGTTTACAGTCCAGAGTATAAAGAGCTGATTCTCCAGGGTGAGAAAGAGGCTTTGGAAAAAAAACTGGAAGTACGATAGATTGGTTGAGATGAAATTCTGAGACCACTTTAGGCAGGAATTTCGGATGAGTACGAAGAACCACCTTGTCATGATGGAACACAGTGAATGGTGGATCAGTAACCAAAGCTTGTAGCTCACTGACTCGTCGAGCAGAAGGGAGGTCAATGAGAAACACCACTTTCCAAGTGAGATAGCTTTGGATTCTCGCCCAGAAATAGCTAAGAAGAAAAAAAAAAAAAAAAAAAATTTAAATTGAATCAGGTTGGGCAGACTGGATGGACCATTCGGGTCTTTATCTGCCGTCATCTACTATGTTACTATGTTAGATACTTCAAATGAGCCTCATCAATTGGTTCAAATGGAGGCTTCATAAGTTGAGAAAGGACAACATTGAGGTCCCAAACCACAGGAGGCGGTTTGAGGGAGGTTTGACACTGAAAAGTCCTTTCATGAATTTGTAAACCACTGGATGAGTAGAAAGAGGTTTCCCTTCAATAGGCTGATGAAAAGCTGCAATTGCACTGAGATGGATTCAAATGGATGTAGACTTGAGTCCAGAGTTGGATAGGTGCAAAAGATAGTCCAAAACAGATGATAAGAAGGAATGTTGAGACTCCTTATGATGAGAGGAACACCATGTAGAAAATCTAGTCCATTTTTGGTGATAGCATTGTCTAGTTGTAAGCTTTCTAGAAGCTTCTAAAACATCTCTTACAGATTGAGAAAACTGAAGAGGGGCTATGTTGAGAGGTACCAGGCTGTCAGGTGTAGAGACTGCAGGTTGGGATGAAGCAGAGATCCTTGACTCTGTGTAAGCAGAGAAGGAAAAACTGGTAGAAGGTATGGCTCCCTGCTGCTGAGTTGAAGTAGAAGAGAGTACCATGGTTGTCTCGGCCACCGAGGAGCAATTAGAATCATGGTGGCATGATCGTTCTTCAATTTAACTAGAGTCTTGAGAATGAGTGAGAATGGAGGAAATGCATAGAGGAAAAGATTCGTCCATTCCAGAAGAAAAGCATCTGCCTCGAGGTGGTGAGGAGAGTATATCCTGGAGCAGAACTGAGGCAGTTTGTAGTTTTGGGGAGCTGCAAAGAGGTCTATCTGAGGCGTTCCCCACTGTGAGAAAATGTGATGAAGAGAGGAATGGAGAGTCCATTCGTGAGGTTGCAGAAGATGACTCAAGTTGTCCGCCAAGCAATTCTGAGCCCCTTGAATGTAGACAGCTTTGAGGAAGGTGTTGTGATGGTTTGCCCAGTCCCAAACTTCCAGAGCTTCTTGACAAAGGGAGGCAGACCCCATCCCCCCTGTTTGTTGATATAATACATGACGACTTGGTTGTCCGTGCGGACGAGGACTACTGTGTCGTGAAGGAGATGTTGAAAAGCATGGAGAGCCTTGAGGATCGCTCTGAGTTCCAACTGATTGATATGACACTGACGATCCGTACTGGTCCAGAGGCCTTGAGTACGAGACCATCGAGATGAGCGCCCCAAGCGTAGGTTGACGAGTCTGTCGTAAGGACCTTCTGATGAGGGGGCATTTGAAAAAGCAAGCCTCTGGAAAGATTGGAAGAGAGCATCCACCAACGGAGAGACTGCCTGAAAGTAGGAGTGACTGAGATGTGTTGAGAAAGAGGATCGCAAATCTGAGATGCCAGGGTCCACTGAGGAATTCTGAGGTGAAGTCTGGCAAAAGGAGTCACGTGTACTGTGGAGGCCATGTGACCCAGGAGTATCATCATAATGTGTCTCGTTGATAAGGAAGAGCGAGAAGAAACTGTGTGACAGAGGTAAAGCAGAGTTTCCAGACGTTGTTGTGGAAGGAATGCTCTGAGTTGGACAGTGTCCAGAACAGCTCCAATGAATTGTAGATTTTGAGAGGGTTGAAGTTGAGATTTGGGAAAGTAGATTTCGAATCCCAAACTTTGCAGAAATCAGGTAGTCCGTTGGGTCGCTACAATAACCCCTTGAGAGGTGGAATCTTTGATGAGCCAGTCGTTGAGGTAGGGAAATACCCGAAGACCATGATTCCGTAGAGCTGCCGCTACCACAACCAGGCACTTGGTGAACACTCTGAGAGACAAGGCCAGGCCGAAGTGTAGCACTCTGTATTGAAAATGCAGATTCCCCACCCGAAATCTGAGATACTGACTTTCAATGCATATTCATTGGGGAAATCCTGAAGTACCCGACTGGAGTGCAGCTCTCGAGGACCGGAGTTCCCTACCCCTGCACAAATACTAGGGGGCACTCGGAGAAACTGAAAGGGGACAGGTTTAGAACCAATGCCAGGAAGTTCTTCTTCACCCAGAGAGTAGTGGATACATGGAACGCACTCCCGGAAGGTTGTGATTGGGCAGAAGACACTGCAGGGATTCAAAGAAGGTTTGGATAAATTCCTGATGGATACTGGGATTGAGGGGTACGGATAGAAGTAGAGGCCGGGTGAATGATGATGTGAGTATAGGCCTCCTTGAGATCCAGAGAGCATAACCAATCGTTCCGCTCGAGAAGGGGATAGAGAGATGCCAGGGACAACATTTGAAACTTTTCTTTGACTAAAAATTTGTTGAGAGCCCCGAGATCCAAAATGGGTCGCAGATCGCCCGTCTTCTTCGGAACAAGGAAGTAACGGGAGTAAAACCCCATGTTCTGCTGTTCCAAGGGAACTGGTTCAATGGCATGAAGATGAAGCAGAGCTTGAGCTTCCTGAAGAAGAAGGGCAGTCTGGGACAGACTGGAAGGATACTCTCTTGGAGGAAGCTCTGAAGGAACCTGATTGAAATGAAGAGAGTATCCTTCCATGATGATGGAAAGGACCCAGAGGTCTGATGTTATGACCGTTGTAAAAAAGATGGAGACGACCTCCTATAGGTGCAAAAGGGGTCAGAGACAGAACGATGGATGTTATGCTCTGGAGTAAACAGTCAAAAAGGCTGAGAAGCCTTAGGTGGAGCAGAAGGTTGAGGCTTCTGTTGCTTCTGAGTTGGCTGTTTCTTCAAAGGAGGACGAGTGTAAGGCGCAGGCTTTGGAGGAAAACGCCTCTGGTAGATCACAGGAGGATGTGTAGGTCTAGAAGGAGCTAGTTTAGGCTTAGGTCTGACTATAGAAGCAAAAGATTTAGCATGATCAGACAATTTTTTGGTGGCAGCCTCGCTGGACTCATCAAAAAGGTCATTACCTTCACAAGGGATGTTCGCCAGGCGATCCTGGAGGTTAGAGTCCATGTTTATGGTGCAAAGCCAGGCTAAACGACGCATAGCCACAGAACAAGCTG
The DNA here is from genome assembly GCF_902459505.1 of Geotrypetes seraphini. Lineage (NCBI taxonomy): Eukaryota > Metazoa > Chordata > Amphibia > Gymnophiona > Dermophiidae > Geotrypetes > Geotrypetes seraphini. Next base: position 103,807,583 of record NC_047088.1, on the reverse strand, counting down.
CTGCTCGGGCAGAGAGCTCAATGACATCATAAGATGATTGCAAAAGATGGATACGCAACTGAGAGAAAGAAGCAATGACTTCTTGGAACTCAAAATGCATGCTATCATCTAAGTAACCCAAAAATTTCAGGAGAAGAGACAAAAGAAATTCAAAATAAATAATAAAATGAAAGTTATAATTGAGAACTTTTTGAAGACATCATAGCATTTTGGTAAATGCGACGTCCAAACTTATTCATGGTCTTCCCTTCCCTGCCAGGAGGAACTGTGGCATACACTCTGGAAGGATAGGATCTCTTTAAAGAGGATTCCACAAGCAAGGATTGATGTGACAATTGGGAATTGTCAAAACCTTTATGATGCACTGTTTTATATCTGGCATCCAACTTTCCTGGAATGGAAAAAGGAGTCTCCATGCATCTAGTAAAAGTCTGATCAAGAAGCTTGTGTAATGGCAGTTTGAGAAACTCAGCCAGAGGTTGAGGAAGATGCATGGTCTCGAGGTATTCTTTAGAGTACTTAGAGCCAGTGTCCAATGGAACGCTCAAGTCTATAGCCATCTGTCTCAAAAATGAGGAAAAAGATAACTGATCTGCAGTGGCACGGCTTCGAGAAGGACTCGAGGACGTCGAGGCAACTGGAGTCAAAGAAGAAGCCTCGACAGGAAACCATGGAATGAAGGAACCGGGAGACTTGGACGAGGCACTGGACATCGGGATATCCTCCAGGGCCGGCATCGGAGACTTGGAACAAGGAGTTGGAGGTCTCGTCGAGGCTGGAGAAGACCGAGGCTTTGAGGAATGATGTCTTGAAGAATGCCTCGAAGCAGGTCTCGAGTGATGTCGAGAACTGTGTCTCGAACTGGATCTCGAAGATCGAGCAGAGGTTGCCTCGGATTCCTGAACCATGGAGAGGCGTTGCAAGGACTTCAGGGACCAGACGGACTCCATCTGACTAGTAGGGGTAAGCACGTCTTTGGACACCGACTAGCCCGCCTGATTTGTAGGGCTTTAGACTAGGTAAGTTGGGGGAGGGTACCCACTCAGATACAAGTGCAGTAAGGAACGATCCTGACGAGGTGAGTCGAAACTCCGATTCTAAGTCCAAAGTAAGTGCCCCCATTGCAAACAATTCTCTAGGAGTCACACCACCTCAGGTGGGAAACTCCCCACAGGGACTTAGCAATCACGGGGTATGGAGGGCTATGTATGTTAATGCACACAGTTTAGGCAATAAGATTCTAGAATTAGAGACCGAAATAATGAATGCCGACCTTGACGTGGTGGCAATATCCGAAACTTGGTTCACAGACTCTCATGGGTGGGATATGGCTATACCGGAATACAACTTATTTCGTCAGGACAGAGAGGGAAAGTCAGGGGGAGGGGTGGCACTATACATTAAAGAAGACATCAAAACTACCAGAATCACAGATGTCAAGTACACCGGGGAATCACTCTGGGTGAACCTGGCCAGAGGCAGGGGAAAATGCCTGTATCTTGGTGTAGTATACAGACCTCCAAGACAACTGGAAGACAAAGACTCCGAATTAACTGAAGACATAGAGAATATCACTCTACGGGGAGACGCTGTTCTGCTAGGGGACTTCAACATGCCTGATGCAGATTGGAACTCATACTTAGCAACAACCAGCAGCAGCAGGAGACTATTAGCATCCATAAAGGGAGCACGACTCAAACAAATGGTATTGGAACCCACTAGGGCCCAGGCGATCCTGGACCTGGTACTCACCAACGGGGATAGTGTCTCGAAGGTCTCGGTAGGAGATACGCTAGCCTCCAGCGACCACAACATGATGTGGTTCTACCTCAGGAAAGGTTTCCCTAGATCAAACACAAAAACAAAAGTACTCAACTTCCGAGGCACTGACTTCAAACGCATGGGAGATTTCGTCCACCGGACACTGCAGAACCAAGCTACGACCGATGATGTGGAAGCTATGTGGTCATCCCTGAAATCTACCATACATGAAGCAACAAGCCTCTACATTAAATCAGTACACAAACGGTGAAGAAACAACAAACCCCAATGGTACTCCGCAGAAATCTTGCACCTCGTCAAGGAGAAGAAAAAAGCATTTATTTCCTACAAACGAACGGAGACTAGGGAAGCTAAACTAGAACATAGGGCGAGGTCTGCAGTGGTCAAAACGGCAGTCAGGGAGGCCAAACTTCGAGTGGAAGAGACTCTGGCAAAGAACATGAAGAAAGGGGACAAATCCTTCTTCAGGTATATTAGTGATAGGAAAAAGAACAGACGGGATAGTACGCCTTAGAAAACCAGATGGGAACTGTGCAGAATCAGATTCCGATAAAGCAGAACTACTGAATAAATACTTCTGCTTGGTCTTCACCTGCGAGGCACTGGGGCACGGTCCGCAGTTGCAGGCAAGGCCCAGCATGGAAGACCCATTTCAGAATTTTGAGTTCACACCTGGTGACGTCTACTACGAACTGGCAAGACTCAAGGTGAACAAAGCCATGGGACCAGACAATCTACACCCCAGGGTGCTTAGTGAGCTGCGTGATGTCCTGGCAGAACCGCTATCAGGACTCTTCAATCTCTCCTTAAGTTCGGGGAGAGTCCCCATAGACTGGAAAACAGCTAACGTCGTTCCATTGCACAAAAAGGGTTGCAGGGCAGAGGCTGCAAACTACAGACCGGTGAGTCTCACATCAATAGTATGCAAACTCATAGAAACACTAATCAAACGTAAATTAGACGTAATCTTTGATGAGGAGAATCTACGGGATCCCAGTCAACACGGATTCACCAAGGGTAGGTCCTGCCAATTCAATCTCATCAGCTTCTTTGACTGGGTAACAAAACAGTTAAGACTTGAGAGAATCCATGAACGTCGTATACCTAGACTTCAGCAAAGCTTTCGATACTGTCCCGCATCGCAGGCTGTTGAGCAAGATGAAAAGCAGACCTTATTCCTCCATTTATTCTAAAAAAATATTTTGAAATTTTTGGTCCCTTCATTCTAAAAATAATAAATGAAAGTTTAATGCAAAGTACTATGCCTATACCGTGGAAATCTTCTGTTATTTGTCCCATTATTAAAGATCGTACAATCAGTTCGGAAAAAATTTCTAACTACAGGCCAATAGCAAATCTTCCTTTCATGGCAAAATTGACAGAAAAGATTGTTTTCAATCAAATCTCTGAGTTTATTGAAAAAAACAACGTTCTTCATTCGAACCAAACAGGATTCCGACAATATCATAATACTGAGCATTCACTGATTGGAATGACTTCTTCAATACATTACTTTTTGGACCATCACCAATCGGTTTTATTAATTTCTATCGACCTTTCTGCTGCCTTTGACACCATAGATCACCATCTTCTATTAGACAGACTTCATTCAATCGGCATTACCGACCAAGTATTATCTTGGTTTGAATCCTACTTTACTGATCGTACATCCACTGTTACAATTAATAATTCAAATTCTATAATATCAGTAACATCTCATGGTATTCCCCAAGGATCCATTCTTTCTCCCTTACTTTTCAATATCTTTCTTGCACCCTTGATGATTGTCCGCCAATCTATAGGTTTTCATGTATTCGCATACGCTGATGATATTCAACTTTTGCACCCTTTGGATCCCAACAACTCTTTGGATATCACAGCAATCAACAATAAACTTGAACAAATCCATCAATGGTTAGATATAAATAGGTTGGCCCTCAATATTGAAAAGACAAAAACGATGCTTTTCCCATGGAAAGAAACTCCTAAACTTATTGCCCCTATCACTATAAAAAATATCCCCTTGCAATTAGTTAATACCATTAAAATCTTAGGAGTTATATTTGATAGTAAATTAACTTTTCATGAACACATCGGTATCGTCAAATCATCATTCTATAGACTCCGTCAAATTCGCTCCCTTTCTCAATATCTTTGTTCTAAATCACTAAACATCCTTATCCATTCCCTAGTCATCTCTAAAATCGATTACTGCAATGCCCTTTTTAAAGGGATTGCACAAAATGAAATAAGACGGCTTCAAATCATACAAAATACTTCCATTAAACTTATAACAAAGAAAAAAAAATTTGACCACGTAACACCACTACTCAAAAACGCTCACTGGCTTCTGGTATCACATAGAATAACGTATAAAATATGCCTACTTACCTTTAAAGCAATGCTTTTCAAAACACCTGCATTTATTTTAAAATCATTGATCCCTTACTCCACAAACAGAATATTGCGGTCAAACGAACAGCATTTACTGACAATTCCATCTCTAAAGATCATTAATACCAGAAGACAATTTATCTTCTCAGTTACTGCCCCACAAATCTGGAACTCTCTGCCAATTTATTTAAGAGAAGAACATAATATTGATAAATTCAAGACCAATTTAAAAACATTCCTTTTCAAAGACGCTTTTGATTAATAAGTCTTACTCTGAATTCATTAATGCTGTATTTGACCATTCATTTTAATTCCCGACCTCCTTTCCTATAATATTTTGTAGTTCAAATCCCCTCTTCCTATTACTCGTGTTTTGTTAAGTTTGATATAGTCTAATTTATTTTAATGTTATGTTTAAATTAATGTTTTTATTTTTTAATATTGTAATTTTAATTGTTTCTGTTCATCGCTTTGAAGTAAGATTAAGCGATTCATCATAAATTTTAATAAACTTGAAACTTGAAATCAATGGGGCTGGGAGAAACACTAACTACATGGGTCAATGACTGGCTGAGTGGCAGACTTTAGAGGGTGGTAGTTAACGGTACCCTCTCTAAAACATCGGAGGTGACCAGTGGAGTACCACAGGGCTCAGTCTTGGGCCATCTCCTTTTCAACATATTCATAGGGGACCTAACTCAGGGGCTTCAAGGTAAGGAAACGTTATTTCGCTGACGACGCCAAACTATGCAATATAGTGAGAGGCGGCAATTCACACAGTACCTACATTTGTTGGAGCTTTGGTCCTCGACCTGGCAGCTGGGCTTCAACGCTAAGAAATGCAAGATCATGCACCTCGGCAGCAGAAATCCGTGCAGAACTTACACCTTGAATGGTGAGACCTTAGCTAGAACTTCAACAGAACGAGACTTGGGATCATGATCATCAGTGCAGACATGAAAACTGCTGATCATGTGGAGAAGGCTTCATCTAAGGCAAGACAGTTGTTAGGTTGCATCCGCAGGAATTTCGTCAACAGGAAGCCTGAAGTCATAATACCATTATACAGAACCATGGTGAGGCCTCATTTGGAATACAGTGTGCAATTCTGGAGGCCACACTACCGAAAAGATGTGCTGAGAAGAGTCGGTGCAACGGATGGCCACCAGGATGGTCTCAGGGCTCAAGGATCTATCGTACGAGGAAAGGCTGAAAAATTTGCGGCTGTACTCACTCGAGGAACGTAGGGAGAGAGGAGACATGATCGAGACGTTTAAGTATATTACCGGCCGTATCGAGATGGAAGAAGAGATTCTCTTTCTCAAAGGACCCTCAGCCACAAGAGGGCATCCGCTCAAACTCAGGGGCGGGAAATTTCATGGCGACACCAGGAAATATTTCTTCACCGAGAGAGTGGTTGATCCTTGGAACGAGCTCCCGGTGCAGGTGATCGAGGCAAACAGCGTGCAAGAATTTAAAAGCAAATGGGATACCCATGTGGGATCCCTTAGAGGGTTAAGCCAAGGGAACCTGTCACCAGGAGTGGGAACCCTAGGATAGTAGACTTGGGGGTGGGTCAGTAGAGTGGGCAGACCTGATGGGCTATGGCCCTTATCTGCCGTCATCTTCTATGTTTCTATGAAGATCTATAGGCGTGGAGGAGCCCTGAAGCAACTTTGAAGACTGGACTCCCTTGGTAGAATGGGAGGTATCCTGTCGATGCACTCGCACAGACTGTACTCTATGCGTTTCATGCTTGGAAGCCCGACCAGACACTCGCAGAGACTCCACTCCCTGCATCGAGTGTGGAGGATCAGACCGGGGCACAGGCGGCTCGACCTCACAGGAGACTTCTGCATGCCCAGGCTGAAGCAGATTAAGCAATGGGGTCCCATGTTAGTGAGGACCTTAATAATCTGCTCCTCCAAAGAGGGCTGGGGTGTAGTCGGCAAGGAGGGTAACGTGTCTGAAACCGGCCCACATGCCTTGGCTGGAGGTTCTCGCACAGTGGGGTGAGAATGTTTCGACTTGGAAGGCTTTGAAACTTTAATCATCACTGGCGGAACCGAGTGCTGAGCTATCTGACCTGAGGAGACAGGAGAAGATATGGCAGCCGAGGACGTCGAAGCAAGAGCTGCTCCAAAAGACGAAGGTCTGATGAGGCTCGAAGTGGAAGCAGTAGAAGGAGAGGCGTCGACCGGGGCCGATGCCGAAGACACCTTCGATGCCGAGAGAGTAGAAGACTCCATCTCGAAGAAGTTATCCACCAGAACGCAACGACGCTTAAAAGCAAGAGGCTTAAGTGTTTGGCAAGGCAGGCACGAGGTAGGATGATGTTTCGGCCCAAGGCACTTGATGCAGCGTCCGTGAGGGTCAATAAGGGATATCGTGCGCTTGCACTTGCGACACCGTTTGAAACCGGTAACAGGCCGGGGCATAGACAAAAAGACAGCTGACGCAAAGTTGAAGCCCATGGACCGCGGCCAAGCGGCCTGTACCGGACGGAAAATTTTTTTTTTTTTTTTTTTTTAAAGAAAGAAAAAGACTAACACAGCGATTCGTGAGGAAAAGAAACAAAAACCGCGGTGAGAGAAGGCACAAACAACGAAGTTACCGGAGAGAGACAAAAAGACGGACTTCTCGGCTCCGCGGAAAACTAAGAACTGAGGAGACGCGCCCTGTGCACTGGGCGGGAAGGCACTCGCAAATGCGCACTGCGGGCAACTCGAAACGTCTAGTTTCTTCAAGCAAGTCTGCTTGTGAGGTGTCCGCATCGAGGCTCCGTCGGATGACGTCACCCATATGTGAGAATACCTGCCTACTTGTCCTGGGATAATGTTTTGCTCGTCTTGCAAAATACTCGCAAACCGGGTTACTCGGGTTTGACTGTACAGATAAATGTCTCTCTTACAAATCATATTTTGTTGCAAAGAGGCACTCGTCAGGGATGCCCTCTATCTCCCCTACTCTTTAATCCTTCTCTTGAAACCTTGCTCTCCTCTATTAGACAGTCTGAATCCACACAAGGCATTCTCTTATCATCTAGAGACCTCAAAATTGCAGCATACGTAGATAATATCTTGTTGTTTCTCCGTAATCCCACAACATCCCTTCCAGCTTTCATAACTATTGCTGACATGTACTCCACTTATTCCGGGTACAAAATTAATTGGGAGAAATCTGTGATATTTCCACTAAATGATAACACTTCCCAAACAGATGTCCTCAATTTCTGTTTCTCATGGTCTACCTCTCCAATTAAATACCTAGGTACGTATATTTATAAAGATTCATCAGTAATAATGGACATGAACACAGCTAAACTAAAAGAAATGGTAACCCGTTCATTTTCCAAATGGTCACCATTATACATCTCCTGGTGGGGTCGTATCTCCTCAATCAAAATGACTCTAGCTCCTCAGATAATCTACATTCTTTGCATGCTGCCTAGTATTTGTAAACCCTCTTTATACCGTTGGTTGGACCAAAAATTAACCAAAATATCATGGAGTCAACATTCCTGATTTTTACAGATATCAATTAGCATCATTATGGTTCTTGTTGGGTCAAACATAACCCTAGTATAGACGATTCTCCTGTTCCATCGTGGCTACATTTAGAAATTTATATTTCTAATCCAATCCCTATTGCTGCATTATATACTATGTCTACTCTGGCCCATCTTAAACAATTCTCACAGATTCCGGCTACAATAACAGCTTTACGTACCTTAGATCAGTGTTTTTCAACCGCTGTTCCAGATGTTGCCTGGTGTGCCGCAGGGCCGCCATCAGGGCAGTACTACCAGTCCTGCATTCAGGGGCCCGGAGCTGACAGGGGGCCCGAGGCAGGGGCGCCAGTAGCTCGCCAAGGCAAAGTGAGTCGATCACCCAGGACTCACTTTGTCTTGGCGATCTAATCTATCGAGCCGATAAGTCTTCTTCTCCCCGACGTCAATTCTGCAGTCGGAGAGGAAGTTCGGGCCAGCCAATCACTGCCTGGCTGGGCGGAACTTCCTCTCCGATTGCAGAATTGACGTCAGGGAGAGCATGCGTCAGCGTCGGCTTTGGAGCCTGTTATCCATTGGTGGGTCCTGTTCCCCGATGGCAGCAGCAGTGGCAGTGGCTTGGGGAACGGCAGGGAGAAAGAAAGAAAGGGGGCAGGCAGGGAAACAGAAGGAAAGAAGAGAAACAGAAAAAAAGAAAGAAAGGTCAGGGAGAGAGGAAGAAAAAGTTGGGGGAGGGAATGAGGTGTGGAGGAGAGAAAGCATACAGGCTGATAGAAGGGAAGAAAGATTGGATGCACAGTCAGAAGAAGAAAGTGCAACCAGAAATCACCAGACAAGGTAGGAAAAATGATTTTATTTTAAATTTAGCAAAGTGGAGGCAGTATTACCACAGTTTTCAAAGGAATTTGCCCAAATAACTTAATAGTTAACTGGGTAAATTCCCAGAGATGAAAACTTCCCTTCACTTACTATGCACAGTTCTGAATTTATATCTGCTGTCTATATTTTACAATATGGTCACCTTTTACTAAACCGCAATAGTGGTTTTTAGCGCAGGGAGCCTATGAGCGTCAAGAGCAGCGCTGGGCATTCAGCGCAGCTCCCTGCGCTAAAAACTGCTATTGTGGTTTAATAAAAAGGATGGAGGGTATATTTGTCTATTTTTGTATGCTATAAAAACCAAATACAGAGAGAGACTGAGAGCTGTTGACGAAGAGCTACGTGTGTGTCTTTCTTCGATTCCAGCCAGAATATCAGCTTTGTGTTCAGCCAAACAGGCCCAGGTTTCGCACTGAATAAAGTATTTTATAATTTTTCACTATTCTGTTTACTTAATATTTCATAATAAAGTAATTATAAAATACTTTCTTTGTGTTTATTTGATTCCTATTCAAGAGAATTACTTTATATATAGTCAATATAGGCACAGAGTTAAATTTTTTAACATTTTCTAATGGTGGTGTGCCTCGTGATTTTTTTCATGAAACAAGTGTGCCTTTGCCCAAAAAAGGTTGAAAAACACTGCCTTAGATCACATAGCCTCCCATTCAATTTTTACGCATACAGGCATAGCTCTTTGGAACAATCCTGTCTTAAAGCACAAAAAAAGATCACTGAATTGGAAAAAATGGAGGGACAGTGGAATGTGGCAAGTCAAACAGCTCTACCAGGGATGCAATTTCCTGCCATTTGTAGACTTCTGCAAGAAATTTCCCGAATTAACCACTAAACGTAATCAGTGGCAGATATTAAATACATTACTCTCATCTTTACAATTTTCTAATGTTCCCTGTCTTTTTGAATTGGAGTACCTCCATAAAGTCTAATGGCAGCCGGGGCCACTCTGAAAAGGAACATTTAGCTCTCCCTCCCAAGCGAACCCCGCCAACCTTCCCACCGCAAGACGACCGACAAACCTCATTCTAGCACTCGTCGTCAGCCCCAGCACTCTAAACAGGCTGCTTCGCGGTTCACGGCCTTCTGCTGGCAATTCCCTCTGCCGCGTCACTGATGATGTCATCAGTGAAGCGGCAGAGGGAATCACCATCAGAAGGCCGCGAAGCAGCCTGTTTAGAGTGCTGCGACAGCCGACGAGTGCTGGAGGGAGGTTTGTCGGTCATCTCGCAGTGGGAGGATCGGCGGGGTTCGCATGGGAGGGAGAGCTAAATGTTCCTTTTCAGAAGGACCCCGGCTGCCATTTCAGGGGCCCCTCTGAAAAGGAACATTATGGCTACAGGGGGAGAAGCGGTCTGCCCAGGGTGCTCCAAAGCCTGGCATTTTTAACTTCTTTGGCAACAACTGCGTTTACAATTAGCTGCTGTAGCCGGCTTCAGGTCTTCCTCTCTGCTGAGTCCTGTCTACTACCTGTTTCTATGAAGGCAGGACCTGACAGAGAAGAAGGCCCGAAGCCGACAACAGGAGCAAATTGTGAATGCTGTTGCTGCCTGAAGTTCATGATGCCAGGTCTTGGAGCACCCGCTTAGGGCTGCACTGCTGACTGGGGACAGGGTGACAAAAGGAGGAAAGAGAGCAGAGGCGGAGAGAATTGCTGCACCCAACTGGAGGGAAAGGAAGGAATGAAAGGAGATGCCAGGGCTTGGAGGGAAGGGAGGGAGGAAGAGATGCCAGGGCATGGAGGGAAGGAGGAAGGTATGCCAGACCAAGGGAAAAGGAAGGAGGAGATGTCAGAGCATGGAGGGAAAGATGGAAGAAAAGGAAAGGAGAGAGAGGCCATGGAATCAGGGAAGGGAAGGAGACAGAGATGCCAGACCGTGGGGTAGGAAAGAAAGGAGAAGAGAGAGATGCCAGAGCATAGGGGAGGGGGTGATGACAGAGAGAGAAAAATGGAGAGGAGGCAGAGCTGAAATCAATCATGTACAAAGGAGACAGGGAACAGGATAGACAGTTTATGGAAGGAGCATAGAAAAAGGGAAGATGCCATATAGATTGGGGATAGGGCAGACAGTGGATAGAAGGGGCTGATGCTGCATGGAAGACAGAGAGAGGACAGATGCTGGCTAGAAAGAAGAGAGAGTGAAGACAAGATGATTAAAGCAGAAACGACAAAAGGTAGAAAATATTTTTTTGTTGCTTTAGAATAAAATAGTATTGTAGTTGTATTGATAAAACATTTATTAACAGAAAATAAGGTAATCTTTTTATTGGACTCATTTTAATACATTTTTTTTACTAACTTATAGCAACCAAAACCCCCTTTCTCAAGTCAGGACAGTATAATGTAACAGCTGTGTACTATATTAACCTGAAGGAGGCTATGGCCTATGAAAGTTAATTCAAAAATGGATTAGTCCAATGAAATGTATATTCTTATTTCAATTTTTGTTTTATTTCTATTTATTAATTTGTAAAGTGGTGATTGTTTATCAGTTTCTTCAAATTTACATCTGCTATATTTATATTTTGCAGAGTATTAGGGGGTTATGTGTCATTGTTTCTGTGGTGTTTCACAGTATGCAGTTTGGCTTCTTGGTGGTTCAGTTTAACCTTTATCTACATACTAGTCTTTAAGCCCGTTACATTAACGGGTGCTAGAATAGATCTGTCTGTCTGTGTTTCTTTATCTCTCTCTCCTTGGCCGCTGTCTGTATCCTTCTGTCTCCCCCCCCCTGAGCAAAGCTGTCTGCCCCCAGGACATACCTCCCCCCCAAAGCAGCCCCCTTTCCCTCTCCCTATCTCTCCATGGCCCCTTGTCTCCCCCCAGCACACCCCTCCCCCCAAAGCAGCCCCCTTTTCCTCTCCCTATCTCTCCATGGCCCCTTCTGTCTCCCCCCCAGAACACCCCTTCCTCCCAAAGCAGCCCCCTTTCCCTCTCCCTGTCTCTCTATGACCCCTTCTGTCTTCCCCCCCAGAGCAAAGCTGTCTGTCCCCAGCAAACCTCCCCACAAAGCAGCCCCCTTTCCCTCTCCCTGTCTCTCCATGGCCCCTTCTGTCTTCCCCCTCCCCCCCTCCGAGCACACCTGTCTGTCCCAAGCACATCCCTCCCCCCAAAGCAGCCCCCTTTCCCTTTCCCCCTGGCCCCCCCCTGTATTGGCCCCATTCTTACCCTCCCTCCATCCCGGCGTCTTCTGGCCTGCTCCTCTTCAAAGCAGCCTGCGATCATGTTGGACAGCTTTAGCGAACCTAGCAGGCCGCTCTCCAACTCGGTAGCACGTTCCCTCTGACGCGATCCCATGCGTCAGAGGGAGCGTGCTACTGAGGTTGGAGAGTGGCCTGCGAGGTTCTTTAAAGCCGGCCCCAATCGCAGGCTGCTCTGAAAAAGAGGATCAGTGGCGGCGGCGGCGGCAGCAGCAGCGAGTGAGGGCGGGAGGTGACACGGCGAGGACACGGGCAGGGAGAGAGGGCAGGCGGCGAGTGAGGGCGGACGGTGACGCGCCGAGGACAGGTTCTCCTGCTTCATGGCAGTGGGCGGGGCTGCAGGAAGACGTGCGAGTGTGGCGGCAGCGGCAACCCCGACTCCTTCTTTGCATGGAGGTGGAGAGCGGCTTGCGAGGTTCGCTACAGCGGCTGGCGAACCTCAGCAGGCCGCTTTGAAGAGGAGCGGGAGGGAGGAGTCACTGGTGTCTTCTGCACAGTCACACGCAGGCGCCGTGAAGACTGGCACAGAAGCACACCTCAAGCCACCAGGAATCACGATTTTTGAAAAGCGCATGCGCGCTTAGCCTTTTATTATTATTGATTTCTATTTTTAGTTTGTAATTACTTATTCTATACTTGATGAAGGTGTATTTGTGTGTATGAAAGACATGGTTTTCTGTTAGTGCTGACTAGCCTTGTTTGGCGAAATGCATCGGGCATGGTTCTTGGGAGCACCTTGAATAAACCTGATTTGAATAGAAACATAGAAAAAGACGGCAGAAAAGGGCTATAGCCCACCAAGTCTGCCCATTCCAAATACCCGCCCCCTGGTTTCACTCCCTTAGGGATCCCATGTGAATATCCCATTTTCTCTTAAAATCTGACACGCTGTTGGCCTCAATCACCTGCAGTGGGAGTTTGTTCCAATGATCCACTACTCTTTCAGTGAAGAAGTATTTTCTGGAGTCGCTATGGAACTTCCCTCCCCTGATTTTCAGCAGATGCCCCCTGGTGGTCGAGGGTCCCATGAGGTAGAAGATATCTTCTTCCGACTCGATACGGCCCATGATGTACTTAAACGTTTCAATCATGTCTCCCCTCTCTCTTCGTTCCTCAAGTGAGTACAGCCTCAGTTTATTCAATCTTTCTTCATACACGAGATCCTTGAGCCCCAAGACCATCCTAGTGGCCATTCGTTGAACCGACTCGATTCTCAGCACATCCTTCCGGTAGTGTGGTCTCCAGAATTGAACACAATATTCCAAGTGAGGCCTCACCATGGACCTGTATAGTGGCATCATGACTTTAGGTCTCCTGCTGACAAAACCTCTACGGGTACAACCCATCATTTGCCTTGCCCTGGAGGAAGCCTTCTCCACTTGATTTGCAGCCTTCATGTTATCACTAATGATCACCCCTAGATCACGTTCTGTCGTGGTCCTGGCCAAGGTCTCACCATTTAGTATGTAAGTTCTGTGCGGGTTTCTCTTACCCAGGTGCATTACCTTACACTTTTTAGCATTGAAGCCTAGTTGCCATGTTGCTGACCACCATTCCAGCAGCAGTAGATCCTGCGTCATATTATCAGGCAAAATGCTTTTACCTACTATGTTGCAAAGTTTGGCGGCGTCGGCAAACAGTGATACCCTTCCTCTAAGTCCTTGGGTCATATCTCTTATGAATAAGTTGAATAGAATCGGGCCCAAGACCGAGCCCTGCGGCACTCCACTGATCACGCCTGACGTTTTGGATGGGGTACCGTTTACCACCACCCTCTGAAGTCTACCACTCAGCCAATCCTCAACCCATGTAGTTAGAGTGTCCCCTAATCCTAGCGATTTCAGCTTGTTCAATAACCTTCGGTGTGGGACGCTATCAAAAGCTTTACTGAAGTCTAAATATACCACATCCAGTGACTCTCCGGCATCTAGTTGTCTAGTAACCCAGTCAAAAAAACTAATCAGGTTAGATTGGCAGGATCTGCCCTGGGTGAATACGTGCTGGTGGGGATCACGTAGGTTTTCCTCGTCTAGGATTGTGTCAAGATTTCGTTTGATCAGTGTTTCCATGAGCTTGCACACTATAGACGGAGACTCACTGGTCTGTAGTTTGCCGTCTCTGTCCTGCAGCCCTTTTTGTGGAGTGGGATAACGTTGGCGGTTTTCCAGTCCAAGGGGACTCTTCCTGTGCGTAGGGAAAGATTGAAAAGAACAGATAATGGTTCTGCCAGGACTTCACTCAATTCCCTGAGCATTCTGGGATGTAGGTTGTCCGGTCCCATGGCTTTATTTACTTTGAGTCTTGATAGTTCGTAGTAGACGCTACTGGGCGTAAACTCGAAGTCTTGAAACGGATCCTTCTGGCTGTCTCCCGTCTGAAGCTGTGGACCAGCTCCCGGCGCTTCACAGGTGAAGACTGAGCAGAAGTATTTGTTTAGTAATTCTGCCTTGGCAGAATCTGATTCTACAAGGCTACCGTCCGATTTCTTCAGGCGTTCTATCCCATCTTTGTTTCTTTTTCTGTGACTAATATAGCTGAAGAAGGATTTATCCCCTTTCTTAATGTTCAGTGCTAGATCTTCTTCCATTTGGAGTTTGGCCTCTCTGACTGCTATTTTGACAGTTTTAGATCTGTCTAGATAGTCTTTTTTCACCTCTCGTTTTCCTAGATGTTTGTAGGTGATAAATGCTTCTTTTTTCTTTTTAACGAGGTCCGAAATTTCTGCACTGAACCATTGGGGTCTTTTGTTCCTCCTGTGTTTACTTATTGTTCTTATGTAGCGGTTTGTTGCTTCGTGTAGGGTGGACTTCAGAGTCGACCACATATCCTCCACATTGTTAGGTTGTGCTTGTTTATGTAACTCCTGATGGACAAAATCTTCCATACGGTCGAAGTCTGTGCCTCTAAAGTTGAGAACCCTCGTTGCTGTGTTTGACCTTGAGAAACCTTTCTTGAGGTTAAGCCATACCATATTATGGTCGCTGGAGGCCAGTGTATCTCCAACTGAGACATCTGAGACGCTATCTCCGTTGGTGAGTACCAGGTCTAGTATCGTCTGGTCCCTGGTGGGCTCCAACACCATTTGCTTGAGTCGTGCACCCTTTATGGAGTTCAAAATTCTTTTGCTGCCACACGTAGTCGCGGAGAGTGTGTTCCAATCTGCATCGGGCATGTTGAAGTCCCCTAACAGCACTGTGTCTCCCCGTAGAGTAATGTTCTCTATGTCCTCGATTAGTTCTAAGTCTTTGTCTTCCTGTTGTCTTGGAGGTCTGTATATCACACCAAGGTATAGGCATTTTTCATTTCATCTGGCCAGATTCACCCAGAGGGATTCCCCAGTGTATCTAACATCTGTAATTCTGGTAGTTTTGATGTTATCCTTAGTGTATAGTGCTACCCCTCCCCCTAACTTGCCCTCTCTGTCGCGACGTAGTAGATTGTAGTCTGGTATAACCATATCCCACCCATGAGAGTCCGTGAACCAGGTTTCTGATATTGCTACCACGTCTCCTTATTTTCTGCCGATCTTCTTTTGTTTCATGTTGGATTCTTTGGTGGACTGCTTGCCTTGTTGTTTCATTACAAGTTAGCATACATGGAGTGGAACGTACTAGAGGAGTTACAGATTTGGTTGTTTATACATATGGGTTACAGTTGGTTGATGTAGAGTGAGGCAGTTGAGAGGCGTTGTAAACTTGGTTATTAATATAGACTTGTATTTCGGATAGTATTAGTGCTTTACAATACATTTGAACACTTTTATATATTTATGGAAAGGGTTCAGAGTTAAAGTCCTGGGTAAATAGGTGGGAAGGGAAAGAAGGGGATTTGTTCAGAGATGTTTGGGGGTTGCATAGAAGAAAAACTGTGCACTGGTATGCTAATCTTTGTTTTGAATTTAAAAAAAAAAAAAAAAGAAAAAGAAATAAGGGGAAATAAAGAAGTAAATAAGAATACAGATAAATGGGGGTGGGGGTGGGGCCAGGGGGGCCCAGTGTACTTAGGTGCCTAGGGGCCCTCGAAGAATTAATCCTGCCCTGCTTCTAACAATCCCTTCCCAGCATAGTTAATACAAAGGAAATCTAACCAATGAAAACCAAACTTCAACTAATTACAAGAGTACGGGCTAACTAATCTAGACCTGGTTAGTCCAAGCATTAATCTAGCATCCTATCCATGGGGCCGAAGGTGCACCCTCTTCCATAGAGTCCGCCACTGAGCATCAGCATACCTGACTTTCTCCTTCTCTGCAACTTTGTAGACACTCTCAATAATGTTACAGCAAACAGTCTCTGGTATCAGGAACTGCTGTTGAATGGATACTTGGCAACGTGCCATCCATAAATAAAATTTCATGACAGCCAAAATCAAGAAAAATTGTCCACCTGAACCCCCCAAAAGACCTCCCTCCATAGAGCCAATCAGCAAAAGACAGTTGTCCTAAGCACCCATACCCAAACCCCAACCTGCGAGCCACCCTCCTCCCCACCTCCAAAATGAATGGACAAGAACACAGAAAATGATCCATTTTTTCCAATTTCTCTTGGCATTCTCCCCTTGGGCAGTTCCTATCTGATAGCGACCTGTACTTCAGATTAGTGCACACGTACAGCCTACCCTGGAAGGCCAACAAAACGATGTCGAAAAATTTGAGTGGAAGACGCCGGAGCGCCTGCTACCTCAAGGTCTCCAGATAATCCCTCAAGCTTGGAGCCACAATGAAGAATTGCTGCAGCACCCTCATCACCCAAGTAGAACAGCCCTCTCTAACCTCCCCTGGAGTCACCTCCCACCTCTTCACCAGCCTGACCAACCCTAAGAAGAAATTCCCCGAGAGACCCCTACTACCCTCTTACATATCGTCCCACCCGCCAACCATTCCCTCCACAAAGCTGGACTCCGTTCCCTCAAGCTCTCTACCCATTCCTCCCCCTAATTCCCAACCATTCCCTTCAAGTGAAATTGCATGGACAGCGATGAAAAAGTTAGAATGGGATTGATCATCCCCAAACCCCCTGCTCCCTGGAAAGGTAAGCCATTCCCCATTTTACCAGATTGAGGTGATTACCCCAGAGGCACTGGAAGAAGACACTGCAGAGTGAAGCATACAAACATGGGGCAACAAGCACACTGAACCCACAAACAGAAAGAGGGGAACTAAGAACATTTTGATCAGGAGCATCTTCTCTGAATGACAACTTCCATCTTTTCCACACTGCTACTTTAGCATGTCCCTTGTTCAACTGCTCCTCCGAGGTCCCATGAAATGTGATCCCATGAAATGTGACTCTCTGTAGGGGGAAACCCACTGTCCCTGCCTAGAACTCAACCATGCACTCCCAGCCATGACGAATGACACTTGTCTTTGTTTATCTGGGCTCCTGTTGCCCTGGAATATTGACTGAGCTGACAATGAGCTGACTTCCCTTGCTGAAGCCACGGTCAAGGTCACTCGTCAGCATAAGTGATTGTGCTCAGCACGCTTCCGTCAGCATAGCTACTGCTAGCAATCAGCATTTTCAGTTGGCATAACTAATGTCAGCAAAGGCCTATGGGAAATTATATCAATCTGACTCTGGCTTGTGAATGCAGATAGACCCTGAGTGCAGGCAGACGGTTTCATATAGCCCTAAAAGATGGTTTCAAATAGCCCTGATTAAATCATGATTAGCTAAAAGGTGTTAATGTGTTAATGTCTGATTAAGAGGGTGCTTAAGACAATGGGTCCAGTGCTTAGGACAATGGGTCCAGGTGCACAGATAACTAGTTAATCAGAAACTATTGTCAGAGATATACTGGAAATCACATATGAATGCAGTCTATTATTCTGTCTAGCACAGGTTTACTAAGGAGGGGGAGGTTTAACTTCTATTGAAGCTCAATAGTTCTCTATATTCAGAATAAGATTCCAAACTATAAAAGCCTCCTCTCTGCAACACACATGGGTCTATCTCTTGAGCTATCTATCTCTCCGTCTATCCTTCTCTCTCTCTCTCTGGCCGATCTCTGGAACCCGAACCTTAGACCATCACCCCATCCCCCTTTCTCTCTCTGGCTCTCCCTAGAATTTCATGCTTCTCTGTCTCTTTGCCTCTGAACTCTGTAAGGCAGGGAAACTGCTTTGCTCTCTCCTTAATTGTAATGCTTATAAATATTGCTTTTCTGTAAGCCTATTTCTATAATATATTCTTTATGCAATCACCTCTGGCTGTGTTTCTTATTTGATTCTACTCCTGGTGAATCTTCTGTGAAGGAACTGAACCTGGGACCTGGCGTTTGTAAGGGCGCCTCTCAGGTAACCCCCTACAACCTCACCCTGTGGGGGATCTGACACTTCAAACCTTACAGCTTCCACCGCCCATCTGTACCCCCCCCTCAACCCATCCCCAAGCTGAAAATGCTGCAATAAAGGATTGATGTAGAGCAAGGGGTAAGAGGGCACCCCTGCTTTACTCCAATCTTAATGGGAAACTCTGCTCCTCTCCAGCCATTCACCGTGAGAAAACCCTTGCCCCCCTCATATAGGACCTTCAGAATGTTGATAAACCCATCCGGGATACCGTAATGTGCCCGAACCACCCACAAGTAAGGGTGATCCACTCAATCAAAAGCCTTCTCATGGTCTAAACTTAAAAATAAGACCTCCCCCCCCCAGGAGCACTACTACCTCTGTCAAAGACCTCCTGCACCGTCACTGCCACCCTGATTGCTCCCCTCTCCTGGTTGCTATACCTCTGGGTCGGTGAGAGCAGCTTCGGGACCACCACCACCAGCCATGAGAACAGTAGCTTGGCAAAGAGCTTTCTGTCCACATTCAACAGACAGATCGGCCTCCAATTTGACACCTTGGATCCGTCTCTTCTTGGCTTGGCCACCAGAGTCAATACCGCCGCCTGCATCGAGCCATGCAGAGACCCCTGCTCCTCGATCTCCTGGTACAATCGGACCAACACTGGAGCTAGTTGAACACGTAGAACACGTAGAACTCTGAAGTGAGTCCATCCAGACTGGGCATCGTTTTCTTTGATAGACCCACGATAGCCGCCCTGACCTCCTTCTCTGTCCAAGAAACTTGCTAATGGGATGTTCAGGTTCCCCACAGAGACTGCATCTGATAAGGTCGAAGTCTTCTTCCACGTGGCCTCTACCACCACAACGTACGCAAATAATTGTGGGGCATGACATACTAAAATATTGGAACGAGCCGCATCTAAAGCAGATTTTCAGCTGTAAAAGCACTGGATCTTGTCTCATCCTATAAAGGCGGAAGCAGGGATGTGAACAATTCTATTACCTTCCTGCTTCAGCTGTATACGCATGCACCAACCCCCCCCATCCACACTCTACTGGAGCCAAAAACTTTTACCAATAGGGACCTAAGTGTACCAAACCTGCCCAGCCAGTATGACAGGTCCGACCCCGGGACTGATTCATTCCTGAACAAAATGGTCACTTGAACCACGTCAGATCTTGTGACAGGTACAGCCCTAAATGGCTTCCATTGCTCCATACCCTTCACTCCTTCATATCTATCTCAGAAAATCTCTAAGCCACGCTTAGTGAGAAAACTGAAGTCATACTCCAGCATGTTGACTGGGTGAATCAGGGCATAGATGTCCTCTAGAATGAACCCCAGACCCAGGATCAGATACAAAACCTTCTCTCTTCCTGGCATGGGACCCATCCCAATCCACTTTAACTGAACCACATTTCTACATTTAAATCCCCCCTCTCCCTTGACCTGTCACCCCTCTCCTCCTCCCCCAATCCCTGATTCGTTCCTGAACAAAATGGTCACTTGAACCACGTCAGATCTTGTGACAGGTACAGCCCTAAATGGCTTCCATTGCTCCATACCCTTCACTCCTTCATATCTATCTCAGAAAATCTCTAAGCCACGCTGAGTGAGAAAACTGAAGTCATACTGGCATGTTGACTGGGTGAATCAGGGCATAGAGGTCCTCTAGAATGAACCCCAGACCCAGGATCAGATACAAAACCTTCTCTCTTCCTGGCATGGGACCCATCCCAATCCACTTTAACTGAACCACATTTCTACATTTAAATCCCCCCTCTCCCATGACCTGTCACCCCTCTCCTCCTCCCCCAATCCTCACCGTTCCCTTCAGCCTTCTTTCCACCCCTCCCCCACCACCCTTAACTGCCTCTGCAAAGGAGATCTTTTGCCTAGGTCCAGAATTCCCATTATTCTTCTTCATACCCCCTCCTAACCTCAAATCCTCCCTCCAAATACCACCCTTGGCTATCCGTCCTCCTTCCCCCTCCACTGACTGGTGACTCCAGTCAGTGTGTGGTGATCCCCACACACTGAACCAGCGGTGATTTTCTGCCACCTTACAGCCAAATTACTCATTTGTGATCTCCTCAGAGACCTGAGCCCCCATGGAAAGTGCTTCCTTGCTGTCTTGCAGCTCCATAGGGGGATCTTGGAGGCTGCCACTGAGCTGATCGCACAAAAAGCAGTTACTTACTGTAACAGTTGTTATCCACAGACAGCAGGCAGATATTCTCAACATGTGGGTGACATCATCCACGGAGCCCCGTAGCGGACAGCCTCGCAAACAGATTTGCTTGTAGAACTTTCAAAGAGTTTGCGAGTGCTGCACCGCGCATGCGTGAGTGCCTTCCCACCGAATGTAGCTCATGCGTCTCCTGTGAGGTACCTCAGTTCAGATAGCTAGCTAAGAAAGCCAACCAGGGGAGGTGGGTGGGTTGTGAGAATATCTACCTGCTGTCCCTGGATAACAACTGTTACGGTAAATAACTGTGCTTTATCCCAGGACAAGCAGGCAGCATATTCTCAACATGTGGGTTACCTCCAAGCTAACCAGAATGGGATGGTGGGAGAGTTGGCAATTTAGAATAAATGTTGTAAAATTGACTGGCCAAAATGGCCGTCCCGTCTGGAGAAAGTATCCAGACAATAGTGAGAAGTGAATGTATGAACTGAGAACCAAGTGGCAGCCTTGTAGATATCCTCAATAGGAGTTGATCTGAGGAAAGCTACAGACGCCGCCATAGCTCTAACTTTATGGCCCATGACTCGACCTTGAAAAGGGAGACCAGCCTGAGCATAGCAGAAAGAGATGCAAGCAGCCATCCAGTTGGAGATGGTTCGCTTGGAAACAGGATGCCCCAACTTGTTGGGATCGAAGGAGATGAAAAGTTGAGGAGCAGTTCTGTGAGGCTGAGTGCGTTGCACGTAGAAAGCTAAAGCATGTTTACAGTCCAGAGTATGAAGCGCTATTTCTCCAGGATGAGAATGAGGCTTTGGAAAAAACACTGGAAGGACAATGGATTGATTGAGATGAAATACCGAAACCACTTTAGGTAAGAATTTTGGATGAGTACGAAGGACCTCCTTGTCAGAAAACAGGGTCGAGGCAGGGACAAGCATGGCCAAAACAGAGGTAAGCTGCGTGGTCAATATGGCTTGCAGCATGTCCTCGAAGACAGGCACCGAAACCAATGACTCTGGTCTAGAAGGTGCAGCAGTGCGCTCCATAGAAGGTGCCTCAAAGATGAGTATTCCCTATGTTTGGAGGCACGCTACGGAGGTCTCGTAGAGGCTGGCACGACTGCTGATTCAGCTGGAGGCTTCTTAGGTAGCGTATCTGCGGAGGGAAGAGGAGACTTGCCTGAGGATGAGACCTTTAGAGGTACAGCAGACGAGGCCCTCGAGGACAAGGGTGACTTGCTCGAGGTCAAGGACTTGGACGACAAGGCTGCCATGGGGTTCGAGGCTGAGGTCGTTTTTGCAGGCGCCTCCATGGAACCAACCAGCTCCAGGATTTGGGCACCACACCTCCGGAGAGCTCGTTTTTGAAGGGTAGCACAGCGCAGGCAGGACTCAGGACAATGTTTGGGTCCCAAGCACTTGATACAACAACGGTAGGGGTTGGTGAGAGAAATCGCCCAATTACACTGGCTACACCTCTTAAAACTGGTAAGAGGCCGGGACATAGAAAAAAATACGGCCGCAGTCAAATAAGAGCCCAAGCCCCGCCAGACGAGAAATGACGAAAAAAAAAATTTTTTAAAAAAGAGAAGCGCAGGTAGCTATGAAAAAGAAACAAATGAAGAAAGCCGCGGTGCGAGAAGGCGAAACTCGCAGATCAGAATGGCTGACAAACAGGCGGAAAAATGAGAACTGAACTGAGGTACCACACAGGAGACGCACAACCTACGTTCAGCGGGAAGGCACTCGCACATGTGCGGTGCAGCACTCGCAAACTCTTTGAAAGTTCTACAAGCAAGTCTGCTTGTTAGGCTGTCCACTACGGGGCTCTGTGGATCACGTCACCCACATGTTGAGAATATGCTGCCTGCTTGTCCTGGGATAACGTTTATCACTGTTCCCTCTCAGATTTGATGGTGGAGTTGCTGCCTCAACACCCTGAGGTTTTAGGATCCAATCCCAGCACTGCTCTTTGTGAACTGGGTAAGTCACTTAATCAAAAGTACCTGTGTATATGTAACCCGCTTTGAAATGTAACCACAAAAAGGTGATCCACAACCCCCTTTCCCTTTTTTTAAAATGTTTTCCTCTTTCTAGTGGAGGACTGGTAAAAGTGCCACTTGGTTGAAGGTGAGAGGAGACCGGGGGAAAAAAAGAGAAAGGAAACTGCAAATTCGAACTTCAGTGGAAAGAGAAAGGAATTAACCTTTGTGACATACTGGATCGACGGAGCGTGATTATGACGTCACAATGCAGTTCAAATAAAGCCGCCCAGGAGGTATTATGACGTTTCCGCATCGACCGTTTTCAAGGCCCGCGCCCGCAGCCCGAATCCCTTCGTATCCCATCACCTGCACCGACCCCGCCCGGACCTCGCGCTAACGGTAGCCGACGGCGGACACGAACTATAAACTGCGGTACCGACCGCGAAAAGGGAGGAGGCGGTGGCCGTTGCTCCAACCACTTTCGCACCTCGCCCTGCCTTTCTACGCTGCGGACCAATTGCCTACCAGGGCGTTTCCGACGTGCGGCCGCCGTCGGGGCATGCGCTCTGACGCGAGACGCGGCGCCTGCTCGCAGCAGCCGCGGGGAAGCCCTAAGGGCATGCACCCTCCCTCTTGAACGCATGTTTGCTACTTGACACGAGGCAAGTCTGGGGCAACAGGGCAAAACAACAAGGTGTTCTTCATGCACTAAGGGCATTTTTTTAAACTCATGTTTATTTTTTTTTTCTCCTTGATTTTTTAAATTTGTTTGTATGGGGGGTTGTACTTTAAGCAGTGGTGTAGTAGGAGGGGCGCCCCACACACCACGTTGGTATAGGTGCCAGCATCCTGCCTCTTCACCCTCCTCCCTTGCCACGCCCCTTCCCTTCCCCTCCCCAGTACCTCTACTTGAAGCTGTAGTCAACCACTTGATCCTCATCATGACTCCATCGGCTCTCCAGTTGACACCACTTCCGGGTGCCGCGCATAGGAAGTGACATTTGAGAGACCCGACAGGGTCGCGAAAAACACGTGGTTGATCGCCACGAGCAGCAACTTCAGCTAGAGCAGGGATCTCAAAGTCCCTCCTTGAGGGCCGCAATCCAGTCAGGTTTTCAGGATTTCCCCAATGAATATGCATTGAAAGCAATGCATGCGTATATTTTCATGCATATTCATTGGGGAAATCCTGAAAACCCAACTGGATTGCAGCCCTCATGGAGGGACTTTGAGACCCCTGAGCTAGAGGTAAGGGGGAAGGAAATGGGGGAGGGAGTGGGGGAGTCAGAGACAAGGGCAAGGAGGTGTGCCTCTCATCTTCGCTACACTACTGACTTTAGACATCCTCTATAATGAACAGAAATGAAACTACATTAAATGAGAATGACGGCATAGGATAGAGTTAAGAGGTGATAAGTAGAGAATGACACGGGGAAAAAATTTATCACCATTCCTGCCCCGTCCCCATGAGCTCATTCCCGTCCCCGCCCCATCCCCATGAGCTCTGTCCCCGCCCTTGCCCCGTTCCCGCAAGCTCAGTCACTGTCCCCACCCCATCCTCACAAGCTCAGGCCCCGTCCTGCAAGCTCGGTCCCGTAAGAATCAACAAAACCCCTGTCTCCTCTCCCTTTCACAAATACCCCACCACTATTGTGAAAACTGAACATACCAAATTGCTACAAAATGCTACATAGAAAAATCAAGCTAACAGAATACTTCAGTCACACATGGCAGGAATAGTGTTAAGGGAGTGCAACTGCCCCCTGGTCAGAGAGAGAGAGCCCTAAGTCAGCTGGAAGCTAAAGAAGCACAGCCTGGGCTTTGCGGTTCCTAATTATGTCTAATATCAGCTCTAATAGGATACATATTTCAAGTCTGATATATTCTAATCACAAAATATAAAATACTAATTTTTTTTCTACCTTTTATTGTCTGGTAATTTTATTCATCAAATCACATTGGTCTCAGTCTTTGGTTTTGGGTTCCTTCTGTCTTCATCGTGGCATGGCTGGCTCCTGAAGGTGCAGGAGGAGATTCTGAGTCTGACACAGGTGCAATTTATTTTACTATAGGAGCAAGACTTTTCACCGCTCCCACGGGGTAGTGAAAGGTCTTGTCCCATTTCCTGCGGTAAACCAGTTGGAAATGTCCCCATTAATGCGGATTTACTGCGGTGACCATGGTTTACCGCGGTAAACGGTCCCCGTGTCATTCTCTAGTGATAAGCTCAGGAGTCATAAGAACATAAGAAGTTGCCCCCGCTGAGTCAGACCAGAGGTCCATCTTGCTCAGCGGTCCGCTCCTGCGGCGGCCCATCAGGCCTAGTGCCTGAACAGTGGTCCCTGATTAATTTTGTAACCTACCTCTAATCCCATCCCTATAATCTACCTTTACTCTTATCTGTACCCCTCAATCCCTTTGTCTTCCAAGTACCTATCCAAAGCTTCTTTGAACCCCTGTAGCATGCTCCTGTTTATCACATCCTCTGGTAGCACGTTCCATGTATCCACCACCCTCTGTGTGAAAAAGAACTTCCTGGCGTTTGTTCTAAACCTCTCCCCTTTCAATTTTTCTGAGTGCCCCCTTGTACTTATTGATCCCCTTAATTTGAAAAATCTGTCCCTGTCTATTTTTTCTATGCCCTTCATGATCTTGAAGGTTTCTATCATGTCTCCTCTAAGTCTCCGCTTTTCCAGGGAGAAAAGCCCTAGCGTTTTCAGTCTGTCAGTATATGAGAGGTCCTCCATGCCCTTTATTAGCTTAGTTGCTCTTCTCTGGACCTTCTCAAGTACCTCCATGTCCTTCTTGAGGTACGGCGACCAGAAAGAACTGAACACAGTACTCCAGGTGCGGGCGCACCATAGCACGATACAGTGGCAGGATGACTTCCTTTGTCCTGGTCGTGATACCCTTCTTAATGATACCCAACATTCTGTTTGCTTTCCTTGAGGCCGTGGCACACTGCGCCGACGCCTTCAATGTTGTGTCTACCATCACTCCCAGGTCTCTTTCAAGGTCGCCCACCCCTAGCGCTGATCCCCCCATTTTGTAAGTGAACATCGGGTTTTTTTTCCCTATATGCATGACCTTGCATTTCCCTATGTTGAAACTCATTTGCCACTTTTTGGCCTATTTTTCCAGTGTTGTCAGATCTTTTTGGAGATCTTCGCAGTCCTCCATGTTATTGACCTTGCAATATAGTTTGGTGTCATCCGCAAATTTAATAACCTCGCATTTTGTTCCTGCTTCCAGGTCGTTAATGAATATATTGAATAGGAGCGGTCCCAGCACCAACCCCTGTGGAACTCCGCTCGTGACCCATTGCCAGTCTGAGTAATGTCCCTTTACTCCAACCCTCTGTTTCCTGTCCGCCAGCCAGTTTTTGATCCATCAGTGGACCTCCCCTTGAACCCAATGATTCCTTAGCTTCCTTAGTAGTCCTTCGTGTGGCACCTTGTCGAAGGCTTTTTGGAAGTCAAGGTAAATGATATCTATGGATTCCCCTTTATCCACCTGGCTGGTTACCCCCTCAAAGAAGTATAATAAGTTTGTGAGGCATGACCTGCCCTTGCAGAAGCCATGCTGGCTCGACTTTAGCTGCCCATAGTTGTCGATGTTTTCCCAGATGCTGTCTTTAATCATCTTTCCCGGGACCGAGGTCAAGCTCACCGGCCTGGATCTCCCCTTGAGCCTTTCTTGAAGATGGGCGTGACATTGGCTATTTTCCAGTCTTCCGGAATCTCTCCAGTTTTTAGGGATAGGTTGCATATTTGTCGAAGTGGCTCAGCTATTTCGTTCCTTAGTTCCTTGAGTACCCTTGGGTGAATGCCATCCGGACCTGGCGATTTGTCGCTCTTTAGCCTGTCTATCTGCCTGAGGACATCCACCTTGCTCACCTCTAGCTGGACCAGATTTTCATCTTGCTCTCCTTTTACGATCTCCTTGGGCTCCGGAATGTTGGTTGTGTCCTCCCTCGTGAAAACTGACGTGAAGAACTTATTTAGCCTGTCAGCGTTTCCTCTTTTACCACTCCCTTTCTGTCCCCATCATCCAAGGGTCCCACTTCCTCCCTTGCTGGTTGCTTCCCCTTAACGTACCTGAAGAATGATTTGAAGTTTGTTGCTTCCCCTGCCAGTCTCTCTTCATATTCTTTTTTTGCTTTCCTAACCACTCGATGACACTCCTTTTGGTGTTTTTTGTGTTCCTTTTGGTTCTCCTCTGTTTTGTCCTTTTTCCATTTTTTGAATGATGCTTTCTTGTCACTTATCGCCTTTTTCACTGCATTTGTTATCCACAGTGGGTTTTTTGTTCTATTTTTTTTGCACCCTTTCCTGTACTTGGGGATGCACAGGTTCTGTGCTTCGTGCACTGTGCCCTTGAGTATGGTCCAGGCATTTTCTACGGACTCCCTCTTCCTTGCGCTGTCGTTGAGTTTCTTTCCCACCATTTTCCTCATGGCATCATAATTCCCTTTTTTGAAGTTAAGTGCAGTCGTTGTAGTTCTTTTCACCTTTGATGATCCAATTTCTAGCCTGTACTGGATCGTGTTGTGATCGCTGTTTCTTAGTGGGGCTAGTACCGCCACCTCCTTAGCGGGTCCCCCTAGTCCGTTGAGGATTAGGTCAAGAGTGGCATCACCCCGTGTTGGTTCCGTGACCAGCTGTTCCATGAAACAATCCCTCGTGACCTCCAGGAATTTGGTCTCCCTCATGCAGTTTGAGTGCCCAATACTCCAGTTTATTCCCGGGTAGTTGAAGTCTCCCATCACCACCACACTTCCGCTTTTGCATACCTGCCTCAGTTCAGCCTCCAGATCCTGGTCGATTTCTTCCGTTTGTCCAGGTGGGCGATAGTACAGACCCAATTTTATGTCTGCTCCAGTTCCTCCTGGTAGCTTAACCCATAGTGATTCCAAGTCGTCCGCCCTTACTGTTGTTTCCATTCTGGTTGAAGGTATGGAATCTTTTATATATAGCGCTATTCCTCCACCCTTTTTGTGTGACC
This sequence comes from Geotrypetes seraphini, assembly GCF_902459505.1. Taxonomy (NCBI): domain Eukaryota; kingdom Metazoa; phylum Chordata; class Amphibia; order Gymnophiona; family Dermophiidae; genus Geotrypetes; species Geotrypetes seraphini. The sequence goes on along the minus strand of NC_047088.1, from coordinate 103,780,336 downwards.
TATCTCTCCTGTAGAGTTTGAATCCTGGTAAAGCCACATCCCATTCATTGTCATCAGTCCACCACGTTTCTGTGACTCCAATTATGTCTAGGCCCTTTTTTCTGGCTAGGATTTCCAGCTCTCCCATTTTAGCCCTTAGGCTCCTAGCATTAGTGTATAGGCAAAGTAAGTCCCGTTTGTTCACCTTTCTTGCTGTTTTTCCTCGTGGTTTGGCGCTCCTGGCCCCCTCATGAGTTGCCAGACCCCAAGCCTCGTCTCGGTCATCCTCCTCCTATGGTGTGTCTGTTTCGTCCTCAGCCTGTTCCCCTGTTTTTGGTTGTCCCTCTGGATTCCGTTGTTCTCTATTAGTGCTGCTTGCCAGTTTTATTTGTGCACAAGACCCCTGCAATTCTCCCTTAGGTCCTTTTTCAAAAAGTTCCCACTCAGACCTGAGCCCTCTTTTACAGTGTCCTTGCTCAATATCTTTGGCCCGGGTCCCCTGCATTGCGTCCTTAGGTTCTTTTTCCAAAAGTTCCCTCTCAGTCCCGATCCCTTTTTTACAATGTCCTTGCTCTATGTCCATGGCCCTGGGCCCCTGTGTTGTATCCTTAGGTCCTTTTCCCAAGGATATTACATCAGTGGCATAGTGCAGGGGGGACAGTCTTTGTAAAGGGCGCAGGCACACATCCTCCTTTCTGCCCCCTCCACTCCTTCCCGAACCCACCACCCCCTGCCACATGCGTGCACCCCTTCCCTTCCCTCACCTCCAGGGCCAGCGTTAAGGGGGAGCAAAGAGGGCAGCTGCCCCAGGCCCCACGGTTTCAAGGAGCCCCCTTGCCTTCTGTTATGGGCTGTGGTGGTCGTCTGCTTTCTCCCTGCTTCCCTGACGTGGCGGGCCCACAAGCCTTCCCCTCCCCCCCCCCGACGGCAATTTTGACATTGGGGGAGGAAGGCTTGTGGGCCTGCCGCATCGGGGAAGCAGGGAGAAATAAACGGCAGTAGCTTGGAGTAATCATCAGTAGCGGGGGAGAGAGAAAGAAAGAAAGACAGAAAGAAAGGGGGGCAGGGAGAGAGAAAGAAAGACTGAAAGAAAGGGGAGGGGGCAGGGAGAGAGGAAGAAAAAGTTGGACTCATGGAGGGACAGAGAGAGTTGTTGGTTGAGGAATGGAATGAGGTCTGGAGGAAAGGAGTCATGCAGGAGGAAGAAAGATTGAATGCACAGTCAGAAGGAAGTGCAACCAGAGACTCATGAAATCACCAGACAACAAAGGTAGGAAAAATAATTTTCTTTTTAATTTAGTGATCAAAATGTGTCAGTTTTGAGAATTTGTATCTGCTGTCTATATTTTGCACTATATTTGTCTATTTTTCTATAGTTGTTACTGAGGTGACATTGCACATTGTAAAGTCATTTGTCTTGACCTCTTTGGAAAAAAACCCCAAGTATAACATTTTATGTGCTTACAGTGTGCTTTGTGGTTTTTAAATTTTTATTGTTGGTAGATCATTTTGACTTGGTCATGTTAAAAGTAGCTCGCAAGCCAAAAAAGTGTTGGCATCCCTGCTCTAGGTAGAGAATGACACGGTGACTGTTACCTGTGACTAGCTGCCGGTAGCCACGGGTAACCCACCAAAACAATGTGGGGAAAAAAGTGCTTACTGCAGGTACAGGTAGAAGGCCATCCACCGCCCCGTGGAGTGGTGAATGCCCTTGTCTCCACAGTTAAGGTCACTGATCGTGCACGGCCCCCTCCCTCCTCCCTACCCACCAGCCACATCTATATCCCTCCCTCCCCCTTACCTTCGTGGCGCATTTTACTTTAATGTATAATTTGTTCAAGCCGCCAGAGCCTGCTTGAGGTTGCGTGCATCCATAGGCGTAAGCTTCTCTGACACAACTGGAAGGGAGATGATCGGACCACGCAAGGTGTACTGAAGGCAGTGGAAAGGAACAAACGCTGAAGAGAGAGGGGTGATGGTGGAAAGGAACAGATGCTGAAGAGGAACAAACACTGAAGAGAAATGGGGAAGAGACACTGAAGGGAAATGGGGAAGAGAGAGTGGGGAAGAGACGCTGAAGGGAAATGGGGAACAGAGAGTGGGGAGAAGATGCTGGAAGGGAAGAAGACAGAGATTCCAGACTATGGGGGGAGCGGAGGGAAGAAGATGGGTGCCAGACCAATTTGGGGGAGAGGGAGAGATGGAAGGGAGAGGCACAATAGCAGAGCAAATGGAAGACAGAGAGAAGGCAGACAGTGGATGGAAGGAATTGAATGAGGAAAAGAGGAGGAAAGTAGAAACCAGACAACAAAGGTAGAAAAAAAATTCTATTTCTTTTCTTTTTTTTCTGCTTTAGGATAAAATAGTATATTAGTTATGTTGATAAAAATTCATAAACAAAGCCCTGCCAGCTGAACATCTCTTTCTCTAGGAAGGAATAAGCTAAATATTGCAGTACTGAGGCTTGTATGGATGCTGCGGGGACAGTGGTCGCGGGGATGGGAACAGGGCGGGAACAGTTGTCGCGGGAACGGGGCGGTGACTGGGACAAATTTTTTCCCCGTGTCATTCTCTAGCTCTAGGTTACTTCAATGCTTACAGCAGCAGTAGCAGTTCGGACTCTGACAGTGGGGACGAGGAGCCAGTGAAGCGGAGGCTGGAAGCGGCAGTGGAGAACAAGGCTCAGGAACGGGTCAAGGCCATAAAAAGTCTACCAAAACCGGACAAGCTCTTTCAGAGCGTCACGCACCCCTCCTTTCTCAGCAACCCACTGAACAGTGCCGGCATCCTTAACATGACCATTTATTTTTTTCATCAAAATGGGACATTCTCGCCCCTTCTAGCCTTTGTCCCAGCCCCTCCCCCTAAGCCTGCCTGCCTGCCATGCCAAAGCCTGCCTGCCTACCTCCCTCTCTTCCTGCTGCGCCGATTCAAACCCTCCCGGGTCCGTCGCAGCCGCTGCTTCTTGCTGCCCAGAAGCCTTCTTCCCTACGTCAATTCTGACGTCGAAGAGGATGTTCTGGGACAGCCAATCACTGTCTGGCTGGCCCAGAACTTCCTCTCTGACATCAGAATTGTTGTCGGGAAGAAGGCTTCTGGGCGTCAAGAAGCAGCGGTTGCAACGGACCAGGGGGGTATTGAATCGGTGCTGGAGGTAGGTTTTAGCGCAACAGGGAGGGGAAGTGATCGCCAGTCCGTTGTTCCCACACACAGCTTCGGGACACTGTTCCTGAAACGGGACATTTTGGCGTCCCGAAGCGGTGGGTCGGGACAACGGGACGGTCGATCCAATAATGGGACGTATGGTCACCTTAATTATAGGGTTAGCTGGCCCAATTTGTCAAGTTTCTTATACATGCCAATTGCAACTGCTACAGTCCCAGAAAGATTTGGAGTGGATTCTAAAGATTCAGGCACCCTGTACTCCCTTTTTTGAAACAACCATCCTTTCACGATTTCTAAAAATTTTGCATATTTATTTGTCTTATCCCTGGTAATGTCAGTCATTTTATGAATGCAGATCTCCAACTGCCTTCTCAACAATTGTTCCTCTCTGCTGTATTTCTTATGCTAGTCTTTATTTTGTGCCAATTTGCCCATAACAGCAACCATCTTTAACTTTTTCTGCAGCTCCTGTGACCTTCTCTCCAGGTCACCCAGCAGTTTTACTATTTGTAAAGTGTTTGCTGCTGGGTCCCTAGCACCTAGTTTTAGTCCCTCTGCTTCCAATTATGCACCTCCAGCACATTCTCAAATAGTTCATCATCAGACCAAATCTCACCTTCAGACTTCAGGGAGCTGTCACTCTCAGACAAGGCCTCAGGACAGGCCTGCCCTTGACCTGTCCGCCTTCCACTTCCAAAGCCACAGATTTTGCAGGCCTCCCTTCACTCCTTCCAGGGTCTGCTGGGTTCATCCGCCTGCTTCATATGTTCCTTCAGGGAACCTTCCTCCTATATGGATCCCAGTACAATCATACCAAACTTCTGCCTTCCTTCCTTCCTTCCTAGGCCTCGCAGCCTGGGCCTTTCCCAGGGAAGGGACCCCAAAATCCATGGACAATCCCTGGGCACAGAGCTAGACCCAGCTCCCTCCTTCCCTAGCCTCTGGTTCTCTCAAACAGCACTACTCAAAGCTCCTTCCACCTCCAACTCCAACAGCAGATTGATCGTCCTGGGATGCACCGAGGAGGAGCCTAAGGCCCTGATTGGCCCGGGCACCTAAGACCCCTCCCATAAGGCCAACTGGAATCTTAAGCCTGGGAGTGGCCTAAGACTTCAATTGGCCAGATCCCTTAGACCAACTTCCATGGGAGGGGATTCCAGAAGTAGGGACTGGGCATTCCTCCTGCCGTTTATATTTATTTTTTTATTTTTTTATTAACTGTTTATTGGCAGTGGTGAAGAAAACGTATACAGAAGACCAACACATTAGAGCAGTGGTTCTTAACCTGGGTTCGACCGAACCCCAGGAGTTCAGTGAGTCAGTCTCGCGGGTTCGGCGGAGGTCAAAACACACCTCCGACTCATATAGCACGCAATCCTTTTCGAGGATGCTGGACATAAAAACGAAGTAAAGGAACAGATTTTGTTGCGAAAATGACATGAGAGTGGCACTTGCCAAGGTAAAGCCGCGCATTTCTGAACTGGTCTCTGAGAGGCAACAGCAGAAGTCACACTGATTTGCAGTAAATTTCATTGTTATGTTATTATTATTCGAAATATAGGAGAACTTTTTTGTTTTCAAAATTGATATTATTTTTTCCCTCACTGTATACCTATGTTTTGAATTTGTAAAAATCATATTTTATTTTTCCAATAAAGAAGGATTCGGTGAACACGCATATGAAACTGGTGGGGTTCAGTACCTCCAACAAGGTTAAGAACCACTGCATTAGAGTAAGGCCACTCAGTAAATATACAAGCATGGCAAAAGAAATCAGCAGTACCAAACTGTGCTAACAGTAATGAATAAGAAGTAAAGAATAAGTGCATAGCCACAAGGCAAACAAATGAGAATGTGGTGTTCTTCACACACTATTTTTTGGTTAAAGCAAGCCCATGCATACATGCAAGCCCCCAAACACCTAGCTCCCACCCGAGAGGGAGTTTGCCAACATTCATACTCACTCTCCCCCAAGGGCTGTTGATTTGAGACATTGGGCACTAGTCAAGAAGTACCTCCCTGCCTCCCCCCATCGTCCAATGAGCTATCAAGAAAAGAGGTCCAGAAAGCTACATAGCCTTTTTTATCCGGATGTAGGGAAGCCCCATACACCCTGGTCTCAAAACTGGCCATCTCGCGCATACGCGCCTCCCAGTGCTGTATAGGGGGCGCATCCTCTGAAACTCAGTAGGTCAGGATCACTTTCTTAAACAGCAAAATAAAAATGTACAAGAACCGTCTCTGAGATAGGGATAGCCCTTGTTCAATTAACAGGCCCTGGGTTCCTAGGAGTAAATCCCCATAATCCCAATCCACTTCCCAATCCAAAACAGTGTCCAATGTCTGCAAAACCCCCTTCCAAGCGTGTAGATAGGTGCATTCTAAAAAGGAATGTACATAGGTACCAGTGTGACATTTGCATTTGAGACAAGTATCTTGGTGCCAGAGACCCATGTGTGCCCCCCCAATGTCACGTGATGTAACATGTTTCAAGTTTCAAGTTTGACCTTTATTTGATGGATCGCTTATAATAATATCTAAGCGATGTACAGAATTAAAAACCATCAGAATGTGGTAATACAAATTAGTTTACAGTAGTTACTCATAAGACAGACACAATTAGACGAACAGGAGGGGGTGGGAGGGAAGGGGAAAAGTTACAATCTTGTTCTTTGTTAGAAATTGACATCGAAGGGGAAGCACATTGGGTAATAAAGGGTTAGGAAGAATATTGGACCTAAAAGGTGATATTTCATATGTCAAACGCGTCTTGAAATAGATAAGTTTTTAAAATTTTCTTAAACATAACAAGGTCAGTTTCGTTTTTAATGAAATTTGGAAGGGAGTTCCACAGTGTGGGGGCTTTTACAGAAAATATATAATTTCGCCTAGTGCCTATGACTTTTAATGAAGGGACCGAGAGCAATTGTGAAGAAGAAGATCTAAGAGAACGTAAAGTTTTGTGTGGGACAATCATTTTTGCAATATATTGAGGTTCATTGAAGGTTAAAGTTTTATAAACCAGGAATAAAATTTTAAACGTAATTCTATGGGTTATAGGAAGCCAGTGTGATTTAATTAATAAGGGGGTGACATGGTCAAATTTCTTTGCGTTATGAATTAGTTTGATTGCTGTATTTTGGATAATTTGGAGACGTCTATTTTCTTTTTGAGTTATATTAATTAAAAGAGAGTTGCAGTAGTCCAGTTTGGAAATTATAAGAGAGTGAATTAAAATATTGAGGGATTTAGTATCCAAGAATGTAGAGATTGAACGTAAAAGCCGTAGTCTGTAAAAGCATGATTTGACTATTACACTGATATGATCATGATAAGATAGATCTACATCAAGGGTTACACCTAGGATTTTTAGCTTAGGTACCGGTTCTATAGGAATATTGTCAAGTGTGAATGGTATTTTTTGGGATATATCTCTTTTCCAAGTGAAAAGCATGGATTTTGTTTTTTGAGTGTTTAGAACCAGTTTGTTATTTTTTAGCCAGTTTTTAATTTTTTCTAGTTTGTCATTGATGATTTTTATTTCTGCAATATTTTCTGGCTAAGGAAAAGGTCCTGAAATTGAGCTTATGAGAGAACCAGGCCTAGATCTGCCTGCCATTTTTCCCGTATCTGAGATAGGGTTGGGACGCTTGTAATCCGTTTAAGGAGTCTGTACCAGTGAGATAAGGAGTTTAGGGAGGACGGAGTCTTAGCAAATGCCTTATCCAATGTCGTCGTCGTCCCCCCCCCACACACACACACACCCCACCTGTGCAAAGTGAGCGCCCCGAGTAGTCCAATAGTGGCTAGCCTGAAGATAAGAAAACCCATGCTGTGATAGAAGTCCCCAGCACTCCCAGACCTGAGAGAAAGACGGAAAGGTGCCAGGTGCCAATTGAGTCAGGTGCCACCACATCGTGCATCCCCGTGCTATCCAATCACGGAATACAGAGCGGCCCCATCCTGGAAGGAAATTGAAATTGTCTTCAAAGTGCAAAAATGGGGAAAAATCCAGACTAAGACCCTGTCACCGTCTCCACCATTTCCCGGCCTTATAAAAGGGCACCAGAAACCGAAATTTATCGCTATAATAGAGCGCTCTGTCCCCCTGAGCATGGAGCATATTGAAAAATTTGAAGGGTGAATGAACTCCAGCCATTCCCGGGGGAAAAAAATTGGTCTTTACCCATGAAGCTTTCATGTATCCACTTCATCAAGGCAGCCATGTTGTAAAGTCTGATATCGGGAACATTAAGTCCTCCCCTGAAAGGCTCTTGTGTTAGAATTATTAATACTAGACGGCAATTGATTTTTTTCTGTTACAGCCCCCCAAACTTGGAATTCACTTCCTGTTTACTTGAGGGAAGAACACAACTTGGAAAAATTCAAAAGTAAACTAAAGAGCTTTCTTTTTAAAGACGCCTTTGAAAATTAGCCATTTAGTCTTCCAACTAATTTTACTTTTTCTGTCTAATCTTATTGAAGTAATTTTTAACTTCCCTTTCCTTATGTATCTTCCTTGTATGTCCCTCTAACTTTCAAATAATTTGTAGTTCTTATCCCTTCCCTCCCTTGTGTTCTTAGTTCTGTTAAGTTTGTCAATAGTCCTGTTGGACTTTGTTTTTGTTATGCATTGTATTGTACCCCATACTTTGTAATTTTACTATTATATACATCGCTTAGAATTAAGATTAAGCGATTAATCAAATCTCTATTAAACTTGAAACTTGAATTTAAGCAGACTAATGTGGGGCGCTTTTGCCTTCCATATGAAATGAGTGACTAAGGTTTTAAACCGGTGCTTGTCCCTCTGTAATAACCACACTGGTATAGTCTGCAAAGGATTTAAGAGTTTTTAACAGAGCCACTTTCCCTATCAAAGAGATCTGAAGGTCCTTCCAAGCATTGCAGAGCTTCTCTATCTTGTCCAGGTTCTGCACAACATTGATTTGGTAGATTACCCCGGGGTTAGGACTGAGATAAATGCCCAGGTATCTCATAGGCTTCAGAGTGGGCGGGATAGGTAGCTGCACATGCCACGGTTCCGGTGGACCCCCGGCTAGAAGCAGGAGTTCAGATTTCCCACAATTAATCTGCAGCCCCGATATGTGTCCAAACGCCCGCACCACTGCTAGGGCCTCAGGTAGATGCACAGGAGCTTGTTCGAGGTATAAAAGAATGTTGTCCGCAAAAAGGCTAATTTTACATTCTGTACCCCCTATCAAAATACCCCAGATAGCACCTGCCTGGCGGATTTTTATAGCTAGGGGCTCCATAGCCAATAAAAAAAAAAAGCAGTGGGGACAGAGGACATCCCTATCGAGTGCCCCGCTCCAGAGAAAAACTAGCAGTCAGATCACCATTAACCAACAGCTTAGCCCAGTGACCCAAATACAAAGCACAAACCCAACCCAAGAACATGCCCGTGATGCCATATTGGCCCAAAACCCAAAACAGATACTCCCAGGAGATGCTATCAAAGGCCTTCTCCATGTCAAGGCCTGCTATGGCTGAAGTTCCACCCCATCCCGCATGTGCATGCAGTGCTCCTAGAGCATTTATAAGATTCATGGAGGCATAGTATCCGGGTATGAAGCCCACCTGATCAGGGTATACAATATCAGGCAACAGTTGGTTAAGTCGGCGTGCCAAGGTAGCAGCCGGTAGTTTCACATCCTGATTCAGGAGGGAGATAGGTCTATAAGAATTGACCAATTCTTGGTCCTTACCAGGTTTCGGAAGAAGCACCACATTAGCCATATTCTCCCTGGGCAGACTCCCCAAGGACACCATGGAATTACATATAGCATACAATGGTTGGGAAACCAAGTCTTGGAGGATACGGTAGAACTCGGGGCTATATCCATCAGGGCCGGGAGACCTGACCAGCTTCAAAGCCTTGATGCTAATGGCAAGTTCCTCAGGCAACAATGGAGCATTTAACATTGCCTGTTGAGTCTCAGATAAGTGGGGTAATTAAATATTTTGAAAAAAAGAGGTAAGGTCATCCCCCCTCAACTCCTGTTTGGCATAACTGACAAACTGTGCCTGGATGTGGTTCACGCGGTTAAAAGTCATACCCTTCTCATTTTTATGTTTGGTGATAATTTGAGTTTTCCTATGGGAGGCATACTAAATTGGCCATAAGTTTACCTGCTTTCCCTCCCCATCAAAATAAGTGATATCTCTGGAAATAGAGGGATTGCTCTGCCTGAATAGTCAGTAGCATGTCCAGAGTGCGCTTAAGCTCCAAATATGGGGTTCTGTCAGCCTCTAGCATTGAATGGGCAATCTGTTTCTGTAGAGACTGTAGTTGCACAGTTAACTCAAGCACCTTTCCGTCCTGCTCCCTCCTCTGCCGGGCCACATAATCAATAATATGACCCCCTAAGGACTGCCTTGGAAGCGTACCAAAATTATCACTGGATCCACTTTGGGAGTACATTGTCAGAGCGATACTCAAGCCATTTAGATCTCAAAAATACCCGAACTTCCGGGTCATTGTACAGGTAAGGGGGAAAGCACCAAAATTTACAGCTGGCAGAGGTCAGAAAGGAAAGGGAGACCTTCACCATCGCATGGTCAGATACTGTAGGCTCTAAAATCAACGCCTCACGAATAGAAGGAAACAGGGTTTTTGCGACTAGAATATAGTCCAAACGAGTGTGCATCTTGTGCACATGGGAAAAAAACATATACTCCTTATCCGAAGAGTGTAATGTTCTCTAAGCGTCCAGCAATTCAAGGTTGTGAAGGAAAAATTGACCCCTTTATTATCAAAGTCCTTGGGTCTTTTCTTGGGAGGGACAGCACCCCCAACCACCAGTTTATAGTCAGAATACCCTGAAAGGTGAGTGAGTACAGTAGAAAAAAATTTATGGCAATAAATATTGGGCGCATAGACATTGTAGAGCATTAATTTACACCCCCACAGCTCCCCCAAGACAACAATAAATCTGCCCTCCTTGTCTTGGATCTGTTTATGGAAATGAAAGGGTAATTTCTTGTGAATCAACACAGCCACTCCCCTTTTGCACACCCCCCCCCAAAGGTTGAGGAGTAAACCTCCCCCACCCACTGTCTTTGTAATTTTGTATGTGCAATTTGAGTCAAGTGAGTTTCTTGGATATAAGCAATGTCAGCCTGTGCTTTTTTGAGACTATTCAGTGTTTTGGTACATTTAACTGGTGACCTAATTCCATCGACATTTAGGGATATCACAGTCAATTCAGCCAACCCCAAAGAAAAAGGGAAAAGACAAGCTAGGTGCCTGCATTCCCAATTGCTGGCGCAGAGCCTCCAGCCGAGCTCCCCAGCAATAAAAAAGATACCATGTGCTGCACCCCCCCCCCAAAGGTTGAGGAGTAAACCTCCCCCACCCATTATCTTTGTAATTTTGGATGCGCAATTTGAGTCAAGTGAGTTTCTTGGATATAAGCAATGTCAGCCTGCGCTTTTATGAGACTATTCAGTGTTTTGGTACATTTAACTGGTGACCTAATTCCATCGACATTTAGGGATATCACAGTCAATTCAGCCAACCCCAAAGAAAAAGGGAAAAGACAAGCTAGGCGCCTGCATTCCCAATTGCTGGTGCGGAGCCTCCCAGCCGAGCTCCCCAGCAATAAAAAACATACCATGTGCTGCAGAGTGAACAGTACATACCCTCATCAGTCTCAAGCAAAAAGGCCCATTACCTGGAATGAACATAAGAACAAAAGAATAGCCTTACTGGGTCAGACCAATGGTCCATCAAGCCCAGTAGCCCATTCTCACGGTGACCAATCTAGGTCATTCCATGCTACTGATACAGGGCAAGCAGTGGCTTCCCCCATGTCTTTCTCAATAACGGACTATGGACTTTTCCTCCAGGAACTTGTCCAAACCTTTCTTAAAACCAGTTATTATCCGCTGTTACCACAACCTCTGGCAATGCGTTCCAGAGTTTAACCTCTTCCCTGAGTGAAAATTTTTTTCCTCCTATTGGTTTTAAAAGTATTTCCCTGTAACTTCATCGAGTGTCCCCTAGTCTTTGTAGTTTTTGACAGAGTGAAAAATTGATCCACTTGTACCCATTCTACTCCACTGAGGATTTTGTAGACTTCAATCATATTTCCCCTCAGCCCTCTCTTTGCCAAGCTGAAGAGCACTAACCGTTTTAGTCTTTCCTCATACAAGAGGAGTTCCATCTCCTTTAACATCTTGGTCGCTCTTCTATGAACCTTTTCTAGCGCCACTATATCTTTCTTGAGATAAGGAGACCAGAATTGAACACAATACTCCAGATGAGGTCGCACCATGGAGCGATACAGGGGCATTATAATATTCATAGTCTTGTTAACCATCCTTTTTAAAAATATTTCCTAGTATCTTGTTCGCTTTTTTGGCCACCGCCAACATTGGGTGGAAAGTTTCATCGTATTGTCTACAATGATACCCAGATCATTTTCTTGGGTGGAAAATCGCTGGACTAAGGGCTCCTTTTACAAAGGTGTGCTAGCGGTTTTAGCGCGCGCTAGCCGCTACCGCCTCTTCTTGAGCAGGCAGTAGTTTTTCGGCTAGCACACACTAATCCAGTGTGTGCACTAAAAACGCTAGCGCACCTTTGTAAAAGGAGCCCTAAGTATATAGCCTTCGATGGAAACTGCCCCAACTTTGTTGATTGGGCTGAGAACTTTTCAGCAGTCCCTCGTATATTGTATTTCTCCTTGGTCTTCTGTTTTCCAAACTAAAGATCCCTAACTTCTTTGCCTTTTCTGACATAAGAGGACTTCCATTCTCTTAATCATTCTTTGTACCCTCCCTAATTCTGCTATATTTTTTTGAGATACAGTACTCAATCTGCTGAGGTCACACCATGGAGCAATACAGATATATTATATTTGTTTTTATTTTCTATTTTTTTCCTAATAATTCCTAACATTCCATTTGCCTTTTTTGGCCATTGCTGCACGCTGAAATAAAGATTTCCTTATATTGTTCATGATGACACCCTGATCTTTTACATGGGTGATGACTCCTAATGTAGGCATTATTTATGTATTCTTTCCAATGTACATCACTGTGCATGGTCCGACTCCACATTAAATTTAATTTGCCATTTGGATGTCTAGTTTTCCAGCCTCATAAGGTCACAATGCAATCTACTTGCGATTTATCAATTTTGATCACATCATTCATTGTTCCCTTTTCCAGATCATTTATAAATATTTTAAAAAGCACCAGTTCCAGTACATCCTTGCAGCACTCCAATATTTACCTTCCTCCATTGACAGAATTGACTATTTAACTCTACTCTCTGTCTTTTAGCCAGTTCACTATCTACATGAGAATATTGCTTTTCTTGGCTTTTTAATTTTCTCAGGAATATCTCATGATGAGGACTTTATCAAAAGCTTCCTGAAAAACTAGATACACTATGGGCTCCTTTTACGAAGCCGCAGTAGCGGCTTTTAACACACGTGACTTTTAATCACGCGCTAGCCGAAAAACTACCGCCTACTCAAGAGGAGGCGGTAGCGGCTAGCGCAGCCGGCAGTTTAGCGCGCACTATTACATGCGTTAAACCGCTACCGCGGCTTCGTAAAAGGAGCCCTATATCATCTGGCTCACTTTTATCCATATGTTTACTTGCACCTTCAAAAAATGTAGGAAATAGGTGAGGCAAGACTTCCCTTGGCTGAATCCATATTGACTTTGACCCATTGAACCATGTTTGTCTATGAGTTCAGTAAGGTCTCCTTTTACTAAGGTGCACTAGCGGTTTTAGCACGCGCTTCATATAGCTTGCGTTAGTATTTTTCATTTAGCGCATGGTTAGCACGAGCCAAAAACACTAGCACACCTTAGTAAAAGGAGCCCTAAGTTTGTTCTTTATAATAGTTGCTATCATTTTGCCAAGCACTAATGTTAGGATTATTGGTTTCTTGTCTTATTTAATACTAGTCTTTAAGCCCGTTACATTAAGCCCGTTACATTAACGGGTGCTAGAGTAGATGTCTGTCTGTCTGAGTATTTTTTTTCTTTGTCTCTCTCTCCTTGCATGCTGCCTGTCTGTCATTTTTTCTGTCTGTAAATCTCCATGTGCCTCCTTCCTATGTCCTTAGTGCCCCTTCCTATGTCCATAGTGCCCCTTTTTATGTCCTTAGTGCCTCCTTCCTCCCCCCTCCGATGCCAGCCTGCCTTCCATTGAAACCCCCCCCACCCCCTCTGTTGCCTCCCATCCCCCTTCCATTGAACCCCCCCCATGCCAGCCTGCCTGCCTCCCATTCCCCTGAGCAGCATATTTCCATGGAAACCTCCCCCCCTCCGATGCCATCCTGCGTGCCTGCCTTCAATTGAACCCCCCACCCCCCTCCAGTGCCAGCCTGCCTGCCTCCCCTCCCCCTTCCACCGAAACCCCCCCCGATGCCAGCCTGCCTGCCTCCTATCCCCCTGAGCAGCATGTTTTCATGGAACCCCCCATGCCATCCTGCCTGTCTGCCTTCCATTGAACCCCCCACCCCTCCTCCGATGCCAGCCTGCCTGCCTCCCATTCCCCTTCCACTAAACCCCCCCGATGCCTGCCTGCCTCCCATCCCCCTGAGCAGCATGTTTTTAACCCCCCCTGCGCCGACCCTAGGAACACCACTAACATGCCGCGACTCCCCCTTCCCCCCGATCTTAAGCACAGCACTAACACGCTGCGACTCCCCCCCCCCCCGCCGACCCTACCCGGCACAACAGAAACCCCCGTTGACTCTCCCACCGCTACATGGCTGACAAACCCGGCAGCTGCAGTAGCGTCCCAGGTACACTAAACGCTGCTTCGGGTCTTCTACTGGCCTAATTTCCTCTGCCGCGTCCCTGGTAGGGTCGTCGGGGGGGGAGGGGGTAAGTCGCGGCGTGTTAGTGGTGTAACCTAGGGTCGGCGGCGGGAGGGGGAAGTCACAGCTGTTACCTGGCCGAAAACACGTCCGCACAGCCAGCGACCGCTGTCTTTCTGCCTATGCCGGCGGGGACCGTCGGGGCCTGGCTGCGGCAGGGAAGGGGGGGTCTTACTCTTGCCTGGCCGGGGCCGAATCCTGGGCCAGCTCTCCTTCCCCTAAGTCCGGCCCCTCACTCCGCGCCATCTAGCGCATACGCATTCGTGCCCCCGCGACAGATCAGGGAGCACGCGGCGCGAGTGCGCATGTGCGCTTAACATTTTATTATTATAGATTTGTATTTATTGTTTGGACATATGATTTGTTTCCCGATTTATTGTTCATTTATCTTATAAAATTAATAAAAATATTAGAAGAAAAGAAAGGATTATTGGTTTGTATTTCCTAGATCATCCTTTGAAGCCTTTTTAAAATTAGTACAATGTACCAATATTCAGGTACAGATCAGCAATTTAATTTTTGAGTTCTGTCAGTACTCTGGGGTGTACAAATGCTAACCATGGAATGAAAAAACCTACTGGACCTTCTCAAGATCCCTCTTATATTCTTTTACCCTTCTTAGATTTTGTTACAGGACAGGTTGCTCCTGTCCTGCAGGTTAAACCAGCCCTGGATTAGTCATTAAGCAAAATAAGCATATACTTAGGGCACAATAGAATTTTTATAGAATTTTTCACCCCCTAGCTATCATAACCTTAACTCTTTCATTGCTGTCTGCCACCCCATTATCCAACATGAATTGTAGTGTTTTTCGAATAATCATAAATATATATGTTTTATTTCATATTATAATGATACTATATTTCTCAGCATTTATTGAGTCTTAATGACTTTTCAGTTAAGCAATGGAAGAGCCAAGGGCCACCATTGTTGTGCTGTGCTTAGGGAGTCAGTTAGTCTTAATCCAGCCCTGGGTGAAACCTATGGTAAATGGCACTGGCAGAACCAGAAACATAAAAAGTAGGGATGAAAGGATGACTTTCCTCTTGAGATTAATATACAAAATTTATTCCAGCATGTTATTCACATTCAAAAGAACCCAATGTGAATAAGACTGAACTTCATGTTGGATAATGAGGTGGCAGAAAGCAGTGAAAGAGTTAAGGGTATGATAGTGGGGGAAAAAACTCTTTAGTGTTCCCTTCCCTTGGTGCCTTAAGCATGTGCTTATTTTACTTAGGGCTAGATTCACTAACCTCCATTGCATTCCCGATCCGTGGCCGAACCGTGCAGGTCTGACGAATTTACAAAACAAAAAAATTTAAATGAGGGCGATCGGAGGAATGCCCCCCTCCAACCGCATGGATCACTAATGTGCGATCCTGACGCATGTGCAGACCATCTGTGGATGGTCTGCGAATGTGTCTTAAGAGCCTTCTAGAGCCGCAACTTTTTAAAAATTTTTTACTTTTACTAGCCCAGTGAGCCCATGGTTTTAACCCGCTTTATACCCATGGGTTAAAACCACAGGCTCATAGTGCAGGGAAGGGCAGGAGAGTCGGGGCAGGCAGGAGAGATTCGGGGCAAGAGCAGGGCGGCAAGTCCGGGCAGCAGGCAGGAGAGATTCGGGGCAGAGCACGAGATCGGGGCAGGCAGAAGACAGCAGGAGATCGGGGCTGAGACAGGGCAAGAGATCAGGGCAGAGAGCAGATCGGGACAGGCAGGAGATTGGGGCTGAGACAGGGCAGTAGATCGGGGCAGAGAAGCAGGGCGGTAGAAGGTAGGGCAGTCGGAAAGGACCTCGGCGACTGGTCCTCAGCAGTCGCTTCTTGTGTTGATCGGCCAGCCCAGTCAGTTTGCAAGATTTCTGTAGTGAATCGCGTCCCTGCCTACTTTGCATGCCTTTCCCCTCATTTGCATGCACAGATCGGAATCAGATCGGAGGAGAGGTAAGTGAATCGGGCCGGAGTAAAATCGGGTCGCAAACCAATCAGTACATGATCGATTTGCTTAGTGAATCTAACCCTTAATGGTTAATCTGGGGCTAGTTTAACCTGCAGGGCAGAATCAAGCAAAATCTAATGCCCCCTTTTATCAAGCCGCTTTAGGGTTTTTTATCGCCGACTGCTGCGTTAGAAGCTCTGATACTCATATGAGCGTTGGAGCTTTTTCCGCAGCAGCCGGTGATAAAAAAAACCCTAACACAGCTTGATGAAAGGAGGCCTACAAAGTAAAATAATTCAGGAGGGATCCTGAGAAGGTCCAGTATGGTGGTTTTTAAATTATTGTTTATGGTGTTTATCCGTGGGGAATTTTGCTCCATTATTGTTTGACTTATACTAGCAGAACCAGACCAGCATCATTGGGATTTTTTGGATGTTGTACACAATTTTTTTCAGATTTAGCTTAATGTGAGTTACATTTACCTACCATAGGTATTTTCCTGTCCCAAAGGGCTTATAATCTAAGGACCTGATTTTCAAAAACAGCTGAGCTCCAAGATAGAGAATGACATGGGGACAAATTTGTCCCTATCCCTGCGGGATCTATCTCCATCCCCATCCCCATGAGTTTTGTCCCTATCCCTGCCCTATCCCTGTAAGTTCTGTCCTCATCTGCACAAACCTCAAACACTTATGATTTTAAAGTGTTTGAGGCTTGTAACCTGTCACTAAAATCATCTGTAGTACCTGATAATTGGAGGGTGGGCAATGTAACACCAATTTTTTAAAAAAGAGTTTTAGGGGAGATCCGGGAAATTATAGACTGGTAAACCTTACTTCAGTGCTGGGCAAAATGGGGGAAACAACTATAAAAAATATATTTGTGGAACATGTAATTTAATGGGATAGAATCAGCATGGATTGCCTCACCAATGTGCTTGACTTCTTTGAAGGTGTGAATAAATATGTGGTTAAAGGTGAGTCAGTCAATGCAGTGTATCTAGATTTTTATAAGCTTTTGACAAGGTTCTTCATGAGAGGCTCCTGAGAAAATTAAAGAGTCATGGAATAGGAAGCAATGTTCCCCAGCAGCAGCCCCCTCCCTGCCTCTCGCCGCAGTCCGTGCATTTCTCTCCTTCCCTTGCCCTTACCTTCACTGGCAATTTTTTTCTTAACAAGCAGCCGGAGCATTTCCTGAAGTCGCGTGCGACTGGCTGGTTGCCTGAAACTTCTCCTCTGTTCTGACGCAACTTCCTGTTTCCAGTTTCGTTAGAGGAGAAGTTTCAGATAGCCAGCCAGCCGCACATGTCTTCAGGAAATGCTCCGGCTGCTTGTTAAGAGAAAAATTGCCAGCGAAGGTAAAGGCAAGGAAGGGAGGGAGATGCTCAGATTGCACGATCAGATTTTAAGTATTTTGCGCATGTTCCCTCAATTAACTGCTGGGACAAGGCCATTCACCACTTCACGGGGCCTTGTCCCCGTATCTGCGGCGACCAGGTTTTTTTCAGCCTCGTTTTGGCGGATTAGCCCTGGGTAACAGTCACCGTGTCATTCTTTAATACAGGCTTTAGTAATGCAATTATTTGGCTATTGTGCTTTAGGGCAGTGTTCTTCAACCACCGGTCCATGGACCAGTGCCGGTCCACAGAGCCAGCACGTGCATCAGGCCCAAAACAGTGTTCTTCAACTGCTGGTCCATGGTGTGATCGATGCAGCGTTATCTTCGAGCCAGCTCCCTCTTCCTAACTGATTCAGTGCACAAAGCCACGGGCAGTGGCTCCTACGGGCATCCTGTGCCTGAACCGGAAGCCTTCTCTCTGACATTGCAAAGTCAGAGGGAAGGCTTCCAGATGAGGCACGGGACGTGCAAGATGCAATTAGTACTATTATGGGGGTGGGGTCTGGGGTGGAGATTGGGTAGAGATGGGCGGGGTCTGGCCCACGACTTAGCCCAGTGTTCTTCAACCGCCGGTCCACAGAATAATTCTTTTATTTCTGCTGGTCCATAGGTGTAAAAAGGTTGAAAAACACTGCTTTAGGGTATAAAACAACCAAAGATAGAATCCTTGGTTTCTCCACATGCTACTTTTTATCTCAGTCCTTATTCTGAATTCTAAAAGAGAACATAGAAAGCTCTCAAAAACTCTAATTCCAAATACAACTGTGTTTCAACAGGTCAGCCTTTGTCAGGAGCAGTATGAACCTGCAGGGGAAAGCAACATGAAATAAACACCTGCTAAGCATCACACAGGAAATCAAAAATTCTTGTTTAAAATGGCAGCAGTTCTTGCTCACCTTGTCTTCACCTTTGAGCAAGAACTGCAGTTATTTTAAACAACTTATTACAGGTTACAGGAAGCCTATATGGTTCTCCAAAAAATAAAGGCAAAAAGGTTGTGTTCAAGAAATACAGAAAAATGCAACAAGAGAATAATGGAAAAGATTACCAGATTAAACTCAAAGAAGCAAGGTGGGAAATATGACTAGCAAAAGCACAGACAGAAGAAAAAAATGGTTAAAGATGTAAAGAGAGATGACAAGGCCTTTTCAGATACATTGGGGAAAGTAAAAAAAAAAGTTAGGAATGGAATTGTAAAACTGAAAGATAGTGAGTGACTATGTGGAGTGTGGACAGAGATGAGTATAAAGTGAATGTGCTAAACAAATACTTCTCTTTGGTGTTCACAGAAGAAAATCCTGGCAGACTATGGTCAGCTGCCAAGAATATATCTGGGAATGGAGTGGATGTTGCACCTTTCATGAAAGAAAATGTTTATAAACAACTTAAAATTTTGAAAGTTTTCAAAGCTTTGGGGCCAGATGGGCTACATCCTAAGATACTGAGGGAGCTCAGAAAAATCATAGTAGGATTTATTGAATAGATCTTTAGAGATTGGGAAAATAAGGTGAAACCTTTTCATTAGATTAATTCAAAACATTTTTTTTACTAGCTTTCAAAGGACAAAATCTGACCAGAAGAAGATGGTTTTGTCTTCTGAAAGCTAGTCAAAATTGTATTGAATTAGTCCAATAAAAAGCTATCACCTTATTTTCTATGTTTTTGATGTTGTTTTATTTTAAGTTATTAACCTTTAAACTGGACTAATAATACCACATTATTAATTCATCCTCAATTAAAAATAAAATTATTTTCTCTACCTTTGTATGCCATTTTATTTTTTTTTCTAATAATGTAGATCCCTGTCTATCATTACTGCTTTTCTTAGATCTTTTTTTTCAGTGCCCCCTGTTCATTTGTTATTTTTATCTCTGTTCCTGTCTTTTTTACTTCCTCCACTACATTCATCTTCTGACACCGATCTTTTTCTTTCAGTGTTTTATTTTTCTGCTTTCTGTCCATTCAGATTTCATTCATTCTATTAAGTCTTCATTCTCTTTTTTTACTGTATCTACCTATAGCTTTCCTTATCTTTCTCTCACCCAGACCTTTTGACCCCTTCCTCTTATTCATCAATCTTCTATCTCTTCCTTTGCCATCCAATATATTCTCTTCCTCCCCCCACCCCCGGCATGTAGCATTTCCTTGCTCCTTCACCCTGCCAAATAACATTGCCCCATCTCTTTTCCCCCTCCATCATTACCCTGTCTCTGTTTTTTCTTCTCCACCATCTGTATTTCTCTTTGCCTCTTCTCCCCATCCAGCATTACCTTGTTCTCTCTCTGTCACATCTTCCCTTCCAGCATTACCCTATTATCCCAGGACAAGCAGGCAGGTATTCTCACTAGTGGGTGATGTCATCCGACAGAGCCCCGATACGGACATCTTGCAAGCATGTCTTGCTTGAAGAAACTCAGAAGTTTCGAGATGCCCGCACCGCGCATGCGCCAGTGCCTTCCCGCCCGATGGTCCGGGCGTGTCTCCTCAGTTCTTTTTCTTCCGCGGAGCTGAGAAGTCTATCTTCAATTTCGCGTCCATTAAATCTTGTTTTTTGCCTTCTGTTTTGCCGCGGGTTGAGTTCTTTTGGCTCTCCTGTGCATTTGTTTCTTTCTTTGTTTTCTTTAAAAAAAATAAATAAATAAATTTTTTCTTCCGACACCGGGTCAGCCGCGTGGCTGTGGCCCCACGCCTTCGACCTTGCGGCGGAACTTTTCCGGCCTATGTCTCGGCCGATTACCGGTTTTAAAAAGTGTAGCAAGTGTCAGCGCGCGATTTCGCTCACGGACCCTCATCGACGCTGCTTACAGTGTCTGGGACCGAATCACTTCCCGAAATTGTGCCGGCCTTGCTCCACTTTGATGGCGAGGGCGTTTAAGCGCCGCTGTCTGCTGTGGGAGTCCATGTTCAAGATGGAAGCTTCGTTGGATCCTTCAGCTTCGACATCGACATCAACTGGTGCTTCGACCCCATCAGCGAAGCCTGCTGCCTCCCCAGCTGCTTCGGGCCTCCTGAAACCGGCATCGTTCACGCCAGTTTCGGCCTCGACTTCGGCGCCGGTGCCTTCCTCCGTCTCCTCGGAGCAGGTATCGACCCCTACAGTTCCACCGGTGGTGCTTAAAGTGCCGAAGCCTGCCAAGCAGAAGCATGCGGCACCGAAAGAGCGCGGAGACCGTGCGGAAGGGCCCCCTTTTGGTGCGGATCCCTCCATATCGGCTTCGTTGAAGTCCCTTCTGGAGGCTCAGTTCGTGGAACTCATGCAAACCATGATTCCTCGATTGCCTCGATCCAGGGTGACCTCCCGGTTCCGGTTCCAAGGGGCGGACCGCCCCCTCCTCCTCCGCCGCGCCGCACGACCTCGTTGCTCGGCGAGGAGGAGCGGCGTGCGGTGTCCGGGTCCTCGAGGAGGTCCTCGGTTAGTGCTATGCCTCCTTTGGAACCGGTTCCCTCGAGGAAGACCTCTCTTAGTGATATGCCTCCTTTAGAGCCTATTCCCTCGAGGAAAGCTTCGCTTAGCGACTTGCCTCCCTTGGAACCTATTACCCCGCCCCATGACACAGTGTGGCATCCACCTTCGAGGCCTCCCAGTCCTGGGCATAGCAGGAAGCAGGACGAGTTCTTCCGAACCCCCTATCAAGCTTGGGCGTCGTTGGGGGAGGCTTCGACTCTTCCGCCTCTGCGATCAACGGCATCGAGTCCGATCTGCTCCTTGGAGGCGTCTGACCAGGTTTCTCACAGACGGGCTCGGTCCCCTTCAAGACATCGAGAGGGACATCGATCCAGACACTCTTCGAGGCATTCCTCTCGACACTCAACCGTCTCGCCTCAGAAGAAGTTGCCTCGGATGGGGTATGCTGCTTCGGCTGGGTCTCCGCCTCCGGATCCGGAGCTCGAGGACCCCGATGTTTTCTACTCAGCTTGTTGCTCACAAGCCTCTGTGGAGCCCGAAGCCTCGTTTTCTTCCAGTCCTTCTCGTAAACCGGCGACGGCAGACCAACTGTCTTTCTCCTCATTCCTCAGACAGATGGCGGATGACATGGACATTACCCTCGATGCTGGGTCTTGATACTCCAAGGAGTACCTCGATACCATGCACTTGCCTCGTCCTCCGGCCGAGTCCTTGCGCCTTCCTCTGCACAAGCTCCTCGACCAGACTTTCATGAGGTGTTTCGAGTCTCCTTACTCTATCCCTGCGGTTCCTGGGAAATTGGATGCTCGGTACCGCACGGTGCATCATAAGGGCTTCGAGGGTCCTCAGCTTTCTCACCAGTCCCTCCTGGTCGAATCCTCGCTCAAGCGGTCTCATCCTGGCCAGGTCTATGCTTCAGTGCCTCCGGGCCGCGAGGGCAGAACCATGGATAAGTTTGGTCGACGCATCTATCAGAATTCGATGATGACGTCTTGAGTCCTGAATTACAATTTCCACTTTGCAGCTTACTTGGAATTTTTTCTGCCTGTGCTTCGGAAATTCACACCATACATCGAGACCCAGGCTCGATTTGAGTTTGAGGAAGTGGTGGCTTCGCTGTCCCAGCTTCGCCTTCAGTTAATGCAATCTGCCTATGATGCGTTCGAGCTCTCGGCCCGAGCAGCAGCCTGCTCGGTAGCGATGCGCCGGCTGGCCTGGTTGCAGACCATTGACATGGACCCGAATCTTCAGGACCGCCTGGCTAACGTTCCATGTGCTGGGGCGGATCTTTTTGACGAATCCATCGAGACTGTCACGAAGAAATTGTCTGATCATGAAAAGTCCTTCCAGTCTATTCTTCGGCCGAAGCCTAAGCCTCAACAGTCTCGACCCTCTCATCCACCGTTGATCTATCAGCGGCGTTATCAACCGAGACAAGCTCCACCTGCGAGGCAACCGGCGAAGCGACAGCCTCCTCAGAAGGGTCAGCCGAAGTCTCAGTCGCCTGCTGTCCCTAAGGCCACTCAGCCTTTTTGACTGTTTCGTCGAGGGCATATCCAACCTCGTTCTGCCTCTCCCTGTTTTTCCCATCGGAGGGCGCCTCCATCATTTTTATCATCGCTGGGAGGCCATAACATCCGACCTCTGGGTCCTTACTATCGTCAGGGAAGGATACTCTCTTCATTTCCATCGGGTCCCTCCGGACCACCCTCCAAGAGAGTATCCTTCCAACTTGACTCAGACCGCCCTTCTTCTTCAGGAAGCTCAGGCTTTGCTCCGGCTTCGTGCCGTAGAGCCGGTCCCGACGGACCAATTGAACCAGGGGTTTTACTCCCGGTACTTCCTTGTTCCGAAGAAGACGGGCGACCTGCGACCCATTTTGGACCTCAGGGTCCTCAACAAATTCCTAGTCAAAGAGAGGTTTCGCATGCTGACACTTGCTTCTCTCTACCCCCTCCTCGAGCAGAACAACTGGTTATGCTCTCTGGATCTCAAGGAGGCCTACACTCATATTCCCATTCATCCGGCCTCTCGCAAGTTCCTCAGATTTCGGGTGGGACATCTCCATCTGCAGTATCGAGTGCTTCCATTCGGCCTGTCTTCGTCCCCCAGAGTCTTCACAAAGTGTCTGGTAGTGGTGGTTGCGGCACTCCAGAACCAAGGTCTTCAATATTTCCCTACCTCGACGACTGGCTGATCAAGGCTCCCTCGGCCTCAGGGGTCATCTCGGCGACCCTGTCAACGATTCGGTTCCTGCAGAGCTTGGGATTCGAGATCAACTTTCCCAAGTCTCATCTACAGCCGACCCAGTCGCTCCCCTTTATCGAGGCTGTCCTGGATACCATACGCCTCAGAGCATTCCTTCCTCCTCAGCGCCTGGCTGCTCTTCTTCATCTCTGCCAGTCTGTGTCTTCTCGCCAAACCATCTCAGCGAGACACATGATGGTCCTCCTGGGCCACATGACCTCTACAGCTCATGTGACGCCGTTTGCCAGACTCCACCTCAGAATTCCTCAGTGGACCCTGGCATCTCAGTGGACTCAGGTGTCGGATCCGTGGACTCGACACATCACAGTCACTCCTGCTGTTCGGCAGTCTCTACTTTGGTGGATGACCTCTTCGAATCTATCCAGAGGTTTGCTGTTTCACTCTCCTCCCCACCAGAAGGTCCTCACAACCGATTCCTCGACCTATGCCTGGGGGGCTCATCTGGATGGGCTTCGCACTCAGGGATTCTGGACCAGTGCGGACCGACTCCATCAAATCAATCTTCTGGAGCTCAGAGTCATCTTCAATGCTCTTCAAGCTTTTCAACATCTGCTTCACGACATGGTGGTCCTCATTCGCACAGACAAGTCGCCATGTACTATGTCAACAAGCAGGGGGGCACGGGCTCAGCCTCCCTCTGCCAGGAAGCTCTCAGAGTCTGGGATTGGGCGGTTCGCCACAACGCCTTCCTCAGGGCTGTCTACATTCAGGGGAAGGACAATGTCTTGGCAGACAAACTAAGTCGTCTTCTCCAGCCTCACGAATGGACACTCCATTCCAAGCCCCTTCATCAGATCTTTGCTCAGTGGGGAACGCCTCAGATAGACCTCTTTGCGGCTCCCCACAATTTCAAGCTGCCTCAGTTTTGCTCCAGGATCTAGGATCCTCATCGCCTCGAGGCAGATGCTTTTCTGCTGGATTGGGGGAATCACTTTCTGTATGCGTTTCCGCCATTTCCTCTCATTCAGAAGACTCTGGTCAAGCTGAAGTCAGACCATGCCACCATGATTCTGATCGCTCCTCGGTGGCCCAGTCAGCCGTGGTTCTCCCTTCTACTTTAACTCAGCAGCAGAGAACCGTACCTACTTCCAGTGTTTCCTTCACTGCTTACTCAGCATCGGGGGTCTCTGCTTCATCCCAACCTGCAGTCTCTCCACCTGACAGCTTGGTTCCTCTCAACGTAACTCCTCACCAGTTTTCCCAGGCGGTGAGGGATGTCTTGGAGGCTTCCAGGAAGCCGGCTACTCGTCAATGCTACTCCCAAAAATGGACTAGATTTTCTTCATGGTGTATTTCCAATTCTAAGGAGCCTCAGCGAGCCTCCCTATCCTCTGTATTGGACTATCTTCTACATTTGTCTCAGTCTGGTCTCAAGTCAACATCTATACGAGTCCACCTGAGTGTTATTGCGGCTTTCCATCAGCCTCTACAAGGGAAACCTCTCTCTTCTCATCCTGTGGTTTCCAGATTTATGAAAGGACTTTTTCATGTCAATCCTCCTCTCAAACCGCCTCCAGTGGTTTGGGATCTAAATGTTGTCCTTTCTCAGCTTATGAAACCTCCCTTTGAGCCTCTGAGCAAGGCTCCACTGAAGTTTCTCACTTGGAAAGTGGTTTTTTTGGTGGCCCTCACATCTGCTCGCAGGGTCAGTGAGCTTCAGGTCTTGGTGGCGGACCCACCTTTCACAGTATTCCATCATGACAAGGTGGTCTTCCGCACTCATCCAAAATTCCTACCTAAAGTGGTCTCTGAATTTCATCTCAACCAATCCATTGTACTTCCAGTGTTTTTTCCAAAGCCTCATTCTCATCCTGGGGAATCAGCTCTACACACTCTGGACTGTAAACGTGCTTTGGCTTTCTATTTGGATCGCACCAAACCACACAGAGCTGCTCCTCAACTTTTCGTCTCCTTTGATCCAAACAAGTTGGGACGACCTGTATCGAAGCGCACCATCTCCAACTGGATGGCAGCTTGTATCTCTTTCTGCTATGCCCAGGCTGGATTACCCCTTCCCTGTAGGGTCACAGCCCATAGGGTCAGAGCAATGGCAGCCTCTGTAGCCTTCCTCAGATCAACACCGATTGAGGAGATTTATAAGGCTGCCACTTGGTCCTCGGTTCATACATTCACCTCTCATTATTTTCTGGATATTTTCTCCAGAAGGGATGGACAGTTTGGCCAAACAGTGTTACAAAATTTGTTCTCCTAAGTTGCCAACTCTCCCACCGTCCCATTGAGGTTAGCTTGGAGGTCACCCACTAGTGAGAATACCTGCCTGCTTGTCCTGGGATAAAGCAATGTTACTTACCGTAACAGTTGTTATCCAGGGACAGCAGGCAGCTATTCTCACGTCCCACCCACCTCCCCTGGGTTGGCTTCTCTGCTAGCTACCTGAACTGAGGAGACACGCCCGGAGCATCGGGCGGGAAGGCACTGGCGCATGCGCGGTGCGGGCATCTCGAAACTTCTGAGTTTCTTCAAGCAAGACATGCTTGCAAGATGTCCGTATCGGGGCTCTGTCGGATGACATCACCCACTAGTGAGAATAGCTGCCTGCTGTCCCTGGATAACAACTGTTACAGTAAGTAACATTGCTTTCTGTCTTCTCTCCCATCCAACATTACTCTGTTCTCTCTGTGCCTCTTCTCCTCCATCCAGCATTACCCTGTTTCCTCTCTCTCTCTTCTTCCCATCCAGCATTACTCCATTCTCTCTGTCTCTCCTCTCTTTGTTTCTCTGTTCTCCTCCCTCCCCCAATCCAGCATCACTGGCTTACTTTCTCCTGTTTATCTTCTTACAGTCTTCCCTAGTTGGGGCAAGTCGAAAACAATAGGCTTTGCATCTGTGGCAGCAGAAGGGAGGGGAACTGTGAAAAAGTTACAGTTGGGGCTCCCCAAGCCTCTTATACTGGGTGCCTATGCATGACCATAATAGACAAATGACAGCTAGACGATATTTAGAACTGCAATATCCTAGTTTTAAAAAATTGATCTATAAATATGTCTTTTCTGAGTCCTTCCAGCTACAAGTTGCTAAGTTTTGAAACTTATTACCCTTACAAGGTTGATTACCCTGTTTTTAACCTGTTTAGGAAGTCTTTAAAAACTTTTCTTTTTATAACTTATATTTTAGTTAAGGTTCATCAGTACACTTGTGAGATAATGCTGTATTTCCTGGGCATGCCCAGCTCTTGGATATGTGAACCACATTAAGATATTTAATAGGATATACACAGGTTATATGAATCAAGGTAATGTAATGTGTCTGTCTTTGAAAGCTGCATCTGTAGTCTTTATAGCGGTAGTACAGGGTGACATGCACCACTGTTTCTCTGGAATTTGCACTATATACATAGTCCATCTTTCTTGGAATTTAGCTTAATTTTTGTCTACTTATTCCTATTTTTAGCTTGTGGTTACTTATTCTTATTTGGTGAAGGTCTATCTGTATTCTGCATGTGTAGAAAAAGCATTGAATGATCCGTACTAATCCAGCTTATTTAGTTTTCTCAATAAGTATACAGTATAATCTCGTTATAACAGACTCACTTATAATGGAACCTCGCCTATAGCGGATGAGGTCCGCTGGTCCCGGCCGTGCGCCATTATAAACATACAGAAAATCATTGCATATAGCGGACTCGCATATAACAGACTTTCGGATATAACGGACAATTAATTTGGTCCCCAGAGCTGCCACGGACGTACAGGCTCCGCCTACAAGGCACATGGCATGCCGGTGATATAGTATCAAAATGCAGCCCAGAAAATAACTGACAAGAGTATTTTTCTTTCCAGTACAGTGTTCTGGTTTGCAATCATTTCATGCCATACCAATGTTTTGTGTGATGTTGTTCATGGATTTACGTTGTTTCAAGTTGCCCTGAATAAAGTTTTAAAAAAATGCAACTCTGGATATAACGGACCGTTTTTCCAGGTCCCTTGAAGTCCGTTATAACAAGATTATACTGTACTGATGTTTTACTGCTCACTGCCATGTTTACTGTTTAACATTTTCCCAGGTAGGCCCCTGAAATGTGACTCCTGAAAATTATCATTGTGGCATGGTAGAATTGCTCTGTAGATCTTGAGTGAGTTTGTGTTTTATTACGGTATGTCTGAAAATGAATTTTGGATTTTGATTTAGCTCATGTCTTTCTCAATAGTAGGTTAAGGTTAGTTACTTTCAGGTACAGTAGATATTTTCTTGTCCCTGAAGGGCTTCCGTCTAAGTTTGTACCTGAGGAAATGAAAAGTTAAGTGATGTCCAAGTGACGGTAAGATTTCAACCAGGTTTCCCTGGTTGTTACTCTGTTACTCTAACCATTAGATACAGCTAACACATATTATTTTTATTCATTTTACTTGTAAATTATGACTTACTAGTCTTATAGCCCGTTACATTAACGGGTGCTAGAATATATGTGTGTGTGTCTGTCTTTATTTCTCTCTCTCTCCTTAGCCGCTTTCTTTCTTTCTGTCTTTCTTTTTCCTTGGCTGTCCATCACCACCCCTTGCCTGCTCCCCCTGTCCATTGTCCCTTCCTTTTACCTCCCCTATGTCCACCACCACCCCTTCACTGCTCTCCTTATGCAGCAGCAGCCCTTCTCCCTTTGTTTTACCTCCCCCCTGTCCAGCAGCACCTCTTTCCTTCTCCCCCTGTCCAACATTAGGCCTCCATTCCTTTTTCTTCACCCCCCCCCGTCCATCAGCACCCTCTTTCCTTCTCCCCCTGTCCAGCAATAGGCGTCCCTTCCTTTTTCTCCTCCCTCCTCCTTCTTATCCCTATGATACACTTACCTTGCTCTGCCCCTGATCAGAGGTTCCCGACAGCCACCCAGTTGCACCCATTGGAAAAGTTTCCTCTACCGCAATCCGCACCCCTCCTGCTGTCTTTCTGTCTGTCTGTGTCCCTGGCCCCCTTTGTCTGTCTGTCTTTCTGTGTATCTCCCTGCCCCTGTGTCTTTCTTCTTTTCTTTCTGTCTCCTTTCCTCCCTCTGTCTGTCTGTCTGAAGCAGCATTCCCTCCCCCTCCATTTCCCTCCCCCACACCAGTTCCCTGTGCACCTGCCCCTGTGTCTTTCTTCTTTTCTTTCTGTCTCCCTTCCTCCCTCTGTCTGTCTGTCCGAAGCAGCATTCCCTCCCCCTCCATTCCCCCCCCACACCAGTTCCCTGTGCAGTAGCATTAGCGTTTCCTATACCCCCCTTTCCCTTCCCGCGGTCCCGACTACATACGCGGTCCCGAATCCTTTGCCGCTCCCCCTTTCCTTCCCGCGGGCCCGACTACAAACCGGCAATTCAAGCAGGTGTGCAGCAGTCTTCACACGCTGCTTCGGGTCCTTCTACTGCCCTGATGTACTCTGGCACGTCCTTGATGACATCATCAGAGACGCGGCAGAGCACAGACTTACTGATCACGGAAGCATGCAAATAGGAGTGCGCATGCGCGGCTAGCCTTTTATTATATAGGATTGCAAACTATTCTTGAGCTCTTGGTATAGATCTCAAACTTGCAGCCCAGGGGCCGCCAGATACTATTTTGAGGCCCTTGGTTTGTTACCATTGTTTTGGAGCATTGCCCACCTCACTGCTGTAACCTCATGTAAGCGCTTTCCTGCATCTGTATGCAATTGTGAGGTGGAGAGGAGAGGACAATCGCATACAGACGCAGGAAAGTGCATGTGTGAGGTTACAGCAGTGAGGCGGGCAACGTTCCAGAACGTAAGGTAACCATTGGAGGCAGTGCAGCTTGTGCGTATGTACGTAATCTCGTGAAATTCGGCACCTCTCCTGGCAGTGACTGCTTGATGTAAGATGGTGGTTGTGTCCGGTGCTGAAGGTGAGAGCTGAAGGCGGTTGCAGATGTGACCACCGGACACTTAAGGCACAAGTTTTCCAGGCACAAGTCAGATATTGATTCGCCCCTCTACAAAAAAGCCTAGAGGACTACACCAAAATCTTGTTTTTTGCAGTTGATACTTTAGATTAGAATCTAAATCACAATTTTGCATGAAGTAAAACTCTTTATAGTTTATAAATCTTTCCTTAATTGCTTCTGATAATTTCAGCTATACACAGCTGAAAGCATTGCAACATGCAGAAAGTGAAAAACTATCTAAACTTCACTTTCTGCATGTTGCACTGCTTTCAGCTGTGTATAGCTGAAATTATCAGAAGCAATTAAGGAAAGATTTATAAACTATAACGAGTTTTACCTCATGCAAAGTTGTCATTTATTTAATAAGACATTAACTATTTTTTTCTGTGGCCCTCCAAGTATCTTTAAATCCAAAATGTGGCCATGCAAAGGGTTTGAGTTTGAGACTGCTGGTATAGATGGTATATAAATAATACTGCTGTTGTAGTATGTGCCTGTATCTTTGTATGTGCTCTTTGAAATACTATGTAAGAATACCTTCAGAGTTCTCAGGGCTGAAGGGTAGAGAGATGTCTCTTTGAAATTTTTAAAGACAGGAATGAGGTGTACAATTACAAAGACTGTTCTCCAGGTATGGAAATTGAGGTTTAAAAAAAACAAAAAACCCTAAGGTGCTGCCAGCTACTCCCTCTTTCTCTCTCTTAGGCCCTCCCGCAGCGGGAATGAGGCACAGGCACACATGCAGAGACACAGACTCACACACAGAGAGACACAAATATATACCTCTAAACCTGACAAAACAAATATGTGCACATGCACTCAAAGGCGGACATAGACCGACACACACATGCAAGTACAGATGTAGACACAAAGACAGCCAAAAATTCATATAGCTACTCTACGTTCTCCACCAGCACAATGTCGGACCCTGAGGACCTGAGACAGGAGCTGCTCTGCCCTATCTGTTATGACATCCTCCAGGACCCTGTGATCCTCGATTGCTCACACAATACCTGCCGTGGCTGCATCGACCGCCTCTGGGAAGACCAAGCAGCTTGTTCCTGCCCCCTTTGTCGCAGGGAGCACACTGACAGGAAATACACCCCTAACAACCTGCTGGGGGTACTTATCCAGGCATACCTATGCAGAGTGGAGAAGAAGTGCCAGTTCTGTCCGCAGGAGGAAAAGCTGGTAGTGGAGGCTCAAATACCACTAATGAACCGGACCACACAGCGTTTTGTGACAGTGGAGGATGCTGCCCAGCAATATAAGGTACAGTGCCAAATACAATCTTATTTGCAGCACAGAGCAAAGAAGGTCCAATAACAAATAAATATTAACAAATAATGATCCCCAGAAAGGAAATAGATACAGTCAGGAGGTTTGCACTGGTCACAGAGCAAAAGGTTGTGTATGGCCTAAAGAGATTCCATTTCTCTTCTGGGGTGAGGCACTCTTAATTTTTAGATCCCACTACATTAATTTAAGAGAGAGGAGCTGTAGGAAAATACATACAGGAAATTACTAGAGATGCAAGAACAGGAATAAATAGAGGTCCTAATGAAAATGCTGGTGCTCACACCACCAGGTCTTTTTGTCTGGCTATGCAAAGGACCTAGAAGGCCAGATGTTCAAACAGCTATTTAGATCATTAAAGGGCTTTATGGTTAGATATGGTAACGGTAGGGTGCAGGAAAGAAATAAGAGGGGATCTTGTTTGCTTATCTACTCAAGCCATAAAGAAGTACAAATTTAAAAGACAAAAAGATTCTCTTGGATGGGATAATTTTGCAGGGGGTTACAAACTGTGGCTGACAGCTAGGACATATCCTTAGCAATGTGAATATAAGAACTGGATGAGTCAATTGATCTTTTCCAGCTGCCATCTGTTATGTTACCAAAATCTACAACATTACTGTGAGCATGCATGTTGCAATCTAAACTACTCATATATTACAGAACTGAAAGATATTTGCACTGAAGAATTTATCATATAATTTTTATTATTGGAAGTTCAACAGACTTGTCACTGGCAGTCACTCAGTGAGAGCTGGTGGAACAGATAGGATTGGAAATAAGATCAGCACGTGCCAAAGGGACAGAGAAAAGAAGGAGGTGTGACTGGAAAAATATAATATAAGTATTTTTGGGCATGTGTGTGTAGCCTGGTACCTCCATGCCAGAATCCCACATCTTCTGACCAGGGCCTATACAAGGGCATTAGACACCCTAGGTGAACTTTTAGCCTTCAACGCCCCTCCCCCTACAAAATTACCCCAATATCCTTCCCAGAATGATTCTGTAAAAACATAATACAGTAATTGGACATTATATTTTCAAATATTATACAGTTAAAGGCACAGGTTGGATGTTCTCTGAGTTTGTGTCACTACTGGGATCTGTCCTAATGTGACTGCACTTACATTTTGTACCCCCCAAGATAGAAGGTGCAATCCTGCCATCTAGTCTGACTGATTTAGAATCGAGGCATAAAGCAATATTTTGAACTGATCCAAAACCTAAGGACAGGAAAAGCATGGCCCATGTTTCACTGCTTCCTTTCACAGGAGGCGGGAAATGCTTGACTACTAATACCCAGTGGAAATTCCCAAAATCTATTTAAAGATGCCTAGCAGCCTTAGGGGAAATGGAAAAGAATAACTCTACTGCTATTCAGCAGCACTCAGTATGAGTGGGTGTCATTTCCAAAGCAAGGAGCTGTCACAGCAGGATGAAAGTGGGATTTACAAACAGCAAGAGATAAGGTTACATGAGTTGATAGAGCCTGTGAGCCAGTACCAGAAGACTATTGTTGCCTGGTCTCGTGGTATGTCGTCTCCCCTTCCCTGGCTAACAAGTCAGGGACAGAAAACATTCCATTTTGAGTTGCCCAGTAAAAGATAAAGACACCTTTGAAGTATTATGCAATAAACTTCAATCCTTTACACCTTAGCGGCACAGACAAAGTCCGCTCTACTTTGCTGCCCTACATCCACAGAATGATCTCACATATCTGGGTTTGGGCAGGGCTGAATGGACCCAGAACGTACCCAGGTGCTGAGCTCTCGGGTGAGGTAATATTCTTTTCCCATTAACAGTATCTTACGTAAGATTGTTGATAAAATGTTGATGGCTGGGCGCTGCCTTTTCTCTCACTGACTTCCTTTTCGATGACAGGAAAAACTGAAAGCAACAATAGACTCGCAACAGCACCACCTGCAGGGCCTAAAAGTGCTGCAAGAGGAGCAGATAGAGAGAGATTTGGAGATCAAGGTAAGCTACAATTGTTACACCCCTCTCAGATGCATGCAGTGCTGCACAAGAACACATAAGATGCATTTTATGCTATGAGGAACTCATAGTTTAGTCACGATAGTTACTACTACTATTACTATTATTTATTATTTCTATAGTCTACCAGGAACATGCAGCACTATACATTAAACATGCAAGAGACAGTCCCTGCTTGAAAAAGCTTATAATCTAATTATGACAGACAAACAGGACAGAAGGGTGAATCCATACAAAATTAAATTTATTGAATGAATTACCGTACTAACCAGTGGTAGCATAGTACTGCAGGTTATTGTCTCACACAATAAATATGATTGTTTTACCACAACTTAATAATTAAAGTCCTGAGCTAGAACCCCAGAGAATCCACAGGACATGGTTTGCACTTTGTGTTGATTCTCTATCTGTCTTCCTCCCCCCACTACCCTCAGGCTCAGTACCTTAGCCTAGAAAGAAACATCTCATCCCAGTTCACTGAGATACATCACTGGCTGCAGCAGAAGGAGCAGGGAATTATTAAAGAGCTTAAAAAAGAGGAGGAGAAACTACTGGAAGAAATTGAGCATACTCAGAAGAGTCTCAAGGATGAGTTTCAAGCAACTGAGGAGAGTATGTCACATCTAAGGGACCGGTTAGAAGAGCAAGATCCCACTATCTTTCTAACGGCAAGTACTCTCTTATAACAATAAAACAAGGGCTACTAAAATGATACAAACTATGTATCACATTTAGACACTTGAAAAGGCAATTTTTCAAAGGTTTAGGGGTATAATTATCAACATGGGCTACCATTAAGGCATGTTATTTTACGTCTAACTCATGCTATTTTAACCCAGGTTCCATTTTATGCAATGAGACCTAGTTATTACTAATATGTTTTAATGTTAGCCCACGTTGTTAACCTCCTTTCTTGGTCAGGATCTGTGTAGGTAACAAGAGGTTATACACAACGCACATACATAGAATGGCTCAATCTGCCTATCCTAGTTTTAAGCTGCCTAAAGTACGTATACGAGGACGGCTGCAATAAAAGAAGTATTACAAGGATATAATTTGAAAAGGGGAGAAAATAATATATGGATATTAAAGTTTCAAAATTATGCATGTGCAGCCATGTATATTTTACACCTACATTTGAAATAATTCAAGAGAAAATATGTATGTACATCTATCTCATGCATACTCCCGGAGGCAATCTTAAGAAACAGACTGGCCTGATGTTTGAATATTATGTCTGCTGGTGCAACTGAAATGTATACACTGTATATACATATACTTTATTGGGTGCCTTTTAGAAGATTAATCCTAAAACATACTCATTAGAGGAAACAAAAGAAGTGGGGTAATATGATAGAAATGTTCAAATATTTTGCAAGCTTTAACAAAGAGTTGGACGATTAAAAAAAAAAGGCTAGGTGAGATGAACACAGAGGATCTAGAATCAGAAAATAATAGTAAATATTGAAGGCCAGTACTGGGCAGACTTGCACAGTCTGTGTCTGTACAGTACTCCCCCCCTGATATTCGCGGGGGTTCTACCAGGATACAAGCTATACCGCAGAGACAGAGTAAGTAAAAAAGGTGGGGGTATTGCCCTATACATCAAAGAGGGAATTGAGTCTACCGGAGAGAACACGTCGGAAATGAAAAATAAGGTAGAGTCTCTATGGGTCAAAATTCCGGGAAAAAAAGGAACGGAAACGAAGATCGACATCTACTACCAACCCCCAGGGCAGTACGAAGAAATTGATGGAGAAATGACAGACGAGATTAAATGTAACTGCAAGGTAGGCAACGCAGTTATTATGGGTGACTTCAATTATCCGGGGATAGACTGTAACCTAGGCTCCTCCGGCTGCGGTCGGGAGACCAAGTTCCTGGATGCTGTAGGCGATTGCTTCCTGGAACAACTTGTCAAGGAAAACAAGAGAGGAAATGCAATTCTGGACTTAATTCTAAATGGACTTCGAGGACCAGCACAAGGTGTAGCAGTAGAAGGGACGCTGGGAAACAGTGATCACAATATAATCCGCTTCAACTTGGACATGGGGCAAAACATCGATCTAGAACGACAGCCATGGCACTGAACTTCCGAAAAGGGAATTACTGTGTTGTTGGGTTTTTTTTGGGGGGAGAGGATGTCTTTGCCTTGCTGAATGCCCTGGGGTCATCAGAGCACAGACCCTGGGGGAACCATGTTCGTTCTTTTGTTCTTTTTCTGGGACTGGCACGTCTGGTCCTTTTTGGGGGGGCTTTTCATGCTATGGGGGTCTCTTTACCCCCTGTGTGCCCGGGAAACACCTTTGCATGCCTTTCCATGTTTGTAGGGTGAACGGGGGGCGGGGGTAGGAGGGTGGTTTGGAAGAGATTTCTGGGGTTCGTGGGTGGGTATAAATGACATAAGATTTTGTACTGTTCTGATTTGTTCTAGCGATATCCCGCCTCTGTTTTGATGTCTTTTGTATACTACTGTTTTTATCTGGTTCTGCCTGTTTTCAGTCAATAAAAATTGTTTACAATCTAAAAACTGGCTGGCGGATAGGAAACAGAGAGTGGGGGTAAATGGACAATACCCAGACTGGAAAAGCGTCACCAGTAGAGTGCCGCAGGGTTCGGTGCTTGGACCCTTGCTCTTCAACATATTTATAAATGACCTGGAAATTGGTATGACGAATGAGGTGATTAAATTTGTAGACGATACGAAGTTATTGAGAGTAGTGAACACACAGGAGGATTGCGAAGACTTGCAACGTGACATAAGAACATAAGAAGTTGCCTCCACTGGGTCAGACCAGAGGTCCATCCCGCCCAGCGGTCCGCTCCCGCGGTGGCCCATCAGGTCCGCGACCTGTGAAGTGGTTTCTGACCACTTCTATACCTACCTCAAGTTCTATCTGTACCACTCTATCCCCTTATCCTCCAGGAACCTATCCAAACCTTCCTTGAACCCCTGTACAGAGTTCTGGTTTATCACCTCCTCCGGAAGCTTGTTCCATGTGTCCACCACCCTCTGTGTAAAAAAGAATTTCCTAGCATTTGTTCTAAACCTGTCCCCTTTCAATTTCTCCGAGTGACCCCTAGTGCTTGTGACTCCCCATAGTTTGAAGAATCTGTCCTTATTCACTTTCTCTATGCCCTTTAGGATTTTGAAGGTTTCTATCATGTCCCCTCTAATCTCCTCTTCTCCAGGGAGAACAGCCCCAGCGTTCTTAATCTGTCAGAGTATGAGAAATTTTCCATACCTTTTATCAGTTTAGTCGCCCTCCTCTGCACTCCCTCGAGTACCGCCATGTCCTTCTTGAGGTACGGCGACCAGTATTGAACACAGTACTCCAGGTGTGGGCGCACCATTGCGCGATACAGCGGCATGATGACTTCCTTCGTCCTGGTTGTGATACCCTTTTTGATGATGCCCAGCATTCTGTTTGCTTTCTTTGAGGCTGTCGCACACTGCGCCGATGGTTTCAGTGATGTGTCGACCATCACCCCCAGGTCCCTTTCAAGGTTACTCACCCCTAGCAGTGTTCCCCCCATTTTGTAACTGAACATCGGGTTCTTTTTCCCTACATGCATGACTTTGCATTTCTCTATGTTAAAACTCATTTGCCACTTTTTTGCCCAGTCTTCCAGTCTCATTAGGTCCCTTTGCAGGGCTTCACAATCTTCCGTGTTTCTAACCCTGCTGCAGAGTTTGGTGTCATCAGCAAATTTGATAACCTCACATTTTGTCCCCGTCTCCAGATCGTTAATAAATATATTGAACAATAGAGGTCCCAGCACCGACCCCTGTGGAACTCCGCTCGTGACCCATTGCCAGTCTGAGTATTGGCCCTTTACTCCAACCCTCTGTTTCCTGCCTGCCAACCAGTGTTTGATCCATCGGTAGATATCCCCTTGCACCCCGTGGTTCCACAGCTTTTTTAGTAGCCGTTCGTGAGGTACCTTGTCGAAGGCTTTTTGGAAGTCAAGGCAAATGATGTCTATGGATTCCCCCTTATCCATCTGGCTGTTTATTCCCTCAAAGAAGTACAGCAAGTTCGTGAGGCACGACCTTCCCTTGCAGAAGCCATGCTGGCTCGCCTTCAGTTGTCCATTGTTTTCTATGTGTTCGCAGATTGTGTCCTTAACCAGTGCTTCCATCATCTTTCCCGGAACCAAGGTCAAGCTCACAGGCCTGTAGTTTCCCGGGTCACCCCTTGATCCCTTCTTAAAGATGGGCGTGACATTTGCTATTTTCCAGTCCTCTGGGATCTCCCCAGTTTTTAAGGAGAGATTACATATTTGGCGAAGTGTTTCTGCCATTTCGTTTCTCAGTTCTTTTAGTACCCTTGGGTGAATGCCGTCCGGGCCTTGTGATTTGTCGCTCTTCAGCCTGTCTATCTGTCTGAGGACATCCTCTTTGCTTACCTCTAGTTGTACCAGCCTTTCGTCGTGGTCTCCGGTTATAATCTCCTCGGGTTCTGGGATATTGGATGTGTCCTCTCTGGTGAAGACTGACGAGAAGAATTTGTTTAACCTGTCGGCTATCTCTTTTTCCTCCTTTATCGCTCCTTTCCTGTCTCTGTCGTCCAGTGGTCCCACTTCCTCTCTGGCTGGCTGTTTCCCTTTCACATACCTGAAGAAGGGTTTGAAGTTTCTTGCTTCTCCTGCCAGTTTTTCCTCATATTCTCTCTTCGCTTTCTTGACCTCTCGATGGCATTCTTTCTGGTGTCTTTTGTGCCCTTTCTGATTCTTCTTTGTTGGTTCCTTTTTCCATTTTCTGAAGGATGATTTCTTGTCACTTATCGCCTTTTTAACTGCATTTGTTATCCATGCTGGGTTTCTAGCTCGATTTTCCTTTTTGCACCCTTTCCTAAACCTTGGGACGTACAGGTCTTGTGCCTCGAGCACTGTGCCTTTAAGCAGTGTCCAGGCTTCCTCTAAGGTCTTCATCTTCCCTGAGCTGTTGCTGAGCTTTTTTCCCACCATTTTCCTCATGGCCTTGTAGTTTCCTTTTCTGAAGTTGAGTGCTGTCGTTGTGGTTCTTTTCACCTTTGATGCTCCCATGTTTAATTTGTACTGGATCATGTTGTGATCGCTGTTCCCTAACGGTGCTAGTACCACCACTTCTTTGCGGGTCCCTCTAGCCCGTTGAGGATTAGGTCTAGAGTGGAATCCCCTCGCGTTGGTTCCATGACCAGCTGCTCCATGAAACAGTCCCTTATCGCCTCTAGGAATTTAGTTTCTCTCGTGCAGTTTGAGTGCCCAATGTTCCAGTCTATTCTCAAGAAATGGACCGCGACATGGCAAATGAGGTTTAACGTGAATAAGTGTAAGGTGATGCATGTCGGTAACAAAAATCTTATATACAAATACAGGATGTCGGTGCAGTACTTGGAGAGACCCCCCAGGAAAGAGACTTGGGAGTACTGGTCGACAAGTCAATGAAGCCGTCCACACAATGTGCAGTGGCGATGAAAAGGACGAACAGAATGCTAGGAATGATTAAGAAGGGGATCATGAACAGATCGGAGAAGGTTATCATGCCACTGTACCGGGTCATGGTACACCCTCACCTGGAATACTGCATCCAGCACTGGTCGCCGTACATGAAGAAGGATCCAGAGAAGAGCGACTAAAATGGTTAAGGGGCTGGAGGAGTTGCCGAACAGTGAAAGATTAGAGAAACTGGACCTCTTCTCCCTTGAAAAGAGGAGACAGAGGGGACATGATCGAAATATTCAAGATAATGAAGGGAATAGACTTAGTAGATAAAGACAGGTTGTTCACCCTCTCCAAGGTAGAGAGAACGAGAGGGCACTCTCTAAAGTTAAAAGGGGATAGATTCCGTACAAACGTAAGGAAGTTCTTCTTCACCCAGAAAGTGGTAAAAAACTGGAACGCTCTTTTGGAGGCTGTTATAGGGGAAAACACCCTCCAGGGATTCAAGACAAAGTTAGACAAGTTCCTGCTGAACCAGAACATACGCAGGTAAGGCTAGTCTCAGTTAGGGCACTGGTCTTTGACCTAAGGGCCGCCACGTGAGCATACTTCTGGGCATGATGGACCACTGGTCTGACCCAGCAGCGGCAATTCTTATGTTCTAATGTTCTCATGTTTATTTTCCATTGGCTGTGAGTACTCTCTGGGAAATCTGCAAACAGTGTGCTGGGCTTCCTTTGGACGTGGCTGAAGAACTTTTTGCTTTTGGGATCTAATGTGTGCTACAACTGAAGTTGGCTCCTGTAAGAACTCTATGTAAGACTGTGTAGAAGCACGGCTATCTTTTTCTGGACTTGCTGTGTGTTGCCAGCCGTTGAGGGAATGGAGTGTGTGTAACTGGAGCCGAGACAATTTCTGAACCAACCTGGAGGACCCACTACTACTTTTTCTCCCAGCTAAGTACTTGGCTTTTTTGTTTTTTTGATGTTTTTGTCTTTTGTTTTGTGCACTTTTTTGTTTAACTTTGTGGCACACTGCTGTGTGACTGTACACTGGTGACTATATTTTACTCTACAGTCGGGTGGGGTTTAGGTTTTTCTCAGACTTTGTCTGAGCTTTTTACTGAATCTCCCACCTAACATGTAAGTGGAGCCGATGATTAAGGACATATTGCTTTATTGGCTAAAACTACTTGACTTGTATATATTCAGTCAGTGTGTCTGAGGCTTGTTTTGACTAAGTTGTTGTGTACAGTGACAGCTCACAGAGTAGTGACTTTTTTATCTATTTATTATATATCCATTAATTTACTTACCATAGGTCAGACTTACCGGACTGTAGTTCCCTACCTCTTCCCTACTTTCACTTTGTGGAGAGGGTTCACATCTGCCCTTCTCCAGTTCTCAAAGACCAGCAGTACCACTTTACAAGGTCAGCCAGGAAAGGAAAGTGAGAGATGCAGGTCCTAGAGGTTCAAAAGGGTCTGTCATCAATTGTTCCAAGACTACATTGAGGTCCCAGGATAGAGTATGGTCTCTCAGTGGAGGTCTAAGATTAAGCGAGAAATGAGAGGGTGGTGTGAAACTGGCTTACCATGCACCAATGAATGGTATGCTGAGATGGCTGACAAATGAAGTTTTACAGAGTTTGTGTTGATGCCAGAGTCTGACAAGTGGGCACTGAAGAGGCTCTTGACCTTGAGCATGTGCCCATAGGGAAAAACACTTCCATGTAACCTGATACGATTTTCTAGTGGCAGGAAGTCTTGCTGAAAGCAGAACTGATTTCACTGAATGCAAGAGAGGAAAGTTGGTTAGGAGTGAACTCTCAACTTCCAAGCTGTGAGACTGAGACTGAGGAGATTGGGATGTAGTAGCTGGCTGTTTTGCTGAGTGAGAAGAGGATGGTCCCCTAAAGGAATTGGAGGAGCATCCAGAAAGAGTAGAGGAAGCATGATAAAATTGTTGAGACTGGTCTAAAGTGTGTGCTGAAAGCTCACAACTAGCTGAAGAATCCTCCTTAATAATAATAATAATAACTTTATTCTTCTATACCGCCATAGTCGTGTGACTTCTAGGCGGTTCACATTGAAGAGAGCTGGACAGTCAGCGACTTACAATATGCAGATAGTCAATGAATTACAGTATGCAGAATCTTAAAAAGCAGTGAATTACAATATACAGATTTCAGACTTATGCGCAGGAGTGGATATATTAGAAATAATAGAATTTGATTTAGTGATTGGTGTAGATACTTTTTAGGTGATATTTCTGTCGAATAAGGCAGTTTTTATGGCTTTTCTAAAGGTGTCATAGGTCAGTCTAGCTCTATTAATGTAGTTGTCTAGCCAGTGTTGTTGTTTGTTTGCTTGGTACATAAAAAGTTCTAACCAGAAAGGTTTTGTATTTACAGCCGGTAGTGATTGGGTATGCAAATAGATTGCAGTTTCTGGTTTGTCTTGTAGGGCTGTATAGTACAAAGTGAGGTAGCAGGTAGGTAGGAGCTAGTCCCCAAACCAGCTTGAAACATATGCAAGAGAACTTGAATATTATTTGTGCCTTCATTGGCAGCCAGTGTAGCAGTCTGTAGTAGGGGTCACTTTTTTTCAATCCAAATATCAAGCGGACCGTTGTGTTCTGAACAGTTCTAAGTTTCCTCACTGTTTTTATGGGTATACCCAGATAAATGATATTG
Source organism: Geotrypetes seraphini (assembly GCF_902459505.1). Taxonomy (NCBI): domain Eukaryota; kingdom Metazoa; phylum Chordata; class Amphibia; order Gymnophiona; family Dermophiidae; genus Geotrypetes; species Geotrypetes seraphini. The sequence goes on along the minus strand of NC_047088.1, from coordinate 103,740,023 downwards.
CAATAGTCCAGTGTAGAAAGCACTAGCGATTGCACTAGAAATCTAAATGATAACGGGTCAAAGTATTTTTTGATGGTCTTTAACTTCCATAATGTCAGGAAACACTTTTTTACCACTATATTCGTGTGTTCAACCTTTGTCAAATGTGTCCAATGTGACTCCCAATATTTTTATTGTTTTAGTAATCGGGTAGTCGTGATCTTTTATATGTAACGTTGTTTTGGTAATTTTGTCCGTTGGGCTTGCAAGGAAAACTTTTGTTTTTTCTGTGTTTAGTTTCAGTTTGAAGTTGTTTGTCCAATGTTCTATTTCGGTCATAATATGAGAAATGTATTCTGAGGTTTTGTTTGTTATGCTGTTCACTGGGATTAAAATGGAAATGTCATCTGCATATATGTAGTAGTTTAAGTTTAGCTTTTGCAGGAAGTGTCCTAAGGATGATATGTAGATGTTGAATAGTGTAGGTGATAGTGGTGAGCCCTGTGGTACTCCCGAGAGGTTTTTCCAGGAGTTTGAGTATGTCCCATCACTAATCACACGGTATGATCTCTTTGTTAGGAAACCCTGTATCTAGTTCCTTACTCTTCCCGTAAGTCCTATTTCATCTAGGCAGTGTAGTATTATTTCGTGATCAACAAGATCAAAAGCACTGCTGAAGTCTAGTTGTAAAATCAGAGCACTTGTTCCTTTTCTGAATAAGCCATATAGGTGATTAAGGATCGAGGCTAGGACTGTCTCAGTGCTAAAACCTTTTCTGAATCCTGATTGGTGTTCACTGAGTATGTTAAATTTGTCTAGATAGTTCACTAGCTCTAAGTTGACCAATCCTTCGAGCAACTTGGTGAATAATGGGATGCTTGCTATGGGTCTGTAGTTGGTTTTCAGGGCTAGTGAGTTTTTTTGGTCTTTAGGGATGAATGTGATATGTATGTGTCCCATTTCCTCGTGAAATATTCCTTCAGTAAGAGTGGTTGTTATCCAGTTAAATAGATCCTTTTTAAAATCTAGTATAGCTGCTTTCAAGGTCTTGGAAGGACATACGTCCAGTAGGCAGTTTGATTTAGTATATTTATTGAATAGGGTTAGAAATTGGTGCCAGTTTGGAGGTTCAAAATGGTTCCAGAGCATATCTACTCTGGTTTCTTTTTCGTATGGTCCAAATTGGAATTCGAAGTTGGGTGAGGGTGAAGGTATGGTCGTTCTTACGTCTAAGATTTTATTGTTGAAAAAGGTGGCAAGGGTTTCTGCCAAGGGCATACATTCATTATCCTGTAGCATGATTTGGGTAGTGTCTGTTAATCTGTTTACCAACTTGAACAGTTCTTTGCTATTTGTTTTGGGTGTCCCTATTTTTTGTGTGTAGTGTGAGACAGTGGCTTGCATCTTTTCACCAAACAGGCTGTCTTCTAGACAGGGAGCATCTGCCAGTCCATCATGAAGGTCTTCCCTGAGGTCAGACGCCCTAAGCCAAGCTGTGTGTCTGGCAGCTATAGCTACTGATACCATTCTAGTCCTCATAAGCGTCATAATTTGTTTTGATTTAATGATAAGTGGATTCTTGTAGAGCTACATGAAGATTGGGAATGGCCCCAGGCAAAGTTGTATCAAGCTACTGTAAAATTGAATGTTGAAAATGTAAGATTTGAAGCTGATGAGCCATGACTTTTGATGAAAGCATAGAGCCCTGGTATACCTTACGGCAGTCCTTCCCTGGAGGTGCATTATTAGGAGATTTTTTTAATGAAAAAGTACCTGGGGTGAGAGGATATTTTTAATCTGAATAGGGTAAGGTTATTGGGATAGTTTATGGGGTCCTTTTATCAAGCCACGCTAGCAGGGTTAGCGCGTCGGACATTTCATCTAGCGCTAACCCCCACAGCCGGCTAAAAAACTAACACCTGCTCAATACAGGCGTTAGTGGCTAGTGCTGCAGGCGGTTTAGCGCGGGGTATTATGCATGCTAAATCCCTACCGCAACTTGATAAAAGGACCCCCCTGTTTCTGTGTTTTATTGAATAATTATTGGGTGGGGGGGTGGATGAGAGAAAATGGTTGGTTATGCATATTTGTAAGTTGAATGTACTTTTATTAACTTATTATATGATATATATTTGTGTATTGCACTTTTGAAGTTTAAAAAATCAATAAAGAATTTAAAAAAAAAAAAAGAATGAAGAAAGCCTTTTGGCTTGTTTAAGATTTTTTTTTTTTAGTGAAGAGAAGGGAGAGCTGCGACTGTACAGGAGCGGCTGAAGAAAAAACACTGACAGGATGAGGGGAGGGGGCTCTAGGAGTAGATCATCCTACACATGCTCAGTAAGCTTAAAGCTTACTATAGCTAGGGAAGGGCACCGACACACAGGCTTAGTCAGAGGACTTCACTAACAAGTGGGCCTGCATATCCCCTGCTTGTCTCCGGACAATACATCAAACATAGTACATAGTGCATACAACAAAAAAATTAAATTCTACTTACCCAGCTGGAGATTCTCTAGAGCACAGTTCTTCAACCGCCGGTCCGCGGACCGGTGCCGGTCCGCAGATAATTTCTGCCGGTCTGTGCAGGGCCGGCAAGATCAAGTTGGCAGTTAAATTTCCTGCCGACTGCGGTTCCTCCCGACTGCGGTTCCTGCTGACTAATGTTCCTCCCAGCCTGCTAGATCTGGTGTAGGAGAGAGAAAAATGAAGAAGGCAGTGAAGCTGGAATGAATGATGTAAAAAGGAGAGAGGAGGAACAGGCTGAATAGACAGGGAAGAGGTGCATAGAAAGAAGTCAGATACATATGGAAGGGGGAGAGGGCAGACATTGGATGGAACGGGCAGATGCTGGAAGGAAAAGAGTGAAAAGAAGATGAAAGCAGAAACCAGAGACAACAAAAGGTAGAAAAAAATAATTTTATTTCTATTTTGTCATTAGAATATATCAGATTTGAAATATATATCCTGCTAGAGACATAACTGGGGACTGCAGTATTCTGTTAGCATGATATTTCTATGAACTTGGCTTGTTCAGTTTTCTTGATAGTAGAGGGGATATATGTGAAGGGGAGGGGAGACAGGGGTTTTGTTGGTCCGTGCTCTGTATATTTGTATTTATAAAATCACAATTGTTCAGAATATTGTTTCTTTTTATACTTTAATAAAATACGTTCAATATAAAATCATAATTGCGGCTTGTGCAGATGGGATCAGATGGTTTGCGGGGACCGAGCTCGCGGAGATGGGGCATAAACGGGATTTTTAAATTTTAGTCCTAGTAGTTTGCCGGTCCACAAAATAATTCTTTTATTTCTGCCAGTCCACGGGTGTAAAAAGGTTGAAGAACACTGCTCTAGAGGAACCAAGGAGAGCTCTCCCAATTTAATCTTTCGTGTTTAAAAGGGAGCTTTTGGCTAGTATTTTGTATGTATGCTAGAGTTCCCGGGGTCCAGACCTCACGAGGAGCAGTGGGAAGTAAATTAATGACAATAATAATAGCCAGGTGGTTGCATAAAAGGTATATTCTATATATTCTGTATGTACTATATATAGAAATAGGCTTTTACAAATAGAACATAGAGTATGCTGGGACTGGGCCTGTTAGGCAGGGTAAGAAGGAGCATACCTACACCTTTGGGAGTACGGTAGTAGGAAGCTCACATTGACTTATCCAAAAATTCAAAAAAATTTTACAAAATTCAAGGAAAACAAAATAAAATTAATTAATGTAGAAAACTAAGACAAAAAGTGAATGGGAAGGCACTACAAGGAATAGTTTTGATGCGCTAGAAAAATCACAGTATCTCAGCTCCACAGAAAACTGAGAACTGATGGTCCTGCGAGCCAACATTGGACAGGAAGGCACCGGTGCATGCTTAGTATAGGGTAGTCTTAAAACTTTTCAGTTTTTTAAAGTGATAGTACACAGTTGCACTGTCCGTACCGGTCTGCATGGATGACATCACCCACATGTGATAATATGCTGCCTGCTTGTCCTAGGATAATACTTTTTCACATAAAGAGCAGTGAATGCATAGAACGACTTCCTTGTGGAGGTGGTGGAGACAAAAAATATATCTGAATTCAAGAAAGCTTGATAAGTACATTGGATCTCTAAGGGAGAGGAAGGTATAGTAGATGGCATGGAGGGGCAGGCTAGATGGGGCCTGTAATATCCTGAGCAGGTTTTAGGGCTAGGCTTGTTCACACACAGACACACGCATGAAAAGTGCAACAAAAACTCTTATTGTTCAGAAACCTGAGCCTTGTTACTTCACGGCTCAGGGAAAGGAAAAATAGTTTCTTAATTCAAAGGCAAAAGTCTTTAAATGGGCCCTTGGCAACCATAAATCAACACATCAACAACCACAAATCAACAAAATAAAAACATAATTCGCAACTATGAGAAACCTAAGACAAATTCGAAAATTCTTCAACAGAAAACAATTCCAACTTTTGGTACAATCTCTTATCCTTGGACGAACCTACTTCAATTTTTTGAGACAGTGAACAGACAAATTGATAGTGGAGAATCGGTGGATATTGTATACTTGGACTTTCAGAAAGCTTTCGACAAGGTTCCACATGTAAGACTGGGGCGGAGATTGGACAGGGTCTGGGGCGGAGTTTGTGGGCCTCCCCAAACAAAAAAGCGTTCCACTGCCTATGCTCTCTATGACATCATCAGAGTCATGAGCAAAGTTTTGGCTTATTTGAACTCTAATCTCCGCCCCAGACCCTGCCCCCATAATAGTACTAATTATAATACAATTTTTTCCATTCATTTTTCATATATACACACAATATAATCTTATTAACAATACATAATGGTTAACCACAAAATTAAACTACGCAAAGCACACTGTATGTTTCTTAACATTCATTCCTACCAGAACACCTGGCCTTCGTCACACATGCAGAACACAGATAACCCCTATGCAAATACAGGACCACAAATTAAAAGTACTAATATATAAAAACAAAACCCTAAGATGCAAAACTCTGCATGCAGTACAACCCCCAGAGAAATAGAAATAAATGCATTTCTTTCTTAACAGTGAAAAACAGACAGCAGATGTAATTTCTCAAAACTGACAAGTTTCAAGTTTATTAGGATTTTATATACCGCCTATCAAGGTTATCTAAGCGGTTTTACAATCAGGTACTCAAGCATTTTCCCTATCTGTCCCGGTGGGCTCACAATCTAGCTAACATACCTAGCTAACATACCATAACACAATTCAATCACTAAATTGAAAATAAAATCATTTCCCCTACCTTTGTTGCCTGGTGATTTTGGTTTTCAAACCATCTTTCCCAGTCTCTGGCTGCACATCCTTCTGTCTGTGCTCTTAACTGTGCATCCAGGGCCACCTTATCCATTTGCTGTTTTTCTCTCCTTCATTTTCTACCATACATCCATCTTTACCTAAATAGAGCTTAAATCATGCTATAAATATGCAAAGATCAGCTCAGAGACATGGAGGGGCTTTCTCAGAAGGTTAAACCCCCCATTTTGCCACCTTACCACCCAATCATTACTAAATCTTTCATACGTTAAAGAAATAAATAGTGCCAAATTCATACCCAATAAATATTAGAAAACAAAAAACTGCTTAACTTAAAGCTTGGTTTAAAGGGGGTTTTACCTTCTGTAAAAGCCCCTCCATGTCTCTGAGCTGATCTTTACATATGTATAGCATGATTTAAGCTCTATTTAGGTAATATTTGGGGTAGTGCTCTGATATTATTATATACAAAGTTTTTCACTGCCTGTTTTCTTTTTGAGGTCTCTTTATACCTTTACCCTGAATCTTTTTTTTGACTGAAGTATACATCTTTAGCATTAACTTTTAACATTCAACTTTCTTCCATTTTTCTGCTTTCTTCTCAAAATCTACTTTTCCATGCTTTCCTTTCCCATTTATCCATGTGTACCATCTCCTCCCTCTTTCTTCTCCCCTACTCCCATCTATCCATAAGAAGCATTTCTTCTTATTTCTTCCCTGTTGCACCCATCACTGTGCACCATTTCCTCCCTCTGTCTCCCCTTCCCCTCCATCCCTATGCACCATCTCATCCCTCTCCCATGGTCAGACATCTCTGTCTTCCCCCTTCCCTCTCCCATGGTCTGGCATCTCTCTCTCCTTTCCTCCCTCTTCCCGAGATCTAACATCTTTCTTCACTCCTTTCTGCGGTCTGGCATCTCTCTCTCCCCGCCTTCCCTTCCATTCTGTGGTCTGGTATCTCTCTCTCTCTCTACTTCCCATTCCAGTGTCTGACATCTCTCCCTTCTTTGGGTCATCTCTCCTCCCTCTCAGTGTAACATTTCTCACTCCCTCCTCTCCACCACTATTATGTCCAACAATTCTCCCTCTTTCTTCCTTTCCCTATATACAACATCTCTCTTTCCCTCTCATGCCACACACCTATGTCCAACAATTCTCCGTTCCTTTTCCCTCCCCCAATGGCATTTATTTCTCTCCCTTCCCACTACTCCACCTGTGCAGCATCTCTCTTTTCCTCCTTTCCTAAACCCCCCAGCCTGTGCATTTATCCTTCCCAACCCTCTCCCAGTCCATGCAATATCTGTCCTTCCCAACTCCTTACCCCCTGCACCCAGCCTCTCCCTGCCAGGCCTTGCACCCATCCCCCCTCCCCTATCAGGCCCTACACCCAGCCCAATCTCTTCCCTGTCAGGCTCTTCACCCAGCCCCCTTCCCTATCAGACTCTACACCCAGCCCCCTTCCCTCCCCAGTGGCGTACCTAGGGTATGTGGCACCCAGGGCCCATCATTTTTTGACACCCCCCCATGTAAAAAAATATTTTTTGTAATAACCATGAAACGGAATAAATGGTCATAATAGAAACAGGCAGTGAAAATTTTCTTTTATTGAACTTCATATATGTAACCATTATTCCAAACATAACATAAATTATGTCTTAATTGTCATGACATCAGAAGTACATATGGAGTAGTTGCAGGTGATGCTTGGGACAGTTCTGATTGTGTTAGTTTGGTTTTATGTGTTTTTTGAATAGAAGGGTTTTTATTTCTTTTTTGAAGGTTTTGTAGTCTGTGGTCAAGGTCAATAGGTTGTAGTGTTGGGGGGTCGAGTGTTGCAGCTCGAATGGCTAGGAAGTTGTCAAACAGGTTTTTTTTCTTTTGACGTTTTTGGTTGGAAGGTGTGTGAATGGTGCGTGAGTTCTCCTATGTCTGGTTGTGGTGGATTGAATTATTTAGCTGAAGAAATTAGTTACCCCCCCCCCCCACACACACACACACACACCCATTCCACACACATTAATTCTCTTCCATTTTTGTTCCCATTATAAAAAACACTGATAAGTTCCCAGAAAAAATACATTAAAATAAGAAGTGAAAACAAAGGCTCCTACAGATGAGAACATAACATAAGAATAGCCTAACTGGGTCAGACCAATGGTCCATCATGCCCAGTAGCCCTTTCTCATGGTAACCAATCCAGGTCACTAGTACCTGGTCAAAACCCAAAGAGTAGCAACATTCCATGCTACCAATCCAGGGCAAGCAGACACTTCCCCCATGTCTTAATAACAGACTTTGGACTTTTCCTCCAGGAATTTGTCCAAACCTTTCTTAAAACCAGCAACGCTATCTGCTTTTACCATAACTTCTGGCTACTTCATTTTTAAGCTTAGATCTTTCCTTCCAAACAGAGATCTTGCTAGATATCAAATACAGAAAGAACAAGGTAACTTCACAAGGACTTAGCTGTGCAGGAAATGTGAATCTCCTCATACACCCAGCATATAGTGCAAAAATGTGCAAAGGTCTGGTTTTTTCTTTCGATCACTAAATAGCCTAATGCCACACAAGCAGCGCTGTTACAAACATATTCTGAAGGTCAATGCTAAAGTTAACAAAGTTTCCTTCCTTGGACCACAAGGAGATACTGACAAACCACTGGAAGAGACCCGAAAACAACTACCCAGGAACAACACCCAAAGACCCACTCAGTGTATGAACCAGCTGAGTGGAGTGGACTAACTGGGGGGTGGAAATGGGCCCGGAGTTTGCTCAGCAGAATTTCCCAGACCACCTCTTCCTCTCAACACATTGACACGCTGCCACCACCACTAGGAACACCTCACCGAGTAGGCCAGCAATGCTTATAAACTTTATAAAACACATTATTATATTTTCTTATAAAGCACATATTTTAACTGAACTCTCCAACATCCTCAGCCTTGCCATTCACAAAAATAGAAGGAAGAAAAGTTCCCGTTTCCTGCTGTCTCATGTCCCCGGCCTATACAATATTTTTCTTCTGCAGACCTTTCAGAAGTCTGATCAAATCCTCGTTTCACTTGCATTATAAAGTACTGAGGATGCCATCTCTCCCCAATCTCAGGTCCTAAAGTCTAAGACAGTAGCGCAAACTAGTGCTGCCCGATTCAGGAAAAAAAAAATTAAAAATTTTGATTCGATTCAGCCTATTGAATTGGTTTTTCGATTCAATTTTCCTGCCCAATTGGGTGTTTTTGTGTGGTTTTTTTTTTTTTCAAACATCCTGGTGGGTTTATTTTATAGCTTTTTCACCCCCCTTTGGCTTCTCATAACCACACTGGCACTGTGGTGTAACTAAAATACAGAAACAAAAAGGACTTTTCCTCTCTGTTAAATCCTAGCTCACGTTTGCGGTCTAACACCAGCTCTGGCAGGATACACATTTCAAATCTGACATATTGTAATCACAAAACAGAAAATAAAATTAGTTTTTCTACCTTTTGTTGTATTTTTCAAATCTTGTTGGTCCAAGGCTCTGGTTGTCTTCTGATAACTTGCTTGCCAGGGTCTCCTTTCTTCTTTCTCCGTGCTAACCATCCATCTGCCATCTCTGTCCTCCCCTTCCATTTCCCTTCCCTCCCCCAGATGTCTGGCATCTTTCCTTTTTTCGTCTCCCTCCACAGATCTATCTTTTCTTAACTACCCTTTCATCCAGCATCTCTCCCTCCTTCCCCACCACCCCAGGGTCCACCATCTCTCCCTTTCTTTTCCCAACTATCCTCCTATCCAGTATCTCTATCCCCCCCTCCACACCATCCCTTGTGTCCAACTTCTCTCCCTTTCTGTTCCTTCCCTCCCTAAAAACCATGGTCCATCATCTCTCTCCCTCTCCTCTATTTTCAGACCCATTATTTCTTTCCACCCAAAGTCCGGCATATGCGTATCTCTTTGAACCTCCCCCTTCCCTCTGTGTACTTCTACACCAGGGCCCCCCTCCCTGAAGGCCTGTCCCCCCCTTAAAGATCTGCATCCCACCCCTGAAGGCCTGTCCCCCCCTTGAAGGCCTGCACCTCCCCCCCAGAAGGCCTGTCCCCCCCTTGAAGGCCTGCCTGCCTGCCTGTCCCCCCCTTGAAGGCCTGCCTGCTTGTCCCCCTGGCCTGCCTGCCTTCCTGTCCCCCCTCTTGAAGGCCTGCCTGGTCGACCCACCCCAAAGGACCGCTCGCCCCCCTGGCCTCCCCACACCACCTATGTTATTGAAGCAGCCCGCAGTAGGATCGCGATGCCAGCGATCCCTGCGCTGCTTCGGCGCTGCTTCCTCCACCGCGGTCCCGCCCCCTCCTCTGATGTCAGAGGAGGGGCGGGACCGCGGCAGAGGAAGCAGCGCAATCCCACTGCGGGCTGCTTCTCCACCTCAAGGGGGGGGCCAGGGGGGAAAATCCGGATGTCGGGGAGGGGAGGACTTGACGCCAAGGCCGGGAGCACCCACTCAGGGCTTGCACCCGGGGCGGACCACCCCCCTATTGGTACACCACTGCATCACTAAATTAAAAAAAAAAAAAATCAAAATTCCCCAAAATAATTTGTATGCCTCCCTTTAATGTCTGCCTCATTACACCTTACCTACCTCATGTATATTAACTGATTTATATAGAAAATACAATTTATACATAAGGATGTTTATAATATAACTTATAACTTGCTTTGGGCTATTTACAGTAGTTGGGAAAGTAACATTATAGCCATGTCTACACACATATTAAGTCATCTACCTGGGTCCTTTTTACTATGCCGAATCTCAAGACTGGTTCAAATGCGATAAATTTAATTAGCGTGTATAAAAGTGGGGGAGTTGTATCATATATTCAACCATTTGCGATTCTCCTTGTTTAATCTTCGTCTTCTTGTCCCCTGCTTTCTACAGAAGCAGGACCTGTAAGGATTGTTACACCTATTTAACGCGTACAACATAAGGACCGGAGTATTATTAGCAGGGGGGGGGGGTTAAGTTTTTATCCTTGAGATTGTAATATCTGTATTCAACAAATAGGCTTTGATTTTGAGTAATAAACAGGGTGGGGAGAAGGGCAGAGCTGGGGCCGCTGGGCTCTGCAGTACAACCCTGGTACACAAGCTCGCTTGTTTGGGAAGTAACCGGGAAAAGAGGGATTTTCTGCCCTTGTGCGGGCAAGCCGAGCAAAACTTCTTTCTCACTTTCCCAGGCAAGAGCAGTGATCAAGTGCAAATGCGTGAATGGGGGCAGCACGAGACAGCAGAAAGGAAAAGGCAAAAGGGAAGATGGGGCGGGATCCTTCACCTTCTCCCGGGACACCTGCGAGCGAGGCGGGGGCCCAATATTCTAGGCCGGAGCGGGCGTCAGAGCTACCCAGTCCCAGCTGGTCGCCGCCGACAGCTCACCTCTCCTGTTCATGGGCCAGAGCCACACGGCCACCTTCACTTTGGAGGAGTCGCCCATCCCTGCCGCCGCCTTCTCTCACCGTCCGAAGCAGCGCAGGGATCGCTGGCATCGCGATACCACTGCGGGCTGCTTCTCCACCTCAAGGGGGGGCCAGGGGGGAAATCCAGACGTCGTGGAGGGGGGGACTGGACGCCAAGGCCGGGAGCACCCCCTCAGGGCTTGCACCCGGGGCGGACCGCCCCACCCGCCCCCCTATTGGTACGCCACTTTCCCTCCAAACCCCTGTCAGGCTCTTCACCCAGCTCCCTTCCCTCCCAACCCCCATCAGGCTCTTCACCTAGCCTCCTTCCTTCCTTCCCTCCCTCCCCCGTCAGACTCTGCACCCAGCCCCCTTCCCTCCCAGGCTTTGCAGTGCACCCTGCGAGAATTTGCGGGAGCCAGTCAAAGAAACCACTGAGTGCGAGCAGGCCAGAAAAAATCAGCTGCCATCAACTGGGTTCGCCATGGGCAGGAGCAAGGAAAGCTCGCTCCTGCTCGCTGCTCCCCTAGACCACCAGGGATCAAATTTTTGGGGAGGCTACAAGCCCACCCCCTATTCTGGCACCTATGGTAGAGAGCATCGGCTACATAATCCATTCCATCTCACGCTCCACCATCCCAAGCCCCCACAGTCTGGTATGACAGGCGCATGTCACAAAGGAAGCAGCTGCTTTGGTTCCCAAGGCCAGCACTGTGAAGTGTCTTGTAAGAATTACATCCACTCTGTGATCCTGTGTATCTTTTAATACCATGCCTCCCTCACTTGGTAGGAACATATGTTTAGTTACCTGCGCTATCAATGAATGTACCTTGGGCTGAGCAAACAGTTGCTGATACTCCTGTGCCATAGGATACAGCCAAGCTGTTGACTTGGCTACTTTAAGGGACCTTTCAGGAGCATCCCAATGCTCTGTGCCTAATACACTGATATCAGGATGCCAGGAAAATGAGGAATACTGGGCTCTCACTCCGCCCATTATAGAGCAGAGAACAGAGGGAACCTGCTGGGAGTCCAAGTTTAACTCCCGCAAAGAGTCAGTAACAAAGTCTAAAAAAACAGAGGGTCTGAACAGCCAGCAGAATGTGTGGTCATCTCCTTGATCTAGAGCAGGGGTGTCAAAGTCCCTCCTCGAGGGCCGTAATCCAGTCGGGTTTTCAGGATTTCCCCAATGAATATGCATTGAAAGCAGTGCATGCACATAGATCTCATGCATATTCATTGGGGAAATCCTGAAAACCCGACTGGATTCCGGCCCTCGAGGACCGACTTTGACACCTGTGATCTAGAGCCACCACTATATTGTGAACACTCACACCTGTCTGTGACCCAGCATCTCCCAACAGGTTGGGCTCAATCTGCGACATCAAAGACATACAAATAGACCCTTCGTCCTCTGAGTCTCCCTCAGAAAGGCCCACCGGATCCTGGCCAGCCTCTGACACTGATGCAGATGTTCCCTGGGAGCCCAGCCCCCTTGTGTGTCTCCTGATGCACTGCCAGTGTGGAGGAAAAGCAGACTGAAGTCTGCAGCTAACAGGCCAATCCCTCTATGGTACCTGTTGGCCAGCCTGCAGAAACTTTGCTGGAGCTCAGGGTCCATTTCCCTTCTAGTATGGCTTGCCTACTGGATCACAGGGGCTTCAGCACAGGCTGTCAGGCATCTGTAGGGGGCTCAGTGAGGTTCTGCAGGGTGCCTCCCCACTTTTGCATGCACGGATCTGCGGGTGTTAGAGGCTCAGATTCCATCTGACTGGCAGCCCAAAGATTCAGCATTGGAGGAGCAGTCCAATTGAGGTAGTGATTTCTTCTCCTAGATCCAGCTACTTTAGGAGCTGAGGCAGGCTGCAGCACATATCTAGCACAGGCTGTTACAGCCTATGAGGAAAATTGGGGGTGGAGTCTTTAAAACCTTTATTTTTTCAGGTTTCTGCCCCTTCCCTTAGGTTTCCTCACCTCTAAAATCCCTTTTTCACAGGTTTTTAAATTTTAATTAAAGTGTTTTGGAGCTGTTTTTTTGCACCAAAACACTACTGCTTTGCCCATCTTGGATTTCCAGATATTTTTGTAAAGTTCTCCAGAAACCTTCAAATCATCTTGTTTTGCCTCAAAATTGACAGGCTCTTTTAACCCTAATTCATGCCAGGTGTGTGCTGGTTGGGTGCCCATTGTGCTGAGTGGCACGTGGGAATGATTGGATTAGCCTCCTCTTTGCTATCTAGGGCTGAGGAACGGTCAGGGGGATGCATTGGTTGGGAGTAAATCCCTTCCAGAGCCCCGAAATAGCGATCATCTTAAGCCCAAGAGACACAAGCTGGAGTCATCTAAAGGAGACTCCATGCTGCCTGATATGGCATTTTCTCCAGAATTTGTCAATCTGATGTGGAGAGCTTATGTAAATGGATGAAATCCCCAGGGAACATCTGGCAGCCAATTGGGACGCACGTTTATTTTTAAAAAGTGTCTGAGGCAAGATGTCTACATTGTCTACAGAAACACGTACCCACACTTAAGCATGCCTAAGGAGGGTTTTGGGCGTGTTTTCGCCCAGAAGTGGCCTTGGGTGGGCTTAAACATCAGTATGCACCTCCAAAGATCCGAGACAGATGCCTTAAATATAGGCCTGCAAAGTGCTGGCCTATATTTAAGGTGTTTGTCGGGGAGTGTAGACACGATTCTGAATAGGACACAGTTGTATGATTAACATGTGGTTGGCAGCTGCCAATATCAGTGTTCTATACAGAATCAGTCCCAAAATGTGTATCTGAATTCAATTGGGACAAGTACGTTAGATCTCTAAGGGAGAAGAGGAAATCGTAGATGTTGTTGTTACTAGATGTTATTGTTACTAGATCGGCTATATGGTCTTTATCTGCCTTCATGTTTCTATTTTTCAATAGTGTTCATTTTGGACAATATTCTGCAGGAGGGATTAGGGAAATTTGTCCCCTTACTTTCCCGGTGTTTCCGCCTCCCCCCTCCTCCTAATTGATATTGCTGAATGATTACGAAGCATTTAGATGTTTAGGTTTCCAAAATAACGGACACACATGTTTAAATGGAATGTACATGTGTAAATGCCCACACTTTTTAGATGTGTATGTTGCCTAGTTGTCTCCATTGATGTTTTAGACAATTTTAAATGGTTACTTCTGCTACATGTAGCTACAACATACATGTGCATTCCTGCTCAGAAAAGGCTCTGCGTTAGCAGATTTGTATATGCCCTGACCTACACATATCTATGTTGATACTATATTTTCTCTAAAATGGGTCTTCATGAGCATTTACTGATGAATGATTAACTGTTCTTTCTCTTTACAGAAAATTAAGAATTTTGTTGAAAAGTGAGTACAGCTGAAATCCTGTTCATCAACTCTTGTATGATATGGGAAATGAATAAAACAGACAGTAAGACAAATGATTAGAGGACAGTGAATGAAACGCAGAGGAATTAAAAAAAAAAAGAAAAAGTTAATATGAAAGCAGTAAGATCCACTGACCATGCTGTTGAATCATGGTTTAGAGAGTTATAACTAGTAGAAAAAAATAGATTATTATACCTATATACAATCAATAGCAAGACTTCATCTAGTGTGTCTATTTCTCTAATCTGTGCTGGAGAAAGAATATAAGCAAAGGAAATGCAGTCTGTAGAAGGCAGTTTGCACTAAAGGAAGGACAGGAGACAAGACACAGATATTCAAATATCTCCTAAATTTTAAATAATGTACAGAGAGCAAGCATTTTTCAGGAGAAAGAAAAAGGTCATGATAGAACACTCAGGACTAAAATTAGAAAATATTTCTGCATAGAAAAGGTGGTAGATGTACTGAACAGCATCCAAGTAGAACTAGTAGAGGCAAAACCAGTAATAGAATTAAAGAAAATATAGCTTAAGCGGAGAATAGGCACATTTTATTTATTGTAGTATTTATACACTGCTTATAGCCTAAGCTGTATACATTCAGGTACTAGGCACATACCCATAAAATGGTCAAAAAATAAATCCAAGGAGGAGTGGGGGTGACCAAAACACCATTTACTGCATTGACTCTCCACACTCCTACTACACCATAAAATTATATTTTATTGTGTTAGTGGCTTATTGAACCACTACTAAGATTGATTTGATTTTGTTTTTCAATTTTTTCTTCCAGTTTATGAATTTTTAAATTTTATTCCATTGTTTTTACCCTGATTCTTTTTATTCTTTTTAACTGAATTCTATTATTTAAGGGTTTCTCCCTTCTATTCCTCTTTACATATTCCTTTAATTCATTTTGAGATCATTTACATAGATGGTGCTCCTATCTATAAAGTTAGGAATTTCTATGAAATATTCAACATGCTTCTTTCCCCCTCCTTCCTGCCCTCCATAGTCCTCTCTACCCTCTTCTAACCCCTTCCTATGTAATGTCGCCTAGAGCTTGTATAGGTATGTGAACACACAAATGGAAGAAATAAACTAAAATAAATAAATTGAACAGTGGTTTTACTAAATGACTGTATAGGACTTCTGATGAGGGCCAACTGCATTTATTTATATATTTAATTTGTTTTCTATCGCGTTGTCACCAAAGAGCTCAGAACAAGATACAGGTTAAACATACATAATTTCAATACAAGTTTTTATCCTAACCTGACACATACTAGTGGTCTAATATTAATATTCAGTTCACCAGTTACAATTTGCCATAATTATCCTTACAATGCAAGGTTTTCAGTACAAGTTTTATCCTAATTTGACACACAGATAGTTTACATATTAGATTTGCCATAGTTACAGTTCAAGATTTTACAATACAAATTTTCCTTAAGTGACACATTAACACATACTGGTTCTGGTACCAATATACATTTCTTTGTAGTTCATCGGTCAAAGACAGGGGTTTAGGTGAAGAGGTATGTTTTTATTGCTTTTCTAAAGCTGAGGAGTCTTTCAAGGGATCTGATCTGTGGGGGAAGTCAATTCCAGTGGCTCAGTATGAAGTGGGAGTAGGACCGTCGGTTGGCGGTTTACAGTCGAAGGGCACGACCAGGGGGCATTTTGAGGCTTATTTCATCTCATGAGCGGAGGGACCGGTTCGGTATGTATGGCGGTAGCTTAGCCATTACATAGCCGGTGCCATGTTTTGTATGGATTTGAACACTAGCATCAAACCCTTTAAGACACAACATTCTTCACCATGCATTCTTCACCGTGAGACCGTTGAATAGTGCATTGCAGTAATCCAAGCAGGAGACTACTAAGGCATAGAGTAGTTGAACTCTGAAAAGTAGTTCCTTATTTTTCAGAGTTGGCACAGGAAGATTCCACCTGAGAGATATGGTATGGTATGGTATTCCTAGGCTGCTCACTTGGTCTTTTGCAGTTAGAGTAGTTGAGTCCAAATGTAGCAAGAGATGGGTGAGGACACAGCGTTCTTTGTGGATCCAAAGGAGTTCTGTCTTTGAGGCATTTAGTTTTAATTTGTTGACAGACAGTTTTTGATTTCTGAGAGGCAGATTAGGAGTTTCGCAATCTGGGCATCACAAGCTCCTCCTAGTGGTAGGTACAGTTGGATGTCATCCGCAAAGGAGTGAATCTGTATTTGATATTTACGGGCTATGTCTAAGACAGATCTAACATAGAGGTTGAATAATAGGGGGGATAGCAGAGCCCCCTGCGGAACACCACATTTGATCAGTTTCAATAGCATGTTATTCAGCAAAATGCTTTGGGATCTAGTATTCAGGAAAGAGGAGAACCATTGTAGCGCAATGTCTCGGATTCCAATTTAAGAGAGCTGCTCATTGAGGAAAGGATGGTCAATAGTGTTGAAGGCCACACTGAGATCCAGCAGCACCAGAATGACATCATTACCTTTGTTTATGAGTTTCCAACAGTCGTCGATGATGTTGAGGACGGTTTCAGTACTGTGGAATTTCCTGAGTCCTGATTGGAAGTCAGATAGGACGCCTTGTTCATCGATGAAGAGGTATAATTGGGTTAAGACTTTTTTCCAGGATCTTGGAGACAAAGGGTAGGTTGGAGACAGGTCTAAAGTTGCCAGGCACATTAGGGTCGAGCGTGGTTTTTTTTTCAAAAAAGTTCAGATGACTGCCAACTTCACTTGCGGGCATTACACCCGTTTGTAGAGAGGTATTGATGAGAGGAAGGAAGGAGTCTATAAAGGCATCTTTCACCACCATAGAAGGTGTGGTGGACAGGTGTCCAGGTTGGAGCCGGAAGGGTGAAATTGTGTTTAGTATCTCAGCGATGTCATCACGGGAAACAATTTCGAAGTTAGTTAGGTTCCCAGTTGTGGTTTTAGTTGTTTTGTCCGAGTCATGGAGAGATAATGTCTGTAGCAAGGTAGAGTCAAGGTGAGACTGTATTTTGTCTATTTTGTCAGCGAAGAAGTCTAAGAGTGTTTCGTTGTCGACTTCAATGTTAAGATACTGATTGTCTCCTTGTGATGTTGTGAGTATATGTTTGTTAGTTTGAAAAGGTGTTTTTCATCTATTGTAGGTCTTTAATAATTGTTCAGAGTAGTACTTCTTTTTAGCCTCTTGGGTGGCTATTTTATATTCTTAATGCAGTTCCTTCCATTTAGACCTGTCACTGTTAAGTCTGGATTTGTACCATTTCCTTTCCGCTTTCGTTAGTTCTCTTTTCTTAGTTCTTAAGTCATCAGTAAACCAGGGGGAGGAATATTTGTGGGGGTAGTATTTAATCTCTGACCGGGGCCAGCCCTTCGTATATGTTTTTTACCTCAGTGTGCCAGTCCACGGCAGCATTGTCAGCAGATTGAGAATTTGGTTTAGATGTTCCTACTAGGTTAGAAAGGCCTATGGAGAGATTCTCTAGGTTGATTGCATTGTTGTTGTATATTATCTTATGTTGGGGCTGCTTCCTGGTTGGCAGTTGCTTTGTTGTGTAGCTGTAGTTGAATGTGATCAAATGGTGATCAGACTAGGGTACTGGTTTGGTGGTACAGGCTGGGGTTTGTGTGATGAGTGAAGTAACTCTTTGAATAAAAATTAGGTCTAGGATGTGGCTCACAGAGTGAGTTGGTGAGGGGACCATTTGTTAGAAGCCTAGGTCCAATAGTGAAGTGATGAAATCTGCCGGGGCTCTGGTCTCGTGCGGGTAGTTTGTGAAGTTGAAATCTCCAAGTATGATGATTTGGTTGTATGTGATGACCAGTTTGCTAAGGATGAATAGTAAGTCATCTAAGATGGTCATTGGAGAGTGAGGGGCTCTGTATGTTATGGCGAAGGTTAGGTCTCTGTTGTGACCCACCAAGAAGGTGAGGCGTTTCTAGTGTGATAGCGTCTATCAGTCTTGGGTTGAGGTTGAACTTAATGATGGTGGCTACATCTCTCCCTCTAGTATTGGTGCGTGAGCAAGCTATTGCTTGGTATCCTGGAGAGCACAACATACCCAGGGTAGTTCCATCACTGTCTTTGAGCCAGGTTTCAGAATTAGGAAGATGTCCCGGTTATTTTCTGTGACAAGGTCATTTAGTATAGTATATTTGTTGTTTACAGACCTTGCATTTGCCAGTGCTATTTTGAGGTTATTGGGTGTGGGAGAGGCAGGGAAGGGGATGGGGATAGGCTTAAGGTATCGGGGCCTGTGTGGTAAGGATTTCCTGTTGGGAAGGTGACAGAGGTCACCATATCTACCCTGGCCTGTGATGACTGGGATGGGGGAATACATTCTGGCAAGGGGAGTAAATAATTGGCATTAAATAGGAGAATACAGCTTGTGGCATTGTTATTATGAAGATAAAGTGATTTTGAGTGGCTGTGGTGTTTAGGATAGGGATATAGAACTTTAATAGGATTTGGTTGGGTAGTAGGTGGGGTATGTTGGGGTTGATTGGAGGGTGGGTCTATATATGTAATGTTTGCCTAGGAGTGGGGAAAGTTGAGGGATGGGTGAGAGGGCCTAGGCTTGGTTCACTGTGTAGGTCTCCTGGAGTTATCATAAGCTATGTCAAGAGAGCAAAGCTGCTTACTTGTAACAGGTGAAGTCTCTGACTGAGCCTGGTGTGTCAGTGCCCTCCCCTAGCTATAGTAAGCTTTAAGCTTACTGAGCATGTGCAGGAACCCTAATCCTCGAGGCCCAACCTCTCTTCCTGTCAGTTTTGTCTCTAGCAATAGAGAGGAGGGGATGGCGGGCAGGCAAGTGTGGCTGCATTCCCCTACTATCTACGCAGCACACCTGTTACAGGTAAGCAACTTTGCTTTCTCCGGAGACAAGCAGGGGATATGCAGGCACACTTGTTGGTGAGCCCCAAGCTGAAAAAGCATACAGGAAGTGGAAACAGTCTATAATGCAAAGAGGTTACATAAAACTGATTGACCAAAACTAATATCTTGAGCCAACCTTTGGGCTAAGCAGTAGCGCTTAGTGAAAGTATGTACAGAAGACCAAGTAGCTGCTTTACAAATAACCTGGATTGGGATGGACTTCAAGTTTGCTATTGAAGTAGCTGTAGCTCACATTCTATGTGCCCCAATTGAACCAGGGGGCTGTATATGAGCTCTTGTGTAGCAAAAATGGATGCAACATGTAATCCATGAGGATATGGTTCTTTTTGTTGCTGTTTGGCCAGAGGTAGCTGGGTCATAGGAAATGAATATTTGACTTGATTTGCCGAGATGAGAAGTTGCCTTGAGGTAAAAAAGAAGTGGTCTTCTGCAATCTAAGGAATGAAGGAGTTCCTCTGCCTCAGAGGAGTGTGGAGGTGGAAAAAACAATGGTAAAGTGATTGGTTAAGGTGGAAGTCTGAAACCACTTTGGGAAGAAATTTAGGGCGAGTTCGTAACTACACCTTATATAGAAAAAATTGTAAGTAAGGATAATAGGTGACTAAGGCTTGAAGCTCACTAACTCTTCTAGCTGATGTTAGCGCTATAAGAAAGCTGTTTTCCAGGAAAGGAAAATGAGGGAAGCAGACCCTAGCGGTTCAAAAGGGTCCGTCATCAATTGTTCCAAGACTATGTTGATGTCCCAGTAGGATCTCAGAGGAGGTCTAAGATTAGTAAGACCTCTCATAAAATATGAAATGAGAGGAGGTTGCGAAACTGGTTTACTGTTTACCCATGCGTGGTATGCTGAGATGTCTGACAGAATTTGTTTTAAGTCCTGAATTGTACAAATACAAGAAAATATATGGTCCAGTAGGCAGTGAAGAGGTTCTTAACCTTTAGCATGTGCCCATAAGAAAAAACGCTTCCATTTGGTTTGATTTGATTTTCTTGTGGAAGTACGTCTTGCTGCAAGCAGAACTGTCTTCACTGATTGAGAGAGAGAGGAAGGTTGGTTAGGAGGGAACTCTCAATTTCCAGGCCGTGAGACTGTGGAGATTGAAGTGCAGTAATTGGCCGTTGAGAAAGAAGAGAAGGATGGTCCCCTAGGGGGATTGGAGGAGCATCCAGCAGATCCAGGAGGAGTGGATACCATATTTGTCTGGGCCACTTGGGTGCAATGAGAATGAGTTGTGCCTTGTCCGTGATAACTTTTTGAAGCACTCTGGAAATGAGAGGAAATGGTGGGAAAGCATAGAGAAGATTGTGCTCCCATGGAATCGAAAAAGCATCCTTGCCATTGCTTGTGGAGCTGGGTGTAGAGAGCAAAAGAGGTGGCATTGTGCATTGATTTGAGAAGCAAATAGATTCACCTGAGGGTCGAGTTTCCTGCTGAGAGAGTCTGCCAGGATATTGTGTTCCCCTGGAATATAGACTGCATGAAGATCTACTTGAAGTGACAGGGAGTAAGTAGTTCCAAAGATGGTAGGCTTCCCTGAAGAGTTTGAGGGATCCCGAGCCCCCCTGCTTGTTTATATAAAACATGGTCATTTGATTGTTCATCTGAATGAGAATAATTCTTTGAGCAATCCACAGACAGAAGGCTTGAAGAGCATAGAAGTCTTCACGGAGCTCTAAATGATTGATATGCAGGGACCGTTTGTTTGTTGACCACTGACCCTGAGTCTTGAGGTTGTTGAGATGTGCCCTCCAGCCTTGATTGGAAGCATCGGTGGTTATGGTAAGGCAGGGCGGTGGAAGCTGGAATGAACATCCTGCTTGCAGGAAGGTGGAATGAATCCACCAGAGGAGGGAATCCTTTATGTTTGAAGGCAGAGGAATCAGCTTTGACAGTGAGTGGAGAAATAGATTCCAGTGCAACTTCAGGTGCCAGTTTAATGGTCACATGTGGAGCCTGGTATGTGGTGCCAATGAAAGTGAGGCTGCCATGTGGTCTAAAAGGCGCAAGATCGTCCAAGCAGGTAGGAAAGCTGATTGTCTCGCTTGAATTACTAAGTTGGTAATGGCTTGATGTCTTTCCTGAGGAAGATAGGCCCTTGCAGAGCTTGTCTAAGAGTGCTCTAATGAACTTGAGGGTACAAACTGGAGTTAACTTGGACTTCTGGAAGTTGATGATAAAGCCCAGGGCTTGCAAGGTGTGCACTGTGATTTGAATGCTGAGAAGGAGACGGTCCTTGGAATGGGCGACTAGTAGCCAATCGTCGAGGTAAGGAAACACTATATGATGCTGTTTTCTCAAATGTGCTGCAACTACCACCAGGCACTTTGTGAAAACCCAGGGAGTTAACGATAGGCAAAAAGCAGAATCTTGTATTGAAAATGTCTGTTGAGGAATTGGAAACATAGTAAGCATTAGTGGGAAGGATGAATAGGGATATGAGTGTATGCATCCTTGAAGTCTACTACTACTATTTATTATTTCTAAAGCACTGAAGGTATACGCAGTGCTATACATTTTAACATACAATAGACGGTCCCTGCTCAGAAGAGCTTACAATCTAGTTTAGACAGGACATTTTGGGGTTGGGGAGATTATGGTAGAGGAAATGATATGGTGGGTATAGGTATCTGACAGCAGTGAGTGGGAGTTAGGAGTTGAAAACAGATTCAAAAAAGTGGACTAGGGCAGCTAACCAATCATACTGCTTGAGAAGGGGAAGAATCACAGGAAGAGATAGCATTCTGAATTTTTCTCTATTTAGACAAGCATCGAGAGGTTTGAGGTCAAGGATTGGCCTAAATCCTTGTGTCTTCTTGGGGATAAGAAAAACTGAGTAAAATCCATGATTGATCTACAGAGGTGGTACGTCTAAGGCATTGTTCTGCAGAAGAAGTATCAAGCAAGTTGCAAGCTGAGGAGGAACCGTTGATGGTGGCGGTTCCTGAGAGAGTGGAACAGGGAATAAGAGAATTAATAGATATCCCTGAGCTGTGATGCTGAGGACCCATTGGTCTGTCGTGATTTGCTCCCAAGCCCCCCCAAAAATATGAGTAAACATCTTAGATAGTATTGCTGAAAATATTGATGTTGATATGCTCTATGAAAGGAATAAGTAGAGGAAGGGCAACAAAATTGATGAGATTGATCTGAAGGATGTGCTGAAAGTTCACGACTGGTTGAAGAATCTGTTTTGAGTTGAGAAAAACTGTGGCATGAACCTTTGCCCAAATAGGCTGTCCCCTAAGCAGAGAGCATCCACCAATCTGTCATGAAGATCTTCCCTGAGGACTGAGGCCCTGAGTCACATCGTGCATTTGGTGGCTATGGCCACTGCTGCCATTCTTGTCATCATATCATAAGCATCCTAATTAGTTTTTATTAAGTGGGGAAGTTGAAGAAGGACATGACCAGGGGCTTTTTTGCACTTTGTATTTGAGCTCCAGACGTTTAGAAGCTGTGGATACTGACAAAGGCTTCTGCCAGTTATCTAGTTGTAGATCCTGTAGGACCTGATGTACTGGTAAGGAAATAATTTTTGTAACTGGAGTCTTACAGGATTGAAGGATAGATTGAAAAATCCTTACTACCTATGGGTGTAGCGTCCAGACCGAGACTTAAAAGAGATAGCTGGCTGTAGAAGAGGGAGCGTAGGTTGGTCTAAGTCCACATTTAGTGTATCTTCCTGGTCTAACCTGTCGGGGGATAAAGGACCTCGGGCTGGAGAAGAGCATACGGGGGTAACATGAACCTCAAGCTACCTCATGAGGGATATCTATCAAGTGGTATGTGGAAAGATGTTCTACTTAGTCAGGGCAGTGTTGAGGTTCTAGAACCAGAAGAGGTGCAGACCGGTAGAGGAGGCTGAAGCAGGGTAGCACTACCCTGCATAAACTGTCGAATAAGCTGAAAAAATTTGAGAAAGCCTGAGGCGGCGGCTCTGGAACCAAAGTAGGAGGAGCAATGTACTTAGGAGGTACGTGGTCAGGGTCCAGCTATGGTGGAGAGGCAACTCATTCGTTCTTTGACTGGAGTTTAGCCTGCTTAACTGTGTTTCTGGACGTGGAAGAAAAAACATGTATTATGAGAAGGTGGGGGGACAACGTTTAGAAGGTACCTGTTCTGGACAGAGCTAGTGCTGGAGGAGAGACAACCAGTTTGTTTGTTTTTTAGCTGGTCCTTGTATGCTGTACTGTGCCAGACTTCAAAGGAAGATGTAGTTTTAGTGGAACAGACCGTGAGACCGAAATAGGGCCCACGGGAACTCTTTCAGAAGTCGCCAACACTAATGGCTGAGTCCCTGCATCTTTCACTGAGGGACGTGCCCTCGAAGCTGTCACCGGAGGAGTGGGTGTGTCTGACCTCTGCAAGTCTGGGAGCTTCCTCTTCTGTTTATAAGTTGCCGCCTGTGCAGGGGTCTTATTTTCAGCCAGCTGAGGCGGAATGAGGCCCCTCAACCACAAGGGGGCACCCGCTCAAACTCAAGGGTGGAAAATTTCACGGCGACACCAGGAAGTATTTCTTCACGGAGCGAGTGATTGATCAATGGAACAAGCTTCCAGTACAGGTAATCGAGGCCAGCAGCGTGCCAGATTTTAAGAATAAATGGGACGCCCATGTGGGATCCCTAAGTGGATCAGGGTAGAACATTGGCTAATATTAAGGGGAGGGTCTATAGAGTGGGCAGACTTGATGGGCCTTGGCCCTTTTCTGCCGTCATCTTTCTATGTTTCTATGTTTCTAATGGCACGTCCCTCCCCCACCAGACTGAAGCAGAGTCCTGAGGGGAGGGAGCCAAAGAAAAAGCCTAATATTTGTGTTGCCGCTGGTTCTAAATTATTCTTCTCTGATGGCTGTGGCTGTATGGTGCTTCCCTCCCCCACCGGACCGAAGCAGAGCCCTGAGGGGAGGGAGCCAAAGATAAGGCCTAATATTTGCGGTGCTGCTGTTGCTGAAATTTTTCTTCTTTTACAGCTGTGGCAGTATGGCACTTCCCTCCCCCACCAGAGCTGAGGCAAGGCCCTGAGGGGAGGGAGCCGATGGTAATGTATTGAGCTTCGCTAGGGTTTTGTTTTCCCCATTCCGGCTCAAAGCATCAAAGAAGCGCTCGGTATCCATGCATTCAGGTAGGAATCTTCGTGGTCTTAACGGCCGCTGCGTTTAATAGCAAAAAAGTATTTTAAGAGCAGGCTTAGTTGCCGAAAAGGACGCAGCAGTTGAAAACTGTTATATTTATGTCAATGGTCTTACACTTGTACTTAGCCCTAGTGGGTGGAAGTATGACAGGGAAGAGATGAAGGGCCAGCTCCGCTCACTCGGAAGAAAACTGAAGATCAGGGAGGTGAAGGTGGCTTTCTCAGAGATCCTACCTGTACCAAGAGCTGATGGAAAGAGACAAGGGGAATTGCAAGCGATCAACACCTGGATGAGACGATGGTGCGAAGAGGAAGATTTTGACTTTGTGCGCAACTGGACGGCATTCTGGGGAAAAAGCAAGTACTACAGAAAAGATGGACTATACCTCAACAAGGAAGGAGCAAGAGTATTGGCAGGCAACATGAAGAAGGCCATTGAGAAGGCTTTAAACTAAAAGACAGGGGAAAGCCGACAGTCGAGCACCAGTCGATAGCCCGGGAGACAGGATGCCCCGAAGAAGGAACCACGGGCAACAACTCATACACTAGAGGGGACGACCTCACAACAAATAAGGGAGACAAGGCAGGAAGGGATGACTCATGCACAGGAAGGGACGGCCAAACAGTAAACAAGGGAGACAATGTAGGAGCAGAAAATGACACCGTGAATGAAACAGTAGAGACAACCAAGCATAGGAAGTCCAAAAAGGCAACGCAAAGAGAACTCAAATGTATGTACACTAATGCTAGAAGTCTGGGAAACAAAATGGGAGAATTAGAGACAATAGCAAGACACAATGAACTGGAAATCATTGGCATAACAGAAACATGGTGGAATGAAGAAAACAAATGGGACACAGTACTACAGGGATACAAACTATACAGAAGAGATCGAGTAGGGCAGAAAGGTGGAGGCATTGCCCTATATGTTCAGGAAGGAGTCGAATCTGTTGGAGTGGCTACGCCAGAAAAGAAAGAGAAACCGGAGTCCCTCTGGATCAGATTCCTAGACAAAATGGCGCAGACACAAAAATTGACCTGTACTATCGACCCACAGGGCAGACGGAGGAAACTGACTCAGAAATGATAGAGGAAATCAAACAAGAATGCAAGACTGACAATGTAATAATCTTGGGAGACTTCAATTTCCCAGGGATAGACTGGAACCTGGGAACCTCCAACTGCGGCAAGGAGGCCAAGTTCCTGGAGGCGCTAGAGGATTGCTTCCTGGAACAAATGGTAAGGGAGCAGACAAGAGGCAACGCCACCTTGGACTTGGTCCTAAATGGCCTCAAGGGACCGACAAAAGAAGTAGAAGTCACGGTTCCGCTGGGGACGAGCGATCACAACATGATCAACTTTAAACTTGACATTGGGAAAGGGAAACATACCACAACCTTAACCATGACCTTAAACTTTAAAAAGGGAAAATACGATCACATGAGAGCAATGGTAAAACAACGGCTCAAGAAGAAGGACAAAATTAAAATGGTAGATCAGGCATGGTCCCTACTGAAAAACACTATCATGGAAGCACAAAATCTCTACATTCCGCGGATTTCCAAAGAAAGGAGAACTAAAGGCAAAGGAGAACCGGCATGGCTTACCAGACAGATGAAGGAAGCCATAAAAGATAAGAAGGACTCTTTCAATAAATGGAAACGCACGAAAACGACCAAAGCTTGGAACAAACATAAAGATGATCAGAAGAAATGCAACAAGGCGGTGAGGGATGCCAAAAAGGACTATGAGGAGAAAATAGCGCAAGAGGCCAAAAACTTCAAGCCATTCTTGAGATACGTAAAAGGAAAAAAACCCGCAAAAGAGGCGGTGGGATCGCTGGACAACCAGGGAAGAAAAGGGTACATCAAGGAAGACAAACAAATTGCAGACAGACTAAATTCTTTCTTTGCGTTCGTCTTTACAAAGGAGGACACCGCAACAATACCAGATGTAGTGGAAGTGTTCAAAGGAGTAATAGAGGACAGCCTCACCACAGTAGAAGTGGACTTGGACCAGGTATACTACCAGATCGACAATCTTAAAAGTGACAAATCCCCTGGACCGGATGGAATTCACCCGAGAGTCTTAAAAGAATTGAAGGTTGAAATCGGAGAGTTTTTGCGAAAACTTGCCAACCTGACAATTAGAACTGGACAGATACCGGATGACTGGAAGATAGCGAACGTCACGCCAATTTTCAAAAAAGGATCGAGAGGAGAACCGGGCAACTACAGACCTGTGAGCCTTACGTCTGTCCCTGGAAAGATGGTTGAAGCACTGATTAAAGATAGCATAGTCTGGCATTTAGATACACACGACCTGATGAAAGCAAATCAACATGGCTTCAGGAAAGGGAAATCATGTTTAACGAATTTACTTCAATTTTTTGAGACCATGAATGAACAAATTGATAGTGGAGAACCAGTGGACATAACATACTTAGACTTCCAGAAAGTGTTCGACAAAGTTCCACACAAGACTTCTCAAGAAACTACAAAGCCATGGAATAGAGGGCGATATACAAAGATGGATAGGCAAATGGCTGGAGAACAGGAAACAGAGAGTGGGCATAAATGGGAAATTCTCCGACTGGGAGAAAGTGACTAGCGGTGTACCCCAGGGCTCGGTACTTGGGCCAATCTTATTTAATATCTATATAAATGACCTAGAAGAAGGAACATCCAGCGAGATCATCAAGTTTTGCAGATGACACAAAACTATGCCGGGCAATCAGATCGCAAAAGGATAGCGAGGAACTCCAGAGAGATTTGGGTCAGTTAGAGAAATGGGCAGAGAAATGGCAGATGAAGTTTAATGTGGAGAAATGCAAAGTGATGCATTTAGGCAGTAATAATAAGGAACACGAGTATAGAATATCAGGTGCAACTCTGGGTAAGAGCGAACAAGAAAATGACCTGGGTGTACTGATAGATAGGACCCTGAAACCATCAGCACAATGTGAGGCGGCGGCAAAGAAAGCAAATAGAATGTTGGGCATGATAAAGAAGGGAATCACGAGTAGATCGGAGAAGGTCATAATGCCGCTTTATAGAGCAATGGTGAGACCCCACTTGGAATACTGTGTCCAACATTGGTCTCCCAACCTAAAGAAGGATATAAAACTGCTGGAGAGGGTGCAGAGACGAGCAACAAAACTAGTTAAAGGTATGGAGAATCTGGAATACGAGGATCAACTTAAGAGACTGGGATTGTTCTCCCTTGAGAAAAGGAGACTGCGAGGGGATATGATCGAGACCTTCAACATACTGAAAGGAATCAACAAAATAGAGCAGAAAAAACTATTTACATTATCCAATTTGACACGGACAAGAGGACACAAAATGAAGCTAAGGGGGGACAAGTTGAGGACTAATATCAGGAAGTTCTGCTTCACTCAGAGAGTGGTTGACACCTGGAATGCTCTCCCAGAGGAGATTATTGCAGAATCGACCATCCTAGGATTCAAAAGCAAACTAAATGCACATCTCCTTACATAGAAGGATATGGGTGACTAAAAATTACACCAGGTGTACACCTGACAGGGCCTCCGCGTGTGCGGATCACCGGATTTGATGGACCAAAGGTCTGATCTGGAGATGGCGCTTCTTATGTAACTCTTCTTTCTTTCTTTTTTTTTTTTTTTTTTTTACAGTAAGGAATAAGTTGTCTGACTAAAAGAACTGAAGAGCTTGAAATCCTATTTTTTTTTTAAATGCCTGAGGAAAGCGAAGTGGAGAGCTGCAATTGAACAGGAGCGGTTCAGAAAAAAACTGACAGGAGGAGGGAAGGGGCTTCAAGGACTAGGGTTCCTGCACATGCTCAGTAAGCTTAAAGCTTATTATAGCTAGGGGAAGGCACCGACACAGCAGGTTCAGTCAGAGACTTCACCAACAAGTGTAACTGCATATCCCCTGCTTGTCTCCGGAGAATGCAGCTTTATGGAAACAAAGAGTCTCTGTTAGAGGCAGAATTAGGAGAGAATAATAGTGCAACTTCTAGTGTGAATTGTAGAGCTACAGGTGGAGTAAATGACTGCCTTCAAATTTGAAGTAGTCTGTTTTAGGAAGAAGGAATAGAGAGAGAGCCATTTTGGGCCTGAAATATAGAAGAAATGCAGAGGTTTGAAGGGTGTTAGAATTCACCTCTGAATTACAATGCACATACATAAAACTTGGTTTAATATTTTCTGGCTCATTGCTTTGGTCACTCCCACTTCTTGGATTTCTTAAGCAGAGAATACCCACACTTGCAAAGAAGTGAAAGGAATAATGGAGATTTACTGAGGTCTATGGCAATGTTTCTCAACAGGACCGAGTTGAGAAACACTGGTCTATGGCACTGCAACTAGGGTTACCATATGGCTCCAGAAAAAGGAGGATGGATTGAGACATCCGGGTTTTACTTCTATTGAAAGCAATGCAAGTAAAATCCGGATGTCTCAATCCATCCTCCTTTTTCTGAAGCCATATGGTAACCCTAACTGCAACAGAAAATGAACTTGGAAGAATAGATGGTCCCCAGTTCTTTTCTGAGGTTATAGTGTATGTCCACCTCTTCTGATCTCTTTTTGTCACTTCTATACTCTGTTTTTCTCCATAATACTTTTTCTTCACCTTCCTTATACGCAAGATTAGTCATTCTGTCTTGCTCTTTATGTTAATCTTTTCCTTCTGTCTAACATGAGAGATACGCTTTTGTCTTCCAGATTCTGTGCAGAAAGGACTTTGCCTCCCATAGTCCCATTCAAAGGCCTCAGCCTAGGTCAATTCATGGGTCCTATCCAGTATGCAGTGTGGAAGGAGATGAAGTCTATTATCAAACCCGGTATGTCCAAAAAATAGCATAAAGTGGCATTTGGACATTTTATTTGCTAAAATTTCTAAATTGCCATTTACGAAACATTTTTTAGTTTTCTATGCTGTTTGTCTAAAGTGCATCTAAATTTCAAGGGAGCAAGTTTTGGGTGGGATTAGGGTACCTCAATGGACGGCTGCCTCCTAATTGTTTCTCCTGCTCTCATCTGGCAGAGGCAGAGTGGTGCCCAAGAAAAAAGTGGCACTGTGCGGCAGCCATTCGGAGTACAGAGTGTAGCACACGCCTGATTTTTGCATCGCTCTGCCTCTGCCACTGACGCTGCTGGAAGAGGGCAGGGGAACTGATCAGGAGGCAGCCGTCCAGCGAGGCAGGAGCGCGGAAAGCACGCTGGACAGCCGGGATGAAAAAAAAGTACTTTAAAAAAATATATATATGTATATTTGCTCCTTAAGATGCACCCTTATTTCCACCCACTTTTGGGGGGAAGAAAAAGTGCATCTTATAGAGCGAAAAATACAGTAGCTGAATTTGAACTAGTTTGAAAATGTGCAAACCATGATGATAGTCAAGCCTTCACATCCTGTTAATGTCTGGTCTTTGCACCTCATGTAATTAGTCTCTCATATCCAAATCCCCAACACAGGGATTAAGGTGATGAAAACAGTTATTTGCGCTATGGTGGTGTTAGAAGCAGCAGTTTTGCACAAATAGTAGCAGAGCAGTCAGTTACATCACTTTCTATCCTCTACTTCCCACGGTGAAGATGAATGTTCTAGCAGCAGCAGTAACAGCAAAGCACCCTCTCCTTGCAGAAATCTCTAAGATCCAAAACATAATTTCTCTGTCATGTAATTTAAATATACATTTCATTGGGTTTAGTGGACAAGTTTCCCTTGAAATCCACACTTACTTTATTAAGACTTTTTTTAGACATAATTATTTCAGTTCTGAATCAGAAGTAATGAATACCTCATGTCTCAGTCTTTCTAGACCTTTCTATAAAAGTCCACAAATATATAGTTATAAGCATATAGAGTTTAATTTTTCTAATCTAGAATACCATCAACATGTTTGACGTCTATCTATCATGTATTCTAACTTATACTCTCTTTCCTCTTAAGTTCCATGTCCAGTGACTCTTGATGCAAAGACCAACCACCCAAATCTCATCCTATCCAAAAACCTGACCAGTGTGAAAATGGGGGAGCCAGCAGAGGTCCAGAACAGTCCACTGCGTTTCAACAAGAGCATCTGTGTCTTGGGCTCCCAAGGATTTTCCACTGGAAAACATTACTGGGAGGTTCAGGTGAAGGAAAAAACTGGCTGGGATGTGGGCCTGGCAAAGGAGGGTGTCAACAGACAAGAGATTGTTAAAGTTAAACCTAAAAATGGCTACTGGGCCATCTGGTTAAGGAAGGGACATGAGATCAGAGCTCTGGATTCTCCCTCCATAGTTTTGGCCCTGAAGGCCATACCCCAGAAGATTGGGGTCTACCTGGACTATGAGGGGGGACAGGTATCATTCTATAATGCTGATGACATGTCACACCTCTACACCTTTAAGGACATATTCACAGAAACACTCTATCCCATGCTTAGCCCTGGGGTTAACAAGGATGGGACCAATGAAGAGTCAATGAAGCTCTTTCATCTCAAACTTTAAGGCTTGGCACTCACACAACTGAATTCCAATGAACTTTGTCAGTGCAAGAATATTCCAAAAGTTGTTATGGTATAATACAGTGTTCTTCAACCATTTTATACCTATGGACCAGTGGAAATAAAAGAATTATTTTGTGGACCGGCAAACTACTAGGACTGAAATTTTAAAAAAACATTTCTGCCCTGTCTCCGTGAGCTCGGTCCCCGCAAACCATCTGATCCCATCCGCACAAGCCTCAGTTATGATTTTATGTTGAACGTATTATATTAAAGTATAAAAAGAAACAATATTCTGTACAATTGTCATTTTATAAATACAAATAATATAGAACAAGGATCAACAAAACCCCTGTCTCCCCTCCCGTTCACATATATCCCCTCTACTATCATGAAAACTGAATAAGCCAAATTATTACAGAATGCTACACAGAAAAATCATGCTAACAGAATACCGCAGTCACACATGAAAGGAATAGTGTTAGGGGAGTGCAGCTAGGGCAACTGCCCCCTGGTCAGAGAGATCCCTAAGCCAGCTGTAAGCTAAAGAAGCACTGTCTGGGCTTTGCAGATCCCAGTTATGTCTAACACCAGCTCTAGCAGGATATATATTTCAAATCTGATATATTCTAATCACAAAATAGAAATAAAACTATTTTTTCTACCTTTTGTTGTCTCTGGTTTCTGCTTTCATCTTCTTTTCACTCTCTTCCTTCCAGCGTCTGCCCTGTCTCTTCAATCAGTCATCTGCCCCTTCCATCCACTGTCTGCCATCTCCCCCTTCCATATGGTATCTGCCTTCTTTCTATGCCCCTCTCCCCTTTCCATCCAGCCTATGCACCCTCTCTCTTTTTTACATGATTCATTCCAGCTTCACTTCTCTCTTCATTTTTATCTCTCCTACACCAGATCTAGCATCTTTGTCCCTCTCTCATTTCTCTGCTGACCCCCTTTCCAGCATCATTCTCTCTCTACTTTCTCATTCCTGTCTCTCCCTTTTCCCTCCTCTGATCTCTCCATTCCACCCTGTCCCCTTCCCCTCCTCTAATTTTCCTGCCAGCTGTTTCCTTCCTTTTTTCCTTCTCCCCTCTTCCACCTATACAACAGTAACTCTTCTCCCTTCCCTTCCTCCCCTCCCAGCAGCATCTTTCCTTCTCCCTCCAGTTCCAGTTGCAGCTCTCCCTTTATCCAGCAGCTTCCCAGCATCCAACAGTGGCTTCCTCCGCTCCCCTCCCAGCAGCTCTCAGTACCTGCCTGCAGCAGCAATTCACTTTGGCAGCCTTGGGTCCTTTGATGGGTTGTACCACCTCTGAGGAAAGAGGAAGTTGCATCATCAGAAGCATGCCGTGATTCAGAAAAAGCCCCAAGGCTGCTGAAGTGAATCACTGCGCTGGCAAGTACCGAGAGCTGCTGGGAGGGGAGAAAGCCACTGTCGTAGGCTCCCCATGATCTCGCTGGCCCTGTGCGGTCCGGCAGGAATTTTCTGTGGACCGGCAGTTTAAGAACACTGATATAATAGATAGAAACACAGAAAAATGATGGCAGATAGAGACCAATCGGCCTATCCAGTCTGCTCATCCACAGCATCTACTATCTCCTCCTCTCCCTAAGAGATCCCATGTGCCTGTCCCACACTTGAATTCAGACACAGTCTTTGTTTCCACCACCTCTAATAGGAGACTATTTCATGCTTCTACCACCATTTCTGTAAAAAAGTATTTCCATAGATTATTCCTGAGCCTATTACCTTTTAACTTCATCCTATAGCCTCTCATTCCAGAGCTTCCTTTCAAATGAAAGAGACTTGACTTGTGCATTTACATCACGTAGGTATTTAAATGTCTCTATCATATCTCCCCTCTCCCATCTTTCCTCCAAAGTATACATTTTGAGATCTTTTTTTTTTCTGTAATTCTTTAACAGTTGCATAGATACAAGTGAAACACACAAAACACAGCCATACTTGCATCAAAAAACATCAACAGCCCCATAAACTCCCTAAATCAATAGCAACCCCCCTCCCCCCCACGAGACGTCTGAAAGAAAAACCCCAACCACCAAAACCTCCTTCCCCATACCCAGAAAACCAAAAATCATTCAATAAGAAACCAAACCACCCCTTACTCATCCCCCCTCAGACCCTCCTCCAGGCCCAGTAGAGGCCTACCCTCCAGGAACCTTCCCCAAATATCCACAAATTGTTGCCATCGTCGGGACAATAAGGCAGACAGTCTCTATCGTTCACACACCCCACCCCAATTTATCCTGCATCATGTGCACCGTAGGCACCGTTTCAAGTTTATTTAAAAAAATTTTAAACCGCTTAATCAAATTTCTTAGCGGTGTACAATAAAAATTTACATAAAAACAGATTAAAAATTTACATAAAAACAGATTAAAAATTGGGGATACTAGCTAAAACCTAAGTATCTTAATAAAACACATAATTAGACAAATGGACCAACTTCAAACAATAGGAGAGGAAGGGAAGAACTACAATCGTAAAAGAAAAGTGAAATAAAAAAAGGAAAATACAATAGGTTAGAGTAAAAAGTAGTAAAATTTAAGAGTTTTGTCCTTAAGAGGACAGTTATTGTCCAAAGGCATTGTAGAACCCTTCCAATAAAAATCCAGCACCAACCTGGCCACTATAAAAGCCAACTGGGCCAGTTTGTCCTGGGTGTCCTCCCCACCCCCTGGGATTACCCCCAAAAGTGCAGTTTCCGCACTAACAACTACCCGGTACTGAAGGAGCTGACCCACATAATCAAATACCTGTTCCCAATACTCAGTAAACTGGGGACACTCCCACCACATATGATAGAAAGTACCCTTCTGACCACAGCCCCTCCAACATGTAGAGGGGCAGGCACTATTCATTTTGTGTAGCAACGCTGGCATGATGTACCACCGCACTAAAAGCTTAATGGCATTTTCCACTAATTGCGGTGCCACTGCTACATGATGAATGTGCAATACAATCTGCTCCCATTCAGCCCTTGAGTAAGTAATCCCCAATTCCCCCTCCCATACCATGATATAGGGTCGAGATACAACCCCTACGCACGGGTGCCCCAATAGTAGCTCGAATGATGAGCATTGTACTGCTGTAGGCTTCGCTATTCTAGCCTTCATAATAAAATTTTTAACCTGTAAATAAGGAAACAGATCCCCCGGTTCCAAGTGAAACTGAGTCTGAACCTCTGGGAAAACTTTAATAATGAAGTGAAAGGCTGCTACTTACTTTACCTCACCGGAGGCCCGATGTGATATAAAAAAAACCCAGAAATAAAAAAAAATAAAAACCAACAAGATTACATTGTATATTCCAAAGTAAATAACTTTTTATTCTAGTAATAAGTATTATAGCAGCATTTGTCAAATCAGTTTGGACATATACAGTGGAGAGAAAAAACCTCATACCAACAGTGCCGGCATCTTTCTGTAAGCATGGCGCAGTCTCTCTAAGAAATCTCTGCCATAGCATGGGGGTTTTATACAGAAAGTATCTTTTTCTAGTAAGACCTTCCCCTGGCTATTATGTACCACCCTATTGGATAAACCAAATGCCTATCTAACCCTCTCCTAGTCCACGCCTCCATTCTTCCCTGGGGGACCCTGGACAGGCATAGCTTCTAGAACTTTCTTCTTCTTGAAGTTTCCATTCTTCACACGGGTACAGCATCACTTTATTAGTTCTTAGGTTTCTGGATGATGGAGTATCTCGCTGATTTGCATTTTCCTTTCAGTACTGTTCATTGTCTTTCCAGCACTGGTTGGTGTCCTTGAGAATACACACTCACATGCCACACATTAGCATCTCAGCATCTGAACTGAAACCAGTTTGCATCAGCAAAATGTAGGAATAGATCTCACAACCTGTAAAAGTCTCCCATAGGCTCCTGTCATCTATCTCAATAACGTCCCCCTCTAAGAGCTGGCCAAAGCACCGGAGGCCCTGCTCTTGAAAACCCCACCCTCCTGTCCCGGTTGAAAATTTGGAGCAAACAAAATAGGAAGAAAGTGTATCCCCCTAGTCTTGCCCACCAACTTCCCAGCAGCCCACTTCCACACTCTTAAGGTCCACCGCATGAATGGATTGGGAACCTCTCCCAATCCCTTCATACCCAAAGCCAGCCACAGTAAATACCATAACTTAGTAACGCCTCGAAATCCCCATAAAAGCCCCTGTTCAACTTGCACCCATAATTTAGCAGGAAATGCATGCCAGTCCACCACCGCCCGAAGCTGGGCTGCCCTGTAATAGTTTTCCAGATTAGGAATACCCAAATCCCCCTCCCGTTTGAACTTGAACATGGCATTCCTGGCCACCCGAGGATCTCTACCCCCACCCCAAATAAACCTCAATATAACCCTATGCCACTGTTGGAAAAACACTTTAGGAATTTCAGTAAGCAAGACTTGCAACAAATATAAGTGTACTCTCCGAGCCCTCTACAATAGCTAAAATATCTGCAAATAATGACAATTTATGCTTAGTCTCCTGAATAGGTATTCCCCTATTCCCTATTTGGACTTTCAGAAGGCGTTCGACAAGGTTCCGCATGAATGACTACTTCAGAAAATTGCGAGCCATGGAATCAAGGGTGAAATACTCATGTGGATTAAAAACTGGCTGGAGCATAGGAAACAGAGAGTGGGAATAAATGAACAATACTCGGACTGGAAAAGCGTCACCAGTGGGGTGCCGCAGAGCTCGGTGCTTGGACCCATGCTCTTCAACATCTTTATAAACAATCTGGACATAGATACAGTGAGCGAGGTGATTAAATTTGCAGACAATACGAAGTTATTCAAAGTAGTGAAGATGCAGGGAGATTGCGAAGATCTGCAACATGACATAATCAGGCTCGAAGAATGGGCATCAACATGGCAGATGAGGTTCAATGTGGACAAGTGTAAATTGATGCATGTCGGTAACAAAAATCTCATGCACAAATACAGGATGTCCAGGGCGGTACTTGGAGAGACCTCCCAGGAAAGGGACTTAGGAGTTCTGATCAACAAGTCGATGAAGCCGTCTACGCAATGTGCGGTGGCAGTGAAAAGGGCAAACAGAATGCTAGAAATGATATAGAAGGGGATCATGAACAGATCAGAGAAGGTTATCATGCCACTGTACCAGGCCATGGTGTGCCCTCACCTGGAGTACCTCGTCCAGGACTGGTCACCGTACATGAAGAAGGACACGGTACTACTCGAAAGAGTCCAGAGAATAGCGACTGAGATGGTAAATTATAATAATAACAGTTTATATACTGCAGGACCGTGAAGTTCTACGCGGTTTACAAAGATTAAAAGATGGTACAAATAGATTGAGCTTAACAGGGAGGAAGCTAGTGATTAACAGCTCACAGGATCAGTTATTGAGGAGAGAGAGTTGTACTGGTCAGCTGCCTAGATATTTCAGGAATAGATATGTTTTTAGGCGTTTCCTAAATTCTCCATAAGTAGTAGGCTGTAAGTAATTGTTCTAGATCTTTACCCCATAATGCTGCCTGATGTGAGAAAAGGTGTTGATGGTGTCTTTTAAGTTTACATCCTCTAACTGGAGGGGAGACGAAGTTCAAATGTGAACTTCTCTTATGTCTGTTGGCTGAGAAGGAGAAAAGGTCAGTTATGTATTTAGGGGCTAGACCATATAGTACTTTAAAGCAGAAACAGGCGAACTTAAACTTCACGTGTGCCTCCATCGGTAACCAATGCAGCTGTTGGTAGTAAGGTGTCACATGATCAAACTTCTTCAGCCCGAAAATCAGTTTGACCGCTGCATTTTGCACTAATTGTAATCGTCGCATATTCTTTTGGGAAATTGCTAAATAGGCGATGTTACAGTAATCAAGTTGACTCAGTACGAGGAATTGTACCAGGATTCTAAATGCTGGCATATCAAAATATGCTCTAATGGATCGAAGTTTCCGGAGAGTGAAAAAACCCTTTCTGATTAAGAAGTATACCTGGTCCTTCACGGTTAAGCATTGGCCTAGTGTTACACCCAATACCTTCATAGTAGACTGGATAGGATAACTAAGTTTATTGATGCATAGCGGTGTTTTGGTGTCAAACAAGTGTGGCGAAGCGACAAAAAATTTTGTTTTTTATGAGTTAAGTTTCAGTTTGAATTCAGTCATCCATTGCTCCATCAAATTTAGTGCTTCTGATGCCTTGGGAGTAATTTCCGAGAGAGAGTTAGTAAATGGAATGATGATCGTAAACTGAATAATTTTATCCCCAACTGGGTCAATTGCGCACCTAGTGAGGACATGTAGACATTGAAAAGCAATGGGGATAGTGGTGATCCTTGCGGTACGCCAGATGGATTGCTCCAGGTATCGGAGAGATCGTAATTGAAATGTACTTGATAGGTACGGGACATAAGGAAGCCTCGAAACCAGTCCAACACCTCTTCCCTAATACCAATTGCATCTATGCATTGTAACATTTTCCCATGGTCAACTAGGTCAAAGGCAGAGCTCATATCAAATTGCATGATCAGGGCATTAAGGCCCTTACTGAACAAGAGACGTAGTTATCTAAGATAGCCGCAATTATTATCTCAGTACTGAACAAAGGTCTAAAACCAGAATGAGTTTCATGCAAGAGAGAGAACTGATCAAGATAGTCCATCAGTTGGGTATGTACCAATCCTTCCATGATTTTTACAATAAATGGAATGGATGCTACTGGTCTATAGTTGGTTACCAGTGCTGATGATTCTTTACTATTTTTTTGAATTGGGGTTATTATTATGTGACCATTATTTTAGGTTATGGGCTAAGTAATTCAGCAAAGATAGTTTAAATTCTAATGGAGCCGCTTTCATAATTTCCAGGGGACATGAGTCCAGACCGCAGTATGATTTAGAGTATTTGTTATATAGTTTGATATAATTATTCCATTTTAAATCTTCAAAGGAACTCCAGATCATGTCTGCTGGTATTTTATTTCCTTGTATGTTAGCTATTTGATGACCATTAGTGTCATTTGTCGAAAAGTTGTTTCTTAGGTTTTTAATTTTTGAATCGAAATGCTGTACTAAATCATTTGCTGAAGGTAGTTTAATATTGTGCACGAGTTGAGTTTGGCGTGTGGTGTCAAATAAATTCGTAACCAAGTTGAACAGCTCTTTTGTATTGATTCCTTTTGAACTAGTGCTAGATAAGTTGATTTTAGAAGAGTAGAGTGCTTTACGTTTGTCTTTTATCAGTTGTTTGTAGATTTTTATGTTAGATCTCCAGTTGTTAGGGTCTGACAATTCTCCTATTTTTTTCAAAATTCTTTCCAGTCGTCTTACTAGTTGTTTCATTTTTAGAAGTTCGGTGTCAAACCATTTGTTATATTTATTTGCGCAGCTTTTGCTATTTCATTTAGGGGCAATTTTATCTCAAATGGATGTGCTAGTTTTTATCCAGTGATCCCAGAAATCGACTCCGTCTCCTATCTCCGCTTGTAGTTCATATTGTGACCAATATACCTCTGGATTGATATAACCCCTTTCAACTTTCAACAGCTTCCCCGCTCAATTATCTGCTTCAAAATATTTTAAGCATAATCACTCCATATTGAATTGAATGACCTCATCTTCCAATTTCCCCAGAGCCATACGAGTATCCTGAATCTGGTCCTTAATGTGTGGTCCCCCTTGCCCCCGCTTATGCTGTTCCACTAAATGGAGTAGCTTGTCCAGCAATTGACGTTCCTCCTGTTGCCTCTGTTTTTTTTTATGAGATGCCAAAGAAATCAGCTCTCCCCACAATGCCGCTTTCAAACTTTCCCAGATCGTCATTGGGGAAAACTGATCTATACTATTGTACTCCAAAAACTCATAAATCTTTTTGCTCAATGGTCCAAACCATCTGGAGGACCCTCAATAAACTATCAGTTAATTTCCAATATAAATCCCCAACCTGAGGAGATCCCCAGCTCACATTCATCCAAATAGGAGCATGGTCAGACCATACAATACTCTCAATTTTAGTATTCAATAGTTCCCCCCCCCCCAACTTTTATGTATACAGAGCAGATCAATTCTCGTATATACCTCATGCACTGGGGAATAAAATGTGTAATCCCTCCCCAACCAATGTTGCAGCCTCCACCCATCAACCACATTGAGAACCTCTAAAAAGCACTTCAGACATTTTCTATTATATTTATCTATCTAGCCTGTCCCCCCTTTACCCATAGAGTCGCAATCAGGATTTATTACCAAATTAAAATCCCCCCAAGCACTAAATGGCCCACCTTCACCTTCAGTACTTTGCCCAATAATGCCTCAAAAAATTTCCCCTGATTAGAATTAGGGGCATATAGATTAACCAACATCACCCTTTCCCCATTGATCTCCCCAGTCCATATAATCCACCTCTCCCCCTCATCCCTCCATTCCCCCTCAGGGGCACACCGCTAGTCACAGTCTCCCAGTCTGAGAATTTCCCATTTATGCCCACTCTCTGCCTTCTGTTCTCCAGCCATTTGCCTATCCATCTTAGTATATCTCCCTCTATTCCATGGCTTTGTAGTCTCCTGAGAAGTCTTTCATGTGGAACCTTGTCGAACGCTTTCTGGAAGTCCAAGTATATTATGTCCACCAGTTCTCCACTATCAATTTGTTTGCTCACGGTCTCAAAAAATTGAAGTAAATTCGTCAAACATGATTTCCCTTTCCTGAAGCCATGTTGACTGGCTCTCATCAGGTCGTGTGTATCCAAGTGCCGGACTATGCTATCTTTAATCAGTGCTTCAACCATCTTTCCAGGGACAGATGTAAGACTCACAGGTCTGTAGTTGCCCGGTTCTCTTCTTGATCCTTTTTTGAAAATTGGCGTGATGTTCGCTATCTTCTAATCGTCCAGTATCTGTCCAGTTCTAATTGACAGGTTGGCAAGTTTTTGCAAAAGCTCTCCAATTTCAACCTTCAGTTCTTTTAAGACTCTCTGGTGAATTCCATCAGGTCCAGGGGATTTGTCGCTTTTAAGATTGTCGATCTGGTAGTATATCTGGTCCAAGTCCACTTCTACTATGGTGAGGCTGTCCTCTATTACTCCTTTGAACACTTTCACCACTTCTGGTATTGTTGCGGCATCCTCCTTCGTAAAGACAGATGCAAAGAAGGAATTTAGTCTGTCTGCAATTTGTTTGGCTTCCTTGATGTA
This sequence comes from Geotrypetes seraphini, assembly GCF_902459505.1. NCBI lineage: Eukaryota > Metazoa > Chordata > Amphibia > Gymnophiona > Dermophiidae > Geotrypetes > Geotrypetes seraphini. Next base: position 103,700,270 of record NC_047088.1, on the reverse strand, counting down.
CTCTTTTCTTCTCTGGTCATCCAGCGGTCCCACTGCCTCTTTCGCAGGTTTTTTTTCCTTTTACGTATCTAAAGAAGGGCTTGAAATTTTTGGCCTCTTGTGCTATTTTCTCCTCATAGGCCTTTTTGGCATCCTTCACTGCCTTGTGACATTTCTTCTGATCATCTTTGTGTTTGTTCCAAGCTTTGTTTGTTTTCGTGCATTTCCATTTTTTAAAGGAGTACTTCTTTTCTTTTATGGCTTCCTTCACCTCTCTAGTAAGCCATGCCGGTTCTCCTTTGCCTTTAGTTTTCCTTTCTTTGGAAATCCACAGAATGTAGAGATTTTGTGCTTCCGTGATAGTATTTTTCAGTAGGGACCATGCCTGATCTACCGTTTTAACTTTGTCCATCTTTTTCTTGAGCCGTTGTTTCATTATGGCTTTCATGCTATCGTATCTTCCCTTTTTAAAGTTTAAGGTCGTGGTTAAGGTTTTGGTACATTTCCCTTTCCCGAAGTCAAGTTTAAAGTTGATTATGTTGTGATCGCTCGTCCCCAGTGGGACTGTGACTTCTACTTCTTTTGTTGGTCCCGTAATGCCATTAGGACCAATTCCAAGGTGGTGTTTCCCCTCGTCGGCTCTCCCACAATTTGTTCCAGGAAGCAGTCCCCTAGTGCTTCCAGGAACTTGGCCTCCTTGCCGCAGTTCGAGGTTCCCAGGTTCCAGTCTATCCACGGGAAATTGAAGTCTCCCATGATTATTACATTACCTGTCTTACATTCTTGTTTAATTTCCTCTATCATTTCTGAGTCTGTCTCCTCCGTCTGTCCTGGGGGTCGATAGTAAAGGCCAATTTTTGTGTCTGCACCATTGTGTCTAGGAATTTTGATCCAGAGGGACTCCAGATTCTCTGTCCTTTCCATTGTAGCCTCTCTAACAGTTTCTACTCCATCCTGAACATATAGGGCAATACCTCCACCTTTCTGCCCTACTCTATCTCTTCGGTATAGTTTGTATCCCTGTAGTACTATTGTACATATTGGCATTTTAACTCCTGTGCTAACACTATAGCCTGATCTTGTAATGGCAAAGAGTATTTGAAACTGTGTAGACATGTTTTTGCCTCTTTCTTCATTCGTAGTTCCTTTTACTCTTGTAAATCCAGAATATTAATAGGGACATGGCTGACCATTGCTGTTGCTGTCTTTTCTGAGTGAAATCACTTCATTTCAGTAAACTTATAAATCATATTTCATTAGCACAAAAAATATACAACTGAAATGGCACACAACCCCCCCCCCCCCCCCCCAAAGGATGGAAAACAAACATTACATAACAAACACATTTCCAATATATGCTTAAGACCCCATACAGGTAAAGCAGTTACTTACTGTAACGGACGGCCTTCCTGCCCATCATCTCACGGTTCCTCAATTCCGCAAGCAAGCTAAGAAGCCAACCAGGGAAGGTGAGAGGGATGTGAGAATATCTGCCTGCTGTCCCCGGATAACTCCTGTTACGGTAAGTAACTGTGCTTTATCCTAGGACAAGGAGGCAGCATATTCACACATGTGGGACTCTCAAGCTTATTGAAAACAGGATGGAGGGAGAGTTGGCCTATAGGGAGAAAATAAATTCTGTAGTACTGCTTGGATGAAATAACCATCTCATCTGGAATAGGTTTCTAGACAGTAGTGAGATGTAAATGTGTGAATTGAGGACCAAGTAGCTGCTTTGCAATATCTTCAATGGGAGTGGAAAGCAAAAAAGCCACTGAAGTTGTCATAGCTCAAACTTTGTGTGCTGTAACAAGCCCCTCAAGCTGCAGCCCTGCCTGAGAATAGCAAAAAGAAATGCAGGCTGCTAACCATGTGGCAATAGTTCTTTTGGTTACAGGTAGTCCTTATCTGTTAGGGTCAAAAGAGGTGAACGGTTGAGGTGAAGACCTGTGTAGCTTAGTCCTCTTTATATAGTAAGCCAAGGTATGTTTACAGTCCAGGTTATGAAGAGCCATTTCCCCAGGATGAGACTGAGGCTTTGGAAAGAAAACAGGTAGCACAATGGATTGATTGAGGTGAAATTCTGTGACTACTTTCGGAAAGAATTTAGGATGAGTTTCGAGGACCACCTTGTCATGATGAAATACTGTAAAAAGTGGGTCACAAACTAGCACTTGAATTTCACTCACTCAATGAGCAGAAGTGACACAGATCAAGAAAACTACTTTCCAAGTGAGAAACTTAAGATGAGTAGTTGCAAGAGATTCAAATAGAGGCTTCATCTGAATGGTGAGAACTACATTCAGATCTCAAGTCACTGGAGGCAATGTTAGTGGAGGTTTTTAATTTAAAAGTCCTCTCAGAAACCAGGAAACAAACAGATAAGTAACTAAAGGTTCATTATTGAAAGGAGCATGGAATGAACTAATAGCACTGAAGTGAACTCTGACAGAAGTGGCTTTAACTCCAGAGTTAGGTAAGTGAAGCATGTAGTACAAGTGGAAAGATCCAGGTGACAGAGATTACACCATGAAGTAAAACGTATCTACTTGAATTGATAGCATTGCTGAGTAGAATGTTTTATCCCAGGACAAGCAGGCAGCATATTCTTAACACATGGGTGACGTCACCGACGGAGCCCTCGGTACGGACCTTTTTAACTAGAAGTTTCTAGTTGGCCGCACCGCGCGTGCGCGAGTGCCTTCCCGCCCGACGGAGGAGTGCGTGGTCCCCAGTTTCTTCGTTTCCGCGGAGCGAAGAAGACGCGTGTGTTTTTTCAACGGCCGTTGAAACCACTTTTTTGCCTTCCCGCTCGCGCTTTTTTCCATATTTTTTCTTCTTTTACCTTCGGGTTTCTTTTTCCTTTGATATACAAAAAAAAAAAAAAAACAACTTTGCTTTTTTCCCCTTTTTTCGTTTTTGCCCCGGCGGGGCCTGTTGCCATTATACAGGCCTCGGGGTTCGATTTTGCGGAGGCTGTCTTCCCCTTCATGCCCCCGCAGGTCGGTTTTAAAAAGTGCCAGCGGTGTGCACGCCCGATCTCCCTCACTGACCCACACAATTGGTGTTTGCAGTGTTTGGGTCCGGAGCATCGGGCGGACTCCTGCACCCGCTGTGCCACTCTTCAAAAGAGAACCCTTAAAAACCGGAGAATTCAACAAACTCTTCTCTTCGGCACCGGGTCGGCGATGGACTCCTCGACATCGACAGCGGTACCACAGAAATCGGCACCGTCTACTTCGACACCGCCCGACCCCGCATCGGCGTCTCTGGCGCCAGGTAAGCCGGCTAAGAAGCCTTCCTCTTCCCTCGAGCGCCCTCCAAATACGGTGGCGACGCCGGCCTTGCCGGCATCGCACCGGTCCCGCAAGCGCTCCGCCCCGATCTCGGTGAGTGCCTCGTCATCGGCCTCCTCATCGCCGGGGCGTGGAGCGGCATCTAAGGAACCGAAGAAAAAGAAAGCGGTTCCGATGCCACCCCTAGATGACCGTATCTCGGCCATCTTAAAAGTTCAACTCCAGGAACAGTTACAGCAACAACTCGAGCACCTGTTGCCCACTATCCTGGCACCGCTCCTTCCGGTACCAGACCGGCCCGAGCCCCGTACCGAACCCCCGGTATCCACCCCTTCGGTACCTATTAACACCTCCATGCCGATTCTTTCGGCTGAGCAGCTTCATATCCATCCAGTGGTTCACTCCCATACCACATCGGATCCTCCTCGGCACCAGGCAGTGCGTCATTCTTCCCGGGACCGGGATCGACGCCGGTCTTCCTCTCCTGGTACCATTTCGGTGCGCTCTGGAAAATCCTTATCTAAGACTCGCCATACCGCACCTTCCACTCCAGTGTCTCGACATGCACCAGAGGTCCGGGACCCTGACTTATGGGAGGAATCCCCTCTCGGTACCGAGGAGGATCCCTCCTCATCTGATGAGGACCCGTCGGCACCCGATGCCACCTCCAAACCGGAGCAGTCCTCATTTTCTAAATTTCTGAGGGAAATGTCTGCTGCCCTGTCCCTCCCTTTAGAATCTGACTCAAAGAAGTCTCAAGCCTTCCTGGAGGCTTTAGATTTCGAACAACCTCCTAAGGAGTTCCTCAAGCTTCCCGTACATGACATCCTACGGGAGACCTTTTACAAAAACTGGGAGAATCCCCTTACGGTACCGGGGGCCCCCCGCAAACTAGACAACCTCTATCGTGTCATCCCTATCCCAGGGTTCGACAAGTCTCAATTGCCCCATGAGTCCCTTCTTGTTGAATCCACCTTGAAAAAGACTCAGGGTTCCAGTGTCTATGCCTCTACCCCTCCTGGCAGAGAGGGTAAGACCATGGACAAGTTTGGCAAGAGGCTCTACCAGAATGCCATGCTGGCCAACAGGGCGAACAACTATTCCTTCCATTTTTCTTTCTATATGAAACATTTGGTCCAACAGCTGTCTGCCCTCCAAAAGTACCTGCCGGAGCGCAAGGTCCCACTGTTCCAACAGCACATCTCTGGCCTTCTTCAGTTGCGCAAGTTTATGGTCCGCTCGATTTACGACTCATTCGAGCTCACCTCCCGTGCCTCTGCCATGGCCGTAGCCATGCGCCGCCTGGCCTGGCTGAGAGTCTCCGACCTGGACATCAACCACCAGGATCGTCTAGCCAACGCCCCCTGTCTCGGGGATGAACTTTTTGGAGAGTCACTGGATTCCACCACCCAGAAACTCTCCGCCCATGAAACCAGGTGGGACACCCTGATCAAGCCAAAGAAGAAGGCTCCGCCTGCCCGACCTTATCGACCTCAGTCGTCCTATCAGCGCAGGTTCTCAGCCAGGCCACTCAATCCGCCTCCTCAACAACCTCGACGGCCCCGTCAACAACAGCACCATGCCCAGGCTCGTTCTCAGGCCACTCAACCCTCCAAGCCTCTTCAGCCTGCCAAACAGTCTCAGCCCTTTTGACTCTTCTCTCCAGGGCATAGCCAGTCTTCCACCTTCACTACCTCTTCCACAACCAATCGGAGGTCGCCTCACCATATTCTCCAGCCGTTGGGAGGTCATCACATCGGACCAGTGGGTCCTCAACATCATCCGCCACGGCTACTCTCTCAACTTCCAGACTCTTCCTTCAGACAACCCTCCCGTAGAGTCTGCTTCACACTCATCTCAAGCCACCCTCCTCCTGAGGGAGGTTCAATCCCTCCTCCTTCTCAATGCCATCGAAGAAGTACCTCCAGATCAATGGGGTCAGGGATTCTACTCCCGCTACTTCCTGGTACCCAAAAAGACGGGAGACCTCCGTCCAATTCTCGATCTCAGGGACCTCAACAAGTGTCTGGTAAAGGAGAAGTTCAGAATGCTCTCCCTTGCTACACTCTACCCTCTTCTATCTCAGAACGACTGGCTATGTTCCCTGGACCTCAAAGAGGCCTACACTCACATCTCCATCAATCCGGCTTCTCGCCGCTATCTGCGGTTCCAAGTACTGCACCGCCACTATCAGTACAAGGTGCTACCGTTTGGCCTCGCTTCCTCACCCAGAGTCTTCACCAAATGCCTCATAGTAGTTGCGGCCTTCCTCAGGTCTCACAACCTCCAGGTGTTCCCCTACTTGGACGATTGGTTGGTGAAAGCACCTTCATCTCAACTTGTGCTACAGGCTACTCATCACACAATCTCTCTCCTCCACCTCCTGGGGTTCGAGATCAACTACCCCAAGTCGCACTTACTTCCCACCCAGCGACTTCAATTCATCGGAGCTGTTCTGGACACCACTCTAATGAGGGCTTTTCTTCCCTCCGATCGTCAGTGGACTCTGCTCCACCTCTGTCGTCAGGTGCTCCAACACTCCTCCATTCCTGCTCGGCAAATGATGGTCCTCCTGGGACACATGGCCTCGACAGTACATGTCCTTCCTCTGGCACGTCTCCACCTTCGCACGCCTCAATGGACTCTCGCCAACCAATGGTCACAGACTACGGATCTTCTTTCTCATCCCATCTCTGTGACATCATCTCTTCAGCAATCTCTCCAATGGTGGTTGAACTCCTCAAATCTTTCCAGGGGTCTGCTTTTTCATCTGCCCCCTCACTCTATGATCATCACCACGGATGCGTCCCCCTATGCGTGGGGAGCTCACCTAGGGGATCTACGCACCCAGGGTCTTTGGACCCCACAGGAGCGTCGACATCACATCAATTTCCTGGAACTCAGAGCCATGTTCTACGCCCTCAAGGCTTTCCAACATCTTCTCTGCCCTCAGGTTCTCCTCCTGTGCACAGACAATCAGGTCACCATGTACTACATAAACAAGCAAGGCGGCACCGGATCTCGCCCCCTTTGTTTGGAGGCTCTACGCATCTGGACCTGGGCCACGGACCGCAATCTCTTCCTCAAAGCGGTCTATATCCAGGGCGAACAGAACTCCCTGGCCGACAATCTCAGCCGCATCCTTCAACCTCACGAGTGGACGTTGGATCCTCCGACTCTACTCTCCATCTTTGCTCGATGGGGCACTCCGCAGGTGGACCTCTTTGCAGCACCTCACAATCATCAGCTGCCCCTCTTCTGCTCCAGATTCTTCTCTCCTCACCGTCTGGCCCCGGATGCATTCCTACTCGATTGGAGGGATCGATTCCTGTATGCCTTCCCTCCACTTCCTCTGATGTTGCGGACCCTGTCCAAGCTCCGCAAGGACAACGCCACCATGATTCTCATCGCCCCTCGGTGGCCTCGTCAACACTGGTTCTCCCTCCTGCTCCAACTCAGCTCCAGGGAGCCCATTCCTCTTCCTGTGTTTCCTACTCTACTTACACAGCAGCATCAGTCTCTACTGCATCCCAATCTGTCTTCACTCCACCTGACAGCTTGGTTTCTCTCGGGCTGACCTCTCCGGAGAATCTATCTCAACCGGTCCGCCTCATTTTGGACGCCTCCAGGAAACCGGCCACTCTCCAATGTTACCATCAGAAGTGGACCAGATTCTCCTCGTGGTGTCTCCGGCATCATCAGGAACCCACCTCTCTAGCGGTGGAACTTGTATTGGATTATCTGCTCTCGCTGTCCAATGCTGGCCTCAAGTCTACCTCCATCAGAGTCCACCTCAGTGCCATCACTGCGTTTCATGAGCCTATTCTCGGAAAACCCCTCACGGCTCATCCTCTGGTTTCCAGATTTATGAGAGGTCTCTTCAATATCAAACCGCCTCTCAAGCCTCCTCCTGTCGTCTGGGACCTGAATGTGGTTCTCTCAGCACTCATGAAACCTCCGTTTGAGCCTCTTGCCACAACTTCGCTCAGGCTTCTTACCTGGAAGGTGCTTTTCCTAATTGCCATCACCTCTGCCAGGAGGGTTAGCGAACTGCATGCACTGGTTGCTGATCCACCGTTCACTGTTTTTCACCATGACAAGGTTGTTCTGCGTACCCACCCTAAATTCCTTCCCAAGGTGGTCTCGGCTTTTCACCTCAACCAGTCCATTGTGTTGCCCGTCTTCTTCCCTAAGCCTCACTCGCATCCTGGGGAACAGGCGTTGCACACGCTGGATTGTAAGCGTGCCCTTGCTTACTACCTTGATCGTACCAGAGCTCACCGAACATCCCCTCAGCTATTTTTGTCTTTCGATCCCAACCATTTGGGTCGTCCTGTCTCCAAACGGACACTTTCAAATTGGCTTGCTGCCTGTATTGCATTCTGCTATGCTCGGGCCGGTCTCTCACTGGAAGGAGCTGTCACGGCCCACAGAGTCCGAGCTATGGCTGCTTCTGTAGCTTTCCTCCGTTCCACGCCCATCGAGGAAATCTGCAAGGCAGCCACTTGGTCCTCAGTTCACACGTTCACTACTCACTACTGTCTGGATGCGTTCTCCAGACGGGATGGACACTTCGGCCAATCTGTGTTACAAAATTTATTTTCCTAATGGCCAACCATCCCCCCTCCCTCTTTGTTAGCTTGGAGGTCACCCATGTGTTAAGAATATGCTGCCTGCTTGTCCTGGGATAAAGCACAGTTGCTTACCGTAACAGGTGTTATCCAGGGACAGCAGGCAGATATTCTTACGTCCCACCCACCTCCCCGGGTTGGCTTCTTAGCTGGCTTATCCTAATTGGGGACCACGCACTCCTCCGTCGGGCGGGAAGGCACTCGCGCACGCGCGGTGCGGCCAACTAGAAACTTCTAGTTAAAAAGGTCCGTACCGAGGGCTCCGTCGGTGACGTCACCCATGTGTTAAGAATATCTGCCTGCTGTCCCTGGATAACACCTGTTACGGTAAGTAACTGTGCTTTCTGGAAGCAGGTATAATGGCTTGAACTGGGACAGAGATTAAAATCTGCTAGATATAGAGACTGCAGGTTGGATGTAAAAGAGAACCTTGACTCTGAGTGAGCAGAGATGGAAAGATCTGCAATGGAATTGGATCCTTGATACTCAGTTGTAGTAGAAGGGAAGAATCAAAGTTGTCTGGGCCACTGAGGGGCTATGAGAATCATGGTGGCTGATTTTTGTTTGAATTTGACTAATGTCTTCAGAACTAGAGGGATTGGTTGAAACGCATACAGGAACTTGTGTGACCAATCCAAAAGAAATAAATCTGCTTCAAGGCGATGAGAGAACTGTCTGGAGCAGAAGTGAAGCAACTTGTGATTGTGGGGAGACAGAAACAGGTCTCTGTGAAAAGTCCCCCAAAGCGAGATGTGGTGCAAGACTTTAGAGTCGAGGGTCCACTCATGCTTGTTGACCAGGGCATTCTGTTTCCCTTGCACACATATCACCTTGAGAAATTGCCCACTTTCAAATGTGAAGGGCTTCTTGTCATAGAAGAAGAGAGCCCGTACCACCTTGTTTGTTGATAAAGTACATTAGAACTTGATTGTCTGTTCTGACAAGGATGACTTGGTTGAGAAGATGATCCTGAAATGTTTTTAGGCTATTATGAATTGCCCGAAGCTCTAACATGTTGCTGTGGTATGCTCTCTCCCAGGTAGACCACAGGCCCTGGGTCCAGAGACCGTCTAGGTGAGCTCCCCATGCATACATGATAATAATAATAATAATAATTTTATTTTTTGTATACCGCCATACCCAGGGAGTTCTAGGCAGTTCACAACAAATAGATGAGTTACATACAGTGCAGTTGAAAAAGAAGTACATAACAAGTCAATCGAAGGGTCAAACTAGTTTACATTGACAATTTAAGTAAGGAAGGGCTAATACAGAGCATATATGGTATTTACCGTAAAAGAGTTCAATAGAATTTGTGAGAAGGGGGAGCCAAGCATATTGTAAGAGAGGAGGGGACAGGGATCGTTGGGAGGGGGGGGAGGAGGGGGAAAAAGTAAAGAAAGGTGGGCCGTGTTGAGGGGGGGGAAGAGGAGGATTTGGTCTGATGCAGAGGAGGGAATTCGATCTGTTTTCTAATGAGGAGAGGGGGAGCGTTAAGGCGGAAGAGGGGAGTGTTAAGGATTTGGTCCATTGAAAAGTAGAGTTTTGAGCTTTTTTCTAAAGTGGAGGTATGAAGAGGCGTCAAGTATAATTTGGGTGAGCCATGAGTTTAGTTTGGCCGCTTGAAAAGAGAAGGTTCGTTCAAGGAATCTTTTAAGATGACATGCTTTCAGTGAGGGGAAAGCGAACATAGTTATTCTGCGGGAGCTCTTATTATTATAGTTCAGGTTGAAGTGGAGGTAAAGATAGTCAGGTGACGTACCCCATACGGTTTTGTAGCAGATACAAGAGAACTTAAATAGGACCCTGGATTCGAATGGCAGCCAGTGCAACTTGTGGTAGAAGGGGGATATGTGTTCCCATTTCTTTAGGCCGAAGATAAGGCGGATGGCGGTGTTTTGGACCAATCTCAGCTTTTTGGTGACTTTCTTGAAGGCGCCTAGATAAATGATGTTACAGTAGTCCAGGACGCTAAGAATAGAAGCTTGGACCAGCAGACTAAAGGAGGTTTCATTAAAGTATTTTTTAATGGTGCGGAGTTTCCAGAGTATCGAGATGCATTGTTTAAACACTAGGTCAGTATGTTTCTCTAGTGAGAGATGTTTGTCTAAGGTGACTCCTAGAATTTTTAAGGATTGCTCGATACAGTAGTCTAGGCCATTGATATGTATCGCAGTTTCCTTGATTTTGTCGTTTGGGGATGCTAAGAAGAATTTAGTTTTTTCTGGGTTTAGCTTTAGCCTAAACGCTGTCATCCAAAGTTCGATCTGATTTAGGGTGAGAGATAGCGAGTTGAGTAGCTCTGAGGTAAGGTAGGAGAGCGGAATGATTATGGTGATGTCATCTGCATAGATGAAGAATTTGAGATTCAAACTCTGCAGGAGGTTTCCTAGGGAGGCAAGGTAGATGTTAAATAAGGTGGGGGACAAGGGGGAGCCTTGTGGGACCCCACAGGGGTTGACCCAGCTGTAAGAGGTAGTGTCGTCCTTGAACACCTTGTAGGTTCTTGTTGTCTGGAATTCGTGGAACCAGTTGAGAACATGACCTGAGATTCCAATAGATGTTAGGCAGTCTAGTAGAGTGGCGTGGTCAACCAAGTCAAATGCGCTACTCAGATCGAGTTGCAATATAAGAGCGCTTGAGCCTTGGCTGAATAGTTGATGAAGGTAATCAAGCAGAGAGGCTAAAATTGTTTCAGTACTGTGGCCTGATCGGAAACCGGATTGATTGTCATGTAAGATATTGTGTTTTTCTAAGTATGTGGTGAGTTTGGTGTTTACTATCCCTTCTGCTATTTTGGTGACCAGGGGGATATTGGCGATTGGTCTAAAGTTGGATGCATTGTTAGATGGCTCTTTAGTGTTTTTCTTAATTGGCAAAATCATAATGTGCCCTTGTTCAACTGGGAACTTCCCAGAGGTTAGTAGAGAGTTGATCCAAGTCAGCATTTTGGCCTTAAAAAAGACAGGGGCTGATTTCATGACATTAGGGGGGCAGGTATCTAGTCTGCAGTAGGAATTGGCAAACTTATTGTAGTATTTACTGAAAGTTTGCCAGTCTATGGGTGAGAATGTGTTCCAGAATAGATCGACTCTAGCATTGTCTAAATCTAGAAGAATGGGGTAACACAGTGGAGTTTTGTTGGGTCAGTGAGGGAGGACCTTAGTTTTTGTATTTTGGAGATGAAGAAGTCCGCCATGCAGTTTGCAGTTAGGGAGGGTTCTTCGGGTGTATCGATAAATGTTTCTATATTGTATAGATCATTTACCAGCTTAAAAAGGTTGCTACTGTTGGTTGAGATGTCGCCGATTTTGAGGGCATAGAAGTTTTTACGTTTTTCTTTGGTCTGAGTTTTGTAGATTTTTAATTTTTGTCTCCAAGCGATTCTGTGCTCTTGTGCCCCTGATTTTAGCCAAAGTCTTTCCGATTTTCTTAGGTCTCTCTTTAGCAATAGCAGTTCCGTGTCAAACCAGCCCTCTAGGTTTTTAAGTCTCTTTCTGCGGGTTTTAATGGGAGCCATTTTATTTAGGATATTGGTGCTATCATTAATCCAAGAGTTCATGAATTGATCGGTTTGTATGTTTTGATCACATCAAGTTTCAAGTTTCAAGTTTATTCGAAATTTGATGAATCGCTTATACATAAAATACTAAGCGAATTACATTAAAATCCAAATTTGTACATACGTTAAAATACAAAGGAATGATAATAACAAATCAAAAAAGGGGTTAGACCTACAGACCAACAGACTTGACTGGATGTGAAGGGATGAGGGGATAAGGTTACAATATTAATCATTATAAAAAAAGGGAGACAAAAAAGGGGAAAAACATTAGGAGGGGTATCTTTCTTTTTTTTTTTTTTTTTATATTCTATTTTTGATAAAGGACTGCTGCACTGTGATTATTCCATACAGGAGGTAAAAGCATCTTTGAACAGGAAGGTTTTTAAATTGATTTTAAAACGGCTAATGTCTTTTTCGTCTCTTAAATATTGGGGGAGAGAATTCCAGGCTTGAGGGGCTACTACTGAAAATATATCATGTCATCTGGTGCCGATCACTTTTAAAGAAGGGACTACCAAAAGACCTTGGGTTGATGAGCGAAGGGAGCGAGAAGAGTTGTATGGAATAAGTATCCTGTTTATAAATTGCGGCTCGTTTGAGGATAGAGTTTTAAATACTAAAAGTAGAATTTTAAAGGTGATGCAATGATTAATAGGAAGCCAATGTGAGGCAACCAGAAAGGGGGTTACATGGTCATATTTTTTCCCATTGTGAATAAGTTTGACGGCAAGATTTTGAATTATCTGTAGATGTTTCTTTTCTTTTTGAGTAATGTTTAGTAGTATTGAGTTACAATAGTCTAGCTTAGAGATAATAAGTGAATGTATGAGTATGTTAAGGGATTTTGGTTCCAAAAACTTGGAAATAGAACGTATTTGACGTAAGCAATAAAAGCAAGATTTAACTATGCTACTTATGTGCTCATGATAAGAGAAATTTTCATCGATGGTGACTCTTAGTAATTTTAATGATGAAACTGTATTGATAGGAGTGTTATTAATGTTAAAGGGAGAGCACAACTTTGTTCCTTGTTTGTGTGAAAAGAGCATGTCATGAGTACTTTCTGATGTGGAGGGATGTGAAATAGCAAACCTCTGGATAGAGGGGCTGGCCAAGGAGGCGAAAGACTTCAAGGCATTCTTCAGTTACATTAAGGGGAAGCGACCAGCGAGAGAGGAGGTGGGGCCGTTGGACGATGGGGACAGGAAGGGAGTGATTAAGGAGGATAAAGAGGTAGCTGAGAGGTTGAACACGTTCTTCTCGTCGGTTTTCACGAGCGAAGACACATCTAATATACCAGACTCAGAGGAGCTCATGAGTGGGGAACAGGCTGAAAAATTAGAGCACATAGAGGTAAGTAGGGAGGATGTCCTCCAACAGATAGACAGGTTAAAATGCGGCAAATCACCGGGCCCGGACAGGATCCACCCAAGGGTTCTGAAGGAACTAAGACAGGAAATAGCGGACACAATCCAACATGTTTGCAACCTATCCTTGAAAACTGGTGAGGTGCCAGAGGACTGGAAATTGGCAAATGTCACACCCATCTTCAAGAAGGGATCGAGGGGTGACCCCGGGAACTACAGACCGGTGAGCCTGACTTCAATTATAGGGAAGATGGTGGAAGCTATGATCAAGGACGGCATTTGCGAGCACATCGAGAGGAATGGCCTACTAAGAACAAGCCAGCACGGATTCTGTAAGGGAAGGTCGTGCCTAACGAACCTTCTGTACTTCTTTGAGGGGATAAGCAGTCGGGTGGACAATGGGGAGCCCATAGACATCATTTACCTCGACTTTCAAAAGGCTTTTGACAAGGTGCCACATAAAAGGCTACTTAAGAAGCTGTGGAACCACGGGGTGGGAGGGGATGTGCACAGATGGATCAAGCACTGGCTGTCAGGTAGACTGCAGAGGGTTGGAGTAAAGGGTCAGTATTCTGACTGGCGGGGAGTCACGAGCGGTGTGCCACAGGGATCGGTGCTGGGGCCTTTACTCTTCAACATATTCATCAATGACCTGGAAAAGGAGGCAAAGTGTGAGGTTATAAAATTTGCAGATGATACCAAACTGTGCGGCAGAGTTAGGACCAGGGAGGAGTGTGAGGACCTACAAAGGGACCTAGACAAGCTGGAAGACTGGGCAAACAAATGGCAAATGCGCTTCAACGTGGACAAATGCAAGGTCATGCATATAGGGAAAAAGAACCCGTTGTTCAGTTACAAATTAGGGGGGGTATTGTTGGGAGACAGCAGACTCGAGAGAGACTTGGGTGTGATGGTGGATGCATCACTGAAGCCATCTGCACAGTGCGCAGCAGCCTCGAAAAAAGCCAACAGGATGCTGGGCATCATAAAGAAGGGCATAGCAACCAGAACACGGGAAGTCATCATGCCATTGTATCGAGCGATGGTGCGTCCACATCTGGAATACTGCGTTCAGTATTGGTCGCCGCACCTCAAGAAGGACATGGCGGTACTTGAGAGAGTCCAAAGGAGAGCAACGAAAATGGTAAGAGGGCTGGAACACTGCTCATACGCTGAGAGGCTGGATAGGCTGGGGCTCTTCTCTCTGGAGAAGAGGAGGCTCAGGGGAGATATGATAGAGACATTCAAGATCATGAGGGGCATAGAGAGGGTGGATAGGGACAGATTCTTCAGACTAAAGGGGACAGCAAATACGAGGGGGCATTCCGAGAAACTGAAGGGAGACAGGTTCAAAACAAATGCAAGGAAGTTTTTTTTCACCCAAAGGGTCGTGGACACTTGGAATGCGCTACCGGAGGAAGTGATCAGGCAGAGTACGGTACAAGGATTCAAACAGGGATTGGATGGATTCCTGAGGGATAAAGGGATCGTGGGATACTGAGGGGTATAGATAGAGGATTACTGCGCAGGTCCTGGACCTGTTGGGCCGCCGCGTGAGCGGACTGCTGGGCACGATGGACCTCAGGTCTGACCCAGTGGAGGCATTGCTTATGTTCTTATGTTCTTATTTGCTTGTTGCAACCACCACCAGAGAAATTGACAAAGAGGCAAGGAGACTTTGAACTACTGGGTTAAGGGATTCGTGGCCTTATATCACTGAGATGCCAGGTTCCATTGAGCTGATCTGAGATGTAGTTGAGTGAAGGAGGTCACATGAATTGTGGATGCACTGTGACCCATGAAATGCATCATCTTGCTGAAATTTTCTGCAGAGTAGACACATGACTGCAAAGTTGAAGCAAGGTATTTTGTCTCTGCTGGAGCAAGAAAGCTCGTAAAAGATTGGTGGTGAGTACGGCTCCTATAAACTCCACTACTTGAGATGGTTGAAGATGAGATTTTGGATAGTTGACTTTGAATCCTAGAAGCTCCAAAAGAGTTGTAGAACATAAGAATAGCCGTACTGGGTCAGACCAATGGTTCATCAAGCCCAGTAGCCCGTTCTTACGGTGGCCAATCCAGGTCACTAATACCTGGCCAAAATCCAAGGAGTAGCAATATTCCATGCTACCGATTCAGGGCAAGCAGTGGCTTCCCCCATGTCTTTCTCAATAACAGCTGACTGGACTTCTTGAGGCGAAGTAGCTTTTATCAATCAATTGAAATAAAGAAAAACTTGAAACTCATGGGTATGAAGGGTTGCCGCTATAACCACTAGGCATTTTGTGAACACTCTTGGAGAGGAAGCAAGGCCGAAAGGCAGAACTTTGTATTGAAGATGATGGTGACCTACACATAGCCAAAGGAACTTTCTGTGGTTTGGATATGAATGTATATGAATGCCTCTTTGAGATCTAGAGAAAACAGCCAATTGTTTCACTCTAAGGGAAGGATCGGAGAGTAGGGTCTCCAGCGCCTGTTACCAGTAAGTCAAATATCAGCCAGGCACAGGCAGGGCAACATCCAGCAATATGTGTGTTCTGGTGTATAAACAAGGAAGAAAGTGTGGGACTGATGCAAAACCCTTCCTAAAGGGTTTTGCACTAACCAGTTTGCCAAGTGTATCATAAATTTATATTTGCTTTTCTTTGGAGTCCCTGAAAGGATATAGACTGAGTAGGGGGCGACAAGTAAATTCTCTAAGTACAAAATGGCTTTCTCTAATTCTATATCTGTAAGTTTGAAAGCACACCTAGGTGCAGGGAGGGTAAGGTGGTGTAGCCACAGTGCAAAGGAAGGTGAGCTCTGATGTCTTCCTACTGATAGGGGACACTTGGCTTTTCAGACTTGGCTCTCATTTTTTTCAAAATGGCGGCAGGTTAGGTTGTAAGTTCTGTTGTCTGCCATTTTTTCAGTTCTTTTTGTTTTATTTTGTTCTTTTTGCATCATTTTACTTCATTTTTTTAAAATTTTAGATGATTTATCCTTATTTTTTACTTTATTCTAAGTTCTTACTCTTATTTAATCCGTTTTCCCCTTCTAACGGAAACACCCGCTCTTGGCCATTAATGGCTGAATCCTGTGATCCCACTCGCCTTCTGTGTCCCTTCGGAGCATGGTCCTTTCGCTGAGTGGATGCTTTGCTGATCTTGTGCTTTTGGCTGCATCGGATCATAGCCATCAATTCCCTGCTGTGGTCTTACAGTTTCTGCTGCGTCTTCCCTGCTGCTGGTGGCTGCTCCTTAGGTACACGGCATCCGGTGTTGGGGCGGAGTCTGATTCAGGCCTCCTGTCTTCCTTGGGCCGTCATGCTCCATGTCTGCTGGTGTATATTGGTGAGAGAGGTGGCTACAGCAGATCACAGTTACCGTCGAGCACATTGCTGAAGCAAGGACTCAAGATCACTGCTTCTCCCCTGCTGCTGATCGTGGTGCACTTTGGCTTGGAGCCTGCATGTTGGGTGGACTGCTTGGATAGCCCGTTGGCCTGTCTCTGAGCTGGAGGATTGGGTGTTGGAGTGAGAGGCTATGGAGGTAGAGCCCGTGAATGTTGTGTGTCGGTGGATCAGCTGTGACCTGCCTCCTTCCTTAGCCCACGGCTGGGATCCAGAGATCAGCTTGAGCCAGGGATAGACTTCTATTTTTTATTTACTTTAATTTTATTATTTTTTATTATTTGAATTGTTATATCTTTACAAATTAATAATTGTTTTCTCAGGTACTTTAGCCAGATTGTGAGCCTAATTTTATTTTATTGGAACTCGTTCTGGGGACAGGCTATAAAAATGAACAAATAAATAAATAAATGTGGGTATAGAGACCCAAGGGATTACATGTATAACTTCTCTTTAATTAAATATTTGTTTAGAGCTCAGAGGTCGAGAATTGGATGAAGACTTATCTTCTTTGGAATAAGGAAATACCTGGAGTAGAACCCCTGATTTTTCTGGGAAGGGGGTACTGACTCTATGGCATTTAGTTGAAGAACAGCTTCAATTTCCTGATGAAGGGACATTTATTGAGATAGGAAAGGACTCTCTTGGAAGATTGTTTGGCGGAATGGTTATGAAATGGAGAGTAACCTTTCTATATGGTTTTGAAGATCCAAGTGTCCATTGTAATGAGAGTTCAGTGTTGATGATACAAAAGAGGGCCTCTGATAGGTTGGGAAGGTGGCTGAATTGAAGGAATTGTGGCTTTGCTGTCTAGTAGCATGTCAAAAAGAATGAGTTGATTTCTGTGGAGTAGAAGTCTGAGGTTACTGTGGCAGAGGTTTAGAAGAGGATGAGGTTGCTGGATAATGCCTCTTATAAGAGGAATAAGGTTTCTGTGAAGATTTAGATGGCTGAGTCTTAGACTTAGACCCTGCTAAAGTAGCCCTGCTCTGCTCATATCCAATAAGTCTTTGCATTGCCTCTTCAACTTTGTCTCCAAACAATTCTTCTTCTAGACAAGGAATGTTGGCTAAGCGATCTTGGATGTTAATGTCAAGGTCAGAGACTCAAATCCAGGCTAGTCATCTCATGGCAATAGACATAGCCAACAGTCTAGATGTTACATCGAATGCATCAAAAGCCAATCTAGCCATGAATTTTCTAGTTTGAAACTCTGGAAGATGATTAGGTAGAATATACTGCTCAAAATCAGCCAGTCTCTTTATGGGTTGTTTAAGATAGAATGACAAAAAAGAAATTATAGCTGAGAACTCTGGCTAGTCAACATAGAGTTCTGGTAAAGGTGGTGCCCAACATGGCCTGGTGACACACTGGCATACACTCGTGTGCTGGAAGATTTTTTAAGAGTAGATTCAACCAGCAAAGACTGGTACTGCAGCTGTGGCTTATCAAACCCCGGGCACAACTATATTCTTTACAAAGAGTCAATTTTCCTACATAGAAACATAGAAACATAGAAGATGACAGCAGATAAGGGCCATAGCCCATCAGATCTGCCCACTCTACTGACCCACCCCCAAGTCTACTATCCTAGGGATCCCACTCCTGGTGACAGGTTCCCTTGGCTTAACCCTCTAAGGGATCGCACATGGGCATCCCATTTGCTCTTAAATTCTTGCATGCTGTTTGTCTCGATCACCTGCACCGGGAGCTCGTTCCAAGGATCAACCACTCTCTCGGTGAAGAAATATTTCCTGGTGTCGCCATGAAATTTCCCGCCCCTGAGTTTGAGCGGATTCCCTCTTGTGGCTGAGGGTCCTTTGAGAAAGAGAATCATTAAAAAGGGTATCACGACCAGGACGAAGGAAGTCATCATGCCGCTGTATTGTGCAATGGTGTGCCCACATCTGGAGTACTGTGTCCAGTACTGGTCGCCGTACCTCAAGAAGGACATGGCAGTACTTGAGGGAGTTCAGAGAAGAGCGACTAAACTGATAAAAGGTATGGAAAACTTTTCATACGCTGACAGGTTGGAAATACTGGGGCTATTCTCCCTGGAAAAGCGGAGACTTAGAGGAGACATGATAGAAACCTTCAAAATCCTGAAGGGCATAGAGAAGGTAGACAGGGACAGATTCTTCAGACTTTGGGGAACCACAAGTACAAGGGGGCACTCGGAGAAATTGAAAGGGGACAGGTTTAGAACAAACGCTAGGAAGTTATTTTTTACCCAGAGGGTGGTGGACACATGGAACGCGCTTCCGGAGGTTGTGATAGGCCAGAGCACGCTACAGGGGTTCAAGGAAGGTTTAGATAGGTTCCTAAAGGATAAGGGGATTGAGGGGTACAGATAGAAATAGAGGTAGGTTATAGGAATAATCAGGGACCACTTCACAGGTCATAGGCCTGATGGGCCGCCGCGGGAGCGGACTGCTGGGCACGATGGACCTCTGGTCTGACCCAGTGGAGGCAACTTCTTATGTTCTTATGTTCTTCCATCTCGATACGGCCGGTAATATACTTAAACGTCTCAATCATGTCTCCTCTCTCCCTACGTTTCTCGAGTGAGTACAGCTGCAAATTTTTCAGCCTTTCCTCATACGATAGATCCTTGAGCCCCGAGACCATCCTGGTGGCCATCCGTTGCACCGACTCTACTCTCAGCACATCTTTTAGGTAGTGTGGCCTCCAGAATTGTACACAGTATTCCAAATGAGATCTCACCATGGTTCTGTATAATGGCATTATGACTTCAGGCTTCCGGCTGACAAAACTCCTGCGAATGCAACCTAACAACTGTCTTGCCTTAGATGAAGCCTTCTCCACATGATCAGCAGTTTTCATGTCTGCGCTGATGATCACTCCCAAGTCTCATTCTGTTGAAGTTCTAGCTAAGGTCTCACCATTCAAGGTGTAAGTTCTGCACGGATTTCTGCTGCCGAGCTGCATGATCTTGCATTTCTTAGCGTTGAAGCCCAGCTGCCAGGTTGAGGACCAAAGCTCCAACAAATGTAGGTCCTGTGTCATACTATCGGGTGAATTGCCGTCTCTCACTATATTGCATAGTTTAGCGTCGTCGGCGAATAATGTTATCTTACCTTGAAGCCCATGAGTTAGGTCCCCTATGAAAATGTTGAAAAGGAGCGGACCCAAGACTGAGCCCTGCAGTACTCCACTGGTCACCTACAATGTTTTAGAGAGGGTACCATTAACTACCACCCTCTGAAGTCTGCCACTCAGCCAGTCATTGACCCATGTAGTTAGTGTTTCTCCCAGCCCCATTGATTTCATCTTGCTCAACAGCCTGCAATGCGGGACACTATCGAAAGCTTTGCTGAAGTCTAGGTATACGACGTCCACGGATTCTCCCAAGTCTAGCTGTTTTGTTACCCAGTCAAACAAGCTGATGAGATTGGATTGGCAGGAGAGGAAATGACGTCACCGATCCGAATGGTAGCTTGATCAGTGAGCTCCGTTCGAGCCCTGCGCAAAACCCTTCTTTTAGTTGAGTTATTGGGCTGGATCTCGTCCTACCTGCCTGCTACGGGTGTTGGACTGGTGCGCGAACAGCATGGCGACCCACAGGAAGCTCCCGTGTGACAAACCGGGCCAGTGCACGATGGAACAGGCGCTGAACCGGGGTGCACGTAGCGCCAATGTTATGGAGTCGAACGGGAGTGGAGCCGCGAGTTTGGAGAGAAGCATTGCTGCCGTGGCTGATATGCTGGTGGAGCCTGTCCCAGAGCACTCTCCTCCTGACCCGTTGACCAAAGCCGATATGCAACAATGGATATCGGAGGTGAAATCGGAGATTTCAGCTGTGACGGTCCAGGTACGGGAGGCAGTGCAGGAGCTTCGTACTGATTTGGTGGAAGTGGGCTCGCGGGTCGAAGTGGTGGAGACACGTCTGGACAGCAATGAGGAGAGTGTGACCGGGGTGCAACGCACATTGGAGAGCGTCTCGGCTGACTATCAACTTCTGCTTGATAAGCTGGAGGATCTGGAGAATCGCACCCGGCGTAACAACTTGTGGGTGCGGGACCTCCCTGATTTGCCGGAATATAAGGATATACGGTCCACTGTACTCAAACTGCTCTGCTGGTTGCTCCAGAATGAGACTCTGGAGTCGGGGATCGAAAGGGCACATAGGGCCTTGGGCCCCCGGGTTGCTGATCAGCCCAAGGACATTGTGTTGTGCCTACAGAGCTTAGTGCTAAAGGAGCAGGTCTTACGGAGGGCCCGGGAGATGGATACGGTGACCTGGGAGGGCCATCGTTTGGAATTCTATCACGACCTTGCTGCTAGCACGTTGCTGAAGCACCGTGCTTTTCGGGAAGTAACCACGGCCCTGCAACGCAATAACTTGCGCTATCATTGGACCTACCCCTTTGGAGTGGTGATCACTATTAATGGTGTGCATACCAAAGTTTCTTCAGTGCTCGAGGCTCGTGCTCTACTGCATAGGGAGGGGATTGAAGTCCCGGATGATCCTGCCCCCATGCAGGGGGGGGCTCCGAGTGTGGGCCAGAGTCCTGCTTCTAATCGATAGCAGCAAGTGGAGCGTGCTTCCCGAGGAGGTCGAGGTGGTCGTGGGTGGTCGTGCAATTCAGTTGCAGTGTCCTCTTCAAATGGCCCTTCCTGACGGACTGCATGCTTTCCCCGTATAACTTGGGACTTGATTCCTATGCCCTGTTTTGGACTTTGGTGACAGCTGGGGTCTTTCGATTGGGGATATGGGGGAGCGTTTCCCCTGGTTGGTGTATGAGAGTGGGGTGGAGGGTGTATTGGGCCTGAATTTGGGGGTGGCGTGACTGTGGGCTGGAGGATGGTTTGTCGGTGAGCATATGGTTGGGGGAGAGTTTGATCTCAGTGTTGGGTGTGTGTTTGTGGGGTTGGTTGTTGTCTGGTTGTGGTTGTTTGAGTAATGGGCACTGGGGACTATTTACTTCCTTACATGTTTGTGAGAGGCCTGGAGGATCTCACTGGGGGTGAGGGGAGTGGGGTGGGTGGGGGCGCGGGGCAGATTCTTGTTGGGGAGAGCTATTGTTGCTGTTTTTTCTTACTTCTGTGGCGGGGCTTAAGTTGGTCTCTTATAACATCAGGGGTCTCAACTCACGTTATAAGTGGAGGACCTTCTTCCGGGAGTTGCTTCGCTTGCGGGCTGCAATTTGCTTTGTCCAGGAAACCCACTTGTTACAATCCCATCATGAACACCTTGTTCGTGATTCTCGGTTTCCCCAGTCCTTTTGGGCCTCTCTGGTGGGTACTTCTAAGAAGGGTGGGGTGGGGATACTGATTGGCAAAGGGATGCGATGTGAAGTTCGTTGGGTAGCCCGGGATCCACAGGGTAGGTATATCATGTTGGAGGCTCTGATAGAGGGGAGCTTGTATACCCTGGTGAACATTTATGCACCTAATGAGGATCAGGGTACCTTCTTTCGGGAGTTAGTGCCCCGGATTCTACAGTTTAAGGGGGGTTCTTTGATACTTGGTGAGGATTTTAACCTTTCTGTGACACCTCATCTGGATAATTCGGGGAGAGCTGGGTGCTATGGGAGGCAGGATCGAAAGTTGCTGCGTGAGGCTCTTGCCTCTTTAAATGTTATAGATGGATGGCGTTGGCTGCATGCGTTGGTTCGGGATTATACCTATTTCTCTAGAACGCATGCCTCCTACTCCAGGATTGATTATATCTTTGTGGAGCGTGGTCTGCTCCGACGGGTGGAGCTGGCGGGGATTGAACAAGTCACTTGGTCAGATCATGCTCCTATATGGGTGCAGTTTGGGGGTGAGGGTGGTAGTTCGGGACGGAAATTTTGGCGCTTTAATGATAGTTTGTTGGATGATCCTGGGGTAGTGGCTCAGATTGAGGGGTGGTTACGTGAGTATCTGGATTTGAATTTGGCGTGTGGTGCCTCTTTGGAAGCTGTTTGGGAGGGTTTGAAGGCTACCTTGCATCGGATAAGACACTTGGAGGGGATGCATAAGCATCAGCCTTGGGATGCGGAGTTGGGTAAGCGGTTGCGGTATACCAGGATGGATCTTCAGGCTCTGGAGTTGGAACGCTTACGTTTTAATTTACAACTTTTGCAACAGCGGTACTTTGAGTTCTCTAATAAGGCTAGTAGATTGTTCGCCCATCGTTTGAAGGTTCGTCAAACGCGTAACCATATTTTTTCTGTTCGGGCGGCCTCTGAGGAGATTTTGCAGAGGGAAGATGATATTCGTGCGCGCTTTGTGGAGTTTTATTCTCAACTCTACACTCCGGAGGTGGAAGAGTCTCCACAGGAGCGAGATAGCTATTTGGCTTCAGCCGCGCTACCTCGGATTGCAGAGGGGGATGTTGGGAGGTTGGATCGCCCACTTACTTTGATAGAGGCTCGTGGGGCTCTGCGGTCTGTGAAGGTGGGCAAGTCTCCCGGGCTGGACTATAAACGCTTTCAGGACCTTTTGTTACCTCCCCTGCTTCAGTTCCTTAATTCCCTGGGCAGGGATTGCAAGCTTCCCTTTTTTATGCGATTGGTGGGGGTTACGGTTTTGGCGAAGGAGGGGAAGGATCCTGTGAATTGTGCTTCCTACCGTCCGATCTCTTTACTGGGGGGTGGATACTAAGATTTTCACGCGTATTTTAGCAGATCGTTTGATGAGTTGGATTCCCCAGGTTGATCCATCCTGACCAGTCGGGATTTTGGTAGGTCGGCAGGTGGGTGATAATGTTCGGCGGGTTTATGATCTGCTCGAACGGGCTCGGAGACGGGCACGGGAGACGGTATTCTTGTCTATTGATGCTCAGAAGGCCTTTGATAGGGTCTCCTGGGCTTTTCTGTTCCAAGTTTTAGAGTCTGTTGGCTTGGGTCCGCATATGCGGGAATGGATTCGTATTCTGTACTCTGATCCTGTTGGTTGCATTAAGGTGAATGGGGGCTATTCCGATACTTTTTCATTGGCATGGGGTACGCGCCAGGGGTGCCCTCTCTCTCCTCTCCTTTTCGCTTTGACGGTGGAACCTTTAGCACAGCGGGTACGGGCCAATAGAGACATCAGGGGGGTTTCTGTACCGGGGGGTGACTATAAACTGACTCTTTTTGCGGATGACATTCTCTTTACGGTTGAAGATCCTGAGGTCTCCCTACTGGCTATTCTGCAGGAGTTGGATGCCTTCGGGGTGGTGTCGGGGTTTCGTGTGAATGTTAGCAAATCTGAGTTACTTAATGTTAATTTGTCTCCTGTTCGGGTGGACTTTCTCCAGAGCCGCTTCTCCTTTCAGTGGGTTAAGCATTCCTTGCGATACCATGGGGTTTATTTTGGCCCGCTGGGCACTGATATTTATGACCTTAATTACCCTCCGCTGTTTCGTCGCATTCGGATAGATTTGGATGCCTGGGGGAAGCTTTCTTGGTTGGGTAGGGTGGAGATAGTGAAAATGATGGTGCTGCCTCGCCTTCTGTTTTTGTTTCAGGTACTGCCACTGTGGGTGAGTAAACGGACATTGGAAGGGGTACAACGGCTCATTTTTCATTTTGTTTGGGCGGGGCGTAGGCCGCGGGTGAGTAGGAAGGTTCTTTATCTGGGTCGGAGTGAGGGAGGTCTGGCGGTCC
This sequence comes from Geotrypetes seraphini, assembly GCF_902459505.1. Taxonomy (NCBI): domain Eukaryota; kingdom Metazoa; phylum Chordata; class Amphibia; order Gymnophiona; family Dermophiidae; genus Geotrypetes; species Geotrypetes seraphini. Next base: position 103,676,440 of record NC_047088.1, on the reverse strand, counting down.
CTAATGTTTTGAAGTATTATCAGGCTGCTCAATTGCGTGCTCTTTTGGAATGGCAGACGCAGGACCCGAAACCGTGGGTAGGGCTTGAGCAGGGTTTGTCGGATGGGGTTCCGTTGTTACAACATCCCTGGTTGCCTGGGAGGGTTCGGATGGAGGGCAGTTTGACATCCGTGGACACTTCTTTGAGGGTTTGGAGCATGGTTCGGAGGGGGTTGTTGCTCGGTAGGCGCCACTCTTGGTATACCCCGCTGCGCCATAATCCTGCGTTCGCTCCTGGTCGGGAAGGGGGGTGTTTGCACATTGGGAGACCCGGGGACTGGTATGTGCGGGACAGTTGTGGGATTCGGTTCGGTCTCGTATTAGGTCTTTTGAGGAGCTTCAGACTAGCTATGATCTCCCTTCTAGGGACTTCTTCCCATATTTGCAAGTTATTCATTACTTTCAGACCTCGGGACTTGGGCGGGATTTGAGGGGTGGTAAGACGCCCTTTGAGTTGTTGTTAGGCCCGGTGCTTCGGAAGGGCGCTTTGTCGTCTCTGTACAGATGTCTTAATGTTCCCCTACCTTATATGTCAGCTTGGGAAGGGTATTGGGGGGCCGCTATACCTCTGGAAACTTGGGAAGTTATTTGGAGGGAGGTGTCCTCCGCGGGAATTGCGGCCTTCTTGGTTGAAAATGGGTATAAGGTCCTTTTTCGGTGGTACTACACTCCTTAGGTGATGGCTAGGTGGCGAAGGGATGGGAGGGGTCTCTGCTGGAGGGGCTGTGGGGAAGTGGGTACTTATTTCCACATGTGGTGGGTGTGTGGAAGGGTGCGGGACTTTTGGGCTCTCGGATTTTGAGTACACCGGTTCCAATGGACTGGCGCCATGCGCTTTTATTTTGGCATCAACTGGACCTTGACTGGGGAGACTCTTTGTTTTGCAAGTTGGCTTTCATTGCAGCCCGGCTGGTTCTAGCCTCCACCTAGAATCAGGTACAGCCCCTCTCTTGGCATCTAGTAGAGCGGCGCTTACTGAAGTGGCAGCTTCTTTACCAGCTTACGGCTTTGCAACATGGTAAACAGCATGGTTACGCCTCTATTTGGCGCCGCTTCAGGGTGTGTTCTCTGTAGGGTCCCATATTGGGGTTGGTGTGGGGTGTTCTATTGGGGATTCTGGTGTTTGTGAGACTGGTTGGGGATTGATTGCTCTTTTGTCTCCCTTTCTTTTTTCTTATTTTTGTGTTGGGTGATTTTTCTCTTTTCTAGTAAGTGGTTTGGGTCAAGTGGTCTGTCACCGGAGGGGTGGGGGTGGGGGTGGTTTCTGTTTTCAGTGGGGATTTGTTGGTATTTGCTTGTATAAGTCGGGGGTCTTGCCCCTGTTCTTCTATATTGGTTGTACTTTTGGTACTCTTTTTTGGCTTGGTGTGTATTTGCTGATGTCTTTTTGTCTTTCTTTCATAAATAAAAAGCTTTTATTAAAAAAAAAAAAAAAAAAAAAAAAAGATTGGATTGGCAGGACCTACCCTTGGTGAATCCGTGTTGACTGGGATCCCATAGATTCCTCTCATCCAAGATTGCTATGGAAAGTATGAGAGGAGTTTCCCAGTTCTAAAACATAGCTTCCTTAAGTAAAGTATGAATAGGTAACTTGAGGAGTTCCTTAGGAGGCTCATCAAAAACCAATGTTTCAAGGAGCTCCGCTCTCGGTCAGCATAGGAAACAGAGAGTTGGGGTAAATGGACAATACTCAGACTGGAAGAGAGTCACCAGTGGGGTGCCGCAGGGCTCAGTGCTTGGACCTGTGCTCTTCAACATCTTTATAAACGATCTGGATATAGGTACAACGAGCGAGGTGATTAAATTTGCAGACGATACGAAGCTATTCAGAGTAGTGAAGACGCAGGGGGATTGTGAAGATCTGCAACGTAACTTAATCAGGCTCGAGGAATGGGCATCGACATGGCAGATGAGGTTCAACGTGGATAAGTGTAAAGTGATGCATGTCGGTAACAAAAATCTCATGCACGAATACAGGATGTCTGGGGCGGTACTTGGAGAGACCTCCCAGGAAAGGGACTTGTGAGTTCTGAATGACAAGTCGATGAAGCCGTCCATGCAATGTGTGACGGCGGCAAAAAGGGCAAACAGAATGCTAGGAATGATAAAGAAGGGGATCACGAACAGATCAGAGAAGGTTATCATGCCGCTGTACCGGGCCATGGTGCGCTCTCACCTAGAGTACTGCGTCCATGATGAAGGACACAGTACAACTCGAAAGGGTCCAGAGAAGAGCGACTAAGATGGTTAAGGGGTTGGAGGAGCTGCTGTACAGCGAAAGATTAGAGAAATTGGGCCTTTTCTCCCTCGAACAGAGGAGATTGAGAGGGGACATGATCGAAACATTCAAGGTACTGAAGGAGATAGACTTAGTAATAATAATAATTTATTTCTTATATACCGCTATACCGTGAAGTTCGAAGCGGTTTACAATAAAGATACATTTGACAGTACATGGGATAGAAACGGTTTACAATAAAGATACGTGTAGTCAGTACATGGGATGCAAGTGGTTTACAGTAAAGATGCATTTTGTCAGTACATGGGATACAAGTGGGTTACAGTAAATATACATTTTGTCAGTACATGGGATACAAGTGGGTTACAGTAAAGATACATTTTGCCAGTACATGGGATACAAGTGGGTTACAGTAAAGATACATTTTGCCAGTACATGGGATACAAGTGGGTTACAATACAAGTGGTTTACTATCAAGGTGCATTTTATCAGTGTATGGGATACAGGCGGGTTACAATAAAGATAGTAGATAAGGACAGGTTGTTCACCCTCTCCAAGGTAGGGAGAACGAGAGGGCACTCTCTAAAGTTGAAAGGGGATAGATTCTGTACAAACGTAAGGAAGTTCTTCTTCACCCAGAGAGCGGTAGAAAGCTGGAATGCTCTTCCAGAGGCTGTTATAGGGGAAAACACCCTCCAAGGATTCAAGACAAAGTTAGACAAGTTCCTGCTGAACAAGAACGTGCGCTGGTAGGGCTAGTCTTGGTTAGGGTGCTGGTCTTTGACCAGAGGGCCGCCACGTGAGCGGACTGCTGGGCATGATGGACCACTGGTCTGTCCCAGCAGCAGCAATTCTTATGTTCTTATTATCTGCCTCCAATTTAACAGGCGAAGCTTTCCCCATCTGCTTGATAAACTTCATGAAAGATAAGCCTTTAGGAGGTGATATGCGCCTGGGCAATGGCAGAAATGGATCCGATGGGATGCCATACGACTCTGGAGAAGATAACATGGGGGTCAAGATCAGTATCAGTATGATAAGAAAGATCTAAATTAACATCCCCAACTCCAATAGACTTTCTGTAAGAAGATGGGGATGGACGCTTCTTGATCTGTGGACTATGACAGTGAGAACATCAAGAACTCCTGTGATGTCAGTAACAGTCAGTTGAAGATGATGAAGTTCGAGTGTGTAGATCTTTACTTACATCAAGGTGAATGAGAACCAATACCATGAGATGTCGAGGCTCTTTTAGATGTACTAGATGAACGAGGATAGTACCGTGGGACCTCAATGCTCGAGATAGAAATTTACTAGGAAAGTGAAGTTTGGGACCCTGGGGGCCTCAGTGCACCATGCTCAGGCTGGGCCGGTACTGGAGTCAGTGCAAGCACTGGTGCCACATGTGCTTTAAATATCAAGGCTAGCTCCCATTTGAAAAACTCCTTATGTTAGTCCTAGAAGGACTGCACCAGTACCATTGGTGTTGCAGGGTGACAAGGCACGGGTAATTTCGATAAAGAAGCACACCTTAAAGGAGACAAAGCCTGCACCGATGGAGATTGCTGGTGGCGTCGATGCTTGGCACGCAGCAAGGGACTCGATGCTGATGATGCCTGCAACACTGGGTGAGATGAGGACAGCTTAGTAGCAGGTTTACCCGATGCAGGAACTGAGTCCAACAGCAAGGGAGGGGTTGAAGCCAGTACTGTTTGTACTACTGGCACTGATTTGTCCTTGAAGCCAAGGTCGCTCCATAAAGCTTCTCTTGCTGGATGTGTCAAGCTTCAAGAGAGCATTTTTTCAACCTAAGACAGCAGGTGCAAGAGTCCACTCGATGTTCCAGCTCAGGACACTGAATGCACTAGTTGTGTGGATTAGTAAGTGATATGGGCCGTTGGCAATGAGAGCACTTCTTGAACAACACAGTTACTTACCGTAACAGTTGTTATCCAGAGACAGCAGGCAGATATTCTCAACAGTGGGTGATGTCACTGACGGAGCCCCGCAGCAGACAGTCTCGAAAGCAGACTTGCTTGAAGATCTTTGTAAGAGCTTCCGAATGCTGCACTGTGCATGCGCGAGTGCCTTCCCGCCTGAGTTAGGACGCGCATCTCCTGTGAGGAACCTCAGTTCAGATACCTAGCTAAGAAGCCAACCAGGGGAGGAGGGTACCTGCTGTCCCTGGATAACAACTGTTACGGCAAGTAACTGTGCTTTATCTCAGGACAAGCAGGCAGCATATTCTCAACAGTGGGTGGAGATGGAGGGAGAGTTGGCAAGTTAAGAAAAAAGATTTTGCAAAACCAGATTGGCCAAAATGGCCATCCCTTCTGAAGAAAGTATCCAGACAGTAATGAGAGGTGAATGTATGAACTGAGGACCAAGTGGCAGCCTTGCAGATTTCCTCAATAGGAGTTGATCTGAGGAAAGCTACAGCCGCTGCCATAGCTCTAACTCTGTGACCCGTGACTCGACCCTACAAAGGGAGACCAGCCTGAGCATAGTAGAAGGAGATGCAAGCAGCCATCCAGTTGGAGATGTTTCGCTTTGAGACAGGATGCCCCAACTTATTTGGATCGAAGGAGATGAAAAGTTGTGGGGCTGTTTTGTGAGGTTGAGTGTATTGCAAGTAGAAAGCCAAGGCACGCTTGCAGTCCAAAGTATGGAGCACCACTTCTCCAGGGTGAGAATGAAGCTTTGGAAAAAATACTGGAAGAACAATAGATTGATTGATGTGAAATTCTGAAACAACTTTAGGTAAGAATTTTGGATGAGTACGGAGGACCACCTTGTCATGGTGGAAAACTGTGAAAGGTGGATCCGCAACCAAAGCTTGTAACTAACTGACTCTTCGAGAAGACGTGAGGGCAAACAGGAAAACTACTTTCCAAGTAAGGTACTTGAGATGAGCCTTTGAGATGAGCCTTATCAATTGATTCAAAGGGTGGTTTCATCAATTGAGCCAAGAAAACATTGAGATCCCAGACTACTGGGGGTGGTTTAAGTGGTGGATGAACATTAAAAAGTCCTGTCATAAAGTGGGAAACCACAGGATGTACAGACAGAGATTTACCATCAAGAGGCTGATGAAAAGCAGTAATCGCACTGAGATGGACTCGGATAGATGTAGACTGAAGTCCAGATTGTGATAAGTGAAGTAAATAATCCAAAACAGAAGCCAAGGAGGTAGACATTGGCTCCATATGGCGAGTGGAACACCAAGCAGAAAATCTAGTCCATTTCTGGCCATAACATTGCTGAGTGGACGGCTTTCTGAAAGCGACCAAAATATCTTGTACAGACTAAGAGAACTGTAGAGAGTCTGTTAGGTTGAAAGGTACCAAGCTGTTAAGTGTAGAGACTGCAGGTTGGGATGTAGCAAGGATCCTTGACTCTGAGTAAGCAGAGAGGGAAAAACTGATAGAAGCAGAGGCTCCCTGGTGCTGAGTTGAAGTAGAAGGGTTATCTGGGCCACCGAGGAGCTATCAGAATCATGATGATATGTTCTGTCTTGAGTTTGACAAGAGTCTTGAGAATCAGAGGGAATGGAGGGAAGGCATAGAGAAAATGACCCGTCCAATCCAGGAGAAAAGTATCTGCCTCGAGACGCTGGGGAGAATATATTCGAGAGCAGAACTGAGGCAGCTTGTTGTTGAGGGGAGACGCAAAGAGGTCTATCTGAGGGGTCCCCCATTGAGCAAACACCTGATGTAGAGGCGAGGAATTGAGTGTCCATTCGTGAGGTTGCTAAAGACGACTCAATTTGTCCACCAGACAGTTGTGCTGACCTTGAATATATGCAGCTCTGAGAAAGATGTTCTGATGGATTGACTAATCCTACTGCTTCGGAGCTTCTTGACAAAGGGAGTGAGATCCCTTACCTCCTTGTTTGTTGACATAGTACATGGCGACTTGGTTGTCCGTCCGGACAAGGACTACGTTGTCGTGAAGAAGGTGTTGAAAAGCTTTGAGAGCATTGAAAATCGCTCTGAGTTCCAACAGATTGATATGACAAAGACGGTCCGCAGGAGTCCAATGACCTTGGGTACGGAGTCCGTATAGATGGGCTCCCATGCATAGGTTGATGAGTCTGTTGTGAGAATCTTCTGATGAGAGAGATTGTGGAACAACAAACCTCTGGAAAGATTGGAAGAGAGCATCCACCAGTGGAGAGACTGCTTCAAAAAAGGAGTTACTGTAATTTGTTAAGAAAGCGAGTCGGTAGTTTGTTGCCACTGAGATGCCAGGGTCCACTGAGGTATGCGAAGGTGAAGTCTGGCAAAAGGAGTCATGTGAACTGTAGAAGCCATGTGACCGAGCAGAACCATCATTTGTCTTGCTGAAATTGATGTGAGATGAGACACTTGATGGCAAAGGCGAATGAGGGTATCCCGACGTGGTGGAGGTAGAAACGCTCTGAGCTGGACAGTGTCTAGAGTGGTCCCAATGAATTGGAGAGACTGAGATGGGGGTCAGCTGGGATTTTGGAAAGTTGACTTCAAACCCCAGACTTTGGAGGAACATAATAGTCTGTTGGGTCGCTGCAATAACCCCTTGTTGAGAGGGGGCCTTGATAAGCCAGTCATCCAGGTATGGAAAAACTTGGAGACCCTGGGCACAGAGGGCTGCAGCCACCACCACCAGACATTTTGTGAAGACTCTGGGTGATGAGGCAAGTCCGAAAGGAAGAACTCTGTATAGTAGATGAAGATTCCCCACCCTGAATCAAAGATATTTGCGAGAGGCTGGATGAATTGGGATATGAGTGTAAGCCTCTTTGAGATCCAGAGAGCATAGCCAATCTCCCTGATCCATCAGGAAATATAAGGTTGGTAAAGAAAGCATCCTAAACTTCTCTTTGACTAGAAATTTGTTGAGGGCTCTGAGGTCCAGAATGGGTCGCAAATCCCCCGACTTCTTTGGGACTAGAAAATAATGGGAATAAAAGCCCACGTCCCATTGGTTCAGAGGAACTTCCTCGACAGCTCTAAGGGTACCTACTCATGTACTGGTGCGGAAAGGAACTATCCTGATGGGATGAGTCGACACTCTGCTTCCAAGGTAAGGGCACACAAAGCAAACAGTTCTCTAGGAGCCACACAGACTCAGGTGGAAAACGCCTTACAGCGACCTAGCAAACACAATGTGTGGAGGGCCATGTATATTAATGCTCACAGTTTAGGCAATAAAATTCTAGAGCTGGAAACTGAAATAAGGGATGCCAACCTAGACGTGGTGGCAATAACCGAAACATGGTTTACGGACTCACATGGTGGGATATGACTATACTGGGGTACAATCTACTTCGTCATGACAGAGAGGGCAGGTTAGGTGGTGGGGTTAAAGAAGACATCAAAACCACCAGGATCACAGATGTCAAATACTCCGGGGAGTCCCTCTGGGTTAACCTGGCAAGAGGTGGCAATAAATGCCTGTATCTTGGTGTGGTATACAGTCCCCCAAGACAAATGGAAGACATGGACACGGAATTAATCGAGGACATAGAGAATATCACTCTACGGGGAGACACTGTACTGCTTGGGGACTTCAACATGCCTGATGCAGACTGGAACACATTTTCAGCAACCACCAGTAGCAGCAAGAGGCTTTTGGCCTCCATAAATGGTGCACAACTAAAACAGATGGTAACGGAGCCCACTAGGGCCCAGGCGATCCTTGACCTGGTACTCACCAATGGGGAAAGCGTCTCAGAGGTCTTGGTAGGAGATACGCTAGCCTCCAGCGACCATAACATGGTATGGTTCAACCTTAGAAAAGGATTCCCTAAATCAATCACAAAAACAAAGGTACTTAACTTCCGGGGCACCGACTTCACACGCATGGGAGATTTCATCCATCAGACGCTGCAGGACCAAGTAGAGACCGGTAATGTGGAAGCTATGTGGTCGTACCTGAAATCATCCATACACGAAGCTACTAATCACTACATAAAATCGGTAGACAAACGGCAAAGAAACAATAAACCCCAATGGTTCACTGAGGAGATCTCGCACCTCATTAAGGAGAAGAAAACAGCATTTCTTTCCTACAAACGTACGCAGAGAAGGGAAACTAAAGTAGAATATAAGACCAGGTCCGCAGCGGTCAAAACAGCAGTTAGGGAGGCCAAACTTCGAGTGGAAGAAACTTTGGCAAAAAACATTAAAAAAGGGGACAAATCTTTCTTCAGGTATATTAGTGATAGGAAAAGGAACACAGACGGCATAGTACGCCTTAGAAGACCGGACGGAAACTACGCGGTGGTGGATTCTGAAAAAGCCGAAATACTAAATGAATATTTCTGCTCAGTCTTCACCTGTGAGACACCGGGACACGGACCACAGTTGAAGGCAAAACAAATTGCGGAAGACCCGTTTCAGAATTTTGAGTTTACACCTGAAGACGTCTACAGCGAGCTGACAAGGCTCAAGGAGAACAAGGCCATGGGACCGGACAATTTACACCCAAGAGTGCTTAGAGAATTGAGAGATGTTCTGGCGGAACCATTGGCCGTGCTCTTCAATCTCTCACTAAGCATGGGGAAAGTTCCGTTCGACTGGAAAACAGCCAACGTCATTCCTTTGCATAAAAAGGGTTGCAAGGCTGAGGCTGCGAACTATAGACCGGTGAGTCTCACTTCAATAGCGTGTAAACTCAAGGAAACACTAATTAAGCATAAATTAGATACGGTCTTGAATGAGGGGAATCTCCGGGACCCCAGTCAACATGGATTCACCAAGGGTAGGTCCTGCCAGTCCAATCTTATTAGCTTCTTTGACTGGGTAACAAGAAGGCTGGACTCAGGAGAGTCCTTAGACGTCGTATACCTTGACTTCAGCAAGGCTTTTGACAGCGTCCCACACCGCAGACTGCTGAACAAGATGGAATCGATGGGGTTAGGAGTAACACTAACTGCATGGGTTAAAGATTGGCTAAGTGGCAGACTTCAGAGGGTGATGGTTAACGGTACCCTCTCCAAAACGTCGGAAGTGACCAGCGGAGTGCCGCAGGGCTCAGTCCTGGGTCCACTCCTCTTCAACATATTCATTAGGGATTTGACTCAAGGGCTTCAAGGTAAGGTAACCTTATTCGCTGATGATGCCAAACTATGCAATATCATAAACGGCTACAATCTACAGAATACTATGGAACAGGACCTCCGTACTTTAGAAAGTTGGTCCTCTGTCTGGCAGCTGGGCTTCAATGCCAAGAAATGTAAGGTCATGCATCTCGGAAATGGAAATCCATGCAAAACTTACACCTTGAATGGAGAAACTTTGACCAAGACTACAGCAGAACGAGACTAGGGAGTGATCATCAGTGCAGACATGAAGACTGCTACTCAAGTGGAGAAGGCTTCATCTAAAGCACGGCAGATGATGGGTTGTATCAAGAGAAGTTTCGTCAACAGGAAGCCTGAGGTCATGATGCCATTATACAGAGCCATGGTGAGACCTCATCTGGAATACTGTGTGCAATTTTGGAGGCCACATTACCGTAAAGATGTGCTCAGAATTGAGTCGGTTCAGCGGATGGCCACTAGGATGGTCTCGGGGCTAAAGGGTCTCTCGTACGAAGAGAGACTGAACAAATTGCAGCTCTATACTCTCGAGGAGCGTAGGGAGAGGGGAGACATGATTGAGACATTTAAGTACATCACGGGACGGGTCGAGGTGGAAGATGATATCTTTCTTCTCAAAGGACCCTCGAACACAAGAGGACATCCGCTCAAACTCAGGGGAGGGAAGTTTCGTGGAGACGTCAGGAAGTACTTCTTCACGGAACGAGTGATAGAGCATTGGAACAAGCTTCCAGTACAGGTGATCGAGGCCCACAGTATCCCAGACTTCAAGAATAAATGGGATACCTTTGTGGGATCACTGCGGGAGTCATACCAATAAATAGGGTCGCTAGGATATAGACTTAATAGAGCAGGTCAGTAGAGTTAAGGGGGCCAGTAGACTTAAAAGGGGGTCAATGGTATGGGCAGACTTGATGGGCTGTAGCCCTTATCTGCCGTCATCTTTCTATGTTTCTAAGGTGAAGAAGAGCCTGAGCTTCCTGAAGAAGAAGGGGAAGTTGCGACGAATTGGAAGGATACTCTCTTGGAGGGCGATCTGGAGGCATCTGAAGAATATGAAGTGAGTATCCCTCCCAAAGGATGGTGAGAACCCAGAGATCTGAGGTGATTATCTCCCACTGGTGATAAAATTGGTGAAGACGACCTCCTATGGGCAGAAGAGAATTTTGATGCAGGGAGGTTGGCATGCTCAGATTGGGAATGTCAAAAAGACAGCTGGTTTAGTCGGAGCAGGAATGTGAGCTTCTGCTGTCGTTGTTGTTGTGGAGGCCTTCTAGGCGGAGGCCTGGAGAAAGCTGGTGTTGTTTTTTGGGGATAACGACGCAGTGGTTGCTTGTATGGCCGAGCGGGAGGAGTCTTAGGCTTCGGCCAAATCAAGGAAGCAAAAGAGCGCTCATGTTCAGAGAGGCGCTTTGTAGCAGCTTCAGTAGAATCATCAAAGAGTTCATTACCCTGGCAAGTCAAGTTTGCTAAACGGTCCTGCAGATTGGGATCCATATCATCAATGCAGAGCCAGGCGAGACGGCGCATGGCTACTGCAAAGGCAGAAACTCTAGAAGGAGAGCTCAAAAGCATCGTATGTGGCTTGCAGCATGAAGAGTCGAAGTTGAGACAGAGTTCTGATGATCTGTTTAAATTCAGAAAGACTTTGTTCCTCAAGAGCCGGATAGAACTTAGGCATCAATTTGAGGAAATGGTTAAAATAAGCAGTGAAAATGTAATTATAATTGAGAATTCTGTTAGCTATCATGGAATTCTGGTATAATCTACGGCCAAACTTGTCCATTGTACGGCCCTCCCTGCCTGGAGGGACCGCAGTGTAAAGCTTAGATGGATGAGCTTTCTTTATGTTCAAATGATTTTTATTATTTCAACCAGAACGTACAAATAGAAGTTGCATACAAATCCAAAAAATAACAGTGCAAGTTCACCCCCTCCCCCCATCCCTCCCCACCCCAAAAGTCCAATGCCACTACTATGGCTGAGAGTGTAAGATAGTCTTAACAATTTAAGAGTCTACTGCGAGCATATGGTGTGAGATCCTGCCAGAAGCATTCCCAGGTCTGACAGAATCTGCGGCCTGGTCCACGATCTAAATCTCCCACTAGTCTCCGCTCCAGCGTCGCATGAACAATCATCAACGCTCTCCATTGAGCGTAGGAAGGGGGATCTCGGGACAGCCAGTTAGTAAGAATTGCTTTCTTCCCCATCAAAAGCACTCTAGTGACAAAAGCTGACATTCCTTTGGGTTTGGGCATGGCTATATTATAAAGTCCAAATAAAGCTGTCGGTTGTGGGAGCCAACGCCTCCGCCAGAGCCACATAATATAGTGCCCTAATTGTTGCCAGAACTGTTGAATTTTGGGACAATTCCAAAGCATATGCCCCAATGATGCGTGAGCATGTGCACATTTCGGGCAAGCATGAATTGTAGTAATCCCCATCCGGGCTGCTCGTTCCGGCGGGATATAGAGTCTCAAAACAATTTAACTGCATTTCCCAGTGGACAATATTAGGAGACATCTTCAGAATATTTTTCAGCGTCCTCTGTATCTGTTGGGCCGTTAACGTGCAGTGCAAGTCCTCAGCCCATGTTGCCGCTAAGATGTCCAAATTAGTGCCAGAGTGTCCATCCCGGATCCCCACTATGTGAAATCGAAGCGGAATCTACTGTTGTGCAGAAAGGCTAAAGAGTTCTGAAAGAGCCTCCCTGTTATCTTTCTCAAGATGGTGCGCCGGAAGAGACTGAACGTAATGTCGGATTTGGTAATATGCAAAAAAATCATTAGGTGGTAAATTAAATGTCCGACGTAAGTCAGCAAAAGTCGCCAGTTTCCCCTCCTCGGAGAATAAGTGGAATAGGTATTGAAGTCCCTGCACACCCCACCTCTGGAAGGCGGTATTTTGCAGTCCAGGCTGAAAGGCTCCATTGCCTTGGATGGGTAAGTATAATGAAACCTCAGAAGGCAATCTAGCAAGTTTGCAAACCCACTTCCATGCTCGTCGAGCCGGTGCAAATATCGGGTACTGGGCCACCAAAGGACAAAGCCATGGGTCCGCCACATGCAAGAAATAACTCACATGATACAGAGCCAGCAATGACAACTCCAATGACGTCGCAGTAAAGTCAGACGTCCCCCTAAACCAATCATTAATGTGTCTCATCTGACAGGCAATAGCATACCAATGTACATTTAATAAGCCATAACCCCCTCTTTCCCTAGGTAAGCACATTCTAAGAAATTGCATGCGGGGTCGCTTGCCTCCCCAAAGAAAACATTGTAATCCTTTAATTAACCGGGCTTTATGAGAAAAGGATAAAAGCAAGGGCAGGACCTGAAATCGGTATAACCATTTGGGAAAGAGCACCATATTATAAAGAGCCACCCGTCCCGCTACTGTGAGCGGGAAAGTGGACCAGTTTTGTAAGTCCTGTAAAGTGTCATGGAGTAGTGGGTAAATGTTACAGTCATAAAGAGTCTTGAGGTCTCGGGAGATCCAAACCCCCAAGTATCGAATTGAGTGCACAGCCCATGTAAAAGGGAAATGGCCCCTCCATGTCTGCTGCAGTGTTACTGGACTGGCTAAAGCAACAGATTTCTGATAATTTAAAGTAAAGCCCGAATAAAATCTAAATTCGTTAAGGGATTGTATAAGGTGTTGGATAGAGTGAGAAGGGTTAGTAAGCATAAACAAGATGTCATCTGCAAAAGCTAACACCTTTAATGTTTGATCCCCGAAGTCCACCCCCACTATATCAGGATCCAGAGATACAGTGCGCAGAAAGGGCTCCAAGTACAGTAAAAACAACAGGGGGCACAAAGGACATCCCTGCCGTGTGCCTCTTTCAATTAATATGGGGTCAGTGATAGTGTCATTAACAAGCAGTCTTGCCCGCGGTGTCGAGTATAACGTGCGTAACGCTGTGGCGAACCAGCCCGAAATTCCCATATAGTGCAGTATTTCAAATAAAAATGTCCAATTGACTTGGTCAAAGGCTTGCGCTGCATCCAAGCTGAGTAAAAGCATCGGGGTGTCATGAGATTGTGTATGGGCCAATGACAAGAGTGCCTTTCGAACGTTATGGACCGCCTGCCTGCCCTTTACAACGCCCACCTGTGTAGACGCGATGATATTTGGGAGTAGAGTGGCTAATCTATCAGCTAATATTTTAGATAAAATTTTTATGTCCACATTTAATAAAGATATGGGTCGATAGGACTCAGGAGCAGTGCTGTCTTTACCTGGCTTCAAAATCAAAGTAATCAACGCCTCATTCGCCTCTGTGGGAAAATGTTCATCCCGCGTAACCTGCGAATAGTAGTCCCTAAGGAAGGGATTCAGCTGCTCCGCTAAAAGTTTATAAAATTCAGCTGTAAAGCCATCCGGCCCCGGAGCCGAGAAATTTCTTTGCTGTTTAATAGCATGTGACAATTCTTTAGGTGTGATGGCTGCATTGAGAAATTCAACATCAGGGTCAGAGAGCGGCATTAGGCCGGAATCTACCAAATAATCCCTAATAAGTGGAGCATCTCCCGAGTCCTGGCGACCATAGATCTTCTGGAAATGAGCCTTAAAAATCTGCGCAATGTGTGCTGTGGAGTGCTGTAGATGTCCCTTATCATCCTTCATTCCCATTACATAACGATGACCTCGAGCCTGTGTTGTTAATCGAGCTAATAATTTCCCCGCACAATTACCATAGCGGTGGTAGCGAAATTTTTGATACAGAAGCATTTTAACCGTGCGTTCATGGATATAAGAATTAAGAGTAGCCTCCACAGAGATCAGACGTTCCCTAGATGCTCGTGTAGGATATTGGGTATATTGGTGTTTAGCAGTTGCCAATTCCTTTTCTAACCTAAGGATGCCCCAAGATAATCGGCGATTCCGCGCTATAACATATGCTATACAATCACCTCTAAGCACTACCTTAGCTGTGCTCCAGAACAGCGTCGGGTTATTACAGTGTTGACCATTAAAGGTCAGAAAATCTTCCCATTTAGTTATTAAATAAGTTTTAAAATGATCATCTGAATATAAGTAACTAGGGAATCGCCAATGTACGGGTCCCCGAATGCCAAAGCCCACGTTCACGTCAAGCCAGATCAACGCGTGGTCTGAAATGATTGTAGGACCTATTACCGCCGCGTTCACATTTAAGAACGCCCTACTTGTGGTAAGAATATAATCTATTCTAGATTGGGTGTTATACGCCCTGGAGCGGTAAGTATAATCCCGTTCTGTGGTGTGTAAGAGCCTCCAGGGGTCAACCAGATCCAGTGTGGCACAGAGGTAAGGTATGCCTCTAGTTTGGGATGAGCTCACGCTTTGTCCCGGCCCAGTACGGTCACAGGTCGGGTCTAGAACTTGGTTAAAATCCCCGGCTTTATAGACCGGATCAGTAATGCGCTCTAAAAGCAATGCTGTGATGCCTTCAAAATAGGCGTGATCGTATGTATTAGGTGCGTAAATATTCAAAAGGTAGAAAGAGTATGTTCCTACCGTCATCTGTAACAATACATATCTACCCTGTGTATCAGTGGCTACCACTTTCGCTGTGTATGGTAAGGACTTACGGATCAATATCACTACCCCCGCTCGCTTTTGTGGAGATGAGGCTGCATACACTGCGTCCACCCAGGACCTCCTCAACTTCTGATGCTCTATGTCCGTCAACCTGGTTTCCTGTAGGCAGGCTATATCTACTTTATTCCGTTTTAGTTGTGTTAAAATTTTGGTTCTTTTAATAGGGGAGGTGATACCAGATACATTCCAGGAGGCTACCCTTAGAGTATTAGCCATGCGGTGTTAGAAGGGCTATGATCAGCAAAAAATAGAAAGCATAAATAAAGAAGCCACCCCAGGTTCCCAGCCATACCCGAGGTAGCCATAAGGCACTCAGGGCCTACCCAAGTGCCTTCAATACAGTGGGTGAGTTACCGGACAAGAAGCTCACCATAGCTTCAAAACCTACACTCTCTTGCAGCCGTAAATTATATATATAGCCATATGATAGCAAAGGACTCCCCCCCATTTGACCCCCTCTCCCCCCCCCTTCCCATCCTATCCCCCTGGCGCATGGTTTTGAGGTCACAACTAGGGGTCCGTCCTAGGGCGGTCCCAGAGGTGTGAAAGATCACAAAACAATGCCACTCCAGGCCCCGAGTCCCCAATAGAGCAAGAATAACAGTTATACCTTAGAAGCCCAGTACCAAGAAAACAGCAAAAAATAACTTGTCCACAACATACTTTCCCTTGAACAATCATAACTTAACAAATGCCAGATCGCCAGCTCGAGTCATGGTTACTGGCAAAAGTGGGCCTTAAATGTAGCCCTGAGCCACCACAGTTGAGGGCCAATGCTTCCCATAAACCCAGAACCAGAGATTGACAAGCAGCCCGAGGGTGGTACACACTCAGGTCCTGCTGTTAATCAGGTCAGATCAGACTGGGTAAGCACATGGGTGTTCAAGTAGAGAGCCGCTTCCGCCGCTGTATCAAAAACATGCCATTGTCCCAGATGGTGGATACGCAATAGAGCCGGGTACAGGAACAGGAACCGTACTTTTTTTTCAGCCAAGGAGGCACATATCAGGTAAAATTGCTTCCTGCACTTCGTTAGGGCCGCAGAGTAATCCTGGAAGATGCGGACCTCCGACTCTTCAAATTGTAAGGTCTCCCGGAGTTGTTTATATCTGCGTAGAATTTCCACCTTATGGTTATAATTTAAGAGTTTGGCTATAACCATTCGAGGCCGGGCCTCCCGGGCCTGTTCCCTGCCCAGACGGTTAGCCCGTTCAAGACGGATAGGTCCCAATCCCTCAGGTAAGGAAAAGGTTTTGGTAAGCCATACCTCCAGGGTTTTTAGCAGCTTTGGACCCGCCACCGCCTCAGGAATTCCCAAAAAGCGTAAGTTAGATCTGCAGGAACGATTTTCCAGGTCTTCCAGTCTCTCCGCTTGCTTTTGGGTCAGGGCCTGCAGTTCCTGTAATGTAGTGGCCTGGGTGTTCTGTGTGTCCTCCATGCTGGATACTCTAGTCTCCAATGCTGTTGTTCTTTTAGTCGTTTCTGAGAGCATATTTTCTACTTTTAAAATCTGCTCTGATAGCTTGTCGATGCTGGGCTGCATAGCCGCTGTCACAGCCTGGGTGAGGGCCGTCAGCGCCTCCGGCGCAATATGTTGGATCGCTGGGGTGAGGGTGCCCGACGCCATTTTTTCCCCTCCGCTCTGCGGGCGCTCCCGATCCTTTTTGTGCAGGCGGGTTGACATCGGGGGCGCGGAAGAGGACAGAAATCTGTCCATGCAGCGAGTTTGTGGCTGCGCTTCAGAGCGCTAATTTCCGGCGATCCCCCGACGGCTGTAACCGGGCAATTCGGGACTCGGGGCCCGGGAGCGCTGGCGGCACGTGTCTGCCGCGGCTCAACGCATCACGTGATCCTTTGGATGAGCTTTCTTTAAAGAAGATTCCACAACCAAAGACTGATGAGACAATTGAGATTTCTCGAAGCCTTTGCAAGGTACTGTGCAATACCTAGATTCCAGCTTGGATGGAATGGCTGTAATGGAATAAGGAGTTTCCATATTCCTTAAAAAAGTTTGCTTCAATACTGGAGTCATAGGAAGCCTCAAGGTCTCCTTGGGTGGATGAGGCAGCTCCATGTTGGCCAAGTATTCAGGTGTATATTTGGAATCAGAGTGAAGATCCAGTTGAAGAGCTTGTCCCATGTCGAAGACGAACCTGGCAAAAGAGGCAGACTTCGAGGTCGAGGCACCTTCCGGAGAAGGAATGCAAAGCCGAGGAACTACTGAGTAGGACGGAGAAGCCTCTCTTGCATACTGAGACAAAGGTTCAGAGTCCAGGCGCACAGTGATTGAGGAAGCTGCACTACCTGCGTGAGGCGGAGTTAGTGAGTGTTTGCGCTTCAAAACCCTCGAGGGTGAGGTCCCCGGGATTCGAGGAACAGAGTGGGTCGAGGCAGAAGGAGAAGACTCCCTCAGAGGCAGTGTCGATAGAGGAGTCCTCGACCTCGATGGACTTCAAGGAGAAGCAGCCAGTGTAATAGCTTTGCGAGACTTATTTTTAGATTTGGAAGAAGTCTCAGTAGCCTTGGATAAATGAGGCATAGAAGTCTCAGTATCCAGAGAAGGCGAAGGTTTCTGTGGCAGAGATGTCTCCTGAGAAAGCTTGAAAGCGAGATGCCTCGAACGATGCTTCGGTCGAGGTGGAGGAGGCAGTGTCCAAGGAGTCACTGGATGAGAACCGGCGAGGCTTCCGAGGCTTGCCTCGAGGTGCTTCGACAGGAGTCCCAGACTGCTGCTCAGACTGGCTCGAAGGAAGCAGGGTCGAGGACAGAAGGAGTTGAGCCACGACCGAGGAAATCTGAGTGGTCAGAATGGCTTTTAACACGTTCTCGAACATAGGCATCGAGACAAAGGGATCAGGTCTCGAAGGTGCAGCAGTGCGCTCCAGGGCGACCTCGAGGATGAGTATTGGAGGCACGCTTAGCTGGAGGTCTCGAAGAGGCTTGCAGCACCGCGGATACGGCCTGGGATGCATGAGACTCTGGAGGCTTCTTAGGAATGGTACCTGAAGGAGAGACAGGAGACTTACCCGTCGAGGACGACTTCAGAGGAGCTGCCGGCGAGGCCTTCAAGACCGAAGATGTCGAGGTCGAGGCCTTAATGGAGGCAGAAGCTGGCATCGAGGTCAATGACTTAGATGTTGAGGCCGTTCCCGAAGCTGAGGTCAAGACCTTCTCAGGCAGTTGGTTCATAGTGCCAAAAAGTTGGAGAAACTTGGCACAGCGTCGACGAAAGGCCCGAGGTTGAAGGGTAGCACAGCACAAACAAGCGTCGAGGCAATGTTCAGTACCCAAACAATACTATGGGGATCGGTGATTGAAATGGTCTTGTTGCACTGGCTACACTTTTTGAACCCGGTAAGAGGCCGGGACATATAAAAAACAAAGTCTGACGTACCGAACGAGGTGAGCGGCCTGGCCTAGGCCAAAAGGTTGCTGACCGGAAAGAAAAAACAAAAAAACAAATAACTCTTTTTTTTTTTTTTGATGAACAAATGGAAACGTGAGCACAGCGACTTAATAATAAAATAATAAAAAGCCGCGGTGAGAGAGGGCAACAAAGGCTGCAGAGCTGAAAAGAAGAGGACTTCTCGGCTCCGGAACTGAGGTTCCTCACAGGAGACGTGCACCCTAACTCGGGCGGGAAGGCACTCGCGCATGTGCAGTGTAGCACTCGGAAGCTCTTACAAAGATCTTCAAGCAAGTCTGCTTTCGAGGCTGTCTGCTGCGGGGCTCCGTCGGTGATGTCACCCACTGTTGAGAATATGCTGCCTGCTTGTCCTGGGATAACTGCTATAAGGCCTCGGACATGAGAGGAAAAATCTTGGCGGCAAGGTAAAATATATACAATGGTTGCAATGCCAAGATTTAAAACAAAAGTTCAAAGCATGAAGGGTAAATGGGCAGAAGGCTCAACTAAGGGAAGTTTGAATGTCCAAAATTTGATGAAAAACCCAAGGGAAGAGAAAGAAAAATAAAACACAGGCGCTGGGCCAATCAGGCCTTAGACTTAGTGGGGATGGGCGGACCCGCTATGCCTAAGGCCTGATTGGTCTAAGTTTCTAGAGCCTGGGCCAATCAGGCCTTAGGCTTTGGAAGGATGGGCCGGGAAGGGGCGGGCCCGCCTCATTTCGACGAGACGGGCCTGCCGGCTGGACGGGCAAGTCCCGTCTGGCCAACAAGGAAAGGTTAGTTTGGTGGGGGGAGGTTTGAGGGCTGTTAGCGCGGGGGGGTGCGGAGGGGGTGCGTCTTCCGGCAGAAGGGATTGGGCACCCTCCTGCCAGCGATCGGTAGTGTCGGGGGGGGCGGTCGGTAGTGTCGGGGGGGCGGTTGGTAGTGTCGGGGGGGCATCTTCTGGCAGGAGGGATTGGGCACCCTCCTGCCAGCGATCGGTAGTGTTGGGGGGGGGGCGGTCGGTAGTGTTGGGGGGGCATCTTCTGGCAGGAGGGTTTGGGCACCCTCCTGCCAGCAATTGGACAGGCGGCCGCGGCCCGCTATACTTATAGCAGCAGAGAGATCCCTTGTCGCAATAAGTATAGCGGCCGCGTCTACTTACAATGTAGACCAGCATTTTGTTGGCCTACATTGTAAGCGTCTCTTCCTCTACTAGGGAGACGCATAGGGCCGCCTAGGTTCGCCTAAGGCCCTTAGGCGAGCTTAGGCGTCTTGCGGGCCTCCCTAGGCTCCCGGAGGTGACTTCAATATAGGCGGCCTGCCTGGGGAGCATTTTTTTAAAAAACGTGCATCCCGATTGGCTGATTAGACAGCTGTAGGACGCCTACAGCTGCCTAAAATCGGGACGCACTTTGTAGAATCAGGGCCTTAGTGCTGAATTTTCACTTTATTTTTTGTATTTACCTGTTACTTGATATTCAACTATGTAACTGGAATGTTTTTTTTAAATTGTATTTTGTCTTCAAAATTTCAATAAACTATCTTGGAGAGAAAAAAAAGTATAGTAACATAGTAGATGATGGCAGATAAAGACCCGAATGGTCCATCCAGTCTGCCCAACCTGATTCAATTTAAATTTTTTTATTTTTATTTTTTATTTTTCTTCTTAGCTATTTCTGGGCAAGAATCCAAAGCTTTACCCGGTACTGTGCTTGGGTTCCAACTGCCAAAATCTCTGTTAAGACTTACTCCAGCCCATCTACACCCTCCCAGCCATTGAAGCCCTCCCCTGCCCATCCTTCACCAAACGGCCATACACAGACACAGACCGTGCAAGTCTGCCCAGTAACTGGCCTAGTTCAATATTTAATATTATTTTCTGATTCTAAATCTTCTGTGTTCATCCCACGCTTCTTTGAACTCAGTCACAGTTTCACTCTCCACCACCTCTCTCGGGAGCGCATTCCAGGCATCCACTACCCTCTCCGTAAAGTAGAATTTCCTAACATTGCCCCTGAATCTACCACCCCTCAATCTCAAATTATGTCCTCTGGTTTTACCATTTTCCTTTCTCTGGAAAAGATTTTGTTCTACGTTAATACCCTTCAAGTATTTGAACGTCTGAATCATATCTTCCCTGTCTCTCTTTTCCTCTAGGGTATACATATTCAGGGTTTCCAGTCTCTCCTCATACGTCTTCTGGCGCAAGCCTCCTATCATTTTCGTCGCCCTCCTCTGGACCGCCTCAAGTCTTCTTACGTCTTTCGCCAGATACGGTCTCCAAAACTGAACACAATACTCCAAGTGGGGCCTCACCAATGACCTGTACAGGGGCATCAACACCTTCTTCCTTCTACTGACTATGCCTCTCTTTATACAGCCCAGCATCCTTCTGGCAGCAGCCACTGCCTTGTCACACTGTTTTTTCACCTTTAGATCTTCGGACACTATCACCCCAAGGTCCCTCTCCCCGTCCGTGCATATCAGCTTCTCTCCTCCTAGCATATACGGTTCCTTCCTATTATTAATCCCCAAATGCATTACTCTGCATTTCTTTGCATTGAATTTTAGTTGCCAGGCATTAGACCATTCCTCTAACTTTTGCAGATCCTTTTTCATATTTTCCACTCCCTCTTCGGTGTCTACTCTGTTACAAATCTTGGTATCATCTGGTATTTCCCTGTAACTTCAAGTGTTCCCTAGTCTTTGTAATTTTTGATGGAGTGAAAAATCGATCCACTTGTATCCATTGTACTCAAGATTTTGAGACTTCTATCATAACTCCCCTCAGCCATCTCTTTTCCAAGGTGAAGAGCACTAACCTTTTTAGTCTTTCCTCATATGAGAGGAGTTCCATCTCCTTTATCATCTTGGTCGCTCTTCTTTGAACCTTTTCTAGCACCACTATATCTGGAAGTTACTATTTTTAGAACACTCAAACCTATAAAACAGGCTAAAACTCTCCCCCGTCTATTTTCCTCTTCTCTCTCTTCCCCCTTTACCTATTCATATACACACAAGCCATCTATTCATACAAACTTTTTCTCTCATTCACCAAAAGCAAAGCAGTTCTGTAGCACATCTCTCTACACATTGTATCTTTGTAATACTAAGCTTATTTTTATACAAAATATACTTTTTTCTGTACCACCTGATTCGTCTCATCTTACTTCTCACTGCTTATGAGGACTTAACCCAGGACCCCAAAATAGTCTAGACAATATACATAAACACAAAAGATTGCAGAACTGTTTCTTTGGTGAATGAGACAGAAAAGAAAGTTTGTATAAATGGATATCCTATGTGTCTGTATGAATAGGTGAGCTGTGTAAGGGCTGAAGGGGACAGGAGGCAGAGAGACAGGGAGAAGGGTTTAGCTTGTTTTTAGAGGTTTGCGTTTGTTCTAAAAATAGTACCATCTTGTCATTTTTTTTTTAATTTTATATTTATCAAATTTTACATTTTATAAATCAAGTATCCACTTGTACAGAAAGTTGAAGAAAAGCAGGAAAATAATACTCATAGGTAAAATACATAATAATCAACTAAATAAAAATAAATGTTTAGCTTAAATTCAGCTCAAGTCCTCTAAATTAGATCCAAGAAGGATGAGGCGGACATATTAACAGATACTAACAAATATCAATTCAAATATTAGGAAAACAAAGTCCCTTAGCTGAGGAAGGATATCATTTATTCAATTACACCTCTCTTGATTTCCCTTCATCCAGTCGAGTTCCTGCCAGAAAAGCTGTCAACTGGAATGGCTCAAAGAATACATGTTTCTTCATATGGTACTGTATTACACATTTGCAAGGGTGTCGTAGGAAAAAAGTCCCTCCAAGAGATATAACACCTGGCTTCATCAAAAGAAATTCTCGCCTTCTTCTCTGGGTTTCCCGTGCCAAATCTGGGAACATTAATATTTTATGTCCAAGAAATTCTTTCATTTTATTTCTAAAGTACAATCTAAGCAACCAGTTTTTATCTGGCGCAAGAGCCACCGTAAGAAGCAATGTTGCCAGAGATGCAAGCTCTCTGTCCGAAAGTTCCAAGATTGCTGAAACATTAAGTGGTTGATTGTCCTCCTGTTGTTTAAGTGGTAATTTAGTAGTTTTCATTGGTAGGTAATATACTTGTGTAAATGGTGGTAATGTATCCTCTGGAATACCCAAAATCTCTACCAAATAACGTTTCAACATATCTCTAGGTGTCACAGAGGCTATCTTAGGAAAATTAATCAAGCGGAGATTATTATTACGAGAAAAGTTCTCCAAAGTTTCCAATTTTCTGCGCAAACTTGTGTTATCTTTTACCATTGCTTCATTAAGCTGTTTTGATGCTTTTAACTCCTGTTGTATATTCACAATTAAGTTCTTGGATTCATCAATTTCAACTTTTATATTTTTTATATCATTTTCTTGAAGAGTAATTTTATTTTCCAGCTGCAAAAGCTGGAGCTTAACAGACTTGGCTAGGTCAGCAACTAAATCCCAGATTGAGTCCAGTGTTACTTCTCTGGGTTTTTCAATAACATATGAAAGATTGGAAATTTGAATAGTCTCACCAGTTATTAGCTGATTCTGGCAATCCTTCTGCTGGGCTGAAATGATCCCTGATGTTTCCAAATCCTCTGTACTTCTTGGGCTCACCTGAAAACTCAGGGAGTCCATCTCCACGCTCCCCTCTCTGTTCTTCCTGGCCTCCGAGGGTAGGTGCTTGCCTCCTTCCGGGAGCTCCTCCACTCGTGGGGAGCTGGTAACCTGAGGAGGTGGGGGAGGTGCCCTAGCGTCGGGGCTAAGCGTAGTCTCTAGCCCCAAGGAGATCACCTCATTTCCGCCTCTCTGAGGCGTCTCCAGCAGGGGGGGTGCCGACGCTGCCGGGATATCCTGCATCCGACGCAGGAGCTCTTCAATATTGCCGAAAGAGGGGACCGCTGAACGCCGCAAGGCTCCAGCGGCGCTGCGGCCTCTCCTCTTCGGCATCTCAAGTAAGTAATCGCTCCAAAAAGAAAATTTTTCCAATCAGTCTTCTCCGGCGTGCTACTCAGCGTCCGGGACCGTCGGCCATCTTGGATCCGACTGATCCACCATCTTGTCATAATTTGATATTTGTTTGAAACAATGGTTCTCAATTTACAAGCACCTAATAGGTAGATGGAGCCACATTCTGTGTTTGAATTACTTAAGCATCTGTCCTTATCACATCTGTTGAAATTCTAGGACTATGCAGGATACTCCCCAGTACTATGCAAAGAGCTCTTTGTTAATCTCATGTACTTTTAGAAGTCATTTAGTGGCATTCTAAGGTCTTTTATTAGACTGAATGTCCAGGGCCAGTCAGTCTATCTGCACTAGAATTCTCAGGGTCAGATGTTTAATATCACAGAATCTTTTGCTTGCACTCTGGACCTGCAAACATAGTAATGTAATGCAATGCTGACATTTTCCACACTTCCCCCCAAGTATATGGCCTATAGTACATGTCCATAGGACATTCACTCCTGCTCCAGCTTTAGACACTGCAGTGACCAGGTTGCTATTCTATGAGACCTCTCTCTTACCTCCAATAATATATATTATGCTATTACCAGCATATCCACTTGTTCTACAGAGTCTGTCTCCATGAGTATGGAGATAAGCAATTCCCATTATGAGTCCAAACCTCGTCTTAGGTTGGGTAGAAAATACTGGCCAGGGAAACCCAATATTTCACCTCAGTAGCTGTCATAGAGACAAGGTATAGTGCACAATGGATGCTGCAAGTTTTCTGAGGTGGTTAAAGACAAAGGTAGCAGGATGCCATGAGTGGGAGTATGAGCATGTGGTAATAAACCATATACTATTGCAGACCCTAGTATGCCACACACAGTGGTGTAGTAAGAGGGGGAAATATACCCCAAGTACTATTTTGGTTGGGGGTGCTGGCAGTTCTCCTCCTCTTTGCCCCTCACTCCTTCACCCTTCACACACATGCCTTCACTTCCTTCCACTGTTTGCCAGCGTGATCAGCAACTCCAAACTGCTGCTTGCGCCAGCTTTGGCTCTGCCTCCAGCTTCCATGGCTAGGAAGTGACATCCAAGGGCGAGAAGACGCCAGCGCAGGCAGCAAGTTGGTTCTGCTGCTTACTCCAGGGAAGTTAAAGAGGTATAGGAGAAGGGATGAGTACACACTGTAGGGGGAGGGGGCACCTCCTCCCACCCTCATTACACCACTGCCCAGTCAGTAGACAATGCCAAATTAATTGTCAGCAATAATTATACGTGAATTTCCAGTATCTTAAAATGTAGATAGTATTTTGTGGTATAAGTGCTGTAAAGAGATATACATGTGTTTCATTTTGAAGCATAGGAAAATCATAATAGCAAAATTTGTACAATAATTAAGATGATAGGGTGAATAAGAACATTGAAGAAATGATCAGCAGTAGGTGAATGCCCAAAGAAAAGCTCTCAAACCAAAACATGAGCATCTTATAGCAAATTTTCAAGTTTATGGAATCTGTCCATTCTCAAAAGTGATAATATGAGTTACTTCGTTGAAGGTTGTCTTAAGTTGTTCAGTAGAGGCATGGAGTCCTATAAAGTTCAACAGCTTGTGAAATAGTCTGAAATGTTCATAGAGTCATTGGTTATCAAAGGCATGGAATAGGTTGATCCATTAATGGGGTTGGAGGTCAGTGGTATATGGCTACACCAAGTATTATTCAGTAAATAGTATGAACCATATAGCAAAGTGTTCATAGGAAGGTGAATGTCATAGACCTGAGGATTCAGAGAAAGAAACATTTTATGGCAAGAATAAATGAAAACAAAAGTATGCAGCTCCAAGATAGGAGGTAAGCTTGGCAGTCAGACAACAGGAGGATGAATTAGGACAGCAGGAGCTGTCAGCCTCTTTAAACTGATTAGGCTCACATTTGAAATGAGAGTATGTCTGCTTCCACAAAGAGAGATCCATCGGCTTGAATAAAGTAGTCATCCAGTGCCTGTACCTAAGTGAGGTGATCCAAAGGATATAGGAGCATATTTTCAAACTGCACACCAATGTTAATAGGATAAATAACAGTGTAGTATCCTGCCCATGAGATCAAAGTACACAAAGAGCAGTCTTGTAATGAATAGATTGAACACTAATTGTCCACCACTCAAGGTAAGCTATATCAAAATTTAGGTACTTTAGTACTAGCCATCTGGTTAAGGGAGAGGAGTCCAGTGGCCTAACTTAATCATGATCAGAATTTCCTTTAACATAGTAATAAGCTCAATCGGTACTTGATCACAGGCCATAGCCCAGGAAATATTCTTTTCCAACCTATATGCTTCATGTACTAGTCACGATTTTGTGTTTTGTAATGGGTAAAATAAAAGCAAATGTATCTACAATTACATTATTAGATAGTTTGGAGGAAGCCTGTCATAATATGCTGCGATTTAAACCCATCAAAAGCGTGTTGAAATATGGATCCCATCTTACTGCGGAGTACGTCTATATCAATTGTATTAAGGACACTCAGTACAGTGTGTGCCAACTAACATGGTGTCCAATAATTCACACTTATGTCTATGTGGCTTGGTTTGGGGTATAGTTGAATGCATATCAAACTAAATATTGAACATGGTTGTGGTATCTAAGAGTAACAAAAGTAACAACCAATTAGGAGGTTGAAGTATCATAAAGCACAGTTACTTACCGTAACAGGTGTTATCCAGGTACAGCAAGCAGATATTCTTGACTGATGGGTGACGGCACCGACGGAGCCCCGGTACGGACAATTTTAGAGTGATTGCACTCTAAGAACTTGGAAAGTTCTAGTAGGCCGCACTGCGCACGCGCGAGTGCCTTCCCGCCCGACGGAGGCGCGCGGTCCCCAGTTAGGATAAGCCAGCTAAGAAGCCAACCCGGGGAGGTGGGTGCTGTCTCTGGATAACACCTGTTACGGTAAGTAACTGCTTTATCCCAGGACAAGCAGGCAGCATATTCTTGACTGATGGGTGACCTCCAAGCTAACAAAAAGAGGGATGGAGGGAAAGTTGGCCATTAGGAAAACAAATTTTGCAAAACAGATTGGCTGAAGTGTCCATCCCGTCTGGAAAAAGCATCCAGACAATAATGAGATGTAAAAGTATGAACTGAGGACCAAATAGCAGCCTTGCAGATTTCCTCAATAGGAGTTGAACGGAGGAAAGCTACAGATGCTGCCATAGCTCGAACTCTATGGGCCGTGACAGAACCTTCCAGTGTCAGTCCGGACTGAGCATAACAGAATGAAATGCACGCTGCCAGCCAATTGGACAACGTACGTTTAGAAACGGGGCGTCCCAATTTATTCGGATCAAAGGACAGAAAGAGTTGTGGAGTTGATCTGTGGGGCTTAGTATGGTCTAAATAGAAAGCTAAAGCCCGTTTACAGTCCAAAGTATGTAAAGCCTGTTCTCCAGAGTGAGAATGAGGTTTCGGAAAGAATACAGGCAGAACAATCGATTGGTTGAGATGAAATTCAGAGACAATCTTAGGGAGAAACTTTGGATGTGTACGCAGAACCACCTTGTCGTGATGAAAGACTGTAAAAGGTGGATCAGCAACTAGTGCATGCAGCTCACTGACCCTCCTGGCAGAGGTAAGAGCAATAAGGAAGACCACTTTCCAAGTGAGAAACTTGAAAGGAGCTGTAGCCAAAGGTTCAAATGGAGGCTTCATTAAGGCGGAAAGAACCACATTGAGATCCCAGACTACAGGAGGGGGCTTAAGAGGTGGTTTCACATTGAAAAGACCCCGCATGAATCTGGAAACCAAAGGATGAGCTGAGAGAAGTTTCCCATGAACTGGCTCATGAAAAGCAGAAATAGCACTGAGGTGGACTCTGATGGAAGTAGACTTGAGACCAGAGTCAAAGAAAGAAGATAATCTAACAAGATCTCCACTGCAAGGGAAGTGGGATCATGATGATGAAGAAGACACCAAGAAGAGAACCGTGTCCACTTCTGATGGTAACATTGCAGAGTGGCCGGTTTCCTGGAAGCATCCAGAATAGAACGAACGGGCTGAGACAGAAGAGGATCAGTTGAAGTCAGCCCGAGAGATACCAAGCTGTCAGGTGCAGAGACTGGAGGTTGGGATGCAGAAGGGTGTCCTGATGCTGTGTAAGCAGAGAAGGAAACAGTGGAAGAAGAATAGGTTCCCTGGAACTGAGTTGAAGTAGAAGGGAGAACCAATGTTCCCCTGGGCCACCATGGGGCAATGAGAATCATGGTGGCTTGTTCCCTCTTGAGCTTGAACAAGGTTCGTAACATGAGAGGCAGAGGAGGGAAAGCATACAGGAACAGATTGGACCAATCCAGAAGAAACGCATCCGCTGCCAGACGGTGAGGAGAGTAGAGTCTGGAGCAGAAGTGGGGCAGCTGATGATTGTGAGGAGCTGCAAAGAGGTCGATCTGAGGAGTGCCCCATTGAGCGAAGATGGACTGGAGAGTCAAAGGATCGAGAGTCCATTTGTGGGGCTGGAGAATTCTGCTGAGATTGTCCGCTAAGGAATTCTGTTCTCCCTGAATGTAGACAGCCTTCAGGAATAATTGGTGATCTGTCGCCCAAGACCAAATCTTTTGGGCTTCTTGACACAAAAGGCGAGAGCCTGTCCCACCCTGTTTGTTGATGTAGTACATTGCAACTTGATTGTCTGTGCAAAGTAACATAGTAACATAGTAGATGACGGCAGATAAAGACCCGAATGGTCCATCCAGTCTGCCCAACCTGATTCAATTTAAAATTTTTTTTTTTTTTTTTTTTTTTTCTTCTTAGCTATTTCTGGGCGAGAATCCAAAGCTTTACCCGGTACTGTGCTTGGGTTCCAACTGCCGAAATCTCTGTTAAGACTTACTCCAGCCCATCTACACCCTCCCAGCCATTGAAGCCCTCCCCTGCCCATCCTCCTCCAAACGGCCATACACAGACACAGACCGTACAAGTCTGCCCAGTAACTGGCCTAGTTCAATCTTTAATATTATTTTCTGATTCTAAATCTTCTGTGTTCATCCCACGCTTCTTTGAACTCAGTCACAGTTTTACTCTCCACCACCTCTCTCGGGAGCGCATTCCAGGCATCCACCACCCTCTCCGTAAAGTAGAATTTCCTAACATTGCCCCTGAATCTACCACCCCTCAACCTCAAATTATGTCCTCTGGTTTTACCATTTTCCTTTCTCTGGAAAAGATTTTGTTCTACGTTAATACCCTTTAAGTATTTGAACGTCTGAATCATATCTCCCCTGTCTCTCCTTTCCTCTAGGGTATACATATTCAGGGCTTCCAGTCTCTCCTCATATGTCTTCTGGTGCAAGCCTCCTATCATTTTCGTCGCCCTCCTCTGGACCGCCTCAAGTCTTCTTACGTCTTTCGCCAGATACGGTCTCCAAAACTGAACACAATACTCCAAGTGGGGCCTCACCAATGACCTGTACAGGGGCATCAACACCTTCTTTCTTCTACTGACTACGCCTCTCTTTATACAGCCCAGAATCCTTCTGGCAGCAGCCACTGCCTTGTCACACTGTTTTTTCGCCTTTAGATCTTCGGACACTATCACCCCAAGGTCCCTCTCCCCGTCCGTGCATATCAGCTTCTCTCCTCCCAGCATATACGGTTCCTTCCTATTATTAATCCCCAAATGCATTACTCTGCATTTCTTTGCATTGAATTTTAGTTGCCAGGCATTAGACCATTCCTCTAACTTTTGCAGATCCTTTTTCATATTTTCCACTCCCTCTTCGGTGTCTACTCTGTTACAAATCTTGGTATCATCTGCAAAAAGGCACACTTTTCCTTCTAACCCTTCAGCAATGTCACTTACATACATATTGAACAGGATTGGCCCCAGCACCGAACTCTGAGGGACTCCACTAGTCACCTTTCCTTCCTTCGAGCGACTTCCATTAACCACCACCCTCTGGCGTCTGTCCGACAGCCAGTTTCTGACCCAGTTCACCACTTTGGGTCCTAACTTCAGCCCTTCAAGTTTGTTCAACAGCCTCCTATGAGGAACTGTATCAAAGGCTTTGCTGAAATCCAAATAAATTACATCTAGCATATGTCCTCGATCCAGCTCTCTGGTCACCCAATCAAAAAATTCAATCAGGTTCGTTTGGCACGATTTACCTTTTGTAAAGCCATGTTGCCTCGGATCCTGTAACCCATTAGATTCAAGGAAATACACTATCCTTTCTTTCAGCAACACTTCCATTATTTTTCCAACAACTGAAGTGAGGCTCACCGGCCTGTAGTTTCCTGCTTCATCCCTGTGACCACTTTTATGAATAGGGACCACATCCGCTCTCCTCCAATCCCCAGGAATCACTCCCGTCTCCAGAGATTTGTTGAACAAGTCTTTAATAGGACTCGCCAGAACCTCTCTGAGTTCCCTTAGTATCCTGGGATGGATCCCGTCTGGTCCCATCGCTTTGTCCACCTTCAGTTTTTCAAGTTGCTCATTAACACCCTCCTCCGTGAACGGCGCAGAATCTACTCCATTTTCTCGTGTAACTTTGCCGGACAATCTCGGTCCTTCTCCAGGATTTTCTTCTGTGAACACAGAACAGAAGTATTTGTTTAGCACATTTGCTTTCTCCTCATCACTCTCCACATATTTGTTCCCAGCATCTTTTAGCCTAGCAATTCCATTTTTTATCTTCCTCCTTTCACTAATATATCTGAAAAAATTTTTATCTCCCTTTTTTACATTTTTAGCCATTTGTTCTTCCGCCTGTGCCTTCGCCAAGCGTATCTCTCTCTTGGCTTCTTTCAGTTTTACCCTGTAGTCACCCAAGTAGAAGAACTTGAGGAAAGAGAAGATGTTGGAAAGCCTTGAGGGCATAAAACATTGCCCAGAGTTCCAGGAAATTGATGTGATGTTTCTTCTCCTGAGCCGTCCAAAGTCCCTGAGTTTGAAACTCGTTCAAGTGAGCCCCCCAGGCATAAGGGGAGGCATCTGTGGTGATTATTAGTTGATGAGGAGGTAGATGGAACAGAAGACCTCTGGAGAGATTTGAAGATATCAACCACCATTGTAAAGATTGACGAAGAGATGATGTCACAAATATGTGTTGTGAGCAAGGATCCGTCGCTTTGGACCACTGGGTCGCTAGGGTCCATTGAGAAGTGCGCAGGTGAAGACGTGCGAAGGGGGTGACATGAACTGTCGAGACCATGTGACCCAAGAGTATCATCATTTGCTTGGCAGAGATGGAGCGTTGTGGAAGCACCTGCTGGCAGAGAGATAGAAGAGTCTGAAGACGGTTGGACGGCAGGAATGCTCTCATGAGGACTGTGTCTAGGACCGCACCTATGAACTGAAGTCTCTGAGTAGGGATGAGATGTGATTTGGGTAGATTGATCTCGAACCCCAGAAGTTGTAGAAAAAGGATGGTCTGGTTGGTGGCAAGGAGCACTGCCTGAGAGGAAGTGGCTTTGATTAACCAGTCGTCCAGGTAAGGGAAGACCTGAAGATGATGAGAGCGTAGAAAAGCAGCCACCACAATGAGACATTTGGTGAACACTCTGGGAGAGGAGGCAAGGCCGAAGGGTAACACCTTGTACTGGTAATGACAGTGATTGATCATGAAGCGGAGGTACTGTCTGGAGGTCAGATTGACCGATATGTGAGTACATGCCTCTTTGAGATCGAGGGAGCATAGCCAGTCGCCTTGATTGAGAAGAGGGTAAAGAGTGCCCAGAGAAAGCATTCTGAATTTTTCTTTGACCAAGCATTTGTTTAGATCGCGAAGATCTAAAATGGGTCTGAGATCTCCTGTTTTTTTGGGGACCAGAAAGTAACGGGAGTAGAATCCCTGCCCCTTCTGATCGAGAGGAACTTCCTCTATGGCGTTCAGAAGAAGGAGGGATTGAACTTCTTGTAGAAGAAGGGAGGACTGAGGAGTGTTCAAAGCAGACTCTTTTGGCAGACTTAGGATAGGAAGAGTCTGAAAGTTGAGAGAGTAGCCATGGCGGATGATGTTGAGGACCCACTGGTCCGAGGTGATGACCTCCCAACGGCTGATGAACAGAGAAAGACGTCCTCCGATGGGTTGAGGAAGATGGGTGGATGGTAAAACACTGGCTATGCTCTGGAGAATGAAGTCAAAAGGATTGCGTGGACTTTTGCTGAGGAGGAGGTTTCACCTGCTGCTGCTGTTGCATCCGAGGAGGTTGCCTTTGTTGCTGATGCTGCCGTCTAGGTTGCTGAGGAACCTGTGGTAAGGGTCAGGCCACATAACGGCGTTGGTAAGCTGATTGCTGCTGAAAAGGCCGGACAGGTGGAGTCTTCTTCTTGGTCTTAAGAAGAGTGTCCCAGCGAGTCTCATGTGCTGATAACTTTTGTGTGGTGGAGTCCATGGAGTCACCAAAAAGCTCATCCCCTAGGCATGGGGCATTAGCTAGGCAATCTTGATGGTTGACATCAAGCTCTGAGACTCGCAGCCAAGCTAGACGATGCATGGCAACAGACATGGCCGTGGCTCTGGAGGTAAGTTCGAATGTATCATATATCGAACGGACCATGAACTTCCGAAGCTGGAGAAGAGAGGACGAACATTGGCGAAAAGCAGATCTCTTGCGGTCAGGTAGGTATTTCTCGAAGCCAAATTCTGAATGAGATGCTTCAGATAAAAAGAGAAATGAAAAGCATAATTCCCTGACCTGTTAGCCAACATAGCATTTTGGTATAACCTCTTACCAAATTTGTCCATGGCCTTCCCTTCTCTGCCAGGAGGGACTGAGGCATACACACTAGCTCCCGCAGACTTTTTTAGAGTAGATTCCACCAATAGAGACTCGTGTGGAAGCTGCGGTTTGTCAAAGCCAGGTATGGGGATGACCTTGTATAAGGAGTCCAATTTACGAGGAGCTCCTGGAATAGTCAAGGGAGTCTCAAGGTTTTTATAAAAAGTCTCCCTCAAAATATCATGGAGGGGTAATTTGAGAAATTCCCTTGGAGGCTGGTCTAAGTCCAGTGCATCAAGGAACGCCTTAGATTTCTTGGACTCAGCCTCCAAGGGAATAGAAAGAGACTCACACATCTCCTTCAAGAAAGATGTGAAGGAGTCATTGTCTGGTTTAGAGGATAGATCTTGAATAGAAGGATCCTCTTCACCAGACGAACATTCACCAGAGAAGATGCTCTTCGGAGTCACCCCACAGATCAGGATTTCTGATTTGGAAACTTCGATCCCAAGACTCCGGTGTCGAGGGTTCAAGGTGTCGGGATTTACGTACCAACTTACCTGACCTCAAAGAAGCGGTACTGGGAGAAGTTAAAGGCTGTACCGGTGCGGAAGTTTGGACAGCCTGATGCAGGGCTCTCGGTTCCGGTGCCAGAACCGGCATGGAAGCCGAGGAAGCTGAATGGACCGGTACCGATAGGGTGGAAGCGGACAAGAGAGGCTGCTCCACTGTCGGTACCAGTGGCTCAGACCGGACTGGGACTGGAAGGTTCGGTGCCAATAGAGCAGGAAGGAGCTGCTGCAACTGCTCTTTAAGTTGCACCTGGAGGACGGCTTCAATCCGCTCGTCCAGTGAAGGCACCGGTACCGCTTTCTTTTTCTGCGGTACCTGTGGTGCCGCTCGACGCCCAGAGGATGAGGAGCCCGAGGACGAGGCACTCACCTCTATAGGGGCGGAGCGTTTGCGCGGACGCCTTGTGGTCGGCAGGACTGGACTCGCTGCCACAGCGACCAGAGGGCGCTCCAGCGGGGAAGGCTTCTTAGCCGGCTTACCTGACTGGTGCGACGCTGGCACGGTATAGCGTGGCGTCGAGGAAGTGGGTGCCACTTGGGAAGGAGCCGACGCCGGTGTCAATGCTGCAGAATCAGCCATGTCGGCACCAAAGAGTAACTTTTGTTGAATTTGTCTATTTTTCAACGTTCTTTTCTTTAAAGTGGCACAACGGGTGCAGGTGGAAGCCCTATGATCCAGACCCAGGCACTGTAAACACCAATTGTGCGGGTTGGTCAAAGAAATGGACCTTGCACACCGCTGGCACTTCTTGAACCCTGGCTGAGGGGGCATGAAAGTGAAAACGGCCTCTGCCAAATCGAAGACCGAGGCCTCGATGATGGCAACAGGCCCCGCCGGGGCGAACCCGAGAGAAAAAAATAAAGTTTGGGGTTTTTTTGGAAGTAAAGAAAAAATAATAAAAGAAGGAAGAATATCTTCTGATACAAAAAAATCGCGCGAGCGGGAAGGCGAAAAAAGGTCTTTTCAACGGCCGTTGAAAAGAACGCATCTTCTTAGCTCCGCGGAAACTAAGAAACTGGGGACCGCACACCTCCGTCGGGCGGGAAGGCACTCGCGCGTGCGCGGTGCGGCCTACTAGAACTTTCCAAGTTCTTAGAGTGCAATCACTCTAAAATTGTCCGTATCGGGGCTCCGTTGGTGCCGTCACCCATCAGTCAAGAATATCTGCCTGCTTGTCCTGGGATAATGCTCTATTCTCAGAAAAGGGACCTCTTATAACATGATGTTATTTCAAGTCTTCATCCTGAATACATGTGGTGTAATCATTTACTTCAAACCTCCTTCCTATCTATTAATTCTACATTTATTTTATTTTATCTTAGTCACAAGATAAAATAAATGTAGAATTAATAGATAGGAAGGAGGTTTGAAGTAAATGATTACACCACATGTATTCAGGATGAGGACTTGAAATAACATCCATGTTATAAGAGGTCCCTTTACTGAGAATAGAGCATTCTTATGATACTTCAACCTAATGTAGTTCTCATGTGAGTGAGTTTGTTGATAAAGTGGGGCATCATATGAATGATGTAGTGGGAGCATAAATGTCTTACTAAATCATAAAATAGAATTTTGACACAGATGTGTAAAAAGTTCCTTTAAAGGAAATATCGCATAAATTATCCTAAAGACCCCCTTTTTTAAAAATTAATAATATTCAATTGTGGGTTGGATAATTGACGAGGTGATCCAAATTTGTTTTCCGGAGTCTAGAAATGAAGCAGGAGGCAGGCAAAAAAGGTCTAACTTGTGCCCCTTTTGAATGATGGCCAGCACCCACAGATCCGATGAGAGACCACTCCTGAGAAAACGGAGAAGTCGGCCTCTGATACGAGGAAGCCCCGACAAGCCCCCTGGCGGTATCAGGGTTTTTTTTAGGCACAGCCACTGAACAGGAACCTGAGGCCTGAGGATGCCCAGAATTGAAACTTGTAACGGGGCAAAGCCCTGGGAATATGTCTGGAAGAACTTGCGAATCCCTGTTGACGGAACAAAATTGCAATGATCCCCTCCCAATGTCCAGTAAAACTGATTCACAGGGAGACATGTAGGGCAGCATTCCAACACCAATGATGAGAACATCTAGATCTTTACCAAAAAGAAGCTGGCCCTTGAAAGGAAGTCTGCTCACAGAGGCAGCATCCCCAGCCCAAAGACATAGAAACATGATGGCAGATAAAGGCCAAATGGCCCTTCTAGTCTGCCCATCCGCAGTAATCATTATCTCTTTCTCTCTCTGAGAGATCCCACATGTCTATCCCAAGCCCTTTTGAATTCAGACACAGTCTGTCTCCACCACCTCTTCTGGGAGACTGTTCCATGCATCTATCACCTTTTCTGTAAAAAAGTATTTCCTTAGATTACTTCGGAGCCTATCACCTCTTAACTTCATCCTATGCCCTCTCATTGCAGAGTTTCCTTTTAAATTAAAGAAACTTGACTCATACGCATTTACTTTACATAGGTATTTAAACGTCTCTAACATATCTCCCCTCTCCCGCCTTTCCTCCAAAGTACACAGATTGAGATCTTTAAATCTGTCCCTATACGCCTTATGATAAAGACCACATACCATTTTAGTAGCCGTCTTCTGGACCGACTCCGTCCTTTTTATATATTTTTTAAGGTGCGGCCTCCAGAATTGTACACAATATTCTAAATGAGGTCTCACCAAAGTCTTATAAAGGGACATCAATACCTACTTTTTCCTACTAGTCACACTTCTCCCTATGCAACCTAGCATCTTTCAAGCTTTCGCTGTCACCTTTTCAACTTGTTTGGCCACCTTAAGATCATTACCTACAATCACACCCAAGTCCTGCTCTTCTGTCATGCACAAAAACTCTTCATTCCCTAATCTGTACCATTCCCTCGGGTTCTTGCGGCCCAAATGCATGATCTTGCATTTCTTAGCATTAAATTTTAGCTGCCAAATTTCAGACCATTCTTCAAGCTTCACCAGGTCTTTCTTCATGTTTTTCATACCATCCAGCGTGTCAACTCTAGTGCAGATTTTCATATCATCCGCAAAGAGGCAAATCTTACCCAACAACCATTCAACAATTGTTTATAAAAATGTTAAAGAACAGGTCCAAGAACAGAACCTTGAGGCACACCACTGGTAACATCCCTTTTCTCAGAGCGATCTCAGTTGATCACTACCCTCTGTTGCCTTCCACTCAACCAGTTCTTGACCCAGCCCGTCACTATGGGACCCATCCCGAGGGCACTCAGTTTATTTATTAGACGTCTGTGTGGAACACTGTCAATGGCTTTGCTAAAATCTAAATACACCACATCTAGTGCACATCCTCTATCCAGTTCTCTTGTCACCCATTCAAAGAAAATGATCAGATTTGTCTGACAAGATCTACCTCTAGTGAATCCATGTTGCCTCAGTCCTGTAATCCACAGGATTCCAGAAACTTGACCATTAATTTGCTTACCACAGAAGTCAGACTTACCGGCCTGTAATTCCATACTTCCTTACTTCCACTTTTGTGGAGATGGACCACATCTGCCCTTTGCCAGTCCTCCGGTACCACTCCTGACTTGAGACTCGTTGAAAAGGTCAGTCAGCGGAGCTACCAGATCGTCCCTAATTTCCTTCAGCACCCTAGGATGTACACCATCCAGCCCCATTGCTTTATCTATCTTTATTTTAGCTAGCTCCTCATAAACACAACCCTCTGAAAATTGATCAGGGTCTATTACTCCTTCATCCCTATTCACATTTGTCTTTTGCGGTCCCGCTCCCGGTGCTTCAGCTGTGAACACAAAACAGAAATATCTGTTAAATAATTCAGCCTTTTCTTTATCAGCTTCTACATATTCCTCCCCTTCACCTTTGAGTCTCATAATGCCACTTTTGCACTTCTTCCTATCACTAAGATGAATCCAAAGAGTCCGGCACACAGACACTGCATAAGCAGAGACTTTACTAAGAATTTGAATGAGATCATAATCCACACCATCCATCACCAGTGGTGGACAAGCAAGCACCTCCACAGAGGATACACTGCGCAGTCATGCAAGACAGGCTCTCACTGTAAAGGAAGTGGCCACCGCTGCTTTCATACCTAAAGATGCCATTACCAAAGGCCTTTTTTAAAACACAATATCCACCATGTGATCCTGAAAGTCCTTAAGCATAACTCCCCAGCACTAGGGAGGATTGTGCACTGTCTATTATTCAAAGCATTAAACGGCTCCGCCCCCCCTATCTAAACAACCACCTAAACCAGATCCTCACCTCAAGACAAAGAAGAACTCCGAACCCTTTTGCCTTCCCTCCACTCAAGGACACTCAGCGCAAAAAGATGTTTGATAACCTTCTGGCGATGCAAGCAGCAAAACTTAACCACTCCATCTCCAACCTGTTGACGGCAACAGGCGACTTCAAAACTTTTCGAAAAGAAATCAAAACCCTACTTTTCAAAAAAATTATCCAGATATCTTAACCCAACCCTTCCCCCTCCTCCTAGATAAATTCTCCCCCAAAACCTCAACTTAAATAATCTCTTCCTCCCTAAAACACCAACCAAGTATTCAGATCCCTGAAATGTAACGTAATCTTATTTGTACTCTAACTGTAATCTATTTGTTATATCACACAGCAACGTACAGTCAATTTAATATCCAATTTGCAAGTTCTTCCAGAATTAATCCAGCTACCTCTCCTCCCTTGTAACCAAAAAAAAAAAAAAAAAAACTGTTGTAACTTCAATGGAAATGTCCAATTAGCTCTTTTGTAATCCGCCTTGAACTGCAAAGTATAGGGAGAATAGAAGTCCCTAATGTAATGTAATGTTATGTAATAACCTGTGCCACAGCGGAATCTACCTTAGGCTGCTCAAACTTGCTGAAAATCAGGAGCAAGGGGATAAGCTTAGACATAGCATTAGAAAGAGCTATCTGGAATATCACATTGATCTGTAACCAGCCCAAGGAGCTGGAGATGGGATAGAAAACACATGAGAATGGACCCTGACCAAAGCCTGAGAAGTGG
This sequence comes from Geotrypetes seraphini, assembly GCF_902459505.1. Classification (NCBI taxonomy): domain Eukaryota; kingdom Metazoa; phylum Chordata; class Amphibia; order Gymnophiona; family Dermophiidae; genus Geotrypetes; species Geotrypetes seraphini. The sequence goes on along the minus strand of NC_047088.1, from coordinate 103,638,805 downwards.
AAAGTGGAGAATCCAAAATGAGCTTTCAGAACAGCAGCAATAAAAAGGAGCATAGAACCTTGTTTAAAAGGAGTGCGGATAGAAGGATCAGCACCCAAATCCGGACTCAGGGCAGCCGAGGTGACTAGCCCCAGCAAGAATAGCCCTATCCAATATAGAAGCAGTGTCAGGCATATCATCTGAATGATAACTACTGCAATCAAGGTCTGCTACAGCTGGATGAGAGGGCTCCCAAACAGGAAGCTCCACTACCAGTAGAACAGGCTGAGAAAAAAAATCTGATGTGTCCACTGGCTGCATCAACGAGCAGGGACTGAAGAATATGCTTTCCAGAGAAGTCAAATAAAATCTGGTGAAAAGTCACACCCAGCAACCAAAGCAGGGCTGCTGAGGCACATGTGCCGCGCCAAAAAAAGTCATCCGACTCGGAACGCAGGCATTTTAAACCAGGCTCCAGAATGGCCTCTGGGCGAGATTTTTTCCCCAAAGTCACAGATCCAGACTGGCTCACCAGCCCTAGAGTACCTGGAGGAGGTGAACTCTGAAGCTCCCACCCCCTCCCCCAGCGTGCTATGGCACATGGTACAGTCGCTGATCCAGCGCAATCAATGCACACAACCAGATTAGGGGCTGGGGAGTCCATTCTGAACAATTTTTAAACAAATCAAGGGGTATTGAGGCAGAAATAAAACTTTGAAAAAAGATTGATGAAAATCCAAGATGGCTACCACCAGCGAATTTGCAGCAAAAATGGCAAAAATAAACAAAACTCAAAAATAAAAAATAGCAATTTGGGGTCTGGGGAGATGGAGGACCTGAACCTTACCCTCAGAAGCTGTGAGAAACAACTTTAAGTGTTCAGCAAGCCACCCCCAAATTCCCATAGGAAATAAAAGTGGTGTACTCAGTGTTTAAAACCTGTGACAAGGTCATCGAGCAAATTCCCAGGGGAAGGGTTTAGGAAGGGTGGCACACAGCATGCTGGCTCTACAAATCCACTAGAGTTTCTCTGTGAAGCAGTAGTCCGGTACCATGGGACTGCATCCTTTCTTCCGAAAGGGGACCACATGGAATGGGTCTCAAGGCACTGAAGCCACTGAGACAGCGAACTAAGTGTAAAAACAAGAAAAGAAGCAGTAAAGTGTTGGATTTCTACAACTACTGGATTGTGGGTTGGGATTGAACACTTAGCATATGGAATCCAGAAGGGACGTAACATTATGGGTATTGTTTTTGCGGAGGATCTTCTTCTAACTAGAGGTCTGCACGGGAACGGGGATCGTGGGAATCCTGCGGGTCCCATGGGAATCCCCCCCCTAACCCACGGGACTCCCACGGGGACCCCCCTCCAGCCAACGGGACTCTCACGGGAATGGAAGGCTTTGGAAGCAGGGTTCATCCATATAATATAATGGACACATCAGCCTTAGTAAAAGAGGGGGTTTATAAGTTAATTACCTGAACAGAAAACAAAAAAAGGGTTCCACCAAAGAGATTCCACAAGGAAAACAACAGCGCAAACACAAAAGAAACTGTGGAATTGATGATCCTGTCAGAAGTAATTGCTGCTTTTTATGGGGACGGACGGGGATGGAGGTAATTCCTTGTGGGGATGGGTGGGGACGGAGAGGATCCTGACGGGGATGGGTGGGGACAGAGAGGATCCTGGTGGGAACAGGTGGGGATGGAGAGAATCCTGGCGGGGACAGGCGGGGATGAGTGGGATTTCTGTCCCCGCGCAACTCTCTACTTCTAACAGAATTTCAGCATGCATTCTCCCACAATCTATGTCTTGGGCCCCAAACTGGAATATCTGCAACCTCTGAGGGAATTACAATAAGATCATGCTGCTGAGCTGCCTTAGTGCACTGAGTGGCTAACTGCATTGGACTGACCTAATGAACTAAAGAATTTTAGAAACATTTGGAATTCCTGTACCCTGCCACAATGTAAGATTAGCCATATCCACAACCAGGTCCAACTGGTTGAGGACATCAATTCAATTGTTTCTTTGTACTCACTATAGTGGGGCAGTAGTTTCAAAAGGTCATTGCTCTGTTCACCTTGCACTGGGATACCCCATTTTACTGGATAATCACATACTCTGAAGCTGTCTTATTTATACCCTGAATTTCATACATTTCCACATTTGTCTGATCTCCAGTAGAAGCTCTATTTGTAAAACTGATTCCAGCCCCTGCATCAAAACTACTTTATCCTGACCTTCTATAGTGCCATTAACATTATGGCAGCCACAAGTGCCCATTTCATGTTATGAGCAGATTAGACTTATTTGTCAGGGAGTGTCCCCATACCCCTCTTTACAGAGGCCGCCACAGCTGACTTCTACTTGCTGCGGAGAAGAGAAGCAATTATGGCCCCTTCAGACTAAGGTCCTTTACTCAATAGCCAGGTCAGAAGACCAAAGTGGTCCGGATCCTGAAGCGCAATCGGGCTCTGCATAAGCAGACAAAATTGACAGGGAAGTCTGAGGCCCTGATCCAGCTGCAGACAAACTAGGTCAGCATACCACAGATACCTCAGCCAGTCGGGCATTATGAGAGACATCGACCCCTATGAGCTGCAGTCCATCTCAGCAGACAGCCTATCATGGGCCACGGAAGAAAAACATGACCCTCTAGTGGCCAAGGCTGTACAAGTACGTCCAAGCCTTCACTGCCTGTTTTGCAACAGTGGCTGAAGAACCTATCTGCCTTTTTGTTGGCTGCCGATGCCATGAGGTCGAACGTGGGATGACCCCCAACGCTCTACTATGCAGTTGAACACTCTCTGGATAGGGACCACTTCCTGGGGACCAGAGTCTGGTGACTGAGGTAATCTGCCTAGACGTTGTCCACCCTGGCCCACATGTGTAGCTGAAAATGCCACGAGGTAGTTTTCTGCCCACCAAAAGAGAAGCTTGGCCTCTGTGCTCAGAAAAGTGTTCCTGGTGCTCCCCTGGCAATTGACGTAAGCTACTACCATGGTGTGGCCAAAAAAATAATAATAATAAATGCACAGCCCACTTCCAGAGAAGATACCCGAAATGGAGGAGATCCAGCTGAATTGCCCAAAGCTCTAGGCAATTGATCGATCACTTCTTCTCGGAGGTGGGACCATTGGCCCTGAACCAGACTGTCCAGACAAACAGTACCCCAGTTGAAGAGACTGGCATCCATTGTCAGAATCACCCACTCGAATATCCAGAGGGGAAGTCCCCTGGACAGGGAAAGGGGATGCAACCACCAGGCTAGACTGTGGCGAACCCCCGCTGAAGAAGGGAGTCGGGCATGCAATGGGTCCCATTGTGAACTCCAGCAGGGAAATAAGCGCTTCCTGTAGAGTGGGCAGGTGGGCTCTGGCCCAAGAAACCACGTCGATCATTGCCACCATAGACCCCAGGATCTGAAGATACTCCCAGGCAGTTGGGACCGGTGTGGTCAGAAAAATCCCTGATTAACTGGCGGAGCTTCTCCTGGCACGATGTGGGCAGGAACACCTTGTTCTGTCCCATGTGTACACGAACTCCCAAATATTCCAAGTCCTACGTTGGCTTGAGGTGACTCTTTCGGAAGCTGATCACCCAGCCCAGGTGCTGAAGAAGCTAGATGACTTGGTGAACCACCTGATGCCCCTCGGACTCCAATGGGGCCCTGATCCATCAGTTGTCTACATACATGTGGACCAGAACTCCTAGGGTTCGCAGTTGAGTTGCCACCACCATACCCAAGGTCCCAGGTGTTATCGCCATCCCGAAGGGCAGTACCGCAAATTAGTAATGCTGCTGCAGAACTTGGAACCACAAAAACCTCCTGTGTTTCGGAAAGATGCGAATATGGAAAGGCCTCTGTCAGATCCAGAGAAGTGAAGAATTCTTCTGGGGCTATAGATGTAATCACAGAGCATACTATTTCTATCCTAAAATAAGGAATCTTGAGAGCCGCATTGACCACTTCGAAGCCTCTCTTTGGCATGAAGTATACAGAGTATCTGCTGGAGCCTGAGTCACACTCCACTAAAGCCATAATGTCCAGCAACCTCTGGACAGTGGCTTCTACCTGTGTCTCCTTTTCTAACCTCTCTGCCAGAGAGTGCAGAAAAAACTCTGCCAGGGGCCAATGAAACTCAAGCTTGTAGCCTTCCTGAAGAACCTCAAAAAGCCAACAGTCTGAAGTAATGGCCCTCCATTCTGCCAGAAAAGCCGAAAGCCATCCCTGATCTGTGGAGCAGCTGCCAGAGGCCTGGCATCCGAACTATTTCTTAGAGTTTGCAGCTGGACAGCTCCCTGTAGACAGCAGGTGCCGGGAACCACTGAACATGTTTGGCTAATTGAGACAAACGTTGCCCTATGATCTCATAGTGCCGACAGGAACATCTGAAAGGATGAAAGCTAGGACACCTCGATCCAGAGAAGAGGGGGAGAGGTTCAGGGTCTATTATCTGGCAAACTAAACTAAACCTTAAGCTTATATAACGCATCTTCTCTATAAGGATAGAGCTCAACCTGGCAATAACTTGGGTTTACAGTCCTGCACACTGGCCATAAATTCATCCAGACCTTTGCCAAACAATTGCCTTCTGAAGGGCAATCTGCTTAGGGTTGCCTTAGAGGCCAAATCACCAGACCACTGATGGATCCATAGCATTCTATTTGCCAAGATGGAGTACGCCGACAGTCGTACAAGGCATTCACCATATAATCCACCCCAGAGAACAGAAAGGCAAGATCCCAGATCATGGCGGAGCTTTGAATGACAAGCTCTGGCCACAAAAGAAGAGTCTGCTGTCGCTTTCAGCTTAGCAGCCACTGAGTCAAAGAGGTGCTTGAGGACAAAGTCCACTCTGCAGTCCTGAGTGTCCTTCAGCACTACCCCCCACAATCACTGTGAGACATGTGTGCTTAGTGACCTATGCCACTGAGGAATCAACTTTCAGGGATGCAAAGCGTCAACATGGTTCTGGCACATTTCAAGGGACCCCCTTAGGCATCTCCCATGTGTCTGTGAGCATCTTGACATGGTCCAGATGATCATGGAAAATGGCAGACTGCGATTTCTCGCTACTCATAAGAGAAAACTCTGCAGAAGCAGACTGACCAACCTCCAACTTCAACTCCTGGAGGGACGCAAATCAAATCCACCAGGGAAGCAAGTTTGAAAAAATCTCCGCACTGTGGGATCCTCATCGAGATTTAGGGTCTCACTAGGATCCTGGAGATCCGCGAGTGCTGCAACATCCCCCATGGTGAGAAAAAGCATGGTCAGAGCATCCAGGTCATCCACATCATCAGCTGGCAAAAATAAAACCTGGGACACCTCGGTGAGACTGGGTCCAATACCCGTCTCTTTAGATGAGGTAATCCCTGTGGATTGTGTATTTTTCATTGCCAAATAAGCCTGAGACATGTTAATAAATGGCAGGGAAAACCCATTTTCCGAGATGGGAACCAGCTCCTGTGGACACTTCTTAGAACTTATAGAGGACTTGTGTGTTTTTGATGACAAGTTGTGGCTGCGGGGCCCGCTCTCAACTTTTTAGGGGGCACCCTGGCTGGAAAGAGCGGCAGAACCACCTTCAAGGGTTGAAGGAACTTGAGCTGATGAGATTTCACCCCTTCCTGCGCTATAGTGCATATGGAAAATGGCCGCTAACTGAATTTGGGCCAATGAGATTTCACTCCCTCCCGCACTGCACATGGGAAATGGCTACTAACCTGACAACCATCCAGGGCAAATAGGGCATGAATCCACAAAATCTTGCCCTGAGGTGACCATTTGAGAGGTTTTCTTGCACAAAGCTTGTAGATGGAAAAAATAGCTTTAAATTTAAATCAGGAAAATCCAAGATGGCCACCATGGGTGTAACAGGAACCACTCTTACTAACCACTATGTCCCAAATGTAAAACACAGGGGTCCTCAAAGACACTGCAAGGCCGTACACCCCACCCACACACATGGGCTTACACATACACAATCCGAGCTCGGGTGGGTGGGTGTACGGCCTTGCAATGTCTTTGAGGCTCGGGTTGTGTATATGATCCCATGTGTGTGCGGGGTGTATGGCCTTGCAGTGTCTTTGATGTCCCCTGTGTTTCCTTTTGGGACATAGTGGTTAGTAAGAGTGATTATATGTGTCCTTTCTTTAGTGAGTGTGTACTGTAATAGGAACCCCCAGAACACAGCGAGTTTTAGATTTTAAGGGTGGGGGTAGGGCTCACTTCCAAACTTCCCAAAATCCACTTTTGAAAACCCCCAAAATTGCTAAAATAGGCTGTCAGCCCTGCACTCACCATGCCATAAGATGCTGGAAACTGCAGGAAAGGAAGCTGAAACGGATTACAGGGAGATCCTTTCCCCTCAACAAGCATGCATACTGGACTGGTCTTCTGACTGCCCCTCTGGCCCGATACCAACAGCCAGAGACCTCTGCCACCACCAAACACCCCTGTGGATACAACCAGGCGGAGGAACACAGTCAGCTCTGATCCCATACACACCTCTATGGAGCCACGCAGCCTGAGCTGACTCACTAGCAGATGAACCTTGGGTGAGCAAGCTCCTAAGGAAACGTTCTCTGAGCCTCAATCTGAAAGTGCAGGCTGTTCAGAGGGTGCAATGCCAGCAAAGTTTGCGATCTCCTGCAATCAGAGCTGTCCCTGCGGGGAACCTCTGCAGTACAAAGGTGCAAAGCGTGATCAAAAAGACCGAGTTTAAATCAAAATAAACACGAAAAGAGACAAGCTCCAACTGTCCAGTTTGTAGGAATGTAACTGGAGTCCTGGGGGGGGGGCAATACTGAGGTAGCAGAGGAGGGACTGAAAACATCCTGTAAATGATGCTACCTACAAACTGTCTAGCGACTATAGAAGCATAACCCATTTGTCCAAGAATAGGGCAGGATTGTGCAAGAATTGCACGGTATGTCTTATCCTGTTCCCATTTAATTTTCTCTTTCTAATTCTTCTTTTTGGGCTTTGAGTTCATGGAAAGGAATGTAGCTGGAGGATTTTCTGTAACTACCTCTGTCATCCCTCTCCACAATATCTGCCCTCTATATGCTGTGTGAGGTTTTTCTGTATTAGAACATAAGAATTGCCATACTGGGACAGTTCAAAGATCCATCAAACCCAGTATCCTGTTTCCAACAGTAGCCAACCAAGGTCCCGAGTACCTAGCTAGATTCCAACTAATAAAACAGAAAAGAACACATTACTCCAGTTTTGTGGGGGTCTACATTGGTTATCAATCAAGTCAAGAATCAGCTTTAAGATATTGTTTAATTTATCAAATCTTGAATAATGATGATCCTGCAACTCCAGCTATTTCACTTCATTTATATAAACCTTTGAGATTAGTTTACTGAGATTCTATATTGTACTGTATATTGAAGGAACATGAAGGTTGAATAATCTTATTCTAGTGCAATGTGACTAGTGGTTCTGAACACTAAGGGGGTAATAATAAAAAAAAACATCTAAAAAGTGTCCTAAATGGCTACTTGGACGATCAAAAAGCCTGATCATCCAAGTACCCATAACCAAAGTTGGTTTTTAGACGTATCTAAAAACAGCTTAGGCCTTTCCCCTGCCACTAAACGCACAGAGAGAAAAGAGGTGTGTTTAGAGGAGGGGAAAGGGCGGTCAGTGGGCGGGAGGTGGGCCGACCTACACCTAGGCATACAACAGGTATAACTTAAACATTAACAGGTTGCCTAGTCGGCACCAGTGGCGTACTAATAGGGGGCGGGGGGGGGCAGTCCGCCTCGGGTGCAAGCCCTGAAGGGGTGCTCCCGGTCCAGTTCTCCCCCCCTGCGCTGGGTGTCACGTCTGGAAACAGCCTGCAGCAAGATCGCAATGCCAGCGATCTTTGCTTGCTTCGGATGTTTCCTCCGCCGCGGTCCCGCCCCTCCTCTGCTGCCCTGTGAACTTCAATAAGATAAGTTGCTCAACATTTCATATTCTGCTCTTTTCACTGGTTTTCAGCATTATATCTGCTTAATTTCTCTTCTCCTCCCTGTTTCTTACTTTAAAAAAAACAAAAAAATAAACCCTTCTCTTTCCTCTGTTAAATCTTATTTCCTCTTCCTCTTCCTTATTTCCTCGCAAACCATCTGATCCCATCTGCACAAGCCGCAATTATGATTTTATATTGAACGTATTTTATTAAAGTATAAAAAGAAACAATATTCTGAACAATTGTGATTTTATAAATACAAATATACAGAGCACGGACCAACAAAGCCCCTGTCTCCCCTCCCCTTCACATATATCCCCTCTACTATCAAGAAAACTGAACAAGCCAAGTTATTATAGAATGCTACATAGAAATATCATGCTAACAGAATACTGCAGTCCCCAGTTATGTCTCTAGCAGGATATATATTTCAAATCTGATATATTCTAATGACAAAATAGAAATAAAATTATTTTTTTCTACCTTTTGTTGTCTCTGGTTTCTACTTTCATCTTCTTTTCACTCTTTTCCTTCCAGCATCTGCCTGTTCCATCCAATGTCTGCCCTCTACCCCTTCCATATGTATCTGACTTCTTTCTATGCCCCTCTTCCCTGTCCATCCAGCCTGTTCCTCCTCTCTCCTTTTTACATCATTCATTCCAGCTTCACTGCCTTCTTCATTTTTATCTCTCCTACACCAGATCTAGCATCTTTATCCCTCTCTCATTTCTCTGCTGACCCCTTTCCATTATCAATGTCTCTCTACTTTCTCATTCCTCTCTCTCCCCTTTCCCTCATCTGATCTCTCCATTCCACCCTGACCCCCTTCTCCTCCTGTAATCTCCCTGCCAGCTGTTTCCTTCCTTTTTTCTTTCTCCCTTCCCTCCTTCCTTTTTTCCCCTTCTCCCTTCCCTCCTCCCTCTATCCAACATTAACTCTCTTCCCATCCCTTTCCCTCCTCTCCTCCCAGCAGCATCTCTCCTTCTTATCCCTTCCCTCTATCCAACATTAACTCTCTTCCCATCCCTTTCCCTCCTCCCCTCCCAGCAGCATCTCTCCTAATTCTCTCCAAGTCCAGTAACAGCTCTCTCTTTATCCAGCAGCTTCCCAGCCGCCTACAGTGGCTTCCTCCCCTTCCAGCAGCTCTCAGTACTTGCCTGCAGGAAGTTGCCGGTAAATCACTGCCCTGGCAAGTAGGAGAGCTGGTGGGAGGGGAGACAGCCACTGTGAAGGCTCCCCAGGATCTTGCTCGCACACGCTGACCATCTCCCTTCACCTGCACCTGTATCTGCAGCTCTCTCCATTCTACTCGCGACTTCCCCGCAGCCCTCTTCAGCAACTCGGCAGGGGCGGTGATCAAGACAGGCTGCCGACATCGGGACCTTCACTCTCTGAGTCCCGCCTATTTTGTTTCAACTTCCTGTTTCCTAACAGGCGAGACTCAGAGAGGGAAAGCCCCAACGTTGGCAGCCTGTCTTGATCGCCTGAGGCTGGGAGGAACATTAGTCGGGAGGAACCGCAGTCCAGTGGCGTACCTAGGATATGTGGCACCCGGGGCCCATCACTTTTTGACACCCATGTAAAAAAATATTTTTTGTAATGACCATGAAACGGAATAAATGGTCAGAATAGAAACAGGTAGTGAAAATTTTCTTATATTCCAAACATAACATAACATAAATTATGTCTGAATTGTTATGACATCAGAAGTACATATGGAGTAGTTGCAGGTGATGCTTGGGACAGTTCTGATTGTGTTAGTTCGGTTTTATGTGTTTTTTGAAAAGAAGGGTTTTTATTTCTTTTTGAAGGTTTTGTAGTCTGTGGTCGAGGTCAATAGGTTGTAGAGTTGGGGGTCGAGTGTTGCAGCTCGAATAGCTAGGAGATTGTCGAACAGTTTTTTTCTTTTGACGTTTTTGGTTGGAGGGTGTGTGAATGGTGCATGAGTTCTCCTATGTCTGTTTGAGGTGGATTGAATTATTTAGCTGAAGAAATTAGTTATCCCCTCATCCCACACACATTAATTCTCTTCCATTTTTGTTCCCATTATTAAAAACACTGATAAGTTCCCAGAAAAAAAATACATTAAAATAAAAAGTGAAAACAAAGGCCCCTACAGATGAGAACATAACATAAGAATAGCCTAACTGGGTCAGACCAATGGTCCATCATGCCCAGTAGCCCATTCTCATGGTAGCCAATCCAGGTCACTAGTACCTGGTCAAAACCCAAAGAGTAGCAACATTCCATGCTACCGATCCAGGGCAAGCAGACACTTCCCCCATGTCTTAATAACAGATTATGGACTTTTCCTCCAGGAATTTGTCCAAATCTTTCTTAAAACCAGCTACACTATCTGCTTTTACCATAACTTCTGGCCACTTCATTTTTAAGTTTAGATCTTTCCTTTCAAACAGAGACCTTTCTAGATGTCAAATACAGCACAAGGAAACTTCACATGGACTTAGCTGTGCAGGAAATGTGAATCTCCTCACACACCCACCATATAGTGCAATAATGTGCAAAGGTCTGTTTTTTTCTTTTGATCACTACATAGCCTAATGCCACACAAGCAGCGCTGTTACAAACATATTCTGTAGGTCAATGCTAAGGATAACAAAGTTTCCTTCCTTGGACCAGAAGGAGATACTGATAAACCACTGGAAGAGATCCCACAACAACACCCAAAGACCCACTCAGTGTGTGAACCAGTTGAGTGGAGTGGACTAACTGGGGGGTGGAAATGGGCCCGGAGTTTGCTCAGCAGAATTTCCCAGACCACCTCTTCCTCTCAACACATTGACACGCTGCCACCACCACCACTAGGAACACCTCACTGGGTAGGCCAGCTATGCTATAAACTTTATAAAACACATTATTATATTTTCTTATAAAGCACATATTTTAACTGAGCTCTCTGACATCCTCAGCCTTTCCATTCACAAAAATAGAAGGAAGAAAAGTTCCCATTTCCTGCTGTCTCATGTCCCCGGCCTATACAATATTTTTTTTCTGCAGACCCTTCAAAAGTCTGACCAAATCCTCGTTTCACTTGCACTATAAAGTACTGAGGATGCCATCTCTCCCCAATCCCAGGTCCTAAAGTCTAAGACAGTAGCGCAAACTAATGCTGCCAGATTCAGGAAAAAAAATTTCGATTCGATTTAGCCTACTGAATTGGTTTTTCAATTCGATTTTCCTGCCCAGTTGGGTGATTTTTTTCAAAAATCCTGGTGGGTTTTATAGCTTTTTCACCCCCTTTGGCTTCTCCTAACCACACTGGCGCTGTGGTGTAAATAAAATAAAGAAACAAAAAGGACTTTTCCTCTCTCTGTTAAATCCTAGCTCACGTTTGTAGTCCAACACCAGCTCTGGCAGGATACACATTTCAAATCTGACATATTGTAATCACAAAACAGAAAATAAAATTAATTTTTCTACCTTTTGTTGTCTGGTTATATTTCAAATCTTGTTGGTCCAAGGCTCTGGTTTTCTTCTGATAACTTGCTTGCCAGGGTCTCCTTCTTTCTTCTTTCTGCATGCTAACCATCCATCTGCCAACTCTGTCCTCCCTTTCCATTTCCCTTCCCTCCCCAGGAAGTCTGGTATCTTTCCTTTTTTTCATCTCCCTCCACAGATCCACCTTTTCTTAACTACCCTTTCATCCGGCATCTCTCCCTCCTTCCCCACCAACCAAGAGTCCACCATCTCTCCCTTTCTTTTCTCAATTACCCTCCTATCCAGTATCTATCCCTCCTCCACACCATCCCTTGTGTCCAATTTCTCTCCCTTTCTGTTCCTTCCCTCCCTAAATCGCATGGTCCATCATCTCTCTCCCTCTCCTCTATTTTCAGACCCATTATTTCTTCCCCCCCTCCCCAAAGTTTGGCATAAGCACATCTCTTTGAAAACCCCCTTCCCTCCATGTACTTCTAAACCAGGGTCCCCCCCAAAGGCCTGTCCCCCCTTAAAGGTCTGCCTGTCCCCCCTTGAAGGCCTGTCCCACCCCCTTGTAGGCCTGTCCCCCCCTTGAAGGCCTGTCCCCCCCCCTTGAAGGCCTGCCAGCCTGTCCCCCCCTTGAAGGCCTGTCCCCCCTCTTGAAGGCCTGCACCCCCTTGAAGGCCTGCACCCCCCCAAAGGCCTGTCCCCCCCTTGAAGGCCTGTCCTACCCCCTTGTAGGCCAGTCCCACCCCCTTGTAGGCCTGTCCCACCCCCTTGTAGGCCTGTCCCCCCCTTGAAGGCCTGCCTGCCTGTCCCCCCCACCTTGAAGGCCTGTCTTACCCCTTTGTAGGCCTGTCCCACCCCCTTGTAGGCCTGTCCCACCCCCTTGTAGGCCTGTCCCCCCCCTTGAAGGCCTGCCACCCCCCCTTGAAGGCCTGTCCCTCCCCCTTGAAGGCCTGCACCCCCTTGAAGGTCTGCACATCCCCCGAAGGCCTGTCCCCTCCCCCTTGAAGGCCTGCCTGTCCCCCCCCTCCCTCTTGAAAGTCTGCCTGCCAGCCCACCCCAACCTGAAGGCCTGATGCCCCGACCCACCCCGAAGGACCGCTCGCCCCCCTGGCCTCCCCGCACCACCTATGAAGCAGCCCGCAGCAAGATCGCGATGTCAACGATCCCTGCGCTGCTTGTGCGCTGCTTCCTGCGCCGTGGTCCCACCCCTCCTCTGACATCAGAGGAGGGGCGGGACCGCGGTGCAGGAAGCAGCGCCCAAGCAGCTCAGGGATCGCTGACATCGCGATCCTGCTGTGGGCTGCTTCATAGGTGGTGCAGGAAGGTCAGTGGGGCGAGCGGTCCTTCGGGGGTGGGGGGGACTGAACGGCAAGGCTGGACCGCCCCCCCTTAGTACGCTACTGCCGCAGTCGGCAGGAAATTTAACTGCCAACTGGATCTCGCCGGCCCTGCGCAGACCAGCAGAAATTTTCTGCGGACCGGCGGTTGAAGAACTGTGTTTTAGGGTAGCCACTAATTTGTTATAGAACCTGCATTTCTGTTTAAAATACTGTGTTTTAGGTGGTATAGAGCCTATATTTCTGACTTACTAGTTTTTAGCCATTGTGTCTGATTAGGTGGAGAAGGGAGGGACTCTGTTTTACTTCTAAGGTTAATTGCATTATCTTTGGGACATTGCTGTGAACAAGGCTGCCCTGTGAACTTCAATAAGATAAGTTGCTCAACATTTCATATTCTGCTCTTTTCACTGGTTTTCAGCATTATATCTGCTTAATTTCTCTTCTCCTCCCTGTTTCTTACTTAAAAAAAAACAACAAAAAAGCACAAAAAAATAAACCCTTCTCGTTCCTCTGTTAAATCTTATTTCCTCTTCCTCTTCATAGGATTAAGGGTAAGACTTATAGTCCCACCATATATAGAGACCCAAATAATCAGGACTACTCAAATAAAGTCACTTCACAACCAATCAAGATGACCTTTATTCTATGCAATCACTGTGGCGCTTTAATTCCAAGACATACTATTTGGAGGCTTAAGGCTTGCCCCATCTGTCTTCAACTTGCTAGTATTAAGAAGGAGCTCTGCACTCTTAAACAGGAATTGAATACAATTAAAACAGCTTTCATCACTCCACAAAATCATACCAACTTACCACCTCTACCTCAAAGAATAAAACAGCCCAGGAATAAATGGGTCACAGTAGGCTCAGGAAGACTGCGACATGTAACACAGAAACATCCACCTTCACAAATATTACCTCTACAGAATTCCTTCGCTCCACTAGTGCACTGCGATACTCAAGAAAACAGAAGGGAGGTGGGACTGGAACCAATGAAGGTAACTCAAGAGAGCAAGCACACCCTAAGCACAAATAAAAAGGCCAAAAACAGAAAACTATTACTGTTGGGGGATTCTATCATCAGAGGCATTAACCTTGGAACACAAGGCGAGGAGACCAAAATAGTGAAATGTCTTCCAGGATCCTCAGCTACCTGGAGTTCCAGGCAAATACAGACTATAATTAAAGAAGAAACTAAGGATTTTAACACTAATGTTGTCATCTATCTGGGAACAAATGACCTGGCCAACAACTCCACACTTGCAGCACAGAAAGCTTTTCGGGAGCTTGGTGAGGGCGTGAAACCTTTTGTAAACACTTTAGCTTTTTCTGAAATACTGCCTGCATATGAAAAGGGAGAGCAAAGAGTGAAAAACACAGAGGACTTTAATAGATGGCTCAAAGCCTGGTGTCATCAAGAAGGCTTCAGGTACATAGGAGGATGGGGAAATACATGGAAGGACAAGAAGCTATATTGCACTGATGGGCTACATATTACTACAGCAGGAAAAAGAAACCTTGCAGAGAAATTTAGACAATATTTTTCTAGGCATTTAAACTAGAAGGTGGGGGTGGTGTATATACGAAGGACAATTATAGAGACCACCCACGGCAAAAGAAAAGATGTGATAGTAGTAAAGACTGCAACATAAGCAATATCAGCAACTCATTTCTTAGTATTGCAACGGAAAGTGAAACGAAACAAAAATCCATACGAAAAAGGAGATCATCGCTGAAAAATAGCTGGAAAGCGATGACCACAAATGCTCGCAGTCTAAGCAACAAAGTTCATGATCTGCAAGCCCTGATGTTAGAGGCAGATCTAGATATTGTCGCTATCACAGAGACATGGTTCAGTGAATCATATGGATGGGATGCAAACATACCGGGATATAATCTTTTTAGGAAGGACAGAGGCTCTGCTCAGACAAATGGTGACAGAAACCACAAGGGAAAAAGCGATATTGGATCTGGTCCTCACAAATGGAGAGTGTATCTCTAATGTTCGAGTGGGTGCTCACCTGGGAAGTAGCGATCATCAAACGGTTTGGTTTGATATAACGGCTAAAGTGGAGAGCGGCCGCACGATACTTAAAGTCCTAGATTTCAAACGTACGGACTTTAATACTATGGGAGAGTACCTGAAGAAAGAGCTGTTAGGATGGGAGGATATAAGAGAAGTGGAAAGACAGTGGTCTAAGCTGAAAGGAGTGATAAAAATGGCTACGGACCTTTATGTGAAGAAAATCAATAAAAACAAGAGAAAAAGGAAAATTCAATGCAAAGAAATACAGAGTAATGCATTTGGGGA
Organism: Geotrypetes seraphini; assembly: GCF_902459505.1. Classification (NCBI taxonomy): domain Eukaryota; kingdom Metazoa; phylum Chordata; class Amphibia; order Gymnophiona; family Dermophiidae; genus Geotrypetes; species Geotrypetes seraphini. The sequence continues at coordinate 103,623,755 of NC_047088.1, read as the reverse complement.
TTAATAATAGGAAGGAACCATATATGCTGGGAGGAGAGAAGCTGATATGCACGGACGGGGAGAGGGACCTTGGGGTGATAGTGTCCGAAGATCTAAAGGTGAAAAAACAGTGTGACAAGGCAGTGGCTGCTGCCAGAAGGATGCTGGGCTGTATAAAGAGAGGCGTAGTCAGTAGAAGGAAGAAGGTGTTGATGCCCCTGTACAGGTCATTGGTAAGGCCCCACTTGGAGTATTGTGTTCAATTTTGGAGACCGTATCTGGCGAAGGACGTAAGAAGACTTGAGGCGGTCCAGAGGAGGGCGACGAAAATGATAGGAGGCTTGCGCCAGAAGATGTATGAGGAAAGACTGGAAGCCCTGAATATGAATACCCTAGAGGAAAGGAGAGACAGGGGAGATATGATTCAGACGTTCAAATACTTGAAGGGTATTAACGTAGAACAAAATCTTTTTCAGAGAAAGGAAAATGGTAAAACCAGAGGACATAATTTGAGGTTGAGGGGTAGTAGATTCAAAGGCAATGTTAGGAAGTTCTACTTTACAGAGAGGGTGGTGGATGCCTGGAATGCGCTCCCGAGAGAGGTGGTAGAGAGTAAAACTGTGACTAAGTTCAAAGAAGCATGGGATGAACACAGAGGATCTAGAATCAGAAATAATATTAAATATTGAACTAAGGCCAGTACTGGGCAGACTTGCACGGTCTGTGTCTGTATATGGCCGTTTGGTGGAGGATGGGCTGGGGAGGGCTTCAATGGCTGGGAGGGTGTAGATGGGCTAGAGTAAGTCTTAACAGAGATTTTGGCAGTTGGAACCCAAGCACAGTACAGGGTAAAGCTTTGGATTCTTGCCCAGAAATAGCTAAGAAGAAAAAATTAAAAAATTTAAATTGAATCAGGTCACGGCAGTTCTGGTAGAGGAGTGATGGAATCGCGGTAGGGGAGATGAGACATCTCTCCTGCTGTGATCCATCACCCCCCCCCCCTCACGATTAACATTGGGCCAGGAGAGAGCCCAAGCTCTCCTGGCCCCGGCGACCCCCCCGCGACTGGCTTGGGCCAGGAGGGAGCCCAAGCCCTCCTGGCCCCGGCGACCATCCCCCCAGTGACTGGCTTGGGCCAGGAGGGAGCCCAAGCCCTCCTGGCCACGGCGACCACCCCCCCGCAACTTGTTCAGGCCAGGAGGGAGCCCAAGCCCTCCTGGCCACGGCAACACCACCCCCCCACGACTGGCGGGCCAGGAGGGAGCCCAAGCCCTCCTGGCCCTGGTGACCACCCCCCCCCGTGACTCGTTCAGGCCAGGAGGGAGCCCAAACCCTCCAGGCCCCGGCAACCCCCTACCCCCACCCCCCACTACAATATGGGCAGGAGGGATCCCAGGCCCTCCTGCCCTCGACAGAACCCCCCTCCCCCCAATGATCGCCCCCAGAACCCCGATCACCCCCCCCCACGCCAACCCGCGGACCCCCCGGCCTACCCCATGACCCCCCACCTCCCTTCCCCGTACTTTTTTTTAAGTTGGCCGGACAGACGGGAGCCAAACCCTCCTGTCCGGCAGGCAGCCACCGGCAGAATGGAGCCGGATTGGCCCATCCATCCCAAAGGCCTGCCCACAGGGTTTGGGCTCCCTCCTGGCCCATTCATGTAGCGGAGGGGGGGTCGCCGGGGCCAGGAGGGCTTGAGCTCCCTCCTGGCCCGAACGAGTCACGGGGGGGTGGTTGCTGGGGCCAGGAGGGCTTGGGCTTCCTCCTGGCCCAAGCCAGTCGTGGGGGAGTGGTCGCCGGGGCCAGGAGGGCTTGGGTTCCCTCCTGGCCCAAGCCAGTCATGGAGGGGAGGGTTTCTGGGGCCAGGAGAGCTTGGGCTCTCTCCTGGCCCGATAATCGGCGGGGCAAGAGGGCTTGGGCTCCCTCTTGCCCCGATATCGTCGGGGGTGCCGTGTTGGCCGGGGCAAGAGGGCTTGAGCTCCCTCTTGCCCCGATGTTGTTGGAAGGGGGGGTCGTGGTTTGACATGGCAGGAGGGCTTGGGCACCCTCTTGTCTGGATGGTTGTGGGGGGGGGGGATTCTGTAACCGGTGTTGTTTTTGACAGACACCGGTTACAGAATCTAGCTTATAGGCGAAGGACTGGCTCCTCCTTCGCCTAAAAGCCCCTCTGTTGGGCGTTTGGGGCTTAGGCGTTTTTTGTTTCATTATGGCTGAAAAGTGTAGATGTAGTGTGGGTGTACTTTTAGATGTAGTGGTGATTGGACGTTTAGGCAGAGGAAGGCCATAATCAAAACAAGGACTTTTGGTTTGGTTATGGACACTTTCTCTGCTTCTGCATTGAACGTTTAAGGACTTAGGCCAAAAGGGGACTTAGACGCTTTTTTTGATTATGCCCCTCCACGGTTTTGCATTTGAACCCATAAGTTGCTTGCAGAATGATGTCTGTCATCCTTTGAACTCTGTCTTCTTCCCAGGGAGTTGCTCCTGCCCCCTCAGTTTGTTGTTTTTTTTCCCTACAAGCAAGTTGCTCAGAAGTGTTAATTTATTTTTTGGACCACCCTAATGCACACAGACAGAATGGGGATGGTTGAGTAAGAGGAAGAAAATGTTGGAGATTCAGTGCTGAGAAGGTAGGAGACAAAAGTGAAGGTGAGGTGATTAATTTGGAAGGTGGGCAATGTAGTCTTGAGAAATGTAGTGGTTTGAGATGGACAAAGATTAAGATAAGTCATTAAGATGAGAAAGTATACTGGAGCCATGGAAACGAGTAGAAATAGCACAGTTACTTATCTGTAACAGGTATTATCCAGGGACAGCAGGCAGATATTCTCAAGGATGGGTGATGTCATCCACAGAACCTGGTACGGACAGTGCATAAGTGTACTGTCATTTTAATTTCTTAGACATTTCAAGACTGCCTATACAGCACATGCACAAGTACCTTCCCACCTGATGTCAGCTCATGGGACCATCAGTTCAATAAACAAGCTAAGCCAACTAGAGGGTGAGGGAAGTTTGTGAGAATATCTGCCTGCTGTCCCTGGATAATACCTGTTTATAAGTAACTGTGCTTTATCCCAGGACAAAAAGACAGCATATTCTCATAGATGGGATTCCCTAGCTACTAGGAATGGGATGGAGGGAGTTGGCAATTAATAGAGAATACGTTTTTTGGTTTTTTATAGGCAAAACAGTTTTTATTGATGATAAAACATAATAAACAACATTGATCAGCAAACTCCATAACAAGAACAAGGCATCCTACTCCAATACAGAAGAATTGGGTTACAACATAGCAAACATTTTATAAAGGTACAAGATAACCCCACCCTCCCCATCCCACCTCACCCTAGAATCCCCATCCCACCTCACTTTAGAAACTCTATGTATTACAGAGATCAGAGCAATCCAGGCACCTGTGTTCTTATGGTCCCTGGAAATCACAAACGTGCCCTCCCCATACAATAACTAAATATAAAGAAACCTGTTCCCATTTCCATATATCAAATGAATAGACATGAGGAATTCTCAACACAGAATAACAGAGCCCCCATGGTATCCCCATGTCCACCCCCTCCTGCCGCAAAACTTCTAGTGAATGTGGTGGTAATTCAGACCAGAATATGGGTCCAAAAGAACAAGTCTACAAATTAGCTTGAGTGAGGACAAGGCTCCAAAGCCAAGCCGAGAGTGTCATTGCATATGGTTCCCAGACAGACCAAAACCTTTTATTGCGTTTGTTACCCCTGCATCTTTAGCTTCCAAAACAGCAACTGGTGCATCTGAATTTTCCATTGCCAAAGCGTGGGAGGAGTAGATTGTACCTATTACTGCATAATACATTTCTTGCCCACAATGCACGCTTTTTGTAATAAAAGGCACCGCTCTTTAGGTCGCCTACACATGGCTTTAAGGTGTCCAAACAGGACCTCCATTGGAGTGGGATATATAGAAGTCTGAAAAATCTGTCCCAGAAAATCATCAAGGGCTACCCAAAATCCCTGTGTGGCCAGACCTTCCCATAAAGCATGAGTTAACATATTAGTGGCAAAAGCACATTTAATACAAGTAGCAGAGAGGATTCCACCAATATGATATAATTGTACTTGAGACATGTAGGCCTTCAAAAGAACACGAAAGTGACTATCGCAATATCGAGCATCACAGACTGTGATAGGAATGTGTCGTAAAGCTGTGTGTAAGTCTTTCTCTGCCATAGGAAGAATCAATTCCAAGGGCCAAGCCGATGCTATAGCGGAACAACATTTAGGGGGCATAATCCGAATAAGAGCCCAATGCAATCCAGAGATGGATATGGGCATATGTTGAATGGAGGAAAAGAAGGCCACAATTTTTTCAGTGGCTTGCAATGTACAATTAGATTTAAAGACTTAATGTAATGTGATAGATGAATGTAGGCATACCAGTCACTCGTCCAAATGCCACTTCCGGTTTGCAGTTGTTGAAAAGAATGAATGGCGCCCTCCTGTCAAAAAATCCACCACTTTGGCAAATCCCATAGAGGTCCATCTCTCAAAGGATCTATGCTGAAGACCAGGGAGAAATTGAGTTTCCTACAATTGGAAGTATGTCAGTATTCCCTGGATTACAGTGCAAGCAAGGAAGAAGAAACCTCCATGCCCCTCTAGCTGCCGTTAACAAGACATGTTTGCAAAATTGTTTAGGGATAAGTTTCAAAGGGGCATGTAACAAAAATATTGAATGTAGTGGATGAAAGATCTTGCTCCAATGTCCAAGAGGTAAAATTCTCGGTTCCCAGTTACCAATCTCGAAGATGTCAAAGAAGACACGCCATATTATAAATTTGCACATGAGGAAGACCCAAACCCCCCTGTTGCCATACAAATAATCTGATCGGAGCTTGGGCTTTCTATCATTCCAACAGAAAATACTAAGCAGGCTCTGTAAGTAACGCAAATCCTTGCCCAAAAGAAGTATCAGCAAAGATTGCAGTACATAGAGCCAGCGCGGGAATACAATCATGCGATACACGCTGATGCGGCCGTATAATGATAAAAGAGTATGCTGCCATGATGTGAACCGTTGTTTTGTATGTTGTAATAATAGGGGTATATTGTATTTATAGAGATGTCTCGGTTTCATAGGCAACTGCATGCTCAAGTAGGTGAAATACGTCCTTGGCCCATCTCAAGGGAAAAGTGCCCTGCCATTGTGTCTGTATCTGAGGTTGAGAAGCAAGGCATTCCGATTTGTCCATGTTTAATTTAAAGCCAGAAAACGATCCATATTCTTTAAAAAGCAATCTATGAGCACCAGCAGGCCCACCTCCAGATTGGAGATATGCATCAATAAATCATCTGCATCACCATGATCTCTGGAGTATGTTGGATATCCCTTAGAAAGGGATCTAGTGATAACACAAATAGTAAAGGAGATAATGGACAACCCTGCCATGTGCCCCGTTGAATAGGGAAAGCCTTCGATTATCCCATTAACAAAATGATGCCTGCAGATTATAATATAAAGTATAAAGTGCTTCTACAAACCAACCTTGTATGCCATACTGAAGTAACAGTTTAAAAAGATAGAGCCAATGTACTCTATCAAATGCCTTTTGGGCATCAAAGCTTATTAATAGGTTATGATTTCACCTAGCCTGCACTGCCTCCAAAGACGCTAATATTGTTTGAAATGTTTTTTTTACCGCATACCATTTTCTTACAAATCCAATTTGGGACTGTCAATAAATGGGGTAAGAGTTTGGCCAATCAATTGGCGAGGATCGTTGATAATTGTTTATTCTCAAAGCACAACAGAGAGATAGGCATCTGATAGGAAGCCAGGTGAACGGGGCCTTACTGAGTTTGGGGAACACTATAATAATAATAATAATTTATTTCTTATATACCGCTATACCAGAAGTTCGAAGCAGTTTACAACAAAAGTACATACAATCAATTTAAAATACAAACTGAAGAGAAGTTTACAATCTTAAGTGTAATAAAGTCTATAAAAATACATCTTTTAAAATCAAAAATTAAGATAATAACATAGTTTAAATGAAACAGTGGTAATTAAGGAAAGGCCACTGATAAAATCGTAGTAAATTAAGGCTGTAGAAATTCAAGTAAGTTATGGCCATAGACATGATTTAGGATTGAAACTTGTCAAACAGATGTGTCTTCAATTGTTTTCTGAAGTGGCTTTACATAAGACTGGTAGCCTCCCATATAAGATAGCCCGATTAAATGCCACAGTTAAAGGACAAGCAATTTTATCCTGTAATATTTTGAAAAATTCAGCTTTGTAACCATCTGGTCTTTCCACTTTAAAGAGAACCCCTTTAGTGATGGCCCAGATAACCTCCTCTTCAAGTATTGGTCGATTCAGACTTTGTAATTGAGTGCGGTTTAGCCTAGGCAAGTCTATATTGTTTGAATAGATATCCAGATCAAGACCCGCATTAACTAGGTCAGCAATATACAGTGTAGCAAAGGTGACAGGTCAAATGCGCGCAAGACAACAGCGCGCGGACAAAACCGCCAAGACAAATCAGCGCAAAGATTACAGCGCGCATAGATAACACCGCGCAAGACAATTGTGCGCAGGGATAACTCAGCGCAACCACAATTCAACGTGCCTCAAAATGACGCGTGGCGAAGGAAGGGCACGCACACTTGCAGCACGTTAACACGTCATCACGGCGCACTTTCAGCACGTTAACATGTATGGTTCCCTTGCCTCTTTGTGCTTTGAATATAAATCACGTGAATGCATTTTCGTTACTATAGTTACGTTTCCTCCTTATATATGTGCTCAGAACAGCCTGCCTTCCTTCTTTTCGCTGCCTGACCGTGTCCGTTATAGGTAAAGCTCTGGTTTTGCTAGAACTTGCTCTATAACAGATATTTGTCTTGCGTGGATTTTATTCACCCCTCATGAGAGCAACACTACTTCCAGATTTCACATTTCTTTATTTCCAGGTATGTTTATATTTTGGGTTCACGCGCACGATACATTTTTATGTCATTACTTTTGAAGGCTATACAAGATGCGCGCTACATAAGTGCAAGAAAACGGAGGGTATAATAATAAAACTCAGAGTGTGCTTGTTAAGATTAAAGTCTCTTAGCGCACATGCGCGGATCAAAGTTTTGTCATTCTTGCACCCGTCTTGCGCTCAGTTGTCCCGCATAATAAAAGCATGAGAAGGGTGATTTATGATATTAATATTATGTATTGTGATGTCTGATATTAATTGTATGTATAATTAAATGCAGTTATAGAATTGAAAAGTAATAAAGATGTAAAGAAACATTTTTGCATGAGGTAAAATCTCTTATGCCAGCAAGACTAGTATCTGAATATTTTTAATTTGAGTGTGCTAATGGTTTATAGTTTTATAAAGGCATTTCATATCAGTATTCCATAAAGACAAATAGGTACCATTGTCTGTTGCAGGTATCGTTGATAAGAGGATATTCACATTTACAGGTATATGCATAGCTTCATTTCATATCATAATATACTTCATTTTGCTAAATCAGAACAGTAGGATAGGATCATTATGCTGACAGTGGGGCTTATTGGTTTAAACTTCTTGGCTTGGGTGTGTAGTGAGGGTGATTGTCTACCATTGTAGTGGGTCCTTTTTTTGGCCCTCTCTCCCTTCCCTCTGTCTGTGCTTAGGTATAATGACGTTTTTAATCCATGATGGTTGTCAAGCCAGAATTCCACTATTGGAGGTATGATTTGAAAGGTAAGTACAGACATATTGAGTCCTGTTTGTCATATGTGCTAACTTTATAAATTCTAGTCTTGCAGAGATGTGCTAAGGGATATGAATTTGCTGAAACCTGAGTATTGTGAAGCAGTTTAATCTTGGAGGTATTATATTCAAGGTAAATATAGAGCAGGGGTCTCAAAGTCCCTCCTTGAGGGACGCAATCCAGTCGGATTTTCAGGATTTCCCCAATGAATATGCATGAGATCTATGTGCATGCACTGCTTTCAATGCATATTTATTGGGGAAATCCTGAAAACCTGACTGGATTGCACCCTCAAGGAGGGACTTTGAGATCCCTGGTATAGGGATTTCTATTTCATATGTATGTAATAACTTCATATAATCTACTATTGAAGCTGACTACAAGCAAGAGACGACGGACATCTTCAGTGATTTCCTGCCAGGGATCGCACCCTTCCATATCGCTGAACTCTACATACGTATGGCCTAACCTCACCTATTTTACCCTTGCAGGTTTTTTGTGTGCTGGAGGTTGGGGGGGGCAAACATGAAATTTACATGCATGTTATAACTCTTGCAGGTACTGGTTCAGGGTCAAAGGTCAACTACAAGTCCTGAGGGTTTCATTGATATACTTCCAGTCTTACAGGTATGATGTTCTTTTGAGTAGTGCACTGATGATATAGGGAATTGTATATCAATTGTAAGTCAAAATAGGATAATATTATAAATTGTATGCTTTCAGGGGTTGTTTATTCTGAGTGAACTGTCATAGAGATGGAAGTAATAACTTCACAGCGTGGGAAAAAGCACTGGGTTCATGAAGGACATCGTTATCGTCATGACCGAGTCATGGCAGACAGTTCCACGTCCTGGAGGTGTGTGCTCCTTGACTGTGTAGGCAGAAGAAAAAGGCACGTCGATGGATCTTCTGTTGAGATAAAGGCGCATGTGCATGCACCCAACAAAGCAAAAATAGCTGCTGAAAGAATGATGGGAGACATACGTGAAAGAGCTGTGACCACATTTGAAAAGCCCTGACAGATCATTCTGGGGACATCATAGTAACATAATAGATGACAGCAGATAAAGACCCGAATGGTCCATCCAGTCTGCCCAACCTGATTCAATTTAAATTTTTACATTTTTTTCTTAGCTATTTCTGGGCAAGAATCCAAAGCTCTACCCGGTACTGTGCTTGGATTCCAACTTCCGAAATCTCTGTTAAAACCTACTCCAGCCCATCTACACCCTCCCAGCCACTGAAGCCCTCCCCAGCCCATCCCCCACCAAAAGGCCATACACAGACACAGACCATGCAAGTCTGCCCAGTACTGGCCTTAGTTCAATATTTAATATTATTTTCTGATTCTAGATCCTCTGTGTTCATCCCATGCTTCTTTGAACTCAGTCACAGTTTTACTCTCCACTACCTCTCTTGGGAGTGCATCCCAGGCATCCACCACCCTCTCAGTAAAGTAGAATTTCCTAACATTGCCTTTGAATCTACCACCCCTCAACCTCAAATTATGTCCTCTGGTTTTACCATTTTCCTTTGTCTGGAAAAGATTTTGTTCTATGTTAATACCCTTCAAGTATTTGTTAACTAAGAATCTTCTCAGCTCTGCTTACTCAACCAGTTACCCTAATGAACTATATAGCTTTCATATTCATTCATTATGTAAGATTGTATTGCTGACTTTGATTGTAACCTCTTCGCTGACTTTGACTGCAGTCTCTTCGCTGATTATCCAGCGCTTCTTGCTGTAAACCACCTCGAACTTCTATGGCTTTTGCGGTATATAAGAATAAAATTATTATTATTATTATCTCCCCTGTTCCACCTTTCCTAGTCTAGGGTATACATATTCAGGGCTTCCAGTCTCTCCTCCTATCATTTTCGTCACCCTCCTCTGGACCACTTCAAGTCTTCTTATGTCCTTCGCCAGATACGGTCTCCAAAATTGAACACAGTACTCCAAGTGGGGCCTTACCAATGACCTGTACAGGGGCATCAACACCTTCTTCCTTCTACTGGCTACACCTCTCTTTATACAGCCCAGCATCCTTCTGGCAGCAGCCACTGCCTTGTCACACTGTTTTTTTGCCTTTAGATCTTCGGACACTATCACCCCAAGGTCCCTCTCCCCGTCCGTGCATATCAGCTTCTCTCCTCCTAGCATATACGGTTCCTTCCTATTATTAATCCCCAAATGCATTACTCTGCATTTCTTTGCATTGAATTTTAGTTGCCAGGCATTAGATCATTCCTCTAACTTTTGCAGATCCTTTTTCATATTTTCCACTCCCTCTTCGGTGTCTACTCTGTTACAAATCTTGGTATCATCTGCAAAAAGGCACACTTTTCCTTCTAACCCTTCAGTAATGTCACTCACAAACATATTGAACAGGATCGGCCCCAGCACCGAACCCTGAGGGACTCCACTACTCACCTTTCTTTCCTCCGAGAGACTTCCATTAACCACCACCCTCTGGCGTCTGTCCGACAGCCAGTTTCTAACCAAGTTCACCACTTTGGGTCCTAACTTCAGCCCTTCAAGTTTGTTCAACAGTCTCCTATGAGGAACTGTATCAAAGGCTTTGCTGAAATCTAAGTAAATTACATCTAACATATGTCCTTGATCCAGCTCTCTGGTCACCCAATCAAAAAATTCAATCAGGTTCATTTGGCACGATTTACCTTTTGTAAAGCCATGTTGCCTCAGATCCTGTAACCCATTAGAGTTTCCTGCTTCATCCCTGTGACCACTTTTGTGAATAGGGACCACATCTGCTCTCCTCCAGTCCCCAGGAACCACTCCCGTCTCCAGAGATTTGTTGATCAAATCTTTAATAGGACTCGCCAGAACCTCTCTGAGCTCCCATAGTATCCTGGGATGGATCCCGTCTGGTCCCATTGCCTTGTCCACCTTCAGTTTTTCAAGTTGCTCATAAACACTCTCCTCCGTGAACGGCGCAGAATCCACTCCATTTTCTCGTGTAACTTTGCCAAACAATCTCGGTCCTTCTCCAAGATTTTCTTCTGTGAACACAGAACATAAGTATTTGTTTAGCACATTCCCTTTTTCCTCATCACTCTTCACATATCGGTTACCAGCATCTTTTAGTTTAGCAATTCCATTTTTCATCTTCCTCCTTTCACTAATATATCTGAAAAAATTTTTGTCTCCCTTTTTTACATTTTTAGCCATTTGTTCTTCCGCCTGTGCTTTCGCCAGACGTATCTAAACTAAACTAAACCTTAGGTTTGTATACCGCACCATCTCCACAAGCGTAGAGCTCGGCACGGTTTACAGGATTAGGTTGAAAAGGAGCTACAATGAAGAGTTATAGGAAAGGAGCTAGGAAGTTTCATCCTGTAGTCCTTTTTGCACTCCTCTTCTTGGTTTTTTTTATATTTCACGAACGCCAACTCTTTCGCCTTTATTTTCTCCGCCACTAATTTGGAGAACCATATCGGCTTCCTTTTTCTCTTGTTTTTATTGATTTTCTTCACATAAAGGTCCGTAGCCATTTGTATCGCTCCTTTCAGCGTAAGCCACTGTCTTTCCACTTCCTTTATGTCCTCCATCCTAACAGCTCTTTCTTCAAGTACTCTCCCATTGCATAAAGTCTGTACATTTGAAATCTAGGACTTTAAGTATCGTGCGGCCGCTCTCCACTTTAGCCGTTATATCAAACCAAACCGTTTGATGATCGCTACTTCCCAGGTGAGCACCCACTTGAACATTAGAGATACACTCTCCATTTGTGAGGACCAGATCCAATATCGCTTTTTCCCTTGTGGTTTCCGTCACCATTTGTCTGAGCAGAGCCTCTTTTAAGGCATCCACAATCTCCCTACTTCTTTCCGATTCTGCAGACGGAACATTCCAGTCTGCATTCGGCAGGTTGAAATCTCCGAACAGCAGAACCTCCTCTTTCCTTCCAAACTTTTGGATATCCACAATCAGATCCTTATCAATTTGCTGTGATTGAGTCGGAGGTCTGTAGACTACACCCATGTAGATAGAAGTTCCATCTTCTCTTTTCAGAGCAATCCATATTGCTTCTTCCTCTCCCCAGGTCCCATGCATTTTGGTCGCTTGAATATTGATATTTACATAGAGAGATACTCCTCCACCTTTTTGACCATCTCTGTCCTTCCTAAAAAGATTATATCCCAGTATGTTTGCATCCCATCCATGTGATTCACTGAACCATGTCTCTGTGATAGCAACAATATCTAGATCTGCCTCTAACATCAGGGCTTGCAGATCATGAACTTTGTTACTTAGACTGCGAGCATTTGTGGTCATCGCTTTCCAGCTATTTTTCAGTGGTAATCTCCTTTTTCTTATAGATTTTTGTTTCGTTTCACTTTCCGTTGCAATACTAAGAAATGAGTTGCTGATATTGGTTATGTTGCAATCTTTACTACTATCACATCTTTTCTTTTGCCGGGGGTGGTCTCTATAATTGTCCTTCATACATACATTACCCCCACCTTCTAGTTTAAATGCCTTGAAACATATTGTCTAAATTTCTCTGCAAGGTTTCTTTTTCCTGTTATAGTAATATGTAGCCCATCAGTGCAATATAGCTTCTTGTCCTTCCATGTATTTCCCCATCCTCCTATGTACCTGAAGCCTTCTTGATGGCACCAGGCTTTGAGCCATCTATTAAAGTCCTCTGTGTTTTTCACTCTTTGCTCTCCATTTCCATATGCAGACAGCGGGTTCAACGTTAGAAGCAGCTACATTATTGCCTGCATACTCCTCCATGCAGAGAACAATCAATCGAAAAAGAAAAGCAGGCCATCTAGCAATGAGTAATCCCAGGTCAATAAGAGAGATCCAAGTTCCTGAGCAGCTGCAAAGAACCACACGTAGTGAACAATTACTTTTGTGGGATTCTGGTGAAAATGATGAAAGACGCATTTTCATTTTCACAACCCAAGCAAATCTTGAGGTGTTGGAGCAACATGGCCATTGGTTCATGGATGGGACATTTAAAGTTGCCCCCCATTTGTTTGTACAAGTGTTTACCATCCATGCATTTGTAGACAATCGTGCACTTCCCATGGTGTATGTGTTGTTGAATAGTAAAAGGGAGGAGGACTATGAACGTGTGTACGGAAACTGGTAGAAACCAGAAACACATTGGCACCATTGACTATTTTGATGGACTTCAAAAGAGCAAGCCTGCAAGCTGCCAAAAGAGTATTTCCAAATGCTGCAGTTTCTGGCTGCCTGTTCCATCTGGGTCAATCATTGTGGCGAAAAATTCAACATGAGGGATTGACCACCAACTATAGAGATGATGAGAGAATAAGATTGTTCACCAAAATGCTATTAGCATCAAGTTTTGTTCCTGTTGAAGATGTTACTGAGTGTTTTGAGACATTGGAGGAGACTCGACCAGATGAACTGATCCCAGTGTATGACTATTGGGAAGACAATTACATTGGTAGATTGCGGCAAAATGGGAGACGTGTCCCACCTTTTCCTATTCCTCTGTGGAATATGTGCTCCCGTGTTGAAGATGGACTGCCTCGGACCAACAATTCAGTGGAAAGTTGGCACCATGTATTTCAATCTTTGGTTTCATGCCACCATCCAACCATCTTTAAACTCTTTGAGCATATACAGCATGAGCAAGATCACACAGAACAGCTGCTTGCTCGATTCCATGCTGGTAACTACGCAGCAGCCAGCAGTAAGAGCATGTATGTGAGAGTGACTCAAAGACTAACAACGCTGCTGCCAACATACGGACAAAGACCTCTTTTCCAATATCTCAGCGGTATAGCACATAATCTGGAACTTTAGAGTTTGTTATTGAAGTTCAGGTTTTCCTGATGCTATACAACAATTGTGTTCACTCAGTGACATGAATTTTGCTTTGACATGTCCATTCAGTCTTCCCAACCACACATGCTGCAGGAAAAGATGAGACACTTGAAAATGTCTATGTCCTTTTTTTGGTGGCCCAGAAAGTCAGAGGCCCACTAACTGCTGTGCTCCCTCCCCCAGGAGTTTCCCTGAAGCCGTCCACTGGCCCCTACCCATCCTAAAATCCACTGCTCTGACATGTGCCAAGTGTGAAGGTTTTCTATGCTGACCAGGTAACCCACTCAAGCATACTTTACTCACTTTAAAGGTGTTGTGGGTGGTGTTCATAGGCTTTTTCCTACATGTAGGGCATGTCCTGTGCTAGATGCTTGTGGTTCATCTCCTTCCCTCACACTCACTGCTGTTGGTTATCTCCTGTGCCAGCTTTGTCACTCAAACTCAATGTTGCTGGTTATCTCCTGTGCCAGCTTTGTCACTCAGACCCACTGCTGTTGGTTATCTCTTGTGTCAGCTCTTTCACTCAGACTCACTGTTGCTGGTTATCTCCTGTGCCAGCTTTGTCACTCAGACTCACTGTTCTTGTTATCTCCTGTGCCTGCTCTTTCACTCAGACTCATTGTTGCTGGTTATCTCCTGTGCCAGATTTGTCACTCAGACCCACTGCTGTTGGTTATCTTCTGTGTCAGCTCTTTCACTCAGACTCACTGTTGCTGGTTATCTCCTGTGCCAGCTCTTTCACTCAGACTCACTGCTGCTGGTTATCTTCTGTGCCAGCTTTGTCACTCAGACTCATTGATGTTGGTTATCTCCTCTGCCAGCTTTGTCACTTAGACTCACTGTTGCTGGTTATCTCCTGTCCAAGCTTTTTCAGTCAGACTCACTGTTGCAGGTTATCTCCTGTGCCAGCTTTGTCATTCAGACCCACTGCTGTTGGTTATCTCCTGTGCCAGCTCTTACACTCAGACTCACTGCTGCTGGTTATCTTCTGTGCCAGCTTTGTCACTCAGACTCACTGTTGCTGGTTATCTCCTTTGCCAGCTTTGTCACTCAGACCCACTGCTGTTGGTTATCTCCTGTGCCAGCTCTTACACTCAGACTCACTGTTGCTGGTTATCTCCTGTGCCAGCTTTGTCACTTAGACTCACTGCTGCTGGTTATCTTCTGTGCCAGCTTTGTCACTCAGACTCACTGTTGCTGGTTATCTCCTTTGCCAGCTTTGTCACTCAGACCCACTGCTGTTGGTTATCTCCTGTGCCAGCTCTTTCACTTAGACTCACTGTTGCTGGTTATCTCCTTTGCCAGCTTTGTCGCTCAGACCCACCACTGTTGGTTATTTCCTGTGCCAGCTTTATCACTTAGACTCATTGATGCTGGTTATCTCCTGTGCCAGCTTGTCACTCAGACCCACTGCTGTTGGTTATTTCCTGTGCCAGCTTTATCACTTAGACTCATTGATGCTGGTTATCTCCTGTGCCAGCTCTTTCACTCAGACTCACTGCTGCTGGTTATCTCCTGTGCCAGCTTTGTCACTCAGACCTACTGCTGTTGGTTATCTCCTGTGCCAGCTCTTTCACTCACTTACACACTGCTTAAAAATTTTGGTATTCATGGTAATTCATTCAGCTACAATGTTCCTTGAATGCCTCTGTACCATAAATAATATGTTGATAGTTACTCTATACGTATTCGACCAAACATGTTTATACAATTTATAGGTTAAACACCATGTGTTTTTTTCTGCTATAATTAGCAGTATTAGAATATTGTACTAGGTTCATTTGCTCTGACATTCATGTAGCTTCCTCCTTCCCAGCCCCCCCCTTTCCTTTAACATTTAATCATATTCAAACACTGTTAAATCGTGCACTGCGTCATCATCCATCCGCTGGAAAATTGCGCAGTTCATAATTATTTCGAATATGCATGTTTGTTGCTCGGAAGCCAATGTCTGCATATTTTGTCCGCATTCCATGAAATCACGTACTGCGTCATCATCCATCCGCTGGAAAATTGCGCAGTTCATAATTATTTCGAATATGCATGTTTGTTGCTCGGAAGCCAATGTCTGCATATTTTGTCCGCATTCCATGAAATCACGTACTGCATCATCATCCATCCGCTGGAAAATTGCGCAGTTCATAATTGTGTCCCTCCATCTTTTAGTTCTATGAGTTAAATACTCAATGAATATGCTTGAGATCTATTTGCATGCACTGCTTTCAATGCATATTCATTGGGGAAATCCTGACAACCTGACAGGAATACGGCTATCGCGGACCGGAGTTGCCTACCCTTGCTTTAATATAATGTTCAATATATCCCATATATATATCATGCCTCACTTGTTTCTGTCCATTATATAATAGGTTGAAGATTTGAAAAAAGGCCAGGGAGCTTTGGCTCCATCACCCTGCGTGGGTGCGGTCTGTGAGGAGGAATCTGGATAACACCCCAGGTATGTTACAGTAAAATATAGGTGGGGTGTAAGGCGTGCAGTCATAATATGTTAATTAATAATTTTTTTTAAACATTAACATTTCTTCATATACTTCTGACACTACATGCATTTATTTCTTCAGATGACAATGAGGATGAAGATGTTGCCACTGCCCTTATCCCTGACCGCCCCTTCATTATCCCACGCAGATGCCCCACTTACCAACCCCCTTCCACCTCCACCCACTCCCATCCCACTTCCCAACCCCCTTCCACCTCCGCCCAGTCCTATCCCATTTCACCCCACTGATCTCACCTTTCACGACCAAATCAGTTCAGTCGTAAGAATCTGTTTTTTCAAACTCCGTCTTATCCGTTCATTAACCTCGATCTTAGGAACAGAAGCAATTACAATTCTAGTACATTCTCTTGTCATCTCTCATTTAGACTATTGTAACTCACTTTATACTGGCCTCCCACAAAAAGAAACCCGCCGTTTACAATTAATACAAAATACTGCAATAAAACTCATTTATAAAATAGGCAAATATGATCATGTTACTCCGCTTTTGAAAGATGCACACTGGTTACCAATCGCACACCGCATAACCTATAAAATCATCCTGCTTACTTTCAAAATAAATCTCACACACCAGCCTTTATATCTTCATAAACTACTTATCCCCCATAGCTCTCCACGAATTCTGAGGTCTACTGACCAAAAACTATTACGAATCCCTTCTATCAAAGAATTCTATAATACTCGAAAAATAAATTTTACAGTTGTTGCCCCTACATTATGGAATGCATTACCTCAACAACTTAGAGAAGAACAACATCTAGATAAATTCAAGATCAATTTGAAGACATTTCTATTTCAAGATGCATTTGCCTCTTCTTAGTTTTTTTTTGCCTCTTCTTAGTTTTTTTTTTTTTCTCTTTTCTTCCCATTTTCTTTGTTCTTAAACTCTTCCGATTCCAATTCATGCAACCAACCGCTTTAAAAAAGCGATCCTATCCAATATGTTTTTTCCCATCCCCACTTCTCCCTTTCTTCTCTAAAATATGTAACTTTCCCCCTCCCTTTCCCTCCTATCCGCACGTTCATGTTAGTCAAACTATGTCTTTAATGTTCACTCACTACATTTTATATTTAAAATTTTTATAAATCTTATTGTAAACTGGCCAGATACTTTGTGATGGTCGGTATATTAAAAAGTTAATAAACTTGAACTTGAAACTTGACACCCTTGACCACCCTCATCAAAGATCCCCCTAAGAAAATGCCCCAAACCAAGCCCTGCCCCTTCATTCCCAATGCCCGGTTCCCCCTCCTTCCCACACCCTAACCCCCAGTTCTGCATAGAACTTTTCCCCTGCAATCGTCCTTCCATCCTCAGTTCTCCCTCAGCCCTCCCACATACCTCCTACAGCAGTCCCTCATCCACCCACAGTACTCCCTCAGCCCACCCACATTCCTCCAGGAGCCCTCCCTCATCCCTCATTATTGAGCGATTCAGCAACCTCTGTCCAGACCGGTAGTGTTCTGATATTTTGATTATGTAATTGTCTTTTCAATTTCCAACAGCTTATAATGCTATTTGTCATTGCAGATATATTGGCATCCCCCTCCTCTCACACCCTATCCCATGTTTCAACCCCCCCTCCGCATTCAAAGCCCCGGCCGTTGTCCCACCTGTTCTACCCCCCTCCGCCGCTCCACCTGGGATTGTGGCACCAACCCCTCACCAACAACCACCCCTGTTGCAGCGACCACTATTGTGGCTCATGCTGCCACAAACACTAATCCTCCGCCCAGTTCAGTAACAGCGGAGGACATTCATACGGTGGTGGGAGTCCTGAATGCGGGTGTGGGAACCATTCAGGACCGCTCTCATGAGGCGGTCCGAGCGGTCCAGAATATTACAGGGGCACTACATAACATCATGGAGAAACTTGGTGGTGTCCCTCCCACCCCGTGAATGTCTCCTGCTGTTACCAAGGGAGCTTCACCCTCTTCTCACCACTCCTCCCACCCCTCCTTCCTCCCCCTCTACCACACTCCCTCCCCCTCCTGCCCTTACCCCTCCTTGAAAAAAAAACAAAATTTTTTTTAAAAAAACAAGTCCCACCCCTCCTCCCTCCCCCTCCACATCTGTTCCCCACTTACCGACCCCTTCTCACATAAAGCCACTGGTCTCCAGCATGAGGACTCACCTGCCTCCTACCGTCTCATCGGATCTGCTATCCTCCTGTGTGTCTCTCTCTCGGTCACAGACTGTTGCTTCTTATCCCTCACAACAGTGTTTTCTTTCCCCTCCAGCCTCCTGTGTTGCAGTAGCATTGAAGCTGCCACTGGTCTTCAGCATGAGGACTCGCCTGTCTCCTACCATCTCATCAGATCTGCTATCCTCCTGACAGTGTCTCTCTCTGTCCTGAGCCCAGACTGTTGCTTCCTATCCCTCACAAGTGTTTTCTTTCCTCTCCAGCCTCCTGTGTTGCAGCAGCACTGAAACCGCCACTGGTCTCCAGCATGAGGACTCACCTGCCTCCTACCGTCTCATCAGATCTGCTATCCTCCTGCGAGTGTCTCTCTCTCTCTGTCCCGGGCCCAGACTGTTGCTTCCTATTCCTCACAACAGTGTTTTCTTTCCCCTCCAGCCTCCTGTGTTGCTGCTGCAATGACTACTACCTGAACAATCTGGTCTCCTGCTTGAGGACTCGCCTGCCTCCTACCGTCTCAGGAGATCTGCTATCCTCCTGTATCTCTCTCTACCGGTCCCAGACTGTTGCTTCCTATCCCTCACAACTGTGTTTTCTTTCACTTCCAGCCTCCTGTGCTGCAGCAGCTATGACTACTATCTGAATAATCACATCTCCAGCATCAGGACTCACCTGCATCCCACCATCTCAGCGCCCACATCTGGACTTGGCTTGCCAGCTCTCCTTTGATTATCAGAAAAATGTGACATCATGTCTATGATATTTTTAAAGACATTTTAATATACAGTTTATTAAAAATGAGCCACAACTGCGTATAGGATAAATGTAAAACCTTAACAGATATAAGTGTTCAGTTTACATGGCTGTGTCATGCTCAGAGACAGCAGCACAGCACAGCACAGAACAAAACTAGGTAAAACTTATAAAGCTACAAGTTAGACGGCTTATCTTGTTTAGAGAGCTTTTTAATAGAGTAGAACACATCATTCCTAATCATTTAAGTATAAATTAGATGAAATGTATAGAAGTGATATGTTAACATCTTTCCTTTCCTGCATACACAATGTGATTGCTGTATAAGAACATAAGAAGCGCCATCTCCGGCTCAGACCGTCAGTCCATCAAGTCCGGCGATCCGCACACTCAGGCGTCCAGCCTGGTGTACACCTGGCATAATTTTAGCCACCCATATCCCTCTATGCCTCTTGTAAGGAGATGCGCATCTAGTTTGCTTTAAATCCTAGAACTACTTACCATTAATAAAACAGGGAAATAGGTCTCCTGAAGTAATAGTATGAGAATAATCTTTTTCAGGAGGTATAAAATCCCTCTCCACAAATGCCCTTGTTCATCCCCCTCATGCTGCTACACTCACTGATCCTCTGCCCAGGTCTGTAACAGCAGAGGATATTCAGACAGTGGTGCAAATATTGAATATGGTTGTGGGCAACATACTACACCTGTTCCAGGAGGTGGCAGGGATACTCATGTACACGACATGATAGTTGTTATGTGATCATCTTTCCTTTCATAACCTAACAATGTGATTGCTATATTACCATTAATAAAACAGATAAATAGGTCTCCTGAAGAAATCGCATGAGAATAATCTTTTTCAGGAGGTATAAAATCCCACTCCCCAAATGCACTCCATTATCACCAATAATGAAGGGGTTCAAAGACCTCACAGTGGAACATGGTATGTGTTCCCACTCCTATATTTTTTACTATGTAAATGTAATAGGTACTTATTGAGCGAAGGGTCAAAGCACTGATGGTGAACAGACACTGAAGTTTACTCCACACACTGTCCATTTTAAGTATATTATGACGTTTCCCCTTCATCATGACTGATTGAGAGCCAGGGGTCAAAGCACTGGCATTGAACAGGCACTGGAGTTTCATCCACTCCCTGTCAATTTCTACAATGTTCCTGTACTTGCCCTTGCAGTCATCTCTGTTGACTAATATTTTTTTTAAAGCTTTAACAGTTCTTCATATACTTGACACTACATGCATTTATTTCTTCAGATGACAGTGAGGATGGGGAACAATATTTTCTCATTGAACGAGAAGTACTCTTAAACTTTATGAAACAAAATACTTCTCTTTCAGCAACCTATATTTTGAATATGTAATTGTCTTTTCAATTTCAAACTCCTTATAATGCTCTGACATTGCAGATATATTAGCATCCACCTTCCTCTCGCACCCTATCCTGTTACAACCCCGCCTCCCCATTCAAAGCCCCACCTGTTGTACCGCCGCTCCACCCGTGATTTTGGGACCAACCTCTCACCACCAACCACCCCTATTGCAGCGACCACTATTGTGGCAAATGCTGCACACACACTGACTGAATGAGAACTAGAGTGAAAGCACTGGCATTGAACAGGCACTGGAGTTTCCTCCACTCCCTGTCCATTTCTCCAATGTTCCTGTGCTTGCCCTTGATGGGGAATAATGCTTTCTCATTGAATGAGAGACCAAAATATAGAAAGCACAATATGTCTTCCATCCATTTGACTATGAACCCATTGAGAACACCCACTATGCCCATTTACCTTCCACTATAACAGATCTCAGTCCCCAATGTCTTCCATCCATTTGACTATGAACCCATTGAGAACACCCACTATGCCCATTTACCTTCCACTATAACAGGTCTCAGTCCCCAATGAATATGAGATCTATGTGCATGCACTGCTTTCAATGCATGTCTGGTAACGGGACAAAAGCACCTGGGTCAAACGCGCACTGATACTGGGCTGTGCAAATGCATTTTTTATCACTATAATAATTTACTTTAATATAATAATTTAATTTAATATAATAATTTAATCATTATAACAAGCTCACTTGCCGGCACTCAGATGTCTTGCGTTCACTTGCCAGTGCTCAAATGTCTCTCGCTCAGATGTCTTGTGCTCACTTGCCGATACTCAGATGTCTCTCGCTCAGATGTCTTGTGCTCACTTGCTGGCGCTCAGATGTTTTGCGCTCAGTTGTCCCACTCGTGCTTGTTACAGAAAATGATTTGCGCTGAATTGTCTTGCGCTCGGTTGTCTTCATGCTCAGTTGTCTTCGCGCTCATTTGACTTGCACTCACTTGTCTTGTGCTAACTTGTCTGTGCCTCTTTGTCCGCGCGCTGTTGTCTTGCCCGCAATTGACCATGAACCGTAGCAAAAGTCTCAAAAGACAGCATTAATGTCCCGATCTGTGTGAGCCAAAGACCCCCCTGGTGATGTTAACGTTAAGATCTTCTGATATCTCCAGCCAGGTTTCAATAAATTGGCTAGGAGTTTCCCACTCTTTTGCCCATGTTTATACAATTGATTCTTATAGTAACGAAGAGATTTCTTTTGCCTTTGATGTTTGTGTTCATTAAGCGCTAATTGAGCTTCCAGGAGCCTAGTACACAATAGCAGTGTAGGGGCTGGGCCACACTGTCGGCGCAATGCAACCACTTGCCTCTCCGGCTTTTTTCTTATGACTGCTATAGGCAATGATCTCACCCCGCTTCCCAGTATAATATCAGATCAGAAATATGCTGTGTATTGAAAGACTAATAGTCTGCCCATTTTTGCCTAATAAAACCCCCAAATTTCTCATCTGTATAAAAATTGTGCGGGAAAAATCAGCACCCATGAGTCTTAGTGGAATCCCCCCCCCCCCCACTTCAAGAGAATCTAAACCATGGCATGGTCAGTTATTATTGTGGGACCAACAATAGCTTCACTGATGTTCGTGATCAGCTCTGGGTTGACCAAAATGTAATCAATTCTCGAGTGTATCTTGTGGGCCTGCGACATATGAGTATAAGCTCTATCGATGGGGTGGAGAACTCGCCATACATCGTGGACCCCCAGAGTATCACACAGCAATGGGACACCTTTAGTGGGATCAATTCTCTCTTTAGGAGAACTGACAGTTTTGTCCAGGTGGGGGTCAGCAACTATATTAAAATTAAAACCCAGAACCTTGGGGATGTCTGTCACCTGCATAAGTTCTTTAATAAGATTTTGATAACATTTCTGATCATAAACATTAGGGGCATATACTGTACTTAATAGAAGAGGATGCCCATCAATTTCCAAGGAAGCTACTAGGTTCAATTTTTATTAATGCAAACAACAACAAATACAATGCAAGGGCACCCCAAAGGTGCTCAGTACAAACAAGGATGCATCATATTTAATATCATCACAAGCATGGACAAAAGAAGAGTAACATCAACCAACATCCTCCCCCAGCCTACTCTACATAGGGCAAGCAAAATGAAGGAGAGCGGAAAGGCTCTCCGAGGCCCTGGATCCAAGGAAGCTACTATAAATCTACCTTTAGGATCCACTATCACCCGTTTTTTCACCACCCATAAATTCTTGTGAAACAGGATTATAACTCCAGCCTTTATGCCTTGCACTGGGGCCTGTATAATATCCCCCATGTTTTCAGTTTAGCACGTTCTTCCAAGGTGAAGGGAATAGACTCAGTAAATAAAGACAGGTTGTTCACCCTCTCCAAGGTAGGGAGAACGAGCTGTCGATCCTGTTGTGGGCTTCCTTGGCCCTATTATACAGGCGCTGCAGTTTTTTGTCCAAAGCAGCTTCTGCCATGGTAATTTCAGCCGCCAGGCAGAGCTGGTTAGGGGCGATGGTGGCACCATCTTGGTGTCTCCCGCTTTTTGTCTTTTTTTTAGCGCTTTGGAAGCCATGCAAAGTCCATGAAAGACAAGGATTATTTAAGGAGGAAATTGCACGCAACCACAGCCATACACACCAAGCATTCATACCTTGGGGATCCCCTCTATTACTACACAGTGTCCAAAGCATCTTTAATAAATCATAAAACAGTCCAGATTGATAAATTGCTCTCTGGAAGAGCAGACTCGGTTCGGAGCGGTCGCCTTTTCTCTCAGTTTCAGGTGGTCTCGTTCTCTTAACACGGCCATGTTTCGGCTGATGCGCCTTCATCAGGAGAAGTAAAACATGCCTTACAAACTCACCGGTTGAGACGATTTCAACTGATGTTTATAACACGGTTCAAGAAAGAGAGCTAATCACAGAAAATGAGTCGTAGCTGGTAAAACAATCACATGTCAAAATGTAAGGCGGGTTTTACTTATCCTGATGAATAATAATAAATTTATTCTTTTATACCGCCATTACCAAAAGTTCTAGGCGCTTTACACCATAAGAAACTGGACAGTCAGTGAAATACATTCATGAGTAAGAATAAAATCATACAATGACTGTGAAAGGTTTAAATAAAGATATTATTTTAAAAAAAGGAATACAATAAAAGTTAAAAATATAGTTACAATCTTAAGAATACCCAACTAAGTGATAAATTTATCAAACAGAGAAGACTTGACTAAATTTTGAAAAGAACAGTAGGACATGGCTTGATGAATACATTCACCAAGCCAAGATTGCAGTTTACCTGCTTGAAATGCTAAGGTCCTGTCAAAAAAGAACCAATGCCAGGAAGTTCTTCTTCACCCAACGGGTGGTGGACACCTGGAATGCGCTTCTAGAGGGCGTGACAGGACAGAGAGCAATGTTACTTACCGTAACAGTTGTTATCCAGGGACAGCAGGCAACTATTCTCACTAGTGGGTGATGTCATCCGACAGAGCCCCGATGTGGACGTCTCACAAGCATACTTGCTTGAAGAAACTTCAGAAGTTTTGAGATGCCCGCACCGCGCATGCGCGAGTGCCTTCCCGTCCGATGCACCGGGCGTGTCTCCTCAGTTCAGATAGCTAGCAGAGAAGCCAACCCAGGGGAGGTGGGTGGGACGTGAGAATAGCTGCCTGCTGTCCCTGGATAACAACTGTTACGGTAAGTAACATTGCTTTTCTCCCAGGACAAGCAGGCAGGTATTCTCACTAGTGGGTGACCTCCTAGCTAACCTCAATGGGATGGTGGGAGAGTTGGCAACTTAGGAGAATAAATTTTGCAATACTGTTTGGCCAAACTGTCCATCCCGTCTGGAGAAAGTATCCAGACAATAATGAGAAGTGAAGGTATGAACCGAGGACCAAGTGGCAGCCTTACAAATCTCCTCAATCGGTGTCGATCTGAGGAAGGCTACAGCGGCCGCCATTGCTCTGACCTTATGGGCTGTGACTTTACAGGGAAGGGGTAATCCAGCCTGGGCATAGCAGAAAGAGATGCAAGCCGCCATCCAGTTGGAGATGGTGTGCTTCGAGACAGGGCGTCCCAACTTGTTCGGATCAAAGGAGACGAAAAGTTGAGGAGCAGTTCTGTGTGGTTTGGTGCGATCCAGGTAGAAAGCCAAAGCACGTTTACAGTCCAGAGTGTGAAGAGCTGATTCTCCAGGATGAGAATGAGGCTTTGGAAAAAACACAGGAAGAACTATGGATTGGTTGAGATGAAATTCAGAGACCACTTTAGGCAGGAATTTCGGATGAGTGCGGAGGACTGTGAAAGGTGGATCCGCCACCAAGGCCTGAAGTTCACTGACTTGGCGGGCAGAAGTGAGGGCAACAAGAAAAACCACTTTCCAAGTGAGAAACTTCAGCGGAGCCTTGTTGAGAGGCTCAAAAGGAGGCTTCATAAGGTGAGAAAGGACAACATTGAGGTCCCAAACCACTGGAGGAGGTTTGCGGAGGATTGACACGGAAAAGTCCTTTCATAAATCTGGAAACCACAGGATGAGCAGAGAGAGGTTTCCCTTGCAGAGGCTGATGGAAAGCCGCAATTGCACTCAGATGGACTCGTATCGATGTAGACTTGAGGCCAGAATGAGATAGGTGCAGAAGATAGTCCAACACAGAAGAAAGGGAGGCTCGTTGAGGCTCCTTATGATTAGAAACACACCAGGTAGAAAATCTAGTCCATTTTTGGGAGTAGCATTGTCTCGTAGCAGGCTTCCTGGAAGCCTCCAACACATCCCTCACCGCTTTGGAAAACTGGAGGGGAGTTACGTTGAGAGGAACCAAGCTGTCAGGTGGAGAGTCTGCAGGTTGGGATGGAGCAAAGATCCTTGATGCTGAGTAAGCAGTGAAGGAAACACTGGAAGAAGGAATGGCTCCCTGCTGCTGAGTTGAAGCAGAAGGGAGTACCAAGGCTGTCTGGGCCACCGAGGAGCTATCAGAATCATGGTGGCATGTTCGGACTTCAGCTTGACCAGAGTCTTTTGAATGAGAGGAAATGGAGGAAACGCATATAGAAAGTCCAGAAGAAAGGCATCTGCCTCGAGGCGATGAGGAGTGTAGATCCTGGAGCAGAATTGAGGCAGTTTGAAGTTGTGGGGAGCCGCAAAGAGGTCTATCTGAGGCATCCCCCACTGAGAGAAGACCCGATGAAGGGGCTTGGAATGGAGGGTCCATTCGTGAGGCTGGAGGAGACGACTTAAGTTGTCCGCCAAGGCATTGTCCGCACCCTGGATGTAGACAGCTTTGAGGAAGGTGTTGTGGCGAATCGCCCAATCCCAGACTCTGAGAGCTTCCTGGCAGAGGGAGGCCGATCCCGTACCCCCCTGTTTGTTGACATAATACATGGCGACCTGGTTGTCCGTGCGAATGAGGACCACCAGGTTGTGAAGCAAATGTTGAAAAGCTTGAAGAGCATTGAAAATGGCCCCGAGTTCCAGAAGATTGATATGGCACAGCCGGTCCGCACTGGTCCAGAAGCCTTGAGTGCGAAGACCATCCAGATGAGCTCCCCATGCATAGGTCAAGGAATTGGTCGTGAGAACCTTCTGGTGGGGAGGAGTGTGAAACAGTAAACCTCTGGATAGATTTGAAGAGATCATAGAAACAGAAGATGAAACATAGAAGATGACGGCAGAAAAGGGCTACAGCCCATCAAGTCTGCCCACTCTGCTTACCCACCCCCTGTCTATGCCCTAATGACCCAATTTCCTTATCTTGACCCTCGTAGGGATTCCACATGGGTATCCCATTTATTCTTAAATTCTGGCACGCTGTCTGCCTCGATCACCTGCACTGGAAGCTTATTCCAGTGATCAACCACTCTCTCTGTGAAGAAATATTTTCTGGTGTCACCATGAAATTTTCCGCCCCTGACTTCTGCAGAGGCTGTCTCTTCGCTGGTTGCCTCGCAGCCGGAGCCTGCCTGGGAGTGTAACGCCGTTGGAATATCAAGGGCGGTCTAGAAGGTCAAGACTGAGCAGGTTTAGGCTTCAGACGGAGGACGGACTGGAATGACTTTTCATGGTCCGACAGCTTCTTCGTCATCGTCTCGATGGACTCATCAAACAGATTCGCACCTGCACACGGTACGTTGGCAAGCCTGTCCTGGAGGTTCGGGTCCATGTCAATGGTCCGAAGCCATGCTAAGTGACGCATGGCCACGGAACAGGCAGCAGCCCGTGCCGAGAGCTCAAACGCATCATATGAGGATTGCATCAATTGAAGACGCAGTTGGGACAGCGAGACGACGACCTCCTCGTATTCGAAACGAGCTTGAGATTCGATGTAAGGCATGAACTTCGGAAGCACAGGAAGGAAGAACTCCAAGTAGGTGGCAAAATGGAAGGTGTAATTGAGAACTCGGGAAGCCATCATCGAGTTCTGGTAGATGCGCCTCCCGAACTTATCCATGGTCCTCCCCTCCCGTAGGCACCGAGGCATACACCTGGGACGGATGATACCGCTTGAGGGAGGACTCGACCAACAGGGACTGATGGGAGAGCTGTGAGCCCTCAAACCCCTTATGATGCACCGTATGATACCTGGCATCCAGTTTGCCAGGAATGGAGTACGGTGTTTCAAAACAGCACATGAATGTCTGGTCGAGGAGCCTGTGAAGAGGCAGGCGAAGAGACTCAGCAGGAGGATGAGGCAGATGCATGGTATCAAGGTGCTCCTTGGAGTAGCGGGAACCCGAGTCCAAGGTGATGTCGAGATTATCTGCCATAGAAAATATGAAAAAGACAGCTGGTCCGCCAACACAAGACGTTGAGACGGACTCGAAGAAGTAGAGGCCTCCTGATCCAAGGAGACATGGGATCTGCAAGGGGAGAATGATCTGCAGGTATCCTTGAACTCCGGGCCCGGAGGAGGCGAGACATCCGAAGATGAATACAGCACCCGAGGAAGCTTTTTCTGAGGCAAGACTGTAGAATGTCTAGACGAATGCCTCGAAGAATGTCTGGAGCGGTGCCCCCCACTCCTCCTCGAAGGGGA
The DNA here is from genome assembly GCF_902459505.1 of Geotrypetes seraphini. Taxonomy (NCBI): domain Eukaryota; kingdom Metazoa; phylum Chordata; class Amphibia; order Gymnophiona; family Dermophiidae; genus Geotrypetes; species Geotrypetes seraphini. The sequence continues at coordinate 103,596,354 of NC_047088.1, read as the reverse complement.
CCTGGAACGATGATGCGAAGATGGCTCCCCAGAGGCCTCCAACAAGTATATAGGACTGGAGGCCGTAGAGCGAAGAGGAGGGTGGGCCGACGCCTCTCGAGCAGCCTGCCACGGGTCGGGAGATGGCTTGGCAGGCAATGGGCTCCTGAAGAAATCCTCCTGACGACGCCCAGGGCTTCGACTCCTCGGAGGCAAATCCCAATTGCCCCTCTCCGAGGCGGGGATGGGTTCCAGAGGCGGCATTTCACTAAGCGAAGCACTCCTCGATGAACTTGCAGCCAAACGCCGAGCTTCTTCGCCTAACAGTGAGAGCGAGCGGCGAGGTGGAGGGGGCGGCTCGCCCCCATGAAGAGGTTCCGCATGCCCATGCTGGATTGTGGCAATCAACCTGGGCCCCATGGTAGTCATGAGCTCGATGAATTGGGCTTCCAGGAGCGACTGCAGCGAAGCCGACAATGGGGGAGCTGCAGCCGAAGTGGGACCCCCTGTATGGTCTTCGTGGTCCCGTGTGGTCGAGTGCTTAGCCTTAGGCACCTTAAGAACCACCAGGGGAACGGTCTGAGGAGGTACCTGATCTGAGACCGAAGAAGGCACTGGAGCAGGAGGCGGGGGTCGAAGCCGGAATGAAGGAGGCCGGCTTCAAAAGACCCGATGCAGCAGGAGTAGATGACGACTTCGCAGGCGAAGGCGAAGCGCTGGTCGAAGTCGAAGATTCCTTGGAAGTTTCCAGCACGAACATCGACTCCCACAGGAAACAGCGACGCACGTGCTGTTAGAGTGGAACAAGGCCGGCACGATTTCGGAAGATGTTGAGGCCCGAGACACTGTAAACAGCATCGATGCGGGTCCGTCAACAAAATCGCGCGCTGGCACTTGATACACTTTTTAAAACCGGTAATAGGCCGGGACATAGGCCGAAAAAGCTCCGCCGCTAGATCGAAGCAGCGGGGCCCCAGCCATGCGGCTGACCCGGTCGAATCTACGGAAAATTTTTTTTTTTTAAAATAAGAAAACGACTGAATAAAACACATGATTAAGAGAAATAAACTCAAAACCGCAAGCACTAGAAGGCAAGAACAAGGGTTTACTCAGCGCAGAGAACTGAAGCAAAACTTCTCAGCTCCGCAGAAAGAAAAGAACTGAGGAGACACGCCCGGTGCATCGGGCGGGAAGGCACTCGCGCATGCGCGATGCGGGCATCTCGAAACTTCTGAAGTTTCTTCAAGCAAGTATGCTTGCGAGACATCCGCATCGGGGCTCTGTCAGATGACATCACCCACTAGTGAGAATACCTGCCTGCTTGTCCTGGGATAATACGGTATTAGGGTTTTAGAAGGGATTGGACAATTTTCTGAAGGAAAAGGAAATAGAAGGGTATAGATAGAGGGTTACTATACAGGTCCTGGACCTGATGGGCTGCCATATGAGCGGACTGCTGGGCATGATGGACCTCTGGTCTGACCCAGCAGAGGCACTGCTTATGTCCTTATCTTTGGAGCGTAGTTGTAATGTGAAAAGTTGCTTTAACCAGCTACTATAGCTGTTTTTCAGAAGGGCTGCACAGAGCTCCATTCATACATGTCTACTCCAAAGCATGGCAACACGTGACCCTGTTTTTTAAATTGTTTGGCCAAACCAACTACCCTGTCTGAAATTAGGCTCCTGAAAAAAATGGGATGTGAAAGCATTGTGTGGAAACAAGAGTTTCATAAATGACCACAATGAAGGATAAATGGAGTAACCACTAAGACTGCCACTGCTGTTATTTTCATGCATTGGAGCACTGTTGTCCAGTGGCAGCCAAGCCCTAGTAGGGCGAGATGAAGTGCTTGACCACTGAAGGTCCCAGTCTGTTGGTATTAAAGGACAATAAGAGACAAGATGGGGAGTGGAAGAATTTAGTTCAATGTAGGCGACCAACCAAGGTAGGTTTACAATCCAATAAGTGAAGTACCGTACAGTTGTCCCAGAGACAATGGGGTCTGGAGAAGAAGTCCGGTACTTATATAGAGTGGCTGAAATGACAATTGGAGACTAACTAATAGGAAGTTGAGATGAGCAAGAACTCTATCCTGAGGAAATGTTGAGTAAAGACGATCGTGTGTTAGAGATCAGAATTCACTGGATCTGTGTACTGAAGGGACTCAATGGGAGATTATTGGCTAAGTAATGTACTGTAGAGATGGAATCAAAAGCACTTCAAACAGATTTAAACATGTGAAGAATATCTGTGGATTTGAAACAACTGGAGGAGGTTGAATTAGAGGCTTTGACATGAGAAAGCAGTGGACATGTATCCAGATAGTTGGTGCCCAAAGGTACTTATGTGGCACTTAAGACTTAAAATATAGTGCTGAAAGGCAGTTGTAGGACACCGATAGAGGTGAGAAGCACATATTGAAGTGTTGATTGATATCTCCTTAAATTCTGATTTTTTTTTGGGGGGGGGAGGGGAGAACGACAAAAAGGCAATGCAGCATAGACGATATTGGATCTATGTTTAGAATCCAGTTCTTAAGGTTATAGCAGGTAAACTGTGTGCAGATTATGTGGTAGAAATATGATGGGGAAGTGTGTGATAAGATATCAGTCCTTAAAGTATGTTTTCTTAGAATCTCCAGTTGTCCAGTTTCATTTCTCTTTTTTTTTTTTAAATTCTTTATTCATTTTCATCTTACAAGAAGTGGAAAATATATCATTTAAAACATTTACAGAACACTTAAGAATCCAACAATTATCATTGTACATACATAAATTAATCCCCCTCCCCCCTCCTTACTTCAATCAAAAGTAACATATAAATAGTGCAATCTTATTAACTTATTAACCTCTGAATAAAAATTATATACCAACACCCCTCCCCCCAATGTTCAAATATATCGTCACTGGAAAAATGATGTCTACTCATTGCAATAATTTGCCAATGGCCCCCAGATCTTTATAAAATTATTATAGCTCCCTTTCTGCAAATCAATTGTTCTTTCCATCTTATAAATATGGCATAATGAATTCCACCAGAATGTATAATTAAGATTATTATAGTTTTTCCAGTTATTAGTAATATGTTTCATGGTGACTCCTGTCATAATCAATAAAAGTTTGTTATTGCTTGATGAAATTTGACTCTTCTTCCTCATTGACATACCAAACAGAATAGTATCGTACGATAGCGCTACATGGTTTTCTAATAAACAATTTATTTGAGGCCAAATTGATTTCCAAAAGGTCATAATACAGGGACAATAAAAAATTAAATGATCCAAGGTCCTTGCTTCCAGACTACAGTGCCAGCATTTATTAGACTTGGAGCAATCTAACTTTTGTAAACGAACTCGACTTCAAGAGTCGATGGAACAAACAGGTGGGAGTACTACAGAGTTATGCTCAATCGATAGATACTCCAGGGATGAAGGGTCCTTGAATGGGCAGACTAGTTGGAGGGAGGGTTTTCAAGTGGGCAGACTTGTTGGGCCGTCGGCCCTTTTCTGCCGTCACATTCTATGTTTCTATGAACTGGAGTCCAAAATGCTCTATGTAACAAAAAGAACCAGGTTTGCCTCATAGATGCTGACACTGTACATCTCATTCTCCAAGACCAAATTCATGGCCATTGAGACGCAGAAATTTGATGCTTAATCTCAATGCTCCAAATGTCTCTAAGAGCAGTTTTTGTTTTTTTATTCAAATATCCAGATAACAATTTATACCACTGTGCGGCCTGGTGCCCCAGGAAATCTGCCTGAAAGCATAAGACTTCCAGACTATACTGATTATTAAGATTTTTCCATTCAGGGCAATTTCATTTTTCTTAAACGTCTTGAGAAAGGAATAACATCATGATATCTAAAGTGTAAATATTCCCTCACTCAGTTAACTATAATTTCCTGATAGGTTTGATACTTTTTGTTTTCTTCTATAATCACTCTGAAGTAATTTTGAATCTCTAATGTTTTTACAGCCCAGCAGAGGAGAGGCAGCGTGGGAGCCCTGCTCCGCCCATCTCCCCGAACTGCGAGGGACCCGACTCCACTTCCCAGCAGCGCGGACATTTGTTTTTACAGCCCAGAAGAGGAGAGGCAGCGAGGGAGTCCTGCTCCGCCCCTCTCCCCAACCTGCGAGGGACCCGACTCCACTTCCCAGCAGCGCAGCCATTTGTTTCAGAGCCCAGAGCCCAGCAGAGGAGAGGCAGCGTGGGAGCCCTGCTCCGCCCTCTCCCCGACCTGCGAGGGACCCGACTCCACTCCCAGCAGCGCGGACATTTGGTTTTACAGCCAGCAGAGGAGAGGCAGCGTGGGAGCCCGGCTCCGCCCTCTCCCCGACCTGCAAGGGACCTGCCTCCACTTCCCAGCAGCGCAGCCATTTGTTTCAGAGCCCAGAGCCCAGCAGAGGAGAGGCAGTGTGGGAGCCCTGCTCCGCACTCTCCCCGACCTGCGAGGGACCAGACTCCTCTTACGCCACCACAAGCCAGAGTCTAAACACATAGGCGATTACCTTCACCAGAGAGGAGAGCGATTAGAATCTCTCTCCATCCTCTTCCGTGTCTGATTACTATTTAAAAAAAAAAAAAAAATACCCTTGAAACCACCAACACCATTGCCACAACTCTAACCAAAGAGATACTAGATCCAAAGAATCTTCCACCCCACAAACAAAATGGAAAATCACGCATACAAAATCATATTTGCCCTCCTAATACTCTCACTACTCATTTCAAACTGGCAAACCACAGGATATCACCTATCACCCATCCCAATTCTGACAGCAACCTTCAGACAACCACATCCACCCAGAAAAATCCACACCACCAGAACCCTAACATCCTGCCCACTGACCAGCCAAGAACACATTCCCACCGTCTGGGGAAAACGACCTCCACCAAAGCACAAGACCACCACACAACAACAACAAACACCAGCAAAAAATATCCTCTACCTCAATTGCAACCTTAACTCCAACACAAAACACACCTCATTAGCCTGTGCCTACATGAATATAAGATCAATAAGCCCAAAAGCAAATCTAATCAAAGACTGGATAATCAAAGAACAACTAAGCTGTCTTTTCCTAGCCGAAACCTGGCTAACATCCAACTCGGACCCATGCATAACCGAATTCTGCCCCAAAGGTTACAAACTAGAGATGGTATGTCGAGAAAACAAACGAGGAGGAGGACTAGCGATTCTAGTAAAAAACAATCTCAACCTAAAAGTGCTACACAAACAATCAACCCCTCACTTAGACCTTCTTGCATGCCAACTCTCCGACAACACACTCACAGGCACCTTGAACTGTCTGCTATGCTACATCACTCCAGGAAAATGGAACACCTCAAAACTTGATCTCGAAGAATTCTTATTCCAGAACTCTCTATCCTCCACATACAACTTGCTCCTAGGAGACATCAATCTCCACCTCGAAGACCACACATCCAAACAAGCAAACGAAATACTCTCATACCTCGACGCCCTATCCTACCAGATCCTCAATCCGGAACCCACGCATGAAAAAGGCCACCAACTTGATATAGCAGCATTTACGCCTCATAACCTCCACACCCCAAATATTCACATCACCAATGGTACCTGGCATCCCTCTCTTTGGTCAGACCACCACAAATACACCTTCACAATCAACTGGCCTCAAAATAACATAAAACCTATGCCCCAAAAAACAACCTTCAAATCTAGACAGAAAATTGAACCAGCCACACTCTGGGACAAAGTGGACCCTGCAATCGACCCCACTGACCCTACAGACTTCGTAAAACACTGGCGCACCCTAAGTGAAGCAACCTTGAACGAGCTAGCCCCAGAAAAAACCAAACACAGAACCTGCAGACCCTCAGACAAGTGGTTCGACTCTGAACTCCACCTACTAAAAAGGCATTGCAGACAACTTGAAAGATCTTGGAGAAAAAAGAGAAATGACCAAACCAAATCCGCTTGGAGAACCCAAATCAAACTATATAACATCAAACTTAAGGAAAAGCGCAAAACATACTACACTAAACTAATTGGCACAAACAACTCCGACACAAAAACACTCTTCAACTTAGTAAAAAAACTTACGGACACAAACCCATTCATTGCCACTCAAGGCAATAAAACACCAACAGCTTACCAATTAGCAGACCATTTCAAACTCAAGATCATCAAAATCAGAACTACCTTCAACAACTCAACTACTACACTCGACGAGTTAATAACAACCCCCACAACGGAAGAAGCCATAACTGCAGACAGAACATGGACCACCTTCCCAACTCTACAATGGTCTGATTTGAACCGACTATATAAAAAATACAGCCACACCTCATGCGACTTGAACTACTGCCCATCGTATCTACTCACAAATGCCTCCCCTAAATTCAAAACCAGCCTCACGCAGTGGATACAAAGCACTCTCATAGAAGGCCAATTCCCACAAGATCTTGGAGATCATAATCACACCCTTACTGAAAGACCAAAAAGGTCCTGTAGTCACACCTACCAACTATAGACCTATCGCTTCGATCCCATTATATGTCAAGCTGATTGAAGGACTTGTGGCTCAATACCTCACCAACTACCTAGCTGACCACAATATACTTCACTCATCTCAATCAGGATTTAGATCTTACCACAGCACGGAAACACTACTAGCAACACTACTGGACATAGCCCGACAATACCTCAGTAAAGGACACAGGATCTTAATTATCCAACTAGATCTTTCCGCCGCCTTCGATCTAGTTGATCATACCATACTACTCCAGATACTTGATGCAATAGGGATCTCAGGGGTGGTTTACAACTGGTTCCAAGGATTCCTTAAAACAAGAATGTACAGAGTTAAGATAAACGATACGAAATCTAACCCATGGTCAAATCCATGCAGAGTCCCGCAGGGATCTCCACTTTCACCCATTCTATTCAATCTCTACATCTCCTCCCTTGGTACCACTCTTGACAACCTAAATGTAACATCATTCAGCTACGCAGACGACATAACTATTCTCCTCCCCTTCGAAACCCAAGACCACACCTCAACAGGACACCTGGAAACAATACTGGACGAAGTAGAAAAATGGATGACAAACCACAAATTAAAACTAAACTCGGACAAAACCAAATTCTTAATGCTTGAAACGGACAAAAACCCATCCATAACAGACCTGGAAATTAAAGCAATCAAATACCCAATCCAAACCTCCCTCAAAATCCTGGGAGTGCTGATAGACAGATGCTGCACTATGCAGACTCAAATCAACAAAACTACCCAAAAAGCATTCTTCACAATGCGCAACTTAAGAAAAATAAGGAAATTCTTTGACAAAGAACACTACAGGATCATTGTACAATCCCTGGTACTAGGTCTTGTGGACTACTGCAATATCCTATATCTACCATGCCCTACAAACATGATCAAAAAACTACAGACCATTCAGAACACAGCTCTGACTAATCTACTCCCTCGGAAAATATGACCACATCACCAACGCCTACCTAGACTCACATTGGCTACCGATTAGAGCCAGAATTCAATTCAAACTGTACTGTCTAATCTTTAAAGTATTCAACGGTACTGCACCTGCCTATCTAAACGATCGCCTAAACCGTAACCTTCCACCCAGAATAAGAAGAACACTGACACCATTCTCATACCCACCATCAATGGCACTCATCGTAAAAAGCTTTATGATAACCTCATAGCAACGCATGCAGCAAAACTCGAACCCTCCATCACTAGATTGTTAACCTCAACATCTGACTTCAAAGCATTCCGTAAAGAAATCAAAACGCTGCTATTCAAAAAGTATATACAATCTACCTAATCTCCCTCTCCTCTTCCACCGACCAGGTTTGCTCACTCCCTGGCACCATACCCTCAATCGACCAAAAATATATATAAAAAATAAATAAATAAAAATACCTGGAACCTAATTCATCCTACCGAAACCGATTACCTACCAACGTATGGAAACAGACTATTTGATATGTATAGTAATGTAACCTGATTTATCTTCCATTGTTTTTATGTCTACACACTCATTCTGTCATTAAGTCTATACCCTCAATCTGTATTCTCCAATGTCATGTACCCTCCTGGAAATGTCCAGCTCTCTTCTTATGTAATCCGCTTTGAACCGCAAGGCACAAGCGGAATAAAAAAAATCACTAATGTAATGTAATGTAATTTGAGGACTCGAGACAGATTAGCATATTGTTGTTTCCTTTGTTTAATTCATAATATAATTCAAGATATTTGCTTATTCTGTCTTTCTGTACAAGTGTTTAATGCTTGAAAAATTATTTTGAAAAGTAAATAAATAAAAAATAAATATGATGTGGAGAGTTGATCAAGAAATTGTGGTGGTTAACACTGGAATAGAGATGAAGTTATCATGCAAGGGGAGCCTGGAACAAGGCTGTAAATTGCCTATACTGTAGATTGGTAGGCAGAAGGTATCTTTTACTGTGTCCAAACAATTGAAAGGTTTGAAAAGGAATGGGTTCCCTGACATGGAACTGAAGACAAAGGTAATACAAGTTGACTCTGTTACTGTGGAGCCATGAAAATCATGGTGGCTGAATCATGCTGAAATGTGAATAAGTTCTATATCACAGGGACACAAGGGAACACAGGTAGGAGCTGGGTTATCCAGGCTAGAAGAAATTCAATGGAATCCAAATGAGGAGTGTTGACAGGAACATAATTGTATAAGGCTGCAATTGCTGGCAGAGAGGAAGAGACAAATGTGGAGATTCCCAAGCGAAATAGATCTGACGGAATGGAGGTGAAGGAAGACATCACACATAAGGCTGAAAAAAAGTTTGATGAAAATGACTGTTAAGAGTATTCCGTTGCTCTGCTAGCTTCGAAGAAGAGACTTGCATCACCTATTGACAAGAGAAGTATTTGCACACCTTTTACTGATTATGTAGCAGATGACTAGTAGGAGTGGAAGGAGCAGGAATAATCTAGGCGCTGATGGTAGGCCAAAGGGTAGTACCCTGTACTGAAGATGCGTTCCTATCTGGAAGCAGAGGTATATCCTGTGAGCCGGAAGAATGGGGATTTGCATGTAGTCTTCCTTGAGATCCAGAGAGAAAAGGCAGTGCTCTTCTAATTGGAGGAAGTTACATTGGAAGGAGGGTCTCGGCAGGAAGAAGGTTCTGAAGCAGCCCTGCTTGCAGGAAGCTTATAAGAGGCTGGTAGGTCTGACCCCGGGAGGCGTGAAGGGGAGTTGCAGGTAGGTTTTGGTTTTGTTTTTTGCCAGTAGCCAGGATCAAAAGTGAGCGAGGGAAGGGGGCTGTTGGACCCACAATAGGGAGGGAGGGAACTTGCAAGGGGGACTGCTGTTGCACCCACGAAGGGGGGGAAGGGGGTTTGCTTGGGCTGCTGGACCGGCTGGAGCTGAAGGGACACAGTTGCTGGTTCGGGGGGGAGAAGGGAAATAGGTGCTGAGCCCACGTGGTGGGTGGAGTAGAGATAGACCCACACCTGGGCATTGAAGGGAGGAGATAGAGGTGTTGGACTCATGGGAAGGGGGTTAGATGGAAGGGAGAGAGGTACAGGAACTGCAGGGAGGTAGAGAGATGGGAAAGACAAAAGCTGAAACAAGGGGATGAAGGGTGAGTGAAATACTGAACAGAGGGAGGAAAAAGTGCAAGACACATTTGGTGTAAGGAAGTAAGAGGGGAGAAGCTGGACACAGGGAGATATCCAAAAAATGGGAGATGGTGGGCATAGATGGGAACATAGGAACAGGGAAAAAAAGGGGAATGCTGCATGGAGGTGGTATATGGACACAGAGGGGTAATGCTAGACATGGAAGGGTATATGGACACATAGAAGATGGCTAGACATAGGGGAGAATAAGTACGCAGAAGGAAGATGCTGGATGGGGGGGGCATAGGGATAGAGAGGAGTGATACTGTACACAGGGGTTGGGGATCATACAATGGCGAGATGAAGGCAGGGAGATGGGTACAGGGGAAATACTAGAAAGGGATGTATAGAATGCATAGAGACTCGAAAGGGACATATAGCAATGTTACTTACCGTAACAGTTGTTAACCAGGGACAGCAGGCAGCTATTCTCACTAGTGGGTGATGTCATCCGACAGAGCCCCGATACGGACGTCTCACAAGCATGTCTTGCTTGAAGAAACTCAGAAGTTTCGAGATGCCCGCACCGCGCATGCGCCTTCCCGCCCGATGGTCCGGGCGTGTCTCCTCAGTTCAGGTAGCTAGCAGAGAAGCCAACCCAGGGGAGGTGGGTGGGATGTGAGAATAGCTGCCTGCTGTCCCTGGATAACAACTGTTACGGTAAGTAACATTGCTTTATCCCAGGACAAGCAGGCAGGTATTCTCACTAGTGGGTGACCTCCAAGCTAACCTCAATGCGATGGTGGGAGAGTTGGCAACTTAGGAGAATAAATTTTGAAACACTGTTTGGCCAAACTGTCCATCCCTTCTGGAGAAAGTATCCAGACAATAATGAGAGGTGAATGTATGAACCGAGGACCAAGTGGCAGCCTTACAAATCTCCTCAATCGGTGTCGATCTGAGGAAGGCTACAGAGGCTGCCATTGCTCTGACCTTATGGGCTGTGACCTTACAGGGAAGGGGTAATCCAGCCTGGGCATAGCAGAAAGAGATAGAAGCTGCCATCCAGTTGGAGATGGTGTGCTTCGAGACAGGTCGTCCCAACTTGTTTGGATCAAATGAGACAAAAAGTTGAGGAGCAGTTCTGTGAGGCTTGGTGCGATCCAAGTAGAAAGCCAAAGCACGTTTACAGTCCATAGTGTGAAGAGCTGATTCTCCAGGATGAGAATGAGGCTTTGGAAAAAACACTGGAAGTACAATGGATTGGTTGAGATGAAATTCAGAGACCACTTTAGGCAGGAATTTCGGATGAGTGCGGAGGACCACCTTGTCATGATGGAATACTGTGAAAGGAGGATCCGCCACTAAGGCCTGAAGCTCACTGACCCTGCGAGCAGATGTGAGGGCCACTAGAAAAACCACTTTCCAAGTGAGAAACTTTAGTGGAGTCTTGTTGAGAGGCTCAAAAGGAGGTTTCATCAACTGAGAAAGGACAACATTGAGATCCCAAACCACTGGAGGAGGTTTGAGAGGAGGATTGACATGAAAAAGTCCTTTCATAAATCTGGAAACCACAAGATGAGCAGAGAGAGGTTTCCCTTGTAGAGGCTGATGGAAAGCCGCAATAGCACTCAGGTGGACTCGTATAGATGTAGACTTGAGACCAGACTGAGACAGGTGTAGAAGATAGTCCAATACAGAGGATAGAGAGGCTCGCTGAGGCTCCTTGGAATTGGAGACACACCAGGAAGAAAATCTAGTCCACTTCTGGGAGTAGCATTGATGAGTAGCAGGCTTCCTGGAAGCCTCCAAGACATCCCTCACCGCCTGTGAAAACTGGCGAGGAGTTACGTTGAGAGGAACCAAGCTGTCAGGTGGAGAGAATGCAGGTTGGGATGAAGCAGTGAACCTTGATGTTGAGTAAGTAGTGAAGGAAACACTGGAAGAAGCACTGGCTCCCTGCTGCTGAGTTGAAGGAGAAGGGAGAACCACGGCTGTCTGGGCCACCGAGGAGCTATCAGAATCATGGTGGCATGGTCAGATCTCAACTTGACCAGAGTCTTTTGAATGAGAGGAAATGGAGGAAACGCATACAGGAAGCGATTCCCCCAATCCAGCAGAAAGGCATCTGCCTCGAGGCGATGAGGAGTGTAGATCCTGGAGCAAAACAGAGGCAGTTTGAAGTTGTGGGGAGCCGCAAATAGGTCTATCTGAGGCGTCCCCCATTGTGCAAAGATCTGATGAAGGGGGTTGGAATGGAGAGTCCATTCGTGAGGCTGGAGGAGACGACTCAAGTTGTCTGCCAGGACATTGTCCTTCCCCTGAATATATACAGCTTTGAGGAAGGCGTTGTGGCGAACCACCCAATCCCAGACTCTGAGAGCTTCCTGGCAGAGGGCGGCCGATCCCGTGCCCCCCTGCTTGTTTACATAATACATGGCGACCTGGTTGTCTGTGCGAATGAGGACCACCATGTCGTGCAGCAGATGTTGAAAAGCTTGAAGAGCATAGAAGATGGCTCTGAGCTCCAGAAGATTGATTTGATGGAGTCGGTCCGCACTGGTCCAGAATCCCTGAGTGCGAAGTCCATCCAGATGAGCCTCCCAGGCATAGGTCAAAGAATCGGTGGTGAGGACCTTCTGGTGGGGAGGAGTGTGAAACAGCAAACCTCTGGATAGATTCGAAGAGGTCATCCACCAAAGTAGAGACTGCTGAAGAGCAGGAGTGACCATGATGTGTCGAGTCAACGGGTCTGACACCTGAGTCCATTGAGAAGCCAGGGTCTACTGAGGAATTCTGAGATGGAGTCTGGCAAAAGGCGTCACATGAACTGTAGAGGCCATGTGGCCCAGGAGGACCATCATGTGTCTCGCCGAGATGGACTGGTGAGAAGATACAGATTGGCAGAGATGAAGAAGAGCATCCATGCGCTGAGGAGGAAGGAATGCTCGAAGCCGAATGGTATCCAGGACTGCCCCGATGAAGGGAAGAGACTGGGTGGGCTGGAGATGAGATTTGGGGAAGTTGATCTCGAAGCCCAAACTCTGCAGGAAGCAAATTGTCGTCAGGGTCGCCGAAAGGATCTCTGGAGCGAGGGGGCCTTGATGAGCCAGTCGTCGAGGTAGGAAAACACCTGAAGACCCTTGATCCGGAGTGCAGCGGCCACCACCACCAGACACTTTGTGAAGACTCTGGGAGACGAGGACAGGCCGAATGGAAGCACTCGATACTGCAGATGCAGATGTCCCACCCTAAACCTGAGGAACTTGCGGGAGGCCGGATGAATAGGAATGTGAGTGTAGGCCTCCTTGAGATCCAGAGAGCATAACCAGTCGTTCTGCTCGAGGAGGGGGTAGAGAGAAGCAAAGGTCAACATGCGAAACTTCTCTTTGACCAAGAACTTGTTGAAGACTCGAAGGTCCAGAATGGGTCGCAGATCGCCCGTCTTCTTCGGGACAAGGAAGTACCGGGAGTAAAAACCCCAGTCGTGCTGGTCCACTGGGACCGGCTCGACGGCCCGAAGCCGGAGCAAAGCCTGAGCTTCCTGAAGGAGGGCGGTCTGCGTCAAGTTGGAAGGATACTCTCTTGGAGGGTGGTCCGGGGGGACCCGATGGAATTGAAGAGAGTACCCTTCTTTTACGATGGAAAGGACCCAGAGGTCGGAGGTAATAGCCTCCCATCGATGGAAAAAATGGTGGAGGCGACCCCCGATGGGAAAAACAGGGGAATGCAGAACGAGGTTGGTTATGCTCCCTGGTACGGAGTCAAAAAGGCTGAGTAGCCTTGGGTGCAGCCGGCGGTTGAGGTTTCTGTGGAGCCTTCTGAGGAGGCTGCCGCTTCGCTGGCTGCCTTGCAGCCAGAGCCTGCCTCGGAGTGTAACGCCGCTGATAAATCAAGGGCGGTCTAGAAGGCTGAGACTGTTGAGGCTTAGGCTTAGGCCGAAGGATAGATTGAAAAGACTTCTCATGGTCTGAAAGCTTCTTCGTCACCGTCTCGATGGACTCGTAAAACAGATCCGCTCCCACATAAGGCACATTGGCAAGCCTGTCCTGGAGGTTCGGGTCCATGTCAATGGTCCGAAGCCATGCCAACCGACGCATGGCCACGGAACAGGCAGCAGCACGTGCCGATAGCTCAAAGGCATCGTACGAGGATTGCATAAGCTGCAGACGAAGCTGGGAAAGCGAGGCTACCACTTCCTCGAACTCAAATCGAGCCTGAGAATCAATGAAGGGAGTAAATTTCCGAAGTACAGGCAAGAAGAACTCCAAATAAGAGGCAAAGTAGAAATTATAATTAAGAACTCGGGAAGCCATCATCGAGTTCTGGTAGATTCTCCTCCCAAACTTATCCATCGTCCTGCCCTCGCGACCCGGTGGTAAAGAGGCATACACCTGGGAGGGATGAGAACGTTTGAGGGAGGATTCGACCAGTAGGGATTGGTGAGAGAGTTGAGAGCCCTCGAACCCCTTGTGATGGACTATGCGATATCGGGCATCCAATTTGCCCGGGACTGCAGGAATAGAATAAGGTGACTCAAAACATCTCATAAATGTCTGGTCAAGCAATTTATGGAGAGGCAATCGAAGAGACTCCGCAGGAGGATGAGGCAAGTGCATGGTGTCGAGATACTCCTTAGAATATCGAGACCCGGTGTCCAAAGTAACATCCAAGTCATCAGCCATCTGTCGGAGAAAAGAAGAAAAAGACAACTGATCTGCCAGTACAGGTCTCCGAGACGGACTGGACGAAGTCGAGGCCTCAGGATCCAGAGAGACTTGGGATCGACAGGGAGAAAAAGAGGTCGATGGTTCCTCGTACTCCGGACCCTCCGGGGGAGACATGTCAGAGGAAGAGTACCCCAGACGTGGTAGCTTCTTCTGTGGCGAAACCTCAGAATGGCGCGAGGAGTGCCATGATGAATGCCTGGATCGATGCCCCTCACGGTGCCTGGAGGGGGATAGAGAATGACGATACTTTGCATGATCCCCCGAAGCTTCCAGCGAGTGAATGGGACTCAAAGATGTAGATCGAAGAGGTGGAGCTGACGATGCGTCATGCGACGCAGCCCAGGCCTGGTATGAGGTGCGGAAGAACTCTTCCTGAGACTTGCTATGCCCAGGGCTTCGATCACCCACAGGAGGATTCCGGCCCTGTTGGCGTGGAGGCGTAACGGGCTCCAAAGGAGGCATATGCTGAAGGAAGTCCGCCTCGAGGAACCGGCCGCCCTAAGTCGCTCCTCCTCGCCAAGTAGCAAGACCGACCAGCGAGGAGGAGGGGGCGGTCCGCCCCCCCGGAATCGGGACCGGGAGGTCACCCTGGATGGAGGCAATTAACCTGGGTCCCATAGTATGCATGAGCTCGACAAACTGAGCTTCCAAGAGGGACCGCAACGAAGCCGATATGGGGGGATCCGCACCGAAAGGGGGTCCTCCAGCAAGGTCTTCGCGCTCCTTCGTGGTCGAGTGCTTCTGCTTGGAAGCTTTTGGCACCTTAATGACCACGGGCGGAATGGTGGAAGGCAGTACCTGAGCCGAGGAGACGGGGACAGGCACCGGCGCCGAACTCGGGGCCGAAGCCGGAGTGAACAAAGCTGGCTTCAGAAGGCCCGGAGTAGCAGCTGGCTTCGCATGGACAGGCGAAGCGGCTGATGAAGTCGAAGCCGAAGGTTCCTTAGCAGCCTCCATCTTGAACATCGACTCCCACAAGAGACAGCGCCGCTTAAACGCCCGCGCTGTAAGAGTGGAACAAGGCCGGCACGATTTCGGGAAATGTTCTGGACCAAGACACTGCAGACAGCGTCGATGCGGGTCCGTCAGCGAAATCGCGCGCTGGCACTTGCTACACTTTTTAAAACCGGTGATTGGCCGGGACATAGGCCGAAAAAGCTCCGCCGCAAGATCGAAGATGTGGGGCCTGAGCCACGTGGCCGACCCGGCCGACTCACTGGAAGAAAATTTTTTTTTAAAAGAATATAAACAAAGAAAACACACGATAAAGAGTAAAATAAACCCAAAATCGCGGCAAAAGAAGGCAAAAACGGGAATTCAGTCAGCGCAGAATTGAAGTAAAACTTCTCAGCTCTGCGGAAAGAAAAGAACTGAGGAAACATGCCCGGACCATCGGGCGGGAAGGCACTGGCGCATGCGCGGTGCGAGCATCTCGAAACTTCTGAGTTTCTTCAAGCAAGACATGCTTGTGAGATGTCCGTATCGGGGCTCTGTCGGATGACATCACCCACTAGTGAGAATACCTGCCTGCTTGTCCTGGGATAAAGAATGTATAGAGAAGGGAGATGCTGAACATGGGTAACAATACATACATAGAGATAGATGGATGGTGAGCATGGAGAAAGAAGAAATGCAAAATGGTCAGGAGACCCTGGTGAGTTAAAAAGAGACCCGAGACCAACATGATATGAAGAATAAAAATGGCAAGACAACAAAAGGTAGAAAAAAAATAATTTTATTTTCTATTTTGTGATAAGAATAAATCAGATTTGAAATATGTATCCTGTTAGAGCTGGTGTTAAAACGTAACTGGGGCCAGTATCTTGGTAAACGGTACCTGTTCACCTATATTTCAGATAGCGCGTGGTACGCGTCAGGGCAGCCCACTTTCCCCTTTGCTTTTCTTACTGTATTTAGACCCCTTACTGCGCACCATCCTACGGGATGATGTCTTGCAGGGCATGCCTGAGGGGGAATCCCAACTACGAGTACTGGCTTATGCAGACGATCTCTTATTAACTCTAGGATCTCCTAACACCTCCCTTCCTAGGGCATTAGACATACTAGACAAATTTAGTATGTACTCAGGTATGATGCTGAATAAATCAAAATCATTGGTATTGCCCTTGACTCCGGAGGTACGGACACTATGGCGGGGCGCCTTTCCTCTAGTATGGGCGACTGGCCATATCACATAACTGGGTATATTGATTTCCTCAGATCCCGCTCACTTGTATTCTCTAAACAATGACCCTCTGATTTTAACAACGGTTCAAAAGTTGGAGAATTGGCGGGCATATCCATTATCATTATTGGGTAAAATAGCATTGTATAACATGGTGTTGGTGCCTCAATGGCTCTAAGTATTCCAAATGATCCCTGTTTTACTGTCTGCTCGTCATGATAAATTGCTTGGGAAGAGTTTACAAAAGTTTTTGTGGAATGGGAGAAGAGCTCGTTTATCTTTGTCTCATCTGGCCCGCCCTCAGGATCGAGGCGGATTTGGTCTCCGCAATCTTAGGTTGCTGTCTTGGGCGTGTCAGATGAGACACTTGAACGATTGTTTTTGAGGCACTGGACATTTTTCCGCCTCTGCTCAGGAACTTTTACTATGTGCACCTTATTTTAGTTATTTGCTTCATGTTCCTACGTTATCAAAGCGGACTTCATCTGCACGGGATCTCTTCCTCATGCCTCTGAGACGTCTATGGAAGGTATTGTGTCACCAACTTCGGATCTTGTTCCAGGTGACTCCTTACTTACCTTTGCGGGGCAACGGAGCATTTACAGCGGGACTGGACCTGGAATCCTCTGGGGTGTGGACTTCCTGCTCTAATCAATATTTGTTTAACTGGTCCATTCCTCGGGTTCCCTGAAAACGTTTGAGGAACTCCAACGTGACCATGGATGGAGGCCCACTGATTGGCTTTCTTACCTTCAGGTTTCTTCATATGTGAACTCCTTGCCGAGTGCATCTCTCACTGATTGATGTATGGAGTCCCTCTCTGAGGCGTTGAGTCTATCGGCTCAGGTACCAATTCCACTGCGATTTCATCATTGTCATCTTCAGGAACAATTAGGTGAACCATCTTATGACTCTATAGCTTTACGATGGACTCAGGACTTTCCTTGTGAGGTGACTGCTTCCATGATCCGCAGGGGGACATATCGAGCGGCCTGGGTGACTCCCAACGTGCTTTTGTTTGAACTTAATTACAAATTTCTGCACAGGCTCTACAGGTCCACTTCCTACCAATTTCATGCTAAAATGTGTGCATCTGACCAATGTCTCAAATGTCTCCACTCACCATCTACTTTGGGTCACCAGTTCTGGTCTTGTACCAGGATTTCAGCCTTTTGGCATCGGCTCAACGTGCATATTCAAACCATGTGGACTTACAATTTTACCCTAACTCCGATAATGCTATTCACATTGGATTGTGTTCCCTTGTCCGCACTGAAGGGATTTAGAAGCTTTCTGTCCAAAGCAGTATTGTTGGGGAAAAAGGCGATTTTGCTTTGCTGGATTACTGCAGACTCTCTGACCCTCTCTCGATGGCGTACGCTAATGATTCACCAAGCATCGATGGAGAGGCTTTGTTTTCCATCCTTGGACACTGAACAGGGACGGTCATATTGCACTTGTTGGACACCTTTTTGGGACACTTTAACGCCTAGAGCACGTAGTCATATACTGAATGTTTAAACTTATCTGTAAGAACTGCACCGGATTGAATGTGTGTTTTGTTTCAGTAGGGATTGGGGATGGGTGGGATGGGGGAGGGGGACAGATCTGGTTTATGGTGAAGTTGTGATGGAAATTGGTAATCACTCTGTACCGTTGTACACCTTTGCATTTCTGTGAGTTTGTATTTCTATTTTAAAAAAGCAATAAAATATATTTGGGGAAAAAAAAAAACGTAACTGGGGACTGCAAAAAACAGACTGTGCTTCTTTAGTTTCCAGCTGATTTAGGGCTCTCTGACCAGGGGGCAGTTGCCCTAATTGCACTCCCCCAACACTATCCCTGTCATGTGTGACTGCAGTATTCAGTTAGCATGATTTTTCTGTGTAGCATTCTGTAATTTGGCTTATTCAGTTTTCTCGATAGTGAAAGTGATATTTGTGAAGGGGAGGGGAGACAGGGGTTTTGTTGATACTTGCTGTGTATTTGTGTTTATAAAATGACAATTGTATAGAATATTGTTTCTTTTTATACTTTAATAAAATAAGTTCAATATAAAATCATAACTATTCGAGGCTTGTGCGGATGGGATCAGATGGTTTGTGGATGGGGTCCAAGTTCGTGGGGACAGAGACAAATTTTTTCCCCGTGTCATTCTCTACTCTAAGCACCTGGAATGGAGGCCTTGAGTAGATCAGGGTGGACCTGGAAGTCACCCCAGAGAATGCTGGGAGGAATATGCATATGGACTGCAAGACCTCCTCAGTACCTGTCAGAGAATGGAGCAGCCAGAACTTCCTTAAGTTTATGTTAAAAATTTATCACCCACTTAAAACCTAAGTTATAATATCCTTGGATGTATCTCATCTGGCCCCATTACTTTCTCTATATGTAGTTTAGCTAATTCTTCATGAACACAGTCATTAAAAAATCATTCAAGATCTACCATCCTTCCATTCCTATTTGTTTGTCTTCTGCAGTCCAACTCTCAGCCCTTCATCTGTGAAAAGAGAACAAAAATATTTATTCTTATCAGCTTCTACATATTCCACCACTTCAATCTCATCTCACAATGTCATTTTGCACGTTCTCTAACACATCTAAAAAAAAGTCGTCCCCTCATTTTATCATATTGGAAATTTTTTTCTTCCATTTGCAGCTTTGCTTTCCTTACTACTTTACCAGCTTCTCTTAGCTTTTCCTGTCTTCCTCTTTCTGAAGTCTTGTAGCAATCAAGACTAACCTTTTTCCTTACCTTTCAGCTACTTTTGAGAATAAAGGTGGTTCTTTTCATCTTTTATTTACTTTCATAACAAAGATTTGTTGCTCTTAAAATAGCTTTCAGTTTTGCCCATTGCTTTCCTCCATGGTATTCCTCCATCATAAAGTATTTTTGACATCTAGAATCTTAATTTTGAATAAAACCCTCTCACATGAACTACACCATCTGGTGATCTCTGGATGCTAGATAATTACCCAATATAACAAAAGAAACACACTACTCCATCTCTAGGGGCATTTCATTTTCAAAAGGGCAACTATGATAAAATGAGGAAAATGGTTAAAAAGAAGTTAAAAGGATCAGTTGCAAAGGTTAGGACTATAAACCAGGTGTGGATGTTATTTAAAAATACAGTCGTGGAAGCCCAGACCAGATGTAGTCTACATATCAGCAAAGGTGGAAAGAAGAGAAAACGAGAGCCGGCTTGGTTAAAAGGTGAAGTGAAAGAGGCGATTAGAGCCAAAAAAAAAATCCTTTAAAGAATGGAAAAAAGATCTGAATGAAGAAAATAAGAAGAAACACAAGTACTGGCAAGTTAGATGCAAAGCATTGATAAAGACAGCTAAGAAAGAATATGAAGAGAAACTTGCAAAAGAAGCAAAAACTCATAGCAATTTTTTTAGATACATCAGAAGCAGAAAACCTGTGAGGGAATCAGTGGGACTGTTGGATGATCAAGGAGCGATAGGGGCACTCAGGGAGGATAAGGCTATAGTGGAAAGACTGAATGAATTCTTTGCTTCGGTCTTTACGGAAGATGTAAGATCTACCTGAACCGGAGGAACTGAAAGAAATCTCAGTAAATCTGAAAAATGTACTGAGCCAAATCGACACGTTAAAAAGTGATGGTATACATTCCAGGGTATTAAAAGAAGTCAAAAATGAAATTGCTGACCTGCTGTTAGTGATCTTTAACCTGTCACTAAAATAGTCTGTAGCACCTGAAGTTTGGAGGGTGGCCAATGTTATGCCGATTTTTAAAAAGGGCTCCATGGGAGATCTGGGAAATTACAGAACGGTAAGCCTCACTTTGGTGCCAGGCAAAATGGTAGAAGCGATAAGAACATAACAATTGCTGCTGCTGGGTCAGACCAGTGGTCCATCATGCCCAGCAGTCCACTCACGCAGCGGCCCTCTGGTCAAAGACCCGCACCCTGACACTAGCCATACCAGCATATAAAAATTAAAATTGTGGAACACATAGACATGCATGATTTTATGAGACGGAATCAGCATGGGTTCAGCCGAGGGATATCTTGCCTCACAAATCTGCTTGACTTCTTTGAAGGTGTGAATAAACATGTGGATAACAATGAGCCGGTTGATATAGTATATCTAGATTTTCAGAAGGCTTTTGATAAAGTTCCTCATGAAAGGCTCCTGAGAAAATTAAAGTGTCATGGGATAGGTGGCAAAGTTCAGTTGTGGATTAGGAATTGGTTATCGGATAGAAACAGAGGGTAGGGTTAAATGGTCATTTTTCTTAATGGAGGAGAGTAAACAGTGGAGTGCCATAGGGGTCTGTACTGGGATCAGTGCTATTTAACTTATTTATAAATGATCTGGAAATTGGAACGAGTGAGGATTAAATTTGAAGATGATACTAAACTGTTCAAAGTTGTTAAAACACATGCGGATTGTGAAAAATTGCAGGCGGACCTTAGGAAATTGGAAGACTGGGCATACAAATGGCAGATGAAATTTAATGTGAACAAATACAAAGTGATGCACATTGGGAAGAATAACCAGAATCACAGTTACCAGATGCTAGGGTCCACCTTGGGGATTAGCGCCCAAGAAAAGGATCTAGGTGTCATTGTAGACAATACGATGAAATCTTCCGCCCAATGTGTAGCGGTGGCCAAAAAAGCAAATAGGATGCTAGGAATTATTAACCTTTTCCTATCGTAATAAATTTTACGTTACGCTGGTTCCAATCGTAATTATTTTAGCAAAGTTTTGTATTATTCTTTTATCATTTATGGCTATTGTAAACACAATGGCCCAATAGATGGGACAAATGATAGGTAGAAGGTGTACTGTATGTCCCATGCCATGGGACATATGATGGCAATGATATTTTTTGGAATGTCCCGTCATCCGGGACACACGATAGGAAAAGGTTAAAAAAGGGATGGTTAACAAGACTAAAAATGTTATAATGAACCTGTATCGCTCCAAGGTGCAACCTCATCTGGAGTATTGCGCTCAGTTCTTGTCTCCTTATCTCAAGAAAGATATAGTGGCGCTAGAAAAAGTTCAAAGAAGAGCGACCAAGATGGTAAAGGGGATGGAACTCCTCTCGTATGAGGAAAGACTAAAATGGTTAGGGTTCTTCAGCTTGGAAAAGAGACGGCTGAGGAGAGATATGATTGAAGTCTACAAAATCCTAAGTGGAGTAGAGCAGGTACAAGTGGATCGATTTTTCACTCCATCAAAAATTACAAAGACTAGGGAGCATTCGAAGTTACAGGGAAATACTTTTAAAACCAACTGGAGGAAATTTTTTTTCACTCAGAGAATAGTTAAGCTCTGGAACACATTGCCAGAGGATGTGGTAAGAGCGGATAGCGTAGCTGGTTTTAAGAAAGGTTTGGACATGTTCCTGGAGGAAAAGTCCAGTCTGTTATTGAGAAAGACATGGGGGAAGTCACTGCTTGCCCTGTATCGGTAGCATGGAATATTGCTACACCTTGGGTTTTGGTCAGATACTAGTGATCTGGATTGGCCACCGTGAGAACGGGCTACTGGGCTTGATGGACCATTGGTCTGACCCAGTAAAGCTATTCTTGTTCTTATAGTACAGAAAAAAATAATGACAGCCTTGCTCAGTTAACTTCATAGTCATCTTGATTCTGAGCAAATAGCATTACTTGTATCACTAGATTTGACATCTGCTTTTGATTTGATTAATCATTCATTATTGTTAAGAACTTCAATCTCTGGGAATAAACGGTACGGTATTGGATTGGTTTAAATCATTTTTGTTAAATAGATCTTATATTGAACAGTTGAGTGATGTATCAACCATTTATAGGCTTAATTGTGGGGTCCAAGGATCAGTATTATCGCCATTATTGTTTTATCTATTTCTTAGCCCATGGGAACTTTGTATATAATCTTGTAGCATAAGATTTTTCCATATTATTCCATATTACAGACCTGCTTATTAGGAATATCGAAATGGTTAGAGGATCATATGGTTTTGAATCCAGACAAAACTATTGTTGGGTAACAGGTACAGACTATTCCATCTTTGCCTCTTATTCTTTTACAAATTCAAGCTGTGGATTTATTTTGCTATTTAGGAATTATAATTGATTCAGCACTTTCATTCGGAAAGTAGATCTCAAATGTAGTAAAATCGGGCTTTTATGCCCTTTGTAGACTCCAAGCAATATGAAATCTGGTAGATAAAGATTAAACTGTTCTATGCCTTCATAAACTCAAAATTGGATTACTATGATGTGGTCTATGCAGGTTTACCCAAATTTAAATAACGCAAGTAAATTTGACCATAACACTCTTATTAAAACAATTACATTGGCTACTGATCTACTATCGTATACAATTTAAAATTCTTACTTTGACTCATAAGATATTGCATACGGATTATCTGGCAAGTCTGGTTATCCCTTATTCACCAACTCGGACTCTTCACTCTAACAGACAATGGATTAGTTATTCCTCACCATTCTAAAGTGAAATGGGAAAGGACAAGAAATACGGCATTTTTTCAATAGCTCCGTCACTGTGGAATTCACTGTCTTCAAATTTACGCTTGGAATCTTCTTATACTAAATTCTGCATTCTTCCAAAAACTTTTCTTTTTGAGAAAGCCTTTCTTTAGAGAGAAAAAAAACAACTTAAAGTGATGGTATTAGCAAGCACATGATATGACTATTAGGATATTGTTATATTTTTTGTTCTTTGATGTGATGATTATGTGATTCTGTCCTGTACCTAATTGGCATTCCATTTGTTATTTTTAAATTTGCATTTTGTTTTTAATTGTACACCACTTTGAACTGTGCTGCAACTAAGGCGGTATATCAAGTTTAAATAAACAATAAAAGAGGAAAAGAGATGCTGAGGTGGGGGAGGGAACAGAAAGGGAGAATTGTTGGACATGGGTATGTGAGAGGGAAAAATGGTGCACACAGGAAATGGAAGAAAGAATTGTTAGGTTTAGGGAGGGAGAGGTGTGAAGTACAGATGCATGGGGAAGATAAAGAAGAAGAAATGTTGGATATGGTGGTGGAAAGGGAACAGTGGGAGAGATTGAAAGGGATGCAAGAGAGGAATGTTGGACATGGTGGTGGAAGGAATGGAGGGAGAGATGTAGTATGGTCCTGGAGAGGGTTGATAGGAGAAATGTTGGGCATAGGTCTGGTGGGCAAGGGCAAAAGATGTTGCACACAGTCCAGGGGATAAGAGACGGAGAAATGTTGGCTATGGCGGTAGAGGGGATGGGAAAGATGCACCCTGGATCCCTCTCTTTCCCCACACCTTTTGCAGCAAGGGAGGAGATAGAGATATAGAGAGATACATACATTGCACATGGGGGTGGAGGAGAGAGGAAAAAATGCTGTGCAGGGGTGGGGAGGGGAAAGTGTGCTTCCTGTAGTTTGAGAGGGATGATAGGAGAAATGTTGGGCATGAAGCTTGTGGGCAGGTAAGAAAGATGCTGCACATGGTCCAAGGGATAAGAGGGAGAAATGTTGGCTGTGGCAGTAGAGGGGATGGGAAAGATGCACCCTGGATCCCTCTCTCCCCATTCCCTTCGCAGCAAGAGAGGGAATGAGAGATGATGGACAGTGAGAGGGAGACATGTTGCACATGGGGGTGGAAGAGAAGAAGAAATGCTGTGTAGGAATGGAGAGGGATAAAAGAGGGAGAATGATCCATGATAGAAGGGAGGGAGGATGCTGTACAATGGAAGAGAGGGAAGAGAGAAATGACCATGGTAGGAGGAACAGCGACCACTTGAATTTGCAGAAGATAGGAAAGCAGAAAAAAAGAGAAACTGGAAATCTCCAGACAACAAAAGTAAAAAATGGAATTTATTGACTGAAATATGTTAGCTTTGGAAATGTATATAGCAGATGTATTTGTATTGTGTTCAAAAGAAAAGGAAATGAATTTCTGGTTTTATTTTTCCAGTGCTGAAGTACTTGCTGACCCTTGCTGTGGCTGGTGGGGATCCCCACCAGCTGAGGACCTACTCCAAATACAGCCAGAACTCTCCTTCACCAAGCGTAGCAGTCGCTGGCAGCATCTCTGAGCCTCCGGAGGTTCCTGCATTTATGACTCAGCTAATGCTGCATGCCAAGCTTGGCAAAAAGGCCACCTTCACAGGAAGTCCTCAGCTGACATAGCCTGAGGGTCCTCATTAGCTGGAGTATTTATATTTACATTAGAGGCTCTGGCAGAAACCCATTTGCAAAGTATGCATTCTTCCCAATTAACAGGGCGAGCTGAGCCTGGCAAGCACGTGGCTACGTGCGGCTAGAGGAGAGCGCTAGCAGAGGGCAGAGCGGAGGAGACAGAGAGGCCGGTGCAGGGAGGAGAACGAACCGGTGAGAGGGCTAGCAGGGCGAGAGAGGAAGGAGCAGGCAGCGGAGGAGTGAGTGGAGGCAGAGCGGAGGAGGCAGTGAAGCGGAGAGAGGACAGAGAGGGCGGCGAGTAGAGCGGAGAAAGGAACTCCAAAGTAGCAGAGCAGACCGGGAGAGAGGCAGACGGTACACGGAGAGGGGAAGAGGCGAGAGTTAGCTCCGCCTACCCCCCCGACGTCACCAGACTAACTCCACCCATAAAAGGGGAGGAGCCAACGGCGCGCGGCGAAGGAGAGCGGCAAAGGCGCTCGCCTTAGCGAGAGCGCCTTTGCGAAGGAGCCTTGCGAGGGAGCCAGAAACGTCAAGTAATTCACTTCTTTCTCTTCTTTTTTCCTTTTCTCTTTCTCTTTCCTCTTTTCTCTCTCTCTTACCCACAGCAGGAGCACACCAGCACTTCACAAGAGCGATGGAGGACCCAGGATCCCAGAGGTACTTTCCGGTATACTGCACAGAGTGCAATATGTACGACTACCTCCCTTTGGGAAGGCGGGAGTACATATGCAGTCGGTGTCAGGAACTGGAAAGCCTGAGGATGGAGGTCGGCAGATTGAGGGTCAGGGTCCAGGAACTAGAAGGACTGGAGGAACTGCGCACCACAGAGGAGACGAGCTGGTCTACCCAGAACACAGACGGAGCAGGCATCTTTGTGGACCAGGTGAGGGACCTCGAGAGATTCATTGAGGAGGCCTATAGGACGGTGGAGGAACGGGATCAGCAGCAGCACAGACGGATGTCGGTAGACGAGACCCAGGATCCACAAGGCGACACCGGGGAAGGACCTAGCGGAGGGACAACGCAAGAGGAGGAGACCGCGACTCACCAGGACCCCGAGGGAGAGACACCACACTACACCGAGGACACGGACCTGAGGCAGAGGAGGTTGCTGAGGAAAGGGAAGTCTGCTATTGTGGTGGGAGACTCGATCTTGAGAGAGGTAGACAGTCACGTGGCTGGAGGAAGGGAGGACCGGCTAGTGACTTGTCTCCCAGGGGCCAAGACACGAGACATCACTGACAGGATCGAGAGGATCCTGGACGGAGCAGAGACAGAGGAGACTGCGGTAATAATCCACGTCGGAACAAACGATGTGAGCCGGAGGCACTTCAGCATGGACGCACTGACTGACCAGTTCAGGGTCCTGGGACGAAAGCTTAAGCGGAGCACTCGGAGGATAGCATTCTCGGAGATCCTGCCTGTGCCGAGAGCAGATGCAAAGAGGCAGGCAGACCTCCAAGCTGTGAATGCATGGTTGAGGAGATGGTGCCAGGAGGAGGGCTTCCGCTTCGTGAGGAACTGGACGTCCTTCTGGGGAAAGAGCAAGCTCTACCGGCGGGACGGCCTGCACCTGAGCACAGCGGGAACCAGACTACTGGCAGCCAATTTGAGGAAGGAGATCGAGAGGGCTTTAAACTGAGGAGAGGGGGAAAGCCGACAGCTGATCTGATGTTGACGCTTCGGACAACAGTATCCAGAACAGATGCTGAACGGGCTGACTGCAGGGAGGAAACAGAGGGACCGGAAGATCTCCAAATCAGACAGCGAGGGAAACATCAGGTAATGGGAGCTTGCTGGGAGAAGACTAAGGGGCTTGTGGACACAGGGGGACTGGGTGGCATAAGGGCGAAAGCCGAGGGTAATATAGAGGTACCACAAGGCGAGGGGGATCAAACAGAGGCGCAAGGGATGATAGCCCAGGAGGGGGCCGGTAGGACTAGAAATCCCAGAGGAAAAGCGGGGAAGTGGGGTGGCAGGAATGTGGGGAAGCTGAAAGCAAAGAAGGTAAAGGCTGAGGGCAAAGCAGAAACACAGAGAGAGGGAAAACTGCCAGAAATCCAAGGGCAAGTGGCCCAGGTAAATACAGAGGTGGAAGAAAAACTACGGGACCTGCGATGCTTATACGCAAATGCAAGAAGCCTCACGGCCAAGATGGGTGAACTAGAAGTCGTGGCCAAGGGGGAGGACCTGGATATAATTGGAATTGTAGAAACCTGGTGGACAGAGGAAAATCAATGGGATGTAGCGCTGCCGGGGTACAAGCTCTATAGGAGGGACAGGACCCACAAAAAGGGGGGAGGCATAGCACTATATATAAAGGACTCTATTCACTCGGTCGGGATGGATATGGCAACGAAGGCAGAGGGGCTGGAATCGCTGTGGGTCAAATTACCGGGAAACAAGGGTGCGGGCATAAAACTGGGGCTGTACTATCGACCACCTGGTACGCCAGAGGGAGTCGGACACGACTTGGAAGCAGAATTGAGACAGGAGTGCAGGACTGGAAGTGTAACAGTGATGGGGGACTTCAACTACCCAGGGATTGACTGGAGTACGGGTCACTCCAACTGCACTAGGGAGACAGGATTTGTAGAAACTGTGAAGGACTGCTTCATGGAGCAACTAGTCAAAGAACCGACGCGAGGGGGTACTACTCTTGACCTCATCCTAAACGGATTAGGGGGGCCTGCAAGAGAGGTAGAAGTGGGAGCACCACTAGGCAACAGTGACCACAACACGATCAAATTCACATTAGAAAGAGGGACACCCATAGTTAGGAGGACCGCAACAACTGCGCTGAACTTCAAGAAAGGGAACTATGTTGCTATGAGGGAAATGGTGGGGAGGAAGCTCAGAAAAATCTCTAGGATGGAGACTGTGGGAAGCGCCTGGACCCTATTCAGGGACACCCTGCAGGAAGCACAGAGAATGTATGTCCCCAATTTCAGGAAAGGCTGCAAGAACAAACGATCAAAGGACCCGGTTTGGATGTCAATAGAAGTAAAGAGGGCGATAAAGGACAAAAAAGTATCTTTCCGGAGATGGAAAAAGGACCCAACGGAGGATAATCATCAGGCGCATAGGAAATGCCAAAAGGAATGCCACCGGGAGGTTAGACTAGCAAAGGGGAAGTACGAAGAGGGGCTGGCCAGGGAGGCGAAAAACTTCAAGGCATTCTTCAGTTACGTTAAGGGGAAACGACCAGCGAGAGAGGAGGTAGGGCCGTTGGACGATGGGGACAGGAAGGGAGTGATTAAGGAGGAAAAAGAGGTAGCTGAGAGGTTGAACACGTTCTTCTCGTCAGTCTTCACGAGCGAAGACACATCTAATATACCAGACTCAGAGGAGCTCATGAGTGGGGAACAGGCTGAAAAATTAGAGCACATAGAGGTAAGTAGGGAGGATGTCCTCAAACAGATAGACAGGTTAAAATGTGGCAAATCACCAGGCCCGGACGGGATCCACCCAAGGGTTCTGAAAGAACTAAGACAGGAAATAGCGGGCACAATCCAACATGTTTGCAACCTATCCTTGAAAACTGGTGAGGTACCAGAGGACTGGAAATTGGCAAATGTCACACCCATCTTCAAGAAGGGATCGAGGGGTGACCCCGGGAACTACAGGCCGGTGAGCCTGACTTCAATTATAGGGAAGATGGTGGAAGCTATGATCAAGGACGACATTTGCGAGCACATCGAGAGGAATGGCCTACTGAGAACAAGCCAGCATGGATTCTGTAAGGGAAGGTCGTGCCTAATGAACCTTCTGTACTTCTTTGAGGGAATAAGCAGTCGGGTGGACAATGGGGAGCCCATAGACATCATTTACCTCGACTTTCAAAAGGCTTTCGACAAGGTGCCACATGAAAGGCTGCTTAAGAAGCTGTGGAACCACGGGGTGGGAGGGGATGTGCACAGATGGATCAAGCACTGGTTGTCGGGTAGACTGCAGAGGGTTGGAGTAAAAGGTCAATATTCTGACTGGCGGGGAGTCACGAGCGGTGTGCCACAGGGATCGGTGCTAGGGCCTTTACTCTTTAACATATTCATCAATGACCTGGAAAAGGAGGCAAAATGTGAGGTTATAAAATTTGCAGACGATACCAAACTGTGCGGCAGAGTTAGGACCAGGGAGGAGTGTGAGGACATGCAAAGGGACCTGGACAAGCTGGAAGACTGGGCAAACAAATGGCAAATGCGCTTCAACGTGGACAAATGCAAGGTCATGCATATAGGGAAAAAGAACCCATTGTTCAACTACAAATTGGGGGGGGTATTGTTGGGAGACAGCAGACTCGAGAGAGACTTGGGTGTGCTGGTAGATGCATCACTGAAGCCATCTGCACAGTGCGCAGCAGCCTCTAAAAAAGCCAACAGGATGCTGGGAATCATAAAGAAGGGCATAGTATCCAGATCACGGGAAGTCATCATGCCATTGTATCGAGCGATGGTGCGTCCACATCTAGAATACTGCGTTCAATATTGGTCGCCGCACCTCAAGAAGGACATGGCGGTACTTGAGAGAGTCCAAAGGAGAGCAACGAAAATGGTAAGAGGGCTGGAACACTGCTCATACGCCGAGAGGCTGGATAGGCTGGGGCTCTTCTCTCTGGAGAAAAGGAGGCTCAGGGGAGATATGATAGAGACCTTCAAGATCATGAGGGGCATAGAGAGGGTGGATAGGGACAGATTCTTCAGACTGAAGGGGGCAACAAGTACGAGGGGGCATTCGGAGAAACTGAAGGGAGACAGGTTCAAAACAAATGCAAGGAAGTTTTTTTTCACACAAAGGGTCGTGGACACGTGGAATGTGCTACCGGAAGAAGTGATCAGGCAGAGTACGGTACAAGGATTCAAAAAGGGATTGGATGGATTCCTGAGGGATAAAGGGATCGTGGGATACTGAGGGAGGAGCTGGGATGTAACACAAGTATAGGAAGTTACCCAGGTAATGAGTACAAACCAACCAGGTCGTGCATGTGCAAGACCGGAGGGCTAGGACTTCGATAGGAAGGCAGGACTTAAATGGGAAACCAAGGTGGCAAGGGAGCCCCTTCTGATGATTCAGACAGGTCTTGACCTGTTTGGGCCGCCGCGGGAGCGGACTGCTGGGCAGGATGGACCTGTGGTCTGACCCGGCAGAGGCACTGCTTATGTTCTTATGTTCTTATTTGTAAATGGGTCTCTACCAATGTCTTTAATTTAGAAACATAATTAAATGAAAACTTCTGAGGTTTATGGGGACAGGTTTAATTCTATCCCCATGCAACTATACACCCATCCTGCAAAGGTGGGCTGCTACAACCACCAACACCTTGGTAAAGGTGCTGGGAGCCATGAAATCTCAGGTATCTCAAGTGAGCTGGAAAGATGTCTATTGTGTCTGAGTTTAGTGTTTACCGTTAATTGTATATGTGACATAACATAACATAACGCCTTCACCGGATCAGACCCTAAGTCCATCTAGTCTGGCGACCCGCACACATGGAGGCCAAGTCAGGTGCTCCCAGATGGAGAACCTGATTACCCGTATCCCTCAATGTGTTTTGCAAGGAGGTGTGCATCCAACTTGCGCTTGAAACTCAGAATGGTAGTCTCCGTCACAACCTCCTCCGGGAGAGCATTTCAAGCGTCCATCACTCGCTGTGCGAAACAGAACTTCCTGACATTTGTCCTGAGCCTGCTGCCCCTCAGTTTCAGTCCATGACCTCTTGTCCGTGTCACATTTGACAAAGTGAATAACGATATTTCTTGCTCTATTATGTCAAATCCTTTTAATATTTTAAAAGTCTCTATCATATCCTCTCGCAGTCTCCTCTTTTCGAGGGTGAACAATCCCAGTTTTCCGAGGCATTCTTTGTAGCTCAAATTTTCCATACCTTTTACTAGCTTCGTGGCTCGCCTCTGCACCCTTTCCAGCAGGGTTATATCCTTTTTTAGGTATGGAGACCAGTGTTGGACACAAGTGTGGTCTGACCATCACTCTGTAAAGCGGCATTATAACGGCCGCCGATCTACTCGTGATCCCCTTCTTTATCATGCCCAACATTCTGTTTGCTTTCTTTGCCACTGCTGCGCATTGAGCCGACGGCTTCAGGTTCCTGTCTATCAGCACCCCCAGGTCCTTTTCTTGTTCGCTTGTGCTCAATGTTACACCTAACATTTTATATTCATGTTCCCTATTTTTCTTACCCAGGTGCATCACCTTGCATTTGTCTACGTTAAACTTCATCTGCCGCTTTTCTGCCCATTCCTACAGCTGGTTTAGATCCTTCTGGAAATCATCTCTGTCCTTTTGTGAACCAACTGCCCGACATAATTTTGTGTCATCTGCAAACTTGATTATGTTGCTTGTTGTTGCCTCTTCCAGGTCATTTATGAAGATGTGAGTTTAGTTTTTACCATGAATTGTATATATCTATAAAAACCTAATTTTTTTTGTGTAGGCAATTTATAAACTTCTTAAATAAACTTGGAAATCTCCATCAAATACAAAGAAGCAAGGAATTTTCCTGAAGCCACCACCCCTATGACAGAGCGGACCATTTCCATATGAAAGCAAGGGACCTTTAGGGCCTTGTTTACCAACTTCAAATTCTAAATGGGCCTCCAGTCTTCTGTGCTTTTTTTGGCACTATGAATTATAAAGAGCATCTGCCTGAGCCGATTCTTGTTCGGGAACAGGTTCTATGGCCTGAATAGCCAAGAGACGGTGGCAATCTTGCCATCTGGTGGGAGTCGAGTGACAGATCCAGAAGGGTCTGAGAAAACTTGATCCTGTGCCCCTCCCTGATAATGTCCAGAACCTAGCAGTCAGATGAGATTTATTTTCATTTTTCCAAGAATGCAGACTACAGCCTTCATGGTGCCATTGCTTCTTGTTGGAGGTCGAGCCACCATGGGAACCCGCGGGCTGCTGGTGACTACAGCTGCAAATCTGTCTGGACCCCTGAAAGGGCCTCTAATAATAACCAGAGAAAAACTGGTGCGATCTCCTAGAGGCACAAAAATTGCCTCTACTGCCTCCGGCAGGTTGATGGCTCCTACAATCCAGGAGGGATTTGGAGCAGCAATCTGCCACTTTGGCCATGAGGTAATCTAGCCCTTTACCAAATAGCATCTGGCCTTGAAGAGTAATCTGTTGAGAGTGGCATTGGAGGCTGAGTCGCCCACCCACTGTCTCATCCAGAGCACCAAAAGGCAGAAATGAAGTAAGACAAAACCTTACTCAGAACTCTATCATAAAGAGCAGGGGTCCCCAAAGTCCCTCCTTGAGGGCCGAATCCAGTCAGGTTTTCAGGATTTCCCCAATGAATATGCATGAGATCTATGTACATGCACTGCTTTCAATGCATATTCATTGAGAAAATCCTGAAAATCCGACTGGATTCAGCCCTCAAGAAGGGACTTTGGGGACCCCTGATAAAGAGCATTGGCCACATAATACACACCCTCAAACAAGTGGGGGACAGGAGTCCCCAGACCGAGCTGCAAGCAGTAAACGGTTGGCTGAGGAGATGGTGCGAAGAGGAGGGTTTCCACTTTGTACGGAACTGGACAACTTTTTTGGGGAAGAACAAGCTCTACAGGAGGGACGGACTGCACCTGAGCACGGCTGGGACGAGGTTGCTGGCACGCAACGTCCAGAGCAGCATAGACTTGGCTTTAAACTGAGGAGAAGGGGAAAGCCGACAGTCGACCTGACCTCGACACATCGGACCAAAGTATCAAACGAGGATACTGAACCAGAAATTTGTAAAAGAGGGCTCGGGACTGAGAGGGAACTTTTGGGAAAAGGACACAAGGACGCAATGCAGGGAACCAATGCACAAACGAACCTAGCAAGCAGAATTAAGAGAGAGCAACAGGAGCCAGAGGGTCATCCAAACATGGGGGAGCAGGCTGAGGACAACATAGACACACCGCAGGATGGGGATGAACACAACAAAGTTCGGGGGCTGGAAACCCATGAGGAGGTTGGCAGGGGCGCCAAACCACGAGGAAAACCAGCGGAAAAGGCAAACAACCAGGACTTAAATTGCCTATACACTAATGCTAGGAGCCTAAGAGCCAAAATGGGAGAACTAGAAGTCATAGCCAATACAAAGGACCTGGACATAATAGGAGTCACAGAAACGTGGTGGACTGACGACAACAAATGGGATGTGGCCATACCAGGGTACAAACTCTACAGGAGGGACAGGACACACAAGAAGGGTGGAGGAATAGCGCTTTATATAAAGGACAACATACCTTCAACCAGGATAGAAACAACAGTAAGGGCGGACGACTTGGAATCACTATGGATTAAGCTACCTGGAGGAGCTGGATCAGACATAAAATTGGGCCTGTACTATCGCCCACCTGGACAACCGGAAGCACTCGACCAGGACCTGGAGGCTGAGCTGAGGCAGATATGCAAAAGCGGAAGCGTGATGGTGATGGGAGACTTCAACTACCCTGGGATAGACTGGAGTATTGGACACTCAAACTGCACAAGGGAGACCAAATTCCTGGAAACCACGAGGGACTGTTTCATGGAACAGCTGGTCACGGAACCAACACGGGGGGATGCAACTCTCGACCTAATCCTCAATGGGCTAGGGGGACCTGCAAAGGAGGTGGCGGTGCTAGAACCCCTAGGAAACAGCGATCACAACATGATCCAGTGCAAGCTGGAAATTGGACCATCAAAGGTGAAAAGATCCACAGCGACAGCACTCAACTTCAAAAAAGGGAATTATGATGGCATGAGGAAACTGGTGGGAAAGAAACTCAATGGTAGCGCAAGGAAGATGGAGTCTGTAGAAAAAGCCTGGTCCCTACTCAAGGGCACGGTGCAAGAGGCACAGAACCTGTACATCCCCAGATTCAGGAAGGGGTGCAAAAAAAACCAAACAAAAAACCCAGCGTGGATAACAACTGCAGTGAAAAAGGCGATAAGTGATAAGAAAGCATCGTTCAAAAAATGGAAAAAGGACCAAACAAAGGACAACCAAAAGGAGCACAAAAAACACCAAAGGGAGTGTCACCGTGTGGTTAGAAAAGCTAAAAGAGAATATGAGGAGAGACTGGCGGGGGAAGCAACAAACTTCAAATCGTTCTTCAGATATGTGAAGGGGAAGCAACCGGCAAGGGAAGAAGTGGGGCCATTGGATGATGGAGACAAAAAAGGAGTGGTAAAAGAGGAAAAAGAGATAGCAGACAGGTTAAATAAGTTCTTCACGTCAGTCTTCACGAGGGAGGACACATCCAATATTCCGGAACCGGAGGACATCGTAAATGGGGATCGGGATGAAAAGCTGGTCCAACTAGAGGTAAGCCAAGAGGATGTCCTCAGGCAGATAGACAGACTAAAGAGCGACAAATCGCCAGGTCCGGACGGCTTTCACCCAAGGGTACTCAAGGAACTAAGGAACGTAATAGCAGAGCCACTTCGCCAAATATGTAACCTATCCTTAAAAACTGGAGAGATCCCGGAGGATTGGAAAATTGCAAATGTCACACCCATCTTCAAGAAGGGTTCAAGGGGGGACCCGGGGAACTACAGGCCGGTGAGCTTGACCTCGGTCCCGGGAAAGATGATGGAAGCACTGATTAAGGACAGCATCTGTGAACACATAGAAAACAATGGACAGCTAAAGTCGAGTCAGCACGGCTTCTGCAAGGGTAGGTCATGCCTCACAAACTTATTGTACTTCTTTGAGGGGGTAAACAGCCAGGTGGATAAAGGGGAATCCATTGACATCATTTACCTTGACTTTCAAAAAAGCCTTCGACAAGGTACCGCACGAAAGACTGCTTAAAAAGCTGTGGAAACACGAGGTGCAAGGGGAGGTCCACCGATGGATCAAAAACTGGCTGGCGGACAGGAAACAGAGGGTTGGAGTAAAGGGCCATTACTCAGACTGGCAATGGGTCACGAGCGGAGTTTCGCAGGGGTCGGTGCTGGGACCGCTCCTGTTCAATATATTTATTAATGACCTGGAGGCGGGAACAAATTGCGAAGTTATTAAATTTGCGGATGATACCAAACTCTACCGCAGGGTTGAAACCATGGAAGACTGCGAAGATCTGCAAAGTAACCTTGAAAGAGACCTGGGAGTGATGGTGGACACGTCTTTGAAGGCGTCGGCACAGTGCGCCACAGCCTCAAGAAAAGCAAACAAAATGTTGGGTATCATTAAGAAGGGTATCACGACCAGGACAAAGGAGGTCATCCTGCCACTGTATCGTGCGATGGTGCGACCGCATCTGGAGTACTGTGTCCAGTATTGGTCGCCGTACCTCAAAAAGGACATGGCGGTACTTGAGGGAGTCCAGAGAAGAGCAACTAAACTGATAAGAGGTATGGAAAACCTCTCATATACTGACAGACTGAAAAAGCTGGGGCTGTTCTCCCTGGAAAAGCGGAGACTTAGAGGAGACATGATAGAAACCTTCAAGATCCTGAAGGGTATAGAAAAAGTAGACAGGGACAGATTTTTCAGATTACGGGGAACCACAAGTACAAGGGGGCACTCGGAAAAATTAAAAGGGGACAGGTTTAAAACAAATGCCAGAAAGTTCTCTTTCACCCAGAGGGTGGTGGACACATGGAACGCGCTTCCGGAGGCTGTGATAGGCCGGAGCACGTTACAAGGCTTCAAAGAAGGTTTGGATAGGTTCCTAGAGGATAAAGGAATTGAGGGGTACAGATAAGAGTAGCGGTAGGTTATAGGGATAGTCTGGGACCATTGCTCAGGCAATGGGCCTGATGGGCCACCGCGGGAGCGGACCGCTGGGCGAGATGGACCTCTGGTCTGCCTCAGCGGAGGCAACTTCTTATGTTCTTATTATTCCACAGTTTGGTATGGCAGGCCTGCGCTACGAAGGAGGCAGCAGCAGCAGCAGCTTTGATACCCAAAGCCAGTGCTTCAAACTGTCTTTTCAGTATTACATCCACTCTATGGTCCCATGCATTAGGGTGGTCCAAAAAAAATTAATTGAAACATTTTGTTTGTCCACAAGGCTAATTTTATTCCTTTATATAAAATTGAGTATTTTTCATTTTTACTAAAACAAAGTTTAGGGGTCACCCCACCTCTCTCTTTTTTTTAAACTACCACTAAACAGTATATTGTAATTCTTGTGCACTCAGTCTATGACACAAGAGCTGCCTTTGATGCAGAAGGAATCTTCTTTTGGTGGTTGGCCACTAGTTGAAGAACAAATTGCTTCTGGTCTTCATTGTATTTTTCAGTGACGCTTATCCCTCGTTCTGTTGCATAAGAACATAATAGCCTTACTGGGTCAGACCAATGGTCCATCTAGCCCAGTAGCCCGTACAATCCAGGTCACTAGTACCTGGCAAACCTCCAAAGAGTAGCAACATTTCATGCTACTGATCTAAGGCAAGTGCCTTCTAAAACAGACTATGGACTTTTCCTCCAGGAAATTATCCAAACCTTTCTTAAAACCAGCTACACTATCCGCTCTTACCACAATCTCTGGCATTGCATTCCAGAGTTTAACTATTCTGAGTGAAAACATATTTCCTCCTATTGATTTTAAAAGTATTTCTCCATAACTTCACTGAAGTGTCCCCCTAATATTTGTAATTTTTTTAGAGTGAAAAATCGATCCACTTGTACCCCGTTCTACTGCACTCGGGATTTTGTACATTTCAAATCATCTCTCTCCTCAGCCATCTCTTTTCCAAGCTGAAGAGCCCTAACCTTTTTAGTCATTAACAGTCAGTTTGGATGTCCGATTCCAAAGTTCCTTGAAAACTGGATGCTGAGGCTGTAGTTCTAACCAGTACACTACACTCCTCAAGAATATTTTCACTTTTGTTGATCCTCCAATCAGATCAAAAAATGACCAGGTTCTCTATTACAAGACTTTAAAAGGTCACATTTCATCTGTAAACGTGAGATGTCATGGAATGTCTGCAACGGTGGACATTAAGTTTTGCATCATTCGTAGCTTTGTATCTGGTGCGATTCTTTCTGCCCTTTCTTATACCTCACTTTTGTCATGATTTTCTTTTCCTCGTGCTGCCTTTCTGTATTGTTTTGCAGTTGTTTGAAGGTCAACTCCACTCATTCAGCAAGAAAACACATTCTGCCTTTGCTTCTTTAGGAATTCTTGATCTTCATTTTTAAAGTTCAGTTATAACATTTTTGGGGGAAATAACGGAAAGAACAGTTCATTTATAAAGATTTCTTCATTTTATCACCTTCTCATTGACAAGTTCTGTGTTTCTTTAGGGACAAATACTCTTCGTGTAGTTCCTTCAACTTCATAACAGAAGGAGTGTGTTCCATCGGTATCCTGGCTTATCTCATACTGCCATCGCTAACTCATATGCCAACTTATAGCTTTCCAGTAAATGTTTTCCTTCGTCATGGTGATGAAAATTGACCAGTCGAAGGAGGAGAAATTAGGTTCTTACTTGCTAATTTTCTTTTTAGTTCTTCCATAACGGCACAGAAAGCAGTTACTTACTGTAACAGTTGTTATCCAGGGACAACAGGCAGATATTCTCCACATGTGGGTCACGTCATCCATGGAGCCCCAAAGCAGACAGCCTTGCAAACAGAACTTGCAGAAAGTTCGCGATTGCTGCACTGCACATGCACAAGTGCCTTCCCGCCGAATGTAGGTCGTGCGTTTCCTCTAAGGTACCTCAGTTCAGATAGCTAGCTAAGAAGCAAACCAGGGGAGGTGGGTGGGTTGTGAGACTATCTGCCTGCTGTCCCTGGATAACAACCGTTACGGTAAGTAACTGAGCTTTATCCCAGGACAAGCAGGCAGCATATTCTCCACATGTGGGTGACCTCCAAGCTAACCAGAATGGGATGGTGGGAGTGTTGGCAAATCAGGAGAATAAATAGCCATACCATCTGGATAAAGCATCCAGACAATAATGAGAGGGGAATGTATGAACTGAGGACCAAGTGGCAGCGTTGCAGATTTCCTCAATAGGAGTCGATCTGAGGAAAGCTTCAGACGCCACCATAGCTCTAACTCTATGGCCCATGACTCGACCCTGCAGATGGAGACCAGCCTGAGCACAGCAGAAAGAGATGCAAGCAGCCATCCAGTTGGAGATGGTTTGCTTGGAAACAGGATGCCCCAACTTATTCAAATTGAAGGAGATAAAAAGTTGAGGAGCAGTTCTGTGAGGCTGAGTGCGTTGCAAGTAGAAAGCATGCTCAGATAGATGCTGTAGTGCGTAAATGCCACTTCACATTATGGAAATTGCGAACAATTAGATCTTATTTTGAATTTACTGCTTTTGGATTACTGGTTTTGGATTACTGGTTTAATCGTTACCGAGTCTTCTCGATTATTGTAATATTATTTATCTAACAGTCACCAAGAAAGAATTAGCAAGAATTACAATAATACAGAAAACAGCGGTCAGAATGATTTATGGCCTGAAGAAATTTGATCACGTTACACCCTTTTATCGCAAATTGCATTGGCTGCCAATAGAGGCCCGGGTATTGTTTCTGTTACAAGGCTGTTTCTGGTACAGCTCCTTCTTACTTAGTCAATAGATTTTCTTTAGCATCATACAGACATAGTAGAAGAACTCATCCTTTGTTTAATTTTCCATCTATCCAGGGTTGAAGGAGTAAGAAATTTCTGAATCATACTGTGGCATCTCAGGCAGCTCTTCGTGACAACGAATTCAGAATATTGTTGCTTACTACCCATTCCTATGGCCTTTTTAGAAAACAACTGAAGACCTAACTTTTTTCTAAATATTTGACTGTTTAACGAATCATCTTATTTCATGTAACATATTTACTTTTATAACTTTTTGTAAACCGCGTTGAACTTCTGGTTACGTGGTCAATAAACATAATGTTATGTTATGTTATGTAAAGCCAAAGCACGTTTACAGTCCAGAGTATGAAGAGCTGTTTCTCCAGAATGAGAATGAGGCTTTGGAAAAAACACTGGGAGTACAATGGATTGATTGAGATGAAATTCTGAAATCACTTTAGGTAAGAATTTAGGATGAGTACGGAGGACACCCTGTCATGATGGAATACTGTGAAAGGTGGATCTGCCACTAAAGCTTGTCGCTCACTGACTCGTATAGCAGAGGTGAGCGCAATGAGAAAAACTATTTTCCAAGTGAGATATTTTAGATGAGCCGAAGCCATTGGTTCAAAAGGAGGCTTCATCAATTGTCCAAGAACAACATTGAGATCCCAAACCACTGGAGGCAGCTTGAGAGGTGGTTTGACATTGAAAAGACCTTTCATAAACCTAGAAACCACAGTTTTCTCTTCGATAGGCTGAGGCTGATGAAAAGCAGCAATTGCACTGAGGTGGACTCAAATGGATGTAAATTTGAGGCCAGATTGAGAAGTGCACCAGGTAATCCAAAACCGAAGACAAGGAGGTATATTGCGGCTCCTTGTGATAATGGTACACCAAGCAGAGAATCTAGTCCATTTCTGGGTGTAACACTGCCTAGTGACAGGCTTCCTGGAAGCCTCTAGAACAGTGGTTCCCAACCCTGTCCTGGAGGACCACCAGGCCAATCGGGTTTTCAGGCTAGCCATAATGAATATGCATGAGAGAGATTTGCATATAATGGAAGTGACAGGCATGCAAATCTGCTTCATGCATATTCATTAGGGTTATCCCGAAAACCCAATTGGCCTGGAGGTCCTCCAGGATAGGGTTGGGAAACACTGCTCTAGAGGCTTCCAGGAAGCTTGTCACTAGGCAGTGTTACACCCAGAAATGGACTAGATTCTCTGCTTGGTGTACCATTTATCACAAGGAGCCGCAATATACCTCCTTGTCTTCGGTTTTGGATTACCTGGTGCACTTCTCAATCTGGCCTCAATCTGGCTGGATGTCCTTTACAGATTGAGAAAACTGTAGAGAGGCAGTTAAGTTAAGAGGTACCAAGCTGTCAGGTGTAAAGACCACAGGTTGGGATGAAGTAGACACCCTTGACTCTGTATAAGCAGAGAGGGAAAAACTGGGAGGAATAGAAGCTCACTGGTGCTGAGTTGAAGTAGAAGGGAGTACCATGGCTGCCTGGGCCACCGAGGAGCTATCAGAATCATGGTGGCATGCTCCTGCTTGAGTTTGACAAGAGTCTTGAGAATCAAAGGGAATGGAGGGAACGCATAGAGAAACTGATTCGCCCATTCCATAGAAAAGCATCTGCTTCGAGGCGGTGAAGAGAGTATATCCTGGTGAAGAGAGTATATCCTGGAGCAGAACTGAGGCAGTTTGTTGTTGTGGGGAGATGCAAAGAGGTCTAACTGAGGAGTTCCCCACTGAGCAAAAATGTGATGAAGAGGCGAGGAATTGAGTGTCCATTTGTGAGGTTGCAGGAGACAACTCAATTTGTCAACCAGACAGTTTTTCTCTCCTTGGATTTAGACAGCTCTCCGGAAGGTGTTGTGAAGGATTGCCCAATTCCAAAGATTCAGAGCTTCCTGGCAAAGAGTGAGAGATCCTGTTCCTCCCTGCTTGTTTACATAATACATAGCGACTTGATTGTCCGTTTGAATGAGGACTACCCTGTCATGGAGAAGATGCTGAAAGCTTTCAGAGCATTGAAAATCGCTCCGAGTTCCAACAGATTGATATGACATCAACGATCTGCACTGGACCAGTGGCCTTGAGTATGGAGACCATGTAGGTAAATCCTTCAAAGCATAGGTCGAGGAATCTGTTATGAGAACCTTCGGACGAGGGGGGGTGTGAAATAGCAAACCTCTGGAAAGATTTGAAGAGAGCATCCAACAGTTGAGAGACTGTCTCAACGAAGGAGTCAGTGTAAAGTTTAGAAAGTGGGTCACAAGCCTGCTGCCACTGAGATGCCAGGGTCCACTAAGGAATTTGGAGGTGAAGTCTGGCAAAAGGAGTCACATGAACTGTAGAGGCCATGTGACCTAGGAGAATCATCATGTGTCTTGCCGAGATTGACATGAGGGAAGACACTTATTGACAAAGGTGAATGAGAGCATCCTGTTGTTGAGGTAGGAACGCTCTCAGTTGAACAGTGTCCAGGACAGCTCCAATAAACTGTAGAGTTTGGGAGGGGCGTAGCTGGGACTTTGGAAATTTGATTTTGAACCTAAGACTTTGTAGAAACGGAATAGTCCGTTGGGTCACTACAATAACCACTTGTTGTGACGAAGCTTTAATGAGCCAGTCGTCCAGATATGAAAGACTTGAAGACCTTGTGTCCACAGGGCTGCAGCCACCACCACCACCAGGCATTTGGTAAAAACTCTGGGAGATGAAGCCAGCCCGAAAGGGAGGACTCTGTATTGGAGATGAAGATTCCTCACCTGAAATCTTAGAAATCTGCGAGAGGCTGGATGAATTGGAATACGAGTGTAAGCCTCTGAGATCTAGGGAGCATAACCAATCTTCTTGATCCATCAGGGGATACAGGGATGGAAGAGAGAGCATTCAAAACTTTTCTTTGACAAGAAATTTGTTGAGAGCTCTGAGGTCCAGGATAGGTCGCAAATCTCCCGTTTTCTTTGGCACCAGAAAGTAACAGGAATAAAAACCTGTATCCCGTTGGACCAAGGGAACCTCTTCGATGGCATGGAGGTGAAGATGAGCCTTAGCCTCCTGAAGAAGGGGGAGTTGCGACACAATGGAAGGAAACTCTTTTGGAGGGAGATCTGGTGGAATTTGAAGAAATTGGAGCGAGTATCCCTCTCTGATAGCAAAAACCCATAGGTTGGATGTAATATGCTCCCATTGTTGGTAAAAATGATGGAGACAACCTCCGATGGGGAGAGAAGATTGATTCATGAAGATTGATGTTATGCTCTGATCTAGATTAGCTACAGCAGGAGTTTAGAGTTTCTGCTGACGTTGTTGTGGCTGCTTCCTGGGTGGAGGCTGGGAATAAGCCGGAGTAGATTTCTGTGGATAACGACGTTGAGATGATTTATAAGTCTTAGCAGCTGGAGGCTTAGGCTTAGGTCTAATCAAAGAGGCAAATGATCGTTCATGCTCTGACATACGCTTGGTGGCAGCCTCAATGGATTCGAAGAGCTCATTACCTTGAAAGAGTATATTGGCTAGGCGATTTTGAAATTTAGGATCCATGTCCACAATCCGTAACCAAGCCAGATGTCGCATTGCCACTGAAAAAGCAGTGACTCGAAATGAAATTTCAAATGCATCATAAGTCGCCTGGAGCATAAACAGACGTATTTGAGATAAGAGTATGGTGGAGCTGTTGAAACTCAGGCAACCGCTGTTCAGGTAAGTCTGAGAAGTAGTAGGGCATGGTCTTTATGCAGTACTTAAGATAAGAGGTGAATAAGAAGTTGTAGTTCAAAATCCTGTTTGGCATCATGGAATTTTGATACAGATGGCATCCAAATTTGTCCATGGTCCGTCCCTCTCTTCCTGGAGGAACTACAGCATAGACTTTGGTGGGATTAGACTTTTTGAGAGATGATTCTACCACCAAACATTGGTGAGACAATTGCTGTTTCTCAAACCCTTTACAAGGAACCGTGCGGTATTGAGATTCCATTTTGGAGGGTATAGCCAGAATAGAATAAGGTGTCTTAAGATTTCTCAGGAAAGTTTGCTTCAGAACAGGATTCATGGGAAGTCTCAAAGTGTCCTTTGGCGGATGGGGCAACTCTAGCTCAGCCAAAAACTCAGGAATATACTTAGACTCAGATTGTAGATCAATTTGAAGAGCCTTAACTCATGTCAAATATGAATTTGGAAAATGTGGACTTCTAAGATGAAGAACCCTCAGGAGGAGAAGCAGAGCGAGAGCAAAGTGCTGCAGAATAAGAAGGAGAAGCCTCCCTTGAGTACTGGGAAGGGATGTCTGTATCCAACGTTAAGAATCACAGAAGAAGTTCCACTGTGTGATATAGACGGCGTCAGAGAGTGCTTACGTTAGACAGGACGTGATGGAGAGGTCCGAGGAATGTGAGGAACTGAATGTCTCGATTCATGCCTCAGAAATCGGCAAATGAGGATTCCTCGTAGCATGCTTCGACAGAGGATTGTGGGACCTGGATTAGCCCTGAGCTGGAGAAGAACGAGGCGTTAAAGACTTCCTGGTTCGAAACCTATGCCCGGGCTTGGAGTCTCGATGGTCCTCGAAGAACGAGGGAGAGAAGACTCCGTATCCCTCTTTGAGGACAGGTGCCTCGATGAAGAGGAATGCTTTGAATGAGACCTAGAACGAGGCTTCTGCACCACCTCTTGAGCAGGTTGTGTAGATGGAGACCTGGACCTGGAAGGAGAAGGCGAGGAGTCACTGGAGGACAAAGGTCGAGACCCAACAGGTTTAGCTCCTCGCACCTCGATAGAACGCTCAGACTGGCTCTCAGGAAGCAGGGTCGAGGCAGGGAAAAACTTAGCAAACAGAGCTAAGCTGCTTGGTAAAGATGGCTTCCAGCATGTCTTCAAAGACAGGCACCGAGACCAATGAATCTGGTCTGAAAGGTGCAGCAGTGCGCTCCATAGAGAGCGACCTCGAAGATGAGTATTCCTTATTTTTGTAGGCACGCTTCGCAGGAGGTCTCGTAGAGACCAGCACGACTGCACTCGTTGCCTGGAATGCCTGAGATTCAGTTGGAGGCTTCTTAGCTTATGTACCTGCGGAGGGAAGAACAAACTTGCCCGAAAACTAGGCCTTAGGAGGCACACCAGACGAGGTCTTCATTGATGAAGGCGACTTGCTGGAGGTCGAGGGCTTGACCTACGAGGCCGCAGATGAGGTCTTTTCAGTAGAGGGCTCCATTCCAAACAGCTGCTGAATCTGAACATGACGTCCCCAGAGATCTTTTTGAAGGGTAGCACAGCGTGGGCACAATTCAGGGCAATGTTCGGGTCCCAAGCACTTGATACACCAATGGTGCGGGTTTGTGAGTGAAATCGCCCGGTTGCACTGGTTACCCCTTTTAAATCCTGCAACGGGCTGGGACATAGAAAAAAAGTACGGCCGTAGCCAATTGAGGGCCAGCGGCAGGCCCTAAGGCCAAGCCCCACTGGATGAGAACGAAAGAAAAAAAAGTAAAGTTATTAAAAATAAATAAATAAATAAAAAGCGCGACGCACAGCGACGTAGAAAAAAAAAGAAAGAAAAAAGCTGCGGTGCGAGAAAGCACAACTTGAATTTGGGGCAGAGCTTAGAAACAGGTGCCTCTTAGCTCTGCAGAAAAATGAGAACTGAGGTACCTACGTACGGCGGGAAGGCACTCGCGCATGCACAGTGCAGCCACTCGCAAACTTTCTGAAAGATTTTCAAGCAAGTCTGCTTGCAAAGCTTTTCCACTTTGGGGCTACATGGATGACGTCACCCAAATGTGAACAATATGTTGCTTGCTTATCCTGGGATAATGGATGAGTTTACATTCCTCTGCAAGTAGGTGGAGACTGAGACACACTGCCTTTTGGCATTAGTACAAATGGGCTGTGAAGTCCCATCTACAATCAGTCTGATGAATGGTCAAGCAGAAACTAACTAGGCTGAACAAGAAAATATACCAACTCTAACATGGAGAACACAAATTAAGTGTCTGGATTGGACCAGGAACACACTGTTGGATACTGATTAGAAAAAAAACCTTCAAAAACGTCCCCACAGTTCGCCAGCTAAACCAAGCGCTGCTGCTCATATTATACTCCCCAACAACCAGGACAAACTGATAACCACAGAAAAAAACCTACTCTTTGCGGAAAAAAAACCCAAATAAAACAAAAGGGTGGGGTCTGTGCTGATCTGGGACTAAAAGCTAAAAAATTAGCAGGTAAGAACCTAATTTCTCCTTTCTTAATTGTCCGTCCAGACCAGCACAGAACGGATGGGATGTACCAAAGCAGTATCCATCATGGGTGGGACCCCCGAAGGGTTGACACAAGAACACTCACCGAACACGGTGTCCCAGGTACGTTTGATAGATTGTGAGCCCATCGGGTCAGATAGGGAAAATACTTGAGTACCT
The DNA here is from genome assembly GCF_902459505.1 of Geotrypetes seraphini. Lineage (NCBI taxonomy): Eukaryota > Metazoa > Chordata > Amphibia > Gymnophiona > Dermophiidae > Geotrypetes > Geotrypetes seraphini. The sequence continues at coordinate 103,551,704 of NC_047088.1, read as the reverse complement.
GATTGTAAAACCACTTAGTTAACCTTGATAGACAGTATATAAAACACCTAATAAACTTGAAAACTTGATGCGCCTGAACATCCAAACAATAGTGGAAGCAAAGGAATGGAGTGAAGACCAAAACAAAACTTTACAGATATCCACCGGAGGCACAAAAGAACTCTCAGCCTATGAAGCCGCCTGACTCTTAGTGGAATGAGCTTTGAGAAAATCCAGAATGGGTTTCTTATGAAGAAGGTACGCTGAAGCGATAGCCTCCTTGATCCAGCGCGCAATCGTGGTCTTGAAAGTACCATCCACAAGGACCTGCTAAAAGGACAATCTGACTGACGGAACTCCTGAGTTTGCTGTCTCTGCTCCAAAAAGCCCTCCCAATTACCCAAGACTGGAATGTTCCGTCTGCGGAATCGGAAAGAAGTAGGGAGATTGTGGATGCCTTTCAAGAGGCTCTGCTCAGACAAATGGTGACGGAACCCACAAGGGAAAAAGCGATATTGGATCTGGTCCTCACAAATGGAGAGAGTATCTCCAATGTTCAAGTGGGTGCTCACCTGGGTAGTAGCGATCATCAAACGGTTTGGTTTGATATAACGGCTAAAGTGGAGAGCGGCCGCACGATACTTAAAGTCCTAGATTTCAAACGTACGGACTTTAATGCAATGGGAAAGTACCTGAAGAAAGAGCTGTTAGGATGGGAGGACATAAGAGAAGTGGAAAGACAGTGGTCTAAGCTGAAAGGAGCGATAAAAATGGCTACGGACCTTTATGTGAAGAAAATCAATAAAAACAAGAGAAAAAGGAAGCCGATATGGTTCTCCAACCTAGTGGCTGAGAAAATAAAGGCGAAAGAGTTGGCGTTCATGAAATCTTAAAAAACCCAAGAAGAGGAGAGCAGAAAGGACTACAGGGTGAAACTGAAAGAAGCCAAGAGAGAGATACGTTTGGCGAAGGCACAGGCGGAAGAACAAATGGCTAAAAATGTAAAAAAGGGAGATAAAAATTTTTTCAGATATATTAGTGAAAGGAGGAAGATAAAAAATGGAATTGCTAGGCTGAAAGATGCTGGGAACAAATATGTGGAGAGTGATGAGGAGAAAGCAAATGTGCTAAACAAATACTTCTGTTCTGTGTTCACAGAAGAAAATCCTGGAGAAGGACCGAGATTGTCTGGCAGTTACACGAGAAAATGGAGTAGATTCTGCGCCGTTCACGGAGGAGACTGTTTATGAGCAACTTGAAAAACTGAAGGTGGACAAAGCGATGGGACCAGACGGGATCCATCCCAGGATACTAAGGGAGCTCAGAGAGGTTCTGGCGAGTCCTATTAAAGACTTGTTCAACAAATCTCTGGAGACGGGAGTGATTCCTGGGGATTGGAGGAGAGCGGATGTGGTCCTTATTCATAAAAGTGGTCACAGGGATGAAGCAGGAAACTACAGGCCGGTGAGCCTCACTTCAGTTGTTGGAAAAATAATGGAAGTGTTGCTGAAAGAAAGGATAGTGTATTTCCTTGAATCTAATGGGTTACAGGATCCGAGGCAACATGGCTTTACAAAAGGTAAATCGTGCCAAACGAACCTGATTGAATTTTTTGATTGGGTGACCAGAGAGCTGGATCGAAAACATATGCTAGATGTAATTTACTTGGATTTCAGCAAAGCCTTTGATACAGTTCCTCATAAGAGGCTGTTGAACAAACTTGAAGGGCTGAAGTTAGGACCCAAAGTGGTGAACTGGGTCAGAAACTGGCTGTCGGACGAAGAGGGAGTGGAAAATATGAAAAAGGATCTGCAAAAGTTAGAGGAATGGTCTAATGCCTGGCAACTAAAATTCAATGCAAAGAAATGCAGAGTAATGCATTTGGGGATTAATAATAGGAAGGAACCGTATATGCTGGGAGGAGAGAAGCTGATATGCACGGACGGGGAGAGGGACCTTGGGGTGATAGTGTCCGAAGATCTAAAGGCGAAAAAACTGTGTGACAAGGCTGTGGCTGCTGCCAGAAGGATTCTGGGCTGTATAAAGAGAGGCGTAGTCAGTAGAAGGAAGAAGGTGTTGATGCCTCTGTACAGGTCATTGGTGAGGCCCCACTTGGAGTATTGTGTTCAGTTTTGGAGACCGTATCTGGCGAAAGACGTAAGAAGACTTGAGGCGGTCCAGAGGAGGGCGACGAAAATGATAGGAGGCTTGCGCCAGAAGACGTATGAGGAGAGACTGGAAGCCCTGAATATGTATACCCTAGAGGAAAGGAGAGACAGGGGAGATATGATTCAGACGTTCAAATACTTAAAGGGTATTAACGTAGAACAAAATCTTTTCCAGAGAAAGGAAAATGGTAAAACCAGAGGACATAATTTGAGGTTGAGGGGTGGTAGATTCAGGGGCAATGTTAGGAAATTCTACTTTACGGAGAGGGTGGTGGATGCCTGGAATGCGCTCCCGAGAGAGGTGGTGGAGAGTAAAACTGTGACTGAGTTCAAAGAAGCGTGGGATGAACACAGAAGATTTAGAATCAGAAAATAATATTAAAGATTGAACTAGGCCAGTTACTGGGCAGACTTGTACGGTCTGTGTATGGCCGTTTGGAGGAGGATGGGCAGGGGAGGGCTTCAATGGCTGGGAGGGTGTAGATGGGCTGGAGTAAGTCTTAACAGAGATTTCGGCAGTTGGAACCCAAGCACAGTACCGGGTAAAGCTTTGGATTCTCGCCCAGAAATAGCTAAGAAGAAGAAAAAAAAAATAATAATAATAATTTAAATTGAATCAGGTTGGGCAGACTGGATGGATCATTTGGGTCTTTATCTGCCGTCATCTACTATGTTACTATGTTACTATGTTAGGACAATGGACTGGTTGACATGAAGGACAATGGACTGGTTGACATGAAAAGGCGAAACCACCTTCGGAAGAAAGGAGAAAACCAGCTGAAGTATGACCCACTCCCTAGAGAACTCCAGGAAGTGAGGCATAAACAAAAAAGCCTGCCATTCAGAAACGTGTCTCATGGAAGCAATGGCCACCAGGAACACCGTCTTAAGAGTAAGATCTTTCAATGTGCAGGAGCTGAGAGGCTCAAATGGAGGTCGAACAAGCACAGAAAGAACCAGATTGAGATCCCAGGCAGGAACTAGAGGACGAACTGGCAGCCAGATCAATTTTTCCGCTCTCAAGAATCAAATCAGATCTGGAGAAGTGGCCAAACAAACCATGCAACAGACCATGAAAAGTAGACAAAGCCATAATTTGAACCCTGAGAGAGGACCAGGCAAGGCCCTGCTCCAGGCCATCCTGCAAAAACTCCAAGATGTGAGGCAAAGACGAGTGAAGGGGAACCACGCCATACGCGGAACACCACTCCTCAAAAAGACGCCAAATGCGCACATAAGGCAGAAAGGAAGAAAGTCTCCAAGAACAAAAGAGAGTGGAGATCACCTTATCCGAATATCCGTTCTTCCTTAGACTTTCCCTTTCAAGATCCAAGCCGTAAAAAAGAAGGGACCCGGATCGAACATGGTAATGGACAGGACAGGCAAGAGGGCAGCGGAAGAGGACCTGCCACGATTAGATGAACCAGATCCGCATACCATGGATTTCTGGGCCAATCCGAAGCCACCAGGATCACGCAGCCTGCGTGCTAGGCAATCCGAAGAACTCTGCCCACCAGTGGCCATGGCGATAAGACATAAAATAGGCTATCCATTAGCCAAGACTGCCCCAGACCATCTAGCCCCTTGGCCTGGAAATCCCTGCACCGACTGAAGAACCTTGGCGCTTTGGCATTGACACTCATGCCATGAGGTCCATGACCGGCTGGCCCCATCAATGATCAATCAACTTAAATGCTTCCATCCCAAGACACCACTTGCTGGAATCCAGCACATGACGACTCAAAGTCCGCCTGGATATTGTCCACTCCCATTATGTGGGAAGACGAGATGTCCAGAAGATGAGACTTTGACCATTCCATGAGAAGAGAGACCTGCTGTGCCACCATATGACTCTTGGTTCTGACGATTTGATGTAAGCCACCACCGTGGCATTGTCCGAGATAACCCAGACAGACTTGTGCTCCAGTAAGGACTGGGAACCCACCAACGCCAACTGGTCTCCAGAACTACTACTACTACTATTTATTATTTCTATAGCGCTGAAAGGCATACATAGCGCTGTACATTTTAACATACAATAGACAGTCCCTGCTCAGGACATTTCAGAGTTGGGGAGGTTATAGTGGGTATAGATATCTGACAGCAGCAGGGCAACAGACATTGAGCTCCCCAACCGAGGAGACTGGCGTCCATGAGCAGCACTGTCCACTGGGACTGACCTAAACTCACTCCCTGAACCAGATTGGAAGACTGGAGCCACTAGCGAAGGCTGTGATGAACTAACCCCGGAAGAAGGACAGGAGAGTCCAGATTGTGAACCTGTGACAACCACCACTAAAGAAGTGTTCTGAAAAGAATGCATGTAAGCCTGAGCCCACATGACTTCCAGGGAGACTACTATTGACCTCAAAGCCTCAGAAAATCCTGTGCCCGAGGGCATCGACAATCCAAGAGGTCTCAGAAAGGAAGTCTCTCCTCATGCCGGTGTCAAAGAGAACTCAAAATACTCCCAAGTGTGGAGACGGAGTCAACCGGCTCTTGGACAGGTTACCCACACAACCCAGCGACTGCAGAAACTCCACTACTCAAGTCGTGACCTGGGAGCTTTCCTGGAAAGACTTTGTTCGAATCATCCAATCATACAGATAGGGATGAACCAGAATGCCGCCACCACCACAATAATTTTGGAGAAGATCCGTGAAGCTGTGGCCAAACCAAAGGGAAGTACACAAAACTGATAATGCTTTTTCAAAATCGCAAAGCGAAGGAATTGGTGATAGGAGGCCCGAATTGAAACAAGCAGATAGGCCTGTCAGATCGAGAGAAGTCAGAAATTCCCCACGCTGGACCGCAATTATGGATTTCAGGGTTTCCATATGAAAAGATGGAACCCAGAGAGCACTGTTGACACCTTTCAGATCCAAAATGGGCTGAAAAGACCCCTCTTTTTTGGGCACCATGAAGTAAAGAGTACCTGCCAGTGTAATCTCCTGAGCCACTGATACAACCACTATGAGGTCTAGCAACCTGAGCAGTATCTGACGAGGGTCTTCCAAGTTGCCTGACAAGGAGAAGAGAGGAAACGATCTGGTAAAGGCTGGGGAAACATGAGAGCATAGCCATCCCTAATCACTTCTAGAACTCACTGATCTATTGTGATCTTGGCCCACCCCCAGTAAAACTCCCGCAACCTAGCTCCTACTGGAACCGGGGGAATTTAGCAAGCGTAGACTTAGAGGCCGCATCAGCCGACCAACCCCAAAGCCACAGGGTACGGTGAGTCACCACTCTGAAAGCCATGGACTTGGCCAAAGCCCTAAACAGATCATACATGGCATCAGAGAGGTAAGAAGCGCCAAGCTCAAAATTAGCCCCTACTGATCCACTAAGGACCAGTCAGCCGACTCCCATCAAAGACCTGCTCAGACCACCGGAAACAAGCTTGAGCCACCAGACCACCTCAAAATCACTGCCTGGACGGTGTCAGGTCAAAAGCGCGCCGGGACAAAGGCGCGCGCAGACAATTGAGCGCAGCACGGAGGTGCGCGCTGCAGAAAATTACTGTTTTTACGGCTCCGACAGAGGGGGGCGTGGGGGGGAACCCCCCCACTTTACTTAATAGAGATTGCGCCGCGTTGTGGGGGGTGAGGGGGGTCGTAACCCCCCACATTTTACTGAAAACTTCACTTTTTCCGTTTTTAGGGAAAAAGTTAAGTTTACAGTAAAATGTGGAGGGTTACAACCCCCCAAACCCCCCACAACGCCGACGCAATCTCTATTAAGTAAACTGGGGGGGCTCCCCAACAAAAAAACCCCGTCGGAGCCCCTAAAAACTGTAATTTTCTTTGGCGCGCGCCTCCGTCTTGCGCTCAGTTGTTGGCGCGCGCCTTTGTCTTTCGCGGGGTTATCTATGAACTGCCTGGACAGCTAAAGCAGCCACATCAAAACTCTGTTTAAGGAGAGCTTCCATTTTATCATACTGAGGGGTTCTCAGCGCCGAACTACCCTCAACTAGCACTGTGTGTCAATATGCGATAGCCGAGACCACCACATCCAACACAGGAGACTTAAATGTATCCCAATCTCCATCAGGAACAGGATAAAATCTGGCCATGGACTGCGCAAAGCAAAAAGGCGCATCTGGCATCTTCCACCAAGCATGCACCACATCCTGAATATCTTGATGCATAGAAAAGAGCAGGATGCTGACCGGATCCCCCGAAGCAGAGGGTCCACCACTAGAGAATGACACAGGGACAAATTTTTCTCATCCCCGTTCTTTTCCTGTTCCTGCTCCATTCCTGCAAGCTCTGTCCTCATCACAAGCCTCAAACACTTTAAAATCATAGTGTTTGAGGCTTGTGCAGTTAAGGCAAAGCTTACAAGAATGGGGCAGGAACAGGAACAAAACTCGCGGGGACATGACAGGGAAATGGAGTTCCTGCAGGGACAGGGACAAATTTATTCCCGTGTCATTCTCTATCCATCACTCAAGGCGGAGGGAGGGGTCCTTTTTTTTTTAAATGAAAGCTTTTATTGAAAAATATACAAAAGTATACAGCAAGAGCACACAACAACAACAAAACATGTAGATACAGATCAACAGTGCTGTCAGCAAATAAAACAACAATGTATACCCCAACCACTCAAAAACTAACCACAAATCCGCAAACCTACAACACAATCCCCCCCCCCCCAGGGACAAAGCACAATGCCCACACCACCCATTGGGTAAAGGATCTCCATATCCCACCAAGAAAAATAGTAATAATAGGGTCCCTCAGTCTCAGACTCCCAATTATCCAACCAATCCAGCCCCCCGCTCTCCCCTCCCGCTAATCCCTATAGAGGCCCGAAACCGGCGCCAGACATGGGCATAGCCATGGTGTTTACCATGTCGTAAAGCCGTCAGCTGATATAGAAGCTGCCAAGTAGTCAAGCGCTGTTCCACCATATGCCAAGTGGGAGATCACCCCTGATTCCACAAGGACGCTAAAGCCAACCGAGCAGCAGTGAAAGCTAATTTGCAAAATAGAGAGTCTCCCCAATCAAGATCCAATTGGTGCCAAAACAACAGGGCATGTCTCCAGTCAACCGGAACCCGCAATGCAAGAATCCGGGAGACCCGAGAAAATACCTCAGTCCAAAAGCCACTCACCCGCCCACAAGACCACCACATGTGTAGGTAGGTGCCCACCTCCCCACATCCCCTCCAGCAAAGAGCATTCGCCCCCCCCCGCGCCAATGAGCCATAACCTGAGGAGTATAATACCACCTGAATAGGACTTTATACCCATTCTCGACCAACAAAGCTGCAATGCCCGCCGAAGCGACTTCTCTCCAAATATCCCAAGTATCCAGAGAAATAGTAGACCCCCAATCCCCTTCCCAGGCTAGCATGTAAGGCAAGGGTCGGACCCCCCGACCATTAAGACACCGATATATAGCAGACAAAGCACCCTTCCGGAGAGTCGGGCCCAACAACAACTCAAAGGGGTCTTACCCGCCCGCAAGTCCCGTAGGGCCCCCAAGGCCCGCAAATAGTGAACCACCTGCAAGTAAGGGAACAAATCCCGATCCAGAAGATCATAACGACCTTGAAGCTCAACGAAAGACCTAATACTGCCTGAGAGCGGATCCCACAATTGACCCACTCACACCAATCCATGAGACTCCCACCTAGCAAATGCACCCGCTCCCCGTCCAGGCTCAAAGGCTACATTGTAACGCAGCGGCGTGTACCAAGAATGGCGCCTACCCATCAACAGACAGCTCCGAGTTGCATTCCAGATCCGTAAAGCGGTATCTACTGATGACAAGACTCGCTCGAGCCGTATCCTCCCAGGCACCCAAGGCTGATGCAACAGGGGAACTCCAACAGATAAGCGTTGCTCAAGCGCCACCCACAGCTTCGGGTCTTGCGCTTGCCACTCCAACAGTGCTCGCAGCTGGGCAGCCTGGTAATATTTCACCACATTAGGGACAGCTAACCCCCCATCTCCCCGACCCAAGCACATGACCGATCTACTTACCCGAGCCCTCCGGCCAGCCCAAATAAATGTGCCGCTGCACCCCCTCCAACGTACGCCTACTCACCCAAAGCGGCAACACCTGAAACAAGAACAGAAGACGGGGCATTATCATCATCTTCACAATTTCCACCCTACCCAACCAGGAGAAATATTGAACCTTCCAACTAGCTAAATCGCGCTGGATACTACGAAAAAGTGGGGGAAAATTAAGATCATAAATCTCCGTTCCAGGCGGGCCAAAATAGATCCCTAGATAGCGCATAGACTGCTGAACCCAACGAAATGGAAACCGAGCACGAAGAAGGGAGGGGTCCTTGAGCTTCCTCCTCAAAATGCAAAACTGAAGACAACTGGAGAATAAGCTCCTACAGCTCTTCCCAGTGAAATAATTCACACAACCGATGCTTCCATGCCAACCAGTGTCTCCAAAAATCCTACATCCAAATCATCCGTCCCCCCCTAGAGGATCTTGGAGGTCCACCCCAAGATCCAAGTCCTCATGTGGCAAAACCAAAATCAGCCATTAAAAAATTCCTCATTCAAAGATACACACGGCTGCTTGGACAATGGCTGGGGAGGCAGGACAGAGGCAGCCATCGCAGGAGACTGAATGGGTGGTGGCCATGGAAGGAAAGACACCCCCCTCACACAGAAACAGGACCTCCAGCTGGCTGTAAATAAGCCTTGTACATGGCTAAAACAAAATCAGGGCAAAAAAATCCAGCAGCACCACTTTAGAACTCACTGTAGGTGCAGAACAGTTAAGACCTGTTCATATCTAAAACAGGAGGAAGGTCACCTGAGGCCACTGGCAAAATGGCAGAACTTCCCACCAAATCAAAAGGAAGGCCCGCTGAAAAACTCTCCCGAGATAAGCTGCAATGAGGCCTGACTAGACTCCGCCACTAAATCAGAACCACCAGCTGCAGCCTGTGTAGCAGAAAGGGACTCCCCAGCACCCTCGGCGGTCAAAGAAGCTGTATCTCCCTGACCACCGGCAGCTGAGGAGACCTTGGCATGGGTGACAAAGGAAGTCCAGGCTTCTCCATCACCCTCAACGAGCAGTGGAAGCACAAGGGGGAACCCTGCATTCGTTAGATGTTTTGGTGTGATATTTTTGACAGTGGCCATCTTGGATTTTTAGCAATCTAATTTAAAACTTGCTTTTTCTGCCTCAAAACCACTCTTTTCTGCTAGTGTGTGTCTCATGGATGCCCCAGTTATTTCTAGTTCCATATGCCATGGGAGGAAGGGGCAAGAGCTTCAGGCTTTGCCCCCAGTCAATTCTCCAAGGTCTCTGAACCCCCAAAATCCAGGAAAAGCTGGTCTAATGGGAAGAGATCCTGCTCAGATGAGCTAAGCAGCAATGGGGCAAAATGCAAGCATGTAGTGGCGGATTATTCATCTTTTCTCCAGTCTGTTACGCAAGGAGCCTCAAGTCCCCCAATGCAAGACTCAAAAAAAAATAGCAATTTTAGGGTTTTGGAGGAAGGGAAAGCAAAGTTGCTTACCTGTAACAGGTGTTCTCTGTAGACAGCAAGGGAATGCAGCCATACTTGTTGGTGAAGTCCTCAGACTGAGCCCAAGTGCCGGTGCTCTCCCCTAGCTAAATAAGCTTTTGAGCTTACCGGGTACGTGCAGAAGTCCCTACACCTACAGCCCCTCTCCTCAGCTTGTTAGTTTTGTCTCTAGCAATGAATAGGAATGAGCTGAGGAGATGGAGGGTGAGCAAGTGTGGCTGCATTCCCCTGCTGTCTACCAAGAACATCTGTTACAGGTAAACAAGTTTGCTTTATCCGGAGACAAACAGTGGATTTGCAGGCATACTTGTTGGTGAGTCCCAAGCTTAAAGGAAATGGTGGTGGAAAAAATAGCCATAGTGTAAACAAGCTCCGTAAGACTGATTGACCATAATTGACCATTGCAAATGCAAGCAGTGTCTCACTTCTGGCTCACCACACAATTGTTTCCCACGTACTCACCTTTATAGGACCCCTGAAGAAGACTTTTTGTCAAAACATGGACCGTGTTGGGTCCTATATCCCTAGCGGACTAGGCCCTTTAAGGCTCTTATGTGGATGATTTACTTTTATGTGGATGGAATTATTTTATGTGGATGTTTTCAGTGTACCTTTGGAACTTTGATACTTTCAAATAAAGTCCATTTAGGAACATCGTCACTCCACAGGTTTTTTTTGTTTTCTCTGGATTTTCTTCTTTGTGGATATTTTGGGGTCAATTCCTCTTGTTTTTTGGGAATGGATTTTAAAATCTGCTATTGAAGATGCTGTAGCTCATGCTTTATGAGCTCCAATTGTACCAGGTGGTTGAATTTGTGCTCTTGTGCAGAAAAATTTGATACAATGTGCTATCCAAGAAGAGAGCGCTTTTTGAGGCCTGTTTTCCTTGAGTAGCTGGATTATAGGAAATGAAGAGCCGGTTTGTTTGGCATAAGATAGCAGTTGCCTTGAGGTAGAAAAGTAATGCTCTTCTGCAGTCCAATGTATGGAGATTTTGCTCTGCTGGAGAGGAATGAGGAGGAAAGCCAATGGCAAAAATATAGTTTGGTTCAAATGACAACCTTAGAAAGGAATTTGGGATGAGTTCATAATTGTACTCTTTTAGGAAAAAAATTGGATGTGTGTGACTAATGCTTAAAAGTTCACTAACTTCTGGCTGAAGTTAAAGCTGTGAGAAAAACTATTTTCCAAGCAAGGAAAGAAAACGAAGCAGAATCCAATGGCTTAAACAGGTCCTGCATTAAGATATATAAAACCATATTCAGGTCACACGCTGGAGGTGTGACCCACATAAGATGACCACAAACTTGATAGTAGCAATAGATAGGAGTTGGAAATGTGGCACAAACCAGTGCTGTGAGGAGAGGGTAAATGTATAGAACTTAGGTATATTTGAGTAGTTGAATGTTCTGGAATGGCAGTAGCTGCCAGTACTGATATCTACATGTGCCACCTCAGTTGCCTGTAATGCACCAGTTGCCAATATTTATTTGTTGAAGTAGTGGTTATTACTTAAGAATGAGTGTTTTGTACTAGATAACACGCTTATCTGGAACTTTGGTTGTCTAGATGTGCAGTTCTAGGAACCACTCTATTGTGAGCTCTCTACATCTATTGCATGTTTTGGGCAGAGCAGGTGTTGGTACTTCCAATGAGTATGACAAAGTACCTGATCATAGTTGTAAGTTGTATAAGGCAGGGGTCCCCAACCAATGGTCCCACTAGTGGGCTGCAAGAGAACTGCCACTGCATCACTGACATCAGTGATGCGGCAGATGGAAGGCCACAAAGCAGCCTGTTCAGTGCTGCCGCCGCTGCTGTTTGGAACGGAGGTATGTCGGCCTCAAGGTGGGAGGGTCAGTGGGGTTCTGCTGCACGGGGAGAGGGGGGGAGATGAACGGGAGAAATGGAAAGATGCTGCGCAGGGGAATGGGTTGACGGAGTCATCATGGTTCAGCTGTACGGGGGGGAATGGGAGGGAGAGATGGAAAGATGCTGTGCAGGGGGATGGGTTGGCGGGGTCCTGCTGCACGGGTGAAATGGCTTTCTTATTATCTGTTCCACAAAGATCAAGACTTTATTTCAGAAATGTTATGACATCTGAAATTCAGTTTAAGGATGATCTGTAATTTGTTTACCATTTAAAGCTCTATTTTATAGGGAAGATGTGGCACACGAGAATAATGCTTAGATTAGATCTAACGTAACAATTAAATTGCTTTTGGGGGTTCTGCTGCACCAGAGGGGGATGGGAGGATGCTGCACAAGGGGATGGGTGAGATGATAGTTGTACACACACACACACACACACAAAATAAGACATCCCCTGAAAATAAGATACCGTCTTATATTTTGGGTCCAAAAAATGCACTAGGACTTATTTTCGGGGAAACAAGGTACTATTTGCACTACAAGCATACATAGTAACATAGTAGATGATGACAGATAAAGACCCGAATGGTCTGCCAACCTTACCCACTCTTTAAATTACTGATTCAATTTAAATTTTTTTCTTCTTAGCTATTTCTGGGCAAGAATCCAAACTTATGCCCAATACTGTGCTTAAGTTCCATCTACTGAAATCTCCACCAGCCCATCTAAACCATCCCAGCCATCGAAGCCCTCCCTAGCCCATCCTCAACCAAATGGCCATATACGGACATCCCACCTTTACCCACTCTGCAGATCAGTATCGAGCCAGGCTGGAGAAGCCTGAGGAGGAAAATCTGAGGCAGCAGTAGAGCAGCAGCATGTGGGGCAGAGGTAGAAGATACCCGGAGGTAGGAAGAGGGGGTACCTGGTTGGCGGTGACAGCAGGAGGCAGATGTTAGCAGCTACCATCTTGAAGGCTGCAACCGGCATGTGTGGAGCTGCAAGGGGTAGTGCTTAAAGGCACAGGGCAGAGTTTTGGCAGTGACAATTTTAATCTCATTTTTGCACCTTGGCAAAAATGGGTAAAAAAAACCATCACTGAAAAGCTTCTTTCAAAAGGGGAAAAGACCGAATGATGACAAGACAGCAGAAGACTTAAGACTGCCAATAAAAAGAGCTGCATTTAAAAGAAAATACCAAGAGTCCTATTTAAATTACGGGTTCATTACAACAGATTGATTCACATTCTCCATGCCCGCTTTATATATGTAATGAGTGACTATCCAACAAAGCCATGAAACCCTCAAAACTGCTTTGCCACATGGAGACTAGAGGTCTGCACGAGAATGGGGATTGCGAGAATCCCACGGGTCCCGTGGGAATCCCCCCTAACCCACAGGACTCCCACGGGGACCCCCTTCTAACCAACGGGACTCCCACGCTGATGGAAGGCTTTGGAAGCAGGATTCATCCATATAATATAATGGACACGTCAGTCTTAGTAAAAGAGAGGGTTTATAAGTTAATTACCTGAACAGAAAACAAAAAAAGGGTTCCACCAAAGAGATTCTACAAGGAAAACAGCAGCGCAAACACAAAAGAAACTGTGGAATTGATGATCCTGTCAGAAGTAATTGCTGCTTTTTATGGGGACTGGCAGGGATGGAGGTAATTCCTTGCAGGGATGGGTGGGGACGGAGAGGATCCTGGCGGGAACGGATGGTGACGGAGAGGATCCTGGCGGGGATGGGAGGGATTTCTGTCCCCGCGCAACTCTCTAATGGAGACCAAGCACCCTGCATTAAGACAAGACTTTGGAGTTTTTCAAAAGAAAAAAAAATATGAATTTAAAGAACAGAAGCAATTTTTAAGGCCACTTCAGTAAATGTGTCTGCACTGAAAGCATCACTCTTAGTGACTGACCGCATTGCCAAAGCTAAGAAGCCCGTTACAGTTGGTGAAGAGTTGATCCTGCCTGTTGCTAAGGACATTTGCCATGAACTTTTAGAACAGGCTACAACTCAAAAGATGGCCGGTGTTCCTCTTTCAGCTAGCACCATAACCAGATGAATTGATGAAATAGCAGAGGATATTGATGCACAATTGTTAGAGAGGATTAATAAGTCACCGTGGTACACAATCCAGGTTGATGAGGCAACAATGCTTGTTTTTGTGTGATATATTTTTCAGGAAGATGTGCATGAGGATATGTTATGGGCACTTTTGTTTTCAACCAACACCACAGCTATTCAAGTTTTTGAATGATTACATGTCAGGAAAACTGGTCACTGTGTTGGTATATGCATAGATGGAGCGGCTGCCATGACTGGACGGCTTTCTGGTTTCACTACTCGAGTCAAGGACGATGCTGTTGAATGCGAGTCTACACAGTGTCATCCATAGAGAAATGCTGGCTAGCTGAAAAATGTCACCTGAACTTAACATTTTGCAGGATGTGATTAAAATGATCAATCACATTACTCATATCTGTTCATGTAGCTCTGTGATGAGATGGATGCAAAGTGCACACATCTTCTCTTATACACAGATGTGAGATGGCTTTCTAAAGATCACTAACCAGAATTTATGAGTTACGAAACTACTCCAGAGATTTTTTTCAGGAAAACACTATGGCAGCACATTTTAATGATGCAGAATGGGTCTCAAAACTTACCTTCTTGTGTGACATATTCAGCCTGCTCGACAAACTTAATCTGTCACTTAAGGGAAGAATGACCACTTCATTTCAAGTTGGCAGATAAAGTGGCTGCATTCAAAGCCAAACTTGATTTATGGGGCCGAATTAACAATGGGATTTTTGACATGTTTTAAACATTAGTAGAGGTTGTTAAAGATACCAAGCCAGGGTCTTCTTTCTCCTAGCTGGTGTATGATTACCTATCTCAGCTTTCAATAGAGTTTGAGCATTATTTCCCAACCACAAAAAACCTCTGAAATGGGAAGGAATGGATCTGTGACCCATTTGTGAATAAGTCAGGTGAATCAACTTTGTCTGTGCTTGAAGATCAACTGCTTGAGGTTGCAAATGATGCATAAAAGTATGTTTGAGACAACTTCAAATCTCCATACGTTTTGGATTAAAGTCAAGGCGGAATATCCACTTTGAACCACAAGGTAATGGCAGAATAGAAATCACTAATGTAATGTAATGTAATATCCTGAGTTTGCCACAAAAGCACGGAAAAGTCTGATTCCATTTCCAACATCTTTGTGAGGCAACGTTTTCTGCAGTGACAGCAACCAAAACGAGATCATGGAGTAGACTGAACATAAGCAACACACTTCGCGTGTCACTGTCTTCCATCGTCCCCAGACAGGATCATCTGGTTGCAGGAAAACAAGCTCAGGGCTCTCACTGATTCTGCATTATGGTAAGTTGTATAATTTCTATTACAATATTATAACTTAATAGAAATGTAATGTACATTGTGTATGAAAATACCCTATGAACCCGCCCCAAATCTCTCCCCCCCACCCTTATTTGTCCCTCAAAAAATTTGCTTCTATAAAAGGACTGGAAAATTGCAAATGTCACGCCCATCTTCAAGAAGGGTTCAAGGGGGGACCCGGGAAACTACAGGCCGGTGAGCTTGACCTCGGTCCCGGGAAAGATGATGGAAGCACTGATTAAGGACAGCATCTGTGAACACATAGAAAACAATGGACAGCTAAAGTCGAGTCAGCACGGCTTCTGCAAGGGTAGGTCATGCCTCACAAACTTATTGTACTTCTTTGAGGGGGTAAACAGCCAGGTGGATAAAGGGGAATCCATTGACATAATTTACCTTGACTTTCAAAAAAGCCTTCGACAAGGTACCGCACGAAAGACTGCTTAAAAAGCTGTGGAAACACGGGGTGCAAGGGGAGGTCCACCGATGGATCAAAAACTGGCTGGCAGACAGGAAACAGAGGGTTGGAGTAAAGGGCCATTACTCAGACTGGCAATGGGTCACGAGCGGAGTTCCGCAGGGGTCGGTGCTGGGACCGCTCCTGTTCAATATATTTATTAATGACCTGGAGGCGGGAACAAATTGCGAAGTTATTAAATTTGCGGATGATACCAAACTCTACCGCAGGGTTGAAACCATGGAAGACTGCGAAGATCTGCAAAGGGACTTAATGACACTAGAAGAATGGGCCAAAAAGTGGCAAATGAGCTTTAACGTAGGGAAATGCAAGGTCATGCATGTAGGGAAAAAGAACCCGATGTTCAGCTACAAAATGGGGGGATCACTGCTAGGAGTAAGTAACCTTGAAAGAGACCTGGGAGTGATGGTAGACACAACTTTGAAGGCGTCGGCACAGTGCACCACAGCCTCAAGAAAAGCAAACAAAATGTTGGGTATCATTAAGAAGAGTATCACGACCAGGACGAAGGAGGTCTTCCTGCCACTATATCGTGCAATGGTGCGACCATATCTGGAGTACTGTGTCCAGTACTGGTCGCCGTACCTCAAGAAGGACATGGCGGTACTTGAGGGAGTCCAGAGAAGGGCAACAAAACTGATAAGGGGTATGGAAAACCTCTCATATACTGACAGACTGAAAAAGCTGGGGCTGTTCTCTCTTGAAAAGCGGAGACTTAGAGGAGACATGATAGAAACCTTCAAGATCCTGAAGGGTATAGAAAAGGTAGACAGGGACAGATTTTCCAGATTATGGGGAACCACAAGTACAAGGGGGCACTCGGAGAAATTAAAAGGGGGCAGGTTTAGAACAAATGCCAGAAAGTTCTTTTTCATCCAGAGGGTGGTGGATACATGGAACGCGCTTCCGGAGGCTGTGATAGGCCGGAGCATGTTACAAGGCTTCAAAGTTTGGATAGGTTCCTAGAGGAGAAAGGAATTGAGGGGTACAGATAGGAGTAGAGGTAGGTTATAGGGATAGTCTGGGACCACTGCTCAGGCAATGGGCCTGATGGGCCGCCGCGGGAGTGGACCGCTGGGCGAGATGGACCTCTGGTCTGCCTCAGCGGAGGCAACTTCTTATGTTCTTATGTAGTGTCAAAAAGTTCAGGGATCACTGGTATAAGGTGAATATGACACCTGCTTTTGAATGTATTGACTTATTGTACAGATGTAAGATATGAAGATGATACTTTCTAAATGAGAGCTTGATAAATAAGAAAGTAGTTCAAGAGGATACTCCATCCGATTGGAAAGTACTAAGGCAAGGTCTCAAACCATTGGGGAGAGCCTATTGTAATAAATAAGGGTTATGAGTATAGGAACTAGAAGATGGACAGACAATGGCTATATGGAAAGTTTTGATAGTACTTAGGGACTTTGGCTGAAGTAGGAGGAAGACTAGAGTTGGAAAAGGTGCACAAGATAGACACCAATGGTAGAAGGTTAAGTGATCAGACTCCATGAGTGATGGTTACACTGGGGTAAGGGAAGAAAACATTAGGACTCTTATACAGCTTTTTTCTTTTCAGTTCTACAACCTCACTCAAAGCGGTTTACCCAATCTGTTTAATGTAGCTGGAGAAGTGGTGGATCAAGTGACTTGTTCAGCAGCACAGGACTTTAACATGCTACACGAAGATGCTATATTTGAGGTATGGGAAGATTTATGGCGAGAATAGGTTATGGCTCAAGTAATGCTCTCCCCTTGGGTATGTGAATGGATTGTGAAGTAATCATATTGAATTTACCTAATAGCTGTACCTGGTTCCATAGATATCTACTAACCAGTGTGACAGAAAACACAGAATGCTATGTATAGTATTAGGTGCTCTTGTTGATTTTCAAATTAAAGGAGGAATGGAATAGCTTTGGAGAAGCTCTTAATTCATTAGTGCTTGTGCTAAGGGGGTACAGTAGACTAGGTCTGACCCTGGAAGAACCCTGTTGATCTTGTATATCATATTTATTCATGGAATCTGAAGTTATAAAAGATGCTGACAGACTGGAGCTTATCCTTTAAACTTTAATTCAAAATACTTTCAAGGCAGATGAATCCAAGAAAGTATTACAAATTGTTTGTCAGGCTCTGTCAGAATTGGTTGTAGAAAAAGGATAGCATCTTACTGGAAAAAAGCTAGATTTTTCTCATACTTTGCATGTCACAGTGACCTAGGGTGATTTGCAGTATTTGGTATTTGCACTGGGTTAGGATAATGAAAGCAGGATCTGTTTGCTAAAAAGAAAGATTAGTAGTAAAATAAACGTGGTTAAGTACAGAGATTTGAAGCACTACCGGTAATTCCTGTACTGAATGAGACTGAATATATTTGGAGGATCTAGACCAGATGGAAAAGATATATACTTTGTAAGAGAAAAGGTTGCAGTATTCAGAAAAGACATGCTTGTGCCTAAACATGTCCCTGATAAAAATCTGGCACAGGACTGAAGGAGCTAATGTCTCAAGAGTTTTTCACCTCCTCCAGCAGGCCAAAATAGGACCTTGGGAGAATGGCACAAGAGGAGGGGAAACTCATTCACTGGCTGTGTTTCCCACTGTGTAGGTTGCTGTTTATGATGGCTTGCCATCTTTGCAGTTTTTCCCCCTTTTCCATCGATGTCAGGGATTGCCTGCTTTTCTTCCCCTAGCAGTGCTGAAACAGGGCCCTGTGGTAAGGGAGTGAGCGGCACAGTCTGTAGCCTCAGAATTGCCAGGTTAGAATTGGTGCGAAGATCTACTGAGAGAAAATCGCTGTCCATTGCATGGGGCTCCAGGAGTGTACAAAGCAACAACTTTTTCTTCTTGTGGCCTGCCGATGGTGCTGGTTTTTCACTTCTAATGCCATTGGTTGTCTGTCCTCCCCTTGCAGAACTGAGACAGGACCCTCGGGGGAGGGAGGGAGCAACAAAGCTTGCAGCTGCATTGCCTTCAATTAATTTCCAGTGTGAAGCATTGATTGAGAGCTGCCATCCTTTGCGGCTGAGAATAGAAAGGAAAAGCCTGCCTCACGGTCCCTTGTGCCCAACATTCAAAGCATCAGCGCTCACCCCCAAGTGATGTCTGGTATAGAGTTCCAACGTCATTCTTTGTTTTGTTTTTTTTGGAGGGAGGGGGGTTCTAAATAAGAAAGTGACAAAAGGCCTAAAAATTAAAGCATATGTATGTCATTTTTTTCTTATAAGGAAGAAGGGAGAGCTGCGACCTGTCAGGAACGGTCAAAGAAAAAACTGACAAGCTGAGGGGAGGGGCTGTAGGTGGAGTGACTTCCATACATGCTCACTGAGTTCAAAAGCTTACCTAGCTAGGGGAGAGCTCCGCCACTCAAGCTCAGTCAGAGGACTTCAACAAGTGTGCCTGCATATCCCCCGTTTGTCTCCAGAAAACCCGAGTTATAACCCCACAAACATCAAACTGAAATCTACAGACTCTCCCAATGTTATCCACAGGGAATAATGGGAGTACTGTGACTTTTGGTGCCTGAGTGCCTGAATAAGCCTGGCTACAGGGAAAGGATTTCTGCCTCAGAAATTGCAGAGACCTTGACCGAAGGGATTCTTCTGACTGCTGAACAGATTATCGCCACTGACTCCCACCAGAAGTATGCCTCTCCTAGGGGGAGACCCCGAGCTCTTGAAGGGACGTAAAGCAGTCTGGCTCCTTAGGTACTCAGACTGGCCTGGTAGCAGCAGTCCTCACACACGTATGCCCAAGCAGGGGACCTCCAAGCATCGAAGCCACAAAGAATATAAAATATAATGGAAAAATACCTGAAAATAAAGAGAAGAGCAAAACACCTTGAGTTTGCTTGCAGAAGAAAAATCTGAGGATGTAGATGTTCACCACTGCAGAAGCAGAGTTTCAAGTTCTTAAAGTGATACCCTTCTGCAGTTTTGCGGTAAATGGGAATCAACAGCTCAAGTACAGACTCATGTGTATCTGCAACAGAACCACATTGTTATGAATATGAATAGTTGTATTATAAAGATATTGCAGGCCCATGAGTTACCTCTAAATTTGTCCCAAACTACTTCACAACCATATCTTATCTACATGAGATAGAACATATTGACTTGTGGAGGCATATTCTGATTATGGTAAAAATTCAATCTTGTCTTATGGATTACCCTTCTCCCTCTACTGGTAGATAGGCATAAGTATGGACTAATCCTTTGGAGACAATAACAGTCACTTTTCATATTGATACAGCAGCCCCCCCTCCAGAGATCTAGCTTTAGTTTCCATTACTTCAATCTTACCACATGTGCAAAAGACCTAGGTCTCCCCTTCACAACTGGAGAAGCCCAGCCCTTTCAATGTGACTCAGGTACTGCAGTTTGTCTTTCTTGACATGGGCAGTTATTCCTGCAATGAACTGCAACTAAGCCTTCATAGCCATACATGGTGCCTGGGAAATGGAATATCTCTTCCTAAACTTCCATTCGATTCCTTTTCATCCCATGCCAGTGATGCTTTGAGGAAAAGTAGTGTTGGTTATATTTTATAAGGGTGAGAAGAGACAACCAACTTGCTTGGCTGTCGGTCCCAGGCCATTGATACTTGTCCCCAAGTCCATTGCTCACACTACTCCTACCTTTTCCCCTCAGTCAAGATGGTTAAATCCACTGCCCATCAGCCAGAATATGAACATAGAAATGTATTGGAAATAAATTCTGTTAAGACATGCTTTCCTTTTTTCCCCCAACTCTACTGTTCTGGCTTAGATTCAGATGTACTGTATAGTTTTTGGTATAAATTCTGTTATGAAACATGATTCCATTGTAGAGTTTTAATGGTTTACTCCTGGCAGAATTCTGCACTACTGTGCAATGTAGAATTTGTGTAGAATTCCCTAGGAACACATAATTACCTGAGGTCTGTGCAGAATTTGGTATCAGGTTGCACTCACTCTCCAAATCACTGCCAGCAACTTTGGACAGCCTGCATGGACTCTGCTGGCTTCCCTCTACCACGGTTCCATCTTTGATGTCACTTCCTCTTTCTTCAGTGGGACTGCAATAGAGAGATAAACTTGCAGAGCCAATGGCAGCCTGCCATTGACTGAAATAGACGTCACTGAGGTAGTGGACAGTGAAGAGCGAGATGCTGGCTGGGGAGGTACTGGTTCAGGGGGATATAGCGAGATGCTGGCTGGGGGTGTTGGGGTGGGTGGGAAGATCCTGGCTTGGGAGGAGATAGGGGAGAAGGATGAGAGATGCAGAGGCACAGAAACAGATCAGACGAATCCATCTGAAAATCGTAGCCTTGGAAGTGGGTGCACCTCACTTAGTCGAATGAGTCAGCACAAACAGATGGTCAAAGTCAAAACTCATTGATGACCTCTAGATATCAAAGAAACACTCCAACTCAGGGACGAAGTGTGAGATAAAATTTGCAGACAACACCAAACTATTTAGTGGAGCTCGGACTAAAGAGGACTGCGAAGAATTGCAAAGGGACTTGAACAAACTAGGGCAGGGGTAGGAAACTCCGGTCCTCGAGAGCCGTATTCCAGTCGGGTTTTCAGGATTTCCCCAATGAATATGCATGAGATCTATTTGCATGCTTTCATTGCACTGCTTTCAATGCATATTCATTGTGGAAATCCTGAAAACCCGACTGGAATACGGCTCTCGAGGACCGGAGTTCCCTACCCCTGAACTAGGGGAATGGGCGACGAGATGGCAGATGAAGTTCAACATTGAGAAATTACATGTGGTAAACAGAAACTCGAGGTACAACTATACAATGGGAGGGATGTTATTGAATGAGAGTACCCAAGAAAGGGACTTGGGGGTAATGGTGGACATGACAATGAAGCTGACGGCACAGTGCGCAGCGGCCGCTAAGAGAGCGAATAGAATGCTAGGTATAATCAAGAAGGGTATTACAACCAGAACGAAAGAAGTTATCCTGCCGTTGTATCGGGTGATGGTGCGTCCGTATATGGAGTACTGCGTCCAATATTGGTCGCCGTACCTTAAGAAGGATATGGCGTTACTCGAGAGGGTTCAGAGAGCGACACGTCTGATAAAAAGTATGGAAAACCTTACATACGCTGAGAGATTGGAGGAACTGGGACTCTTTTCCCTGGAGAAGAGGAGACTTAAGAGGGGATATGATAGAGACTTACAAGATCATGAAGGGCATAGAGAGAGTAAGAGGGACAGATTCTTCAAACTTTCTAAAAATAAAAGAACAAGAGGGCATTCGGAAAAGTTGAAAGGGGACAGATTCAAAATGAATGCTAGGAAGTTCTTTACCCAACGTGTGGTAGACACCTGGAATGCGCTTCCAGAGGGCATAATAGGGCAGAGTATGGTACTAGGGTTCAAGAAAGTATTGGACAATTTCCTGCTGGAAAAGGGGATAGAGGAGTATAGATAAAGGATTACTGCACAGGTCCTGGACCTATTGGGCCACCGCGTGAGCGGACTGCTGGGCACGATGGACCTCAGGTCTGACCCAGCGGAGGCATTTCTTATGTTCTAGGTAAGCAACTTTGCTTTCTCCAGAGACAAGGAGAAATTAGGTTCTTACCTGCTAATTAACTTTGTTTTAGCTTCTCCAGACTGGTAGAGGTTAATCTTTACGAGTGAGTATATATCCCAATAATGATCAGCAGGTAGAGACTGAAAACAAAACTGTGGAATAGCACATAAGAGATACCTTCCCCTATTCCTATCAGTCTGCCGAATAGCCAAGCAGAACTAAGAACTGGGAACAGACATAAACAATACTCCGAACAGGAGTAATAACTAACATACCCAAATGCAGAGATATCAGAAAGAAAATGCCCCCAAAGCTAGCCAGCTGAGCCACAACCGCTGTTCTTCAATTCTCCCTGGCCCTAGAAAAATAATAGAACCACAGCAAAAAACAAAAACTGCCTGCGCAACAGCCACAACACACAGGGTGGGGACCTCTACCGGTCTGGAGAAGCTAAAAGTTAAATTAGCAGGTAAGAACCTAATTTCTCCTTCTTTAGCACTTTCTAGACCGGTAGAGGTTAATCTTAACGAGTGGGATGTACCAAAGCAGTCCCCATCACGGGTGAGAGCCCCAAAGTCCCAACACCAGAACACTGTGTCCCGACACGCCTGAACGTCTACCTGGTAGTGTCTGACAAATGAATGCAAGGAAGACCAAACCATAGCCTTACAAATGTCCATTGAAGGCACGATCGAAGACTCAGCCCAAGAAGCTTTCTGACTCCAAGAGAAATGAGCCTTGAGAAATTTCGGAAAAAGCATTTTCTGAAGAAGAGAAGAGGAAGCGCCATCCCCCTGACGAGGACCCGACAGAAGGACAAAGATGATCTGATTTCCTGGGTCCTTTGAACATAAGCGTGAAGGACCCGACTGACATCCAACTTGCGTAACTGTTTCTGCTCAGAAAATCCTTCCTGACTACCCAACACCGGGAGGACCACTGCCTGATCTGTGCTGCTCGTCTGCTGAACTGATGGAATTTAGTATATAATTCACCTCCCCCTGGCAGGCCAAAACAGGACCTTGAGGGGAGGAAGAAGACTTCGTCAGATAGCACCATCCAGTTTTTCTACACTGCTGAAGAGTTGGTATTAAAGTTCTCCACGTCTTCAGAGAAGGGCATCAGTCCCGAAACTGGAGACCTAGCACAACCCGAGCACTCTGCCACCAGCACCAAAACAGGATGTGGGAGGGTGGCTGCTACATGCAAAAGTGTTCCATTGATAATACTGCACTTACCAACAACTTCCTCTTTCGTGGTGCCTCTGTGGTAGCGAGGGAAAGAGATAGAGCCCTTGCTGCATGTAAATTATAGGTCTATGTCGAAGAAGCCGCATCTGGAGGTGAAGGCATTGACCAGCGTTGCAGCAGTGGGAAATGCTTTTACTATCTAGTCTGCCTGCTTTGTTGTTTAAAAAAAAAAAAAAAAAAAGACATCGACGGTAAGCATCCCTGCCTTGCGGTACCAAAACTGCCTGAAGTAGTAGGCTGTACCACAGGAAAGGACCGCAAGGTCGAGACTGAGCCCATGAGAGTCTTTCCTGTAGCATCCCTTAAAGTAAAAACCACTGCCGCTTTAGAAACTGAGCTCTGGGATAATGAAGATACCGGTGGAGAGGGTTTCAAATTTCTGTCCGTCAGGCGTTTATTCATTTTTCTCCCCCGCCAATATTGCTGTTTTTTTATTTTCTAGTGGCATCGGCATGCATTGGCTTCCCTCCCCTTGCAGTGCCGAAACAGGACCTTGGGGGGAGGGAGCTAGCGGTAGTGTTGGCGGCTGACTTTCCTGAGGTGAAGTTCCAGTGCCACATAAGCCGCCATCCATCGCGGCTTGAAGAACATATCAGAAAAATACTTTGTGGTCCTAGCGCCTGGTAGTTTAAAATACCAGTGGCTGCAACTTAAACAAATTTGAAGGCTGAAAAAGAGCTATCTCCCGCGAAAGCAGGCTCCTCAGTTCAATATTTTTTTGGCACAAAAACACTAAATAGAAGTTTGAAGAACTGAAGCTCTATAATCCAGTGGACTCAGAGGCACTGTCAGGGTTTCTTTTCTTTTTTGAAAAGAACAAAAAATAGCCAAAAAGGAATTAGAAGTAATCCTTTCTATTTATTTTTTTGCTATGAAAAAAAAACAAACAACCTGACTAGAAATTCTCTGAGAGAAAAAAACATCTGTTAAGAGAGGGGAGACCAGCAACTTGTCAGGAGCGGTAAAAGAAAAACTGACAAGCTGAGGGGATGGGCTGTAGATGTATGGACTCCTGCACATGCTCAGTAAGCTCAAAGCTTACCTAGCTAGGGGAGATATGCCTGATTGTCTTTGGAGAAATGCTGAAACCACCTTCGGCAGAAAAGAAGGAACTGTGCGTAGAGACTCCAGTCTCTGAGATTTTAAGGAAAGGCTCTACAAGAAAGCCAGGAGCTCGGAGACTCTTGCTGAGGTCACAGCTACCAGAAAGACCGCCTTTAGCGTCAAATCCAGTAGGGACGCCTCTTCCAGCATCTCGAATGGAGTTTTGGTGAGACCCCGGAGAGCCATGTTAAGAACCCACAAAGGGAACGGTGGTTTGATCAAAGAGCATCTTTCAGAAATCTGGCTATGTCTGGATAAGACACCGCAGTATTTTTCAATGTCCCAAAAAATTATTTATACTTATTTACTAAATTCTCTTTAGGGCCTCAGATTTGCCATAGGTGCCACACATTGCTGGGGTCACCATTCAACTTTGGCTATGGCTTCCTCACTAGCCCCAGTATGCTTTTTTTGTTTTTGTATAAAGTGCTCAGTGCTATATTAATAACTTAATACATTTTATCTAGTTTTTTCTGGTATAAAACCTTATAAAAGCTTTATAACTTATCTTAAATCTTTTCTGTTAATCTCATCGAGAAGGGACCTGTCATTCGACATGTTTCGTCCTCAGGCTGTTTCAAGAAAAGTCCCATCCCGATCTGCATCTTTTCTTCAGAAATATATGTGGATCAGGATGATACGAGCAAACTTTAAAAGGGAGGACTTTTCTTGAAACAGCCTGAGGGCGAAACATGTCAAATGACAGGTCCCTTCCCGATGAGATTAACAGAAAAGATTTAAGATAAGTTATAAAGCTTTTATAAGGTTTTATACCAGAAAAAACTAGATAAAATGTATTAAGTTATTAATATAGCACTGAGCACTTTATATAAAAACATAAAAAAAACATACTGGGGCTAGTGAGAAAGCCATAGCCAAAGTTGAATGGTGATCCCAGCAATGTGTGGCACCTATGGCAAATCTGAGGCCCTAAAGAGGATTTAGTAAACAAGTATAAATAATTTTTTGGGACATTGAAAAATACTGCGGTGATTATACTTGTCAATGTCTTACTAACCTATGACCACAATGGATAAAACACCAGCATAAGTCTGTGGTCCCGAGCTCGGAAGCCAAGGCGAGTCCCTTATCAAGGCCGGCCTAGAGAAAAGCTACCACCACCGGAACTGAAAACAGCTCCACATACTTTTGGGCGCAACAATGCTGAAAAGTCTTCCAAGCTTTAGCGTAGGCGGAGACTGTAGTCTGCTTCTTAGACTTATAATGATCACTTCTGAATAGCCTTTCCACTCTAATGCCTCGAATTCAAGAGCCATGCTGTAAGAGCAAAGCAATTTGGATCCTCTATACATAGTGGATCCAGCAACAAGAGGTCCACAAGCACCGGAATCCGGAACCCTTTAAAGACGCATCACATCTGTGTACCATGGTCTGCGAGGCCAATCTGGAGCCACAGGAATGACCTTTCCAGGATGACTTGCAATCCTGTGATTTGGCCTATCATTGGCCAAGGGGGAAAAAACATACATGAGTAGGACCTGAGGCCATGGCTTGTCTAGAGTCTAGACCCTTGCTTCTGGGCTCATATCTTCAACTGAAGAACCTGTCTACCTTTTTGTTCTTTGCCACTTTTCCACAAGGTCGAATCAAGGCCAACCCCAATGCCGAACAATGGCTTGAAATGATGTCGCCAACAGCATCCACTCACCTGGGTCTAAGGTCTGTCTGCTGAGGAAGTTAGTTTGGACATTGCCCACTCCCAGTATGTGCGTTGCCAATAGGCCTGCAAAAGGACATTCTGCCCAGTAGAAAAAGCATCAGTCTTCCATAGATGGGCGCTCTTGGTGCTGCCCTGGCAAATAATATATGCCACTGCTGTAGCACTGTTGAAGACACTGACTTCTTAGCCCTCCAGTCTTTTCTAATTTCACAAGAGCTAGCCGAATGGCTCACTGCTCGTCTGTTGATCATCCACTTCATTTGAACGGGTGACCAAAGCCCTTGAATTGGTTGATGGTTGCAATGAGCCCCACAGCCAAGCAGAATGGCACCTGTCATTACAACTACCAAGAAAGTTATCTGAAGAGGCATGCCCTTGTTCAGGGACTGAGAGCAGAGCCACCAATCCATGTTGGCCCGAACTTCCAGAGTCCAGGATAGCAACTTCTGCAAAGAATCTGACTGCGGGGACCACATCTACTGCGGCTACCATGGACCCCAGGACCTGAAGATAGTCCCATGTCGACAGAGCCAACTTGGCTAGAAAGTACAATATTTATGAACAAAGCTTCTGTCTGCATGCCTCTGGAAGACACAGCGAGCCATTGTATCAAACAAGACTCCCAGGTAACTCCAGGGATCAAGTTGATGTTAAATGGCTCTTGCGATGGTTCACAATCCAACCCAGGTCCTCCAGAACTCGGATCATCTAATTCAGTGTTTCTCAACACACAGTACACATACCCTTGTGCTGGAGAGGGGTGATAGAAGGAAAAATGGGCATATGGGCAGTGGTGAAAAAGCAGTTACTTACCGTAACAGGTGTTATCTAGGGACAGCAGGCAGATATTCTCACAAATGGGTGATGTCACCGGAGCCCCGTTAAAGACCACTTTAAATCTTTAGAAAATTCACGATAGCCCAAAACACGCATGTGCAAGTGCCCTCCCGCCCGACGTAGGGCGCACGGTCCCTTAGTTAAGATAAGCCAGCTAAGAAGCCAACCTGAGGAAGGTGGGTGGGATGTGAATATCTGCCTGCTGTCCCTGGATAACACCTGTTACAGTAAGTAACAGTGCTTTATCCCAGGACAAGTAGGCAGCATATTCTCTCGAATGGGTGATCTCCAAGCTAACAGAGATGGGATGGTGGGAGTGTTGGCCTAAGAAAATAAATATTTATAATACAGATTGGCCGAAGTGCCCATCCCATCTGGAGAAAGATTCCAGACAGTAGTGAGAAGTGAATGTATGAACTGTGGACCAGGTGGCAGTTTTACAGATTTCCTCAATGGGCGTAGATCTAAGGAAAGCCACAGAAGCTGCCATAGCTCTAACTTTGTGGGCTGACACGACTCTCCAGTGTCACTCCAGTCTAAGCATAGAACAAGATGCAGCCAGCTAGTTTGAAATCGTTCTCTTGGATACAGGATGCCCCAACTTGTTTGGATCAAGAGAGATGAAAAGTTGGGGAGATGTTCATTGTGGCTCTGTGCGGTCAATGTAGTAGGCCAAAGCCCGCTTACAGTCCAAAGTATGCAGTCCAGCATGAGAATGAGGTTTAGGAAAAAACACTGGTAGAACAATTGACTGATTAGAGATGAAATTCAGTGATAACTTTTGGAAGAAACTTTGGATGTGTACGCAGAACCACCTTGTCATGATGAAAAACTGTGAAAGGTGGATCTGCTACTAATGCTTGTAACTCACTGACCCTCCTGGCAGAGGTGAGAGCAATAAGGCCTCCTGGCAGAGGTGAGAGCAATAAGGAAGACCACTTTCCAGGTAAGAAACTTGAGATGAGTTGTGGCCATTGGTTCAAATGGTGTTGTCATCAAGCTGGAAAGTACATTAAGGTCCCAGACGACAGGTGGAGGCTTGAGAGGTGGTTTAACATTGAAAAGCCCCTTCATGAATCTGGAAACCAAAGGATGAGTAGTGAGAGGTTTTCCCTCGACTGGCATGTGAAAAGTTGTAATAGCACAGAGATGGACTCTGATAGATGTAGACTTGAGACTAGTCAGACAGATGAAAAGATAATCCAACACCAATTCCACTGCCAAGGATGTTGGATCGTGGTGATGATGAAAACACCAGGAAGAAAACCGAGTCTACTTTTGTTGGTAACATTGCCGAGTGGCTGGTTTCCTGGATGCATCTAGAATTTGACGAACAGGCTGAGAAAGATGTAAGGCAGATGGATTCAGCTCGAGATAAACCAAGCTGTCAGGTGTAGAGATTGCAGGTTGGGATGTAGAAGTGATTCCTGATTCTGAGTGAGCAGAGAAGAAAATATTGAAAGAGGCATGGGCTTCCTGGAGCTGAGTTGAAGTAAAACATAGTAACATAGTAGATGACGGCAGATAAAGACCCGAATGGTCCATCCAGTCTGCCCAACCTGATTCAATTTAAATTTTTTTTTTTTTTTCTTCTTAGCTATTTCTGGGCGAGAATCCAAAGCTTTACCCGGTACTGTGCTTGGGTTCCAACTGCCGAAATCTCTGTTAAGACTTACTCCAGCCCATCTACACCCTCCCAGCCATTGAAGCCCTCCCCTGCCCATCCTCCTCCAAACGGCCATACACAGACACAGACCGTACAAGTCTGCCCAGTAACTGGCCTAGTTCAATCTTTAATATTATTTTCTGATTCTAAATCTTCTGTGTTCATCCCACGCTTCTTTGAACTCAGTCACAGTTTTACTCTCCACCACCTCTCTCGGGAGCGCATTCCAGGCATCCACCACCCTCTCCGTAAAGTAGAATTTCCTAACATTGCCCCTGAATCTACCACCCCTCAACCTCAAATTATGTCCTCTGGTTTTACCATTTTCCTTTCTCTGGAAAAGATTTTGTTCTACGTTAATACCCTTTAAGTATTTGAACGTCTGAATCATATCTCCCCTGTCTCTCCTTTCCTCTAGGGTATACATATTCAGGGCTTCCAGTCTCTCCTCATACGTCTTCTGGCGCAAGCCTCCTATCATTTTCGTCGCCCTCCTCTGGACCGCCTCAAGTCTTCTTACGTCTTTCGCCAGATACGGTCTCCAAAACTGAACACAATACTCCAAGTGGGGCCTCACCAATGACCTGTACAGAGGCATCAACACCTTCTTCCTTCTACTGACTACGCCTCTCTTTATACAGCCCAGAATCCTTCTGGCAGCAGCCACTGCCTTGTCACACTGTTTTTTCGCCTTTAGATCTTCGGACACTATCACCCCAAGGTCCCTCTCCCCCCGTCTGTGCATATCAGCTTCTCTCCTCCCAGCATATACGGTTCCTTCCTATTATTAATCCCCAAATGCATTACTCTGCATTTCTTTGCATTGAATTTTAGTTGCCAGGCATTAGACCATTCCTCTAACTTTTGCAGATCCTTTTTCATATTTTCCACTCCCTCTTCGGTGTCTACTCTGTTACAAATCTTGGTATCATCTGCAAAAAGGCACACTTTTCCTTCTAACCCTTCAGCAATGTCACTTACATACATATTGAACAGGATTGGCCCCAGCACCGAACCCTGAGGGACTCCACTAGTCGCCTTTCCTTCCTTCGAGCGACTTCCATTAACCACCACCCTCTGGCGTCTGTCCGACAGCCAGTTTCTGACCCAGTTCACCACTTTGGGTCCTAACTTCAGCCCTTCAAGTTTGTTCAACAGCCTCCTATGAGGAACTGTATCAAAGGCTTTGCTGAAATCCAAGTAAATTACATCTAGCATATGTCCTCGATCCAGCTCTCTGGTCACCCAATCAAAAAATTCAATCAGGTTCGTTTGGCATGATTTACCTTTTGTAAAGCCATGTTGCCTCGGATCCTGTAACCCATTAGATTCAAGGAAATACACTATCCTTTCTTTCAGCAACACTTCCATTATTTTTCCAACAACTGAAGTGAGGCTCACCGGCCTGTAGTTTCCTGCTTCATCCCTGTGACCACTTTTATGAATAGGGACCACATCCGCTCTCCTCCAATCCCCAGGAATCACTCCCGTCTCCAGAGATTTGTTGAACAAGTCTTTAATAGGACTCGCCAGAACCTCTCTGAGCTCCCTTAGTATCCTGGGATGGATCCCGTCTGGTCCCATCGCTTTGTCCACCTTCAATTTTTCAAGTTGCTCATAAACACCCTCCTCCGTGAACGGCGCAGAATCTACTCCATTTTCTCGTGTAACTTTGCCAGACAATCTCGGTCCTTCTCCAGGATTTTCTTCTGTGAACACAGAACAGAAGTATTTGTTTAGCACATTTGCTTTCTCCTCATCACTCTCCACATATTTGTTCCCAGCATCTTTTAGCCTAGCAATTCCATTTTTATCTTCCTCCTTTCACTAATATATCTGAAAAAATTTTTATCTCCCTTTTTTACATTTTTAGCCATTTGTTCTTCCGCCTGTGCCTTCGCCAAACATATCTCTCTCTTGGCTTCTTTCAGTTTCACCCTGTAGTCCTTTCTGCTCTCCTCTTCTTGGGTTTTTTTATATTTCATGAACGCCAACTCTTTCGCCTTTATTTTCTCAGCCACTAGGTTGGAGAACCATATCGGCTTCCTTTTTCTCTTGTTTTTATTGATTTTCTTCACATAAAGGTCCGTAGCCATTTTTATCGCTCCTTTCAGCTTAGACCACTGTCTTTCCACTTCTCTTATGTCCTCCCATCCTAACAGCTCTTTCTTCAGGTACTTTCCCATTGCATTAAAGTCCGTACGTTTGAAATCTAGGACTTTAAGTATCGTGCGGCTGCTCTCCACTTTATCCGTTATATCAATCCAAACTGTTTGATGATCGCTACTACCCAGGTGAGCACCCACTCGAACATTAGAGATACTCTCTCCATTTGTGAAGACCAGATCCAATATCGCTTTTTCCCTTGTGGGTTCCGTCACCATTTGTCTGAGCAGAGCTTCTTGAAAGGCATCCACAATCTCCCTACTTCTTTCCGATTCCGCAGATGGAACATTCCAGTCCGCATCCGGCAGGTTGAAATCTCCCAACAGCAAAACCTCCTCTTTCCTTCCAAACTTTTGGATATCCACAATCAGATCCTTATCAATTTGCTGCGATTGAGTCGGAGGTCTGTAGACTACACCCACGTAGATAGAAGTTCCATCTTCTCTTTTCAGAACGATCCATATCGCTTCTTCCTTTCCCCAGGTCCCTTGCATTTCGGTCGCTTGGATATTGATCTTTACATAGAGAGCTACTCCTCCACCTTTATGACCATCTCTGTCCTTCCTAAAAAGATTATATCCCAGTATGTTTGCATCCCATCCATGTGATTCACTGAACCATGTCTCTGTGATAGCAACAATATCTAGATCTGCCTCTAATATCAGAGCTTGCAGATCATGAACTTTGTTGCTTAGACTGCGAGCATTTGTGGTCATCGCTTTCCAGCTATTTTTCAGCGATAATCTCCTTTTTCGTATGGATTTTTGTGTCGTTTCACTTTCCGTTGCAATACTAAGAAATGAGTTCCTGATATTGCTTATGTTGCAGCCTTTACTACTATCACATCTTTTCTTTTGCCGGGGGTGGTCTCTATAATTGTCTTTCATACATACACCACCCCCACCTTCTAGTTTAAATGCCTAGAAAAATATTGTCTAAATTTCTCTGCAAGGTTTCTTTTTCCTGCTGTAGTAATATGTAGCCCATCAGTGCAATATAGCTTCTTGTCCTTCCATGTATTTCCCCATCCTCCTATGTACCTGAAGCCTTCTTGATGACACCAGGCTCTGAGCCATCTATTAAAGTCCTCTGTGTTTTTCACTCTTTGCTCTCCTTTTCCATATGCAGGCAGTATTTCAGAAAAAGCTAAAGTCTTTACAAAAGGTTTCACGCCCTCACCAAGCTCCCGAAAAGCTTTCTGTGCTGCAAGTGTGGAGTTGTTGGCCAGGTCATTTGTTCCCAGATGGATAACAACATCAGTGTTAAAATCCTTAGTTTCTTCCTTAATTATAGTCAGTATTTGCCTGGAACTCCTGGTAGCTGGGAGAACCAGCTACCAGTTCCAGGGAGAACCAATGTTGTCTGGGCCACCGTGGAGCAATAAGAATCATGGTGGCTGCTTCTCTCTTGACCTTGAACAAGGTTCTCAACATGAGAGGAAGTGGATGGAATGCAAATAGAAACAGACCCGTCCAATCCAGGAGAAAG
The DNA here is from genome assembly GCF_902459505.1 of Geotrypetes seraphini. NCBI lineage: Eukaryota > Metazoa > Chordata > Amphibia > Gymnophiona > Dermophiidae > Geotrypetes > Geotrypetes seraphini. The sequence continues at coordinate 103,519,564 of NC_047088.1, read as the reverse complement.
GCATCTGCTGCTATACGGAGAGGAAAGTCTGGAACAAAACTGGGACAGCTTGTGATTGTGAGGAACCGCAAACAAGTCCACTTGAGGAGTGTCCCATTGAGCAAAGATGGACTGGAGAGTTGCAGAGTCGAGAGTCCATTCGTGAGGTTGAAGAATTCTGCTGAGGTTGTCTGCTAGGGAATTCTCCCCTTGAATGTAGACCGCCTTCAAGAACAGATTGCGAGCTGTCGCCCAAGTCCAGATTTTCTGGGCCTCCTGACACAATAGGAGAGAGCCCGTACCTCGTTTGTTGTGGTACATTGCTACTTGATTGTCCATGCAAAGGAGGACTTGAGGGTAAAGAAGATGATGAAAAGCCTTGAGGGCATAAAACATTTCTCTGAGTTCTAAGAAATTGATGTGAAATTTCCGCTCCCTGGCGGTCCAAAACCCCCGAGTCTGCAGATCATCCATATGAGGAGGTAAATGAAAAAGAAGACCTCTGGATAGATTGGAAGTCATCCACCAGTGAAGCGATCGTAGAAGAGATGTCACAGATATACGTTGTGAGAGACGATCTGTCACTTGAGACCACTGAGAGGCAAGGGTCCACTGAGGAGTGCGAAGATATAGTCTTGCCAGTGGTGTAACATGGACAGTTAAAGCCATGTGGCCTAGAAGAACCATCATATGTCTGGCAGAGATGGTTTGAAGAGGAAGCAATTGCTGACACAGATGGATGAGAGCCTGAAGAAAGGAGATGGTCTGAGATGCTGCTTGGACCACTTCCTGAGAGACAGCCTTGATCAACCAATCGTCCAGATAAGGAAAGACTTGAAGGCTGTGTGATCGAAGAGAGGCGGCCACCACAATTAGATACTTTGTAAAGACTCAGGGAGAAGATGCGAGGCCAAAGGGAAGTACCTTGTATTGGTAATGACAGCGATTGATTTGAAAATGGAGATACTTCCTGGAAGCCGGATGAATTGGGATATGTGTAGGCTTCCTTGAGGTCCAGGGAGCATAGCCAGTCGTTCTGATTGAGAAGAGGATAAAGCAGGGCGAGGGATAACATCCTGAATTTCTCCTTGACTAGAAATTTTTTGAGAGCTGAGATCCAGAATGGGTCTGAGTTCTCTGGTCTTCTTGTGAACTAAGAAGTAACGGGAGTAGAATCCCTGGACCTGCTGATTGAGGGGAACTTCCTTGATGGCATTCAGCAGAAAGGATTGCACCTCCTGCAGAAGGAAGGCTGAGCAGGGTTCAAAGCAGACTCTTTTGGAGGATTGTCTGGTGGAAGAGTCTGAAAATGTAGAGTAACCCTGACGAATGATGTTGAGGACCCATATGTCCGATGTGATGAGTTCCCGACTGATGAAAAACTGAAGATGACCTTCGAAGGGCTGAGGCAAAGGTTGAGAAATGTTGAGATTGGCTATGCTCTTGAAAAACAGGTCAAAAAGGCTGTGTAGATTTAGGTGGAACAGCCTGCTATTTTTGCTGTGGTTGACGGGGTTGTCGTCTCTTCCTCCGAGGTTGAGACTGAGGTGGCTGCATAGACTTTGCAGCAAAGCGACGCTGATATGAAGACTGTTGTCTGAAAGGGCAAGCAGGTGGAGGTTTCTTCTTGGTTTTCACCAGAGTATCCCACCTGGTTTCATGGGCTGATAAACTTTTGGGTGGTTGTATCTAAGGAAGCCCCAAAAAGTTCATCGCCCAAATAAGGAGCATTAGCAAGCCAATCTTGGTGGTTAACATCAAGCTCCGAGACTCTGAACTAGACTAGGCGCCGCATAGCCACAGACATAACCGCAGCATGAGATGTTAACTCAAACTGTCATAGATAGAGCGTACCATGTATTTGTGAAGCTGCAGCAAGTCAGAAATGTAATTTTGAAAAGCGGGTAATTTACGATCAGGTAAGTATTTCTGAAAAGTGGCCACTTAGGTAACTAAGTGTTTGAGATAGAAAGAGAAATGAAAAGCATAGTTACCAGACCTGTTGGCAAGCATGGCATTTTGATGTAATAATTTGCCAAAGCGGTCCATTGCCTTACCCTCTTTGCCAGGAGGTACAGAAGCATAGACACTGGCTCCAGCAGATTTTTTAAAGTGTAGACTCCAGCAGGAGAGATTCATGGGGGAGCTGAGACTTATCAAAGCCCGGAATGGGTATCACCCTATACAGCGAATCAAGCTTGCGAGGAGCCACAGGGATGGTCAAAGGAGTTTCTAAATTCTTGTAAAAAGTCTCCCGCAAGATGTCATGAAGAGGAAGCCGAAGAAACTCCATAGGTGGCTGCTCATAATCTAATGCATCCAAAAGTTGTTTAGATTTTTTTTGAGTCAGCTTCAAGGGGTATAGAGTCTCTGCCATATCTTTCAAAAATTTTGAAAAAGAAGACTTATCCATTCTTTGAGAAGGTTCTTGAGAAGATGGAAGGTGAGTCTTCATCTGAAGACATCCTCATCAGACAACAGGCTCTTCAGAATCACCCCAGAGGTCTGAGTCCCGTGTGGGTGAAAGGCGGTGTCAAGCACTGGGTGTCGATGGTTCTGTATGTTTCATCTTCTTCAAGGCCTTACCCGATTTGATCGACATAGTCTCGGGAGATGTTTGGGAAGAACGGTGCCGAGCTGTCTCCGACATCAAGCGTTTAGCCAACTCAGACAGCACTGAGGAAGATTTTTCAAAATGTTGATGCTGAGGCTGCAACTATCGGTATAGATAGACTCAGACCGGACTGGCACCGGGGGAGCCGGCATCACCTTAACAGGGAGTAATAGCTGTAGCTGCTCCCTTAACTCCTCCCACTGCTTTAGAGTGGGCACCGATACCACTGGCTTTTTTGCCGGTACCATCAGTGCAGCTCTGCTCTCCGGCGATGAGGAGGCCAATGTTGAGGCACTCACCACAATAGGAGCTGAGTATTTCTTGGGTCTCCTCGAGGTCTGCAGGACTTGGCTCACTGCTGAAGTGTCCTGGGAGCCTGAAGTGGTGGGGGAAAGCTTCTTAGCCAGCTTACCCACTGCATGCAACACCGAAGATGAATCCATCGACGTTGGATGTTGCGACTTCGACGCGAACCCCGACGTTAAAGCTGGTTTCAAATCACCCTCCATAGTGGAACTAAAGAGGAGACGTTGTTGAATCAGACGATTTTTAAGGGTCCTCTTCTGGAGTGTTTTTTTTCTATAAAAAAGAAAAACACAAATACTGACTAAAAAGTCAAAAAATAAGCCGTGTGAGCAGGAAGGCAGTGAAAAAATAAAAGCCGTTGATGAGCAACTTCTTAGCTCCACAGAAACTAAGAAACTGAGAGACTGCGCGCCCTACATCAGGCGGGAAGGCACTCGCGCATGCGCGGTTCGGGCTATCGCAAACTTTCTAAAGACTAAGTGACAATGCACTTTTAAAGTGGTCCGTACCGGGGCTCTGTCACCCATTCGTGAGAATATGCTGCCTGCTTGTCCTGGGATAAATGCTGCATATGATCTGGAGGATGAGAGGGAGAAATGTTGGATATGGTGGTGAAGAGGGCAGATTGAAAGGGATGAAAGGGGAAGGAATGTCAGACATAGTGATGGAGAAATGTGGCATTGTGCTGGAGAGGGGTGATAGAAGGAAAAAATGGGCATGGGGCTGGTGGGTAGTGGTGAAAAATGCTGCATATGGTCTGGGGGATGAGAGGGAGAAATGTTGGATGTGGCAGTAGAGGGGTGAGAGAGATGTCTAGATCTTTCAAGCCAGATGGAGATAGAGACAGACAAATTGCCAATAGGATTGGAGGAGAGAAAGAAAAGTTGGACTCATGGAGGGCCAGAGAAAGAGATGCTGGTTGAGGAAGGGAATGGGGTCAGGAGGAGAGGAAGCGTGCAGGAGACAGAAAGAAATATTGGATGCAGTCAGAAGAAAATGTAACCAGACTCATGAAATTACCAGACAACAAAGGTAGGAAAAATGATTTTATTTTCAATTCAGTGATCAAAATGTGTCAGTTTTGTGAATTGTCTGTATTTTGCTCTATATTTGTATATTTTTCTATAGTTGTTACTGATTGCATATTTTAAAGTCATCTGCCTTGACCGCTTTGAAAACCCTCCCAAATATAACATTTTCTCTGCATAGCATTTTTTACATTTTGTGGTTATTATATATGATTATATCGTGTGTATATGAAAAATGGAAGAAATTGTGTTACAATTAGTACTATTAAGGGGGTGGGGTCAGGGGCGGAGCTTGGGTGGGTGTACTTGGTTGGTATTTGTTAGGCTTATGGCTGTGGTCCCTAACCCTGTCCTGGAGGACCACCAGCCAGTCAGGTTTTCAAGACAGTCCTAATGAATATGCATGGAGCATATTTGCACGTCTGTCACTTCCATTATATACAAATCTCTCATGCATATTTATTAGGGCTATCCTGAAAACCTGACTGGCTGGTGGTCCTCCAGGACAGGGTTGGGGACCACTGGCTTAGGGGGTACTTGGCTTGAAGTTGAGAAACACTATTCTAATCCACTGTGCGCTGACTCCTAGACAAGGGATATCAGATCAGCTTGTCGTCCAGGTAGGGATGATGTACTTGTAGCCCCATCTTGCACAGGTGGGCTGACACCACTATAACTGATAAATGTATAAGGGGCAGTCTCTAGGCCAAAAAGGTAGAGCCGAGAATTGGTAATGATTTTCTATGACATGAAACCTGAGAAACTTCCTGTGGTCTTGGAAAATGAGAATATGCAAGTAGGCATCTTCAAATCCAGAGGCATGGGAACTTCCCCCTCTCCCCCGGTGTCACTGCTGCTATGACAGATCAAACTGTCTCCACAATAATGTGAGGAACTCTGAACGCTGCATTCATGTAAGGTCAAGAATGGGTCTCCGGTTGTCTGAGCCTCTCTTTGGCATGATAAGTATATGGAGTATCTATCAGAGCCTGAGTCTTTGAGTGGCACAAGCTCTATGGCCTGGATATCCAGCAACCTTATCACAGTGGTTTGTACTTTGACCGTCTTTTACAGCCACCCTGCAGGAGAGTCCACAAATCAATCCAGCCAGTCTGGATAATTTCCAGAACCCAATGATTGAACAAAATCTAAGCCCAGCCTGTATCAAACAGAGTCGGCCTACAATTTTGAGAGGGGCCTCCTCTGACTTTGGAGTCATTGCAATTTCTTGGCAGAGAGTGCAGCATGGGGGTGATGAGGTCTGGTCACATCTGGATCTGAAAAACCTTTACCTAGAGCTCTGGGAGAACCTCTGGGATGTGGACCTGGAATATAGTCAAGACCACAGGGAGGCAAGAAAATTAAGAGCATCCTGAGCCTCTAGAGATTCTGGGTCTGCTGTCAGGCAAAGTCTTGGGATGACAGTCCACCACCCAGTTCATGAGATCGAGTCTTTTACCAAAAAACTGCCACTTTAAAAGGGAGTCTGCTGAGAGCAGAACAGAAACACACCTCCAGGCTCGTGTTAAGAACATAAGAATTGCCACTGCTGAGTCAGATCAGTAGTGGTCCATCGTGTCCAGCAGTCTGCTCACGCGGCGGCCCTTAGGTCAAAGACCAGTGCCCTATTTGAGTCTAGCCTTACCTGCTTACGTTCTGGTTCAGCAGGAAAAAACTGTAGGTGGCATTAGAGCTCTCAGTGAAGAGGGTTACAGAACAAATCTGAAATGGATTCCTTCTGCAGCACTCATGGCAATGGGAAAATTACCCGCTTCTTCAATGACACGCCTAGTGAACTGAAAAAGTTTTATTCTGAATTTATTGAAATGTCAGCTTTCAGAAATATTTTTCAACCAAAAGAAAGTAAGAACTATGAAAACAAAATCAACCAAACTTCACTAGGGTAGGCTTTTACATAGGTGTGATACTAGAAGAAAGTCACTAAGCGAGAAAAACTTGGAAGTTAAAGGTTTATACCTTCGATAATCTTTTGTTAGTCCCTTTAAGATTCCATACGCTAGGTATTCAATCCCAACCTGCAATCCGGGAGAGCTGCAGAAACCCACAAACTGTTCTGAGCACATGCTCCACCCCCTTAACTGGATGTTTGCTAGCTCTCAGGCTAAGTCCTAAAGCCAAGCAACATACCTGGACAAATCCATAACAAGGGGGCATGGGGGAGGATCTCCAGCAATGTAAGTAATTCTTGAACTGGTTTGCTCTGCAACCACTTTCAGTAGAAAGGAAGGTACAATATAGAGAAAACTCCCACATCCAGAAAACGGATAAAGGACACCCTGTAAGAATGAGCCTGAAGTCCCAAAAAACGCTGTGCTAAGACAACGGCAACCAAAAAGACAGTTGTGACTGTCAAATCCAGAAGATTCACTTATGTATGTAACCGATCCCCTCCATATATTATTTAAACTAAATATATATGTAAACTAACTTGGAAGTGCTTAGAACCTGCAAATAGAAAACCCGTAAATGGGGACACGCCTCAAAATGTGGACCCCCTCGATCACTGCACTTCCTCCTACACTAATAAAACTGTTTAATTTATCTAATTATGTTTTTTTATTGTGATTATTTTCATTTATGTAAAGTGCTTAGTGCTTAAAAAGTTCATTCGTTCTTGAAATTGCAATCATTTTCCATTAAACGCTAAAAAGTCCATAGCCTGGTGAAGTCAACAAAGCTGACTGTGATGATACTATCAGGTTCTGACGCATTCAGAGAACCCACCATTCCTTATGACGACCAAGAGAACATCTGCTTTACCTACAATAAACACATAAAAAAGTTTCAAAATCTACTACTACTTGCTGTTGGTTGTTCAAAGACTTCCATGTTGCTGCTGGAGGGTACCTTCCGTTCTTCAGAACTGTATTTCCTGTTCTGCTACGTGTCTCTCTACACAACCTGTTAAAACCATGACCCTAATGTAGAAATGCCCACCACTCGACCTCACTATTGAGACCGAGTGGGGTGACGATTTGCCAGTTAGATTTTGAGATTCAGAAGAGAAGCATCCTTCAGTGGCCTCAAGACAACGGCAACCGAAAAGACAGTCTTGACTGTCAAATCCGGAAGAGAAGCATCCTTCAGAGGCTCAAATGGGCTTCTCCCAAGGCCCCACAGTATGATTCCACGAAGGGAAAAGAAAACGCAAGGGAAGGCGCAAATGAAGTGCTCCTCCCAGAAACCTGGACCCAGCTGGATGAGCATAATAGCCTTACTGAGTCAAATCAAAGGTCCATCAAGCCCAGTAGCCTATTCTCATGGTGGCCAGAATTAAACGCAATACAGATCGTACCATGGAGTGATACAGAGGCATTATAATATCCTTAGTCTTGTTAACCATCCCTTTTTTAATAATTCCTAGCATCTTGTTTGCTTTTTTGGCCGCCGCCACACATTGGCCAGAAGGTTTCATCGTATTGTCTACAATGACATCCAGATCCCTTTCTTGGGTGCTAACCCCCAAGGTGGTCCCCTAGCATCCAATAACTGTGATTTGGGTTATTCTTCCCAGCATCACTTTCCATTTGTCCGCATTAAATTTCATGTCACTTGGGGCTAGATTCACTAAACTTACCGATCCTGTAACGATGGTCGCAAAACCGGTTTTGCAATTGTTTGTGCTCCCCAACCCGATTCACTAAACTGCTTTCCAATGAATCTCCTATCCAATACCCATACAAATGAGTAAAACCTCATATATTACACATGCAAAATAACTGCCAAATCAAATTTTTTTAAAAAAAAGCCCCTCCCCCAAAGTGCCCCCTCCCCCCAAATTAAAAAAAAAAAAATGCCCACCACCAACGAATGGCAGAAGGGATTCCCACTCCTTCTGCCATCGGCCCCTCTTCTTCCCCCCAAAAAAAACAAATGGCAGGAGGGATGCCCACTCCCTCCTGCCATTGGACAGCAGACACCGATGCCCCCTACCTGTACCTTAAGTTGGGAGGGGCCTGAGCCAATCAGGGCCTTGGGCCCCTCCCCATGCATCACATGATGCACTGGGGCGGGGCCTAAGACCATCACTGGAGGCCAGATGGACTGAGCACCCCTCCTGCTCCCAAGTTAAGGTTTGGGGAGGGAGCGTCATGTCTGCTGTCCGGTGGCAGGAGGGAGTAAGCATCCCTCCTGCCATTTTTTTAGAAGGGGATGGGGAAGAAGTGGGTCGATGGCAGGAGGGAGTGGTAATCCCTCCTGCCATTCATTTGCGGCATTGGTGGGCATTTTGTTCGAGGGAGGAGGCACTCTGTCAGGGGATGCTTTTTCTTCTATTTTAATTGGGCAGATATTTTGCGTATGTAATACACGTAAAATATCTGTGCCATTAAAAAATAAATCCGGTTGAAGCCCTGCCAGCAGTGACAGAAGGGTGCTTCTCCTGTCACTACAGTCAGGGCTCTGCCCCGATTCAATCGCTCATTGAGCCATTGAGTCGGGGAGTTTACATGCAAATCATTTGCATGCAAAAAAGGTAGTGAATCAATCGCTGTTCCAAAAATTGGCCAGAGAATCAGCCAACAGTGATTGAATTGCTAACTTTAGTGAATCTTGGTTTTGGACCCCAATTTCCTAAGGACTGCCTGCAACATTTCACAATCCGCATGCGTTAACAACTTCTAACAGTTTAGTGTCATCTGCAAATTTAATCACCTCACTCGTCGTTACATTCTGGCATCTCTGTGTGCTCTAAAATATGAAAGGCCTGCAACCTGAACTGCAAGGAAGGCTGCTGCTAAATCTTTTTCTAGACCTGCTTGAAGAAAAACCAGGACCTCTCAGGCTTCATGTGATTCTTAGCACACCACTCTTGAAAAGCCTTCCAGGCTTTGGCATAAGATGCCATAGTAGAGAGTTTCCACAAGCGCAAAAGAAAAAATTGAGGTAACTACATCCGAAAAACCGTGCTTCCTACAACCTGAGTGCTCAAGAGTAAGACCAAAGTGCTGTGGGATCTTCCTCCCAATAAGACTGAAGGGGACAACAAGTACGAGGGGGCATTCGGAGAAACTGAAGGGAGATAGGTTCAAAACAAATGCAAGGAAGTTTTTTTTCACCCAAAGGGTCGTGGACACTTGGAATGCGCTACCGGAGGAAGTGATCAGGCAGAGTACGGTACAGGAATTCAAACAGGGATTGGACGGATTCCTGAGGAATAAAGGGATCGTGGGATACTGAGGGAGGAGCTGGGATGTAACACAAGTATAGAAAGCTAACCAGGTAATAAGTATAGAAACCCAACCAGGTCGTGCATGTGCAAGGGTTAGGACTTCGATGGGAAGATAGGACTTCAATGAGAAACCAAGGTGGCAAGGGAGCCCCTTCTGGTGATTCAGACAGGTCGTGACCTGTTTGGGCCGCCGCGGGAGCGGACTGCCGGGCAGGATGGACCTATGGTCTGACCCGGCGGAGGCACTGCTTATGTTCTTAAGAGAGCAAATAGCACCAGCCGAATTGCCCAAAGCTCCATATGATTAGTCAACCAATGTTTCGGACTAGGAGTCCATTGCCCCTGAATGGAGCAGGCCTACAGTGAGTCTGCAACTCAACAGGCTGGCATCCGTCCTAAGAATCATCCATTTGAAAATCCAAAGAAGCGGCTGGCAGAGATCCTCCTCCTGAAGCCACAAGTCGCTGCTAGCTGGCACCATCCAGGGAAACAGCATCTCAAGGGAAAAACTCTGTGGAGACCACAAAGATAGGAGGGACTCGAAGGAATCATGGGCACTCTGGCCCAGGGTATCACCTCCAAGGAGGCTGCCTGAGACCCCAGAACCCACAGATAAAACCAAGGATAAAGCCGAGGGAGCCGGACGTTCCAGAATTCTGATCTGTTGTTGGTTCCGTCTTCATTCCTTGAGAAGAAGCCCCAGAAAACTCCAGGGACTGGGAGGACGCTAAGCGTCTCTTCCTGAACTTGCCAACCCTTGCAGCAGAGACACTACCATCTCCACTACACTTTCGTACATCTGATGAGACAGAGCCCAGATCAACCTGCTTATCCCAAGGGTCAACTTGTACCCCCCCTATTGGCGGAAAGCCACATCACTGAGAAAAGTATGGGTGCCGTCGCAAGGCCAAAGCTGCAAACTGGAAATGCTGTTGCAGAACAAGGAAATGCAGAAACCTGTAATGCAAACCTGTTCGATGAAAGTCAAGTCAACTCCTGACAAAACTGAGAAGTCAACCTTCGATGAGGAAGCCACACCCATCCCCTGGCGTCATCACTGTGGACCCCTGGAATTGGAACCATTGCAATGCAGGCGTAGCCCTGGGAATGTCTCTGGGAGGAAAAACCTGTGTATCCCTGACTCCTGCGGGAAAAGCACAGTTACTTACCGTAACAGGTGTTATCCAGGGACAGCAGGCAGATATTCTTGACTGATGGGTGACGGCACCGACGGAGCCCCGGTACGGACAATTTTAGAGTGATTGCACTCTAAAGAACTTGGAAAGTTCTGGTAGGCCGCACCGCGAACGCGCGAGTGCCTTCCCGCCCGACAGAGGTGCGCGGTCCCCAGTTAAGATAAGCCAGCTAAGAAGCCAACCCGGGGAGGTGGGAGGGACGCAAGAATATCTGCCTGCTGTCCCTGGATAACACCTGTTACGGTAAGTAACTGTGCTTTATCCCAGGACAAGCAGGCAGCATATTCTTGACTGATGGGTGACCTCCAAGCTAACAAAAAGAGGGATGGAGGGAAGGTTGGCCATTAGGAAAACAAATTTTGCAAAACAGATTGGCCGAAGTGTCCATCCCGTCTGGAGAAAGCATCCAGACAATAATGAGATGTAAAAGTATGAACTGAGGACCAAGTAGCAGCTTTGCAGATTTCCTCAATAGGAGTGGAACGGAGGAAAGCTACAGATGCTGCCATTGCTCGGACTCTATGGGCCGTGACAGAACCTTCCAGTGTCAGTCCGGTCTGAGCATAACAGAAGGAAATGCACGCTGCCAGCCAATTAGACAACGTACGTTTAGAAACAGGACGTCCCAATTTATTCGGATCAAAGGACAGAAAGAGTTGGGGAACTGATCTGTGGGGTTTAGTACGCTCTAGATAGTAAGCTAGAGCCCTCTTACAATCCAAAGTATGTAGAGCCTGTTCCCCAGAATGAGAATGAGGTTTCGGAAAGAAGACAGGCAGAACAATGGATTGGTTGAGATGGAATTCAGAGACAACCTTAGGAAGAAACTTTGGATGTGTACGCAGAACCACCTTGTCATGATGAAAGACCGTAAAAGGTGGATCTGCAACTAGTGCATGTAGCTCACTGACCCTCCTGGCAGAGGTAAGGGCAATAAGGAAAAGTACCTTCCAAGTGAGAAACTTGAAAGGAGAGGTAGCCAAAGGTTCAAAAGGAGGCTTCATTAAGGCGGAAAGAACCACATTGAGATCCCAGATAACAGGAGGGGCTTTAAGAGGTGGTTTCACATTGAAAAGACCCCGCATGAACCTGGATACCAGGGGATGAGTTGAGAGGAGTTTTCCATGGACTGGCTCATGAAAAGCCGCAATAGCACTGAGGTGGACTCTGATTGAAGTGGATTTGAGGCCAGAGTCGGACAAAGAAAGAAGATAATCCAACAAGGTCTCCACTGCAAGAGAAGTGGGATTATGATGATGGAGAAGACACCAGGAAGAAAAACGCGTCCACTTCTGACGGTAACATTGCAGAGTGGCCGGTTTCCTGGAGGCATCCAGAATTGAATGAACAGGCTGAGACAAAAACGTATCATGAGAAGTCAGCCCGAGAGATACCAAGCTGTCAGGTGCAGAGACTGGAGGTTGGGATATAGAAGGGTCTCCTGATGCTGTGTAAGCAGAGAAGGATACAGTGGAAGAAGAAAAGGTTCCCTGGAACTGAGTTAAAGTAGAAGGGAGAACCAATGCTGCCTGGGCCACCTCGGAGCAATCAGAATCATGGTGGCTCGTTCCCTCTTGAGCTTGAACAAGGTTCTCAACATGAGAGGCAGAGGAGGGAAAGCATACAGGAACAGATTTGACCAGTCGAGGAGAAACGCATCCGCTGCCAGACGGTGAGGAGAGTAGAGTCTGGAGCAGAATAGGGGAAGCTGGTGATTGTGAGGAGCTGCAAAGAGGTCTATCTGAGGAGTGCCCCATTGAGCGAAGATGGACTGTAGAGTGAAAGGATCGATTGTCCACTCGTGAGGCTGGAGAATTCTGCTGAGCTTGTCCGCTAAGGAATTCTTTTCTCCCTGAATGTAAATAGCTTTCAGGAATAGATGGTGATTTATGGCCCAAGTCCAGATCTTCTGGGCTTCCTGGCACAAGAGGCGAGAGCCCGTTCCACCCTGCTTGTTGATGTAGTACATCGCAACTTGATTGTCTGTGCACAGCAGAAGAACTTGAGGGAAGAGAAGATGTTGGAAAGCCTTGAGGGCATAAAACATTGCTCTGAGTTCCAGGAAATTGATGTGATGCTTCTTTTCCTGGGCTGTCCAAAGGCCTTGAGTTTGGAACTCGTTCAAATGAGCTCCCCATGCATAAGGGGAGGCATCGGTGGTGATGACTAGTTGATGAGGAGGCAGATGGAACAGAAGACCTCTGGATAGATTTGAGGATACCAACCACCATTGTAGAGACTGACGAAGAGATGATGTCACAAATATATGTAGTGAGCAAGGATCCATCGCTTGGGACCACTGAGTAGCAAGGGTCCATTGAGGAGTGCGCAGGTGAAGACGTGCGAGGGGTGTGACATGGACTGTGGATGCCATGTGACCCAAGAGAATCATCATTTGCTTGGCAGAGATGGAACGTTGTGGAAGCACCTGCTGACATAGAGATTGAAGAGTCTGAAGACGGTTGGATGGCAGGAATGCTCTCATGAGGATTGTGTCCAGTATCGCTCCAATGAATTGAAGTCTTTGAGTGGGGATGAGATGAGATTTGGGTAGATTGATCTCGAACCCCAGTATTTGCAGAAACAGGATGGTTTGGTTGGTGGCCAGGAGTACTGCTTGAGCGGAAGTGGCCTTGATTAACCAGTCGTCCAGGTAAGGAAATACCTGAAGGTGGTGAGAACGTAGAAATGCAGCCACCACAATGAGACATTTGGTGAACACCCTTGGAGAGGAAGCAAGACCGAAGGGTAGCACCTTGTATTGGTAATGACAATGATTGATCATGAAGCGGAGATACCGTCTGGAGGTCATATTGACCGGTATGTGAGTGTATGCTTCTTTGAGATCGAGGGAGCACAGCCAGTCGTCTTGATTGAGAAGAGGATAAAGAGTGGCTAGAGAAAGCATCTTGAATTTTTCCTTTACTAAACATTTGTTGAGATCGCGAAGATCCAGGATTGGTCTGAGATCTCCCGTTTTTTTGGGGACTAGAAAATAAAGGGAGTAGAATCCCTGCCCCTGTTGATCTAGAGGAACTTCCTCTATAGCGTTCAGAAGGAGGAGGGATTGGATTTCTTGAATAAGGAGGGCAGATTGAGGACTGTGCAAAGCAGACTCTTTTGGCAGGTTTTGGGTCGGAAGGGTCTGAAAGTTGAGAGAGTAGCCGTGGCGGATGATGTTGAGGACCCAATGGTCCGAAGTAATAACTTCCCACCGGCTGAGGAAGAGAGAAAGACGACCTCCTATAGGTTGAGGCAGGTGAGCAAATATGGGAATACTGGCTATACTTTGGAGAATTAAGTCAAAAGGGCTGTGTCTTCTGCTGTGGAGGTGGCTTCACAGGTTGTTGCTGTTGTTGTTGTCTGGGAGGCTGACGTTGCTGTTGCCGTTGACGCCTGGGTTGTTGAGAAGCTGTTGGTAATGGGCGAGCTGTGAAGCGGCGTTGATAGGCCGATTGCTGCATGAAAGGTCTTGTTGGAGGAGGCTTTTTCTTATTTTTAAGCAGGGTATCCCAACGTGTCTCATGGGCAGAGAGCTTTTGAGTGGTCGAGTCCATGGATTCCCCAAAGAGCTCATCCCCTAGGCACGGGGCATTGGCTAACCGATCTTGATGGTTAACATCAAGCTCGGATACCCGAAGCCAGGCCAGGCGACGCATTGCTACAAACATTGCTGTTGCTCTGGAGGTAAGTTCGAAAGTGTCGTAAATGGACCTAACCATGAACTTACGAAGTTGAAACAGAGAAGACAAGCAATGATGAAAAGATTGTTGTTTACGCTGAGGAAGATACTTCTCAAATGAAGCCATGGTGGTAAGGAGATGTTTAAGATAGAATGAAAAATGAAAAGCATAATTACCAGCTCTGTTAGCCAACATTGCATTTTGGTAGAGCCTCTTACCAAATTTATCCATGGCTTTACCCTCTCTGCCAGGAGGTACAGAAGCATATACACTAGCTCCTGAGGATTTTTTAAGCGTAGATTCCACCAGTAGAGACTCGTGTGGAAGCTGAGGCTTGTCGAATCCAGGAATGGGAATTACTTTGTATAAAGAATCTAATTTACGTGGAGCACCTGGAATCGTTAAGGGAGTCTCTAGATTTTTGTAGAAAGTCTCCCTCAAGATGTCATGAAGAGGGAGCTTCAAAAATTCCTTTGGGGGCTGGTCAAAGTCAAGGGCGTCCAAAAAGGCTTTAGACCTTTTAGACTCAGCCTCCAAAGGAATAGACAGAGAGTCACACATGTCTTTCAAAAAAGAAGAGAAAGATGTAGTGTCATGTCTAGAGGATGGGTCAGGTACAGCAGAGTCATCCTCATCTGAGGAACACTCACCCTCAGAGAGAAAGGGTTCCTCTGAATCTCCCCACAGATCAGGGTCCCTAACATGGGAAGTACGGTCCCGAGACTCTGGGGTAGATGGTTCTAAGTGTCGGGATTTGCGCACCGACTTACCCGACCTCATCGATACGGAACCAGGGGATGTAATCGGTGGCACTGGTGCCGAAGTCTGTACCGACTGATGTTGAGTTCTCGGCTCCGGTGCGAGGACTGGCATCGATACCGATGAGGTCGAGTGAAGCGGTACCGAAAAAGTGGATGCAGACAGTACAGGCTGTTCCACTGTCGGTACCGGCGGCTCAGTGCGGACCGGCACCGAAAGGTTCGGTGCCAAAATAGCTGGAAGGAGCTGTTGTAATTGCTCCTTGAGCTGCACCTGGAGGATGGCCGCAATGCGATCATCCAGGGATGGCACCGGTACCGCCTTTTTCTTTTGCGGTACCTGCGGTGCCGGTCGACGCCCCAGAGATGAGGAGCCCGATGTCGAGGGACTCACCTCAATAGGGGCGGAGCGCTTCCGCTGGCGCCTCACAGTCGGCAGGATTGGGCTCGCTGCACTCGAGACCGGAGGACGCTCTAGCGGGGAAGGCTTCTTAGCCGGCTTACCTGAGTGCTGGGACGCCGATGCGGTGTCGAAGAGGACGGTGCCGACTGAGCAGGTGCCGAAGCCGGTGTCGATGGAACGGGGTCGGACATCTCGGCACCAAACAGTAATCGCTGTTGTATCTGGCGATTTTTTAGAGTACGTTTTTTTAACGTGGCACAGCGGGTGCAGGTGGAAGCCTGATGCTCAGGACCCAAACACTGTAGGCACCAGTTGTGTGGGTCCGTAAGAGATATAGGCCGAGCACACCGCTGGCACTTTTTAAACCCTGGCTGAGGGGGCATGAAAGTAAAAACGGCTTCAGCCAAATCGAAGGCCGAGGCCTCGATGGTGGCAGAAGGCCCCGCCGGGGAAAAACCAAAAATGAAGAAAAAAATACAAGTTTTTTTTTTTTTTTACAAAAATTAAATAAAAGAAAAAAGGCAATAGAGCCAAAAAAGGTTTACGCGAGCGGGAAGGCAAGTAGAAAAATTTTCAACAGCCGTTGAAAAACGCGTCTTCTTAGCTCCACGGAAACTAAGAAACTGGGGACCACGCGCCTCTGTCGGGCGGGAAGGCACTCGCGCGTGCGGCCTACCAGAACTTTCCAAGTTCTTAGAGTGCAATCACTCTAAAATTGTCCGTACCGGGGCTCCGTCGGTGCCGTCACCCATCAGTCAAGAATATGCTGCCTGCTTGTCCTGGGATAAAACAGAATACTTCAACCCTCCCTCAACATCCAGTGAAACTTATGCACAGGGAGTGACTTAAGGTGGCGCTTGGCAACACTTGTGTAGAGGTCAACCAGACCAACAAGAAGCTGACCCTTAAAAAGGCATCCACTTAAGGTGATCCTTGAGGCAGCGTCCCCAGTCACAAGACAGATCCAAACAGTCCAGCGCACAGACACTGCACCAGCAGAGAATGTACTAAGAACTCGAATGAGATCATAAATGGCGCCCAGTACCTAATCCACACATTACCAGTGGAGGACAGGCATGCACCTCCAGAGGATGCAATGCGCAAGCTGGAATGACAGGCATGCACCACAAAGGAAGTGGCCACTGCCGCTTGGCTACCTGAAAATGCCGCTAAAAAACATGTTTTTTAACATAATATAAACCCTGCAATCCTGACAGTTCTTAAACCTCACTCCCCCATCACTGAGGGATGCACACTGGATAACCTGCACCATGGCAGAATCTACCTCAGGCTGTTCAAACCTGCTGAAAATCAGGATCCAGGTGATAAAGCATAGACAGCTTTAGAAGATCAGAAAGAGCTTTCCAGGGTTAGAGAATGACACTGGGACAAAATTTTCCCCATCCCCGCAGGAACTCAATTTCCCCGTACCTGTGAATTTTGTCACTGTCCCATTTCTGTAAGCTGTGCCTTAACTGCACAAGCCTCAAACACTTATGATTTTAAAGTGTTTGAGGCTTGTGCAGATGATCACAGAGCTTGCAGGAATAGGGAACTCTGGGGCAGAAAAATGAATTACCGTGGGGATGGGGGAAAATTTGTCCCCGTGTCATTCTCTACCCAGGGTATCACATTGTTTTCAATCAGACCAAGGAGCTGTAGACTGAATGGAAAAAAGGGCACATGAGAACAGTCCAGGACCAAAGCCTGAGAAATGAAAGGTGGAGAATCCAAAATGGAGTTCTTTCAGAATATCCTCCGTAAAGAGTAAGACCATGAAGGGTCATCACCCAAATCCAGATGCTCAGGGTAGTTGAGACCAGTCTCAGCCAGATCCAAAATAAAGACAGTGGCAGCTACTGCAATCGAGGTCTAGCACAACCAAATGAGAGGGCTCCCGAACAGGAAGGTTCACCACAGGTGCCAACAGACCGAAAAAGCCCCAACGTGCCCGCTGGCTGAGTCAAACAAGCGGGGTCTGAGGAATATACCTTTCAGAAGAGCCAAATAAAATCTCGTGAAAAGGCCCACTCTGCAACCATGGCAGGGCTCCATTACATGCACCTTGCCAAGAGTCCCCAGACTTGGAATGCAGGCGTTTTACACAAGACTCCAAAACAACCTCTGGGCAAGATTTTCTTCGAAAGGCACAGACCCAAGCCAGCTCCCCAGCCCAAGATTACTCAGAGGCGATGAAATCCAAAGCTCCCGCCCCCTCCCCCAGTGTGCTACTGCACGTGGTACATAATCGCTGGTCCAGCACAAATCCAGCGCAATGTCCGCATTCAAGGGCTGGGAAGACCATCACAAATGATTTTGTATCAAAATCAAGGGGTTTTTGAGGCAGAAATAAGTTAGAAAAAAAAAAAAGAGATTGATTTTAAAATCCAAGATTGCCACCGTCACAAATTAGTGTAAAAAAAAAAAAAAGGCAAACAATAAATAAAAATAGCGATTTGGGGTCTAGGGAGGTGGGGGACCTGAACTAGAGAATTGCGCGGGGACAGAAATCCCACCCGTCCCCGCCAAAGTCCCACCCGTCCCCGTGAGGAATCCCACCCGTCCCCGTGAGGAATCCCTCCGTCCCCACCCGTCCCCGCGAGGAATCCCCTCCGTCCCCGCCCGTCCATATAAACTTCAGAAATAGTTATTTCATTTAATTATGCTACTGAATTAAAGGCTCTGGTAGAAACCCATTTACAAATAAGAAAAAAGACTTTATTAATTTGAAAATATTAATTGGGAAGAATACATACTTTGCAAATGGGTTTCTACCAGAGCCTCTAATGTTTATAAATTTTTATCAACACAACTAATATACTACTTTATCCTGAAGCAAAATAAAAAAAAAGAAATATAATTCTTTTCCTACCTTTGTTGCCTGGTTTCTGCTTTCCTCATGTTCTCATTCAATTCCTTCCATCCACTGTCTCTCTTCCTTCTGCATCTTCCATTTGCTCTGTTACTGTGCCTCTCCCTTTCTTCCCCCTTCCAAATTGGTCTGGCACCCATCTTCTTCTCTCTGCTCCCCCCATAGTCTGGCATCTGTCTTCTTCCCTGCCAGCGTCTTCTCCCTACTCTCTCTTCCCCATTTCCTTTCAGCGTCCTTCTCCCCCTATCTTCCCCATGTCCTGTCAGCGTCCTTCTCCCCCCTCTGTCTTCCACATGTGCTTTCAGTGTCCTTCTCCCCCCTCTGCTTCCCCATGTCCTTTCAGCGTCCTTCTCCCTCTCTGTCTTCCCCATGGCCTTTCAGCGTCCTTCTCCACCCCCCCCCCCGTCTTCCCCATGTCCTTTCAGCGTCCTTCTCCACCCCTTTGTCTTCCCCATGTGCTTTCAGCATCCTTCTTCCCCCCTTTGTCTTCCCCATGTGCTTTCAGCATCCTTCTTCCCCTCTGTCTTCCACAAGTGCTTTCAGAGTCCTTCCCCCCGCCCTTCCCATGGCCTTTCAGCGTCCTTCTCCACCCCTTTGTATTCCCCATGTGCTTTCAGCGTCCTTCCCCCCCTCCTCCCGTCTTCCCCATGGCCTTTCAGCGTCCTTCTCCCCACTCCTTCTCTACCGCCCCGGGTGCAGCACAGCCGGCCAGGTCCCCTTACTTTTGTGGCACTTCCCCGACCGACTGACAACAGCCCCGGTCCGACAAACCTCCCTGCCCTTAATTGCGAATCTAAATTACCTTATTACAGCTGCTGTAAGAAGATAATTTAGATTCGCGGCTACAGGGCAGGGAGGATTGTCGGACCGGGGCTGTTGTCGGTCGGTCGGGGAAGTGCCACAAAAGTAAGGGGACCTGGCCGGCTGTGCTGCAACCGGGGCGGGGTGTGGCGGACCGCCCCCTCCCTTGGTAGCCACTCGAACCGCGAGGCTACTCTCCTCCTTACCTGCACTGCCTGCAGCACAGAGCCAAACGGAAGTCTTCCCGACGTCAGCGCTGACGTCGGGAAGACTTCCGTTCAGCTCTGTGCTGCAAGCAGAGAAGGTAGGGTGAAGAGCCGCGCGACTGAGTACATCCAGCCCCACAGGAACCCCGCGACCCTAGGGGGCGTCCCCACGGGATCCCCGCGACCCTAGGGGGCGTCCCCACGGGATCCCCGCGACCCAAAGGGGGAACCCGCGGGTCCCGCGGGATTCCCGTCGTCCCCGTTCAGCTCTCTAACCTGAACCCTACCCTCAAACTGTGAAAAGCGACTTTAAAATCATTTTACAAGCCACCCCCGAAATTCCCATAGGCGATAATGGATGTTTACTCAGTTATACAGTGCCAGACTGTCAGCAGCTTTAAACAGAATTAGAGTGGAGGAAAAGGATTTTCTGCCTCAGAACAGCTCCAAAAGGACCCAGACTTGAAATTTTCAGACTACCAGCCGGCCAGATACCGACCAAGACCTCTGCCCACACGGATCCTCATCCAAATAGTCAGGGGTAGGAAAAGCAGCCTGTGCCTTGAAACCTAGGTGAGGTTCACTCCAGACACATATAGCCTGTGCTTGAAACCCTTGACAAGGTCACCGGCAAGCAGACTCCCAGGGAAAGGGACCCCGAGTCTAGAAATGGTAGCACACAACAGGCTAGCTCCACAGATCTACCAGTTTCTCTGTGAAGCAGTAGTCTGGCACCGTTGGACTATATACTTTCCTCCAAGGTCTCAAGGCACTGAAGAAACCGAGAAAACAAAAATAAGAAAAAAGCAGAGCAACTGCAAAGACTTCTGAAAGGATTGCTTGCAGAATTTGAAACTGTATGTGTTTTCTAGCTCTCGGGCTAAGGAGGTGGAAGATGTGCTCAGAAGAGTTTGTGGATTTCTGCAACTCCCAGACTGCGGGTTGTGATTGAACATCTAGTGCAGGGGTGTCAAAGTCCCTCCTCGAGGGCCGGAATCCAGTCGGGTTTTCAGGATTTCCCCAATGAATCTGCATGAGATCTATTTGCATGCACTGCTTTCAATGCATATTCATTGGGGAAATCCTGAAAACCCGACTGGATTCCGGCCCTCGAGGACCGACTTCGACACCTGTGATCTAGTGTATGGAATCTGGAAGGGACATAACAGAAGGCTCTTTGTTCTCTCTAATATAATTAAATGAAAATACTGAATTGTACTGGAATTCTGGATAATCAGCAAAAATAAGTTTTAAATATCAAATAAACTTGCAAAATTTATATATTTTGTGCAAATTTGGATTTTTTTTGGCACAGAAGTTTTAATTTTTTGGGTGCATTATTCTTTCAGGAGTAACAGTTTCTATATGTACTGCTATGAATGGTAAAGCATGGGCAACCTTTGAAATCAGTGTTGAAAGTGAAATTTTATGTTTAGTATCAGTTTCATTAAAAAAAATTCCAGACTAATACTGGTCTATTTTATTCAAACACCCATTCCTATTCTTTTCCAGGTTAGAACTACACACATAATATGCACAGTTTAGAAAGAATTCTATTTGCCATGCTGCAACTGCTTTCCCAATGTGTTTGTAGAAATAAAATTATTATTATTATTATTAGTCCTTTCTAACCCAACAGAGGTTAAAGAAAATCTTAACCTATTATGTTTTTCTTTCCATTTGGGGGGTAAAACCACCCAAATATTTAACAGAACAGATCCAAATTTGGCATAAGGTAGCTGAAAAGTTCAAATAGTGCAAACTGCACTGGTGTTCTAGAGAAATAAAATCCTTCCCAATACAGGCCAGATGTATTTCTATGGGAGCAGTTTCTGCTTCAGCAAAATGAAAAGATTAAAAACAGCTGTTTCAGACTGTTATCACCCACACTTTTGTTTTAAAATTCTACCAGTCACACACAGGCATATAAGCTTATGCTTTCTCCAGTTAGTCTGTCATACTTGAATTTTAAAAGTCAGATTGAGATTTTGTTATGGAAAGGAAAAGTGTCTTACCTGTTAATTTTCTTTCCTTTAGTCCTACTAGACAAGTGGTTATTGTGTCCGTTGAACAGCAAATGGAGACAAAGTAGTGCCATGTGCTTCACCCCTAAATGGGATTGTGCAGCCATAGAATGCTCAGTATTATGAATAGCCAAGCAATGGTGCTCAAGTTCATAGTGTCAATCAATAATGAATAGCTGCGACAAAACCACCACACAGTCGATACATCTACCAACCGGGGAGGTATAGACACTACTGATATGCAGTACTTCCACTGAGGCAGGAGACTCATAATACATCATACATTATGTCAAGATCCACAAGAAGCAACGACATCCTCAGAATGGACTAAAAGGAAACAAAAAAAGTTACAATAAGGAACCGTTTCTGGACAGGTCTGGTAGGATGTAGCAAAGCAATCAATAGGGTGGGAATAGAAGGTAAGGCCCAGTCAGCAGTGTAAAGAACGAAACTGGTGATACAGCAGTCAACATGTCAAAACCCAAGATGGACCTTAAAAGGCTTTCAGAGCATCTACCTCTATAAGGAAGTATTAACTCTTGAGAAAGAAAAGCTGAACAGCTAGACAAGCTGTAATTCATGCAAAAATGAGGAGCAAAAATCCATGCACTATTTTAAAATTTATATTCTGCCTAAAAATCTAAGCAGCTTACATGATCTAATCCAGCTGTATGACAATTCTTGCCCAAAACAAACATACAGAAGGAACGCAGGACCAGTGTTGCCTAGCTAGGAAAGAACTAACTACAATGAAACCTGTCTATAGCCCACTAGCAGAAGTGTTGCCAGGTGCAGCATAACATGAATAGGAGTGAAGGAACTGATGGGAGTTACCATATGAAAATTGAAGGGGATGTTTGAAGCTGGGAAAGGCCAAGGAGCCTAAACAGTACTAAAACACTGTATATGGGGGGGGGGGGGGGAGGGGGGAAAGGAAAGGATTCCTTTGTGCCCTGATTCACTGCGAAACAATAGGAGATACAATAGTAAGGCAATGCCGCAGATGATTCTCATTAAAGGTAATCTAGTAGCTATTGTATAAGGGTGGAAGGACATAGTAGCAACACTTATGGGACCCCAAAAAAAGCAGAGCCTGAACACTAAACGCAATTTCAGTTAAACTCAGTCTAAAGGCCTACTTCATGGAAAGTGTCCAAATGACAGGGGTGTGTGGGAATGATGTACCAAATAGATACATGGCATCCTACAAACACATAATAAGAAGCCAGACACTTATCAATCCCTGAAAAGGAGTGACTACAGGAAATAGCTAGAATAAAAACTGAAAGACAGTCAAGTCAGCCAGAAAAGGGACTCTTGCTTACTAACCAGGACAGAAAGGAGTCCAGAATAAAAAAATAATCCAATATCAAGATACTCTCTCCCTGATGGACACCTTAGAGGTGTAGAGTTGGGGGAGGGGAAACAAAAACACAAATACAACTGAGACTGATTTAACCCCTTGATTTGGGAGGGGGGGGGGGGTAACCAGAACAAAATAATCATAACCATGGATGTTGCAGCTACAACACATTTAATTGACACAGCTAAGTAAACTGGCTATATTGTACAACCAATCAAGACTGCCGAGCAACAGTACACCCCATGCAAGTGGTGTAGTTGAGCAATAGACCTAGGTGGTCAAGATACACCTGACTTTTATACAATACTGGCAACCAGGGCAAAAGTGCTTTACATATGGCAGGTGCCAGAGTAATATGACCAGCTGAAGCAGCAAGTCAAGATAAGATAACTGACGCTAAGTGACATAACATTGTAAGTGGATAACATAGCCCAATACCAGAGTTATGTAGAATAGCTGTGCACTAGAGCTAGGCAAGGAAAATCTGTGCAGAACTAGCTAAAGTTGCACACACAAGACAACTGGTGTAACTGTACTTGAGATGCCTTATGCAATCATGAACTAGAATTAGAGTAGCAAAGCACCAAAACTACACTGGACAACACCTTTTTCCAAATATTTTGCTTCCTTAAAACAAACTGGTGGTTATGATGGACCCTTCAAAATAAACACAAAAATAAATTCTCACGGGCAATCATGTAGGAATTTTGAGAAACACGATGGTATCTTTAATTGACTATAACAGGTTTTAATGCACAAAGTTTCTGATACACTGTGATAGTTCGCCATGGCTAAAGTGTTTTCTGGCTGATTTACATTTGTACTAAGTGTCCATTGCATCTCATTGCACTGTCCAACAGTAATCAGCCAGCATTGATGGATCCCAGTTACCCTTTCTTTTTTTTCCATAGTGGTAATGTCCTGGTGAAACCTTTCATCATGTTTGTCGCTGAATGTACCAAGATTTGTGGGGAAGAGATCCAACTGTGACTGTAGAAAGTGCATCTTCAGTGACATGTTGCACTTCATAGTTTTGTATGCTTTAAGAAGTTTGTCAACCAGTTGAATATAGTTTGGTGCTCGGTAACTGCCAAGAAAATTCGACATCCTTGAATACTTTTCAGGCAATTTTCTCTGGCCGAACGGATCTTCAAATCTCTCGTCATTGATGACATGTCTGATCTGTTGACCGACAAAAATGCCTTCCTTAATCTTGGCATCAGTTATTCTTGGAAACATATGTCTTAGATAAAGAAAACCTTTGCCTTCCTTGTTCATTGCTTTTATGAAATTTTTCATCAATCTAAGTTTTATGTGAAAAGGCAGCAAAAATATCAGTGGCTCATGTACCAAATTTTTCTGTCGTGGAACCAAATTCTTAGAGTGGCTAGTTCCTTTGAATGTGATGCAATGCCTTACTTAGCACAGTTGTCCCATTCACAAATAAAACAGTACTTGATATATCCAAGCTGCATTCCAAGTAGCAGAGTTACTACTTTAAGATCACCGCAGATGTTCCAGGTGTACTTTATGTACTGGATGCTTTAACAGCAGTTCCATGCTTTCATATTTTCTTCATGTGTGCCACACAGCCACTAGGTATCGATGGGTAGACATTGCCACTGTGCAACAAAACAGCCTTGAGGCTTAACACTAACGTATCAATAAAAAGACACCACTCCTGTGGGTCATGCATACTACCCAAAGCTGTGAACAACCCTTCAATGTCAGTGCAGATACAAAATTTGTTAAGTCTTGGCAGCGTTGAAAGACAGAAATTTTCATACCTGGCGAGAGCAAACACCATACCTGCAGTCTAGAACCCAATAATTCTGCCTTTGCTTTTGATAAAGCTATGTCCCTGACAGGTCATTTAATTCTATGTTATAAGATGAGGCTCACCAGACGTACACAGTTCAAAATCAGGATCAATGTCACTGTCAGTGCTTGGCTGGTATATTCAGATTCTTCGCCAGTTTCGTTTATGCTCCATTTCTCTGTTGGCTTCGGTACCAGAAGACTGTATCTTGGTCTCATGGGTGAAGGAAGATTGGGGTATTCAATTGATTTCTTATTTTTACCAGAGAAATTAGATACATTTGTCAGACAGAAGTAACAGTGCCAAGTGATCCTTCTGTTCTCGCCGTATCAGTGGGATAAGCATATGGCATTGACTCCGAGTACCTCAGAGCCAAGCTCTAAGATCAACAGTACACCTTGCACAACAAATGTGAGGAGCCCATGCTTTGTCTTTATCACCAATCTTGCAACCGAAATACAGCTCATATGCTTTAACAAGTTGAGTCATGGTGCATCTGAGGCTTAAGCCTATATTTGCCACAAATGTAGCAGAATGTATCACAGCTGTTGCAATTTCAGCCAGACATTTCTGCTGTCACAAATCGACATATAGCAATTAATAAGTTACTTACATAGACAATACAATGCCTTGAAGCATCAAAATACACCTGAACTGACACACGTAATAAAGATTATCCCTGTATGCAAACTGCTTTTGTTTAGCCTTTTTAGGTAGCATCCAACAAGCCCATGCCCAGACTGCATCATTTCCACGTATGCTATGCAACCTGCCCCTTAATGTACGCCTGGACATGCCCACACTATATCCAGCAAGGTATGTGAGCAATAGGCTTATAGTAAGAATTAGGCTAAGAATTAATTGCATTAGCCAGAAAGTATAAGAAATTGTAAAAATGTATTTTTTTGTTAAAATGGTACATGATACGTAATTTTAAACATGATTTTCATGATGAGCAGCCAAAAATCTGTATGATACACCCAAAAGTGTTGAAGCAAAAGCTTTGTTGTCCAGTGATCTGAGTTATGCGCTAGAGCTAGCTGATGTAGCCAAGGGCTAGCTAGTATAGCTGTGCACAAGAGCATGTAGTGTAGTTGAGCAGTAGAGTCAGGCAGTGTAGCCAAGAGGTAGAACTGCTGAGTTGGCTATATTTCAGAACTAGCTGGTGTGGCTGTGCACTCACCTCACAGTGTGACCGAGTGGTAGTTAGCTAGAATGGCTGAGAGCCAGTTAGATGGTATAGCAGAATATAGCTGGCAGGTGCCACTAGGCACTATTACAAGCTGAAGCATTGGTCCAATTCAGCTTATTAGGATTTAACAACCATCATTTCACGAACAGATTCTCCCAAAAAGGTTTACAATATATTGAAGAGTAATCAGGTTGGCAAAAGCAGTTGACTGAAACAAGACTTGACCTGAGAAGCAGCTGTCCAATGCAACTGGAAGATGCAGTACAACAGGGTGTTTATACCAAACAGTTCCTAGTGCTACTTAGATACAGCAGTGGTTGAAGGTGGTATGCAGTAGCTTTGGTCGGTTAACAAGTGTGCAATACCAGAGCACAGAGCTGTTGTGGAAAACCACACAGCTAACCTTAAGCACTGCAGCACAGAACTAGCCGTCCAGCTGATAAAAGTGCCAATTTCTACTAGAGGAAGGAGTCACTTTCTCAGGATATCTCACATTGTATATCCAGACATAATGAACTGTTTTTCAAGGCAAAAATGAAATAAAATATGCCCCATTCGAAATAGGGTCATGTGCCATAGCTTGTCAACACAGCCCAACTTAGTTACTACAAAATACAGCTGTTTTCCTAGGTCATGAAAAAAATGTTAGAAGATACAAGCATAAAGCTGAGTTCCACAAGGTGCTCCACTTATGGGCTGCGTATCTAAAAAAATGGAATAGAGGTCAAACTTGCAGCAAGTGGACTTCTTCTGTTCAGTTCTGGTTTGTGTTTTTTAAATATCAAGTGAATTCTTCAGCCACAAGTACTGATGGAACTATTATGGCTCTGCAGCCTATCAATAGAACTCTTTGGCTGAATTCTAGAACATGAGATGGCTGTTAAATTTAAAACTGTTCAGCCCTGGAAAACAGCTAGCCATAGTGCTATTACACATTAATATACAGGCAAGTCCCCCATTAACTGGCACAGAGCTTGAGAGAAAAATGCTGCAGGCTTAAGAGCCTAGAAATAGCTGTAGCTTGCCAAGACTACTATATCCTGTGAAAACAAGGAAGAGATTTCCCAGACAGTAGAATACCTAAGAAGCTGATGTAAACTACAAAACAGAGGGCCATATCGTGAACTCTGAGGTTTACGTTATCAGACCCATTAGCTTGACAAGCCAGTGGCAGGCACATAGAACAATGCAGCAGAAACTTGTAAAATTTGGCTGAGAACAGAACTTACCAGAGTCCAAAGTTAAACCCAGAAAAAGCAGTGTGAGAAACTCACACACAGTCGAAATAAAACTGCTGATTGTGCCTCATCTAAAAGGAAGGCTGGTACATACTTAACTTGGTTTCTTTAATTTGCTGAGGAAACTGTAGGTGGGGGTACAAAGTGTTGCCCCAACTCCAAGAAAACTTATGGAAGCCTTTGAAAGGATTAAGCTCCTTAACAAAAAGGAACACCTTGCTCTACTTAGCAACAGAAAAAAAAAATCTGGTTTAGGAGCTGGCTGAATTCAGAAGAACCGAACAGCAGCTGCATGGTTTGTCCACCTTCTGCTTGGAAACAAGAGAATACTGAGCATTCAATGGCTTCACAATTCCCTTTAGGGTGAAGCATATGAAGCTCTCTTTACCCGCTAGTCAGACAATGAAGACTTGTCTGGCATAGACAATGAAGACTTGTCTGGCATAGACAATAAGGAAAGTACTTAACTGGCAAGAGCAATTGTTCTAAGAACACAGCAGTTCACCAGCTCTACTGCCAACTTTTAAGGTTGTGTACCGTCATGAACCCTGGCAGAACACTAGCCAGAGGCACTGACTGATGTAACCAAAGTTAAACATAGGGTCACTAAAACATGGGGATCAAATCTCAATCCCAGACTGCAGCTCAATTTAGTAGGTGATGAGTGGCCTAGTAGTAGAGCTGCTTGCTGCCTCTGCACCCAGAGGTTGTGTGGGATCAAATCCCAGGGCTGCTCCTTGTGACCCTGGACAAGTCACATTGTCCCAGGTACAAAATAAGTACCTGTATATATGTAAACTGGTTTGAGTTTGGTTGTGTAACCACAAAAAGGCGGTATACCAAGTCCCAATCCCTTTGTACTCTAATCAGTATATCACAATCTTCATACATATCAAAATACGTACTTTTATATATAAAACGCAAAACCAAACTAAGATTGCATGTTTTATTATTTTATTTAAAAAAAAGGAACAGCTAATTTATTGACCATGAACAATCAAGGAACTGGCTTTAAAACAGCAAAGAATACAATGGGACATCACTGATCGCTTAAAGGAAAGAAAACTCAAGAAACCAAACTTTGAAGTGTTTAACATAACAGAGCTAAAGGACTGATGCAACATGAGAGCAAATCTCAACAAAACCATCCATGCCCTGCAAGTGTAACTCACTTGTGTCCTTTTAGTGTTAAAAGGTCACAGGGTAAAACTGATCCTTTTGAATGATGCCTGTATGTACAGCAGCTCTCCCACTACCAACTCACATCTTCTCAGTTTACTACATTACACATCACTATCTTATTAGCACACTTATTGCAACAAAGTGGATTACAAAAAAATCAGGATCTATTGTCCTCCAAAATTCAAATGTCACCAAAAGAAAGACCACCTGAGCATATACTCTGTTGCCTCTGAAGTAAATGTAAAGGAGAACATTTGAACTAGTATACTGAGCAGAATAAAAAATGGAAGTTACAGAGCAGCCACACACACACACAGGCATAACCATTAAATCTTACTTTTTATGCAGCGACCCATTATGTTTACAGAACATTTTTGTTCTTTTGACAGAAAAGCAATTTCTGCTCCCTCCTACTTAAAATATCAAGACAGTACTATAAACTAATATTCTAAGCCGGTACAGTATCTCAGAGGAGCTGGCAGCCACCTACTGCCCCTTCGGAGAAGACAGGACATTGAATTGGTCAAAGTAAAATTAAAAGTATTTTTTCTCCTACCCTTCTATTGTTGCCCCCCCCTCCCAATTTAAGCACAAGCAACAGCAGCTAAGTCTCCAATGCTTGTTGTACTTCCCCTTCCCCAAAGAACAATGCCTTATAGCATCTCCTGCTTTTCCTTCTTCACTCACTCCCTTGAAATCTCATAGTAGGGACAATATTAAAAAAACAAACAAAAAAAAACAGTATAGCTTTTAAAAGTTGGATCACCAGGACATCCATCCAGTGAAACAAGTATGTTTAGGGCCAAATGTTTTAAGGATTTTCTCCTTGAGTGGATGGAGAAAATCCTTAATGCATACAGCCCTTGGTATTAAGTGGGATACTGGCCAAACTCGTGGAACTAATGAGCATTGTACCGAGCCACATTTCAAAGCACTTATGAATTTCATATTCACAGATATTTTATGACATTTGGACTACCATAAATACCATTTCAGTGCTATGTGAGCTCGTGGAGATGTCCCATCAACTAACTGATGTAACTGGACACCCATTTCTCAAAATGTAAAATCTGAAGCTGGGATTTAATATGGCCACTTTCTCAAGTTGGGCTCTCCTTAGAGATACTCACTGGCAAGGGCTGAGGGTGTCAGTTCGTGCATGTGTATGTATGGTGGTGGTAGTAATAGAGGGGGGTGGGGTCACAAGGAGCATCAAGTGAATTCATCCTATACATTAGCATGAATGATCCGTAAGGGCTCAGCATTCTTGCCAGAATCATGCAGGAAGGGTGAAAGGTAGGGATACAGCTTCTCTGTGAAGCTGCCAGTGAAGGTATAGATAGAGGACATGTCATCTGCATTATAGAAAGACACCTGCCCACCCTCATAATCTAAATAGACCCCAATCTTGGTAGGCTTGGTGCGCAGTAGCAGCGTCTTAGAGGGCGACTCCAGGGCTTTGAAAGCATTACCATTCCGCAACCAGATGGCCCAATAGCCATTCTTGGGATTGAGCTTAATTTTGCCTTTGCGGTTGCTGGACTGGCTAGCCAATCCCACATCCCATGCTGTTTTGTTGCCCACCTCTACTTCCCAGTAGTGGCGGCCTGAGGTGAAGCCCTGAGCACCCAGCACCAAAATACACTGGCTGAAGCGGCCAGAGTTATCAGGGACCTGTTGCTTCACGTCGCTATATCTAACGCTGGTCAACCCATCCGACAGCTGCAAGTTTGGATGTGCCGTATCGGGATCAAGAGTCAGAGGGGAGAGACCTGAAAAACAAGGAAATGGAGTTTGAAAAGGATCATCCCTTTATCACTGTGTTCTATGGATAAGTAAATAAAGTAGTCTTAAAATACAAACAGGTGTTCAACTAATGAAACAATATCCAGTGTATAACCAAAAATCACAATGCTTCCTGTTCCTGGAGCAATCTTTTCCTCAACAACTGATTTAGGAAAAAATCCACATTAAAATCATTTGGATTTATGGGCCCTGATGTAACAAAACATGCTAACCTTTTTTTTTTTTTGCCAGTTCTAACATCCATTTCTCAATCATAATTTTTACTATTTTAAGCTACTTTCTTCTAAAATTTTCTGAATCATCTAGTTATAATAGTTTTATTAAAACACTTAAAATGAAAACAAGGCTAAACACAAACCAATAACAGTACATCTTACAAAACCAAGGCGAGAAATCGGATAGTAAATATTCTACAGCAGACAGAATGTAAAGAAAAAATAAACAAAAGATTAGGTTCTTACCTTTGCTAATCTTCTTTCTTGTAAATCTACACTTTATTCCTGAACAAGTGGTTATGTATCCCATGTCATAAGACTGCTTGTAGGAAGCTTCATATACATAATTTTTTTTTTTAGACCTTCCCCTCTTATTTCAGGGCTGCCTTCAGGTCTCCAGTTCGTGCATAGGCAGACAGTGACATCTATAGAGGACATAGACAAAAGGGAGGGGTATGGGGACAGTTCCTGACAAATACGTAATCTGCTCATAACCTGAAAATTCATAATCAAACAATTGAAACTGGTTATTAAATATAACCTGAAAGAAGCTGTGCTATAAGGAGAGGACAGCCTGCACTAATAGAGGGGAGCGCCACAGCTAGGGACCCCCCAAGGCAAATTGCATAGCACGATCAGATGGTACTCTTAGAAAGGCTGGTCAAAAAACCAGAAGTCCAACTTACCAACACTTAAAACAGACACTTAAATCAGCAACTCCCAGGACAGGTTCCAGGAATAAAGCGTGAATTTACAAGAAAGATTAGCAAAGGTAAGAACCTAATCTTTCGTTCTTGTACAATCCCGCTCTATTCCTGGACAAGTGGGATGTAATAAAGCAGTCCTGTAGAAATCAGGGTGGGGCTGCCAAAACAAGAGAAACCAAAAACAGCAGCATCCTGCTTGGCTGCCACATCCTATAAAATTTAGTAAAAGTATGCAAGGAGGACCAGGAAGCAGCTCTGCAAATCTCCTCCAAATTGATCGCAGACTCTCTGCCCAAGAGGACGAAATGCCTCCTGTAGAATAAGCTGTCACAGAAAGAGGGGGCTTCTTTCTGATGGTTATGTAGGCATGTGAAATCCGTTGGGCTTCCTGACATAACAGGCGAGAGCCCGTCCCTCCCTGTTTGTTGATGTAGTACATTGCAACTTGATTGTCTGTGCAAATGAGTAGTACTTGAGGAAAAAGAAGATGTTGAAAAGCCTTGAGGGCATAAAACATTGCTCGGAGTTCCGGGAAATTGATGTGGTGTTTCTTTTCCTGAGCAGTCCAAAACCCCTGAGTTTGGAACTCGTTCAAGTGAGCTCCCCAGGCATAAGGGGATGTGTCTGTGGTGATCACAAAATGATGAGGAGGTAGATGGAACAGTAGACCTCTGGATAGATTTGAAGATGTCAACCACCAAAGAAGCGACTGTCGAAGAGACGAGGTCACAGATATGTGTTGTGAGCAAGGATCTGTCGCTTGTGACCACTGAGTCGCTAGGGTCCATTGAGGAGTACGCAGGTGGAGACGTGCGAAGGGGGTGACATGTACTATTGAAGCCATGTGCCCCAAGAGCACCATCATGTGAATCGCAGATATGGTAATCTGTTGAAACACCTGCTGACAGAGATGAAGGATGATCTGAAGGCGATCGGATGGAAGAAACGCCCTCATCAGAACAGTGTCCAGAATGGCTCCGATGAATTGAAGTCGCTGGGTTGGAATGAGGTGCGACTTGGGTAGATTGATTTCGAAACCCAAGAGTAGAAGGAAGTGAATGGTCTGGCTGGTGGCAAGCAGAACCGCCTGAGGAGAATGAGCCTTGATCAGCCAGTCGTCCAAATAAGGGAAGACTTGAAAATTGTGAGAGCGGAGATAGGCCGCTACCACAATCAGACACTTGGTGAATACCCTGGGAGAGGAGGCCAGACCGAAGGGTAGCACCTTGTACTGATAATGATTGTGATTGATGAGAAAGCGTAGATATTGCCTGGACATCAGATGGATAGGAATATGTGTGTAAGCCTCTTTGAGATCGAGGGAGCATAGCCAGTCGCCCTGAGTGAGAAGAGGGTAGAGGGTGGCAAGAGAGAGCATTTTGAACTTCTCCTTGACCAAACATTTGTTGAGATCTCTGAGATCTAATATAGGTCTGAGGTCTCCGGTCTTTTTGGGAACTAGAAAGTACCGGGAGTAAAATCCCTGACCTCGCTGATCGTGAGGAACTTCTTCAATGGCATTGAGAAGAAGGAGGGATTGAACCTCTTGAGCTAGAAGGAGGGACTGAGACTTGTTGGAAGCAGACTCTTTTGGCAGGCCTAACGGCGGAGGAGTCTGAAAATTGAGGGAGTAGCCATAGGCTATGATAGAGAGCACCCACTGGTCGGCGGTGATCACCTCCCATCGAGTCAGAAAAATGTTTAATCAAGTTTCAAGTTTTATTAATGTTTGATGAATCGCTTATACAAATTTTCTAAGCGATGTACAATTTAAAAGCCACTAGATAGTGGTCTCACATACAATCACAATACATACTACATTGATCTATTAACATTTTAGCAATCGAAATAGGGACAAACATGAGTGAGGAGGAAAGGGGGGAAAAGTTACAATTTCATTTTCTGTTGGAATTTACATAAAGGGGAAAGTACAATAGGGAGGGTAGGGGATTAATGAGTTTGAAAATTGTGACAAGATGTAAGGGATCTAAAATAAGCGACCTCCTATGGGCTGTGGAAGAGGACATGAGGGAGGAAGACTGGCAATGCCCTGGAGAAGTGAGTCAAAAGGGCTGAGTCGGTTTAGGTTGAGTAACCGGCTTTATGGCAGGCGGCTGTTGTTGGCGAGCCTGTTGTTGCTGTTGCCGTTGCCTCCGAGGCTTAGGAGGATGAGGCTGAATCGGCCGAGCAGAAAAACGCCTCTGATACGACGTCTGCTGCCTAAAAGGACGAGGAGGAGGAGATTTCTTTTTGTTTTTCAATAAAGTATCCCACCTCGTCTCATGGGCAGAAAGTGGTGGTATCCAGAGATTCTCCAAACAGCTCATCACCCAGGCAGGGAGCATTGGCAAGGCGGTCCTGGTGGTTCACATCAAGTTCTGAGACGCGAAGCCATGCCAATCGTCTCATCGCTACAGACATAGCAGTAGCTCGGGATGTCAGTTCAAAAGTGTCATAGATGGAACGGACCATGAACTTCCTGAGCTGCAAGACACTGGCAGTGCATTGCTGAAAAGCAGAAAGCTTTCAGTCAGGAATATACTTTTGAAAAGTGGCCATCTGCTGGATAAGATGTTTCAGGTAAAAGGAGAAGTGGAACGCATAGTTACCTGAACAATTGGCCAACATCGCATTTTGGTAAAGTCGTTTACCAAATTTATCCATAGCCTTGCCCTCTCTGCCAGGAGGGACAGATGCATACACACTAGAGCCTGCAGATTTTTTCAGGGTTGACTCCACCAGCAAGGATTCGTGTGGAAGCTGAGGTTTGTCAAACCCTGGAATCGGAATAACTTTATAAAGTGATTCCAATTTCCTTGGAGCTCCTGGAATGGTCAGAGGAGTTTCCAAATTTTTGTAAAACGTTTCCCTTAAGATATCATGAAGGGGTAACTTCAAAAATTCTTTAGGAGGTTGGTCAAAATCCAAAGCATCAAGGAATGCCTTGGACTTTTTAGAATCAGACTCTAATGGGATTGAAAGGATGTCTGACATCTCCTTAAGAAACTTAGTGAAGGAAGAGTGCTCTGGCTTACTAGCAGGATCCTGCACCGATGGATCAGCCTCATCTGATGAAAAATCCTCCTCGGTACCGAGGGGATCTTCAGAATCATCCCACAAATCAGGGTCCCGTACCGATGGAAGACGGCCCTGAGAAAGAGGAGTAGAGGGTTCGGTATGCCTGGTTTTGCGTACCGATTTGCCTGAACGCATCGACACCGTACCCGGTGACTGTACAGCGGTACGGGTGTCAGAGAACGGTACCGGATCAGAAGCCGAGTAAGCAGTACGTCGAAGAGACTTCAGCTCTGCCGATAGAATAGGCATAGACATGGAAGAGGTAGATTTTAGCGGTGCCGATAACGTCGATGCCGACAACATAGGCTGGTCGACAATCGGCACCGAAAGCTCAGTAGGTACCGACACTGGAAGGTTCGGAGTCAGCAGAGCCAGGAGCAAGTGTTGTAATTGCTCCTTAAGCTGGACCTGGAGGATGGATGCTATACGTTCATCCAGAGACGGTCCCGATGGCACCGGTACCGTTTTTTTCTTGCTCGGTACTTGGGGTGCAGCTCGACGCTCAGGCGAAGTCGATGCCGATGAAGAGGCAGTGACTTCTATAGGAGCGGAGCGTTTTCGGGGCCGGCGCGCAGTCTGCAGGACTTGGCTCACTGCATGTTCGACTGGCGGGCCAAGAACAGTAGGGGATGGCTTCTTAGCCGGCTTACCTATAGGGTGCGACACCGACAATGAATCTTGCGGTGTCGACACCACTGGTGTCGACTTGGAGGAAGTTGCCGGAGTCGATGCCGGTGGAACTTCCATAGCAGCACCGAAAAGAATCCGCTGCTGAATTTGGCGCTTCTTCAAAGTTCTCTTTTGAAGAGAACTACAGCGGGTGCACGTTTCTGCCCTATGGTCCGGACCCAAACACTGAAGGCACCACTTGTGCGGGTCGGATAAAGAAATAGGGCGTGCACACTGCTGACACTTTTTAAAACCCGGTGAAGGGGGCATGAAGGGAAAAATGGCCGTAGCAAAATCGAAGCCCAAGGCTTCGATGGTGCCAACAGGCCCCCCCCGGGGCCGACCGAAAATAGTAAAAAAAAAGACTTTTTTTTTTTTAAAGTAAAAGAAAGAAAACAATAACGTGAAGAATTTCACGAAGAAAAATAACGCGCGAGCGGGAAGGCAACGAAAAAAGAAAAATTTTTCCAACAACCGTTGGAAACACGCGTCTTCTTAGCTCCGCGGAAACTAAGAAACTGGGGACCGTGTGCCTTCGTCGGGCGGGAAGGCACTCGCGGTGCGGCCTAGCTAGAACTTTCTAAGTTCTTAGAGTGCAATCACTCTAAAATTGTCCGTACCGGGGCTCCATCGGTGCCATCACCCATCAGTCAAGAATATGCTGCCTGCTTGTCCTGGGATAATGATAATATCTCCAAGTCTTCACATAGGCTGCCACAGTTGACTTCTTTTTGCTTTGCAAGAGAGTAGCTATCACCCCTGAAGAGTAGCCTCTGCAGATTACAGACTGGCATCTATTGTAGGATCACCCAGGCTGAGATCAGGAGAGGAAGACCCTGGGACAGAGATGGAAGATTCAAACCACCAGGTCAGACTGTTTTGAGACTCCACTTTCCAAGGAAGCCAGGCATGCAGCAGATCCCTGTACATTCCAACAGGAAATAAGTGCATCCTGTAGCGGGTGCAGATAAGCATACGCTCAGGGAACACTATTGATGGTTGCAACCATGGACCCCAGGACCTGCAGGTACTGCCAGGCTTTCGGGGCCAGAGTTTCTAGGAAAGCACATATTAGTAGGCAAAGTTTCTCCTGGCATGAATCAGGCAGAAAAACCTTGTTCCACCCAGTGGTAAAAGTAGACCCCCCAGATATTCCAAGTCCTGAGTCGGAATAAGCTGGCTCTTTCGAAAATTGATCATCCAGATAAACAACTGACGCCCCTCGGACTCCGACTGGACTCTGATTAGCCAGTCATCCAGGTATGGAGAGACTTGAATTCTGAGTTTCTGTAAGTAGGTTGCCACAACGACCATCACTTCAGTGAATGCACTGGGCATCATCACCAACCCGAAGGGCAAGGCCGCAAATTGGAAGTACTGCTGCAGAACACAAAACCACAGATATTTCATGTGTTCTGGAAAAATGAGGCTATGAAGATAAGACTCCATTAAGTTCAGAGAAGCTAAGAATTCCCCATGAGCCAACAAGGCAATCACCAACCACATTGTTTCCATCCTGAAATGGGGGAAAATAAGGGCCGCATTGATTGCTTTGAGGCTCAGGATTCCATAACTGTTGACTGCCCATCCTCCAATTTCAACTCCTGGAGGGATTCAGAAGTTAGACCGACCAAAGCTGAGGGCTTGAAGAACCTCTGCACCATGGGGTCCCCACCCAGATCCATATATTGGAGATCTATGAGCACTGCTACATACCCTGTAGGGGTAGTGCCTGCCTGCGCAAGTGCATTGTTAAATCGACTTGATTACCCATGTCATCAGCCGGTGAATCATCCCTGGCTAACTCATGGAGTCTGGACTTAAGACCCACATCCTGAGAAGGGGAGGACAACAAAGACGCCTTGGCACTTGGCACCTTTTTCTGGGCTAGATAAGCCTGGAAGATCCTATTAATAAATTGTGGGGGGGGAATCTAGAGCAGCAGCCGTCTCCTGGGAACTCTAGCACTTTTGAAGGATTTTTTTTCACCTTCAGCAGCAAATCATGGCTGCGTTTTGCTGGGGTCACAAACACTTTCACTAAGTGGAGGTACGGATGTACGAGCACACCCAGTGACCGCAGATGGGCAGCCACCACCACCATGACTTTGGTGAAAGATCTAGGAGCCGATTCCAAACCGAACGGTAGCGCCGCAAACTAGAAATGCCTCACGAGAACATGAAACCTCAAGAACCTCCAATGATCTGGAAATATTGGGATGCAGTGATACATTTCCATGAGATGCAAGGAAGCCACAAACTCCCCTGGCACCACTGCTGCCATTACAAAACGCACCATTTCCATTCAGAAACACAGAACTTGCAAGAATGCGTTCATTGCTTTAGGTCCAGAATCGGTCTGCAATCTTCAGAGTCTTTCTTTGGCACAATGAAGTAAAATCAAGTATCTCCTGGAGCACAAGTCTTCACTTGGAACCAGCTATATGGCTGCCAGATCAGTAACCGGCGCACCGTAGCTTGTACCTTGCTGGCCCTGTCCGGATTTCCCTCAGGAGAGGACAGGAAGAAGTCCGGAGGCAGCAAGAACTGTAGTCGAAGGCCCTCCGTGAGTACCCACTTGTCCGAGATTATCGTTAACCATTCCGGAAGGCTGAAAGCCGCCCCTGATCCGGGGGGGAGGGGCTTGCCAGAGACCTGGCGTCAATTTTCTCTTAGGATGGGCAGAAGATCGTGAGTTGGAAGACTGTTGGCACGCTGCACCTCCAAAGCGAGGTCTGGAGGACGCTCCAAAACGCTGTCCCACCGTAGGGGGGTCCGGCGTACTATGAGGTTCGCTGGAAGGGATGAAAATTCGGCTGTCCTGTCCTCCTGGTCGGGTGAGGTCTAGAGCCAGGAAGCACCTCAGGCTAACGGTCCTGCACAATGGACATAAGGTCATCCAAACCTTAGCCAAACAAGAGTGAACCTGTAAAAGGTAACTTGCGCAGCGTAGCCTTAGATGAAGAATCACCCGACCACTGGCAAATCCTTAACATCCTTACAGAAACTGAATAAGCTCCCAGCTTAGCAAAAACTTTCAATATATAGTGTGTGTCTGCCAAATAATTCACCTCAGAATCCTGACGGAGTTTGGTATGACATGCCCGAGCCACAAAAGAAGTGTCCACCGCAGCACACACTCCCACTGCAGCGGAATAAAAAAGGACGCTTCATGACAACACCCAGTCTTCTGTCATGGACATCCTTCAGAACAATCCTCCATCAGAGGGCATAGAGGTACATTTAGTGACCTGAGCCACCGCCAAATCCACATTCGGTGGGACTAAGCACTTGGAAAATTCCGATGCCATTGAATACAACTTAGCCATGGCCCTAGCGTACTTTAGTGGACCCTCCGGTGCCGCATCCCATGGTTAATACTTTTTGATGAGGTGGCATATGAAAAAGCAGATCTCTAGAGAGAATGGATGAAATCATCCACCACTGAAGCGATCAACGAGACAAGGTTACAGAAATGTGTTTCAAGAGAGGATCGGCCACCTGAGACCACTGTGATGCCAGTCCATTGATGTGTTCTGAGATGGAGCCTGGCTAGGAGTCATGTGGACATTAGAAGCCATGTGAATCAGAACCACCATCATTTGCCTTGCTGAAATGGACTGGAGCTGGTCCACTTGATGACAAAGTTGAAGTAAAGTGTTCTGACGATCCTGTGGAAGAACACTCATCTGAGTTGTGTCAAGAAGAGCCCCAATGAACTGGAGCCTTTGAGACGGAAGAAGTTGAGATTTGAGGAAGCTGATCTCAAAACCCAAGTTCTGAAGAAACAAGATGGTGCAATTCATCGCAAGAACGACATCTTGACATGAAAGGTCTTTGATGAGCCAATCGTCTAGATAGGGAAAGATTTGAAGACCCTGAGACTTCAAGGCCGGTTAGAAGCAGGGCAGGAGTTCAGAAAGCTTGCTCCTGCCCTCTGCACCTCCACCAATGATCGGCAGAGGACCCGCTGCACCTCCACCAGATCGGCAGAGATAGGAAGATAGGGCAGGGAGGGGGGACAGAGGACAGAGTCTGGGAGGAAGAGTGCAGAGCCTGACAGGGGAGGGGAGGATGGAAGGGTGCTGGGTGCAGAGCCTGACGGGGAGGGGAGGAAGGAAGGGTGCTGGGCACAAAGCCTGATGGGGCAGGACACTTGAATATTAAGCTGTCCAACTTATATCCAAGTCGATCATTTTTCTTCCTTTTTTGGGGGAAAAATGGGGTCTCTACATATTTGGATCAACTTATATTCGAGTATATATGGTAACTTAGCAGGGTTTAAAAAAAAAAAAAAGATTTTAGAAAATTGCTAAAGACACAACTATAGGTTGGTATCTTAATGCACTCTGTTTATAATTTTAACATGTCTTCTTTTTAACTTTATGTATTTTATTCGCATGGTTTGTATTTTACCTGGATGTATTTTATCAGAATTGTATGTATTCATTTCTTTGTTGTGAGCCACTTAGAACCTCCCCAGTATGGCGGCATATAAATAAATACCTGGGACGATGAGAGACTTCATTTCCTTCCACATCATATACTGGAGGGGCCCCTTAAAGCGACCATAGCTCAGTTCCTTACACAACACAGCATTCTCAGCAGGGAGTCGCTGCTTCTTCTGCTCCTCAACGCACCTGACAAGAGAAATATTTTCTTATTTGTTATATTATCTTCTGCTGCAGCCTACTGTTTTCAGACTCCTGTAAAAGAAATCATAGCCTCCTTTTTCTTCATTCTCAACTCAAAGATCTCTACATAACCTGACAGGCATAAATATATACAAGCAGACCAATTACCGTATTTTCACTCATATACCGCGCACCCATGTAAAACGCGCACACGGGTATAGCGCGTGGGAAACTGTAATTTATGTAAAGAAATTTTTATATACCGCGCACACCTGTATATCGTGCATGCCGCCACAACTCTCCCGTCGCCCGCCCCGACTCTCCTCTGACCGCCCACTCTCCTTTCACCCTTGAAGTCCTGTCCCCACCCTGAAAGCCTGATGCCCCCCCCCTGACGTCCGATTCACTCCCCCCGCAGGACCACTCGCATCCCCACCCCGAAGGACCGCTCACACGCACTCGCACCTGCACCCCGAAAGACCGCTCGCACCCCCACAGCCTCCCGACCCCCCCCCCCCATCATGGAGGAGCTCCTACCGTTGTCCTGCTGCTTCCTCTTGGCGATCACAGCCCTTCTGTGAGCCCTGCGTCTGCGCTGCTTCCTCTTCCGGCGGTCCCGCCCTTTCTCTGACATCAGAGAAAGGGCGGGACCGCCGGAAGAGGAAGCAGCGCAGACGCAGGGCTCACAGAAGGGCCGGGACCGCCAAGAGGAAGCAGCAGGACAATGGTAGGAACTTCTCCATGGGGGGGGGGGGGGTCGGGAAGCTGTGGGGGTGCGAGCGGTCCTGCGGGGTGAATCGAACGTCATGGGGGGGGGGGACTATGTTTTAAAAAAAGTTGTAATTAACGCGCTCACGCGTATAACGCGCATGGTTATGCACGGTTTGTAAAATCGTGTATAACGCGCGCATTATATGCGTGAAAATACGGTAGTCCTCAGGGCTGGCTAGATGCAGAGATTTTTCTCATGTGAGCAACAAGTTCTAAAAACCAACGGCTTTTCAGAGTTGCAAAGTATTTTTGTGAGCAACCATTTAAAATCTGTGAGCAACTGCTTACATGCTCAGCTTATAGGGAATATAAAGGAAGAACAAATACTCACTTCTCAATAAAGGCTTTGATATCCTGTTATAAAGAAGACAAAAAGATAATCAATTTCAGTACCACAAATATCCAGATTTATGCCCTTTATCAGATCTGGAAGAGTTGCTAACTCACCCTTATCCACACCCTACTCCCTATTCTCCAGCACATGCCATTACTACTAATCATTTATATAACACAAATACACAGTATTGTACATATCATATGCAGGCACTTTTTGTTCCTAATGGACTCAATCTAAGTTTCTTTTTGGTTGTTTTTTTTGTTTGTTTGTTTTTGCAAAAATGGATGGTTAAGTGACTTGCCCAGGGTCAGAAAGAGATGCAGTGGGAACGGAACCCAGTTCTCCATGATCTCAGTTTACTACACCAACCAACTTCAAAAGATAGTGCTTAGATTGAACATGACCTACATTGTCTCAAAATAAAATAAACCTGCATTAAATATTAGGTCATTTTAGAGAATTTGCAACTACATGGACTACTCACCATCAGGAAAGCGATGGCATCCTCTTCATTCATTCGGGACTGGGATGTAGCAATCTTCCCATGAATATTTTGGCAGCTGTCATTCATTTTCACTAGGTTATCCTCCATCTCCTTAAGTAAGCTGCCACCTTGTCGCTGCAACTCTTGAGACAGTTGTTCCTCCCGTTCACGCAAAAACTGATGCAGTCGCTCAAATTCAGATGAAATATGCTGCCGGAAACTCACCACATTTCCCTGCAATGAAACAGAGCTCTATCACTGCCCAAATCGATCTCACAATGAGAGTCAGTGAAGGTTCAAACATTAACAAGGGCAGGAATACAAAAGCAGCATTATACCACACATGCCAGCATCAACATATACCTATTTAGTAGGGTGGTCCACAAAAATCAGGTACATGGGCCAATCTCCACAAGTCTAATTATTGTTCTCTGTTAATTGTACAAATTTTTAAGCCTTTTGGAGAACATTTAGACGTTGATCAACAATTTTTAATATATAAAATGCAAGTACAGTATTGTGCTACTAGGCCACATATTAGTTTGACATATATTGGTATTGAGGCTATGGGCCTGTAGTTGAAAGGAAACTATTGCACCCTTTGAGGTGGTGATAATCTCGCTGAGTTCCTGTGGGAATTGGCTTTCTGTGAGCAGTGATTGCACCCACTGCATGAGGCGAGTTCGGAATTTTAGAGTACAGCTTTTAACAGGTAAAGGGGGCAGTTGTTGAGGTCACATGCTGCTTGGCTATATTTTTTTTTATAAAGATGGGGGGAGGGGGTTTCTAAATTTGATTAAATATTTAGTTCCTTAGATAGAATACTTATGATATATTTGAATGCATATAGTATGGGAGGGATGAGAGGGAAGAAATTAAATCTTATGTATTTTGTTAAAATGATAAGAAATTCAAGTGATGTATACAGTTAATGTCAATTATTTATACAGTTGTTGTAAGAGATAAAACGAATAAAGATTTATATAAAAAAAATAGTTAGTTCAGATCTGACCATTATATTATTGGGTCATTCCATGTCAAGTGGACCAGGAGCCCATGCTCGAACCCCTTGAAATCCAACCAAATTTTACAGGGGTGTTGTCTAGGGTCTCAAATGGAACTCTGCAAAAATTTTTTGCATCTATCTCAATCTGGTCAGGAGCTAGGGGTGGTTGAACAAAAGCAATCGATCCACTCCTATGCCTCGTGTGACCTAAAACGCCAACTTTGCTTAAGCACTGCGGCAGAAGGAATAGGAGTCTGAAATTTTGCAATTTGGTACAACACCTTGGGGCAAGTTTCTGTGCCAAGTTTGAAATCTTTTGTGAACGTGCTTCCATTTCTACAGGTCAAAGTAGGCAAAAAAATCCACGAATGAAAATTTTTGACTAAGTTTGGCTCCATACTGCTGCTGGTAGGTAAGTCAGCTGAGGGTACAACTTTACCAGCAGACATGTACCATGAGATACTTCCAAGATTTGCAATATGAGCTTTTACAATCAAGTGAAGCTGAAGATATGACCATCCAAAAAAATATGGCTTTATGCAAATTTTCACTGTTTTTCAGATTCAAATATATCTAATGGGTAGTTTTTTGGGGTTTTTTTTTTTTTTTTAATTATCATTTGAAAGATCATGTTATTTTGCTACAGAAGCTATCCTGTTTCATCTTGAACCAGACCTTTCTTTG
The DNA here is from genome assembly GCF_902459505.1 of Geotrypetes seraphini. Lineage (NCBI taxonomy): Eukaryota > Metazoa > Chordata > Amphibia > Gymnophiona > Dermophiidae > Geotrypetes > Geotrypetes seraphini. The sequence continues at coordinate 103,477,319 of NC_047088.1, read as the reverse complement.
ATGAGAATTAAAGCTTCAAAGATAAGCATTAGTTGTATATGCACACAAATGTTTAATATTGAAAAGAGGTATGTTTAAAACACAAACCATGTTGTATGCAAATGAACAAGGCACATGAAGTTTCACAGTTAAGTTCAGATTGTTACTGTTTTATGATCCCCTTCCCTGTATCCATGCATTTTCATATACCCACTGCCACTGGTCGTGAAGATCATGACAAGTGTTTATACACTGAGACCACATATTTATCAGTTATTGATCCATTGTCTGAAAGACATTCCCAATAGTCAGATAATACCATATAAATTTCTAAGCTTTATTGAAGACAAAAAAGAAAATTGCATAAACCACACTTATAAGTGCACATACATACTGACAAAGATCAAGAAATCGCATAAATTCAAATTTTAACTCAGTTTCTTGCACATGGTTCTGAAAGTCTGGTCAATGTTTGCCAAAATAGCTTGTGGATAAGTATACTGTCTGCCTGATGAAGTGGTCATAGGTGCATTAAGGCCTGCAATATGCTGTTCAGGGATCCAGCATGTCTCTAGGGAAGCCAGTGAAATGACCATGCAGAACCTTGTGGATGCAAAAATTAACCAGATGTCACATTCTTCCATTGAAATTTCACATACATGACCAATCCACCAAGAAAGCATAGTTACTTACCATAACAGCTGTTATCCAGGGACAGCAGGCAGATATTCTTTCATGTGGGTGACGTTATCCAGGGAGCCCTGATGCGGACAGCCTTGCAAGACTTGCTTGTAGAACTTTAGAAAGTTCGCGACTGCCACACTGTGCATGCACAAGTGCCTTCCCACCCAGTGCAAGGAGCGCCTCAGTTCAGATAGCTAGCAGAGAAGCCAACCAGGGAAGGTGGGTGGGTTGTGAGAATATCTGCCTGCTGTCCCTGGATAACACCTGTTACAGTAAGTAACTATGCTTTATCCCAGGACAAACAGGCAGCATATTCTCACATGTGGGTGACCTCCAAGCTAACCAGAATGGGATGGTGAGAGTGTTGGCAATTTAGGAGAATAAATTTTGTAAAACTGCCTGGCCGAAATGGCCATCCTGTCTGGAAAAAGAATCCAGACAATAATGAGGTGAAAGTATGAACCAAGGACCAAGTGGCAGCTTTGCAGATTTCCTCAATAGGTGTAGATCTAAGGAAAGCTGCTGATGCTGCCATGCCATGGCTCTGGCTTTATGGGTTGTGACTCGACCCTGTAGATGCAGTCCAGCCTGAGCATAGCAGAAAGAGATGCAAGCAGCCATCCAGTTGAAGATGGTGCGCTTGGAAACTGGATGTCCCAACTTGTTTGGATCAAAGGAGACAAAACGTTGAGAAGCAGAACTATGTGGCTTAGTGCGTTGCAAGTAGAAAGCCAAAGCACACTTACAGTCCAGAGTATGAAGAGCCATTTCTCCAGGGTGAGAATGAGGCTTTGGAAAAAATATTGGAAGTACAATCGATTGGTTGAAATGAAATTCTGAAACCACTTTAGGTAAGAATTTAGGATGAGTACAAAGGACTACCTTGTCATGATTGAATACTGTGAAAGGTGGGTCTGCAACTAAAGCTTGTAGCTCGCCGACCCTGCGAGCAGATTTGAGAGCAATGAGAAAAACCACTTTCCAAGGAGATATTTAAGATGAGCCGAATCCATTGGTTCAAAAGGAGGCTTCATCAATTGATCAAGAACAACATTGAGATCCCAAACCACTGGAGGAGGTTTGAGAGGTGGTTTGACATTGAAAAGTCCTTTCATAAATCTGGAAACCACATGATGAGCAGAAAGGTTGTTTCCGTTCAATAGGCTGATGAAAAGCAGCAATTGCACTGAGGTGGACTTGAATGGATGTGGATTTGAGGTCTGAGTGAGATAAATGCAAAAGGTAATCCAAAACTGAAGACAAGAAGGTAGATTGAGGCTCCTTGTCATGAATGGTGCACCAAGCAGAAAACCTATTCCATTTCTGGTTGTAACATTGCCGGGTGGTAGGCTTCCTAGAAGCCTCTAAAATGTCCTTAACAGATTGAGAAAACTGGAGGAGTTCAAGATGGCGACGGAGTGAGATGCGTTTTGAGTGGCGCCTACGTGTTGCCAGCAAATTATAACTTTTTTCAAAGATACCTGTTACTTTTGAGGATGCCGAAACGCAGGGTTAAACAGGAGTGTTCTTCCTGCCTCTTCTTCCACTTCAATAACGCGCCAGACAGCGATAACAGTCTTTGCTGTCCCAGTTGGTGCAGGCGTTTCTGCTGACCGAGGAAGGCAGACCTTGGTCCTGGAAGGCGATTCCACGCTTAGCCCATTGGGGCCTGCAGTTCCCCCGCGTCTCGGGACGATGTTGGGGACACCTACAGCCTTACAGGAAGCGCTGGAGCTACTATTTCCGTTGACGCTGCAGGTTTCACCCCTGACCCTGGCAGGGAACTACAACTTGCTGACTTCTTCAGTCGGCTCTAGCGGTGGGAGGACAAGCACTACGGAGTGAGGCAGAGATTGAGGGTCCCATTTTACAGTCGGAGGAGGCGACCTTTGTGTTGGAGTCCCCGGTGATTTCTCTCCCTGTCCCTCTGTCTAGACTAGCAGTAATTGACATGGAAGCTATCTGGAGTGCAGTGGAAAATCTTCATAAGGTTTGCTCACAATTTATTTCCTCAGTAAAAAATACTAATGTTAAATTTAAGAATTTTGAAGTTAAAATGCAACAACATTCCATTAGAATGGACAAGGTTGAAAAATCAGTGGAGGAAATGAAGATTTCTACTAATTTGAAATTGAAAGACAAAAATCTACTTACTAGAAAAATTGAAAATCTGGAAAATGCGAATAGAAATTTAAATTTGAGATTCTTAAATTTTCCTGTCTCTAGAATTCAGTCTTCTAGGGATTTCATTCATTCATTCTTAAGTTCAGTTTTGAAATATTCAGAAAATAGTATGTCACTGTTACAAAAAAGCAATGTTACTTACCGTAACAGTTGTTATCCAGGGACAGCAGGCAGCTATTCTCACTAGTCATCCGACAGAGCCCCGATACAGACGTCTCACAAGCATATTTTGCTTGAAGAAACTCAGAAGAATACAAAAATTGTATTATCTAAATATTTCTAAAGAAGATAAAGAAAAAGTGGACGAAGAACTTGATCTTACTAAAATGTTAGTCATCACAGACAGAAAGTATGTCTAGAGCCACTTTATTGGTGACTTTTGTCTTTCTTCAAGATAAAGAAGCAATTCTTCGCCTTTTCTATAGGACTGATAATGTTAAATTTTATGGACTCAAAATTTCAATTTTTCCTGATGCATCAAAATGGACACAAGCCAGGCGTAAGAAATTCCTGGCTTACCGTCAGTCTGTTCTTGATTTAGGAGCAACATTCCAATTGTGTTTCCCATGTATTACATATCAGGCTAGTAGATATATCTTTTATGAACCCGATCAGTTACAATTTTTTCTTGAAGGTAAAGCAACAATTTCAAAAACTCCAGAGACTACCGTCGAAATTGCTGATTAGGCCATATAATTGATCCCAACTGCGTTCTGTAATTTGATTTGATTTATTCCTTTATCCAACTTCCCTTGGATATGATTGATCTCTTCTCTCTAATGTGGACTATATTCATTGTTATTTTATGTGTTGCATTATGTTTGATTTTTTTTCTTTAGTAGATTTATTGTATTTCCTTTCAAGTGATGTCTTTTCAACTTATAAAAAAAATATAAAAAAAAAAACAAACACAAAAAAATAGATTGAGAGAACTGTAAAGTGGCAGTTAGGCTGAGCGGTACCAAGCTGTCAGGTGTAGAGACTGCAGGTTGGGATGAAGCAGAGACCCCTGATTCTGTGTAGCAGAGACGGAAAAACTGGTAGAAGTAGTGGCTCCCTTCTGCTGAATTGAAGTAGAAGGGAGAACCACGGTTGTCTGGGCCACCGAGGAGCTATCAGAATCATGGTGGCATGTTTGTGTTTGACAAGAATCTTGACAATGAGAGGAAATTGGGGAAAAGCATACAGAAACTGATTCGGCCATTCTAGAAAAGCATCTGCCTTGAAGCGATGGGGGGGGAGTATATCCTGAAGCAGAACTGAGGCAGTTTGTTGTTGTGGGGAGACGCAAAGAGATCTATCTGAGGGGTCCCCCACTGAGAAAAAAATGTGATGAAAAGTTGAGGAATTGAGTGTCCATTTGTGAGGTTGCAAAAGACAATTTGTCCGCTAGACATTTATCTCCTTGAATATAAACCGCTTTTAGAAAGGTGTTGTGAAGGATTACCCAATTCTACACCTTTTGAGCTTCCTGGCAGAGATGGAGAGATCCTGTGCCTCCTGTTGACGAAGTACATTGCGACTTGATTGTCTTTATTTTTTTTAAATTCTTTATTCATTTTACATCTTACATCAAGTGTATAAATAATTGACATATTGAAATTGTATACATCACTTGAATTTCTTATCATTTAACATTAATACATAAGATTTAATCCCTTCCCTCATTATATGCAATCAAATATACCATAAAAGTAGTCTTCTCTAATGAACTAAATATTTAATCAAATTCAGACCCCCCCCACCCCACCCTTCATCTGCCCTTATACTTATAATGGAAAAATGGTATTTATTCATTGCAATACTTTGTCAATGGCCCCCAAATCTCTTTAAATTTATTATAATTTCCTTTTTGTATCGCAATTGTTCTTTCCATTTTATAAATGTGACACGAGTTCCATCAGAAACAGTAATTGAGTCTACTCCAATTCTTCCAATTAGATGTGATATGTTGTATGGCGACCCCTGTCATAATCAATAAAAGTTTGTTATTTTTTGGTGAAATTTGGCTGTGTCCTCATTGACATACCAAATAGAATTGTATCATACGATAGTGCCACAGGATTCTCCAGTAAACAATTTATTTGGCCCCAAATAGATTCCAAAAGGCCAAAATAAAGGAATAATAAATGTTCTAGAGCAGTGGTTCCCAACCCTGTCCTGGAGGACCACCAGGCCAATTGGGTTTTCAGGCTAGCCCTAATGAATTTGCATGCCTGTCACTTCTATTATATGCAAATCTCTCTCATGAATATTCATTAGGGCTAGCCTGAAAACCCAATTGGCCTGGTGGTCCTCCAGGACAGGGTTGGGAACCACTGTTCTAGAGTCCCTACTTCAAGATTACAATGCCAGCATCTATTAGAGCTATTCAACTTTTGTAATCTAACGATCTGTTCTGGACCTATGGCTTTGAATATGGAGACCATCGAGATGAGCCCCCCAAGCGTAGGTCGAAGAATCTGTCGTAAGGACCTTCTGATGAGGGGGCATTTGAAACAGTAAACCTCTGGAGAGACTGGAAGAGAACATCCACCAGTGGAGAAACTGTCTCAACGAAGGAGTCACTGTAATATGCTGAGAGAGTGGGTCGAAGGCATGCACCCACTGAGATGCCAGGGTCCACTGAGGAATTCTGAGGTGAAGTCTGGAAAAAGGAATCATGTGACCATATGACCTAGGAGAACCATCATGTGTCTCGCTGAACGTGAAGTGAGGGATGACACTTTGTGACAAAGTTGAATGAGAGCATCCTGACGTTGTTGAGGCAGGAATGCCCTGAGTTGTACAGTATCCAGTACAGCTCCAATGAACTGTAGAGTCTGAGAAGGCTGTAGCTGGGATTTTTGTGAAGTTGATTTCAAACCCCAAGCTTTGGAGGAACCAAGTAGTCCATTGGGTCGCTACAATAACCCCTTGAGATGTTGAATCTTTGATGAGCCAATTGTCCAGGTACGGGAAAACCTGAAGACCATGGTTTCGCAGAGCTGCTGCCACCACCACTAGGCACTTGGTGAAGACTCTGAGATGCCAGGCCGAAAGGTAGCACTCTGTACTGAAAATGATGATTTCCCACCAGAAATCTGAGGAACTTGCGAGAGGCTGGATGAATGGGAATGTGGGTATAAGCCTCTTTGAGATCCAGAGCATAACCAATTGTTCTGATCTAGAAAGGGATACAAGGATGCCAGAGACAGCATCTGAAACTTTTCTCTGACAAGAAATTTGTTGAGTGCTCTGAGATCCAAAATAGGTCACAGATCGCCCGTATTCTTTGGAACTAGGAAGTAACGGGAGTAAAAACCCCTGCTCTGCTATTCCAGGGGAACTTCCTCGATGGCACGGAGATGAAGCAGAGCTTGAGCTTCCTGAAGAAGGGTAGTCTGAGATGGATTGGAAGGATATTCTCTTGGAGGAAGATCTGGAGGAATCTGGGTGAAATGAAGAGAGAAGCCTTACCTGATGATAAGAGAGGACCCAGAGGTTGGATGTAATAAGCTCCCATCGGTGGTAATAAAGATGGAGACGGCCCCCCTATGAGAAGAGGACAGGACAGAGGCAGAATGATTGAGGTTATGCTCTGTGTGAGATGGTCAAAAAGACTGAGGCCTTGGGTGCAGCAGGTTTTTGCTGCCGTTGCTGCTGCTGTTTCTTAGGAGGCAACCTTGAATAAGGAGCTGCCTTCTGAGGAAAACGCCTCTGATAGGATGGAACAGGTCTATAACCTTTGGAAATGGAAGGCTTTGGCTTAATGATGAAAGCAAAGGACTTCTCATGCTCAGATAAGTGCTTGGTAGCTGCCTCAATAGAGTCATCAAACAACTAAATGCCCTGGCATGGGATGTTAGCCAGTCAATCTTGCAAATTCGGGTCCATGTCCATAGTACGAAGCCAGGCAAGGTGACACAAGGCCACCGAAAAGGCAATGACCCTAGAGGATAGTTCAAAAGCATCATACGCAGATTGAACGAGATGCATGCGAAGTTGACCCAGAGTGTTGTGCAGTTGTTGAAACTCTGAAAGTCAATGTTGGGGAAGATATTTGAAAAAATCAGGCATGGTGTTGACCAAATGCTTGAGATAAGATGTGAAAACAAAGTTGTAGTTCAAAACTCGGGTAGTCATAATTGAATTTTGATACAGCCGACAACCAAACATGTCCATAGTCCTGCCCTCTCTCTTCTAGGCGGGACGAGAGCATAAACCTTGGCAGGATTAGTTCTTTTTAAAGAAGATTCCACAAGAGACTGATGGGATAATTGAGACTTGTCAAATCCTTATAGTGGACCATCCTATATCGAGATTTCAACTTTGCTGGCATAGCACGAACAGAATATGGTGTCTCAAGATTTCTTTTGAAAGTCTGAGAAAGAGTGCCATTTATGGGTAATTTGAGAGACTCCCTAGGAGGATGAGGCATTCCCAGTTCTTCCAGATACTCCTTAGAGTATTTTGAGTCAGATTCTAACGATATGTTAAGATCCTTACTCATTTTACATAGAAACTTGGTAAAGGATACCGGGTCTGAAGAGGTATAATAATAACTTATTTTTGTATACTGCCATACCCAGGGAGTTCAAGGCGGTTCACAGCATTTAATCAAAAAATACAAACACTGTGGTTGGCAAGTTAGGGTGTACAATATAAGAAGAGGAATAGGAAGTGGTTACAGGCCATAAGTGGAAGGGTAACAGTAGTAAAGAGGAGAGGTAATCAAAAGAAGTAGTAGGATGCATTAAGAGTTCAATCTGTGGAATAATTGCATTTTGAGCTGCTTTCTGAAGTCAAGATAGGAGGGGGCATTAAGCATAATGTAGCGAGCCATGGATTCAGTTTAGCTGCCTGAAAAGAGAAGGTTTTGTCAAGGAACCTTTTGAAGTGACATAGTTTTAACCTTTTCCTATCGTGTGTCCCGGATGATGAGACATTCCAAAAATGTCGTTGCCATCGTATGTCCCATGGCACGGGACATACCGTACACCTTCTACCTATCATTTGTCCCATCTATTTGGCCATTGTGTTTACAATAGCCGTAAATGATAACGGCTATTGTAATACCAAACTTTGCTAAAATAATTACAATTGGAACCAGCGTAATGTAAAATTTATTACGATAGGAAAAGGTTAATGAGGGAAAGGCAAACAGGTGAATTATGTGGGAGCTCTTATTGTTGTAATTTAAATTGAAATGTGGGTTAAGATAACTTGGTGACATACCAAGTACTGTTTTGTAGCAGATGTATGAGAACTTGAACAGGACTCTGGATTCAAATGGTAACCAGTGAAGTTTAAGGTAGAAAGGGGTAACGTGTTCCAATTTGTTCAAGCCAAAGATGAGGCGGACGGCGGTATTCTGAACCAGCTTCAGTTTCATGATGGTTTTCTTAAAAGTACCCAGGTATATAATATTACAGTAGTCCAGGATGCTAAGAATGGAGGATTGTACAAAGATGAAAAGAGGTGTCGAAGTATTTTTTTTATGGTACAGAGTTTCCAGAGCACCGAGATGCTTTTCTTAAATACTAGATCAGAGTGTTTCTCCAGAGTAAGATGTTTGTCTAGAGTGACGCCTAGTATTTTTAATATTTGTTCCAGACAATAGTCCGACCCATTAACATGTATTGTAGAGTCCTTGATTTTTTCGTTGGGTGTTGCCAGGAAGAATTTAGTTTTTTTCCGAGTTCAACTTTAATCTAAAAGCTAGCAGCCAGAGTTCTATCTGGTTAAGGGTAATTGATAGAGGTTAGAAATTCTGGTGTAAAGCAAGTTAGCGGGATGGCTATAATAATGTCATCAGCGTAGATGAAGAATTTGAGCTTTAAACTCGGCAAGAGATTACCCAAGGAGACAACATAGATATTGAAAGGGGTGGGGGACAGGGGGGAGCCCTGTGGAACCCCACAGGAGTTGTCCCAGCTATAGGAGAAAATGTCGTTCTTAAACACCTTGTATGATCTATTTCCCAGAAACCCACGGAACCAGTTGAGGACATTGCCTGAGATACCGATGTTTGCCAGACAGTCCAGGAGAATAGTGTGGTCGACCAGATCAAATGCACTACTTAGGTCAAGTTGCACAATCAGAGCGCTTGAGCCCTGGCTAAAGAGTGAGTGCAGGTAGTCGAGCAATGAGGCTATAATGGTTTCGATACTGTGGCCTGAGCAAAAGCCCGATTGATTGTCATATAAAATGTTGAATTTTTCCAAATATGTGGCGAGTTCAGCATTTACCACCCCTTCTGCTATTTTAGTAACCAGCGGGATGCTAGCGATAGGCCTGTAATTGGATGGGACATTGGATGGTTCTTTTGCAATTTTTTTTAATTGGAGTAATCATAATGTGAACTTGTTCTACCAAGAACTTTCCTGAGGATAATAAAAAGTTAACCCATGTCAACAATTTGACTTTGAAGTTGATTGGGGCAGTATTCATGACATTTGGGGGGCAAGTATCCAATCTGCAGTAGGAGTTAGTATATTTATTGTAGTATTTGCTTTAAGTTTGCCAGTCAATGGTTGTAAAATAGTTCCAATTCAGATCAGCTCTGGACTCTAGATCGGCTCTAGACTTGTCAGTGTCTAACAGAATGGAGTAGCATCTGTGAGGTTTGGCAGGAACAGTTAACGATGATCTTAATTTTTGTATTTTGGAGTTAAAGAAATCTGCCAAGCTGTTTGTGATTAAGGTAGATTCTTCATGGGTGTCAGTGAATGTCTCTAGGTTATAGAGACCGTTGACCTCTGAGAAGAAGGGATCGAGAACCCCTCGAAGTACCTCTCATAGCAGAGAACGAAAGTGAAGCCTGATATCTGAATCCATAGGCAAAGATGACCCACTTCTGGAATGTGAAGAGAACCTCACAGGAGAAGAACTCAACTGAAGAGAGTGGCGAGGGTCCACAACAGATCTCCTCGATGAAAGAGTTTGTGGTCTTGAAGAGCCTCGATGACTGGAAAAACAAAGTCCTGTCTCGAGAAGAAGTATGTCATGAATCATAGATAAACATAGAAGATGACGGCAGAAAAGGGCCATAGCCCATCAAGTCTGCCCACTCTAACCACCCCACCCCCTTGAATTTACCCCCCTAGAGATACCACATGTGTATCCCATCTACATTTTTACCCCCCCTAGAGATCCCACATGTGTATCCCATTTCCTGCTGGCCTGAATCACTTGAAGAGGAAGTTCATTCCAACGATCGACCACCCTTTCGGTGAAGAACTTCCTGGTTGTCGCCATGAAATTTCCCACCCCTGATTTTCAGCGGATGTCCTCTTGTGGCCGAGGGACCTTTAAAAAAGAAGATATCATCCTCCACATCAAAACGGCCGGTGATATATTTAAACGTCTCTATCACGTCTCCTCTCTCTCTACGTTCTTCGAGTGAGTATAGCTGCAATTTATTCAGCCTTTCCTCATACGGGAGGTCTTTGAGTCCCGAGACCATCCTGGTCACCATTCTTTGAACCGACTCAACTCTCAGCACATCTTTTTGGTAATGTGGCCTCCAGAATTGTACACAATATTCCAGATGAGGCCTCACCATGGATCTGTACAACGGCATTATAACTTCGGGCTTCCAGCTGATAAAGCTTCTTCAGATACAACCCATCATTTGTCTTGCCCTTGATGAAGCCTTCTCCACTTGATTGGCAGTCTTCATGTCTTCGCTAATGATCACCCCCAAATCCCGTTCCGCCTTGGTCCTAACTAAGGTTTCACCATTAAGTGTGTAAGTTTTGCATGGATTCCTGCTGCCGAGGTGCATGACCTTACATTTTCTAGCATTGAAGTTTAGCTGCCAAGTCGAGGACCAGTGTTCCAATAGAAGTAGGTCCTGCGTCATACTGTCTGGTAAAGTGATCTCACTTACAATGTTGCATAGTTTGCATGATTTTACCCTGAAGCCCCTGAGTCAGATCTCCCACAAATATGTTGAAGAGGATCGGGCCCAAGACCGAGCCCTGCGGCACTCCACTGATCACCTCTGACGTTTTTGAAGGGGCACCATTCACCACCACTCTTTGAAGTCTACCATTTAGCCAATCACTGACCCATGTAGTTAATGTCTCTCCCAGTCCCATTGATTTCATCTTGTTCAGTAGTCTGCGGTGCGGGACGCTATCAAAAGCTTTACTAAAGTCCAAGTAAACGACGTCTAGGGACTCACCCACATTCAGTTTCCTTGTTATCCAGTCAAAGAAACTAATTAGATTGGATTGGCAGGACCTGCCCTTGGTAAATCCATGTTGGCGGGGATCCCGTAGATTCTTCTCGTCCAGGATCGTATCTAATTTATGCTTAATTAGTGTTTCCATGAGTTTACTCACTATGGATGTGAGACTCACCGGTCTGTAATTCTCAGCCTCTGTCCTGCAGCCCTTTTTGTGGAGTGGGATTACATTGGCTGTTTTCCAGTCCAAGGGGACTCTTCCCGCCCTCAAGGAAAGATTGAAGAGCACAGACAACGGCTCCGCCAGGACATCACACAGCTCTCTAAGGACCCTGGGGTGTAGATTGTCCGGTCCCATGGCTTTGTTCACTTTGAGTCTTGATAGTTCGCAGTAGACGCTGCTGGGTGTAAACTCGAAATTCCAGAACGGGTCTTCTGAGCTTTGCCTTGCTTGCAATTGTGGACCGGACCCTGGCGCCTCGCAGGTAAAGACTGAGCAGAAGTATTCGTTGAGTAGTTCGGCTTTATCGGAATCTGATTCTGCATAAGTCCTGTCTGCTTTCCTAAGGCGTACTATCCCATTTGTGGGTTTTTTCCTATCACTGATGTACCTGAAGAAGGATTTATCCCCTTTCTTAATGTCCTTTGCTAGATTCTCTTCTATTCGAAGCTTGGCCTCTCTGACTGCCGTTTTGACAGCTTTGGACCTGGCCAGATAGTCTTCTTTTACTGCTCTTCTTCCCAATTGTTTGTAGAAAACAAATGCTTTTTTCTTTTTTTTGGCGAGGTCCGAGATTTCTGTAGTGAACCACTGGGGTCTGTTATTCCTCCGTCTTTTGCTTACTGTTTTTATATAGTGATCCGTTGCTTCATGCAGGGTAGATTTCAGGTTTGCCCACATAGCCTCTACATTATTGGTTTCGGCATGGTCTTGCAGTGCCCGGCGGACGAAGTCTCCCATGCGTTTGAAGTCAGTGCCCCGAAAATTAAGGACCTTTGTTGTTGTGGTCGATCTGGTGAAACCCTTCCGAAGGTTGAACCAAACCATGTTGTGGTCGCTGGAGGCCAGAGTATCACCTATCGAAACTTCCGATACGCTGTCTCCGTTGGTGAGTACCAGGTCTAGCAACGCCTGGTCCCTAGTGGGCTCCAATACCAATTGTTTGAGCCGTGCACCCTTTATGGAGGTTAACAACCTTCTGCTGCCACTAGTTTGTGCGGTAAGTGCATTCCAATCTGCATCGGGCATATTAAAGTCCCCTAACAGTACTGTGTCCCCATGCAAACTGATGTTTTCGATGTCTTCGATTAATTCCATATCCTTGTCTACCTGTTGTCTTGGAGGTCTGTAAAATCACACCAAGATACAGGCATTTTTCATTTCCTCTAGCCAGGTTCACCCAGAGGGATTCCCCGGTATACTTGACATAAGTGATTATGGTAGTTTTGATGTCTTCTCTAGTGTATAGAGCTACCCCTCCTCCTAACTTGCCCTCCCTGTCTCGACGGATAAGTTGTAACCCGGTATAACCATATCCCACCCGTGTGAGTCTGTGAACCAAGTTTCGGATATCGCCACTACGTCTAGGTCAGCGTTCATTATTTCCGTCTCTAAATCTAGAATTTTATTGTCCAAACTGTGTGCATTGACATACATAGCTCTCCATACCTTATGTTTGCTAAGTCCCTGTACAGAGTTTCCCGCCTGAGTTAGTGTGACCCCTGATGTATTGTTTACAGTGTGTGCACTTACCTCAGACTCAGAGTGGCGACTCACCTCCTCAGGATAGTTACTTACTGCTCCAGAGTATGAATGGATACCCTCCCCCAACTTACCTAGTTTAAAGCCCTTCGAAGTAGGCGGACTAGTCGACGTCCGAAGACGTTCTTACCTCTTCTGGTCAGGTGGAGTCCGTCTGGTCCCTGCAGTGCCTCTCCATGGTCCAGAAATCCAAAGTTCATCTCCCTGCACCATCCATGTAGCCACTCGTTAGTCCTCTGGATACGCTCCTCCCGGGCTCTACCCTTGCCTCTTACCAGGAGGATTGATGAGAAGACCACCTGCGCTCCCAACTGCCTCAGCCTCAACGGCCTCGTGACTGAGTAGGATCCAGCGTGGAAGATGAATGTCAAGGCGTCCTCGCCCTGTGCCTCGAAAAGGGCAACGCCTTATGTGGAGGTAGGGCTTGAAGTCAGAGAACGAGATTTGAGATACCAAAAAGGACTCAGCTCCTTGTAACGAGGTATCTCGAGGCACTCTCAAGGACTCGACTTCTTGTAATACTGCTGAGTGCTCAGGCTGGACTGCAGGAAGCAGTCAAGGCAGAAGTGAATTGGGAAAGCATGTTACCAAACTTCTGATGCAGAATAGTTGCCAACATATTCTGCAAAACCGGCACTGAGACCACTGAATCTGGTACATTTGGTGTGGCTATAGTCTCCGAGGAAGATGACCTCAAAGAAGAAAGATGCCTCAATTTTGACACACGTTTCTTGGGAAGCTTCATAACCACCGGTTCTAAGGGTGGCATGTCCGGAGGAGTTGGCTTAGCTATCTTACCTGAGGGAGACAATGAGGATAATGACTCCTCAGAAGAAGATTTAGCTGATTTCCCCAAAGACGAGGACTTTCCAAACAAGGAAGGTTTGATTAAGGTCGAGGTGAAAGGTGGTAGCCCCGTAGAAGACTTGACTGGATTCGGGGTCGAGGTCAGAATCAACTGGATTCGGGGTCGAAGTCAGAATCGGGGCCTTAGGTAAAGGCATATCCATGCCGCCGATATTTTTTCTACCTAAACTCGACAACGTTTAAGGGCTCGAGTATGAAGCGTAGCACAGCGGGCACATGACTCCGGATGGTCAGGTCCTAAACACTGTACACACCACTTGTGTGGGTCAGTGAGGGAGATCGCGCACTGGCATCGGCTACACTTCTAGAAGCCTGTGACTGGCCGGGACATAGAATGAAAAACAGCTGTGGCTAAATTGAAGCCTGCTAGCTGAGGCCACAGATTAGGCCCTGCCGTGACACGAAGAAAAAATAAACTTTTTTTTTTTTTAAAGAAAATGAAAACCACAATAAACACAGCGACCTTGTAAGGAAAACACACGAGCTGAGAGACAGCAGGAGTTACAACTAAGTCTAGTGCAAAGCGTTGAAACGAGGACTTCTTGGCTCCACGGAAAACTGAGGAGATGCGCACCCTATGTCGAGCAGGAAGGCACCCGCGCATGCGTGGTGCGGCAGTCGCAAACTTTCTAAACGTTTTACAAGTCTACTTGAGAGGCTGTCCGCATCGGGGCTCCTTGGATGACATCACCCACATGTGAGAATATGCTGCCTGCTTGTCCTGGGATAATTGCCATATATGCAAACTAAGTATTGTCCAGGTTGAAAGATGGATGCTTGAAAGGTAGGGACATGTTCAGGATCAGACTAAGACATTGGCAATGAATGAGCAGGTGTCACTTGAAATATTGCTAATGCAGAGACTAGCAGTGTCTATGGGCTTAAATTGGTGATTTTCTCTTGTTCCAGCCACTGTGTGGCCCATACTAAACCTTTGTTCTTGAGCATGTTTTATTGCTTCAATATCTTCCTTAGCAATGAAGAAAAATTTGATTCCTAAGACAGATTTATCACAGAATTCAAATAGATCCCTTGGTGTCAAAATTTGGTTATTGAGAGGGCGTTGTAAGCTAGCATGAGCAGCTAAAAGCTTGGCTGTTTCCCCAATCCCATCACATGGAGATTTGCATGGCTGGTGCCAAAGAAGTTCCACTCAGCAGTAATTTGAAAGTCAGTATCATGGCTGTAGAGGTTAATGAAATTCTTGAAGTTTTTGTATTGTGCAGCAGAACCATCACTAAAGTAGTGAATATGGCTTAAAACAGGCATTCTTTCAGATGCAGAATAAGCTTCCTCAACAATGCATGATCAGCAATAGTATCGTGACGCAAGTAGTCACTGATCATGCATAGGCTTGGATATCAGGTTTGCAGAAGTAGAAAACGAAGGTGTAATGTTGTTTGACTATTTTCCCAGTGAAACCCCTAATTTAATCTAATCTTCATTTTATATACCGAATCAACTCCCTAAGCTCGACTCGGTTTACATTTCATTAAAAAATGAA
Organism: Geotrypetes seraphini; assembly: GCF_902459505.1. Classification (NCBI taxonomy): domain Eukaryota; kingdom Metazoa; phylum Chordata; class Amphibia; order Gymnophiona; family Dermophiidae; genus Geotrypetes; species Geotrypetes seraphini. The sequence goes on along the minus strand of NC_047088.1, from coordinate 103,462,166 downwards.
ACATAACAAGTAAAAACTGTGGGATAAAAACAGAAATTGGTTAGATTAGATGGATGAAAAAAGTTAGAAAAAAAAAAGTATGTTGAATTGCTTAAAATTACTATTTGACAGGTAAAATCAAATTAACTATTGTGAAAACAACCAAGTTTTTAAACTTTTTCGAAATACATATAATTGATCTACCAGTCTTAGAGAATCTGGAAGTCCATTCCAAATTCTCACCAATTTAAATGTAAAAGATTTACTAAGATTCCAAGTGCATTTAAAACCTTTCAGAGAAGGAAATGCTAATTTGTGAATTGTTGTAATTTTTGAATAAATAGGATCTAAAGGAATTCCAACTAAGGAGAATCAAAGGAACTAAAGGAATTCCATAAAGGAGTTTGAAAACCACACATGCATACTTGAACTGCATCCTATGATGGACCGGAAGCCAATGGAGTTTTCTCAGCAATGGGGAAACATAGTTGTACTTTCTCTTTCCAAAAATAAGTTTGGCCGCTGTATTCTGTATTAACTGGAGACGATCTAAGATGCCCTGTTTAATGCCCAAATAAATAGAATTACAGTAATCCAACTGGGCCAACACAGTGGATTGTACCAGTAATAAATAAGAACTTAAGAATTGCCGCTGCTGGGTCAGACCAGTGGGTCCATCGTGCTCAGCAGTCCACTCAAGCAGCGGCCCTTATGTCAAAGACCAGCGCCCTCACTGAGACTAGCCCTACCTGCGTACGTTCCGGTTCTGCAGTAACTTGTCTAACTTTGTCTTGAATCCCTGGAGGGTGTTTTCCCCTATGACAAACTCCAGAAGAGCGTTCCAGTTCTCTATAACTCTCTGGGTGAAGAAGAACTTCCTAATATTCATATGGAATCTATCCCCTTTCAATTTTAGAGTGCCCTCTCGTTCTCCCTACCTTGGAGAGGGTGAACAACCGGTCTTTATCTACTAAATCTATTCCCTTCAGTACCTTGAATGTTTCGATCATGTCCCCTCTCAATCTCCTCTGTTCGAGGGAGAAGAGGCCCAGTTTTTCTAATCTTTCATTGTACAACTCCTCCAGCCCCTTAACCATCTTAGTCGCTCTTCTCTGAACCCTTTCGAGTAGTACCGTATCTTTCTTCATGTACGGTGACTATTGCTGGATGCAGTACTCCAGGTGGGGACACACCATGGCCCGGTACAACGGCATAACCTTCTCCGATCTGTTCGTGATCCCCTTATTTATCATTCCTAGCATTCTGTTCGCCCTTTTCGCTGCCACAGCACATTGCGCGGATGGCTTCATCGACTTGTCGATCAGAACTCCCAAGTCTCTTTCCTGGGATGTCTCTCCAAGTACCGCCCCGGACATCCTGTATTCGTGCATGAGATTTTTGTTACTGACATGCATCACTTTACACATCCACATTGAACCTCATCTGCCCATTCCTCGAGCCTGATTATGTCAAGTTGCAGATCTTTGCAATCCCCCTGTGTTTTCACTACTCTGAATAACTTCGTATCATCCGCAAATCTAATCACTTCACTTATCGTACCTATGTCCAGATCATTTATAAAGATGTTGAAGAGCACAGGTCCAAGCAAACTGAATGATGAAGGAATAATTTTCAGCAAAGTCCATCAAAACAACAGCATGCCCCTCCTTTATATTTGCTTTCAGTTCCTTCAGATAAGCACTTTGGTACTTGGAAATAAAATGGTGGCTGGCCAAATAAGAAATTTTTCCTAATAATTCGGAAGTGAAGTCCTCTATGGATAACTGTTGAGTTTCCCAGTGTATCCCGATCAGTGTGAATCCACTGCTTAAATTCAATATCATCATCTGGATCAAGTTCACAAAAGAGGGATCTGCCCAGGACACATTTCACACCGCTGCAACATGTAGGTTTTTTGAGCTCATATCAGACAGTTTTATTCAGAAGTACCTTGTAGCCCTCTGGAACTGCAATTGATGAAAGCATAAGTTCCACATTCTGATGGATTGTGCAGACACAGATTGAATGAGTCCCTGATGAACTGACACAAAACTTTGGCTGAAGCTCACGGAACTTTGAGAACCCAATTTCAGGTCCATGCTGACTGCGATAGGTGGTGTACAGTTCCTTCAGATTGCATAATAGAAATCTTTTCTGCTTTTGCATTTTTTCACCACTGATCCGAACATACACAATCTTTTTTGCCTGGGCATATTCTAGAGATTTCGTCTTCATAAAAATCCAGGACTTTCTGTGTGATCTGCTGAACAAGCACTTTTCCTCTCTTTGTTGCTGGAATAGCAAGAATGCCACTCTGCTGTTTCAGCTTCCTGGCCTTTTTAACCATTCTTGTTGAAACGCCAAATTCCAAAGCAGTTTTCTCAATAGTCCAGCTGTGTGGAGCAAGAGTGAGAATTTGTATTTTCTCCCTATTACTAGACAGTTCCAACTTCTGCTTCAGTTCAGTCATTAGAAGGTCATAGTCAGAACACCTTTTACATTGGCCACTTTCTGGTTCTGCTTTGATATCAGCTGGAGTTAAGTCATCAATAACTGCAATTTGGTCTGCAATTGCATTATGAGCTTCAGAGAGTTTGCACATCACAGAGGCATACTACGACTCACACTGGCTCCCAATACAAGCAACAGTACACTTCAAATTCTATTGCCTACTATTCAAAGCTATTAACGGAGACAGCCCAACCTACTGGAACAACCAACTAATTCAAGCCACCTCAACCAGACATAGAAGAACCCACTCACTATTCACACACCCGCCAACCAAAAATGTCAAACGAAGGAAACTATGACAACCTAATGGCCACAGAGCAGCAAAACTAGACAAACAAATCACCAATCTGCTGTCTTCGACCACAGACTACAAAACCTTCAAAAAATAAAACAAAAAAACTCTGCTCTTCAAAAAAATACATAAAACCTATTTAACACGACCAGTTCCTTCTCAAGCTCCACCCTACCATACTGTCTACTCCTATCAAATCTAAAATGTTCAAATTACTCAGCATGTATTACATTAATTTCTCAACAATTCTTATGTAATCCACCTTGAACTGCAAGGTAATGGCGGAATAGAAATCACTAATGCAATGTAATGTAAGCATAACTTAAGGAATTTTGCTTGCTAATCCGTTGAATCTTTAGAGGAGAGATTCATAGTGGTGAAAAGCTGGCATTGAGGTTTTCAGATGCATTGGTAGGGTCATCACTGTCAGAATAAGACTTAGGGCTACATAGATCTTACAGTTTGACACAGAAGTCTTGCCTGCATCTTGGGCAAAGCTTTTGGCCTGGTTTAAACTCGTGCTTTGTGATAACTTTTAAATGATCAGCTGCAGGAAGATCAATTGGGCGTAGACCTTTGATATTGCTGTGATTCTGTTTTCTGAACGGAAAACAGCAGTTTTTCTATAGAAATTTAAACTTCGTCAGAATCAAGGTTTCATGACGAGTACAGATATTAGATTCCAAGGACAAAATAGAAAGTCCAGAGCGTCTTTTAATTAATTCTTGGTCAGGCAAAGAGAAATCAGAAATAAGCTTCAAGCAGCTTTTTCCAGAATAGAAGGTAGATGGTTTCTGGCACTCAGAACTATCATAGATTCCAATTCTGCAGGGCTCTAGATTATTATTAGTCTCCATAAGATAAGAGTCACCTAAAAATACAGAAAAGGTGAAAATATCAGTGTGAGAACACAATGAAAATAGAGCAAAGCAAGTGGTACATGTCAGCAAGTGCAGAGTAAGTTTCCAAAATCCACACAGGCATAGCCTAGTTAACTAGGGAAAGAACCAGATGCTACATAGAAAGTATAAACGGAAAGCAACACGCCAAAGGCAAGCTTTGTCAAATAATTAAGTCATATGGTGTTATAAGGTCATGATGAACCTTAAAGCCAGACTTGTTCATAAAGCCACTGTGCTGTAATAGTCAGAACATGTTCAGAAAAGCTGTATGTATCAGACATACTACTACAGCTATGCGTACATTCTTGTGAATCACATGATTATGCGTTTGGGCTTGCACACAGTAAGTAGTTTGTGCAAGCCAATGCATGTTTTCACTGTCATCTTGCAAAAGTGCACAGTACGTTTGTCAAACGCTGAGCATAGTACGAGACGAGTACTTGTGGCTGGCAAAACTTGGTTATGAGTTTTCAGATCAATATAGTTCCACTGCACATTCACAATGAAGTGCCAATGACCCTTTAACACAACATGTTTACGCAAGCAAGTAATGCTTATCGTTAAACCATCAATTCTCAAAGATAGATCGGGTCCAAGATGAAACAGTATAGCTTCAATAGCAAAAAACATCCTCTTTCAAATGATATATAAAAAAAAACCTACATGAAAATTTGCATAAATGCATAAAGCCATATTTTTTGGATGGTCATATCTTCAGCTTCACTTGACTGTAAAAGCTCATATTGCAAATCTTGGAAATAACTTATGGTACATGTCTGCTGGTAAAGTTGTACCCTCAGCTGACTTACCTACCAGCAGCAGTATGGAGCCAAACTTTGTAAAAAGTTTTCATTCATTAGTTTTTTTGCCTACTTTGCTGGCCTGTAGAAATTGAAGTACATTCGCAAAAGATTTCAAATTTGGCACAGAAACTTGCCCCAAGGTGTTGTACCAAACTGCAAAATTTCAGACTCCTAGGTAGTTTCCTTCTACCGCAGTGCTTAAGCAAAGTTGGCGTTTTAGGTCACACGAGGCATGGAATGGATTGATTGCTTTTTCAACCACCCCTAGCTCCTAACCAAATCAATAGATCCAAAATTTGAGACCCTAGACAACACCCCTGTAAAATTTGGTTGGATTTCAAGGGTGGGGGGGGAGCGTGGTCGATTTTCAGTATTTGTCCACTTGACATGGAATGACACTGTTGGAAAGTCCATCCATGTCTTATCTACTGCAGCTGACTCTCCTGTAGAGTGTAGTGTTACCTCATCCAGGAGGCTTGGGGTGCCAATGAAGGTGGTTCTGGCAGTTGTGATCTTGCTTTTGAAGAATTCTGCTAGTTGGGTAGCTATTGGGGGGAGGGGGCAGTTACCAGTGGTGACCAGGTAGGGCTTGGAATCTGAGCTCCTTTACTAGTTTGAATATTTTGTGTCTTGGATTTCCAGCCCAAAGACCTCTAAAGGAAGAAAGGCTCCCACCTGAACCCTCAGGGAAGGCAAAGCAAGGTCTCGCTCCAGGCCATCCTGCAAAACCTCCAAGATGTGTGGCAGGGACACGTGTAGGGGAACTGCTCAAATAGAACACCAGCACTTGAAAAGGCACTAAATGCGCACATAAGCCCTGGACGTCGAAAACCGTCAAGAACTTAATAGAAACTACTTTATCCAAGTATATTATTTCTTGCATAGGCGGGTCCCTTTCAAGAGCCAAGCCATAAGACATAAGGGATCCGGCTCATACATGGGAAACAGGACTCCGAATCAGATGATCGTTCGAGAGGGGGTACAGGAAGTTGATGTGTCACGAGAAGCCAAACCAGATCCATGTATCCAAGGGTACCTGGGCTAATATGGTGTCACCAAGATCACATGACCCTCATGGCCACGCAATGCGATGAACTCTGCCCACCAGAAGACATGAGGAAAGACATACAGCAGGCTGTCCGTTGGCCAAGCCTGCACCAAAGCATCCAGACTCTTGGCCTGGTAAGCCCTGCACCGACTGAAGAATCTCGTTGCTTTGGCATCAACACTTGAAGCCATGAGATCCATGATCGGTCGACCCCAACAACTGAAAGATCAACTCAAAGGTGCCCAAGATACCACTTGCTGGGATCCAGCACATGACTAAGTTCACCTGGAGATTTTCCACTCCCACTATATGGGATGCCGAGATGTCTAGAAAGCGGGCCTCCACTCACTCCATGAGAAGGGCTGCCTCCTGAGGTACAATATATCTCTTGATACTATCTGACAATCAACATAAGTCACCATTGTAACATTGTCTGAGAGAACCTGCACTGCTTTGCCCACCAACAATGACTGGAAGGCCTCCAGCGCCAAACGAATGGCTCTGGTCTCCAGAACACCGACTGACCAGGAAGCCTCCACCAGTGATCAGCTGCCCTGAGCAAAGCGTCCAAGACATTGAGCTCCTCAGCCAAGAACACTGTTGTTCATTAGAAGCACCGTCCACTGGAGCTGACCCAGACTTACTCCCTGAACCAGATTGAAAGACACAAGCCACCAGCTCACCCTGCGGCAACCCAACTTGCAAGGAGGGACCGGAGAGTCCAGCTAGTGAAACTGCAGTGACCACCACTAAAGAGCATACTGGAGGGGACACATGCGAGTCCAAGCCCACCAGACCACCTCCAGAGAGGCCGCCATCCACCCCAAGACCTGGAGAAAATCCTGCATCCGAGGGCAACAAGAATCCATCAGGGAATGAATCTGTGACTACAACTTCAGTACTCTGGACGAAAGAACCTCGATATACTCCAAGCACTGAGACGGAGCCAACAGACTCTTGAAAAAGTTAATAATCCAGCCCAGCGATTGAAGTAACTCCATGACCCGTGACTTGGGAGCTCTCCTGAAAAGACTTCGCTTGAATCAACCAGTCGTCCAGTTAATCCTTGCACAAGACTGCCACCACCACGATAACCTTGGTGAAAGTATGCGGAGCTATGGCAAGATCAAACGGAAATGCACAAAACTGATAATGCTTTCCCAAAATCACAAATGAGTCCCAAATTGGAATATGAAGGTTTGCCTCCGTCAGGTCAAGAAAAGTCAGAAATTCTCTGGGCTACAGAAATAAGATGACTAACTTGAGGGTCTCCATACAAAACTAAGACACCTAAAGCACCTGGTTCACAGCTTTCAGATCCAAAATAGGCTGAAAAGACCCCTCTTTCTTGGGCACCAAAGTAAGTGGAGTACCTTCTGGAGTGAATCTCTATGGGAGGCCCTGGAACAACGGACCACAGCTCTACTAACCTCTGCAGAGTTTGATGAAACACCCATTTCTTCCAAGCGGACTGACAAGGGAAAAGAGAAAAAGATCTGGGAAGGACAGGCTGAACTCAAGACATGCACTGCAAATGTGGTGCATAAATTCAATAAAATGTAATGAATGAATAAACAATAAAAACAGAACTTCGGCTTGGGAACCAATAGAAGATACCCACCTTAGGCTTGGGAACCTAGGTTAAGCTTCCTAATCATTCGTTTGGGAACCAGACAGAAACCCATTGAAAGCTCAGTGAAGAAACCAAATCCTCAGACTTAGGAATCTGAACCAACCTGTGGCTGGTATTGTACAGCTGTCGGCCGTAACCTCTATAACAACGAGGTTGCTAGTTCAAATTTCTTGAACTAGTAGCGACAATGCCACTGTGAACAAATATTTTCCCATAAAAATGAGGAACAGTTTATAACTTGGAAGAGCTAACCATATTTAATTGTTAACGTATTGTTAACAATTTATACCACTGCGTGGCTTGGTAACCCAAAAAATCCGCCTGAAAGCATAGGAATTCCAAACTATACTGAGTATTAAGATCTTTCCATTCAGGGAAACCCTCATGAATAGCCTGCTTCAGCTGCAACCACTTAAAGCTTTGTGATTTATTTAATCCAAATTTATGTTGCAACTGTGATAAACTAAGCAGTGAACTATTAGAAACAACATCATTTAATGTCCGTATACCTGCAATAATCCAATACTTCCAGACGATTTGAAAACCGCCAAATTTAATATTGGAGTTTAGCCAAATGGATTGATTTAATGATTTAGAAATTGGATTTGGTGATAAATTACTAACATATTTTAAAGTTCTCCACGTATCAAGCAATATTGTCTTTATATTTCCTGGGCAATTTTATACTTATAAGATGAGACAAATGCAAAGGAAACAGGAGTCGCCATTCTAAATATAACCAATCTGGTACATTCTCCATGAGCTCTGGGAGGATCCAATACATACCCTGTCTTAAAATATAAGCTTGTTGATACCTATAAAAATTTTGAAAATTTACCCCTCCCTCCACAATTGTCTTTTGTAAAGATACTAAAGTGATTCTGGGTCTTTTACCCAACCAAACAAATTTAGTAAGAATACCATTTAACTTTTTGTAAAATGACACCTGAAAAAAAATTGGTATCATACTCATTTGATAACAAACCACAGGCAATATCATCATTTTAACCGTTTGAATTCTCCCCCACCAAGAAAGATGTAAAGGATTCCATTGCTCACACATTTCTGATATTTTCTTTAATAAAAAATTTTCATTCTCCTTCACTGTTTTCTATTGTGTTCTTAATAATAATAATAACTTTATTCTTATATACCGCCAACAATCTTGCGACTTAATAGTAATACCTAAGTATTTTAACCCATCTTCTTTCCAAACAAAGGAAAATGAATCAAATAATCCTTTGGTACAGTGAACATTGAGCGGAAGAACTTCAGACTTACTCCAATTGATCTTATATCCAGAAAATTTTCCAAACTTCTCCATTAATTCAAGTAAACATGGAATGGTAATTTCTGGGTCCCTCAAATAAAGCAATATATCATCCGCATAAGCAGAAAGCTTATATTCCCAATTCGAATACGGAATTCCTCGTATCCCCTTTGCTTGATTAATGGCTATTAACAAAGGTTCAAAAACTACATCAAAGAGCAAAGGAGATAAAGGACAACCCTGTCTAACCCCCCCGAGAAAGTTAAACCGTTGACAAATTATTATTAATATATAATCTTGCACCAGGAGAGCTATACAATGTCTGAATCATTTGAATAAAACCAGAACCTATACCAAACCATTCTAAAGCCTGATACATAAAAGTCCATTCAACTCGATCAAAGGCTTTTTCTGCATCCAATGAGATCAAAAAAGCCGGATCATTCATGTTTTTTTGTCAAATAAACTTTTGTTAATACTGACGGGTGTTGTCATTCAGCAGATTACAGGGAATTGGAAAGATTATACTAAACTGAATTACACTTTTTGGTGGAATTCAGTGTGTCATATTTATAAAATGGAAAGGGTATTTGCTCTACAACAAGGCAATTATAATAAGTTTAAAAAGATTTGGGGGCCATTGATGATTTATTCTGGTGATCAGACATCTTAAACACCTAAATATTGGACAAGATAAGGGGGGTGGGATTATGAAGGATAATAATTGATAATTGTTATTTATTAGTATATGGGTGGGAGGGGTGGGCTTCTTATATAATTATTTATTTGGAATATTACAAATAAAAATGTCAAGTGATTAATTAAGATATTTATGAATGATTGTTGTACACTTGTTGTAATTTTTGAAAATGAATAAAGATTAAAAAAAAAAAGAATGAAAAGCCAATCTAGTGTTATTAGAAGAATGTCTCTATGATTTCTATGATTTCTAATTTTGCTCTTATAGATCCTTGGCGGATAATGAATCCCACTCAAAAAGAGTACACGCATTACTCTGCTCCACATGATTCATATGCCAGACTTGATTATTTTCTCACTTCCTCCACCCTTGCCTCTTACCTTAGAAATAGTCTCATTCATACCATTTCATTATCAGATCATGCTCCTGTTTCATTATTTGTAAAAATACTTCCGGCCTCTTCAACACAAAGTACATGGAGGCTTAATAACAGCATACTCACTGATGAGCAATTGGTAGAAAGATTAACGCAGTTTAATACTGAATTTTTTCATAACAATATTCCCAATTCTGATATCACACCCACTACCAATTGGGAAGCATACAAAGCCACACTGAGAGGAGAGATTATAAGCATAGCAGCTTGGAAAAAGAAACAAACCACCGCTCGTATTAAAATATTGGAAAATACCATAAAAGATACAGAAACCAGATATAGTAATGATCCTATGAGAAACCAGAACACTCTTACACAACTACATAAACTCAAATATGAACTTAATTCTATATATTCTGGTCTTGCTCACCAAGATAGCAATGTTACTTACCGTAACAGTTGTTATCCAGGGACAGCAGGCAGCTATTCTCACTAGTGGGTGATGTCATCTGACAGAGCCCCGATACGGACATCTTGCAAGCATGTCTTGCTTGAAGAAACTCAGAAGTTTCGAGATGCCCGCACCGCGCATGCGCCAGTGCCTTCCCGCCCGATGTACCGGGCGCGTCTCCTCAGTTCAGGTAGCTAGCCTGAGAAGCCAACCCAGGGGAGGTGGGTGGGACGTGAGAATAGCTGCCTGCTGTCCCTGGATAACAACTGTTACGGTAAGTAACATTGCTTTATCCCAGGACAAGCAGGCAGGTATTCTCACTAGTGGGTGACCTCCAAGCTAACCCCAATGGGATGGTGGGAGAGTTGGCAACTTAAGAGAACAAATTTTGTAACACTGTTTGGCCAAACTGTCCATCCCGTCTGGAGAAAGTATCCAGACAATAATGAGAGGTGAATGTATGAACCGAGGACCAAGTGGCAGCCTTACAAATCTCCTCAATCGGTGTCGATCTGAGGAAGGCTACAGAGGCTGCCATTGCTCTGACCTTATGGGCTGTGACCTTACAGGGAAGGGATAATCCAGCCTGGGCATAGCAGGAAGAGATACAAGCCGCCATCCAGTTGGAGATGGTGCGCTTCGATACCGGTCGTCCCAACTTGTTTGGATCAAAGGAGACGAAAAGTTGAGGAGCAGTTCTGTGTGGCTTTGTGCGATCCAAGTAGAAAGCTAGAGCACGTTTACAGTCCAGAGTGTGCAAAGCAGATTCCCCAGGATGAGAATGAGGCTTTGGAAAGAACACCGGAAGCACGATGGATTGGTTGATGTGAAATTCAGAGACCACTTTAGGTAAGAATTTTGGATGAGTACGGAGAACCACCTTGTCATGATGGAATACGGTGAACGGTGGATCCGCCACTAGGGCCTGAAGCTCACTGACCCGACGAGCTGACGTGAGGGCCACTAGAAAAACCACCTTCCAGGTGAGATACTTGAGTGGAGCCGTGTTGAGAGGTTCAAACGGAGGCTTCATAAGATGAGACAGGACAACATTGAGATCCCAAACCACAGGAGGAGGTTTGAGAGGAGGGTTGACATGAAAAAGCCCTTTCATAAATTTGGAAACCACAGGATGAGCAGACAAAGGTTTCCCTTGTAGAGGCTGATGGAAAGCCGCAATAGCACTCAGGTGGACTCGTATAGAGGTAGACTTGAGGCCAGACCGGGACAGGTGTAGAAGATAATCCAATACAGAAGATAGGGAAGCTCGCTGAGGTTCCGTGGCATTGGAAATACACCAGGAAGAGAATCTAGTCCATTTTTGGGAATAGCATTGTCGAGTAGCAGGCTTCCTGGAAGCCTCCAAGACCTCCCTCACTGCTTGAGAGAACTGGTGAGGAGTTATGTTGAAAGGAACCAAGCTGTCAGGTGGAGGGACTGCAGATTGGGATGAAGTAGTGAACCTTGATGTTGAGTGAGTAGTGAAGGAAACACTGGAAGAAGTACTGGCTCCCTGCTGCTGAGTTGAAGTAGAAGGGAGAACCAAGGTTGTCTGGGCCACCGAGGAGCAATCAGAATCATGGTGGCATGGTCTAATCTCAATTTGACTAGAGTCTTTTGAATGAGAGGAAAAGGAGGAAACGCATATAGGAAACGTTTGCTCCAATCCAGCAGAAAAGCATCTGCCTCTAGGCGATGAGGAGTGTAGATCCTGGAGCAAAATTGAGGCAGCTTGAAGTTGTGGGGGGCTGCAAAGAGGTCTATCTGAGGTGTCCCCCACTGAGCAAAGATCTGATGAAGGGGGTCGGAGTGGAGCGTCCATTCGTGAGGCTGAAGTAGACGACTCAATTTGTCTGCCAAGACGTTGTCCTTCCCCTGAATGTAGACTGCTCTGAGGAAGGTGTTGTGGCGAACCGCCCAATCCCAGACTCGAAGAGCTTCCTGACAAAGAGGGGCCGAGCCCGTGCCCCCTTGTTTGTTGACATAATACATGGCGACCTGATTGTCTGTGCGAATAAGGACCACCATGTCGTGAAGCAGATGTTGAAAAGCTTGGAGAGCATTGAAGATGGCCCTGAGCTCCAGAAGATTGATTTGATGGAGTCGTTCCGCACTGGTCCAGAACCCCTGAGTGCGAAGACCATCCAGATGGGCCCCCCATGCATAGTTCGATGAATCGGTCGTTAGAACTTTCTGATGGGGAGGAGAATGAAACAGCAAACCTCTGGATAGATTCGAAGAGGTCATCCACCAGAGAAGAGACTGCCGTAGAGCAGGAGTGACCACAATGTGACGAGATAACGGGTCGGACACCTGAGTCCACTGAGATGCCAGAGTCCATTGAGGGATCCTGAGATGTAGTCTGGCAAAAGGCGTCACATGAACTGTAGATGCCATGTGGCCTAAAAGGACCATCATGTGTCTCGCTGAGATGGATTGGCGAGAAGACACTGACTGGCAGAGTAGAAGGAGAGCATGTAAGCGTGGAGGAGGAAGGAATGCTCGAAGTTGAATGGTATCCAGGACAGCCCCTATGAAGGGGAGAGACTGGGTGGGCTGAAGATGGGACTTTGGAAAGTTGATCTCGAAGCCCAAGCTCTGCAGAAAACAAATGGTAGTCAAGGTCGCCGAAATGACCTTGGGAGCGGACGGGGCCTTGATGAGCCAGTCGTCGAGGTATGGGAACACCTGGAGACCCATGTTCCGGAGTGCAGCGGCCACCACTACCAGACACTTCGTGAAGACTCTGGGCGACGAAGATAGGCCGAAGGGAAGCACACGATACTGCAGATGCAGATGTCCCACCCGGAATCTGAGGAACTTGCGGGAGGCCGGATGAATCGGGATGTGAGTGTAGGCCTCCTTGAGATCCAGAGAGCATAACCAATCGTTCTGCTCGATTAGGGGATAAAGAGAGGCAAGGGTCAGCATGCGGAACCGTTCCCTGACCAAAAACTTGTTGAGGACCCGAAGGTCCAAAATGGGACGCAGATCGCCCGTCTTCTTCGGGACCAGGAAGTACCGGGAGTAAAACCCCTGGTTTTGTTGATCCACCGGTACCGGCTCGACGGCCCGAAGCCGGAGCAAAGCCTGAGCTTCCTGGAGAAGAAGAGCGGTCTGTGTGGAGTTGGAAGGATACTCTCTTGGAGGATGGTCCGGGGGGGACCCGTTGGAAATGAAGAGAGTATCCCTCTCTTACGATGGAGAGGACCCAGAGGTCCGTGGTGATCGCCTCCCATCGATGACAAAAATGATGGAGGCGACCCCCTATGGGAAAATATGGGGTAGACAGAACGAGATCGGTTATGCTCCCTGGAGGAGAGTCAAAAAGGCTGAGTAGCCTTGGGAGCAGCCGGCATCTGAGGCTTTTGCTGAGTCTTCTGAGGCGGCTGTCGCTTTGCAGGCTGTCTCGCAGGAGGGGCCTGCCTCGGTTGATAACGCCTTTGGTAGATTATAGGCGGTCTAGAAGGACGAGACTGTTGTGGTTTAGGCTTAGGCCTCATGATAGACTGGAAAGATTTTTCGTGGTCTGACAGTTTTTTAGTAACAGTCTCGACAGACTCGTCGAACAGATCCGCTCCCGCACAAGGCACATTTGCAAGTCTGTCTTGGAGATTCGGATCCATATCAATGGTGCGAAGCCAAGCCAGTCGACGCATGGCGACCGAGCAGGCCGCAGCACGAGCCGAGAGCTCGAAAGCATCATAGGAGGATTGCATCAATTGGAGGCGCAACTGGGACAGGGTCGCCACCACCTCCTCAAACTCAAACCGAGCCTCAGCATCGATGAAAGGTGTGAACTTGCGGAGTACCGGCAAGAAAAAATCCAAATAGGACGAGAAGAAAAAATTGTAATTGAGCACTCGAGTCGCCATCATTGAATTTTGATAGATACGTCTACCAAACTTATCCATCGTTCTCCCTTCCCTGCCAGGAGGCACGGAAGCGTAGACTTGGGAGGGGTGCGAACGTTTAAGGGAAGACTCGACTAGGAGGGACTGATGAGAGAGTTGAGCTCCCTCAAACCCCTTGTGGTGCACGATGCGGTATCGAGCATCCAACTTGCTAGGTACCGCAGGTATGGAATACGGTGTCTCCAAACACCGCATGAGAGTCTGGTCAAGCAACTTATGCAGGGGAAGCCGAAGTGTCTCCGCCGGAGGATGAGGTAAATGCATGGTGTCCAGATACTCCTTAGAGTACTTCGACCCAGTATCTAAGGTCACATCCAAGTCATCCGCCATCTGTCTGAGAAAGGATGAAAAGGAAAGTTGGTTCGCCAAGGCCGGCCGGCGAGACGGACTAGAAGACGTGGAAGCCTCCGGTTCCAGGGAGAGCTGGGAGCGGCATGGAGAGTATGAGGTAGATGGTTCTTCATACTCCGGTCCCTCTGGCTGGGATAAATCTGAGGATGAGTATCCCATACGCTGCATTTTCTTCTGTGGAGACACCTCTGAATGACGCGAGGAGTGTCTAGAAGAATGTCGAGATCGATGCCCCTCCCGATGCCGGGATGGGGAACGTGATCTTCGATGCATCGATCGATCCCTTGAAGCCTCGAAGGAATGGATTGGACTCGATGCAGTGGAGCGCATGGGAGGCAACGATGCCGACTCACGCAGTGCCACCCAAGTCTGGTATGGAGTGCGAAAGAACTCCTCCTGCGATGCAGTATGCCCAGGACTCCGATTATCAGGGGCCGATGTAGTACCCTGGTGACGTGGAGGTGTAATGGGCTCTAAAGGCGGCATGTCAGAAAGGGAAGCCCGCCTAGTGGGTTCCGCCGCCCTCCGCCGCTCCCCCTCGTCGAGCAGGGAAATCGAACGACGAGGAGGAGGAGGAGGGGGCGGGCCGCTCTCCGGGACCGGGACCGTAGTATCGCCCTGAATATTAGCGATAAGCCTCGGTCCCATCGTCCGCATGAGCTCAACAAATTGAGCTTCGAGCAGGGATTTAAGCGATGCCGATATGGAGGGATCCGCACCGAAAGGGGGTCCTCCTGCACGGTCATCGCGTTCCTTCGTGGTCGAGTGCTTCTGCTTGGTAGCTTTGGGCACTTTTATGACCACGGGAGGAACAGTGGAAGGCGGTACCTGAACCGAGGAGACGGGAGCAGGAACCGATGCTGAACTCGATGCAGAAGCCGGTGTGAACGATGCTGGCTTCACGATGCTCGATGCATGAGTCGCAGATGCAGGCTTCGAACAGACCGGTGAAACATCTGTCGAGGTCGAAGCAGATGGCTCCTTAGAAGACTCCATCTTAAACATGGACTCCCAAAGTAAGCAGCGCCGTTTAAAAGAGCGCGCTGTGAGCGTGGAACAAGGCCGGCACGATTTCGGAACGTGTTCAGGACCAAGACACTGAAGACAGCGTCGGTGTGGGTCCGTCAACGAAATCGCACGCTGGCACTTGCTGCACTTTTTAAAACCGGTGATAGGCCGGGACATAGGCCGGAAAAGTGACGTTGCTAGGTCGAAGGAGCTAGGTCGCAGCCACGAGGCCGGCCCGGCCGAACCGCCGGACGAAATAATTGTAACTTTTTTTTTTTTTTTTTTTTATAGAAATAAAAGTCAAAGAAAGTAAGTAAAACAATAAAACGCGGGGAAAGAAGGCAAAATACTGAAATTTCAGTCAGCGCAGAATTGAAGAGAACTTCTCAGCTCCGCGGAAAGAAAAGAACTGAGGAGACGCGCCCGGTACATCGGGCGGGAAGGCACTGGCGCATGCGCGGTGCGGGCATCTCGAAACTTCTGAGTTTCTTCAAGCAAGACATGCTTGCAAGATGTCCGTATCGGGGCTCTGTCGGATGACATCACCCACTAGTGAGAATACCTGCCTGCTTGTCCTGGGATAAATATTTATACAAAAATCAGGCCACTACATTGGAGATAATAAAATTGGACGTTCTTTAGCACAATTTCTTAAAGACAAGAATAATAAACTACATATATCCTCTATTACAGATTCAAGTAATAATATAATAACGGATAACACAAAAATTAAACATGAGTTTGAGTCTTTTTACTCTACACTTTATTCATCTGAAGTATCCCCATCCCAGTCGGACATTATGCATATGTTAGATAATATTCAACATCCAACCATACCACAACACCTTAAACAAGAGTTGGATCTTCCAATAACTACTCAAGAAATACAAGAAGTCATTTTTTCTCTCGCTCCACATAAGTCCCCTGGTCCTGATGGATTGACCAGTGAGTTTTATCAGAAATTTGGGGTCAGATGAAAAATAAGGAAAGAGGGACAAAGATGCTAGATCTGGTATAGGAGAGAGGGGCATAGAAAGAACGCAGATACCATATGGGAGGGGGAGGGGTAGAGGGCAGACAGTGGATGGAAGAGGCAGATGCTGGATTGAAGAGACAGAGGGCAGACGCTGGATGGAAGAGAGTGAAAAGATGATGAAAGCAGAAACCAGAGACGACAAAAGGTAGAAAAAAATAGAATATATCAGATTTAAAATATGTATCCTGCTAGAGCTGATGTTAGACATAACTGGGGAGTGCAAAGCCCAGGCAGTGCGTCTTTAGCTTCAAGCTGGCTTAGGGCTCTCTCTGACCAGGAGGCAGTTGCCCTAGTTGCACTCCCCCTAACACCATTCCTGCCATGTGTGACTACGGTATTCTGTTAGCATGATATTTGTGTAGCATTCTGTAATAATTTGGCTTATTCAGTTTTCTTGATAGTAGAGGGGATATATGTGAAGGGGAGGAGAGATGGGGGTTTTGTTGATCCTTGCCCTGTATTATTTATATTTATAAAATGACAATTGTACAGAATATTGTTTCTTTTTATACTTTAATAAAAATATGTTCAATATAAAATCATAACTATTTGAGGCTTGTGCGGATGGGATCAGATGGTTAATGGGACCGAGCTCGCGGGGACGGGGTGGCAATGGGGTTTTTAAAAATTTCAGTTTTATTAGTTTGCCGGTCCACGAAATAATTATTTTATTTCCGCCGGCCCATAGGTGTAAAAAGGTTGAAGAACCCTATAAAGGGTCATGGAGAAAAGGTGTAAAGACAACCCTCCTGGGGGTTAAAGCTGCACCAGAGCGTCCAGGCCATCTCTACCAGCCTCTCGATTGTAAAACCGATCTGCCTTCTTGCTCGCCATAGTCAGAATGAGGTCGAACCCTGGTGCACCCCCCATCAGTGTACTATGCACTCTAGGGAAACAGACCACTTTCTGGGGTCCAGTGTCTGGCGACCAAGAAAGTCTGATTGAACGCTGTCCACGCATGCCACGTGAGCCGCAGACAGCACTACCAGGTGTTTTTCCACCCAGTAAAAGAACAACCAGGGGGAATCAAGATGGCAATTGAGTGAGTCTCATACTTAGTGGCTCCTGCATTTTATCGGCAAAATCTTTAAAACTTTCCCCATTAAATTTTTCCTTGACTAAACATTTGTTGAGATCGCGAAGATCTAGGATTGGTCTGAGATCTCCTGTTTTTTTGGGAACTAGAAAGTAACGGGAGTAGAATCCCTGTCCCTGCTGATCTAGAGGAACTTCCTCTATAGCGTTTAGAAGGAGGAGGGATTGAACCTCCTGAAGAAGGAGGGCAGACTGAGGAGTGTTCAAAGCAGACTCTTTTGGCAGGCTTTGAGCTGGAAGGGTCTGAAGAGAGTAGCCGTGGTGGATGATGTTGAGGACCCATTGGTCCGAAGTGATAACCTCCCACCGGCTGAGGAAAAGAGAGACGACCACCTATAGGTTGAGGTAGGTGGGTAGAAATTGGAACACTGGCTATGCTTTGGAGAATGCAGTCAAAAGGGCTGTGTCGATTTTTGTTGTGGAGGTGGCTTCACAGGTTGCTGCTGCTGTGGCCTGGGAGGCTGACGTTGCTGTTGACGTTGACGCCTGGGTTGCTGGGGAGCTGCTGGCAATGGGCGAGCTGCATAGCGTCGTTGATAAGCCGATTGCTCTCTGAAAGGCCGAGTCTGAGGAGGCTTTTTCTTAGTCTTGAGCAGGGTATCCCAGCGTGTTTCGTGGGCAGAGAGCTTTTGAGTGGTCGAGTCCATGGATTCCCCAAAGAGCTCATCCCCCAGGCATGGGGCATTGGCTAACCGATCTTGATGATTAACATCGAGCTCGGATACTCGAAGCCAGGCAAGGCGACGCATGGCCACAGACATCGCAGTTGCTCTGGAGGTAAGTTCGAAAGTGTCATAAATTGACCGAACCATGAACTTACGTAGTTGAAACAGAGAAGACGAGCAGTGATGAAAAGCTTGCTGTTTGCGCTGAGGAAGGTACTTTTCAAATGAAGCCATGGTGGTAAGAAGATGCTTAAGATAAAACGAAAAATGGAAAGCAAAGTTACCAGATCTGTTAGCCAACATTGCATTTTGGTAGAGCCTCTTACCAAATTTATCCATGGCTTTGCCCTCTCTGCCAGGAGGTACAGAAGCATAGACACTAGCCCCTGTGGACTTTTTAAGAGTAGATTCCACAAGCAGAGATTCATGCGGAAGCTGGGGCTTATCGAAACCAGGAATAGGAATTACTTTATACAATGAATCTAACTTACGGGGAGCTCCTGGAATCGTTAAGGGAGTTTCTAGATTATTGTAGAAAGTTTCCCTCAAGATGTCATGAAGAGGGAGTTTCAAAAATTCCTTTGGAGGCTGATCAAAGTCAAGGGCATCTAAAAAGGCTTTAGACTTTTTAGATTCAGCCTCCAAAGGAATGGATAGAGTCACACATGTCTTTCAAAAAAGAAGTGAAAGATGTGGATTCATGTTGAGAGGATGGGTCAGGCACAGCAGGCTCATCCTCATCTGAGGAACATTCACCCTCAGACAGAAAGGGCTCTTCAGAGTCACCCCACAGATCAGGGTCCCTGATATGGGAACTACGGTCTCGGGACTCTGGGGTGGATGGTTCCAAGTGCCGGGATTTGCGCACCGACTTACCCGACCTCATCGATATGGTACCGGGAGACGTTACCGGTTGCACCGGTGCCGAAGTCCGCAGCTAAACTGTGTACAGGCTAAACCGCCAAAAAACAGTTTAGTGACAATGTTAAACTTTTGAGAATCTTGCTGAGTGTATTAGGGACTGCACAGCCACTTGTACTACAGAGAAAGGTTTGTCTCAGTCTCTACCTGCTGCCCATCAGTGAAATGTGCCTGTCTGGAGAGACGCTAAAGAATAGAGAACGACACAGGGACAAAATTTTTCCCTGTCCCTGCGGGAACTCGTTTTCCCATCCCTGCAAGCTCTGTCTTCATCTGCACCAGCCTCAACACTTTAAAATCGTAAGTGTTTGAGGATTGTGCAGTTAAGGCAGAGATTATAGCAGTGGTCTCAAGCTTGTGGCCCGGGGGCCACATGCGGCCCGCCAGGTACTATTTTGAGGCCCTCGGTATGTTTATCATAATCACAAAAGTAAAATAAAACAGTTTCTTGGTCATATGTCTCTTTAGCTATAAATGACAATATTATTATTAAGACTTAGCCAAAAGGAAAGATTTATAAACTATAAAGAGTTTTACCTCATGCAAAATTGTCATTTCTTTAATAAGACATTAGCTATTTTTTTCTGAGGCCCTGCAGGTACAGCACAGTTACTTACCGTAACAGGTGTTATCCAGGGACAGCAGGCATATATTCTCACATGTGGGTGACGTCATCTACGGAGCCCCAGCGCGGACAGCTTTTCAAGCAAACTTGATTGAAGTTTCAAGTTTGCTACACTGCACCACGCATGTGCATGCCTTCTTGCCCACTAGAGGGCGCATCCCCACCTCGTGGTCCTCAGTTCCATAACCAGCAAAGAAGCCATCCCCGGGGAGGAGGGCGGGTTGTGAGAATATATGCCTGCTGTCCCTGGATAACACCTGTTACGGTAAGTAACTGTGCTTTATCTCAGGACAAGCAGGCATGATATTCTCACATGTGGGTGACCTCCAAGCCAACCAAAAAAGGGCAGGTGGGAGGATGGCAATTTAGGAAAACAGGTTACGTAAAACCGACTGGCCAAACCGGCCGTCGCTTCTGGACAACGAATCGAGACAGTAGTGGGAGGTGAAAGTATGAACCGAAGACCAAGTGGCAGCTTTACATATGTCCTCCACCGGAGTAGACCGGAGGAAAGCAACAGAAGCTGCCATAGCCCTGACCTTATGTCCCGTGACTCGACCATGGAGCGTGAGACCAGCCTGAGCGTAGCAAAAAGAAATACAAGCAGCTAGCCGGTTGGACAAGGTGCGCTTGGAAACAGGATGTCCCAGCTGATTAGGATCAAAGGACAAAAATAATTGAGGAACCTTCCGATGAGACTTGGTACGTTGGAGATAAAAAGCCAACGCCCTCTTACAGTCCAGCGTGTGAAGCGCCGTCTCACCAGGATGAGAGTGGGACTTCGGGAAAAACACCGGAAGGACAATAGACTGATTGAGGTGGAAATCAGACACAACCTTAGGTAGAAATTTTGGATGGGTGCGAAGAACCACCTTGTCATGATGGAACACAGTAAAGGGCGGGTCCGCAACCAAAGCCTGAAGCTCACTAATTCGGCGAGCAGACGTGAGCGCAAGTAAAAAGACCACCTTCCAAGTGAGAAACTTAGGAAGAGACTTGTCAATTGGCTCAAAGGGAGGTTTCATCAACTGAGCCAAAACAACATTCAGATCCCAAACTACAGGAGGAGGTTTCAGAGGAGTATTAACATTAACTAAACCCCTCATGAAACGAAGAGGATGAAAAGAGAGAGAACGTCCCTCTAGATGTCGATAGAAAGCAGCAATAGCACTGAGATGCACCCGGATGGAAGTCGTCTTCAGCCCAGACTTGGACAAATGCAGCAAATATTCCAGAACCGAGGACACCGGAACCAAACTCAGGTCCAGATGGTGCGAGGTACACCAGGATGAAAATCTGGTCCACTTCTGGGAATAAAAAAGCCGAGTCGAGGCCTTACGCGAGGCTTCCAACACCTCCCTGACCGCCGAAGTCAGGGGGAGAGGAACCAAGCCGTCAGATGTAACGACTGAAGATTGGGATGCAACAGCGAACCCCGACTCTGAGACAGCAGAGAGGAAAAAACTGGCAGAAGTAGAGGCTCCCTGGCAGAGTTGAAGAAGCAGGGAAAACCAGTGCTGATGAGGCCAACGTGGCGCTATGAGAATCATAGTGGCTCTGGATGACTTGAGGTGAACCAACGTCCTCAAGATCAGAGGAAAAGGAGGAAACGCATAAAGGAATCTCTCTCCCCAGTCGAGAAGGAAGGCATCCGCCTTGAGACGGTCCTGGGAGTAAATCCGGGAACAATAGAGGGGCAGTTTGCGAGTCTCGGGGGAAGCAAAGAGATCCACCTGAGGAGTCCCCCAGCGGTCGAAGACCTCGCGTAGGACTCGGGAGTTTAGCGACCACTCGTGCGGCTGGAGAAGACGACTGAGTTTGTCTGCGAGACAATTCTTTTCTCCCTGAATGTAGACCGCCCGCAGGAAGATGTTCTGGGAGGTCACCCATTCCCAAAGGCACAAGGCTTCCCGGCACAGGGACCAAGAGCCCGTTCCCCCTTGTTTGTTTACATAATACATTGCCACTTGGTTGTCCGTCCGTACCAGGACTACCTGATTTTGTAGCAGATGACAGAACGCTCGAGCTGCCAGGAAAATGACGCGAAGCTCCAACACATTGATGTGACAAAGACGGTCCTCCGCCAACCATAGAGCTTGAGTTCGCAGACCGTCGAGATGAGCCCCCCACGCGTACTCCGAAGAGTCCGTTGTCAGGACCTTGCGATGTGGAGGGACGAGAAAGAGCAAACCCCCGGAAAGATTGAAAGAGTTGGTCCACCAACGGAGCGATCGTCTCAAGGAAGGAGTCACCGTTACAGGACGGGAGAGCGGGTCCCGATCCTGACGCCACTGTGAGGCCAAGGTCCACTGAGGGAGTCTCAGATGCAATCGGGCAAACAGTGTGACATGAACTGTCGAGGCCATGTGGCCAAGTAGAATCATCAGCCTGTGTGCAGAGACGGAGCGCTGCAGCGAAATCTGACGGCCCAGTCGAAGCAGAGTCTCCAGTCTCGACGAGGGAAGGAACGTACGGAGGCGAACCGTGTCCAGCACGGCCCCGATAAACTGAAGGGATTGAGCCGGGCACAGCTGTGATTTGGGAAAATTTACCTCGAACCCCAGACGTTGAAGGAAGATGATAGTCTGTCGGGTCGCTGAGGTAACCCCCTCCCTGGATGACGCCTTGATCAGCCAATCGTCCAGGTAGGGGAAGACCTGTAGCCCCTGAGATCTCAGGGCAGCCGCGACCACCACCATACACTTCGTGAAGACCCGAGGGGACGAGGCCAGCCCGAAGGGGAGGACACGATACTGGAGGTGCAAATCCCCCACCTGGAACCGTAAGAACTTGCAGAAGGAGGGATGCACCGGAAAGCACAGTTACTTACCGTAACAGGTGTTATCCAGGGACAGCAGGCATATATTCTCACATGTGGGTGACGTCATCTACGGAGCCCCGATGCGGAAGCATTTTCAAGCAAACTTGATTGAAGATTTAAAGTTTGCTCTGCTGCTCCACGCATGCGTGCCTTCCTGCTCCACTAGGGGGTGCATCCCCTCGTGGTCTCCAGTTCACTTAACTAGCCAAGAAGCCAACCTTGGGGAGGTGGGCGGGTTGTGAGAATATATGCCTGCTGTCCCTGGATAACACCTGTTACGGTAAGTAACTGTGCTTTATCCCAGGACAAGCAGGCATGATATTCTCACATGTGGGTGACCTCCAAGCTTACTGAAGAGGGATGGAGGGAAGTTGGCAATTTAAGCAAATAGATTTCGCAATACCGATTGGCCGAACCGGCCATCGCTTCTGGACAGGGAGTCCAGACAGTAGTGGGAGGTGAAGGTATGAACCGAAGACCACGTGGCAGCCTTGCAGATTTCCTCGATAGGTGTGGACCTGAGGAACGCTACGGAGGCTGCCATCGCTCGGACTTTGTGTCCCGTTACTCGACCATGCAGCGCGAGACCAACTTGAGCGTAGCAGAAGGAGATGCAATCGGCCAACCAGTTGGACAAGGTGCGTTTGGAAACTGGGTGGCCTAACCGGTTTGGGTCAAAGGACAGAAACAGTTGTGGGACTTTCCGGTGTGGCTGAGTGCGTTGGAGGTAAAAGGCCAACGCTCTTTTGCAGTCAAGAGTGTGGAGCGCCACTTCTCCGGGGTGAGAGTGGGGCTTGGGAAAAAACACGGGTAGGACGATGGACTGATTGAGATGGAAATCAGACACTACTTTAGGTAGGAACTTTGGATGGGTGCGGAGTACCACCTTGTCGTGATGGAATACCGTGAAGGGTGGGTCCGCTACCAGCGCTTGTAGCTCACTAACCCGCCGTGCGGACGTGAGTGCGAGTAAGAAAATTACCTTCCAAGTGAGGAATTTTGGATGGCATTTGTCTAGTGGCTCAAATGGGGGTTTCATTAGTTGAGCCAGAACCACGTTAAGGTCCCAAACCACCGGGGGAGGTTTGAGAGGGGGGTGGACGTTCAGCAGACCCTTCATGAAGCGAGTGACTAAGGGATGGAGCGAGAGGGCTTTCCCTTCCAGGGACTGGTGAAAGGCCGCAATCGCACTGAGGTGTACTCGAATGGAGTTGGTCTTTAGGCCGGAGTGAGATAGTTGAAGTAGATAGTCAAGGACCAGGGGGACGGGGGCCGACACCGGGTCCTGGCTGTGGGAGGAGCACCAGGTTGAGAATCTGGTCCACTTTTGGGAGTAGCAGGTTCTCGTCGAGGTTTTTCTGGAGGCCTCCAATATCTCCTTGACTGATTGAGACACGGGGAGAGCAGTCAGGGGGAGAGAAACCAAGCATTCAGATGAAGAGATTGAAGATTGGGATGTAACAGTGAACCCTGACCCTGTGACAGTAGAGAGGGAAACAGAGGCAGAGGCAGTGGATCTCTGACACTGAGTTGAAGTAGAAGGGAAAACCACGGCTGGCGAGGCCAGCGAGGGGCAATCAGGATCAGGGTGGCTTGTACTGTTTTCAGGTGGACAAGCGTCCGCAGTATCAGAGGAAACGGCGGGAACGCGTACAGGAACCTTCCCTCCCAGTCGAGGAGGAAGGCGTCGGCCTCGAGCCGGTCCGGGGAGTATATCCGGGAGCAGAAGAGAGGCAGCTTGTGGTTGTGAGGGGACGCGAACAGGTCTATTTGAGGTGTCCCCCACCATTCGAACACTCCTCGTAGGGTCTGAGAGTGTAGTGACCACTCGTGTGGCTGGAGGAGGCGGCTGAGTCTGTCCGCCAGGCAGTTTTGTTCTCCTTGTATGTACACCGCTCGGAGGAAGGTGTTGTTGGAGATTGCCCATTTCCAGAGGCGCAGGGCTTCCCGACAGAGGGGCCAAGACCCAGTCCCCCCTTGTTTGTTTACGTAGTACATCGCTACCTGGTTGTCGGTTCGGATGAGAACCACTCGGTCGTGGAGCAGATGTTGGAAGGCTACAGCTGCGAGATAGATGGCCCGAAGTTCTAGCACGTTGATGTGGCAGCGACGGTCTTGTGCTGACCACATTCCTTGGGTGCGTAGGCCGTCCAGATGGGCTCCCCAAGCGTACTCCGACGAGTCCGTGGTGAGTACCTTGCTGTGGGGTGGGGTGAGGAAGAGCAAACCTTTGGAAAGATTTGAAGAGTCGCCCCACCAGCGGAGCGATCGTTGCAATGAAGGAGTCACTGTCACGGAGCAGTCGATCGGGTCCCGGTCTTGACGCCATTGAGACGCCAGGGTCCATTGAGGGATTCTCAGATGGAGGCGGGCGAAGGGTGTGACATGGACGGTGGAGGCCATGTGGCCCAGGAGGGTCATCATCTGTCGAGCTGATATCGAGGTCAGCAGGGAGATCCTTCGGCTCAGACTTACTAACGCCTCCCTGCGCGGAGGGGGGAGGAAGGAACGGAGGCGAACCGTGTCCAGCGTGGCCCCGATGAACTGTAGGGACTGCGAGGGGCGTAGTTGAGATTTTGGGAAGTTTATTTCGAACCCCAGACTTTGTAGGTAGGTAATAGTCTGTTGGGTCGCTGAGATAACCCCTTCCCTGGACGGGGCTTTGATTAGCCAGTCGTCCAGGTAGGGGAATACCTGGAGGCCCTGGGAACGTAAGGTTGCTGCTACCACCACGAGGCACTTGGTGAAGACCCGAGGTGATGATGCTAGTCCGAAGGGGAGGACTCGGTATTGTAGGTGCCAGTCCCCTACCTGGAAACGCAAGAACTTGCGGTGAGCGGGGTGCACTGGGACATGTGTGTACGCCTCCTTGAGATCGAGGGAGCAGAGCCAGTCGCCCTCGTCGATCAGGGGGTAAAGTGTCGGTAGTGAGAGCATCCGAAACTTTTCCCGTACTAAGAATTTGTTGAGGCGTCTCAAGTCTAGTATTGGGCGTAGGTCTCCCGTTTTTTTCGGTACCAGGAAGTTACGGGAATAGAAGCCCTTCCCCCGTTGGTCGGGGGGAACCTTCTCCACTGCTCTCAGGCGAAGCAGGTCTCGAGCTTCGGAGAGGAGTAGGGATAACTGAGTCCGGTTGGGAGGGCAATTCCTTGGGGGGTTGTCCGGGGGAATGGCCCGAAAGTTGAGAGAGTACCCTGATGAGATCACGCCAAGGACCCATGCGTCCGACGTGACTTGTTCCCAGCGAGGGTAAAAGGCTTTGAGTCGACCCCCGATGGGAAGGAGGCCTGGGACTATGGCGGAGGGGGCCCGCCCCCTTCCGCATGCCCCGTCAAAAGGACGGGGATGGTTTAGTGGTCGCAGGCGGTTGGGATTTGGGCATGGCCCTGTGGTGGGCTTGCGGACGCCTGGGTGGGGGCTGCGAGAAAGCAGGGGTGGACTTTTGTGGGTAGCGGCGCGGAGGGGCCCTATACGGCCTGGCCGCTGGCGGTTTGGGCTTTTGCCGGACAAGGGAGGCAAACGAGCGTTCATGTTCGGAGAGGCGTTTTGTAGCCGCCTCGATAGTGTCATCGAACAATTCCTTTCCCACACAGGGGAGGTTAGCCAACTGGTCCTGTAAGTTGGGGTCCATGTCAACCAGGCGCAGCCAAGCTAGTCGGCGCATGGCGATAGCGAAGGCTGCTTCTCTGGAGGAGAGTTCGAAGCCATCGTAGGCCGCGTGGAATAGATGAAGGCGCAGGTTGGAGAGGGACTCTAAAAGCAGGCCGAACGTTCCTTGCCGGGAGGTCGGTAGGTCAGTCTCAAAGGCTCTCAGTAGTCCAATGAGGTGTTTGAGGTAGGATGTGAAGGTGAAAGTGTAGCTTTGCACCCTAGAGGCCATCATTGCGTTTTGGTATAGTCTCCTGCCGAACTTGTCCAGGGTTCGGCCTGGGGGGACCGCTGCTGAGACCCGGGACGGGTGAGCCTTTTTCAAGGATTCTACTAGCAGCGATTGGTGGGAGAGCTGTGGTTGCTCGAATCCCGGGTAAGGTACTGTGCGGTACTTGGCCTCCATTTTGGAGGGTACGGCCGTGACCATGTAGGGGGTCTCCAGGTTCCTGAAGAAGGCCTGTTGGAGTACCGGATTAGGTGGTAAGCGAAGGGACTCTCTGGGCAGTGATGGCATATCCAGCTCCGCCAGGTACTCCTTAGAGTATCTGGAGTCGGACTGGAGGTCCAAGTCCAATGCGTGGCCCATGTCTTGGACAAAGCGAGTGAAGGATGGACGGGATGTCCCCGGGGCCCCGTGTGGGGTCGGGGAACGAGACCTTCGTCGGGTGGAGAAGGATAGGGAGGCTTCCCTCGAGTAACGAGGTTCATGTTCCGATCCATGCTCCGAGACTGGGGAAGCACTGTGAGAGTGTTCCGGGGTTGTCGATCTTCGGCGTCTCGAGGGGCCACTCAGATACGATGCCGGAGTTAGGGGTACCGATCGATATCGGATCGGTGACCTCGATCCGGACTCCCTCGGAGAATACGTCCGAGGGGGAGTTCGGAGGATGCGCGGGTTGGAGAGTGATAACTCAGCCACCCTTAGTGGTCCCGTACGAGGTGTGGGAGAACGGCCTCGTAGAGATGGTGAACCTCGGGCCTTCTTGGAGGTACGGCGGTTCGAGGTTTCTGTCGTTTTAGCCCGACGTTTTGCCCCTCGGCGGTCTGCGGAGGGGGAACGTCTCGGGCGCCTCGGCGAGGAGTCTGAGGAGGATGGGATGCGGCGAGGATTGCGCACCTTTCCTCGGGGTTGATCGGTGCGAGGCTCAGGCTGGTCTGGCACGTTCGAGGTCGAGGCTGATTGAAACTGGGCCATTGCAGTGGACAGCTCCGACGTGATCATCGCTCGGAGTAGGTCCTGGAAGACGGGCACGGACAGCATCGAAGGCATGTCCACTGCCTCGGTGCACTCCACCTGAGGCGACCTCGTATCAGAGTATTCCCGTGTGGTGGAGGCACGGCCCGAAGGCTTGGAGGGTTTAGTCGCTGTAAGCATGGGGCTTCCGCCATGCGTCGACGTTGTCCCCGAGGTTGGCTTCTTCGCTGTTACAGAACCTGAAGAGGGAAGAGGGGACTTACCCGGGGCCGAGGCTTTCTGTTGTCCCGAGGACTTCGGGGTCGAGTCTCGAGGTGATGCCGAGGTATCCGGGGCCGAGGTCAAGGCCGGGGCCGAGGTCAAGGCCGGGGCCGACCTCGAGGCCGAGGTGGAGAGTTGGTCCGGAGTGAAGAGGTCCGCCATGCGGGCTTTTCTTCGGCGGAGGGCCCTGTTTTGGAAAATAGCGCACTGGGGGCAGGAGTCGGTTGGATGAGCTGCCCCCAGACAGAG
This sequence comes from Geotrypetes seraphini, assembly GCF_902459505.1. Lineage (NCBI taxonomy): Eukaryota > Metazoa > Chordata > Amphibia > Gymnophiona > Dermophiidae > Geotrypetes > Geotrypetes seraphini. The sequence goes on along the minus strand of NC_047088.1, from coordinate 103,434,409 downwards.
GATGCACCGGCGATGCGGATCTGTGAGAGAAAGAAGCCGCTCGCACCGGGTGCACTTTTTAAAGCCGGTCAAAGGCCGGGACATTAAATCGAAAGTGGCCGCGGCTCGATTAGCCACGCGGCCATGGGGACCCGGAAGCCTCCGGGTCGAAAAACGAAGCAGGAATCAAGTAAAGTTGTAAAGAATTCGCGCACAGCGACTTAATCGAGAAAAAACAAGAAAAAATCGCGGTGCTATAAGGCAGTTGGGGCAGAGCCTGAGAAACACGGCTTCTAGACTCGCGGAAAATTTTGAACTGGAGACCACGAGGGGATGCACCCCCTAGTGGAGCAGGAAGGCACGCATGCGTGGAGCAGCAGAGCAAACTTTAAATCTTCAATCAAGTTTGCTTGAAAATGCTTCCGCATCGGGGCTCCGTAGATGACGTCACCCACATGTGAGAATATCATGCCTGCTTGTCCTGGGATAACATGCGTATATGCCTCCTTCAGATCCAGGGAGCACATCCAGTCCCCCGATTCTAACAGAGGGTACAGGGCTGGAAGGGACAACATACGGAACTTCTCCCGGACAAGAAACTTGTTGAGCCTCCGGAGGTCCAGAATGGGGCGTAAGTCCCCTGTCTTCTTCGGGACCAAAAAGTACCGGGAGTAAAACCCCCATCCTCTTTGGTTCGGGGGTACCGGCTCCACCGCCCGAAGGCTCAACAAGGACTTGGCTTCCGACAGGAGAAGAGGAAGCTGGTCTCGACAGCCAAGAGAAGCCCCCGGCGGATGTTCCGGCGGCCTGGCTAAGAAGTTTAGCGAGTAACCCTCGGAGATCATCCGGAGCACCCAAGCGTCCGACGTGATCTCGGCCCAGGCTGGAAGAAAGGCCTGCAATCGGCCCCCGATAGGAAGGGGGTCCTTTGAGAGTGCGGAGGGGGCCCGCCCCCAACCGCGCATCACGTCAAAAAGACGGAGCGGGTTTAGACGCTCCCTGCACCTGAGGCTTTGATTGGGACGCTCTGCCCTGCTGCTGGGGACGCCGGGCCAGAGGCCTGGAGAAGGCCGGCGTCGACTTCTGCGGGTACCGCCGCGGAGGAGGTCAAAACGGCTTCTGCGGCGGGGCCCGGGGTTTAGGACGGACCAATGAGGCGATAGAGCGCTCATGTTCAGACAAGCGTTTGGTCGCCGCCTCTAAGGACTCATCGAACAACTCGGAGCCAACACAGGGAAGGTTGGCCAGACGTTCCTGCAAGTTCGGGTCCATATCCAACGCACGAAGCCACGCGAGACGGCACATCGCCACCGCAAAGGCGGATACGCGAGAGGCCAACTCAAAGGCATCGTAGACTGCGTGAAAGAGGTAGAGGCGCAGCTGGGATAGACTGGCCATAAAGGCGCCAAAATCCTCCTTATGGGAATCAGGCATGACTCCATAATACCTGGGCAACGCCTTGACCATCTGCCTCAAATAGGAGAAGGTGAATGCGTAATTAAGGACCCTGGCGGCCATCAAGGAGTTAGAATAGAGGCGACGACCAAACTTGTCCAGGGTCCGCCCCTCCCGCCCGGGGGGGGGGGGGGGGGGTCGCAGCCGAGACCCGAGAAGGCTGGGACTTCTTCAACGCCGATTCCACCAGCAACGACTGGTGAGACAACTGCGCTTTATCGAAGCCCTTGCAGGGGACCGTGCGGTACTTCGACTCCATCTTAGACGGAACAGCTGTGACTGTAAGAGGGGAGTCCAAGTTCCTCAGGAAGGTCTGGTGTAGAACCTTGTTAAGAGGCAGCCGGGGGGTCTCTCTGGGAGGAGAGGGCAAATCCTGCTCCTCCAAAAATTCCTTCGAATATTGAGACCCTGATGCCAGATCAAGGTCCAAGGCTCTACCCATATCAAGGACAAATCTGGAAAAGGAAGAGGGCTTCGAAGGAGGCGAGGGAGAACGAGAAGCCTTCGTCGCCAAGAAGGAAGGGGAAGCCTCACGGGAATAACGAGGCTCCCTCCCCGTGCCCGAACCCCAAGAGGCCACACCAAGCGACCTCGACGGGGTCGGGGACCGGCCACGCCCCGAGGAACCCCTGCGGGAAGTCCCCGGGGTATGAGGGATCGAGGCACGCCCCCTCCGTCTCGGCGAAGAGTCCCTCGAGTATTCAACCTCGGAGGAACGGAGAAGCCTCGGATTATCGAGGCGAAGCTCGGAGACCCGAAGGGTCTCGGCCCCGGTCGTCGAGGAGCGACCGCGTCGTCGAGGAGAAACCCGTTGACGTTTGGGCTTCCTCGACCGACGCTTCGCCCGAAGCCGACCCGAGGGCGAGGAGCCCCGGGAGGACCTCGACGAGGTCGAAGAGGAAGAGATCCTCCGAACCCTCCGCCCCCTGTCCCGAGGCCGCATGCTCCGCTCAGGCTGGTCAGCCGAAGTCGAGGGCAAGGCCGGGGTCGAGGCCGAAGCCGTCCCGGGGGCCGAAGGCGAGGGTACCGAGACCGAGGCCGCTGACGCCACCGAAGGCAGCTGGAGGTGCGCGAGGGCACCGGACAGCTCCGAGGTAATAAGCGCACGGAGTAAGTCCTGAAAGGCCGGTACCGCCATCATGGCAGGTAGATCCGGGGCCGGCGGGTGCTCCCTCGAGGGCAACCTCGGTCTTGAGTATTCCCACGGGGCACCTGACTTCGACGCTCGGGGTGGGGCCGAGGACGACCCACCCGCCCCCGTCGATGATCCAGAGGATGGCTTCTTCAAGGCTGGAAGAGAAGAAGGAAGGAGAAATTAGGTTCTTACCTGCTAATTTACTTTCTTTTAGCTTCTCCAGACCAGTAGAGGTTAACTTTACGAATGGGTATATATCTAATCATGACCAGCAGGTGGAGACTGAAAACAAAACTTTGGGACAGTATATACTATCCTCCCTTCTCTATTTCCCTCAGTCTGCCGAATAGCCAAGCAGAACCAAGAACTGGAAAACAGGAAGAAAACAATACTCCGAACAGGAGTAACAAATAACATACCCAAATGCTGTTGGAAAATGCAGAGGAGAAATACCCGAAGGAAAATGTCCCCACAGCTCGCCAGCTAAGCCAGCCGAGCCACAGCCGCTGTTCTTTAATTCTCCCCGGCCCTAGAAAAATACTAGAACCCGCAGCAAAAAACAAAAACTGCCCGCGAAAACAGCCCCAACAACAACAACAACAACAGACAGGGTGGGGACCTCTACTGGTCTGGAGAAGCTAAAAGAAAGTAAATTAGCAGGTAAGAACCTAATTTCTCCTTCTTTAGCACTCTCCAGACCAGTAGAGGTTAACTTTACGAATGGGACGTACCAAAGCAGTCCCTCTCACGGGCGGGACCCCCGAAGGGCCGATACCAGAACACGCTCACCGAACACCGCGTCCCGACGCGCCTGAACATCTACCCGATAATGTCTAACAAAAGAATACAAGGAGGACCAAACCGCAGCCTTACAAATATCCACCGGAGGCACGAGCGACGACTCAGCCCAAGAAGCCGCCTGACCCCGAGTGGAATGAGCCTTGAGAAACTCCGGAACAGGCTGCTGTTTCAGAAGATAAGCGGAAGCAATCGTCTCCTTGATCCAGCGCGCAATAGTAGCCTTAGAAGCGCCAGCTCCCCGACGAGGACCAGCCAGGAGGACAAAGAGATGATCGGACTTCCGGAATTCCTGGGTCCGCTGCACATCAGAGCGAAGGACCCGACCGACATCCAACTTGCGCAGCTGCCGTTGCTCAGAAGAGCCCTCCCGACCACCCAAGACCGGGAGAACCACCGATTGATTGACATGAAAAGGAGAAACAACCTTCGGCAGAAAGGAAGGAACAGGCCGCAAGACGACCCGCTCCCTAGACAACTCCAAGAAGGGAGCCCTACAAGAGAAAGCCTGCAGCTCAGAAATACTCCTAGCAGAAGTAATGGCCACCAAAAAGACCGCCTTCAAAGTAAGGTCCTTCAAAGAACAGTCGTCCAAGGGCTCGAAAGGCGGGCGCACCAAAACAGAGAGAACCAGATTAAGATCCCAAGAGGGAACCGAGGGCCGTAGGGGAGGCCTAAGCAACTTGGCCGCCCGCAGAAACCGAATCACATCAGGAAGAGCCGATAAACGCTGACCTGACACCAACCCTCGAAAGGTCGACAGGGCCGCAAGATGAACCCGGAGAGAAGACCAAGCCAGGCCTCTATCCAGGCCATCCTGCAAGAACTCTAGAATGTTAGGCAGAGAAGCGCGAAAAGAGGTCACTCCCCGAGCCCGACACCATTCCTCAAAGAGACGCCAAACCCGCACATAAGCCCGAGAGGTAGAAAGCCTCCGGGACCCCAACAGTGTAGCGATCACCTTGTCTGAATATCCCTTCTTGCTAAGGCGACCCCTTTCAAGAGCCACGCCGTAAGACAGAAGAGAGACGGGTCGAACAAGGGAATGGGACCCTGCATCAGAAGGTCGTCCGAGAGAGGCAGAGGAAGAGGAACCGCCACCAGGTGTCTCACCAGATCCGCATACCACGGACGTCGAGGCCAATCCGGAGCCACCAGCACCACCAAACCCGGATGGTGAACAATGCGAAGAAGCACTCTGCCCACCAGCGGCTAAGGAGGGAACACATACAACAGCCCCTCCGTTGGCCACGGCTGGACCAGAGCATCCAGACCCTCGGCCAGCCCTTCCCTGCGACGACTGAAGAAGCGGGGCACTTTGGCGTTGCCACTCGTGGCCATCAGGTCCATCAGGGGCTGCCCCCAATCTTGCACTATCAACCGAAACGCTCCGGCGCCGAGAAACCACTCTCCTGGATCCAGGAAGTGACGACTGAGGAAGTCTGCCTGAACATTTTCTACCCCGGCTATATGAGAAGCCGAGAGGTCCAGAAGATGGGACTCCGCCCAAACCATGAGCCGAGCCGCCTCCTGCGCCACAGGAGTGCTCTTGGTGCCCCCCTGACGATTGACATAAGCCACCGCCGTGGCATTGTCCGACAGGACTCTGACCGACTTGCCCAGCAAAAGGGAGTGGAAAGCTAACAGCGCCAGCCTGACCGCTCTGGTCTCCAACTCGTTGATCGACCAGGAGGCCTCCTCCGCGGACCAGGTGCCCCGAGCTGAGTGGCCCATAAACTGAGCCCCCCAACCGAGGAGACTCGCATCCGTAAGGAGCACCGTCCACTGCGGGAGATCCAGACCCACCCCCTGAACCAGGTGAGGGGTCCGGAGCCACCAGCGCAGACTGCAGCGCGCCAAGCCTCGCAGGGGAACCGGAACATCCAAATCTTGCCTCCGGGGAGACCACCTCCGGAGCAGAGCATACTGAAGAGGACGCATGTGGGCCCGCGCCCACCTCACCACGTCCAGGGACGCCGCCATTGACCCCAGGACTTGGAGGAAATCTCGCGCCCGAGGACCCCGGGACGCCAAAAGCAGGCGAAGCTGAGATTGCAATTTGCTCACCCGGGCCTCTGGAAGGAAGACCTTCCCCAAGGAGATGTCGAACATAACCCCAAGGCACTCCAGACGCTGAGCCGGGACCAACCGACTCTTGGAAAGGTTGACCACCCAGCCCAGCGACCGGAGAAACTCCACCACCCGAGCCGTAACCCGGGAGCTCTCCTGCAACGACTTTGCCCGAATCAACCAGTCGTCCAGGTAGGGGAGAACCAGGATGCCCACCGACCGCAAGGCTGCCGCGACGACCACCATTACCGTGGTGAACGTCCGAGGAGCCGTGGCCAGACCAAAGGGAAGCGCACAGAACTGAAAGTGCCGCCCCAAGATCGCAAAGCGAAGGAAGTGCTGATGAGAGGCCCGAATTGGAACCTGCAAGTAGGCCTCCGTCAGATCGAGAGACATCCAGGATGGGCCGAAAGGTCCCCTCCTTTATGGCCACCACAAAGTAAATGGAGTACCTGCCGGTGCCCCACTCCGTAGGGGACACCGGCACGACTGCCTCGAGATCTAGCAAACGCTGAAGGGTCTGACGAAAAGCCTGCGTCTTCCATGGAGTCTGACATGGAGAAGTGAGGAAAAGGTCCGGCAGAGAGCGGGTAAACTCCAGAGCGTAACCGTCCCGCACCACCTCAAGGACCCACTGATCGGACGCGATCTCGGCCCATTTGGGGAAAAATTTGCGCAGCCGGGCCCCCACCGGAACCAAAGGGGGCGCCGGCAAGGAGTCATTGCGCAGGACGGGAAGCGGGGGAACCGGCGGAGGGATTCCCTGCCCCCCGACGGGCCCCCCGAAAGGGCTGCATGCGCTGGAAGAACCGACCCCGGGAAAAAACCCTGAGCCGGGAAAGAAGCAGCCCCACGCCCCGGGCGATACTTGCGAAATTCCCGCAAACGCCCCCGGGCAGCCCCACACCTAGACGCAGGGCGGGCACGGTCCTCAGGCAGACGGGGCACCTTCGAGTCCGTCAGAGTCTGAATCAACTCATCTAATTCCTCTCCAAACAAAAAGACCCCCTAAAGGGAACTTTAGTAAACTTAGCTTTGGACGCAGAATCCGCCGCCCAAGCGCGCAGCCACAAAATACACCGCGCGGCCATGCCATAGACTTAGCCGAAATCCGCACCAAGTCATAAAGAGCATCTGAGAGGAACGAGGCAGCCATCGCAATCTTCGCTACCTCCTGATCCACTAGAGACCAGTCATCAGACTCCCGATCCAGGACACGCTCAGCCCACCGAAACACGGCGCGAGCGACTAGCTCCCCACAAACAGCCGCCTGGACCCCAAAGGCAGAGACATCAAAATCATACTTAAGAAGAGTCTCTAACGCACGCGCCTCCGAGACCCTAAGAGCAGAACCGTCCATAACAGGCACGGTATGCCGCTTAGGAAGTGCCGAGACCACCGCGTTCCCCATTGGCGAAATTAAGGTAGCCCTACCTCCCTCCGGGACGGGATACCCAAGAGCCAAGGCGCACACCAAACGAAACTGCGCCCATAGGCCACTGCGCCAACACAAAATCCCGCAAATCCTGACGCACAGGAAAAGAGCGGGAACCAGGACAGACCCCCTGAAGCAGAGGGGCCCCCATACGCGGGGTCTCCGGCGGCGCCACTGCAAAAATGCAGCACCAAGGAGACCTGCTACACAGGTCTAAAAGCTCATCCCTCTGAATAAAAAAGCGCACCACGGACGCATCTGCTCTGGAAGACGGGAAACCCGCCGCCCCGCTGCCAACAGGCGTCCCCTCTAGAGGATCCTGGAAGCCCGCCAAAGCAGCCAGGTCCTCAACCAGGCCAACACGCTCCTCCGCCCACCAATTCGCAATCCAAGCCCCCCCGCGGGCGCTTGGATGAGGGAGGAGGAAGAGGGGACGCCAAACGAAAAGAGGGAGGCAAAGCCATAGGGGGCGCGGAGGGAAACCCCCCCCGAAACCCCCCAGGCGCACGTGGGACCCCCAAAAGTCCGCACAAAGAAAGAAAATAAATTGGGGGCAAAAAACCCCTGGGGGTCCCCAGGGACTCCCTGCCCCAGCAGGGGTCCATGCTGAAACCTGCCCCTGTGTTCGCCATACAGGGGGAAGGTCACCTGAGGTTGCAGACAAAATGGAGGGGCCAGACAAAGAAAATGGCGAAGTTCCCGCCAAAAATGCTCCCTCCATGGCCTGTAGCGGCTGAGAAGACTGAACAGTCCCAGCCGCTAAGACAGGCAAGTCGGCATCAGCTGTCAAAAAATCAGCTGAGAGGGAATCCTTCGGGGAATCCCTCCGTGGGCGGTTGTGGAAGACCGGGCTTCCCCACTGCTCCAAGCCGACTCGCGAGGCACCATCGGCGGGGAGCTCTGGGCGCCTGCAGCCGCTGCCGACGGAGCTCCACCACCTCACCGACCCAAACCGCCGAGTTCAGGCCGGCCGCGAGTGCCTCGCGGCTGGACTAAAATTGTGGCCTACTCCCCCGGAGAAGGGCACAATTGCTCCAGACGCGACCTAGCTATAAAAAAGTGCTGGTTACATGAAAAAATACAGTAAAATACAGTTTTCTTAAAGGGAAACAACCCTTCAGACCAGCACTACCTCAGGATTTTTTTTTTTTTTTTTTTACAGAACAGACTCCACAGGCTCTCGAAGCAATATGCCTTGCTTGACTTAGGGGGCAAGGCTTACTGCTGAGGCTCCTCTAAAAAAATGTGGGGAGGTGGAGGAAGTGGGGGGAGGGACCCCGCTCGTGACCCGCCGGGTTTGACACCCCCGAGGTCGGACGGACCCCCAAACAGGGCCCGACCAAGCTCCGTCCGGCCAAAAACAGGGACAATAAACCCCTAAACAAATTCCAACAGCCCTACCAAGAGAGATGGGTACAGATCACTCAACACCTGCTGGAGACTGAAAGAAGACTGAGGGAAATAGAGAAGGGAGGATAGTATATACTGTCCCAAAGTTTTGTTTTCAGTCTCCACCTGCTGGTCATGATTAGATATATACCCATTCGTAAAGTTAACCTCTACTGGTCTGGAGAGTGCTAAAGAAGTGAGGACTTACCCTTCGTCGACTTCGGGGTCGAAGAGACCGGCTTCGACGAAGCGGGCTGTCGGGGCAAGGTCGAGGGAGACGAGGCCGAGGTCAAGGCCGGGGCCGAAGCCGACGTCGAGGCCTTCTCCGCCCCGGTGTCCACCGCAAAGAGCTCCACCATCCGAGCGCGACGGCGGCGGAAGGCCCTGTTTTGAAAAGTAGAGCACCGAGTACAAGAATCCGTCGGGTGCTCAGGGCCCAGACAAAGCAAGCACCACCGGTGAGGATCGGTAATTGAAAGGAGGCGATCGCACCGGGTGCACTTTTTAAAACCTGTCAAGGGACAGGACATGGACACGAAACCCGGCCGGGAACAAATGAGGTCCCTCGGCTACCGGGAGCCCCCGGAAGAAAATAAAAGATTTTTTTTTTTTTTGACGAAACTCAATACACAATAAAGGAAAAAACCAAAATAAGCACAGCGACCGAGAAAAAACCCCTCAGCCGCGATGTCAGAAGGCTAAACACGAAGAGCACAATTTCCACAGGGCTTCTGGCTCCGCGGAAAAGACTGAACTGAGGACCACAAGGTGGGGATGCGCCCTCTAGTGGGCAAGAAGGCATGCACATGCGTGGTGCAGTGTAGCAAACTTGAAACTTCAATCAAGTTTGCTTGAAAAGCTGTCCGCGCTGGGGCTCCGTAGATGACGTCACCCACATGTGAGAATATCATGCCTGCTTGTCCTGGGATAACTACAAATCCAAAATGTGGCCCTGCAAAGGTTTGAGACCATTGGATTATAGGAATGGGGCAGGGACAAATTTGTCCCCGTGTCATTCTCTAGTCAAGTTAAACTGGACATGAATGTGCATCAATACAGTGCTCTCAGGTGGAGGAATTACAGATGAACAATATTGGTGCTTACTTAGGTGAGATTGAGTTTGGAATTTAATGCATATCTTTAAAAAAGTGGGCTTTCAGTATGGAGTTGACTCCGAGTTAAAATTTGGAACTAGAAAACAAACATGGAGTTCACAGCTCACACAAACATGACACAAGTTGAGTTACCATGAACTATTCTGAAACCTCAAATAGGGATATAGATGGAAGTATCAGATCAAAATCAATTTATTTTACTACTACAACACAAACTGATCACAACCCAAAGCCCAAAATGGCCATGTTTCACTCAACACTAAGGGCTTTCTTCTGCAACACTGACAACTGTCAAGCTGTCCTTACAATAGTGACAAGTCTTCATTTTCACATTACTATGTTCTTGATGCAGCCCTAGTGTTGAGCAAAACATGGCCATGTCTAGCATTGGTATATGACTAATCTACAAGCTGTAATAGTAAAATAAAGTAATATAGAATGACAGCAGATAAAAACCTGAACGGTCCATCCAGTCTGCCCAATATTTACGCACATTATAAATTCATAGTTAAATTGTCTTTTTTCTTAGTTAGTTCTGGGCCATTAACCGTAGAGTCTGACCAGCACAGTCCTCATGTTCCAAATTACAGTAGTTTCCGTCAAAGCCCTCCCCAGCCCATTCTAAACTGAGTTGCCATATACACGACACAGACCATTCAAGTCATTCAGGTTTTCCACTCTCTTCCCATGTGTCTTTTAGCACAAACTCCCTACCATTTTCAGCATCTTCTTCTGCACCACTTCGCCTTCTCATATCCTTTGCCAGATAGGGCCTCCAAAACTGGACACTCCAGTGCAGGTCTTTGGCGAGGCTACAGAGTACTGAATTCAGTTTTAGAGGCCCTGTCTGGCGAAGGATTAAAAAAAGACTTGTAGCAGTGCAGAAGGTGGCAATGAAAATGGTAGGAGGTTTGCACCTAAAGACATACTGTATTTTTCGCTCCATAAGATGCACCCAGATTTAGAGAAGGAAAACAAGGGGGAAAAAAACCCCATTCTGAACCAAATTGTATACTAATATATACCAGACACCTTTAAATTCCATCCCAGCCCCCCCCCCCCAATCAATTAATAATTACTTTTATATACCCCCCCCCTTTAAATTCCATCCCAGCCCAACAGTACCTTTAAATTGTGGAGGTCGGTGGACGGCTGCCTGCTGTCGGGGCCCGCGGTGCTCTAATGCCTGGGCCAAGAACACTTCCTAATTGTGCCGGTTGCTGTTGCTTCACTTAACAGCTGTCTGCTGATTACCGGAATGTCAGGGCCAGCGGCTGCATGGGTACGCATCACTTCTGAATGGCTGCCTCAGTTCTCGTGAGGACTGAGGCAGCCATTCAGAAGTGGCGCGCATCCATGCAGCAGCACGCTTGTGCGCCGCTGGGCCCGACATGCTGGTAAACAGCAGGCAGCCATCCAGCAAAGCACCAGCAACCAGCACAATTAAAAAGTGTCATGAGCCCAAGCATTAGCACGCTTGTGCACCACAGGCCTCGACAATCAGCAGGCAGCCGTGCACCGAGATCCACAATTTAAAGGTACCGCCGGAGGGGGGAGGGGGGTCATATGCGCTTCATAAGATGCACCCTTATTTCCACCCACTTATTTTTTGGGGGGAAGTGCATCTTATGGAGCAAAAAGTATGATATATGAAGAGATTGGAAGACGAATATGTATACTCTGAGGAGAGGAGAAACAGGGGATATATGAGGCAGATGTTTAAATATTTTAAAGGTATTAATATAGAACCAAAGTAGCAGACCGGATAATGAAGTCACTTTCACCCTAGCATTTGCAGATCAACTGCATTGTTTTCTTGGGCCTCAGAGGAGCAGTTTATAAACTTGGACATGCATGATGATGAAAGATATCTACACTTCTCTGTCATACCAGTGAAAATATCCATACTCACTTTGTGTTGTGAGAGCTTCTGGTTCTGCTCATGTTTCAGTTTCTCCAGCTCCTTTAAATTTATTTCCAGTGGTGTGACAACTTTTATCAATTCACTCTACAAGAGCAAAAACACAACACAAAACAAAACCATTGCTATACACCAAGGAAAATACAAAACACCTCAGATTTCAGTCACACAAATTTTCAAAGCATTAATAAGGCACTATGAACAAGCTACCCAATTGGCTAGAATATATTTTCGACCCAATACTCTGGGGGGGAAAAAAGTAGTGGGAAGTACCAATGACAAAAGACTACAGCAAGGAAGGAAAAAAAAAACATAACATACCCTGTAGAATCCAAACGCGTCTTGTATGGGCAAGAAGGTATGTGTGGAATGCTTGAGCGAATCGCGGCAGATGACACAAGCCAGGATACCATCATCTTTACAGAAGAGTTTCAGCTTCTCATCATGTTCCTCACAGCGATCCCGTACACGACTGGTCTTGGATACCCCACCAGCCTTCTTCACCAAGCTTGCCAAGGCACGATTTATGGTGTACTTACGCTCTGGCACCACTTCTTGACACTCAGGACAAGAACAAACTTCTAAGTTCTCCCAAGCCTTGTCAATACAGTGACTGCAAAAATTGTGGCCACACTCTAGGATGATGGGATTGCTAAAGAGTTGCATGCACACAGGACAGGTCAGCTCCTCTGTGAAGTCTTCCATTGGCGCACCATATGAAGAATCCAAAGCCTCTGTCTCATCTGTTTTCATTTTCTAAAGCAAAAACACGAGCAAGATATAGATAATGCCACACTGAAAAATGGCAACACACAAACATGATCTGGTGAGTTACCTTGAACTCCATTTCATCATCATCTTGCTTCCGCTTCTGGGCTCCCCGCTTCTTCTCTGCCAGGTCATTCACATCTTGATCACTGTTTTGGGTATCACCCTTTACATCCTTAGCAGGCATTAGGCGAGACTTGTCAACCCACTCATTCTGACGACGGTTAACTAAAAGAATAAAATTTTCAAAGACTTAAGCATTTCAAAGTTAATAATATGTGGATCTTCCTTTTGATAATAAAAAAAAAAAGTGTCGAGGGAAAGGGAAAGGGATTGGACTTGTATACCACCTTTTTGTAGTTTTACAACCACACTCAAAGCAAGTACATGCAGTACTTCAAGCATTTTTCCTATCTGTCCCGGTGGGCTCACAATCTAATATACCTGGGGCAGTGGAGGATTAAGTGACTTGCCCAGGGTCACAAGGAGCAGCGTGGGTTCTGAACCCACAACCTCAGGGTGCTGAGGCTGTAGCTCTAACCACTATGCCACATACTCCTCCAATACAGTAGAAAATCGAAGTCTTCCATCCATAGCAATTCCAGCTTGTTTTTACATATTTTCTCATCTCAAAATCCAAATATATTTAGAAACTTATAGATAAGGCTTAGTTACAATACTAATTTATTCTGCTACCAACCTAATACAGCAACAGATCACTAAGCTAAAAAAGGATCAACCAATGTTTTATATAGCGTGAGAGGTTGCAAAACTGGAGCACAGTCTAACAAATATACTCAATTATATCCCTCCCCAAAAAAAGTCCTGTAATCTGCTTTAGGCAGTTACACCCTAAGATCCTGCAGCCTCCAGAAAAAAGATATTAGCGGAATCTCATACCCTGGGGACAAAGGAGTGTTTCATTACAAAAGGAGCAAAAGTACCAGGTGTTTCTAATAACCCTCAATCTAAAAACAGTCAAATCAACTTGTACTCACGTCCAACATAGTGCACATAAAACTCCTCACGATTTTCTTTATTCATACGGGACTTAAGCACTTCCGCAGAGTCTGGATATAGAACAGAAAAGCAGTCAAAATGGTTTATACCAAACCTTAAATTCCTTTTAATTCTGAGAAAGATCCACTTTAAAAAGATCCCATAGTTGTAAAATATAACACCCATTACTTATTAACATGGACAATCTCACATATGAACCTCGACAGACTATTCTGCTTTCCTCACAGCAATCGATAGGCCGCTATGAAACGTTCTACACACCCACATGGCTCCTACATTGTGCAGTTTCCACGAGGTGGAAAAACGAAAAGTACTTCAGTCCGTTAATAATGAGCCACGATTAAGGGAAAATATGCACAAGTGTTTGATCTCTATATACGCGCTACAACAAATACCAGAAACACGCAACCACGAGGTTTGAACGCAAATCGCATGAATAACCGGAAACATGGTGATATGGCCGTTAATGACCGGAAATATAACGTTTAAAAATGAACCGACTGTAAAACGAAGCCTATCCCCTTTCCTGCTTACGCAAGGTGTTGTCCGCTCTCCGACACAGATAGGTTTCTCCAATCTCCACTGGGTTCTTCGCGTCCCGGTTCTGTGCGCCGTCTCCGTCTCCTCCTCCGTCGGCAACGGCCGTCGGGGGATCGGCTGAAGCCTCCTCCCTCCCTGCTCCGCCCCCGCTCTGCCGCTCCCCCGGTTGCTCACCAGGATCCACTTTGCTCTTCGCTTCTGAGGTGACTGCGGCAGCAGTGACTGTTCCAACGGTCGCCATGGCGCGTGCGTTCCACCCTACCGCTCCAAGAGGCCACAGAGAAAGAAAGAGATGGCGCGCGAGCTTCAGGGAGCTAATATGCGCATGCCGAGCCTAGTAGAGAGGACTGCGCAAGCGCTGTAGCGGGCGGGGACAAAGCTCGGGCTGTTTTCTGCCTATAGAACTATCTGCTGAGGGCGGTAGCAGAAGACTCCAGTGGCGCCAAAGAAATTACCTCCCCCTCCCCCCCCCAAAAAAAAATGGCCTGCGCGTGTCCTTCAAAAAAACAAAACGGAGGCCCTGACTACTATCATAGAGAGGATTTGACTTGTTTTTGGTCATCAACATGGCAGATATCGCAACACCATATAAAGTTTCTTAAAGAAACAGAAATAAATGAATTAGATTTGATCACGTGCCTACGGCTGATGCTCCAGCGGCCATTTTATGACACAAAAAGCATACATCGGATAACAATAGCCATGAAATTTACACAATACTTCAATAACTATTAGAATAAAATTAGGGAGAGTTAGTCAGAGTTAAAGAATTGTGCTGATCGCTGCCACACGAAACAACTTTGATTTTTATCTCGGGTTTTTAAGTCTAGGGCTGTGATAACCGCAAGTTGCCTCACGCTATTGAGAGCTTTAGAGCGACGCATGCGTGTATTTGTACTAGACTTTAAAAGGGAAAAGACTGCTTCTAATTTCAGTATTCTTGGTATACTGTTAGAGAACACCTGGAGTTTTGTCACACTAGAGTTATACCCTGATATTGCCTTTCTTTACAATGTTTAAAAACAGGTCAGGTCTAAACCAGCCTGCGGCGTCTATTCTTAGTACAATAGCTTGCAACAATAAGAAACAATAGCGGTTGCCGTTTTCAAATGCAAAACAGGGCAGGCCCTGGCACTAGGCAGATTAAACACTTAAGGCAGCAGAATTAAGAGGATGACAAGAGGACTTACTCCTGCTCCCTGCCTTTTCTTGGGCTAGCCCCTGCTGATCCCTGCCTCTTGGGCCAGCCCGACGCTTACAGTGCTGTGCAGGCCAGATCTTGTAAGCACTGGAGGAGGGAACATACGATAGCGGAAGGTTTGACTGTGTGTGTGGTGGCAGATACTCTTGAGCCAGCCTTGATGCAGGAGCTCCATCCTAGATATAACATGAGCTAGGGCAAGGATGGGGAGCCAAGGATATTTTCAAACTTCAGAAATTTTCTATCTGAACGGTTTACAATCTAATAAAGGATAAGAGAGATGGGCAGAAAAATGAAGGCCAATGGAAAAGGTAAAGCCAGGGTGAGAGGGGTGGAACTACACTGCCGCTAGGGAAGTGTGTGTGAAGAGGGGGGGGGGGGGGGGCACATATAAAGATCAAGTGATGCAGTCTTCCTGTGTCATTTCCAGAACACTCCATAATATA
The DNA here is from genome assembly GCF_902459505.1 of Geotrypetes seraphini. Classification (NCBI taxonomy): domain Eukaryota; kingdom Metazoa; phylum Chordata; class Amphibia; order Gymnophiona; family Dermophiidae; genus Geotrypetes; species Geotrypetes seraphini. The sequence goes on along the minus strand of NC_047088.1, from coordinate 103,419,137 downwards.
TCATCTGCAATTACAAAGTGTGTTTTATTTTAAATTGCTGTAAGAATGAGGCAGATATAAGGTGTTGTGGGAGTTCCATAACTCAGGCTCTTAAGAAAATTGAGTAGCCAGTGTGTAGGGTCCAAAACAATTTCTCAGGGCACAGTTAGGACCCCGTTTACAAAGCTACAGTAGCAAGTCCCACACAGCAAATGCAATGAAGCTCATTCAGTTCCCATGGGCTACATCACATTTGCTGTGCTGGTACTCGCAACTACAGCTTTGGAAAAATGGCCCTTAACTAAAATTTCCAAAATATCCATAAAAGGTGACCCTGTAATCCACAATGTGAAAAAATACCCAAAATGGACTATGACTTTATACAAAGCCAAAAAGATATCAATTGCAAAATTTCAGGTCGTTACAAAAGTCATCCAGTTCAGGGCCAATTGTTACCCTTACAGAGGAAATGGTCCATCAACATATTGGAGCTGAAAGCTATTCATCTAACACTACAGATTTTGAGAGCGCCCTGGAAAGCAAAGCCGTCAGGATTTTCTCAGACAATGCCACAGCTGTGTCTTATGTCAACAGGAGTGCCCCATTGAGAAAGGAGGCCCAATCGTTTTGCTGGTAAGAAGTCCATCTTCAGGCTCTATCAGCAACATGTAGCAGGAGTGGATAATATGCAGGTTATCTCAGCTGGCGGACCCAGGGAAGTGGTCTTTGTCCTAGAAGGCCTTCAACAGTTGCTAGGGGCATCTAACGTTCGATCTGATGATATTGGCAGCCAACAAAAAGGTCTCGGTTCTTCAGCTGAAGATTTGAGCCCAGAAGCACTAGCATCGATACCCTAATACAACCTTGGCCAGAGAAAGATCTGTTGTATGTCTTTCCCCCATGGCTGGGCTATTCACAAAATATCCACCTGGAGTTGGTAATCCTGTTTTCTCCAGAATGGCCGCGTTGGCCATGGTACGCAAATCTGCTTCAGTTACAGAGGGACAAATGTCTCAAATTGCCACTTCTTTAGCGTCTCTCCAGATCAGTACAGTTCACTGATGGGTAATAGCTCACCATGACCAGCAGGTGGAGACTGAGCCAAAACCTTTTGGCTGTAATACAAGTAGCTGTGCTTCCCCCTAATATAACCAGTCTGTTCTCAATCTCCAAGCAGATGTGGTAAGCTGTTGCCCGTCTTCCCTTAGTTAGTGTAGGGCTGTTGGAAGTTGTTTAGTGGCCTTCTTGTCTCTGTTTGGTGTCAAACAGCTTGGGGGGACCCTTTTGGGGGTCTGTCTGACCTCGGGGGTGTCACATTCGATGGATCACAAGTTGAGTCCCTCTACCCATTTCCTCCACCTCCCCAAAACATTTTTATAGAAGTACTTCAGCTTTAAGCCTTGCCACAGATACCGGCAAGGCATATGGCTTAGAGAGCCAGTGGAGTCTGTTCTGACAGAAAAAAAAAATCCTGAGGCAGTGCCGGTCTGAAGGGAGCCTTCAATTGTCTGTAATTGATTTTTTCTGTTTTAAGTTTTTTATTCATTTTTCATATAACAACAAGTGTATCACATAAATTTATACAATTTCATTGAGTACACACTTGATATTCCTTCACGCATCACTGTAAATACAACGTATCATTATATAATCCTTTACTATAATATTGAAAAAGTATATACCGTATTTTCACTCATACCGCGCACCTGTGTAAAACGCGCACACGGATATAGCGCGCGGGAAACTGTAATTTATGTAAATAAATTTTTATATACCGCGCACACCCGTATACTGCACATGCCGCCCCGACTCTCCCGTCGCCGCCCGACTCTCCTTTCGCCCGCCCCGACTCTCCTTTCGCCCGCCCCGACTCTCCTCTCCCCCTTGAAGTCCTGTCCCCACCCTGAAAGCCTGATCCCCCCCCCCCTGACATCCGATTCACCCCCCCGCAGGACCACTCACACCCCCACCCCGAAGGACCACTCGCACGCACCCCCACCCCGAAGGACCGCTCGCACACACTCGCACCCCACCCGAAGGACCGCTCGCACCCCCCCATCATGTAGAAGCTCCTACCGTTGTCCTGCTGCTTCCTCTTGGCGGTCCCAGCCCTTCTGTGAGCCCTGCGTCTGCGCTGCTTCCTCTTCCGGCGGTCCCGCCCTTTCTCTGACGTCAGAGAAAGGGCGGGACCGCCGGAAGAGGAAGCAGCGCAGACGCAGGGCTCACAGAAGGGCCGGGACCACCAAGAGGAAGCAGCAGGACAACGGTAGGAGCTTCTAAATGATGGGGGGGGTTGGGAGGCTGTGGGGGTGCGAACGGTCCTTCGGGGTGCGGGTGGGAGTGCGTGCGAGCGGTCCTTCGGGGTGGGGGTGCGAGTGCGTGCGAGCGGTCCTTCGGGGTGGGGGTGCGAGCGGTCCTGCGGGGGGGGGGGTGAATCGGACGTCGGGGGGTGGGGAACTATGTAAAAAAAAGTTGTAAAACGCGCTCACACGTATAACGCGCATGGTTATGCACGGTTTGTAAAAATCGTGTATAACGCACACGTTATATGCGTGAAAATACGGTAATACTTAATAAGTATACCAACTATTACTCAAATTATAAACCCACCCCCCTCCCCTTCCTTTGAAAATTGCATACAATACAACAAGATATAATGATAAATTATTTATATTATGAGATGAATAAAATAAACCCACCCACATCCCCTCTTATCGAATATCTTATTATGGGAAAATTGTATCATTCATTGCAAAAGTCTGTTAATGGTCCCCAAATCTTCTTAAACTTATCAATATAACTTCTTTGTGTTGCAAATGTACGCTCCATTTTATATATATGGCATACTGAATTCCACCAGAAGTTATAATTTAATTGATTTTTTATTGTTAACCGGCACTTTTCTTTAGGTCGCTTATTGCACAATGAGCACTTTTAAAGGGAAAAAGTGCTCATTCTTTAGCACCTCTCCAGACCAGTACAGCTTCACTGATGGATAATACCTCACCATGACCAGCAGGTGGAGACTGAGACAAAAACCTTTGGTTGCAATACAAGTAGCTGTGCTTCCCCCTAATCTGACCAGTCTTCTATCAGTTTCAGCAGGTGGTAAGATTTTGCTGTCTTCCCTGGGTTAGTGCTGGAATTTGCATAGTGGCCTTCTTGTTCCTGTCTGGTGCTAGACAGAGTTTGGGGGGATCCTTTCGAGGTCCGTCTGACCTCGGGGGTGTCACACTCGACGGGTCACAAGTTAAGTCTCTTCCCCCCTTCCTCCACCTCCCCATATTTTTTCTAGAGGTGCCTCAGCTGTAAGCCTTGCCACCGATACAGGCAAGGCATATAGCTTAGAGAGCCAGTGGCGTCTGTTCTGGGGAAAAAAACAAAACCTAAGGCAGTGCCAGTCTGAAGGGAGCCTTCACTGTATTGTATTGCTGTTTTATTGCTAACCGTCACTTTTTCCCTTAGCTAGGTTGCATATTGCACAATGAGCACTTTTGAAGGGAAAAAGTGCTCATTGTGCTCCAGCTGTGAGGTCAGTTTGGGCGGCCAGTGCTCACGGTGTGCTGACCACCGCGAAAGGGAATCCTCGTCGGCTTCGGGTGCTGATGTCCAGGGATCCCCTTCGTAAGTGCCTCACGCCGGCAGCTGAAAGAGGGGAAACCCCGGGCTTCCCTCGCCGCCCACTCAGGAATTCCCTCAGCCGCTGACTACTATTTTCTCGCTCCCCGTTTCAGCGGGGTACCTGCGGCTCCGCGTGGGAATCAGCCACCGTGTCATTCTCTAGTAAGAACCTAATTTCTCCTTCTTAGACTTGAAAAGAGTATCAACAACCACAGGAGAATATCCTCTCTGCTCTAAGACTACGCGCTCAAGAACCATGCCATAAGAGCAAATGGACCCGGAACCTCCAAGGACACTGGACTCGGGAAGAGGAGGTCCGGATGGTTGCTCAGCCGAAGGCTGCAACTCCTACGCAGATGCACTAGATCTGCATACCAAGATCCATAAGGCCAATCTGAATACAGAACTACATGATCTGTCAAACGATCGGTCAAATATCGTCCAAGGAGGAAAGACATACAGGAGAATCTCCCGAGGCCACGGCTGCATCATAGCATTGATCCCCTTGCTTCCGGGCTCAGTCTGCGACTGATGAAGCGATCCATTTTATTGATTCTCGTCATGGTCAGGAAGTTGAAGCGGGCCCAACCCGATGCCGCTCCAGACAGGACTCATTCGCCTGGATCTAGAATCTGTCTGCTAAAGAAGTCTGTTTGAACATTGTCTACTCCCACCACATGTGCTGCCGTCAGTGCGAGGAGGTGATGTTCTGCCTAAAGTACAAGAAGATGGGCTTCCTGAGCTAGAGGAGTGCTCCCTGGCGATTGACATAGGCTACTGCAGTTGCATTGCCAGAGAAGAGCCTGACCATTTGATCATCCAGAGTGTTCTGCAATCTCATAAGAGCTAGCCAAATGGCTCGAAGCACCAACTGGTTGAGTGACTATTTTCGCTGAGAGGGCGTCCAACTCCCCTGAACAGGAGAACGATTGCAATGGGCTCCCCAGCCCCAAAGGCTGGTATCTGATATCACCATGATCCAGAAGGCAATGTGTAGCAGTCTGCCTCCACGGAGCAATTGCTGGAGAAGCTACCAGTCCATGCTTGCTCGGGCTTCCAGAGTCCAAGGTAGACAGGTTTGCAAGGCATCCCTGTGCAGATCCCATTAAGAAAGCAAAACATGGCAGATAAGAACGTATGAGCGCCTTCATCCAAAGAACCACAGATCCCAGAAATTGAAGATAATCCCATGCTGACCGAGCTGGCCGCTTTAGTAGGGGAGAAATCTGGGCACACAGTTTCTGCCAGCAGGCTTCTGGTACATAGATACGGCCTGCAGCCGAGTTAAAGAGAACTCCCAGATATTCCAGCGACTGAGTGAGCGTCAGATGGCTCCTCTTGAAGTTGACAGTCCAGCCCAGATCCTTCTTCACCTCAAGTAAGGGTGAACTTGGAGACCCATTTTTTTTGCAGGTAAGCCGCCACTACAACCATCACCTTGGTGAAGGTCTGGGGTGCTGTCGCCAGCCCAAAAGGCAAAGCCGAGAATTGGTAATGCTGTTCCAGAACATGAAACCGCAAAAGTTGCGGTGGGCGTGAATAAAGGAAATGTGCAAATATGCTTCCGTGAGATCCAGATAGACAAGAAACTTTCTTGGGTCACTGCTGCAGTGACTGACAGCATGGCCTCCATTCAAAAAGCGTTGAACCTTGAGAGCCGCATTCATGAGCTGAAGATCCAAAATAAGCCTCCAATCTTCTGAACCCTTCTTGGGCACGAGAGTATCTGCCTGAGCCCGAGCGTTTGGGCAACATCAGCTGTATAGCTTGAATATCCTGCCACCTCTTAATGGTGGCTTGAACCTTGAGCGCTTTGACTAGGCGATCTGTAGGAGAGTCCATGAACCAATTTGGCAGAGGTCAGGCAAATTCCAGCTTGTAGTCCGACCTAAGAAAGTCCAAGACCCACTTGTCAGACATAATGCGCATCTAGGCGGGAAAAAGACTGAGAATCAGCCCCCTATCTGAAAAGGAGCATCTCTCAGCAAGGCACCATTGTGCCTCTTCAGCAGTGGGCACAGAACTGGAGGTTGAAGGCTTGGAATGCCTATAGCCATTATACCATCATCGATAGCGCTGTGAAAATATCTGCAATGTTAACGTTACTTGCATACGGTCGGGATTGCTGTGAGCCACAAAATTAAACAACCAGAACCCCAGAAGGGTCTGGGTTGGCTAACAGGCAGAGACTTAGGGCGATGGTCCATCCCAGAATCCATTAGGTCGTCCAGACCTTTGCCAAACAACTGCTCCTGAAAGGTCAGTCTTGCCTCTAAATCTGAAATCACAACAAAAATCAAGCTGAAGGATGGCAGGTGGCAACCTATACCTTGGTCAGCCCATTTCATTTATTATTTTAATTTGAATTGGGATACAAACTCTACTTCTAAGCCTAAATTGACAAAACAAAAATTTTCAACAAGAAAAAGATTAGAAGCAACTGAATTTTGGAAACTTGTAGATTTAACTCCAATTGGTAATGTCAATGAATTTCCATCAGAATGGAAAATTACATCAAACTCCATCTTAAATGAAATTTCCCCCAAACATACCATAAAAAGACGCTTAAATGATGGAAACAAATGGTATGATGTTGAATTATTAGAAATGAAACGGAGAGTAAGGCAATTTGAAAAAATATGGTTAAATCTAAATTAATTGCAGATAAAGAAATATGGCGAAAGGAGGTAGGAAATTACAAATTAAAAATAAAATAGAAACAAAAGGCCAACTATTCAATTTAGGTTGGCACTACTAACATTAACACCAAAAAATTGTTTAACTTGGTCAATAAGGTGTTTGATACGACAAAAAATTTACAAGTATCTCAAATGCCATTACCGACTGCATTAGACTGTGTTAAAACTTCTAATCATACATTGTATAAATTGATCAAATTGAATACTGTAAAATTTACTACCCTTAAATGCTGCAAATAGAGCCTGAATTATGATTGTCAAAGATTTAAATTCATAAGTGATGGGTAAAATATTAAAGGTATGAAATTTATCAACTACATAATAATAATATAAAATATCATTATACTGTGTGAATTCATAATATGAATTTATTCCAAGTAATTATTCCCTTATGAATTTAAATCTTTAACAATTTTAAATCTTTGACAATTTATACAATCTATGATTAGAAGTTTTAACACAGTCTAATGGATGTTTATGATGTACAATTAAACTATATTTCTATAAATGATACTTTTGTATTATGTAGAGCAGTGTTCTTCAACCTTTTTACACCTATGGACCGGTAGAAATAAAAGAATGATTTTGTGGACCGGCAGTTGAAAAACACTGGGCTAAGTCGTGGGCCAGACCCCGCCCATCTCTACCCAATCTCCACCCCAGACCCCGCCCCCATAATAATTATAACACTGTTTTTTCCATTCATTTTTCATAGATACACACAATATAATCTTATTAACAACACATAATGGTTAACCACAAAATTAAACTACACAAAACACACTGACAGCAGATGTAAATTCTCAATACTGACATAATTCAATCACTAAATTCAAAAATAAAATTATTCTCCCCCTACCTTTGTTATCTCCCTCCCTCTGTGCTATGCCTTACCTTCTGGCCTGCTCCCGCATGGCCATTTTATGCCGCCCTGGATGTTATCTTCAGGCCAGCTCCCTCTTCCTCACTGATGCAGTGCACAAAGCTGCGGGCAGCGGCTCCTTGCACGTCCTGTACCTCATCTGGAAGCCTTCCCTCTGACGTTGCAACGTCATTGAGAAGGCTTCCGGTTCAGGCGCAGGATGCACATAGGAGCCGCTGCCCTTGGCTTTGTGCACTGAATCAGTGCAGAAGAGGGAGCTGGCTCAAAGATAACGCCGCATTGAGCGCACCATGGGCCGGCAGTTGAAGAACACTGTTTTGGGCCTGATACACGTGCCGGCCCTGTGGACCAGCAGAAAATTTTTGTGGACCGGTGGTTGAAGAACACTGATGTAGAGCGCCTCCATGAACCCTTGAGAAAGCCTTATGCGCAAAACGGGTCCCGTCGGGGCATGCTAGAGACACTGCATTAAAACGATAAGTAAAATTAATTATTTTGTCTACTAGTCTTTATTTCTGGATGAAATAATACAGAAGTGATTTGACAAGTTACATCACATTAGGAGGCAATGAGAAGAGCCTTATCCTACATTTGCTGGATGTATGGACTTTGATGAACCTGATATCTTCATTGCTATCCTGCTGGGGAATCCACAAAGTGAGGATACTAGTTGCTGTGGTTGTTTCAATTTAAGCCTCACCTTTTTATTTTCTATATTGTTTAGTGTAGAAATCTGTCTCCCTGCCCCCCCCCCTCCCCAACACACACACACTTCCTATTGGGTCTGTGAACAACAGCGTGTCTGAGAGTTATCAGAAGTGCTCCACACTATTTCTAGTAATTCTACTGCTGGGCTTTCAAGCCCCTGTGATCATTGTATTTTTACCTTGTGAATATATTTACACATTACCAGCCAATGTGTAACTGATTTTTCCAACCTCTTCTGCCTGTATGAAGGGCTGTACACAGAACAGACCATGTCTGCAGGAGTAGAAACTCTTATTCCAGTACATCTCAACTGTAAGACTAGCTTTTCCTTAACCTGTGTTTGACTACTTTAAAGAATAATTGGATCAAGACTTTGGATCGTCACTGGTAATGTAATACTGGTTCTAGCTGCCTGTCAAGACACTTTAAGCTTATATGTTGAGGAAAGAGACAGCACAGTTACTTTCTTATAACAGGTGTTATCCGAGGACAGCAAATAGTTATTCTCACATATGGGTGGTCTCTGATGGAGCCCCGGCGTGGATGTTAAAAAAGTATAATATATCTTTAAGAGCCTCGAGCGTGTCTTTAGTGCCTATGTGTCAGCTCCTTATATCTCCCTGTAGTGTGGAAAAGCCCCATTTCAGTTCCAAACCAAGAAGAGGAGGTGGGAGGGTTGTGAGAATAACTTCCTGCTGTCTTTGGATAACACCTGTTACCAAAAAGTAACTGTGCTTTATCCAAGAACAAGAAGGCAGGGTTATTCTCACTAGAGAATGACACATGGACAGATTTTTTTTCCCCGTCCCTGCGGGAACTCATTTTCCTGTCCTGTCCCAGCAAATTCTTTTCCTGTCCCTGCCCCATTCCTCCAAGCTCTGTCCTCATCTGCACAAGCATCAAACACTTTAAAATCATAAGTGTTTGAGGCTTGTGCAGTTAAGGCAGAGCTTATAGAAATGGGGCAGGGACAGGGTCAGTGACAAAACTCGTGGGGAAAGGACAGGGAAATTGTGTTCCTGCGGGGAAAGGGACAAATTTGTTCTCGTGTTATTCTCTAATTCTCACATATGGGACTCCCTAGCTGCCAGGATCATGGCTCTGAAAAGAGGGTGTCCGCCACCCATCATGAGCCTGGTGAGAACAAGCAGGATGGGGGGGGCCTCAGCTTCAAGAGGTGATTAAATGCTGTAGAACAACTTGGCCTAAGTAGTTATCTTGGTTGGAATGTGCCTCAACGCAGTAATGAATAGTGAAGGTGTGAACAGAGGAACAGGTGGCTGCCCTACAATATCCTCAATGGGAATCGAGTGGAGATAAGCTACAGTAGTAGCCACAGCTCGAACTTTGTGTGCCATGATGCAACCATCGAGGGGCAGACCCGCCTTAGTATAGCAGAAACAGATACAGTCAGTAAGCCTTGTAGAGATGGTCCTTTTGTAAATGAAGACTCCCAATCTACTGGGATTAAAGGACAGGAACAGCTAAGTGGAGGTCCTGTGAGACTTAGTATGAGTCAAGTAGTAGATAAGAGTTTGCTTGCATTCCAAGGTATGGAGTCCAGCCTCATCGGGATGAGAGTGTGGCTTTGGGCAGAAAACAGGAAGAACAATGGAGATGAAAATCTGAGACCACCTTTGTGAGGAATCTAGGATGAGTGCGAAGACCCACTTTGTCATAGTAGAATGTCATTTAAGGATAAGACACGAGGGCTCATAGTTCACACACTCGATGTGCAGATGTGAGAGCTATGAGGAAGTAGAGAATGACACGATGGCCAAAACGGGAAGAGAAAAAAAGTAGTTGCCGCAGGTACGGGGGACAAGGCCATTCTCCTCTGACGCAACCGGAAACAGGAAGTTGCATCAGAGAAGTTGTTTCAGGCAGCCGCAAGTGACTTAATGAAAGGCTCAGGCAGCTGGGAGACAAAAAAATGAAAATCACCTCGAAGGTGAGGAGAAAGGAGGGAGGGAAATGCCCAGATGGCAGCAATCGGGAAGGAGGGGGCTCCTGAACCGCGAAGGATGCTGAAGGGAAGTGGAAAGAAAGGGGGGGGGGAGAGGGAACACGCTGCGTGGAAATGGGTAGGCCTTTGCAAAGGGCCTCAAGAAGGGCATCAAGGAAGGGCTATCAACTTTAGCCGGTCTCTTAACTTCTACAACTAGCTAATTAACCAATTGACTTCAGTCTTTCTTCAACTTTCTTCCAAGTCTTTCAACTTTCTACTTTCTACCTAACCAACAAGCAACTAAATCTTTCACACTTAACAGGCGGACCATACCAATCACTCTATCCCCAAACCATTTTAACAGGCAGACCACACTATCCTCTAACATTTAATCAGACTGACCTCACTAGCACACTAACAAGCAGGCAACCTTAACTGACAATTAACTAACTACTCTATCTCCCAGACCAAGAACTAACTAGCTACCTCTATCCCTCCAACCTCAGCACTTTCTGACAACACCTAACAGCCCCCATCCTAACAAATATTTTAAAAAAACAACAAAAAAAACCAAACCAACTTTTGTAAATGGCAGGTAGAACTAGAAGCAGCAAGACTTCTATCAAGACAGGCAGTCCAGTCACCGAAAGTACCCAGGGGATAGCTAAGGTCTTCGTACAGATGGAAGGGAAGCCAGGACGGAGGGCAGAGGTCTCTGTACAGACCGAGGCCATCCCCTCAAAGATGTCTACAGTCTACACACAGATGGAAGGAATGGATCAGCCAGATGAAAGCCTTTTGCTAGAGCTGAGGAGCCTGAGAGAGGAGGTTCAGCGCTTAAGATGTATCCGAGACGACGAGACCTTCATCGATGGAGTCATCCAGGAGCTGTCTCAGATCGCCAAACAGGAACCTGACAAGACCATCCTAGAGACACCCAAAGCATCCAAACCTGCAAACTTGAGACCAACCTTCGGAATACAGGAAGTGGCTGGGGACACTGATTCCTGGCAGCTGGTGACTTCATCCACAGGAAAACGCAGAAGACCTTATTCTGTCTCTTTCTCTCACATACAGGACAGCTCTACATTGATACCACAAATCACCCTGAGGAACAGATACCAGCTGCTACAGGAAGGTCCTGACAACGAGGAACAGGAAGTTGTTCAGCAGACGGTTCCAGTTCCGGAGTCAACAGATCGGCCCACCCCTAAGAAGCGCAGAGTGGTGGTCATCGGGGATTCGCTGCTGAGGGGCACTGAGGGTCCAATTTGTAGATCAAACCTGCAATCAAGAGAGGTCTACTGTTTGCCAGGGGCCAGGATCCGGGATGTAACTGCTTGCCTGGACAGACTCATCAAGCCCCGTGACCACTTCCCCATGATTCTCATCCATGTCGGAACCAACGACACCGCCAGGAGCACCCCGGAGAGCATACCTGAAGACTTCAGAGCCCTGGGTGAGAAGCTGAGGAGGATAGATGCGCAGGTGGTCTTCTCGATCCTCCCAGTAAGGGGCAAGGGCAGTGCCAGGGAGGATTGCATCCAGAGGGCAAATGACTGGCTGCAGGGATAGTGCAAGGATATGAACTTTGGGTTCTTGCACCAAGGAGAGGCATTGCAAGGACTACAGGGACCAGACGGGTTACATCTGACCAGAAGAGGGAAGAACGTCCTTGGACACCGTCTAGCCCGCCTACTACACAGGGCTTTAAACTAGGTAAGTTGGGGGAGGGTACGGGCACAAACAACCTACCTGGTGAGCTAAGCTGCCAATACTTTTTTGCGACTAAGGTAAGTAAACACCGATCTGGGTCAGGGGAGAGTATACACACTTTCGAGTCTGGGGTTGGCTCACATTATAATTCTGGGTCACATTGTAATTCTGGGTCTAAGGGGAGTTCACATTGTAATTCTGGGTCTAAGGGGAGTACACATTGTAATTCTGGGTCTAGGGGGAGTACATATTGTAATTCTGGGTCCAGCGAGAGAACACACATTGCAAATTGTACTAAAGGAGTTCAAGTAGCCCAAGCGGGTACACACATTTCTGAGTCTGGTATAGGAACACACTGTAGTTCTGGGTTTGGGGAGTCCGGGATAGGTGCACGTTGTAACTCTGGGTCTAGGGAAAGTACAAAACATGCGAATAATGCTAAAGGTGTCCAAGTAGCTCAAGCGGGAACATCCCCACTGAGACGTAACAAACATACAACATGGAGGGCTATGTACGTAAACGCCCACAGTCTGGGAAACAAGATCCTGGAATTAGAAACAGAAATGAGGAATGCCGACCTGGATGTGGTGGTGATATCTGAGACCTGGCTCATGGACTCCCATGGGTGGGACATGGTCATACCGGGTTACAACTTGCTTCGCCGGGACAGAGAGGGCAAAATGGGAGGAAGTGTAGCATTATATACTAAAGATGACATTAAGGTCACCAGAATCACAGATGTACACTACACTGGGGAATCCCTTTGGGTAAAAACGGGATGACCTAGATATGGAATTAATCAGAGATATAGAGAATATCACCTTGTGTGGGGATACAGTATTGTTAGGTGACTTCAACATGCCTGATGTGGATTGGGACACACTTTCCTCTGCTTCCGGGAGCAAGACTCAGGCAACTGGTGTTGGAACCAACAAGGTGTCAGGCAATACTGGACCTGATACTTACCAATGAAGAAAGTGTCACAGAGGTCTCGGAGGGCGACACATTGGCCTCCAGTGACCACAACATGGTATGGTTCAATCTCAGGAAAGGTTTCACTAAATCTACCACACTGACCAAGGTCTTCAAATTCAAGGACACAAACTTCAAAGAAATGGGAGACTTCGTTCACCAGGTGCTACAAAGCCAAGCAGAAACCGATAACGTGGAAGAAATGTGGTCGACTTTGAAAGCCACCATACAAGAAGCAACAAACCGCTATGTTAAATCAGTAAGTAAACGGCGAAGGAACAATAAGCCACAGTGGTTCTCTGCGGAGATTTCGGACCTCATCAAGGAGAAGAAAAAAGCATTCATCTCTTACAAACAATCAGGGAAACAGGACTTTAGGGAAGTCTAACTGGCCAAGTCAAAAGCCGTCAAAACAGTTAGGGAGGCCAAATTTCACATGGAGGAGTCTCTAGCGAAGAACATCCAGAAAGGAGATAAATCCTTCTTCAGGTATATCAGAGACAGAAATAAGAACTCAGGCGGGATAGTACGTCTTAGGAAACTAGACGGAGACTATGTAGAAGCGGACTCGGAAAAAGCCCAACTGTTAAATGAATACTTCTGCTCAGTCTTCACCCGCGAGGCGCCAGGACTCGGCCCTCAGCTACAGACAAGGGTTGACGCAGATGACCTGTTTAGTAATTTCGAGTTTACACCCAGCGGTGTCTACTGCGAGCTGTAAAAGCTTAAGGTTAACAAGGCAATGGGGCCTGACAACCTACACCCCAGGGTGCTCAGGGAGTTGTGTGATGTCTTGGCGGAACCGCTATCCGCGCTCTTCAATCTCTCCCTTAGTACGGGTAACGTCCCGTTGGACTGGAAAACGGCTAACGAAATTCCACTCCACAAGAAAGGCTCCAAGATGGAGACAGCAAGCTACAGACCGGTGAGTCTCACATCAATAGTGTGCAAACTAATGGAAACTCTAATCAAACGCCAATTGGATACGATCCTGAATGAGGAGAATCTACGGGATCCCCGTCAACATGGATTTACTAAGGGGAGATCCTGCCAATCCAACCTGATCAGTTTCTTTGACTGGGTGACGAGGAAGCTGGATGTTGAGGAGTCCCTGGACATCAGTATACCTGGACTTCAGTAAAGCATTCGATAGCGTACCACACCGCAGGTTGCTGAGCAAGATGAGTTCTATAGGATTGGGCGACACATTGATGAAATGGGTTGGGAACTGGCTTGGAGGTAAGCTTCAGAGGGTAGTGGTGAATGGCACCCCCTCCAAAATGACGGAGGTAATCAGTGGAGTGCCGCAGGGCTTGGTCCTGAGCCCGATCCTATTCAACATCTTTATAAGAGACTTGGGAGAAGGGCTACGAGGTAAAATAACATTATTCGCCGATGACGCCAAACTAAGCAATGTAGTGGGCAAAAGCACAATGGACATAAATTCAATGCCCGACAACATGATGCACGACCTACTTCTACTGGAGCGCTGGTCTAGGTCCTGGCAACTCAGCTTCAATGCCAAAAAATGCAAAGTCATGCACCTGGGCAGCCAAAATCCATGCAAGACTTACACCCTTAATGGCGAGATCCTAACAAGAACTGAAGCAGACCGAGACTTAGGGGTGATCGTCAGTGAGAACATGAAGACTGCCAATCAAGTGGAGCAAGCTTCATCCAAGGCAAGGCAAATCATAGGTTGCATACACAGGAGTTTCGTCAGCCGTAAGCCTGAAGTCATTATGCCGTTGTATAGATCCATGGTGAGGCCCCACCTGGAATACTGTGTGCAATTCTGGAGGCCGCATTACCGTAAGGATGTGCTGAGACTGGAGTCGGTCCAGAGAATGGCCACCCGGATGGTCTCGGGACTCAAGGATCTCCCGTACGAGGAACAGCTGGATAAGTGGCAGCTGTACTCACTCGAGGAACGCAGAGAGAGGGGTGACATGATCGAGACATTCAAGTATCTCACGGGCCGCATCGAGGTGGAAGAAGATATCTTCTTTTTCAAAGGTCCCGCAGCAACAAGGGGGCATCCATGGAAAATCAGGGGCGGGAAACTGCACGAGGACACCAGGAAATTCTTTTTCACTGAAAGGGTGTTTGATCGCTGGAATAGTCTTCCACTTCAGGTTATTGAGGCCAGCAGCGTGCCTGATTTTAAGGCCAAATGGGATAGACACGTGGGATCTATTCACAGAGATAGGTAGGGGAGGGTCATTGGGGTGGGCAGACTAGATGGGCCGTGGCCCTTATCTGCCGTCTATTTCTATGTTTCTATGGAGAGAGAAAGGGAAAAACACTGGAAAGAAGTGGAGAGAGAGGGGAAGGGAGGAACAGATGCTGCATGTTAGTGGGTAGGAGAGAGGGGAGAAGACGCTGTAGGTTTGTGGGTAGGAGAGAGAGGGGAAAAGACTCTGAAGAAGATGGGTGCCAGACCAATAGGGTGTAGGGGTGGAGGGAATGGAAGGGAAAGGCAAAGTAATAGAGCAGATGCCATATGGAAGAGGCAGAGAGAAGGCAGACAGTGGATGGAAAGAATAGAATGACGCGAAGATGAGGAAAGCAGAAACCAGACAACAAAGGTAGAAAAAAAATTTCTATTCATTAGCAAACTTATCATACAAATGGGTTATATCTCATCATGACCAGCAGGTGGAGACTGAGACAAAACTTTGGAATAGTATATAATAGCTTACTCTTCCTAATTACCTCAGTCTTTTCTCAGTCTCAATAGCAGGAATGAGTAAGTTGTACCCATCTTCCTAGGTAGGAAGATTGGAATTTGTATAGGGCTCCTAGTCCCCTTCTTGTGCAGGGCTGAACTTGAGTGGTCCCTGTTTGGGGGTCCATTCAACCTCGGGGGTGTCACACCCATCGGTTCTCGTTCTGGGTCCCTCCCTCCCTTTCCTCCACCTCCCCAACATTTTTTTAGATGAGCCTCAGCAGTAAGCTTTGCCCCCCATTTCAGGTAAGGCATACTGCTTAGAGAGCCTGTGGAGTCTGTTTAGCTTATGTGAATCATTAGGGGGGCACCAAGAGCACTCTGGTGGCGCAGAAGGCAAATCTGATCATGGTCTGGGCAGAGTCTCATCTTCTAGATATCTTGGCTTCCCACATAGCAGGAGTGGAGAATGTTCAGGTGGACTTTCTAAGTCATCACGTGCTAGATCCCGGAGAGTGGTGCCTCAGTCAAGTGGCTTTTCAGTTGATAGTGCAAGCTTGGAGTCAGCCCCTCATGGACCTAATGGCCATGAGTGGCAACGCCAAAACACCCTGCTTCTTCAGTCGTCACAGAGACGGTCAGGCTGAGGGTCTGGATGCTCTGGTTCAACCATGGCCATTGGAGGATTTGTTGTATGTGTTCCCTCTGTTGGCCATTAGTGGGCAAAGTTCTCTGCATTGTTCGTCATTCGGCCCTTTTGTTTCTGCTGGCCCCAGACTGGCCCAGTCATCCTGGTGAGGCATCTGGTGGCGGATCCTCTGCCTCTACCTCTCTCGCCCGACCTGCTGACTTAGGGTCCCATACCAATGTTCGATCCGGGTACCTTTTGTCTTACGGCTTGGCTCTTGAAAGGGAATGCCTAGGTAAAAAGGGGTATTCAGATAAAGTCATCTCAACCCTGTTGGGGTCCCGGAGACTTTCCACTTCTCGGTCTTATGTGCGAGTTTGGCGTATCTATGAGGAGTGGTGTGCTGCATGTGAAGTGGTCTCTTTTCGCACTTCTCTGCCTCACATCTTGGAGTTCTTGCAGGATGGCCTGGATAGAGGCCTTGCTTGATCTTCTCTCCGGGTTCAGCTTGCGGCCTTGCAGCCTTTCGTGGGTTGTTACGAGGTCAGCGTTTAACTGCCATTCCCGATGTTCACTTCTTGTGAGCGGCCAAATTGCTCAAACCTCCCGTGCGACCGTCTGTTCCATCTTGGGATCTTAATTTGGTCTTGTCTGTGCTGGTGCGCCCTCTTTTTGAGAGTGAGAAACTGGGGCTCTTTTCCCTGGAGAAGCGGAGGCTTAGAGGGGACATGATAGTAACTTACACGATCATGAAGGGCATAGAGAAAGTGGAGAGGGACAGATTCTTCAAACTTTTGAAAACTACAAGAATGAGAGGGCATTTGGAAAAGTTGAGAGGGGACAGATTCAGAACCAATACTAGGAAGTTCTTCTTCACCCAAAGGGTGGTGGACACCTGGAATGCGCTTCCAGAGGGTATGATAAGACAGAGTACGGTATTGGAGTTCAAGAGGGGATTGGATGATTTCCTGAAGGAAAAGGGGATAGAAGGGTATAGATAGAGAATTACTATACAGGTCCTGGACTTGATGGGCCACCGCGTGAGCGGACTGCTGGGCAAGATGGGCCCCTGGTCTGACCCAGCAGAGGCACTGCTTATGTTCTTATGTATAGTTTTATATAACCAGGAAATACACCCTTTAGCAACAGGACTCCCCAATCCCTTTTCAAATTCAGATTTCCTTAAAACTTATTTTCCTATCCCCTTACATGTCATAATATAGTTTTTCACCTGTAAGTAGGGGAAAAAAATCTCCTGCTTCCAAGTGATATTGATCCTGAAGGTCTGCGAATACTTTAACCTCTCCTTCCTCCAACAATTGGCTAAAACATCTCAGTCCTTTTAGCTCCCACTTTTTAAAAATTCCCCCCCTCCCTTCCTGGTGTAAAATCTTGCACATATAATATAGGAGAATAATGAATACTTTTTTCTTTCCCTAAAAATTTTTTCCTCACACTTTTCCATATTCCCATAGTGCATCTACTAAAAGGATTACTTAAATTCATTATTTATCTCTCCATACCCATGGTAAATATTTCAAATCTGTAATGCCCTCTGTTCCATCTAACATTCCCTGTTCTACTCTTACCCATAATTTAGGCGGGTTCGAATGCCATTCAACTATCGCTCTCAATTGAGCTGCTCTATAATAATTCTCTAAAGAAGGTATACCTAATCCTCCTTCCGCCTTAGAGTTAAACATTGCATATCTTCCATCCCTCGGACTATTTCCTCCCCAAATAAATTTCATTATCATGCAATTTTGGAATTTCTATCGGTAATAGGAATAAATACAAAAATCTGGGAAGGATCATCATCTTAAACACTTCCATACATCCTAACCATGAAATAAACATCTTATTCCACTTTTTTTAATCCCTCTGGTTATCCATTACCAATGGTGTTTAATTCTGCTGGAACAAGAGTGTCGAATCTGCACTCATAATTCATAACTAGCGAAAAGGTCCCTTTACCCATATCAAAGGCACTGATCTCTGTAGTTCCTTAACCTTTTCTATAGATACTGATATATTCATCACTTCTGTCTTAGATAAATTAGCCTTAAATCCTGACAGTTGGCCATATTCACCCATAGCATCTTTTAGGACATTCAAAGACATCTCTGAGGCCTCAACAATAGCCACAATGTTATCAGCAAACAGAGATAGTTTTTGTTCTTCACCAGCCACCTTCATGCCTTTAATCTGTTGAGATTGTCTGATTTTCTGTGCCAAGGACTCAATAGTCAACACAAAAATCAAGGGGGACAGCAGGCCCCCTGCCTTATCCCTCTCTAAAGTTCAAATGTAGGGGAATAAAGCTCATTTATTTTAACACATGCTAATGGACTATTATATAGTGTGAATATCCAATCTACGTATCTTTTTCCAAATCCCATATATCCTAGAACTGCTTCCATAAATTTCCATTCAATGCGGTCGAATGCTTTCTCAGCATCGACCGAGACTGCCACCCATTCTGTTCCTTCCTTTTTAGCCCTCCAAACCAGATCTAACACTTTCCTTATCCCATCAGCTGCCTGTCTCCCACTGATAAAACCTACTTGATATGGGTGTATAAGTGTTGGCATATTCGGTGACAATCTATCTGCAAGGACTCCTATGCACTTTCCAACAGCATTCTTATCTTTTAGTTTGTTACTCTTGTTCGGATATTGTTACTGTTTATGATTAGTTTTTCTTCGTTCTGTTTGGCTATTCGGCAGACTGAGGTAATTAGGGAGAGTAAGCTATTATGTAATATTCGAAAGTTTTGTATCAGTCTCCACCTGCTGGTCATGATGAAATATAACCCATCTGTAAGATAAGCCTATACCGGTCTGGAGAGTCTAAAAGAAAGAAAATTAGCAGGTAAGAACCTAATTTCTCCTTTCTTTTCCTTGCTTTAGGATAAAGTAGTATATTAGTTGTGTTGATAAACATGTGTAAATGACAATTGTACAGAATATTGTTTCTTTTTATACTTTAATAAAATAAGTTCAGTATAAAATTATTCGAGACTTGTGCGGATGGGATCAGATGGTTTGTGGGGATGGGGACTGAGCTCACGGGGACGGGACGGGGTGAGCTCATGGGGTTGGGACGGGATGAGCTCACGGGGATGGGGCTGAGAAGAGGACAGATTTTTTTCCCATGTCATTCTCTATAAGGAAGCTCACTATCCATGTAAGGTACTTGAGTGATGAAGACGAGTGGCTCAAAAGGAAGCTTCATCAAGGCAGAGAGAACCACATTAAGGACCCAAGGCACAGCTGGAGGCTTGATTGGTGGTCTGGTATGAAGCAAACCCTTCATGAATTTGGATACCAGCGTTGGAGAATGGTTTTCTATCTAACGGCAGATAGTAGGTGCTGATCGCGCTAAAAGTGGACTCTGATGAAGGGGTTTGCAGGCCAGAGTCAGGCAGGTGCAAGAGATAGTCAAGTACTGTTTGCAGAGAACAAGAGAGCACCACTGTGTGAAGTGAGCCCACTTGAAGCAATAGGAGCATTCCGTAGATGACTTCCTAGAGGCTTCCAGGATGGCTGATACTGGGGCAAAAATGTTTCGGCATGCAGCAGTTGGGAGAGAGGAACCACACAGTGAACAGCAAGGAGTGAAGGCTGGGATGGAGGAGGAAGGCCTTGTTCTGTGTTAGAAGCTTTGGAAATACTGGAAGGGTGATTGGTTCTCTCATCGTAAGTTGCAGAAGGAGAGGGAACCACAGTTGATGTGGCCACCTGGGTGCTATGAGTATCATGGTGGCTCGCTCCTGGTGAAGCTTGAGTAGAGTTTTCCCTATGAGCGGGAAATGAGGGATGGCATACAGGAAGTGGTGACTCTAATCAAGGAAAAAGGCATCGGACTCCAGATAGTTGGGGGGTGTAGAGTCTAGATTAGAAGAACAGAAATTTATGGTTATTGGGGGAAGCAAAAAGAAGAAAAAGAGGAAGAAATTAATAAGAACATATGCCTGGCCTCTGTTTTGCCAGAATTGGAAGAAACTGAGGCTCTTCCACATCGTGAGGAAATATAAGGAGCCAACGCACAGGTTCTTAAAGGTTTATTACACTTTTTTCAACATCTGTGCCGGAGCTCTATCAGAGATGTCACCCAAATGTGAGAATAACCCTGCCTGCTTGTCCTTGGCTAAAATGTTCTTCCACTGACCTGGTGTCTCTAATCCTATTCTCACTGTATCTACCACAGACATAGTCGGCAGAGCTGTCAAGTTAACCAGGACAGAAACTTTTTGGCCAATTCTGGTTTTGAACATAAACCCCAAAGCAGCGTGGGATTTACAGTCCCCTAATCCTACTGTAGCATGAAATGATTTTATAATTCTGCTTGGCGTTAAAATATGTAGCCTGATATAGTTAATGTTACTGAAGTTATGAATTTTGAATTTGAATTATTGCCTGACCCAATAGATAATTTGTTCTGAGGGACTTAAAATGAAAATGATATGGTTTTACAATTCTGCTTGGAATTAAAGAATATTCATTTGATGGATTTAAAAGTGAATTTCTGATGTGGTCTTTGAACCAACACAGCCATTTCTTCAGAAAGGTGTTAAATGCCCCATTCAATAGAGCACAAAAGAAAGGACTGAGCCATCACCTTCAGAAAGTGTTAAGTACACCTATTCAGATAAGACAAAAGACATGGGCCAGGATTCACTAAACCTCCAATCTGTGCACGAACCATTTCCTATTGCATGCCGGCCAACTGATTCAGTAAAGGCCTGCATACAAATGGGGACGATCGTTAATACGCTCCCCCTACCAATGGCCAGAGTGATCCCCGCTCATGCGCACACCCTGACAGTAGTGACAGGAGAAGCAGCCTCCTGTCACTGCTGTCAGGGCTCAGCCCAGCCCATAAAGCAAAAAAAAGAAAAGAAACAGATTTTTTTTTACCTTTGTTGTCTGGTCTCTGCTTTCCTCATTCAGTTCCTTCCATCCACTGTCTGCCTTCTCTCTGCCTCTTCTATATACTCTATTACTGTGCCTCCCCTTTTCATCTCTCCCTCCACCCCACCCCCCACCCCCGGTCTTGCACTCACCTTCTTCCCTCTGCTCATCCCATAGTCTGGCATCTCTGTCTTCTTAATTTCCACCTTTCCTTCCCTCTCTAAGGTGGTTTTTAGCATCTTTCTGCTCCTTTCCTCCCCTCAGATCTGGTATCTGTCTCTTAATGCCAGCATATGCCTTTTTTTTCTTTATCCCCTCCTTCCATCTAGTTCCCTTCAGTGTTTGTTCCACTCTCTACTACCCACTTTCCTTCAGCATCTTCTCCCCTCTCTCTCTTCCCCATTTTCCTTCAGCGTCTTCTCCCCACTGTCTTCTCCGTTTCACTTCATCGTCTTCTCCCCACTCTCTCTTCCCCATTTCCCTTCAGTGCCTGTTTGTCTCCACCACCACCACCCTCTCTCCACCCCCTTTCAGCACACCTTTCACACGGTCCAGCAACTCGTCCCTCACGCTCGCCACGGTTCGAGCATCTCCCTCCCTTGTGACATCAGGGCACTGTGGAGGAGGAGTCAAGAAGGTGGAGGGCAAGGTCAGTTCCATGCTGCTCTAGGCGGTAAGAGCTGTTCTCAGGGAGTTGTAAATGCAGGGTCCCCCTCTCCCCCCCACCCGTAGCAACAAAACTCTTTATCACTCTTGCATACACAGTAATGAGACTCAAAATTTTACCATTACCGCATCCCCATCCCCGTTTCATTCTGTGCTCTTCAGTTTTAAATATTGATCTTTTCCTCTGTGTTATAGCTTCCTAATGTCCCTCCAAGAATCAGGTTACTGCAACAAGGGGTCACACATCTCCCTCCCTCCCTTTCCCTTGCCTTTGTGGCGATTTTTAATTTTCTTTCTACAAGCAGCCGGAGCCTTGAAGTTGCGTGCGGCTGCTGGAAACTTTTCCTCTGACACAACTTCCTGTTTCCGGTTGCGTCAGAGGAGAACTTTCTGGCAACCACACCGACTTCAAGGCTCTGGCTGCTTATAGAAAGAAAATTAAAAATCTCCACAAAGGTAAAGGGAAGAAAGGGAGGAAGATGCCCGGATGGATGGCTGCGATCGGATGGTGATCATTAGGAAGGAGGGAGGGGACTGCTGGACCACGCAAACGGTGACCGCGGAGACAAGGCCATTCACCATGCCACGGGGTGGTGAATGGCCTTGTCCCCATACCTGCAATGACCACTTTTTTCCCACCGTTTTGGCGGGTTACCCGCAGCTAGCCGTGGCTAACAGCCACCGTGTCATTCTCTAATGCAGGCCATAGTATGGGAGATAACTGTGTTGGGTCCGCTGGAAAACAGTGATCATAACACGATCAAATTTGAGCTGATAACTGGAGTGATGTTGCTAAAGAAATCTACTGTAGTGGCAATTAATTTTTGCAAAAGCAACTATGATAACATCTGAACCAATGATGGATACAATTACCTGAGAGGGGTCTTGGGCGTCTGAACCAATCAGGGCCTTAGCTCCTCCCAGTGCATTACACGGTTCACTGGGGAGGGGAAGGCCCATCATTTTCTAAGTGAGAGCCTCAGAGCTGGAGGGACTGTGCATCCGTCCAGCTCCCGTCTACCAAAAAGGAAAATGATTAAAAAGCTAAAAGGGTCTGTGGCAAAGGTCAGAAATGTATACCAAGGCCCTGATTCTCCAAAGTGCATCCCGATTTTAGGCGTCCTACAGCTGTCTAATCAGCCAATCGGGATGCACGTTTTTTTTAAAAAAATGCTCCCCAGGCAAGCCTGAAGGCGCCTCCGGTAGCCTAGGGAGACCCGCAAGATGCCTAAGCTCGTCTAAGGGCCTTAGGCGGGCCTTAGGCTGAACCTAGGCGGCCCTACGCGTCTCCCTAGTAGAGGAGAAGCTTAAAATGTAGGCCAGCAAAATGCTGGCCTACATTGTAAGTAGACGCGGCCGCTATACTTATCGTGGCAAGGGATCTCTCTGCCGCTATAAGTATAGCAGGCCGCGGCCCCCTGACCAGGAGGGTGCCCAAACCCTCTGCCCGAAGACGCACCCCCCCCCCCGACATTACCGATCTCCCCCCCGACAATATCGATAGCTGGCAGGAGGGTGCCCAATCCCTCCTGCCCGAAGACGCCCCCCCCCCGACCGCCCCCCCCTGACATTACCGATCTCCCCCCCGACAATATCGATAGCTGGCAGGAGGGTGCCCAATCCCTCTGCCCGAAGACGCACCCCCCCGACACTACCGACCGCCCCCCCCCCCGACAATATCGATAGCTGGCAGGAGGGTGCCCAATCCCTCCTGCCCGAAGACGCACCCCCCCGGCGCTAACAACCCCCAAACCACTCCACCAAACCTGTTCTTAGAAGGGTCTTGCACGTCTTGAGCCGGCAGGCACGCCTCATCGAAATGAAGCGGGCCCGCCCCTTCCCGGCCCATCCCGCCGAAGCCTAAGGCCTGATTGGTCCAGGCTTCTAGAGCCTGGGCCAATCAGGCCTTAGGCTTCGGCGGGATGGGCCGGGAAGGGGCGGGCCCGCTTCATTTCGACGAGGCGTGCCTGCCGGCTCAAGACGTGCAAGACCCTTCTAAGAACAGGTTTGGTGGAGTGGGGGTTAGCGCCGGGGGGGGGGTGCGTCTTCGGGCAGGAGGGATTGGGCACCCTCCTGCCAGCTATCGATATTGTCGGGGGGGGAGATCGGTAATGTCGGGGGGGCAGTCGGTAGTGGGGGGGTGCGTCTTCGGGCAGGAGGGATTGGGCACCCTTCTGCCAGCTATCGATATTGTCGGGGGGGATCGGTAATGTCGGGGGGGCAGTCGGTAGTGGGGGGGTGCGTCTTCGGGCAGGAGGGATTGGGCACCCTCCTGCCAGCTATCGATATTGTCGGGGGGGAGATCGGTAATGTCGGGGGGGGGTCGGTAGTGTCGGGGGGATGCGTCTTCGGGCAGGAGGGATTGGGCACCCTCCTGCCAGCTATCGATATTGTCGGGGGGGGGGCGGTCGGTAATGTCGGGGGGGCAGTCGGTAGTGGGGGGGTGCGTCTTCGGGCAGGAGGGATTGGGCACCCTCCTGCCAGCTATCGATATTGTCGGGGGGGATCGGTAATGTCGGGGGGGCGGTCGGTAGTGGGGGGGGTGCGTCTTCGGGCAGAGGGTTTGGGCACCCTCCTGGTCAGGGGGCCGCAGCCCGCTATACTTATAGCGGCAGAGAGATCCCTTGCCGCGATAAGTGTAGCAGGCCGTGTCTAATCTAACCCGTTTCTCTAACCCGCGTCTGTAACATGGACGCCGGTTACAGAATCGGGGTTTAGTTTAGGCCGATTCTGAATAGGATGCCTCTCCCGGGCGTCCTATTCAGAATCAGGGCCTAGGTGTCTTGCGGGCCTTGCCTTCAATATAGGCGGCCTGCCTGGGGAGCATTTTTTTTTTTTAAACGTGCATCCCGATTGGCTGATTAGACAGCTGTAGGACGCTTACAGCTGCCTAAAATCGGGACGCACTTTTAGAGAATCAGGCCCCAAGTGTGGATGTTGTTTAAAAATAATATTGTGGAAGCCCAGACCAGTTGTATTCCACGTATTAAAAAAGCGGAAAGAAAAGAAAACGAGAGCTGGCGTGATTAAAAGGGGAAGTGAAAGAGGCTATTACAGCCAATAAAACATCCATTAAATAATTGAAAAAGGATCCCGGTGAAGAAAATAAGAAGAGACATAAGCACTGGCAAAGCACTGATAAAGAAAGCTAAAGAAGAATATGAAGAACAACTTGCCAAAGAGGCAAAAACTCATAGTAACAATTTTTTTTAGATACAGTATATCAAAAGCAGAAAACCTGTGAGGGAATTCGTGGGAACATAAGAATTGCTGCTGCTGGGTCAGACCAGTGGTCCATCGTGCCCAGTAGTCCACTCACGCGGTGGCCCTTAGGTCAAAGACCAGTGCCCTGAGATTAGCCTTACCTGCAAACATTCTGGTACAGCAGGAACTTGTCTAACTTTGTCTTGAATCCCTGGAGGGTGTTTTCCCCTATAACAGCCTCCGGAAGAGCGTTCCAGTTTTCTACCACTCTCTGGGTGAAGAACTTCCTTACGTTTGTATGGAATCTATCCCCTTTTAACTTTAGAGAATGCCTTCTCGTTCTCTCTACCTTAGAGAGGGTGAACAACCTGTCTTTATCTACTAAGTCTATTCCCTTCATTATCTTGGATGATCAAGAAGTAAAATGTGCGCTCAGGGAGGATAAGGCCATAGCAGAGACTGAATGATTTCTTTGCGTCGGTCTTTATGGATGAAGATGTAAGAAATCCACACATTCCAATCTGTGCCGTTACTTCCTTTTCCTCAATACCGATGTGTTTCACCAAACAATGCTTCATCAGGAGGAAGACAAATAAATAAGCTAAAAATAAAAAAATGATAAAAAAGTATATGAATTAATTTTGATTATAGTATAATGAAGTTTTTGCTATAATTTAATAAAATTAACATTATATAATTTAATAGCAAGAAGATTTGGGTAACTGTTTGACACGAAGATTCATAGACTTTTTATCATTTTTTATTTTCAGCTTACTTATTTGTCTTTCTCCTGATGAAGCATTGTTTGGTGAAACACGATCGGTGTTGAGGAAGAGGAAGTAACGGTGCAGATTGGAATGTGTGGATTATTATGGTGGATTTGATTTTTCACTTCAATACAGTTTTTCTTTATTTTTGGAGGGACTTAGTGTCACAGGAGCACCTGAACTGTTTGATTTCAAACCAGCAACAATGATTACAGAGGGGGTTCTTTAACCTTTGTCTTCAACCTTATGCACCTGAATCCTGATATTGATGTTTATCAATCGAAGCTAAGTACTTATTTTTTTATTAGCTGTTATTTCAATATACCAACATATAATATATCAATATCAAATCTTTCAAGCAATAATTAATTAGGTAGGCAGGTAGGAGGGTGCAATGATGGAAAGATATAATATCATTGTTATACAACACTGCTGTGTTTGAATGATATCACAAACTGAGCACTCATTTAACAATAATATATGGTTTATTATTTTTTGAATTTTTAACTTGGTTAATAATTGTTTGAATTTTTTTTTATTTTTGCTAGTTTTAAACATCCATAATCTGCTGTTGAGACAGACATGGGAGAAGCCACTACTTGTCCTGGATTTGTGGTATGGAATGCTACTACTATTTGCGTTTTTGCCAGGTACTTGTGACTTGGATTGGCCTCCGTGAAGACGGGATAGTGGACTAAATGGACCAATGGTCTGATCCAGTAAGGTTATTCTTATGTCTCAATTCTTGAAACGGAGCACTTAGGAAGCTGTGTAGTTTAGACAAACTGATCCAGTCCTAGCTTTGTTTAACCACATACTACCACGGAAAACGAGCAACAAATCACAAAATGTTTTCCAAAACTAACAGTAAGCAACTAGCTCCGTTTGCTATCTAAACGCGGCTACGTCGCTCTACGGTAGAAATGTAGTATGTTACGCATGCGCAGCATTTGCTTTCCTTCAGATTAATGAAGCGTAGCCTTCTATAATGCTCACAGGAGGGGTGGGCGGTGCATTATGACGTCATCTTTTCATTTCCAGTTTCACGGGGTTACAAAACAAACGGAGGCGAGCGCAGAGTTGTATACATTTTCGTCGTCGAGGTTGCCCGTTAGATTAGGAGGCGTACAGTAGTACACATTGAACGCCATTATGGACAACGTGGAGACATTAGAAGCCGACGAGCTTCGGCCACAGGAAGTGGAGCCACCAGAGCATCCAGGGGAAGAGGAGGAGGAAGAGGAGGCCCAAGTCGAGCCCCCGGGAGGAGCTGCCATCGCTGTTACCCTGGACGGAGGAGGGGCTGGAGTTCAGAGCCGAGACGCTGAGGGACCGGTAGAGATCGGAGAGACCTACTTGTGCCGGAGAGCGGACAGTACCTGGCGTAAGAAGCAAGAGGGATGATTATAGTCGATCTGACAAAAGGCCTTCGAGGTTTCTAGGCCAACTCTTAGTGATCAGAAATTGTGTTTTTTGGTTGGAGTTGTTTTTTTTTTTTTTTTGGGGGGGGGGGTAGACTGCCCTAGTATCTGAAGCTTTTTTCTTCTGATGCGGAAGTCGAGGCTCCCAATCCATTTAATATGACAGTACAGTATATCAGAATTAGCGTTACTGCCAGGCTCTGGGGTCCCAAGCCGCGTGCAAGTTGTGGTTTGCGAACCCCCTGTGGTAGGGACAGTGGAAGCAGTTGGTTGGAAAAGTCAAGCAAACTATCCGCAGCCCTACACATCTCCTCTCTAGTAACTGATGATATGTTAGGCAAATAAGGCTATTTTATGTGATATATACTAGGGGTGTTAAATATTTTTTTTCTACCTCAGTAGGAAAGAAAAGAGTTTTAAACAAATTTGTATTTTATTTTTATAGTCCCCTGATAGCTCCATACACTTCATCCATTTTTCCTGCAATGACTTTAACCCCTTTGTAAATAATTTTTCTTTTGACCTTCAAACCAGGATATCACAGGTTCCTTGAAGTTTTCATCACTTGTACCCGTTGTCCATTTAGTGATTTCTTCAAAACTCGGAACAGGAAATAACAACATAACTTAAAAATGTATTTCTGAATCACAGTACCTTACAGTTCAATGCAATGTACAATAAGAAGTAACTGAACAATATCAGTAAATTACAATTTGATTACATATTACTTTTAAAAATCACAAAAATTTAAACATGTTTACAAAACAGGTCTTTAACCCCCTACCCCCTTTTTTTTTTAACAAAACTGCAAAAGTGATTTTTAGCATGCTGAATGCTCTGTGCTGCTGCTGCTCAGAGTTCCTATGAGCACAAGGAGCAGTGCAGACCATTCAGTAGGTTAGTAAAGGCGGGGGGGGGGGGGGGTTAAAGCCTTGTGAAATCCATATAAGTAGACTTTTTAACAAGTGGACCAACCTCAGAATCCCAGTGAGCTGCTTGATAAGACAATTATCAATTTATAAATCTTAATTAGGAACAACCTTTAACTGCAAGAAACAATGGGATAGATGCACTAAAGTCAGTCTATAATACTGACTGGATCATTGTTGGCTCAGTGAGCAATTGAGACATGCGCAGAACCCTAACAGCAGTGATAGGGGAAGCAGCCTCCTGTCACTGCTGTTAAGGCTTCTTTTTTTTTTTTTTTTTTTTTTTTGAATAGCACGGATGTTGTGCATGTGCACAATCTGCCCTATTAAGAAAATAAGCTTCCCACGCTGATGGCCCTCCATAACAACCGACAACCCCCTCCCCCCCCCAATCCCGGCAGTGAAAATGGCAGGAGGGATGCCTACTCCCTCCTGCCTGGCCAAATACCGCCATGCCGCCCCCCCTCCCCGGTCCTGGACCCCTGCGTCGCCCCCCAAACCATAACCTCCCCTTCCTCCTAAAAGAAAAAGGCAGGAGGGATGCCCAACGGATGCTCCCCCAAACTCCCCCCACCTTTTTGGTAGACGGGAGCTGGAGGGATGCACAGTCCCTCCAGCTCTGAGGCTCTCACTTAGAAAATGATGGGCCTTCCCCTCCCCAGTGAACCGTGTGATGCGCTGGGAGGAGCCTAAGGCCCTGATTGGTTCAGACGCCCAAGACCCCTCTCATGTAATTGTATCCATCATTGGTTCAGATGCCCAAGGGGAGGGGCCTTGGGCATCTGAACCAATCAGGGCCTTAGGCTCCTCCCTCTGTATCCCATGTGATGCATGGGGAGAGGCCTAAGGTCTGAGCAAATCATTTTTCCCTCTCTGTCCCGGCAGGCTCACAATCTATCTAACGTACCTGGGGCAATGGGGGGATTAAGTGACTTGCCCAGGGTCACAAGGAGCAGCATGGGTTTGAACCCACAACCTCAGGGTACTGAGGCTGTAGCTTTAACCACTATGGTGGGGATGCCTTTAAATCCATGCCTTTTATTTTCTCATATGTAGACTCAGCAGAAGTTATCCAGTCACGGCTGAATGAGCAAGAGGGTCGTGAAGAGTTCTATGTGCACTATGTGGGCTGTAAGTATTGTATGCTTCCTGATTATTTATGTAATTATGAATTTGTAAACTTGTGACCAGTTTTTAAAAAATTGGCAGTAGTATCTGAGTATATAGCTTGGTGTTTGTGCCCAATTCCCTGTAATGCCTTACTCCTCCTTTTTGTTGACTGTTTGATCTCACTTCCTTAGTTAACCGCCGCCTGGATGAGTGGGTGGATAAGAACCGTCTGGCACTGACCAAAACAGTGAAGGATGCCGTCCAAAAGAACACGGACCAGTACCTGAATGAACTTTCGGAGCAGCCTGAAAGAAAGATCACACGCAACCAGAAGCGAAAGCATGATGAAATCAATCATGTGCAGAAGGTAACAGTAGATCTTTGTTTTGTGAACATAGTAGTCCATTATTTCTTATTCATATATTCTAAACTTTATTGCCTTGGGTACAAACTCAGATTCTGAGCTCTCAAAGGATATGGAAATAGCTACTATACTTGAATGTAACTTATGAGTACCTTGAGCTACAACTGCAACAAGTGTGAGCTAAAACCAAATAAATATTAAATGTATTAATGGCTTACTGTTGATGTTTAGGAATAAAAAGGAAATGCAGAATTTAACATGGTTACCTGTCCTCAGGAGTGTTGTAGAAGGCTTTATTAAAGGCCAGGCTGTCTGATTATAAAAAAGTTTTTATCATAATATGTTCTTGATAGGGCTGCGCATTGATTAAAAAGTTTAATCGCAAGACTAATTACATAAACAGTCATTGTTTTATTTTTTGGTATTTTGTTAGACTCTCACCATGTGATAGGTTAACTCTTTCCCACCCCCCAATACTATGCAGCATTTCCTCTATTTAACTTCTCACCCCCTCCCCACCAGTCTTGAAGGACCCCTCTGCTCTTGTATGTGTATGACTCTCTTCCTACCTATTGCCCAAGATTGCTTCATCTTGCTGTCCCCCCACCATGCCATATATATTGTCTCTATCTCTATATTTTCTATCTGAATATGTTCAGTGGGATTCCTTTCATTATTTAATTGTTATATTGTAAACCGCTTAGGTCAGTAAAATGTGGGAACAGTATATCAAAATATTAATAAACATAATCATGTATCTCCACCACCCTTATCATCTTATGTTGCTCTGTCTGGAAGGAGGAGAGGAAAGAGAGACAGTCACTCAGATTACTTGATCTCCTGCTCCTATACCAAGCCTGCTACTTCTCATGGTCTGCATGGCAGCTGTGATAGACAACAAGAAGGCAGGTGTTGGGACATGCTGCTTTTAGCTCTGCTGGATCCAGAAACAGGAAGTTAACTCAGAGCTTGATATAACATCTTGTTTTTTGGACTAGAAAAGCCAGTGGTGGTGCATACAGGAGAATGCTGCTTGCTGCTGTTGTCCACACAGTGCAGATCTGCAGAAGCAGGAGACTAATAAGTGAGTGAGCAGGAGGGGGAATGGAAAAAGACATGACGGGGTAATGCAGGATATGTGAGGTGGGGAGAGAGGGCAATACTGGATGATTGGGGGCAGGGTGACAGAGGGATAATGCCGTTATCACATTAACATGTTAAACATACAGCCCTAATACTTGACAATTTTTAAAGATCACTTTAAATGTTGTATCCCTTCCCTGTTTCAACAGACCTATGCAGAGATGGACCCTACCACTGCTGCCTTGGAGAAAGAGCATGAAGCTGTAAGTATTCTGCACCTAGTTATACTTTGAATAAAAATTAATTTATTACTTTAATTATCATATTCTACTCTACAAGTTCAGTTTACACACCTCTGAGGGAAAAAAGTGCTTAAAGCTTTCTATTTCTGCCACAAATATTTCAGTGCTGTAGAACTTGACCCTTGGTTGGTTTAAACCCGGTTGTGAGCGTTTCTTCTTTGTTTCTTTACTGCAAGGTTTATGGGATATAAGTTGAGTGTTTTTTTTTAATGCCGATGACTAATTGTATGGCAACACCACACTCTTTGGACTAAACAGCGTCCCGATTGTAGGTGGCCAACTGCTGCCTAACCAGCCAATCGGAATGCATGTTTTAAAAAACCCCAAACTTCCCAAGGCAGGCCGCCTCCACTGGGAGCCTAGGGAGGCGCGTAGGCCCGCCTAAGCTTGCCTAAGGCTAGACATAGGCGTGCCTTAGCCCAGAAGTAGCCTTAGGCGGCCCTATGCACCTCCCTAGGCCAGCGGAAGACATGTACAATATAGGCCAGCAAAATGCTGGCCTACATTGTAAGCAAATGTGGTTGATGAGCTTATCTTGGCAAAGGATCTCTCTGCTATGATATGTTTAGCACCTGTGTCATCGTCCCCCCCAAAAAAAAAAACATTGCTGGCAAGTGGGATACACTGGGAGTGACCTAAGATTCCGATTGGCCAGATCTCTTAGGTCACCCCCTATGGGCATCCCTCCTGCCGATGATTGGTGGGGGGTTACGTCAGGAGGAACTGGGCATCCCTCCTGCCAGCGATGTACAGGGGTTCCAGCAGGAGGGACTGGGCATCCCTCCTGTTCGTGATCTTCGGGGGGGATGGGTTGCCGCTAAATTTATTGCGGTAGGGAGATCCCTTGCCGCAATAAGCTCAGTAGAAACCCAATTTTCTAACTGGCGCCTGTGACATGGATGCCGGTTAGAGAATCGGGTTATTAGGCAGGCTTAAGGGCGATTGTCAATAGGACACCCATATGCGATTCTCAAAAGCCGGTTAGGCGGTTTCTGAGACTGGGTGTCCTTTACAGAATCCGGCCCTTTGTATCAATGATAGTCACTTTATTCTGAGGCTTTTTTTCTCCACCCAGATGTATTTGCATCATTGTTTGTCATTTGCTTACTCGATGGTTTTATTCCCTTTCAACAGTATAAATCGTTTATTTTTATAACTTTAACAGGATCCCCATAGGCCTGCTTCCAAGTTCTTCTTGCTCCAAAGGAAGGCCTTGGAGCAAGCTTGTGGGGATCCTTTTGAGGCTGCCTATGCTCTGAACTCGTCCTTTAATCTAAGGTCTGATTGGCCCAGGCTCTAAGGCGCCTGGGCCAATCAGGCCTTAGACTTAGTGGGGATGGGCGGACCCGCTATGCCTAAGGCCTGATTGGTCCAGGCTTCTAGAGCCTGGGCCAATCAGGCCTTAGGCTTCGGAAGGATGAGCCGGGAAGGGGTGGGCCCGCCTCATTTCGACCAGACGGGCCTGCCGGCAGGATGGGCAAGTCCCGTCTGGCCAACAAGGAAAGGTTAGTTTGGTTGGGGGGAAGTTTGAGGGCTGTTAGCGCGGGGAGGGGGTGCGTCTTCCGGCAGGAGGGATTGGGCACCCTCCTGCCAGCGGTCGGTAGTGTCGGGGGGGGGGGGCATCTTCTAGCAGGAGGGATTGGGCACCCTCCTGCCAGCGATCAGTAGTGTCGGGGGGGGTGGGCGGTCGGTAGTGTCGGGGGGGGCATCTTCTGGCAGGAGGGATTGGGCACCCTCCTACCAGCGATCGGTAGTGTCGGGGGGGGGGGGGCGGTCGGTAGTGTCGGAGGGGCATCTTCTGGCAGGAGGGATTGGGCACCCTCCTGCCAGCGATCGGTAGTGTCGGGGGGGAGGGGCGGTATACTTATAGCAGGAGGGATTGGGCACCCTAGGTTCGCCTAAGGCGAGCTTAGGTGTCTTGCGGGCCTCGCCTTCAATATAGAAAGCCTGCCTGGGGAGCATTTTTTTAAAAAAACGTGCATCCCGATTGGCTGATTAGACAGCTGTAGGACGCCTACAGCTGCCTAAAATCGGGACGCACTATGTAGAATCAGGGCCTTTGAGCATTGGGTAGTTCATGACCCACCAATGTTGGTTTGGGCTGGGAAGCCACTAAGATAAGTGTTGCTGTTCTTCAATATATATACAGATATACCGATGAATTAATTGAGCTTAGGTTGGACTTTACAATTAAATTTACAGACATACTGATGAATTGAATGAATTGATTTTAGGTTTGCACATTACAATTAAATTAATAATACAATTTTTAATCAATTAAATAAGATAGGTTTGAACTCTTTTCCCCCCTTTGGCTTCTCTCTCCTTCTGCCTCTCTCCGCAACTGCTTTTCTTCTCTCTCTGCTCAGATCAACTCTGCTCCATTGGCCCCTCCCCTTTTAAGGCGGAGCTTTGGTGGTCGACATTGGGGATGGGCGGAGTTAACTCTTTCCGATTCCCCTCTTGGTCTCCTGCCTCTGCTTCTCTCTCCTGCTCTTTTTTCCCCCCCTTTGGCTTCTCTCTCCCTCTGCCTCTCTCCGCAACTGCTTTTCTCCTGCTCCTGTCCATTTTGATAATTTATATCTGCAGTCTATATTTTGCACTATGGCCCCCTTTTACTAAACCGCAGTAGCAGATTTTAGCGCAGGGAGCCTATGAGCATCGAGAGCAGTGCAGGGCATTCAGCACAGCTCCCTGTGTTAAAAAATGGTAGGGGGTATATTTTTGTCTATTTTTGTATAGTTGTTACTGAGGTGCCTATTTTAAAGTCATCTGCCTTGACCTCTTTGAAAAAAAAACCCTGAATATAAATGATGAATATTTTCTCTGTGTACAGTGTGCTTTTGTGTTTTTTTAAATTTTATTGTTGGTAGATCATTTTGACTTTTTCATTTTAAAAGTAGCTCACAAGCAAAAAAAAGTGTGGGCACCCGTGCGCTAGGTGTTCAATCCCAAAATACAGTCCAGGTGTTGCAGAAATTCACTTCTTTTCTGAACACATGCTCCACCACCTTAGCTTGAGAGTAAGCAAACAACCTTAGTTTTAATTTCTGCAAGCAATCTGAGCAGAAGTCTTTTGCTGTTGCTCTGCTTCTGTTTCTTATTTTTTTGCTTAAAGTTAATTTTTTGGTGGACTTCAGTGCCTTGAGACCCCTCCCCTGTAGTCTCCTGTCAGAAAAAAGGATGAAGTCCTGCAGAGCTGGATTGTAGCTTCACAGAGAAACTCTGGTGGATCTGTTGAGCCTGACTGCTGTGTGCCATCCTCTTCATGGGTCCTTTCCCACGGAAGTCTGCTGGCTGATGACTCTCATAGGTTTCAAGGCGCAGGATGCCTTTCCCGCCCTCAACTGTATGGCAGAGGATCCGTGGGGGCGGAGGTTGTAGTTGGTCTCTGGCCGGCTGGCAGTCCGAAGATCTTCATTCCTGTGCATTTAGAGCTGTTTCTGAGGCAAGAAGTCCTTTTTCTCTGCTTTAAAAACGCTGACAGATAAAGGCACTACAGAGACTGTGAGTACCTCCATTATTTCCTATGGGAACTTCGGGGGTGGCCTGTGGATCGATTTAAACTTCATTTTTCAGTTTCTGTGGGTAGGGTTCAGGTCTCACACCTCCCCAGGCCCCAGATTGCTATTTTTTATTTTTTGTTTATTTTTGCTGTTTTTGATGTGAATTCGTGATGTTGGTCATCTTAGATTATTTTTTTTTTTTTGCAATCTTAAATTTTGCAATCTTAAATTTTGCAATATTAAATTTTCTGGAAAATACAATAAAGTACAATAGTGCAGCACAGAAGCAAAGCTGCCATATACAACAAAACATACAGCACAGTGTCACAAAGGTCTAAGTAACTTTCCATCCCTGCACCCATCCCCCCCATCCCAGGAATGTGAGGGAAAAAGACAATAAAAACTCAAGTCAGGGACAACCAAGTAAGACCTGGCTGCGTGCATGTGGAGTTAACTGCCAAATAGTAAGCAATACTCGTCCCTATTTAGTATCCCAGTCAGACAGGTGCATGGTTTCCATAGTCAAGAGGTGTAACATACGTGAGCGCCAGTGGCCAAAAGTAGGACTCGGGGGACCTACCCAAAGAAAAAGAAGAACCTTCAGGCCCGAGAGAATCGCCTGTCAAAGAAAACCCTTAAAGCCTCTGGGTATAGGATGTTGAAGGTCAAAAAGCCAAAACAGACTATAACTATTACAGTGCCATCTGGTTTGTCACATACAGCCAACCCTGTAGAAGATAGTAAACCAGAAATTTCGCACCAGGGGACAGTCCCAAAACATATGTGACAGGGTGGCTTTAGGGTAACCACACTTTGGGCAAGAGCTCGCAGAGACGAGTGTTACTCTGTATGTTCCAAAAAGTTGATTCTGATTACTCCACAAAAGGAAAACCAACAGAAACAAAAAAACTTGTGGAGAATAGATGTCCAAAATGTAGGCTTTATTTAAACATCCAATAATCCACATAAAAATGTCTTAGGGCTTGACACACTGGAAACATATGGACATAACACGGTCCGTGTTTCGACACTATTGCCTTCTTCAGAGGTCCCTATAGGTCCTATGAGCAGGCTTGTGAATTAAATACTAAAGGGAAATGGAAAATCTCTGCGCTGATGAGATATACTCAAAAAAACAGGAATAAATGAGGCGCTATGTACAACCTACAAAGAAATTTATAGCCCATTTCAAAATAGGAAATGTCAGGCAAAAGGCCATGAAGCAATTTCAGGAAGTGTTGTATATGAGATCCCTGCAACTTAATCTTCAATTCAGTATTCCAAGCCTAGGCCACCTTAGTATAATTGAAAGAAAGAGAAAATTCCAACATTGAATGGTGAAAATATTTAAGGGGTATCAGCTGGGCATCTAACCAATAAACATCGGACAGGTTTTCATATACTGTAGCAAGCAGCGCCGAGGAAGGCAAAGAAGTCGCATAGTGTCTGAGTTGGAGGTAAGAAAATACATCTAATCTACTCCAACCGTAAGCAGTGCGCAACTGGGAAAGTGTTGGTGGAGTGCCCTCATCAGTAAGGATCTGATACAAATAGGAAATGTTTCCACTCCTATCCGCCAGAAATCCGGCAGCTGTCATACCTGGTAGAAAGGAGCCATTTCCACAAATGAGCATGAGAGGTGTAGTCTGAAAATCTTTTTTTTTAATTAATTTTTTTTCATATAACAACAAGTGTATCATAAAAATTCATACAATTACCTTAAGTATACACTTGATATCTCTATAACATATTGTACATACAACATATCTTATATAATCTAATTTCAACTGAGCACACACTTGTCGCCAGGTGAATCTCAAGGGAGCAAGAAAAAATAATAGGGGTTCCCCAGGACAGCAGCCACAACTCGAGGGGTATGCAAGAGATAACGGAAATGATAGATTTCCAAAACTTTAATTCTACCAGAGTCCATGAAAAGTAAGATGTAGAGAAAAACCAATCATGGATATGCTGCATGTGACAGGCCTCTACAAATCTCCAAAAAGGCAACATTCCCAATCCATCAGCAAAGCCAACAGGCGCAAAGGAAGACAGGGAAAGCCGCCAGTCGACCGAGAGAGAGAGTCGATGGTTTGGAAACCGGTATACCCAGAGGATACTGTGCAGGAAGATAGAGGAGAAGATTCACCGGATCACAGGCAAGACAGATCGAAAGGGACACAAGAGGGAAGGAAATGCAAGAAAGGAACAGGCCGCAAACTCAAGTGTATATACATGAACGCAAGGAGCCTAAGGAATAAGATGGGTGAATTAGAAGCTAAGGCACAAAAAGATAGCGTGGACGTCATCGGCAACACAGAAACATGGTGGACTGAGGAAAACGTCTGGGACACTGCTACCAGGATACAAACTATACTGCAGAGACAGAGTGGCTCAAAAAGGTGGGGGCAGTGAATCTACTGGAGAGAACACGCCACAACAGATAGAGTCTCTATGAGTCAAAATTCCAGGAACAAATGGACTGGAAACGAAGATCAGCATCAACTACCGACCCCCAGGGCAGTCCGAAGAAATTGACGGAGAAATGACGGATGAGATTAAACGCAACAGCAAGGGAGGCAATGCAGTTATCATGGGTGACTTCAACTATCCGGGGATAGACTGGAACCTCCGGCTGCGCCAGGGAGACCAAGTTCCTGGATGCTGTAGGCAATTGCTTCCTGGAATAACTTGTTAAGGAAAATACAAGAGGAAATGCAATTCTGGACTTAATTCTAAATGGACTGCGAGGACCAGCACAAGGTGTAGAAGTAGAAGGGATGCTGGGAAACCGATCACAACATGATCTGCTTCGACCTGGATGCAGGAGCGAAACATCAGTCCAGAACGACGGCCACGGCACTATAAAAACGCTAGAGCAAGCTTGGTCCCTTTTTAAGGACACAGTCACCGAGATGCAAAATCTGTATATACCGTGTATCAACAAAAGATTCAAGAGGAAAAAGAACAAGGAACTGGCGTGGCTCACTGTAGAGGTGAAGGAAGCGATCAGAGACAAGAAGACTTTGTTTAAGGAATGGAAAAGGTCAAGAAGGGACGAAAACTGGAATAAGCACAAACAACATCAACGCAGGCGCCATAAGGCGGTAAAAGGGGCCAAAAGAGACTACGAGGAAAAAATAGCCAAGGAAGCGAAAAACTTCAAGCTGTTCTTTCGATATATTAAGGTGAAACGACCTGCGAAGGAAGCGGTTGGTACCGTTGGATGACCATGGAATAAAGGGAGTGCTAAAGGAGGACAAAGCAATCGCCGACAAACTGAACACATTTTTTTGCCTGTATTTACCAAAGAAGATTTACACAGCATATTGGAACCCATCAGGCTATATGCTGGAAACGAAGACAGGAAACTGACGGGGTCAGTCTAGAAGAGGTATGCAGGCAGATCAATACGGTCATCAAGGAATTGAAAGGGACTATAGGT
Organism: Geotrypetes seraphini; assembly: GCF_902459505.1. Taxonomy (NCBI): domain Eukaryota; kingdom Metazoa; phylum Chordata; class Amphibia; order Gymnophiona; family Dermophiidae; genus Geotrypetes; species Geotrypetes seraphini. The sequence continues at coordinate 103,381,605 of NC_047088.1, read as the reverse complement.
GAACTGCTTCAACTAATAGCCAATCTGTCGATCAAATCGGGAAAGATTCTGGAAGACTGGAATGTGGTGAATATTATGCCGATCTTCAAATAAGGTTCGAGGAGAGATCAGGGGAAACTGCAGACCGGTGAGTCTGACCTCGGTACCGGTAAAAATGGTAGAGGCGCTGATAAAGGACCGCATTATTGATCACTTTGACGGACACGGTCTGATGAGGACCTGCCAGCATGGTTTCAGCAAAGGCAGATTTTGTTTGACGAACTTGCTGCACTTCTTCGAAGGAGTAAACAGGCAGATAGACAAGGGCGACCCGGTCGACATTGTAGATCTGGATATTCAGAAGGCATTTGACAAGGTTCCACATGAACAACTACTTCGGAAAATTGCAAGCCATGGAATCAAGGGTGAAATACATGGATTAGAACTGGCTGGAGCATAGGCAAAAGAGAGTGGGGGTAAATGGACAATACTCGGACTGGAAGAGCGTCACCAGTGGGGTGCAGCAGGGCTCAGTGCTTGGACCCGTGCTCTTCAACATCTTTATAAACGATCTGGACATTGGTACGACGAGTGAGTTGATTAAATTTGCGGATGATACGAAGTTATTCAGAGTAATGAAGACGCAGGGGGATTGCGAAGATCTGCAACGTGACATAATCGAGCTCAAGAAATGGGCATCGACATGGCAAATGAGGTTCAACATGGATAGGTTTAAAGTGAGAGACCTCCCAGGAAAGAGAGTTGGGAGTTCTGATCGACAAGTCGATGAAGCTGTTCGCGCAATACGCTGTGGCGGCAAAAGGGCGAACAGAATACTAGAAACGATAAAGAAGGGGATCACGAACAGATCAGAGAAGGTTATCATGTTGCTATACAGGGCCATGGTGCACCCTCACCTGGAGTACTGTGTCCAGCACTGGTCGCCATACATGAAGAAGGACACGGTACTACTTGAAAGGGTTCAGAGAAGAGCGACTAAAATGGTTAAGGGGCTAGAGGAGTTGCCATACAATAAGAGATTGGAGAAACTAGGCCTAGGGACATGATCGAAACATTGAAAATACTGAAGGGAATAGACTTATCAGATAAAGACAGATTGTTCACCCTCTCCAAGGTAGGGAGAACGAGAGGGCAGTCTCTAAAGTTGAAAGGGGGTAGATTCCGTACAAACGTAAGGAAGTTCTTCTTCACCCAGAGAGTGGTAGAAAACTGGAACGCTCTTCCGGAGTCTGTTATAGGGGAAAACACCCTCCAGGGATTCAAGACAAAGTTGGACAAGTTCCTGCTAAACTGGAATGTACACAGGTGAGGCTGGACTCATTTAGAGCACTATTTTGACCTGGGTGCCACCACGTGAGCGGACTGCTGGGCACAATGGACCACTGCTCTGACCCAGCAGTGGCAATTCTTATGTTCTTATTATCATTACCCTCTGTCACCTTCCACTCAACCAGTTCCTGACCCAGCCCGTCACTTTGGGACCCATCCCAAGGGCATTCAGTTTATTTATTAGACGTCTGTGTGGAACACTGTCAAAGGCTTTGCTAAAATCTAAATACACCACATCTAGTGCACATCCTCTATCCAATTCCCTGGTCACCCAGTCAAAGAAATTGATCAGATTTGTCTGACAAGACCTACCTCTAGTGAATCCATATTGCCTCCAGTCCTGTAATCCACAGGATTCCAGAAACTTGACCATTCTTTGTGTTAAAAGCATTTCCATTAATTTGCTTACCACAGAAGTCAGACTCACCAGCCTGTAATTCCCTGCTTCTTCCTTACTTCTACTTTTGTGAAGAGGGACCACATCCGCCCTTCTCCAGTCCTCCGGTACCACTTCCGACTCTAGAGACTCATTGAAAAGGTCAGTCAGCGGAGCTACCAGAACTTCCCTAAGATCCTTCCGCACCCTCGGATGTACACCATCCGGCCCCATTGCTTTGTCTACCTTTATTTTAGCTGGCCCCTCACAAAAACAACCCTCTGAAAATCGATCAGGATCTATTACTCCTCCATCCCTATTCACGTTTGTTTTCTGCGGTCCTGCTCCCGGCATTTCAGCCCTGAACACAAAACAGAACAGAAATATTTGTTAAGCAATTTGTCCTTTTCTTTATCAGCTTCTACATATTCCTCCCCTTCACCTTTGAATCTCACAATGCCACTTTTGCTCTTCTTCCTAGCACTAAAATATCTAAAAAAAAAGTCTTGTCTCCCCATTTTACCCTGTCAGATATTTTTTCTTCCATTTGCATCTTTGCTTTCCTGACTTCACAACCAGCCTTTCTTAATGTTTCCAGATATTTATGCTTGTCTTCCTCTTTTTGCAATCTTTTGTAGTTAATGAAAGCTAACCTTTTATTTCTTACCTTCTCAGCTACTACTTTTGAGAACCAAAGCGGCCTTCTTTTCCTCTTAATTTTACTTACTTGCCTCACAAAAAGGTTTGTCGCCCTTACAATCGCTCCTTTCAGTTTTGCCCACCGCATTTCCACTCCTTCCAGATGTTCCCACCCACATAACAATTTCTTGACGTAAACTGGATGCCAGATGATCACCCACTGTATGTCAGAAACACTTTCCCCATTTGTAAGCACTAAGTCCAGTATGACTCCATCCTGCATGGGTTCCATTACCAACTGCTGGAACAGTTCTCCTGGTAGAGAATCCAGAATCTCCCTACTTCTAGAAGACCCTGCAATAGGGATACCCCAATCAGCAACCTGCATGTTAAAATCACCTATTAGCAAGACTTCTTTCTTTTGGCCCTGCCGACTCACCGGGAGCAGAGGAAGGAACCCTGAAGGTGTGGGAGCGCATTCAGCCCATTCCCCCGACGTTCCACCGCTGAGCCAGTTGGAAGGCTCAGTGGCAACAAGTTAATTTAATTTATATTTAAAAAAATTTTTCTTTTAGCCCTGCAGAGGAAGGAACCCTGAAGGTGTGGGAGTGCACTCTGCCCCTTCTCCCCGACGTTTCACCGCTGAGCCAATAAAAGGCTCAGCGCCTAATGGCGTACCATCTAAGGCGCACGTCAAATGTGCCTTAGCGAGCGCCTTTGCGAAGCAACCAAAACACAACCCTCTCAAGCCTGCCTAACCAGCCCTCACGAAGCCACACTCCAATACAGGGGTCTCAAAGTCCCTCCTTGAGGGCTGCAATCCAGTTGATTTTTCAGGATTTCCCCAATGAATATGCATGAGATCTGTGTGCATGCACTGCTTTCAATGCATATTCATTGTGGAAATCCTGAAAACCCAACTGGATTGCGGCCCTCAAGGATGGACTTTGAGATTCCCTGCTCCAATACTATCCATCTACAACACCACAGAACACCAGGAAACGACTCTCAACAAGCAAAGGAAGGAAAAGATCCTTCCCTCAACTTCAGTACCCACCACTCTGCGCCACAATGAAAACTACACCACAAAAATATCAAGCTATCCTAGTGATCACCCTACTCCTAACCAACTGGAAGGCAACAGCAAACAACATCTCCCCAATACCAACTTTATCAAACTCCAAGGGAATCACCCACCCAACCCACAATAGATAGAAACACAAACTATCAGACCTATACTTACCAACCCACCACACAAACTACAAGAAGAACGACAAACCCTTACAAATCACACAAACAGACTACACCACTCTCGCATGTGCATACATGAACATCAGAGCCATAGGCCCCAAGACAGAACACATAAAAAACTGAATAGAAGAAGAAAACATAGATTGCCTTTTCCTCACAGAAACTTGGCTTACTTCAGATTTAGACCCCAGAATAACGGAAGTCTGCCCTAAAAGATACAAAATAATAGTGGTCTGCAGAGAGAACAAAAGAGGAGGAGGAATTGCCATCATAGCCAAAATCACCTTAGACCTAAAAATACAAGACAAAACAACCACCCCATATATGGATCTACTAGCCTGTCAACTCTCAAGCACAACACTCAAAGGAACACTAACATGCATGCTCTGCTATATAACTCCAGGAAACTGGAACACAGCAAAACCAAAATTCGAAGATTTCATATACCGAAACTCATTAACGACAACCTTCAACTTAATTCTAGAAGACCTAAACCTCCACCTCAAAAACCAATCCTACAAACAAGTTGAAAACTTACTATCATACCTCAAGGCCTTAGCATACAAGATACTAGACCCTCAAGCCACACATGAAAAAGGACACCAACTCGACATTGCAGCCTAAATGCCCAACAGCCCACTCAACCAGAAATCCACACATCAAACAGATACTGGTACCGCTCCCTCTGGTCTGACCATTATACGTACTCCTTCTTCAAAATCACCTGGACCAAAAACAAAAGCAAACCAATTACACAAAAAATAACTTACAACTCACGTCAACACAGCGACCCCCACCAAATTCTGGACAAAAACAGACACCATAATCCAAGACTACAATCCCAAAGATTCATCTCACAATGAAGCCAGCTAAGCCCCAGAACAATCCAAAACCAGAATCCATAGAAAATCAGACAAATGGTTTGACAACGAACTATTCCAACTCAAAAGGCAATGCAGACAACTAGAAAGAAAATGGAGAAAAAGTAGCCATGATTCCACAAAAAAAGCATGGAGAACACTACACCAAAAATACAAACAAAAGCTGAAAGAAAAAAGAAAGACATACTACACAAAGCAAATAGGAGAAGGATCCCAAGACACAAAAAAGCTATTCCAGTTACTAAAAGAACTCACAGACACCACACCATATCTAACCAATAACAACTCCCCCCCTCCCTCACCCACCTTATTAGCCACATTCTTCAAAATTAAGATTGCAAATATCAGAGCCATGTTTAATGGAACACCTACTCACCTAGAAGAGATCTCAACTCCCACCACAGAGAAAGAATCAGTAGCAGCAGACAGAACCTGGTCCCACTTCTCACCTATACAATGGTCAGGCCTCAACAAACTATACAACAAATACAGTCACGCAGCCTGTGACCTTAACCACTGCCCACCATACCTATTGAAAACCTCCAATATGCTATTCCACACTCTACTCCTACAATGGATACAAATTCTACTCACAGATGGATAGTTCCCACAAGACCTCAACAAAATCATAATAACTCCGATCCTAAAAGACTCCAAAGGAGCAACGGACCAACCATCCAACTACAGACCCATAGACTCAATCCCACTTTACGTTAAGCTAATGGAAGGCCTCGTAGCTAAAGCCCTAAACGTATATCTAGAAAACCACAACCTATTCCACCCCACACAGTCTGGCTTCAGAACCAACTATAGCACTGAGACCCTACTAGGAACACTCATGAACATCGCAAGACAACACCTCAGCACAGGCAAAAAAAATGCTGATCATACAACTAGACCTCTCCGCAGCTTTTGATCTAGTAGACCATGACATCGTTTTACAAACTCTAGACTCAATAGGAATTACTGGAAAGGTACTAACATGGTTCAAGAAAAATCAGAACCATGGTCCAACCCATGTGGAGTTCTACTCTTCAACTTATACATTGCCTCCCTAAGCTCATACCTAGACAAACTAGGCATTACTTCTTACAGCTACGCAGATGACATCACCATACTCCACCCCTTCGATCAACTTGAGCCCTCCATGGTAAGCACAATACACAGAACATTTGAAACAGTAGCAAAATGGATGAAAGTACACAAACTAAAACTTAACCCTGACAAAATAAAGTTCATCCTCCTAGAAAACAGCAAAACCCCAACCTTAACTAACCTAGTAATAAACTCAATCTCATACATAAGAATATAAGAAATGCCGCTGCTGGGTCAGACCAGTGGTCCATCCTGTCCAGCAGTCTACTCACGCGGCGACCCTCAGGTCAAAGACAAGTGCTCTAAATGAGTCCAGCCTCACCTGCGTACGTTCCAGTTTAGCAGGAACTTGTCCAACTTTATCTTGAAACCCTGGAGGGTGTTTTCCCCTATAACAGACTCCGGAAGAGCGTTCCAGCTTTCCACCACTCTATGGGTGAAGAAGAATTTCCTTACATTTGTACGGAATCTATCCCCTTTCAACTTTAGAGAGTGCCCTCTCATTCTCCCTACCTTGGAGAGGGTGAACAGTCTGTCTTTCTCTACTAAGTCTATTCCTTTCAGTATTTTGAACATTTCGATCAAGTCCCCTCTCAGTCTCCTCTTTTCAAGGGAGAAGAGGTCCAGTTTCTCCAATCTCTCACTGTATGGCAACTCCTTCAGCCCCTTAACCATTTTAGTCATTCTTCTCTGGACCCTTTCGAGTAGTACCGTGTCCTTCTTCATGTATGGCGACCAGTGCTGGACACAGTATTCCAAGTGAGAGCGTAACATGGCCCTGTACAGCGGCATGAGAACCCCTCCGATCTGTTCGTGATCCCCTTCTTAAACATTCCTAGCATTCTGTTCGCCCTTTTTGCCGCCACCGCACATTGTGTAAACGGCTTCATTGACTTGTCGATCAGAACTCCCAAGTCTCTTTCCTGGGAGGTCTCTCCAAGTACCGCCCCGAACATCCTTTATTCGTTCATGAGATTTTTGTTCCCAACATGCATCACTTTACACTTATCCACATTGAACCTCATTTGCCATGTCGATACCCATTTCTCAAGCTTGATTATGTCACGTTGCAGATCTTCACAATCCCCCTGTATCTTCACTACTTTGAATAACTTCGTATCATCCGCAAATTTAATCACCTCACTCGTACCAATGTCCAGATCGTTTATAAAGATGCTGAAGAGCACGAGTCCAAGCACCGAGCCCTGCGACATACCCTATTCAACCCATGCTAAAACTCCTCGGAGTGCTGATAGATAGAGGCTGTACCATGCAACCACAAATCAACAAAATAATAAAAACATCATTCGCAACTATGAGACACCTAAGACAAGTCTGAAAATTCTTCGACAGAAAACAATTCTAACTCGTGGTTCAATCACTGATCCATGGCCTCACTGCGGCCCGAGAGCAAGGGACGAGCGGGGAGCTGGCACGGAACGAATTTCTGGGAAGGGCCAGAAGGGTGCAGCGATTTCACGCTGCCGGCCCAGAAACCTTACCCCTGACATCAGAATTGACGCCGGGGGTAAGGCTTCTGGGCCAGCAGCATGCAATCGCTGCACCCGCTTGGCCTTTCCTCTACTTGCAGCGGCGGGCAACGAGTAGCAGCAGCAGCAACAGCGGTGAGCAAGAAACCTTGATCTAACTAAGGTAACGGGGGGGGGGTTGGTTTGGGTATTTCCTCCATAGGATGCACCCTTATTTCCACCCACTTTTTGGGGGGGAAAAGTATGTCTTATGGATCAAAAAATACAGTAAGTTCCCCATGCCCCCCTTCTCTTTTCTGTTTCAGTGGAGTTGGATTGCTTTAGTACTTACTGAAGAGGGGAGGGAGCTATTCTCCACTGGTGAAGAAGAGGAGTTGAAAGATGGGAGTGACACCCTTCTACAAAGTTAGTGACTAAAGGAGCACAACAGTTTCAGTACAGAATCCTATGTCTCATAACAGAAAGAAAATTACCCAGGTAAGAATCTAATTTTCCATTTCTGTTGGCTGCTCCCTTAAAGAATGGGTAACAAAGTTTATTCCAGGACAAGCAGGCAGCATATTCTCACTGATGTGTGACATCACCGATGGAGCCCCGGTACTGACACTTTAAAAGTGCATTGCCACTTTAAGAACTTAGAAAGTTCTCGATAGTCCACACGGTGCATGTGCGAATGCCTTCCCGCCTGACGTAGGCGTGTGATCCCTCAGTTTCCTTGTTTCTGCGGAGCTAAAAAGTCGCGTTTCAACGGCTGTTGAAAAATTTTATTTCGCTGCCTTCCTGCTCTCGCGGTTTTCTGACTTTTTAGTCAGTGTTTTCTTTTCTTTCAATTTTAATTTAAAAAAGAAATCATTCTAATTTCTTTATTTTTTATTTTACTGTCGTCAGTTAGGCTTGGTGGGGCCTTATGGGTCGCCATACTTTTCCTCTCCACCTTATGGCTGTTTTTCCATGCAGGTTTTTCCTGCTCCGTTTCCATCAGCGTGGTTGCTTTGCTGGGGAAATTGTCTCCACAGACATCCTTTTGTGATTTTAGCAATGTCGGGTTCTCGGCCTTGCCATTTTCTTCTTCCACTGTTCTTCAATTCACCAGCGCATTTTCATTCTTCAGAAGCAGTTTTCCGTCGGTGCCATCAGGAATCCGGCACCCACCGGCGTCAGGAATCCGGTGTCCACCGGCACCGCTCTTCCAGCCCGCACCGACATTGACGGGTCCGATCTTCTTTAGGTAAATTGACTTGCAACTTTCTCTTTTGGTTTTCAGGTCATCTAATCCTGCCGACCTTGGTCGTTGTAGCAGTGAGTCAAATCCTGCACACCTCGATCAGCCCTAGCCCTGACACCGATGGTACCGGTTCATATGCCAAGGGTACTAGTGGGGTTTTTTTCTTTCCAGCTCCACTTAGATATTGATGAATGCCTTGATACAGATATACTCATCTTGGAAGCGTGGAGCAACACCGATGGTACCGGTTTCTAGACCAATGGTATCGGTGTTTTTTCTTTCTACCTCCACTTTGATGTCAATGAGTGCCTCAATACGGGCATACTCATCTTGGAAGCGTGGAGTGACACTGATGGTACCAGTTCTTAGACCCATGGTCCCGGTGTTTTTTCTGTTGTGCTCCGCTTTGATATCGATGAGTACCTCGGTACGGGCAAACTCATCTTGGAAGCGTGGAGTAACACCGATGGTACCGGTTTTTAAACCAATGGTACCAGTGTTTTTTTCTTTGGGATTCTGCTTCAATATCGATGAGTGCCTTGGTACAGGTCGATGGTTCCGGTTCATATATGCATGGTACCGGTGTTTTTTCTTTCCTGCGAAAATGTTTTTCCCACACCAATGGTACCGGCGATGCAGCCAGCAGTACCGGTGTTTTTTCCTTTTTGACATATTTCCTTCAAGTCGACACTGTCATGTTCAGCTGTATTTTTAGTTGTTACTGTCGATTTTGGGTGCCATTCCGTTATCCATTCTTGACACCGGTAACACTTTCACAGGAGGCTTCTGCATATAAAGCGATGCCGGTCTTTAACGTTGCCGGTGTCGATTCGGTATGGGAAGGCCTTGCAGTCATTAAAGTGTCTTCGGCCTTTGATACCAACTCCCCAACATCGATTCTGTATAGTTGGGATTGCATCTCTGAGAGGAGGGTTTTTTGTTTTTTTGTTCATGACCCTATATCTCTCTAAAGCGGTGTTTGTTTTTTTTACCACATGCTTCTCTTGTTACTTCAGTGGGAATGATTCCTTAGGGGCATATCTACCCTTTGTGCCATTCCTTTGGAAGTTACCCTTGCAAACTTATTCCTTTGCCGTGGGTTTTATTTTCCTTGACCTATACCTTTCGAAACATTAAGGCTGTTTCAATAAATCCCTACTGGGGGAGTCTAATCTACAGGATAGTGTGTAGGCCTCTTGTCTTTCTGGGCAGAGGGGGCTAGACTAGGAATCGATTGGTTAATCAACTTCCCAGATTCCTATGCTGCCTCACTGGTTCAGTAACCACTTTACTTTGCATACATTTTATATGTTACTTTTCTCTGTTTACATGTACAGTGCCTGTGTTTTATATGATTGCCCACCAGGACAGGCTAGTAAATTCGCCTTGTTTGGGGACGACCTTTTTGGTGCTTCCATGATCCCGCTGGGACATTCCTATTCAGCAGTTGTCTTTTTCCTAGACCAGGCGAGACTCTCTGGTCAAGGCCAACTAGCTGTCTTCACCTTCATTTCAATCTTCTTCTTAACAAAGTTTTGTAGTTACTTTTTCCTATATTTAGGGCATACTCAAGTACTACATTCGGATCAATTCCTCATGTATCGCTAAGAGTTCATCATTTGCTCTCTGGGATTTCTTCATAGGGTAGGTTTTCTGAACTCAATGTTTTCACCTTGCTCTCAGATCCTTTTTCTCAAGGAGTCTGTTTTGAATTCTGCACAACCCTCCCTTTTTTGTTTTGCTGATTGCCATCGAAGGGTCCTCTTCTATTTGTGGAGTCACTGATTCTTATCCCATTTTCTGCTTGATTTCCAAGTACATTGGAGGGCTGAGATTTTTCCTGGATCTCGGAGCTCTCCTCATATTTCTGGTCAGGAGTTATTTTACTCATTTCTCCTCATTCAGACCTTCTACCTATGCTTCCTGGATCTCCACATATTCCAATTCCTACTGTTTTTTGGAATATGCCTTTGAGTTCAACTCAGTTGTTGCCATTACCAGTACAGAGTTCTTCTTTTCGGTCTGGCATCTTCTCCCTAATTCTTCACGATGTGTCTGATTATGTTGGCCGTATCTCTTTGATTACACGGCCTTCAGGTTTTTTCTTTTTCTGAACGTCTGGTTCATTAGGGCTGTTTCTTCTCAGGAGGTGATCTGAGCAATCTCTCAGACCATCTCTATTCTTCTGGTTCTAGGCTTTGAAATTACATTCCCTGTAATTATGTCTATAATTTTGGGGGGCAATCCTAGCCATCACTCTCATGAGAGCGTTTTTTCAGACTCTCATCTGTCTGTGTCATCAGTTGCGTCCTTTTCAAACCATCTTTGCCAGACACATAATGGTTTTTCTGAGCCACGGGGTTTTCAACTGTTCATGTTCTACCACGGATAGGACTACATTTTTGCATTCATCGGTGGTTTCTTGCTTCCCAGTGGTCTCAGGTGACGGATTGTCTCTCAAAGCATTTATATCTATGACATCGTCTCATTTACAGTCGATTCGTTTATGGATGATCTCTTCTAATCTATACAGAGGTCTTCTTTTTTTATTTGTCCCCTCATTATATGCTCATCACAACTGACACATCTTTTTATGCATGGGGGGTTCCTATGGATGATCTGCAGACTCAGGGTCTTTGGGCTGCCAGGAAATGGAACATTTTACATCAAAAGTTCCTAGAATTTAGAGTGATGATTTTGTCCTCAAGGTTTTTTCTTCCTCTACTCTGCCCTCAAGTCCTCCTCCTTTGCACGGACAATCAAGTAGTTATGGCTAAATGAACAGGCAAAGGAGGCCCAGCATATCTTGACTTGGGCGACAGCTTGCAATCTGCTCTTGCTGTCTGTCTACTTTCATGGGGAGTAGAATTCCCTAGCAGACAACTTCAGCAGAATTCTTCAACGAATGGACTCCTCTTTAAAAACTTTCCAGTCCATCAATGGAGCACCACACAAGTGGACTTGTTTGCGATTCCTCACAATCACCAGTTGCCCCAGTTTTGCTCCAGACTTTACTCCCTTCTCTGTCTGGCAGCAGATGTTTTTTCTTCTGGATTGGACGGGCATGTTTTCTATATGCATCCCCTCCACTTCTTCTCCTGTTGAGCATTTTATTTAAGCTCAAGAGAGAAGCAGTCACTGTTTTTTCTTTGCTGCATGGTAGCCAGGCAACATGGGTTCTTCCTTCTTCAATTCAGTTTCAGGGAGCCCTTGCCTCTTCTGATATTTCCTACTCGGTTCACTCCTACTCAGAAGTCTTTGATTCATTCCAATCTGCAATGATTTCCTTCTCGGTTGATTTTCTCGGGCTGTGTCTTTCTCACCCGGTTTGTTGTCTCCAGGAAACCAACCACTCAACAATGTTTCTATCACAAGTGGTCTAGGTTCTTTATCTTCATGTTCCATATTCTACACAGTGGAATTGCTTATAGATTGTTTTCTTCTTTTATTTGATTTGTCTCGATTCTATATCTCTCAGACTTCTTTTCCATGCTTTTGCATTTTTTCCTTTGTCAGTCGAGGGTATTCCTCTTACTGCTTATCCTCTGGTTTCCAGATTTATGACAGTGTCAAAACACCGCCCTCAGACTAATCTACTCACTTAGAAAATATGATCACATAACAGCTGCCTTCTTAGACTCCCACTGGCTACCCTTACAAGCACGAATTCAATTCAAATTCTACTGCCTATTATTCAAAGCTTTACACGGCTCTTCCCCATCCTACTTAACCAACCGCTTAAACCAGGTCTCCTCAAAAAGACACAGAAGAACCCCTAACCCTTTCACCTTCCCCCCTTTCAAGGGCACACATCGCAAGAAAATGTTCGATAACCTTCTGGCAACCCAAGCAGCAAAACTCAACCAATCTGTCACCAACCTGCTGACAACATCGGACAACTTCAAGATGTTCCGCAAAGAAATCAAAACCCTGCTCTTCAAAAAATTCATCCAAAAACCCTAACCCCCTTACCTACCACCAACTCACTTCACCAACCTCTCACCTTCATCCAGAAAATTCCAGTTACCCAAAAAAAAATTAAAAAAAAAAAAAAAAAAAAATTGCATCCTCACTGGAAAATGTCCAGTAATCTCCTCTGAAATGTTTACATCTCTGGAAATGTCCAGACAATTCTTTTGTAATCCGCCTTGAACTGCAAGGTATAGGCGGAATAGAAATCCGTAATGTAATGTAAACTACAACTCCTATTTTTCCTGTCGTTTGGGCCTATTGTAGCCCTTTTTTCACTTGGTTTTCAGGTTTCTAGTAGGGTTTTTTCCCCTGTGAAACTCTCTCTGCAGTCTCCTCATGTCGTCTGGGAATTTACTGTAGTTCTTTCCAGTTTGTTCAAGGCTACGTTTTCGATCAATGGCCACAGATCCTCTTTAGCTTCTTGCCTGGAAAGTAGTTTTTCCTGAATGCTCTCACCTCTACCAGGACGGTCGATGAATTCCAAGCATTTGTAGCAGATTCATCCTTCACAGTTTTTCATCATGACAAGATGGTTCTGCGTCCATGTCCAAAGTTTCTTCTACAAGTTGTTTCTTTTCTTCTCTATTCTAATCTTCATTTTATATACTGAATCTACTCCCTAAGGGGCTCAACTCGGTTTACAGTTTGTTAAATGAAACATAACAAGTAACATCACCTCATTCTCCTGCTGGAGAACCTGTTTTGTATACTTTGGACTGTACATGGGATTTGGCTTGCTATTTTGATCGGACCAAGCCACAACGATCTTCTCCCTAACTTTTCTTTTGATCCACACAAGTTAGGGTATCCTGTATTCAAGAGAACAATTTCTGCTAGGTTGGCTGCCTACTTCTCGTTCTGCTATGCTCAGACTGGCTTGTCACGAGAAAGTCGTGTCCCAGCCTAAAGAGTTAGAGCTCTGGCAACTTTTTGTTCCTTTCCTTAGATCTACATCATTAAGGACATCTGTAAAGCTGCCACATGGTCCTCAGTTCATACCTTCACTTCTCACTTCTGTCTGGATTTTTTCTCCAGACGGGATGGGCACTTCGGCCAATCTGTATTTCAATATATATATTTTCTTTGGCCAACTCTCCCACCATCCCATCTCTGTTAGCTTGGAGGTCACCCATCAGTGAGAATATGCTGCCTGCTTGTCCTGAGATAAAGCACCGTTTCTTATTGTAGCAGGTGTTATTCAGGGACAGCAGGCAGATATTCTCACCTCCCCGGGTTGGCTTCTTAGCTGGCGTATCTTAACTGAGGGACCACGTGCCTACATCGGGCGGGAAGGCACTTGCGCATGCGCGGTGCGGACTATCAAGAACTTTCTAAGTTCTTAAAGTGACGATGCACTTTTAAAGTGTCTGTACCGGGGCTTCGTCGGTGACGTCACCCATCAATGAGAATATCTGCCTGTTGTTCCTAGATAACACCTGTTACGGTAAGTAAGTGTGTTATCCAGCTCATTAAGTGCACATATTTTTTGTATGATCACTCTCACTGTTTCTTATCATACAATTGTGAATGAGTTATCCTTTTGATACTGATTTTAAATATGTATGTGTGTGTGTAATATATAAAAATATATATATATATTTATCCCAGGACAAGCAGGCAGCATATTCTTAACGCACGGGTGACGTCACCGACGGAGCCCCGGTATGGACACTTTTAACTAGAAAGTTCTAGTTGGCCGCACCGCGCATGCGCGAGTGCCTTCCCGCCCGATGGAGGAGTGCGTGGTCCCCAGTTCTTCGTTTCCGCGGAACGAAGAAGACGCATGTGTTTTCAACGGCTGTTGAAAAATCTGATTTTTGCCTTCCCGCTCGCGAAATTTTGTTCCTTTTTTGTTCCTTTCCCTTCGGGTTTCTTTTCCGTTCTAAAAAAAAAAAAAAAAAAAAAAACTTTGCTTTTTCTTTTTTCTTTATTTTTCAGGCCGGCCCCGGCGGGGCCTGTTGCCACCATACAGGCCTCCGGTTTTGATTTTGCGGAGGCCGTGTTTATCCCAGGACAAGCAGGCATGATATTCTCACATGTGGGTGACGTCATCTACGGAGCCCCAGCGCGGACAGCTTTTCAAGCAAACTTGCTAGAAGTTTCAAGTTTGCACACTGCACCACGCATGTGCTAGCCTTCTTGCCCACTAGAGGGCGCATCCCCACCTCGTGGTCCTCAGTTCATTTTCATCCGCGGAGCCAGAAGCCCTGTGGAGAATTTGTGCTAAATTGTGCCTTCTGTCGCCGCGGCTGTGTAGGGATTTTCGCACGGTCGCTGCGTTTTTTTGTCTTCTTCTTTCTTTATTTTCTTTCTTTTCTAAAAAAAAAAAAAAAATTTCGTTTCGTAGCTACCGGGGGCTCCCGGTAGCTGTGGCCGAGGAACCTCGTTTGTTCCCGGCTCTCTTTTGGGCCCATGTCCCGGCCCGTAACGGGCTTTAAAAAGTGCGGGCGCTGTGATCGGCTTCTATCAATTACTGATCCGCACGGGTGCTGTTTGCGGTGTTTGGGGCCCCAACACCCGACGGCGTCCTGCGAGAAGTGTGCCACTTTCCAGAAGCGGGCACTTAAACGCCGCAAAGCCCGCATGGCAGAACTTTTCTCGGTCGAGTCCCCTCCGGGGAAGGCCTCGAGTTCGGCCTCGGCTTCGGCCCCGGCCTTGACCTCGGCCTTGACCTCGGCCTCGACATCGGCCTCGACCTCAGCTTCGGGACCATCGGCTTCGCCTCGGGCCTCGATGCCTTCGAAACAACTGGCCTCTTCCAAGGCCTCGGGTAAGTCTTCGCTTCCCTCCTCAGCTCCGGGATCGTCCAAAAAGCCATCCTCGGGCTCGTCGGCGGGTGGGTCCGCCTCGGTTAAGCCCAAGATGCCCGCGTCCGCCGCCCCGAGGGAATACTCGAGACCGAGGTCGCCCTCCGAGGAGCGGCGGCAGGTCTTGCCGCAGGGAATGTCAATCCCCGTGTTTCAAGAATTGCTCCGGGCGTTAATCGCCTCGGAGCTCACCGGGGCCATTGACCAGCTGCAGCAGGCTTCGGCCTCGGCTACTTCGGCCTCGGCTGCTTCGGCCTCGGTGGCCCCACAGTTGGCGACCTCGGCCTCGGGTACCGGGGCTTCGGCTCCCGAGGCGCCCACGGCCTCGACCTCGGCGGTACCCTCGGACCCGGCTTCGCGGGATCCGCCAGAGCGTAGCGTGCGCCCAAAGGACAAGGTGCGCCGGGCGCGAAGAATCTCGTCTTCGTCCTCGAGGTCCTCGCGAGGTTCATCGCCCTCGGGCAGGTCTCGGGCGAGGCGCCGCCCGAGGAAGGCCAAGCGGTCTCGGACCTCGCCTCGGCGGCGTGGTCGCTCGTCGCCGGCCGGGGCCAATGCCTTGCAGGTGCGGGACCTGCGGGTCGATAACCCCATTTTGTTCCGGTCTCCGGCCAGGGAGAGCTCCCGGGCTTCCTCGCCGGGGCCGAAGGGTCGGGCCTCGGTGCCTCGGACCCCGGGGGGATCCCCGAAGGGTTCCTTCAGACGCACACGGTCTCCGACTCCGTCGAGGTCGCAGGAATGTGCCTCGTTGGGGTCGGGGTCAGGTAGGGAGCCCAGATACTCCCACGAGGCCTCTCCCTTCGGCTCCGCCGGGAAGTCTCGGTCTCCCTCTCCTCCTGCTAAACCCTCATCCTTTACGAGGTTTGTGCAGGATATGGCTGCGGCTTTGGGTGTTGACTTGTCTGAAGGGTCCACTTACACCAAGGAGTTCTTGGAGGAGCAGGATCTTCCTGCCCCCCCTAGGGAGTCCCCGCGCCTTCCGATTAACAAGGTCCTCTGTCAGACCTTCCTGAGGAATCTTGAGGCTCCCTTGACGGTCGCTGTGGTCCCCTCCAAAATGGAGTCTAAGTATCGCACCCTCCCCATCAAGGGGTTCGAGAAGGGCCAACTTTCCCATACTTCGCTCCTAGTGGAGTCGGCGGTCAAGAAATCGCAGCCCTCCAGGGTCTCGGCGACGGTCCCGCCGAGTAGGGAGGGCCGGACCCTAGACAAATTTGGGCGTCGTCTCTATGCGAACTCTCTGATGGCTACAAGGGTCCTGAACTACGCATTTTCGTACTCTTCCTTCCTCCGTACGATGGTGAAGGACCTCCCCTCTTTTCGTGAGGTGATGCCTGAGTCGCATAGGGACCGGTTCGCCACCTTTAGTTCGAATCTGGCCCAGCTGCGCCTATATTTATTCCACGCTGTTTATGATGCGTTTGAACTCGCCTCGAGGGTGTCAGCCTGTGCGGTGGCCATGCGCCGGCTGGCGTGGCTTCGTACCCTCGAGATGGAGTCAAATTTGCAGGAACGCCTGGCAAACTTGCCTTGCGTTGGGGTGGAATTATTTGATGACTCTTTGGATGCGGCGACGGAGCGACTGTCCAAACAGGAACGCTCCCTGGCCTCTCTGGTACGGCCGAAACCTAAGGCTCCTGCCCAGCGTCCTTTCCGGCAGCCCCCGAGGAGGTACCCTCAGAAGTCGACGTCGGCCTTCTCCAGACCGCCGCCACGGCGACAGCCCCAACAGAGTAGGGGTGGCCCCTCTAAACCTGCCGCGCAGGGGGCCGCCAAGACCGCGCCGTCCTTTTGACGGGATAGGCGGTTGGGGGCGGGCCCTCACCGCAATATCGCACCATCCCCTCCCCATCGGGGGTCGGCTGACGACCTTTGCCGGGGCCTGGTCGGCCGTCACGTCGGACGCATGGGTGCTCCGAACAATCTCAGAGGGCTATTCGCTCAACTTCTCCAGTCAGCCTCCAGACTTGCCACCCGGGGCTTGCCCTCCCAATCGGAACCAGTTGGCCCTTCTCCAGGAAGAAGCCAGGGCCTTGTTGACCCTCCGGGCGGTCGAAGTGGTTCCTCCCGATCAGAGGGGACGGGGGTTTTACTCCCGCTACTTTTTGGTCCCAAAAAAGACCGGGGACTTGCGCCCCATTTTGGACCTACGGAAGCTCAACAAGTTCCTGGTCCGAGAGAAGTTCCGTATGTTATCGCTTCCGGTTCTCTATCCGCTGTTGGAGGAGGGGGATTGGATGTGCTCCCTGGACTTGAAGGAAGCATACACCCATGTTCCGGTGCATCCCGCTTACCGCAGGTTCTTGCGCTTTCAAGTGGGGGATTTGCACCTGCAGTATCGGGTTCTTCCTTTCGGTCTGGCGTCATCCCCTCGGGTGTTCACCAAGTGTATGGTAGTGGTGGCGGCGGCCCTGCGCACGCGGGGTCTACAGGTCTTTCCCTACCTGGACGATTGGCTAATCAAGGCCCCGTCCAGGGAGGGGGTTATCTTAGCGACCCGACAGACTATCAATCTTCTACAAGACCTGGGGTTCGAAGTGAACTTTCCCAAGTCTCAATTGTGCCCGGCACAGTCTCTCCAGTTTATCGGAGCCGTGCTGGACACGGTTCGCCTCCGCGCTTTTCTCCCCCCTCTTCGGCGGGATACCCTGCTTCGGTGGTGCCGCCACTGTCAGGGGCAGCGGGAGGTGTCGGCCCAGCACATGATGGTTTTGCTGGGTCACATGGCGTCGACGGTTCACGTCACGCCTTTCGCTCGCTTGCACCTGAGGCTCGCGCAGTGGACTCTGGCGTCGCAATGGCGACAGGATCGCGACCCGGTGTCTTCCCGGATATCGGTGACCCCTTGCTTACGTCGATCGCTCCGTTGGTGGACCGACTCTTCCAATTTGTCAGGGGGTTTGCTGTTTCTCGTTCCTCCTCACACCAAGGTCTTGACGACGGACTCCTCCGAGTACGCGTGGGGAGCTCACCTGGACGGTCTGCGGACGCAGGCTCTGTGGTCGGCCGAGGATCGTCGTTGTCACATCAATGTGCTGGAGCTTCGCGCCATTTTTCTAGCTGCGCGAGCTTTTGTCCACCTACTGCACGACCAGGTGGTACTCGTGCGGACGGACAACCAGGTAGCGATGTACTATGTCAACAAACAGGGGGGTACGGGCTCTTGGCCTCTGTGTCACGAGGCTCTCCGCCTTTGGGACTGGGCGATCTCGCAGAACATATTCCTGCGGGCAGTTTACATTCAGGGAGAGCAAAACCGGCTGGCGGACAAGCTCAGTCGTCTTCTTCAGCCGCACGAGTGGTCTCTGAATTCCCGGGTCCTTCGCATGGTCTTCGACCGCTGGGGAACTCCTCAGGTGGATCTGTTTGCCTCACCGGAGACCCACAAACTGCCCCTCTATTGTTCTCGGATTTACTCTCCGGATCGTCTCGAGGCGGATGCCTTCCTTCTCGATTGGGAGGGGAAGTTCCTTTATGCGTTTCCGCCGTTTCCACTGATTTTGAGAACGTTGGTTCATCTCAGATCGACCGGAGCCTCCATGATCCTCATTGCGCCTCGTTGGGCCAGGCAGCCCTGGTTCTCCCTACTTCTTCAACTCAGTACCAGGGAACCTCTGCTTCTGCCGGTGTTTCCCTCTCTGCTGTCTCAGAGTCGGGGTTCGCTGTTGCATCCCAATCTTCAGTCTTTACATCTGACTGCTTGGTTTCTCTCCCCCTGACTTCGATTCCGGTGTCTCGGGCCGTGAGGGACATTTTAGAGGCCTCGCGTAAGGTCTCGACTCGGCTTTGCTATGCTCAGAAATGGACCAGGTTTACATCCTGGTGTTCTTTGAATCGTCTGGAACCGGATTCGGTGCCTGTGGCTTCGGTTCTGGAGTATCTTTTGCATTTGTCTGAGTCTGGCCTGAAAACGACTTCCATTCGGGTACATCTCAGTGCCATTGCAGCATTCCATCGGCATCTTGAGGGTCGTTCTCTCTCTCTTCATCCTCTGGTGACTCGTTTCATGAAGGGGCTAGTGAATATCCATCCTCCTCTGAAACCTCCTCCGGTGGTGTGGGATCTTAATGTGGTCTTGGCTCAGCTGATGAAGCCTCCCTTTGAGCCCATCGACAAGTCGCATCTTAAGTTTCTTACTTGGAAAGTAGTCTTTTTGATTGCACTCACGTCTGCTCGTCGGATCAGTGAACTACAGTCCTTGGTGGCGGATCCTCCTTTCACGGTGTTTCATCATGATAAGGTGGTTCTTCGCACCCATCCAAAATTTTTACCTAAAGTTGTGTCTGATTTCCACCTCAATCAGTCTATTGTCCTTCCGGTGTTTTTTCCGAAGCCCCATTCTCATCCTGGTGAGGCGGTGCTTCATACCCTTGACTGTAAGAGGGCGTTGGCCTTTTATCTCCAACGCTCCAAGTCTTATCGGAAGGTTCCTCAATTATTTTTGTCCTTTGATCCTAATCGTTTGGGACACCCGGTTTCAAAGCGCACCTTGTCAAACTGGTTAGCTGCTTGTATTTCTTTTTGCTACGCTCAGG
The DNA here is from genome assembly GCF_902459505.1 of Geotrypetes seraphini. Lineage (NCBI taxonomy): Eukaryota > Metazoa > Chordata > Amphibia > Gymnophiona > Dermophiidae > Geotrypetes > Geotrypetes seraphini. The sequence goes on along the minus strand of NC_047088.1, from coordinate 103,362,008 downwards.
CTGGACTCCCGCTTGCGGGTCGTGTTACGGGTCATAAAGTCCGAGCGATGGCAGCTTCTGTGGCTTTCCTCCGATCTACACCTATGGAGGACATTTGTAAAGCTGCCACTTGGTCTTCGGTTCATACGTTCACCTCCCACTACTGTCTGGACACTTTGTCCAGAAGCGACGGCCGGTTTGGCCAGTCGGTGTTACGTAACCTGTTTTCATAATTTGCCATCCTCCCACCTGCCCTTTTTTGGTTGGCTTGGAGGTCACCCACATGTGAGAATATCATGCCTGCTTGTCCTGGGATAAAGCACAGTTACTTACCGTAACAGGTGTTATCCAGGGACAGCAGGCATATATTCTCACAACCCGCCCACCTCCCCGGGGATGGCTTCTTTGCTATGATATGGAACTGAGGACCACGAGGTGGGGATGCGCCCTCTAGTGGGCAAGAAGGCTAGCACATGCGTGGTGCAGTGTGCAAACTTGAAACTTCTAGCAAGTTTGCTTGAAAAGCTGTCCGCGCTGGGGCTCCGTAGATGACGTCACCCACATGTGAGAATATATGCCTGCTGTCCCTGGATAACACCTGTTACGGTAAGTAACTGTGCTTTCCCTTCATGCCCCCTCAGCCGGGCTTTAAGAAGTGCCAGCGGTGTGCACGCCCGATCTCTCTCACTGACCTGCACAATTGGTGCCTACAGTGCCTGGGTCCAGAGCATCGGGCTGACACCTGCACCCGCTGTGCTACTCTTAAAAAACGTACATTAAAAAATAGACAGATCCAACAGAATATCCTTTTCGGTACCGGATCTGCCATGGAATCGGACGCGTTGTCGACGGCACCGCAAAAGTCGGCACCGACTACTTCGACGCCTGATCCTTCCTCAGGGTCGCTGGCACCAGGTAAGCCGGCTAAGAAGCCTTCCACTTCCCTTGAGCGCCCTCCTGCCACAGCGGCGACGCCGGTCCTCCTGGCATCACGTCGACCCCGCAAGTGCTCCGCCCCAATTTCGGTGAGTGCCTCGTCATCGACCTCCTCATCGCCGGGGCATGGAGCGGCACCTATGGTACCAAAAAAGAAAAAAGCGGTACCGGTGCCTCCTCTGGACGACCGCATTGCGGCCATACTCCAAAGCCAATTGCAGGAGCAACTACAGCAACAACTCCAATACTTGTTGCCAGCAATGTTGGCCCCACTCCTTCCGGTACCAGACCGGCCCGAGCCTCGCACCATACCACCGGTGTCGACACCATCGGTACCGTTGAACACGTCCATGCCAGTGCTCGCGGCTGAACCACTCAATCCTCCCGTGCAATCACGCTCTGATGCCGACCCTCCCCAACATCAAGTCCGACACCGGTCCCCCCGAGACCAGGATCGGCACCGGTCTTCCTCCCCCGGTACCGTCTCGATGCGCTCTGGCAAATCTCTCTCTAAGACTCGCCACACTGAGCCATCCACACCACCGTCCCGTCCTGCGCACACCGATGTCAGGGACTCGGACTTATGGGAAGAATCCCCACCCGGTACCGATGATGAGGCTTCATCAACGGACGAGGAACCCTCCATGGTCGATACCAGTTCCAAACCTGAACAGTCATCATTCACCAAATTTCTAAGGGAAATGTCAGCGGCTCTTTCTCTCCCATTGGAATCCGACTCTAAGAAGTCCCAGGCTTTTCTTGACGCCTTAGACTTCGAACAACCCCTCAAAGAATTTTTGAAGTTACCCGTCCATGACATCTTAAGGGAAACTTTTTACAAAAATTGGGAAAACCCTCTCACAGTACCGGGAGCCCCTTGAAAACTGGACAGTTTATACAGGGTCATTCCTATCCCGGGGTTCGACAAACCTCAACTACCCCATGAATCCCTTCTAGTGGAGTCCACCTTAAAGAAAACCCAGGGCTCCAGTGTTTATGCCTCCACCCCTCCTGGCAGAGAAGGCAGAACAATGGATAAATTTGGCAAGCGCCTTTATCAAAATTCCATGCTTGCCAACAGGGCTAATAATTATACCTTCCACTTCTCCTTTTACATGAAGCATTTGGTGCAACAACTCTCCTCCTTACAAAAGTACATCCCTGAGCGTAAGGTTCCTGTTTTTCAACAACAAATTTCCAGTTTACTCCAACTCCGGAAATTCATGGTGCGCTCCATTTACGACTCTTTTGAGCTGACCTCTCGAGCATCTGCCATGGCTGTTGCCATGAGGCACCTGGCCTGGCTGAGAGTTTCTGACCTTGATATTAATCACCAAGACCGCCTGGCTAACGCACCTTGTCTTGGTGATGAACTCTTCGGGGAGTCCCTGGACTCAACCACCCAGAAACTCTCGGCACACAAGACCAGGTGGGATACCCTGATCAAACCTAAGAAGAAGACTCCACCTGCTCGCCCCTACAGACAGCAGTCTTCCTACCAACGCAGGTTCTCGGCCAGACCTCTCAACCTGCCTCAACAACAGCCTCGCCGACCTCGTCAACAACACCAAACTCAGGCGCACTCACAGTCTCACCAACCTGCCAAGCCTCTCCCTCCATCAAAACCATCTCAGCCCTTTTGACTCTTTTCTCCAGGGCATAGCCAGCCTCCCACCATCATTGCCTCTTCCTCAGCCGATCGGAGGACGCCTTCAACTCTTCCTCAGCCATTGGGAGGTCATCACATCAGACCAGTGGGTCCTCAACATCATTCACCACGGCTACTCTCTAAACTTCCAGACTCTTCCACCAGACAATCCTCCCATAGAGTCTGTTTCTCACTCCTCCCAATCCCTCCTTCTTCTCAATGCCATCGAAGTACCTCCAGTCCAAAGGGGTCAGGGTTTCTACTCCCGCTACTTCCTGGTTCCCAAGAAGACAGGAGACCTCCGTCCCATCCTCGATCTCAGGGACCTCAACAAGTGTCTGGTCAAGGAGAAGTTCAGAATGCTCTCCCTTGCCACGCTTTACCCTCTTCTCTCTCAACACGACTGGCTATGTTCCCTAGACCTCAAAGAGGCCTACACTCACATCCCCATCAATCTGACTTCACGGCGCTACCTCCGATTTCAGGTACAGCACCGTCACTATCAGTACAAAGTGCTAACCTTTGGCCTCGCATCATCACCCCGGGTGTTCACCAAGTGCCTCATTGTGGTGGCGGCCTTTCTCAGGTCCCACAACCTCCAGGTGTTCCCCTACTTGGACGATTAGTTAGTGAAAGCACCTACGTCTCCCCTTGTGCTACAAGCCACTCAGCACACCATCTCCTTCCTCCACCTCCTGGGGTTCGAGATCAACTACCCCAAGTCGCATCTGCTTCCCACACAACGACTTCAGTTTATTGGAGCCGTCCTCGACACCACTCTGATGAGGGCGTTTCTCCCCTCAGACTGCCAACGGACCCTGCTCCACCTCTGCAGTCAGGTGCTCCTTCGTCGCTCCATTCCAGCTCGGCACATGATGGTCCTCCTGGGCCACATGGCCTCGACGGTCCACGTGCTTCCTCTGGCGCGACTACACCTCAGGACACCTCAATGGACTCTGGCCAACCAATGGTCACAGACCACGGATCCTCTTTCTCATCCCATCTCTGTGACATCGTCTCTTCGGCAATCTCTTCATTGGTGGTTGAACTCCTCCAATCTTTCCAGGGGCCTCCTCTTTCATCTGCCCCCTCACTCCATGATCATAACCACGGATGCCTCCCCCTATGCATGGGGAGCTCACCTGGGAGATCTTCGCACCCTGGGACTCTGGACCCATCAGGAGCGTCAACATCACATCAACTTCCTCAAACTCAGGGCCATGTTCTATGCTCTCAAGGCCTTCCAGCACCTTCTCTACCCTCAGGTTCTTCTGTGCACAGACAACCAAGTTGCCATGTACTACATAAACAAGCAAGGCGGCACCGGATCTCCCCTCCTCTGTCAGGAGGCCATCCGCATCTGGACCTGGGCCACGGCCCACACTGTCTATATCCAGGGCGAACAGAACTCCCTGGCCGACAATCTCAGCCGCATCCTTCAACCTCACGAGTGGACTCTGGATCCTCCCACACTCCGCTCCATCTTTGCTCGCTGGGGCACTCCTCAGGTGGACCTCTTTGCAGCTCCTCACAACCATCAGCTGCCCCAGTTCTGCTCCAGACTCTTCTCTCCTCATCGTCTGGCCCCGAATGCATTCCTGCTTGACTGGACGGATCGGTTCCTCTATGCCTTCCCTCCACTGCCTCTGATGTTGCGAACGTTATTCAAACTCCGCAGGGACAGAGCCACCATGATTCTCATCGCCCCTCGGTGGCCTCGCCAACACTGGTTCTCCCTCCTGCTCCAGCTCAACTCCAGGGAGCCCATTCCTCTTCCTGTGTTTCCTACTCTACTTGCGCAGCAGCATCAGTCTCTACTACATCCCAATCTGTCCTCGCTCCACCTGACAGCTTGGTTTCTCTTGGGCTGACCTCTCCAGAGAATCTGTCTCAGCCTGTCCGTCGCATTTTGGCTGCCTCCAGGAAACCGGCCACCCTCCAATGTTACCATCAGAAGTGGACCAGGTTCTCCTCTTGGTGTCTACTGCATCATCACGATCCCACTTCGTTGGCGGTGGAAACTGTACTGGACTATTTGCTCTCTCTGTCAGACGCTGGCCTCAAGTCTACCTCAATCAGAGTCCATCTCAGCGCCATCACTGCGTTTCATGAGCCGATCCTCGGAAAACCACTTACGGCTCATCCCCTGGTTTCCCGGTTCATGAGAGGCCTCTTCAGTGTCAAACCACCTCTGAAGCCCCCTCCAGTCGTCTGGGACCTGAATGTGGTTTTATCAGCCCTCATGAAACCTCCCTTTGAGCCTCTTGCCACTACTTCACTCAAATTTCTAACGTGGAAGGTGCTTTTCCTCATTGCCATCACCTCTGCCAGGAGGGTTAGTGAGCTGAATGCACTGGTTGCCAACCCACCTTTCACTGTTTTTCACCATGACAAGGTGGTTCTGCGTACCCATCCTAAATTCCTTCCCAAGGTGGTCTCGGACTTCCACCTCAACCAATCCATTGTGTTGCCTGTTTTTTTCCCTAAGCCCCATTCTCATCCTGGGGAACAGGTGTTACACACGCTGGACTGTAAGCGTGCCCTTGCATACTACCTTGACAGTACCAGGGCTCACCGCTCGTCCCCTCAGCTCTTTTTGTCCTTCGACCCTAACCGTCTAGGTCGCCCTATCTCTAAACGGACGCTCTCTAACTGGCTTGCTGCCTGCATTGCGTTCTGTTATGCTCGGGCCGGTCTCTCACTGGAAGGTGCTGTCACGGCCCACAGGGTCAGAGCTATGGCTGCTTCTGTGGCTTTCCTCCGTTCCACGCCCATTGAGGAAATCTGCAAGACTGCCACTTGGTCCTTAGTTCACACGTTCACTACTCACTACTGTCTGGATACCTTCTCCAGACGGGATGGACACTTCGGCCAATCTGTGTTACATAATTTATTTTCCTAATGGCCAACCATCCCTCCTCCCTCTCTGTTAGCTTAGAGGTCACCCATGCGTTAAGAATATGCTGCCTGCTTGTCCTGGGATAAAGCACAGTTACTTACCGTAACAGGTGTTATCCAGGGACAGCAGGCAGATATTCTTACGTCCCACCCACCTCCCCGGGTTGGCTTCTTAGCTGGCTTATCTTAACTGGGGACCACGCACTCCTCCGTCGGGCGGGAAGGCACTCGCGCATGCGCGGTGCGGCCAACTAGAACTTTCTAGTTAAAAGTGTCCGTACCGGGGCTCCGTCGGTGACGTCACCCGTGCGTTAAGAATATCTGCCTGCTGTCCCTGGATAACACCTGTTACGGTAAGTAACTGTGCTATATATATGTATGTATTTAAAATTTATAATTTTGTTGTTTTGAAGATCACAAAAGTTAAATACGTGGATAAGATTCACATTGGGAACTATGAAATAGATGCCTGGTACTTCTCTCCTTTCCCGGAGGATTATGGGAAGCAGCCCAAACTCTGGATTTGTGAATACTGCCTCAAATACATGAAGTTTGAGAAGAGCTACAGGTATCACCTTGTAAGTTAAGTGTTCTGTAATATATCTGTCTTAAAACAGCAATAGAGATTATCTAAGACTGAGCTCTGTAACAATGAAGAATACAAACCACTGTGTGATTGTTTCAGGGCCTGTGCCAGTGGCGTCAACCTCCAGGGAAGGAGATCTACCGAAAAAGTAACATCTCTGTGTATGAAGTGGATGGCAGGGATCATAAGGTGAGAGCTGGGACTTAGTGAGACGGAGGGTAAGAGAACAGCAGGGTCTAGAAAACAATCCTGTTAATTTCCTATCAAAAGAAATTATGGCAGGTACCATCTTAGGTAGCCAAATGGGGCGGGTCACTGGGGCCATAGCCCAGCCAATATTTGGCCCAGCGTGGTATCAGAAAGGTCTTGGATGAAGAATTTTGAAAATTAGTTTGGCCCCTTCAGCTAAAAAGTTATGCTTCATCAGGCACCATACAAGAGTTTAAGTGAGTGTGACAGTAGGTTTAATCAGTCTTATCTTGGAAAACTTCTCTTTGAGGTTTGGATTCCAACTCTATCCTTGTCATCCATTTTTATGATTTTAAAGTTAACTTTAAAAAAATTATATTAAAATAGCTTGTTGTCACACAAACATATTTTAAGATAACTTCTAGATTAAGGCATCCCTTGTTTTGAGGACTGCTATCTTGCTTCTGAGAGAGAAAAAACTGCTCACTTATAATATACATCCTCAAAAAATAATAGGATACCAGTACTTACAAATTTACCTATCTTGTGAAGGGCTTGGCTCTACTGTGTATGTGTTTAGTGCACAGCAGTACGTATGTCTAGTAACTATAGAAATAATAGTAATAGTAGTAGTTATATGAAGATCTGAGAGGGGCCCCACATGTGTTTGATGGTTAGATAAACATATAAGACAGCATTGAGAGCATAACTCCAACTGATACTCTCCATGCATGAGGACTGGCATTATGCTCTCCTCAGAACACCTGTTACAGATAAGCAATTTTTTTCTTTTCTTTTTGCCCTCTTCTTGAAGACAATAATACTCTTATTTCTTTCTTCCCCCATTAGATCTATTGTCAGAACCTTTGCCTTCTGGCTAAGCTCTTCCTAGACCACAAGACCCTGTACTTTGATGTTGAACCTTTTGTCTTCTACATCCTGACTGAGGTAGATCGGCAGGGAGCCCACATTGTTGGCTACTTTTCCAAGGTACTGATGCTCAACTCTAAATTGCATGGGACTGCTGAGTAATGAGTTTGGCTGACTTATATGCAGTTTGTATGTTTATAGATTTCTATCAGAATAGCACTTGATTAATTCTGCTAGTGAAAGTGGATAATGAAGATCTGCGATGGGAGAAAACCTTTTGATCTGCTCAGGTTCTTGATTTTCTTCCCCCCCTCCCCCCTTTTCAGGAAAAGGAGTCACCAGATGGTAACAATGTAGCTTGCATTCTGACATTACCTCCATACCAGAGACGTGGTTATGGCAAGTTCCTGATCGCTTTCAGTAAGTAGTATTCCCCTTCAACCTTCCAGGGATATTTGCGGAGGGTTGGGCGAGGCGGGAGGGTTGCATTTGCCTTGCTAAATAATCCAAAGTAGTTTAGGTCCATGTATATGATTTGACTAAACTCTATCCCTTCCAATTAATTACAGGTTATGAGCTCTCTAAGCTAGAGAGCACTGTGGGATCCCCTGAGAAGCCCCTCTCTGATCTGGGCAAGCTGAGCTACCGTAGTTATTGGTCTTGGGTGTTGCTGGAGATTCTACGGGACTTCAGGGGGACATTATCTATTAAGGACCTCAGGTGATTAACATTCCTCCTTTGAACCCTAGGTGTTACATTACATTACATTAGTGATTTCTATTCCGCCAATACCTTGCTGTTCAAAGCGGATTACAAAAGAAGTTATCTGGCCATTTCCAGAGGAATTGAAGAGTAGAGCGAGTCTTGCGGTGTTAGTTTGTCTTCAAGGATTTCTTGAATAGGATGGTTTTTATTTCTTTTCTAAACGATTTGTATTCAACTGGTGTTCAACTGGATGTGCTTGAGCAAATGAGATAATAAAGAACTTCAGCTCTCCTGTAATCTTAGCTTCCCTGGGGTTCAGTGCAGCTCTTGATGAAACCATTTCTATTTTGTGTAATTATTATTATTATTAGTTATCGTATACCACCTATCAAAGGAGGTTGTATACGCGGTTTTTACATTCAGGTACTCAAGCATTATATCAGTGACTATATATTAATGGATTAATTTTTTTACATTGGAAGTATCAAGGTGTTTGGGGTGATGGACTACATTTGTAGTTTTGAAAGTTGGATTTTGACAGGCTTTGTAAAGTTGGGGTTTTGTTTTGGGGTTGTTTTTTTTGGGGGGTATGCGATGTCCTAGATCTGAATAGCTCCTGATTTTTCTATTTAAAGTTGTTGTACTAGCTTTGATCCTTATTGCAGTAATCCAATTGATTGTGCTATATGTAGGTTGCTCTGAATATTTGGTAAGGAAGCCACAGTTTTTAGAAAATACAGCTTTTAAGACTATACTCATCAAGAAGATTAGATAAGATTTTAAATACAAAGTATTTATTTTAAAAATAATTCTAGCCTGACTAGGTAACAATGAGACTTAAGATACAAAGATACAACTCTTCTCTGGGTTAATTCCCCAATATGTCATCACTGATAGAGAGCCCTGAAGGGAAGACCAAACTAGGTTCAAAAGCTAAGACTTCTTTTACATTTTCCTTATATAAAGGGTATACAATATAAAAGTATTTATACCATTAGTTTTACTTGCAATGCAGTTAAGCTCTGGAATGAGCTACCAGAAGGTATTTGAATTATATCCAATTATGAACTTTTTAGACAACTTCTGAAAACTTGGTGATTTGATTTTTTTTTTTTTTTTACTGTGAATTGTGCTATAAATTGTGATCTTGAATAATCTTTTTATTTTCTGGGAATGCCTGGATTTTAAGTTTGATTTTACAATTGTAAGCTGCACTGAATTACTGGATATGATTAATTAATGGCTATATTAGATATTCCACCCCTTCCCTCCTTTATCATTTGGTTGCCTGTCCTTAGAGAATGAGCCCATCCTCTTCTGTTAGAGGCCCCCTCCAGAAATTATACCGTAAACTCTCAGTTATCTGACACCCATGGGGATTTTTAGATGCCGGATAACTGTAGTTTCTGGTTGCTTGAGACTTACTGTAAAAAATTGTTTTGTCTCCCTTTCCACCTCATTCTTATCATCCCCCTCACCCCCCCTACACACACACTTATAGGTCAAGCATCCATCCATCTCCCCTCCCCTTCACCCTGCAGAACCAGTATCCATGTCCTTTCCTCCCCCCACACTTTTGGTCCCCATCCTCCCCTCTGGGTCTGGTCCTCCTTCCTCGGCGCGAGTCTGGCCCCCACCCCCTTACAGTCCCAAATCTTTCTCCCTCACCCGAAGCAGTAGCAGCAGCCAGTGAGCAAAGGAAGCACCGTAAACAGGCTGCTTCCGGAAAGGCCCCGCTGTCTGCCACTACTGCTTCAGGGAGGGATGGGGTTGTCAGGACCGGTTCTGCTGCTTTGGGGACCGGAAGGAGGGAGAGGTTTTCAGGACCGGCTACCGCTTCAGGAAAGGGAGGGAGGGAGATTCTGGCTGCCGCTGATGTTTTGGGGGCTGGAGGGAAGGGGGTTGCTCAGGTCAACTTTGGAGATTGAGGAGTGCTGGATTTTTGCTGGTTGGTTGAGAATGTCAGTTAGTTGAATACTGGTTAACTGGGATTCTACGGTATTTGTGGTTGTCGTTTCCTTTCTTGGAACTTTTCTACAGTTTCCTTGTTACAGCTTTCTTATGTTGTGAACTCCCTGTTGCTAACTCCTCAGCTGTTCTGTTCTATTTTAGCCAAATGACGAGCATCACTCAAAATGACATCATCAGCACTTTACAGTCTCTGAACATGGTCAAATATTGGAAGGGGCAGCATGTGATTTGCGTCACCCCCAAATTGGTAGAAGAACATCTAAAGAGTGCACAGTATAAGAAGCCCCCAATAACAGGTACTTTAAGAAAAAAAAAAAAGAACAGCAACCTTATCCAAATTACTGCCCCTCTTTCTTTAGCAGTTCTGACCTTATGTCTCTTTCCAGTTGACTCCATCTGTCTGAAGTGGGCACCACCCAAACACAAGCTGCTAAAGCTTTCCAAGAAGTAATGTGTGAGAAGGTGCTGCCTGCTAAAGAGCACCACCTAAGGAAGTTTTGGAGTCCATACATCTGAGATGGCTGCATATCAAACCTATCTTTTTGGCAGTTTCCTTGGGTCATTAGTACCTTATTACTTAAGACCAGCCAAGGGAACAGCATTGGTAGCACCTGAGTTGTGTATTTAGGAACAGGCTTTAAGGAATGGAGAAGTTTTTTGCTTCCTGCTGTTTGAGAGCCCAGGTTTGTCTTGCTAGTATGATCATCTGACCAGAGATCTGCATATGGACTGACTATCTTAGTACTGGGAGACCAACATGATGTGAATTCTGGAGAGTTGAACATTTAATCTGCAGATTGCCGACATCCTGATCAGACCAGTGCCAAATATCTTCATCCAACAGTGCACAGATGTCTTGCCATTGTCACATGAATCCTATTTTTATAGAGAAACTGGATTGTAAGGTTTGCTTTACTCTTTTCCTGAAACAGCTATGCCACCAAAATTGGTTTTTCCAGATTTATTTGGTTCTGTAGTCTGCTTAATGTAGAAGGAGCCATTTTGTTTACTAGTGATATAAGCCATTACCCCTGATGTATCTCAGTTTTTACTGTTCATATTGGTCGTTATATTTACGAGGAGGTGCTGAAAAATTCTCGGCCCAACCAACCAACTTTCTAAATTCTGAGCATTATTTTTGCCACTGTAGCTGAAAAGAGTGTTATTTCGTTAAGTGCCAATTAGTTGAAACAAAATTCTGTTTTAACATTGTTTCAGATCATTGATTGAACGATATCCATGTCATTCTCTTGGTTGGGCTGAGAACTTTTCAGCACCCCCCTCATATACCTTGAAGCATGGTGAAATTACTGTTTTAGAATTATTTAATTTCTATCATTCTAGTAAACAAAATGTTCTTAGTCTTAAAATTCTTGGAGAAAAAGAAGATATTTATCTTGGCTATTGTTGCCTTCCACAATTATAGCCTAGATAGTTTTCCTGTAAATTACTTTTAAAACATGAACCTTAAGCATCTCTTTAGCACAGCAGCTAAATTTGACACTGACTCTCATTGCAGCTGGTGTCCTGCAAATGAGATGTCGCACCCTTTTCCCAGCTTGTAGATAATAAATAGAGAAACACTATTTTATATTGCATGCTGGTGATTCATATAAGTCAGACCAAGGCATCTTCAACATGTTTAACAAGGCCCCTCTATCGAACTGTACCTGGAGGTAACCTATAGTGTTACTGAATGTATATATGTAATTTTTTCTTGCATACAAATATTATATTTTTGTAATAAAAATGTTATATAAAGTGAGTTTTGCATTAATTTTGTTCAATGATCTATGTTCAGAAGCCATTTAGAAAAATATGGCTTAAAGTAGACCATACTTACTGTAAGATGAATGCAAGACACGGGTGGAAAAGAGACCAAAATCAATCAATGGTCCATTATTAACCTAGGGACCATATCATATCTAGAGTTCTAGAATAGGGTTGTTCATAGGACTGATAGTAGTTAATAATTTTATAAACAGCTTGGAGGATGGCATACAGAATACACACTAAATTTTCAGTTTATCAAATTGGGTGAATTGGCATCCCTGAAGAGAGACGGAATTTAAAATAGTGATGCATTTGTCTTCATTGATTTCCATTCTATTTCTGACCTTTTCAAGATTCTGAACTTTAAGAAGAAAAAAATAAATATCAAAATGGTGAATTTTTACTTAGACATTTGGTACAGTGGTTATAATACATCACAAACATAAGAGTTAGTGATACACCTGTATAAAGAAAGCTAGTTTGTTGTTGTACTTTACAAACTAGACATTTAGTAATTTTTTCAGTATGATGAAAACAAGTAAAGCTTTTAATATACCCTATATTTAATGTAGGATGTAGAGAAATTGGGGAAATGCAGAAAAACTCTAATAATGAGGTCTAGATGTGCCTAACATGAGGAAAGGTTGTAGAAGATGGGCTTAATACACAAAGGGAGCATAATGTGATGTGTTTAAAACTCTGTTTAATCCAAGTTCCTTTTTCAGTTGTACTTTTCCATGGAATTTAGATGAAAACGGGTAAAAGCTAGGAAGATTTCTGCCAGATTCCTAGATAGGAAGGTGAAATTCTGCTACTTGGGGCAGAATAAAAGAGAAAAAGAGACAACTACTTAAATACCACACCAAAATCCTGCTTGCCTCCAGTGCTATATGAGTTCAGCACACTGCTTTCTTTTTAGATCCAACATCATAACTTTAACACTTGTGGGTCGGGTTCATTAATCTGATGCATTACCAGACAGTAAAGTCAGCTGACAAATTTTGAAAAAGCGATTTATGGTTGTCCTCACTCAAAGAAGATTGCTGTGGTGAGGGGAGCCCTGCCCCTATTTGTCCCCTTAGTATTTTGAAATGACCTTTATGCCTCTTCACATGAAAGGTTTGGAACCCTTGGCCTTAGAGAATCAATTAGCGTGGCTTTGGAACACAGAAATAAAAAGGGGAGGATATTCCCTCTTTGAGGCCTCGGCTGAAGTTTAGTTCTGTTCTTACTTTACATCAGCCTGCACAAACTTGACAGTAGAGCACAGATGTGTAAATTATACTGTTTTCTTATCTTTTACCTTCCAGAAAAGCAGGATATTGTAGTCTCATAAAAATAAAAATAGCCATGCTGGGTCAGACCAATGGCCTGTCTAGCCTAGTATCTTGCTTCCAACAGTGACCAACAAAAGGTCATAAGCAATGTTCCCTCTAATTTTTCATAGGCTGTGTGCGCAAAAAATTTTATCTGTGCGCATTTTAAAGAAAAACTAAATGATTGCCAGAGGGCCTGGAGTTCAGTTATGGGCAAGTCTTTGAGTTTAGTCTGAATTAACGAAAACACAATGTAATTTTAGTTACACTTTATGTTAGTTACACTTTATGTAACATAAAGTCTCATTTCAATAAACATAAATTATGTTTCATTGAAATGTTTCATTGAGTGCTACCTCTATAAATAAGGTATCATTGTACTTTATACTTAAAATTTAGAAAATAACAGCAATTTAGTTTTCAATATTTTTCCCTACAATCTGTCATATTTATCCAGTCCGAATAAATTCTGTCAAGATCTGTTGAGCCTCCATCTTGAAGGTGACTCTTAACACGCATCAGCATTTCCAAATGCTCTAAATGTAAACGATTCCTTTGTTTAGTCTTCAAATTGTTCATTAGACTAAAACCACGCTCACAATCTGAACTAGATGCTAAGAATGTGGCACCAATGTCCATCAATTTTGCTAAATCTGCAAATAAATCATTCTGAAATGCAAATTTCGTCATATCTGGAAAGCTGTTTATCAGATTGCTTTTGATTTTTTCTGCAACAAGGAATTTAAAGTCGTATTGCTGAATAATAACACTTTCCTCTGGAAGAAATTGTTTATACTTTAAACAAAGAGATCTGATATGTCCATTTCCGAAGTCAAAGTTGCATTGTGATATTGCTGTATAATCAAAAGCAGACTATTCCTCAACTTCATTTTCAGGAAATCTTTCACCCAGATGCAAACATAGGATGTTGATGAAGGTTAATATGGATTTAGTATCCACTGAAACTTTTTCTCCAGACCTCATCCTGTTGTCAAGGAGACTGTTGACTTTATCACTCCATTTAACCTTGTCGCCTAAGTATTGCATTCGAAGTTTGTTCAATTTACCCTGTGCAAGATGATAAGCTTCCAGTGGTGTCAAACCACATTTTTGAAATGTCATGGTTAAGGAAGCCAGTTCTGATAAGACATCATTCAAAACTTCAAGTGTAATATGAAATTGTTCACTGTTCAGCTTCTTATAGCAGTACTTTGCAATAGGATCATTATCTTTGTCTTCTTCAAAATATTTTAACAGGGGATCATAATTTTGAATAATTGCTTTAAGTGCAAAGTGTCTAGATAACCAGCGCACTTCATTCAGAGGTCTGAAAACAATTGATTCACATTCAGATGCATCTGCTATTTCTTGAAATTTGCATCGTTTAGTAGAAGACCAACAGAACACCGTGTACACAGTTCTCATTAGTTTCTACTTCTTTCATCAATTTTACTTCTTTCCATGAATCAGAAAGTCCCAAATCTTCCCGATGTGCAACACAATGTTGCTGCACTAAATGTGGAATGTCTTTTCTCAGCTGTGCTGCAACACCATCTATTTTGCCCAACATAACAGAGGCACCATCAGAGGTGAACATAACCATTTTATTTAGGTCAAGTTCATGTTTCCTATAGAATTCCCTAATTGCTGTTACTATTGATGTAGCATCACATGCTTCTAACTGTAGCATCCCACCAAATGATGTCCTATACTCAGTTGAATTGACTGGCTGATACTTAAAGTAGAGTATTAAGTACTTGTTGACAGAAATGTCTGTGCTTTCAAAAACAGTTAATGTATGATACGTTGCTAATTTAATTTCTGCCATACGATCATCTTGCACATTGCCATTGATAATTCCAAGAAATTCAAACGCATAGTTTTTGCTTCTCCAGCTATCAGGTATACTAACATACTTCACCATGTACTCATTGATATCTTGAACAGAGAGCATTGAGATATTCATCTTAATGGCCAGCACAACACTGTTGACAAGAACCTTAATTTCATCAGGACTGGAACGCTTCCATTCACTACTAATTTGCCTGTTTTCTTTTTTGGTTGGGCTTTCAAGCAACATGTTAACCAGTCCCCCTCTTAAATTCGGATTTTTACTTCTGAGTTTCCTAATACTATCGGTATGAGATTTACTTGATAGATGGCGTTTCAGAAAGTCCAATTTCCAAACATCATCCCATATTTTTCCAGTAGAGAATTTTCCAGTTGTTTTGGCATCTTGACAATAACAACACACAACTCCATCGTCTTCGTCATAGGTAAATATTTCACACTGTCAAACACGCATTGTATTTTGAGATTCCGGTGTCTCCGTTTCAACAATTTCTTCAAGCCATTCAGATCTAAAAGCTGTTGCAGCTCTCTTGCGTTTTACACTTTTCACCATTTGTGGTTTAGACATTTTAAGAGTTATATCTGGTTGCAATTTAATAAACAAATACAGTTATACAACCACAGTACCACGCTGCACACTATGATTCCATGACATAAACAATATGGCAGAACTTCAGGAAGTCAAAGAATCGGAAGTGTTTCATATCCTATGGACCATAGGCTATGGCCCTATGGGGTACGTGACGTGTCAAGTTCAACTGCCAAAGATAATGGAATCACACGAATGACTTAATTTATATTATAGTGCTTCAATAAATGGGAAATCGGAACAGCTGGTCTTCTGCAACATTTCATTTTAGCAGTGAAAATCATTTTAGGCAAAAATTTATTTTTTTGTGCGCGCTATTTTAATTTGTGTGCTCGGGTTCGGTAAGTTGTGTGCGCACAGCTTAGAGGGAACATTGGTCACAAGTACCTGAGAGAATCCCAAATAGTGGGTGACTTCATTCAACAGAGCCTGGAACTGCTCTCCAGCTTATTGATATAAAACTTTTGAGAGTGTTGTACCATGCATACATATGCCTTTCTGTCTGCCATTGTCATGTGGGATCTAGCCTGTTGTCATGCTTCTGCAGAGCATAACAGATGCACTCTTTGGTGCTTTCCCTAAGCTCCTGTCAAAATTGGCTGTTTGATTATTGTTTTCAAAAGTCTTATAAGTCCTGTCACTGCTGTGCAGATTCTTAGGTTGGGGTTTGTTTGGGTGTGTTTTACATTTTCATAAATGTCTTTTCCATTTGCCACCTCCTGGCCTCAGTAGCCCTAGGGCAGTTAGTCAAGTACTTCTCTTGATTGAGTCATTTGTTTTGCTGCAGCATTTTTCCAGGCATGTCCCAGAAAAAAGTTCCTAGGAGATTTAAGAAGTGTTTGAAGTGCAAGAGGGACAAAAAACCTCATTTCTTTAGCATCTTTCCAGACCGGCACAGCTTCACTGATGGGTAATAGCTCACCATGACCAGCAAGTGGAGATTGACTGAGACATAAACTTTTGGCTATACAAGTGGGCTGTGCAGTCCCAAGTACATTCAGTCTGCTCTCAATCTCCAGCAGGTGGAGGTGGTAAGCCTTTGCAGTGTTCCCTGGTTTAGTGTAGGGCTGTTGGAATTTGTTTAGTTGCATCTGAGGTGCCGGATTGAACTTGGGGGGACCCTTTGGGGGGCTCCATTCAATCTCGGGGGTGTCTCACTATATGGTTTGAGTCCCTCCCCCACCTCCCTGAAAGTTTTTCTGTAGAGGTGCCTCAGCTATAAGCCTTGCTGCCGATATCAAGAAAGCCAATGGGGTCTGTTCTAGAAAAGGTCTGAAGGGAAGCCTGAAACGAACAGGATCCGTTTCTTGGTCCCGAAATCGTCCTGCAAAACATTCTGTCATCTATTTCAGACGTCCGGAGGCAATTCCCCTTAGAAAGAAAGATACACAGACAGAGTTCTAAAGGGATAGCCTGTTTTTTTATTAGTCTGCATTCATTATATATCTTCAGTGGTATTAGCAGATGACGTAAGTGTACTTCATTGTTTAAGGATCCTGTTCGTTTCAAAGCCTTCAATTGACTTTAATTGATTTTAATTGCTAACCAGCATTTTTTCTTTCAGGTAGTAGCAGATTGCGCAATGAGCACTTTTAAAGGGAAAAAGTGCTCATTGGACTCCAGACTCGAGGTCGATGTGGCCGGCCTATGCTCACAGTGTGCCAGCCGCCACAAAGGGGAATCCTCGTCGGCTGAAAGGTGCAATAAAATTGGCCACCATCCTTTTATATGAGGAAAATAAACAAAAGCAAGAAAAAAAAGGAAGCAGCTATGGTATTCCAAGCAAATGATGGAGAAAATAAAGGCAAAAAAGTTGGCGTTCTGTGAAATCCAAAATACTCAAGAAGAGAAGCACAGAACAGAATACCAAATGAAATTGAAAGAAGCCAAGAGAGAGATACAGCTGGTTCAAGCGGAACAGCAAATAGCTAGAAATGTAATAAAGGGTGATATGGGGGAAGCTACTACTTGCCCTGGATTGGTAGCATGGATTATCCCAGGACAAGCAGGCAGGTATTCTCACTAGTGGGTGATGTCATCCGACAGAGCCCCGATACGGACGTCTCACAAGCATACTTGCTTGCAGAAACTCAGAAGTTTCGAGATGCCCGCACCGCGCATGCGCCAGTGCCTTCCCGCCCGATGGTCCGAGCGTGTCTCAGTTCTTTTCTTTCTGCGGAGCTGAGAAGTTCTACTTCAATTCTGCGTCAATTGAACCCGTTTTTTGCCTTCTTCTTTGCCGCGGTTTTGAGTTTTTCTCTTATCGTGTGCTTGTTTCATTTCGTTTCTTATTTAAAAAAAAAAAAAAATTTCTTCCGGTGCGTCGACCGGGTTGGCCACGTGGCTCAGGCCCCGCTCCTTCGATCTTGTGGCGGAGCTTTTTCGGCCTATGTCCCGGCCAATTACCGGTTTTAAAAAGTGTAGCAAATGCCAGCGCGCGATTTCGCTGACGGACTCGCATCGACGCTGCCTGCAGTGTCTTGGTCCAGAACATTTCCCGAAATCGTGCCGGCCTTGTTCCACTCTCACAGCACGTGCGTTCAGGCGTCGCTGTTTTTTGTGGGAGTCGATGTTTAAGATGGAAGCTGCTCAGGATCCTTCAGCTTCGACTTCGGCCAGCGCTTCCTCTGTTCCGGTGAAGCCTCCCGCCACTTCTGCGGCATCGAGTCTCCTGAAACCGGCTTCTTTTGTCCCGGCCTCGACTCCGCCTGCTGCACCGGTGCCTTCCTCCGTCTCCTCGGATCAGGTACCTCCGCCTCCCATTCCACCCGTGGTTCTCAAAGTGCCGAAGACTTCCAAGCAAAAGCACTCGACCACGAAGGAGCATGAAGACCGGGCAGGGGGCCCCACTTTAGGTGTGGCAACCTCCTTGTTGGCTTCGTTGCGGTCCCTTTTGGAGGCTCAGTTTGTCGAGCTCATGACCACCATGGGACCCAAGTTGATTGCCACGATCCAGGGTGACCAACCGGTTCCGCCTCCGGGGGGCGGACCGCCCCTCCTCCTCCTCCTCGCCGTTCACTCTCACTGCTCAGCGAGGAGGAGCGGCGCTTGGCGGCCAGTCCCTCGAGGCGGGCCTCTTTTAGTGACATGCCCCCTTTAGAGCCCATTACGCCTCCTGATGAAGAGGTGTGGAATCCCTCTTCGGGTAATCAAAGCCCTGGGCATAGCAAACAACAGGAGGAGTTCTTCCGCACTCCTTATCAGGCCTGGACTGCGTCTCGAGAGGCGTCGAATCTCCCACCTCTACGCTGTACGGCATCGAGTCCCATCTACTTGTTGGAGGCTTCCGGGGACCATTCTAAACATCGCCGATCTAGATCCCCTTCCAGGCACCGGGAGGGGCATCGATCCAGGCATTCTTCGAGGCACTCCTCTCGACACTCTACGGTCTCACCGCAGAAGAAGCTGCCTCGTATGGGGTATTCCTCGTCGGATGTGTCTCCTCCTCCGGGACCGGAGTTCGAGGATCCCTGTGTCTCATATTCACCCTGTCAATCACAGGTCTCTGTGAATCCCGAGGCCTCGACTTCCTCCAGTCCGTCTCGCAGGCCTGTGCTGGCGGACCAGCTGTCCTTTTCGTCTTTCCTCAGGCAAATGGCGGATGACCTGGACATTACCCTGGATTCCGGTTCTCGGTACTCCAAGGAGTACCTCGACACTATGCATTTACCTCATCCTCCTGCCGAGTCTCTGCGTCTGCCTCTGCACAAACTCCTAGACCAGACGTTCATGAGGTGTTTTGAGACGCCGTACTCTATTCCTGCTGTTCCTGGCAAATTGGATGCTCGGTACCGCACGGTGCATCACAAGGGATTCGAGGGCCCTCAACTCTCTCATCAGTCCCTACTGGTCGAATCCTCCCGCAAGAGGTCTCATCCGTCCCAGGTGTATGCCTCGGTACCTCCGGGCTGCGAGGGCAGAACCATGGATAAGTTTGGACGGCGCATTTACCAGAACTCTATGATGGCATCCAGAGTTCTCAATTATACTTTTCATTTTGCCACTTATTTGGAGTTCTTCCTGCCTGTGCTTTGGAAGTTTATACCATACATCGAGTCGCAGGCTCGCTTCGAATTTGAGGAAGTGGTGGCCTCGCTATCCCAGCTTCGCCTCCAATTGATGCAATCCTCCTACAATGCTTTCGAGCTTTCGGCTCGAGCTGCCGCCTGTTCTGTGGCTATGCGTCGATTGGCATGGCTTCGGACCCGAATCTCCAGGACAGACTGGCCAACGTTCCTTGTGCAGGGGCGGATTTGTTTGACGAGTCCATCGAGACCATGACGAAGAAACTGTCTGACCATGAAAAATCTTTTCAGTCCATTCTTCGGCCCAAGCCTAAACCTCAACAGTCTTGACCGTCTAGACCGCCCTTGATCTATCAGCGGCGTTATACTTCAAGGCAGGCTCCGGTTGCGAGACAACCAGCAAAGAGACAGCCTCCTTAGAAGGCTCAACAAAAGCCTCAGCCTTCTACTGTCCCCAAGGCTCCTCAGCCTTTTTGACTCTCTCTTAGGGAGCATAACTGACTTCGTTCTGCCTCCTCCTGTTTTTCCCATTGGGGGTCGCCTACATCATTTCTATCATCGATGGGAGGCTATCACCACCGACCTCTGGGTCCTTACCATCGTCAGGGAAGGGTACTCTCTTCAATTCCATCGGGTCCCTCCGGACCACTCTCCAAGAGAGTATCCTTCCAACTTGACACAGACCGCCCTTCTTCTTCAGGAAGCTCAGGCTTTGCTCCGGCTCCGGGCCATCGAGCCGGTCCCTGTGGACCAACACAACCGGGGGTTTTACTCCCGGTACTTCCTTGTTCAGAAGAAGACGGGCGACCTACGGCTTATTCTGGACCTCAGGGTCCTCAAGTTCCTGGTCAAAGAGAGATTTCGCATGCTGACCCTTGCTTCTCTCTACCCCCTCCTCAAGCAGAACGACTGGTTATGCTCTCAGGATCTCAAGGAGGCCTACACTCACATTCCCATTCATCCAGCCTCTCGCAAGTTCCTCAGATTTCGGGTGGGTCATCTACATCTGCAGTATCGAGTGCTTCCATTCGGCCTTTTTCTCGTCTCCCAGAGTCTTCACGAAGTGTCTGGTGGTAGTGGCCGCTGCACTCCAGAATCAAGGTCTTCAGGTTTTTCCCTACCTTGACGACTGGCTCATCAAGGCCCCCGGGGGTCATCTCGGCGACCCTGTCCACAATTTGGTTCCTGCAGAGTTTGGGCTTCGAGATCAACTTCCCCAAATCTCATCTACAGCCTACCCAGTCTCTCCCCTTCATCAGGGCGGTTCTGGATACTATTCAGCTCAGAGCATTCCTTCCTCCTCAGCGCCTGGATGCTCTTCTTCACCTCTGCCAGTCAGTGTCTTCTCGCCAGTCCATCTCAGCGAGACACATGATGGTTCTCCTGGGCCACATGGCCTCTACAGTTCATGTGACTCCTTTTGCCAGACTTCACCTCAGAATTCCTCAGTGGACAAGCACAACCTAATTAGGGCACAACCTAATTAGGGCTAGTCAACACGGCTTCAGGAAAGGGAAGTCATGTTTGACAAATCTACTTCAATTCTTTGAGAAGGTGAACAAACAAATTGATAGTGGTAATCCAGTGGACATAATTTACTTGGACTTCCAGAAAGCATTTGACAAGGTCCCTCATGCAAGGCTTATGAGAAAACTATTAAACCATGGAATAGGAGGTGAAGTCCACAGATGGATCGGTAAATGGCTAGAGAACAGAATGCAGAGGGTTAACATAAATGGGAAATTCTCGGAATGGGAGAGAGTAACTAGCGGCGTACCCCAGGGCTCGGTTCTCGGGCCTATCTTGTTCAACATTTTCATAAATGACCTAGAAGAGGAAACAACAGGCGATATAATAAAGTTTGCAGATGATACAAAACTATGTCGGGCGGTTGGCTCTCTAAATGACTGTGAGGATCTTCAGAAGGATCTGAACCAGCTGGAAATGTGGGCGACAAAGTGGCAGATGAATTTTAACATAGACAAATGCAAGGTGATGCATCTAGGAAGGAAAAACAATGAACATGAGTATAGGATGTTGGGGGTGACATTAGCTAAATGCGAACAGGAAAGGGATTTGGGGGTACTGATTGACAGAACCCTAAAGCCTTCGGCTCAATGCGCAGCGGCGGCGAAGAAAGCAAACAAGATGTTAGGCATGATTAAGAAGGGGATCACAAGTAGATCGGGAGAAGTCATAATGCCACTTTACAGAGCAATGGTCAGACCGCATTTGGAATACTGTGTACAACACTGGTCTCCATACCTTAAGAAGGATATAACTCTGCTGGAGAGGGTGCAGAGGCGAGCCACGAAACTAGTCAAAGGTATGGAAAATTTGTGCTACAAAGAACGGCTCCGAAAGCTGGGGCTGTTCACCCTCGAGAAGAGAAGACTGAGAGGGGATTTGATTGAGACTTTTAAAATATTAAAAGGATTTGATAAAATAGACCAGGAAGCAGCATTACTAACATTTTCGGATGTGAAACGGACAAGAGGTCATAGCCTGAAACTGAGTGGCAGCAGGTTCAAGACAAGTGTTGGGAAGTTCAGTTTCGCACAATGAGCAGTGGGCGCTTGGAATGCTCTTCCGGAGGAGGTTGTGGCGGAGACTACTGTTCTGGGTTTCAAGCACAAGTTGGATGCATACCTTCTTGCAAATCATATTGAGGGATATGGGAAATTTGGGTCTCCAAAAAGGAGTACCTAAATGGGCCACCGCGTGTGCGGATCACCGGACTAGATGGACCTCGGTCTAATCCGGTGAGGGCGTTTCTTATGTTCTTATGACCCTGGCTTCTCAATGGACACAGGTGTCAGATCCTTTGACTCGTCACATCATTGTCACTCCTGCTCTTCAGCAGTCTCTACTTTGGTGGATGACCTCTTCGAATCTCTCCAGAGGTTTGCTGTTTCACACTCCTCCCCACCAGAAAGTTCTCACAATAGATTCCTCGACCTATGCATGGGGGGCTCATCTGGATGGGCTTCGCACTCAGGGATTCTGGACCAGTGCGGACCGCCTCCATCAAATCAATCTGTTGGAGCTCAGAGCCATCTTCAATGCTCATCAGGCTTTTCAACATCTGCTTCACGACATGGTGGTCCTCATTCGCACAGACAATCAGGTCGCCATGTATTTTGTCAACAAGCAGGGGGACACGGGCTCGGCCTCCCTCTGCCAGGAAGCTCTCAGAGTCTGGGATTGGGCGATTCGCCACAATGCCTTCCTCAAAGCTGTCTACATTCAGGGGAAGGACAATGTCTTAGCGGACAACTTAAGTCGTCTCCTCCAGCCTCACGAATGGACACTCCATTCCAGGCCCCTTCATCAGATCTTTTCTCAGTGGGGGGACGCCTCAGATAGACCTCTTTGTGGCTCCCCACAACTTCAAGCTGCCTCAATTTTGCTCCAGGATCTACACTCCTCATCGTCTCGAGGCAGATGCTTTTCTGCTGGATTGGGGGAATCGCTTTCTGTATGCGTTTCCTCCATTTCCACTCATTCAAAAGACTCTGGTCAAATTGAAATCTGACCATGCCACCATGATCCTGATAGCTCCTCGGTGGCCCCGACAACCTTGGTACTCCCTTCTACTTCAACTCAGCAGCAGGGAGCCATTCCTTCTTCCAGTGTTTCCTTCGCTGCTTACTCAACATCAGGGATCTCTACTTCATCCCAACCTGCAGTCTCTCCACCTGACAGCTTGGTTCCTCTCAACGTAACCCTCACCAGTTTTCCCAGGCGGTGAGGGATGTTTTGGAGGCTTCCCGGAAGCCTGCTACGTGACAATGCTACTCCCAAAAATGAACTAGATTTTCTTCCTGGTGTGTTTCTAATCGTAAGGAGCCTCAGCAAGCCTCCCTGTCTTCTGTATTGGACTATCTTCTACACCTGTCTCAGTCTGGCCTCAAGTCTATATCTATACGAGTCCACCTGAGTGCTATTGCGGCTTTCCATCAGCCTCTACAAGGGAAACCTCTATCTGCTCATCCTGTGGTTTCCAGATTTATGAAAGGACTTTTCCATGTCAATCCTCCTCTCAAACCTCCTCCAATGGTTTGGGATCTCAACGTTGTCCTTTCTCAACTTATGAAGCCTCCTTTTGAGCCTCTCAACAAGGCTCCGCTGAAGTTTCTCACTTGGAAAGTGGTTTTTCTGGTTGCCCTCACTTCTGCTCGCAGGGTCAGTGAGCTTCAGGCCTTGGTGGCGGATCCACCTTTCACAGTATTCCATCATGACAAGGTGGTCCTTCGTACTCATCCGAAATTCCTGCCTAAAGTGGTCACTGAATTTCATCTCAAACAATCCATAGTTCTTCCTATGTTTTTTCCAAAGCCTCATTCTCATCCTGGAGAATCAGCTCTTCACACTCTGGACTGTAAACGTGCTTTGGCTTTCTACCTGGATCGCACCAAGCCACACCGAACTGTTCCTCAACTTTTCATCTCCTTTGATCCGAACAAGTTGGGATGACCTGTCTCTAAGCGTACCATCTCCAACTGGATGGCGGCTTGCATCTATTTCTGCTGTGCCCAGGCTGGATTACCCCTTCCCTGTAGGGTCACAGCCCATAAGGTCAGAGCAATGGCAGCCTCTGTAGCCTTCCTCAGATCGACACCGATTGAGGAGATTTGTAAGGCTGCCACTTGGTCCTCGGTTCATACATTCACCTCATTATTGTCTGGATACTTTTTCCAGACGGGATGGACAGTTTGGCCAAACAGTGTTACAAAATTTATTCTCCTAAGTTGCTAACTCTCCCACCATCCCATTGAGGTTAGCTTAGAGGTCACCCACTAGTGAGAATACCTGCCTGCTTGTCCTGGGATAAAGCAATATTACTTACCGTAACAGTTGTTATCCAGGGACAGCAGGCAGCTATTCTCACGTCCCACCCACCTCCCCTGGGTTGGCTTCTCTGCTAGCTACCTGAACTGAGGAGACACGCCCAGACCATCGGGCGGGAAGGCACTGACGCATGCTGAGCAAGGGACATCGATGCCTTAGGTTTGAAAATAATAACACATGCAAAATGACACCAGCGCAAGGTTTTCAAAATTATAATTAAGATTTATTGAATTATTGTTTCTATTTTTCCATTATGATATCAAAAGAATCAAGCATAATTGCTTAACAGTTGCGCTAATGGGAGATAGTTATAGTTGCCAAATAGCTCCAGATTTTCTATTATATGCTGTTGGCTCATTATGACATCATCAGTATAACAACTAA
This sequence comes from Geotrypetes seraphini, assembly GCF_902459505.1. Lineage (NCBI taxonomy): Eukaryota > Metazoa > Chordata > Amphibia > Gymnophiona > Dermophiidae > Geotrypetes > Geotrypetes seraphini. The sequence goes on along the minus strand of NC_047088.1, from coordinate 103,337,437 downwards.
TAAAGTAATATGGGTGGTCTTAAAAGTTGGACAAAGGAAAATTCCTCCACGTTTCAAAGTTAGACAATTTTAGAAAATTACTTTTGATTTCTGAATTAACATTAACATATTCAAGAGAATCTACACTTATTAACAGGGTGCTGAGAAGTTCTCAACTCTTCCTAAATTGACAGGTTCACATTGCATAGCCTTACACAGAAACCTTACTCTGGAGGAGGAGGGGGGCAGGTCCCCCTCTCCTCCTAAGCTGACAGTCTCACAAACAAAGAGCAAGAGTCTCTGACTTAATTACTTCCAGATGTTGGTTTAGGATTTCTTTAGGTTGCAAATATATATTATGTTTTTTTTCAAAACCTATGCTTTTGTTCAAAATACACAGCCATACACACACTCCAGCACTTGCTTAGGCCCAAGCATTCCATTCAACAAATCATAACTTTCATTCAAAACTATATCTAATTCAGTTTGGGACACGTTATCTTTCTTTACCAGTCTAAAGCAAGCACATGTGGTATTAATTAACACCACGCTGCTGGGAACAAAGACCTGGAAACACAAAATGGATTCCGAAGGACAGAAAATATGGCAAAGACAGAGAACTCAAAATGAATTCCTTTGGTTTCCTTTCTGATCTGACCCAACAGCAAAGTCCATAAAAAAACATTCTTTCCCTTATATTAATCTATAGTGTGTTTTTCTCTGGCCTTAGCTACATTATATTTAGATTTTTATTCACCCGTTTTTCGTATGCTTCTATTTGGGCGTGGCCCTAACTGACACATATGTTTATCTAACTAGAATTACCCAGAATCATACGAAAAACAGGTGCTTTTGTAGAAAAACTCCACAACAAAATACTGCACTTATCATGTTCTGACATCCATTCTATTACCGTCCCATAACCATCACCCCCTGCTGGCCACGAGCCACTACTCCTCAATGCACGGTGCGGGCATCTCGAAACTTCTGAGTTTCTGCAAGCAAGTATGCTTGTGAAACGTCCTTATCGGGGCTCTGTCGGATGACATCACTCACTAGTGAGAATAGCTGCCTGCTGTCCCTAGATAACAACTGTTACGGTAAGTAACATTGCTATATTTCTACTCCTTGGGTTTTGGATAGGTACTAGTGACCTGGATTGGCCAGTGTGAGAACGGGCCACTGGGCTTGATGAACCATTGGTCTGACCCAGTAAGGCTATTCTTATGTGACAAAAAATTTTTCAGGTATATTAGGGAAAGGAGGAAGGCAAAAAATGGAATTGTGAGACTGAAAGAAGCTTCACAGAAGAAAATCCTGGAGAAGGACCACAGTTAGCTGTTAAAGTTACGCATGAGAATAGAGTGAATACTGCATTGTTCACGAAAGAAAGTGTTTATGAACAACTTGAAAAATTGAAGGTGGACAAAGCCATGGGACCAGACGGCATCCATCCCAGGATAGAAACATAGAGTATGACAGCAGAAAAGGGCCGACGGCCCAACAAGTTTGCCCACTCGAATAACCCACCCCCCTAAGAACTTCCTCGAAGTGAACCCACATGTTTATCCCATTTATTCTTAAAATCGAGCACATTGCTGGCCTCTACTACCTGAAGTGGAAGATTATTCCAATGATCAACCACCCTTTCGGTGAAGAAATACTTCCTAATGTCCCCATGAAATCTCCCACCCCTGATTTTTAGTGGATGCCCTCTTGTCGCCATGGGTCCTGTAAGGAAAAAGATTTCTTCTTCCATCTCCATATGGCCAGTAACATATTTGAACGTCTCTATCATGTCTCCCCTCTCTCTGCGTTCCTCAAGCGAGTATAACTGCAACCTACCTAGATGTTCTTCATATGGGAGATCCTTGAGTCCTGAGACCATCTTAGTGGCCAATCTCTGAACTGACTCTATTCTCAGCACATCCTTTCGATAATGTGGTCTCCAAAATTGAACGCAGTATTCCAGATGCAGTCTCACCATGGACCTGTAAAGCGGCATCACCACTTCTGGCTTTCGGCTGACGAAACTTCTCCGGATGCAACCCAGCATTTGTCTAGCCTTAGATGAAGCTTTCTCCACTTGATTGGCAGCCTTCATATCTTCACTAATGATTACTCCCAGGTCCCGTTCTGTAACAGTTCTAGTTAAGGTCTCACCGTTCAGAGTATAGGTTCTGCAAAGGTTTCCGCTACCAAGGTGCATAACTTTACACTTCTTGGCCTTAAAGCTCTGCTGCCAAATAGTAGACCATTTCTCCAGTAAAAGTAGGTCCTGTGTCATACTGTCGGGTACGGTACCTCCGCCCACTACATTGCATAATTTAACGTCATCGGAAAATAATGCAATTTTACCCTGAAGTCCCCGAGGCAGATCCCGTACGAAGATATTAAATAGGATTGGACCCAGGACCGAGCCCTGCAGTACTCCACTGTACACCTCCGACGTTTCGGAGGGAGTACCGTTTACCACCACCCTTTGAAGTCTGCCACTGAGCCAGTCTTTAACCCATGTAGTTAATGTTTCTCCTAGTCCCAGCGAGCTCATCTTGTTCAATAATCTACGGTGGGGACACTATCAAAAGCTTTACTGAAGTCCAGATACACCACAGCCAGGGACTTAACCTTATCTAGTTTTTTTGTTACCCAGTCAAAGAAGCTGATTAGATTGGTGCAGGTGCCACCTATATGACAGTTTAGTAGAGTTTGGGTGGGTTTTGATGGATTCATACTTAATACCATAGATCAGGGTCTCCAAAGTCCCTCCTCGAGTGTCAAATCCAGTCAGGTTTTTGGGATTTCCCCAATGAACATGCATAAGATCTATGTGCATGTACTGCTTTCAATGCATATTCATTGGGGAAATCCTGAAAACCTGACTGGATTTGGCCCTCGAGGAGGGACTTTGTAGACTCCTGATCTATGGTATTAAGTATGAATCCATCAAAACCCACTCTCCATGGTTCACTAGCCCACCCACAAGGCTACTTAAGACATGTGTGCTACTCTACTAGGCTTGCCCATACCAGAATTTAATTCCACACCCTAGGCCCATTTTGTTTCTGTTCAAGATTGTCCAAGCCCAGAAGTCACTAATATAAAGTTGGTTTAGAACTAAAAGAAGTTTTTTTAAAAATTCTTTACAGATATTTATGCACTAAAATCTTTCCATAAATCCTGCTTAATCAGCAAATTACACAAATATACTAGCACAAGCATGGCACTGCTGTGCCATCTGAAACACCCATGTGCACTAAGCAGATCCAGAAAGGGACCTATATTCCTTGCCCAAAAGATGCCAGGGCATCACAAACCCACGAGAATGACGGATGTGGGTAAAAGTAAAAATGCTCACATTAACAGGAGAGATGATAGCTGTCAAACCAGACGTTGGGTTGCAGTTTCCCAGGGAAAAAAAAGAGAGCAACACCAGGGCCCCTGGAGATTAATGACAGTACTAAATACACAGGAAGTACCTGTGAGGAAAAACAAGCCTTATCAGGGTGTGCCCCGCTACACAAAGGAGAGCGGTGGGGGAGGGGGATGGAGAGAGACAGGAGAGAGAAACCCAAACAGCAGGCCTGCCAGAGGGAGGATTTGGAGGAAAGCTCCAGCCTTCAGGAGAAGATAGAAATGCTGGATGCTGCTGAATATAATGGGGAGTCCTCATCAGAACAGCTCTAGCCTATGGAAGTGACTCCCGAGTGGGCAAGTAATCCCCAGAATGGGGTTGGAGAGGAAGTAGCCATGGAGGTTCTGCTGGCCAAGCAAAAAGGTTGGGAACTACAGAAACTGTAAATGCTTTTCTTTCAACTTTAAAAGTGAACTGGCTTCTGTTTGTGAACTGTGAAGGCTTACTGTGGCTAGAGTGGGGGGATGGGATAGAAGCACTGATATCCCTGCAGTAGGCTGAGGGGAAATGTTCCAGCTGTGTGATTACTGCTATCTCTGCTCTAACCTGAATCCTTATCTGATAAAGCCCTTTTAAGTACTAGTGATTTGAACAAAGCCTTAGAAGGAGTTAGGTAGTGAAGCTTTTGTTTTGAATTAGAGAATGACACGGTGACAAAATTCATCACCGTCTCCGCGGATAACCGTGGGAAATAAACTGATGTCATTTTCTAGTGTCTATTTCATCCTCTGTCCTTCTACACCAGCATTATTCAAAGCAAAGCTTACGGGTCACTGGTTGTGGCCATTCATACTCTGATTCTTACCTCTTTCCTTAAAGAATGACATGAAGATGGTTTCCTGCGGTTATCCACGGAGACGGGAACGGTGATGAATTTTGTCACCGTGTCATTCTCTATTTTGAATGATAAGCACTAACATCTGTCCCAGGAAGAGATCTGGGAGAGAGATTTGTAAAGCCCTGCTTTCAGCAGAGAGAAAGGAAAGACCTCTGCTAAACTGTTCCTGTTGGCCCTAGAGACAAGAGGTTTTTTTGTTTTTTTTTCACAAACGGTTTGAGCTCCAAAGTGATTATTTTGTCCTGTTTGAAGCTGAAGTTGATTATTTTGAATTGTAAATGATTACGGGCATTCTCCAATTCACTGTTTGTGGTCAAGTTCTGGGTTTTTTGGCAAGAAATAAAGAAAGTGCTGAATTTAAGCCTTGGACTGTTCTATTATTTTGAGGCTCATGGGAATGAGTAACCATGTGTCCGTCCAGCCATCCAGAAGTGTGTGCAATGGCTAGCTGTACAAATTATATTTTATTCCCTTCTTTTCTCTCATTATGTAATTTCCTGGTCTTTTAACTATCCTTATAAGGATTTTAGTCATGTTTGCTCATATACACACTTCCTGCTATGCATTGTCTATGCTAGACAGCTCCATATCAGCCTCCTCTTTCCCCACTCCCCACAAACCAAAGAAAAATTGCAAGCACACTCAAAAAAACAACAACAAACACCTTTTGTTACATTTTGCAGGTTTTAAGTTTCCTCCCTGTTTTGTTTCAGCCAGCTTGGTAGCTAGGGATTCCTAGCATCCTGCTTGTCCTTGGAGAAAGTTACCCACCTGTAGCAGATGTTCTCTGAGGACATCAAGAAGAATATCCACACTGTCATGTCCACCTCCCTTTTGGAATTGCATTGCATCAGCTTTTGCATTAGACTGACTAGTCTTATGCAGCAGTGGCAGGCAGGAATATATGCAGCACGCATGTATTGACTACTCATTTCTAAAAGCTTCTGGAAATGGAACACAGAGGAGTATCACCGCAATCAGAGCTCCATCAGTGTGGATATTTATTCTGCGGTCATTGGAGAACACCTGCTAGGTTTAAAGACCTGGGAGTATGCATAGAGAAGAGCAGAGAATACAAGCAGGGCTGTTAAATAAAGAGAACTGTGGTTCATACCTTTTTTTTAAAGAATTCTACAATCCTCAATTTTGTGACCCCATTATGTACAGTTCAGAAATTGCTGGTATTAAAAATGTTATCCAGGCCTCCTTGCAGGCCAAATACATATGCTCAGAATTACATACTCTTTTTTGGTATCATAATGTAAGAATAACTATCCTGACTACATTGTAAAAGTATATAATAAACTAATTCTGTATTGATCCTGAACACACAGGGAACAGTGAAACACAATTGCTAAATTAAGTTAAAACTGCTTTTGATTAAAATTCTTATTTTGTTTATTTTATTTTTTTTTTTTATTACAAAGTTAATCACAGAATCAATGTACAAATAAGGAAACAAAATGTTTTTGTTTTTGCCCCTGATTTCTTTGCTTTTTAATAGTAGAGAGAATTTCATGAATCATACATGTATGCTTTCCCCAGTTTGTCATCTTAAATTTCAAGGTTTTTTATATAACAATTTAATTTACAGTACGTCTTACTGTACACTACATACATTTATACTATTTCTATATAATGGTTGAATATATTATGGACAGACCTATCTCAGCTATTTTACTTCAAAACCAAACCGAATTGGCCACAAGAGGAATTAACAACTCTGGATTCAGCATTTACATATGTTTTATGCATTAAATTGAGCTATGTTTTTTTCCCCTAACTTAAGATTTTAATATCTTTGGGGTGTGATCTGTGCTAGTAAGTAATATTAATGAGACCCAAATTTTCAAATGTAGTATCCCTACACAGACCAGCTTTACCAGTTAATGAATCAGACAAGTCAACGGGGTCACTGGGGTGCCTGAATTGGAGTGGGGGGGGGGTGGCTAAAACAGTGAGTAGAGCCAACTGGGAGGGATTCTCATTCCCAGGGCACAAGGGAAGTAGGAGTTCCAAAACTGTGTCCTGTCCAGTGCCTTCCCTGCTTGGCTGTGGGCAGGATAGAAGCACTAGGGTTGTATTGCACAGGATGTGTTTCAGCTCGAACAGTCCTGCCCACACCCTGCCAGCCAAAGAGAGAACTGAGTCAGCTGTGTGGCATCATGGATAACATTCAAAATGTGGTCTCAGGACAGCACATGTCGATAATGACATGGCGCATCATCACAACAGTATCAGGGAGTGCTGGTTTTATACCTGCTGTTTTTAGGGTTACCATATTTATGAAGACAAAAATGAGAACACATGACCTCGCTCACACTCCACCCATTTCCTTAGTCCCCCTTCCCATCTTCTCTACCCTTTTAGTGCTTCTCTCTTTCCCTCCAACTCCCTTCCCCATAGGTGCTTCTCTCTCACTTCCAACCCTCAACCCCTACCATAGGTGCCCCTCTCTCTCCTTCGAACCTCCTCTCCTGCTGTTTCCGTCTCTCCTCTTCCATCCAGCAGTAACCTATTCCATGCTCTTTTCTCCAGCACTCTCTCCATGCTGCTTCTCCAGCCAGCCTCCCTCCCTCATTCCCTCCATGCTGTTTCTTCAGCCTCACTCCCTCATGATCTCTTTCTCTAGCTCTCGACTCCCCCACCTATCTCCTCTCTGGCCACTGCATTGAATCTTCAAGCAGCCGGCAGCAGCAACAAGATGAGCTTGCTGCCATTGGCTTGCCCTGGAAATTGCTTCTGTGGAGTGATTTCCCTTGTAGGCTGACAGGGCAGGCTGGCAGCAGCAAGCTCATCTTGTTGCTGCTGCCAGTTGCCCAAAGATTAAATTACATTGGCCAGGCCTGGGGAGGAGGTAGGTGGGTGAGTCGGGGAGAATTGGATAAACCCAGACAAGATTCCTCCATTAAAAAAAGAAAAACACACCCAGGCACCCGGAGGGTCCTCTAAAAAGAGGATATGCCTGGGTTTCCCAGATGTCTGGCAATCCAAGCTATTTTGAGCATCCTCATGTTGTAGCTTTATGAATGAAAAAGATAAAGAGTAGTGGAGAGCAACAAGTAAGTTAGGATCTGTGGTGTGAGTTCGATTTGCCTAGGGCACCAAGTACCCTACCATTAGGCCTAAACCTAAGAAATAGATCTGTAGAGCTTTCAATGAAACTTATGCCCACCTACTCACTCATTTCCAAGGTGAACAGTTGCATTAAGTGCCATGTATAGAAAGAGGAATAACCAGCAGAGGAAGGGAGGTGTTGATGCCCCTATATAGGACATTAGTGAGGCCATACTCGGGAGTATTGTGCTCAGTTTTGGAGGCTGTATCCATCTGTTGAAGGATATAAAAAGATTTGAAGTGATCTAGAGGAAGGCGACAAAAATGGTAAGGGGTTTGAACCAGAAATATGAGAAGAGACTGGAGGACCTAAATATGTATACTCTGGAGGAGAGGAGAGACAGTGGAGATATGATAGAGATGTTTAAATATATGAGAAGAGAAAATGGTAAAACTGGAGGGCATAATTTGAGGTTGCAGGAAAGAAGACTCAGGAGCAATGTTAGAAAATTCTTTTTCATGGAGATGGTGGAGAGGAAAACTGATGGAATTCAAAAAAGTGTGGGATAGAGACTCTAATTAGAAAATGAAGGATTTAAATTAAAGAACTAAGGCTGGTACTGGACAGACTTGAACAGTCTGTCTCTCATATGTGGTGATTTGGTGTAGGATGGGCTGGGGAGGGCATCAATAGGAACTCCACTAACTTGGAACATGAGGATGTTACTGGCCAGATTTTATGGTAGATATCCAGCAAACAGGATGGTTGGATAGGCTGGAGTGAGCTTGGATGGCAACTTCAGCATTTGGAACCTAGGACAATATCAGGTGGCCTTTACAGTCTATGACCCAGAAATATCAAAGAAGAGACAAGTTAATTTAATCATGTATTTTTAATGGGTATAACTAATGGGTAGACTGGATGGACCGTTCAGGTCTTTATCTACCATCATTTACTATGTCAGATTCTGTTTCTCATAGCTATAGCATGTCTTGTAGATATAATGTTGTGCAGGTATGTGAGAGGTAAAGAGGTGAGAAAACTACAATGTATTTTTGTGTTAGTCAAATATATTTTGGACGGTGACGGGTCAAAAGCGCGCGAGGACAAAGGCGCGCAGACAACTGAGCGCAGGGCTTAATCACGCCAAAGAAAAGCCGTATTTTAAAGGGCTCTGACGGGGAGTATGGGGGGGGGAACCCCCCACTCTACTTAATAGGGATCGCACTGCCTCACGCTGCCATGTTGGGGGGGGGGTCTAACCCCCCACATTATACTGAAAACTTAACTTTTTCCCTAAAAAATGGAAAAAGTTAAGTTTCCAGTATAATGAGGGGGGTTACAACCCCCCAAATCCCCCCCACAACACCAGCGCGATCTCTATTAAGTAAAGTGGGGGGGTTCCCCACCAACACCCCCCGTCGGAGCCCTTTAAAATACAGATTTTCTTCGGCACGATTAAGTCCTGCGCTCAGTTGTCTGCGCGCCTTTGTCCTCACGCGCTTTAGACTATGAACCATTTTGGACAGGGTTAGTGGGTTGTAGGATCAGAGCCAGTGAAAGGGTATTGGGTGCACTAGGCAAATATGGCTTGAGGCCCACCCTGTAGACACTGACTTGTTGCTCTCCACCCTTCTTTCTTCTAACACTTAAGGGCAGCATTGGAAAGATAGTCAAAATGCCTAGTATTGATTTAACCTCTTCACTGTAGCTAGTGACTGGGAATTTTATGTTTTGATCAGCACATTCAATAATTTTGAAAAGTTGGTTCCTGTGAACAATTGTAGAGTTTCACTAAAAAAAGGGGTTATCCAAAAGAGTGGCCTACAGGTATTAATAGGAGTTAGCCGCCTTGCACCATTTTATTAATTCTATAGTTGAGAATGAGAATGGACAGCTAGAAATACTTTCAAGGTGCTCTGACAAATATATGTTCCTCTGATACATTTCCTTCTTCCCCATGTGGTCAGAGGTTCAGTTCAAAGATCAAGGAACTTTTGCTTATGTAACTCCTTCCTTGCACTGCCTAACTTAGAAAATGCCCATTAAATGTGCAAGCAAACAAATGAGTGTTAGGGAAGCCATGGCGACAAGATCACTGCCTGAATTGGGGTGAAAGGTCCCATCAACAGTCCAGCAACCATCTTCCGGCTCTGGAGTGAATGTGGCAGGCACTATAACATTATCAATTTGCACATCTGGCACATTTTCCTGTATCCAGCTTGCGTAGACACTGGTCAGCGTATAGACACCAGGACGATTCTGGGCACCACACTTGTCTCCCCAGCTGATCATGCCTACCTGGTACCAGGTATCTTGAACTTGGCATGAAAGAGGACCTCCGGAATCACCCTAACAAATAAAGACAAAAGTTAGTTTTAAAATCATTAACAATACATTGAAATACAATTGTGAACCTGGAATACAATTGCTTTCTATCCTAGGCTGATTTCTTTTTCTTTAATTGGACAGCATATTTATTCTGTTCTGCCTTTTTGGGTTTTCTCTCTTCCCTTTATTTGTTTTATGGTGCTGACTTCAACAGCTCCTGACTAGAAAGCTTCTGAGGACAGTGGCATAACTTCAAATTCAGGGCTTCTAAAGCAGCAATTTTAGAAAGGGTCCTCAAAATAAGTGGTCTTTCTCAGATGAAACTAGAATGGAAGCCAGTTGCCAAAATGCAGCCTAAATTGAAGGATGAGATTGGTGCCCTCTTCCCCCAAGAAACATAAAATGGGAGGGTCTCATCAGAGCTTCTGTCAGGAAGCAGAGACTCTCTTTACTCTGGGACCAATGGCGAAAACTTGCAATAGAGCCTTACACCTGCATTTAACATATAGATAACTAATGCAAGAGTAATGCTAAGGCTTTCCTCCCCAATGCAGTAACCAAATAGTATGCAAGTAGACCTAGTACAAAAAAGTGCATGAACATGAGAGAATGCACCAGATATATGCCCGCCCACATGGGTCTCCATGTGTCACTAGTGCAGACTGAATGTTCCTCATTGCATCCTCTCCTCAGTCATTCTGACCCACATACTCTGCACTCCTGACTCCTACCAATGTACCTAGTGGCCTGCAGCCCCTAGACTAGACATGGGCAACTCCGGTCCTCGAGGGCCAGAATCCAATCGGGTTTTCAGGATTTCCCCAATGAATATGCATGAGATCTATTTGCATGCACTGTTTTCAATGCATATTCATTGGGGAAATCCTGAAAACCCAATTGGATTCCAGCCTTTGAGGACCGGAGTTGCCCATGTCTGCTCTAGACCCTCAATTCCTCATCCTGAAAATTTTCTCTGGTGACCCAAATGGCTCCTCCGCACCTGCTCCCACTCCCACAAATATGTATGCTGGGGGTCCAGGCAGACCCTTTCCTTCCCCTCAGAATCTCACCCCAGTCCATCAGAAACCCACTGCACACCTCCCAATGTTGGAATGCTGGAGTGTTGACTACTTTTGAAAAATGGCAGTTTCTAACCCTGAGTTGCACCTGAGTTGTCATAAAAATCCAGCATTTTACATTGGGACCAATTTTTTTGCTGAGTCCTTTCTATGCAATTTGCATACCAGTCCACTATGCTGGAGTGAGGAAAAACTAGTATGAGAAAACCTTGAGCAAACTGCTGTGCTAAATCATAATGCTGTGTACTGATCAGCCCCCTCAAAATAGCAATCAGATCTGGCTGCCTTAAGAAAAACCCATAATCAACAGGCAAACAAAATTGCCATGCTGTTTTTATGCAGCATAAAGCATGGTAGTTTAATGATGCAATCCAAAACTCTAATGTAAAAGCCATAGGATAGGAGGCTATCTTCTGTTGTGGATTTAGGATCTGGTAAAAAAAAAAATAAAAAGGATACACAATGGTCAAATGGTCAGCTCTCTAAATTGAGGAATGTGAATAGTGGAGTGCTACAATGATCTGTTCTGGGAAAGGTGCTGTTTAATATTTACAGTATAATGATCTGGAAATAGGAACAAAACTTCAAAGCTGCTAAATTACATGTGGACTGCAAGAAATTGCAGGAAGAGGACCTTGTCAATTGGATGTCTAGGCATCCGAATGGCAGATGAAATTGAGCATGAACAAGTGCCTAGTGATGTACACTGGGAAGAATAACCCAAATTATAGCTACATGATGCTAGGTTCCATATTTAGAATCACAATTGAGGAAAAGGATTTTGATGCCATCATGGACAATGCAATGACAAATCCCCCCTCCCCAACCTCCCCCCCCCCAGCAATATAGTGCTTAGAGTTATTAGGAAAGGAATAGAGAATAAAACAAAGAAATTCTAATGTTTCAATCCATCAATCCAGTGGTAAAAGGAAGCAGGGGAGACCAAAGGCCCATTGATTGGATACCATCAAAAATAACACGGGAATGAACATCAAGCAATTGGGAAGCATGGCGAGGCTGGTCTACCGTGTATCCAAGAGTCGGACACAACTGGATAGTAGTATCCCAGGATGTAGAAGGAGGAGGCTAAGCCCCTGATTGGCTCAGACACCTAAGGCTCCTTCCTGTGGGAGGGACCTTAGGCATCTGAACCAATCAGGGCCTTAGGCCCCTCCCTGTGCATCCCAGGATGCACTGGGAAAGGGAAGATCTGTGAGCAGGAGGGACTGGGTATCCCTCCTGCTGTCCACTGTGTCAACAGATACAGAGGAGATTCGGGGGTGGGGGGCATCCGCTTGCAGGAGGGCGTGGGCTTCCCTCCTGCTAATTTTTATTTTAGGAAAGGGAGTGGGGAAGGATAAATCTCATTGTTCACCTGGTGCCCAATCTTTCCCTTTCACCCCCCCACCCCATGACTTTTGTGCATCACCTCCTTCTCCTATTACTGACTTTTCCCAGTCTCTCTCTTCACCCCAAACCACTGAATCCCCCCACCACCACCCACATCATTCACTTTTTGAATTCACAACCTCACCCTCTCTTTTGTCTTCCACTGTCTTCTCAGCCCTAAAGCGTTAACACTTTCTCCCTCTCATCCAGCCATCCCCACTTTCCCTGTGTACATCTCAACCAAGGCATGGCCCCCCATGCCTCTCCCACACTCACCCATATTCTCTTACTTCTCTTGTTCTCTGCCGGGGTTATCAATCCTGGTTCTCCCAATCAACCCTCACTCTACTTATGTGGGTTGTATTCCTATTTCTGTCCTCTCCCCTCCTCTCTACCTTTTTCATGCACCCTATGGAATGCCTGTTCTGTCTCTAACACGTTTACCTTCATCCATGACCTTTTTATTTCTTGAACTCTCCACTTGCTGGCACTAACTGAGATCTTGATCTGCCCTGAAGATCCTGCTTCAGCTGCCACCCTGTGTCATGGAAACTACCTTTTCTCACATAAACCTCACCCAGTTGGTTGTAGAGATGGTGTTGGGCTCTTACTCTCGCCATCTTGTAGATATCAACCCCTCCTTCCATCTCAGTCTCACTGTTTTCCCTCCTGTGTAGTCCTCTCCATCCATCTATTCACTTCTCTCTACCCCTCCAAGTAGCAGTCATTTACCAACCCCCTGATAAGTCTTTCTCTTCTTTCAGCACCAATTTTGACTACTGGCTCTCCTTTCTCAAACCCTCATCTCTTCCCTTATCCTTGGTGACGTTAACATCCATGCTGATGACCCTCTGACTCCTACATCTCCAGGTTTCTCGCTCTAACATACTCATTCAGGCCCCGATGCTCTAAGCTTTAACAATGCCTTTAACAATCGATGCTAAACCAGATATTACCAGTTTAGCATAGAAGTAATTCAGCTACCAATGCACAAATTGGCTAATCGTGGTCTTTTCCGTGCTTGTAGCAGACTCTGATAACTGTTTCAAAATGTATTAAAATGAGCATTTCAGGTGATGCTCATACATTGCCTGATGAGGCAAAAAATAAAGTGCCGGCCTTTAATGCTAAAAATTTAACAACAGGTCTGGAGGTGCCAGTAGCATTGATAATGTAATGTAATGTAATATGCAAGCCTCCCTTCCAAACCCCGATGATGTTTCCCTTCTGACGACCCCGGTACCAAAATAGAGGCAGGGGGTATGCCCACTCCCTCCTACCACTGCCACGACCCCCCCTGCCAAACTTACTCCCCCCCCCCAATTTCCCAACCAACCCCTCCCCTATTGCCCTTCCTAAAAATAAAAATAAAAAATTGGCAGGAGGGATGCCCCCTGCCATCCCTGAACCTCCCCCATACCTAAAAACCAGATCATAGCAGAAGGAATCCCTCCTGCCCAATCCCTCCTGCTTGCAGGCCTACCACTCCAAAATAGCGGGCCTTCCCCTTTCCCGGTGCATCCTGGGATGCACCAGAAGGAGTCTAAGGTCCTGACTGCCTCAGACGCCTAAGCCCCCTAAGGTGGTAACAAGAGAACAGCTTGTACAAGGTATTTTATCTATACCCTGAGGCAGCATTAAACGCAAAATGCTGACCATTGTTGCTGGGACTGATCGTCTTCTGTACAGAAAAGCTCTTTTGTTCTTATTTGCACTTTTAGGTGTTTGTTTGCATTGCACAAAGAACCATTTGAGTGCAAGAGATATTTTTTTTTTGTGCCTGTGAGGTTTTTTCACCCTTTAAGTCCTACCATTGATGATGAAAACAGTAGAGGTTGGGTTCTGAGGCTTTTTTCTCCCTCTTCATTTTTAAAGTTGCTTGTTTGTTTAGGGATCTTTGACTTAGGGCTCCTTTTATAAAGCTGTGTTAGCGGTTTTAGTGCATGCTTAGCACGTACTAAACTGCCCCGCGCGCTAGACGCTAACACCAGCATTGAGTTTCAAGTTTAATAATTGTTAGTTCTAGCCGCGTAGCGTGGGTTTAGCATGCACTAAAAATGCTATCGCAGCTTTGTAAAAGGAGCCCTTAATGTTTGAAGTCATTTACCTATATGCTTGTTGGGTTTTTGTATAGAAAAGTATAGTTATTAAATACAGACATTACAATTGAACACTTTATCTTTTGGGGCCATTGGAATGGAATAAATTGCCTACTGAGGTGTAACAAAAAATTACGGTGGTTTTAGAAAACAGGTAAAAAAAATTTTTGACAGGCTTTCTATTCTTTGTTAAATTTTTGAGGCCTTCTTTATTATCTTAATCACTATACCCCCCCTTTTACAAAACCATAATAGTGGGTTTTAGCACAAGTCGGCATACTGAATGTTCTGCTGCTCCCGACACTCATATTGTTCCTATGAGCATTAGGAACAGCACAGAGCATTCAGCACACCGGCCTGTGCTAAAAACCGCTATTGCGGTTTTGTAAAGGGGGCTATATTTTTAATCTTATTTTTAATTCTGAATGTTTATTTTTTGCAGTTATTGTGTATTGTATGTATTTTGTGTTTTTGTTTTAGGATTGGTTTTATGTTTTGTTTTATTGTGATTTATTTATATCATGATTTTATTATATATGTTTATTTTGTGCCTCGCATAGAACTGAGGAGAGGCAGGTTATGACTATTTTAAATGAACAAGCTCAATGCAAGAAAACCAGAGATAGTGGTAAAAGTGAAAACAGGAGAATGGCACTGCTAGACATATCAGTGTCAAGTAATTATTCTATGCCACTATGTGGAGAAAGAGAAGATCTTCAAGTACCAAACAATACAGTCACAAATCAAGAAAATGTAGCAGAAAGATACTGAAATATTTCCTTTTGTGCCGAGTGTCACAGGTTTGATAAAAAGTAATTTCACCTTGAAAGTTGCCTATACATATTATATCTTACTAGTCTTTAAGCCCGTTACATTAACGGGTGCTAGAATAGATGTGTGTGTCTTTCTTTCTTTCTCTCTCCTTGGCCGCTTTCTGTCTCTCTTTCCTCAGCTGTCCACCATCACCCCTTGCCTATTCCACTTGTCCAGCAGTAGGCCTTCTCCCTTCCTTTTACCTCCCCCTATCCAGCAGCACTCCTTACCTGCTCCCCCTGTCCCTCTTCCCTGCTCCCCCTGTCCAGCAGCACTTCTTACCTGCTCCCCTGTCCCTCTTCCCTGCTCCCCCTGTCCAGCAGCACTTCTTACCTGCTCCCCTGTTCCTCTTCCCTGCTCCCCCTGTCCAGCAGCACTCCTTACTTTCTCCCCTGACCCTCTTCCCTGCTCCCCCTGCCCAGCAGCACTCCTTACTTTCTCCCCCTGACCCACTTCCCTGTTCCCCCTGTCCAGCAGCACTCCTTACCTGCTCCCCCTGTCCAGCATGCGGCTCCTCTTTTTTAAAACAGCCTACCGGCTGTAACGAACCTCGCAGGCCGCTCTGCCGCTCTGCACCTCGGTAGCACGTTTCCTGTGACACGATACCATGCATCAGTAGGAACGTGCTATCGAGGTGCACAGTGGCCTGCAAGGTTTGCTACAGCTGGCGATCACAGATGAAGCAGCAGCGGTTGGTGAATGAGGGCGGGAGGGGGGAGTTGCCAGCGTGTCCCCTGCCTCCATGTTCTCCCTGCCTCTGTGTTTGAAAATCGAATTCTGCACAGAAGCACACCTCACGGAGGCAGGATACATAAAACCCTAAGTGCGCTTGTGCGCTTAGGGTTTTATTATAGAGGATTATTGTTCTTCCCCATACACATATATACCAATCCCCATACCCCTTCCACAAACCCACCCAGCCAACCACACCTCCACCACATACGCACATCTACCCACCCCACACTCACCTACACACATCTTTTCACACCCAACCACAAATATATGCAGGTCTTATGTAAAATGTGACCCATTTTCTAACAAATCTACATGAAAGAAGGGTTTAGACACCAAGAGAAACAACTTCTATCCTGTTCAAATTAGAATTAATCTTGCTTAAAATAAATGCCATTCTTTAGTTCAACAGAAAAGGAAATTGTGGGGTTTGAGATAGACTATTTATAGAGAAAAAAAAGATTTGTTCTCCCAAACTGACAGTTTTATATTACTTAACAAATATAAATGACTCCCCCCCCCCCAAGACGCGCCATACTGAAAGCTCCGGGGGAAGCTGTCCTCCTTTCCCTCGGTGCCGGTGTTGCGCTGAGGGGGGGGGGAGGCGTCTGCTTCTGTCTCCTGCATTCTCAGCGCTCCCTTCTGGAAGTAGCGACTCCGACCTTGCACAAAACTTCCTCAGCGGATCCCAGTTGTTTAAAGTAGTGTGGCCCTCCCCCTCCTCCCTTCCCGCCGAGAGTTCACGTGTGCAGCACTCTCCACACGCTGCTTCGGGGCCTTGTACTGCCCTGATTTACTCTGGCACGTCCCTGCACACGCTGCTTGAATTGGTGTTTGGAGTCGGCCCGTGAAGAAAGTAGCAGCTGGAGTTTTTTTTCTGCGCTTCCCTTCCCGCCCCTTGAGGTGTCACCGCGGTTCCTCTCGATCCCCGCCAGCGTCGGAAGCCTTCTCCGACGCTGGTGCGGCTCGTGAGAGGAGCCGACAGGAGAGCAAGATGACCAGCGCTGGGGTCCAGTCCTTCTGGTGAGTGTAGGTAAGTGCTGGGGATTTGTGCATGCGCACTCCTGCGGCCACAGACCTACTGATCACGGAAGCACACCGATAGGAGTGCGCATACGTGACTAGCTTTTTATTATATAGGATGAACCCTAGAAAGAAGCTTTCATTGGCAGGATGCAAGTATTACATTGAAAGTTAGCAGTAAATGTGAAGACTGAGATCATACTTAAGATGACCATTTATTTTTTTTCATTAAAACGGGACATCTATTTAATTGGCAGTCCCCTAATCCCACCCCCAATTTCTTCCATTCACTTTTCATTAATTCATAATGGTAACCATAAAATAAAAAAAACCAACAATGCACACTATACACAGAGAAAATGTTAATTATCATTTACATTTGTGGGATTTTCAAAGATGTCAAGGCAGATGACTTTAAAATATGCAATGTCACCTCAGTAACTATAGAAAAATAGACAAATATAGTGCAAAATATAGACAGCAGATATAAATTCTCAAAACTGACACATTTGATCACTAAATTGAAAATAAAATCATTTTTCCTACCTTTGCGGTCTGAGAGCCGGGCAAGCAGCAGCAGAGAGCCGGGAAGCAGGAGAGAGAGTCGGGAGAAGAGTAAAAAGTAAAGAGGAGAGGACAGAGGCGGAGGAGAGTGAGGGGCAGTGGCGAGAGGTAGCTCCGCTACCCCTCCAACGTCAGAAGAACTCAGATCCTGAGCTCCACCTTAAAGGGGGGGGGGGGGGAAAGCCTTAGCCTTAGCGAGAACGCCTTTGCAAAGGGCCTTAAGGAGGAAAGAGTCACTGCAAAGCAGAGCAGAGAGCAACCATAGCAGACACAGAGGACACACAAGCAAGCAGAGCAGAGGGCAACCACAGCAGACACAGAGGACGCACAAGCAAGCAGAGAGAAGCCACTTCAGATAGCGGACAGCAATGGAAGTAGCAGAGTGAAGCAGGATGTTGAGCTACCCAGTTTTCTGCACCGTTTGCCATATGTATGACTATCTCCCCTCTGTGAGGCGGTTTTATATATGCACTCGATGCGAAGAACTGGAGGGCCTGAAGAAACAAGTTAGATTCCTGGAAGGCAGAATACTGGAACTAGAAGCACTTCGAGCAGTGGAGGAGGAGGACAGAGAGGCAGAATACTTCAAGACAGAGGAAACCATTGAGGAAGAATTCCAGGAGTTAGAAAAGTTAATCGAGGAGGCATACAGTGGAAAAGCCAAGATTCACCCAAAGTGAGTGAGGACCACCTGGAGGACAATCACAAGGAAGAAATGGGTGACACAGCAGCGACACCTGGACACAGCGGAGGGAACCCACAGGAAGACGAGTCCAGTGTAAGCCAATGTCAGGATGAGGGAAGATGGAAGTGCACAGAGAACACGGACCTACGACTGGAGAGATGGACATACACTGGGGACATGTACCTGCAGCTGGAGAGACAAGAGAAGACAGAGAGGACAGCGATCATTGTGGGGGACTCCATCATAAGAAAAGTCGACAGCCACATAGTGGGAGGAAGACAGGATCGGCTGGTGACCTGCCTACCGTGAGCCAAGATAGAAGACATAGTGAGCCACATCGACAGGATCATCGATAGCGTGGAAGAGGAAGATACTGCGGTGGTGATCCATGTGGGGACAAACAACGTGAGCAACAGGAACTACAGCAGGAAAAGGCTGAAGGACCAGTTTCTGATGCTAGGAAGGAAGCTGAAGACCAGAACATCGAGGGTAGCATTCTAAGAAATCCTGCCGGTACCCAGGGCTGATGAGAAGAGGCAGATGGAGCTGCAAGCAGCAAATGCGTTGATGAGGCGCTGGTGTGAGGAAGAAGGATTCCACTTCATGCACAACTGGATGCTATTCAGGAAGGATGGACTCCACTTCAGCAGAGACGGAACGAGACTACTTGCAAGTAACATCAAGAGAGAAATTGAGAAGTTTTTAAACTGGGAAGAAGGGGAAAGTTGACAAGTCGACCAAGAGTCAATGGTTTGGGAACTGGTATACCCAGAGGATACCGTGTAGGAAGATAGCGGTGAAGACTCACCAGATCATAGGCAAGACAGAAATCCTGACGGATCAAAAGGGACACAAGAAGGAAGGAAATGCAAGAAAGTAACAGGCTGCAAACTCAAGTGTATGTAAATGAACACAAGGAGCCTAAGGAATAAGACGGGGGAACTGGAAGTTATGGCACAAAAAGATAGCCTTGACATCATTGGCATCATGGAAATATGGTAGAACGAGGAAAACGTCTGGGATACTGTGCTACTGGGATACAAGATATACCACAAAGACAAAATGGGTCAAAAAGGTGGGGGGTATTGCCCTGTACGTGACCTGGTCAACATTGTATATCTGGATTTTCAGAAAGCGTTCAAGGTTCCACATGAACGATTACTTTGAAATATTGCGAGCCATGGAATCAAAGGTGAAATACTCACGTGGATTAAAAACTGGCTGGCGGATAGGAAACAGAGAGTGGGGGTAAATGGACAATACTTGGACTGGAAAAGCGTCACGAGTGGAGTGCCACAGGGTTCGGTGTTTGGACCCATGCTCTTCAACATATTTATAAACGATCTGGAAATTGGTACGACCAGGGCAGGA
Source organism: Geotrypetes seraphini (assembly GCF_902459505.1). Classification (NCBI taxonomy): domain Eukaryota; kingdom Metazoa; phylum Chordata; class Amphibia; order Gymnophiona; family Dermophiidae; genus Geotrypetes; species Geotrypetes seraphini. The sequence goes on along the minus strand of NC_047088.1, from coordinate 103,318,061 downwards.
TTAATTCGTCGAGGGCCCCTGGGCACACAAATACACTGGGCCCCCTGCCCCACCCCACCCCACCATGCTCCCAGGCAGAAACAGGAAGCTGCATCAGAGGGAAGCTTTGGGCAAGCAGCACCGCTTGCACAGTTACAGTTCCCGTTGCCTTTCTTACCCGTGTTGCTTGCTTGTCTTACTTTCCGTTGATGAGGGGGGGCCCGAGTTGCCAATAGATGCTGGAGGGGCCCATCGCCGTTTGGAAAAAAACAATGTTGATGCCCTCCTTCATCGGGCCCCCCTGACCATTTTGGGTCCTAGGCACATGCCTACTTGGCCTATTGGCTAATCCTGCCCTGGGTACGACGAGTGAGATGATTAAATTTGTAGACGACACAAAGTTATTCAGAGTAGTGATGACGCAAGAGGATTGTGAAAACCTGCAACATGACATAAACACGCTCGAGAAATGGGCCGCGACATGACAAATGAGGTTCATCATGGATTGTAAGGTGATGCATGTCGGTAACAAAAATCTTATATACGAATACAGGATGTCTGGTGCAGTACTTGGAGAGACACCCCCCCCCCCCCCAGGAAAGAGACTTGGGAGTACTGGTTGACAAGTCGATGAAGCCGTCCACGCAATGCGTGGTAGTGGAGGCGGTGAAAAGGGTGAGCAGAATGCTATAGGAATGATTAAGAAGGGGATCACGAACAGATCGGAGAAGGTTATCATGCCACTGTACCGGGCCATGGTATGCCCTCACCTGGAAAACAGCGTCCAGCACTGATCGCCTTACATGAAGAAGGATATAGTACTACTCGAAAGGATCCAGAGAAGATCGACTAAAATGGTTAAGGGGCTAGAGTATTTGCCGTACAGTGAGAGATTAGAGAAACTGGGCCTCTTCTCCCTTCAAAAGAGAAGACTGAGAGGGGACATGATCGAAACATTCAAGATAATAATAATAATAATAATTTTATTCTTATATACCGCCATACCCAGCGAGTTCTAGGCGGTTTACATCAGTTAGATTAGGATCTGCATAGACAAGCAGATTTACAACTATTTCTCAGAAATACAGCTTTAAACGAACTAGACAGAGGATGTGGGAAGTAGGGAAAAAGGGAGAGCATCGTGAAGGAGGAGAAGTGGAGGGGGGGCGAGGTGTTATTGTCGGAGGGGGGGACAATTAGGGTCTTGTTTGCTGAATAGGTATGTTTTAAGTAATTTTCTGAAGCCGAGGTAAGTGGGGGCCTCGAGTATCATTTGGGCTAGCCATGGGTTCAGCTTAGCTGCTTGGAAGGCAAACGTTTTGTCCAGGAATCTTTTGAGGTGACAAAGTTTGAGCGAAGGGAAGGCGAACAACTGAATTTGACGGGATTTCTTGTTGGTGCGATAGAGGTTAAAGTGGGGATTGATGTAACTTGGTGAAGAACCATTTAACAGCCTTGTAGCAGAAGCATACGAATTTAAAAAGAACTCTAGACTCGAATGGCAGCCAGTGAAGTTGGTGGTAGAAAGGGGTGACGTGTTCCCATTTCTTTAGGCTGAAGATGAGGCGCACAGCGGTATTTTGGATTATTTTTAGTCTCCTGGTAGTTTTCTTTGTGGCGTTAAGGTAGATGATGTTGCAGTAATCTAGAATGCTGAGGATGGAGGATTGAACAAGAAGGCGGAAAGAAGTGTCATTGAAGTATTTTTTATGGTGCAAAGTTTCCAAAGAACAGAGAAGCTTTTCCTGACGATGAGGTCGGTGTGATTTTCTAAGGAAAGATTTTTGTCCAGCGTGACTCCCAGGATTTTTAAGGTGGGTTCAAGGGGGAAGGTCATTCCTTTCAGTAGAATTGTGGCTTCTTTGATTTTGTCTTTGGGGGTGGCCAGGAAGAATTTTGATTTGTCAGGGTTAAGTTTCAGTCTGAATGATAGCATCCAGAGTTCAATCTGGTTGAGAATGTTTGTAATGTGGTCCAGTATTTCTTGTGAGAGATTGGTAAGTAGGATGGATATTGTGATATCGTCTGCATAAATGAAGAATTTGAGCTTGAGGTTATGTAGAAGGTTACCTAGGGAGGCCAGGTAGATATTGAATAGGATGGGGGATAGGGGGGAGCCCTGTGGGACCCCGCAGGTGTTGTCCCAGCTATATGAGAAAGAGTTATTCTTGAATACCTTGTAGGATCTATTTCTTAGGAACCCCTGAAACCAGTTGAGGACCTGGTCTGAGATGCCAATGTGAGCCAGGCATTCGAGGAGAATGGTGTGGTCGACCAGGTCAAAAGCACTGCTCAGGTCAAGTTGTATGATCAAGGCACTTGAGCCCTGACTAAAGAGTGTGTGGAGGTGGTCAAGCAGGGAGGCTATGAAGGGAATAGACTTAGTAGATAAAGACAGATTGATCACCCTCTCCAAGGTAGAGAGAACGAGAGGGCACTCTCTAAAGCTAAAAGGGAATAGATTCAGTACAAATGTAAGGAAGTTCTTCTTCACCCAGAGAGTGGTAGAAAACTGGAACGCTCTTCCGGAGGCTATTATAGGGGAAAACACCCTCCAGGGATTCAAGACAAAGTTAGACAAGTTCCTGCTGAACCAGAACGTACGCAGGTAAGGCTAATTTCAGTTAGGGCACTGGTCTTTGACCTAAGGGCTGCCGCTTGAGTGGACTGCTGGGCACGATGGACCACTGGTCTGACCCAGCAGCAGCCATTCTTATGTTCTTATGGTGTTTTCATGAGTCTCTGGTTGCGTTTCCTTCTGATGGTGCATCCTTTCTTTCATTTCTTTCTTTCTGCACTCAGGCCCAACCATTGTCCTTTTCTATTCCCTCCCTCCTTCCTTCCTATGTCCTTAGTGCCCCCAGTGCCTCCTTCCTATGTCCTTAGTTCCCCCAGTGCTCCTTCCTATGTCCCTAGTGGCCCGTCCCATGTCCTTCTTGCCCTCAGTGCCTCCTTCCTATGTCTTTAGTTCCCCTTCCTATGTCCTTAGTGCCCCTCCCCGTTCACCATCCTATGTCCTTAGTGCCCCCAGTGCTCCTTCCTATGTCCTTAGTGCCCCCAGTGCCTCCTTCCTATGTCCTTAGTGTCCCTTCCTATGTTTTTAGTGCCCGCAGTTCCTCCTTCCCATGTCTTTAGTGCCCCCAGTGCCTCCTTCCCATGTCCTTAGTGTCCCCAGTGCCTCCTTCCCATGTCCTTAGTGCCCCAGTGCCTCCTTCCCATGTCCCCCTCACTGCCTTCCAGCCTTTGTCCACCCCCTCCCCTGAAGCCAACCTGTCGCGCCAAAGCCAGCCTCCCTCCTTCTCTACCTCCAACACCTGATTCACCCCTACCCCGGATCCGCCACCGCTGCTTGCCAGCCTCTCTCCTTACCTCCCTCCAGCGTCGATTCAACCCCTCCTCCCCCGGTCCACCGCCGCTGCTTGCCGCCCAGAAGCCTTCTTCCTGACGTCAATTCTGATGTCGGAGAGGAAGTTCCGGGCCAGCCAGGCAGCAATTGGCTGGCTCGGAACTTCCTCTACGACATCAGAATTGACGTCGGGAAGAAGGCTTCTGGGCAGCAAGCAGCAGCATCGGCGGACCGGGGGGAGGGGTTGAATCGGCGCTGGAGGGAGGTAAGGAGAGAGGCTGGTAAGCAGCGGCGGCAGACCGGGGGGGGGGGGTTGTGAATCGGGTGCTGGAGAGAGGGAGGGAGGGGAAGCGATTGCCTGTCCCGTTGTCCCTGTGCAAAGCTTCGGGACGCTGTCCCTGAAAACGGGACATTTTGGCATCCCGAAGCTGTGTGCGGGGACAACGGGACAGGGAATCTAAAAATGGGACGGTCCCGTTCAAAATGGGATGTATGATCTCCTTAATCATACTCCACATAACCTGACTTAGGAAAGAGGGCTCAGTGTCATGCTATGCACAAAAGAAACCTATATGAAGACATTATCCCTGAGACAGGTAAAAACTTGGAATGAAGGAGTAGCTAAATAGTTAGTGCAGTGGCCTGTGAACTTGGGGAACTGGGTTCAATTCCCACTACAGCTCCCCCATTGCCCCAGGTACAAAAAATACCTATGTGTAAACTGCTTTAACCAGAGAAATGCAGTGTATCAAGTCCTATCCCCTATTCTGAATTTCTGATTTGAACCTCTAAAAGCTCATTAAAAAGTGTATAGTTAATTCAGTAAAAAAGGCATCATCTTATTTTCTTTGTTTTGATTTATTTCTTTTTATTTCTTGAAAGACATCTAAAAAAACAGCTAATTGCTTTTTGAGTACTTGATTAATTAATGACTTTCTTAAAATAACTTTTGGGACATCACTTACCTGACAAGCATCCTTCCTTCCATCCAGATACCCAGCACAAATCATGTCTTGATGGATCTCATGAGGTCCATTGTCATTGGGATTAACATGATACAAACAGTTGCATGTTCTCTGCCCAATAATAGGGACTTCAGCAACCTGGAGAGTTCCCGACGTGAGAGGTTCTAAAGCAACCAGATAGAGATCTTTAAATCACAGTACAGTGCAGTGCTGTTAAAGGCATTCTTTCTTCCGAGTCATTTCTAATCCATTGTCCTAGCACAATGTCAAGGGCAACATTTCCTTCAGAGGAAGATTCTCAAAACTCACCTGGTAAAATCTGGCGAATCGATGTAGCATCCGTAGTGGAAGCAATTTATTTTATGGATGATTCTCAGTATAATAGCATGCAAATTATATGCATGCTATTTGTACGGAGAATCACTGGTAAAGAGCGGGAGGAATTGTGTCTAACGATTGCTCAGAAGAGCAATTGCTAAACACAGCTTCTTCCTCCTGTCAAAGCTGTTCTTCCTGCCCTGATCAAATAAGCTGCAGGTCTCCCCGACAGCTCAGCTGATAACCGGCAGAGAGAGCAGCAGAAATAAGAGTCCCCCTCCCACTGACTCCCCCTCCCACTGACACCCCCGAACACGATTAGCAGGAGGGATGCCCACTTATTCCTGCCACAGCCACTGGTAAAATACTGGCACATTAAACCGGTTGGAACCAGTTTAGCGACCATGTAAAGGACATGGTAAGTTTTGAGAATCCTGCCCTCCGTACAAACTAATGTTAGAACATCTTGTTACATAGAGCTTTTTGGACCCCTGTTCGTTTACAGAAATTGGATAGTTCTAAGTCTAATAGATGCTGGCACTGTCATCTCGATGCAGGGACATTGGATCATTTACTGTTCTATTGTCCATTGATACTTAAATTTTGGAGATCCATTTGGGATCAAGTGAATAAATTATTGGAAAATCCAGTGGCATTGATGTACGATACTGTGCTATTTGGCACGCTAATGTCTTCCCATAACAATAAAGTTCTCTTTATTATGACAGGGGTTGCCATACAACTTATTTTGAGGAATTGGAAAAACTGGGATCAGTTAAATTATACTTTAAGGTGGGAATCTCTATGCCACATTTTTAAAACGGAACATATGATGGCCATACAACAGGGACATTATAGGAAATTTATGGATGTATGGGAGCCATTGACAAAATTCTGTAAGGAGTGATTGTTGATTTTGCCCTTTGATCATACACATCCAGGGTGGGTGGGTAGATACTTTTAATTTGAGTGCAATTGTTGGATATTTAGAAAGGGGGGATGATATATGTATTTGTCATAAAATATAATTTGATAGAATTTAAGTGCTGTTAAAATGTAAAATGTCTGTATAATATGTTGCACTTATTTTTGGCTTTAAAATGAATAAAGATATATAAAAAAGAAAATCTTGTTAAGGAATTCTCTTCTGTCTGAGCTAGCTTGGACCATGAGTAATAGAGATTTCAAGTTTAATAGAGATTTGATTAATCGCTTAATCAAATCTCTATACAGTATGGTATAGGGGCACTCTTCCTTCTAAGTTAGTACATAGTCAGTGCTTAACATTGCTTTATGTGCCACTCTATCAAGATAAATAATATAGTCAATAAGCTGATGCTGGAGTCTCCGCAGGGAAATGACAGAAGTATATCATGCCATTGAACACTATGGAGGTGAATGATATGATTAGGAGATTGCTAGGATTACCATATTTGAAATGGTAAAATCCCGGACACAAGGCCCCGCCCCGTTCCGCCTCAAACTGTGCCATGTTCAGCTTCAAGCCTTGCCCCAAGCCTCAACCCCACACAATCTCTTCTTTTCTTTCCTGCCGGGTCTGGAGGGCCTCCGAGCATACACGCATGCATGTGACATCATCCGTGCATGCTCAGAGGCCCTCCAGATGCAACGGGGCTTTCCAAATCCCAGACAAACTGCCGGGTTTGGAAAGTCTGTTTGGGTTTTCCTGGACGTCTGGCAACCCTACGGATAGCACTATCAAATCTATCGAAGGAAAAGATATGGTTAAAAGATTGCTACCATTTAAATCAATGAAAGGAATGGCATAATTAGGAGGATTGTATTCCAATAAGAAAGTAGAAACATAGAAACATAGAGATAGACGGCAGATAAGTGTCACGGCCCATCTAGTCTGCCCACCCCAATGACCCTCCCCTACCTTTCTCTGTGAATAGATCCCACGTGTCTATCCCATTTGGCCTTAAAATCAGGCACGCTGCTGGCCTCAATAACCTGAAGTGGAAGACTATTCCAGCGATCAACCACCTTTCAGTGAAAAAGAATTTCCTGGTGTTCCCGTGCAGTTTCCCGCCCCTGATTTTCCATGGATGCCCCCTTGTTGCCGCAGGACCCTTGAAAAAGAAGATATCTTCTTCCACCTCGATGCGGCCCGTGAGATACTTGAATGTCTCGATCATGTCACCCCTCTCTCTGCGTTCCTCGAGTGAATACAGCTGCAACTTATCCAGCCGTTCCTCGTACGGGAGATCCTTGAGTCCCGAGACCATCCGGGTGGCCATTCTCTGGACCGACTCCAGTCTCAGCACATCCTTACGGTAATGCGGCCTCCAGAATTGCACACAGTATTCCAGGTGGGGCCTCACCATGGATCTATACAATGGCATAATGACTTCAGGCTTACGGCTGACGAAACTCCTGCGTATGCAAACTATGATTTGCCTTGCCTTGGATGAAGCTTACTCCACTTGATTGGCAGTCTTCATATTCTCACTGATGATCACCCCTAAGTCTCGTTCTGCTTCAGTTCTTGTTAGGATCTCGCCATTAAGGGTGTAAGCCTTGCATGGATTTTGGCTGCCCAGGTGCATGACTGCATTTTTTGGCATTGAAGCTGAGTTGCCAGGACCTAGACCAGCGCTCCAGTAGGAGTAGGTCGTGCATCATGTTGTCGGACATTGAATTTATGTCTATTGTGCTTTTGCCCACTACATTGCTTAGTTTGGCGTCATCGGCGAATAATGTTATTTTACCTTGCAGCCCTTCTGCCAAGTTATTTAATTAGACAGAGTTTCTTACCTCCTTGCTGAATGTATCCCCAGCCTGTTACAGAACACATCATGCCAGCTGGGAACTGAGAAGATGATGATGGTAAAACCACAGGCTTGATATTATCATTGTAGGCTACTGGTGAATCCAGCTTTACCAGTGCAACGTCACCACTTGATCCTATATCCATGTAACTTGTGTTGATAATAACATTAACAACCTGTTTCATAACCATGTTAGCATCTGGATACTTGAACTGACTGGCCCCCATTTTGATTAGATAGTCACTGTACAGGTGATCCCTAATGAAAATGAAAATGAATAAAGATACATATGAATAAAGATACATACATATGCACATCAAAAAGTACTTATACATAATAGGCCGGATCCTGCAACCAGCGCCTATATTGGCTGGCGCCTCCAGAACCAGTGCCAGTCACATGTCAATCATATACTGGCACCAGATGCAGAATTGCGGCCACGTATAAAGTAGGCATCAGAAATGTAGGCCAGGGGCTTTTTTAAAAATAATTTTTATTAGGGAGTCAACAAGAGAAACAAGTAGGTAACATGGATGAAATGGGCAAACAGAGGCATCAACGAAAAAGAATACAATGTCCAGCAACAATAGCACTTAGTACACCAATAAGACATATGACTGTCCAAGAGCAAGAACAGCCCATTTCCCTCATCAGCTCCATAAATTTTCAATAGAACATACCAAACCCCCAAGAATCCCCTACTCGATGGGCAGCACACCCACCACACTACTCAAACCAGCCACACCCTCAGACATACACCATGCACACTCCCCATTCAAACACTCCCCTCCCCCCCAAGAGGTAACCGTAGGAATACCTTCCACATGGCCAAATAAGCCATCACCTCAGGGTTGGAGGAGCGTTTATGATAGCAAAGCTCAAAACATGCCAGCTAGATCATCTGATTGATCCAGCAATCCAAGGGGATAGGCCCTGCTTGAGTCCAATATTGTAAGATCAGTCGTTTAACCGTCAACAAAGTCAGGTAAATAAATCGCCTCTGAGGGACAGTGAGGCCTTGCTCTTCCAACAGGGTCTGGTCACCGAGAAGCAGCGTTTTGTAGTCCCACACTAAGGTGCGCTGCAATACCAGGTGAAGCCGTGCAAAGGAGGAATTCCATAGGGAAAGTTCAGGACACTCCAAGAAGGAATGCAAGAGCGTCCCAGGAGCCCCTCTGCATTTTGTACACAAAGGCTCCTCCCACAAACCCATGCGAACAACCCGCTCTTTAGTGATGTAAGCCCTGTGGAGAATTTTAAATTGGGTCTCCTGCCAAGCCATGGATTTCACAAAAGCATGCAAGGTTTGAAAAAGCTCCAGAAAGGTTTCAGGGGTGTACTGTGTAGCAAGATCCCGGTTCCATCTATCGCGTAAGGTGGTCAAACGCCCCTGGGAAGCGGAGGAACGAACCACCAGACCAAGAGAGAACTCATGGACGCCGGTACACAATGTACGCATCGAGGGGTCCGCTCCTCGCCATACTGTAAACAAAGACTCTGATAGTAATGGTGGGCTTGTAAATATGCAAAGAATTGATTTTTGGGAATATCCCACTTGTCCTGAAATTGGGTAAATGAAGCAAAAGCACCTGTGTCCCCATCCAGCATATGAGAGAGAGTCAAGGCCCCCTTAGAAGCCCAAGCAGCAAATGGAGAACGGCCTAGTCCTAGACAGGGCAGGATTAATTTGTTGAGGGCCCCTAGGCACACAAGTACACTGGGCCCCTGTCCCGCCCCACCCCACTATACGCCCAGGCTGCATCAGAGGGAAGCTTTTGGCAAGCAGCACCGCTTGCACAATTACAGTTCCCGTTGCCTTTCTTACCCGCGTTGCTTGCTTGTCTTACTTTCTGTCGATGGGGGGGCCGCGTTGCCAATTGGGGGGGGGGCCCAAGTTGCCGATCGATGCTGGAGGGGTCCATCGCCATTTGGAAAAAACAATGTTGATGCCCTCCTTCATCGGGCTCTAGGCACGTGCCTACTTGGCCTATTGGTTAATCCTGCCCTGGTCCCGGAATGAAACTGGGATTACCCTGGAGTTGCAAAAAGTGAGAAGCCATTGGGGATTGAGCCTGAGCCCGAAGTCACCACCGTCAAACCTGGCAAAAAGGATGCAAAAACCACAATTTGGAAGGCAATGCTCCCCCTACACCTCTGGGTGCATGCACAAGATTTAAAAAGGTATAGGGTGCACATCAAACTGCCATCCACCCCAACTGGGAAAACTGAGCAACTCCCGTCACCCCCTTGTGAATAAAATGCATAAGAGCTGCCACATTGTACGCACAAACATCAGGGAGTCCCAGCCCCCCCTCCTGCTTAGAAAGCGTCAGCTTCACATAGGCAATATGCGCCGCCCGATGACACCAGAGAAACATGGAGAAAAGAGAGCAAAGGTTCCCTATAGCCCACTGTAACACCCAGAAGGGTACCGTGTGTAAGGGGTATAACAATTTAGGCAATAAGATCATTTTAATCAACGCAGCCCTCCTCAATAGGGACAGCGGGAGATCCCGCCAAGCAGAGCTGAGTGCTTGAATTTTGTCAATAGCAGCTAAAACGTTACACTTATACATAATCCTGGGTTCCATGTACAGATAAATACCAAGATACCGCATTGATCTGCGTACCAGAGGAATCAGCAGCTCAGCGTGCCAGGGCTCCCAGCCAGGTCCTGTCAGAGGTAACAATTCCAACTTCTCACAATTCACTTTAAGACCTGAAAGGGTACCAAACTCGGACACCAAACACACCAAATGCAGGTAAGTGAAGGGGGGGCCTGGTCCAAAAAGAGCAGGATATCATCCGCTCACAATGTAATGCGACACTCCGTCCTCCCTATTTGGATACCACGTAACGCAGTACTAAAGCGGATCTTAATAGCTAGCGGTTTGATGGCTACGACAAACAGCAGAGGAGAGAGGGAACATCCCTGACGCGTCCCCCTGCAAAGTGGGAAGGATGTTGAAAGGCCTCCATTGATAATGGGGCGCACCTGCGGCTTCATGTAAAGGCCCTGAAGCCAAGTGAGAAAGGTCCTGTCCAGGCCATACTCCCGCAGCACTCAAAAAAGGTACTGCCAGGATATACTGTCAAAGGCCTTTTTCATATCGAGCCCAACAATCGCGGATATACCCCCTCCACCCCTGTGCTCGTGTAGCGCCGTCAACACCTTAAGGAGATTCATAAAGGCATAATACTGGGGAACAAACCCTACTTGATCATCCCCAGTGAGCTGAGGCAGGAACAAATTCAACTGAGCTGCCAAAATAGAGGCCAGCAATTTAACATCTTTGTTTAACAATGAGATTGGGCGACAGGAACCGACTTGTGTGGGGTCCTTCCCAGGTTTCGGGAGCAAGGTGATATGAGCTAGATTGCTCCAGAGGCCCGAAGTGGTGGTGGAAAAGAAATTGAAATAGTTTCCCAAGAGCTGGTAAAGAAGATCAGGCAAGAGTTTGTAGTATTCTGGGCCAAACCCATTGGAGATTTGGTGAGTTTCAACTTCCTGATCCCCAGCTGAATTTCATCCAAAGATATAGGGGCATTCAGTTGCTCCGCCTGGGCGTCGGATAATCTCAGGAGACATATATCCTGGAAAAATTGATCCCATTCCGCTTCCGTAAAGTCCCTCATTGCATTGAGCGCGCTATAGAATTCCACAAATTGCTCCCGAATTTGAGCTTCCTGAGTAAAACTTTCTCCCCGAGAATTCTTCAACAACCAAATAATTTGTTTTTTCCTATAGGGCCGGACCAAATTCGTGAGAAGTTTGCCCACCTTTCCGCTCCACTGATAGAGGCAAAATTTCTGATAATAAAGATCCTGGTGGGCGCGTTGGTCCAAAATCTCAATCTGGAAACGCAGAGATTGAATTTGCTGACCGTCCAACCCCGCCTAAGTTACTTGATGATACTTATGCAACGCGGCCAACTGCCCCGAAAGAGCAAGAAGTTTCTCCCCTACTGTTTCCATTTAGTGGCAACGCCGCTTTAGAAGCATCCCAGAACACCGCAGGGTCGACATCTGAAGTGTTGTTATACGAATCATACTCCAGCCAACGGGCTCTTAAATACTCATGGAACTTCTTATCAGAATATAAAGCGGCGGAAAACCGCCAGGATCTATCCCCCCTCTGTTCCGTGACCTCCATTGTCAGCAATACTGCCGAATGGTCCGAAAGTGTGGTGTTTTCAATAGTAATTTTGTCCACCCAGGGAAATAGAGCATTGGACACCAGAACATAGTCCAATCGAGAATACATGGAATGAGAATAGGAGTAAAACGTGTACTCTCTGTCAAACGGATGAAGACTTCTCCAGGTATCCACCAATGCTAAATGGTCACAGAGGAAATTCACTCCCTGATGAATGGTATTCCGAGGCCGCAGCTTGGCAGGAGAGCAGTCCAAAATAGGATCAGCTGTAAAGTTATAGGTAGGATATTGTGCTATAGTACCCAACAGCCCTGAGTAAAAGTTATGGCTATAGACATTCGGGGCATAAAGATTACAGGAGCTGGAATCCCCAGAGTTCCCCCAAGACAAGAACATAACGACCGTCTTTATCCTGAATGGTCTTATGAATGTGAAGGGGTAAATGTTTGTGGACCAAAATGGCCACCCCCCGTTGTCTACCATTATATGCAGAATATTTCACATCCCTGACCCATTCCCTGCACATCTTTTGATGTTCAGCGCTAGTTAGATAGGTTTCCTGAAGGAATGTCAGTATGATGTTGCCGAAACCAAGTAAGAATTTTCTTGCGCTTTATAGGAGAGTGTATACCATCAACATTAAGAGTAACCACATTCAAATTAACCATAGCTGCTCAGCAAAAAAAGCCACCACTGCAGCCACATGGCACAAAGAAAAAAACAGGCTAGAGACCAGACCCCCCAACTAGGCCTGGCTCCAGGTAAAAACAGCGCTTCCTCGGTTCCTCTAGCTCCTAGTCTGCCAATTCTCCCCCCCCCCCCACATCCCCCACCTGAACCAGCACATTCCACTCCACAACCATACCACACACATACCCCCTATCCCGCCTCCCCTCCCTCCCGGAAAGTCTTCCCCAAACCTTCCAAACCCCCTTCCCCTCAAAAAATCTGCATGTACTCAACCTCCTTTACCCTCTCCCAATCCCATGCTTAATAGATAGCAAAAAGAGAAAGGAAAGGAGAAAAAGAAAAAAAGACCGCTAAAGCACAAACTTTCTCCCCTTCATCTCCCAGTTGGCCCAAGCCTCTCCCAGGCAAGGTGCCCCTCCCCCCTCACACCTCTAACTGGCTCTGAGATCCTAACAGAGAGCCTCCCTGAAAAGGTAAAGAAAAAGAAAGCCCTATATACTAAGAGACAAGCCCCCATACCTCCTCCCCACAAATTAGGGATAGAGAAATCATCATCCAGAGGCAATGAACCCATACAGACAAATCATATATCCTGGACATTAGGATACCATAACAGTTGAAACATCGATATAGCAAATATCAGCCAGGCACATATACCCGATGAGGACCCCTGGTATGCCCAACAGTGCAGAAGGAACAAGGATATGTACCCAGGCAAGTGTCCCTCCCCAAACCCAAACCCCCTCTGTGATCCACCCGACCAACCCATGGGGATAGAGGTACAGAAGAGAGGTTAGAAAGGGTGGGGGAAAGAGAAAATGAAGAAAGAAGCCCAAGGGAGAGCACACCAGAGACTCCACTACCTCTACAAGGAGAGATGCTGGCCAGCCCCCGAGGCAGTGGTCAGGCCGACGGAGGTCTCCTGCACCTTGGAAATAGGAAAAGACAGCAATGAGAAAAGTATAAAGATCAAGGCAGAGCTAGTAAGACCCCAAAGACAAGGTAGATTGCTGAGAAGAACAGGAGGAGGGAGGAGGGAGGAAAGAAACACCTGATAGCAGAAGGAACCTACCTAATATCCAGAAAGAAAGGAAGAAAAGAACCTGGCGGAGATCGACGGGCATCCACCCCCTGCACTGCATGGCCAGACACCAGCGCACCCGCTGATCTCCCAGCCGAAAGCGAGATCCGCTGCGACTACAATTGAGAAGTAGCCTGGTCAGCACAGCGAGAAAGCATGAGGCTCCACTAGAGGCTAGCCATAATGTACCCCAAACCTCCGAAGCTAGCCATATAACTGTGGGATAGAAAAGGAACCAAGAAAGTGAAACGATAACAAAGAGACAGATAGCAATCCCTCCCAGCAGCCCCCCCCCCCGCGGAGTAAGAACCATTGAAGAACCAAAAGAATAGACTAGATAGGGGAAATAAGAAGGGACCACTGGGCCCAGCCCTGCCGAGCATAGCATAGTACAGACACATGGATGAGAAAATCAAGGTCCCGTCCCTCCCCAATGGAGGACAAAAAGTCACCACAAGTGTTGAGCATGGATATTGGACGCCAGCACACTCATAAAGCTGCAGTTACCAATTACGCTGCTAGCTTTCACTCAAGGTGTGAAAAAGAACAAAAAACACGGAAAATGACGCTAACGCAAGTTTACCAAAATATTTAATTTTATTGTTTCTATTTTTCTATCATGGACATCAAAAGGCTAGTTGCGTTAGTGGGAGGTCTTTATAGTTGCCAAAATGCTGGCCTTCTGATAATGAATTCAGCTCAATACTTCGAAGCACCCCATTATATACCTTTGGCTCAGTGTGACATCATTGGCTTGTCAGCCAATAAAACTAACAGAGGTGGTGTTTAAAGTTAGACAAAGAAAATTCCTCTACGTTTAAAAGTTTCTGAAATTACATTTGTTTTGTTTACATTCATTTCTGAATATACATTAACATTTTATTACATATCCAATATTCAAGAGAATCTGTATTTGTTAAAAGGGTGCTGAAATGTTCTCAGCCTGCTTTGAAAAACTAAGTTTCATGTTACACCTACAAACAGTGCTGAAAATTGGTCAGCCTTGGAGAAAAAGGAGAAAGAGAAGGAGGGGCTGTTTTCCCCCTTTCCCTGAGCTGACAGTTTCAAATTTCATTGATCTTCACACAGAAGTCTTCCTATGTTAGAGACTGGAACAGCAGTCTCTGACTCTAAGTTAACCATTTCCGGATGTTGTGTTCAGGATTTTTCCCTTAGTATTCTTCCATTTCATTTTTAATACAAAATTCCTTCATCCATCCATACTTGAATCCAACATTCATAACTTCACACACATTATATGTCATTCATATTTAATACATATTATATCTTAGTTTAGGATACATAATCTAATATGCGCTTCCTACCCAGCCTAAGGCACATCTGGTATCAATTAGAACCACGATGTTAGGAGTGGGAAACCTGATCAAAGACAGAGACAGAAAGTCACTGACACAAAATGGAGTTCAAGACACAGAAAGAAATAGAAAGACAGAGAACAAAATGGAGTCCATGTATATCCTGATTTCCTCCATGATCTAGCCTAATAGCAAAGTACATAAAAAGAATATTATTAAGCTTTTCCTTAATATTAATCTGTAGTGTGTTTTTCTGGCCTTGGCTACATCTATATTCAGATTTTTATTCGCCAGTTTTTCCTACGCTTCTATTGGGCGTGGCCTTAACTAACACATATGCTTGTATCTAACTAGAGTTACCCAGAATCATACAAAAAGCAGGCTCTTTTGTAGAAAAATTTCACAAAAATACTGCACTATCATGTCCTGATGTCCATTCCATTACCGTCCCATAGACATCACCCCCTACTGGCCACGAGCCACTACTGCTCAATGTCCATTAGGCCACCAAGACAAGATATTCAGCCTGTCAGGCCCTCCAAGAAGGTGCGGATCTCTGCAGGGGTGGAGAAGTAGAGAGCCCGGTTCTCATGGTGCTCTCACAGCTTAGCTGGATATTGTAATGCAAACCGCATCTGTCACTGATGTAGCTGCGTTCCCGCTAAGCTGCGCTGGGGTGCGCTGGCGCACAAAATATTACCTCGCAGCGCACAAGTTTCTCGTCACAGCGCACACAGTGTAGAGCACAGTTCTTCAACCGCCGGTCCGCAAACAAAATCTTGCCGGTCCGCGAAGGATTCGGTCCCCGCCGCAACGAAAGGCCGGCGTCAGCTGACTTGCAACTTCCTGTTGTAGTCGCTGTGCCGGGACTCCTGCCTTCGCCGGGACTCCTGCCTTCCACCGCGTTTGCCTCCTGCCTTGTCTCCGCACCTCCAGACCAGCAGCGGCAGCTGTGTATGCTTTTAACTTCGGCACAGAGCTGCCCCTAATCAATAGTTTAGCGCGGTTTCATAAGGCAGCCTCGGGGCCTTTGCTAGGCCGGCCCACATCGCATCATCGAAGCGGGCCGGCTATCAAAGGCCCCGAGGCTGCCTCATGAAACCGCGCTAAACTATTGATTAGGGGCAGCTCTGTGCCGAAGTTAAAAGCATACAGAGCTGCCGCTGCTGGTCTGAACTCTTGGGCCGCTGAAGGAGGGCAAAAAGCAGCTGTCCTGGAGGTTTCCCTTCCTCTCGCCTTTACAGGTTCCTTTTTTCCACCTTTTTTTTTTTCCTTCAAACGGCAACGGGCCCCAGCATCGACATCAATCAAGTAAGTTCCACTGTCAATCAAGCGGTTCTGCTCGGCCAAAGCTTCCCCTGTGACATGAGCCACCCTCAGGGGAAAGAAAGTGACCCACAAAGGTGAGGGGAAGGGGGGCAGATGATGGAAGTTGGGGGGGGGGAGAGAGAGAGAGAGAGAGAAGGGGCAGATGATGGAATGGAGGAGATGAGAGAGAGAGAGAAGGGGACAGATGATGGAAGTGAGAAGAAGGGATAGAGAGCAGAAGGCAGATGGATGTCAGTTGAGAAGGGAGAGCAGATGCTGAATGGAAGTGGGGAAAGAACACATACTGGATGGAAGGAGGAGATAAATAAAGGGGGAAGAAAATAGTAAGATAATGGAGGGGTGAGGGAAAGGGGTGACAAGCTGTGTGTAGACACAGTGAAAAGAGGGAAACGGGACTAAATAGTAAGAAAGAATTTAATTTAGATGGAGGCAGAAAATAGAGAAGGAAGACCAGAGAAGAAAAGGGAAGAGAGAGCAGAGAATGATCAGATCTGAGTGGAGGAAATGAGAAGAGAGATATGCTAAAAACCACAGGGGGGAGGGAAGGATAGAGATGCAGTTATTTTGAAGCTACACTGTTAAGTTAATATGCTGTTGGTAGAGTTGCAGTGGCATCCTAAACATATTTCTGGCAAGCCAACTGTATATGGTGACATTATTAGAAGATGACTGTGTGAAACTTTAGGGAACTTGGATGCCAATCAGTTTTTGGAAGCCAAAGGAAAACATACATTTTTTGTATGCTATACTGTATGTTTGGCTCGTTTCTACTTCAGTTTTGTTCTTGCCTTTTCGTTTTGTCTTCCTTCCACCATCTCTTATCTGCCTTCCTTATCATCCTTTTCAATGTGATTTGGCAGCTCCTGTCAATCATAGGCTGGCTGTGCAAGATTGCTAATTCTAGATGCCTGGGTGACCTAATGCCTGTGCATGTGATTTTCTGTTTTTGTGTTTAAAACATTTTGCTGAAAGCACAACAGTGCAAAAGAGTAAAACAGATTTTATGCTGTTTATTCTAGGAATAAGCAGTGGGCTTTCCTAAGTCCATCTTAATAATGTCATGCAGATTTTTTAAGGAAATTATCCAAATCTTTTTTTAATTACATGTTGAATGAAAAATATTTTCCCAGGTTTGTTTTAAATCTACTACTTAAAAGCTTTATTGCATGCCCCTTTACTCCTAGTATATATTTATTTTTATTTTTTATTTTTTAGTATATATATATTTATCTTTTGGCATGGCCCATCAGTTATAGCATTTGCTACATGATGGGCCATGCCAAAAGATAAATGTAGCATTTGCTACATGAATTGATTTTTTGTCACGTATGGTTAAGGGGCTGGAGGAGTTGCCGTACAGCGAAAGATTAGAGAAACTGGGCCTCTTCTCCCTTGAGCAGAGGAGATTGAGAGGGGACATGATAGAAACATTCAAGGTACTGAAGGGAATAGACTTAGTAGCTAAGGCAGGGAGAACGAGAGGGCACTCTCTAAAGTTGAAAGGGGATAGATTCCATACAAACGTAAGGAAGTTCTGTGGTAGAAAGCAACATATTTATTTGGCTCATAACTTGCTGGCGCCCGATATTTTTAGCTCACAGTGAAAAAAGTTTGCTCACAACACCCGCCCGCTTAGAGGGAACACTGGTAGGGAGCTATTGCCCTCCGCTGCTCTGCTACTCACGGGGAATAGTCCTGGAACAGCAAGATGCCGCGATTGTTGGAAGGGCCGTTGGGGGGGTCGGCAGGCGGGGTTGGGTACTCTCCTGCTGCGATCGGGGGAGGTGGGTTCTGTCGGCAGGAAGGGCTGAGCACCTTCCTGCCAGTGATCTTAGGGGGGGCGTTGGGGGGTCCGGCAGGAGGTGTTGGGCACCCTCCTGCTGGCGATCTTTGGGGGACCATTGGGATGTGGGGAGGGGGGTTGGACATGTTAAACCCGATTCTGTAACCGGCATCTGCAACATGGATGTTGGTTACAGAATTGGGTTAACTTTGGGCGGGTGTAGGCCTGATTCTGTATAGGACACCCAGGACCGGTGTCCTATACAGAATCCGGGCCTATAAGTATACTCACATCAAATGTATGGTACCCAAATGAAAACTCATAAATACAAAAAATCACATATATTAAAAACATAAAAGTAGTACACTTAAAAATATGCAGATGTGTATAAGGACCAGAAAAAGTACATTACCTACTCTTTCATTTATGATTTTATAATAAAGGTTTTTAATACCTTTATTGTCTGCTTCAATGTCTACTAACATCTTTTCTCCCTAGTCTTTGATGGGCCAGATCTTGAACAGGGCTGCACAGCTGATCATCCTTGTGGTACCAGACCAGCCAAGAAGGTTGTGGTACATGAATCTGGTTCAACTCTTCTGAGAGGATATACACCAGAGGCCAGTTGTCAAAGAACATCTGGATCCCTAAGGGCCCCACATGAGCAGACTGCTGGGCAAGATGGACCATTGGTCTGACCCAGCAGCGGCAATTCTTATGTTCTTAGTCCTTGAAAGACAGTGTTTGACTTGAAAGAGTTATTCAGTGCAGGTCTTTCGAGTTGTGGTGTGATTAGAAAATTCTGTCCCCATGGAAGAACCCACTGTCCCCACTTCTCCGAACTCCAGGCTCTTTTGTGTCAGGACCTTTTTGGTCCTTTTTAAATGACTGTGTACGGTACCCTCCAGGAGCATAGCTACCATTGAGTGAGTTTGGTAAAATGCCCAGGCTGTTCAATTATAGGGGCTATTTTCAACTGAACCTACCCTGCTCCCTGGTCCAGCATTTATCTTCTAATCCAGCCACCAGTCCTCCAAATGCTGTAGCTGGTCATGGTAGAAACAGCACTGTAAGCTGCCTCTGGCTGGCGTAGCCTTTCCTCTGCTGAGTCCTACCTCTCTGATGCAGTTTCCTTGGGATGTAGCCAAGGAAAGGCTCTACCAGCCACAGAGAGAGAGAGAGCTTTCAGTACTCTCTCTGCTGTGATTTGCTGCAGTGTTTGGAGACCAGAAGGCAGATGAAGAGCTAGACCCGGGCGTGGAGAGAGGGGAGAGGAAATGGAGAAGTAGAGAAAAGAGACAGAAAAAGAGAATAACTTAGACTAAAGGAAAGAGGGAAGAGAAGGGACAGATGCTGGACTGGGGGGAGGAGTTGGAAAGAGCGAGAGATGGGGAGAAAGCAAGAGAGAGACCCTGGACCAAGGAGGGAGGAAGGGGGAGAGAGAGAGAGAGAGAGAAAGACAATGGACCAAGGAGGGAGGGAGCGAAAGAAGAGATGCCGGCCCATGGAAGGGGAAATTCAGGGGTGGGAGTTACAGGAGAAATGGAAGAGAGAATAGACAATGTGGATAAGGGAAGGATGGAGAGACAGAGAGATGCTGGGCATGGAGAGAGCATAGAGACAGGAACAGAGAGGGACAAATCTGGATACAAGGGGAAGGATAGCAACACAAAGGGGTATGCTGGCAGCATAAGAGAGGGACACAGAGAAGAGATACTGAACAAAGAGGAGGATAGGGACAAGGACACAGAGAGAAGAGGCTGGATAGGACAGATAGGGATGCAGAGGATAAATGGATAATGGAGATAAGAGAGGACAGGAAGCCCTGGAAAGAATAATAAAAACAAAACAAAACATAAAACCAGAGAAAAGTAGGAAACATAGCGAACAAAGCAATGCTCAGACACCAAGGGGAAAAAACGTTTGTGTCTGAATTTAATAAGTCTAATATGTCAGCTTGGGAAATGTGCATCTCTGATATCTTGCATTTCAATTTATATATAGATTTGGAATGTGTTTGCTTTTTGCAGGGTTTGTTTACTGGAACTCTGAAAGTGTCTCCCCCCCCCCCCCCACAACTTTGGGAAAGATAGTGTTATAGAGGGCCCATCTCAGTTTTCTATCTGGGGCCCATTCATACTACTACTATTAATTATTTGCTACCAGATATACACAACGCTGTACAATTGGCTGGCCCAGAACGTCGGCAAGAAGGCTTCTGGGCGGTGATTGCCAGCAGCAGCAGGGAGGTAAGAAGGAGAACAGCAGCAGCGGCAGCTGGAAGGGGGTTAAATCAGGTGCTGGAGGGAGGCTTTTTTTTTTTTTGCAAGGCAGGGAGGGAAGGAGGTAGGCAGGCAGGCTGGCTTCGGGGGTGGGGGTGGGACAAAGTCTGGAAGGCAGTGAGGGGGACATGGGAAGGAGGTATTGGGGGCACTAAGGACATGGGAAGGAGGCACTGTTCAGGCTTCCGCTGCCGGCTCTGCGTATGTGTGAGAGTTACTCTCACAGCGATCAATTGGGCAGGAGAGACAGGGATTATAATGAACCTCTGTGTGAATTTTTAGTGCATCAATAGCTCTTTTACAATCGGTCAGAAATCAGATCAGAGCAGACCCATGCATGACATCATCGTGTTGACATCTGTGCACTTCCGGATGCCTCAAGCTATAGCCACTACGTTTAGTGTGCTGTAGCTTGACAAAGTTTGAGAGACACTGATTTAGGCATTTATTAGATAATACTGACTAATTTCAGGCTGTGCCTCTGTTCTTTCTCTACCTCCATCTGTTGGCTGGGGGATATAACCCACTGGTATGGTTTGGTCAAGCCAGACTCAAGGTGAAAAAAAAATTAACAGGTGACAGTAAATTTCACTTTCCTTTACTTCATGTAAAAGCTATCTGAACAGTATTCACAGCCCAAAGAACATGAGCTAAGCTAGGAATAAGAATCCAAGTCTCTTAACCTCTGCAGCATTCCCAGGTCAAAGAGTATGAACTCGAGCTAAGAATAGAAACCAGATCATCTAGAACAGTGTTTCCCAACCCTGTCCTGGAGGACCTTAACCTCTGCAGCATTCCCAGGTCAAAGAGTATGAACTTGAGCTAAGAATAGAAATCAGATCATCTAGAACAGTGTTTCCCAACCCTGTCCTGGAGGACCTTAACCTCTGCAGCATTCCCAGGTCAAAGAGTATGAACTTGAGCTAAGAATAGAAATCAGATCATCTAGAACAGTGTTTCCCAACCCTGTCCTGGAGGACCACCAGGCCAATCAGGTTTTCAGGCTAGCCTTAATGAATATGCATGAGAGAAATTTGCATATAGTGGAAGTGACAAACATGCAAATCTGCTCCATGCATATTCATTAGGGCTATCCTGAAAACCCGATTGGCCTGGTGGACCTCCAGGACAGAGTTGGGAAACACTGATCTAGAACTCTTACCCAAGGAGAAAGTGCCCGAGCAAAGAACAGAATGCAAATACTTACAAGGGGAAACAATGGGCAGCTGTTAACACCCACTGCCTGCCAAGTAGGGATCCTCCACAGACAGGAGCATTTTTATAGGTCACACTAATCTGCCATGCCCATAATGAAATCTGTGTATCTTCTCCCCCTACAATTCGACTGTTGACTACAGATAGAGAAAAATAATCAAATTTTTAAAAACATTGCCTCAAAAATGTTCTTTATAAGTTCAAGTAGCAGAATTAATATCAAATTCAGAAAAGTTTAACAGCTCTAGATTATTTTTTTTTTTTTCACCAAATTCATTTTGTGGTAATTTTACTTTCAAACAATTTCATTGATGACATCTATGTTCCACAATGAACAGAATATCAAATGCATAGAATATCCAATGCATTATACAGTTCAAATGCAGTAACATAGCAAGAATATGAATTTCCAGCTAAACATTTTTAACATTATTATATCCCAACACCCTCCCCCCTCCTCATAACACCACCCCAAAACTCCTAACCTGAAACCATCCAAGGAAGATGAACATCAATCCCACCCTCCCCGCCCCCAAATTTTATTAATGACTCAAATAATAAATAATAACTTAATGGAAATGGAACAATTCAATACTGGAGACAAGCAGACCACAAAAACCAAACACACATAGGCTCCGATTCACTAAAGTCAGTGATCGTCGCTAAACCTCTGAAAACAGGTTTAGCGACGATCGCTGCTAACCGACCCAATTCACAAAATGGCCCACTGCATGTTTTCCCCCTCGATCGCCCGTTTTCCAATCCAGCTATGCAAATTAGTATAACACCATGCAAAATAGCCAAGCGATTATTTCACTTACATTGCTTGGCTATTTTCCATCAAAAAATATCTGTCCCATAGAAAATAAATCCCCCACCGCCACCGACAGCCCCCCCAACAACAGTTGTGCCCCCCCCGACAATTGCCGCAATACCACACGCTCACCCCGATGCTTCCCCTCATGCGAATATGGCAGGAGGGATGTCCACTCCCTCCTGCCAGGAGACGCTCCCCCCGCGCAAATATGGCAGGAGGTATGCCCACTTCTTCCTGCCACCAGATGCTCCCAGATGCCCCCACCCTGTGCTGAAGAACCTAAGTATGGCAGGACAGATGCCCACTAGCTCCTGCCATCGGTCCCCGGCCCCCCCCGGCCACCCCCGTACCTTTAAGTTGGGACTCAGGAACAGGAGGGGTACTTAGTTCCTCCTGCTCCTCCGCCAACCGCCGTCAGCAATGTGGGCCTTAGGCCCCTCCCTGGTGCATCATGTGATGCATGGGGAGGGGCCTAAGGCCCTGATTGGCTCAGGTGTGTCGGACTTCTCCAATGGCCAATCATGGACTTCTTAAGGCTCCACCTTAAGAAAGTCCCTGATTGGCTCAGGCGTCTCAGGCTCCTACCTGAGCCCTCCAGAGTGCTAGAGGAGGAGCCAAAACAATGGCCCATCAGAGACTTCCTTAGGGAGGCGCCTAAGGAAGTCCCTGATTGGTTCAGGTGCCTCAGGCTCCTCCCTGAACATTCCAGAGTGCTAGGGGAGGAGCAATTCTAAAAATGTTTACTTTTTCTTTAGACATTTAGGCAACTGAATGGACTCTGAAATTATCTGCTGCCTTTGAATAGGTTGTCCCTGTAAAGACCTGCCTAAGTTTCTTCATCTAAACCAGTGTCTCAAACTTTTTTAGCTCTGGCACACTTTCATGTCACGTTATAACTGAAATTATAAAATTGCAAAACCATTTGAGAGTTATTTATTTAAAGTTCTTTAAGCTATGCATGGATAATTGTAACTTCAAAAGAGACCAACAATAAGGCAAAAATGCTCCAAAGGTTCCCAGAGTGGTTCAGCAGTGCCGAAGACAACTCTGTGGTTAAATAACATGAATAAATTACTTTAATAAATTTAGTGAAGTTAGGTACCCTCAGTGTGAGGGATCAGCAACAGGAGAAATCCTCCAACGCTTCACACAACAGGGTGGAGGCAACCAAGCCCCCACCTACACACCATCATCGGGTACCTTAGTGTGCTTTAAATCAAAATAACACAATCACCATAAAAACAGTGAACAGTGAACACAGGTGAATTCAATCACAGCCACTACTCTGGGAACCCCCCAGCCAACTCCTGAATCTAGAGTGAAAAAAGCAGACTTAGCTTCAGTGAATCTTCATCTGTCATCCAGGGTGCAAAAATCAAGGCAGATAGAATGTCTTGGGCCCCGCTCTGTTAGCTCCTCCCTCTTTCCAGCTGACTTGGATCTATGTTATTGACTTTTGAATTATGGGTCCCTGAGGAAGGGACGTGTTCCCGAAACCAGGCTTGGTTGGACCTGGTATTCTGCGGCGTTCTATCTGCCTTGCCTTTTGCACCTCTAGATGACAGATGGAGATTCACTGAAACTAAATCTGCTTTTTTCACTCTAGGTTCAGGAGTTGGCTGGGGGGGGGGGTTCCCAGAGTGGTGGCTGTGATTGAATTCACCTGTGTTCACTGTTCACTGTTTTTATGGTGATTGTGTTATTTTGATTTAAAGCACACTAAGGTACCCGATGATGGTGTGTAGGTGGGGGTTTGGTTGACTCCACCCTGTTGTGTGAAGCATTGGAGGATTTCTCCCGTCGCTGATCCTTCACACTGAGGGTACCTAACTTCACTAAATTTATTAAAGTAATTTATTCATGTTATTTACCACAGAGTTGTCTTCAGCACTGCTGAACCACTCTGGGAACCTTTGGACCATTTTTGCCTTATTGTTGGTCTCTTTTGAAGTTTCTTTGGCAATATATTTTTTTGGAGTTTTTGTGTTGTATGGATAATTGTAACAACAGTGAAATTCTCGTAGTTAGAATAGAATTGCTAATCAATGCGATGGATAAGCTTGTTTTTGAGTGCAAATTAACTCAAAACAGGGTTTGATAGTTGACAAGCAAACATGCATTTTATCATCCACCTTCTGCAGCCATTCTCTTTTTTTTTTTTTTAATTTCTTTCAGAGCTGAAAATCCAAGTTCGCAAAGATAAAACGATCCAAATGGTAACAAAGCCTTGATTGATTTGTTGCTCAAAATTAAGATAATACTGCATTAAGAACAAAAATGCTTGCTGTTAGTTTTTAAGGATCAATCACTTCAAAGAATAATGCTTGTCTGGGCGGTTGTATCCTTAACGCTTACAGACACTCATAATGTTGACAGACTCTTGTGTACGCAACATACATATCATCTATTCTAGTGTATATTTATGAAGGGAGTTTTTTAAAATAAAGTAAAATTTTGGAATCTCTTGTAGCACACCTGGAAACTCTTTGGACACACTACTGTGCCGTGGCATACTGCTTGAGAGACACTGATCTAAACAAGGTCTTAGACTAGTGGTGGTAATTTTATATGAGGATGCCTTTGTGTGAAACCTAAAAAGGTACTTTTTATGTAATGGTATAGCACAGTTACTTCCACAACAGGTAATTGAGGCCAGCAGCATGCCACATTTTAAGAAAAGATGGGATTGGCATGTGGGATCTCTTCATGGAGATAGTTAGGGGGTGGGCCATTAGTGTGGGCAGACTAGATGGGCCGTGGCCCTTTTCTGCCGTCATTTTCTATGTTTCTATGTTACTTGCCTTAACAAGGGACAGCAGGCAGATATTCTCACATGTAGGTGACATCATCCACAGAGCCCCGGTACGGACAGCTTTAAAAGTGTATCATCATTTTAAGAGCTTCAGAAAGTTCACGACTGACCGCACCACACGTGTGCAAGTGCCTTCCCACCTGACGTAGGCATACAGCTCTTCAGTTTGATAAGCCAGCTAAGAAGCCAATCAGGGGAAGTGGGTTGTGAGAATATCCACCTGCTGTCCCTGGATAACACCTGTTACAGTAAGTAACTGTACTTTATCCCAGGACAATCAGGCAGCATATTCTCACATGTGGGACTCCTTAGCTTAATAGAATTGGATGGAGGGAGAATTGGCCATTAGGAAAATAAATTTTGCAATACTGCTTGGGCGAAGTGACCATCCCACCTGGAATAAGATTCCAAACAGTAGTGTGATGTGAAGGTATGAAATGAGGACCAAGTAGCAGCTTTACAGATCTCATCAATAGGAATAGAGTGGAGGAAAGCTACTGAAGCTGCCATAGCTCGAACCTTATGGGCTGTGACCCGACTGTCCAGATGCAGCCCAGCCTGAGCATAACAGAACGTCCAACCAATTGGATATTGTTCTTTTGGAAACAGGATGTCCCAACTTGTTAGGATCAAAGGAGATAAAAAGTTGAGGAGAAGTTCTATGTGGTTTAGTCTTTTGCAAATAGTAAGCTATTGTTCGTTTGCAGTCCAAAGTATGAAGAGCCACTTCACCAGAATGAGGCTTAGGGAAGAATACTGGAAGAACAATTGATTGATTGAGATAAAAATCAGTGATGATCTTTGGTAGGAACTTTGGATGAGTGCAAAGCACAACCTTGTCATGATGGAACACTGTGAAGGGTGGATCCACTACCATCGCTTGAAGTTCACTTACTCTTCGGGCAGAAGTCAGGGAAATGAGAAAAGCCACTTTCCAAGTAAGATATTTGAGGTGAGCCTTAGCCACTGGTTCAAAAGGAGGCTTCATCAATCTAGCGAGAACCACATTGAGATCCCAAACCACTGGAGGTGGCTTGAGAGGTAGTTTGATATTGAAAAGACCCTTCATGAATTTGGAAATTAGAGGGTGAGAAGAAAGGTTTTCTATCCACTGGCTGATGAAAAGCACTGATAGCACTGAGATGAACTCAAATGGAAGTAGACTTGAGACCAGAGTTAGACAAATGAAGTAAATAGTCCAATACTGAGGAAATAGACGTAGATTTCAGGTTCTGCTGATGCAGCATACACCAAGAAAAACGTGTCCATTTTTGGTGAAAACATTGCTGTGTGGATGGTTTTCTTGATGCTTCTAAGACAAGTCTGATAGGCTGGGAAAGGTGAGGGTCAGCTGAAGTCTGGTCGAGAGGTACCAAGCTGTCAGGTGTAAAGACTGCAGGTTGGGATGGAGAAGGGATGGAAGGGAGGAAGGGAGAGATGCTGTATGGAGGGATAGAGATGTTTGACCCAGAGCACAAGGCAGGGGGAGAGAGAGATAGTGGACAGTGGGAAAGAAACAGAAATGTTGAATATGGTAGCGGAAGAGAGGAAGGGAGAGAATGCTGCATGGGGAAGAAGGAAGAGAGATATTGGATCCAGGGTGCAAGGGTGAGAAAGAGAGAGAGAGAGAGATGTTAGATATGGAAGGGGATGAGAGGGGGAAAGATATACAGGAGGTGGAGGGAAAGAAAGAGGGTGATGTTAGATCTAGGTGCAGAAGGGGGTGATGGAAAGATGCCTGACAACGGGAGTGAGGGAAGAGAGTGGGAGAAATGCTAGACCATGAGGAAGAATGCAGGAAGGAAGACAGAAGGAACAGGGAGATATCAGACTATGAGGGTAGGGATGGAAGGAAGAGGAAGCAGATGCTGGGCTATAAGGGTTGGGAAAGGAAGATGCTGAGAATGGTAGAACTCTGAGGGAGAGGCCAGGAGGGGGAGGAGAGGGTGGCAAGGAAACGGATGAGAGGACAGTTATTACAGAGGGTAGAAATATGGTAATGGGGAGTATGTCAAAGATGAAAGTGAATGGAGGGCTGAGGAAGGAATGAGATGGAGAATGGAAGAGAAGATGAAAATTTGATAGGTAGCTGAAAAGTGAAAAAGAGGAGAAGAAGAGCGAGAAAGGCAGAAAAGAGCTAAAAAGAAATGATCAATATGTCAGAGGTAGGAGTAGTGAGGGAATAGACAGGACATAGGTGAAAACACAAATGGACAGCAGTAGCTTGAAGGAGAATTAGCAGACAACAGACAGGAAAGCAGAAAAGCGGAATTGGAACCAACATGATGAAAAAATAAAACGCACAGACAACAAAGGTAGAAAAAAAAGTATTTTATTTTGAATGTTTTAAATGGAATATGGATAATAATTAGCAAAAAATATTGTTTAAATTTTGACATAAACTTGCAGAATTTTGCAATACTTGCTAATTTTGTGCTCAGAATTTTGAATTTTTTTGCACAGAATTCTACCAGGAATAAAACATGCTCTTTACAAATGTACACTACACAATAAAGTTTATTATTGCCAAGAAACCAACAATGAGTGAGGATATTAATGCAAGGTGAAGGGGTGTCAGCGTAATTTTCCAGGATGGTGGTTATGAAGCAGGAACAACTGGGGTTCACTCTTCTCCCCCCCCCCCACCTCCAATGTTCCAGGACCTCTAGGGAGCGACAGAGGTCCTTGGGGATGAGGGGGGCCAGATCTGACCTTTACTTTTGCAAAGGGAATGGGACTAAAGAGAGTAGGAGGTTATTTTTTCTTTTACATTTTGTGTCAGAAGTCAAGGTTTTGGAGGACATTAGCAGATTTGAGGGATTTGAGGGTCCTTGGAAAAGGAGTTCAAATCCTACCAACATGATAGCAACATATAAATATCTTACAAAATTTACATATGAATACAGTAACTCATTTGCATCCTTTGGTTAAATTTTGCTAAAACAAGTTAATAAATAGTAAGCAAATGTGTCATTAATCATGACCTTCCAAGACTTTTAGCAAGTTCCATGGAAATGTTATCATACGAAACCCAACCTTTCTTGCAACACAATTTCCAAATCCATGTAAGCTATATCAGTCATATTCCACATAAGTTTGCTATTAACATTCTTGTGAAACATAAAACTATTAGTCTAGCTGCAATCTATTGCTCAAGAGCTCACGCAGATTCTCTGTAATAATTTCCCCACCCCTCCTCTTCCCACTCTCTTTAATTATAATTTACAGTATCACCCTGGGAGTGACATCAGACTAACTAATCTTATATTCTCCAGTTCATTTTTGGGGGATCTCTTTAAATAATTAAAAAAACCAAATATGTGCTTTTTACCATTTTGAAGAACCTGATCATCCTTAATAGACTCTGAAAAATAAAGGAGAGTTGGTCCATTTCATTTAGTTTTCAGAGTACCCCCGGATGAATTTCATTTGGCTCCTTTGAGTCTCTCATATTTTACTTTAACAGATTCCTTAGTTATGCAAACCTGCTTCTCCCTAATGTTAGTCTACTGCCCCTTGTTGATAGAAAAGTCCAATTTTATCTTGTTTTTCTTCAAACAATTTCATTGAAGGAAAAGGGCATTTTTCATGTATTTTGTTTTTGTGGCTATTTTGTTCTCCTTTAGAATTCACGCCTCCTAATTTCCTTGCTGCTATATCCTCTTGGAAGAAGAGGAAGAAAGCAATTCAACCACTTTGCCTTTCTTCTTTCTTGTCATCTGTATCTCTTGGAGGCTTCATACGCTGGCTTTCACACCTCTCAGTCTATTACCAAGTGTGTGGCTGTTGTCTTTTCCTTTGCTTCACCTTCACCAGAACTCAACTAAAGAAGGGAACTGCCCACCCTCCACTCCTGCCAGCTTATGTAGTCCATCTCACATGCATCCTATGATTGATGTTTCTCTTCCCTTTCCTGCTTTGGGTTATTCTCCTTCTCTCCTGTTCCTGCTTCCTCCTGATTTCCTCTCCTGTTTTGCACAGTTGCCACTGTCTGGCCTGTCACCGATATACTGTGATGTCAACTTCAACCTCACGACTCATATTCCGTGAGAGCTGCTATACTCACGTTAACCCTCTCCTACAGTCACTTCATTGGCTCCCCTTCTATTTCCAAATACAATTCCGACTCCTCTTATTGACCTGCAAATGCATTCACTCAGCAGCCCCTCATTATCTCTCTTCACTTATGTACCCCTATGTCCCCCTCCCAGTGAACTCCACTCAGCCAGTAGGTCCTTCCTAACTGTGCTCGTCTCCTCTACTACCAACTCCAGACTCCGTCCCTTCTGACTTGCTGTGCCGTATGCCTGGAACAAACTACCTGAATCCCTACAGTGGGATCCATCTCTGGAAGTGTTCAAGTCATGGTTAAAAGCCCACCTCTTTGAGACTGCTTTCACCTTGGGTTCCTCTCACCTTGGGTTCTGCATTCCCAACTCTATATGTCATATCTGTTTAAGTTAGACTGTAAGCTCTTCCAAGAAGGGTCTATTAAATGCCAAAATGTACAGCGCTGCATATCCCTTTCAGCGCTATAGAAGTGATAAATAGTAGTAGTAGTATTGTCAATGTTTGTGCAAGAGAACACAAGAGTGTCAGCTGGCCTGTAGTTTGGCCTTGAACTGCTTCTGAGACAAATGCTAAAATGCTAAAATATGATCTCTATTTTTTTTTTTAATGCTTATGAGAGCATCAGGAAATTTTACAGCATATATTTTATAATTAATATCAATGTAGCCCTGGTTCCACTTGCACGTGGTCTGCAGACTCCAGGCAGCTCTTCTGGGTCAGGTGCCCCATTATCAGGACTCACAAAAAGATGAAAACGGGTCACACAGGTTACAATCTTACAGTTTCTCTCTCGAGCTTCGGCTTAGGACGAGGCCAGATAAATCCAGTTGGCCAGAGGATTTGCAATTCCATGGTCTCAGTTGTGGGATCCCGAAAATTAGAACAATGACACTTGGTAGGGTGAAATTGGTAGGAAGACAATTCATAGGATATGACAATTAGTAGGATCATCCTACCACTTGTCGCATCTAATTGTTCTACTGCTACCAATTAATGGCAACCTAATTTTGTTTGAATGGCTCCCAAACAGCATTAGAATGGTCCTGCATAGGCCAACTATAAATTTCTACAAAAACCTGTCACCCCTCCACACCCTCCGAAATCCCTACATTCCTCCACTTCCTCTGACATCCCCACCGATCCCCGTGCCCCCTTCAAGCATAGGCCCCTTTCTGACACCTCACACATCCTCGGAATTGCATCAGAACAGTTCACATAGACAGACTCCTTGCCGGCTATTAATTTCTACAAAAATCCATCCACACTCTTTGACATCCCCATCAATCCCCCTGCCCCCTTCAAGGATAGCTGTAGATGCAATTCTCGTGAAAGGTAAGTACTGGAAATGTAGGCCTTTATAACCCTGGCCTATATTTCCAGTGCATATCTTTCATTTAACTGTGATTCTGTAGATGGTGCTGTTGGGTGATTGGCATGTGAATGGTGCCGTTTATGGAGGCACCACCTGATAATGGCACCGTTTGCAGAATCCGTTCTTTTATGTTTTGTTTATAGTTGTTTTTAATTTGATTTATGTCTGATTAATAGTCATTGCCTTAGATGAAATATGACCACAGTGGACATAGGAGCCAACTTTTCAAAATTATTGGGGATGCTAAACCCAATGGAAATTACCTCTCTGTGGCCACAGTCAAGGAATTTGTTCAACATTGGGGGTGCCCAAAACTCACAGCACCCATAGTGCTGGCTCCTATGATGGTAGCCTATTTTAATAAAGTTCATTCTAATAAAGTTCTTCTATTATTTATTTAGGATCATATAAAAAAAAACAACTATCAGGAAACTAAGAATCATTCAAAATACCACTGTACGCTTGATATTTGGGTTGAAAAAATCAGATCACATTACTCCATATTACAAGAAACTGCATTGGTTATCAAGTTTCAAGTTTATTGTAGTTTCGATTTAAATGCAATATCAAGTATTTTCAATGCGTATAACAATAGTAAAAATTTTGGGGAACAAATAAAATAATTTGAGACAATTAACATACAAACCTATCCATAGTTAACTAAAGATATATAAGGAATATCAGGAAAAACTACATTTATGAAAGGAACATCAGGAAGGGTATTAAAAAATTTTTTTAATGAAATTTGGTTTGGAAAAAATGTTTAAAAAAAGGCTTAATCTAGAAGTAAATAGGAAAATCAAAAAAGATTATCTAATCTAAGATTCATATGCATCTTTAGCTTTTAGTTTGTTTTTAAATTTTTCTAAGGAGGTTTCAGCGCGCAGAAAAATTGGAAGTTTATTCCGAAGCTGGGGTCCCAAGATAGAGAAATTTGTAGTTCTTCTAGTGCCAATTATTTTCAATGATGGAATGGTTAACAAGTACTGATTTGCTGATCTAAGGGATCTAGCTGGGGAATATGGTATTAAATATCGATATAAGAATATTGGAGTATTAGTTTTCTGAATTTTAAATGTTAGTAACGCGATTTTATATGATATTATTTTTTGGAGTTAGTAATAATTTTTATTGCTGTGTTTTGTATGATTTGTAACTTTTGTATTTCTTTCTGAGTTATGCCTTGATATAATGTATAAGTAAATATTAAAGTCACCTCCTTCACATCAGTCTAATTCCAAAGAACTTTCTATCCAACTGACCAATGCATAAGACATTTCTTTTAGGGCTTCAGACATGCCAATCGTTGTTCGCTATTATTTTTGCGATACAACCAAACATTTTTGGCTATGGCTGTGGCTTCTTCATTTGCCCATATATTCTATAAATAATTTTTATTTTGTTTTAAATATTTTTTAACCTTTTTTTCTTCTTTTGTTATAGTGTTTCTCAATAAATATGTATTTATAAAAAAGTTCACTTAGCTTTTCCTTAATAGGATCGAGTCGGGGTTTGTCACATCGACATGTTTCGCCTGAACGGCTTTTTCAAGATATCAACCCCTATTAGAAATAAAGGCAGATATTACCACACCTATTCATATTTAATAATTGATATCCCTTAAGGGGACCACACAGCATAATCTTCATAGCTAAATGCTCACCCTTCGTTTTTCTACCAGACCATCCCGATATTTAATGCTCTTTTGATCTTTCCAAGATGGCCGCGGCGTCTTTTTTCTCCCTTTAAGTACCACCCTCATTTAATGACCTCATTTCTCAACTGACGAATCAGGGGCATCCCATTAGATTAACGTGGACCACTCAATTTCTTGGTTTAAACCCCCCGGCGTCACTGTATTTAATTTGAAAATCCATTTTTGTTCCAACCAATTTAGTCTGCGTTTGTAATTTCCACCCTCCCACCCTTCCTTTATATGGGATATAATACGCCATTTTATATCCGTGATCTCATGCCCCATGGTCTCCCAATGTTCCACTAAAGGGGCTTCCATTACTTTATTAATGATCCTGGATTTATGTTCGTTGAGTCTAACATTCATCTGGCGACTTGTTCTACCCACGTACATCAACTTACAGGGGCACAATATGACATAAACTACATTATGTGTTTTACATGTAGTTGTCACATTAGCTGTAATAGTTATTTCTCTATAAGGGGGCTGCCATTCACTTCCTTCAATTGTGCTGCTGCACCATTGACATCTCTGGCATTTCTGATGTCCCCGTGTAGACTGTGCTTCATCTTCTTCTATATTATAGCGATGTTTTGCTAAATATTCTCTTATATTTTTACCCCGTTGGTAAGTGATGGTGGGAAATTCTTCAAAAATCTTAGGAATTGTTTGTAAAATGTGCCAGTGTTTTTTCATACTATTTACTATATGTTTGGACTCCACATAGAAGGGCAAGACACATGTCATTCTGGTGTGACCTTCTTCAGGATTCTTCACTTCAACCCCAATAGTGGATGTCTGTTGTAATAGTAACTCACGATTAGCGTATTTCGCCCGTAAAAACGCTTTTCGAATAGCTCTATTTGGGTACCCTCTCGAAGATCGAGAGGGAGCAAGAGAGGGCGAAATGTGGTTCCGAGAGGGTCGACGGGCCCGGTGACACGGAACAGCCAACAGTAATAAATTTAACAAAGAGTTTGTTGACTAAACATCAGGAGGAGGTCCTACAGTTAGGTCTTAATTTCATCCCCACCAGTTTATATGATCCGTTTGTGATAAGAGTAGCATTTTTCAAATTCATAAGAAAAGTACAACTCCGTATATTCTTCTGTGATAATCCTCCCAGTATAGACATTTCAGTGAAAAAAACCCCCAGTAATTGGATGCCTCCGGGTAGTATGCACCATTCAGTTCTTACCTTTCAGCAATTGGTTGTATTAGATCTTGAAAAACAAGAAAAAGAACATATGGGGCGGTTCATTCCGAGAAATATGGATAGAAATCAACATATGGCATTGAAAGAACTTGTGGAAAACAAACAAATTATGATTATGAAGGCGGATAAAGGGGGGGCCATCATACTGCAGGATAGAGGCCAATACAATGTGGAAGCTTCTAGACAATTGAATGACACGGCAGCATACCGGTTGATGGACACAGATCCAGTAAAATTGTTACAGGAACAAATTAAGAACATAGTAGAACCAGAATTAAAAAATGGTATGTTAACAAAAAAAGAAGCTAGTTTCCTTATGGAACAATGGCCTAGAACTCCTAAATTGTATCTGGTCCCAAAAGTGCACAAGAACTTACAGACCCCTCCGGGGAGGCCAATAGTATCCACAAAGGGCTCGGTTTTAGAACCGCTATCACAATTCGTTGATTGTTTTTTACAACCTTTTGTTGTGAAAGTCACTTCATTTATAAAAGATTCCTCCCACTTCATCACCATGTTAAGAGATATGGAACGGCCAGCAGAAACACCTATTTTGGCCTCGTTGGACATCACTTCACTCTATACCATGATTCCGCAACAAGCAGCGTTAGACATTATCAAGAAAGTGTTGGAGTCACGTATAGGGCAACCTAGAATAAAAACGGAATTCTTGATGGAATTAGCAACATTGGTTATAACAGCAAACTATTTTTGGTTTAACGGAAGATATTACCATCAAATACAAGGTGTGGCGATGGGGGCGACATTAGCCCCCTCGGTAGCCACCTTGTATTTAGCAAATATGGAGGAGAATACCATTTATGCTATGCGGAATTTTGAAAAGGTGGGGATGTGGAGACGTTTTCTGGACGACGTGTTTATCGTCTGGAGAGATTCTGAAGTAACACTATTAGATTTTATAGGGGAATTGAATGTCTTGAACCAACATATAAAATTTACAGCTGAGTACAGTAAGGGTAAAGTCAACTTCCTGGATCTTACAATAAGATTTGAACAAGGAAAGTTCATCACAACATTGTTCCGTAAACCTGTGGCGAGAAACACACTATTGAAATTTCACAGCCACCACCCATATCGGTTGAAATATAATTTGCCGATAGGACAATTTTTAAGACTACGCCGTCTATGCTCAGAAGATCAGGATTTTATATCCCAGTCTAGACAGTTGGAAATGAGGATAAAAACGAGAGGGTACCCAAATAGAGCTATTCGAAAAGCGTTTTTACGGGCGAAATACGCTAATCGTGAGTTACTATTACAACAGACATCCACTATTGGGGTTGAAGTGAAGAATCCTGAAGAAGGTCACACTAGAATGACATGTGTCTTGCCCTTCTATGTGGAGTCCAAACATATAGTAAATAGTATGAAAAAACAC
The DNA here is from genome assembly GCF_902459505.1 of Geotrypetes seraphini. Classification (NCBI taxonomy): domain Eukaryota; kingdom Metazoa; phylum Chordata; class Amphibia; order Gymnophiona; family Dermophiidae; genus Geotrypetes; species Geotrypetes seraphini. The sequence continues at coordinate 103,283,426 of NC_047088.1, read as the reverse complement.
TGGCACATTTTACAAACAATTCCTAAGATTTTTGAAGAATTTCCCACCATCACTTACCAACGGGGTAAAAATATAGGAGAATATTTAGCAAAACATCGCTATAATATAGAAGAAGATGAAGCACAGTCTACACGGGGACATCAGAAATGCCAGAGATGTCAATGGTGCAGCAGCACAATTGAAGGAAGTGAATGGCAGCCCCCTTATAGAGAAATAACTATTACAACTAATGTGACAACTACATGTAAAACACATAATGTAGTTTATGTCATATTGTGCCCCTGTAAGTTGATGTACGTGGGTAGAACAAGTCGCCAGATGAATGTTAGACTCAACGAACATAAATCCAGGATCATTAATAAAGTAATGGAAGCCCCTTTAGTGGAACATTGGGAGACCATGGGGCATGAGATCACGGATATAAAATGGCGTATTATATCCCATATAAAGGAAGGGTGGGAGGGTGGAAATTACAAACGCAGACTAAATTGGTTGGAACAAAAATGGATTTTCAAATTAAATACAGTGACGCCGGGGGGTTTAAACCAAGAAATTGAGTGGTCCACGTTAATCTAATGGGATGCCCCTGATTCGTCAGTTGAGAAATGAGGTCATTAAATGAGGGTGGTACTTAAAGGGAGAGAAAAGACGCCGCGGCCATCTTGGAAAGATCAAAAGAGCATTAAATATCGGGATGGTCTGGTAGAAAAACGAAGGGTGAGCATTTAGCTATGAAGATTATGCTGTGTGGTCCCCTTAAGGGATATCAATTATTAAATATGAATAGGTGTGGTAATATCTGCCTTTATTTCTAATAGGGGTTGATATCTTGAAAAAGCCGTTCAGGCGAAACATGTCGATGTGACAAACCCCGACTCGATCCTATTAAGGAAAAGCTAAGTGAACTTTTTTATAAATACATATTTATTGAGAAACACTATAACAAAAGAAGAAAAAAAGGTTAAAAAATATTTAAAACAAAATAAAAATTATTTATAGAATATATGGGCAAATGAAGAAGCCACAGCCATAGCCAAAAATGTTTGGTTGTATCGCAAAAATAATAGCGAACAACGATTGGCATGTCTGAAGCCCTAAAAGAAATGTCTTATGCATTGGTCAGTTGGATAGAAAGTTGATATAATGTATTGCAGTAATCCAGCCTGGAGATTATCAAAGAGTGTATTAAGACATTAAGAGCTTTAGGTTCTAAAACTTTAGCTAAAGATCTGATGAGACGTAGTTTATAAAAACAATTTTTAACTACGGAACTGATCTGATCATGGTATGATAGCTCGTGGTCCAATAATATTCCCAATATTTTAGTCGTTGTTACTTAGTTATCAGTTACTTAGTTATCAGTCGAGGCTAGAATTATATTTAAATTTACATGTTTGTGTTATAAAATGTTGGTTGGACTTGTCCCTGTTTACCTTTTCAATCATTTTGTGTTCCCTGCATACTCTTGTCCTATGCGGGGAATCTTTGTCTCATTTTCAAAGAATGTACTTCAAAAAAGTTTCTGGATAAAACTTTATCTTATCAGGCTGATGTCTGGAGTAAAACTATAACTGGTGTATTTTTGAATTCAATGTCTTACCAAATGTTTAGAAGATCTGTGAAGTCTCACTTATATGATAAATTTGTTTAAGTAATTCTTAGTTATATGATGAATATAGTCCTGTATGTATTTAATCTGCCTCTGGCAGATTCTCATGATGTAAATCACTCTGAACTGTTAAGGTATTGCAGGTTATAAATAAAAATTTATTATTATTATTATTTATTAGTATGGTTTGTGGATCATACCTACTGAGAACCGTGTACCCTAAGGCACGCTATTATCCCCACTACTATTCAATATCTACATCAGACTGGCCCTTGAAATTGTGAAGAAGTACGAAATCCACATCCAGTCCTTCACAGATGATATACAACTATACATCCCACTGGGCAAAGCACGGGTCGCTCAACTTGAAACTCTGCAGACCTGCCTTGCAGAGATAAAAGCATGGATAACAGCCAACAACCTCCAACTGAACCCATCTATGACTGAGCTATTATAGGTTCACTCTCATGCCCCTACAAATCTGGGACAGCACCATTCTGGAACCAAAGACCAAGTGTCCAGCTTGGATATCACACTGGATGCTGGCCTGACTCTATCAGCCCATATCTCCAAGGTACTATGTGCCTCCTTCTACTACCTATGACAATTAAAACCCATCCACCATTACTTCTCCGAAACAGACTTCACCTAGCTGTTATATGCCTTTTTACTGTCCCACCTAGACTATTGCAATGGGCTCTACATAGGTCTACCGGCCAAGGAGCAACACCAACTATAGAGTCCAGAATGCAGCAGAGAGACTCCTACAGAACCTTGGCCCTTTTGACCATATCTCCCCCACACTGAACCAGGCCCATTAGTTTCCAATGCACCAACCCTCCATCTTCAAACAACTAATGTTAGCCTTTAAACGCTTCTACAGCATGACCCCTGACTACGAAGCAAGGAAGCTCCCAATCTACCCTCGGCAGTCCCTCCGATCTCAACTTGAACTCAGGCTGTCCAACCCTCCAACAAACCGCCTCCACCTGGAAACAGCCCGGAAGCAATCATACTAATATAGCATGCCTAAACTATGGAACCAACTCACGCCTGCAATCAGGGAAATTGACAACCTACTACCCAGATTAGAGAAACTGGGCCTCTTCTCCCTCAAACAGAGGAGATTGAGAAGGGACATGATCGAAATATTCAAGGTACTGAAGGGGGATAAACTTAGTAGATAAGAACAGGTTGTTCACCCGTCTCCAAGGTAGGGAGAACGAGAGGGCACTCTCTAAAGTTGAAAGGGGATAGATTCCGTACCAACGTAAGGAAGCTCTTCTTCACCCAGAGAGAGGTAGAAAGCTGGAACGCTCTTCCGGAGGCTGTTATAGGGGAAAACACCCTCCAGGGATTCAAGACAAATTTAGACAAATTCCTGCTGAACAAGAACAGGCGCTGGTAGGGCTAGTCTCGGTTAGGGTGCTGGTCTTTGATCAGAGGGCTGCCACATGAGCGGACTGCTGGGCATGATGGACTACTGGTCTGACCCAGCAGCGGCAATTCTTATGTTCCTTCTGGAAGGCAGTAAAAACACTACTGTTCACAAACCAACTCGCTCCTGGTATCAAACTTTAACCAGCCAGGAACCAGTGCACCGTAACTAGGGGCACCTGAATCTGCCAGCCAAAATAGTGCTCTTATCTACTACAGCCATGCCGATACCATTCTGAGACTCTATATAGTTTCTATTTTCTTAGTTTAACTAAAGCATGGGGGTTCTCAACACCCCCCCTAGTATGTGTGTCATAATATTAAAATAAATCATTTTAATTTTCTGTAACATGTGTGTACTGTTCCTGCAGCTCGTTATTGCTCCTGTAACATGTAGATTCATTATAGCATGTGTGTTCTTAGTTTCCCCATAGCATGTATGTTATCAAAAACCATCTCAATTTTCTGTAGCTTGTTTGTTGTTGATCCTGAAAACTACTGTGTATGCATCCTTATAACCCATTCTAGGATCCTGGGGAGGATGGGCTATAGAACTAACAAACTAAATAAATAAATAAATTAAATAAATACAATTTATTACACATAGGGGATACTTACCAGATGGTGCTGCATTACATGCAATGGCAAATAGCATAGGAGCAACTGTGCTGCTACTGCATATAACACATTGATGACCTTCTCAATAATAAATAAATAATGTAATCACAGCACTACTGCAGCAGCAAACCTCCATCCTCTGATCTCCTTATAAGGAAGGATGACCCCTAATAATAGTAGCACAAGATTACTGCTAGGGTTCATACCAAAACAAAAAAGACCTCAGTGGTGCAGCTTGTATGAATCAAGCACACAAAGCACCAAGATTGTCATTGGTCTCATAAATACTTTAAATATTTTAAGTTATTTTTTATTTTAAATACTTAAAATAGTTTCAAATAGAAAAGTACTTGTAGAGTAAAAAAATACTCATCTTAGTTTATGCGGATGGGGGTAAGCGCTCTGACACAGAACTATGCTTCACCCGCAAGGGCTGTATCAAGGAATTCCCCCTTAAGTCAACAGACTCATGTTCCCTGCGTTCATCAGTTTTAATCAGGAAACCAGGGGATATATCAGCCATTTTGCATCCTGGCAGTTATGGATGGAAGCAAATAGGTAACACTCCTGCCTAAGCCCTCTTACCTATCAATGTGTCATGGAGGGGGTTCTGAAGGTGGACAAAGTCCAATTCTGGGGAGAGGTGTTTAGACTAGGAAGCAGGGATTGAGCTGGTCCGATTAAAAAATATCTTCCTCAGGGGTCCAAAGTTTTCCATTTGTATATCATTCCATGTTTTAGGGTTTTCAACGTCATGTCCTTTATATTTGTAAACCCGTTATTTTAGAGTATCTATGTGTATGGACTGTATTTTAGTACTCATGTTTTAGGTTGGGACATAATCCTCCCCTTTGTAGTGCACATCATTCCAAACAATTGGTTGTCACATGAACACTATTTTACATGTATATAACTTCTATCACTTACATATTTTGAATGCAACACAAAGCTTTTGTCACGAAACACCTATCACCATGTTCCGCACTCGTCACACACTGTAACAACCCCAGCCCTAGAGCTAGGCTTGTCCCAGGTAGGAATCCCCAAACTACTAGACTGCAGCTAAAAAGAGCAGATCAGTGCAGTAGTTCTGTTAGAGCATAAAAAGTCTGACTTTGTGCAGGGACTCAGGGGGGAGGGGGAATGTCATAGGAACAGCCTTAAGGAACCTGAGATAACCAGGAGAAAGAAACAGCCCAAGAGTCAGCATAATGCTGGAAGTACTCAGCTGCTGAAACTAATTAGGGCTCATGAGAAAGCCCAGCAGAACCAGCAGTTTGCCCTTCCCCCATCCAGGTCAGGGCATGTCCTGTGCAGGTCTAAAATACCAGAATCCAGGAAGCTTAAGTTCTTGAGCCAGGGGAAGAAGAGGTCTTCAGAGCCAGTTCTCCTCCCTCTCACCTGGAGAATGAGATTGAGATGGAAGAACTAGAAACCTTCCCTGAAGCAAGCCAATTATCCAGCCTTCATTCTACAGAAGATATGGACACTTCTATGGAACCTGCTGAGGAACTGATGGATGAGAGTTAAGTGTTGTTTTTCTCTCTTGCCAGTTTGGATTTGCTGCTGCCAATAAGTGAGCAGGGCTGGGCTTGCTACTGAAGCTCAGCATTTTTGTTTTTGAAACTTTCCAGAGCAGTGGTGTTTTCTTTTGCTACTGCTTGCAGGAGACTTGGAACATATAATCAAGTTTGCAGACGATACAAAATTATGTCGGGGGGTTGGCTCTCCAAGGGATTGCGAGGATCTTCAGAAGGATCTGAACCAGCTGGAAAAATGGGCGATAAAGTGGCAAATGAATTTCAATATAGACAAATGCAAGGTGATGCATCTGGGAAAGAAAACCAAAAAACATGAATATAGAATATTGGGTATGACATTAACCGAATGCGAACAAGAAAGGGACTTGGGGGTCCTGATAGACAGAACCCTAAAACCATCGGCTCAATGCGCGGCGGCAGCAAAGAAAGCAAACAGGATGTTAGGCATGATTAAAAAGGGGATCACGAGTAGGTCGGAGGACGTCATAATGCCACTTTACAGAGCAATGGTCAGACCACACTTGGAATACTGTGTCCAGCACTGGTCTCCATACCTCAAGAAGGATATAACTCTGCTGGAGAAGGTGCAGAGGCGAGCCACGAAGCTAGTCAAAGGTATGGAGGATTTGAGCTACCAAGAACGCCTCAGAAAACTGGGACTGTTCACCCTCGAAAAGAGAAGATTGAGAGGGGATTTGATAGAGACTTTTAATAGAGACATAATAGACCATGAAGAAGCTTACTGACATTTTCAGATGCGACACGGACAAGAGGTCATAGCCAGAAACTGTGTGGCAGCAGGTTCAGGACAAATGTCAGGAAGTTCTGTTTCACACAGCGAGTGGTGAGCGCTTGGAATGCTCTCCCAGAGGAGCTTGTGGCGGAGACTAGTGTTCAGGGTTTCAAGTGCAAGTTGGATGCACACCTTCTTGCAAATCATATCGGGGGATACGGGAAATCCGGGTCTCCAAAAGGGAGCACCTAACTGGGCCTCCGCGTGTGCGGCTCGCCGGACTAGATGGACCTAGGTCTGATCCGGTGAAGGCGTTTCTTATGTTCTTATGTTCTTAACTGAGGGTAGTGTGGGGTGAGTCCCCGAAGATCTTTGGGTTGGGTTTATGGGGCCAGTTTGGCAAATGTTAATTGTGTGGACTCAGCTGCACCCCTCCCCCACCGGCTTAGTAAGCTGAGGTGGAAAGCCTGTTGTTTCAAAGGCGAGTGCAGTACTTTGGACTGTGCTAGAGGAACATTTGAATAAGTTACACTTAAAGACTATGCAAGCTGGCTTCTTCGTATTGCTATAGTTTTGTTATGGACTGTGAAGTTATTCCTGGAAGCCAGACCGGGACACTTACCTGGGGAAAGGCAGAGGCCTGCCTTTTGCAAGGCCTTCCATTTTGGTTTTGTTAGCAAGCCTGTTTTGAGAAGCAGTATCTGTTCTGGCAGCACTGCTAATTCAAGGACACTGCCTTATTAAAGCTTGCTCTCATTCAGAACACTTGGTTTGTTTTTGGTGTTTTGGTGAATGTTCATTGCACTGTTATTAATGCCAGCAGGACCCTTCTCGGGACTATTATTTTGCACACCGCATGGTAGCCATTCTGACAACCCGGTACCGGGGGTGTGACAACACATACATGCACACCATTCATCTTATGCTCCGTTTTTACCGAATATTTCATTTAAACTTCACATTTTTTATCCAATGCATTATTTTATCAATTATCTCCCTTTTTTATGTAAATTTTTATCAAGATGTATGTATCTTTTGCTCCTTTAAATGTAACATATTGTTTTAGCCATCGGTCAGTCTCCCTTGTTCTCTTAACTTTTTTTCATCACATCGCACCTGCTGACGCAATGACGTCATCAAGCAACGTTTTTAAAATCAGCGTTTCCTGCAGCGTCTTTCACTTCATCCAGAGCACTGCTAGAAGATGATCCTTGCTACAGAGATTACCCTCATGAGTTTACTCTCACAGGCACCAGTAAATGAAATGGCTTATTTATTAACCTTTATTTAGTTTACTGCTGGTAATAGTTTTTTATTGAGGGCTTTAGCAATTATGGCATTTTGCACTTGTGTAGGAGCAGATTTCTCCTCAGCACTCCGTGAACATCGGGTGCTGCTATGCCCTCTTAAAAACTATATGTTGTTTAGATATATACGTCAATCTATCACAGGCTGATGAAGAAAATCACATTTACTTCTTATTTTGTCTTCATCATTAAAGATATATAGTTACACAAACTTCTCTTTTTGTACAGAGAATCTTTGTATGGACCTTCGGATAGCAATCAGGCAAAACCAGTCAGTTGCTTGAACTCTGTATCAGTCCAACCTTTATTCATGTTTTGTTTATATTTTATTTAAGTTTTTTATTTATATTAAATGCAAGGGACCTCACATAACTTATCTTATAGTGAAGTGCTCCTATATTCTCCTCTCCCAACATGCATGTTTCAGAATGAAACTTTCTTCATGGTCGAGGAATGCTATAAAACAATATTAGATAACATTGAAACTTGTATCCTGAAAATCTAACAACATATACAGCAAAAACTGCCTCTAATGCATTTAAATAAAGAAAGGAAGAAGCAGAAACGCTTACCAAATTTGGGGGCTGTCACGAGATTTAAACATGGCCGCGAAGTGTACACTAAGCTATTAAATACAGCTGGCCCAACGTGCACCATGGAGCGTACGACATAATCAACGCAACTGTACGTGGCACAGCTTCAGCCAACCAGCATATTCTCAGCCGGGAGGCAAACAGCACTTCAAAGAATTGAATCTCCTCGTTTAAACCTACAGGAGCTAAAGATTTAAGATTATAGATCCATCTTTGTTCTTTAATAGCTAAAGCTTTATTCTGAAGCATGCATGTTGGGAGAGGAGAATATAGGAGCACTTCACTATAAGATAAGTTATGTGAGGTCCCTTGCATTTTATATAAATAAAAAACTTAAATAAAATATAAACAAAACATGAATAAAGGTTGGACTGATACAGAGTTCAAGCAACTGGCTGGTTTTGCCTGATTGCTATCCGAAGGTCCATACAAAGATTCTCTGTACAAAAAGAGAAGTTTTTGTAACTATATATCTTTAATGATGAAGACAAAATAAGAAGTAAATGTGATTTTCTGCGTCAGCCTGTGATAAATTGACGTATATATCTAAACAACTTATATGCTATATGATTTGATTGAAGTTACAGCATTGATAATCGCATGTTTGTATATAGCTCTTAAAAACTAGCCATTATATCTTTAAAAATTCCTTTTTTTATAAATCATTAGATTTTTGTCCTAGTACCACACTCCATTTCCAAGCAGATGAACATGTCATAAATGACTTTACTCCAGTGTTTCGCTTATTATAGCACAGTAGTGATTTTTAAGTGATGCTCAGTGATTTTGGATAAGGACAAATTTCTTTCCAGGTGTCAGATTGATGTCTCATTAACCTAGTCTAGAAAATGCATGGTTGTTGCTTCACGCTCTTTTCTCCCTGGCAGTATCCAAAATTTTTACCCTGGGTTTTACATTATGTCTTTTAATACGTCTGCTGTTTTTAGTTCAGGTTGCTGTTTTGTAGATAATGTTTTTAGATTCTGTTTGCTGTTTTTATAGAAAAATTTATAGTCTATGGGCTCCTTTTACAAAGCTGCGATAACATTTTTAGCGCACACAGAATTTTAGCGCACGCTAAACCCGTGCTTCTCGGCTAGAACTAACACCAGCTCAAACTGGTGTTAGCATCTAGTGCACATAGCAATTTAAAACTGCTATCACAGTTTAGTAAAAGGAGCCCTAAGTGTACCATCAGAGCTCCATATAGGAATCTATAAGTAAAACGCAAATTCATGCCCAAGAGAAGGAGATTTAATAGAGGCAAGGGTTGAAACTATAATATAAAATTTATATCTTTAAATTTAGGGGGGAAAAAAGTAAAAACATAGAATCAAGAATGGATTAGTTGTTATTTAGAACAATCCTGTTAGAACTGCTGCTTTCATTTGTAAGAGCAAAGGAGTTAAAGGGGAAATGATAACTAAAGATAAACAGAAGAATAAAGAGACAAATTTGTTTTTAAAATTCATCTTTTTGTTCAGTTATGTTTAATGGATTCATCTGAAGTTTCAGAACGAGCACACTGAGTGGGAACATCCTGAGCTGGGAGAGAAGTGGAAAAATAGTGATCCAAGCTGAAAGGAGTAATAAAAATGTGAGGAAAATAAATAAAAACAAGAGAAAAAGGAAACTGATATGGTTCTCCAATCTAGTGGCAGAGAAAATAAAGGCAAAAGAACTGGCGTTTGTGAATTTTTTTTTTTTTTAATCAAGAAAAGGAGTACAAAAAGGAATACCGGATGAAAGAAGCCAAGAGAGAGATTCATTTGGCGAAAGCACAAGTGGAAGAGAAAATGTCTAGAAATATAAAAAAGGGAGACAAAAAAATTTCTCAGGTAGTGAAAGGAGAAAGGCAAAAAATGGAATTGCGAGACTGAAAGAAGCTATGCGGAGTGATGAGGAAAAAGAAAATGTGCTAAACAAACACTTCTGTGTTCACAGAAGAAAATCCTGGAGAAGGACTGTGATTGGTTGGCAAAGTTACATGTGAAAGCGGAATGGATACCGTGCCATTAACAGAAGAAAGTGTTTATGAGCTTGAAAAACTGAATGTGGACAAAGTCATGGGACTGGACAGGATCCATCCCAAGATATTGAGGGAGCTCAGAGAGGTTCTGGCGGGTCCTCTTAAAGACTTATTCAATAAATCCTTAGAGATGGGAGAAGTTCCTTGGGACTGGACAAGAGCAGATGTGGTCCCTCTTCACAAAAGCGATTGCAGAGATGAAGTGGGAAACTACAGGCTGATAAGCCTCATTTCAGTTACTGGAAAAATAATGAGGTGAGGATCCAAGAAGGCTGCTACTGTTATCTGACTGCTGTGAGGACGCCGTCGATAGTCAATTTACCTTAAGATTTGTAGGCCAAAATGCCGAAAAGAAGGGGCAGAAGTGTCGGTGGAGCCTCCCGACGTTCGGTAGCCCCATTGCCTACGGTCAACAACATTTTTCGGCGACTTCTGAGCGAGCAGGAAACGTCGGGGAATCGCCCTGTGAGTGTCCCGGCAGAGAGTAGTGCCGCGGGGTCTCCTCAAGGGCTTGACATCACGCTGAGCCCCGACGTAAGGACGCCTCCGCTTCAGCCACAAGCGCTGGAAGCCAGCTCACCGCGAGGAGAGAGCACACCCGAAGAGGAAGTGTTCTCCCCCCGAGAGGCCAGTTTGTTGGAGGGCTCGCTACAGGGAACAACCCAGAGTGATTCTCTCCTCTGGAAGGAACCAGCGACTGGGACAACGTTGGCTGAAGAAACTCAGGACCTCAGAGAGGTAAAGCACTCAAATGAACAATATTTAAAGACACAAGTTACCTTTATTCCTCCTGATAAGCCCTCTGAAGTTACTTTAGATTCTCTATGGGACTTAGTATCTAAATTAGGGAATTCCCTTAATCCGCAAATAAAACATTTGGATCAAGAGATAAAAAACCAGAAAGGAGAAATCAATTTATTAAAGCAAGATATGGTATTGTTGAAGTCCGAAATACAAGAAAAAAACAAGGAACTTAAAACAATTAAAAGTAATCAAGATCTACTTGTTAAAGATAATTTAATTATGAAAACAAAATTGGAAGATCTTGAAAATAAGACTCGGGCTAATAATTTGCGTTTAATTAACTTTCCAAAAATTTCATCAATTTCTCCACGAGAAATTTCTGGAGATATTAACAATACCTGAGGATTCTTTACCACCTCTTACAAGAGTATATTACTTGCCTACAAAAAATTGGGATCCTCAAAAGAAAGAAGATGAAGGAACATCGCAGGAAGCACCCTTGGACGTTTCCACTTTATTGGAACAATCAGATAGAGAATTGGCTATCCCAGCCACTCTCTTACTAACTGTAGCTTTGGCTCCAGATAAGGACTGGATACTTAAACTTTTCTTTAAAAATAGGTCTAAGGACTTCCTGGGTCTCCATATTCAAATATTTCCTGATGTCTCTAGGGAGACTCAGAAGAGAAGAAGGGAATTCCTAATGCTGAAGCCAGGAGTGACCCAGATTGGAGCTTTTTTCTTTCTTAGATATCCATGTAAATGTGTCATCAGATATCGTTCTTTTAAATATGTTTTTGTAGAACCAGCTCATTTGATTGCTTTTCTTTCTCTGAAACGTCTTGAGTATGGAATACCAACTGTACCTAAGTGATAATTAGCTCTGCATCAGCACAGATTCAGTAATTTTCTTTGTAAAATTATTCTTCAGTTTAATTACTCTTTTCGTTAACCTTGGATCCAAAATTGAGGACTAGTGTGTGATTAAGATAAGAAATGTTTTCTTTTTTCCTTTATGCTCTGATCCATTATTAGGATTGGAAGTTAACCTAAATGTTATATTTTCTTGATTATACTTTCTGTACAAGTTATGCTTGATAATAATGTAAAATCTTATAAATAAATAAAAAAAAGGAAAAATAATGAAAGTGTTGCCAAAGGAAAAGATAGTGAATTTTTTAGAATCTAATGGATTACAAGATCTGAGGCAACATTATTTTACTAAAGGTAAATCATGTCAAACAAATCTGATTGAATTCTTTGACTGGGCGACCATAGAATTGGATCGAGGATGTGCACTATATGTAATTTACTTAGATTTCAGCAAAGCCTTTGATATGGTTCTTCATAGGAAGTTCTCAAATAAACTTGATGGGCTGAAGTTAGGGTCCAAATTGGTGAAATGGATTAGAAACTGGTTGACGAACAGACACCAGGGAGTAGTGAATAATGGAATACGCTCGGAGGAGGGAAAGTGGAGTAGTGGAGTGCCTCAAAGATTGGTGCTAGGGCTGATTCTATTCAATATGTTTGTGAGTGACATTGTTGAAGAGTTAGAAGATAAGGTTTGCCTTTTTGTGGTTGATACCAAGATTTGTAACAGAGTGGATACCTCAGAAGGTGTGGAAAACATGAAAAAGGATCTGCAAAAGTTAGGAGAATGGTCTAACATCTGCAGTGGCGTACCTAGGGGGAGGGGCGGTCCGCCCCGGGTGCACGCTCCAAGGGGGTGCACAATAGAGAGCTGAACGGGGACGACGGGGATCCCGCGGGGTTCAATACAACTCGAGCTGCGAGGCTCGTCTTCTTGTCCTTCCTGCCCTGCCGCAGCACACATAGCCGACCGGAAGTCTTCCTCGATGTCAACACTGACATTGGAGGGAGGGATTACGCAAAGCCCACCCTCCAACGGTAGCGCTGATATCAGGGAAGACTTCCGGTCGGCTATGTGTGCTGCGGCAGGGCAGGCAGGAAATAGAAGATGAGCCTCGCGGCTCGAGTTCCATTTGAATGAGAAAGTTGGTAATTTGTTGGCAGATGAGAGCTGGATACGAATGTGGGAGGCAAATGTGGGACAAAAGGAGGTCGAACTTGGGAGGCAAACAAGGAACACAAAAGGGGGGAAGGGAGTGGACACAAGGCATGAACTTGGGAGAGAGGAAGGGAGGGAAAGAGATGCTGAGGTGGGGGAGGGAATACGTTTTTGGACACAGAAGGCATGGGCTTGGGAGAGAGGAAGGGAGGGAAAGGGAGTGCGTTTTTGGACACAAGGCATGAACTTGGGAGAGGATGGAGAAAGGGAGGGAAAGAGGTGGGGGAGGGAGTACATTTTTGGACACAGAAGGCATGAACTTGGGAAAGAAGAAGGGAGGGAAAGAGATGCTGAGGTGGGGGAGGGAATGCATTTTTGGACACAGAAGGCATGGACTTGGGAGAGAGGAAGGGAGGGAAAGAGATGCTGAGATGGGGGAGGGAATGCATTTTTGGACATAGAAGGCATGGACTTGGGAGAGAGGAAGGGAGGGAAAGAGATGCTGAGATGGGGGAGGGAATGCATTTTTGGACATAGAAGGCATGGACTTGGGAGAGAGAAAGGGAGGGAAAGAGATGGTTGTGTACACGGGGAATGGAAGAAAGGAGAATTTTTGGTTAAAGGGAGGGAGGTACAGATGAGAGGGAGAAATATTGTGGTGGAACGGACAGATTGAAATGGATGCAAGAGGGAGGAATGTTGGACATAGTGGTGAAGGGAATGGAGGGAGAGATGTGGCATGGTGCTGGAGAGGGGTGATAGAATGAGAAATGTTGGGCATGAGATTGGTGGGCAAGGGCGAAAGATGAGAAAGGGATAAATGCTGGACCATAGTAGGAGGAACCAATGGACAGCAACAGAAGAATTTACAGAAGACGGGAAAGCGGAAAAAAGAAACTGGGACCAACTTTATGGAAAAATGAGTCTCCAGACAATAAAGGTAAAAAACGGAATTTATTGACTAAAATATGTTAGCTTTGGGAAATGTATAGATCAGATATCTTTGTATTGTATTCAAAAGAAAAGGAAATGCATTTCTGGTTTTATTTCTATAGTGTTGAAGTACTTGCTGACCCTTGCTGTGACTGGTGGGGATCCCCAAGCACCGCCAGCAGAGGACCTCCTCTAGAGATGGCCAGAACTCCCCTCCACCAAGCACAGCAGGCACTGGCAACATCCATGAGCCACTGAGGTGCCAGCATCTGTGACTCAGGGACGCTACTACTGCCTGCCAAGCTTGGCAAAAGGGACCCCCGGCCAACTGCAAAGGAAGTCCTCAGCTGACAGCTTGGGGGTTCTCATCAGCTATTTATATTTTATATTTACATTAGAATCTCTGGTAGAAACCCGTTTACAAAGTATTTATTCTTCCCAATTAATATTTCCAAATTAATAAAATGTTTTTGCTTATTTCTAAATGGGTCTTTACCAGAGCCTTTAATTCAGTAACATAATTAAATGAAATAACTATTTCTGAAGTTTATAGGGACGGGCGGGGATGAAGGGGATTCCTCGCAGGGATGGGTGGGTACGGAGGGATTCCTCATGGGGATGAGTGGGGACGGGTGCGATTTCTGTCCCCACTCAACTCTCTAGTGCATAGCCGGCCACCCTCCCTATTCTGCTGCTGCTGCTTTCCTTAACCAGCAGCAGCGGCAGTAAACAGGGGTGTCCGCGGGTGCTCACCAGCATTGGTCATCTTCTGGCTGGCTCCCCTGCTGAAAGCCGTGGACATCCGCTCCTCGTGTGATCCACGGCTGCGTTGGAAGCGTTCCCTCTGACATCACGACGTCGGAGACAAGGCTTCCGACACACTGACGTTAATTTGTAAAGTGGTGATTGTTATGTATCAGTTTTTTCAAATTTACATCTACTGTCTTTATATTTTGCACAGTATTAGGGGACATGTGTCACTGTTTTTGTGGTGTTATGGTGTTGCATTGTATGCAGAGTCTGGTTTCTTGGCAGTTCAGTTTAACTTTTGTCTACATATTTTTATTTTTAGTTTGTGATTATTCCATATTGGGCGAGGGTGTATCTCTGTTCTGTGTGTATGAAAAGGACATAGTTTTCAGTTGACATTGACTACAGGATCAATTGACTGTGCGGGATCTGGCTTGTTTAGTTTTACAATGTATGTGTTGGTGTTCTAGTGCTCACTGCAGTGTTTAAGATGCTGCCTTTTCCTAGGTACACTCTTGTGTGATATGTAGATTGTTACTAAAAATCAAATTTTTGATATGGATGGGGGGTGTCAAAAAATGATGGGCACCGAGTGTCACATATGCTAGGTACTAGAGAATGACACGGTGAAAAAATTGGTCCCCGTCACCGTCTCACCATCCCCGTCACCGCCCCGTCCCCGTCTCACCATCCCCGTCACCGCCCCGTCCCCGTCTCACCATCCTCTTCACCGCCCCGTCACCGCCACTGCCACCCCATTCACCGCCCCGTCACCGCCACTGCAATCCCATTCACTTTTCTTTATTTACGTATAAAGGAAACATTCTTTAAAACTTTAAAACTTTAAAACTTAGTTAAATATTAGTTAATAACTATACAAAAACAAAACACGCAGAGAAAAAATTAATTAATATAAATTCTCAAAACTGACACATTTTGATCACTAAATTTAAAATAGTTATTTTTCATACAGTTTTTCAATCACTAATCTTCCACCACCCCTGGGGCTAGCAATGCAAAAACAAACACGACATGTACTTTAAATGCTTACAATGTTAGCCTATATGGTAATTAGACGCGGCCGCTGTACCTAATCGCGGCAAAGATCTCCCTGCCGTGATTAGCATAGTGACCGCGGCTACGGCTGCAAGTCTCCCCTCCCCCCAGCGATCACGGCAGGAGGGCACCCAACCCCTCCTGTAGACCCCCCCAACGGCCCTCCCGACAATCGCAGCAGAAGGGTACCCAACCCCTCCTGCCGGTCCTCCCAATGGCCTCCCCTAAGATCGCCGGCAGGAGGGTACCCAACCCCTCCTGCTGGACCCCCCCCCCCAACGAACCCTCCCACCCCGGAACCCCCTTAGTCTTACTTTCCAAGTTGGACCGGACGGCTCCTCACACGTATGGCCAGCAGGCTTGCCTCCGTCCAAATGAGGCGGGCCCGCCCCTACCCTGCCCAACCTACAGGATCCTAGGGCCTGATTGGTCTAGGCACCTAAAGCCACTCCCGCTATAGGAGGGGCCTTAGGTGCTTGGGCCAATCAGGCCCTAGGATCCTGTGGGTTAGGCAGGGGAGGGGAGGGGCGGGCCCGCCTCATTTGGACGGAGGCAGGCCTGCTGGCCAGACGAGCGAGGAGCTGTCCGGTCCAACTTGGAAAGTAAGACTAAGGGGGTTCCGGGGTGGGAGGGTTCGTTGGGGGGGGGGTCCAGCAGGAGGGGTTGGGTACCCTCCTGCCGGCGATCTTAGGGGAGGCCATTGGGAGGACCGGCAGGAGGGGTTGGGTACCCTTCTGCTGCGATTGGCAGGAAGGGTTGATCTGACAAATGAGGAGCACGGTGAAACACAGGTAAATAGCGGTTCCTAGAAGGGGGTACATTGGCCCGCGGGGACAAACCTGTTCACCGTTTCCGCGGTCGGTGAATGGCCTTGTCCCCGTCACCGCAGCGACTGCTAGTTTTCTTCCCCGTTTTCGGCGGTGACCCGTGGCTTAAATGCGGTGGCCGCGGGTAAACCGTCACCGTGTCATTCTCTACTAGGTACGCTACTGAACATCTGGCAACTAAAATTCAATGCAAAGAAGTACAGTGATGCATTTGGGGAGTAGAAATCTGAGTGAGTAGTATTGCTGTGAGGTGTGAGGTTGCTATGCACGGATGGGGAGAGGGACCTTGGGGTGATAGTATCTGAGGGTCTGGAAGCAATGAAACAGTGAGAGATAAGGCGGTGGCTGTACCCAGAAGGAAGACTGTATAGAAAGAGGAGTTACCAGCAGAAAAAGGGAGGTATTGATGCCCCTGTAGAGGTCATTGGTGAAGCCACACTTGGAGTATTGTGTTCAGTTTTGGAGGCCGTATCTGGTGAAGGATATAAGAAGGCTTGAAGTGGTCCAGAAGAAGGTGACAAAAATGGTAAGGGATCTGCACCAAAAGAAGTATGAGAAGAGACTGAAAGACCTGAATATGTATACTCTGGAGGAGAGGAGGGACAGGGGAGATACGAGGGGCATTCAATCATTTATCTATCTGAGTATGAACGTAGCAAGCATGTTGAAACAAGTCTGTGTATGTTGTAACATGTCTTAAAGTTACTCATGCACAGTTGCAGCTCAGTACGAGTCTAACATTCCAAGAGACAGGATGTCAGGAGAATCCTCGTGCGAATCAAGTAAGAAACTGCTAGATTTGGAGTGATAAAATTTCACAAAAGAAAGGAAAAAGCCAAAAGATATCCATGAATGTATGACTGCAGTTTATGGTGAGTCTGCCCCATCATCCTACAAAGTAAAATTTTGGAGCAAGCAGTTTAAGTGGGGTAGAGAGTTCAATGGAGATGACCCTCACACTGGACAGCAACTTCCACAGAAATGTGCAAGAAAGGTCAGACAGACAAATTAAGGTTTCCCGAATAGCTGTAGAAATAGGCATCTCGGCAGGTACAGTTTGGAAAATAATTCATGAAAATTTGAGCATGTCCAAGCAGTGGTGTAGTAAGGGGTGGCTGTCCTCCCCAAGTGCCATCTTGGTGGGGGTGCTGGCACCTGTCCTCCTCTCTATCCCCCCTATGGTCCTTCCCCGCCTCCCACTACCTAATGCGCGCATACACCGTCCCTTCCTCCATGCCTCTTTAATACTTTCGGTGTGAGCAGCAACTCCAACCTGCTGCTCATGCCAGTGTCAGCTTTTCCTCCGTCACTTCCTGCACCAGTGCCTAGGAACTGATGTCAGAGGGAGAACCAATGCCAACGCTGATGCAGGCAGCAAGTTGGTGATGTTGCTCGCGCCAGGAACATTAAAGAGGTACGAGGAAAGTGAAGAAGCACGTGCATGGCAGGAGGAGGCTGGGAAGGAGCGAGGGGTGAAGATGGCAGGGGAGGGCTGCTATCGCCTCAGGTACCTCTCACCCTCGATACTCCACTATGTCCATGATTAGTGCAAGTTGGGTTCCAAGAATGCTGACGTCATGTCAGAAGGCCACAAGGCTCCAGGAGAACTAGGAGATGCTCCAGGAGAACTTGGAGATTCTCCATGAAGAGCAAGTTAATTTTTTTATTGTTTGGTGATCGGAAATGAGATTTGGGTCTATCAAAGAGATCTTGAGTCCAAAATGGAGTCAATCTAGTAGAAGCACATGTCATCCCCCACCACAAAAAAGTTCAAGACAGAAAAATCTGCAGGCAAAGTAATGGCAAGTGTCTTCTGAGATGATGAAAGACTTTTGCTTCTGAAGTTCATGCTACACACGACAACCATAACTGGGGAGTGTTACGCCAACACAATGATTGCTTTGCGGGAATTAATCAAGGTGAAAAGATGAGGAAAACTCACAGCAGGGGTGCTGCTTCTTTGACAATGCGTCAGTGCACATGTCATGACAATCACAGGCTGCCATCTGAAAATGTGGGTTTCAGCAGCTGAACCATCCACCCTACTGTCCTGATCTGGCTCCTTTGGATTATTTTCTGTTCCGAATTTTAAAGAAATCTCTACGTGGACAGTGGTTTTCAAGTGATGAAGACATCAAGGAAGCTGTAATGTCCTGGTATGACAGTCAAACAGAAGAATTTTTTTCAAAGAGGTTAAAGTAATTGCTGGAAAAGTGGATGAACTGTGCTCTTTTATTTCCTACTGAGGTAGATAAATTGTTGAATGCCCTCATATGATTATCGATGTTTAAATACTTCAAAGGTATTAATATAGGACCAAATCTTTTCCAGTGATGGAGAGGAAAACGATGACTGAATTCTAAGAAGCATTGGATAAGCACAGAAGATCTCTAATTAGAAAATGATTGGTATATATTGAAGAACTAAGGCCAATACTGGGCAGACTTGCACGGTCTGGGTCTCGTATATGGCAATTCGGTAAAGGTTGAGCTAAGGAGGACATTGGTGGAAACTCATATAACTCAGAACATAAGGACATTGCTGGCCAGACTTTATGGTATGTATCCACAAACGACAAGATGGATGGGCTGCAGTTAGCTTCGATGGCAACTCCAGTAGTTGGAACCTAAGGACAATACCAGGTAGACTTGTACAGTATATGGTCCAGAAATATCAAAGAAAAAAGACAATTTAATTTAATAATGAATTTATAATGTATGTAACTAATGGGCAGACTGGTTGGACCGTTCAGGTCTTTATCTGCTGTCATTGATTATGTTACTATACCCTTTATGAAATGTCCCCTAGCACACTGCCACACCCAAGGCCACATCATCACATATCATAGCCACTGCTAGGGAGACAATGGATGGGTAGCAATTTTTATGCCCTGCCTTCTTTGTACGCTGTGCAGCCACACCTTCTGCACAGCCTTGACACTGATTTAATGAGGCATTGTAAAAAGTCCTTTGCCATTGATCAATGCTTGATTCAAGCCACACAACTGCATTGTGATGTCATGCATTTCTACAGGTGCCCTGCTACTGATGAGAGCCACATGAAGTCTGACTAATTACACTACTACATTTCTTACACCCCTGAAGATTTAAATAGGATAACTCATCCTTCAGAAATCTTACCTTGTGAGTAGACTCCCCAAATACCTACAAAACAAAAGAAAAATAGAAGTTAAAATCAGCTTTAAATACAATTGCAATTCCATGATTTTAACTTTCTCAAGGCCAGTAAAATGCAAAAAAGGCAGAAAGAGAAAGGGGATGGGTTTGGATATACTGCAGTTACTGTTAAAGTGGTTTATATATTATATAAATGTACTTTTATTTCCTGCCCCTAGTGGGTTCACAAACTAATTTTTTTTTTTTTTTTGCACCTGGGGTAATGGAGAGTTGAGAGACTTGCCCAGGGTCACAAGATGCTGCAGTAGGAATCAAACCTGGTTCCCCTTGTGAGAAATGAAAATACTAATAATTTCATATGGTGTTAATTGTTGCATAATAACACAAAGGGGTGAACACATTAAAGGTTATAACATTTACCGGTACATATAATAAGGTGTAGTTAAATAACAAAGAAACCATAAAGCAAAATATATTACTAATAAGGCAGGGGGGTCATATAATCAGTACTTTGAAGAGGTAACATTATACAGAATATATTAATAAAGTGGTAATGAAAAACTAAAGGGAATACTGGTAAAATTCCAGAAGGAATTTGTCTAATACTGTGTGCACATACAAGTAACAAGCATTTGCTGAATAAGGAGAGGAGAGGGGAGGCATTCCTGAGACATTGAATACAGTCAAGTAAACATTGCTACAGTCAAGTAAACATTGTACTAGAGGTGTCGGCAGAATTAACCATAAGAACTATTGTTAGGGTTACCAGATGTCTGGATTTCCCCAAACATGTCCTTCTTTTAAGGACGTCTGGGATCCGGATGGTTTTTCAAAACCCAGCACTTTGTCCGGATTTTGAAAAGCCTCCTCAAATTGCGTCGGGCAGCCTACTCAAATTGTGTAGCATTCACACATGTGCGGACTTCCTCCCTGCCCGACAAGAGCAGGCAGAAGGGGGTGGGGCTAGGGCAGGGATGGGAGGAAATGGGTGGGCCTGGGGGGCGGGGCTAGGGGGGTCCGGATTTTACGATTGGAAAATCTGGCAACCCTAAATATTGTTTAAAAAGATGATTTAAGCATGTCATGTGAGAGGCGAGCATGTGAAAAGAGGGAACAGTACCCAAATATGGGCAACCATAAATATGGTCAGGGGTCTGGAGAACAAGAGGAATGGCAGAAAGTAATTAGAGGTGGAAAGACAGAAAGTAGGTGTGAAAGGATTTAAGAGGTTGTGAACTGTACTGCACTATTCAATGAATAGACATGCAGGGGCTAACTAAAGATTGTACTTACTATATATTCAATGAATGTATTATCTGTCAGATTCACAAAACTACCCTACCGATCCGATCCAGGTCCGGGGGCTGATTAATGACACGTCTCATGCAAATGAGGATAATCGGAATCACGCCCCCAACCGACTGCATGGATCGCTCTCCAGCTCTATTGATGGTCTGCGCATGCGCTGGCCCTCCATGCCCGGCAGAGCTGGAAAAAAACATTTTACTTTTTTTATTTTTACCTTCGTGAGGCTTTTTATTTATCTTTGTGAGCTCGTGTTTTTAACCCACTTTAAACACACGGGTTAAATCCACAGGCTTGCACTGCGGGGAAGGGCAGGAGATTGGGGCAGAGAAGCAGGAGATCAGGGCTGAGAGCAGAGAAGCAGCCCAGTCGGTATGCCTGCATTTGTTTAGTGAATCGCGTCCTTCCTATTTTGCATGCCGTTTCCCCTCATTTGCATGCGTGGATCGGATCTAATTGGAGGAATTGCCACGAGGTTAGTGAATCTGGTCGGAGGAAAATTGGGTCGCAAAGTGGTCGGGACACAATCGGTGTCCTTAGTGAATCTAGCCCTATGTCAGGTGTGTCCATCTTGCATTTGTCTGTGCAGAGGGCACCCTTTTTGGGCCAAAAAGTAAATAAATTTTAATTGCATTACTTTATTCAAAGTCTCTCAGAGTCTTACTCATCTTGTGGACAGCGCTTTTCTAACAGCTTGGGGGCTTGTTTCCGGGATGATGTCAAGACTTGGACCGGCGTCGTAGAGCAGTGGGGAGACATATCCTGCTGAGTTCAGTGGTCTCACAGTTTCTGACGTGGGGTCCAGCAATGTATTGACAATCAGCCCAAGACTATTTTTAAGGAGAGGCTTTGATAAAGTAGCGGTAGACGTAGGCATGTGACCACCCGGCAACCTATGCACATGGGCCAAGGTAAGAAATTCAGACTATTATAGTATTACCTTGGTGGGTGGTGGATACATTCTGGGAGCAGCCTTACTAGTGTTTGAGTGAGACACGTCAGTGACACGGAGAGAGAGTGAAGTCTTGAAGACTAAGGGAAAGTTTTTTTTTCTGAGTAAAGGTGCCAGAATGGAAAGTAAAAAGCTAGCAGAAGTGATGAGGGGAGCGATAGAGAACCCAACCCCCAACCCCCCCCCCCCCGGGAGCATTCCTCCAGAAAAAGCTCTTAGGGAGGATGCTGGGGTACTAGGACAGTGCCCAGCACTAAGAGAAAAGATAAGAAGCAAATTAAGTATTGATTTTTGTTTAGACTCTAGAGACTATCAAACCTCTATCTTCTGGCCAAAGTTTATGCAGAGGAAAATTGGCTATATCAAATTCTAAATTTGCACAGATCAATACTGACTAATCTTCTACTGGGAAAATATAAATATTAGTACAGCACACTAACAGCCCAGTATAAAATAATTTTTTCAATTTTTTTTTATATATTTGCTGTTTCATTAATCACCACTTGTGAAGCCCTTTATGTAGAATCCTCAGCAGACTCTTCCTTATAAACATATTTCATGTTAGGATATTATGAGCCACGTTCTTCACTGGATCCTATTTTTTTTTTTTTTTGCATTAATTGTGCAATCACATCACCTATAAATATATGTGAACTTATATAAAAAATATTATGGACAAGACTTATTTTGTGGATAAATTACAGGAGCACCTCCACCAACATGCTATGTTTCAACTTTTCTTCAGGGTCGAGGCTCCCAGCACGAGATCAACGCAGAGTTCTCGTGGTGCCTTCCTCAGGAGTCCATGATAGGAAGTGTTACAAAGAATCAAATAATCCACAGTAAAAAGCAAATGAGATGTTGAAAATGCCAATGATAAAAATTAAAGAATAACACAGAGGCTCAGCTTATTTTGCTCAGCGTTGGCGTTCGAGGAATTCACCTCAGCGTTATTCAGTGTACATCTGTTATGCTCAGAAATTACATGCTATATTCCCTCTCATTCATTTTCATTGTTGGCGTTATCAACATCTCATTTGCTTTTGTCTGTGAATTGTTTGGTTCTTTGCAACACTTCCAATCATGGACCTCTGAGGAAAACACCATCACATGCCGAAACATTGACCGTGTTGGATCCCATCCATTCTCTGGATCTATACTACGTCTATAAATACGCCAATTTGGGCTCATTGCATTCCCAAACTGGTTTGAGAGATATAAGGGATATTGGTTCTCTGATCAGCACCCAACTAGCGACTCTGCAATTTGTTTGTGGCAATTGTATTTAGTGGTTTATGTGTTTTTATATTTATTTTATTATTTGTTCCAATAAAACCTGATATATATCTAGCTTATCTACTCCACTCTATCCTGTGCTGTTAGAACAGGATGCTTGTTTGAGGGTTTTTCTTTTTAAGTGGAGCATAAAGGTTTTATGTTTGTTTTGTATTCACTAGGAATGTATTGTATGTATGTGTCATGCATAGCATTGCTCAGATTCCTCTGCACTGTTTCATCCTGGATGGAACCATACCTCCATACCCTGTGAGAAAGCAGTTTGGCTCCTGCTACAAATAGGCACACACCTATCCCTTAAAGTACCCAGCCTTAGGCAAGCCTAAACATGAAATGAACCAATCACAGTACAGCATGCAGTATCACAGTAATCTTATCCCCATGCTTAAAGGTAGCCAGTCATAGCACAGTACTGGTTAACACTAGAAACCTCTTCTGTATGTATAAAGCACATTTGGATTCTGTCTAGATAACTGGTATGGACACTCAACTAGTAATTATGTAATCTTAATTATAAAGTATTATTACACTCTGTGGTGAAATAGCATCCCAAGGACATGTTAATAGTATTGTAAGACGTATAAAGAATCTGCAGGACACAATGGGATTAATCATGCTTTATCAGTTTGTCTAAAGATCAAAATCACATGATTTGTGCTATTAGGTGCAGATGATTTCATCTTGGTGTTTTGACTGAGAACTTGTAAAATATGGGATGCTAACATCTTGTTACCTGACCCCTCCTATTGGGGTCATGAAGATGTCATGATTATTGCCAAACATAACTTAAGTGTTGTCATACTGGGACAGATCAAAAGTCCATCAAGCCCTGTATCCTGTTTCCAGCAGAGGCCAATCCAGGTGACAAATACCTGGCAGATCCCAAAAGAGTAAAACTGATTTTATGCTGCTTATCCTAGAACTAAACAGTGGATTTTCCTAAGTCCATTTTAATAATGGCTTATAGACTTTTCTTTTAGGTAATTATCCAAACCTTTTTTAAAACCCTGCTAAGCTAACAGCTTTCATCACATTCTCTGGCAGCAAATTTCAGAGTTTAATTGCACATTGACTCCCTCCCCCCTCCCCTTTTATCTAGCTGCGTAAGGAGTTGTTTTTTTTCGCAGACCGCCGTGTTAAAGCTCTAACGCTCATAGATGTGTCAGAGCTTTTAATGCAGCAGTCTGCAATAAAAACCCTTTCGTAGTTTGATAAAATGGGGAGGGGGAGTAATGAAATATTTTCTCTGATTTGTTTAAAATCTACTATGTAGTGGCTTCAATGTCTATCCTTTCCATCCCACTGAGTATTTTATAGGCCTCTATCATATCTCCCCTCTGCCGTCTCTTCTCCAAGGTAAAGAGTAGAGAATGACACGGTGAAAAAATTGGTCCCCGTCACCGCCCCGTCCCCGTCTCACCATCCCCGTCACCGCCCCGTCCCCGTCTCACCATCCCCGTCACCGCCCCGTCCCCGTCTCACCATCCTCTTCACCGCCCCGTCACCGCCACTGCCACCCCATTCACCGCCCCGTCACCGCCACTGCAATCCCATTCACTTTTCTTTATTTACGTATAAAGGAAACATTCTTTAAAACTTTAAAACTTAGTTAAATATTAGTTAATAACTATACAAAAACAAAACACGCAGAGAAAAAATTAATTAATATAAATTCTCAAAACTGACACATTTTGATCACTAAATTTAAAATAGTTATTTTTCATACAGTTTTTCAATCACTAATCTTCCACCACCCCTGGGGCTAGCAATGCAAAAACAAACACGACATGTACTTTAAATGCTTACAATGTTAGCCTATATGGTAATTAGACGCGGCCGCTGTACCTAATCGCGGCAAAGATCTCCCTGCCGTGATTAGCATAGTGACCGCGGCTACGGCTGCAAGTCTCCCCTCCCCCCAGCGATCACGGCAGGAGGGCACCCAACCCCTCCTGTAGACCCCCCCAACGGCCCTCCCGACAATCGCAGCAGAAGGGTACCCAACCCCTCCTGCCGGTCCTCCCAATGGCCTCCCCTAAGATCGCCGGCAGGAGGGTACCCAACCCCTCCTGCTGGACCCCCCCCCCAACGAACCCTCCCACCCCGGAACCCCCTTAGTCTTACTTTCCAAGTTGGACCGGACGGCTCCTCACACGTATGGCCAGCAGGCTTGCCTCCGTCCAAATGAGGCGGGCCCGCCCCTACCCTGCCCAACCCACAGGATCCTAGGGCCTGATTGGTCTAGGCACCTAAAGCCACTCCCGCTATAGGAGGGGCCTTAGGTGCTTGGGCCAATCAGGCCCTAGGATCCTGTGGGTTAGGCAGGGGAGGGGAGGGGCGGGCCCGCCTCATTTGGACGGAGGCAGGCCTGCTGGCCAGACGAGCGAGGAGCTGTCCGGTCCAACTTGGAAAGTAAGACTAAGGGGGTTCCGGGGTGGGAGGGTTCGTTGGGGGGGGGTCCAGCAGGAGGGGTTGGGTACCCTCCTGCCGGCGATCTTAGGGGAGGCCATTGGGAGGACCGGCAGGAGGGGTTGGGTACCCTTCTGCTGCGATTGGCAGGAAGGGTTGATTTGACAAATGAGGAGCACGGTGAAACACAGGTAAATAGCGGTTCCTAGAAGGGGGTACATTGGCCCGCGGGGACAAACCTGTTCACCGTTTCCGCGGTCGGTGAATGGCCTTGTCCCCGTCACCGCAGCGACTGCTAGTTTTCTTCCCCGTTTTCGGCGGTGACCCGCGGCTTAAATGCGGTGGCCGCGGGTAAACCGTCACCGTGTCATTCTCTAGTAAAGAGCTCTAACCTCTTTAGCCTTTCATACGGAAGTGTCCCATCCCCTTTATCATCGCCCTTCTCTGTTTCTTTTCTAATTCCGCTCTATCTTTTTTGAGATGTGGTCACCAGAATTGCACAGAATATTCAAGGTGTGTTCATACCATTGAGCAATACAAAGGCATTATAACATTCCCATTTTTGTTTTCTAGTCCTTTCCTAATAATTCCTAAAAAAAAAAAAAAAAGTGTACGATTAATCCCCACCTTGGGCCTCAGTTTCCACCGCTATTGCTCATACCATACCAGATCTGTGCTGGAGTATACATGGAGAGGAAGTTGTGCTTCTACTACCATGGTTTGTACGTGCCCAGTGATGAGATTGCCCACTTGCCCATGCTCTTCCTATTCAGTATTGGTATACTAGGCATGGAAGGTAAGTGTGCACTGCTGCTACTTGATGTTTTCTTGTGCTCTGATGTAGCAATGGGTAAAATAAACTTGCACAGCTACTGAATGTATTGTATTTGTTCTGTGGTACACAGTGATTGATTTTTGTGCAAACTATATAATTCTAATGCCCCTACTGTTAGTGGCATACCTCGGTTTCCTTTCTTTCTCTGGCATACCTGTGATTGCACTCTTACCTCTACAACTTCTCATGCCATTCTGTCCCTTCTCTCTAAGTACCTCTAATTCCATTTATTTCCTCATGTTCCACTAGCTCTTCTTCAGCCCCATAGGTCACATGGGAAGAAGGAAAAACAGCTTATTTTTTATTTTGGCCCCATGGATAGGGTTACCATATGGCTCCAGAAAAAGGAGGACAGGAGGGTTCTCGAGTGGGCAGACTTGTTGGGCCGCTGACCCTCTTCTGCCGTCTCATTCTATGTTTCTATGTTTCTATGACAGATTGAGACATCCAGGTTTTACTTCCATTGAAAGCAATGGAAGTATAATCCGGATGTCTCAATCCGTCCTCCTTTTTTCTGGAGCCTTATGGTAACCCATGGACTGCATCAGAAGTGGAGAAAGACATCCTTTATTTCTTCTTAGGCTCCTACAGGCTGCATTGTGAGGGGATAGTGACTCTTCTGCCCTAGTGGGGCATATCAGCAAGCAGCCCTTTGATCATCAGCAAGCAGCCCTATGGTCTCATATAGGATATATTAAGAATCAAGGGGGTGATATATTAAGAATCAAGGGGGTGACAGCAAATCTTCTTTGTCTTGGTGGGCAACAGCAGAAGCTACCATGAACAGTTCGATAGAAGATAGCAAATCTTTTGCTCACTTTCTTGCCAGCCTTTACATATGTCTTGGGCTTGTTGTCATTTCTTAGGGCTAAATTCTATAAATGGCGTCCAGATTGTAGGTGGCGGTAGGCATCCTACTTCTGTCTAACCAGCCAATCGGGATGCACGTTTTCTTTTAAAAAAAAAAAAACCCAAAAGCCTGAGGCAGGCCGCCTACACTGTAGGCATCTGTCACGGGTGCAGGGAGGTGCCTAGGGATGCTTAAGCTCGCTCAAGGCTGGGCATGGGCTCACCTGGAAGTGGCCTTAGGAGAGATTAAGCGACTCTAGGCATCTCCCTAGGGCTGCGGTAGGCGCCTGAAATGTAGGCCTTTGAAATCTTGGCCTATATTTCAAATACACATGGTTGCTAAACTGACTGCAGCAAGGAAATCTTCCTGCCATAATCAGCTCAGCGGCTGCAGCAGGGAACCCCCGACCCTCACTGCAAGTCAGCCGGCAGGAAGAATGCCTACTCCCTACTGCTGCCACCCTCCAACCCCCCACACCCACACTGTCCGCGGCAGGAGGGATGCCTACTCCCTCCTGCTGCAAACAGTGAAACAATCCCCGGCATATGGGCTGCCCAATCCCTCCTTCCGCAAATCATGAAACAATCCCCAGCAGGAAGGATGCCCACTCCCTCCTGCTGGCACCTCCCCCCTCTGCAACACCCCGGCAGGAGGGATGCTCACTCCCTCCTGCCAACATCCACCCACAACATTCCCAGCAGGAGGGATGCCCACTCCCTCCTGCCAGCACCCCTCCCCTTCCCCTTGAACCCATGACCTGCAGACCACCGCCCAAAGCCCACCTGACCCCCCCCCATACCTTTAAAAGGAAGGCCGGCCAGAGAGATGCCTATTCCCTCTGGCTGGTAGGCCTGCCTCTTCAGAATAGCAGGCCCTCCTGGTGCACCCTTAATGGCCCAGGTACCTAAGGCCCCTCCCACCCACCCCTGGGAGTGGCTTTAGGGATCTGGCCAATCAGAGTATTAGGCCACTCCCAGTGCATCACAGAATGTCCCATAGGAGTCATGGTTACGAGGTGGGGGTTCGGGAGGGGTCATGGGTACAGGGAGGTGCCAGCAGGAGGAAGTGGGCATCCCTCCTACTGGGGATGTTGTATGTGGGGGTGCCAGCAGGAGGGAGTGGGCATCCTCCTGCTGGGGATTGTTTCACAGTTTGCGGCAAGAGGGAATGGGCATCGTAAAGTGTGCGTATGTGTGGGGGGGGCAGGCCATGAAGCAGCCTGTTCAGAGTGCTACGGCTGCTGTAGGAGGCCTTGGAGGTATGTCAGGTCTCACTGGGGTGTTGTGGGTTGGGGGTGTTGGCCGCTGAATTATCGAGTCTGATTTTCTCGGAAAACGAATCGATTTGAATCGATTCACCAAAGTGAATTGATTCAAATCAGGCAGCACTACCATCTACTACTACTACTACAACTATTTATTATTTCTAAAATGCTACCAGATGCACGCAGCGCTGTACATTAAACACGCAAGACACAATCCTACTCAAAAGAGTTTACAATCTAATTATGTCAGACACAGAGGAAAAAGGTTAAATTATACATGATACTTAGGTGGAAATTGCAAGGGACTGGCTAGGTGGAGGAGATAGAGTAGTAAGAGTGAATGACAACAGATATGGGTGCTTTTATAAGTCAGCAGGGTAGGACTTAAATGCAGCTTCAAAAAAGTAGGCTATCAGCCTGGATTTGAAGATTACCAGTGACAGGGCTTGACGCACTGAGTCAGGCAGGTTGTTTCAGGCATACGCCGCAGCAAGGTAGAAGGGATGGCAGGGCAGGATTAAAGGGTAGGCCAATTAGGTATGTGCCTCGGGCCTGAAGAGTTCAGGGGAGGCCCAAAGCACTGCCTGCTCCAATGACGTCAATGTACCTGCTCCGAGCCCGGCTCCAAACGTCTCAAGTACTGCCATATCCCGCTTTCTTCATTATTCAGTGCAGCCAAACTTAGTCTTCAAAAAGCCACAGGAAGCGGTTCCTATATGCTGCCCGTGGCTGACCCGGAAGCCTTTCCTACAACGCCGGGAATTTGCGTCAGAAGGAAGGCTTCTGGGTCAACTATGGGCAGCGTGTAGGAACCGTTGCCTGCAGCCTTTTGAAGACTGCGAGTTTGGCTGCAATGAATCATGAAGGACGGAGAAGGTGCTACTTGGTCTTCTTGCAAGAGGGGAGACACGGGCTGATTTAGGAAGGGGGCAGGGCCATGAAGGGGAGGGTCCAGGAGGCCCAGTGTACTTGGGTGCCTAGGGCCCATTGAAGAATTAATTCTGCCCTGGGTTTCACGCCGACAATAATTTTTGTCCAGGTGGGAGGAAACAGGCCTGCAAGTGTGGACATGATGGAGGAAAGAAGGGAGCAGGTTTCAGCGGATACGGCATGCGGACATGCGCTGGCCACAGAGAGAGATGGTAGAGGGTGTGAAAGAGGGAAAGGGAGTGATGAAAATGGAACAAGGGCCAAAAGGGTACAGAGGACTAAGGAAATGGTGA
Source organism: Geotrypetes seraphini (assembly GCF_902459505.1). NCBI lineage: Eukaryota > Metazoa > Chordata > Amphibia > Gymnophiona > Dermophiidae > Geotrypetes > Geotrypetes seraphini. The sequence goes on along the minus strand of NC_047088.1, from coordinate 103,253,946 downwards.
AAGGTGAGGTGGTGGGACTGGGATCAGTGGGAGGCACGATCCAGCCATGGTACAGGCAGGGCATGGGTGGCTTCAGGGTATAGGCGGGGCTATTACAGCACCCATTACTGTAACAAATGTAACAGGCTTGGGTAGGAGCTTACTGAAGATGGCGGACTGAAGTTGTTGGGCTGAACGCTCCCGAGCCTATTTTCCTAAAATGGTGAAGCGTAAGTCCAAAACCCGGGTTTTTCCTGTTGAACCCGGGTCACAGCAATTGCCTGGCCCCATGGACGCGTTCGTCGAACGTCGGGCCCAAGGAGAACCAGAGAGAGTGTCCTCGGTGCGAGGTAGGGGCATTTCGGAGAGCCCTTCCACCTCTTTTGAGGCGGCCAGCTTCTCTCCGGAGGAACGAAACACGCCGGCACAGCCACTCCCTCGACTGGGTTTGCAGGGCAAGGAGAGTGTGACGTTAACCTCCGGGAGTTGTGAGGAGGAGGAAAATGAAGAACTGGCAGCCCGGAGACTGTCTACTGCAGGGGTGCCCACACTTTTTTGACTCGCGAGCTACTTTTAAAATGACCAAGTCAAAATGATCTACAAACAATAAAATAAAAAAAAACCCACAATGCACACTGTACGCATAGAATTGTTAATTATCATTCCTATTCCGGGGTTTTTTCAAAGAGATCAAAGCAGATGACTCTATGCACTGTCACCTCAGTAACAACCATACAAAAATAGACAAAATACCCACCCCCCTCCCTTTTTACTAAACTACAATAGCAGTTTTTAGCGCAGGGAGCTGCGCTGAATGCCCAGCGCTGCTCTTGACGCTCATAGGCTCCCTGCACTACAAACCGCTATTGCGGTTTAGTAAAAGGGGATCATATTGTAAAATATAGAAACATAGAAATAGACGGCAGATAAGGGCCATGGCCCATCTAGTTTGCCCACCCCAAAGACCCTCCCCTACCTTTCTCTGTGAATAGATCCCACGTGTCTGTCCCATTTGGCCTTAAAATCAGGCATGCTGCTGGCCTCAATAACCTGAAGTGGAAGACTATTCCAGCGATCAACCACCTTTCAGTGAAAAATAATTTTCTGGTGTCCCCGTGCAGTTTCCCGCCCCTGATTTTCCACGGATGCCCCCTTGTTGCCACTGGACCCTTGAAAAAGATGATATCTTCTTCCACCTCGATGCGGCCCGTGAGATACTTGAATGTCTCGATCATGTCACCCCTCCCTCTGCGTTCCTCGAGTAAGTATAGCTTTAATTTATCCAGCCGTTCCTCGTACGGGAGATCCTTGAGTCCTGAGACCATCCTGGTGGCCATTCTATGGACCGACTCAAGTCTCAGCACATCCTTATGGTAATGCGGCCTCCAGAATTGCACACAGTACTCCAGGTGGGGCCTCACCATGGATCTATACAATGGCATAATGACTTCAGGATTACGGCTGACGAAACTCCTGCGTATGCAACCTATAATTTGCCTTGCCTTTGATGAAGCTTGCTCCACTTGATTGGCAGTCTTCATGTTCTCACTGACGATCACCCCTAAGTCTCGTTCTGCTTCAGTTCTTGTTAGGATCTCACCATTAAGGGTGTAAGTCTTGCATGGATTTTGGCTGCCCAGGTGCATGACTTTGCATTTTTTTGGCATTGAAGCTGAGTTGCCAGGACCTAGACCAGCGCTTCAGTAGAAGTAGGTCATGCATCATGTTGTCGGGCATTGAATTTATGTCCGTTGTGCTTTTGCCCATTACATTGCCCAGTTTGGCGTCATCGGCGAATAATGTCATTTTACTTCGCAGCCCTTCTGCTAAGTCTCTTATAAAGATGTTGAAAAGGATCGGGCCCATGACCGAGCCCTGCGGCACCCCAATGATCACCTCCGTCATTTCGGAGGGGGTGCCTTTCACCACCACCCTCTGAAGCCTACCTCCAAGCCAGTTTCCAACCCATTTTGTCAATGTATCGCCCAATCCCATAGAACTCATCTTGCTCAGCAACTTGCGGTGTGGTACGCTATCGAATGCTTTGCTGAAGTCCAGGCATACGATGTCCAGGGACTCCCCAACATCCAGCTTCCTCGTCACCCAGTCAAAGAAGCTGATCAGGTTGGATTGGCAGGATCTCCCTTTAGAAAATCCATGTTGACGGGAATCCCGTAAATTCTCCTCATTCAGGATCGTATCCAATTGGCGTTTGATTAGAGTTTCCATTAGTTTGCTCACTATTGATGCGAGACTCACCGGTCTGTAGTTTGCCGTCTCCATCTTGGAACCTTTCTTGTGGAGTGGAATGACGTTAGCCGTCTTCCAGTCCATTGGGACGTTACCCATACTAAGGGAGAGATTGAAGAGCGCGGATAGCGGTTCCTCCAAGATATCACACAACTCCCTGAGCACCCTGGGGTGTAGGTTGTCAGGTCCCATTGCCTTGTTAACCTTAAGCTTTGACAGCTCGCAGTAGACACCGCTGGGTGTAAACTTGAAATTACTAAACGGGTCAACTGCGTCAACCCTTGTCTGTAGCTGAGGGCCGAGTCTTGGCGCCTCGCGGGTGAAGACTGAGCAGAAGTATTCATTTAACAGTTGGGCTTTTTCCGAGTCCGTTTCTACAAAGTCTCCGTCTGGTTTCCTAAGACGTACTATCCCGCCTGAGTTCCTATTCCTTTCACTGATATACCTGAAGAAGGATTTATCTCCTTTTTGGATGTTCTTCGCTAGAGACTCCTCCATGCGGAATTTGGCCTCCCTAACTGCTGTTTTGACGGCTTTTGACTTGGCCAGATAGACTTCTCTAGAGTCCTTTTTCCCTGATTGTTTGTAAAAGATGAATGCTTTTTTCTTCTCCTTGATGAGGGCTGAAATCTCCGCAGAGAACCATTGAGGCTTATTGTTTCTTCGCCGTTTACTTACTGATTTAACATAGCGGATTGTTGCTTCCTGTATGGTGGCTTTCAAAGTCGACCACATTTCTTCCACATTATCGATTCCTGCTTGGCTTTGTAGCGCCTGGTGAACAAAGTCTCCCATTTCTTAGAAGTTTGTGTCCTTGAATTTGAGGACCTTGGTCAGTGTAGTAGATTTAGTGAAACCTTTCCTGAGATTGAACCATACCATGTTGTGGTCACTGGAGGCCAATGTGTCGCCCACCGAGACCTCTGAGACACTTTCTCCATTGGTAAGTATCAGGTCCAGAATTGCCTGATCCCTTGTTGGTTCCAATACCAATTGCCTAAGTCTTGCTCCCTTCATAGAGTTTAATAGCCTCCTGCTGCTGCCGGAAGCAGAGGAAAGCGTGTCCCAATCTACATCAGGCATGTTGATGTCACCTAACAATTCTGTGTCCCCAGTAGATATAAATTCAGACACATTTTGATCACTAAATTTAAAATAAAATCATTTTTCCTACCTTGTCTGGTGAATTCATGAGTTTCTGATTGCACTTTCATCTTCTGACTGTGCATCCAATCTTTCTTTCAGCCTGTATGCTTCCTCTCCTTCAAACCTCATTCCCTCCCCCAACTTTTTCTTCCTCTCTCCCTGCCCTTTCTTTCTTTCTCTCTTCATGCCCCCTTTCTTTTTTTCCTGTTTCTTTCTTTCCTTCTGTCTCCCTGCCTGTGCCCCTTTCTTTCTTTCTCCCTGCCCTTCCCCAAGCCACTGCCACTGCCGCTGCCATCGGAGAACAGGACCCAAACTGCCACCAATGGATAACAGGCCCCAAAGCCAACGTCGCCGCCGCCCCATGCTCTCCCTGCTTCAGGCCGACCAGCATTCCTCTCCCCGACGTCAATTCTGCTGTCGGAGAGGAAGCTCCGCCCAGCCAGGCAGCGATTGGCTGGCCCGAACTTCCTCTCTGACGACAGAATTGACGTCGGGGAGAGGAAGACTGATCGACCTGATAGATCGCCAAGGCAAAGTGAGTCCTGGGTGATCGACTCACTTTACCTTGGCGAGCTACCCGTCAATCGCGATCGACCTATTGGGCACCCCTGGTCTACTGCCTTTCCAACGCTTCTGCAGTCGCAGGAAGTCTTGGGGAAAATGGAGGAACGGCAAGAATCACCATTACCTTTACACTCCCAAACAGGTACTGAGCAGCTTAAAGACTTGAACATTATATGTTTCCTAGCTCCTCTAGAAAAACCTTCAGTGGTGGATTTAAACTCTATTTGGGAGGCAATCTCAACATTACAGACTTCCCTGGGAAACTAATTGCAAACTCTGTCTACTCATTGTGCAAGGATACTTTCTGAGACTTTAAAATTGCAAAAAAAGTGGGCAAATTGGAAGAAAAATCACTAGAACATGAAAGAAAATTGGAAGTTATGGTGAATATTGAGAAAAAATCACTTGAACAGAAAAAAAAATGGAAATATTGGGAGCACAAAATCAGCTCCTTATGAGGGATAATGATAATATCAATTTTAAGATGGAGATTCTTGAAAACTTAGTACAGAGACAAAACTTGAGATTGATTAATTTTCCTAAGTTAATATCCACTACAGCTCTTGATATGTTTAAACGGTATCTTTCGGAGATTCTAAAAGTCCCACAGAGTACTTTTCTACCAATTTCAAAAATTTACTATATTTCCTTGGGAAAGAAGAAGACCCCGGAGGACAAGCAAGAACCAGTAATAGATGTGTTGGACTTAACAAACCTATTAGAGAAGTCAGAATCAGAAGAATTAACGGTTGCCACACTTTTTGTTCAACTAGCATTAGATTCAGATAGAGAATGGCTTCTGAAGTTGTTTTTTAAATATAAAGATGCTTTGTTTTTGAATCAAAAAATAAGAATGTATCCCGATGTTTCTAGGATAACTAAAAAAAAAAGTAAACAGTTTTTGCTCTTGAGACCATAGGTGTTAAAAATTGGAGCTACGTTTATGCTGAGATACCCCTTTAAATGTTTAGTTAATTTTAGGGGAGCTAAATATATTTTTTTTGAATCTGCACAGTTATCGAGGTTTATATTAGATAAGGAGGAGACGTCTGCAAGTACCCCTATTTGTAACCAAGAAAATGTTCCTAGTTAGTTAATTGGGTCCACTTCAGTCAGCCTAAATTTCTTATAAACTGTTGGATTAATTAGTCTCCGATTTATGATACTTCTCCCTCAGTATTTGTGGACTAATTAACAATAGAAAGAATGCTTAATTTTTCTTATATTGTTTTATGTTATGTATTGTATGGTGGATACTGTTTTATTTCATTATGATTGTGTTATCATATAATTTAAACTCAATAAAGATAAAATAAAAAAAAAAAGTAACAGGCTTAAACACTAGTATATATTTAGTAGTAAAACGAAGTAGTAGGTATATATAGCAGGTAAAACGAAGGGCAAAGGGCTGCTGCTGGACAAGGGAGAGCAGGGAAGGGGTGCTGCTGGACACGGGGGAGGTAAAAGGAAGGGAGAAGGGCTACTGCTGGACAGGGGGAGCAGGCAAGGGGTGGTGGTGGACAGCCGAGGAAAGAGAGAGACAGAAAGAAAGAAAGACAGAAAGTGGCCGAAAGAGAAAGAAAGAAAGACACACATATCTATTCTAGCACCCGTTAATGTAATGGACTTAAGAACATAAGAACATAATAAGTTGCCTCCACTGGGTCAGACCAGAGGTCCATCGCGCCCAGCGGTCCGCTCCCGTGGCGGCCCATCAGGTCTATGACCTGTGAAGTGGTTCCTGACCATTTCTATAACCTACCTCTACTTCTATCTGTACCCCTCAATCCCCTTCTCCTTTAGGAACCTATCTAAACCTTCCTTGAATCCCTGTAATGTGCTCTGGCCTATCACAACCTCCGGAAGTGCGTTCCATGTGTCAACCACCCTCTGGGTAAAAAAGAACTTCCTAGCATGTGTTCTAAACCTGTCCCCTCTCAGTTTCTCCGAGTGACCCCTTGTACTTGTGGTTCCCCACAGTCTGAAGAATCTGTCCCTGTCTACCTTCTCTATGCCCCTCAGGATTTTGAAGGTTTCAATCATGTCTCCTCTAAGTCTCCGCTTTTCTAGGGAGAACAGCCCCAGCATTTTCAACCTGTCAGCGTATGAGAAGTTTTCCATACCTTTTATCAGTTTAGTCACTCTTCTCTGGACCCCCTCAAGTACTGCTATGTCCTTCTTGAGGTACGGCGACCAGTACTGGACACAGTACTCCAGATGTGGCGCACCATTGCACGATACAGCGGCATGATGACTTCCTTCGTCCTGGTTGTGATACCCTTTTTAATGATACCCAGCATTCTGTTTGCTTTCTTTGAGGCTGTTGCACACTGTGCTGATGCTTTCAGTGTTGTGTCCACCATCACCCCCAGGTCCCTTTCAAGGTTGCTCACCCCTAGCAATGATCCCCCCATTTTGTAGCTGAACATCGGGTTCTTTTTCCCTACATGCATAACCTTGCATTTCTCTATGTTAAAACTCATTTGCCACTTTTTTGCCCACTCTTCCAGTCTCGTTAGGTCCCTTTGCAGGTCTTCACAGTCTTCCGTGGTTCTAACTCTGATGCAGAGTTTGGTGTCATCAGCAAATTTAATAACCTCACATTTCGTACCCGTCTCCAGGTCATTAATAAATATATTGAACAGGAGCGGTCCCAGCACCGACCCCTGTGGAACTCCGCTTGTGACCCATTGCCAGTCTGAGTAATGGCCCTTTACTCCAACTCTCTGTTTCCTGCCTGCCAGCCAGTGTTTGATCCATCGGTGGACATCCCCCTGCACCCCGTGGCACCACAGCTTCTTAAGCAGTCGTTCGTGTGGTACCTTGTCGAAGGCTTTTTGGAAGTCAAGGTAAATGATGTCTATGGATTCCCCTTTAACCAGCTGGCTGTTTATTCCCTCAAAGAAGTACAGCAAGTTTGTGAGGCACGTGCTGGCTTGCCTTCAGTTGTCCATTGTTTTCTATGTGTTCGCAGATTGTGTCCTTAACCAGTGCTTCAATCATCTTCCCCGGAACTGAGGTCAAGCTCACTGGCCTGTAGTTTCCTGGGTCACCCCTTGATCCCTTCTTAAAGATGGTTTCTCTATAATTGCTTTGTATGGCCTTTTCTCCATACTTGCTTTATTTGTTTTTCTAAACTGTGTTGAGCTAAATTTTTTCTTTATTGTTCCGTTATGCCTCAATTGCTTATATATATATATATTGTGGTATGCAGCCTATGCCTGCTAGGAGTGGCCCTAGAGCAGTGCATAGTTTAAAGGCAAATCCTTCTCTTACTGACCCATTTAAACCTCCATCTGATTCATTAGGTGACTTTCCTTCCTTGATCCATAGAGAGAGTCAGCGGACAGGCAGCAGTGCTCAGGACTGAGAGCTCTAGATAATGGTTAACTGCCAGAATGCATGGAGCTGACAGAGGCTGGAGAGGAGGCACCTTCCTGTATGATTGAAGAGCCTCATGATATGGAGCTGGACCGGGAGCCAATTGCTGAGCCTTTGCATGAAGTCCTACCGATGGAAGTTTGTTGCATGAAAAGCAAGCAGCTGTGATTGCTTGAGTGAGTAGCTGATGCCTTGCTATTTAAGTGACTTCCAAGTTTTGTGTTAACCTGGGGAGCTGAAGAGCGGTGAAGCTCCTAAGTGAACTTAAAAAGACTGATTTGTTTTTGCAACCTTTTGTTTCTCTTTGTGAGAGAAAAGGACTGTGGCTGTCCCAGGCAGTGGGGTTTGCCCCGCGTATTAAGTGGTGGGATAATGGGCCTATTTTTGGCATTTTGTCATCACTTGGAGCACACTGCCTGGCCAGCACGTCCGCTGCTGGAGGAGTTAAAACCATAGCTCTGATTAAGGCTGAAGTATTCAGCTCTAAAGACTGTTTTTGGTTTTGGAGTTTTTTTCTTCAAATGTATGAACTGAGTATTGGCTGTGGGATCAGCCCAGTGTTGAAGAAAGACTTGTGCTTTATGAGGTTAGAAACTATAATTTTGGAGAGAATCCACTGAGAAACGGTTTGCTCATATATTTTTGATTATTGTTTGCTTGGGACTATTCCTATACGCAGAAAACATCCTGACAAAGTTTGTTTATTTTGAGTGAAAGAATAAAACCCAAGTTTTTGACTAGAAACCTTACTTACCTGGTGTGGCGGTGTTTCTCTTAATTTCCTTTCCTTGTGCTGCCCGCAGCAGCGCACAAGAGTAATTCTTGTCCCAGTCGTTCAGGGCCCATTGTCCTGAGACGGCTAGTGACAAAGTATATATATATATATATATAAATATATATAAAAGCAATATATATTGTGATAAGCAGACTATGCCTGCTAGGAGTGTCCCTAGTGCAGGTCCCAGTGCTAATCCAGACCTTGCCCATAATCTTCCATTTTCTGTTTCTGAAACTGAATTTCCTTCTAGGGCCTGTAGAGGCCCCTCTGTGTCCCGAAGTGAATAACCGGAAATCCTTTCCACCTGAGGGTTGGGGGCGGGGCTGCAAGCTGCTATCCCTGAAGACTAGGCTCCTAGAGAATCAGAGGAGGGAGGAACAGCAGCAGGAGAGGTCACAGCGCTCAGGGCTGGGAGCTCCTGATAGCAGCCAAACTCCTGAGGCTATGGAGTTTTCAGAGGCTGGAGAAGAAGTACCTTCCAGTCTGTGTGAGGAACCGCTTGCCATGGAGTTGGAAATAAGCCCTGAAACTAGTACTGTGCTGGCTCCTGAAATTGCACCCATGGAAGTATGCCTCACAAAAGCAAGTATCTAAATGGTCGCTGAAGTGTACTGCAAGTTGTTTTGCCTGCTTTGTTTCAAGAACTGCATAATTCTGACTCATGCTAAAGAGTGAATTTTCTCTATGCTGAAGCTAAGCAAGGACTTTTATTTTGAAGTTTTGTTTTCCTTTTGAAAGCTTAATTGTGCTTTCTCCTTGGGGAAAGTGTACTGTGGTACGCAGAGACAGTGGGGTTTGTCCCGTGTTACGTGGTGGGATAGTGGGCCTAATAATTGGCAGTTAAGACCACACGGAGCACACTGTCTTTCCAGCATTCGGTTGCTGAAGAAGCCAGTATTACCGCACTGACTTCAAGTTTTGTTTTTGGTTGAAAAGTTTTCCTTTCTTTTATAATGGACTTTAACTGGACTATAATTTGAAAGAAAACTTACCTCTGAGGAAGAAAGATTTTTTTTTGTTGTTTAAATTTGAACTCTTTTTGGTTTCTCAACTAGAGACTGTTTATTAAACATTGTTGGAACTGTGTATGGGAAGCCCGTTGGCTTTGGTATTTTGATCCTGACAAGCAAGTTACTGTTTTGTTTTTGCTTTGCCAATTAAAAGTGTTCCTTTCATTAACATTGGGCCTATTACTTTTGGATGGTGTTCCTTACATTGAACGCTGAAATAAATATCCTTGTGCAGCTCGCAGCAGCTTACAAGAGTTTACTTGTTGCGTAGCCAGCGATCCCAGGCACTCGGCTTGGAGCTTGCTGGTTACAATATATATATATATATATAAGCAATTGAGGCATAACCGAACAATAAAGAAAAAATTTAGCGCAACAGTTTAGAAAAATAAATAAAGCAAGTAAGGAGAAAAGGCCATACAAAACAATTATAGAGCAACTAGTCTTTAAGCCCATTACATTAACAGGTGCTAGAATAGATGTGTGTGTCTTTCTTTCTGTCTCTTTCTTTCCTCAGCTGTCCACCACCACCCCTTGCCTGCTCCCCCTGTCCAGCAGTAGCCCTTCTCCCTTCATTTTACCCCCCCTGTCCAGCAGCACCCCTTCCCTGCTTCCCCTGTCTAGCAGTAGGCCTTCTCCCTTCCTTTTACCTCCCCCCTGTCCAGCATCCGCTAGACTGGGCAGCCTCAGGGCTTATGCTAGGCCGGCCCACCTCGCATTATCAAAGTGGGCCGGCCTAGCAAATGCCCCGCGGCTGCTGCGTTTGCTGGTCCGGGGGTGAGAAGAGGTGTCCCGGCAGCGCAGGAGTCAAACTGCCACCGCCGCTCAAATCGCTGCATGCGCCCGCAAGCCTTCGCAAGCCGCCCCACGCACTGCAAGCCGCCACACGTGCCTGAAATCAAATTTGGCACAGAGATAAACATCACGCTGTCAGGGAACAGGACGTAGAAGTAGAAGGGACATTGGGAAACTGTGATCACAATATGATCTGCTTCAACCTGGAAACAGGGACAAAACATTGGTCCAGAACGACGGCCACGGCGCTAAACTTCCAAAAAGGGAATTATGAAGGGATGAGACGCATGGTGGGGAAGAAGATTAAGAAGAAGATAAACACTGTAAAGACGCTAGAGCAAGCTTGATCTCTTAAGGATACAGTCACCGAGACACAAAATCTATATATACCGCGTATCAACAAGGGATCAAAGAGGAAAAAGAATAAAGAACCGGCGTGGCTCACTGTAGAGGTTAAGGAAGTGATCAGAGACAAAAAACAACCCCGTTTAAGGAATGGAAAAGATCAAAAACGGACGAAAACTGGAATAAGCACAAACAACATCAACGCAGGTGCCAAAAGACAGTGAAAGGGGCCAAAAGAGACTACAAGGAAATAATAGCCAAGAAGTCGAAAAACCTCAAGGCGTTCTTTTGATATATTAAAGGGAAACGACTCACGAAGGAAGCAGTGGGACCACTGGATGACCAAGGAATAAAGGGAGTGATAAAGGAGGACAAGGCAATTGCCAACAGACTGAACACGTTTTTTTTCATTTGTATTTACCGAAGAGGATATACACAGCATACCGGAACCCATCAGTTTAGAAGAGGTATGCAAGCAGATTGATAGGCTCAAGAGCGATAAATACCTGGGACCGGATGGCATCCATCCGAGGGTCATCAAGGAACTGAAAGGGACCATAGCTGAACTGCTTCAACTAATAGCCAACCTGTCGATCAAAATGGGAAAGATTCCAGAGGACTAGAAGGTGGCAAATGTTATGTCGATCTTCAAAAAAGGTTCGAAGGGAGACCTGGGAAACTACAGACTGGTGAGTCTGACCTCGGTACCAGGAAAAATGGTAGAGGTGCTGATAAAAGACCACATCATTGATCACCTTGACGGACACGGTCTGATGAGGACCAGCCAGCACGGTTTCAGCAAAGGCATATCTTGTTTGACAAACTTGCTGCATTTCTTCAAGGGAGTGAACAGGCAGCTAGACAAGGTCGACATTGTATATCTGGACTTTCAGAAGGCGTTCGACAAGGTTCCACATGAACGACTACTTCGGAAAATTGCGAGCCATAGAATCAAGGGTGAAATACTCATGTTGATTAAAAACTGGCTGGAGCATAGGAAACAGAAAGTGGGGATAAATGGACAATACTCTGACTGGAAAAGCATCACCAGTGGTGTGCCGCAGGGCTCGGTGCTTGGACCCGTGCTCTTCAACATCTTTATAAACAATCTGGACATAGGTACGACGAGCGAGGTGATTAAATTTGCAGACGATACAAAGTTATTCAGAGTAGTGAAGACACAGGGGGATTGCGAAGATCTGCAACGTGACATAATCAGGCTCGAGGAATGGGCATCGATATGGCAGATGAGGTTAAATGTGGACAAGTGTAAAGTGATGCATGTCAGTAAAAAAAGCTCATGCATGAATACTGGATGTCCGGGGCGGTACTTGAAGATACTTTCCAAGAAAGAGACTTAGGAGTTCTGATCGACAAGTCGATGAAGCCGTCCACGCAATATGTGGCGGCGGTGGCAAAAAGGGTGAACAGAATGCTAGGAATGATAAAGAAGGGGATCACGAACAGATCGGAGAAGGTTATCATGCCGCTGTACTGGGCCATGGTGCGCCTTCACCTGGAGTACTGCATCCAGCATTGGTCGCCGTACATGAAGGACACGATACTACTTGAAAGGGTCCAGAGAAGAGCGACTAAGATAGTTAAAGGGTTGGAGGAGCTGCGGTACAGCACAAGATTAGAGAAACTGTGCCTATTCTTCCTCGAACAGAGGAGATTGAGAAGGGACATGATCGAAACATGCAAGGTACTGAAGGGGATAGACATAGTAGATAAAGACAGGTTGTTCACCCTCTCCAAGGTGGGGAAAATGAGAGGGCACTCTCTAAAGTTGAAAGGGGATAGATTCCGTACAAACATAAGGAAGTTCTTCTTCACTCAGAGAGTGATGGAAAACTGGAACGCTCTTCCGGAGTCTGTCATATGGGAAAACACCCTTCAGGGATTCAAGACAAAGTTAGACAAGTTCCTGCTGAACAAGGACGTATGCTGATAGGGATAGTCTCAGTCAGGGCGCTGGTCTTTGACCAGAGGGCCACCGTGTGAGCGGACTGCTGGGCATGAAGGACCACTGGTCTGACCCAGCAGCGGCAATTCTTATGTTCTTATGGTTTTATTATAGAGGATTACAAAGCAATTATAAAACCATATAAAGCAATCATAAAACAATTAAGGAAAACATATTGAGGGGTAATAGAAATCACGTTAGTAAAGCATAAATCACGTTAGTAAAGCATAAAGTGAAATGCTCAATGAGGCATAAAACTAAGAGGAAAATGAGATAACATCTAAAACAAGACATCAAAGCAGTAACAGAATAAAATAAGATAGTAATCTGCTATGTATACAGTAGGGTGAATGGCAGCCTACTATAATCACAGTTGAATGCATAGCAAGGACAAACAATACGTATAATTAACACAATTCAAGGGAGATATTGTAGTAGTAATGCTCATACAGAAAAAATGTTGACATACTGAAGCAGAAAAGTCTGAAAATAAACAGTGTAGAAGGGCGAAAGAGACGTGTAAAATACACCAGTTGAAAAAGAAAATATGGTCAGTGAAAGGAAATGTGGTCAAAACATACGATTGCAGCCAAAGTTAAGCTGAGTGGACAATTTAAAAGTCATGTGCATGTAAAGTTGTAACATGCGCTGAGGGTCATAACTGAAGACTTAAAGCGAACTCAAATGTGAACAAAGTATACGTAATTTGAAAATTAAAATGAAAACTGAAAGCAAGGAGCAGTAAAGCATAAAGCCGAGTACGGCTGGGAGACTACATGAAACAGCAGAAAACAAAAAAAACCGCTGGCAGGGGGAAGGAAAATGTGTTAAATAAAATAAAACATGGAATCTACCTATCTTGAATGTAGGCACCGGAAAATAACCAGACTCAAAACATTTCATTCTTTATCTTCAAACTCCATAGCCTCTTTTTCAGTACGTATCCCTTTATACCAGTCCTTGCTTTTGCTCCCTGTGTCTTTCAAATAAAGTTTGTTGCTTCTTTCCCCACTTGACGTCATCTCTTTGCCTTTTTAAATGCCCCTTTTTTGTGCCGCGTATTTCACCAGTGTTCTCAGAGGGTGGTAGATACATGGAACGCGCTTCCAGAGGCTGTTGTGGACAAGAAAACAGTAAATGGATTCAAAGAAGGTTTGGATAGATTCCTAGAAGAAAAAGGGATTGGGGGGTACAGATAGGTATAGACCATTGCTCAGGCAATGGGCCTGATGGGCCGCCGCGGGAGCGGACCGCTGAGCAGGATGGACCTATGGTCTGCCTCAGCGGAGGCAACTTCTTATGTTCTTATGTTCTTCAGTTTTTCTGCAGGCACCAGTTCTAGCCTTACTTTTACCAACACATAAGTCCTTATATATTTAATTTTTATCCCAATTTTTGAACGTTTTTAACTACCTTTGAGAGGGAAAGATTTTGTGGGAAACTAAGGGAACATGTTAGACTTAAGGAAGAAGATAATTGCACTGATCTGGTTGTTTTCCATGCTCAAATCCTTACAATTCCTATATGGAAAACAAGAAAAGTTCACCTTAAATCTACAGGACATATTTGATTCACAATTAAGATAAAAGAAACTAACAATCCACAAGTTGTTCAATTTGATAAGAGTGTGGGGATGTACAAAATCAAAAGAAGTACAGTATAGTGCTGAGGATAAATACATGTAAGAATATAAGAACATAAGAAACGCCTTCACCGGATCAGACCCTAGGTCCATCTAGTCCGGTGACCAGCACACGCGGAGGCCAAGCTAGGTGCTCCCTGTTGGAGACCCTGATTTTCCGTATACCTCGATGTGATTTGCAAGAAGGTGTGCATCCAACTTGCGTTTGAATCCCAGAACGGTAGTCTCCATCACAACCTCCTCCGGGAGAGCATTCCAAGCGTCCACCACTCTCTGTGCGAAACAGAACATCCTGACATTTGTCCTGGACCTGCTGCCCCTCAGTTTCAGTCTATGACCTCTTATCCGTGTCACATCTGAAAAAGTGAATAATGCTGTTTCTTGGTCTATTTTGTCAAATCCTTTTAATATTTTAAAAGTCTCTATCATATCTCCTCGCAGTCTCCTCTTTTCAAGGGTGAACAGTCCCAGTTTTCTGAGGCGTTCTTTGTAGCTCAAATTCTCCATACCTTTGATTAGTTTCGTGACTCGCCTCTGCACCTTCTCCAGCAGGGTTATATCTTTCTTAAGGTATGGAGACCAGTGTTGGACACAATACTCCAAGTGTGGTCTGACCATTGCTCTATAAAGCGGCATTACGACGTCCGCCGATCTACTCGTGATGCCCTTCTTTATCATGCCCAACGTCCTGTTTGCTTTCTTTGCCGCCGCCGCACATTGAGCCGACGGCTTCAGGGTCCTGTCTATCAGTACCCCTAAGTCTCTTTCTTGTTCGCATTTACCTAATGTTACACCTAACATTCTATATTCATGTTCCTTGTTTTTCCTACCCATATGCATCACCTTGCATTTGTCTATGTTAAAATTCATCTGCCACTTTTCCGCCCACTTCTCCAGCTGGTTCAGATCCTTCTGGAGATGTGCCTGGATATTTATTGTTATGCCTGGGAGCATGTGTGGTGGACCACCCAAACATCAGGGTGGACAGCCCAGACTCAATCCAGGATCAAGGGGTTCATTTCCATTGTAAAGGGACCCCTTAACCCTAGTTGTACAGATAAGCAATGCAACACTATTTACAAGACAATAAAAAACTTAATGGAAAACACACTGAGGGACAGAATTAGAGAATGACACGGGGACAAATTTTTTCCCATCCCCGTGGGAGCTAATTTTCCCGTTCCATCCCCATGAGTTCTTTTCCTGTCCCTGCCCCATTCCTGCACGCTCTGTCCTCAACTGCACAAACCTCAAACACTTTACAATCATAAGTGTTCGAGGCTTGTGCGGTTAAGGCAGAGCTTACAGAAATAGGGCAGGGATGGGGACAGTGACAAAACTCGCGGGGACGGAGAAATTGAGTTCCTGCAGGGATGGAGACAAATTTGTCCCCGTGTCATTCTCTAGACAGAATTATGCAGAAAGAGTAACAGACACTTTTTTGGGGATGGGAATTTCAGTCTCAGGGAGAGATCCAATAGCTTGTTGCTGTAGAATTATAGTGGAGGAAGGTAAGACAGCAGGCCACACTGATAAACGTCCTCTTTTGCCCCAGTATACACCTTTTAAACCTCCAAATGATCCCAAGGTAGTTAAGGTCCTGGAAATAAAAGATTCAAGATAAACAATAGAAATAGAGACAGGTTATGGAGACACTAATGCCTGGGTAGAATGTGTCAAATTTGCACAAACAACAGGGGGGAACAAGTTAGTACAAAAGCAATTGCTATGCATGAGCCTCTGGGTGGCCAATGGCTCAGGTAGTACGCTCCCCCTTGGGGTGGGATACGGAGAACCAAGGAATGCATTGCATGCTGGTGTTGTACCAGGACCTGACCAGATGGAAAAATAAGGCTTGTCAGGTACTCTCAAATGTTCGCTGCACTGCAATTAAAAGACATAAAGGTGCCAACTGTGTGTTCTCTGCAGTTGGTGGGAACCACACAACTTGCATCTCATGGAAAGGTGTAGAGTTCACACATAATCTACTGGAACTGAAGACTTGCATTAATATCTTTTATGTCACAAGCAGGGAGAACCAGAAGGAAGAGAGAATGAGAAGGCACTCTCTAAAGTTAAAAGGGGATAGATTCCGTACAAACGTAAGGAAGTTCTTCTTCATCCAGAGAATGGTAGAAATCTGGAACGCTCTTCTGGAGGCTGTTATAGGGGAAAACACCCTCCAGGGATTCAAGACAAAGTTAGACAAGTTCCTGCTGAACCAGAACGTATGCAGGTAAGACTAGACTCAATTAGGGCACTGGTCTTTGACCTAAGGGCCGCCGCTAGAGTGGACTTCTGGGCATGATGGACCA
Source organism: Geotrypetes seraphini (assembly GCF_902459505.1). NCBI lineage: Eukaryota > Metazoa > Chordata > Amphibia > Gymnophiona > Dermophiidae > Geotrypetes > Geotrypetes seraphini. The sequence continues at coordinate 103,237,775 of NC_047088.1, read as the reverse complement.
CTGGTCTGACCCAGCAGTGGCAATTCTTATGTTCTTACTACTCTGCACTTGGAGTGCCCAAAGCCGACTTGTGGTGGTACTGTGAAGGAAAAATCCTGAGATAATACTTCCTTCGGGGTGGAAGGGTACGTGTGCACTTGTAAAATTGGCTATACCATTTATCCTGGCATCAGGGCCGCCATCAGAAATTTCTGGGCCCCTTACTGAGAAATCCTATTGGGCCCCCCACGCACCCCTTCCCCCCCCCTTCCATGGGCCGAATACACACATACTTTTCTGCTAATGCTCCACTTAAGCCAGTCCCTTAAAATCTTCTCACATCCATTGGGTGATTTGGCATAGAGGAGATATTCATAAAAAGAACGTCCGTCAAGATCTTTACTCATAGACTGTGCCATTTGCTTCAAATCATCTTCCATCATTAATCCAAATTGCACAATTCTTTCTCTGTCTTTGTCCTGAATGATATCTGGCCACATTGCTGGATCCTTCCAGTCAACAAATTTATGAGCAGGCGCGGAGAACGCATTTTTTAAACAAATGTAGTTTATCCTTGTACTCCTTATGTAATTTTAATCATCTATGGATATGTTTGTATGTTTATTGTTCAAATGGTTTTATTTATTTCCCCAAATTTATTTTTGTTATAAGCATTGAAAATATTTGATATTGCGTTGAAATCAAAATCTCAATAAACTTGAAACGAGTGCCCGTGAGATTGTGGGAGGGTTAAATACTCAAAACTTAGAAGAATAACAATTTACTTAAAGTTTTTGCTACGCCAGCTTTCTGGTATCTTTACATACAGTGGCGTACGTAGCATATGTAACACCCGGGGCCCCATCATTTTTTAGCACCCCCCCATCTATAAGAAAAACATGATTTTTAGTAACAAACCACACGTCACACATGAGTACCTAGGAAAAGGCAGCATCTTACATATTGCAGTGAGCAGTACATCAATACACCCATTGTAAAATTAAACAAGCCAGACCAGCACAGATCAATCCTACACCGTCAATCCTAACAGAAAACCATGTCTTTCGAACACACAGAACACAGAAAACACCTTCGCCTAGTATGGAATATGTCATCACAAACTAACCCCTCACTCTTTTACAAAACTGTAGTGTGGATTTTAGCCACAGGTAACAGCCCTGACGCTCATAGAATTCTGAGCATCAGAGCTGCTACCACCACGGCTGGCGCTAAAAAACGCTCCACAGTTTTGTAAAAGGGGGGATAAAATAGAAATACATAGTTTCAACGCTCTAGCTCAGAGGTGCCCAAACTTTTTGAGCTTGTGAGCTACTTTCAAATGACCAAGTCAAAATGATCTACCAACAATAAAATTAAAAAACACAAAGCACACTATACGCTGAGAAAATATTAATTATCATTCCTATTCTGGGTTTTTTTCAAAGAGGTCAAGGCAGATGACTCTATGCATTGTCACCTCAGTAACAACCATACAAAAATAGACAAATATACCCTCCATCCTTTTTATTAAACCACAATAGCAGTTTATAGCGCAGGGAGCTGCGCTGAATGCCCAGCGCTGCTCTTGACGCTCATAGGCTCCCTGCGCTAAAAACCACTATTGCGGTTTAGTAAAAGGGGACCATATTGTAAAATATAGACAGCAGATATAAATTCAGAACTGTGCATAGTAAGTGAAGGGAAGTTTTCATCTCTGGGAATTTACCCAGTTAACTATTAAGTTATTTGGGCAAATTCCTTTGAAAACTGTGGTAATACTGCCTCCACTTTGCTAAATTTAAAATAAAATCATTTTTCCTATCTTTGGTGATTTCATGAGTCTCTGGTTGCACTTTCTTCTTCTGACTGTGCATCCAATCTTTCTTCCCTTCTTTCAGCCTGTATGTTTCCTCTCCTCCACACCTCATTCCCTCCCCCGACTTTTTCTTCCTCTCTTCATGCCCCCTTTCTTTTTTTCTGTTTCTCTTCTTTCCTTCTGTTTCCCTGCATGCCCCCTTTCTTTCTTTCTCCCTGCCATTCCCCAAGCCACTGCCGCTGCCATCGGGGAACAGGACCCACCAATGGATAACAGGCCCCAAAGCCGACGCCGACACATGTTCTCCCTGCTTTGGGCCGACCAGCATTCCTCTCCCCGACGTCAATTCTGCCGTCGGAGAGGAAGTTCCGCCCAGCCAGGCAGCGATTGGCTGGCCCGAACTTCCTCTCCGACTGCAGAATTGACGTCGGGGAGAGGAAGACTGATCGGCCCGATAGATTAGATCGCCAAGACAAAGTGAGTCCTGGGTGATCGACTTACTTTGCCTTGGCGAGCTACTGGCGCCCCTGCCTTAGAACACTGCCTAGGACCCTGGGGGAGCCCGGCCCCCTGTCAGCTCCGGGCCCCTGAATGCAGGACTGGTAGTACTGCCCTGATGGCGGCCCTGCCTGGCATTAAAAAAAAAGCAGCTAGAAGGGAAGAGCAGCCTTAAGGGAGACATTTTGGGAACTTCATTCGATGATGACATACAGTATACACTGTTGCAATAGGGATTCCTAGAGGAGTTCCAGATGAGTTTAAGGCTAGGAACCAGATAGCAGAAGGATTTGAGTCTGCTTTATTTTGGTGGGTTACTATCAATAAAAATGACATACAGTATACACTGATGCAATAAGGGTTCCTAGAGGCGTTCCAGATGAGTTTAAGACTAGGAACCAGATAGCAGAAGGATTTGAGTCTGCTTTATTTTGGTGGGTTACTATCAATAAAAATGTAGATTTGATCAATTATATCTATTACAAGCAACAGAGATTTATTAATTACACCAGAGATGCAATAAAAGGAATAACTGAGCAACTTAATGTAGAATGGCATGGGAAAATAGAGTGATGTTAGACATGATTCTAGCAGAGAAAGAAGGGGGTCTGGGTTATGATGGGGGAAAGTTGTTATACTTTTATTCCCAACACAGCTCCTGATGGAACAATTATTAAAGCTTTGCAGGGATTGACTACATTAGCAGTAGAATTAGCAGAGAATTCAAGGATAGACACCTCATTCATTGGATGGTTAGATTCTTGGTTTGGAAAATGAAAACTGATGGTAGTCTCTATCCTCTTCTCTTTTATGGTAATAGCTGGGGTCTTGACTGCTCTAGGGTGCTGTATTATCCCGTGTGCGAGGGCTAACACAAAGATTAATAGAAACAGCCATTAGCAAACATATGTCATTAAAGCAACCTCAGTCAGTAAACAATCTACTTCTTTTAGAAGAGAAAAAAAGAACAACAAAAAGAGCCACCTGAATATGGAAGCTTAGTAGATGATTTCAAATCATTTTGAAAAGAAATCAAAATCCTGTTATTCAAAAAATTTCTATCCCCACTCTTGTAAATTTCCCTTCAAAGTCTCAACCATGTAAACAGCACCCTAATTTGTAATTTTCCTGGAAATGTCCAGCTATCTTCTTTCGTAATCCGCCTAGAACTGCAAAGTACTGGCGGAATAGAAGTCACTAATGGAATGGAATGGAAATAATGTTATCAGAATTAGAGGAGAAAATGGATGAGCCACCTGAATATGGGAGTCTAATGGAAGTAATGTTATCAGAACTGGAAGCAGCTCATTAAAAGAAAATACTGTAATGCAAAATTAACATGAGTTTTAAAAGAAAATGGGGGGGGGGAATTGTGGGAAATGAAATAACTTTTAGAGTATATATACTAATATATATTTTTCCTAACAGTTTGTATAATGTTAATTATTGCAGATTTCAATATCATATAGAGACAGTTGGGGGGGGGGGGGAGAGAGAGAGGGAAAGGTATTAACAAACTGAGTGAGAAATAGATAACACTTCACAGCTAACTCATTGTTTTAAAGGACATGCTGCCTCAGTATTACAGAATGAAGGCTTTGTTAAAATAACAAATTGAAGGACATAAGAAATGAGCACATGACTGAAGGACTGGGTATGTGAATAACCATATATGGGAAATAATAAATAAGGCTGGGGTTGGGAGGAATAAGAGTTATGGGAGAAATAAACAGAGGCATAGAAAATGGAAGTACAGAAGGTGACATTTGATAGGTTGTAAACTGTCACTGCCCTAACCAATGGGTACACAGACAGGAGGGTCTAGAAATATGTGAAATACATAATTACAGTCAGCTTTGTGTGCCTACCTACTTTGTATGTACAACACCCTTTCTTGCAAGAGAATAATAAAAATAAGTTCAGCTTTGCTGTGAATTTTTCCAGAGTGTCCCGGTGGGGATAGCTTACTTCTCACAGTAAGATAAGGGGCAGGGTGGGCCCAAACAACAGAGATCTATGCACATATCTTGAAAGTCCAAAGTTTTGATGATAAAAGTTCCTGTGCATAAATGGTTTCTGTTCAGGTGATACCTTGTGTGTCATTATCCTGTGACTCTTCTTGGCTCACATTTCAATTTACTTGTTAAAAATCTTTTATTGACGCTGTGGTATTGCACAGCAACAATGGAATGTTTGGAATGTGTTCTGTTCTAAGAAGCTGTCATTGCATAGTAAACTGTAACATCAGACAGCAGGAAGTGTTTAGAAATGATTCTTCCTCATTTTGTGCCTAGTCACGCAAAAATAATTTATTGAACAATAAAACATAGTATGAGAGGTAACAGTGTGGATCAGTTATCTAGAGTGACATCACTATAGAAATTGCTGTAGCAGCATTTAATTTTCAAAAGGGCAACTATAATAAAATGAGGAACATGGTTAAAAAGAAGCTAAAAATAAAGGTTAGGACTTTAAATTAGGCATGGACATTATTTAAAAATACCATCATGGAAGCCCAGAGCAGATGCATTCTACATATTAACAAAGGTGGAAAGAAGAGAAAAAAGCTGACATGGTTATAAGGTGAAGTGAAAGAGGCTATTAGAACCAAAAGAACATCCTTTAAAGAATGAAAAAAAATCTAAACAAAAAAAATGAGTAACATAAGCACTAGCAAGTTAGATGCAAAGCATTGAAAAAGAAGGCTAGAAAAGAATATGAAGAGAAACTTGCCAGAGAGGCATCATAGTAACAATTTTATAGAAAACCTGTGAGTGAATACGTGGGACTATTGGATGATCAAGGAGCAAAAGGGATACTCTGGGAGGATAAGATCATAACAGAGAGACTAAGGGCTAGATTCACAAAGCAAACTGATCGTGTACCGATCAGTTTGCAACCTCTTTGCGACCAGATTTCCCTCCTGCACTATTCACTAAACTCTCCTGCAATCCGCTTGGAATCTGTGCATGCAAATGAGATGAAATGCATGCAAAGTACGCAGGGATGTGATTCACAACACAAAATTTCACATCCGACTGGGCTGGCTGATCAACTGAAAAAGCGACTGCTGGGGACCAGTCAAAAACGTCTTTCCGACTCTGGAAGCCCTGCTCTGCAATCTCTCCTGCCTGCTCTATCCCGAATTGCCACCCTGCTCTGCCCAGATCTCTTGTCTACTGCCTACTCACCCTGAATGCCGCCCTGCTCTGCCCTGCACTGTGAGCCTGTGGTTTTAACCCGCAGGCTTTAAGCGGGTTAAAACCAAGGGCTCAATTAAAAAAATAAAAAATATGCCAGGCTCGGCTTTCTCTGTAAAGTACACCAGTTTCACATTCCCCCTTCTCTCTGCCCTAGAAAAAAAAGAAAGAAAGAAAGAAAAAAAAAAACCTCGGCCGGCCCAGAGGTCCAGCGCATTCGCGGACCATCTACAGATGGTCTGTGCATGCGCTGGGATCGCTATAGAGTGATCCGGGCAGGCAGATGGGGGCGTTCCTCCGATCGCCCCATCTCCATATTGGTGTTTAGAGAATTCATCGGACCTGCCTGGATCGGGCCCGATCAGACAGGTTAGTGAATCTAGCCCTAAGGCCCTCTTTTACTAAGGTGCACTAATCGATTTAGGGTATGCTAATTCGATTAACGCGTGCTAATTGGTTAGTAAAAGAGAGGGTAAATGAACTCTTTGGTCATTAAGGAAGAAGATGTAAGAGATCTACCTAAATCAGAAATGGTTTTCAAGAGTGATGATGAAGAGGAATTGAAAGAAATCTCATTGAACCTGGAAGACATACTGAGCCAAATCAACAAGTTAAAGATTGATAAATCACCTGGACTAGATAGTATACATCTCAGAGTATTAAAAGTACTCAAACATGAAATTGCTGATATGCTATTAGTGATCTGTAACCTGTCACTAAAATTGTCTGTAGTTCCTGAAGATTGGAGGGTGGCCAATGTTACCCCGATTTTTAAAAAGGGATCCAGGGTCAGCTTGGTAAACCTCACTTCAGTTCCAGGCAAAACAGTGGAGACACTCGTATTATAAAAAATAAAATAAAATTATAGAATACATAGACAAATAAGGGCTGTGGAGTTGGCACATAAAACCTTTGACTCCAACTTTGACTCCTTTATTTATCTATATAGGTGTTATACTACACTAGTGTTTAAGCCCGTTACATTAACGGGTGCTAGAATAGATGTCTGTCTGTCTTCCTTTCTTTCTGTCTCTCTCCCTGCCCTGTCTATCTTTCTTTCTTTCTTTCTCCCTCCCGCTGTCTATCTTTATTTCTTTATTTCTATCTTTTTTTCTTTGCGCTCTCCCTGCCCAGACCCTCACTGAATAGCCCGTTACATTAACGGGTGCTAGAATATATGTGTGTGTGTCTGTCTTTATTTCTTTCTCTCTCTGTCTCCTTAGCCGCTTTCTGTATTTCTGTCTGTCTTTCTGTCTTTCTTTTGGCTGTCCACCACCACCCCTTGCATGCTCCCCCTGTCCATTTTCCCTTCCTTTGACCTCCCCTGTGTCCACCACCACCCCTTCACTGCTCCCCTTATCCAGCAGCAGCCCTTCTCCCTTTGTTTTACCTCCCCCCTGTCCATCAGCACCTCTTTCTGCTCCCCCTATCCAGGAGTAGGCCTCCCTTCCTTTTTTCCCCCCCTGTCCATCAGGACCTTCTGAAAGCTTGCTTGGCAATCTGAGTGGTATGGCTTTAAGGCGGTTTTTGGCCACCTCCAGTATAGTTATATTAGAGAGAACCTGGGCACCATCCATGGAGGAGAGCTGATTGGCAGAGAGAAAAAGTTCCGTTAGGTTCTCCAGATGTCTCATGTCTTCAAATCTCAGATTTAAGCAATCACCTCACATACATAACTGGCTCAAATTGCAACTTCCACTTCTGCTGGCATCTTTGTCTTGGGGGTGGCTCCTCCCTGGTGCTTTCAGGCCTTTCCCGGGGCACGTTAACCAGCGCTAATGTGCACGAGTGGCTCCAGCACTGGCTTCTCCACCCGGACCCTGGGCACACACCGCGCTCCGCCCCTTAGCTACCTGGAAGTACCGGGCTTCACTTGCCTGCTCCCAGTAGCCCAAGAGAGAGGGCGGGAGGAGGGGGGGGAGTGGCTGCCGTGGTGATCTGGCCAACTCCCTTGCCGGAGTTATTTTTCAGTTTAAAGGTGCCGCCGCGGCTCCTCTTAACGATCCCCGCCTGCATTAGAAGTCTTCTCTGAAGCAGGTGCGGCTGTGACAGGAGCCACGGCGGCACCTTTAAACTGAAAAAATAACTCTGGCAAGGGAGCCGGCCAACTGGCAGTTCAAGTCGGAGCTTTGGTCTGGCCTGCTCCCTGCTCGCCTTGCCGTATTGTATTTTTTTAGTTGAAAGACACGGCGGCGGCTCCTCTCATGATCCCCACCTGCGTCTGAAATCCGACGCAGGAGGGGATCGTGAGAGGAGCCACCGCCGCATCTTTCAACTAAAAAATACAATACGGCAAGGAGCAGCAGGGAGCAGGCCAGACCGAAAAACAGCAAGGAGCAGCAGGGAGCAAGCCAGACCGAAAAACAGAACCCTAAGCCGTGCAAGCGCACACCTACCTGCGGGTCCCTACAGCTCACGGAAAACCGGCGCACGCAGAGGGAGTGCACATGCGCGGCTTAGAGTTTTATTATATTAGATGCAAGGTATTCTTTTTAGGATTTTGGTTTAATTTATGTTCATCTTTTTGGTCAGCTATTATGGATTTGGCATTTGTGTTCTTTGTGTGTGACCGAGATATTCTGTTAGCATGATTTTGTTTGCAGCATTTTGTAGTAATTTGGCTTATCTTGATAGTGGAGGAAATATTTGTGAGGGGGAGGGGAGATGGGGATTTTGTTGATCTTTGTTCTGTATTTGTGATTTATAAAATGACAGTAGTGTAGAACATTGTTTATTTTAGGCTTTAATAAAATTATTTCAATATAAAATCAAAACTATTTGAGGATTGTGTGGATGAGATCAGACAGAGTTTGTGGGAATGGGGATGAGGACAAACATTATTTCCAGTCATTCTCTAGGTGCCACTTTTAATAATATAATATTGGTTGGCAGGTAGAAAGCAAAGGGTAGGAGTGAAGGGTCACTACTCGGACTGGAGGAGGGTCATGAGTGGAGTTCTGCAGGGATCGGTGCTCGGACCGCTGCTGTTCAATGTATTTATAAATGATCTAGAAACAGGGACAAAGTGCGAAGTTATAAAATTTGCAGACGACAAACTATTTAGTAGAGTTAGGACTAAAGAGGACTGCAAAGCTTTACAAAGGGACCTGAACAAACTAGGAGAGTGGGCGAATAAATGGCAGATGAACTTTAATGCAGAGAAATGTAAAGTCTTGCATGTACGAAACAGAAACCCGATGCACAGCTATACAATGGGAAGGCTGGTAATGGGGGAAAGTATCCTAGAAAAGGACTTAGGGGTACTGGTGGACAAAACAATGAAGCCATCGGCACAGTGCGCAGCGACCTCTAAGAAGGCAAACAGAATGCTAGGTATTATCAAGAAAGGTATTACAACCAGAACGAAGGAAGTTATCCTGCCATTGTATCGGGCAATGGTGCGCCCACATCTGGAGTATTGCGTCCAATATTGGTTGCCGTACCTTAAGAAGGATATGGCGATACTTGAGAGGGAACAGAAAAGAGCGACAAGATTGACAAAAGGTATGGAAAACCTTTCATATGCTGAAAGATTGGAGAAGCTGGGGCTCTTTTCCCTGGAGAAGCGGAGGCTTAGAGGGGACATGATAGTAACTTACACGATCATGAAGGGCATAGAGAAAGTGGAGAGGGACAGATTCTTCAAACTTTTGAAAACCACAAGAATGGAATTCTTGTAGTTTTGGAAAAGTTTTGGAAAAGTTGAGAGGGGACAGATTCAGAACCAATACTAGGAAGTTCTTCTTCACCCAAAGGGTGGTGGACACCTGGAATGTGCTCCCAGAGGGTGTGATAGGACAGAGTACGGTATTAGGTTTCAAGAAGGGATTAGATGATTTCCTGAAGGAAAAGGGGATTGAAGGGTATAGATAGAGAATTACTATACAGGTCCTGGACCTGATGGGCCGCCGCATGAGCGGACTGCTGGGTGTGATGGACCTCTGGTCTGATCCAGCAGAGGCACTGCTTATGTTCTTATGCTTATGTTTAAATATAATAAAAATATAATACATGTCCTCCTCAGGGACTAGGGCATATGTTTGCAGTCGATGCAAGGAGCTTTAAAGCCTGAAACAGCAAGTCCGGCTGCTGGAAGAAACTGTGATAGAACTAGAAGAACTCCTCACCATGAAAGAAGAAAACCGCAAGCAGGAGAAGTTGCTAGGGGAGTCCAGTACCAGCGAAGTGATCGAGGAATTGGAGAGATTCATCGAGGAAGCCCCCAGGGTTTGGTGCAGTACCAGCGAAGTGATCGAGGAATTGGAGAGATTCATCGAGGAAGCCCACCAGCAACATGTGGAGGTCCCAGGGTTGGAGATAAGGGCCCGACCAACTTCCAAGGAAAAGGGCCAAGGTGATATGGAAGGAGGCTCCACTACAATGGACGAGGAGACCGAAGCGGAGGTAGAGGATGACCACACACTTGGCGTAAATGGGAGCCCGTATAAAGAAGCACCGCAGAAGGAGGAAGTCAGGTCCTACACCAGGGATACGGACCTACGACCCCCTAAGAACCCCCAAATAGAGAAGATAGGGATCATCGTTGGAGATTCAATCATACGCAATGTGGACAGTCACATCGCAGGAGGAAGAGAAGATAGACTGGTCACCTGCCTGTCTGGTGCAAGAGTGAAGGATGTGTCCAGCAGGATCACTAGGATCATTGATAACACAGGAGGAGAGGATACTGCTGTGCTTATCCACGTGGGAACCAACGATGTGAGTGGACGGAAGTATGACAGGGAAGAACTGAAGGATCAACTCTGCTCACTCGGAAGAAAACTGAAGGTCAGGGAGGTGAAAGTGGCCTTCTCCGAGATCCTCCCAGTACCGAGAGCGGATGGAAAAAAACAGGATGAACTGCGAGCAATGAACGCCTGGATGAGACGATGGTGCGATGAGGAGGGGTTCGACTTTATGCGCAACTGGACAGCATTCTGGGGTAATGGCAGATACTATAGAAAGGACGGCCTACATCTCACCAAGCGAGGAGCAAGAGTCTTGGCTGAAAACATGAAGAAGACCATTGAGAGGGCTTTAAACTAAGGACCAGAGGAGAGCCGACAATCGACAACCAGTCGATGACCCGGGCATCAGTAGATCCCAAAGAAGGAACTACAAGCAACTCTGCTCAGATAAAGGGAAAGAGCATGCTGAAATCGAAAGTAACAGAGAAAAAGCGCAAATAGATACAAAAAGGGATGTGAAGACTAAAAAGTTCTGGAAGGTACCACCAAGGGAACTCAATTGTATGCACACAAATGTGCAAAGGAACTCAAATGTATGTACACGAATGCCAGAAGCTTGAGAAACAAAATGGGGGAACTGGAGGCACTAGCAAAATGAGAAGAACCGGATATCATCGGAATAACAGAAACATGGTGGAACGAGGAAAACGAATGGGACACAGTACTACAGGGATACAAACTATACAGAAGAGATAGAATAGGTCAAAAAGGGGGAGGTATTGCCCTGTATGTCCAAGAAGGAGTAGAGTCTATCAGAGAAGGAAAGACGAAAGGAAAAGAAAAATTGGAATCCCTCTGGATAAAGATTCCTAGGCAAAATGAAGCAGACATAAAAATAGGCCTCTACTATCGACCCCCAGGACAGACGGAAGAAACAGACGTAGAAATGATAGAGGAAATCAACTATGGATGTAGAACAGGTAATGTAACTATCATCGGAGACTTCAACTTTCCGGGGATAAACTGGAACCGAGGAACCTCAAACTGCAGCAGGGAATCAATGTTCCTGGAAATGATAGGGGACTGCTTCCTAGAACAAATGGTGGGAGAACCAACAAGAGGAACTGCAACCTTGGACTTGGTCCTAAATGGCATAACTGGAAGGACAACAGATGTAGAGGTCACAGTCCCGTTGGGGACGAGCGATCACAGCGTGATCAATTTTAAAATTGGCATCGGGAAGGGGAAACGAACCAAGACTCAAACCACAACCTTTAACTACAGAAAAGGGAAATACGACAGCATGAGAGCCATGGTTAAAAAACGGCTCAAAAACAGGACAGCCAAAATCAAAACGGTCGATCAAGCATGGTCCCTACTAAAAAATACCATCACCGAAGCGCAGAATCTCTACATTCCGCAGATATCCAAAGGAAGGAAAAATAAGAACAAAGGAGAACCAGCTTGGCTAACTAAAGAGGTGAAGGATGCAGTATGGGAAAAGAAGAACTCGTTTAAAAAATGGAAACGAGAACAGACAACGGAGGCCTGGAACAGTCACAAGGTTGACCAGAAGAAGTGTCACAAGGCAGTAAGAGACGCTAAAAAGGCCTATGAGGAAAAGATAGCACAAGAAGCCAAAAACTTCAAGCCCTTTTTTAGATCCATAAAAGGGAAAATATCAGCAAAGTAGGCAGTAGGCCCTCTCGACGACCAAGGAAGAAAAGGGTGCATTAAGGAAGACAAACAGATTGCAGATAGGCTAAACTCATTCTTTGCATCTGTCTTTACCAAGAAGGACACTGCATCAATACCCAAAACAGGGAAAGTATTCAAGGGAGAAATAGAGGAAAACCTCACCACTGTGAATGTGGATTTGGACATGATATACTATCAGATCGACAAACTAAAAAGTGACAAATCCCCTGGACCAGATGGAATTCATCCGAGAGTGCTAAAGGAGCTTAAGGTAGAAATCGGAGAACTATTACAATCCCTAGCTAACTTGTCAATCAGAACCGGGTGAATACCAGACGTCTTAACAGGAGGAGAGCGCGGCGCTACACATTCTATCTTTGGCCGGTGCAGGAGGAAGCAGGCCCGGCGAAGACAGCGGCGGGAGGGAGAGAGGAGAAGCCGGAGTGAAGCAGGAGGCAGCGGCAGGCAGCGAGCGGTAGCGTGGGGGAGCGTGAGGGAGCTCCGCCCACCCCCAATGCGTCACCGCCAGCGTCACCACCAGAGCGCCGGACTCCCCCTTAACAGGAGGAGAGTCAACGGCGCACAGCCGTTTGGCGCGCGGCGAAGGCGAGCGGTAAAGGCGCTTGCCTTAGCAAGAGCGCCTTTGCAAAGGAGCCTGCAGAAGGAGCCAGGAAGCTGGGCCGACTAACAGGGAGCCCAAATACGTAAGTTACATTCCGGTTATTGTTCTTTTGTTTATTATTACCTAGCCACACAGCACACACCGAGACAAACACTCTCAAACAGCTCAACAGTACCAACACAACCAAGACCAACAATCAACAGGAGGACTGCTATCAAGAGGACAGGACACACACAATTGAGAAGGAGAACAAGTCATGAGCGCCCATGGAAGCCAGAAGATGAGCTTTCCAGTCTTCTGCACCGGCTGCAACATGTATGACTACCTCCCCTCGGGGACTAGGGCATACATTTGCAGCCGATGCGAGGAGCTGGACAGCCTGAAACTGCAAGTTCGGCTGCTGGAGGGAACTGTGATGGAACTCGAAGAACTCCTTGCCAGGAAGGAGGAAAACTGCATGCAGGAGAAGTTGCTAAGGGAGCCCGATACCAGCGAAGGGATCGTGGAATTAGAAAGATTTATCGAGGAAGCCCACCAGCAACACGTAGAGATCCCAGGGCTGGAAAGCTGTACCCAGGATACCCAGACAGAAGGCCTGGAAGAGAGGAGAGAAGACATCCATGCAAACACAGAAAAAACTGAAGATGAGGTAGGAGACATCCACACACCAGGAGAAAGGGAGAGAACACAGGAAGACGTCCTCCCATCTGAAGAGCCGAAAACTATTTCAAGAGTAGCACTGGAGGAAGAAGACTGGCCTTATACCATAGATGTGAACTTACGACCCCCGAGAAACCCCTGAATAAAGAAGATGGGGATCATCGTAGGTGACTCCATTATACGTCACGTGGACAGCCACATCGCAGGAGGAAGAGAGGACAGAATCGTCACCTGTCTGCCTGGAGCAAGAGTGAAGGATGTGGCCAACAGGATCTCCAGGATCATAGACAGCGCAGGGGGAGAGGATACTGCTGTGCTCATTCACGTGGGAACAAATGATGTGAGCGGACGGAAGTATGACAGGGAAGAGATGAAGGGCCAGCTCCGCTCACTTGGAAGACAGCTGAAGATCAGGGAGGTGAAGGTGGCCTTCTCCGAGATCCTCCCAGTACCAAGAGCGGATGGAAAGAGACAAGGGGAATTGCAAGCTATTAACGCCTGGATGAGACGATGGTGCGAAGAAGAAGGCTTTGACTTCGTGCGCAACTGGACGGCGTTCTGGGGAAAAAGCAAGTACTACAGAAAGGATGGACTACACCTCAACAAGGAAGGAGCAAGAGTATTTGCAGGCAACATGAAGAAGGCCATCGAGAAGGCTTTAAACTAACAAATAGGGGAAAGCCGACAGTCGACCACCAGTCGATGGCACGGACGACAGGATGCCCCGATGAAGAAACCATGGGCTACTACTCATACACAGGAGGGGACGACCTCACAGCAAATAAGGAAGACAAGGCAGGAAGGGACAACTCAGACACAGGAGGGGATGACCGTACAGCAAACAAGGGAGACAACACTGGAGCGGTTAAGGAAACCGTGAAAGAAACAGTAGAGACAGTAAAGAGTAGGAAGTCCAAAAAGGTAACACGAAGAGAACTCAAATGTATGTATACGAATGCTAGAAGTCTAGGAAACAAAATGGGGGAACTAGAGACATTAGCAAGACATGATAAGTTGGAAATCATTTGCATAACAGAAACATGGTGGAATGAAGAAAACAAATGGGACACAGTGCTACAGGGATACAAACTATATAGAAGAGATCGAGTAGGGCAGAAAGGTGGAGGTATTGCCCTATATGTTCAGGAAGGAGTAGAATCTGTTGAAGTGGCTACGACGGAAATGAAAGAGAAGCTAGAGTCCCTCTGGATCAAGATTCTTGGCCAAAACAGCGCAGACACAAAAATTGGCCTTTACTATCGTCCCCCAGGACAGGTGGAGGAAACTGACTCAGAAATGATAGAGGAAATCAAACAAGAATGCAAGACGGGCAATGTAATAATATTGGGAGACTTCAATTTCCCGAGGATAGACTGGAAACTAGGAACCTCCAACTGCGGCAAGGAGGCCAAGTTCCTGGAGGCGCTAGGGGATTGCTTCCTGGAACAAATGGTAAAAGAGCCGACAAGAGGCAACGCCACCCTGGACTTGGTACTAAATGGCCTCACGGGTCCGACAAAAGAAGTAGAAGTTACGGTACCGCTGAGGACGAGCGATCACAATGTGATCAGCTTTAAGCTTGACATCGGGAATAGAAAACATGCCAAAACCTTAACCAAAACCTTAAACTTTAAAAAGGGCAAATACGATCACATGAGAGCCATGGTGAAAAAACGATTCAAGAAAAAGGTGGACAAACTTGAAACGGTAGACCAGGCATGGTCCCTACTGAAAAATACTATCACAGAAGCACAAAATCTCCACATTCCGAGGATCTCCAAAGAGGGGAGAACAAAAGGTAAGGGAGAACCGGCATGGCTTACCAGACAGGTGAGGGAAGCCATAAAAGAAAAGAAGGACTCTTTCAAAAAATGGAAACACATGAAAACAACCGAAGCATGGAAAAAACATAAAGATGATCAGAAGAAATGTCACAAGGCGGTGAGGGATGCCAAAAAGGACTATGAGGAAAAAATAGCGCAAGAGGCCAAAAACTTCAAACCCTTCTTTAGATACGTGAAAGGGAAAAAACCCACAAAAGAGGCGGTGGGACCCCTGGACGACCAGGGAAGAAAAGGGTACATCAAAGAAGATAAACAAATTGCAGACAAACTAAATTCCTTCTTTGCGTCCGTCTTTACGGAGGAGGATACCGCAAAAATACCAGAAGCAGTGAAAGTGTTTAGTGGAGTAATAGAAGACAGCCTCACCACAGTTGAAGTGGAGTTGGACCAGATATACTACCAGATCGACAAACTTAAAAGTGACAAATCCCCTGGACCGGATGGAATTCACCCGAGAGTTTTAAAGGAATTGAAGGTTGAAATCGGAGAGCTATTGCAAAAACTTGCCAATCTGACAATCAGAACTGGACAGATACCAGATGACTGGAAGATAGCGAACGTTACGCCAATTTTCAAAAAAGGATCGAGAGGGGAACCGGGCAACTACAGACCTGTGAGCCTTACGTCTGTCCCTGGAAAGATGGTTGAAGCACTGATCAAGGATAGCATAGTCCGGCACCTAGATACACACGACTTGATGAAACCCAGTCAACATGGGTTCAGGAAAGGGAAATCATGTTTAACGAATTTATTTCAATTTTTTGAGACCGTGAACAAGCAAATTGATAGTAGAATGCCGGTGGACGTGTGCCCCAGGGCTCGGTTCTTGGGCCAATCCTATTTAATATTTACATCAATGACCTGGAAGAAGGAGTATCCAGTGAGATCATTAAGTTTGCAGACGACACAAAGCTATGCTGGGCAATCAGATCGCAGGAGGATAGCGAGGAACTCCAGAGCGACTTGTATCAGTTAGAGAAATGGGCAGAGCAATGGCAGATGAAGTTCAACGTGGAGAAATGCAAAGTAATGCATTTAGGTAGTAAGAATAAGGAACACGAGTATAGAATGTCAGGCGCAACTCTGGGTAAGAGCGAACAAGAAAAGGACCTGGGTGTACTGATAGATAGGACCCTGAAGCCGTCGGCACAATGCGTGGCAGCGGCAAAGAAAGCAAACAGAATGTTAGGCATGATAAAGAAAGGAATCACGAGTAGATTGGAGAAAGTCATAATGCCGCTTTATAGAGCAATGGTCAGACCACACTTGGAATACTGTGTCCAACATTGGTCTCCCAACCTAAAGAAGGATATAAAACTGCTGGAGAGGGTGCAGAGACGAGCAACGAAGCTAATAAGAGGTATGGAGAACTTGGAATATGAGGAACGACTCAAGAAACTGGGACTGTTCTCCCTTGAGAAGAGGAGGCTGCGAGGGGACATGATCGAGACGTTCAAAATGCTGAAAGGCATCGATAAAATAGAGCAGGAAAATAAATTATTTACATTGTCCAACGCGACACGGACAAGAGGACATGGTTTGAAGCTAAGGTGGGACAAGTCCAGGACAAATGCCAGGAAGTTCTGCTTTACACAGCGAGTGGTAGACGCCTGGAATGCTCTCCCAAAGGAGGTTATTAAGGAATCCACTGTGCTAGGATTCAAAGGCAAATTAGATGCACATCTCCTTACGAGAGGCATAGAGGGATATGGGTGACTAAAACTACATCAGGTGTATACCTGACTGGGCCTCCGCGTGTGCGGATCGCCGGACTCGATGGACCATGGGTCTGATCCGGAGATGGCAGTTCTTATGTTCTTATGTTCTTATGTCTTGAAGATAGCGAATGTCATCCCAATCTTCAAAAAAGGATAGAGAGGAGAACCGGGCAACTATAAACCTGCGAGTCTTATGTCGGTTCCAGGGAAGATGGTTGAAGAACTAATAAAGGATAGCATAGTGCAACACCTGGAAAATCACGACCTGATGAGAGCTAGTCAATACGGCTTCAGGAAGGGGAAGTCATGTTTGACGAATTTACTTCAATTTTTTGAGGAGGTGAGCAAACAAATCGATAACGGTGAACCGGTGGGTATAATATACTTGGACTTCCAGAAAGCATTCGACAAGGTTCCACATGCAAGGCTTCTGAAGAAACTACAAAGCCATGGAATAGAAGGGGATATACTAAGATGGATAGGCGGATGGCTGGAAAACAGATTGCAGAGGATGGGCATAAATGGGGAGTTCTCGGATTGGGAAAAAGTGACAAGCGGTGTGCCCCAAGGTTCAGTTCTTGGGCCAATCTTGTTCAATATCTTCATAAACGACTTAGAAGAAGAAACAACAAGTAATTTAATCAAGTTTGCGGATGACACAAAACTGTGTAGGGCAGTTGGGCCACAAAAGGACAGAGAAGAACTCCAGATAGATTTGAACCAGCTAGAGAAATGGGCGGAAAAGTGGCAGATGAAGTTTAATATAGATAAATGCAAAGTGATGCACCTGGGTAAGAAAAACAAGGAACATGAATACAAAATGTTAGGTGCAGCATTGGGAAACAGCGAGCAAGAAAGGGATCTGGGGGTACTGATAGACAAGACCCTGAAGCCGTCGGCTCAATGCGCAGTGGCGGCAAAGAAAGCAAGCAGGATGTTGGGCATGATAAAGAAGGGAATCAAGAGTAGATCGGCGGACGTCATAATGCCGCTTTACAGAGCAATGGTCAGACCACACTTGGAATACTATATCCAACATTGGTCTCCCTACCTGAAGAAGGATATAACCCTGTTAGAGAAGGTGCAGAGGCGAGCCACGAAGCTAGTAAAAGGCATCAAGAATTTGGGCTACAATGAACGCCTCGGAAAACTGGGATTGTTCACCCTCGAGAAGAGAAGGCTGCGAGGGGATATGATAGAGACTTTCAAAATACTAAAAGGATTCATAAGAACATAAGCAATGCCTCTGCCGGGTCAGACCTGAGGTCCATCGTACCCCGCAGTCCGCTCACGCGGCGGCCCAACAGGTCCAGGACCTGTGCAGTAATCCTCTATCTATACCCCTCTATCCCCTTTTCCAACAGGAAATTGTCCAATCCTTTCTTAAACCCCAGTACCGTACTCTGCCCTATTACGTCCTCTGGAAGCGCATTCCAGGTGTCCACCACCGGCTGAGTAAAGAAAAACTTCCTAGCATTCGACAAAATAGAGCAAGAAATAACGTTATTTATATTGTCAAATGTGACTTGGACAAGGGGTCATGGACTGAAACTGAGGGGCAACAGGCCCAGGACAAATAATCAGAAAGTTCTGTTTCACACAGCGAGTGGTGGACGCTTGTAATGTTCTCAAGGAGGAGGTTGTGTCGGAGACCACCATTCCAGGATTCAAGGGCAAGTTGGATGCACACCTTCTTGCAAAACACATTACAAAAAGGTCTTCAGCAGGGTACATCGGGATTGGCCTCCACGTGTGCGGGTTGCCGGACTGGATGGACCTAGGGTCTGATCCGGTGAAGGCATTTCTTATGTTCTTATCAAATAACTTTATATCAAAATTTATTCTAAAAGTAAAACATATCCTGAAAATATGGGTTAATCATATTATTATCTGTAAAATAAGAAATTTGCATGATCTTCATTTAACTCTATTAGGAGTCCGAGTAGGCACATTTTCACTGAATCCAACTCAAGTAACCTAAAAATTGTTTCCAACTCCACAACCCTGAGACAAACATGGTTTAATGGGGCAGAGTCAACATGGGTTCTGCCAAGGGAGGACTTGTCTCACCAATTTGCTTGGTTAAAGGTGAGCTGGTTGATGTAGTGCAGGGGTAGGCAATTCCAGTCCTCGAGAGCAGATCCAGGTCAGGTTTTCAGGATATCCACAATATATATTCATGAGATAGATTTGCATCTCAAGGAGGCAGTGCGTACAAATCCATCTCGTACATATTCATTGTGGATATCCTGAAAACCTGACTTGGATCCGGCTTTCGAGGACCAGAATTGCCTACCCCTGATGTATTGTACCTAGATTTTCAGAAAGCTTTTGAAAAAGTTCCTCATGAGAAGCTCCTAAGAAAATTAAAAAGCCAGAAGGTAATGTTGTGTTGTGGATTAAGAATTGGTCACAAGATAGAAAAAAAGAAGGTTGGGTTAAATGGACATTTTTTTTTCAATGAAAGAGGGTAAAAAGTGGAGTTCTGCAGGAATCTGTACTGGAACCAGTGCTATTTAAGATACTTATAAATGAACTGGAAATTGGAACACCATGTGAGGTGATTAAATTTGCAGATGACACAAAATTATTCAAAAATTGTCAAAACACACGAGGACTATGAAAAATTGCAGGAAGACCTTAGGAAATTGAAAGACTTGGCATCCAAATGGCAGCTTAAATTTAATGTGGACAGCTGCAAAGTGATGCACATGAGGAAGAATAATCCAACTCATAGTTACCTAATATTAAGGTCCACCCTAGCAGCCAGCAACCAAGGAAAAAATCAATGTCATTGTAGACATTTCATTGAAATCTTCTGCCCTGCATGCGGCTGTGGCCAAAAAAGTAAACAGGATGCTAGGAATTATTAGGAAAGGGATGGCAAATAAGACTGAGAATATTATAAATGCCTCTATATCACTCCGTGGTGCATCCTCACATTACATACATTACATTACATTAGGGATTTCTATTCCGCCTGTGCCTTGCGGTTCTAGGCGGATTACAATATAGAAAATATCTGGGCAGTTCCAGTAGAATTACATTTCAGGATAAGGGTAAGTTACAGGAACAGTAAAGGATTATGATACTTCAATTTCACAGAAGATAATACATATCACAGAAGATAATATATATAACAGAAGATAATACATATCACAGAAGATAATACATGTCAACTGAATCAAGTTAAATCGGGTGTAGTGTAAAAGAGTTACAGTACATTCTGGATCACAGACAAAGAGAACTATAGGTGGGTGTTTCCAAAGGCGTTGATTGGGGGCTTATTGGGTGGTGGTTAGAGTGATGGGAGATATTTTTTGAACAGTAGTGTTTTTATTTCTTTACGGAACTCTTTTATGTCTGCACAGTTCTTCAACCGCCGGTCCGCAAACAAAATCTTGCCGGTCCGCGAAGGATTCGGTCCCCGCCGCAACGAAAGGCCGGCGTCAGCTGACTTGCAACTTCCTGTTGTAGTCGCTGTGCCGGGACTCCTGCCTTCGCCGGGACTCCTGCCTTCCACCGCGTTTGCCTCCTGCCTTGTCTCCGCACCTCCAGACCAGCAGCGGCAGCTGTGTATGCTTTTAACTTCGGCACAGAGCTGCCCCTAATCAATAGTTTAGCGCGGTTTCATAAGGCAGCCTCGGGGCCTTTGCTAGGCCGGCCCACATCGCACCATCGAAGCGGGCCGGCTATCAAAGGCCCCGAGGCTGCCTCATGAAACCGCGCTAAACTATTGATTAGGGGCAGCTCTGTGCCGAAGTTAAAAGCATACAGAGCTGCCGCTGCTGGTCTGAACTCTTGGGCCGCTGAAGGAGGGCAAAAAGCAGCTGTCCTGGAGGTTTCCCTTCCTCTCGCCTTTACAGGTTCCTTTTTTCCACCTTTTTTTTTTTCCTTCAAACGGCAACGGGCCCCAGCATCGACATCAATCAAGTAAGTTCCACTGTCAATCAAGCGGTTCTGCTCGGCCAAAGCTTCCCCTGTGACATGAGCCACCCTCAGGGGAAAGAAAGTGACCCACAAAGGTGAGGGGAAGGGGGGCAGATGATGGAAGTTGGGAGGGGGGGGGAGAGAGAGAGAGAGAGAAGGGGCAGATGATGGAATGGAGGAGATGAGAGAGAGAGAGAAGGGGACAGATGATGGAAGTGAGAAGAAGGGAGAGAGAGCAGAAGGCAGATGGATGTCAGTTGAGAAGGGAGAGCAGATGCTGAATGGAAGTGGGGAAAGAACACATACTGGATGGAAGGAGGAGATAAATAAAGGGGGAAGAAAATAGTAAGATAATGGAGGGGTGAGGGAAAGGGGTGACAAGCTGTGTGTAGACACAGTGAAAAGAGGGAAACGGGACTAAATAGTAAGAAAGAATTTAATTTAGATGGAGGCAGAAAATAGAGAAGGAAGACCAGAGAAGAAAAGGGAAGAGAGAGCAGAGAATGATCAGATCTGAGTGGAGGAAATGAGAAGAGAGATATGCTAAAAACCACAGGGGGGAGGGAAGGATAGAGATGCCAGACCATGAGGGGAACAGAAGGAAGATGATGGATGCTAGACCAAATTGGGGGGTGGGGGGGGGGGCAGGAGGAGAGATGGCAGGGAAAGACAGACAGTGAATGGAAGGGGCAGATGCTGGACTGAAGAGACAGAGAAGGTTATCATGCTGCTGTACCGGGCCATGGTACGCCCTCACCTGGAGTACTGCGTCCAGCACTGGTACTTTAAGAAGGACACGGTACTACTCGAAAGGATCCAGAGAAGAGCAACTAAAATGGTTAAGGGGCTGGAGGAGTTGCCGTACAGCGAAAGATTAGAGAAACTGGGCCTCTTCTCCCTTGAGCAGAGGAGATTGAGAGGGGACATGATAGAAACATTCAAGGTACTGAAGGGAATAGACTTAGTAGCTAAGGCAGGGAGAATGAGAGGGCACTCTCTAAAGTTGAAAGGGGATAGATTCCATACAAACGTAAGGAAGTTCTGTGGTAGAAAGCAACATATTTATTTGGCTCATAACTTGCTGGCGCCCGATATTTTTAGCTCACAGTGAAAAAAGTTTGCTCACAACACCCGCCCGCTTAGAGGGAACACTGGTTGAGAGGTGGGTAGGTGAAAAGGTTCTGTGTTCTCCTTCTTCTGGGTGAGAGGTAGTAGTGAAAACGGTTGTTTAGGTAACTGGGTGCCGTGCCGTGGGTTACTTTGAAAATGAGACAGTAGAGTTTGAATTGTGTTCTTGCTTTTATTGGTAGCCAGTGAGATTCTAAGTATGCATTGGTAATGTGGTCGTGTTTGCTGAGTGAGTATATGAGTCTGAGGGCTGTGTTCTGGATGGTCTGTAGTTTTTTTATTGTGTTGGTAGGGCAAGGTAAGTAAAGGCTGTTGCAGTAGTCAGTGGCGTACCTAGGGTATGTGGCACCCGGGGCCCATCATTTTTTGACACCCCCCCCCCCCCCCCTCATGGAAAAATTTATTTATTTTTTTTTTTTGCAATAACCATGAAATGGAATAAATGGTCAGAATAGAAACAGGCAGTGAAAATTTTCTTTTATTGAACCTCATTTATGTAACCATTATTCCAAACATAACATAACATAAATTATGTCGGAATTGTCATGACATCAGAAGTACATATGGAGTAGTTGCAGGTGATGCTTGGGACAGTTCTGATTATGTTAGTTTGGTTTTATGTGTTTTTTGAATAGAAGGGTTTTTATTTCTTTTTTTAAGGTTTTGTAGTTTGTGGTCGAGGTCAATAGGTTGTAGAGTTGGGGGTCAAGTGTTGCAGCTCGAATGGCTAGGAGGTTGTCGAACAGTTTTTTTCTTTTGACGTTTTTGGTTGGAGGGTGTGTGAATGGTGCGTGAGTTCTCCTATGTCTGTTTGAAGTGGATTGAATTATTTAGCTGAAGAAATTAGTTACCCCCCCATTCCACACACATTAATTCTCTTCCATTTTTGTTCCCATTATAAAAAAACACTGATAAGTTCCCAGGAAAAAAATACATTAAAATAAGAAGTGAAAACAAAGGCCCCTACAGATGAGAACATAACATAAGAATAGCCTAACTGGGTCACACCAATGGTCCATCATGCCCAGTAGCCCATTCTCATGGTAGCCAATAGTGCTGCCCGATTCAGAGAAAAATATTTCATTCGATTCGATTCACCCTGTTGAATCGATTTTTCGATTAGATTCACTGTTAATGACACCGCTTTTTAAGTTTAAACAAAGTATAACAATAAATTTCACAACAACAATAAATTTCACAAAGTACTTAAAAAAAAAAAATCACATTTTTCCATTAAAGCAGTTCTGGAGACATTTGCTTGAACAGTCTTTTTTCCCAGTCCATAAGCAAGCAATATGAAAAAGATTTCCTTAATTATCTACTCAAACATTTTTGCTATTTACTTTCATTGTACCTAGACTATTATTCAGTAGAAAAAATTTAGTTTGTTCAATCAAGCAGAACATTCACTCATAGAAGTCCAATGTCCACACAGGATTTGATTGAACAAACCATATTTTTTCTACTGAATAATAGTTTAGGTATACTGAATAGCAAAAATGTTAAAGCCACACAGAAAAGCAGTAAAAGTCAATAGGTTCTCCAAGTGGGAACAACCTGATGTCTCAGCACTTGAGGAAAAGACCACGTAATAATGTTTATAAGATAAATCATATAAATGATTATACTGAAGCAGGGTGTCCTCAGCGTGAGAGGTAAGCGAGAGGAGAGAATTCTCCAGTGCTTTACACAATAAGGCTCCTCTGCCTGCAGTGCACACCATCATAGGACACCTCAGGTGTGCTCAAATTAATCAATGTGATAAATTAAACAGTGATAAACAATTGGTCAATCACAAGAGTGCAAGATCAAACAGGTTGTTCCCACTCAGAGAACCTATTGACTTTACTGCTTTTCTGTGTGAGTAGATAATTAAGCAAATTTCTGATAGCCTACAGAACTGATTCTCACCTTCCATCCCCAGCCCCCAAGACTTACCAGACCCCCCCTGCCGATGCATTTACTTACTGCCTGAACTGGATATTAAATCGTGGGGAAGAGAGGAGAAATGCGGGGAAAGAGCCAGCCAAAACTAGTATTTGTTGCTGCTGAGTGCACCAATCCAGGGCAAGCAGACGCTTCCCCCATGTCTTAATAACAGACAATGGACTTTTCCTCCAGGAATTTGTCCAAACCTTTCTTAAAACCAGCTACGCTATCTACTTTTAACATAACTTCTGGCCACTTCATTTTTAAGCTTAGATCTTTCCTTCCAAACAGAGACCTTGCTAGATGTCAAATACAGCACAAGGTAACTTCACATGGACTTAACTGTGCAGGAAATGAATCTCCTCATACACCCACCATATAGTGCAAAAATGTGCAAAGGTCTGTTTTTTTCTTTCGATCACTACATAGCCTAATGCCACACAAGCAGCGCTGTTACAAACATATTCTGAAGGTCAATGCTAAGGTTGACAAAGTTTCCTTCCTTGGACCAGAAGGAGATACTGACAAACCACTGGAAGAGATTCTAAAACAACTACCCAGAAATAACACCCAAAGACCCACTCAGTGTGTGAACCAGTTGAGTGGAGTGGACTAACTGGGGGTGGAAATGGGCCCAGAGTTTGCTCAGCAGAATTTCCCAGACTACCTCTTCCTCTCAACACACTGACATGCTACCACCACCACCAACACTAGGAACACCTCACCGAGTATGCCAGCAATGCTTATAAACTTTATAAAACACATTATTATATTTTCTTATAAAGCATATATTTTAACTGAACTCAGCCTTGCCATTCACAAAAATAGAAAAGTTCCCATTTCAAGCTGTCTCATGTACACTTTTCAAATCTAACATATTGTAATCACAAAACAGAAAATAAAATTATTTTTTCTACCTTTTGTTCTCTGATCAATATTCAAATCTTGTTGGTCCCAGGCTCTTGTTGTCTTGCTTGCCAGGGTCTCCTTTCTCCGTGCTAACCATCCGTCTGCCATCTCTGTTCTCCCCTTCCGTTTCCCTTCCCTCTCCCGGAGATCTGGCATCTTTCCTTTTTTTTGTCTCCATCCACAGATTCACCTTTTCTCAACTCCCCACCACCCCAGGATCCACCATCTCTCCCTTTCTGTTCCCAACTATCCTCCTATCCAGTATCTCTATCCCCCCTCCACACCATCCCCTGTTTCCAAGTTCTCTCCCTTTCTGTTCCTTCCCTCCCTAAATCCCATTATGCACCATCTCTCTCCCACTCCTCTGTTTTTAGACCCATTATTTCTAACCCCCAAAGTCTGGCATATGCACGTATCTTTGAACCCCCCCTTCCCTCTCTCCCTCTGTGTACTTTTACACCAGGACCCCCCTCCCCCGAAGGTCTGTCCCCCCTCAGAAGGGCTACACCCCACCCCTGAAGACCTGCACCCCCCGAAGGACTTTACCTCCCACCCGAAGGTCTGTCCCCCTCTGAACGCCTAAACCCCACCCCTTAAGGCCTGCACCCTCCCCGAAGGATTGTACCCCCCACCCGAAGGTCTGTCCCCCCCTGAAGGCCTGCACCCATCCCGAAGGCCTGCACCCACCCCGAATGCCTGCACCCACCCCGAAGGCCTGCACCCACCCCGAAGGCCTGCACCCCCGAAGGCCTGTCCCCCCCCCTTGAAGGCCTGACCCCCCCTTGAAGGCCTGCCTGCTTGTCCCCCCTTGAAGGCCTATCCCCCCTTAAAGGTCTGCCTGTCCCACCCCCTTGTAGGCCTGTCCCCCCCTTAAAGGTCTGCCTGTCCCACCCCCTTGTAGGCCTGTCCCCCCCTTGAAGGCCTGACCCCCCCTTGAAGGCCTGCCTGCTTGTCCCCCCTTGAAGGCCTGTCCCCCCCTTGAAGGTTGGCACCCCCCCAAAGGCCTGCACCCCCTTGAAGGCCTGTCCCACCCCCTTGTAGGCCTGTCCCCCCCTTGAAGGCCTGCCTGCTTGTCCCCCCTTGAAGGCCTGTCCCCCCCCTTGAAGGCCTGCACCCCCCCTTGAAGGTTGGCACCCCCCCAAAGGCCTGCACCCCCTTGAAGGCCTGTCCCACCCCCTTGTAGGCCTGTCCCCCCCTTGAAGGCCTGCCTGCCTGTCCCCCCCTTGAAGGCCTGCACCCCCTTGAAGGTCTGCACCCCCCCCGAAGGCCTGCACCCCCCCGAAGGCCTGTCCCCCCACTTGAAGGCCTGCCTGCCTGTCCCCCCCTTGAAGGCCTGCACCCCCTTGAAGGTCGGCACCCCCCCTGAAGGCATGCACCCCCCCTGAAGGCCTGTCCCCCCTTGAAGGCCTGTCCCCCCCCTTGTAGGCCTGCACCCCCTTGTAGGCCTGTCCCCCCCCCCCTTGTAGGCCTGTCCCCCCCTTGAAGGCCTGCCTGCCTGTCCCCCCCTTGAAGGCCTGCACCCCCTTGAAGGTCTGCACCCCCCCCGAAGACCTGCACCCCCCCTTGAAGGCCTGCCTGCCTGCCTGTCACCCCCCTCCCCCTTGAAAGTCTGCCTGCCCGCCCGCCCGCCCCACCCTGAAGGCCTGATGCCCCGACCCACCCCGAAGGACCATTCGCCCCCCTGGCCTCCCCGCACTACCTATGAAGCAGCCGCAGCAGGATCGCGACGTCAGCTATCTTTGCGCTGCTTAGGAGCTGCTTCCTGCGCCGGGCTACCTTAAGCTACTGCCCCCCCCACGCCCGAAGGACCGCTCGCCCCACTGACCTTCCAGCACACCTATGAAGCAGCCCGCAGCAGGATCGCGACGTCAGCAATCCCTCAGCTGCTTGGGCGCTGCTTCCTGCGCCGCGGTCCCGCCCCCTCCTCTGACGTCAGAGGAGGGACGGGACCGCGGCGCAGGAAGCAGCGCCCAAGCAGCTGAGGGATTGCTGACGTCGCGATCCTGCTGCGGGCTGCTTCATAGGTGTGCTGGAAGGTCAGTGGGGCGAGCGGTCCTTCGGGCGTGGGAGGGGACTGAGCGGCAAGGCCGGGAACACCCCCTCAGGGCTGGTACCCGGGGTGGCCCGCCCCCCCCGCCCCCCCCTAGGTACGCCACTGGCAGTAGTCTACAATACTTAGCACAAGGGATTGGACAATGATCCTGAATTGGTCTTTATTAAAGAATTTTCTGATTTTTCTTAGATTTCGCATTGTGAAGAATGCTTTTTGGGTGATTTTATGGATTTGTGTTTGCATTGTGCAGCATCTGTCTAAATGTATACCTAGGATTTTGAGGGAGCTCTGTATTGGGTACTTGATTGAGTTTACTTCCAGTTCAGTTAGGGATGGTTTTTTGTCCTTCTCTAGTAGTAGGAATTTAGTTTTGTCTGAGTTCAGCTTCAACTTATGATTTGTCATCCATTTTTCTACTGTTTCCAATGTGGTTTTCAGGTGTCACAATTCTGGTTGCCATATCTCAAAAAAGATATAGAGGAATTAGAAAAGGTCTAATAAAGAGTGATCAAAATGATAAAGGGGATGGAACTCCTCTTGTATGAGGAAAGATTAAAGAGGTTGGACCTCTTCAGCTTGGAAAAAGAGATGGTTGAGGAGGGATATGATTGAAGTCTACAAAATCCTGAGTAGTGTAGAATGGGTAAGAATGAATTGATTTTTCACCCTTTCAAAAAGTACAATCACCTAGAACAGTCAATTAAATTACATGGGAATACTTTTAAAACAAATAGGAGGAAATATATTTTTTAAATCAAAGAATAGTTAAGCTCTGGAACTTGTTGAGGCTACATCAGTTAGCTTATCTGGGTATAAGAAAGGTCTGGACAAGTTCCTGGAGGAAAAGTTCATAGTCTGTTGTTGAGACAGACTTGAGAGAGGCTATTGCTTGCCTTGGATTGGTGGCTTGGAATGTTGCTGCTATTTGATATACCACCCATTGCAAAATGATGCTACGAAGTGGTTTACAATTATTGCAAAATAAAATTTAAAATGTGTATGTGTGTGTGGGGGGGGGGGGAGAAGAACATAAGAATGGCCTTACTGGGTCAGACCAATGGTCCATCTAGCCCAGTATCTCATATTTGTGGAGGCCATGCCTGGCAAAAACCCAAATAGAAGCAGCATTCCATGTTACCAATCCAGGGTAAGCAGTGGCTTCCCCCATGTCTGTCTCAACAGCAGACTATTAACTTTTCCTCCAGGAACTTGTCCAAACCTTTTTTAAAACCAGCTACATTACCACATCCTCTGGCAATGCGTTCCAGGAAAACAGGACAGGGGTATAGGAAAGGAAAGGGGAAGAAATATCCTTAGGGGACAATAGGAACTAAATTAGGAGCAAGGGGCATTGAATAATTAGATGGAGTCTGTAGGTTATCTGTAATAACCAGGATTTGATCAGTTTCTTACATTTTTATAGGATTCTTCATGTCTAAAGTCCAGGGAAAGAGAATACCACAACTGTAGTCCAACATAACTGATAGCAGAATGTTGTTTAGTATCCAGACATAATTGATTGTGAAAAGGAATAAATAGAATGGCCATTTACTAAGTACAAGGCCCACACTAGAGTATTGGGAATCAATTGCTTAGAAATATAATCAATTGCTCAGGGGGAAAGTCCCTTAAATATAAAGGAGATGATTTTGTGTTTAATTCATACAAAGATGGGAAACCTCCACTTAAATGTGTATGCCTGCCATTTTGCAGACCTGCACATATACATGCCACTAAGGAATAACAGAGGCCTCCATCCTTATTTATATTCACACTGGGGGGGGGGGGGGGAGAATAAGCACCAGGGAATAAAGGAGGGGGAACCCCTTTAATCTTTCCTGTTAAGGTAAGGGCTTGACAATACCAGAAGAGCAGCTGTAAATCCTGACATATGGAGGTATTCATGTGCATTCCCATTCTGAAATGGGGGATACAGTACGTGTGTAGATTAGTTCCTCCCAAGCCCTGCCCAAACCACACCCTCTTACAATCTGCAGGTAGCAGAGAAAGACATGTATAAATGCTGGATTTCCAAAATTGATGTTTACATGTACACATATAAATAATACATAGGATCTCTACACAGGGATTTAAAAGGAAGCCACAAAGGCTATTTAGGAGAATGACCTCCTAAATAGAGAATGACATGGGGACAAATTTGTCCCCATCCCCATGGGATCTATCTCTATCCCTGTCCCATCCCTACAAGCTCTGTCCTCATCTGCTCAAGCCTTAGACACTTTAAAATCATAAGTGTTTGAGGCTTGTGCAGATGAGGTCAGAGTTTGCAGGGATGGGATGGGAATCAAGGTCAATTTAGAAAGCAGCTAGATATGTAAATGGAATTGCATGTTTAAATTGCATACACAGGCAAATAGGAATTTTAGAAAGCCATTATCTGCATACATAAAGTCATATGAAAAAATTAGCACACCCCATTAAATATTCATTTGTTTCTTAAGAAATGTAAACATATCGATGTCAAATCTTTTTTTATTTATCTCTGGCAAAGAAAGTGATGTAATTGCAGGTAAACAACAAAATTTTCCTAGATTTACTCATGAAACAAAAGATATCCACAAAAATGTGCATTCTAACTGAGGAATAAATTAGGACACCCCCACATATCCTCCCACTTAAAGTGGCTCAAATCACACACAGATATATCACATCAGGTGCACATGATTAGAACATTATTACTCGGCATTTTGAAGGAGGCTTGTCTACTTAAATCTCAGACATTAGTTTGGTGTGCTCATGATTGCTGCGATGAGAGTGAATACCATGGTGAGATCAAAAGAGCTGTCTGAGGCCATCAGAAAGAAGATTGTCTGGTAAGGTATTTAAAAAGATCTCAAAAGTATTTGACATTAGCTATTCCATGGTCTGGAAAATAGTGTACAAGTGGATGAATTTCCAAACTGTCACATGCCTGGGTCTGGCTGTCCAAACAAGTTGACCCCAAGAGCAGCCCGCAAGATGCTAAAAGAAATCTCCAAAACCCCTAAAATGTCAACATGAGACCTCAAGAAACTAAATTGTTAAATTGTGGATTGTCATTTGTACCATCAAAAAAATTTGATTTTTTTCAATTTAACATAGACCTCGAGAAATTCATCAGGAATCTTCAAATAAAAATCTTTTTTCATGGGAGTGAATTTGTTGATCATTCTATATTGTCTCCTCATTCAAACTGGTATCCTCCAGGCCCTTTAGATAACACCTTAAACATCTTTAGGAATAAGGTGTTAAAAGAAATTAAATCTAGTAAGTTAGAACAAATGGATGGATTTAATAATTTAAATAAAGAATTGAGATTGGCCTTAAAAAATCTGGTAGAAGATGATTCAATCATAATACGAAAAGCCGATAAAGGAGGCGCAGTTGTAGTTTTAAATAAGAGTGAATATATGAATGAAGCATTTAGACAACTTAGTGACTCTACTGTTTATAAAAAAATTAAGTTAGATCCAACTAAGAGACTACAAAATGTCATCAGGAAATTAACTGATAAAGGATGTAAAGATGGTTACTTAACCAAAAGAGATGTTAGATTTTTGAACAAACCACACCCGATTATACCAACTTTGTATTTTTTACCAAAAATTCACAAAGATTTACATCATCCGCCAGGTCGACCAATCATCTCCTCTAGAAATTCATTACTGGAACCCCTCAGCAAATTTGTTGACTTTTTTCTTCAAAATGCAGTTATGCAAAGTGATTCATATATCAAAGATACTGCTCATTTTTTACGACTGTTAGACAATATTCATTTAAATTCTTCATGCATCATGGTTACATTGGACGTTGTTTCTTTATATACTTCCATTCCCCAAAGTGCGGCAGTTCAGATTGTGAAAGATACATTAGAAAATCTTCCTAGACCTTTGTTGATTCCATTTGAATTTCTTACCAATATCACTAGACTTGCTGTCACTGAAAATTTTTTCATGTTCAACAATGAGCTTTATTTACAAACATCAGGTGTAGCGATGGGGGCAGCGTTTGCACCATCCATCGCTAACCTATATATGAGTAATTTTGAAAAAGAATGGGTGCAGCACTCCCCTTTCACAGAAAAAATTTTGTGCTGGTATCGCTTTATTGACGATATTTTCATGTTGTGGGGTGGAACCCTTTCTGAGTTAAATGAATTTTATTTTTGGTTGGGTACTTGTGATACACATATCCAATTTACCTTAAAATCTTCAACCAACAATATTCAATTTTTAGACGTGGATATCTTTTTGGATTTGCATAACAACTTTTCTACGAAAGTATATTTCAAACCAACAGACCGTAATACTTTCTTGCAATTTGACAGCAGTCATTCAAGAAAGCTGAAAGAGAGCCTCCCTTTTTCCCAAATGGTCAGAATCAGAAGGAACTGTTCTTCTCTTAGTGACTTTAATACACAATCAAAAGATTTATCATCAAAACTTACAGTAAGAGGATATCCTAAATCTACATTACATCAAGCTAGAAAGCGTGCTAAGTATTTGAATCGTGACCATTTATTGCAACAACTTAAAGGTATCCCTACTCAAGATGAAGATCAACACACATTCATTATGAGATACTGTTCCAAGAGTAAAATAGCTGCTGATATTATCAGAAGAAATTGGGAGATTATTAATTTACACCCTTGTTTTGAGAACAGTAAATTGCGAATTGCTTTTTCTAGAAACCAAAATCTAAAAGAAATCCTTAGTCCTTCGTCTTCTTCATCAAAATGCTCATTTAAAGACATTGTGTTAGGACATTACAAGTGCGGCAGTTGTAATATTTGTCAAATTACCAAAGAATGTAAAGAATTCATCAATCCTCAAGATCAGAAAAGATACACTTTAAGACACTTCACCAACTGTAAAACCAATTTCGTAGTTTATTTAATCATTTGTCCGTGTGACAAAATTTATGTTGGTATGACGTCACGCGATTTAAGAACCCGTATGCGTGAACATAAATCGAATTTAAAGTTGGGTCGGAGCTTTGAAGTGATCGTTGAGCACTGTCAATCAAAAAGCCATTCTTTTTATGATTTATGCTGTTTTGTAATTGATGTAGAACCAAAGTCATCTAGGGGTGGAGACCGCATTGGACGTCTCAAGCAACGTGAATCTAGATGGATATTCAGATTAAATAGTGTGCATCCACACGGTTTGAACTCTAAAGTTGAGTGGTCAAGTTTCATCTAAATCTTATTTCATGGATCTTCTTTAATGTCTGACATTTTACATTTTTCTTTATCTTTTTCTTTTTCTTTTCTCTTTTTCTTTTTTGAATCAGTCATTAGTTTTACAATATATGGAATATCACTTTAAATTTTGCGATGTTCCAAGTGATGCAAATGCGCATGTGCAAGCGTTCTTTTAGATAAAAGCGCCATTTTATGTATGGTTTAATGTGTACTGAATTGATTCTTTGCAGACACAAAGTAAGTTTGTATGACCATATAAGATATTTAATTGACTTAGAATGTTTTTTTTTTTTTTTTTTTTCTAACTGTTCTTATTGTATTTATATTTAAGTGTGCTTCCTGATGAAGCCCCTCTGGGGTGAAACGGGGCCCGTAGAACGATTGAACAAATAGTGAGAAGTTGCATTATGAGTGCTTTTTTCAGCTTTTGAGCTTTTCAGCGTTTCAGCCGTTGGAGTGACTTTAAGATTACGCTATTTTTACCAGCTCGTCAGCTTCTTGAGATAAGTGCTGTTTTTGAGCCATTTTGAATTCAATATATTGTGGCAGCTTTAAGCATTTGCACTTTATTTATTGTGCAATATCCTTTCTATTTCAGGCATAAAGCACTTTATTTTGAAGCACCTTCTATTGAAGCACTTTCACCTAAGCACTCAGCACTTTCACTTAAGGCTTCTACATATACAAAGAAGCAGATAAGTAACGTTTTTTGCACTTTATTAAGTCTTTTGGTAATCACCATTGTTAAGAAATAAGTCTCATTCTAAGATTAGAAAAAGATTAAAAGATTAAAAGATTAAAATTGTATAAAAAACATTTATGAAAAAATTAAAAAATTAAAATCTTTTATAAAGGAGGTTTTTGATCAATGAAAGACAACCATATGCCACAAAAATATAGGGAGAAAACATATATGTTCCCTATGTGGTAAAATCTGAGATCTTTTCCTCCTGATAGGTAATATTCTAAATATCAACTTGTTGTACTACTTGCAGGTAACTCTCCACCAAGTATTTGCTGACATGTCCAATCAGAGCTGTAATTAAAAAAAATTAAATTAAATTAAAAAAAAAAAATAATAAAAAATATATATATATAGAATCGTGCTGAATTGTATGTGTAATGTTTAATTAGAACCAATTAGAATCAACTAAGAGCTGTTACTTGCCAATTATAAGTGCCAATTAATCAATTAAGTTTTGCACTCAAATTGGCTGTGCACACTGATTTGCCCGCTTATCTTAAGGAGCCATATACAAAATTTGGGAGTTAGTGTGCAGAAAAGACCACTTTTTAATGCAGCCTAGTAAATGGATCCCTAAATAACTAGCTTAAGTGCATATGCACCTATATAATTGGTTATTCTAGTATTGTATAAAAGAAAGAAGCTACCTATGTTCCTTTATAGAACAGGCTTCTACCAATTGCCTTCTATGTGCCCAATTATAGACATCCAGTTATAGACTTACACTCCACCTGGTTTAAATAATTTGTATAAGTCAGCCTCAGATACAGCAGGCCTGAGATATCCAGATAGGTATATCCACTAGCACTGATTCATGTGCATACTTTATTGTTTCGTATGTATCCGATTTTTGATCTGAAGGGAAACCAGACGATTCATATGGATACTTTAAAAAAATGTGCCAGATAACTTTATCAAGATATCATTCAGATATCTTTATGCAGATATCATTGTGGGAATAATTCTACAAAAGTGGTCTAAACACAAAAAAGGTGCCTAAGTCAGCAGGGCTGGTTTTAGACACTGTGAGGCCCAGGGCAGAAATTAAGAAGGGGGCCCCCTTCCCCCTGTGATCGTCCCACCATTACTATCACACATAATACAACTTTAATTTAATTCTTTATGGTTGGGGAGGCAACACGTCAATAAAGGTACAATAGGGTCATTTTTGATCACAGCAGGAAAGGACCCTACTGTTTCTCTGAAAAATGTGGTAACTTACTTCAATTGAAAGCTTACACCTTATTTTCCATTTTTTATTTATATTTAATTTATGTTTGTAATATGTTGGGTTTTTTAATTTACACCTGCTTTTTAAAAATATTTTCCACAGTACAAGAGGACACAAGTCATTGTTTCTCTTTCTGTGATGTTGCATTGTATAGTGTCTGGCTTCTTAAGGTTCCATTTAATTTTCATCTGCATATGCTGTATTTTTATCTATTTAACATTTAGAGTGGAATAACACAGCTATGACACTACTTTATCCTAAATTAAAAAATAAAATTATTTTTTCTACCTGTGTGGTCTGGTGTTTTAATTTTTCTAATCGTGTTAATTCCAGTCTCCAGTTTCTGTCTTCCTCTGTCTTCTCTGAACTCTGTCTTGCCAGGGTTTCCTGTCAATTTGTCATTCTTCTTCTCTCTTCTCCTGTCTTCTTCACTTCCTCCATTATATCTATCTCCAGCACTGATCTTTTCCTTTTAGTTTCTTCCATTTATTTTTCTGCCTCTCTGTCTAGATTTCATTACTATTACCCAGTCTTCAATTGCCTTCTTTTTACTATAATCACAACATTAATGCACTGGAATAATCTAGTTGTATTTTAAAATCCATTAATTTATTTTCACCTATTGGATGTATTACACTTGTTTACTACATCTATCTTAAGGTCTCAATCTCTTTCCCTCACCCTGAACCATACCTTCCTCATATTTCTCAGAATTTCACTAACTCTGTCGTTTCCTCCTTCCATCCAGTGTCTGATTGTGTAAACCACACAGAAAAAGTAGTATATTAAGTTCCATCCCCTTTATCCTCCTTCCTCTCTCTCCCTTCCAACTAGCATCTCCTCCTGCCATCCACTGTTTCCCCTCTCTCTCTCTCCCCTCTTCCATTCAGTGTCACCCCTTTTCCATCCCATATCTCTTTTCCCCCTCCATCCAGAATCTCCTCTTTCTCCCCCTTCTTCTCCACTACAGCTATCGAGGATCTTCTCTGTCTCTCCCGCTTTTAAGCACCCACAATACATCTTCTCTATTTCTTCCCCATCTATCATGCCCTTTGTCTCTCATCCCAGCATTACCCTGCCTATCCTTCCTCCCCCCCCATTCAGCATCACCTGTCTATCTTCTAATATACCTGTCCCACTCATTTTTCCTTTCCCCCATCATGACCCTGGCATGTGGCATCCCCTGCAGGCAATGGCGTACCTAGGGTATGTGGCACCCGGGGCCCATCATTTTTTGACACACACCCCCCCTCATGTAAAAAAATATTTTTTGTAATGACCATGAAACGGAATAAATGGTCAGAATAGAAACAGGCAGTGAAAATTTTTTTTTATTGAACCTCATATATTACATTACATTACAAGCAGCGCTGTTACAAACATATTCTGAAGGTCAATGCTAAGGTTAACAAAGTTTCATTCCTTGGACCAGAAGGAGATACTGACAAACCACTGGAAGAGATCCCAAAACAACTACCCAGGAACAACACCCAAAGACCCACTCAGTGTGTGAACCAGTTGAGTGGAGTGGACTAATTAGGGGGTGGAAATGGGCCCGAAGTTTGCTCAGCAGAATTTCCCAGACCACCTCTTCCTCTCAACACATTGACACGCTGCCACCACCACCACCATTAGGAACATCTCACCGGGTAGGCCAGCAATGCTTATAAACTTTATAAAACACATTATTATATTTTCTTATAAAGCACATATTTTAACTGAACTCTCTGACATCCTCAGCCTTGCCATTCACAAAAATAGAAGGAAGAAAAGTTCCCATTTCCTGCTGTCTCATGTCCCCGGCCTATACAATATTTTTCTTCTGCAGACCCTTCAAAAGTCTGACCAAATCCTCGTTTCACTTGCATTATAAAGTACTGAGGATGCCATCTCTCCCCAATCCCAGGTCCTAAAATCTAAGACAGTAACCATTATTCCAAACATAACATAACATAAATTATGTCTGAATTGTCATGACATCAGAAGTACATATGGAGTAGTTGCAGGTGATGCTTGGGACAGTTCTGATTGTGTTAATTCGGTTTTATGTGTTTTTTGAATAAAAGGGTTTTTATTTCTTTTTTGTAGGTTTTGTAGTCTGTGGTCAAGGTCAATAGGTTGTAGAGTTGGGGGTCGAGTGTTGCAGCTCGAATGACTAGGAGGTTGTTGAACAGTTTTTTTCTTTTGACATTTTTGGTTGGAGGGTGTGTGAATGATACGTGAGTTCTCCTATGTCTGGTTGAGGTGGGTTGAATTATTTAGCTGAAGAAATTAGTTACCCCCAAATTCCACACACATTAATTCTCTTCCATTTTTGTTCCCATTATAAAAAAACACTGATAAGTTCCCTGAAAAAAAATACATTAAAATAAGAAGTGAAAACAAAGGTCCCTACAGATGAGAACATAACATAAGAATAGCCTAACTGGGTCAGACCAATGGTCCATCATGCCCAGTAGCCCATTCTCATGGTAGCCAATCCAGGTCACTAATACCTGCTCAAAATCCAAAGAATAGCAACATTCCATGCTACCGATCCAGGGCAAGCAGACACTTCCCCCTTGTCTTAATAACAAATGGACTTTTCCTCCAGGAATTTGTTCAAATCTTTCTTAAAACCAGCTACACTATCTGCTTTTACCATAACTTCTAGCCACTTCATTTTTAAGTTTAGATCTTTCCTTCCAAACAGAGACCTTGCTAGATGTCAAATACAGCACAAGGTAACTTCACACAGACTTAGTTGTGCAGGAAATGTTTTTTTCTTTCGATCACTACATAGCCTAATGCTACACAAGCAGCGCTGTTACATATTCTGAAGGTCAATGCTAAGGTTAACAAAGTTTCCTTCCTTCAACCACAAGGAGATACTGACAAACTACTGGAAGAGATCCCAAAACAACTACCCAGGCACAACACCCAAAGACCCACTCAGTGTGTGAACCAGTTGAGTGGAGTGGACTAACTGGGGGGTGAAAATGGGCCTGGGGTTTGCTCAGCAGAATTTCCCAGACCACCTCTTCCTCTCAACACATTGACACGCTGCCTCCACCACTAGGAACATCTCACCGGGTAGGCCAGCAATGCTTATAAATTTTATAAAACACATTATTATATTTTCTTATAAAGCACATATTTTAACTGAACTCTGACATCCTCATCCTTTCCATTCACAAAAATAGAAGGAAGAAAAGTTCCCATTAGCCCAGGACAAGCAGGCATGATATTCTCATATGTGGGTGACGTCATCTACGGAGCCCCGATGCGGAAGCATTTTCAAGCAAACTTGATTGAAGATTTAAGTTTGCTCTGCTGCTCCACGCATGCGTGCCTTCCTGCTCCACTAGGGGGTGCATCCCCTCGTGGTCTCCAGTTCAAAATTTTCCGCTGAGCCTAGAAGTCATGTTTTTTCTGGCTCTGCCCCAACTGCCTTCTAGCACCGCAATTTTTCTTGTTTTTCATCGTTTAAGTCGCTGTGCGCGAAATTTTTTCTTCTTCAACTTGATTCATGCTTCGTTTGACCGACCCGGAGGCTTCCAGGTCCCCGTGGCCACGTGGCTACTCGAGCCGCGGCCACTTTCGATTCTATGTCCCGGCCTTTGACCGGCTTTAAAAAGTGCACCCGGTGCGAGCGGCTTCTTTCCATCACAGACCCGCATCGCCGGTGCATCCTCTGCCTGGGGGCCGCTCATCCAACCGACTCCTGTCCCCAGTGCGCTACTTTCCAGAACCGGGCCCTCCGTCAAAGGAAAGCCCGCATGGCGGATCTTTTCGCCCCAGACCAACCTTCTACCTCGGCCTCGAGGACGGCCCCGGCCTTGACCTCGGCCACGAATACCTCGGCATCGCCTCGAGACTCGACTCCGAAGTCCTCGGGACAACAGAAAACCTCGGCTCCGGGTAAGTCCTCTCTTCCCTCTTCAGGTTCTGTACCAGCGAAGAAACCAACCTCGGGGACAATGGCGACGCATGACGGAAGTCCCATGCTTACAGCCCCAACGAAGCTCTCCAAGCCTTCGGGCCGTGCCTCCACCACACGGGAATACTCTGATACGAGGTCGCCCCCGGTGGAGTGCACCGAGGCAGGGGACATGCCTTCGATGCTGTCCGTGCCCGTCTTCCAGGACTTACTCCGAGCAATGATCTCGTCGGAGCTGTCCGCTGCAATGGCCCATCTACAACCGGCCTCTGCCTCGACCTCGACTCCGCATGTGCCAGACCAGCCTGAGCCTCGCGTCAAGCCACCTCGGGGAAAAGTGCGCAAACTTCGCCGCATCTCATCCTCCTCGGACTCCTCGCCGAGGCACCCGAGGCGCTCTCCCTCCACAGACCGCCACAGGGCAAAACGGCGGGCTAAACCAACAGAAACCTCGAACCGCCGTACCTCTAAGAAGGCCTGGGGTTCCCCCACTCTACGAGGCCATTCACCTACACCTCGTACGGGACCGCTGAAGGTGGCAGAGTTATCACTCTCCAACCCACGCATCCTCCGAACTCCCCCTCGGACCGGGGCTCCGATCCGAGGTTTCGGGCTTTCACCAAGGGAGTCCGGGTCGAGGTCACCGATTCGACATCGATCGGTACCCCGAACCACGGCATCGTCTCTGAGGGGCTCCTCGAGACGTCGGAGATCCACGACCCCGGAACACTTTCACAGTACTTCCCCGGTCTCGGAGCTTGGATCGGAGCAGGAACCTTGCTACTCGAGGGAAGCCTCCCCTTCCTTCTCCACCCGACGGAGGTCTCGTTCACCGACCCCCCACGGGGCCTCGGGAACATCCCGACCATCCTTCTCACGCTTTGTCCAGGACATGGGCCACGCTTTGAATTTAGACTCCAGATACTCTAAAGAGTACCTAGCGGAACTGGATATGCCATCACTACCCAGAGAGTCCCTTCACTTACCGCCTAACCCGATACTCCAACAGGCTCTCTTCAGGAACCTAGAGACCCCCTATATGGTCACAGCCGTGCCCTCCAAAATGGAGGCCAAGTACCGTACAGTACCCTTTCCGGGATTTGAACAACCACAGCTCTCCCACCAGTCGCTGTTAGTAGAATCCTCCTTAAAAAAGGCTCACCCCTCCCGGGTCTCAGCAGCGGTCCCCCCAGGCCGAGAAGGCCGAACCCTAGACAAGTTCGGCAGGAGACTATATCAAAATGCGATGATGGCCTCTAGGGTGCAAAGCTACACTTTCACCTTCACATCCTACCTCAAACACCTCATTGGACTACTGAGAGCCTTTGAGACTGACCTACCGGCCTCCCGCCAAGGAGCCTTTAGCCTACTTTAGGAATCCCTCTCCAACCTACGCCTCCATCTATTCCACGCGGCCTACGATGGCTTCGAACTCTCCTCCAGAGAGGCAGCCTTTGCTATCGCCATGCGCCGACTAGCTTGGCTATGCCTGGTCGACATGGACCCCAACTTACAGGACCGGTTGGCTAACCTCCCCTGCGTGGGAAAAGAACTATTCGATGACACTATCGAGGCGGCTACAAAACGCCTCTCCAAACACGAACGCTCGTTTGCCTCCCTCGTCCGACAAAAGCCCAAACCGCCCGCGTCCAGGCCGTATAGGGCCCCTCCGCGCTGCTACCCACAAAAATCCACTCCTGCCTTCTCGCGGCCTCCACCCAAGCGTCCGCATGCCCACCACCGGGCCATGCCCAAGTCCCAACCGCCTGCGACTACCAAACCATCCCCGTCCTTTTGACGGGATACGCGGAAGGGGGCGGGCCCCCTCCCGCCATAGTCCCAGGCCTCCTTCCCATCGGGGGTCGCCTCAAAGCCTTTTACCCTCGCTGGGAACAAGTCACGTCGGACGCATGGGTCCTTGGCGTGATCTCATCAGGATACTCTCTCAACTTTCGGACCATTCCTCCGGAAAACCCCCCAAGGAATTGCCCTCCCAACCGGACGCAGCTACCCCTACTCCTCTCCGAAGCTCGAGACCTGCTTCGCCTGAGAGCAGTGGAGGAGGTTCCCCCCGACCAACGGAGGAAGGGCTTCTACTCCCGTTACTTCCTGGTACCGAAAAAAACGGGAGGCTTACGCCCAATACTAGACGAATGTCCCAGTGCACCCCGCTCACCTCAAGTTCTTGCGTTTTCAGGTAGGGGACTGGCACCTACAATACCGTGTCCTTCCCTTCGGCCTAGCATCGTCACCTCGGGTCTTCACCAAGTGCCTCGTGGTGGTCGCAGCAACCTTACGCTCCCAGGGCCTCCAGGTATTCCCCTACCTGGACGACTGGCTGATCAAAGCCCCGTCCAGGGAAGCGGTTATCTCAGCGACCCAACAGACTATTACCTACCTACAAAGTCTGGGGTTCGAGATAAACTTCCCAAAATCCCAACTATGCCCCTCCCAGTCCCTACAGTTCATCGGGGCCACGCTGGACACGGTTCGCCTCCGTTCCTTCCTCCCCCCTCCGCGTCTAGAGGCGTTAGTAAGCCTGAGTCGAAGGTTTTCCCTGCTGACCTCGGTATCAGCTCGGCAGATGATGACTCTTCTGGGCCACATGGCCTCCACCGTCCACGTCACACCCTTCGCCCGCCTCCATCTGAGAATTCCTCAATGGACCCTGGCCTCTCAATGGCGTCAAGACTGGGACCCGATCGACCGCCCCGTGACAGTGACGCCTTCTTTGCAACGATCGCTCCGCTGGTGGGCCGACTCTTCAAATCTTTCCAAAGGTTTGTTCCTACTCACCCCACCCCACAGCAAGATACTCACCACGGACTCGTCGGAGTACGCTTGGGGAGCCCATCTGGACGGCCTACGCACTCAAGGGATGTGGTCAGCAGAAGACCGTCGCTGCCACATCAACGTGCTAGAGCTTCGGGCCATCTATCTCGCAACTGTAGCTTTTCAACATCTGCTCCACGACCGAGTGGTTCTCATCCGAACCGACAACCAGGTAGCAATGTACTACGTAAACAAACAAGGGGGAACAGGGTCTTGGTCCCTTTGCCGGGAAGCCCTGCACCTCTGGAAATGGGCAATCTCCAACAACACCTTCCTTCGAGCGGTGTACATACAAG
Source organism: Geotrypetes seraphini (assembly GCF_902459505.1). Taxonomy (NCBI): domain Eukaryota; kingdom Metazoa; phylum Chordata; class Amphibia; order Gymnophiona; family Dermophiidae; genus Geotrypetes; species Geotrypetes seraphini. Next base: position 103,196,877 of record NC_047088.1, on the reverse strand, counting down.
GAGAACAAAACTGTCTGGCGGACAGACTCAGCTGCCTCCTCCAGCCACACGAGTGGTCACTGCACTCTCAGATCCTACGACAGGTGTTCGAAAAGTGGGGGACGTCTCAAATAGATCTATTCGCATCCCCCCACAACCACAAGCTGCCTCTCTTCTGCTCCCGGATGTACTCCCCGGACCGGCTCGAGGCCGACGCCTTCCTCCTCGACTGGGAGGGAAGGTTCCTATACGCGTTCCCGCCGTTTCCTCTGATACTGCGGACGCTTGTCCACCTGAAAAAAGTACAAACCACCCTGATCCTGATTGCTCCTCGCTGGCCACGCCAGCCTTGGTTTTCCCTTCTACTTCAACTCAGTGTCAGAGATCCACTGCCTCTGCCTCTGTTTCCCTCTCTACTATCACAGGGTCAGGGTTCGCTGTTACATCCCAATCTTCAATCTCTTCATCTGAATGCTTGGTTTCTCTCCCCCTGACTGCTCTCCCCGTGTCTCAATCAGTCAAGGAGATATTGGAGGCCTCTAGAAAGACCTCGACGAGAACCTGCTACTCCCAAAAGTGGACCAGATTCTCAACCTGGTGCTCCTCCCAGAGCCAGGACCCGGTGTCCGTCCCCGTCCCTCTGGTCCTTGACTATTTACTTCAATTATCTCATTCCGGCCTAAAAACCAACTCCATTCGAGTACACCTCAGTGCGATTGCGGCCTGGAAGGGAAAGCCCTCTCGCTCCATCCCTTAGTCTCTCGCTTCATGAAGGGTCTTCTGAATGTCCACCCTCCTCTCAAACCCCCTCCGGTGGTTTGGGACCTCAACGTGGTTCTGGCTCAACTAATGAAACCTCCATTTGAGCCCCTAGACAAATGCCATCCAAAATTCCTAACTTGGAAGGTAATTTTCCTGCTTGCGCTCACTTCCGCCCGGCGGGTTAGTGAGTTACAGGCTCTGGTAGCGGACCCACCCTTCACGGTATTCCATCACGACAAGGTGGTACTCCGCACCCATCCAAAGTTCTTGCCTAAAGTAGTGTCTGATTTTCACCTCAATCAGTCCATTGTCTTACCTGTGTTTTTTCCCAAGCCCCACTCTCACCCCGGAGAGGTGGCGCTCCATACTCTTGACTGTAAGAGAGCGTTGGCCTTTTACCTCCAACGTACTCAGTCACACCGGAAAGTCCCACAATTGTTTTTGTCCTTTGACTCAAACCGGTTAGGTCACCCAGTCTCCAAGCGCACCTTGTCCAACTGGTTGGCCGACTGCATCTCCTTCTGCTACGCTCAGGCTGGTCTCACACTGCATGGTCGAGTAACAGGACACAAGGTCCGAGCGATGGCAGCCTCCGTAGCGTTTCTCAGGTCCACACCTATTGAGGAAATCTGCAAGGCTGCCACGTGGTCTTCGGTTCATACCTTCACCTCCCACTACTGTCTGGACTCTCTGTCCAGGAGCGATGGCCAGTTCGGCCAATCGGTTTTACGAAATCTATTTGCTTAAATTGCCAACTTCCCTCCATCCCTTTTCAGTCAGCTTGGAGGTCACCCACATGTGAGAATATCATGCCTGCTTGTCCTGGGATAAAGCACAGTTACTTACCGTAACAGGTGTTATCCAGGGACAGCAGGCATATATTCTCACAACCCGCCCACCTCCCCGAGGTTGGCTTCTTTGCTAATTAAGTGAACTGGAGACCACGAGGGGATGCACCCCCTAGTGGAGCAGGAAGGCACGCATGCGTGGAGCAGCAGAGCAAACTTAAATCTTCAATCAAGTTTGTTTGAAAATGCTTCCGCATCGGGGCTCCGTAGATGACGTCACCCACATGTGAGAATATATGCCTGCTGTCCCTGGATAACACCTGTTACGGTAAGTAACTGTGCTTTTCCTGCTGTCTCATGTCCCCGGCCTATACAATATTTTTCTTCTGCAGACCCTTCAAAAGTCTGACCAAATCCTCGTTTCACTTGCATTATAAAGAACTGAGGATGCCATCTCTCCCCAATCCCAGGTCCTAAAGTCTACGACAGTATCACAAACTAGTGCTGCCAGATTCAGGAAAAAAATTTTCGATTCAACCTATTGAATTGGTTTATCGATTCAATTTTAATGCCCAATTGGGTGTTTTTTTCAAACATCCTGGTGGGTTTATTTTATAGCTTTTTCACCCCCCTTTGGCTTCTCCTAATCACACTGGTGCTGTGGTGTAAATAAAATAAAGAAACAAAAAGGACTTTTCCTCTCTCTGTTAAATCCTAGCTCACGTTTGCGGTCTAACACCAGCTCTGGCAGGATACACATTTCAAATCTGACATATTGTAATCACAAAACAGAAAATAAAATTAGTTTTTCTACCTTTTGTTGTCTGGTTATTTTTCAAATCTTGTTGGTCCAATGCTCTGGTTGTCTTCTAATAACTTGCTTGCCAGGGTCTCCTTCTTCCTTCTTTCTGCATGCTAACCATCCATCTGCCATCTCTGTCCTCCCCGTTTCCCTTCCCTCCCCCGGATGTCTGGCATCTTTCCTTTTTTTCATCTCCCTCCACAGATCCACCTTTTCTTAACAACCCTTTCATCCAGCATCTCTCCCTCCTTCCCCACCATCCCAGGGTCCACCATCTCTCTCTTTCTTATCCCAACTACCCTCCTAACCAGTATCTCTATTTCCCCCTCCACAACATCCCTTGTGTCCAACTTCTCTCCCTTTCTGTTCCTACCCTCCCTAAAACCCATGGTCCATCATCTCTCTCCCTCTCCTCTATTTTCATACCCATTATTTCTTCCCACCCAAAGTCCGGCATATGCACGGCTCTTTGAACCCCTCCCCCTTCCCTCCGTGTACTTCTGCACCAGGGCCCCCTCCCCTGAAGGCCTGTCCCCCCCTTAAAGGTCTGCATCCCACCCCTGAAGGCCTCTCCCCCCCTTTAAGGCCTGCACCCCCGAATGCCTGTCCCCTCCTTGAAGGCCTGCACCCCCCCTTGAAGGCCTGTCCCCCCCTTGAAGGCCTGCACCCCCCTCGAAGGCCTGTCCCCCCCCTCGAAGGCCTGCACCGAAGGCCTGTCCCCCCCTTGAAGGCCTGTACCCCCTCTTGAATGCCTGCACCCCCTCTCGAAGGCCTGCACCCCCCTCGAAGGCCTGTTCCCCCCTTGAAGGCCTGCACCTCCCCTTGAAGTCCTGCACCCCCCCTCGAAGGTCTGTCCCCCCATTGAAGGCCTGCACTCCCCTCTTGAAGGCCTGTCTCCCCCCTTGAAGGCCTGCACCCCCCCTTGAATGCCTGTCCCCCCCTTGAAGGCCTGCACCCCCCCTTGAAGGCCTGCACCCCCCCTTGAAGGCCCGCACCCCCCTTGAAGGCCTGCACCCCCCTCGAAGGCCTGCACCCTCCCCCGAAGGCCTGCCTGTCCCCCCCCTTGAAGGCCTGCCTGCCTGTCCCTTCCTTGAAGGCCTGTCCCCCTGAAGGCCTGTCTCCTTCCCACCCCAAGGCCGGCCTGCCTGCCTGCCCGCCCGCCCCACCCTGAAGGCCTGCACCCCCCCTCCTCCGCAGGACCACTCGCCCTCCCACCTCGAAGGACCGCTCATCCGCCCAGCTTGCCTGCACCATTTACCTGAAGCAGCCTGCAGCAAGATCGCGATCCCAGCGATCTTTGTGCTGCTTTGGCTCTGTTTCCTCTGCCGCGGTCCCGCACCTCCTCTGATGTCAGAGGAGGGCGGGACCGTGGTGAAGGAAACAGCCGAAGCAGTGCAAAAATTGCTGGGATCGCGATCTTGCTGCAGGCTGCTTCAGGTAAATGGTGCGGGGAGGAATCCAGATGCGAGACGTCGAGGCTGAACCGGACGCAGGGGGGGGGGTGAACCGGACCGGGAGCACCCCCTCAGGGCTTGGCACCCGGGGCGGACCACCCCCCACGCCCCCCCCTTGGTACGCCACTGCCTGCAGGGCTCACCCAAGTGGGGCTGGCATTTGGAGTAAGCTCAATGCATATGCATGAGACTGATTTGTGTCTCTTGCAAATTCATTAAATCTCTCTTGAGTCAGCTACTCTCGGTCCGGGTTCCAGCTACCTCCCCAACTCTGCCCCAGTAGTTCTGCTGGTAGAGGAAAGAGCTATCACTATGGGAGCAAATGGGCTGTTCCTAACATGCCCACCTGCCAGCCCCAGAGCTTGAGGAGCGCTCGGTGAGCTGCCCATGGTAAGGAGACCCTCCGGTCCTATCTCTTTCCCTCACCCCATTAACAAATTCTCTTCTCCTCTTCTTCCTGGGCCCCACAACTACATGAGGCCCCTGACTGCCTGATGAGGTGAGGTAAGCTTCCCTCCCTTCGACTCACTTGCTGACCTCCTCCTCTATGAAACAGGAAGTTATGCAATGAGGGGAGAAAGGAGAAGGGAAGCCAGCAGTCGCACACACAATGTTAGAGCTTTGCAGCTTAGGTTAAATTTGGATAGAAAATTAAGAGTTAATTCGCCTCTAAAGAAGCATTTGATGTTGAAAACCTGAAATAATTATTATTCCAGGGAAAGGAAAGAGCTCCTGGATTAGGTATTGTAAGCATCTTTGAATAAAAAAGTTTTCAGTTTTATCCTGAATAATGTGAGAGAAGATTCTTGTTTTATATGCAAGGGAAGAGTGTTCCAGAATGAGGGCACTATGACTGAGAAGATGATCTTTCTGGTGGTGTCAGAGAAAATTTCTCGGCTGGAAGGGACATCAAGCAAATCTTGATAATTTGAGCTTAGTGTACAGGTTGAAGTGTAGGGGATTAAATATTTGTCTATAAAAGGCGGGAATATGGTGTTTGATTTTATAGGTGAGAAGTAGAATCTTGAATGTGATGTGGTGTGTGATTGGATGCCAGTGCGTATCACATAGAAGTGGAGTGATATGGTCAAATTTTTTTGCATGGTATATAAGTTTAAGGGCAGTGTTTTGTAAAATTTGTAATCTAAGTTTCTCTTTTTGATTTATATCCTGGTAGAGGGTATTACAGTAATCAATGTTGGAAATGATTAGCGAGTGGATAAGAATATTTAGAGAGGGAGGATCGAGTAGTGATGCAAGAGAACGAGTGAGTTTTAACTTGTAGAAGCATTTACTGACTATCAAGCTGATTTGCTGGTGAAAAGAAAGGTTTTGATCCAAAATGATTCTGAGTATTTTTACCTTAGTGTCTAAATGAACTGGGGTGGAGTCTATCTTGATAGGATCAGCTAAACGATCAGTATCTGAAGCTGGAAACAGTACGCATTTTGGTTTTGTTAATATTTAATGATAGCATATTCTGTTGAAGCCATGAACTAATTTTAACCAGTTTGGAGTTGATTTCTGAGATATCTGATTTATTGCTTGAATTGAGGGGGGTGAAGTAATTGTATATTGTCAGCGTAGGCGAAACAGGTGAATCCTATTGATTGAGCTAGTATAAGAAGGGGAGATAAAAAAATATTGAATAAGAGTGGAGACAGTATGGAGTCTTGAGGGATTCCATGTCACTGAGGCATATTAGATGAGGTGGAGTTGTTAAAACATACTTTGAATTTGCGATCATGAAAAGAGGAATACCAGTTTAGAACTGTACCTGTAATACCTGTAGATTGAAGTCTGTTTAAGAGAAGGTTGTGATCGACTGTGTCAAAAGCTGCTGTGAGATCTAAAGAGATTAGTAGAACAGATTTCTAATGATCAATGTACTAGTGAATAGCTGTGGTTAGTCTGATTAAAGAAAGTTCAGTGGAGTAATGTTGATGGAAGCCGATTTGATTTGGGTGGAAGGCATTTGTTTTTTTCGAGGAAGGTGGATGTCTGATTAAAGATAATTTTTTCTGCAATTTGGGATATGAATGGGAGATTAGCTAAAGGACGATAATTTGAGCATTGATCTTAGAAACATAGAAGATGACGGCAGAAAAGGGCTATAGCCCATCAAGTCTGCCCACCCTACTGACCCATCCTCTTAAGTCTATACTTAGCGAACGATATTCCAGTTCGACCCTCGTAAGGATCCCACATAGGTATCCCATTTATTCTTAAAGTCCAGCACGCTGCTGGCCTTGATCACCTGCGCTGGAAGCTCATTCCAACGGTCAACCACTCTGCCTTGATCACCTGCGCTGGAAGCTCATTCCAACGGTCAACCACTCTTTCTGTGAAGAAATACTTCCTGATGTCGCCATGAAATTTCCCGCCTCTGAGTTTGAGCGGATGCCCTCTAGTGGCAGAGGGTCCCCTGAGAAAGAAGATATCATCTTCCACCTCGATGCGTCCTGTGATGTATTTAAATGTCTCAATCATGTCTCCCCTCTCCCTACGTTCTTCTAGAGTGTAGAGCTGTAGTTTGTTTAGTCTCTCCTCGTACGAGAGACCTTTGAGCCCTGAGATCCTCCTGGTGGCCATCCGTTGAACCGACTCGATTCTAAGCACATCTTTACGGTAATGTGGCCTCCAGACTTGTACACAGTATTCCAGATGAGGTCTCACCATGGTTCTGGACAATGGCATTATGACTTCAGGCTTCTTGCTGACAAAGCTTCTGTTAGGTTTGCTGATTTAAGTTTAGGGAATACAGTTGCTAGTTTCCATTTACATGATTTTGGGATAGTACTGGTATCGATGATGATGCTGATCATAGTGTGGATGAAAGATCCGAATATCGAGAAATTTTTTTGATAGTAAGGGGGGGGGGGTGAATAATAGAATCTGATGGGTTAGTTGAAGTGTTCATTGTTTGTATAATCTGGTGAATATCTTCTGTGTTAGGGCTAGTAAAATCTGACAAAGTGCTGAATGATAGGTAAGTTTGGTCTTCTTGAGGAGAGGGTGGAGATGCGTTTCGAATTTGGATAAGGAAGTTGCGGACCTGGGTGAAAAAAAGTTTCCAAGATATTGGGATGATGGTTTGATTGAGTTGGAACTGGGCTGGATGGTTAGGGAGTAAACAATAGAGTAGAGTGCAGATATATTGTGTGCATTAGAGATATGTTTGGAATAGTAGGCTTTTTTTGCCTTTTGTATGGAGAGTTTGTATTCTGTGGCTTTCGTACAATAGAGCTTGTAATCTGAAGAATGTCGATGACATCTTCAGCGACATTCGAAGGATCATAGTTGTTTGCATAAAAGTGCTAGTTCCTGGGTGAACCATTGCTTTCTTTTTAATCTAGGTCCAACATGTTATTGTTTGATGGGAGCTAGAGTATCTGTGTAGAAGTATTCCAGAGAGTGCATTGATTCTCAAGTTCAAGTTTAGAAAAGTCATCAAGTTGAAGGACGAAGGAGTCTTTTATAGCTGAGGTGGTGATTTTGCTGAAGTCTCTGGTATTGTATGTGTAAGAGGGTTGCTCTAGGATGTTGTTTTGCTTTTGGAGATTTTGTGAAATCAAGGAATGGTCAGTAAAGGGTAGGGCATAGGAGAGTATATTGGTGAATGCTGAAATTGAAGAAGGGACGACAATCATGTCAATGGTATGGCCAACTTTATGAGTGGGATTAGGAAGATTGATGCCTGTTGGAAAAGTTAGGAATTCAGATGTACTGTATGAGAATTCTTAGATTGATCAAAGTAGATATTAAAGTCTCCTAGAATGACTGGATTGACATGTGAGATACAAAAATCCAGAATTGCTGTTTGAAGAATAGTCAGTGAGTCTTTGGTTATTGGGGGTAGGGCAGTAAAGAAATGCAGAGGACTGACGTCTTAAGGGTAAACATAAGAGTAGGAAGATGCAGGGAATTAATTGAATTTAGAGGAATGGAAGAAAGGTAAATGACTTCTAGGTCTCCGCCTTTATTTGCGCGAGAGTGCATGTGAAATGTATAACCGTTTGGGCAGGATTGAGAAAGGTAAACTTCTTCTCCTTTCGTTAGCTATATTTCAGTGAGGCATAGAATATGTAGGCTATGGTGTAGAATGAAGTCATGTAGAAGGTGATGTTTATTTCTGATTGAACAGATATTTAGAAGGCCTAGTTTTGGAGATAGTAGTGATGGGGGTGAGCTTGTACTTGGTGGTTTAGAGGCAACTAAAAGGATAGTTGTGAGACATTTGGGCCTAGGAGTGTGGGATTTGGAGGAACGAGTAAGTGGACAATGTCCTCAAAAAGAAGGTATGGGAAGGTCCATGAGGATAGAAAGAAAATGGGAGATTAAAGGTTGATGAATTAGAGGTAATGGTGAGGGTTGAGGGCTGACCCTGGGCAATGATAGAAGAGAAAGATAATAAGAGGAGATAGCATTAGCATTTTTAGCTCTGAATATTAGTTGGTTATTTGGCGCGCAAAGAGGGCGCACAAAGAAATGCATTAAGGAGCAGGAAATGCTCCTTAAGCGTGCTCCTTTGGCATGCGCGACAGAGGGCGGGGAATTTGAAGTTTGTCTAACTGGAGATGTTTTCGATGGGTGGGGTCATTGGCGCCACCTCTGTGCGGCGGCAATCTTCAGGGAAATCGCTTTGGAAGACAATAGGGGAGAAAGACAAGGCACAGGTAAAGGCTACAAGCACTGCTTTAGAGGTGGTAAGAAAAGTCAATGAGGACTACCGGATCTGGAGGCTGATGCAGGAATGTGTCTACCAGACAGTGATATCTGATGTTGGAAACCTTAAACAGCGCCTCATCTCTGGGCTGAGCTGAAGTAGAGCATCATTGAGAAGTCCATAGATCAGTAGTTGCCAAAGCTGAGGGTGTGCCTTTGTGCAAAGAGAGCACACTGCAAACATCTGCTTAATTGAAACATTACTTTTTGACTTTACATTTTTCTGCAAGATATGCCATAAAACTTTTTGATGTGTCTTCAGTTCACAATTCATTTTCACAAGGTAGTGTTGTGGCATGGTGGGAAATATTACAACATTTTACATCAACTTCATTCAGGACACGACGCACTAAATTTCATGAGAATCGGTAAAAGTTCTGTGGAAGATAACAAAAAACATGTTGTTGTGGGGGGATTTTTGGTTCATAGTGTACTGAGCTTTTTATATAGGATTGGCCAAAGGTACATATGTATGTGGTATTATGCATGAAAGACAAATCCATTTTATAAATATGCAAGTACAAATGAATGGTTTACCATTTGAAATATTTACATACAGTATATCCATGTCTCCAATTGATATAACTCTGTTACTGATAAAAACATAAACATTGCCAAACTGGGTCAGACCAAAGGTCAATCAAGTGCAATATCCTGATACTGACAGTGGCCAATCCAAGTCACAATCACCAGGTAGGATTACAAAACTAGATTAACTTCTTGTTACTGATACCCATGGATAATCAGTGGCTTTTCCAAATCTAGCTCCAGGAGCTTCTCTATATCCTTTGCTAAACCGATAGCTTTCATTACATCTTCTGGCATTTATATATATATATATATATATATATATATATATATATATATATATATATATATATATATATACACTAGTGTTTTAAGCCCTTTACATTAACGGGTGCTAGAATAGATGTGTAGACTTTTAGCACAATGGGTCGCTGAGGCATTTCTTTCTTTCTTACTTTATGTTTTTTATCTCTCTTCCTGACCCCCTTTCTTTCTGTCTCTGTCCCCCTGTGTCTCTGTCTCTTCCCTGGCCCCCTGTCTTACTGTCTCTCTCCCTGGCTGTCTGTCAGTCTTTCTTTGTTTCTGTATCTTCTCCCTTCACGAGTGTAGGGCAGTTGTAGGCGCGCATGCACACTCCTTCCGGCCACGGACATACGGAACACGCAGGTAGGAGTGTGCATGCTTACATTAATGGGTGCTAGAATATATGTCTGTCTGTCTCCCTCCCGCTGACTCTCTCTCTCTCCCTGGCCTCCTTTCTCTGTCTAGTCTTTCTGTCCCTCTCCCTGCCCCTATATCTTTCTTTCTTTCTTTCTGTCTCCCTCCCTCCCGCTGTCTGTCTGTCATTTTTCCCCATTTCCCTGTGCAGCAGCATTTCCATCCCACTTCCCTATGCAGCAGCAACAGCATTTCCCTCCTATCCCCCCCTTTCCTGTGCAGAAGCAGCAGCGTATTTTCCTTCCCCTCCAGGTCCCTGTGTAGCAGTAGCAGCATTTCCCCCCACCCCCCTTTCTCTTCTCTTACCGCGATCTGGCCTGCTCCGTTCAGCCCCTCCCCCTTCTTTTACTGCGTTGTCCTGCTCGATCTGACCTTCTCCTGACCCTCCCATCCGTCCCTCCCACCGCCGACAAACCTCCGGGCTCCAGCCGCGTAGGCAGCACTTTACACACGCTGCTTCGTGGCCTTCTACTGCCGATTTCCTCTCCCGCATCTGTCTCCAATGATGTCATCAGACACGCAGCAGAGGAAATCGGCAGTAGAAGGGCGCGAAGCAGCGTGTTTAAAGTGCTGCCTACGCTGCTGGAGCCGGGAGGTTTGTGGAGGGTCAACGGGCGGAGCAGGGCTGCTCTCCACCACTCAGTTACTGCCACTGGAATGCAAACAGGGCCGCGAGTGTGGGGCAGTTGTAGGTGCGCATGCGCACTTCTTCCGGCCACGGACATATGGAACAAGCAAGTAGAAGTGCGCATGCGCGGCTTAGGGTTTTATTCTAGAGAAGATATATCCATAGTTTAATTGTAGCTTGAGTTAAAAAAAAGGAAGACCTCCAATTAGTTTTAAAGTGAAGCTTAATGAAGTGCCCCCTAGTCTTATTAATATTTGAAAGGTTAATCATCTGTTCCCTTTTTCTGTTTCATCCCACTCATAATTTTATAAATTTGTCATATCTCCTCTCAGCTATCTCCTGTGCAAGCCCTGATGTTTAGCCTTTCTTTATAGGAAGTCATTCCATCCCTTTTATCAGTTTTGTTGCCCTTCTCTGAACCTTGTCTAGTTCTGCTATATCTTTTTTTGAGATTAGTTGACCAGAACTGCATAAAAGGTATGAACTGATAGATATCAGTTTTATTTACTATTCCTCTCTAATAAAGCCTAGCATTTTGATTTATTTTTTTACTGCTGCCAAGGATTTTATCTTATTGAAGGCAATGATTCTGCCCAGAGACGTGGCAGAGGGACTCACCGGCAGGAGAAAGCCACGAAGCAGCCTGTTTAGCATGCTGCGGCTGCCAAATCTGATGGAGGGAGGTTTGTTGCTCGGTCATCTCACTGGGAGGGTCGGCAGGGTTCGCATGGGAGGGCGATATAGGAGGGTTGGTGGGGCCCGAGCGATGATGCTGCCGCTGCCAAATCCAGACTGCGATCCCCTGTCCTGTTGTCCCCACTCACAGCTTCAGGATACCCTCTCTGAAAACGGGACATTTCGGCATCCCGAAGCTGTGAGTGGGGACAACAGGACAGGGGATCTGAAAAAGGGACTGTCCCGTTCAAAACGGGATATATGGTCACCTTAGTATTGCCCTTCTGTGTCCCCATCCCTTCTCCATCCAGCATTCCCCCTCTGCATCTATCCCTATTCTCCATGCACAGCATCTCTTCTCTGGGCATTATCTCTCTTATTCTTTTCTGCCCAGAGCCCAGGCCCCCCACCCTAAAGCTTATATGCCTTCCTTGCTCTCCCCATTAGCATCTCTCCCTCCCTGAGTCCACTGTACCTATCCACCAATTCACTCTCTCTGCCCCCTTCTCCCTTTTTTTTTTTTTTTTGCCTAGCAGCTTCCCAGACTCCAAAAGTGGCTTCCTCTCCTCCCAGCAGCATCTCTCCTTCTCCCTCCCTCCAGGTCCAGTAGCAGCTCACCCTTTATTTTCTTTTGTCCAGCAGCTTCCCAGCCTCCAACAATATCCAGCAGCTTCCCAGCCTCCCCTCACCTCTCCCTTTATTTCCCTTTGTCCAGCAGCTTCCCAGCATCCAACAGTGGCTTCCTCCCCTCAGCTCTCAGTACTTGCATGCAGCTCTGACGTTTTGTTTCCGAGCCTCCAACAGTGACTTCCTCCTTTCCCAGCAGCTCTCAGTACTTGCTTGATTCAGTTAGGCAGCCTTGGGTTCTTTGATGGGTCGTGTACATCTCTGAAGAAAGAGGAAGTTCCATCATCAGAGGTGGATTGCAACTCAGCAAAAGCTCCAAGGCTGTCTAAATGAATCACTGAGCTGATGCTACTGGCGCTGCTGCAGGCAAGTACTGAGAGCTGAGGGGAGGAAGCCACTGTCAGAGGCTGGGAAGCAAAACGTCAGAGCTCATCAGGCCCCGCTGATCTCGCTGGCCCTGCACGGACCGGCAGGAAATTTCTGCACACCAATCTCACCGGCCCTGCACGGACCGGCAGGAAATTTCTGTGCACTGATCTCGCCGGCCCTACAGGAAATTTCTGCAGACCGGCAGTTGAAGAACACCGATTTAGATGATTTTCTGCACTAAGTGACATTGAAAAGATGTCCAGGGCAAAAAAACAGGATGTTGTGGACTAGACCTGTTTCAATAATGACTACCATATTTTTCACTCCATAAGATGCCCCTAACCATAAGACACACCCACCTGTAGAGGAGGAAAACCCATGAAAAAAAATTCTGAACCAAATGTTGTGCCCTGTACTCTGTTCCCCTCTGGTGGTCTAGTGGTAGGCTGGGAAAGGGTACAGGGCACGTCTAGTGGTGGGCATGTCTAATGGTAGGCACGTGTAGCGGCAGCCAGCCAGCCAACCCCAAGGCAGCTAGCCAACCAGCCAACAACCTTCCAAGCCAGCCAGCCCCTAGCCATCTCCAAGCCAGCCAGCCCAAAGGCAATCAGCCAATTTAGCCCAAGCTATCCAACCAGCCCCCAGCCAATCCCAAGGCAAAGGCAGGCACCCCCTCCCCCGGTACCTTTTTTCCCTCCCAGTGGTCTAGCACACTTTCTGCGCTCCTGCCTTGATTCCCCTGTTTTCTTCTGGCAGTGGCAGCGGCACAGTGATGTACGAGGCAGGCACGTACTTTTTGTGTGCCTTCTTGTCCTGCGCTGCACTCCGAATGGCTGCCTGTCAGTTCTCGTCCCACAAGAACTGACATGTAGCCATTTGGAGGGCAGCAAGGGACCAAGCAGGCACGCAAAAAGCGCGCACCTGCCTCATGCACTGCTGTGGTTCTTTTTTTCTACTTTAAAGCACTGATTTGTAACTTTATTCCTCCATTCCTTATGTATCAATTAGTTTGTAAGTCTGTCGGTCCAACCCATTATTTTTAAATTTTAAATAGTATGTCTAAATGTATGTTTATTTTTATTCTATTGTAACTCGCTTAGTAAATGTGAATAAGCGATTTATCAAATCAAAATAAAACTTGAAACTTGAACCGAGGCAGGAGTGCAAAAAGCATGTTGGACCGCCAGGATGGGAAAAAAAAAGGTACGGGGTTTTTGGTATTTTTTTACATTCACTCCTTAAGATGCACCCTTATTTTCACCTCCTTTTTGGGGGTGGAAAAAGTGCATTTTATGGAGCGAAAAATACGGTAAGTGCCAAAAAGGTGCCCAAACTGACCAGATGACAACTGAAGGGATAAAGGCATGACCCTCCCCTTAATCCCCCAGTGGTTACTGACCCCCTCCCCTCCCATCCCCCTAAGAGGTTGAAATGACAGTGTATACTAGTGCCTCTCAAACCTTTTTAGCTCCGGCACATTAAATTGAGCAAATGATTATTGTGGCACATTATAAATGAAATTATAAAATTGAAAAACTAACAAAAAATGAAATTTGAGAGTTATTTAAATTTCTTTATGGTATGTATAAATAATTGTAACAATAATAAAACTAAAGTAAATAATTTGATGGACGAGTTTGTTTTTGTGTGCAAATTAACTCTAAACATGATTCAATAGTCGACAAGCAAACACACATCATCCACCATCTGTAGTTATTTTTTTTTATTTTTTTCAATTTAATTTCTGTCAGAGCTGAAAATCCATGTTCACAAAGATAAAGATCCAAACAGTAACAAAGCCTTGATTGCTTTGTTGCTCAAGTTAGGATAACTACTGCATAAAAATAAAATTACTAGGCGTTAGTTTTCAATGACCAATCACATAAAAACATAAGAATTGCCGCTGTTGGATCAGACCAATGGTCCATCCTGCCCAGCAGTCCGCTCACGTGGCGACCCCCAGGTCAATGACCAGTGCTCTAAATGAGTCCAGCCTCACCTGCATACGTCCCAGTTTGGCAGGAACTTGTCCAGCTTAGTTTTGAAACCCTTGAGGGTGTTATCCCCTACAACAGACTCCAGAAGAGCATTCCAGCTCTCCACCATTCTCTGGGTGAAGAAGAACTTCCTTACATTTGTATGGAATCTATCCCCTTTCAACTTTAGAGAGTGCCCTCTCATTCTCCCTACCTTGGAGAGTGTGAACAGTCTGTCTTTATCTACTAAGTCTGTTCCTTTCAGTATTTTGAATGTTTCGATCATGTCCCTAGGCCTAGTTTCTCCAATCTCTTACTGTATGGCAACTCCTCTAGCCCCTTAACCATTTTAGTCGCTCTTCTCTGAACCCTTTCGAGTAGTACCGTGTTCTTCTTCATGTATGGCGACCAGTGCTGGACGCAGTACTCCAGGTGAGTGCACACCATGGCCCAGTACAGTGGCATGATAACCCTCTCTGATCTGTTCGTGATCCCCCTTTATCATTCCTAGCATTCTGTTTGCCCTTTTTGCCGTCGCAGCGCATTGTGCAGAAGGCTTCATCGACTTGTCGATCAGAACTCCCAAGTCTCTTTCCTGGGAGGTCTCTCCAAGTACCGCCACGGACATCCTGTATTCGTGCATGAGATTTTTGTTACCGACATGCATCACTTTGCACTTATCCATGTTGAATCTCATTTGCCATGTCAATGCCAATTTCTCAAGCTTGATTATGTCACTTTGTAGATCTTTGCAATCCCCCCTGTGTCTTCACTACTCTGAAAATCTTCGTATTGTCCGCAAATTTAATCACCTCACTCGTCGTACCAATGTCGAGATCGTTTATAAAGATGTTGAAGAGCATGGGTCCAAGCACCGAGCCCTGCAGCACCCCACTGGTGACGCTCTTCCAGTCCAAATATTGTACATTTACCCCACTCTGTTTCCTATGCTCCCACCAGTTTTTAATCCATGTTTTTCATCCTCGATTTCATGGCTTTCAATTTTACAAAGTAGTCGTTCATGTGGAACCTTGTCGAACGCCTTCTGAAAAAGCACAGTTACTTACCGTAACAGGTGTTATCCAGGGACAGCAGGCAGCTATTCTCACACATGGGTGACGTCATCAGCGGAGCCCGGATGCGGAAGCTCGCAAGCAGACTTGCTTGAAGAAACTCAAAGTTTTGAGTCGATCGCACCGCGCATGCGCGCGTGCCTTCCCGCCCAGGGTAAGGCACATCTCCTCAGTTCAGATAGCTAACAGAGAAGCCAACTAGGGGAGGTGGGTGGGTTGTGAGAATAGCTGCCTGCTGTCCCTGGATAACACCTGTTATGGTAAGTAACTGTGCTTTATCCCAGGACAAGCAGGCAGGCTATTCTCACATATGGGTGACCTCCAAGCTAAAAGCAACAGAAACAAAAAGAGGGGAGTCCAACCTTGTCTGCAGTGAAAAAACCAACCAGGAAAAAACAAGCCAAAACTGCAGATGTGTACAACGATGTAGGCAAAATTTATTGTGACAACCAAACTATATATTAAAACCTTTTTACCAAACAGGGGACCCAACACGGTCTGTGTTTCGGACAACCTTCGTCAGGGGTCCATGGTAGAAAAAGGAAAAAACATATGTCACAACAAATGTATATAATAAAGCCAAACTGATGTTATGTAACGCCGAGAGCCACTGTGAATAGTAAAAATCGCTAGCTCTCAGCGTTACATAACATCAGTTTGGCTTTATTATATACATTTGTTGTGACATATGTTTTTTCCTTTTTCTACCATGGACCCCTGACGAAGGTTGTCCGAAACACGGACCGTGTTGGGTCCCTGTTTGGTAAAAAGGTTTTAATATATAGTTTGGTTGTCACAATAAATTTTGCCTACATCGTTGTACACATCTGCAGTTTTGGCTTGTTTTTTTTACCTCCAAGCTAACCAAAATGGGATGGTGGGAGTGTTGGCAATTTAGGAGAATAAATTTTGTAATACCGTTTGGCCAAACTGTCCATCCTGTCTGGAGAAAGTATCCAGACAATAGTGAGAAGTGAAAGTATGAACCGAGGACCAAGTAGCAGCTTTGCAAATTTCCTCAATGGGAGTAGATATGAGGAAAGCTATGGAAGCTGCCATTGCTCTGACTTTATGGGCTGTGACTCTACTGTGTAGGGGTAATCCAGCCTGGGCAAAGCAGAATGAGATACAAGCAGCCATCCAGTTGGAGATGGTACGCTTAGAGATAGGATGTCCCAACTTATTTGGATCAAAGGAGACAAAAAGTTGAGGAGCAGTTCTGTGTAATTTGGTGTGTTCCAAATAGAAGGCCAAAGCATGTTTACAGTGCAGAGTATGAATAGCTATTTCTCCAGGATGAGAATGAGGCTTTGGAAAGAACACTGGAAGAACAATGGATTGGTTGAGATGAAATTCCGATACCACTTTAGGGAGGAATTTAGGATGAGTGCGAAAGACCACTTTGGCATGATGAAACACCGTGAAAGGTAGATCAGCAACTAAAGCTTGCAGCTCACTGACTTGTCGAACAGAAGTGAGGGCAATGAGGAACACCACTTTCCAAGTGAGATACTTCAGATGAGCTTTGTCAATTGGTTCAAATGGAGGCTTCATCAGTTGAGCAAAGACTACATTGAGGTCCCAAACCACAAGAGGCGGTTTGAGAGGAGGTTTGACATTGAAAAGTCCTTTCATGAATCTGGAAATCACCGGATGAGCAGAGAGGGGTTTCCCCTCAATAGGCTGATAGAAAGCCGCAATTGCACTGAGATGGACTCGGATCGATGTAGACTTGAGGCCAGACGTGGATAAGTGCATAAGGTAATCCAAAACTGAAGATATGGAGGAATGTTGAGGCTCCTTATCATGAGAAAAACACCATGTAGAAAATCTAGTCCATTTATGGTGATAGCATTGTCTAGTTGTAGGTTTCCTAGAAGCCTCTAAAACGTCTCGTACAGATTGAGAAAACTGAAGAGGAGTCATGTTGAGAGGTACCAAGCTGTCAGGTGTAGAGACTGCAAATTGGGATGAAGCAGAGTCCCTGACTCTGTGTAAGCAGAGATGGAAAAACTGGTAGAAGGTATGGTTCCCTGCTGCTGAGTTGAAGTAGAAGGGAGTACCAAGGTTGTCTTGGCCACCGAGGAGCAATCAGAATCATGGTGGCATGATCGTTCTTTAACTTGACCAGAATCTTGAGAATGAGAGGGAATGCATAGAGGAAGAGATTTGTCCATTCCAGAAGAAAAGCATCTGCCTTGAGGCGATGAGGAGAGTATATCCTGGAGCAGAACTGAGGCAGTTTGTAGTTGTGGGGAGCTGCAAAGAGGTCTATCTGAGGCATTCCCCACTGTAAAAAAATGTGACAAAGAGGTGAGGAATGGAGTGTCCATTCGTGAGGTTGCAGAAGACTCCTCAAGTTGTCCGCCAAGCAATGTTTCGCCCCTTGAATGTAGACAGCTTTGAGGAAGGTGTTGTGATGGATTGCCCAGTCCCAACCTTCAGAGCTTCTTGACAAAGGGAGGCAGATCCCGTCCCTCCCTGTTTGTTGACATAATACATGGTCGTGAAAAAGATGTTGAAAAGCTTTGAGGATCGTTCCGAGTTACAATAGATTGATATGACACTGATGATCCGTACTGATCCAGTGGCCTTGTGTACGGAGACCATTGAGATGAGCGCCCCAAGGGTAGGTCGAAGAATCTGTCGTGAGAACCTTCTGATGGGGGGGGCGTTTTGAAAAGCAAGCCTCTGGAGAGATTGGAAGAGAGCATCCACCAATGGAGAAACTGCTTCAATGAAGGAGTGACTGTTAAGTGTCGAGAAAGCGGGTCACAAACCTGCGTCCATTGAGATGCCAGGGTCCACTGAGGAATTCTGAGGTGAAGTCTGGCAAAAAGGAGTCACGTGTACTGTGGAGACCATGTGACCCATAAGTACCATCATGTGTCTCGCTGAGATGGAAGAGCGGGAAGACACTGTATGATAGAGTTGAAGAAGAGCTTCCAGACGTTGTTTTGGAAGGAACGCTCTGAGTTGGATAGTATCCAAAACAGCTCCGATGAATTGTAGATTCTGCGAGGGCTGAAGTTGGGATTTGGGAAAGTTGATTTTGAAACCCAAACTTTGTAGGAACCAGGTAGTCTGTTGGGTCGCTACAATAACCCCCTGAGATGTTGAATCTTTGATGAGCCAGTCATCGAGGTAGGGAAATACCTGAAGACCATGGTTCCTCAGAGCTTCTGCTACCACTACCAGGCACTTGGTGAACACTCTGGGAGATGAGGCAGCACTCTGTATTGATAATGCAGATTCCCCACCCAAAATCGGAGATATTGATGGGAGGCCGGATGAATGGGAATATGAGTGTAGGCCTCCTTGAGATCCAGAGAGCATAACCAGTTGTTCTGCTCAAGGAGGGGATAAAGGAATGCCAGGGACAACATTCAAAATTATTTGTTGAGAGCCCTGAGATCCAGAATGGATCGCAGACCGCCCGTCTTCTTCGGAACAAGGAAATAATGGAGTAAAAATTCCTGTTCTGCTGTTCCAGAGGAACTGGTTCGATGGCATGGAGTTGAAGCAGAGCTTGAAATTCCTGAAGAAGAAGGGCGGTCTGGGAAGGATACTCTCTTGGAGGAAGCTCTGGTGGAACCTGAGTGAAATGAAGAGAGTATCCTTCTCTGATGATGGTCAGTACCCAGAGGTCGGATGTAATGGTCATCCATTGGTGGTAAAAATGATGGAGGCGACCTCCTATAGGGGGAAGAGAAGTGAGAGACAGAACGATGGAGGTTATGCTCTGTTTGACAGTCTAAAAGGCTGTGAAGCCTTAGGTGCAGCAGAAGGTTGAGATTTTTGTTGCATCTGAGGCTGCTGTTTCTTAGGAGGAAGGCGATTGTAAGGAGCCGCCCTTGGAGCAAAACACCTCTGATAGATAGGAGGACGACATGTAGTTGTGGCAGGAGCTGGCTTTGGCTTAGGTCTGACAATGGAAGCAAAGGATTTTTCATGGTCAGACAATTTCTTGGTGGCTGCCTCGATAGATTCATCAAAGAGGAATATTAGCCAAGCGGTCCTGAAGATTAGGGTCCATGTCAATGGTACGAAGCCAGGCAAGGCGATGCATGGCTACAGAGCAAGCAGCTGCCTGGGCAGACAATTCGAAGGCATCATAAGATGACTGAAGTAGATGTAGTCTGAGTTGTGATAAGGAAGCAATGACTTCTTGAAATTCAAAGTGTTTTTGAGTTGTCACACCCTTTGCGATGTACAGTTGAGGTAGATGCATGACTTCAAGGTACTCCTTAGAGTATTTGGAACTAGCATCTAATTGAAGATCCAAGTCAAAAGCCATCTGACGAAGAAAAGATGAGAAAGATAGCTGATCTACCAATGCTTTGCCTCGAGCAGGACTCGAGGAAGTCAAAGCAGCCTAGGTCAAAGATGAAGCTTCGGCATGAAAAAAGGCATCAAAAGAATATGGGGACTTGGACGAAGCAATCGAAACCGCTGCATCCTCGAGGTTTGGAAGTGGAGACCTCGATCGAGGAGTCAGCGGTCTAGTTGACGTAGGAATAGATCGAGGCTTAGTGGAAGAGGGACGTTCTTTAGAAGAAGAACTATTCCTGGAAGTATGCCTCGATGAAGGCCTCGATTGTTGGTGAGAACGATGCTTGAAAGCAGATCTCGAAGATCGAGGAGACTTCGCCTCAGAGACAGAAGTAAACGATGCTACCAAAGAATGGATAGGACTGGAGGAACCTCGATGCACTCCCAAAGACTGCTCCCTGTATAGTGTGTGAGGATTCCTGCAGAGGCACTTGCAAAGATTCTTCTCCTTGCTTCACGTGCTTAGATACCAGACCAGACACTCGCAGAGACTCTGCTCCCTGCAAAGAGTTTGCAAGCTCATACTGAGACAAAGGAAGCGACTCGACCTTACGGGAGTCTGCAGAATGCCCAGGCTGGATGAGAGGAAGAAGCTTCGGTCCCATATTAGTAAGGAACTGAATGAATTGCTTCTCCAGCATGGTCTGGAAAGAAGCCGGCATGGATGGATCCGCATCTGAAACCGGACCACCTGCTTTGGCTGGAGGTTCCACTGAGGCAGTGTAAATGTGCTTTGACTTGGAAGTCTTAGGCACTTTGAGCACCACCGCTGGAACTTTCTGCTGAGCTATCTGACCTGAGGTAACAGGGGAAGATACAGCATATGTCGTTGAAGAGAGAGCCACTGCAAACGACTAAGGTCTGATGAGGCTCGAGGTGGAAGCAGAAGCAGGAGGAGTCTCGGTCGAAAGTGAGGCCGAGGTCGCCTTCGAAGTCGAGGGATTGGAGGAAAATCCATCCCGAAAAGCTTCTCCACCAAAAGACGATGACGTTTAAGGGCTCGAGGTTGAAGAGTAGCACAGCGCTCGCACAACTTCGGTTGATGATCCGGCCCAAGGCACTTGAGGCACCAACGTTGTGGGTCCTGAAGGGAAATTGCACGCTGGTACTGGCTACACTTCTTGAAGCCTGTTACAGGCCGGGACATAGAAGGAAAAACAGCCGCCACAAAATCGAAGCCCTGGGGCAGCGGCCAAGCAGCCTGCCCTGGCAGTCGGACGGAAGATTGAAAATTTTTTTTTTAAAGTAGAAATAAAAGAAATAAAGTAAGAACAACGATTCGTGAAGAAAAAAAACTACAAACCACGGTTCAGAGAAGGCATGAAGTAATGAAGTTAAATGCAGAGAGTCAAAGACGGACTTCTCGGCTCCGCGGAAAACTGAGAACTGAGGAGACGCACCCTACGCTGGGCGGGAAGGCATTCGCGCATGCGCGGTGTGGTCGACTCGAAACTTCGAGTTTCTTCCAGCAAGTCTGCTTGCGAGCTTCCGCATCCGGGCTCCGCTGATGACGTCACCCATATGTGAGAATAGCCTGTCTGCTTGTCCTGGGATAATCCAGATATACGTCGACTGGGTCGTCCTTGACTATCCACCTGTTTACTCCCTCGAAGAAGTACAGCAAGTTCGTCAGGCAAGATCTGCCTTTGCTGAAACCATGCTGGCTGGTCCTCATTAAACCATGTCCGTCAAGGTGATCAATGATGCGGTCCTTTATCAGCGCTTCTAGCATCTTTCCCGGTACTGAGGTCATACACACCGGTCTGTAGTTTCCCGGATCTCCCCTTGAACCTTTTTTGAAGATCGGCGAAACATTTGCCACCTTCCAGTCGTCCGGACTCTTTCCTGATCTGATTGACAAATTGGCTATCAGTTGAAACAGTTTAGCTATAGTCTCTTTCAGTTCCTTGATGACCCTCGGATGAATGCCATCCGGTCCCGGGGATTTATCGCTCTTAAGCCTATCAATCTGCCTGCATACCTCTTCTAGACTGACCGTCAACCCTGTCTGGGTGGTTGTATCCTTACTCATGCAGGCGCTCATAACATTGACAGACTCTTGTGTACACGACATTTATTCTAGTGTAGACTTATGAAAGGAATTTTTAAAAATAAAGTAAAATTCTGGAATCTCTTTGGGGCACCCAGTCTATGACAACTGCAGCTATAATGGCCATTCCTCTTAGAATAGAAATCAGACCCCTGGATTAGCCCAATGGTCAGTGTAGTAGAATGTAGAAAAGGGGACCTAGGCCCATATCCCACTCTAACTAGTACACTTGTGGTGGAAAATGTGAGCACCTGCCGCCCCATAAACCACAAAATACCAACATATATGTTACACCTGCAGGCATAAGGGCCATTGTGTTGTATGTTTGAGTACAGTACATTTTGTTTTACTATTCCTGGTGGGCTCACCATACAATATAAGGGGGTTATGATGTGATGTGTGCCTGGAACTTTTAATGTGAAGTTCATGGCAGTGCCCCCCCTACCTAGGCTGCCCCAGTGCTCTGCTGAGATGTCTGTGTGGCCAGTTTAGTAAGATTGTTGGCCCCCAGACATCCTAATGGCCTGTTTTTGTGTATTTTACCTTGGATGTTTTGTGTTTGAAGATAGATCTTAAAGAAAGATGCAATGTGTACAAAAACATTTAAAATAGGGCAATTTTCAAACCACAAAGACAGACATTTTTCTGGCTCAAAAATGATTATGTTTGGCACTGGATTTTTGGATAGTTTTTGCAAAATGTCCAAAATTGGATTTCGGTATCATATAAAAAATGCCCCTCTGTATCAACTAGCTCATATTTATCTACATATTTTTAAAGCATGTAAAATAATTTGATTGATGGATTTTGGATTTTAATGATTCACCTTTTCCAAATCCAGGTTCAAGGTGTGTTATTTCCCTGTCCAAATGGATTTACAATCAAACAGGATAATTCTATAACTTGGCACTTCAGTGTAGGAACTGCAGTGGTATGCACTGAGTGCTAATTCTATATAAGCATCTGAGTGTACCTAAGCCATTATAGAATACCAACACGAAACTGCTTTGGCATTTTGATATTTAGGCATGACCATTTACGTCAGGTCAATGGCTGCCATAAGTTGATGTGCCTATGTGCACCAAGTAATCTACATAATTTATAGTATTTTATAATTTGCATGTCACTTGGTGACGTGCTGTGGTGTTTAAGTTCAGGTGCCAGTTTACAGAGTTGCTCTTCATGTGACCCTGAGGCAATGGAGAGTAAAGTGATTTTCCCAATGTTGATGCTAAGCTACGTCTATCCATATACTCAGTGATATTGTTTTTCAGAATGAACTCTACCATTTTGCCCAGTACTAGCATCAGTCTCACTAGTTTAAAATTTTCTGGATCTCCTTTGTAACTTTTTTTTTTTTTTTTTACAAACTGGTGTTACATTGGCCATTCTCCAAACATCACGAACCACAGGTGATTTTAATAATAGCTTACAAGTTGTTACTAATAGGTATGCAATTTAATTTCCGAGTTCTTTCAGAACCTTAGGGTGTATGTCATCTGGTCCAGGTGATTTGCTAGTCTCTTTGTCAATTTGCTCAATTACATCTTCCGGATTCACCTCAATTTGCACCAGTTCCTCTGAATCACCACCATCAAAGACTATTTCTGATATCGGTATTACATCAAAGGTGGTTCTATTATTTTGTTATTATTCCCATTACAAAATTACTTTGCTAATATCATTATCTTTACATATCATAGTATTACCCTATTAGTGTCCCTCTGAATATCTCTGCTATAGCCTCTCTAGATAAATATCATACTATGGAACTTGTTCAATAAAGATTTAATCATAAAAAGTAAGGTCTGATAAAAAGAATATTGAAAAGTTTTAAAAATAAATTTCCACCCCAGAGAACAGCAAAATTTTGGCGCTGTAGGTTGCTATATAGTCAAAAATTCTCTCCTTAAAATG
Organism: Geotrypetes seraphini; assembly: GCF_902459505.1. Taxonomy (NCBI): domain Eukaryota; kingdom Metazoa; phylum Chordata; class Amphibia; order Gymnophiona; family Dermophiidae; genus Geotrypetes; species Geotrypetes seraphini. The sequence continues at coordinate 103,173,475 of NC_047088.1, read as the reverse complement.
GGGCAAGATTAATGCAGATCAGGGGCCGGATCAAAATTTATACTGAGCATAGCAATATTTTGCTGTTTTCTGTATGCCATTTTGAATCACATCAAATGTAGGGAGAATTGGACCAAACGGCATTCATAGGGGGCATCCTTGAAGCAGCCATTGGGTGAAACATGTTGAGTAAAAATAGTCCACAGCCAGCACAGTAGAACAGAGCACAAAGATAAGCATATTTAAAATTTGAAACTTATGATAATGCTTAAAATAAAACGTATAAATAAAGCATATAAAATTGGGTCAATGAAGAGTGCTAAATAACGATTCAAACTTTGAAATTGTTGCCTATGCTGTGCACATATTTCTGTTGATTAAAAGTGATCAAGAAAAAGAAAGCACATCTGATGACCTAAAACAGAAGATTTAATTGGTTATATTGAAGATATATAAGGTATTACTTCACATTTATTGTTGATGTATCTGATGAGTGAGCAAAATATTATTAATAGTTTCTAGCGTGGGGAGCTGCGCTGAATGGCCTGCGCTGCTCCTGATGCTCATAGAGTTCCTATGAGCGTCAGGAGCATCACAGGCCATTCAGTGTGGCTTTCTGTGCTAAAAACTGCTAGCGCAGTTTAATAGAAGAGGGGGTTAGTAAAATAACCCCTAAGATTATAAACCCTCCAGTGACAGGGAAATACGTAGTGCACTAGAGTGTAACATGGGTTGAAATAAAAATGTTAAACTTATTTTATAAAGGAAACATAGGTGCCTATGTGCCTTTACGAAATAGTCAACCAGAACCAACTCCTGTAGCACACAAATGCCAATTCACACCTGTTCCAAAGGTGGTGCAAACATTTGTATGTATGTATTCTATGCCTATAGACATGTGTTTTATAAAATATATACATTTATACCTCAACTAAACTAAACTAAACTAAACCTTAGGTTTGTATACCGCACCATCTCCGCAAGCGCAGAGCTCGGCACGGTTTACAGAGGTTGAGAGGAAAGCAAATACAAAGAAGGGATATAGGAGAGGGACTGAGAAGATAGAGAGGGAACAGGGTACTAGAGAACGGGAGGTGATTAGTTTTTGAAAAGAGCCAAGTTTTCAAGTGTTTGCGGAAGGATTGGAAGGAGCTAGAATTTCTGAGTGGGGATGAGAGATTGTTCCAGAGTTCTGTGGTTCTAAAGGGGAGGGATGTTCCAAGTTTTCCTGCGCGGGATATGTCTTTTATAGATGGGAAAGATAGTTTCAGTTTTTGGGAGGATCTAGTGGAGAGTGGGTTTGAGGAATTCCAAAAGAGTGGGATAACGGGAGGAAGGACGCCGTGTAGAATTTTGAAGGCTATGCAGGCACATTTATAGAGGACTCTGTCTGCTCTACCCAAATATGTCCCTAGGAATGGGTCATGCAAAACTAAGTGCAGACTTTCAATGAGCATACTTTTTACAAGTATATGTGGAGAGCCATTTTCAATATGACGCCTACATCCGAGTTCAGATGTTTTTGGAAGTGTGGCCAAAAATTGGGTAGAAAAAATGTCTGTTTTCGAAACAGCAAAACATCTCTTTTTTTCCCCCAAAATGACCATTTCTAAATGTTTGTGCCCTTAGTGCCTTTATCTTGTTTGATTATTTTTGAAAAAGTCCAAATTAAAAACACATAGAGCAAGCCATTGGGATGTAGGAGAAGCCAACATTTTTAGTAGACTGGCCACACAGACATCCTAGCAGAGCAGTGCATCATAGGAGGCACTGCAGTAAACACATAAAAGGTCCCAAGTATTCATCTCACCATAACCCCTTTATGGTATATGGCGAGCCCTCCAAAACCCACCCAAAACCTACAGGACCCAACTGTACACCACACTAATAGTCCTCATGCCTGCAGGTGTCATCTATATATAGGCACAGTAGGTTTTGGGTGGGTTATGGTAGGCTCACTTTCCACCACTAGTAGTTAGAGATGTAGCCCTGGGGCCCCTTCTCTGGCATCCACTGCACTGACCACCAAGCTACTACAGAGACCTGTTTGCTGCTCCTCTGGAACTGGCCATATCATCTGCATCTATCATACAGGCAGGTATGTACTGTTATTTACATCTTTGGGGTGGGGTTCAGTGACCACTGGAGGAGTGTGAGGAGTTCATATTTATATCCCTCCAGTGGTCATCTGGTCTGTTTGGGCACCTTTTTGCACTTACTAGTTATTAAAACAGAGCTAGCCCCAAACATTCAAACTATGTCTTGGGCATATTCTTAAATGTTCTGCCATAATCAAACATCATTGAAGTCATAAGCCCACCCTAGTCCCTCTACAGTGGTCTCAAACTTGTGGCCCAGGAGTCACATGCGGCCCGCCAGGTACTATTTTGAGATCCTCGGTATGTTTATCATAATAACAAAAGTAAAATAAAAAAGTTTCTTGATCATGTCTCTTTAGCTATAAATTATAATATTATTATTAAGACTTGGAAAGATTTATAAACTACAAAGTTTTACCTCATGCAAAATTGTCATTAACTATTTTTTCTGCGGCTCTCCAAGTACCTACAAAATGTGGCCCTGCAAAGGGTTTGAGTTTGAGACCACTGCTCTAACACACCTCCTTGAGATTTAAACGAACTGCAGATGAACAGAATAGAAACCCCATCTAGAAAATAGGCTTTGAACATACCAAAATTGGAAGGATTTGGGGGACAAAAACATCTGCCTGCCCATTTATGCCACTTTTTGGACATTTTTCTCTTTGAAAATGAGTCCCATAGTCACACATTTTATGAAAGCTCTTTTACATGTGTAAAAAAAAAAAAGAATTTACATGTGCAAAAATCTATACTAAAGTTTTGCTGGCGTTTTCAATAGGCTTGGAAGCATAGCTTCATTGAAAGTCTGCATAAAATTACACAGATAAATTATCGATAAACTGCTCTCTGTTGCTGTTAGTTTTATGCTGTTACTTCAATCTGCTGCTCTCTGTTAAAAACTTTATCCAGTCCATACTTTTGACCAAGCAGCAGCAATTTGATCTTTCCTTCTGTTTAATCAGTAATTCACAAAGGCTGTTTTGTTCAAAGTAAAAATGGAAGTCCTATTTCTTCTTTGTAATTTTCTGAGTCAAAAAGACAAAGTGTGCCACTTACCTTGGCTGATCAGAAGCAGAATGCTAGTGAAGCAATAAAGGAAAAAATCCATTCTATTCCTTCTTTAGAATGTTTGCCTGAAGATTGTGAAATCTTCCTTGTTGAACGTTTGACAAATGACTCCCAGAAAGTTTAACTTCAAGGCTGATTTTTTTCTTACTTTTCAATATATCCAATACTACAGCAAAAATCAAAGGAGAATAAACAGTTGTAACAAACAGAAGAGGAAATGTTAACTGCTGGAGCTCATCTACTGTGAGAAGCAACAGGTGAATTGATACTAAGAAAAGCTCCACCCTTGGAAAGCTTCAAACCAGGGAAGTTGTTTAACCTGTACTTCTGTCCCTACCTCCTTCATGCAGGCACACACCCTTTCCTTGCTGTACTAAAGAACTTTTCCTTCCTCTAGATCAGTGGTTCTTAACCTTGTTGGAGGTACTGAACCCCACCAGTTTCATATGCATATTCACCGAACCCTTCTTTATTGGAAAAATAAAATATGATTTTTACAAATTCAAAACATAGGTATATAGTGAGGGAAAAAATAATATCAATTTTGAAAACAAAAAAGTTCTCCTATATTTCGAATAATAATAACATAATGAAATTTACTGCAAATCAGTGTGACTTCTGCTGTTGCCTCTCAGAGACCAATTCAGAAATGCGCGGCTTTACCTTGGCAAGTGCCACTCTCATGTCATTTTCGCAACAAAGTCTGTTCCTTTTCTTCATTTTTATGTCCAGCATCCTCGGAAAGGATTGCTCGCAAATATATGTTGTAACAAACGGTATGAAAATTTCCAGAGCTTTCTTAGCAATAACAGGGTACGTTACCAATTGTTGACACCAAAACGTTGAGAGCGTTGTTGTTCTGAAGAGTTGCTGTTGAACCTGGCTCTGCTGAATTTCAATGATTTCATAGAGGTATTCATCATTGACATCTGTTGTCTCAACACTAAAGTGAACGGCTGTCTCACCCATGCTGGATACGACTCTCTTGTAGGGAAGTATCTGTCGAGAGACTTTGCAAGCTCATCTAAGTGCGTGGCAATAGTTTGCTTCAGTTCCGCGGGTACAGAAATGTCTCCGATTCCAGATACATCTTCGATCTTACTTACACAGTTGTCTAGCAGGGGAAAGTTTGCGAAGTTATCGTTTTCTGTTCGTTGTTTCCATAATGGTAGCTTTTTTTGAAAAGCTTTCAGGTTTTCTTCCGCTTCGATGATGTTGACTCCACCACCCTGCATTTGCTTATTAAGATGATTGAGAGCTGCAAAGATATCAGCCATGTACGCTAAAATGAGAATGAACTCAGAACTTTTGAAGCAATCTGCATGACAATGTTGCTGCTCTTGCAAAAACAGAGCTAATTCCACCCGCATGGCAAAAACATGATTCAGCACCTGTCCCCGGGATAACCACCGAACGTTAGAATGGTACAGAAGTACCTCGAATTCAGATCCCATTTCTTTACACAGCTCCTTGAAGATGCAGTGCTTCAGAGCATTATTTCGCACATAGTTCACGCATTCCACAACAATTTTTTAAAACTTCTGCCAGTTTTGGAGGCAAGGTTTTTGTTGCCAACGCATGTCTGTGCAGAATGCAATGCGTAACAATGATGTGTGGTGCATCGGCATTCACTAGCGCACCAAAACAGGACTTTCTTCCGAGCATGGCTGGAGCTCCGTCCGAACAAACTGCAGAAACCATATCCCACGAAAGATTGTTGTCTTTGAAGAAGTCATCCACAAGTTTCTTCACATCAGTTGCCTTAGTTGTTGTTGTAAGAGGCTTACAAAATAAAAAAAAATCTTCCTTTATCACGTCGTCTTTCACATAGCGCACGAATACTGCAAGCTGGCTTAGATTGGAAACGTCTGTGGTCTTGTCGAGTTGAAGGCTGAATTTTGCCGGGCTTGAAATCAGATCTGCAACTACTTGAGCCAAGATGTCTTTGCTCATGTCCTCTATTCTGTTGCCGATGATGTCATTTGAAAGAGGAATTTCAGATAACTGAACTTCAGCCGCTTTTCCCAGCATGATATTCGCCATCTTCAACACAGCTGGTTTTATGAGTGTTTCACCAATGGTGTGTGGTTTGCCCTGCTTTGCGATCAGGTAAGCAACTTCGTACGATGCTGTGAGGATCGGTTTGTTGATGGGTACAAAGCCGAGAACAGGCAGAGTAGCCTTTTCATCGAATCTTGCTCTCTTCACCTTGAATTCAGCGAGCGTTGTGTTCTTGTATTTTCCATCTCCATGCAGCTTAAGGAAGTGTTCCCTTAGTTTTGCTGGAGCTAGACTAGAATTACTCAACTTGGCATTGCAAATCATGCAATTAGGACGCTGACTCCCATCACGTTCCGTTATACATATGAATCCATATTGTACATATTCGTCTGACTACTTTCGTATTTTGCTCAACATAGTTAGTAAAGGATTAAAATATTAAGATAGGTATCACACAACGTACCATCACAACAGTTACAATTAGACTACTGTGCGCATCAAATCTCCTGCAGCACAGATAGGCCAAGCGATGTTGCGTGATCACCTGCAGCCAATTATGGACAAGCGGGGCGTATCATCACGAATCATAAGCGCTTCGGTCTCGTTCAATCATCTATCAGTTAAATCACAAATTTTGATCAGGAATTGATTGATGTATATAAGGCGTTAGTTACAGATTGATAGATCAAGAAACCGAGTACACGATCAGTCTTGATCAAAATCACTGAATAACTGATAGATGATTGAACGTGACCGAAGCGCTATATGAGTCGGAGGTGTGTTTTGACCTCCGCCGAACCCGCGAGACTGACTCACCGAACCCCTGGGGTTCGGTCGAACCCAGGTTAAAAACCATTGCTCTAGATAAAACTAAGGCCTTCCACATACCCTATACACAAAACAAGAGTCTGGAAAAAAAAAAAACCATTAACACAAAACCAGAGAAAAGGAGTAGGGTTGAACAAAGGACTTAAAAAAAAAAAAAAAAAAAAAGAAGAAATGGGAGAATCCACAAAGTCTAAATTATTATATACTCTAATTCTTCAGTGACAACAGACCCGACATAGCACTGCATTTCGGTGTAGGCACATCTGCCTCAGGGGTCAACACACTACAAAAACATTGAGACAAAAATAAATGACTAAAATTGAAGATATATATTCAGTAAAAATGTTCCAAATAGGAAATCATCTTAAATATATATATATATGTGTCAAATATAAAACAGAACTATGACATCAAAAATAAAATTTATGAAACTATCTGCGAATAAATCATATTACCAGATAAAAATATATATGAAGTGTGCATCCACAAAAGAATACAATAATGAAGCTATTAAAATGTGTGAAATACAAAGATAAATAAGGATAAAACAATCCATATACAAGCCAGATACCAACCTGATTCTAAAGCAGATGAATGTAATATCATGGATTTATATTAAATCAAATGAGCTCTTAGCTTAAAATAAAATACATATGAAACTAAATATATTAAAATAAAATGCGTGGAGGGGCATAATAAAAAAAAAGGTCTAAGTCCCCTTTTGGCCTAAGGCCTTAAATACTGAAAGTAGAAACAGGGAAAATGTCCATAATAAAAAAAAACGTCCAAAAGGAGTTTTTTTTTGATAATGGCCTGCCTCTACATTCAGCTGTTTAAACGCCCAGACCACAACACTACGTCTAAACTTATACCCCATAATGAACCTAAAAAAAGCCTAAGCCCCAAACGTCCAACACAAGGGCTTTTAGGCGAAGGAGGAGCCAGTCCTTCGCCTAAAAGCTGGATTCTGTAACTGGTGTCTGTCAAACTCCTTTCTGCATGCACGGTGTGGCTAACTCGAAACTTCTAGTTTTTACAAGCAAGTCTGTTTGCGAGGCTTCCACATTGGGGCCCCATCGATGACATCACCCATATGTGAGAATAGCTGCCTGCTGTCCCTAGATAACACCTGTTACGGTAAATAACTGTGCTTTTCCTACTGGATACTGTGACCGGGCGCAGCCAAGCTGGGCTCAGCAAGTGGCCTTACCCAGTGCACACAAAACCTCAGCCAAGCGGTTACGTGAGGTTCTATTGGTAGCTTGTACTGGAATAATAAAAAAACAGGTCCAATGACAAGAGGTGCAATTTCCTGGTATACTTATTGATCAAAAATCAAAACAAACTTTCAAACAGGCTTCTTCAGGTTTGCATCACCTGGTATATCATTGCAGCATTCAAAACACAATTGTCAATTCCAAGCCTATTATCTCCAAAAGAGAAAAAAAAAACCCTTGTCCCAACTGTAAATCTCAGCCTTCTCTTAATATAGTACCCAGTCCATATTTTATCCTAGCTCTTTTTATCAGGAAAAGATTAGCTTATTTTCATTCCTTCTATAATGGGCAACTCTGTTTCTTCTGTCTCCATATTATAAGCAAGGTCCTTATCAGCCATCTGTGTCTTGCCCAAACACAGACTCACCGTTCTTTGTGGCTTCTATCTCTGCCTGGGCTGATAGCCAGGAGGTAGACTGTGGCTTCCTGATTCTCTGGGTTTGCAACCTGCTGACTGGCTCTGGCTTGCTAGATCGGAAGCAAGTGTGTACTCTGAGGCTGGCCCTCCAACTGCTTCTGGAGCTGGCTCCCCTGCTTTGAGAAAACTATTCCCTTTTCTTTCACTGCAGGAAGCTGATTAGTCCTCCCTGCAGGTATGTTAGGGTAACCTGCTCTCAGAGCTTCTCACCTGGCTTAAACCAATTTGAGCCTGATTAGAAGTGGCTTGTATTCCAGCCCTGCTCTTTCCTTTCCCTGGCTCTATGCCTACTGGGAGATGTAGTCTTTCCACTTGTTTTCTTATAACTGGCTTATAGTCCAGTGGGCTACTTCCTCGCTGACATATTTGGGTGTAATCATCCCTCAAAATTTGAATAGACTCTATTCCGCCAATATAATACCATTGCTTCATCGCACTGCTAGTACGCTGCATGGCTGGCGGACGTTCCCTATTTCATTGTCAGGCCGAATAGCCCTCTATAACATGATGATAGTGCCTCAATGGACATATGTCTTACAAATGCTCCCTCTCATGTTAACCTCATCTCACACTGCACTGCATGGCGCCCATCTCTCTAAATATTTATGGCAGGGTAAAAAAGCGAGGATCTCTTTGGCTAAGTTACGGCTTCCTGTGGATCAAGGGGGGCTGGGTTTATTATGTGTATCTCGGTTTAATCTAGCATGTCAATTACGTCACATCCATGACTGGTTCTGTGACACTTCTGATTTTTCTATGCCTGTGATTGAGTGTTTTTCCTTCCAGCCATATCATTTTAGCTATCTCCTCCATGCGCCTCAGTTACCAGACTTACCGCAGCTGAAGTCCCATCCACTTTTGCCAGCAATGCGTACAGCATGGAAGTTGTTGTGCAAGGGATTACAGATTTCTCCGCATCATACACCTTGCCTTCCATTGATTGGGAATGGTACTTTCTTACCTGGCATGGATTCCGCAGTGTTCAGACGCTGGTCTCGTGAGGGCCTACAATATGTGTCACAGACCGTACAAGATGATGGTTCACCGATTCCCTTCAGAGACCTACAAACACAGTTTCGGATATCACCTATGGACTGGTTTGCGTATCAACAGCTTACACATTATTTGCAGTCCTTGACACCGGTGAGGTTACAGGAGGATATACAAGACAGATTGCAAGAGGCGATTGCACTCACATCTCCTGAGTCAATGTCCCTCAGATTCTTCCATAAGTGGCTACAGAAACGGGCGGGTGAATTAGACTTTATCGCCTTGGCTCAGAGGTGGTCTGCTGATCTTCAATTGCCCATTGCAGCGGATGTGATTCGCAGAGGCCTTCGTTTGGGAAGGACCACGACTGTGTCCTCGCTTGAGAGAGAAAGAAATTACAAATTTATACTGAGAGCCTTCTGTACGCCCAAGAGGGCACATGTGATCGGGATAAGTGCTGATCACTGTTGCCGGAAATGTGCTGGTCCTATGGCATCGTTTGGACATATGTTTTGGTCTTGCCCTATGATATCCTCCTTCTGGATCCAGTTAGTGTCTTTGGTGGCACGCCTTTGGCATTGCTCTTGGAGATTGCACCCAAACTTCCTTTTCACGATGCAGATTCGATTTCATCCACCCAGACCAGGTTGTGCAGCATTCTTAAGGAAAACTGTATTGCTGGGACGGAAATGCATCTTGTTGCAATGGCTTTCACCGCAACCTCCGACTGTCCCTCAATGGAGAGCATTAATGTTACACCAAATGTTACTGGAGCGGCGTGAAGTGATGGACTTATCCACTAAAGCTGGACGTTTATACACTCAGTGCTGGTACCCTTTTAGCTTGACTTTTACACCTTATATTCAAAACCAACTTTGGGGTACTTAATGGACTTCTTTTTCTCCCCTTTTTTGCTTTTTCTTTCTTGATTTGTTACCGCTGCTGCCAGGGTGGGTGGGAGGGGGGTTGGGGGGTTGGGTGGGTGGGGATTGGATTTGTTTAATATTTGAAAATTGTACGATGCGATGTTCCTTGCTATGTTTATGCTTTAATAAAAATGATTTAAACATAACTGGCTTATAGAAACATAGAATATGACGGCAGAAGAGGGCCGGCAGCCCAACAAGTCTGCCCACTCAAGAACCCTCCCTCCTTGGTGTACCCATCTTTTATGCATAACTCTGTAGCACCCCCACCTGTTTGTCCCATCGATTTTTGAAGTCGAGTATGCTACTAGCCTCGACCACCTGGCGTGGAAGTTTATTCCATCGATCTATCACCCGTTCGGTGAAGTATTTCCTGGTGTCACCATGAAATCTTCCCCCCTTAAGCTTTAGCGGATGCCCTCTTGTTGCCGTGTCAGCAGACCTGCCTGGGGCTCTTGGGCTCCTCCTGTGGTGACCTAGATACTGCTCTTGCAGTAGGTCCTTGGAGATTTCAGGCTCCCCCTGGTGGTTAACCTGAAAATCATCCCTATTTTTCCTAGCACAACCCTTGTCCATTCCCTTCCGGGTTTTACTCTGTGTCTTAGTGGGAACTTTAGCTGGAACCAGGCCAGGCACGATGTCTGTCTGGTTACAGCTCCCAGCCGGGACTTCTGAGCGCCGCCTTGGTCTGGGCAGCTCCTCGGTGCTAGGCGGGCGCAGTCCATGCCGCTGTCATGCCAACCCACCACCAAGCTGTCTTTGCCAGCAGGTACCGCCGGGGCCTGGGTGCGGAGGGGAAGGGGGGGGTCTTGCCTGGCCGGGGCCGGCCGAATACCGGGCCTGTTCTCCTTCCCCTAAGTCCCGGCCCCTCACTCCGTGCCATCTAGCGCATGCACAGTCTTGCCGCCACATCCCGACAGATCAGGGAACACACGGCGAGTGTGCATGCATGCGTAGCGTTTTATTATAGATAGCTCTGAAAGTTCATTTTTCAATTGTCAGCACTTTGGGATGTATACCATCTGGTCCAGGTGATTTGCTACTGATCAATTTGTTAAACTGACTCATTACATCTTCCAGTGTTACAGAGATTTGGGTTTCTTTGCTTCATCAGAATTGACTACCATTTCTTGCACCTGTGTTTTAGATTTCAGCCCCTTATGTGATTGAGTCTGACACTCCTGTTCTAACACCTACCTTATATTTTCATTCTAGACTTCTGTCTGTTCCAGCTGGTACTCCCTTTTTGCTTAAGGTGTAGGTTTAGGTGTGGTTTTTATGCTGGTACCTCTTGCCAAACACACTTAACCTCCACTTTTTCAGCCTATCACTCCAGTCTCTTCTTCATAAAAGGGAGCATTTCTGCATCCAAGGTTACATACTTAGATAGATCCATATATAAAGCAACATAATTCAGTCAGGCCCCAGTATCAGTTTTCTGCAGCCTCAAATATGGATGCATTTGATTTTAAAGAACAACAATTGTACAGAAACATTTTGAGAAAAAAGGCAGACCATTTGAATGTTTAGAGAATGACACGGACAAATTTGCCCCCATAGGAACCCAATTTCCCTGACCCATTGCCATGAGTTTTGTCGCTGTCCCTGTTCCATTCCTGTAAGCTCTGCCTTAACAACACAAGCCTCGAACACTTATGATTTTAAAGTGTTTGAGGCTTGTGCAGATAAGGATGGAGCTTGCAGGAATGGGGCAGGGGCAGGAAAAGAACTCAAGGGGATGGGATGTGAAAATGAGTTCCTGCCGGGACAGGGAAAAATTTGTTGCCTTGTCATTCTCTAAGTCAGTTTCCTGAGGGCCCATGGTATGACATTCAAAAACAAATGATAAACTTATTAAGAATTCAGAAAGAAAACAAATAAAATAAAGTGCCTTTTCATCCAGGGCTTATGTAGAGGACTCATTACCATGAGACAAGAAAATACTGAACTAGCCCCTGTGCCAACAATTAACCAAGAACTTGGATGAGACACAAATTGTCATATCAATGCTATGACCCCAAATAGTTCAAGCTACAAATTCCTTTTTACCTGTAAATGAACTATTGGAAAAGACTAAGACACAAAATATTTAAAGAATAAACTGGCCTTACAGGGACAGGTTAATGCTAGGCCCTGGACTGTACCTCATATTTCTTCATCAGCTCCTCCACCCAATTTATAGAAAAACAAAACCACACATAAATACTTGTAGCTGGGCAGAAAAAAAGGAAAGCAGACCCCTTGGCATACCTAGGGGGGCGGGGCAGTCCGCCCCGGGTGCACGCCCCAAGGGGGTGCACAATAGAGAGCTGAACAGGGATGATGGGGATCCCGCAGGGTTCAATACAACTCGAGTCACGAGGCTCGTCTTTTTGTCCTACCTGCCCTGCCGCAGCACACATAGCCGACTGGAAGTCTTCCCCGATGTCAGCGCTGACGTTGGAGGGAGGGCTTACGCAAAGCACCCAATTGGGGAGAGAGAGGGAAGGAGGGAGAAGGAAGACAAGGGAGAGGAACCAGAGATGCCAAGTCCATGGGAGGGAGGGAAAGGAAAAAAGGAAAGACGACACCAGACCCTGGAGGGGAAGGAAGAGATGCCATGGCATGAGGAAAGAGAAGGAGATAGAGATACCATACCATGGTGTGGAGTGGGAAAGGAGAAGAGAGAGATGCCAAAGCATAGGGGAGGGGGTGGAGACAGAAAAATGGAGAGGGGTGAAGCTGAAATGAATCATGTGCAAAGGAGAGAAGGGACCCCGGATATAGTTTATTGAAGGGACATAGAAAAAGGGAAGATGCCATATGGAAGAGAGAGAGGGTAGACAGTAGATGGAAGGGACAAAGAGAGGGCAGATGTTGCATGGAAGGGAGAGAGGACAAATGCTGTATAGAAAGAAGAGAGCAAAGAGAAGATGATTAAAGCAGAAATGACAAAAGGTAGAATCAAGTAGTATTGTAACTGTATTGATAAAAGTTTATAAATAGGAAATGGAAGTAAGGCAATTTTTTGGACTAAACCCCTTTCCTCAGGACAGGATACCATAACAGCAATATACTGTACTGTTCTGAAGAAAGATTTGGCCTCTGAAAGCTAATTGAATAATGGATTAGACTAATAAAATGGTATTTTCTTATTTCTCATTATTTGTTAATTTGTAAAGTGGTGATTGTTATGTATCAGTTTTTTCAAATTTACATCTACTGTCTTATTTTGCTTAGTACTAGGGGACACGTGTCACTGTTTTTGTGGTGTTACATTGTATGCAGAGTCTGGTTTCTTGGCGGTTCAGTTTAACTTTTGTCTACATATTCTATTTTTAGTTTGTGATTATTCCATATCGGGCGAGGGTGTATCTCTGTTCTGTGTGTATGAAAAGGACATAGTTTTCAGTTGGCATTGACTACAGGATCAATTGACTGTGCGAGATCTGGCTTGTTTAGTTTTACAATGTATGTGTTAGTGTTCTAGTGCTCACTGCAGTGTTTAAGAGCTGCCTTTTTCTAGGTACACTCTTGTGCGATATGTGGATTGTTACTAAAAATCATATTTTTGATATAGATGGGTGGGTGTGTATGTGTAAAAAAATGATGGGCCCTGGGCGTCACATATGCTAGGTACGCCACTGAGCAGACCATAGAACTTCAGATCAACACAGATTTTGCCAAGCTTCTGCATTTAGCTTTGGGAAGGACCACACTGTTATAAATTTGGATCTCTGAATTACTCATACCAGTTTGTAAAGAGGGGCATTGAACAACCGTGAGAACGGGCTACTGGACTTGATGGACCATTTGTCTGACCCAGTAAGGCTATTCTTATGTTCTTATGAGAACCTCCACCCCAGATCCACCCAAGTTCTGCCCCTGATCCCACCGCATAATAATAGTACTAATTGAAATGCAATTTCTTCCAATATAATCTTATTAATATATGATAGCTTCAAAATTAAAAAAATAGAAAGCACACTGTACGCAGAGAAAATGTTAATCATTTATATTCTTTTTCCCCCCCAAGAAGTCTAGGCAGATGACTTTTAAATATGCAATGTCACCTCAGGAACAGCTGCAAAAAATAAACAATATTGTGCAAAATATAGACAGCAGATATAAATTCTCAAACTGACACATTTTGATTACTAAATTCAAAATAAAATCATTTTCCTTACCTTTGTTGTCTGGTGATTTTATTAGTCTGTGGTTGCACTTCCTTCTAACTGAATCCAATATTTTTCTTTCTGCCTCCTGCACGCTTCTTCTCCTCTGGACCTCATTTCCTTCCCCAACCAACATCTCTGTGTCCCTCGAGTCCAACTTTTTTCCTCCCTCCTCCACCCCCATTGGCAACATGTCCCACTGTCCATCTTTCTCTCATTCCCTCCCTTGCTGCAAAGGGAGTGGGGAGAGAGATCGATCGAGGGTGCATCTCTCCCAACCCATCCAACATTTCTCCCTCATTCCCTCAATCATGTGCATCTTTCATCACTGCCCACCATTCCCATTTCTTATGTCATTCCTCTCCAGCAACATGAAACATCTCTCCCTCCACCAGTATGTCCAACATTCCTCCTCCTTGCATCCCTTTGAATCTGCCCCACTGTTCCCTCTCCACGAACATATCCAAAATTTTTCCCTCATACTTCTCTGCCCCATGCATCTCTACCTCAGTCCTCTATGCCTAACAATTTTCCTTTCATTTTCCCATGTGCATCTCTTTCCCTCACTCATGCTTAATAATTCTCCCTATTCCCTCTCCTGTGTCCCAAGTTCATGCCCCTCCCTTCCTCCATCCACATGCATCTTTTCCCCTCTTCCTTTTCTCCTCCAGCCATGTGCATCTCCTCTATTTCCTTCTATTCCACTTTATGCATGTGTACCTCCTACCTCTTTTTCTCATCCATGTGCATATCTTCCCTTTCTCTTCTGTTCCCCTCCATCCATGTGCATTTCCTCCTTTCTTCCCTTCCTCTCCATCCCATAAGCATATCCCTCTCCCCCTTCTCCATCACATCCAGCATTTCTCCAAACCCATTCAGTCAAGCCTTAGGGTCATTCCACACCAACTATACAAATTTTCAAAATGATCCCCACCTTACCATCTCCAATTTAATGAAACTTGGCACATAGATGCTCTGGCTTAAAAAATCTAAGCCCTGCAAAGTTTCAACCTCAAAAACATGAAATTCATGTAGTAAGAGGTGCCTAAGTAGAGGCCTTAAAATTTTTGTGCATGTCGTACGAAACAAATGGGAAACTTCAATGACCTCCTGTACACAGAGTATTGGTAACTAGTGCTGCCCAATTTCCGATTGGTTAAAAAAAAATTGGCTTGGCCGATTCAGTGACCAACCCTCCTAAAGCAAGAGGGTTCAGCAAATCCTTAAATAATTCAGCACATCCGCACTTGCTCTCTGCCCAGACTGATGCAAGCTCATATTGACACCTGCATGAAGTAGGTAGGTTGTCACAGAGAGGCTCGTACCCTCCCACGGGAATGACGTAAGAGCTACTTGTCTTTGGATCACCTGCAGTAGGACTCGCAGCTTTCCTTTTTCCAAACCCCTGCCCTTCTCTGATGCAATTTCCTGTTTCCGGCAAGGTGGGTTGAATCAGAGGAAGACAAGTTGTGTCAGAGGGGACAGGGCATGGGCACCAGAGGAAAGCTGCGGGGCTGGTGATGGTAGATCTCGGATATGAATTTGACGGTAGGATTGGGTTGCGGTTTGAAAGAGATGCTGTATTGCAAACAGGGAGGAGAGGGGGAGACATGCTAAGAGCGGAAGAGAAATTGGTCTCTGAATATATGGGAAAAGGAATGCTTGGCATGTGAGAGTGAGGGCAGCTGAATGTGACTTGGTATCTCTCTGTCATTCTCTTGCTTTCCAGTATGTTTGATAGATCTTTAGCAGGATACCAGAGGGTAATTGCGAAGGGCAAAAAATTCCTAAAACCCCAGCCCCCATTTCTCAAGGTACAGCAAACGTTTTTATTATTGTTCAGTGTATCAGCTTTAATAGCATCTATTTATAGGGCTATATTTCAAAGCTGATCTTGTAGCAGCAGCAGTAGCCACGAGATTCTAGTTTTTGTTTCACTACAAAGAGGGTGATTTGTTTATGCACTGTTCAATTTGAGATGATGTACAAGACTAGATGTAATAACTTCCTGACCTTTGCCTCACTCTGAATTTTCCAAAAGTATCATGTTATGTTTAGCTTAGCTAATAGGAGTGTTGGGACACAGCACTAGTAACAAGTTATTACAACATATTTGTCCAGACATCTGACAAATGCCATGTCTACAGCATATTAAAGAAACCTGAGCTATTTCCTTCAGTCCATGCCACCTATTGCTACTGTTTTACCCCTCTTTGCCACTCGCGCTGCTCCGCTTCCTTACTGTGTTCCCAACATCCAATGAGTCCATGAGACAAGCCGAACTGGAGGAGTGTACGCGCTACCCTAAAGCTTTCCCAGCCAAGGCGTAAAACCCTGCAGGAGCCCAAATGGGTGGAGTCATGGAGTGCGCAGAGAAATTTAAAACCGCGGTTGAAGAGACATCGCTACTTTCCCATTTTTAGTGAGAGCCTTCCAGAAGCAGTGTATCTGCTTCTTTTTTTGTTTTTCTGTCTCTGAAAATTATTAAGTGAACTGTCTTATCTGGTTTGCGTCCTGTGATTGGAAATTGATGATTTAGGTTAGTAGATTTTTGTCCTATTCGGTTTATGATGTAGGGATAGTCAGTGCTGGATTGTAATTAAAATGTGAGAATGTGTTAAATATTTTTAATTGTAATTTGCATTGAGCTTAGTTGATGAGTCATGTCATCAAATAATGTCAAGTGTGTGTCTGGGCCAGAGGATAAAGTAGGGTAGTTGTATAAATCCAATTTAAAGGTAAGAAATAAAACAAAACAGAGAAAGAAAAATAAGGTGATTCTTGTTTTCAGGACTAGCCTTAGTATATTTTTTAACAAGCTTTTGAAGGCAGAGCCCTCTTCAGACCTCTTTGAGAGTGCTTTTGACTCCTAATTCCTCTCATCTTATGTTCTGCATCCCCAACCCTATGTCATGTCTGTCTGTCCAGGTTAGATTGTAAGCTTTTCCTTTAAGCGCTATATGTGATTAAATAGTAATCTTGTTCTTTTGCCTGTCTTCATCTAAATATCTGAGCTACAGTTGATTGAGTTAAAGGCAGCTCCTTTAAGAGTGTATTTTTTTTTTCTTCAGGTAAAGGCTGAAACCACAGGCATGTAATGTCATCAAGAAGCACTGGTGCTAGAGCAAAGCTCCCTTCACGTGTTCAAGTGGTGCGTTCTCATGAATTGTTGGTAGACTGGGTTGTGGTTATGTACTGAGGTGTAGTGATTGCCGAAGCTTTTTTTTCCTCTCGTCCTTGAAAGTTGCTATGCAGCGGAGGCGTTCCACTGAAAAGCTTCTGCTTGCTGTTGGTAAAACATCTAGGAATTGGAACTTTCCCTCCTAGTCCTGTATCTTTCATGGATGTTGATACTAAGAACTGACAGCACACGAAATTTAGTTTAACTATAGTTAATGACTGTGTTTTTGTGCGTACCTGATAAAGAGTGAAAGGATGTTGGAACCAACATGATTTGAATAATGACCAGACAACAAAAGGTAGAAAAAATAATTTTATTTTCTGTTTTGTGATTACAATATCAGATTTGAAATGTGTATCCTACCAGAGCTGGTGTTAGACCACGAACGTGAGCTAGGACTTAATAGAGAAGTCCAGTGTGGATAGGAGAGGGCAAAGAGGCTATAAAATAAACCCACCAGGATGTTTGAAAAAAACAAAACACCCAATTGGGCAGGAAAATCAAATCTAATTTTTCCTGAAACGGGCAGCACTATTGGTAACATCAGCCTGAAATTTAATCTACATCTACAACTTTTTGTACTTAATAAGTTTTTAGAGGTTCAAAAGTCTAGGCCAGGGGTGTCCAATAGTGTTGCCCGATTCACGATTTGAATCGGTTCACCGATTCACTTCGGGTGAATCGATTCGATTTAAAACAAAAAATTGGCTTCCTGATTCGGCTTCCCCTCCCCCCCCCTCGCTTCCTAAAGCAGGAGCAGCAGCGCTGCTCTTGCTGGCTGGCCGCTGCCGCACCTGCTTTAGAGGGCGAGGGGGGAGGGTCAGTCGGGAAGTGCTGCTATGCAGCTTCCCCCCTGGCCTCCTCGCACCATTTACCTTATAGGATCAGCCTGCAGACAAGATCGCGGTGCTAGCGATCTTTGCAAACTGCTTCAGAGCTGTTTCCTCCACCGCGATTCTGCCTGACGTCAAAGGAGGGGCGGGACCATGGCAGAGGAAACAGCTCCGAAGTAGTTTGCAAAGATCGCTAGAACCGCGATCTTGTCTACAGGCTGCTCCTATAAAGTAAATGGTGTGGGGAGGCCAGGGGGAAGCCGGAGACCGGGGGAACACGCAGACCTTCAGGGGTGGGATGAAGGACTTTAAGGGGGGACAAGCCTTCAAGGGGGGGAGCAGCCTTCAAGGATGGTGGCACAGGCCTTCAGGGGAGGGAGGGCCCTGGTGTAGAAGTACACGGAGAGAGGGAAGGGAGGTTCAAAGAGACATGCATATGCCGGACTTTGGGGGGGGGGAAGAAATAATGGGTCTAAAAATAGAGGCGAGGGAGAGAGATGATGGACAAAGCAATGTTACTTACCGTAACAGTTGTTATCCAGGGACAGCAGGCAGCTATTCTCACTAGTGGGTGATGTCATCAGACAGAGCCCCGGTACGGACGTCTCACAAGCACGTGTTGCTTGTAGAAACTTAAAAGTTTCTAGATGCCCGCACCGCGCATGCGCCGGTGCCTTCCCGCCCGGAGGTCCGGGCGTGTCTCCTCAGTTCAGGTAGCTAGCCTGAGAAGCCAACCCAGGGGAGGTGGGTGGGACGTGAGAATAGCTGCCTGCTGTCCCTGGATAACAACTGTTACGGTAAGTAACATTGCTTTATCCCAGGCCAAGCAGGCAGGTATTCTCACTAGTGGGTGACCTCCAAGCTAACCTCAGTGGGATGGAGGGGGAGTTGGCGACTTAAGAGAATAAATTTTTCAATACTGTTTGGCCAAACTGTCCATCCCGTCTGGAGAGAGTATCCAGGCAATAATGTGAGGTGAATGTGTGAACCGAGGACCAGGTGGCAGCCTTACAAATTTCCTCGATTGGTGTTGATCTGAGGAATGCTACTGAGGCTGCCATTGCTCTGACCTTATGGGCTGTGACCTTACAAGGAAGTGATAATCCAGCCTGGGCATAGCAGAAAGAGATACAAGCCGCCATCCAATTAGAGATGGTGCGCTTTGATACGGGTCTTCCCAACTTATTAGGGTCGAAGGAGACAAAAAGTTGAGGAGTGGTTCTGTGTGGCTTGGTGCGATCCAGGTAGAAAGCCAACGCACGTTTACAGTCTAGAGTGTGAAGGGCCGATTCTCCGTGGTGAGAATGGGGCTTAGGGAAGAATACTGGAAGTACAATGGATTGGTTGAGATGAAATTCTGAGACCACCTTAGGCAGGAATTTCGGGTGAGTGCGGAGGACCACCTTGTCATGATGGAATACTGTGAATGGTGGATCCGCCATCAATGCCTGGAATTCGCTGACTCTGCGAGCGGACGTAAGGGCTACCAGGAAAAGCACTTTCCAGGTGAGATACTTAAGAGGGGCCCTGTTGAGTGGTTCAAACGGGGGCTTCATGAGACGGGAAAGGACTACATTGAGGTCCCAAACTACTGGGGGTGGTTTGAGAGGAGGGTTAACATGGAAGAGTCCTTTCATAAATCTGGCGACCACCGGATGGGCCGAGAGGGGTTTCCCTTGTAGGGGCTGGTGGAACGCCGCAATAGCGCTCAGGTGGACTCGTATGGATGTAGACTTGAGCCCGGATTGAGATAGGTGTAGGAGATAGTCCAGCACGGAGGATAAGGAAGCTCGCTGAGGTTCCTTTGATTTAGAAACACACCATGAGGAGAATCTAGTCCATTTCTGGGAGTAGCATTGTCGAGTGGCGGGCTTCCTGGAAGCTTCCAAGACCTCCCTCACTTCTTGAGAGAATTGGTGAGGGGTTACGTTGAGAGGAACCAAGCTGTCAGGTGGAGAGACTGCAGGTTGGGATGAAGCAGTGATCCTTGATGTTGAGTAAGTAGTGAAGGAAACACTGGAAGTGGTACTGGTTCCCTGCTGCTGAGTTGAAGTAGGAGGGAGAACCAAGGTTGTCTGGGCCACCGAGGAGCTATTAGAATCATGGTGGCCTGTTCGAGTTTCAGCTTGACCAGAGTCTTCTGGATCAGCGGGAATGGTGGGAACGCATATAGAAATCGTTTCCCCCAGTTCAGTAGAAAAGCATCTGCCTCGAGGCGATGAGGGGTGTAGATCCTGGAGCAAAACTGAGGCAGTTTGGAGTTGTGGGGAGCCGCAAAGAGGTCTATCTGAGGCGTCCCCCACTGTGTGAAGATTTGGTGAAGGGGGCTGGAATGGAGAGTCCATTCGTGCGGTTGTAGTAGACGACTCAGTTTGTCTGCTAAGACGTTGTTCTCCCCCTGAATGTAGACTGCTCTGAGGAAGGCGTTGTGGCGCACCGCCCAGTCCCAGACTCGTAGAGCTTCCTGGCAAAGGAGGGCCGAGCCCGTGCCTCCTTGCTTGTTGATATAATACATGGCGGCCTGATTGTCTGTGCGAATGAGGATCACCATGTCGTGAAGTAGGTGTTGGAAAGCTTGGAGCGCATTGAAGATGGCTCTGAGTTCCAGTAGATTGATTTGGTGTAGTCTTTCCGCACTGGTCCAGAATCCTTGGGTGCGGAGACCATCCAGGTGGGCCCCCCATGCATAATTCGACGAATCGGTTGTGAGAACTTTCTGATGGGGGGGAGAGTGCATCAGCAAACCTCTGGATAGATTCGAAGAGGTCATCCACCAAAGTAGAGACTGCCGAAGAGCAGGTGTGACTAAGATGTGTTTGGATAGTGGATCGGACGTCTGATTCCACTGTGATGCCAGGGTCCACTGGGGGATCCTGAGATGGAGTCTGGCAAAGGGTGTCACATGTACTGTGGAGGTCATATGGCCCAGGAGCACCATCAGTTGTCTCGCCGGTAGGGTTTGGCGAGAAGACACCGACTGGCAGAGATGAAGAAGAGACTCCATGCGTTGCAGAGGCAGGAATGCTCGGAGTCGGGTGGTGTCCAGGACCGCTCCGATGAAGGGGAGGGACTGGGTGGGTTGTAGATGAGACTTGGAAAAGTTGATCTCGAACCCCAAATTCTGGAGGAAGTAGGTTGTAGCCAAGGTCGCCGAAGTGACCTCTGGGGCTGACGGGGCCTTGATGAGCCAGTCGTCGAGGTATGGGAACACCTGTAGACCCCTGTCCCGGAGTGCCGCGGCCACTACCACCAGGCACTTTGTGAAGACTCTGGGGGACGAAGATAGGCCGAATGGTAGCACTCGATACTGTAGGTGCAGATTTCCCACCCGAAATCTGAGGAACTTTCGGGAGGCCGGGTGAATGGGGATGTGAGTGTAGGCCTCCTTGAGATCCAGGGAGCATAACCAGTCGTTCTGCTCGAGGAGGGGGTATAGAGAAGCCAAAGTCAACATGCGAAACTTCTCTTTGACCAGAAACTTGTTGAGGGCCCGAAGGTCTAAAATGGGTCGCAGGTCGCCCGTTTTCTTCGGGACGAGGAAGTACCGGGAGTAAAACCCTCGGTTCAATTGGTCTGACGGGACCGGCTCGACAGCCCGAAGCTGAAGTAAGGTTTGGACTTCCTGAAGAAGAAGGGCGGTCTGCGTCGAGCTTGAAGGATACTCTCTTGGAGGATGGTCCGGGGGGACCCGATGGAATTGAAGAGAGTATCCTTCTCTTATGATGGTAAGGACCCATAGGTCCGTGGTTATGGCCTCCCATCGATGGTAAAAAAGATGGAGGCGGCCCCCTATGGGAGAGGCTGAGTGCAGAACGGTGTCGGTTATGCTCCCGGGAGGGGAGTCAAAAGGGCTGGGGAGCCTTAGGTGCAGCCGGTGGCTGAGGTTTTTGCTGAGACTTCTGGGGAGGTTGTCTCTTCGCAGGTTGTCTCGCAGCAGGCGTTTGTCTGGGCATGTAACGCCGCTGGTAAATCAGGGGTGGCCTGGAAGGTCGAGACTGTTGGGGTTTGGGTTTGGGCCGCAGGATGGATTGAAAAGATTTTTCATGATCCGACAGCTTCTTGGTAACAGTTTCGATAGACTCATCGAACAGGTCAGCTCCCGCACATGGTACGTTGGCGAGTCTGTCCTGGAGGTTGGGATCCATATCGATTGTACGGAGCCATGCCAGGCGACGCATGGCTACCGCGCTTGCGGCAGCACGTGCCGAGAGTTCGAATGCATCGAAGGAGGATTGCATCAGCTGGAGGCGTAATTGGGAGAGGGAGGCTACCACTTCCTCGAACTCGAATCGAGCTTGGGTGTCTATGAACGGAGTGAACTTGCGGAGCACCGGCAAGAAGAACTCCAGATAGGAAGAGAAAAAGAAATTGTAGTTCAGCACCCGTGACGCCATCATGGAGTTTTGATAGAATTTTCTACCAAATTTGTCCATCGTTCTCCCCTCTCGGCCCGGCGGTACAGAGGCGTAGACCTGGGAGGGATGAGAGCGTTTAAGAGAGGACTCGACCAGTAGGGATTGGTGGGAGAGTTGAGGGCCCTCAAACCCTTTATGGTGCACGATGCGGTATCGAGCATCGAGTTTGCTGGGAATCGCCGGTATGGAGTACGGTGTTTCGAAACACTGCATGAAGGTCTGATCCAGCAATTTATGCAGGGGGAGCCGAAGCGACTCCGTTGGAGGGTTAGGTAAATGCATGGTGTCCAGATACTCTTTGGAGTATCGGGAGCCCGTGTCAAGGGTCACATCCAGATCATCCGCCATTTGTCGGAGGAATGATGAGAAAGACAATTGATCCGCCAGCGTCGGTCTGTGGGACGGGCTGGAGGAGGAGGAGGCCTCCGGGTCCATGGACATCGGGGAGTGGCAAGGAGAATCGGGTATGGGTGTCTCCTCGTACTCCGGTCCCTCCGGAGGGGACACCTCTGATGAGGAGTATCCCATACGTTGCAGTTTTTTCTGCGGTGACACCTCCGAATGGCGTGAAGAGTGCCAGGATGAGTGTCTTGATCGGTGCCCGTCTCGGTGGCGGGACGGGGATCGGGATCGTCTGTGCATCGCATGGTCTCCCGAGGCCCCCAAGTGGTGGATAGGGCTGGAAGCGGTGGATCGCAACTGGGGTTGCGATGCGGATTCTTGCGATGCTACCCAAGTCTGGTAAGGAGTACGGAAGAACTCTTCCTGACTATGCCCAGGGCTTTGAGTATCGATCGGAGGTCTGGTCCCATGTTGGCGCGGAGGCGTAATGGGCTCTAATGGCGGCATATCGGTAAGCGAGGCTTGCCGCATGGGCATCGCCGCCCTCCCCCGTTCGTCCTCGTCGGTTTTCGAGGTCGAACGGCGTGGAGGAGGGGGAGGGGGCGGACCGCCCCTTTGGACCGGTACCGGGAGGTCACCCTGTATGGCAGCGATGAGCCCGGGTCCGATGGTCTGCATGAGCTCAACGAATTGAGCTTCCAGCATGGACCGTAGCGAAGCCGATAAGGAGGGATCCGCACCGAAAGGGGGTCCTCCTGCACGGTCATCGCGCTCCTTCGAGGTCGAGTGCTTCTGCTTAGTAGCTTTCGGCACTTTGATGACCACTGGTGGCACTGTGGAAGGAAGAGGTACCTGAACCGAGGAGACCGGGGCAGGCACCGACGTCGAGCTCGTGGATGGTGTCGGGATGAACGATGCCGGTTTCACCACACTCGATGCAGGAGGGGTCGATACCGGTTTCGCCCGAACCGGGGAGGTATCAGATGAAGTGGAGGCTGAGGGATCCTTAGCTGCGTCCATCTTGAACATCGATTCCCACAATAGGCAACGCCGCTTGAATGAGCGTGCCGTAAGGGTAGAGCAAGGCCTGCACGATTTTGGAATGTGGTCAGGGCCCAAACACTGCAAACAGCGCCGGTGAGGGTCCGTGAGTGAAATCGCGCGTTGGCACTTGCTGCACTTTTTAAACCCGGTGATTGGCCGGGACATAGGCCGGAAAATCTCCGCCGCGAGGTCGAAGCCAGTGGGCCTGAGCCACGTGGCCGGCCCGTTCGACCCGCCGGAGGAAATAATCTTCTTTTTTTTTTACTGAAAAAGAAAAGTACTGTTAACTGTAATTAAAAGAAAGCGAAAACGCGGACAAGGAAGGGAAATTTAACTGAATTCAGCTAGCGCATGATGAAGTTGAACTTCTCAGCTCCGCGGAAGGAAAAGAACTGAGGAGACACGCCCGGACCTCCGGGCGGGAAGGCACCGGCGCATGCGCGGTGCGGGCATCTAGAAACTTTTAAGTTTCTACAAGCAACACGTGCTTGTGAGACGTCCGTACCGGGGCTCTGTCTGATGACATCACCCACTAGTGAGAATACCTGCCTGCTTGTCCTGGGATAATGGGATTTAGGGAGGAAACAGAAAGGGAGAGAAGTTGGACACAAGGGATGGTGTGGAGAGGGAGATAGAGATACTGGATAGGAGGGTAGTTGGGAAGAGAAAGGGAGAAATGGTGGATCCTGGGGTGGTGGGGAAGGAAGGAGAGATGCTGGATGAAAGGGTAGTTGAGAAAAGGTGAATCTGTGGATGGAGACGAAAAAAAGGAAAGATGCCAGACCTCCGGGAAGGGAAGGGACACGGAAAGGGAGGACAGAGATGGCAGATGGATGGTTAGCACGAAGGAGACCCTGGCAAGCAAGTTATCAGAAGACAACCAGAGCCTGGGACCAACAAGATTTCAATATTGACCAAACAAAAGGTAGAAAAAATAATTTTAGGGGTGATTTTTGATAATAAACTGAATTTTCATGATCATATCAGGGGATTTCAACTACCCTGGAATAGACTGGAGCATTGGACACTCAAATTGCACAAGAGAAACAAAATTCCTGGAGGCGGTGAGGGACTGTTTCATGGAACAGCTGGTCACAGAACCAACATGAGGAGATGCCACTCTTGAACTAATCCTCAACGGGCTAGGGGGACCTGCAAAGGAGGTGGTAGTACTAGCGCCACTAGGAAACAGCGATCACAACATGATCCAGTGCAAGCTAGAAATAGGAACATCAAAGGTGAAAAAACCACAACGACAGCACTCAATTTCAGAAAAGGGAATTATGAGGCCATGAGGAAAAAGGTGGGAAAAAAAGCTCAGCAACAGCTCAGGGAAGATGGAGACCGTTGAGGAAGCCTGGGCCCTACTCAAGGGCACGGTGCACGAAGCACAAAACCTGTACATCAAGTTTCAAGTTTATTATTTTTCTTAATTAATCGCTTAATCAAATTCAAAGCGATGTACATATTAAAAAGATAGTCAATAAAAAAACAAACAGTACAAACTATAAATAATTACGTTGGGAAATATATATTTACATTACATAAGGTAAGAAGGGTATTGAAATACATTTGTTAAGTGAAAGCAAAACAAAGGAAAAACACAATAGGGAAAACATTTAAGTAGTAAGGTGTAAACTATTAAAATTACTGACTTTAAGAAATAATTAAATTAAGTATTAAAAGCATCATTAAAAAGAAATGTTTTTAAATTACTTTTAAATTTTACCAAGTCTTGCTCGTTTCGTAAAAAAATTGGAAGAGCATTCCAGGTCTGTGGTGCTGTTACTGAAAATATAAACTGCCATCTGGTGTTTATAATTTTCAGTGATGGAACAGTCCCCAGGTTTAGGAAAGGGTGCAAAAAGAATCGAACCAAAAACCCGGCGTGGATAACAAATGCAGTGAAAAAGGCGATAAGTGACAAGAAAACATCATTCAGAAAATGGAAAAAGGACCAAAGGACAACCAGAAGGAGCACAAAAGGCACCAAAAAGACTGTCACCGAGTGGTTAGGAAAGCAAAAAGAGAATATGAGGAGAGACTGGCGGGTGAAGCAAGAAACTTCAAACCATTCTTCAGGTATGTGAAGGAGAAACAACCAGCCAGGGAGCAAGTGGGACCATTAGACGATGGAGACAGGAAGGGAGTGATAAAGGAGGAAAAAGAGATAGCTGACAGGTTAAACAAGTTCTTCTCATCAGTCTTCACGAGAGAGGACACATCCAATATCCCAGAACACGAGGAGATCACAAACGAAGACCATGATGAAAAACTGGTCCAACTAGAGGTAATCAAAGAGGATGTCCTCAGACAGATAGACAGACTGAAGAGCGACAAATCACCAGGCCCGGACGGCATCCACCCAAGGGTACTAAAAGAACTGAGAAATGAAATAGCGAAAACACTTTGCCAAATATGTAACCTATCCTTAAAAACTGGGGAGATCCCAGAGGACTGGAAAATAGCAAATGTCACGCCCATCTTTAAGAAGGGATCAAGGGGTGACCCGGGAAACTACAGGCCAGTGAGCTTGACCTCAGTTCCGGGAAAGATGATGGAAGCACTGGTTAAGGACACAATCTGCGAACACATAGAAAACAATGGACAACTGAAGGCGAGCCAGCACGGCTTCTGCAAAGGAAGGTCGTGCCTCACAAATTTGCTGTACTTCTTTGAGGGAATAAACAGCCAGATGGATAAAGGGGAATCCATAGACATCATTTACCTTGACATCCAAAAAGCCTTCGACAAGGTACCTCACGAACGACTGCTTAAGAAGCTGTGGTGCCACGGGGTGCAGGGGGATGTCCACCGATGGATCAAACACTGGCTGGCAGGCAGGAAACAGAGAGTTGAGTAAAGGGCCATTACTCAGACTGGCAATGGGTCACGAGCGGAGTTTCACAGGGGTCGGTGCTGGGACCGCTCCTGTTCAATATATTTATTATAAATATATTGAAAATACGTTTTGTCAAATTCAGTTATGAGCAGGGATTCATCCAGACCAAAAGTACATAAATAAAGCTGACAAACTAAAAATCAAAAAGATGAAAAAGGAGAAAAATAAACCTCAATTGAGGGTCGTTGGGACTACACAAGTACCCAACCATCCACTCATCATCACGGGTTTATAAAAAACTCCAAAACATGTATAAATAATCAATTCTCACATCTTTCATTCACACGAAATCTTCTTTTTGTTATTTTTCAGTCTTTTTTATATATAGTTTCAGTTTAAATGTCAAGCAGTAAAAAAGGCCCGAATCCCAAGCTTAACCACATTAATTGGCGAGGACTACAGCTGAATGTAATCAGTATAAGCAGTTTTTAGAGATATGTAACATGTATCTGAAATCGTGAAAAAATACACTCATCTGAAATCGAGGGTTTTCACCAAGAGGCTTCCAACTCAAGATCCCGACAGAAAAGACTTTCTGTTTCGCCCGACGAGGGCTACTTCAGGGGAAAGATGCCAACTCCTGTACCGTCTTGAGAGGAGTCGGCTCTATTTCCAGCAGATAATTAGAAGCAGAGAGATATTGGAGTTGGCATCTTTCCCCTGAAGTAGCCCTCGTCGGGCGAAACAGAAAGTCTTTTCTGTCGGGATCTTGAGTTGGAAGCCTCTTGGTGAAAACCCTCGATTTCAGATGAGTGTATTTTTTTCACGATTTCAGATACATGCTACATATCTCTAAAAACTGCTTATACTGATTACATTCAGCTGTAGTCCTCGCCAATTAATGTGGTTAAGCTTGGGATTCGGGCCTTTTTTACTGCTTGACATTTAAACTGAAACTATATATAAAAAAGACTGTGAAAAATAACAAAAAGAAGATTTCGTGTGAATGAAAGATGTGAGAATTGATTATTTATACATGTTTTGGAGTTTTTTATAAACCCGTGATGATGAGTGGATGGTTGGGTACTTGTGTAGTCCCAACGACCCTCAATTGAGGTTTATTTTTCTCCTTTTTCATCTTTTTGATTTTTAGTTTGTCAGCTTTATTTATGTACTTTTGGTCTGGATGAATCCCTGCTCATAACTGAATTTGACAAAACGTATTTTCAATATATTTATTATTAGTCTCACGTTTTTGCCTCAAAACAAATTATTAGTGGTATAACAATATATTTATTAACAACCTGGAGACGGGGACGAAATGTGAGATTAAATTTGCGGATGACACCAAACTCTGCAGCAGAGTTAGAACCACGGAAGACTGTGAAGACCTGCAAAGGGACCTAACGAGACTGGAAGAGTGGGCAAAAAAGTGGCAAATGAGTTTTAACATAGAGAAATGTAAGGTCATGCATGTAGGGAAAAAGAACCCGATGTTCAGATACAAAATGGGGGGGATCATTGCTAGGGGTGAGCAACCTTGAAAGAGATCTGGGGGTGATGGTGGACTCAACATTGAAAGCATCGGCACAGTGTGCAACAGCCTCAAAGAAAGCAAACAGAATGCTGGGTATCATTAAAAAGGGTATCACAACCAGGACGAAGGAAGTCATCATTCCGCTGTATTGTGCAATGGTGCGTCCACATCTGGAGTACTGCGTCCAGTACTGGTCGCCGTACCTCAAGAAGGACATGGCAGTACTTGAGGGGGTCCAGGGAAGAGCGACTAAACTGATAAAAGGTATGGAAAACTTTTCATACGCTGACAGGTTAAAAATGCTGGGGCTGTTCTCCCTGGAAAAGCGGAGACTTAGAGGAGACATGATAGAAACCTTCAAAATCCTGGGGGGCATAGAGAAGGTAGACAGGGACAGATTCTTCAGACTGTGGGGAACCACAAGTACAAGGGGTCACTCGGCGAAATTGAGAGGGGACAGGTTTAGAACAAATGCTAGGAAGTTCTTTTTTACCCAGAGGGTGGTTGACACATGGAATGCGCTTCCGGAGGTTGTGATAGGCCAGAGCACATTACAGGGGTTCAAGGAAGGTTTAGATAGGTTCCTAAAGGATAAGGAGATTGAGGGGTACAGACAGAAGTAGAGGTAGGTTAGAGAAATGGTCAGGAACCACTTCACAGGTCATAGACCTGATGGGCTGCCGCAGGAGCGGACCGCTGGGCGCGATGGACCTCTGGTCTGACCCAGTGGAGGCAACTTCTTATGTTCTTACAGATTACGTAAAATTCGATCTATTTCCAAATTTCTATGTTCAAAATCACTTAATATTCTTATTCACTCTTTGGTGATTTCTAAAATCGACTATTGCAACTCTCTTCAAAGGAATTGCGTTGAACGAAATAAAGCGCCTTCAAATCATTCAAAATGCCTCAATTAAGCTTATAACCAAATCCAGAAAGTTTGATCATGTAACACCACTTCTTAAAAATGCACACTGGCTTCCAGTTATTCATCGAATTACGTATAAGCTTTGTATACTGACCTTCAAAACCCTTTGTAATAAGACTCCTGCATTCCTATTTAAATTAATTCCATACTCCTCAAATAGTTTTGAGATCTAATGAACAGAACTTATTGACTATTCCTTCGTTGAAAGTTATTAATACAAGACGGCAATTCATTTTTTCGGTTACTGCACCACAGACTTGGAATGCCCTTCCAATGTTTTTAAGGGAAGAACAGGAACTCGGAAAATTTAAAAGTAATTTAAAAACATTTCTTTTTAAGGATGCCTTTGAAAACTAATTTTAATATTCTATAACCCTAATAAATTTTATCTTATATTTTATTGTCATTTTGTTTACCTTCTGTATTTTTCCCTTAATGTTTCTTCTTTACTTTATAGATTTGTATTTCATTCCCCCTTACCCAATGTTATGAGTATGTTAAAATTTGATTGTAATCCCGTATTGTTTTAAAATATTGTTTATTGTATTGTTACCCATCAAATGTAATTTTAAACTGTACATCGTTTAGAAGTATGATTAAGCGATTAATCAAAAAAATTATTAAACTTGAACTTGATTACAATATGTCAGATTTGAAGTGTATCCTGCCAGAGCTGGTGTTAAGACTGCAAACGTGAGCTAGGATTTAACAGAGAGGAAAAGTCCTTTTTCTTTATTTTGTTTACACCACAGCGCCAGTGTGATTAGGAAAGCCAAAGGGGGTGAAGCTATAAAATAAACCCACCAGGATGTTTGAAAACCCCCCCCAAAACTCCCCCCCCCACCCAATTGGGCAGGAAAATCGAATCGAAAAACCAATTCAATAGGCTGAAATCGAATCAAAATTTTTCCCTGAATTGGGCAGCACTAGTGTCCAACCTGCAGCCCCGTGAAGTATTTTGTGCGTCCCCGGTCGAGGGCGATGCAGTGTTTTCCTCTGCTGCTCCCGGGTGTTTACCGTCTTACCGGCTCCCTCCTTACAGCAGCGTTTGCGCAGCCCCAGAAATTTTTTTGCCAGCCAATGCGGCCCAGGGAAGCCAAAAGGTTGGACATCCCTGGTCTAGGCTAAGTGCTCTTCTAATACCTCAATACCAAAGTTGGCCAAAAACTCAATTCGCTAATTTTTGGCTTCATCTTTGGGGTGCCATAGATTTGTAACAAATTTAAGTGGCAACTTCTTGCTTGGTATAACCTACTCAACTATTGATTGTTACCTATCTGTGAAATTTTCAAGGCCTGCTTTCGTTTATTTGCAAAGATATTGCAAGTCAAACAGAGCAGCAAAAATATTAACAAATTTTACCCATTTTTGAAGTCTTGTATTTCAGTTTTGACACCAGCAATCACTTTGGTTCAAAAAGAATTACATAGAGCAACTTTTTCTCTACCAGATATCAAATTTTCAGGAGAATGTTTTTTTTTTTGTATAGGGAAGAAATTTGCAATTAAATTGATAGTCACAGCAATGTAACTATTTAAAAGTATTAATTGTATTTGTCATGGGAAGGTTCTTCAAATATTCAAGTTGAACTATTAAAAAACTTTACACCACACATAATTTTACTTATTTTAAAACTTAATTGTGGCAGAGAGCTAAAAATCGCACAACAGTGGGAACGGACAATGGACCCGACACAGCACTGTTTCAGCAGGACAAAAAGCCTGCATCTTGAACTGCTTAACAGTTTTTCAGCATTTGACTTTTCTATGCGTGATTTGTTTTCACCTTGTGTTAATAAAGGACTTGTTCATCTGTTTTACAGCCCTACAGTGACCTCTGATGTAGGCATTTTGTCCCGCCGAAACGCAGTGCTGTGTCAGGTCCACAGTATACATTTGTCTTTTTGTTTGGAATAAACAAGTTTCAATAATTTTTATTTTTGTGGAGTGTTCATTGTCCGTTCCCACTGTTTTTTACTGTGATTTTGAACTCGTGGATTCTTGTCCTGTTGGACTTGTTGTTGGTAGAGCTAAAAATTGCATTAAGAATGTTGGTTAGTAGTAAAGGAATTGTGTTAAGCATACTACATATATATTTAATAGTTATTAAAATATTGTCAAAACTTGCATTGGTCCATGGTGATTTAACCACTGCCAGTTTTTTCAAACTGACAACCCCATCGCCAAGAGGTCACATCCAATAGCTGGGCAAGTCCAGTCATGATCAGTGGGTGTCTTAGCCAAAGTTCCCAAGCCTTAAGTGGGTCTCTTTATGGCTCCCACTTTTATTTATTGCATGTTATGAAATTTATCTTCACTCAGTTGAATTATAGATTCTGTAAATGTGTATTGTTGACCAGTTATTGTGCTTGGTGCACTTGCAAAAATGTGGGCTTCAGAAATCCAAGTGTCCCTCCTAGGCCAATGAGTGAATTGGTCCATGAGGATGCAAGAAATTTGAGTGCATTATGCTCTTCAATTGATGTCTCACAAATGTTTCCAACCCATTTGTTATCATAAACACATGCTATATATTGTCCAGGTTGAAGATTTTCTATCTTTAGAGAAGCATTAATTGGAGTCATTCAGCAAATCAATAGTTGCCATGGATAAACAATCCTTTGATACTCAACTCACACATATCTTATGTATCCCATCATGGATGAACTGATGATTTTCACAAGTTCCAGCAATTGTAGAGACAGTCCCAAATCATCTTTTTTTGATTGAGTCTAGCAGACTCAAATTTCTTCTTCCGAAACAAAAACTTTGATTTTTGTAAATTTCTGTCACAAAATTTAAACAGATCTCTTGCTGAAAGTTGTTTTTCTTTTGGCCGTTGTAAGCTTGCACATGCTGCTAATCTTTTAGCAATTCCATCGCAGGATGACTTACCATGGCTTGTGCCAAAGAAATTCCACTCGGCATGAATACCAGTCAGAATAGTGACAGCAGACTTAACAAAGTTTTTTTATTACGCAGCACAGCCATCAATGAACTATCTTATGTATTTAACATTGGCAGAAAGTAAGCTTTTTATGTGAAGAATCAACTTTTCCAAAAAAACATGCACTGCCACTGTATCATGCCTTAAGCTGTCGCTAATGATACAAACACTCATGCATTGACTGTCACTGTTAAGGTGGAAATAGACAACAAAAGGGTGCAAAATGGCTATGTGGAAACAAAAGTTTACATTACGAACATGCCTGGTATTCACAAGCAGATTTACTTGTGAATACCAGACCTTTTTGATTTAGAGGCAGCCAACTAGGAACAGGGAATTACTTTGGTAGGTTTTTTTCTGCCCTTTTTTATCTTCCAGGTGTTAAGTACTTCTGCACTACAGTATGGCTGGGAAACATATCAACAAAGCTGCTGCTCAGGTTACAACTTCTGTCTCTATGCAGACAGAAAATGTTACCCAGGCAGAGGGAGTGTCCATGTACAAGCTATCTTCAGCTTGAATGAAGTAAAAGAACTGAGAGAAACTGGCAAGACTAAGCATCTGTGAGAATGAGAGGTACATCGATGAAATGGTACATGAGGCATCAAAAGATTTCCAGCAGTGAGGAAGATGAGGCTGCACTGAGGGAAGACAGCTGGGCTTAGATTACAGAACACTGCAAGATTGGTAGTGACTTCCCCGCCCATGAACTGAAGAACCGGTATACTGCCCTGGAAGTGGAGATGACAGCATCCCAAGGCAAGGAAGGACCAAAGCTTGAAAGCCCCAAAATTATGGATCTGTGAACACTAGGAGGTGTAAGGT
Organism: Geotrypetes seraphini; assembly: GCF_902459505.1. Taxonomy (NCBI): domain Eukaryota; kingdom Metazoa; phylum Chordata; class Amphibia; order Gymnophiona; family Dermophiidae; genus Geotrypetes; species Geotrypetes seraphini. The sequence goes on along the minus strand of NC_047088.1, from coordinate 103,140,839 downwards.
AGTGCTAGTAGGTGATTCCCTTCTGAGGGGTACAGAAGCATTCATCTGCAGACCAGACATGATGTCACAAGAGGTATGCTGTCTACCTGATGCCAAAATCCAAGATGTTGTGAAGAGCTTGCAGAGACTCAAGTCTGATGACTACTATCCAATGCTGGTCATCTACATTGGCACTAACAATACTGGCAGGTACCCCTACAAATGTGTCAAAAGTGACTTTGTGACTCTGGGAGAGGTGAAGCAGGTAAAGGGCAGAGAAGCTTGCATCCTGGAAATGAATGTGTGGCTACGCGGATGATGTCAAGAGCGTTTTGGCTTCCTGAACAATGGCATGATTTTGTAAGGGATGTATCAAAGAAGGGAAAATGTCTTTGCCGGCCGGCTGACTAATCTACTGAAGAGAGCTTTAAAATGGAAGTGATGGGGCAGGGTGATGAATGCTCCCCGGTGAGTATAAGCCCTCAGGTAAGTAAGTCACTGAATACCTCTAGTCTACACGGATGGGAAAAGGAGACAATGTCTGGAAAGCAGAATATACTAAAGCTCGATGTATGGGAAACAAGATTCTGGATCTAGAAGCTGTGATGGTAGAACAGGGGTTGGGATATAGTGGCGTTCACGGAGAACCATGACTGGGATGTAGTTATACCAGGCTATAATCTGTTCAGAAAAGACAGGATAGGAAGAAAAGGAGGGGGAGTAGCATTATATATAAAAGATCATATTAAAGCCACACAATTGCAGGATCTGCAGAGCAAGGAAGAGGCACTGTGCATCAATTTGGAAAGAGAGAATGGTGAACATATTTACATTGGTGTGATATACAAGCCTCCTTCAGACAGTAGAACTAGATTTAATAGTAGACGTTCAGAATATATCTAAAAAGGGGAAGTTTTACTAATAGGTGATTTTAACATGCTGGATGTTGATTGGGATACCCCTTTTGTGAGGTCTTCTATACGTAGGGAGATCCTGCATTCTCTACAAGAACTGTTCCAGCAGTTGGTAATGGAAACCACGTGAGATGGGGGGGTCATACTGGACTTAGTGCTTACAAACAGGGAAAGTGTTGCTGATGTTATAGTGGCTGATCATCTATCATCCCGAGATTACTGCATGGTATGGTTTAATATGAAGATAGGTAGAGAGGGCTCATTCAAAAGCAAAGCTTCTAGATTAAAGGCGTTTGCCTATGAGAAGGGCTTAAAGGGACGAGTCACTGAAGAGCAAGACAGCCACAGCAGACAAGAGTGCAGCCACAGAGAATACTACATAAGAAAACAGGGAGAAGCCATTTCAGACAACAGACTAGCAAGTGGAGCAATAGAAGTAGCAGACATAAGCAGGAAGTTGAGCTACCCAGTTTTCTGCACCGTCTGCCATATGTATGACTACTTCCCCTCTGCGAGGCGATCTTATGTATGCATCTGATGCAAGGAACTGGAGAGCTTGAAGAAACAAGTCAGAATCCTGGAAGGCAGAATACTGGAACTAGAAGTACTTCTAATAGTGGAGGACAGAAAGGCAGAGAATGTCATAACAGAAGAAACCATTGAGGAAAAAGTCTGGGAGTTTGAGAAGTTCGAAAAGGCATACAGGGAGCCCTTGGAAAATCAACAGCGACAGTGGAACTGCCAAGATGCACCTACAAGGAGTGAGGACCATCTGGAGCACAACCACATGGAAGAATGGGTGACACAGCGAGATCTGGAAACAGCAGAGGAAACCCACATGAAGACGAGTCCAGTGCAAGCCAACGTGAGGGAAGATGGACGTGCAGAGGACACAGACCTATGGCTGGAGAGATGGTCATACACCAGGGACACGGACCTGTGGCTAGAGAGGCAAGAGAAGATAGAGAGGACAGCAATCAATGTGGGGGACTCCATCATCAGACAAGTCAACAGTCACATAGCCAGAGGATGACAGGATTGCCTGGTGACCTGCCTACCAGGAGCCAAGGTAGAAGACATAGTGAGCTGCATCGACAGGATCATCAACAGCATGTAAGAGGAAGATACGGCAGTGGTGATCCACATGGGGACAAACAATGTGAGCATCAGGAACTACAGCAGGAAAGGACCAGTTCTAGATGCTAGGAAGGAAGCTGAATACCAGAACACAGAGGGCAGCGTTCTCAGAGATCCTGCCGTTACCCAGGGCCAATGAGAAGAGGCAGACAGAGCTGCAAGCAGTCAACGCATGGATGAGGCACTGGTGTGAAGGATTTCACTTCGTGCGCAACTGGACAATTTTCTGGGGAAGAGCAAGCAATTCAGGAAGGCTAGACTCCACCTCAGCGGAGAAAGAAATAAGGCTAATTGCAAGCAATATCAAGAGAGAAATTGAGAAGTTTTTAAACTAGGAAGAAGGGGAAAGCCAACAGTCGACCAAGAATCGATGGTTCGGGAACCGGTATACCCAGAGGATATCGTGCAGGAAGATAGCGGGGAAGACTCACCGGATCATAGGCAAGATAGAAATCCTGAAGGATTAAAAAGGACACAAGAGGGAAGGAAATGCAAGAAAGTAACAGGCCACAAACTCAAGTGTATGTACACAAATGCAAGAAGCCTAAGAAATAAGATGGGGGAATTGGAAGCTATGGCACAAAAAGATAACCTTGACACCACTGGCTTCAGGAAACATGGTGGAACAAGGAAAACGCCCAGGACACTGTGCTACCGGGATACAAGCTATACCACAGAGATAAGAGTAGATCAAAAAGGTGGGGGTATTGCCCTATACACCAAAGAAGGAATTGAGTCTACTGGAGAGAACATGCCGAAAACGAAAAATAAGGTAGAGTCTCAATGGACCAAAATTCCGGGAACAAAAGGAATGGAAACGAAGATCGGCATCTACTACCGACCCCCAGGGCAGTCTGAAGAAATTGATGGAGATGACAGATGAGATTAAATGCAACTTCAAGGGAGGCAACACAGTTATCATGGGTGACTTCAATTATCCGAGGATAGACTGGAACCTAGGCACCTCCGGCTGTGGTAGGGAGATCAAGTTCCTGGATGCTGTAGGCGATTGCTTCCTGGAACAACTTATCAAGGAAATTACAAGAGGAAATGCAATTCTGGACTTAATTTTAAATGGACTACAAAGACAGGCACAAGGTGTAGAAGGGACGTTGGGAAGCAGTGATTACAATATTATCCGCTTTGACCTGGACACAGGGGCAAAACATCAATCCAGAAAGTCGGCCACGGCACTGAACTTCCGAAAAGGGAATTACGAAGGGATGAGAATCATAGTAGGGAAGATTAAGAAGAGGATAAGCACTGTAAAAATGCTAGAGCAAGTATGGTTCCTTTTTAAGGACACAGTCACTGAGGTGCAAAATCTGTATATACCACATATCACAAGGGATCCAAAAGGAAAAAGAACAAGGAACCAGCGTGGCTCACTATAGCTGTGAAGGAAACGATCAGAGACAAGACGACTTCGTTTAAGGAATGGAAAAGGTCAAAAACGGACGAAAACTGGAAAAAGCACAAACAAAGCAGGTGCCGTAAGGCGGTAAGAAGGGCCAAAAGAGACTGAGGGAAAAAACAGCCAAGGAGGTGAAAAACTTCAAGCCGTTCTTTTGATATATTAAGGAGAAACGACCCGCAAAGGAAGTGGTGGGGCTTTGGATGACCATGGAATAACGGGAGTGCTAAAGGAGGACAAAGCCATTGCCGACAAACTGAACATTTTTTCCGCCTGTATTTACCGAAGAGGATATACACACATACCGGAGGCTGATAGACTATATGCAGGATATGAGGAAGGGAAACTGACAGGGTTGACGGTCAGTCTAGAAGGAGGTATGCAGATTGATAGCTTAAAAATGATAAATCCCCAGGACCAGATGGCATCCATTCATGAGTAATCAAGGAAGTGAAAGGGGCTATAGCTGAACTGCTTCAACTAATAGCCAATCTGTCGATCAAATCAAGAAGGATTCTGGAAGACTGGAAAGTGATGAATGTCACACCGATCTTCAAGAAAGGTTCGCGGGGAGATCCGGGAAACTACAGACCGGTGAGTCTGACCTCGGTACCGGGAAACATGGTAGAGGCACTCATAAATGACCGCAATATTGATCACCTTGACGGACACAATCTGATGAAGACCAGCCAGCACAGCTTCAGTAAGGGAAAATCTTGCTTGACAAACTTGCTGCACTTCGAGGGAGTAAAGAGGCATAGACAAGAGCGAGCCGGTCAACATTGTATATCTGGATTTTCAGAATGCGTTCGACAAGGTCCCACATGAACGACTGCTTCAAAAAATTGTGAGCCATAGAATCGAAAGTGAAATATTCATGTGGATTAAAAACTGGTTGGCGGAGAGGAAAGAGAGTGGGGGTAAATGGACAATACTTGGACTGGAAAAGAGTCACAAGTGGAGTGTCGCAGGGTTCAATGCTTGGACCCGTGCTCTTCAACATATTTATAAACGACCTGGAAATTGGTAAGACGAGCGAAGTGATTAAATTTGTGAACGATACGAAGTTTTTCAGAGTAGTGAAGACGCAGAATTGCGAAGACCTGCAACGTGACAAACACACTCGAGAAATGGGCCACGACATGGCAAATGAGTTTTAATGTGGATAAGTGTAAGGTGATGCATGTCGGTAACAAAAATCTTATACACGAATACAGGATGTCTGGTGCGGTACTCGGAGAGACCCCCCCCCCAGGAAAGAGACTTGGGAGTACTGGTCGACAAGTCAAAGCTGTCCGTGCAATGCACGGTGGCTGCTGCGAAAAGGGCGTACAGAATGCAAGGAATGAATAGGAAGGGGGGGGGGGGATCACAAGCAGATCGGAAAAGGTTATCGCCCCCACCTGGAATACTGCATCCAGCACTGGTCGCCGTACATGAAGGACACAGTACTGCTCAAAAGGTCCAGAGAAGAGCAACTAAAATGGTTAAGGGGCTGGAGGAGTTCCCGTACAGAGATTAGAGAAACTGGGCCTCTTCGCCCTTGAAAAGAGGAGACAGAGGGGACATGATTGAAACATTCAAGATAATGAAGGGAATAGACTTATTAGATAGAGACAGGTTGTTTACCCTCTCCAAGGTAGAGAGAACGAGGGCACTCTAAATTTTAGCTAAAAGGAGATAGATTCTGTAGAAACGCAAGGAAGTTCTTCTTTACCCAGAGTGGTGGAAAACTGGTATAAAACACCCTCCAGGGATTCAAGATAAATTTATACAAGTTACTGCTGGAACCAGAATGTACGCAGGTAAGGCTAGGGCACTGGTCTTTGACCTAAGGGCCGCCACATGAGCGGACTGCTACGCACGATGGACCACTGGTCTGACCCAGCACTGGCAATTCTTACGTTCTTATGTAAAAATCTGGAAAAGTTAAGCTGTTCATGTAGTCAGAAAAGCAAAGATGCAAATGGAAGAAAAAATATTTGACATGGTAAAACGGGAAGACATGACATTTTTTAGATATATTAGTGATAGGAAGAAGTGCAAAAGTGGCATTGCGAGTCTCAAAGGTGAATGGGGGGAATATGTAGAAGCTGATAAAGGCTGAATTGCTTAACAAATATTTCTGTTCGGTGTTCACAGCTGAAGTGCTGGGAGCAGGACCACAAAAGACAAACATGAATAGGGATGGAGTAATAGACCCTGATCAATTTTCAGAGGGTTGTGTTTGTGAAGAAAAGCGATGGGGCTGGATGGTGTATATCTGAGGGGGCTGAAGGAACTTAGGGAAGTTCTGGTAGCTCCGCTGACTGATCTTTTCAATGAGTCTCTAGACTCGGGAGTGGTACCGGAGGACTGGAAAAGCAATGTTAGTTACCGTAACAGTTGTTATCCAGGGACAGCAGGCAGCTATTCTCACTAGTGGGTGACGTCATTCAACGGAGCTCCGATGCGGACATCTCACAAGCATACTTGCTTGTAGAAACTTTAGAAGTTTCGAGTTGCCCACACCTTGCATGCGCGAGTGCCTTCCCGCCCGATGCACCGGGCGTGTCTCCTCAGTTCAGATAGCTAGCAGAGAAGCCAACCCAGGAGAGGTGGGTGGGACGTGAGAATAGCTGCCTGCTGTCCCTGGATAACAACTGTTACGGTAAGTAACATTGCTTTATCCCAGGACAAGCAGGCAGGTATTCTCACTAGTGGATGACCTCCAAGCTATCCCCAAAGGGATGGTGGGAGAGTTGGCAACTTAGAACAAATTTTGTAACACTGTTTGGCCAATGTCCATCCCGTCTGGAGAAGGTATCCAGACAATAGTGTGAGGTGAAGGTATGAACCGAGGACCAAGTGGCAGCTTTACAAATCTGAATCGGTGTCGATCTGAGAAAAGCTACAGAGGCTGCCATTGCTCTGACCTTATGGGCTGTGACTTCACTGTGAAGGGGTAACCCAGCCTGGGCATATCAGAAAGAGATACAAGCCGCCATCCAGTTGGAGATGGTGCGCTTAGAGATAGGGTGTCCCAACTTGTTCGAATCGAAGATGAAAAGTTGAGGAGCAGTTCTGTGAGGCTTGGTGCGTTCCAGGTAGAAAGCCAAAGCATGTTTACAGTCCAGAGTGTGAAGAGCTGATTCTCCAGGATGAGAATGAGGCTTTGGAAAAAACACAGGAAGAACAATGGATTGATTCAGATGAAATTCCGAGACCACCTTGGGGAGGAATTTGGGATGAGTGCGAAGGACCACCTTGTCATGATGAAACACTGTAAAGGGCGGATCCCCAACCAATGCTTGAAGTTCACTCACTCGACGGGCAGAAGTGAGGCCAATGAGAAGCACCACTTTCCAAGTGAGGAATTTCAGAGAAGCTTTGTTAAGAGGTTCAAATGGAGGCTTCATAAGTTGAGAAAGAACATTGAGGTCTCAAACCACTGGAGGCGGTTTGAGGAGGATTGACGTGGAAAAGTCCTTTCATGAATCTGGAAACCACAGGATGTGCAGAAAGAGGTTTCCCTTGAAGAGGCTGATGGAAAGCAGCAATTGCACTAAGATGGACTCTGATCATTGTAGACTTGAGGCCAGATTGAGACAGGTGCAAAAGATAGTCCAAAACAGAGGACAAAGAGGCATGTTGAGGCTCCTTGTGCTGAGAAAAACACCAAGTAGAGAATCTAGTCCATTTCTGGAAATAGCACATTCTAGTAGCAGGTTTCCTTGAAGCTTCCAGAACATCCCGCACAGCTGGTGAAAACTGAAGGGGAGTTACGCCGAGAGGAACCAAGCTGTCAGGTGTAGTGACTGCAGGTTGGGATGAAGCAGAGATCCCTGATGCTGCGTAAGCAGAGATGGAAACACTGGCAGGAGGAAGGGCTCCCTGTTGCTGAGTTGCAGAAGAAGGGAGTACCAAGGTTGCCTGGGCCACCGAGGAGCAATCAGAATCATGGTGGCCCGGTCGGACTTGAGCTTGACCAGAGTCTTCTGAATGAGAGGAAACGGAGGAAACGCATACAGAAAAAGATTCCCCCAGTCCAGAAGAAAAGCACCTGCCTCGAAACGATGAGGAGTGTAGATCCTGGAGCAGAACTGAGGCAGTTTGAAGTTGTGGGGAGCTGCAAAGAGGTCTATCTGAAGCGTTCCACACAGGGAGAAGATTTGATGAAGGGGCGTGGAATGGAGAGTCCATTCGTGAGGCTGGAGGAGACGACTCAAGTTGTCTGCTCCTTGAATGTAGACAGCTTTGAGGAAGGTGTTGTGGTGAATCGCCCAATCCCAAACTTTCAGAGCTTCCTGACAGAGGGAGGCCGATCCCGTGCCTCCCTGCTTGTTGACATAATACATGGCGACCTGATTGTCCGTACGAATGAGGACCACCATGTCACAAAGCAGATGCTGAAAAGCAGTGAGAGCATTGAAAATCGCCCTGAGTTCCAGGAGATTGATATGGCACAGACGATCCGCACTCATCCAATAGCCCTGGGTGCGGAGACCGTCCAGATGAGCCCAAGCATAGGTCGAGGAGTTGATCGTGAGGACCTTCTGATGGGTAGGCATGTGAAACAGCAAACCTCTGGAAAGATTGGAAGAGAGCATCCACCAGCAAAACGACTGCAGCAGAGCAGGAGTGACCCGAATGTGACGAGTCAGAGGGTCGGAGATCTGCGACCATTGAGACGCCAGGGTCCACTGAGGAATCTGCAGGTGAAGTCTGGCAAAAGGAGTCATGTGAACTGTAGAGGCCATGTGGCCCAGGAGCACCATCATGTGTCTCGCCGAGATGGACAGACGAGAAGAGGCCGAGTGACAAAGATGAAGAGCTGCCAGGCGCTGAGGAGGAAGGAACGCTCTGAGTTGAATAGTATCCAGAACAGCTCCGATGAAGGGGAGAGTCTGTGAAGGTTGAAGATGGGATTTGGGAAAGTTGATCTCGAATCCCAGACTCTGCAGAAACCAGATTGTCCTCTGAATGGCCCGGACGGCCCCCTGAGACGTGGAATCCTTGATGAGCCAGTCATCGAGGTAGGGAAACACCTGCAGACCATGCTTCCTGAGTGCTGCGGCCACCTCAACCAGGCACTTGGTGAAGACTCTGGGAGACAAAGCTAGGCCGAAAGGAAGCACTCTGTACTGAAGATGAAGGTGTCCCACCCGAAATCTGAGGTATTGACGGGAGGCCGGATGGATGGGAATGAGTGTAGGTCTCCTTGAGATCCAGGGAGCATAACCAGTCGTTCTGCTCGAGGAGGGGATAGAGAGAAGCCAGTGTCAACATGCGAAACTTCTCCCTGACCAGGAACTTGTTGAGCATCCTGAGGTCCAAAATAGGACGCAGGTCGCCAGTCTTCTTCGGAACAAGGAAGTACCGGGAGTAAAAACCCCTGTTCTGTTGGTCCACAGGGACCGGCTCAACAGCGCGAAGCCGGAGCAAAGCCTGAGCTTCCTGAAGAAGAAGGGCGGTCTGGGTTAATTTGGAAGGATACTCTCTTGGAGGATATTCCGGAGGAACATGATGGAACTGAAGAGAGTATCCCTCTCTTACGATGGAAAGGACCCAGAGGTCGGTGGTAATAGTCGTCCATCGATGATAAAAATGATGGAGACGATCTCCGATGGGAAAAAGCAGGGAGGGCAGAACGATGGAAGTTATGCTCCCTACGACAGTCAAAAAGGTTGGGGAGCCTTGGGGACAGAAGGTTGAGGCTTTTGTTGGGGCTTCTGCTGATGCTGCCTCTTCACTGGCGGCCGAATGGCGGGGGCCTGCTTCGGCGGGTAGCGCCGTTGATAAATCATAGGAGGACGAGACGGATGACAGATGGCAGGCTTGGGCTTCTGGCGGAGGATAGACTGAAAAGATTTTTCATGTTTGGATAGCTTCTCCGTAGCTGCCTCGATGGACTCGTCGAAAAGGTCCGCTCCCGCACAGGGAACGTTCGCCAGCCTGTCCTGGAGATTCGGGTCCATATCGATGGTGCGAAGCCACGCCAAGCGTCTCATGGCCACCAAACAGGCTGCAGCTCTGGCCGAGAGCTCAAAAGCGTCGTAAGACGATTGCATCATCTGCAGGCGGAGCTGGGACAATGATGCCATGCCAGTACCTCTGAGTACTCAAAGCGAACCTGAGAGTCCAGATAGGGTAAAAACTTTTGAAGGATGGAGAGAAAAAACTCAAAGTAGATCGCAAAATGAAAGCTGTAATTGAGGACGCGAGAAGCCATCATCGAGTTCTGGTAGATGCGCCTACCAAATCTGTCCATGGTTTTGCCCTCCCGGCCAGGAGTGGAAGCATAGACCTGGGAGGGATGAGACCGCTTCAGAGAGGATTCAACCAAGAGAGACTGGTGCGAGAGCTGTGCCCCGTCGAAGCCCTTATGGTGCACCGTGCGGTATCGAGCATCCAACTTCCCTGGGACCGCTGGGATGGAGTACGGGGTCTCGAAGCATCTCATGAGTCTGGTCCAGAAGCTTGTGTAGAGGCAGGCGTAGAGACTCGGCCGGAGGTTGAGAAAGATGCATCGTCTCCAGATACTCCTTCAAGAACTTGGAACCCGAATCCAGGGTGATATCCAGATCCACCGCCATCTGCCTCAGGAAGGATGAGAATGACAACTGGTCCGCCAGAGCCGGCCCTCGAGGCGGGCTCGAAGACGATGAGGCGGCCTGGTCCACCGATGCCGAGGACCGGCACGGAGAGAACGAACCCCCGCAGTCTTCAAGTTCCGGCATGGGAGGAGGGGGGCGAGTATTCCGGAGAAAACTCCCAGAAAGGTTGCTTCCGACGAGGCGAGGTGTGTCTCGATGAATGCCTCGATTGACGACTGGAGCTGTGTCGAGAAGGCCTCGAGCGACGAGGCGAGCGACGCTCAGACGAGGCAGCCACCGAGTAGATGGGACTGGAGGCCATGGATCGAAGCATCAGAGGCTGAGACGAGGCCCCCCTAGGCGCTCCCCAAGGTTCGAGGCCCGGCATCACAGAGGAAGGGTCCGGACCAGGCAAGCCATGGATCGAGGGTATCAGCTTCAAAGGTGTCATGGACAAAGACTCTGCTCCTTGCGACATGTCCCGGAGCCAGACTAGACACTCGCCGAGACTCTGCTCCCAGCAGCAAGAGTGTGTGCTGAGGAGGCACCGGAGGCGGCTCGACCTCGCGGGAGGCTTCCGCGTGCCCAGGCTGGATCTGGGAGAGAAGCGTCGGCTCAATTTTGGTAAAGAGCTCAACAAATCACTTCTCCATCAGGGCATGAAACGACGCCGGCAAAGAGGGATCCACATCAGCAATGGGACTTCCTGCACGGACATCGGTCACTCGGCCGCCAGGGGGCTTGGATTTAGAGGCCTTGGGCACCTTAAGCACCACTGGAGGGATAGGAGGCTGCGTTACCTGACCTGAAGAGACATCGGAAGGCACCGCAGCCTGCGTCGAGGTCGAAGCCAGCACAAACGAGGCAGGCTTGAGCAGACTCGAGGCCGAAAAAGTAGAATTGGAAGTCGAAGGCGTGGCGCTCTGTGAAAAGGGCAGCACCGGGTACGCCTCCATGCCAAACAGCGACTCCCACAAAATACAGCGATGCTTAAACGCACGTGCTGTGAGTGTGGAGCAAGGCCGGCACGATTTCGGAAGGTGTTGAGGCCCGAGACACTGAAGACAGCATCGATGCGGGACCGTCAACGAAATTGCGCGCTGGCACTTGAAACAATTTTTAAAACCGGTAACAGGCCGGGACATAGGCCGAAAAAGCTCTGCCGCAAGGTCGAAGCCGCGGGGCTGCGGCCACGCGACCTGCCCGGTCGATCGAACAAATTTTTTTTTTTTTTAAACAACAAAACGTAACGTGAGCCAACAGGAATGAGCACAAAAAAAAACCAAACCCGCGGGCACAGAAGGCACAAAAAGGAACTTCGCGCAGATTTTCAAAGGCAAACTTCTCAGCTCCGCGGAAGAGAAAGAACTAAGGAGACATGCCCGGTGCATCAGGCTGGAAGGCACTCGCGCATGCGCAACTCAAAACTTCTAAAGTTTCTACAAGCAAGTATGCTTGTGAGATGTCCACATTGGGGCTCCGTTGGATGATGTCACCCACTAGTGAGAATACCTGCCTGCTTGTCCTGGGATAAAGGGTGGATGTGGTCCCTTTCAACAAAAGTGGAAGGAAAAAGTAGGAAATTATAGGCCGGTAAGTCAGACTTCTGTGGTAAGCAAATTAATGGAACCAGTTTTAAAAGAGAGAATGGTCAAGTTTCTGGAATCCTGTGGATTACAGGACTGGAGGCAACATGGATTCACTAGAGGTAGGTTTTGTCAGACAAATCTGATCAATTTCTTTGACTGGGTGACCAGAGAATTGGATAGAGGATGTGCGTTAGATATGGTGTATTGGAGAATAAGATGTACAATGTCAGCATCTATGAGGCAAACTTGGTTTTTTCTTTTACATAGAGCTTTTTGGACCCCAGTTAGATTACAAAAATTAAATAGTTCCTTGTCTAATAGATGCTGGCACTGTAATCTTGATGTAGGGACTTTGGATCATCTTTTGTATTACTGATCCCATATCTTAGCCTTTTGGAATTCAATCTGGGATCAAATAAATTATTTATTGGAAAATCATGCAGCGTTATCTTATGATACTGTGATATTTGGAATGTCTATGAGAAAAAAAGTCAGATATCGTCTAACAATAAACTTTTATTGATCATGACAGGAGTTGCCATCCAACATATTACTAATAACTGGGAAGACCACAGTAGACTTAATTTTAATTTCTGGTGGAATTCGTTGTGTCACCTATATAGAATGGAAAGATCACTGACGGTACAGAATGGAAATTATAAAAATTTTATAAAAATATGGGAGCCATTAACATCTTTTGTCATGCCATTTTTCTATTAATTATACACCACTTAGTGTTGGGAGGGGGGAGGGTTTCTATTGGAGGGTTTATGATCTTACAATTAATGGGCTTAGAGGGAGGGTGGGGGGAGGTTTGCTTTTATGTTTATAAAGTATACTGATAAGATGTTCAAGTGGTCTATTTAATATTGTTAATATGAATTTTGTACACTTGATGAAAGCTTAAAAATGAAAAAAAAAAGATGTGGTGTATTTAGATTTTAGCAAAGCCTTTGACAGTGTTCCACACTGATGTCTGATAAATAAACTGAATGCTCTTTGGATGGGTCCTAAAGTGAAGGGCTGAGTCAGGAACTGGTTGAGTGGAAGGCGACAGAGGGATCGCTCTGAGAAAAGGGATGTTACCAGTGGTGTGCCTTAAGGTTCTGTTCTTGGGCCTGTTCTGTTTAACATTTTTATTAATGGTATTGCGAAGGGTTGTCAGGTAAGATTTGCCTCTTTGCGGAGGATACCAAAATCTGCAAGAGTAGACATGGCAGATGGTGTGAATAACATGAAGACTTGAAGAATGGTGTGAAATTTGGCAGCTAAAATTTAATGTTAAAGAAATGCAAGGTCATGCATTTGGGCTGCAAAAAACAGAGGAAATGGTACAGTTTAGGGGGTGAAGAACTTATGTGTACGACAGAAAAGCGGGACTTCGGTGTGATTGTACGTTATGATCTTAAGGTAGCCAAACAGGTTGAAAAGGTGACGGCGAAAGCTAGAAGGATGCTAGGTTGCATAGAGAGAGGTATGGGCCCAGTAGGAAAAAGGAGGTAATGCCTTTGTATAAGACTCTGGTGAGACCTCATTTAGAATAGTGTGTACAATTTTGGAGGCCGCACCTTCAAAAAGATATAAAAAGGATGGAGTCGGTCCAAAGGAAGGCTACTAAAATGGTGCGTGGTCTTCGTGATAAGGTGTATGGAGACAGACTTAAAGATCTCAATCTGTATACTTTGGAGGCAAGGCGGGAGGGGAGATATGATAGTCATTTAAATACCTACATAATATAAATGTGCATGAGTCGAATCTCTCTTTCATTTGAAAGGAAACTGCAATGAAGTTAAGAGATGATAGGCTCCGGAGTAATTTAAGGAAATACTTTTTTACGGAAAGGGTGGTAGATGCCTGGAATAGTTTTCTGGAAGAGGTGGTGGAATCAGACTGTCTGAATTCAAGATGGCTTGGGATCTTCTGAGAGAGATAATGGTTACTGTGGATGGGCAGAATAGATGGCCCATTTGACCTTTATCTACCATCATGTTTCTATGTTCCTCATATCAATAACAATAGTGTAATACGAAACACATAACAACAAACAAAATCAACTGCTTTTATTCATAAATTATTCTAGATTTGATTCAGCAATGTAATAATTATGCAATGTCATCACAATTAAGCTTTAAAACAAACAATAAACTGTAAATTATGTGTAGTGTAAAGTTTTCACAGTTCAACTTGTATTTGAAGAACCCAATGAGAAATACAATTAATACTTTTAAATAGTTAGTTACGCTGCTGCCTATCAGAATTCAATTGCAAATTTCCCTATACAAAAAAACAAAACACACCCTCCTGAAATTGCAGATTTTCCTATACAAAAAAAAAAACACCCTCCTGAAAATTTGAAATCTGGTAGAGAAAAAGTTGCTCTATCCAATGCTTTTTGAACCAAAGTGATTGCTGGTGTCAAAACTGAAATACAAGGCTTCAAAAAAATATGTAAAATTTGTTATTTTTGCTGCTCTGTTTGACTTGCAAATAAATGAAAGCAGGCCTTGAAATTTTCTTAGATGAATAGTAATCAAAAGTTGAGATACAAATCTATGGCACCCCAAAGATGAAGCTAAAAATTAGCAAATTGAGTTTTTGATTGAGGTATTAGAAGAGCACTTAGCCTAGACTTTTGAAACTCTAAAAGCTTATTAAGTACAAAATGTTGTACCAGTAGACTAAATTGCAGGCTGATGCTAGCAATACTCTGTGTACAGGCCCTTGAAGTTTACCATTTGTTTCGTATGACACATATAAAAATTTTAAGGCCTCTACTTAGACACTTCTTACTACATGAATTTCAGGTTTTAGGGGGTTAAAACTTTCCATGGCTTAGTGAAATACCTATAGCCAACTACATGCCCCTTACCAACTCTCTCCATTTCCCCACATCCCTCAGTCCAACATCACTCCCTCTCTCCTCCCCCCCCCCCCCCCCCAAAGTCCAGCATTTTTCCTCCAAACTTTCTCCTGCTGTCCTACCAATGCCTGACCTGGAATCTGGAGTCCACACAGGGCTCAGCACTAGTGCTAACTTCAATGAAGAGCCTTCACGACCATGCACTCGGGAAGGTCCTGTTGGCTCCACCCACTTTGGCATGTTTGCATCAGATAACTGACGCAATCTTCGAGTCTAAGCTAGCGCCAGTGCCAGGCCGTGCAGACTCCCTGACAGGCAGGAGGGTGGCAGAAGACGCTGGAGTTAGCTTGGTGTTGCCCAGACTGTGTCGCTACCCCAGCTGACCCAGAAGGCAGAGGGAAACACCAGGCTATCTCCAGCAATGAAGAGCCCTCTGTCTTCTGCCACCTTCCCTCTGCCAGTTAGGGAGTCTGGAATTTATACAAGCCCGGCACTGGCTTAACTGAAGCAGAGCTTTCGAGCTTATTGCTCGTGAGGCCCTGTTGGTACAGCCCAAGATCTTCCCGAGCGCATGGACTTATAGACTTCAGTGGAGGGGAGCATACTGCTGGAAGAAGGGGGGCAGGAGACCCATGCTGCGTACATACCGCATGTTGAGAAACACTGTTTTAGATTGTGAGCCCATCGGGACAGACAAGGATAATGCTTGAGTATCTAATTGTAAAACGCTTAGATAATTTTGATAGGCAGTATATAAATACCTAAAATAAATAAAAATGAAAGGAAGCTGCTCAAATCAAAAGCTTATTTATGCCCAGTAAACCAAAAGGCCAACTCAGCTAGAGGACAGCACAGGCACGCAGGTGAAGTCTCCGATCGATCCTGTGTGACCATCATTCCTGCTTGTCTCTGGAAAAATGTCAATACCTAGATTTACAATCTGTTTCAAAGCCAGAAAAGACCATTCATCTCTCCTATACAGCTTCGGAAAAGACAAGGGGGGAATATAATGCATTTTGACCCCCCATATAAGAAACCCCTTATATTGAAAAAAGTTTCATAATCCAGTTGGCAGAGGTGATCAAGCAGGGTGTTTCAGCTGCAATATGCTCTTGACAGTCAAGGCTATCTCTATCTTGCATCAAAGCTTTGATCAATACAGAATGCCCTAGAAAAAGGAGGTATTTCCTTGGTAATTTACAGGGTTTCAAAACAATACAGATATCTCATTGGGAATAACCTGATTCAGAAATTAGCCCTAGAGTGGAATAGTTCCCATGTAAAAATTTAAGTTCAATGCAATCCCCTTTTCTTTTTCACCAAAGAAAACAAAACCCCTGAAGTGAACCATAAAGCCAGCTCTAACTTCTTTATCAAAGTTTAGCACACAAATCTGTAAGAATATTTTTTTCCAGTTGATCAGTATTGCTGTTTAGAAAGCTACCTAATCTTTGGTATGAGCAAATATTAACTAATGGGGAAGTAAGTCCTGTAAAAAAAAGTGTACTTTAGTACAACATATGCAGAACCCAATTCAGCTCATTTAGTTGGAAAACAGTCATCCTGGCTGAAAAAACTTACATTTCTGGAAAAATACGACACACATGATTACAGGACAGAGAAAAGAAGTGAGCCAGCAGAAGTACACCACCTTTCCTCCAGTTCATTTATTGTTCCTTGGGTAAAAACAGCAAGAACTTCAAGTCTAATTTCCTGTTTTTAATGTGTACACTTCATACAGGCAAAAAAGGGTTAAAATTCAAGAAGGTACAAAGTTTTACACAGATGGAATAAGTTTACACAACAACTGACACCACATCTTGACACTATACAATATAAAAAAATACTAATGACATTAGAAATAGCATTGTGGCCTTGGCTGATGTTTAATAGGGTCGCTCTCTTCGGTCCTGTCTGTGATCACCCCTGCAGAAAGGAAAAACAAAAACCGAAACACAGTTTGTAGGATTATGTTTCAATAAAAAGAAAAGGAACAGAAGCAATACAAAACAGATCAAGGCAGGGAGAGAGGTTCATACCTGGAGTCCATTTTGCCTGCACCAAATCCACCACGGTCTCCACCTCTGCCTCCTCTGAAGCCCCCCCTGTCGCCACCCCGGCCTCTAAAACCTCCACGATCAAACCCACCTCGGCTTCCTCCTCTGCGCTCCTCCCCAAAGCCGCCACCTCCTGAGATAAGGGAAGAACAGGACAGCAACACAGCTCATTAAGTCTAGGAATTTACTAGAACCAAATTCAATATTCTTTCTAGTACAGTTTTTCATAAGCTCTGTAAGTTGCTATGTTAATCTATCCCAGTGGTCTCAAACTCAAACCCTTTGTTGGGCCACATTTTGGATTTGTAGGTACTTGGAGGGCCTCAGAAAAAATAGCTAATGTCTTATTAAAGTAATGATAATTTTGCATGAGGTAAAACTCTTTAGTTTATAAATCTTTCCTTTTGGCTAAGTCTTAATAATATTGTAATTTATAGCTAAAGAGACATATGATCAAGAAAGCACAGTTAATTACCGTAACAGTTGTTATCCAGGGACAGCAGTGGGTGATGTCACCGACGGAGCCCCGTAGCAGACAGCTTCGAAAGCAGAAGATCTTTGTAAGAGCTTCCGAGTGCTGCACTGCGCATGCGCAAGTGCCTTCCCACCCGAGTTAGGGCGCACGTCTCCTGTGAGGAACCTCAGTTCAGATACCTAGCTAAGAAGCCAACAAGGGGAGGAGGGTGGGTTGTGAGAATATGTGCCTGCTGTCCCTGGATAACAACTGTTACGGTAAGTAACTGTGCTTTATCCCAGGACAAGCAAGCAGCATATTCTCAACCTCCAAGCTACGCATAATGGGATGGAGGGAGAGTTGGCAAGTTAAGAAAAAAAATTTTGCAAAACAGATTGGCCAAAAAGGCCATCCCTTCTGGAGAAAGTATCCAGACAGTAATGAGAGGTGAATGTATGAACCGAGGACCAAGTGGCAGCCTTGCAGATTTCCTCAATAGGTGTTTATCTGAGGAAAGCTACAGACGCCACCATAGCTCTAACTCTGTGGCCCTTGACTCGACCCTACAGGGGGAGATCAGCCTGAGCAAAGCAGAAACAGATGCAAGCAGCCATCCAGTTGGAAATGGTTCGCTTCGAGACAGTATGCCCCAACTTATTTGCATCGAAGGAGATGAAAAGTTGTGAGGCTGTTCTGTGAGGTTGAGTGCGTTGTAAGGCACGCTTGCAGTCCAAAGTATGGAGCGCCATTTCTCCAGGGTGAGAATGAGGCTTTGGAAAAAATACTGGAAGAACAATAGATTGATTGATGTGAAATTCTGAAACAACTTTAGGTAAGAATTTTGGATGAGTACGGAGGACCACCTTGTCATGGTGGAAAACTGTGAAAGATGGGTCCGCAAACAAAGCTTGTAACTCATTGACTCTTCGAGCAGACGTGAGGGCAATCAGGAAAACTACTTTCCAAGTAAGGTACTTGAGATGAGCCTTATCAATTGGAGGTTTCATCAATTGAGCCAAGACAACATTGAGATCCCAGACCACTGGGGGTGGTTTAAGTGGTGAATGAACATTAAAAAGTCCTTTCATAAAGCGGGAAACCACAGGATGTGCAGACAGAGGTTTACCATCAAGAGGCTGATGAAAAGCAACAATCGCACTGAGATGGACTCGGATAGATGTAGACTGTAGTCCAGATTGTGATAAGTGAAGTAAATAATCCAAAACAGAAGCCAAGGAGGTAGACATTGGCTCCATATGGCGAGTGGAACACCAAGCAGAAAATCTAGTCCATTTCTGGCCGTAATACTGCCGAGTGGACGGCTTTCTGAAAGCGACCAAAATATCTTGTACAGACTAAGAGAACTGTAGAGAGTCTGTTAGGTTGAAAGGTACCAAGCTGTTAAGTGTAGAGACTGTAGGTTGGGATGTAGCAAGGATCCTTGACTCTGAGTAAGCAGAGAGGGAAAAACTGGTAGAAGCAGAGGCTCCCTGGTGCTGAGTTGAAGTAGAAGGGAGTACCACGGTTGTCTGGGCCACCGAGGAGCTATCAGAATCAGGTGGCATGTTCTGTCTTGAGTTTGACAAGAGTCTTGAGAATCAGAGGGAATGGAGGGAAGGCATAGAGAAAATGACCCGTCCAATCCAGGAGAAAAGCATCTGCCTCGAGACGCTGGGGGAGAGTATATTCGAGAGCAGAATTGAGGCTGCTTGTTGGTGAGGGGAGATGCAAATAGGTCTATCTGAGGGGTCCCCCACTGAGCAAACACCTGATGTAAAGGCGAGGAATTGAGTGAGGTTGCCGAAGACGACTCAATTTGTCCGCCAGACAGTTGGCTGACCTTGAATGTATGCAGATAAGAAAGATGTTCTGATGGAATGCCCAATCCCACAGCTTCTGAGCTTCTTGACAAAGGGAATGAGATCCCGTACCTCCCTGTTTGTTGACATAATACATGGCGACTTGGTTGTCTGTCCGGACAAGGACTACATTGTTGTGAAAAAGGTGTTGAAAAGCTTTGAGAGCATTGAAAATCGCTCTGAGTTCCAACAGATTGATATGACAAAGACGGTCCCGCAGGAGTCCAATGTCCTTTGGTACGGAGTCCGTCGTAGGTTGATGAGTCTGTTGTGAGAACCTTCTGATGAGGGAGACTGTGGAACAGCAAACCTCTGGAAAGATTGGAAGAGAGCATCCACCAGTGGAGAGACTGCTTCAACAAAGGAGTTACTGTAATTTGTTGAGAAAGCGGGTCGGTAGCTTGTTGCCACTGAGATGCCAGGGTCCACTGAGGTATGCAAAGGTGAAGTCTGGCAAAAGGAGTCACGTGAACTGTAGAAGCCATGTGACTGAGCAGAACCATCATTTGTCTTGCTGAAATTGATGAAACACTTAATGGCAAAGGCGGTATCCTGATGTGGTGGAGGTAGAAACGCTCTGAGCTGGACAGTGTCTAGAGTGGCCCCAATTAATTGGAGAGACTGAGATGGGGTCAGCTGGGATTTTGGAAAGTTGACTTCAAACCCCAGACTTTGGAGGAACATAATAGTCTGTTGGGTCGCTGCAATAACCCCTTGTTGAGAGGGGGCCTTGATAAGCCAGTCGTCCAGGTATGGAAAAACTTGGGGAGACCCTGGGCACAGAGGGCTGCAGCCACCACCACCAGACATTTCGTGAAGACTCTGGGGGATGAGGCGAGTCCGAAAGGAAGAACTCTGTATTGTAGATGAAAATTCCCCACCCTGAATCGAAGATATTTGCGAGGCTAGATGAATTGGGATACGAGTGTAAGCCTCTTTGAGATCCAGAGAGTATAGCCAATCTCCCTGATCCATCAGGTAATATAAGGTTGGTAAAGAAAGCATCCAAAACTTCTCTTTGACTAGAAATTTGTTGAGGGCTCTGAGGTCCAGAATGGGTCGCAAATTCCCCATCTTCTTTGGGACTAGAAAATAACGGGAATAAAAGCCCATGTCCCGTTGGTTCAGAGGAACCTCCTCGACAGCTCAAAGGCGAAGAAGAGCCTGAGCTTTCTGAAGAAGGGGAAATTGCGACGAATTGGAAGGACACTCTCTTGGAGGGCGATCTGCAGGCACCTGAAGAAAGTGAATTGAGTATCCCTCCCGAAGGATGGTGAGAACCCAGAGATCTGAGGTGATTTATCTCCCACTGGTGACAAAATTGGTGAAGACGACCTCCTATGGGCAAAAGAGAATTTTGATGCAGGGAGGTTGGCATACTCAGATTGGGAATGTCACAAAGACTGAGCTGGTTTAGTCACAGCAGGAGTCTGAGCCTTCTGCTGTTGCTGTTGTAGAGGCCTTCTAGGCGGAGGCCTAGAGAAAGCTGGTGTCATTTTTTGGGGATAACGACACGGTGGTTGCTTGTATGGCCGAGCAGGAGTCTTAGGCTTCGGCCGAATCAAGGAAGCAAAAGAGCGCTCTAGTTCAGAGAGGCGCTTTGTAGCAGCTTCAATAGAATCATCAAAGAGTTCATTACCCTGGCAAGGCAAGTTCGCTAGACGGTTCTGCAGATTGGTATCCATATCAAGAATGAGGAGCCAGGTGAGACAGCGCATGGCTACTGCAAAGGCAGAAACTCTTTATGGCTTGCAGCATAAAGAGTCGAAGTTGAGACAGAGTTCTGATGATCTGTTTAAATTCAGAAAGACTTTGTTCCTCCAGAGCCGGATAGAACTTAGGCATCAATTTGAGGAAATGGTTAAAATAAGCAGTGAAAATGTAGTTTTAATTGAGAAGTCTGTTAGCCATCATAGAATTCTGGTATAACCTACGGCCAAAGGACCGCAGCGTAAAGCTTAGATAGATAAGCTTTCTTTAAAGAAGATTCCACGATCAAAGACTGGTGAGACAATTGAGATTTCTCGAAGCCTTTGCAAGGTACTGTGCGATACCTAGATTCCAGCTTGGATGGAATGGCTGTAATAGAATAAGGAGTTTCCATATTCCTTAAAAAAGTTTGCTTCAATATTGGAGTCATAGGAAGCCTCAAGGTCTCCTTGGGTGGATGAGGCAGCTCCATGTCGGCCAAGTATTCAGTGAAGATCCAGTTGAAGAGCTTGTCCCATGTCGAAGACGAACCTGGCAAAAGAGGCAGACTTCGAGGTTGAGGCACCTTCCAGAGAAGGAGTGCGAGACCGAGGAACTACTGAGTAGGACGGAGAAGCCTCTCTGGAATACTGAGACAAAGGTTCAGAGTCCAGGCGTACAGTGATTGAGGAAGCTGCACTACCTGCGTGAGGCGGAGTTAGTGAGTGTTTGCGCTTCAAAATCCTCGAGGGTGAGGTCCCAGGGGTTCGAGGAACAGAGTGGGTCGAGGCAGGAGGGGAAGACTCCCTCGGAGGCGGTCTCGATGGAGGAGTCCTCGACCTCGATGGACTTCGAGGAGAAGCAGCCAGTGTAATAGCTTTGCGAGACTTGTTTAGATTTGGAAGAAGTCCCAGTAGCCTTGGATAAAGGTGGCATAGAAGTCTCAGTATGCAGAGAAAGCGAATGTTTCTGTGGCAGAGATGTCTCCTGAGGAAGCTTGGAAGCGAGATGCCTCGAATGATGCTTCGGTCGAGGTGGAAGAGAGAGTGTCCGAGGAGTAGGTGAAGAGGCACTGGATGAGAACCAGCAAGGCTTCCCTCGAGGTGCTTCGACAGGAGTCCCAGACTGCTGCTCAGGCTGGCTCGAAGGAAGCAGAGTCGAGGATGGAAGGAGTTGAGCCATGACCGAGGAAATCTGAGTGGTCAGAATGGCTTTTTAACATGTCCTCGAACATAGGCACCGTGACAAAGGGATCATTCTTTAAGGAGAGAGGGAAGAATCAGAGTATGAATGGCCACAACTACTGACCCTCAAGCTTTGCTTTGAAGAACGCTGGTGTAGAAGGACTGAGGCTGAAATAGACACTAAAAAAATGACATGGAATTATTTCCCGAGGTTATCCGCGGGGACGGGAACGGTGATGAATTTTGTCACCGTGTCATTCTCTAGTTGAGACCTTCTCAGGCGGTTAGTCCATAGTACCAAAATGTTGGAGAAACTTAGCACAGCATCGACGAAACGCCCAAGGTTGAAGGGTAGCACAGCGCAAGCAAGCGTCGGGGCAATGTTCAGGACCCAAACAAACAATACACCGACTATGGGGATCAGTGATTGAAATGGTCTTGTTGCACTGGCTACACTTTTTGAATCTGGTAAGAGGCCGGGACATATAAAACGTACCGAACGAGGTGAGCTGCCAGGCCTAGGCCAAAAGACTGCTGACTGGAAAGAAAAAACAAAAAAATGAATAAATTTTTTTTTTTTTGAAGAACGAATGGAAACGTGAGCACAGCGACTTAATAAAATAATAAAAAGCCGCGGTGAGAGAGGACTACTAGGCTCCGTGGAAAACGTTGAACTGAGGTTTCTCAGGAGATGCGTGCCCTAACTCAGGCGGGAAGGCACTCGCGCATGCACAGCGCTGCACTCAGAAGCTCTCACAAAGGTCTTCAAGCAAGTCTGCTATGGGGCTCCATCGGTGATGTCACCCACTGTTGAGAATATGCTGCCTGCTTGTCCTGAGATAAACTGCTTTATTTTACTTTTGTGATTATGATAAACATACCAAGGGCCTTAAAAAACATCCGGTGGGCTGCGACTTTGAAACCACTGGTCTATCCCTTTCCATTGTACAGTATCTTCCATACTGATGGAAGGAAAGCATGAAAGGAAAACTCACTAAAAGTCTTTTTTTTTTTAAATTCTTTAACAGCTCAGTGTAAAATCACTAATATAGTAAGAGCAGTTTTATCAGAAGGTATCAAGCTGCTTGCAAATTCTCTATCATGAGAATTTTCTACAATTTAGTCTTTTAAAGCATAAATGCTTTTCTGCAGCATTCTTACCATTGGAAAATAAAACACAATATCAAACAGAAAACTGCAGAACACCGGATCCCAAGCAAAGCTAGGGTGCATAGAAACTAGTGCAAACAAAAAGTTGACCCTTGATTCTTCACAGACCTGGGAGTTTGACAAGAACAAAAACACAGTGGAGATGATGCAGGCATGATATTTAAGATGCAGGCTTTATTAAAAGTACAGTCCAATAATCCACATGAAGAAATACCTAGGACACAAATCACTAGGGACTATGGACCCAACACTGTCCGTGTTTCGACAAAACTGTCTTCCTCAGAGGTCCATGAAGGTCCTGATATGAAAACTCGTGGGTCAAAGGCTAAAAACGATCCTGGGTGAACCTCTGCGCAGTTTTTAGCCTTTGATCCACGAGTTTTTGTATCAGGACCTTCATGGACCCCTGAAGAAGACAATTTTGTCGAAACACGGACCGTGTTGGGTCCATAGTCCCTAATGATTTGGGTCCTAGGTATTTCTTCATGTGGATTATTGGACTGCACTTTTAATAAAGCCTGCATCTTGAATATCATCTCCTCCACAGTGTTTTTGTTCTTACATAGAAACTAGTTTTCAGTAGATAAAAGGTGAAGTCTAATAGTGATTTCTAGAAAGGGATTATCTGTAGACCATACATGTAATACAAATACCCTGTCATATAATACAGTGTGTCCAATGAAAGATTAGGTTCTTACCTTTGGTAATCTTCTTTCTGGAAGTCCGTGGAAGATTCTATATTCGGTGTTCAATCTATAGCTGCAATCCACAGTTTGCAGAAATCTAACACTTTTCTCACCATGTGTTCCTCCTACTACTGAGAGAGAGAGAGATAAAGCCACCTACAATTATCTCAAAAAGCCAAGCAACCACAGTGGAACAAGGCAGCAACAAAAGGAGGCGGCACGGGGACATCTCTCCAGAAACATAAGTAAAGTCTGGTCTATTTAATTAATAAACAGCCAACAGGCAACACAGAGAACATTCATGAACATTATAGAACCTGCCATGTGCAACGAGCACCCACAGGAAACCTGCCAATTGGCAACAAATCCTCACATAAGAGTGACATCCCCCATAGGGCCTGTTTGCTGACCAGAAGATACTTCGGCCTGTAAGAAGAACAGAGACAGAAAAAAGGCAGGCCTATCATCAAAACTGAGTCTATATTAAGGGTGGGTCATCTAGAATCCACCAGGGACTACCAGAAAGAATATTACTGAAGGTAAGAACCTAATCGTTCTTTCTGGTACTTCCCTTCTGGATTCTATACCCGAGATAATGTACCAAAGCAATGGCATCATCTAGGGAGGGACAGAAGAGCTTGCCCTTAACACAGAGGTACTAAAAGTGGCATCAGAATGTGCCACCACATCCACATGGTAAAAGTTCATAAAGATATGAAGAGAAGAGCAAGTAATCGCCCTGCTAATTTCATCTGGCAAAAGCTCGAGTTTCTGCCCTTGATGCTGCAACACTCCTGGTCGAGTGGGCCTTGAGGGAATCCAGCAGCTGCTCGCCACGAGCTATGTAAGTTGACAAAATGGCCATATGGATCCAACAGGTGATAGAAGCCTTAGATGCTGGCCTACCTTGACGAGGCTGAGCCGTCAGGACAAAAAGATGATCTGAAAGGTGAAAATCATTAGTTTTCTTCAAAAAGACGGATCCTTGGTTGACATGAAAATCAGAAACCACTTTTGGCAAAGAAAGGGACAAGGAACCCCCCTCCCCCTTGGTCTGTTATGCTTAGAAAAGGCTACCTATACAAGAGCCTGAAGCTCCAAAATTCGCCATGCGGAGAGCATAGCCAGCAGAAAGACAGTTTTGATCATCAGATCCAAAAGCATAACATCCTTCAGTGGCTCGAACAAGGCTTCCATAAGACCCTGCAGAATATTAAGATTCCACATAGGGAAAAGCTGATGCAAAGGACGACACAAATGAAGTGCCTTTTCAGAAATCTGGTCACATCTGGATGGGCTTTCAGCAAACTGGAACCACTGGATGTTTGAAAACCCAAAAGACCAGCCACTTGAACTTTAAGGGAGGCCACCACCAAACCTTTATCCAAACCCACCTAAAGAATGGACAGAAATACCGGAATAGGCGTCCTCACTGGCTCCACCTGGTCTCTGGCACACCACTGATGAAAAGCTTTCCAGGCAGCATAAGAAGCCATAGTAGAGGGTTTCTTGGACTTCAAGTGTCGAGATGACCACATCAAAATATCCCCGCTCAAGAGCCATGCTGAAAGACCAAAGTGCTATGGGATCTCCATGGGAACAAGACCCTGACTGAGTAGGTAGAAATGAAGGGGGAGCTTGAGTTTCCTGTCTCGTTGAAGACAGAACCAGATCCGCATTCTACAAATAGTGTGGTCAGTCTAAAGCTACTAGGATCACCAATCCGTGATGCAATGCTATCCTGCAGATGACTCGACCAACCAGAGGTCATAGAGGTAACACAAAGGAGCGTGTGAACTGGCCAGGGCTGAACTAATGCATCTAGGCCCAAGCTTCCTGGTTCTGTCCTTTGACTGAAAAAGCACCTGGTTTTTGAGCTCTTGGCTGAAGCCATCAAGTCCATCTGTGGCTTGCCTAGTGCTGCACTACAAGATGGAACGCTCTTTGGGATAGAAACCATTCCCTGGCTGCAGGATCTGAGATAGTCCGCTTGCATGTTTATGACCCTGGCCACCATGCGTTACGTAGAGGGCCAGAAGATGAACCTCTGCCCAGCGGAACAGCCTTCAAGCCTCCTGGCTCAAGGGAATGCTTCTTGTGCCCCCCCCCCCCCAAGCAATTCACATACACCACCACCATGGTGTTGTCTGAAAACACTTATACTGCTTTCCTTCGAGCACTCTTGTCGAGTCTTTAATGCCAGACATATGGCTTGAAGTTCCAGACAATTGATTGACCAACGCTTCTGAGACGGAGTTCACTGTCCCTGAATGGAATAATCCCCACAGGGAGCTCCACAGCCCGCTAGGTCCATTCCTCAATCCGAAGAGGTTTGCCCTGCCAGAGAGTCTCCCCCTGGATCCACCAGCACAGAATGCTGCGAACTGGCTCCGTCTAGGGCAGTGTTTCTCAACCAACTGAGTACCCCTGCACAAACTCCACCCCTGATTCCACCCCCATAGTAATACTAATTGTAATGCAATTTCTTCCACCACAAAGCACACTGTATGCAGAGAAAATGCTAATTATAATTTATATTTGTGTTTTTTTCAAAGATGTCAAGGAAGATGACTTTGAAATATGCAAAGTCACCTCAGTAACAACTATAGAATAATAGACAAATAGCAGATATAAATTCTCAAAATCGACACATTTTGATCACTAAATTGAAAATAAAATTATTTTTTTCTACCTTTGTTGTCTGGTGATTTCATGAGTCTCTGGTTGAACTTCCTTCTAATTGTGAATCCAATATCTCTTTCTGCCTCCTGAACACTTCCTCCACTTCCTCTCCTCCAGACCTCATTCCATTCCCCAACCAACATCTCTCTCTGTCCCTCCAGGAGTCCAACTTTTCTTCCTCTCTCATCCCCCAGCATATGCATTTTTCACCACTGCCCACCAGCCTCATGACCATTTCTCCTTCTAATCACCAACACCATGCCACATCTCGCCTCCATCACTATGCCCAACATTCCTCCCCCTTGCATCCCCTTCAATTTATCCCTATCCACCATTTCTCCCACTCATCCTACTATTCCCCATGCATCTCTACCTCAATCCTCTCTTTGTCCAAATTTCCTCTTCCTTTCCCCATTTGCACCATCTTTCTCTCTCACTCAGTCCCAACAATTGTCCCTTTCTATTACCTTCCTCCCTCCAGTGTCCCGAGTTAGTGCCCCCTTCCTCCCTCCCTATGTCTCAAGTTGGTGCCCCTTCCGCATTTACTGTTTTTCCTATCAGTGCCCCCTCCCTGCCTTCTGTGTCCCGAGTTTGTGCCCGCTCCCCCTCACTGCCTTCCAGCCTTTGTTTCACCCCCTTCCTCCCTCTCTTGAAGCCGGCACGTGCCAAAGCCTGCCTGCTCCCAAGCCGACCCATCACCGATTCATCCTCCCCCCGGTCCGCCACCACCTCCGATTAATTATCCCTTGCAACTCCGGGAAGGGCCAGGCGTGTGCAATTCTGATGTCAGAGAGAAGGTCTGGGCCAACCAAGCAACGATTGGTAGGCCTGGAACTTCTCTCCGTCAGAATTGACGTCGGGCCTGTGGTGTGCAATCGCTGCATGCTGGCCCTGCCCAGAGTTGCGGCAGCAGTTAATTAAATGGAGCTGGCATGTGGCAGCAGGAGGAATCGGCGTTCAGCCCGCATACCCCCAACAGGCGGTCCACATAACTCCTAAGGTACACGTACCGCAGACTGAGAAACACTGGTCTAGGGCACAGTTCTTCAACCGCCGGTCTGCAAAAAAATGTTGCCGGTCCGTGAAGGATTCGGGTCCCCAGCCACAGCAAAAAGTGCCGGCGTCAGCTGATGTGCAACTTCCTGTTGCCGTCGCTATGCCGACACTCCTGCCTTCCACCTCCTACTCCTGCCGCGGTATGTCTCTGCACCCCCAGACAAGCAGGGGCAGCTTTGTGTGCTTTTAACTTCGGCACACAGCTGCCCCTAAGCAGTATTTTAGCTGCGGTTTCATGAGGCAGCCTCGGGGCCTTTGATAGGTCGGCCCATATCGCATCATCAAAGCGGGCCGGCCTACCAAAGGCCCCAAGGCTGCCTCATGAAACCGCGGCTAAAATACTGCTTAGGGGCAGCTGTGTGCCGAAGTTAAAAGCACACAGAGCTGCTGCTAGCCTACATAGAGGAAACATTTGCTGGAGAGGAAGGAGGGAAGAGAGTAGGGGTGCTCCTGGACAAGGGAGGGGAAAGGGCTACTGCTGACAGGGGAGAAGGGAAAGGGAAGGGACGAGAGTTACTGTTGGATAAGAGGAGGAGGAAAGGGAGAAGGGGTACTCCTGGACAAGGGAGGGGAAGGGGCTACTGCTGACAGGGGAGAAGGGGAAGGGATGAGAATTACTGTTGGATAAGGGGAGGAAGAAAGGGAGAAGGTACTGCTGGACAGGGGAGGAGGAACATTGGAAGGAAACAGCTGGCAGGGAGATTAGAGGAGGGGAAGGAGTCAGGATGGAATGGAGAGATCAGATGAGGGAAAGGGGAGAGACAGAGGAATGACAAAGTAGAAAGAGATTGATGCTGGGAAGGGGGATCAGATGAAAAATAGGAAAGAGGGACAAAGATGCTAGATCTGGTGTAGGAGAGAGGGGCATAGAAAGAACGCACATACCATATGGAAGGGGGAGGGGTAGAGGGCAGACAGAGACAGAGGACAGACGCTGGATGGAAGAGAGTGAAAAGAAGATGAAAGCAGAAACCAGAGACGACAAAAGGTAGAAAAAAATAATTTTATTTCTATCTTGTGATTAGAATATTTTAGATTTGACAACAAAACTATGAGCTTTGATGAACCTGTGAAGTTGGAAATGTTTTTAAATCAAAGGGAGCAGCCGATGTCAATTTAATTTGACTTATTTACTTCCTGGAGTTGGAGTTGATTCTTCTTGGTTTTTATTTGATTTTATTTGTTATTCATCTTTAATATATTTGAGAATCTGCTAACTGACAGTTTGGCTCTGTTTATTTTGAATGGAAACTGTGAAATGGAATGCTGATGAAAAAGGCAGTTTGTTTCTCTGTGAGCCTTTAATATCTCTTTCTCAAAGGATGACTTTTAAAGTTGAAATGATTTGTTCCTTTGCTGTTACATATCTTAATAAGATATTAGAATATCTGATATATGTTATTACAATATATTCATGAAGATAAGATATTAATATACAGAGCTTATAGTGGCAGATTTAGATCATAGGTTATGATGAGTTAATGGAGGTTTTGATAAAAATTCAGTACAAAAGATTTCAGTTAGCAAAGATTTTCAAGGGACTCTAGTTTAAGGTTTAGTAGGCTTCTTTGAGAATATTTAAGGGGAATATATGTATTTAAAAATAAATAATAACAATAATTAAAAAAAGGAAAATATATTATTAATGCTTAATTTTCATTTATAGGTTTCTTACAAGTCTGATACTTTTAGCAGACATATAGAGTTTTACATTCTTTTTTATCATTTATAATGTGAGTGGAAGATCTTTATTTAGTTTCTTATTTTGATTTTTTAATATTTTGAGAATATTACATAAATTATTTATAAAAATACATATGATTATTACATACAATATTGTTTTATAATTGAAGTCTGTATAGAGCTTTTAGTTTAGCTTTACTTGGTCTTGTATGTGCAGTTCCAGGTTTTATCAGCCAATATTAAGGGTGGGAGAGGGAGGGATGGGAGGGGGGTTAAAGGGATTTGATAATTGGGGTAGGGATGTTGGATTGGGAGATATAAATGAAGGTGGTGTTTATTCATTTCAAATGATTTCAGTTTTTTGTTCAGATATAATAATTGGAAGAACTTTTGTAAAAATTATTTGGATTGATGGAGATTAAAATTTTTTCACTCAATGTTAATGGCCTTAATCACCCAGTAAAGAGAAAAAAAATGTTAGCATTTTTAAAAAGGCAACAGGCTGATGTGTATTATATTCAAGAGACACATTTATCAGTGGTTGAATCCAAAAAGCTAGAAGATAATTGGGTGAAACACTGTTTTTTCGCTCCCGCAATAGGGAAAAAGGCAGGAGTGGCTATATTAGTGAACACAAAATGTTTAGCTTCATTTAAAATGATAGATTTTGATCCTTTAGGGAGATGGATACGAGCGGAAATGAGAATGGGAAATAATACTTTGACTTTATTAAATATCTATGCCCCGAACTCGAATCAAAATGATTTTTTTTATTAATATACAAAAATTAATACTCCCACTGGCTGCTTCTAATTTAATAGTAGCTGGAGATTTTAATGCTGTTATGGATCCTTTTTTGGATAAAAAACCAAGCAAAAATATAAATTCATTAGGGTTAGATAATTTGGTAAATACTTGTAATTTGAAAGATATATGGTGTATTCTTCATTTTAATGATCAGGAGTTCTCTTTTTGCTCACCAGTTCATAAATCTTTTTCAAGAATTGATTACATATTGGTATCAAATTCCATAGTGCAACAAGTGACACAAGCTTTCATTGATCCAATTATTTTGTCTGATCATGGAGGAGTGTGGATTACACTTACACTAGATAATAATGAATACAATAGATCATTATGGAGGTTTGATAATACATTGGTTTCAGATTCAACTTTTCTTGAAGAAATTAAGTTAAAAATTTTGGAATTTTTCCAAATAAATACCTCAGCAGATATTAATGCGGAAATCTTATGGGATGCATTTAAAGCTACTATAAGAGGTAATATTATTTCTTATTCTGCGTATATTAAAAAACAACTTATTAAACAATTTTCAGATTTGGAAAAAGAAATTAAATTGCTGGAATCCAAATTAATAGATGATTGGAATCACGAAAATTTGCAAACTTTATTAAAGGCTAAAGGCAAATATAATGAAATTTCTTCAAAAATGGCAAGGAAAGATTTGTTTTCTCTGCAAACCTTGTATTATGGAAAATCTAATAAGGCAGGAAGTTTACTTGCAAATTATCTTAAAGCAAAAAAGAGAAGAATAAGTGCAATAAAAGATGAGAGAGGAAATATGCATAATCAAACTAATAACATTTTAAATCAATTTTTGGCTTTTTACAAAGAGTTGTATTCTTCCGAGTCTTCTATTGATAAAGTTCAAAAAGGTATGGAATTTTTAAATCTTCTTGAGGGTCCAAAGCTTCCTGATCATATAAAAAGAAGTTTAGAAGAACCTATATCATTAAAAGAATTAGAAACAGCATTGAAGTCTCTTAGAGTTGGATCCGCTCCAGGTGGGGATGGTTTTACTGTGGAATTCTATAAAACATTTCAAAATTCTTTATTACCCTATTTACTAAATTTAAATCAGTTTCAACTTAATAAAGGTTGTATTAAAAGTACTATGGCAGAATCTATGGTGATTGTTTTGCCAAAGCCAAATAAAGATCCCACTATGGTTTCAAATTACAGGCCAATATCATTAATTAATGTTGATGGAAAATTAATGGCTAAAACACTGGCATTAAGATTGGCAAAGGCTCTTCCTTACATAATTGATGTACATCAAACAGGTTTCATTGCTAACAAACATTCTTCTAACAATACAAGATTGACATTTCATACATTAAATTTAACTAAAATGATGAATGAACCAGCTTTTGCTCTTTCATTAGATGCAGAAAAAGCTTTTGATAGGGTAGAATGGTCATTCATGTATCAGACTTTGGATTGGTTTGGTGTGGGTCCTGGTTTTGTTCAAATGATTAAAACTTTGTATAGCTCCCCTATGGCAAGATTATACATTAATAATAATTTATCTGAGAGTTTTAAATTACATAGAGGAGTTAGACAAGGATGTCCATTATCTCCTTTGCTGTTTGATATTGTTTTAGAACCCTTATTGATAGCTATTAATCAGACAAAGGGGATACAGGGTATTCCCTTGAAAGAATGGGAATACAAATTATCTGCTTATGCGGATGATATTTTATTATATTTGTGCAATCCAGGTTCAACTATACCATGTTTGTTAGAATTGATTGAAAGATTTGGAATGTTTTCAGGATATAAAATCAATTGGAATAAATCTGAAATTCTTTCGCTTAATGTGCATTGCATAAAATCTATGTTTGATTCATTTCCTTTTGTATGGAAAGAGGATGGATTAAAATATTTAGGAATTTGGATTAAAAATTCAATAGAAGATACAGTAAAAGAAAATGAAAAACTTTTATTAAAAAAGGTTTCGGAATTATGTGAACATTACATATATCTTGGTGGGGAAGAGTTCAAACCATAAAAATGATGATATTGCCTGTGGTTTGCTATCAAATGTGTATGATTCCGGTATTTTTTCAGAACTCTTTTTATAAAAAATTGAATGCAATAATTATTAAGTTTGTTTGGCTTGGCAAAACACCTAGAATTGCTTTGGTATCTTTACAGAAATCAATTAAGGAGGGTGGGGTAAATTTCCCAAATTTCTATAGGTATCATCAGGCCTATATTTTACGTCAAGGTATGTATTGGGTCCTCCCAGATCTCATTGAGTACACTCCAGATTGGTTATACTTGGAATGGCGACTCCTGTTTCCTTTACATCTTTGTCACATTCTCAGTATCAAGATGCCCAGATTGTATAAAGAAAATAAACTTTTATTAGATACATGGAAAACTCTAAGATATGTAAGTAATTTAACTGAAATTCCTATTAGTAAATCGACAAATCAATCTATATGGCTAAACTCCAAGATTCAGATTGGCGGAACTAAGATTGTCTGGAGGCATTGGTTAAATGCAGGAATACGAACTTTAAATGATGTTATTTCAAATGGAAAAATGCTTGAGTTTACACAATTGCAAAATAAATTTGGACTGAATAAATCACAATTTTATAAATGGTTGCAATTGAAGCAGGCCATTCAGGCAGGAAAACTTTAAATTTTCAATACAGCATGGAATTTTTATGCTTCCAGGCAGATTTTCTGGGTCACCAGGCCGCACAGTGGTATAAAGTTATTAGTGAATTGGTTAATAAAAAACCTAAAAATGGTCTTAGGGATATTTTGAGCATTGAGATTAATCATCAAATTTTGGCATCTCAATGGCCACAAATTTGGTCTTGGAGAATAAGATGTACACTGTCAGCATCTATGAGACAAACTTGGTTTTTTCTTTTGCATAGAGCATTTTGGACCCCTGTTAGATTACAAAAATTAAATAGTTCAATGTCTAATAGATGCTGGCATTGTAAGCTTGAAGTAGGGACTTTGGATCATCTTTTATTTTTCTGTCCCTATATATTAGCCTTTTGGAATTCGATCTGGGATCAAATAAATTCCTTATTAGATAATCCTGTAGCATTAACTTATGATACTGTGATATTTGGCATATCTATGAGGAAAAAGAGTCAGATATCGGCAAGTAATAACAAACTTTTATTGATTATGACAGGAGTTGCCATGCAACATATTACTACAAATTGGAAAGATCACACAAGACTTAATTTTAATTTCTGGTGGAATTCACTATGTCACATATATAGAATGGAACGTTCAATAGCAATACAAAATGGAAATTATAAAAGGTTTAATGAAATATGGGGGCCATTGACATTGTTTTGTAATGAATAAACACCATTTTCTTAACATTATTTATGATTGGAAGGGAAAGGGGAGGGTTTATATAAATGAAAAAAAAAAATAAAAATGTAAAAAAAGAAATATGACAAAGATTGATTCAATTAAATAATTGTATGGAAAGGGAGGGGGGAAGAAGGGTTTAGATATATATACCTTTGTTATGATCTTGATAGATTTATCAAGTGATGTTAGTAAATCTATGTATTACTTATATTGTGCACTTGTTGAAAGTTTAAAAATGAATAAAGAATTATAAAAAAAAAAAAAAGAATATTTTAGATTTTAAATATGTATCCTACTAGAGCTGATGTTAGACATAACTGGGGAGTGCAAAGCCCAGGCAGTGCTGGCTTAGGGCTCTCTCTTACCAGGAGGCAGTTGCCCTAGTTCAACTCCCCTAACACCATTCCTGCCATGTGTGACTGTGGTATTCTGTTAGCATGATATTTGTGTATCATTCTGTAATAATTTGGCTTATTCAGTTTTCTTGATAGTAGAGGGGATATATGTGAAGGGGAGGGGAGACGGGGGTTTTGTTGATCCTTGCCCTGTATTATTTATATTTATAAAATGACAATTGTACAGAATATTGTTTCTTTTTATACTTTAATAAAATATGTTCAATATAAAATCATAACTATTTAAGGCTTGTGCGGATGGGATCAGATGGTTAATGGGACCGAGCTCGCGGAGATGGGGCGGCAATGGGGTTTTTAAAAATTTCAGTCTTATTAGTTTGCCGGTCCACAAAATAATTATTTTATTTCCGCCGGTCCATAGGTGTAAAAAGGTTGAAGAACACTGATCTAGGGGACCGGCATCTGAAGGAGGATGACATTGCAGGGACCACCGAGAGAGAAGCGACTCCTGTAGAGGATGCGCTCTGGCCCAGGGCACTGTCAGTGAGGCTGCCATGGACCCCAACACCTGCAGATGCCAAGTCATGGAAACTGGGATCGTCAGGAAATCCAAGATGTTTCTGAACTTCTGTCTGCATGGCTTGGAAGAAAACACATCCCTGTAAGGTGTTGAATTGAACTCCCAAATATTCCAAAAGACTGTGACGGCATCAGCTGACAATCCAGCCTAAGTGCTGCAGCAGAGACACTACCATCTCCACCACTCGCTCGTACTCCAGGCAAAACAGGGCCTGATTCAGCCAGTTGTCCAGCTAAGATTGGATTTGCACACCCATCCTGCGAAGGAAGACCACCACCACTACCATAACTTTTGTGAAGGTGTGTGGAGTACTCACCAGCCCAAAAGGCAGAGCTGCGACCTAGAAATGTTGCTGAAGAACAGGAAAATGCAGAAACCTGTGATGATCTGAGTAGATCGGAATATAAAGTAAGCATCTGTAAGATCCAAGGATGCTGGGAACAATCTTGGAGCAACAGCAGCTATGACCATATGTACCAATTCCATCCAAATGTGCGGAATGCATAAGTAGTGGCTGACCAACTTGAGATTCAGAAATGGTCTCCATTCCTCTGATCCTTTCTTTGGCACAATGAAGTATAAGGAGTATCTGCCTAAGCCCGATTCCTCTGATGTCCAAGAGAAGCTGCAGGATAGCACTAACCTTTCACTCCTCTGGTCGACCTGCCAGGGAATCCAGAAACAAATCTGGAGGCAAAAGTAGTCCATCTTGTGCCCTTCTTGAATGATGTCCAGCACCCACTAATCCAAGGACATTCAAGCCAACTCTTAGTAAAACTGAGAGCTGACCCCGGACTTTTGGCATCATTGTAACTTTTTAGATGCCACTCCGAGATGAGATCCTGATGCTTGTGGTTGTCTGGAACTGGAAGTATAATGTGGTAGGTATCCCTGGGAATATTCTTTGGGACGAAGAACCTGAGGGACCCTGATGAAAGCTGCAGGAGAGAAAAGGAATTGCAATCCCCCACCTCCACCCATGCAAGCTCTCTGAGACTTGTTCGCAGGATGTGACTTAGGGCGGCGATCCGCTATGCTGGTCATAAGGTCATCCAGACCTTTACAAAAAAGTAGCTGACCCTTGAAGGGAAGTCTGCTCAGAATCACCTTAAAAGCAGAATCATCTGCCCAAAGACAGATCCAAAGAGTCTAGCATGCTGACATTGCATAAGCTGAGACCTGAGAACGAGCATAAGATCATAGAGGGCATCCACCACATAATCCACACCTTCCATCACCATCATCCTCATCCTTGAGGGCACCCGACAATCTCATGTGACAAGCACACACCACAAAGGAGGCAGCTGCAGTAGCTTTGATGCCTGAATAAGTCACATCAAAAAGCTTTTTCAAAATAAGGTCCACTCTGCTATCCTTGGAGTCTGAGCATCATATCTCCACCACTAGGAAGGGCTGTGAACTTTGTAACTTGTGCTACTGTGGAATCCACCTTTTGCTGCTCAAAAAGTTGCTGAAATTCAGGAGCTACAGGATAAAGCCTAGACATAGCTTTAGCCAGCTGGAAAGAAGGAGAAATTAGGTTCTTACCTGTTAATTTACTTTCTTTTAGCTTCTCCAGACCAGTAGAGGTTAATCTTTACGAATGGGTATATATCCAATCATGACCAGCAGGTGGAGACTGCCGAATAGCCAAGAAGAACTAAGAACTGGAAACAGAAATAAACAATACTCCGAAGAGGAGTAATAACTAACATACCCAAATGCTGTTGGAAAATGCAGAGAGATACCAGAAGGAAAATGTCCCCACAGCTCGCCAGCTAAGCCAGTCGAGCCACAGCCGCTGTTCATTAATTCTCCCCGGTGTCAAGTCAAAAGCGCGCCGGGACAAAAGCGCGCCCAGACAATTGAGCGCAGCGCGGAGGCGCGCGCCGCTCTAAATTACTGTTTTTAGGGCTCCGACGGGGGGCGTAGGGGGGGACCCCCCCACTTTACTTAATAGACATCGCGCCGCATTGTGGGGGGTGTGGGGGGTTGTAACCCCCCATATTTTACTGAAAACTTCACTTTCCGTTTTTAGGGAAAAAGTTAAGTTTACAGTAAAATGTGGAGGGTTACAACCCCCCAAACCCCTCATAACGCCAGCGCGATGTCTATTAAGTAAAGTGGCGGGGTTCCCCCCCCCCCACGTCCCCCCCCCCCGTCGGCGCCCTAAAAAAAGTAATTTAGAGCGGTGCGCACCTCCACGCTGCGCTCAATTGTCCGGGCGCGCCTTTGTCTTTCGCGCCGTTGTCTATGAACCATTCTCCCCGGCCCTAGAAAAATACTAGAACCCGCAGCAAAAAACAAAACTGCCCGCGCAACAGCCCCAACAACAGACAGGGGACCTCTACTGGTCTGGAGAAGCTAAAAGAAATTAAATTAGCAGGTAAGAACTTAATTTCTCCTTCTTTAACACTCTCCAGCCTAGTAGAGGTTAATCTTTACGAATGGAATGTACCAAAACAGTCCCCGAAGGGCTGACATCAGAACACGCTCACCGAACACCATGTCCCGACGTGCCTGAACACCTACCTAGTAGAGTCTGACAAAAGAATGCAAGGAAGACCAAACTACAGCCTTACAAATGTCCTCTGGAGACACGAGTGAAGACTCAGCCCAAGAAACCGCCCGACCCCGAATGGAATGAGCCTTGAGAAATTCCAGAACAGGCTTCTGCCTCAGAAGATAAGTGGAAGCAACAGTCTCCGTGATCCAGCACGCAATAGTAGCCTTAGAGTCGTCAGCCCCCCTACGAGGACAAAGAGACGATCTGATTTCCTGATCCGCTGCACATAAGAGCGAAGGACCCGACCAACATCCAACGTGTGCAGCTGTCTTTGCTCAGAAGAGCCCTCCCGATTACCCAACACTGGGAGGACTACAGATTGATTGACATGAAAAGGAGAAACTACTTTTGGCAGAAAGGAAGGAACAGGCCTCAAGACAACCCGCTCCCTAGAAAACTCCAAGAAGGAAGCCCTACAAGAGAAAGCCTGCAGCTCAGAAACACGCCTAGCTGAAGTAATGGCCACCAAAAACACCGCCTTCAGAGTAAGGTCCTTCAAAGAGTAGCTGTCCAAAGGTTCAAAAGGCAGGCACACTAGAACAGACAGAACCAGATTGAGATCCCAAGATGGAACAGAGGGCCGGGCATGCGAGGCCTGATCAACTTGGCCGCCCGCAAAAAGCGAATCACATCAGGAATGGCTGTCAAACGCTGACCATTCACTAACCCACAAAAGGCTGACAAGGTCGCAAGCCGAACCTGGAGAGAAGACAAAGCCATCTTGCAAGAACTCTAGGATGGTGGGCAGGGAAGCGCCTGACACCACCCCTCAAAGAGGCTCCAAACCCGCACATAAGCCCGAGAGGTAGAAAGTAGAGAATGACACTGTGACAAAATTCATCACCGTTCCCGCGGATAACCGCGGGAAATAATCCCATGTCATTTTCTAGTGTCTAGTTCACCCTCAGTCCTTCTACACCAGCATTCTTCAAAGTAAAGCTTGTGGGTCAGTGGTTGTGGCCATTCATACTCTGATTCTTCCCTCTCTCTTTAAAGAATGACATGAAGATGGTTTCCCGCAGTTATCCACAGGGACGGGAACGGTGATGAATTTTGTCACCGTGTCATTCTCTAGTAGAAAGCCTCCGGGACCCCAACAGAGTAGAAATCACTTTATCTAATACCCCTTCTTACCTAGGCGACCCCTTTCAAGAGCCAAGTCGTAAGCCAGAAGGGAGATGGGTCAAACATGGGAATGGGACCCTGTGTCAGAAGGTCGTCCAAGAGAGGCAGACGAAGAGGATCCGCCACCAGATGCCTCACCAAATCCGCGAACTATGGACGTCGAGGCCAACCTTGAGCCACCAGACCCAGATGGCAAACAATGCGGCGAACTCTGCCCACTAATGGCCACGGAGGGAACACGTACAACAGCCCCTCCGTTGGCCATGGTTGAACCAGAACATCCAGACCCTTGGCCAGACCGTCCCTCCGCCAACTGAAGCGGGGCACTTTGGCATTGCCACTCATGGCCATCAGGCCCATCAGGAGCTGAGCCCAAGCCTGCACTATCAACTGAAGACTGAGACACCACTCTCCGGGATCTAAGATGTGACGAAGTCCGCGTGAACATTCTCCACCCCGGCTATGTGAGAGGCCGAGAGGTCCAGAAGGTGAGACTCCGCCCAAAGCCTGAGCGCTCTTGGTGCCTCCCTGATGATTGAAATAAGCCACCGCTGTTGCAATGTCCGACAGAACTCTGACCGACTTGCCCATTAAAAGGAAGCGGAAGGCTAATAGCGCCAGACGGACGACTGGTCACAAACACACGGATCAACCAGGACACCTCCTCCGTGGACCAGGTGCCCTGAGCTGAGTGACCTAGACAATAAGCCCCCCAACCGAGGAGACTAGCATCTGTGAGAAGTACCATCCACTGCGGTAGATCCAGACTCACCCCCGAACCCGATGAAAGATCTGGAGCCACCAACGAAGACTGCAGCATGCCAAGCCTCACAGAGGGACAGGAACATCCAAACTGTGCCTCTGGGGCGACCACCTCCGGAGCAGAGCATACTGAAGACGACGCATGTCAGCCCATGCCTACCTCACCACGGGGGTCGCCATCGACCCCAAGACTTGGAGGAAATCCAGCGCTTGAGGACACCGGGACGCCATAAGCAAGAGAATCCGAGATTGCAATTTGCTTACCCGTGCCTCTGGAAGAAGACCTTCCTCAAGGAGGTATTGAACAGAACCCCAAGGTACTCCAGACACTGAGCTTGGACCAACCGACTCTTGGAAAGGTTGACCACCCAGCCCAGCGACTGGAGAAACTCCACCACCAGAGCCATAAACCTGGTGCTCTCCTGCAACAACTTCATCCGAATCAACTAGTCGTCTAGGTAGGGGTTCACCAGAATGCCCTCCGACTGCAATGCCGCCGTGACGACCACCATCGCCTTGGTGAACATCTGGGGAGTCGTGGCCAGGCCAAAGGGAAGCACACAGAACTGATAGTGCTGACACAAGATCACAAAGCGAAGGAAGCGCTGAGAGGCCCGAATGGAAACATGCAAGTAGGCCTCCGTCAGAGCAAGAGAAGTCAGGAACTCCCCCGGCTGAACCACCAGAAGGACAGACTGCAGTGTGCTCCTGTGAAAAAAGGGAATTCTGAAAGCCCTTTTGACCCCTGTTTAAAAATCGAGGATGGGCTGAAAGGTCCCCTCCTTCTTGGGCCCCACAAATATGGCGTACCAGCTGGTGCCGCACTCCTGAGGGGACACTGGACAACCGCTTTGAGCTCTAGCAAGCACTGAAGGGTCTGGCAAAAGGCTAGCGTCTCCCATGCCGCCTGACACGGAGAGGCTAGAAATGATCTGGCAGAGAGCGGGCAAACTCCAGAGCATAACCGTCCTGTACCACCTCCAAGACCCACTGATCAGAAGTGATCTTGGCCCACTTGGGAAACAAGTTGCGCAGCCGGGGACCCACTGGAACCAAAGGGGGCGCCGGTGAGCCATTGTGCAGGACGGGGAGTGGGGGGACTCCCAGTCCCCCGACGGGTCCCCCGAAAGGACAGCATGCGCTGAGCCAACCGACTCCAGGGAAAAACCGGAAGCCTGGAAAGAAGCAGCTCCACGCTCAAGGCAAAACTTGTGAAATTCCCGCAGACACCGGGCGGGCACGGTCCTCATGCAGACGGGGCACGTTAGAGTCCGTCAGAGTCTGAACCAACTTATCTAAGTCCTCTCCAAACAAAAACGACCCCCGAAAAGGAAATTTGGAAATTCAGTTTTGGATGCGGCAACAGCCGACCAAGCGCGAAGCCACAAGGTACGGCGCGCAGCCACCAAAAGCCCCAGACTTAGCCGCAGGCCGCACCAAGTCATAAAGAGCATCTGAGAGGAACAAAGTAGCCATCTCAATCTTCGCCACCTCCTAATCTACTAAGGATCAGTCATCAGACTCATGATCCAGGACACGCTCAGACTACCGAAACACGGTGTGAGCCACCAGCCCCACACAAATAGCTGCCTGGATCCCCAAGGCAGAGACATCAAAATTCTGCTTAAAAAATGTCTCTAACGTACCTTCCTCAGAGACCCTAAGGGCAAAACCGCCTGCAACAGGCACGGCATGCCGTTTAGCAATCACCAAGACCACCGCGTCCACCACTGGCAAAATTAAGGTAGCCCTATCCTTCTCCGGGATGGGATACCAATGAGCCAAGGCGCATGCCAACCGAAACAGTGCCCCCGGCGTATTCCACTGCGCCAGCACGATATCCTGAAAAAACTGACGCACAGGAAAAGCGGGAAACAGGACAGACCCCTGGAAGCAGAGGGGCCCTCATACGCGGAGTCTCCAGTGGCGCATCTTCAAAAATGCAGCACCAAGGAGACCTGCTAAATCAGGTCTAAAAGCACATCCTTCTGAATAAAAGGCGCACCACGGAAGACGGGAAATCCAACACCCCGCTGCCAGCGGCTGGTCCCCTCTAGAGGATCCTGGAAGCCCGCCAAAGCGGTCAGGTCCTCATCCACACCAACACGCTCCTCCGACCACCAATCCGCAATCCAAGCCCCCGCTGGCGCTTGGATGAGGGAAGAGGGGACGCCAAATGAAAAGAGGGAGGCAAAACCACAGGGGGTGCGGAGGGAAAACACCCCCGATACTCCCAGGCGCACGTGGGTCCCCCAACTGTCTGCACAAAGAAATTAAATCAGGGGAAAAACCCCCCGGGGGTCCCTGCTGAAACCTGCCCTTGTGTTTGCAAGACAGGGGGGAAGGTCACCTGAGGTTGCAGACAAAATGGAGGGAACTGTCTGTCAAAATGGCAAAGATCCCGCCAAAAAATAACCCGTCCAGGGCCTGTAGTGGCTGGGAAACCTAAACTGTCCCAGATGCTAAAGCAGGCAAGCCGGCATCAGCTGTTGAAAAATCAGCTGAGAGGGAATCCTTTTTCCTCTACCATCGGCAGTTCGGGGAATCCCTCCGGAGGCAGTAAGAGAAGACTGGACTGCCTCACTGCCTTCAGCCGTCTCGCAAGGCACTAAGGCCGGGGAGCTCTGGACGCCTGCAGCTGCTTCCAACGGAGCTCCACCACCTCACCGGCCCAAACCGCCGAGTTCAGGCCGGCCACAAGTGCCTC
Source organism: Geotrypetes seraphini (assembly GCF_902459505.1). NCBI lineage: Eukaryota > Metazoa > Chordata > Amphibia > Gymnophiona > Dermophiidae > Geotrypetes > Geotrypetes seraphini. The sequence goes on along the minus strand of NC_047088.1, from coordinate 103,099,598 downwards.
GCGGATGGACCAAATTGTGTCCCACTCCCCCGGAGAAGGGCACAATTGCTCCATATGTGACCTAGCTAGAAGAAAAAGTGCCGGTTAGTGCAAAAATACAGTAAATTGACAGGGAAGCAACCCTGCAGACCGGCACTACCTCAGGATTTTTTCTTTTTTTTACAGAACAGACTCCACAGGCTCTCGAAGCAATATGCCTTGCTCGATTAAGGGGGCAAGGCTTACTGCTGAGGCTCCTCTAAAAGAAATGTGGAGAGGTGGAGGAAATGGGGGGAGGGGCCCCGCTCGAGACCCGCCGGGTTTGACACCCCCGAGGTCGGACAGACCCCCTAAACAAATTCCAACAGCCCTACCAAGGGAGATGGGTACAGCTCACTCAACACCTGCTGGAGACTAAAGTAGACTGATAAGAATAGAGAAGGGGATATCTTATGTACTATTCCACAGTTTTGTTTTCAGTCTCCACCTGGTCATGATTGGATATATACCCATTCATAAAGATTAACCTCTACTGATATGGAGAGTGCTAAAGAACTCTCCGGGGTATCCCACTGCTCCGTAATAAGGCCCATGAACTCCAGATGCGCCGGACAAAATGAAGTCAGAGCATTAGAGCAGCTCATGACCGAACACCGTGATGTAAAGAGCTGAAAATCCAAGTTGAGTTCTTTCAGGGCATCAGTGATGAGATGGTGGACAGAAACAGATTTGAAGAACCTGCAGATGGAAAGATCCTCACCCTGATCTGAACTCTGAGATATCATAGTGTCATGAGATAGGAGAGGCACAGTATCTGTGCACAAAACTAAGACGATCTGAATCTGTGGCAGCCAGCATAGAAGAACCCTGTAGACGGATATCCAGCAATGGAGCTGCCTGTTTTTCAGCCAGGAGACATGTTCACCTGCCATATCAAAAGAGCTGGGACCGTGGAATATGCTCTCCACAAGAGCTTAACAAATTCCAGAAAAAAAGGCACACCATGGGGCAGCCGTATCTTGCTGAGCCATTGGCGCCACTCAGAAGGAATCCCCCAACTTGGAACGCTGGTGCTTGCTGCCCTCATTGATAATGGCCATTTTTTACCCAGATCTAGGGCCCATGCCAGCTCCCCAGCCCTCAAGGACCCAGAGGAAGCGAGGCCAGAAGCTCTCACCCCCCCTCCCCCAGAGTGCTGCTGCAAGCGGTACAAGGATGGTTCTGCGTCAGCAAACCGGTGCAATCCAAGCATGTATTCAGCAGATAGGACCTACCGATTTTAAACAAAACCAAGGGGTGTCAAGCCAGAATTTAAGCTTTGAAAAAAAGATCAATAACAATCCCAAGATGGCCGCTGCCACCAAAAAACCCTGAAAATCCTAAAATAAAAAATAGCGATTTGGGGTCCGGAGATATGGGAGACCTTAACCCTACCCTCAGAAACCCTAAAAATTCATTTTTACAGACCACCCCCAATTCTCCCATAGGAAATAATGGAGGTGTACTCACAGTCACTGAAGTGCCTTGCCTGCCAGCTCTTTTCACTGCAGCTGGAGAACAAGGATTTTCTGCCTCAGAAAAGTTCCAAAAGATACCTAACTTCAAGATCTTTGGACTGCCAGTCAGATGGACCCCAAATAAGACCTCCACCCCCAAGGGAACCTCTCCATGTGACTGGGGGTGGGAAAAAACAGCCTGCACCCCAATACCCCAAGGGCTGTTATTCAGGATGCACCCAGCCTGCACTTGAACCTCTGACAGTCAGTAGGCAAGCTAGCTCCCAGGGGTGCGGATCCCGAGCCCGAAAGGGCAACACACAGCAGGCTGGCTCCACAGGTTCCTCAAAGGTTCTCTGTGAAGTAATAGTCCAGCTCCATGGAACTGCTTCTTTTCCTCCGGCAGAAGACCACTACAAGAGGTTACATCTAATCTAATCTTTGTGCACTGCACAAAACTAAAGAGGCTCTAGGCGACTTAAGAATGAAAAGGGTAGCTAGGGAAGAGGGGAGGCACATAAGCCATCAAAAACAGACTTGAAATGGCAAAAAATAAGAAAAAAGCAGAAACTGAAACTGTAGGTGGCGCTTTCTCTCAGTAGTAGGAACACATGGTGAGAAAAGAGTTGGATTTCTACAAACACTGGATTGCAGCTATAGTTTGAACACCTTGAGTATAGAATCTGGAAGGTATGTACCAGAAAGCCCCATGTTTAATAAATATGTATGGCAAACAGAAAGACACCTCGCCTTGGTATACTGTCAAACAAAGAGGCAAGGGAGGAGTCTTTTCAACCAATGATCAATCTTTATTACAAACAATGGTCCCAACAAGAATCCCAGTTCACTCATGAGTTAAACGCGCCAAAGAGTCGCATGACAATGCCGATGCTTTAGCGTGTTTAATTGGGATCACTGTTTGTAATAAAGCTTGATCATTGGTTGAAAAAACACCTCCCTTACCTTTTCTTTGATTAATAAATATGTATACCCTAAAAAGAAATGAGGCTCGAAAACATTCAAAATACACTAACGTAAATTAACTTTTCTAGTGGAAAGATAAGAAATAATTTATGAACTAAAATTAAACAGGGTAGGTAGGATTCAAGAGTAACCTCAGGCGATATTCCTTTGCAAGCAAGTTAATGAAATAAGGACATCAGCTCAGAAATTTTGCAGCAAAATAGCAATGCAATTCAAAATGGCATAGGAGATAAAGCAATGTTACTTACCGTAACAGTTGTTATCCAGGGACAGCAGGCAGCTATTCTCACTAGTGGGTGATGTCATCAGACAGAGCCCCGGTACGGACGTCTCACAAGCACGTGTTGCTTGTAGAAACTTAAAGTTTCTAGATGCCCGCACCGCGCATGCGCCGGTGCCTTCCTACCCGGAGATCCGGGCGTGTCTCCTCAGTTCAGGTAGCTAGCCTGAGAAGCCAACCCAGGGGAGGTGGGTGGGACGTGAGAATAGCTGCCTGCTGTCCCTGGATAACAACTGTTACGGTAAGTAACATTGCTTTATCCCAGGACAAGCAGGCAGGTATTCTCACTAGTGGGTGACCTCCAAGCTAACCTCAGTGGGATGGAGGGGGAGTTGGCGACTTAAGAGAATAAATTTTTCAATACTGTTTGGCCAAACTGTCCATCCCGTCTGGAGAGGGTATCCAGACAATAATGTGAGGTGAATGTGTGAACCGAGGACCAGGTGGCAGCCTTGCAAATTTCCTCGATTGGTGTTGATCTGAGGAATGCTACTGAGGCTGCCATTGCTCTGACCTTATGGGCTGTGACCTTACAAGGAAGTGATAATCCAGCCTGGGCATAGCAGGAAGAGATACAAGCCGCCATCCAATTGGAGATGGTGCGCTTTGATACGGGTCTTCCCAACTTGTTAGGGTCGAAGGAGACAAAAAGTTGAGGAGTGGTTCTGTGTGGCTTGGTGCGATCCAGGTAGAAAGCCAAGGCACGTTTGCAGTCTAGAGTGTGAAGGGCCGATTCTCCGTGGTGAAAATGAGGCTTAGGGAAGAATACTGGAAGTACAATGGATTGGTTGAGATGAAATTCGGAGACCACCTTAGGCAGGAATTTCGGGTGAGTGCGGAGGACCACCTTGTCATGGTGGAATACTGTGAATGGTGGGTCCGCCATCAATGCCTGGAGTTCGCTGACTCTGCGAGCGGACGTAAGGGCTACAAGGAAAAGCACTTTCCAGGTGAGATACTTCAGAGGGGCCCTGTTGAGTGGTTCAAACGGGGGCTTCATGAGGTGGGAAAGGACTACATTGAGGTCCCAAACTACTGGGGGTGGTTTGAGAGGAGGGTTAACATGGAAGAGTCCTTTCATAAATCTGGCGACCACCGGATGGGCCGAGAGGGGTTTCCCTTGTAGGGGCTGGTGGAACGCCGCAATAGCGCTCAGGTGGACTCGTATGGATGTGGACTTGAGCCCAGATTGAGATAGGTGTAGGAGATAGTCCAGCACGGAGGATAAGGAAGCTCGCTGAGGTTCCGTTGACTTAGAAACACACCATGAGGAGAATCTGGTCCATTTTTGGGAGTAGCATTGTCGAGTGGCGGGCTTCCTGGAAGCTTCCAAGACCTCCCTCACTTCTTGTGAGAATTTGTGAGGGGTTACGTTGAGAGGAACCAAGCTGTCAGGTGGAGAGCCTGCAGGTTGGGATGAAGTAGTGATCCTTGATGTTGAGTAAGCAGTGAAGGAAACACTGGAAGTGGTACTGGTTCCCTGCTGCTGAGTTGAAGTAGGAGGGAGAACCAAGGTTGTCTGGGCCACCGAGGAGCTATTAGAATCATGGTGGCCCGTTCGAGTTTCAGCTTGACCAGAGTCTTCTGGATCAGCGGGAATGGTGGGAACGCATATAGGAATAGTTTCCCCCAGTTCAGTAGAAAAGCATCTGCCTCGAGGCGATGAGGAGTGTAGATCCTGGAGCAAAACTGAGGCAGTTTGGCGTTGTGGGGAGCCGCAAAGAGGTCTATCTGGGGCGTCCCCCATTGCGTGAAAATTTGGTGAAGGGGGCTGGAATGGAGAGTCCATTCGTGCGGTTGTAGCAGACGGCTTAGTTTGTCTGCTAAGACGTTGTTCTCCCCCTGGATGTATACTGCTCTGAGTAGGGTGTTGTGGCACACCGCCCAGTCCCAGACTCGTAGAGCTTCCTGGCAAAGGAGGGCCGAGCCCGTGCCTCCTTGCTTGTTGATATAATACATGGCGGCCTGATTGTCTGTGCGAATGAGGATTACCATGTCGTGGAGTAGGTGTTGGAAAGCTTGGAGCGCATTGAAGATGGCTCTGAGTTCCAGTAGATTGATTTGGTGTAGTCTTTCCGCACTGGTCCAGAATCCTTGGGTGCGGAGACCCTCCAGGTGGGCCCCCCATGCGTAGTTCGACGAATCGGTTGTGAGAACTTTCTGATGGGGGGGAGAGTGCATCAGCAAACCTCTGGATAGATTCGAAGAGGTCATCCACCAAAGTAGAGACTGCCGAAGAGCAGGTGTGACTAAGATGCGTTTGGATAGTGGATCGGACGATTGATTCCACTGTGATGCCAGGGTCCACTGGGGGATCCTGAGGTGGAGTCTGGCAAAGGGTGTCACATGTACTGTGGAGGCCATATGGCCCAGGAGCACCATCAGTTGTCTCGCCGGTAGGGTTTGGCGAGTAGACACCGATTGGCTGAGATGAAGAAGAGACTCCATGCGTTGCCGAGGCAGGAATGCTCGGAGTCGGGTGGTGTCCAGGACCGCTCCGATGAAGGGGAGGGACTGGGTGGGTTGTAGATGAGACTTGGAGAAGTTGATCTCGAAGCCCAAATTCTGGAGGAAGTAGGTTGTAGCCAAGGCCGCCGAAGTGACCTCTGGGGCTGACGGGGCCTTGATGAGCCAGTCGTCGAGGTATGGGAATACCTGTAGACCCCTGTCCCAGAGTGCCGCGGCCACTACCACCAGGCACTTTGTGAAGATTCTGGGGGACGAAGATAGGCCGAATGGTAGCACTCGATACTGTAGGTGCAGATTTCCCACCCGAAATCTGAGGAACTTTCGGGAGGCCGGGTGAATGGGGATGTGAGTGTAGGCCTCCTTGAGATCCAGGGAGCATAACCAGTCGTTCTGCTCGAGGAGGGGGTATAGAGAAGCCAAAGTCAACATGCGAAACTTCTCTTTGACCAGGGACTTGTTGAGGGCTCGAAGGTCTAAAATGGGTCGCAGGTCGCCCGTTTTCTTCGGGACGAGGAAGTACCGGGAGTAAAACCCTCGGTTCAATTGGTCTGACGGGACCGGCTCGACAGCCCGAAGCTGAAGTAAGGTTTGGACTTCCTGAAGAAACAGGGCGGTCTGCGTCGAGCTTGAAGGATACTCTCTTGGAGGATGGTCCGGGGGGACCCGGTGGAATTGAAGAGAGTATCCTTCTCTTATGATGGTGAGGACCCATAGGTCCGTGGTTATGGCCTCCCATCGATGGTAAAAAAGATGGAGGCGGCCCCCTATGGGAGAGGCCGAGGTTATGCTCCCGGGGGGGGGCGTCAAAAGGGCTGGGGAGCCTTAGGTACCGCCGGTGGCTGAGGTTTTTGCTGAGACTTCTGGGGAGGTTGTCTCTTCGCAGGCTGTCTCGCAGCAGGCGTTTGTCTGGGCATGTAACGCCGCTGGTAAATCAGGGGTGGCCTGGAAGGTCGAGACTGTTGAGGTTTGGGTTTGGGCCGCAGGATGGATTGAAAGGATTTTTCATGATCCGACAGCTTCTTGGTAACAGTTTCGATAGACTCATCGAACAGGTCAGCTCCAGCACACGGTACGTTGGCGAGTCTGTCCTGTAGGTTGGGATCCATATCGATAGTACGGAGCCATGCCAGGCGACGCATAGCTACCGCGCTTGCGGCGGCGCGTGCCGAGAGTTCGAATGCATCGAAGGAGGATTGCATCAGCTGGAGGCGTAATTGGGAGAGGGAGGCTACCACTTCCTCGAACTCGAATCGAGCTTGGTTGTCTATGAACGGAGTGAACTTGCGGAGCACCGGCAAGAAGAACTCCAGATAGGAAGAGAAAAAGAAGTTGTAGTTTAGCACCCGTGACGCCATCATGGAGTTTTGGTAGAATTTTCTACCAAATTTGTCCATCGTTCTCCCCTCTCGGCCCGGCGGTACAGAGGCGTAGACCTGGGAGGGATGAGAGCGTTTAAGGGAGGACTCGACCAGTAGGGATTGGTGGGAGAGTTGAGGGCCCTCGAACCCTTTATGGTGCACGATGCGGTATCGAGCATCGAGTTTGCTGGGGATCGCCGGTATGGAATACGGCGTTTCGAAGCACTGCATGAAGGTCTGGTCCAGTAATTTATGCAAGGGGAGCCGAAGCGACTCCGTTGGAGGGTTAGGTAAATGCATGGTGTCCAGATACTCTTTGGAGTATCGGGAGCCCGTGTCAAGGGTCACATCCAGGTCCTCCGCCATTTGTCGGAGGAATGATGAGAAGGACAATTGTTCCGCCAGCGTCGGTCTGTGGGACGGGCTGGAGGAGGAGGAGGCCTCCAGGTCCGTGGACCTCGGGGAGTGACAAGGAGAATCGGGCACCAGTGTCTCCTCGTACTCCGGGCCCCTCGGGGGGGACACCTCTGATGAGGAGTATCCCCTACGTTGCAGTTTTTTCTGCGGTGACACCTCCGAATGGCGTGAGGAGTGCCAGGATGAGTGTCTCGATCGGTGCCCGTCTCGGTGGCGGGACGGGGATCGGGATCGTCTGTGCATCGCATGGTCTCCCGAGGCCCCCAAGTGGATAGGGCTGGAAGCGGTGGATCGCAACTGGGTTTGCGATGCGGGTTCTTGCGATGCTACCCAAGTCTGGTAAAGAGTACGGAAGAACTCTTCCTGACTATGCCCAGGGCTTCGAGTATCGATCGGAGGTCTGGTCCCATGTTGGCGCGGAGGCGTAATGGGTTCTAATGGCGGCATATCGGTAATCGAGGTTTGCCGCGTGGGCATCGCCGCCCTCCCCCGTTCGTCCTCGTCGGTTGTCGAGGTCGAACGGTGTGGGGGAGGGGGAGGGGGCGGACCGCCCCTTTGGACCGGTACCGGGAGGTCACCCTGTATGGCAGCGATGAGCCTGGGTCCGATGGTCTGCATGAGCTCAACGAATTGAGCTTCCAGCGCGGACCGTAGCGAAGCCGATAAGGAGGGATCCGCACCGAAAGGGGGTCCTCCTGCACGGACATCGCGCTCCTTCGAGGCCGAGTGCTTCTGCTTAGTAGCTTTCGGCACTTTGATGACCATTGGTGGCACTGTGGAAGGAAGAGGTACCTGAACAGAGGAGACCGGGGCAGGCACCGACGTCGAGCTCGTGGATGGTGTCGGGGTGAGCGATGCCGGTTTCACCACACTCGATGCAGGAGTGGTCGATGCCGGTTTCGCCCGAACCGGGGAGGTATCAGATGAAGTGGAGGCTGAGGGATCCTTAGCTGCGTCCATCTTGAACATCGATTCCCACAATAGGCAACGCCGCTTGAAAGAGCGTGCCGTAAGGGTAGAGCAAGGCCCGCACGATTTCGGGATGTGGTCGGGGCCCAAACACTGCAAACAGCGCCGGTGAGGGTCCGTGAGTGAAATCGCGCGTTGGCACTTGCTGCACTTTTTAAACCCGGTGATTGGCCGGGACATAGGCCGGAAAATCTCCGCCGCTAGGTCGAAGCCAGTGGGCCTGAGCCACGTGGCCGGCCCGTTCGACCTGCCGGAGGAAATAATCTTCTTTTTTTTTTTTTTTTTTACTGAAAAAGAAAAGTACTGTTAACTGTAATTAAAAGAAAACGAAAACGCGGACAAGGAAGGCAAATTTAACTGAATTCAGCTAGCGCATGAAGAAGTTGAACTTCTCAGCTCCGCGGAAAAGAAAGAACTGAGGAGACACGCCCGGATCTCCGGGTAGGAAGGCACCGGCGCATGCGCGGTGCGGGCATCTAGAAACTTTAAGTTTCTACAAGCAACACGTGCTTGTGAGACGTCCGTACCGGGGCTCTGTCTGATGACATCACCCACTAGTGAGAATACCTGCCTGCTTGTCCTGGGATAAAAGACAGATAATATGCTATAAAGAACTGAAGGTTAAAACAGAGATAGGTAGGTACATTGTGAAATGGGTAGACTAGTTAGACTGCCATCGTAATTAAAGTTGCAAGTTGGCAACTTCTTGATCCAAGACAAGACACTTTCTTTCCCTCCAGAAAACTGGCAGAAAGGAGTCCAACTCACCCATTTGTGGTCCTCCAGGCCCTTCTGGTTTGGGTGCTTTGCACTGATTACATTCATTTCTCCAAGAGAAGTTCATGTTTTCACAAGTCCTGTATAGACAGAAAAGAATATGGCACCAAAATTTAACAGCTCTTACTTCCACAAATGTATGAATCTGAGGTCTGCCTCTGTGCTAATAAAACTCCATGTAGGCATTAAACCAGCATGGAATTCAAGAGACTACAATATTTTTAATAAAATGGGATTTATAAATTAATGATATATTAATGATAGATACAATGATATATAATAATTAATTATATTATTTGAAACTCTTTATTGTAAAAATTTAAAAAAAAAAAAAGTGAGTTTTAGATACAGCTATTAAATTGCTTGAAACATTTTATAAAATACAAAGAAAAATTCAGTATCCAAAAACAGGTTAAGTGGTATCTAGGAGTTACTACTAGTGTGAAGCATTACTCACGGGTTAGGACATTTCCAATCGCCAGCTCGTTGCTGCCCTCCACCACTGCTGGGGAAGCCACCACTATTACCACCACTTCCTCGATTACTATTACCTCCTGGTCCACCACCACCACCACCACCACCAGCACCAGCACCAGCACCACCACCACCAAATCCACCACGTCCCATGGGACCTGGGGAAAAAAAAGGAATACCATAATTATTAGTATACAGCTCAAATTTGCACAGAATTCTACAATTATTCTTGCCAGATTAATTGGGGAATGCACCAAGGCCAGCGATCATCACTAAATTTGTTTTCACAGCTTTAGTGACAATCATTGTACCAACCTGATGCACAAAATGACCCACCATGTGTTTTTCCCCTCAATCACCCATTTTCTGATCTGGCCATGCAAATTAGCTAAAACTCCACGCAAAATAGCCAAGCGATTGATGCACTAACATCACCAGACTATTCCAAATGAGGTTTTAGCAATTGTAAAAACAGATTGCCATCGGACACTGAGGGAGGAGCCTAAAGTCCTGACCAATCAGGGCCTTAGACTCGTCCCTCAGTATCTTGGATACAGAGGGAGATGCTTATGCCTGATAGGCGGGTTGCCTAAAGCCATGGCCCTGGGCCCTTAGGCGTCTGGGTCAATCAGGACCTTTGGCCCCTCCCCGTGCATCACATGATGCACCAGGGAGGGGAAGATGCATCATTTGGGACTAGTGGCCGAAACAGGAGCCCCTGTGCAGGCTTCCTGCTTCCAACTTTTTTAAACAGTATGGAGGTTCAGGGCATCTGATGGCAGTAGAGAGTGGGCATCCCTCCTGCCATTTTTTGGGGTGTGACCTCTGGTGGCAGAGAGTGGGCATCCTTAATGCCACATCAATGCCATGGAGAAGTAGTGGATAGCCCTAAGTATTTATCCTGTTTAAGATAGGGGGTTGGTGGGTATCCCTTTTTTCTTACTCTCTTCAGTCAGAGACTTAGAACAGCCGGGGTGGTGTTTGAATCAATTTCATATTAAACGCTTAAATCATTACATTTGAAGCGTTGTACAATAAAATACTATACATATAGATGGGGGAACAGACAATAGATAATAGACAAAATATTTATACAACAGACAAACTTGATTGGGAATGGGCATTATAAACAAGAGGAAAAGAGGGAGAACTACAATTTATAAGTAACGAAAACGCAAAAGGATAAAACCAATGTGATATGAAAAGGTAGGGATTGGTTTCAGGAATAAAACAAAGGATAACTCAATGACTTTGACTGAAGAGAGTTAGGAAGAAGGGCTACCCACCTCCCCTTCTCTTAAACAGGATAAATACTTAGGGCTAGATACACTAAAGAAAGCGACTATCACTGCAGCGATCGATACGCTAACAAGTTTGCATTCAAATCCTTGCAATCTGAATTGTCCCCCACAAAGGAAAATTATTTCCCTTAATTCCTCCAGACCAGTCCAGACACAATGGGGTTTGCCTTCTCTTGCCAGAAGTTTGAGAACCATTAACTAGTGGCATTACTGAAGTAGCCAGTGCAATCACCTCACTAATCAGTATTTTGTTAAAGCAGGAATGGACAAAGTATCCTCTAAAACCCAAGAATAAAAAATCAAAAGAAGAAGTAGTTTAAACTGCACCAGGGCAACACCAGAAACTGCAAAAGACACAGGTATTCTCTGTAGACAGCAAGAGAATGCAGCCTGACAGAAGTCTTCTGACTGAGACTGAGTTGACTGAGACTGAGTGCCAGTGCTCTCCCCTAGCTAATGTTAAGCTTTGAGCTTACTGGGAATGTGCAAGGGGACCCTACTCTTAGAGCCCTTCCTCTGCCCTGTCAGTTTTGTCCCTAGCAATCAAGAAAACAAGCAGTTGAAGGGATGGTGTGCGGGCAAGTGTGGCTCCATTCCCCTGTTGTCTACGGAGAAAACAGTTACTTACTGTAACAGGTGTTATCCAGGGACAGCAGGCAGATATTCTCACATGTGGGTGACGCCATTCATGGAGCCACGGTACGGACAGCTGCTAAAACGCTCTTGCACTTAAGAACTTTAGAAAGTTTGTGACTGACTGCACTGCACATGGTCTTCCTGCCCGACACAGGCGCACGGCTCCTCATGGGTGGGTTGTGAGAATATCTGCCTGCTGCCCTGGATAACACCTTTTACAGTAAGAAACTGTGCTTTATCCCAGGACAAGCAGGCAGCATATTCTCACATGTGGGTGACCTCCAAGATAACCAGAATTTGGATGGTGGGAGAGGTGGCCTTTAAGAAAATAAATTTTGTAGCATTGCTTGGCTGGAATGACTATTTTGTCTGGAATAAGATTTCAGACAGTAATAAGAGGTGAAAGTGTGAACCGAGGACCAAGTAGCAGCTTTGCATATTTCATCCATAGGAGTAGAACATAGGAAAGCTACCGAAGCTGCCATGGATCAAACTTTGTGGGCTGTGACACAACCCTCCAGTTGTAGCCCAGCCTGAGCATAACGAGATGCAAGCTGCCAACCAGTTGGAAGTTGTCCTCTTGGAAACAGGATGCCCCACTTGTTTGGATCAAAGGAGACAAAAAGTTGTGGAGAAGATCTATGGGATTTAGTCCTTTGCAAATAGTAGGCCAATGCTCATTTGCAGTAGAGAGTTGCACAGAGACAGAAATCCCACCCGTCCTCGCCAAAATCCCCTCCATCCCCAAGAGGAATCCCCTCCGTCCCCACCCCCCATAAAAGAAACACATTATATAGTATGGACATATGGAAATCCAACTGCATGAAATGTCCGAGAATCTCGGCGAGAGGGAGAATTAGAAGGCCTTGAGCATGCGCAGATGCATGCTCAAGGCCCGGCAGAGGCAGGAAGTTCTTCAAGTGGTATCGGCACGTCCTGTGGGCTGCGTGCCGGTGCCAGACGGGGGGTAAGTTTCAAGTTGTTTGGGCGGGAGGTGCCGGTTCGAGCGGGGGGTCTTTGCGAGCGGGGGGAGCGATGCTGGTTCTCGTGGGTGGGGGGGCGCACATCGAGTCAACACTCGGTTTGTGAGACAAGTTTTGTGAGAATGTTTTGCTCGTCTTGCAAAACACTCGCAAACCGGGTTACTCGCAAACCGAGGTTTGACTGTATATAGTATAAATAAGCAGAAAATAACAATGAATAAAATACCAAATATATGCATAAATAGTGTAACAAAACCAAAATGAAGACCAAACTCAATTAAACATAGAAAAGCCAAAAGCATTTCTAAAATCTGGCCACATGATAAATGAGAGAATCTAGCAATGATAGAAAGCATAGACAAAAAGGCATAATATATGGATCAAGGGGAACAAGTCAAGCAAAAACCTAGAACACAACTTAAACAATAAAACAAGTAATGTAAAAGTAAAAAAAAAAAAAAAAAAAAAAAGATTCTATAGTTTTAAAAAACAAAGCAAAATCCCATATAAAAGCCATCATCAGGTGTAAAACCAATCAATGTATGTTTTTAGCTAAAGAACAGATAAAATCATGTATATAAAATTGTTCTAAAATAATGTAAAATTAAATAAGCCATACAAAATAATGAGGAAGCACAGAAAAGCCAACTGAGACAAAAACGTGAAATTGTATATAAACCAGACTAAAATGTAATGAGAAACCAAGGTAAAGCCACAGGGTAACATAATCAAAATGAAAGTTTGAAATATGCGCTAAACAGAAGGAAAGGCAATGAAACCAGATACAGCAGTGAGTAAGACAAATAGACGATGATGCCAGAACAAAAAAAAACACAAAAAACCCAAACTAGACACTGGGACAAACCAAAACAACTAAAGCAATGAATATGACCAGTAGAGAAATGCCATTAGCAAACGGAAAGATAAGCGTGAACCAGAGCAGAGAGTAAAACAAGACATCAGGGCAAAATAAAAGGGATTTACCTGATTAAATAACACTCCATTCAACGTGAAGCATATTTCTTTGTCACGCTGCCACTTCTGAATCAGATCTTCTCCTCCTCCTCTCAGTCGCTGGTATCGGGGCTTTGGGGGACTTAGGCAGCTCACCAAATACAGGCTGACTTCCTGCTCTAGCCTTGCATGTGATACCGCCCGACCAATCAGCTGCAACGCAATGAGCTCAACACGTAGACACACTGAGGGGCTAAGTGCTGAGCTCACTGCTCAATATGGCTGTTCCTGCTGCGGCGCTGGACCCGGACCAGTCTCAACTTAAAGATTTCAATGATCTACATTAGGCTGGCCTCGGAATGGGAACTCTGGATCCATCCCCATGAAAGTCCCATCGGCCTGGGAGGGGTCCCTGTGGGAGTCCTGTTGCCTTTGGGGTATCCCTTCGAGACCCGTGATCCCCGTTCCCGTGCAGACCTCTTGTTTGCAGTTCAGAGTATTAAGAGATGTTTCTCCAGGATGAGAATGAGGCTTGGGAAAAAATACTGGAAGAACAATCGATTGATTGAGATAAAACTCAGTAATAACTTTGGGTAAGAACTTTGGATGGGTGCAGAGTACAACTTTATCATGATGGAATACTGTAAATGGTGGATCCGCTACCAAGGTTTGTAGTTCACTAACTGCGAGCAGACGTTAGAGAAATGAGGAAAACTACTTTCCAAGTGAGGTATTTAAGATGAGCCGTAGATATTGGTTCAAATGGAGGCTTCATTAGTTTAGCAAGTACAACATTAAAGTCATAAATTTGGAAACCACAAGATGAGCAGAGAGGTTTTCCATCTAAAGGTTGATGAAAAGCAGCAACTGCACTGAAATGGACTCTAATAGAGGTGGATTTGAGGCCAGACTGGGATAAATGGAAAAGATAATCCAGAATCGAAGACAAGGAGGTGGATTGTGGCTCCTGATGGTGAAAACTGCACCAAGCAGAAAACCGAGTCCATTTATGAGTATAACATTGTCTTGTGGCTGGTTTTCTGGAAGTTTTCTGGAAGCATTCAAGATGTCCCTGACAGGTTGAGAAAACTGAAGGTCAGGTGAAGTCAGCCCGAGAGATATCAAGCTATCAGGTGTAAAGACTGCAGGTTGGGATCAAGGGAACCTTGACTTTGTGTAAGAAGAGAAGGAAAAATTGGCAGAAGCAGCTGCTCCCTAATGCTGAGTTGAAGTAAAAGGGAGAACCATGGTTGTCTGGGCCACCAAGGAGCTATCAGAATCATGGTGGCAGATTTGTGTTTGACAAGCGTCCTGAGAATAAGTGGAAATGGAGGGAACACACAGAAGAACTTGTTTGTCCCGTTCAGGAGAAAAGCATCTGCTTCCAGATGATGATGAGAGTAGTCTGGAACAGAACTGGGGAAGCTTGTTGAGGGGTTCCCTCATTGATTAAAAAATTTGATGTAGAGCTGCTGAGTTCAGCGGAGGTTGCAGGATGTGGCTTAATTTGTCCGCCAATGAATTTTTCTCTCCTTGAATGTAAACAGCTTTCAGAAAAATGTTGTGAAGAATTGCCCACTTCCAAATCTTCTGAGCTTCCTGGCAAAATAGAAGAGACCCTGTTCCTCCTTGCTTATTTACTTAGTACATCGCTACATGATTTGTCTGTACGAATGAGAATGACTTGATCATGAAGATGTTGAAAAGCCTTGTGAGCATTGAAAATTGCTCTGAGTTCCAACAGATTTATGTGATGGCAACGATCTGTGGCGGACCAATAACCTTGAGTACGGAGAGCATCCAGGTGAGCTCTTCCCAAGCATAGGTTGACAAATATGTCGCAAGAACCTTCTGGTGAGGGGATGTTTGAAACAGCAAACCTCTGGAACGATTGGAAGAGAGCATCCACCACTGAAGAGATTGCCAGAGATGTTACTGTGCTGGAAAAGCGGATCAAGAGCCTGCGACCACTGAGAAGCCAGCAACCACGGAGGGTTCTGTAGGTGAAGTCTGGCAAAAGGAGTCACATGAACTGTAGAGGCCATGTGACCTAGGAGAACTATCATGTGCCTTGCTGAGAGTGAAGGAAGGAGGGTCACTTGACGGCAAAGCTGTATCAAAGCATCTTGACGTTGTTGAGGAAGAAATGCCCTGAGTTGAACAGTATCTAGGAGGGCTCTGATGAATTGAAGAGTCTGAGAAGGCTGCAACTGAGATTTGGGGAAGTTTGATTTCGAATCCCAAATTTTGCATGAACAATATAGCCTGTTGTGTCGCTACAGTAACACCTTGATATGAAGGATCTTTGATGAGCCAATCATCTAGATAGGGAAAGACTTGCAAACCGTGAGTTCTCAAGGCTGCTGCCGCCACCACCACCACCAGGCACTTGGTGAAAATTCTGGGAGATGATGCGAGACTGAAGGGCAGAACCTTGTATTGGTAATGATTTCCCACCCAATATCTGAAAAACTTGCGAGAGACTGGGTGAATGGGAATGTGAGTGTAAGTCTCCTTGAGATCCAGAGAGCATAACCAATCGTTTTGATCCAGTAGGGAAGGGCTGACCCATTCCGGTCCTCGAGATCTACTGGCAGGCCAGGTTTTCAGGATATCCACATGAGAGAGATTTGCATACCAAGAAGGCAGGGCAGGAAAATGCATATTTATTGTGGATATCCTGAAAACCTGGCCTGCCAGTAGATCTCGAGGACCGGAATTGGGCAGTCCTGCATTAGGAGGTACAGGGATGCCAGAGACCCAAAATTTTTCTGACAAGAAATTTGTTGAGAGCTCTGAGGTCCAATATCGGGCAAAGACCTCCCATCTTCTTCAGGACGAGAAAATACTGGAAATAAAACCCCGTGTTCTGCTGGTCCAAAGGAACCTTCTCGATGGTATTGAGAATGACTAGAGCAGGGGTCTCCAAAGTCCCTCCTCAAGAGCCGAATCCAGTCAGGTTTTCAGGATTTCCCCAATGAATATGCATTGAAAGCAATACATGCACATAGATCTCATGCATATTCATTGGGGAAATCCCGAAAACCTGACTGGATTCGGCCCTCGAGGAGGGACTTTGGAGACCCCTGGACTAGAGATTCAACTTCCTGGAAAAGAAGAGAGGACTGCAGAGGGTTGGAAGGAAACTCTCTTGGAGGATGATCTGGAGAAATGTTGAGGAAATGAAGAGAATAACCTTCTTATATGATATTGAAAACCCAGAGATAGGAGGTGATTAGCTGCCAACAATGATGATAATGTGTTAGATGACCTCCAATGGGGAGAGGCAGAGTTATTGTGATTGAAATTATGCCCTTGAGTAGACGGTTAAAAAGGCTGATTTGACTTTGGAGTAGCAGAGTTCTGGGGCTTTTGAGGATGCTGTTTTTTTATGCTGGGGCCTGGAAAAAGGAGTAGACTTTGGTGTTTAATGCCCCTGATATGAAGCAAATGGTTTGAAAAATTTGGAGGCAGAGGATTTAGATTTTGGCCTGAATAGTGAATTAAAAGACTTTTCATGCTCCAAAAGTTTTTTTTAGTTGCATTTTTAACAATGTCCCCAAACAAGCTCATCTCCGAGGCAGGGAATATTAGCTAAGCGATCCTGGAGGTTAGCGAACATATCCGCCATCTTGAGCCATGCAAGCTTCCTCATGGCCACAGACATTGCAGAAACTCAAGAAGACAACTCAAAGGCATCGTATGCAGATTGTACCATAGGCTGCCTGAGTTGAGTGAGAATATTAAACATGTGCTGGAATTATGACCTCCCGTGAGATGGAAGATACTTGTAATAATTTGGCATTTGTTTACCAAATATTTAAGATAACAGGTAAAATAAAAATTGTAATTGATGACTATTAGCCAGCATGGAATTCTGGTAAAAACGCCTCCAAAATCTGTCAATCATTTGACCTTCTCGGCTTGGAGGAACTGTGACGTAGACTTCAGGAGCAGATTTCTTGAGAGTGGATTCAACCACGAGAGATTGATGTGAAAGTTCAGGCTTATCAAAACCAGGAATGGGAATGATTTTGTCTAGCTTCCCGGGAACAGCTGGAACGGAATAAGGGGACTCCCTATTCTTATGAAGAGTTTCTTTCAGGATACCATGTAAAGGAAGTTTGAGAAGCTCCTTAGGAGGATGTTTGTAGTCCACAGTTTCAAGAAACTCCACTGAATACTTGGGAGTCTACTTCCAATTTAATCGCCATGTCTACTCATCTGCCTGATAAATCGAGTAAATGAGACCGGCTCATAAGGAGAAGGTTTTCTATAGCCTGTGACACTGAGATGAAGTCTTTGCTATAAAAGGCAGCTTTTTATGGAACGCTTCTGAAGCGTCTAACAGCGTGCGTACAAGACTCCATGCGATGGTCCGGGCCAAGGCATTGGCTACACCACTTATGTGGGTCAGTTAGGGAAATAGTGCACTGGCACCTGCCGCACTTTTTAAAGCCAGTTAATGGGCGGGACATGGGAGGAAAAATTGCCTCAGCCAAATCAAAACCCGAAGGCTGAGGCAAGGCCCCGCCGTCAAAAACGGTTACAGCAAGAAATAAAGAAAAAAGTAAATTCTTTATAAAATTGATTTTATACAAAAAGAAAACAAAATTAAAAAATCAATAAATCAGTATACACGTGAGCGGGAAGGCAAAATAAAACGGAGACCATTTCACACACGACTTTGTTGCTCTGCGAAAAACTGAAGAGCCGTGCACCTATGTCGGGTGGGAAGGCACTCGCGCATGCACAGTGCGGTCAGTCGCAAACTTTCTAAAGTTCTTAAAGTGCAAGAGCGGTTTAGCAGCTGTCCGTACTGGGGATCTGTGGATGATGTCACCCACATGTGAGAATATGTTGCCTGCTTGTCCTGGGATAACACTTGTTACAGGTAAGCAACTTTGCTTTCTCCAGAGACAAGCAGGGGATATGCAGGCACACTTGAAGGTGAGTCCCAAGCTGAAAAAATTGCATGGGTGGAGGAGAGTCCTAACAGTACAGTCCTAACAGTACAAATAAATTGCATAGAACTGATTGTCCAAAACGAACATCTTATGATAAATCTTGGTCCAAACAATAATGCTTTGCAAAGGTATGTATGGAAGACCAAGTTGCAGCTTTGCATATATCCTGAAGAGGGATTGATTTTAAATTCGCTATGGAGAAAGCCTTAGCTCTGAGCTTATGTGCTCCAATAGAACCAGGAGACTGGGTGTAAGCTTCTGCATAACAAAAACTGATGCAGTGAGCAATCCAGAAGGATATAGTCCTTTTGGTCGCTGGTTGTCCCTGGGTATCTGAATTGAAAGAAATGAAAAGTTGATTGGATTTACAAAACTGAGAAGTTGCATTAAGGTTAAAAAAAAAAAAAAAAAAAAAGTAATGCCCTTCTGCAGTCTAATGCATGTAGGAGTTCTACTGCTGGAGAGGAGTATGAAGGTGGAAAGAATTATGGTAAACTTATCGTTTGATTTAACTAAAGTCCGTAACCACTTTGGGAATAAATTTTGGATGAGTTCTTAATTGCACTCGGTTAGGAAAGAACTGGAGATAAGGATAATATATTACGAGAGCTTGGAGTTCACCAACTCTTCTAACTAATATTAGAGCTGTAAGAAAAACTGTTTTCCATGTAAGAGAAACATATCCCAAAGGTTCAAATGGAGTCTTCATCAATTGATCTAAAACTAGACTGAGATGGTGGAGGTTTCCGCATTGGAGGTCTGAGGTTAGCGAGGCCTCTCACGAAACGAGAAACTAAAGGATGTTGAGAAATTGGTTTATTGTCTAGAAGAGTATGATAAGCTGAAATTGCTGATGTCTGAGGATTTTCTGAAGTACTCTAGAAATGAGGAAACGGGGGAAAGCATACAGCAGATTGTTCCTCCAGTGAATGGAGAAAGCATCTCTTGCCAGGGCTTGAGCTGGGCGAAAAACAAAACTGACTGCATTGGCACTGTCTTGAGAAGCAAAAAGGTCCATCTGAGGGGTTCCCCATTGCTGGAAGATTTGTTGAATGATGGCAGGATCGAGAGTCCACTCGTGAGGATCGAGTTTCCTGCTGAGGGAATATGCTAGGATATTGTGTTCTCCTGGAATGTGTATCACTTGAAGAGATAAACTGTAGTTCCAGACAGTAAGCCTCTCTGCAAAGAGGGAGGGAACCTGGGCCTCCTTGCTTGTTTATAAAGAACGTTGTTACTAAACTGTCTGTCTGTATTAATACTCGCTTGTTGTGAAGTTTAAGTTTGGAAAGCTTGAAGAGCATAGTAGACTGCTCGTAGTTCCAGGGATTTATATGAAGGGTTTTCTCTTGTGGTGACCACTGACCTTGAGTCTGTAGATGGTCTAGGTATGCTCCCCAGCCTTGCTTGGAAGCATCGGTTGTTATGGTAAATGGAGAAGGTGGAATGGACTTGTAGAGTCTTGGAGTGAATCCACCAAAGGAGAGAAGCACGAATGTTTTGAAGTAGAGGCACCCTCCTTGCGAGGGAATGACATTGTTGATTTCAGTTTAGCTGGCGATGCCACTGTAGGGGTCTCATATGTAGTCTTTCATTGGGAATGAAAGAAATTGAGCCTGCCATGTGACTCAATGTCATATAGTAGTGTGAGCTGGCAGAGCAGAAGATTAGCTACTTGATCTGCTAGACTGCGAAGCATCTGATGTTTGTCCAAACGTGCCCCCAATGAATGTAAGGGAGTACAGTGGGGTCAGAGTGGACTTTTGGAAGTTGATGAATCCTAGGATTTGTAATGTTTGAACAGTGACCTAAATGGTTAACATTAATCGGTCCCTGGAATGTGCTACGAAAAGCCAGTCGTCCAGGTAGGGGAACATCATATGACGTTTGCACAGGTGTGCCGCTACTACCACTAAGCACTTTGTGAAAACTCATGGGGCTGACGAAAGGCCAAAGGGAGCACCTTGTATTGGAAGTGCTTGTTGAGAAATTTGAAGCGAAGGAAATGCCAGTGGGAGGGATGGATTGGAATATGCATCTTTGCGGTCTAAGGCGGCTAACCAATCGCTGTAATGGGATAATTGCTTGGAGAGAAATCATTCGGGGCTTTGTTTTTTGAGGCAGGCGTTGAGTAGTCCGAGGTCGAGAACTGGGTGAAGACCTTGAATATTTTGGAATTAGGAAGAAGTTGGGAATAAATCCCTCATTTACTTGGGGGGGAAGGGACTTCTTTGATGCCATTGTTTTGTAGAAGAATGGATAGCTCCATCACAAGCTGCGGAATATGCTGCTGAGGTACTTTCGAAGGCAGGGGAGGTTGGGATGGAAGGGCATGGACACCAGGAAAATTGCTTTGAAAATAAGGTCCTTCAATGAACAGGAACCTAGGGGCTCAAAGGGAGGGGACACTAGCACGGACAGGATAAAGATTGGGATCCCAGGCCGGCAACCGAAGGCCGCACTGGAGGCCGAAGCAATTTAACTGCCCTCAAAGTGAACCATGTCCAGAAAAGAAGTTAAAACGCTTACCCTGCAGCAAACCACGAAATGCAAAGCTGCAAACTGAACCCAGAGAGACCAGGCCAGGCCCCTATCCAGGTCATCCTGCAAGAACTCCAGGATGCAAAGCAAAGAGGCGCGAAAGGAAACTACTCCACACACAGCACACCACTCTACAGAATACACCAAACCCGCACATAAGCTGAGAAGTGGAAAGCCTCCAGGACCCCAAGAGAATGGAGATCACTTTATCTGAATAATCTTTCTTACCCTCTCAAGAGCCAAGTCATAAGACAAAAGGATCGAACATTGGAATGGAGCCCTGAGTCAGAAGGTCAGGCGAGAGGGGCAGCGGAAGAGGGTCTGCAACGAGAAGATGAACCAGATCCGCTACCATGGGCGCCTGGGCCAGTTCGGAGCCACTAGGATTACGTGGCCAGGGTGCCGAGCAAGGCGTAGGAGGACTCTGCCCTCCACTGGCCATGAAGGAAACACGAACAGGAAGGTTGCCGTCGGCCATGGCTGTACCAGAGCAACCAGCCCCTTGGCCTGAACATCCCTGCGCCAACTGAAGAACCGTGGTGCTTTGGCATTGGTATTCATGGCTATCAGGTCCATGACCGGCGGCCCCCAGGACTGCACAATCAACTCAAAGGCTGCAGGACCAAGACACCACTCTCCGGTATCTAGCATGTGATGACTGAGGAAGTCTGCCTGGACATTCTCCACTCCTGCTATGTGGGAAGCCAAGATTTACAAAGATGAGTGTCTCCCCACACCATGATCAGAGCAGCCTCTTGTGCCATCAGACGCCCATAGAGCTGTGCCACCAGACGCCCATAGAGCTGAGCGACCAAGACACTGAGCTCCCCAACCGAGGAGACTGGCATCCATGAGATGCACTGTCCACTGGGGTTAATCCAGACTCACTCCCTGAACTAGATTGGAAACTGTAGCCACCAACTGAGACTGCAATGAACTAACCCCCAAAGAGAAATGGGGGAGTCCAAATCGTGCACCTGGGGCGACCACAACTGAAGCAGAGCATGCTTAAGTGGGCGCATGTGAGCCCGGGCCCACTGAGCCATGTCCAGGGAAACTGCTATCGACCAAGACCTGGGGAAAAACCTGCACCTGAGGACACCGGGAAGCCATCAGATTAATCTGTGACTGCAACTTGATCACTCGGGCCTCCAGAAGGAAGACCTTCCCCAAACTGGTGTTGAAAAATACACTAAGTTACTCCAGCTGCTGAGACAGAGCCAACCAGCTCTTGGACAGGTTGACTATCCATCCCAACGATTGCAGGAACTCCACAACCCAAGCCGTACCTCGGGAACTATCCTGAAAAAACACTGCTTGGATCAACCAGTCGTCCCAGATAGGGGTGAACCAGAAAGCCCTCCCTGTGCAAGGCCACCACCATGACCACCATAATCTTGGTGAACATCTGTGGAACCGTGCCCAAACCAAAAGGAAGTGAAACATGCAAGTAGGTCTCTGTCAGATCGAGACAGAAATTCCCCCGGCTGAAACGCCAGAATGGCAGATCTCAGGTTCTCCATGTGAAAAGACAGAACTCGCAGAGCTCTGACGACCCTCTTCAGATCTAAGATGGGCTGAAAAGTCCCCTCTTTCTTGGGCACCACGAAGTAAATTGAATAATAGCCGATGCAACACGAGAACTACCACTTTGAGATCTAGCAATCACTGAAGCATCTGGTAAAAAGCCTGCTTCTTCCATGCTGACTGACAAGGAGAGGTGAGAAAGTGATCTGGCAAAGAGCAGGAAAACTCCAGAGCATAACCATCCCAAATCACTTCTAGGACCCACTCAAACATTGTGATCTTAGCCCACCCCTGGTAAAAGTCTTGCAACCGAGTGCCCACCGGAACAAAGAGAGGTGCCTTCAAGGAGTTATTAGGCGGGACGGGTGGAGAGGGAACCGGCGGAGGAATCATGTCCCCACTGACAGGCCCCAAGAAAGGACTGCATGTGCTGAAAGAAATGGTCCTGGGGAGACCAGGCAGCAGGAAAAAGAAGCTGCCCCTCGACCAGGGTAGTATCTGTGGAAATCACACAAATGTCCCCGAGCAACACTACCACAAGTAGGCGGGCATGATCTCCAGGAAGATGGGGCACCGTAAGAATCCGTTAAAGTCTGAACCAACTTGTCCAAATACTTGCCAAAAGGGAAATTTAGTCAGCTTAGCCTTAGATACCACATCTGCTGACCAAGCCTGGAGCCACAAGGTATGACGAGCGGCCACCCTGAGAGCCATGGACTTGGCAGACGCTCACAACAGGTCATACCTGGCATCAGAGAGGTAAGAAGCACCCATCTCAATTTTGGCTACTTCCTGTTCCACCAAGGACCAATCAGACTCACGGTCAAGGAATGCTCGGCCCACCAAAAACTAATCTGAGCTACCAGACCACCACACATCGCTGCCTGTACCACAAGGCAGTGACATCAAAATTCTGCTTAAGGAGGGACTCCAACTTACGCTCCTCTGTCCCTCAAAGCTGAGCTGCCCTCAACCAGCACCGTATGCCGTTTCGCGATGGCTGAAACCACCACTTCCACCACCAGCGACTTCAAGGTATCACTTATCCTCCTCCAGGATGGGTTACAGACGAGTCATAGAGAGCAAAATGAAAGGGTGACTCCAGCGCCTTCCACTGCGCAAACACAATTTCCCGAACATCCTGAAGTTATGGAAAAGAGCGGGAAGCTGAATAGATCCCCCGAAGGAGGGGGGTCCACCACACACAAGGGCTCCTTCACATCTTCCTCGCAGCGCAACACTGAGGAAACCTGAAGAATAAGCTCCTGGAGCTGTTCCCATTGAAAGATGCGCACCACTGACCCATCCTCGGCAGCTGGCGGAACCTAAAAACCTCCGCCAGCGGCATTTATTCCATTGAGAGGATCCTGGAGGTCCACTAAAGGGTCCAGGTCCTCATCAAGCAAAAACTGCTCCCAATACAAAAAATCATTGTCCCAAGAGACCTGCAGCCACTCGGACGAAAGAGGAGATAGGAATGAAACTGGCGCTGAGGGGGGTGGGGGGGGGGAGAACCGGATATGTTGCAAAGGAAACCCCCCCAGACCACTGGGGTGGAAGAAGGATCCCCAGCCACCTGAAGCCTTGATAGAAGAAGATCTGCTGCACATGTGAACAGCATATCCCTCTCTCACCATACATAGAACCCAACTGTCTGATATGATGAGAGACCAGCATTGAAGAAAGTGGATGAGACGACCTTCACTAGGAACAGTTTGGGGCCGAGATGGAAGAACATCAGCTAGGCTCTCTATGAGTAAGTAAAAAGATTGTTGTGACTTCTGCTGGGTCTGAGGTTGAATTTTCTGGGACCTTTGTTATCTGAGGCATTTCTGTGTTGGCGCCCTAGAAGATGTGGGTGGTTGGGTATACCATCTCTTGTAATAAGCAGATGAGTGTTGAGGATTAAAGAAATGCTTAGTGGGTTGAGGTTTTGCTGTTTTGGAGGCAGAGTGGACTTTTTCAGAGCAGACTCCACCAGGAGAGACTGAGCCTGGGGCTTGTCGAAACCTAGACATGACTGGACCCTATATAAAGTGAATCCAGCTTCCTTGGAGCCACAATTAGTAAGGGTGTCTCCCTAAACTAAACTGTAGGCTTATATACCGCATCTTCTCTACAACAGTAGAGCTCGGCACAGTTTACAAGAAATTAGAAAGGAGAACAGATACAATATGGATTTGGAAAAGGATGGAGAGAAATTTACAACTTTGAAATAGCCAAGTTTTCAGATGTTTTCAAAATGGTTGGAAAGAGGCCAGATCGCGCAGTTGAATAGGAAAATCATTCCACAGCTCAGCAATTTTTAAAAGTAGAGACTTCCCTAATTTGCCAATGTAGGTAACGCCTTTCAGCATAGGAAAGGACAATTTAAATTATTGAGTAGAACTGGTAATGTCAGATCTTACAGAATTCTAAGACACAGGAATTTTAAAGGAGGAAGGATGCCATGCAAGATCTTAAATGTTTAGCAAGCACATTTAAAATAAACCCTGGAAATTATTGGAAGCCAATGAAATTTTTGCAGGAGCAGAGACACATGATCAAATTTACTTTTTGCAAAGATCAGCCTAGCAGCAGTATTCTGGATCAGTTGAAGTCTTTGAAGCTTTTCTTGGTCAAGCTTAAATAGACTAAATTAAAATAATCCAGCCTCAAAAGTATGATTGATTGATCAAGGACAGCATCTTTCATTAGATTATGAAATAGTAGCTTCAGACAGTCCTTGGGAATACGTTTGTAGTCCAGTGCATTGAAGAGCTCTGCTCTTTGTTCTGACTCGAATCCATCTTAAAACACAGTTACTTACCATAACAATTGTTATCCAGAGACAGCAGGCAGATATTCTTAACAGTGGGTGACGTCACCGACGGAGCCCCGCAGCAGACAGCCTCGAAAGCAGACTTGCTTGAAGATCTTTGTAACAGCTTCCGAGAGCTGCACTGCGCATGCGCAAGTGCCTTCCCGCCCCAGTCAGGGCGCATGTCTCCTGTGAGGTACCTCAGTTCAGATACCTAGCTAAGAAGCAAACCAGGGGAGGAAGGTGGGTTGTGAGATACCTGCCTGCTGTCCCTGGATAATAACTGTTAAGGTAAATAACTGTGCTTTATCCCAGGACAAGCAGGCAGCATATTCTCAAAACAGTGGGTGACTTTCAAGCTAAGCATAATGGGATGGAGGGAGAGTTGGCAAGTTAAGAAAAAAGATTTTGCAAAACAGATTGGCCAAAATGGCCATCCCTTCTGGAGAAATGAGGTGAATGTATGAACCGAGGACCAAGTGGCAGCCTTGCAGATTTCCTCAATAGGAGTTGATCTGAGGAAAACTACAGACACCGCCATTGCTCTAACTCTGTGGCCCGTGACTCAACCCTGCAGAGGGAGACCAGCCTGAGCATAGCAGAAACAGATGCAAGCAGCCATCTAGTTGGAGATGGTGCGTTTTGAAACAGGATGCCCTAACTTATTTGGATCGAAGGAGATGAAAAGTTGTGGGGCTGTTCTGTGAGGTTGAGTGCGTTGCAAGTAGAAAGCCAAGGTACGCTTGCAGTCCAAAGTATGGAGAGCCACTTCTCCAGGGTGAGAATGAGGTTTTGGAAAAAATACTGGCAATTGATTGATGTGAAATTCTGAAACAACTTTAGGTAAGAATTTTGGATGAGTACGGAGGACCACTTTGTCATGGTGGAAAACTGTGAAAGGTGGATCTGCAAACAAAGCTTGTAACTCACTGATCCTTCGAGCAGACGTGAGGGCAATCAGGAAAACAACTTTCCAAGTAAGGTACTTGAGATGAGCCTTATCAATTGGTTCAAATGGAGGCTTCATCAATTGAGCCAAGACAACATTGAGAACCCAGACCACTGGGGGTGGTTTGAGTGGTGGATGAACATTAAAAAGTCCTTTCATAAAGCGGGAAACCAGAGGATGTGCAGACAGAGGATTCCCATCAAGAGGCTGATGAAAAGCAGGAATCACACTGAGATGGACTCGGATAGATGTAGACTGTAGTCCAGATCATGATAAGTGAAGTAAATAATCCAAAACAGAAGCCAAGGAGGTAGACATTGGCTCCATATGGCGAGTGGAACACCAAGCAGAAAATCTAGTCCATTTCTGGCCGTAACAATGCCTAGTGGAAGGCTCTCTGGAAGCGACCAAATTATCTTGTACAGACTGAGAGAACTGTAGAGAGTCTGTTAGGTTGAAAGGTACCAAGATGTTAAGTGTAGAGACTGGAGGTTGGGATTTGGCCACATCGCTGGACCCAGGAGCAGGCAGGGAGGCTTGCCGGCGTGGGAGCGCACTTCGCCCCTCCCCCCTCCCAAAGGGACTGCGCAGGGCCGACATCGCTGGACCCAGGAGCAGGCAGGGAGGCTTGCCGGCATGGGAGCCACTCCGCCCCTCCCCCCACCCGACGAGACTACACTGAGCCAGTTGGAAGGCTCAGAAAGTCTCTCAGCACCCGTGTTTCTGTTAGTTTCTGTTTACTTGTTTCTCGTTTGAAACTCACTTTGGCCACATCGCTGGACCCAGGAGCAGGCAGGGAGGCTTGCCGGCATGGAAGCGTACTCCGCCCCACCTCCTCCCGACAGGACTGCACAGGGCCGACATCGCTGGACTCAGGAGCAGGCAGGGAGGCTTGCCGGCATGGGAGCGCACTCCGCCCCTCCCCCCACCCGACAAGACTACATTGAGCCAGTTGGAAGGCTCAGGAAGTCTCTCAGCACCCGTGTTTCTGTTAGTTTCTGTTTACTTCTTGTTTCTCATTTGAAACTCACTGTGGCCACATCGCTGGACCCAGGAGCAGGCAGGGTGGCTTGCCGGCGTGGGAGCGCACTCCGCCCCTCCCCCCACCTGACAGGACTACACTGAGCCAGTTGGAAGGCTTAGGGAGTCTCCCAGCATTCGTTTTTAGTTTGTCTCTTTTTCTTTTTGCTTTATTTGAATCTCACTTTGGCTGACATCGCTGGACTCAAAAGCAGGCAGGGAGGCTTGACGGCGTGGGAGCGCACTTCGCCCCTCCTCCCCACCTGACGGGACTATGCTGAACCAATAAAAGATTCAGCGCCTAACAGCATGCTGTCTAAGACGCTCATAGCACCTTTGTGAAGCGACCAAGAAGCGATCCACCCCCACAACACTACCAAACGTAAAACCAACCAAAAAACAGCAGCCAAACCACCAAAGACCCTTCTACCACCTTTCACCACCCACCAAACAAAAAAAAACCCAAACAAACCCAAAATGAAGCTAACCTCACGAGCCCAGCACTTCATACTGTTAATCCTTCTTTTAACCAGCGGGAAGACAGCAGCAAATAACCTCCTCCCTACACCCGCTACAGATATAAATAAATCTCTCTTCCAAAATAGGAGAACATCAAGTGACAGAAATTCAAACCTACAATCTAACACTCTACACTCCATTACCACAGCATGGGGAAGAAGACCAACACACACTAAGACTAAACCACACCGGCACACCAAATCACTTATATATCCAAACACAACCCACAACTATCACACAGAGATATCCACACTCAAATGCGCCTACTTAAATATCAGAGCGCTAGGTCCAAAAACAGAGATTATAAAAACCTGGATAACACAAGAAAACCTGGACTGTCTTTTCCTCACAGAAACCTGGCTAACCTCCGACTCAGACCCCAGAATAACTGAAGTCTATTAAAGTGGTCTGCAGAGAAAAAAAAAAGAGGCGGAGGCCTAGCAATCTTAATCACACAAGATCTAACCCTTAATATAATTGAGAAAGCATCTAACCCGTACATGGACCTTTTAGCTTGCCAACTCTCAAGCACCACACTAAAAGACACACTAAACTGCATGCTCTGCTACACAGCGCCGGGAAACTGGTCTTTAGCAAGAACCAAAGTGGAAGACTTCATATACCAAAACTCACTAATAGCAACCTATAACCTACTCCTAGGAGACCTAAATCTACACCTAGATGATCAATCATCCAAACAAGTAGACAACTTTCTCTCATTTCTCAAAGCCTTATCCTTCCAAATGCTAAATCCACAAACAACTCATGAAAAAGGCCACCAACTTGATATTGCAGCCTTCATGACCCACCAACCATCCTTAACAGAAATTCATACATCTAACGCAGTGGTCTCAAACTCAAACCCTTTGCGGGGCCACATTTTGGATTTGTAGGTACTTGGAGGGCCGCAGAAAAAATAGTTAATGTCTTTATTAAAGAAATGACAATTTTGCATGAGGTTAAACTCTTTATAGTTTATAAAACTTTCCTTTAACAGTTTTACCTTATGCAAAATTGTCATTTCTTTAATAAGACATTAACTATTTTTTTTCTGCGGCCCTCCAAGTACTCTATTTTTTCTGCAGCACTCACATTTAAAGTTTAATATCTTTTCTTTCTCAAAACTGGCACATTTTTATTACTAAATTGAAAATAAAATCATTTTCCTACCTTTGTTTGGTAATTTCATCAGTCTCTGGTTGCACTTTATTCTTCTGACTGTGCATCCAATATTTCTTCTCTTCTTTCAGCCTCCTGTATGCTTCCTCTCCTCCAGACCTCATTCCCTCCCCCAACTTTTTATTTCTTTTTCTATGTCTGTCTTTCTCTGATTCCTTGTCCCAGTTTTTGCTTTGTTTCTGGCTCCTTGTCCCCCCCCTTCTTTCTTTTTTCCTTCTGGCTCCCTGTCCCCCCTTCTTTCTTTTTTCCTTCTGGCTCCCTGCCCCCCCCTTCTTTCTTTCTTCCTTCCTGCCCTCCCCCATGCCACCGCCGCCGGGGAATAGGCTGCTGCTGCTACCGCCATCGGGAACAGGCCGAGATCTCCACGGGGCCGACCAACTCTCGCTGCCCGACGTCAATTCTAACATGGGAAAGGACGTTCCGGGCAGCCAGGCAGCGATTGGCTAGCCAGAACGTCCTCTCGACGTCAGAATTGAGGTCGTGCGGCGAGAGAGCAGGGAGATCAAAGAGAATGGTGCTGGCGGTGAGAAGGGAAGGGAAGCAGTTGGGCACCCCTGCTCTAGACGAGCCGCGAGCCGCACTCTATGAAGAATAGTGGAGGGTGACCAGTTGTGCGGACCCCCCCCCCCCCCCTTGGTACGCCACTGGAGCAGCAGCGTGTCTGGCCGGCTCATTCCATTCAAAGCCGCGGGTGGCGGCTCCTTGCGAGATCCGCGCCTGCGTCTGAAGCCTCTCTGATGTTGTGATGTCAGAGAGGCTTCCGATGCAGGAGCGAATAGCGCAAGGAGCCGCCAACCCGCGGCTTTGAACGGAACGAACCGGAGTGTGGTTCTTTGCATCAACGTTTAGCATGCATCGATGGAGTCAATGCTTGGACGATGCAGAAGTACATCAGGACGGTAAAGTATAGCTATGCTTCTTAGCCTGTTTAGTAGTTGATCCCGATAGTAGTACCAAAAAAGCAGACAGATGCTGACTGGTGCATTTTAGTGTATGACATAGTAGACATTATCAATGTTCCCAATGTCCTGAACAGCTTTTCTTGCTGAAGCAGTTAAGACTTCAAAGATATCTTTTGAAGTTTTGAACAGCGAGATCAAGAGTCTACTCGGTGTTCAGGACCAAGGCACTGAAGACAGCAATTTTGTGGATCAGTGACTGAGATGGTCTTGATACAGAATACACCTCTTGAAACCTTGAAGCCTTGGCATTGAGGGGAAAACTGCTGATGAGAGGTCAAAGGACTCAATTGTCCTGGATGTCAAGTTAGGCTGTTTCCAAAAAAGGCTCAACTCACATGGCCTGAAACCAGAGGTTTGAAGGCCTACATGAAATAATTATAAAATAAAATAAGTTGAAAACTGAAGTGAGAATAAAAACTGGGGAAGGCACAAAAATGAAGTTTAAGTGCTTCTGGAATGACTCCAAACCCCCCACACCCCTCCAAATAAACAACGACTTTTTAGCTCCATTGAAAACTAAGAACTGATGGTCCTGCGAACAGACATCTAGTGCAGTGGTTCTCAACCCTGTCCTGGGGACACCCCAGCCAGTCGGGTTTTCAAGTGACAGGTATGCAAATCTCTCTCATGCATATTCATTAGGGCTATCTTGAAAATCTGACTGTCTGGGGGGTCCCCAGGACAGGGTTGAGAACCACTGGTCTAGTGGGAAGGCACTGGTGCATGCACAATACAGGGTATCTTGAGACTTCCAAGAAATTTAAAGTGACAATACTATATACTTTTGCACTATCCATACTGAGGCTCCGTGGATGCCGCCACCCATCTGAGAATATACCACCTGCTTGTCCTGGGATAACACTAGCTACACTGATGGAGGCATGAAAGACCACTCCCAGTTGTAGGATTAAAGAGTAGAACTTCCTATAGCTGAAGTCTACACATTTAAGTATCAATTATAGCTGAACTCTTAAGGCTATAGGTGATCTAAAGCACTGTTCTTCAACTGCTGGTCTGCAGGAAATTTCTGCCAGTCTGCGGAGGGCCGGCAAGCTTGCTGCTGCTGCTGCTAAACCTGACAGGAATTTTTAAATCTACTTGTTGGACCGAAGGTTCCTGATCATATAAAAAGGAGTTTAGAAGATCCTATATCTTTAAAAGAATTAGAAATAGCATTGAAATCTCTTAGAGTTGGATCTGCTCCAGGTGGTGATGGTTATACTGTTGAATTTTATAAATCATTTCAAAGTACTCTTTTGCCATATCCGTTAAATTTATATCAATATCAGCTGAATAAAGGTTGTATTAAAGGTACTATGGCTGATTCTTTAATTATTGTTTTGCCAAAACCAAACAGAGATTCAATTTTGGTCTCAAACTACAGGCCTATCTCGTTAATAAATGTAGATGGAAAACTTATTGCTAAAATATTGGCTTTGTGTTTGGCTAAAGCTCTTCCTTTTATTATTGATACTCACCAAACAGGATTTGTTGCTAAAAGACATTCTTCAAATAATACCAGATTAGCTTTTCACTCTCTAAATTTAACAAAAAGTATGAAGGATCCGGCTTTTCTGATATCTTTGGATGCAGAAAAAGCCTTTGATAGAGTTGAGTGGACTTTTATGTACCAGGCTTTAGAATGGTTTGGTATAGGTTCTGGTTTTATTCAAATGATTCAGACATTGTATAGCTCTCCTGGTGCAAGATTATATATTAATAATAGTATGTCAGATAGATTTAACTTGCTAAGGGGGGTTAGACAAGGTTGTCCTTTATCTCCTTTGCTCTTTGATGTAGTTCTTGAACCCTTGTTAATAGCCATCAATCAGGCAAAGGGGATACGAGGAATTCCTTATTCGAATTGGGAATTTAAACTCTCTGCTTATGCGGATGATATTCTGCTTTATTTGAGGGAACCAGAAATTACCATCCCATGTTTACTTGAATTAATAGAGAAGTTTGGAAAATTTTCTGGATATAAGATCAATTGGGGTAAGTCTGAAGTTCTCCCGCTTAATGTTCACTGTACCAAAGGATTATTCGACTCATTCTCATTTATTTTGAAAGAAGATGGATTAAAATACTTAGGTATTACTATTAAAAACACAATAGAATACATGGCGACCTGATTGTCTGTGCGAATAAGGACCACCATGTCGTGAAGCAAATGTTGAAAAGCTTGAAGAGCATTGAAGATGGCTCTGAGCTCCAAAAGATTGATTTGATGGAGTCGATCCGCACTGGTCCAGAATCCCTGAGTGCGAAGACCATCCAGATGAGCTCCCCAGGCATAAGTCGATGAATCAGTTGTGAGAACCTTCTGGTGGGGAGGAGTGTGAAACAGTAAACCTCTGGATAGATTCGAAGAGGTCATCCACCAAAGTAGAGACTGCCGAAGAGCAGGAGTGACAATGATGTGTCGAGTCAACGGGTCTGACACCCGAGTCCATTGAGAAGCCAGGGTCCACTGAGGAATTCTGAGATGGAGTCTGGCAAAAGGCGTCACATGAACTGTAGAGGCCATGTGGCCCAGGAGGACCATCATGTGTCTCGCTGAGATGGACTGGCGAGAAGACACAGACTGGCAGAGATGAAGAAGAGCATCCATGCGCTGAGGAGGAAGGAATGCTCTGAGTCGAATGGTATCCAGGACCGCCCCGATGAAGGGGAGAGACTGGGTAGGCTGTAGATGAGATTTGGGGAAGTTGATCTCGAAGCCCAAACTCTGCAGGAAGCAAATTGTAGCCAGGGTCGCCGAAATGACCTCCGAAGCTGAGGGGGGGCCTTGATGAGCCAGTCGTCGAGGTAGGGAAAAACCTGAAGACCCCGGTTCCGTAGTGCAGCGGCCACCACTACCAGACACTTCGTGAAGACTCTGGGAGACGAGGACAGGCCGAATGGAAGCACTCGATACTGCAGATATAGATGTCCCACCCGAAATCTGAGGAACTTGCGAGAGGCCGGATGAATGGGAATGTGAGTGTAGGCCTCCTTGAGATCCAGAGAGCATAACCAGTCGTTCTGCTCGAGGAGGGGGTAGAGGGAAGCAAGGTTCAGCATGCGAAACCTCTCCTTGACCAAGAACTTGTTGAGGACCCGAAGATCCAGTATGGGTCGCCCGTCTTCTTCGGGACGAGGAAGTACCGGGAGTAGAAACCCCGGTTGTGTTGGTCCACAGGGACCGGCTCGACAGCCAGAAGCCGGAGCAAAGCTTGAGCTTCCTGATGAAGAAGGGCGGTCTGTGTCAAGTTGGAAGGATACTCTCTTGGAGGGTGGTCCGGAGGGACCCGATGGAATTGAAGAGAGTATCCTTCCTTTACGATGGAAAGGACCCAGAGGTCGGTGGTAATAGCCTCCCAGCGATGAAAGAAATGATGGAGGCGACCTCCGATGGGAAAAACAGGAGGATGTAGAACGAGGTCGGTTATGCTCCCTGGGAGAGAGTCAAAAAGGCTGAGGAGCCTTGGGGACAGTAGAAGGCTGAGGTTTCTGCTGAGCCTTCTGAGGAGGCTGCCTCTTCGCTGGTTGCCTTGGAGTGTAACGCCGCTGATAGATCAAGGGTGGTCTAGCAGGTCGAGACTGTTGAGGCTTAGGCTTGGGCCGAAGGATGGACTGAAAAGACTTTTCATGGTCAGATAACTTCTTCGTCACAGTCTCAATGGACTCGTCAAATAAATCCGCTCCCGCACAAGGAACCTGGAGGTTCGGGTCCATGTCAATAGTCCGAAGCCATGCCAAACGACGCATAGCCACGGAACAGGCGGCCGCTCGTGCCGAAAGCTCAAAGGCATCGTAAGAGGATTGCATCAACTGGAGACGTAGCTGGGACAGCGAGGCCACCACCTCTTTGAATTCGAAGCGAGTCTGGGACTCAATGTACGGGGTGAACTTCCAAAGCACAGGCAGGAAGAACTCCAAATAAGATACAAAATGAAAAGTATAATTCAGAACTCGGGAAGCCATCATCGAGTTCTGGTATATCCTCCTCCCAAACTTATCCATTGTCCTGCCCTCACGACCCGGAGGCACCGAGGCATATACCTGGGACGGATGAGACCGCTTGAGGGAGGATTCGACCAGCAGGGATTGGTGAGAGAGTTGAGAGCCCTCGAACCCCTTGTGATGAACTGTGCGGTATCGTGCATCCAACTTGCCCGGGACCGCAGGAATGGAATATGGCGTTTCAAAACATCTCATAAACGTTTGATCGAGTAGTTTATGCAGAGGCAGGCGAAGAGACTCCGCAGGAGGATTAGGCAATTGCATGGTGTCGAGGTATTCCTTGGAGTACCGAGAACCGGTGTCCAAGGTAATGTCCAGGTCATCCGCCATCTGCCGGAGGAAAGAAGAAAAAGACAATTGATCCGCCAGCACAGGCCTCCGAGAAGGACTGGACGAAGTCGAGGCCTTGGGATCCAGAGAGACCTGGGATCGACAGGGAGAATAAGAGGTAGACGGTTCCTCGTACTCCGGCCCCTGCGGAGGGGACATGTCTGACGAAGAGTACACCAGTCGTGGCAGCTTCTTCTGCGGCGAAACTTCAGAGTGCCACGAGGAATGCCTGGACCAATGCCCCTCCCGGTGTCTGGAGGGGGATCTAGAATGACGATGCTTAGCATGGTCCCCCGATGCCTCTAGCGAGTAGATGGGACTCGAGGCCGTGGAGCGAAGAGGTGGGAGATTCGACGCCTCTCGAGATGCAGTCCAGGCCTGGTAAGGAGTGCGGAAGAACTCTTCCTGAGACTTGCGATGCCCAGGGCTTCGATTACCCGAAGAGGTATGCCAGACTTCTTCGTCTGGTGGCGTGATGGGCTCTAAAGGGGGCAAGTCACTAAAGGAGGCCCGCCTCGAGGGACCGGCTGCCATTCGCCGCTCCTCCTCGCCAAGCAGCGAGACCGACCGGCGAGGAGGAGGAGGAGGGGGCGGTCCGCCCCCCGGAATCGGAACCGGGAAGTCACCCTGGATGGTGGCAATTAACTTGGGTCCCATGGTTTGCATGAGCTCGACAAACTGAGCTTCCAAAAGGGACCGCAACGAAACCGATATGGAGGGATCCGCACCGAAAGGGGGTCCTCCAGCACGGTCTTCGCGCTCCTTTGTGGTCGAGTGCTTTTGCTTGGAAGCTTTCGGCTCTTTGATAACCACGGGTGGAATGGTAGAAGGCGGTACCTGATCCAAGGAGACGGAGGGAGGCACCGGCACCGAAGTCGGGGTCGAAACCGGGACAAACGAAGGCGGCTTCAGGAGACCCGGAGCAGTAGGAGTGGTGACGGGCTTCGCATGGGCAGGCGAAGCGGCAGCCAAAGTCGAAGCTGAAGGTTCCTTCGCAGCTTCCATTTTGAACATCGACTCTTACAAAAAACAGCGACGCTTAAACGCCCGTGCTGTAGGAGTGGAACAAGGCCGGCACGATTTCGGGAAATGTTCTGGACCAAGACACTGCAGGCAGCGTCGATGCGGGTCCGTCAGCGAAATCGCGCGCTGGCACTTGCTACACTTTTTAAAACCGGTAATTGGCCGGGACATAGGCCGAAAAAGCTCCGCTGCGAGATCGAAGGAGCGGGGCCTGAGCCACGCGGCCGACCCAGTCAAATCGCCGTAAGAAATTTTTTTTTTTTTTTTAAAAAGAAATAAAACTCACGATGAGAGTAAAAAGAACTCAAACCGCGGCTAGTTAGAAGGCAAAAAACGGGAATTCAGTCAGCGCAGAATTGAAGTAAAACTTCTCAGCTCCGCGGAAAGAAAAGAACTGAGGAGACACGCCCAGACCGTCGGGCGGGAAGGCACTGGCGCATGCGCGGTGCGGGAATCTCGAAACTTCTGAGTTTCTTCAAGCAAAATATGCTTGTGAGACATCCGTATCAGGGCTCTGTCAGATGACATCACCCACTAGTGAGAATACCTGCCTGCTTGTCCTGGGATAACAGGGTTTTTAAATTTTAGTCCTAGTAGTGTGCCGGTCCACAAAATAATTCTTTTATTTCTGCCGGTCCACGGGTGTAAAAAGGTTGAAAAACACTGATCTAAAGAGTAAAGAATTAATTTTTTTTGTATCTTCAGCCACAAGTAAATTAATGTAAACTTTTTTGATATAGCAAAATACAATGAGAATTTCGTACTCTACATACCTCCCCGCCCCCTGCCTCCTCTTCCATTTCCACCACCTCGAGTAAAGTCTGCTCTCCGGGTGGCAAAGGAAACTTTGATCTGGTTACCAGAAAACTCTTTGCCTAATATAAGAACACAAGAGAGTAAAAAAGCCATGTGGTTAATCCTAATAATAATAACTATTTTTTTATACCGCCATAACCAAAAGTTCCAGGCAGTTTACACTTAAGAGCTGGACAATCAGCGAAATACAGTGATACAGTAAAATAAACATTCCATAAAAAATACAATTTCAAATAATAAAACTCTGTTAGGTAATGAATTTATCGAACAAAGTGGTCTTAAGTAATTTCTGAAAAGAGCAGTAAGACATAGCATGGTGAATACATTTACATAATACTCTTGCCTCCAACAGCAGCCAATGCAGTAAACGATAGTATGGACTGATGTGGTCATTATTTTTTTAAACCAAAAATCAATCAGACAGCCGTATTCTGAATTATCCTCAGTTTCCTTAGAATTTTCTTGGAAGCTCCCAAGTAAATGATGTTACAGTAATCCAAAATGGATAGAATTAATGCCTGCACCAGTAGTCTGAACAATAAAGGGTCAAAATATTTTTTATGGTCCTTAATTTTTTTACCACAAGGTTAGTATGTTCCGTCAATGTTAAATTGTGGTCTAGTGTGACTCCCAAGATTTTGATAGTTTTATTAATTGGGTAGTCATGACCATTAAGATGAAGCAGTGTATTTGTTATTTTATCGTTGGGACTAGCCAAAAGAGTTTAGTCTTTTCAGTATTAAGTTTCAATTTGAAATTAATAATCCAATCATAATAAACAATATCTGATTTAAAATTTCATTAGTTTGGGTTTTTTTTTTTCAAATTCTTTATTCATTTTTTCATCTTACAACAAGTAAACAGTAATACATCATCTGAACTTGTACACAACACTTGAATTTCTTACTATTATCATCTTAAACACATAAATTAATTCCCTCCATCTCCCACCCTTCCCAAGACTTAATTACACCTTCTGGTGGAATTTGTTGTCATATATACAAAATGGAAAGAACAATTGCCATACAAAAAGGGAATTATAATAATTTTAAAAAGATTAGACGTCATTTTACACTGAAAGTACATTTATATTTATAGGGTGGGGGTGGTATAGTATATTAAGGTTTAATCAATAAATATGAAGCTAATGTTTATATATTTTTGACTAAAATTTCATTAGTAAAATTTTTAGAGGAATTAAAATAGAGATGTCATCAGCGTAAATATAGAATTTCAAGTTTAAACTCTGCAATAAATGTCCTAGAAGAGGAAATGGAGGTATTAAATAAAGTGGGTGATAGCGGTGAGCCTTGGGGGATACCTGATGGATTGCTCCATGATTGAGAATAATTGCAGTCACAAACCACTCGATGGTTTCAAGGCTTTTTGAAAAAGAGATCCTAACTCCAAACCCTTCTTGAGAGCCCTATTGTGTCTAAACAACCCAACAGGATCTCATGATCTACAAGATCAAAAGCGCTACTAAAGTCTAATTGGAGAATTAAGGCACTAGTGCAGGGGTGTCCAATGTCGGTCCTCGAGGGCCGCAGCCAGTCGGATTTTCAGGATTTCCCCAATGAATATACATGAGGTCTATTTGCATGTACTGCTTTCATTGTATGCTAATAGATCTCATGCATATTCATTGGGGAAATCCTGAAAACCCGACTGGATTGCGGCCCTCGAGGACCGACATTGGACACCCCTGCACTAGTGCTTTTCCTAAATAAACAATGAAGGTAATCAAACATTGAAGTTAGGATGGTCTCAGCACTGTATCCTCTTCTAAATCCCGACTAATATTCGTTAAGGATGTTAAATTTATCCAAATAACTTACTAGTTCTAAGTTAACCAGTCCTTCCAGTAATTTGGTAAACAAGGGAATACTCGCAATGGGTCTATAATTGGATTTCGTAGCGATTGATACCTTCTGGTCCTTACTGCAGGTGAAGGATTTTTTTACTGCCCTGTGTAAGAGGTAAAATCCTTGTTCCTTAGGTTAAAATAAATGACTATCATGCTCAAGTTGGCATCTCTATGCCTTTTCCATCCCATGCCTAATTCTGATCCATTAAGGAGCTTCAGCCTGCTCTGGGGCTTTCATTCCACCGGATCTCCTCTTGTGATACAACTTTCTGTTTTATGAAACAGGAAATTGCATCACAAAGAGGAGATCTGTAGAAGGCAGGCCCCAAATCCATGCTCTGTATTATTTGTGATTTATAAAATGACAGTTGTACAGAATATTGTTTATTTTTATACTTAAAGAATTTAAATATAAAATCATAACTATTCAAGGTTTGTGCAGATGGGATCAGACCGAGCTGGCGGGGACAGATTGAAGGGACAAATTTTGTCAAAGTGTTATTCTCTACTAGATAATCCTAAATCAGGCCTTAATTTGAAAACCAAAGAGGCATCCTAGGCTCAAAGATGTTTTTTATATTGCTGAAACTACATATAGGTCTATAGATTATAACGAAGGTAAAATTATGTTCTTACCTGTTAATTTTCTTTCCTTTAGAAGCAGCAGATGAATCCAGAGACCAATGGGATAGCTCACTTCTACCAGCAGGTGGAGATAGAGAAACTGATTAACAGGTGTACTTATTTGCTGGCACTCCTCCAGTCTCATCAGTATAGCTCTTTGCCCAAGCACATTTAACCATCAGTAGGTATAGCATGTAAAAAACTTCTTTCCCAGAACACCTCGCGAACAGCAACGATACAGAATACAATCATGAACAACACCCAATCACTAAAAGCCGTACACTAAAAACTGACAACCAGATATCAGAAAGGGTGGGGCTCTGGATTCATCTGCTGCTTCTAAAGGAAAGAAAATTAACAGGTAAGAACATAATTTTACCTTCCTTAGCAAAGCAGCAGATGAATCCAGAGACCAATGGGATGTAGCAAAGCAATCCTTAGTTTGGGTGGGAAGCAAACGCCGCCTTCGCAACGACCGAAGCATCAAAAAACCCCTATCGCATGTGCCCGCACATCCATGCAGAGACGCGGAGAGAAGGTACTCTCGGAAGACCAGTTAGCCGTGAGACAAATCTCCTCCAAGGCAAAAAACCCTCTGGGCCGAGCCCAAGAAGCAGCCATCGCTCCAGCGGAATGGTCATGAAGTTCAATCGCCACCCGCTCCCCTGCCAGCAGGCAAGTATAAAGAATGTCCTCCTGGACCATTGAGCGAGGTAGGCATCGGACTCCTGCCATACGCCTGAGGCGTCCCTTGAAGAATCCCAAAAAGGAGATATAAACCACTAACAGTTGTTAGAAACCAATCTCGCGGAGAACGCTTCATACGTTTCAAAAAATGCAGTGAATAAAAGTACTGCTTCCACGATCTCCTTCCAGGAAGAAGGAAGGAAAAGCGAGCATGATGTAAAAGAAAGGATGACCCCCCCTAGAAAGAAATAGTGGTACCATCCGAACTGACACCCCATATGACAGAAATAAGGAATAGGAATCCCCGTTGAACAAGGCCTGCAACATCGCCACTGCAAAGCTGAAGCCATGACCACAAGGAATCCCATGGTCAACCGCACAGCTCTTTAGAGCCCCAAAGGACAAGGCTAAAATGAAGCCATCGGAAACTTAGAAGAAGTACGTGAATGAATTACACCAAACCAGGCTTTCTAAGAGGCGCATGAATATACCGCCTTCTGTTTAGGAACTGAACTACAGGAAGCTGAGAAGTCAGCGAAGGGCCATATACCTAGTTCCTGTAACAAGCCAAGAATGATAATTGAAGCTGAAGGGAATTGAACGCTATGCCATCGGCAATATACCTGTGCTAAAAAGGAACTCAGGAAGGGTGCAACTGTTGAGAAGTATTCAAGAAAGGAAACACCTCCAAAAGGAAGCAGAAGCCACAGGAGAAGACGCCTGTAGCGCCTGGATAAGAGAAGAAATAACCTGCTTCGCATTACCGTCACACGCCAGTCAAGACTGCTCAAAAGCTGGGTCGTAATACCAAAGTAGTATGAATATCCATGTTGATCTCAATCAAGGAGAGCAAAGTCGGAGATCAAAGGAAACTTCTCAGTCCGGCTGTCGAAAGGCTCAACAGATCCACATACCAAGGATGGCGCAGCCAAGCCAGAGATTGTACCAATACTGTGCCCCTAAAGCGAGCTTGAGATGGCAAATCCAAGCTATCATCAGCCAGGGGAAAACAGTGAAAAAGAGAAACCAGAGGAGTTTTTTTTTTGTTTTTTTTTAAAGCCTACAGCACCTGGTATTCCCAGGTGGTCACCCATCCAGGTACTAAACAGGCCCTATCCTGGTTGGCTTCTGAGACCAGACGGGATCGGGCACATTCAGGGTGGTATGGCTGTAAGAAAGAAGCCACACTGTTACCCCCTTTAACTCCCACTTCCTGTGCCCGCCTAAGAAGCTAGGAAGCATGGAATTGTGAGACGAGGTCATGAGGTCAAGTTCCAGGAAATCTTATTTCCACCACAAAAAAAGTGGAACACCTGAGCCAAAATTCCCAATAACCAGGATGTAGAAGATATCACTATAACTAACGTCTACACTTCCAGAGCGTACGCAGTGCTGCACACAGTAACATCCAATAAATGGGTTATGTTCAGATTTCACAGAGAGAAAGACTAACCAAACTCTTTTCCTGTCTTGAAAAATGATCGGTCAACCGAATAGAAAGATGAGGGTCCACCCATCGAAGTAGAACAACCACTGTACCTGGCAACTGAGTACATCACCTACTGCCTAAGCTGCAGAGAAACACCCCCATCATAATACTAACTGAGAGGGCCCTCAGCGGCATTCCGGAAGAATGGTCTGAAGCTCCAGAAAGGAAGCCTGACCATGTTCAAGAGTAGAAGAAGGAACCAGAACTTATTCGCCTCTGAAGACCAGACTCCTGAAGCTGAGGATGGAAGCCACCGAGCCCCCCAACCCGACAGTCCGGAATAGTCGGTGGTCATAAGCTAGTCCAGGAAAGACCGAGGCATGCCCTGGAAGACAATCTTTCTGAGCCCCCAAATCATACAAAGCTATGCAGGAGAAGCCTAGCAACTAATAGGAGCCCAGAGATACCGAGAACCACTGGAATAAAAGCGGCTGCTGAGCGTTAGAAGGGAAAGCAAGCCGAGGTTCCCAGAGGGGTCAGCAATATGGATGCTAAAACCTGAACAGAATCCCATACTCTTAGCCATGGTAAGCGAAGAACGCCAATCTGAGATCGAGACTCCACACTCAAGGCTCTGGAAAGAAATACAAGTCTCCCCTATAAGAATAACAGCATCAACCCGATATACCTATAACTAGTATAGGAAAAAAGAGCACTGCAAATATGAAGATGCGCATGTAAAGAATTGAGGAAAAGACACCACCCGCTTCGTGTCAGTCAAAAGACCCGACTGTAAGTCGTCCGAATCAAGCAGGCAGTCATGCATAAATCAGACAAAACACCTGGCAGTGCCAACGACCCCTTGGGTAGGTGAAATGGAATGTGCCCAAACCGAAAGCACTGCTCCAAGAGAGGCAGGCCAACCTAGTGCTGACTCAGAGTCCATAGAGAAAATGTAAATATCTTCCCCGTTTGACTGCAGAAATGGGTAACCCTGAGAAACTAATGCAGCCGAATGGAATCCAGCCTGCCTAAAGCCCCCATCTTGGCCACCCACTAATAAGTGGTACCCTAAGAACTACAAGAACTGTCCCGAGGACCAGCCACACTTCAAAGAGAAACGCAAAACAGAGAGACTCTGGAAACGTGAGGAGGATGCAAAGGTACAAGCATCCTGAAAAAAGTTCACAGCTCCCTGACCTGACAGTAAGGCGACTACTCCTTCATGAGAAAACTGTCAACCTGGAAAAAGAACACCGTCTTGCGATGTGAAAGGGAGCATGAGGACATTCAGCAACCTGCCTGAGCTGTACGCAAGCAAAGGAAAGACAAGGCGCACCAGGCGTAATCCAGAAGCAGCATACGCCTCTCCAGAGAAACGAGCTGTACCTGGCCGAAAATAGACCAGGTTTCCACTCCAAAAGAGAGCATAAGGGGAGAATTCATTGGGCATACAGTACCAGCTACCCTACGACCTCGCAAGCAAAGGATCTTGCCCTTAGGGATCAGCCGCCACTAGACCATGCTGCTAGAGCGGAAGGCCGTCTAGCTTTTTTTTTTTTTTTTTTTTAAGTAGACTTGAACCTTCGCCTTTTCTTTTGGAGCCATATCAGCTCTACTCCTTAGCTGGGGCTTGAACCTCAGCTCCTTGTTACTAACCCAGCACACAACCCTTGCGCCCCCAGGTTTTCACAGACAAGCTGGCCCACAGCAAGAAAAAAAAAGAATCATCAGGCCTCAAGAGAGACCCTCAACTCGGAATTCCTGCAACAACCCCGCAGAAACCAATCTAGAGCCCAAGCCGGCGGACTCAGCACCCAGGCAGAAGGCCTAAGGAAACCTCCAACATCGCCGCACGTTATCGGAACCCCGAGTGAAGAAATGAACCACACGAATGATACACTGGCCCGCCCTTGACACCTATTCCACCTTGCTGTTCGCTAACCCCTAAGGCAGCAAAACCAAGCGTAGGCAGCCAAACTCAGGGCAGAAACTTAATGTGGACGTGCCTAGGGATATAAATGGACAGCCCCCAATAACAACCAGTTGCCTATTCTTTTTTTTTTTTGTTAAGAGAAGCATGTGGACAAAGCACCACAGCAAATGGAGCACTGCAATACGGGGCACAGCTGATTTCAAACAAAACTAAGCCGCGGTACACGCTTAAGTTAGCTGTAGGACATGAGTCAATGAACCCCGCGGCGCTGGGGGCCCAAGCGCGGGCACTTTCCTGCCAGAATCAAAATCGGCTGGCTCCCCCAATAGCGCTGTACAAAACAGACCGGGAGCTCATAGCAAAAACCGCAGCACATCGCTCCGCAAAGCAGACGGCGAGGCCCGCGCTGAGAACGGCAGCCGCCCAGAATCACTCCCCGAGTATTGCAGTGCTGGCGACCCAAACTCGGACTGTTTCGCGCCAAAGTAGGCCGGCTCCTATAACATTGCCGCTCACACCGGACTCGGAGCCCATAGCCGAAGCGTATAAAAAATGCAAAACACACCTCGGGGAGGAAAGGGGAAAAGGCGCATGGCTCCCAACAGAAGGGGAGCACAAGCTCGCACCACCTGCGCTATAGAACGCTACGGCTCCATTACAGATACACACCCGGAGCCGTCCTCACAAATTGCGGCCATATCGAAAGCCACAC
The DNA here is from genome assembly GCF_902459505.1 of Geotrypetes seraphini. Taxonomy (NCBI): domain Eukaryota; kingdom Metazoa; phylum Chordata; class Amphibia; order Gymnophiona; family Dermophiidae; genus Geotrypetes; species Geotrypetes seraphini. The sequence continues at coordinate 103,056,628 of NC_047088.1, read as the reverse complement.
AGTTACATTTACCCACGGGTCGTGGCAGTATCAAGAAACAATGTCCCAGAAACTACCAACCCCACAGCACAAGCGCTAGGGTAAGAAAAAGAAGCGCTCCTTAGTTATGCGCAGGAATACAGAGGCCACCTACCTCAATGAATCAAGCTGATACCATAACATATTCCACCACAAAACAAAACTGCCATAGTCAAAAATCCACAGCTCTCACACAACCACAAAGTTCAGAGACCAGTAGAATAAAACACATACTCACAATCTACTGGATAGTGCCGGTAGACGCCGGCAACACCTGCAGCCTAGCACGAGCAGGGCAAAAAGATAGCTGTGTAGGCCCCCCTTTTTTTTTTTTTTTTTTTTAAATGGGAAAGAAGAAAAAATAGGGACCAGGGCAGACCCTCTATCATTGGAGGGAGGGTGAGGCAGGGACAAGGGGGGGCCCAAGTGTAACCTCTAAAGCCGGCACCGATTAGCCGGACACCCCTGTCTCACTGAAGAGAAAAAATCTCAACAGGAGAAACAGAATGGCAGTCTCACTGAAGAGAAAATCTCAACAGGAGGTAATAAAGTTCCAGCCACAGCCAGAATCCAGGAGCTAGTTGAATAGCAACTTCCACCTGCTTGGAGATAGAGAATACTGATGAGACTGGAGGAGTGCCAGCAAATAAGTACACCTGTTAATCAGTTTCTCTATTTCCACCTGCTGGTAGAAGTGAGCTATCCCATTGGTCTCTGGATTCATCTGCTGCTTTGCTAAGGAATGCATGCTAAGAATTGTTTGTTTGTGACTACGCCTGAATTTAGGAAGTACATTTTCAACAATTCATGAGAAATTAGATTAGATGTGTGGCCTTTTCCCAGGAGTGGCTGCCCAGCTGCTTAGAATCTTGAAATTTTTGAACTGCCTGTGAATAAAAGGTGCTACAGAAAGCAGCTTCTCATAAATCACATAACCTATTTGTGAAATTCTGATCATGACCTGTTTGCTTACCATCAAACCAATCAATAGCCGCTTTAGCAGATGGGGGGTCATCAAAAGATACTGTAGCCTCTCCCTTCAATTTGCCTGTCTCCCGATCAGTGTACAGATTAATCATGGGCTGTCCTGTTTTCTTGTTGGTCTGAAAAGAAAACACAACCAGGACTAGAAAGGCTAGATTACAGAAAAACAGCTGAATACACACATCCAAAGTATCTTGACCCACAATCAGTGAGGTATTTGACTAAACAGATAAACAGGAGTTGGTACAGACAAGAAGCACTAGAGAAATTTAGTAGGCCATGTTATCAGAATGAATGGTTTAATGATTTTCCCCACGTGCTTCTGCCATTGAAAAAAACCCTCCAAAAGATCTAAGAAAAAAAAAAGTAGTAAGATAGATTAGGTTCTTTCTTCTAGATGTGTCTAGTGGTCCTGAACCCGCAAATTGCTTGCAGAAAACTGTCAATCATCTTTTCAACTCCATCTCCTTCCCAGGGAGCAGCTCCTGCCCCTTCAGTTCGTACCAAAGCAATCAAGCAGCACTATAATAAAAGATCATAATCAGAAGGAGGGAAACAGGGAAGAATCTCCTACAGTACAATTCTGTTCTGCTCTGTAACAAACATTACCAATAAACATTACAACATTCAAGCAGCTATTATAAAACCAGATACAAAAATATGTGTAACCAGCACTAATCTTGTATAGAGCTCACAGCCACTCGCATGTCTCACTATCCAGCAGAGACTTAAAAAGCAGACTATACACACTCGAGTCTGGAAGACAGATTTCTCCAGCTCCAGACTGATTACAAGGCAGAAAGTAGGCAAAGCCCACTTACAGGGCAGGGCTTCAGGATGATTAGACACATCTACAAAAAAGATTGAGGTAAGAACCTAATCTTTCTTTCTAGTGCAATGTATGTCTAGTGGTCCTGAACCATAGGGATGTACTAAAGTAGTCCCCAAAGTCTAGGGAGGGCCCACTAAGATTTCCTTCAGAACAGAGGATCTAAAGCGGCTTGTTTCCTGCCTGCTTTGTCCACCCTAAAGAATCTGGTAAAGATATAGAGGGTAGACCAAGCAGCCACTCTACAGAACTTCTTGGGCGAGACAGCCCTAGTCTCCCATGAGGTAGCAACTCCTCTGGTACAGTGAACTTTCAATGCAATTGGTGGCTATTTACTGTAGCCCACATACGCAGAGGAAATGGCTATCTTAATCCATCTGGAAAATTCGAGACTTTAGACACTGGCCTCCCTTTCTTGGCATGACTTAGTCAGAACCAAAAGGTTATCAGATACATGAAACTCACTGGTAACTTTGAGGTACTGGAGAAACACTCGCTTGACATCCAACAAATGTAATGTTTCATCCTTTTTCTTAGACCTCATAGGGTGAAAGTAGGCAAATGGACTTCCTGATTTAACACTTAAAGTCAAGACAACTTTTGGTAAGGATGGAATCAGGTGTAAGCCCTGCTTCCGTAATTTTGAGGAATGACTCCCTGCAGGAAAGAGCTTGCAACTCGAAGACTCATCTGGCAGACAAAATTACCACCAAGAACACCTTCTTGACTCAAGATCCAGAAGGGAAGCCTCCCACGAGGACTCATACGGAGGTCCACCAAGACCCTGCAATACAGTGTTAAGGTTCCAGGAAGGGAAAGGGGGATGCACCAGAAGGCACAACTAAAGACCAGGCGACATCTGAGCAACAGGACAGGAAGTGTCTGATCTCCCCCGCCTTGGAAACAGGAAAGGCCTGCTATCTGCAGTTTCAATGATTTAAATGACAGACCCTTCTGAAGTCCCTCCTGTAAAAAGTCAAAGCCTATAGAAATTAGAGATCGGAAGGGCTCTACATCCTTCACAGTGCACCAGTGCTGGATGGACTTCCAGGCCTTAGAATAGGCTGCCACTGTCGATGGTTTCCTAGCTCTAAGCAAAGTAATGACGAACACATCCAAATAACCCTTGCTTGTCAGGGCCACCCACTCAAAAGCCATGTCATAAGCCCAACTGTTTCCTATTCTTGATAAGGACCTGTCCCCGAGTGAGAAGGACCCCTTGCACTAGCAGTCTGAGGCCAATTGGGCGTCACTAAGACTATAACCGTCAGAAAAATCGCAATCCTGCAAAAAAAAAAATAAATAAATAAAATAACAAAAAAAAAAAAAAAAAAAAAAACTCAACTAAGCATGGACCAAGGAAGAAACATGTATAAGATTAAGAGCTTTTTCTCCGGCCATAGTTGAAATAATGCAACCAACCCTTTTGCTTTTGGGCTCATATCTTTTGCTGTAAAAGCAAGTCGTTTTGGTATTCACTGCTAAGGCCATCGGATCCATCTGTTGATGCCCCCACCACTGAACTACAGCATTGAATGCCCAGGGGGACAGAGACCATTCCACCAGATCAACCGTTTGCTGACTGAGAAAGCCAACCTGCACATTTTCTATTCCACTATATGCGTGGCCAAGAGAGCCTGCAGATGAGCTACTGTCATAGAAACATAGAACATAGAAACATGACGGCAGAAAAGGGCTATAGCCCATCAAGTCTGCCCACTCTACTGACCCACCCCATCAAGTCTGAGTACTAATGACCTAGTTCCTCAACTCGATCCTCGCAAGGATCCTACTAGGGCATCCCATTTATTCTTAAAGTCAATAACGCTGGTGGCCTTGATCACCTGCTCTGGAAGCTTGTTCCAGTGATCTACAACCCTTTCTGTGAAGAAATACTTCCTTATGTCACTATCGAATTTCCCTCCTCTGAGTTTGAACGGATGCCCCCTTGTGACCGAGGGTCCCATGAGAAAGAAGATGTCTTCTTCCACCTCAACACGTCCTGTGATGTATTTAAATGTCTCAATCATGTCCCCCCTCTCCCTGCGCTCCTCTAGAGTGTAGAGCTGCAATTTGTTTAGTCTTTCTTCGTACGAGAGACCCTTGAGCCCCGAGATCATCCTAGTGGCCGTCCGCTGAACCGACTCAACTCTAAGCACGTCTTTACGGTAATGTGGCCTCCAGAATTGTACACAGTACTCCAGATGAGGTCTCACCATGGTTCTGTACAGTGGCATTATGACTTCAGATTTGCGGCTAACGAAGCTTCTGTTGATACATCCCATAAGTTGCCTTGCTTTGGATGAGGCCTTCTCTACTTGTTTGGCGGCTTTCATGTCTGCACTGATGATTACTCCCAAGTCTCTTTCTTCTGAAGTCCTGGCTAGTGTTTCTCCATTTAAGGTGTAAGATTTGCATGGATTTCTGCTACCAAGATGCATAACCTTACATTTCTTAGCGTTGAAGCCCAGCTGCCATGTCGAGGACCAGTTTTCCAACGTAAGCAGATCCTGCATCATACTATCCTGCAGATTGCTTTCACTTACTATATTACATAGTTTGGCGTCATCAGCGAATAGAGTTACTTTACCCTGAAGCCCTTGGGTCAAGTCCCTTATGAATATGTTAAAAAGGAGTGGACCCAGGACCGAGCCCTGTGGCACTCCGCTGGTCACCTCCGATGTCTCAGAGAGGGTGCCGTTGACCACCACCCTCTGACGTCTTCCACTCAGCCAATCATTGACCCATGCAATTAGTGTCTCACCTAACCCCATCGATTTCATCTTGTTTAATAGTCTTCGGTGTGGGACGCTGTCGAAAGCCTTACTGAAATCCAAGTACACTATGTCTAGAGACTCTCCCGAGTCTAGCTTTCCTGTTACCCAATCAAAGAAGCTGATAAGATTGGATTGGCATGACCTACCTTTAGTGAATCCATGTTGACTAGGATCCCTTAGATTCCCCTCATCCAAAATCGTATCTAATTTGCATTTAAGTAATGTCTCCATGAGTTTACACACTATTGATGTGAGACTCACTGGTCTGTAATTCGCAGCCTCCGCTCTGCAACCCTTTTTGTGCAGAGGAACGACGTTAGCTGTCTTCCAGTCCAGGGGAACTCTCCCCATACTTAGGGAGAGATTGAAGAGCATGGTTAACGGTTCCGCCAGGACATCGCACAGCTCCCTGAGCACTCGTGGGTGCAATTTGTCTGGTCCCATGGCTTTGCTCACCTTGAGTCTTGACAGTTCGCTGTAAACATCAGCTGGTGAGAACCCAAAATTCTGAAATGGGTCTTCTTTGCTTGGCTTTGCTTCCAGCTGTGGCCCGTGTCCAGGTGCCTCGCAGGTAAAGACTGAGCAGAAGTAATCGTTCAGTAGTTTGGCTTTTTCGGAATCTGTTTCCACATAATTCCCGTCTGCTGTTCTAAGGCGTACTATTCCATTTGTGTTCTTCTGCCTGTCACTAATATACCTGAAGAACGATTTGTCCCCTTTCTTAATGTTCTTTGCTAGAGTTTCTTCCACTCGAAGTTTGGCCTCCCTGACTGCTGTTTTGACCGCTGCAGACCTTGCCTTGTATTCAATGTTAGCTTCTTTCTCCCCGGTGCGTTTGTATGAAAGAAATGCTCTTTTCTTGTCCTTGACTAGGTGTGAGACCTCATCAGTAAACCAACGGGGTTTCCTCTTTCTTTGTTGTTTGTTTACCGATTTTATGTAGCGGATAGTTGCTTCGTGTAGTGTCCTTTTCAGTGTTGACCACATAGCTTCCACATCATCCGTTATTTCTTGAGCCTGTAGCGTCTGATGGACAAAATCACCCATGCTTGCAAAGTCAGTGCCCCGGAAATTGAGTACCTTCGTTTTTGTTTGTGATCTAGGGAAGCCCTTTCTAAGGTTGAACCATACCATGTTATGGTCACTGGTTGCCAGCGTTTCTCCCACCGAGACTTCCGTGACGCTTTCCCCGTTCGTAAGTACCAGGTCCAGGATGGCCTGGGCCCTAGTGGGCTCTAGCACCATTTGTTTGAGCTGTACTCCCTTCATGGATGTTAATATCCTCCTGCTACTACAAGTTGTTGCTGAGAATGTGTTCCAGTCTACATCGGGCATGTTGAAGTCCCCTAGCAGGACAACGTCCCCCCGTAAGGTGATGTTCTCAATGTCTTCAATTAATTCTGTGTCCTTGTCCTCCGATTGTCTTGGAGGTCTGTATACCACACCAAGGTACAGGCATTTCTCTCCGCCTCTGGCCAGGTTTACCCAGATGGATTCCCCAGTGTACTTGACATCTGTGATCCTAGTTGTCTTGATGTTCTCTTTGATGTAAAGTGCTACCCCACCTCCCAACTTACCCTCTCTATCTTGGCGAAGCAGGTTGTATCCTGGTATAGTTATATCCCACCCATGAGAGTCTGTGAGCCATGTTTCGGATATTGCTACCACGTCTAGGTCTGCATTTACTATTTCTGTTTCTAGTTCTAGAATTTTATTCCCTAGGCTGTGTGCATTTACATACATAGCTCTCCACTCTTTGTGTCTATTAAACTCCTTTAGAGAGTTACCCATCTGAGTTAGAGTTTCTCCTAGCGAATCTTTTTCAGCAAGGGTGCTTACCTCTGACTTAGAAGTGGAGTTTTGGTTCACCTCATCAGGATTGTTACTTACTGCTCCGGTATATAAATGGGTACCCTCCCCCAACTTACCTAGTTTAAAGCCCTTCGAAGCAGGCGGGCTACTCGGTGTCCGAAGACGTTCTTACCTCTGTTTGTCAGGTGGAGTCCGTCCGATCCCTGTAGTGCCTCCCCGTGATTCAGGAATCCAAAGTTCATTTCCCAGCACCATCGTTGTAGCCACTCATTTGTCTTCAGAATACGTTCGTCCCTGTCTCTTCCCTTGCCCCTAACAGGAAGAATTGAAGAGAATACTACCTGTGCTCCTGTCTGCTTCAGCCTCTCCCCCAGAGCTCCGAAGTCTCTAGCTATGTCCTCTAGAGTGTTGGGGCTCTTCTGGTGACTACTTGCCTGTTGACAGGCTACCGCTGTCACATTGTCAGAGACGACTGACTGCCTTCCGGAGATTTCTCCAGTGCCTGAAGCACTAGTCGAATGGCTCTGAGTTCTAGTCAATTTATGGACCACTTTTGCTGAGCCAATATCCAATGACTCAAAAGGACATCTCTGTGCGGCGCTCAGCGAGAACATAAAGCATGCTGAAGAGGACACATGTGTGCCCTTTCCCACGGAACCACATCCAGTATGGCAACCATGGATCCTAGAATCTGAAGATTATCTCATGCCGAAGGAGCCAACCACTCCAGAATGAAAGAAATCTGGGCACACAGCTTCTGCCTGTGGGCTTCTGGTAGATAGATGTGGCCTGACGTCATGTCTAAGAGGACTCCCAGGTATTCCAGCGACTGAGAGGGCATCAGATGGCTCCTCCTGAAGTTGACAATCCAGTCCAGGTCCTCCAGCACCTGGGAGAACCCAGTCCATCCTGTGCCACCCTCAGACAAAGGAGATATGATCAGCCAGTCATCCAACTAAGAGTGAACCTGGAGACCCATCTTTCACAGGTAAGTCACCACTTCCACCATCAGCTTGGTGACGGTCCAGGGCGCTGTAGCAGCCCAAAAGGTAGTATCGAGAACAGGTAATGCTGTTCCAGAACAGGAAACCACAAAAATTTGCAGGGGGACAGAAAAATAGAAATGTGGAAGTATGCCTCTGTGAGATCCAGACCAATCAAATCCAACTGTCCAGTAACTGAGAGGACCCAGGGGGCGACCACGGTATGCATGCAGGAGGAGGAGGACCCAGGACGGTGGACAGAGGTCTCTGTGCAGACCGAGATCATCCCCCTCCCCCACCCCCCCAGTTCTCCACACAGACAAAGGAGGTCGACCAGCCTAACGGAGACATCATGCAGGAACTTAGGAGTCTCAGGGAGGAGGTGAGACGCCTGAGAAGCATCCGAGAGGATGAGGCCTACATTGACGGAGTCGCCCAGGAGCTGTCCCAAATCACCCAGCTGGCCCAAGACATGTCCTCCCTCGAGTCACCCAAATCACCAGCTTTGAAACAACAATTGGGGTACAGGAGATGGCTGAAGACGCTGACTCCTGGCAGCTGGTGACCTCCTCCATGGGCAAACACCGGAGATCTCAACCCCCTCTTTCAATCTCTTCACCCTCCTCTTTTTTTTCTCACCAACAGGGCAGCTTTACATCCACCCCACAACTCACCCTGAGGAACAGATTCCAGATCCTACAGGAAGAGGATGTCTAAAAGGAGCAGGTGGATGCTGACAAGGAGCAGGAGGTAGTCCAGCGCACGGCTCCAACTCCGGGGACAACTGATAGGCTCCCCCCAAAGCAGCGCAGAGTAATAATAGTCATTGTGGACTCCATGCTGAGGGGCACTGAAGGACCAATCTGCAGACAGGATATACAGTCAACGGAGGTTTGCTGTCTGCCTGGAGCCAGGGTCCGAGATGTCACCGCCTGTCTTGATAGGCTTCTCAAGCCCCAAGATCACTTCCCCATGGTCCTCATCCACATCGGCACAAACGACACTGCTAAGAACTCCCCGGAGAACATAACTAGAGACTTTGGAGCCTTGGGTGAGAGGCTGAAGCAGACAGGAGCGCAGGTGGTCTTCTCCTCGATCCTCCCAGTTAGAGGCAAAGGAAGAGCCAGGGATGAGCGTATACTGTGGACTAACGAGTGGCTTCAAGGATGGTGCCGGAAATGAACTTCGGATTCCTGAACCATGGAGAGGCGTTGCAAGGACTTCAGGGACCAGACGGACTCCATCTGACCAGTAGGGGTAAGCACGTCTTTGGACACCGACTAGCCCGCCTGCTTCGTAGGGCTTTAAACTAGGTAAGTCGGGGGAGGGTACCCACTCAGATACAAGTGCAGTAAGGAACGATCCTGACGAGGTGAGTCGACACTCCGATTCTAAGTCCAAGGTAAGTGACCCCATTGCAAACAATTCTCTAGGAGTCACACTACCCCAGGTGAGAAACTCCCCACAGGGACTTACCAATCACAGGGTATGGAGGGCTATGTATGTTAATGCACACAGTTTAGGCAATAAGATTCTAGAATTAAAGACCGAAATAATGAATGCCGACCTAGACGTGGTGGTAATACCCGAAACTTGGTTCACGGATTCTCATGGGTGGGATATGGCTATACCGGGATACAACTTATTTCGCCAGGACAGAGAGGGGAAGTCAGGGGGAGGGGTGGCACTATACATTAAAGAAGACATCAAAACTACCAGAATCACAGATGTCAAGTACACCGGGGAATCCCTCTGGGTGAACCTGGCCAGAAGCAGGGAAAAATGCCTGTATCTTGGTGTAGTATACAGACCTCCAAGACAACTGGAAGACAAAGACTCCAAATTAATTGAAGACATAGAGAATATCACTCTACGAGGAGACGCTGTTCTGCTAGGGGACTTCAACATGCCTGACGCAGATTGGAACTCATACTCAGCAACAACCAGCGGCAGCAGGAGGCTGTTAAAATCCATAAAGGGAGCACGACTCAAACAAATGGTATTGGAGCCCACTAGGGCCCAGGCGATCCTGGACCTGGTACTCATCAACGGGGATAGCGTCTCGGAGGTCTCGGTAGGAGATTCGCTAGCCTCCAGCGACCACAACATGGTATGGTTCTACCTCAGGAAAGGTTTCCCTAGATCAAACACGAAAACAAAAGTACTCAACTTCCGAGGCACTGACTTCAAACGCATGGGAGATTTCGTCCACCGGACACTGCAGAACCAAGCTACGACCAATGATGTGGAAGCTATGTGGTCATCCCTGAAATCTACCACACATGAAGCGACAAGCCTCTACATTAAATCAGTACACAAACGGCGGAGAAACAACAAACCCCAATGGTACTCCGCAGAAATCTCGCACCTCGTCAAGAAGAAAAAAGCATTTATTTCCTACAAACAAACGGAGAATAGGGAAGCTAAACTAGAACATAGGGCGAGGTCTGCAGCGGTCAAAACGGCAGTCAGGGAGGCCAAACTTCGAGTGGAAGAGACTCTGGCAAAGAACATGAAGAAGGGGGACAAATCCTTCTTCAGGTATATTAGTGATAGGAAAAAGAACACAGATGGGATAGTACGCCTTAAAAAACCAGATGGAAACTACGCAGAATCAGACCCCGATAAAGCAGAACTACTGAATGAATACTTCTGCTCGGTCTTCACCTGCAAGGCACCAGGGCACGGTCCGCAGTTTCAGGCAAGGGCCAGCGTGGAAGACCCGTTTCAGAATTTCAAGTTCACACCTGGCGACGTCTACCACGAACTGGCAAGACTCAAGGTGAACAAAGCCATGGGACTGGACAATCTACATCCCAGGGTGCTCAGTGAGCTGCATGATGTCCTGGCAGAACCGCTATCAGGACTCTTCAATCTCTCCCTAAGTTCGGGGAGAGTCCCCATAGACTGGAAAACAGCTAACGTCGTTCCATTGCACAAAAAGGGTTGCAGGGCAGAGGCTGCAAACTACAGACCGGTGAGTCTCACATCAATAGTATGCAAACTCATGGAAACACTAATCAAACGTAAAATAGATACAATCTTGGATGAAGAGAATCTACGGGATCCCAGTCAACACGGCTTCACCAAGGGTAGGTCCTGCCAATCCAATCTCATCAGCTTCTTTGACTGGGTAACAAAACAGCTGGACTTGGGAGAATCCCTGGACGTCGTATACCTGGACTTCAGCAAAGCTTTCGATAGTGTCCCACATCGCAGGCTGTTGAGCAAGATGAAATCAAATGGGGCTGGGAGACACACTAACTACATGGGTCAATGACTGGCTGAGTGGCAGACTTCAGAGGGTGGTGGTTAACGGTACCCTTTCTAAAACATCGGAGGTGACCAGTGGAGAACCGCATGGCTCAGTCTTGGGCCCGCTCCTTTTCAACATATTCATAGGGGACCTAACTCAGGGACTTCAAGGTAAGATAATGTTATTCGCAGACGACGCCAAACTATGCAATATAGTGAGCGACGGCTATTCACCCGATAGTATGACGCAGGACCTACATTTGTTGGAGCTTTGGTCCTCGACCTGGCAGCTGGGCTTCAACGCTAAGAAATGCAAGATCATGCACCTCAGCAGCAGATATCCGTGCAGAACTTACACTTTAAATGGTGAGACCTTAGCTAGAACTTCAACAGAACGAGACTCAGGAGTGATCATCAGCGCAGACATGAAAACTGCTGATCATGTGGAGAAGGCTTCATCTAAGGCAAGACAGTTGTTAGGCTGCATCTGCAGGAGTTTCGTCAGCAGAAAGCCTGAAGTCATAATGCCACTGTACAGAACCATGGTGAGACCTCATTTGGAATACTGTGTGCAATTCTGGAGGCCACACTACCGAAAAGATGTGCTGAGAATAGAGTCGGTGCAACGGATGGCCACCAGGATGGTCTCGGGGCTCAAGGATCTCACGTACGAAGAAAGGCTGAAAAATTTGCGGCTCTACTCACTCGAAGAACGTAGGGAGAGAGGAAACATGATCAAGACGTTTAAGTATATCACCGGCCGTATCGAGATAGAAGAAGAGATTCTCTTTCTCAGGGGACCCTCGGCCACAAGAGGGCATCCGCTCAAACTCAGGGGCAGGAGATTTCATGGTGACACCAGGAAATATTTCTTCACCAAGAGAGTGGTTGATCCTTGGAACGAGCTCCCGGTGCAGGTGGTCGAGGCAAACAGCGTGCAAGAATTTAAGAGCAAATGGGATGCCCATGTGGGATCCCTTAGAGGGTTAAGCTAAGGAAATCTGTGATCAGTGTGGGATCGCTAGGATAGTAGACTTGGGGGTGGGTCAGTAGAGTGGGCAGACCTGATGGGCTATGGCCCTTATCTGCCGTCATCTTCTATGTTTCTATCCAGAGAGGCAAGAAACCCTCCTGGGGCCACTGCTGCAATGACCAAACGCATGGTCTCCATTCGGAAGTTGGGAATCTTGAGAGTCGCATGCAAGTGCTTAAGATCCAGGATAGGCTGCCAATCTTCTGAGCCTTTCTTCGGCACAATAAAGTATATACAGTATCTGCCCGAACCTGAGAGGTCAGGCAATACCGGCTCTATCACTTGAATATCCAGTAAGTGCTGAACGGTGGCCTGAACCCTGAGCACTTTGTCTGGTTTACCTGAAGGAGAGTCCACAAACCAATCTGTCAGAGGACAAGCAAATTCCAGCTGGTAGCTCAACCAAATAATGTCCAAGACCCACTGGTCAAACATAATGCGCATCCATGCAGGAAGAAACACAGAGCCAGTTCCCTATCCACAGAAGGGCATCCCTCGTCCTGGTGTCATTGAGCCTTTCTGGCAGAGGGTGCTGAACTGGAGGTGGAAGGTTGGGAACGACTGTACTCAGCATACCGTCATTGAGAGTCCTGTGGAAATCCTCTGATGTGGCATTTGCATAGTCTGGAATGCTATGAGCCACGAAAATTAGAACAACCAGAACCCCTAGAGGGTCTGGGTCTACTATCAGGCAGTGTCTTAGGGCGATGGTCCATCACAGAATCCATGAGGTCGTCTAGACCAGTGGTTCCCAACCCTGTCCTGGAGGACCACCAGCCAGTCAGGTTTTTGATATAGCCCTAATAATAACATAAGAGTTGCCTCCGCTGGATCAGACCAGAGGTCCATCGCGCCCAGCAGCCCGCAACGGCCCATCAGGTCCATGACCTGTTAAGTGTCCCTGTCTTTCCTGTACCTATTTCTATGTCTATCTGTCCCTACCTTTCCTATACCTATCTCTATGTCTATCTGTACCCCTCAATCCCCTTATCCTGTAGGTATTTATCCAAACCTTCTTTGAACCCCTGTAGCGTGCCCTGCCCTACCACAGCCTCTGGGAGCGCGTTCCATGTGTCCACCACCCTCTGAGTAAAGAAGAACTTCTTAGCATTTGTCCTAAACCTGTCCCCTTTCAATTTCTCCGAGTGCCCCCTTGTATTTGTGGCTCCCCTCAGTCTGAAGAATCTGTCCCTGTCTACCTTCTCTATGCCTTTCAAGATTTTTAAGGTTTCTATCATGTCTCCTGTAAGTCTCCGCTTTTCCAGGGAGAAAAGCCCCAACTTATCTAACCTATCAGTGTATGAAAGGTTTTCCATACCTCTTACTAACTTAGTTGCTCTTCTCTGGACTCCCTCCAGTATTGCCATGTCTTTCTTGAGGTACGGTGACCAGTACTGGACACAGTACTCCAGATGGGGGCACACTATTGCACGATACAGTGGCATGATGACTTCCTTCGTCCTGGTCATGATACCCTTTTTGATGGTACCCAACATTCTGTTTGCTTTCTTTGAGGCTGCCGCACATTGTGCTGATGCCTTCAGTGTTGTATCCACCAACACACCCAGGTCTCTTTCAAGGTTACTTACCCCTAGTAATGATCCCCCCATTTTGTAGCTGAACATCGGGTTCTTTTTCCCTACATGCATGACCTTGCATTTCTCTACGTTAAAGCTCATTTGCCACTTTTTGTCCATTTTTCCAGTTTCGTTAGGTCCCTTTGGAGGTCCTCACAGTCTTCCATGGTTCTAACCCTGCTGCAGAGTTTGGTGTCATCTGCAAATTTTATAACCTCACAATTTGTCCCCGTCTCTGGTCGTTTATAAATATATTGAACAGGAGCGGTCCCAGTACCGACCTCTGCGGAACTCCGCTCGTGACCCTTTGCCAGTCGGAGTATTGGCCCTTTACTCCAACCCTCTGTTTCCTGCCCTCCAACCAGTGTTTAATCCATCGGTAGACATCCCCTTCCATCCCATGGTTCCACAACTTTTTAAGCAGCCGTTCATGGGGTACCTTGTCGAAGGCTTTTTGGAAGTCAAGGTAAATGATGTCAATGGATTCCCCTTTGTCCATCTGGCTGTTTATCCATTCGAAGAAGTGCAGTAAGTTTGTAAGGCACGACCTTCCTTTGCTGAAGCCGTGCTGGCTCGCCCTCAGATGTCCATTGCTTTCCATGTGCTCACAGATGCTGTCCTTGACCAGTGATTCCATCATCTTTCCCGGAACCAAGGTCAAGCTCACTGGCCTGTAGTTTCCCGGGTCTCCCCTTGATCCCTTCTTGAAGATAGGTGTGACATTCGCTATTTTCCAGTCCTCCGGGATCTCCCCAGTTTTTAAGGATAGGTTATAGATTTGCTAGAGTGTAACCGCTATTTCATTTCTCATTTCTTTTAGTACCCTTGGGTGGATTCCGTCTGGGCCTGGTGATTTGTCACTCTTTAATCTTTAATCGGAGAATATCCTCTTGGCTTACCTCTATTTGCTGGCTCGCCCTCAGATGTCCATTGCTTTCCATGTGCTCACAGATGCTGTCCTTGACCAGTGATTCCATCATCTTTCCCGGAACCAAGGTCAAGCTCACTGGCCTGTAGTTTCCCGGGTCTCCCCTCGATCCCTTCTTGAAGATAGGTGTGACATTCGCTATTTTCCAGTCCTCCGGGATCTCCCCAGTTTTTAAGGATAGGTTATAGATTTGCTAGAGTGTAACCGCTATTTCATTTCTCATTTCTTTTAGTACCCTTGGGTGGATTCCGTCTGGGCCTGGTAATTTGTCACTCTTTAATTGGAGAATATCCTCTTGGCTTACCTCTATTTGCTCTAGCTTTTCTTCCTGATCCCCACTTATGATTTCCTCGGGTTCTGGAACATTGGTTGTATCCTCGCTTGTGAAGACCGACGAGAAGAACTTGTTTAACCTGTCGGCTACCTCTTTTCCCTCTCTCACCATTCCCTTCATATTTCCATCATCCAAAGGTCCCACTTCCTCCCTTGCCGGTTGCTTCCCCTTCACGTACTTGAAGAATGGTTTGAAGTTTCCCGCTTCCCTCGCCAGTCTCTCCTCATATTCTCTTTTTGCTTCCCTAACCACCCGGTGACATTCCTTTTGTTGTTTTTTGTGTTCCTTCTGGTTTTTCTCAGTTTGGTCCTTTTTCCAATTTTTGAACGATATTTTCTTGTCCCTTATCACCTTTTTCACTGCGTTTGTTATCCACACCGGGTTTTTTGTTCGGTTCTTTTTGCACCCTTTCCTAAACCTGGGGACATACAGGTTTTGTGCTTTATGCACCGTGTCCTTGAGTAGGGACCTGGCTTTCTCTATGGTCTCCATCTTCCCTGAGCTGCTTCTGAGTTTCTTTCCAACCATCTTTCTCATAGCGTCGTAGTTCCCTTTTCTGAAATTTAGCACTGTCTTTGTGGTTCTCTTCACCTTTGATGTTCCTGCTTCTAGTTTGTACTGGATCATATTGTGAGTAATGGAGATGATAGGCATGCAAATCTTCCCCATGCATATTCATTAGGGTTATCCTGAAAACCTGACTGGCTAGTGGTCCTCCAGGAAAGGGTTGGGAACCACTGGTCTAGACCTTTGTCAAACAATAACTGCCCCTTAAAAGACAACCTAGCCAACGTAACCTTGGAAGTGGAATCACTAGCCCGCTGTCTGATCCAAAGCATTCGGTGGGTGGAGATGGAGTATGCCAACACCTTTGCCAACACTCTCATGAGATCATAAAATGCATCAGTCATATAATCTGTCCCAGCCATCAGAAGTTGAGGAAGGGGGATCTAGTGTTAAGAGTCGAGAAAAGCAGGCGTGTGCCACAAAATATTTTGCCAAAGCAGCCTTGGTACCTAAAGTAGCTGTGTCAAAAGGTTTCCTGAGGGCCACATTCACACAGCGTCCTGCATATTCTTTAACACAACACCACTCACTGGGGAGAGAGGGCCACCCTGGGCGGACCCAGAAGCTGATGACATTCCTGTACCAGAGGATACAAGCAGGATATAGCTCTAGCAATTTTCAGAGTTCACTCGAGAGTCAAATTGCTCTGAGATCAGAACACTCATATCAGGATGCCAGGGAACAGTAGCTGACTGCGAGTGCAAACCACAAAGCCAGGAGGAAGAAGTGGATGGAGCCTGCTGAGTGACTAAGTTCAATTCCTGCATAGACTCAG
This sequence comes from Geotrypetes seraphini, assembly GCF_902459505.1. Lineage (NCBI taxonomy): Eukaryota > Metazoa > Chordata > Amphibia > Gymnophiona > Dermophiidae > Geotrypetes > Geotrypetes seraphini. The sequence goes on along the minus strand of NC_047088.1, from coordinate 103,040,756 downwards.
CAATGGGGTCCGGCAGAGAAGAAAACTTAAATGAGCACAGAACCATAGGCTAATCCCAAGGATCTAAGACCCCTGAGGCATCTGCAGATCCAGCAGTCACTGATCTCCCGCTCTGGGCAGCGAAGTACCTTCAAACAAGGGATAAGGGAAACATCAGCATCCGGGTCCTCCAGATCAGGTAGCGGGAAAGCCGCAGCAGGCTGAAGCTAGGACGTGCTCAATGGAAAGCCATTAAGAGACGCCACGGAGGCGGATTCAGACTGCTCAAGGGGAGAACATTTGTTCTGAAACTCAGACCATAAAAATTTAATATATTTGGTAAAAATGTTTGGCTCCTGAGACGTAGAGTCACCCTTAGATGACTTGCATTTCTTAGGCTGCAGAGAGTCCACAGCCTGACTAACTGAAGTACCAGATATGCCCACTTCCAAAAGCAACAACGGCAGCCCTGCCGGGCTGAGCATTTGGTCACCGGTTTCAGAAAAGGAGAAGCTAAGCAGGATGCTGCAGCCCAGCTCCCCCCCAGCTGCACCACGCAGCACAAGGATGCTCTAAAAGCACTAAATTTGCGCAATCCTGGTACAAATCCATATGAGGAGAGCCAGGACTCCATCCCAGCAGGTTTCCAGTCAAAATTTAGTTTGGAAGCCTATCAGCTACAGATCGAAGTCTGTGAATTTTCAAGCAGGCAGAGCTTCAAAATCACTTTAAGCACAAAATTACCCAAATCCCAAAAGGGATGAAATTACATTGAATAAAAAAAATAATAAAATTTGGAGAGCAGAATACTCCTGCAGACACATATGCAGAAGAACTGTAGGTGGAGCTAGAGAGCCCAGTGAAGTACCACAGAGGCAGAGTGAAAAATCCAGAGTGGATTCCTTCTGCAGCAGCACGTGGCTTAACCCATCTGTCTAGAATGTCTCACCTATTGTACTAGAAAGGAGCATTTGGGGATCCTCATCGGCATGCGGGTCTGTGGCTCGAGACAGATGAGTGTGCAAGCACATGCCACAAAAGAAGTCATGGCTGCCACCTTAATCCCTAGGGCCAAAGCTTCAAATTGCCTCCTGAGGAACAAGTTCACTTTACAGTTCTGAAAATCTTTTAATATTGTACTTCTTTCACTAGACAGGGATGTGTGTTTGGTGACCTGCGTCGCCTGTGAATCCACTTTCAGCTGAACAAATAGCTGAGGGAAATCCAGAGTGATCAGGTAAAGCTTTACCATAGCCTTAGGAACCCTCTGGAGACTCCCAGTGGTCCATGACCAACTTTGTGATGTCCGCATTAGTGCTGCCCGGACTCACCGATTCAGCCCCGAGACAAGTTCAGGCTTTTTCTCACCGCCAGCTTCCAGACTTGTTCCCATCTAATGTAACTTCAGGTTTTGCGAAACCGGAATTTACATCAGAAGAAACGTGGGAGCGTCAAGCGAGCAGATCTCGTGCAGCAGACCTCAGCAGCAGCAAAGGGTAATTTTGGCTGGCTCTCTCCCCACATTTCTCCTCTCTTCCCCGCGATTCCACATCCAGTCCAGTAAGTAAATGAATTGGCAGGGGGGCTGGTGAGTCTTGGGGGCTGGGGATGGAAGCTGAGGATCGGCAGTGGGGCTGGTGAGTCTTGAGGGCTGGGGATGAAGCTGAGAATCAGCAGAGGGCTGGTGAGTCTTGGGGTTGGGGATTGAAGCTGAGAATCGGCAGGGGGGCTGGTGAGTCTTGGCGGTTGGGGATGGAAGCAGCAGGTCAAATAATTACTGCTCGGCGAAGTTGTGTGAAGCCATCCAAAGCTGACAAACTGATATTTCTAAATAAAAACTGGCAAATGTAATTTATTTAATCCATGTTTCTAACTAATTTTAAAGCTGTTATAGTTTGAATGTTCCTATTTTTGACATTATATTGCCTTGGTTAAATAAAATGTTTAAACGTAAAAAACTGTCTTAACAGTAAATCGAATCAAAAAATTGATTCAACAGGGTGAATCGAATCAAAATATTTCTCTCTGAATCGGGCAGCACTAATCCGGATGCAAAGGAAAGCATGCAGTTGGAGCAACAGAGCTGCTCATAACTGAGCCCTGAGATGAGGGAGCTGGAGGGACTTCCAGTTTCAAATTTCTCAGCAAGGTGGAAATACTGCCCATGTGCACAGAGACTTTGAAAAGTTGGCGCACCCAGGGGTCTTCCTCTGGTCTAGGGCCACCACCACTCTCATGCAAAGAACCAAACTCTGCCAGCAAAACTTCATCCTGGGACAACAGTGGCATAGAATAAAAAAATGCAGGGAAAGGGGTTTTAGCGGAGGGAGACCTAGGTTCTGGGTACAGAAATCTTCAAATTCAACTTTTGAAGACAGCTCCAATTTTCTCCATAGGCTATTACAGCCTACTCACTGTGCCACATGAAGCCTGCCTGGTTCAGCAAATGAATTCAGCTGCAACAATAAAGAAGAAATCTGCCCTACAGATTTGGACAAACCTGGTCTTTGGACTGCCAGTCTGACCAAGGTCGGACTGAGCCTCAACCCCCAGAAAACCTCATCGCAACATAACCGGCCAATTATTAATCCTGGCTGAACCGAGGAGTCGAACAGCCTGTGCTCAATCTCCTGAATAATCAGGGATGCATGCAGCTATGCAGTGAATGGCCCCCAAGCTTCAAAAATACAACAGCAGGCTGACTAGCTAGGTGTCTCCAAAGGGATGATCCTGCTAGCAGCAGACTTCTGAAATACGAGTCTGCATCTTCTCCCAGGCAGAGGTCCCAACAAGTGTGAACCTCTGGGAACCAAGCCTCCAACTGAACTCTTAGGAAAAAAGTGCCCAAAAATAAGAAAACCACAGGGCAGAAACACTTCCGAGTACCTTGCTTGCAAAAAATAAACTGACGGGGAAGGAGCAGCTCCCTGGGAAGGAGGTGGAATTGAAAAGACGACCAACAGTTTTCTGCAAGTAATTTGCAGATTCAGATGCAATATCCTATGGTTCAGGACCCCTAGACATTGCACTAGGTGTCAAAGTATACTTCTATTCCTGTTTGCATATGGCATAGCACTGTATGCTCTTGTTCATAAAGACAACTTCTTAAGGTAAACCTTTAAATTATTATTTTTTTTAATTTCTTTATTCTTTTTCAAACTTACATCAAGTGCACAAAAAGAACAACGTGAAATACTATCATATAACACTTGATCATACATTAAATTCTTAATATGTAAATTAATTAAAAACCCTTCCCCCTCCCATCTTTCTATACAATCATTAAAACTATCATATTCCTTCAAAATTTCAATTTCACTACATCTTATCTTCCAATCCCCACCCCCCTATGTATATTATCAAAGAAAACTAATGCCTATTCACTACAAAAATCAACCTTTTTAGAATATCAAAATAGAAAACGCTATGTACTTCTAGCATCTCTATAATCTGATCGTCTCAACAGTAGGGATGCCATATGTCTCCAGAAAAAGGAGACATCTGGATTTTACTTCTATTAATTTCAATGGAAGTAAAACCCCAGATGTCTCAATCTGTCTTTTTTTCTGGAGCCATACGGTAACTCTATCTAATAATATTTTTTTAACCCATTTTGGTTACATTTTTACTGTATTTTTCACTCCATAAGATGCACTTTTTCCACCCCCAAAAAGGGGATGGAAAATGGGTGCGTCTTATGGAGCAAATATACCTTCCCCCTCCCTCCCTGTACCTTTCTAAAGTCGTGGCGGTCCAGCACACTCCTGCTGGATGGCTGGCTTTGGTAGCAGAAGGGAGCGATGCAGGAGCACACCACTCAGTGATTGGAAGGCAGGCATTCTGACACAGCTAATCACTGAGCGGTGCAGGACCAGGCAGGAAGCACAACCGTCGCGCTCCTGCGTTGCACCGCTCTGCTACCAAAGCCAGCCGTTCAGCAGGAGAGTGCGCTGAACTACCACAACTTTAAAAAGGTACTGGGGGACAGTGGGTAAGCTGCTTCGGCTGCTGGCGGCTTCAGACAGGCTGCTTCAGCTGCAGGCAGCTTCAGGCCATGGGCGGACTGCTTCAGGCTGCTTAGCACCAGGCACACTCCCCTATAGAGGAGGAAATTTTTTTTCCTTGGTTTTTCCTCCTCTACAGGGGGGTGCGTCTTATACAATGAAAAATATGGTACTTCAAAAAATGTCTGTATATCATACCAGTTAAGATTGCATTCAAGTAGCTCTACTGGCCCTAAAGAAAGCAATTTTTATGTTGTAATCTTTTAGAAATTTTAGGGATCTATGACTTTCAAACCTTAAGCACTACAGTATTTGTTGGTCTAAGACAACAGAAACTATGAAAATATCAAGTGTGCAGAATAAAAGCATAAAAAGAGGACAATACCTTAATTATGCCTATTTGCTTGAAGTAGTCAGCCACTGCCTCAATGGTAACATTCTCCCCAAGGCCTTGCACAAATATGGTATTATTGTCAGAGTTGTCCTGTTCTGCAACTGCAAGGGAATTAGTTTTTGGAAATCAGATTTCTATTTGTATCAGCTGCTCTTCTGTAAACATGGTGATATTTAATACACAGGCTGGCCTCTAAGTTTTTCCAAGGAATATGCCTACATTTTTCTGTCACAGAGAAGAAAACTGGTATGCACACAGGCAAGCTAACTAAGCTAATTGGAAAGTATAAATGTAAAGATATACTATACTCTGAAATGGAACAAGGTTAGCAAGATTAGCCTATACTAGAAAATCCTATATAATAAAAGCCTAAGCGTGCATGGGGTTTCGTGGTCCCTGTGGCCATTTTCTGATCCGTGGCCGGATTCTATTTTAGAACACGACGACAGGGATCACTCTGGCCACTCCCCTCCTCCCGCCCTCACTCACCAACTGCTGGAGGAAGCGCAGGCAAGCTCGCTCTCTCCCTGCCTGCGTCCTCGGCAGTGAACACACTGGAGCTTCCCCCCTCCCCCCCCCCCCCGCCCTCACTCACCAACAGCCACTGATCCTCCTCTTCAAAGCAGCCTGCAATCTAGGCCGGCTTTAGTGAACCGCGTAGGCCACTCTACAACTTCAGTAGCACGTTCCCTCTGACGCACGGGATCGCATCAGAGGGAACGTGCTACCGAGTTGGAGAGCGGCCTGCGAGGTTTGCTAAAGCCAGCCACGATCGCAGGCTGCTTTGAAGAGCAGCAGGCCAGAAGATGCCGAGATGGAAGGAGGGTAAGAACGGGAACAATACAGGGGGAGAGGGGAAAGGGGCTGCTTTGGGGGAGGAGTGTGTGCTGGGGACAGACAGCTTTGCTCTGGGGGGGAAGACAGAAGGGGCCATGGACAGACAGGAAGAGGGAAAGGGGGCTGCTTTGGGGGAGGTGTGTGCTGGGGACAAACAGCTTTGTTCTGGGGGAAGATAGAAGGGGCCGTGGAGAGGGAAATGGGGCTGCTTTGTGGGTAGAGGTGTGCTGGTGACAGACAGCTTTGCTCTGGGGGGAATCCAGAAGGGGGGCCATGGAGACACAGTTAGGGAGAGGGAAAGGGGGCTGCTTTGGAGGGGGAGGTGTGCTGGGGATAGACTACTTTGCTCTGGGGGGAATACAGAAGGGGGGGCCATGGAGAGACAGTCAGGGAGAGGGAAAGGGGGCTGCTTTGGGGGGAGGGGTGTGCTGGGGGCAGACAGCTTTGCTCGGGGGGGGGGGGGGGGGAACGGAAGACAGAGGACACAGACAGCGGCCAAGGAGAGAGAGAGAGAAAGAAACACACACAAACACATCTATTCTAGCACCTGTTAATGTAACGGGCTTAAAGACTAGTGCTATAACAAACACATAAGTACCTGTCTTTGCTGTCCTTTTGAAGTAAAAACTTTTTCCTTCAAGAATCTTTCCTATCCAACAATCCTATACTTCTACAATTCCCACACATAAGGAGAAATTCAGTTCTTACCTGCTAATTTTCTCTCTTTTAGTCTCTCTAGACTGGTACAGTTCTTTACTAATGGGTACTATCTCACTGTGACCAGAGGGTGGAGACTGAGACCAAACTTTTTGGTTGTAAAATATTAGCTGAGGCTCTCCCTCCTAACTCAGTCTGGCAAATAGCCAAGCAGAACTAAGAAAAAACTAACATGTAACAGGAATAATACTCCTAACAGGAGCATAAAACAAAAACCATATAATAACGCTGTTGGAAAATACAAAGAACTTACAAACCTTGCGTTGAACATGTCTCCACAGCTCACCAGCTATACCAGTTGAGCCATAGCCGCTTTTCTTGTATCTCCCTGGCCCTCCAAAAAAGCACAGTTACTTACCGTAACAGGTGTTATCCAGGGACAGCAGGCAGATATTCTCTACATGTGGATGACGTCACCAACAGAGCCCCCTAGCGGACGTTTTTGCAAGCAGACTTGCTTGAAGACCTTCAGGCTTGCGATTGGCCCGCGCATGCGCGCATGCCCCTCTCACCCTGCCTAGGGCATGCATCTCCTCAGCGTGTCCTCAGTTCAGATAGCAAGCAAAGAAGCCAACCACGGGGAGGTGGGTGGGTTGCAAGAATCTCTGCTTGCTGTCCCTAGATAACACCTGTTACGGTAAGTAACTGTGCTTTATCCCAGGACAAGCAGGCAGCATATTCTCTACATGTGGGTGACCTCCAAGATAACCAAAATGGGATGGAGGGAAAGTTGGCATTTTAGGAGAACAGATGCTGCAAAACAGACTGGCCGAAACGGCCGTTACGCCTGGAGAAAGTATCCAGACAGTAGTGCGAGGTGAACGTATGAACCGAGGACCAAGTGGCAGCTTTACAGATTTCCTTGATGGGAGTCAAGCGGAGGAAAGCAACAGACGCCGCCATTGCTCTGACCTCGTGGCCCGTGACTCGACCCGGCAGGGAGAGACCAGCCTGAGCATAACAGAAAGAGATACAAGTGGCCAACCAGTTAGAGATGGTCCGCTTAGAAACAGAGCGACCCAAGCGATTGGGATTGAAAGAGATGAACAGCTGGGGAGCAGAACGGTGAGGAGCGGTGCGCCTCAAGTAGAAGGCCAGTGCACGCTTACAATCAAGAGAATGCAGAGCCGCTTCTCCAGGGTGAGAATGAGGCTTCGGAAAAAACACAGGAAGAGCAATGGATTGGTTGATGTGAAAATCAGAAACAATCTTGGGCAACAACTTAGGATGGGTGCAGAGGACCACCTTATCATGATGGAAGACAGTGAAAGGGGGGTCCGCAACCAAGGCTTGAAGCTCACTGACCCGACGGGCAGAAGTGAGAGCAATAAGGAACACAACCTTCCAAGTAAGATAATTCAACAAGTGAGCCCGCACCAGCGGCCCGAACGGGGGTTTCATCAAATGTGTAAGGACCACATTTAGATCCCAAACCACCGGAGGTGGTTTAAGGGGCAGTTGAACGTGAAAAGTACTTTCATGAAGCGGGAAACCACACGATGAACAGAGATAGGCTTCCCGTCAATCGGCTGATGAAAAGCAGCAATGGCACTAAGGTGGACTCGAACCGAAGAGGACTGAGTCCAGCGCCAGATAAGTGTAACAGATAATCCAGGACAGCAGACAAGGAGGCAGACAGAGGTTTCCAGCTGTCGAGTAGCACACCAGGAAGAAAAGCGGGTCCACTTCTGATGGTAACATTGGCGAGTGGACTCCTTCCGAGACGCTTCCAGGACAGGCTGGGAGAGCTGGAACGAGGGAATTAAGTCTCGAGGAACCAAGCCGTTAAGTGCAGAGAATGGAGGTTGGGATAAAGTAGAGAAAAACTCTGCGTAAGCAGAGAAGGAAAAACAGGCAGAGGAAGAGGCTCCCTGGAACTGAATTGAAGCAGAAGGGAGAACCAAGGTTGTCGGGGCCACCAAGGAGCTATCAGAATCATGGTGGCACATGAAGATTTGAGGTGGGCAAGAGTCTTCAGAATCAGAGGGAATGGAGGGAACTTATACAGGAACGCGGTCGTCCAATCCAGAAGGAAAGCTTCTGCCTTGATCCTGAGAGGGGGTGTAAACCCTGGAGCAGAAGCGGGGCAGCTTGTGATTTAGGGGGGACGCGAACAGATCAATGTCCGAAGTCCCCCAATCAGCAAACACCTGACGCAGGATCGCAGATTGGAGACCACTCGTGAGGCTGCAGAAGACTACTCAACCTGTCCCCCAAACAGTTCCATTGGTCCTGAATGTAGCCAGCACGAATGAATATGTTGCAGCAGACAGCCCGATCCCAGGGAAGGTGGAAGGCTTCATGAGGAAGGGAGCCCGAAGGCTCGGACTGGAATTGTAAAAAAGATGGCCTGGTCTTTCCCGGGGCCGACGGCTGAGTCTTAGGTTGACGTCGTTGCTGCTGTGGAGGCCGTTTCGAAGGAGGCCTAGAGAAAGCAAGAGTGGATTTCTGCGGATACCTCCGGAGAGGAATTTTATATTGGTGAGCCGGAGGGGCCTTAGGTTTCAGTTTCACCAGAGACGCAAAGGACCACTCGTGGTCCGAGAGGCGCTTTGTGGCTGCCTCGATGGACTCAAAGAGCTCATGACCAACACACGGGAGATTGGTAAGATGATCCTGTAGATTCGGATTCATATCCACAAGCCGGAGCCAAGGGACCATAGCGATCGCAAAGGCTGTGACTCTCGAGGACAATTCAAAGGCATCGTAAGAGGCCTGAAGTATATATAGGCGGAGCTGGGAGAGTCTCCACAAGGAGACAAAACTCCTGACGCTGAGGCTCTGGCATGACCTCCCGAAACAAGCGGAGGACATCAATACAGAACCGAAGGTAGGACGTGAAGAAGAAACTTTAGTTAAGGACATGGTTTGCCATCATCGAGTTTTGATAAAGACGGCGACCAAATTTCTCCATCGTACGGCCCTCCCTGCCAGGGGTGACGGCAGCATAGACCTTCGAGGGATTAGATTTCTTCAAGGAAGACTCAACCACCAAGGATTGGTGGGAAAGCTGAGCACCCTCAAACCTTTTAAATGGGGTAGTCTGGTAATGGGACTCCAACTTGGACAGCATACGGTGTCTCCAGGTTAGGGAGAAACATCTGCCGAAAAACCTGATGCAATGGGAGGCGAAGAGCCTCACGAGGCATATTGTCAATGCCAAGTTACGCAAGGTATTCCTGGGTAAAGCGGGAGTCGGACTGAAGATCCAAGTTCAGAGCTCTGCCCATGTCAGAGATGAAACGAGAAAAGAAGAGGTTCGAGAAGACTATTCATCCTCCGGAGGGGACTCCGACCGAGATCGGGAGAAACCTCCCTGGAATAGTAAGCCGGAGCCTCAGAGTCCGTGAACATGAGACTGAAGAGGTTCGACTAAGGCATGTAGGGGGCGTCGAAGAATGGCCCGATGCCAAAAGGACCAGGGAAGACCCAGGAGTCTGAGGAAATCACCAAGAAAGCTTCAGAGAAGACGGGGTATAGGAAAAATCCCCCACAGGTTTCGAAGCAGGCCCCTTAGAAGCCGGCAAGCTTCTTGATGGGGAACAAACACTAGAGTCCAATTCGAGGACAAGTGTGGGTGTAGACGGTCTCGAGGTCGGAGACCTGCCCCGAGAGGGCGGGCAAGACCGAGGCTTTTTAGAAGACACAAGCCTCGCCCCAGTAGCGGAGGAAACACGGGCCCCCGGCCGGGACCCCCGAAAAGTCCTTGGCGCCTCAGGAGAGGAAGAATCGCTCGAGGGAACCAGATGACCCTTGCGGGTGACGCCTCGAAAAACAAGGGGACGCTCAGACTGGGCAGACCGCGACTGGGTCGAGACCAGGGCCACAGGCATCGAGGTCGGGACTAATTGGCTCAACACCGAGGAAAGCTGTGTGGTAATGATAGCCTTAAGCATGTCCTCTAACATAGGCACCAAAACCAAAGGAAGGTGGGTCGGAGGTGCAGCAGTGCGCTTCTTTGGGGGCGACCTCGAGGAAGAGTATTCCCTACGTGAGGAGGCACGCTTAGAGTGATGTCTCGAAAACGCTGATGAGGCAGCGTTGACTTGAGACTCAGAAGAAGGCTTCTTTGCTGGCACACCTGAGGAGGAAAGAGGAGACTTACCCAAGGCTGGAGTGGCAGAAGAGGCCGAGGACGAGCTATCAAGGCCGACGGAGACTTCGAGGCCAAGGCACCCAACGAGGGAGCTGAGGTTGAGGACTTCGAGGGCGCCGAGGCCGAGCTCGAGGTCTGCCCCGCAGGATCAATGGGGCCAAAGACTTGGAGAATCTTGGCCACCCTTCAACGAAGAGCCCAGGGTTGTAGAGTCGTACAACGGGGACACGACTCAGCGCGGTGCCCTGCACCCAGGCACTCAACACACCAACGATGGGGGTCGGTAATGGAGATAGCAATGTTACTTACCGTAACAGTTGTTATCCAGGGACAGCAGGCAGCTATTCTCACTAATGGGTGACTTGTTCCAACGGAGCTCCGACGCGGACGCCTCACAAGCATTTTTGCTTAAAGAAACTCGAAGTTTCGGGTCGCTCGCACCGCGCATGCGCGAGTGCCTTCCCGCCCAGACCAGGGCGCGTGTCCTAAGTTCAGATAGCTAGCAGAGAAGCCAACCAAGGGGAGGCGGGTGGGACATGAGAATAGCTGCCTGCTGTCCTTGGATAACAACTGTTACGGTAAGTAACATTGCTTTATCCCAGGACAAGCAGGCAGGTATTCTCACTAATGGGTGACCTCCAAGCTAGCCACAATGGGATGGTGGGAGAGTTGACAACTTAGGAGAATAAATTTTGTTATACTGTTCGGCCAAACTGTCCATCCCGTCTGGAGAAAGTATCCAGACAATAATGAGAAGTGAAGGTGTGAACCGAGGACCAAGTGGCAGCCTTACAAATCTCCTCAATTGGTGTTGATCTGAGGAAGGCTACAGAAGCTGCCATTGCTCTGACTTTATGGGCTGTGACTTTACTGTGAAGGGGTAATCCAGCCTGGGCATAACAGAAGGAGATACAAGCCGCCATCCAGTTGGAGATGGTACGCTTAGAGATGGGACGTCCCAACTTGTTCGGAACAAAGGAGATGAAAAATTGAGGAGCAATTCTGTGTGGCTTGGTGCGTTCCAGGTAAAAAGCCAAAGCACGTTTACAGTCCAGAGTGTGAAGAGCTGATTCTCCAGGATGAGAGTGAGGCTTTGGAAAAAAACACAGGAAGAACAATGGATTGATTCAGATGAAATCCCGAGACCACTTTGGGGAAGAATATTGGATGTGCGAAGGACCACTTTCTCATGGTGGAACACTGTGAAAGGTGGATCCGCAACCAATGCTTGAAGCTCACCAACTCGACAAGCGGAAGTAAGCCCAATGATAAACACCTCTTTCCAAGTGAGATACTTCAGATGAGCCTTGTTAAGAGGTTCAAATGGAGGTTTCAAAAGCTGAGAAAGAACAACATTGAGATCCCAAACCATTGGAGGCGGTTTGAGGGGAGGATTGACATGGAAAAGTCTTTTCATGAATCTGGAAACCACCGGATGAGCAGAGAGAGGTTTCCCTTGAAGAGGCTGATGGAAAGCAGCAATTGCACTAAGATAGACTCGTATCGATGTAAACTTGAGGCCAGAATGAGAAAGGTGGAAAAGATAATCCAAAATTGAAGACAAGGAGTGTTGTGGCTCATGGTGATGAGAAAAACATCAAGCAGAAAATCTAGTCCACTTTTGGTGGTAGCATTGTCTAGTAGCTGGCTTCCTTGAAGCTTCCAGGACATCTCTCACAGGTTGAGAAAAATGGAGAGGGGTTATGTTGAGAGGAACCAAGCTGTCAGGTGTAGAGACTGCAGGTTGGGATGAAGTAGAGATCCCTGATGCTGTGTAAGCAGCGATGGAAACACTGGTAGAAGGAAGGGGTCCCTGCTGCTGAATTGCAGTAGAAGGGAGTACCAAGGTTGTCTGGGCCATCGTGGAGCAATCAGAATCATGGCAGCATGGTCTGACTTGAGTTTGACTAGAGTCTTCTGAATGAGAGGAAATGAAAGAAACACATATAGAAAGATTCATCCAGTCCAGAAGAAAAGCATCTGCCTAGAGGCGATGAGGAGTGTAGATCCTGGAGCAGAACTGGGGCAGTTTGAAGTTGTGGGGGGCTGCAAAAAGGTCATTCTGAGGTGTTCCCCACTGAGAGAAGATGTGATGGAGGGGCGTTGAGTGGAGGGTCCACTCGTGAATTTGCAGCAGACGACTCAAATTGTCTGCAAAGGCATTGTCCACCCCCTGAATGTAGACAGCTTTGAGGAAGGTGTTGTCGCAAATCGCCCAATTCCAAACTTTCAGAGCTTCCTGACAGTGGGAGACCTATCCCGTAACCCCCTGCTTGTTGACATAATACATGGCGACTTGGTTGTCCGTGCGAATGAGGACCACCTTGTCTTGAAGCAGGTGCTGGAAAGCGTTGAGAGCACTGAAAATCGCCCTGAGTTCCAGGAGATTGATGTGGCACTGGCGGTCCGTGCTTGGTCAAATAACCTTGAGTGCAGAGGCTGTCCAGATGAGCCCCCCAAGCATAAGTGGACAAGTTGGTCGTGAGGACTTTCTGATGGGGAGGCGTTTGAAACAGCAAACCTCTGGATAGATTGGAGGATAGCATCCACCAGCAAAGAGACTGTTGTAGAGCAGGAGTGACCTGGATGTGTCGGGACAGAGTGTCGGATATCTGCATCCACTGAGATGCCAGGGTCCACTGTGGAATTCTGAAGTGAAGTCTAGCAAAAAGAGCCATGTGAACTGTAGAGGCCATATGGCCCAGGAGAACCATCATGTGTCTCGCCGAGATGGACGGGCGAAAGGCAAAGATGGAGGAGAGCTTCCAGACGTTGGGGAGGGAGGGAGGAACGCTCTGAGTTGGGTAGTATCCAGAACAGCTCCGATGAAGGGAAGAGTCTGGGAAGGTTGAAGATAGGATTTCGGGAAGTTTATCTCGGACCCCAGATGTTGCAGTAACCAAATCGTCTTCTGGGTCGCGAGGACGACTCCCTGAGACGTAGGATCCTTGATGAGCCAGTCGTCCAGTTAGGGGAACACATGGAAGCCATGGTTCCTGAGCACTGGGGCCACCACTACCACTACTACTCGTCTGGGTGACGAGGCCAGGCCGAAGGGAAGCACTCGGTATTGAAGATGAAGATTTCCCACCCTGAATCTGAGGTATTGACGCAAGGCCGGATGAATGGGAATGTGAGTGTAGGCCTCCTTGAGATCCAGAGAGCATAACCAGTCGTTCTGCTCGAAGAGGGGATACAGGGATGCCAGGGTCAATATGCGAAACTTTTCTTTGACCAGAAACTTGTTGAGGGCCCTGAGATCCAAAATGGGGCGCAGGTCGCCCGTTTTCTTCGGAACAAGGAAGCACCAGGAGTAAAAACCCTTGTTCTCTTGGGCCAAAGGAACTGGCTCGACTGCCCCCAGCTGTAATAGGGCCTGAGCTTCCTGAAGAAGGGTGGTCAGGGACAAGTTGGAAGGATACTATCTTGGAGGATGTTCTGGAGGAACTTGATGGAATTGAAGAGAGTATTCTTCCTTGACGATGGAGAGGACCCAGAGGTTGGAGGTAATCGTCGTCCATCGATGGTAAAAGTGATGGAGACAACCTCCAATCGATGGTAAACTTGAAAACGGCAGAACGACAGAAGTAATGCCCTCTTTGAGACAGTCAAAAGGGCTGAAGAGCCTTAGGGACAGCAGACGGTTGTGGCTTCTGTTGTTGCTTTTGCGGGTGCTGCCTCTTAACAGGCTGACGGATGGGCGGAGCCTGTTTAGGTGGGTAACGCCGCTGGTAGATCAACGGTGGGCGTGATGGACGAAGAGGAGCAGGCTTGGGCTTCGGATGGACTGGAAAGAATTCTCGTGGTCCGAGAGCTTCTTGGTCGCCGCCTCAATGGACTCATTGAAGAGGTCGGTGCCAGTGCATGGGACATTGGCAAGCCTGTCCTGAAGATTGGGGTCCATGTCGATGGTTCTGGCCACGCCAGTCCTCCTACGTAGCCTGAGCCGAGAGCTCAAAGGCATCGTAGGAGGACTGCATCATCTGCAAGCGGAGCTGGGATAGTGAAGCCATAACCTCCTGATACTCAAACTGTGCTCCAGGGTCCAGATAGGGCATGAACATCTGGAGGACAGACAGGAAAAATTCGAAATATGTGATGAAGTGGAAGTTGTAATTCAGAACTCTGGAGGCCATCATGGAGTTCTGGTAAATTCTCCTGCCGAACCGGTCCATAGTCTTGCCCTCTCTGCCAGGGATTGGTGGGAGAGTTGGGAGCAGTCGAACCCTTTGTGGTGTACTGTGCGGTACCTGGCATCCAATTTGCCCAGCACAGCGGGGATGGAATAAGGTGTTTCGAGGCACTGCACAAAGGTCTGATCCAGTAGCTTATGTAGAGGAAGCTTGAGGGATTCAGCAGGTGATTGAGGGAGATGCATCGTCTCCAGATACTCTTTTGAAAATTTGGAACCCATGTCCAGTTGGATGTCCATATCAGCAGCCATCTGCCGAAGGAACGAGGAAAACGATAGCTGGTCAGCCAAAGCAGGGCCTCGAGAAGGGCTCGAGGACGTCGAGGCCTCCGGATCCAATGAGGACGGGGATTGTGATGGTGAGATGGATCCCAGTGAGTCTTGAGCTCCGGTAATGGGGGCGGAGAAGTAGCCGGTGTGGAATACTGCAGAAACGGCTGTTTTTGATGAGGCGAGGCATGTCTGGACGAGTGCTTATGAATGCCTCGATCGATGATGCGAGTCATGTCTGGACGTCGGCCTCGAAGGACGAGGCGAGTGTGTCTTCGCTGAGGCCCCCAGATAGTGGATGGGCTGGAGGCCATTGATCGAAGCAGGGGTGGATGGCTGGAATCGCCCCAAGGCAACCGCAGAGGCTCGAGCCCCTGCATCGGGTGGATTGGCTCCAACGGAGGCACTCGCAAAGACTCTACTCCTTGCATCGAGTGAATTGGTTTCAATGGAGGCATGGGCAAAGACTCTGCTCCATGCGATGCATGCACCGATGCCAGACCAGACACTCGCAGAGACTCTGCTCCCTGTAGAGAGTGTGTGTATCGCTGAGGCACTGGAGGCGGCTTGACCTCGCGGGAGGCCTCCGTGTGCCCAGGCTGGATTTGGGAGAAAAGCTTAGGCCCTATTGTGGTGAAGAGCTCAATGAATTGCTTCTCTAGCAAGGTCTGGAACGAAGCCGGCAAGGATGGATCCGCATCAGCAATGGGACCACCTGCTTGGGCCTCGCGTTCTTTGGGAGTAGTGTGTGAGTGCTTGGGCTTAGAAGCCTAGGCACTTTTAGCACTACTGGTGGGATGGGCTGCTGTGCTACCTGACCTGAAGATACCGGGGAAAGCATCGCAGCTGGCGCTGGTGTCTGAGCTGGCACGAACGATGCAGGCTTGATGAGACTCGGCGCCGCAGAGGTGGAAGGCTGGGGAGCAGCGGAAGAAGTCGAAGGTGAGGGGCCCTTCGATGAAGGCTGCTCCGTCAAGGACTCCATGAACAGCGATTCCCACAAAACACAACGGCGCTTGAAAGCACGTACGGTGAGTGTGGAGCAAGGCCGGCACGATTTCGAAAGATGTTCAGGCCCGAGACACCGAATACAGCGTCGATGAGGGTCAGTTAGCGAAATTGCACGCTGGCACTTGGCACACTTTTTTAAACCGGTGATAGGCCGGGACATAGGCCGGAAAAGCTCTGTCGCAAGATCGAAGCCACGTGGCTACGGCCACGTGGCCTGCCCGGTCAGATGGAAGAAATTTTCTTTTTTTGAAAACAAGAAAGAACGACGAAAATCAGCGATTAAGAGAAAAATAACCCAAAACCGCGGACTTTAGAAGGCACAAGTGAAAAATCTTCAAGCAGGGAGTCGAAGACGGACTTCTCGGCTCCGCGGAAAAGTAAGAACTGAGGAGACGCGCCCTGGTCTGGGCGGGAAGGCACTCGCACATGTGTGGTGTGGGCGACTCGAAACTTCGAGTTTCTTCAAGCAAAAATGCTTGTGAGGCGTCCGCATCGGGGCTCCGTTGGATCACGTCACCCATTAGTGAGAATACCTGCCTGCTTGTCCTGGGATATAACCCAGTTACACTGAGTACAGTTTTTAAATCCGGAACGAGGCCGGCGAGCACAGCAACTGAAACAAAAATAATAAAGAAAGCCGCGGAGCAAGAGGGACAACGAAATTGCACGCAAGGGAGCCGTGCTTCTGGCTCTGCGGAAAACATTGAACTGAGGACACGCTGAGGAGACGCATGCCCTAGGCAGTGCAGGAGGGGCACGCGTGGGCCAATCACAAGCCTGAAGTTCTTCGAGCAAGTCTGCTTGCGAATACATCTGCTAGGGGGCTCCGTTGATGACGTCACCCACATGTAGAGAATATGCTGCCTGCTTGTTCTGGGATAATACTAGAACCCACAGAAAAGCAAAAATCTGCATGCGAACAAAACAACAATAACTGCAGAAAGACAGGGTAGAGAACTGTACTGGTCTAAAGATTCTAAAAGAAAGAAAAAACTGTAGCCTTATAAATATCCACTAAAGGCACAAGAGAAGACTCAAGCCAAGAAGCTGCCTGGATAGAACCTTGAGAGATTCCGGAACAGGCTATTTCTGAAGAAGATATGTGGAAGCAATAGTCTCCATAAAACACCGTTCAATGGCCTTGGAAGCGCCATCCCCTCTACGAGAACCCACTAAGAGGACAAAGAGATGATCTGAATTCTGGAACTTCTGGATCCGCTAAACATAAGAGCGAAGGACCCGGCAGACATCCAGCTTGCATAACTGCTTCTGCTCCAAACAGCCCTCCCGACTTCCAAACACCGGGAGGACTACGAACTGATGGACATGAAAAGGCAAACACCACCTTTGGCAGAAAAGGAAGGAACAGGCCGCAACACAACCTGCTCCCTAGAGAACTCCAGGAAGGGAGATCTAGAAGAGAAAACCTGCAAGTCAGAAACGTCTCTCTCAGAAATAATAGCCACCAAAGAGACCGCTTTAAGCATAAGGTCCTTCAACGAGCAGGCACCCAAAGGCTCAGAAGGTGGGCACCCCAGCACAGACAACACCAAAATAAGATCCTAAGACAGCAAAGACGGCTGAATAGGAGGCTTAAGCAATGTGGCTGCCCGCAAAAAAAAAAAAAAAAACGCACCTCGGGAATGGCAGTCAAACGATAACCCCGTAACAACTCACGAAAGACAGACAAGGCCGCAAGCTGAACCTGGAGAGAAGACCAAGCCAAGCCCCTGTCTAGGCCATCCTGCAAGAACTCCAAGATGTTAGGCAAAGAAGCGCGAAGAGAGACCACTCCACGCGCAGCACACCACTCCTCAAAAAGAAGCCAAACTCACACATAAGCCCGAGAAAAGTCTCCAGGACCCCAAAAGAGTTGAGAACTTTATCTGAGTAACCTTTCTTACCTAGGCATGCCCTTTCAAGAACCAAGCCGTAAGACAAAAGGGACCCTGAGACAGAAAGTCGGTCGAAAGGCAATGGGAGAGGATCCACCACAAGACTTCAAACCAGATCCACGTACCATGGACGCCTGGGCCAGTCCTGGGCCACCAGGATCATGAGAGCGGGATGCCGAACAAAGCGAAGAAGCAGGGTGGTTTGGCGTTGACTCTCGTCGCCATCAGGTCCATGAGGGGCTGACCCCAAGGCTGCACTGTAAACTGGAAGGCCGCAGAACTCAGACATTATTCTCCGGGATCGAGCACATGACGGCTGAGAAAATCCGCCTGAACATACTCCACTCCTGCTTTTTGTGAAGCCGAGACGTCCAGAAGATGAGACTCTGCCCAGACTATGAGCAGAGCCACCTCCAGAGCAACCAGACAACTCAGAATGCCCCCCTGATGACTGACATTGACCACCGCCATGGCAATGTTCGAAAGAATCCAGACCGACTTGCCTGACAAGAAGGATCAGAAAGCTAATAATGCCAGACGGAAGGCTCTGGTCTCCAGAATATTAAACGACCAAGACGCCTCCTCTGGGGACCAAATGCCCTGAGTTAAGCGTCTGAGACACTGAGCTCCCCAACCGAGGAGACTGGTGTCCGTGAGACGCACCATCCACTAGGGCTGAGCCAGATTCACCCCTTGCATGAGATGGAAAGACTGAAGCCACCAACTAAGACTGCAGCGAGCCAAGCCCCGAAGAGAAACCATAAAATCCAGACTGTGCCTCTGGGGTGATGACCTCCAAAGCAGAGCATACTGAAGCATACGCAAGAGTGCCCGAGCCCATCTCCCCATGACTATGGAAGTGGCCAATGACCCTAAGACCTGGTGAAAATCCAGTGCCCGAGAACACCGGGACACCATGAGGAGGCAAAACTATGCCTGAAACTTGCTTATCCGGGCCTCTGGGAGGAAGACCTTCCCAAAGGAGGTGTCGAACAGAACCCCAAGATACTCCAGGCTAACCGGTTCTCAGACTGCTTGACAACCCATCCCAGAGACTGCAGGAACTCCACCACCCGAGCCCTGACCCGGGTGCTCTCCTGGAATGACACTGCTCGAATCACCCACATCCAGGCACGGAAGAACCAGAATGCCCTCCTTGCACAAAGCTGCCACCATGACCACCATAACCTTAGTGAACGTCCTTGGAGCCGTGGCCAGACCCAACAGGAAGAGCGCATAACTGATTGCCATCCCAAAAACGCAAAGCAAGGAACCACTGATGGGAGACCCGGATCAGAACATGCCAGTAGGCCTCCGTCAGATCGAAAGAAGTCAGATACTCCCCCAGCAAAACTGCCAGAATGACAGACCGTAGGATCTCCTTGCGAAAAAATGGAACTCAAGAGAGCCCAGAGAACCCCTTATGGACCGATAAGGATCCTCTTCCTTGGGCATCACAAAGTAAACTGAATATCAGCCGGTGCCTCACTCCTGAGGGGGTACTGGAACAAATGCAGAGGAAATGGAAGAAACGCGTACAGGAATTTGTTCGTCCATTCCAGGAGAAAAGCATCTGCCTGGATTAAAACTGGATCCTGGATTAAAACTGAGGCAGCTTGTTGTTGTGGGGAGACGCAGAGATCTATGAGAGGTTCCCCACTGAGAAAACACTTGGAGAGGTGATGAATTGAGTGTCCATTCGTGAGGTTGTAGACGGTGACTCAATCTGTACGCCAAAAAGTTTCTCTCTCCTTGAATGTAGACCGCTTTCAGAAAGATGTTGTGAAGAATTGCCCAATTCAAAACCTTCTGAGCTTCCCTGAAAAGGGGGAGGGATCCTGTGCCTCCCTGCTTGTTGACATAGTACATGGCTACTTGATTGTCTGTACAAATGAGGACTACTTGATCGTGAAGATGTTGAAAAGCTTTGAGAGCATTGAAAATCGCTCCGAGTTCCAACAGATTTATGTGACTCCGACGATCTGTGATAGACCAATGTCCTTGAGTGCGGAGACCATCGAGGTGAGCCCCCCAATCATAGGTCGAGGAATCTGTCATGAGGACCTTCTGATGAGGGGGTGTTTGAGAACAATAAACCTCTGGAGAGATTGGAAGAGAGCATCCACCAGTGGAGAGACTGCATGAACAAAGGAGTTACTGTAATGTGTTGAGAATGAATCGGACGCCTGCACCCACTGAGATGCCAGGGTCCACTGAGGAATTCTGAGGTGAAGTCTAGCAAAAGGAGTCATTTGAACTGTAGAGGCCATATGACCTAGGAGAACCATCATGTGTCTCGTTGAAAGTGAAGTGAGAGGCAACACTTTGTGACAAAGTTGTATGAGCGTATCCTGACGTTGTTGAGGAAGGAATGCTGAGTTGCATAGTGTCCAGTAGAGCTCCAATGAACTGTAAAATCTGAGGGCTGCAGCTGGGATTTTGAAAATTTGATTTCAAACCCCAAACTTTGGAGGAACCAAATAGTCCGTTGGGTCGTTACAATAACCCCCCTAGATGTTGACTCTTTGATGAGCTAGTCGTCCAGGTACAGGAAAACCTGAAAACCATGGCTGTGCAGAGCTGCTGCTGCTGCTAGGCACTTGGTGAAAACTCTGGGAGATGACACCAGGCTGAAAGGTAGGACTCTATTGAAAATGATGATTTCCCACCTGAAATCTGAGAAACTTACAGAAGGCTGGATGAATGGAAATGTGAGTGTAAGCCTCTCTGAGATCCAGAAAGCATAACCAATCGTTGTGATCCAGAAGGGGATACAAGGATGCTAGATACAGCATCTAAAATTTTTCTTTGACTAGAATTTGTTGAGAGCTCTGAGGTTCAATATAGGTTGGAGATCTCCCGTCTTCTTCGGGATAAGGAAGTAACGGGAGTAAAACCCCATGCTCTGCTGTTCCTCGATGGAACGGAGACAAAGCAGAGCTTGAGCTTCCTGAAGAAGGGTGAGCTGCAACAAATTGAAAGGACACTATTGGAGGGAGATCTGGTGGAACCTGAAGAAAGTGAAGAGAGTAACCCTCCCTGATTATTGTGAGGTTTGCCAAAGAATGCCATTCATGGGTAGCCACAAAGAGTCTTTGGGAGGATGTGGCATCTCCTACTCCGCTAAATATTCAGGTATAAATTTAGAATCAGATTGCAAATCAATCTGAAGATCTTTACTCATCTGATAGATAAATTTAGAAAAAAAGACACTGGCCCCGAAGATGTGTATTCTTCTTGAGGGGAAGAAAAGCGAGAGCAAGGTGCTACAGAAAAAGAAGGTGAAGCTTCCCTGGAGTACTGGTATTGAAGATCAGGATTCAAAGTTAAAGACACAGAAGAGCCGCCACTATGTGACGGAGGTGGGATAATGGAGTGCTTGCACTTGGCAGAGGGTGCTGGAGATCCAAGAGGAGCATGAGAGACTGAATGTTCCGGCTCATGTCTCACAGAAATAGGTTGGGAACTAGACTTTTGAAGTTGATAAGGGTCCCCCGAATAATGCTTCGAGAGAGGCATATGGAGCCTCGAGTTGTTGGGCAGTGAGATGTGCGAGCTCGCCAGTCTCAAGACAAAGATCTGCGTTGAGTAGAATGCCTGGACAGGCTATGCTGTCTGAAAGAAGCAGTGTGAGACTCCCTGACTGGTCTCAAAGAACGAGGTAAAGAGGGATCCGTGGCTTGCCTCGAATGGGAGAGGCATTTCGATGGTGAACGATGCCTCGATGAGGAACGAGAAAGAGACCTCATGACTGCAGTGGTAGCAGGGGACCGAGACCTGCGAAGCTTGGATGAAGTTGAAGGTCGAGACTTTTGAGCTGGAGTCTTAGACCTAGAATGTCGAGGTGAGGACTGATTGGAGGACGAAGATCGAGGTCTTCCAGAAGCAGCTGCTTGCACCTCAAGGTTATGCACAGGCCGGACTGCAGGGAGCAGAGTTGAGGCTGAAGTGAATTTGGCAAGCATAGCAGAATAGCTTCCAGCATATCCTGAAAAGCAGGCACAGATACCAATGAGGCTGGCAATGTGGGTACAGCAGTGCGCTCCAGAGAGGATGAGTATTCCCTAATTTTGGAGGCACACTTCATTGGAAGTCTCAAAGAGGCTGGCACGACTACACTCGTTGCTTGGATTGCCCGAGACTCCGCCTGAAGGACTGGGGGCTTCTTAGCCAGCATACCTGAAGAGACCAGGGTAGACTTGCCTGAAGATGAGGCTTTAGGTGTAGTCAAGGTTGAGGCTTTCATTAGCGAGGGTGGTTTACTCGAGGCCAAGGACGAAAGAGGAGATGGGGATGAAACTGGCTGAATTGTTGGGAGTTTTGCCGCACGAAAGGAACTCTTTTGTGGAAATCTAGGTCTCGAATTAGCGAAGGAACCGTAAGAGGGCTGAAAGGACGGCTTACCCAGCCTATATCTCTTAACGTCCCTGAAGCGAGGTCTGGCAGACGAGGTTTTCAAAGGCGGTCTAGGCTTGATCTCTGGCAACCGCTGTGTTTTGGTATCACCAAAATCCTTTACCAACCTATCCAAATCCTCCCCAAATAACAGACGACCTTTAAAAGGGAGTTTCACGAGCCGAAGCTTGGACGCCGCATCCGCAGTCCAATTACGGAGCCACAAAGATCTGCGAGAAACTACGGAAAGAGACATTTGTTTGGCAGAAGCACGAATAATATCATACAAGGCATCCGCTAAATACGCCAGACCAGACTACAGATCTGCCAATTCTGAGGGAACAGAACTCCCGGACTCCATCATGTTATCCGCCATCAGTTGAGGCCATTGCAGACATGCATGCACAGCATATGAACTGCAAACCGCGGCTTGCAAGGTGACCGCTGCCACTTCAAAGGACATTTTAAGCGAAGATTCAATCTTCCTATCCTGGACATCCTTCAGCATAACACCCCCCTCAACTGGCAAGGTAGTCTTCTTGGTGACTGCGGTCACTAATGCGTCAACCCTAGGCAGCTTAAATTTCTCCAGTTCATTCGGAGCAATAGGGTACAACTGCCGCATGGCTTTCGACACCCGCAGACTGGCCTCAGGCGTGTCACATTGCGTTGCAATAAGCTCCTGCATGGCTTCATGAACCGGAAAGGATCTAGGCGGCTTTCGTGTCCCTGCCATAAGGGGATTCGTGGACCCAGAAACCTGCGGATCCTCCTGCGAGATGTTCAATCCTTGCAAAGCCTTAGAAATTAAAGAAGAAAGTTCTTCCCTGTGAAAAAGACGGAGCGCGGAAGGATCATCCACATCCCTACCCATCGGCTCCTCCGCATCCAATTCCATCACCTCACCTTCCTACAATGACTCTGAAAGAGTCAGAGACAAGGGGGGAGACTGAGGCAGGGTCCCCCTCATCCGCAAGTCTGTGTCGCTTCGCCGCCTGAGACTGCACTGGAGGAAACATTAGTAATAGTAGTAGTAGTAGTAGCAGCAGGAGAAGGCAGCAAAGGAACATTCAAATGCGCTGCTTGAGCAGGCTGAGAGCTCTGCAAGACAAAGGCACGGTGCATTATAAACTCTGGCGAAAATGAGCCCTGCACAAATCCTGCTGGCCCGGCCTGCACCGCGCAGTGGAGCGAAACCACGGCTTCTTCCAGTGCTCCCGACGCTCCAACAGCCACCGAACTCCCTTCAGACGCAGATGCGCCCTGAAACTTGGCTGACTCAACCGCGAGGGAAGAGGAGCTTGACCGTGCCTCCCCAGCGCGGGAAAACTCAAATTCACTGGCCGGCAGTAACGAATCTTCGGCCATCGCGTCTACACAGCCGGCGGAGCACAGCCCCGATGGTGCTCTGCGCTTCCCACAGCGCGAACACCGTTTAACAGACTCTGCCACCATTTTGTTTTGAACCGGAGAAAGCCCACCAAACAACCGACACTGTACCCAAAAAACCACCAGGGATTTTCCAAACCGCACCAGACACACGAAAACAAGAAACTTCTACTCACCCAAACATTTCCACCTAGCACAACAGCAGATAAGTTATGGATGGCAGTTGCAAGCTGTAAGCTGACCAGAAGGCACAGCACAGGGAGGCTCTGTTTAATTTTTTTTTTTTTTTAACTCGAAAGAAGAAAATGCAGAGTCCAAGAAAACCCCTCAATCAACTGGAAGGGAGGGTGGAGAAGGGACCTGGGGGGGCCCAGGTGTAGCTTCCAAAGCTGGCACCGCTCAGCCAGACACCCCTTTCTCTCTGAAGAAAACTAGTCTCAACAGAAGAAATGAAAATCCACAGAAATTCACCCGGCACAGCCAGAATCCAGGAGCTAGATGGATAGCGACGAACCCCTGCTGGGAGATAGAGCATACTGGATGTACAGGAGCAATGCCAGTCTATAAGACCACCTGTTAATCAGTTTCTCTATCTCCACCTGCTGGTTGATGTGAGCTATCCCACTAGTCTCTGGATTCATCTGCTGCTGTGCTAAGAAGAGGAGATGGGGATGAAACTGGCACTGGGGGGGGGGGGGGGGAGGGCTGAACCGGAGTGGATACAGAGGGAAACCTGCTCCCCAAGATAGAAGCAGGACCCCCAGCCGCCTGTAGATAAGCCTTGCACAAGGCTAAAACCAAATCAGGGTAAAAAAAAAACAAAACCCTGACAGCCCAATGTTTGTTTGTTTTATTTATTTATCCCCGCCCTTATCCAGGGCAAGTTATACAACTACATACAAAATATAAAATTACATACAAACAAGTCGCATCAACGACAGACATCTCTACAAACAATAAAACAGTCCAGACCAGCACCCTGCAATCAACAGTCTCCACTCTTCCTCATTTAAATAATCTCATACCCTGTATTTTATCTGACAAAACAAGTGTGCCAAAGCTGTGGACCCAGCAGAAACCTGCCAGTCTCCAATACAGGGGGGAAAGTCACTTGAGGCTGCAGACAAAATGGAGGCGTTTTCCACCAAAATCGTAGCAAAGCCCACCGAGAAAAACACCCACCGAGGCCTGTAGTGGCTGAGAAGCCTGAACCGCCTCAGCTGCTAAAGCAGGCAAGCCAGCAGCAGCTGTAAGGAGTCCCCAGCAGCAGCGGCTGAAAGGGAAACACTCTTTCCCTGACCGTCGGTGGCTGAGGGAATCCCTGTGTGGGCGGTGAGTGAAGCCCGGGCTTCCCCGCTGCTGGCACGCAAGGCACTCAAAGGGGATACCTAGATGTCAGAACCCAACACCAACGAGGATTCCCCTTCGCAGTGGCCAGCACCTCACATCTGGAGCACAGTGAGCACTTTTTCCCTTTAAAAGTTCTTATTCTGTAATACACAATCTAACTGAAAGAAAAGTGCCAGTTAACAACAAAAAAATCAAATTACAGTCAATTGAAGCCTCCCTTCAGACCGGCTCTGCCTCAGGTGTTTGGTTTTTTTTCTGTCAGAACAGACTCCACTGGTTGTCTAAGCCATATGTCTTGCCGGTATCTGTGACAAGGCTTACAGCTGTGGCACCTCTAGAAAAAGTTTGGGGAGGTAGAGGAAATGGGAGGATGGACTCAACTCGTGATCCATCAAGTGTGACCCGACCCCCCCAGGACCCCCGAAAGGGTCCCCCTCAAGCTCAGTCCAGCACCAGACGGGGACATGAAGGCCACTAAACAAATTCCGACAGCCCTACACTAACCAAGGGAAGACTGCAACAGCTTACCATACATGCTGGGAGACTGAAAACAGACTGGTTATATTAGGGGGAAACACAGCTACTTGTATTGTAGCCAAAAAGTTTTGTCTCATTCTCCACCTGCTGGTCATGGTGCGCTATTAAAGAAAATATGTTTTTTCCTTGAACTTATCAACGGAAGTTATTGATTTAAGTGCTAATGGTATCGAATTCCAATACTTTTTAGCGTTAACAGAGAAAATTGTGTGTCTTACATGTTTATGTACAATTTCTTTGTACGATGGAATTATAAGCAATTGCTTATTTATAGATCTTTTCTTCCTGCTGGATTCAATTCTGCTCAACTCTATAATTTGCTAACATCTATAGTTAAGTGATTGTATACAAGCTTCAAAACATTAAGTTCCTTATTCCAGACTTTTGCATGCCATCATACCTTTGTGGACTGGTGAGTCCATTACACACTCTGCTTGATTCTAAGCAACCTCATAGGAAGATTTTTCTTGATCTTTGTTTTGTTAAGAGCCTATTTGCACACTAATGCTGATTTGATAGCTTCAGAGCTTGATATATATTTTTTTTTAATAACCCCATAGCTACAGTCTGCTGGCATTTGTCAGCAGCAAGTGAAATCAGAGTAGAGCTACAATCTTGAGGGTGAGAAATTGAGCTCTATTAACAATGACTGCTAACTGGGAAAGCAATGTTACTTACCGTAACAGTTGTTATCCAGAGACAGCAGGCAGCTATTCTCACTAATGGGTGACGTGATCCAACAGAGCCCCGATGCGGACGCCTCACAAGCATTTTTACTTGAAGAAACTCGAAGTTTCGGGTCGCCCGCACCGCGCATGCGCGAGTGCCTTCCCGCTCAGACCAGGGCGCGTCTCCTCAGTTCAGATAGCTAGCAGAGAAGCCAACCAAGGGGAGGTGGGTGGGATGTGAGAATAGCTGCCTGCTGTCCCTGGATAACAACTGTTACGGTAAGTAACATTGCTTTATCCCAGGACAAGCAAGCAGGTATTCTCACTAATGGGGACCTCCAAGCTAACCACAATGAGATGGTGGGAGAGTTGGCAACTTAGGAGAATAAATTTTGTAATACTGTTTGGCCAAACTGTCCATCCCGTCTGGAGAAAGTATCCAGACAATAATGAGAAGTGAAGGTGTGAACCGAGGACCAAGTGGCAGCCTTACAAATCTCCTCAATCGATGTCGATTAGAGAATAACACGGGGAAAAAATCTGTCCCCGTCACTGCACCGTCCCCGGCCCACCATCCTCTGCACCGCCGTTCCCTTCACCGCCATCGCTTTCACCGCCCCGTCACCGCCACTGCCATCCCATTCACCGCCCCATCACCGTCCCCGCAATATCCATATAAGCCTCAGTACTGCGAAACACCATGAAGACAGAAGAGAGTCCTGCCACTACTACTACTGCACTGAGAATCTGTTTCAGTGCCTCTGCCCTGTAGTAAACACAGAACATAAAATAAATCAATTGACTTGTCCTCCCTTGCAATGATGTGTCCCCCATGTTCATCTATAGCTCAAATCAGGTCAATTGTGCACACTAAAAATGCAGGAGGATCTGGAACGTGAGCACAGGCAGGCAGTGATACAAAAATAGCAGACACCCGACCGATTGCAGTGTTCTGCCATCTCTCTCCCTCCATCTCACCTTAGATGTAGAGTATGCCGGCTTTCTTTTTCGCCCAGCTGCACGTGCGGGTGCTCATTTGTTCAATATTCTCCTCTGATGCAACCAGAAACAGGAAGTTGTAAGAGAGAAGATTTATCAACTCGAGCAGCCGCGCAAGCGCGGCTTTTTGAACGCATGCGGCTGGGCGAAAAAGAAAGCCGGCATACTCTACTTCATTGTTTTTCAACCTTTTTACACCCGTGAACCGGCAGAAATAAAAGAATTATTTTGTGGACCGGCAAACTACTAGGACTAAAATTTTAAAACCCTGTTTCTGCCCCATATCCGCAAGCTCGGTCACCTCAGTAACTATAGAAAAATAGACAAATATAGTGCAAAATATAGACAGCAGACATAAATTCTCAAAACTGACACATTTTGATCACTAAATTGAAAATAAAATCATTTTTCCTATCTTTGCTGTCTGGTGATTGATTTCATGAGTCTCTGGTTGCATTTCCTTCTGTCTGTGTATCCTTTCTTTCATTTCTTTCTTTCTGCACTCAGACCCAAGAATTGTCCCTTTCTATTCCCTCCCTCTTTCCTTAGTGCCCCCGGTGCCTCCTTCCCATATCTTTAGTGCCCCAGTGCCTCCTTCCCATGTCCTTAGTGCCCCTTTCTGTCTTTAGTGCCCCCAGTGCCTCCTTCCCTTGTCCCTTTCACTGCCTTCCACACTTTGTCCCACCCCCACCCCCGAATCCTGCCTGCCTACCTTTCTACCTAGCCAAAGCCAGCCTTCTGCCTCCCTGCCGCTCCCAAAAAAAAAAAAAAAAGCCTCCTTCCTTTTCCCCTGCTCTTACCGCCATGCTCATGCTGCAGATACTAAAGCCGACAGGAAGTCTTTCCGACTCAATTCTGAAGTCTCAGAGGACATTCTGGGCCAGCCAGGCAGCGATTGGCTGGCCAAGAATGTCCTCCCCGACGTCAGAATTAAGAGCAGGGGAAAAGGAAGGAGGCTTTTTTTTTTTTTTCGTGCGGACCAGCAGAAATTCAACCGGCGGTAAGGAGGAGGGAGGGAGATGGCGGGGACCGCGCGATCCTTGATTGCCTCACTGCGGGGACAAGCCCATTCACCGCTCAACGGTGCGGTGAACGGCCTTGTCCCCGTCCCGCAGAGGTCACTATTTTTTCTTCCCCGTTTTGGCGGGTTACCCGCAGCTAAACTCGGCTAGCCACGGGTAACCCGCCACCGTGTCATTCTCTAGTGTCGATCTGAGGAAGGCTACAGAGGCTGCCATTGCTCTGACCTTGTGGGCTATGACTTTACTGTGGAGGGGTAATCCAGCATGGGCATAGCAGAAGGAGATACAAGCCGCCATCCAGTTGGAGATGGTGCGCTTAAAGATGGGACGTCCCAACTTGTTCGGATCAAAGGAGATGAAAAGTTGAGGAGCAGTTCTGTGTGGCTTGGTGCATTCCAGGTAGAAAGCCAAAGCACATTTACAGTCCAGAGTATGAAGAGCTGATTCTCCAGGATGAGAATGAGGCTTTGGAAAAAGCACAGGGAGAACAATGGGTTAATTCAGATGAAATTCTGAGACCACTTTGGGGAGGAATTTTGGATGAGTGCGGAGGGCCACCTTGTCATGGTGGAATTCTGTGAAAGGTGGATCCTGCACCAATGCTTGAAGCTCACTAACTCGCCGAGCAGAGTTGAGGCCAATAAGGAACACCACTTTCTAAGTGAGATACTTTAGATGAGCCTTGTGGAGAGGTTCAAATGGAGGTTTCATAAGCTGAGAAAGAACAACATTGAGGTCCCAAACCACTGGAGGCGGTTTGAGGGGAGGATTGACATGGAAAAGTCCTTTCATGAATCTGGAAACCACCGGATGAGCAGAGAGGGGTTTCCCTTGAAGAGGCTGATGGAAAGCAACAATTGCACTAAGATGGACTCTTATCGATGTAGACTTGAGGCCAGAAAGAGAGATGTGCAAGAGATAATCCAAAACTGAAGACAAGGAGGAGTGTTGTGGCTAATGATGATGAGAAAAACACCAAGCCGAGAATCTAGTCCACTTCTGGTGGTAGCATTGTCTAGTAGCAGGCATCCTTGAAGCTTCCAGGACCTCTATCACAGGTTGAGAAAACTGGAGAGGGGTTATGTTGAGAGGAACCAAGCTGTCAGGTGTAGAGACTGCAGGTTGAGATGAAGTAGAGATCCCTGCTGCTGCGTAAGTAGTGATGGAAACACTGGTAGAGGGAAGGGCTCCCTACTGCTGAGTTGAAGTAGAAGGGATTACCAAGGTTGTCTGGGCCTCCGTGGAGCGATCAGGATCATGGTGGCATGGTCTGACTTGAGTTTGACTAGAGTCTTCTGGATGAGAGGAAATGGAGGAAACGCATATAGGAAGAGATTCATCCAATCCAGAAGAAAAGCATCTGCCTCGAGGCGGTGAGGAGTGTAGATCCTGGAGCAGAACTGAGGCAGTTTGAAGTTGTGGGGGTCTACAAAGAGGTCGATCTGAGGAGTTCCCCACTGAGAGAAGATGTGATGGAGGGGCGTTGAGTGGAGGGTCCACTCGTGAGGTTGCAGCAGACGACTCAAGTTGTCCGCCAAGGCATTGTCCGCCCCCTGAATGTAGACGGCTTTGAGGAAGGTGTTGTGGCGAATCACCCAATCCCAAACTTTCAGAGCTTCCTGACAGAGGGAGGCCGGTCCCGTGCCCCCTGCTTGTTGATATAATACATGGCGACTTGGTTGTCCGTGCGGATGAGGACCACCTCATCTTGAAGCAGGTGCTGGAAGGTATTGAGAGTTCCAGGAGATTTGATGTGGCACTGGCAGTTTGTGCTGGTCCAATGACCCCGAGTTCGTAGGCCGTCCAGATGAGCTCCCCAAGCATAAGTGGACGAGTCGGTCGTGAGGACTTTCTGATGGGAGGGTGAGTTTGGAACAGCAAACCTCTGGATAGATTGGAGGATAGCATCCACCAGCAAAGAGACTGTTGCAGAGCAGGAGTGAACCGGATGTGTTGGGACAGAGGGTCGGATATCTGCGTCCACTGAGATGCCAGGGTCCACTGGGGAATTCAGAGGTGAAGTCTGGCAAAAGGAGTCACGTGAACTGAAGAGGCCATGTGGCCCAGGAGAACCATCATGTGTCTCGCCGAGATGGACGGGCAAGAGGATACCAAGTGGCAAAGATGGAGGAGAGCTTCCAGACATTGGGGAGGGAGGAACGCTCTGAGTTGGGTAGTATCCAGAACAGCTCCGATGAAGGGAAGAGTCTGGGAAGGTTGTAGATGGGATTTAGGAAAGTTTTTCTCGAATCACAGATGTTGTAGCAACCAAATCGTCTTCTGGGTCAAAAGGACGACTCCCTGACACGTAGAATCCTTGATGAGCCAGTCGTCCAGGTAGGGGAATATCTGGAGGCTGTAGTTCCTGAGTTTAGCGGCCACCACTACCAGGCACTTGGTGAAGACTCGGGGTGACATGGTCATGCTGAAGGGAAGCACTCATTATTGGAGATGAAGATGTCCCACCCTGAATCTGAGGTATTGGCGGGAGGCCGGATGAATGGGAATGTGGGTGTAGGCCTCATTGAGATCCAGAGAGCATAACCAGTCGTTCTGCTTGAGGAGGGGGTACAGGGATGCCAGGGTCAACATGCGAAACTTCTTTTTGACCAGAAACTTGTTGAGCACCCTGAGGTTCAAAATGGGTCGCAGATCGCCCGTTTTCTTCGGAACAAGGAAGTACCGGGAGTAAAATGCCTTGTTCTGTTGAGACACAGGAATCGGCTTGACGGCTCTGAGCTGTAAAAGAGCCTGAGCTTCCTGAAGAAGATGGGCGGTCTGGGTCAAGTTGGAAGGATACTCTCTTGGAGGATGTTCCAGGGGTACTAGATCGAACTGGAGAGAGTATCCTTCTCTGATGATAGAAAGGACCCAGAGGTCGGTGGTAATAGTCGTTCATCGGTGGTAAAAGTGATGGAGACGACCTCCAATTGGTAGAGCAGCTGAGAATGGCAGGACGACTGAAGTTACGTTCTCTATGAGACAGTCAGAAGGGCTGAGGAGCCTTAGGGACAGAGGATGGCTGAGGCTTCTGCTGCTGTTTTTGGGAATGCTGCCGCTTCACAGGCTGTCGGATGGGGGGAGCCTGTTTAGGTGGGTAACGCCGCTGGTATATTAACGGTGGGCGTGCAGCACGAGGAGGAGCAGGCTTAGGCTTCGGACGCAGGATGGATTGGAAGGATTTCTCGTGATCCGAGAGCTTCTTGTTCACCGCCTCGATGGATTCATCAAAGAGGTCGGTACCAGCGCATGGAACATTGGCGAGCCTCTCCTGGAGATTAGGGTCCATATCGATGGTCCTGAGCCATGCCAGCCAGTACATAGCCACTGCACACGCTGTAGCCCGAGCCGAGAGCTCAAAGGCATCGTAGGATGACTGCATCAGGTGTAACCGGAGCTGGGACAGCGAGGCCAGAACCTCCTGGTACTCGGATTGTGCCCTAGGGTCCACATAGGGCGAGAACTTCTGGAGTACCGACAGGAAGAACTCAAAATATGTGACAAAATGGAAGTTGTAGTTCAGAACCCTGGATGTCATCATGGAGTTCTGATAAATCCTCCTGCCAAATCGGTCCATGGTCTTGCCCTCTCTACCAGGTGGGATGGCAGCGTAGACCTGGGAGGGGTGAGACCGCTTCAGTGAGGACTCCACCAAGAGGGATTGATGGGAGAGTTGGGAACCATCGAATCTCTTAAGGTGCACCGTGCGGTACCTGGTATCCAGTTTGCCCGGTACAGCGGGGATGGAATAAGATGTTTTGAGGCATCGCATAAAGGTCTGATCCAGCAACTTAAGAAGAGGAAGTTTGAGGGATTCTGCAGGTGGTTGAGGGAGGTGCATAGTCTCCAGGTATTCCTTGGAGAATTTGGAACCTGTGTCCAGGTGGATGTCCAGGTCGTCTGCCATTTGTTGAAGGAACGAGGAGAATGACAGCAGATCAGCCGAAGCCGGGCCTTGAGATGGGCTCGAGGACGTCGAGGCCTCGGGATCCAATGAGGACGGGGATCGTGGTGGTGATAAAGACCCCATCATGACCTCGAGCTCCGGCATCGGAGGAGGTGAAGTAGCCGGTGGAAAATACTCGAGGAAAGGCTGCTTCCGATGAGGCGAGGCATGCCTGGACGAGTGCCTCGATCAATGTGAACCGTGTTTGGATATCGGTCTCGATGAATGAGGTGATTGGATCTTCGCTGAGGCCCCTAGGTAGTGGATGGGGCTGGAAGCGGTTGATCGAAGCACAGGTGGATGGCTAGAATCACCCCGGGGTACTCGTAGGGACTCGAGCCCCTGCATCGGGTGGATCGGCTCCAATGGTGGCACTCGCAACGACTCTGCTCCTTGCATTGAGTGGATGGGTTCCAATGGAGGCACTCGCAAAGACTCTGCTCCTTCCATCAAGTGAATCGGTTCCAATGGAGGCATGGGCAAAGACTCTGCTCCTTGCGATGTATGCACCAAAGCCAGACCAGACACTCACAGAGACTCTGCTCCCTGTATTGAGTGTGTGTATCGCTGAGGCACTGGAGGTGGCTCGACCTCGCGGGAGGCCTCCCCGTGCCCAGGCTGGATTTGAGAGAGAAGCTTAGGCCCAATGGTAGTGAAGAGCTCAATGAATTGCTTTTCTAACAAGGTCTGGAACGAGGCCGGCAAGGATGGATCCGCATCTGCAATGGGACCGCTTGCACAGGCCTCACGTTCTTTGGGGGTAGTGCGAGTGCTTGGGCCTAGAAGCCTTGGGCACTTTTAGCACTACCGGTGGAATAGGCTGCTGTGCTACCTGATCTGAAGAGACTGAGGAAGGCATCGCAGCAGGCGCTGGAGTCAGGGCCGGCACGAACGATGCAGGCTTGATGAGACTTGGCGCCGCAGAGGTGGAAGGCTGAGGAGCATCAGATGAAGTCGAAGGTGAGGGGCCTTTCGATAACGATTGCTCCATCGAGGACTCCATGCTGAACAGCGACTCCCACAAGACACAATGGCGCTTGAAAGCACATGCGGTGAGTATGGAGCAAGGCCAGCATGATTTCAGAAGGTGTTCAAGCCCGAGACACCGAGCGCAGCGTCGATGAGGGTCCGTGAGCGAAATCGCGCGCTGACACTTGGCACACTTTTTAAAACCGGTGATAGGCCGGGACATAGGCCGGAAAAGCTCCGCCGCAAGATCAAAGCAGCGGGGCTGTGGCCACATGGCCTGCCCGGTCGGACGGATGGAATTTTTTTTTTTTTTTAAAACAATAAAAGAATGACGAAAATCAGCAATTGAGAGAAAAAGAACCCAAAACCACGGACTTTAGAAGGCACAAGTGAAAAATCTTCACGCAGAGAGTCGAAGACGGACTTCTCGGCTCCGCGGAAAAGTAAGAACTGAGGAGACACGCCCTGGTCTGGGCGGGAAGGCACTCACGCATGCGCGGTGCGGGGATTCGAAACTTCGAATTTCATCAAGCAAAAATGCTTGCGAGGCGTCCGCATCGGGGCTCCGTTGGATCACGTCACCCATTAGTGAGAATACCTGCCTGCTTGTACTGGGATAAGAATGTTTACAGCTCTGCAGCCAATGGAGTTACAGATAGTGCTATCTTTCCTATTTCCTGGTCTTGATATAACAACTAGGCCTGGAGTTTGAGCAAGAGGGAGTGCATACATGGGCTCATGACGAAGTCGTCAGTTGCAGGAATCTATATTTGGCACTTTCCTCTTAAATCTGTTTCACTCTGGAGGTTTGTGAGAAGAGTGTGTCCAGACTCAGCAGTAGATTGGAGAGGGTGTAGGGCTGCAATTTAGAAATTCCTGTGTAGGCACTGGAAAGATTTCTCTGGGCTAAGGGAACGCTCTAGTACATAGGCAATGTTAGTGTGACATCACTACTGGGGAATGTACCTGCATTCCCTCTGCTCATCTGTAGAGAATGGAACAAAAACCCCAAGGGTGGTAGAATTTTATAGTCTATTTTATAGAAACTAATTCCCTTACCAAAGTGAACAAAGCAAGATACAGTACCTTGGTACCTTGGATTACGAGCATAATCCGTTCCAGGAGCATGCTTGTAATCCAAAATGCTCGTTTATCAAAGCGAGTTTCCCCATAGGAAATAATGGAAACTCGCTTTGATAGGTTCCCCTCATCCCTCCCCCCGAGAACTGGCATTGCTCCCCCCGAAGGCCCCCCCCCTTACCGTCACCTGGGCACAGTCACCAGCATGTCCTGTTCTTGGTGCTTGTGCCCGAAGATCGGCCTTCTCTTCTGCTGGGCCTTGAGCATGCGCAGATGCTCAAAGCCCAGCAGAAGAGGAGGCCGATCTTCGGGCACTGGCACCAAGCACAGGACATGCCGGTGCCCAGGGAAGAAGCGGCGGGGGGAGGGGGGATTGCCCAATCGCGTCGGGTGGAGGTGCTGGATCGCGTAGGGTGGGGGTGCCAGATCGCGTTGGGGGGGGCCCTCGTAAATCGAGCCTCGCTCGGTTTCCGAGGCGCCGATTTTGCAAATGTTTTGCTTATCTTGCAAAACACTCACAAACCGGTGCACTCGTAAACCGAGGTACCACTGTAGTTAATATTAAGTACAACTTTTTTTCTTTTTAACTCTAATGCGCCATTTTTCCAGTATAGCTTACCAATATCATGCCTAGGAGCACCTTGTTCCCGGGATCCTCCTTTAGTACACATAGAAAAAAAATAAAAAACAAAAAAGTCAGCAGGTGTACACAAATCTATTTGATCCACACTGTCCCAAACTATCCCCCCAAATCAGCATTTAAATAAGCATAGGCCAGTGTTGGTACATGTGCTCAGAAGGCATATTACTTTCCTTTCAGTATCAGGAGGAACCTAACCACCAAACTTTGCTACTACAGCTTTAGTAGTTTGAGTCTCCATCTGCTGTCAGGTGGGCACGACCCACTTGTCTGGACTGGTTTGGAAGCTGATGAGGAATCCGCATTTAAATAAGCATAGGCCAGTGTTGGTGCATGTGCTCAGAAGGCATATTACTTTCCTTCCAGTTATCAGGAGGAACCAAACCACCACACTTTACTACTAAAAACACTTTCAGAACACTGTATTCCACATCTTTTTCCAGTGGCATATGCATTTTATCTAGCAACTTTTGAGTGGTAACAAACCACCCTACCATATATACAAATATTTACTAGCTAGGAAATGCCATTGCAAAATAGTTGATTTTGTAAGTCATGCTGACACTAACCATATAGATGGTATATTCATGATTTCCCCACTTTGACAAGATATCGAAAGATACATCTCACAGATTATCACAAATGCCATATTTATACCTTGTAAGACCATGTCAAAAGGCCCCAGTTTCTATAAATCTTGGCTTAAATTCTCTTAAATTTAGCATATTGTTTGAACTTCTTAAATCCACTGTGTTTTTGTGAACTATTTTTGTTTTAAACACATCAGATAACATTCACCCATCTGTATATGCAGGGCTGGTTTTAAATATCTGTACATCCCTGTCCACACCAGTAATCATTGTTATCTTTCATTTAAATGAGTACTTACACACTCAATAAACATCTGGTTCAGATCCATGCATTTGTCACAAAAATGTCAATATTTTAAAATAAAAGCCTGCATATGTCCAACACTGGTCTTAACCAAACCATTTTTAATCATGTGTACACATGCCAAACCCTTTCCAATAATTCATGAGAAGAATTTAACTCTTAAAACATGATGTGCTCATGTAGCTTTAAATATATGTAAAAAATAAAAATCAACCTTTTGTAAGTTCAACCATGATATACCAAATAACTAGATGTTCTGAGACTCTCAAAACTTTGTTTATTTTCCATCCTGGCTGATGCCAGCAACATACTAGTGTCTGACCCTTTGTTCTGTAACAGCATGCAACTCATCAACTTCCCACCCAAGGAGCAAATATATTTTTATTTAATTGCAAAATGGCAACCCAAAACACTCTTTGGAAATATTGCAACACAGCTCTGTTGGGTTTGCTAACAAAATTAGAGGCCAAAGATTTCTCCATAGCATCAACTCAGAAATAAACTTCCCCTTTATGCAGGCTAGAGCATGAGCTCCTTTTGTTTACATTACCATTTTATCATTGATCATTTAGTTTTCTTTCCCCTAATTCCATAAGAATACA
This sequence comes from Geotrypetes seraphini, assembly GCF_902459505.1. Classification (NCBI taxonomy): domain Eukaryota; kingdom Metazoa; phylum Chordata; class Amphibia; order Gymnophiona; family Dermophiidae; genus Geotrypetes; species Geotrypetes seraphini. The sequence continues at coordinate 103,004,870 of NC_047088.1, read as the reverse complement.
TGAAACATGGGTTTGACAAAAATAAAAAGCTTGTTTTTTTTTTTTTTGAGTTTTTAAAACTCTTGCACTTACCACCGAATTTACTGAAGCCAACACGGTCACCACCACTGAGGAGATAAGTTAGAAGACATTGAAGCTGCTTTCCACTTCCAAGTGACACCTATTGTTTATATTAATTTCTCTTTAAACATGTCACACCAAACACTCTTAGATACTGAAGAACTTGCCTTCCCGCAGAGCTACACTTCTTCACCTCTCCCCTTGTATACATCCTTAAATACATAGCAACTTTAATGTACGCGACACAAAGTATAGCCAAGTCTTGTGCTAGAAACGAGGTAATTTTCTTCACCACATTACAGGGATACATCTCTTGAGGAGTCTGTTCTTTCATCTTGCCCTTTACTGATTTCTTTCACTGGTTTTGGTTTCCAAGAGCTGTACTTGCAGTTTGAAAAACCCTGTTTAAATTATGAGCACCACCTCTGCATGCTCTGCAGTTTCAGCTTCTGAGGTATACATATGAAAGCAGACACAGAACTTGCTTTGAAAGCATAAGGAAACATCAAAGCATTAATATGTTTCAGCACTTTGTTTTGTTTACCCCACTCCTATAGCTAGGCTTGGAGCTGGCTAACACTGTAATGCACTGTTGTCTTTAACTAAGACCGAAGGTGGAGTATTGATACAAGTTCATTCACTTTCAAACCTGAAGCACATAAAATGCAGAATTTGTTAACACATTAGCAGCAATAACAGATAAAAAAAATTGCATTAAGTTTTTTAATCATATCCCTCCCCAAAAACTATTACTTACCTGTCCCTGTAGAACACCCTCACCTTTAGCCCATGCCTATTACTACACCCAAGAGACTTCCAACACTACTTCTGGATACTTCTGAATATTCAGCAGAACAGAGATGAACCCAGTGCTCCTCCAGCAAGCAGTCCCCAATCTGGTGTCAAATTAGTTTCCATGGCAATAAATCAACCAGTGTCAGAATAAGGTACCAACCTACAAGCAGAGATAGCTCTGTGTATAAAGCATTCTCCGAGAACAGTGAGCCCAGTATGAAAACCCCTCTGTTACTGTCTTTTCACCCATCCCAAATCCAACATTTGTCTTCATCTACTGGAAAAACAGCATTGAATGTGAACTAGACCAGTCAAAGCAACTTTCATCTGTACAGTTCAGTGATAATTACTGGAACAAAAGTGATATACCAAATACCCCCATAACAGCACAGACTCCAGACCATTTGGATAAGAGTCCACTGTTTTTAAAGTTCACTTGCTAGCCCCAGTACAAGTTCATTATCTTAAAAGATCTGGCATTTTCACTGACAGAATAGTAAAAGGAGACACAAAGTTACACGTACCATGCCTATTGGTTAGTCTCTGAACAGTAAGTTCAAACATGTTTCCCCCCCCCATTCATAATGAGTAACAGTTGCACAGCTGACGGTGCCATTATACTTTATGATATACCAGTGCTCATTTTGCATCAATTCCACCATGGGGGTTTTAATTCTTGAAAGCTAATTACATACCTTTAATTAATATGGGATCAACCACACTTCTTTGTTGATCCTATTTCTGTGTGATATAGACATTCCAAACTCAAAATTCACATCTGACCATACTAACCCTGCTCATAATACCATTTCAGTATTACCAGTTATATTTGTTCAATAAGATGAGAACCAACCAGCCTTCCCTTTCATATATTATTCCTTTTGTATGTTTCATGTTGTTTCAGAAGTCAAAAATGTCCCTGTCCACTAAGAAATCTCTATGCAGAATCATAATATAAACTTGAAACAAATTTGCTTCCATCTGCAGAAAGAGTCCAGACACCTACCCCATGCTGCCGCCGCCGCCGCTGCTGCTGCTGCTGCTGCCGCCTCTCCCGCCACGGCCCCCACCACTGCCTCTCCCGCCACGATCAAAGCCACTGCCACCACGGCCCCCAAAGCTGCCTCGGCCCCGGCTTCTGTTGTCTTGCTGCCCTCCATAACCACCCTGGTCCTGGCCACCATATCCTCCAGAGCCTCCGCTATTACTGCCACCACCACCACTGCTGCTGCTCATAGAAGACTGGTCCTGACCGTATCCTCCAGCTGTATACGTATTACATGTAACAGAGAAAAGAAAAACAATTTACTGAGAACAAACCTTGTCATATAATATCCACGTCTTTTCTACATTCAGTTTAATGACCAACCACCACTAAACATACTATGAATATGAAAAAAGTTTCAAATGTACAGCAAACATGTACTCTCCCAACTCATCACCACTTTTTCAAGAAGCACAGAAACCTTACCTCCTCCATAGTTAGACTGTTGTCCATAGGACTGTTGCTGATTACCATAGCTAGGTTGCTGCCCATAAGACTGCTGCTGTTGGCTGCTGTAGCTGGACTGCTGGCTATAGCCCCCACTCTGAGGCTGTCCATAGCTAGAAGACTGGGAGCTGCTTCCGTAATTGCTGACAGAAAAAGTAATACACCATAAAAATCCCTTGGAAGAATAGTAGCAGGTTACAACAGACTATTTATTATGTCATGGGGATTCTACACATTAGGAATTTATCAGATATACCATTTTATTGAAACTGTCATTCAAAATGGTTTGCAAAGGGCAAAAAGAGTAGGAAGGAAGTAGGTCTATTTCAAACAGTTAAAGAAAGAGAGACGGTAAATTAGTTGGAATCTGCTGATTCTCTTTCCTTCAATCCATTCAGTCAGTCCATTCAGACCAGTCTAGATGTGTGGGTATGCTTGCAGGTGGAGACTTAAAATGACAATTTGTGACATATACAGTACATATCTTGTGTAGCCTTAGCCAGCCAGTGACAAAGTTCAAAAATGCATGGGACAAAGGGTCCCTAAAAAGAAAAAGGATAGTATTGAAACAAAAATTTGAGAGATTAATAGCACAGGGGTGGTGCTTAAATGGCAATTCCAGCAGTGGGACAGTGTAGCCCAGAGGTGTCAAACTCAATCACATAAGGGACTGAAATCTAAAACTTAGGCTAAGTCGTGGGCCAAATTTTTTATTAAGATATATTTGCCGGCGTATAGGACGACTGGGCGTATAAGACGACCCCCCAACTTTTAGTTAAAAAATAGAGTTTTGTGTTATACTCGCCGTATAAGACTACCCCTTCTTCCGCACACCTTCTCTACCGCCCCGGGTGCAGCACAGCCGGCCAGGTTCCCTTACTTTTGTGGCACTTCCCCGACCAACCGACAACAGCCCCGGTCCGACAAACCTCCCTGCCCTTAACCGCGAATCTAAATTACCTTCTTACAGCTGCTGTAAGAAGGTATTTAGATTCGCGGCTACAGGGCAGGGAGGATTGTCGGACCCGGGCTGTTATCGGTCGGTCGGGGAAGTGCCACAAAAGTAAGGGAACCTGGCCGGCTGTGCTGCAACCGGGGCGGGGCGGCCGCCCCTCTCTCTTGGTAGCCACTCGAACCGCGAGGCTACTCTCCTTCTCCTTACCTGCCATGCCTGCAGCACAGAGCCGAACGGAAGTCTTCCCGACGTCAGCGCTGACGTCGGAGGGAGGGAGGGCTTTGTTTAAGCTTTGTTTAAGCCCTCCCTCCCCTCCGACGTCAGCGCTGACGTCGGGAAGACTTCCGTTCGGCTCTGTGCTGCAAGCAGAGAAGGTAGGGAGAAGAAGAGCCGCGCGACTGAGTACATCCAGCCCCGCAAGTAAGGGCATGTAAACTGTACCCGGCGTATAAGACGACCCCCGACTTTGGGGAGGATTTTAAGGTACTGAAAAGTCGTCTTATACGCCGGCAAATACGGTACTTATGGGTCCTTTTATTAAGGTACGCTAACCAATTTAGTGCGCGTTAAATGCACATCTTAATACAAGTACCCCTTAGTCTTAGTAGAAGTATAAGGTTACAACACCGGTCTGGCAGGATACATATTTCAAATCTCAAAACAGAAAATAAAATTATTTTTTCTACTGTTTGTTGTCTGGTCATTATTCAAATCATGTTATTGGGCAGATCAATTTTGCTGCTGTATTTTGTAAAAGCTGTATATCAAATTACAATAATCCAAGTGTGTTAATATCAAGGATTGTACTATTAGTTGAAGACAGCAGTCAGTCAAAATATGATTTAATTCTTCTCAATTTCCAGAGAACTTTGAACACCTTATTTGACACTCGTTTCACTTGATGTTCAAAAGATAGTATATTGTCAATTTTGACTCCTAGGATTTTTAATTAATTTTCTGATTTGTAGGGAATACCTAACAAGTTCCTTACTAGTTAATTGACTAAAATTACTATCAGCATAACTTTGTTTATTTCCTTATTAAATTTTAATTTAATTTGACATGCCCAGTTCTCCATTATTGTTAATCCTTTGCAAGTTCTATTGGTTACTTGGGCAATATCACCTTTAAAAGGTTTATAAAACACTAGTCTTATAGCCCGTTACATTAACGGGTGCTAGAATATATGCGTGTGTGTGTCTCTCTATTTCTTTCTCTCTCTCTCTCCTTAGCCGTTTTCTTTCTTTCTGTCTTTCTTTTTCCTTGGCTGTCCATCACCACCCTTTGCCTGCTCCCCCTGTCCATTCTCCCTTCCTTTTACCGCCCCTGTGTCCACCACCACCCCTTCACAGGTCTCCTTATGCAGCAGCAGCCCTTATCCCTTTGTTTTACCTCCCCCCTGTCCAGCAGCACCTTCCTTCTCTCCCTGTCCAACATTAGGCCTCCGTTCATTTTTCTTCACCCCCCCCCCCTGTCCATCAGCACCTCTTTCCTTCTCCCCCTGTCCAGCAGTAGACGTCCCTTCCTTTTTCTCCCCCTCTCCTCCTTCTTATCCCTATGATACACTTACCTTGCTCTGCCCGTGATCAGAGGCTCCCGACAGCTGCCCAGTTGCACCTATTGGAAAAGTTCCCTCTGCGGCATCCCGCAGTCCCGCACCTGCCCCTGTGTCTTTCTTCTTGTCTTTCTGTGTCCCTTCCTCCGTCTGTCTGTCCAAAGCAGCATTTCCTCCCCCCACACCAGTTCCCTGTGCACCTGCCCCTGTGTCTTTCTTCTTGTCTTTCTGTGTCCCTTCCTCCCTCTGTCTGTCTGCCAAAGCAGCATTCACTCCCCCCACACCAGTTCCCTGTGCACCTGCCCCTGTGTCTTTCTTCCTCCCTCTGTTTGTCTGTGCAAAGCTGCATTCCCTCCCCCTTCCATTTCCCTCCCCCCACACCAGTTCCCTGTGCCTGCATTAGCGTTTCATCTACCCTCTTTCCCTTCCCACAGTCGCGACTACAAACGCGGGCCCGAGTCCTTTGCCGCCCCCCCCCCCCTTCCCTTCCCGTGGGCCCGACTACACATGGCGATTCAAGCAGCGTGTGCAGCACTCTTCACACGCTGCTTTGGGTCCTTCTACTGCCCTGATTTGCTCCGGACGTGCCAGAGTAAATCAGGGCAGTAGAAGGGCCCAAAGCAGCGTGTGAAGAGTGCTGCACACGCTGCTTGAATCGCCAGTCGGGCCCGCGGTAAGGGAAGGGGGGGGGGGGGCGGCGACAAATGAGTCGGGTCCCGGACAGCGGAAAGTTGCTGGGCTCCTCGGTGGGGGCGCTGAGTGGCCACGATCCCTCTCCTCCCAGACACCCCCTCCCCCCCGGAGGAACGGAGATCGATTTGCCGCCATTTTGAAGATCGTTCTGCCCTGCTCCTTGCCCTAGTATATTTTTAAGTTGAAAGACATGGCGGCGGCGGCTCCTCTCAAGATCCCCGACTGCATTGGACTTCCGACGCAGGTGGGGATCCTGAGAGGAGCCACTGCCTAGTCTTTCAACTTAAAAATATAGTAAGGCAAGGAGCAGGGCAGAGCGAAGAACATTGATTCCCATAAGATCATCCGCTTCGGGGGAGACAGCTGCCGCGTCCGACATTAGCCTCGGGGGAGGAGAGAGGACTTCAGGCAAGGAGCAGGGCAGATCAAAAAACAGCACGGGCCGACAGCCGCCGTGTCCGACATCCATCTCGGGGGAGGAGAGAGAGTGTTTCGGGCGCATGCGCACTCCTATCTGAGATGCTGTACATCTCACGGAAAATGGACGCACACGATGGAACTGCGCATGCGCGGCCTAGCGTTTTATTATATTAGATAATATCATCTGCAAATATAAATGGGTTGAAGCCAAAAGAATTCAGTTTAAAGCCCAGTGTTCCTCCAGTTTGTCCGCCAGCTTCCGGGACGTTTTCTGAAGCTCCACCACCTACTAGGCCTGTGCATGTGTCCTCCTGATCGGACACCCGCTGTTCAACCTCCGTCAGATGCCAGCTGTGGGAATCAAACTTTTCGTGCATCTCATCCACAGCCGATTGTATTTTATTGAATCTATCAGCCAGCGCCGCCGACACGGACCGCGTGATGTCAGTAACCCAGTCCCCAGCTAGGATCGTCAAAGTGGCCGGTTCCGCTGCCATCTTAAGAGGGGTTAGTAGGAGGTTTATCCCGGGCGCTGCGGGAAGTTTTTATGGGCATACCCAACTCCGAAGCCGATCTGTAAAGGCGCTGCTAGGAAGCAGAGGGTCCACCCCGGCAAAAAAGCTGTGCAATACTCCGTAGGATGCAGAAGAGGCAGGTAAAATCGCTGATTTTCTTTTCATGGGGCAGGAGCTCTTCTCACACACGTCTAGCTAGGCAGGCTGCATCACGTGACCCCCCCCAAAGCCCAGTGTTAAGATAGGCGATAATGGTGAGCCTTGACGAACTCCAGATGGAATTCAAGCCAATGAAATAATTTGATTTGTCTTTACCTATGAACAGTTTTTAAGAAAACCTTGTAGCTTAGGCCAGACACTTCAACAAGGATCGAAAGCGGCCATTCAGCAAGGATCGAAAGCTGGCCAACAATCTACCCAGCGCTCACCGCAGGGTACAGGCCCGTACTCACTCCAGCGTTGACTCACTCCTGGTAGCGTGCGACCACAACTCCCAGCAGTGGCTCCAGCCCCATTGTCGTCTCACTCCTCCCTTTTCCGGCTGATGCGACGCTGATGGGTAATAAAAATGTCTGCTGCTCACTGCAGGATCGAAAGCTGGCCGCCAATCTGTCGGTAACTCCAGTGTCAATTCACTCACGATAGCATGCAACCGCAACTCCCAGCAGTGGTTCCAGCAGGCCAGCTTCAGTGCAAATCGCTAATTGTAAGGCGGGCCAAATTTTATGACACCGTGAGCCAGATTTTGACATGTGTGGTGTAGCCAATGTGGGACAGACTTTTATGATCTGCGTCCTGTATGTGGTAAGACAAATTAGGATGGGCTGAACTAGGTTTTGACGGCACCTCGGTAGCTGAAGTAGAGCCAGTGCAGGGCAAACTTTTTACAGTCTGAGCCCTGAAAATGACATGGATGGATTAGGAGCAAGTAAGTGTATTTTATACCACATTCATTGTCTCAAGTACAGGTCTTGCACATCTCGGGAAAGGGGGTGGGGGACATCTTATAGGAAACTTAGCAAGTAAAATGCAATATACTGGATTGTTGGTTCAGCATTGCCTTGATAAACAATGTCCCTGTGATTGTTAGGCAGATTGGATGGATCACACAAGTCTTATCTGCTGTTATTTACTGTATATACGCGAATACACTCCTCCCTCCGTATTCACAGGAGTTAGGGGCAGAGCCGGCCCGCGAATATGGAAAATTCACGAATAACTTTTGGGCCAACTCTGACCCAACCACACCTCCCTCCCGGACCTTATGGTGAAGGAGAGCCTGCGGACTGGCAGACACAGCTCCAGTTGCCCCTGCACCTCTGCACTACAACCTGCTGGTCATCCTCTTCCTGGGAATTTCAGCTTTTGCGGTGAACTGAACGTGCAGTTGGAGATCTGCAACACCATTCGCCACATCATGCTGCATGCTGACCTCCTGGCCATGCACAGACCTTACCTGGTGGTCTAGCGGGAACGCGGAACAGGAGCGATCTTTCTACAACTCCTGCCCCCTGCAGAGCCGTCATAAAAATAGCTGCTATGAGTTCACGTTGTAGTGCAGCAGCCGTTTTGATGACGGCTTTGAACGGGGCATAGGAAGATCGCTCCTGCCCCGCGTCACTAGACCACCAGGTAAGGTCCGTGCACGGCCAGGCAGTCAAGCATGCAGCATGATGTGACGAATGGCGGTGCAGACCTCCACCTGCACGTTCAGCTCACCTCAGAAGCTGAAATTGCCCAGGAAGAGGATGACCAACAGGTTGTAGTGCAGGGGCAACTGGAGCTGCGTCTGCCGGTCCGCAAGCTCTCCTTCACCATCACGGGCTAGCTCGCTTTGGGCTTAAGGTTCAGAGCTATGGCAGATGGGTACAGTGCTGGGGTGAGGATCAAGGCACCATCTCCTACGGATCCTCCTGTAACTCTGATCGCTGCCCGAGCTCTCTGGCTACTTGTCCGTGTAGGAAGATTGCTCCCTGTAAGGTCTGGAGAGGTCGGGGACAGAGCAATTCACTAGGGGGAGTCCCGAACCAAAAAACCACAAATAACCAAATCAGCAGATACTGAAACCGCGAATAAGGTGGGAGGTGTGTATAAATAAATTTTAGGGCCCATCTCAGTTTATATTCAGGTCAGCGCCCACACACCCTCCCCCCAGACTTGTTGCAGGCTTCCCCTGGGCCTGCCGCAAGCCATGGTGGTCTACTGGTGGGCTAAGACAGGAAGGATCCCTCCCACCTCTGGTCTCAATTGTCTCACACATCACACCTCCCTCCTGCCTCCCAGACTTTAAAAATAAAAAAAAACCTACCTTTAAAGCCCTGGTGGGTTCAGCGGTGAACCAGGGCAGGAGCGATCTTCCTACTCTCCTGCCCTATGCACAGCCACTATCTGAATGGCTGCCGCGAGTTCTCTGGACCACCAGGGCTTTAAAGGTAGTTCTGCTAGTGGGGCCTCAAAAACTTCACAGGTCAGAAACTGCAGCACTTCCAGATGTATTCCCAAAGCTCTATCTTGTTATCAATCATCTGAAGCATACCAGAACTGCTACCCTGTACTTTCAAGGAAGTCGATCCCTTGTTCAAACCATCTTGCAAAAATTCCAAAGTCTTCATATTCTTGTGATCTATCATCCTGACCTGCCATCTCACGACACCACACTTCAAAAATCTGCTACTCTTAACGTATGCTAAGGAGAAATTAGGTTCTTACCTGCTAATTTACTTTCTTTTAGCCTCTCCAGACCAGCATAAGGTTAATCTTACAAGTGGGTATATATCTCATCATGACCAGAAGGTGGAGACTGAGACAAAACTTTGGAACTGTACATATCACGTGACCCCTCCCTAATTCCGGAACTTGAGAGGCGAGGAGGATGGCAGTTTGAGTGCAGAGCTCCTCTCCCTGGACATTCTCACTAAAGATTTTATAACTATTTAATCCCTTCAGTTTAACTAAAGTGATTTCAGATGGCTTCAAGAAAACAACTTACATTGGACACTGTATTTGCTACAGATGGGAAAAGTAAAAGACCAAAACCAAACCCTGTAACACCATCTAACACCATTCCAGCAGGGGAGAGCCGACGGAGGAGGGCTGCAGTCCGGCCATCGGACCAATGGTCGGCTCGGGGGCCCGTTCCAGCGGGGCACCCGATACTGTCTTCGCTCCTCCCCCATTCCAGCAGGGGAGAGCCGACGGAGGAGGGCTGCAGTTCGGCCATCGGACCAACGGTCGGCTTGGGGACCCGTTCCAGCGGGGCACCCGACACTGTCTTCGCTCCTCCCCCATTCCAGCAGGGGAGAGCCGACGGAGGAGGGCTGCAGTCCGGCCATCGGACCAACGGTCGGCTCGGGGGCCCGTTCAAGCTGGACTTCAGTTTTGACTGTTTTGATTTTATTTTCAATTCTTTTTAGTTTATGATATATTTTTTAATCTCACTTATTGTTTTACCACTTATTTTGTTTTATTTTATCATTCAAATTTCATTTAAATTTCCCCAGAATTCTATTGCTTCAACGGTTTTCCCTCTGCATCAATTCTTATCTCCCCTCTTTTTAACCTTTCAAATTCCTTTAGATCATTGTAATCTTATTAGTATGTTTATTTTCTTATTTTTCTCCTCTATCTCTATTTTCTTTCTTTATTACTCTTCTAATTGTCATTTTTCCTGGTACTTTAGTTAGATTGTGAGCCTTCGGGACAGTAAGGGAATTTCTAAGTACCTATCTTACTTATAATTTTAATGCACCAACATATTCATTGTAACCCGTTCTGGGCTCTTTTGGGAGGACGGGCTAAAAAATCGAATAAATAAATAAATAAATTACCTCAGTCTGCCGAATAGCCAAACAGAAAAAAAAACAAGACTCCGAACAGGAGTATCCACAAATAAAAACAGAAATGCTGTTGGAAAATGCAAAGGAACAAATGCAAATAGCCAAGGTCCCCACAGCTCGCCAGCTACGCCATCCAAGCCATAGCCGCTTTTCATAATCTCCTCAGCCCTAGAAAAATACTAGAAACCGATCAAAAAATGAAAATCTGCATGCAAGAACATGACAATAGAAAGGGTGGGGTCCTATGCTGGTCTGGAGAGGCTAAAAAAGTAAATTAGCAGGTAAGAACCTAATTTCTCCTTCTTTAGCAACTTTCCAGACCAGAATAGGGTTAATCTTACAAGCGGGACGTATCAAAGCAGTCCCCATCATGGGTGGGACCTCCGAAGGGCTGACACCAGAACATATGCACCGAACACCGTGTCCCGACGCGCCTGAACATCCACACAGTAATGTCTGATATAAGAATGTAGAGAAGACCAAACCGCCGTCTTACAAATATCCAGGAGGCACCAGCGCAGACTCAGCCCAAGAAGCTGCCTGTCCGTGAGTAGAATGAGCCTTGAGAAATTCCAGAACAGTCTTTTTCTGAAGAAGATAAGTGGAAGCAATAGTCTCCTTGATCCAGCATGCAATGAGAAAAAGATGATCTGATTTCCTGATCTCCTGGGTCCTCCGCAAGTAGGCGCGAAGATCTCGACCAACATCCAATTTGCGCTATTGTTTCTGCTCAGAAGAACCTGCCCGACAACCCAGGACTGGGAGGACCACAGACTGATCGACATGAAAAGGAGAAACTACCCTTGGCAGAAAGGACGGAACGGGCCTCAACACTACCCGCTCCCTAGAAAAACTCCAGGAAGGGAGCCCTACAAGAGAGAGCCTGCAGCTCCGAAATACATCTAGCAGAAATAATAGCCACCAAGAAGACTGCCTTAAGATTAAGATCCTTCAATGTGCAGGCACCCAAAAGCTCAAATGGGGGGGCGCAGAAGCCCAGACAGGACCAGATTCAAAAACCCAAGAGGGAACAGACGGTCGAACGGGAGGATTGAGCAACTTGGCTGCCCACAATAAGCGAACGACATCAGGAATAGCAGTCAGACACTGACCCCATAATAATCCAAGAAAGGCTGAAAGGGTCGCAAGCTCAACCTGGAGAGAAGATCAAGTTAGGCCCCTGTCCAGGCCATCCTGCAAGAACTCTAAGATGTTAGGCAGGGAAGAGCGAAAAGTAACCACTCCCCACGCCATACACCACTCTTCAAATATACACAAAACTCTCAAATAAGGCCGAGAAGTGGAAAGTCTACAGGACCCCAAGAGAGAGAAGATCACTTTATCTGCATACCCCTTTCTACCTAGGTGTTCCCTTTCAAGAGCCAAGCCGCAAGACAAAAAAGGGGGCCGGATCGAACAGGGGAATGGGGCCCCGAGTCAAAAGATCAGGCAAAAGCAGAGGAAAAGAATCCAACACCAGAAGCCGCACCAGATCCGCAAACCACTGATGTCAGGGCCAATCCGGAACCACCAAAACCACCAGGCCCAGGTGACGAACAATGCGGAGAACAACTCTACCCACTAATGGCCATGGCAGGAACAAATACAACAGCCCCTCCGTTGGCCAAGGTTGAACCAGAGCATCCAGACTTTCGGCCTGACCGTCTCTGCGACGACTGAAGAAGCGGAGAGTTTTGGCGTTGACTCCTGTGGCCATCAGGTCCATTAGGGGCTGACTCCAAGACTGCACTATCAAGTGAAAGGCCACATGGCTTAGACACCATTCTCCGGGATCTAATATGTGACTGAGGAATTTCGTTTGAACATTCTCCACTCCGGCTATGTGGGAGGCCGAGATGTCCTGAAGTGTGTGGCATTGTGGTTGCCAACCCTTAGGTTGTGGGTTCAAATACCATGCTGCTCCTTGTGACCCTGGGCAAGTCACCAAATCCCCCATTGCCCCAGGTACATTAGATAGAATGTGAGCCTGCCAGGACAGAGAGGGAAAATGCTTGAGTACCTGAATGTAAACCACTTATTAAGTGGCATATAAATGCTACAAATAAAGATGCGACTCTGCCCAGAGCATGAGCAGAGCCACCTCCTGTGCGCTCTTGGTGCCCCCCTGACAAGTGACATAGGCAACCGCAATGCCAATGTCTGACAGAACCCAGACTGATTTGCATGACAAGAAGGAGTGGAAGGCTAACAGTGACAGAAGGATGGCTCTGGTTTCCAGAACATTGATTGAACAGGCAAAAAATGGATCTGGCAAAAAACCTGCTTCTTCCATGGTGCATGACAAGGAGAAGCTAGAAAATGACCTGGCAGGGAATGGGCAAACTGCAGAGCACCCACCGGAACCAGAGAGGGCGTGGGCACAATCATTGGGCAGGACGGACAGCAGGGGAACCGACAGAGGGATTTTCAGCCTCCCTACAGGCCCAACAGGACTGCATTTGCTGAAAGAAACAACCCCTGGCAAAATCAGAGGTCGGGTAGGGAGCAATCCCAAAGGGGCGGTACCTGCAGAAATTTTGCAGACTCCCCTAAGGAGTGCCACCTTGAAGAGCCTGGCAAGCACTGTCTTCAGGCAGGCAGGGTACTTTTAGAGTCCATCAGAGGTTGAACTAACTAGTCCAAAACCTCTGGCAAACAACCAGGACCCCCAAAAAAGAAAATTTAGAGTTTAGTGATGGACACTGTGTCCGTCGACCAAGCCCGAAGCCAGAATGTCCAACGCGCAACTATGGATTTGACAGATGACCGCAAGAAGTCAGAGGGCGTCTGAGAAGAAAGAGGCAGCCATCTGAATCTTCGCCATCTCCTGAACATCAGACTCACTGTCAAGGACCCGCTCAGCCCACCGAAACACGACCTGAGCCACCAGTACCTCACAAACAGCTGCCTGGACCCCCAAGGCAGACACATCAAAATTCTGTTTAAGAATGGTCTCCAACTTACACTCCTCAGAGTCTGTTAAGACAGAACTACCCTCGACAGGCACAGTATGCCATGTAGCAATAGCTGAGACCATCGCGTCCACCACTGGTGACTTTAAGTTAGTCCTATCCCCCACCGGAGCGCGCAAACTGAAAAGTCCACTGTGCCAGGATAAAATCCAGGGGAAAAAAACCCTGATGTACTGGACAAGAGAGGGAATCAGAGGAAATCCCCCAAAGAACTGGGTCCTCCACACTCGGGGTTGCAGGCGGCTCCTCCTCAAAGTACAACACTAAGGAGATCTGCTGAAAAAGGCGCACCTCAAATGCCTCCTCACTGGTAGATGGGAAAAAACAAGTCCCTGGAACCAGCGGACGTTCCCTCGAGAGGATCTTGGAGGTATACCCAAGGGTCCAGGTCCTCAAGCATTAGTTAAAACTCTCCTTAGACAACAAGTTCTCGTCTGAAGTGGTACGCAGGCGCCTGGACGAGGAAGGACGCAAAAAGAATTAAGGGGTCAAAACATCAGGAAGCGCGGAGAGAACCCCCCCTACCCCAAGACCCCCTGGACCCGGCCGTCTATCTGCTTTACACAAAGCAAAAATAAAATGAAGGGGGAAGAAACCCCGGCGGCCCCATGGGACTCCCTGCCCCAGCAGGTGACCCTGCTGTAACTTGTCCCTGTTATGTCAAAACAGGGAGAAGGCACCTGAGGCTAAATACAAGATGGAGGGGCTATCTGAGGAAAAACGGCAAAAAATACACCAAAAATAGCCCCTCCAGGGCCTGTAGCGGCCACTAAAGCAGGCAAAAGCTGGCATCAGCTGAGCGAAAAAACAGCTGACAGGAAATCCCTCCGTGGTCGGCAGGAAAAGACAGGGCTTCCCTGCAAAGCTGTGCCGGCTTGCGAGGCACTAGCAGCAGGGAGCCTTGGACCCAAGCAACCGATGCTGATGAGACTTCCACAACTGCACCGGCCCGAACAGCTGTTTTCAGGCCGGCTGCAAGTGCTTCACGTCTGGACCAAATTGTGCAGCTCTCTCCCTGAGAAGGGCTCAATTGCTCCATACACAACCTAACTAAAAGAAAAGTGCCGGTTAGTTGAAAAATACAGTAATTTACAGCATATTTAAAGGGAAACCAACCCTTCAAACCGGCACTGCCTCAGAATTTTTTTTTCCCCCCACACAGAACAGACTCCACTGGCTCTCTAAACAATATGCCTTCCCACCAGGGGGTAAGGCTTACTGTTGAGGCACCTCTAGAAAAATGTAGGGGAGGTGAAGGAAAGGGGGGGGAGGGACCCCTCTCGAGACCCGCCGGGTTTGACACCCCCGAGATCGGACAGATCCCCAAACAGGGTCCACCCAAGCTTAATCCTGCAACAAAAAGGGACAAAAATTCCTAACAAATTCCAAAAGCCCTACCAAGGGAGATGGATAAATTATGTTCTTACCTGTTAATTTTCTTTCCTTTAGGAGCAGCAGATGAATCCAGAGACTAGTGGGATAGCTCACATCGACCAGCAGGTGGAGATAGAGAAACTGATTAACAGGTGGTCTTATAGACTGGCATTCCTCCTGTCCATTCAGTTATGCTCCTTGCCCAAGCATCCAAAGATAGGAGAATGAGCATCCAAAAAAATTCTTTCCAGTAGCTAATCAAATAGTAAACTACAGAACACAACTACCAACAATAACCCAACTGAAACACAGCACACAGAATACCGACAGATCGGCCACAGAAAGGGTGGGGCTCTGGATTCATCTGCTGCTCCTAAAGGAAAGAAAATTAACAGGTAAGAACATAATTTATCCTTCCTTAGCACAGCAGCAGATGAATCCAGAGACTAGTGGGATATAGCAAAGCAAATTCAAACCGGGTGGGAAGCTAACGCCGCCTCTGCAATAACCGAAGCGCCAAAACCAGCCTCCGCACAGGCCGCCACATCCAACCGATAATGCTTCGAAAAGGTATTCCCAGAAGACCAAGTAGCCGCGCGGCAAATCTCCTCTAAGGAAAGCCCTCTGGACTCCGCCCAAGACGTAGCCAGCGCTCGAGTCGAATGAGCATGAAGTTGCTCCGGCAACCGCTTCCCCGCTATCAAATAAGCCAAAGCTATCGTTTCTTTGACCCAACGAGCAATGGAAGCCTTAGATGCCGCCATACCTTTGTTCTTGCCCGCAAATAACACGAACAAGTGGTCCGACCGACGAAAGTCATTAGTCACCCCCAAATAATGCAGAACAGCCCTGCGCACATCCAGGAAACGCAACAAAGAGAAGCGCTCCCCCCAATCCTCCCGCCGAAAAGCCGGGAGGAATAAACACTGGTTCACATGAAAGGACGAAACCACCTTAGGCAGAAAGGACGGCACCGTCCGAACAGACACCCCAGCGTCCGAAATGCGCAAAAAAGGCTCCCTGCAAGACAGCGCCTGCAACTCCGACACCCGTCTGGCTGAAGCCATAGCCACCAAAAACACCGTTTTCAATGTGACATCTTTCAAAGTAGCAGTAGACAAAGGCTCAAAAGGTGCCGCCCGCAATCCCCCAAAGACAAGTTTAAGACTCCACGCGGGACAGGTCCGCTTTACAGGAGGCCGAATATGGTGAACCCCCTTGAGGAATCGAACCACGTCAGGTTGCAATGCGAGCGCCGAACGAGAGACCCGGCCTCTGTAACAAGCAATGGCCGCCACCTGAACCTTCAGGGAATTATAGGCCAACCCTTTAGCTACGCCTTCCTGCAGAAAGGAAAGAATAGCCGACAGACGCCTGGAAGGGCGAAACCCCCTGCCCCCTACACCAAGACTCAAAAACTCTCCATACTCTAGCATAGGAGGCAGATGTAGAAATCTTTTTGGCTTGAAGAAGAGTGGAAATAACCTGTTCCGAATAGCCCCGGCGCCTCAGCCGCGACTGTTCAAGAGCCAGGCCGTAAGACCAAAGTGGGACGGATCTTCCATGGAGATTGGACCCTGAGTCAGTAAGTCCGGAGTCACCGGGAACGTCAGCCGATCGCCCGCCGACAGCTGAATCAGGTCCGCATACCACGGCCGATGCGGCCAATCCGGAGCCACGAGGATCACCCTGCTCTGAAAGAGAGAGATGCGGTGCAACACCCGACCTATCATCGGCCAAGGAGGAAATACGTAAAGAAGGCAACCCGGAGGCCACGGAAGGGCTAACGCGTCCATCCCCTCCGACTCCTGTTCCTTGCGTCTGCTGAAGAATCGAGGAAGCTTCGCATTGCGGTACGAGGCCATGAGATCCATCTCTGGAAGACCCCACCGCCGGACCAGCAGATCGAATGCCCGAGCGGACAGCTCCCATTCACCTGGATCGAGAAGATTTCTGCTGAGAAAGTCCGCCTGAACGTTTTCGTGACCCGCAATGTGCGCCGCCGAGAGAAGAGGAACATGAACCTCCGCCCATCGAAACAGAACCATCGCCTTGTCGGCCAACTGAGGACTCCGGGTGCCCCCCTGGCGATTGATATACGTCACCGCCGTGACACTGTCCGAGAAGACCCTGGTCGGACGGTCCTGAATCATGGACTGAAACGCCAGAAGCGCAAGCCTGATTGCCCTCAACTCCAGCATATTGATCGACCACTGGGCCTCCTCCTGGGACCAAATACCCTGCGCCGAGGCCTGCAGACACTGGGCTCCCCAGCCCAGAAGACTGGCATTCGTCGTAATCACAACCCAATCCGGCGTCGCAAGAGGCATGCCCCGGAACAAATGGACCTCGCTGAGCCACCACCGCATGCTACGGGACGCCTGAGGACACCACTGTAGACGGCGATTGTAGCCCTGAAACACTGGGGACCACCGGGAAAAAGAAACTTCTGCAACGGCTTCATGTGGAACCGAGCCCAAGGCACCACCTCCAGAGCCGCCACCATCGAGCCCAGAACCTGCACATAATCCCAAACGCGAGGCCTGGGCGACCGGAGAAGCAGACGAACCTGAGACTGCAACTTCTCTTCCCGGTCCCGGGGCAGAAAAATCTTCCCCAGACCAGTGTCGAACCTCACTCCCAGATGTTCCAATGACTGGGACGGGGACAGAGAGCTCTTGGGAAAGTTGATGATCCACTCCAAGGACTGAAGGAGAGAGATCACTCTCTGAGTAACCGACCGACTCTCCTGTCTGGAAGAGGCGCGGGTCAGCCAGTCGTCCAAGTAAGGGTGTACTCGAATCCCCTCTCTTCGCAGAAACGCGGCCACCACCACCATCACCTTCGAAAAGGTGCGTGGAGCCGTGGCGAGACCAAAGGGCATCGCCCCCAGCGCGTCACCGCCAGCGTCACCAGCAGAGCGCCGGACTCCCCCTTAACAGGAGGGGAGCCAACGGCGCACAGCCGTTCGGCGCGCGGCGAAGGCGAGCGGTAAAGGCGCTCGCCTTAGCAAGAGCGCCTTTGCAAAGGAGCCTGCAGAAGGAGCCAGGAAGCTGGGCCGACTAACAGGGAGCCCAAATACATAAGTTACATTCCAGTTATTGTTCCTTTGTTTACTATTACCTAGCCACACAGCACACACCGAGACAAGCACTCTCAAACAGCTCAACAGCACCAACACAACCAAGACCAACGATCAACAGGAGGAGGACTGCTATCAGGAGGGCAGGACACACACAATTGAGAAGGAGAACAAGACATGAGCGCCCACGGAAGCCAGAAGATGAGCTTTCCAGTCTTCTGCACCGGCTGCAGTATGTATGACTACCTCCCCTCGGGGACTAGGGCATACATTTGCAGCCGATGCGAGGAGCTGGACAGCCTGAAACTGCAAGTTCGGCTGCTGGAGGGAACTGTGATGGAACTCGAAGAACTCCTTGCCAGGAAGGAGGAAAACTGCATGCAGGAGAAGTTGCTAGGGGAGTCCGATACCAGCGAAGGGATCATGGAACTAGAAAGATTCATCGAGGAAGCCCACCAGCAACATGTAGAGATCCCAGGGCTGGAAAACTGTACCCAGGATACCCAGAAAGAAGGCCTGGAAGAGAGGAGAGAAGACACCCATGCAAACACAGAAAAAACCGAAAATGAGGTAGGAGACATCCGCACACCAGGAGGAAGAGAGAGAACGCAGGAAGACGTCCCCCCATCTGAAGAGCCGAAAACAATTTCAAGAGTAGCACTGGAGGAAGAGGACTGGCCCTATACCATAGACGTGGACTTACGACCCCCAAGAAACCCCCGAATAAAGAAGATGGGGATCATCGTAGGGGACTCCATTATACGTCACGTGGACAGCCACACCGCAGGAGGAAGAGAGGACAGAGTCGTCACCTGTCTGCCTGGAGCAAGAGTGAAGGACGTGGCCAACAGGATCTCCAGGATCATAGACAGCACAGGGGGAGAGGATACTGCTGTGCTCATCCACGTGGGAACAAATGATGTGAGCGGACGGAAGTATGACAGGGAAAAGATGAAGGGCCAGCTCCGCTCACTTGGAAGACAGCTGAAGATCAGGGAGGTGAAGGTGGCCTTCTCCGAGATCCTCCCAGTACCAAGAGCGGATGGAAAGAGACAAGGGGAATTGCAAGCTATTAACGCCTGGATGAGACGATGGTGCGAAGAAGAAGGCTTTGACTTCATGCGCAACTGGACGGCGTTCTGGGGAAAAAGCAAGTACTACAGAAATGATGGACTACACCTCAACAAGGAAGGAGCAAGAGTTTTGGCAGGCAACATGAAGAAGGCCATCGAGAAGGCTTTAAACTAACAAATAGGGGAAAGCCGACAGTCGACCACCAGTCGATGGCACGGACGACAGGATGCCCCGATGAAGGAGCCATGGGCTACTACTCATACACAGGAGGGGACGACCTGACAGCAAATAAGGAAGACAAGGCAGGAAGGGACAACTCAGACACAGGAGGGGATGACCGCACAGCAAACAAGGGAGACAACACTGGAGCAGTTAGGGATAACGTGAAAGAAACAGTAGGGACAGCAAAGAGTAGAAAGTCCAAAAAGGTAACACGAAGAGAACTCAAATGTATGTATACGAATGCTAGAAGTCTAGGAAACAAAATGGGGGAACTAGAGACAACAGCAAGACATGATAAGTTGGAAATCATTGGCATAACAGAAACATGGTGGAATGAAGAAAACAAATGGGACACCGTACTACAGGGATACAAACTATATAGAAGAGATCGAGTAGGGCAGAAAGGTGGAGGTATTGCCCTATATGTTCAGGAAGGAATAGAATCTGTTGAAGTGGCTACGACGGAAACGAAAGAGAAGCTAGAGTCCCTCTGGGTCAAGATTCCTGGCCAAAACAGCGCAGACACGAAAATTGGCCTTTACTATCGTCCCCCAGGACAGGCAGAGGAAACTGACTCAGAAATGATAGAGGAAATCAAACAAGAATGCAAGACGGGCAATGTAATAATATTGGGAGACTTCAATTTCCCGAGGATAGACTGGAAACTAGGAACCTCCAACTGCGGCAAGGAGGCCAAGTTCCTGGAGGTGCTAGGGGATTGCTTCCTGGAACAAATGGTAAAAGAGCCGACAAGAGGCAACGCCACCCTGGACTTGGTACTAAATGGCCTCATGGGACCGACAAAAGAAGTAGAAGTTACGGTACCGCTGGGGACGAGCGATCACAATGTGATAAACTTTAAGCTTGACATCGGGAATAGAAAACGTGCCAAAACCTTAACCAAAACCTTTAACTTTAAAAAGGGCAAATACGATCGCATGAGAGCCATGGTGAAACAACGACTCAAGAAAAAGGTGGACAAACTTGAAACGGTAGACCAGGCATGGTCCCTACTGAAAAATACTATCACAGAAGCACAAAATCTCCACATTCCGAGGATCTCCAAAGAGGGGAGAACAAAAGGTAAGGGAGAACCGGCATGGCTTACCAGACAGGTGAGGGAAGCCATAAAAGAAAAGAAGGACTCTTTCAAAAAATGGAAACACATGAAAACAACCGAAGCATGGAAAATACATAAAGATGATCAAAAGAAATGTCACAAGGCGGTGAGGGATGCCAAAAAGGACTATGAGGAAAAAATAGCGCAAGAAGCCAAAAACTTCAAACCCTTCTTTAGATACGTGAAAGGGAAAAAACCCGCAAAAGAGGCGGTGGGACCCCTGGACGACCAGGGAAGAAAAGGGTACATCAAGGAAGATAAACAAATTGCAGACAAACTAAATTCCTTCTTTGCGTCCATCTTTACGGAGGAGGATACCGCTAAAATACCAGAAGCAGTGAAAGTGTTTAGTGGAATAATAGAAGACAGCCTCACCACAGTTGAAGTGGAGTTGGACCAGATATACTATCAGATCGACAAACTTAAAAATGACAAATCCCCTGGACCGAATGGAATTCACCCGAGAGTTTTAAAGGAATTGAAGATTGAAATCAGAGAGCTATTGCAAAAACTTGCCAATCTGACAATCAGAACTGGACAGATACCAGAGGACTGGAAGATAGCTTATGTCACGCCAATTTTCAAAAAAGGATCGAGAGGGGAACCAGGCAACTACAGACCTGTGAGTCTTACGTCTATCCCTGGAAAGATGGTTGAAGCACTGATCAAGGATAGCATAGTCCGGCACCTAGATACACACGACTTGATGAAACCCAGTCAACATGGGTTCAGGAAAGGGAAATCATGTTTAACGAATTTACTTCAATTTTTCGAGACCGTGAACAAGCAAACTGATAGTGGAATGCCGGTGGACATAATATATTTGGACTTCCAGAAAGCATTCGACAAAGTTCCGCATGAAAGGCTTCTCAGGAAACTACAAAGCCATGGAACAGAGGGAGATATACAAAGGTGAATAGGCAAATGGTTGGAAAACAGAAAGCAGAGAGTGGGCATAAATGGGAGGTTCTCAGACTGGGAAAAAGTGACTAGTGGTGTGCCCCAGGGCTCAGTGCTTGGGCCGATCCTATTTAATATTTATATCAATGACCTGGAAGACGGAATATCCAGTGAGATCATTAAGTTTGCAGACGACACAAAGCTATGCCGGGCAATCAGATCGCAGGAGGATAGCGAGGAACTCCAGAGCGACTTGTATCAGTTAGAGAAATGGGCAGAGCAATGGCAGATGAAGTTCAACGTGGAGAAATGCAAAGTAATGCATTTAGGTAGTAAGAATAAGGAACACGAGTATAGAATGTCAGGCGCAACTCTGGGTAAGAGCGAACAAGAAAAGGACCTGGGTGTACTGATAGATAGGACCCTGAAGCTGTCGGCACAATGCGCGGCAGCGGCAAAGAAAGCAAACAGAATGTTAGGCATGATAAAGAAAGGAATCACGAGTAGATCGGAGAAAGTCATAATGCCGCTTTATAGAGCAATGGTCAGACCACACTTGGAATACTGTGTCCAACATTGGTCTCCCAACCTAAAGAAGGATATAAAACTGTTGGAGAGGGTGCAGAGACGAGCAACGAAGTTAATAAGAGGTATGGAGAACTTGGAATATGAGGAACGACTCAAGAAACTGGGACTGTTC
Source organism: Geotrypetes seraphini (assembly GCF_902459505.1). Classification (NCBI taxonomy): domain Eukaryota; kingdom Metazoa; phylum Chordata; class Amphibia; order Gymnophiona; family Dermophiidae; genus Geotrypetes; species Geotrypetes seraphini. Next base: position 102,983,105 of record NC_047088.1, on the reverse strand, counting down.
TCCCTTGAGAAGAGGAGGCTGCGAGGGGACATGATCGAGACGTTCAAAATGCTGAAAGGCATTGATAAAATAGAGCAGGAAAATAAATTATTTACATTGTCCAACGCGACACGGACAAGAGGACATGGTTTGAAGCTAAGGGGGGACAAGTCCAGGACAAATGTCAGGAAGTTCTGTTTTACGCAGCGAGTGGTAGACGCCTGGAATGCTCTCCCAAAGGAGGTTATTAAGGAATCCACTGTGCTGGGATTCAAAGGCAAATTAGATGCACATCTCCTTACGAGAGGCATAGAGGGATATGGGTGACTAAAACTACATCAGGTGTATACCTGACTGGGCCTCCGCGGATCGCCGGACTCGATGGACCATGGGTCTGATCCGGAGATGGCAGTTCTTATGTTCTTATGCCCGAAACGGATAATGTTGGCCTAGGATCGCAAACCGAAGAAATCTCTGATGCGGAGGCCATATGGGTATATGGAGGTAAGCCTCTTTGAGATCTAGGGACGTGAGAAACTCCCCTGGCTGAACCGCCGCAATCACTGAACGAACCGTCTCCATACGGAAATGTCGAACCCTGAGAAATCGGTTGACCCGCTTGAGATCCAGCACTGGACTTACTGACCCCCCCTTCTTGGGCACAATGAAGTAAATGGAATACCTGCCGAGCCCCATCTCCTCCGGGGGAAACGGCACCACAGCCCCCAGCTCTAGAAGCCCCTGAAGAGTGAGGCGCACCGAGTCTCTTTTGGCCCCTCCATTGCACGGGGAGACCAAGAAAGAATCTGCGACGGGAGAGGAAAACTCTAACTTGTAACCGTCTCGAATAATGTCCAAAACCCACTGATCTGACGTTATCTTGGCCCACTCCGCCAGAAAGGCAGACAGCCGCCCCCCCCCCCAAGGGAATGGCGGAGGGAGCCGAGACCCCGTCATTGTGGATTGCGATTTGCTGGAGCACGGGCCGGTTGAACTGGCTGGGGTTTTGCTGCACGAAAGGAACTCCGTTGTGGAAATCTAGGTCTCGAATTCGCGAAGGACCCGGAAGAGGGTTGAAAGGACGGCTTACCCGGCCTATATCTCTTAACATCCCGGAAGCGAGGTCTTGCAACCGAAGATTTCAAAGGCGGCCTAGGTCTGTCCTCCGGCAATCGCTGTGTTTTGGTATCACCAAAATCCTTCACCAACTTATCCAAATCCTCCCCGAATAACAGCCGACCTTTAAAAGGGAGTTTCACGAGCCGAAGCTTGGACGCCGCATCCACCGCCCAATGACGGAGCCACAAAGATCTGCGAGAAACCACAGACAGAGACATCTGTTTAGCAGAAGCGCAAATAATATCATACAAGGCATCCGCCAAATACGCCAGACCAGACTCCAGATCTGCCACTTCTGATGGAAAAGAACTCCCGGACTCCATCATATTATCCGCTAACACCTGAGACCACTGTAGACAAGCCCGCGCAGCATAAGAACTGCAAACCGCAGCTTGTAAGGTGACCGCCGCCACCTCAAAGGACATTTTAAGCAAAGATTCAATTTTTCTATCCTGGACATCCTTCAGCACAACACCCCCTTCCACAGGCAAGGTAGTCTTTTTGGTGACAGCGGCCACCAACGCGTCAACCCTAGGTATCTGAAATTTCTCCAGTTCCTTCGGAGCAATAGGGTACAACTGTCGCATGGCCTTCGACACCCGCAGACTGGCCTCAGGGGTGTCCCATTGCGTCGCAATGAGCTCCTGCATGGCTTCATGAACCGGAAAGGATCTAGGCGGCTTCCGCATCCCTGCCATCAGGGGGTTCGCGGACCCAGAAAAGCACAGTTACTTACCGTAACAGGTGTTATCCAGGGACAGCAGGCAGATATTCTTAACGTATGGGTGACGTCACCGACGGAGACCCGGTACGGACCTTTTTAACTAGAAAGTTCTAGTTGGCCGCACCGCGCATGCGCGGGTGCCTTCTCGCCCGACGGAGGAGTGCGTGGTCTCCAGTTAAGATAAGCCAGCTAAGAAGCCAACCCGGGGAGGTGGGTGGGTCGTAAGAATATCTGCCTGCTGTCCCTGGATAACACCTGTTACGGTAAGTAACTGTGCTTTATCCCAGGACAAGCAGGCAGCATATTCTTAACGTATGGGTGACCTCCAAGCTAACAGAGAGGGAGGGGGGATGGTTGGCCATTAGGAAAATAAATTTTGTAACACAGATTGGCCGAAGTGTCCATCCCGTCTGGAGAAGGTATCCAGACAGTAGTGAGTAGTGAACGTGTGAACTGAAGACCAAGTGGCCGCCTTGCAGATTTCCTCAATAGGCGTGGAACGGAGGAAAGCCACAGAAGCAGCCATAGCTCTGACCCTGTGGGCCGTGACAGCTCCTTCCAGCGACAGGCCGGCCCGAGCATAACAGAACGCAATACAGGCAGCAAGCCAATTGGACAGCGTTCGTTTAGAGACAGGACGACCCAGACGGTTGGGATCGAAGGTCAGAAAAAGTTGAGGAGAGGAACGGTGAGCCCTGGTACGGTCAAGGTAGTAAGCAAGGGCACGTTTACAATCCAGTGTGTGTAACACCTGTTCTCCAGGATGAGAATGGGGTTTCGGGAAGAAGACAGGCAAGACAATCGATTGGTTGAGGTGAAAAGCTGAAACCACCTTGGGAAGGAATTTAGGATGGGTACGCAGAACCACCTTGTCATGGTGAAAAACTGTGAATGGTGGATCGGCGACCAGTGCATGCAGTTCACTGACCCTCCTGGCAGAGGTGATGGCAATGAGGAAAAGCACCTTCCATGTGAGAAGTTTGAGCGAAGTAGTAGCAAGAGGCTCAAAGGGAGGCTTCATGAGGGCTGACAAAACCACATTTAGGTCCCAGACGACAGGAGGAGGCTGTAGAGGTGGTTTGATGTTGAAGAGGCCTCTCATGAACCGGGAAACCAGAGGGTGAGCCGTGAGAGGTTTTCCGAGGATAGGCTCATGGAAAGCAGTGATGGCACTGAGGTGGACTCTGATTGAGGTAGACTTGAGTCCAGCATCGGACAAAGAGAGCAGATAGTCCAGAATGGTCTCTACCGCCAATGAGGTGGGATTGTGATGATGCAGGAGGCACCAAGAGGAAAACCGGGTCCACTTCTGATGGTAACATTGGAGCGTGGAGGGTTTCCTGGAGGCATCCAAAATGCGACGGACAGGCTGAGACAGGGTAACTGGAGAGGTCAGCCCGAGAGAAACCAAGCAGTCAGGTGGAGGGAAGACAGATTGGGGTGCAGTAGAGACTGATGCTGCTGTGTAAGCAGAGTAGGAAACACAGGAAGAGGAATGGGCTCCCTGGAGCTGAGCTGGAGCAGGAGGGAGAACCAGTGCTGTCGGGGCCACCGGGGGGCGATGAGAATCATGGTGGCCCTGTCCTTGCGGAGCTTGAACAAGGTCCGCAACATCAGAGGGAGTGGAGGAAAGGCATAGAGGAACCGATCCGTCCAGTCGAGTAGGAATGCATCTGGGGTCAGACGATGCGGAGAGAAGAGTCTGGAACAGAACTGGGGCAGCTGATGGTTGTGAGGAGCTGCAAATAGGTCCACTTGAGGGGTGCCCCAGCGAGCAAAGATGGAGTGGAGAGTAGGAGGGTCCAGGGTCCACTCGTGAGGTTGCAGGATGCGGCTGAGGTGGTCGGCCAGGGAGTTCTGTTCGCCCTGGATATAGACAGCCTTGAGGGAAAGATTGTGGGCTGTGGCCCAGGTCCAGATTCGGAGGGCCTCCTGACAAAGGGGACGAGATCCGGTGCCGCCTTGCTTGTTGATGTAGTACATGGCGACTTGGTTGTCCGTGCACAGGAGAAGAACCTGAGGGTAGAGGAGATGCTGGAAAGCCTTGAGAGCATAAAACATGGCTCTGAGTTCCAGGAAGTTGATGTGATGTTGACGCTCCTGAGGGGGTCCAAAGTCCCTGGGTGCGGAGATCGCCCAAGTGGGCCCCCCATGCATAGGGGGAAGCATCCGTGGTTATGACCATGGAATGAGGGGGCGGATGGAAGAGGAGTCCCCTGGAGAGATTTGAGGAGTTCAACCACCATTGAAGAGATTGCTGAAGAGACGATGTCACAGAGATGGGATGAGAAAGAAGATTCGTGGTCTGTGACCATTGGTTGGCAAGGGTCCATTGAGGTATCCTGAGGTGGAGTCGTGCCAGAGGAGTCACATGGACTGTTGAGGCCATGTGGCCTAGAAGGACCATCATCTGGCGAGCAGGGATGGATGGATGAAGGAGCACCTGCCGACAAAGGTGAAGTAGAGTCCGGTGCCGGTCGGCAGGAAGGAACGCCCTCATCTGATTGGTATTGAGAACTGCTCCGATGAACTGCAGGCGCTGTGTAGGAAGCAGATGCGACTTGGGATAATTGATCTCGAACCCCAAGAGATGGAGGAAAGAGATGGTGTGACGAGTGGCTTGTAGCACAAGCGGAGATGTAGTCGCCTTCACCAACCAATCGTCCAAGTATGGGAACACTTGTAGGTTGTGGGACCTGAGAAAAGCCGCTACCACAATCAGGCACTTGGTGAACACCCTGGGTGATGATGCGAGACCAAAGGGCAGCACCTTGTACTGATAGTGGTGATTTTGTATCTGGAATCGGAGGTAGCGACGCGAAGCCTGATGGATTGGAATGTGAGTGTAGGCCTCCTTGAGGTCCAGGGAACATAGCCAGTCGTGTTGAGATAGAAGAGGATAAAGCGTGGCCAGGGAGAGCATTCTGAACCTTTCTTTGACCAAACACTTGTTGAGGTTCCTGAGGTCTAAGATGGGACGAAGATCTCCCGTTTTCTTGGGTACCAGGAAGTAGCGGGAGTAAAATCCCTGACCCCTTTGGTCTGGAGGAACTTCTTCGATGGCATTGAGGAGGAGGAGGGATTGGACCTCCCTGAGGAGGAGTGGAGTTTGGGAGGAGTGAGAAGCAGACTCTACGGGAGGATGGTCTAGAGGGAGAGTCTGGAACCTTAGTGAGTATCCGTGACGGATGATGTTGAGAACCCACAGGTCTGATGTGATGGCCTCCCAGCGTTGGAGAAAAATGGTGAGGCGGCCTCCGATCGGTTGAGGAAGAGGCAACGATGGTTGGAGACTGGCTATGCCCTGGAGAAAGGAGTCAAAAGGGCTGGGAAGGTTTTGTCTGAGGCGGAGGCTTGGTCGCCTGATGAGACTGAGAACGAGCCTGAGTGTGTTGTTGTTGTTGACGAGGCCGGCGGGATTGCTGGTGAGGAGGATTCAGCGGCCTGGCAGAGAATCGACGTTGATAAGAGGACTGAGGCCTGTATGGTCGTGCAGGTGGAGTTTTCTTTTTGGGCTTAATGAGGGTGTCCCATCTGGTCTCATGAGCGGAAAGTTTTTGTGTTGTGGTATCAAGAGACTCCCCAAAAAGTTCGTCACCAAGACAGGGCGCGTTGGCGAGACGGTCCTGGTGGTTCACATCAAGGTCAGACACCCTCAGCCAGGCTAGGCGTCGCATGGCCACAGCCAGTGCGGAGGCTCGTGAAGTAAGCTCGAAGGAATCGTAAATCGAGCGCACCATAAATTTTCTGAGCTGAAGGAGGTTGGAAATCTGCTGTTGGAAGAGCGGGACCTTACGCTCAGGTACATATTTTTCTAGAGCGGAAAGTTGTTGGACCAGGTGTTTCATATAAAATGAAAAATGAAAGGTGTAATTGTTGGCTCTGTTAGCCAGCATGGCATTCTGGTACAGGCGCTTTCCAAATTTGTCCATTGTCTTTCCCTCTCTGCCAGGAGGGGTGGAGGCATAAACGCTGGAGCCCTGAGATTTTTTGAGAGTGGACTCTACAAGGAGGCTCTCATGGGGCAATTGGGGTTTGTCAAAACCCGGAATAGGGATGACCCGGTACAAACTGTCCAGTTTTTTAGGGGCACCTGGAACAGTAAGTGGAGTCTCCAAATTTTTATAAAATGTTTCCCGTAGGATGTCATGTACAGGAAGTTTAAGAAACTCCTTGGGAGGTTGGTCGAAGTCCAAAGCTTCTAAAAAGGCCTGGGACTTCTTAGAGTCGGACTCAAGGGGGATGGAGAGAGCCGCGGACATCTCCCGAAGGAATTTCGTAAAGGAGGATTGCTCAGGCTTAGAAGTGGTTTCAGCCATGGAGGGTTCCTCATCTGTGGAAGAGGCATCCTCCTCGGTACCGAGTGGGGATTGCTCCCATAGGTCTGGGTCCCTGATAGCCGGCTCAGTATGGCGGGTTTTAGAAAGGGACTTGCCAGATCGCATGGATACGGTGCCGGGGGATGAAGACCGGCGTCGATCCCTGTCCCTGGAGGAATGGTGCCGATCCCGATCCCGAGACGACCGGCGTCGATCTGGGGCCTGGGAAGGGTCCTCTGCCGAGCAAGTCTGAAGTGCAGGCTGAGCAGATAAGACCGGCATGGATGTGTTCAACGGTACCGAGGGGGTGGATACCGGTGGAGCGGTGCGAGGCTCGGGCTGGACCGGTACCGGAAGAAGCGGTGCCAGTAAGGTTGGAAGGAGCTGTTGGAGTTGCTTCTGTAGCTGCTCCTGAAGCTTGTCCTGGAGGATGGCCGAGATTCGGTCCTCCAATGGGGGCACCGGTACCGCTTTAGATTTCTTCGGTACCATAGGTGCTGCTCGACGCTCCGGCGATGAGGAGGCCGATGACAAGGCACTCACCGTAATCGGAGCGGAGCGTTTACGGGATCGGCGGGACGTCGGAAGGACCGGGGTCACCGCTGTAACTGGAGGTCGCTCAAGGGAAGTGGAAGGCTTCTTAGCCGGCTTACCTGGCGCTATCGACCCCGAAGGAGGATCAGGCGGTGTCGATGTGGTCGGTGCCGATTTAGGCGGTGCCGTCGACGTCGGGGCCTGATCCATGGTAGAACCGGTACCGAAAAGAATATTTTGCTGTATTTGCCGGTTCTTAAGAGTGCGTTTCTTGAGAGTAGCACAGCGGGTGCAGGTGTCAGCCCGATGCTCTGGACCCAAACACTGAAGGCACCAGTTGTGTGGGTCAGTTAGAGAGATCGGGCGTGCACACCGCTGGCACTTCTTGAAGCCCGGTTGAGGGGGCATGAAGGGAAACACGACCTCCGCGAAATCAAACCCGGAGGCTTGGATGATTACAACAGGCCCCGCCGGGGCCGGCTGCAAAAATAAAGAATAAAGACACGAAAAGGATTTTTTTTTTTTTTTTTTGAAGAATGAAGTCGAAAGACAAAAATAGAACCAAAAGTGGATCAAAAATCGCGAGCGGGAAGGCAAAATGAGAGTTTTCAACGGCCGTTGAAAAGCACATGCGTCTTCTTCGCTCCGCGGAAACGAAGAAACTGGAGACCACACACTCCTCCGTCGGGCGGGAAGGCACCCGCGCATGCGCAGTGCGGCCAACTAGAACTTTCTAGTTAAAAAGGTCCGTACCGGGGCTCCGTCGGTGACGTCACCCATACGTTAAGAATATGCTGCCTGCTTGTCCTGGGATAACCTGCGGATCCTCCTGCGAAATGTGCAAGCCCTGCAAAGCCTTACAAATTAAGGAGGAAAGTTCTTCCTTGTGAAAAAGACGGAGCGCCGAAGGATCATCCACGTCCCTACCAATCGGCTCCTCCGCGTCCCATTCCGTCACCTCCCCGTCCTCCAACGACTCCGGAAGAGACAGAGACAAGGGGGAAACTGAGGCAGGGTCCCCCTCATCCGCGGGCGCAAGTCTGCGATGCTACGCCGCCTGAGCCTGCACCGTCTGGGAAACATTGGCAGGAGGAGCAGGAGAAGAAGATGTAGGCTGAGCAGCCAGAGTAGGCAGCAAATGAATATTCTGAGCCGGCTGAGCGCTCTGCAAGAGGAAGGCATGGTGCATTAACATAACAAATGCGGGCGAAAATGAGTCCTGCCCAAATTCCGCTGGCCCGGCCTGTACCGCACAGAGGAGCGAAACCGCGCCTTCCCCCATCACACCCAACGCTCCAACCGCCGCCAAACTCCCTTCAGACGCAGCCGCGCTCTGAAGTGTGTCCGACTCGACCGCGAGGGGAGAGGAGCTGGAGCGCGCCTCCCCAGCGCAGGAAATCTCAAAAGCGCTGACCGGTAGTAGCGCGTCTTCAGCTGGCGAACCCGCACAGCCGGCGGAACACAAACCCGATGGTGTTCTGCGCTTCCCACAGCGCGAACACCGTTTAACGGATTCAGCCGCAATTTTTTTTTTTTTTTCACAGAGAAAGCCCGCGAAAACAAACGAAGCTGCCCCCAAACAAAAAAAACAACGGGAATCCGGCCACCGCACTACACACACACAAACCAGGAACTTCAACTTACCCAAACTTTCCACCTATCATAACCTGAACAAATTAAGGCTGGCAGTTGTAAACTGTAAGCTGACCAAAGGCACAGCACAGCACAGTGAGACTGATGAAATTTATTTTTTTTTTTTTGTCAAACTGGAAAGAAGAAAAACAGAGCCCAAAGGAAACCCCTCAATCCACTGGAGGGGAGGGTGGAGAAGGGACCTGGGTGGGCCCAGGTGTAGCTCCCAAAGCTGGCACCACACAGCCAGACACCCCTTGCTCTCTGAAGAGAAAAATTCTCAACAGAAGAAATTAAACTTCTATGAAGTCACCGGCACAGCCAGAATCCAGGAGCTAGATGAATAGCGACTACCCCTGCTGGGAGATAGAGCAAACTGAATGGACAGGAGGAATGCCAGTCTATAAGATCACCTGTTAATCAGTTTCTCTATCTCCAACTGCTGGTCGATGTGAGCTATCCCACTAGTCTCTGGATTCATCTGCTGCTGTGCTAAGGAAAGGTACAGTTCACCACATCTGCTGGAGACAGAGAAGACTGAGATAATTAGGGAGGTCACATGGTATGTACAGTAGAGACTGACACGGGGAAAAAATCTGTTCCCATCACTACCCCTTCACTGGACCACCGTCCCCTTCACCTCCCCGTCCCCGCAGCATCTACCCTTCCCTCTCACCACCTCACTGCTCTTCAGCCCTCGCGCGGTCTGTGCATCTCCCTCCCCCTTACCTTCTTGGCGCGTTTTAATGTTTCAAACTTGTTAAAAGCCGCCAGAGTGTTTGTGCAGTCGCGTGCTTGTGTGAGTGGAAGCTTCTCCTCTGACGCAACCAGAAGTTGCATCAGAGGAGAAGCTTCTATGCACGCGACTGCTCCGGCGGCTTTCAACAAGTCTGAAATCTTAAAACACGCCACGAAGGTGAGGGAGGGAGATAGATAGATTCGGGTGGGTAGATAGGAAGGAGGGAGGGGGCCGCGCGCATTCCCTCCCTTAACTGCAGGAACAAGGCCATTCACCACTCCATGGGGCAGTGGATAGTCTTGTCCCCGTACCTGCGGTGAGCACCTTCCCCTCTCCACCTCCACCGTTTTGACAGGTTACCAGCAGATAGCCGCGGGTAACATCCACCGTGTCATTCTCTAAGGTACAGTTCCAAAGTTCTGTCTCAGTCTCCACCTGCTGGTCATGATGAGATATATACCTGCTTGTAAGATTAAACCTATGCTGGTCTGGAGAGTTGCTAAAGAATGGAAGTTATCACCTTAAGAATGCAAAAAAGTGGCCATGACCCTCTTGACAGCCTGCATTCAAAGGGGTTTAGAAGGCTTCCCTGCTAATCACTGAAGGATCTCAATCACAACACTTATAAACCTTGCCTAATCCCAAAAACCTGGTTCAATGTGGCTTACAAGAGCAAGGGATCATAGGATCCAATATACTGTATGTAACAAAATAGAAAATTTGAAGTGCATATTACCAACAGTAAAGTTTCCCTAATACCTAGCGTGATATAAAATTTATGCTGTTTACCAGCAACCAGTGTACATTCTTAAATACTGAAAAATCTGATAGAGTTTCTCCAATTCAAAAATTAATCTGGTAGCTATGTTGAAAATTAAAATTTTTGTTAGCATAAGAACATAAATTGCCATACTGGACAGATCGAAGGTTCATCAAGCCCAGTATCCTGTTTGCTATAGTGGCCAACCCAGGTCCCAAGTACCTAGCTAGATCCCAAGTAGTAAAACAGATTTTGTGTTTATGCTTCTCCTAGGAATAATCAGTGGATTTCCCCAAGCCATCTCAATAATGGCCTATGGACTTCTCTTTTAGGAAATCGTCCAAACCTTTTTTACACTCTGCTAAGCTAACTGATTTTACCACATTCTCAGGCAACAAATTCCGGAGTTTAATGTAGTAAGCAGGAGCACGCTACATGGCTTCAAAGAATCTTTGGGTAGGTACTTGGAGGACAAAGGGATAGAAGGGTACAGATAAGAATGGAGGTAGAGGTTAGTTATAAAATTAGTCAGGGACCACTGTTTCAGGCAATAGGCCTGATGGGCCGCCGCGGGTGCGGACCACTGGGCAAGATGGACCTATGGTCTGTCTCAGCGGAGGCAACTCTTATGTTCTTATGTTCTTAATTACATATTGTGTGAAGAAATACTTTCTCCAGTCTGTTTTTAAATCTACTACTTAGTAGCTTCATCACATGCTCCCTAGTCCTAGTATTTTTGGAAAGAGTGAACAAGCGATTCACATCTACCCTTTCCACTCCATTTTATAGACCTATCATATCGTCTCTTCTTTAAGCTGAAGAGCCCTAGCCGCTTTAGCCTTTCCTCATAGAGAAGTTATCTCATTCCTTTTATCATGTTCATCGATTTCTGTCCCTTTTCTAATTCCGCTATCTCTTTTTTGAGATACGGTGACCAGAACTGCACACAGTATTCAAGGTGTGGCTACACCATAGAGCGATACAGGGGCATTATAACATTTTCATCTTTGTTTTTCATTCTTTTCCTGATAATTCCTAGCATTCTATTTGCTTTCTTAGCCGCCTCCATACATTGAGCTGAGGGTTTCAAAGTACCCTCAACAATGACATCTAGATCCTTTTCCTGGACAGTGACTCCTAACATAGAACCCAGCATCGCATAGCTGTAAAGTTGGGTTCCTCTTTCCCACATGCATCACTTTATACTTGCTCACATTAAACAACATTTGCCATTTTGATGCTGTTTTCCAGTCTCACAAGGTCCTCTTGCAATTTTACACAAACCTCTTGCGATTTAACAACTGAACAACTTACTGATTTAAAATATTTATTATATGCCTAAAATCTAGGTGGCTTACAATGAAACATCCACAGTCGCCAACTGACATAAAATTTTAAAAACTAATCAATTATTTAACAGATCATCTTAATGACCGATTTAATAAACAAATCTTCCACAATACAATCAACCCTCACTTCAATGAAATGCCTGGAAAAAAAGATGTCTTTAATAGGTTCTTAAAACCAAGCACATTCTCACAGAAGCACAAATTTCCAGGAATGCCATTCCACAAAGCCGGACCAGCAATAGAAAAGGAAGATTTTACTGTATAGACAACGAAAATTAGGTTCTTACCTTTGCTAATCTTTTTTGTTGTAAATACATGCTCTATTCCTGGACAAGTGGGTTATGCATCTATAGTCGGCTAGACAGCTTGTAGGTAACATCACTTACATAACATTTTCAGTCCCTCCTCCCTACTTCAGGACTTCCCCCAGGACTCCAGTGCATAGAAAAACAGACAGACGCCTGTACAGGACATAGATCTATCTGGAAATGGTGGCTTTCAAAGCCAGCCTTGTCCTTAAGGGCAGGATCCACCAGTACAAACAGATGGTCAGATCTGTAACTCGTTCGTGACCTCCAGGTACCGCAACAAGATCCTATACACATCCAGTGATTGCAATACTCTGTCCTGCTCCCTTGAACCAGAAGGAGTAAAGGGCAGGGAGTTGAACCTCTTGGTTAATGTGGACGGTCGAGATCACCTTCGGAAGGAAGGAGGGAACAATGTACAGAGATATACTGGAATCTATGATTCTAAGAAAAGGATCCCAGCAGCATAGATTTAGCCTGAAGCTCAGAGATGATGTAAAGGCCACCAGGAAGACAGTCTTGACTGAGATCCATTAAAGAAACCTGCTCCCGAGCTTCATAAGACAGACAAGCCAGTGACCAGAGAACCAGGTTGAGATTCCAAGTCGGACATGGTAGCTATACTGGAGGCCGAAGCCTCAGCACGATTCTCAGAAACTGGACAATGTCCAGATGAGTGGCCAAGGAGCCTCTCAGAGGCTTAGGACCCAGACAGGAGAGACCAGCAATCTGGACCCTAAGAAAAGCGACATACAGTCCCTTTACCAGCCCAACCTAAAGGAACTTCAGCATTTGAGACATCAACAATACAGATGGATCCTAATTTTTCTGGATGCCTGATAACATCTCTAAGTTTTTGCATAGGCTGCAAAAGTTGACTTCTTCTTGCTGCGGAGAAGAGTAGCAATCAAAGCCAAAGAATAGCCCCATTGGAATAAGGTCATGCTCAATAGCCAGGTCGCAGGACCAAAAAGTTTCAGATCCTGAAGCGCAATTGGGCCCTGTGTGAGCAGACGAGAATGACAAAGAAGTCCGAGGCCCTAATCCAGCTGCAAATGAACCAGGCCGGCATACCAAGCTCTCTTCAGCTGCCGGGTGCTTCAAGAACTACTTTACCCCTGTTAGCCGCAATCTCTCTCAGCAGATGGCTGATCATGGGCCACAGAGGAAAAACAAAGACGACCCTCCAGCGGCCAAGGCTGTATCTATGCATTCTAGCCCTTGCTGCTGATTTTGCGACGGTGGCTGAAGAACCAATTTACTTTCTTGTTGGCCGCTGACGCCATGAGGTTGCACATAGGAAAACCCCAGTGCTCCATTATGCAGTCGAATGCTTTCTAGGACAGGGACCACTCCCTGAGGTCCAGCGTATGGCGACTGAGATAATCTGCATGGATGTTGTCCATCCCAATCAACGTGCGCAGCTGAAAGCACCAGGTGGTGGTGGTGGTGCTCTCCCCCTCCCCCCCAACACACCAAAAGAAAAACTGGATCTCTGCACTCAGAAAGACATTCCTGGTGCCCCCTTGGCGATTGACGTAAGTCACTGCAGTGGCATTGTCCAAAAAGATATGCACAGCCCACTTCCGGTGAAGACGCCCAAAGTGGAGGAGGCCAAAGCGCCTGAAGCTCCAGGTGATTGATCACCTTCTTCTCAGAGGGGAACCACCGGGCTGAACTGGACTGTCTAAACAAACAGCACCCCTGCCGAAGAAACTGGCATCAGTTGTCAGAATCACCCACTCGGATATCCGGAAGAAGTCCTCTGGACAAGAAAAGGCTAGACTGCACCGAGCCTTTGCCGTCCAAGGGAGTTGGGCATGTACCGGGTCCCATTGCAGACTCTAGCGAGAAAGAAGTGTATCCTACAATGGGTGCAGGTAGGCTCTGGCCCAAGGAACCACAATGAACATTGCTACCCCAGACTCCAGGACCTGCAAATACTACCAGGCAGTTGGGAACCGAGTGGCCAGAAAGTCCCTGATTAACCGGTAGAGCTTCTCCTGGTGCAATGCGGCAGGAATACCTTTGTTTAGACCTGTATGGAAGCAAACTCCCAAGTATTCCAAATCCTGCATCGGCTCAAGGTGACCGTTGAAAGTTGAACACCCAGCCCAGGCACTTGGTGAATTGCGAAATGCCCCTCGGATTCTCGATGGGGCCCTGATAAACCAATCATCTAGATATGGGTGGACCAGGACACCTCGTGTTCGCAGATGAGATCCCATGGCAAAGGTCCTGGGTGCCATTGCCAGCCTGAAGGGAAGTGCCGCAAACTGGTAATGCTGTTGTAGAATGTGGAACCTCAAGTACCTCTGTGGAGACAGGCCTCCGTCAGGTACAGAGAAGCTAAGAATTCTCCCGGGGACACAAAGGCGGTCACCGAGCGTACCATTTCCATCAGAAACAAGGAATCTTGAGGGCCACATTAATCGCTTTGAGGACCAGGATCGGCCTTCAGAGCCTTTCTGGCCTGATGAAGTATATCAAGTATCTACTGGAGCCCGAGTTGTGCTCTGGGATGGGCTAGGCTCTATGGCCGCAATGCTCAGCAATCTCTGAATGGTGGCTTCCACCCAAGCCACCTTTTCCAGCCTTCCCATCGGGGAGCTCTGCCAGGGGTACAGAAACTCGAGCTGGTGGCCAACCTGAAGAACCTCCAAGATCCAATAGTTCAAGGTAATAGCCCTCCATTTGGCCAGAAAAAAACGAGAGCCGTGCCCCCAATCTGTGGAAGAGCAGCCAGTGGCCTGGTGTCAGAACTGTTTCTTCGATGTTGCAGCCAGACAGCTCCCTGTGGACAGCTGGCACCAGAAACCTCCAAACCTGTTTGACTGATTGAGAAGAATGCTGCCATGAGGAGTCCCCATAGGGCTGACGGGAATGACCGAAGGGACAAAAGCTGTGACACTCCGATCCCCTGGGGGGCAAGGCCTATTATCTGGCAAGGACTTGGGTTTATGGTCCTTGCCCTCTGAAGGGCAACCTGCTCAGGGTCACCTTAAAAGGATGAAGCACTGGACCCCTCACGGATCCACAACATCCTACACGCTGAGATGGAGTACACAGACAGTTTGCTAAACACTCTGACTATGTTGTGCAAGGCATTCGCTATATAATCCACCTCAGAGATCAGAAAGGTGAGATCCTGGATCACAATAGTCTCAGGATCATGGCGGAGCTTCGAATAACAAGCTTTGGCCACAAAAGAAGAGGCCACTGCTGCCTTCAGCCCAGCAGCCGCTGTCGTAAAGAGGCACTTGAAGACCAAGTCCACTCTGTGTTCTTGAGCGCCCTCCAGCACTACTCCACCATCACTGCCCAAAAACTACTTTTAAATACCCCCCCAAAAAAAATCTCTGTGACAGCCCTGTACTCAATGTGCCATGCTATGCTGAGAGCTGTAGTAAAGGAAGCGGAAACAGCTTATAGGGAGGTCTTCTGCCTCAACAAGCCTTGCAAACTGGACTGGTGGTCTTCTGACTGCCCCTCTGGCCAGACACCAACGGCCAGGGACCTCTGCCACCCACAGAACACACTGTGCATGTGACCTGGTGGAAAAATGCAGTCAGCTCCGATCCAGAGCCATGCAGCCTGCACAAAAACCCACCAGCTGGGGTGAGCCAGCTCCCAAGGGAACGGTCCCTGAGCCCCGATCTGAAGGTGTAGGCTGACTAAGAGGTGCACTGCAATGCAGCCAACCTCCTGGAAGGAAAAATTATGTTTTTACCTGTTAATTTTCTTTCCTTTAGACGCAGCAGATGAATCCAGAGACCAATGGGATAGCACACATCTACCAGCAGGCGGAGATAGAGAAACTGATTAACAGGTGGTCCTATTGGCTAGCACTCCTTCTGTATCTCCAGTATAGCTCCTTGCCCAAGCATCCGTAACCGTCAATAGGCATAGCATGTAAAAAACTTCTTTCCCATAACAAATCTCAAAAGGCAATAATACAGAATACAACCATCCATAATAACAAATTTCGAAAGTTGGAAAAGAAAAAACCGACAGACGATATCCAGAAAGGGTGGGGCTCTGGATTCTTCTGCTGCGTCTAAAGGAAAGAAAAGTAACAGGTAAGAACATAATTTTTACTTCCTTAGCAACAGCAGCAGATGAATCCAGAGACCAATGGGATGTAGCAAAGCAATCCTCAATCTGGGTGGGAAGCAAACGCCGCCTCCGCAACAACCAAAGCACTAAACGCATCTACCGCATGCGCCCCCACATCCAACCAGTAATGCTGAGAGAAAGCACTCTTGGAAGACCAAGTAACCACAAGACAAAACTCCTCCAAAGAAAAAACCTCTGGACTGAGTCCAAGAAGTAGCCATCGTTCTGGCGGAATGGTCATGATGTTCTTTCGCCAACCGCTTCCCTGCCATCAAGCAAGCGTAAAGAATGTCCTCCTGGACCCATCGAGCGTTGGAGGCTTTGGACGCCACCATATGTTTGAGGTGTCCCGTGAAGAATACAAAAAGGTGATCTAAACAACTAAAAGTCGTTAGAAACCTAGCTCGCGGGGAACGTTACGCACTTTAAAAAAATGCAGTGAATAAAAGCACGTCTCCCCATTTCTCCTCCCATGAAGAAGGAAGGAAAAGTGAGAGTGTCATAAAAGAAAGGATGACACCTCCTTAGAACAAAATTGTGGTACCAGCCGAACTGACACCCCAGATTTTGTAAATCAGAAATAGGAATCCCCGCCAAACAAGGCCTGCAACTCAGAAAACCGCTGAGCTGAAGCCATGGCCACAAGAAACCCCGTATTTAACAGCACAGCCCTTTAGAGTCTCAAAAGACGAGGATGAAATGAAGCCTTCAGTAAACTGCGAAGAAGTACCTTAAGACTGTACTCCGGACAGGACTTTCTAAAAGGTGTATGAATATACCGTACTCCGTTTAGGAACTGAACTACATGAAGCTGAGAAGTAATTGAAGAGCAATATACCTAGCCCTTGTAACAAGCTAAGAATTACATTACATTATATTAGGGATTTCTATTCCGCCATTACCTTGCAGTTCAAGGTGGATTACAAAAGAATTATCCAAGATGTATTTACAACAAGAACGTACAAAAAAATAAATAAATAAATAAATAAAAATTGGTCATTTTCAAAGAGAGTAAGAAATGGGTAAGGTTATTTGTTTGGGGTAGTTGGCTTTAGTGAGAGGTGGAGTTTGAGACTTGCGGTATTATTTCTTTTTCAGAGTTTTCTTGAAGAGTATGGTCTATTTCTTTTCTAAAAGTCTTGTAGTCGAGGGATGCCGTCAGTAGATTGGCGATTTGGTTGTCTAGTTTGGCTGCTTGAGTGGCCAGGAGGCCAATACAGTGGTGCCTCACACAACGAACTTAATTCGTTCCAGGAGCAAGTTTGTTATGCGAAAAGTTCGTTATGTGAAACGCGTTTTCCCATAACAATACATGTAAAAAAAAATAATTCGTTCTGTAGCATAAAATATGCTAAGATGACATAAAAAAAGATAAATTTTTGGTTATTATTTTTATTTAGATACATCTAAAAACATAATTGTTTTTTAAAACAACACACATTTTTTAAATTTAAAGACAGACTAAGTAGAGTCTAATTTTACAGTGAGAGAGGGCAGAGTCTCAGCGGCAAAAACTGGGACTTAACTGTTCATTTTTTTTTTTTTCTACCGTGTTTCCCCGATGATAAGGCAGGGCCATCAAATAAGACAGCCCCCCCTTTTTAGAAAAAAATGTAAAATAAGGCACCCCCCCCCCGCAAATAAGCCACCCACCGATACCTGCGCTTACCCGAATCGGGTGGTACGGTGGGTGACTCCGTGTGGTCCCTGGCACCCCCGACACGATCGGGGCAAGAGGGAGCTCAAGCCCTCTTGCCCCCCCGACTCCCCGACACGATCGGGGCAAAAGGGAGCTCAAGCCCTCTTGCCCCCCCCCCCGACTCCCCGACACGATCGGGGCAAGAGGGAGCTCAAGCCCTCTTGCCCCCCCCGACTCCCCGACACGATCGGGGCAAGAGGGAGCTCAAGCCCTCCTGCCCCCCCGACTCCCCGACACGATCGGGGCAAGAGGGAGCTCAAGCCCTCTTGCCCCCCCCGACTCCCCGACACGATCGGGGCAAGAGGGAGCTCAAGCCCTCTTGCCCCCCCCGACTCCCCGACACGATCGGGGCAAAAGGGAGCCCAAGCCCTCTTGCCCCGCCGATTCCCCACCTCCCCGACAATATCGGGCCAGGAGGGAGCCCAAGTCCTCCTGGCCACGGCGACCCCCTAACCCCACCCTGCACTACATTACGGGCAGGAGGGATCCCAGGCCCTCCTGCCCTCGACGCAAACCCCCCCTCCCCCCAACGACCGCCCCCCCCAAGAACCTCCGACCGCCCCCCCAGCCGACCCGCGACCCCCCTGGCCGACCCCCACGACACCCCCAACCCCCTTCCCCGTACCTTTCTGTAGTTGGCCGGACAGACGGGAGCCAAACCCGCCTGTCCGGCAGGCAGCCATCGACGGAATGAGGCCGGATTGGCCCATCCGTCCCAAAGCTCCGCCTACTGGTGGGGCCTAAGGCGCCTGGGCCAATCAGAATAGGCCCGGGAGCCTTAGGTCCCTCCTGGGGGCAGGGCCTGAGGCACATGGTCGGGTTGGGCCCATGTGCCTCAGGCCCCGCCCCCAGGAGGGACCTAAGGCTCCCGGGCCTATTCTGATTGGCCCAGGCGCCTTTGGCCCCACCAGTAGGCAGAGCTTTGGGACGGATGGGCCAATCCGGCCTCATTCCGTCGTTGGCTGCCTGCCGGACAGGCGGGTTTGGCTCCCGTCTGTCCGGCCAACTACAGAAAGGTACGGGGAAGGGGGTTGGGGGTGTCGTGGGGGTCGGCCAGGGGGGTCGCGGGTCGGCTGGGGGGGCGGTCGGAGGTTCTTGGGGGGGGGCGGTCGTTGGGGGGAGGGGGGGTTTGCGTCGCGGGCAGGAGGGCCTGGGATCCCTCCTGCCTGTAATGTAGTGCAGGGTGGGGTTAGGGGGTCGCCGTGGCCAGGAGGACTTGGGCTCCCTCCTGGCCCGATATTGTCGGGGAGTTGGGGAATCGGCGGGGCAAGAGGGCTTGGGCTCCCTTTTGCCCCGATCGTGTCGGGGAGTCGGGGGGGCAAGAGGGAGCCAGGCGGAGAGAGGGCAGTTAAGCACAGTGCCTGCGCGGAAGGATGCAGCTTGGGCGACTTCGTTGTACGAATCAAGACATAAAGTTCGTTGTGCGCAGCGTGCGCTGTGCGAGGCGTCCGTTGTGTGAGGCACCACTGTATAATTTTTTCCGTTTGACCTCCTTAATTGGGGGGTATGAGAATGGGGTGTGAGTTTTCCTAAGTCTGGTTGCGGTGTTGTGGATGAGGCGGTTATTCAGGTAGTTTGGACTGTCTCCGTATAAAGTCTTAAATAGTAGGCAGTAGAATTTAAATTGTATTCTTGCTGAGATTGGAAGCCAGTGCGATTGGAGATATGCTTCTGTAATGTGATCATGTTTCTTTAATGAGTAGATGAGTCTTAGTGCTGTGTTTTGGATAGTTTGTAGTTGTTTTGTTATGGTTGTAGGGCATGGGAGATAGAGGATATTACAGTAGTCAAGTAGGCCTAGTATTAAGGACTGAACTATGAGCTGGAATTGAGTTTTCTCGAAGAATTTCCAAACTTGTCTTAAGTTTCTCATGACTAAGAATGGCACTTGAAGCTGAAGGGAATTGAACGCTAAGCCCTTGGCAATACACTTGTGCCAAAAAAGAACTCTGGAAGGGTGCAAATGTTGAGAAGTACCCAAGAAAGGAAAAACCTCCAAAAAGAAGTAGAAGCCACAGGTGAAGACGTCTGTATCACCTGGATAAGAGAAGAAACAATCTGCTTCGCATAACCCTTACACGTCAGCCATGACTTTTCAAAAGCTAGGTCACAATACCAAAGTAGTACGAATATCCATGTTGATCGGACCCTAGGTGAGCAAATCCAGAGATACCAGGAAACTCAACATTCCGACTGTCAAAAGACTCATCAGATCCACATAGCAATGATGGCGCAGCCAATCCAGAGATTCTACTAATACTGTGCCCTGAAAGCGAGCTTGAGATGGCAAATCCAAGCCATCATCAGGCAGGGGAAAACACTGAAAAAAGAAAAACCAGAGGCGAGAAAGAAGCCACGCTACTACCCCCTCTGACTCCCACTCCCTGTGCCCGCTGAAGAAGCTAGAAGCTTAGAATTTTGAGACGAGACCATGAGGTCTAGTTCCAGAAGATCTCACTTCCATAAAAAGAGCTGGAACGTCTGAGCCAAAATTTTCAATATCCAGGATGTAGAAGATTTCACTAGTACTAACATTTACACTTTCTAGAGTGTACACAGCGCTGTACAACATTCAATAAATGGGCCATGCACAGATTTCGGGGAGAAAAAGTCTATCCAAACTCTTCCTGACCCATAAAATGATCTGCCAACAGAAGAGAAGATGAGGGTCCATCCATTGGAGCAGAACCACAACTTTACCTGCCAACTGAGTACATCACCTACTGCCCAGGTTGTAGAGAAATACCCCCATCATAATACTGACTGAAAAGACCTTCAGCGTCATTCCGGAAGAATGGTCTGAAGCTCCAGAAATGGTAGCCTGACCATTCTCCAGAGTAAAAGAATGAACAAGTACTGAGTCGCCTCTTAAGACCAGATTCCTGGAGTTGAGGATGGAAGGCACCGAGCCCCCCCAACCCGACAGCCCGGGATTATTGGTGGCCATGAGCTAGTCCAGCAAAGACCGAGGCATGCCTTTGAAAAGAAAAATCTCGCTGAGCCACCAAATCATACTGAGCGATGCTTGAGGAGCCTACCAAATAATTGGAGCCCTGAGATACCGGGAACCACTGGAACAAAAGCGACTGCTGTAGCATTATAAAGGGAAAGCAAGCCAAAGTTCCCAGTGGAGTCAGCAACATGGATCCTAGAACCTGTACAGAATCCCATACTCTTGGTCATGGTGACCAAAGAAGAATGCAAACCTGAGACTGTGACTCATCGCCCTAGTCTCTGGGAAGAAACACATTTCTCTCCTATATGAATAAAAACATCTCCCCGATATATCTATAAATAGTACAGGAGAAAAGAGCGCTGTGCAAATTCGAAGATTCACGTCCAAAGAACTGAGGAAAAGAAACCACCCTTTTCGTGTCAGTCAAATGGCCCGACTGGAAGACGTCCGAATCAAGCAGTCAGTCAAGAAGAAATTAGGTGAATCGCCTGGTAGCGCCAAAACGGTACCACTGCCCTCATTTTCTAAAATGTTCATGAAGCCTTGGGTAGGCGAAATGGCATGTGCCAAAACCGAAAGCGCTACTCCAAGAGAGGCAAGCAAACCTAGTGCAGATTCGGAGTCCATAGTGAAAATGTAAATATTCTCCCAGTTTTTCTGCAGAAATGTGTAACCCTGAGAAACTAATTCAGCAGAATGGGATCCAGCCTGCCCAATGCCCCCATCTTGGGTGCCATGTAGTAAGTGGAACAACCTCCCTTAGTTCCTGAAGCACAAGAACTACCCTGAGGACCAGTAACACTTAAAAGGGAAACACAAAACATAGAGACTCCAAGAACAAACCGGAAACCCAAGGAGGATGCAAAGTTGCAAGCATCCTGAAAAATGTTCACAGCCCCCTGACCTGACATTATAGTGTCTTCTCCCTCATGAGAAAGCCTGAAGAGTCATTGGAAGAAGTCAAAATCCCCTCAGAATGAAGTGCAGAAGGTCAGGGAACAGCAGGATGAGAACTGTAGGATCTGTAAGAAGAAAAAAATTCTCCTAGGAAAAATCAAGTTTCGCAATGTAAAGAGGAGTATACTGGAACCATGAAAACAGTACTAACTCCATGCAACGTGAGCAAAATACGTACGTCCTTTAAAGTGAATACGTACTAGACGCAATCAAGATGCTGCATCTACCGCCCCATGGAAAACAACAGCATCCTAACAGGTATCAGACAAAGCTCACATCGCTGAGAGCTTCAGAGATGAGGCTAACCGCCACATAGCGCGCGCTCCTCCGCGGGTTTGATAGAATAGGCAACTGGCTCCAGGTTAGAAGAAGCTGCACAGCCCTTCCTGTCTGGTCGGGGGGGTCCATCTAGCATGTGCCATGAGAAGATGGCGACAGGAGAAACCAGCGTGATAAGCATGTAAATGTGAAGTCCAGGCCCTCTCAGAAATAGAGTCCTGGCCGCAGGAAGATGCGAAGTGTCATTATGCCCATAGAGACAGCCCGAACTTGGAAACTGTTACTACTACCTTTAGGCATATATATTTCCTATGCCACTACTAGACACATGCAGCGCAGCACAGAGGCCCAAATAAGAAGGATAGTTACCAACAGACAAAGGCTCAATCTGCAGGGACCCCAAGAGAGACAATGAGATACCCGTGTGAAATGCTGATCTCACTGTGCCTTGAGTTGCCATATGTCAACCCAGTCCGGAGACAAACCGAGACTGGGTGACCTAGCACAGGTCAGAGTCTGTCTGGTAATCCCATTGAGTGCTAACCCCAGAGTCCGATTAAACTAGCAGCTTCCTTCAAGGGAATACAGCAGGAACATAGACATAGACATATAAATCTGCTCAAGCTTGTCCCAAAGCTGGTGAAACACATACAACTTGTCTGAACTGAAAAGGAGAGAAGCCGCGGCATACCCTGATCAAAGTCAGCTGTAAATAAGCTACCAGAACGCTGCATCTCTCCCGCCATCGCCGGAGACCCTAAGCGCACGCCTGATTCTCGCCGATGCGTGGCCGCTGCATCAACGCTCCTAGATACATAGTCGGATTCAAGCCCCGCAAAATTTATCGTGCCGCAGCCTGCACCGGAATAAACATGTCCCATCTCATGCGCGCTGCTATAAACCAGCACCTGCACAATCAGCTGCACATGGCCGTGACAAACACAGATGAAAGAGCCTCAGAATAAATAGTACTACTACTGCTGCACTGAAACCCAACAAGCAGAACAAGTGCGAGCATGAAATCGCACCGCTACTGCCGCGCTGTAACCAACAAGGAAACCAAGCGCGTGCATGCAAAGGGCAGGAAAGTCCTGGCTCCCTCAACGGATTTCTAGTCATAAAACTTGTATAAAATGGAAAGAGTGTTAGCTGTTCAAAAAGGTATTTTAATAAATTTAAAGATGTGTGGGGGCCATTAATAAATTATTGTAATGAATAGATATCATTTTTCCCTGTTTAACATAAATGAATGTATGTGGTGGGGGGTGGGTTTTTGATTTTCATTATTTGATATGAAGGGAAGGACAGAATTTATTATGTTATACTATACATATTATTTGATATTAGTATGGTGGGAGGGTTGGGGATAAATCTTATTTAAAGAGAAAATTTGTGGAATTTCAAGTAATGTATTAACTTAATTGTTGATATTTTCTGTGCACTTGATGTAAAATATAAAATGAATAAAGATTTAAAAAATACAAATAAAATAAAACTTAGCCTCAATAAAATATCCATTCCTTAAACATACGTTGACCGAACCCACAGTACTAAGACTCCCAAACAGAACCTGAAGTTCAAACAACAGTAAAAAACATATACATACTCATAAGCTTGTTAGGGCCGGTTGAAGCAAGTAAGAGCTGGTTGTGCAGCAATAACAGAACACAATGTAGCAACTGTGGTCTCTTTTTTTTTTTTTAAACAGAGAAGGGAAAGAAGAAAAAAATAGAGACCCAATCAGACCCTCTAGCAATGGAGGGAGGGTGAGGCAGGGACCTGGGGGGGCCAGGTGTAACCCCTAAAGCCGGCACCGTTCAGCCGGACACCCCTGTCTCACTGAAGAGAAAATCTCAACAGGAGAAATAGCATTGCCAGCTCACTGAAGAGAAACCTCAACAGGAGAAATAGAATGGCAGTCTCATCTTTAAAAAGGGATCAAGAGGTGACCTGGGAAACTACAAACCGGTGAGTCTGACCTCGGTTCCGGGGAAAATGGCAGAAGCACTGATAAAGGAAAACATTGATGAACATTTTGAAAAAAACAAACTTCTGATAACCAGCCAACATGGTTTCTGTAGGGGGAGATCGTGCCTGACTAACTTATTGCACTTCTTCGAGGGAATTAACAGACAGAGGAGACCCCATAGACATTATATACCTAGATTTCCAGAAAGCCTTTGACAAGGTGCCTCATGAACATCTACTCCGGAAACTAAAGAACCATGGGGTGGAGAGAGACGTGCATAGATGGATCAGAAACTGGTTAGAGGGTAGGAAACAGAGGGTAGGGGTGAAGGGCCACTACTCAGACTGGAGGAAGGTCACAAGTGGTGTTCCACAGGGCTCAGTGCTCGGGCCGCTGCTTTTTAATATATTCATAAATGATCTAGAAACAGGAACGAAGTGTGAGATAATAAAATTTACGGACGACACCAAACTATTTAGTGGAGCTCGGACAAAGGAGGACTGCGAAGAATTGCAAAGGGACTTGGACAAACTAGGGGAATGGGCAGAGAGATGGCAGATGAAGTTCAATGTTGAGAAGTGTAAAATATTGCATGTGGGAAGCAGAAACCTGAGGTACAATTATACGATGGGAGGGATGTTATTGAATGAGATTACCCAAGAAAGGGACTTTGGGGTAATAGTGGACATGACAATAAAGCAGACGGCACAGTGCGCAGCGGCCGCTAAGAGAGCGAATAGAATGCTAGGTATAATCAAGAAGGGTATTACAACCAGAACGAAAGAAGTTATACTGCCACTGTACCGGGCAATGGTGCGTCCGCATCTAGAGTACTGCGTCCAATATTGGTCACCGTACCTTAAAAAGGATATGGCGTTACTCGAGAGAGTTCAGAGGAGAGCGACACGTCTGATTAAGGGGATGGAAAACCTTTCATACGCTGAGAGATTGGAGAAACTGGGTTTCTTTTCCCTGGAGAAGAGGGGATATGATAGAGACTTACAAGATCATGAAGGGCATAGAGAAAGTAGAGAAAGCAATGTTACTTACCGTAACAGTTGTTATCCAGGGACAGCAGGCAGCTATTCTCACTAGTGGGTGACCTCCAAGCTAACCTCAATGGGATGGAGGGAGAGTTGGCAACTTAGGAGAACAAATTTTGTAACACAGTTTGGCCAAACTGCCCATCCCGTCTGGAGAAAGTATCCAGACAATAATGAGAGGTGAACGTATGAACCGAGGACCACGTGGCAGCCCTACAAATCTCCTCAATCGGTGTCGATCTGAGGAAGGCTACAGAGGCTGCCATCGCTCTGACCCTATGTGCTGTGACCTTACAGGGAAGGGGTAATCCAGCCTGGGCATAGCAGAAAGAGATACAAGCCGCCATCCAGTTGGAGATGGAGCGCTTCGATACAGGTCGTCCCAACTTGTTGGGATCAAAGGAGACGAAAAGTTGAGGAGCAGTTCTGTGTGGTTTGGTGCGATCCAAGTAGAAAGCCAAAGCACGTTTACAGTCCAGAGTGTGAAGAGCTGATTCTCCAGGATGAGAATGAGGCTTTGGAAAGAACACTGGAAGCACAATGGATTGGTTGAGGTGAAATTCAGAGACCACTTTAGGCAGGAATTTCGGGTGAGTGCAGAGGACCACCTTGTCATGATGGAATACTGTGAAAGGTGGGTCCGCCACCAAGGCCTGAAGCTCACTGACCCTGCGAGCAGATGTGAGGACCACCAGAAAAACCACTTTCCAAGTGAGAAACTTTAGTGGAGCCTTGCTCAGAGGCTCAAAAGGAGGTTTCATAAGCTGAGAAAGGACAACATTTAGATCCCAAACCACTGGAGGCGGTTTGAGAGGAGGATTGACATGAAAAAGTCCTTTCATAAATCTGGAAACCACAGGATGAGAAGAGAGAGGTTTCCCTTGTAGAGGCTGATGGAAAGCCGCAATAGCACTCAGGTGGACTCGTATAGATGTCGTCTTGAGACCAGACTGAGACAGATGTAAAAGATAGTCCAAAACAGAGGATAGGGAGGCTCGCTGAGGCTCCTTAGAATTGGAAATACACCATGAAGAAAATCTAGTCCATTTTTGGGAGTAGCATTGACGAGTAGCAGGCTTCCTGGAAGCCTCCAAGACATCCCTCACCGCCTGGGAAAACTGGTGCGGAGTTACGTTGAGAGGAACCAAGCTGTCAGGTGGAGAGACTGCAGGTTGGGATGAAGCAGAGACCCCTGATGCTGAGTAAGCAGTGAAGGAAACACTGGAAGTAGCTACGGTTCCCTGCTGCTGAGTTGAAGTAGAAGGGAGAACCAAGGTTGCCTGGGCCACCGAGGAGCTATCAGAATCATGGTGGCATGGTCGGACTTCAGCTTGACCAGAGTCTATAGAATGAGAGGGAATGGCGGAAACGCATACAGAAAGCGATTCCCCCAATCCAGCAGAAAAGCATCTGCCTCGAGGCGAAGAGGAGCGTAGATCCTGGAGCAAAACTGAGGCAGCTTGAAATTGTGGGGAGCCGCAAAGAGGTCTATCTGAGGCGTTCCCCACTGAGCAAAGATCTGATGAAGGGGCTTGGAGTGGAGTGTCCATTCGTGAGGCTGGAGAAGACGACTCAGTTTGTCCGCCAAGACATTGTCCTTCCCCTGAATGTAGACAGCTTTGAGGAAGGTGTTGTGGCGAACCGCCCAATCCCAGACTCTGAGAGCTTCCTGGCAGAGGGAGGCCGAGCCCGTGCCCCCTTGCTTGTTGACATAATACATGGCGACCTGATTGTAGGTGCGAATGAGGACCACCATGTCGTGAAGCAGATGTTGAAAAGCTTGAAGAGCATTGAAGATGGCTCTGAGCTCCAGAAGATTGATTTGATGGAGTCGGTCCGCACAGGTCCAGAATCCCTGAGTGCGAAGCCCATCCAGATGAGCCCCCCAGGCATAGGTCGAGGAATCGGTAGTGAGAACCTTCTGATGAGGAGGAGTGTGAAACAGCAAACCTCTGGATAGATTCGAAGAGGTCATCCACCAAAGTAGAGACTGCCGAAGAGCAGGAGTGACTATGACGTGTCGAGTCAACAGGTCTGACACTTGAGTCCATTGAGAAGCTAGGGTCCACTGAGGAATTCTGAGATGGAGCCTGGCAAAGGGCGTCACATGAACTGTAGAGGCCATGTGGCCCAGGAGGACCATCATGTGTCTCGCTGAGATGGACTGGCGAGAAGATACAGACTGGCAGAGACGAAGAAGAGCATCCATGCGCTGAGGAGGAAGGAATGCTCGAAGCTGGATGGTGTCCAGTACCGCCCCGATGAAGGGAAGGGACTGGGTAGGCTGCAGATGAGATTTGGGAAAATTGATCTCGAAGCCTAGGCTCTGCAGGAAGCAGATCGTGGTCAAGGTCGCCGAAATGACCTTTGGAGCTGACGGGGCCTTGATGAGCCAGTCGTCGAGGTATGGAAATACCTGAAGACCCCTGTTCCGGAGTGCAGCGGCCACCACCACCAGACACTTCGTGAAGACTCTGGGAGACGAGGACAGGCCGAATGGAAGCACTCGATACTGCAGATGTAGATGTCCCATCCGAAATCTGAGGAACTTGCGGGAGGCCGGATGAATGGGAATGTGAGTGTAGGCCTCCTTGAGATCCAGAGAGCATAACCAGTCGTTCTGCTCGAGGAGAGGGTAGAGAGAAGCAAGTGTCAGCATGCGAAACCTCTCCTTGACTAGGAATTTGTTGAGGGCCCTGAGGTCCAAAATGGGTCGCAGGTCGCCCGTCTTCTTCGGAACAAAGAAGTACCGGGAGTAAAACCCCTGGTTCAGTTGGTCCGTCGGGACCGGCTCCACGGCACGAAGCCGGAGCAAAGCCTGAGCTTCCTGGAGAAGAAGGGCGGTCTGAGTCAAGTTGGAAGGATACTCTCTTGGAGGGCGGTCCGGAGGGACCCGATGGAAATGAAGAGTATCCTTCCTTGATGATAGTAAGGACCCAGAGGTCGGATGTTATGGCCTCCCAGCGATGATAAAAATGATGGAGGCGCCCTCCGATGGGAAAAACAGGGGGAGGCAGAACGAGGTTGGTTATGCCCTCGACGAGACAGTCAAAAAGGCTGAGAGGTCTTAGGGACAGCAGGCGATTGAGACTTAGGCTGACCCTTTTGGGTAGGCTGACGCTTCGCCGGTTGCCTCGCAGGAGGAGTTTGCCTCGGCTGATAACGCCTCTGATAAATCAACGGCGGACGAGAAGGTCGAGACTGCTGAGGCTTAGGCTTCGGCCGAAGGATAGATTGGAAGGACTTTTCGTGGTCAGACAACTTCTTCGTGACAGTCTCGATGGATTCGTCAAAAAGATCCGCCCCAGCACACGGGACGTTTGCCAGGCGGTCCTGAAGATTCGGGTCCAAATCAATGGTCCGCAACCAGGCCAACCGGCGCATCGCCACCGAGCAGGCCGCCGCACGGGCGGAGAGCTCGAACGCAGATTGCATTAACTGAAGCCGAAGTTGGGACAGCGAAGCAACCACTTCCTCAAACTCAAACCTAGCCTGGGATTCGATGTATGGTGTGAACTTCTGAAGCACAGGTAGAAAAAAATTCCAAGTAGGCTGCAAAGTGGAAATTGTAATTCAGGACTCGAGACGCCATCATCGAATTCTGATAGATGCGTCGACCAAACTTATCCATGGTTCTGCCCTCGCGGCCAGGAGGCACTGAAGCATAGACCTGGCCAGGATGAGACCGCTTGAGCGAGGATTCGACCAGGAGGGACTGGTGAGAAAGCTGAGGACCCTCGAAGCCTTTATGATGCACCATGCGGTACCGCGCATCCAATTTGCCAGGGACCACAGGGATAGAGTAAGGAGACTCGAAGCATCGCATGAAGGTCTGGTCGAGGAGCTTGTGCAGGGGACGAGGCAAGTGCATGGTATCGAGGTACTCTTTGGAATATCGAGACCCAGCATCGAGAGTAATGTCCATGTCATCCGCCATCTGCCTGAGGAACGATGAAAAGGACAGTTGGTCTGCCGTCGCCGGTCTGCGAGACGGACTAGAAGAAGAGGCTTCAGGCTCCAGAGAGGCCTGCGAGCAACAGGACGAGTTGAAAACCTCGGGGTCCTCGAACTCCGGGCCCGGAGGAGGAGACCCAGTCGAAGCAGCATACCCCAACCGAGGCAATTTCTTCTGAGGCGAGAAGGTCGAGTGTCGAGAGGAATGCTTCGAAGAATGTCTGGATCGATGCCCCTCCCGATGCCTGGAAGGGGATCGAGCCCGTCTGTGAGAAACTGGCTCAGACGCTTCCAAGGAGCAGATTGGACTCGATGCCGTCGATCGCAGAGGCGGCAGAGTCGGAGGCTTCCCCGACGCCGCCCAGGTTTGATAGGGGGTTTGGAAGAACTCGTCCTGCTATGCCCAGGACTGGGTGGCCCCGAAGGTGGACGCCACACTGAGTCATGGGGCGGAGTAATCGGTTCCAAGGGAGGCAGGTAAATAAATGAGGCTTTCCTCGAGGGGATGGGCTCCAAGGGAGGCATATCACTAAGGGAGGCCCTCCTCAAGGAAATCGGTTCCAAAGGAGGTACAGCGCTAACGGAGGACCTCCTCGAGGACCTGGACACCGCTCGCCACTCCTCCTCGCCGAGTAACGAGGTAGTGCGGCGAGGAGGAGGAGGAGGGGGCGGTCCGCCCCTCAAAGCCGAAGCTGGAAGGTCACCCTGGATCAGCCGAGGCCCCAGCAATCAGCCCCAGCAATCAGCAGAGGCCCCATGGTCTTCATGAGCTCCACGAACTGAGCCTCCAGGATGGACCGCAACGAAGCCGATATGGAGGGATCCGCACCAAAAGGGGGCCCTTCCGCACAGTCTCCGCGCTCCTTGGGTGCTACGTGCTTCTGCTTGCCAGTCTTCGGCACCTTGAGCACCACCGGAGGAACTGTCGGGGTCGATACCTGCTCCGAGGAGACGGATGAAGGCTCCGGCGCCGAAGCCGGGGCCGAAACCGGTGTGAACGATGCCGGTTTCAGGAGGCCCGAAGCAGCCGGGGAGGCAGAGGGCTTCGCAGAAGGAGTCGAAGCACCTGTCGATGTCGAAGCTGCAGGATCCTATGAAGCTTCCATCTTGAACATGGACTCCCACAGCAGACAGCGACGCTTAAACGCTCTCGCCGTCAGAGTGGAGCAAGGCCGGCACGATTTCGGGAAGTGATCCGGTCCCAGACACTGTAAGCAGCGTCGATGAGGATCCGTGAGCGAAATCGCGCGCTGGCACTTGCTACACTTTTTAAAACCGGTGATCGGCCGGGACATAGGCCGGAAAAGCTCCGCCACAAGGTCGAAGGCGCGGGGCCCCAGCCACGCGGCCGACCCGGTATCGGAAGGAAAAATATTTTTTTTTTTTTTGGAAAAAGAAATCAAAGAAAGAAATAAATGCACAGGAGAGCCAAAAGAACTCAACCCGCGGCAAATAGAAGGCAAAAAAAGAGATTCAATGGGCGCAAATTGAAGATAGACTTCTCAGCTCCGCGGAAGAAAAAGAACTGAGGAGACACGCCCGGAGCATCGGGCGGGAAGGCACTGGCACATGCGCGGTGCGGGCATCTCGAAACTTCTGAGTTTCTTCAAGCAAGACATGCTTGCAAGATGTCCGTATCGGGGTTCTGTCGGATGACATCACCCACTAGTGAGAATACCTGCCTGCTTGTCCTGGGATAAGGATAGATTCTTCAAACTTTCAGAAAATAAAAAAACAAGAGGGCATTCGGAAAAGTTAAAAGGGGACAGATTCAAAACGAATGCTAGGAAGTTCTTCTTTACCCAACGTGTGGTGGACACCTGGAATGCGCTTCTAGAGGATGTTATAGGGCAGAGTACGGTACTGGGGTTTAAGAAAGGATTGGACAATTTCCTGCTGGAAAAGGGGATAGAGGGGTATAGATATGAGGATTACTGTACAGGTCCTGGACCTGTTGGGCTGCCGCGTGAGCGGACTGCTGGGCGTGATGGACCTCAGGTCTGACCCAGCGGAGGCATTTCTTATGTTCTTATGATCTTAAGGGAAACCTCAACAGGAGAAAATAAAGTTCCAGTCACAGCCAGAATCCAGGAGCTATTCAAATAGCGACAATCACCTGCTGGGAGATAGAGCATACTGGAGATACAGGAGGAGTGCCAGCCAATAGGACCACCTGTTAATCAGTTTCTCTATCTCCGCCTGCTGGTGGATGTGTGTTATCCCATTGGTCTCTGGATTCATCTGCTGCTGTTGCTAAGTAAACAGACTTTATCCACAGTGATCTCCCACAGCCAGAGCTGTCCCCTGAAGAATAAAGACACAAAACTGAGAAGAAAAATTAAACACGAGCAGAAAAAGACTAGCTCCTATTGTCTCGCTTGTAGGAAAGCAACTAGAGTCCTGAAGCAAGAGGGAAGAATTTGAAAAAATTATGTAAATGAGGCTTCCTATAAGCAGTCTCGTGACATGGGATACGTAACCCACTTGTCCAGAAATAGAATGGGATTATAAAATAAGATTACATTATGAGAATCTCTAGATTACATCTCAAGTATGCAGGTGTCTAGTTATTTTAACACTTTATAAAGAGAACCACTAATCTATAAACATTCCTCTTACATTAACAGGAAGCCAATTCAATCAGTGGATGAACAACCCCCCTTCCCCCCATTTTCCTCCCAATATCAGCCTAAGCATTCTGAATAATCCGAATTTGTTTTATTTTTAGCCAATAAACCTACAAAGAAAACACTGCAATAACCTAACTAGCTCAATAGCAAGTTTCAAACTATAGTCAACAATGCTTTACTGTAGCTTTGCTTTGAAAAATGCACTCTTTTTGACCTCAATCGGAAATACAGCCAACAAAAGCATTGCATGAGAAGAGAGACCTATATAAAGGACATGAGTACTAATCACACTTCAGATAAAACAACTAGAAAGCAATGTTACTTACCGTAACAGTTGTTATCCAGGAACAGCAGGCAGCTAGTCTCACTAGTGGGTGATGTCATCCGACAGAGCCCCGATGCGGACGTCTCACAAGCATACTTGCTTGAAGAAACTTCAGAAGTTTCGAGATGCCCGCACCGCGCATGCGCGAGTGCCTTCCCGCCTGATGCACCGGGCGTGTCTCCTCAGTTCAGATAGCTAGCAGAGAAGCCAACCCAGGGGAGGTGGGTGGGACGTGAGAATAGCTGCCTGCTGTCCCTGGATAACAACTGTTACGGTAAGTAACATTGCTTTATCCCAGGACAAGCAGGCAGGTATTCTCACTAGTGGGTGACCTCCAAGCTAACCCCAATGGGATGGTGGGAGAGTTGGCAACTTAGGAGAATAAATTTTGCAATACTGTTTGGCCAAACTGTCCATCCCGTCTGGAGAAAGTATCCAGACAATAATGAGAAGTGAAGGTATGAACCGAGGACCAAGTGGCAGCCTTACAAATCTCCTCAATCAGTGTCGATCTGAGGAAGGCTACAGAGGCCGCCATTGCTCTGACCTTATGGGCTGTGACTTTACAGGGAAGGGGTAATCCAGCCTAGGCATAGCAGAAAGAGATGCAAGCCGCCATCCAGTTGGAAATGGTACTCTTCGAGACAGGGCGTCCCAACTTGTTCGGATCAAAGGAGACGAAAAGTTGAGGAGCAGTTCTGTGTGGTTTGGTGCGATCCAGGTAGAAAGCCAAAGCACGTTTACAGTCCAGAGTGTGAAGAGCTGATTCTCCAGGATGAGAATGAGGCTTTGGAAAAAAACACAGGAAGAACAATGGATTGGTTGAGATGAAATTCAGAGACCACTTTAGGCAGGAATTTCGGATGAGTGCGGAGGACCACCTTGTCATGATGGAATACTGTGAAAGGCGGATCCGCCACTAAGGCCTGAAGCTCACTGACTCGGCGAGCAGAAGTGAGGGCAATAAGAAAAACCACTTTCCAAGTGAGAAACTTCAGCGGAGCCTTGTGGAGAGGCTCAAAAGGAGGCTTCATAAGGTGAGAAAGGACAACATTGAGGTCCCAAACCACTGGAGGAGGTTTGAGAGGAGGATTGACATGGAAAAGTCCTTTCATAAATCTGGAAACCACAGGATAAGCAGAGAGAGGTTTCCCTTGCAGAGGCTGATGGAAAGCTGCAATTGCACTCAGATGGACTCGTATCGATGTAGACTTGAGGCCAGAATGAGATAGGTGCAGAAGATAGTCCAACACAGAAGATAGGGAGGCTCGTTGAGGCTCCTTACGATGAGAAATACACCAGGTAGAAAATCTAGTCCATTTTTGGGAGTAGCATTGTCTAGTAGCAGGCTTCCGGGAAGCCTCTAACACATCCCTCACCGCTCTGGAAAACTGGAGAGGAGTTACGTTGAGAGGAACCAAGCTGTCAGGTGGAGAGACTGCAGGTTGGGATGGAGCAGAGATCCTTGATGCTGAGTAAGCAGTGAAGGAAACACTGGAAGAAAGAATGGCTCCCTGCTGCTGAGTTGAAGTAGAAAGGAGTACCAAGGCTGTCTGGGCCACCGAGGAGCTATCAGAATCATGGTGGCATGGTCGGACTTCAGCTTGACCAGAGTCTTTTGAATGAGAGGAAACGGAGGAAACGCATATAGAAAGAGATTCCTCCAGTCCAGAAGAAAGGCATCTGCCTCGAAGCAATGAGGAGTGTAGATCCTGGAGAAGAATTGAGGCAGTTTGAAGTTGTGGGGAGCCGCAAAGAGGTCTATCTGAGGCGTCCCCCACTGAGAGAAGATCTGATGAAGGGGCTTGGAATTGAGGGTCCATTCGTGAGGCTGGAGACAACTTAAGTTGTCCGCCAAGGCATTGTCCGCCCCCTGAATGTAGACAGCTTTGAAGAAGGTGTTGTGGCGAATCGCCCAATCCCAGACTCTGAGAGCTTCCTGGCAGAGGGAGGCCGATCCCGTGCCCCCCTGCTTGTTGACATAATACATGGCGACCTGATTGTCCGTGCGAATGAGGACCACCAGGTCGTGAAGCAGATGTTGAAAAGCTTGAAGAACATTGAAAATCGCCCTGAGTTCCAGAAGATTGATATGGCACAGCCGGTCCGCACTGGTCCAGAAGCCCTGAGTGCGAAGACCATCCAGATGAGCCCCCTATGCATAGGTCGAGGAATCGGTCGTGAGAACCTTCTGGTGGGGAGGAGTGTGAAACAGCAAACCTCTGGATAGAATGGAAGAGATCATCCACCAACGTAGAGACTGCTGAAGAGCAGGAGTGACCAGGATGTGACGAGTCAAAGGATCTGACACCTGTGTCCATTGAGAAGCCAGGGTCCACTGAGGAATTCTGAGGTGAAGTCTGGCAAAAGGGGTCACATGAACTGCAGAGGCCATGTGGCCCAGGAGAACCATCATTTGTCTCGCTGAGATGGACTGGCGAGAAGACACTGACTGACAGAGATGAAGAAGAGCTTCCAGGCGCTGTGGAGGAAGGAATGCTCTGAGTTGGATAGTATCCAGAACCGCCCTGATGAAGGTGAGAGACTGGGTAGGTTGCAGATGAGATTTTGGGAAGTTGATCTCAAACCCCAGACTCTGCAGGAACCAAATAGTCCTTTGGGTCGCCGAGATGACCCCTGGAGCCGAGGCAGCTTTGTTGAGCCAGTCGTCAAGGTAGGGAAACACCTGAAGACCATGGTTCCGGAGTGCAGCGACCACCACCGTCAGACACTTGGTGAAAACTCTGGGAGACGAGGACAGGCCGAAAGAGAGCACTCGATATTGCAGATGAAGATGTCCCACCCGAAATTTGAGGAATTTGCGAGAAGCCGGATGAATGGGAATGTGAGTGTAGGCCTCTTTTAGATCCAGAGGGCATAACCAGTCGTTCTGCTCGAGGAAGGGGTAGAGAGAAGCTAGGGTCAGCATGCGAAATCTCTCCTTGACCAGGAACTTGTTGAGTACCCTGAGGTCCAGAATGGGACGCAGGTCGCCCGTCTTCTTCGGAACAAGGAAGTACCGGGAGTAGAACCCCCGGTTGTGTTGGTCCACAGGGACCGGCTCAACAGCCCGAAGCCGGAGCAAAGCCTGAGCTTCCTGAAGAAGAAGGGCGGTCTGGGTCAAGTTGGAAGGATAGTCTCTTGGAGGATGGTCCGGGGGGACCCGATGGAACTGAAGAGAATATCCTTCCCTGATGATGGTAAGGATCCAAAGGTCGGTGGTTATAGCCATCCATCGATGGTAAAAGTGATGGAGGCGATCCCCAATTGGAAAGACAGGGGATAGCAGAACGGTGTTGGTTATGCTCCCGACAAGAGAGTCAAAAAGGCTGAGGAGCCTTGGGAACAGCAGAAGGCTGAGGTTTTTGTTGAGACTTCTGTGGAGGCTGTCTCTTCGTCGGTTGCCTCGCAGCAGGAGCCTGCCTGGGAGTGTAACGCCGTTGGTATATCAAGGGTGGTCGAGAAGGTCGAGACTGAGTCGGTTTAGGCTTCGGACGAAGGATGGACTGGAATGACTTCTCATGATCCGACAGCTTCTTTGTCACCGTCTCGATGGACTCATCAAACAAATCCGCACCTGCACACGGGACGTTGGCAAGCCTGTCCTGGAGGTTCGGGTCCATATCAATGGTCCGAAGCCATGCCAAGCGACGCATTGCCACGGAACAGGCGGCAGCCCGTGCCGAGAGCTCAAACGCATCATATGAGGATTGCATCAATTGAAGACACAGCTGGGACAGCGAGGCGATGACCTCCTCGTATTCAAAATGAGCTTGAGAGTTGATGTAAGGCATAAACTTCCGAAGCACTGGAAGGAAGAACTCCAAATAGGTGGCAAAATGGAAGGTGTAATTGAGAACTCGGGAAGCCATCATCGAGTTCTGGTAGATGCGCCTCCCGAACTTATCCATGGTCCTCCCCTCTCGGCCCGGGGGCACCGAGGCATACACCTGGGACGGATGAGATCGCTTGAGGGAGGACTCGACCAACAGTGACTGATGGGAGAGCTGGGAGCCCTCAAACCCCTTATGGTGCACTGTGCGATAACCTGGTATCGTTTGCCAGGAATGGCAGGAATGGAGTACGGTGTTTCAAAACAGCGCATGAACGTCTGGTCGAGGAGCTTGTGTAGAGGCAGGCGAAGAGACTCAGCAGGAGGATGAGGCAGATGCATGGTATCAAGGTACTCCTTAGAGTAGCGGGAACCCGAGTCCAAGGTGATGTTGAGATCATCTGCCATCTGCCGCAGAAAAGATGAAAAAGACAGCTGGTCCGCAAACACAGGACGTCGAGACGGACTCGATGAAGTCGAGGCCTCCTGATCCAAGGAGACATGGGATCTACAAGGAGGGAACGACCTGATGGTATCCTCGAACTCCGGGCCCGGAGGAGGCAAGATATCTGAAAATGAATACACCATACGAGGAAGCCTCTTCTGAGGCGAGACGGTAGAATGTCTGGACGAATGCCTTGAAGAATGCTTGGAGCGGCGCCCCTCACTCCGTCTCGAAGATCTGGAACGACGATGCAAAGATGGCTCCGCAGAGGCCTCCAACGAGTAGATGGGGCTGGAGGCTGTAGAGCGAAGAGGAGGATGGGTCGATGCCTCTCGAGCAGCATTCCACGGGTCGAGAGACGGCTTGGCCGGCAAGGGGCTCCGGAAGAAATCCTCCTGATGACGCACAGGGCTTCGGCTACTCGGAGGCAAATCCCAATTGTCTCCGTCCGAGGCGGGGGTGGGTTCCATAGGCGGCATCACACCAAGCGAAGCGCGCCTCAATGAACTTGCAGCCAAACGCCGAGCCTCCGAGCCTAGCAGTGAGAGCGAGCGGCGAGGCGGAGGAGGCGGCTCGACCCTACGATGGGGTTCCGCATGCCCATGCTGGATTGTGGCAAGCCACTTGGGGCCCATGGTAGTCATGAGCTTGAGGAAGTAGGCTTCCATGAGCGACCGCATCGAAGCCGACAAGGGGGGAGCCGCATCTGAAGTGGGACCCCCTGCACGGTCTTCGCGGTCCCGTGTGGTCGAGTGCTTGGCCTTAGAAGCCTTAGGCACTTTAAGAACCACCGGGGTAACGGTCTGCTGAGTTATCCGACCTGAGGAGACCGAAGAAGGCAGGAGCAAGAGGCAGGAGCAGGAGGCGGGGTCGAAACCGGAACGAAGGAAGCCGGTTTCAAAAGACCCAATGCAGCAGGAGCAGATGCCAACGGCGAAGCACTGGTCGAAGCTGAAGGTTCCTTGGAAGCCTCCATAGCGAACATCAACTCCCACAGGAAACAGCGACGCTTGAAAGCACGTGCTGTTAGAATGGAACAAGGCCGTCATGATTTCGGAAGATGTTGAGGCCCGAGACACTGTAAACAGCGTCGATGCGGGTCCGTCAATGAAATTGCGCGCTGGCACTTGATACACTTTTTTAAACCGGTAATAGGTCGGGACATAGGCCGAAAAAGCTCCGCCGCTATATCGAAGCTGCAGGGCCCCAGCCACGCGGCCGATCCGTTTGAATCTATGGAAAAAATTTATTTAATTTTTTTTTTTTTTTAAAAACAAGAAAACGACAGATTAGAACACACGATAAGAGAAATAAACTCAAAACCGCGAGCACTAGAAGGCAAAAACAAGGGTTCACTCAGCGCAGAGAGTTGAAGCAAAACTCAGCTCCGCGGAAAGAAAAGAACTGAGGAGACACGCCCAGTGCATTGGGCGGGAAGGCACTCGCGCATGCTCGGTGCGGGCATCTCGAAACTTCTGAAGTTTCTTCAAGCAAGTATGCTTGTGAGATGTCCGCATTGGGGCTCTGTCGGATGACATCACTCACTAGTGAGAATACCTGCCTGTTTGTCCTGGGATAAAGCTTACCTTACAACTATAAACAACTAGAAAGCTTACCTTCCTGTGGTGGTGCTACCTGTTGGCTGCTGACTGTAGCTGGAATAAGATGACTGCTGTCCATAGGAGGCCGGAGATGTCTGGGTATTTCCATAACTGGAAGTTCCATACCCTTGTGTGGATGGAGTGTTGTATCCACCTATGCAAATTAAGAACATAAGAACATAAGAAGGTGCCTCCGCTGGGACAGACCAGAGGTCCATCCTGCCCAGCGGTCCGCTCACGCGGCGGCCCATCAGGCCTATCGCCTGAACAGTGGTCCCAGACTAATTTTGTAACTTTCCTCTAATCCTATCCTTATAACCTACCTCTACTCCTATCTATATCCCTCAATCCCTCTTAATAACTGCTTTATTCTGAATAAAACCCGATACAGCTATGTATTTCAAATGAATGTTTGTATCAAGGAAATTGTTAGAAAGAAATAAGCAGGAATGACTCACTGTTCAAGCCCTTCCCCCCCCCTCCCCGTTTCATTTTTACAGAAGAAGCATATGGTAGCAGAATGTGCAGGTGACTAGTAGCAGGCTTTTAATGGCATGGTCTAATGGTTAAAGCAGTGGGCAAGTCATTATCATATGCCACGGCTTTTTGATACAAACCAGAGGTGCACAGTCCCAAGGAGTAAGATTTTACAGATGATGTGCAAGGTGTGATGTGTTTCGAGAAAAAAAGCTTCAAAGCTTTTTTGTTCTATTTCCTTTCAATGGCATCAAAGCACTAGGGTAGAAGTTTCAAGTTTAATAAGGATTTGATTGATCGCTTAATCAGAATTCCAAGCGATGTACATATCAATAAAGTTACAAAATTTAGGGAACAATACAACAAATGACAAAAACTAAGTCTTGTAAGACTAATTATAACTAACATTACAAACCCATTAAAACACAAGGAGAGGTGGGGAAAGGAAATACAAGTTGATTGATAGTAAGTAAGACATTCAAGGGAAAAACAAAAGGAAAGGAAAGATTAATATTCTTCGGAGAAGCTATAAAGTGAAGTTAAAACAAGGCCACTAGACTGGCTTATAATTATCGAATGAACCCTTAAAAAAAAGCTTTTTAATTTGCTCTTCAATTTATCCAAGTTGCGTTCTTCCCTTAAATAAATAGGGAGTGAGTTCCATGTTTGAGGAGCTGTGACAGAAAAAAATGAATTGCCGCCTTGTATTAATAATTTCAAGTGAAGGAATCATCAGTAAATGTTGTTCATTCGATCTCAATAATCTATTTGAGGTGTAGGGAATCAGTAGTTTATAAATAATCAGTAGGGAATCAGTAGTTTATAAATAAAGGCAGAAGTTTTATAAAGCAATGTTACTTACCGTAACAGTTGTTATCCAGGGACAGCAGGCAGCTATTCTCACTAATGGGTGACGTGATCCAACGGAGCCCCCATGCGGACGCCTCACAAGCATTTTTGCTTGAAGAAACTCGAAGTTTCGAATCGCCCACACCGCGCATGCGCGAGTGCCTTCCCGCCCAGACCAGGGCGCGTCTCCTCAGTTCAGATAGCTAGCAGAGAAGCCAACTAAGGGGAGGTGGGTGGGACGAGAGAATAGCTGCCTGCTGTCCCTGGATAACAACAGTTACGGTAAGTAACATTGCTAACATTGGAGGTCACTAATGGGTGACCTCCAAGTTAACCACAATGGGATGGTGGGAGAGTTGGCAACTTAGGAGAATAAATTTTGCAATACTGTTTGGCCAAACTGTCTATCCCTTCTGGAGAAAGTATCCAGACAATAATGAGAAGTGAAGGTGTGAACCGAGGACCAAGTGTCAGCCTTACAAATCTCCTCAATCGGTGTCGATCTGAGGAAGGCTACAGAAGCTGCCATTGCTCTGACCTTATGGACTGTGACTTTACTGTGACGGGGTAATCCAGCCTGGGCATAGCAGGAGATACAAGCCGCCATCCAGTTGCAGATGGTACGCTTAAGAGATGGGACGTCCCAACTTGTTCGGATCAAAGATGAAAAGCTGAGGAGCAGTTCTGTGTGGCTAGGTAGAAAGCCAAAGCACGTTTACAGTCCAGAGTATGAAGAGCTGATTCTCCAGGATGAGAGTGAGGCTTTGGAAAAAACACAGGAAGAACAATGGATTGATTCAGATGAAAATCCGAGAGCACTTTGGGGAGGAATTTTGGATGAGTGCGAAGAACCACCTTGTCATGGTGGAACACTGTGAAAGGTGGATCCGCAACCAATGCTTGGAGCTGACTAACTCGACGAGCAGAAGTGAGGCCAATGAGAAACACCACTTTCCAAGTGAGATACTTCAGATGAGCCTTGTTAAGAGGTTCAAATGGAGGTTTCATAAGCTGAGAAAGAACAACATTGATGTCCCAAACCACTGGAGGCGGTTTAGGGGAGGGTTGACATGGAAAAGTCCTTTCATGAATCTGGAAACCACCGGATGAGCAGAGAGAGGTTTCCCTTGAAGAGGCTGATGGAAAGCAGCAATTGCTCTAAGATGGACTCGTATCGATGTAGACTTGAGGCCAGAATGAGAAAGGTGCAAAAGATAATCCAAAACTGAAGACAAGGAGGAGTGTTGTGGCTCATGATGATGAGAAAAACACCAAGCACAAAATCTAGTCCACTTTTGCTGGTAGCATTGTCTAGTAGCAGGCTTCCTTGAAGCTTCCAGGACATCTCTCAAAGGCTGATAAAACTGGAGAAGAGGAACCAAGCTATCAAGTGTAGAGACTGCAGGTTGGGATGAAGTAGAGTTCTCTGATGCTGTGTAAGCAGCGATGGAAACACTAGTAGAAGGAAGGGATCCCTGCTGCTGAGTTGAAGTAGAAGGGAGTACCAAGGTTGTCTGGGCCTCCGTGGAGCAATCAGAATCATGGTGGAATGCTCTGACTTGAGTTTGACTAGAGTCTTCTGAATGAGAGGAAATGGAGGAAACGCATATAGAAAGAGATTCGTCCAGTCCAGAAGAAAAGCATCTGCCTCGAGGCGGTGAGGAGTGTAGATCCTGGAGCAGAACTGAGGCAGTTTGAAGTTGTGGGGGGCTGCAAAGAGGTCGATCTGAGGTGTTCCCCTATGAGAGAAGATATGATGGAGGGGTGTTGAGTGGAGGGTCCACTCATGAGGTAGCAGCAGACGACTCAAGTTGTCTGCCAAGGCATTGTCCGCCCCCTGAATGTAGACAGCTTTGAGGAAGGTGTTGTGGCAAATCGCCCAATCCCAAACTTTCAGAGCTTCCTGACAGTGGGAGGCCGATCCCGTAACCCCCTGCTTGTTGACATAATACATGGCGACTTGGTTGTCCGTGCGAATGAGGACCACCTTGTCTTGAAGCAGGTGCTGGAAAGCGTTGAGAGCATTGAAAACCGCCCTGAGTTCCAGGAGATTGATGTGGCACTGGTGGTCCGTGCTGGTCCAATAACCCCGAGTGCGGAGGCCGTCCAGATGAGCCCCCCAAGCATAAATGGACGAATCAGTCGTGAGGACTTTCTGATGGGGGGGGCGTTTGAAACAGCAAACCTCTGGATAGATTGGAGGATAGCATCCACCAGCGAATAGACTGTTGCAGAGCAGGAGTGACCAGGATGTGTCAGGACAGAGGGTCGGATATCTGCGTCCACTGAGATGCCAGGGTCCACTGGGGAATCCTGAGGTGAAGTCTGGCAAAAGGAGTCACATGAACTGTAGAGGCCATGTGGCCCAGAACCATCATGTGTCTCGCCGAGATGGACGGGCAAGAGGACACCAAGTGGCAAAGATGGAGGAGAGCTTCCAGACATTGGGGAGGGAGGAACGCTCTGAGTTGGGTAGTATCCAGAACAGCTCCGATGAAGGGAAGAGTCTGGGAAGGTTGTAGATGGGATTTCGGGAAGTTTATCTCGAACCTCAGATGTTGCAGTAACCAAATCGTCTTCTGGGTCAAAAGGACGACTCCCTGAGACGTGGAATCCTTGATGAGCCAGTCGTCCAGGTAGGGGAACACCTGGAAGCCGTGGTTCCTGAGCGCTGCGGCCACCACTACCAGGCACTTGTTGAAGACTCTGGATGACGAGGCCAGGCCGAAGGGAAGCACTCGGTATTGAAGATGAAGATGTTCCACCCTGAATCTGAGGTATTGACACGAGGCCAGATGAATGGGAATGTGAGTTTAGGCCTCCTTGAGATCCAGAGAGCATAACCACTCGTTCTGCTCGAGGAGGGGATACAGGGATGCCAGGGTCAACATGCGAAACTTTTTTTTGACCAGAAACTTGTTGAGGGCCCTGAGAACCAAACTGGGGCGCAGGTCGTCCATCTTCTTCGGAACAAGGAAGTATCGGGAGTAAAAACCCTTTTTCTGTTGGGCCAAAGGAACTGGCTCGACTGCCCCCAGCTGTAATAGGGCCTGAGCTTCCTGAAGAAGAAGGGTGGTCTGGGTCAAGTTGGAAGGATACTCTCTTGCAGGATGTTCCGGAGGAACTTGATGGAATTGAAGAGAGTATCCCTCCTTGACGATGGAGAGGACCCAGAGGTCAGAGGTAATCGTCGTCCATCGATGGTAAAAGTGATGGAGACGACCTCCAATCGGTGGTAAACTTGAAAACGGCAGAACGACAGAAGTTATGCCCTCTTTGAGACAGTCAAAAGGGCTGAGGAGCCTTAGGGACAACAGACGATTGTGGCTTCTGTTGTTGCTTTTGCGGGTGCTGCCTCTTAACAGGCTGACAGATGGGCGGAGCCTGTTTAGGTGGGTAACGCCGCTGGTAGGTCAACGGTGGGCTTGATGAATGAGGAGGAACAGGCTTGGGCTTCGGACGGAGGATGGATTGGAAAGACTTCTCGTGGTCCGAGAG
This sequence comes from Geotrypetes seraphini, assembly GCF_902459505.1. Taxonomy (NCBI): domain Eukaryota; kingdom Metazoa; phylum Chordata; class Amphibia; order Gymnophiona; family Dermophiidae; genus Geotrypetes; species Geotrypetes seraphini. The sequence continues at coordinate 102,941,012 of NC_047088.1, read as the reverse complement.
CTTCTTGGTCGCCGCCTCAATAGACTCATCGAAGAGGTCGGTACCAGCGCATGGGACATTGGCAAGCCTTTGAAGATTGGGGTCCATGTCGATGGTTCTGAGCCACGCCAGTTGGCGCATGGCCACCGAACATGCCGTAGTCTGAGCCGAGAGCTCAAAGGCATTGTAGGAGGACTGCATCATCTGCAAGCGGAGCTGGGATAGTGAAGCCAGAACCTCCTGGTACTCAAACTGTACTCCAGGGTTCAGATAGGGCATGAACTTCTGGAGGACAGACAGGAAAAATTTGAAATATGTGATGAAGTGGAAGTTGTAATTCAGAACTCTGGAGGCCATCATGGAGTTCTGCTAATTTCTCCTGCCTAACCGGTCCATAGTCTTGCCCTCCCTGCTAGGTGGAACGGTGGCGTAGACCTGGGATGGGCGAGACCGCTTCAGAGAGGACTCCACCAAGAGGGATTGGTGGGAGAGTTGGGAACCGTCAAACCCTTTGTGGTGTACTGTGCGGTACCTGGCATCCAATTTGCCCAGCACAGCGGGGATGGAATAAGGTGTTTCAAGGCACCGCACAAAGGTCTGATCCTGTAGCTTGTGTAGAGGAAGCTTGAGGGATTCAGCAGGTGGTTGAGGGAGATGCATCGTCTCCAGATACTCTTTTCAAAATCTGGAACCTGTGTCCAGTTGGATGTCCATATCAGCAGCCATCTGCCAAAGGAACGAGGAAAACGATAGCTGGTCAGCCAAAGAAGGGCCTAGAGAAGGGCTCGAGGACGTCGAGGCCTCAGAATCCAATGAGGACGGAGATCGTGATGGTGAGATAGATCTCAATGAGTCCTCGAGCTCCGGTAACGGGGGCGGAGAAGTAGCCGGTGTAGAATACTGCAGAAACAGCTGTTTTCGATGAGGCGAGGCAAGTCTGGACGAGTGCCTCGATGAATGCCTCGATAGATGATGCGAGTCGTGTCTGGACGTCCGCCTCGAAGGATGAGGCGAGTGTGTCTTCGCTGAGGCCCCCAGATAGTGGATGGGGCTGGAGGCCGTTGATCAAAGCAGGGGTGGATGGCTGGAATCACCCCGAGGCACCCGCAGAGGCTCGAGCCCCTGCATCTGGTGGATCGGCTCCAACGGAGGCACTCGCAAAGATCTACTCCTTGTATCGAGTGGATAGGTTCCAACGGAGGCATGGGCAAAGACTCTGCTCCTTGCGATGCATGCACACCTGCCAGACCAGACACTCGCAGAGACTCTGCTCCCTGTAGAGAGTGTGTGTATCGCTGAGGCACTGGAGGCGGCTCGACCTCGCGGGAGGCCTCCGCATGCCCAGGCTGGATTTGGGAGAGAAGCTTAGGCCCTATTGTGGTGAAGAGCTCAATGAATTGCTTCTCTAACAAGGTCTGGAATGAAGCCGGCAAGGATGGATTTGCATCAGCAATGGGACCACCTGCTCGGGCCTCGCGTTCTTTAGGGGTAGTGTGTGAGTGCTTCGGCTTAGAAGCCTTGGACACTTTTAGCACTACCGGTGGGATAGGCTGCTGTGCTACCTGACCTGAAGAGACCGAGGAAGGCATCGCAGCGGGCGCTGGAGTCGGAGCCGGCACGAACAATGCAGGCTTGATGAGACTCGGCGCCGCAGAGGTGGAAGGCTGGGGAGCAGCGGAAGAAGTCGAAGGTGAGGGGCCCTTCGATGAAGGCTACTCCGTCGAGGACTCCATGAACAGCGATTCCCACAAAACGCAACGGCGCTTGAAAGCACGTGCGGTGAGTGTGGAGCAAGGCCGGCATGATTTCGGAAGGTGCTGAGATCCGAGACACCGAATACAGCGTCAATGAGGGTCCGTTAGCAAAATCGCACGCTGGCACTTGGCACACTTTTTAAAACCGGTGATAGGCTGGGACATAGGCCGGAAAAGCTCCGCCTCAAGATCAAAGCTGCAGGGCTGCGGCCACGTGGCTTGCCCGGTCGGACGGATGGAAGAAAATTTTTTTTTTTTTTTTTTTTTTGAAAACAAGAAAGAACAATGAAAATCAGCGATTAAGAGAAAAATAACCCAAAACCGTGGACTTTAGAAGGCACAAGTGAAAAGTCTTCACGCAGAGAGTCGAAGACGGACTTCTCGGCTCCGCGGAAAAGTAAGAACTGAGAAGACACGCCCTGGTCTGGGCAGGAAGGCACTCGCGCATGCGCGGTGCGGGTGACTTGAAACTTCGAGTTTCTTCAAGCAAAAATGCTTGTGAGGCGTCCACATCGGGGCTCCGTTGGATCACGTCACCTATTAGTGAGAATACCTGCCTGCTTGTCCTGGGATAAAGTTGTGATTTGAGTGTAAGCAAACTTAATTTATGTTATCCGGTGAGCTACCTGAAGCCAATGCGCTTTCTTAAGGAGAGGTGTCACGTGATCAAACTTCCTGGCTTTCGACATAAGTTTAATAGAAGCATTTTGAATAATCTGTAAACGTTTGATTTCATTTTGAGCTATTGCCTTAAATAGGGCATTGCAATAATCAATTTTAGAAATCGCCAAGGAATGAATTAGAATGTTAAGTTACTTTAGACACAGAAATTGTTAAACTGAACAAATTTGACGAAGTCTGAAAAAGGTTGATTTAAGAATGCTACTGATGTGGTCGTGGTAGGTTAATTTATAATCAAAAATAACCCCTAGAATCTTAATGCTGCTTATTGACTGTAAGGTGTTACCCATGGATTTTGATGGGAAAAGTGAGTTTAGAACTGTCTTTCCAAGGAAATAGCATCACATTTGATTTGTTAACATTAAGCGCTAATCTATTAGTGTCAAGCCATTCGTGTATCTGTTCAAGTTTCTTATTGATTGCTATTGTTTCAAGGGGCTTTTTGGTACCTAGTGGATGTAAAAGCTGAATGTCATCTGCGTAAGCAAATACATTAAAATCAATGGATTGGCAGAGAATCATAAATGGTGCAAGAAAAATATTAAACAAAAGTGGTAAAAGAATGGACCCTTGGGGAATACCATTTGTTGTTGAAAAACTTTTGGAAATTGAGTTGTTAAAAGACACAATAAAAGAGCGGTCTGCAAAGTATGATATAAACCAAGAAAGAACCTGATCTGTGATGCCAATGGATTGAAGTCTGTCTATCAAAAGATTGTAATCAATCGTATCAAAAGCAGATGAAAGATCAATAGAAATCAGAAGAATAGATTGATGGTGATCCAAAAAGTAATGTATGGAGTTAGACATGCCAATCAGCGAGTGTTCTGTAGAGTAATGCTGTCTAAAATCTGTTCGATTCGGATGTAAAATATTGGTTTTTTCTATGAATTCCGATATTTGATTGAATACCACCTTCTCGGTCAGTTTTGCTAGGAAGGGAATATTTGCGATTGGTCTGTAGTTCGATTTATCCTCAGGACTAATTTTTTGATCTTTGATAATAGGGCGGATAATTTGGCATGATGCTAAATATACATTCTCATACATTTGATCAGTTAGTTCTCTTTTCTTTGGAAAAAGGAGGGTATGAAATATTTAGGAAAAAACAATGAAAATAAACAAAAAATCTTTATTGTTAAAGGTTACAGAAATGTGTGAGCAATGGAATCCATTAAATTTATCTTGGTGGGGGAGTTCAAACAGTGAAAATGATGATTTTGTCTGTGGTATGTTACCAAATGGGAATGTTATCAATTTATTTTCAAGGTTCTTTTTACAAAAAACTGAATAGTAGTCTTATCAAATTTATTTGGATGGGCAAAACTGCTAGAATAGCTTTAATATCTCTACAAAAAACAATTGTGGAGGGAGGGGTAAATTTTCCAAATTTCTATAGGTATCATCAGGCTTATATTCTATGTACTGGATCCTGCCTGACCTCAAGGAACATTATCCAGAGTGGCTAATTTTGGAATGGAAAATTATGTCCCCAATGCATCTTGTCTCATGTATTAGACATTAAATTCCTAGTTATGCTAAGGATAATATCGTTTTGGATACTTGGAAGACCCTGAGATGTATAAATAAATTAACTGAAATTCCTATAGAACAGTCTTTATGTCAATCCCTATGGCTGAACTCCAAGATGCAAATAGGCGGATCTAAAATTTCCTGGAAGGATTGGATACAAGGAGGCATAAGAACATTAGAGGATGTTGCTTGATTTTGCACGGTTGCAACCATCTTTTTGGTATTTAAAAATTTCAATTTTATAAATGGTTGCAACTGAAGCAGGCTATTCAGAAAGGGTTCCCCGAGTGGCGTAATTTAAAAAACTTTTATAGCCTGCAATTCCTTTGCTTTCAGACAGACATGCTAGGACATCAAACCGCTAAGTGGTATAAATTAGTATCTGAACTTATGAATTTAAAAAACACAAAAATGCTCTTAGAGATATTTGGAGCATCAAGATTAAGCAGTAAGCAGAGAGGGAAAAACTGGTAGAAGCAGAGGCTCCCTGGTGCTGAGATGAAGTAGAAGGGAATACCACGGTTGTCTGGGCCACTGAGTATCTATCAGAATCATGGTGGCATGTTCTGTGTTGAGTTTGACAAGAGTCTTGAGAATCAGAGTGAATAGAGGGAAGGCATAGAGAAACTGACCCGTCCAGTCCAGGAGGAAAGCATCTGCCTCGAGATGCTGGGGAGAGTAAATCCAGGAGCAAAACTGAGGCAGCTTGTTGTTGAGGGGAGACGCAAAGAGGTCTATCTGACGGGTCCCCCATTGAGCAAACACCTGACGTAGAGGCGAGGAATTGAGTGTCCATTCATGAGGTTGCAGAAGAATACTCAATTTGTCCGCCAGACAGCTGTGCTGACATTGAATGTAGACAGCTCTGAGAAAGATGTTTTGATGGATTGCTCAATCCTACAGCTTCAGAGCTTCTTGACAAAGGGAGTGAGATCCCGTACCTCCCTGTTTGTTGACATAGTACATGGCGACTTGGTTGTCCGTCCGGACAAGGACTACGTTGTCGTGAAGAAGGTGTTGAAAAGCTTTGAGAGCTTTGAAAATCACTCTGAGTTCCAACAGATTCATTGACAAAGACTGTCTGCGGGAGACCAATGGCCTTGGGTACGGATACCGTCTAGATGGGCTCCCCATGCGTAGGTTGATGAGTCTGTTGTGAGAACCTTCTGATGAGGGAGATTGTGGAACAGCAAACCTCTGGAAAATTGGAAGAGAACCAGTGGAAAGACTGCTTCAACAAAGGAGTTACTGTAATTTGTTGAGAAAGCGGGTCGGTAACTTGTTACCACTGAGATGCCAGGGTCCACTGAGGTATGCGAAGGTGAAGTCTGGCAAAATGAGTCACATGAACTGTAGAAGCCACGTAACCGAGCAGAACCATCATTTGTCTTGCTATAACTTGATGAGACACTCGATGGCAAAGGCGAATGAGGGTATCCCGACGTGTTGGAGGTAGAAACGCTCTGAGCTGGACAGTGTCTAGAGTGACCCCAATGAATTGGAGAGACTGAGATGGGGTCAGTTGGATTTTGGAAAGTTGACTTTGAACCCCAATCTTTGGAGGAACATAATAGTCTGTTGGGTCACTGCAATAACCCCTTGTTGAGAGGGGACCTTGATAAGCCAGTCATCCAGGTATGGAAAAACTTGAAGACCCTGGGCACAGAGGGCTACAGCCACCACCACCAGACATTTAAGACTCTGGGGGATGAGGCGAGTCTGAAAGGAAGAACTCTGTATTGTAGATGAAGATTACCAATCCTGAATCGAAGATATTTGCGAGAGGCTGGATGTATCGGGATACGAGTGTAAGCCTCTTTGAGATCCAGAGAACATAGCCAATCTCCCTGATCCATCAGTGAATATAAGGTTGGTAAAGATAGCATCCGAAACTTCTCTGACTAGAAATTTGTTAAGAGCTCTGAGGTCCAGAATGGGTCGCAAATCCCCCGTCTTCTTTGGGACTAGAAAATAACAAGAATAAAAGCCCATGTCTCGTTGGTTTAGAGCAGGGGTGTCCAACCTATGGCCCCGTAAAGTATTTTGTGCGGCCCCTGTCAAGGGCGATGCAGTGTTTTCCTCTGCTGCTCCCGGGTGTTTATCATCTTGCCGGCTCTCTTCTCTGTCTTGCTGCAGCATTTGAACGTTTGTGCGGCCCCAGAAACATTTTTTTCAGCCAGTGCGACCCAGGGAAGCCAAAAAGTTGGACACCCCTGATTTAGAGGAACCTCCTCGACACTCGAAAGCGAAGAAGAGCCTGAGCTTCCTGAAGAAGAAGAGGAAGTTGCGACGAATTAGAAGGGCACTCTCTTGGGAGGGCGATCTGGAGGCCCCTGAAGAAACTGAAGTGAGTATCCCTCCCAAAGGATGGTGAGAACCCAGAGATCTGAGGTGATCATCTCCCACTGGTGATAAAAGTGGTGAAGATGACCTCCTATGGGCAGAAGAGAATTTTGGTGCAGGGAGGTTGGCATGCTCAGACTGGGAATGTCAAAAAGTCTGAGCTGGTTTAGTCGCAGCAGGAGTCTGGGACTTCTGTTGTCATTGTTGTTGTGGAGGCCTTCTAGGCGGAGGCCTGGAGAAAGCTGGCTTCGTTTCTTGAGGATAACGACGTGGTGATTGCTTGTATGGCCGAGCAGGAGGAGTCTTAGGCTTCGGACGAATCAAGGAAGCAAAAGAGCGCTCATGTTCAGAGATGCCCTTTGTACCAGCTTCAATAGAATCATCAAAGAGTTCACTTCCCTGGCAAGGCAAGTTCGCTTGACGGTCCTGTAGATTGGGATCCATATCAACAATGCGGAGCCAAGTGAGACGGCGCATGGTTACTGCAAAGGCCGAAACTCTAGAAGAGAGTTCAACAATATCGTATGTGGCTTGCAGCATGAAGAGGCAAAGTTGAGACAGAGTTCTGATGATCTGTTTGAATTTTGGAAGACTTTGTTCCTCAAGAGCCAGGTAGAATTTAGGCAGTAATTTGAGGTTATGGTTAAAATAAGCCGTGAAAATGTAGTTATAATTGAGAATTCTGTTAGCCATAATAGAATTCTGGTATAATCTGCGGCCAAACTTGTCCATGGTACGGCCCTCCCTGCCTGGAGGGACCGCAGAGTATAGCTTAGATGGATGAGCTTTCTTTAAAGACGATTCCACCACCAAAGACTGCTGGGATAATTGAGATTTCTCGAAGCCTTTGCAAGGTACTGTACGATACTGGGATTCCAGCTTAGATGGAATAGCTGTGATGGAATAAGGAGTTTCCATATTCCTTAAGAAAGTTTGCTTCAATACTGGAGTCATAGGAAGCCTCAAGGTCTCTTTGGGTGGATGAGGCAACTCCATGTCTGCCAAATATTCAGGTGTATACTTGGAATCAGAATGGAGATCCAGTTGAAGAGCTTTTCCCATGTCAAAGACGAACCTGGCAAAAGAGGCAGACTTTGAGGTCGAGGCATCTTCAGGAGGAGTGCAAGACCAAGGAACTACTGAGTAGGAGGGAGAAGCCTCTCTGGAATACTGAGACAGAGGCTCAGAGTCCAGGCGCATAGTGATTGAGGAAGCTGTACTACCTGCGTGAGGAGTCGGTAAATGTTTGCCCTTCAAAACCCTCGATGGTGAAGTTCTCGGGGTTCGAGGAACAAATTGGGTCGAGGCAGGAGAAGGTTCCCTCAGTGGCGGTCTCGATGGAGGAGTCCTCGACCTCGATGGACTTAGAGGAGACGCAGCCGGTGTAATAGCTTTACGAGACTTATGTTTAGATTTGGAAGAAGTCTCTAGTAGCCTTGGATAAACGAGGCATAGAAGTCTCTGTATCCAGAGAAGACGAAGGTTTCTGTTGTAGAGATGTCTCCTGAGGAAGCTTGGAAGCGAGATGCCTCGAGCGATGCTTCGGTTGAGGTGGAGGAGACTGTGTCCGAGGAGTAGGTAAAGAATCTCTGGATGAGAACCGGCAAGACTTCCGAGGCTTGCCTCTAGGTGCTTCCACCGGGGTCTCAGACTGCCACTCAGGCTGGCTCACAGGAAGCAGGGTCGAGGACGGGAGGAGTTGAGCCATGACCGAGGAAATCTGCGTGGTCAGAATAGCTTTTAACATGTCCTCGAACATGGGCACCGAGACAAAAGGATCAGGTCTCGAAGGTGCAACAGTGAGCTCCAAGGAGGGCGACCTCGAGGTTGAGTATTCTCGATGCTTGGAGGCACGCTTAGCTGGAGGTCTAGTCGAGGCAGGTAGGCCGGTAGATATGGCCTGGGATACCTGTGACTGGAGGCTTCTTAGGAGTAGTACCTGAAAGACAGGAGACTTACCCGTCGAGGTTTTCAGAGGAGCTGCCGACAAGGCCTTCAAGGCCTAAGGAGTCGAAGTCGAGGCCTTGGTGGAGGCAGAAGCTGGAGTCGAGGTCAAGGAAGAGATCGAGGCTGTCCCCAAAGCCAAGGTCGAGACCTTGTCAGTCGGCTGGTCCATCGTGCCAAAAAGTTGAAGGAGCTTGGCACAGCGCCGACAAAGGGCCCGAGGTTGGAGTGTAGCACAGCGCGAACAAGCATCGGGACAATGTTCGGGACCTAGACAAACAATACACCGACTATGAGGATCGGTGATTGAAAGGGTCTTGTTGCACTGGCTACACTTTTTGAACCCGGTTAGAGGCCGGGACATAGAAAAAACGAAGCCCGACGTACCGAACAAGGTAAGGGGCCAGGCCTAGGCCATAAAGCCGCTGCCGGAAGAAAAAGAAAAAATAAGTTTTGATTTTTTTTTTTGTAAATATTGGATAAGAAAGAAAATAACAATAAAACACGAGCACAGCAACTAATAAAATAATAAAAGCCATGGTGAGAGGAGGCAACGAAGGCTGCAGAGCTGAAAGAAGAGGACTTCTCGGCTCCGTGGAAAATGTTGAACTGAGGTGCCTCACAGGAGACGCGAGCCTTAACTCGGGCGGGAAGGCACTCGCGCATGCGCAGTGCAGCACTCGGAAGCTCTTACAAAGATCTTCAAGCAAGTCTGCTTTCGAGGCTGTCCGCTGCGGGGCTCTGTCGATGACGTCACCCTCTGTTGAGAATATGCTGCCTGCTTGTCCTGGGATAATACAAGCCCCTTTAGTCACTCACTGTCTGGAGTACAATCGCATTCACAGATCTACGCTGCTGTGTGATCGATCACATTAGAGAAGGCTGCCCGAACAGATCTCAACGCCTCTTGCAGGCTGAACAGTTTTGGATTCACATTCTGGAGTGAAGAACCAGAGGGGTTGAATCAAAAATTAGAATGGAATCTTTTTGTCCGAGTGTCTGTATTTTTCCCTTTTCTTGTGTGTACACAAGGAGCACTTTACTCATCTATTTTTGTAGAAACGTATGTTTCACACATATTTGAGATAATTTTGGAAAGCTTTTTAGCGTTTTGCCCTCTGTTTTTGAAGCGAAGTTTGCTTGTCTGTGGTCCGGATTTGAAGCTACAGCGTCTTAACAATGACATGTTGCCGCTTCCCGGTACGACATACCTGTACCGGGAGCAATCAAATTCAGGGCTAGTCTGTGAGGAGCCATCCTGAGATGCAGGAGGCGCATTTTGTGTCCCACTTTAAAGGTATGTCTGAGCTTTATTTTAGCTTGAGAACAGTGACTGGAGTATAAGAAGTTTTCTCACACTATTTTACATTTGTTTATATTCCAGTCTGATCAGTTGTGTTACACCCTGAGGCAGCAGATTTGTGAAACGCTGGCCATCGTCAGTGTATCCATCAGCTGAAGATAAGTTGATTTATTTTATCTATCTTTTCAAGTTTTCACTTACAGCACAGAACTTTTTCAACTGATAGGAAAGTTTTTATGCCGAGGAGGTAACCGCTCAACCACCTTAAATAGCCACCATTGTGGAGGTGGGATGGCCCTGTTCCGAGGCTTTTCCTTCTGTGCAATCTGTTGCAGAGTCTGTGTTGTTCAGCACTTTTTACACTTGACACCCAGCATCACTTATGTAAAAAGAGAGTTACAGTATATTATTGATTGTTCACTATATCTGTGTCACTTGAACAGATACAAATGGTATATACATCTTACAAAGTCTGCCAGCAGTATGTAAAACTTATGAACATAACTGTGTATCTCTTTCTTATAGGAAAGCTAAAAATATCCTGTAAGGAATTTACAGGGATCAGTACAACTACTACTAAGTAATCAGAATAATTGAAATCCAGGTAATAGTGGCATTTTATTTAATCTCATTGTTTCATTATTTCTCTTTTCTCAACCACACTAATGTACTTACTATTTTGTGACTGTCCATAGGAAGAATTGTAACTGCTCTGCCCATATGATGTATCTGCTGACTGTCCGTAACTGCTGTAGCTCTGCTGCCCATAGGGCTGATTGGCTTGCTGGGAGTAACCTTGCCCAGACTGAGCAGAATAGGCCCCGTAACTAAAAAAAAAAAAAAAAAAAAAGAAAGAAAACGTGAAGCAAGATCAGAAAGAGCTAGTAGACAGGTAATATCCCAGTGCTCACAAGCTGTTAAGGAATCCACTCCAGCTTTTGCCTCCTTCACTTGAGGGCTCTGCTGCCCCCTTCAATTTGTACCAAAGCAGGGGACAGCCCCATAACAAATCACATGTGAAGAAGGGGTACGGGGAAACTTCCCAAAGTACAACTGTTTTGCTCTGAAATCATAAACATGTTAAACATTGCCATGGAACAATCAAAACAGCGAAACAAAATATGCCAAACACAAAACAGAAGAACATAAGAATTGCCGCTGTTGGGTCAGACCAGTGGTCCATTGTGCCCACGCTCACGCGGCGGCCCTTGGTCAAAGACCAGTGCACTAACTGAGACTAGCCCTACCTGCGTACGTTCTGGTTCAGCGGGAACTTGTCTAACTGTCTTGAATCCCTGGAGAGTGTTTTCTGCTACAACAGACTCCGGAAGAGCGTTCCAGTTTTCTACCACTCTCCGAGTGAACAAGAACTTCCTTACATTCGGACGGAATCTATCCCCTTTCAATGTTAGAGTGCCCTCTCGCTCTCCCTACCTTGGAGAGGGTGAACAACCTGTCCTTATCTACTAAGTCTATTCCCTTCAGTACCTTGAATGTTTCAATCATGTCCCCTCTCAATCTCCTGTTTGAGGGAGAAAAAGCACAGTTACTTACTGTAACAGGTGTTATCCAGGAATAGCAGGTAGCTATTCTCACGTATGGCTGACGTCATCGACGGAGCCCCTATGCAGACGCCTCACAAGCAGACTTGCTAGAAGAAACTCGAAGTTTCGAGTCGCCCACACCGCACAAGCTCTAGTGCCTTCCCGCCCAGCGCAGGGCGCTTCTCCTCAGTTCAGATAGCTAGCAGAGAAGCCAACCAGGGGAGGTGGGTGGGTTGTGAGAATAGCTGCCTGCTGTCCCTGGATAATACCTGTTATGGTAAGTAACTGTGCTTTATCCCAGGGTAAGCAGGCAGGTATTCTCACATATGGGTGACCTCCAAACTAACTAGAATGGGATGGTGGGAGTGTTGGCAATTTAGGAGAATAAATTTTGTAATACTATTTGGCCAAACTGTCCATCCCATCTGGAGAAAGTATCCAGACAATAGTGAGAAGTGAAGGTATGAACCGAGGACCAAGTAGCAGCTCTACAAATTTCCTCAATAGGTGTAGATCTGAGGAAAGCTACCGAAGCTGCCATAGCTCTGACTTTATGGGCTGTGACTTTATCGTGAAGGGGTAATCCAACCTGGGCATAGCAGAATGAGATACAAGCCGCCATCCAGTTGGAGATGGTACGCTTAGAAATAGGATGGCCCAATTTATTGGGATCGAAGGAGAGAAAAAGTTGAGGAGCAGTTCTGTGTGGTTTGGTGCGTTCCAAACAGAAGGCCAAAGCACGTTTACAGTCCAGAGTATGAAGAGCAACTTCTCCAGGATGAGAATGAGGCTTTGGAAAAAAACACTGGAAGAACAATGGATTAGTTGAGATGAAATTCCGAGACCACTTTAGGAAGGAATTTAGGATGAGTACGGAGAACCACCTTGTCATGATGGAATACTGTGAATGGTGGGTCAGCAACTAAAGCTTGCATCTCACTGACTCATCGAGCAGATGTGAGGGCTATGAGAAACACCACTTTCCAAGTGAGATACTTCAGATAAGCCTTATCAATTGGTTCAAATAGAGGCTGCATCAATTGAGCAAGGACAACATTGAGGTCCCAAACCACAGGAGGTGGTTTGAGAGGAGGTTTGACATTGAAAAGTCCTTTCATGAATCTGGAAACCACCGGGTGAGCAGAGAGGGGTTTTCCATCAATAGGCTGATGGAAAGCTGCAAATGCACCGAGATGGACTCATATAGATGTAGACTTGAGGCCAGAATTCGGTAAGTGCAAAGGGTAGTTCAAAACGGAAGATAAGGAGGAATGTTGAGGCTCCTTATGATGAGAAAAACACCACATAGAAAATCTAGTCCATTTTTGGTGATAGCATTGTCTAGTGGTAGGCTTCCTAGAAGCTTCTAAAAAGCAGTTACTTACCGTAACAGTTGTTATCCAGAGACAGCAGGCAGATATTTTCACACATGGGTGACATCACCGACGGAGTCCCGCAGCGGACGGCCTCGAAAGCAAACTTGCTTGAAGATCTCGAGCTTTCGAGTGCTGCACCGCACATGCGCGCGTGCCTTCCTGCCCGAACTAGGGGGCACGTCTCCTGTGAGGAACCTCAGTTCAGATACCAAGCCAAGAAGCCAACCAGGGGAGGTGGGAGGGTTGTGAGAATATCTGCCTGCTGTCCCTTGATAACAACTGTTACGGTAAGTAACTGTGCTTTATCCCAGGACAAGCAGGCAGCATATTCTCACACATGGGTGACCTCCAAGCTAATAAACAGGGATGGAGGGAAAGTTGGCAATTTAAGAAAAAAGATTTTACAAAACAGATTGGCCAAAAAGGCCATCCCTCCTGGATAAAGCATCCAGACAGTAATGAGAGGTGAAAGTATGAACCGAGGACCAAGTGGCAGCCTTGCAGATTTCCTCAATAGGAGTTGATCTGAGGAAAGCTACAGACGCCGCCATAGCTCGAACTTTGTGGCCCGTTACTCAACCCTGCAATGGAAGACCAGCCTGAGCATAGCAAAAAGAGATGCAAGCAGCCATCCAGTTGGAGATGATACGCTTTGAGATAGAACATCCCAACCTATTCGGATCAAAAGAGATGAAGAGTTGAGGAGAAGTTCTGTGCGCTTGAATGCATTGGAGGTAAAAAGCCAAGGCACGTTTGCAATCCAAAGTATGAAGTGCCACTTCTCCCTGATGAGAATGCGGCTTTGGAAAAATACTGGCAGAATAATAGATTGGTTGATATGAAATTCTGAAACCACCTTAGGCAAGAATTTAGGATGTGTACGAAGGACCACCTTATCATGGTGAAAAACTGTGAAAGGGGGACCCGCAACCAATGCTTGTAACTCACTGACTCGTCAAGCCGAAGTGAGGGCAATCAAAAATACAGCTTTACAAGTGAGGTACTTGAGATGAGCTGTGTCAATAGGTTCAAATGGAGGTTTCATCAGTTGAGCTAGAACCAAATTAAGATCCCAAACCACAGGAGGCGGTTTAAGAGGTGGATGAAGATTAAAAAGCCCTTTCATAAAGCGAGAAACCATGGGATGCACCAAGAGCAGTTTCCCATCCAGAGGCTGATGAAAAGCAGCAATAGCACTAAGATGGACTCGAATAGAAGTAGATTGGAGGCCCGATTGGGACAAGTGAAGTAAATAGTCCAGAACTGAAGCTAAGGAGGAAGACATCGGATGAAGCTGACGACTGGAACACCAAGCAGAAAATCTAGTCCATTTATGGCCGTAACATTGACGAGTTGATGGCTTTCTGGACGCTAGGAAATCATCTTGAACAGACTGGGAAAATTAAGAAGAGTCTGTTATGTAGAAAGGTACCAAGCTGTCAAGTGGAGAGACTGCAGATTGGGATGAAGTAAAGACCCCTGACTCTGCGTGAGTAGTGAAGGAAAAGCTGGTAGAAGTAGAGGCTCCTTGATGCTGAGTTGCAGAAGAAGGGAGTACCAGGGTTGTCTGGGCCACCAAGGAGCTATCAGGTGGCATGTTCCGATTTCAGCTTGACAAGAGTCTTGAGAATCAGAGGAAATAGAGGGAAGGCATAAAGAAACTGATTCCTCCAGTCCAGAAGAAAAGCATCCGCCTCAAGACGGTGAGGCAAGAAGATTCGGGAACAGAACAGAGGGAGTTTGAAGTTGCTGGGTGACGCAAATAGGTCTATCTGAGGGGTCCCCCATTGAAGAAACACTTGACGAAGTGTGGGGGAATTGAGTGTCCATTCGTGAGGTTGCAACAGACATAGTAACATGTTTCTTCAATGGGGGACCCCTCAGATAGACCTATTTGCATCGCCCAGCAACGACTCAATTTGTCTGCCAGACAGTTCTGTTGACCTTGAATGTAGACAGCTCTGAGAAAGATGTTGTAAGAAATCGCCCATTGCCACAACCTGAGAGCTTCCTGACACAAGGGAATGAGATCCCGTTCCCCCCTGTTTGTTGACATAATACATGGCTACTTGATTGTCTGTCCGAACCAGAACCACCTGGTCGTGAAGAAGATGAAGAAAAGCTTTGAGAGCAAGGAAAATCACTCCGAGTTCCAACAGATTGATATGACACTGACAATCTGTGGACGCCCACAACCCTTGCGTATGGAGACCATCTACGTGGGCTCCCCAAGCATAGGTGGACGAGTCGGTTGTGAGCACTTTCCGATGAGGAAGATCATGAAACCGCAAACCTCTGGAAAGATTGGAAGAGAACATCCACCAGCGGAGAGAACTCTTCAACAAAGGAGTCACCGCTATTCGACGAGAAGGTGAGTCCAGAGCTTGTTGCCACTGAGACGCCAGGGTCCACTGAGGAATGCGAAGGTGAAGTCTGGCAAGAGGGGTCACATGAACCGTAGAGGCCATGTGGCCGAGCAGAACCATCATTTGACGGGCAGAGATGGTCTGAAGACAAGACACCTGCTGGCAAAGGCGAAAGAGGGTCTCCTGACGGTTGAGTGGAAGGAACGCTCTCATGCTGACAGAATCCAGAGTCGCGCCAATAAATTGAAGAGACTGGGCCGGAACCAACTGAGATTTGGGAAAATTGACATGGAACCCCAGACTTTGAAGAAATGTAATAGTCTGATGGGTCGCTGCAATAACCTCTGGAAGAGAAGGGGCTTTGATAAGCCAATCGTCGAGGTAAGGAAAAACCTGAAGACCTCGAGAGCACAGAGCCACAGCCACGACTACCAAACGCTTGGTGAACACTCTTGGGGAGGCTGCCAGGCCGAAGGGAAGAACCCTGTATTGAAGATGGAGATTCCCCACCTTGAATCTGAGATATTTGCAAAAGTTTGGATGAACAGGGATGAGTATAAGCCTCTTTGAGATCCAGTGAGCACATCCAATCTCCCCGATCCATGAGGGAGTACAAGGTCGGTAACGAGAGCATGTGAAACTTCTCTTTGACCAGAAATTTGTTGAGGGCTCGAAGATCCAGAATGGGTCGCAAATCCCCCGTCTTCTTGGGCACCAGGAAGTATCTGGAGCAGAACCCCCGATTGTGCTGGGGAGGAGGGATCTCCTCCACCGCTCGAAGGCGAAGCAGTACCTGAGCCTCCTGAAGAAGAAGGGGGAGTTGCGAGGAACTGGAAAGACACTCTCTTGGAGGGTGATCTGGGGGCACTTGAATCAGGCGCAGAGAGTATCCCTCGCAGATGATGGTCAGAACCCATAGGTCTGATGTAATGTTTTCCCAACTGGAATAAAAAAAGGGAAAGATGACCTCCAATGGGCAGGGAAGAATTTGGATGCAAAGAAGTTGGAATGCTCAAGGCTGGACCGTCAAAAAGACGGAGCCGGTTTCGCAGGAGTAGGCGTCTGAGATTTCTGAGGACGTTGTTGTTGAGGCCGCCGAGGAGGAGGAAGAGAAAAAGCTGGAGTGGTTTTCATAGGATATCGGCGAGCAGGAGGTTTGTAAGCTCGAGTTGTAGAAGGTTTGGGCTTCGGCCGAAATAGGGAGGCAAAAGAGCGCTCATGTTCAGAAAGCCGTTTCGTGGCCGCCTCAATGGAATTGTCAAAAAGTTCATTGCCTTGACACAGTAAGTTGGCCAGACGATCCTGCAAGTTAGGGTCCATATCGACTATCCTAAGCCAGGCTAGACGACGCATGGCCACTGCAAAAGCCGAGACCCTAGAAGAAAGCTCAAACGCATCATAAGATGCCTGCAACATAAAAAGCCTCAACTGGGAAAGAGTTTGAAGGATCTGTTTAAATTCAGACAGACGGTGCTTGGACAAGTCTAGATAAAAGGATGGCAACAACTTCAAAAAATGGTTAAAGTAGGATGTAAAGACATAATTGTAATTTAATATCCTGTTCGCCATCATAGAATTTTGATACAGTCTACGACCAAATTTGTCCATAGTACGTCCTTCACGACCAGGAGGGACAGTTGCAGACACCTTAGATGGATGAGCTTTCTTAAGGGAGGATTCCACCACCAAAGATTGATGGGAAAGTTGCGACTTTTCAAAACCCTTACAGGGGACAGTACGATAACGTGACTCCAGTTTTGATGGAATAGCCGTGACCGAGTATGGTGTTTCCATATTACGGATGAAAGTCTACTTAAGCACCGGTGTCATGGGGAGCCGCAAAGTCTCCTTAGGAGGATGTGGAAGCTCCATGTCTGCCAAGTATTCTGGGGTATATTTTGAATCTGAGTGTAAATCTAAATGAAGAGCTTGACCCATATCATAGACAAATTTGGCAAAGGAAAACGATTTTGATGAAGAAGCTTCCTCAGGGGAGGCAGACCTGGAACTAGGGGCTACAGAATAAGAGGGCAAAGCCTCACGTGAATATTGTGACACCAGCTCCGACTCTACCCGCACTGTCACTGAAGAAGCCCCACTACCAGTTTGTGGTGGAGTAAAGGAATGTTTCCTTTTCAGACTCCTCGATGGAGATGTTCTCGGAGTCCGAGGGATAGAATACCTCGAAGCTGGAGGAGAAACATCCCGAAGTAAAGACCTTGAGGGAGGGGTCCTCGACCTCGAATGCCTCGAAGACACAGAAGAGGTAAGCTTCGTCTCAGAACGAGGAAGTTGCCTCGAAGAAACCTCTGAAGGCCTCGAGCTCTTTGAAGTAAGATGTCTCAACGGCTTCGCTCGATGCTTCGGACGAGGCAAAGAGGATCTCGAGGTAAGATCCGGCGAGGAATCAGAGGAAGAAACTCTTTTACGAGACCTGCCCCATGGATGGTGTATCAGGGTCTCAGGTTGCTGCTCAGGCTGGTCTACCCAAGGCAAGGTCGAAGAGGGGACCAACTGAGCCACAATGGAAGAAATTTGCGTAGTCAAGATGGACTTGAGCATATCCTCAAACATCGGCACCAAGACCAAAGGATTCTGTGGCACAGGTGCTCCCGTGCACTCCAAGGAGGGCGACCTCGGTTTAGAGTATTCCCGAGACTTGGAGGCACGTTTAGCAGAAGGTCTCGAGGATAGAGTGGCACCTGGAGCCCCGGGGAGCATGGAGAGAGACTCTGGTGGCTTCTTGGACATGATACCTGGAAAGGAAGCAGGAGATTTACCCCCAGACGCAGGCTTCGAGGACAAAATCAAAGAGGCCTTCAAGGCCGAGGACCCCGAGGTCTTCAAGGCCGAGGCCGAAGTAGGTGGCGTGAGCTTCGCACCCGAGGTTGTCCCCGATGACAAGGCCTTTGGTCCCGAAGGCGTCGAGACAGTCGGGTCCGAGGCTTTTTCAGGATCCATGTGAAACAGTTGAAGAAGCCTGTCACAGCGGCGGCGAAAAGCACGAGGCTGACGGGTTAGACAGCGATCACAATCCTCTGGACGATGACTGCCACCCAAACAAACCATACACCGACTATGAGGGTCAGTGATAGAAATCGTCCTGCCGCACTGGTAGCAACGTTTAAACCCGGTTACAGGCTGGGACATAGAAAAAAATAAAGTCCGTACCGGAAAAGTAGAGGGCCTAGGCCTAAGCCCTCAAAACCGGACGAAACAAAAATAAAGAAAAAGTATTTTTTTTTTTTTTTGGTAAACGAAAAAGAAAAAGGAATGAATCCGGAGCACAGCGACCAAAGAAAAAACTGTAGCCACGGTGAAGAGAAGGCAAATGCTGCAGAGCCAGAAGAACAAGTCTTCTCAGCTCCGCGGAAAACGAATAACTGAGGATCCTCACGGAGACGCACCCCCTAGTTCGGGTGGGAAGGCACGCGCACATGCGCGGTGCAGCACTCGAAAGCTCGAGATCTTCAAGCAAGTTTGCTTTCGAGGCTGTCCACTGCGGGGCTCCGTCGGTGACTCACCCATGTGTGAGAATATGCTGCCTGCTTTTCCTGGGATAACATCTCTTACAGATGGAGAAAACTGAAGAGGGGTTATGTTGAGAGGTACCAAGCTGTTGGGTGTAGAGACTGCAGGTTCAGATGAAGCAGAGATCCTTGACTCTGTGTAAGCAGAGAAGGAAAAAACAGGTAGAAGGTATGGCTCCCTGCTGCCGAGTTGAAGTAGAAGGGAGTACCAAGGTTGTCTTGGCCACAGAGGAGCAATTAGAATCATGGTGGCATGATCATTCTTCAACTTGACCAGAGTCTTGAGAATAAGAGGGAATGGATAGAGGAAGAGATTCGTCCATTCTAGAAGAAAAGCATCTGCCTCGAGGCGATGAGGAGCGTATATCCTAGAGCAGTTAGCAGTTGTGGGGAGCTGCAAAGAGGTCTATCTGAGGCATTCCCCACTGTGAAAAAATGTGATGAAGAGGGAATGAATGAAGTGTCCATTTGTGAGGTTGCAGTAGATGACTCAAGTTGTCCGCCAAGCAATTCTTCGCCCCTTGAATGTAGACAGCTTTGAGGAAGGTGTTGTGGCAGATTGCCCAGTCCCAAACCTTCAGAGCTTCTTGACAAAGGAAGGCAGACCCTGTCCCTCCCTGTCTGTTGACATAATACAATGCGACTTGGTTGTCCATCCGAATGAGGACTACTTGGTCGCGAAGCAGATGTTGAAAAGCATTGAGAGCTTTGAGGATCGCTCTGAGTTCCAACAGATTGATATGACACTGACAATCCGTACTGGTCCAGATGCCTTGAGTACAGAGACAATCGAAATGAGCGCCCCAAGCATAGGTCGAAGAGTCTGTCGTGAGGACCTTCTGATTGTGGGGCGTTTGAAAAAGCAAGCCTCTGGAAAGATTGGAAAAGAGCATCCACCAACGGAGAGACTGCTTCAATGAAGGAGTGACTGATAATGTGTTGAGAAAGAGGGTCACAAACTTGCGTCCATTGAGATGCCAGGGTCCACTGAGGAATTCTGAGGTGAAGTCTGGCAAAAGGAGTCACGTGTACTGTGGAGGCCATGTGTCCCAGAAGTACCATCATGTGTCTCGCCGAGATTGAAGAGCAGGAAGATACTGTATGACAGAGTTGAAGAAGAGCTTCCATTCGTTGTTGTGGAAGGAATGCTCCGAGTTGGACAGTGTCTAGAACAGTTCCAATGAATTGTAGATTCTGTGAGGGCTGAAGTTGAGATTTGGGAAAGTTGATTTCGAATCCCAAACTTTGTAGTCCGTTGGGTCGCTACAATAACCTCTTGAGATGTGGAATCTTTGATGAGCCAGTCATCGAGGTAGGGAAATACCTGAAGACCATGATTCCTTGGAGCTACTTCTACCACTACCAGGCACTTGGTGAACACTCTGGGAGACGAGGCCAGGCCGAAGGGTAGTACTCTGTATTGATAATGCAGATTCCCCACCTGAAATCTGAGGTATTGACAGGAGGCCGGATGAATGGGGATATGAGTGTAGGCCTCCTTGAGATTCAGAGAGCATAACCAGTCATTCTGCTCGAGAAGGGGATAAAGGGATGCCAGGGACAACATTCGAAACTTTTCTTTGACTAGAAATTTTTTGAGAGCCCCGAGATCCAGAATTGGCTGCAGATCGCCCATCTTCTTCAGAACAAGAAAGTTAACGGGAGTAAAACCCCCTGTTCTGCTGTTCCAAGGGAACTGGTTCAATGGCATGGAGACGAAGCAGAGCTTGAGCTTCCTGAAGAAGAAGGGCAGTCTGGGATGGATTGGAAGGATACTCTCTTGGAAGAAGCTCTGGTGGAATCTGAGATAAATGAAGAGAGTATCCTTCCCTGATGATGGAAAGTACCCAGAGTTTGGATGTAATTGTCGTCCATCGATGGTAAAAAAGATGGAGACGACCTCCTATAGGGGGAAAAGAAGACAGTCAGAATGGTGGAGGTTATGCTCTGTTTTTAAACATTCAAAAAGGCTGAGTAGCCTTAGGTGCAGCAGAAGGTTGAGGTTTTTGTTGATGCTGAGGCTGCTGTTTCTTTAGAGGAGGGCGATTATAAGGAACCATCCTCGGAGCAAATCGCCACTGATAGATAGGAGCAGGGCATGCAGGTTTGGCAGGAGCTAGCTTTTGCTTGGGTCTGACAACAGAAGCAAAGGATTTTTCACAGTCAGACAAGTTCTTGGTGGCTGCCTCGATGGATTCATCGAAGAGGTCATTGCCTTCACAAGGGATATTAGCCAAGCAGTCTTGAAGATTAGGGTCCATGTCAATGGTACCAAGCCAGGCAAGACGACGCATAGCTACAGAGCAAGCAGCTGCTCGGGCAAGGAAAAAACTTCTTCAAAACCCTTTAACAACCCCCCCTCCAAAAAAAAAAACATGTAGCACCGGCATGTCAGCCTCCTCTTCTGTGCTGGCCTTGAGCATGCGCACATTAAAGTAAGAAGAGGGCTCTGGGGAACTTCAGGTTGCGGCGGGGGGGGGGTGCCCAATGGTAGCGGGGGGTGCTCGCAAATCGAGGCGCGCTCAGTTTCCGAGGCGCCGATTTTGCGAATGTTTTGCTCGTCTTGCAAAACACTCACAAACCGGTGCACTCATAAACCGAGGTACCACTGTACAGCGAAAGACAAGACAATTAAAAAAAAAAAAAAGATCAGAGCAGATCAGAAAGACTCCTTCCAGTTTCAGGTTTATTTAAAAATTTGATATACCGCCTTATCAAAATTCAAAGCGGTTTTATATAATCTAAGAACAAAGTATAAAAAGAGCGTACATTAAAAAAAAAAATTACAGATAATGCTACAAACAATCAAATGCACTGACAAACATTAACTTACCGATACAGGATGGAAAAGGGCAGAAAAGAAAAACTGAAGTGGGCATCAGAGTGAAGGAAGAGGGATTCAAAAGCTGAAATGGATTCCTTCTGTACAGCTCATGATAACTGGGATATTATCTGTCTGTCCAGAATGGCACACCTATTGCATTAGAAAAGTGTATTTTGGACTTGAAAGATGTCAATAGTTGATATGCACAAAAGCTTACCTCTGAGAAGACTGTTGAGAATAATCTGGAAAAATGAGAAAAAACATTATTAATAACCAAATCTTAGAATTTATGTACAGCAGAATCTCAGCTAACTGGCAATCAATTAACCGGCACTCTCAACCAACCAGCAAAAAAAATTGCCGGGAGATGGTCAAAAATATATCTCCCGCACTCAAGACAACCTCCAAACCACCCCCCTCCAGTCTCCAAAGCAGCAGGAAGCCGCAAATCTCCCTCCCTCCAGCTCCAGAAGCAGCAGCCAATCCCAACAACCCTTCCCTCCCTTATCGAGGCAGTAGCTGGTGAACAAAGGAAGTGCCGTAAATAGGCTACTTCAAACCAGCCCTGGCAGGACCTGTCATCTGCAACATCACTTCCAACATAGCAGAAGAAAGGCCCCGACAGAGCTGGCCGGAAGCAGCCCGTTTACGGCACTTCTTCTGTTCACCGGCTGCCTACTGCTTAGGGGGTTGGAGTGGTGTTATCAAGAACGGTACCTGCTGTTTAGAGGGCCATAGGGAGGGAGGCGTGTTAGAAACAGTTGCTTGCTGCTACAGTATTTATTTTTTTACAGTAACTCTCAAGCAACCATTTTTCTGGCATCCACCAATCCCCATGGGTGCTGGATAGATGAAAGTCTACTGCAGGGGTGCCCAACGCGTCGATCGCGATCGACCGGTAGCTCAGGAAGGCAACATGAGTCGATCGCAGAGCCCATCCCGGGCTCTGTGATAGACTCGTGTTGCCGTCCCGATCTACCGGGCCTATCAGCCTTCCTCTCCCCGACGTCAAAGACACCGACGCCGGGCATTAGGCTGTTTTTGTCATTTCAGGGGGGGGGGGGGGGGTCGTGGTGGCGTGGCGGCGGCAGCAGCAACAGCCTGAAAAATAAATCATCCTGGCCCGGGTCGGTGTCATACTCCGGAACTTCTACCTCTTCCAGCAGCCCTCTCCCTTCTACCTGCTTCCGGCCACACCCCCTGCTCCGCGGCTCTCTCGGCAACTCAGAAGCAGCGATCGACACAAGCTTCTGACTTCGGGGCCTACCTTCTGCGAGTCCCACTTGTTTCAACTTCCTTTTACCACAAAGGTGGGACTCGTAGAGAAGACCTCGATGTCGGCAGCTTGTCTTGATCACCGCTGCTGACAAGTTGCTTAAGAGAGCCGCGGAGCAGGAGGGTTTTGCCAGGTGCAGGTAGAAGGGAGAGGGGCCAGATGCAGGACTCGTGGGTGAGGGAGCAGAAGAGAGAGAGAGAAAGAGAGAGGGGAGGGAAACAAAAGGAAATATTTCATACTGGGCTGGGCCGGAGTGGAGGGAGGGTGGAAAAATTCTGGCTACAGGATGCATTAACAAAGGAAAAGGGGGGAAAGCTGAAAATGGAGATAGTGACACAAAGAAGAGAAAGAGTAAGCAGGACCTACTGAATAAGGATAGAGATACAGAGGGGACATGAAGAAGAGGTGAAACAGAGACATAGAAATAATGCTGAAAAAGTGTGTGGGGGGAGATAAAGACATTGAAAGGGTAAATGGTGAACATGGGGTAAAGACAAGGACAGAGACAAATGAAGATTCTGAAAAAGTGGTGAGATAGGGATATAGATGAGATGGACACAAAGAAGGGTGATGCTGGAAAATAGGTGGAATGGTAATTCTGACAGACACAGAAGGGAAATGCTGAATCAAGGAGAGATGGGGCTCAGGCTGGATGGAATGAGGAGAAATGCCTTGTTGGCCTGGAACTTCCTCTCCTACGTCAGAATTGACATCAGGGAGCAGAATGCTGGTCAGCGCGACGCTTCTGAAGGGAAAGCTTGGGACGGCGGTGGCTTGGGGGCTGTTCCCCGATGGCGGTGGCAGCAAACCGAGTGGCTTGGGGGAGGGCACGGAAAAGAAAGAAAGGGGGCAGACAGGGAGACAGAAAGAAAAAGTTGGGAGAGAGAATGAGGTCTGGAGGAGAGGAAACATATAGGAGGCTGAAAGAAAGGAAGAAAGATTGGATGCATAGGCAGAAGAAGAAAGTGCAACCAGAGACTCATGAAATCACCAAACAGCAAAGGTAGGAAAAATGATTTTATTTTCAATTTAGTGATCAAAATGTGTCTGTTTTGAGAATTTATATCTGCTGTCTATATTTTGCACTATGGCTCCCTTTTACTAAACCGCATAGCGTTTTTAAGCGCAGGGAGCCTATGAGCATTGAGAGCAGCGCGAGGCATTCAGCGTAACTCCCTGTGCTAAAACCTACTATTGTGGTTTAGTAAAAAGGGAGGGGGTGTATTTGTCTATTTTTGTATTTTGTTACTGAGGTGACATTGCCTAGAGTCATCTGCCGTGACCTCTTTGAAAAAACCCGGAATATGAATAATTAACATTTTCTCTGCCTTTCAGTGTGCTTTGTGGTTTTTTTTTTTAATTTTATTGTTGGTAGATCATTTTGACTTAGTCATTATAAAAGTAGCTCACAAGCCCATAAAGTGTGGGCACCCCTGGTCTATTGCATTTAAGATTTTTTCCCCTTATAAGAAAAAAATACTTAGTACATAATACCATTATATGAAAAAAAATTTAAGCAATTTAGAAGGTATCTTAAATATGAAGAATAATCTGGCAGCTAACATTGGAAGCAGAATTTTACAAATGCTTGAAATATAGGAAGTAGCATAGCAGGCATCGGAAGCCGAGTAAAACATCAAATGGGAAAGCTCAAGTGTAACGCACTAAAATCATCTACTGAAAATTATAGAAAGCCTAAGAGGAAAAAAAGACCTGGAAAAAGCCAACATTCTGGAAGCAGTCAAGCTTGAATGGCTCATATTAGACCGGGATTTTATCTAGAACAGTGGTCTCAAACTCAAACGCTTTGCAGGGCCACATTTTGGATTTGTAGGTACTTGGAGGGCCTCAGAAAAATAGTTAAATGTCTTATTAAAGAAATGACAATTTTGCATGAGGTAAAACTCTTTATAGTTTATAAATCTTTCCTTTTGGCTAAGTCTTAATAATAATATTGTAATTTATAGCTAAAGAGACATATGACCAAGAAACTGTTTTATTTTACTTTTGTGATTATGATACACACACCGAGGGCCTCAAAATAGTA
This sequence comes from Geotrypetes seraphini, assembly GCF_902459505.1. Classification (NCBI taxonomy): domain Eukaryota; kingdom Metazoa; phylum Chordata; class Amphibia; order Gymnophiona; family Dermophiidae; genus Geotrypetes; species Geotrypetes seraphini. The sequence continues at coordinate 102,916,512 of NC_047088.1, read as the reverse complement.
CCTGGTGGGCCGCATGTGGCCCCCGGGCAGCGAGTTTGAGACCACTGATCTAGAACAAGCTGACATTTTACAAACTAGAGACTAACAATTTACTGTGGCATAAAGATTTCACAAGGTGAGTTCTTGTCCTTCAAAATTTATACATCATTAAATTGATTAGTCTGTACAAAATGCCATAAAGCTACATCAGTTTTGCCCTGCATATTAATTTAACTGATCCTTTAGAACAGGGCTGCCCAAGTCCGATCCTCGAGATCTACTGGCAGGCCAGGTTTTCAGGATATCTACAATGAATATAAGAGAGATTTGCCTGCACTGCCTTCTTGGGATGCAAATCTCTCTCATGCATGTTCATTGCGGATTTCCTGAAAACTTGGTCTGCCAGTAGATCTCGAGGATCGGACTTGGGCAGCCCTGTTCTAAAGGATCAGTTAAATTAATATGCAGGGCAAAATTGATGTAGCTTTATGGCATTTTGTACAGACTAATCAATTTAATGATTTTGAAGGACAAGAACTCACCTTGTGAAAGCTTTATGCCACAGTAAATTGTTAGTCTCTAGTTTGTAAAATGTCAGCTTGTTCTAGATCAGTGGTCTCAAACTCACGGCCCCGCCAGGTACTATTTTAAGGCCAAGTTTTCAGGAAATCTGCAATGAACATGCATGAGAGAAATTTGCATCCCAAGAAGGCAGTGCAGGCAAATCTCTCTTATATTCATTGTAGATATCCTGAAAACATGGCCTGCCAGTAGATCTTGAGGACCGGACTTAGGCAGTCCTGCTTTAGAAGCTTTAATCTTTAGCTAAAATGCTTAAGCAAGAACCACCAGACTGAGGGCTAGATGCACAAAACATGGTCATTAACACAGTGTGAGTCGCTGTTGGCCAGTTTTTTGGGCCAACTCTGGAACAGCAATCGATGTTCCAAAGAGTTTTCATGCAAATGGTTTGCACAGAAGTTCACCATAATCCCGTCAGCAAATGAAACATCTGCATCCAGATCCCTCAGATCAGGGAGCTAGAGTAGTGTTCAACCTTTTTACACCTATGGACCGGCAGAAATAAAATAATTATTTTGTGGACTGCCACACTACCAAGACTGAAATTTAAAAACCTCTTTCCACTCCATCCCCGTGAGCTCGGTCCCCACAAACCATCTGATCCCATCCATAGTTATGATTTTATATAAAAAGAAACAATATTCTGTATAACTGTTATTTTATAAATACAAAAAATACAGAGCAAGGATCAACAAAACCCATCTCCCCTTCCCTTCACATATATCCCCTCTACTATCAAGAAAACTGAATAAGCCAAATTATTACAGAATGCTACACAGAAATATCATGCTAACAGAATCAGGGCTGTGGAGTCTGAGTCGAGGAGTCAGAGGAAATTTCGGGTCCCTGGAGTTGGAGTCGGAGTCAGAAATACAAAAAACTGAGGAGTCTTGAGTCGGAACATTTATCTACCGACTCCATTTTTGAACTTGGCATACCAATCACGAGCGATTCTTTCAGCTATAGCACCCACTATATACACAGCACAAATGTTGCGAGTAACTTCTGCGGCCTTAGAACCTCGATTAAAAGCAAAAAGAAGGTGGTGTCGAAAATGCTCATTTCTCTCAACTTGACATTCCATTTTAACGATCTGAAAATTAACCAGTGCTGTGGAGTCGGAGGAAATTGAATGTAGCGTTGATGCGGTATACAAACCTAAAGTTTAGTTTAGTTTAGTACCTGGAGTCGAGTCAGAGTCTGAAGTACAAAAAACTGAAGAGTCGGAACATTTATCTACCGACTCCACAGCCCTGAACAGAATACAACAGTCACACATGACAGAAATAGTGTTAGGGGAATGCAACTAGGGCAACTGTCCCCTGGTCAGAGAGAGCCTTAAGCCAGCTGAAGCTAAAGCAGCACTGCCTGGCCTTTGCAGTCCCCAGTTATGTCTAACACCAGCTCTAGAGATAAAATTGTTTTTTTCTACCTTTTGTAGTCTCTGGTTCTGCTTTCATCTTCTTTTCACTCTCTTCATTCCAGCGTCTACCCTCTCTGTCTCTTCATTCCAGCATCTGCCCCTTCCATCCACTGTCTTCCCTTTCCCCCTTCCATATGGCATCTGCCTTCTTTCTATGCCCTTCTCCCCTTTCCATCCAGCCTGCGCCCCCTTCTCTCATTTTTATATGATTCATTCCAGCTTCACTGCTCTCTTCATTTTTATCTCTCCTACACCAGATCTAGTATCTTTGTCCCTCTCTCCTTATTTTTCTGCTGACCCCCTTCCCAGCATCAATTTCTCTTTCACATTCCCGTCTCTCCTCTTTCCCTCATCTGATCTCGATTCCGTCCTGACCCCTTCCCCTCCTCTAATCTCCCTGCCAGCTGTTTCCTTCCTTTTTTTCCTCCTCCCCTGTCCAGCAGTACTCCTTCTCCCTTCCCTCCTCCCCAACAGTAATTCTCTTCCCTTCCCTCCTCCCCTCCCAGCAGCATCTCTCCTTCTCCCTCCAGGTCTAGCGAAAGAGGCCAAATACCGACCATGCAACAAACCACAAGCCAGAGACTCAGAGCCATCCCTATACCGAGATGGGTGCAGGTATGTTCTCTATGGAGGGGAGTCAGGCGGAAAAAGACCCCACAGTGAACGTGAAGCCATCTGGAGTTGAGGGGTTTCCGTCAACTCCTTCGGAGGTTACTCTGCTGGACATTTGGGGAATTCTCCAAAGAATGGATGGAACAGTACAGAAGTCGGCCCAAGAAATGACAGAATTAGTAAGGAAGATGGACTCTATCCAAGACTGTTGAAAACTTGAAAACTGATAATGAAGGAAAATTTAAAGTGGTAAATGAAGATATAACATTAAAATCAGCAGTTGATAGTTTGATTAAAGATAAACTGGTGGTTCACAGAGAAATTGAACATGTAGAAAATTTTAAAAGGAGGCTTAACTTGCGCCTGTTAAATTTCCCAAAGACATCGGCAATATCAGCAGTTGAAATATTTATAAAGTAGTTAGTTCAAAATTTAAACTTCATTCCCAAAGCTATTCCTCCATTGAATAAGATTTACTATCCGCCTTTGTCTAAGAAGAAAAAGCATGGGAACAAAGTTGAAACACAGAATCAGATTCAGCAAGCTCAAGTTACTATGGATTTGGATAATTTATCAGCGATATTGAAGACAACTACCTCAATAATTGGAGAGCGACATTGCTTGTCTTTCACACTTCCTTGAGTTTCTTTATTTACATCAGGGAAAGCCATATACGTTGTCCCAAGAAAGGAATTTGTGTTTTCCAAAAATAAGATCATAAGAATTTGCCGCTGCTAGGTCAGACCAGTGGTCCATCGCGCCCAGCAGTCCGCTCACGCGGTGGCTCACGGGTCAAAGACCAGTGCCCTAAACGAGACCAGTCCTACTTGCATTGTTCTGGTTCAGCAGGAACATGTCCAACCTTGTCGAATCCCTGGAGGGTATTTTCCCCTATAACAGATTCCGGAACAGCATTCCAGTTCTCTACCACCGAATTTAAGTCTTTTACAAAAAAAAAACAAAAACCAAGCTATATTGAAAGACTGGCAAATCAGCAGCAATCCTATCAGAAAATGGAAAAGAATTGGGAAGGCTGGAGACGTTGAACAGGCTTTGCTGCTATGGTTTGCTGAAGCTAGAAGTCGACAACTGCCAATCAGTAAACCTCTGCTGATGGAGAAAGCAGCATAGTTATCTGAAGAACTGGGCGTAGATGACTTCAAAGCTACAAACGGATGGTTAGAGAGGTGGAAAGTTTGTAACGGCATAAAATTTAAGAAGCAGCATGGTAAAAAACAGGACGCGGATGAGTCTGGTGCAGAAAGATGGGTCATGGAAGTGTTGCCATCAGTCATTGGTGGATATGAACCATGTGACATTTTCAATTCCAATGAGACGGACCTATACTGGCGTGCCATCCCTGACTGAACACTGGCTTTCAAATGCAGGGAAACTGTTGGCTTCAAGGTGCCAAAAGAATGACAGTGCTTCAAAAACATTAAACGCCTGCTTGTTGAATAGGAAAGCAACAAAAAAGCATGGATGATGGCAACACTGTGGATTGGTTGCAGAAGCTTGACAATCTGATGAGAAGGCATAGAAGGCACATTGTAATAATAACAGTTTATATACCGCAGGACAAGATTAAAAGAAGGTACAAATTGATTGAACTTAAGAGGTGAAAGAAAGTGGTTAATAGGTCAAGAGAACCATTATTGAGAAGAGATGTACGGGTCAACTGTCTAGATATTTCAGGAACAGATATGTTTTTAGGCGCTTCCTGAATTCCTCATAAGTAGTGGGCGAGAGCAATTGTTCTAGATCTTTACCCCATAATGCTGCCTGATGTGAGAGAAGGTGTTGATTGTGTTTTTTCAGTTTACATCCTCTAACTGGGGGGGAAACGAAGGTCGAATGTGAGCTTCTCTTGTGTCTGTTGGCTGAGAAGGAGAAAAGGTCAGTTATGTATTTAGGGGCTAGTCCGTATAATACTTTGAAGCAGAGGCAGGCGAACTTCTTTATGTGTATTGATTCTTTGTGAACCATTGCAAGATAAGTTGATTTTAGTAGAGTAGAATGCTTTATGTTTGTCTTTTATCAGTTGCTTGCAGATTTTTATGTTAGCTCTCCATTTGTTACGGTCTGCCAATTCTCCTGTTTTTTTCCCAAATTCTTTCCAGTCGTCTAGCTAGTTGTTTCATTTTTAGAAGTTCGGTGTCAAACCATTTGTTATATTTATTTGCGCTGCTTTTGCTATTACGTTTAGGGGCAATTTTATCTAAAATGGATGTGCTGGTTGTCATCCAGTGATCTCAGAAATCGACTCCTTCATCTATCTCCACTTGCAGTTCATATTGTGACCAGTATTCTTCTGGATTAATATAACCTCTTGTGTGATCTCTTTTTATCATTTTAGATTTTCAATGTGACCAGATTAACTTGAAATAATAAGTGTTATCCCAGGACAAGCAGGCATGATATTCTCACATGTGGGTGACGTCATCTACGGAGCCCCGATGCGGAAGCATTTTCAAGCAAACTTGATTGAAGATTTAAGTTTGCTCTGCTGCTCCACGCATGCGTGCCTTCCTGCTCCACTAGGGGGTGCATCCCCTTGTGGTCTCCAGTTCAAAATTTTCCGCGAGCCTAGAAGCCGTGTTTTTTAGGCTCTGCCCCAACTGCCTTCTAGCACCGCGATTTTTTCTTGTTTTTTCACGATTAAGTCACTGTGCGCGAATTCTTTACCTTTTTATTTGATTCCTGCTTCGTTTTCGACGACCCGGAGGCTTCCGGGTCCCCGTAGCCGCGTGGCTAATCGAGCCGCGGCTACTTTCGATTTAATGTCCCGGCCTTTGACCGGCTTTAAAAAGTGCACCCGGTGCGAACGGCTTCTTTCTCTCACAGATCCGCATCGCCGGTGCATCCTCTGTCTGGGGGCGGCTCATCCAACCGACTCCTGCCCCCAGTGCGCTAATTTCCAAAACCGGGCCCTCCGCCAAAGAAAAGCCCGCATGGCGGACCTCTTCACCCCGGACCAACCCTCCACCTCGGCCTCGAGGTCGGCCCCGGCCTTGACCTCGGCCCCGGATACCTCGGCATCGCCTCGAGACTCGACCCCGAAGTCCTCGGGACAACAGAAAGCCTCGGCCCCGGGTAAGTCCCCTCTTCCCTCTTCAGGTTCTGTAACAGCGAAGAAGCCAGCCTCGGGGACAACGTCAACGCATGGCGGAAGCCCCATGCTTACAGCCCCGACTAAGCCCTCCAAGCCTTCGGGCCGTGCCTCCACCACACGGGAATACTCTGATACGAGGTTGCCCCCGGTGGAGCGCACCGAGGCAGTGGACATGCCTTCGATGCTGTCCGTGCCCGTCTTCCAGGACCTACTCCGAGCGATGATCACGTCGGAGCTGTCCGCTGCAATGACCCAGTTTCAATCGGCCTCGACCTCGAATATGCCAGACCAGCCTGAGCCTCGCACCGAACAACCTCGAGGAAAGGTGCGCAATCCTCGCCGCATCCCATCCTCCTCGGACTCCTCGCCGAGGCGCCCGAGACGTTCCCCCTCCGCAGACCGCCAAGGGGCAAAACGTCGGGCTCTAAAACGACAGAAACCTCGAACCGCCGTGCCTCCAAGAAGGCCCGAGGTTCACCAACTCTACGAGGCCGTTCTCCCACACCTCGTACGGGACCACTAAGGGTGGCTGAGTTATCACTCTCCAACCCGCGCATCCTCCGAACTCCCCCTCGGACGTATTCTCCGAGGGAGTCCGGATCGAGGTCACCAATCCGACATCGATCGGTACCCCTAACCCCAGCATCGTCTCCGAGGGGCTCCTCGAGACGCCGAAGATCGACAACCCCGGAACACTCTCACAGTGCTTCCCCAGCCTCGGAGCATGGATCAGAGCATGAACCTCGATACTCGAGGGAAGCCTCCCCATCCTTCTCCACCCAACGAAGGTCTCGTTCCCCGACCCCACACGGGGCCCCGGGGACATCTCGCCCATCCTTCACTCGCTTTGTCCAAGACATGGGCCACGCATTGGACTTAGACCTCCAGTCCGACTCCAGATACTCTAAGGAGTACCTGGCGGAGCTGGATATGCCATCACTGCCCAGAGAGTCCCTTCGCTTACCACCTAACCCGGTACTCCAACAGGCCTTCTTCAGGAACCTGGAGACCCCCTACATGGTCATGGCCGTACCCTCCAAAATGGAGGCCAAGTACCGCACAGTACCTTACCCGGGATTCGAGCAACCACAGCTCTCCCACCAATCGCTGCTAGTAGAATCCTCCTTGAAAAAGGCTCACCCGTCCCGGGTCTCAGCAGCGGTCCCCCCAGGCCGAGAAGGCTGAACCCTGGACAAGTTTGGCAGGAGACTATACCAAAACGCAATGATGGCCTCTAGGGTGCAAAGCTACACTTTCACCTTCACATCCTACCTCAAACACCTCATTGGACTATTGAGAGCCTTTGAGACTGACCTACCGACCTCCCGGCAAGGAACGTTCGGCTTGCTTTTAGAGTCCCTCTCCAACCTGCGCCTTCATCTATTCCACGCGGCCTACGATGGCTTCGAACTCTCCTCCAGAGAAGCAGCCTTCGCTATCGCCATGCGCCGACTAGCTTGGCTGCGCCTGGTCGACATGGACCCCAACTTACAGGACCGTTTGGCTAACCTCCCCTGCGTGGGAAAGGAATTGTTCGATGACACTATCGAGGCGGCCACAAAGCGCCTCTCCGAACATGAACGCTCGTTTGCCTCCCTTGTCCGGCAAAAGCCCAAATCGCCAGCGTCCAGGCCGTATAGGGCCCCTCCGCGCCGCTACCCACAAAAGTCCACCCCTGTCTTCTCGCGGCCCCCACCCAGGCGGCCGCAAGCCCACCACAGGGCCATGCCCAAGTCCCAACCGCCTGCGACCACCAAACCATCCCCGTCCTTTTGACGGGACACGCGGAAGGGGGCGGGCCTGGAAGGGAAAGCCCTCTCGCTCCATCCCTTAGTCACTCGCTTCATGAAGGGTCTGCTGAACGTCCACCCCCCTCTCAAACCCCCCCCCGGTGGTTTGGGACCTTAACGTGGTTCTGGCTCAACTAATGAAACCTCCATTTGAACCCCTAGACAAATGCCATCCAAAATTCCTCACTTGGAAGATAATTTCCCTACTCGCGCTCACGTCCGCACGGCGGGTTAGTGAGCTACAAGCTCTGGTAGCGGACCCACCCTTCACGGTATTCCATCACGACAAGGTGGTACTCCGCACCCATCCAAAGTTCCTACCTAAAGTAGTGTCTGATTTCCATCTCAATCAGTCCATTGTCTTACCTGTGTTTTTTCCCAAGCCCCACTCTCACCCTGGAGAAGTGGCGCTCCACACTCTTGACTGCAAAAGAGCGTTGGCCTTTTACCTCCAACGCACTCAGCCACACCGGAAAGTCCCACAACTGTTTCTGTCCTTCGACCCAAACCGGTTAGGCCACCCAGTTTCCAAACGCACCTTGTCCAACTGGTTGGCCGATTGCATCTCCTTTTGCTACGCTCAGGCTGGTCTCGCGCTGCATGGTCGAGTAACGGGACACAAAGTCCGAGCGATGGCAGCCTCCGTAGCGTTCCTCAGGTCCACACCTATTGAGGAAATCTGCAAGGCTGCCACGTGGTCTTCGGTTCATACCTTCACCTCCCACTACTGTCTGGACTCACTGTCCAAAAGCGATGGCCGGTTCGGCCAATCGGTACTGCGAAATCTATTTGCTTAAATTGCCAACTTCCCTCCATCCCTCTTCAGTAAGCTTGGAGGTCACCCACATGTGAGAATATCATGCCTGCTTGTCCTGGGATAAAGCACAGTTACTTACCGTAACAGGTGTTATCCAGGGACAGCAGGCATATATTCTCACAACCCACCCACCTCCCCGAGGTTGGCTTCTTTGCTAGTTAAGTGAACTGGAGACCACGAGGGGATGCACCCCCTAGTGGAGCAGGAAGGCATGCATGCGTGGAGCAGCAGAGCAAACTTAAATCTTCAATCAAGTTTGCTTGAAAATGCTTCCGCATCGGGGCTCCGTAGATGACGTCACCCACATGTGAGAATATATGCCTGCTGTCCCTGGATAACACCTGTTACGGTAAGTAACTGTGCTAAATGGTCAGACCAAATATCGTGACACCAGGTGCCTTTAGGTAGAGAGATGACGGGGTCTAGGATATCCTTTGTGGACATGGCTACCACATCTAAATGATGGCCTTTTTCATGTGTTTGTGTGGGCACAGGAAGGTTGTAGTTAAGTAGGGATAGAAAGTTTTTAAATTATTTCGCGTCTGTATTTTCCTCTTCATCTAGGTGTATGTTTATGTCACCTGCGATGATATTGTAGGAAGGATCAATTGAGTTATGTAGGACAAATTCGCAGAAGTCCTCTTTGGCGGGACATAGAATAATCTGCAAGATAAGGATTCTTCTAGTTGATTGTTACTGATTTTACAGGCTAAAATTTCTAGTTGATTGGTCACTTTGGAATCCAATAGTTCGAACTCAAATCCTTCTTTAAGAATAATTGCTAATCCTCCTCCTTTTTTTCCCTCACGGTTTAACGTAAGGATTTTAAAATTATCTGGTAGGAGATCAATTATTATTGGATCATCTTCAGACAATAGCCATGTTTCGGTTAGAAAAAGGCAGGCTATTTGCTTGCTGATGATCCAAACTTTAATTAGGAAAGCCTTATTCCTGACAGATCTAGTGTTGATATGCGCAGGGAATAGGTGTGGATGAGATAGGTTTGATAGAAGTAGTGGTTCTGATAGGTTTTACTTCCCTTATTCTTTTTTTAAGGGTTCGTTGATGTCTTCTTTTATTTGAGATAACATTAATGCGATTTATTATGTCTTCTTGTGGGTTGATGATGTGCATGATTGATAGATCAGGGTAGTGGATTGATTGTAATTGTGGGTAGAGTGAGTTAACATCTTTGATGCTACCGCTTATCAGATACATCAATAAGATCAGTAGGAGATTCATGTTTGCAGTGTAGTGTGCTTCTTCCTGTCGCAAAACCTGTGTAAGTTTCCCTAAAATTCTCAATTTATAGTTTGTATGGTTGTTAGGCAGATTGATATAGTTCTTAAGATGACTCAAGTGGATATAGTTCTTAAGATATAGTTAGAAGTTGGTAGTGGTGGTTCAGTTGGGGGAGTTCACTATCGCAACTTGCAATTCAACTTGAGACATACATATGTCTAAGACATGTGTTAAAGTCATTCCTGCGTCTAATATGTGGTCTAATGTATGTGTCTAGAGCAGTGATGGCTAACCTTTTTGAGCCCGAGTGCCCAAACTGCCGCACAAAACCAAAGAATTTCCTCAAAGTGCCAGCACGTCAATTAAACCTTAATAACAAGATTTTAGTATCTAAAAACTCTTTATAAAGTTGCCTGAACTATGTAACATCATTTTTAAAGGTTGGAATCTTTGTATTGTCAGAGAATCAATTTGATTCACAATCCTTTGGTTTTCATTTCAATTTATTGGCAATTTATAATGTTTTAATGATTTCATTCAATTTAATGAATTTAGGAAGAATTTGATTCAGTTACACAATATATTTTAAATGTATTATTCACATAACATGTCAAATGTATCCTGAGTAAAAAAAAAAGACAAACTTCTTAAAACTGTTAACTGTGTCAAGACTCGGTGTGTATTCCCAAAGAGTCTATACATGTTTTTTTGTAAAATTTACAATCAAATTTGAAAATAGTTAAATCATTACATTTCTAATAATATGATGTAAAGAAAACAAAAGAGCTTTTAATTAAACCAACAGTTTGTATTTGAAATTCCAGATTGGAATACAACAGGGCCATGTAAAGTCCCTTTTTTAAATAACATCTTTAAATAATATTTAAATAACTTAGAAAGTGTCTTAACTGCAAACTGAAAACACTGCTTCATGTAAACATATGCATTGGGCATGCTCTGAAAAAAATTAATGTGATTTTTGTTGTTGTATGCATGCTGATAACTTGTCAATCCTTGGCTCATAGTGCGTTAATTTCAGAGCAACACATGCAGCACTCATGTCATCCGTTAATCTGTTTCTAGCATCAGATTTTATATGATTCAAAGCCGAAAACAGCTGCTCACAAGCATAGGATGACCCAAACAAAGTAAGAAGAGCAATCCCAAGTGCTTTCATGGACTTAAAATTGTCTGGCAGAGAATTCCACGCTTTTAGGATTTCATTTTCAGAACTGCTAGCAGTGATTTCATTTGTCACCCTTTCACACTCAATACGTTCAAGAGCCGCACGCAGGTCATTGAATTTACTTTTCCAGATAGAGCTTTCTTGAAATTCCAGTAGCTCCATTTCCAAATTTTGAATATCCAACCACTGTAAGCAGGAAAGATCAAGATCTTCAAAAGTGGACTTTTCTGGGGAAGTTATAAATGAAAGGGTTGTCTCCATCTTACGGAACTGAGAAAATCTTTTACTAAAATTCTCCTTTGCTTCGGCTACAATGGTGGAATATGCTTTGTGGATTTCCTGGTGTTTTTTTATGACTGTCCACAAATGTTGTAGAATTATCCAAATGTATTTTTAGGTTGGGAAAATATTTTAGCTGTCCACTCTCAAGGTCTTTTTCAAAAACATGCAATTTTCTCTCAAAAGCTTTGATGTCACTAAACATGCTTTCTGCTGTTTTTCCCATGCCTTGTAATTTTTTGTTTAGTACATTAAAGTGGTTAGTAAAATCTGTAAAGAACATGAGGTTGGTAAGCCAGGCCATGTTGGTGAGTTGAGGATAGTCTTCCCCCTTTTTGTTCATAAATAGCCTAACTTCTTCCAAGCAGGCCACAAATCTCTCTAACGCTCGTCCTCTGCTCAGCCACCGGACATTATTGTACATCAGTAAAGTGTTATATTGTGCCTGAACCTCATCAAGAAGGGCTTGAAATTGTCGAAAATTAAGAGCACGCGCCATGATGAAGTTCACCATTTTTGTTACATCTTTGAGGACATCGTCAAGTTTTTTGCTGCTTTCTTTGGCGCAGAGAGCCTCTTGATGTATTATGCAGTGAAATTGAATCAGTGGATGTTTTGCTTCCTTAGCAAAGAAATGAATGAATCCTGATGTTGTCCCCACCATGCTAGGTGCTCCATCGCTAGTAACTGAAACCACTTTTTCTGGACTTATGTCTAGTGATGAAAAAGCCTCCATCACAGCATTGTGGATATCTATCCCTTGTGTTCTTCCAGGCAAAGACAGCAGTTTTACCAGCTCTTCTCTCATGATGTCACCAGTAGCATAACGCAAAATGAGTGCTAGTCTTGCATGGTTAGTAATATCTGTACTTTCATCCAAGCACATGGAATAGAAGGGTGCTTTTTGTAAGTCGCAAGTAAGCTGTTGACTAACATCAGCAGCCATTCGCAGAACCCTATCTTTTGCAGTATTTCTGCTTAGCGGCATCTCAGAGATGCGCTGCACAATTTTATCCTTGTTTTGGAAATCATGGAAGAGTGAATTACTCCCAGCCAAAATTGCCTTTTTGATAAAATCTCCATCAGAGAGGGGCTAACCATGTTTTGCCATGCACAGTGAAATTTGAAAGCTGGCAACTGTAAGATGATTAGTTTTTGAAAGATAGTTGCTAAAACTAAGAGACTGGGAGTGATATTTCTTTAATTTTCCTACATATGTCTCTGTCCAGGCCTCTTGGAATGGTCTTCCACTATCTGTTTTTGCTTTTTTTGCTGTACTCATTTTCTTTATTCAAGACTTCAAGTCTACAAAAAGATAAAATTTGTATAATAAAAAAATCTAATGAAGTGCTGTATACAAATCCGTCCCCATAAAAAAATATGTGATTGGGGAATTTTACTAATTGTAGACATCCGTTTTGGAGTCACACTACAGCCTCACTGAGTTCCTGTGACAGACTCAGTGTGAAGCTTCTCTTCCTCCCCCCACTTCCCCCTCACACACTGCCTGGCTCATAGGATACTAAGGGGAAGACAGGCAGGCTAAACATCCACTCACAGGATTGCAGCCAGCACAGGAGCATGGACCGCGGCCCACCGGGACAATGCCCGGTCCTCCCAATGGCCAGTCCGGCCCTGTTGCCAGGTGAGCTGCAAAGCAGACACCGGCACACTCGCCTCCCGCCGCACATCTTAATTGCGGACCTTCCCACGTGCCAGCTGCAAGGCCTTCGCGTGCCACAGCTGGCACGCATGCCATAGGTTCGCCATCGCTGGTCTAGAGTATGCATCTAATGCATGTGTCTAATACATGCATCTGAAGATTGTGTTTTACGTAACAAACACGCGTGTCCTATGTATCTGGAACATGCGTTTAGCAATCACATAGGTATCTAATACAAGCATCTAATAATTACACATGCATCTAACAATTACACATGCATCTAACGGTTACGCATGCATCTAACGGTTACGCATGCCTAACTACACATGCCACTAGCAACTACGCAACCCTCTAACAGTTATACATGCCTCTAATAGTTACACATGCCTTTAACATGCCTCTAATAGTTACACATGTCTCAACAGTCACACATGCCTCTAAGAATCTGGCAATTACAGCGTGGACAACAGAGTTTGGCAGAAATCTTAATGGATAAACCTTAGTAAAACCTTAGCTGGCTGTCGGTATTGGTGGTAGTAGGCAGGAGGGCGGTAGCAGGTAGTCACCTCTAGCTGTCATGGGACTAGGGTTCCCGGGTCGCTTCTGGGGGGGGCAGAGCGTGCTCACATGCCCGGCCTAGTAAGGAGGGAGGCGGCTTGGGAGCCCTTAAGTCGTTGGACTCGACGTGGGACGCTGGAAACAGTGGGGGGCAGGTGGGAGTGCCAATTACCCTGCAGAGGATCTGGAGAAAAATGTGAAATCCATGCGGCACTACGTTCACATCGTCTTGTTTTTCATCGGGTCCGATCTGTGAGGTCGCTTCATAGAGGACGCTTCACAAAGGCGCACACTAAGGCGTGTGCGCCTTAGCCGCGCACCGAACGGCTGTGCGCCGTTGGCGCTGTTGTTTTAATCTTTATCCCCGCTGGCTCAGGGGAGGGGCAGAGCAGTGCTTGCAAACCTTGTTGGAGCAGGCTCCCGATTAAGTTGTTCAGCCCGCTGGTTTCGATGCGGGACAGAGAATCCAGTTGGCGCTGTTGTTTTAACCTTTATCCCCGCTGGCTTGGGGGAGGGGCGGAGCTCGCACGCCTTGTTGGAGCAGGCTCCCGATTAAGTTGTTCAGCCCGCTGGTTTCGATGCGGGACAGAGAATCCCATTGGCGCTGTTTTAATCTTTATCCCTGCTGGCTTGGGGGAGGGGCAGAGCGGTGCTCGCACGCCTTGTTAGAGCAGGCTCCCAATTAAGTTGTTCAGCCCGCTGTTTCTGCCGCCAAACCCGACCTCTTTGATACAGCCAATGAATCAAGAGATAATCGCAAACTTCAAACATCATTACAGGTCACTTGTCCTAAGATATGTGATGGCAGTGATTGATGCAAGCACAGCCCGCTAGTTTCGATGCGGGACAGAGAATCCAGTTGGCGCTGTTGTTTTAATCTTTATCCCCGCTGGCTTGGGGAAGGGGCGGAGCGGTGCTCGCACGCCTTGTTGGAGCAGGCTCCCGATTAAGTTGTTCAGCCCGCTGGTTTCGATGCGGGACAGAGAATCCAGTTGGCGCTATTGTTTTAACCTTTATCCCCACTGGCTTGGGGGAGGGGCGGAGCGGTGCTCGCACGCCTTGTTGGAGCAGGCTCCCGATTAAGTTGTTCAGCCCGCTGGTTTCGATGCGGGACAGAGAATCCCACTGGCGCTGTTTTAATTTTATCACCGCTGGCTCGGGGGAGGGGCAGAGCGGTTCTCGCACGCCTTGTTGGAGCAGGCTCCCAATTAAGTTGTTCAGCTCACTGGTTTCGATGCGGAACAGAGAATCCCGTTGGCGCTGTAATGCTGTATGATAACTGTGCAGCAGACAGCAATGACTTAAGACTAACAAACATCAAACTCGTGTTTCTGCCGCCAAACCCGACCTCTTTGATCCAGCCAATGGATCAAGAGATAATCGCAAACTTCAAACATCATTACAGGTCACTCATCCTAAGATATGTGATGGCAGTGATTGATGCAAGCACAGAATCCAGCCCCCGAACTGCTGAGCTCACGAGAAAAATGACAATGCTAGACTCTCTTCATATGGTATGGGAGGCATGAAGTCTAGTCTCATCATCAATTTCAAATTGCTATCGACGGGCAAGCTTCATTCACCCATCTAATGAGACAACTGAAGCTGACACTTCGTCCATTGAACTCCCAGTTGGACTCTTGCCACAAGAGTTTGAGCTGTATGTCACTGTTAACGACGATGTGCCCACATCGTCTGACAGCACTAATTCCATTATCGTACAGTCATAAAAGACACTGCAGACAACCAAGAGTCTGATGAGGACGGAGATACTGCTGCTGTCATCACAACTAATGAAACACTTTCAGAGACTGTTTCCTTCTCGGATGCGCTTAAGTCCCTACACATGCTGCATTGTTATCTGGAGATAAATGGATGTCACGACTATGGACAGTTTTACAGCATCAGTAGTCAGATACACAGCCTGAATCATGCAATCTGCGTGCAGAAAACAATGACTGATTATTTCAGTAGAATGATAGTTTAAAAAAAGGTTTACAGTGTACATATTGCATTAGATGGAACAGTGGTTTCTATAACTGAACCATTTTACATTGTATTTGGTGTGTTTTTTGTTAAATAAAAGTTTTATTGCATCCGACTACAGCGTACTGTGATTTTCCATGACCAAAAAGTGGTACTCCGATTAAGCGCACACTCCATTTAAGCGCATGTGGTGTTTCAGTCCAACTGGTTTGTACTTAAGTGGAGTTGACTGTACCGTTTCCCACCTCTCTTATATTCAACTTAAGTGCTGCTATGCCTATTCAATCCGGTTGCGCCTTTGGATGTTGGTCATCAGTGGCTTACTGGATGCACTGCAGTCCTGCAGGTATCAGCAACGAACTGTAGATGAGCTGACACCGACATGACACTCATCCGATTGTTTATGCAGCAGCTGAAATGAGGTCAACTTGCAATTTATCAATGAAATGCATCAAAGTGCAGTCTTGGCATGATGTTGATGCACATGGATGACAGGACCAAGGCTTGTCTACCACTTAACCCGCTGCTTTCTTCTTTACTATTGCACTGTGACTAAGCTTTGCTGGCAATCTGGTGGCATGAAAATGGTCCCTTGCTCATCACTGGCGCAAACACTCCTAACGTCAGGTTCCGAGTCTTACTCATGGTTGATGCAGAAAGTGTATGAAACCCCAAAAGCCAGCACTTTTTACAGCTGCACTGTTACCTAGACATCTGGAAAGCAGCCTGATTAGTCAGAAATAATGTGTACTAATTAGACAATCAGGATCCAGTTTTGAAGCAAATTTGTAAAATTAGAAAACATGATCTTAAAAAGTTGATTCTAATAGCCAAACATATCCCTTATAATGTGGTACACAGTCAAATCTATTAAATCAAAGAAAGTAAAATAAAACATCAGAAAGTTGAAAATGCAAAATTCTCACCACTGTAGTATGGACTCCAAGGGAGCAGAACTTAGCCTTCACATTATAAACAGGACAGAGGTGCAATCTGCTGCCTTATTGTGCAGGCTGAACAGATCACACAGGTTTTTTTTTTATCAGCCCTCATTTAATATGAAACATAAAATACAAGTAGCTATATTAAATTTAAATTGAGAATATACTTTTTAAAATGTGAGCGTCTAAAGACAGATAAATACTTCAGAGCATTAAATTGTTAAAAAAAAAAAAAAAAGAAAGAAAGAAAAATCATGTTACCCTCTCAATCTTAGGCTCACTATCGTTAAGTGAAAAAACGAACAAGGTACATCACCAATAGGAAGGTTCGCACGCCCAACCCCTTTCTTCAACTACTTAACCGGTTCGTTAGCTTTCTTCTTTTTTTTTCTCTCATATTTCGTCTACTACGAGACAATGGAGATAAAGTCACATTCAAATACAATAGGGCAGAGAAAAAAAGAGGGCGGGAATTACGGTAAGTACAAGAGAACAAAGTCTCTACCCACGCAATCGGCTCTACTCCCGCTGTACCCTTTTCAGCTCCCGACT
Source organism: Geotrypetes seraphini (assembly GCF_902459505.1). Taxonomy (NCBI): domain Eukaryota; kingdom Metazoa; phylum Chordata; class Amphibia; order Gymnophiona; family Dermophiidae; genus Geotrypetes; species Geotrypetes seraphini. Next base: position 102,899,790 of record NC_047088.1, on the reverse strand, counting down.
GAATATATTTTCCAAACACTGCTATCCAGCTTAAGCTTTCTTCACCGCACAATACATTCACATATCGTCTTCCCGTTCGTTTCCCAACCACTCTGCTCTCCATCCTAAGATGGCGACTGGTATGACGCAGTAAACTATTGTCCAAAATACAAAACCGAAAAGAAATACTAAACATACAACGCATCTCGTACTATCTAGAGAAATGACGACTGTCGGGGAAAAATGTTCTAAATTAAAAGATACAAAAAGCAGAAGAAAAGAGTAAGGTGTAAGTTCTTGCCGCCATTTTACATTCTCAGCAGATAAGACAAAAGCCGTAGTCTTTCTCCACCGCAAAGGACCTCTAAATTACAAATTACTTTCCTACACCGACGGAAGTTGAACGAGTGAACCATGCAGTCCTCTCGAACAGAACTAAAGCTCTTCTTTGAAAAACGTCTTTTTTTTTCTAGACAAGAATCGATACAATTAACCGGTCTTTTGTTCCTAATTTTCGATTCACCTCTTATCATAAATCACCTATTTTGCGTGCTCTATTTTCTAACCTCTTTTCTATTAATTGTGACAATTTTAATATTCCCTATAACTCACCGTTAGAAGCCATGATAAAACAGTTTCTCCTTCTCGTCACATACAGAGAAAGAACGCGCAAGGAATTGGAACTACACCCAACCGGAAGAGACCATCTCCACCACAACATCCGGGGGGAGGAGGCAGCACATATTACTGACTTTAGCATGACGAAGAGAAGCAAATATCAATTTATCATTTTCCATATGTAACTTGTCCCAAGAAAGATATTCCTCACATTTAAGGAGGAAGGAGAAGGGATCTATTGACTATAATATTGCTGCCTAATCATAGACTTTATCACCCATAAAGTAACTATAACCTTGAGTGCAAAATGTCTGTTTTGTTTTTCTTTTAAAGTAAGTTTCGCGTTTTCGGGCTTCTCTGGTATTGCCCAATTTTTCTAAATATACTGTTTTCAATGCTCAAAATGGTTTTCTTTTCCTAGTTTTCCAGGCATACCTACTATGATGATTCGTCACGGAATGGGAAAACAACTACTACTACTACTTATCATTTCTATATTGCTGAAAGATGTACACAGTGCTGTACATTTAATATTCAAAATTTGGTCCCTGCTCAGAAGAGCTTACAATCTAATATGAACAGACAGACAGGACATTCCCGGCAGTGGCATGAGTAGCACCAGGAGTGGTAGCTTCGTTCCCTGCTTTTTTCGCCTTTTTAATTTTCCCAGCGTGAGCAACATCATGAGCTTTCTGCCTGTGTCTTGTCAGCTCTCCCTCTGATGTCACTTCCTAGGCACAGGACTCGGAAGTGACAACAGAGAGCCGTCGCGGGCAGCAAGTTTGTGATACTGTTCGCACCAGGAAAGTTAAAGGGGCAAACACGCGTGGCATGGGGGGTTCAGGAAAAAGCAGGGAGCAGAGAAGAGGATGGATGCCAGTGCCCGGGGTGGACCCCGCCCCCCCGCCCCCCCCCCCCCCCTTACTACACTACAGATGTCAGGGTTAGGGAGTTTCTGGCAGAAGATATGGCACAATGAGTATAGTTATCTAACAGTGAGTGGGAGTTAAGAATTGAAAGCAGCTTCAAAGAAGTAGGCTTTTATCTTGGATTTGAATACCACTAAAGACGGAGCATGACATATTGCTGGGAGCCTGTTCCAGGCATACCGCAAAGCAAGAAAGAAGGGACGGAGTCTGGAATTGATGGTGCGGATACAGATAAGAGGGACTTACCCGATAAATAGAGCACTGGCATAGTGAGGGTAAGTGGCACCCCCCCCCCCCCGTTGCCATACAAAACTTCCCTTCCCCTGTACCTCTGTAACGTTCCTGGCACAAGCAGCAACCCCCATCCTGCTGATGCGCTTGCTTGGGCTCTCTCTCTGATGTCACTTCCCTTCCTTTCCCCTCCATTAATAGGCACCATCTCCTTCCTTCTCATTCCCTTCCCTTCCTTTCCATAGGCACCATCTCCTCCTGTCTCTCCTTTTTCTCCTTCCCCTTCTCTCCATGAGCACCATTTCCTCCTCTCTTCTCCAGGGGCACAATCTCCCGTTTACCTCCTCTCCATTGACCCCATCGCCTCACAACTCTCTTCCCTTTCCCTCACCTCCATATGTACCATTTCACTTGCCACACAGAACCCCACTTATATTTTGGTTCAAGTGCCCCCTCCTCCTCGGCATTTCTGCTTTACTTGCTGCGTTCCTTCTGCTGCACTGCTCTAGCAGCCTTTCTCTCCTGCTGCTTGTGTTCTTTGGCATTTCCCATCCCCCTCATGATGCTTGCCAAAACTGCCATACTGCTCAAGCAGCCTTTCTTTCCTGCCACGCATGTCCTTCAGTACTGTAATTTCCTCTCCTTGTTGACCACCAAAAAGTTGCTAATTCAGTTGATAGCACTAAGCACATGCTGTTTGCCTTTCACTGGAGCCCTCCCTTCCTAGCGTCCTCTACCTCTGAAAAAACTTCCTGTTTCTTGTGGGCAAGATGCTAGAGAGTTAGAGCTCCGGCGAAATAGAAACAGCATGTGCTTAGCACTGCCATCTGAACCAACAAGTTCAGGGGCCAAAAGGGGGAGGGGAAAATGCAATTAATGGAAGAAGTCTCTGAGAGTCACTTTAGCCTATACACTTATTTCAGACCACATACAGTACCAAAGAAATCACTCATAACTTATCTGTGCACAGACTCAATTCTCTTTTCTCTTTAATCTGGTTAGCTTATGTCCTCATAAACTCATAGAAAAGAAATGTTATACAAGAAATAAGAGTAAACATTTTACACACAAAGCTGTAAGGATTACTATTACACTATCATATACTTACATACTTCTACATGAAACAAGATGGGACTGACAAAGACACATACAGGGGAAGAAAAGTTAAGAGTTTGTATTCCTGGCCGAGTAACGTAATCCGAGACCAGGTAAGACAAAGTCCACCTGCTGGACTTGGGGGCTCAAATTTTATAGGTTGTTCTTTAAGATGGCCAGAATAGGGAAATGCATATTCATTAGTTTTGATAACCTAGGATCAAGCAATAAACTTTCTTGTGTGTCGTGTCTCTTTTTCCATCTGAATTGTGTCATGTTCCTTGGAAGTAACAAAATGTAAATTAGCTCTTTTAATTGGCAGGTGTTGAATCATAGGCAGTAAGGAAGTTGCTATTTCTGGTGTTGTAAACAAACTTAATTTGGCCCCTTAATTGGAGGAGGTATTGATTGATGAATAGGGAGTATATTGCTTTGCATATCTTCCAAAAACAGATAGCTCTTTTACCCTTCCCATGACCCCTCATATTATGTGGCTTATCAATAGAGAAACAAAGAACATACAGAAGAAAGACTAATATTAACCTTAGAGGAGGCAAGAAGAAAGGGGCCCCTTAGACAGGAATATAGAAACAAAATGCTGGAGAGTTTGGGGAGTTAGACCAGAGAGGCCTATTGCAAGATAGGAGTTATTTATTGTAGCACATAAAATACTACTACTGTAATTATTTCTATAGCGCTACCAGATGCACGCAGCACAGCACAGTCACAAAGAAAAAGAAACAGTCCCTGCTCGAAAGAGCTTACAATCTAAACCAGTGTTTTTCAACCTTTTTATACCTGTGGACCAGCAGAAATAAAATAATTATTTTATGGACAGGCAAACTACTAAGACTGAAATTTAAAAAAACACATTTCTGCCCCGTCTCTGCAAACTTGGTCCCCACAAACCATCTGATCCCATCCGCACAAGCCTCAGTTATGATTTTATATTGAACGTATTCCAGTACCTCCCCTCTTTTCCCCGTCTTAATCCAGCAGATACCTTCCATCACCCTACTCCCTCCATTCCTTATTCAGCATCTACTCCTTGTCTCCCTATTCCCCCTTCATGTCCAGCATATCCACCACTGCTTGTTTAATATTGGTGCGGATAGATCTGATTTCTTCCCGTAAGCTGGCCAACAGTTCAGCAAAGCCGCCCGGTTCATCGGGTCCGCACTCACCAGTCCACGGCCCTGCCTCCAAATGCCACACCTCCATGCAGTGCTCTGCCGCCAGTCCCGGCGCCATTTTGGACACGCTCGGGGATCCCAGCATTTTATCAGCATCAGCTCCCGGTTTGCCACCAGCACACTTAAGCATCTCCAATTTTCGCCGGGTAGATGTGGCCATCGCACACTCCTTCCGGGGCTACATGGGGACGAACAAAAGTAGCTTTATCACTGCCGTATAAGCTAATTCACATCAGCCTCGACAGAGCTTCAGCCCCTAGCGACCTGCCACATCAGTGACGCCACTTCCTCTCTATGTTATACCCTTTAATGTGTTCACTCCCTTTCTGTTATTGTGCAACAATTAACACCATTAGAAAATATTAGTATTTTCATTTCTCACACATCTATAACAGGTCTAACTTCAGGTGTCTTAGTTCCGTCTAGGACATCTTGGGAAAGTTTCAATTATCTCTGGACATTCAGATGCCCACCCATAACATGCCTCCCAACATACTTCTTTGAGCTCTGGACACACAGCGGTTTAGAAGTCCTGCTGGACATCCAGAAAGTTGGTTTTGAAAATCGGCACTTAGATGTCCCATCTATTAGGATGTCCAAGTGCCAACTTAGGCAGGTTTTTGGACATCTGAATGTTTTTGTTATGAGCCCCATAATGTCCATCTTTTGCATCTGTAATTGACCGCTGAGAAAATGAGTGCATGGACCAGTCTGATCTTCATTTTAACTGTTATTTCCTTGCCTTTAAATATCTTATCGAGCCTGCTAGTTGCTTCCTTGTTTACCAAAGAGCCCAAAAGATTTTAAAAAACTCTTTACAACTTCTATTCTATCGTCTTTAAGCTCAAAATCTTAATAATTTTCCATATTCATAATCTTTGTTTTGTTTATATTCAGTTCTAATCCCACAGTATGACTTTTTGCTTTAACTTTTCTCATAAGATACAACATGTCTTCTTTACTACTGGCAATGAACATTGTCTCATCTGCATAATGCAGATGATACAGCTATTCAGTAATGAGAACCCATGTTACAGGTAAATAACTTCATTTTATGTAGATCTGTGAGACTAAGGTGTGAAGTATTTTCCTGGACACTGAATGAACAAGCTTTGTTTCTGTGATCTTGACACTCAGGCAAAGTTTTGTGATGTCATAACATTCTAAATCACTAGCTAGGGATAGCATCCAGTTGCCTGATTGGTGGTTGACTCCCTGCTTTGTTATGTCATAAGAGGTAGTCAAGGTTATAACTTTCAACAGTGAGCCTGGCACCTCATATGAATGCATCTCCCCCTGGCAGCAAACAGTTTTCCCTCTAGAAAGGCTCTAGCCGTCCACATTTTAAGAAGCCTTAGTTATTTATTTTCAGGTGCAACAGGAGAATGTCAGCTTTATCTCACCTTCAATCTGCTGGCTTTGTCATCGAGATCAAACCAATTCTGGTTCCTATAGAGAATGGGTCAGTACTGGGAGTGACTCCAGCACAGGTTACTCAGCAGCACCTCTCTGGTGAGCTACCAAGTGTATTTAGTTTTAGGGTATGATTCACCATGACTTTTTTCCTGTGTTTACAGGGAAATAAGTTGATAAGAACATAAGCAATGCCTCTGCTGGGTCAGACCTGAAGTCCATCGTGCCCAGCAGTCCACTCACGCGGCAGCCCAACAGGTCCAGGACCTGTGCAGTAATCCTCTATCTATACCCCTCTATCCCCTTTTCCAGCAGGAAATTGTCCAATCTTTTCTTGAACCCCAGTACTGTACTCTGCCCTATTACGCCTTCTGGAAGCGCATTCCAGGTGTCACACGTTGGGTAAAAAAGAACTTCCTAGCATTCGTTTTGAATCTGTCCCCTTTCAACTTTTCCGAATGCCCTCTTATTCTTTTATTTTTCGAAAGTTTGAAGAATCTGTCCCTCTCTACTCTCTCTATGCCCTTCATGATCTTGTAAGTCTCTATCATATCCCCTATAAGTCTCCTCTTCTCCAGGGAAAAGAGTCCCAGTTTTCCCAATCTCTCAGCGTATGAAAGGTTTTCCAAACCTTTTATCAGACGTGTCGCTCTCCTCTGAACCCTCTCGAGTATCGCCATATCCTTCTTAAGGTACGGCAACCAATATTGGACACAGTACTCCAGATGCGGACACATCATCGCCCGATACAATGGCAGGATAACTTCTTTCGTTCTGGTTGTAATACCCTTCTTGATTATGCCTAGCATTCTGTTTGTCTTCTTAGCGGCCGCTGCATACTGTGCTGTCAGCTTCATTGTCATGTCCACCATTACCCCTAAGTCCCTTTCTTGGGTACTCTCATTCAATAACATCCCTCCCATCATATAGTTCTACCTCGGGTTTCTGTTTCCCACATGTAATACTTTACATTTCTCAACGTTGAACTTCATCTGCCATCTCATCGCCCATTCCCCTAGTTTGTTCAAGTCCCTTTGCAATTCTTAACGGTCCTCTTTAGTCCAAGCTCCACTAAATAGTTTGGTGTCGTCCGCAAATTTTATTATCTCACACTTCGTCCCTGTTTCTAGATCATTTATGAATATATTAAATAGCAGCGGCCCAAGCCCCGAGCCCTGCGGGACCCCACTCGTGACCCTCCTCCAGTCCGAGTAGTGGCCCTTCACTCCTACACTCTGTTTCCTACCCGCCGATCAGTTTCTGATCCATCTATATACGTCTCCTTCCACTCCATGGTTCTTCAGTTTCCGGAGTAGGCGTTCATGGGGCACCTTGTCAAAGGCTTTTTGGAAATCTAGATATATGATGTCTATGGGGTCTCCTTTGTCCATCCGTTTGTTAATTCCTTTGAAGAAGTGCAATAAGTTCGTTAGGCACCATCTCCCCTTGCAGAAACCATGTTGGCTGGTTATCAGAAGTTCGTTTTTTTCAAAATGTTCATCGATGTTTTCTTTTATTAGTGCTTCCGCCATTTTCCCCGGAACCGAGGCCAGACTCACCGGTCTGTAGTTTCCCGGGTCACCTCTTGATCCCTTTTTAAAGATGGGCGTAACATTGGCTATCTTCCAGTTGAGGAGTAGTGGCTCATGGCCAGTAGGGGGTGATGTTTATGGGATGGTAATGGAATGGACGTCAGGATATGATAGTGCAGTATTAAGTGCTGGTTTTTCGTATGATTCTGGGTTACTCTAGTTAGATACAAGCATATGTGTTAGTTAAGGCTACGCCCAAATAGAAGCGTACGAAAAACGGGTGCTAAAAATCTGAATATAGATGCAGTCAAAGCCAGAAAAACACACTACAGATTAATATAAGGGAAAGTATAATAATATTCTTTTTATGTACTTTGCTATTGGGCTAGATCATAAAGGAAACCAGGATATACAGGGACTCCATTTTGGGTTCTTGTGTCTTTGGAATTTTGTGTTCAGTTTTTTCCAAGTCTTTGTTTAGGCTTCTCAGCATCGTGGTGTTAATTGATACCAGATGTGCCTTGGCTGGGTAGGAAAAGTATATTGGATTATGTATCCTAAACTGAGATATAACATTTATGAAATATGAATGGCCGAGATATGAATGAAAATTATGAATGCTTGGGCCCAAGCAAATGCTGAATGTGTGGTATGAATGGATTTGTAGTACTTAAAATGAAATGGTTAAGTTAGAATCAGAAATCTGATTCTGTAGCAGTCTCTAGCAGGGAAAGGGGGAGACAGCCCCTCCTTTTCCTCCAGGATAAGGCTTCTGTGTGAAACTGTCAGCTCAGAGAGCCCTCTTTTCCTTTAAGAATGACAGGCAAGCTGAGAACATTTCAGCACTTTTGCAGATTTCTCTTAATATACTTTTTTGGAAAGGACAAAAAAGAATATTGATTGGATATGTTATAAAATGTAAATGTATATTCAGAAATGAATGTAAACAAACAAATAGAATTTATGAAACTTTTTTCTTTGTCTAACTTTAAACACCACCTTTGTTGATTTTTATTGGCTGTCAAACTGATGATGTCACACAGAGCCAAAGGTATATAATGGGGGTGTTTCGAGATATTAAACTGATCTCGTTATCAGAAGGCCAGCATTTTGGCAACTATAACGATCTCCCGCTAACGTAACTGCTAATGCAATTATGCTTTATTCTTTTGGTGTCATGATTGGAAAAATTAAAACAATAAAATTATTTTGGTAACTTTACGTGAGCGCCATGTTGCATTTTTTTATTATTTTTCACACCTTGAGTGAAAGCTAGCAGCTTACTTTACAGCTGCAGCTTATGAGTGCGCCAGCGTCCAGTTCCCATGCTCACAGTCCTCCGGGATCATGCCTGTTTTCAGGGATAGATTGCAAATTTGCTGCAGTAGTTTCGTTATCTCCTCCTTTAATTCCTTCAGAACTCTTTGATGGATTCTGTCCAGACCCGGGAATTTGTCAGTTTTTAGTTTTTCTATCTGCCTGCATACATCTTCATGGATGTTAATTTTTCTGCTTGATTTCCATTGAAGAATTGCTCAGGTTCCGGTATGTTGGATGTGTCTTCGTTTGTAAATACAGACGAAAAGAACATGTTAAGTTTTTCTGCCACTTCTTTCTCCTCCTTCACCACTCCCTTCCTGTCTCCATCGTCCAGTGGTCCCACCTCCTCCCTAGCCAGGTCTTTAGTCAAAAACTTACAGTAGAGACTTATTACTAACCCACAGCCATAATAAAGATAAAGTTTAACATGTATTAACTGCAAAACTTCCAGATTAAGATTTGAAAGTAAAAGAGTGTGTTCTTTGCATGTGGGGATAAAAATCAGTGGCAGATAAAGCAGAAGCAGATGACTATATCTTAGAAGTATTGTTTACATTTTCAGTGGTAACTGTCTGCCTTTCCATTATTGTGTGTTGTGGTAATACACAATGTTAGTGCTGCCCTTCTTGCCCCCTTCCCATATTAATATAAAATGCTGCATTGGGTGTTTACTGTGGAATTTACACAACAGCAACTTTTGCTGTGTGTTAAAGATTTTTAAATATACATTCAAGCCCATGTTAAACATCTAATCTAGTTTAGTGAAGAAGGTCTTTTAAAGGTGGAACGGTAGAAATAACATGGGCAACTGCTGGAACATAAAGATTAATCTCAATAGATTTGAAGCTTAGGACAAACGAATAATGAGATCACAAAAATATCATAAAGTCTGCCTCCAATAGGTGTACTTTGAGGAAAAGAGACCTCAAAAATTGCTGGAATTCCAGATTATCTAAAGCAGAGGAGTTTAAATAATTGTGGGTTTCAGATTTAAGAACTGACAATGTTATTTTGAATGCAGAAGATGATTTGATGGTATTACAACAAGGTTCTGTTATATGTTATTGAGGCAGACATATTAAATATTGGAAAAAAGTAAATAAAATTCCATTAGGAGCCCCATACTCAACACACTATAAAACAATAAAGATTAAGGGCTCCTTTTACAAAGGTGCATTAGGGCCTTAACACGTGGAATAGCGCGCGCTAGACCTTAACGCCAGCATTTAGCTGGCGTTAGTTCTACAAGCATAGCGCAGGTTTAGCGAGTGCTAAAATTCTGCATGCGCTAAAAACACTAGCGCACCTTAGTAAAAGGAGCCCTATGAAACTGGAAAGGTGGAACTGAAAATATTTTAAAATTATTTATATTTTTTGCAATTTCTTTCTGCTCTCTTTAGCTTTCAGCTCGGAGCCAGGGCTGGGATCTGACACCATAAGCCTTCATTCACACCACATAGGGGTCAATATTTAAAATTATTTATCCAGGTAGAAGAAAATCCTAGAGAAGATGATAGTCAGTGGCTCTTAACCAGATAACTTTCCAGTTATTCAAGCACTGTAGGTATTCAGTGCTAGTGCCTAGATAGCTAACCAGGCATGTTGGTCCACATGTAATGCTGCCTTAGGTACACCTGGTTATCTTATCTAGCAAAACCTAAACTAAACCTTAAGCTTATATACCGCATCTTCTCTATAAGGATAGAGCTCGGCATAGTTTACAAGAGTTCTGAAGAAAGGAAAATATAATAAGAATTAGTGATTTCCCCGCTACTTTTTCTCCTGGCTATTGAACCTTTGGCGGTTAAGATTCGATCTCACCCTTTCATTCTTGGTATCAAAGTTGGAGCCAAGGAAAGTCGCATTAATCTCTTTGTGGACGATATTCTGTTATATTTGGAAAAAGCGCCTTTACACTTACCAGTGGCTCTTTCTCTTGTTAGAGACTTTGGGACAGTCTCGGGCCTTCGGGTTAATTACGCTAAATCGGAACTCCTGCCCCTGGCTTCTCAAAGACATGAGCTCTGGCATGACGCTCTACCGATTCCCCCGGTTCAGAAACCCATACGCTATCTTGGAGTCTATTTGAGCACCCAATCCCATCTCCTCTATCAGTATAATGTTCTACATCATATTGAGGTTATCCATAAACTTTGCGAGAAGTGGAAGGATTTGCCACTTTCCCTTTGGGGTCGAGCGGCGTTATTCAAAATGGTTCTCCTGCCAAAACTTTTATATCCGCTTCAAACAATTCCGCTCTGGATCCTGAATAGAGATGTCCAAGTCTTTCGGTCTCTTCTCCTTTCTTTTCTGTGGCGTAACAAACAGGGCTCGAATCAGTTTTGATACCTTATCCTTGGACACCAGGCAAGGAGGCCTGAATCTTCCTGATATTCGCATGTACAATGTTGCTTCCCTGATGCGCTTTGTTCATGAGGGCATCTCTGGCCATTATAGGTATTCCCCCTCAGGCTGGATCCATGCATGGTGCGCTCCTCATTCCTTTGTATCTTTGCTGCATTTTCCCCCCAGTCTTCCCCGGGGATAGATTCTTGATTCCTTCTTCTGAAACCGCTACGTCAGGCCTGGTGGTGGTGGCGGAAGGTGCAGCGGCGGGCTCCACAGGCTTCTCCCTTCTTGCCCCTGGTGGGTAATGTTGATTTCCTCCCGAGGATGGGCACATCGGGGTTTCAACTGTGGGAATCCCGGGGCTGTGTCAGCTTGTGACATCTCTCTGACGAGGGCACGGGGACTTTCCCCACTTTTCCACAACTGCAGTCTCATTGGGACCTCCCGGCCACGCACTTTTGGGCCTACTTGCAAGCTAGACACTACTATTTTTCCCTAACTCGACAGTGGGGAGAGCAACGGGCTTTGGGTAAATTGGACTCTTACTTGGCTCTCTTACCTTCTCAGACAAATACCTTGTCCACTTGGTACAGGCTCCTCAAAACTGCTCTCTCCCCCTCTTATCTGCCTAGGATTCTGGCCCAGTGGTCTTGCGATTTAGCTCTTGAATTTACCGAGACCCAATTTTTGGACTTTTTTACTAAACTTATTCAATTCACGGGATCCATGGACCTTCGGGAGATGCAATATAAGATCCTGCATAGGGCTTACATCTCTAGGACTAGAGGACATGCCATGGGATTATGGGAAGATGCTACTTGGCTCTCATTGCCGGAGGGCGACGGGCACACTGATGCATATGTTTTTGGAATGCCCCCATTCGGCTCTGTGGCTCCAGGTTTTCCACTTTCTTGAGGGCCTACTTGGCCGGACCATACCCAGGTCTTATGGTCTCTTGCTGCTGGGGGAGGTGTGCACTGCAGGTTTTGCCCCGCCGTATCAGAAGTTTTTATACACTGCACTCCTAGTGGTGAAGAAGATTTTGCTTTTGCACTGGGTGGGGACCGAGCCCGCCTCCTTCAACCAATGGCTCCATAAAATGCGGGAGCTAGCTACTTTTGAACTCCAGACCCATGCGGCTCCTACTGGTAGAGACAAAGCAATGTATGTTTCCCTGTGGAGAGCATTTCAAGCTGCGGCTGACTCCGCTGCATCCATTACCTTGCCTTAATCTGGTCCATTTTGGATATGGGAGGCCACCTGATAGGGATATCACCACATCGACCTGGCCAGAGGCTGTCGAGCTCGGATGATTGTGGTTTGTGTGCGGTGTACTAGGTGTGTGGATGTTGTGGTTTGCGAGGATTGCTTGTGTTGGATAGTTCTGTATGTTGGATGGGTGGGAGACTGTAGTGTGAGGGGTTTCTACTTTTGAAAAATGTTTTTGCAGTCCTTGTTCTCTTTAGGAGGTTGCTTTCTGGTGCACCTAATGGGACCCGTTTTGGCGGGGTTCTTCTCTTCCATTACTCTGCTTTTGTATTTATCTATGACGGCTGTTCCGATTGCACCTCCTCTGTTATAGGGCATTTGTACCTATCACTGTTTTACTCTTCTATTGTACCAGTTTTGAGGTCCTCTGCCTGGACCCTGTTGTTTGTATTGACTGCTTTCTCAATAAAAATTATTTACAAAAAAAAAAAGAATTAGTGATTATATAGAAAGCAATGGAATTTACATCTTTTAAAATAGCCACATTTTCAGATGTTTTCGAAATACAATGGAACCTTGGTTTACGAGCATAGTTTGTTCCAGAAGCATGCTCGTAAACCAATTTACTCGTATATCAGAGCGAGTTTCCCCATAGGATATAAGGGAAACTCGCTTGATTTGTTCCACCTCCTCCCCCCTTCCCGTGGCCACCGGAGCTGCTGTAGTTTACTCCCCCCACCCAAGGCCACCGGCGTTGCTCCACCTTACACCCCCCCCCCCCCGAGGCCACCAGTGCTGCTCTAGTTCTCGCGCTCTCTGAGATTCTCAGAGAGCTCCGAGAATCTCGGAGAGAGCGAGAACTAGAAGGCCTTGAGCATGTGCAGATGCTCAAGGCCCAGCACAAGGAAGAGAGCAGATCTTCGAGCACCAGCACCGGCATGTCCTGTACGTTGGTGCTGGTGCCAAATGGGGGTAAGACAATGTGTTTGGGTGGGTGGGGGATGCCAGATCGCGGCAGGGGGGGGCGACGCGAGCGTGGGGATGCCGGATCGCCGGGGGGGCGCTTGTAAATCGAGTCAAGTTCGGTTTCTGAGGCGCCAATTTTGCGAATGTTTTGCTTGTCTTGCAAAACACTTGCAAATTGGTGCACTCGTAAACCAAGGTTTGACTGTAATTGGAAAGAGCCCAAATTACGCAGCTGGACAGGAAAGTTATTCCAAAGCTCAGTAATTTTAAAAGAAAGAGATTTCCCTAATTTTTCAATATAGATAATGCTAGGGCAGGTTTAATTTGTCAAGGGCCACTAGGCACACAAGTCCACTTAGCCCCCGTGCCCCACCCCATCATGCCCCACCCCTTCCATAGCCCTGCTCCGCCCCCATTTATTTACCCATTTTCTTATTTACTTCTTTATTGTCACTTTATTTCTTTTATTTTAAAATTCAAAACAAATAACGATTATCATACCAGTGCCAATGCAGTTTTTCTTCTATGCAACTTCCAAACATCTCTGAACAAATCCCCCCTTCCTTCCTAGAGGAAGAGATCTTCAGCTGGCAGGGCTTTGGGAAGCCCACCAATTTATATTTCACATTTGGGTAAGAGGCATGGTGCATGGCGGGAAGAAAATGTAGTGTCCATCATTAAATTGGACTAATACATTTCTCAATTAGCTTTCAGAAATTAAAACCTCTTTCTTCAGGTCAGTAAACTATAGTGCTGTTACAGTACCCCTGTCCTGACCTGAGGAAAGGAGTTATGGTCTCTGAATTAGGTAAAAAAAAAAAAAATATTAAAATTAGTCCAATAAACAGTATTTTACATTAATAAATGATTATCAACACAGCTACAATAATACTTTATCCTAAAGCAAAAATAAATACATAAAACAAATAGAAATTTTTTTCTACCTTTGTTGTCTGGTTTCTGATTTCCTCATCTTCTCATCATTCTCTTACTTCCATCCACTGTCTGCCCTCTCCATCCAGTATCTGTCCTCTCTCTCTCTTCCATATGGCATCTTCCCTCTTTATATTTCTCTTCAATAAACTGTCTTTCCTGTGCTCCATTTGTACATGATTCTTCTCAGCTTCACCGCCCTCTCCATTTTACTGGTCTGGCATCTCTATCTGCTTTCCTTCCCTTCCCCCATGCCCTAGCACAATTCTAGTCCTCGAGAGCCACAGGCAGGTCAAGTTTTCAGGATATCCATCTGCATGCACTGCCTCCTTGAGATGCAAATCTATCTCGTGCATATTTATTGTGGATATCCTGAAATCCTGACCTGCCTGTGGCTCTCGAGGACTGGAATTGCCTACCCCTGGCCTAGCATCTCTCTCCTCTCCTTCTATCTCTCCCTCCCCTTCCATGTTCTGGCATCTGTTCCTTAGTTTCCCTTCCCTCCCACCATGCCCTGGCATCTCTCTGCTCTCCTTCTCTTCCTTCTCTCCCTCCATTATCTGGCTTCTATCCTTCCTTTCTCTCCCTCCCTTCTTCCTTTCCCCTGGTCTGGCATCTCTCCCTCCCACCTCCATGGTCTGGTATTTCCTTTCCTTCCTTCCTTTCCCTCCCTCCCTCCCATGGTCTTGACATCTCTCTTCCCCTCTTCTCCCTTCCCTGGTCTTCCTTCTCCCTCCTTCCTTCTCTCTCCCCAATTGGGTGCAGCAGCATTTCTCTCCCCCTCTTCTTTCCTCTCCATCTCACACACCCATCAGCAGCACACACATTCTTTTCTTCCTCCCGGGCCCCCAACTGCCTGCCCAAAAACATCAGGGAGAAGTTTCATCCTGTCTCACTCATCCCAGGAAGCTTTGCGCAATCTACCATCGGTTTACCTCACCACAATAGCATGTTCTCGATGTGGAGTGCTAAAGGTTATGTCAGTGAACACAATTTTAGCAGTTGCTATCCCATCAAGGATCTTATCATCTGCCAGCAGATCATCAATTGGATCCCGTTCATTTAGTACAGGAGGCATCTTTAAACGCTACTTTGCCACCTCCGAGGCCTTCTCTATTGCCTGCTGAAGCTGCTCATCTGTCATTAACTTGTACGATGGGGGTTTCAACTCCTGTTTGATAGGCTTAAAAACCTTATGCAAATTTAATCCAGTCATTTTAGACAGTAAAGTCTGAACAGTTTCATCTGTGAAACAAGGCTTTTGGGCTTCAGGTTCTGCCCCTACTCCTCGCTCTGCATACAAATTCCGACTTCCACAGTTCGTATACCCTGCCAGGAAACCAAACCCCGCCGGGCGCTACCGCACACACCCTAACACTCAAAATTCAGCAATCTACATGGCCAGACTAATCTTTGAGCCGCACGAGCTTCGACAACTGCTTCTGGGTCACTAATCCCACGTGACTTTTAGGAAAGGCAGTTCTGCGCAGATAATAAAGCTTCATGATCTTACGTCCTATGAGAAGAGATGCCCGGACAGCATGTTTGCCTTCCCCTAACGCTGATGGGCCCCCCTGATGTTTTCTTACTGGGCCTACCGTTTAATCCAGCCCTGGATAATGCCTTTTAATGAGAGAAAAGATAATTTAAGCTTTTGGATAGATCTGATAATATCAGGTCTCACAGAGTTCCAGGATAGAGGAATTAAAGGGGGAAGATTGCCATGCAAGATCTTAAATGTTAGGCAGGCACATTTAAAGTAAATCCTAGAGATTACTGGGAGACAGTGAAATTTTAACAAAAGTGGGGAAACATGATCATATTTGCTTTTTGCAAAGATCAACCTAGCTGCAGTATTCTGGATCTGTTGAAGTTTTTGAAGACTTTTCTTGGTTATACTTAGATAGACCAAATTACAATAATCCAACCTCGAAAGAATGATTGATTGTACAAGGACAGCAAAATGTTATTGATGGAAGCAGAATTTCACTTTCCTCAACATATGGAGACTAAAGAAGCATATGGAGACTAAAGAAGCATTTTTTTTTTTTTTACCAGAGAATTACGATAGTCATTGAATGAAAGTGTTGAGTCTATAATGACACCCAAAACTTTACTTGAGAATTCAATCTGCAGTGAGGATCCAGATGGCAATGAAATGGACAAAAGTATTTGAACTAGTTTTGGGCCAGGCCACAGTAGTTTGGTTTTGGACTCATTCAGCTTGCTATTATATTCTCAGCGAGGTTTGTGAGATTCAAATCTATCTCAAGAAGGACAAAGATGTCATCAGCATATGTATGCAGTATGGTAAATATACTACCTTATTACCAACCAAGGGACGGCACTTGTTCGATTCGTTCATTGCAGTCTGTTATATACCTTATCCACCACGGACCCCTGAGGAAGGTGTTGTCCGAAACACGGACCGTGTTGGATCCCTTGGTTGGTAATTAGGTGGTATATTTACCATACTGCATTAATATTGTAATAAACAGTGCCTGCATCTTGTACATGGTCTGCAGTTTTTGTTTTTGTTTTTGCTTGCTGTTTGTTTACTGCAGATTCTGTTGGATATATATCTTTTGTGCTATCAGCATTTGTATATAATGTTTCAAAGGGAGTTAGATGGAAAAGTTTTAAAGTAGACATATAGATGTTGAAATGAATAGGGGATAGAGGTGATCCTGAATATAGGCTGAAGCCAGATAATTTTTGGACCAGGACTGGCTCAAGGGACTATGGTTCATTGAGCCAAATTTTTCTCACCTTGGCACTTCCCTACATTAGCTCTCTTCTAGCCAGCCAGCTCACCTGCATAACACTGACTCACCACAAGGATCTTAGGGGCAATGATGGCAAGATTCATTCCCATTCATTCTTGCCCTGGTGGCTGCCTTCTTTAAAATGTAACAATTAAGGGGTTCAAGCTGCCAAATAAAATAAAAAATATTTTTATATGGCAGCTTGAAAACCATTGCAAGATTGTGGCTAGGGTTCAGCAGCACCATTTGAAGAAGGCTCTAGAACAGGGGTGGGCAACCATGGTCCTCAAGGGCCACAAACCAGTTGAGTTTTCAAGATTTCCACATATTCACTGTAGAAATCTTGAAAGCCCAACTGGGTTGTGGCCCTTGAGGACTGTGATTGCTCACCCCTGCTCTAGAACATCAATAAAACTACTGAGAACAAGTCAGATTATTTATCCTTTCCTATATAGATTGTAACAATTGTCTGGTACTTGCTCTGTCTGAATAAGTGGAACTGTATGCTATGGCTTTCTTCAATCGCCATCTTTTTTTTACTTGAAGAAAGCTACATCATGATGGCTGAAACATCAGTTCCACTAAGACACGATAAGACTTGGATAACTTCAACAATAATGACTGAAAAATAGGGACTCCTCAAAATGGCCAGGCACTGATCAACTCACTGAGTTAGGTTAGCAATTGTCTGCGGCTCCAATTCAGTTAACCTCCACTTCTGTAACTTAGCTAGATTCTGTAGTTCTTTGAACAGCTTTCTTTAATGAAGTAAAAAATAAACACTCACAGATTTCAAGGTAATTCAACTTTGTTTATAGAATCTTCTCACTCTACCAGCACATCCTATCCAAGGGGAAGCTGGGAGTGTGTCCACACATCTTATGGGGAATAACACTGTGCTCCAGGATTAGATACTGAACCTAAGCTGTTTTAGGTTATCAGAAAAAAAGGGTGAAAAGCTGATATGAGGACAATGTTAGACTCAAATTTTCATGCAGTCATGTGATCTCACAAAATGGATACTGTTCTCTACCAAACTGAAAAAGAAGGTGGGTACCAGTAAGCTACAGTCATACCCCTCTGGGAGTAGCTAAGAACTTTGGGAAATCGAGTCCACAGAACACACTTTGATTACACATCTAAGAACAAACATTCATACATTTGTTTTATACAAGAAACTGCCCACATAAAATGGGGGCAAACACTCCCTGCCTGGTATCTGTAGATATCACTATTACTATTTAAACTTAATAATACCATACAGTCCAGTTAAAATTCATAAGTCACTGAAGCTTGACTTGATGACTTCTGGCTTGTCTTGACATCTCTGATGCATGGATAAACTCTCTCTGGCAGTCTTACAGGAGCTGTAACAAGAGACTAACAACACAGACAAACTAACAACATAAAATTGAGAGAGAGAGAGTGGAATGGACAACAGTCTATAATGTTCTCATCTCAGGTTCCTTGTAGAAATGTAGAAAGATCACTTCCATGACTGGTCGGATGAAGGTCTTCGCTGTTCCTAGGATCACGGGAAATCCTCAATTGCTCTTGGTTAGCTGAAGCTCCATCTTTTTGATGACACTTGGCTGCTGAGTGTCTGGTCTTGCATCAGCTGACTGATGAGTTGAAGTTGCAATGCGGATCAGGCATATTATGGCCCTTTTAAGTGATGACCAACTAGTACATGGAATACACAATTGTTCAAGAGTCTTTAAGGAATATTTCCATCTCTCCCACTCTTGTTCACAGGGCTGGAGGGGTCTTTGCGGCTTCTTCAAGATCCTTGGCTTCTGCCTCAATAGCAGCTGCTTCTTTCTCTTGATGGAGCAACTCCAAGGCGAAGTCTGGTTCTTCCTTTTTGCACTCCTCTGCATTCCTGCATTCAATAACCTCAGCTTCTTCTGTGGCTCTACGCGCAGCAGCCTATGCTTCTTTTTTTCTGATGCTCCTCTTCAATTCTTAGCCTTTCCTTTTTCAGAATTGCTTCTTGTTAGCTAAAGAGAATTTTTGCTGCTGCTTTGGCTTTAGCTCGGACTGCTGCAGTCAACAGCTCGTTCAGCAGCAGTCCGAGCTAAAGCCAAAGCAGCAGCTGCATGGGCAAAAGTTCTCTTTAGCCAAGAAGAAGCAAACCTGAAAAAGAAAAGGCTTAGAATTGTTTGGTTTTGTTGTTGCTCTTGTTTCTTTATTTTGGAATGTTCAGAGATTTTGTTTTGCGAGAAGCACCCAAAGATTTAAACTTTCATTTCCCTCTTTTAAGGGAATTAAATCTGTTGGTAAATTAAGCTAGTCATTCTCCTTTAAATTGACTGAAATTTGGAACAGCATGCCATCATGGCTCTCTTCAATTATTTTGCAAAACCTGAAAACATCTTTGCAAATTATTTTGGAAATCATTCTCATTAAGCTTTCTGGGACCTGTTACTTGCATAGTGTTGTTTTCATCTCATCCTTTTTTATATATTTTTATTTTTAATTATTGTAAACGAAGTTGAGCTCCTGTTTGTGGTCATGACCCAGTCTATAAATCCAAGGTTTAGTTTAGTTTAGGAACATCAGAAGAAAAGAGGTGGAGGCCAGGTTACTGCACGTAGAGCCACAGAAAAAGCCGAGGCTATTGCACGCAGGAATGCAGAGGAGTGCAAAAAGGCATAAACCTGAGTGGTCTGTTCTCTGTGTTTTGGATGTTCTGCTGGTTCTGGAGCTCCTGGTGGAGTGTTTAGAACTGCCTGAGTTTTGGAATTCAGTGTCTTTATCTGGGGCCTGTTGACTGCTCTGTCTTTTAAAGGGCATCCTTTACTGTGGCCTGCCATACTTGATCTATGGCCCTTTGGCTGTCTAGATTGGGCCATACTATCTTGAGTATGCTCTCTAGCCAAATAAGCACAAAACTCTGTTGATATCCTTTCATATTTCTGATAAGCAGACTATTTGACTGACTGGGGCCTTCCCACTTATGTGATATGTTACTTTGACCCATAGGCTTTCTAATGTCATGCACTTCTAACTCATAGTTTTCCTGAGCCTTCTTAGTCAAATTGCGTACCCTTATTTCTGTGCCAGTGCCCTCTTCACTGGCAAAGTGGGTGTCTGCCAGGCTGGCATCTCTTGTTTTTGGGGCCATAATGCAGGAATAATAAACCCTCTCTCTTTTTTTGTTTT
This sequence comes from Geotrypetes seraphini, assembly GCF_902459505.1. Taxonomy (NCBI): domain Eukaryota; kingdom Metazoa; phylum Chordata; class Amphibia; order Gymnophiona; family Dermophiidae; genus Geotrypetes; species Geotrypetes seraphini. Next base: position 102,880,093 of record NC_047088.1, on the reverse strand, counting down.
TGTTTTAACAAACAGTTCTAAAGGGTGCCTTCAGCTAAGTAGGGCTGCAATCGAAAATGTTTCTTTTTGGCTAAGGGAGGGGCCACTCTCTCCATGCTTTATGAATTATTCATACAGCTTCACCTTTTTTTTCTTTAAGCTGGCACAGTCTCTATGGCAAGCACTGAATACAATTGGATACAATATGATAGCAGACCCAACCCTAGTTGACTTGGATTTTCTTTATGAGTTATTCATGCAGTTTAGCTATGGTGCTTAGTCTATACATGAATCTATAAATTTTTATTTTCAGCAGTTAAAAAACATTTGACATACAAGCAGCAACTCCCTTATCCTTTCACACAATACAAATGAATTTTACTTGCTTCCTTATTTTAATGAGTGAGCTCACTCTGAAGATTGTCAACAATTAACTTCTGATTTTTACCGAGAGGCTGATTTTACTGATTTCTCCACAGAACCTTGCTTCAAATGTTCAGCTGTGCTACTCTTTGGCATCAATCAAACATTGCCTGCTTTTTCTCTTAGGTTTTCACTGAAAAGTAGGAACTTCTCAAAATAGCTAGGCACTGATCAACTCACTGAGGGGAAGATTCTCAAAACTTAACGTTGCCTTTAATACGGTCGCTAAATCTGCTCCAGTCAGTTTAGCATGCATGTATTTTAGCAGTGAATTATCAAAATGGCTTACCGTAGTCTTTTCCGAGTTTCCTAGCAGTCTCAACCCTAGGGTTGTGGGTTCAAACCCCGCGCTGCTCCTTGTGACCCTGGGCAAGTCACTTAATCCTCCATAGCCCCAGGTACATTAGATAGATTGTGAGCCCACCGGGACAGAGAGGGAAAATTGCTTGAGTACCTGATTGTAAAAACCGCTTAGATAACCTTGATAGGCGGTATATAAAATCCTAATAAACTTGAAAAAAACTCTGATTCTGCCATGCAAATAGGCTCATCAATATTTATACGAGCACTCCAAGCCATAGACAGCGAAACCCTTTTTTGTTTGGGGGAGGCCTGGAAGCTCCGCCCCAGACCTCACCCCCTTAATAGTACTAATTGTAATACCATTTTTTCCATTCATTTTTCATATATACACACAATATAATCTTATTAACAACACATAATGGTTAACCACAAAATTAAACTATACAAAGCATGCTATATGCTTCTCAACATTCATTCCTACCAGAACACAGATAACCCCTATGCAAATACAGGACCATAAATGAAAAGTACTAATATTTATGAACAAAACCCTAAGATTCAAGACTGCATGCAGAACAACCCCAGAGAAATAGAAACAAATGCATTTCTTCCTTAACAGTGCAAAATATAGACAGCAGATATAATTTCTCAAAACTGACACAATTCAATCACTAAATTGAAAATAAAATCATTTCCTCTACCTTTGTTGTCTGGTGATTTTGGTTTTCAAGCCTTCCCAATCTCTGGCTGCACTTCCTTCTGTCTGTATCCAGGGCCACCTTATCCATTTGCTGGTTTTCTCTCCTTCACTTTCTGCCATATATCCATCTTTTTCTTTAGAAGGATCAGGGAATGTAACTTCAATGCTAGAAGTCAGAGAAGTATTTAGGATGAATATGAAAGAATCTGACTTCAATGAAAGTACTGTCTCCAGAGAGTGATCCAATTTTATATGGTGCGCTCAGAGATATGAAACTCCAGAAGGGGGGACTACCCCCCTCGCGGTAAGAGTTTACCGTCCAGTCATCGCAAACTTCATATATATATATATATATATATATATATATATATAATCACTCTCTGAGACTTTAAGTAAATTTTGTATATATTTTTTACAAATTTTTAAATTGTATCAACTTTTCTTTTTCTTGTATAAGTTAAATATCTTAAATTGCATATAGATGAAAAAATCACTGGAATAGTGAGTAAACACTTCACTTATCATTTGAAAAATGATCTGGAGGGTCCCAACGTGACCCCTTTTCGAAATCTGCTTCAGGAGACCCAATTGGAATTTTTCTCAATTTGAAGTAAATCTTTAGCACATTTGTAAATCTCCGTGATTTATGGTCGTATCTGCAATACAAAAATAATTTTAAAACAGCATATACTGTGTGGACTAAACCTCATGACCACACTGCTATGTGAACTTATAAAATTTTTAAAACAAGTGAAAAGAAGTGAAAATTGTGCTTCTTTTCACTTGTTTTATAAAACAAGTGAAAAGAAGCGCAATAAATCATTACATACCGCTGCTGAATGTTTGCACAAAAAATTCCAACCGACAAAGGACGCTATCCTCTACTCCTTCTTTTAAAAGAAGGGGGAGGTGCTCTCTTCGTGCTATTACATGATGACATCAAGCACTTGCTGACATTGCGAAGAGTGCATTCTAAAGGAATCAATAAAGTTAGGACTTTCAAGATGCAGCTTTGATGTTAAAAATGCAGCTATGGTATTAAAAATGATGGAAAGCCATACATATAACATCTAAAAAATGATCGACATTCTTCAGAGGAAGATTACCCACTCAATTTTATTATTAAGTCCATATGGGTGAAGCATGTTGATAGTGTAAATCCATTTTTGTTCTTTTTTCCATAATATATGTGCAAACATTCAGCAGCGGTATATAATGATTTATGTGCTTTTTTTCATGTTTTGCTAACAAAATCTTTTTTTAATATTGTTTTATTGAGAATGGCACGATGGCCCTGGTAGGCAAATACAATCAATAAAATAACAGTAACATGACAGGAAGAACCAATAATAAAGCAGTGAAACTAAGCAGGTATGCACAGCACATGTAGTCCATGATAAGAAGGTCATTGTCCAGTATGAGAAAGAGACGAAAAGCTGTAGGCCAATCCAAGCCCTCAAGACCCACAAAAAAAGCAGAACCAGACCAAGCTATCGGCCATAACATTTTATGAAATAAAGTACCCCCAACACACGTTCAGGCAACCAAAAACCAGACATTCCAGAGTGCACAAGTACCTAACAAGCACACCCCGGCCAACACAACAAACAGTCCACTCACACCATCCCTACCAAAGCCAACCCATTCTCCCCCCGCCCACCCCCGGAGTGCAGGTAGAGCTAGAAAGGAGGCCGACACTCATAGACCTAAAAACCCAGGTGAAAGGAGGTTCTCGGAAAGTAATTAGGGAGCTAAGAGATCCATTAGGCCCTCCCACAGAGCAATATAATGCCTCATGTCCTGTCCATGAGTGTTAGCATAAGAGCGGATCTCAAATTGTGTCATCTTTCTCAGTTTGGCCCACCACTGCGCGGCTGGGGTGTATCCTCAGAGGCCCAGTACGTCAAAATCAATTTTTTCACCACCAGTATAGTATTGTATAGGAATCTACACTGAGGAGGAGAGAATCCCTGTTCCCGCAGTGGGCCCTGAAAACCCAGGAGGAGAGTACCATAATCTCATTCTATGGAGCTGTGAAGAACAGCGTCAAGGAGGCCCAACAGCTCAGTCCAAACGGTGAGTGCAGTGCACTCAAGGAAGGAGTGAAGATAGGTGCCAGGCCTGCATTTACACTAGAGAGTTGCGCGGGGACAGAAATACCACCCGTCCCCACCCGTCCCCACCAGTATCCTGCCCATCCCCGCAAGAATCCCCTCCATCCCCTCTGTCCCCGCCCGTCCCCACCATAAAAAGCAGCAATTACTTCTGACAGATTTGATTTTTTTAAAAGTCTTAGTTTATTTAAACCAACAATAAAATACAATATAAACAAATAACAGTGAACAGAAATAAGAAATGCATAACATCACCAGAAAGAATTAGAATAGATATTAGGTCATATGACTGTAGGGTCGACCATTTCTTGTTTAAAGAGTTGGATTTTTTGGCAAAATAAAGCTCATATCAGTAGAGCAAACAAATCTGGTTCCACCATCTGGCATAGGTAACTTGTGAGAGGTCCTCTCAAGATCCACAAATGGTTTTTAATGCAGCAATGAATAAAGAATCAAACAATACAGCATCGAAATCATTTAAAGCAGAATTGAGAGAGGCATTTCTCAGGACAATGGTTGCATAAGAAAAATGTGCCAAAACTGAACTGGAAACCCCAAAACAAACTCAGCAAGTACTTCATTTTGTACTAAAAACAATTGGTGGCCATGAGAGGGGGCTGGGCCTCCCACTTTGAGCTTTGCCCCCCCTCAAAATGAACATCTTGTAGCTGGTGGGACATTTTCTTCTTCCATCATCTTGGTCCCAGTTTCTGCTTTTGTCTATCTTCTACTAATTCTCTTTCCAGGCCTCAGGAACCCCGGTTCCATCCCCGCAGGAGTCCGTGAGCCTGGGGGGAATCCCCACAGGAGTCCTGTAGATCTAGGGGGGATCCCCGCTGGAGTCTCGTAGACCTGGGGAGACCCCACGGGAGTCCCGTAGACCTGGGGGGGATCCCTGCAGGAGTCCCACGAGACCCATGGGATTCCCGCAATCCCCATTCCCGTGCAGACCTCTAATTTACACTTAAGACAAAGATCACTGTTCCACAACCCAATCTGTGCCCCTCTGGACCTGGTGATGTAGGCTCCATGTAGTATTTTGTACTGCATTTCCTGATAGTCAACCAATTTGGAAAAAAGATAAAGGGTCCAGAAGCATTCCAAAAACTGAGGATCAGAGATACTTTGGCCCAAATCCCCCGCCCAACACTCCCGCAATTTGCACATCCCAGGAACTCTGGAGGAGAGCCACAGAACACCAAACCAGTGGGACAGCTGGTTGAGCACAGGTGTTGTAGTAACGAAAATCTGGTCCAGAGGGCCTGCGTTCCAACCCCCTGTACAAGCTTGCTGAGTGGACTACCAGTAATGGTGAAGCTGGAGGAATGAAAACAAATACCGGTACTGTACTTATGTGGGATGGCCCACTTCACCTGATACTGCTGAAACGAGGGGAAAGAGTCCCCCGATAAGGCCAGCAATTGTTCCATACGTCTGCAGCCCCGAAGGGCCCAGTCCTGAAATACCAACCGTCCCCAACCTGACAGGAACCCTGCGTTGCCCTCGAACAGTAGGAAGGGAGAAACCACAGTCGACAGACCCTGTCGGTGCCACCACCACTGCCAAGCCTTCCGAAAAGGTAACAGGAACCTCGAGTGGCAGCCTGGTCCAACTATGAATGGAGCAAATTTAAAAACTGAAAAGGTTGACTCCAATACTTAGCCCACCCTGGAGAAAAATAGTGCACAGATCCCGTATACCCCTCATGGATCCAGTGGAAGAGAGCAGCAACATTGTATAAGTGTATGTCTAGTACATTCAACCCAACAGCCCCCTTAGCCAGAGCCAACAAAGCTATAGCGACTCGGGGGGCCTTGGACTGCCTAACAAACCAGGAGATTTGGGATTTAAAGCGAAGTTCGTCTTGGTGGTGAAGCCAGAACGGCACCGTTTGAAGGGGATAAAGCAGTTTGGGGAGCAGGACCATTTTTACCAAAGCAATGGCATCAAGATGACGAAGGACATTCATGGAGTAAAATGTGATAGGGTTAGTGCTCAGGTAGGATTCATAGTCAGTCGCGCGCGAGACACCAGCGCGTCGACAATCGAGCGCTGACAATTCAGCACAAGAAAGAAGCGTGCCGCGGGAAAACTTAGTTTTAAAGAGCTCTGAAGCGGGGTGAGTGGGGAACACCCCCCCCACTTTACTGTATAGTGTTCGCGCTGCTGTTGGTGGGGGGTTTGGGGGGTTGGAACCCTCCATTATTGAGAAAATTGAACTTTTTCTGATTTTGGGGGGGAAAAGTTCTGTTTTTTTCTATAATGTGGGGGGTTGCGCCCCCCCATCCCCCCAAAAGCAGCACAAACACTATGCAGTAAAGTGGGCGGGTTCCCCCTACACCCCCGTCCGAACTCTTTAAAACTAAGTTTTCCCACAGTGCGCTTCTTTCTTGCGCTGAATTGTCAGCGCTCGATTGTCGGCACGCTGGTGTCTGGCGAGTGATTATCCCGTCACCCTCAGGTAGATACCCGGATAATGAACTTGGGCAGCTGAGGGCGGAATAGGAAGCAAGGCACTGCTCCACTGCTCCACCCGCCAGTAGCAGGAGCTCGGATTTGCTACAATTAACCTGCAGACCCGAGAGCACCCCAAAGTCCCTGACAAGTGCCAGCGCTGCCACCAGATGGATGGAGGCCTGATCCAAATAAAGTAAAATATCATCCGCAAATAAGCTAATTTTGCATTTCCATCCCCCCACCCAGATACCCTGAACATCAGGAGCCTGCCAAATCTTGATAACCAAAGGCTCAATAGCCAAGAGAAACAGTAAGGGAAAAAGTGGGCAACCCTGGAGGGTGCCTCGTTTTAGCTTGAACATGTCCGTCAAACTCCTGTTGATAAGCAATCTGTCCCGGGGGTGAGTGTACAGTGCCCTAATCCAGTCCAAGAAACCCCCCGAGAAACCGAAGCCCTCCAGTACCAGAAACAAAATATTCCCATGAAACACTATCAAACGCTTTCTCCATATCTAAGCCCGCCACTGCAGATTGACCCCCCTTATCCCTATGCTCGTGGATGGCCCCCAACACTTGCAGTAAGTTCATCGATGCGTAATGACCAGGGACAAAGACCCGGCAAAAGATGGTTAAGACACTGTGCCAATGTCATTGCCAGTAGTTTGACATCTTGGTCCAAAAGAGAAATAGGTCGGAAGGACCCCACCAGTTCAGGATCCTTCCCCAGCTTCGGGAGCAACACAATATGGGCTAAATTTTCAGGGAACTGACCGGTATCACCAACAACCGCTTTACACCTCCGACTAAGAGGGCTTACCACCAAGTCCCATAATATCCGGTAATATTCCGGACCCAAGCCATCCGGATCCAGCGCCTTAGCCAGAGTGAGGGAACCGATCGTGGTGGACATCTCATCTGCTGTGAGAGGCACATTCAAAGCTGCTGCCTAGGTCTCAATCAGCTGGGGCAGCCCCACATCAGCAAAGAAAGCGGCCATGGCCTCCCTATCCAAGGGTCGATGCACATATAAAGACTGATAATATTGAACAAATTGTGAAGCTATATTATACTCCCCCTCATGCAGGACACCCCGGGAGTCCTTAATTGAGGTGATAATCTGTTGTTTCTTATGCGGGCGGATCAGGTTAGCCAGCAACTTCCTCAACGATAAAGCTGATATCTCTGAAAGTAGAGGGAGCGTTCCGCACATTTGGCAAGGATCTCCTCAAGCTGACTACTAACCCTCTGCAGCTCCACGCGATCCGCATCCGAAAATGTGTTAATATGGGACCAAAGTGCGTGAAGTCTCCCCGACAGTTGCATAGCTCCCCCTCCCGCTTCCTCCATTGGCCAGCGAGGTAGGCGATGATATGCCCGCGAAGTACCGCCATAGAGGCATACCAAAAAGTGACAGGGCCCACATCAGCCATGTCATTTGTGAGGTGATAATCTACCCAGCGCACTCTCAGGAAAGTATGGAATTCGGGATCCTGAAACAAGTGAGGTAGTTGTTTCCAAGAGGAGGTCCGACCCCTGGGGGCTATGCTCAACTGGAGTCCCACCAGTGCATGGTCAGAAATGGTGCTCTCATAAATCTCGGAGTGAGTGGCCAAGGAGAAGAGACACTTATCCAGGAGAATATAGTCCAGCCAAGCATACACCTTGTGAGCATGGGAATAAAAGGTAAAATAAGTATCATAAGGGTGCAAGGTGCGACCAAGTCCAGGTGCTGGGCTAAAAAACCCACCCCTCTGTTATCATGATCCTTACTATGTGCCCGGGGTGGTTTACAATCCACCCCTGGATCTGACATAAAGTTAAGATCCCCGCCCAAGACCAAATGATAGTCAGGGTATTGAGAGATGTAGGCCAAAACTGAGGAGAAAAATTTATGACAGTAAACATTGGGGGCATATAGGTTACAAGGCAGCAACTTAAGGCCCCAGAGTTCACCCAGGACCATGACAAAGCGGCCCTCTTTATCTTGAATTTGTTTGTGGAGATGAAAAGGGAGACTTTTATGCAGAACGATGGCCACCCCCCTCTGTCTGTCCACAAAGGCCGAGGAGAACACCTCCCCCACCCAGCCTCGTTTTAGTTTGCCGTGTTCCAACCCCGAGAGGTGTGTTTCCTGTAGGTATGCAATGTCAGTGCCTACTTTATGAAGGGTGGTCAGAATCCGAGATCTCTTAACTGGTGACTTGATACCATCCACGTTAAACGTGGTCACTTTAAGATTAGCCATATCTGCTCCGAAAGAATAGAAACTCAAATAGAAAAAAACATCACTAGCCACACTGGGGTCTCCCAGCAGAACCCCGTGGCTTGTTAAGAAAAACGGACCAGTGCCAGAAACAGTTGAAGCCCCCTCCCCCACCTGCACTCCAAACAGCATCCCAAACACACCGCCATACACCCCCCCTATACATATTCCCCTGAAACCCCTTCACTCCCGTCCCACCCCGCACTCCAATTTGTCTTCGTATACCCCGCACACAACCCAATCATGCCCCCCGCAGGAAGCCCAGAGAACCCCCCGCTCCCCCATCCCTCCCTCCCATCTCCCCAGACAGCAGGGCAATATAGAAAAACAACGAGCATCCCAACCACGAGCCCTTTTAGTACAATAAGACTGGAAACCAGCAAACAGACCCCATCACAGCAAACCAAAGCATACTCCTTCCCAGTGAAACAGCAACCCCAGTACAGTGGAACAGAGCAAACCACATCACAGTAGAACAGCAATGAAAGCCTCCCAGGAAGCAGGCCTCCCCAGACCAGAGCAGTCCCAGGAAGAGGTAGATCTCGGAGAGCCTATCAAGGCAGAGAAATCGCTAGGCAGGCCATAGGCAAAGCGCCCTCTGGGAGTCTCCGAGGAACAGTACAAGGCGCCAAGGGCCCCAGTCCCAGGCCTCCCCCGGGAAGAAAGGGTCAGGGTTGGCTCCCTGACCGGAGGAACAAGGGGCCCAAAAGGGCAGGAAACCCCTCCAAATCCCCGGCAGGAGAACACCGATCCATAGATCCAGTCCCGTAAATGCCCACATGCCGGGTATGCCGCTCAGGGAGGCTCTAGATGCAGCATAAGTGGCAGCATCCCGGGGCACTGCTCAGAGTTCAGAGCGCAGCCCCGATATCAGATAAGGCACTCCGGGGTTGGGCCGTGGAAAGGGCAGATGCTGAAGTGGTATCCATAAGCGCCCCAAGGCAGAGTCCTTAGGGGCACTGTTAGGCAAGCAATTTATCCATAAAAGTGCATGCCTCTTCCACCGTAGTAAGGAGCACCGACTTTCCATTTTGCCAGACACGGAGCTTCGCCAGAAAAGCCAAGGCAAACTGGATACCCTTGTTGTGAAGCGCAGTGCAGAAGGGAGACATCAGCTTCCTCTGAGCCGCCACCTGCTCCGAGAAATCATTAAACAGGAGCACTCTCGAGCCTTCATATTCCAGCACTCCTGCCCCTCGGTAAACCTTGAGAATAGTTTCCTTCTCCCCCAGCTGATAAAGCGGGCTATCACGGTGCGGGGCCGGTTTCCAGCCTGCTCCCTGTTACCAATGAGGTGGACCCTCTCACAGTCAAAGCGGGGACCAGTACCGGCCAGGCCAAGTTTTTCGGGCAACCAGGAGCTAAAGATGGAATAAAGCTATGAATCCTTGACTGCTTTGGGTAAGCCAACCAGCTGTAAATTATTTCTCCGGTTCCGGTTTTCATAATCGTCAAGGCAGTCTAGCATGTCTGTGCTCTGCTTTTTCAGCTCCCGCACCTGGGTCTCCAACGCGGTGCACCTGTCTTTGTGAGTGGAAACACGCTGCTCAACCTCCATGATTCTGCAGCTGTGGGAATCAGCCAACTGCAGCTTGTTGAGACGATCAGCCAGCGCAGCCAAGACGGAACGAGTAATTTCTTGTATCCAGTCCCCCGCAGGTATAGTAAAAGAAGCAGGTTCTGCCGCCATTTTGGTGGATGGGGACTGGATTTTCTCTCAGGCCGGTCATGCAGCCTTAATGGGTATACCCGTTGCCGTTCAGGCACCCATGCACCCCCTAGAAGAAGCAGAAGTGCTACCCGCTTCTTGGGAGGTAAAGGAGGGAGGTCAAAAAGGTAAACAAGCAGGGGGAAAAAGCCGATATTACATGGGTAGGAGTGGAGCTCTTCTCTCCCACGTCCTGTTAAGCAAGCTGTATCACGTGACCTCTCTAACAAAATTTTATAAGTTCGCATAGTAGTGTGGTCATGAGGTTTAGTCCACACAGTATATGCTGTTTTAAAATTATTTTTGTATTGCAGATACGACCATAAATCACGGAGATTTACAAACATGCTAAAGCTTTACTTCAAATTGAGAATTTTGTAAGCTTCCAATTGGGTCTTCTGAAGCAGATCTCGAAACGGGGCCATGTTGGGACCCCCCCCCCCCCCAGATCATTTTTCAAAAGATAAGTGAAGTATTTACTCACTATTCCAGTTATTTTTTCATCTATATGCAATTTAAGATATTTAACTTATACAAGAAAAAGAAAAGTTAATACAATTTAAAAAGTTAAAAAGTTAAAAAAATATATACAAAATTTACTTAAAGTCTCAGATAGTGATTATATATGTATGAAGTTCGCGATGACAGGACGGTAAACTCTTACCGCGAGGGGGGTAGTCCCCCCTTCTGGAGTTTCATACCTCTGAGCGCACCATATAAAATTGGATCACTCTCTGGAGACAGTACTTTCATTGAAGTCAGATTCTTTCCTATTCATACATTCATCTTTAGCATTAACTTTTAACATTCAACTTTCTTCTCAAAATCTACTTTTCCATGCCTGAAAAACTCTTCCTTTTGTCAAACTCTTAACTATGCAGTCCTATAGGTAACAAGCTCAGTGTACCTATACTTATATCCCGAGTCATCTAGTTTTAAAGTAACAATCTGTGTGTCCCTGTGCATATCATCTGACATATTAAGCCGTAGAGATAAAAGCTTCTATAACCTTATCCCAAGTTCTTGTGTCATTTGGTCCTAACAATAAAAAGTTTTGTGCTCATTCCCTGAGTCTTCCAGTCCCTCTAAGAACCAAGTGATATGACACATTATTTATTTTAAAAATTTATATACCGCCTGGAATCTCAGCGGTTTCCATATAACATAAGTCATACACTCAGCAATTACACATTATACTGATGACATCAGACAATACATTCACCTTATAACTTTTTCTATTGCACTTTTGTTTATTCCTTAGTGCTGTCCCCCCAGGAAGGAAACAGCATCCTCTTGTATACCAACATGAACTACCTAAACATTAGCTGTTCCTCACAAGAAGCAACCATTAGCCCTGCTCTTCCTGCAACATTTCCCAGGCAAGAATGGAAGTCGGAGATGACCATGCCAATTCCCCCACCCCAAGTGAGTAGCAGGAGATATAACCCATCAAAGGAAGCTTCTAATTTAGAAAGGCCCTGCTTACCGCTTTCAGCTGAAGGTCCTGGTCCTGAAATTAGTGGATCAATGAATGTGCCTGGATGCTGGAAAGGACCCAACCCTGAACTCTTGCACATGATCAAATCTGCCACTCAGCTTGAGCCTCAGTGCACCCTTGATCGACAGAGCTCCTCTGGTGTCCTCCAGGAGGCAATGGTGATTGAATCCTTTCACTCTACAATAAGCAGAAAGAGTGCCTCTTCCAATATCTGTCATAGAGAAAAGGAGAAGAGTCGAATCATCAAGTGGCCAGCAGGAATTCAACAAGCCTGGAGAAGACTACAAAAAAGACAGGTCACTAAAGATGGTTTCCCACTAGGACAGTTGGAGAAGGCAATGCTGGGAGGAAAATAGGGTCTCCTGGATACTTCTGGAGAAGACTGTCAATTTGGATGCTGTCTATCTTGGATTGTAACATTCTCTGAAGCCTCAGAAATTTATTAGCTGGAAGCAGTGTGATCCTCTAACACACTTTTCCCCTTCTCTGCAGCAAACTATCTGAGCAAATTACATAAAACCCTTAATTATTCCTTGTTTAGAACAAAAATAGTTTATCTTTTTTCATTGCCTATGCACTAATCTTTATTTCTCCATTTATTTTGGTAACTTAGTGGTTAGCTTTATTGATGTTTCAATTCTCATTACTGTTATGGAGATCTCTTCTGTCACAATCTGATACACTCTCTAAAAAATAAAAATGTTGCTGAAATCATTATCCCTTTAGAAACATAGTATTTTATTTAGTTGTTTTCAGTGCAATCTTTAATTTAGCATTCAAAATTAGTTGCAAATAATTGTAAAAAAAATCTCTTCCTATTTTAAACTAGAATATGTTTAAGGGTTTTCTAAAGTTTTGTTTCTATATTAAATGCAAACAAATTGAGCGTATTCAAAATATCCAAGTACAGTCGACTCCACCTAAGTGCACGTCAGTTAAGTGCACATTTCGATTAATTGCACCTGACCACCATGGTCCTATTTTTTTTACATTAAAGTATATGGACATAAACTCCGGATATTTGCAATTCTGATAAGCACACAATCTGTTTATGCGCACTGATATCGTAGGTCCCACCTCTATTCTTTCACGTAATGTTCACTCCGGTTAAAAGCAATCATGTAGATGAGCCATGTGTTTCGGAACAGCAGTCTAGGCCTGGCCATTTGTTTGAACTTTTGGAACTGCACCGTGGTGTCGCGTGGACAAAAATAATTGTCTTTGGCTGAATATGTCCACCATGCTGATGTCAGATGCCGCTTAGGCGTTGTTATTACAGTATACTTGTACATAAATTGGAAGGGCCTGTCCCCTGAAAGTGGTGAACTCCAGGTCCTCCTGCAGTTGCTCACACAGATGAACTACAGTATGGTCTCCCAATTAAAGCGATAGAGACCTATATACTGCTTTCAAACATAGTGAAGCTGTTGGCTTCAAGGTGCCTGCCTTTTGAATATGAAAGCAACAAAAACCAAGGGATAATCGCAAACTTCAAACATCATTATAGGTCACTCGTCCTAAGATATGTGATGGCAGTGATCGATACAAGCACGGAATCCTGTCCCTGAGCTGCTGATCTTGCGAGAAAAATTACAGTGCTCGACTTTCTTCACATGGTACTCCGATTAAGCGCACACTTCTTCACATGGTACTCCGAAGGGCTTGCACTTAAGCAGAGTCGACTGTAATTGAAATAAGGCATTACTAAGACATTAAGGTTCTGTGTTCCTGCCTATCAGATTTCAGCTGATTAAATTCAACAAACTGAGGGTTCATTTTATTAAGCTGCCTCGAGCATTAACATGTGCTAATCATAGCAAAACATGGTATATGGTGGGGTGCACCGAGGCATCCCACAGAAATTTTGTCATATGCGCACGCTACCCATGTGCTAAAAAATAAAATGTATTGTTTTGATGCAAGGGGCATGTCTGGGGGTGGAGAGTGGGTGCATTTATTCAAATTGGTTAGTACATAGGCACTGCTGCATGCTGATTAGTGCAGGTTTAGTATCTGAGTCCCTACAAAATAAGTAGTGGTAGGGGCTTGCATGCTAATGGGAATATTAGCACATGGCTACTGTAATGAACAACTAGAAAAAGGGACTCAATCAAGAAACCAAATATATAGAGCATTAACTGTTGAATGTGTTGCACAGGAGTGGCGACAATGAGCATACAACTACAACCTGTATAAATATAAATATGCTGGAGAAAAAGCCTCAAATGATACAACTCTCTGAAAACAAGTACAACCATAAAGCAAAACTCAGGATGAAAGTCTCCCGCGTAGTTTCTACACGGAGGCTAAATAAATCCAACAATAAAACAGAACAACATCCATCCCCCTGCCCCAACCCCCCCCCCCCCCCAATTCAAAAGAGCACTTCGGGCTCCATGGGATAAGCTATCCCAAACTGGAGCCCAAATGGCCCAGAATTTTCTCCAATGGCCAGGACCACAATTCTTATATTCATGCTTTAACAAGGTAAACATTTCATTTTTCCACATGGTAAGGGTAGGCACCTCTGCTTGCCGCTATAGTAAAAGTATGGATTTTTCTAGCCAACAAAGAAGCTTTTTGCAGCAACAATGAGTTACCCTTAGAGAAACCCAAAGAAGAGAATTGAGAGAAAAGCAGGACATCCGCCTGCAAAGGAACTCTTCTCAGCATTATTGTCTGTAGATGAAGACCAACAAATGACCAAAAGGTTTGCACTCTATCACAGGACCAAAACATATGAAATAAACTAGCTGGCGTTGAATGGCACTTAGGACTGCCGGCATGAGAGGCAAACCATGCAACTTATGCCCTATAGGGGGAGATGCAAAGGCGTAACAGGAATTTGTAATGATGTTCTTGCAGAACCACAGAGCGAGTCAAGTGCGGGAGATATTTCATAAGAATGTACAAACCATCACCAGTGAGCTGCTCAGAAGAAGCAAGGTCCTGATTCCACACCACCGCCACAGCATCATAGTCCTAGGGAACACTGAAACTACCCAAACTGACCTGGTGAAAGGACAAGCTGGTTCTGGACTGTCGAGACAAAGTCAGTGTCTCCTATGTTTGGCGGTTTAAAACAATTCAAGTACACGAGCTGGATTGCGTTTTCCCCTGAAGCAGCCGGCAAGTCTGGCAACACAGGAATTTCTTCGGGAACGTGAAGGTAGATTCTCTGCTTTAAAAGATGAGCGTGAATTTGTGCATTTAATTGAGGGAACCTTTTGGATACTTTTGTTTGTGAATTATGAAATTGAATTTCCACACCAAAGTGCAGGATTGATATGCAAGATTGTGGGAGACCTGTTCTTGGTTTGGAGGAGTATTTTATGCCTATGATTATGCGAATGGTGACATTTGAACTTGATAGATAAATTGTGAGCCCACTGGGACAGACAGGGAAAAATGCTTGATTACCTGTATATATTCATGTAAACCGTTCTGAGCTCCCCTGGAAGAATGGTATAGAAAACTGACTAAATAAATAAATTTTTTTACCACCGAATATTTCTGAGACTTTTACTCTATCATATTTACATTTATACAGGTGGTAATGGTGTTCTCATTGTTCCCACTCCTATGCAACACATTCAACAGTTAATAATTTTATTATTTATAATGGTTTACATTCAGGTACTCAAATATTTCTCCCAATCTGTCCTTATCTGTACCGGTGGACTCACAATCTGACCAACGCCTGGGGCAATGGAATGTTGAGACTTGCCCAGGGTCACAAGGAGCAGCACTGGGCTGTTTGGTTTTTCAATATTAGGATGTGGCCATTAATGGAAAAATCTGAAAACTGGCCATTTTACTCCTATGTAAAAAAAAAAAAAAAATGGCCTTACTGCATAGGAAACACTTGGATAAGGGTATACTAAAGCCATTTCTTTATTTATTTTTTGGCCACAGCTGAGCAAAAATAATTAGGGATTTGAACTGTTTGAAACAAGATGATAAACATCAACCTAATTTTTCATGTAATTGCATGCTGTTTATGGCCCAAAATAACATGACCCCCCCAAAAAAATCATGTGGAGATTTGTGCCAGAAAGAGTGCATATTTTTATAAAAGGGTACACACTGACATTGCCCCATGCTTGGGTGATCCTCCCTTCCCAAAAAACCCAAATGATAATTCCTGTAAACAACATAGGAATCTACACAAACAAATATTTTTGGACTCTATGTCCCTACTAATAACCCTATTCAAACAGAGCTTCAGCACAAACTGAAAGTCTTCTGTACTGGAATACTCAGCTGAGTTCCAATTTCCCAAACAGGTGTTCCAAACCAGAGCAGCAGTAATATTCCAGGTAGAAGTGAACCAGCAATACTATTCTAAGCTCTGAAACAGAAGAAGAATGGCAGGCACCTGAGAATTCCCCAGAGACTTTAGGATTTTATTGCAATCGCTGTGTCTTTGGAGTACATCTCAGTGCTGCACATTAATCTGTAATGAAGCATCAGCAGTGACAGCTGAATGGGCCTGCATGGGCTAAAAGGCAGCAACATTGGCCACATTGTGGGGAAGAAGACAATGGCCGCATCAACTTCTGTAGGGTTAGGAGGCCAGAGGAAAAGGAAAGAAGTGGCAGTTTAATCATCCCAGTTGCAGTATTAGAGGTGGGGGTCTAGACATCAGAGGGATTGGGGAGCTGTGTGTATAGAAAGAATGGTGAAAGTCAGTGCTGAAGGCAGGAAGGAAGAAAGAAAGAAAATGCCAGATACTGAGGAGGGGAGAAAGTGAGAAAGTTCTGGAATCATTCCTGGACGAGAGAGAGTGTGCATGTGAGGAACAATGTATGTAAGTATAAGAGAATATCAGTAGGAAGGAAAGGAGATGGAAAGTTTGTGCGTCTCTCTTCATCTGCTAATCTAAACCATTCTCAAGCAACCAGAACATAGAGAGTCTCAGATATAGTAGCAGCTCAGAAATTTTTTTCAAAATTAGAGATGCATTTTGATTAAAATATGTAATTGTGATTAATTGCACAAGTAAAGGTTATTTATTTACCCCCCTCCCCTCTTACAAAACTGTAGTGTGGTTTTTAGCACCAGCCATGGTGGTAATAGCTCCGATGCTTATAGGAATTCTATGAGCGTCAGAGCTGTTACCGCCGCTACCAGTGCTAAAAACGCTAGCACAGTTTTATATAAAAAAATGTGTGTGTGTGTGTGTGTCTGGGGGGGGGGGGTATTTATTTCCCACTGCAGTTCCTTGTGGCTCTAAGAAGTCACTTAATTCTCCATTGCCTAATCCAACATCTCGTCCTTCCATCCCTCTCCTTTTCCAACAGACCCATTATCTCACTCTCCTGGGGTCCATTCTCTCTCCTCTACTTTCCTACCTCCTTCTCTCCCACTATTCAATACCTTTCCCTCCCTCCCCTCCACTCCCATGAGCAGTGACACATACTTGGTGGTGAGCAGCACCAGACTCTTCTTGTGGCTGTTGGAGCTCACTACCCCAGAAATAGCTTCTGCGGGTGGCTCCTCAGATCTGCTTGCAGGTTTACAGCTCACTCCCTACCCATGGTTCGGTGCTTGCCACCCTTCCCGCTGGTCTACCTTAAATGTGGTCTTCTATTGGTCCTTGATAGTGGCAGGGTTGCACATACATTGCCTGTGGATGTTGTTGGGATTTACCGTATTTATTTTTCATTTAATGTGGTGTCTTATAGACCGCTAAATCTCCCAAGGAATTTGAGGCGATTTACAAAACAATTAAATTGACTTATGTAATGGCCAAAAATCTAATCAGGTACTTTGAATTACCCTCTCTGTCCCATCAGGCTCACAATCTAACTATAGTACCTATGAAAGGAATAATTACTTACATTTACCTATAAAAGAGAAGGAAGAGGGGAAACATAATACAATAAATTCAATACTATAGTTATGTAAAAGGCACAACAGAAGGGAAAACTTCAATATCAAAGAACCCCAAAGAAAAATCCTAAAAATAAAAGCTGGATAAAAATAGCAAAATGGTAGAGCTGAGGAGAGAAGATGGCAGAGGGGACAGGGAAAACTAAGTCACACAGAAGCTTGGGGACACTGAGTGACAGCTATATAATAATAATGATCCAAGGTAAGAATTCCAAGTGTTTTTATTTAAAAGTATTTATAATCTTCCTATACCCAGTGCTATCAATCAAAATATACAAAACAATATATATGTAATAATGAACTACCATATCACAATGTAAATCAATAATGCTCTCTGTCATAGGGATAAAACACTCTAGTGTAAAATGATCAGCCAAACATTTGTAGGAAAAAGAAAGCTACAGCTGTCTTCTTAAGAACAGATTCTATTTGAGAGAGAAATCCAACTGAGGAGAATTCCAAGAGGGCCTCTATAAGGGCTTCAGTCTATTGTAAAGATTTAATGGAAAGAAATAGAAAGCAAATATTGATCATTTGAGCTGAGGGTGTAGAGGGGTCGATGAGGAATAAAGACAGGTTTGACATATTCAGAGATCAAAAAAGCAGGTAGGAGTATAAGTAGAAATACGAGTATATAAAATTAGATACTCGAAGTGATGCTGTGATAGGCACGTGAGATCTCTCAGAGAGAGAGAGATAATGATTACTGTGGATGGGCAGACTTTGACACGTAGCTCCTGATTGGTGAGGCCTGACTTTAGTGCAGGAAGAGGCGGTCGGAACATACTGCGAGTGATTTCCTTCACTCGGCAGTGCTCCGGCTGCTCTCATCTGCTGCCCTCTCCTGTCTCCCCCACTAAAAAAGTATTTGCAGGGGTTCCTGGAACGGAACCCCTGCAAATATTGGGGGAGTACTGTATATCAAAAAGGTGGGTTTTCAGTCTGCTTTTAAACAAGGGAAAGGGCTTGACAGACAAACTCAGGTAATTTATTCCAGGCATAGGGGGCAGCTAGATGAAATGAACGAAGTCTGGAATTGGCAGTGGAGGAGAAGGGTAACTCTAAGAGCAACTTATCTGAGGAATGGAGTTCTCTGGGAGGTGTATAAGGAGAGAAAAGCGAGGAGAGATCTCCAGTTTTGTATGGCTTCCAGACAACTGGATTCTATAGATTCAGCTGGATGTTATCCATATACAGTTTATAATATACTGTATATCATGGATCTTCAACACTGCACATAAGGGGATCAATTATAAGAACATAAGAATTTCCACTGCTGAGTCAGACTAGTGGTCCATCGTGCCCAGCAGTCCGCTCATGCGGCAGCCCTCTGGTCAAAGACCAACGCCCTAACTGAGACTAGCCCTACCTGCGTATGTTCCAGTTCAGCAGGAACTTTTCTAACTTTGTCTTGAATCCCTGGAGGGTGTTCTCTCCTATGACAGACTCCGGAAGAGTGTTCCAGTTTTCTACCACTCTGGGTGAAGAAGAACTTCCTTATGTTCATACGGAATCTATCCCCTTTCAATTTTAGAGAGTGCCCTCTTGTTCTCCCTACCTTGGAGAGGGTGAACAATCTGTCCTTATCTACCAAGACTATTCCCTTCAGTACCTTGAATGTTTCGATCATGTCCCCTCTCAATCTCCTCTGTTCAAGGGAGAAGAGGCCAAGTTTCTCTAATCTTTCGCAGTATGGCAACTCCTCCAACCCTTTAACCATCGTAGTCGCTCTTCTCTGGACCCTTTTGTGTCCTTTTTCATGTATGGCGACTAGTGCTGGATGCAGTACTCCAGGTGAGGGCGCACCAAAGCCCGGTACAATGGCATGGTAACCTCCGATCTGTTTGTGAACCCCTTCTTTATCATTCCTAGCATTCTGTTCGCCCTTTTCGCTGCCACCGCACATTGCGTGGACGGATTCATCGACTTGTCGATCAGAACTCCCAAGTCTCTTTCCTGAGAGGTCTCTCCAAGTACCTCTCCGGACATCCTGTATTCGTGCATAAGATTTTTGTTACCTACATGCATCACTTTACATTTATCCACGTTGAACTTCATCTGCCATGTTGATGCCCATTCCTCGAGCCTGATTATGTCACGTTGCAGATCATCACAATCCCCCTGTGTCTTCACTACTCTGAATAACTTCGTTTCATCCGCAAATTTAATCACCTCACTCGTCTTACCAATGTCCAGATCATATATAAAGATGATGAACACAGGTCCAAGCACTGGGCCTTATGGAAGCCCACTGGTGATGCTCCTCCAGTCCGAGTATTGTCCATTTACCTCCACTCTCTGTTTCCTATCCTCCAGCCAGTTTGTAATCCACGTGAGTATTTCACCCTCAATTCCATGGTTCGCAATTTTCCGAAGTAGTCGTTCATGTGGAACCTTGTTGAACATCTTCTGAAAATCCAGATATACAATGGCGACTGGGTGGCCCTTGTCTATCTGCCTGTTTACTCCCTCAAAGAAATGCAGCAAGTTCATCAAACACGATCTGCCTTTGCTAAAACCGTGCTGACTGGTCCTCATCAGCCCATGTCTGTCAAGGTGGTCAATGATGCTGTCCTTTATCAGCGCCACTACCATCTTTCCTGGTACCGAGGTCAGACTCACCGGTCTGTAGTTTCCCGGATCTCTCCTCGAACCTCTCTTGAAGATCAGCGTAACATTCACCACCTTCCAGTCTTCCAGAATCTTTCCCGATTTGATCGACAAATTGGCTATTAGTTGAAGCAGTTCAGCTATGGTCCCTTTCAGTTCCTTGATGACTCTCGGATGGATGTCATCCGGTCCCGGGGATTTATCGCTCTTAAGCCTATCAATCTGCCTACACACCTCCTCTAGACTGACCGTCAATCTTATCAGCTTTCCTTCTTCATTTCCAGCATAAGATGATAGCAACATTGTTTAAGCACATTTTCAAAATAGAATATCATCTTTATAACAAATATATTTTATTGAGCTTAACACTGAAAACGAGCAAAGGCACAAGGTGAAACAGGGAACAAGCTCAAGTTATAACAAAAAGACCCACACCACCCCTCTCCCAACCGCCCAACTCCCCATACAACCCCCCTACCCCCCAACCCCACCCCTGGTCCTCCTTCCAGTTGCAACCCATATAACGAACTTCAGTACAGTACAAGAATACATATTCATATATAAGTAAGAAACACAACAGTATACAAAAACAGGATATCAACAGTTAAGCAAGCGGCTATGAGCCAGGGGAGTCATGGTGTTCCAGAAGGACTCCCAAGTGCACCCCGGGAGAGAGGAAAATTCCAGTACATCCCGTCTTTCCCACATCAGGAGGGTAATCAGACGACACTGCCAAAGAGAGTAGTCCAGCACCTCTACGTCAAGCCATTTAAGAATATATTTCAGAGCAACGAGGACTGTTCACATAAGGAAGGCAGCAGCCCCCCGTTTACGGGGAAAATAATGGGGAACAGCACCAAATAAAAACAAGGGAGAACGTTGTAATGTTCCAAATGCACTCCACAAAGAGAAATATGACGTCCCAAAAGGAGCGAATGGTAGGACAGGTCTAAAACATATGTCCCAAGCCAGCCTCAGGGACCCAACACCTAAAACAGGCAGCGGACTCTTGAAACCCAGAAAGATAAGCCCTCTTAGGAGAAATGTACAGACGGAGGACCAACTTATAATGTTGTTCCCACAAAGTAGTATATTTACGAAAAGCAGACAACTTGCAGACAGCTTGTAAAATCACATTATCAGAGAATTCAATAGTAAGATCTCAAGCCCAGGCATCCCTTAATCTAGAATGGTGAAACAAGGGGGACTCATCTTTCAAATGACGATGATGAAATTTAAGAGGAACAGGGAGCTGGGAACCATTGGTAAAGGCCGTGGATAACAACTCCTGACAAGAAGCCGTTACAGAGGGTAGGGAATTAAGGTAATGATGAATTGCATATATGCAAAATAATCAGTGGGAGGGAGATCAAATTCTTCCTGCAGCTGAACAAAGGACTTAATCCTCCCATCATCATCCACCAATTGGAAAACATAATGAATGCCCCTTGCTTCCCACCTAGCAAAACTGGCTCCATCCACCCCAGGAAGGAAATAGCTATTAAAGTGGATAGGCAGAAAATGAGTGATGGCAGAACTAACAGAATGAAATTTGCAGACACAGTGCAAAATCTTCCGCAAAGGATGTTGCAACACCATACGAGAGAGAGGCTCAGGTGAATTAGAAGGAACAGAATGAAGGTACACACTGAAAAGAGTAGTCTGAAAGCAGGAAAGTTCCAAAGAGGTGTTGGTGAAAGCAGAAGAGCCCCGGAAGAGAGCATTAATATGATGCATGCCACAACCAATAGTCAAAAAGTGAAGATTCAACAAACCCAGGCCGCCCTTCTACCGCGGAGCCGCCGCCAATCTATAAGGTAGTTGAGCTCTTTTGCCAGCCCATAGAAACCGCTGAACCAAGCGCTCCAACTGTTGCTCATCCTGAGAGGTCAAGTAAAAGGGGACCACTTGAAAGACATATAATCATAGAAACATAGAAACATAGAAGATGACGGCAGAAAAGGGCTACAGCCCATCAAGTCTGCCCACTCTGCTTACCCACCCCCTGTCTATGCCCTAATGACCCAATTTCCTTATCTTGACCCTCGTAGGGATCCCACATGGGTATCCCATTTATTCTTAAAGTCTGGCACGTTGTCTGCCTCGATCACCTGCACTGGAAGCTTGTTCTAATGATCAACCACTCTCTCTGTGAAGAAATACTTTCTGGTGTTGCCATGAAATTTTCCGCCCCTGAGTTTGAGCGGGTGCCCTCTTGTGGCCGAGGGTCCCTTGAGAAAGAAAATATCATCTTCCACTTCGACACGTCCCGTGAGGTACTTAAATGTTTCGATCATGTCTCCCCTCTTCCTACGTTCCTCAAGAGTGTAGAGCTGCAATTTGTTCAGTCTCTCTTCGTACGAGAGACCCTTGAGCCCCGAGATCATCCTGGTGGCTGTCCGTTGAACCGATTCAATTCTGCGCACATCTTTACTGTAATGTGGCCTCCAGAATTGCACACAGTACTCCAGATGAGGTCTCACCATGGCCCTGTACAACGGCATTATGACTTCAGGCTTTCGGCTGACGAAACTTCTATTGATACAACCCAATATCTGCCTTGCCTTAGATAAAGCCTTCTCCACTTGATTGGCAGTTTTCATGTCTGCACTGATGATTACTCCTAAATCTTGTTCTGCTGAAGTCCTAGTTAAAGTTTCTCCGTTCAAGAAGTACGTCCTGCATGGATTTCCGCTTCCGAGGTGCATGACCTTACATTTCTTAGCATTGAAGCCTAGCTGCCAGGTTACTTTCCAATGTAAGCAGGTCCTGCGCCATATAATTCTGTAAACTGCATTCACTTACTATATTACATAGTTTGGCGTCATCGGCGAATAGTGTTATTTTACCTTGAAGCCCTTGAGTCAGATCCCCTATGAATATGTTGAAAAGGAGTGGACCCAGGACCGAGCCCTGCGGCACTCCACTGGTCACCTCCGATGTTTTAGAGAGGGTACCATTAACCACCACCCTCTGAAGTCTGCCACTCAGCCAATCATTGACCCATGCAGTTAGTGTCTCTCCTAACCCCATCGATTCCATCTTGCTTAGCAGCCTGCGGTGTGGGACACTGTCAAAAGCTTTACTGAAGTCCAGGTACACGACGTCCAAAGACTCTCCCAAGTCCAACTTTCTTGTTACCCAGTCAAAGAAGCTGATGAGATTGGATTGGCAGGACCTACCCTTGGTGAATCCATGCTGACTGGGATCCCAAAGATTCCCTTCATTCAAGATCGTGTCCAATTTGCTTTTAATTAGTGTTTCCATGAGTTTGCACACTATCGATGTGAGACTCACCGGTCTATAATTCGCAGCCTCTGCCCTGCAACCCTTTTTATGCAGAGGAACGACATTAGCTAATTTCCAGTCCAGGGGAACTTTCCCCTTACTTAGGGAGAGATTGAATAGCTCAGCCAACGGTTTCGCCAGGACATCGCTCAATTCTCTGAGCATTCTTGGGTGCAAATTGTCTGGTCCCATGGCTTTGTTCACCTTGAGTCTTGCCAGTTCACTGTAAACTTCACCTGGTGTGAACTCAAAATTCTGAAACGGGTCTTCTGTGCTTTGTGTTGCCTTCAACTGGGGACCGTGTCCCGGTGCCTCACAGGTGAAGACTGAGCAGAAGTATTCATTCAGTAGTTCGGCTTTATCGGAATCTGCTTCCACGTAACTTCCATCCGGTCTTCTAAGGCGTACTATCCCGCATGTGTTCCTTTTTCTGTCACTAATATACCTGAAGAAGGATTTGTCCCCCTTTTTAATGATTTTTGCCAGAATTTCTTTCACTTGAAGTTTTGCCTCCCTAACTGCCATTTTGACCGCTGTAGACCTGGTCCTATATTCTACTTTTGCCTCTCTTTTCTCCGTGCGCTTGTAGGAGAGAAACGCTTTTTTCTTCTCCTTAATGAGGTGCGAGATCTCCGCGGTGAACCATTGGGGTTTATTGTTTCTTTGTCGTTTATTTACTGATTTTATGAAGTGGCTAGTTGCTTCATGTATGGTTGATTTCAGTGTTAACCACTTAGCTTCTACATCATCGGTCTCCGCTTGGTCCTGCAGCGTCTGATGGACGAAACCTCCCATGCGTGCGAAGTCTGTGCCCCGGAAATTGAGTACCTTTGTTTTCGTGTTTGATCTAGGGAAGCCTTTCCTAAGGTTGAACCATACTATATTGTGGTCGCTGGAGGCTAGCGTATCTCCTACTGAGACCTCTGAAACGCTTTCCCCGTTGGTGAGTACCAGGTCGAGGATCGCCTGGGCCCTAGTGGGCTCCGTTACCATTTGTTTGAGACGTGCTCCCTTTATGGAGGTTAAGAGCCTCTTGCTACCGCTGGTTGTCGCTGAAAATGAGTTCCAGTCTGCATCAGGCATATTGAAGTCCCCTAGCAGTACAGCTTCTCCTCGTAGAGTGATATTCTCTATGTCTTCAATTAATTCTGCGTCCATGTCTTCCAGTTGTCTTGGGGGTCTGTAAACCACACCTAGATACAGGCATTTTTCTCTGCCTCTTGCCAGGTTTACCCAGAGGGACTCCCCGGTGTACTTGACATCTGTGATCCTGGTGGTTTTGATGTCCTCTTTAATGTATAGAGCTACCCCCCCTCCTAACCTGCCCTCTCTGTCCTGACGAAGTAGATTGTAATCAACACGGGACAATAAGCATGTTGTATAAATGTACCCGGCCTAGAAGCGAAAACGGAAGACCTCTCCAGAGCTGCAATTTATTCTGAAGGGCCTGAAACAGTGGTTCCACATTCAAAAAATACAAGCAAGATAAATCAAGTGGGATAAGCACCCTTAAATATTTAAATGAGAATTCAGCCCATTGGAATGGAAATGAACCCCTCGAGACTAGAGGGTAAAGCAATTGACTTATCCAAATTAAGAGAGAGACCAGAATAAAATCCAAATTCAGAAATGAGGTCCAGCACTGTCGGCAAGGAATCCTCTGGTCTAGTAAGAATCAAAAACATATCATCAGCGAAGGCCAAAGTCTTCAATTCTACCCCCTCGACACTAAGGCCCTGCATCTCCCCAAACCCACAAAGAGTGTTGAGCAGAGGTTCCAAAGAAGAATATCACCTTTATAATATGTAGTAGTTATTTTAAATCATCCCAATCAATATTCAGCCGGCAGCAGTCAGCTTTTTTTTTAAAAGCACCGTCAGTGGTTAATTTAGACTCAGATATTCAATGTTGGGCCATGTATAGGTACCAGTATTGAATATCCAAGCCTATCTAGGCATGTTCTGGCCACTGGCACATGCCAATATTCATTCAGGACCTGCATAAGACACTTATGTACTGTAGGTCCTGGCTGAATATCAGCTGGGTTCCATCTTCCCCCCATTCAGATCCACCCCTGTTGCAATTGCTTTCAGGCCTTCCAGTTCCAATGGCTCTCCATTCTGATCTCCTTATCCTATCCCCTCAAACTCCTAGGGATCTCCAGGATTTACCCAGATGTGAACCCTGGTGTCTAGTGGAATGGAGTTGGAATGGTACCCTTTCTGCTCCTGCCTTGTCAACTCTGGATCTCAAGCTGATGGCACCAACATCTAATAGTAGTCCACCATATTACCTCTAAGAATCAACATTCCATATAAGGGCTGATCTAGCAGTAGTACTGCAAGACTACTGCTAGGGGTCAGCCTAGCTGTTTTGAGAACCAGAGTCAATAGTGCAGAAGCAGAAAATGTGACCTCTCCAACCACATCCTACAAGACACCAGGGATCACTTCTGGGTAAGTCCTGTCATATTCAGAGAGTAGGAACAGGCAGATTGGAAAGGGAAGGGAGAAGAATGTGGGGTATAGAGGTGATCATAACCAGTGAGGGAGTTTTTTGGGTATGGGTGGATCGCAAGGTTCAGCTTTATCTGAGATGCTGTTTATAGTACACCTTAGGCCTCTTTGTAAAGTGTTATGCAATTTTCTAGTGCAATGGGTCGAGTAGTCCTGAACACTAGGGTTATGCGTCTGAACCCTGAAGCTCCTTGCAGAATGATATCAGTTATCTTTCAATTCCACCTCCTTCCTAGATAGTTGCTCCCTGAGTTTTCTTTCTGCGAGCAAGTTGCTCAGATGTGTATCTGATCTGCTCTGCAGTTTTATTTTCAGTTTTTTTCTGTCGTTTTACATTTGAAGCTCAGTGCCTTGTTGAGACCTCTGTCTGGGAGAAGACACAGACTCATGCGGCAGAAGTTTGCTGCTAGCAGGATCAGCCCTCGGGGACACCTGTCTAGCCAGCCTGCTGTAATATTTTTGGAGCTTAGGGACCATCCCTTGAGAAGCTGCTCATATCCCTGATTTATCAGGAGAATGAGCGTAGGCTGTTTGGCTCCATCCTGGCTTGACCGCTCTTAATAGTGATCCTCTGCGTGATCCTCCCTTCGTCGTGGTGAGAGAATTTCTGGGGGTTGAGGCTCAGTCCAACATCGGTCTGACTGGCAGTCCGAAGATCAAGTTCATAGAGCAAACCTAGGAGGCAGAGTTATTCTTCATTTGTTCCAACTGCACTTCTGAGCTAAGGAAGGCAGGTACCACATGGCATAGGGTAAGACTATTAAAGCCTATAGAGAAAACCTGGGGGGGGGGGTCTGAAAGAGTGATTTTTGAAGGTTTCTGGGGCTATAGCTAGGGTGCCCCCTTTTCAAACCCACTTTCTGTAATTTTTGAACTTCAGGGGAGCCCCCAAGGGGCTGTTTTTGCACAAATTCACTGGAATAACCATCTTGGATTTTAAACAATCTTGTTTTCTAATGCCTCCAGCTGCCTCAAAACTCCTTGATTTTGCTTAAAATAGATAGGGATGGACCCCTCAGGCCTTTGTACTCCTGTATTATACCAGGTTTGTGCTGGTCAACCAAGGAGTGTCCATGTTCTGTGTGATATGGGGCACATGGGGGGAAGCTTTAGGTTCAGCCTGCTGTGAGTTCTCCAAAGCTGGGGATCCACAGGAGGCTCAATACCAGGGGAAGAGATCCTTTCCAAAGCCCTCCGAAGGAGATTTGACTAAGCACAGATACATGAACACTGCAGAGCTTAAGAGGACCTTCAGGGAGTCTCTGCTGGGATGAAGCATTTGTGCTTACAGTAGTTAAAATCACCCCTCTACAGCCTCCAAGAAAACACAATGATGCCAGATCAGTGACCACCCCTGATAGGAGGCATGCTATCAGCTTATTGGTCAGTCTGGGCACAGATCATTGGGACCTGGAGGTTATTCAAAAAGGTTACAAAATTGAGTTCTATGCCTCCATGCCATTATTAGGGACAGTAAGGGAATTTTTCAAGTACCTTTCTTATTTCTAATCTTAATGTATATTTTCTGTAAACCGCTTAGAACCTAACGGATGTAGCGGTATATAAGAAATAAATTACATTACATTACCTTTTTGTAGACTCCTCTGCCAGCCGACTGGAGAGAGCCCTCAGAGTCCTGGCAATGGTGCAAAGGTACCTGCCTGGGCTTGGGCAAATACTGCATAATACTTCATAGTGCCAAAGAAAGGCTCAGATGATTGGAGGCCAATTCTGTTTTGACGGAAGCCTATCTCCACATTCCTATTTTTTCAGTTCACAGGAGGTATTGGCAGTTTCATGTGCTGCAACAGCATTTTCAGTTCTCCACTCTTCTCTTTGGCCTAGCAACAGCATCTCACACTTTTACCAAGGTAATGGTGGTGGTAATGGCAGCATAACTCCACAAGGCAGGGATCCATGTACATCCATATTTGGATGGCTGGCTAATCATGGCCCTGTCCAAGGAGGAGGGCAAACCGGCAGTTTTGAGAGTGGTCTAACTCCTTGCAGGACTTGGGATGAATTGTCAACTTCAATAAAAGCCAGTTGGAACTCACTCAGCGCCTGGAGTACCTGGGAGTTCTGTTCAACACGGTTGTAGATCAGGTTTTTCTTTCAGAAAAATGCAGACAGAAACTCCAGAAGCAGATAGTGGTCCTGTTTCTGAGTCCATCTCCTACAGCATGGCATTATCTGCAGGTCCTGGTGTCAATGGTGGCAGTCACAGAGGTGGTCCTTTGGGCGAGCACACACATGAGACCCCTTCAAAACTCTCTTCTATCCTGCTAGTCTCCTGAGACGGACTTGCTTCAGCAACCACATCCATGGACATCGGAAGCGAGGAACAGCTTGCGGTGGTGGCTGCAGATAGCTTCTCTCTTAAAGGTCATGCCATTCTACATTTCTTACTTGGAGATATTGACGACTGATACCAGTCCTTATGGTTTTTTGGGAGGGTATCATTGCAATAGACACCCAGTTCAGGATCATTGGTCCCTGGCTCAACATAAGTGGTCCATAAATCGACTGGCATTTAAGGCCCTGGAGAAGTCCCTGGAAGGCAAGGCTGTCAGGATCTTCTTGATCATTGTGACAGCGGAGGCCTACATCAACTAAAAAGAAGGCATCAGAAGCGCCCCGTTATGCCTAGAAGCTCAGTTCCTCTTTTGATGGGCAGAAGCTCACACATTGCAGGAATGGAAAATGTTTAGGCTCAGTCAGCAGACTTTCAACCTAGGAGAATGGTCATTGTCCCCACAAGCTTTCAATGCCTTTGTTCAACGGTGGGGGTGCCCACTGATGGATCTGATGGCCTCAGCAGTAAACACAAAGATGGATCGCTTTTACAGCTGAAGATTCAAGCCTGTAAGTTGTGACAAACCTATAGCAATCCTAAGGTTTATCACAGGGAAATATAGGAAATCATACAAACCCCGGTGCAGAAGGTCAGAGCCCAGGACAGTAATTTAGCTGATTACCCTATGAGCAGTGAAGAAGAGACTGAGACAGAACAGGAAAGGTTTACCTTACCTAAGGTAGTGCCACAGCAAAGCAGGATATCTCTTACCCAGTTCCGGTAAGGCAGAAAACAGAAGGACAGTTTTCCCTCAGATAAATGTCCCAGGCTGAGGAAGGAAAGCCCTTCCCCCACTGAAGCTAAGGGTATGTGTTTTTTTTCCTCAGCTTAAAGCAAGGCTCAGCAGTGAGCAGAGGGAAGGGCAGGAGGAGAGACAGGAAGCTCAGAACGGGACTGAGCTTACCCCAGATCAGGCAGACAGCCTTGATTGGGAAATGAGAGATGAGCAAGTTGAAGGAAACCTTCCTTCAGGTTTCTTTTCCTCAGAGCCAGATGAGGCTATGATCGTGGAAGACCACAGTGCTGCTGCTGAGGTTTGGCCAGAGCAAATGGAAGTGGCTTGAAACAAACATGAGTCTTTTGGATGTTTTCCATGGCTGTTTTTTTTCCTCTGGTAAGCAGACTGTGTGGGATAATTTTGGACTGTAAAGTTTTCTACATATTTCTTCTGTGCTTTAAGTAAAAGGACACTATCCTTCACTGTACAAAATAGTGACTAAATTAAGCCAAATGCTGAGCAGGAAACTCAGCTTGTTTGTTTCTTGATTCACTGTGCACAGATGCCATGTGAGAACACCAGCTGTTAGTGGTTACTATAGCAGCCTGCTTAATTGCATTTAGCCTGCATGCTTCTCAGAAATGTATTGAAAATCTCCGAGTGTAAAACTGCTGTGTTTTCTCTGTTAAATACCATCTCGGTTTTGGACTGAGTTCATCTTTGAGAACCAGTATTTGCTGTCTTCTGCCTAAATGCTACACAGCTGTTTGTGTGCCTTGCTAAAGAACTTGTTGCACAAAAGTATAAATTGTTCTGTCTCATGCTCATGGTTACCTGTGCCAGCAGCCCAGTAGTGCTGGTCTTTAATCACTGTGTTCCGCCACTTATTTCTGTCAAATGGGATGATCAGTGACACTCAGAAAAGCACACAGACAATATAAAAGCATAAACAATAACCCTTTAATATATATATTTATATGAATATAAGACTAAAATAGCTTCACCTTAATCCCAGGCAATGACCAGCCCTCACAATTGGGAATCCCTGCAATTGATAGGTGGGTGGACACGGGAGACTGTCCCTTTAGACGTCTTGGATTCTAATGTTAGGGGCAGAGTCCCGTCCTTATAAAGGGTGAAAGCTGCTGAGTTCAAAAGCATAAACAGCTGGTCCTGCAGTAACCAGCATCCTTGATTCAGGCACACCCGGTCATGGTCTTTTGTTCTTTTGGCAACATCCAGGTCAAGGAGGTCAGGATATCAGATAAGCAAACTTGTTGCAGAAACCAGCTTCCCATCTGGTTTTACTGTCCTTTTGATGTTGTTTGGGTAACCCCTTGGTCAAGGAGGTCAGGATATCAGATAAGCAGACTTGTTGCAGAAACCAGCTTCCCATCTGGTTTTACTGTCCTTTTGATGTTGTTTGGGCAACCCCCAGGTCGAGGAGGTCAGATAAGCAGACTTGAGGAGACATATCACATAGTATGTTGAGTTTCAGTTACCCCCTGGCCATAGGCATAACACACTGCCATAAACTCCCATCCTGCAGCTCAGGAATAGGGAGCTGCTTATTTCAGCTGCTGTAAAACAGTGGAGCAGTTAAACTATATGATTGTATTATTTTCCTGTATAAACATAAGAACATAAGAATTGCTGCTACTGGGTCCTACGACGGCCCTTAGGTCAAAGACCAGTGCCCTAATTGAGTCTAGCCTTACCTGCATACATTCTTGAATCTCTGGAGGGTGTTTTACCCTATAACAGCCTCCAGAACAGCGTTCCAGATTTCCACCACTCTCTGGGTGAAGAAGAACTTCCTTACGTTTGTACAGAATCTATCCCCTTTTAACTTTAGAGAGTGCCCTCTCATTCTCTCTACCTTGGAGTGGGTAAACAACCTGTCTTTATCTACCAAGTCTATTCCTTTCATTATCTTGAATGTTTCGATCATGTCCCGTTTTAGTCTCCTCTTTTCAAGGGAGAAGAGGCCCAGTTTCTCTAATCTCTCACTGTATGGCAACTCCTCCAGCCCCTTAACCATTTTAGTCGCTTTTCTCTGGACCCTTTCGAGTAGTACTATGTCCTTCTTCATGTACGGCGACCAGTGCTGGACGCCCTTCTTAATCATTCCTAGCATTCTGTTTGTCCTTTTTGCTGCCGCCACGCATTGCGCAGATGGCTTCATTGACTTGGCTACAAGTCTCTTTCCTTGGGGGTCTCTCCGAGTACTGCACCGGACATCCTATATTTATGTATAAGATTTTTGTTACCGACATGCATCACCTTACACTTATCCACGTTAAACCTCATTTGTCATGTCGCAGCCCATTTCTCAAGTTTTAAAGTTTCAAGTTTTATTAAGGTTTGTTGTACACGCAATGTCAAATACTTCAATGCGTAGAACATATTAAAAATAGGGGACAAAACAGAACAGTTTTTTTTACCATTGAATGCAAAATATATACGTACTAATAAATAACTGGTACAGAAGGTGAGGGGGATGAACTACAATCTTTATGTCACGTTGCAGGTCTTCGCAATCCTTCATTGTCTTCACTACTCTGAATAACTTTGTATCATCTGCAAATTTAATCACCTCGCTTGTTGTATCAATTTCCAGGTCGTTTATAAATATGTTGAAGAGCACGGGCCCAGGCACCGAACCCTATTGCACTCCACTCATGACGCTTTTCCAGTCCAAGTATTGTCCATTTAACCCCACTCTGTTTCCTAGCCTTAGTCTCTGGTGAAGAGGACTGTATATAATTTGCATAATAAAGTCCAGAGCTGGTAATCGAGTTAAAGTTTGTTTTGAGGAACCTTTTCTTTTGGTTAAATTTTCCTGCTCACATTGAAACCTGTGATGGACTATGATTTTGAGGCCAGTGGCCAAATAAAGTATATATTTTTCATTAAGGCCATTCTGACTAAATGGTATTCTTGGAAAGACCTTTGAAAAAGCAATTCTAGGCTGTTGCTTAGGGGTACAAATCCTGAGATGCTCCCCTAGTTCCAGGGGGACCACGCCAGATTGGAGCAATGTGTCACTACCTGACTGCCCATTATGCTTTTTGAGGGCGCAGGTGTGACAAAGTGCAGGGTTGGATGCGTTAGTCCAGGCGTGGCCAGAGAAGGGCTCTTGTATGCATTTCCCCTGTGGCCATGCTAGGTCTCATCATTTGCAGGATTGCAAGTCATCTGAAGCTGGTAGCCCTAGTGGTGCTCGACTGGCCCCGCAGATCATGGTTCGTCTACAGAAATAAATTGTTGGTTCAGGTTGATCTCCTGACTCAGGGTCTGACTCTGAGACCTGGTGCTGCCCTTTCATCAATTCTTTTAAGTTTCAGCTTTGCAACCAGACTCCCCCTGCAACCCAAAGACTTTAGTTTCCTGGAAGCTGCTTGGGAATAATGCCACTGGATTGCTAGTCAGCATAAATTTATGGTCAGAATTACGACGGTATCTGATTGTCTTTGAACTTTAGACTTTCGCTCTTGATTAATGAAAACATTCTTGGCAAATGCTTTCGCTTTGGTTTGTCTTGCACCGGTCCAAGAATTTCACCTCTAGTGGCACAATACGAATGCCCCCGGCCCTAGTTCCAAAGACCAACAAAATATCACCAGAGTCCTATTTCATTATTCCTAGCTGAACTATTCAGGTGACCCGCCTGCTTTGAACACTAATTTTTTCAAAGTAAACCTTACACTTAAGGTATGGCTCTTGAGCGGGTTGCCCTAATGCCCTAATATGGAAGGGATACTAGGAGGTGGTTGTTTTTACTCTGCTTGGAGCCATAAAGCCCTCGATAGTGGTAGCCTATGCCTAGGCCTGGAAGACTTTCTGGCACTGGTGTCCTAGGGTCAATGCAGAGCCCTTTGAAGCCCCAATTTCGGTAGTCCTGGAATTTTTGCAAAAGGGTCTTGAGAAGGGTCTGCTGATAGGTTCACTGAAAGTGCATATAGCAGGCCTTTAAATTTTCTGAGCTCAGGAGGAAAATGTGTCTCTGGCCTCTCATCCAGACATTGTCAGATTCCTTTAAAGGGCTCTCAGGCTGCACCCTTGTCTACTGTTCCCATCCTGGAATCTTAATACCATCTTGCAAAGTCTCAGTAGGGCTCCATATGAGCCCTTAAAGGAGGCTTCCCTTCATGATTTTATGGTGAAGATGATGTTCCTGGTAGCAATTACATTATCCAAATGGTCTTTGAGTATAAGTGCGCTCTTGCAGGGAATTGTTTCTAAAGATTACGGAAGCAGGGCTTTCCTTATATACGGTTCCATCTTTCTTACTGAAAGTAGTCTCTGCTTTCCATGTCAAATCAGGAAGTCCATTTGCCCACCTTTCAGCTTAGGGGTTGAAGTTAAAAGGACAAAAGTTTACATTTGCTAGACATCAAGAGAGTGCTTTTTCATTACCTTGAAGTTACCAATGAGTTTCGTGTCTCAAATCACCTTTTTGTTGTTAGGCTAAGAAAGGGAGGTCTGTTTCTATGGCCTCTATCTCCAAATGGATTAAAAATTGCAAATTCCTCTGCATATGCGGGCTGTGGTAAGTAGCTGCTGATCACATTAAAAGCACACTCCACCAAAGGGATGGCTACTTCATGGGCGGAAGATCAGGCAGTCTTTCCTGAGGAGATTTGTAGATCAGCTACATGGCCTACTCTTCATACTTTTACCAGATTCTATAGAGTGGACATGGTCTGAGTACTCCATGTTATAAGCAGGCTCAGTTGTACTGCCCTAAACTCAGGGGACTGCTTTGGTACGTCCCTAGCATTCAGGACTACTAGACACATTGCACTTGAAAGAAAAATTAGGTTCTTACCTCAATAATCTTCTTTCTTGTAGATGTGTCTAGTAGTCCTGAAGCCCTGCCCTCTAAGTGGGCTTCGCCTGCTTTCTATCTTCATATTAGTTTGTATCTGGATTTGGAGAATTCTCTATCTCTCAGCTAAGCTGAGTTAAAAAAAGAAAGAAAAGTCAGGTCCAAGTTTCTGCTCGATAGCAGGACATGCGAGTAGCTATGAACGCTATAAATGTTAATGCTGGTTGCACTCAGTTTTTGTATCAGTTTTAATAATATTAATTGGTATTCTGGTTACAGAGCAGAACAGAGTTGTAGTGTTGGGGAGTTTTCCCTTCTTTCAGTTGTCTTCCATTATAGGGCTACTTGACTGCTTTTGTACAAACTGAGGGGGCAGGAGCAACTATTTGGGAAGAAGGTGGAGGTAAAAGATGACAAGACATCATTCTGAAAGCAACTTGCGGGTTCAGATACATAAGAACAAAAGTTGGAGGTTCAAAGACAATCAGATACCATTGTAGTTCTGACCATAAACAATGCCAACTAGCGATCTAGCAGTGTTCAAGTCTACTAGACACATCTACAAGAAAGAATATTATTGAGATAAGCACCATTTTTTTCCCCAGTAGATAACTATTTTTGTATGGGATCAGTGAAGTTGAAGATCTGTCTAAAAACTATTCAGCACTGGATAATGGAGAATAAATTTGCAATGCCATTGGCAAAAACAGAATTGATAGTTGGACAGCAAGTTTCTCCTTCTTAGTTTCAGCTAATGCAGGGCTCATCAAACCCCAGGTGCCATCTTGCCATGGCGCCTATGAAAATTAGACCTGGCACCTGGATTTTATACCCTGAAGATACTATCTCTGCATGCAGTACCTCTCTCTCTCTTCTCCCCGCCTGGGTCCAACCAGAGTCTCTTGGCCCTCCAGTCTTGAGCCCAGAATTTTTATCCCCCTCACTCACATCCCCCTCAGTCCTCTAAACTTGCCTGATTGCTAACAGCAATTAAGATATACTGATCTGGTCGACATAGAGGTCTTCCTCTATTGGATCCTGCTTCTGAGAAAGCTTTAGAAAAATGAGAGTTGGGATCAAGCTATGACACTGCCGAGCTCAAAGAGGAAAAATTTACTGTCCCATCTTTCTGCATACCGAGAATGTCCTGTCACCACTAAATATTACCCCTATAGACATAAGCATTTATATCTGCTTCAAGGTAGGTATGTCAGCTAACTGATCATGTGGCACTGGGGAATGCACTAGTGATTATGGAGATATTGTGCATATCTCTCTGGTGTTTAAATACCTATCAAAATGTAAAAAAAAAAAATTATTAGTTCAACTCCTTAAACAGCTTTTCCAGATGTAGCATTGAAAATTCTAACCCATACCAATCTATTTTTGAACATGCTCCTGTTTGCTAAGCTGTAATCTAAATGTTTATTCCCCCACATCTTGTACATATTTTACCAAAAGCTCAGGAAAATTGTACACGTTTCAGCTTGAGCACCTTATTTTGTACCTAGACAGCCTATGTAAAATGAGGCTTCATGGCTCCTAAGTTTGGCTGAAAATAGGTAACAAATTTAGGAACTTTTTAGCCTTTTTTAAACAGTGGACCCTAGACATTTGCCAGCTGGCTGAAAGTGACCTTGGAAAACCCATAATTGGGAAATGACAGAAAAGCCAATGATGAACTGACGTTATACTGGTACTATGAATGAAACTAGGTAAACTAGTTGGGCTTTAGTTGCTGTCATCTGCTTTGTTGCTGCTTATCTAAAATACACATTTAACAGCTGCATTAGTGCACTATTGTACATAAACATAAATGCATGCATTTGCATTTCCTTTAGTGAAAATAGTAGTCATAACAACTATTTTGTATGCATATTCATTCAAAGCAGTTCATTGACATTAAAAACTGGCTTACCACAAATTGCATTAAGAACATAAGAACATAAGAAGTTGCCTCCACTGGGTCAGACCAGAGGTCCATCGCGCCCAGCAGTCCGCTCCCGCGGCGGCCCATCAGGTCTATGACCTGCGAAGTGGTCCCTGACTATTCCTATAACCTACCTCTACTTCTATCTGTACCCCTCAATCCCCTTATCCTTTAGGAATCTATCTAAACCTTCCTTGAACCCCTGTACTGTGCTCTGACTTATCACAACCTCCGGAAGCGCGTTCCATGTGTCCACCACCCTCTGGGTAAAAAAGAACTTCCTAGCGTTTGTTCTAAACCTGTCCTCTTTCAATTTCTCCATATGCCCCCTTGTACTTGTACTTCCCCACAGTCTGAAGAATCTGTCCCTGTCTACCTTCTCTATGCCCTTCAGGATTTTGAAGGTTTCTATCATGTCTCCTCTAAGTCTCCGCTTTTCCAGGGAGAATTGCCCCAGCATTTCCAACCTGTCAGCGTATGAAAAGTTTTCTATACCTTTTAGCAGTTTAGTCGCTCTTCTCTGGACTCCCTCAAGTACTACCATGTCCTTCTTGAGGTACGGCGACCAGTACTGGACACAGTACTCCAGATGTGGGCGTACCATTGCATGATACAGCGGCAGGATGACTTCCTTTGTCCTGATCGTGATACCCTTTTTAATGATACCCAACATTCTGTTTGCTTTCTTTGCGGCTATTGCACACTGTGCTGATGCTTTCAATGTTGTATCTACCATCACCCCCAGGTCTCTTTCAAAGTTGCTTACCCCTAGCAATGATCCCCCCATTTTGTAGCTGAACATCGGGTTCTTTCTCCCTACATGCATGACCTTGCATTTCTCTATGTTAAAGCTCATTTGACACTTTTTTGCCCACTCTTCCAGCTTCGTTAGGTCCCTTTGCAGATTTACTTGAGGATTTTGACCCGGGTTTTTTGTGCATCACTGAATCATGGATCGAAAAAGATGACTTACTCACACAAAATGAACTCTGTCTCCCAGACTACCATGGTCTTTTCTCTCCTAGAATAAATCAGAAAGGAGGAGGTCTAGCCCTTCTCTACAAATCATTCTTTAATGTTGAGCTCCTAGAAAAGGGTAGTCATCCCTCCCTGGAATTCATGCTAGCCTCAATAAACGACGAACTTCGCCCCCACCCATTAGGCATCCTGCTACTTTACCGCCCATCCACCCCCTGGAATAAATCCTCTAACTTTGTTCTTGAGACCATAACAAAGGCCTATCTAAAATTCCAAAGATCATAGGTGACATAAACCTTCACCTAGACGACAACACAAACAATGACTCAACTGAGTTCAAAGACTTCCTCACTTCCTTAGGCTTCACTGCTCCCCCGCCCACCCCTACCCATGAAAAGGGGCACTCCATTGACATCATTAGCTTTCTTGACCTGACTGAGCATAAAACTTCCACAGATATGACCCGCTGGGAACATGTCCCCTGGTCTGATCACCTCCTAGGCTCTTTCTGCCTCCCTGTCTTCATGTCAGCCCTTGATACCCCAACCCGTGCCACAAACTCCATCATCTACCGCAAAAAGATCTCAAGTGAACTATTCTGGTCCCAGTTTCTCAACAAACTCCCTCCTCTTCCCACTCACACGGACCCTGACTCAATCTGGCACAACTGGGTGACTCTTTCTGAATCCACGTACCGTGCCCTTGCCCCTCTAACCACTAAACCCATCTCCTACCCTCACAAGACTCCCTGGTATCTCCCATACCACAGAGAATTAAAACAGAAATGTCGGGCCCTGGAACGGAGATGGAAAAAATTCAAAATCCCCCCTAGATAAGCAATCCTGGAGAGAAAACATCAAATCCTACAACTCTGTACTAAAAAAAGCTAGGAAAAATTACTATGGAGACAAAATCTCCAGATCAAAAAACCAAAACAGAACACTGTTCCACATCTGGCGGAACCTAACTTCTAAAAATGACTCTGCCCCCTCCCCCCTCCCATCTCCAAATGACCTAGCCAAATTTTTCAACGAGAAGATCACTACCATAAAGAGTTTGTTCCCCCCAGCTATCTCCTATAACTCTCTTCCCCCGAAAGACTCCGACGCTATCCCTGCCGACAGATCATGGACTACATTCGAACTTGTATCCGAGACCCAGATCTCTAAACTTTGCCTCAAACTTAAATCATGCAAGTGCATCCTAGATCCCTTCCCATCCTACCTTTACGAAAAAATCCCTGCACAGGCCATCTCTTCCCTCACTAACCTCATAAACAAAGTCTTACTATCGGGCCTGTTCTCCACCGAAATGGGACACATTGCCTTATCCCCCCTTCTGAAAATAAACGATCTTGACCCTTCCTCACCATCGAACTATCGCCCCATAGCAAACATCCCTCTTTTAACAAAACTTCTAGAGACCATAGTTGCCACTCAGCTCTCCTCTTACCTAGAGAGATTCTCCATTCTCCAACACTACCAATACGGATTTAGGCCCAATTTCAGCACCGAGTCCCTCCTAGTTTCCCTAATCTCAAAGGTGCAACAACTACACGCCCGAAACAAATTTGCTGTTCTCCTACAGTTTGATCTCTCCGTGGCTTTCGACATCGTGCATCACGACATACTAATCTACCAACTTTCCGAGATTGGAATAGACTCCTCTGTCCTAAAGTGGTTCTCAAACTTCCTTCGCGATCGTTCCTACATTGTCAACACAAACGGCTCCAAATCCGCTTCGTGGACACCATCCTGTGGTGTTCCACAGGGCTCTCCCCTATCCTCTTCAACATGTATATGACCTCCCTGAAGCTCCTTAAACTATCCCCCCTTGAAACAATTTACACATATGCAGACGATATCCTCATCCTCCTCGAAACAGATCCAAACCTTACAAACCTCCAAGAGAACATCACATCATGCATAATGAGACTTCACGCCTGGTCCCTCTCAGTACAGATGAAATTAAATGAATCAAAAACAAAATTACTCTGGCTCGGCCCAAAATTAGCTCACCTGCCCACCCTCTTCACCCTACCCACAGGCCCTGCTCTACACCTTGAGTTCTCAAGCAAGGTCCTCGGCATCACTATCGACTCCTCCCTTTCCCTCAACGATCACCTGAATTCCTTGGCAAAATCTTGTTTTTTCAGCCTCCACATGCTGAGGAAAGTTAGATCCTATTTCCACCAAAAGCATTTCACCGTCCTTGTACAATACATCATCCTATCCAAACTCGATTATTGTAATGCCATCTACTTAGGCCTAACGAAAAAAAGTCTTCGCAGACTCCAGCTTATCCAGAACACTGCGGCCAAGCTGATTTTTGCTAAACGCAAATATGACCACGTCTCCCCTCTATTTACCAATCTTCACTGGCTCCCAGTACTTTCCAGAATTCATTTCAAATGCTCCTGTCTGGCTTTCAAGATCATTCATGGCATCATTCCGCCCCTAATCCCTCTATCCTTCCTCGCCCCGACACCAACTACCACCAGATCAGCCCACAGACATAAACTATCCTTCCCCTCTCTACACGGCATCCTCCACGCAGGTAAACTGGGTAGATCCCTCCTCTCCAAAATCACGGGCCTCTGGAACGATCTCACTGTCCCGCTGCGGAACCTGGACTCCCTCCAACTATTCCGGAAACAACTGAAAACCTGGCTTTTCTCTAGCATATAACATCTCTTCTCCTGATTACATCCCCTCTTTTTATGCTCTGTAAACTCTCTCTCTTCTCTCTTCCCATATTTTTAAACTTTGTAAACCGTGTCGAGCTCCACTTCCGTAGAGAAGATGCGGTATATAAACCTAAGGCTTAGTTTAGTTTAGTTTAGTTTCTTCTGCGGTTCTAATCCTGCTGCAGAGTTTGATGTCATCCGCAAATTTAATAACCTCACATTTTGTTCCCGCCTCCAGGTCATTAATAAATATATTGAACAGGAGCGGTCCCAGCACCGACCCCTGTGGAACTCCGCTCGTGATCCATTGCCAGACTGAATAATGGCCCTTTACTCCAACCCTCTGTTTCCTGCCTGCCAGCCAGTGTTTGATCCATCGGTGGACATCCCCTTGCACCCCATGGTTCCACAGCTTCTTAAGCAGCCATTCGTGGGGTACCTTGTCGAAAGCTTTTTGGAAGTCAAGGTAAATGATGTCTATGGATTCCCCTTTATCCATCTGGCTGTTTATTCCCTCAAAGGAGTACAATAAGTTCGTGAGGCACGACCTTCCCTTGCAGAAGCCGTGCTGGCTCGCCTTCAGCTGTCCATTGTTTTCTATGTGTTCACACATGAAGAAATGTATTTAACAGTTCGCACATGAAGAAATGTATTTAACAAAGCATAACGTGTCGTTGGAGACAAGATGGCGATGAGAGTGGACGTGTGAGTCCAAGCTCCCGCTCTGGCAAAATAAATTTACCTTCGGTGACGCTTTCCTCAAAGTTTCTTCGATGCCTAAGAGGAGGGGACGACAGAGGGATATATCCCTCATTCCTTTGCCGTGACTTCGACTCCGCGTCAAACTGCGATAACAACATTCGCAGTTCCGATGGCGTCGGGCGGATCCGCTACTGAGCTCCAGGAGCAGCTCAGCATGGACAGCGATGCGTCGCTGAGCCCCTTGGGACCTGATCCTCCTCCTCCCCCGAGTAGCACAACGGAGTTGTTGCTTCCTGTTGGGGGAATTCAGCAGCAACCGACTCAGGAGGTGACCCTGTTGCAGGCAAGCTCGGAAAAAAGATCAGGAGAGGGAGGAGCAACACTGCAGGCAAGCGGTGGTGAGAGTGGGGGAGGTGAAGCCCGGGAAGGAGAGCGGGAACCCGGGTTCCCTCATCTCAAGCCGCTTGTGAAACCAGCGGTGGTCACACTGGATTCATTGTTGGGAGCAATTGAAAATCTTCAAACTGTATGTATTGGATTTATTTCCTTGATGGCTGAAGTTTCTTCTAAAGTTAATAAACTGGAAACTGTTTCCTCTGATCAAGCGAAACAAATAGGAGACATTGAAAAATATATAATTGAGGTTAAATCTTTAAATAATCAGAATGCAAAGGATAAAGTTTTTCTTCTCCGTAAAATTGAAAACTTGGAAAACCAAAATAGGAGTTTAAACTTGAGGATTTTAAACTTTCCTATGTCTAAATTTAAAACTCCTAGGGAATTATTTAAAGATTTCCTGGTTTCTACATTAAAAATCACGGAAATGAATATACCACCTTTGCAGAAGATTTATTACTTAAAAAGGACATTAAAGGAGTCTGAAACAACTACAGAACAAGATTTAACAACTCTTTTGGAATCATCAAATCTTGAACTGTCCGGACGAGCTACATTGATAGTATCCCTGGTATTTTATCAGGATAAAGAAATGATTTTGAAATTGTATTATGGTTTAAAACAAGTTTCCTTTTTGGGAGAAAGAATATATATATATCCGGACGTTTCAAAATGGACTCAGACTAGAAGGAAAGAATTTCTTGCATATAGGGATAAAGTTGTTTCATTAGGAGCCTCTTTTCAGTTAAGATTCCCTTGTAAATGTTTTGTTGTATTTCAAAACAATAGATATATCTTCTATGATTCTCAGCAGCTACGTTTCTTTTTAGAGGGTAAAGGTGTTTCATTTGTACCATAATGACTTCGGTGTAACTCAAGT
Organism: Geotrypetes seraphini; assembly: GCF_902459505.1. Taxonomy (NCBI): domain Eukaryota; kingdom Metazoa; phylum Chordata; class Amphibia; order Gymnophiona; family Dermophiidae; genus Geotrypetes; species Geotrypetes seraphini. The sequence continues at coordinate 102,838,862 of NC_047088.1, read as the reverse complement.
CCTTTTTCTTTTATTAATCATCGGTTCTCACTTAATTTCCTGTAAAACTTTAATATGTGATCTTTCCTGGAAGAATTTCCTTTTCTTAGTCTCTTTCCTCCTTTATTGAGGACTATGTTAAATAAAAAGTATGGGTTACTTCTTTTTGTCAATATATTTCCAATAATGAAAATGGATTTACTTTGTATTATCTTTGTTTTGAATTATGATTACTAATATTGGATGTATTAATATCGTATATTGCCTTTAAACATAATTGTTGTTTATTTGAAAAATTTAAATAAAGATTTACAAAAAAAAAAAAAAAAAGAAATGTATTTTTAACAGTTTATGATAACAATGACAGGCGTGGAGGGGCATAATTAAAAAAAAAAAAATATGTCTAAGGGCTAGATTCACTAAACCTTACGATGCTATACCAGTTTTACTGGTTTTGCGATCGTTCCCCGACCCGATTCACTAAACTGCTGCCCGATCAATCTCCTATCCAATCCACCCATGCAGATAAGTAAAACCCCATTCAAAATAGCCAAGCAATTGATTCACTAACAATTGCTTGGCTATTTTGAATCGGGTTTTACTATCATAAAACCCGACTGCTGCAGACCTGTCGGTAACTGTTGTTACCAACAAGTCTGCTGTTTTTTTTGATAGGTCTGCCTGTCTTTTTTATTCGTTACACTTGCAAAATATCTGCCCCATAAAAAAAATAATAAAAGACAGGCAGACCTGTCAAAAAAACACTGCCCCTCCCCATGACAAATGCGTTCACCCACAAATGGCAGGAGGGATGCTGACTCCCTCCTGCCATCGGGCCCACTCCCAACTGCGCTCCCCCCAAAATAAACAAATGCCCCCTTCCCGAAATTGGGAGCAGGAGGGGTTCTCAGTCCCTCCTGCTTATCCAGACTCCTGCATTGATCTGTGGGCCTTAGACCCCGTCCCAATGCATCATGTGAAATCCTGGAAATGTGTCTTAAGGACAGATGTAGTGGTGGTTTGGGCGATAGTAAACGTAGAGGTAGGCCATTCAAAAAAACCCCATATGTTGGACTTTTTTTTTTTTTTTTTGAGAATGGAGATTTCTGCCTACTTTCTGCATCTAGGGACTTAGGCCCAGATTCACTAAAGATAGTGATTCAATCGCTGTTATCTGATTCCTGGCCGATTTTAAAACAGCTATATTTTTTGCACAGAGGTGCAAATCATTTGCATGCAAACTCCTAACTCAATCGTTCAGTGAGTGATTGAGTCGGGGCAGAGCCCTGACAGTACTGACAGGAGAAGCAGCCTCCTGTCACTGCTGTCAGGGCTTCTGCCCGATTTAAAAAAAAGAAAAGAAAAAACAACCAGCAGAAGCCTCCCCCCCCCCCCCACCAACAAAGTGCCCCCTGCCGTCGCCGCCACAACCGCTTGAAAATTATGGCAGGAGAGATTCCCATGCTCCCTCCTGCCATCAGGCCCACTCCCGCCTTCCTCCCCACCAAAATACAAATGGCTGGAGGGATGTGGACTGGGGGGATGGGTGCATCTTCAGCAGGAGGGCTTGGACTTCCAGCTGCCGGTATTCACGGCAACAAGATATATGTGGCCATGTTAACAAGAGCATTTGAAAAAAGAATGATGGAATATAAATCCAATATTAAATGTTTGAGGATGGCTGAGCTGCTTGTTGAACATTGTTTACAACATCAACATAAATGTGAAAATCTAAGTGTTTGGCCATTGATTATGTGGCACATGACAAGAGGGGTGGTAACAGAAAAAATAAACTGCTTCAGAAAGAGACCAAGTGGACTTACATTTTAAAATCTACGGAACCAAATGGACTCATTATGTATATTGATTGGAAATCTTTTCTGTGATGCTTTTATTTAGTTAACTTTGGAATTAAGAGGTTAAAATACTGTGTTATTCAGAAAAAATGTGGTAGCATCAGCCTTATAATTTCTAAGGTTGTCATTATAAGTATTTTATATAATAAGGAAATGTAATATAGTTTGTATGAGTAATGAATGAATTTCCCTTTAGTTAAAATGTATAAATTATAGCGTGTACTGTAGCACTTTATTTAGGAGAGTTTTTTTTAAATTTTTGAATCTAATCAATTATTTATAGGCTGTAGCACTTTTATATAGATTTTCATTTGTGAATTCATTTGGATATTTTAACATTACTTATATTTACGAGATGGTTTTATATGAGGTGGATTTATATAAATTTTGTAATCAGGTTATTAATATTCTTTTGCTGCTATAGAGGCAGTTGAGGTAATTATGCACATTTGATTTTGTGAAAATTAAAAATGTTGCCTTTTTTAAGCTTTGTGAGTTTTTAATGGGTGATTTAGATAAAATTAGTTTATTTATAAAGTTTTTAATAAGTAATCATTGGCTTTGTTTAGTTTTTTGTTTTTTTAAAATCTTTATTCATTTTAAAGCTAACAATAAGTGCAACATATTATACAAACTTTTTACACTTTAAACAGCACTTAAATTCAATCAAAATATATTTCATAACAAATATATATCTGTTCCCCCCTCTTATACACACAAAAATTACAATCAAAATATATTTCATAACAAATATATATCTGTTCCCCCCTCTTATACACACAAAAATTACAATCAACAATAAATTAAAGGTATTTCCCCACCCACCCTGGATGCTTATTTAGATGTTTTCCTGAGGATTTGAAATAAGTTAGATTCATTCATTGTTAATTTAATATGTAAGATAGTTTAATTAAATGTCTTTAGCATGATTTGAAATAAGTTAGACTAATAACAGTCCTTTAAAAATTGTGAATGAAAAATTATAAATGTAAATCATAATTAATTAATGTATTTTTGATTATGTACATTATTTGTTGATGTTTCCACTTTTAATGAAATGAATGATAATTTTATTGATATTGTAAAATTGGTAGGAAGCTTCAACACAGTTTAAGGATGTTTGTGATGTATGTAATAATAGATTTAAACACATTGGGCTTCTTTTATCAAGCTGCGGTAGGCGGTTAACGCGCGGAATACCGCACATTCAACCGCCTGTTGCACTAGTCGCTAATGCCTTCATTGATGAGGCTAACCCCCGTAGTGCACCTTGATAAAAGGAGCCCATTGTCTTTGTATTGTGCAGAGCTCCTTAAGAACCCTTGAGAAAGCCTTTATGTGGTGAAATGGGTCCCGTCAGGGCAGGCTAGTGATTCTGCACATTAAAAGATAAGTGATAATACTTTCTGTTGTGATATTTTATTTGAATTGGTTCATTGATCTATAAAACAACAGTAATTGCTAATTAAGACATCAAGGAGGAGGTGAAAATAAGGGTCAAGAATGTATATCATTACCCATTAAATGTTTGAATGACCCAATCGGTGTGGAATGGAGTGGATGTTTGAGACCCTTTAGACCTCTTTCCATACTGGACACTCGGAAGTGGGGTGATTTGCCATTGTGGATGTTTCCAGTTTACCTCACTTCAACATCTTCTATATATTGCTAGTGGTCAGTGGTTGTGCCCATTCATACTCTAATTATTCCCTCTTTCCTTAAAGAATGACATGGAGATGGTTTCCTGTGGTAATCTGCAGTGATGGGAATGGTGATGAATTCTGTCACCGTGTTATTCTTTAATTTAAATGCCTGAGTTTCTGAGTACTGAAAGGTGGGAAGTAGTCAGATATTCATGTAAAAAAACACCACTGCCATCTTTTGCCATTAGAGTTATGTGGTCTTAAAAGGCGTTGGGTTTGTTAAAGGTAAAGTGGATTAGATTTTTGGGTTAGGTAATATGATAGAAATAATTCCATCTACTAAAAGTTCTGGTTTGCTTTATTATAGGGGACAAATCCTTGAAACAGCTCAAACGCGAAACATCAGAAGTCCCTGCCGACATTTAAGCTAAGTTTTACTTATATAAACAACACATATGTAAAACACAAATGAAAAACATATGTTTATACATATATATACAAAAAAATTTAAGATAAAGGGATAAGTGGAATTAGAATATTTAACACAGGATTGATAAAGATGGTGTAGTGTGCTAACTTGGTGGTAAACTTCATGCCAAGGGTGCACCACTGAGGTCTAAAGTATGAAAAATATGTTTAATAATATCTAGTGAACTTTGCATTTATATATTATACATTAAGTTGATGCATAGCAGGTTCAACAAAGTTGTATAGAAATACACCAACTAATATGTTGGAACCAACTCCCCCCACAAATCAGATTACAGAACTCATTGATGACCTTCCGGAAAGTGGTAAAGATCCTACTCGTCAACTAAAATTCTCCCACAGTCTACACCTCACCCCCATTAAACCCCCTCCCCTCTATCCTCTGTTTTCCATTCTAAACTTCTACTTAAATTGCTGTATAGTCCTTGTATTTAAACTACTGTATAGTCTTTGTATTGTCCAAATGTACTCCACTGTGAATGTTTGCTTGTAGGCCGTTCTGAGCTACTGGGAGGACGGGATAAAAATCTAAATAAATAAATAAATAATAGAATAGAACAATGACAGGCAAGCATTAATACCTACCAATGTTACCCTTCTTTTTCCCAGTCTTAGATGGTCTACTTTTTTTTCTTATTTTTTTAATTATACTCTAATATTCCTGCTTCTTGAGCCTTTCATTCTCAGAAACTGCATGCATTTTTGTAGAAAATCAAAGTAACATACCTGAATCTTCAAAAGCTAGCCAGTTTTCCAGAAAAATGTTTGGGTTTCTCTAGATAAAATATATCCAAAGCCTCTTTTAATGTCTCACTTTTCAACAAGTCATTTTAGTATTATCCATATAGTACTGTTGTATATTCATTGATCGGGATACCCACAAGAATTATCTAGATTATGGTGACTATTATCTGTATAATTCCCTTTGACTCTTGACCCATATATTTCTAAGGTCAGAAAAACTTTGAAATAAATATTGACCAGAAGTTCAGAGGCTCAAGCCAGGTGCGTCTTTCATCTTGGTACACCCCAGATACAAATTTATAAGCCTTAGTTTCAGCTGAAAATGCATCTACATATAGACAGTCAAAACCTGGCAGTCTAGTTTTGGTTTAGGCTGCTAGGCATCCACAATGAGATACATGAACAAGTTAAGTTAGACACCTATCACAGAAAATCAGCACCAAGTATCCAATTTGATTCTCTAACCTGAGCCCAGTGCTAGTCAAAATATTTAAGTAAAAATAAATTTTGTTTTTTAATACTTAAGTAGAATGAAAAGCATATTAAAACATTTACCATCTGCCATTATTTCTTGACAAATTATTAATACCTCAAAGTTCTCCCCGTTCCTTACGATCTACCGACCAAAAACTCCTTTTCATTCCATCCCTAAAAGAATCCTACTATACAAGGAAAACCAATTTTGCTATAACAGCCCCCACATTATGGAATTCTCTCCCTCAATTTCTCCGGGATGAAATTCATTTACCTAAATTTAAAACTAATCTTAAAACTTTCCTATTTCAGGATGCCTTTGACAAATCCTAATCTTTTCTTTATCTACTTACTTACTTATCTTTTTCCTATAAGTTCTCCTTTATTTCAGCGCATATCTTTTATACCATGCACCCTTATCCTTCATGTCCTATCCCTTCCCTCTATCTCATTTCTTCTAATATTATGTAACTTTTCCCTTCCTTCCCATTCATCCTCACAGTCATGTTTGTCAGTATATGTCTAATATGTTTTCTCTAATTTTTCTAATACACCAATATTAGAAATAACTAGTTCTTACTCTCCTATTTTAAATTTTTTTTTTATTGTTAATCGGTCAGATATTTGTTTTATGATCGGGATATTAAAAATCAATAAACTTGAAACTTGAAACTTACGTGAAAGTAAAAATAATATTGTCTAATATAGCACTTTTTGAGTGAAAAGTAAAAGTATCATAACTATAACGAATAACTATTAACTTTTATTTTTATTTTTTTTAATCCCAAGTACACTTGTGAATCATTACACAGGCCCCACCCCCCAAAAAAAATTTTCTTGGTGGTTTGGGTATTTTGACCTGTTCCTGGGGTTATTTTGGGTGCTGATTCAGAAAATTGCATTGAATAGACTGCATCAGGTCTAGTTTCTCAGATATGGCTGAATTTATGCTTTTGAGATAGTAGAGCCAAATATGAACATTGGGCAAAAAAAGATTGGCCTCCAATGGAATATATAGTGGTTGGAGGACAAAATGTAATCAATGAACCTTTGGTAGCATGAAATAGAATCATCCTGCTATCACTATAAAGCTAGGCTTGATGAAACAATTTGTAAAGGCTTTGAATAAAGACGGTTCATGCATTGAATATATGGAGGGGCATAATAAGAAAAACATCCAAGTCCCTTTTCAGCCTAAGGCACTAGGCACCCAAAGTCGTCAGCAGAGAAATGGCCATTCTTGAAAAAATTTCAAAAATGTGTTTTTTTTTTAGAATGGCCTACCTGTACGAAAAGGTGTTTAATCGTTCAGACCGCCAACCAAAAATTCGCTCAAGTCCCAAATGCCCAAAACAAGACCTTTTAGGCATGGGAGGGAGAAGTCCTTCACCTAAAACCACGGTTCTCTAACTGGCATGTCATAAGTGCCAGTTAGAGAATTGGGGAACCATCCCGCCTGCAATCATTGCTGGCAGGAAGGATGCCCAGTCCCTCTTGCTGGATCCCCCCGAAAGTTAGGCTGCTGGACTCCCCTCAACCCCCCCCCACAAAGCCCACCCTGACCCCCCAAAGTCTACCTGGCCAGACCCCCCCTCAAGCCTACTCGTACCCCAAAAGTACCTTAGTACATTGGCCAGCCATCCGGATGCTTCCTCCATTCATCTGGCAGGCCTGCCTTCACCAGAATGACAGACCTGCCCCTTCCTAGTGCATTGTGGGATGCACCGGGGAGGGGGTTTAAGGTCCTGGGGCACCTAAGGTCCCTCCCATAGGAGGGGCTTTAGGCGCCTGGGCCAACCAGAATCTTAGGTGTCTCCCAGCACATTCTGGGATGCATTGAGAGTGGCCTAAGATTCCGACTGATCAGCTCCCTCCTGCCAAGGGTCTTTGTGTGTGGGGATTCCAGCAGAATGGACTGGGCATCCCTCCTGCTGGGGGTTGTCTTTGGAGGGTGGTGGCAGGAGGAATTGGGCACTCCTCCTGCTGCCAACATTCACAGGTGGGGGATGTCTTTGGGGGTCCCAGCAGGAGGGACTGGGCATCCCTCATGCTCGCCGTCTTAGTGGGGGAGGGGGGTACATGTTTCCTGCTGTGGCTGCTAAACTGATCACAGCAGGAAGATTCCCTTACCGCGATCAGTTCAGCGGCTGCGTCTACTTGAAATATAGGCCAGCATTTTGTTGGCCTACATTTCAGGCAGCTACTGCAGGCTAGGGAGGCATCTAGGGGTGCGTGGGGCTGCCTAAGCTCACCTAAGGCCACTTCCAGGTGATACCACACCCACACCTAGCTAAGGGGTGCTTAGGTGGCCCTACGTGCCTCCCTAGGCTCAGCGGAGGAGCCTACATTTTATGCGGCCTGCCTCGGAATGTTATTTTTAAAAACGTGCGTCCCGATTGGCTGATAGATAGTGGTAGGCTGCCTAAAATCGGGATGCCGTTTATAGAATTTGCCCCTAATTGCCTATTCGAACTAGACTTAGGCCTTCTTACATTCAGCAATACCAGTGTCTATTTAGCCTAGCATCTTTTATTGGTCCCCCACAAGTGACCCTCATCTTCTCCCTTCTAGCCTCCCTCTCCTCTGTCCCCATTCCCCACTTGCCTTCTCCATCCCATGCCCTCTCCCTATGTTCACAAAGACCAATCTATCCCTCCCTCTAGACCTCTTTACTACTGTTATCACTCCCCCCACCCTTGAATATTACTATCCCTCCAACCCTCTCCCCCACCCCCGATACCACTCATACCAACACAATCTCAGCTGATCTTTCCCAACACACTCACCATTATATTATTGTATCCCCTCAGTGATTGCTTCATCTGACCATAATATCAGCCCTTCAAGTAACTGTCCACCTATCTCAGCTTGTATACGGCTCATACTTCATTTTCCACTTGAGTTTTGGCCAACCCTCTTCAAACTGCACCTCTTGCTGTAGCAGCAGCAGTCTCTTCCCCCTTTACTTGCCCTCTGCCAACATAGTGTTCCCATCTTACTTACAGTCTTATGCATTTTTCCTGAAGCCTTGCTCCCATGGAGGTTTTTCCTGCTACCCTGCTTCAGACCCTCAACCACTTATTCTTCAGCTCTAACAGTGGTAGTATCTCTTTTAATAATGAATTGCAGTGCAAAGGGGTACAGACAACTGTATTTTACATTCCTTGCTCTTAGCCACCTTATGACCACAAGCTCCCTTCTTTTACACATTAGTGCCAAGATGGGTCCACACATCTCAGTGGAGCAGCCGTCCCATTGTAGCTTGCTTCACCTCCTTACTGCTTTTTGAATTTCTTTCGCCCTGTATTAATGGAACAATGTGACAATATCCAAGTTTATTTAGTGTTTGATATGCCATACTGGTAAAACATCTATGTAACATAACAAAACATAACATAACATAGTAGATGACGGCAGATTAAAGACCCAAATCGTTTACATATGGCAAAAGTAATTAGTTGAATTAAAAATTAAAATAAAATAGGAAATACAACTACATAATTAATAGTAAAGTAAGTAAAGTTAAAAGCTGAATATTTGCTCCTAGGTTCAGATTAATTCTCACAAGACTTGCATTGATAAAGATTTTAGTAAATTTGTTAACCAAATGCATCCATAAATAGAAAAGTTTTTTGAAGTTTTAAAATGTTCAAGATTGAATTGCAATTGAATATGATTTGGAAGAGCCTTCCAAAGTTGTGGACAATTAACTGAACAAATGCAATCTCTAATGGATGAATATGTAATATATCTTGTAGAAGGAATCGTAAGAAGATTCTGTTGAAGAGAACAAAGTGTACAAGATGGTAAATATGGTATCAAATAGTTTTCAAGATAAGGAGATTAATTTGTGCCTTGAAAACTAAAAGTAGAAACTTATGTTAAAATGATGTTTAATCGGCAGCCAATGAGCTGACTTCAGTAGTGGGGTAACACTACTGAAGCCGAGTTCTCTGTGGACTCTTTCAAACTGTAAGCACACCTCAGACACCACTGTTAGCATTCTTTCTCTGGTGGTATAACCTGAAATCTTAAATTTACTTTGCCATACCTGATTTTTGATATTGTCCAACTTTGTCTCTCATCTCTGCTTGGGCTTTGAGCATATCCCTCATTTGGCTCTGTAAGTTGAATGTATCATTCTCTTTCTCATTCATATTTGCAGGGATACTGTTATCCAGTTCCAGTCTGGATATTTTGAAATAGTCCAGGTTTTGAACTTACTTCCTAACGTAGTGCCTGAATGTGCCCATTGAAATCAGTGCTGCAAATCCCATAATGCAGCAGGATGGGATGGTCAGAAATCCAAGACTGTCTGAAAATTTTCCAGCCTGAAACTGGGTAACTTGGCATCTGTCACCAAGAACAAAAAAAGACTGTAGAATGGAATGTACAAGGTACAGGAATGTTTATTCAAAAACTACATAAAATTGTAATCCAATGAAGTGACTCTCTTAGACATGGAGTTTGGACCCAACACTCCTTCCTCAGGGGATGCAGTGTCTCACTGTGCGTTAGCCTGGAAGGAGTTTTGCCTTGATTCACAAATTTTAATCATTTTGTACAACTATGTTGTTCTCCACATGACTCTCTATTTGTGATACATAGGATATTTCAGACCCCTGAAGAAGAAGTGTTTCTCCGAAACACAGACTGTCTTGGGTTCGTACTCCATGTATAAGAGTCACTTCATTGGATTACAATTTTATGTAGTTTTTAAATAAACATTCCTGTACCTTGTACATTCCTTTCTGCAATCTTTTTTTTTTTTGTTCTTGGTGTTTGCCTTTTAATGCAGACTTGTTGGAATTTTCTTTGTTTTATCTGTGCTAGCTTCCTTGAGCTCACTGCATATCTTCACCTAGGAGCACACCTCAGCTTTAAAAGGTCTTGAATCATGCCATTATTTTGCTCACCAAGTTCTTTAAATCAACTCTAGCTGTGAGAAATCACTGATGGATCTGGCATCTTGTTCTGTACTTTTGCTACTTTGCTTTCTCTAGCCATATTGTTCCTCAGGTGCTATTGTAGGGTCAGCTTCAACATACCTGCCTACCACCTTATAAGCAAAGCCTGCCAAACAGAGCCCAGACTTTTTCTTTGACAATGGGCTGCACTGTAGATTGGTCTTTAAGCCTTGCATTGCTGGCAACATTTCACCTTTGTGTATAGTGTGTGTGTGTATATATGTGGATGGGGGGGGGAGGGGAGAGGGAGATGATGCTAAAATTTAATCTAGGCTATACAGAGTGCCTGAACTAGCTCTCTGTACAGGAGGATGACTGCCAGAAGTTCTTTGATTGGCTTTATTGGCACAGCTGCTAGATAGGTGAGGCCTGAATTTAAAAAAAAACCCAAAACCACTCATATTGAGACAAAGTTTTGCATTGTCAGTTAGACAGTAGAACCCAAGAGTAATTCTGAACTTCCCTGCCCACACCAATGAAGAGAGACTATGAACAGCCTGAAGTCTAATATCTTTATTGAGAAAAACAATAGAAAATGGAAAAATGTACATGAATCTATACAGTACTTAATATTTTTCCCTGAGCAAGGCTAAAGGGACATAAACATAGAAAATGACAGCAGAAACAGACCATGTGGCTGGGAAGTCAAGCTCATTTCAGTGTTAAGGGGGTTTTGACACCTACTTATTTGTAAGTGCAATTGAGGTGCGATTCTATAAAGGGTGCCTAACTCAAGATTGACAGCCACTATGCTTCATTGCTCAGTGCTTATGTTTTAGGCGCAATTTAAAGAATCAGAACCTATGAGCATCCGTACTAACTGCAAAGTCTTAACATGCAGTAAAGAATATTCAATGTGGTAACTGATTTGGACATGCTTGGGTAAACCCCCAACAATTATTGCACAACCTATGAATTTACCATGTGTTCATTTTTGCTGTTAAAGCATAGTAAGTGCAAAAACTTTCTGTACTTTAGTAAAAGGGCCTGTCAGTGAGTACTTAAAACTTCTGTTTAGATTAAGGGGAAGGAAAAATATCCCCCCCTTTTACAAAACCGTGGAAGAGGTTTTTAGCCAGGCCAGCACGCTGAATGCTCTGAACTGCTCCCGACGTTCATAGGAACTCTATTATATACATGCTTTTCGCACAGAACAGGGGAAGAACTGTGCCTGGTGCCTGCTCAGAAAAGCAAATCACTAGACACAGCTACTGCTGATTTTCAGTAGAAGGTACTGGAGGGGGGGGGGAGAGGCGAGGCATTTTTTCAGTGATGGATCTGAGCTGCTTTAGCCTTATTTTCCTGTCAGTGTCTGAGCCAATCAGAGCTCAGGCACTGACAGGAAAGAAAGGCTACAACAGCTCAGACCCTGCCGGAAAATTTTATTACACAGGGTTTTCATTATAATTCTAATGAACTCCTTGTAATACATTAGCATAAGATTCTGTGGCTGCTATGAGGATCATTGGGAAGGGAGCTTTCTATGCCAGAAAGACTGCTTTAACGCATCTTATTGCCATGGAAAGCTTTAGAGCATCGGGTCCTCAGTTAGCAACACTTGTCTATTGTCACCTCCTGGCTACTGACTTTCCTCTGCATTTAGAAGTGACTATGCAACACAGATCTGACAACAAGGCTACTGGCTCCACCTGCTGGCTGAAGAACAATGTAGAGAATGTGGGGAAAATAGACTTCTACAGGCTGTGGCTGCCCTGGTCCACTTCAATGCTAAGTGGCAGCTGACTTAAAAGGTCAAAAATCTGATTAGTGTATAGTGTACACGGGCATACCTCAGTTGAAAGTGAGCATCCCCAAAATGTCTTAACCCAAGTCATGTGCCTAATTTGCCTATCCTATAATCCTACCCTAGAACTGAACATGATCAGCAAAAGCTTTCCTCATTTCATAAATCTCACCTGTGTGCTGTTTTCCCTGGGAAGCTAGTCTGAAACAGACTGGCAGTGTATATCTGAAAAGAAAGCAAGGAGTCGTGAGGAAGAGATGTCGATCACTCAACCATGGGCTTGAATTCCAAGTTCACTTTATTGATAGCAGCACTACAAAGACTTGACACTGACAGTGTTTCGGCAGAAATGTCTTTGTCAAGAGTCTATTAGACCATAAAAAATAAATAAAACAATGAAAAAATATATGGTTTGTTACAGGAATGTTGAATAGATAAACATTATTACATAAATATATGCTAAAACAGGCACCCTTATATGATGCATTTGGACTGGATAAAACCAAGGGGGGAATGGCATACTTAAACAGATAAAACATTACGCGGTTAGTATGGCACAATGAATGTATTAAAGAAATCAAATTAAACTAAACTTAAAATTACATAATATGATACTGGGGAGCAATATAAAAATCCTCTATAATAAAACCATAAGCACGCATGCACACTTTGGATGGCGTGTTCCCTGACAGCCTGATGTGTCCCTCTTTGCCGAATTCTATTTTTGAACACAGAGGCAGGGAACATGCCAGCAACTCCCTCCTCCTTCCCTTACTCACTGTAAGGTCCGCTGCTGCCGCCGCTCTTCATTGTCTACCCTCCTCTTCAAAGCAGCCTGCTGAGGATCGCCAGCTGGCTGTAGCGAACCTCGCAGACCACTCTCCACCTCGGTAGCACGTTTCCTCTGACGCGATCCTGAGGGGCAGGATCGCGTTAGAGGGAACGTGCTACCGAGGTGGAGAGCAGCCTGCGAGGTTCGCTACAGCCGGCCTGCGATCCTCAGCAGGCTGCTTTGAAGAGGCGCAGCAGTGGCGGCAGCAGTTTGTGCCGGTGGGCCAGAAGAGACCAGGAAGCCAGATTTGGGAGCAATACAGGCAGGCAGAGGGCCAGGGAAATGGGGCTGCTTTGGGGAGAGGGGTGTGCTGGGGGGCAGACAGCAATCATGCTTTGCTCTGGGAGGGAGGGGGAACAGAAGGGGGCCACGGAGCAGGCAGGCATGGCATAATAGGGGGCCAGGGGGAGAGGGAAAGGGGTGTGCTGGGGCCAGACAACAATCATGCTTTGCTCTGGGAGGGAGGGGGAACAGAAGGGGGCCACGGAGCAGGCAGGCATGGAACAACAGGGGGCCAGGGGGAGAGGGAAAGGGGGCTGCTTTGGGGGGGGGTGCTGGGGGCAGACAGCAATCATACTTTGCTCTGGGAGGGGGGGAACAGAAGGGGGCCACGGATCAGGCAAGCATGGCACAACAGGCGGCCAGGGGAAAGGGGGCTGATTTGGGGGGGGGAGGGGTGTGCTGGGGGGCAGATAGCAATCATGTTTTGCTCTGGGGGTGAACAGAAGGGGGGCCATGGAACAAGCAGGCATGGCACAACAGAGAAACACAGGCAGGCAGGGGGCCAGGGAGAGACATAAAGAGAAAGAATGACAGACAGATAGAAAGGAAGACAGACAGACAGCATCCAAGGAGAGAGAGACAAAGAAAAAAAAAAAAGACAGACAGACACACACATCTATTCTAGCACCCGTTAATGTAACAGGCTTAAAGACTAGTCAAAACATAAAGGTATAAATAAAAATATTAAAATCTGAATATAGATATAAAGAAAAGAGAAGATTAGAAAATATGGCCCAAGGTGATGCATAGGGGAATATGGAAAGGAAGAGAATTAAATAAACCCTTTTATTTATTTTTTATAGTTTAATAGACTCTTAACAAAGGCATTTCTGCCGAAACACTATCAGTGTCGAGTTTGTCGTGCTGCTATCAATAAAGTGAACTTGGAATCCAAGCCCACTTGGATTGACATCTCTTCCTCACGACTCCTTGCTTTCTCTTCTTCACTTTGTTGTTGAGGCTCTTTCAGTGTATAATCTGAATCTATATAAGGAGAGAATAAAAAGATAATCTAGAGACTAGATGAGCCCGACAGTCTTTTCTCTGTCATAATATCCTATGTTTCTATGTAATAAAAGAATGCAGAATCTTATAAACAAACAGTATGAAAAAAGCACATCATAAAAGCATGTATCCTTTGCATTTCTAAGGTAAAAAAAAAATTATTACATTAGTGATTTTTATTCCGCCATTACCTTGCGGTTCAAGGTGGATTACAGAAGAGGATTTCTGGAAATGTCCAGAGGTGTTACGGAGTAGAGCGTGTTGCTTCAGAGGATTGAAATGTTTCATATGGTGTGTGTTAGTCTGAAGGGATGACGTTCTGAACCAGGGCAAGGTCGTTCTGAACCACGGCAAGGTCAGCACTTAGGTCAAGTAAGCACACTGATCTTAGGCCTTGTGTGAGGATCTGAGGCCCTGTGGAAGTATGAATCCTTTCTCATTTCCCTCTCCCCTCCTGCCACGTCGACATTCTATAACAAGGAAACCTTGTGACAGGATGCTGAGGCACTCCCCCCTCCTTTCTTGTCAAAAGACCCCTGTCATATATTAATCCTTATCTTAATCAAGCAGTCCTTATTTGGAAAGGACATGAGCTGACAGGCATTGAGGACGTACACAGACTCAGGTTGTGTCCACGTGTTAATCAGGCCCCTGCCTAAGTGCTGAGTTGGAGAGTGATCACAAGGTAAAGCACGAGGCAAAGGGCAGGTGATCACGATGTAAAAGCATGTACCTTTGTACCCACCAATCATTAGGTATGTAAACAAGGGAGTTACTATGATTTCATTAGATTAGAAGCATAATAAAAGGGACTCGTAGCTAGCCTCCATCCCGACTCTAAGACTGCAAGTGTGTGTTTACTGGATTCCATTCCTACATTAGTCTTCATGGATTTCTTGAATAGCAGGGTTTTTATGTCTTTTCTGAAAATTTTGTAGTCTGGGGTTGCGATTAGTAGATTGGAGAGTTGGTGGTCTAATTTTGCTGCCTGTGTGGCTAGAAGACCATCATACAGTTTTTTCTGTCTGATGTCTCTGATTGGAGGGTATGTGAATGGTGTCTGGGTTCTCCTGTGTTTGGTTGTGGTAGTTTGGATTAGGCGGTTGTTCAAGTAGGCTGGGCTGTCACCATTTATGGATTTAAATAATAGTAGAATTTAAATAGTATTCTTGCTTGAATTGTGAGCCAGTGTGAGTTGAGGTATGCCTCGGTGATGTGGTCGTGTTTTCTTAGTGAATAGATTTGTCTCAGGGCTGTGTTTTGTACTGTTTGTAGTTGTTTTATCATTGTTGCGGGGCAGGGGAGATATAGGATGCTGCAGTAGTCAAAGAGACCTAGGACTAGGGACTGGACCATGAGCTGGAATTGTTTTCTGTCAAAGAATTTTTGAACTTGCCTTAGGTTTCTCATGACCGCGAATGATTTCTGTATTGTTTTGTTGATTTGTGGTTGCATGGTGCAGCATCTGTCTATCATTCCCAGAAGTTTTTAGAGTGGGTTGAATGTGGTATGTGATTGAGTTTATTACTAGGTTTGGTATGGTTAGGGTTTTATTTTTTTTGAGAAGTATGAATTTTGTTTTGTCTGGGTTCAGTTTTAGTTTATGGTCTTTCAGCCATGTTGCCACTGTTTCTAGAGTTCTGTGTAGTGTGTCTGTCATGGTGGGCGTAAAATGTATGGAGAAATGAGAAAGGGTTCCTACAACATAAGTGATCCCATCTGCTAGTTTGCATTCCCAGTTAAATACAGTAAAATAACACTGAGACTGAATAAAAAATTTTGAATATTGCATTTAGAATTGTTCTGAATGCACCGTCACTCACGCACTCATTTCGTAGCCGATGCTTTTAGCAGACAGGAATATGTTTGTTCCTTTAAAGCTGTTGAAGGAAGAAATTTTGTAGATTTGGCACCCTTACTGTGAAGGATGACTTTTTTTGTATTTTAGACTAAATTAAAAACTTTAACAATTAAAGCTACCAATAATGATATTTAGACACTGTTCCTGTGAAGGGAAAAGGCTCTCACAATATCTGGGAAGTGTTCTGTAATTATGAGAAAACCTGTAGAGAAATGAGACTGCTGGAGATTCTTAGGAAATGCCTTCTTCGTGCCTTCTTAGTGCTTCTTGGTTTTCCTAGTCTCCAGCTGGAGGTATCCAAGTCGCTTCCAGTTGAGGAAGAAAAGGGTGAAGTTCAGGATATAAGTGGTGACACAGATGACACAAAAATCATAGAGAACAAAAAAGAGGATATAGGCCAGGAACAGGGAGCCGGCCACAGACACGACTGAAGTGCCAATTAGAGTGACAGCTGCTGCAATGGTTCCTACAAATCCTGAAATCAAAGGAAAAGAGAGAGGGTTAAAAATGACTTACTTTATCAAAAAGAGATTAGGTTCTTACCTTGCTAATATCTTTTCTATTAGACAGGTGTGTCATTCTGGGCAGATAGGTAATCTCAGTGCTTATGAGCAGTGCAGATGGAATCCACTCTGGTTTTGGAATCCCTTCTACTTCAGAGGGCTCTGCTGCCCCCTTTACTTTGTTCCAAAGCAGGTGATAGCCCTTTCTAGAAACACATATGAAGGAGGGGTATAGGGAAATTCCCTGAAGAACAGCCCTGTTCTGCTCTGAAATTATTACATGTTAAACACTGAACAATCAAAACAATGAAACAATCATGCCAAACAGAAACATTAATGGAGCTCAAATAATACCCCAAAGTATCTTAGTAATAAACCATTCTTCATATACTTAAGGTCTGACTGGCATCCAACTGTCAGGTTTGGATGGAGTCGGTCCAGAGGAAGGCTACTAAAATGGTGTGGTCTTTGTGATATTTGCGTATGGGGACAGACTTAAAGATCTCAATCTATATACTTTGGAGGAAAAAAACAAAAGGAATTGACCCCCAAATATCCACAAAGAAGAAAATCCAGAGAAAACAAAAAAAAACTCTGTGGAGTGACGATGTTCCTAAATGGACTTTATCTGAAAGTATCAAAGTTCCAAAGGTACACTAAAATCATCCACATAAAATAATTCCATCCACATAAAAGTAAATCATCCACATAAGAGCCTTAAGGGACCTAGTCCGCTAGGGATACAGGACCCAACACGTTCCGCGTTTTGACAAAAAGTCTTCTTCAGGGGTCCCTGGGGGTCCTATAAAGGTGAGTACGTGGGAAACAATTGAGTGGTGAGCTGGAAGTGAGACACTGCTTGCATACCTAGCGGACTAAGTCCTTTAAGGCTCTTATGTGGATGATTTACTTTTATGTGGATGGAATTATTTTATGTGGATGATTTTAATGTACCTTTGGAACTTTGATACTTTCAAATAAAGTCCATTTAGGAAGATCGTCACTCCACAGAGTTTTTTTGGTTTACTTTGGAGGAAAGGCAGGAGAGGGGAAATATGATAGAGGCGTTTAAATAAATTACTGCAAGCAAAAAAATGTTGCAAAAATGTTATAAGCCAAGTGGTAGAACTATCCCTTGAAAAACCATTTAAGTAAAGTGGAGAAAAAAGCCTCAACTAATTTTATATGCAGATGGCAACCCAATGAGTTTTTTAGCCGTTCTTATTCATGCAAAAAGTAAATGGACTCCCCCTGGTAACTTAGATCCAGTGTTAGCTGGATTTAAAGCTTTAGTATATGCAGAATTTGAAAAAATAGAGAGTACATATTACCATCAATCTCAGAATCTCTCGGTAAAAGAGCGGAAGATGTTAGTCGATTTACAAAAGGATCCTACTATAGTCATCAGGAGAGCTGACAAATGGGGAGGGGTGGTTGTTTGGGGTAAAGATGAATATCTACATGAAGCTTATTCCCAGCTAAACGATACAAATGTTTATTCAATACTACCAGATGATCCTTCAGATATGATATTTTCAGAAATTTTAACAGTAGTGAATGAGGGGAAAGCTTTAGGATATATAACCAATGCTGAATATAAATTTTTTTGACATTTCAACAATTTATTATCCCCATCATGTATTTTCTTCCAAAAGTTCATAAGGATTTTTTTAAAAACCCGGATGACCGATTGTATCAGCCAGAGGGTCCTTATTGGAAAGAGTATGTAAATATGTTGAAGTTTTTCTGTTCCAGTTGCTCATTCATTTAGGAGAGCTAATTCAGTGTCCTTCCCTGATGAAGATGTGAAACTCGAGTAGGGGGGACGGGATATCAGCACAATTTTTATAGAAGATAATGAATGAAGTAATCGTTTTAAAGTGATCTGGGGCTCATAATAAACACCACCTCCATATTCAGATAAGTCATTGAAGATTTATTCTTCATAATTATGTTTGTTTGACGCTAGGCAGCTAACTCTGAATTGACGTTATATGGATTGGTAGGTGTATGGGGACGGCGATTGCCATGATGGTCCCCTTATGAACCCTAGTTGTGAGTTTATCACTAATCACGGGGTGTAGGGTCTGAGCATTTCACATAAAAACAAAAATTTTTTTAAAAAAACAGCGCATGGAGAATTATTTATGGTTTATTATTGCACAGTAAGACATAATATAATCAAGAGCTGTGATTATTAGGAAGTTTTTCTGCAACCATTAATGCTCACTATTCCTTCATTTTTACTGGACAAGACTGATTTTTTGACATGTCTGGCAGACCATAATCAAGAAGGCGATGTTGTGATAATGGCTACCCTGGATGTTAAGTCGTTGTACACTTGCATCCTTCAAGAATGGTGGTGAGAGAAGTTTTAGAGAATCGTCCTAGACCTCATCAGGTACCTACAGAAATTCTGCTATCTTTAGCTACTATAGCAATGTCAGAGAATTACTTCATTTTTGATCAGAAGTTTTATCAACAAAAATCGGGTGTGGCAATGGGGGGCATCCTTTGCCCCTTCGATAGCGAATCTCTTTATGGCTAAGTTTAAAAATAATTGGATCTATGAATCAAATTTTAGGGTTCATATTAAAATATGGAAGAGATTCATAGATTATATATTTTTATTGTGGACATCAATTCAAGAACAGCTAGGGTATTTTTTGTGCTATTTAAATGAATGCCATCCTACTATTAAATTTGAAATGAAGAGTGATACTGATGAATTGATCAAGATCAATCAAGTAAATGGGAAATTTTTAACATCCGTATTCACAAAGCCAACTGATAAGAATACATTATTGCAATATACAAGTATGCACCGGGTGTTTTAAAAAATAATCTCCCAGTATTGCAATTCTTCAGATATAGAAGAATTTGTCATTCAACTGAGGAATTTATTAGTAAAGCAATGGAGCTGAAAAATAAATATGAAGTACGGGGATATCCAAAATCAGTGATTTCTAAGGTGTATAAACGAGCAAAATATAGTCCTCGGGAACAACTTTTACAGTATAAACATCGTTCAGAAAATACTGACTTTGTGACAAGTGTAATGAGATTTTCTGATGTTTCTCAGCGACTGGGGAGAAAACTTAAAAGCTTATGGCCAATGGTGCAAACTAAACAAAATTGCCATAGATTGGATTGTAAAGTGGCATTCTCACGAAATAAAAATCTAAAAGATCTGTTGTGCTAGGCAGATATTTGGTCTAGTAAAGGGGTGGAAAGGGTAGGCTTATTTCATTGTAACAGCTGTACTGTTTGTCCTCTGATTAGTGAAGGAGATTTAGTTTTGATCCCACGGAGAAAACCTTGGAAAATGACAAGTTTGGTTTCTTGTGAAACTATGGGTGTAGTATATGCAATAGTGTGCCCGTGTGATCTCTGCTATATAGGACACACTATGAGAGGTTTAAAAACTAGGTTGTTTGAACACCGGTCAAATATTACCCATAGAAGACAATATGATGTGCTGACTTGTCATTGTGCTGAAAAGGAACACTCGTTTGAGGACTTCAAATGTTTTGTACTTGATCATATTCCAATAACAGCATGTAGAGGAGATGTAAAAACCAAGTTATACCAGAGTGAGCAAAGATCTATTTACTTTTTCAATACCATTTGGCCCAATGGTTTAAATCAAAAAAATAGAATGGTATGCTTTTTATTAAGTTATGAGTCTTTTCATACTAAGCCAATCTTCTAATTTTAATAATCCCTTTTCTGGATACTGGGAGCAGTGCTCTCCTATCTCTTGTACTAAACAGTTTAACTGTGAATCAGAGGCCTCTCTATCTGTATGTCTCGGAATATTCTTCAATTCTGTCACATGTGCATGCTGTAAATCTGACAGGGAATTTCCCATACTTACTCGAAGGGATCCCGGAGGATGAGGTGCACCAGGTCTAATCGTCAGAACGAGCAAGCAGGGCGAGGGTTGGCGAAGGTCCCTGTGTTCAGGCGCCACTTGTAGGAATGCCACAAAGGAAACAAAAACACGCAGTCTTAGAATCGGGAAGAGGTGCTACAAATGAATGGTCTCTCCCCCTTTTTATTGAGAATCATAGCTCCATTAATTACTTAGCTAATGCTAGCTAATGTTCTACAAGGTTATAATTTCATAATGCATTTACAGTGAGGATTAGACCAAGGTAACTTATTGTTTATCTATTTCATGTGCTTCACAAAGCAACTATCTCACGTGACATATGAATACATAATAATAGTTACAATAAAGTGATTCCCAATGTGTACATTTCTTATACGTCTCCAATTTTACTATACCAATATAATCAATCCAGTCTTCCTATTTTGCCTTTTTATATGATTCTCAGAGGGCTAAAGAACCCGTTTGGTTCATGTGAAACAAATCACAATAACCCGATCGTCATAGAATCGTTATTTTATACCTTTTGTATATTTTATATTGGTAAATTATATATATATATATATATATATATATATATATATATATATATATATATATATATACATATATACACACTAGTTTTATAGCCCGTTACATTAACGGGTGCTAGAATATATATATGCGTGTGTGTGGTTTTATTTCTTTTTCTCTCTTTAGCCAGGTGCTAGAATAGATGTGTGTGTCTTTCTTTCTTTCTCTCTCTCCTTGGTCGCTTTCTGTCTCTCTCTTTACTCGGCTGTGAACCATCACCCCTTGCCTGTTCCACCTGTCCAGCAGTAGGCCTTCTCCCTTCCTTTTACCTCCTTCTGTCCAGCAGCACTCCTTACCTGCTCCCCCTGTCCAGTAGCACTTCTTCCCTGCTCCCCAGTCCCTTTTCCCTGCTCCCCCTGTCCAGCAGCACTTCTTATATACTCCTCTGTTCCTCTTCCCTGCTCCCCCTGTCCAGCAGCACTCCTTACTTTCTCCCCCAACCCTCTTACCTGCTCCCCCTGTCCAGCAGCAATTCTTCCCTGCTCCCCAGTCCCTCTTCCCTGCTCACCCTATCCAGCAGCACTCCTTACTTTCTCCCCCTGACCCTCTTACCTGCTCCCCCTGTCCAGCAGCACTCCTTACTTTCTCCCCCTGACTCTCTTACCTGCTCCCCCTGTCCAGCAGCACTCCTTACTTTCTCCCCCTGACCCTCTTACCTGCTCCCCATGTCCAGCATGCGGCTCCTCTTCTTTAAAACAGCCTACCGGCTGTAAGGAACCTCGCAGGCCGCTCTGAGGCACGGTGACTTTTCGTGTGCAGCACTCTCCACACACTGCTTCGGGGCCGTGTACTGCCCTGATTTACTCTGGCACGTCTCTGATGACATCATCAGAGACGCGGCAGAGCAAATCAGGGCAGTAGAAGGCCCCGAAGCAGCGTGTGGAGAATGCTGCACGCGCTGCTTGAATCTGCGTTTGGATTGGGGCCCGCGAATAAAGTATCAGCTGGACTTTTTTTTTGCGCTTCCTTTCCTGCCTCTTGAGGTGCGCCGCGGCTCCTCTCGATCCCCGCCAGCATCGGAAGCCTTCTCCGACGCTGCTGCGGCTCGTGAGAGGAGCCGACAGGAGAGCAGGATGTCCAACGCTGGGGTCCAATCCTTCCGCTGTGGAGGCGATCGTTGGCTGGCTGCGGTTCCGCACTTACGATGCGTGTTTGGTGACGTAGTATGCGCGCATGCGCATTAAGCTGGCACAGTGCAACAGAACAGGGATCAGGGAACACGCGTCGCAAGTGCGCATGCACGGGCTAGCATTTTATTATATATATATATATATATATATATATATATATATATATATATATATATATATATATATATATATGATTTAGCAACTTTTTTTCATATTATGTTGAATTTTATAAATACTTATCTTCTACCAACAAGCACATTAAGGCAAACAATTTTTAGATTTGATCTATATAACACCAGACATTCAAAAGGTGATAGCGATTATTAACCAGCTATTATTAACGCAATGGATTAATAAGATTCAAGATTCTATAGCACTTTCTTTATTAATCCTTCCACAGAAACGCCAACCTAGTGCGGTTTTAGGCCAGCTAACCCCAGATAATCGTTTACATTTAGTGGAATGGATATATTTACCACATACACCCCTAAGAATATCAGTTCTCCTCAATACATGTATAGTTCACTGATTTGTAAGGCACGAAATAGAGCATTAAACATTCTGGGTCTGTATCTGATTATCTATCCCCTTTCCCATTTCGTAAGAGCAATGGGAATTTCTTTTTAAATATAATGAAGAATTGCAAATTGCATTAATAAGTTACATTGGTCATATCTGTCCTCCTTATCCTTAAGATAAACGCTTATTTCTAGTGTCAGCAGGCATTTTGGAATTTCATTCTGCACTAAGCTTAACACCTATAATTGACGCTCTCACTGTCTATACAGACGGCAGCAAGACACGTGGAGTCGTGCACTGGACCCAAGAAAATGTTTCTCGGGTCTTATTCACTCCCCCACAACAATCCGCTCAGCGCTCAGATGTAGCCACTGTTATTCTTGCGCTGCAAACCTTTTCCCTCTGTCCATTGAACCAGATTACAGACAATCTGTACGTTCGTAATTTAATTTACCAGCTTCCTGGTGTCTACGTCACCCCGTCAATTGATGACAAAATTACTATCCTTGTTTCTTGAATTACACTTGTTATTGTCAACACGTAAACACTTTCTTAGTGTGTTTCCCATTCGTAGCCATCAAAATCTTCCTGGAGTCCTTTCTATAGGAGATAAGATTGCAGACACTGCACAATTTACCAGTTTTATAGCCAGTCATTCATTCTTCCACCAAAATGCCAAAGCCTTGGTGAAAATTTTAATCCTGCCCACAAATGCTCTCAGCTGCATTCTGCTGCTGAATATGGGGTAAAAACCAGGATACTTACAGTAAATCAAGTGTGGCACATGGATGTCACACAATATCCCCCTTTCGGGAAATGGAAATATCTGCACGTTACTATTGACACCTATTCTGGTTATCTTTGGGTAACATCACAAACAGGAGAAACAACGAATCCAGTAATTAATCATATGTTACAATGCATTGCAGTTATGGGAAAGCCAAAACCTTTAAAAAAACAGACAATGGCTCTGCATATTCTTCCAATGCTTTTTCTGAGTTTTGCCTACAGTGGGATATCCAGCTGATTCACGGTTTGCCTTATGATTCTACAGGAGAAGCCATATTTAGCACAGCAAACCTTATATTAACATCTTCTTTATTAAAACAGAACCCAGTGAAATATGACGTTCCTAATTTGAGACAGGTTCACATGTCTTTGTTCACTATTAACCGTTTGAACTATTTTTCAGAGTACTGTCTCCTAATCCTGTTTCAATCAATATAAAGGCACTTGGTTATATATAGCATTCACTATTTATATCCACAACAAAGATAGATTCAAACCTCAGAATCTAGCTCCTTAGAATGCTATATTGATCCTCAGATGCACCACTCCACGTTCAAACTTTATCACAACGTTAAGCTTGAAGTGCAGAATCTTCCCTGGATCAATCTTAATTATATTTTAAAATATTTTTCGCCTTAAATTTTATACCATTTTTAAATTTGTTATATGTTAAATATTTTAAATAGTTTAAGAAATCATTATAAGATCACTTATCTTTTAATTTGTGGTCAGTATAGGGACTTCTTGTGCCGACATGTTTCGCGATGAAACGCTTTCTCAAGGCTGGGTCCCTACCAAGAAACACAACCTGCTATTTGGGCACACATTTTACACTTTCACCAGGCAGGCAGGTGACCAGTCTATCTTCCCTTTCTCCTGTCATGGCATCAATTCCTGCAGAACCCCATTCCTGAATTCGATTCCATCTTAAGGAAACCACAACAAAATCCCACCTCACAGCAAGACAACCAGAAAAGAAAGCGTTATTCTAAGACTGATCCTGTGAATTGGGGACACCTTAAAGGCTTGAGTGACCAAGCCATTCTCACCTTGAAAAAGACTGATAATTTTCACATTAGGTGTGCAACTGTTGTGCTTTTCCCTTTTTTAATTTAACAAACCTGTCCTATGGTTTAATACCTTTCTGCCAAAAAATGTACCCACACCATGCAAGCTTTTTATAGTAGCACTGCAGATCTTCAGAATCTAATAGGCCCATTATGATATTTTGTTAGCTGTTGTATTTTCTTTATTATTGTCTCATGCATTGTTCTTGGAAAAGAACTGTTTGTTTATCCCATATTTTTATTTACTGTAACACTTGTCGCAGGTAATATGCCTGTCCCACAGGAGGCAGTGATTTACATTTTGATTATTTGCTGACACATCACAAGTTCTTTTTACGAGTTACATTTAATATGATTACTAAGCCCTAGACAAAATCTGTCTTGTGTGTATTCATTGCTTGTCTCACCTTCACATGAGTTAACTGTACATATTATGCATATATTTGGGCTTTTTAGGGTTTGCCCTGGGCATTTCTTCTCCCTCTTCATGCATTTAATTCTAGATTACTATGCCCGGAATTTCTGGGTATAGGGAAAGTAATTTTGAGGTTCTCTTATTTTTAGGGACATTTAGGGATTTTTTGATATGCCTCACATATCTACTAGGGAACACTAATTAATGCCAGACCCCTCCGACTGGCTTAGGAAGATATAGGGACTCACACTTTTGATTATAACATGTGCACCTTATTAGTACTTATTGAATATGTGAGAGATATACGTGTGACGTGTTTGGGGTCCCAGACTGTGTGTGTGAGCATGTTTTGGATTAGGGGTGTGAATTGTAGATGTGTCGTTATATTTGAAATGTGCATATAATAACAAAAACACTACTACCAACACATTAGATTTTGCAGCTTCCAGAGGCACTATATGGAAATGATTAAGTTAGCACCAAGGGGAATAAGAAAGATTTTCCTACTAACCAATTGTATGCCTGAAGCTGAAGTATCATGTACCAGGTTTACATTATGGGGAAAAGTAGCTAGAAAATTACCCTGGGATGCCATGACCATTTATTCCCCCATAGTAGCAAATCACAAAAATCTGTCATGTGCTAGTTGTAGTTATGGAACTGTTCGCATTTTGTAAATATTTCATATATTAATGCTCACCTTGTCCTGCCTGCGGGACATCTCTGCTAATTTAACACACAATACCCCAGGCTGCCTGAGTAGATTCTGGGCAGCCTTGGTAAATAGAAAGCAATTGATTAAAGCTAAAGCAAGACACTCTGTCTCTCTAACCTCTGCTAATTATGCTTTAAAATTTAAATGATCAATGTAATAGCAATGTTAACTTGCTCTCAAAAGCTGAACTTATCTCTTTGACAGTCTCTTCATTTGATGTACCTGGGTTAGTATTATAGAATAAATAAACCCTTATCACAATTAGCTTGTGCTTTAGCTAAGAACATCAATCATACCTCACACAGCACTTAGCTTGTTAAATCAAGAACACGATAACTCACCAGAGTGCTGGAATGCTTTATGGGCATGGCTCCAATCTGGCCAGTGGATCCAGGTTATTCTGCAATATCTCCTCTTTGAATTAGGTCTCTTGATTACCCTCTGTTGTTTTCTGCAATGTCTGCCTTGTTTAACTTACCCATAAGTCCATTTTATGGTCGTTATCCAAATTATCCTGAGCAGATTTGCCTCACCTCTATAAGCCCTTAAAAATAGTTAAGTAAGGGGAAATGTAGGGACGCCATTCCACCATTCTGAAACAGGGCGAAATCGGCACACTGATTTCAGCGCCCCTGTGAAAGAATTATGAGCCCTGGGAAAGAATTATGAATTATTCCCATTCCCTTTCCCTTCTTGCCATGCAGCCATTTTAAGTAAAGGAAAATACTAGCATCTTTGTCACAAGACTTTTGCCACATATTAACCTGACACAGGTTTACCCTTATCTTATCTCTTATCTGGTTTAAGCATCCCTTATATGGGCAATAATCAGACTTTGCCTATGTGCCAAAGCAGATCCTGACTTAAGGCTAATCAAGAAAGCTTAAGAAATATGCATTATAACCTTTGGACTGTCACATGCCATAGTAAGATTGAAGACATATCAGAAATGTACACATTGGGAATCACTTTATTGAACTGTTATTATGTATTCATATGTCACGTGAGATAGTAGCTTTGTGAAGCACATGAAATAGATAAACAATAAGTTACCTTGGTCTAATCCTCGCTGTAAATGCATTATGAAATTATAACCTTGTAGAAGATTAGCTAGCATTAGCTAAGTAATTAATGGAGCTATGATTCTCAATAAAAAGGGGGAAGAGACCATTCATTTGCAGCGCCTCCTCCCGATTCTAAGACTGCGTTTGTGTTTCCTCTGTGGCATTCCTACACTCTAGTCATAATGCGCCATTTCCTCCTCACAAATACTAACAGTGAATCAGTCTTGTATTGACTTGCATGGTGCGCCTATCAGGAAATATTTCGCTTTTGGAGTACAAAATAAACATGAGTATACGTTTATTTATGTTACACTTATTAATATGTGCAATTATTCTGTGTCTGGTAAGTTAAAGATATGGCACTACAACGGGAAAAGAACTTTGGAAAAAATACAGTTTACCTCTGTCAAAACTAACTTCTGTAGCCAGAAAAAAAACTTTTCAAAATAAACCTAAGTTTCTATGAAAAATGACATTTTTGCGGCCCACATAAACTTAAACCCTGTTTATTTGGCCCGTGTCAGCCTTTGAGTTTGACATGCTTGCTCTAGAGCAGGGATCTCAAAGTCCCTCCTTGAGGGCTGCAATCCAGTCGGGTGTTCAGGATTTCCCCAATGAATATGCATTGAAAACAGTGAATGCACATAGATCTCATGCATATTCATTGGGGAAATCCTGAATACCCAACTGGATTGTGGTCCTCAAGGAGGGACTTTGAGACCCCTGCTCTAGAGGATCTGGGCCTGCTGTCTGGCAGAGATTTTGGCCGATGATCTGCTACACTGGTCATGAGATCCAGCCCCTTAACAAACAACATTTGTCACTCAATAGGAAGACTACTGAGAGTAGCCTTGGAGGTGGAATCACCGGCCCATTGCCTGATCCACAGCATTCTATGGGCTAAGATCAAATACTACTACTACTACTAATCATTTCTATAGTGCTACTAGACATACACAGAAACTTTGTTCATGATTCTGATGTTGTCGTAAAGAGTATCCACCACATATTCTACCCTTGCCAACAGGAGTTGAGGCAAAGGCTCGACACCTGCCAAATCAAGACTCTGTAACCTGGTATGACAGATACGTGTCACAAAGGAAGCTACTGTGGCTACTATGATTCCTAGGGTCAAAGTCTCGAACTGTCTTTTGAGAATCATATCCACTCTGCATATCCTTTAATGCCACACCTCCCTCACTTGGAAGGGATGTGTGTTTGGTAACCTGTGCTACCATGGAATCCACCTTGGGCTGAGTGAACAGTTGATGACACTCCTGTGTCATCGGATACAATCAAGTCATAGTCCTGGTTACTTTAAAGGATCCTTCATGAGCATCCCAATGCTCCATGACTAAGGTGACCATATGTCCCATTTTTAGATCCCCTGTCCCGTTGTCCCCACACACAGCTTCGGGACGCCGAAATGTCCCATTTTCAGGAACAGTGTCCCGAAGCTGTGCACAGGGACAATGGGACAAGCAATCGCTTCCTGCCCTCCCTGCCACACACACACACAAAAATAAGCCTCCCTTGGCCCACCGGTGTGGTACTTTAGGCAGCAGCGTCGTGTTCATCATCGTCGCCCCCGAACCCCCGTTGACCCTCCTACCGCGAGACGACCACAAACCTCCTGGCTACAGCAGCGTCCGCAGCACTCTAAATAAGCTGCTTCGCAGACTTTTACAGCAACTGATTTCCTCTGCTGCGTCCCTGATGACATCATCAGTGACGCGGCAGAGGGAATCACGGGCAGTAGAAGACCGCGAAGCAGCGTGTTTAGAGTGCTGTGGCTGCCAATGCTGCTGGAGCCGGGAGGTTTGTCGGTCATCTCGCGGTGGGAGGGTCAGTGGGGTCGGCTGCAGGGTTGCGGTAGTGGCGGGGGGGAAGATGGAAAGATGCTGTTCAAGGGTTTTACTGTACAGGGATGGGAGGGAGGGAAGGACAGAAAAATGACGGGTTCTACTGTATGGGGGGATGGGGGTAGAAATGGAAAGATGCTGCTCAAGGGTTCTACTGCACAAGGGGATGGGAGGAAGGGAGGTAGGCAGACTGGCTTCGGGGGGTGGGACAAAGTCTGGAAGGCAGTGAGGGGGACATAGGAAGGAGGCACTGGGGGCACTAAGGACATAGGATGGGACACTAAGGACACAGGAAGGAGGCACTGGGGGCACTAAGGACATAGGATGGGACACTAAGGACACAGGAAGGAGGCACTAAGGACACAGGAAGGAGGCACTAAGGACATAGGAAGGGACACTAAGGACACAGGAAGGAGGCACTGGGGGCACTAAGGACATGACAGCTGCCCCCCCTGAATTCAAAATGGAACTATTCAATTGGTTAACAACGGCCCTTAAAAATGGAACCTTAAAGAAGGATATGGGACACATACTGATTACTCCTATCCCCAAAAATCAAAAAACCTCAATAGCTCTAACAACCAATTACAGACCCATAGCAAGCATTCCCCTTTTCACTAAGCTACAGGAAGGATTGGTCAACCTACAACTAACGGACTACATAGACAAATTTAACATTCTCAGTGAACACCAATCAGGCTTCAGAAAAGGATACAGCACAGAAACTGTCATAGCGTCCATACTAAACCAACTCTATGAACTTTTCAGCAAAGGCAAAAGCGCTCTGATTTTGCAACTAGACCTTAGCAGTGTGTTCGACCTAGACGACCACAAAATCATGCTATTTTGCCTAGACGCAATAGGAATCCCGGGAAAGGTAATGAAATGGTTCCAAGAATTCCTAACAAACAGATCCTACCGAGTAACCAGCAACGGAAATTACTCCAACACATGGGAAAACCCTTCATGGGTATCTCAAGGTTCCCCTCTATCACCCACATTATTCAACATCTACCTCGCATCCTTAGGTCACCTTCTACAAAAACTAAACCTAAAACACTACATATACGCAGACGATATAACCATCCTAATCCCCATAACTGACATCACAAATGAAACTAGAGATAAACTCTCACATACTATGATGGAAATCGAAAAATGGACCACCAGTTTCAAACTAAAACTAAACACAGAGAAAACAAAAATCTTCTTGGCAAGCCCCAACGACAAAATAACGAAAACTTCACTAAAAATAAACGACCATGAACACCCAATCTCCAAAACCATAAAAATACTGGGTATCACTCTAGATACTCACCTACCCATGACTGACCACACAAACCTACTGGTGAAGAAATGCTTTTACACGATGTGGAAGCTAAGGACTATCAAAAAATACTTTGACACAACATCCTTTAGATTACTGGTACAATTGCTGATCCTATCCACCCTAGATTACTGCAACATCGCCTACCTGGGCATCCCCAAAAAAACAGTACAAAAATTAAGATTAGTGCAAAACACTGCAGTTCGCTTGATCTTCGGACTGAAGAAAAAAGACCACATCAGCCCCTATTATAAAAAATTACACTGGTTACCAATGGAGGCGCGAATACTGTTCAAATTTGCATGCATCTGTTACAAACAAGCCTGGGGCCTAGCACCTTCCTACTTGCAAGCACACTTCACTTTACACAACCCCACACGTACAACCAGAAACAAAAGCATCTTTGCATACCCAAAGATCACAGACTGCAAATACAAATCCTTCCTAGACAGAACCTTCATGTTCCAAGCAAACAGACAGCAATCCTGGCTGGGAAACCACATAAATAAAGCCGAACAGACCTACAACACATTCCGAAAATCAATTAAAACCGCTCTATTTGACAAATTCCTTGCCTAACTAGATGACCTCCCTCAGATATTATTTCCCTTTACACCCCCAATGTATTACGTAACTTCTTTCTCTCATGTATTCCTTCACTATGCTTCCCTAATTATTATGTAACTTCTTCCTCTCACTGTGTAATTCACTGATTGTCCAGCCTTCTTTCTATGTAAACCGCCTAGAAGTCAATCTGACTATGGTGGTATAGAAAAATAAAGTTATTATTATTATTATTAATAAAATGAGACACTAAGGACATAGGAAGGAGGCCCTGAGGGCAATAAGGACATAGGAAGGAGGCCCTGGGGGCAATAAGGACATAGGAAGGAGGTCCTGAGGGCACTAAGGACATAGGATTGGACACTAAGGACATAGGAAGGAGGCACTAAGGACATAGGAAGGAGGCACTGGGGG
Organism: Geotrypetes seraphini; assembly: GCF_902459505.1. Taxonomy (NCBI): domain Eukaryota; kingdom Metazoa; phylum Chordata; class Amphibia; order Gymnophiona; family Dermophiidae; genus Geotrypetes; species Geotrypetes seraphini. The sequence goes on along the minus strand of NC_047088.1, from coordinate 102,808,152 downwards.
CACTAAGAAACATAGAAACATAGAGTATGATGACAGAAAAGGGCCAGCGGAGGGAGGGAATAGAAAGGGACAATTGTTGGGCCTGAGTACAGAAAGAAAGAAATGAAAGAAAGGACAGAAGGAAACGCAACCAGAGACTCATGTAATCACCAGACAGCAAAGGTAGGAGAAATGATTTTATTTTCAATTTAGTGATCAAAATGTGTCAGTTTTGAGAATTTATATCTGCTGTCTATATTTTGCACTATATTTGTTTATTTTTCTATAGTTACTGAGGTGACAATGCATATTTTAAAGTCATCTGCCTTGAAATCTTTGAAACCCCCAAATATAAATGATAAATTAACATTTTCTCTGTGTATAGTGTGCTTTGTAGTTTTTTAAAAAAATTTAATGGTTACCATTATGAATTAATAAGATATTATGTGTACATGAAAAATGAATGGAAGAAATTGGGGGTGGAATGGGGGCGGTGTAGGGTAGGATTGGGGTGGGGCAGGACTGACAATTAATAGATGTCCCCTTTGATGAAAAAAATAAAATGGTCATGTTATCTGTGACCAATACATTAATATCAGGGAAATATCTAATGCACTAAAATTCATATTGTCTGGTGTACTAGAAAAAACAAGGATTTCAGAAAGAGAGAAGAGGAGAGAGAGGATAAGGAGAACAGAAGAGAGAAAGATATTGTAGAATGGCACACATTAGCTTTTGCAAGAAGATGACTTTGATGGGTATTACAGAGAGCATGGAGAGAAACCAAGTAATGGAGCAATATACAGAACATACATCTCAGTAGAGATGAGTGTTCTTTGTATGTGTTCAGTTCATTCCATTTTACATACATTAAAAGTACACCCAAATTGATATAGTGCATGTAAATCTACAAATTACTGTGTGTAATGTTACTCTCTACACATAAAAAAAAACCCTTTTCTTTGTGTGTAAGAGAAATTTTATACATGAAAAATTCAGAAATGAACCAAGTCTGAAACTCGGTCATTAAGTAAAAATCCAAAAACTGGCTATAATTCATTGCACACCCCTATATCTAGTATCAAGCCCATGCCCATTACTAGAATCTACAAATGTCAAAAGTAGAGAGAAGGATATATAGAGAGACAAGCAAGATATCTAGAAACGGAGCAATATATAAAGTATACTATATTTCCCAGTATGTAACTGTTCACTTACCCAGCAGTATCTGTAAACTGTAAAACATTATCCCGAAGACACTGTTTGGCTGATTGATCACACTGTTCCATCCCACAAAATTCTCCAGCAGCCCAAAACCACGGCCCCACCTGAGAAAAGACAACAAAACTTGTAAGAATATACCTGATGGTGACGGTGAGCATGCATGGTATGAGTTGAGATGAGCAGCAGACCTTTGGAATGCTTACGTTGAATGGGAAGGGCCTGAACCTCCCTTGCAAACATCAATTGTGCTTTAAATAGGCAGAGTGCCTTAGCGTGGGTATTGGTTTTATCCAAGAGACACACTTCCGGGTGTGCCATGAGCATTTGTTATCCCACAGGAAGAACCCCTATATACTTGGCCTCTAATAGGAAGGGCACTAAAACCAATGGTGTGGGTATCTTTTTTTGGGTGCTCACTACAACATAAGGTTCTGAAGATTATCAGGGATTTGTCGGGTAGATATTTAATGATGAAAGTGGAATTGGAGGGCGACCTTTACAAATGAGTGAATGTGTATGCTCCCAATTCAGAACAGGGGGCCTTTTTTGAGGAGTTATAAGTATTGATACAATCACAAAGTGAGAGTTCTTGGGATCTTGGGAGGCAATTTTAAATTTAACAATCAATCCTTCCCTGGATAACTCAGCTCCCGTGACTGACTAGCTATGGTAAAGCTGACAGGAAAAGCTTACAGGCTTCGTATAGGGACAGTGACTTGGTGGACCCTTGGCGACACTTCTATCCATTAGCCAGGGGCTATACCCCGATGGCCTATGTCGGAGATAATCTTTCCTTCCTGTTCCACTAACTGGCGAGGGATCTTCTGTGGCCGGCTCGGCCTGCAGTCTTCTGCTTTTATTGATTGGGCTGATGATCTTTAAAAACTTCATTTTATTTTTTTACATTCTGCTTTGGTTTTTTTTGTTCTCTTGATATTGTTATTGATATTGTATATATCTTTATAACTTTGTGTATGTATCCTTGTAACCATTCTGGGCTCCTGTGGAGGATGGGCTATAAAAATGAACAAACAAATAAATAAATAAATCCATTATTCTAATGTACGATACCCTACTCTAGGATTGATGGATGGGGGGGGAGGGGTCTCTAATGAGATGATATTGAAAATCAGTGGTGTGAATATAAGAACATAAGAATTGCTGCTGCTGAGTCAGACCAATGGTTCATCGTGCCCAGCAATCCGCTCACGCGGCGGCCCTCAGGTCAAAGACCAGTGCCCCGAGTCTAGCCTTATATGCATACGTTCTGGTTCAGTGGGAATTTGTCTAACTTTGTCTTGAATCCCTGGAGGGTGTTTTCCCCTATAACAGCCTCCGGAAGAGATTTCCAGTTTTCTATCACTCTCTGGGCGAAGAAGAACTTTCTTACGTTTGTACGGAATCTATCCCCTTTTAACTTTAGAGAGTGCTCTCTCGTTCTCTCTACCTTGGAGAGGATGAACAACCTGTCTTTATCTATTAAGTCTATTCCCTTCATTATCTTGAATGTTTTGATCATGTCCCCTCTCAATCTCCTCTTTTCAAGGGAGAAGAGGCCCAGTTTCTATAATCTCTTGCTGTACAGCAACTCCTCCAGTCCCTTAACCATTTTAGTCGTTATTCTCGGGACCTTTTCGAGTAGTACCGTGTCCTTCTTCTGTATGGTGACCAGTGCTGGACACAGTATTCCAGGTGGGGGGCATACCATGGCCCGGTACAGCAGAATGATAAACCTTCTCTGATCTGTTAGTGATCCCCTTCTTAATCATTCCTAGCATTCTGTTCACCCTTTTCGCCGCCACCGCAACGGCTTCATTGACTTGTCGACCAGTACTCCCAAGTCTCTTTCCTAGGGGGTCTCTCCAAGTACTACACCAGACATCCTGTATTTGTGTATAAGATTTTTCTTACCGACATGCATCACCTTACACTTATCCACGCTAAACCTCATTTGCCATGTCGTGGCCCATTTCTCGAGAGTGTTTATGTCACATTGCAAGTCTTCGCAATCCTTCTGTGTGCTCACTACTCTGAATAACTTTGTATCATCTGCAAATTTAATCACCTCGCTCGTCGTACCAATTTCCAGGTCATTTATAAATATGTTGAAGAGCATGGGTCCAAGCACGGAACCCTGCGGCACTCCACTCGTGACGTTTTTCCATTTACCTCCACTCTCTCGTTTCCTATCCGCCAACCAGTTTTAATCCATGTGAGCATTTCACCCTCGATTCCATGGCTCACAATTTTTCGAAGTAGTCGTTCATGCAGACCTTGTCGAACACCTTCTGAAAATCCAGATATACAATATCGATCAGGTTACCCTTGTCTATCTGCCTGTTTACTCCCTTGAAGAAATGTAGCAAGTTCATCAAGCAAGATCTTCCTTTGCTGAAGCTGTGCTGGCTGGTCCTCATCAGATTGTTTCCGTCTAGGTGATCAATTATGCAGTCCTTTATCAGTGCCTCTACCATCTTTCCTGGTACCGAGGTCAGACTCACCGGTCTGTAGTTTCCCAGTTCTCCCCTCGAACCTTTCTTGAAGATCGGAGTAACATTCGCCACTTTCCAGTCTTCCGAAATCCTTCCTGATTTGATTGACAGATTGGCAATTACTTGGAGCAGTTCAGCTATAGCCCTTTTCAGTTCCTTGATTACTCTTGGATGGATGCCATCCGGTCCCGGGGACTTATCGATTTTAAGCCTATCAATCTGCCTGCATACCTCTACTAGACTGACCGTCAACCCTGTCAGTTTCCAGTCTTCGTTTCCTGCATATAGCCTGTTGGCTTCTGGTATATTGCATATATCCTCTTCGGTAAATACAGATGCAAAAAAATGTGTTTAGTTTGTCGGCAAAGGCTTTGTCCTCCTTTAGCACTCCCTTTATTCCATTGTCACCCAACGGCCCCACCACTTCCTTCGCGGGTCGTTTCCCCTTAATATATCGAAAGAACGGCTTGAAGTTTTTGCCTCCTTTGCTATATTTTCCTCGTAGTCTCTTTTGGCCCCTCTTAGTGCCTTATGGCACCTGCTTTGACATTGCTTGTGCTTTTACCAGTTTTCGTCCATTTTTGACCTTTTCCATTCTTTAAACGAAGTCTTCTTGTCTGTGATCGCTTCCTTCACCGCTACAGTGAGCCTTGCTGGTTCCTTGTTCTTTTTCCTCTTGGATCCCTTGTCAATACGCGGTATATATAGATTTTGCGCTTCAGTGACTGTGTCCTTAAAAAGAGGCCCATGCTTGCTCTAGTGATTTTACAGTGCTTATTCTCTTCTCAATCTTCTTCCCCACCATGAGTCTCATCGCTTCATAATTTCCTTTTCGGAAGTTCAGTGCCGTGGCCGTTGTTCTGGATTGATGTTTTGCCGCTGTGTCCAGGTTGAAGCGGATCATATTGTGATCACTGCTTCCCAGCATCCCTTCTACTTCTATGCCTTGCGCCGGTCCTCGTAGTCCATTTATAATTAAGTCCAGAATTGCATTTCCTCTTACATTTTCCTTAATGAGGTGTTCCAGGAAGCAATTGCCTACAGCATCCAGGAACTTGGTCTCTCTACTGCAGCCAGAGGTGCCTAGCTTCCAGTCTATCCCCAGATAATTGAAGTCGCCCAAGATAACTGCGTTGCCTCCCTTGCAGTTGCGTTTAATCTTGTCTGTCATTTCTCCATCGGACTGCCCTGGGAATCGGTGGTAAATGCCAATCTTCATTTCCATTCCATTTATTCCTGGAATTTTGGCCCATACAGACTCTACCTTATTTTTCATTTCCGGCGTGTTCTCTCCGGTAGACTCAATTCCATCTTTGATGTATAGGGCAATACCCTCACCTTTTTGACCTACTCTGACTCTGCAGTATAGCTTGTATCCCTGTAGCACATGTCCCAATCGTTTTCCTCATTCCACCATGTTTCCGTGATGCCGATGATGTGCCATAGCTTCCAATTCCCCCATCTTATCCTTAGGCTCATTGCGTTTGTATACATACACTTGAGTTTGCAGCCTGTTACTTTCTTGCATTTCCTTCCCTCTTATGTCCCTTTTGATCTGTCAGGATTTCTGTCTTGCCTATGATCCGGTGAGTCTTCCCCGCTATCTTCCTGCACGGTATCCTCTGGGTATACCGTTTCCCGAACCATCGACTCTTGATCGACTGTTGGCTTTCCCCGTCTTCCTAGTTTAAAAACTTCTCAATTTCTCTCTAGATGTTGCTTACAACTAGTCTTGTTCCATCTCCGCTGAGGTGGAATCCATCCTTCCTGTATAGCTTGCTCTTCCCCCAGAACGTCGTCCAGCTGCGCATGAAGTGAAATCCTTCTTCCTCACACCAGCGCCTCATCCATGCGTTGACTGCTTGCAGCTCCATCTGCCTCTTCTTGTCGGTCCTGGGTACCGGCAGGATCTCTGTGAATGCTACCCTCAGCATTCTGGTCTTCAGTTTCCCTCATAGCATCCAGAACTGGTTCTTCAGCCCTTCACTGCTGTAGTTCCTGTTACTCACGTTGTTTGTCCCCATGTGGATCACCACCGCCGTATCTTCCTCTTCCACGCTGTCGATGATCCTGTTGCTGAGGCTCACTTTATTTTCTATATTGGCTCCGGGTAGGCAGGTCACCAGCCGATCCTATCTTCCTCCTGCTATGTGGCTGTTGACTTGTCTGATAATGGAGTCCCCTATGATGATTGCTGTCCTCTCTATCTTCTCTTGTCTTTCCAGCCGCAGGTCCGTGACCTCTGCGAACTTCCATCTTCCCTCATCCTGGCGTTGGCTTGCACTGGACTTGTCTTCCTGTGAGTTCCCTCTGCTGCTTCCAGGTCTTGCTGCTGTGTCTCCCATTTCTTCATTGTGGTTGTCCTCCAGGTGGTCCTTACTCACTGTAGGTGTATCTTGGCAGTTCCACTGTTGCTGGTGATTCTCCAAGGCCTCCCTGTATGCCTCCTCGATAAACTTCTCTAACTCCCGGACTTCTTCCACAATGGTTTCCTCCGCCTTGAAGTTTTCTGCCTCTCTGTCTTCCTCCTCCACTGCTCGAAGTGCTTCTAGTTCCAGTATTCTGCCTTGCAGGAGTCTGACTTGTTTCTTCAGGCCCTCCAGTTCCTCGCACCGAGTGCATAGATAAGACCGCCTCCCAGAGGGGAGGTAGTCATACATATGGTAAACGGTGAAGAAAACAGGGTAGCTCAACATCCTGCTTCTGTCTGCTGCTTCCATTGCTGTCCTCTCGCCAGTCTGCTGTCTGAAGTGGCTTCTATCTGTTTCCTTATGTAGCGTCCTTGGTGTTACTGTGGGGTCCCTCTCCTGATTTTAAACTTGCTACCCTTGCTTACTTGTATGTCCTCTGTATCTGCTGTGGTTGTCCTCTGTGTCTGTTGTGGTTGTCCTCTGCTCTTCTTTGCAGTGATTCGTCCCTTCGCAAAGGCGCTTTTGCTAAGGCAAGCGCCTTTAACGCTCAACTTTGACGCGTGCCAAATGGTTGAGAGCCGTTGGCCCCTCCCCTTTTAAGGAGGAGCTCCAGTGGATGACATCGCGGGTGGGTGGGCAGAGCTACCTCTCGCCGATGCCCCTTGCTCTCTCCTGCCTCTTCTTCTCCTCTCCTGTGCTTCTTCTACTTCTCCTTTCCTACCCAAGCCTGATTAACTCAGCTCCGTTGGCCCTTCCCCTTTTAAGGAGGAGCTCTGGTGGATGATGTCGGGGTGGGCGGAGCTACCTCTCGCTGATGCCCCTTGCTCTCTCCTGCCTCTTCTTCCCCTCTCCTGCGCTTTTCTCTCCTTCTGTTTCTCCTTTCCTGCTTGCCTGCCCAAGCCTGATTAACTCAGCTCAATTGGCACCTCCCCTTTTAAGGAGGAGTTCCAGTGGATGATGTCGGGGGTGGGTGGGTGGAGCTACCTCTTGCCAATGCCCCTTGCTCTCTCCTGCCTCTTCTTCTCCTCTCCTGTTCTCTCCTGCGCTTTTCTATCCTTCTGCTTCTCCTTTCCTGCTTGCCTGCCCAAGCTTGATTAACTCAGCTCCGTTGGCACCTCCTCCTTTCCTGCTTTTCTAAGCCTTTCTCCCGCTTACTACTCCCCAAGTCTCAAAAAGGTTCTAAACCAATCCAAAAAAGCTCTCATCTCAAGCAAATTTATGCAAATTATATAGGCAGTTCACAGGTAGCTGAGAAAACTATCTTTAATGCAGATCCTCTGCAATCTTCCTCTCAGAACAAGATTGACTGAGAGATAGGTACTAGGCCAGCACTCCACCCCTCAAGGGTCACCTGTAGAATCTGATCTCTTAAGAAAGTCCTGAAGTTGGTCGGATCACTCTCCTGTATGGTTGGACCTCGATACTAGGCAGAAGCCTCAAGGTCAGAGATTTTGGAGACTGAATGACAGTATTCTCTTAGATCCCAGAAATGTGCAGCAGCTGGAAGCTAATTTGAAAGGCTATATCCAGCTCAATTCCACCACTGATGTCTCACCTACTCTGTTTCCCCCAAAATAAGACCTACCCTGAAAATAAGCCCTAGCATGAATTTCGGGTTAAGTCCTAATATAAGCCCTACCCCAAAAATAAGCCCTAGTTAAGATCCCTCCCTCCCATCCCTTTGTCCACCAGAACACCACAGATTGCCTTACAAACCTCCGAAACCTCAAAACTGGTGGCAGCGCTCTGAACAGGCTGCTTTGCGGCCTTCCCCGCCGGAGCCTTCCCTTTGCCGTGTCACTGATGATGTCGGTGGTATTCTGGTGCACAAAAAGGATGGGATGGAGGGATAGGTATAACACGGTGGGAGGGTTGGTGGTGTTCAGGTGCACAAAAGGATGGTAGCGATAGGTATAACATGGCAAATGTCAAGGTTAGATACCGTGTTTCCCCGAAAATAAGATATTCCCCAAAAATAAGCCCTAGTGCATTTTTTGGGGCACAAATCCATATAAGACCCTGTCTTATTTTCGGGGAAACACGGTAGTACTTTCTGGGAAGGGTTGAAAGTAGTAATGAGGGGGAGGATTATTTCCCTTGTGGCCTTTTGGAGAAGGGAACGCCAAAGAAACAAGACACCCTTCGCCAATAGTTAATATATCTAGAACGCAGACATAAAACAGGATATGGGGGAATAAGATTCTTCACCAATTGAAGCAGGTATGAGGGGAGTTGCAGGAGCTGGAACTTGAAGTCTGCAGATGGTGCATCAGAGATTCTTTGAACCGGGAAATAGAAAGGGCGACTTTTAACCCATAAGCTGAAACAGAGGTGGGATTTGTCATACACAATCAGGGTGCATTGGTGCAGTTCTTACTCAATACTTTAAGTAGCTCTATACTCCACAGATGGAGCCTTCTGAGGCGGAGGTAACAGCTTACCTGGACTCGGTGACCTTACCCTGTCTCACGGAAGAGGAAGCATTGGGACTTTCTAAACCAATAGAGGAAACTGAAACATTGTGGGCCATTAAAAGTCTCTCCTCAGGAAAGGCTCAGGTCTTGATGGCTACATGGCTGAATTCTATATATGCTTTAGGAGTCTCTTGGTGAAACCTCTCACGGAACTGTTCAATAGCTTTTAGGTGAGGGACTAGTTACTTTATACTTGACGCTTGGCAGGTGTCACATTATTGCCTAAACCAGAAAAGGAACCAGAACAATGTGGATCTTACCACCCTATTTCCCTTTTAGACACAAACTATAAGCTTTATTTTTTTTTCCCCATTTTATTCAAATTTTGGAAATAATGGATACACCAACGCAACAATAGTGGAACTATATGTACAAAAACAGCATACATGATATTATTGCTTACAATGCTAGCCAAAACAAACCCTCCCCCCTCCCCCCCTGCAGAACCCCCAACCCCCACCCTCCAGGATCATGGGAATGTGAGGAGAGCAGAATTGCCGCTCAAGGTCAACCAGCTAAGATTTGACCACATGTTGAAGGGATCAAAGTATTAAGAAAGAGCTGCCAAATAGTAAGCAACACTCATCCCCGTCAGGAGTCCCAGTCGGACACACCCATACTCTCCATCATCAATAAATACAACATTCTAGAATGCCAATGGAAATAAGTACGGCCCGAAGATCCAATCCAATTGAAAAGAATAACTTTAAGGCTAGACAGCCATGGCCTGTCTAAGGAATCCTTTAATCCCCTAGGTATAGGATGTTACAAATCAAAAAAGACAAAACAAACTATAGCAGTTGCAGTGCCATCAGGTCTGCCACAAGCGCCCACTTGTGATAAAACAGAAGACCAGAACAATCTAACCAGGGCCGTCCCAAAACATATGGGACAAAGATGCCCCTAGGGAAGGGGTGGGCAATTATGGTCCTCGAGGGCCGGAATCCAGTCGGGTTTTTAGGATTTCCCCAATGAATATGCATTGAAAACAGTGCATGCAAATAGATTTCATGCATATTCATTGGGGAAATCCTGAAAAACCGACTGGATTCTGGCCCTTGAGGATCGGAGTTGCCCACCTCTGCCTTAAGAGTATGTGCATTTCAGGCAAGCACCTGTGGGGAAAAATGTCAAATCTTTTTTTTATTTATCTCTGGAAAAGAAAGTGATTTAATTTCAGGTAAACAACAAAAATTTTCCTTGATTTACTCATGAAAAAAAAAGATATCCACAAAAATGTGTATTCTAACTGAGGAATAAATTAGGTCACCCTACACCCTAATAGCTATTGTTACCTCCTTTGGCTGAAATAACTGCAGTGAGAAGTCTCATCTGGTGGATGCTGCATCACAGCTGCCTTTAAAATAATAGCGACCCTGCGTGATATTACGAAGCGGAAGTGTGAGGCGCTGGTTGGTGGTGGAGCTGCAGAACTGGTGGTACCAGTGCAGGAGTTGACATCATCGGTAGCTGGCCATGGCAGCGCAGAAAATCAACGAGGCGCTGGGGAAGTCCGGAGCTGCAGGGCTGGCGTTAGGAGGGGTGTGTGAACAGGGCAGCTAAGCATGCCGGTCCTGAGTTGCCTTCAACACTGCTGACATTTTTATTACAGGAGAATGCCGGCTGCAGCAGTGCCTCTGAAACGCAGCCTGTGGCCTCCCTCCCCGCGTTCCTTGTGCTGTTTTCCGCCCCAATGACATGACTTCCTTTTTCAGCCTGGACAGACTGCGGCACAAGGAAAGTGGTGAGGAAGGCTGCGGGCTGCATTTCACAGTCGTTGCTGCAGCCAGCATTCCCCTGTAACAAAAATGCAAACAGAGGTGAAGGGGGAGGACATGCCAGGCCAGGAAGCCCCCAAGACTGTTGTTTTTTTAAAAAATAGAATGGGGGATGGGTTTCAAAGACGTGTCAGATGGGGAATGAAGGGGGAAGGACATATATGGCCAAAAACATGGGGGAACTAGTGATGGTCTGGAGTAGTGCTGCCCGATTCACGATTCGAATCGATTTAAAATAACAAAAAAATCGGCTTCCCAATTTGGCTGACCCTCCCCATCACCCCCTAAAGCAGGAGCGTCTGCGCTGCTCTTGTTGGCCGGCCGCTGCCACACCTGCTTTAGACAGCGAGGGGGGAGGGTCAGTCGCGAAGTGCTGCTGTCCAGTTCCCCCCCGGCATCCGGTTACCCCCCCCCCCCCCGGCGTCTGGCTTCCCCGCACCCGTTTACCTTTGAAGAGTAGCCTGCACAGAAGATCGCAGCGTTAGCGATGTCTGCAAATAGCTTCGGAGCTGTGTCCTCTGCTGCGGTCTCCATGATAGACTCATGTTGCCTTCACAATCTACTGGGCCGATCAGCCTTCTTCTTCCCGACATCAATTCTGCCGTCGGAGAGGAAGTTCTAGGCATGCCAATCGCTGCCTGGCTGGCCCTGAACTTCCTCTCCGATGGTAGAATTGACGTTGGGGAGAGGAATGCTAGTCGGCCCGACACTTCTGCAAGGAGAGCTTTGGGCGGCGGTGACTTGGGGGCCTGTACCCCGATGGCGGTGGCAGTGGCTTGGGGGAGGGCAAGGAGAAAGAATAGGGGGCAGGCAGGGAGATAGAAGGAAAGAAGGGAAACGGAAAGAAAGGGGGCATGAAGAGAGAAAAAAAGAAAGGGAGGCAGGGAGAAAGGGCAGGGAGAGAGGAAGAAAAAGTTGGGGGAGAGAATGAGGTCTGGAGGAGAGGAAGCATATAGGAGGCTGAAAGAAGGGAAGAAATATTGGAAGCACAGTCAGAAGAAGAAAGTGCAACCAGAGACTCATGAAATCACCAGACAACAAAGGTAGGAAAAATTATTTTATTTTCAATTTAGTGATCAAAATCTGTCCGTTTTGAGAATTTTTATCTGCTGTCTATATTTTGCACTAAGGCCCCCTTTTACTAAACTGCAATAGCGGTTTTTAGCACAGGTAGCCTATGAGCGTGGAGAGTAGCGCGAGGCATTCAGCGCAGCTCCCTGTGTTAAAAACTGCTATTGCGGTTTAGTAAAAAGGGAGGGGGGTATATTTGTCTATTTTTGTATGGTTGTTACTGAGGTGACAGTGCATAGAGTCATCTGCCTTGACCTCTTTGAAAAAAACCCAGAATATAAATGATAATTAACATTTTCTCTGCGTACAGTATGCTTTGTGTTTTTTTTAAAATTTTATTGTTGGTAGATCATTTTGACTTGGTCATTTTAAAAGTAGCTCGCAAGCCCAAAAAGTGTGGGCACCCCTCTTATAGAGGGACTCACAGCAAGAGGAGAAGGCTTTTAACGGGACTAGCATTGCAGGAGACTCATGCGCACCTGACAGAATGGAAAAAAAAATGTCCATAGTCCACACGTTTATAACAGAGTCAGAAAACAGTCAATTTTTAAAATTTATTGAGGATCCGGGGTAATCCAGAGGATCCCGAAAATCCATGTTTTACCTTTTGCCGCTGCCCCCCCCCCTCCCCTCCCCTCCCCTCCCAATCAGTATACAGTATTACCTTTTGCTGCCCCTTCCCCTTCTCACCTGGAGGTGAAGACTTTGGAGCAGCTAATGGAGGAGCTGATATCGCACAAAGCCTTGTAGTTAGCATCACTCTCCTTAGATGTCTCCACGTGGTAGGCATAAACGGAAAGCACAATACCTACTGTGCAGATAAAGAGCCTCAGTTTCCTCTCCCAACCTGGCACCTTCATCTTTTGGCAAAGGAGCTACGCCGCTAAACATCGCAAACTCAATCACTTCTGAAACAAGCTGACGTGGTAGGTAACACTAGGCCACTGCGGATTGGGTAGATTTCTGCCAATAAATCTTACGCAGGATTCCTATTGGTGACTTTAGGGGGAAGTCTGGATATGAGGCTTCTGGAAATGGTAGTCGTTCGTAGGATGAGTAATCACAAAACTGCAAACGTCCTAGATTCCTAGAATATGTAAAAAGACAAAAAAAGTGCTTGAGCAACCCCAGCACTGATCAAACGTCTTCACTACGTCCAAGGAGGAATGTTTGGGTTGAATTTAGTTGGCGCTTAAGATCGGTTGTAACTTGTACTACATTGTAGAGTTATAGAGATCATATTAGTCCTAAAGAAAATAGGTTTCTTTACAAATTCATTAAAAGTGATACTTTTAAGAATTAGCTAAGGGTAATAATGTGAGCGAACTTGTTGACCATGCAAGTAGTAAAATCACATTTAAAGAAAGGAGTTGTGTCCAAAGTTTCACGTTTCTTATAAAGATTCAAAAAAGGGTGCGGGGGCATTACTTATATCAAAGCTGCTGGGTTGAAAAGAACAAGAAAGAAAAACGAGTTTAAACCCTCGTATAATGAACCACAATTTAATGATGCACACTGATGTGCTACCATTTTTTTTTTTTTAATTAAATAAAAGGGTTCTTACCTATTCTTCACTTTATGGGGTAATGTTTTATAGGTCAAAGTACTTCCATAAACTCATCTCCAGCACATAGCTGATATTTTATTTGCACGCTTATCATTCAGCTGTCATACCCAGCCTGTGCTGACCTTTGGTGGTTATTGCTGGGTTTGCAATGCAATGAATGACCAGTAGGGCATAGTCTGAGATCACAAAAACTGTTGTGATTTCTTTAATTCCTATGACCGGTTCAGCTGGTTCTTCCAGGTTCAGAGGATCAAGAGAATTAAATAAATCCCTAATCTATAATTAGAGAACTACATGGAAATAGAAAACTACAGTCTGAAATTTTCCATTTGTCAGAGATGAATGGGTCTGCCTGTGTTTCTCAATCCCTACTAGAACAAAGCCTCTGGGTTTGTTACAATGTACTAGGTGCCATTTCCTCTGAGAAAAAAAATAAATAAATTGCAGTTATTCCTGGATTCTATATATAGCAATTAAAGTTGTGTGCACAAATTTGGCAATGCAACCAAATTGCATGCGCAGCTTAATTGTTTAATAAGCCAGATGCCACTAACAAGCAATTATCCACAAATTAGAAATTACGTGCACAATGAAGTATTCTACATGCAGATCTCAAAATGGGACATGGCAATGGAAAGGGCATGGATGGATCGTAGATGTTCCTAAAAATTATGCAAAGTGTTATATAATATGCCTGATCTGCGCAGAATTAAGTGCAGGCATATATACCAGGTTTTAGTTGGGGTAAATGGTTGCACCTAAATTTTAGTTTCAGGGCCAGCAACCATGCATAGTCTATAAACTACAGCTAAGGTTTATAGAATAGCACTAAAGCCCATATTTAGGGTTACCAGATGTCTGGATTACACTTTGTCCGGGTTTTGAAAACTTCCTCGAAATCACATTGAGCAGGAGGGCATTTGTGCATGCGCTTGCGCATGACATCATTGCATTGCATCTGTGCATGCACAGATGCCTTCCTGCCTGAGGGCAGGCAGCAGGGGTGGGGCTGGGGTGGGATTGGGGGTGGGGCTGGGGCTGGGGTGTAATGGGGCTAGGCTGGGTGGAACTGGGCGGGCAAATCTAGGGGTCCAGATTCTGGCACCTAACTTAAGCAGCAAAGCCATTTAAAAGCCTCCTCAAAATTATTTAAAACAAAAAAATGTAGGCACCTAGAAGCACTTACAAACCAGATGCCTAGATTGTTTATGGCAGTACCTATGGACACCTAAAGCCAAAGTAGGTGTGGCTGATGCCGGAAACAACCTTAGGTACCACCATAAATGTGATTCATGTCAAACATAGGCGCCGGAAATGTAGGCCTCAAAAAACCCTGACCTACATTTCCGGCGTCTATGTTTGAGGTAGCTGCGATTCTACAATGGTGCTAATGCATGACTAATATGCAATCAGCAACCGTCTTTTAGGTGGCAACCGATATCAGCACCATTTGTAGAATCTGGCCCTAAGTGTTTTTATTCTACGCCAATTCTTCCAGTGCCCTATATAGAATTTAGTCCTTGATGTGTAAACATAGCATAGTCAAACTTAGCATACTATGCCATACATATTTTGATTGTAATTTGAATATTTTTACTGCTGTCTATTGCTTATGTTTGACTTATTCTTGCTGTACACGACCTTGAGTGAATTCTTCAAAAAGGCGGTAAATAAATCCTAATAATTAATTAATCTTTTACTAAAGATTAGCATGTACTAAATACTGGGCATCCTATTTTATACCTATGGACCATGTGGTATTTAGCACATGCTAATGTTCATTAGCACATTCTAGGCTTTAGTAAAAGGGCTCCTAATCCTTTTGGGGTGTGCTAATCATGATGTTTTCAGTAATGCGGCAGAGTGAAATCCCCGATGGACAAGGCCAAGCAGCCTATTTAGAGTGCTGCTGGCCCGACGCTGCTTCGGTTGAAAGTAGGGCTCACTCGCGGTCAGCAGGGATTTGGCTGCGCAGGGGATGGGGGGCAGGTTGAAGAGTTGCCGGCGAATCCCGAGACTAGGGCTTATTTTCGGGGAAACAAGGTATCAGTCAATATCCAAAATGAGCCTTCGGTCTTAAGAAAAGCGATATGGTAGTTATAAAATCATGGAAAATTTACTCCTCTTATCCTTTGGTAATTTTAGCTAGTGAAGAGTGATTCGAGGTTGCTTATTAATCCACAGAAATTTTCTCAGTACCTATTCCAGGATCTCAGTACTATTCAATGAGGATCCTGGAAATCCTGGTTTTACCTTCTTCCTATATAACCTATGCTGGCCCCCAGTCTGCTCTTAACTATGCTTCCAAGTCTATGCATACGTTTATACATAAAATTATTGTGTAGAACTGTGAACTAAAAAAAAACAAAACCAAATTCGAATAAAATAACTCATGGTGCATTTAAAATTTACGGCTTTGGTGGGAGAAATCACATTTAAATAGCACTGGGGTGGGGGGTGGGGGTGGTGGTAGTCACTCAGCTCCGTCTTATCTGCCCGATCACCTCAACATTTCTTATGGTTAAACCCCTTATCTCCTTTTCTTAAAGGGCTGATAGTGTTCTTCCACTGGTTATGCACCTTCCTGGTGATTTTCAGCAGCGCTGGCGGTCTGGTTTCCTTGGTATGCCGATTAAAACCCTGAGGCTTTGCAAAGAAGAAACAGCCGCATCTTGTGCAAAGATGGTGACCACTCAGACTGAGGAACCCCCCCGCGGCCTCTTCCGAGGACATCCTGCAAGTTTCCATGCGGACAATGTCGCAGCTCCTCAGCGACAAATTAGCCAAACTTTTTACCTCCATAGAAGAGGTAAAAACTGCATTGGCGGGCAAGCAGTTCAACTACAGCACCTAGAAGAGAGAGTATCCGTGCAGGAAGATCGTGATGTAGTGTTGGATGGGCGGCTCCGGGCGGTGGAGGAGCAGGTCAAAACCCTGATGGACTGGGTAGAGGACCACGAAAATCAGAGCCGCCAGAAGAACATCAGAATCGTTGGTCTGCTGGAGAGCGTAGCGGATGATGCCCTGCTTCAAATAGCTGAGACTTGGCTGCCGCAGGCTCTGGAACTTCTGGTGAGCGCAGGACCAGTGGTCATGGAATGCATCCATCAAGTAGGGGCGCACCGGGAGCGGGAAGATAAAGCCAAGCAGAGAGCGGTCCTGGCTCGTTTTCACAACTATGCTGTTAAAGCGAAACTTTTGGATTTATTTAAAAAGACCCGCTCCTTGGAGCATTCTCGAGCCTGCATCCTATTATTTCAGGACTTTTCCCAATGGGTGGATCATGACTCCGTGGTGCTCCTAGCTTTTTTCTAAGGGAATAAAATTTGCTTTCCAATATCCTGCCAAGGTGCGTATCATGCACAACAATCGAACCATTACGGTGACCAAGCCTGAGGTACACTGGTTCCTGGAGAGCCTCCCGCAGAATCAGTGAAGCAGAGGGGCCTGCTGAACATCTGAGCAGCGGAGTAGGGTGCTGCGTCTACACCTGCCTTTTGAACTGTTTCATACCAGGAGACCTTGGTTTTAGTTGCTCTGTTATTGTGTATCTCGCCAGGCCTTTCTGAAACACTATACTGTTTTTTTGAGGGAGACAGCCTGTTAATATTGGACTCCCTTCCTTGGGGGGTGTACGGCTGCAGCGTTCCATTTGGTTTATCCTACGCCTGTGACTATGTTCTCTTCGCGCTGGCTGAGCCTGGACAATTTTCCACACCTAGAGTTTTTTTGGTTTTTTGGGGGGAAGATCCCCTACTTGGTGCGTCTGGCCTAGCCCCAGTGGCCTGCGACAGCGGGCTTGTACACCTGATGCGGACGGGGAGTCTTGTTTATGTGAGCTTCTCTCTCACTGTGGAGTGAATGGTGTCTCCTGGACATCAAGGAGCCCATATTGTGCTTGTTGTCTGAGCCGTCTGCCATATGTATGACTACCTCCCCTCTGGGAGGCGGTCTTATGTATGCGCTCGATGCGGAGAATTGGAGAGCCAGAAGAAGCTAGTCCGACTCCTGGAGGGCAGAATACTGGAACTGGAGGCACTTTGAGCAGTGGAAGAGGAAGACAGAGATGCAAAGAACATCAAGACAGAGGACACCATCGAGGAAGAAATCCGGGAGCTGGAGAACTTCATAGAAGAGGCATACAGGGAGGCCGTGGAAAAAACACCAGCAACAGTAGAACTGCTGGGATACACCTACAGAGAATGTGGACCACCAGACAGACAGTCACCAGGAGAAAATGGGTGACACAGCAGCATGATCTGGAAACAGTGGAGGGAACCCACAAGAAGACAAATGCTAGGATGAGAGGAAATGGATGGAAATGAAGGACATGGACCTACGGCTGGAGAGATGGACATACACCAAGGACACGGACCTGCAGCTGGAGAATCAAGAGAAGATGGAGAGGACAGCAATTGTCGTGGGGGACTCCATCATCAGACAAGTTGACAGCCACATAGCCAGAGGAAGACTGGATCGGCTGGTGACCTGCCTATTGGGAGCCAAGGTAGAACACATAGTGAGCCGCATTAGCAGGATCATCAGCAGTGTGGAGGAAGAAGATACGGCGGTAGTGATCCATGTGGGGTCGAACAACGTGGGTAACAGAAACTACAGCAGAGAAGTACTGAAGGACCAATTCCAGATGCTAGGAAGGAAGCTGAAGTCCAGAACGCAGAGGATAGCATTCTCAGAGATCCTGCCGGTACCCAGGTCAGACGAGAAAAGACAGATGGAGCTGCAAGCAGTCAGCGCGTGGATGCAGCGCTGGTGTGAGGAAGGATTCCACTTTCTGTGCAACTGGATGATGTTCTGGGGGAAGAGCAAGCTATTCAGGAAGGATGGACTCCACCTCAGCAGAGATGGAACGAGGCTACTTGCAAGCAACATCAAGAGAGAAGTTGAAAAGCTTTTAAACTAGGAAAAAGGGGAAAGCCAACAGTCGTCCGAGAGAGAGAATCAATGGTTCAGGAACCAGTATACCCGGATGATACCGTACAGGAAGATAGAGGGGAAGACTCACCGGATCGCAGGCAAAACAGACCGATAGGGACACAAGAGGGAAGGACATGTATCAAGGGAACAGGCTGCAAACTCATAAGAACATAAGAAATGCCGCTGCTGGGTCAGACCAGTGGTCCATCCTGCCCAGCAGTCCGCTCACGCGGTGGCCCTCAGGTCAAAGACCAGTGCTCTAAATGAGTCCAGCCTCACCTGCATACGTTCCAGTTTAGCAGGAACTTGTCCAACTTTGTCTTGAAACCCTGGAGGGTATTTTCCCCTTTAACAGACTCCGGAAGAGTGTTCCAGCTTTCCACCACTCTCTGGGTGAAGAAGAATTTCCTTACGTTTGTACGGAATCTATCCCCTTTCAACTTTAGAGCGTGTCCTCTTGTTCTCCCTACCTTGGAGAGGATGAACAGTCTGTATTTCTCTACTAAGTCTATTCCCTTCAGTATTTTGAATGTTTCGATCAAGTCCCCTCTCAATCTCCTCTTTTCAAGGGAGAAGAGGCCCAGTTTTTCCAATCTCTCCTGTATGGCAACTCCTCCAGCCCCTTAACCATTTTAGTCGCTCTTCTCTGGACCCTTTCGAGTAGTATCTTGTCCTTCTTCATGTGCGGCGACCAGTGCTGTACACAGTATTCCAGGTGAGATCGCACCATGGCCCGGTACAGTGGCATGATGACCCTCTCCGATCTGTTCGTGATACCCTTCTTAATCATTCCTAGTATTCTGTTTGCCCTTTTTACCACCGCCGCGCATTGTGCAGATGGCTTCATTGACTTGTTGATGGGAGGTCTCTCCAAGTACCGCCACGGACATCCTGTATTCGTGTATGAGGTTTTTGTTCCCGACATGCATCACTTTACACTTATCCATGCTGAACCTCATTTGCCATGTCGATGCCCATTTCTCAAGCTTGATTATGTCACGTTGCAGATCTACACAATCCCACTGTGTCTTCACTACTCTGAATAACTTTGTATCGTCCGCAAATTTAATCACCTCACTCGTCATACCAATGTCCAGATCGTTTATAAAGATGTTGAAGAGCACGGGTCCAAGCACCGAGCCCTGCGGCATCCCATTGGTGACACTCTTCCAGTCTGAGTATGTACACGAACGCAAGGAGCCTTAGAAATAAGATGGGTGAATTAGAAGCTGTGGCACAAAAGGACATCATCGCCATCATGGAAACATGGTGGACTGAGGAAAATGTCTGGGACACAGTGCTAAAGGGATACAAACTATACCGCAGAGACAGAGTGACTCAAAAAGGAGGAGGCATTGCCATATACGTCAAAGAGAGAATTGAATCTACTGGAGAGAACATGCCACAACAGACAGATAAGTTAGAGTCTCTATGGGTCAAATTCCAGGAATAAATGGACTGGAAATAAGGATTGGCATTTACTATCGACCCCCAGGGCAGTCCGAGGAAATTGATGGAGAAGTGACGGATGAGATTAAACGCAACTGCAAGGGAGGCAACGCAGTTATCATGGGCGACTTCAACTATCTGGGGATAGACTGGAATCTAGGCACCTCCAGCTGTGCTAGAGAGACCAAGTTCTTGGATGCTGTAGGCGATTGCTTCCTGGAACAACTTGTCAAGGAAAATACAAGAGGAAACTCAATTCTTGACTTAATTCTAAATGGACTGCGAGGGCTGGCACAAGGTGTAGAAGTAGAAGGGACGCTGGGAAACAGCGATCACAATATGATCCGCTTCGACCTGGACGCAGGGGCGAAACATCGGTCCAGCACCACGGCCACGGCACTGAACTTCCGAAAAGGGAATTACGAAGGGATGAGACGCATGGTGGGGAAGAAGATTATGAAGAGGATGAACAATGTAAAACCGAGGCGCAAAATCTATATATACCGCGTGTCAACAAGGGATCAAAGAAGAAAAAGAACAAAGAACTGGCATGGCTCATTGTAGAGGTAAAGGAAGCGATCAGAGACAAAAAAAACTTTGTTTAAGGAATGGAAAAGGTCAAAAACTGATGAAAACTGGAATAAGCACAAACATCAACGCAGGCGCCATAAGGCGGTAAGAGGGGCTACGAGGAAAAAATAGCCAAGGAGGCGAAAAACTTTAAGCCGTTCTTTCGATATATTAAAGGGAAATGACCTGCGAAGGAAGGGTGGGACCATTGGATGACCAAGGAATAAAGGGAGCATTAAAGGAGGACAAAGCAATCGCCGATAGACTGAACACATTTTTTTCGTCTGTATTTACCAAAGAGAATATACGCAGCATACTGGAACTCAGGCTATATGCTGGAAGCGATAATGGGAAACTGACAGGGTTAATGGTCAGTCGAAAAGAGGTATGCAGTCAGATTGATAGGCTTAAGAGCAATAAATCCCCGGGACCGGATGGTATCCATCCGAGGGTCATCAAGGAACTGAAAGGGACTATAGCTGAACTCGGATGGATACCATCCGGTCCCGGGGATTTATTGCTCTTAAGCCTATCAATCTGACTGCATACCTCTTCTCGACTGACCATTAACCCTGTCAGTTTCCCATTATCGCTTCCAGCATATAGCCTGAGTTCCAGTATGCTGCATATATTCTCTTTGGTAAATATAGACGAAAAAAATGTGTTCAGTCTATCGGCGATTGCTTTGTCCTCCTTTAATGCTCCCTTTATTCCTTGGTCATCCAATGGTCCCACCCTTCTGTCGATCAAATCGGGAAAGATTCCGGAGGACTGGAAGGTGGCGAATGTTACGCCGATCTTCAAAAAAGGTTCGAGGGGAGACCCGGGAAACTACAGACCAGGTAGGGCTGGTCTCAGTTAGGGTGCTGGTCTTTGATCAGATGGCACGATGGTCCCAGCAGCAGCAATTCTTATATTCTTCTCTTTTATTTATTATTGTGGGGTTTATTACTGTTCTTGTTGATGAGACTGTATTGAGGTGGTTGGGGGTGACGGGGGTATGAGTGTGTCAAATGGGGGTGGTTTCAATGTTTTGGCTGTTAGTGTGTGGGGGGGTTTGACTGTTGGGTAGTGTATGTCAGGCTGGGATGAGCTGAAGGTGATGATGGGGGGAGGGGGAGTGGGAAGGTTTACGTGGTTTAAGTTAAGGGGAAGGGGGTTAATCTGCTGGCTGAGTTAGAGGGCAGAACAGGGCAATCAAGCCATTGCAACATCACTGATGAGGTTGGCTCTTTTTAGGGGGAAGAGGATACAGATGGGGTAATCAAGCAGGCAAACTTCTCGAGCACCTTATTAAACCTAAATCTTCCAAGCAATTTATTTTACAGCTGAAATCCCCTTCGGGCACGCCCTTGACGGGCTCGTCGGCCATCCAGGCACTCTTTCTGGAGTTCTACCAATCTTTATATGATGCAGGAAGTTGCAATGTGG
Organism: Geotrypetes seraphini; assembly: GCF_902459505.1. Classification (NCBI taxonomy): domain Eukaryota; kingdom Metazoa; phylum Chordata; class Amphibia; order Gymnophiona; family Dermophiidae; genus Geotrypetes; species Geotrypetes seraphini. The sequence goes on along the minus strand of NC_047088.1, from coordinate 102,786,771 downwards.
AAGCGTGGAGCCAGTTTTTTTCAGAATATCGCTCTCTTCGCTGACCTCTGCGCAGATGGAGGTGCTGAACAGACCAGTACAGGGTCTGGAGATACAAAGAGCGCTGAAGAGACTTAAACTCACAAAGGCACCTAGTCTGGACGGACTGGGCCCAGAATTCTATAAGATTCTGGGGATCCACATGATTGGTCCGTTTCGTGATTTGTGTGAGGCTTTGTGAACTCCAGCTATGGACATGGGTCGCTTAATTCATGCCACGATAGTGGTTCTCCCTAAGCCTGATCACGATCATGAGCTGGTGGGGTCCTATCGTCCCATCTCCCTGTTAAATCTGGATATCAAACTTTTTGCTAGTATACTCGCCATTCGACTGGGGGATGTTCTCCCTTCCCTGATTCATCCTATCAAACTGGGTTTGCCCCCTGATGCTTTGTCTCTACAAACGTACTTTGGGTGCTGCAGACGAGGGGGAGGTTCTGGGAGATGCCATCATTACAAGCTTAGATGCTGAGAAAGCATTTGATAAGATACTGTGGGATCACCTGCTGGCTCCTACTGCAGGTCATGGGCACATTCTTAGCTGGTGTTTGCTCTCTGTACCGGATCCTGATGGTACAAATTTTGATTAAAGGAGACCTTATCTCATCCTTCTCCTTGTACCGGGATACTAGGCAGGGGTGTCCACTCTCTCCTATGTTATTCGTGCGAGCCCTGGAACCCTTGGCCTGTAAGATCCGCCAGTGTGAGGGCCTGCAGGGGATAAGGATGGGCAGTCAAACATATAAAATCAATCTCTGCAGATGATATGATAATCTTTCTTGATTCTGCAGTCCGTGTTGTTCCTATTCTTGTCTCTCTGATCCAGGAATTTGGATCCCTTTTGAGTTTGAGAATTAACTTTGCCAAATTGGAGGCCATGCTTGTTTCTGATTCTTGTCGGGGGGTGGGGGGGGGGACTCCTGCCTTCCTGTCTGTTTAAATGGTCTCTGGGTTCTCTTAAATACCTAGGTGTTCATCTGCACAAAGACCCTACCGTAAGAACATCCTTGACAAATTGGCTCATATCAAGACGTTATGTCAGCGGTGGAGAGAGCTGCCGGTCTCTTTTTTGGGACAAGTCGCCTTAATCAAGATGGGCTTATTGCCTAAGGTACTATACCCCTTACAGATGCTGCCCCTTTGGGTGTGGCATAGAGACATTGAAGTGTACCGAGGTATCATCTCATTTCTCTGGCGGGATCGTCGGGTGTGCATTGGTTATCATAAATTGACTCAGGATAGGCCCAGGGGAGGGGGTGTGTGTGTTTACCGGATTTGCATCTATACAATGTGGCAGCTTTGCTGCACTGGCTTCAGGGTATTATAAATTTGCTCCCTCTCATATGTGGCATTTGGAGGCTTACCCGCATTTGGTGTTTACCGCCCTGCACGTATGTGACTGCCGGATCCAACTTATGACTATGCTCCGTGCATTGCAGAGGGTGAGGAATTGGGGCGGACCTCTATAGGATGGGCGGGAGGACCATCCCCATTTGCGGAATTGTGGGCAATCTGGCTTTTCCGGCTGGCCTCTCGGGTTCTCCGTTTGAGCTTAGGAACCGAATTGGGTGCAGGTTTATCAGTCAGCTGACCTAAGCGGGAAGCGGTACTCTTCTTTTTCTTCATGCTGGCAGACTTGGCCTCTGCCTCCTACTCATTCTTTTGCCTTCCTGCAGGCCAGACACTATATCCTCTCTTTAAGCCGGGGATCTGGTACTTGCCCTAATTTTCTAGAGCTAGACCAGATTTTGATGGGTACTCCAACTTCTCACAACAGGTTAGCGGTGTGGTATGCTGTGGGTCGAGAGGCACCTTGCTCCATCTTTCTCTGAGTTGGCAACCTTCTGGGGGACTGTCTTGGGTGAGGTTTCTGAGCGCGATTTTGCCCTTGGCTTTACCTTGGCGGCTTCCCTGGGGCCTAATGCGGGTCTTCAGGAGTTTCAATATAAAATCCTCCATAATGCTTATATTAGCAGATGCCGGGATAAGCAGATGGGTCTATGGGATGATGACAGTTGTGTTAAATGTAAGACTGGTAGGGGAACCCTCCTACATCATTTTTTGGAATGTCCTACCTTGTCGACTTTCTGGAATGGGGTATTTCAGGCTCTGGGAACCGTAATGGGAACTACCTGTGAATGGTCTTATCGGATACATTTGTTAGGTTTTACTTCTGAATTGGAACAGCAGGGATACCACGATGCTGAGTGTCGCTAAAAAAGCCATTCTACAGATATGGATGACCGGACTCTGTATACTGTCCACTCCACAGCTCCTTGGGGGGAGGAGGGGGATGGGGGTTGGTTGGGAGGAATGAGGATGAGGGGGCACATGTGAAAACTTGTATAACTTGCAGCAGGTACTTCTGCCTCGTACTGCCTCTGTTTGCATGGGTGTTCAGTTCTTTATTTCTGTATTGGTGGTTTTGTATTTACCCTGGATGTTGTTATTTGTACCCTGTTTCAAGTTGTCTTAAATAAAGTAAAAAAAAATAAAAAATAGCACTTTGCATCAAGTCTTATGAGTCCTCGCTCACACATGCGTGCCAACGACAAGACGTCTAGCACTGGTGGCCAGTGCACCCATCAGTATGAGTTTTGTTGTATCAACACGCGGAGAAATAAATGAGATTGCATTTAATTATTGAAGGGAGGAGGAAAGTGTACTTGGTCTTGGAGGACTCTGTGTTGGTAGGTGGTCACTGACTCGTAAATTTCCACGGGAACTCTACAGGAATTACTTCTATCCCTGCGGGATTCCTGCAAACCTCGTTCCTATGCAGTTAGCTGATGCTGCACACCTGTAACAGGTATTCTCCATGGACAGCAGGATACAACAGCCACACATGTGGGTGGTGTCACAGCTGACGGTGCCGAATCTGCCCTTGCCAAAGAACTCAAATTGACCTTAAAAGGTTTCTAAGCATGCGCACTTGTGTCCCTCCCTCATGTATACATTATAACCAGAGAATCCCTTCAGTTAAATTACCAAAGCCTTAATTTAGCAAGGGAAGGGTGGGATTGTGTGGCTGTTGTATCCTGCTGTCAACGGAGAACATCTGTTACAGGTGTGCAACATCAGCTTTCTTCATGGATAAGCAGGATAGCAACAGCCAAACATGTGGAGATTCCCAAGCTGAGGGTTACATTAATAACCAGGTAATATGGAGAAGGAGGCAAGCTGAATTTTAAGTAGAAGCCTCTTTCATTGAAACAAATAGCAATTATAATTAATCTCTTTTATTGAAACAACTGTCTGAAATCAAGGCTGCTTACTTTACCTCACTGGGGATCCTCCTGGCAAATAATTAGATGTCTGTTTTATTGAAACAACTAGCAAGCAATACATATTAAAAGATTGATCAATGTAATAATGTACTCCATGTTGCTGCTCTACAGATATCTACTAAAGATATCTTATTTAAATATAAATATATATATATATATATATATATATATATATATATATATATATATAAATAAATAAGCAAGCAAAACTGCTTTTGCTCTTAGTCTGTGAGCTGTTATTCTTGGAGTTGTAAGTGAAGATTGTGTTGCATATAGCTAATGTAGTCTGTTTTTTTTAACTGGACCAACTGAAGCTTGATTGTAAGATAGGAACAGTTTATTTGCAGATGTCCTATGTATGAAGGTCTGTAGAACTTTTCCACAGGCAATGAATGTGGTAAGGTTGAAGATGAATTGTTGGTGGTGCCAAAGTATGCTGGTAACACGATTGGTTGGTTAATGTGAAACAAAGCAAAAATAAGAATAAGCAACACAACCAGTGTTTGTCCGTTTTGGTTAATTGGCAATCCAAAATCGTTGAAATAAAGGAAAAGAACAGCCGAGACATCCGAGAAGGCGTATTTGAGGAGATATGCCCTGAAGGCTCTTTCACAAGCTAAGGTGTGAGGAGTGGAGAAAATCCGAGCTGTTGTGTTATAGTAAGTAGGTAGAACAATTGACTGATTGATATGAAAGACAATTAAACCATAGGAAAGTATTTAGGATGTGTCCGCAAGAGCACTTCCCTGGGTGAGATCAGAGGAGGGTAGTAATGTACTAGCGCTAGTAATGTACTAGTAATGTAGCTCACTAATTGTGTAAGCCAAAGTGATCGTAATAAAACAGTTTTGCAGGTGAGAAATTACAATTCTGAGTTCTCAACCTTGACAAAAGAAGGACTTGCTAAAGTGTCTCAAAACAGTGTTACAGGAAGCAGTTTAAAGAAGACATGTAAGAAATCCAGATATCAAAGGATCCTGGTGATAGCTGATGATAAGACATGGGCTCATGGAGAGCTGCAATTGCACTGAGGTGGGCCCTCACCAAGGAAACGCTGAGGGCTAAATTAGAATGGTGAAGAAGATATTGCAGTAAATCTGAAACTAAGCCAGAAAAAGGATTATATGAAGTATCGATTCACCAGCATGCAAAACGTTGCCGTTTGAATGCATATACTTTATGACCAGCTGGCTATCAGTGCTGGAATAAGAGGCAAATGGACACTGTTCATCCTCCAAGTTGTGAAAGGCAAATGGCTACTGCTCAACCTCCAAGTTGTGAGGTTGGGGTGAAGCATCATCACGAAGGTTAAGGTCTGAACAAAGTGGAAGGTATATGAGGAGCAAGTAGAATCACTTGCGAGTGGTCAATACATATCTTTGTAGAAGTTCTGAGATTAGAGATAGTGAAGGATAAGCTTGAAGGCCTCTCTCGCCAGATTGTGAGTGGAAGGAATTTTTGAACAGAATTGGTTGCATGTTATGTTGATTGGAGATGCAAATAAATCTAGTATTGGAACACCAAAAGTGTGTGTGATGAGAGAGAGAGAGAGAGAGAAGACTTCAGGATGAAAGACCCATTCATAAGGCATGATATGTCTGCCAGTAAATTGGTAGTCATTTGACATGTAGGTGAAAGTTGTAAGACAATGCAAAGTATCAATTGTGAAGCACCTCTTGGAGAAGGAGAAGTGAGTCTGTATACGAATGTTTGTGCAAAGAAAACATGGTGACCTGATTGTACAGCTGAGTGTGCATTACTTTGCTTGCTAGTTGAGGAGCAAATGTGCAAAGAGCAAAATAAATTGCTCACAGCTGCAACAAGTTGATGCGACAAGTACTCTCTTTGTAAGACATGAGTCCTGAGCACTGAGCTGAGGAATATGTGAACCCCATCTTTTTAGTCATTTATCTGAAGAAAATGTGATCTGCATTTTGAGCGCATGAAGAATGTGTGGTTGGAGCCACCACTGCAGTGTGTGACATGTAGCTTGAGTTATATGGAGCATGGCAGATAATGGATGCAGATACTGGTTCCATGCTGGGATAGAGTGCCTGGAAAGTAAGTTCTTTATCAAAGACAAACTGTGCAGATGACATAGAAATGGAAGGTATGTTATTCTTAAGGTAGCATATAGGTACACTATGTACTCCAGAGTATGGTGGCTAAAGTATTAATTTGTAGAAGTTATGAAAAGACCTAAGGATCTGCATAAGACGAATTGAGAGAATGACACCGCCTGTGGGGATGGAGCCATTATGAGCTAGTCACTGTTGAGTTGTGTGAAGTGAGCTGTCACCAGTGAAAACACAAGGTGCTGATGACAATCCAAAGTTAGAACCTTGTACTGGAAGTGGGGGCCGTCAAAAAAACTGTTGAATCGACGGACTTATTGGAACATGAGCAGACACATCCTTGAAGTCATTGTGGGCAGAATAGTGCATAGATACTTTCTGGCTAGGGTAAGAGTGCGAAAGATATGTTGAAATTCCATTAAATGTTGAGAAGGAATGCATTTATTAAAAGAAAGCAAGTTCTTCACAAGATGCTTTGCATAGTGTATGTGGCACAGTGGTTAGAGCTACAGCCTCAGCACCCTGAGGTTGCAGGTTCAAATCCTATGCTGCTCCTTGTGATCCTGGGCAAGTCACTTAATCCCCTATTGTCCCCGGTACATTAGAGCACAGTTCTTCAACCGCCGGTCCACAGACCGGTGCTGGTCTGCGGACCGGTGCCGGTCTGCAGAAAATTCCTGCCGGTCCACATAAGACCGGCGAGATCAACATCTCCAATTTCCTGCCGGTCCGCACAGGACTGGCAAGATCGACGAGCTGTAGTCTGCGCAGGGCCGGAGAGATAATGGGGAGCCTCAGACAGTGTGCTTTCTCCCCTCCCAGTTGCTCTCCTTACTTATCAGCGCAGCAATTCACGAAGGTAGCCTTGGGGCTTTTGCTGAGTCGCGGACGCCTCTGATGATGCAACTTCTGCTTTCTTCAGAGGCGGTGCGACCCAAGAAAGGACCCGATGCTGCTTTCCTGAATCGCTGCGCTGGCAAGTAAGGAGAGTTGCTGGGAGGGGAGAAAGCCACTGTTAGAGGTTGGAAAGCTGCTGGGTATGGTAAAAAAAAAAAAAAAAGAAGAGACAGCTGCTACTGGACCTGGAGAGGGATAAGGAGAGATGCTGCTGGGAGGGGAGGAGGGAAAGGAGTCTGGGAAGCTGCTGGGCAAGGGGAAAAAAGGGACAGCTGCTACTGGACCTGAAGGGAGGGAGAAGGAGAGATGCTGCTGGGAGGGGAGGAGGGAAAGGGAAGGGAAGAGAGTTACTGTTGGACAGGGGGAGGAGGGAAAGGAGAAGAAAATAGGAAGGAAACAGCTGGCAGGGAGATTAGAGGAGGGGAAGGGGAGAGACAGGAATGAGATGGGAAGGGGGGTCAGCAGAGAAATTGAGAGGGACAAAGATGCTAGATCTGGTGTAGGAGAGATAAAAATGAAGAGAGCAGTGAAGCTGGAATGAATCATGTAAAAAGGAGAAAGGGGCATAGGCTGGATGGAAAGGGGAGAGGGGCACAGAAAGAAGACAAATACCATATGGAAAGGGAGAGGTCAGACAGTAGATGGAAGGGGCAGATGCTGGATTGAAGAGACAGAGAGGGCAGATGCTGGAAGGAAGAGAGTGAAAAGAAGATGAAAACAAAAACCAGAGACAACAAAACTTCCGGAACTTGGAGGCGAGGAGGATGGCAGTTTGAGTGCAGAGCTCCTCTCCCTGGACATTCTCACTAAAGATTTTATAACTATTTAATCCCTTCAGTTTAACTAAAGTGATTTCAGATGGCTTCAAGAAAAAACTTACATTGGATACTGTATTTGCTACAGATGGGAAAAGTAAAAGACCAAAACCAAACCCTGTAACATCATCTAACACCATTCCAGCAGGGGAGAGCCGACGGAGGAGGGCTGCAGTCCGGCCATCGGACCAACGGTCGGCTCGGGGGCCCGTTCCAGCGGGGCACCCGACACTGTCTTCGCTCTTCCCCCATTCCAGCAGGGGAGAGCCGACGGAGGAGGGCTGCAGTCTTGCCATCGGACCAACGGTCGGCTCGGGGGCCCGTTCCAGCGGGGCACCCGACATTGTCTTCGCTCCTCCCCCATTCCAGCAGGGGAGAGCCGACGGAGGAGGGCTGCAGTCCGGCCATTGGTCCAACGGTTGGCTCGGGGGCCCGTTCCAGCGGGGCACCCGACACTGTCTTCGCTCCTCCCCCATTCCAGCAGGGGAGAGCCGACGGAGGAGGGCTGCAGTCCGGCCATCGGACCAACGGTCGGCTTGGGGGGCCCGTTCCAGCGGGGCACCCGACACTGTCTTCGCTCCTCCCCCATGCCAGCTGGGGAGAGCCAACGGAGGAGGGCTGCAGTCCGGCCATCGGACCAACGGTCGGCTTGGGGGCCCGTTCCAGCGGGGCACCCGACACTGTCTTCGCTCCTCCCCCATTCCAGCAGGGGAGAGCCGACGGAGGAGGGCTGCAGTCCGGCCATCGGACCAACGGTCAGCTCGGGGGCCCATTCCAGCGGGGCACCCGACACTGTCTTCGCTCCTCCCCCATGCCAGCAGGGGAGAGCCAACGGAGGAGGGCTGCAGTCCGGCCATTGGACCAACGGTCGGCTTGGGGGCCCGTTCCAGCGGGGTACCCGACACTTTCTTCGCTCCTCCCCCATTCCAGCAGGGGAGAGCCGACGGAGGAGGGCTGCAGTCCGGCCATCGGACCAACGGTTGGCTCGGGGGCCCGTTCAAGCTGGACTTCAGTTTTGACTGTTTTGATTTTATTTTCAATTCTTTTTAGTTTATGATATATTTTTTAATCTCACTTATTGTTTTACCACTTATTTTGTTTTATTTTATCATTCAAATTTCATTTAAATTTCTCCAGAATTCTATTGCTTCAACGGTTCTCCCTCTGCATCTATTCTTATCTCCCCTCTTTTTTCAACCTTTCAAAGTCCTTTAGATCATTGTAATCTTATTAGAATGTTTATTTTCTTATTTTTCTCATCTATTCTCTATTTTATTTCGTCATTACGCTACTAATTGTCATTTTTCCAGGTACTTTAGTTAGATTGTGAGCCTTCGGGACAGTAAGGGAATGTCTAAGTACCTATTTTACTTATAATTTTAATGCACCCTATTGTCTATTTTTCTGTAAACCGCTTAGAATCCTAACGGAGTTTAGCGGTATATAAGAAATAAATTACATTACATTACATTACAAAAGGTAGAAACAAATAATTTTATTTCTATTTTGTGATTAGAATATATCAGATTTGAAATATATATCCTGCTAGAACTGGTGTTAGACATAACTGGGGATTGCAAAGTCCAGGCAGTGGCTTAGGGCTCTCTCTGACCAGGGGGGGCAGTTGCCCTAGTTGCACTCCCCTAACCCTATTCCTGCTATGTGTGACTGCGGTATTCTGTTAGCATGATATTTCTGTGTAGCATTCTGTAATAATTTGGCTTATTCAGTTTTCTTGATAGTAGAGGGGATATATGTGAAGGGGAGGGGAGACAGGGGTTTTGTTTATCCTTGCTCTGTATTATTTGTATTTATAAAATGACAATTGTACAGAATATTGTTTCTTTTTATCAATAATAATAAAACGCTAGAGCGCGCATGCGCTCTCGAAAATTTGTGCGGTGCGGCGCCGTGAGGTGTGCTTCTGTGGCAACATTCTAATCTCACGGCGCATGTGGGGGCTGAAGGCGCGCAACTGTGCTCTCTACAAACCTCCCGGCTCCAGCGGAGTAGGCAGCACCAGTGGACAGCAGCCCCGCTCCGGCCGTTCACCTTCCACAAACCTCCCAGCTCCAGCGGCGTAGGCAGCACTATAAATACGCTGCTTCGCGCCCTTCTCTGCCGCGTCTCTGATGACATCATTGGAGACAGACGCGGCAGAGGAAATCGGCAGTAGAAGGCCGCGAAGCAGCGTGCTTAAAGTGCTGCCTACGCGGCTGGAGCCCCGAGGTTTGTTGGCGGTGGGAGGGTCAAGAGCAGGCCGGATGGAGCAGGACAACGGCAGTACAAGAAGGGGGAGGGGCCGAACGGAGCAGGGAAGAGAAGGTAAGAGAAGGTAAAGGGGGTGGGGGAAAATGCTGCTACTGCTTCTGCACAGGAAAGAGGGGGATAGGAGGGAAATGCTGTTGCTGCTGCATAGGGAAGTGGGATGGAAATGCTGCTGCACAGGGAAATGGGGAAAAATGACAGACAGACAGCGGAGAGAGGGAGACAGAAAGAAAGAAAGACACAGGGGCAGGGAGAGGGACAGAAAGACAGACAGAGAAAGGGGGCCAGAGAGAGAGTCAGTGGGAGAGGGAAAGGGGGCTGCTTTGGGGGGAGTGGTGTGCTTGTGGCAAACAGCTTTGCTCTGGGGGGAAGACAGAAGGGGCCATGGAGAGGGAAAGGGGGCTGCTTTGGGGGAGGGGTGTGCTGGGGGGAGACAGAAGGGGCCATGGAGAGATAGGGAAAGGGGGCTGCTTTAGGGAGAGGTGTGTTGGGGACAGACAGCTTTGCTCTGGGGAGGAAGACAGAAGAGGGCCATGGAGAGACATTTGGGGGGGGAGGTGGGTGATGGGGGCAGACAGCTTTGCTCGGGGGGGAGGGGGAGACAGAAGGATACAGACAGCGGCCAAGGAGAGAGAGATAAAGAAAGACAGACAGACACATCTATTCTAGCACCCGTTAATGTAACGGGCTTAAAGACTAGTACTTTAATAAAATACATTCAGTATAAAATCATAACTGAGGCTTGTGCGGATGGGATCAGATGGTTTGCGAGGACCAAGCTCGCGGAGACGGGGCTGAAACAGGGTTTTTAAATTTCAGTCCTAGTAGTTTGCCGGTCCACAAAATAATTTTTTTTCCCGCCGGTCCATAGGTGTAAAAAGGTTGAAGAACACTGCATTAGAGTGTGAGCCCACCAGGACAGATAAGAAAAATAGAAACATGATGGCAGATAATGGCCAAATGGCCCATCTAGTCTGCCCATCCACAGTAACCATTATCTCTTTCTCTCTAGGCCCACTTATAGCCTAAGTGGTTTACACTCAGTTACTTAAGCATATTTCCCTAGAGTCTAGGGAAATATGCTTAAGTAACTGAGTGTAAACCACTTAGGCTATAAACAGTAAAATATAGAAATTGTAATTTGGTACAGCTGACGTCCCTATTTATCCACAATGCGCCCTTCTCGCTCCAGTGGTCCTGAGGCATAGACTTTGGATGGTGCTGTAGCTGCGGTTTGTTAAACCCAGAAGAAATTGTTTTATATAAAGAGTCCAATTTTTAGGATTCACCGTAATAGTTAAATGTGTTTTCCAGTTTTGTGAAGTCTCTTTGAGAATACCACACAATGGTAGTCTGAGAAGTACTTTAGAAAGCTCATCATAGACTAAGGGCTCCTTTTATCAAGTCGTGCTAGTGGTTTAATGGGCGTAAAAGCGCATGCTAAACCGTAGGACTCGCTAGCCGCTACCGCCTCCTCTTGAGCAGGCGGTAGTTTTTGGCCAGCGCGGGGATTAACACGTGATGAAAAGTTACGCGCGTTAACCCCGCTAGCGTGGCTTGATAAAAGAACCCCTAAGACCTCTAAAGTATTCAGCACTGTGGGCAGTTCAGTGAAGTGATAGGTTGGTTTTTTTCTGTGGTCTCTGCTTCGTGAATTAATAAAAAGGCTGGTTGTTGTACCCATATGTCTCCTTAATTTATTTGGGATGATTAAGTTGAGCGACTGTTGTAACACTGTGAAGAAGCAAGAGATTGTTCTATATTGCCTTGAGGAAATATTTGTAAAAAAAAGTAAAGATCGTTTTTACTGAGTTCTGTGAAATTGGCTTCCACCGACATCAAAGAGATCAACATTGGTGTACAGCGCATTTGCCAATTTGTCTCGTATTATCAGAAACCCCGAGTCTGGCCATTTGCCCAGCTGCAATGGATAAATTTGAATCAAATGATAGCAAATAAGATATTGTGCATTTATGCAAGGCATGTAAAATTGATGATGCAGCTGCATGCTCAAGCATCTTAAAGAAATATAGAGAAATGTATTCTTGATTTTTTTTTTTAATCATTGTGCCTAAAAGCTTGTGAGATTTTCCTAACTAAACTAAACTAAACCTTAGGTTTGTATACAGCATCATCTCCACATTCGTAGAGCTCGGCATGGTTTACAGGAGATGGGAAAGAAAGGAGCTATAATGAAGGGTTAGAGGACCAAGTATGAAGAGTTTTTTGAGGGCTTAGGATGTCATACATGGAAAAAGAATCAGATTTTTGAGAATAGCCAGGTCTTCAGATGTTTGCGGAAAAGTTGAAGGAAGCTCATGTTCCGTAGAGGGGAGGAAAGGTTGTTCCAGAGCTCGGTGATTCTGAAGGGAAGGGAAGTCCCTAGTTTTCCTTTATGGGAGATGCCTCTTACTGAGGGGAAGGATAGTTTTAATTTGTGAGTGGATCTGGTGGTATTAGGATTTGAGGAATTCCAAGAAAGAGGGATACATGGAGGGAGGATCCCATGTAGGATTTTGAAGGCTAGACAGGCGCATTTGAAGTGGACCCTGGCGATTATCGGTAGCCAGTGAAGCTTGGACAGAAGCGGAGAGACATGGTCAAATTTACTTTTTGCGAAAATCAGCTTGGCTGCGGCATTCTGAATCCGCTGGAGTCTATGAAGGTTTTTCTTAGTTAGGCTTAAGTAGATAGAGTTGCAATAGTCCAATCTGGAAAGGAAGATGGATTGGACAAGGATGGAAAAGTGATTTTGATAGAAACAGGATCTAACTTTCCTCAGCATGTGAAGGCTGAAAAAGCATTTTTTTACCAAGGAATTGAGGTGGTCGTTGAAGAACAATGTAGAATCAATAGTGATGCCCAGAACATTGCTTGAGAACTCAAGCTGCAGAGTGGAGCCAGAGGGCAGAGAGAAGGAGGAGGGTAGTTGGTTAAGTTTTGGACCAAGCCAAAGGAGTCTTGTTTTGGACTCGTTTAGTTTCATTTGAACAATACGGGCCCAGGATTGGAGGTTCGTTATACTGGAGGCTATGTTCTCAGAAAGGTTGGTGAGGTTCGAATCAGTCTCCAGGAGGACGAGGATGTCATCAGCATAAGTGTAAATAGTTTCAAGGGGGGATAGGTGGAGGAATTTTAGGGAGGTCATGTAAATGTTGAAAAGGATGGGAGATAGAGGTGAACCTTGCGGGACTCCACATAACGGTTTCCAGGGGGAGGATGAGGTGCCATTCATGTTGACAGCGTAAGAACGAGAACGTAGGAATTTTGAGAACCAGTCAAGGACTGTGGAGTTAATACCTATCTCAGAGAGTTGGTATACGAGAATGTCGTGATGGACAACATCGAAAGTGGCGGAAAGGTCGAATTGTAGGAGAACAGCAAACTTATTTCGAGAATGAAGTTGTTGAACCTTTGAGATCAAGGAGGTCAATAGGGATTCGGTGCTGAAGTTAGGATGAAAGCCATATTGGTAAGGGAGAAGAATAGAGAATCTCTCTAATATGATGAAAGTTGGGTAGATATGATAGACTCTAGCATCTTGGTTAAGAGAGGAATATTTGCTATTGGGTGATAGCTGGATGGTGTGGAAGGGTCTAGGTCAGATTTTTTCAGTTGGAGCACTTGTAAAAATACAAGTACTTTTGGAACACTGGAGAGCAGACTGCACTGCTAAATGCAATTTGTTAAGACCTAGAAGAAAAAGCATAAAATCTGTTTTCTCCTTGAGATATTGCTAGGTATTTATGACTTGAGTAGACATTGCTGGAATGGTAAGTATGAAAGCATTGAAATTACCTCTGTTTTGTCTGATTTTCTCTATCACTGAAACAGTGGAGGAACAGAGCCACTACACCATTTCATTGTTGGAACAGGAAACTGCCCCTTGATGGACCGTCGGTCCGTTCTAGTATGGCAAAAATCATATAATAATAATTTTATTCTTCTATACCGCCATAGTCGTGTGACTTATAGGCGGTTCACATTGAAGAGAGCTGGACAGTCAGTGAATTACAGTATGCAGAATCTTAAAAAGCAGCGAATTACAATATACAGATTGTTAAAAATTTCAGACTTGTACGCAGCGAATTACAATATATAGATTGTTAAAACTTGTTAAAAATTTCAGATTAGAAATAATAGAATTTGATTTAGTGATTGGTGTAGATACTTTTTAGGTGATATTTCTGTCGAATAAGGCAGTTTTTTTGGCTTTTCTAAAGGCGTCATAGGTCAGTCTAGCTCCATTAATGTAGTTGTCTAGCCAGTGTTGTTGTTTGTTTGCTTGGTACATAAAAGTTCTATCCAGAAAGGTTTTGTATTTACAGCCGGTAGTGCTTGGGTATGCAAATAGATTGCAGTTTCTGGTTTGTCTTGTAGGGCTGTATAGTACGAAGTGAGGTAGCAGGTAGGTAGGAGCTAGTCTCCAAACCAGCTTGAAACATATGCAAGAGAACTTGAATATTATTCGTGCCTCCATTGGCAGCCAGTGTAGCAGTCTATAGTAGGGGCTAACAGTCGCTTTTTTTCAATCCAAATATCAAGCGGACCGCTGTGTTCTGAACAATTCTAAGTTTCCTCACTGTTTTTTTGGGTATACCCATATAAATGATATTGCAATAGTCCAGTGTAGAAAGCACTAGCAATTGCACTAGTAATCTAAATGATAATGGGTCAAAGTAGTTTTTGATGGTCTTTAACTTCCATAATGTCAGAAAACACTTTTTTACCACTATGTTCGTGTGTTCAACCATTGTCAAATGTGTCTAATGTGACTCCCAATGTTTGTATTGTTTTAGTAATTGAGTAGTCGTGATCTTTTATATGTAACATTGTTTTGGTAATTTTGTTTGTTGGGCTTGCAAGGAAGACTTTTGTTTTTTTTTTGTGTTTAGTTTCAGTTTGAAGTTGATTGTCCAATGTTCTATTTCAGTCATAATATGAGAAATGTATTCTGAGGTTTCGTTTGTTATGCTGTTCACTGGGATTAAAATGGAAATGTCATCTGCATATATAGTTTAGCTTTTGCAGGAAGTGTCCTAAGGATGATATGTAGATGTGGAATAGTGTAGGTGATAGTGGTGAGCGTGGTACTCCCGAGGGGTTTTTCCATGAGTTTGAGTATGTCCCATCACTAATCACACGGTATGATCTCTGTTAGGAAACCCTGTATCCAGTTCCTTACTCTTCCCGTAAGTCCTATTTCATCTAGGCAGTGTAGCATTATTTTGTGATCAACAAGATCAAAAGCACTGCTGAAGCCTAGTTGTAAAATCAAAGCACTTGTTCCTTTGCTGAATAAGCCAAATAGGAATTCAGAAATTGGCCTTGATGGACCTTCTGTCCATTCTAATATGGCAAGTCATATGTTTGTAGGATCACAGAAGAGATGAATTCGTGTAATATCTGAAGTGCACCGTTTAAAAGATGTGTGCTCAGACATGGACAAGAAATCTTAGAAATGAATGAACACTTGTTATCAACCAGGGATAAATTTGAGGAAAAACTTCTACTTGCCCTGAAGCAATAGCATGGAATGTTGCTACTTTGGGTTTTGTCCAGGTACTAGGGATCTGGATTGGTCACCATGAGAACAGGTTACTGGGCTTGATGGACCATTTGGCTGACCCGGTAAGGCTATTATGTAGAACACTTACTGGGGATAAACCTGCAGCTAGGATGCTTTGAACCATCTTACCATGGAACAGTGACAGTTTGTTGTGAACTGAGAGTTTGTTGATGGCTGTGGTTCTGGAATCCCTAGAGACCCCCTTGCCAACGTTATGCTGAAAAACATAATGGTAGTGGTTACTATGCTCCGCAAAAGGAGTACCGATATCTAAGCTTCCATGCATGGAACCACGTGGTATGGATCTCTCGGTGACGGGAGGACGTCAAGCCGTAGAATAAAAGCCCCTGGGAGATAGAGTAAACCCCGCCGTGATGGCTCAGATGCCCGTCCAACAAAGTCACGCCCACACCTCTAGTATGGGCGGAGAGAGTAATCATGAACCGGAACCTTTCGCCGGAGAAACAGAAGTTCCAGAAGCTGCGGCCAGCAGCTCTCTCCATTCTCTAACTTGTCTTTGAGATGATGATGAGAACGTCCGTGACTAGTCCCGCCCTCTTCTGATGGTACTTCCTGTTCCGGCAAGGTGGGACGCCTCAGAGGGAGAGAAGTTGTGTCATGGGTGACGGGCTACCGAAGAAGGAAAGCTGTCGGATTGTTGGTGGGCGACTTCAGGTATGAGTTTGACTGTAGGGATATGTGCTGGATCGCGGACAGGGAGGAGAGCGGAAGCGAGAGGGATAGATGGCAGACCGGTTCTTGAATGCGTGTGAGAGTAGGCGAATATTTGTGACTTCGTATATTTGGAGTAGCAAAATGAAGAGTAGAAATAATAATGATGGGAGAGGAGATGAAGGGAAAAAAGCAAGAAGGAGATATAGTGAATAAAGGAAAACGAATGGTATACCGTATGATGACATTTTTCTGTATTTTACACCGGTCAGCTTTGTGCATTGGGCTGTATAAGAAGTCCAAATAAACTATAGTGGGAAAAAAGCAGTTGATAAGAATGAGATGGGGATGGGGGAGGCACAGGTTTGGGAGTAGAAAATCAGAACTGAGGCTGGGGGTGACAAACACAATACAGTACCCTTAACCTTTTTTCTTTAGTTTGCTTATAAACAAAAAAATATTTAGTATTGAAATATAACTCTTGGAGCACAAAATGTTTGTATATTTTTGATTACTCACACAGATTGGGGGTTGACCAGCAATTCCTGGTTAACTTTCAGACAATTTTTTTCAGCATCATATTGTGAGTGAAATCAAGATGGCTAGGGACCATTTATTTTGCGTTTCTTTGTGTTTATTACTGTGAATTGAGTTCTAGGATTCTTATTGTTAATTTGGTAGTGTGATACATGTAGCCCTTCTCAGCAGAGCAATTCATTCGAGCATGAATAGAGATCTTCATATGAAGTGTACCAATAAATAAAGATCTTGAGAATCTTATTTGAGGGAAAAATTGCTTCAAATGCAGAGCAAGTTTATGCTATTTTAGGGAAATTAATGGCCCACCTTCTTAACTTATTTACTTGAAAATAAACCAAAATTTTGGGACAAAAGAAAATGGCCAGAAATGGGGATCTTGGTTTATATTTGATTCCTCTGACCTGTTATGGGCCTATTGTGGGCCTGCCTGAAGCCCTGGTGGTCCAGTGGTGAGCCGGGACTTCCTGTGTTCTGTCTCGGCTGACTCTAAGAAACAAACAGGAGAAACTGCCTTCACACCGGTGAACAGCAAACCCATAAACTTTCCAACACATGCTTTAATAAACTGCAGCTCTGATGAACGGTGTCTGCTATTGACCACGGACAGTAGTAGCAAATGCCGTTCATTAGAGCTGCAGTTTATTAAAGCATGTGTTGGAAAGTTTATGGGAATTATATTAATTGATTTACAACAAGACTCCTGAGGCAGGCCCTTCACGGGCCAAAACATGATTGTGTCGAGTCCACTACAATAAAAGAGACACCAATTGGTCACCATTGTTGTGTGTTTGCTGTTCAGCTGACTCTAAACCATCCTGCTTCCTTCCTGCTTTCCTTGACCCCTGCATACCTTACTTTTAAAGCCCTGGTGGTCTAGTAGTGAAGCGGGGCAGAAGCGATCTTCTTACGCTTCTGCCCTATGAGAGCCCTGATCAAAAATGCCTGCCGCAAGTTTCCATTGCTTTCTTGTGAGTTCTCATGGTGTTGGCTCCTGATTAGAGAATGACACAGGGTCAAATTTTTCTCTGTCCTCACGGGAACTAATTTTCCCATCCCAGCAAGTTCTCTTCCTGTCCCTGCCCCATTTATGCAAAATCAATCCTCATCTGCACAAGCCTCAAACACTTTAAAATCATAAGTGTTCGAGACTTGTACAGTTAAAGCAGAGCTTACAGGAAAGGGACAATGATAAAACTCGCGGGAACGGGGTGGGGAAATTGAGTTCCAATGGGGACAAATTTGACCCCGTGTCATTCTCAACTTCTGATCATGCTATCAGTTAGTGGTGACTTGGCACTTACTGTACACTAATTCCTGTGGGAAATGAGTGTACAATAGACTGACATTAATGCATAATAACTTACTATATACATTAACTGTTACTGCAGCAGATAATGCAAATCATTTTATGCTTCCTAAGAGGGCAGTGTTAGGTGCATCTGTCATGCACTTAATGAACAATAAAATTTTTTTTCTATGTTAATTGTAATGGATGAGTCTGATCATAATCTTTAAAGCTGAGGCTTTGCGGTTACTGTGTGTTAAAAGTACAAACTTTATTGTACTTTCAAGTTCAATTTATTTAATATACTGTCTATATGTCCAGGGTAATCTAGAGAGGGTTACAAAAATAATAAAAAGGGAGGAAGATTTCATACACATCTACCAAATTAGAGCTAGTAGATGTGGTCTTATACTAAGGGAAGGTTACAATATTGTCTCTGTAGGGCTAGGTAAGGGAAGAACAAGAGGGAGATTCAACAGCATTACATACTGCTGAGATTAACTGATTGAATCTGTTACCAGTTCAGGGGTCCCTATAAAAGTAGAGGAATCACTTAGTGGTTAGAGCTGTAGTGTGTGAACCAGGGAAGCCCAAATTCTACAGGGGTCTCCTTGTGATTTTGGGTAAGCCACTTAACCCTCTATTGCTTCAAATTAATTGCATGAGGACAGGAAAATACCACTTGTACCTGAATGTAGCTCACATTGAGCCACTAAGTGTGTGAGCTAAATCCAGAATCCCTCACCCTTCCCTGAATAGTTTTACCACTTAGATTGCCTTCCACTTAGAAAATTTTCAATATCTTAACTGCTCTGCGAAAACTTAAACCTACTATGTTTTACTTTAGAGTAGATTGGTACTAGATTGCTATTGACATGGTAATTTAACTGAATACATCTGCAAACCTATCATAGTGATAGCTAGATAGCATTAAGTCAAATTCTTTCTTCCTGTATGGCAGCATGTGAGTACACAAAACTGCAGTTTAGGGCCTAGACTAGAGCCATCTTCTAAGAGTAGATTATAGATACTTGAAAATAGAAATTGTAGTGCAAAGGATTCTGGACGATAAGTTCACCCTTTTCCCATGAACTTTGCAGAAGGATGTCAATCACATCTTTCAGCTTTGCCTCCTTCTCCAGTGGACTGCTCTGCCACCTTCAGTTTTTTATTTTGCAGGTTAACTGAGGTGTGTTCCTTATCAGCAGCAGATGAATCCAGATGAGTGGGTTAAGTCCACCTACCAGCAGGTGGAGATAGAAAGCACAAAATTGAACTCTGGCATAAATGCAGTGGTATGTTCACTGGTGATTTAGTATTCTCTATCTCCACAGGTGGATGCTTGGTCTCTCCTGCTCCTGGTTTCATCTGCTAAGCTGCCCACCATGTCTCTCTTGATTTAGCTGCACTACTTCAGTGGAGGAAGGGATTAGGCTTCCTGGATGCCTAGTTCCGGTTATAATCGATGGTACCGGTTCTCTACCAATCACTGGGGCTCTCCCCTCAGTATTTGCTCTGCCCTCCTTTCTCACTTCTCACATAAAACAAACAAAACGTACCATATATACTCGAATATAAATCGGCCTAAATATAAACCGAGGTAACATTTCTCTCCCCCCCAAAAAAAAGGAGGAAAAAAAGTTGACTCGCATATAAACTGGGATTGGGAGGGGTTAATATTCAAGTGCAGTGCCTTGCTTTGCCAGGCTCTGTACCCTGTTCCCCCTCCCTCGCTGCTCTGCCAGGCTCTACATCCAGTCCCTCCCACCACCCCCGCCCTGCCAGTCTCTGCACCCAGCACCACTCCCTCCCTGCCATGGTCTGTACCAGGTCCCCCCTCCCTCTTGATTACTTGCGGGCTTCCACTGGACCTGCATGAGACTTGGTGGTCCAGCGGTGGTCAGGACAGGAGGGATCCCTCCCGCCTCCTGTCCTGGCCGATTCTAATAATTTTTACCTCCCTCCTGCCTCCACCATGTACCTTTAGTATCCCTGGTAGTCCAGCGCTGAATAGTGGACGGAGTGACCCTCCTTCATTTCTGTCGGCGCAGAGCCTCTAGCCGATTGGCTGCTGCGAGTTCACAGCGGGAGGGATCCCTCCTGTCCTGGCCACTGCTGGACCACTAGGTCTCATGGCAGGCCTGGCAGAGGCCTGCAACAGTTTCAGGAGAGGGGGGGGCGGGTCAGCACTGACCAAATATAAACTGTGACCACCATTTTTGGTCCTTTTTTGGGACCAAAATCTTCTGTTTATATTTTGAGTATATACGTTAACTCAGAGGGAGTGCAGTGGCTGGGGAGCATGGCACTACAGCCATGAGGACATTGTCGCTGTTCCCAGCCAGTTGGGAGTGTGATTGGCTCTGCTCCCAGATGGGTGAGTATTTCTGCTTTTAACTTTGGACTCTGCACATGGTTCTGTCTCCCCCCTTCTCTCGCATTGCCTGGCTGCCTTAGGGGTTCCTCATTGGGCCTCTTGAGCTAGGCTGTTCTTTAGTCGGCTTTCTCTCGCCATTTTTTGGGGGCTTCGCAGTTTTTGTCCTTTTCTGCCATTTTGGGAGCAAGGAAGACAGCTTAGCTAGGCAGCGGGACTGCTCCTGCAGGCTGCAGTTTTTATGGCTGCTTTTGCGGCTATGTACCTCAGTTTCCATAGCTGTTTGGGAGATTTGGTGGTGTCTTTCAATTTGCTCCTCATCGTTTGACTCCCATGCTTCTTAGGGGGCCTCTAGCTGGACCGCACAATTTGGATGCGGTTTTCGGTTCTTCTAATAGTCGGCAGGGGGATGGAACAGCATGGTCCCTTCTCTCGCATTTTTTTCCTGTCGACATACTTTCCCTCTGTGGTCTTTGCACTATCTTTGGGGATCGGCAGTCTGTGGTGTGTGTACCTCTTCGGAAGATACGTGGATTCTGTTATTTTTACGGCTCTAGTGGGTAGCAGAGGTTAACTCCTTTCCCCAGTGATGGGCTCTTTTGCCTCTTTCCTCTGCTCTCCCCCACTACCACGTGGGATTTCCCCATTCTTCACTGCTGCTGTCGATAGCGGTGCTTGCAGACTGATGGGGGATTTCCTTGTTGGCAGTCTGGGGAGATTCCCTGGCTGTCGGTGAGGGGATTTCCCCATCCTTTACTACTGTGGTGGGAGTGGCTCGCAGGCCAACCTCGGGGGTTCCCTTGTCGGTGGTCTTGGTGGAGGGGTGTAGTTTGGCCTTTTGGGCTCTGGATGAACATGTTGTTCACTTTCTTCTTTTGCTGACAGGAGTGAAACCAATAGCATGCAATGAGTTATGTCATTATAGTTGTTAAGGGAAATTACCAGAAATCTTGTGACTTGATAGAACCAATAGAATACAGTATTGCTGAAGTTTTAAATTTGTATTTGGGTTGTAATTGGAAGATGTACCAACTATGTATGTTTAATAATGAATTAATTGATGATGTCATTATTCCAATAAAATGGCCAAGTCATTTGTAAATTGGAGAGACGTTTTGGTTGTCATCTTATCAATTTAGTAAGAGGCCAAAAACGCTCCCAAGGCCTTGACTATTAAAACCACACTTTGGTATTAGATTTATTTTCCTTGATCTCTGAGATAGAAATAAGAGCTGAGAAGTATGTAGCCTGCCCACATAGTTATTTAGATCAAATAGTACCAACTGGAAGTCTGAGGGCAGTCCTGAGGTAAGAGGAGAAGGTCAAAAATATACATAAATGAAGCTTCCTATAAGAGATCTTGCTAGATGGGATGTTCAAGAATATAGTGTGGATTTACAAGAAAGATTAGCAAAGGTAAGAGCCTAATATTTTGTTTTAATAAGCTGTGGTAAGCAGTAGTATATGCAGCAGGAGGACCTCTGGTAAGTCTGCGATTAGTGTGTGTGAACTGTGTGCTAAAATATTATCATTTTAATGGCTTAGGGGGTGTTTTGTGGGGTGGGGAATGGACATGCCAACACTGATCATTTAGTGCACCATGTGCTGATTAGTACATTTACAAAATAGGTGTTAGTAAGTGCTCACGTGCTAATTTGTTAATGGTTGTGCACTAATGGCAACATTAACACATGGTCATTAATTTTAAAAAAATGGGAAAACATCCATTATATTGCTGCAGTAGAAAGTGGCCTTAGTGCATTGGCCACTTTTTCCTACACCTTTGTAAAAGGGCTCCCAAGTAAGTATAAAGAACCTATACAATTAATTGTTAAGTTCTGTAGATTTGAGGTATTTTTAAAATATTCTTTAAATTGTGCCAGCAAATGTGCTCCCTCCCCCATGCTTAAATATGGTCCTTTAAGAGCTGAGGAAGATATAAAATTGGCATAATGTGATTTTTGTTAAGCCCTTGTATCACTATATGGTACGGCTGCACCTCGAATACTGTATGGAATTCTGGTTGTTGTATTTCAAAGTTAATAACGGAATTAGAAAAGGTACAGAGAAGGGTGTTGAAAATGATAAAAGGGATGGCTATGAGAAAAAGCTAAAGCAGCTAGGGCTCTTCAGCTTTGAGAAGAGACAGCTCAGGGGTGATATGATTGAGGTATATGATAGAGGGCCTTTTCTCCTCCGAAATGAGGCATATTGCACTAACCCCTCTACTGAAAAAGACCGACCTTGATCCCTCTATTCCCTCCAATTACCGTCCAATAGCAAATATCCCTCTCCTAACCAAGATGTTAGAATCCATCATATTCACTCAACTCTCATCCTACCTAGAAAGATTCTCTATTCTCCTACCCCACCAATTCGGCTTCAGACCCAACTTCAGCACCGAATCCCTATTAGCCTCACTAATCTCTAAGGTACAACAACTTCATTCTCGCAACAAATTTTCTGTACTTCTACAATTTGACCTCTCCGCAGCTTTCGACGTCGTCCATCATGATATCCTAATCTTCCAACTCTCTGAAATAGGCATAAGTTCCACAGTCCTAGACTGGTTCTCGAAATTCCTACGCTTGCGCTCCTACACTGTTAACATAAACGGTACCTCATCCCCTCCCTGAAAGCCGATATGTGGAGTCCTGCAAGGCTCACCCCTCTCTCCTATCCTTTTCAATATTTACATGTCCTCTTTGAAACTCCTTCATCTATCCCCCCTGGAAACTCTCTACACCTATGCTGACGATATCTTCATCCTCCTTGAGACCGACTCGAACCTCACTAACCTCGCTGAGAACATATCCGCATGTATAATGAACCTTCAATCCTGGGCACATTCTGTACAAATGAAATTGAACGAGTCCAAAACAAAACTACTTTGTCTCGGCCCAATATTAGGTCATTTACCCACCTCCATCCCATTATCTTCCGGCTCTACTCTTCAGCTTGAGTTTTCAAGTAAAGTCCTTGGCATCATCATAGACTCCTCTCTCTCCTTCAATGACCACCTCAACTTCTTGGTAAAAAAATGCTTCTTTAGTCTTCATATGCTGAGGAAAGTGAGATCGTGCTTTCATCATTCTCACTTCGTCGTCGTTGTTCAATCCATCATCCTCTCTAGACTGGATTATTGCAACTCCATCTATTTAAGCCTACCTAAAAAAAAACTCCATAGACTTCAGCTAATCCAGAACGCCGCGGCCAAGCTTATTTTCGCTAAAGGCAAGTTCAACCACGTCTCCCCACTCCTGTCCAAACTTCACTGGCTCCCAGTTCACTCCAGAGTCCTCTTTAAATGTGCCTGCTTAGCTTTCAAGATCCCACTCTTCTGGAACTCCTCTAACCCTAATTCCACTAGATCCTCCCAAAAGCTGAAACTATCATTCCCCTCTGCAAAAGGTATATCCCGCTAGGAAAACTAGGAACATCCCTCCCCTTTAGAACCACAGAACTCTGGAACAACCTCACATCCCCGCTCAGAATTTCAAGCTCCCTCCAATCCTTCCGCAAACACCTGAAAACTTGGCTCTTTTCAAAAATCTAACACCTCCCGCTCTTTGGTACCCTATCCCTCTTTATCTTCCTAGCTCCTTTCCTATAACCCTTCATTGTAGCTCCTTTTCAACCTAACCCTGTAAACCGTGCCAAGCTCTACGCTTGTGGAGATGGTGCGGTATACAAACCTAAGGTTTAGTTTAGTTTAGTTTTTAGTATAGAAAATATTGAGTGGAGTGGAGGGGGTAGATGTGAGTTGCTTGTTTTACTCTTTTCCAGGAATACTGGGACTAGGGGGCATTCGATGAAGTTGCTAAGTAGTAGATTTGAAACAAACCGGAGAAAACATTTTTTCATACAGCATGTAGTTTTAGGCTCTGGAGTTCATTGCCAGAGGGTGTTGTGAAATCAGTTAGCTTAGCGGGGTTTAAAAAAGATTTGGATCATTTCCTAAAAGAGAAGTCCATAGGCCATTATTGAGATGGTTTGGGGAAATCCACTGCTTATTCCTAGGATAAGCAGTATAGAAACTGTTGTACTACTTGGGATCTTGCCAGATACTTTGACCTGGGTTGGCCACTGTTGGAAACAGAATACTAGGCTTGATGGACCTTCAGTCTGTCCCAGTATGGCAATTCTTATGATGATAAGCGCTCATGAAATGAATATATGCTGGTGATAAAAGGTATGGAAAATTTTACATACGCCGACAGGTTAAAAATGCTGGGGCTGTTCTCCCTAGAGAAGAGGAGACTTAGAGGGGACATGATAGAAACCTTCAAAATCCTTAAGGGCATAGAGAAAGTGAATAAGGATAGATTCTTCAAACTGTGGGGAGCCACAAGAACTAGGGGTCACTCGGAGAAATTGAAAGGGGACAGGTTTAGAACAAATGCTAGGAAGTTCTTTTTTACTCAGAGGGTGGTGGACACATGGAATGCGCTTCCGGAGGATGTGATAGGCCAGAACTCTGTACAGGGGTTCAAGGAGGGTTTAGATAGGTTCCTGGAGGATAGGGGGATTGAAGGGTACAGATATAACTTGAGGTAGGTTATAGAAGAGGACAGAAACCACTTCACAGGTCGCAAACCTGATGGGCCGCCGCGGGAGCGGACCGCTGGGCGAGATGGACCTCGGTCTGACCCAGTGGAGGCAACTTCTTATGTTCTTATGTTCTTGTTCTTTGATCAACTTTATTTGTACAGCTTAATACTTTGTTCCCTGCGTTATCCATTAGAATTATTTAAAAATTTGGAAATTTAGATCATGCCTTTTCTTTGATAGCTGGAAGTGAGTTACATTCAGATAACATGCAGTTCCTAGTCTCCAGAGAGCTGCAGGGAGGGTCAGAAATTAGGAGCCCACATAAACAAAACTACACTTAAGGTAGTCACTATGGTAAAGATACTTGGGGTCATATTGGACCAAAAACTGAGCTACCATGATCAAATAAGTTCACTTGAGAGAACATGTTTCTATAGGTTTAAGGTTGATCAGATGATCATCCGCATTTCTTGAGGAATCATCGCTGAATATTCTAATACATTCATTAGTCATATCAAAAATTGACTACTGCAATGCTCTGTACAAGGGATCTACCTTAAAAGAAATATGCAGACTGCAAATTCTTCAAAATACCGCAATAAAAATAATCACTAAAAGAAAAAAGTTTGATCACGTAACTCCCCTTTTAAAGGGAAAGCATTGGTTACCTGTAAATCACAGAATTACATATAAAATAGCATTATTCACACATAAAATACTAATAAACAAAGCTTCTGCATTCTTAGAAAGATTTCTAATCCCTTATACTCCCACAAAATATTTAAGATCTGAAGAAAAATCTTTACTATTAGTCCCTTCACTAAAATTTGTTTATTCAAGGAGGGACAGGATTTTTTTTTCTGTTACAGCCCCTCAAATTTGGAACTCGCTCCCAATCAATTTAAGAGAAGAAAAATTACTTAGTAGGTTTAAAGGTCTTCTAAAAAGCTGGCTTTTTAAGGACGCTTTTAACTGAATCATCTCAAAGGATACTTTACAGCGGACTAGTGGTAACCTCCCCCAACTTCTTGTTTCATTACCTAACCCTTTTTATTTGTTTACGAATTGTATTTAATCCTTTATTTTTTTTTCCTTCCCTTTTTCACATGTATTGTCTGGTAAAATAGTACTAACTGTTTAGTTTAATTATTATGACTTTTTTGGTTTTTAACCCAATTTTATAACTAAGTGTAGATCGCATTGGATTTTGGATTTTGTGATCAAATCAAATATTTTAAATAAACTTGAAACTTTTAAATTTGTACCTGAGGCAGTGGGGGAGAGGGTGAAGCAAACTTGCCCAAGGTCACTAAGTATGTAGTGGCTTCCCCATGTCTCAGCCTTCTACTGTTACAAGGGGCGTTCAATAATTTATCTGAGTATGAAAGAAAGTAGCAAGCGTGTTGAAACAAGTCTGTGCATGTTGTAACATGTCTCAAGGTTACTTTTGCACAGTTGTGGTTTGGTGTGAGTCTTAAGATTCCATTAGACAGGATGTCAGGAGAGTCTTTGTGTGAATCAAGAAGAAATGCTAGATTTAGAGCACTGTTCAGTGATAAAATTTCTCACTGAAAAAGGGCATAAAGCCAAAGGAGATCAATGAACGCATGACTGCATTTTATGGTGAGTCTGCCCCCTCATCCTACAAAGTAAAATTTGAGCAAGCAGTTGGGGTAGAGAGTCCATTGAAGATAACTCTCACACTTGATGGCCTGTGGAAGCAACTTCCACAGAAATGTGCAAGAAAGTCGAGGATTTAATTTTGTCAGACAGATGAATTAAGGTTTCCCGAATAGCTGAAGAAATGGGCATCTCAGCAAGTACAGTTGGGAAAATAATTCATGAAAAGTTGAGCATGTTCAAGGTTAGTGCAAGATGGGTACTAAGAATGCTGATGCCGTGTTAGAAGGCGACGAGGATCCAGTACTGTCAGGAGAACTTGGAGATGCTCCGTACAGACCAAGTGAATTTTTTTTCATCGTTGGTAAATGGAAATGAGACTTGGGTCTGTCGCAGCGATCCTGAGTCTAAAATGGAGTCAATGCAATGGAAGCACAAGTCATCCCCCACCCCAAAAAAGTTCAAGACAGAAAAATCAGCATGTAAAGTCATGGCAACTGCCTTTTTATTTATTTATTCATTCATTCAATTTTCTATACTGTTCTCCCAGGGGAGCTCAGAATGGTTTACATGCATTTATTTAGGTACTCAAGCAGTTTTCCCTCTCTGTCCCGGCGGGCTCACAATCTATCTAATGTACCTGGGGCAATGTAACTTGCCCTGGGTCACAAGGAGCAGCGTGGATTTGAACCCATAACCTCAGGGTGCTGAGGCTGTAGCTTTAACCACTGCACCACTTTTGCTTCTGGAGTTCATGCCACACAAGACAACCATAACTGGGGAGAGTTGCGCCAACACAATGATCGCTTTGCGGGAGTCAATCAAGGAGAAGAGATGAGGAAAACTCACAGCAGGCTTTCTGCTTCTTCTCAACAATGCACCGGTGCACATGTCATGACAATATCACAGGCTGCCATCCGATAATGTAGGTTTCAGCAGCTGAACCATTCACCCTAGTCTTGACCTGACTCCCTTGGATTATTTCCTCTTCCGAGTTTTGATGACATCTCTCAGTGGTTTTCAAGTGATGAAAACGTCAAGCAAGCTGTGATATCTTTGTTTGAAGGTCAAACAGAAGAATACTTTTCAAAGAGGTTAATGCAAGAAAAGTGGATGAAGTGTATGGAGCTATCGGGGGAATTACTATATTGAAAAATAATTAAAAAAAACAACTCTTTCCTACTTATGAAGATAAATTATTGAATGGCCTTTTTATCACTAGGTGGCTTTGCCTTACCTGAGTATCTTGTGTAAGGACTCGGAGCTCTGTGAAGCTCAGAGTTGACTGCACCAAGCATCTATCTTTAGAGAGCCATGCAAGGCCACCACACGAGTACTTTTTCCAGTGAAGTCATGCTGTTGAAATTCACAGCCAAAAAGTTCCAGCAAAGGCTCAGCCTGAAATTCCTTCCATCTATCCATTCTGTAGGTTATCTGTTCTTCTGTTTTTACTTGAATTAAGGAGACCTGTGGTATTATGTCCATGTATTGGAGTTAAATTTAAATATATTTGTTTAGGATACTGATTTTACAAATGTCTGTTCAGGGTTTGTTCTGAGAAGGGGGTGCTGTGGTTTGGGAGAGTAGAAGAGATGTTAGGAATTTTGTATGTTTAGGTCTGGAAAGGACTGTTCTGAATTGTTCATCGGTAACTTTGTTGCTTGATAGCTGTGGTTTCCCCTTGCTTCTCCCAGGTATCAGCTATCAATTGGGAGGTGAAATGTTGTATGATTGCAGCTATCTTTTAATTTCTATTTAGTTAAACAGTACAGAAACTCGTGAGTTGGAGTGAATGAATGAATTATTGAGCCTAAAGCAGCATCTTTCAAACTTTTTCTAGCTCTGGCACACTAAACAGAGCAAATGTTTTTATGGCACATTATAATTGAAACTATAAAATTGTAAAACAAAAAATTTAAATTTGAGAGTGATTTATTTAAAATTCTTTAAGCTATGTAAGGGTAATTGTAACAATGGCAAAACTAAAGAAGATGGAATGGAATTTCTATCCAATGCGATGGATGTGCTTGTTTTTAAGTGCAAACTAACTCAAAACATAGCTCAATAGCTGACAAGCAAACACGCATTTCATTAGCCACCATCTGCAGTCGTTCTCTTTTTTTCTATTTATTTTCTGTCGGAGCTGAAAATCCAAGTTTGCAAAGATAAGATCTAAACAGTAACAAAGCTTTGATTACTTTGTTGCTCAGGTTAGATAACATAAAAAAACTAAAATTCTTGCCATTAGTTTTCAAGGACCAATCGTGTCAAAGAATGATGCTTGTCTGGGTGGTTGTATTCTTACTCACACAGATGCTCATAACTTTAACAGACTCTTGCTTACGCTGCGGACATGTCATCACTGAATTGTTTCAGTTCTTTTTTTTGTGAACCACCCAGAACTGTTGGTGGGGCGGTATATAAGAAAATAAATTATTATTATTATCTATTCTAGGGTTCCTTTAATGAAGGCGTGTTAGAGCCTTAACTCATGGAATAGCGCGTGCTATCCGCTACCGCCTCCTCTTGAGCAGGCAGTAGTTTTTTGGGTAGCACGTATGCGCTAAAAACGCTAATGCACCTTCGTAAAAGGAGCCCCTAGTGCAGGGGTAGGCAATTCCGGTCCTCGAGAGCCTGAGCCAGGTCAGGTTTCCAGGATATCCACAATAAAAATGCATGAGATAGATTTGCATCTCAAAGAGGCAGTGCATACAAATCCATCTCATACATATTCATTGTGGATATCCTGAAAACCTGACCTGGCTCTAGCTCTCGAGGACTGGATGTGCCTATCCCTGTCCTAGTGTATACGTATGAAGGGAATTTATAAAAATAAAGTAAAATTCTGGAATCTCTCATGGCATACCCAATAGTTTGAGAGTCACTGGCCTAAAGGGAAGCAGAAGATTCCAGCAAGCTTCAGCTGAGTTTTGGCCAGATGAAAAGCAAGAGACATTATCCTTGGCAGTGGTATAAAGAACTTGGGCTATTATTGAACAGGAGACAAGGGATGGGGCATGAGGGGGTCTGCCTGCAATATGATAACGTGTGTTTCTCTCCAGGGTTTTCACATTCAGCACTGGAGGACATGTCAAACCTTTTCTTGCTCAAACAGTGGGCACCTTTTCCTCACTCTTGCTCTCATTTCCTTACTGTTTGCTTTCAGAGGTTGCTGGGGTCAGGCTGTTTTTTTTTTTTTTTTTTTTAGACTTTCTTTATCCCGCAGGGAAGTTAATGCCACAGTATCGCTAACAATTGCCTTTTCTATTCTTGGAACAAGATGGGGTGAGGTAAGCGAACTAGCAGTCAGTGAAGGTTATTCTTGGTTTAATGTCATTTGCAGTATTTTTATATTGGGATCTGCACATTTTCTGAGATTTACAGACAAAGGTCTTTTACCAGTAGTTTTCAGTAGAGCAAAGTTCATTTTATCACTAGACTCCTTTTCTGGTTTTAGTTTCTTAGGGCCACTTTTACAAAGCCATGGTAGTGATGCTGCCACAATAAGCGCTCTGAAGTACATAAGAATTGAATGGGCTTTGGTGCATTTACTGTGGCAGCATCACTACCGCGGCTTTGTAAACGGGGCCCTTCAGAGGAAGGGCATATGTGCAATCCAAGTCCCAAGTCTGTTCTCCAAAGACAAGCAGCATGAATCAACCACACAAGCATTGATGCAAACTGTTTTCTGTAAACATCTGAAATACCTAGAAGACTTTTCCAGGCATAAAAAAGACTTACTATGCAGCCAGTGCTGCCTGGGGATCCTTTAGTCTATTTCTGTACCTTACCCAGTATGATTTTCTTTCACTTTTCCCACGTTTTTAAAACTGTTTTCTTCTTTAGAATTTTGGGTTTTCTCAGACTTTCCAAAAACTCTTAGGCTAAGTATTCAAAGGATTTATGCTATTAACTTTCAAATCTTTGCTCCTAAAATGACAGAGTACTTAAATTTTTGCTCAAAAGTTCACTAGACTTATAAATTTAAGAGCATGAAAAGTGGGTAGCAAAGAGTTAGGTTTAAGGTGAAGAAAAATATAGATGCTTAGCTGTGATTTTTTTTTAAGCACTGGGCTCATTACCCCCCCCCCCCTCTTTTTACAAAACCGCAAAAGCGTTTTTTAGCGCCAGCAAGCTGAATGCTGTGCGTTGCTTCGACGCTCATAGGAACTCAAGAGTTGGAGCAGATCACAGCATTCAGTGCGCTGGCCAGCGCTAAAAAACGTTTTCAAGGTTTTGTAACAGGGGCATAAATTAGGCTCATAAATCTAGGAAATGACATCCTTATCCTTCTCCTTCCCTCCCTTATTTTCCCCTTCCTATGTTTTTGTTCCTTTTTTCCTTTCCCTCCTTTTCCCTTTTATTTCCTTAGCTTTCTTTTCCCTTTTTTGATAGCTTTTTTTTTGCATGCTCTTTGGGGTCCTTTTAAGGCGTGCTAACCAATTTAGCATGCGCTAAATGCTAAGGCATCTATTATATTCTATGGGTGCCTTTAGTATTTAGCGCACACATTTTGAAAATGCGTTTTTTGGAAATGCTTTTTCTGTTTCGTCCCTTCCAGATTGCATAGCAATCCGGGAGTTGCAGAAATCCAAAACTTATGAGCATGTGCTCCTCCTACCTTAGAGAGTGAGTTTGAGCCCCATACAGTTTTCAGTTTCTGCAAGCAAACCGTGCAGAAGTCTTTTGGATGTACTCTATCTTTTTCTTATTTTTTTTCCACTTAAAGTTTGTTTTTTTGGTGGTTTCAGTGCTATGAGACCCCATGCGGTGTCCTCTGCCGGAGAAAAGGACAGTCCTGTGGAGCCGGACTACTGTTTCACAGAGAATCTTTGGTGGATCTGTGGAGCCAGCCTGCTTGTGCCACTCTTCTCAGACTCGAGGTCCATTCCCCTGGGAATATGCTTGCCCTTTGACTCTGTCAGGGGTTTAAGCGCAGGCTATGTGTGTCATGAGTAAAACATCCTTCCGGGTTTCTGGGTGCAGGCTGCATTTTCTACCCCCAGTCACATGGAGAGGTGTTGGTGGGGGCGGAGGATACAGTTGGAGTCTGTCCGACTGGCTGTCCGAAGATCCTTTTCCTGTGTTTAGCTGCAGTGTAGCAGAGCTGGCAGACAGGTACTTCACAGACTGTAAAGTACATCTCCATTATTTCCTATGGGAGCTTCAGGAGTAGTCTTGTGGGACTCTGTAAAATGCATTTTTCAGAGTTTCTGAGGGTAGGGTTCAGGTCTTCCACCTCCCCAAACCCCCAAATCGCTATTTTTTATTTTTGGATTTTATTTTGCTGTTTTTGGCGTGAATTCACTGGCGGTGGCTATTTTGGTGTGAATTCACTGGCGGCCATCTTGGATTTTTATCTATCTTTTTTTCAAAAGTTTTTTTTATTTCTGCCTCAAAACCCCTCAAATTGATTAAAAATCATTTGGGTTGCCTCTTAATCTGTAAAATTTGTGCATTGATTGCGCCAAATCAAGGACTGTGCACTGCATGCTGCAGCGTACTGGTGGAGGGGGCAGGAGCTTCGGGCTTCCTTCAGGGCTGGGGAGCCAGCCTGGGTCTGTGATTCTGGGAAAAAAAATCTTGTGCAGAGGCCATTTTGGAGTTAGGCGGCTGGCATGGTGCGGGTGCCTCAGCAGGGCCCTACAGTGGACAAGGAGTGTGAATTTTCACCGGACTTCTTTCACTGCTCTGGAAAGTATATTCTTCAGACCCAGCTCATTTGATGCAGCCATTTGCACCAATAGCAGAGATCCCTTTTCAGGAGCCCTCTCATACGGCTATGCATTAGTTGCCAAACAAATATTATGCTTCATTTGTTTCCTGACACTGCCTCTATTTTAGATCCAGCTGATACCCTTGCTGGAACTAGTCAGCACGGTTGCCCTGAGAGTCTGGATTTGGATGAGGACCCTTCCGTCCTCAGACTTTTTCAGCTTGGCTCTGTCCATCATTTTATTGTTGAGGTTCTGAAAGAGCTCAAATTGGAATCTCTACCTTCCATGTCACAGTGTTCAGTCATAGACCTTTCTAATGTGCTGTCTTCCTTTTTTTTCCATCCCATCCACAGCTTCTTGGTCTGTTTACAGAACAATGGGATACCCGGAGCACTCTTCCCAGCACTCTTAAGCTATGGCTAAGCTTTATCCACTGGCTCCTGATTTTCATCGGTTTTTTTTTGGCAATCTAAATTGGATTCTGCCGTGGCACAGGTTTCCTGGTGCACTGCCCTCCCTAGTGATGGGGGAGTAGTGCTTCAGGACTCCCAGGATCACAGAGTGGATATTGGGTCAGTCATTCCACACCAACTGTACAAATTTTCAGAATGATCCCCACCTTAATATCTCCAATTTCTTTTTTTTTTTTTTTTTAATCTTTATTCATTTTCAAATCAAAACAACAAGTGCACAAAAATACATCATACAAGTAATTCCAATATAGCACTATAATATCTAACACATAAAATCTAATTGTGTAATAACCCCCACCCACCCACCCTTCATCACATTTCAACTAAAATAGAATATACACATCTAATATAATAAAATGCTAGGCCGCGCATGCGCACTCAAAAGTCGTGTTCCCTGATCCGTCGTGGAAACACGAGTGCGCATGCATGCGTTTTACATCACCACAGCCTCCCTGCTCTCCACCTCGCGCCGCAGCTTTCAAAATTCCCTGCTGGGAGAGCACGGTTGTGCGAGTGTGAGCTACTGCAGGGCCCGGTAGAGGTCGGAGTCGCTCCGGGGGAGGGGGCGGCTGCCGAAGAAACAAGATGAAGGGCTCGCGCCTCTTTCCCTCCGTCGATGGCGCTGAAGCCCCGGGTCGACGAAAATGCATGGCGGTGCGCGTCCAAACCTTTCTGCCCAAGGAGGTGTCTACATGGCTACCATTCGGCCCGACGGGTTGAGCCTACCATCCAACCCTCCCACCGCCAGATGAACACAAACCTCCGGCCTGCAGCAGCTCCACAGCACTGCAAACATTCTGCTTCCAGCCTTCTACTGTCTTGATTTTCACTTCCGAGGAAAGTGTAGAGTGCTGTGGAGCTGCTGCAGGCCGGAGGTTTGTGTTCGTCTCACTATGGGAGAGTCAGTGGGGTCGGCTGCATGGCAGTGGTAGTGGCGTGGGGGGGGAGCGGGGAGTAGATAGAAACATGCTGCAAATGGCAAATTCTACTGTATGGGAGAATGGGGGGGTAGAAATTAAAGGTTCTGCACAGGGGGATGGGAGGCAGACAGGTTGGCTTCGGGGGGAGGGTGTGGGTGGAACAAAGTCTAAAAGGCATTGAGGGGGGCATTGGAAGGAGGCACTGGGGGCACTAAGGACATATGAAAGGGCACTAAAGACATGGGAAGGAGGCACTGGGGGCACTGAGGGCACTAAGGATATAGGAAGAAGGCACTGAGGGCACTAAGGACATTGAATGGGACATTAAGGACATGGAAGGCGGCACTGGGGGCACTAAGGGAAGACAGAAGGGGTCATGGAGAGACAGTAAGAGGGAAAGGGGGCTGCTTTGGGGGGGGGGAAGTGTGCTGGGGACAGACAGCTTTTGCTGTGAGGGGGAAGACAAAAGGGGCCATGGAGAGACAGTTAGAGAAAGGGGGCTGCTTTGGGAGGGAGGTCTGTGCTGGGGGCAAACAGCTTTGCTCTGGGGTGAATACAGAAGGGGGCCATGGATAGACAGTCAGGGAGAGGGAAAGGGGGCTGCTTTGGGTGGAGGGGTGTGCTGGGGGCAAACAGTTTTGCTTGGGGAGGGGGGGGAAGATAGAAGGACACAGACAGTGGCCAAGGAGAGAAAGAGAAAGAAATACAGACAGACAGACACATCTATTCTAGCACCCGTTAATGTAACGGGCTTAAAGACTAGTGTTATATAACATATTATAACATATTTTATAAAATTACTCCCCAACTCTATCTGAATCTATGCTGTCAGTTCTCATGAGTCCCGTGAGAACTGATGACAGCCATTCAGATAGTGGCGTGGGAGCATGGAAAGCTTGCTCCTGACTTCGCGCTCCTGACCTGTGCGCTGCTAATGAGGGAGAGAAAAACACTGGACCACCAGGTACTACAGCGGTGGTGGCCGGGAGGGTGTTTTAAAAGGGGGCGGCGGGGAGGGGAGTATGAGGGGATGATTTAAAAAAAATACTGGGGAGATTATTTTTTTTTTTTTGCCTATTCTTTTTAAAACTTACAATAAGTGTAACAGTAAATACAACAATTTATACTCTATCACACTTAATATTCTATTAATGTCCATATCAGAATTAATCCCCCCTCCCCTCTAATCAGTCACATTTTTCAACATGTAACGTATCTATCATGGGGAGATAATTTAAAAATACTGGGGGGTTATGGGGGGATGATTAAAAAAAGTACTGGGGGTGTGTGAAAAATTTTTAGCTAGCAGGGACAGATCCCTCCTATCCCGGCCTACCACTAGAGGGGGTACAGGGGGCAGGGTACAGAGCCTGGCAGAGGAAGGGTTACAGGGTACAGAGCTTGGCAAGGAGTGTGGGGTTGGGTGCAGAGTCTGGCAGGGAGAATTTGGTTCAGAATGTGTGTTTTGTTTTGGTTTTTTTTTCTTGTTTTCCTCCTCTAAATCTAGGGTGTGTCTTATGGTCAGGTGCGTCTAATGGAGCAAAAAATACAGTAGTAGTAAAGGAATTGTGCTAAGTATACTACATATGTATTTAATAGAAATATAGAAACATGACAGTAGATAAAGGCCAAATGGCTTATCTAGTCTGCCCATCCAAAGTAACAGTTATCTTTTTCTCTCTCTGAGAGATCCCATGTGCCTATCCCAGGCCCTCTTGAATTCAGACACAGTCTCTGTCTCCACCACCTCTTCCGAGAGACTGTTCTATGCATCTACTACCCTTTCTGTAAAAAAGCATTTCCTCGGATTACTTTGGAACCTATCACCTCTTAACTTCATCCTATGCCCTCTCATTGCAGTTTCCTTTCAAATGAAAGAGATTTGACTCATGCATATTTATATTACGTAGGTATTTAAAACATCTCTATCATATCTCCCCTCTCCTGCCTTTCCTCCAGAGTATACAGATTAAGATCTTTAAGTCTGTCCCCATACACCTTATGATGAAGACCACACACCATTTTTATTAATTACTAGCTGATGCCCCGGCGTTGCACGGATATTTAATTATAGCAATAACACTGTAAATGGATTCAAATAAAGATACTTTATAATGGTGAATGAAATTATTTTT
The DNA here is from genome assembly GCF_902459505.1 of Geotrypetes seraphini. Lineage (NCBI taxonomy): Eukaryota > Metazoa > Chordata > Amphibia > Gymnophiona > Dermophiidae > Geotrypetes > Geotrypetes seraphini. Next base: position 102,751,534 of record NC_047088.1, on the reverse strand, counting down.
TTACAGCTTTATAAAAAGTACAATATTCAAATTATAATGTGAAATATTTGACAAAATGAATACAATACAACTAACACAAAACTTGATTATAAACAACATTTATCCCAGGACAAGCAGGCAGCATATTCTTTACGCATGGGTGACGTCACCGACGGAGCCCACGGTACGGACCTTTTTACTAGAAAGTTCTAGTTGGCCGCACCGCGCGTGCGCGAGTGCCTTCCCGCCCGACGGAGGAGAGCGTGGTCCCCAGTTTCTTCGTTTCCGCGGAGCGAAGAAGACGTGCGTTTTTCAACTCCGATTGAAATCCTCTTTTTGCCTTCCCGCTCGCGTTCTTTTTTCGTTTATTTACCTTCGGGTTCTTTTTTTATTTCATTTCCAAAAAAAAAAAAAAAAAAAATATTTTCTTTTTGTTTCGTTTTTTTTGTCTTTGCCCCGGCGGGGCCTGTTGTCACGATCCAGGCCTCGGGGTTTGATTTTGCGGAGGCCGTGTTTCCATTCATGCCCCCGCAGCCCGGTTTTAAGAAGTGCCAGCGGTGTGCACGCCCGATCTCCCTCACTGACCCACACAATTGGTGTTTACAGTGTTTGGGACCGGAGCATCGGGCGGACTCGTGCACCCGCTGTGCCACTCTTAAAAAACGCACTTTGAAGAATCGCCAAATCCAGCAAAGTCTGCTGTTCGGCACCGGTCCGACTATGGACTCGACTTCTTCAACTGCGGCACCATCGAAGTCGGCACCGACCACCTCGACACCGCCTGACATCACATCGGCGCCACCGGCGCCAGGTAAGCCGGCTAAGAAGCCTTCCACCCTTGAGCGCCCTCCCACCTCGGTGGCGACACCGGCTCTTTCGGCTCCACGCCGAACTAAAAAGCGCTCCGCTCCGATATCGGTGAGTGCCTCGTCATCGGCCTCCTCATCGCCGGAGCGTAGAGCGGCACCCATGGAACCAAAGCAGAAAAAAGTGGTTCCGGTGCCACCCCTGGATGACCGCATTGCGGCCATCCTCCAGGATAAGTTGCAGGAACAACTCCAAACGCAACTTAAACAGCTCTTGCCCTCTATCCTGGCACTGCTGCTTTCGGTACCAGACCGGCCCGAGCCCCACACCGTCCAACCGGTATCCACGCCATCGGTACCTATGGACCCCTCCATGCCCATTCTCTCGGCACCGCATATCCATGCCCATGCCGAGGCCGTCGCTCTGACGACATCCGATCCTCCTCGGGACCGAGCGGAACACCGGTCTTCCCGCGAACCTGACCGGCACCGTTCTTCCCGGGACCGAGACAGACACAGGTCTTCATCCCCCGGTACCGTCTCGGTACGCTCAGGCAAGTCTCGGTCTAAAGCTCATCATACCGAGCCTTCCACTCCAGTCTCTCGGCACGCACACACCGATGTCAGAGACCCGGACCTCTGGGAGGAATCTCCCCTCGGTACCGAGGAGGATGCATCGTCGTCGGACGAAGAGCCCTCGGCCCCCGATACCACATCTAAACCTGAGCAATCTTCTTTTTCGAAATTCCTCAGGGAGTTATCGGGGGCCTTATCTTTGCCTCTGGAATCTGATTCCAAGAAATCACAAGCTTTCCTGGAGGCATTAGATTTCGATCAACCCCCTAAGGAGTTCCTGAAGTTACCCGTGCATGACATCCTACGGGAAACTTTTTATAAAAATTGGGAAAATCCATTAACTGTCCCTGGGGCACCCCGTAAACTGGATAGCCTTTACAGGGTTATTCCAATCCCGGGATTTGATAAACCCCAGCTGCCCCATGAATCTCTCCTGGTTGAGTCCACTTTAAAAAAAGACTCAAGGCTCCAGTGTATATGCCTCTACCCCTCCTGGCAGGGAGGGCAAAACTATGGACAAGTTTGGCAAGCGGCTCTACCAGAATGCCATGCTTGCCAACAGGGCAAACAATTACTCTTTCCACTTTTCATTCTACCTGAAACATCTGGTAATGCAACTCTCCGCCATGCAAAAGTACATGCCGGAGCACAAGGTCCCACTATTCCAGCAGCACATCTCCAGCCTGCTTCAACTTAGAAAATTTATGGTACGCTCCATCTATGACTCCTTTGAGCTCACCTCTCGTGCATCTGCCATCGCTGTGGCCATGCGCCGCCTGGCCTGGCTCAGGGTCTCTGATCTGGATGTCAACCATCAGGACCGACTAGCCAACGCCCCATGTACGGGAGACGAATTGTTCGGAGAGTCTCTGGATACCACCACACAAAAACTCTCCGCCCATGAGACCAGATGGGATACTCTCATTAAACCAAAGAAGAAGGCCCCTCCTGCTCGGCCTTACAAACCACAGTCTTCTTACCAGCGCAGGTTCTCCGCTAGGCCGCTTAACCCGCCTTCACAGCAACCTAGGCGGGCTCGCCAACAACACCACAACCAGGCTCGTGCACAGTCTAATCAACCTGCCAAGCCTCTTCCTCCTGCCAAACCTTCTCAGCCCTTTTGACTCCTCTCTCCAGGGCTTAGCCAGTCTTCCACCCTCATTGCCTCTCCCTCAACCAATCGGAGGCAGGCTCCACATTTTTCTCAGCCGTTGGGAGGTCATCACATCGGACCAGTGGGTCCTCAACATCATCCGCCACGGCTACTCTCTCAACTTCCAGACTCTTCCACCAGACAATCCTCCCGTAGAGTCTGCTTCTCTTTCAACTCAAACCCCCCTCCTCCTGAGGGAGGTCCAATCCCTCCTTCTCCTCAATGCCATCGAAGAAGTACCTCTGGAACAAAGGGGCCGGGGATTCTACTCCCGTTACTTTCTGGTTCCAAAAAAGACAGGAGACCTACGTCCCATTCTCGATCTCAGGGACCTCAACAAATGTCTTGTCAAGGAGAAGTTCAGAATGCTCTCCCTTGCCACGCTTTACCCTCATCTCTCTCAGAACGACTGGCTATGTTCCCTGGACCTCAAAGAGGCCTACACTCACATACCAATCAATCCAGCTTCACGTCGCTACCTAAGATTCCAGGTGCACCATCGCCATTATCAGTACAAAGTGCTACCTTTTGGCCTCGCTTCATCACCCAGGGTGTTCACCAAATGCCTCATTGTGGCGGCGGCCTTCCTCAGGTCTCACAACCTCCAGGTGTTTCCCTACTTGGACGATTGGTTGGTGAAAGCACCTACGTCTCCGCTTGTGCTACAAGCCACTCATCAGACCATCTCTCTCCTCCACCTCCTGGGGTTCGAGATCAACTACCCCAAGTCGCATCTGCTTCCCACGCAGCGCCTTCAGTTCATTGGAGCAGTTCTCGACACCACACTAATGAGGGCGTTTCTCCCCTCCGACCGTCAGCGGAACCTGCTCCGCCTGTGTCGTCAGGTGCTCCTTCATCACTCCATTTCTGCCAGACAGATGATGGTCCTCCTGGGCCACATGGCCTCGACGGTGCATGTGCTTCCCCTGGCACGACTCCACCTCAGGACACCTCAATGGACTCTGGCCAACCAATGGTCGCAGACCTCGAATCTTCTTTCTCATCCCATCTCTGTGACATCGTCTCTTCAGCAATCTCTACAATGGTGGTTGAACTCCTCAAATCTTTCCAGGGGCCTTCTTTTTCATCTGCCCCCGCATTCCATGACCATCACCACGGATGCCTCCCCTTATGCATGGGGAGCTCACCTGGGAGACCTACGCACCCAAGGTCTTTGGACCCCGCAGGAGCGTCTTCATCACATCAATTTCCTGGAACTACGAGCCATGTTCTATGCTCTCAAGGCCTTCCAGCACCTTCTTTGCCCTCAGGTTCTGCTCCTGTGCACGGACAACCAAGTTGCCATGTACTACATCAACAAACAGGGCGGCACCGGATCTCGCCTCCTTTGTCAGGAGGCTCTTCGCATTTGGACCTGGGCCACGGCCCGCAGTCTCTTCCTCAAGGCTGTCTACATCCAGGGCGAACAGAACTCCCTGGCCGACAATCTCAGCCGCATCCTTCAACCTCACGAGTAGACTTTGGACCCTCCCACTCTCCACTCCATCTTTGCTCGCTGGGGCACTCCGCAGGTGGACCTATTCGCAGCTCCTCACAACCATCAGCTGCCCCAGTTCTGCTCCAGACTCTTCTCTCCTCATCGTCTGGCCCCGGATGCATTCCTTCTCGACTGGACGGATCGGTTCCTCTATGCCTTTCCTCCTCTACCTCTGATGTTGCGGACTTTATCCAAACTCCGCAGGGACGGAGCCACCATGATCCTCATAGCTCCCCGGTGGCCTCGTCAACACTGGTTCTCCCTCCTGCTTCAGCTCAGCTCCAGGGATCCCATTCCTCTGCCTGTGTTTCCTACTCTACTTACACAGCAACATCGGTCTCTACTACATCCCAATCTGTCTTCGCTCCACCTGACAGCTTGGTTTCTCTCGGGCTGACCTCTTCAGGAAATCTGTCTCAGCCTGTCCGTCTCATTTTGGACGCCTCCAGGAAACCGACCACCCTCCAATGTTACCATCAGAAGTGGACCAGGTTCTCCTCTTGGTGCCTCCGTCATCATCACAATCCCACCTCTTTAGCGGTGGAACCTGTTCTGGACTACTTGCTCTCCCTGTCCAACGCAGGCCTCAAGTCTACCTCTATCAGAGTCCATCTCAGTGCCATCACGGCTTTTCATGAACCTGTCTTAGGAAAACCTCTCACGGCTCACCCTCTGGTTTCCCGATTCATGAGGGGCCTCTTCAACATCAAACCACCTCTGAAGCCTCCTCCGGTCGTCTGGGACCTGAATGTGGTTTTATCTGCCCTCATGAAACCTCCCTTTGAGCCGCTTGCCACAACTTCGCTCAAATTTCTGACATGGAAGGTTCTTTTCCTCATTGCCATCACCTCTGCCAGGAGGGTTAGTGAGCTTCATGCACTGGTTGCCGATCCACCGTTCACTATTTTTCACCATGACAAGGTGGTTCTGCGCACCCATCCAAAGTTCCTTCCAAAGGTGGTCTCAGCTTTTCACCTCAACCAGTCCATTGTGTTGCCTGTTTTCTTTCCGAAACCTCATTCACATCCCGGAGAACAGGCATTGCACAGTCTTGACTGCAAGCGTGCCCTGGCTTACTATCTTGATCGTACAAGGGCTCACCGCTTGTCCCCTCAGCTCTTCCTGACCTTCGACCCAAATCGTTTGGGTCGACCGGTCTCTAAACGGACGCTATCCAACTGGCTTGCAGCTTGCATCGCGTTCTGTTACGCTCGGGCCGGTCTGTCACTAGACGGCGCTGTCACGGCCCACAGGGTAAGAGCTATGGCCGCTTCTGTTGCTTTCCTCCGTTCCACACCCATTGAGGAAATCTGCAAGGCGGCCACCTGGTCCTCAGTTCACACATTCACTACTCACTACTGTCTGGATGCTTTCTCCAGACGGGATGGGCACTTCGGCCAATCTGTACTTCAGAATTTATTTTCCTAATGGCCAACCATCCCTCCTCCCTCTTTGTTAGCTTGGAGGTCACCCATGCGTAAAGAATATGCTGCCTGCTTGTCCTGGGATAAAGCACAGTTACTTACCGTAACAGGTGTTATCCAGGGACAGCAGGCAGATATTCTTACGTCCCACCCTCCTCCCCGGGTTGGCTTCTTAGCTGGCTTATACTAACTGGGGACCACGCTCTCCTCCGTCGGGCGGGAAGGCACTCGCGCACGCGCGGTGCGGCCAACTAGAACTTTCTAGTAAAAAGGTCCGTACCGTGGGCTCCGTCGGTGACGTCACCCATGCGTAAAGAATATCTGCCTGCTGTCCCTGGATAACACCTGTTACGGTAAGTAACTGTGCTTTTTAGTTTCACCTCCAGGAGCAAGAACATATAAATTCTTGGGTGAACCCACCCTTGAGCAAGCAACATAGAGTTGTCCATGGGAAAAACAGGGGGATCTTAAATCCACTCCACAGTATGTAATAGTCTGTCCCTGTGATTTGTTGATTGTGATAGAGAATGCAAGTCTCACTGGAATTTGCAATCTCTTAAACTGAAAAGGAAGATGTCCCTGTGATTTGTTGATTGTGATAGAGAATGCAAGTATCACTGGAATTTGCAATCTCTTAAACTGAAAAGGAAGATGTGTTGCAAGTTTCGTTCAAATCGGGTAAGCCGTTTTTGCGTTGGCAGCTTTTTACAATTTTTCCATTGACATGAATGGGTGAAATCAGATTTTCTGTTTGTAGCTCCGCCCACATGTGCAGGTGGGCCGCGAGACCCCCAGAACATATCACCCCAGGTAGTGAGGGATCTGCATACCAAGTTTAGTTCAAATCGGGCAAGCCGTTTTTGCGTTGGCAGCTTTTTACATTTTTGTCATTGACATGAATGGGTGAAATCTGATTTTCAGTTTGTAGCTCCGCCCACGTGTGCAGGTGGGCCGCGAGACCCCCAGAACATATCACCCCAGGTAGTGAGGGATCAGCATACCAAGTTTCGTTCAAATCGGGCAAGCCGTTTTTGCGTTGGCAGCTTTTTACATTTTTGCCATTGACATGAATGGGTGAAATCTGATTTTCAGTTTGTAGCTCCGCCCACGTGTGCAGGTGGGCCGCGAGACCCCCAGAACATATCACCCCAGGTAGTGAGGGATCAGCATACCAAGTTTCGTTCAAATCGGGCAAGCCGTTTTTGCGTTGGCAGCTTTTTACATGTTTGCCATTGACATGAATGGGTGAAATCTGATTTTCTGTTTGTAGCTCCGCCCACGTGTTCAGGTGGGCCACTAGACCCCCAGAACATATCACCCCAGGTAGTGAGGGATCAGCATACCAAGTTTTGTTCAAATCGAGCAAGCCGTTTTTGCGTTGGCAGCTTTTTACATTTTTTCCATTGACATGAATGGGTGAAATCTGATTTTCTGTTTGTAGCTCCGCCCACGTGTGCAGGTGGGCCACGAGACCCCCAGAACATATCACCCCAGGTAGTGAGGGATCTGCATACCAAGTTTCATTCAAATCGGTCAAGCCGTTTTTGCGTGATCGCGGCACATACACACACACATACATACACACATACATACCTCCGATTTTATATATATAGATTGTTAACCGTGTAAATAACACAAGCTATTTTTGTTTGTTTTCGTGCTGCTTATATGGTGGGCAAGTTCATTTGACACTGGTAGATCTTTTTCATTTTCCTAATCCGAAGGGGTGAGAGATAAGTGTTAATGTCATCTTCTGACTATAAAGCAGCTAATACAATGCCAAATTTGTTACATTTATGACTGATTATAAGGTTTTCAGAAATATGTTTAAAAGCGTTTTATTTGAAATCATAAACTGCTGTTCTGACAGGTTTGTTCTGTATGATCCACAGGAGGATGATGCAGAAAACAGTCATTATTAGGCCATCTCATGTTTCATAATATCCTCATATTTTAAATTCTGCTAATGACTGAGCCTGAGGAATGAAATCCTTTTTGTTAAAATCCTGTTTATTCTGGCTTGGAAACGAAACACAAAACAAAGGTGGTACTATTTTGCAGTTGCCTCTCGTTCTGGTTCCTGGTCAGATGAAGCATCTTCACTTTCGCCATTTTGTTTTTCAGATGGGAAAAAAATCTCCCCCAACCAGCTTGAGAAAACATACAGAAATAATTTCAATTGTTTTGGGTGCTGTCAGTATGACAAGAACTTTTTAAGTACACCTTCATATGATATTATACTTTCTATGAACCCCAGAAGGAAGAGTATTAAGGGCACTAGTTGTAAACTTGAATGATTTGAGAGCACAGCTAGCATACCTTGGCTAAAGAGAGGTTCATTCCCATAATAGTTAGGGATGTAACATATTAACTGATGTACATTATTTTTTTTTACTCCTTTTTAAATTGTTTAATATTTGCTGGTGTTACTGGGAGGAGTTAGGGATAGGCTTAGATTGGCTGGTGGTTGACTTCTGTATTTTTTTCTTCCTGGCATATTACTTCATGGCTTTTCACACTGCAGCAGGCTAGACCACTGTTTGTCAGCTTGAGGGGCTCATGAGTAAATTGCAGGGAGGGAGGGAAAATGTTCAGAATGTGGCATTAACTCTACTGGCAAAGACATTACTGTGGTAGATTGCGGTGAGGCATATAAAAATGTTGCATCAGCAAGGAAAAGGAGGGCCTGTTGGGCAGATGACAAGAATTGACAGTTTTGGGAGAGAAGGAGCACAATGTGCTGGGATGGAATCGGGGCTGTGGAGTCAGGGTTGGAGTCGGAGACAATTTGGGGTACCTGGAGTCAGTCGTGGGTACCAGAAACTGAGGAGTCTGAGTCGAAGGATTTATCTGCCGACTCCACAGCCGGACATGGGTGAAAAGGACCTCCTGGCTCTACCTAATTAGTTTGCTAGGTGGACTTTGCGAGTCTGGAAAGGGGATGCATGACATTTATTGGGTAAGGTTAAGGGGCTACATCATCTATCTTTCAGGTTTGCCCCTGATTTTGTACCGGGTAGGAAAGGGGGATGGATATTTTGGAGATGGGGAAAAAAACGGATTGCAATACTTTGGCCAATTCCTGGAGGGGGGAGTCCATTCGAGCATTTCCTGTGCTTTAAGCTCAGTTCCAGCTGGACTGGGCTGTGGAGTTGGAATTGGAGTCGAAGTTGAGGAGGCGGAGACAATTTTCCATGTTTTCCTGGAGTCGGAGTTGGGAGTTGAAGGATTTATCTACTGACTCCACAGCCCTGAGTGGAATGGATTTGCTCATCTGTTCCAGGAATTTGTACTGTAGCTGCTGGCAGCTCTAAAGTGTGATGGTTTTAAATGGTCAGCTGTTTAAAAATATTTATACACTTGGTCATTGTATTTGTACAGCAAACCCTTATGAAGACTACCTCTTGGGAGGACCTTGATGTCATGAGGCAGTGCTCTTTGTTACTAATTTTCTTCCTGTTGCTCCTCTCATGCATTCTGAATGCTTGGAATCATCAGTAAATCCTGCAATCTTCTTGCCTGTGACTATAATCTGTAGCAGTCATCTCTCTTTAGAAAAGTTGAGTCCTGCTAGAACAAACATGGCTGTAAAAAACAGAGGTCAAACCAAGGGAGAAAATGTGCTTTTTTTTAAAACAGTGTACCTTTTAAAACAAAGGACGTCCTGTGCCTGCTTGTTCAGTTTACTTCCAGATCATAAAACCTGATTTTTTTTCCCCACACAGATGGAAGCTGCATTTGTATCTGTTGACAAACCAAAGTATCTCACCTGAAACATCTTTTATATCTGAGGTAAAGTGGCCATATATTTATATTTCTTGTACTGAAGTCTTGGTCTTTTTTTTTTTTTTTAAATTACTTCTGGTGTTTCTATGAGCTTTCTCTAAGGACTTTTAGAGCAGGGAGTCAGAAGTCTTTTAAAAATATGTCCACCCATTTCACTGTATTCTCTTAATGTTAATTTCAACATCTTCTTCACTGGAAGTTCATGCTCTCTTTCATTTTTCTGTTCATATAGGTTATGTAGGAATGTTTAGCTAGGAGACCGTTCATATAGGAAACTTATCCCAGGACAAGCAGGCATGATATTCTCACATGTGGGTGACGTCATCTACGGAGCCCCGATGCGGAAGCATTTTCAAGCAAACTTGATTGAAGATTTAAGTTTGCTCTGCTGCTCCACGCATGCGTGCCTTCCTGCTCCACTAGGGGGTGCATCCCCTCGTGGTCTCCAGTTCAAAATTTTCCGCGAGCCTAGAAGACGTGTTTTCAGGCTCTGCCCCAACTGCCTTCTAGCACCGCGATTTTTTCTTGTTTTTTCACGATTAAGTCGCTGTGCGCAAATTCCTTACCTTTTTACTTGATTCCTGCTTCGTTTTCAACGACCCGGAGGCTTCCGGGTCCCCGTGGCCGCGTGGCTAATCGAGCCGCGGCTACTTTCGATTTAATGTCCCGGCCTTTGACCGGCTTTAAAAAGTGCACCCGGTGCGAGCGGCTTCTTTCTCTCACAGACCCGCATCGCCGGTGCATCCTTTGTCTGGGGGCGACTCATCCAACCGACTCCTGCCCCCAGTGCGCTATTTTCCAAAACCGGGCCCTCCGCCGAAGAAAAGCCCGCATGGCGGATCTCTTCACCCCGGACCAACCCCCCACTTCGGCCTCGAGGTCGGCCCTGGCCTCGGCCCCGGCCTTGACCTCGGCCCCGGAAACCTCGGCATCGCCTCGAGACTCGAACCCGAAGTCCTCGGGACAACAGAAAGCCTCGGCTCCGGGTAAGTCCCCTCTTCCCTCTTCAGGTTCTGTAACAGCGAAGAAGCCAGCCTCGGGGACAACGGCGACGCATGGCGGAAGCCCCATGCTTACAGCCCCGTCTAAGCCCTCCAAGCCTTCGGGCCGTGCCTCCACCACACGGGAATACTCTGATACGAGGTCGCCCCCGGTGGAGCGCACAGAGGCAGGGGACATGCCTTCGATGCTGTCCGTGCCCGTCTTCCAGGACCTACTCCGAGCGATGATCACGTCGGAGCTGTCCGCTGCAATAGCCCAGTTTCAATCGGCCTCGACCTCGAATGCGCCAGACCAACCTGAGCCTCGCACCGAACAACCTCGAGGAAAGGTGCGCAATCCTCGCCGCATCCCATCCTCCTCGGACTCCTCGCCGAGACGCCCGAGACATTCCCCCTCTGCGGACCGCCGAGGGGCAAAACGTCGGGCTAGAACGACAGAAACCTCGAACCGCCATACCTCCAAGAAGGCCCGAGGTTCACCAACCCTACGAGGCCGCTCCCCCACACCTCGTACAGGACCACTAAGGGTGGCTGAGTTATCACTCTCCAACCCGCGTATCCTCCGAACTCCCCCTCGGACGCATTCTCCGAGGGGGTCCGGATCGAGGTCACCAACCCGACATCGATCGGTACCCCTAACCCCGGCATCGTCTCCGAGGGGCTCCTCGAGACGCCGAAGATCGACAACCCCGGAACACTCTCACAGTGCTTCCCCAACCTCGGAGCATGGATCAGAGCATGAACCTCGATACTCGAGGGAAGCCTCCTTATCCTTCTCCACCCGGCGAAGGTCTCGTTCCCTGACCCCGCACGGGGCTCCGGGGACATCTCGCCCATCCTTCACTCGCTTTGTCCAAGACATGGGCCAAGCATTGGACTTAGATCTCCAGTCCGACTCCAGATACTCTAAAGAGTACCTGGCAGAGCTGGATATGCCATCACTGCCCAGAGAGTCCCTCCGCTTACCACCTAACCCGGTACTCCAACAGGCCTTCTTCAGGAACCTGGAGACCCCCTACATGGTCACTGCCGTACCCTCCAAAATGGAGACCAAGTACCGCACAGTACCTTATCCGGGATTCGAGCAACCACAGCTCTCCCACCAATCGCTGCTGGTGGAATCCTCCTTGAAAAAGGCTCACCCGTCCCGTGTCTCAGCAGCGGTACCCCCAGGCCGGGAAGGCCGAACCCTGGACAAGTTCGGCAGGAGACTATACCAAAACGCAATGATGGCCTCTAGGGTGCAAAGCTACACTTTCACCTTCACATCATACCTCAAACACCTCATTGGACTATTGAGAGCCTTTGAGACTGACCTACCGGCCTCCCGACAGGAAACGTTCGGCCTGCTCTTAGAGTCCCTCTCCAACCTGCGCCTTCATCTATTCCACGCGGCCTACGATGGCTTCGAACTCTCCTCCAGAGAAGCTGCCTTCGCTATCGCCATGCGCCGACTAGCTTGGCTGCGCCTGGTCGACATGGACCCCAACTTACAGGACCGGTTAGCAAACCTCCCCTGCGTGGGAAAGGAATTGTTCGATGACACTATCGAGGCGGCGACAAAACGCCTCTCCGAACATGAACGCTCATTTGCCTCCCTTGTCCGGCAAAAGCCCAAACCGCCAGCGCCCAGGCCATACAGGGCCCCTCCGCGCCGCTACCCACAAAAGTCCACCCCTGCTTTCTCGCGGCCCCCACCCAGACGTCCGCAAGCCCATCACAGGGCCATGCCCAAGTCCCAACCGCCCGCGACCACCAAACCATCCCCGTCCTTTTGACGGGACACGCGGAAGGGGGCGGGCCCCCTCCGCCATAGTCCCAGACCACCTTCCCATCGGAGGTCGACTCAAAGCCTTTTACCCTCGCTGGGAACAACTCACGACGGACGCCTGGGTCCTTGGCGTGATCTCATCAGGGTACTCTCTCAACTTTCGGGCCATTCCCCCGGACAACCCCCCAAGGAATTGCCCTCCCAACAGGACTCAGCTACCTCTACTCCTCTCCGAAGCTCGAGACCTACTTCGCCTGAGAGCAGTGGAGAAGGTCCCCCCCGACCAACGGGGGAAGGGCTTCTACTCCCGTTACTTTCTGGTACCGAAAAAAACGGGAGACCTACGCCCAATACTAGACTTGAGACGCCTCAACAAATTCCTGGTACGGGAAAAGTTTCGGATGCTCTCACTACCAACACTCTACCCCCTGATCGACGAGGGCGACTGGCTCTGCTCCCTCGATCTCAAGGAGGCGTACACACATGTCCCAGTGCACCCCGCTCACCGCAAGTTTTTGCGTTTCCAAGTAGGGGACTGGCACCTACAATACCGAGTCCTCCCCTTCGGACTAGCATCATCACCTCGGGTCTTCACCAAGTGCCTCGTGGTGGTAGCAGCAACCTTACGCTCCCAGGGCCTCCAGGTATTCCCCTACCTGGACGACTGGCTAATCAAAGCCCCGTCCAAAGAAGGGGCTATCTCAGCGACCCAACAGACTATTACCTATCTACAAAGTCTGGGGTTCGAAATAAACTTCCCAAAATCTCAACTACGCCCCTCACAATCCCTACAGTTCATCGGGGCCACGCTGGACACGGTTCGCCTCCGGTCCTTCCTCCCCCCTCCGCGCCTGGAGGCGTTAGTAAGTCTGAGCCGAAGGATCTCTCGGCTGACCTCAGTATCAGCCCGACAGATGATGACCCTCCTGGGCCACATGGCCTCCACCGTCCATGTCACACCCTTCGCCCGCCTCCACCTGAGAATCCCTCAATGGACCCTGGCGTCTCAATGGCGTCAAGACCGGGACCCGATCGACCACTCAGTGACAGTGACTACTTCATTGCAACGATCGCTCCGCTGGTGGGCCGACTCTTCAAATCTTTCCAAAGGTTTGCTCTTCCTCACCCCACCCCACAGCAAGGTACTCACCACGGACTCGTCGGAGTACGCTTGGGGAGCCCATCTGGACGGCCTGCGCACCCAAGGAATGTGGTCAGCACAAGACCGACGCTGCCAAATCAATGTGCTAGAACTTCGGGCCATCTACCTCGCAGCAGTAGCCTTCCAACATCTGCTCCGCGACCGAGTGGTTCTTATCCGAACCGACAATCAAGTAGCGATGTACTACGTAAACAAACAAGGGGGCACAGGATCTTGGCCCCTTTGCCGGGAAGCTCTGCGCCTCTGGAAATGGGCAATCTCCAACAACACCTTCCTTCGGGCGGTGTACATACAAGGAGAACAAAACTGCCTGGCGGACAGACTCAGCCGCCTCCTCCAGCCACACGAGTGGTCACTACACTCTCAGGCCCTACGAGGAGTGTTCGAACGGTGGGGGACGCCTCAAGTAGACCTGTTCGCGTCCCCTCACAACCACAAGCTGCCTCTCTTCTGCTCCCGGATATACTCCCCGGACCGGCTCGAGGCCGACGCCTTCCTCCTCGATTGGGAGGGAAGGTTCCTGTACGCGTTCCCGCCGTTCCCTCTGATACTGTGGACGCTTATCCACCTGAAAACGGTACAAGCCACCCTGATCCTGATTGCCCCTCGCTGGCCACGCCAGCCGTGGTTTTCCCTTCTACTTCGATTCAGTGTCAGAGATCCACTGCCTCTGCCTCTGTTTCCCTCTCTACTGTCACAGGGTCAGGGTTCACTGTTACATCCCAATCTTCAATCTCTTCATCTGAATGCTTGGTTTCTCTCCCCCTGACTGCTCTCCCCGTGTCTCAATCAGTCAAGGAGATACTGGAGGCCTCTAGAAAAACCTCGACGAGAACCTGCTACTCCCAAAAGTGGACCAGATTCTCAACCTGGTGCTCCTCCCACAGCCAGGACCCGGTGTCGGTCCCCGTCCCCCTGGTCCTTGACTATCTACTTCAACTATCTCATTCCGGCCTAAAGACCAACTCCATTCGAGTACACCTCAGTGCGATTGCGGCCTTTCATCAGCCCCTGGAAGGGAAAGCCCTCTCGCTCCATCCCTTAGTCACTCGCTTCATGAAGGGCCTGCTGAACGTCCACCCCCCTCTCAAACCTCCCCCGGTGGTTTGGGACCTTAACGTGGTTCTGGCTCAACTAATGAAACCTCCATTCGAGCCCCTAGACAAATGCCATCCAAAATTCCTCACTTGGAAGGTAATTTTCCTACTTGCACTCACGTCCGCACGGCGGGTTAGTGAGCTACAAGCCCTGGTAGCGGACCCACCCTTCACGGTTTTCCATCACGACAAGGTGGTACTCCGCACCCATCCAAAGTTCCTACCCAAAGTAGTGTCTGATTTCCATCTAAATCAGTCCATTGTCTTACCTGTGTTTTTCCCCAAGCCCCACTCTCACCCCGGAGAAGTGGCGCTCCACACTCTTGACTGCAAAAGAGCGTTGGCCTTTTACCTCCAACGCACTCAGCCACACCGGAAAGTCCCACAACTGTTTTTGTCCTTCGACCCAAACCGGTTAGGTCACCCAGTTTCCAAACGCACCTTGTCCAACTAGTTGGCCGATTGCATCTCCTTTTGCTACGCTCAGGCTGGTCTCGCGCTGAATGGTCGAGTAACGGGACACAAAGTCCGAGCGATGGCAGCCTCCGTAGCCTTCCTCAGGTCAACACCTATTGAGGAAATCTGCAAGGCTGCCACATGGTCTTCGGTTCATACCTTCACCTCCCACTACTGTCTGGACTCCCTGTCCAGAAGCGATGGCCGATTCGGCCAATCGGTGTTGCGAAATCTATTTGCTTAAATTGCCAACTTCCCTCCATCCCTCTGCAGTAAGCTTGGAGGTCACCCACATGTGAGAATATCATGCCTGCTTGTCCTGGGATAAAGCACAGTTACTTACCGTAACAGGTGTTATCCAGGGACAGCAGGCATATATTCTCACAACCCACCCACCTCCCCGAGGTTGGCTTCTTGGCTAGTTAAGTGAACTGGAGACCACGAGGGGATGCACCCCCTAGTGGAGCAGGAAGGCACGCATGCGTGGAGCAGCAGAGCAAACTTAAATCTTCAATCAAGTTTGCTTGAAAATGCTTCCGCATCGGGGCTCCGTAGATGACGTCACCCACATGTGAGAATATATGCCTGCTGTCCCTGGATAACACCTGTTACGGTAAGTAACTGTGCTATCCTGCTTTGCAGCCATTACATCCTGGAGCTACTTAGGTGTGTACCTATTGTATGGGTGTTAGTGCATTGTCTGTGTAGGTGACTGGTCTGCAAAGGGAGCAGCACATAGTAGTCTTGTGGAAGCGTGTTCTGGAGGGTGGAGAAGACATTCTCTTGTCGGATCAAGGGGGGAGAGGAGGATGGTATTCTGTTCAGGAGAGGAAAGATAGTGGGTTGAAGACTGCAAAGTTGTCTCATGTATTGGGAGTGGAAGAAGTGTGTGCTTATGGAAGGGAACATATTAAAACATTGAAAAGTGAAGGCAGATAGACTAGGAGAGAGTTATTTTCTCTGTGGGATAAAAGATACTTAGGGATGTAACATATTAACTGAAGGCTTAACTGTTTTACTCCTTTTTGACTTGTTTAATATTTACCAGTATTACTAGGAGGAGTTTGGGATAGGCTCAGGTTGGCCTGTGGACGACTTCTGTATTTTTATGTTCCTGGCATATTACTGCATGGCTTTTCACATTGGAGCAGGCTGGACCATTTTTGGTCAGCTTGAGGGGCTCATGGGTACTGTAGATTGGACGAAAGGAAGATGCTGTTCAGAATGCAGCATTAACTCTGCTGGCAAAGTCATTGCTATGGTGGATTGCAGCGAGACATAAAAATGTTGCAATAGCAGAGAAAAGGAGGGTCTGTTTGGGAGAGGAAGATTTTGTCTTTGTGTTGAAAGAAGAGTGGGAGTGGATGATCTTGTGTGTGGTTTAGAGCATAGAGGGTACTATTGAGGGTGTAGAGGAGAAAATGGTCTTTTGAATTTGGGTTCAAGATATGAATACTGCTTTTTGCTTATATGTATTCGTGTGGTGTGGAAAGAAGGGAATGATCTTTTTTGTGTTGGGGAGAAGATGGTCTCGTGAGTATGGAGAGATAAGTGGAAGACGGTTCTCATGTCTATTTAAGCATTTGTGGTAGAGGGTTGCCTCATCTGTGGGGCAAAAGGCAAGCCATGTGAGGGGTGTAACTTTATTAATTTTATATGAGTTAAAAAGTAGGAAATTGATTTGCGTTTGCTAGAAAAGAAAACTATAATATAATAACCTGGAATAATTACTGCTGAAATAAAAAGGGAGTTGCAGAGAGAGAAACAGAATAGTGAGTTTTTCTTCAGTAGACAGTTAATCCTTTATTCATTTTTGCCCCATCTCTTCTTATCCTGATGGTCCAGGTGTCTATAAAGGAAATATGTTGTGGAAAACAGTGATGAGAATGGAGCTGGGAAGACTAGGAGGCTGCCGCTCCTCACTCCTGCCTCTCCTGTCCTCTCCTGTATCACTGCGCCCATGGTCGTCTTCTGCCACAGATCACCACCACTACCTGGAAATGGCTCGGGAACGTTCGAAAACTGTCACATCTTTCTACAATCAGTCCAGCATTGACGTTGCTGCTGAGAAGGTAGAGGAGTATAAAAGTCTTGTCCATTTGTCCTAAGATACTGTTTGTTAAATCTGTGTGAAAAACACAAAATTTCTTAAGAAGTTTTCCAGAGTGAATAAGTTAAGGAGAGCTAGATGGGGAAAAAGATACTGTATATGACTGCTTCCCAATAAAAACTGAATGGTAAAAGGAAATGAAAAATAATCAGGAAAGATAGGGGTCCTTGTGTGTGTTCTGGTGAGAATCCAATATGAAGGAACAACTGCAACACCTTTCTAAGAATGGATATGAGATGAGCCTTGCATGATGGCTCTATAATAATATCCTGATGGGGAAAGAGAGAGGCTCTGTCTGCACAGTGACTTTTTGATGAGAGGCTATGTATAGCTCCTGGATGAAACCTAGCTAAAAAAGAAAGTAGAGGGACAACTTCCTGTATAATAGATTGCAAGATTCAGTTGTCAGTATAATTCTGAGCCAATGACTTGGTAATGAGGTTCTGGTTGGAGTGTCTTAGCTCACTTTTGGGTCCTTTGGCCCCCACCATTCATACTCTTAACATTTTATTATGTGTAATTGCATTTGGATGCATACTGTGAACCATATCCTTTGTGGGGCTCTCCCTGGTGGTCTACTGGTAATCAGGTGACAGCTGAGTCCCTTTGACACCACCTGGGACTGCGCTGGGATTCAAAATAATAGCTGTCATCTTACGATACTACAGTGGTATCATGAAATAGCCACCATGACCTCAAGCAGCCATCTTATACTAAAGCTGAAGAACCACAAAATGCCAGCTAGGGGTCACGGTGACCGTTTTGGATCGTAGTACAGTCCCAGGTAGCAGCAAAGGGGAACTAAAGAGACCCCTGATAGGTCCTGGAGTTGGAGGGTGAGGCTGGTTATTAGTGTTGGAGCGGCGGGCATTATGTATGTGACTAGGGAAATTGGAGTTATGCATCTTGGGAGGGGCTTGAGGTTATGCACCTGTTTGCTGGGGTATTGGGAGGGGAATTGGGTGTAGGGTGGGAGGTGGGGTGAGTATTAGCAGTATCTTCTTTCACAGTTCTGCATTACCAGGCTGCCAGTAGTACAACTGCACTACCATCTCCTTTTGAGGTATTGGTAAGTTTGACTGTGCTATCAGCAATGTTGATAGCAGACATAACGACCCCTATGCTAGCTGTCGCAGCATGCATCACCTCTGCCTGCCAATTTAATGCCCAGATCCCACTCCCTTCCTATGTTAGGCAGCTAATATAGTAACATAGTAAATGATGGCAGATAAAGACCTGAATGGTCCATCAAGTCTGCCCTGTAATCAGTGTTCCCTCTAAGCGGGCGGGTGTTGTGAGCAAACTTTTTTCACTGTGAGCTAAAAATATCGGGCGCCAGCAAGTTATGAGCCAAATAAATATGTTGCTTTCTACCACAGAACTTCCTTACGTTTGTATGGAATCTATCCCCTTTCAACTTTAGAGAGTGCCCTCTCGTTCTCCCTGCCTTAGCTACTAAGTCTATTCCCTTCAGTATCTTGAATGTTTCTATCATGTCCCCTCTCAATCTCCTCTGCTCAAGGGAGAAGAGGCCCAGTTTCTCTAATCTTTCGCTGTACGGCAACTCCTCCAGCCCCTTAACCATTTTAGTTGCTCTTCTCTGGATCCTTTCGAGTAGTACCGTGTCCTTCTTAAAGTACCAGTGCTGGACGCAGTACTCCAGGTGAGGGCGTACCATGGCCCGGTACAGCAGCATGATAACCTTCTCTGTCTCTTCAGTCCAGCATCTGCCCCTTCCATTCACTGTCTGTCTTTCCCTGCCATCTCTCCTCCTGCCCCCCCCCACCCCCCAATTTGGTCTAGCATCCATCATCTTCCTTCTGTTCCCCTCATGGTCTGGCATCTCTATCCTTCCCTCCCCCCTGTGGTTTTTAGCATATCTCTCTTCTCATTTCCTCCACTCAGATCTGATCATTCTCTGCTCTCTCTTCCCTTTTCTTCTCTGGTCTTCCTTCTCTATTTACTGCCTCCATCTAAATTAAATTCTTTCTTACTATTTAGTCCCGTTTCCCTCTTTTCACTGTGTCTACACACAGCTTGTCACCCCTTTCCCTCACCCCTCCATTATCTTACTATTTTCTTCCCCCTTTATTTATCTCCTCCTTCCATCCAGTATGTGTTCTTTCCCCACTTCCATTCAGCATCTGCTCTCCCTTCTCAACTGACATCCATCTGCCTTCTGCTCTCTCTCCCTTCTTCTCATTTCCATCATCTGTCCCCTTCTCTCTCTCTCTCATCTCCTCCATTCCATCATCTGCCCCTTCTCTCTCTCTCTCTCTCTCCCCCCCCCCAACTTCCATCATCTGCTCCCCTTCCCCTCACCTTTGTGGGTCACTTTCTTTCCCCTGAGGGTGGCTCATGTCACAGGGGAAGCTTTGGCCGAGCAGAACCGCTTGATTGACAGTGGAACTTACTTGATTGATGTCGATGCTGGGGCCCGTTGCCGTTTGAAGGAAAAAAAAAAAGGTGGAAAAAAGGAACCTGTAAAGGCGAGAGGAAGGGAAACCTCCAGGACAGCTGCTTTTTGCCCTCCTTCAGCGGCCCAAGAGTTCAGACCAGCAGCGGCAGCTGTGTATGCTTTTAACTTCGGCACAGAGCTGCCCCTAATCAATAGTTTAGCGCGGTTTCATGAGGCAGCCTCGGGGCCTTTGATAGCCGGCCCGCTTCGATGATGCGATGTGGGCCGGCCTAGCAAAGGCCCCGAGGCTGCCTTATGAAACCGCGCTAAACTATTGATTAGGGGCAGCTCTGTGCCGAAGTTAAAAGCATACACAGCTGCCGCTGCTGGTCTGGAGGTGCGGAGACAAGGCAGGAGGCAAACGCGGTGGAAGGCAGGAGTCCCGGCGAAGGCAGGAGTCCCGGCACAGCGACTGCAACAGGAAGTTGCAAGTCAGCTGACGCCGGCCTTTCGTTGCGGCGGGGACCGAATCCTTCGCGGACCGGCAAGATTTTGTTTGCGGACCGGCGGTTGAAGAACTGTGCTCTACACTGTGTGCGCTGTGACGAGAAACTTGTGCGCTGCGAGGTAATATTTTGTGCGCCAGCGCACCCCAGCGCAGCTTAGCGGGAACACTGCCTGTAATCATAATTTCATGATTAAATTAAAATGTCTTTTTTTCTTTTATTTCTGGTCCATAGACCTTTGAAATCTAACTGGTACTGACCTTAGTTTCCAACTACTGGAGTTGCTGTTGAAGCTCACTACAGCCTATCCAAACCATCTCCTTTGCGGTATTCAGACCATGATAGTTGGCCCTTTCATATTCTAATTGGCGATCTTCTATGTTCATCCCATGCTTTTTTGAATTCCATCACAGTTTTCCTCTCCACCACTTCCCTTGGAAGGGCATTGCAGGCACCACCCTCTTTGTGAAAAAGAATTCCTTACATTGCTCTTAAGTCTACCACTCCTCAACCTCAATTTATGTCCTCTGGTTTTACCAATTTCCCTTCTCTGTAAAAGATTTGGTCCTGTATTAATACCTTTCAAATATTTAAATATCTGCATCATATCACCCCTGTCACTCCTCTCTTCTAGAGCAGTTTTCTTCAACCTTTTTACACCTATGGACCAGTGGAAATAAAAGAATTATTTTGTGGACCGGCAAACTACTAAGACTGAAATAAAAAACTCAGTTTCCACCTCATCCCTGCAGCTCGGTCCCCGTCCTGTCCCTGTGAACTCGGTCCCCATCTCCATCCCATGTACATGGAGTGGGGAAAAAGAGAGAGAGATCCATGGTGCATCTCTCCCACTCTCTCTACTGCCATATCCAACATTTTTCCCACTCTCATCCCCTGGATCAGGTGCAGCAATTTTCAGTATTGCCCACCAGCCCCATGCCTAACATTTTTCCTTCTATCACCCCTCTCGAGCACCATGCTACACCTCTCCCTCCATCACTATGTACAACATTCCTCCCCCTTGCATCCCCTTCAATCTATCCCTCTGCTCCTTCTCCACCACCATATCCAATATTTCTCCCTCTCATCCTTCTCTTCCCCATGTATCTCTACCTCACTCCTCTTTCTCTTTATGCCCAACAATTTTCCTCTTTCTTCCTTTCCCCTTGTGTACCATCTCACTTACACACTCATCCCCAACAATTCTCCCTTTCTATCCCCTCCCTTGTGTCCCAAGTTCATGTCCCCCTCCCTGCCTTCCAACCTTACCATAACAGTTATTATCCAGAGACAGCAGGCAGCTATTCTCACAACTCACTCACCTCCCCTGGTTGGCTTCTCTGCTAGCTATCTGAACTGAGGAGACGCGCCCTGTGCTGGGCGGGAAGGCACTCGTACATGTGCGGTGAAGCAGACTCGAAACTTCAAAGTTTTCTAAAAGCAAGTCTGCTTGCGAGGCTGTCCGTATCCGTGCTCCGTGGATGATGTCACCCACATGTGAGAATAGCTGCCTGCTGTCCCTGGATAACAACTGTTACGGTAAGTAACTGTGCTTTCTTATAGATGGGTCTAGTGGTCCTGAAGCCCCCACCCTCTCAGTGGGCATTACCTGCCTTCTGCCTTAAGAGTTATCTGTTTCAGATGATCTTGAGAGGATGTATTTAAAAAAAGCAAAGAAAATACTTATTGTAAGCTTTGTATAAGATTAGTGAAGGTTACACACAGGTATTTTTTATCTGTTTTGATCAATTACTTGAATGTTACAATGTTAATGGATATGTTTTAGAGCAGAACTGAATTGTGGTGTTAGGATTTTTCCCTGTTTTCCTCCTTTCGGTTATGTCTTTTGTTACAGTGCTATTTGATTGCTTTTGTACAAACTGAGGAGGCAGGAGCAGCTCCCTGGAAAGGATGCAGAGTTGCTAACATGATTGACAGTTTTCTGCAAGCAACTTGGGAATTGAGATACAGAACCATAGCATTCAGGACCACTAGACCCATCTACAAGAAAGAGAAGATTATCGAGTTAAGAACATAAGAACGTAATCTTTCTAAAACCTTCAAATTTTAAAACAAAGAGAGCCCTGTAGCTTTAAAAACAAGCAGACAATGGGTGATTTCCACCCAGCGCTGGACAGCGTGCTGGTGCTCAATCCAGATATTCACTGTAGAGCCATTTCTGGCGACTAGCATTGAACATCAGTTTTTTGTTTTGGCTGGCTATAATTTAACCAGCTAAGCAAATATTCAGTGCTAGCCGGTTAAATTAATAGCGGCCAAAGATAGGACCTCTATTTATGTGGTCCGATTTGGCCGCTAAAACGTAGCTAGCCAGTGCTAAGTATTTGTGGTTAGCTGGGTATATTGCCAACATAGAGGGTTAGTGGCAAACCACTAATTGTGACTATTCAGCAGAGATAACCAGCTGTCTCTTGCTGAATGCTGAATTTTGGTAGTTAGCTATCTAAATACTATTTAACTGAGCAGAAGCCGTTGCTGTACTAAAATGCAAAGCCTTTATGGCATGATTGTATGGGAAATTCAATAGGCTGCAGTAGTACAAAAAGCGTAAAAACTGTTCACAATTAAAAATCTCAATACCCAATATAAAATGATTTTGCATACCCCAGGCATTTTAAACCCACCAAAACAATTCAGAAATGCTGAGTTTTAAATTTATAGCAGCTTACATTACAAAATGAAAGTAAATCAAATCCTGATTTGAAAACAATTAAATATAAATATGTGTTCTTATCTGAAATGGTTATGATTATTTTTTTGATATACCACTCCATAGATATCAAAGCAGTTTACAATATATTGACTAATAATCAGGTACTTTTAAGCATTTTCCCTCTCTGTCCCAGCAGGTTCACAATATAACTGTGGTACCTGGGGCAATGGAGGGTTAAGTGACTTTCCCAGGGTCACAAGGAGCAGTGCTGGGATCGACTCCACAACCTCAGGGTGCTAATGCAGCAGTTGTAACCTAGGTCACTTTTTCCCAGTTATTGGCAACAAGCCCAAGTGAATTCTGAGTATAAAGAATGGTCCTGTTGTTAAATAAGCCATATTCTTGCCAAAAATCTAATTGATAACATCAGCTCAAAAACCTCCACAGGTTACACTGAAACATCCTGTGGTAATTTTGGGATTTGCACCTGCAACCCCATACTAAAAAAGGGAAAAAAAGTTAGTGCTGGGTGCGAATTTGGAAGCAGAGAGTGTGAGTGGGTGTTCTCTGCACTAATCAGCACAGCTACATTGTTCTGTGCATACATAATGGTTGACAGTACGGGCTCATGTACTAATGGCAAAATTAGCGTATGGTCATTAATGAGGGAAATAGAAAAAAAATCAGCCATTTTACCCCAGCAGTAAAAATGACTTTAATGTGCAGGAATGACAGCTACCTTTTACTGCTGTTTGGTAAAAGGGCCCCAAAGTAAACGGAGGAAGGAGTACAGTGATGAGAATGGGAAAAGCATGTGGAAAGGACTGAGGTGAAGTTCTCCTGGTGAGTTACTTCTGCATTGTCTCATGCAGACTCCTTCTGATGATTTTTTTCCAGGCATCTGTACGTCTCACCCCAACCACTATGCTATACTCTGGCCGCTCACAGGATGGTAGCCACCTTTTGGTAAGTAGTATTGTGAGTCCCTATTGTATAAGTGACCAGCTCTTCTAAGAAGGAATTGTGCAAACCTAATACAGTATTTGCAGTAGTCTGCTTTTATAACAGTAAGAGAATGTCAGCAAATCTTTTCAGTGAAACTACTCTTACAGAAGCCAGTTTTCAGAATCCACAGTGCTGCAGGTATAAATCTAGAAGTTTGAAAAATACCTTGCATCTATTGTAGGATGTCCTTACCTTGTGTACTTTGGCAGTGCAAAGTACTTAGAGTAAAGCAGTTATAGGATTTTAATTAATTAGATTTCATTTTCTTATCTTGGAAATTGTTGCCAGTGGAGTACAATAAAAATTGAGAAAGTATGTAAATCATAAATCATACCCTAAGCCTATACCCAGCCCTAACCCCTTCTCCCGTTAAGGACAATATGTAGGCTGTGAATAGTACCCATGTTTTTCTCCACAGGAGTGATGAGGGAAAATATTTTATAGGGTGTGTTTTTCTTAAGATAATCAGTTGTTTAAAAACACAGAGCAGAATCTACTGTGACAGTATCTTTTCAAAATTTAATTAAAAGCAACCTTACTTAAAGGTTCCCAAAATATGTGAGACTTATTTATTCCACTTTTTATTGAGCTGTGCTAAAAAGTGGCCTGCACTATTTTTCCCATGCACTGTGGCCACTTTTAGCGCTGCTGTAAAATGGCTGCATTTCTCATATTTCACATGCTAATTTCCCAGTTAATGCTTGGCTCTTACCACCACCTGTTTGCTAGTATTTGGACTTTATTCCACTTTTTATTAAGGTTGCTTATAATTGATAAAAATAACTTGAAAACAGCTACTGGCTTATTATATGGTGCTGAGATGTTGCCTGGTGTGCCGTACGGTCAGGGCCGCCATCAGGGCAGTCTAGGGAGAGGGGCGGTCCGCCCCACGTGGACAGGAGAGAGCTGGACGGGGGACCCGCGGAGTTCAATACATCTCGAGCCGTGAGGCTCGTCTTCTGTTCCTGCCTGCCCTGCAGCTAACATATAGCCGATCGCAAGCGTTCCCCGATGTCAGCGCTGACGTCGGAGGGAGGGCTTAAGCAAAGCCTGCCCTCCGACGTCAGCGCTGACGTCGGAGAATACTTCCGTTCGGCTATTTGTGTGCGGCAGGGCAGACAGGAAGCAGAAGACAAGCCTCGCGGCTTGAGCTTCGTTTTGCTGAGAAAGTTGCAAAGATGGGCTGGTAGGCAAACACGGAACACAAAAGGGGGGAGGGAGTGCGTTTTGGACACAAGGCATGAACTTGGGAGAGAGGAAGGAAGGGAGGGAAAGAGATGCTGAGGTGGGGGAGGGAATGGGTTTTTGGACACAGAAGGCATGGACTTGGGAGAGAGGAAGGGAGGGAAAGAGATGCTGAGGTGGGGGAGGGAATGCGTTTTTGGACACAGAAGGCATGGACTTGGGAGAGAGGAAGGGAGGGAAAGAGATGCTGAGGTGGGGGAGGGAATGCGTTTTTGGACACAGAAGAAATGGACTTGGGAGAGAGGAAGGGAGGGAAAGAGATGCTGAGGTGGGGGAGGGAATGCGTTTTTGGACACAGAAGAAATGGACTTGGGAGAGAGGAAGGGAGGGAAAGAGATGCTGAGGTGGGGGAGGGAATGCGTTTTTGGACACAGAAGAAATGGACTTTGGAGAGAGGAAGGGAGGGAAAGAGATGGTTGTGTACATGGGGAATAGAAGAAAGGAGAATTTTTGGTCATAGGGAGGGAGTGAGGTACAGATAGTGGCATACCAGGGTGGGGGGGGAGCGGTCTGCCCCACCCCGAGTTTACGTCCCAAGGAGGTGCACAGCTGGCCACCCTCCAGTGTTGTCCCTAGGCCGGCAAACTGCGGCTCTTTAGCCACTTGAGTGCCACCGCCGCCAACGGTGTTGTTGGCGGTGGCAGCATTATAAAATACTTTCTTTGTGTTTATTTGATTCCTATTCAAGAGAATTACTTTATATATAGTCAATATAGGCACAGAGTTAAATTTTTTAACATTTTCTAATGGTGGTGTGCCTCGTGATTTTTTTCATGAAACAAGTGTGCCTTTGCCCAAAAAAGGTTGAAAAACACTGCTCTATGTGTTTGGAATTATTAGTTTGCAGCATTTTGAATCTTTTTTTTTTTTCTTTTCCGAGCTGATAATTTATTATTTCTAAATGGTTTTCTTACATGTAAACTGCTAATGTAATGTTTGCTAATTTGTTTTTAAAGCCCCTGCATCATTGGCGAGAGTCAGCATGTGTCTACTATTTAACCCTCCCCAACAAAAAAACTGAATCTTGAAGTGGATGCACTGGCACTAATTTCCACACTACTATTTTTTTTTCTGTTATTGTATCTCTTATGAACTATATTTTTTATTTTTTTTATTTTGCACATTGTTTCATCATCTAAAGGTATAAATATAACATATAAGGTGAAATCTAACTTTTGCCATAGAATAACTTTGGGAAAATATGTTTGTTGCCTAGTGGATTTCAACCAAGTACGTTTGTTGTTGTTTCTTGCTCAAGATTTTTTTTTTTTTAAATTACAGAAAAGTGCCCGCTATTTGCATAAGGAGCTCCCAGTGCGAATTGCACATCGCATCAAAGGTTTCCGTAGCTTACCTTTCATCATTGGCTGCAACCCCACTATTCTGCATGTGGTAAGTACTTGCCTCTTTCATATATTCACATTTGTGGAGGGCAGAATTTGTCTTTCTTGCCTGTGCTATACTATGGTAAGTCTTTAATATAGCTCTATTTTATCCTTGGAAAGCAGGCAGCTAATTCTCACATGTAAGAGAGTGATGTCATCCACGGAGCCGGTACGGACAGTAAAAAAGTGTACTGTCACTTTAAAAATCTCTAGACTGCCCATACCGTACATGTTCAAGTACCTTTCCGCTCGCCACTGGCTCACAGGACCAAATGTTTTTTGTTTTCCACGGATCAGAGAAGCTGTTAGAGTTCCTCTAAGTGCCATGTTTTGTACGTGTATTTGGTGTGTATATTTTGTACAGTCCTGTCACTTTTTTGTCATTTTTCATTCAGTGTTCTCCCTAGCCTCTTTTAGCTGGGCGCTCCGCCCGGCTAATTTAGGTGAAACATAGAAATATAGAAGATGACGGCAGAAAAGGCCTACAGCCCATCAAGTCTGCCCACTCTGCTTACCCACCCCCTGTCTATGCCCTAATGACCCAATTTACTTATCTTGACCCTCGTAGGGATCCCACATGGGTATCCCCTTTATTCTTAAAGTCTGGCACGCTGTCTGCCTCGATCACCTGCACTGGAAGCTTGTTCCAATGATCAACCACTCTCTCTGTGAAGAAATACTTTCTGGTGTCGCCATGAAATTTTCCGCTCCCGAGTTTGAGCGGGTGCCCTCTTGTGGCCGAGGGTCCCTTGAGAAAGAAAATATCATCTTCCACTTCGACACGTCCCTTGAGGTACTTAAATGTTTTGATCATGTCTCCCCTCTCCCTACGTTCCTCGAGAGTGTAGAGCTGCAATTTGTTCAGTCTCTCTTCGTACGAGAGACCCTTGAGCCCCGAGATCATCCTGGTGGCCGTCCGCTGAACTGATTCAATTCTGCGCACATCTTTACTGTAATGTGGCCTCCAGAATTGCACACAGTACTCCAGATGAAGTCTCACCATGGCCCTATACAACGGCATTATGACTTCAGGCTTTCGGCTGACGAAACTTCTATTGATACAACCCAATATCTGCCTTGCCTTAGATGAAGCCTTCTCCACTTGATTGGCAGTTTTCATGTCTGCACTGATGATTACTCCTAAATCTCATCCTAGTTAAAGTTTTTCTGTTCAAGAAGTACATCCTGCATGGATTTTCGCTTCCGAGGTGCATGAACTTACATTTCTTAGCATGAAGCCTAGCTGCCAGGTTGAGGACCAACTTTCCAATGTAAGCCATATAATTCTGTAAACTGCATTCACTTACTATATTACATAGTTTGGCGTCATCGGCGAATAGTGTTATTTTACCTTGAAGCCCTTGAGTCAGATCCCCTATGAATATGTTGAAAAGGAGTGGACCCAGGACCGAGCCCTGCGGCACTCCACTGGTCACCTCCAATGTTTTAGAGAGGGTACCATTAACCACCACCCTCTGAAGTCTGCCACTCAGCCAATCATTGACCCATGCAGTTAGTGTCTGTCCTAACCCCATCGATTCCATCTTGCTTAGCAGCCTGCGGTGTGGGACACTGTCAAAAGCTTTACTGAAGTCCAGGTACACGACGTCCAAAGACTCTCCCAAGTCCAACTTTCTTGTTACCCAGTCAAAGAAGCTGATGAGATTGGATTGGCAGGACCTACCCTTGGTGAATCCATGCTGACTGGGATCCCGAAGATTCCCTTCATTCAAGATCATGTCCAATTTGCTTTTAATTAGTGTTTCCATGAGTTTTCAGACTGTTGATGTGAGACTGACTGGTCTATAATTCGCAGCCTCTGCCCTGCAACCCTTTTTATGCAGAGGAACGACATTAGCTAATTTCCAGTCCAGGGGAACTTTCCCCTTACTTAGGGAGAGATTGAATAGCTCAGCCAACGGTTTTGCCAGGACATCGCTCAATTCTCTGAGCACTCTTGGGTGCAAATTGTCTGGTCCCATGGCTTTGTTCACCTTGAGTCTTGCCAGTTAACTGTAAACTTCACCTGGTGTGAACTCAAAATTCTGAAACGGGTCTTCTGTGCTTTGTGTTGCCTTCAGCTGCGGACCGTGTCCCGGTGCCTTACAGGTGAAGACTGAGCAGAAGTATTCATTCAGTAGTTCGGCTTTATCGGAATCTGCTTTCACGTAACTTCCGTCCGGTCTTCTAAGGCGTACTATCTCGCCTGTGTTCCTTTTTCTGTCACTAATATATCTGAAGAAGGATTTGTCCCCCTTTTTAATGTTTTTTGCCAGAATTTCTTCCACTCGAAGTTTTGCCTCCCTAACTGCCATTTTGACCGCTGTAGACCTGGTCCTATATTCTACCTTTGCCTCTCTTTTCTCCGTGCGCTTGTAGGAGAGAAACGCTTTTTTCTTCTCCTTAATGAGGTGCGAGATCTCCGCGGTGAACCATTGGGGTTTATTGTTTCTTTGTCGTTTATTTACTGATTTTATGAAGCGGCTAGTTGCTTCATGTATGGTTGATTTCAGTGTTAACCACTTAGCTTCTACATCATTGGTCTCCGCTTGGTCCTGCAGCGTCCGATGGACGAAATCTCCCATGCGTGCGAAGTCTGTGCCCCGGAAATTGAGTACCTTTTGTTTTCGTGTTTGATCTAGGGAAGCCTTTCCTAAGGTTGAACCATACTATGTTGTGGTCGCTGGAGGCTAGCGTATCTCCTACTGAGACCTCTGAGACGCTTTCCCCGTTGGTGAGTACCAGGTCGAGGATCGCCTGGGCCATAGTGGGCTCCGTTACCATTTGTTTGAGACGTGCTCCCTTTATGGAGGTTAAGAGCCTCCTGCTACTGCTGGTTGTCGCTGAAAATGAGTTCCAGTCTGCATCAGGCATATTGAAGTCCCCTAGCAGTACAGCTTCTCCTCGTAGAGTGATATTCTCTATGTCTTCAATTAATTCTGCGTCCATGTCTTCCAGTTGTCTTGGGGGTCTGTATACCACACCTAGATACAGGCATTTTTCTCTGCCTCTTGCCAGGTTTACCCAGAGGGACTCCCCGGTGTACTTGACATCTGTGATCCTGGTGGTTTTGATGTCCTCTTTAATGTATAGAGCTACCCCCCCTCCTATCCTGCCCTCTCTGTCCTGACGAAGTAGATTGTAGCCCGGTATAGCCATATCCCACCCATGTGAGTCCGTGAACCAAGTTTCAGATATTGCCACCACATCTAGGTCGGCATTCCTTATTTCAGCCTCCAATTCTAGACGCTAGGGAGAACACTGCAAAATGATAACACGCTTCCTTCCCTCAGAGCATCTTTCCCACTCTCTTATTCTTCCCGCCTCCCCGAGCCGAGCCAGGCCAGGCGTGTACAAGCGCCGGACCCACAAGCCTTCAAGAGGAAGTTTTCGGCCAGCCAATTGCTGCTTGGAACTTCCTCTTCAATGTCAGAATGGACTTTGGAGGTGAAGGCTTGTGTGTCCGGCGCTTGTACGCACCTGGTCTGGCTTGGGGAAGCAGGGAGAAATCCTTAATCCATACCTCATCTCTGAGCAGCGCCACTGTCCCGATTCCTGCCCAAGCACACCACCAGCAAAGATGGAGAGCACCAGCCAATGTTGGAGCTCAATGACATGGCCGACAATTGCACCACATCGCCACAGCACAAGGCAGGCAGGGTCCCGAATGGCCAGCAACTGCTTAACAGATTGGACCGCCTTTGCACTAATCCATCCAATCACTGCAGGTCCCTCAAACGAGCGGGCTGTTTCCGAGGCAGTGACTGTGCCCTCGGCATGATGAGAGACTCCAAATGCCACATCCTCCGTCGACTCACATCCCTCATGTCTTCCACGATGCGCCACTCTCACGCTGGCAAGCTACATAGAAGGAACACAAATATCCCCCCCCCCAACTCTCCACCGCCACAACACAACCAAACATCAGTAGGTAAAACGAAAAAGATCACCCTACCACAAAAGGTAGGTAGGATGTTTGCTGCTGTTGAAACCATTAGGCCATAGAATCAGTGGACAGGCACTGAGTAATAAGATAAAAATTAAGTTTCTGTTAGGTCAGTAACACAAAGCGAGTCAGAAATAAAAGGAAAAGTTAAAAAGATAATTACTAATTAAAGATGTAGGGGAAGAACTGGAAATTTAAAATAAAAGAAATGAAGGAAGGAAGCGCCACCACCTATGACCTATCCTGGTGCCATCTTGGAAACCCCCCACCCCCACCCAAAACTCTCAAATTTATTTTTTTGTTGGTTTTGCAAATTTATCATTTTAATTATAATGTGCTGTGAAAAACATTTGCTCCGTTTAGTGTGCCAGAGCTAACCAAAGTTTGAGACACACTAAGATAGTGGATGCTGTGGACGAGCAGACTGGATGGGCCATTTGGCCTTCTATGTTTCTTTGTTTCTAATTCAGTATTCTCCCTAGCATCTTTTAGCCGGGCAAAAAGGTAGGAAAAATAATTTTATTTTCAATATAGTGATCAAAATGTGTCTGTTTTGAGAATTTATATTCTGCACTATATTTGGCTATTTTTCTGTAGTTGGTACTGAGGTGACATTATATATTATCCCAGGACAAGCAGGCAGCATATTCTTGACTGATGGGTGACGGCACCGACGGAGCCCCGGTACGGACAATTTTAGAGTGATTGCACTCTAAGAACTTGGAAAGTTCTGGTAGGCCGCACCGCGCACGCGCGAGTGCCTTCCCGCCCGACAGAGGCGCGCGGTCCCCAGTTTCTTATTTTCCGCGGAGCTAAGAAGACGCGTTTCTTTCAACGGCTGTTGAAAGTTCTTTTTTCTATTAATATCGCCTTCCCGCTTGCGTAAACCCTTTTGGAAATTTTATTTCCGTTGTTTCTTTTCTTTTCTTAAAAAAAAAAAAAAAACTTAATTTTTTTCTTCAGTTTTCGGTTAGCCCCGGCGGGGCCTATTGCCATCATCGAGGCCTCGGCCTTCGATTTGGCAGAAGCCGTATTCACTTTCATGCCCCCTCAACCCGGGTTTAAAAAGTGCCAGCGGTGCGCTCGACCAATTTCACTGACAGACCCAAACAATTGGTGTCTGCAGTGTCTTGGTCCTGACCATCGAGTGTCTACCTGCTCCCGCTGTGCGACTTTAAAGAAGAGAACATTTAAAAACCGCCAGATACAGCAGCAGTTATTGTTTGGCGCCGAGATGTCTGATTCCGCACCACCGGCACCGACGTCGGCTCCATCTCAGTCGGCACCTACTTCGTCGACACCGCGCGATACCGCGCCGGCGTCGCACCCCGCAGGTAAGCCGGCTAAGAAGCTTTCCCCGTTGGAGCGTCCTCCGGTCTCAGTAGCAGCGAGTCCAATCCTGCCGACCACGAGGCGCCCACGGAAGCGCTCCGCTCCGATTGAGGTGAGCCCCTCGACATCGGGTTCCTCTTCGGAGTGTAGAGCGGCACCCAAGGTACCGCAGAAGAAAAAAGCGGTACCAGTGCCTTCATTGGACGAGCGCATTGCCGCAGTCCTGCAGGTCCAGCTAAAGGAACAACTCCAACAGCTACTCCCTGCTCTTTTGACTCCGAGCCTTCCAGTCCCGGTCTGGTCTGAGCCGCCGGTACCGACGGTGCAGCAGCCCCCTTTATCGGCATCCACTTTGTCGGTACCGGGGCACATCACTTCTTCGGTATCAATGCCAGTCTTGGCACCGGAACCGAGACACCAGGCTGTTCAAACATCGGCACCGGCACAACCCTTAACATCTCCCGGTACCGGTTCACAGAGGTCTGGTAAGTCGACTCATAAAACTCGGCACCTAGAACCCTCCACACCGGAGTCACGAGACCGCAGTTTTCAGGTGAGGGACCCTGATCTGTGGGGTGATTCAGAAGAGCCTTTCCTCTCTGAGGGAGAGTGTTCATCAGGGGACGAGGATCCTTCTGGTTTTGATCCATCTTCCAAACCTGATGCAACTTCTTTCATCTCTTTTCTTAAAGAGATGTGTGACTCTTTATCTATTCCCTTGGAGGCTGAATCCAAAAAATCCAAGGCATTTTTAGATGCTCTTGACTTTGACCAGCCTCCAAGGGAATTTCTCAAGCTGCCTCTCCATGACATTTTAAGAGAGACATTTTACAAAAATCTAGAGACACCCTTGACCATTCCAGGAGCTCCCCGTAAACTGGACTCCTTATATAAGGTTATACCAATTCCAGGCTTTGACAAGCCTCAACTCCCCCATGAGTCTTTATTAGTAGAGTCTACTTTAAAGAAATCCACGGGGGCTAGTGTATATGCTTCTGTCCCTCCTGGCAGGGAAAGTAAGGCCATGGATAAGTTTGGCAAAAGGCTGTATCAAAATGCAATGCTAGCGAACAGGTCAGGAAACTATGCTTTCCATTTTTCCTTTTATCTTAAGCATCTTATTTAAAGTTTGTCATCTTTGAGAAATATCTCCCTGACCGTAAGAAATCAGCCTTTCGCCAAACTTCTTCATCACTCTTGCAACTGCGCAAGTTCATGGTCAGATCAATCTATGACACTTTTGAGCTGACCTCTAGAGCCACGGACGGCCTGGCTCAGAGTGTCCGAACTCGATGTCAATCACCAAGATCGACTGGCCAATGCACCTTGCCTAGGGGATGAGCTGTTCAGAGAATCCATGGACTCTACTACTCAGAAACTTTCAGCTCATGAGACTCGATGGGATACTCTCCTTAAGACAAAGAAGAAGACCCCACCTTCTAGGCCTTTTCGTCAACAATCGGCCTACCAACGAAGGTTTGTGGCTCGTCCATTACCTCAAACACAGCAACAACCCAGGCGTCAGAGGCAGCAATAGAGGCAACCTGCTCGACCTGCCCAGCAGCAACAGCAAGTGAAACCTCCTCCTTCTCAAAAGTCAACTCAACCCTTTTGACTTGGTTCTCCGGGACATAGCCAATCTTCCTCCTTCTACTCATCTTCCACAGCCCATAGGAGGACGCCTTATACATTTCATAAGCCGTTGGGAAATCATCACCTCGGACCTGTGGGTCCTCAACATCATCCGCCACGGCTACTCTCTCAACTTTCAGACACCCCCTGCCCAAAGTCTGCCAAGAGAGTCTGCTTTCAACACTCCTCGGTCTTCCCTCCTTCTTCAAGAGGTTCAATCCTTCCTCCTTCTGAACGCTATAGAGGAAGTTCCTCTAGATCAGAGAGGGCAGGGATTTTACTCCCGTTATTTTCTAGTCCCCAAAAAGACAGGAGATCTAAGACCCATTCTAGATCTTCGTGATCTAAACAAATGCTTGGTCAAGGAGAAATTCAAAATGCTTTCTCTGGCCACTCTTTACCCTCTTCTCAATCAAGGCGACTGGCTATGTTCACTCGATCTCAAAGAAGCATACACTCATATACCGGTCAATCTGGCCTCCAGACAGTACCTACGCTTCATGATCAATCATTGTCATTACCAATACAAGGTGCTGCCCTTCAGTCTTGCCTCCTCTCCAAGAGTGTTCACCAAATGTCTGATTGTGGTGGCTGCTTTTCTATGATCTCACCACCTTCAGGTCTTTCCTTACCTGGACGACTGGTTAATCAAGGCCAATTCATCTCAGACTGTTCTCCTGGCCACCAACCAAACCATCATGTTTCTTCAACTTCTGGGGTTCGAGATCAATCTACCCAAATCTCATCTCATCCCCACTCAGAGACTTCAATTCATCGGAGCTGTCTTGGACACAGTCCTCATGAGAGCGTTCCTGCCATCCAACCGTCTTCAAACGCTTCAATCTGTGTTAGCAGGTGCTTCTACAACTTTCCATCTCTGCCAAGCAAATGATGATACTCTTGGGTCACATTGCCTCCACAGTTCATGTCACACCGTTCGCACGTCTTCACCTGCGCACTCCTCAATGGACCCTAGCTACCCAGTGGTCCCAAGCGATGGATCCTTGCTCACGTCACATATCTGTCACATCATCTCTTCGTCAGTCTCTACAATGGTGGTTGATATCCTCAAATCTATCCAGAGGTCTTCTGCTCCATCTACCTCCTCATCAACTAGTCATCACCACCGACGCCTCCCCTTATGCCTGGGGAGCTCATTTGAACGAGTTCCAAACTCAAGGCCTTTGGACAGCCCAGGAAAAGAAGCATCACATCAATTTCCTGGAACTCAGAGCGATGTTTTATGCCCTCAAGGCCTTCCAACATCTTCTCTTCCCTCAAGTTCTCCTGCTGTGCACAGACAATCAAGTTGCGATGTACTACATCAACAAGCAGGGTGGGACGGGCTCTCGCCTCTTGTGCCAGGAAGCCCAGAAGATCTGGACTTGGGCCATAAATCACCATCTATTCCTGAAAGCTATCTACATTCAGGGAGAAAAGAATTCCTTAGCGGACAAGCTCAGCAGAATTCTCCAGCCTCACGAGTGGACACTCGATCCTTTCACTCTACAATCCATCTTCGCTCAATGGGGCACTCCTCAGATAGACCTCTTTGCAGCTCCTCACAATCACCAGTTCCCCCTTTTCTGCTCCAGACTCTCCTCTCCTCACCGTCTGGCAGCGGATGCATTTCTCCTCAACTGGTCCGATCTGTTCCTGTACGCTTTCCCTTCTCTGCCTCTCATGTTGAGAACCTTGTTCAAGCTCAAGAGGGAACGAGCCACCATGATTCTGATTGCTCCGAGGTGGCCCAGGCAACATTGGTTCTCCCTTCTACTTCAACTCAGTTCCAGGGAACCTTTTCTTCTTCCACTGTTTCCTTCTCTGCTTACACAGCATCAGGAGACCCTTCTACATCCCAACCTCCAGTCTCTGCACCTGACAGCTTGGTATCTCTCGGGCTGACTTCTCATGATACTCTTTTGTCTCAGCCCGTTCGTTCCATTCTAGATGCCTCCAGGAAACCAGCCACTCTGCAATGTTACCATCAGAAGTGGACACGATTTTCTTCCTGGTGTCTTCTTCACCATCTTGATCCCACTTCCCTGGCAGTGGAGACATTGTTGGATTATTTGCTTTCTTTGTCTGACTCTGGCCTTAAGTCTTCTTCCATCAGAGTCCATCTCAGTGCCATTGCTGCCTTCCATGAGCCGGTTCATGGAAAACTTCTCTCAGCTCATCCCCTGGTGTACAGGTTCATGCGAGGTCTTTTCAATGTGAAACCACCTCTTAAAGCCCCTCCTGTTATCTGGGATCTCAATGTGGTTCTTTCCACCTTAATGAAGCCTCCATTAGAACCTTTGGCTACCACTCCTTTCAAGTTTCTCACTTGGAAGGTACTTTTCCTTATTGCTCTTACCTCTGCCAGGAGGGTCAGTGAGCTACATGCACTAGTTGCAGATCCACCTTTTACGGTCTTTCATCATGACAAGGTGGTTCTGCGTACACATCCAAAGTTTCTCCCTAAGGTTGTCTCTGAATTCCATCTCAACCAATCCATTGTTCTGCCTGTCTTCTTTCCGAAACCTCACTCTCATTCTGGGGAACAAGCTCTGCATACTTTGGATTGTAAACGGGCTCTAGCTTACTATCTAGAGCGTACGAAACCCCACAGATCAGTTCCCCAACTCTTTCTGTCCTTTGATCCGAATAAATTGGGACGTCCTGTTTCTAAACGTACGTTGTCTAATTGGCTGGCAGCGTGCATTTCATTCTGTTATGCTCAGACCAGACTGACACTGGAAGGTTCTGTCACGGCCCATAGAGTCCGAGCGATGGCAGCATCTGTAGCTTTCCTCCGTTCCACTCCTATTGAGGAAATCTGCAAGGCTGCTACTTGGTCCTCAGTTCATACTTTTACATCTCATTATTGTCTGGATGCATTCTCCAGACGGGATGGACACTTCGGCCAATCTGTTTTGCAAAATTTGTTTTCCTAATGGCCAACCTTCCCTCCATCCCTCTTTTTGTTAGCTTGGAGGTCACCCATCAGTCAAGAATATGCTGCCTGCTTGTCCTGGGATAAAGCACAGTTACTTACCGTAACAGGTGTTATCCAGGGACAGCAGGCAGATATTCTTGCGACCCTCCCACCTCCCCGGGTTGGCTTCTTAGCTGGCTTATCCTAACTGGGGACCGCGCGCCTCTGTCGGGCGGGAAGGCACTCGCGCGTGCGCGGTGCGGCCTACCAGAACTTTCCAAGTTCTTAGAGTGCAATCACTCTAAAATTGTCCGTACCGGGGCTCCGTCGGTGCCGTCACCCATCAATCAAGAATATCTGCCTGCTGTCCCTGGATAACACCTGTTACGGTAAGTAACTGTGCTTTTTAGTCATCTGCCTTGACCTCTTTGAAAAACAAATATAAATGATAATGAACATTTTCTCTTCCTACAGTGTGCTTTGTGTTTTTTTTAAATTTTATGGTTATTATGAATTAAGATATTGGGTGTACATGAAAAATGAATGGAAGAAATTGCATTACAATTAGTACTATTATAAATGGGGGTGGGGTAAAGGGTGGAGCTTGGGCTGGGGTACTTGGTTGGTATTTGTTAGACTTAGGGGGTACTTGACTTGAAAAAGTTGAGAAACACTGATCTAGGTGACTATGGAGTTCACGCAGTAAGGGCCCCTTTTACAAAGCTACAGTAGCGATTCTCTCATGGCAAATACACCAAAGTCCATTCAATTCCTATGGGCTTCAGTGTATTTGCTGTGGCAGAATTGCTATCGCAGGATGCAAAGCATTAACTGATTCAACATGAGTTTGAAATTGGTTGAATACCACTCTCTCAAGTATGGTAGTTTTTGAAAGAAATGAAAGGTTTGATACTGGCCAGTAGTTCTTCGGAATAAGAGGATCTGCATTACTTTTTTTTAAGGGTGGCTTAAATGCTACTGAATAGCCACTAATGACCCAGATATCATGAAAACATAATGTGTAAAAGGATAAACACTTTCAATAGTGATGGTGGTAATGTCCAATGATATAAAATAAGAACAGCATAGGCTATAAACTCAATCAAAAAATGAAGGAAAAAGCCTCAGAAAGGGCCCTCCCACCTCAACCAAAAAGGTTTACAAAGAAGTGGTCGAGCGGTCACCTCATTGGCAAAAAAACTTCAATAAATGTTAAAGCCTTATGCTGTGCTCTGCTTTGCTAATGAAATTTAAATAATTTGAATGATAGAAAAAAAATCTCAACTTATCTTCGCTGATCGGTACACCAACGGTGGCTAACGTTTCACAAATATATTCTGCCTCAGGGTGTATCCCGACAGATCAGACTTCTTTCAAAAGGGAATGCCGAATTGTCTCGCGCAATTTTTTGCTTGAGTTTATAGCCTATGCTGTTCTTATTTTATATCATTGGACATTACCACCATCGCTATTGAAAGTGTTTATCCTTTTAAATGCTACTGAAACACTGTCTTAAGTGTTAAACCTGAAAAAAAGGAAGTCATACTGAGCGTTGGAAAATAATTAATAATAATTAACTAATAGAAATAGTGCACATTTAATTTTCTCCACCACCAAATTTCTCTTTCCTGCCGCACCCCATCCGGCTACTTTTTAGTGCCACCCGGCTTGAAAAAAATTTCTGGGGAGAACACTGCATTACATATCAACAGTTTTGATTTTTGATAACTTTTTTTTTTTTTGGGAGGGGGGTACTTTCATCCTGTTCTCAGGCTGGGAGTGTTGATTTGTTTTCGGTTTACTACCTACTTGACTTCCTTGTACCATTGAGTCTTTTGACATTGAGTCGGCGTTTTTTCCTTCCATGTCCAAAGTACCTAGTAGCTTCAAACAGTGCACTAGATGCTGCAGAATCATTTCTAGTAAGGATCCACAATTGGTGTTATCCGGTGTCTAGGTCCTCAACATCGGGGCACTTCTTGTACGCTCTGCTCTAAGTTGCAGTAAAGATTGCTTAAAGCCAGGAAATTGCAGTTTGAAAAATTTGAGGTCAACTTCAACTGCATTGGCTCTGGAGATTCCCGATGCTGATCATCAACATCGATCAACACTGGTACTGACAACACCTACATTGGGGGGAGCTTTGTAAAAAAAGTTAAGAAGCATAAACATCTCTCCCTCACGAAACAGGCATCGTCATCACTATTGATGTCCTCCAAGCATTGATGCACTGATGCCAGATAGCCATCTTTACAGTTGGCATCTCCTCTGAGGCATGCCTCTACATCAAGGTCTCCAATGCCACGACGCCTGATGCAGACTGCTTCTACTGAACCCTTGCCGATATCGGTACTGGTGCCAACTCTGCAGGATCAGCTTAGAAAGTTTTGCAGAAGGAACTAACTGAGTTGCTGCAGTTGCACTCAATGGACAAACCTGCTTCAACGCAGCCAGCCTTAGCCCAGTCCAAGCACACCCTCAAACTCCATCAGGCCATTGATCTCGAACACCACAATGTCGAGCGTCTAAGTCGAGGAGACATCCATCTTCTAGGGCGCGCAGCTCATCATCTCGACATCTATTTCTACATCTGCAAGGGCTAATATTGAAGAGTATAATTTGGAACTCTTCCGGCAACTACCCTAACTCATCTGCAGATGAGTCCTGTGGGATTCCATCTGATCCATCTCCTCCTCCTCTTCAATGAAAGTTGCCTCTTTTACAAAGTATGTCAGATAAATGGGGCAGGTGCTTCCAATTAATATAGAATCTAAGTTAGAGCCTTGAGCAGAGCTCATGGATACTACAAAGAATGTCCTAAGGACTGTATAAAGGTTCCTCTGCACAGTCTCATGAAGGAAGCCTTATTCAAAAACTGGAAAGCTCCACTTTCTGTCTCAGTAGCTTCACTAAAATTGGATACTTTATACAGAATTCAGTTGTGCCCAGACTTTGACAAATCACAGTTTACACCATCAGTCATTGGTTGTGAAATCTGCCTTAAAGCGAGTTAATAGTTCCAGAACTTACACAAGTACTCTACCAGGTAGAGAATGCAGAACATTAGATAAGTTTGGGCGCAGAGTGTTCAAAGCTCATGCTGGCTAATAGAATATTAAACTACAATTCTAAATGACATTTTATATGAAATTGCTCATCCAATAAACCATCAGAACATTTGAATGATTACCAATACCTGACCAGTGATCTCCTAGAGACTAGAAAGTACATGGTGCTTTCCACCTTTGATGCTTTTGACATAGTCTCTTGTACTTCGGCAGTCTCTCTGTCGCCATGTGTAGACAAACTTGGTTGCAAATTTCAGACCTAGACATCAATGTACAAGATTGACTCTCAACATACCCTGTATAGGAGATGATCTTTTTGGAGACCGCATAGAAGAGACAACTCAATAAAATCAAAAGACATACTGATTGCATGACTACCTTGTTGTCTTCTAAGTCAACCTAGTCTCAAGCACAAAGGAAATAATCTACTACCTCCAGACATTCCACTTATTATGCCAAACGGAAGTATAGCCAGCCTTCCACATTCACTTGTTCTTCAATTCAGAGGTGACCCAGACAGCAGAGGCAGCAGAAGACAAAGTGACAGCTTCAATCCAAACAAGTGTCATCTTTTTTGACTTCATATTAGAGAGCATTGTCAGTATTTCTCAACCTCTATCTCACTCTCCCCATAGGAGGTCGACTCGCCCATTATTCTCATTGGTGGTCCCTGATAACAGATCAATGGGTTCTAAGAAAGGTGAGTTAGGGCTATACCCTACGTTTCCAGAAAACATCTCCAAATTGTCCTCCAAGAGAGTCCTCTTTCAGCTCCCACCAGAAGACCCTTCTTTGCCAAGAGCTCTCGGCCCTCTTCCAGCTCAATACCATAGAACAAGTACCTGTTTAGGAGAGGGGCCAAGGGTTCTACTAAAAGTATTTCCTCATACTGAAAATAACCAGAGATCTCAGTCTGGATCTCTGCACTCTTAAATGCTTGGTGAAGGAGAAATGTCACATGGTCTCTCTGAGAACCCTGTTACCGCTGTTAGAGAACATCAACTGACTCTGTTCTTTAGATCTCAAAAAAGCCTACACACACATTCCCAGCCTACAGGCGTCCCGATTTTTAGGCGACCTACTGTTGACTAACCACCAATTGAGACACACATTAAAAAAAAAAAAAATCATCCAAGGCAGGCTGCCAACATTGTAGGCGCCTCTGTGAGACTAGGTAGGCATGTAGGGCCACCTAAGCTCAGCTAAGGCTAGGCATGGGCGTGGTTCTGCGTGCTTAGTGGCTCTATATGCCACCCTAAGCCTGCAATAGGCGCCTGAAATGTAGGCCATCAAAATGCTGGTAATGAAACTGACAGCATAGATTTCAGCTTCTTAGATGCGTGCAAGACCCAGTGGCACAAGAAGTCCATGTACTATGACTTGAATCATTTAATAGTACTTCATTTAAATCCAAAAGCAACTTCTGTAGGTCTTTTTAATCATTGAATTCAGTTATCTGTTATCTTAGATATGTTAAGTTTTTACATATTGATATTAGCATTTTAAAGATGCTGTTCCATCTAGTTGGAGCAGCCTGTTTAAGGCTAGCCTCAAGCTTTTAGAGAAGTTTGTTCATGTTGCCACGGACTCTGTCTCCATCCTCGCCCTACAGTCTGCCTTGCGGGCATTGCAGCTGACACAAAATGCTGTATTCCTTATCATTCATGCTTCGAAATTCGATCACATTGTACCGATACTTCGAGAGCTTCACTGGCTGCCAATGAGCATGTGGATTGAATTCAAGGTTCTTTGTGTGATGTTTAAGGTGCTTCAGCATAA
Organism: Geotrypetes seraphini; assembly: GCF_902459505.1. Classification (NCBI taxonomy): domain Eukaryota; kingdom Metazoa; phylum Chordata; class Amphibia; order Gymnophiona; family Dermophiidae; genus Geotrypetes; species Geotrypetes seraphini. The sequence goes on along the minus strand of NC_047088.1, from coordinate 102,710,825 downwards.
TTGTATGTCAAGTGTCCGCTCTCTTCTGCAGTGGCATTGTCCTTCACGTGAGCTACGGTCTTCAGATAGTTCGAGTTTAGAAGTTTCATCATTAATGGTGATGAGGCTTACGGAGAATCGTAAGTCTATGTTTTCTGTGTAGGGCCCGGCACTGTGGAATGCTTTACCTTTGTTTATGCGCCAATCTTTCATGTTTGGGCATTTTAGAAAGGGGGTGAAAACTGTATTGCTTGAGCGCTTTTTTGGTGTGAGCCATGTGACAGTTTGAGTTAGGGCAGTTCTTTTCATCCTGTTTCTCCTCTGCTGTTTTGTATTTGTCTGTATCATTTAATGTGATTTTGTATGTGATCTTTGTTCCCCGCTTAGATTTGTGGATAAGGGGTTATAAATAATTTTAAACAAACTGCGGGTATCCATCTCCGTGTCATTCTCTAATGTTGTACCTTAAAAATTTTGGTTATTTCTTGTTACCTTGGTTTGAGGGGAAGTTGGTTATACTTTTTGCTTTATCAAAATACAGACTAGGAAGAGTCTGCACAGGATACATATAGAGTGATGTAATTGGTTTAGTGCTTCTCTATCTCCATGTGCTAGTAAGAGAAGGAATATCTATGCTTCTGACTGGTTGTGGAGGGACTCGAGGAAAGTAAGACCTAATTTTTCCACTTGGTGCTTTTTCCAATGGCATCAAATAAGAAAGAATGTTTGTCACTTTGAGTAGTGAGCTCAGAAAATTCCCAAAACCTTCAGTGTATTTTCTATCAGAAACCGTTTGGTGTGACATACATCCAATAGTAGGGGAAATTGGAGGGAAGAACCTTTTCACATCACTGTCCCCCCTTTTATCAAACTGTGCTAGAGGTTTTTAGCTTGGGCTGGCGAGGTAAGTGCTCGTGACAGTCATAGGAATTCTATGAGCATTGGAGCATTTACCGCACTAACTTGCACTAAAATCCTCTAGCACAACTTGAAAAAGAGGCTGTGTATGTTGCATTATGGGTTTTTTAATGATGTATTTTGATTTTCTGATGTTTCCTATCTATAAGCTGCTGAGGATTTTGTGAAATCAGCAGAATATACAATACATTATTTTAAATTAAACTCCTTTATTTTCTTTTTCTTCCTCAGCATGAGTTATACATCCGAGCTTTCCAGATACTGAGCGAGTTCCCACCAGTAAGTCACCTGTTGAAAAGCCGTGATCAAGAATGTCATTTAAACATAAGATAGCTGGCAGTTTATATTGTTGCACTGAAAAATGGTCCTACTGTCATTCCTATCCTCTTGAATTGAGAGGGATTGAGAGATTCTGTTGTTCTTGTTTCCTTTCAACAGATTACAGACCAGGAAATGGAGAGCCAGTATTGCAAGCTCTTACGCCAGCTATTGGATGACCACAAGGATGTGGTGACACAACTGGCAGAGGGATTACGGGAAGGTCGCAAACACATTCAGGTAACCTCTAAGAGTATATGGCAGATGGCCCAGGTCTTTCTCACACTTATTGCTTTTAAATGTACAAAGAATACTTTTGAAAAGGAAACAAACAATCAGGTATCATTAAATCCAATACATGGAATTTAATAACCAAAAATAAAAATGAAGAGAAAAAATTCTCCCTCACTTTAGAATGCCATACTCATGGAACTTTCAAAACATTTAAGATAATGCTCAAGACATATCTGTTCTCAAAGGCATTTCCTGTCTGACATGATCCTAATAATTAACCTATTCTTTTTATTTTTGGAGAGCCTCACAATGTCTTTGTACAGTCTTTTATATATCCTACCCTCATTAAGTATCTTATAATTGTATTAATAATTAGAATCTATACTCCTCTGTAACTAATCTTACTTATTTGTAATTTAGGCTTCCTTTTGTTTGCTCTTGTTTCTGACCTTATTTAATTTTCTATGTAACCTGCTTAGTTAATTTTTATTTGCAACATATCAAACGTGAAATTTGTTTTTTATTTTTACCATGACTTTGTGGAAGGGATATTTGAGTCCTCCTTTGACTTGGTGAAATTAGGAAGAAAACAGATCATAGCTTAGCAAGCTTACTCCTGCAGTGCTTCTCCACCACCTTTTTATTTTTACCAGTGTTCATCTGTGATGCACTACTTTTTCACTGAATAAAAGTTCAAAATGACTTCACTTTTCAAACACCAGCTAGGTTTTTATATCACCATTTTACATTCTCTTTCCCCTTGAAGTAGTGCTCCAGACCTAGGAGTAATTATCGATTCAAAACTTACCTACCACACACAAATAGGAGCGGTTGTCAGAAGCTGTTTCCATAAATTAAGAATGATAAGTTCTCTGCAAAGCATTTTAGAACCCACTTCATTGAATATACTAATTCATTCCCTTGTGATTACAAAGCTTGATTATTGTAACTCCCTTTATAAGGGTATCTTACTGAAAGAAATTAGACGTCTTCAGCTTATACAGAATACCGCTATCAGTCATCACAGGGTCCAAGAAATAAGACCACTTTACCCCGTTGTTAAAAAATGTACATTGGCTACCCATTCAACATAGAATAACGTATAAACAGGCCATGATAATTTTCAAAACGCAAAAAAGCCAAGGAACCAGCATTTATCGATAAGTTAATTATTCCACATGACTCTCCAAGAGTATTAAGGTCAACAAACCAACATCTACTCTTCATTCCCTCACTGAAAATTATTGGGACTCGACGCACAACATCATTTTCAGTGACTGGCCCCACAATCTGGAACACTTTTGCCACTACACATAAGGTCTGAATCCAACTTAGCAAAATTCAAAGGTGCACTAAAATGTTTCCTCTATAAGGATGCTTTTGATCTTTAAGCTCCTTCACCATCAACACTATTACTTATCTAGTTCCTTACTCTTCCGATTCTCTTTTCTAAATAACTAATGCAGCACATTATGCATACCCGTCCCTTTCATTCATTCTATTAATGTTTTCTTTTCTTGACTATATTGTAGTTCCCCCTTCCTTTCCTCTTGTGGTCATATATAGTTAGTTCTGTTTTATGTACCGTATATACTCTAATATAAACTGGTCCTGGTTTATATTCGGGTCATCCCCCAGTGACCACCCGAAACCCTCCCGGACTTCCTGCAGGCCTGCCTTAGGCCAGGACAGGAGGGATCCCTCCCGTCTCCTGCCCCGGCCGACACTAACAATTACCACCCTTCCTCGTGTATCTGTTTGTTCCCTGGTGGTCCAGCGTGTATCCCGTGCTGAAATCCTCAAGAAGATTGTAAAGGTAAGCAGCCAGCGGCGCACTCAGGCTTGCATGCAGCAGCGAGCTTTTTGTGCTGCCGGCCCTGCACCGCTCCTTGATAGGCTGCCACAAGAACCACAAATCTCACGAGAACTTGCGGCAGCCTATCAAGGAGCGGTGCAGGGCCGGCCAGCAGCACGAAAAGCTCGCTGCTGCGTGCCAGCCTGGGTGTGCTGTTGGCTACTTACATTTACAATCTTCTTGAGGATTTCAGCATGGGATACACGCTGAACCACCAGGGAACAAACAGGTACGTGAGGGGGAGTGGTAATTGTTAATGTCGGCTGGGGCAGTAGACGGGAGGGATCCCTCCTGTCCTGGCCTACTACTAGGTAGTTTAAGTTAAGGGGCTATTGGTGGAAGGGAATTTGTTTGGATTGAGAGGTGTGGGGTAGGGATTGGGTGCTGTTGGGGGTTAGCATTTGTGATTGGGGTGATTGGGGAAGGAGAATTACCACAGCACCTATCCTGACAGTATCTTGCATTACCAGGCTACTGGTAGCAAAGCTGCAGTTGTTTCCTCTTTTTCAGGTGATGGTATGTTCAACTGCACCATCACCAATCATGACAGCTAGTGCTTGGTATTGAACCATGTGCTAGCTATCACTGCTGGCTGGGTTAGAGGGCAGAGGGGAGTACAGGACAATCAAGCCATTGTGACATCACTGATGAGGTTGGCTCTTTTTAGGAGGAAGATGGTACAGGGAAGGAAGGTGGGACAGTGTTCAGAGCTCTCCCCGTTTTCTTTTATTATATTCTCGCCTAGAATTTGATAGGCGTGTAATTTAAATTAAAAAAAAAAAAATTAAAATTTTTTATTGGTCTTTCAAACGAATAAATAAAGCAATACAACAATTTGTGTTGCTGCAAAAGGCTAGTGCCAACATATGATTGCTACATGAACATTACAGCGTTAACAAGTACCACACAATAATACCACCCCCCAACTGCAGAGAACATTTAACAGGATCAAGATCCCCCCCCACCCCCTTAGAGATTCAGTTTCTGAGTAATAACAGTCCAGGTATTCATCGATTGCAAATAATACCCTCTACGTTTCGCCACATATAGTTCCATTTTCCCCATCAATGATAATGTCACTTTCCATTCACTCGTATCAGGTACCAGCCCCATGCACATAACTCGGGTTTGCTATCTGGTCTCACAAATATTAGACACCCCCAGCAAACAGTTTTGGGGAGTAACAGGAATAGGAACCCCCAACAGCTGAGACAAGGATCCCACCACTGCCCACCAACAAGGGATTAGCACTGGGCACTCCCACTGCTGTGTGACAGCGCCAACAGCTGGCCGAAGACTGAGGATACATCTTATGGAGCTGCTCTGGGGTATATAATACCAGCAACACAACACCTTTATAAGCATTCTCCTGTATCAATGCACAAGTGGATGCTCTACACACCTCTGCACACTCTTAGGTCAAGGAACATTGTAAGTCTCGATCCCAATGGCATCGGAAGACAAAATTCGGTACCACTCGTCCCCTTAAATATTGATAAATAATGGAAATAGGCCTGGGCACCCTATGTAAAGTCCCCCAGAGCTGTTCTAATTGTTCTTCCTCAATAGGAGAAGTCGTATCCCATCCTCGAGCAGTCATATAATGTTTCACTTGAAGATAGGCCAAATAGTCACCTGCCCTCACCCCAGGGATATGTTGCAAGGCCTCAAAAGATATTATGGTCCCCATGCGCAAGAAATCCCGAAATCAAATCTGTCCTAAATGTCCCCACCTCTCAAAGACAGGGTTGGTTTTACCCACTAAAAATTGTGGTATGTAATTAAATGTTTAATAAACTATGAAAACTATGAACTATAATAACTGCAGCATGGATTTGTGGGGATTGTATGGATGGAAAGTATGGTAGAAAAAAAGTTTATTGTTGGAATCGATTACCTGTCTTGATATTTTTTATTTCCTTCCTTTTCGGTGTGTTAGGATGAAAAAGTGATCTGCTCTTTCTTGGATAAGACTCTAACATCACGACTGGGGATCCGGATGCTGGCAGCGCACCATCTGTCTCTGCATGAGGACAAGGTATTGCTTCTCTTGCCTCTGTCCCCTTCATCCTATAATCCAGACTGACCAGCATGGAAATGGCCTGAGTAACTATATGTTAGTACTGATGGAAAAGAGGAGGTTCTGCTGCTGCCACCTCGGGCTAGCTGTGCCTACTGAAGCATTCCCCCTTTAAAAGAGAGGTCAAGTAGATGAACATTGCTCACACAGCAGCATCTGATCTGGTCCTTCATGACCTGGAAAAAGGCAGCAGAAGGATAAACGAAAGTCTTTGGAATCATGTTTGCTTAATTTTTTTTTTTCTTTTTAAAAATTGTTTCATTGAAGCCATCAATATGAGTGTCGAGGGAGGCATTTGGCATATCAATATACCTTGTTCAATTTTGGAGTAAACTTAAAAGCCAAAAGGTTATGAGAGTTGCACTTCAACAGAATAGATAAGGACAAACCTGTGTTTCTCTTCTTTACAGCCAGATTTTGTGGGAATCATCTGTACCCGCCTGTCCCCAAAGAAGATCATTGAAAAATGGGTGGACTTTGCCAGGTATCTTCAGCACACAGTTTAATTGAAGTTGGTTTGCTCTAAATTATAGATGTTTCATTGGGAAAGTTGGTTATGCTACCCAGAGTTGAAAATTTAGTAAACTTTGTAGACCTAGATGAAGCTAGCTAGACAAAATTTATGTGGTGGTTGGAGGATGGAAGTTTTTAACATTCAAGTTTCTCTGGATAACTTCCAAAGAGACCCACACAAATCTGTTAAATATAAGCCTGTTTCCTGTCCAAACAGCATATGATTCCTTAAGGATGGGTTGTGTACCCCAACTTGTGAGTTAGATTGTAGAAAGCATTAATCGTTTTTCTTAACTCTGCCTCCTTGTCTCTTTGGGCATTAACCGCTCTCTTCAGTCTTAACTTCTACAAGTGAGTTGAGAAGGTGTCTTTTCATCTGCTCTGCACTAGATTTGTTATTTACAGATCTTAATCCAATCTTTTTTGAGGCTTCTCTGTGCTAAGAGGTTCCCAGTAGTCCTGGGACATCTTTGCCTGGGAGAAGGGTCAGACATTTGGGTCTGTAGCCAAGAGGACCACACTTTTAAAAGAGTACCTGCCTGGTCAACCTGCTCTACTTAGAAGCTTGTGGCTAGGTCCCCTGGGAGCAGTGCTTGAGTTCAGGCTGATTTAGACCCTGCGACTGGTCAGGAGGCTTGGTGGAGGTCTGCTGCACCCCCCCCCCCCCCACAAAGAATCATGTGGGAACATGAAAGGGCCAAGGGTTTCAGGTTTTTGAACCTGAATAAAAGGCAGCCCAAAGACATAAGCTGCTGGAGCCACCTTTGCTTGTCTGAGGCAGAAATTCCTTCTCCTTTTCCAGCTGCAGTGAGAAGCTGGTGCAGGCACAGCACTTGGCAGTCCTGTGAGTACAGCTCATTACTGTCTATGGGAAAATCAGGGTGGGATTAAATTCAGCAAAATTAAGGTTTACTAAGTGTGTCTAAGGTTTCCTCAAGGGTCCCCCACCTCAAAATTCCTATTTTGACAATTTTTGGAGCTTTAGATTTGCTCCCATAGACCATTTTTAGCTCCAGAATCATTGGATTTCCTGATTTTATTTTAAAAGCCTCAGTTTGCCTCCAAAACACCTCGATTTTGGTTTAAATCAGTTTCTAATGGACTCAGGTGGTTTGACACCCTCCTCCCCCCCAATAGCATGCAAAGTTCGTGCTGGATGGGCACCTGAGGAACGTGGCTCTTAAGAAGGCCTTTGAAGTGGTCTAGGGTATTTTCTTCCTTCACAAACGTTGTAAGAGTGTTCCACAGCTGAGGGGCTATCACAGAAAAGATGTCTTGATGTTTGCCAATTATTCGCAGCGAGGGAACAGTACGTAGTTTGCGGTTTGAAGATCTGAGAAGGCGAGATAGCTCGTATGGAATCAGATATTTATCAATAAATTTTGGGGGGGAGATTTGGTCTGTAATGTTTTAAATATTAATGAAATTTTGTAGTGAATCCTATTTTTTATCGGCAGCCAATTACTTGTTTTGCTGATAAAATCTGCTGAAAGTAAGATTCTCCTGTGTAGGAAAACTCAGCCTGTATTCTAATGCCTAACCAGAGCTGTGATTGAATGCTGCATAAAAGTGTTTCTTGCAACTGTGATAGACCGGTATGGGGTGTGGCAAACCCTACTGAGAATGTCAATGGAAAGTAGTGGGAAAGTTGAAAAGCATAGCTGTTTCTTTGGAAAAGAAACCATTAAGGTAACCTTGTGAAGAAACGGGCTCTTCCTGCTGTTTAATAAAGAGGTTTGTTTTTTTTTTGTTCTGAACACTGCAAAGTGTGATGCGTGTATCTGTATAAATCCTTCCCTGAGTACTGTGCCCTGCTCTGTCTCCGGTGGGTGGGGGGGGGGGGATCACCTTCAAAAGCATTGGAGATTGATAAATAAACTGAATGCATGCAGTATGGTCTCTAAAGTAACAAACTGGATTAAAAATTGGTTAAGTGGAAGGAGACAAAGGGTAGTGGTAAATGGAGTTTGCTCGGAGGAAAAGGATGTTATTAGCGGAGTGCTGCAGGGATCTGTCCTTGGGGCCAGCTCTATTTAATATTGTTGTGAGTGATATTGCGGAAGGACTATCTGGCAAAGTTTGTCTTTTTATGGATGATCTAAAAATTTGTTGGGGGTTTTTTTTTTTTTTTAGCTGTTTCTGGGCAAGAATCCAAAGCTCCACCTGGTACTGTTCTTAGGTTCCAACTACTGAAGTCTCCGTCAAAGCTCACTCTAGCGCATCTACACCATCCCAGCCATTGAAGTCCTCCCCAGCCCATCCTCCACCAAATGGCCATATACAGACACCGATCGTGCAAGTCTGCCCAGTAGTTCTTCAGACTTAGTTCTTCAATATGTACTATTATTTTCTGAGTCTAGATCCTCTGTGTTCATCCCACGCTTTTTTGAACTCCGTCATAATCTTCAACTCCACCACCTCTCTCGGGAGCGCATTCCAGGCATCCACCACTCTCTCCGTAAAGAAGAATTTCCATCCCTCAACCTTAAATTATGTCCTCTGGTTTTTACTATTTTTCTTTCTCTGGAAAAGATTTTGTTCTACGTTAAAACCTTTCAAGTATTTGAACGTCTGAATCATATCTCCCTCTAGGGCAGTGTATCGCAAACTGTGTGACACTACTGTGCCTTTTGAGATTTTAAGTGTGCCGCAGCACACTTGGGCAGGAAGAGAGGCGCCAGCATCAGCTAATTTGCAACTTCCTGCCTTCTTATACGTTAAAACCTTTCAAGTATTTGAATGTCAGAATCATAACTCCCTTGTCCCTCCTTTCCTATAAGGCAGGGGTGTCAAAGTCTCTCCTCGAGGGCCGCAATCTAGTCGGGTTTTCAGGATTTCCCCAATGAATATGCATGAGATCTATTTGCATGCACTGTTTTCATTGTATGCTAATAGATATCATGCATATTCATTGGGGAAATCCAGAAAACCCGACTGGATTGTGGCCCTTGAGGAGGGACTTTGACACCCCTGCTCTAAGGTATACATATTCAGGGCTTCCAGTCTCTCCTCATACAGTTTTTGGCGCAAATCTCCTCCTATCATTTTCATCGCCCTCCTCTGGATCGCTTCAAGTCTCTGTGTCCTTCACCAGATATGGTGTCCATAACTGAATACAATACTCCAAGTGGGGCCTCACCAATGACCTGTACAGGGGCATCAACACCTTCATTCTTCTACTGGTTACGCCTCTCTTTATACAGCTCAGCATCCTTCTGGCAATAGCCACTGCCTTATCGCATTGTTTTTTAGCCTTTAGATCTTCGGACACTATCACCCCAAGGTCCCTATCCACATCCATGCATATCAGCCTCTCACCTCCCAGCATATATGGCTCCTTCCGATTATTAATCCTCACATGCATTTCTTTACATTGAATTTTAGTTGCCAGATACTAGACCATTTCTCTAACTTTCGTAGATCCTTTCTCATGTTTTCCATTCCCTCCTTGGTGTCTACTTTGTTACAAATCTTGGTATCAGCAGCAAAAAGACAAACCTTTACTTGTAATCCTTCAGCAATATCACTCACAAACATATTGAACAGGATCGGCCCCAGCACCTCCAAGTGAGTTCCATTAACCACCACACTCTGGCGTCTTGTCTGTCAACCAGTTTCTAATCCAGTTAATCACTTTGGGTCCTAACTTCAGCCCTTCAAGTTTGTTCAAGAGTCTCCTAGGAGGAACCGTGTCAAAGGCTTTGCTGAAATTTAAGTAAATTACATCTAGCATATAGCCTTGATCCAGTTCTCTGGTCAACCAATCAAAAAATTCAATCAGGTTCGTTTGACACAATGTACCTTTAGTAAAGCTATGTTGCCTCAGATCCTGTAACCCATTAGATTCTAGGAAGTTCATTATCCTTTCTTTCAGCAACACTTCCATTATTTTTCCAACAACCGAAGTAAGGCTTACCGGCCTGTAGTTTCCCACTTCATCTCTGTGACCACTTTTGTGAATAGGGACCACATCCGCTCTTCTCTAATCTCCAGGAACCACTCACGTCTCCAGAGATTTGTTGAACAAGTATTTAATAGGACCTGCCAGAACCTTTCTGAGCTCCTTCAGTATCCTGGGATGGATCTCGTCCGGTTCCATCATTTTGTCCACCTTCAGTTTTTCAAGTTGTTCATAAACACTTTCCTCCTTGAACGGCACAGAATCTACTCCATTTTCCTGTGCATCTTTGCCAGACAACCTCGGTCCTTCTCCAGGATTTTCTTCTGTGAACACAGAGCAGAAGTATTTGTTAAGCACATTTGCTTTTTCCTTAACATTCTCCACATATCGGTTCTTAGCATCTTTTAGTTTAGCAATTCCCTTTTTCATCTGCCTCCTTTCACTGATATATCTGAAAAAATTTTTGTCTCCCTTTTTTACATTTTTAGCCATTTGCTCTTCCGCCTGCACTTTTGCCAGACGTATCTCTCTTGGCTTCTTTCAGTTTCACCCGATAGTCCTTTCTGCACTCCTCTTTTTGGGTTTTTTTATATTTCAGGAACGCCAACTCTTTTGCCTTTATTTTCTCTGCCACTAATTTGGAGAACCATGTCCGTTTCCTTTTTCTCTTGTTTTTATTTACTTTCTTCACATAAAATTCCATAGCCATTTTTATTGCTCCTTTCAGCTTAGACCACTGTTTTTCCACTTCTCTTATGTCCTCCCATCCTAACAGCTCTTTCTTCAGGTAGTCTTCCATTTTATTAAAGTCTGTACGTTTGAAATCTAGGACTTTTAGTATTGTGCGGCTGCCCTCCACTTTAGCTGTTGTATCAAATCAAACTGATGATCGCTACTTCACAAGCTATGTAATAGGGTAGACATCCTGGAGGGTGTGGATAACAGGAGGGCTCTGGTGAAGCTTGAAGAATGGTCAAGCAATTGGCAACTAAGGTTTAATGCTAAAAAATGCAGTGTCATGCACTAGGACTGCAAAAATCCAGGAGAAAGGTATAATATAGGAGGCAAGGAACTTCTGTGTGCGGAAGAAGAGCGGAACTTAGTGGTAATTGTGTCTAAGCTCAAGGTGGCAAAACAGGTAGAAAAAGCGACAGTCAAAGCCAGGAAGATTCTTGGGTGCATAAGGAGAGGAATAGCCAGTGGGAAAAGGGAGGAGATAATGCTGTTGTATAAGTCTCTGAGGCTCAATTTGGAATACTGTGTACAATTTTGGAGACAGCACCTTCAAAAAGATATGGAATGGAGTCGGTCTAGAGCAGGGGTGGGCAAACTTTTTGACTCGGAGGCCACAATGGGTTCTTAAATTTGACAGAGGGGCTGGACCAAGAGCAGATGGATGGAGTGTTTGTGTGAACTAATATAAATGAAATGTAAATGTCATAACATAAAAGGTTTTGCTCTTTAAAAGGTAGCAAAGCATGAAAACGTAAGGCTTATTGTACAAAATGAATGTACATGATCATGTCTCCCCTCCTTCACCCCAATTCTTCCTCTTTACTTTCTCTCTCCCACATGTGCAGCATCTTTCCTCCCTTCTCACCCAACCCCTTGTGCCTTCCCTCTACAGCATATTTCTATCTCTCCATCCCACACATCCCCCCTATGCAGCAGAACCATTGCCCAGCTTCCATCCTTCCCTCCCTCCCATCCCTCGTGCAGCAGAACCCTTGCCCAGCTTCCATCCTTCCCTCCCTCCCTCCCATCCCTCGTGGGACAGGCATGTGGGATCTCTTAGGGAGAAGATAAGATAATGGATGCTGGGGATGGGCCATCATGCCGTCATGTTTCTGTGTTTCTTTCTATTAGTTCAGTAGTAAAAAGATATCACCTTATTTCCTTTGTTTTATTTCTATATATTACAAATTGTTAATGAATTTCCAGTGAAATTTTGTTGGGATCACCAGATGTAGTGAAGGTTTAATATTTCTTGACAGTTCTTTTTAGCCCTGTCTGCCAGCAAGGAATCATCAGTTGTGCACAATTTGGTGAGGAACTCCTTGTTTGCACCTGGCTCAGTGGCAATACAAGCCACTTCTCCATATTCTCTGCCACTGATTTCAGTGTTGGTAGAATGCAGTTCCACTGAGTTGACATACATTGCTTGAGCATTTTCGTCAGTGAACAGTTGATTTTTGTTTACTTAATCAGTGTAACTACCTCCTTGCACAATTTTTGATCCATGAGAGAGTACAAGATTGAGAGTATGACTTGCACAACCTATCCAGACATGACATGCACATAGATGAAGCTAAGTCAGTGGAGACTGTACCAAAATGCTTGAAACAAATTGATAAATATTCTCACCATTTTGTTTATAAATATGGTCTCTCTCATTGCCAAAATTGCTGAACACCTGCACCTGCTTTCATCAAGGTGAGCGCCACCTAATTTATTTTTTATTTTTTTTTTGGGCTGAGGTGTTGGTGTCAAAGATTCCAAGTAGAGGTGTGCACAGGAACATAATCTGGTCCCCATCCCCTCTGTCCCCGTAGTAGTAATGATTTATATGCTCTGAATGTACAGTCAGTGCATTAAGAGGCACAATACACTGGCCAGAGATGTGACAACTTATCACTAACATTTAGTTTTTGAAAAAGGATTAATTTTTTGTTTTGTTTAGAACATTAGTATTGCTTTAAGTCTTATCATCTTATAAATATCTCACTCCATCTTGTTCTTGTGTTTCAGGCGGTTATGTGAGCACAAATATGGCAATGCTCCACGGGTGAGAATCAATGGGCATGTGGCTGCCCGTTTCCCATTCATTCCTATGCCATTGGACTACATCCTGCCTGAGCTGCTGAAGAATTCGATGAGGTAGGTCCCCACCAGCAGAAGCTGCTTTTATTTTTCCCATTTTTAATTTAAAATTTAGTTGTATTTCTTCCCATTTTTAATTTAAAATTTAGTTGTATTTCTCGCATCATATGATACTGTTTGTCATCACCCAAGAATATTCCCTTAAATATTTAATAGTGTGCTCCCTAGAAATTTTTTCCAACTGCCACCCAGTTGAAAAAAATTTCTAGGGAGCACACTATTAAATATTTAAGGGAATATTCTTGGGTGATGACATGAAAAGTAGCCGGGTGGAGAGGGACGGGGAAATTTGGTGGTTAGAATAGGGTCATATGACAGCCAGTTCTGATCATTTTTTAACAACCCCCTCCTCTATATAAAAAAGTTATTTTTAGTAATAATCCATGAGTCGCACAATAAGGGTGCACCTAGGAAAAGGCAGCATCTTAACCATGCAGTGAGCACTAGAATACCAACACACGCATTGTAAAACTAAACAAGCCAGAACCTGTACAGTCAAATTGATCTTGTACAGTCAATGCTAACAGAAAACCATATCCTTTTCATACTCACAGAACACAGAAACACCCTCACCCAATATGGAATAATCACAAACTAAAAATAGAAATATGTAGACGAAAGTTAAACTGAACCGCCAAGAAACCAGACTCTGCATACAATGCAAAATATAAAGACAGTAGATATAAATTTGAAAAAACTGATACATAACAATCACCACTTTACAAATTAACAAATAGAAATAAAACAAATAATGAGAAATAACAAAATAGTAATAAGACAAATGCATAGCTTTTAGTTGGATTAGTTAATATTATTAGAATTCAATGGAAAAGTAGGAATACTTTTTAGCTTTTATAGAGGTTGATCCATTGAGAAATATATAGTGTTGTAAATGCAGAATGAGCCAGTTTAAAAAAAACCAAAACCAGTTATTAGTTCATTTATGTGAATGTGATGATAGTTTGAACAGAAGATCCAAAAAGAGCAGAGAATGCCAGGTCTTCAAACCAAACACACTTTAATAGCAACCATAAAAACTGAACATTCATATAACTCATTAAACATTCATATGACTCGACATGAGCTGTGTTTTGGCTAAAAAACCTGCCTTAGGAGTCCTGAAAAGTATAATGGAGAGGACATAACATAATTTACAAAAATCACATAAGAAGCTATAGCAAGTTAAAAACTAAAATGCTTTAAAAGTGATCATAAGAACATATAAACCAAAATATAAGCAAAGGTATAAACAATAGGATATACCATATGAATGTAGTACCAGGTCACAAAATAATGCTAAAAGAGCTATTTAAAAAAAGGGTGACAGAAAATTAGAATACATAATAATTCAATAAATGTCATATTTGCAGGTCACCAGACTCAAAAGGTCAAAGGATATTTAGAATTGAATGACTAAAATTATAGACTTATTCATCCATTGTTACACAATGAGAGATCAGTGACATTACATCAGTACTAAAGAAGTAGACCACACATATTCAGCTATATCCTAAAAAAATCTTTGAAAGGAGATAAAATAAGCTCTGAGTCTGAAAAACTTTGAGAGTTATGGCCAATATTCAAAATGGTTCGCTAAAAGCTGTGTTTAAAAGATGGCAATTCTGATTTTATGTGAACTGAAACGAGGCTCCACAGCACTGATACAAATCAATTGAATATGCAATGTAACAAAATACTGGTCAAGACTCTGTGAAAAAATGAATGCTTAAAAAGCATCGCTGCTGAAATGTTGAAAGTAAATAACAAGGAACCACTAAAAAGCATTATAAAAAGGTGATCACTTATTTGAAATGGTAAAAAAATCAACAGCATATGCATTAAAAATGGCTACGCAATAGAAACTGAAGTAAAAATGCCAGCATTATAAAATAATTGAATTAAAGTGGACAAGAGAACCGCGAGTAACATTGAGTCATCATAACTTCATAAAAGTGAATAACAAGTGGAATTTACTTAAAAGGTAAACAGCGGTGTACACAATAACAGCAGCAACTCAATAGAAGCAAAAGTGAGAAAACCAGTTTCAAAAAATAGTAGTGCTAATGACAGGCAGAGTAACCGCAAATGACGTGAGGACTACGTAATGGCCTGTATATGTAAAAAAATGTGATGACATCATGTGATATATGCAAAATGAAACCAGCCAAATCAGAACAGTAGTCTTTGACATAAAATGTAAGCTCCTGAGTGAGTGTAAGCCCTTGGGTAAGTAAATCACTGAATACTTCTACACAGATGGGAAAAGGGGGCAATGTCTGGAAAGCAGGGTACAGTGGTGCCTCGCATAACGGACGCCTCGCACAGCGAACGCTGCGCACAACGAACTTCAGGTCTTGCTTCCCACAACGAACTTCGTTTCACACAACGAAGTCGCCCGAGCTGCATCGCTTAACTGCCCTCTCTCCGCCTGGCTCCCTGTGCAGTGGCGCTACATATTTTAAACCCCCCTGCCGCCGCTGCTGCATATTTTTAAGCCTCTGCCGCCACCGCATATTTTTAAACCTCCCCCCGCCGCCACATATTTTTTTAAAAAAGCCACCACTGCTGCAACTTTAATCTCACCCGCTCACTCGAACTGGTGGTCTAGCAAATTTCCCAGCCAGAAGCGCAGACAGAGATCAAGAGCAAGCCTTCTGTGCTACTGCCTGGGCCTGCGCTGATCTCTGAATGGCTGCAGTCAGCTCTCGCGGGACTCACAAGAACTAACTGCAGCCAGCTCTCGCGGGACTCACAAGAACTAACTGCAGCCATTCGGAGATTGGCATGGGCCCACACAGGCGTGCAGAGGAATTGCTCCTGATCTCTGCGCTTCTGGCCTGTACGCCACTGGCTGGGAAAGATGGGAGGAATTAAAAAAGGTACTGGGGAGTATGTGGGGGGTGATTATAATACACAGCAAGGATCAACAAAACCCCTGTCTCCCCTCCCCTTCACATATATCCCCTCTATATCATGCTAACAGAATACCACAGTCACACATAGCAGGAATAGGGTTAGGGTAGTGCAACTAGAGCAACTGTCCCCCCTGGTCAAAGAGAGCCGTAAGCCTCTGCCTGGACTTTGCAGTCCCCAGTTGTGTCTAACACCAGCTCTAACAAGATAAATTTATCTTTTTTTATGTCATTTTAGCATATTTTATGCTACAGAACGAATTATTTTTTTTAACATGTATTGTTATGGGAAAACGCGTTTCACATAACGAACTTTTCGCATAACAAACTTGCTCCTGGAACGAATTAAGTTCGTTGTGTGAGGCACCCACTGTATACTAATGCTAGAAATATGGGAAACAAAATTCTGGATCTAGAAGCTGTGGTGGAAAAAGAGGAGTTGGATATAGTGGCAATCACAGAGACATGGTTCACAGAGAACCATGACTGGGATGTAGTTATACAGTCTGGTAAGATAAGCCTCTTTGTGGATGATACCAAAATCTTCAATAGAGTAGACACCCCAGATGGTGTGAATAACATGAAGAAAGACCTAGCGAAGCTTGAAGAATTGGCTGAAATTTGGCAGCTAAACTTGAATGCTAAGAAATGCAAGGTCATTCGGGGAGGGAGGATACAAGATGGCGGACGCTATGTAGCTGTGCTCGGCAGGCTTAGCGTTTTTTCCTCAAATTAATACTTCAACCAGATACTGTACTTACTTGTCGGAATGCCTCATGCAAAGAGGAAGGGGAATGTGAGAGCGGGTCATTTGCCGCTGCTCACATCGTCTCCAGCCCAGCAGTCAATTCAGTGGTTTTTGCAGCCGCTGAGCCCAGCCGACGCCCAGATGTCCCCGCGGCGGGAGAGTTCCGCGTCGGACCCGAGTGAGGGAGCACTCGGGTCTTTGGACTTGTTGACATCGTTGTCTCCACCGCATCTCTCTGCGCCCCCATGTCCAGCAGAGGCGCAGAGTGTTGAGCTTGGCCCCGAGGGAGAGGAGTTGGAGACCCCGGAGCAGGCAATGGGAGGAGCTACAGCCCTAGCTGGAACGCTGGGAGGAAGGGCTGCCGAAGGAGAAGGAGCACCAACAAGCACCCCAGCAGTGACACTGGAAATACTTTTGGAGGCTATCAAGAGAATGGATGTGAAGGTGGAGAAGACTGCCTCAGATGTTGAGGTAATGGTTAAGAAAATGGATAACTTTTCTGAAAGTTTGCTAAAAGTTAAGCAAGAATGCATGGATAAAATACAAATTGAGTCAGCTTCACTGAAAAACTCAATTACCACCATTGTTAAAGAACAAAATTCTACAGCCCGTAAAATAGAAATGATTGAGAACTTTAACAGAAGATTGAACTTGAGAATTCTAAATTGCCCAAGGATTTCGGCAATATCACCTATTGAGATTTTTAAAAAATTTTTGGTAGAATGTTTGAACTATCCGCAAGATCAGATTCCGCCTTTAAACAAAGTGTACTTCTTACCTACTTCAAAAAGAAATTTAGATATACCTAAGGGTGAGAATTTGGCTACTGATAAAGATCTGCAAAATCTCACGGCAATATTAGAGGAATCATCTATGGAAGTTAAAGAAAGAGGAACTTTAATTGTTAACTTTATCTTTGAACAAGATCTTAACGCAGTTATGAGGTTATTCTTTAAAAAGTCTGGATCACTTTTTTGTGGTCAACGTTTATGGTTATATCATGATGTAACTAGAATAACCCAGGAAAGAAGGAAAATGTTTTTGGGCATGAGAGAAGAGACAAGGAAGCTAGGTGCTACTTTTTTGCTAGCTTATCCATGCAAATGTGTCATTAAGTTTAAGGGCCTGAAATATGTGTATTTTACACCAGATCATCTACGTTCCTTTTTAGATCTCAAAGGTTTATCTAGTGGAGGGAATGTAGCTTAAAGGAAATGCTGGGTTCTAGCGTTTAAGTCTTTACTTTTATTTCTTTGTTGTATCATTGTAATATTACTCCTATAATATCTTTGTTTTCTTTTCCTCCTTCTAATTGAGGTCTAAGGAAGAGTTAAGTTTCATACATATTTATTTTAAAGACTGCAATGTTTAATGATGTTTTTCTTTTGGAACATGATTCTGTATTTCTAAATCAAGTAGTTATACTTGTAAAGTATGTTAAATTCAATAAAAATAAAGTTAAAAAAAAAGAAATGCAAGGTCATGCATTTGAGCTGCAAAAACCCGAAGGAATGGTGCAGTTTAGGGGGTGAAGAACTTGTGTATGACAGAAGAGCAGGACTTGGGTGTGATTGTATCTGATTATCTTAGGTGGCCAAACAGGTTGAAAAGGTGACTGTGAAAGCTAGAAGCTAGAAGGGTACATAGGAAGAGATATGGCCAGTAGGAAAGTAAGAGACCTCATTTAGAATATTGTGTTCAATTCTGGAGACCACACCTTCAAAAATATATAAACAGGATGGAGTCGGTCCAGAGGAAGGCTGCTAAAATGGTGCATGGTCTTCGTGATAAGGCGTATGGGGACAAACTTAGAGATCTCAATATGTACACTTTGGAAGAAAAATGGGAGAGAGTGAGATACAATAGAGACATTTAAATACCTATGTGGTGTAAATGCACATGAGTCGAGTCTTTCATTTGAAAGGAATCTCTGGAGTGAGAGAGCATAAGATGAAGTTTAGGGGTGATAGACTCAGGAGTAATCTAAGGGTGCTAGATGCATGGAACAGTCTCCCGGAAGAGGTGTTGGAGACAGAGACTGTCTGAATTCACGAAAACCTAGGATTGGTACTTGGGATCTCTTAGAGAGAGAAAGAGGTAATGGTTACTGCAGATGGGCAGACTGGATGGGCCACCAAATGGCAAATGAGGTTCAACGAGGATAAGTGAAAGGTAATGCATGTCGGTAACAAAAATCATATGCACGAATACAGGATGTGCGGTGCAGTACTCGGAGAGAACCCACAGGAAAGAGACTTGTGAGTACTTGTAGACAAGACAATGAAACCGTCCGCGCAATGCGCGGCGGTGGCAAAAAGGGCAAACAGAATGCTAGGAATAATTAAGAAGAGGATCACAAACAGATCTGAGAAGGATATCATGCCGCTGTACCGGGCCGTGGTGCGCCCCTACCTAGAGTACTGCATCCAACACTGGTCGTCGTACATGAAAAAGGACATAGTACTACTCGAAAGGGTCCAGAGAAGAGCGACAAAAATGGTTAAGGGACTGGAGGAGTTGCTGTTCAATGAGAGGCTAGAGAAACTGGGCCTCGTCTCCCTTGAAAAGAGGAGACTGAGAGGGGACATGATCAAAACAGTCAAGATAATGAAGGGAATAGACTTAGTAGAGAAAGAGAGATTGTTCACCCTCTTCAAGGTGGAGAGAATGAGAGGGCACTCTCTAAAGTTAAAGGGGGATAGACTCCGTACAAATGTAAGGAAGTTCTTCTTCACCCAGAGTGGTAGAAATCTAGAAAGCTCTTCCAGAGGCTGTTATAGGGGAAAGCACCCTACAGGGATTCAAGTAAAGGTTAGATAAGTTCCTGCTGGACCAGAACATACGCAGGTAAGGCTAGACTCTAATAGGACACTGGTCTTTGACCTAAGGGACCGCTGTGTTAGCGGACTGCTGAGCACGATGGACCACTGGTCTGACCCAGCAGCAGCAAATCTTATGTTCTTTTTTTTTTATATATACATTTTTATTGAAAATTTTTGATATTGGAAAAACAATCAAATCAACAATGAACAAAATTCAGTTATCACAAGTACAAGACATATAATACAATATAAGAAGCAATGAAAGCTAAAACCCAAAAACAAAACCCATCAGTCACTGCCAGACTTCTCCATCCCTACCCTACCCCCATTCCCCCCCTTATCCCCCTTCGCATAGCAGACAACAAAGCAACCTATACTAGGAGCTTCCTTAAAGTGTATCCAATAGTCCTTCCAGCATACTCCAGGTACGAAAATGAAGTATATAGATGTGGCGCCTTTTGGCCACGGCTATCTCCATCTTCCCCAAAGATAACAATCGATTAACCCAAGTAGTATGAGAAGGGGCCTCTCTGTTTTTCCAATGGTTGGCAATAAGGCATTTAGCAGCCGCCAAACCCCAGCAGAGAAACTTAGTCTGCCAGGTATGTTCCCTATTATTGTACAACCCCAGGAGACAACTTTGGGGAGAGACCACAACACATTCACGCAGACATGTAGACAAAGTGCCAGTGACGGCCTTCCAGAAAGATTGAAGGTCCCCACATTCCCACCAAATATGTAAAAAGGAACCCACTTGAGAGCCACATCTCCAACATTGGTCAGAAACCCCAGGGTACATGCTGTGCAGCTGTTCCGGGGTATAATACCACCTGGTAAATACCTTATAAGCGTTTTCCTGGACCAAAGCACAGGAAGAGGCTTTATAAACCTCCCTACACATTACCTCCCAGTCTTTAGCGGTAAACCTAGACTCCAGGTTCCGCTCCCAATGTTTTTGAAAAGAATAAACAGCAGGAGAGTGTCCCCTCCAATATTGATACATCACCGACAACGGTTTCGGAACTTTCTGTAAAAGCAACCACAGATTTTCCAAGGGTTCCTGCTCCAGCGGTAATCCAGAGTCCCAGCCCTGAGCTTGTATAAAATGTCTAATTTGAAAATAAGCTAAATAGTCTCCATCAGGTAGATCATATTTCTTTTGAAGTATGGGAAAAGGAATAAGCCCTGTTATCCCCACTAAATCTCTAAACACTTTAATCCCCTTTTGAAACCAATGGTGAAAAACCCGATTATCTCGGCCTGCGGGAAATAGCGGTTCAGCCTGTATATTAGCCAAGGAGGATACCAAAGCCCCACCACCCAACTTAGTACGCACCCGGGTCCACACCCTTGTCAAATGCTGCACAAAGGGGTTAGACATGCCCTGGATCCATGGACGCTGCGATCCAGAAGTCCACAGCCTATATTTCAGAGGCTCCAGACCACTGCATCTTTGTTCTAGCTGTACCCCACTTTTGTGTTCCCCCAATTCCCAGTCAAGCACTAGTTTCATCTGTGCCGCTTGGTAGTACCACACCAGATTAGGCAATCCCCTACCCCCCACCTCCCGTGCAGCCCATAATAAAGATTGAGAAAGTCTCGGGGACTTACGTTGCCAAATAAAATTACGGATTTCCCTGCCCAGTTTCCGCAGTTCCCCTAAAGGTACCAGGACTGGTAAAGTCTGAAAAAGGAACAGTAACCTAGGTAATACATTCATTTTAATGATTGCTATCCGGCCCCACCAGGACAGCCATAATCCATGCCAACGCTGCAAGTCTGTTCTTATTCGCCGATAAATAGGCAAATAATTTTTCTCGTATATGCTCCCAAGGTTCGATGGAATAAAAATGCCTAAATATTTGATCCCTTGCCTAGCCCATTTAAAAGGAAAACTGCCCCTTAATCCATCTACCTCCCTTTGTGTCATAGTCAGGTTCAAAATTTCAGTCTTTGCTAAATTTATTTTAAACCCTGAAACCTGCCCATATATGTCAAACAGTTTTAAAAGGTGGGGTATGGTGATCTCAGGTCGTGCCACATATAACAGGATATCATCTGCAAACATTGCCACTCGATGTTCCACCCCGCCACTGATAAACCCCGCCAAAGATTGGTGATGTCTGATAGCCAAAGCAAGGGGTTCAAGAGACACTGCAAACAACAATGGGGAGAGCGGGCATCCCTGCCGGGTTCCCCGAGAAATGGAAACAAAATCAGTATAAGATTGATTAATCCGCAAACAAGCCCGCGGAGCAGCATACAGAGCCCGAACCCAAGCTCCAAAGGTGCCCCCTAGTCCCATCCTATCCATTACATCCCATAGAAACCCCCAGAGGACTTGATCGAATGCCTTTTCAGCGTCAACCGATATCAAAACCGCCTTATCCTGACCAGAGCCTACTTCCCAGAGTAAATTGAGGGTTCTCCTGATATTATCGCTGACCTGCCTCCTTTGTATAAACCCCGCCTGGACCTGATGGATCAAAGATGGCAATACTTTCCCCAAGCGTTGAGCTAAGACCTTAGCTAAAATTTTAGCATCCAAATTCAGCAAGGAAATGGGTCGATAAGACCCACATAGTAAAGGATCCCTACCTATTTTAAGCAAAATGGTCACATCAGCCTCACCCATTGTAGGCGGCAACAGCCCCCCCCCTGGGATTCCATTAGCCACCCGGACCAGGAGAGGCCCTAATTGCATCGAGAACTGTTTATAATATCGGCTAGTATACCCATCCAGCCCTGGGGATTTACCATTCTTCAATCCCCCGATCACCCCCAGAATTTCTGAGAGCTGTACTGGTTCCCGTAAATACTCCCAATCTGACTCAGACAACTCAGGAATCTGCAGCGAGTCCAGGAATCTAGTCTGCGCTTCATCATCTGATCGCCCTGGGGGGCCATAAAGCCGAGAGTAGAAAGCCTGGAACTCGCGTTGAATAGCAGAGTCCGTGACACGTAACTCCCCTCCTACATCCCCCTTAATACTAGTGATAGAGGTCCGAGATTGTTTGATACAAATATATCTTGCAAATTGAGCACTAGCTTTGTTGCTGTGTTCATAGATATTAAGTCTAAATCTTTCACGCATACGTTCAGTGTCCTCCACCTGGAGCTGGTATAATTCATCACGAACACGTTGCAATTGCGCCAAGGTCTGAGAATCCCTCTTGTTCTGGTGAATCAATTCCAGCTGAGATAAGCGACTGCGCAATTGAAGAAAAGTTTGGGCCCTCTGTTTTTTAAATCTAGCCCCCCATTTAATAAGTTCTCCACGTACCACCGCTTTAAGTGCATCCCACAAAATGGCATCAGATACCTCCCCATTGTCATTCAGCGTCAAATGGTCCCTCATAGTATTTTCCACGGCGGAAACCACCTGAGGGGAACTCAGCAGGGATTCATTAAGTCTCCAATATTTACAGCCCCCTTGATCTAGCATTCCAGTACAAGATAACCACACTGGAGCATGGTCCGAAACATGCATCGGTTCTATCTCCGCCTCACGCAGTCCCCCAACTTGATTCCTATGAATCCATAATCCATCTAGTCTAGTATAAGTGTTTTGAGCATGGGAATAGAAAGTGTAAGATCTCTGAGAACCATGAAGCAAGCGCCAACCATCTACGAGGCCAAGCGATCCCATCAGGGCGCGAAATGCTGCAGTTGACTTTCACAATGATCTACGCCCTCCCCCCGAGTGATCTACTGCAGGATCTGGAGGAATATTAAAATCACCCCCAACATAGATCGCCCCTTGTGCAAATGTACTCAAGGCCACCCGTAAATTCTGATAATAAACTTCCTGGCCCGAATTAGGGCCATAGATATTGACAATGGTCAAAGGGCGGCCCTGAAGTACCCCCCCCCCCCCACAGCTAGGCACCTGCCCTCCTTGTCCCTGTAGACTTGTTCCACTTGTAATCCTAGGCCCTTACGTGCCAAAATTGCCAACCCACCAGCCCTTTTAGTAGTTCCTTCCCCCTGATGGGTCCAGAGCATATCAAACTGTGGTCGCTGGAGCAAAGAAACATCCCTGGGTCTCAAATGCGTCTCCTGCAAAAGACAGATGTCCCATTTCATACGTTGGAGGTCACGAAAGACTATGCTCCTTTTGCCTGGACTATTGAGCCCATTTACATTCCAAGAGCCTATAACCAGTTCCGGGTCTTTCCCGGGAGACCTCCCAGTACCCAACCTCTATCGTCTGCTAGTCCCCTTACTGATATAACCCCCCTCCCCCCCGCCAATTAGCTGAATCTCCCAATTTTGAATCAGCCATTGTAAGAAAAATGAGTCATACGGAAAAGGCCCATAGATAGCACCCTATAATGCTATACTTCTCAAACAACCCCCAATCTCCCTTTGCATTCAAACTTCTCGCTAGTTTCCCATGCACACAGAAAGTAACACACATTCAGAGAGCACTCCATCTTAAACTGTGCCCGCAAATGTACAACAGTATCTGCAAAGTTTTTCAGCACATAGTAGTGGAAAAAAAACAAAAAACCCCAGCTCCCTCTAACAGCAATCAAACAATCCTTAGTCAAAAAAATAGCCAAAAAGGAAGTCTTAGGGCTAATCAGATGGAATATAGCCCAAACTGGCTCAAAAGCAGTCAAAAGGTAAAGAAACCAAATGTCTACCTAGGAAACTGGATCAGGCAGCCGACGTAGAAGGCTGATTCGCTGCCACAGGTGTCAGGAATTCACCAGCTCTTGTCTCCGTTGCCGAACTTGACAAAGCCTGAACAGGGGGGTCCTGTGGCAATCAAGATCCGAGGTCTTTCAGCGCCAACCATGCATCCGCCACATTATCCACCCTCCTGTGTGTCCCATTAATGGTGAGATGTAGACCAAAGGGAAAGAGCCATCTATAGCGGTAGCCTTCAGCATGCAAAAGTTGGATGACCTCCCGAAAAGATCTGCGTTTTTGAAGAGTGGCGAGGGCCAGATCTTGATAGACCCCCACTTTCAGCCCCTGCCAGGCAAAATTAGAACGGCGGCGTGCAGCCTGTAAAACTTTTTCTTTCATTTGGAAATCACCAAAGCAGGCTACTATGTCACGATTGCCAGGTCCCCTGGCCTGACCCAGACTTCTATGAGCCCGCTGCAAATCGATCACAAGTGGCCTTTCCTGGGTATCATCAGCGAGAAGGGCTTTACAAAAGTCTGATACCACTTCCCTGGCATCCTTATAACGATCAGTTTCTGGTATACCTTTAAAACGTAAATTATTACGTCTCGAGCGGTTCTCTAAGTCCTCAATTTGGCGTTTCAGATCATCTAGTTGTGCCACCGCCATATCCATGGCGGTCGAGTGCTCCTGCACCGACGTTTCCACGTGGCCCATTCGCTCTTCGGCGGCAAGAACTCTCCCGCTCAATTCTCCCACCTCCGCCCGAATCTCTCCCAGCGCCGCCTTTACATCTGTTCTCAGCCCCACCATTTCCGCCTTAAGCTCCCGAAACCAAGACTCGATTTTCCCTTCCATTTGCTGTGCATGTGGTCCAGGAAAACCACAGGCTGGGAAACTACAGTCTGTAAAGGTGTGGGTGTCTCCGCCATCTTGATCTGCACCGTCGGGGAGCCGGGAGCGTGCGATCGAGTTTTTACACTCGTAGCGCCGGGATAGTGGAACTTTTCCAACTTCTTTCTACTCGCCATACACTCCGCAAGCCAAAGCTCCAAAATAAAGCGCTCAATCTGCCGCAGTAAGCAATTATTACACTTTCATCCGCGAGCCCCGACAGAGCTCCGGAGTTAAGCGGCCATATTTCGTGATGACGTCACTTCCTCCAAATCTTATGTTCTTATCATGTTTCTATGTTCCTGAAAAGATTCAAAGAATAGCAACCAAGATGATAAAGGGGATTGAACTCCTCTCAAATGAGGAAAGACTAAAGAGGTTAGGGCTCTTCAGTTTGGAAAAGAGGGGACTGAGGGGAAATATGATTTGAAGTTTATAAATTCCTGAGTGGTTTAAAACCGGTACAAGGGATCAGTTTTTTACTGTGCCAAAAATTACAAAGTCTAGGGAACACTTGATGAAGTTACAGGGAAATGTTTCTAAAACCAATAGGGGGAAATATTTTTTCTCTCAGCGAATAGTTAAGCTCTGAAATGCATTACCAGAGGATGTGGTAAGAACAGTTAACATAGCTGGTGTTAAAAAGGTTTGGACAAATTCCTGGAGGAAAAGTCCATTGTCTGCTATTGAGATAAACATGGGGGAAGCCACTGCTTGCCCTGGATCGGTAGCTTGGAATGTAGCTACTATTTAGGCTTTTGCCAGGTACTTGTGACCTGGATTAGCCACTGTGAAGATTGGATACTGGGTTTGATGGACTGTTGGTCTGACCCAGTAAGGCTATTCTTAAGTCTTGCAAGAGTCAGCCTCTTGCCTTTTACAAAATCATTTATAAAATCATTTTGTGTCTTCATAAAATAACTCCTCCCCTAACCATAGTGCACAAATTTACATCTGCTCCAAAGAAGGTATAAATCTGTATATACATGCACATTTTATAAAATACATGTGTACATCACAGTTTGCCTGAACTATGCTTCCAGGAATGCTTACTTGCAGATCACACAAGCAGGCAGTCTTGTAGTGCATCTACTTCTAAATACAGATATGCTCATGTGCAATTTTATAACAGGCTGCATGTGAAATATGCTTTTTCTCAGTTCATCACTAAAAGTTTTAACTAATTGATGCAGCTTTGTTTTAATTTTGTTTCTAGAGCTACAATGGAGTCCCACTTGGACACACCATATAATGTTCCTGACATCTCTATAACCATTGCTAACAATGATATTGACCTGATCATAAGGTAAGAGGAGAGGTGGGCAAGCATAAAGCATGTTATCTATAATATGGTTCCTATGCTATAATCATGTATGAAATGCAGGTGTGCTCTTTCTTGCACATGTATCTATTAACGATTCTCTTTTTGTATTGTGTGTAAGGCATTTTTTTTATGTTACTACTCCATTGTACTTTATTATATTTTTTTTAACTATTACCCTTGTGTTTTTTCCCTGAATGTCTCTTCTTTACTTTAATGAATTGTATTTCACCCCTCCTTACCTAATGTTAAGAGTATGTTAAACAGTGTAATTTTTTTTTTTTTTTTTTAATATTTGTATGTATTGTACAGTTACCTAACAAATGTAAATTTTAATGTGTACATCGCTTTGAAGTTTGATTAAGCGATTCATCAAGATACCTAATAAACTTGAAACTTGAAACTTGCATACAAAAGCTCATCCTCAGCATCTGAAGTTAAAACTAATCATGTATCAAAATAAATGCAATATATTAAATGTGCATGTTATTTGTCACATTATTTGCTTCGGAAATATCAGAATTAAAGTCAAATTAAAATTAAATTAAATAAGTTTTCCTAATATAAGACTGAAAGATTAATAAACATATTAAATAAAAATATTTGTCCTTGTGCTCTGTTGGTAAATTGCCTCCTACAATTTTTTTATGTAAAAAAAAGAAAGCATTTGACTAACATTAAAACAGATTTCAGTGGAACCTTGGTTTGCGAGCATAATTTGTTCCAGAAGCATGCTCGTAAACCAAAGTGCTCGTATATCAAAGCAACTTTCCCCATAGGAGTTAATGGAAACGCAGGCAATTCGTTCCACATCCCAAAAAGACCCTCCTCCCACCTGAGGCCACTGGCGAGCTACCACCCAACCCCCGGGAACCGGCTTTGCCCACCCCACCCCCGAGAACCGGCATCACCCCCCCCCCCCGTTTGCCCAAATCTTTACCGTGATCGGGCATCGGCACGCAGCACCAACCCATAGGATGTGCTGGTGCTGAAAGAGCCTGCCGCCTGCCACTGATCTCTGCTGGGCATTGAGCATGTGTGCTTGCTCAAGGCCTTCTGGTTCCCACTCTCACCGAGATTCTAATGAGAAACTGAGAATCTCATTAGAATCTCAGAGAGAGCGGAAGCCAGAAGGCCTTGAGCATGCACAGATGCTCAAGGCCTAGCAGAGATCAGTGGCAGGATCTTTCAGCACAGGCATGTCCTGTGGGTTGGTGCTGCGTGCCAGTGCCCGATCGCGGTAAGGGTTTGGGCAGGCGGATGGGCGATGCCGGTTCTCGGGGGTGGAGGCTCGCATATCAAGTCAACGCTCGGTTTGCGAGACAAGATTTGCGCATGTTTTTGCTCATCTTGCAAAACACCTGCAAACTGCATTACTCGCAAACTGAGGTTTGACTGTATAGTGTTTTTTAAGATTTTCAGAAAGCATTTGATAATGGGCCTCTTCAGAGATTCTTGAAATTAGAGCAACATCTCAGTAGAAAATGTTGCACCTTAAACTTCATCTGCATTTGGATGCCCTGTCTTCCAGTCGCACTAGACACCCCCCCTCCCCCGCAATGTCTCTCAATCCTCTTGTGATTCAACAACTTTGAATAATGTCTCATCTGCACATTTAGAAACATAGAAGATGACGGTAGATAAGGGCCATAGCCCATCAGGTCTGCCCACTCTCCTGACCCACCCCCAAGTCTACTATCCTAGGGATCCCACTCCTGGTGACAGGTTCCCTTGGCTTAACCCTCTAAGGCACAGGTGTCAAAGTCGGTCCTCGAGGGCCAGAATCCAGTCGGGTTTTCAGGATTTCCCCAATGAATCTGCATGAGATCTATTTGCATGCACTGCTTTCAATGCATATTCATTGGGGAAATCCAGAAAACCCGATTGGATTCCGGCCCTCGAGGAGGGACTTTGACACCCCTGCTCTAAGGGATCCCACATGGGCATCCCATTTGCTCTTAAATTCTTGCACGCTGTTTGCCTCGATCACCTGCACCGGGAGCTCGTTCCAAGGATCAACCACTCTCTCGGTGAAGAAATATTTCCTGGTGTCGCCATGAAATTTTCCGCCCCTGAGTTTGAGCGGATGCCCTCTTGTGGCTGAGGGTCCTTTGAAAAAGAGAATCTCTTCTTCCATCTCGATACGGCCGGTAATATACTTAAACGTCTCGATCATATCTCCTCTCTCCCTATGTTCCTCGAATGAGTACAGCTGGAAATTTTTCAGCCTTTCCTCGTACGATAGATCCTTGAGCCCCGAGACCATCCTGGTGGCCATCCGTTGCACCAACTCTACTCTCAGACATCTTTTCGGTAGTGTGGCCTCCAGAATTGCACACAGTATTCCAAATGAGGTCTCACCATGGTTCTGTATAATGGCATTATGACTTCAGGCTTCTGGCTGACGAAACTCCTGCGGATGCAACCTAACAACTGTCTTGCCTTAGATGAGGCCTTCTCCACATGATCAGCAGTTTTCATGTCTGCGCTGATGATCACTCCCAAGTCTCGTTCTATTGAAGTTCTAGCTAAGGTCTCACCATTCAAGGTGTAAGTTCTGCATGGATTTCTGCTGTCGAGGTGCATGATCTTGCATTTCTTAGCGTTGAAGCCCAGCTGCCAGGTCGAAGACCAAAGCTTCAACAAATGTAGGTCCTGTGTCATACTATCGGGTGAATTGCCGTCTCTCACTATAGTGCATAGTTTGGCGTCGTCAGCGAATAACGTTATCTTACCTTGAAGCCCCTGTTGCCATCAATCATTTTTCCTTATTTTCAGGTCACTTATAAATCTGTTAAAAGGCAACAGCCCCAATGCAAATTGCTAGTGTGACTTAGAGTCCTAATGCTGCTCAATGAATTCACCCCGTAATGTAACAGAGTGTAAAGATTTTGAACAAGTTCCTAAAGGAAAGATCTATAAATCACCAGGGTAGGTTTTGGGAAATCCACTGTGTAATTCTATGCAAATTGTTTTTGTAGGATTCTAATAGGTGTTTGTGACTTGGGTTGGCCATTGTGGGAAACAAGATACTAAGCTTGATGGATGGTGGTATGAACTAGTGTGGCAGATCTTAGTTTTTACTTTTTACAAGAGACAGAAGAACAAGTAAAAGGCTTCGACTTAAAACAGCATGGTCATGGCTGGAAGAAAATGTAGATGTTATAGGTGACATTAATTGTCTGTAAATATGTAAATGAAAATGCTGACTGCATTTTTGGTCTTCAGTCTTATTATTTAGTGAAAAGTTTAGAATGCCTACCCCAGTTCTATTAAAGAAACTTAAGAAATGATTTGTCTAGAGCCCATATTAATCATTTGCATGAGCAGGAAGAACTAAGGTTAAAGTATTAAACTATAACAGTGAGGAGGACATAGGGCTAGATTCACTAAGCAAACCGATCATGTACCGATCAGTTTGCGACCCCTTAGTGACAAAATTCCCCTCCAACCCGATTCACTTACCTCTCTGCTGACCATCCTCCGATCCATGCATGCAAATGAGGGGAGATACATTCAAAAGTAGTAAAGGCAGCGATTGACAACACATTCAGTCCGATCCGACTGGGCTGGCCGATCAACTCCAAAAGTGACTGCTGGGGACCAGTCGTTCAGTGGGTTCCGACTGCATATCCTGCTCTCTGCCCTGAAGTCCTGCCGCCCTGCACTGCCCTTCCCCGCTCTGCGAGCCTGTGGTTTTAACCCGTGGGTTTAAAGCTGGTTAAAACCACAGGATCGCAGGCTCAAAACTACTTAAAAAAAAAAGATTGCGGCTCTGATGGCCCAAAGGTTGGGAGCAGGAGGGGTGCTCGGTCCCTCCTGCTCCTTAGGCTCACCAACCCCTCGGCTGGGCCGAGCCTGGCACTCCCCCTACCCCCCCCCCCCCGACATCCAAGTTGGGAGTAGGAGGGTGCTTGGTCCCTCCTTAGGCTCACCAACCCCTTGGCCGGGCTGAGCCCAGCACTCCCCCTCCCCCCAACATCCAAGTTGGGAGCAGGAGGGGTGCTCGGGGAGAGGAGAGAATAGTGGCCACTACTAACTTGATGTGCTCGGGCCCATCCATAACTATACCACTGCTGTTAACCTGTCTTTTGGAATTATTGTTGTGCTAATTCATTCCTTTGCCTTGTTCTTTTATAAAACAAGTTGAAACTAAAATGCAAACATACAGCACAAATTACAAAGGTATTGAAAACTGCCCTGACTTTTTTGTATAAAAGGTGATGTACCAAATCTTAATAAAATATTGAAAGACAGGAAACAGAGCATAGGACTTTTGAACATTCCTCAAGTGCTTGTTCTCGTTAAATCTAAATCAATTCTTACTCAAACCCTCATTTAGCAAGAAGACTTATAGCCCCTCTTTGGAAAACTTAACTAAGGATCATCTGTGCTCAAATACCCCTTAAATACGAAAGCAGTGTTGCAAAAAAACAATAAAAGTGAAAGAGAAGACTCTTGGGGACACCCGGATGCAACTTTGAATATAAAAAGAAGCTGGTATACTGGGCTGTCATAATCTTGGCCACACACTGACAAAAGATTCTAACCACTTAAGGTATAAACCAATCTAATCAAACTAATAGAATAAAGTGATCAAGTTCAAAGGCAGATAAGTGAAGCAGGATTTTTTTTTTTTTTAAGAACCTGATCCAGATCCAAATAATAAGAGAAGCTCAATCCTATATCACCAGTAGCACATATTTAGTCCCACTGTTATCTTCCAAAAAAGAAGAAATCTGTCACAATACAGAATGCTTATAACACCCATAACTCATTGGGCACAATGGACTGAGGACTCTGGTATTTTAATCTGCAAGCCACTTTTCTATAATAAGCAAACCAGTGAAA
The DNA here is from genome assembly GCF_902459505.1 of Geotrypetes seraphini. Classification (NCBI taxonomy): domain Eukaryota; kingdom Metazoa; phylum Chordata; class Amphibia; order Gymnophiona; family Dermophiidae; genus Geotrypetes; species Geotrypetes seraphini. Next base: position 102,679,961 of record NC_047088.1, on the reverse strand, counting down.
TCATGCAGGATTGTTTATTTTGGACTGTAAACATTAATAAAACATGTCATAAAGAGTAAAATGGCAATATACAAGAGCTGAATAGTGACCACACTCAGAGAGTGATAAGGATCAAAGAAAGAAGTAGTTGAGGAATCAACAGATTTTATTTAATATTATTTTTTTTGTTAAGATATTTTATCATATTACATCAATATAAACATAATTAAGATATGAATTCCAAAGCAATTAATACACTGTCAAAATCAAATAAACCAATTAAGGTGAATATCCATCTAGCCCACAACTTGAAGAAAGACAACTCTATAGTTCAGACAACAACAGGAAATCAAAAAATAGGAGTAGAGGAGGGAAAACCTTTCCCCCTTTCACAACCTTTAATATTATTTTTTAAGTATATCAGGTTTTCTTTTCCCCTTTCTAAATTATCCAAGGGGCTTGCTAAGGAGCATTCATCCTAGACTTACATCTTATGAGCCACTAGCAAGCCTCATAAGATTTTAAAGTAGCCTGACTATGAGGACATGAGGAAGGACAGATCGCTCACATCTGGATGCCAGGTTCACTAGCCCCGCCCCCAGCACAGTGAACAGGCAGTGTTGTACAGAATTTCTGATATCCAGACTACAAATTTTAAGATAGGTAACAAGGATCTCTTACTCTAATTTTCCTCATGTGAGGTGCCAATATCAAACTTATTCGACGGGTTTGTCTGAACTCCCAAACACCTCACCTAGACTAACTACACCTCCAATGGCCCCCTCTTCCCACTCCCTCCACATCCCACTGCTCTACGGCCCATCTATTCCTACTCTAAACCAATGCTGTATCTCTCTATACCCCCCGCACTCCCTATTCCCTTGACTCGCATCGATATCTTTTCCCAAAGTATCCACACTGTATCTTTCCATTACTGTATACCGTCTTAAACTGAAAATGTATGACGGAATATAAATAAAGCTATTATTATTAATCAAAAAAAGTTGTATACAAATCCCTTTCCCTAATTCTTTTTTTTTTTTCCTGTAGAATTTCAGACCGTGGTGGAGGGATCCCACATGACCATCTGGATCGGGTGATGGATTACCACTTCACCACAGCAGAGTCAAGCACCCAGGACCCACGCATGAGCACACTGTTTGGAAGTATGGTGGACATGGTGAACAGTGGCCAGTCAGGGCCCATGCATGGGTAAGGAAGAAGTAGAGATACATAAGCAAATGCAGGTTGTTGAAGAATGGGGTCAAGGGAAGGAGGGAGGGTGTAGAGGAAAAGAATGAAACTGATCCAAACTTAAGAATTTATATAGAGGATATAGTCTTATCCGATTAGCTTTTGCTGATGAGCTAGAAACCAGTTGGGTTCTGAATTTATAAAGGAACAGGTTGCTGTAGTTTCAAAGACTGTGTTGATTAGTTTTGAGTAATTAAATAAAATCTTTCCTTGAGACTACTGATCTTGTGAACCTTACTTCAAGCACTAGTAGTTGCTCAGTGTACTGGTCAGCCGCTGTGATATTTCAGGAAACTACATCAAGTTCAAAATGCAGCCACCAGGATTATCCTTACCTTTTAAAACTTGTGAAGAGTTTGGAATTAGGATATCTGATGGGAGCAGTTAATCAACATACAGGATGGTAATATTTTAAGGCCTTCTCAGAAGGGTTTATTAGCAATATCTACAGCTAAGTTATCCAGTGAAAGAGAACCTTCTTAGTCCTGGCTCTGCAAGTCTGGAATGTACTGTACAGGTCAACTCTCTTAACTGCTGAGGGCTAGATGCACAAAACTGTCTGATCGTGTACTGATGGTCGCTGAACTAGGTTGACTGGTTTAGTGACAGATGAAATTTGCAAATCCAATGCTCAAAACGGCTCACCACATGGTTTTCTGTGCGGTCGTACATTCTCCGATTCTGGCATGCAAATGAGGTCATTAATATTAAAGAGCCATATGATTGATGGCCTAACATCATATACCATAGTCGTATTGCTAAGTCTGACCCCCCAAAAAATAACAGGTGCCCCCCCTAATTCTTTGAACTACCCCTGTACCTGTTCAAGAAGTAGACAGCAGGAGGGATGCCCAGTCCCTCCTGTTCGCAGGCCCGCCACTCCAAAATGGTGGGCTTTCCCCTTCCCGGTGTATCCTGGGGAGGGGCCTAAGGCCCTGTCTGGCTCAGACGCCTAAGGCATTATTATTATTTTTTTAATTGAGCAGATATTGTGCATGTGTAACACATGCAAAGCATCTGTGCCATTAAAAAGAAAAAAGCCCCAACAGCTGAGTGGCAAGAGGCTGCTTTGAGGCTTCCTCTGCTGCTCAGCTGTTTGGGCTTCCTCAAACTGGCTCTGTGCATGTGTCAGTTGCTCTCACAGCGACTGATTGGATGGGATTATGGTGAATCTCTGCAAATCATTTGCATGCAAACTTGTTGGAACATCGATTGCTGTTACAGAATCAGACAAAATAATCAGACCACAGTGACCCTCACAGACTTAGCGACCATGTTTTATGCATCTAGCCCCAGACCACAGTGACCCTCACAGACTTAGCGACCATGTTTTATGCATCTAGCCCTGAGAATTTAATTTATCTATTTATTTAAAATATTTATAGTTGATACCACTTAAAGTTGTGGGTGGAATACAACAAAGCATACCCCATGAAATATTCAGTTCTTAAGAAATGTTCACATATCGATGTCAAATCTGTTTTTTTATTTATCTCTGAAAAAGAAAGTGATGTAATTGCAGGTAAACCAAAAAAATGTCCTTGATTTACTCATGAAACAAAAGATATCCACAAAAATGTGTGTATATCCTCCCATTTAAAGTGGCTCAAATCACATACAGGTGTATTACATCAGGTGCACATGATTAGAACATCATTACTCATCATTTTAAAGGAGGGTTGCCTTACTTAAACCTCAGACATTTAGTTTGGTGTGCTCATGACTGATGCGGTGAGAATGAACATCATGGTGAGATCGACAGCTGTCTGAAGCCTTCAGAAAGAAGAATGTAGCAGTTTTTGTAAACCGCTTAGAATTGCCTCTTGGTTTTATTTACAGTATATTAAATAAATTGAACTTGAACTTATAAGTCTTGTAAGGGATTTAAAAAGATCTCAAAAGAATTAGCCATTCCACGGTCTGGAAAATTAGCCATTCCATGCTCCGGAAAATAGTGTACAAATGGAGGACTTTCCAAACAACTGCCAACATGCCCAGGTCTGGCTGTCCATGCAAGTTGACCCCCAGAGCAGACTGCAAAATGCTAAAAGAAGTCTCCAAAAATCCTAAAATGTCATCACAGAACTTACAGCAGGCTCTTGCTACTGTTGATGTGAAAGTGTATGCCACTACAATCAGAAAGAGATTGCACAAATTTAACTTGCATGGGAGGTGTTCAAGGAGAAAACCTTTGCTCTCTAAGAGAAACATCAAGGCCAGACTGAAGTTTGCCCGAGAGAATGTAGACAAACACCAGGACTTCTGGAATAATGTTCTATGGATAGATGAGTCTAAAATTGAATAATTTGGAGACCAGAAAAGAGGACACGTTTGGCATAAACCAAATACAGTATTCCAGAAAAAGAACCTCATACCAGCTGTGAAGCATGGAGATGGAAATATCATGGTTTAGGGATGCTTTGCAGTAGCAGGATCTGGCCAACTCACCATCGTAGAATCCACCACGAATTCTACTGTGTATCAGAGGGTACTTGAGGAACATTTGAGACCATCTGTAAGAAAATTAAAGCTGAAGCTGAAGCGGAACTAGACCCTGCAACATGACAATGACCCAAAACACTACAGTAAATCCACCAAGGACTGGCTGAAAACTAAAGAAATAGAGAGTCCTGGAGGGCCGATTCAAAACCCTGATCTTAATACCCTTGAGATGCTGTGGGGTAATTTGAAACAGGCTGTACGTACAAGAAGCCCCTCAAATATCTCATAGCTGAAAGAATTCTGCATTGAGGAATGGGCCAAACATTCCTTAGACCAATGTCAAGAGACTGGTAGATGGCTACAAGAAGTGTCTCACTGCAGTTATTTCAAGCTATTAGGGTGTCGTGTATCCTAATTTATTCCTCAGTTAGAATACACATTTTTATGGATGTCTTGTTTCATGAGTAAATCAAGGAAAATGTTTGTTGTTTACCTGCCATTATATCACTTTTCCAGAGATAAACAAAAAAAGATTTGACATCTATATGTGAATATTTCTTAAGAAAGAACTGAATATTTCATGGGGATGTCCTAATTTTTTCACATGACTGTACATAATTGTAATTGAACAAAATAAAAAGGCAAAATAAACAATGAAAATGTAAAGATTACAATTTAATAATCAATTAAAAGTACCATATTATGAAATGCTCTGTTTGCTCTAGAAATACACTCCTAATTCATAACAGAAGCCTTTTCATTTGAGGATTTATACATTATATATTAAGAACATAAGAAGCGCCATCTCCGGATCAGACCTTCAGTCCATCAAGTCTGGCGATCTGCACACGCGGAGGCCCTCCCAGGTGTACACCTGGCATAATTTGTAGTCACCCATATCCTTCTATGCCTCTCTTAAGGATATGTGCATCTAGTTTGCTTTTAAATCCTAGGACGGTTGATTCCGCAATAACCTCGTCGGGGAGAGCATTCCAGGTGTCCACCACTCTCTGCGTGAAGCAGAACTTCCTGATATTCGTCTTGAATTTGTCCCCCCTCAGCTTCATTTCGTGTCCTCTTGTATGTGTCCAATTGGACAATGTAAATAGTTTTTTCTGCTCTATTTGTCAATTCCTTTCAGTATTTTGAAGGTCTCGATCATATCCCCTCGCAGTCTCCTTTTCTCAAGGGAGAACAATCCCAGTCTCGTAAGTCGATCTTAGTAGCCATTACTAGTCTTGTGTTTTAGCTGCTAACCACTCCCATGTGAAATCAGAAGCCTGTAATTCCCATTCCTGTGTGGTGCTCTATTTTGTGTATCGCTATGGGTAACCTTTTAAAAGTGATAAATAGATATGGAAATCACTGCATGAGTAGGAAAATAAGGAGAGCAGAAACAGGAGGTTACAGGTGAAAGCTGGGGCTGAAATGATGGAAGACAGCACATGAATGCGAGAATTGTAAAGGTATTTTCCAGAGAGTGAACAGAATAACCCCACTCATCTTTATGCTGAATTATTAAATGTATTATATTGCTATCTTATTGCCTTGTAAAGGTAGAGATTCTTATGACTTTTTGTTTCTCTCCTTCCTCCTCCCCCCACCCAAAAAAAAAATCTGTTTCTCTTTAGGTTTGGATTTGGTCTGCCCACATCCCGAGCTTATGCAGAGTACCTAGGTGGTTCTCTGTGCATCCAATCCCTACAGGGCATTGGTACTGATGTGTACCTCCGCCTCAAACATATAGATGGTAAAGAGGAAAGCTTCCGTATCTAGAAGCGAGAAGGGAAGCAGATAATCAGACTGGGAAACTAAAGATCCTCGGTCATCACTGCTTCACCATGGATCTCATTTACTCAAGACTCCCAATGGAATCTATCCTAAATGTGTTTGATACCTAAGAGCTCTTTACTCTGATTTTCTCTTGCCTCTGAGCATCCCTGTTTAAAGGGACCTTTTGGACAATTTACTATGATCTTCCAGATTTCCAAAGCTCATTTGTTTTTAGTGTTTGTGAACTTGACTTTTTCAGTGTGGGAAGTGGAGTGAAGAGGTAGAATCGAGGACTATTGACCTAGATTGCCAACTGTTTAGTATTGTGTTGGTAAAATTTGTTAATGTACAGCTGTGATGATAGCTTTTCACTCCCATAATACAAGATCCATTTTCAAGCCTTTCCTTCATCAAAGGAGCAATGGAACTTTCTGTTTTTGTTTTTCCTTTACTTGTTAAACTCTGAAGCCTGTAGCCAGGGTACTTTATGCTACAGGATATCTGATGGCATGAGAGGAGACTGCTCTTCCCATCTGCTTCCAGAAGAGGTGAAGAATCTGGAGGAAAAAATAAATCATGTTCTTTATTATCCTTTATCAACATTGTCAAACAGTTCATGAAACCAAAATTTGATGACAGGGTTGCATTAGTCACCATATTAGTTTTGCTTCTCTTGAATTGCCAGTTTATTGCACTTTGAAAATACAGCTACAAAATTTTTATAAATATATGTTTGTGTACAGTATTTCTTTATTTGTAGATAGAGATAGTGATTATGAGAGAAAGCAAGTATTTACTGCTTATAGACTGCTTTCGACAAATTTAAATTCAAGGTGTGTGGTCTTGCACCAGCACAAAGGCAGAGAGCATGAATCAGTGAGAATGCATGATGACTATGATTTGTAGTTCACTAAACAGCTAACCCTTTTACTGCTTTCCTGCTTGTTGACTAGCTACTTAAGGCTAGATTCACTAACCCCCGATTCCGTCCCTGATTGCATGCAGGTCGACGAAGTCACAAAAGGCCTGCATGCAAATGGGGACAATCGTTGGCACGACCCCCACCCTAGATCATTGACACGACCCCCACGCTAGAAAGCTGCAAATTTTTTTTAAAAAAATTTTAAACAGCCCAGCGAGCCTGTGGTTTTAACCTGCTTTAAACCCACGAGTTAAAACCATGGGCCCGATGTGTGGAGCAGGGCAAGGAGTAGGAAAGCAGATTTGGGGGCAGAGAGTCGGGGCAAGGAGCAGGAAAGCAGATTTGGGGGCAGAGAGTCGGGGCAAGGAGCAGGAAAGCAGAGTCGGGGCAAGGGGCAGGAAAGCAGATTTGGGGGCAGAGAGTTGGAGCAAGGAGCAGGAAAGCAGATTCGGAGGCAGAGAGTCGGAGCAAGAGAGCAGATTCAGGGCAGAGCTGGAAAGATAGCAGGCAGAGCAGGAGATTGCAGTCAGAAATCTGTGAACGACTGGTCCCCAGCAGTCGCTTGTTTGTGATCGGCCAGCCCAGTTGGTGTTGCGGGGTTTTTGTTTATGAATCGCTCCCTGCCATCATTTGAATGCCGTTCCCTCTCATTTGTATGCGCGGATCGGAGAATGATCGGGACACAGGTTAGTGAATCGGGTCGCAAAGGGGTTGCAAACCGATCGGTACACAATCGGTTTGCTTAGTGAATCTAGACTTTAGTGCTGCAGTGATTTGGCTCTTATTTATTAAAAAATTTATACCCCAATTAAGGCCTAAGCTGTTTACAAGGTACATAAGCAGTTTAAAAAAATACAACAAATGTTAATAAATAGTAAAACTCTCCAATAATATTATTAAGAATGAATGACAATCAAGAAAAGGCCTCTACAAATAATGTCTTTAACACTTTTTTAAATCTCTAAATTACTGTTATAAGAGTAATTATTTAATTGGCTGCTTCTCAGTTTGTCATAGAGAAGTTCCTGAAGTGATCAGAATAAGCAGCACAGAACGTTCTGTACCTTTTATGTCTTCTCTTTGCTGCGAATAATAGTCACATTCTCCAGTGACTTAACATTGCCTGATAATATGTTAACTGGGCAAAGATCTGCTGCTCTTACTTGTCCTGGCAGTGTAATTTACTGGTCCTATGAGGATATAAAATTGAGGAACTGTGCTTTAGGGTGGTTAGGTTTGCTGAGTAAATGGAGATTAATCAGGTGTTGCAGGGATACTGAGGATTAGTTACAGTAATATGGCCAGGTTTAAATTCCATGTTGGAATATCATGCAAATTTTAAACTGAAGACAGAAATCATGAAGTGAGTGCCAAGCATATACCATTCAACAGTCTTAATCAGCAAATATACTGTATAACTGTAACCTCCAGCGACTGTCTCCCCACCCCCTTCTAACCTGGGCTATTAGGAAACACAGGGGGTCTTTTACTAAGGCGCGCTAAATGCTAATGCACCCATTATATTCTATGAACACGTTAGCATTTAGTGCATGCTAACATTTAGCGTGTGCTAAATCAGCTAGTGTGCCTTAGTAAAAGACCCCCCACAGTGAGCATGATGTTGAGGAGGTATAACAAAACAATATATCCAGCCACAAATATGATGCAATACACAAGAATTTCAGAGTCCTTTCTATTAACACTTTTTATTTTTTATTTTTAAACACAACAGGTGTTTGAAAAAAGGGTTGAAAATGTCTGCGGGCAAAATAACTATCTGAACATTTAACAGAGCCAGACCAAATTTAGCAGGAGTTAAAATGGTGAAAAGACACATTGAGTTGGATGCTTTTCTGTGGGGAAAAAAACCCAGTTCTAGCTTCTGCAGTAGACACACCTTGGTACACTAAAATAATTTTTTAAAAAGCTGTTAAGAATTGCCTTTTTAAAACTACCTTTCCCTTTTTTCTACTCTCCCAGACACAAACAAAACAGACACATGTATGTACATAGAATAATTCCACAATGCATGCTGTGTGTGTTTCCTCATCACATACCCTTCCTTGGGACATGTCTCTCTCTCCCTGTTGGACTAGTTTTAATGATTCAGATGTGTATTTTATTTTCTTTGTTGTAAATTCAACTGTGAACTGTAGTGACTTCATCATGTAGTTGGCTGCTGGTTACTCTATATACTACCAGTACATGGTGGAGAAGGAAGGTATTGTCGACTGTTGTGGGACAATGACATTGTTTAGTTACACTGTAAAAATTCATCATTTGAAATCTGATAGGGACAGCTAATGGCCTGATATATCATTATTCTTGATTTCATTGCATTCTTTCAAACCAACAGAATGTTTTGATACAGCTCTGTTCAACCATAAACACACATACAGTACATAGAGGGTTTAGAGAAATTTCCAGAAGTCATGCTCACTGCATGCTTTCCCCACTTGTTATATATCTGCTTGCTTGCAATTTCCCTGTATTGATACAAGCCAGCCAAACTGGTCTTCCTATACAAACAAAATTTTTAAAAAATAAAAGTCTAATGCCTTGTTGGCTTATTCCTTATAAGATGAGCAGAAACTAAATAACATCAAGCAGTTCCACTAAGAGGTCCTTTTATCAAGCCGCGCTAGCGGGGTTAGCGAGTCGGACATTTTCATCACGCACTAACGCCTGTTCAATGCAGGCGTTAGCAGCTAGCGCGGCAGGCGGTTTAATGCGCGGTATTACGCACATTAAACCCCTACCGCGGCTTGATAAAAGGACCCCTAAGTGTAAAAGGTCTATTTTGTTTTATAATAAGTTTCAGCTGTAGCCATTTGAAATATTGAGTTGCAGGCAGTTTGAGCTATTCTTTTAGTTTTGAGATAAAAATGTCATCTTTTCTGTTTGTACATATGCTTCAGTTTCCAAATTAATACTTTTCCATCATATCAACCTGTTTGTTGGTCTCCTAATATTTAATGGATTAGGAATTATATATGAAGATTAAATGGAATGATGTGTGTTTAGGATAGATCCAGTGACAGGATGACTTAGTGTGTGCTTTTTGGGTTTTGTGCTGGATAAATATTGTAAACCTGCTGATGCTTCAAAGAAGCTATTCAGGAAGTTATTGTTCATGTAAGTCTCTCACCGACAACTTTGGGGCTCTTTTACTAAAGTGTGATAAGGTTATGAATTTAACTGCATCTTCAGTGCAAAACCTAGTGTATGGTAAGTGTGAAGCTTTTGCTGTGAATGCAGGAGATGTGCCCTGAATCTTACCTGCATTTACCACACAGGGCAGACAGTTATCACAAGGGCATTGTGATACATTCAGTGCCTGATTGGTAGGAATACCTTCACTATCAAATACCACATGTATAGTGATGCTGGCTCACTCACAAAATATATTTTATATAATTGCCTTTAGATTGAATCACTGCCCCCCCCTTTAATTTCTATACCCATGTGATAACTCACATATAGGTCACCCAGTCCCACCAGCAGCAGCTGCAAGCATAGTGTTGCCTCTTCCTTCTCTATGCTGTTGCTTTCATTTATACCTTTTCCTGGTGCTGCAAAGCCATTTCATCCACAGCATGAGCCTTCCTTTGCAGGCCTATGCTCAGAAGCACCCTCTATCCAACATGAAATGCATCTGGAGAGTTCTAGTGATGCACTTGTCATGCAGAGGGCATGACCTGATAGGGCACCTGAGCAATGGCCTGTTTTGGAAGGCCTGCACCAGTGCTGAAACAGCTTTAAAGCCCTGGGAATAGGTATGAATGAAAGTGACAGCGGGGAGAATAGAGGGGGGGGGGATACTATCCTTACAGCTGCTGCCATTAGTACTAAAGGAGATCCTGTGGGAAAGGGACATGCTGGAACTGGAGTGTGTGGGTAGGAAAGGCTGGCTAGACTTGTATATGTCATACCCTCCCCTCCCCAACTTTTGACCTTTTAAAATAGTCAATTCCTTGTCATCCTGCAGATTAATCCAAATACCTGTGTGTTATACCTATCTATCACAGGTGGAAAATGTCTGATACTAATAATTCCCCTATATTAGCCTTGAATGAAAAGGCACTTTTGCTTATTTGTTTTCTTTCTAAACTCTTAAGAATGATTAACCATTTGTTTCTGAATAGCGTACTATGTGTGTTTTGGAAAATTACCCTCATAAGGGCCTCCCTTCTTGTCAAAATATTTCTGTACAATACCTGCAAGTTCTTTAAAATCAAAAGCGTCCATATTTGAGGCTGCAGAAGTCTGCCTTGGTTCGTGGGCCTTGCCCATATATTTATATAGCCTTCTAAATGTCCCTGTCTGTGTGTAGCCTTTGAGATTGAAATGCTCCCACTTATGAAGGAGAGAGACTTTAGTTAAAAGGTAGAAAAATGAGGTAAAGTGTTTTAGGCAAGAGTCACCGGCATAACAAATACACTTATGCCCACACTTGCCCACACTGGTTACTACCTGAAATTTACAGGCAGAAGTTTAGCAGGAAAAAATATAAGAAGTTTCTTAGAAGAGCAGAGATGCCAGCTGCCAGTTCCAGTCCACACTGGGCCTTTCACCAGGGCAGAGACTGATAAGAAATAGAATTAAGTTTCAAGTTTTATTAAAATTTTGATGAATCGCAATATCATTAATTCAAAGTGATTTACAATTAAAAAGAGGGTCTTAATTATTAATTACAACCAACACAAACGGATCTGACATAGCAATACATATGGAAAGTAGGGAGAACTACAATAAGTATAATAAAGAATACATATAAGGAAAATACAAATGGAGGGTAAGAAAGTTTAAAAGTAATTATAAAAGTATAGTAGTACAGATGTGGCGTGTCTTAATGGAGTGACTGTTTTAACTTCAGACCATGCTTTTCTTCAGAGCAGCTCAAATATTCTTACATGCAAGACACTCTAGCAAGCCTATAATAGCAAATCATAAAATGCAAACAGGTAAAACTACAAAGACTTTTGATAGTAAAATCTCACCAAATGTAAAACCCAAAATATTACTGGAACTTTTCACAACTGTGTCATCCAGTCTAAAACAATTTAAGGGTTCCAGAAGGTCTTTTGATTTCTATCTCACTCTGTCTATCAATCAAAAATCTCACCAAGTATAAAACCCCACAATATTACTGGAACTTTTCACCAGTGTGTCATCCAGTCTAAAGTACAATCTAAGGGTTTCCCAAGGTCTTTCAATTTCTATCTCACTCTGTCTATACTGCACAAGGCCTTTTGAGTGGAAAATACCATCTCTCACCTTGTCTTATGCAGCCAATAATCCTATTGCACAGTGCATACAAGAAAAAAAAAATCTGCCTTTTCTATACAAGAAAAAAAATGGAATTCTACTTACCCAGATGAAATCGTCAGGAAGGACTGAGATGAGCCCCCCAAATGTAAGGATGGAGGAGCCCCCAAAATGTAAGGTTAGAGGGGATATGTGAGGTGCCCTTACAAACGCCAGGTCCTGGATTCAATACCCTCACAGAAGATTCATTAGGAAGTAAAATCACTCACAAAGACTACTAATAGTGTTTGCATAAAGAATAAATATATTGTGCAGAGAAAGCAAGATTCATAAAAGTTATAATTAAGTGTTACAATTAATGAGAGATATAAGTTTTACAAATACAGAGACTGCTTCTGTGCTCTTGTGAATGAGAGAGAATAGGTGCTGTGAGGACAGAGAGGTAGAGAGAGAAAGGGGGATGGGGTGGGGTGGGGGGGGGTGATGTTCCAAGCTTCAGGTTCCAGAGATGTGTGTTGCAGATAGTAGGCTTTTATAGCTTGAAATCTTATTCTGAATATAGAAACTATTGTATTTCCCAGTATCTTTCTGTTTATAATTTATAAACTGTTTGAAACAATGGTTAGTTTAATTGATAAGGAAGGTGTGACACTTGCAGGCATGGTAGATGGGATTAGTCTTTGGTTTCTTTGTCCCATTCAAGCAGCCTATCTTCTTGATAAACAATCCAGTCTGGCTGGATGCTTAATGTATGTGAATTCTGTGCAGGAGCATTTAGAGTCTAACTGCATCAACATTCCAGAGTCAGATTGATATGTCCCATAGGCCTTTGCTGACATTGGTTAGGGCAACCAAAATGCTGATTGCTAGCAATGCTAGGCTGACAAACATAGAAACATAGAAATAGACGGCAGATAAGGGTCACGGCCCATCAAGTCTGCCCACCCTACTGTCCCTCCCCTCCCTTTGCCCTGTGAATAGATCCCATGTGTCGATCCCATTTGGCTTTAAAATCAGGCATGCTACTAGCCTCAATCACCTGCAGTGGAAGACTATTCCAGCGATCGACCACCCTTTCAGTGAAAAAGAATTTTCTGGTGTCACCTCGTAGTTTTCCGCCTCTGATTTTCCACGGATGCCCTCTTGTTGTTGCCATTTAAGACCCTGTGCAGCAGCATCATTTTCAATATTCCCTCTGTCTAGCAGGTGGATGATCATAACCTGTGCAGCTCTGATTTGATATGATCTCCTGATCTATTCCACAGGTGCAGTTCAGCTTTGGGATAGAGAAACTTTGGCTCTGGGATACACCTGGTGGTGCCAAGTCCTTCCCCCCCCCCCTCCCCATGCTCTCTGCTACTACTGTATTCCCAGATTGTTGTTTTTTAAGGGGAGAGATTCAAACAAGTTGAGGCCATTTTACCAAGTTTATTCAAATTTTAGTACTATTCTGTACTATGGGTGAACTTTCTGGTCATCTTACAATCTAAAATCAGGGAAAAGGGAGAGAGGTTGTGAAAAGGGGAATAAAAACAACAGGACAGTGAGGGTAGGAGAGTGAACTCCAACTTTTTTTTTAAAGAAAAGGAAGGGAAAGACTCCAGGATTACTCTGTATTTTAGCAGTGCTCCACCAACAAATCAAAAAGGGAGTTCATGGTTTCAGTTATGGTATGCATCTTTAAAAAGAAATGTTTTTAAATCTGATTTAAACTTGTCTATGGAAGTGTGAAGTCTTAAAGGCTGTGGAAGGGAATTCCAAAGCTGAGGTCCCTTTTCAGAAAAAAATGAAATTCCTGATATGCTCATGAACTGTTTTGTGATAGGATGGAATTGTAAGCAATGATTTGCAGATGATTTGATTTGCAGATCTAAGAGATCTTGAAGGTGCATAAAGGCTAAGAATATACATAAGGTAAGGAGGTGCACCTGAATGTAGAGTTTAAATATTAACAGAAGTATTTTATAAGTAATGTGATGGTTTACAGGTAGCCAGTGGGCTATTTTTAACAGTGGGGTGATGTGATCACATTTTTTTGTGTTATTAATTAGCCAAATAGCAGTATTTTGTATTTATAGTCTGTGCATTTCTTTTTGACTGATGCCTGCATATAGAGAATTATAAGAATTGAGTTGTATTACTAATGAGTCTACGAGGTATGGAGATACAGAATGGCTCAAGATCAAAAAGGGTACAACCTTGATGCAGAAATAATCATGAGGAAGCTGGACTTAGATGATTTGAGTGCTGGGGTGAAATAGGTGGAAGAACCATCAGCAATCTGAGATACACAGATGATACTACCCTTCTGGAAGAGAGCGAGAATGATCTCAAGAAGTTGAAGCTGAAAGAAGAAAGCGAGAAGATGGAACTTTACCTGATCATCAAGACCATCAAAATCATGACTACTGCCAATAAGAAAGTCTACATAAAGATCAATGAAGAAATAGAAATGGTTGATAGCTTCATTTTCCTTGGGTCCCTCATTGATCAAAGTGGCGGTTCAACAGCAGAGATCAAGCATTGATTAGCACTGGGGCGTGCAGCTATGGTGAGTATGGGCCAAATATGAAAGTACAAGGATGTCTCCAAGTAGATCCCAAATAGAATATCTCCAACTTAAAATAAACCAATCTGCATACTGGCATACTACTTTTATACCTTCCACCTCAGTCTATTATATTTGATTTCTGCTCCGCCACTTCCAATCCTATAATATTAGGAAACTTTAATATTCATTTTGATGATCAAAATAATGATTTACAACTGAATTCCTTACTCTCTCCCATGATCTTAATCTAATACCGCTTCTAACAGAACCAACACATACTGCAGGACATATCCTTGATATGGTCCTTGTCCCAACATCCTTAAAAAAACATCACTTCTCAAAAAAACAATCAAACTGATCCCTTGGTCTGACCACTAATTAATAATATTCACTCACCACATCGTCCCGACTAACAATTGACATAAAACCAGAACAATAACATACCAAGACTTCTCAAAATGGGACCCGTTCATCCATCTCAGCACACTTCCAACTGGTAACTGAGAACTTACAACATCTCTCAATCGAAGAACAAATTAAGATATGGCATGATTTGGGACTTACCTTAGTGTAAACATTAGCACCGTTGACAACTTGCATTATTGACCATCGCTGAGCTAAAAATCCCTGGTACACATCAGAATTGACACTTATAAAAAAAAACAACTACGATCTCTAGAAAGAAAATGGTGAAATGACAAAAACCCTACTATCTTAAACAATTATAAAGCACAAGCCAACTACTATAAACTAAAAATAAACCAAGCAAAAAACAACAACACACAACATACTACAGCGAACACACATCAATCATCAAAAACACATCAGTACTATACTCTATAATAAAATCACTGACTTCACATGCTTGACAAACTTCTCCAATAGATAGCCAATCACTAGCCAAGAACTAGCAGAGCATTTCACTGACAAAATTAAAAACATAAGAAATCAACTAATACACAACGGACTTCTAGCCACCAGAGCAGCGAGACTAGACCACCATAGATATTTATAAAGTGAAGAATTTAATAGTAATTATGAGCACTTGGCAACTCGGTGGACATTGGATCTGGGCAGTGAGGTAGAGAGAGGAATAAAACAAGGCTTGCTCAATGCCAGATTTTATGGGAGAAGCAATATAGATTTCTTAGGGTATGGGGCTTAATTCAATTTTTTCATAAATCTTTAAAAACTACTCTATTTGCTAAACATTTTGAAAATTAATTCTCTTGTAATTTTGCTATTACCTTCTACTTGTCAATTGTAAATCTTTTCCTGTTTTTATTTAATTGCTGTAAACCGAGTCGCGCTTTCTTTGACTAATGACTCGGTATACAAAGTTAAGCTTTAGTTAAGCTTTAGTTTAGTTTAGTTCAAAAACGAAAAATGTCCAAAAATGGCATAAAGGGTCATTTGGATGTTTTTCTCACTAAACCCTTCTAATTCACTTTTTGAAACCTATTTTCTAGATGGATTTCTATGCTGTTCATCTAAATCTCAAGGGAGGGTGTTAGAGGCTTGGTGTGGACGGGACTAGGGCAGGCTTATGACTTGGATGTTTTTCTGAGAACATAAAAGCACAAAGGGCCTTCAAGTTCTGGCCAATCCACATGCATTTGTTAGACCCAGCATGGGCCGTGTGCTTCAGGGATGTGTTTAAAAATACACATATATTTAGATAATTGACAGGTAAAAAACATAGTATACATAAATTACTCATTTTTATATAAATAAGTGAGATATATAATAAAAATTATACATTGTTTTAAAGTAAGTATAATTCTATATACAATTACATGCAAAGTGATACTGTGGCTAAAAGTGCCTGTTAATAATATGAATTTGTGTCAAAAATGACAAAAACAATATTTTGTGATGGTGACTCTCAGCTATTGTATAAAGGATTTGAAATTAAAACTCTCAACATGAAAGCAATAAAGTCCAAAGCGTTTCCAAGAAAAATAAGAATATATGTATATAAACAAACCATTTAAACCTGGATCTATTTGTATATATGATAACTGCTGTTTAGAGAATTACGTATTGCTAAATAAAATAGGAAAAAGACAAGCCAGAATAATAGTGATGAATCCAATTATTATCCCAGCACTTACCAAAACGGTGAAAAGTTTAAAAATGCTCCGCTAAACTCCATAGCAGAAATACTGATGCGATACCTGTCTGTTAATCATTATAGGTTCTTAGCACAACATACTGAAAAGAAACACATCATGCCTCAAGTTAACTAACCCCCTCCTTTACTAACGCGTAGCGCAGGTTTTAGCGCCAGCAGCAGTGATAACTGCTCCGACACACACAGGAATTATGAGTGTTGGAGCAGTTACTGTCGCTGCCGGCGCTAAAACCTGCACTACACATTAGTAAAAGAGAGAGTAAATGAGGACTTGATTTAAATGAACTCACAGTTCACAACTGTAAACACTTGAGCAAACTACAGCTCGCACACAGAACAATAACTACACCTGCAATAAATTAATTAAAAAAACAAACCTCAGGTTGGTTGCATAGGGTACCCCTTTCTTGAAACCGCTTTGTCACTGGTGTGATCTGCTTCTCGAATTCATCAAGTTTATTAAAATCTTGTTATACTGCCAAATCAGTCTAAGATACTGTGAATATGGTAGATTTTCTTTTAAACAACTTCTAGTGTGAAAACTGCTAAAATGTAAAAAAATGATTCTTATCGGTTGGTTTCCCAAAAACTGATGTAACAAATCCAGAAAGTTTTAGGAAACCAACCGATAAGAATCATTTTTTTATATTTTAGCAGTTTTCACACTAGAAGCTGTGTATGGGCAATTGCAAGTGTTTTGAAACAACTGTGCCCTTCTAAATATATGCCAATTTCTCCTCAGCGTCTTTAGTATGTCCTTTGAGAATGAGAAAATCATAAACTTCACACTAAATCAGACCATGATCTTTAAGAAGTGTATCTTATCTGTCGCCCTAGCTCTATCCAGACCTCTGGTAATACATTGCATAGGGTACCCCTTTCTTGAAACCGCTTTGTCACTGGTGTGATCTGCTTCTCGAATTCATCAAGTTTATTAAAGTCTTATTATACTGCCAAATCAGTCTAAGATACTGTGAATATGGTAGATTTTCTTTTAAACAGCTTCTAGTGTGAAAACTGCTAAAATATAAAAAAAATGATTCTTATCAGTTGGTTTCCTAAAACTTGTTGGATTTGTTACATCAGTTTTTGGGAAACCAACCGATAAGAATCATTTTTTAATATTTTAGCAGTTTTCACACTAGAAGCTGTTTAAAAGAAAATCTACCATATTCACAGTATCTTAGACTGATTTGGCAGTATAATAAGACTTTAATAAACTTGATGAATTCGAGAAGCAGATCACACCAGTGACAAAGCGGTTTCAAGAAAGGGGTACCCTATGCAATGTATTACCAGAGGTCTGGATAGAGCTAGGGCGACAGATAAGATACACTTCTTAAAGATCATGGTCTGATTTAGTGTGAAGTTTATGATTTTCTCATTCTCAAAGGACATACTAAAGACACTGAGGAGAAATTGGCATATATTTAGAAGGGCACAGTTGTTTCAAAACACTTGCAATTGCCCATACACAAGCAAAAAATATTAAGGAGATTGTTGCACCCTTTGCACACACAAATAAGAACATAACAATAGCCTTACTGGGACAGCCCAATGGTCCATCTAGCCCAGTACTCTATATTAGCCCAGGACAAGCAGGCAGCATATTCTTAACGCATGGGTGACGTCACCGACGGAGCCCCGGTACGGACATTTTTAACTAGAAAGTTCTAGTTGGCCGCACCACGCATGCGCGAGTGCCTTCCCGCCCGACGGAGGAGTGCATGGTCCCCAGTTTCTTCGTTTCCGCGGAGCGAAGAAGACGCGTGTATTTTCAACGATCGTTGAATCCAACTTTTGCCTTCCCGCTCACGATTTTCTCGTATTTTTTCTTCCCTTGCCTTTGGGGATTTTCTTCTTTTCATTTTATCAAAAAAAAAAAAAAAAATTTTGCTTTATTTTCTTTATTTTCAATCCGGGCCCGGCGGGGCCTGTTGTCACCATACAGGCCTCCGGGTTTGATTTTGCGGAGGCCGTGTTTCCATTCATGCCCCCGCAGCCAGGTTTTAAGAAGTGCCAGCGGTGTGCACGCCCGATTTCCCTCACTGACCCACACAATTGGTGCCTACAGTGTTTGGGTCCTGAGCATCGGGCGGATTCCTGCACCCGCTGTGCCACTCTTAAAAAACGTACTCTGAAGAATCGACAGATCCAGCAGAACATCCTCTTCGGCACCGCATCTGCTATGGAGCCGACTACGTCGACTACGGTACCGCCAAAATCGGCACCCACCACTTCGACACCGCCCGATCCTTCATCGGCATCGCTGGCGCCAGGTAAGCCGGCTAAGAAGCCTTCCACCTCCCTTGAGAGCCCTCTGGCCACAGTGGCGACACCGGCCCTACAGGCTTCACGCCGACCCCGGAAACGCTCTGCCCCGATCTCGGTGAGTGCCTCATCATCGGCCTCCTCATCACCGGGGCGTGGAGCGGCACCTAAGGAACCAAAGCAGAAAAAAGCGGTTCCGGTGCAACCCCTGGATGACCGCATCGCGGCCATCCTCCAAGACACATTACAGGAACAGCTGCAGCAACAACTCCAGCACCTGTTACCGACCCTCCTGGCACCACTCCTTTCGGTGCCAGACTGGCCCGAGCCTCGCACCGTCCAACCGGTATCCACTCCATCGGTGCCACTTAACTCTTCCATGCCGATTCTCTCGGCTGAACACCTCCGTGCCCATCCCGTAGGTCAGACCCACGCTGCTGCCGATACTCCTCGGGACCGAGACCGGCACCGTTCTTCCCGGGATCGAGACCAGCACCGATCTTCCTTTCCCGGTAATGTCTCGGTGCGCTCTGGCAAGTCTCTGTCTAAGACCCACCATACTGAGCCTTCCACCCCGATATCTCGACATGCGCACACTGATGTCAGAGACCCGGACTTATGGGAAGACTCCCCTCCCGGTACCGAGGAGGACGCATCATCATCGGACGAGGAGCCCTCAGCGCCCGATACCACTTCTAAGCCTGAGCAATCCTCTTTCTCCAGGTTCCTCAGGGAGATGTCAGCGACTCTCTCTATCCCTCTAGAGTCTGACTCCAAAAAATCCCAGGCCTTTCTGGAGGCCTTGGATTTTGAACAGCCTCCCAAGGAGTTTCTCAAGTTACCCGTACATGACATACTGCGGGAAACTTTTTATAAGAACTGGGAGAACCCACTCACCGTCCCCGGGGCTCCCCGTAAGCTGGATAGCCTTTACAGGGTCATCCCGATCCCGGGTTTTGACAAACCCCAGTTGCCCCATGAGTCTCTCCTAGTTGAGTCTACCTTGAAGAAAACTCAGGGCTCCAGTGTTGATGCCTCCACCCCTCCTGGCAGAGAAGGCAAAACGATGGACAAGTTTGGCAAGCGCCTTTATCAGAACGCAATGCTGGCCAACAGGGTGAACAATTGCACATTTCATTTCTCATTTTATATGAAACATCTAGTACAACAACTGTCCGCCCTTCAGAAATACATTCCGGAACGCAAAGTCCCGCTCTTCCAGCAGCAAATTTCCAGCCTCCTTCAACTGCGGAAATTTATGGTGCGCTCTATTTATGATTCCTTTGAGCTGACCTCCCGTGCATCTGCCATGGCCGTTGCCATGCGCCGCCTGGCCTGGTTGAGGGTATCTGATTTGGACATCAACCACCAAGACTGCCTGGCCAACGCTCCCTGTCTTGGGGATGAACTTTTTGGGGAGTCCCTAGACTCAACCACCCAGAAGCTCTCGGCCCATGAGACCAGATGGGACACCCTAGTTAAACCTAAGAAAAAGGCTCCACCTGCTCGCCCTTACAGACCACAGTCCTCGTATCAGCGCAGGTTCTCTGCCAGACCCCTCAATCCGCCTTCACAGCAACCTCGGCGGCCCCGTCAACAACATCAACACACTCAGGCTCGTTCTCAGTCTAATCAACCTGCCAAGCCTCTCCCTCCTTCGAAACCCTCTCAGCCCTTTTGACTCCTTTCTCCAGGGCATAGCCAGTCTTCCTCCCTCTTTGCCTCTTCCTCAACCAATCGGAGGACGTCTTCAACTCTTCCTCAGCCGTTGGGAGGTCATCACATCGGACCTGTGGGTCCTCAACATCATTCGCTACGGCTACTCTCTCAACTTCCAGACTCTTCCTCCAGTCTCTTCTCCTCCTCAGGGAGGTCCAATCCCTCCTTCTCCTCAATACCATCGAAGAGGTTCCCACGGACAGGGGTCAGGGATTCTACTCCCGCTACTTCCTGGTTCCCAAGAAGACGGGAGACCTTCGTCCCATCCTCGATCTCCGGGACCTCAACAAGTGTCTGGTCAAGGAAAAGTTCAGAATGCTCTCCCTGGCCACACTTTATCCTCTTCTCTCTCAACACGACTGGCTATGTTCCCTGGACCTCAAAGAGGCCTACACTCACATTCCAATCCATCTGAATTCACGTCGCTACCTCCGATTTCAAGATACAACACCGCCACTATCAGTACAAGGTGCTATCCTTTGGCCTCACATCATCGCCCAGGGTGTTCACCAAGTGCCTTATTGTGGTGGCGGCCTTTCTCAGGTCTCACAACCTCCAGGTGTTCCCCTACTTGGACGATTGGTTGGTAAAAGCACCTACGTCTCCACTTGTGCTACAAGCCACTCAGTACACCATCTCCTTCCTCCATCTCCTGGGGTTCGAGATCAACTACCCCAAGTCGCATCTACTTCCCACACAGCGACTTCAGTTCATTGGAGCCGTTCTCGACACCACTCTGATGAGGGCGTTTCTCCCCTCCGACCGCCAACTAACTCTGCTCCACCTCTGCCGCCAGGTGCTCCTTCATCACTCCATTCCAGCTCGGCAGATGATGGTCCTCCTGGGCCACATGGCCTCGATGGTCCATGTGCTTCCTCTGGCGCGACTCCACCTCAGGACACCTCAATGGACTCTAGCCAACCAATGGTCACAGACCACCGATCCTCTTTCTCATCCCATCTCTGTGACATCGTCTCTTCGGCAATCTCTTCAATGGTGGTTGAACTCATCCAATCTTTCCAGGGGTCTACTCTTTCATCTACCCCTCACTCCATGATCATAACCACAGATGCCTCCCCCTATGCATGGGGAGCTCACCTGGGAGAACTTTGCACTCAGGGACTTTGGACCCCTCAGGAGCGTCAACATCACATCAATTTCCTGGAACTCAGGGCCATGTTCTATGCCCTCAAGGCCTTCCAGCACCTTCTCTACCCTCAGGTTCTTCTCCTGTGCACAGACAACCAAGTCGCCATGTACTACATAAACAAGCAAGGCGGCACCGGATCTCCCCTCCTCTGTCAGGAGGCCATCCGCATCTGGACCTGGGCCACGACCCGCAGTCTCTTCCTCAAGGCTGTCTATATCCAGGGCGAACTGAACTCCCTGGCCGACGATCTCAGCCGCATCCTTCAACCTCATGAGTGGACTCTGGATCCCCCCACACTCCGCTCCATCTTTGCTCAGTGAGGCACCCCTCAGGTGGACCTCTTTGCAGCTCCTCACAACCATCAGCTGCCCCAGTTCTGTTCCAGACTCTTCTCTCCTCATCGTCTGGCCCCGGATGCATTCCTGCTCGACTGGACGGATCGGTTCCTCTATGCCTTTCCTCCACTACCTCTGATGTTGCGGACATTATTCAAACTCCGCAGGGACAAAGCCACCATGATTCTCATTGCCCCTCGGTGGCCTCGCCAACACTGGTTCTCCCTCCTACTCCAGCTCAGCTCCAGGGAGCCCATTCCTCTTCCTGTGTTTCCTACTCTACTTACACAGCAGCATCAGTCTCTACTGCATCCCAATCTGCCTTCGCTCCACCTGACAGCTTGGTTTCTCTCGGGCTGACCTCTCCAGAGAATCTGTCTCAGCCTGTCCGTCGCATTTTGGATGCCTCCAGGAAACCGGCCACCCTCCACTGTTACCATCAGAAGTGGACCAGGTTCTCCTCTTGGTGTCTACTACATCATCTCGATCCCACCTCATTAGCGGTGGAAACTGTACTGGACTATTTGCTCTCTCTGTCCGACGCTGGCCTCAAGTCTACCTCAATCAGAGTCCACCTCAGTGCCATCACTGCGTTTCATGAGCCTATCCTCGGAAAACCTCTCACGGCTCATCCACTGGTTTCCCGGTTCATGAGAGGCCTCTTCAATATCAAACCACCTCTGCAGCCTCCTCCTGTCGTCTGGGACCTGAATGTGGTTTTATCAGCCCTCATGAAACCCCCTTTTGAGCCTCTTGCCACAACTTCGCTCAAACTTCTAACTTGGAAGGTGCTTTTCCTCATTGCCATCACCTCTGCCAGGAGGGTTAGTGAGCTGCATGCACTGGTCGCCGATCCACCGTTCACTGTTTTTCACTATGACAAGGTGGTTCTGCGTACCCATCCTAAATTCCTTCCCAAGGTGGTCTCGGCTTTTCACCTCAACCAGTCCATTGTGTTGCCTGTCTTTTTCCCTAAACCCCATTCTCATCCTGGGGAACAGGCGTTGCACACGCTGGATTGTAAGCGTGCCCTTGCATACTACCTTGACCGTACCAGGGCTCACCGCTCATCTCCTCAGCTCTTTTTGTCCTTCGACCCTAACCATCTAGGTCGTCCTGTCTCCAAACGGACGCTTTCCAATTGGCTTGCTGCCTGTATTGCGTTCTGTTATGCTCGGGCCGGTCTCTCACTGGAAGGTGCTGTCACGGCCCACAGGGTCAGAGCTATGGCTGCTTCTGTGGCTTTCCTCCGTTCCACGCCCATCGAGGAAATCTGCAAGGCGGCCACTTGGTCCTCAGTTCACACGTTCACTACTCACTACTGTCTGGATGCCTTCTCCAGACGGGATGGACACTTCGGCCAATCTGTGTTACAAAATTTATTTTCCTAATGGCCAACCATCCCTCCTCCCTCTCTGTTAGCTTGGAGGTCACCCATGCGTTAAAAATATGCTGCCTGCTTGTCCTGGGATAAAGCACAGTTACTTACCGTAACAGGTGTTATCCAGGGACAGCAGGCAGATATTCTTACGACCCACCCTCCTCCCCGGGTTGGCTTCTTAGCTGGCTTATCTTAACTGGGGACCACGCACTCCTCCGTCGGGCGGGAAGGCACTCGCGCATGCGCGGTGCGGCCAACTAGAACTTTCTAGTTAAAAATGTCCGTACCGGGGCTCCGTTGGTGACGTCACCCATGCGTTAAGAATATCTGCCTGCTGTCCCTGGATAACACCTGTTACGGTAAGTAACTGTGCTTTCTCAGAGGCCAATCCAAGTCACAAGTACCTGGCAAAAACCCTGAAAGATTAGATCATTCTCCCTGTGGCTCCTGCTCTATTCATCTTTCTTAAATATTACCAAGTTTATCCATCCTAAGACTGGTAAGATATATCCTGTAAGGCACACATCTAGCTGTAATAGTGAAAGGGACATTTATTTAAATTATAATATATCCCTGTAATGTGGAGGGGCATAATCGAAAGGGACGTCTTAAGTCCGTTTACGTCCATCTCGCAAGTCGTCCAAAGTTAAAAAGAGCCTAAGACACATTTTCGAAAGATACATCCAACATTTTTTACTTTCGAAATCGTCTAATTATACGTCCTGCCGATCTGATCGTCCAAGCCGCTAAACCGTCTAACTTTCCATCCAAGTCCAAAACACCTAGAACAAGCCCTGTTGGACGTGGGAGGGGTCTGCAAAGTGATGGACTGCACACCCAGACATGCCACCTAAATAGTGGGGTACCTTACAGGGCACTGCTGTGAACTTCACAAAAAGGGTGCCATGGCTTCTCCTCACTACAGCTCCCTAGACCCACTTATCTACCACCCCAATAGCCCTTATGGCTTCAGGAGCCACTTATATGCTAGTCAAAAAGGGTTTTGGGGGTGTATAGGGGAGTGCACATGTTTAAGTATCAATGCAGTGATTACAGGGGCTTATGGGCATGGGTCCTCCTCTCTATGGGTCCCTAACCCACCCCCAAGACGACTTAAGCTGCCTCAGTACTGGACGACTAGGCTTTCCTATGCCAGGCGACCAGGTGATGATGGTCTGGAGGCTGAAATTTAAAGTTGTGAATAAAATTTTTGTAAGGGGGGGGGGGTTGGTGATCACTGAGGTAGTGTGTGTGTGGGGGGTCTGTGTTATGTGTTTTCAGTGTTTATCTGGTGAGTTTAGGTGGTTTTTTGTGACTTAGACCAGTGGTTCCCAACCCTGTCCTGGAGGACCACCAGGTCAGTCGGGTTTTCAAGATAGCCTTAATGAATATGAATGGAGAAGATTTGCATTCCTGGCACCTCCATTATATGCAGATCTCTCTCATGCATATTCATTAGGGCTATCCTGAAAACCCGACTGGGAGCCACTGACTTAGACCATGTTTTACATAGTCTAAGTCACAACGTCCAAGTTCCATCTAGGCTCTGTTGTTAAACTTTCGGTTATACATGCTGTATGACTAAGTCTAAGCTGGCTCACATCCCGCCCAACTCCCGTCCTCGATACGCCTCCCGAAACGCCCCATTTAGCTTTGGACGTTGAGCGGCACTATGAAGGCCTAGGTCATTTAGAAATATGTCCAAAACCCGGTTTTATTATCGGCATTTGGACATTTTTGAGAAATGTTCATACAAGTGCTGACTTAGGCTGGTTTTTGGACGTTTTTCTCTTTCGATTATGAGCCCCATATTGTATCTGGAGAAAACAGTGAGAAAGGTATAGACAAGAATAATTGAACACAGGAGCAACAGTAGGAGAGCAAATGTTGATGCCCCATTGGTGAAATACTGTCTTGATTTTTTTTTTTTTTAAATTTAGAACTGTTATCATGGTATTATTGAAATGATCATATTTTAGTAGAATACGCGCATCACTGAACATTAGAGCAAAATCAGGAGGGGCGATATGGGGGCCCCCCTGGTACAACATTGGCAAGACACTCCACATCAATTGCAAGATCTTCGTTTTGTTGTTTTGGAAGTGGCTCACTTGAATAGGGGAGGCAATGAGCAAGTGTGGTTATGGAAACAAGAACAAAGGTGGATATTTCACTGGCAAACTGTGTCTCCCAAAGGGTTAAACAAGGAAGTAGAGTGGTGGGTGTTTCTTCATTAGGTGATTGACACATCGTCATTAAATACAGGAAGCTCAGCTGAGCTCCCACGTCACAGGAAACGTAAAAAAAGTTCCTCTGAACCAGGTACCCTGCTGTCAGTGCCATGACAATTGTTTATTAGCTGTAACATGGATTTTCATAAGTGTTTGTTACAAATTAGCATCATTTTTTGTGTTTTGTTACTTTGTTTAGATATAAGAAGCACCTTTAACTTTGGACTATTTAAGCAACAGTTCACTAGCAGCGTAGCAGGTTCTCTGAAGCAGCCAGGATTGGCGAAACGCGTCAGAACCTCGCTGGGTCAACGCTATCTGAACCCACTTGGATAAGTTCTTATTATTTTTTTGAACTTAAACTCTTTGAAATCATATAGTAGTTGGAGAATATTCACTTTATTGGACATTTAAGGACATTTAACTCTAGAGTGTTTTTCAACAAGCACTCTCTATTACCTTTTTACCCAAATTGAAGTTTTTTCTCCATCTTGGATTCTGAGCACCTTTACTCGTTTAAAAAGGTATCTAAAGTAGCTTGTTCCTTTACTAGTTGTTTGCCAGTAAAAATAATGGACATATGCAGCAAAATAAAAGTAATTGAAAAATAAAAATGCCATCATAGACTTTTTAAGAACATAAGAATAGCCCTACTGGGTCAGACCAATGGTCCATCAAGCTCAGTAGCCTGTTTTCGCCATGGCCAATAGTACCTGGCCAAAATCCAAGGTGTAGCAATATTCCATACTACCGATACAGGGCAAGCAGTGGCTTCCCCCGTGTCTTTCTCAATAACAAACTTCCTCCAAGAACTTGTCCAAACCTTTCTTAAAACCAGCTATGCTATCTGCTCTTACCACATCCTCTGGCAATGCGTTCCAGAGCTTAACTATTCTCTGAGTGAAAAAAAATTTCCTCCAATTGGTTTTAAAAGTATTTCCCTGTAACTTCGAGTGTCCCCTAGTCTTTGTAATTTGATGGAGTGAAAAATCGATCCACTTTTACCTGCTCTACTCCACTCAGGATTTTGTAGATTTCAATCATATCTCCCCTCAGCCGTCTCTTTTCCAACTGTTTTAGTCTTTCCTCATACAAGAGGAGTTCCATCCCCTTTACCATCTTGGTTGCTCTTCTTTGAACCTTTTCTAGCGCCACTATATCTTTCTTGTGTAAGGAGACCAGAATTGAACTCAATACTCCTGATGAGGCATTACTAGGCCAGTTACTGGGCAGACTTGCACGGTCTGTGTCTGTGTATGGCCGTTTGGTGGAGGATGGGCAGGGGAGGGCTTCAATGGCTGAGAGGGTGTAGATGGGCTGGAGTAAGTCTTAACAGAGATTTCGGCAGTTGGAACCCAAGCACAGTACCGGGTAAAGCTTTGGATTCTTGCCCAGAAATAGCTAAGAAGAAAAAATAAAAATAAAAAATAAAAAATTTAAATTGAATCAGGTTGGGCAGACTGGATGGACCATTCGGGTCTTTATCTGCCGTCATCTACTATGTTACTATGAGGTCACACCATGGAGCAATATAGGGGCATTATAAAATTCTTAGTCTTAATCTTGTTAAACATCCCTTTTTAAATAATTCCTAGCATCCTATTAGCTTTTTTGGCTGACACCACACATTGGGCGGAAGATTTAATTGTATTGTCTACGATGACACCCAGATCCTTTTCTTGGGCGCTAATCCCCAAGGTGGGCCTTAGCATCTGGTAACTGTGATTCCGGTTTTTCTTCCCAATGTGCATTACTTTGCATTTGTTCACATTAAATTTCATCTGCTGTTTGGACGCCAAGTCTTCCAATTTCCTAAGGTCCGCCTGCATTTTTTCACAATCTGCATGTGTTTCAACAACTTTGAACAGTTTAGTGTCATCTGCAAATTTAATCACCTCACTTGTCATTCCAATTTCCGGATCATTTATAAATAAGTTAAATTGCACCAGTCCCAGTACAGACCCCTGCAGCACTCCAGTTTACTCTCATCCATTGATTAAAATGACCATTTAACTCTACCCTCTGTTTTCTATCTGATAACCAATTCCTAATCCATAACTGAACTTTGCCATCTAGCCCATGACTCTTTAATTTTCTCAGGAGCCTCTCGTGATGAACTTTATCAAAAGCTTTCTGAAAATCTAGATATACTATATCAACCGGCTTACCTTTATCCACATGTTTATTCACAGCTTCAAAAAAGTCAAGCAAATTTGTGAGGCAAGATCTCTCTCGGCTGAACCTATGCTGACTCCGTCTCATTAAAACATGTTTGTCTACGTGTTCCACAATTTTATTTTTTATAATCGTTTCTACCATTTTGCCTGGCACTGAAGTGAAGCTTGCCTGTCTAATTTCCCAGATCTCCCCTGGAGCCCTTTTTAAAAATCGACGTAACATTGGCCACCCTCCACTCTTCAGGTACTACAGACGATTTTAGCGACAGGTTACAGATCACTAACAGCAAGTCAGCAATTTCATTGAGTTCTTTTAATACCCTGGGATGTATATCATCCGATCCTGGCAATTTATCACTTTAACTTGTTGATTTGGCTCACCTTATCCTCCCTGAGCGCCCCTTTTGCTCCTTGATCATCCAACGGTCCCACAGATTCCCTCACAGATTTTCTGCTTCTGATGTACCTAAAAAAATTGCTATTAGTTTTTGTCTCTTTTGCAAATTTCTCATCATATTCTTTCTTAGCTGTCTTTATCAATGCTTGCATTTAACTTGCCAGTGCTTGTGTTTCTTCCTATTTTCTTCATCCGGATCTTTTTTCCATTCTTTAAAGGATTTTTTTTGTGGTTAATAGCCTCTTTCACTTCACCTTTTAACCACACCGGCTCTCTTTTCCTCTTCTTTCCACCTTTGCTGATACGTGGAATACATCTGGTCTGGGCTTCCACAATGGTATTTTAAAATAACATCCATGCCTGGTTTACAGTCCTAACCTTTGCAACTGATCCTTTTAACTTCTTTTCAATTGTTTTCCTCATTTTATTATAGTCGCCCTATTGAAAATCTGTGAGTCTTGGTATGGGTGATCCTGACAACAGAGGCGAGTTCATCTGGTTGGGGGGCAGTTTGCAGATTGGTCTCAGCCCAAGGCCGGTCAACTGCACTGGAGAGTGGCTGGTCAATCAATCGCTTGGTACTTTGAGCGATCCATCTGGCCCTGTTGCGATTTCACCAGTGTCTCCATCGGAAGGCCGTTCGTGTTTTCTCAGGCAATGCGACAGCTGTAGCCTAGGTCATTCAAGCAGACTTCTTAAGTTGTCAGATTCTGGACCCAGGAGAATGGTCCCTGTCCGGGCTGGCATGCAAGTCCATAGTCTGAAGGTGGAACCATCCCTCCTTTGTTCTGATGGCATCAGCTGAGAATTGGAAAGCGGCCAGATTCTTCAGCTGCCACAGAGAGGTTGGCAGCAAAGGATGCAGCACTCTGGTTCCATCTTTGCCTGAGGAGGAACTTCTCTATGTCTTTCCCCTGTGGCCCACGATAGGGCGCGTTCTGTGCCAGGTAGCCTCTCATGTGGGTCCAGTGTTCCTGGTGGCCCCGGAGTAGCCCAGAAGACTTTGATGCACAGTCCCCGGGCGATCGAGCATGGAAAGGGGTTTGTGTCTCCCTTGCCATCGATGGCTGCTCATGCAGGACCCCATAGTGCTTCAAGATCCGGATCACTTTGGTCTTACGGTCTGGTGCTTGAGCACGTGGCATTGTCATCTAGGGGCTACTAGTCTCTAATAATCACTTCGCTCCTTCAGAGCTAGAGGTAATCCTTCATGTCAGCTTATGCAAAAGTCTGAAAGTGCTTTCAGGCTTGGTGTGAGAGGATTCCAGTGGTTCCTTTGGCCACTTCGGTGGCACATGTCCTGGACTTCCTGCAGGCTGTTCTCAGGAAGGGTCTTGCAGTCTTTTTTCTATGTGTTTGAGTCCCTCTGCTCTCAGGTGGTTCCCTGGCGTTTCACCCAGACATTTTCAGGGGGCGGGAAGGCTGAGGCCTCCCTTGTGACGGCCTTATCCAGAATACAATTTGAACTTGGTTCTCCACTCATTTGCTTGTCTGCCCTATGAACCCCTGGATGGGATCTCTCTGAAAGATCTTACCATTAAGATGGCTTTTCCTCGTTGCAGTCACTTCTGCACGGGGAGTGTCGGAGCTTACGCTCTGTCATGCAGAGATCCTTTCTCTACATCATAGAGTCTGCAGTCGTGTTGAGGACAGGTCCTTCTTTTCTTCTGTCGGTGGTCTCCCCATTCTGTGTCAACCTGGTGGTTCAGCTGCCTGCCTTCGTTCAGTCAGGCTCCAAGTCCAAGGACGGTGTTTCTGGTCTCTGGCTGTGCAGTGTCTCCTTCTGAGATACCTGTAGACCATAAATATCTTCCATATTTTGGACCATCTGTTTGTTCTGGCGGACCCCGCATGTCGGGGTCGGCCTGCTTTCAAGCCTACCAACTCTAGATGGATCTTTGTGGCCATTTCCACAGTTTATGTGTCCGTGGGTGAGACGCCTCCTCTTGGGGTGATGGCTCTTACCAGAAGAATGGTTTCCTCTTGGAGTGACTCCACAGCGGTCTCTCCTGTGGAGATTTGTAGGCGGCCTTGTGGGCCTCTCTATCCCTAAGGTTACCAAGGTTTACAGACTTGATGTGGCAGTCAAGCAAGATGCAGCTTTTGGGGCTTCAGTCCTGGCAGCAAGCTCGAGCCCCCCCTGAGGTGCTGGGACTGCTCTGATATGTCCCTATCATTCAGCCTCCAGAGGAATTGTACAAGAACGAAATATTAGGTTTCTTACCTCTGCTAATCTTGTTTCTTGTAAATCTCCTCTGGAAGTTGAATGACCTTCCCTGAATTTTCTGTTCGATTCACAGGTCGCCTGACCAGTAACTGGTAAGCTGGATTTCTATTTTTTGGCATGTCTCACTGGAAATCCCATGCTTGTTCCTTCTATGTAAAGGCTGGGGGTTGCAGGGGTCCTTGGGTGGTGGCCCCTTCTGTGCCCTAGGGATGTGTCCCATTGTTCAAAGTTGATGTTCAGATTTGATGTTCTGTAAAGTTTGGCTTTATGACACTAATTGTTTTGCTTTTGTTTCTCAAGAGCAGGAGTGGTATGTAGCGGGGTGTCCATGCACCCCCTCTCTCTCTCTTTTCTTGTGTTTCCTGTTTGTGCTAGATATACCTGGCTTTGGTACCGACTGGACTTCCACGGATGAGTGCCGGAGTTGACCATAGGCGATAGGCTAGTGTTTGATTTTGAGTCCCTGCAGCGCAAGGTTGATAGAGATTGAATACCCTATCGGTCAGCTTCCAGAGATTTACAAGAAAGATTAGCAGAGGTAAGAAACCTAATCTTTCATTGGGAAGGTATATTGTTGGGTCCAGTAGCTTTTGAGTGGGTTTTGGAAGGCTCCCCATGTACTGTAAGGGGGTTATGGTGAGGTGTATACATGGGACCCCTAATGTGATGTTCACTGCAGTGCCCCACTGCTCTGCTGCAATGTCTGTGTCCAGTCTACTAAAAAATGCTAACCCCTTCTACATCCCAATGGCTTGTTTTGTGTGTTTTTCCTTTGGACTTGTTTTTCCAAAAATGGTTCAAAGACAGAAGGACATCTGAGATATGGCCATTTTCAAAAAAACAATTTATTCCTCAGTTATAATACACATTTTTGTGGATATCAAGGAAAATTTTTGTTGTTTACTTGCAAATACATCACTTTCTTTTCCAGAGATTAAAAAAAAAAAAAAATTTGACATCGATATGTGAACATTTCTTTTTTTATTTTATTTATAATTTTCAGTATACATATCAAGTATAAACTTGTACAGAAAGCAGAAGATAAGCTATCAAGATTTAAACATAAAAAAGAAGAAATAAAATTTCCTAAAGTGATCAAAATATAAGCTTAAATTCCACTCAAGGATCCAAGAAGTTACAAAAGCGAGATTAATAGGTAAACCTTGACCCCCCAAAAATAAGGTCTAATTAGCTGAGCACTAGGACATCTCTTTCCTTATTACATTACATTTAGCTCTTTTCTTGACAAGAACGCTGACAGCTGGAAGGGCTCAAAGAAAATAAATTTTTTTGAGGAATAATGCACAAATACATTTACATGGATGACGCAAGAAGAAAGTTCCCCTAGAGCTAATACACCTGGTTTCAAAAGAGAAATTCCCTACGAAGCCTCTGGGTATCCCTAGCCAAATCTGGATACATTTGAATTTTTAAACCTAAAAAGTCGTTCTGTTTGTTTTTAAAGAAAAGTCTCAGTAACCAATTTTTATCAGGTGCTAGAGCAACCGTCAAGAGTAAGGTTGCTGGTACCTTGCTGTTTATCAGAAAGTTCTAACAACGTGGAAACATTTAATGGTTCTTGAATGGTTTCTTGTTGCTGTTTTTGAACAAAAATAATAAATTTGTGTTAGTGGAGGAATTACCTCCTCTGCAACTTCCAAAACTTCTTGTAGATATCTTTTAAACATATCCCTAGGAATTACCATAGTAATCCTAGGGAAGTGAACCAATCTTAAATTATTCCCCCGTGAGTTCTCCAATGCCTCTAACTTTCTTCTAAGATTAATATTATCTTTAACTAATGTTTCTTGGATTTGTTTAGAGACTTTCAATTCCTGATTTATATTTCCAATAGAAGTTTTGGATTCAGTTACTTCATTTCTTAAAGTTCAAATAATTTTTATTATATTTCAATAAATGACAATCAAAATAGTAACAATAAGATCAGGCTTACATAAGGTAATGCATCTAAACATGAGCTATTGGATATATAAATTCTGAGTTCAGACATTGCATTACAACTGAGAGGAGTAATATGAAAGGAAAATAACACAAATACTAAATCAATAGTAAAGAGAGAGAAAGAGAAAGAGAAGAAAGAGAGAAAGAATGACTGCTTGGTAAGAAAACATAGATTTGAGATAAAGGTTATATATCTTATATAGATCATCATCACGTCAATCAGAACAATAGTCCAGTAGTGGTTGCCATGTAGTTTGAGTTTTATACAGTGATCCTCTGCGTTCAGCAGCAGCTAGTTCAAATTTAGCAGTAAGGCATATCTGATTCCACCACGCCGAGTATGACAGTGCTGGTGAATTTTTCCAATTAGCCAGAATTTGTTTGATGGTAATAGCTAGTAGAGCTTTTAGTAATTTGGCTTGGGGTTCAATTAAAGGAGTCTTAAGTCCATAAGGGCCATACATAACAATAGCCAATGTAATAGGCTCCGATATGTGTAGTATAGCACTGATAGTTAGCCAAATTTGAGACCAAAAATGTTGAATAATGGTGCACCTGAAGATCATATGTTCCAGAGTTCCAGGAGAGGCATGACAGGACCAGCATCTGCCATTCATCGAGTCCGTCTGGTGTGCAATCTTGGCCAGTTTTATTGGGGTCCAGAATGCTTTGTGAAGAAGGAAGAAAAGAGATTGAGATATTGCTGAGGAAGCAAGTGCAGAGTGAGATGTTTTCCAAACCATATTCCATTCCGGTATTTCCAATTCCAGTCCTGTGTCCCTACTCCATAAGGAATAGAGTGTAGTGAGAGAAAAAGTATCATGTTTCCTCATGATTTTGTACCATTGTGAGGATTCATGTCTGTTATGAGATAGTAGATCACATAGGATTAGGAGTTGAGGAGCCTGTTCAATTATTGGTTGTTGTTTGAAGTGTGCTTTAACTACCGACTTCAATTGTATCCATTTAAAGAAATGCGATGTCGGGATCTGGTGTGAGTCAGCAATATGTTGGAATGGTATCCACTGTGAATTTGAGTACAGATGACATAGTCGAGTTATTCCTTTGGTTTTCCACAATGGATTATGGATCGGGGCATTTTGAATACAAACTTTTTGATTGCCCCATAATGGAAGGAGTGTGGTTTCGTGCCATCTCGGAGTCAGCATACCATCTATATGTCGAAGAGCAGTACATGTGGAAGCAAGGATGGGATGAGTTGACAGAAGATTAACGTGACCAAGAAAAGGCAAGTCTTCCAAAGCTACGGTATTTGCTATTGATCGTTCCAGTTGCAGCCAAAGGGGTTCAAGAGTATCAGAATTTGTACAAATCCACCGGGAGCCTTGCCGAAGTAGGAAGGCAAGATGATAGTTTTTGAAATTGGGAAAGTTGACACCTCCTTCCTCCTTAGCGTTCCTGAGTTTGTTTAGACTTATTCGCGGTGGTTTATTATTCCATAGGAAAGCTGTAAGAATTTTGTCAATCTTTTGATAGAAAGCCGTTTTCATCAGAACAGGTAACATACTTAAGGTGTAATTTATAACAGGAGAAATCATCATTTTAATTGTGTCCAATCTACCCCACCACGACATATTGAGCGGTGACCATTTAGAGGTAAGGAGACGGACTGAGTCAAGAAGATGAGTAGCATTAAGGTCCAATGTTGTTTCCATATCACACGTGAAATATAGTCCAAGGTATTTCAATTTGTTAGGCGCCCAAAGTAATCCAAGGTCAGTAATGGAGCGGCCTACCTCAGGGCAGTTCAATGGTAGTACTTCCGATTTGGATAAATTTAGCTTGTATCCTGAGTGAGTGGAGTAAGAAGACAGCACTTGAAGCAGAGGAGAGATAGACTCTGGTGTGATATACAGTAGGATGTCGTCCGCATATGCTGAAAGCTTGATGTTAACTCCTCCATAGGTGAAGCCATGTATGTGAGGTGAGGTACGGATTGCAATCAATAGAGGTTCTAGAGCTATGTTAAAGAGCAGTGGGGATAACGGACAACCTTGTCTTGTTCCCCTACTAGGTTTGAAGGGTGAAGAGAAATATTGGTTAGCATATATCCTATTAGTTGGTGCTGTATACAGTATCTTTACCATATCAATAAATTTAGGTGACATGCCAAACCATAACATAACCTGAAAAAGATATGACCATTCAACACGGTCAAATGCTTTTTCTGCATCCAGACCTACAGCAACTAAGGGGTACTCTAAAGAATTAGCAAGGGATATCACATGAGTAAAGGTTCTTGTATTGTCACTGGAAAATCTATTAGTCATAAATCCAGTTTGATCAGAATTTATTAAATTGGGTAAGACAGTTTGTAATCTGTTAGCCAATATTTTGGCGTATATCTTGGCATCCGAATTTATTAATGATAACGGCCTGTAATTGTGTACTTTAAGAGGGTCTTTATTTGGTTTGGGGAGTACTATAGTTGTCGCTTCTGTGAAAGATCCTCTTATATCTCTAGAGGTAAGTAAATATTGGAAGAATTCCAATAAGTATGGAGAAAGCCACTCTTTGAATACCTGAAAAAATTCAGATGGTAGTCCGTCGGGACCAGGTGCTTTTTTAGCAGACATGTGTTTTAGTGCCTCACCTATTTCTTCAATAGTAATATCAGATTCTAAACCTATATTGTCTGATGCGGACAGTGTATTGTGCTCAAGATCTTTAAGGAAAGGGATAGAAGTGCATTCTTGTTGGAGTTCAGATGTATATAAAACTGAGTAATATTCATGAAAGTGTGTAAGAATTTCTGTAGAATCAGTGACTAGAGAATCATCATTAGTGGATATAGCAGGGATGTTAGTCTTATTGCGCTTTCCTTTCAGATAAGAAGCAAGTAATTGGCCACATTTATTTCCTTCCGAATAATATTTGGCTGTACTCATAAAAACTTGTGACGCTGCTATTTTACTAAGGCATGTATTATATTGAAATTTAGTATGTTGTAATTTTTTTAAAGTGTGTATATCACTAGGATTAGTTTGATGAAGTGTTTCTAGACTTTTCAATTCAGATTCATACATAACAATTTCTTGTTTGGATTTCTTATTCAAGTAAGCAGTGTATGATATTATAACTCCTCTAATATATGCTTTGAAAGCATCCCAAGTGGAAATCCAATTACAGTCTTGGGATGAGTTCAGTGAAAAATAATCTTGAATTGCGGATGAAATATGCTCACAGAAATTCTTATCTTGTAGCAGAGAAGTATTCAATCTCCAAGCTCTGTGTGGGGATGGGGGAAGTACATTGTCCAAAGTAAGAATAACAGCAGCATGGTCTGATACACAAATCGATTTAATGTCAGTGTGCAGAATGGATTTGACTACAGATGGGGGTATTAGAAAATAATCAATCCTCGAGTAAGAGGAATGGGGAGCAGAGAAGAATGT
This sequence comes from Geotrypetes seraphini, assembly GCF_902459505.1. Taxonomy (NCBI): domain Eukaryota; kingdom Metazoa; phylum Chordata; class Amphibia; order Gymnophiona; family Dermophiidae; genus Geotrypetes; species Geotrypetes seraphini. Next base: position 102,644,372 of record NC_047088.1, on the reverse strand, counting down.
GTAGTCTCTGTCCTCCATGTGTGTTAAGCGCCATGGGTCAGTTAAATGGAATTGTGCCAATATATCCTGCAGAAGTAGCCACGATTTTGATTGTTTATGTTTATATATGGATTTTCTATCTTTGATGGGGTCAACAATCATATTAAAGTCACCGCCTATAATGTAGGGAATAGTTTGGTAACTATTAAGTAGTTCTGCTATTGAGGCGAAAAAGGAGCTATCATCTGTGTTTGGACCATAGATATTTAAGAAAAAGTATTCTTGGTTATTTATATTTAATTTTGTGGATACCCATCTGCCTTGATTGTCAGTGGTCTGTGATAGAACCTTTATATGAGTGAGGTTTTTAACAAAGGTAAGTACCCCATTCTTTTTGTCTATAGCCGGGGAGAATATAGGAGGGTACGCACCAGAGAGGGTCAGTTTAGCAGAAGAAGTGGCATCTAAGTGAGTTTCTTGGAGAAATATTACATCAGCAGATAGAGAGGATATGTAATTTATAATTTTTTTAGATTTGATAGGGTTATTCAGACCTTTAACATTCAAAGTGGCACAAGTAAAGGGCATTGTACAGTGAAAAGTATAATATGCATAGGAATATCACAAGTATATATAGCAGCGTCCAGTAATATTTCACAATCTAAAAATAGAGAAGGAGAAAGCCAAGCAGTCATTAGGAGAGAGAAACTAAAAAGAGAAAAAGCTATGTAACCTTGTGGAGAAAAACAGTAACCTCGGGTCAGTGAGGCTAATGGCAATCTATAGCATTGCCATCCAGCAGAACCATGTAAAACATTCAATATAAACCTCTGCAAGTATCAGGCAGAAATAGAACCAGTGATTTGAACATAGAGAACAACATGAAATACAGTAGTGTATCCAGGGGTAAAACAGGTACTATTCAAGTATAGAATCATGCATAAAAGCAGGCATAATCAATCAGGTACAATCAATTGTACTCGGACTTAGAGTTTCAAGATATTCAGCCAGTTCAATTGGATTGGTAAAATCTTTTGTGTTGTTATTATACGTTACCCGTAGGCGGGCCGGATACATCATGCCAAAGCGTGCTCCCAGTTGCTTTAATTTGGGACGGTATTCCAGTAGTTGTTTTCTGAGTTTAGCTGTTTGTTTCCCCAGGTCTGGTACAAATAGGAGGGTACTGCCCTCGAATTTGACTGGCGCTTTAGCACGTGCTTGTTGCATAATCGCCATTACTTGAGGATATCTTAGGAGACGCACTACAGTAGGCCGCGGGTATTGCCCAGATTGATTGGGCAGCGCATTGGATGGAACTCTGTGCACTCTATCAATTTCGAGTGGTAAATCAAAGTTCAGATCAAGTATTTTAGGTAGCGTGGCAAGGAGGAATTCTGGCATGTTACGCCCTTCACGAGATTCTGGGATCCCAAGGATTCTGAAGTTGTTCCTCCTCGAGCGATTACTGAAATCTTCCGGCTGCGATTCCAATTGCGCTATGCGTTTTGATTGACGAAGTAGATCTTTAATATTGTTTTCAGCAACAGTCAGCCTGTTTTCTGTTGCCTGTGTTTTAATTTTTAGTGCCTCCAGATCTCTTTTAAAAGCGGCGATTTCTTCTTTGATTTCCTCATTGTCCGCTTTTACTTCCGCCCGCATGGCTCTCAGTTCCTCGAGGATGGTCTGGGATGAGGCCTCGTCGGGCTTGGATGTGGACGCCTTCTGCGGCGAAACCGGGTCGGTGTTTCTTCTCTTACCCGATTTAGTGGAAGTCATGTTGTTTTTTATTTCTGCCCGCACAGTTTTTATTTAATGTAGTCTGCGTTTACAGCAGAGGGGGTCGATTTTTCCAGCGATTCTGCGGGAGCTGCGTCGCTACACGACCGCCATGAAACGCGCTCACTAGCGCCCCCAGTTACTTCATTTCTTAAATCCTTTATATCAATTGACTGAGCTTTTATTTTTTATTCGAGTTGTTGAAACCGTGGATTAATAATATTTGACAGATTTGCCACTAGGTCCCAGATAGAATCTAGTGTTACTTCCCAGGGTTTCTGTATTTGTGAAAATTGCAGCTTAGTATCAATTTGCTCACCAGCCGGCATTCTCTTCTGTAGAGTCTCTTGGAATAATCCGACCCCAAAAGTTATAAAGTCCTCAGCTTACATCAGACTCTCCTGCAGTTGTGGAGAGATTGGTTTCTTGCTCCCTGCAGCATCTTCCTTGGCCTCCAGGGTAGAGTGAGCTCCAACTTCTGGATACTCCCCTCCTCCCACAGGGGGCTAGTAACCTGAGGACGCGGGGGCGGTGTCCTTGTGTCAGGACTGAGCGTGGTTTTGAGCCCTAAGGAGGCTGCCTCCGTCTCGCCCCACTGGTGTGGTTCCAGTGGGGAAGTCACTGACGGAAACCCGATGTCCTGCATCCACCGCATTAACTCTTCTATGTTGCCATAGACGGCTGGTCCGGAGTGCCATGAGGCCCCAGCGGCACTTCTTCCTCTCCGCTTAGGCATTCCAGATACTCTTTGCCACATAGAAATGATTCAAATTAGTATAAGTTCCCACAGTGTACTGCTCAGCTAAGTGAGCCAGCATCCATCTTGAATCCATGTAAACACTTCTTAAGAAAGAACTGAATATTTCATGGAGTGTCCTAATTTTTTCACATGACTGTATTGGCATTTGCATAAATATCCAGTTACTTATTTGCTTCATTTTTTATTTCTCATCCCTATCTAAGCTAGGTATTGGGGATTATGAGTAGTCTGATATTATGGGAGATATAGGAGATGGGAGATATTGACCTTGTAAGTTTATTTTTATAAAAGAAAAAAAGCTCTTTGGTCAAAGTGTGTGAAATATGCATTTTTCTTTTCGCTTTTCTATATTCTTTTTTTATCTTTATTCATTTTAAGCCATACATAAGTGCAACATATTATACAATCATATTACACTATAAAAGCACTTAAAATCAATCAAATTGTAATCTATGACAAAAAAAATATCACCCCCCATATTCATATTAAAAATATATATATTCCAACCCCCCCTCCCACCCTGGGCGTGTATGACCAAAGGGCAAAATCAACAATCACTCTATAAAATTTTGTCAATGGCTCCTAAATCTTCAGAAATTTTTTGTAATGTCCCTGTTGTATAGCCATACTACGTTCCATTTTAAAAATGTGAGAGAGACTCCCACCAAAATGTATAGTTAAATCTATCCCAATTTTTCTAATTCCTTAAAATAAGCTTATGGTAACCCCTGTCATAATAAAGAGAAGTTTATTATTAAGAGATGATATTTGGCTTTTAGTCTCATCATAGTGCCAAATAGCAGTGTCATATGTTAGTGCCACTGGATTTTCTATTACTTTGTTTATCTGATCCCAAATGGATCTCCAAAACTGAAGTATCAATGGACAATAATATAATAAATGATCCAATTTCCCAGGTTCAAGAAGGCAGTGCCAGCATCTATTAGACTTGGAACTATCTAATTTCTGCAATCTAACCGGAGTCCAACATGCTCTAGGTAACAAGAAAAACCAGGTTTGTCTCATAGATGCAGACACTGTATATCTCATCTTCCAAGTCCAAATTTGTGGCCATTGAGACACAGTAATTTGCTTTATGTCAATGCTCCAAATGTCACGAAGACCAGTTTTTGGTTTCTTATTCAAAGATCCAGATATTAATTTATACCACTGAGTGGCCTGGTGACCCAGGAAATCTGCCTGGAAGCACAAGAATGGCAAACTATATTGATTTTTAAGATTTTTCCAGTCCTGAATGGCCTGCTTCAACTGCAACCACCTATAACTTTGAGTTTTAGCAATACCAAATTTTTGTTGCAGTCATGAAAACTCAAGCAGCTTTCCTGTGTGATACTACATCTTTTCTCTATTCTAACACTTGAATCTTTATTTTTATCTTATTTGGATTGTCACAATGCCTATTGACCAATGAAGAGTATTTTCAGAAGTCCTACAAATTACAGAACATCTCTAATCTTCACCTCCTCCGACTTTACCAATTTTTTACTCCTACATCTCAATTTTTTACTACATCTCAATGGCCACGAATTTGGTCTTGGAAGATGAGATATACAATGTCTGCATCTATGAGACAACATGGTTTATCCTGTTGCATAGAGCCTTCTGGACTCCTGTTCGTTTAAAAAAATTAGATAGCTCTAAGTCTGATGGATGCTGGCATTGTCATCTTGAAGCAGGGACTTTAGACCATTTATTGCTCCATTTATTATGGAATTTTGGAAATCAATTTGGAGTCAGATAAATTGCTTATTAGAAAATCATGTTGCATTAACATATGACACAGTATTATTTGGCATGGCGATGAGGGCAAAGAGCCAAATATCCTCTAATAATAATAAACTATTGCTCATTTTGACATGGGTTGCTATACAACAAATAACACAATTGGAAAAGTTGGGATAGACTAAACTTCAGTTTTTGGTGGAATTCAGTATGCCATATTTATAAAATGGAAAGAACATTAGCCATTCCAAAAGGAAATTTTAATAAATTTCAAGATATGTGAAGGCCATTATCAGAATATTGTAAAGAATAAGTATATATTTTTCTTCCCTGTTAAGTACAAATGAAAAATAGGGCGGGGGGAGGGGGATTTTATTATTGATGACAATGATTTTATGAAATATAAAATGTAGGAAGGGAGGGGGATAAATTTAATGTGATAAAGATCAAATGTAAATTCTCAAGTGTATTATCTATGTTACAATGTTAATATCAATATTGTACTTGATGTAAGTTATAAAATGAATACTGTTTGAATCTAAAGAATTTAAAAAAAAAGAAGCCCTACAAATTTCACAATATGGTTTCCCTCTTACTTTGCTAGTGAGCAAATAATTATTAATATTACTTTTCCATCATTATAATTCACTATCCCCAAGCTACCGAATCTGGAATTTTTCACACATCACTATTGGAATTATTTGAACATAATTTCCAAGTACTTTTATTTCTTATATTTTTTTCACATTGAAGGCCTCGTACAGACTTTTTTGAGCCTCCTTAAAGGTTATTTTCTTCCACTGATTTGGAATGTCAGCTGGTTTAGCTTTATATATCTTAGCAAATTGCTCATTAAACTCCTTAAGAACAAATTTCCAGTAATCAGAAGCCTCTATGCTGGAATCTGGCTGAATGAGCCAATCTGGATAATAGGTTCTGTATTCTTTATAGGGATGATATGCTCCATTTGTGTCTAAATTCCGGAATAAACAATTAGAAACTACATCAGAAGAGCACAATGATTCCACGAGTTTTCCTGTATTTTTGTAACTAAATGCACCTAATCCCTGAGGTCGATGAACTGATGCAAAATGATCCTTATGTTCTGTTCCTCCTGCTTCACATGGAACTTTACAGAATGGACACTGCTTCCCACATCCAAACACCTTTTTAAAGATCTCATCCTGGGGTTTGAAAGGAAGTTTGGAGAGCTTGTCCTTTGTTTCCCCTAATTGAAATTCCTCCACGATGTAGTTATATTGTTCAGAAAGAAGAAATTCGGTGTCAAAAATAAACTGTTCAACATTCACTTTATTTTGAAACAGAATCAATTTCAGGCTGTCCTTGGGGATTACCAGATCTTTCTGTAACATCTTGCAAAAGTTATCTAACAAAGCAGGTATTGTGTTTACATGTTGCTCCTTTAGGGTCTGAAGGGTTTTTCTAATTTTCTTTATAATGATATAAAGAATTGTTTCCTCCAGAGCTCCTAAACCTCCAAACGGGTTATAATGAAATAAAATGTGTCTCCAGATCCAGTTCTTTACAAAGATCTCATAGTTCTTAATATATTCCACATATTTATCACAGTTCTGATCTTCTAGAAGTTTGTTTAGAATAGAGAACTGGAAGAATGTCCGACTGCTATACGCAAATGAATGCTCATTATGGAGAATATCGTCCACTATTTCTATTCCAAGGGCTTTCTCCACATGGTCAAGAACAGCAGGTTTGAGACACTGATTCCAAAAGTCTCTGGCTCTCTTCTGGCTTTCATCCTTCTCCCAGTATACATCTTTAAAGGTGGAGAAAAACTGTGACTTATATTTCTCTAGACAACTGTGTGGGTCATTATCTTTAATAAAATCTTCATGCATTATCTGAAATCTATGGGCTGCTTGTCCCAAAATATGCAACTTTAGATCCACTTCAAAGCAAGAGCTAAAGGGAAGCTTTTGGCTATCATCCTGCTGTAAGGTTTCATTGATGATATGAAGCAATTCTTGACAATAGGTTGCATCATAATCACTTTTGTACCTGACCTTCTGATCCACATAGCTGTCGCATGTATCCACCAAGTGTTTAGCAAGAGCTTCTCCATGGGAAAAATATTCATGTGTGAAAAACTCTGTCACTATACTGCCTTTGAACCAAGATAATTCAAGATAATTTTTTTTCATACTGAAAATGCCATTTCCATAATTCAGAAGACTTTTGATCTTTCGAAGCTTCTGGTTAATTGCTGGTCCCCGTTTGCTCATGTCACTGAACAAATGACAGAGCATCTCTTCATGAACCTGGTATCTTTCCAAATGAGTGAGCTGCAACTCTGCCAATGTATTTTCCCACATTGCTTCAAATTCTCTTTCCAGCTCTTGATCTTCCAGCTTGTGCCCTCTCTTCTTGCAGTCTTTCAAAAGGCTGATAACTTTTTTTTCAATTGTCTTTATGTATCCAGCCTGCATAGTTTCTATTCTGTTTTTGTTTTTCAAGATTTGCTTTGCTTCTTCACATTTCCTCAGTGAGTAACTCTGAAGGTTAGCCTGGAGACTTTTTGCACTGATGATGAAATCTTCTCTGTACTTTTCTATCAAATGAAGATTTTTTGCATCACTTTTAAAATAGTTCTCAATGCATGCCAAAATCTTATTCTCCTCTTGCTGCAGTTTGTGGAACATCTCGTGTTCCAGTTGCTTGAAGGTACCACCATCAATCTCATTGAGTAGGTGATTCTGAATTGAACTTTCTGCTTCTGAAACCCAGTAATGTATTGCCCTGCAGAAACTCCATTCCCACTCAGAATACTTCATGGAAATGTGATTGTAGGCTTCAGCTACCAGACTGTTTCTGAAGCTGAAAATGAAATTTTCATGCTTGACTGCATTCCACAAGCTATTTAACCATTTAGTGAACTTTGGAATATCTTGTGATGCTTCTTTTATGGAATGCTCTTTTATAAGCTGAATCAAATATTTCTTTAACTCTTGTACATTTTCACTGTATCCTGCATTCACTGATGCCATGGGAGGGACACCGTGCCATAGGCCAGGGATGTACCAGTTGTGTTTTTCTAGATCATAATCCATAATATCAGAAAATGATACTTCTCTTATCTGTTTTTCCATCTTGGCTGCTGCTTCAGTCATTTCATTCAGTTGCTCCAATAGATATTTTCTGTCTCTCCTGTTTTGCTCATGAGCAGATACATCACTCACATTCTGATGCACAAAATGGCAGCTTGGCTTTTTCCCCGTTTGTTCCATCCTGAGAAATGCATGCACCACAATCTGCAAAATATCCTTCATTTCAGTAGCATTTTCCATTGCCATATTGACTATGGTTATATCACTTAACCCAATCACCAGTGTTGCCAGCTCATTGTCATGTTCATAGCTGTCCTCCAGTTTGGCTAGTTCAGGAGCTTTCAAACCTTCAGTATCAATCACCATGATAAAATCATAGCCAAGTTCCTCCTTTAAGTTTTCTTTCACTCTAATGAGCAACATGAAAGCTCCTCTTGTGCATCGGCCACTGCTGACAGAGAACTGCAATCCAAACATGGCATTCAGAAGGGTAGATTTTCCAGTGCTTTGTACTCCCAGCACTGTTATAATTACCATTTGGCATTTTCCTTCTAGTTTGGTGTCGACCATACTTAAAACATCAGTTATCCACTGCAGAGGAATGTTGGAGGCATCTCCATCAATCAACTCTAATGGGAAACCATCTAGCAGGAGATCAGCTGCTATGCTAGGAAGATGTATGAATTGTCTTTGTTCCTCTTGCAAGGTGCCTTCTTGAATCATGGAACACTCTGCCTCATAAAGCTGTCCCATCTCACGCATGAAGTGCTCCAGCCCCAAGGAACTAGCGTATATCCTTTGATCAAGTTCTCTTAGTTGCATGGAATCATTTCCTGAGCCTTCACATGTCTTTCTATATTCAGCCCCCAAGACAGACAGATTCTTCCTAGTAATGAAATCCAGGCTAAATTTCATCCATTTCAGAAAATAGTGTTTTTCTATTCCAGAGAGATGTTGTATGCCATTGATAAATTTAATCATACCATCAGTCAGGTCATATTGATTCTGTTGTTTGCGAAGCTCAAACAATTTCATTGTCAGATCAGATTTATAAGCCTCTGGAGGGATGCTCCCTTGCTTCCTCATTCGGCAAAGTTCCTTTTCTATTTTGGTTAAATTCTTCCAAGGATCACCCTGTAACCTCATCATTTCTGTCTTGTACTCCAAGACATCATTTATTTCTGCAGTGATTTCTTTGGCATATTGACTGGTTTTTTGACATTCCTCATAGTCTTCATCCACCTGGATTCCTAATTCTCGTGCTGTAACTGCCATGCTTTCCATGGCAACAATGATGGGTTGCTGCTTTATAATATCTAATATGGTCAACTGTAGCTTCTTTACAAATTGTGCATCATTTATAGAATAGTCTTTTACCAACAGATGGGAACGTTTTAATTTCAGCACTGGTACCAACTTATTGAGAAATCTTAATGTATCATCAGATGTGTTAGTTTGAGGATAAAAGATGAAAAAGTATTTGGGTTTGGACTCCTTGAGAGATGAGAGTAGTTCATATTCTCTCTCAGTAATGTTTTCAACAAGCACAAACACTGCAGAGGACACTTCAGTCAGAAAGCTGAATTGCAACCAGAAAGATTGAATATCTCCACGTAGATTAGCAACAGCTATAGGTTCTGGGAAGAGATCAGAATTCTCATTCCCTCCAGGAAAATACCAGGAAATTTCCACCAACCCCTCAGAGATTCTCCGAGGAATATTTCCGGAGTCCATGTTGCGATGGATGAAAAAATCATGGTGTTGCTGTGGGGGACTGAGTACCTCATTAAGTATTTTAGACTTGGATAAGCTGCAGTTTCCAATCCGTACAAAGGAAATGGTTGGCATTGATATGAGCACCAGACTTTCTTCTTGAAATCCTTTGCTGTCTTTCAGCGAATGAGGCCTCCACTTTTTCACAATGTCTCTCATGGCCCACAGTATCAGTGTGCACCTGGTGTTCTCAGAGGGAGGGAACAAGAGTGGAAGAGCAAACTGACACATGGACATTTTTAGCATTATTTCCTGCTGCAAGAAACTGTCTGTGCAGTGAAACAAGGCACAGAGAACATCAAGAGGGTTTACAGATACTCTGGTTATTTTTTTCTCAAGATAAAAAATATCACTATTTGCATCAGCATCTTCAAAATGTCCTTCATCAGATATACTTTGCTCAAGGGTGGCGCTTCTAGCATTCACATCCAAAGCCAGGACTTTCTGTAGAAAGTGCCAGGGTAGGTCTTCTAAGGTGTGTTGTCTAATGTTCCTGAAATTTTCTAAGCCAATTTGGAGAGCATCACGCAGTGATATCTTAGTGGTTCTGCAGTCTTCCAGTCCTAGCTGGGACAGGACTTCTTTGAAGATTTTCTTATCTACAGGGAAGACAGGCAACAATTGAAACATTTACCATGCTGTTAAAAAACAGATGTGTTGCAAGATATAGATAATTGCTTTTTGTCATCCCCCCCCCACTCCCACATACAATTACTTTTCTTGATGGGAAGCATAGATCCAAAGACAGATTCTTGTGCACATGGTTTCAACAGGCCAAAAAAAGGTTCCCTTTGTTTTAACAGGTCGCCTATGTTTTAGTGCCATTTGCATGCAAAATTTATCGAATATTAGCACTTATGTGGATGAATGTTCACTTGCATGAAAAAGTGCTAGCACAGCAATATAATCAGTGCATGCAAATCGCTTAGCATATAAATGCAAAATGGCATTCACAGGGAGGAATATGGGCAGCCCTAACATTTACTTGCATAACATACAGAATACGGTAAGTGACATGTTTAAGTCTGTCATTAAGGTGTGCGCACATACAACCCCCCCTAGACATGGCTTATATGACTGTACTTAATGTAGGTACGTTGATGCTGGCTTTCATTAACTCACTAAAATGTTCCATTATCGACTAAACACTCCCTGAACAGCATCAAGGTGCCTAAATTATGGTGCCCAGTTATAAAATTGCCCCCTATCCAGTGGCGTACCAAGGGGGGGGCGGGAGGGGCAGTCCGCCCCGAGTGCCAGCCCTGAAGGGGTGCTCCCGGCCTTGCCGTTCAGTCCCCCCACACCCCCGAAGGACCGCTCGCCCCACTGACCTTCCTGCACCACCTATGAAGCAGCCGCAGCAGGATCGCGATGTCAGCTATCCCTGAGCTGCTTGGGCGCTGCTTCCTGCGCCGCGGTCCCGCCCCTCCTCTGACGTCAGAAAATAGAGGAGAGGGAGAGAAATGATGGACCATGGGATTTAAGGAGGGAAGGAACTGAAAGGGAGAGAAATTGGACACAAGGGATGGTGTGGAGGAGGGATAGAGATACTGGATAGGAGGGTAATTGGGAAAAGAAAGGGAGAGATGGTGGACTCTGGGGTGGTGGGGAAGGAGGGAGAGATGCCGGATGAAAGGGTAGTTAAGAAAAGGTGGATCTGTGGAGGGAGATGAAAAAAAGGAAAGATACCAGACTTCCTGGGGAGGGAAGGGAAATGGAAAGGGAAGACAGAGTTGGCAGATGGATAGTTAGCACGCAGAAAGAAGAAAGAAGGAGACCCTGGCAAGCAAGTTATCAGAAGAAAACCAGAGCCTTGGACCAACAAGATTTGAAATATAACCAGACAACAAAAGGTAGAAAAATTAATTTTATTTTCTGTTTTGTGATTATAATATGTCAGATTTGAAATGTGTATCCTGACAGAGCTGGTGTTGGACTGCAAACGTGAGCTAGGATTTAACAGAGAGAGGAAAAGTCCTTTTTGTTTCTTTATTTTATTTACACCACAGCGCCAGTGTGGTTAGGAGAAGCCAAAGGGGGTGAAAAAGCTATAAAACCCACCAGGAGTTTTGAAAAAAATCACCCAACTGGGCAGGAAAATCGAATTGAAAAACCAATTCAATAGGCTGAATCGAATCAAAATTTTTTTTCCTGAATCTGGCAACATTAGTTTGCGCTACTGTCTTAGACTTTAGGACCTGGGATTGGGGAGAGATGGCATCCTCAGTACTTTATAATGCAAGTGAAACGAGGATTTGGTCAGACTTTTGAAGGGTCTGCAGAAAAAAAATATTGTATAGGCCGGGGACATGAAACAGCAGGAAATGGGAACTTTTCTTCCTTCTATTTTTGTGAATGGAAAGGCTGAGGATGTCAGAGAGTTCAGTTAAAATATGTGCTTTATAAGAAAATATAATAATGTGTTTTATAAAGTTTATAGCATAGCTGGCCTACCCAGTGAGGTGTTTCTAGTGGTGGTGGTGGCAGCGTGTCAATGTGTTGAGAGGAAGAGGTGGTCTGTGAAATTCTGCTGAGCAAACTCTGGGCCCATTTCCACTCCACTCAATTGGTTCACACACTGAGTGGGTCTTTGGGTGTTGTGTTGGGATCTCTTCCAGTGGTTTATCAGTATCTCCTTCTGGTCCAAGGAAGGAAACTTTGTTATTCTTAGCATTGACCTACAGAATATGTTTGTAACAGCGCTGCTTGTGTGGCATTAGGCTATGTAATGATCGAAAGAAAAAAACAGACCTTTGCACATTTTTGCACTATATGGTGGCTGTATGAGGAGATTCACATTTCCTGCACAGCTAAGTTCATGTGAAGTTACCTTGTGCTGTATTTGACATCTAGCAAGGTCTCTGTTTGAAAGAAAAGATCTAAACTTAAAAATGAAGTGGCCAGAAGTTATGGTAAAAGCAGATAGTGTAGCTGGTTTTAAGAAAGATTTGGACAAATTCCTGGAGGAAAAGTCCATAATCTGTTATTGAGACATGGGGGAAGTGTCTGCTTGCCCTGGATCGGTAGCATGGAATGTTGCTACTCTTTGGGTTTTGACCAGGTATTAGTATCCTGGATTGGCTACCATGAGAATGGGCTACTGGGCATGATGGACCATTGGTCTGACCCAGTTAGGCTATTCTTATGTTATGTTCTCATCTGTAGGGGCCTTTGTTTTCACTTCTTATTTTAATGTATTTTTTTTTCTGGGAACTTATCAGTGTTTTTTAGAATGGGAACAAATTCTACAGGAAGAGAATTAATGTGTGTGGGATGAGGGGGTAACTAATTTCTTCAGCTAAATAATTCAATCCACTTCAAACAGACATAGGAGAACTCACGCACCATTCACACACCCTCCAACCAAAAACGTCAAAAGAAAAAAACTGTTCGACAACCTCCTAGCCATTCGAGCTGCAACACTCGACCCCCAATCCTACAACCAATTGACATCGACCACATACTGCAAAACCTTCCAAAAGAAATAAAAACCCTTCTATTCAAAAAACACATAAAACCGAACTAACACAATCAGAACTGTCCCAAGCATCACCTGCAACTACTCCATATGTACTTCTGATATCGTGACAATTCAGACATAATTTATGTTATGTTATGTTTGGAATATAAGAAAATTTTCACTGCCTGTTTCTATTCTGACCATTTATTCCGTTTCATGGTCATTACAAAAAATATTTTTTTACATGGGGGGGGGGGGGTGTCAAAAAATGATGGGCCCCGGGTGCCACATACCCTAGGTACGCCACTGCCCCTATCTCCCTAATTCTAGAAACTTATGCATCCAGTTTTCTACTTGGGCCCAAACTCTGTATGAAATCCTAAGTTGCACATGCAAATCAGCTGTGAACACTGTGAACAGCGTGTGCAACTTGTTTAACAAACCAATTGGCACAGATAATTGGCAATTAACACCTAATTGATGTTAATTGGCATTCATTAAAAGTTATGCACATAAGTTGGTAGGTACAGTCTATAAAGTGGTGTGTATCACTTCTAGTGCATAAATCTCAAAAGGGGGGCATGACCAGGGGAGGAACATAGGTAGATTGTGAGTGTTCTTAAAAGTTAGGCAAACTGTTATAGGATAAGCTCAATCAATGCACAACTTATTGTAGGTCAGGGGTGTCAAAGTCCCGCAATCCAGTCTGGTTTTCAGGATTTCCCCAATGAATATGCATGAGATCTATTAGCATACAATGAAAGCAATGCATGCAAATGGATCTCATGCATATTCATTGGGGAAATCCTGAAAACCCGACTGGATTGCGGCCCTCGAGGAGGGACTTTGACACCCCTGCTGTAGGTGCAGGCTTTTGGACCTGGTTTTCCTTGACCTAAATGGATGTGTCTATATATTATGCCACGTACAGCTGCTAAGCGCAAGTCTATATATAGTGGGAGTCTTTTAGATAATCATGCTATGTATCATGCTGACCAGCACATAAATTTGTACATGTAAGTTATAGAACAAGAGCTGTTATGCATGTAACTTAATTTAATAATGAGGTGATGATTGAGGTTATCAAATAGAGAGTGAAGTGAGGACTAAGATTCATCCCTGTCCACTCATCATCCCCATCATTTTCATCCCCAGCCTAATCTAATCTAATCTTCTATTTGTGCATTGCTCATACCTATACAGGCTCAAGGCGACTGTAAAGAGAGTCAAGAGGGGAGAGAAATAGGAGGGAGAGAGGGGAGGTGGATAGGTAGGAGGGAGAAGAAGGGGAGAGAAAAAGAGGGGAGAGTGGAGGAAGGGGAAAGGGAGAGAGGGGAGGATAAAGGAGATTACTGTAATTTTTCGCTCCATGAGACGCACTTTTTCCACCCCCAAAAAGGGGGTGGAAAGTAAGTGCGTCTTATGAAGCGAATATACAAATTTAAGCCCGCTACTGCCGCCGCTGCATATTTTAACCCCCTCCTCCTGCCGCTGCCAAATATTTTTAAACTACCACCCCGCCACATATTTTAAACCCCCTCTGCTGCCGCCGCATGAGTCCCACGAGAGCTGACTGTAGCCATTCGGAGATCGGCGCGGGCCCAGGCAGGAGCGTGGAGGACTTGCTCCTGATCTCTCTGCGCTTCTAGCTGGGAAATTCGCTAGACCACCAGCTACGACGGTGGGCGGACAGGTGGGATTAAAGTTGTAGCAGTGGTGGGGTTTTTAAAAAATATGCGGCGCTTCTGGCCTGTGCACCGCTGGCTGGGAAAGATGGGAGAAATTAAAAAAAGGTATGAGGGAGGATGATTAAAGGTACCGGGGGGGTGGGGGGGTATGATTAAAAAAGTTACTGGGGGTACGTGGGGAATGATTTATAGTACTGGGGGCATGTGGTATGGGGGATGATTTAAGGTACTGGGGGCACGTGGGTGTATGGGCATGATTTAAAGGATATGGGGGATGATTTAAGGTTCTGGGGGGGGGGGACCTGCCTGCCACTAGGCCTGCCTGCTTGTCACTAGGCCACTAGGCCTGCCTGCTTGTCACTAGGCCACTAGGCCTGCCTACCTGTCACTAGGCCTGCCTGCCTGTCAGTCACTAGGCCACTTGGCCTGCCTGTCATTAGGCCTGCCTACCTGTCACTAGGCCACTAGGCCTGCCTGCTCTGTGCCCTGCCCCGGCCTACCACTAGACCTCCGGGACGGGCAGGGTACAGAGCGTAGAAGGGAGGGGGACAGGATGCAGAGCCTGGCAGGGAGAATTTGGTTCAGAATGTTTATTTTCTTGTTTTCCTCCTCTAAATCTAGGGTGTGTCTTATGGTCAGGTGCGTCTTATGGAGCGAAAAATATGGTAAGTATCAAACAGATGGGTTTTCATTTTTCTTCAGAAAATGATGTGGCAAGGTTCAATTCTGGTCCTTTCTGTAAGGCCATTCCAAGTTTTTACTCCTAGAAAGGTAAGCATGGAGTGGAAAACTCGTTTATAGTGAAGATCTTTAGTGGATGGGCGATTAGTAGCATCCGGTTGATGATTCTACGAGAAGTAGACCATGCTATTGAGAAGAGCTGGATGAGTGGGATCACAGAGTTTCCATAAAATATGCAGTGAATGATGCAAGATATTTTGAATGTTATTCGTGATGGGATGGGTGGCCAGTGCATTTGTTTGATGAAGGTTGTGACTGAGTCGTATTTTCTCAAGTTGAAGATAAGTCTTACGTCAGTGTTTTGGATGAGTTGCAGTTTGTGAATTAGAACAGTGTTGATTCCCATGTAGATGTAGTTGCAGTAGTCCAGTTGTGGTAGGACCATCAGTTGTACAATTAAGGCAAAGTGGTATTGGTGAAAGTACGGTCTGATTAGTCTTAATTGTCTCAGGGTGTAGAGGGATTTCTTTCGGAGACTAGATATTTGGGGTTCCATGGTTAGAGTGGAGTCCAATATGCAACCAGGATTTTGGAGGACTCATCTATGGAGAGGGTTTCGCCTAATTGAAGGGTGATGCTTGTAGGTGTCGTTTGCTGGGCTGTGTGGAAGTATAGAACTTTGGTTTTAGTAGTGTTTAGTTTGTGTATTGGTTGTTGCCCAATTTTGGATTTTTTCTATATTGTGTGAGATTTTGTTGGGTAAGTCTGATTGATTTTTGGTTGGAATAAAGAGAAAAATGTCATCTGCGTATGAGTTCAAAGAAGCGTGGGATGAACACAGAGGATCTAGAATCAGAAAATAATATTAAATATTGAAGGCCAGTAATGGACAGACTTGCACGGTCTGTGTCTGTATATGGCCTTTTGGGGGAGGATGGGCTGGAGAGGGCTTCAATGAATGGGAGGGTTTAGATGGGATGGAGTAGGTTTTAACGGAGATTTTGGCAGTTGGAACCCAAGCACAGTACTGGGTAGAGCTTTGGATTCTTGCCCAGAAATAGCTAAGAAGAAAAAATTTTAAAAATTTAAATTGAATCAGGTTGGGCAGACTGGATGGACCATTCGGGTCTTTATCTGTCATCATCTACTAGGTTACTATGACATTATGCTTTCATCTTTGAATTTGATGTTACCTAGAGAGCTCATGAAGAGATTGAATAGGATGGGGGAGAGTGGGGAGCCTTGTGGCACACCACAGAAGGCTTTCCAGGGGTTGGAGGTCTCTCCGCTCTTATTGACGATATATTCTCTGTTTTGTTTTTTTTTAGGAAATCTGAGACCCATTTTAGCACTGTGCCTGTTATGCCTATTTCTGATAGTTTTATTAGTAGTAAATGGTGGTCAACTGAGTCGAAGGCTGCTGAAATATCAAATTGGAGGAGCACTGCTTGGCGTCCCGTGCTGCCTCTCCCTGCTCAAAGCAGAAACATAATTTTATGTAATTTATGAGCCTAAGCATTGCAAATAAACATTTTGAAGCAAATTCTATAAATGGCATCCCAATTTTAGGCAGTGGTAGGCATCTTACAACTGTCTAATTAGCCAATCAGCACATACGTTTTTAGAAAAAAACGTACCCAAGGCAGGCGGTCTATACTGTAAGCGTTTTTGTGGGACTAGGGAGATGTGTAGGAACACCTAAGCTTGCCCAAGAATGGGCGTGGGCATGGTTTTGCCTCGAAGTGGCTTTGGGCGAAATTAAGCGGCCCTAGGCATCTCCATAGAGCTGCAACAGACATCTGAAATGTGGGCCATTAAAATGCTGGCCTACATTTCAAATAGATGCGGCCCCTGAGCTGATCGCTGCCGTGGCAGGAAACCCCCGAACCTCACTGCAAATCAGCCGGCAGGAGGGATGCCCACTATGAACCTGGTTAGTCCTTTTACATGCATGGTTTGAGCTTTGTTTTGTATCCAATACCGCCATTTGTACCTCCAAACAACTCTAGTTAAATACTGATTGATGACCAACTTGGGAGTGTTTTGTTTTGCTGCAGTGAACAGCCTGATTGAAAACATTTTTTAAAGGTTATTATTTTTTTTTTTAAGCTTATTCACCTCAGGATTGGCTTTTTTCTGTGATGTTAGCTTGATTATTTAACGGGAGCTTTAAAAGTCAGGGGTGGGGCTTTACCACGGACATTTTTGCGAACTGTCAAGCCGCTATGCAAGTCATATTCATCAAAAAGTATGCCACATGGAACATAGGTTCTATCTTTTTCATAATTATAAATGTGAAGAAAAGTATGTTCCATGTAGATTTTTGCTCTCAAGGAGATGATTGATGCCTTCACATCCTGAAGCAGCTGGCATAGGCGAAACGCTGGCCATCGTCCGTGTATGGTGGATTCTCCTAACAGGTGAGTATTAGGCATATCTATATTTAAATAGAGTGACTTTTGTTTCTTGAATTGCACAAGGCTTTTGGTACTAAATACAATTGAGGAGGTGTTTTTTGTCAATGAGGTTCACCTATCCCATAAAAGTCTTTCTACTCTATTTAAATGGAGTCCTTATAATTTTGATTGAGTTATATTGTAAACTGCTTTGATCCTTTTTGGCTCTATATGTGGTATATAAAGATTTTAATAAACATAAACACTGAAATTATATGGTGTGGGAGGGGTTCTGAGGCTTTGTCCTATCTCTTGGATTTTTAATTAATTTTGAAGTCGTTGATGCTTGAAGCTTAAGTCACTATGACTCAATAACATTTTGGACCGCAATTATTTTGCGTACTTTACGAGTGTGTTGATTATTAATAGGGCAGTTTGTTTTGTAGTTTGATTTGTGGGAATTCTATTTTCTTAGATGACCATAATGCACACATGTGTGTTTCTCTTAATGCATATTAGCACATATTAACATACTTGTTTAACATGCATTAACATATTTTAGTAATTAGACCACTTAAAGCTGCCAAAGGGGTCGACTCACTCAGCAGGAGATTCAGGGTCAGTCCCTGGTCCGCCCCATCCTGCCCTGCCCATTGCTCCTCCTCCAGCATAGCCAATTGGTGGCCAGAGACAAAAGGAGTTGAATCCTTGTGCTGTGGCAGCAGGAAAGGCCTTCATAAAAGGTCATTTTCTGCTGCTACTGTACTAATCTTGCGACAGCAGGAAATGACCTTTTATGAAGGCTTTTTCCTGCTGCCTCAGCCCGCGAAAGCAATTCAGTGGGAGATCTTGGCCTACAGGCAGGAGGGTAGGAAAAGACCCACAAAAGTGTGAAACTTGGCAGGTATGCCTTAAAGTTAACCTTTAGGTCATGTAACACTTATTAATTTGATACTTAATTACATCTTAAAATCTTAGACATTCCATGTGTACAACTCGTGTATCACTAAAATATTTACTGGAACTTTCAAGGTCAAAATCACATTTGAATGTCCTGTGGCATTGCTAAAGAAACACTGCTGTTAATTTAATACCTTTATCAGTTTCTTCCTCTGTGGTCTCTGTTGTTGCCAGATCCTCTGACGTATTTTCCTCATGTAATGAGCCTTGAAAGCAAAAACAGAGGATGCTAAGATAATGACAGTAGGTTACTGGATAAGAGCTGAATAAAAGGCAAAATCACAAAAGCTGTCCAGGATCAGGTTGCTTTTATTCCTTACCTTTGAAAAATGCAAGTCAAACAAGTTTAAGCAATAACTTATTGGCCTAGCTTGATAATTTGACATGCTTTTGAAAATCAAATGTATTAAACTGGTACAATGAAATGTGACCTCACAAGCGGTCTGGGGCAGGAGAAAGGTGAAAGAAAGCTAGGAAACACCTTGAAGAGGTTATTTTGATAGAAGAAAGACTTGTCGATATGGCCAGTTTTGGAGAGAAAGAAAAGCCCTAGTACTGATCCACCTTAGAAACAGATGCATAACAGGACTTTCAGAGATGCCAAGTCACACTCATTAGGAGTGTATCACACTTGTTTGAAAACTTTCTCAAACTCTTTGAGTTCTGCTTCTCACTCATAAGAACATAAGAAGTTGCCTCCACTGGGTCAGACACGAGGTCCATCGTGCCCAGCAGTCTGCACCCGCAGCGGCCCATCAGGCCCATGACCTGTAATGTGATCCTTCTCTAATCCCTTTTATCTTTCTATCTATACTCTGTCTAAAACCTATCTTTACCCCTATTTGTATCCTTCAATCCCCCTATCGTTCAGGAATTTATCCAAATCTTCCTTGAATCCCCGTAGTGTACTCTGTCCTATCACAACCTCCGGAAGCGCATTCCAGGTGTCCACCACCCTCTGTGTAAAGAAGAACTTCCTAGCATTGGTTCTAAAATTGTCCTCTTTCAGCTTCTCTGAGTGCCCCCTGGTGCTTGTGGTTCCCAATAATCTGAAGAATCTGTCCATTTCCACCCTCTCTATGCCCTTCATGATCTTGAAAGTCTCTATCATGTCTCCTCTGAGTCTCCTCTTTTCAAGGGAGAAGAGCCCCAGCCTTCCCAACCTGTCTGTGTATGAAAGGTTTTCCATACCTGTTATCATTTTCGTCGCTCTTCTCTGGACCCTTTCAAGTATCACCATGTCCTTCTTGAGGTACGGTGACCAATACTGGACACAGTACTCCAGATGCGGACGAACCATCGCACGATACAGCAGCATGATGACTTCCTTCTTCCTGGTCGTAATGCCCTTAATAATACCCAACATTCTGTTTGCTTTCTTGGAGGCCGCTGCACATTGTGCCGTTGGTTTCATTGTAGTATCTACCAGTACACCCAAGTCTTTTTCAAGATTACTATCCCCTAGCACTGACCCCCCCCATTTTGTAGCTGAACATCGGGTTTTTTTTCCCTAAATGCATGACCTTGCATTTCTCTATATTAAAGCGCATTTGCCATTTGCTTGCCCACTCCTCCAGTTTGTTTAGGTCCCTTTGTAGGTCTTCACATTCTTCCGTGGTTCTAACCCTGCTGCAGAGTTTGGTGTCATCCGCAAATTTTATAACTTCACACTTCGTCCCTGCTTCTAGGTCGTTTATGAATACATTGAACAACAGCGGTCCGAGCACCGACCCCTGGGGAACACCGCTCGTGACCTTCCGCCAGTCCGAGTAGTGTCCCTTCACTCCGACCCGTTGCTTTCTGTCTGCCAACCAGTGTTTAATCCATCTGTGTACGTCCCCTTCCACCCCGTGGCTCCACAGCTTCCTAAGAAGCCGCTCATGGGGCACCGTGTCAAAGGCCTTTTGGAAGTCGAGATAGATGATGTCTATGGGTTCTCCTTTGTCCATCTGGCTGTTTATCCCTTCAAAAAAGTGCAGTAGGTTCGTTTGGCATGATCTTCCCTTGCAGAAGCCGTGGCTCACTTTTAGTTGTTCATTTTTTTCTATGTGTTCGCAGATGGTGTCCTTTATTAGTGCCTCCATCATCTTGCCTGGGACTGAAGTCAGGCTTACTGGCCTGTAGTTCCCCGGGTCACCCCTCGATCCCTTTTTAAAGATAGGTGTGATATTTGCTATTTTCCAGTCCTCCGGGATCTCCTCAGTTTTCAAGGACAAGTTGCAAATTTGTCGGAGAGTTTCCGCTATTTCGTTCCTTAGCTCTTTTAGAACCCTTGGGTGGATTCCGTCCGGGCCCAGTGATTTGTCGCTTTTTAGTCTGTCTATCTGTTTGAGGACCTCCTCATGGCTTATCTCTATATGCACCAGTTTTTCCTCTTGATCTCCACTTATGATCTCTTCTGGTTCTGGTACATTCGATGTGTCCTCGCTCGTGAAGACCAACGAGAAGAACTTGTTTAACCTGTCGGCTACCTCTTTTTCCTCTTTTACCACCCCCTTTCTGTCTCCATCATCCAACGGTCCAACTTCCTCCCTCGCCGGTTGTTTCCCCTTGACATATCTGAAGAATGATTTGAAGTCTCTGGATTTCTCAGCCAGCTTCTCCTCGTATTCTCTCTTTGCTTTCCTAACCACTTGGTGACATTCTTTCTGGTAATTTTTGTGTTCTTTCCGGTTTTCCTCGGTTTGGTCCTTTTTCCATTTTCGGAACGATTTTCTTTTATCTCCTATCGCCCTCTTTACTTCTGTCGTTATCCATACCGGGTCTTTTGTTTGATTTTTTTTGCACCCTTTCCTAAACCTGGGAATGTACAGGTTTTGTGCTTCCAGCACCGTGTCCTTGAATATGGACCATGCTTTCTCTACGGTTTCCATCCATTTTGAGCGATTTTTGAGTTTCTTTTTCACCACTGCTCTCATAGCTTCATAGTCCCCTTTCCTGAAGTTTAGCGTCGTCGCTGCAGTTCTTTTCACTTTGGATGCTCCTACCTCTAGTTTGTACCGGATCATGTTGTGATCACTATTTCCTAGTGGTCCTACAACTGCCACTTCCTTTGCAGGTCCCCCTAGTCCATTTAGGATTAGGTCGAGAGTGGTATTTCCTCGCGTTGATTCTTTAACAAGCTGTTCCATGAAGCAGTCTCCCACAGCCTCCAGGAATTCTGTTTCCCTCGCACAGCTTGAGTTCCCAATGCTCCAGTCTATCCCGGGGTAGTTGAAATCCCCCATCACCAGTACACTTCCGCTTTTGCATTCTCTCCTCAATTCTGCTTCCAGTTCTTTGTCGTTTGCTTCCGTTTGCCCAGGTGGGCGATAGTACAGTCCCAATTTTATGTCAGCTCCATTTCTTCCTGGTAATTTAACCCATAATGATTCCAGTTCTTCCACCCTTGCTGCCGTATCCAATCTGGTCGAGTGAATGGTGTCCTTTATATATAGTGCTATTCCTCCGCCCTTCTTGTGGGTCCTGTCTCTCCTATAGAGATTGTACCCGGGTAATACTACGTCCCATTTGTTGTCCTCAGTCCACCAGGTTTCTGTAATTCCTATAATGTCCAGATCCTCATTTTTAGCTGTGACTTCCAGTTCTCCCATTTTGGCCCTTAGACTCCTTGCATTAGCATATAAACAGTTTAAGTCCTGGTTTTTTCCTTTTCTCGTTCTGCCTTGTGAATTTTTCCTCTTGCCGTCCACCTTGCGGGCTTCCAGCCCCTGAATTCCATTTTGTTCTTCTTCTCTCAATGTCTTGTCTTTCCCGTCCTCAGCCTGTTTCCTCAAATTCACCTGTTCCCCTAACTCCTGCTGTATGCTCTTCGTTTTGTTCTCTGGTTCCGCTTGACCTTTGGACCCCTGTGGTGTGCCATTTGTTTCTTCCCAGCATTGTTCCCACTCAGCATCTTCATTTGATACTGTTTTCCGAAATGTCGACGTCTGGTCGATGTTCGGCTTTCCCCTTTTTCTCAGTTTAAAGCCATCTCTATTTCTTTCTTGATGTTGTTTGCCAGCAGTCTTGTTCCCGCCGTGCTCAGGTGTAGTCTGTCCCTCCTGTAGAGCTTGTTCCCCCAAAAAGTCGTCCAGTTCTTCACAAAGCGGAAATCTTCCTCTTCACACCATCTCCTCAGCCATGCGTTCATTGCTTGTAGCTCAGTCTGCCTCTTCACATCTGCCCTCGGTACTGGCAGGATCTCTGAGAATGCTATCCTGTTCGTCCTCAGCTTCAGTTTCTTCCCCAGGATCTTGAAATGTTCAGTTAGTGTAGTCCTGCTGTAATTTCTGCTGTTGATGTCGTTTGTTCCAACGTGGATTATCACCGCTGTCTCTTCTGTTTCAGTTCCTTTCATGATCCTTTCGATTCTGTCGGTGATGTCCTTCGTCCTTGCACCTGGGAGACATGTCACCAGCCGGTCCTCTCTCCCTCCTGCTATGTGACTGTCCACTTCTCTCAGGATTGAGTCTCCCACCACGATTGCAGATTTCCCCTTCCTCAGCTTCCTCTCTGGTCTCAAGTCTGTATCCTTGATGAGGCTCGATGCTTCTCCCTCAGGGTTCTGGTGAATCCTTGTCTCCTCTGTATGCTCAATGCTTTCATGAGGTCCTCCTCCCCTGGTGTCTGGCGGCTCCTGTCTTCCGTCTGTTGGTTCCTGTCTGCACTGTTGATGATCCTGGTTCTCCACGCTCCTGTAGGCCTCCTCGATGAATCTCTTGAGCTCCCGTACTTGCTCCTCAATGTGGCTCTCTCTTGTAGGGTCCTCAGCTGTCCACGGTTCTTCCGAGATGCGGAGTCCCTTCAGCTCCTGGACCCTGACCTGCAGTCTACCGACCTCCTTCTTCAGGCTTTCCAGTTCCTGACACCGACCGCATATGTATGCCTGCCTTCCCAAGGGGAGGTAGTCATACATATGACACTCCGTGCAGTACACCGGAAAGCTTCTCTGGATTCCTGCTGCTTCCATTTCTCTTTCTAGTCTCTTGGTGTGAAGTGTGCAAAGGCGGTCCCTGCTGGGAAGAGAAAAAGAAGAAAGAATTTAAGAGAGAAGTACTGGTGTCTTACTTTCTAGTTTAATCTGCTGGTGGCCTGGTCTCCTGGCTCCTTCACAAGGCTCCTTCGCAAAGGCGCTCTCGCTAAGGCGAGCGCCTTTGCCGCTCACCTTCGCTGCGCGCCGAACGGCTGCGCGCTGTTGGCTCCCCCCTTTTAAGGGGGAGTCCGGGCGCTGACGACGCTGGTGACGCGGTGCGGGTGGGCGGAGCTTACTCTCGCTACCCGCTCCTCGCCACCAACAGTCCCTGCTTTCTCCTGCCTCCTCCGGTCTCTGCTCCCTCTGTCTCCGACTCCCGCAGCTACCTCTCCTGCCTCAGCTGCCGCCTGTGTTCGCCTCCTCCACGCGGCTTCTGTGCCCCTCACGCCGCGGCTCCTTCCTGTTAAGGGGGAGTCCGTGCGCTGACGACGCTGGTGACGCGGTGCGGGTGGGCGGAGCTTACTCTCGCTACCCGCTCCTCGCCACCAACAGTCCCTGCTTTCTCCTGCCTCCTCCGGTCTCTGCTCCCTCTGTCTCCGACTCCCGCAGCTACCTCTCCTGCCTCAGCTGCCTCATTAGAACTTCAGCTCTATTGTAGTGCACTTGTCTTGATCACTACTTTCATGAGAGGCAAACCTTAGAGAAGTAAACCAAGAGATCCAACCAGTAGGAAGAAATCTGAGCACACTTTCCTGCCTACTGCTTCTCCCCCACCTTCCTTTTCTCTTTATTGAGACTGATGTACATACCTTTATGTACTGAGTGGAATTTTCAGCTCAAAAAATTTACTCAAACTGTTCCCCACTTTAGTCTGTGTTCTTTCAGAGGCTCAAAAGAAAAGCTGGAAGCTCCAAGCAGGAGGGGAGGAGAGGGGAGGAACCCAGGGAAAGAGCTCAGAGAGTTGTAAGCACTAGTGCTGCCCGATTCAGGAAAAAAAAATTTGATTCGATTCAGCCTATTGAATTAATTTTTCAATTTGATTCAATTTTCCTGTCCAATTGGGTGATTTATTTCAAACATCCTGGTGGGTTTATTTATAGCTTCTTCATCCCCTTTGCCCTCTCCTACCCACACTAGTCTTGTGGTGTAAACAAAATAAACAAACAAAAACACATTTCCTCTTTCTGTTAAATCCTAGCTCACGTTCACAGGCTAACACCAGCTCTGGAAGGATATACATTTCAAATCTGTCATATTGTAATCACAAAACAGAAAATAAAATTATTTTTCCTACCTTTTGTTGTCTGGTCATTTTTTGAAATCATGTTGGTCCCAGGCTCTGGTTGTCTTCTGATCAGGCTCTCCTTTCTTCTTTCTCTGTGCTAACCATCCATCTTCCATCTCTGACCTCCCCTTCTGTTTTTCCCTTTCCTCCCCCGGAGGTCTGGCATCTTTCCTTTTTTTAATCTCCATCCCCCCGCAGCTGCAGCGATGGACCTCACTATCCACAGATCCACCATCTCTCCTTTTCTCAACTACCCTTTCATCCAGCATCTCTCTTCTGTATTCCTGTCCCTATTCTCCTCTCCAGTAGTGCCCCCCTTGTGTCACTGTTCCTATGCTCCCTCCATGGCCAGCATCTTATCTCTGTTTCATGTCATTCTCTATATACAGCTTCTTCTTTCACTTTTCCTTACCTCCTGTATCCCTTTCCTCAGGTACAGGCTTTCTCCTACTATCTCTCCTGCCATCCTGTACCTTGCCCACCTACTTTGGAGCAGTATCTGTCCCTCTTGTACCCTTCCCCTTGTGGTCTTGCATTTCTCTCTCCCTCTCTCCATTAGTCCAGCACCTCTCTTCTGCTTTCCTTCCCCTCTTTTTGGTTTGGTCTCTCTCTTCCCTTCACCCCAGGTTTGGCATCTCCCCTCCCCTCACTTCTTCTTCCTCCTCCCTCTGCACAGGCCTGCCTCCCCGCCACGAAGGGCTGCCCCCCCCCCCCCGCCGTGAGGGTCTACCCCCCACTGCGAAAGCCTGCTCCCCCGTAAGCCTGCATGTTCCCCCAGCTTCCCTGCTTTTACCTTAAGTTAATATGGCAGCCTGCAGGATCGCGGGTTCTATAGCGATCCCTACAGCTGCCATCATCCTTAGTGGCATGTTCTCTCTGCTGCAATCCTGACATCAGAGGAGGGGCGGGAACGAAGCAGAGAGAACGTACCGCTGAGGACGACGGCAGCTGCAGGGATCACTATAGCACCAGCGATCCTGCAGGCTGCCGTACTAGCTTAAGGTAAGAACGGGGAAGCTGGGGGAACATGCAGGAATTTCCGACTGACCCTCCCCCCTCAAGCAGGAGTGGCAGCGGACGGCCAGTAAGAGGCAGCACTGCGGCTCCTACTTTAGGAAGGCATGGGGGAAAGGGTCGGCCATCGAATTGGGAGGCTGATTTTTTCAAAAATTGAATCAATTCGAATCAATTCACCTGATTCGAATCGGAGAATCATAAATCAGGCAGCACTAGTAAGCACCCTTCTGAACAAAGTAATCTGTGGATCCCTCAGTTTTCCCAGCAACCAGGTAGGAAGATGTGCCTGACATTCTTCCCTGGGAGGAATGCTAATATATGAAGCAGAGTAATATCACAGCAGAGACCGATTTTGATAAACCTGTGAATTTTTGGATTGGGTTCCTTGAAGCAGTTGACAAAACATGGTCCATGTAAGGGTCCAGAATAGTCATTTTTTGAGATAAGCTTAACAATTTTTATATTTTATATTGTGAACACAGTAAGGTTTTCTCTTATATGTTATTACTTTATATATATATATATATATATATATATATATATATATATATATATATGCGATGATTCGGTGGCGAAACTTAATTATAGGCAGTCGTCTCATGTGGTTTTTGAGTCTCTGAGCATATATTATATATTGAAAACAATTTATACAGTTTCAAAATAGTAGGAGGGTTAATTTTGATTTTTGGATTCACATCCCAGGAGGGAGCAGGCCAGAGAGAAGCAGAGAGGTTCTCAGTATAATCCCTCCAGGGATTCAAGACAAAGTTAGACAAGTTCCTGTTGAACAAGGATGTACGCTGATAGGGCTATTCTCAGTTAGGGTGCTGGTCTTTGACCAGAGGGCCGCCACATGAGCAGACTGCCAGGCATGATAGACTACTGGTCTGACCCAGCAGCGGCAATTCTTATGTTCTTATGTTCTGCAAAAAAGCTGAAACGCAAAACCCCAAGGCCCAGATGCACAAAAGGTTTTGTTGCAAGTAAAACTGTTTTTTACCAGTCTTACTTGCAAGGAAACTCTCCTGCTGATGCTCTAGAGTACAGCCTGCAGGCCACATCTGGCTTGCGGAAGAATTGTGCGGAAATGTGCCAATTAGACTAATTTTCCAATGAAAATCCGCTAAGAAAAACAACAACAAAAAAAACCATACGGGGTGTTGATAGATTTCAAATGCATTAATTAAAATTGTGTTAAAAATATATTGATATTCCATATTATGTTAATATTAATATTATTCATAACTTTATTTAATACTGAATCGACAGTGTCAATTTGCGGCATTGTAGGTAGCTGTGACTAATCTTTAAATTGAATCTGGAAGTTCATTACTAGTCACTACTTGTAATTAGCGTTTCAAAATTTGAACCTCAGTTTAATAAGACTTTAAAATCCCCAAAACAGTTCCATTATTCACATTAATGGTTTTATTATAATTTGTGATGAAAATTTGAGAATTTGCTGGTAGTACTTGTCATTAATATACAGTATGATAATTTTCAGATCTGGGACTCTTACATTCAATTGCTTGCCTCTAGGGCCAGAAGCTTGGTTTTAAATTTGTTTTAAGCTTAGGCTTTGCTTGTCCTCAGATGCTTGGTATGGTGTATGGATGGATGGTGTGGCTGTGGTGGTGTGAGTTTGCACGTGATTTGAAAGCTGTGGTGGTGATTTCTGTGGGGGGTGGTGATTTCTGTGGGGGGTGGGGATGGTGTGGGTCAGTCTTGGTTAGGCGCTTGCTGAGCGGCATAAGAACACAGCTCACTCAGCTTTCATTCTGGTATCATCTGTATTGGGAAGGGGCGGTGTGGGTGGGGGTTGGAGGCTTGGGTATGGCTTGCAGGGGGTGGTTGGATATGGGATGTGCGCAACAGGGGGGCGGGAGAAATTAAAACCTACCTGCTGTTGTACTTTTATTTTCTCGAACTTGTGTTACTGGTTTGCTGTGCTTGTTTGTTTGTTATACAACAAGAAAAAAATGATTTACACTAATATATGATAATTTAATCTCATATACTCTGTAATTAGTTTATAAAATTTTCTGCTTTCACTAAAACTCATATCTAGACTAGTTATTTATCTCTCTTTTTTTTTTTTTTTTTTTATATACTATGGCCAGCTGAAACGTGCTGAAGTACCGAATGTGGCCTTCATGGCAAAAAGTTTGGAGACCCTGATTGCCACATTTTCGACCAAAATTTTGTCCAAGTCCCAAACACCTACCACATTTTCGACCAAAATTTTGTCCAAGTCCTAGAACAAGACCATTTGGACATGGGAGGGGCCAGTCCTGTAATGGACTGGTGACCTAGAAATGGCAACAGAGCAGTGGGGCACCTTAAAGGGCACTGCTGTGAACTTCACATAAAAGGTGCCATATAAACATCTCATCAGAACTCCCTTATAAGTTATGGTTAGCCCCCCAAAACTCCTATAGCCGCTTGTCTACAACCTCCTTTCTATGGTTCTATGGTATGTACGTTTGTATTCTGATCTTTGTGGGCGTGAGGGGGTCAGTGAGTGTGGAGGGTGTCATACCTTGATGCATGCAGTGGTCATCTGGTCCATTTGGGCACCTTTGTGGCATTTAGATCCTTCTAAATCAGATCTGGTTCCAAACATATAAGTTCCATCCAGGATATCTTGCAAAATGTTTGATTATCACTGTAAGATGTCCATATCTAACCTGCCCTTGAGACCACCCAAAGCCCGCTCATAACAAGCCTCCACCATGCCCATCCTCCACCATGCCCATCTCATGCTCTGAACGTACAAAGGCTGTATTGTAAACCGCTTAGATTTGCCTTCTGGTTTTATACTTGCGGTATATTAAATAAATTGAATTTGAACTTGAAATTGAACTTGAACACCTTGCTAAACGTACAGAAAGATGGTTTTGATTATTGGCACTTGGATGTCCTGGCGATTAGGATGTCCAAGTGCCGATTTAGGATGCTTTTTGGATGTCTATGTTTTTGATTATGAGTCATCTTTTATCATTTAAAAAAATATTTGTATAACTTCCTTTTTTACCAAACTTTTCAAATCATCATTTTGAAACAGTATTATGGGGAAAAGATTTTTCTTCTTTTCTTTCCCACATCCAAATACTGGACTCTATCCAGAGGGGATTAAGGCATAGGCAAACAGGCCTGTGCCTCGGGCCTAAAAATGTAGGGTTTTGTCAGATTGTCTCAGGTTTCAGGAGGCTAGGATTGCCAATTGTCTGGATTTTTTCAAGGGACTACAAATTTGTAAATTATCTGACTCGAAGCCAGAAGGATGGCTAAGTGTGTGGTTATTTTTCAGAGTTTAGCCCATTGCAGCTCTCTAAAGCTCCCCTTTCCAGTGTAAAGGCTACTACTACTATTAATAAAAAGTCCGAGAGCTAGTCTCGACGGACGGCTCTAACGCGGAGCTAGGAGGCCCGCGGGGCCGTTTGTCGGGTAGGGTTTAGTGAAGGGGGGTGGTTAGGTAGGAAAAAATTTTTGAATTGGGAGGATCGAGGCCTTCCCGCTGAGGGATTGGCCTCTGATAGGGTAAAGTCGCGGCCTTAGGGGGTGGGGGGAGGTGCATTTAAGGAGGGCTCTCGGAGGACCTTAACGGTTTCCGGTCCTCCAAGACAACTTTAGCGGGGTCGATCGATCGCGTGTTCCTGCGGCCTACCGCGTGGCGGCGGTTCCAGCTACTTTAGTTCTCGGGGGTGCGCAGTCATTGTAGCATGGCGGTGGCGTGAGTCGGGTCGGGAAATGGCGCGAGTACCCACCTCCGTTTCGGCGGATCCCACTGAGCTGTCCCTGATCGCTGGAGATTCCTTTGTTGAAGAGGACCGGGAGCCGGTGAGTGCTTCTGCTGGGGGGGGGAAGATCGTTGCCTCCTAGGCGCTCACGTTCGGCTGCCCGAACTGCGATAGCGCTGGAGGTTGGAGGGGAGGTGCTGGCTGCTGGAGGCAGCGCGGGGTCGGCCCGCAGGGGCAGTAGCAGGCTGCAGGGAGATCGGGGGAGGAGCCGGGGTGCTTCCCGAGCCGAGGGTAGGCAAGAAGGGCCTTTCCCTCTGACTGCTGCTGGGGCTTTGGGTGAGTCAGATGCTGGGCTTCTTCCTACTAGTGTGCCTGTGGCTGATTGGGCTGGGGTGGGGAGTGTTGATGCTGGGTTGGGGTCTAGCATGCTGGATGGGGTGGCTTCTTCCTTGGAGGGGGGTGCAGTCCTCGGGGGTGGTTCGGTGGAGATCCCAGTGTTGCCCTCTACTTCTGGGACGGGTCATGTGCTGCCTGGAAGCGCGGCCAGCTGGTGGTCGTCGTGGCTGCCGGGTCCTTGGGGGTCTCCTTGGGGTCCTGGTCCCTGGGCTGTAGTTCCGCCTCCATTCCACGGAGCTGTCCCGCCGCCGCCTTGGGGCTCGGGCTTCTCCATCGGGGGTATCCCTCGGGAGCTTGAGGGGAGGGGAGACCAGCGGGTGGGGGTCTGGCCCTCGGGGCTAACTTCTCCTTCTACTGTGCAGGTTGCTGGCCCCTGTCTTGATTTTTTCCCCCAGGCTTCCGCTGATGGACAAGGGTGTGTCGCTGGGACTTCCGCAGCTGGAGTGTATGCCGAGGGACTGGAAGCTGCCCCGCGGACTTGAGTCGAGGAGCCCGCACAGGCGGCACGTCGGAGTCCTGCTACGGTGGTTGCTGCAGAGGGCACCACTCCTGAAGCGGCAGGCAGAGGAGGCAGATCAGCTGGAAACCGGAACACGGGTAACATGGCCTTAGAGGCTGGGGTTGTTGGTAAGGGGAGGAGGAGGAAGAGTAAGGGAAAAGGTAGGAAAGGCCAACGGAGTAGGGATTCTTCTACGTCCTCTTCGTCTTCTTTAACCTCTTCTTCCTCTTCGACGTCGTCTTCCTCTTCAGGGTCACCTCGGCGGG
Source organism: Geotrypetes seraphini (assembly GCF_902459505.1). NCBI lineage: Eukaryota > Metazoa > Chordata > Amphibia > Gymnophiona > Dermophiidae > Geotrypetes > Geotrypetes seraphini. The sequence goes on along the minus strand of NC_047088.1, from coordinate 102,613,916 downwards.
GGACGGGAGAGAGCTCAGTACAGGAAGGGGTTGATCGGGGGCCCCCAGCTCTAGTGGCGCTGTCGGAGCTGTGGGAGAAGGTTCCGCGATCTCTTCGCCGCAAGATTCGGAAGCGTTCGTGTGTTGACATTTTTTGGCTTTTGGAGGGCCGAGTGCGGGGTCGGAAGAAGAAGAGTAAGAAGGAGGGGGAGAAGCTTAAAGTGGGTATGTGTCCCGTAATGTTGTGAACTGGGCGCGGGCGTTTTTGCGTTTAGCCAGTGTTTGGGGACGAGAGCGCCCCCAGGACTACGGCCTGTTGTTGGCATACGCGGATTCCATTCTCGATGGTTATCAGCGGTTCGGTGGTTGGGCCTGGCTCAACTACGATGAAACATTCCGTGACAAGATGGAGGAGAACCGGTACATGTCTTGGGGTACGCAGGACATTAATCTGTGGCTCACCCATATGGCGAAACCTGGTGGGTCCGGCCCTAGTGTTGCGGGTAAGACTGGGCTTCCGGTCGCCGGGGGGGTTCATTCATTTCGTCCCCCGGGGGGCCCGGAGGCTGGGGGGGTCCTGGTCTCTGCTGGCAGTTCAACAAGTCCTCATGTTCCTTTACGGACTGTCGCTTCCGTCATGCCTGCTCCTTGTGTGGACAGGGCCACTCGGCTCTCAAGTGCCCCAAGAAGGGAGTTGGAGCGCCCCCTGCCCCAGTCAAGTGAGGTCAGGGTGCCGGGGTTGCCCACTCCGGTCCGGGTGGGTGCCATGAGGCCTTGGTTGGACCTTTACGGGGATAGGAGGTTGGCTGCGATTCTGACGGGTGGATTTAGCGACGGTTTTATCATTCCTTGTTCACTTCCCTCGGCTACTGTGCAGGCTTCCAACGCTTCCTCGGTTTCTTAGTTGCGGGTGGAGGTGCGGCGTAAATTGCATGAGGAACTTGCGCAAGCGAGGGTTGCGGGTCCTTTTCTGGAACGTCCGTTCCCGGTGATGGTGTTGTCCCTTCTGGCGATCATTCCTAAGAAGGAGCCAGAAAAATTTCGCCTGATTCATAACCTGTCTAGGCCTGTAGTTCGCTCTGTGAATGACGGTATTCCTCGCGATCTCTGTTCTGTCCGCTATGCTTCCTTCGACAGTGCTTTGCGTCTGGTGCGAATGCGGGATGTGGGGTTTTATTGGCCAAAGTGGACATCGAGTCAGCCTTTCGGTTGTTGCCAGTTCATCCTTCTTCCTATCCGTTGCTGGGCTTTCGGTTTGAGGGTGCCTTTTATTTTGACTGCTGTCTGCCAATGGGTTGTTCCATCTCCTGCGCATTTTTTGAGTTGTTCAGCTCTTTTCTACACTGGGTTACAGTCCGACGTGCGAGGAGGGACTCAGTCGTTCACTATCTAGATGATTTTCTGTTTGTCGGGCGGGCGGGCTCTGGCGATTGCGGTCTGCTAAAATCTACCTTCGAAGCGATGGCTGCCGAATTCGGGGTGCCGTTGTTCGCTAATAAATCGGAAGGGCCCACTTCTTGCCTCACCTTCTTGGGGATCGAGATTGACTCGGTTGCAATGGTGACTCGGCTGCCACAGGGTAAGGTGAGTCAGTTGTTAGCCTTGATTTCTCTGGTTCGGGGTGCCCATAAATCTACACTGCGGGTCGTGCAGTCTTTGTTGGGGTCCCTTAACTTCGCCTGTCGGGTTCTGCCTATGGGTCGGACTTTTTCACGTCGTTTAGCGGTGGCGACGTCCGGCGTTCGGGATCGACGACACTTTGTCCGGATTACTGCAGGGATTCGGGCGGATTTGCATATGTGGTCTCTCTTCTTGGCCCAATTCAATGGGTCGCTTCCCATTCAGTTCCCCGATACCTCTAACTTGGATCTAGAGCTGCAATCGGACCAGGCTGGGGGCGTAGGTTTCGGCATCTATTGTCAAGGGGACTGGTGCGCGGCGGCATGGCCTGAGAGTTGGTGGCGGGCAAGTATTACTCGCAATGTGACCCTGCTGGAGCTTTTCCCCTTGCTAGTCACATGTGAGTTGTGGCCTGAGAAGTTGCAGAACCGGCGAGTCGTTTTCTGGTGCAACAACATGGGGTTGGTCGAGGTAGTGAACAGGCAGGCTGCAAAGTGTTTGCAGGTAAATGTGGTAATGCGGGAACTGGTCTTGCGCTGTTTGCGCTTTAATTTGTATATTCGGGCTCGGCACGTCCCTGGGGTTCAGAACAGGCTTACTGATGCGCTTTCTCGTTTTCAATTCTTGCAGTTTCGCCAGCTGGTGCCTTCGGTGAAGAAGGAGGGGTCGTCGATGCCAGAACATTTATGGGGCCTGTTGGTGAGCAGATCTGGAGCATGTTGCAGCGATCGGTAGCGCCTGCCACTTGGACCCAGTACAATCGGGGCTTCGTGACGGTATTTCAATTTCTGCAATCGCGGGGCTGGGTCCCTGGTCCTGTCCCGGAGGTCTTGTTAGCTGACTTCTTAGCGGGTTCTCAGTTGGAGGGTTATTCCCGTAGTGCGGCGGCAGGTCACCTGGCCGGCTTTGCTTTCTTTTGCAGGGCCTTCGAGTGGTCCTGCCCGGTGTTGGGATTTCTCCCTCGCAGGATGTTGGCGGCCTGGGGTCGGGTGGCTCCACGGTTGCTGGATGGTCAGTTGCCAATCACGCATGCGTTGTTATCTCATCTCATCGGGGTGGTGCCTGTTGTGGCGAGTTCTAGCTTCGAAGCATGTTTGTTTAGGGTGGCTTTTTCATTGGCGTTCTTTGGGGCGCTGCGAGTGGGTGAGCTGCTTGTTCACCCGGCAGACACCCTGGGTTTGCGTGGTCTCCTGTGCAGTCAGGTGCGCGTGGCCGGGGATACGGTGCGTTTGTTCATTGCCAGGTCTAAGTCGGATCAGTTGGGCAGGGGGCGCACATTGGTCCTAAGCTGAGTGACGGGCTGTGCTTCATGCCCGGTCCAGTTGCTGGAAGCCTATATGGCGATCCGACCTAGCACAGACGTGGCGTTGCTGCTGCATGCGGATAGCATCCGTCTCACTCGTTACCAATTCCTGGTGGTTTTGTGTCGGGCTCTGGGTCAGTGCGGTGCTGAGCCGGCGCGTTTCGGCATGCACTCTTTTCGCATTGGGGCTGCTACTAGTGCATTTGAGGCTGGGGTACCTGCTGGGGCCATTCAAAGGTTGGATAGATGGTTGTCTGGGGCCTATCGCGGCTACATTCGTCCGACTGCTTCCATATCGGGGTATTCTCAGCCTGGTGGATTGGGTTAGTGGGTGCTGCTGTGCTGGTCGGGGAGGCTGGGGCGGTTTGGGGGTGGTTGAGTACTGGGTAGGAGCGTTTGCCTTTCAGGGGTATGGGCGGGTTCACTGCATGGTTTCTGTCACTAACTTTTTGGGTTCTGGGGGACGTTGGCTTGACTGCTGAGTTTTGCATTTCAGGTGCTGCACAACGTGTCCTGTCAGTATGGATCATTGGGCACTCCTTTGTCCATTGGGCCGGGGAGCGCGCAGTGGTACGACTGGGCGGTCAGCACTTGGGTCTCCGTCCTCGCAGAGTCTACATCTCTTGGTCGGGTCAGCGGGGCATGCGTTAGCACCAGCTGCTCCCCCTTCTGGAGGATCTGCGGCAGCGTGCTCGGCGTCCTGATCTATTGCTTTTTCACCTCGGAGGCAACGATGTCGATTCGCTTAGCGGAAAACATTCAATTGATATGGTTATTGGTGACCTGGGGGTAATTCAGTGTTGGTTTCCGGGTGCCTGGCTTTTCTGGTCCGACATTATTCCGCGGCCGAAGCGGTTGGTGTCTCGTAGATGGACCAGGGGGCTTACTAGAGTGAATAGGCAGATTGGCCGGTGGGTGGAAGCTTGGGGCGGGGAACAGATTCAGCATTCCTGGGTTGATGTTTTTTGTTAGGGTTTGTTTTACCGGGATCAGGTGCACCTTTCTGACATTGAGTGGGATCTCTTGCTCGATGATTTTGCTACCTGTTGCGAGCGTGCGTTGGACCCTTAGCCGCAGCTCTGTTCATTGCGGGTGCCTGTAATGGTTTACAGGCTTGTGGCGGTATCCCGAGCTACTGGCGGCTGGTCTCATCATGGGGATGAGCGGTGGGCCGGTTGGGAGCCGTGCCTGGTTGGTCGGATGACCTTGGACAATGGGGCATGTGGGGACATGCCACCCCTCAGACCCTTGCTTAGATGGCAGGGTCGGGGGCCATTTACATCTGAGTCAGTAGCTCAGGATCTGGGTCGCAATGGTGATACCATTGTGAAGGTTTTAATGGATAAACTGTTATTTAAGGTTGTTTGTAATGTTATTTATAATATGTAAAATGTTATTCAAATATGTTAATTTTTCAATAAACAGGGCTGCGGCCAGGTTTCTCCACGCAGGTTTACGTGTCTTCTTGGGGTTTTGTTTAAGGGTTTGATGGGCAGGAAGATGTTAGCATTAAGAAAGCGGGCCACTCCAGCTACCGCTGTTATTACAAAATACTATTACAGAATTACAGAAGGAATCGTGCTTAGCAGGTAGAGGAATTACAAAGGCTGTGGTAGGATCCAGCCAATGGAAAGATTTATAATTACAGGAAGGGCTGTGGGAGAAGCTGAGCTCTGTACCAGAGAATGACGTGAGACAAATTCCCCATCCTTGGCTTGTCCCCATGGGCTCTGTCCTTGCCCCATCTCTGCAGGGTTCCATCTCCATCCCCTTGATTACTGTCCCCCTCCCTGCAGATTCTGTCCTCATTTGCATAAGCCTCTTATACTTATGATGAATAGTTAAATCTTTTTATTAAAAAATATAAAAAGGGACAATATTCTACACAATTATTTATATACCACGTATAGCCTAAGTAGTTTGCAGTCAGGTATGCAAGTATTTTTCCCTCTCTGTCCCGGTGGGCTTACACACTACCTAATGTACCTGGGGCAGTGGGAATTAAATGACTTGCCCAGGTTCACAAGGAGCAGTGTGGGATTTGAACACACAACCTCAGGATGCTGAGGCTGTAGCTCTAATCACTGCACTACAGCCTTCCATTTCGATCTGGATTTGGTACAACCTTCCCTAAGATTCAGTTGCCTATGTTTCTATATCATCTAGGAAGATAACTGGATTGTCTTTCAGAGATGAATGTAGAAGAGAACCTAAACTATGTAGTGGACGAATAATAAATAAGTTTGAAAATAAGTTGTCTATTAAATATTGATAATGTTCCTTGATGCCAGCAACAATGGATGAATCTGTTGCAGTAACAGTAAGATAATTCAGCAGCTGGGCACATGATAGAAAGATGTTTCAGATAGTAGAAAACTGATCAGCAGACAAGATTCTAGAGAATCACATGGTGACAGAATTTGTCACCTTCCCCATCCCTGCGGATAACCACAGGAAACCATCCCATGTCATTCTTTAGTGTCGATTATCTTAACCTCGGTCCTTCTATACCAGCATTCTTCAATGCAAGGCTTGAGGGTCAATGGTTGTGCCCATTCATACTCTGATTCTTCCCTCTCTCCTTACAGAATGACATGGGGATGGTTTCCCATGGTTATCCACAGGGACAGTGAAAAATTCTGTCAGCGTGTCATTCTCTACCTAGTTGCCACATCAAAGGCAGACAAGGCACAAATGATGTCATTTAACTGTAGTTCGTTAAAATCCAAAGCAGCCTCTGCAAGGTTTTTTTTAAATCACTGAATTCAGTTGCCAAGTGTCTAAGATGAGATAAGTTTTTATATATTGACTAGTATTATAGCCCGTTACATTAACGGGTGCTAGAATATATGTGTGTGTCTGTCTTTATTTCTTTCTCTCTCTCTCTCTCTCCTTAACCGCTTTCTGTATTTGTCTTTCTTTCTGTCTTTCTTTTTCCTTGGCTGTCCACCACCACCCCTTGCATGCTCCCCCTGTCCATTCTCCCTTCCTTTTACCTTCCCTGTGTCCACCACCACCCCTTCACTGCTCCCCTTATCCAGCAGCAGCCCTTCTCCTTTTTTTTATCTCCCCCCTGTCCATCAGCATTTCTTTCCTGTCCCTCAGTCCAGCAGTAGGCCTCCCTTCCTTTTTCTTCACCCCTTCTCTTCCCCTGTCCATCAGCACCTCTTTCCTGTCCCCCTGTCCAGCAGTAGGCTTCCCTTCCTTTTTCTTCCCCCCCATCTCTTCCCCTGTCCATCAGCACCTCTTTCCTGTCCCCCTGTCCAGCAGTAGGCCTCCCTTTCTTTTTCTTCCCCCCCGTCTCTTCCCCTGTCCAGCAGTAGGCTTCCCTTCCTTTTTCTTTCCCCCCGTCTCTTCCCCTGTCCATCAGCACCTCTTTCCTGTCCCCCTGTCCAGCAGTAGGCCTCCCTTCCTTTTTCTTCCCCCCTTGCCCAGGCCTCCCTTCCTTTAACTCCCCCCCCCCGTCTGTTCCCCTGTCCAGCAGCACCCCTTACCTCATGTCTGGCCTCCCGACAGCCGCTGTGGCCTGCAGCTGCCAAGGCAGACAGTCTCCACCTGCATTGCCCCGCCGCACCACTCACTGGCCCGTCGCTCTCCACCAGCGATCTGAGCAGTGACGAAGGCGACGGTGGATTAGCTGCTTGAGGAGGAGACTGCCGGGGAATGGAGAACAGGTTTAGGGCTGTCAGGGGGGAGGGAAGAGGGAGTGAGCCCGGCTGAGACTGGCAGGAAGAGGAAGGCGGGGCAGGTGAGGCTATCGGGCAAGGGAGAGAGGGGATGGCAGCTGTGAGGCTGGGCAGTCAATGGAGATGGGGGGGTCATGGTTGAGACTGGCAGGCAATGGAAGTAGAAAACAGATGCTGCGGCCGACATCTGCCTCGGGGGAAAGAGAGACAGAGATTCGTGCGCATGCGCACTCCTACCTCCGGTGCCCTACAGTGCACGGAAAAAGGAACACGCAGGAGGGAGTGCGCATGCTCCGCTTAGGCTTTTATTATATTAGACTAGTCTTATAACCCGTTACATTAACGGGTGCTAGAATATATGTGTGTTTGTCTGTCTTTAATTCTTTCTCTCTCTCTGTCTCTCCTTTGCGCTTTCTGTCTTTCTTTTTCCTTGGTTGTCAACCACCACCCCTTGCCTGCTCCCCCTGTCCATTCTCCCGTCCTTTTACCTATCCTGTCCTGCAGTAGACCTCCCTTCCTTTTCCCCCCTGCTCTGGAGCACTGGGACACTGAATGGTACATCGAGTATAAATCCTATATGATGGATGCATTGTAAATACTTGAAACTTGATTTCTCATTCCCTGCAGCTCTCCCCTGTCTGTCCAGCCTAGTCTCTCTATTTTCTTTCCTTCACCTATTCCCTTCCTTCTACCTTGCAGATCCGGCATCTCTCTATACCTCTTTCTTCCTCTCCCTAGCCCACAGTTGTCAGTTTGGGACTTTTCCTCTGAAATATCCTGACCACATGACAACAGGAAGTTGTGACAAAGTTAAAGTCCCCATGGCAAGCTAGAAGCAGTTTGATTTAATTGCCGCTGGTGAATATAGCAAGTTTGGAAGGCTGTGTGGGGTGGGGTGAAGGGAGGGCGGGCAGAGTGAAGAAGCAAGACTTGCCCGAGTTGAGCTGCGGCCCCCTCCGCTGCCTCTCACCGAGCCTACATGACCAGATTCGGTGTGCGCAGTCGGGGGGGGGGGGGGGGGCTCCAGCCCTGCAAACACAGAAAAAGTTCAACATCCCTGTTGGTGGCGGAAATGCGGCTCCGGAACGAAGGCGAGTCGCGAGTTTAGTCCCTTGCTGGCCCCTTCCCGTGGTCCCAACAAACGTCCTTACTCCAGCAGGGGCTGCAGCACTGTAAACACGCTGCTTCGCGGCCTGCTACTGGCCTGATTTGCTCTGCCCGTGTCAGGCAGAGCAAATCAGGGCAGTAGCAGGCCGCGAAGCAGCGTGTTTACAGTGCTGCAGCCCCTGCTGGAGTAAGGACGTTTGTCGGGAACTGTCACGCCGCTGGAGCCGGGAGGCGACGGAGAGGGCAGGGGGTGCTAGCGGCCGGCAGCCGCCGCTCTGAGGCCAGGCCGTAAGCCACGCATGCGAACTTCCTAGCTATAGCTCACAGAAAACGGACCCACGCATAGGAAGTGCGCATGCGCGGCTTACCGTTTTATTATATTAGATACTTATCTCTAGTTTTAAAGAATGACATGGGGACAAAGTTTGTCCCTGTCCCCACCCAGTCACTGAGGGCTGTGCCCCCATCCCTGTAGGCTTTGTCTCCATCCCTGCAGTTAAGCAAGGGTATCTGTCTCTGTGTCATTCTCTACAAGTCAGTACAGGCTGGAGAGAATCAGAAGAATCAGTGAAACCAGTGAGTGGTGGTGAAGGGGGGAGGGATAGAAATTGTAGCAAAGGTGTAGAACTGAAGAAAATAATAAAGTGTGTGAAGAGTCTGCTGTCAGCTAAGAAACAGGACTGACAGCAAATGCCAGAATTTTAAATGATGGTGGGGAAGGTGGCTCTGCCTGAATGAGCACATGAGCAACAGGACATCACTAGAAAAGAGAACTAGAAAGTGCATGCACCTCATACTTGTGTATGTTTGTGTGTCTGGTGAGGACAGGCTCATATAATAAAGTTCAATGAAGATAAATTTTCAGCCTAGGAAATTTTCCCTGTTAACTATTAAATTACTTAAACAAATTCCTTTGAACACTGTCATATTATGGCCTCCACTCTGCCTGTATTCTGTAGGAAGCATCAAACAAGTTAAAATATTTTATTTTGTTTATACATGAGTGGCTTTTATGTATGCCTCCGGGATAGCAGGTTTGATTTGATTTTCATTTATTGTCTATATACCACCCATTACAATAAGTATACGAGTAGTCTACATTTAGTTGCATCTTATGTGCCCTTTCATTCTTTATGATTTCAATCTAAGCATTTGATGGAAGTGCCTTCACTTTGGTATATCCATAAGATGTCAGTTCGCGCATGCTGTAAAGAGAGATGTGGGGAAAAAAGTATAATAGCCCAAACTCCTCTGCCTACCTGTTACTATAGATTAGGGTTACCAGATTTTACGATTGTAAAATACAGACCCGCCCAATTCTACCCACCCCTACCCATCATGTCCTGTTCTGCCCCAGCCCCAGCCCTGCCTCCAACCTCTTCTTATGCATGGAGCCACAAAGTGCCGGGTTTTGAAAAGCCATCTGGATGCCTGGACAGACCTCTAAAAAGAGAACATATCCGGGTAAATCCGAACGACTGGTAAACCTACTATAGTTTCAAGTTTATTATAAATTTGATTAATCGCTTATTCAAAATTCTAAGCGATGAACATATCAGTAAAATTACAAAACTAAGAGGGCAACAAAACAAACAAAAAACTAGACCTTACAAAAACATATTGAAGACTAACTTTACAAACATATTAAAACATAAGAAAAGGATGGGAAAAGAAATACAAATTGTTGATAGGAGAGAAGACAATTATGGTAAAAAACAGTAGGAAGGGAAAGAACAATAAATCTAGTCAAGCTTTCTAATTATCAAATGCATCCTTAAAAAAAAAGCTTTTTAGTTTGCTCTTAAATTTATCCAAATTGCTTTCTTCCCTTAAGTAAATAGGGAGGGAATTCCAAGTTTGAGGGGCTGTGACAGAAAAGATGAAATGTCGTCATGTGTTAATAATTTTAAGTGAGGGAATAACTAGTAAATGTTGATCATTGGACCTCAGTAGTCTAGTTGAGGTATAGGGAATCAATCATTTATAAATGAAAGACGGAGTTTTGTAAAGCAAAGATTTGAAAGTAAGCAAATTTAATTTATACATTATACGGTACGCGACTAGGAGCCAGTGCGCTTTCTTAAGAAGGGGAGTCACGTGATCAAATTTCTTAGCTTTCATTATGAGTTTGATTGAAACATTTTGGATGATCTGTAAACGTCTGATTTCATTTTGGGCTATTCCCTTGAATAGGGCATTACAATAATCGATTTTTGAAATAACTAAGGAGTGAATTAATATGTTAAAGAGACTTTGGACATAGGAATTTTGAAACTGAACGGATTTGACGAAGTCTGTAGAAAGTTGATTTAACAATGTTACTAATGTGATCATGATAGGTTAGTTTATTATTGAAAGTAACCCCTAAGATCTTAATGCTATTCAATTGTAAAGTGGTACCCTTAATAGTTGGCCCAGGCACCTCAAGCCCCACCTGTGGGTGGGGTTTGAGATGCCTGGACCAATCAGGCCCTAAGGCCAGCCATTCGGAGATGGCTGGCCTGTCAGACGGACGGGCTCGGCACCCGTCCGTCCAACCAACATTTTTTAAGGTACAGGGAAGGGGGGTGGGGGGGTCCTGGGATCCTTCCTGCCTGTATTTTAGTAGGGGGTGGGGGATAGAGGGTGTCGCTGGCTAGGAGGGCTTGGGTTCCCTCTTGCCCCAAACCTAATCGGGGAGTCAGGTTGCCGCAGGGGCAAGAGGGCTTGGGCTCCCTCTTGCCCCGAACGTAGTTGGGGAGTCAGGGTGCCGCGGGCCAGGAGGGCTTGGGCTCCCTCCTGCCCGGATCGTTGTGGGGGGACGGGGGGATTCTGTAACCGGTGTTGTTTTTGACAGACACCGGTTACAGAATTCAGCTTTTAGGTGAAGGACTGGATCCTCCTTTGTCTAAAAGCTCTTGTTTTGGGTGTTTGGGAGTTAGGCTTTTTTTTAGGTTGATTATATGGTGCAAATTTAGACGTAGTGGTGGCCTGGGCATTTAAACAGCTGAACGTAGAGGCAGGCCATTATTTAAAAAACCCTCCTTTTGGACGTTTTTTTGATAATGGATATTTTCCCTGCTTCTACTTTCAACGTTTTAAGACCTTAGGCCAGAAGGGGACTTAGGCGTTTTTTTTGATTATGCCCCTCCAAGTGATAAGCTTGGACAAAAACAGATGCATTCTGGATCCTTTTCCTTCTTATATATTTTGTAATATTCCCAATCAAGCAGTAGATTGGTTAACATATTTTGTAAACTACATCCTGGTAATGGTTAGTTTTCAGATAGCATGGGACATATTGCTCTAACACTATTGCTGAAAAGAATAGATTTAGACCCAGGTATTCTATCTCATTACAGGCCTATCTCTAACATCCCTCTGTTAACAAAGATGATAGAGACTTGCCGAGGTTTACTGCTCTATTCTTTATAATTATATTAGTATTTACCCTTTTTCCTGGAAGGGATCTTTATTTTCTTATTTGTTCTCCCAATTGTGGACTATAAATCAAGTTGAATTTTGTTTGTTTTAATTTAGTGGAATTGATTGATTGTATTATTTCTAATTTTCTTCTCAAAGTCAATTTTTTGTGTGTAATTAATTGATAATTAATAAAGAAAAAAAAGAAAAGAAAAGATGATAGAGACCATTATTTCTAGACAATATTCAAGTTATTTAGATAAGTTCTCAATACTTTTGCCACTTCAACATGGCTTTAAATCTAATTTTAGTACAGAAACTCTGTTACTATCTCTAATTTCCAAGATCCAAAGTTTATTATTGCACAATTGTTTTGCTATTTTGTTGCAGTTTGATCTTACTGCAGCTTTTGATGTTGTTCATCATGAAAAATTAATCCAACTACTTTCAGATATAGGTTTAGATCAAAATGTATTGAGTTGGTTTGTAGGATTTCTAACTTTGCATTCATACAAAGTGAATATTGAAGGTAAAACCTCAGCAATATGGAAGCCTGTCTGTTGTGTTCCACAAGGTTCTCCATTGTCCCTTTTCCTTTTTAACATCGATATGACCACCTTAAAGAAATGTAAGTCCCCTCCAGGGATTCAAGACAAAGTTAGATAACTTCCTGTTGAACCAGAACGTACGCAGGTAAGGCTAGACTCAGTTAGGGCATTGGTCTTTGACCTAAGGGCTGCCGCGGGAGCAGACTGCTGAGCATGATGGACCACTGGTCTGACCCAGCAGTGGCAATTCTTATGTTCTTATGCTTTTGAGACAATATTCACATATGCTGATGACATCTTCATCTTATTAGAAGTAGACCCAATGCTGATCAAGTTTGAATCAAATATTAACTCTTGTATTTCCAGATTACAAGCCTGGGCTACATTTGTTCAAATGAAGCTCAGTGTGGCAAAACAAAATGATTGTGGTTTGGCCTCAAAATTGATCTTTTACCTTCTTTGATAACTTTGAGTTCTGGAGATCTTTTGAAGATAGATTTTTCATCTAGGGTATTGGGTATTTTGGTGGACTCTTTAATTTCTTTTCAAAATCAAGTGAATCATCTTTTAAAAAATGTTCCTTTAGTCTTCAAATGTTACGGGAGGGTGCGTCAGCTATTCTCTAAGCAACATTTTGCGGTATTGGTTCAAGCCATCATTTTGGCTCAGTTAGATTATTGCAATTCTATTTACATTTGCTTTAGTAAAGGAAATAACTGGTTACAATTGATTCAAAATACGGCGACCAAATTGATTTTTGGGGAAAAGGAAATTTGATCATGTATTTCCATTATTGAGAAATCTTCACTGGCTCTCTGTTCATCTTAGAATTCAATTTAAATGCGCTTGTATGATATTCAAAATTATCCATGGTCTATTTTTGCTTATAGTCTCTCTAACATGGAATTCTTTTCAATCTTTTGTTTCAAGGAATTCTCCGAAGTATAAACTTTCATTTCTTTCAGTGAAAGGGATAAAGCTTATTGGTAATACGATTTGGAATGAAATTCCTAGTTATATTAGAACTCTTTCTCTCTCCAGATTTTTCATTAATCAATTAAAACAATGCTATTTCAACAGTTTAGGGGAAAGTAACACTAAGGAGTGTTAATTGTCTTTTGTGTAGTAATTCATACATTAGTAAAACTGATTTCCCTGTTTATTGAAGTCTTATGTAAACCAAGTCGAGCCCCTACTTCAGGAGATGATATGGTATATAAATCTAAAGATTAGATTCTTTTTTAGATGGATACCATCTCTGCTCAGCAGCCCTTTGAAAATCATCCCTTGATTCAGGAAGCCAAAATACTCTCAACGATACCATCCAAGTAGCCACGCATTCGTCTCCAGGATGCGAGCTTCTCTGCCCTGGTCTTAACCCTCAACTGATGGCAGCCATTCAGGGAGTGGCAAGGGGACAGGCTGGAGCACGAAAAGCTCGCTTGTGCACTGCTGGATCCGAGATAATGAGGCAGCCATCCAGCGAGGGAGGGGCAGGAGTGTGGAAAGCTTGCACCTGCCAATACACCACTGGACCACCTGGGTTTAAGGGGGTACAATGGGGGGATTAAAAAAGGTACATGGAAGGATTTAAAAAGGTACGGGGGAGTGTAAAAAATTGTTAGTTGGCTGGGATGGATCCCTCCTGTCCCGACCTACCACTAGACCACCAAGGAGGGTGGGGTGGGTACAGATCCTGGTATATTTGGCTCAGAATATTTTTTTCTTGTACAAAAAAATACGATATGTTGTGAGATGTGTTCTTATTTCTGTACATTGTATTAGATTTATATTTTATCATGTCTGTTTTTATGTACTCCACACAGATTTTGAGATGTGCTGGATATAAATATTTTAAATAATTAAAAGATACCTTAAGCATCTTTACAATATCGGTCACAATCAAAATTGGATAGCTTATAGGTGGTGAAATTGGACTTTGGGTGAACTTCGTGAGTGTCTTATCAGTAAGAAAGACAGAATGAGAAAAATTAGGGAGTCAGGATGGACAGAGTTGTTTTGCCCAAGGACATAAGCTTAATTAGAAGTAGTGGATGATGTGTTATCAGATAGAAAGATGCTTGATTTTTCACGACTGCAACAAACATTTGGTATTGCAAAGTCTCAAATATATAAGTGGTTGCAGTTGAAGCAGGCCATTCAGAAGGGGTTCCCTGATTGGCGTAACTTAAACACTCAGTATAGCTTACTGGGTCTGTGCTTCCAGACAGATTTCCTGGGGCATCAGCCGCCAAGTGGTATAAATTAATATCTGGCTATATGAATAAAAAACCAAAAACTGGTCTTAGAGACATTTGGAGCATTGAGACTAAGCAGCAGATTTCTGCATCTCAATGGTCACGAATTAGGACTTGGAGGATAAGATGTACAGCGTCAGCATCTATGAGGCACACTTGTTTTTTTTTTGTTGCACAGAAATTTTTGGACCCCTGGTAGATTGTTTATTGTTTATTGTTTAATTAGTTTCTTGATTAAACGCTTTATCGATTCTGCAAAGCGTTGTACAAAGCACTAGATAAAATAACATTGCAACAAACAGAATTACCATTAAAACAAACTTTTAAAAAAACGAAAATACAAAATTATTAGACGAACTACAACACGTACTAGGTTAAATAAGGACGCACTAACAAACGATACATGAAGGAAAAAGGGAGGAAATACAATAATTATAGTAAATGAGAGAGACATTAAGGGAAAAAAAACAAAAGGGCAGGACTTAATAGAGAGAAAAGAGGGAGAAAAAAGAGAAAAGAAAAGAAGAAGAGAAAAAAAAAATAAAAAAAATAATGAAATAACAACTTCAATTAAAAGCATCTTTAAAAAGGAAACATTTTAAGCTACTTTTAAACTAGATAGTTCTAAGTCAAATAGATGCTGGCACTGCCATCTTGATATAGGGACATTGGATCATCTGCTTTTCTTTTGTCCCTTGATACTTAAATTTTGGCGATCCATTTGGGATCAAATAAATAGCATACTGGAAGTTCCATTGGCATTGATGTATGATGTTGTGCTGTTTGGTACGTTATTTATTGCCAAGAGTCCAATAACTTCACATAAAAATAGACTGCTTTACATCATGACGGGAGTTGCCATACAACTTATTCTGAAAAATTGGGACAGGTTAAACTATAGTTTTTGGTGGGAATCCTTCTGCCAAACTTATTAATGTGAACATATGAGAGCAATACAATTGAAATTTAAGGATGTTTGGGATCCATTGACAAAATGTTTTAAAGATTAATTTATTGATTTTAGCCCTTTGATTATACGCATCCAGGAGGGGTGGGGGGAGGGGAGATATGTCTTTAAATTATTATTTGATTGTAATTTGTTTGGTCTTGATCATTTGTATTACTTTTGCTTATCTTTATAATATATGAAAGGATGGTGGGGAAGGATATGTATTTATTATATCATTTGATGGAATTATGTGCTGTTTATTTTGTACATTGCTCGATAATATGTTGCACTTGATGTTGATTTTTAAAAATGAATAAAGATATGAAAAAAATTAGTGCAGCTATAAAGATAGTATAAATTAGAAAGATCCTGAAACTATAGAAACACAAATGAAGAATTGTAATTGAAAGAGATAAAACTGTATAAATGTGTATACCTTTGTGCTATAAGGTAGAGCATTTTGGGAAATCTTCCTAAACATTAGCAACTTATACTGATTCACCATTTTGTCCACTGTGTCTGTCATACTGTAATTAGATTGAAAGCTCTTACGAGCAGGGGCCGTCTCTTGCATGTTTAATGTACAACGCTTCATGCATCTGGTAGCACTATAGAAATAATAAATAATAGTAGAATGCTCTCCCCACAGCTGTGCATATTTATACTTTGTAAAGGTAAACTGCAGACTGACTTCTGATTTAGTATCTAGCTGGCATAGGACTAACCAATTAATAAAGAACTCACTTTGTTTAAGAATTGTGCCTTGAACCCATGTTTCTTTATTGTTTTTCCATTTGTGAACCTTTTTTCACATGTAAAACTTTATAAATGTATATCTTGGACACAATGTCCTTAAATCTCACTCTTTTAGGCAGTCCATCCTTGGAATCTCTGGTTTCTATCAGAGGCAATGCAGAGTGAAAATGATTTGCTCAGCATCCCTGGTTCTCTGCCCACTGCTGCAGAACAGCCAAATTACCCAGCTCCAGGAGGGAAACTTTTTGATCATTTCTGTTTTTTAACTTATATTCCAATTAAGGATTCTATATGCAGTCCCTGATACCACCTATTGAAATCAGGACTTCAGGTCCCATAATGTATCAGGATAAGGTTTCAGAAATACAGGACTGACTCCTGGAACTGTGTATCTTAGCAGCTTTCCAGCTCTAACCATTAAGCTTCTCCATTCAAAGTATGTGCTTGCATATCCCCAAGCTCACTCACAAACTATTACTTCTATCATACCCACAGCTAAGTTATGCACTTTTCTCTGCAACTTTCAGCAAGGTGAAATGATGGTAGATTGCCTAGAACCCAATATAGTATTAATCTAGCCTTGGCACCCCCCCCCCCCCACAGCTCTTGATCAAAGCCCCTAGCAGACAACATTTTCGTCCTTCCCCAGCTACAGATATGGGGCCCAATATTCAAAACAATTTAATTAGCCAGGAGAGACCTTTGGCCATTTAAATCACCTGTCTGGGGCTCACCGGGCATTTTAAGCAGCATTTAACTCAGTGGTCTCAAACACGCGGCCCGGGGGCCACATGCGGCCCGCCAGGTACTATTTTGAGGCCCTCAGTATGTTTATCATAATCACAAAAGCAAAATAAAAGTTTCTTGATCCTATGTCTCTAGCTATAAATTACAATATTATTATTAGGACTTAGCCAAAAGGAAAGATTTATAAACTATAAACCTTGTAACCCATTCTGAGCTACTGGGAGGATGGGATAGAAATTGAATTAAATAAAATAAGAGTTTTACCTCATGCAAAATTGTCATTTCTTTTATAAGACATTAACTATTTTTTTTCTGAGGCCCTCCAAGTACCTACAAATCCAAAATGTGGCCCTGCAAAGGGTTTGAGTTTGAGACCACTGATTTAACTGGATAGTACCACTGAAAATTCCTGGTCAGCACCCAAGCTTAAATCAGATATTGTGTGGGTGGTCTACTACTACTATTAATTATTTCTGTAGCACTACTAGATGTACACAGCACAGTACAGAGTCACAAGGAAGACAGTCCCTGCTCAAAAGAGCTTACAATCTAAACAGACAAGCAGGATGTCATAGATACATTTAAACACCAATATCTTTTTACATCTGGAACAAAAAAGACTTGAAATCACTCTGGTATGTAGTTAAGGACGCCTCAGCCCCACCACTCCACCGCTGTAATTTAATTTAGTATTACACCGGGAAGGCTGTGTGGTGCCTCATCATCGGCAGTCCATGAGTATTATTTTTTTAAACAATTTTAGTTTTATAAATTTGTGAATCTTTCTCAATCAAAATATTTGTGCAAATGCTGAATTTAGTAAAAATATAAATAGTGACTTATCTCAGCCGCCTTGGGAGCCAGACCCGACATGTTTCGCACTACTTGAGTGCTGTTTCAAGGGTCTCCCTGCGAGAATAAAAGGAGAAAAAACTAAGTAAAATGGCTCACACTTAGTCTCCCCCCCTCCGAATTTATTATTAAAAATTTATAGTTGAATACTTTACATCCCGAAAGAACTTGATTTTATAAACTAAGCAAAAGGACTCACCGGGGCTGCCGCTGTCATCCGACTCCTGCTATAATTTTTTCATGATGGCGGCGGCGTCTCCCGGCTCCATTTAAATATCAGCTGTGATCTTAATTCAAGCCCTCCTACTTGATGAAGAACCTCCATACTTCAGCCTATCAGAGTACCCCATTCAACTTCGCTATTTAGCCCACGTGGTGTCACAGTAACCAGCTCAAAAATGTAACGTTGTTCCATTTCATTTAGTTTAGTTAAATTTTTCCCACCCTCCATACCCATGATCACATCTATGACACGCCATCTAATGTCTCCACTCGTATGTTTGTATTTAACCCAATGCTCCACCAGTGGGGCCTGCACAATCTTATTTTTTATGCGGGATTTGTGTTCTGTGAGCCTCACCTTGATTTTCCTGTTAGTTCGACCTATATAAACAAGATCACAAGGGCAAACTATTGCATAGATCACATTTATAGAATCACAGTCTGTATCCGATTTTGACATAAGTACCCTAGTTCTATCTGGAACCCTCCACGTGTCCCCTTGAATAAAAAGTGAGAACAGGATACCATAAGGCATGTGGAAAATGCCAATGGTGCCCTTCGGTTATTCAAGGGGACACGTGGAGGGTTCCAGATAGAACTAGGGTACTTATGTCAAAATCGGATACAGACTGTGATTCTATAAATGTGATCTATGCAATAGTTTGCCCTTGTGATCTTGTTTATATAGGTCGAACTAACAGGAAAATCAAGGTGAGGCTCACAGAACACAAATCCCGCATAAATAATAAGATCGTGCAGGCCCCACTGGTGGAGCATTGGGTTAAATACAAACATACGAGTGGAGACATTAGATGGCGTGTCATAGATGTGATCATGGGTATGGAGGGTGGGAAAAATTTAACTAAACTAAATGAAATGGAACAATGTTACATTTTTGAGCTGGATACTGTGACACCACGTGGGCTAAATAGCGAAGTTGAATGGGGTACTCTGATAGGCTGAAGTATGGAGGTTCGTCATCAAGTAGGAGGGCTTGAATTAAGATCACAGCTGATATTTAAATGGAGCCGGGAGACGCCGCCGCCATCATGAAAAAATTATAGCAGGAGTCGGATGACAGCGGCAGCCCCGGTGAGTCCTTTTGCTTAGTTTATAAAATCAAGTTCTTTCGGGATGTAAAGTATTCAACTATAAATTTTTAATAATAAATTCAGAGGGGGGGAGACTAAGTGTGAGCCATTTTACTTAGTTTTTTCTCCTTTTATTCTCGCAGGGAGACCCTTGAAACAGCACTCAAGTAGTGCGAAACATGTCGGGTCTGGCTCCCAAGGCGGCTGAGATAAGTCACTATTTATATTTTTACTAAATTCAGCATTTGCACAAATATTTTGATTGAGAAAGATTCACAAATTTATAAAACTAAAATTGTTTAAAAAAATAATACTCATGGACTGCCGATGATGAGGCACCACACAGCCTTCCCGGTGTAATACTAAATTAAATTACAGCGGTGGAGTGGTGGGGCTGAGGCGTCCTTAACTACATACCAGAGTGATTTCAAGTCTTTTTTGTTCCAGATGTAAAAAGATATTGGTGTTTGATTCAAGTACACTGGACTTAAGTGTTTCTAAAAATAAAGCCAGTGTCATTAATAATAGATACATTTAAGGCAGGGGTGTCAAAGTCCCTCCTCGAATATGCATGAGATCTATTAGCATACAATGAAAGCAGTGCATACAAATAGATCTCATGCATATTCATTGGGGAAGTCCTGAAATCCCGACTGGATTGCAGCCCTCGAGGAGGGACTATGACATCCCTGATTTAAGGGGAATGGTTAATCTGGGGGCAAAGTTGTTACATAGCTAGTTAAATGCAATTCCATGCTATGCAAGATATTTGTGTAGTTACAGTTGCAAGCAGCAGAAAAACCATTTAGGATGTATGTGTGTATACTTATGAAGTAGTGCCATGTACTTACTCATTTGCTACCTAATCACATCTTAACATTTTAGACATCCCAAATGAATTGCATTGAAAAATCTACTGGAGTTTTTCAAGGACAAAATCATATTTTAATTTCATGTGCTGCTTTTGACACCATCGACCACTCTCTTCTGATCAACAGACTTAAAGAATGCGGTATTTCAGGACAAGCTCTCTTATGGTTTATATCCTTCTTTAATGAACGTTACAATACAGTACATATAAACAATACTTTCTCCGCAGCCACAACTCACTCCTATGGTGTCCCTCAAGGTTCTATTCTATCCCCACTTCTATTTAATATTTTCTTATCTCCTCTTCTCACATTAGCTCAATCCATCGGATTTACTATTTTTGCTTATGCCGATGACATACAACTCCTTCACCCAATCAATACTTCAAACACTTCCGACATCAAAGACATTAATAACAAACTGAACATTATATATGACTGGTTATACACAAACAAGCTTTCCCTCAATCTGGACAAATCCCGAAGTCTTTTACTTCCTATCAAATCCGCAGAATTTCTACTGGACGACATCTCTATTAAATCTATACCGATCCAAATGGACACAAAGATTAAACTTTTAGGAGTAATCATTGATAGAGACCTTACCTTTCACGATCACATAAGTTCAGTGCTTAAAATTTGTTTTTATAAATTACGCATCATCCGATCTCTTTCTTCCATCCTTGAAACTAATTCAATCACTATCCTGATACATTCATTAGTAATTTCCCATCTTGATTACTGTAACTCTCTTCTAAATGGCCTTCCCCAAAAAGAAATTCGTCGTTTACAACTAATACAAAATACAGCAATAAAACTTATCCATAAAGTAGGCAGATTCGACCATGTTACCCCTCTTCTAAAAGAAGCACACTGGCTCCCTATTTCTCACCGCATCACCTTTAAAATTATCATACTATCTTTCAAAATAAAGCACTCTCATTTGCCACTATTCCTTGACAAACTTCTCATTCCCTACAGCTCTTCACGCACTCTAAGATCAACTGATCAAAAACTTCTATTTATCCCCACTATCAAAGACTTCTACAATACACGTAGAGTAAATTTCGCAGTAACTGCCCCTACCCTCTGGAATTCCCTGCCACAGCAACTCCGCGACGAATCACGACTTGACAAATTTAAAACAGATTTAAAAACGTTTTTATTTCGCGATGCCTTCTCATTCACTTAGAGCCATCTTCTCTAATTGCCAAAAATAACCGCTTTCTTTAAAGCGCCCCCTTCCATTATGTTTTATCCATACCCTACTATCTCCAATTTCTTCTCAAATATGTAACTTCACCCTCCCTTCCCTTTTATCCTCATCATCTAGTTCGTCTTGTGATGTTATATGTATATACACAATGCCTCTTTTTTAGTCTTGTATAATTTCTCTTTTTTTTAAACATATTGTTAACCAGCCAGATATTAACTTGATGGTTGGTATATCAAAACTAATAAAACTTGAAACTTGAAACATGTGACATTGCTAAAAAACAACTCCCCAAACACTGCTGTTAAATTCATACCTGTCTCAGTTTCTTCATTTGGGATTTCTGTTGACAGATTTCCTGAAGTCATTTCCTGATTTTCTGAACCTTCAAAGTAAAAACAGAGGATGCTGAGATAGTGACAATAGGTGACTAGGATGAAAAATGAACAGAAGACATCCTGAACAGAAGACAGAAGAACAGTTACTAGGGTTAGACTGTTTATATTTCTTTACCTTACAAAGTTAATGGTCAACAGACACATTTAACAATAACTTTTTATTGGCCTAGTTAATAAATTTGTGACTTGCTTTTGAAAACATTTATGACTTACTTTTTAAAATCAAAAGTATTAAATTGGTCCAATGAAAAGATATTATCTAAAACCATGGTCCTTGCTGATTTTCAGCATTTAACCAGCTAAGATAACCGCCTAAATAGGACTGCATAAAATGCAGTCCTGTCTTTATATGGTTTTTCTTAATTAAGTGCTGAAAATTGCACTTCAAGTTTCAAGTTTATTGATTTTTGATATCCCGATCATAAAACAAATATCTGACCGGTTAACAATTTAAAAAATAGAATTTCAAATAAGAAAGTAAGAACAAGTTATTGGTGTGTTGGAAAGAGTAACGAAAACATATTAGACATATACTGACAAACATGACCGTGAGGTAAATTTGGAAGGAGGGAAAAAGTTACATAATATTAGAGGAAATGAGATAGAGGGAAGGGATAGAACATGAAGGACAAGGGTGCAAGGTTTAGATGATATGCGCTGCAATGAAAGAGATCTTTTGAGAAAAGAATGAGTAAGTGAGCGGATATAAAAGATTAAGATTTATTAAAGGCATCCTTGAATAGAAAAGTTTTAAGATTAGTTTTAAATTTAGGTAAATGAATTTCATCCCGAAGAAATTGGGGGAGAGAATTCCATAATGTAGGGGCTGTTATAGCAAAATTTGTTTTCCTTGTATAGTAAGATTCTTTTAAGGAGGGAATGAAAAGGAGTTTTTGGTCTGTAGATCGTAAGGTACGTGGAGAACTTTGGGGTATTAGTAATTTGTCCAAAAATAGGGGCAGATGTGAAAGTTTGATTTTAAAAGATAGCAGTAAAATTTTATAAGTTATGCGGTGTGTAACCGGGAGCCAATGAGCCTCCTTAAGGAGCGGGGTGACGTGTTCAAATTTACCTGATTGGTAAATGAGTTTGATTGCGGTATTTTGTATAATCTGCAGACGGCGAATTTCTTTTTGGGGTAGTCCATTTAATAATGAATTGCAGTAGTCTAGGTGAGAGATAACTAATGAATGAATGAGAATAGTGATCGAATCGGTATTTAGGGTGGAAGTAAGTGAACGAATGATACGAAGTTTAAAGAAACAAGTTTTTACAACTGTACTTATGTGATCATGGAAAGTGAGATCTCTATCTAGAGTAACCCCCAGTAATTTTATTTTAGTGCCCATAAGTAAGGGTATGGATTTGATGTAGATTGTTCCTGGTAATGTTTCGGATTGTTTAATGGGAAAGAGTAAGCCACAAGATTTTGCTATATTAAGTGAAAGTTTATTAGAAAATAACCAATCACTTAAGATATCTAATTTAGTGTTAAGATCATTAATATCCGAAGAGTTTGAAGTATTGATGGGATAAATCAGCTGAATATCATCAGCGTAGGCGAAAATTGAAAATCCTAGCGATTGTGCCAAAGACAGAAGAGGGGATAGGAAAATGTTAAATAGAAGTGGGGATAGGATAGAGCCCTGAGGAACTCCAAAAGATTGAGTTATTGGAGTAGACGTTAGGTTATTTATATGGACTTTAAAGTTGCGTTGATGGAAGTAAGATATAAACCAGTTAAGAGCGGAACCTGTGATGTTGCAGTCAGCTAATCTAGATAGGAGTAAAGAGTGGTCAATGGTGTCAAAAGCTGCAGATAAGTCAAGAGAAATTAGTATAACTTAAATGGCTAAGTTTTTTCTGGCTGCACACACCTGGATATTCAGTGCTGTAGCCCAGACATGGCTCAACATTGATTATCCAGTAATAAAGTTTGTGCTGGTCAACAAAATGCAGATCCCCGCCAGCGGTTCATAGTCAGTGGCATGCTGCTGTTGGGGGAAAGGGGGGGTTGGGGGGTTAGAACCCTCCATTATAGAGAAAATGGAACTTTTTCTGATTTTTTTCAGGAAAAGTTCCGTTATCTCTATAATGTGGGGGGTTGCACCCCCAGAGCCCCCACACCAGTAGCGCGAACACTATGCAGTAAAGTGGGGGGTTCCCCCCCACGCCCCCCTCGGAGCTTTTTAAAAATTAGTTTTTCCGCAGCTCGCTTCTTTCTTGCGCCGAATTGTCAGCGCTAGATTGTCAGCGCGCTGGTGTCTGGTGCACGATTAACCCGTCACCCCGCCAGCTGACTATCAGGCCTATGAATTCTTCCTTCCTAACTCCACCTAAGACCATAGCCTTTGTCCTCCTCCCAGGTGAAGAAGCTGACTTCTCTATTCTTTCCCCTATTCAAAAACTGGTTATTTGTTCTTCAGTCTTCAGCTTTTGCAAGTCCACCTTCCATAGTTGGCAGTGTCCTTGTTGAAGTGGACTTGCTATTTTGAGTTTTCTCCAGCACTGTACACGTTTTTTACTTTCGCTTTTGCCCTGCACCGCATAGGAGCTCACACAACTTGCTGAGTTGTTCACCACACTGCTGTTTCCAGTTGTTATCCATAAGGTTTCCTTGTATATGATACGCTTTTGGACCCCTGAGGGAAGGAGTGTTTCTTCGAAACATGGACTGTGTCGGGTCCCGGTTCACCAACCTTTCTGGATGCAAACTGTTTTATGATTATATTTATGTTTGTTCATTAAAGACTTGGCGTCTTGTACACCATTCCTGCAGTTTCTCTGTTTGTTCTTCGTATCAATATTTTTACTGCAGTTTTGTTGGATTCTTTGCTTGTGTTTGCCTCTTTTGTTCAACTCTATTTAAGGACAGTTCTTGCTGCTGGTCTAATTCTATGATGTTAGCTGGGGGGGGGGGGTGTCTAAGCAACTAAATCATCTCCTTTTGAAAAAGCTGGACTGAAATGATAAGATAATAATAGCAATAATAACTTTATTCTTCTATACCGCCACAGTCAAATGACTTCTAGGCGGTTCACGTTGAAGAAGGCTGGACAATCAGCGAATTACAGAATGCAAGAAGAGTGGGTATAACTTATTACATAAGAAATAGATACAACTTATTACATAAGAAATAGATAAAAGGAAAATATGAATCTTAAGTATGTGGTATAGATCTCATGTATGCAACCCAAGGAATAAAGCTGATCAATCTGCACAATTTAGAATAGAGCTGGACAATGAGACAAATTAAAGAATGAAGTGAATTACAGAATAAAGCGAGTTTCAGAATAAGGCGGATTACAGGATAAAGCGAATTACTGGATAAGCGAATTACAGAATAAAACTGACACTAATGTGCAGGAGGTGAGTCTTTTTCAAATGAAGGAAACGTCTGGAAGGAAAGGGCATACTTTACAGAAAGGGTGGTAGATTCATGGAATAGTCTCCTAGTACAGGTAGTGGAGTCAAAGACTGTGTCTGAATTCAAGAAAGCATGGGATAGGCATGTGGGATCTCTTAGGGATAGTGGATGCTGTGAATGGACAGAACGGATGGGCCATTTGGCCTTTCTCTGCTCTCATGTTTCCTAAATGTGGGCTGGTCTAGGGATGAGGCCAGGGCAGACAAATCAAATTAGGCATTCAGAGGGCAAATCTATAAATGAAGACTTTATTTAGGTGCCTGGAGTGTGCCTGAGAGGAGCTTATTTTGTAAAGGAAAATGGTGCTGTAGGTGGGAAGGGAAGTTACAAGATAAAATATTGTAACTGTTAGCAATGATGAGTACAGAATTTGATACTGTGATGATTTGTTTTTAATACTCTTGAGGAAGAATTCTATGAATCTTTGGTCTTTGTTTGATCATAGTGTTGCTGAAAAAGAGACTTAAAACATAAATGGGTACCCACTTTCCTTTAAAGAATACTATCCTAACGGCAAATGTGCATCCAGAATTTCAGTGCAAACATTTACATGTAAAAGCAAATATCCAGATTTAAAAAATATTTGCACATCTCGTAGCATTTTACAAGTGTGCAAGTAATCATGACACCCATCCAAGTTTCATCCATGTGAACACCCACCTTGCAATTCCATACTATGCAAGATATTTGTGCAGTTACAGAATAGCATGCAAGCAGCAGAAAAGCTATATAGAATGTATGTGTGCACTTTTATCTAGTGGCGCCATGAACTTATTCATTTGATACCTAATTGCATCTTAACATTTTAGAGGTTCTTGCGGCTCCTATTAAAGACTTGTTTAACAAATCTCTGGAGAGCAATGTAAGGAAATTCTTCTTTACGAAGAGGGTGGTGGATGCCTGGAAAGCGCTCCTGAGAGAGGTGGTGGAGAAGAAAAGGTGGCAGAGTTCAAAAAGGCATGGGATGAGGATCTAGAATCAGAAAATAATAGTAAATATTGAAGAAAAAAGGCCAGTATTGGGCAGACTTGCCCGGTCTGTGTCTGTATATGTCCGTTTGGAGGCTGGGGAGGGCTTCAGGTTGGGCAGACTGGATGGACTATTCGGGTCTTTATTTGCCATCATCTACAATGTTACTAGATATGCCAAGTAGAGAATGACATGGGGAAAAAATCTGTCCCTGTCACTGCACCGTCCCCGGCCCACCATCCTCTGCACTGCCCCGTCACCGCCGTTCCCTTCACCGCCCCGTCACCGCCACTGCCATCCCATTCACCGCCCCGTCACCATCCCCGCAGCATCCATATAAGTCTCAGTACTGCGAAACACTATGAAGACAGAAGAGAGTTCTGCCACTATTACTACTGCACTGAGAATCTGTTTCAGTGCCTCTGCCCTGTAGTAAAAACCGAACATAAAATAAATCAATTAACTTGTCCTCCCTTTCAATGACGTGTCCCCCATGTTCACCTATAGCTCGAATCAGGTCAATTGTACACACTAAAAATGCAGGAGAATCTGGAACGTGAGCGCAGGCAGGCAGTGATACAAAAACAGCAGACACCCGACCAACTGCAGGGTTCCGCCATCTCCCTCCCTCCATCTCACCTTAGATGTAGAGTGTGCCGGCTTTCTTTTTCGTCCAGCCGCATGTGCTCATTTGTTCAATATTCGCCTCTGACGCAACCGGAAACAGGAGGTTGCAAGAGAGGAGAAGATTGATCAACGCGAGCGCGGCTTGGCGAAAAAGAAAGCCGGCATACTCTACATCAGTGGATTTCAACCTTTTTACACCCGTGGACTGGCAGAAATAAAAGAATTATTTTGTGGACCGGCAAACTACTAGGACTAAAATTTTAAAACCCTGTTTCCGCCCTATCTCCGCAAGCTCAGTCACCTCAGTAACTATAGAAAAATAGACAAATATAGTGCAAAATATAGACAGCAGATATAAATTCTCAAAACTTACACATTTTGATCACTAAATTGAAAATAAAATCATTTTTCCTACCTTTGCTATCTGGTGATTGATTTCATGAGTCTCTGGTTGCGTTTCCTTCTGTCTGTGTATCCTTTCTTTCATTTCTTTCTTTCTGCACTCAAGCCCAAGAATTGTCCCTTTCTATTCCCTCCCTCTTTTCTTCCTATGTCCTTAGTGCCCCCGGTGCCTCCTTCCCATGTCCTTAGTGCCCCTTCCTGTCTTTAGTGCCCCCAGTGACTCCTTCCCATGTCTTTAGTGCCTCCCAGTGCCTCCTCCCCATGTCTTTAGTGCCCCAGTGCCTCCTTCCCATGTCCTTAGTGCCCCAGTGCCTCCTTCCCATGTCCTTAGTGCCCCAGTGCCTCCTTCCCATGTCCTTAGTGCCCCTTCCTGTCTTTAGTGCCCCCAGTGCCTCCTCCCCATGTCTTTAGTGCCCCAGTGCCTCCTTCCCATGTCCTTAGTGCCCCAGTTCCTCCTTCCCATGTCCTTAGTGCCCCCAGTGCCTCCTTCCCATGTCTTTAGTGCCCATAGTGCCTCCTTCCTATGTCCCTCTCACTGCCTTCCACACTTTGTCCCACCCCCACCCACGAAGCCTGCCTGTGCCTGTCTACCTTTCTCCCTCCCTAGCCAAAGACAGCCTGCTGCCTCCTTGCCGCTCAAAAAAGAAAAAAAAAAGCCTCCGTCCTTTTCCCCTTCTCTTATCGCCATGCTGCAGCTGCTAAAGCCGGCTGGCTCAAAACGTCCTCTCCGACATCAGAATTGACGTCGGATAGACTTCCTGTCGGCTTTAGTAGCTGCAGCATGGCGGAAGGAGGAGAAAAGGAGAGGCTTTTTTTTTCCTTTGCGCTGACCGGCAGAAATTTAACCGGCGGTGCTCTTCCAATTCAAAGGTGAGGTAGAGGGAGGGAGATGGCGGGGACCGCGTGGTCTTGATTGCCTCACTGCGGGGATAAGTCCATTCACCGCTCCACGGGGCGGTGAATGGCCTTGTCCCCGTCCCGCAGAGGCCACTATTTTTTCTTCCCTGTTTTGGCGGTTTACCCGCGGCTAGCCGCGGGTAACTGCCACCGTGTCATTCTCTAATGCCAAGTGAATCAGATTGAAAGATTTACTAGTTTTTCAGGGGCAAAATCATATTTTAATTTGATGTGACATTGCTAAAAAAACAAAACAAAACAAGAAACCACACACTGTTGTTAAATTCATACCTGTATCAGTTTCTTCCTTTGGGGTTTCTGCTGTTGATAGATTTCCTGAAGTCATTTCCTGATCTAATGAGCCTTAAAAAAAAAAAAAAGAGGATGCTGAGATAGTGACCAAATGAAAGTTGAACAGAAAACATCTAGAACAGTTGCTAGTGTCAGGCTGTTTCTATTTCTTGACTTTGCAAAGTTAAAGGTCAACAGACAAATTTTAGCAGTAACTTTTTTTATTGGCCTACTTAATAAATTTGTCACTTGCTTTTGATTACATTTATGACTCACTTTTCAAAATCAAAAGTTGGTTAAAATGAAGAGATATGATCTAAAACCATGGTTCTTGCTGAGAGCATAAGAATAGCCTTATTGGGTCAGACCAATGGTCCATCAAGCCCAGTAGCTCATCCTCACAGTGGCCAATCCAGGTCACCAGCACCTGACAAAAACCCAAAGAATAGCAACATTCCATACTGCCGATCTAGGGCAAGCAGTGGCTGCCACCCCCATGTCATTCTCAATAACAGACTATAGACCTTTCCTCCAGGAAATTTTCCAAACCTTTCTTAAAACCAGCTACGCTATCCACTCTTACCACAACCTCTGGCAACACGTTCTCTGAGTGAAGAAATATTTCCTCCTATTGGTTTTTTAAAGTATTTCCCTGTAACTTCACTGCGTATCCCCTAGTCCTTGTAATTTTTGACAGAGTGAAAAATCGATCCACTTATACTCATTCTACTTCAATCAGTTTGTAACTTGTCATGCTGTGAGGGCTGGCAGTAATGTTAAGAGCTATTGCCATTTAATATTTACAGTACATTACATTAGTGATTTCTATTCTGCCATTACCTTGCGGTTCAAGGAGGATTACATATGAGTTGTCAGGACATTTAGGAGTACATTAGGAGTTGTCTGGACATTTTCGTAGGTGCTAAAGGGTGAAGTGGATTGCAAATGGGGCTTGAGATGGATCTTGCTGTGTTAGTTTGTCATTATGGAGTTTTTGAAATATGGCGTTCATGAAATATAAAAAAAACCCAAGAAGAGGAGAGCAGAAAGGACTACAGGGTGAAACTGAAAGAAGCCAAGAGAGAGATATGTTTGGTGAAGGCACAGGCGGAAGAACAAATGGCTAAAAATGTAAAAAAGGGAGATAAAATTTTTTTCAGATATATTAGTGAAAGGAGGAAGATAAAAAATGGAATTGCTAGGCTAAAAGATGCTGGGAACAAATATGTGGAGAGTGATGAGGAGAAAGCAAATGTGCTAAACAAATACTTCTGTTCTGTGTTCACAGAAGAAAATCCTGGAGAAGGACCGAGATTGTCTGGCAAAGTTACACGAGAAAATGGAGTAGATTCTGCGCTGTTCACGGAGGAGGGTGTTTATGAGCAACTTGAAAAACTGAAGGTGGACAAAGCGATGGGACCAGACGGAATCCATCCCAGGATACTAAGGGAGCTCAGAGAGGTTCTGGCGAGTCCTATTAAAGACTTGTTCAACAAATCTCTGGAGACGGGAGTGATTCCTGGGGATTGGAGGAGAGCGGATGTGGTCCCTATTCATAAAAGTGGTCACAGGGATGAAGCAGGAAACTACAGGCCGGTGAGCCTCACTTCAGTTGTTGGAAAAATAATGGAAGTGTTGCTGAAAGAAAGGATAGTGTATTTCCTTGAATCTAATGGGTTACAGGATCTGAGGCAACATGGCTTTACAAAAGGTAAATCGTGCCAAACGAACCTGATTGAATTTTTTGATTGGGTGACCAGAGAGCTGGATCGAGGACATATGCTAGATGTAATTTACTTGGATTTCAGCAAAGCCTTTGATACAGTTCCTCATAGGAGGCTGTTGAACAAACTTGAAGGGCTGAAGTTAGGACCCAAAGTGGTGAACTGGGTCAGAAACTGGCTGTCGGACAGACGCCAGAGGGTGGTGGTGGTTAATGGAAGTCGCTCGAAGGAAGGAAAGGTGACTAGTGGAGTCCCTCAGGGTTCGGTGCTGGGGCCAATCCTGTTCAATATGTATGTAAGTGACATTGCTGAAGGGTTAGAAGGAAAAGTGTGCCTTTTTGCAGATGATACCAAGATTTGTAACAGAGTAGACACCGAAGAGGGAGTGGAGAATATGAAAAAGGATCTGCAAAAGTTAGAGGAATGGTCTAATGCCTGGCAACTAAAATTCAATGCAAAGAAATGCAGAGTAATGCATTTGGGGATTAATAATAGGAAGGAACCGTATATGCTGGGAGGAGAGAAGCTGATATGCACGGACGGGGAGAGGGACCTTGGGGTGATAGTGTCCGAAGATCTAAAGGTGAAAAAACAGTGTGACAAGGCAGTGGCTGTTGCCAGAAGGATTCTGGGCTGTATAAAGAGAGGCATAGTCAGTAGAAGGAAGAAGGTGTTGATGCCCCTGTACAGGTCATTGGTGAGGCCCCACTTGGAGTATTGTGTTCAGTTTTGGAGACCGTATCTGGCGAAAGACGTAAGAAGACTTGAGGCGGTCCAGAGGAGGGCAACGAAAATGATAGGAGGCTTGCGCCAGAAGACGTATGAGGAGAGACTGGAAGCCCTGAATATGTATACCCTAGAGGAAAGGAGAGACAGGGGAGATATGATTCAGACGTTCAAATACTTAAAGGGTATTAACGTAGAACAAAATCTTTTCCAGAGAAAGGAAAATGGTAAAACCAAAGGACATAATTTGAGGTTGAGGGGTGGTAGATTCAGGGGCAATGTTAGGAAATTCTACTTTACGGAGAGGGTGGTGGATGCCTGGAATGCGCTCCCGAGAGAGGTGGTGGAGAGTAAAACTGT
This sequence comes from Geotrypetes seraphini, assembly GCF_902459505.1. Lineage (NCBI taxonomy): Eukaryota > Metazoa > Chordata > Amphibia > Gymnophiona > Dermophiidae > Geotrypetes > Geotrypetes seraphini. The sequence continues at coordinate 102,583,493 of NC_047088.1, read as the reverse complement.
GACTGAGTTCAAAGAAGCGTGGGATGAACACAGAAGATTTAGAATCAGAAAATAATATTAAAGATTGAACTAGGCCAGTTACTGGGCAGACTTGTACGGTCTGCGTCTATGTATGGCCGTTTGGAGGAGGATGGGCAGGGGAGGGCTTCAATGGCTGGGAGGGTGTAGATGGGCTGGAGTAAGTCTTAACAGAGAATTCGGCAGTTGGAACCCAAGCACAGTACCGGGTAAAGCTTTGGATTCTCGCCCAGAAATAGCTAAGAAGAAAAAAAAAATAAAAAAATAAATTTAAATTGAATCAGGTTGGGCAGACTGGATGGACCATTCGGGTCTTTATCTGCCGTCATCTACTATGTTACTATGAATAGCAGGTTTTTTATTTCTTTTCTGAAGGTTTTGTAGTCTGTGGTCAAGATCAGTAAGTTGGAGAGTTGGTGGTCTAGTTTTGCTGCTTGGGTGGCTAGGAGGACATCGTACATTTTTTTTTCGTTTGACGTTTTTGATTGGAAGGTGCGTGAATGGTGCTTGGGTTCTCCTATGTCTGGTTGTGGTGGTTTGAATTAGAGAATGACACGGGGAAAAAATCTGTCCCCGTCACTGCACCGTCCCCGGCCCACCATCCTCTGCAAAGCCCCGCCACCGCCGTTCCCTTCACCGCCCCTTCACCGTCACCGCCATCCCTTTCACCGCCCCGTCACCGCCACTGCCATCCCATTCACCGCCCCGTCACCGTCCCCGCAGCATCCATATAAGCCTCAGTACTGCGAAACACCATGAAGACAGAAGAGAGTTCTGCCACTATTACTACTGCACTGAGAATCTGTTTCAGTGCCTCTGCCCTGTAGTAAAAACCGAACATAAAATAAATCAATTAACTTGTCCTCCCTTTCAATGACGTGTCCCCTATGTTCACCTATAGCTCGAATCAGGTCAATTGTGCACACTAAAAATGCAGGAGAATCTGGAACGTGAGCGCAGGCAGGCAGTGATACAAAAACAGCAGACACCCGACCAACTGCAGGGTTCCGCCATCTCCCTCCCTCCATCTCACCTTAGATGTAGAGTGTGCCGGCTTTCTTTTTTGTCCAGCCGCATGTGCGGGTGTTCATTTGTTCAATATTCTCCTCTGAGGCAACCGGAAACAGGAAGTTGCAAGAGAGGAGAAGATTGATCAACGCGAGCGCGGCTGGGCGAAAAAGAAAGCCGGCATACTCTACATCGGTGGTTTTCAACCTTTTTACACCCGTGGACTGGCAGAAATAAAAGAATTATTTTGTGGACCGGCAAACTACTAGGACTAAAATTTTAAAACCCTATTTCCGCCCCATCTCGGCAACCTCAGTCACCTCAGTAACTATAGAAAAATAGACAAATATATTGCAAAATATAGACAGCAGATATAAATTCTCAAAACTGAATTGAAAATAATCACTAAATTGAAAATAAAATCATTTTTCCTACCTTTGCTGTCTGGTGATTGATTTCATGAGTCTCTGGTTGCGTTTCCTTCTATCTGTGTATCCTTTCTTTCATTTCTTTCTTTCTGCACTCAAGCCCAAGAATTGTCCCTTTCTATTCCCTCCCTTTTTTCTTCCTATGTCCTTAGTGCCCCCGGTGCCTCCTTCCCATGTCTTTAGTGCCCACAGTGCCTCCTTCCCATGTCCTTAGTGCCCCTTCCTGTCTTTAGTGCCCCCAGTGCCTCCTTCCCATGTCTTTAGTGTCCCCAGTGCCTCCTTCCCATGTCCTTAGTGCCCAGTCCTGTCTTTAGTGCCCCAAGTGTCTCCTCCCCATGTCTTTAGTACCCCAGTGCCTCCTTCCCATGTCCTTAGTGCCCCTTCCTGTCTTTAGTGCCCCAGTGACTCCTTCCCATGTCTTTAGTGCCCCCAGTGACTCCTTCCCATGTCTTTAGTGCCCCAGTGCCTCCTTCCCATGTCCTTAGTGCCCCTTCCTATCTTTAGTGCCCCCAGTGCCTCCTCTCCATGTCTTTAGTGCCCCAGTGCCTCCTTCCTATGTCCTTAGTGCCCCCAGTGCCTCCTTCCCATGTCTTTAGTGCCCCCAGTGCCTCCTTCCCATGTCTTTAGTGTCCATAGTGCCTCCTTCCTATGTCCCTCTCACTGCCTTCCACACTTTGTCCCACCTCCAACCCTGAAGCCTGCCTGCCTGCCTGTGCCTGTCTACCTTTCTCTCTCCCTAGCCAAAGCCAGCCTGCTGCCTCCCTGCCGCTCAAAAAAAAAAAAAAGCCTCCATCTTTTTCCCCTTCTCTTATCGCCATGCTGCAGCTGCTAAAGCCGGAAGTCTTCTTTCCGACTCAATTCTGAAGTCGGAGAGGACGTTCTGGGCCAACCAGGCAGCGATTGACTAGCCCAGAACGTCCTCTCCGACGTCAGAATTGACGTCGGATAGACTTCCTGTCGGCTTTAGTAGCTGCAGCATGGCGGAAGGAGCAGGGGAAAAGGAGAGGCTTTTTTTTTTTCTTTGCGCTGACCGGCAGAAATTTAACCGGCGGTGCTCTTCCAATTCAAAGGTGAGGTAGAGGGAGGGAGATGGGGACCGCGTGATCTTGATTGCCTCACTGCGGGGATAAGTCCATTCACCGCTCCACGGGGCAGTGAATGGCCTTGTCTCCGTCCCGCAGAGGCCACTATTTTTTCTTCCCCATTTTGGCGGTTTACCCGCAGCTAAACGCGGCTAGCTAGCTGGGCTGTCTCCGTTTATGTCTTTGAATAGTGGGCAGTAGAATTTGAAATGTATTCTTGCTTGTATTTGGAGCCAGTGTGAATCGAGGTATGATACTGTGATGTGGTCGTATTTCCTCAATGAGTAGATAAGTGTTATAGCTGTGTTTTGTATTGTTTGTAGTTGTTATATCATGGTTGCATGGTAGGGGAGATAGAGGATGTTGCAGTAGTCTAGAATCTAGTAGACCAAGGACTAGGGATTGGACCACTAGCTGGAATTGATTTTTGTCAAAGAATTTTCAAACTTGTCTTAGATTTCTCATGACTGTGAATGATTTTTGTATTGTTTTATTGATTTGTAGTTGCATGGTTCAGCCTCTGTCTATCAGCATTTCCAGAAGTTTTGGAGTGGGTTAAATGGGGTATGTGATAGAGTTTATTACTAGGTTTGTTATGGTTGGGGTTTTGCTATTTTCGAGGAGGATAAATTTTGTTTTGTCAGAATTTAGTTTGTTTGTACTCTTTCATCCATGTTGCTACTGTTTCTAGTGTTCTGTGCAGCTTGTCTGTCATGGAGGGCGCTGGTTGGTCAAAAGGAAGGAGGATGGTAATGTCGTCTGCGTAGTTGTAGGAGGTCAGCCTAGTTTATCTAGGCAGGTGGCGAGGGAAGCAATGTATAGGAATAATGTGAGGGATAGATGTGATCCTTGGGCACGCCATAGGGATTGGACCATGGTTCTGATTTTTCATTGTTTGTCTTTACTCTGTAAGTTCTGGATTGTAGGAATCCTTTACACTCTGATAGTACCTTGCCTGTAATTCCTATCGAGTCTAATATTTGTAGTAGGATATCTTGGTCTACTAGGTCAAAAGCTGTGGTGAGATCTAGTTGAATAATTAGCATTTTTTTGCCTGTGCTGAGGTGTTGTCTAGCAGTGTCCATGAGGGATCCTAGTAGAGTTTCAGTGCTGTAACAGTAGTCAGACACATCTGTTATAATACAAGGCTTTGCTAGGAAATTTGGAAGATAACATCATGGTTGACTGATTGGAGATATGTGTTCCTATCATTAGTGAAGAAAGATGATCCAACTGACTGTGGAATTTATCATACAATTGCTCTGATTCCACATACATATGAGATTCTACTCAAGATATTCAGTAGAGCCCAACCCATACCTGGAATGAAAACTGCCCAAAGTTTAAGCAGTGTTCAGAAAAGGGCAAGGAACAAGAAATATAATTTTAGATGCGAGGTGGATCCTTGAAATGACAAAAGAATACCAAAAGGATATCTAGATGTTTTCCATTAATTCTATCAAGGCCTTTGACTACAGAAATCATGAAAACTCTGGGCCACTACAAAGAATGGGTATATCAGAACATCTTCTGATAGTTCTCATACACAGCCTTCACACTGATCAAGAAGCAACTGTTCAAACAACATGGGAAAACAGAATTTGCCCAATGAAAGTATTATTAGTCTAAAAGCAGATGTGAAATGGTATGCTGGCTGTGTTAGACCACTTTTCAAGGTAATGTATAGAAATAAAATAAGGACATAAAGGAAATAAAGTATACCTTTTTATTGGACTAACTTAATGCATTTTATAATTAGTTTTCGAATGTAACCCCTCCTTCCTCATATCAGAAATAAGAAAATGTAGTCAAATATTAATACATATAAGGAAACATGAAAGCATTCCAGTGATAGTTTCACAGAAAGAAGGAGGGGTGAGTGGGTGGGTAACTAGGAGACAGAGGCGACAAAGCAGTTTAATTTCTTTGTAGTGTGAAAGAAATCCAAGGTCTTTGTTAAGTCCTGTCTGGTAGGTATCAAAATATTCCATCATTTTAATTTCAAAGGTCTTACGTTCTTGGATTGTCTTAAAATTTCCTTTTAGTATTCTTACCATAAAATCATTGGTGCAGTGATTAGTTTTTCCAAAGTGTTGTTCGACAGAGGTGACATCCTGATTAGCATTGTAATTTTTAATAAGATATCCTTTAAAATGAGATTCTTCATCATAATTCCCAGACAGACAATGTTTATTATTATGTTTATTAAATGGGAGTGGAGGACTAGCATAATGGTTAGTGCAACGGACTGATATCTTGGGGAACTGGGCTCAATTCCCACTGCAGCTCCTTCTGATCCTGAACAAGCTACTTAACCCTCCACTGTCCCAGGTACAAAAAAGATTGTGAGCCCACCAGGGACAGAAAAAGTATCTGCATATAATATGTGCAGCACTGTATATGTCTAGTAATACTACAGAAATGATTAGTAATAATATTAGTAGTAGCAAAACCTGAGGAACTTGCTTCAATTCTCACTGCAGCTCCTTGTGACGCTGGGCAAGTCATTTAACCCTCCATTGCCTCAGACACAAAATAAGTACCTGTGTATAATACATAAACCGCTTTGATTGTAACCACAGAAAGCAGTAAATCCCTTTCCTTTTTCTCACATGTTTTCAGTTTATACACAGAACAAATAATCAGAGAAGCCACGCTATATGATGAAGGTGTGAAAGTTGGTGGAAGACTCCAACTTTTGTTACACTGATGATACAGTACTATATGTTACTAGCTGAAAGTGAAGATGATCTGAAACACCTGCATATCAAGATCAAAGATCATAATCTCAAAATGGGTTTGCAATTTGCATCTTAATATAAAGAAGATAAAAAGCATGACATGGTAAAATCAATCATATCATCCTTGATGAAGAAGCAAACAAACAAAATTGACCCTTAATACTCCACAGACCTGAAGGCCAACCAAGACAGGAACAAAAACACTGTGGAGACGACAATGTCCAAGATGCAGGTCTTTATTGAAAACACAGTCAATTAATCACCTGACGAGATGTCAAGGACCCAAAAAATGGGGACTAAGGACCCAACACGGTCCGTGTTTCGACAACCCTGTCTTTTCTCAGGGGGTCCCTTAAAGTCCTAATGCAAAAACGTGGATCAAATTCTAAAACCTAAGGATGGTCACATATGGGGATGGACTGGTCCAAGTAGAAAACTCTGCGCAATTGAAAAAACATCAATAGCTGGAGATCAGAAGGGCATCATTATTCTTATCCATGACTTTCCAGCAGTCATCAATGATGTCAAGAACAGTTTCAGTACTGTGGAATTTCCTGAATCCCGATTGGAAGGTGGATAGGGCTCTTTGTTTATCGATCAAGGAGTATACTTGGTTTAGTACAGCTTTTTTCCAAGATCTTGGAGACCAAGGGTAGATTGGAGACAGGTCTAAAGTTGCTGGGCATGTTAGGATCGAGAGTAGATTTATTCAAGATTAGTCTGATGCCACCGAATTCCAGTTTGTGGACACTAGAGAATGACACGGGGACAAATTTGTCCACGTAGGAACTCAATTTCCCCATCCTGTCCCCATCCTTGCCCCATTGCTCTGCCTTAATCTCACAAGCTTCGAACACTTATGATATTAGTGTTTGAGGCTTGTGCAGATGAGGATAGAACTTGCAAGGATGGAGCAGGGACAGGAAAAGAACTCGCAGGGATGAGATGGAAAAATGAGTTCCTGTGGGGGATGGAGAAAAATTTGTCCCCATGTCATTCTCTAGTGAGCACAAAGCCTATTTGTAAGAGGTGTTGATGAGAGGAAGGATGGAGTCTAGAAAGGCATCTTTCACAGGCACTAGGCGGTGTGACAGAAAGTGGTCTAGGATGGAGCCAGAAGGGTGAATAGTATCTAGTATTTTGATGATGTCATCATGGGAGACTGTCTCGAAGTGAGTTGTAGTTGAGTTGTAGTTTTAATTATCTTGTCTGAGTTGGTGGGGGGAATGATGAGTTGAGGTGTGACTGTATTTTGTCTACTTTGTCAGCATAGTAGTCTGAGAGTGTTTCGCTGTTGATTTTGGTGTTAAGGCATTGATTGTCTCCTTGTGAAGTTGTATGTATCTTTTTTGTTAGTTTAAAAAGGCTTGTTGATCTATTGGGGGTCTTTAATACTTATTGGGAGTAGTATATCTTTTTAGCCTCTAGGGTGGCTTTTTATATTTTTCACACAGTTCCTTCTATTTGGACCTTTCACTGTGTAGCCTGGATTCGTACCATTTCCTTTCCACTTTCCTTAGTTCTTTTTTTTTGGTTCTTAAGTCATCAGTAAATCAGAGGGAGGAGTATTTGTGGGGATAGTATTTGATCTCTTTGACTGGCGCTAGCCCTTCAAATAGGGTTTTTACCTCAGTGTGCCAGTCTACAGCAGCTTTGTCAACAGATTCAGAATTTGGTTTTAATGTTCCCATTAGGTTTGAAAGGCCTGTGAAGAGGTCCTCTAAGTTGATAGCATCATTGTTGTATGTCTTATGTTGGTTTGCTTTCTGATTGATGGTTAATTCGTTGCATAGGTGTGGTTGAATGTGATCAAATGGTAATCCGTTCAAGGTATTGGTTTGTTGGTACAGCCAGGGGTTCCTGTGGTGAGCGGTGTATCTTTTTGAATGAAGATTAGGTCTAGGATGTGGCCCGCTGAGTGGGTTGGTGAGGGGGACCATTTGCTGGAAGCCTAGGTCTGAGAGTGAGATAATGTCTGCTGGGGATCCAGTCTTGTTTGGGTAGCTTGCGAAGTTAAAAGTCTCCATGTATGATGACTTGGTGTATGTAATAACCAGTTTGCTAAAGATGGATAGTAGGTCATCTAGGATGGCCATTGAAGAGTGTGGTGCTTTGTATATCAAGGTTAGATCTCTGTTGTGACCCACCAAGAAGATGTATTTATCAGTCATGGGTTGCAGCTGGACTTAATCATGGTGGTTACACCTCCACTTCTAGTCTCTGTGTGTGAGCAAGCTAGAAACATAGAAACATAGAAAAAAGCGGCAGAAAAGGGCTATAGCCCACCAAGTCTGCCCATTCCAAGTATCCCCCCCTCCTGAATTTACTCCCTTAAAGATCCCACATGAGTATCCCATTTTTTTTTTAAATCCGTCACGCTGCTGGCCTTTATCACCTGGGGTGGGAGTCTGTTCCAATGATCCACCACTCTTTCGGTGAAGAAGTACCATGTAGGACGCCCATGTGGGATCCCTAAGAAGGTCAGGGCATAACACTAGCTAATCTTAAGGGGAGGGTCTATAGTGGGCAGACTTGATGGGCCTTGGCCCTTTTCTGCCGTCATCTTTCTATGTTTCTATGTTTCTACTTCCTGGGATCGCCATGAAATTTCCCTCCCCTGATTTTCAGCGGATGCCCTCTGGTGGTTGAGGGTCCCATGAGCCAGAATATATCATCTTCCTACTCGATGCGTCCCGTGATGTACTTATACGTTTCAATCATATCTCCCCGTTCTCTTCTTTCCTCAAGTGAGTACAGCCGCAACTTCTTTAATCTTTCTTCATACGTGAGATCCTTGAGCCCCATGACCATCCTGGTGGCCGTTCGCTGAACCGACTCAATCCTCAGCACGTCCTTTCGGTAGTGTGGGCTCCAAAACTGAACACAGTACTCTAAGTGAGGCCTCACCATGGCTCTGTACAACGGCATCATAACTTCAGGTCTCCTGCTGACGAAACCTCTACGGATACACCCCATCATTTGTCTTGCCCTGGAGGAAGCCTTCTCCACTTGATTGGCAACCTTCATGTCCTCGCTAATGATCACTCCTAGATCGCGTTCCGCCGTGGTCCTAACCAAGGTTTCACCATTTAGTACATAAGTTCTACGTGGGTTTCTCCTGCCCAAGTGCATTATCTTGCATTTTTTAGCATTGAAGCCTAGCTGCCAAGTTTTTGACCATTGTTCCAGCAGCAGTAGGTCATGTGTCATATTATCAGGTGATAAGCCACTACCTACTATGTTGCAAAGTTTGGCGTCGTCGACGAACAGTGATACCCTTCCTCTAAGTCCTTCCGTCATATCTCTTATGAATAAGTTGAATAGAATCGGGCTAGCGCTTGGTATCCTGGTGGCAAAAGCATAAGGTAGCTCAATCATTGTTTTTAAGCCAGGTTTCGGTAATTAGGAAGATATCCCAGTTATTGTCTGTGAGGAGATCATCTATAATAATAAAATGTTAAGCGCGCATCAGGGAAGCGGCAGAGGAAATTAGGCCAGTAGAAGACCCGAAGCAGTGTTTAGTGTGCCTGGGACGCTTCTCCTGCTGCCGGATTTGTCAGCCGTGTAGCGGTGGGAGGGTCAACGGGGGTTTCTGTTGTGCCGGGTAAGGTCGGCGGGGGGGGGGGGGGAGTCGCGGCGTGTTAGTGGTGTGTTTAAGGTTGGGGGGAAGGGGGAGTCGCGGCATGTTAGTGGTGTTCCTAGGGTCGGCACAGGGGGGGTTAAAAACATGCTGCTCAGGGGGATGGGGTCAGGCAGGCATCGGGGGGGTGTTCAGTGGAAGGGGAATGGGAGGCAGGCAGGCATTGGAGGAGGGATGGGGGTTCAATGGAAGGCAGGATGGCATGGAGGATTCCATGAAAACATGCTGCTCAGGGGGATGGGAGGCAGGCAGGCATTGGGGGGGGGGGGTTCAGTGGAAGGGGAATGGGAGGCAGGCAAGCTGGCATCGGAGGGGGGGTGGGGGGTTCAATGGAAGGCAGACAGGCAGGATGGCATCAGGGGGGGTTCCATGGAAACATGCTGCTCAGGTGGATGGGAGGCAGGCAGGCAGACTGCCATCAGGGGGGATTTCGGTGGAAGGGGGATGAGAGGCAGGCAGGCTGGCATTGGAGAGGGGGTGGGGGGTTCAATGGAAGGCAGGCACGCAGGATGGCATCGGGGGGGGGGGTTCCATGGAAATATGCTGCTCAGGGGGATGGGAGGCAGGCAGGCTGGCATGGGGAGGTTTCAATGGAAGGGGGATGGGAGGCAACGGAGGGGGTGGGGGGGGGGTTTCAATGGAAGGCAGGCTGACATCGGAGGGGGGGAGGAAGGAGGCTCAGGGGGCACTAAGGACATAGAAAGGGGCACTGGGTGCACTATGGACATAGGAAGGGGCACTAAGGACATAGGAAGGAGGCACAGGGAGATTCACAGACAGAAAAAATGACAGACAGGCAGCATGCAAGGAGAGAGAGACAAAGAAAAAAAATACCCAGACAGACAGACATCTACTCTAGCACCCGTTAATGTAACAGGCTTAAAGACTAGTTTAGTATAATGTCTTTGTTGTTTACGGACCTTGCATTTGCTAGTGCGATTTTGAGGTTTTTGGGTGTGGGTGAGGGGGGTGATGGTGGGGAGAGGTCTAAGGTAGTGGGGTCTGTGTGCTAAGGATTTGCTATGGGGAAGGTGACTTGGGACACCATATCTACCCTGTATATATATATATATATATATATATATATATATATATATATATATAAATTAGACTGAATATTCTGCTTGGAAGTCGATTGCCGACGGATCTGTCCTTTCTGCACACCTATTTAACATCTATATTGCCCCTTTATGTGAAGTCCTTAGTTTTTTAGGAGTGTGTTATTATCTATATGCAGACAACATTCAATTCTGTTAAAGAAACTTGATTTTCTGCAATTATTTATGAATATGATTAATTCGTGGTTAACAGCATTTAGGTTGTGGTTGAATATGGCTAAAACACAAATTTTGTTCTTTAAAACAGTTCCCTGAATATTTCACTTGTGGCAATGTGAATATTCCTATTGTCTGGGACGTTAAGAACATAAGAATTGCCACTGCTGGGTCAGACCAGTGGTCCATCATGCCCAGCAGTCCGCTCACGTGGGGCTCAAAATAAAAAAAAAAGTCTAAAAAGTGGTCTAAATGGGTACTTGGATGATCAAAAAGCCTGATTACCTGCATAACCAAAGCTGGTAATAGATATATCTAAAATCAGCTTAGGCCTTTCCCCTGCCTCTAAACACATAGAGCGAAAAGAGGCGTTTTTAGAGGAGGGGAAAGGGCAGGAGGTGGACCCATCTGCACCTAGGCATACAGCAGGTATAACCAAACCTTTTGATAGGTTGCCTAGTCGGCACTTATACGTTTTGACTTAGACTAAGTCAAAACATGTATAAGTGCCGAAAACGGGCCCACTGAGCTGATGGTGGCTGGTGCGATCAGCTCAGCAGGCTGGCAATCTACCCACCCCCCTACCATAGCCATCGCGGCGGGAGAGATAGCTCATCTCCCCTGTTGCGATGCGATCACCCCTCTACCCGAACTGCTGCGACCCGCGGAAAGAGAGATGCCCAATCTCTCCTGCCGCGGTTTGTGACAGTTCGGGTAGAGGGGTGATCACATCGCAGCAGGGTAGATAGCCAATCTCTCCTGCTGCGATGCATCATCACCCCCCCCCGACAAGATCGGGGCAAGAGGGATCCCAAGCCTTCCTGCCCCAGAGAACCGCAACCCCCCCAACAATCGGGGCAAAAGGGAGCCCAAGCCCTCCTGCCTCGGTGAGCCACAACCTCCCGCTGATTACAATTGGGCCAGGAGGGAGCCCAAGCCCTCCTGACCAGGTGAACCCCCACCCCCCTCTAATGGCTGGCCTTAGGGCCTGATTGGCCCAGGTGGCTCAAACCCTGCCTACAAATGGGGCCTAAGGCTACTGGGCCAATTCGAGGGATGGCTGGCCTGCCGGATGGGCTTAGTACCCATCTGTCTGGCCAACTTCTACAGGTACGGGGAGAGGGATTGGGGGTAGGGGGGGTCTCACGGGTCGGCAGAGGGCGATCGTGGGAGAGGGGTGTGTTGAGGGCAGGAGGGCCTAGGATCCCTCGTGCCCGTATCTTAGTGGGGATGGGGGGTTCGCCTGGCCAGGAGGGTTTGGGCTCCCTCCTGGCCCCACCGTAATTGGTGGGTGGGGAGTTGTGGCTTGCCGGGGCAGGAGGCCTTGGGCTCCCTCTTGTCCTGATCATTGTGGGGGGAGGGGGGGATCGTGGCTCACCAGGGCAGGAGGGCTTGGGCTCCTTCCTGCCCCGATGTTGTCAGGGGTGGGGGTGGATTCTGTAACCAGTGTTGTTTTTGACAGACACCTGTTACAGAATTCAGCTTTTAGGCAAAGGACTGGCTCCTCCTTCGCCTAAAAGCCCTTGTTTTGGGCGTTTGAGACTTAGGCTTGTTTTAGATTGATGATATGGTGTAAGTTTAGACGTAGTGGTCGTCTGGGCATTTAAACAGCTGAACGTAGAGGCAGGCCATTATATAAAAAAAAAAAAAACAACCCTCCTTTTGGATGTTTTTTTTGATAATGGACATTTTCCCTGCTTCTACTTTCAAAGTTTAGGGCCTTAGGCCAAAAGGGGACTTAGACGTTTTTTTTATTATGTCCCTCCACAGATTTAGGTGTGATTTTGGATTCTTCATTATCTATACATTCTCATGTGAATGAAAATTGTGCTTGTCTTTTACAAATTGAAAATTTTGAGAAATTTACATGATTTTATAAGCAACAGTAATTTTTAGGCAGTAGTTCATGAATTTGATTACAGTAATATTTTACATTTAGGGTTACCAAAGTATCCCCCTCTTTTACGAATGCATAGCGTGGGCTTTAGCACCGGCAGTGGCGGTAACTGCTCCGACGCTCATAGGAATTCTATGAGCGTCGGAGCAGTTATCACTGCTGCCAGCGCTAAAACCCGTGCTATCCTATATAATAAAAAGCTAGCCACGCATGCGCACTCAGACCTGCGTGATCTGTCTTCCCTGATCCGTAGGTCCGTGGCCAGAGTGCATATGCGGCGGCTACACAAAGCGGGAGAAACAGACTCAGGATGGGAGGATGCGCCGCAGCAAAGTGCTGCAAAGGTACTGCAGGGGAAGAGACACATAGAAGACACATATCGCTTCTACACAAACCTCCCTCCAGCGTTGGCAATCGCAGCACGTTAAACAGGCTGGTTCGCGACTTTCTCCTGCAGTTGAGTCCCTCTGCCGCGTCACTAATGATGTCATCAATGACGCGACAGATAGACTCAACGGCAGAAGAAAGACGCGAACCAGCCTGTTTAGCGTGCTGCGAGGTTTGCTATTAAAGTCATCTCGCCGGGAGGGTCGCAAAGTCAGCGGGGGTTGGGCTAGGAGGGGAGAGAACCGTCTGCCTCGGGTGCTTCAGACAGCAGCAGCGTTTACAATTCGCTGCTGTTGCGGCTTCAGGCCTTCCTCTCTAGCGGGTCCTGCCTACTTCATGAACACAGGACCCGCCAGAGAGGAAGACCTGAAGCCAGCAACAGCAATGAATTGTGAATGCTGCTGTTGCCCGATGAAGTAGTTGAAGGAGGAAAGTGAGCAGAGGGGGAGAGAATGGCTTGGAGGGAAGAACATAAGGCAGGGCATGGAGGGAAGGAGGAAGGTATGCCAGACCAAGGGAAAAGGAAAGAGGAGATGGAGAGAGGCCATATGGGACAGAGAGAGAGGGGGCGCACACTGGATGGAAAGAGAAGAGAGGGCAGTGAATGGAAGGGGCAACATAGAGGGTGAACAGTATTCTAGCACCCGTTAATGTAACGGGCTTAATGACTAGTCCGTTCATAAAAGAGGGGGTATGTGTTCAAAGCTGTTAATATGTGTATTATGTATTGTTTGTTTTTATTATCTTAAGTATGTTCTTTTGGATACCACCTAGGTTTGGTGTATAAATTTTAAAATAAATAAATAGCATAGAATGCTACTGCACATTTGATTTCAGGAGTTTCCCAGTATGATCATATTACTCATTTGATACCTAATTGCAACTTAAAATCCCATGTGTATTATAGTGAAAGACTTACTGGAATTTTCCAAGGTCAGAATCAAATGTTAATGTCCTGTGGCTTTGCTTAAGAAAAACTGCCATTAAATTCATACCTGTGCCAGTTTCTTCCTCTGAAATCTCTGTTGTTGACGCATTTTCTGAAGTCCCTTCCAGATATATAGAGTCTTCAAGCAAAAACAGACAATGCAGAGATAGTGACAATACTGTAGCTGACTAAGAAGAAAGTTGGACAGATATCATGACTGTGAAAGAAGGTTGGGTTGTTTTTATTCCTTGTTCTTGCAAAAATAAAGGTCATTGAACATGTAGTAATAACCTTTTATTGGCTAGTTTAACACATTTGTGATTTGCTTTGAAAAATCAAATGGATTCAGTTAGTTCACTGACAAGATATAATCTAAAACCATGGACCCTTAATATCTTTCTAAGCAGTACTAGAAAAAGATAATTCTCCTACTCCTGCCTAAATTCAGATACTAGGCCCTATCTCTTCTAGCTCTTCACCAAAGCCCCTTGCAGACAATTGAGCTTTTCCTCTCCCTCTTCCTGATGGTCCAGTAGTGAATCGTAGTAGAATCGACCTTCCTTCGCTCATAAAAACATAGAAACATAGAAGATGACAGCAGAAAAGGCCTACAGCACATCAAGTCTGCCCACTCTGCTTACCTACCCCCTGTCTATGCCCTAATGACACAATTTCCTTAACTTGACCCTCGTAGGGATCCCACATGGGTATCCCATTTATTCTTAGTCTGGCACGCTGTCTGCCTCAATCACCTGCACTGGAAGCTTGTTCCAATAATCAACCACTCTCACTGTGAAGAAATACTTTCTGGTGTTGCCATGAAATTTTCCACCTCTGAGTTTGAGCGGGTGCCCTCTTATGGCCGAGGGTCCCTTGAGAAAGAAAATATCATCTTCCACTTCGACACGTCCCGTGAGGTACTTAAATGTTTCGATCATGTCTCCCCTCTCCCTACGTTCCTCGAGAGTGTAGAGCTGAAATTTGTTCAGTCTCTCTTCGTATGAGAGACCCTTGAGCCCCGAGATCATCCTGGTGGCCGTCCGCTGAACCGATTCAATTCTGCGCACATCTTTACTGTAATGTGGCCTCCAGATTGCACACAGAATTGCACACAGAAGCGCTAGCTAATTGGCTTCCGTGAGTTCTTGCAGGCCCACATATATACTCGAATATAAACCGAGACCCCCATTTTTGGGCCATTTTTTTGGCCCCAAAATCTTGATTTATATTCGAGTATATATGGTAACAGCAAGGGGCCCAGGTCCAAGCTTTCAGTTTATGATTCTGGAATACCCAGTGAAGCTGACGAAACCAAAGCTACCTCTAGATCAGTGGTCTTAAACTCAAACCCTTTGCTTGGCCACATTTTGGATTTGTAGGTACTTGGAGGGCCGCAGAAAAAAATAGATAATGTCTTATTAAAGAAATGACAATTTTGCATGAGGTAAAATTCTTTATAGTTAATAAATCTTCCCCGCCTCGAAGGCCTGCATGTTCCCCCCCGTCTCTGTAGTGTCCTTGGCCTCCCAGTCTTAGTTTCAGCTAATTACTACAGCCTGCAGAGATGATCGCTGGTGCTGTAGCGTTCCTTGCAGGCTGAAATCGTCAGGGGCAGGATCGCAGCAGAGCGAACGTGCTGCTGAGGACAACGCCAGCCTGCAAGGATTGCTACAGTATCGGTAATCCTCTCTGCAGGTTGTGTTAATTATCTGAAGGTAAGAGCGGGAGGCCAGGGGGGAAGCCGGAGGACGCTGCAAAGAGTGAGCAACACTAATACAGACTAGTGCTGCCTGATTCACGATTCGAATCGGTTCACCGATTCACTTCGGGTGAATTGATTCGAATCGATTTAAATTTTAAAAAAATCGGCTTCCCGATTCGGACCCTCTCCCCTCGCCCCCTAAACAGGAGCGGGTGAGGAGGGAGGGTCATTCGGGAAGTGCTGCGTCGGGCTTCCCTCCTGGCCTCCCCGAAAGACTGCGCCCCCCCCCCCGGGAAGGCCTCCGTGTTCCCCCTGGCCTTCCCAAACCGTTTATCTTATACCTTCAGCCGAAGATCGCCAGCTACAGCTCTTTGCACTGCAGTGCTTTGAGCTGTTTCCTCTGCTGCGGTCCCGCCCCCTCCTCTGACGTCGGAGGCTTTCAAGGGGGGGACAGGCCTTTAGGGATGGGGGGACAGGCCTTCAGGGGGGAGGTACAGGCCTTCATGGGGGACAAACATTCAGGGGAGGGGGGCCCTGGTGCAGAAGTACACGGAGGGAGGGAAGGGGGGTTCAAAGAGATGTGCATATGCCGGACTTTTGGGGGGGGGGGAAGAAATAATGGGTCTAAAAATAGAGGAGAGGGAGAGAAATGATGCACAATGGGATTTAGGGAGGGAAGGAACAGAAACGGAGAGAAGTTGGACACAAGGGATGATGTGGAGGGGGGATAGAGATACTGGATAGGAGGGTAGGTGGGAAAAGAAAGGGAGAGATGGTGGACCCTGGGGTGGTGGGGAAGGAGGGAGAAATGCTGGATGAAAGGGTAGTTAAGAAAAAGTGGATCTGTGGATGGAGACGAAAAAAAAAGAAAGATGCCAGACCTTTGGAGGAGGGAAGGGAAACGGAAGGGGAGGACAGAGATGGCACGGAGAAAGAAGAAAGAAGGAGACCCTGGCAAGCAAGTTATCAGAAGACAACTAGAGCCTGGGACCGACAAGATTTGAATAATGACCAGACAACAAAAGGTAGAAAAACTAATTTTTATTTTCTGTTTTGTGATTACAATATGTCAGATTTGAAACATGTATCCTGCCAGAGCTGGTGTTAGACCGCAAACATGAGCTAGGATTTAACAGAGAGGAAAAGTCTTTTTTGTTTGTTTATTTTGTTTACACCACAGTGCCAGTGTGGTTAGGAGAAGGCAAAGGGGGTGAAGAGGCTATAAAATAAACCCACCAGGATGTTTGAAAAAATCACCCAATTGGTAGGAAAATTGAATCGAAAAACCAATTCAGTAGGCTGAATCGAATCAAATCGAAATTTTTTTTCCTGAATCGGGCAGCACTAGTATAACCCATGGGCTGCAAAATAGTACCTGATGAGCCGCAAGTTTCAGACCACAGCCATAAATGGGCTACAAAAACTATAACAATATAATAATAATAATAATAACAGTTTATATACCGCAATACCATTAAGTTCTATGCAGTTTACAAAAGATTATTGGGGTACAAGTTGAGTTGACGTACAAGTTGAATTAACTTAAGGGATGTGGGGAACAATTGGGAGAAAGGACAGGAGAGGGGAAAGAGGGAAGTGGGTCAGCTGTCTAGGTCTTTCGGGAATAGGTGGGTTTTGAGGCGTTTCCTGAATATCTCATAAGTGGTGGGCAATAGGAGTTGTTCTAGGTCTTTACCCCATAGAGCAGCCTGATGTGAGAGAAGATGCTCATGGTGTTTTATTAGTTTGCATCCTCTAACCGGGGGAGAAATGAAGTGCGAGTGGGAGCTTCTCTTGTGTTTGTTGGCTGAGAAGGAGAATAGGTCAGTGATGTATTTAGGGGTTAGACCGTAGAAAACTTTAAAACAGAGGCAGGCAAACTTAAAACTTTACACGAGCTTCCATCGGCAACCAGTATAGCTGTTTGAAGTATGGCGTCACGTGATCGAACTTCTTTAGACCGAAGATTAGTTTGGCCGCAGTGTTTTGCATTAGTTGCAATCGTCGCATATTCTTTTGTGCATTATAGTGCATTCAAGGAAAACATAACAATGAGAAAGAATACAATAGATTTGGCCTAAAAAGTGGAGAAAAGACCTCAGTGTCACTTTGGATTTAGTAAAAAAAAACAAAACAACCAAAACTTAGTCCTCTGGACAAAACAACTTCAAAAAATAGTTTGAAGATGCGGACACATCCTGTCTAGAAAAACTCCACTCTATATAAATTCTTTACTTGAGTAAAAATATCGATCGGATAAGTAGCATAATAACTTTCAAAAATGTTTCCACAGCTTAATAGCTACATGACATCAGTCCTAACAAAACTCAAAGCAAAGGAAAAAAGAACAAAACACAAACTTATTTGCAGCAGGAATTTCTTCCACACAGTATGTGAACAGGGTGCAGAAAAGACTTGGAGGAGCTGCCTGCAAAGGAATTCACCCATGACCAGGACAAAGCCACTAAGGGCATGGATCGGATCTAATCCTTGAGGGATCCGATCTGTGTCCGGGGGGCTGATTCACGAATCGCCCTCATGCAAATGAGGGTGATTGGAATCACGCCTCCAACCGACCGCTGGGATTGCAATGTAGCGATCCCGACGCATGCGCAGACTATCTGTAGATGGTCTGCGCATGCGTCATAGAGCAGTGACTTTTTTTAAAAAAATTTTTAACTAGCCCACTTTAAACGCACTGGCTAAAACCACAGGCTTGCACTGCGTGGGAAGGCCAGGGCAGCGCATGGGGGAGGGGCTCTCTCAGCAATTAGATCTGGATCAACACATCACATTCTTACCACAGTCTGCACCTCTTTTAGGTTTGGCACAAGGCAGAGAGGCAGGAGATTCGGGGCAGAGCAGGGTGGCAGAAGAAAATTGTTGCAGAGAGTCGGGGCAAGGAGCAGGAGATGCAGTCGGAAAGCAGTGAACGACTGGTCCCCAGCAGTCACTTGTTTGTGATTGGCCAGCCCAGTCAGTGTTGCAGGTTTTTTGTTAGTGAATTGCTGCCTACCTACATTTGAATGCTGTACCCCCCTCATTTGCATGCGCCGGATCGGAGGGTGATCGGGACAGAGGTTAGTGAATCGGGATGCAAAGGGGTCGCTAAGTGGTCGGAATTTGATCGGTGGGCTTAGTGAATCTAGCCCTAAGAGATTGCAAGTGATAATCAACTGAATTGTTTTATCCTATTCTACTAGTCTAGTAGGAAGAAAGGCGGAATAAGGAAAGGAGAGTCTATGGACTAGTAACTATAAACGCTGTTGCTTTATGCCTTCGCCTATACTATGCCACTGATGTAATTCTCCCAGTTGCTTAAAGATTTTTATTTCAGTAAAGCTTTTGGTTCAAGAACAAACTTCTGGATATGGACTGCTTTACTGCTTGAGAGAACAGTGCAGTATGAGTGATATTAACAATGTTGTGGACCTCTCAGCCTTTGTTAGTCTTGGATGTAGTCCAAACTAGAGAGCTGCACGGGAACGGGGACGACGGGAATCCCGCGGGCATCCCGCGGGTTCCCCCTTCGGGTCACGGGGATCCCGTGGGGACGCCCCCTAGGGTCGCAGGGATCCCGTGGGGACGCCCCCTAGGGTCGCGGGGATCCCATGGGGATGCCTCCGAGGGTCGCGGGGCTCCTGCGGGGCTGGATGTACTCAGTCGCGCGGCTCTTCTTCTCCCTACCTTCTCTGCCTGCAGCACAGAGCCGAACGGAAGTCTTCCCGACGTCAGCGCTGACGTCGGAGGGGAGGGAGGGCTTAAACAAAGCCCTCCCTCCCTCCGACGTCAGCGCTGATGTCGGGAAGACTTCCGTTCGGCTCTATGCTGCAGGCAGGGCAGGTAAGGAGAAGGAGAGTAGCCTCGCGGTTCGAGTGGCTACCAAGGGAGGGGGGCGGTCCGCCCCGCCCCGCCCCGGTTGCAGCACAGCCGGCCAGGTCCCCTTACTTTTGTGGCACTTCCCCGACCGACCGATAACAGCCCGGGTCCGACAATCCTCCCTGCCCTGTAGCCGCGAATCTAAATTACTTTCTTACAGCAGCTGTAAGAAGGTAATTTAGATTCGCGGTTAAGGGCAGGGAGGTTTGTCGGACCGGGGCTGTTGTTGGTCGGTCGGGGAAGTGCCACAAAAGTAAGGGGACCTGGCCGGCTGTGCTGCACCCGGGGCGGTAGAGAAGGAGGGGGGAGATGGACGCTGAAAGGCCATGGTGAAGACAGGAGGGGGGGGGAAGGACTCTGAAAGCACTTGAAGACAGAGGAGGGAGAAGGACGCTGAAAGCACATGGGGGAATACAAAGGGGTGGAGAAGGACGCTGAAAGGCCATGGGAAGGGCGGGGGGGGGGAAGGACTCTGAAAGCACTTGTGGAAGACAGAGGGGGGAGAAGGATGCTGAAAGCACATGGGGAAGACAAAGGGGTGGAGAAGGACGCTGAAAGGACATGGGGAAGATGGGGGGGAGAAGGACACTGAAAGGAAATGAGGAAGAGAGAGTAGGGAGAAGATGCTGGCAGGGAAGAGGACAGATGCCAGACTATGGGGGGAGCGGAGAGAAGAAGATGGGTGCCAGACCAATTTGGAAGGGGGAAGAAAGGGAGATGCACAGTAACAGAGCAAATGGAAGATGCAGAAGGAAGAGAGACAGTGGATGGAAGAAACTGAATGAGAACATGAGGAAAGCAGAAACCAGGCAACAAAGGTAGGAAAAGAATTCTATTTCTTTTTTTTTTTTTTTTGCTTCAGGATAAAGTAGTATATTAGTTGTGTTGATAAAAATTTATAAACATTAGAGGCTCTGGTAGAAACCCGTTTACAAAGTATGTATTCTTCCCAATTAATATTTTCAAATTAATAAAGTCTTTTTGCTTATTTGTAAATGGGTTTCTACCAGAGCCTTTAATTCAGTAGCATAATTAAATGAAATAACTATTTCTGAAGTTTATAGGGACGGGCGGGGACGGAGGGGATTCCTCGCGGGGACGGGTGGGGACGGAGGGGATTCCTTGCGGGGACGGGTGGGATTCCTCACGGGGATGGGTGGGGACGGGTGGGACTTTGGCGGGGACGGGTGGGGACGGGTGGGATTTCTGTCCCCGCGCAACTCTCTAGTCCAAACTAATAAAAGCGTTTACATGAGGACCCTGTATATAATGCTTTCTCTAGAAAACAGGGCTCCTATTTAGACAACTCTGAAAAGAAATTTTTGATTTGTGTTATTGCAAGCAGTAGCTGCTCTTAATCAGTACCTTGGACCCACCTAGCTCAGAGTCTTGTCCAGAAAAAGAGAAAGAAAATGAAGGAGCGAAAAATCAAAAAGAGAAGACAAGAGAAAGGGAAACAGCATTAAAAAATACAATGAGAAAACCAAAGAAAAAATGAAAGAAAAGGCAAAGACCTGAAAGAAAATATAAAGTAGAAAACAAAGGACCATAAAGAAACATTACAAAAAGAAAACATTAAAAAAGAGGTAAAAGCCAGAAAAAGAAGAGGGAAGAAAATCAGTGGCAAATTTTTATTTATGTTCAGTATTGACGAACGAGAGAACCAGTAAAACTATCTTTAAGTAATGCTATCATTTATATACAAAGATTTGGCATAGGCAAATTGGTTTATTAATATTTATATGCTGTCTTTCTGCACATACAATTAATGTGGTTTGTAAAATTTACATAGTAAAAAGAAACACAGCCCAAGTTTACTGTGGATGAGAAAGTTATATGATGTGGAGAAGCAGTCCTCCCAACACAAGTACTCTATTTGGAATACTCACCATGTCCTGATGCTGCTAATGGCTGAATCTGATTTTGAAACACTGAATGCACAACACGAGTCAGTACCCGGCTACCTGCTGTTATTATCGTACCGAAGGGAGGAGCAGAAATAAAACTGAAAGAACATAATCCTGCATACAAAAGCCTTACATAAAAGCCACTTTCATTTCTCCAGAAATGAAGGAAAATGTCCTTTCATTTCTGAGATGTTCTAATTAAATATTTTTCACAAAACAGCTGGTGCAATTCAGCGAAGTTACTTACCTGTAACGGGAGTTCTCTGTGGCTAGCAGGATAAGTCAACCACACTTTGGTGATTTAATTTAATTTAATTCTTATATACCGCTAATAACTGTGAGGTTTCTAAGCGGTTTACAAAAAATGATGCATTAAAAGATACAATAAATACAAATAAATAAGATAGGTACTTGGAAATTCCCTAACTGTCCCAAAGGCTCACAATCTAACTAAAGTACCTGAAGAAACAATTTATGAAAAGTAAAGATAAAAATATAAAGATAGAGGTAGAGACAGAGATAGAAATGAATATTCCAACAAGATGGCGGCCAGTTAGGTCATCTTCTGTGCTGTCTCCCTTGTCCTGCTTTTGTTTTTGTTTTATTTTGCCTTTGTTGATTTTTCTTTTAAATTTCTTTTTTGTTGGTTTTTTGTTCTGTCTCTGCTGTTTACATTTGGGACTTCCAGTCTCGTTGGTGTTTGCTTCTTTTGAGCTCACCTACCGATTTCCAGTTTGACAGTTGCTCCGATATGGCAGCTGAGGGAGCCGTTGCCTGATGCCTGAATAGTTCTATGGTGGCGGTTAAGAGTTGAAGAATTGGGTCCTGTTTCTTTTCGTGGTGGATGGGAGAGTTCTGGCTTTCGGCTCCTTGTGTTCATGTCCAGCCACTAGCGGAGAGGAGTGTGGGAGCACTGCTTCGCCCCCTCCCGAACCTGCTCCGTTGAATTTAAGCTGCAACAACGGCGTGCTGAGGCAGATGAAGGTGGGAGCCAGCCCACGCCGCCACAGAGGGACTACATCGGACCGGCATGCAGGTCGGTCGAGCCAGCTCGACCTCCTCCCCGTTACCAGCAGGGAGAGGAGATTAAATCTTTTTCTCCCTGTTAGGTCGTGGGAGAGGCGGAGCGGTGATCGCACTCCTCTCCTGAGCGGGCTAGCAAAAAGATGTCAGCCCGCTGCTTGAAAGCAATCTTTTTTTTTTCCCTGCTTCTTTCAAAGTGTTCTCTCCTGCTGAATCGGGTGAGGGTGTAACTGTGACCATGTGCCCTGCTGGAGAGGGGCTCCCGATACTGCTGCTGGTCTCGGTGAGCCGTTAGCACTGCTTCTTTTAAAGTGTTCTCCCCTGCTGGATCGGGGGAGGGGTTTAACTGTGATCAGGTGCCCTGCTGGAGAGGGGCTCCCGATACTGCTACTGGTCTGGGTGAGCCGTTAGCACCGCTTCTTTTAAAGTGTTCTCCCCTGCTGGAGAGGGGCTCCCGATACTGCTGCTTGTCTCGGTGAGCCGTTAGCACCGCTTCTTTCAAAGTGTTCTCCTCTGCTTACCTGTAATGGGAGTTCTCTGTGGACAGCAGGATAAGTCAACCACACTTTAGTGATGTCATCAAATGTTCCCAATTCGTAATTGCTCTCCCAGAGCTCAGGTGAGGCTTTTGGGATCCTCATCTGAGCATGTACAGGTAGCCCTATATATACCTGTGCTGGCCCTCTCTAATCCAATGATTTCCCTAGGTTGAATTTTGCAGTATCCCCCATAGGGGAGGAGGGAGGGTCTGTGTGGCGACTTATCCTGCTGATCACGGAGAACTCCCATTACAGGTAAGTAACTTCACTTTCTCCATGGACAAGTAGTCTTAAGTCAGCCACACTTTGGTGATTCTCCAGTTGCGGGGTGCAGAGAGTGAAAGGTCCCTTCTGCATCCCCGCTACCTTGCTGAGGTAGGGTGAGGCTGCAGATTGCCTTGATGAGGGACAGAGACAAAAATCTATTTACTGAGACCAGAGGCTATACTTTGTAAACATTAGGAACTTTATTTAGTCCTTAGAACTTGACCAACAACCTTTATTTAAAAAAAAAATCTACCAACATGGTAGAGCATATATTTTAATAACGGATCTAGTTTTTTTCCCCTGTATTCAGAGAAACATAAATATATCACCAACATGGTGTTTTAGTAACAAGTTTGTTTGTTGGGGTTTGATTTTTTTTTTTGTGCAAACTGTGCCAACATGGCAGAATATAACTGTCTAACAATCTCTTCTATCTGATTCAGACTAATAGTCCTGTTTAGCTAGTTCTGGTACTGGTGTTTGTTCTCAGGGTCTAGCCATTCTCTGTGTCTGTTTTGGCAGCCATTCGTAGTATGTTGAGGCCAAAGTCATTGGAGGTCTGCAGTGGGTGATCCAGGCAATAATGTCTGGTGAAGGTGTGTGGGGTAGACCATGTAGCTGCTCTGCAAATGTCCTGAAGTAGCATGTTCTTGAGATTTGCCAATGTTACGGCCATGGCTCTTAGTTGGTGTGCTGTGGCCTTTCTCTCGAGGGACAATCCCTCTTGTTCATAGCAGGAGGCAATGCAGTTTGAGATCCAGTTGGATATGGTGCGTTTCCCCACTGGTGTTGCTGGATTATTGGAGTCAAAGGAGACAAATAGTTGTACTACCTTTCACCAGGGCTGCATTCGTTGAATGAATAGGTGAAGGGCTCGGGTGCAGTCCAAGGTATGAAGGATTTGCTCCATGCTGTTGGCATGTGGTCCCAGACAGAAGGAGGGGAGCACTATTGATTGATTTATGTGAAAAGGTGAGACTACCTTTGGTAGGAACTTTGGGTGAGTTCTCAGTACTGTGTGATCGTGAAGGATCTGTGTATATGGTGGGTACGTAACCAGGGCCTGTAGCTCACTGATGCATCTTGC
The DNA here is from genome assembly GCF_902459505.1 of Geotrypetes seraphini. Taxonomy (NCBI): domain Eukaryota; kingdom Metazoa; phylum Chordata; class Amphibia; order Gymnophiona; family Dermophiidae; genus Geotrypetes; species Geotrypetes seraphini. The sequence goes on along the minus strand of NC_047088.1, from coordinate 102,559,686 downwards.
TGATGTGATGGTGATGAAAAAAAACTGTTTTCCAGGTGAGGAATTTGTTTGGCGCGTCTTCCATTGGCTCATAGGGTGCGCAGTTAATCTGCAGAGGATGATGCCAAGGTCCCATGCTGGTGGTGGAACACACCATATGTGGAATCTTTTCCACTTGAGCCCATTTGATTTTTTAGTTGATGGACGTCTGGCTGCTGGCAGTACCTCAGTCACCCCTGTTGACATGTGGAAAGGTTGCAGAATTAGTCTTTCAACATCAACGTTTCAGTGCTAGGGTTTTCAATCTGGGATGCAGGGTTTGTCCCTGGTCCTGGGTAATGAGGTCCGGACGCAGCAGTAGGCTGATTGGCGGCCGTGCTGACAGTCATTGTAGGAAGGGGAACCACACTTGCCTTGGCCAGTAGGGTGCAATGAAGATCAATGTGGTTGCCTCCTGTCTGATCTTCTGGAGCACTCTCTGGATGAGTGGTATGGGGGGAAAGGCGTAGAGCAGGTGTTTCCCCCTGTGTATGGTGAAAGCATCCCTGGTTTGGCTGTATTGTGCTGGTCTTTTGGAGCAGAATTGGGGGCACTTATTGTCCTCTGTGGCAAAGAGGTTTATTGCTGAGCGGCCCCACTTGTGAAAAAGATCTTGGGCTACCTCCTGGTAGAGGGACCATTTGTGGGGGTCAATCTTTCTGCTGAGGCTGTCTACCAGGGTGTTGTTGAGGCCCGGGAGGTAGTTGGCATTGATGAGAATGTTGATCAACAAGGCAAAAGACCAGATCTTGTGGGCCTCCCTGCAGAGGGGGAGGGAGCCCGTGCCTCCCTTCTTGTTGATATAGAACATTGCCACCTGGTTGTCTGTCTGGATCAATAAGGTCTTGTTGGAGATCCAGGAGAGCGAAAGATTGTAGGGCATTCCCGATTGCCCTGAGTTCCAAATGATTGATATGCTGTTTGGCCTTGGATGGTGTCCTCAGGTGGAGGAGATGGGCTCCCCACCCCTGCTTTGAGGCATCCATGATGACTGCTGGAAGGGCTTGCCCTTGTACAGATTCTGCTGTTTTGTATACAACTTGAGGTTGCTGCAGATTTTTTTGGTCCATCGTGATTCTGTGAGACAGAGGTTGTGTGTGTTGGTTCCAATTTTTTCTGAGGTACCACTGGAGAATTCGCATGTGGAGCTTGGCGAGCAGGACATGTATGGAGACTGCTTGATGGCCCAGGAGGCGTAGTAGTGTCCTTGCTGTGACTGTATGTGTCTGTGATATGTGTTGAATCAGTTTTTGTATTGCTTCGCCCCTTGTGCGGGGCAGGAAAGCTGAATTCAGGGATGTGTAGATCCTTGCCCCGATGAATTCTAACGATTTGGTTGGCTGTAGTTTGGATTTTTTGGTGTTTACAAGGAACCCTAGGGATTGCAGGAATGATATTGTATTGACTGCTATTGCTGTTTCCCAGGCTGAAGGGCCCACCACCAGCCAGTTGTCCAGGTAAGAAAACACGCATATTGCGCTCTTGCGGAGGTGGGCTGCTGCTACAGCGATACATTTTGTGAAGACTCTTGGTGCAGAAGAGAGTCCAAAGGGTAGGACCTGGTATTGAAAGTGCTGAGTTAGGGTCCGGAACCGCAGGAACTTTCTTTGGGAGGGGTGCAAAGAGATGTGTGAATACGCATCTTGGAGGTCCAGTGAAGCCAGCCAGTCGTCTTTGTAAATTAATGGTTGGATTGTTCCGAAGGAGTGCATGCAAAATTTCTCCTTGACTACGTACTTATTTAGGCCCCGTAGGTCTAGGATGGGTCTGAACCCTCCCGTCTTCTTGGGGATGAGACAGTAGTGGGAGTAGAACCCTTGATTGTGTTGTGTCTTGGGTCTTTTACAAATTGAAAATTTTGAGAAATTTACATGATTTTATAAGCAACAGTAATTTTTAGGCAGTAGTTCATGAATTTGATTACAGTAATATTTTACATTTAGGGTTACCAAAGCTGTTAATATGTGTATTATGTATTGTTTGTTTTATTATCTTAAGTATGTTCTTTTGGATACCACCTAGGTTTGGTGTATAAATTTTAAAATAAATAAATAGCATAGAATGCTACTGCACATTTGATTTCAGGAGTTTCCCAGTATGATCATATTATTCATTTGATACCTAATTGCAACTTAAAATCCCATGTGTATTATAGTGAAAGACTTACTGGAATTTTCCAAGGTCAGAATCAAATGTTAATGTCCTGTGGCTTTGCTTAAGAAAAACTGCCATTAAATTCATACCTGTGCCAGTTTCTTCCTCTGAAATCTCTGTTGTTGACGCATTTTCTGAAGTCCCTTCCAGATATATAGAGTCTTCAAGCAAAAAAAGACAATGCAGAGATAGTGACTATACAGTAGCTGACTAAGAAGAAAGTTGGACAGATATCATAACTGTGAAAGAAGGTTGGGTTGTTTTTATTCCTTGTTCTTGCAAAAATAAAGGTCAATGAACATGTAGCAATAACCTTTTATTGGCTAGTTTAACACATTTGTGATTTGCTTTGAAAAATCAAATGGATTCAGTTAGTTCACTGACAAGATATAATCTAAAACCATGGACCCTTAATATCTTTCTAAGCAGTACTAGAAAAAGATAATTCTCCTACTCCTGCCTAAATTCAGATACTGGGCCCTATCTCTTCTAGCTCTTCACCAAAGCCCCTTGCAGACAATTGAGCTTTTCCTCTCCCTCTTCCTGGTGGTCCAGTAGTGAATCGCAGTAGAATCGACCTTCCTTCGCTCATAGAAACATAGAAGATGACGGCAGAAAAGGGCTACAGCCCATCAAGTCTGCCCACTCTGCTTACCTACCCCCTGTCTATGCCTAATGACACAATTTCCTTAACTTGACCCTCGTAGGGATCCCACATGGGTATCCCATTTATTCTTAGTCTGGCACGCTGTCTGCCTCAATCACCTGCACTGGAAGCTTGTTCCAATAATCAACCACTCTCACTGTGAAGAAATACTTTCTGGTGTCGCCATGAAATTTTCCACCTCTGAGTTTGAGCGGGTGCCCTCTTATGGCCGAGGGTCCCTTGAGAAAGAAAATATCATCTTCCACTTTGACACGTCCCGTGAGGTACTTAAATGTTTCGATCATGTCTCCCCTCTCCCTACGTTCCTCGAGAGTGTAGAGCTGAAATTTGTTCAGTCTCTCTTCGTATGAGAGAACCTTGAGCCCCGAGATCATCCTGGTGGCCGTCCGCTGAACCGATTCAATTCTGCGCACATCTTTACTGTAATGTGGCCTCCAGATTGCACACAGAATTGCACACAGAAGCGCTAGCTAATTGGCTTCCGTGAGTTCTTGCAGGCCCACATGTATACTCGAATATAAACCGAGACCCCCATTTTTGGGCCATTTTTTTGGCCCCAAAATCTTGATTTATATTCGAGTATATATGGTAACAGCAAGGGGCCCAGGTCCAAGCTTTCAGTTTATGATTCTGGAATACCCAGTTAAGCTGACGAAACCAAAGCTACCTATAGATCAGTGGTCTCAAACTCAAACCCTTTGCAGGGCCACATTTTGGATTTGTAGGTATTTGGAGAGCCGCAGAAAAAAATAGATAATGTCTTATTAAAGAAATGACAATTTTGCATGAGGTAAAATTCTTTATAGTTAATAAATCTTCCCGCCCCGAAGGCCTGCATGTTCCCCCCTTCTCTGTAGTGTCCTCCAGCTTCCCCCATGGCCTCCCAGTCTTAGTTTCAGCTAATTACTACAGCCTGCAGAGATGATCGCTGGTGCTGTGGCGTTCCTTGCAGGCTGAAATCGTCAGGGGCAGGATCGCAGCAGTGCGAACGTGCTGCTGAGGACGATGGCAGCCTGCAAGGATTGCTACAGTATCGGCAATCCTCTCTGCAGGTTGTGTTAATTATCTGAAGGTAAGAGCGGGAGGCCAGGGGGAAAGCCGGAGGACGCTGCAAAGAGTGAGCAACACTAATACAGACTAGTGCTGCCTGATTCACAATTCGAATCGGTTCACCGATTCACTTTGGGTGAATTGATTCGAATCGATTTAAATTTTTAAAAAATTGGCTTCCCGATTCGGACCCTCTCCCCTCGCCCCCTAAAGCAGGAGCGGGTGAGGAGGGAGGGTCAGTCGGGAAGTGCTGCGTCGGGTTTCCCTCCTGGCCTCCCTGAAAGACTGCGCCCCCCCCCCGGGAAGGCCTCCGTGTTCCCCCTGGCCTTCCCAAACCGTTAACTTATACCTTCAGCCGAAGATCGCCAGCTACAGCTCTTTGCACTGCAGTGCTTTGAGCTGTTTCCTCTGCTGCGGTCCCGCCCCTCCTCTGACGTCGGAGGAGGGGCGGGACTGCAGCAGATGAAACAGCTCAGAGCACTGCAGTGCAAAGAGCTGTAGCTGGCGATCTTCGGCTGAAGGTGTAAGGTAAACGGTTTGGGAAGGCCAGGGGGAACACGGAGGCCTTCCCCGGGGGGGGGGGGCACAGTCTTTCAGGGCGAGGGCAGAACTTTTGGGAGGCCAGTCCTACAGGGGTTGGAACAGGTCTTGGGGAGTGCAGGCCTTTAAGGGGGGGGGAGAGGCCAGGGATGGTGGCATAGGCCTACAGGAGGGACAAGCAGGCCTGGGAGGGCAGTCCTTCGGGGGGGGGGCAGTCCTTCAGGGGATGGGACAGGCCTTGGGGAGGTGCAGGCCTTTAAGGGGGAGGTGAGGCCAGGGATGGTGGCATAGGTCTACAGAGGGGACAGGCAGGCCAGGGGGTGGCAGTCCTTTAGGGGCTGGGACAAGCCTTGGGGGGGGTATAGGCATTTAAGGGAGGGGAGAAGCCAGGGATGGTGGCATAGGCGTACAGGGGGGGACAGGCAGGCCTGGGGGGGCAGTTCTTCGGGGGGGAAGTCCTTCAGGGGGGTGGGACAGGCCTTTGGTGGGTGCAGGCCTTCATGCGGGACAGATATTCAGGGGAGGGGGCCCTGGTGTAGAAGTACACGGAGGGAGGGAAGGGGGGTTCAAAGAGATGTGCATATGCCGGACTTTGGGGAGGGGGAAGAAATAATGGTTCTAAAAATAGAGGAGAGGGAGAGAGATGATGCACAATGGGATTTAGGGAGGGAAGGAACAGAAACGGAGAGAAGTTGGACACAAGGAATGGTGTGGAGGGGGGGGATAGAGTTACTGGATAGGAGGGTAGTTGGGAAAAGAAAGGGAGAGATGGTGGACCCTGGGGTGGTGGGGAAGGAGGGAGAAATGCTGGATGAAAGGGTATTTAAGAAAAAGTGGATCTGTGGATGGAGACGAAATGAAAAGAAAGATGCCAGACCTTTGGAGGAGGGAAGGGAAACGGAAGGGGAGGACAGAGATGGCACGGAGAAAGAAGAAAGAAGGAGACCCTGGCAAGCAAGTTATCAGAAGACAACTAGAGCCTGGGACCGACAAGATTTGAATAATGACCAGACAACAAAAGGTAGAAAAACTAATTTTTATTTTCTGTTTTGTGATTACAATATGTCAGATTTGAAACGTGTATCCTGCCAGAGCTGGTGTTAGACCGCAAACATAAGCTAGGATTTAACAGAGAGAGGAAAAGTCGTTTTTGTTTGTTTATTTTGTTTACACCACAGTGCCAGTGTGGTTAGGAGAAGGCAAAGGAGGTGAAGAGGCTATAAAATAAACCCACCAGGATGTTTGAAAAAATCACTCAATTGGTAGGAAATTTGAATCGAATCGAAAAACCAATTCAGTAGGCTGAATCGAATCATATCGAAATTTTTTTTCCTGAATCAGGCAGCACTAGTACAGACCATGGGCTGCAAAATAGTACCTGATGAGCCGGAAATTTCAGACCACAGCCATAAATGGGCTACAAAAACTATAACAATGAGAAAGAATACCTTAGATTTGGCCTAAAAAGTGGAGAAAAGACCTCAGTGTCACTTTGGATTTAGTAAAAAAAAAAACAAAACCCAAAACTTAGTCCTCTGGACAAAACAACTTCAAAAAATATTTTGAAGATGCAGACACATCCTGTCTAGAAAAACTCCACTCTATATAAATTCTTTACTTGAGTAAAAATATTGATCGGATAAGTAGCATAATAACTTTCAAAAATGTTTCTACAGCTTAATAGCTACATGACATCAGTCCTAACAAAACTCAAAGCAAAGAAAAAAAGAACAAAACACAAACTTATCAGCAGCAGGAATTTCTTCCACACAATATGTGAGCAGGGTGCAGAAAAGACTTAGAGGAGCTGCCTGCAAGGAAATTCACCCATGACCAGGACAAAGTCACTAAGAGCATGGATCGGATCTAATCCGTGAGGGATCCGATCTGTGTCCGGGGGGCTGATTCACGAATCACCCTCATGCAAATGAGGGTGATCGGAATCACGCCTCCAACCGACCGCTGGGATCGCAATGTAGCGATCCCGACGCATGCGCAGACCATCTGTAGATGGTCTGCGCATGCATCATAGAGCAATGACTTTTTAAAAAAAACTTTTAACTAGCCCGCTTTAAACCCACTAGCTAAAACCACAGGCTTGCACTGCGGGGGAAGGCAAGGGCAGCGCATGGGGGAGGGGCTCTCTCAGCAATTAGATCTGGATCAACACATCACATTCTTACCACAGTCTGCACCTCTTTTAGGTTTGGCACAAGGCAGAGAGGCAGGAGATTCGGGGCAGAGCAGGGTGGCAGAAGAAAATCGTTGCAGAGAGTCGGGGCAGGGAGCAGGAGATGCAGTCGGAAAGCAGTGAACGACTGGTCCCCAGCAGTCACTTGTTTGTGATTGGCCAGCCCAGTAAGTGTTGCAGGTTTTTTGTTAGTGAATCGCTGCCTGCCTACATTTGAATGCTGTATCCCCCTCATTTGCATGCGCCGGTTTTGAGGATGATCGGGACCGAGGTTAGTGAATCGGGATGCAAAGGGGGTCGCTAAGTGGTCGGAATTTGATCGGTGGGCTTAGTGAATCTAGCCCTAAGAGATTACAAGTGATAATCAACTGAATTGTTTTATCCTATTCTACTAGTTTAGTAGGAAGAAAGGCGGAATAAGGAAAGGAGAGTCTATGGACTAGTAACTATAAACGCTGTTGCTTTATGCCTTTGCCTATACTATGCCACTGATGTAATTCTCCCAGTTGCTTAAAGATTTTTATTTCAGTAAAGCTTTTGGTTCAAGAACACACTTCTGGATATGGACTGCTTTACTGCTTGAGAGAACAGTGCAGCATGAGTTCTGCGGGCTGTCAGAGAGCCAGAGATCAGTGAGAGGAGAGGAGCGTGGGAGAACTGCTCCGCCCCTCCCCCGAACTATCAGGGGTCCTCTGAGACTAAAAAACACAGATCCAGAGTCTCTTGCACAGTTCCCTGATTTTCTCCATCGAGTTCAGCGGACTGCCAGAGAGTCAGTGATCAGTGAGAAGAGAGAGGCGTGGGAGCGGTACTCCGCCCCTCCCCCGAACCAGCAAGGGCCCTCTGGAACTAAAAACAAAGTTCCCTGTCTTCATACATTGAGTCCTGCCGGTCACCAGAGAGCCAGAGATAATGAGGTGGGGAGGGGAGTGAGAGTATTGATCCCCCTCTCCCCCGAACCAGCAGGGGACCTCCGAGACTAATAATACAGATCAAGGAACGTGTGGCTAGTTCCTGACTTCTTACATGGAGTCTTGGTGAGCGCCTTCGTGAAGAGACTACAGGTATTCTGGAAGAACTAAGTCTAATGGTTTGTGATACTGATTAAAGGGCATTAGAAATTGTTGCTATTGCTCATTAAGATAAAAATGTTTAAAATACAAACCTTTTTATATAATTAGCTTAAGTTATTTTCCAATATGGATTGAAATGAGTACTTTTAATGATTAATGTAAAGGTATTTATATAGAGGTTGTAAGTTTCAAATATGAGTATAGCTTAAAATAGTTTATGTACATTAAGGATATGTCTTGAGAATTATTAAAAAAAAAATAATTTTTGAGCTTGGGGATCTATTGAAATTTTAATCAGTATATTATTTAAAATATGCAGAAACTCATTAATTAAATAAAGTTGTTTTTATAACCTATTTCACAATTTAGAGGGATGTTATACTTCTGAAATAATTAGTTTCATGGGTATTATTTTCTATTTAGAATGATTTATGTTAATTTATGAATATTGTGTAATGTGTATTTAAATGTGTGGAATTGTGATCTAGATTTTACGGAAATTGAGTATTTACAAAATTGATTGATCTGTCAACTTACATGTTTTGAAGAAATTTAAATAATATAATATGTTTTTAGTACAAAAATGTGTTACCACTAGTAAAAATTTTGGTAAAGAAATGATAGTGTGTGTCTTGACATTTGGTTTTTAATTTTTAACACAATGAAACAGTAAATTATTCAGTTCTTTATTGGGATGAGTTAGGCAAATAAATATGTAATATGTTTTGGGTGATAGATGAAGATATATTTAGGGGTTTTAAAAATAAGGAGGAATAATCTGTATATTATAGAAGGAATTGTAATGTATGATGCTTGGGGAGGGGGAGGATGGCTGGTCTGATCCAATGTCTTTAAGTTATCGTATTATACGAAGGGGAGGGATAAGGGAGGGAATAGGGAAGGGTTTTAGGGATTTTAGTAATATATTGTTTAGAACATTATGGGAAGGGTGGGATATGCATTATAATAAACTAAGGGGAATGAATCATAAAAGGGAATTTTATAATAGATTGAAAGATTTGTTGAAAATTATCTATGATAGTAATAATAATATAAATGGAACTTAAAATATTGTCGTTAAATGTTAATGGTTTAAACCATCCAATAAAAAGGAAGAAAACACTTTCCTTTTTAAAAGAACAAAACATAGATATTTGTTATATCCAAGAGACCCATTTATCAGCCTCAGAGTCTCAAAAATTAAAAGATAATTGGATAAAACATGTTTTTTTATGCCCCAGCAGTTAAGAAGAAAGCAGGTGTTGCAATATTGGTAAATAAGAGATGCAATGCTACATTCAAATTTATTGCTGCTGATCCTGCAGGAAGGTGGATACATGTGGACATGGTTCTGGGAAATACTACAATGGCACTTTTCAATGTATACGCACCTAATTTGAATCAAATTGAATTTTTTAAATCTCTACAACAATTGTTGTTACCACTGGCTGCTTCTAATTTAGTTGTGGCTGGGGATTTTAATGCTGTTATAGATCCTATAATGGACAAAAAACCTAGTAGAAGTATGAAATCATTAGGATTGGATAATTTGGTACTAAATTGTGATCTGAAAGATATTGGCGAATATTTCATTTTAATGATCGGGAATTTTCGTTTTGTTCCCATGTTCATAAATCTTTTTTGAGAATAGATTATATTTTGATTTCAAATTCATTAGTTCAACAAATAACACAAACCTCTATAGATCCAATTATTTTGTCTGATCATGGTGGGGTGTGGATTAAAATTAAGATAGTTGATAAAGAAGATAGTAGACCTATATGGAGATTTGATAATGCTTTGCTTGTGGAGCCAAATTTTATTGAGGAATTACAAATGAAAATGGTAAACGGTACCCCCTCCAAAACGTCAGCAGTGACGAGTGGAGTACCTCAGGGCTCCGTCTTAGGGCCGATTCTATTCAATTTATTCATAGGAGATTTGACCCAAGGGCTTAGAGGAAAAGTATCACTGTTTGCCGACGCCGCCAAACTATGCAACATAGTAGACAAAAGCAGTGTGCCTGACTTTATGACGCAGGACCTACGGCAGCTGGAACAGTGGTCATCAACTTGGCAGTTAGGCTTCAATGCTAAAAAATGTAAAGTAATGCACCTAGGCAAAAAAAATCCACACAGAACTTACACACTAAATGGTGAAACCTTGTTCAGGACCACGGTGGAACGTGATTTAGGAGTGATCATTAGCAATGATATGAAGGCTGCCAATCATGTGGAGAAGGCTTCGTCCAAGGCAAGACAAATGATGGGCTGCATCCGTAGGGGCTTTGTCAGCAGAAAAACTGAAGTCATAATGCCACTGTACAGATCCATGGTGAGACCTCATCTCGAGTATTGTGTTCAATTCTGGAGACCACACTACCGGAAAGATGTGTTGAGAATTGAATCGGTTCAGCGAATGGCTACCAGGATGGTCTTGGGGCTCAGGGAACTCACGTATGAAGAAAGGTTAAAAAAACTGCGGATGTACTCACTGGAGGAGCGAAGAGAGAGGGGGGGGGGGGACATGATTGAGACCTTTAAATATATCACGGGGCGTATAGAGGTGAAAGATGATATCTTCAGTCTTACAGGGCCCACGGTAACCAGAGGACACTCGCTGAAAATCAGGGGAGGGAAATTTCAAGGTCATGCTAGGAAGTACTTCTTCACCGAAAGGGTGGTCGATCATTGGAACGAGCTGCCTCAGCAGGTGATTGAGGCCAACAGCGTGTCAGATTTTAAGAGAAAATGGGATATTCATGTGGGATCTATAGGGGAGTAAGAATCAGGGAGTGGGTCATTGGTATGGGCAGACTCGATGGGCTATGGCCCTTTTCTGCCGTCAATTTCTATGTTTCTATGTTTCTATTTTCCAAATTAATAATACGAAGGATATTTCAATAGAAACGTTATGGGATGCTTTTAAGGCAATCATTAGAGGTCAAATTATTTCTTTTTCGGCATATCTTAAAAAACAAATTAAAGAACAATTTTATAGTTTGGAAAAAGATATAAAGTTATTGGAATCTAAATTAATTCAAAAATGGGAATATTCTACATTACAAGACCTCTTGAAAGCGAAAGGGAAATATAATTAAATTTCTTCTAAGTTAATTAGGAAAGACTTATTTTCTCAACAAGCATTGTATTATGGAAATTCAAATAAGGCGGGAAGATTATTGGCAAATTATCTAAAAGCTAAAAAAAGAAAAACAAAAATAGCGATGATAAAAGACAAAAAGGGAAATAGTTATTCTCAAATTGGACCGATTTTAAAACAATTTTTAAGTTTTTACAAAAACCTGTATTCTTCTGAGCCTTATTTGGATAAGGAAAGGGATGGTTTAAAATTTTTAGAGTCAATTACGGGACCGAAAATTCCTGAGCATATAAAAGAAAGCTTAGAAAAGCCAATATTAATAAACGAATTGCAAACAGCATTGAAATCCCTTAGATTTGGATCCGCTCCAGGTGGAGATGGTTTTACTGTAGAGTTTTATAAATCATTTCAAATTACCCTGTTACCATATTTATTAAATTTATATCAGACCCAACTTATTAAAGGATATATTACGGGTACCATGGCTGAATCATTAACTATTGTTTTGCCAAAGCCAAATAAAGATCCCAAACTGGTTTCAAATTACAGGCCTATTTCTTTAATTAATGTTGATGGAAAACTTTTAGCTAAAATTTTGGCTATTCGTTAGCTAAAGCTCTCCCTTTTATTATTGGTATACATCAAACAGGATTCGTTGCTCAAAGACATTCTTCTAACAACACTAGGCTTGCATTGCATATGTTGACTTTGTCCAAAGCCTTAAAAGACCCAGTTTTCTCTGTATCTCTAGATGCAGAGAAGGCTTTTGATCGTGTTGAATGGACCTTTATGTATCAAGCGATGGAGTGGTTTGGTATTGGATCAGGATTTATTCAAATGGTTCAAACTTTGTATAGCTCTCCTGTTGCTAAATTATATATTAATAATAATTTTTCAGAAGTTTTCAAGTTGCAGAGGGGAGTTAGACAAGGCTGTCCCTTATCTCCTCTGCTTTTTGACATTGTATTGGAACCCTTGTTATTAGCCATTCAACAGACAGAGGAGATACAGGGTATTCCTCATAAAGATCGGGAATATAAGATTTCAGCTTATGCGGATGATATATTGCTCTATTTGAGAAATCCTGAGATAACCATTCCTTGCTTACTTGAATTAATTGAGAATTTTGGGAAATTTTCAGGTTATAAGATAAATTGGTCTAAATCAGAAGTTCTTCCACTCAATGTACATTGTACAAAAGGTTTGTTTGATTCATTTCCTTTTCTTTGGAAGGAAGATGGAATAAAATATTTAGGCATTTGGATTAAAAATATATTGGACGAAACGATGAAAATAAATGAAAAATTGTTATTGCAGAAGGTTACGGAAATGTGTGAGCAATGGAATCCTTTACACCTTTCATGGTGGGGGAGAGTCCAAACTATTAAGATGATGATTTTGCCTGTGGTTTGTTATCAGATGGGTATGTTGCCGGTATATTTTCAAGGGTCCTTATATAAAAAGTTAAATAGCATTCTGTTAAAATTTATTTGGCTGGGTAAAACTCCTAGAGTAGCTTTGGTATCTTTACAAAGATCAATTTCAGAGGGAGGGGTAAATTTTCCAAACTTTTATAGGTACCATCAAGCCTATATTTTACGTCATGGTATGTATTGGATCCTCCCAGAACTCATGGAAAAGCTCCCAGATTGGTTGTGGATAGAATGGCAACTCATGTCTCCATTGCGACTGTCCCATGTTTTCAGTATCAAAATGCCTATCTATAGTAAGGACAATAGAATACTAGCAGATATATGGAAAACTTTACGATATGTAAGCAATTTAACAACTATTCCAATTTACAAATCTACAAATCATTCTATATGGGTAAACTCCAAGATTCAAATTGGCGGAGAAAGGCTAGTCTGGAAGCATTGGATGATAGCAGGAATACGTATATTGGATGATGTTATTTCTAATGGTGCTATGCTTGAATTTTCACAGTTGCAACATAAGTTTGGACTTAATAAATCAGAAAATTTTAGATGGATGCAATTGATGCATGCCATTCAGGCGGGGTTCCCTGATTGGAAAAAACCTTAATAATCATTATAGCATGGAGTTTCTTTGTTTTCAGACAGACTTTTTGGGTCACCAGGCCGCCCAGTGGTATAAATTATTAAATGGATTTACTACGAAGAAATTAAAAATTGGTTTAAGAGATATTTGGAGCATTGAGATTAAGCATGAAATTACTGCATCTCAATGGCCACGAATTTGGTCTTGGAGGATGAAATGTACGGTGTCAGCATCTATGAGACAAACTTGGTTTTTTCTGTTGCATAGAGCGTTATGGACCCCTGTTAGGTTGCAAAAATTAGATAGTTCTTTGTCTAATAGATGCTGGCATTGTCATTTAGAAGCAGGAACTTTAGATCATTTATTGTTTCATTGCCCATATATTATGAATTTTTGGAAATCAATTTGGGACCAAATTAATAATTTATTAGAGAACCCCGTGGCATTATCCTATGATACTGTGATATTTGGTATGGATATGAGAGCAAAAAGTCAGATTTCTGCGAATAACAATAAATTATTACTAATAATGACAGGGGTTGCCATTCAACAAATCACATATAATTGGAAAGACTGGAGGAGATTAAATTATAACTTTTGGTGGAATTCTTTATGTCATATCTATAAAATGGAAAGATTTATTGCGTTACAAAAGGGATATTTTAAGAAATTTCAGGATGTGTGGAAACCATTAACAAAATATTGTCAAGATTAAGTAAAATTATTTCCCTTATGTTTATCAGTTTATGAGGTAGGGAGGGGGGTATTTTATTATTACATATATCATACAATAATGGAGTATATGGTTGGGAGGGATGGACGAGGGGTGGGGATAAGAATCTATGTAATATGCCAATGATTGTTTATAAGTGATGTACTTATTGTTACTGTGAATGAAAATATTAACACTTAATGTAATTTGTGAAAATGAATAAAGAATTATTAAAAAAAAAAAAAAAAAAGCGTTTACATGGGAACCCTGTATATGATGCTTTCTCTAGAAAACAGGGCTCCTAGTTAGACAACTCTGAAAAGAAATTTTTGATTTGTGTTAAAGCAAGCAGTAGCTGCTCTTAATCAGTACCTTGGACCCACCTAGCTCAGAGTCTTGTCCAGAAAAAGCGAAAGAAAATGAAGGAGAGAAAATTCAAAAAGAGAAGACAAGAGAAAGAAGGGAAACAGCATTAAAAAATACAATGAGAAAAACAAAGAAAAAATGAAAGAAGAGGCAAAGACCTGAAAGAAAATATAAAGTAGAAAACAAAGGACCATAAAGAAACATTACAAAAAGAAAACATTAAAAAAGAGGTAAAACCCAGAAAAAGAAGAGGGAAGAAAATCAGTGACAAATTTTTATTTATGTTCAGTATTGACGAACGAGAGAACCAGTAAAACTATCTTTAAGTAATGCTATCATTTATATACAAAGATTTGGCATAGGCAAATTGGTTTATTAATATTTATATGCTGTCTTTCTGCACATACAATTAATGTGGTTTGTAAAATTTACATAGGAAAAAGAAACACAGCCCAAAGTTTTACTGTAGATGAGAAAGTTATATGATGTGGAGAAGCAGTCCTCCCAACACAAGTACTCTATTTGGAATACTCACCATGTCCTGATGCTTCTACTGGCTGAATCTGATTTTGAAACACTGAATGCACAACACGAGTCAGTACCCGGCTACCTGCTGTGACTATCGTACCGAGTACATTCCATGTTTTGTCCATCTTGCTCAGCTTGAGACTGATCTCTTTGTCAGAAAACTTAACGAAGGGAGGAGCAGAAATGAAACTGAAAGAACATAATCCTGCAGACAAAAGCCTTTCATAAAAGCCACTTTCATTTCTCCAGAAATGAAGGAAAATGTCCTTTCATTTCCGAGATGTCCTAATAAATATTTTTTCACAAAACAGCTGGTGCAATTCAGCGAAGTTACTTACCTTTAACGGGAGTTCTCTGTGAATAGCAGGATAAGTCAACCAAACTTTGGTGATTTAATTTAATTTAAATTTAATTTAATTCTTATATACCGCTAATAACCGTGAGGTTTCTAAGCGGTTACAAAAATGATGCATTAAAAGATATAATAAATAAAAATAAATAAGATAGGTACTTGGAAATTCCCTAACTGTCCCAAAGGCTCACAATCTAACTAAAGAACCTGAAGAAACAATTTATGAAAAGTAAAGATAAAAATATAAATACAGAGGTAGAGATAGAGATAGAAATGAATATTCCAACAAGATGGCGGCTAGTTAGGTCATCTTCTGTGCTGTCTCCCTTGTCCTGCTTTTGTTTTTGTTTTATTTTGCCTTTGTTGATTTTTCTTTTAAATTTCTTTTTTGTTGGTTTTTTGTTCTGTCTCTGCTGTTTACATTTGGGACTTCCAGTCTCGTTGGTGTTTGCTTCTTTTGAGCTCACCTACCGATTTCCAGTTTGACAGTTGCTCCGATATGGCAGCTGAGGGAGCCGTTGCCTGATGCCTGAATAGTTCTATGGTGGCGGTTAAGAGTTGAAGAATTGGGTCCTGTTTCTTTTCGTGGTGGATGGGAGAGTTCTGGCTTTCGGCTCCTTGTGTTCATGTCCAGCCATTAGTGGAGAGGAGTGTGGGACACTGCTTCGCCCCCTCCTGAACCAGGTCCGTTGAATTCAAGCTACAACAAAGGCTTGCTGAGGCAGATGAAGGTGCGAGACAGCCTACGCTGCCACGGAGGGACTACATCGGACCGGCATGCAGGTCGGTCGAGCCAGCTCGACTTCCTCGCCGTTACCAGCAGGGAGAGGAGATTAAATCTTTTTCTCCCTGTTAGGTCATGGGAGAGGCGAAGCGGTGATCGCTTCTTGAAAGCAATCTTTTTTTTTTTTTTTTTCCCTGCTGGGTCGTGGAAGAGGCGGGGCGGTGCTCACATGCCACTCCTGAGCTGACCCTATTCAATATTAATATGAAGATCTACATGCGGTGGAACTGTGACCAGGTGCCCTGCTGGAGAGGTCTCCCGATACTGCTGCTGGTCTGGGTGAGCCGTTAGCACCGCTTCTTTTAAAGTGTTCTCTCCTGCTGGAGAGGGGCTCCCGATACTGCTGCTGGTCTCGGTGAGCCGTTAGCACCACTTCTTTCAAAGTGTTCTCCCCTGCTTACCTGTAATGGGAGTTCTCTGTGGACAGCAGGATAAGTCAACCACACTTTGGTGATGTCATCAAATGTTCACAATTCAGAATTGCTCTCCCAGAGCTCAGGTGAGGCTTTTGTGATCCTCATCTGAGCATGTACAAGTAGCCCTATATATACCTGTGCTGGCCCTCTCTAATCCAATGATTTCCCTAGCTTGAGTTTTGCAGTATCCCCCATAGGGGAGGAGGGAGGGTCTGTGTGGCAACTTATCCTGCTGACCACGGAGAACTCCCATTACAGGTAAGTAACTTCGCTTTCTCCATGGACAAGAAGTCTTAAGTCAGCCACACTTTGGTGACTCTCCAGTTGCGGGGTGCAGAGAGTGAAAGGTCCCTTCTGCATCCCCGCTACCTTGCTGAGGTAGGGTGAGGCTGCAGATTGCCTTGATGAGGGACAGAGACAAAAATCTATTTACTGAGACCAGAGGCTATACTTTGTAAACATTAGGAACTTTATTTAGTCCTTAGAACTTGACCAACAACCTTTATTTAAAAAAAAATCTACCAACATGGTAGAGCGTATATTTTAATAACGGATCTAGTTTTTTTTCCCATGTATTCAGAGAAACATAAATATATCACCAACATGGTGTTTTAGTAACAAGTTTGTTTGTTGGGGGGGTTTGTGGAATCTGTGCCAATATGGCAAAATATAACTGTCTAACAATCTCTTCTTTCTGATTCAGATTAATAATCCTATTTAGCTAGTTCTGGTACTGGTGTTTGTTCTCAGGGTCTAGCCATTCTCTGTGTCTGTTTTGGCAGCCATTCGTAGTATGCTGAGGCCAAAGTCATTGGAGGTCTGCAGTGGGTGATCCAGGCAATAAAGTCTGGTGAAGATGTGTGGGGTAGACCATGTAGCAGCTGCTCTGCAAATGGCCTGAAGTAGCATGTTCTTGAGATTTGCCAATGTTATGGCCATGGTGTGCTGTGGCCTTTCTCTCGAGGGACAATCCCTTTTGTTCGCAGCAGGAGGCAATGCAGTTTGAGATCCAGTTGGATATGGTGCGTTTCCCCACTGGTGTTCCTGGATTATTGGAGTCAAAGGAGACAAATAGTTGTACTACCTTTCACCAGGGCTGCATTCGTTGAATGAATAGGTGAAGGGCTCGGGTGCAGTCCAAGGTATGAAGGATTTGCTCCATGCTGTTGGCATGTGGTCCCAGACAGAAGGAGGGGAGCACTATTGATTGATTTATGTGAAAAGGCGAGACTACCTTTGGTAGGAACTTTGGGTGAGTTCTCAGTACTGCGTGGTCGTGAAGGATCTGTGTATATGGTGGGTACGTAACCAGGGCCTGTAGCTCACTGATGCATCTTGCTGATGTGATGGTGATGAGAAAAACTGTTTTCCAGGTGAGGAATTTGTTTGGCGCATCTTCCATTGGCTCATAGGGTGCGCAGTTAATCTGCAGAGGA
Source organism: Geotrypetes seraphini (assembly GCF_902459505.1). Classification (NCBI taxonomy): domain Eukaryota; kingdom Metazoa; phylum Chordata; class Amphibia; order Gymnophiona; family Dermophiidae; genus Geotrypetes; species Geotrypetes seraphini. Next base: position 102,542,278 of record NC_047088.1, on the reverse strand, counting down.
TGATGCCAAGGTCCCATGCTGGTGGTGGAACACACCATACGTGGAATCTTTTCCACTTGAGCTCATATGATTTTCTAGTTGATGGACGTCTGGCTGCTGGCAGTACCTCAGTCACCCCTGTTGACATGTGGAAAGGTTGCAGAATTAGCCTTTCAACATCAACGCTGTCAGTGCTAGGGTTTTCAATCTGGGATGCAGGGTTTGTCCCTGGTCCTGGGTAATGAGGTCCGGATGCAGCAGTAGGCTGATTGGCGGCCATGCTGACAGTCATTGTAGGAAGGGGAACCACACTTGCCTTGGCCAGTAGGGTGCAATGAAGATCAATGTGGTTGCCTCCTGTCTGATCTTCTGGAGCACTCTCTGGATGAGTGGTATGGGGGGAAAGGCGTAGAGCAGGTGTTTCCCCCTGTGTATGGTGAAAGCATCCCTGGTTTGGCTGTATTGTGCTGGTCTTTTGGAGCAGAATTGGGGGCACTTATTGTCCTCTGTGGCAAAGAGGTCTATTGCTGAGCGGCCCCACTTGTGAAAAAGATCTTGGGCTACCTCCTGGTAGAGGGACCATTTGTGGGGGTCTAGCTTTCTGCTGAGGCTGTCTGCCAGGGTGTTGTTGAGGCCCGGGAGGTAGTTGGCATGGATGAGAGTGTTGATCAACAAGGTAAAAGACCAGATCTTGTGGGCCTCCCTGCAGAGGGGGAGGGATCTCATGCCTCCCTGCTTGTTGATATAGAACATTGCCCCCTGGTTGTCTGTCTGGATCAATAAGGTTTTTTTGGAGATTCAGGGGAGCGAAAGCTTGTAGGGCATTCCCGATTGCCCTGAGTTCCAAAGGATTGATAGCTGTTTGGCCTCGGATGGTGTCCTCAGGTGGAGGAGATGGGCTCCCCACCCCTGCTTTGAGGCATCCGTGGAGACTGCTGGAAGGGCTTGCCCTTGTACAGATTCTGCTGTTTTATATACAACTTGAGGTTGCTGCAGATTTTTTTGGTCCATCGTGATTCTGTGAGACAGAGGTTGTGTGTGTTGGTTCCAATTTTTTCTGAGGTAACACTGGAGGGATCGCATGTGGAGCTTGGCGAGCAGGACGTGTATGGAGACTGCTTGATGGCCAAGGAGGCGTAGTAGTGTCCTTGCTGTGACTGTATGTGTTTCTGATATGTGCTGAATCAGTTTTTGTATTGCTTTGCCCCTTGCTTGGGGCAGGAAAGCTGAATTCAGGGATGTGTAGATCCTTGTCCCGATGAATTCTAACGATTTGGTTGGCTGTAGTTTGGATTTTTTGGTGTTTACAAGGACCTCTAAGGATTGCAGGAGTGATATTTAATTGACTGCTAATGCTGTTTCCCAGGCTGAAGGGCCCACCACCAGCCAGTTGTCCAGGTAAGAAAACACGCATATTGCGTGGGCTGCTGCTACAGCGATACATTTTGTGAAGACTCTTGGTGCAGAAGAGAGTCCATAGGGTAGGACCTGGTATTGGAAGTGCTGAGTTAGGGTCCGGAACTGCAGGAACTTTCTTTGGGAGGGGTGCAAAGAGATGTGTGAATACGCATCTTGGAGGTCCAGTGAAGCCAGCCAGTCATCCTTGTAAATTAATGGTTGGATTGTTCCTAAGGAGTGCATGCAAAATTTCTCCTTGACGACGTATTTGTTTAGGCCCCGTAGGTCTAGGATGGGCCTGAACCCTCCCGTCTTCTTGGGGATGAAACAGTAGTGGGAGTAGAACCCTTGATTGTGTTGTGTCTTGGGTCTTTTACAAATTGAAAATTTTGAGAAATTTACATGATTTTATAAGCAACAGTAATTTTTAGGCAGTAGTTCATGAATTTGAGTACAGTAATATTTTACATTTAGGGTTACCAAAGTATCCCCCTCTTTTACGAATGCATTGCGTGTGCTTTAGCACCGGCAGCGGCGGTAACTGCTCCGACGCTCATAGGAATTCTATGAGCGTCGGAGCAGTTACCACTGCTGCCAGCGCTAAAACCCGTGCTATCCGTTCATAAAAGAGGGAGTATGTGTTGAAAGCTGTTAATATGACTTACACCCTAAATGGCGAGATCCTAGCAAGGACTGTTGCAGAATGGGACTTAGGGGTGATCATCAGTGAAGACTGCCAATCAAGTGAAGCGGGCTTCATCTAAAGCTAGGCAGATCATAGGATGTATACGTAGGAGTTTCGTCAGCCGTAAGCCTGAAGTCATTATGCCGTTGTATAGATCCATGGTGAGGCCCCATCTGGAATATTGCGTGCAATTCTGGAGGCCTCATTGCCACAAGGATGTACTGAGGCTTGAGTCAGTCTAGCGAATGGCAACCCAGATGGTCTCGGGACTCAAGGATCTCCCGTACGAGGAACGGCTGGATAAATTGCGGCTATACTCACTCGAGGAACACAGAGAGAGGGGAGATATGATCGAGACGTTCAAGTACCTCACGGGCCGTATCGAGGTAGAAGAGGATATCTTCTTTTTCAAAGGTCCGATGGCGACAAGAGGACATCCATGGAAAATCAGGGGGGGGGGGAAATTGCACGGCGACACCAGGAAATACTTTTTCACCGAAAGAGTGGTTAATTGCTGGAATAGACTTCTATTTCAGGTGATCGAGGCAAGCAGCGTGCCTGATTTTAAGAAGAAATGGGATCGTCACGTGGGATCTCTGCACAGAGTTAAATAGGGGAGGGTCATTGGGGTGGGCAGACTAGATGGGCCGCGGCCCTTATCTGCCGCCTTTTTCTATTTCTATGTTTCTATGTTTCTATATATGTATTATTTGTTTTTATTATCTTAAGTATGTTCTTTTGGATACCACCTAGGTTTGGTGTATAAATTTTAAAATAAATAAATAGCATAGAATGCTACTGCACATTTGATTTCAGGAGTTTCCCAGTATGATCATATTACTCATTTGATACCTAATTGCAACTTAAACTCCCATGTGTATTATAGTGAAAGACTTACTGGAATTTTTCAAGGTCAGAATCAAATATTAATGTCCTGTGGCTTTGTTTAAGAAAAACTGCCATTAAATTCATACCTGTGTCAGTTTCTTCCTCTGAAATCTCTGTTGTTGACGCATTTTCTGAAGTCCCTTCCAGATATATAGAGTCTTCAAGCAAAAACAGACAATGCAGAGATAGTGACAATACAGTAGCTGACTAAGAAGAAAGTTGGACAGATATCATAGCTGTGAAAGAAGGTTGGGTTGTTTTTATTCCTTGTTCTTGCAAAAATAAAGGTCAATGAACATGTAACAATAACCTTTTATTGGCTAGTTTAACACATTTGTGATTTGCTTTGAAAAATCAAATGGATTCAGTTAGTTCACTGATAAGATATAATCTAAAACCATGGACCCTTAATATCTTTCCAAGCAGTACTAGAAAAAGATAATTCTCCTACTCCTGCCTACATTCAGATACTGGGCCCTATCTCTTCTAGCTCTTCACCAAAGCCCCTTGCAGACAATTGAGCTTTTCCTCTCCCTCTTCCTGGTGGTCCAGTAGTGAATTGCAGCAGAATCGACCTTCCTTCGCTCCTGTCTGTACAGAAGTGCTAGCTAATTGGCTTCCGTGAGTTCTTGCAGTCCTACATATATACTCGAATATAAACCGAGACCCCCATTTTTGGGCCATTTTTTTGGCCCCAAAATCTTGATTTATATTCGAGTATATATGGTTACAGCAAGGGGCCCAGGTCCAAGCTTTCAGTTTATGATTCTGGAATACCCAGTGAAGCTGACGAAACCAAAGCTACCTATAGATCATTGGTCTCTAACTCAAACCCTTTGCAGGGCCACATTTTGGATTTGTAGGTACTTGGAAGGCCGCAGAAAAAAATAGGTAATGTCTTATTAAAGAAATGACAATTTTGCATGAGGAAAACTCTTTATAGTTAATAAATCTTCCCGCCCCGAAGGCCTGCATGTTCCCCCCTTCTCTGTAGTGTCCTCTAGCTTCCCCCATGGCCTCCCAGTCTTAGTTTCAGCTAATTACTACAGCCTGCAGAGATGATCGCTGGTGCTGTAGCGTTCCTTGCAGGCTGAAATCAGCAGGGGCAGGATCACAGCAGAGCGAACGTTCTGCTGAGGACGACGGCAGCCTGCAAGAATTGCTACAGTATCGGCAATCCTCTCTGTAGGTTGTGTTAATTATCTGAAGGTAAGAGCGGGAGGCCAGGGGGGGAAGCCGGAGGACGCTGCAAAGAGTGGGCAACACTAATACAGACTAGTGCTGCCTGATTCACGATTCGAATCGGTTCACCGATTCACTTCGGGTGAATTGATTCGAATCGATTTAAATTTTAAAAAAATCGGCTTCCCGATTCGGACCCTCTCCCCTCGCCCCTAAAGCAGGAGCGGGTGAGGAGGGAGGGTCAGTCGGGAAGTGCTGCGTCGGGCTTCCCTCCTGGCCTCCCGGAAAGACTGCGCCCCCCCCCCCCCCCCGAGAAGGCCTCCGTGTTCTCCCTGGCCTTCCCAAACCGTTTACCTTACACCTTCAGCCGAAGATCGCAAGCTACAGCTCTTTGCACTGCAGTGCTTTGAGCTGATTCCTCTGCTGCGGTCCCGCCCTTCCTCTGATGTCGGAGGAGGGGCGGGACCGTAGAAAAATCATTTAATATACAGACATCAACCATAAACATAGATACAATGGAAACCCATCTCACCAATTGGAACATGGCAATTCAATCCTTTTTAGATAAAGAAGTACCGCTAATTTCAAAAACAATTTCTTCACGTAAATTATCAAACCCCTGGTTTACAAAAGAACTTATACTTCTGAAAATTAGTTGAGATCTCTAGAGAGAAAATGGCGTCATAACAAATCTCCTGCTAATTTACAATTCTATAAAGAACATGCACATTACTATAGAGCCAAAATAAACCTTACAAAAAAAACCTACTATTCTAACAAAATCTTAAAAACAAAAAACTCATCTATATTATTTTCCATAATTAAATCATTTGCCCCTAACTCCAAAAGCTCACAAACTAATTTAACTAATAATCTTACCGCACAAGAACTTGCTGATACTTTTTATAATAAAATACAAGACATTCGGAACTCGTTTTCTTCGATTAAACTTAAGACATCTTCCAATGACATCACCGATTATCACTTACCATTTGCTAAATGTTTCTCCTTCAATCTTCCTTCATTTGAAGATCTAAAACATCTCCTTTCAAGAGTTAATCTAAAAGGTTCACGAGATGATGTCATCCCTCCAGTAATCTTGAAAAATTTTTTTTCCTGTTTTGGATCTCATATTCACAATCTTATCCGAAACAGTTTAGAACTAGGTCAGCTACCATCTGCCTAGAAAAAAGCCTCAATTATCCCAATAATAAAAGATCACAAAATAGGACCTGAAAAAGCCACAAATTATCGACCTATCGCCAATATTCCTTTTTTTGGCTAAACTAACCGAAAGGCTTGTATTTGAACAACTAACTGACTTTGTTGAAACGACTAATGTCCTCCATCCAAATCAAACAGGTTTTAGGAAAAATTATTCTACTGAATATTCACTGATTGGACTGACCACCAACATATTTTACCATTTGGATCACCACAAATCAGTAATTCTTTTCTCTCTGGATTTATCAGCAGCTTTTGACACCATTGATCATACACTACTATTAGATAGATTAAAAACAATTGGAGTTGGTGGTCAAGTCCTTGCATGGTTTCATTCTTTTCTTTCTGATCGTTCTTCTACAGTTACCTTTAAAAATACAGTTTCAAAACCTTATACCACTAGCTATGGTATTCCCCAGGGATCAATATTGTCGCCACTTTTATTCAATATTTTTCTTTCTCCATTGCCCTGTATGTGTCAATCAATAGGCTTTACTACTTTCACCTATGCCGACGATGTTCAACTGCTTCATCCACTTAATCCAGATAATAAAAACGAAATAATTGAAATAAATAGAAAATTAGGAGAAATTAAACAATGGCTAAATTCAAACATGTTAGCCTTAAACGTCCAAAAATGCAAAGTACTATTTTTCCCTTGGAAAAAAGATATAAATTTAAATGCTCCGTTTACTTTAGATAATGTACAACTAAACCTAGTAAGTTCCTTAAAAATATTAGGAGTTACAATTGATGATAGATTATCCTTTCACGAACATATTACTAATACTGTCAGAACATGTTTCTTTAAATTGCGTATGATTCGATCAATTGCTAAATTTTTAAAGCCAAAATCATTAAACATACTTATTCATTCATTAATTATTTCAAAACTTGATTACTGTAACGCTTTATTAATAAATATCACCCAGAAAGAGAAAAAACGTCTTCAGATAGTTCAAAATACAGCAATCAAATTAATATACAATTGCAAAAAATTTGACCATGTCATGCCACTTCTGATTGAATCACACTGGCTCCCTATCACTCATCGCATTACTTTTAAAATATTACTTTTAGTTTTTAAAACACTGATTACAAACGAACACCAATTCATCAACAGATTACTCATTCCATATAGTACTTCACGCTCATTAAGATCCACAGACCAAAATCTTTTAACAGTTCCATCATTAAAAATTATTGGAACTCGTCGCACTGATATTTTTTCTATTATAGCCCCACAATTATGGAATAGTTTGCCCCAGTATCTCAGAGTAGAAAACGATTTGAAACAGTTCAAAAGCAGCTTAAAAAGTTTCCTTTTTAAAGACGCGTTTAATGTATGAATCTAATTTTATTAATTCTCTTCCTTTCTATTTTCTTATTTCTCTTTTATTTCCCTTACCTGTTGTTTTTTACCATTATTGTTCTCTTTAATATATACAATTGTAGTTCTACCCTTTTCATTCCCTATGTGTCCGTTAGTCTGTATGATTTTATTTATTAGTTTTTATGACAATGTATTAAATTTTAATTAACCTGTTTTATATATTTTTTATCTGTAAATCGCTTAGCAAATTAAATTAAGCGATTCAACAAGTCTAAAATAAACTTGAAACTTGAAACTTTCTGGGGGAGGGCAGACCTTCTAGGGGGCCAGTCCTTCAGGGGGTGGAACAGGCCTTGGGGGGTGCAGGCCTTTAAGGGTGGGGGGAGAGGTCAGGGATGGTGGCATAGGCCTACAGGAGGGACAGGCAGGCCTGGGGGGGCAATCCTTCGGGGGGTGGTGCAGTCCTTTAGGTGATGGGACAGACCTTGGGGAGGTGCAGGCCTTTAAAGGTGAGGTGAGGCCAGGGATGGTGGCATAGGCCTACAGAGGGGACAGGCAGGCCAAGGGGGCAGTCCTTTAGGGGGTGGGACAGGCCTTGGGGGGGGGTACAGGCCTTTAATGGAGGGGAGAGGCCTGGGATGGTGGCATAGGCTTACAGGGGGGACAGGCAGGCCTGGGGGGGCAGTTCTTCGGGGGGGGTGGGACAGGCCTTGGGGGTTGCAGGCCTTCAAAGGGGGAACTGGCCTTTAAGGGGGGAGATAGGCTAGGATGGTGGCACAGGCCTACAGGGGGAACAGGCAGGCCTGGGGGGGCAGTCCTTCAGGGGTGGGACAGGCCTTGGGGGGTGCAGGCCTTTAATGGGGGAACAGGCATTTAAGGGGGGGACAGGCCAAGGATGGTGGCATAGGCCTTCAGGGAGGACAGGCAGGCCTTCAAGGGGGGGACAGGCCTTTAGGGATTGGGGGACAGGCCTTCAGGGAGAGGTGCAGGCCTTCATGGGGGACAGACATTCAGGGGAGGGGGGCCCTGGTGCAGAAGTACACGGAGGGAGGGAAGGGGGGTTCAAAGAGATGTGCATATGCCGGACTTTTGGGGGGAGGAAGAAATAATGGGTCTAAAAATAGAGGAGAGGGAGAGAGATGATACACAATGGGATTTAGGGAGGGAAGGAACAGAAACGAAGAGAAGTTGGACACAAGGGATGATGTGGAGGGGGGGATAGAGATACTGGATAGGAGGGTAGGTGGGAAAAGAAAGGGAGAGATGGTGGACCTTGGGGTGGTGGGGAAGGAGGGAGAAATGCTGGATGAAAGGGTAGTTAAGAAAAAGTGGATCTGTGGATGGAGATGAAAAAAAAAAGATAGATGCCAGACCTTTGGAGGAGGGAAGGGAAACGGAAGGGGAGGACAGAGATGGTACGGAGAAAGAAGAAAGAAGGAGACCCTGACAAGCAAGTTATCAGAAGACAACTAGAGCCTGGTGAAAGGAAAGGATAAGTTTTCTGTCTCTGTCCATGCTGGAAGTAATCAAATGTAGAATGTTGGGTGTTTACTCTCTTAATGGTTTGGGAAGAGGTCATTTAATTTATGTTAACGAAGTTAACTCTCAGACAATGAAGGCTTGACCCCCCACTAATATGTACCGGTTGAGATAGATAAAGGAAGCTTTTTACACCTTTTAGCTTTAAACAATGAAGTACATATCCTGCTCCTTTTTGATTACTTCTTTGAAGCCTATGTATCCTGTCACTAGATATGGTCTGTACTTACGTCATCTGCTAATACCACTGAAGATATATAATGAATGCAGACTAATAAAAAAACAGGCTATCCCTTTAGAACTCTGTCTGTGTATCTTTCTTTCTAAGGGGAATTGCCTCCAGACGTCTGAAATAGATGACAGAATGTTTTGCAGGACGATTTCGGGACCAAGAAACGGATCCTGTTCGTTTCAATTTGGGGGCTATGTCCGGGATGGACTTGACATTACCAATATTTTGTGAGTATTTCTGAATTTTGAATTCTGTTCTTTAATACTCTCAGGTATTGGCATCATGTTCCAACCCTTTATTTAAATTGTAGGGTTTTTGGTAAACCCGCCGCGGTTACCGTCCTTTTGGCAAGGACAAATATTAATGTGGAGTTTTCGGTAAATTCCCGCCGCGAAAATAAGCAGCTGCCATTCTTTCGGGAAGAATGAAATTAAGTGAAGACTTTTGGAAAGTCTCTATTGTGGAGAAACGTCTGCGCATTCTGTCATCTGTGCCATTCTTTGCATGCGCTTTTCTCTTCTATCGCTTAGATAAGATTTTATAGAGTATAAGATTATATTGTATATTATTAATGTACCTCGCTTATAAGGTAAGGTAAGTGAAAATTTCTGCATTGTTATATTGTTTTTTTTATTGAAAAAATTCCTGCATTGTGATATTGTTTTTCTAATGGGTCATAAAGGCACTTAGGATTCTCCACCTCCTAACAGATGAGACTTTGTTCGCTTCAGTAATAATAATAATAATGGTAATAACTTTATTCTTCTATACCGCCACAATCTTGCGACTTCTAGGCGGTTTACATTTAAGAGAGCTGAACATTCAGCGATTTACAATATGTGGAGGGAGTACAGAGTACAGAGACTATTAGGAATCAAAATTACAAAATATAATGTTTGCTAAGAATTTCAGAGCTGACCTGTAAAGAAAAATCACAGCTTTCCTGAAAAAAAAAAGGGAAAAAATTACAATGTACAGTTTGTTTAGAGATTCAGAAACAGCACGAATTAGGATTTCAGAGAGCATTGTGAAAAGAAAGAGTGCTTGGTGAGGTTCTGTTTAGGTGATGTATCTGTCAAATAGGGTAGTTTTTATGAGTTTTCTAAAAGGCATTGTAGGTCAGTTCGGCTTTATTAATGTGACTGTCTAGCCAATGTTGTTGTTTGTTTGCTTGGTGCATGAAAGTTCTGTCCAGAAAGATTTTGTATTTACAATTGGTTATGCTTGGGTATGCAAAAAGATAGCTGTTTCTGGTTTGTCTTATTGGGTTATAGAATACAAGTGTGTTTGCAGGTACGTAGGTGCTAGTCCCCAAACTAGCTTGAAACATATGCAGGAGAACTTGAATAATATTCTTGCTTTGACTGACAGCCAGTGCAGTGGTTTGTGGTGGGGGGTGACATGGTAATTCTTTTTTAATCCATATATCAAGCGGACAGCTGAGTTCTGAATGATACCCAAATAAACGATATTACAATAGTCCAGGGTAGAAAGCACTAGTGATTGCACTGGTAATCTAAACGATAGTGGGTCGAAGTGTTTTTTGATGGTCTTTAATCTCCATAGCATCGTGAAACATTTTGTTGCCACAATATTCGTGTGTTCAATCATAGTGAGGTGTGTGTGTCCAATGTGACTCCCAATATTTTTATTGTGTTGGTAATTGGGTAATCATGGTCTTTTATATGTAGCGTTGAATTGGCAATTTTTTCCGTTGGGCTTGCAAGGAAGATTTTTGTTTTTTTCTGTGTTAAGTTTCAGTTTGAAGTTGCTTGTCCAATGTTCTATTTCGGTCATTATATGAGTAATGTATTTTGAGGTTTCATTTGTTATGCTATTCACTGGGATTAGGATGGAGATGTCGTCTGCATATATGTAATAGATCAGGTTTGGTTTTTGCAGTGGGTGTCCTAGAGAGGATATGTAAATGTTGAATAGGGTAGGTGAAAGTGGTGAACCCTGTAGGGCTTAATATGAATTGAATGTGAGTGAACCAGGTTGTGGATGTGTGGTATGGGTGAAGTGGTTGAGTTGGAGTCGGAGATCTGATTCTGATTCTGTGGCAGTCTTTGGCGGGAAGAGGAGGAGGACAGCCCCTCCTTCTCCTTTGTTGTAGTGACAAGCAGGCTGACTAGTTTTCAGCACTGTTTGTAGGCCGGCTGAGAACTTTTCAGCAGCTTGTTTGATACATAGATAAATTGTCTGAAATAAGTTTTTAAGAATGATAAAAGAATATTGGAAATGTTATAAAATGTTAATGTATATTCAGTGGACAGAACGAATATGGTTTCTAAAACTTTTAAACGTAGAAGAGCTCCCTGTAAGTAGGTTTCAGGTTTGTTTGGGGAACTTACCGAAACAAAATGAAAAAGGGTAGAAAATACATTTGTGTAATTATTAAAACAGACAGCCAGAAAGGCATATATTTAAAAACCAAAACTAATTATAATGAAAAAGAAAGAGAGAAGGATCAAAACAAAAGGGAGGAAACAAAAAAAAAAAATTTAAATAAATAAATAAATAAATAATCTAGCACTTTGTAGAAAAGATTAAAATGAATAAGAAAAGCAAGGAGCAAAGTCCCATTACAGTCCTTAAAAGGACTATTATACTTCAAAAGCTAGTTTTAAATTTATCAAGTGATGAACTTTCTCTTATATAGTTTGGTGCTGAGTTCCAGACGATAGGGGCCGTCACGGAAAAGATATTAGTATGCATGGTGCCAATGTGTCTTAAAGAGGGTCAGGATAAATTAACTTTAATTAATACAGGGGCCAGAATTAGTTTTACAGATAGAGCAAGAAAAATATGGAAATTGTGAGATTCAAGTTTCAAGTTTATTTTTAACTTATTGAATAGCTTAATTTAATTTGCTAAGCGATTTACAAATAAAAAACAAAAGGTGTACACATATGCTTATTTATAGTAAATTACATGAGTTTGACATATTGACATACAAACTAACAGATACATAAGGAAAAAAGGGCAGAACTACAATTGTATTAATAAAGCACAAAAGAAGACATGAATGGTGAAAACATAGGAATAGGGAATAAATAAATTAAAGGCATCTTTAAAAAGGAAGCTCTTCAGATTGCCTTTAAAATGGTTTAGGTCATTTTCTTCTCTTAAATGCTGAGGTAAGGTGTTCCATAATTGTGGGGCCATTACAGAGAAGATATCATGATGATGAGTTCCGATAACTTTCAGTGATGGAATTGTTAAGAGTTTTTGATTAATGGATCTTAAAGAAAGTGATATACTATGGGGAGTAAATAGTTATTAATGAATTGGGGTTCGTTCAAAGACAGTGTTTTAAAAACTAAAAGTAGGATTTTAAAGGTAATGCGATGAGTAACAGGAATCCAATGTGATTCGATTAGGATTGCAGACAGAGCTTGATAGGTGTGGAAGAGGTTTAATGAAACCTGGACCCAAGAGGCAGGACTTAGTGCCCATGCAAATATGGATTCCCTACTTCAGACTTTCCTTTCTAACCTCCGTTCTCCTTTGCAGATTCTGGTCAAACAAATGATTTCAGAATGGCCCACTAGTTCTCGTGCATAATTTCAGATTGAAAAAAGGAGCAGTGCGGGGTTTGAACCCCCAAGCCTCAGGTTCCTTAGGCTGTAGCGCTAACCACTACGCAACACTCTCCTACGCTTTGAGATCTCTAAGCCTCGGGAAATCCTGCATTATTAGGGCCAGCTACCTACCTGGGAACCGCGCCTGTCCACTCCTCGCAGAAGAGGGGGTCACGGGTTTCGTAGCGGGCGGGCCCCTGTCTCCGATTGAGATGGTAATAATCCATCTAGAAGTACTGGATGTTTTAATTGCGGAGACCCTGGTCACTGGCTTAATCAATGCCCATCTGGCCGGTGCCCAAAGCCGCCCTTCGGACGGACTTTGGTGCAAAGAGGGGAAACCCTGTATACCAGCTGCCCTTGTTATTGTTGACATGTTCTCCCGATAACCTGAAGGTTTTTCCCACTACAAATGAAACTGCTCAGACTATAGTGAACATTTTACTTCGCGAAATCATCCCTAGGTGGGGATGTCCCACACACATCAACTCAGATAATGGTCCTGCTTTCACTGCCAGAGTATGCAAAGATTTAGCTATCGCATTCCGCATTGAGTGGAAATTTCATCTCCCATATCACCCACAGAGTTCCGGTATTGTCGAACGCATGAACAGGACTATTAAAGATAAAATCTGGAAAGCCACAGCTGGCACATTTGTGATTTGGAAAAAAATTCCTTCCTATTGTTTTAGCTGAAATTAGGATGTTGCAAAATTAAAATGTGTTTTTCTTTTCTTTTTCTTAGCAGCGGTTCGGATATATGCATGCCCATCCCAGTTTTGGCACTAGGATATTTCTGGTGTTTTCCAGGGATCCTCTTTGTCACTGCAGAGATAAAGACGATCCAAAGAGATATTAGCTTTTCTAAATATGAGATGGTTATGATATGCATTATTTGTCCATATACAGTGGTGCCTCACACAACGAACTTAATCCGTTCCAGGAGCAAGTTTGTTATGTGAAACGTTCGTTGTGTGAAACGCGTTTTCCCATAACAATACATGTTAAAAAAAATAATTCGTTCTGTAGCATAAAATATGCTAAGATGACATAAAAAAAGATAAATTTTTGGTTATTATTTTTATTTAGATACATCTAAAAACATAATTGTTTTTTAAAACAACACACATTTTTTAAATTTAAAGACAGACTAAGTAGAGTCTAATTTTACAGTGAGAGGGCAGAGTCTCAGCGGCAAAAACTGGGACTTAACTGTTCATTTTTTTTTTTTTTCTACCGTGTTTCCCCGATGATAAGGCAGGGCCATCAAATAAGACAGCCCCCCCTTTTTAGAAAAAAATGTAAAATAAGGCACCCCCCCGCAAATAAGCCACCCACCGATACCTGCGCTTACCCGAATCGGGTGGTACGGTGGGTGACTCCGTGTAGTCCCTGGCACCCCCGACACGATCGGGGCAAGAGGGAGCTCAAGCCCTCTTGCCCCCCCCGACTCCCCGACACGATCGGGGCAAGAGGGAGCTCAAGCCCTCTTGCCCCCCCGACTCCCCGACACGATCGGGGCAAGAGGGAGCTCAAGCCCTCTTGCCCCCCCGACTCCCCGACACGATCGGGGCAAGAGGGAGCTCAAGCCCTCTTGCCCCCCCGACTCCCCGACACGATCGGGGCAAGAGGGAGCTCAAGCCCTCTTGCCCCCCCGACTCCCCGACACGATCGGGGCAAAAGGGAGCTCAAGCCCTCTTGCCCCCCCGACTCCCCGACACGATCGGGGCAAAAGGGAGCCCAAGCCCTCTTGCCCCGCCGATTCCCCAACTCCCCGACAATATCGGGCCAGGAGGGAGCCCAAGTCCTCCTGGCCACGGCGACCCCCTAACCCCACCCTGCACTACATTACGGGCAGGAGGGATCCCAGGCCCTCCTGCCCTCGACGCAAACCCCCCCTCCCCCCAACGACCGCCCCCCCCCAAGAACCTCCGGTCGACCCCCAGCCGACCCGCGACCCCCCTGGCCGACCCCCACGACACCCCCAACCCCCTTCCCCGTACCTTTCTGTAGTTGGCCGGACAGACAGGAGCCAAACCCGCCTGTCCGGCAGGCAGCCATCGACGGAATGAGGCCGGATTGGCCCATCCGTCCCAAAGCTCCGCCTACTGGTGGGGCCTAAGGCGCCTGGGCCAATCAGAATAGGCCCGGGAGCCTTAGGTCCCTCCTGGGGGCAGGGCCTGAGGCACATGGTCGGGTTGGGCCCATGTGCCTCAGGCCCCGCCCCCAGGAGGGACCTAAGGCTCCCGGGCCTATTCAGATTGGCCCAGGCGCCTTAGGCCCCACCAGTAGGCGGAGCTTTGGGACGGATGGGCCAATCCGGCCTCATTCCGTCGATGGCTGCCTGCCGGACAGGCGGGTTTGGCTCCCGTCTGTCCGGCCAACTACAGAAAGGTACGGGGAAGGGGGTTGGGGGTGTCGTGGGGGTCGGCCAGGGGGGTCGCGGGTCGGCTGGGGGGGCGGTCGGAGGTTCTTGGGGGGGGGCGGTCGTTGGGGGGAGGGGGGGTTTGCGTCGAGGGCAGGAGGGCCTGGGATCCCTCCTGCCCGTAATGTAGTGCAGGGTGGGGTTAGGGGGTCGCCGTGGCCAGGAGGACTTGGGCTCCCTCCTGGCCCGATATTGTCGGGGAGTTGGGGAATCGGCGGGGCAAGAGGGCTTGGGCTCCCTTTTGCCCCGATCGTGTCGGGGAATCGGCGGGGCAAGAGGGCTTGGGCTCCCTTTTGCCCCGATCGTGTCGGGGGGGCAAGAGGGCTTGAGCTCCCTCTTGCCCCGATCGTGTCGGGGAGTCGGGGGGCAAGAGGGCTTGAGCTCCCTCTTGCCCCGATCGTGTCGGGGAGTCGGGGGGGGCAAGAGGGCTTGAGCTCCCTCTTGCCCCGATCGTGTCGGGGAGTCGGGGGGGCAAGAGGGAACCAGGCGGAGAAAGGGCAGTTAAGTGCAGTGCCTGCGCGGAAGGATGCAGCTCGGGCGACTTCGTTGTGTGAAACGAAGTTCGTTGTACGGATCAAGACATAAAGTTCGTTGTGCGCAGCGTTCGCTGTGCGAGGCGTCCGTTATGCGAGGCACCACTGTACTTTACTCATGTGTTCATCTCTGTTTTGTTTTTCTATAACAATGTGTTTATTTCCAGAGATAAGTTCAGCTCTGAACACTTGACCGATGGAAGAATAGTTTGAAGCCTAGAGCTATGTGTTTTGTGTCTTGTCTGTGCCATGTGGTCTGTGTTTTGTCTACTTGTTTTGGTTTGAGGGGTACCCCAGGATATATAATATTGGTCATTTCTAGAGCTAGCTCTTTTCCCACTTTTTACTAGCCCAAATGCGCAATGTTCTTTTTTCCCTATAATTTGCATATGCTAAATGTAGCTTAGTTAGGGGTTATATTTTTAAGAAAAGGTTTTATTCTATATCTATACAGTGTTTATTCTATGGTGCTCACTTGATATAAACCATTCAGTACACATTTCTGACTGACATAATTTTTTTTAAATACATTCAGTACAGAATTATGGTCTCTCTGAATTGCCATAATAGTTATATGCGGCACACAAAAACATATCTTTTTGGAATGTCTGATTAAGAACCTTAAGTACTTGAATATTGTCTCTCTTTTGCCATAGCTATAACAAGTAAATGTATTAATATTGTCACATGTTACCACATTCAGTACAGGCAACTTGGTCTCTCTCTCTCTACATTCAGTACAGGCAACATGGTTTCTCCTCCATTTTCTATCTCTTATTTGGATCACACTGGAGTACAGCTGCTGAATGATATCGGGACTCTTTTCAAATCCCTCCCTGTATGCACAAACATCATTCCATCTCAAGGGTGAATACCACTAATTTGCAGTGACTGAAAGATCCTGTGCAAACATCAGATCCTGTGCAAACATCATTTCATCCCATCTCACCAGTTTAAAGAGACTGCCGGTTCCTGCTGGACTAATTCATCTTCCTGCACCCTGACTGCAAAGACTTTTCCACACATGCTGTACACAATGTTTCCTGTTCATCGGCGATAGCCACCTTCCTAAGAACGTTTTGCTGTACAATTCCTCCTATTTAACCTATTCTATGGACATTTCAGACTTTATTTCATATGCTGTACATCCACTACCTCTTGGAATGGGGAATGAGACATTCCAAAAGCTGCTGAACTTTACTGAACTCCATACTTACATTGAACAACTTAAGAAAACCTCCAAAGAAGTGAATCATACTATCACTTTTGAAAATGGACAGATTGCACAAACTATAGAAAATTTGCTACGAGACGCTCAAGTCTCAGTTTGGGAACTTTTCTTTGGGTATTCGCTCACTGCAAACCATGTATTTAATGTTTTAATTCATCCTATCTTAACTATTCTACAAATTTTGCTATGCATTGTTATGATTCTCCTTTGCTGTAGAGTGAAACACGTGTACATTTCTATTCTCACAAAATTCCTTCTAGCTTTTAAGGCAGTTATACATGAATTTCCAGTATCTTCTCTGACAACTTGCTAATTTGGTTCTAATTTGGTTTTAATTTGGCATGGCCTATTGCATTACCATTACCAGGGTCAGAGATAATATTATCCCATATCCCATACTTACATACTCTCTTATGACATCCTTGTACCTTTTTGCCTGGGCCTCCTGAGAAAGTTTCCTGCACCTCTTATGCACCGTTCATTCGCTCAACGACGGGTAAGATATAGATACGACCTATGCAACCTAAGACAAAGGTTTGAACTCATAATGGGAACTGTTCATCTTCATAGCTTGGAGGACAGCTATGATATACTGATAGAGATTGGCAAGGCATAAGCGAGGCAAGCTGGCTAAGGGTACCACAAGTTTGCTTTCATTTCAAAGAATATGGAAGATGTCAGCATAGCCGTTGCAGGCGTTCAGCATTTTCGGATGGCATAGCTGGTGTCACCAAAAGCCTATGGGAAATTGTATCAATCTGACTCTGGCATGGGGATGCAGATAGACCCTGAGGGCAGGAAGACGGTTTCAAGTAGTCCTGATTAAATCATGATTAGCTAAAATGTGTTAATGTATTAATCAGAAACTATTGTCCGAGGCATACTGGAAATTTAACTACAGCCTAGTATTCTTTTTTGGAAATTATAGGTATGCTTCACTGTTGCCGCATTAGATTTTGCTTTAGGTGATATTTACTGGCTCTGTGGAGACCTCCGGCTCCGTGTTAAACTACTCAGCCAGTAGATAGGCCAGTGCACTTTAGCTATACATAGATGAGATAGGGGTCCCAGATGAATTCAAGGCCCGAGACCAGGTTAAGGCTAGGTTTGAGTCCCTTATTACTATCAATAAGAATGTTGAACTTAAATGTAATTCTGGTTTATCTAATCCTTGGGATCTGTATTTTATTTGGATGCAGGGGTGGGTGAAAGACCTTCTTATTGTTATAATCTTTATTATTATCTGCACTCTTGTTGCTTATGTAATTTTTAGACTGTTCCTGCAATGTTTGACTCATATTACAGCCCCTAAAACTCCTCCTCAAGAGACATATCTAGAATATCTCTCCCTCCACGCTCATGCTGTGCATTTATGACGTCATTTTCATGACGTAAGAGGGGATTGAAAGAAAGGATAAGTTTTCTGTCTCTGTCCATGCTGGAAGTAATCAAATGTAGAATGTTGGGTGTTTACTTTCTTAATGGTTTGGGAAGAGGTCATTTAATTTATGTTAACGAAGTTAACTCTCAGACAATGAAGGCTCGACCCCCCACTACTATGTACCGGTTGAGATAGATAAAGGAAGCTTTTTACACCTTTTAGCTTTAAACAATGAAGTACATATCCTGCACCTTTTTGATTACTTCTTTGAAGCCTATGTATCCTGTCACTAGATATGGTCTGTACTTACATCATCTGCTAATACCACTGAAGATATATAATGAATGCAGACTAATAAAAAAACAGGCTATCCCTTTAGAACTCTGTCTGTGTATCTTTCTTTCTAAGGGGAATTGCCTCCAGACGTCTGAAATAGATGACAGAATGTTTTGCAGGACGATTTCGGGACCAAGAAACGGATCCTGTTCGTTTCACCTGGGACCGACAAGATTTGAATAATGACCAGACAACAAAAGGTAGAAAAACTAATTTTTATTTTCTGTTTTGTGATTATAATATGTCAGATTTGAAACATGTATCCTGCCAGAGCTGGTGTTAGACCGCAAACATGAGCTAGGAATTAACAGAGAGGAAAAGTATTTTTTGTTTGTTTATTTTGTTTACACCACAGTGCCAGTGTGGTTAGGAGAAGGCAAAGGGGGTGAAGAGGCTATAAAATAAACCCACCAGGATGTTTGAAAAAAATCACCCAATTGGTAGGAAAATTGAATCGAAAAACCAATTCAGTAGGCTGAATCGAATCAAATCGAAATTTTTTTTTCCTGAATCGGGCAGCACTAGTATAGACCATGGGCTGCAAAATAGTACCTGATGAGCTGCAAGTTTCAGACCACAGCCATAAATGGGCTACAAAAACTATAACAATATAATAATAATAATAACAGTTTATATACCGCAATACCGTTAAGTTCTATGCGGTTTGCAAAAGATTATTGGGGTACAAGTTGAGTTGACGTACAAGTTGAATTAACTTAAGGGATGTGGGGAACAATTGGGAGAAAGGGCAGGAGAGGGGAAAGAGGGAAGTGGGTCAGCTGTCTAGGTCTTTCGGGAATAGGTGGGTTTTGAGGCGTTTCCTGAATATCTCATAAGTGGTGGGCAATAGGAGTTGTTCTAGGTCTTTACCCCATAGAGCAGCCTGATGTGAGAGAAGATGCTCATGGTGTTTTTTTTAGTTTGCATCCTCTAACCGGGGGAGAAATGAAGTGCGAGTGGGAGCTTCTCTTGTGTTTGTTGGCTGAGAAGGAGAATAGGTCAGTGATGTATTTAGCGGTTAGACCGTAGAAAACTTTAAAACAGAGGCAGGCGATCTTAAACTTTACACGAGCTTCCATCGGCAACCAGTGTAGCTGTTTGAAGTATGGCGTCACGTGATCGAACTTCTTTAGACCGAAGATTAGTCTGACCGCAGTGTTTTGCATTAGTTGCAATCGTTGCTTATTCTTTTGTGCATTTTAGTGCATTCAAGGAAAACATAACAATGAGAAAGAATACCATAGATTTGGCCTAAAAAGTGGAGAAAGGACCTCAGTGTCACTTTGGATTTAGTAAAAAAAAAACAAAAAAACCCAAAACTTAGTCCTCTGGACAAAACAACTTCAAAAAATAGTTTGAAGATGCGGACACATCCTGTCTAGAAAAACTCCACTCTATATAAATTCTTTACTTGAGTAAAAATATTGATCGGATAAGTAGCATAATAACTTTCAAAAATGTTTCCACAGCTTAATAGCTACATGACATCAGTCCTAACAAAACTCAAAGCAAAGAAAAAAAGAACAAAACACAAACTTATCTGCAGCAGGAATTTCTTCCACACAGTATGTGAGCAGGGTGCAGAAAAGACTTAGAGGAGCTGCCTGCAAGGAAATTCACCCATGACCAGGTCAAAGCCACTAAGGGCATGGATCGGATCTAATCCGTGAGGGATCCGATCTGTGTCCGGGGGGCTGATTCACGAATCACCCTCATGCAAATGAGGGTGATCGGAATCACGCCTCCAACCGACCGCTGGGATTGCAATGTAGCGATCCCAACGCATGCGCAGACCATCTGTAGATGGTCTGCGCATGCATCATAGAGCAATGACTTTTTTAAAAAAACTTTTAACTAGCCCGCTTTAAACCCACTGGCTAAAACCACAGGCTTGCACTGCGTGGGAAGGCCAGGGCAGCGCATGGGGGAGGGGCTCTCTCAGCAATTAGATCTGGATCAACACATCACATTCTTACCACAGTCTGCACCTCTTTTAAGTTTGGCACAAGGCAGAGAGGCAGGAGATTCGGGGCAGAGCAGGGTGGCAGAAGAATATCGTTGCAGAGAGTCGGGGCAGGGAACAGGAGATGCAGTCGGAAAGCAGTGAACGACTGGTCCCCAGCAGTCACTTGTTTGTGATTGGCCAGCCCAGTCAGTGTTGCAGGTTTTTTGTTAGTGAATCGCTGCCTGCCTACATTTGAATGCTGTACCCCCCTCATTTGCATGCGCCGGATCGGAGGATGATCGGGACCAAGGTTAGTGAATCGGGATGCAAAGGGGGTCCCTAAGTGGTCGGAATTTGATCGGTGGGCTTAGTGAATCTAGCCCTAAGAGATTACAAGTGATAATCAACTGAATTGTTTTATCCTATTCTACTAGTTTAGTAGGAAGAAAGGCGGAATAAGGAAAGGAGAGTCTATGGACTAGTAACTATAAACGCTGTTGCTTTATGCCTTCGCCTATACTATGCCACTGATGTAATTCTCCCAGTTGCTTAAAGATTTTTATTTCAGTAAAGCTTTTGGTTCAAGAACACACTTCTGGATATGGACTGCTTTACTGCTTGAGAGAACAGTGCAGCATGAGTTCTGCGGGCTGTCAGAGAGCCAGAGATCAGCGAGAGGAGAGGAGCGTGGGAGAACTGCTCCGCACCTCCCACGAACTATCAGGGGTCCTCTGAGACTAAAAAACACAGATCCAGAGTCTCTTGCACAGTTCCCTGATTTTCTGCATCGAGTTCAGCGGACCGCCAGAGAGTCAGTGATCAGTGAGAAGAGAGGGGCATGGGAGCGGTACTTCGCCCCTCCCCCGAACCAGCAAGGGCCCTCTGGGACTAAAAACAAAGTTCCCTGTCTTCATACATTGAGTCCTGCCGGTCACCAGAGAGCCAGAGATAATGAGGTGGGGAGGGGCGTGAGAGTATTGATCCCCCTCTCCCCCGAACCAGCAGGGGATCTCCGAGACTAATAATACAGATCAAGGAACGTGTGGCTAGTTCCTGACTTCCTACATGGAGTCTTGGTGAGCGCCTTCGTGAAGAGACTACAGGTATTCTGGAAGAACTAAGTCTAATGGTTTGTGATACTGATTAAAGGGCATTAGAAATTGTTGCTATTGCTCATTAAGATAAAAATGTTTAAAATACAAACCTTTTTATATAATTAGCTTAAGTTATTTTCCAATATGGATTGAAATGAGTACTTTTAATGATTAATGTAAAGGTATTTATATAGAGGTTGTAAGTTTCAAATATGAGTATAGCTTAAAATGGTTTATGTACATTAAGGATATGTCTTGAGAATTATAAAAAAAAATAAAAAATAAAAATTTTTTGAGCTTGGGGATCTATTGAAATGTTTATCAGTATATTATTTAAAATATGCAGAAACTCATTAATTAAATAAAGTTGTTTTTATAACCTATTTCACAGTTTAGAGGGATGTTATACTTCTGAAATAATTAGTTTCATGGGTATTATTTTCTATTTAGAATGATTTATGTTAATTTATGAATATTGTGTAATGTGTATTTAAATGTGTGGAATTGTGATCTAGATTTTACGGAAATTGAGTATTTACAAAATTGATTGATCTGTCAACTTACATGTTTTGAAGAAATTTAAATAATATAATATGTTTTTAGTACAAAAATGTGTTACCACTAGTAAAAATTTTCGTAAAGAAATGATAGTGTGTGTCTTGATATTTGGTTTTTAATTTTTAACACAATGAAACAGTAAATTATTCAGTTCTTTATTGGGATGAGTTAGGCAAATAAATATGTAATATGTTTTGGGTGATAGATGAAGAGATATTTAGGGGTTTTAAAAATAAGGAGGAATAATCTGTATATTATAGAAGGAATTGTAATGTATGATGCTTGAGGAGGGGGAGGATGGCTGGTCTGATCCAATGTCTTTAAGTTATCGTATTATACGAAGGGGAGGGATAAGGGAGGGAATAGGGAAGGGTTTTAGGGATTTTAGTAATATATTGTTTAGAACATTATGGGAAGGGTGGGATATGCATTATAATAAACTAAGGGGAATGAATCATAAAAGGGAATTTTATAATAGATTGAAAGATTTGTTGAAAATTATCTATGATAGTAATAATAATATAAATGGAACTTAAAATATTGTCGTTAAATGTTAATGGTTTAAACCATCCAATAAAAAGGAAGAAAACACTTTCCTTTTTAAAAGAACAAAACATAGATATTTGTTATATCCAAGAGACCCATTTATCAGCCTCAGAGTCTCAAAAATTAAAAGATAATTGGATAAAACATGTTTTTTTATGCCCCAGCAGTTAAGAAGAAAGCAGGTGTTGCAATATTGGTAAATAAGAGATGCAATGCTACATTCAAATTTATTGCTGCTGATCCTGCAGGAAGGTGGATACATGTGGACATGGTTCTGGGAAATACTACAATGGCGCTTTTCAATGTATACGCACCTAATTTAAATCAAATTGAATTTTTTAAATCTCTACAACAATTGTTGTTACCACTGGCTGCTTCTAATTTAGTTGTGGCTGGGGATTTTAATGCTGTTATAGATCCTATAATGGACAAAAAACCTAGTAGAAGTATGAAATCATTAGGATTGGATAATTTGGTACTAAATTGTGATCTGAAAGATATTGGCGAATATTTCATTTTAATGATCGGGAATTTTCGTTTTGTTCCCATGTTCATAAATCTTTTTCGAGAATAGATTATATTTTGATTTCAAATTCATTAGTTCAACAAATAACACAAGCCTCCATAGATCCAATTATTTTGTCTGATCATGGTGGGGTGTGGATTAAAATTAAGATAGTTGATAAAGAAGATAGTAGACCTATATGGAGATTTGACAATGCTTTGCTTGTGGAGCCAAATTTTATTGAGGAATTACAAATGAAATGGTAAACGGTACCCCCTCCAAAACGTCAGCAGTGACGAGTGGAGTACCTCAGGGCTTCGTCTTAGGGCCGATTCTATTCAATTTATTCATAGGAGATTTGACCCAAGGGCTTAGAGGAAAAGTATCACTGTTTGCCGACACCGCCAAACTATGCAACATAGTAGACAACAGCAGTGTGCCTGACTTTATGACGCAGGACCTACGGCAGCTGGAACAGTGGTCATCAACTTGGCAGTTAGGCTTCAATGCTAAAAAATGTAAAGTAATGCACCTAGGCAAAAAAAATCCACACAGAACTTACACACTAAATGGTGAAACCTTGTCCAGGACCACGGTGGAACGTGATTTAGGAGTGATCATTAGCAATGATATGAAGGCTGCCAATCATGTGGAGAAGGCTTCGTCCACGGCAAGACAAATGATGGGCTGTATCCGTAGGGGTTTTGTCAGCAGAAAACCTGAAGTCATAATGCCACTGTACAGATCCATGGTGAGATCTCATCTCGAGTATTGTGTTCAATTCTGGAGACCACACTACAGGAAAGATGTGTTGAGAATTGAGTCGGTTCAGCGAATGGCTACCAGGATGGTCTTGGGGTTCAGGGATCTCACGTATGAAGAAAGGTTAAAAAAACTGCGGATGTACTCACTGGAGGAGCGAAGAGAGAGGGGGGGGGGACATGATTGAGACCTTTAAATATATCACGGGGCGTATAGAGGTGAAAGATGATATCTTCAGTCTTACAGGGCCCACGGTAACCAGAGGACACTCGCTGAAAATCAGGGGAGGGAAATTTCAAGGTGATGCTAGGAAGTACTTCTTCACCGAAAGGGTGGTCGATCATTGGAACGAGCTGCCTCAGCAGGTGATTGAGGCCAACAGCGTGTCAGATTTTAAGAGAAAATGGGATATTCATGTGGGATCTATAAGGGAGTAAGAATCAGGGAGTGGGTCATTGGTATGGGCAGACTCGTTGGGCTAAGGCCCTTTTCTGCCGTCAATTTCTATGTTTCTATTTTCCAAATTAATAATACGAAGGATATTTCAATAGAAACGTTATGGGATGCTTTTAAGGCAATCATTAGAGGTCAAATTATTTCTTTTTCGGCATATCTTAAAAAACAAATTAAAGAACAATTTTATAGTTTGGAAAAAGATATAAAGTTATTGGAATCTAAATTAATTCAAAAATGGGAATATTCTACATTACAAGACCTCTTGAAAGCGAAAGGGAAATATAATTAAATTTCTTCTAAGTTAATTAGGAAAGACTTATTTTCTCAACAAGCATTGTATTATGGAAATTCAAATAAGGCGGGTAGATTATTGGCAAATTATCTAAAAGCTAAAAAAAGAAAAACAAAAATAGCGATGATAAAAGACAAAAAGGGAAATAGTTATTCTCAAATTGGACCGATTTTAAAACAATTTTTAAGTTTTTACAAAAACCTGTATTCTTCTGAGCCTTATTTGGATAAGGAAAGGGATGGTTTAAAATTTTTAGAGTCAATTACGGGACCGAAAATTCCTGAGCATATAAAAGAAAGCTTAGAAAAGCCAATATTAATAAACGAATTGCAAACAGCATTGAAGTCCCTTAGATTTGGATCCGCTCCAGGTGGAGATGGTTTTACTGTAGAGTTTTATAAATCATTTCAAATTACCCTGTTACCATATTTATTAAATTTATATCAGACCCAACTTATTAAAGGATATATTACGGGTACCATGGCTGAATCATTAACTATTGTTTTGCCAAAGCCAAATAAAGATCCCACACTGGTTTCAAATTACAGGCCTATTTCTTTAATTAATGTTGATGGAAAACTTTTAGCTAAAATTTTGGCTATTCGTTAGCTAAAGCTCTCCCTTTTATTATTGTAATGTAATGTAATGTAATGTAATGTAATTTATTTCTTGTATACCGCTACATCCGTTAGGTTCTAAGCGGTTTTAAGAAAATATACATTTAAATTGAAAGTGAGAAGTAAGAAAGGTGCTTAATAAAAATTCCCTTACTGTCCCGAAGGCTCACAATCTAACTAAAGCACCTGAAAGTTGATAAAGAAGTGAAAAAATAAAGAAGAGGATTAATGTTAAATATTTTAACTAGATAGCATAGATCTGATTAGTACTTTAGTAGTGGAAGAGAAGAGAAAAGGAATAGATATAAAAGGGAGAACCGTTAGAAAATAGAATCTTGAAGAGAATTTAAATGAGGAGATATAACATAATAAAGGCAGAATTAAAAACAATAGATAATGTTAAAGAAATTCATAATATTACAAGGAAAATAAAGTAAAAATGAAAAATAGTGTCTTTAAACAAGATTCAGCGTTATTGATGAATTTGGAGCAGCAAGCGGTGTTGCTAGGGTAAATAGGACACTCCTGTCCTGTCATCACTGTGCCAACCTTGGCCGACAAACAGCGGGACACCAGGGTTATTGGTTATTGGTATACATCAAACATGATTCGTTGCTCAAAGACATTCTTCTAACAACACTAGGCTTGCATTGAATATGTTGACTTTGTCCAAAGCCTTAAAAGACCCAGTTTTCTCTGTATCTCTAGATGCAGAGAAGGCTTTTGATCGTGTTGAATGGACCTTTATGTATCAAGCGATGGAGTGGTTTGGTATTGGATCAGGATTTATTCAAATGGTTCAAACTTTGTATAGCTCTCCTGTTGCTAAATTATATATTAATAATAATTTTTCAGAAGTTTTCAAGTTGCAGAGGGGAGTTAGACAAGGCTGTCCCTTATCTCCTCTGCTTTTTGACATTGTATTGGAACCCTTGTTATTAGCCATTCAACAGACAGAGGAGATACAGGGTATTCCTCATAAAGATCGGGAATATAAGATTTCAGCTTATGCGGATGATATATTGCTCTATTTGAGAAATCCTGAGATAACCATTCCTTGCTTACTTGAATTAATTGAGAATTTTGGGAAATTTTCAGGTTATAAGATAAATTGGTCTAAATCAGAAGTTCTTCCACTCAATGTACATTGTACAAAAGGTTTGTTTGATTCATTTCCTTTTCTTTGGAAGGAAGATGGAATAAAATATTTAGGCATTTGGATTAAAAATATATTGGACGAAACGATGAAAATAAATGAAAAATTGTTATTGCAGAAGGTTACGGAAATGTGTGAGCAATGGAATCCTTTACACCTTTCATGGTGGGGGAGAGTCCAAACTATTAAGATGATGATTTTGCCTGTGGTTTGTTATCAGATGTTGCCGGTATATTTTCAAGGGTCCTTTTATAAAAAGTTAAATAGCATTCTGTTAAAATTTATTTGGCTGGGTAAAACTCCTAGAGTAGTTTTGGTATCTTTACAAAGATCAATTTCAGAGGGAGGGGTAAATTTTCCAAACTTTTATAGGTACCATCAAGCCTATATTTTGCGTCATGGTATGTATTGGATCCTCCCAGAAATCATGGAAAAGCTCCCAGATTGGTTGTGGATAGAATGGCAACTCATGTCTCCATTGCGACTGTCCCATGTTCTCACTATCAAAATGCCTATCTATAGTAAGGACAATAGAATACTAGCAGATATATGGAAAACTTTACGATATGTAAGCAATTTAACAACTATTCCAATTTACAAATCTACAAATCAATCTATATGGGTAAACTCCAAGATTCAAATTGGCGGAGAAAGGCTAGTCTGGAAGCATTGGATGATAGCAGGAATACGTATATTGGATGATGTTATTTCTAATGGTGCTATGCTTGAATTTTCACAGTTGCAACATAAGTTTGGACTTAATAAATCAGAAAATTTTAGATGGATGCAATTGAAGCATGCCATTCAGGCGGGGTTCCCTGATTAAAAAACCTTAATAATCATTATAGCATGGAGTTTCTTTGTTTTCAGACAGACTTTTTGGGTCACCAGGCCGCCCAGTGGTATAAATTATTAAATGGATTTACTACGAAGAAATTAAAAACTGGTTTAAGAGATATTTGGAGCATTGAGATAAAGCATGAAATTACTGCATCTCAATGGCCACGAATTTGGTCTTGGAGGATGAAATGTATGGTGTCAGCATCTATGAGACAAAATTGGTTTTTTCTGTTGCATAGAGCGTTATGGACCCTTGTTAGGTTGCAAAAATTAGATAGTTCTTTGTCTAATAGATGCTGGCATTGTCATTTAGAAGCAGCAACTTTAGATCATTTATTGTTTCATTGCCCATATATTATGAATTTTTGGAAATCAATTTGGGACCAAATTAATAATTTATTAGAGAACCCCGTGGCATTATCCTATGATACTGTGATATTTGGTATGGATATGAGAGCAAAAAGTCAGATTTCTGCGAATAACAATAAATTATTACTAATAATGACAGGGGTTGCCATTCAACAAATCACATATAATTGGAAAGACTGGAGGAGATTAAATTATAACTTTTGGTGGAATTCTTTATGTCATATCTATAAAATGGAAAGATTTATTGCGTTACAAAAGGGATATTTTAAGAAATTTCAGGATGTGTGGAAACCATTAACAAAATATTGTCAAGATTAAGTAAAATTATTTCCCTTATGTTTATCAGTTTATGAGGTAGGGAGGGGGGTATTTTATTATTACATATATCATACAATAATGGAGTATATGGTTGGGAGGGATGGACGAGGGGTGGGGATAAGAATCTATGTAATATGCCAATGATTGTTTATAAGTGATGTACTTATTGTTACTGTGAATGAAAATATTAACACTTAATGTAATTTGTGAAAATGAATAAAGAATTATAAAAAAAAAAAAAAAAGCGTTTACATGGGAACCCTGTATATGATGCTTTCTCTAGAAAACAGGGCTCCTATTTAGACAACTCTGAAAAGAAATTTTTGATTTGTGTTAAAGCAAGCAGTAGCTGCTCTTAATCAGTACCTTGGACCCACCTAGCTCAGAGTCTTGTCCAGAAAAAGAGAAAGAAAATGAAGGAGAGAAAAATCAAAAAGAGAAGACAAGAGAAAGAAGGGAAACAGCATTAAAAAATACAATAAGAAAAACAAAGAAAAAATGAAAGAAGAGGCAAAGACCTGAAAGAAAATATAAAGTAGAAAACAAAGGACCATAAAGAAACATTACAAAAAGAAAACATTAAAAAAGAGGTAAAACCCAGAAAAAGAAGAGGGAAGAAAATCAGTGACAAATTTTTATTTATGTTCAGTATTGACGAACGAGAGAACCAGTAAAACTATCTTTAAGTAATGCTATCATTTATATACAAAGATTTGGCATAGGCAAATTGGTTTATTAATATTTATATGCTGTCTTTCTGCACATACAATTAATGTGGTTTGTAAAATTTACATAGGAAAAAGAAACACAGCCCAAAGTTTTACTGTAGATGAGAAAGTTATATGATGTGGAGAAGTAGTCCTCCCAACACAAGTACTCTATTTGGAATACTCACCATGTCCTGATGCTTCTACTGGCTGAATCTGATTTTGAAACACTGAATGCACAACACGAGTCAGTACCCGGCTACCTGCTGTGACTATCGTACCGAGTACATTCCATGTTTTGTCCATCTTGCTCAGCTTGAGACTGATCTCTTTGTCAGAAAACTTAACGAAGGGAGGAGCAGAAATGAAACTGAAAGAACATAATCCTGCAGACAAAAGCCTTTCATAAAAGCCACTTTCATTTCTCCAGAAATGAAGGAAAATGTCCTTTCATTTCCGAGATGTTCTAAATAAATATTTTTTCACAAAACAGCTGGTGCAATTCAGCGAAGTTACTTACCTTTAACAGGAGTTCTCTGTGAATAGCAGGATAAGTCAACCACACTTTGGTGATTTAATTTAATTTAAATTTAATTTAATTCTTATATACCGCTAATAACCGTGAGGTTTCTAAGTGGTTACAAAAATGATGCATTAAAAGATATAATAAATAAAAATAAATAAGATAGGTACTTGGAAATTCCCTAACTGTCCCAAAGGCTCACAATCTAACTAAAGAACCTGAAGAAACAATTTATGAAAAGTAAAGATAAAAATATAAATACAGAGGTAGAGATAGAGATAGAAATGAATATTCCAACAAGATGGCGGCTAGTTAGGTCATCTTCTGTGCTGTCTCCCTTGTCCTGCTTTTGTTTTTGTTTTATTTTGCCTTTGTTGATTTTTCTTTTAAATTTCTTTTTTGTTGGTTTTTTGTTCTGTCTCTGCTGTTTTCATTTGGGACTTCCAGTCTCGTTGGTGTTTGTTTCTTTTGAGCTCACCTACTGATTTCCAGTTTGACAATTGCTCCGATCTGGCAGCTGAGGGAGCCGTTGCCTGATGCCTGAATGGTTCTATGGTGGAGGTTAAGAGTTGAAGAATTGGGTCCTGTTTCTTTTCGTGGTGGATGGGAGAGTTCTGGCTTTCGGCTCCTTGTGTTCATGTCCAGCCATTAGTGGAGAGGAGTGTGGGACACTGCTTCGCCCCCTCCTGAACCAGGTCCGTTGAATTCAAGCTACAACAAAGGCTTGCTGAGGCAGATGAAGGTGCGAGACAGCCTACGCTGCCACGGAGGGACTACATCGGACCGGCATGCAGGTCGGTCGAGCCAGCTCGACTTCCTCGCCGTTACCAGCAGGGAGAGGAGATTAAATCTTTTTCTCCCTGTTAGGTCATGGGAGAGGCGAAGCGGTGATCGCTTCTTGAAAGCAATCTTTTTTTTTTTTTTTTTTCCCTGCTGGGTCGTGGAAGAGGCGGGGCGGTGCTCACATGCCACTCCTGAGCTGACACTATTCAATATTAATATGAAGATCTACATGCGGTGGAACTGTGACCAGGTGCCCTGCTGGAGAGGTCTCCCGATACTGCTGCTGGTCTGGGTGAGCCGTTAGCACCGCTTCTTTTAAAGTGTTCTCTCCTGCTGGAGAGGGGCTCCCGATACTGCTGCTGGTCTCGGTGAGCCGTTAGCACCACTTCTTTCAAAGTGTTCTCCCCTGCTTACCTGTAATGGGAGTTCTCTGTGGACAGCAGGATAAGTCAACCACACTTTGGTGATGTCATCAAATGTTCACAATTCAGAATTGCTCTCCCAGAGCTCAGGTGAGGCTTTTGTGATCCTCATCTGAGCATGTACAAGTAGCCCTATATATACCTGTGCTGGCCCTCTCTAATCCAATGATTTCCCTAGCTTGAGTTTTGCAGTATCCCCCATAGGGGAGGAGGGAGGGTCTGTGTGGCAACTTATCCTGCTGACCACGGAGAACTCCCATTACAGGTAAGTAACTTCGCTTTCTCCATGGACAAGTAGTCTTAAGTCAGCCACACTTTGGTGACTCTCCAGTTGCGGGGTGCAGAGAGTGAAAGGTCCCTTCTGCATCCCCGCTACCTTGCTGAGGTAGGGTGAGGCTGCAGATTGCCTTGATGAGGGACAGAGACAAAAATCTATTTACTGAGACCAGAGGCTATACTTTGTAAACATTAGGAACTTTATTTAGTCCTTAGAACTTGACCAACAACCTTTATTTAAAAAAAATCTACCAACATGGTAGAGCATATATTTTAATAACGGATCTAGTTTTTTTTCCCATGTATTCAGAGAAACATAAATATATCACCAACATGGTGTTTTAGTAACAAGTTTGTTTGTTGGGGGGGTTTGTGCAAACTGTGCCAATATGGCAAAATATAACTGTCTAACAATCTCTTCTTTCTGATTCAGATTAATAGTCCTATTTAGCTAGTTCTGGTACTGGTGTTTGTTCTCAGGGTCTAGCCATTCTCTGTGTCTGTTTTGGCAGCCATTCGTAGTATGCTGAGGCCAAAGTCATTGGAGGTCTGCAGTGGGTGATCCAGGCAATAATGTCTGGTAAAGATGTATGGGGTAGACCATGTAGCAGCTGCTCTGCAAATGTCCTGAAGTAGCATGTTCTTGAGATTTGCCAATGTTATGGCCATGGTGTGCTGTGGCCTTTCTCTCGAGGGACAATCCCTTTTGTTCGCAGCAGGAGGCAATGCAGTTTGAGATCCAGTTGGATATGGTGCGTTTCCCCACTGGTGTTCCTGGATTATTGGAGTCAAAGGAGACAAATAGTTGTACTACCTTTCACCAGGGCTGCATTCGTTGAATGAATAGGTGAAGGGCTCGGGTGCAGTCCAAGGTATGAAGGATTTGCTCCATGCTGTTGGCATGTGGTCCCAGACAGAAGGAGGGGAGCACTATTGATTGATTTATGTGAAAAGGCGAGACTACCTTTGGTAGGAACTTTGGGTGAGTTCTCAACACTGCGTGGTCGTGAAGGATCTGTGTATATGGTGGGTACGTAACCAGGGCCTGTAGCTCACTGATGCATCTTGCTGATGTGATGGCGATGAGAAAAACTGTTTTCCAGGTGAGGAATTTGTTTGGCGCATCTTCCATTGGCTCATAGGGTGCACAGTTAATCTGCAGAGGATGATGCCAAGGTCCCATGCTGGTGGTGGAACACACCATATGTGGAATCTTTTCCACTTGAGCCCATATGATTTTCTAGTTGATGGACGTCTGGCTGCTGGCAGTACCTCAGTCACCCCTGTTGACATGTGGAAAGGTTGCAGAATTAGCCTTTCAACATCAACGCTGTCAGTGCTAGGGTTTTCAATCTGGGATGCAAGGTTTGTCCCTGGTCCTGGGTAATGAGGTCCGGATGCAGCAGTAGGCTGATTGGCGGCCGTGCTGACAGTCATTGTAGGAAGGGGAACCACACTTGCCTTGGCCAGTAGGGTGCAATGAAGATCAATGTGGTTGCCTCCTGTCTGATCTTCTGGAGCACTCTCTGGATGAGTGGTATGGGGGGAAAGGCGTAGAGCAGGTGTTTCCCCCTGTGTATGGTGAAAGCATCCCTGGTTTGACTGTATTGTGCTGGTCTATTGGAGCAGAATTGGGGGCACTTATTGTCCTCTGTGGCAAAGAGGTCTATTGCTGGGCGGCCCCACTTGTGAAAAAGATCTTGGGCTACCTCCTGGTAGAGGGACCATTTGTGGGGGTCCAGCTTTCTGCTGAGGCTGTCTGCCAGGGTGTTGTTGAGGCCCGGGAGGTAGTTGGCATGGATGAGAGTGTTGATCAACAAGGTAAAAGACCAGATCTTGTGGGCCTCCCTGCAGAGGGGGAGGGATCTCATGCCTCCCTGCTTGTTGATATAGAACATTGCCACCTGGTTGTCTGTCTGGATCAATAAGGTTTTTTTGGAGATCCAGGGGAGCGAAAGCTTGTAGGGCATTCCCGATTGCCCTGAGTTCCAAAGGATTGATAGCTGTTTGGCCTCGGATGGTGTCCTCAGGTGGAGGAGATGGGCTCCCCACCCCTGCTTTGAGGCATCCGTGGTGACTGCTGGAAGGGCTTGCCCTTGTACAGATTCTGCTGTTTTATATACAACTTGAGGTTGCTGCAGATTTTTTTTGGTCCATCGTGATTCTGTGAGACAGAGGTTGTGTGTGTTGGTTCCAATTTTTTCTGAGGTAACACTGGAGAGATCGCATGCGGAGCTTGGCGAGCAGGACGTGTATGGAGACTGCTTGATGGCCAAGGAGGCGTAGTAGTGTCCTTGCTGTGACTGTATGTGTTTCTGATATGTGCTGAATCAGTTTTTGTATTGCTTTGCCCCTTGTGCGGGGCAGGAAAGCTGAATTCAGGGATGTGTAGATCCTTGTCCCGATGAATTCTAACGATTTGGTTGGCTGTAGTTTGGATTTTTTGGTGTTTACATGGACCCCTAAGGATTGCAGGAGTGATATTGTATTGACTGCTATTGCTGTTTCCCAGGCTGAAGGGCCCACCACCAGCCAGTTGTCCAGGTAAGAAAACACGCATATTGCGTGGGCTGCTGCTACAGCGATACATTTTGTGAAGACTCTTGGTGCAGAAGAGAGTCCATAGGGTAGGACCTGGTATTGGAAGTGCTGAGTTAGGGTCCGGAACTGCAGGAACTTTCTTTGGGAGGGGTGCAAAGAGATATGTGAATACGCATCTTGGAGGTCCAGTGAAGCCAGCCAGTCATCCTTGTAAATTAATGGTTGGATTGTTCCTAAGGAGTGCATGCAAAATTTCTCCTTGACGACGTACTTGTTTAGGCCCCGTAGGTCTAGGATGGGTCTGAACCCTCCCATCTTCTTGGGGATGAGACAGTAGTGGGAGTAGAACCCTTGATTGTGTTGTGTCTTGGGTCTTTTACAAATTGAAAATTTTGAGAAATTTACATGATTTTATAAGCAACAGTAATTTTTAGGCAGTAGTTCATGAATTTGATTACAGTAATATTTTACATTTAGGGTTACCAAAGTATCCCCCTCTTTTACGAATGCATTGCGTGTGCTTTAGCACCGGCAGCGGTGGTAACTGCTCCGACGCTCATAGGAATTCTATGAGCGTCGGAGCAGTTACCACTGCTGCCAGCGCTAAAACCCGTGCTATCCGTTCATAAAAGAGGGAGTATGTGTTGAAAGCTGTTAATATGACTTACACCCTAAATGGCAAGATCCTAGCAAGGACTGTTGCAGAACGGGACTTAGGGGTGATCATCAGTGAAGACTGCCAATCAAGTGGAGCGGGCTTCATCTAAAGCTAGGCAGATCATAGGATGTATACGTAGGAGTTTCGTCAGCCGTAAGCCTGAAGTCATTATGCCGTTGTATAGATCCATGGTGAGGCCCCATCTGGAATATTGCGTGCAATTCTGGAGGCCTCATTGCCACAAGGATGTACTGAGGCTTGAGTCAGTCTAGCGAATGGCAACCCAGATGGTCTCGGGACTCAAGGATCTCCCGTACGAGGAACGGCTGGATAAATTGCGGCTATACTCACTCGAGGAACACAGAGAGAGGGGAGATATGATCGAGACGTTCAAGTACCTCACGGGCCGTATCGAGGTAGAAGAGGATATCTTCTTTTTCAAAGGTCCGATGGCGACAAGAGGACATCCATGGAAAATCAGGGGGGGGGGGGGAAATTGCACGGCGACACCAGGAAATACTTTTTCACCGAAAGAGTGGTTAATTGCTGGAATAGACTTCTATTTCAGGTGATCGAGGCAAGCAGCGTGCCTGATTTTAAGAAGAAATGGGATCGTCAGTGGGATCTCTGCACAGAGTTAAATAGGGGAGGGTCATTGGGGTGGGCAGACTAGATGGGCCGCGGCCCTTATCTGCCGCCTTTTTCTATTTCTATGTTTCTATGTTTCTATATGTGTATTATGTATTGTTTGTTTTTATTATCTTAAGTATGTTCTTTTGGATACCACCTAGGTTTGGTGTATAAATTTTAAAATAAATAAATAGCATAGAATGCTACTGCACATTTGATTTCAGGAGTTTCCCAGTATGATCATATTACTCATTTGATACCTAATTGCAACTTAAAATCCCATGTGTATTATAGTGAAAGAGTTACTGGAATTTTTCAAGGTCAGAATCAAATGTTAATGTCCTGTGGCTTTGTTTAAGAAAAACTGCCATTAAATTCATACCTGTGTCAGTTTCTTCCTCTGAAATCTCTGTTGTTGACGCATTTTCTGAAGTCCCTTCCAGATATATAGAGTCTTCAAGCAAAAACAGACAATGCAGAGATAGTGACAATACAGTAGCTGACTAAGAAGAAAGTTGGACAGATATCATAGCTGTGAAAGAAGGTTGGGTTGTTTTTATTCCTTGTTCTTGCAAAAATAAAGGTCAATGAACATGTAGCAATAACCTTTTATTGGCTAGTTTCACACATTTGTGATTTGCTTTTAAAAATCAAATGGATTCAGTTAGTTCACTGACAAGATATAATCTAAAACCATGGACCCTTAATATCTTTCCAAGCAGTACTAGAAAAAGATAATTCTCCTACTCCTGCCTACATTCAGATACTGGGCCCTATCTCTTCTAGCTCTTCACCAAAGCCCCTTGCAGACAATTGAGCTTTTCCTCTCCCTCTTCCTGGTGGTCCAGTAGTGAATTGCAGCAGAATCGACCTTCCTTCACTCCTGTCTGTACAGACGCGCTAGCTAATTGGCTTCCGTGAGTTCTTGCAGTCCCACATATATACTCGAATATAAACCGAGACCCCCATTTTTGGGCCATTTTTTTGGCCACAAAATCTTGATTTATATTCGAGTATATATGGTAACAGCAAGGGGCCCAGGTCCAAGCTTTCAGTTTATGATTCTGGAATACCCAGTGAAGCTGACGAAACCAAAGCTACCTATAGATCAGTGGCCTCAAACTCAAACCCTTTGCAGGGCCACATTTTGGATTTGTAGGTACTTGGAGGGCCGCAGAAAAAAATAGGTAATGTCTTATTAAAGAAATGACAATTTTGCATGAGGTAAAACTCTTTATAGTTAATAAATCTTCCCGCCCCGAAGGCCTGCATGTTTCCCCCCTTTTCTGTAATGTCCTGCAGCTTCCCCCATTGCCTCCCAGTCTTAGTTTCAGCTAATTACTACAGCATGCAGAGATGATCGCCGGTGCTGTAGCGTTCCTTGCAGGCTGAAATCGGCAGGGGCAGGATCGCAGCAGAGCGAACGTGCTGCTGAGGACGACGGCAGCCTGCAAGGATTGCTACAGTACCGGCAATACTCTCTGCAGGCTGTGGTAATTATCTGAAGGTAAGAGCGGGTGGCCAGGGGGGAAGCCAGAGGACGCTGCAAAGAGTGGGCAACACTAATACAGACTAGTGCTGCCTGATTCACGATTCGAATCGTTGAATTGATTCGAATCGATTTAAATTTTAAAAAAATCGGCTTCCCGATTCGGACCCTCTCCCCTCGCCCCCTAAAGCAGGAGCGGGTGAGGAGGGAGGGTCAGTCGGGAAGTACTGCGTCGGGCTTCCTTCCTGGCCTCCACGAAAGACTGCGCCCCCCTCCCCCCCGGGAAGGCCTCCGTGTTCCCCCTGGCCTTCTCAAACCGTTTATCTTACACCTTCAGCCGAAGATCGCCAGCTACAGCTCTTTGCACTGCAGGGCTTTGAGCTGTTTCCTCTGCTGTGGTCCCGCCCCTCCTGTGACATCGGAGGAGGAGCGGGACCGCAGCAGAGGAAACAGCTCAGAGCACTGCAGTGCAAAGAGCTGTAGCTGGCGATCTTCGGCTGAAGGTGTAAGGTAAACGGTTTGGGAAGGCCAGGGGGAACACGGAGGCCTTCCCTGGTGGGGGGGGCAGGGGGCGGGGGCACAGTCTTTCTGGGGGAGGCAGACCTTCTGGGGGGCCAGTCCTACAGGGGATGGAACAGGCCTTGGAGGGTGCAGGCCTTAAAGGGGGAGGTGAGACCAGAGATGGTGGCATAGGCCTACAGAGGGGACAGGCAGGCCGGGGAGGGGGGCAGTCCTTTAGGGGGTGGGACAGGCCTTGGGGGGGTACAGGCCTTTAAGGGAGGGGAGAGGCCAGGGATGGTGGCATAGGCCTACAGGGGGGACAGGCAGGCCTGGGGGGGGGCAGTTCTTAAGGGGGAAGTCCTTCAGGGGGGTGGGACAGGCCTTGGAGGGTGCAGGCCTTTAACGGGGGAACAGGCCTTTAAGGGGGGTGGGACAGGCCAAGGATGGTGGCATATGCCTTCAGTTAGGACAGGCAGGTCTTCAAGGGGGGGACAGGCCTTTAGGGATGGGGGGACAGGCCTTCAGGGGGGAGGTGCAGGCCTTCAAGGGGGACAGACATTCAGGGGAGGGGGGCCCTGGTGTAGAAGTACACGGAGGGAGGGAAGGTGGGTTCAAAGAGATGTGCATATGCCGGACTTTGGGGGGGGAAGAAATAATGGGTCTAAAAATAGAGGAGAGGGAGAGAGATGATGCACATTGGGATTTAGGGAGGGAAGGAACAGAAACGGAGAGAAGTTGGACACAAGGGATGGTGTGGAGGGGGGGATAGATGATACTGGATAGGAGGGTAGTTGGGATAAGAAAGGGAGAATTGGTGGACCCTGGGGTGGTGGGGAAGGAGGGAGAAATGCTGGATGAAAGGGTAGTTAAGAAAAGGTGGATCTGTGAATGGAGACGAAAAAAAAAGAAAGATGCCAGACCTTTGGAAGAGGGAAGGGAAACGGAAGGGGAGGACAGAGATGGCATGGAGAAAGAAGAAAGAAGGAGACCCTGGCAAGCAAGTTATCAGAAGACAACTAGAGCCTGGGACGGACAAGATTTGAGTAATGACCAGACAACAAAAGGTAGAAAAACTAATTTTTATTTTCTGTTTTGTGATTACGATATATCAGATTTGAAATGTGTATCCTGCAAGATCTGGTGTTAGACCGCAAACATGAGCTAGGATTTAACAGAGAGAGGAAAAGTCTTTTTTGTTTACCCCACAGTGCTAGTGTGGTTAGTTGAAGGCAAAGGGGGTGAAGAGGCTATAAAATAAACCCACCAGGATGTTTGAAAAAATCACCCAATTGGTAGGAAAATTGAATTGAATTGAAAAACCAATTCAGTAGGCTGAATCGAATCAAATCGAAATTTTTTTTCCTGAATCGGGCAGCACTAGTACAGACCATGGGCTGCAAAATAGTACCTGATGAGCCGCAAGTTTCAGACCACAGCCATGAATGGGCTATAAAAACTATAACAATATAGTGCATTCAAGGAAAACATAACAATGAGAAAGAATACCATAGATTTGTCCTAAAAAGTGGAGAAAAGACCTCAGTGTCACTTTGGATTTAGTAAAAAAAAACCCCAAAACTTAGTCCTCTGGACAAAACAACTTCAAAAAATATTTTGAAGATGCGGACACATCCTGTCTAGAAAAACTCCACTCTATATAAATTCTTTACTTGAGTAAAAATATTGATCGGATAAGTAGCATAATAACTTTCAAAAATGTTTCCACAGCTTAATAGCTACATGACATCGGTCCTAACAAAACTCAAAGCAAAGAAAAAAAGAACAAAACACAAACTTATCTGCAGCAGGAATTTCTTCCACACAATATGCGAGCAGGGTGCAGAAAAGACTTAGAGGAGCTGCCTGCAAGGGAATTCACCCATGACCAGGACAAAGCCATTAAGGGCATGGATCGGATCTAATCCTTGAGGGATCCGATCTGTGTCCGGGGGGCCTGATTCACGAATCGCCCTCATGCAAATGAGGGTGATTGGAATCACGCCTCCAACCGACCGCTGGGATCGCAATGTAGATCGCAATGTAGATCGCATCTGTAGATGGTCTGCGCATGCGTCATAGAGCAGTGACTTTTTTTAAAAAAACTTTTAACTAGCCCGCTTTAAACCCACTGGCTAAAACCACAGGCTTGCACTGCGGGGGAAGGCCAGGGCAGCGCATGGGGCAGGAGAGTCAGGGGCTCTCTCAGCAATTAGATCTGGATCAACACATCACATTCTTACCACAGTCTGCACCTCTTTTAAGTTTGGCACAAGGCAGAGAGGCAGGAGATTCGGGGCAGAGCAGGGTAGCAGAAGAAAAACGTTGCAGAGAGTCGGGGCAGGGAGCAGGAGATGCAGTCGGAAAGCAGTGAACGACTGGTCCCCAGCAGTCACTTGTTTGTGATTGGCCAGCCCAGTCGGTGTTGCAGGTTTTTTGTTAGTGAATCGCTGCCTGCCTACATTTGAATGCTGTACCCCCCTCATTTGCATGCGCCGGATCGGAGGATGATCGGGACCGAGGTTAGTGAATCGGAATGGAAAGGGGTCGCTAAGTGGTCGGAATTTGATCGGTGGGCTTAGTGAATCTAGCCCTAAGAGATTGCAAGTGATAATCAACTGAATTGTTTTATCCTATTCTACTAGTCTAGTAGGAAGAAAGGCGGAATAAGGAAAGGAGAGTCTATGGACTAGTAACTATAAACTGTTGCTTTATGCCTTCGCCTATACTATGCCACTGATGTAATTCTCCCAGTTGCTTAAAGATTTTTATTTCAGCAAAGCTTTTGGTTCAAGAACACACTTCTGGTATGGACTGCTTTACTGCTTGAGAGAACAGTGCAGCATGAGTGATATTAATAATGTTGTGGACCTCTCAGCCTTTGTTAGTCTTGGACGTAGTCCAAACTAATAAAAGCGTTTACATGGGAACCCTGTATATGATGCTTTCTCTAGAAAACAGGGCTCCTATTTAGACAACTCTGAAAAGAAATTTTTGATTTGTGTTAATGCAAGCAGTAGCTGCTCTTAATCGGTACCTTGGACCCACCTAGCTCAGAGGCTTGTCCAGAAAAAGAGAAAGAAAATGAAGGAGAGAAAAATCAAAAAGAGAAGACAAGAGAAAGAAGGGAAACAGCATTAAAAAATACAATGAGAAAAACAAAGAAAAAATGAAAGAAAAGGCAAAGACCTGA
Organism: Geotrypetes seraphini; assembly: GCF_902459505.1. Classification (NCBI taxonomy): domain Eukaryota; kingdom Metazoa; phylum Chordata; class Amphibia; order Gymnophiona; family Dermophiidae; genus Geotrypetes; species Geotrypetes seraphini. The sequence continues at coordinate 102,503,150 of NC_047088.1, read as the reverse complement.
AAGAAAATATAAAGTAGAACATTAAAAAAGAGGTAAAAGCCAGAAAAAGAAGAGGGAAGAAAATCAGTGGCAAATTTTTATTTATGTTCAGTATTGACGAACGAGAGAACCAGTAAAACTATCTTTAAGTAATGCTATTATTTATATGCAAAGATTTGGCATAGGCAAATTGGTTTATTAATATTTATATGCTGTCTTTCTGCACATACAATTAATGTGGTTTGTAAAATTTACATAGGAAAAAGAAACACAGCCCAAAGTTTTACTGTGGATGAGAAAGTTATATGATGTGGAGAAGTAGTCCTCCCAACACAAGTACTCTATTTGGAATACTCACCATGTCCTGATGCTTCTAATGGCTGAATCTGATTTTGAAACACTGAATGCACAACATGAGTCAGTACCCGGCTACCTGCTGTGACTATCGTACCGAGTACATTCCATGTTTTGTCCATCTTGCTCAGCTTGAGACTGATCTCTTTGTCAGAAAACTTAACGAAGGGAGGAGCAGAAATGAAACTGAAAGAACATAATCCTGCAGACAAAAGCCTTACTTAAAAGCCACTTTCATTTCTCCAGAAATGAAGGAAAATGTCCTTTCATTTCCGAGATGTTCTAAATAAATATTTTTTCACAAAACAGCTGGTGCAATTCAGCGAAGTTACTTACCTGTAACGGGAGTTCAGGATAAGTCAACCACACTTTGGTGATTTAATTTAATTTAATTCTTATATACCGCTAATAACCATGAGGTTTCTAAGCGGTTTACAAAACATGACGCATTAAAAGATACAATAAATACAAATAAATAAGATAGGTACTTGGAAATTCCCTAACTGTCCCAAAGGCTCACAATCTAACTAAAGTACCTGAAGAAACAATTTATGAAAAGTAAAGATAAAAATATAAAGACAGTGGTAGAGATAGAGATAGAAATGAATATTCCAACAAGATGGCGGCTAGTTAGGTCATCTTCTGTGCTGTCTCCCTTGTTCTGCTTTTGTTTTTGTTTTATTTTGCCTTTGTTGATTTTTCTTTTAAATTTCTTTTTTGTTCTGTCTCTGCTGTTTTCATTTGGGACTTCCAGTCTCGTTGGTGCTTGCTTCTTTTGAGCTCACCTACCGATTTCCAGTTTGACAGTTGCTCCGATCTGGCAGCTGAGGGAGCCGTTGCCTGATGCCTGAATGGTTCTATGGCGGAGGTTAAGAGTTGAAGAATTGGGTCCTCTTTCTTTTCGTGGTGGATGGGAGAGTTCTGGCTTTCGGCTCCTTGTGTTCATGTCCAGGGGAGCACTGCTTCGCCCCCTCCCGAACCAGCTCCGTTGAATTTAAACTGCCACAACGGCGTGCTGAGGCAGATGAAGATGGGAGCCGGCCCACGCCGCCACGGAGGGACTACATCGGACCGGCATGCAGGTCGGTGCTGGCTCTCTCTAATCCAATGATTTCCCTAGCTTGAGTTTTGCAGTATCCCCCATAGGGGAGGAGGGAGGGTCTGTGTGGCGACTTATCCTGCTGACCACGGAGAACTCCCATTACAGGTAAGTAACTTCGCTTTCTCCATGGACAAGTAGTCTTAAGTCAGCCACACTTTGGTGACTCTCCAGTTGCGGGTTGCAGAGAGTGAAAGGTCCTTTCTGCTTCCCCGCTGCCTTGCTGAGGTAGGGTGAGGCTGCAGATAGCCTTGATGAGGGACAGAGGCAAAAATCTATTTATTGAGACCAGAGGCTATGCTTTGTAAACATTAGGAACTTTATTTGGTCCTTAGAACTTGACCAACAACCTTTTTTTTTTTTTTTTTTTTTTTAAATCTACCAACATGGTAGAGCATATATCTTAATAACGGATCTAGTTTTTTTCCCATGTATTCAGAGAAACATAAATATATCACCAACATGGTGTTTTAGTAACAAGTTTGGGTTTTTTTTTTTTTTTGTGCAAACTGTGCCAACATCGCAGAATATAACTGTCTAACAATCTCTTCTATCTGATTCAGACTAATAATCCTGTTTAGCTAGTTCTGGTACTGGTGTTTGTTCTCAGGGTCTAGCCATTCTCTGTGTCTGTTTTGGCAGCCATTCGTAGTATGTTGAGGCCAAAGTCATTGGAGGTCTGCAGTGGGTGATCCAGGCAATAATGTCTGGTGAAGGTGTGTGGGGTAGACCATGTAGCTGCTCTGCAAATGTCCTGAAGTAGCATGTTCTTGAGATTTGCCAATATTACGGCCATGGCTCTTAGTTGGTGTGCTGTGGCCTTTCTCTTGAGGGACAATCCCTCTTGTTCGTAGCAGGAGGCAATGCAGTTTGAGATCCAGTTGGATATGGTGTTCCTGGATTATTGGAGTCAAAGGAGACAAATAGTTGTACTACCTTTCACCAGGGCTGCATTCGTTGAATAAATAGGCGAAGGGCTTGGGTGCAGTCCAAGGTATGAAGGATTTGCTCCATGCTGTTGGCATGTGGTCCCAGACAGAAGGAAGGGAGCACTATTGATTGATTTATGTGAAAAGGCGAGACTACCTTTGGTAGGGACTTTGGGTGAGTTCTCAGTACTGTGTGGTCGTGAAGGATCTGTGAATATGGTGGGTACGTAACCAGGGCCTGTAGCTCACTGATGCATCTTGCTGATGTGATGGCGATGAAAAAAACTGTTTTCCAGGTGAGGAATTTGTTTGGCGCGTCTTCCATTGGCTCATAGGTTGCGCAGTTAATCTGCAGAGGATGATGCCTAGGTCCCATGCTGGTGGTGGAACACACCATATGTGGAATCTTTTCCACTTGAGCCCATATGATTTTCTAGTTGATGGACGTCTGGCTGCTGGCATGTGGAAAGGTTGCAGAATTAGCCTTTCAACATCAACGCTGTCAGTGCTAGGGTTTTCAATCTGGGATGCAAGGTTTGTCCCTGGTCCTGGGTAATGAGGTCCGGACGCAGCAGTAGGCTGATTGGCGGCCGTGCTGACAGTCATTGTAGGAAGGCGAACCACACTTGCCTTGGCCAGTAGGGTGCAATAAAGATCAATGTGGTTGCCTCCTGTCTGATTTTCTGGAGCACTCTCTGGATGAGTGGTATGGGGGGAAAGGCGTAGAGCAGGTGTTTCCCCCTGTGTATGGTGAAAGCATCCCTGGTTTGACTGTATTGTGCTGGTCTATTGGAGCAGAATTGGGGGCACTTATTGTCCTCTGTGGCAAAGAGGTGTATTGCTGGGCGGCCCCACTTGTGAAAAAGATCTTGGGCTACCTCCTGGTAGAGGGACCATTTGTGGGGGTCCAGCTTTCTGCTGAGGCTGTCTGCCAGGGTGTTGTTGAGGCCCGGGAGGTAGTTGGCATGGATGAGAATGTTGATCGACAAGGCAAAAGACCAGATCTTGTGGGCCTCCCTGCAGAGGGGGAGGGAGCCCGTGCCTCCCTTCTTGTTGATATAGAACATTGCCACCTGGTTGTCTGTCTGGATCAATAAGGTCTTGTTGGAGATCCAGGGGAGCGAAAGTTTGTAGGGCATTCTCGATTGCCCTGAGTTCCAAAGGATTGATATGCTGTTTGGCCTTGGATGGTGTCCTCAGGTGGAGAAGATGGGCTCCCCACCCCTGCTTTGAGGCAACCGTGATGACTGCTGGAAGGGCTTGCCCTTGTACAGATTCTGCTGTTTTGTATACAACTTGAGGTTGCTGCAGATTTTTTTGGTCCATCATGATTCTGTGAGACAGAGGTTGTGTGTGTTGGTTCCAATTTTTTCTGAGGTACCACTGCAGGGATCGCATGTGGAGCTTGGCGAGCAGGACATGTATGGAGACTGCTTGATGGCCCAGGAGGCGTAGTAGTGTCCTTTCTGTGACTGTATGTGTCTCTGATATGTGCTGAATCAGTTTTTGTATTGCTTTGCCCCTTGCGTGGGGCAGGAAAGCTGAATTCAGGGATGTGTAGATCCTTGCCCCGATGAATTCCAACAATTTGGTTGGCTGTAGTTTGGATTTTTTGGTGTTTACAAGGAACCCTAGGGATTGCAGGAGTGATATTGTATTGACTGCTATTGCTGTTTCCCAGGCTGAAGGGCCCACCACCAGCCAGTTGTCCAGGTAAGAAAACACGCATATTGCGCTCTTGCGGAGGTGGGCTGCTGCTACAGCGATACATTTTGTGAAGACTCTTGGTGCAGAAGAGAGTCCAAAGGGTAGGACCTGGTATTGGAAGTGCTGAGTTAGGGTCCGGAACCGCAGGAACTTTCTTTGGGAGGGGTGCAAAGGGATGTGTGAATACGCATCTTGGAGGTCCAGTGAAGCCAGCCAGTCGTCTTTGTAAATTAATGGTTGGATTGTTCCTAAGGAGTGCATGCAAAATTTCTCCTTTACGACGTACTTGTTTAGACCCTGTAGGTCTAGGATGGGTCTGAACCCTCCCGTCTTCTTGGGGATGAGACAGTAGTGGGAGTAGAACCCTTGATTGTGTTGTGTCTTGGGTCTTTTACAAATTGAAAATTTTGAGAAATTTACATGATTTTATAAGCAACAGCAATTTTTAGGCAGTAGTTCATGAATTTGATTACAGTAATATTTTACATTTAGGGTTACCAAAGTATCCCCCTCTTTTACGAATGCATAGCGTGGGCTTTAGCACCGGCAGCGGCGGTAACTGCTCCGACGCTCATAGGAATTCTATGAGCGTCGGAGCAGTTACCACTGCTGCCAGCGCTAAAACCCGTGCTATCCGTTCATAAAAGAGGGGGTTTGTGTTAAAAGCTGTTAATATGTGTATTATGTATTGTTTGTTCTTATTATCTTAAGTATGTTCTTTTGGATACCATCTAGGTTTGGTGTATAAATTTTAAAATAAATAAATAGCATAGAATGCTACTGCACATTTGATTTCAGGAGTTTCCCAGTATGATCATATTACTCATTTGATACCTAATTGCAACTTAAAATCCCATGTGTATTATAGTGAAAGACTTACTGGAATTTTCCAAGGTCAGAATCAAATGTTGTTATACCTCAGCATATTACTGATATGTCTCCTCATGTCTGCTTATCTGACCTCTTTGTCCTGAGTGTTACCTTGACCACACCAAAAGGAAAGACAGATGGTCTCTGTAACACCTTCTTGATAGCATCAAAGAGACAGTGCAACACCTATCCTGACTTCCTTTATTTGAGTGACAACTGGATAGCATCAAAGAGACAATAAACTGCAACACCTCCTTGCTTATTTGAGATCCTGACCTCTTTGACCTCCTTGCCGCTCAAATAACATCAGTAAAAACAGATGGGAAACTACATCAAAAAGAAAGGGAAGGTGACAAGTATTTACTATCTTGACCTTTTTGACCTAGGAATTGCCCAAACAGCCTCAAAGGGACAGTGAACATCCTAACCTCCTTGATCTTCAAAGGGACAGTGAAACCAGTCTCATGGGAAAACAATTTCTGCAAACACCTCCTTCTGACATCCTGACCTGGGTGTTGTCAAAACACAGAACAAAAGAGCAGGACTAATTGTAACAGCAGGACCAGCTGTTTATGCTTTTACTATGAACTCCGCAGTGTGCATCCTATATAAGACCGGGATTCTGACCCTGACAGTAGAATCCATGACGTTTGGCCTCGTCTCACGGGACAGTCCTTTGGTCTATCCATCTATCTATTGCAGGGATTCCCAATGGTAAGGATGGTCTGGGGTCAAGGTGATGATAATTTATATTTAATTCTTATATGTGTATAATAAAGTGTTATTGTTTATGCTTTATATTGTCTGTGTGCTTTTCTGAGTGTCACTGATCATCCCACTTGTCAGAAATTAGTGGCGGAACAAATGTTAATGTCCTGTGGCTTTGCTTAAGAAAAACTGCCATTAAATTCATACCTGTGTCAGTTTCTTCCTCTGAAATCTCTGTTGTTGACGCATTTTCTGAAGTCCCTTCCAGATATATAGAGTCTTCAAGCAAAAACAGACAATGCAGAGATAGTGACAATACAGTAGCTGACTAAGAAGAAAGTTGGACAGATATCATAGCTGTGAAAGAAGGTTGGGTTGTTTTTATTCCTTGTTCTTGCAAAAATAAAGGTCAATGAACATGTAGCAATAACCTTTTATTGGCTAGTTTCACACATTTGTGATTTGCTTTGAAAAATCAAATGGATTCAGTTAGTTCACTGACAAGATATAATCTAAAACCAAGGACCCTTAATATCTTTCCAAGCAGTACTAGAAAAAGATAATTCTCCTACTCCTGCCTACATTCAGATACTGGGCCCTATCTCTTCTAGCTCTTCACCAAAGCCCCTTGCAGACAATTGAGCTTTTCCTCTCCCTCTTCCTGGTGGTCCAGTAGTGAATCGCAGCAGAATCGACCTTCCTTCACTCCTGTCTGTACAGAAGCGCTAGCTAATTGGCTTCCGTGAGTTCTTGCAGTCCCACATATATACTCGAATATAAACCGAGACCCCCATTTTTGGGCCATTTTTTTGGCCACAAAATCTTGATTTATATTCGAGTATATATGGTAACAGCAAGGGGCCCAGGTCCAAGCTTTCAGTTTATGATTCTGGAATACCCAGTGAAGCTGACGAAACCAAAGCTACCTATAGATCAGTGGCCTCAAACTCAAACCCTTTGCAGGGCCACATTTTGGATTTGTAGGTACTTGGAGGGCCGCAGAAAAAAATAGGTAATGTCTTATTAAAGAAATGACAATTTTGCATGAGGTAAAACTCTTTATAGTTAATAAATCTTCCCGCCCCGAAGGCCTGCATGTTTCCCCCCTTTTCTGTAGTGTCCTGCAGCTTCCCCCATTGCCTCCCAGTCTTAGTTTCAGCTAATTACTACAGCATGCAGAGATGATCGCCGGTGCTGTAGCGTTCCTTGCAGGCTGAAATCGGCAGGGGCAGGATCGCAGCAGAGTGAACGTGCTGCTAAGGACGACGGCAGCCTGTAAGGATTGCTACAGTACCGGCAATACTCTCTGCAGGCTGTGGTAATTATCTGAAGGTAAGAACGGGTGGCCAGGGGGGAAGCCAGAGGACGCTGCAAAGAGTGGGCAACACTAATACAGACTAGTGCTGCCTGATTCACGATTCGAATCGTTGAATTGATTCGAATCGATTTAAATTTTAAAAAAATCGGCTTCCCGATTCGGACCCTCTCCCCTCGCCCCCTAAAGCAGGAGCGGGTGAGGAGGGAGGGTCAGTCGGGAAGTACTGCGTCGGGCTTCCCTCCTGGCCTCCACGAAAGACTGCGCCCCCCCCCCCCCGGGAAGGCCTCCGTGTTCCCCCTGGTCTTCCCAAACCGTTTACCTTACACCTTCAGCCGAAGATCGCCAGCTACAGCTCTTTGCACTGCAGGGCTTTGAGCTGTTTCCTCTGCTGCGGTCCCGCCCCTCCTGTGACATCGGAGGAGGAGCGGGACCGCAGCAGAGGAAACAGCTCAGAGCACTGCAGTGCAAAGAGCTGTAGCTGGCGATCTTCGGCTGAAGGTGTAAGGTAAACGGTTTGGGAAGGCCAGGGGGAACACGGAGGCCTTCCCCGGTGGGGGGGGAGGGGCGGGGGCACAGTCTTTCTGGGGGAGGCAGACCTTCTGGGGGGCCAGTCCTACAGGGGATGGAACAGGCCTTGGAGGGTGCAGGCCTTTAAGGGAGAGGTGAGACCAGAGATGGTGGCATAGGCCTACAGAGGGGACAGGCAGGCCGGGGAGGGGGGCAGTCCTTTAGGGGGTGGGACAGGCCTTGGGGGGGTACAGGCCTTTAAGGGAGGGGAGAGGCCAGGGATGGTGGCATAGGCCTACAGGGGGGACAGGCAGGCCTGGGGGGGGGGGGCAGTTCTTAAGGGGGAAGTCCTTCAGGGGGGTGGGACAGGCCTTGGGGGGTACAGGCCTTTAAGGGAGGGGAGAAGCCAGGGATGGTGGCACAGGCCTACAGGGGGGACAGGCAGGCATGCGGGGGCAGTCCTTCAGGGGTGGGACAGGCCTTGGAGGGTGCAGGCCTTTAACGGGGGAACAGGCCTTTAAGGGGGGTGGGACAGGCCAAGGATGGTGGCATATGCCTTCAGTTAGGACAGGCAGGTCTTCAAGGGGGGGACAGGCCTTTAGGGATGGGGGGACAGGCCTTCAGGGGGGAGGTGCAGGCCTTCAAGGGGGACAGACATTCAGGGGAGGGGGGCCCTGGTGTAGAAGTACACGGAGGGAGGGAAGGTGGGTTCAAAGAGATGTGCATATGCCGGACTTTGGGGGGGGGAAGAAATAATGGGTCTAAAAATAGAGGAGAGGGAGAGAGATGATGCACATTGGGATTTAGGGAGGGAAGGAACAGAAACGGAGAGAAGTTGGACACAAGGGATGGTGTGGAGGGGGGGATAGAGATACTGGATAGGAGGGTAGTTGGGATAAGAAAGGGAGAGATGGTGGACCCTGGGGTGGTGGGGAAGGAGGGAGAAATGCTGGATGAAAGGGTAGTTAAGAAAAGGTGGATCTGTGAATGGAGACGAAAAAAAAAGAAAGATGCCAGACCTTTGGAAGAGGGAAGGGAAACGGAAGGGGAGGACAGAGATGGCATGGAGAAAGAAGAAAGAAGGAGACCCTGGCAAGCAAGTTATCAGAAGACAACTAGAGCCTGGGACGGACAAGATTTGAGTAATGACCAGACAACAAAAGGTAGAAAAACTAATTTTTATTTTCTGTTTTGTGATTACGATATGTCAGATTTGAAATGTGTATCCTGCAAGATCTGGTGTTAGACCGCAAACATGAGCTAGGATTTAACAGAGAGAGGAAAAGTCTTTTTTGTTTACCCCACAGTGCTAGTGTGGTTAGTTGAAGGCAAAGGGGGTGAAGAGGCTATAAAATAAACCCACCAGGATGTTTGAAAAAATCACCCAATTGGTAGGAAAATTGAATTGAATTGAAAAACCAATTCAGTAGGCTGAATCGAATCAAATCGAAATTTTTTTTCCTGAATCGGGCAGCACTAGTACAGACCATGGGCTGCAAAATAGTACCTGATGAGCCGCAAGTTTCAGACCACAGCCATGAATGGGCTATAAAAACTATAACAATATAGTGCATTCAAGGAAAACATAACAATGAGAAAGAATACCATAGATTTGTCCTAAAAAGTGGAGAAAAGACCTCAGTGTCACTTTGGATTTAGTAAAAAAAAACCCCAAAACTTAGTCCTCTGGACAAAACAACTTCAAAAAATATTTTGAAGATGCGGACACATCCTGTCTAGAAAAACTCCACTCTATATAAATTCTTTACTTGAGTAAAAATATTGATCGGATAAGTAGCATAATAACTTTCAAAAATGTTTCCACAGCTTAATAGCTACATGACATCGGTCCTAACAAAACTCAAAGCAAAGAAAAAAAGAACAAAACACAAACTTATCTGCAGCAGGAATTTCTTCCACACAATATGCGAGCAGGGTGCAGAAAAGACTTAGAGGAGCTGCCTGCAAGGGAATTCACCCATGACCAGGACAAAGCCATTAAGGGCATGGATCGGATCTAATCCTTGAGGGATCCGATCTGTGTCCGGGGGGCCTGATTCACGAATCGCCCTCATGCAAATGAGGGTGATTGGAATCACGCCTCCAACCGACCGCTGGGATCGCAATGTAGATCGCAATGTAGATCGCATCTGTAGATGGTCTGCGCATGCGTCATAGAGCAGTGACTTTTTTTAAAAAAAACTTTTAACTAGCCCGCTTTAAACCCACTGGCTAAAACCACAGGCTTGCACTGCGGGGGAAGGCCAGGGCAGCGCATGGGGCAGGAGAGTCAGGGGCTCTCTCAGCAATTAGATCTGGATCAACACATCACATTCTTACCACAGTCTGCACCTCTTTTAAGTTTGGCACAAGGCAGAGAGGCAGGAGATTCGGGGCAGAGCAGGGTAGCAGAAGAAAAACGTTGCAGAGAGTCGGGGCAGGGAGCAGGAGATGCAGTCGGAAAGCAGTGAACGACTGGTCCCCAGCAGTCACTTGTTTGTGATTGGCCAGCCCAGTCGGTGTTGCAGGTTTTTTGTTAGTGAATCGCTGCCTGCCTACATTTGAATGCTGTACCCCCCTCATTTGCATGCGCCGGATCGGAGGATGATCGGGACCGAGGTTAGTGAATCGGAATGGAAAGGGGTCGCTAAGTGGTCGGAATTTGATCGGTGGGCTTAGTGAATCTAGCCCTAAGAGATTGCAAGTGATAATCAACTGAATTGTTTTATCCTATTCTACTAGTCTAGTAGGAAGAAAGGCGGAATAAGGAAAGGAGAGTCTATGGACTAGTAACTATAAACTGTTGCTTTATGCCTTCGCCTATACTATGCCACTGATGTAATTCTCCCAGTTGCTTAAAGATTTTTATTTCAGCAAAGCTTTTGGTTCAAGAACACACTTCTGGTATGGACTGCTTTACTGCTTGAGAGAACAGTGCAGCATGAGTGATATTAATAATGTTGTGGACCTCTCAGCCTTTGTTAGTCTTGGACGTAGTCCAAACTAATAAAAGCGTTTACATGGGAACCCTGTATATGATGCTTTCTCTAGAAAACAGGGCTCCTATTTAGACAACTCTGAAAAGAAATTTTTGATTTGTGTTAATGCAAGCAGTAGCTGCTCTTAATCGGTACCTTGGACCCACCTAGCTCAGAGGCTTGTCCAGAAAAAGAGAAAGAAAATGAAGGAGAGAAAAATCAAAAAGAGAAGACAAGAGAAAGAAGGGAAACAGCATTAAAAAATACAATGAGAAAAACAAAGAAAAAATGAAAGAAAAGGCAAAGACCTGAAAGAAAATATAAAGTAGAACATTAAAAAAGAGGTAAAAGCCAGAAAAAGAAGAGGGAAGAAAATCAGTGGCAAATTTTTATTTATGTTCAGTATTGACGAACGAGAGAACCAGTAAAACTATCTTTAAGTAATGCTATTATTTATATGCAAAGATTTGGCATAGGCAAATTGGTTTATTAATATTTATATGCTGTCTTTCTGCACATACAATTAATGTGGTTTGTAAAATTTACATAGGAAAAAGAAACACAGCCCAAAGTTTTACTGTGGATGAGAAAGTTATATGATGTGGAGAAGTAGTCCTCCCAACACAAGTACTCTATTTGGAATACTCACCATGTCCTGATGCTTCTAATGGCTGAATCTGATTTTGAAACACTGAATGCACAACATGAGTCAGTACCCGGCTACCTGCTGTGACTATCGTACCGAGTACATTCCATGTTTTGTCCATCTTGCTCAGCTTGAGACTGATCTCTTTGTCAGAAAACTTAACGAAGGGAGGAGCAGAAATGAAACTGAAAGAACATAATCCTGCAGACAAAAGCCTTACTTAAAAGCCACTTTCATTTCTCCAGAAATGAAGGAAAATGTCCTTTCATTTCCGAGATGTTCTAAATAAATATTTTTTCACAAAACAGCTGGTGCAATTCAGCGAAGTTACTTACCTGTAACGGGAGTTCAGGATAAGTCAACCACACTTTGGTGATTTAATTTAATTTAATTCTTATATACCGCTAATAACCATGAGGTTTCTAAGCGGTTTACAAAACATGACGCATTAAAAGATACAATAAATACAAATAAATAAGATAGGTACTTGGAAATTCCCTAACTGTCCCAAAGGCTCACAATCTAACTAAAGTACCTGAAGAAACAATTTATGAAAAGTAAAGATAAAAATATAAAGACAGTGGTAGAGATAGAGATAGAAATGAATATTCCAACAAGATGGCGGCTAGTTAGGTCATCTTCTGTGCTGTCTCCCTTGTTCTGCTTTTGTTTTTGTTTTATTTTGCCTTTGTTGATTTTTCTTTTAAATTTCTTTTTTGTTCTGTCTCTGCTGTTTTCATTTGGGACTTCCAGTCTCGTTGGTGCTTGCTTCTTTTGAGCTCACCTACCGATTTCCAGTTTGACAGTTGCTCCGATCTGGCAGCTGAGGGAGCCGTTGCCTGATGCCTGAATGGTTCTATGGCGGAGGTTAAGAGTTGAAGAATTGGGTCCTGTTTCTTTTCGTGGTGGATGGGAGAGTTCTGGCTTTCGGCTCCTTGTGTTCATGTCCAGGGGAGCACTGCTTCGCCCCCTCCCGAACCAGCTCCGTTGAATTTAAACTGCCACAACGGCGTGCTGAGGCAGATGAAGATGGGAGCCGGCCCACGCCGCCACGGAGGGACTACATCGGACCGGCATGCAGGTCGGTGCTGGCTCTCTCTAATCCAATGATTTCCCTAGCTTGAGTTTTGCAGTATCCCCCATAGGGGAGGAGGGAGGGTCTGTGTGGCGACTTATCCTGCTGACCACGGAGAACTCCCATTACAGGTAAGTAACTTCGCTTTCTCCATGGACAAGTAGTCTTAAGTCAGCCACACTTTGGTGACTCTCCAGTTGCGGGTTGCAGAGAGTGAAAGGTCCTTTCTGCTTCCCCGCTGCCTTGCTGAGGTAGGGTGAGGCTGCAGATAGCCTTGATGAGGGACAGAGGCAAAAATCTATTTATTGAGACCAGAGGCTATGCTTTGTAAACATTAGGAACTTTATTTGGTCCTTAGAACTTGACCAACAACCTTTTTTTTTTTTTTTTTTTTTTTAAATCTACCAACATGGTAGAGCATATATCTTAATAACGGATCTAGTTTTTTTCCCATGTATTCAGAGAAACATAAATATATCACCAACATGGTGTTTTAGTAACAAGTTTGTTTGTTTGGGTTTTTTTTTTTTTTTTGTGCAAACTGTGCCAACATCGCAGAATATAACTGTCTAACAATCTCTTCTATCTGATTCAGACTAATAATCCTGTTTAGCTAGTTCTGGTACTGGTGTTTGTTCTCAGGGTCTAGCCATTCTCTGTGTCTGTTTTGGCAGCCATTCGTAGTATGTTGAGGCCAAAGTCATTGGAGGTCTGCAGTGGGTGATCCAGGCAATAATGTCTGGTGAAGGTGTGTGGGGTAGACCATGTAGCTGCTCTGCAAATGTCCTGAAGTAGCATGTTCTTGAGATTTGCCAATATTACGGCCATGGCTCTTAGTTGGTGTGCTGTGGCCTTTCTCTTGAGGGACAATCCCTCTTGTTCGTAGCAGGAGGCAATGCAGTTTGAGATCCAGTTGGATATGGTGTTCCTGGATTATTGGAGTCAAAGGAGACAAATAGTTGTACTACCTTTCACCAGGGCTGCATTCGTTGAATAAATAGGTGAAGGGCTTGGGTGCAGTCCAAGGTATGAAGGATTTGCTCCATGCTGTTGGCATGTGGTCCCAGACAGAAGGAAGGGAGCACTATTGATTGATTTATGTGAAAAGGCGAGACTACCTTTGGTAGGGACTTTGGGTGAGTTCTCAGTACTGTGTGGTCGTGAAGGATCTGTGAATATGGTGGGTACGTAACCAGGGCCTGTAGCTCACTGATGCATCTTGCTGATGTGATGGCGATGAAAAAAACTGTTTTCCAGGTGAGGAATTTGTTTGGCGCGTCTTCCATTGGCTCATAGGTTGCGCAGTTAATCTGCAGAGGATGATGCCTAGGTCCCATGCTGGTGGTGGAACACACCATATGTGGAATCTTTTCCACTTGAGCCCATATGATTTTCTAGTTGATGGACGTCTGGCTGCTGGCATGTGGAAAGGTTGCAGAATTAGCCTTTCAACATCAACGCTGTCAGTGCTAGGGTTTTCAATCTGGGATGCAAGGTTTGTCCCTGGTCCTGGGTAATGAGGTCCGGACGCAGCAGTAGGCTGATTGGCGGCCGTGCTGACAGTCATTGTAGGAAGGCGAACCACACTTGCCTTGGCCAGTAGGGTGCAATAAAGATCAATGTGGTTGCCTCCTGTCTGATTTTCTGGAGCACTCTCTGGATGAGTGGTATGGGGGGAAAGGCGTAGAGCAGGTGTTTCCCCCTGTGTATGGTGAAAGCCTCCCTGGTTTGACTGTATTGTGCTGGTCTATTGGAGCAGAATTGGGGGCACTTATTGTCCTCTGTGGCAAAGAGGTGTATTGCTGGGCGGCCCCACTTGTGAAAAAGATCTTGGGCTACCTCCTGGTAGAGGGACCATTTGTGGGGGTCCAGCTTTCTGCTGAGGCTGTCTGCCAGGGTGTTGTTGAGGCCCGGGAGGTAGTTGGCATGGATGAGAATGTTGATCGACAAGGCAAAAGACCAGATCTTGTGGGCCTCCCTGCAGAGGGGGAGGGAGCCCGTGCCTCCCTTCTTGTTGATATAGAACATTGCCACCTGGTTGTCTGTCTGGATCAATAAGGTCTTGTTGGAGATCCAGGGGAGCGAAAGTTTGTAGGGCATTCCCGATTGCCCTGAGTTCCAAAGGATTGATATGCTGTTTGGCCTTGGATGGTGTCCTCAGGTGGAGAAGATGGGCTCCCCACCCCTGCTTTGAGGCAACCGTGATGACTGCTGGAAGGGCTTGCCCTTGTACAGATTCTGCTGTTTTGTATACAACTTGAGGTTGCTGCAGATTTTTTTGGTCCATCATGATTCTGTGAGACAGAGGTTGTGTGTGTTGGTTCCAATTTTTTCTGAGGTACCACTGCAGGGATCGCATGTGGAGCTTGGCGAGCAGGACATGTATGGAGACTGCTTGATGGCCCAGGAGGCGTAGTAGTGTCCTTTCTGTGACTGTATGTGTCTCTGATATGTGCTGAATCAGTTTTTGTATTGCTTTGCCCCTTGCGTGGGGCAGGAAAGCTGAATTCAGGGATGTGTAGATCCTTGCCCCGATGAATTCCAACAATTTGGTTGGCTGTAGTTTGGATTTTTTGGTGTTTACAAGGAACCCTAGGGATTGCAGGAGTGATATTGTATTGACTGCTATTGCTGTTTCCCAGGCTGAAGGGCCCACCACCAGCCAGTTGTCCAGGTAAGAAAACACGCATATTGCGCTCTTGCGGAGGTGGGCTGCTGCTACAGCGATACATTTTGTGAAGACTCTTGGTGCAGAAGAGAGTCCAAAGGGTAGGACCTGGTATTGGAAGTGCTGAGTTAGGGTCCGGAACCGCAGGAACTTTCTTTGGGAGGGGTGCAAAGGGATGTGTGAATACGCATCTTGGAGGTCCAGTGAAGCCAGCCAGTCGTCTTTGTAAATTAATGGTTGGATTGTTCCTAAGGAGTGCATGCAAAATTTCTCCTTTACGACGTACTTGTTTAGACCCTGTAGGTCTAGGATGGGTCTGAACCCTCCCGTCTTCTTGGGGATGAGACAGTAGTGGGAGTAGAACCCTTGATTGTGTTGTGTCTTGGGTCTTTTACAAATTGAAAATTTTGAGAAATTTACATGATTTTATAAGCAACAGCAATTTTTAGGCAGTAGTTCATGAATTTGATTACAGTAATATTTTACATTTAGGGTTACCAAAGTATCCCCCTCTTTTACGAATGCATAGCGTGGGCTTTAGCACCGGCAGCGGCGGTAACTGCTCCGACGCTCATAGGAATTCTATGAGCGTCGGAGCAGTTACCACTGCTGCCAGCGCTAAAACCCGTGCTATCCGTTCATAAAAGAGGGGGTTTGTGTTAAAAGCTGTTAATATGTGTATTATGTATTGTTTGTTCTTATTATCTTAAGTATGTTCTTTTGGATACCATCTAGGTTTGGTGTATAAATTTTAAAATAAATAAATAGCATAGAATGCTACTGCACATTTGATTTCAGGAGTTTCCCAGTATGATCATATTACTCATTTGATACCTAATTGCAACTTAAAATCCCATGTGTATTATAGTGAAAGACTTACTGGAATTTTCCAAGGTCAGAATCAAATGTTGTTATACCTCAGCATATTACTGATATGTCTCCTCATGTCTGCTTATCTGACCTCTTTGTCCTGAGTGTTACCTTGACCACACCAAAAGGAAAGACAGATGGTCTCTGTAACACCTTCTTGATAGCATCAAAGAGACAGTGCAACACCTATCCTGACTTCCTTTATTTGAGTGACAACTGGATAGCATCAAAGAGACAATAAACTGCAACACCTCCTTGCTTATTTGAGATCCTGACCTCTTTGACCTCCTTGCCGCTCAAATAACATCAGTAAAAACAGATGGGAAACTACATCAAAAAGAAAGGGAAGGTGACAAGTATTTACTATCTTGACCTTTTTGACCTAGGAATTGCCCAAACAGCCTCAAAGGGACAGTGAACATCCTAACCTCCTTGATCTTCAAAGGGACAGTGAAACCAGTCTCATGGGAAAACAATTTCTGCAAACACCTCCTTCTGACATCCTGACCTGGGTGTTGTCAAAACACAGAACAAAAGAGCAGGACTAATTGTAACAGCAGGACCAGCTGTTTATGCTTTTACTATGAACTCCGCAGTGTGCATCCTATATAAGACCGGGATTCTGACCCTGACAGTAGAATCCATGACGTTTGGCCTCGTCTCACGGGACAGTCCTTTGGTCTATCCATCTATCTATTGCAGGGATTCCCAATGGTAAGGATGGTCTGGGGTCAAGGTGATGATAATTTATATTTAATTCTTATATGTGTATAATAAAGTGTTATTGTTTATGCTTTATATTGTCTGTGTGCTTTTCTGAGTGTCACTGATCATCCCACTTGTCAGAAATTAGTGGCGGAACAAATGTTAATGTCCTGTGGCTTTGCTTAAGAAAAACTGCCATTAAATTCATACCTGTGTCAGTTTCTTCCTCTGAAATCTCTGTTGTTGACGCATTTTCTGAAGTCCCTTCCAGATATATAGAGTCTTCAAGCAAAAACAGACAATGCAGAGATAGTGACAATACAGTAGCTGACTAAGAAGAAAGTTGGACAGATATCATAGCTGTGAAAGAAGGTTGGGTTGTTTTTATTCCTTGTTCTTGCAAAAATAAAGGTCAATGAACATGTAGCAATAACCTTTTATTGGCTAGTTTCACACATTTGTGATTTGCTTTGAAAAATCAAATGGATTCAGTTAGTTCACTGACAAGATATAATCTAAAACCAAGGACCCTTAATATCTTTCCAAGCAGTACTAGAAAAAGATAATTCTCCTACTCCTGCCTACATTCAGATACTGGGCCCTATCTCTTCTAGCTCTTCACCAAAGCCCCTTGCAGACAATTGAGCTTTTCCTCTCCCTCTTCCTGGTGGTCCAGTAGTGAATCGCAGCAGAATCGACCTTCCTTCACTCCTGTCTGTACAGAAGCGCTAGCTAATTGGCTTCCGTGAGTTCTTGCAGTCCCACATATATACTCGAATATAAACCGAGACCCCCATTTTTGGGCCATTTTTTTGGCCACAAAATCTTGATTTATATTCGAGTATATATGGTAACAGCAAGGGGCCCAGGTCCAAGCTTTCAGTTTATGATTCTGGAATACCCAGTGAAGCTGACGAAACCAAAGCTACCTATAGATCAGTGGCCTCAAACTCAAACCCTTTGCAGGGCCACATTTTGGATTTGTAGGTACTTGGAGGGCCGCAGAAAAAAATAGGTAATGTCTTATTAAAGAAATGACAATTTTGCATGAGGTAAAACTCTTTATAGTTAATAAATCTTCCCGCCCCGAAGGCCTGCATGTTTCCCCCCTTTTCTGTAGTGTCCTGCAGCTTCCCCCATTGCCTCCCAGTCTTAGTTTCAGCTAATTACTACAGCATGCAGAGATGATCGCCGGTGCTGTAGCGTTCCTTGCAGGCTGAAATCGGCAGGGGCAGGATCGCAGCAGAGCGAACGTGCTGCTAAGGACGACGGCAGCCTGTAAGGATTGCTACAGTACCGGCAATACTCTCTGCAGGCTGTGGTAATTATCTGAAGGTAAGAACGGGTGGCCAGGGGGGAAGCCAGAGGACGCTGCAAAGAGTGGGCAACACTAATACAGACTAGTGCTGCCTGATTCACGATTCGAATCGTTGAATTGATTCGAATCGATTTAAATCTTAAAAAAATCGGCTTCCCGATTCGGACCCTCTCCCCTCGCCCCCTAAAGCAGGAGCGGGTGAGGAGGGAGGGTCAGTCGGGAAGTACTGCGTCGGGCTTCCCTCCTGGCCTCCACGAAAGACTGCGCCCCCCCCCCCCCGGGAAGGCCTCCGTGTTCCCCCTGGTCTTCCCAAACCGTTTACCTTACACCTTCAGCCGAAGATCGCCAGCTACAGCTCTTTGCACTGCAGGGCTTTGAGCTGTTTCCTCTGCTGCGGTCCCGCCCCTCCTGTAACATCGGAGGAGGGGCGGGACCGCAGCAGAGGAAACAGCTCAGAGCACTGCAGTGCAAAGAGCTGTAGCTGGCGATCTTCGGCTGAAGGTGTAAGGTAAACGGTTTGGGAAGGCCAGGGGGAACACGGAGGCCTTCCCCGGTGGGGGGGGGGGGGCGGGGGCACAGTCTTTCTGGGGGAGGCAGACCTTCTGGGGGGCCAGTCCTACAGGGGATGGAACAGGCCTTGGAGGGTGCAGGCCTTTAAGGGAGAGGTGAGACCAGAGATGGTGGCATAGGCCTACAGAGGGGACAGGCAGGCCGGGGAGGGGGGCAGTCCTTTAGGGGGTGGGACAGGCCTTGGGGGGGTACAGGCCTTTAAGGGAGGGGAGAGGCCAGGGATGGTGGCATAGGCCTACAGGGGGGACAGGCAGGCCTGGGGGGTGGGGCAGTTCTTAAGGGGGAAGTCCTTCAGGGGGGTGGGACAGGCCTTGGGGGGTACAGGCCTTTAAGGGAGGGGAGAAGCCAGGGATGGTGGCACAGGCCTACAGGGGGGACAGGCAGGCATGCGGGGGCAGTCCTTCAGGGGTGGGACAGGCCTTGGAGGGTGCAGGCCTTTAACGGGGGAACAGGCCTTTAAGGGGGGTGGGACAGGCCAAGGATGGTGGCATATGCCTTCAGTTAGGACAGGCAGGCCTTCAAGGGGGGGGACAGGCCTTTAGGGATGGGGGACAGGCCTTCAGGGGGGAGGTGCAGGCCTTCAAGGGGGACAGACATTCAGGGGAGCGGGGCCCTGGTGTAGAAGTACACGGAGGGAGGGAAGGTGGGTTCAAAGAGATGTGCATATGCCGGACTTTGGGGGGGGGAAGAAATAATGGGTCTAAAAATAGAGGAGAGGGAGAGAGATGATGCACATTGGGATTTAGGGAGGGAAGGAACAGAAACGGAGAGAAGTTGGACACAAGGGATGGTGTGGAGGGGGGGATAGAGATACTGGATAGGAGGGTAGTTGGGATAAGAAAGGGAGAGATGGTGGACCCTGGGGTGGTGGGGAAGGAGGGAGAAATGCTGGATGAAAGGGTAGTTAAGAAAAGGTGGATCTGTGAATGGAGACGAAAAAAAAAGAAAGATGCCAGACCTTTGGAAGAGGGAAGGGAAACGGAAGGGGAGGACAGAGATGGCATGGAGAAAGAAGAAAGAAGGAGACCCTGGCAAGCAAGTTATCAGAAGACAACTAGAGCCTGGGACGGACAAGATTTGAATAATGGCCAGACAACAAAAGGTAGAAAAACTAATTTTTATTTTCTGTTTTGTGATTACGATATGTCAGATTTGAAATGTGTATCCTGCAAGATCTGGTGTTAGACCGCAAACATGAGCTAGGATTTAACAGAGAGAGGAAAAGTCTTTTTTGTTTACCCCACAGTGCTAGTGTGGTTAGTTGAAGGCAAAGGGGGTGAAGAGGCTATAAAATAAACCCACCAGGATGTTTGAAAAAATCACCCAATTGGTAGGAAAATTGAATTGAATTGAAAAACCAATTCAGTAGGCTGAATCGAATCAAATCAAAATTTTTTTTCCTGAATCGGCCAGCACTAGTACAGACCATGGGCTGCAAAATAGTACCTGATGAGCCGCAAGTTTCAGACCACAGCCATGAATGGGCTATAAAAACTATAACAATATAGTGCAATCAAGGAAAACATAACAATGAGAAAGAATACCATAGATTTGTCCTAAAAAGTGGAGAAAAGACCTCAGTGTCACTTTGGATTTAGTAAAAAAAAAAAAACCAAAACTTAGTCCTCTGGACAAAACAACTTCAAAAAATATTTTGAAGATGCGGACACATCCTGTCTAGAAAAACTCCACTCTATATAAATTCTTTACTTGAGTAAAAATATTGATCGGATAAGTAGCATAATAACTTTCAAAAATGTTTCCACAGCTTAATAGCTACATGACATCGGTCCTAACAAAACTCAAAGCAAAGAAAAAAAGAACAAAACACAAACTTATCTGCAGCAGGAATTTCTTCCACACAATATGCGAGCAGGGTGCAGAAAAGACTTAGAGGAGCTGCCTGCAAGGGAATTCACCCATGACCAGGACAAAGCCATTAAGGGCATGGATCGGATCTAATCCTTGAGGGATCCGATCTGTGTCCGGGGGGCCTGATTCACGAATCGCCCTCATGCAAATGAGGGTGATTGGAATCACGCCTCCAACCGACCGCTGGGATCGCAATGTAGATCGCAATGTAGATCGCATCTGTAGATGGTCTGCGCATGCGTCATAGAGCAGTGACTTTTTTAAAAAAAACTTTTAACTAGCCCGCTTTAAACCCACTGGCTAAAACCACAGGCTTGCACTGCAGGGGAAGGCCAGGGCAGCGCATGGGGCAGGAGAGTCAGGGGCTCTCTCAGCAATTAGATCTGGATCAACACATCACATTCTTACCACAGTCTGCACCTCTTTTAAGTTTGGCACAAGGCAGAGAGGCAGGAGATTCGGGGCAGAGCAGGGTGGCAGAAGAAAATTGTTGCAGAGAGTCGGGGCAGGGAGCAGGAGATGCAGTCGGAAAGCAGTGAACGACTGGTCCCCAGCAGTCACTTGTTTGTGATTGGCCAGCCCAGTCGGTGTTGCAGGTTTTTTGTTAGTGAATCGCTGCCTGCCTACATTTGAATGCTGTACCCCCCTCATTTGCATGCGCCGGATCGGAGGATGATCGGGACCGAGGTTAGTGAATCGGGATGCAAAGGGGTCGCTAAGTGGTCGGAATTTGATCGGTGGGCTTAGTGAATCTAGCCCTAAGAGATTGCAAGTGATAATCAACTGAATTGTTTTATCCTATTCTACTAGTCTAGTACGAAGAATGGCGGAATAAGGAAAGGAGAGTCTATGGACTAGTAACTATAAACGCTGTTGCTTTATGCCTTCGTCTATACTATGCCACTGATGTAATTCTCCCAGTTGCTTAAAGATTTTTATTTCAGTAAAGCTTTTGGTTCAAGAACACACTTCTGGATATGGACTGCTTTACTGCTTGAGAGAACAGTGCAGCATGAGTGATATTAACAATGTTGTGGACCTCTCAGCCTTTGTTAGTCTTGGATGTAGTCCAAACTAATAAAAGCGTTTACATGGGAACCCTGTATATGATGCTTTCTCTAGAAAACAGGGCTCCTATTTAGACAACTCTGAAAAGAAATTTTTGATTTGTGTTATTGCAAGCAGTAGCTGCTCTTAATCAGTACCTTGGACCCACCTAGCTTAGAGTCTTGTCCAGAAAAAGAGAAAGAAAATGAAGGAGCGAAAAATCAAAAAGAGAAGACAAGAGAAAGAAGGGAAACAGCATTAAAAAATACAATGAGAAAAACAAAGAAAAAATGAAAGAAAAGGCAAAGACCTGAAAGAAAATATAAAGTAGAAAACAAAGGACCATAAAGAAACATTACAAAAAGAAAACATTAAAAAAGAGGTAAAAGCCAGAAAAAGAAGAGGGAAGAAAATCAGTGGCAAATTTTTATTTATGTTCAGGATTGACGAACGAGAGAACCAGTAAAACTATCTTTAAGTAATGCTATCATTTATATACAAAGATTTGGCATAGGCAAATTGGTTTATTAATATTTATATGCTGTCTTTCTGCACATACAATTAATGTGGTTTGTAAAATTTACATAGGAAAAAGAAACACAGCCCAAAGTTTTACTGTGGATGAGAAAGTTATATGATGTGGAGAAGCAGTCCTCCCAACACAAGTACTCTATTTGGAATACTCACCATGTCCTGATGCTTCTAATGGCTGAATCTGATTTTGAAACACTGAATGCACAACACGAGTCAGTACCCGGCTACCTGCTGTGACTATAGTACCGAGTACATTCCATGTTTTGTCCATCTTGCTCAGCTTGAGACTGATCTCATTGTCAGAAAACTTAACGAAATGAAACTGAAAGAACATAATCCTGCAGACAAAAGCCTTACATAAAAGCCACTTTCATTTCTCCAGAAATGAAGGAAAATGTCCTTTCATTTCAGAGATCTTCTAAATAAATATTTTTTCACAAAACAGCTGGTGCAATTCAGCGAAGTTACTTACCTGTAACGGGAGTTCTCTGTGGATAGCAGGATAAGTCCACCACACTTTGGTGATTTAATTTAATTTAATTCTTATATACCGCTAATAACCGTGAGGTTTCTAAGCGGTTTACAAAAATTATGCATTAAAAGATACAATAAATAAAAATAAATAAGATAGGTACTTGGAAATTCCCTAACTGTTCCAAAGGCTCACAATCTAACTAAAGTCCTGAAGAAACAATTTATGAAAAGTAAAGATAAAAATATAAAGACAGAGGTAGAGATAGAGATAGAAATGAATATTCTAACAAGATGGCGGCCAGTTAGGTCATCTTCTGTGCTGTCTCCCTTGTCCTGCTTTTGTTTTTGTTTTATTTTGCCTTTGTTGATTTTTCTTTTAAATTTCTTTTTTGTTGGTTTTTTGTTCTGTCTCTGCTGTTTTCATTTGGGACTTCCAGTCTCGTTGGTGTTTGCTTCTTTAGAGCTCACCTACCGATTTCCAGTTTGACAGTTGCTCCGATCTGGCAGTTGAGGGAGCCATTGCCTGATGCCTGAATAGTTCTATGGTGGCGGTTAAGAGTTGAAGAATTGGGTCCTGTTTCTTTTCGTGGTGGATGGGAGAGTTCTGGCTTTCGGCTCCTTGTGTTCATGTCCAGCCACTAGCGGAGAGGAGTGTGGGAGCACTGCTTCGCCCCCTCCCGAACCAGCTCCGTTGAATTCAAGCTGCAACAACAGCGTGCTGAGGCAGATGAAGGTGGGAGCCAGCCCACGCCGCCACGGAGGGACTACATCGGACCGGCATGCAGGTCGGTCGAGCCAGCTCAACCTCCTCCCCATTACCAGCAGGTAGAGGAGATTAAATATTTTTTTCCCTGTTAGGTCGTGGGAGAGGCGGAGCAGTGCTCACACGCCACTCCTGAGCTGACACTCTTCAATATTAATATGAAGATCTACATGCGGTGGAACTGTGGCCAGGTGCTCTGCTGGAGAGGGGCTCCCAATACTGCTGCTGGTCTCGGTGAGTTGTTAGAACCGCTTCTTTCAAAGTGTTCTCCCCTGCTGGATCGGGGTAGGGGTGTAACTGTGATCAGGTGCGCTGCTGGAGAGGGGCTCCCGATACTGCTGCTGGTCTCGGTGAGCCGTTAGCACCGCTTCTTTTAAAGTGTTCTCCCCTGCTGGATCGGGGGAGGGGTGTAACTGTGATCAGGTGCCCTGCTGGAGAGGGGCTCCCGATACTGGTGCTGGTTTGGGTGAGCCGTCTCCCGATACTGCAGCTGGTCTCGGTGAGCCATTAGCACCGCTTCTTTCAAAGTGTTCTCCCCTGCTTATCTGTAATGGGAGTTCTCTGTGGACAGCAGGATAAGTCAACCAAACTTTGGTGATGTCATCAAATGTTCACAATTCGAAATTGCTCTCCCAGAGCTCAGGTGAGGCTTTTGTGATCCTCATCTGAGCATGTACAGGTAGCCCTATATATACCTATGCTGGCCCTCTCTAATCCAATGATTTCCCTAGCTTGAGTTTTGCAGTATCCCCCATAGGGGAGGAGGGAGGGTCTGTGTGGCGACTTATCCTGCTGACCACGGAGAACTCCCATTACAGGTAAGTAACTTCGCTTTCTCCATGGATAAGTAGTCTTAAGTCAGCCACACTTTGGTGATTCTCCAGTTGCAGGGTGCAGAGAGTGAAAGGTCCCTTCTGCATCCCCGCTACCTTGCTGAGGTAGGGTGAGGCTGCAGATTGCCTTGATGAGGGACAGAGACAAAAATCTACTTACTGAGACCAGAGGCTATGCTTTGTAAACATTAGGAACTTTATTTGGTCCTTAGAACTTGACCAACAACCTTTATTTAAAAAAAAAATCTACCAACATGGTAGAGCATATATTTTAATAACGGATCTAGTTTTTAAATCTATCAACATGGTAGAATACATATCTTAATAACGGATCTAGTTTTATTCCCATGTATTCAGAGAAACATAAATATATCACCAACATGATGTTTTAGTAACAAGTTTGTTTGTTGGGGTTTTTTTTTTTTTGTGCAAACTGTGCCAACATGGTAGAATATAACTGTCTAACAATCTCTTCTATCTGATTCAGACTAATAGTCCTGTTTAGCTAGTTCTGGTACTGGTGTTTGTTCTCAGGGTCTAGCCATTCTCTGTGTCTGTTTTGGCAGCCATTCGTAGTATGTTGAGGCCAAAGTCATTGGAGGTCTGCAGTGGGTGATCCAGGCAATAATGTCTGGTGAAGGTGTGTGGGGTAGACCATGTAGCTGCTCTGCAAATGTCCTGAAGTAGCATGTTCTTGAGATTTGCCAATGTTACGGCCATGGCTCTTAGTTGGTGTGCTGTGGCCTTTCTCTCGAGGGAAAATACCTCTTGTTCGTAGCAGGAGGCAATGCAGTTTGAGATCCAGTTGGATATGGTGCGTTTCCCCACTGGTGTTCCTGGATTATTGGAGTCAAAGGAGACAAATAGTTGTACTACCTTTCACCATGGCTGCATTCTTGAATGAATAGCTGAAGGGCTCGGGTGCAGTCCAAGGTATGAAGGATTTGCTCCATGCTGTTGGCATATGGTCCCAGACAGAAGGAGGGGAGCACTATTGATTGATTTATGTGAAAAGGCGAGACTTACCTTTAGTGAGTTCTCAGTACTGCGTGGTCATGAAGGATCTGTGTATATGGTGGGTACATAACCAGGGCCTGTAGCTCACTGATGCATCTTGCTGATGTGATGGCGATGAGAAAAACTGTTTTCCAGGTGAGGAATTTGTTTGGCGCGTCTTCCATTGGCTCATAGGGTGCGCAGTTAATCTGCAGAGGATGTTGCCAAGGTCCCATGCTGATGGTGGAACACACCATATGTGGAATCTTTTCCATTTGAGCCCATATGATTTTCTAGTTGATGGACGTCTGGCTGCTGGCAGTATCTCAGTCACCCCTGTTGACATGTGGAAAGGTTGCAGAATTAGCCTTTCAACATCAACGCTGTCAGTGCTAGGGTTTTCAATCTGGGATGCAGGGTTTGTCCCTGGTCCTGGGTAATGAGGTCCGGACGCAGCAGTAACATAGTAACATAGTAGATGACGGCAGATAAAGACCCGAATGGTCCATCCAGTCTGCCCAACCTGATTCAATTTAAATTTTTTTTTTTTTCTTAGCTATTTCTGGGCGAGAATCCAATGCTTTACCCGGTACTGTGCTTGGGTTCCAACTGCCGAAATCTCTGTTAAGACTTACTCCAGCCCATCTACACCCTCCCAGCCATTGAAGCCCTCCCCTGCCCATCCTCCTCCAAATGGCCATACATTTATTTATTTATTTATTTGGATTTTTATCCCGTCCTCCCAGTAGCTCAGAACGGTCTACAAATGAACATACACAGTGGAGAGTAACTGGATATATAAGTAAAACAACAGGTTTAGTGATTGGACTTATGGATTGTGGGGAGAATTTAATACAGGGAGAATACAGCAGAATGAGAGAAGGGGGAAATACAGTAGTTTAGTTTAAGGAAAGTTATATGTGTTTAGGTACAATTTGTCAGTGGAGAGAGTAAGAGAGGATTATACTGGAGTTTGGGGAGGTGATAGGAGAGAGGAGGGGTGGGGCGTAAGGGGGGAGAAGACAGAGGAGATCTTTAGTTGAAGAGGAGGGTCTTTACCGATTTACGGAATGTTAATAATGAGTTCTGTTGTCTGAGTTGGGGGGGGAGTTGGTTCCAGAGGTGTGGAATGAAGTGGCTGTAGGATCGTTTGTGGGCAGTTTCTGTGAGCAGGGATCTTCCGGGGGGGGGGGGGTGCATAGGCATATCTCTGACTTTGAGCGGAGGGTGCGAGTGGGGTTGTAGATGGGAAGCTTGGATTTTATGTAGGAGGGGGTGGTGGAATGGATTCTCTTGTGGGCAATTGCCAGGGCTTTGAAAATACAGCGTTGGCTAATTGGGAGCCAGTGTTCAGCATGGAGTGCCGGGGAGATGGGATAGTGGTAGTTGAGGTTGTGTAGAAGGCGGATGGCTGCATTTTGGACCCGTTGGAGGCGTTTGATATTATTTTTGGTTAGTCCATTAAATAGGGAGTTACAATAATCCATTCTGGAGAGGACATATGCGTATAGGAGTTGGGCGAGGTCTGGTGTGGAGATGTAGGGTTTGATCCTTTTCAGTTGGCGAAGGTAGTAGAAGGAGGTGGAGACTACTTGGGATATGTGGGCAGATAGGGATAGATGTCCGTCTAGGGTTACTCCCAGGCTGCGAACTTGATCTGCTGCCGTTAGTAGAGCGGAATCCCATGTTAGTGTAGGTCGTAGGTATTTGGTGTTTTTGTTTCTGATCCATAGGAGTTCGGTTTTGGAGGCGTTAAGTTGAAGCTTGTTGTTTGACATCCAAGTTTTCATGTCAGTGAGGCAGAGTTCGAGGTTAGCAATTTGGGATGGCCGGTTTTCGCCTAAGGGGAAGAGCAGCTGGATGTCATCTGCATAAGAGTGGATTTTGATGTTATATTTTTGCGCTATATCGATGACGGGTTTGATGTAGAGGTTGAATAGGAGGGGGGATAGAAGGGCGCCTTGAGGAACACCATATTTGATAGGCTTAGGGTTAGATTTATGTGTCCCTAGTAGGACAGTTTGGGTCCTTTGGTGGAGGAAGGAGGTGATCCATTGGAGGGCTGTGTCTTTGATTCCGAGGTCGTGGAGTCTAGATGTGAGGAGGTGGTGGTCAACTGTGTCGAAGGCAGCGCTAAGGTCAAGTAGGACTAGTAGGGCGTCACTGCCTTTGTCGAGTATTGACCAGCTGTCGTCGATGATATCAAGGAGTACTGATTCTGTGCTGTGGCCTTTACGGAAGCCGGATTGGGCTGGGGATAGGGCAGCTTGTTCTTCAATGAAAGGGTGTAGACGGTGGAGCACAATTCGTTCAAGGAGTTTGGAGACAATTGGGAGGTTGGAGACTGGGCGATAGTTGCCAGGTTCATTAGGATCAAGGGAGGGTTTTTTGAGAGTGGGCTTGATAATAGCTGATTTCCAGCTGAGGGGGACAGTTCCAGTAGTTAGAGAGGTGTTAATGATGGGGAGGATGGATTCTGCCATGGCGTCTCCGGCGGACAGCAGGAGGCTGGACGGGCAGGGATCGAGGATGGTGTTGGAGGGTTTGAGTTCTCTCAGGGTTTCAAGGACCTCCGCATGAGTAGTTAGATGAAATTGGGAGAGAGTGGCGGAAGGGGGGGGTATATGGAATTGGCTGGAGCTGAGTAGGAGTGGGTTTGGTGTTGGCGTCGAGGTTAGCTCGGATGTTTTGTACTTTGGACTGGAAGAAGTCCGAGAGAGTTTCGCTATCGAGTTCTGTTTGGTTGGTTTGATTATTCCTTTGGGCGTTGGTGAAGAGATGGTTGGTGAGGGTGAACAGTTGTTTAGATCTAGAAGGGGCTTGTTGTAGGAGACGAGAGTAGTAGGTCTTTTTTGCTTCTAGAATGGCAGCTTTGTATGTGGTGGATATGCTTTTCCAGTGGGTTTTGGTTTCATTGTTCTGGTGTTTGGCCCAGATCCTTTCTGCTTTTCTCAGGGATCGTTTTATGGATCAGAGGTCATTAGTGTACCAGGGAGCAGGTGCTTTGTTGGTGATTATTTGGGTTGATTTTGTCTGGACCATAGACGCAGACCATACAAGTCTGCCCAGTAACTGGCCTAGTTCAATCTTTAATATTATTTTCTGATTCTAAATCTTCTGTGTTCATCCCACGCTTCTTTGAACTCAGTCACAGTTTTACTCTCCACCACCTCTCTCGGGAGCGCATTCCAGGCATCCACCACCCTCTCCGTAAAGTAGAATTTCCTAACATTGCCCCTGAATCTACCACCCCTCAACCTCAAATTATGTCCTCTGGTTTTACCATTTTCCTTTCTCTGGAAAAGATTTTGTTCTATGTTAATACCCTTTACGTATTTGAACGTCTGAATCATATCTCCCCTGTCTCTCCTTTCCTCTAGGGTATACATATTCAGGGCTTCCAGTCTCTCCTCATACGTCTTCTGGCGCAAGCCTCCTATCATTTTCGTCACCCTCCTCTGGACCGCCTCAAGTCTTCTTACGTCTTTCGCCAGATATGGTCTCCAAAACTGAACACAATACTCCAAGTGGGGCCTCACCAATGACCTGTACAGGGGCATCAACACCTTCTTCCTTCTACTGACTACGCCTCTCTTTATACAGCCCAGAATCCTTCTGGCAGCAGCCACTGCCTTGTCACACTGTTTTTTCGCCTTTAGATCTTCGGACACTATCACCCCAAGGTCCCTCTCCCCATCCGTGCATATCAGCTTCTCTCCTCCCAGCATATACGGTTCCTTCCTATTATTAATCCCCAAATGCATTACTCTGCATTTCTTTGCATTGAATTTTAGTTGCCAGGCATTAGACCATTCCTCTAACTTTTGCAGATCCTTTTTCATATTTTCCACTCCCTCTTCGGTGTCTACTCTGTTACAAATCTTGGTATCATCTGCAAAAAGGCACACTTTTCCTTCTAACCCTTCAGCAATGTCTCTTACATACATATTGAACAGGATTGGCCCCAGCACCGAACCCTCACGGACTCCACTAGTCATCTTTCCTTCCTTCGAGCGACTTCCATTAACCACCACCCTCTGGCGTCTGTCCGACAGCCAGTTTCTGACCCAGTTCACCACTTTGGGTCCTAACTTCAGCCCTTCAAGTTTGTTCAACAGCCTCCTATGAGGAACTGTATCAAAGGCTTTGCTGAAATCCAAGTAAATTACATCTAGCATATGTCCTCGATCCAGCTCTCTGGTCACCCAATCAAAAAATTCAATCAGGTTCGTTTGGCACGATTTACCTTTTGTAAAGCCATGTTGCCTCGGATCCTGTAACCCATTAGATTCAAGGAAATACACTATCCTTTCTTTCAGCAACACTTCCATTATTTTTCCAACAACTGAAGTGAGGCTCACCGGCCTGTAGTTTCCTGCTTCATCCCTGTGACCACTTTTATGAATAGGGACCACATCCGCTCTCCTCCAATCCCCAGGAATCATTCCCGTCTCCAGAGATTTGTTGAACAAGTCTTTAATAGGACTCGCCAGAACCTCTCTGAGCTCCCTTAGTATCCTGGGATGGATCAGTAGGCTGATTGGCGGCCGTGCTGACAGTCATTGTAGGAAGGGGAACCACACTTGCCTTGGCCAGTAGGGTGCAATGAAGATCAATGTGGTTGTCTCCTGTCTGATCTTCTGGAGCACTCTCTGGATGAGTGGTATGGGGGGAAAGGCGTAGAGCAGGTGTTTCCCCCTGTGTATGGTGAAAGCATCCCTGGTTTGGCTGTATTGTGCTGGTCTTTTGAAGCAGAATTAGGGGCACTTATTGTCCTCTGTGGCAAAGAGGTCTATTGCTGAGCGGCCCCACTTGTGAAAAAGATCTTGGGCTACCTCCTGGTAGAGGGACCATTTGTGGGGGTCCATCTTTCTGCTGAGGCTGTTTGCCAGGGTGTTGTTGAGGCCCGGGAGGTAGTTGGCATGGATGAGAATGTTGATCGACAAAGCAAAAGACCAGATCTTGTGGGCCTCCCTGCAGAGGGGGAGGGAGCCCGTGTCTCCCTTCTTGTTGATATAGAACATTGCCACCTGGTTGTCTGTCTGGATCAATAAGGTCTTGTTGGAGATCCAGGGGAGCGAAAGCTTGTAGGGCATTCCCGATTGCCCTGAGTTCCAAAGGATTGATATGATGTTTGGCCTTGGATGGTGTCCTCAGATGGAGGAGATGGGCTCCCCACCCCTGCTTTGAGGCATCCGTGATGACTGCTGGAAGGGCTTGCCCTTGTACAGATTCTGCTGTTTTGTATACAACTTGAGGTTGCTGCAGATTTTTTTGGTCCATCGTGATTCTGTGAGACAGAGGTTGTGTGTGTTGGTTCCAATTTTTTCTGAGGTACCACTGGAGAATTCGCATGTGGAGCTTGGCGAGCAGGACATGTATAGAGACTGCTTGATGGCCCAAGAGGCGTAGTAGTGTCCTTGCTGTGACTGTATGTGTCTCTGATATGTGCTGAATCAGTTTTTGTATTGCTTCGCCCCTTGTGTGGGGCAGGAAAGCTGAATTCAGGGATGTGTAGATCCTTGCCCCGATGAATTCTAACGATTTGGTTGGCTGTAGTTTGGATTTTTTGGTGTTTACAAGGAACCCTAGGGATTGCAGGAGTGATATTGTATTGACTGCTATTGCTGTTTCCCAGGCTGAAGGGCCCACCACCAGCCAGTTGTCCAGGTAAGAAAACACGCATATTGCGCTCTTGCGGAGGTGGGCTGCTGCTACAGCGATACATTTTGTGAAGACTCTTGGTGCAGAAGAGAGTCCAAAGGGTAGGACCTGGTATTGGAAGTGCTGAGTTAGGGTCCGGGACCGCAGGAATTTTCTTTGGGAGAGGTGCAAAGAGATGTGTGAATACACATCTTGGAGGTCCAGTGAAGCCAGCCAGTCGTCTTTGTAAATTAATGGTTGGATTGTTCCGAAGGAGTGCATGCAAAATTTCTCCTTGACGATGTACTTGTTTAGGCCCCGTAGGTCTAGGATGGGTCTGAACCCTCCCCTCTTCTTGGGGATGAGACAGTAGTGGGAGTAGAACCCTTGATTATGTTGTGTCTTGGGTACTGGCTCTATTGCTCTTGCTTGGAGGAGAGCTTTGAGGAGGATGAGCTCTGGCTTTGGTTCCCTGGAGTTTCTTTTTGGTGGGTTGTGTGGTGGGTATCTGTGAAATCTGATATGGTGTCCCTTTTTTATGATTTCTAGCACCCATTTTTCCACAGTTATGTTCTCCAAGGCTTTGTGGAATGTAGCGAGGTGGCCCCCGACTGGGATGGGGGGGGGGGGGGTGTTGTTAAGGAGTCAAAAGCTAGGACCCGCTTTTGTGGTGGAAATAGCTGGCTTTTGCTGTTTTTGCTCCCTCTTGCGCTGTCTTTGCTGAAAAGGGGCGCTGGTAGGGTTGTACTTTCCGTCTGTGGGACAGCCATCTTGTCTGGTTGTCATATCACCTTACAGTGTTGTTCTGTCGACGATACTGGTTGGTGCTATGCTGTCTTGCTGCTGGGGTTTATACAAAGCCATTTGAGGAGAGGGTCTGGAGAGTTATACAATGTTTTTTCATTGTGTCCACTGCTTCTCTCACTTTGTCTCCGAATAAGTTTTCCCCTGAGCAAGGTACGTCTGCAATGCGCTCATGGGTGTCTTCACGTAGGCCCGAGGCCCATAGCCATGCCAGGCGTCTGGTTGCTATGGCCACTCCAGCAGTGCAGGCAGATGTTTCAAATGCATCGAAGGTTGCTTTTATCAAATGTTTTCCACATTCTTCCATATCCTGTAGTATGGGAGCTATGCAGGCTTTCCCTTCTGGGTGTAGCGTGTCTAGGGTTTCCTCTGCTTTCCTCTGGAGGGCATCATTGTACAGGATAAGGTGGAACAGGTAAGTGTCAATTTTTACGTTTAGCATGGAGCTATGGTAAACCTTTTTGGCAGTGGTGTCCAGGGTCCTGTGTTCCTTGCCCGGAGGGTCGTTGGCATGAGGGCAGTTGCTCTTAGCTTTCTTAAGGGCAGATTCTACTATGATGGATTGGTGCAGAAGCTGTGGTTTGTCAAAACCTAGTGCCTCACTGATCTGGTATTTTTGGTCTAAACTTCTGGACACGGCGGGGCCCGACAGTGAGGTTTTCCAGATCTTGTCCCGGCAGTCTAGTAGCATTTGGTGAGCTGGTAGTGCTGCTGTGGCTTTTGGCACCTTTAGGTATTTCAGCAGTCCTGGAACTTCGTTTGTTGCCTCTGGCTCCTGTATAAGAGTGAGTGCTAATTTGGTAGCTACCTTCTGGAGGAAATTTGGATAGGTGAGGTCTTCTGCAAGTGTGTCTTACTGGGTTGTCCCAGCTGTGGGCTCTGGGTCTGGGGGGTCCCTAGGGGTGCTGATGTGCATGGGCTGCCCCGTATTGGTAGCATTCACTGTGGTCAGAGGTGTAGTTGTCTGTGGCTGGTGAGTGAAATGCAGCTGTCTCTGTCTCCTGCCTACATGTTGTCAGTGGCCGCAGTATTTGTTCTGCGTTCGGCGCTGGGCTGTGACTCTGCGCCCTCTGTTCGGCAAGTTACTGTGAGATGAATCTGTTGAAGAGGTCAAAAAGTTGTCCGTATTCAGTAGTGGTGGTTGGTTGGTGCGGCTGGATATTGAGAGCTGTGGCGGGCGCAAATGGGTGATCCTCCGATTGGAGAGGTCTGCCCTTGCTCCTGGCCCTGTGATCTGTCAATCGTCTGTGCCTTCGCCAAGCACCAATATCTGTCTTATCATTCCTTCTGTAATTACCCCACCTGAGCACAGTGTATTGATGTACCTTATGTTCTAGTTTGTCTATCTTGACTAGATTGTAAGCTCTTTTGAGTAGGGGCCGTCTCCTGTGTTTTGATATACAATGCTGAATATATCTAGTAGCGCTATAGAAATGATTATGTTATATGTTATGTTAATCAAGTTTTCTACTACACCTTTACCTATTCAGTTCAAGGTCGGATTGCATTACAAGAAGTTGGGTCAGTTATCCTGGAAGTTACAATGGACATTCAATATTATTAGTAATAGTTCTTCTTCTGGGAACAACGGAGATCTGATCAGACAGTCATCCAGGTATGAAAGAATCTGCAAGCCCGTATTGCGTAGATGGGCAGTTGCAACCATCACCACCTTGGTAAACGTGCAAGGTGCTGTTGCCAGCCCAAAGGGAATGGCTGAGAACTAGTAATGGTTTTCCAGTACATGAAATCTGAGGAACTTTCTGTGGTCCAAAAATAAGGGAATAAGAACATAAGAATAGCCTTACTGGGTCAGACCAATGGTCCATCTAGCCCAGTATCCCTTCTTCACGGAGGCCAATCCAAGTCACAAATACCTGGCATAACCCCAAATAGTAGCAACATTATGTGCCACCGATTCAGGGCAAGTAGTGGCTTCTCCCATGTCTGTTTCCACAGCAGTTTAGGGACTTTTCCTCCAGGAACTTGTCTAAACCTTTTTTTATATTTAAATCATTTTTATTGATTTACAGAGGACAAGAACACAAAATGTACAACACCGTGGCAAATAACTCTAAAAACACCACAATCCCCAACCCACCTAAGCTCATAAACCTTTTTTAAAACCAGCTACATTAGCTACTTTTACCACAACCTCTGGCATCACATTCCAGAGTTTAACTATACTCTGACTGAAAAAATATTTCTTACCATTAGTTTTAAAAGTATTACTCTGTAACTTCATCAAGTTTCCCTTAGTCTTTGTAAATCTTGATGCAGTCAAAAAAATCGATCCACTTGTACCCCCGTTCTACACCACTCAGGATTTTGTAGACTTCAATCATATCTCCCCTCAGCCATCTCTTTTCCTCTTTAGTCTTTCCTCATACAAAAGGAGTTCCATCCCCTTTATCATCTTTGTCGCTGTTCTTTGAACCTTTTCTAGTGCTGCTATATCTTTTTTGAGATAAGGAGACCAGAACTGCCCAGAACTGAATGCAATACTCAAGGTGAGGTTGCACCACTGAGCGATGAAGAGGCATTATAACATTCTTAGTCTTTTTAACATCCCTTTTCTAATAATTCCTAGAATCTTGTTTGCTTTTTTGCCACTTCACATTGGACAGAATGTTTCAGTGTATTGTCTACAATAACACCCAGATCTTTTTCTTGAGCACTGACCCCCAAGGTGGACCCTAGCATCCAGTAACTATGATTTGGATTATTCTTCCCAATGTGCATCACTTTTTATTTGTCCACATTAAATTTGATCTGCCATTTGGATGCCCAGTCTTCCAATTTCCTAAGGTCTTCCTGCAGTTTTTCACAGTCCGCATGCACTTTAACAACTTTGAACAGTTTAGTGTCATCTGCAAATTTAATCACCTCATTCATAGTTCCAATTTCCAGATCATTTATAAATAAGTAAAATAACACACCACATCCATTGAGAAAAATGGACATTTAACCTACTCTTTGCTTTCGGTCCGATAACCAATTCTTAATTCACAATTCAACATTGCCTCCTAGCCCAGTGTTCTTCAACCTTTTTACACCTATGGACCGGCGGAAATAAAATAATTATTTCGTGGACCGGCAAACTAATAAGACTGAAATTTTTAAAAGCCCCATCCCCGCGAGCTCGGTCCCATTAACCATCTGATCCCATCCGCACAAGCCTCAAATAGTTATGATTTTATATTGAACATATTTTATTAAAGTATAAAAAGAAACAATATTCTGTACAATTGTCATTTTATAAATATAAATAATACAGGGCAAGGATCAACAAAACCCCCGTCTCCCCTCCCCTTCACATATATCCCCTCTACTATCAAGAAAACTGAATAAGCCAAATTATTACAGAATGCTACACAAATATCATGCTAACAGAATACCACAGTCACACATGGCAGGAATGGTGTTAGGGGAGTGGAACTAGGGCAACTGCCTCCTGGTCAGAGAGAGCCCTAAGCCAGCTGGAAGCTAAAGACGCACTGCCTGGGCTTTGCACTCCCCAGTTATGTCAAACATCAGCTCTAGCAGGATACATATTTTAAATCTGATATATTCTAATCACAAGATAGAAATAAAATTATTTTTTTCTACCTTTTGTCGTCTCTGGTTTCTGCTTTCATCTTCTTTTCACTCTCTTCTATCCGTCTGCCCTCTGTCTCTTCAGTCCAGCATCTGCCTTTTCCATCCACTGTCTGCCCTCTACCCCTCCCCCTTCCATATGGTATCTGCGTTCTTTCTATGCCCCTCTCTCCTACACCAGATCTAGCATCTTTGTCCCTCTTTCCTTATTTTTCATCTGATCCCCCTTCCCAGCATCAATCTCTTTCTACTTTGTCATTCCTCTGTCTCTCCCCTTTCCCTCATCTGATCTCTCCATTCCATCCTGACTCCTTCCCCTCCTCTAATCTCCCTGCCAGCTGTTTCCTTCAAATGTTCCTCCTCCCCTGTCCAGCAGTACCTTCTCCCTTTCTTCCTCCCCTTAACCAACAGTAATTATCATCCCTTCCCCTTCTCCCCTGCCAGCAGTAGCCCCTTCCCCTCCCTTGTCCAGGAGTACCTTTCCTCCTCCTCCTCTTATCCAACAGTAATTCTCATCCCTTCCCCTTCTCCCCTGTCAGCAGTAGCCCCATCCCCTCCCTTGTCCAGGAGTACCCCTTCTCCCTTTCCTCCTCCTCTTATCCAACAGTAACTCTCGTCCCTTCCCTTTCCCTTCTCCCCTGTCAGCAGTAGCCCCTTCCCCTCCCTTGTCCAGGAGCACCCCTTCTCCCTTTCCTCCTCCTCTTATCCAACAGTAACTCTCGTCCCTTCCCTTTCCCTTCTCCCCTGTCAGCAGTAGCCCTTTCCCCTCCCTTGTCCAGGAGCACCCCTTCTCCCTTTCCTCCTCTTCTTATCCAACAGTAACTCTCGTCCCTTCCCTTTCCCTTCTCCCCTGTCAGCAGTAGCCCTTTCCCCTCCCTTGTCCAGGAGCACCCCTACTCCCTTCCCTCCTTCCCTCTCCAGCAAATGTTTCCTCTATGTAGGCTAGCGGCAGCTTTGTGTGCTTTTAACTTCGGCACACAGCTGCCCCTAAGCAGTATTTTAGCCGCGGTTTCATGAAGCAGCCTCAGGGCCTTTGGTAGGCCGGCCCGCATTGATGATGCGATGTGGGCCGGCCTATCAAAGGCCCCGAGGCTGCCTCATGAAACCGCGGCTAAAATACTGCTTAGGGATAGCTGTGTGCCGAAGTTAAAAGCACACAAAGCTGCCCCTGCTTGTCTGGGGGTGCGGAGACATACGCGGCAGGAGTAGGAGGTGGAAGGCAGGAGTGTCGGCATAGCGACGGCAACAGGAAGTTGCACGTCAGCTGACGCCGGCACTTTTTGCTGTGGCTGGGGACCCGAATCCTTTGCGGACCGGCAACATTTTTTGCGGACCGGCAACATTTTTTTGCGGACCGACACCGGTCCGCGGACCGGCGGTTGAAGAACTGTGTCCTAGCCCATGACTCTTTAATTTTCTCAGGAGCCTCTCATGAGGAACTTTGTTAAAAGCTTTCTGGAAATCTAGATACACTGCATCAACTGGCTCACCTTTATCCACATGTTTATTCACACCTTCAAAGAAGTCAAGCAAATTGGTGAGGCAAGACCTCCCTTGGCTGAACCTATGCTGACTGTCTCATTAAATCATGTTTGTCTACATCAGTGGTTCCTAAACCTGTCCTGGGGGACCCCCAGCCAGTCAGGTTTTTAAGATATCCCTAATGAATATGCATAAGAGAGATTTGCATATAATGGAAGTGACAGGTATGCAAATCTCTCTCATGCATATTCATTAGGGATATCTTAAAAACCTGACTGGCTGGGGGTCCCCCAGGACAGGTTTGGGAACCACTGGTCTACATGTTCCACAATTTTATTTTTAATAATTGTTTCCACAATTTTGCCCAGCACAGAGGTCAGGCTTTCTGGTCTGTAATTCCCCGGATCTACCCAGGAATCCTGTTTAAAAATTGGCGTAACATTGGCCACCCTCCAATCTTCGGGTACTACAGACAATTTTAATGAGAAGTTACAGATTACTAATAACAGATCAGGTAGGCCTCTGTCAAATCCAGAGAGGCCAGAAATTCCCAAGATGCCATCACCACTATGACTGATCGTACTGTCTCTATGTGAAAACGTGAAACTTTCAGTGCTGCGATGACATGCGTAAAATCCAGAATGCATCTCCAATAGGATGAGTCTTTCGTGGTCATGACAATGTACTATATATGGAGTATTTGCCCAAGCTCAAATCCTCGGGTGGTATAGCCTCAATGGCCTGAATATCTAACAGCCTCTGAACTTTCTCTGGTTGCCCTGCCAGGGAGTCCACAAACCAGTCCATTATGGGCGGGGTGAATTCAAACTTGTATCCGCTTTGATTTCTAGTACCCAACAGTCTGATGAGATCTGCACCCAGGACTCTGCATAGTCTAAAAGCTATACCCCTATCTTCAGGGGAACCACTCTGCACCTGGCATCATTGTGCTTTCTTGGAGGCTATAACCGAACGAGAACTGGAGGATTGGCTCCACCTGGGACCTGAGAATCTTTGTCTGGATCCCTGGAGGGATCTCTGAGAAGAGGCTCCTCCTGAGTACTGCTGAAAGGGCCTGGAGCCACTAAAATTAGACTGTCCAGAGCCTCTAGGTTCGTGATCTGCTGTGAGGTAGAGATACCAGCTGATAATCTTCCATGCTGGTCATGAGATTGTCCAGTCCCTTTTCGAACATTTGTCTCTGCTGAGAGTAACCTTAGAAGTGTAATCTCTTGCTCACTGCCTGATCCAGAGCAATTTGCGGGCTGAGATTGGATAAGCCAAAAATTTGCTCATGACTCTGATGTCATAGAGGGCATCAGCTATGTAATCCACTCCAGCTAATAGGAGCTAGTGTAACCAGCCTGAGTCTTGTCACACCGCAAGCCCTGCCTAGCTTGTAGGTAGCCTGCACGGTGTCTTTTCCGAGGCCTTGGCGTGGCTTCCCTAGGAAGAGGAAAGGCTCTCTTCAAGAAAGTAGGACTCATGCACTGTTTCACCCAGTCAGAATGCCATTGGTAGAAACATGGAAACACAGGCCAGAGTAGTTCTTTAAACAAAATCAGATTTTTATTGTTGGTTTTTCAAACAAGCCAGGATTGGACTTTCCAAAACAAAAACAGTCTTTCAGAGAACATAAGAATTTGTTGCATTTAAAAAAAAAATGAAAGCAAACTTTCTGTACAAGAATTATTCTTTCCACAGTTCAAATACATACACTTCCTTTCCTGGTTTGGCTATACTTGTTCCAGTCTGGTCCTTCAGGTAAGAGTATCTTATGGAAGTTATTATCTCATTGCTTCCCTTAAACATATGAGAGTTCATAGACAAAGAAAGTTGACTCAGTTCTTCCTTGAAACAGGGAAAGAGAACAAACGGCCAGATTCACCAACCTGCCCGATCGGGCCTGATCTGGGCAGATCTGACGAATTCAGGAAACAAAATTATGCAGGTGGGGGCAATCGGATATCTGCAGGCACAGACCGCAGGTCTGTGATTCCAACGCATGTGCAGACCATCTGTAGATGGACTTTAAAAAAAATTTTTAAGCTTTCACACACGCCGACTCTCCTGCTCTCCCCTTCCAAGTTTTCAACTCTTGGAGCTCCGTTCTGACCGAGAAACCCTTATCTCCTTCTTGCTTCTTAATTAGAATCAGCTGTACTCCGTTCCTTCCGTGCAAGCCACAAAACACACTTAATGCTAGCTAGGCAATGCTTCCCTGGACAGCTTACAGATACTATTAAAGACTGGTATCCATACCTTCTGGGTCAGCATGCATTTCTCCAAAAGGGTTAGAGATATCCATTAATTCTTCTATGGAAATAGGTACAGGGTCCGAGCTCAAGCCTGGCAAGTCCTCAGTCATTTCTACATCATGACACTTGCCTGTGTGAGGGGAATGATTCTTCCCTTCCACCTCCGGCTTGGCTTCTGACCTTTCCTCAGGTCTATTCTCCTGCTGTTTGTCTTGCCAGTTCTCCCCCCTCCTTTGCTCTCAGAGCACTGAGTTTAAATGGAGGTAACCCCCGCCCTTCTCTCCTGGGAAAAAGGCTTGGCTCCAGCTCATCCAGGCAGTGAGCCTGATTACCCCTACTGGGTAACCAGGACTGAGCTTTCCTTAAAGGAATATGTCTCCATTTCCTGTCCTCATGAACCTTACCAGGTTTTCTACTGCTTTTAAACCTGAAAGGCACATACTGCTGTGGAACACTATAGTGCTGCCTTTCATTAGCTGATTCAGGATTTGAGGGATAGGCAGCCCACTCTAACTCCTTACTATTTACTTGGTCAGCTCTTCTGACCAGGGACCGTGCATTCCTTTCCCTAATCCCTGGAACAAAGTCAGAGCCTGCTGTGGGTTTGTCACAGTCTGTAATTCTGTACCATCAGCCTTACTTTATCCTTAATGTAGTCGTGTAGCCAAGTTATCTCAGGCTAGATGTACAGTGTACAGATGAGGTCTGAACAGAGAAATGCACCAATCAAATATTGACTGACTTATTTGTCAAGAAGAACCTGACTGGGATAAAATTTGAAATTAATTGAGAATCAGGCTCAATGTTACAAATAGCACAAATGAAAGAGACTCGACTCATGCGTATTTACATTATGTAGGCATTTAAATGTCTCAAAAATCCAAATCGCAATAACAAAATATAAATATAATCAGCAAAAAATTGTTATTAGCCTAGTGGTGGAGATACCCCATGAAAGTACATTTATAATAGGTGGAGAGAAAGCCTCTACTTATCAACAATATACAGACGGCAACCCAATGAGTTCTTAAGCCAGTCCTGCTCTGTATCATAGGCAAAAAAACTCCACACGTTTCAAAATGTAACTTTTCAAAATGGGACCAAAGCCACCACTCTGTGCACAGGGACCCATAAAAAGAACAAAACAGTTCACTTATCTTCTGACGATGGCAACAACAGCAGCGAGTAGATCTTCCTGCTATAGCACTTCTCAAGCTGACGAAAGACAAGGAATTGGATGGCACCAACAAGGCTCTTGTTTTGCCAAATAACGGCTGTGTCAGGGCAATCACATTCTTTTCTGCTCCACACATGGCTCAGAATGGCGCTGGAATTCATACTTCCGGGTTCATAGGGGTCAATGTCAAAAACTTTATTTACTGGAACAAACGATTTCACCATCAGTGTAACCAGTGCACTGCTTGTTCTTTATTAAATGAGGGAGACCAAATTTGCATACCTGGAAGAAAATGTATCTTTAAGGAGAGAGGGAAGAATTAGAGTATGAATGGCCACAACCATTGACCCACAAGCTTTGCTTTGAAGAATGCTGGTGTAGAAGGACTGAGGTTGAAATAGACACTAGAAAATGACATGGGATTATTTCCCGCGGTTATCCGCGGGGACGGGAACGGTGATGAATTTTGTTACCATGTCATTCTCTAGTCAGTATTCTAAGCACTCATCAATTGTGGCATGGACACAGGTTGCCCTTGACGCAACAAATCATACCATTTGGAAGTTTCTCCTTTGAGAGGAGCAGTGTCACTACATTGATGAAGGTTGATGGGGAGGAATTCCACAATGTAGGTGCTACAGCTGAAAAGAGAGCTTTTCAGGTGGTATAGTATACTATTTGGCGCATGGAGGGTATTGTAAGAAGATATTGCTGAATGGATCGAAGCACCCTTGAAGTAGTATACTGTGTTAAAAATCTATCCAGGGACTCAAGACAAAGTTGGACAAGTTCCTGCTAAACTGGAACATATGCAGGTGAGGCTTGATTCATTTAGACTACTGGTCTTTGACCTGGGGGCCGCCGCATGAGCGGACTGCTGGGCAAGATGAACCACTGGTCTGACCCAGCAGCAGCAATTCTAATGTTCTTATGTAAATCTATTAAAAAAAAAAAAAATAGAACATTGTGTCTCAAAGTTTAAATCAGGTCTTAAAACTTTCCCTGCTCAAAGATGCTTTTGAAACCTAATCACATTACTCCTAGAGTTAATTTCTTCAGGCTTTATTCTTTTCTTTTCTTCCTCGTCTCTCTTTCTCACCCTCCTGGTTTGTTCCTTTCCTATGTCCTTTTTATTTACATATGATGTATCCTTTTACCGTTTTCCGTTTTGTGTCCAGTGGTGTCTGTTAATGGTTTTAATAATCCGTGTAAGTGTCCCCTAATTTTATATTTTTGTAATATTTTTATATAAACCGCTTAGATTTTAAATAGGTGGTAAATCAAAATATGATAAACTTGAAACTTGAACTTGACGTGCTTCATTTTGTTTTCTTTTATCTATACTTCATTTGATACCCTTTTGTGTTTTTTTTAAGTGATACTTGTCAATAGTAGGCATGCTGCTGACTTCTGAATTAATTGCATCATCTTTAATAGTTTCATATTGTGACCAGCCAGGAATTCTTCCAGCGCAGGTCTCAGTCAAGATAAAGGGAAAAGAGGTGAAACCAAAATCCCGGGTAGGAATTGGTAGAGAACAGATTGGATCTGAATTAAATAATTTCCTGGACCACCGGGGGAGCCCAAGAGGCCCTTGGAATACTGCCAGGGCTGATACAACAGGGCATTTCCCCAGAGTATATAAGCCTGCCCCTGACAACAGGGAAAGAAGCCGGTTAGGGAGGAAGCTTAGGCTTTGCCTCCCTAGGGACCCTGACGAGCCAAGCAGGGACAGAGAGCCCCAACCTATGGAGCTGGATGAGGTTGAACAACCAGAGGGTTGGACTCATTCTGAGGAACTTATGGACTTCCAAGAGTCTTGTGCTGGTGAGAATGCTAACCTACCTGAACCAATGCAGGTGAACTGGACTCTGAGCCACAAACAGTGAGTGAGTTTTGGAAACTGTTTGTGTGCTGTTCTTTTGTTTTTGAATGCTGATTTTTGCTGTGAAAGTTTAGAGAGAGTATTTGAGGGAGAGGTTTTGCTTCCACCTGGGAGGGAATGTGAAAGTCTGTTTGAAAGACTGTATTTTTGCAAAACCTACTACTCTCTCTCTTCTTCCTGGCAACCTTGATTATTAATTGCCAGAGGCTTTCTTATTTTTTGTTATGGACTGCAATCTAAGTAAAACTTGAAAGCTGGACTGTAGCTGTTTTTGAATAAGGAAAAAGACTGCTTGGTAGCAGTCAGAGTGAGCTCTTTACTGAGCCCAGGTCTCAGCAATAGGGGAGACTTAAGAAGCAGGAAGAAAAAGGAAAGTTGGAGTTAATTAGCCCTGCTTCAATTACTCTGCCATTTTGACAGTTTTGTGTTTTTTTTTCTTTTCTTTACTGGACTTCTGTCTGGAATGTTGAATCGATGAAAGTATTACTTACCTGTTTGGAAGGATTAAGTAAAGAGTACTATTTATATAAACTGTCCCTGTGTTGGAACTTTATTTGTGGTATTATTTTTCACTTTTGAAATCCCGATCCTGCAGGGTGACTCCAGGCCGGGTCACACGCTTAGGTGCTGTTTAGTGTAGCCATCAGAATTGCAACAAAGCCCTGTTCAGGGTTAAGCTGGTGGCCACATAATTGGTATCAGGAGTGGGATATTGCACCTCCTGCAGGACACTTGTTGGAACTGCATTTGGAAAAAAAAAAAACAAAAAAAAAAAAAAACGTTTTTCCTTTTGCTTTTTCATTGTTTTTGGACTTGTGCTAGAGAAGGCATACTTAGCTTTCTGGTTTTTTTTTTTGATTGGATCAAGTGAACTTTGGACTAAATATTTGTTTAAGAAATATATCTTTTCAAAGTACTTTATCTGGAGTTTCCTGATATCCGCCTGGAGGAGGAGTCTTCAGCCGGAAGTGCGGATAAGGTTACAGCATATCCTTTGGAGGAGAGCTGTGAGGAAGCAGTTGGAGTTCGAGTGCGGAGGGAGAAAGAGTCGGACCAAGGTTCCAGAGCCTGGACGACCCAGACCCAGTTACAGTGGACCGGAGTTCCAGAGTCAGTTCCAGTTCGGGACCCGAGTTCCAGAGGGGCAAGCCGTGCGGAGAACGACTGGAGGCCAAGGAGGCCTAAAC
Source organism: Geotrypetes seraphini (assembly GCF_902459505.1). NCBI lineage: Eukaryota > Metazoa > Chordata > Amphibia > Gymnophiona > Dermophiidae > Geotrypetes > Geotrypetes seraphini. Next base: position 102,460,297 of record NC_047088.1, on the reverse strand, counting down.
ACCAAAGGCGCAGACTCACCAGTGCTATCGGTAAGAGTACCTAGGCTGGGGGGTCTGGTAAAGGGGAGGAACACGGTTACCAAGCGGCCACACTTGGGTTCCTTTTCTTTTTGTTTTCCTTTCAGGTCCGGATTATGGAGCAAGCGCAGTTTCTGGCGGTGCTGGCCGAGGAGGACCAGAGACAGACCGAGGAACTTGAAGGCATTTTGAGAACCAACGAGGCGCGTTGGCAAGCTCGCCAGGACGCCATGTTGCTGCGATATAGTCAGTTAAGGATGATCATGCAAGAGCAAACGAAAACCTTTGCTCAGCTACTACAGCGGCCTACAGCACTTCCTGCTCATCCAACCTTACCTAGGGAGACCGATCCAGCTCCGGTAGGCCTTAACACACTGTCATATTTTAATAGGGGTGAATTGGCGCTCATGAATGCTCCCGATAATTCACTTGGTTCTGAGACGCTAGGGTCAATCCCGGGAATTGGGGAAGCCTTTTTTGATGCTAGCGAATTCTTAAGAGGAAGCCCGAGCCGAGTGCAGGAACACACACCTAGGCAGAGCCCTGGGAATTCAAGCAAAAAGGGGAATAGGAAATTCCCATGCAAAGGGCCATCTACCCCTGTATGTAGGCCTCACACTAGGAAAGGTGCTACCAAATGTTATAGTTGTGGGCGGACAGGACATATGCAGAGTTCTTGTGAGGCGGTAAACTTGTCTAGCAGAGGAATCAAGTGCAATGCTAAGGGAACTGAAATAAGTATTCCCAGACAAGGTCTAAAGACCGCATGCACTACGACAGTCTCCGTAGGGGGACAAGATACGGTAGCACTGATTGACACGGGGGCCGATCAGTCGATGATGTCTGTAGAGTTCTGGAAAAAGGTATTCCCTGAGGAGAAAGGTTCCTCTAGTGCTGGGAAGGTAGGAATCAAGTGCATACACGGTGATAGTGTACATTACCCACTTAGGCCAACTACTGTTTTGCACCAGGATAGAGTGTACCAAGTAGTAGCTGCTTTAGTCCCAGAGGCCCCGTATGACTTGATTTTGGGTCAGGACTGGCCTGGGTTGAATGAGTACCTGAGTATCAAACAGGGGTTTGTAAATACGCGGTCTCAGGGTTTACCCACGGCAGTTCCTGGGGCAGAGCTGGGAGATGTATTCCCTTTCCAGGAAGGAGTGGTGGAAAGGCCTACTCAGAAGCAGGCAAGAGCCTCCAGGGCACAGAAAAGGAGACTACAGCAGCAGAGAGCACAAGGGCTTAGGCAGGCTGAACAGAGGAAGGAGTTCCCTAGCCTCCCACAAGAAATTATTAATACCTTTCCCACGTTTGGAAGTGAACAAAAAACCGACCCTTCCTTACAGGAATTATGGCATCAGGCTACCGGACGACAATCCGGTCGTACCGGTTTGCGTGTTATAAGAGGACTCCTCTATAGGGAAGATGAGGGTGCCAAGGGCTCAGGGGAGAAGAGGCAACAGTTGGTGGTCCCAAAGGGGTTCAGGAGAGCCATCCTACAAACCGCCCATGATTCCTCATTAGCCGGTCATAAAGGGGTTCAGGCTACCCAGATACAGGTACAACGCAGGTTCTTCTGGCCAGGTTGGGGGAAGGAGATAGAAGAGTTTTGTAGGTCCTGCCCCACCTGTCAGAGGTTGACCTTAAGTAAACCAGAGCGTGCCCCTCTTATTCCTATCCCGGTAGTGGAGGAACCTCTCATGAGGCTCGCTATGGATATTATAGGGCCACTAGAGAGGACTCCTAGGGGATACAATTTCATCTTTGTTGTAATGGACGTTGCCACCCGGTTTCCATGGGCTTTTCCCCTACGGAAAACATCATCTAAGGTGTTGATGCGAGAACTAATGGGGTTATTTTGCACCATAGGCTTCCCGAGGGAGGTATTATCTGACCGGGGAAGTAACTTCCTATCTAAGGAGATGGAAGGGTTTTGGAAAGACCTTGGGGTTAGGCATATTAGGACGTCGGCTTATCACCCCCAGGCCAATGGAATGGTCGAACGGTTCAACCAGTCTCTGAAACATTTGCTCAAAAAAGGATTAGAAAACAACATCAGGGATTGGGACCTCTTTATCCCATTTGCTTTGTTCGCTGCCCGGGAAAAAGTGCAGGACTCCTTGGGAGTTAGTCCTTTTGAGATGCTATATGGGCGAGCTCCCAGGGGTCTACTTGATGTGGTAAAAGAGGGTTGGGACCCCCCGGAGGAAACAGACATGAATGTGATCTCTTATCTGTCCCGACTGAAGCAGAATCTGGCTAATGCTGCTAAAGTGGGGAAAGAAAATCTTGAGTGGGCTCAAAGGAAACAAAAAGTATATTATGATAGGAAAGCCAAGGAGCGTCAGTTTTATGTGGGAGACAGGGTCTTGATTTTAGTGCCCTCGGATCCTCATAAATTTTTGGCACATTGGAAAGGACCGTCCACGATTGTGGAAAAATTAGGCCCTGTAAATTATAGAGTTAAGGACGAGAAAGAACACATACAAACCTATCATGTGAATTTGTTAAAACCTTGGAGAGATAGAGAGACCTTAGCTCTAGTGGCCCAGAGGTACCAAGAGGATGAGTTAGGTCCCCAAATAGCGGACTTGGGACAGCCAGAAAAGGTAAACATAGGGGTGGAATTGTCTACTGCACAAACTCAACAGGTACAGACCCTCATTAACCGATTCTCTGATGTCTTCTCTTCCATTCCAGGGCGCACCCGGGGAATAACTCATGACATTATAACCATTCCGGGCAAGGTCGTCAGAGTCCACCCCTATCGCCTGTCGGAGGAGAAAAAGAGGCTGGTTAACGAGTTAGTACAAGAAATGTTAGAGCTAGGGGTCATTGAGCCCTCGCAGAGCCCCTGGAGTAGCCCCATAGTTATCGTGCCAAAGGCTGATGGGACCCCTCGTTTCTGTATAGATTTTCGTCAAGTAAACGAAGTATCACAATTTGACGCCTTCCCAATGCCTCGTGTGGATGAGTTGTTGGATCGTTTAGGCCAGGCTCAATATCTGACTACCATTGACTTGACCAAGGGATATTGGCAAATCCCCTTGACCGATAGGGCTAAACCTAAAACGGCCTTTAGCACTCCCTATGGATTGTATCAGTTTACCCGTATGCCGTTTGGACTGCATGGGGCAGCTGCTACTTGCCAGAGGGCAGTGAACGAGGTCCTGCGGGGGCATCACGCCTACGCGGAGGCGTATCTTGATGATATTGTAATATATTCCTCCGCATGGCCACAGCATCTTGAACATGTTGCTGCGGTATTGGAGTCACTAAGGAAGGCAGGGTTTACTGTAAACCCCAAAAAGTGTTTCCTGGGTCAGAGGGAGGTAAAATATTTAGGGTACACAGTGGGTGGAGGCCAGATCAAACCCCTAGTCGATAAGGTGAAGTGCATCCAAGAATATCCCCAACCTAACACTAAGAAACAAATGCGGGGGTTTCTAGGTTTAATGGGATATTATAGAAGGTTCATTCCCAATTTTGCCACTAGAGCTACTCCGCTTACAAATATGTTGAAAAAAGATGTCCCCGATACTCTGCAATGGGGGGTCGACAGTGTGGAGGCTTTCCATGATCTGAAGGATAGCTTGTGTAGTCGACCGGTCCTTGCGGCCATTGACTACAACAAGCCTTTAATCCTTCAGACGGATGCCTCTGGCTGCGGTTTAGGAGCCATACTCAGCCAGGAAAACCAAGGAATAGAGCACCCAATTCTGTACTTGAGTAGGAAGTTACACCCAAATGAGAAGAATTATGCGGTAGTTGAATTGGAGTGTTTAGCAGCGAAGTGGGCCATGCAAACTTTAGACCATTATCTAGGGGAGCGACAATTTACCTTGGTCACCGATCATTACATTACATTACATTACATTACGGATTTCTATTCCGCCTATACCTTGCAGTTCATGCCGCATTGAAGTGGCTAGGGACCATGAGAAATAATAACGCCCGTCTTACAAGGTGGTACTTAGCGTTACAGACCTTTAGATTCGTGGTAGTCCATCGGCCCGGGCATTTAAACACTAATGTTGATACCCTATCTCGCATTACGGAAAATACGACACAGCCCCAGGCTTATAGGGATAAGCACCATTTAAGGGTGGGGGTATGTGACCAGCCAGGAATTCTTCCAGCGCAGGTCTCAGTCAAGATAAAGGGAAAAGAGGTGAAACCAAAATCCCGGGTAGGAATTGGTAGAGAACAGATTGGATCTGAATTAAATAATTTCCTGGACCACCGGGGGAGCCCAAGAGGCCCTTGGAATACTGCCAGGGCTGATACAACAGGGAATTTCCCCAGAGTATATAAGCCTGCCCCTGACAACAGGGAAAGAAGCCGGTTAGGGAGGAAGCTTAGGCTTTGCCTCCCTAGGGACCCTGACGAGCCAAGCAGGGACAGAGAGCCCCAACCTATGGAGCTGGATGAGGTTGAACAACCAGAGGGTTGGACTCATTCTGAGGAACTTATGGACTTCCAAGAGTCTTGTGCTGGTGAGAATGCTAACCTACCTGAACCAATGCAGGTGAACTGGACTCTGAGCCACAAACAGTGAGTGAGTTTTGGAAACTGTTTGTGTGCTGTTCTTTTGTTTTTGAATGCTGATTTTTGCTGTGAAAGTTTAGAGAGAGTATTTGAGGGAGAGGTTTTGCTTCCACCTGGGAGGGAATGTGAAAGTCTGTTTGAAAGACTGTATTTTTGCAAAACCTACTACTCTCTCTCTTCTTCCTGGCAACCTTGATTATTAATTGCCAGAGGCTTTCTTATTTTTTGTTATGGACTGCAATCTAAGTAAAACTTGAAAGCTGGACTGTAGCTGTTTTTGAATAAGGAAAAAGACTGCTTGGTAGCAGTCAGAGTGAGCTCTTTACTGAGCCCAGGTCTCAGCAATAGGGGAGACTTAAGAAGCAGGAAGAAAAAGGAAAGTTGGAGTTAATTAGCCCTGCTTCAATTACTCTGCCATTTTGACAGTTTTGTGTTTTTTTTTCTTTTCTTTACTGGACTTCTGTCTGGAATGTTGAATCGATGAAAGTATTACTTACCTGTTTGGAAGGATTAAGTAAAGAGTACTATTTATATAAACTGTCCCTGTGTTGGAACTTTATTTGTGGTATTATTTTTCACTTTTGAAATCCCGATCCTGCAGGGTGACTCCAGGCCGGGTCACACGCTTAGGTGCTGTTTAGTGTAGCCATCAGAATTGCAACAAAGCCCTGTTCAGGGTTAAGCTGGTGGCCACAATATCCAAAGTCTACATAAAACTGGAATTACCGCATATATCATAGATGCAAATTAGATTGATCCAAGAACAGTGACCTATTTGAAAATGGTGAAGAGTATTTCTTAACCAAGGCTGGTATCTATGGCCTAAATGAATGTTTGGAGACAGTACAAATTGCATCAGTGTGCACCATATTTATAATAGCTCCCATTTAAAAAAAGCTCTTTGGACAGAGAAATGTATCCTTCCTTATCCAGGATAGGTTCATTTTTTATGGATTTAGGTTACTTTTTTAATTTTTTTTTTACTTGTGTAACCAATAAACTACTGCTGTTAAAAAAAATAATTTAGTTGATTTAAAACAATTTCTCAATATTTGCTTGTACTGTATGTCGGTGGTGAATAGATAGTGGCTAATTCTACATTCCTTATAAATAGTAGTGACTGGAAAAAATATAAATTAAATACAAGTAGAGATATCTGAGAATGTAAGTTGACCCTGCAAAGAGTGTCACACAAAGATGTTGGGTTATTGTTGAAATTTACAAACTGAAATCTCCAAACCAAAAAAGATTCCATCAACTGACAGTCAGAACTAACACACCTTTTGCTGTCTATGGGGCTCATTTTCAAAAAAGATAGATGTCTTGATGTTTTGAGAATGGACATTTTCTCTACTAGATTTCTGAATGTTTTTCTCAAAATGTCCAAACTCAGACACAGACGTCCTATCGAAAATGCCCCTTCACTTGTGTAGCAGCAGTGGCGTAGCAAGGATGAGACATGCCTGGGGGGAGGGGTGGTGCCCCTCCCCGCCCTCTTCACCCCCACCCACTCCTTCCCCACCCCCTCCTGCTGGGCGCACCACGCCCCTTTCCCTATCCGTAACTCTTTAATGTTCGAGGCACGAGCAACAACCCTGGTGCTCGCACCAGCATCAGCTCTTCTTCTGATGTCACTTTCTAGGCGCAGGTCCAGGAAATGACATCAGAGGAAGAGCTGATGCTGGCATGAGCAGCACATTGGGGTTGCTTCTCATGTCCCAAACATTAAAGAAGTATAGGGGAAGGGAAGGGAAAAGGTGTGTGCAGTAGTACAGGGGGGGGGGGGAGACGGACAGGAAAGGAGCATAGGGAGGCAAGAGAGGAGGACAGGTGCCAACACCCCTGCCAAGACGGTGCCCAGGGTGGACCGCCCCCACTCCACCCTTTACTACACCACCGTGTAGCAGAATATCATAGCTAACCATGCTAAATGTTACCCTGAAGTTGAGTAAAAGAGGAACAGAATTAGCCCCTGTCTTAATTCTAATCAACAATTATCAACCATGCTGTTTCTATGCTATCAATTGTCTGAAGATCAGACTGGTACATAGTAAAATTGTTGAATTTATCTCCATGTTCCTGAAGCAAATTTGCTCTCTTCTCTACTAGCTTATGTAAATAGGCAAGTAGCTCTCTAATAAAGCAGGATCCAAAGAGGGATTCTCCACAAGTGGTTTTATAAATCTTGTTCAAGTCTTATGGCATAATCCCTTCTTCAAATGAAGAGTTTAAAATTAGCACTAGTGATTTCAGAAAACACTCATTCACCAGTTTAATTAAATGAGAAGTGTATGAGTCTACTCCAGACATCGCAATATTATGTCACTACTAAATCGATCATTGATACTATTTATCATAGGTTAAGCTTCATTATTGATCACTGTCGGTTTGTCTTTCCCTAGGTCTGGTGGGATTTCATTTTTCTGTAGGGCAGAATTTCTCATTTAGAAATGATATATTTAATTCTTTTCTTGTACCTTCATTCCTAATCCCATATTATCTGTTACACACAGAATTTCATTTTTGCTCCCCGAGTTCTGCTAGCATCTGTGTTCTGGCCCTACTGAAGAGTGTTGGTGCCACCAAAGTTTTATAGTATTTAAGTTGTGTTCTTGTAGTTATTCCCTTTAGAGGCCCTTTTACTAATATGCTTTAATCAACTAACACATGCATTAGTACATGCTACCTGTTACTGCAGTTGGTGCATGCTAATGCACATGCTTATTAAGGCAGGTAGGGATGGAAACTGTCCATGACATGGGTAGGTCAGAGGAATGGCAGACTGTGGCAGCTAGCATGTGCACCGATACAGCTTGATAGTTGTTGTGACTGCAGATAGCATAGCTACTATATACTAGCATACCTGGCAATCCCCCCCCTTTGTTATCCCCCCCACCTTCCTACTCCTATCCCTTTTATGATCTAATCTCTAACTCCAATTCTCACTTTTAATCCCCATATCTCTCTTTTTTTAATACCCTCATGTTGATGCTCCCCTGATCTGATCTTCTCCCACTCTGATCCCCATTCCTGATACCTTTCAACCCCTTTCTAATTCCTTCTCTTTAAGCAAACACCCTTTCACTTTCCTCAACCCATCCATCTAGATATACTGGGCTGCAATCCATCTCTGGAGATAAGCCATGGTAGTACAGTGGTAAGAGGTAGGGTCAGTCCTTCTCTGCTCCCATCTCATCTGGTTCTGGGTTCAAAAATGGCACTGATGACTCCTAGCAGTATTTTCATAGTACTACCACTAGGGGTCAGTCTATTTTCCTTATTTGGAAGGTTGGTTCCTAGAGGTAGTACTGTGAGAATTCCACTAGGTGTCATTACTGCCATTTTGGAACTCAGTCAGATGAGATAGGAATGGAGGGGAACTGCTTCCACCCATTTTTACTTAATCACTGCCTCTGGGGTGGGTGAGGGGTCTGGAGTGGATCCCAAGGGCTAGGAAGAGGGTTGGATTGGGAAGAAATGGAAAAGGCTTTGTTTCAGGGGAGGGGTTTGTGGAGATCATGATCTTGGAAAAATTGGAAGCGGTATTGGGGATCAGGGAGTTTGGAGGGGAGGTCAGAGTGGGGGATTGGAACAGAGAGTATCAGGATGGGGATTGGATTGGGGAATTAGGAATATCAAAGCAAGAGGAGGATAAGGAAGATTGGATCATAAAGTTGGGGTGGATGGTGCAGCCAAGGCACCAATAGCATTCGTTTTGGAAAATTTGATGTAGAAAACTAAGTAGTTTGGTATTCCATGGGGTTTTTATTCTAAGAAAGCCTGATTTATGAGGATACTGTAAAGGTACTAAAGTATCTAAAGCATTTTCTAAGAGTGTTCCATAAATTTGATTGTTCATCTAAGGCAGGGGTGTCAAACTCAATCACATAAGGGGCCAAAATCTGAAAAAAAGGCTAAGCTGTGGGCTGAATTTTTAATTAAGGTAATTGGGGGTCATTTAATTAAGGTACGCTAACCGATATAGCGCGTGCTAAATGCGCATCTTAATAAAAGGGTCCCTAAGTGACTAAGGCTTAGTCTTAGTAGAAGTATAGGGTTACAACGTCTCCAACCCCACACTAGTTCTCTGGTGTCAACAAAATAAATATTATAATCACAAAACAGAAAATAAAATTATTTTTTTCTACATTTTGTTGGTTCCAGGCTCTTGTTGTCTTCTGATAACACGCTTGCCAGGGTCTCCTGCCCATTTGTTGTTTTCTTCTTTCTCCATGCTAACCATCCATCTTCCATTTCTGTCCTCCCCTTCCGTTTCCCTTCCCTCCCCCGGAGGTCTGGTATCTTTCCTTTTTTTCATGTCCATATCCGCTGCAGCAGCAATGGACCCCTACCATCCCCAGATCTACCATCTGTCCATTTCTCAACTACTCTTTCATCCAGCATCTCTCCCTCCTTCTCCACCACCCCAGGGTGAAGGCAGACGTGAATGAAGAGCAGCAGCGTCGGCAGCAGCAGTGTTTCGTGCCGGTGGGCCAGATTTACTATAAAGTTTAAAATGTCTGGTGGGCCAATTATGAACACCCCGCGGGCCAGATTTAGCCTGCGGGCCAGAGTTTGACATGTCTGATCTAAGGGGATGGCAATGAAGATATCTTGATTTAATACAGATTGGTTTAGGAGTGCCAAAGGGTAATATTTTTAATGTCTCTGAAAGAGAGTTGTTGTGGAAACTGCAAAGTTGGTGTGACTAGAGTTCTGAGACTAAAAAGAATCAAACTATGGTCTGTCCATGGATGTGGCTGGATAGTGATAATATTAATTTAAAAAGCTGGCTTTTATTAGAAAGAATAAGGTCAAAGGTATGACCTCCTTTATGAGTTGGAGCAGAGACATATTGTATAGATTTGATACGAGTCATAAAATCCATATTGATGACCTGAGCCATCTCTTTTCCAGGCTGTAGTGTCCTAGCCACTTTAACCCTTTCTCATAGGGAAATCATTCCATCCCTTTTATCATTTTGGTCAATCTTCTCTGTATCTTTTCTAATTCCGTCATATCTTTTTTGAGATATGGTGTCCAGAACTGCTCACAGTATTCGAGGTGTGGCCATAGAGCGATACAGGGGCATTATAACATTTTCATCTTTGTTTTCTATTCCTTTCCTGATCATTCCTAATATTAAGAACATAAGAACATAAGAAGATGCCTTCGCTGAGGCAGACCAGAGGTCCATCTCGCCCAGCGGTCCGCTTCCGTGGCAGCCCATCAAGCCCATTGCCTGAGCAGTGGTCCCAGACTATCCCTATAACCTACCGCTACTCCTATCTGTACCCCTCAATTCCTTTATCCTCTAGGAACCTATCCAAACCTTCTTTGAAGCCTTGTAACGTGCTCTGGCCTATCACAGCCTCCGGAAGCGCGTTCCATGTATCCACCACCCTCTGGGTAAAAAAGAACTTTCTGGCATTTGTTCTAAACCTGTCCCCTTTTAATTTCTCCGAGTGCCCCCTTGTACTTGTGGCTCCCCATAATCTAAAAAATATGTCCCTGTCTACCTTTTCTATACCCTTCAGGATCTTGAAGGTTTCTATTATGTCTCCTCTAAGTCTCCGCTTTTCCAGGGAGAACAGCCCCAGCTTTTTCAGTCTGTCAGTATATGAGAGGTTTTCCATACCCCTTATCAGTTTAGTTGCTCTTCTCTGGACTCCCTCAAGTACCGCCATGTCCTTCTTGAGGTACGGCGACCAGTACTGGACACAGTACTCCAGATGCGGTCGCACCATTGCACGATACAGTGGCAGGATGACCTCCTTTGTCCTGGTCGTGATACCCTTCTTAATGATACCCAACATTCTGTTTGCTTTTCTTGAGGCTGTGGCGCACTGTGCTGACGCCTTCAAAGATGTGTCTACCATCACTCCCAGGTCTCTTTCAAGGTTACTTATCCCTAGCCGTGATCCCCCCCTTTTTTAGCTGAACATCGGGTTCATTTTCCCTACATGCATGACCTTGCATTTCCCTATGTTAAAGTTCATTTGCCATTTTTTGGCCCATTTTTCTAGCGTCGTTAGGTCCCTTTGCAGATCTTCGCAGTCTTCCATGGTTTCAACCCTGCGGTAGAGTTTGGTGTCATCCGCAAATTTAACAACTTCGCAATTTGTTCCCGCCTCCAGGTCATTAATAAATATATTGAACAGGAGCGGTCCTAGCACCGACCCCTGCGAAACTCCGCTCGTGACCCAATGCCAGTCTGAGTAATGGCCCTTTACTCCAACCCTCTGTTTCCTGTCCGCCAGCCAGTTTTTGATCCATCGGTGGACCTCCCCTTGCACCCCGTGTTTCCACAGCTTTTTAAGCAGTCTTTCGTGTGGTACCTTGTACATTCTATTTGCTTTTCTAGCAGCCACCACACATTGAACTGAGGGTTTCAACGTATCCTCAACAATGACACCTAGATCCTTTTCCTGGGTAGTGACTCCTAACACAGAACCTAGCATCCCATAGCTATAGTTTGAGCTCCTCTTTCCCACATGCATCACTATGCACTTGCTCACATTAAACATCATCTTCCATTTTGACGCCTAGTCTTCCAGTCTCCCAAGGTAGGTCCTCTTGCAATTTTTCTTTTTTTTTTTTTTTAATCTTTATTCATTATTTAAACTCACAATAAGTATAACACAAAATACAATCATTTTATATTTTAACATTACTTATTATATCATCAAATTATAGCTCTCATCAAATATCTTCCCTCCCTTATATCAACAATTAATCATAAGCAGGAGAAATCATAAAATATTCCCACCTTCCCTAGACGTGTATAAATAAAAGGGAATTAATGTTTATTCTATGCAATACTTTCAAACTTTACAGTATCTTGTTAATGGCTCCCAAATAACCTGAAATTTCTTAAAATTTCCTTGCTGCACGGCAATTATCCTTTCCATTTTGAAAATGTGACACAAAGAGTTCCACCAAAAGCCTATCCCAATTTTTTCAATTATTTGTAATCTGTTGTATGGCAACCCCTGTCATAATGAGTAAAAGCTTATTGTTATTAGAGGATATTTGGCTTTTTGCCCTCATTGACATGCCAAACAATACGGTATCATAGGATAATGCCACTGGATTATCTAACAAATTATTTATTTGACCCCCATATTGATTTCCAAAAAGCAAGTATTAATGGACAATAGAATAAAAATGATCTAATATCCCAGCATCAAGATGACAGTGCCAGCATCTATTAGATTTAGAGCTATCTAACTTCTGTAAACGAACCGGGGTCCAAAATACTCTATGTAACAGAAAAAACCAAGTTTGTCTCATAGATGCTGACACTGTACATCTCATCCTCCAAGCCCAAATATGTGGCCATTGAGAAGCAGTAATTTGATGCTTGATCTCAATGCTCCAAATGTCCCTAAGACCAGTCTTTGGTTTCTTATTTAAAAATCCAGATATTAATTTATACCACTGAGCAGCCTGATGTCCCAGGAAGTCCAACTGAAAGTATAAGAGCGGCAAACTATACCGATTACCGACCTGAATGGCCTGCTTCAACTGCAACAACAAAATAGGGAGATAACTAGTTTGAATCTGTGATGAAGAATCACAAGGCACAATAAAACAATCACAGCTCTTATAAAAATTATCAGTTATTATAAATGTGAATGTAAAGTGCTCAGACCGTATAACCATTAATTTAGTGATCACAGCTGCGGTAGATGGAGTACCCAACCTTCCAGTGATTTCAGATAAGTGGTTATCTTTTACTTAGTGTATGCTTATTGGTTGGGTCAGGGACTGTAAAGATGCAATGATGGTCCCTATCTTAACCGCAGTTTGGTGTCATCAGATGTAATGGGTTCCAATGCTCACATATTTCTGTGACCTTCATCAATAAAGATTTTTCATTTACTTTCATAGTTTCTTCTATTGTACTTTTATCCATATACCTAAATATTTTATACTCTCTTCCTTCCAGAGAAAAGGGAATACAGTATATCAAATAATCCTTTTGCCGTGGGCCCTTATCTGCCGTCTATTTCTATGTTTCTATGTTTCTATATACATTTAGTGGAAGAACCTCTGATTTGTTCGTTTATTTTGTAACCAGAGAATTTTCCAAATCTATCAATCAATCAGATTTAGTAAATGCGGAATGGTGGTTTCAGGATTCCTCAAATGAAGCAATATGCCATCTGCATAAGCATAGACCTTGTATTCCCGACCTGATTAAGGGGATGGAAAGCCTTTCATATGCTGAGAGATTGGATAAACTGGGACTCTTTTCCCTGGAAAAGAGAAGATTAAGAGGGGATATGATAGAGACTTACAAGATCATGAAGAGCATTGAGAGAGTAGAGAGGGACAGATTCTTCAAACTTTCAGAAAATAAAAAAACAAGAGGGCATTCGGAAAAGTTGAAAGGGGGCAAATTCAAAACAAATGCTAGGAAGTTCTTCTTTACACAACGTGTGGTGGACACTTGGAATGCAATTCCAGAGGACGTTATAGGGCAGAGTACGGTACTGGGGTTTAAGAAAGGATTGGACAAATTCCTGCTGGAAAAGGGGATAGAGGGGTATAGATAGAAATTTACTGCACAGGTCCTGGACCTGTTGGTGCCGCCGCGTGAGCGGACTGCTGGGCGCGATGGACCTCAGGTCTGACCCAGCGGAGGCATTTCTTATGTTCTTATCTCCTCTGCCTGCTGAATAGCCAATAACAAGGGTTCCAATACAATGTCAAAAAGGAGATAACGGACACCCTTGTCTAACTCCTCTTTTAAGACAAAAACGTTCAGAAAAATTATTATTAATGTATAATCTTGCATAAGTGGAACTATACAAGGTTCGAATCATTTGTATAAATCCAGAACCAATACCAAACCAATCCATTGCCTGATACATGAAGGTCCATTCCACACGATCAAAGGCCTTCTCTGCATTCAAGGATATAGAGAAGGCTGGATCTTTCATAGTTTTTGTTAGATTTAACATGCGAAAGGCCAGTCTGGTATTATTTGATGAATGTCTCTGAGCAACAAAACCCGTTTGGTGCATACCAATAATATAAGGGAGAGCCTTGGCCAAGCGCAAAGCCAATACCTTAGCCAAAAGTTTTCCATCTACATTGATCAAAGAAATAGGCCTGTAATTTGAAACCAACGTACGGTCTTTATTTGGTTTCGGTAAAACTATAGTTAAAGATTCTGCCATAGTACCTGTAACACAACCTTTAGTCAGTTGAGCCTGATATAAATTTAATAGATGAGGTAATAGGGTAATTTGAAATGATTTGTAAAACTCTACAGTGAATCCATCACCACCTGGAGCAGATCTAACTCTAAGGGACTTCAACATTGTTTACAGTTCTTTCATTGATATAGACTCCTCAAGACTTCCTCTTGCAATTTTTCACAATTCTCTTGCAATTTAACAACTTTGTGTCATCATCAAATTTACTCCCCCCTTTTACTAAACCGTGATAGTGTTTTTTAGTGCAGGGAGCCATGCTGAATGCTCTGCGCTGCTCCTGATGCTCATAGAGTTCCTATGAGCGCCTGGAGCAGCGCAGAGCATTCAGCGTGGCTCCCTGCGCTAAAAACTGCTATCAAGGTTTTGTAAAAGGGAGGTTAATTATCTCAGTAGTTATTCCCATCTCTAGATCATTGATAAATATGTTACAAAGCAGTGGTCCCAGAACTGACCCCTGGGGAATCCCACTATTTAAAAAACTCAAATACCCTTAGTGCAAATCCTGTTCTCAAAAAAAAAGATTTCACTTTTTACTCCTTTACAATAACATAATTTTAAACCTCTTCCTAAGGCTCAACAATGCACTGTGGACTTAAAACTCAAAAAGCTACTACTATGCTTCAGGAATCTTGTAAAGGGGGAGAAAAAGCCTCAAACTCGTGCCTGCTGCTAATTTTATAAGCATTCAGGCTACTATTAGAGTTACCTGATTGGCATAAACCCCCCCTCCTCCAAGTATTCCTACCTTCAGTAATAAATGTTTTTTCAATAATAAATAGTTTTCAAATATTCCAATAAATTTCCATCCACATGCGCTGGGAGCCCTACTCTAAACTCCTAAAGAACAGCTGTGTCAGGAGCAACCATAAAATCGCTTCCCGCTAATGTAATTGGACTGCGTCCGCATTGTGTGCCAGTATATAATTTTACTAATACTGTTATGATAAACACTTATCTTTCCCAGTGCTGTGCTGGATCAGGCCCATGTGTCTTTCATACACACTGCTGTTCTTGTGGCAAGTCTGCTCCACCAAAGCCCACTATTTACCCTTCTTCATTAAGAATATTGACCATTTAATCCCACTCTCTGTTTTCTTTTTTCAGTTCAAAGATTTTATTGATTTTAATATACAGCAGGAACAGGAAATGTTAACAAGGCAAGATACAAATAAGCTGCACAAAATAAGGAATCTCAAAATGTTGACAAACAGTACGATACAGAAGATTGAACCATGCCTATCTAACAGGAGAGTGTCTGCACAATCTGCAGCCAACATTGTGCACAGTATTCAAAGCACCAGGAGACACCGAAGCCATACCCCATAGGAATGAAAGATGAGCCATAATATGATATATACGTTCAAATATTGGTAACTATAGACTAGCACAGTAACTGAATGACATCAGTCTGTATTACAATATGAGTTGACTGGACTCAATCCAAGATGGCGATTGAGTCAGAAGTCTGGCGGTGAGCTCCTTGTCAGCGTCCTCTGACTCTCCCTCTTCTGACAGCAGCAGCGGCCGAATTTTCTTTCGGAGAAGCAGGGCAGAGAGCTCCTTTGCTCCTGCTTAGTCTCCGGTACTCTTTTCACAGCTTTTGCCACTTGTATTCTTTGCCGACTAATGGGGAAGAGGAAGGGAGTTACGCGGCTGAATCCTCCGGCAGCCGTGAGCTCTGGTAATCTGATACAGACAACGTTGGACGTGGGATTTGCGCGTCATTAGAGAGGGACTCTACTGGCTTCAGAAGAAACACCAAAGTCCTCGGTGAACCTCAGCATGGATCGGGCTTCTCTTAGCCTGATCGAAATACAGGCTCCTCTTCAGCCTGGGAGTGGGAACTTTGTGGAAGGAGAGGTACTCCTGCAGACCTGGAGAGAGGGACAGCTGGAGAATCTTGGAGGAGCAATGGAAGCAGAGTTGTTGGGAGGTGAGACTCCCACTGCACCATCCACAGAAGATGGTAAGAACTTAATTTCTGCTCCTATTAACCAACAATTTGGAGAGATAATCAAACCTGTAACAGTCAGTTTAGACATTCTGTGGGAAGCCATTGCAACAATGGACTCCAACCTTAAAAAGGAAGTATCAGGGTTTGCTTTGGGTAGGGTGGGTCCTTTGGGAGGGAGGGGGGTCTGGGTCTTTAAGGCCTCCGTGAAGGATTAACATGGAGGTTCTTGTGTTGTCTGCTGTTGACTTTGTACTGTTGTTCAGTTTGGAATGTATGTTTGTACTCTACAAAAATTTTCAATAAAAATTTATAGTGTATTTAAAAAAAAAAAAAAAGGCAGTATCAATGTTACATTTGGACAGTGGTACTGTCAGCTCTCAGGTAAAGGAACATGAGCTTAAATTAAGAGAGCAAGGTAAAAAAAATACAGCAACATGAAGACCAGATCAATTCACTTGAATCACGGGAACTGGAAACAATCAAAGAGCGATCTTTTATTCATAGAAAATTGGAATTTATGGCATATAAACAGAAGAGGAATAATTTGAGGTTTTTGAATTTTCCTAAGTCCCCAGTGATCTCTGGTCTGGAAATCTCTGTTAAGACTTACTCCAGCCCATCTACACCCTCCCAGCCACTGAAGCCCTCCCTAGCTCATCCTCCACCAAACGGCCATATACAGACACAGACCGTGCAAGTCTGCCCAGTACTGGCCTTAGTTCAATATTGAATATTATTTTCTGATTCTAGATACTCTGTGTTCATCTCACGCTTCTTTGAACTCAGTCACAGAAATACTTAAAAGAAGTTCTTTTCTTACCAGAAGAAAGCTTACCCCTGTTGTCAGAGTGCAATATATTACCTTGGAGAAGAAACGGGAAAGCTCTACTCCTACGGACCCAGTAGGACCAGAAGCAAGTGGATTAAACTTAACAAATTTTCTGGAAAGTTCTCTTGAAGTAATAACTGAGAGGACTATGCTTATCGTTTCATTTGCCTTAGAGTTTGACAGGGATCTGATGTTTCCAACTTATTTCCGACATATGAATGAAACTTTTTTGGGCTCAACAATTCGTATATTTCTTCATATATCTCATGAGACACAGAAGCGAAGGAAAGACTTTTTGGTTTATAGACCTAGAGTTATCACTCTGGATGCTTCCTTTGTATTAAGGGCTCCTTTTACGCTAAGGGCTCCTATTACGAAGGCACGTTAGGGCCTTAACACCCAGAATAGTGTGCGCTAAAATGCCACGTGCGCTAGCCGCTACCGCCTCCTCTTGAGCAGGCGGTAGTTTTTCGGCTAGCATGCACTATAGCGCGTGCTAATCCGGTGCGTGTGCTAGAAATGCTAGCACACCTTCGTAAAAGGAGCCCTAAGTGTTGCATCTCATTTGAAGGAAAATCTTTTCTATTTTTTGAACCCAAATAGTTGTTACAATTTATTGTGGCCAAGGAAGGGGAGGGCAGTAGCCATAGGACCAACGGTGATTCATACAGCTTAGCGAACCGACAACCGGAAGTGGTCTCTCTTACTTCTATTATGTCCTGATAAATGATTTGTGTAATTTCCTTTTTTTTTTTTTTTATTAGGTCTTGGATCATTGTGGACGAAATAATGAATACTATGTTTTACTTTCAATATTTCTTTGGATGGGAATACCATCCATGGTTTCTTGTATTTTAATTCTAATCCATATTCAAGTTGAAGTGCTTGTTTAAAATGTAAAATTTGAATAAAAAAAAAAAAGAGTTGACTGGACTCCATATTTTGAGGTAGGAGCTTATAGACTTATGCTTTTCGGCAATGACTCTTTCATAAAACAAAGCATATTCCACTCTCTGTTTCTTGTGAGTTGGACATCCATTTGTGATGTTCTTTCTTGGGCATCCTTTTTAAAATGGCCCCCACATGGTGACAATATTTTGAACATTAATGATATCATTGCCTGATAATCAGGACATCACTCAAAGCACTGCTTATTTCATTGTAAAACAACAAAAATATAGAGTATTAATGAAAGGATGGCCTTAAAATTTGACTTCTTTTGCCAATATTATATTTCACTGGTAGTCACAAACCATATTAATTTAGAATGAATCTCTAACTGTGCTTCTCTTTAGGATTTAAGAAGAAATCATGTACAGACACATCAATGTCAGGTTGCTATTTGGTTGGGACAGCACTCCCAGTACTGACCACATACCATTCATTAGTTGAAGTTTTGAAGATGTTTAAAGTGTTATGGAAGAAACTGGAAGTATTATGTCATGAAACTTCAGATCTATAAGTGGACATATTCATTAGCAAATTTGTTTGGAAAAATGTCTATATAATAAGTTATTATTTTTTGAAGGAGCACAGTGATGATGATAATTATTTTTTGTCACCACAAGGAAAGACACAAATAATGTTTTCAATACATTAAGGGACCCTAACAAACATTAGTATATATATATATATATATATATATATATATATATATATATATATATATATATACACTAGTCTTTAAGCCCGTTACATTAACGGGTGCTAGAATAGATGTGTCTGTCTGTCTTTCTTTGTCTGTCTCTCTCATTGGCCGCTGCCTTTCTTTCTGTCTGTCTCTCTCTCTCTTTGGCTGCTGTCTGTCTGTCTTTCTTTCTTTCTGTGTCTCTCCTTGACCACTGTCTGTGTGTCTTTCTGTCTCTCTCCTTGGCCGCTGTCTGCCTGTCTTTCTTTCTTTCCCTCTCTCCTTGGCCGCTGTCTTTCTGTGTGTCTCCCTCTGTCACTCTCTATGTGTGTCTGTCTTTCTGACTCTTTCTCTCTCTCTCTCCTTGGCTTCTGTCTGCCTGTCTTTCTGTCTCTCCCTCTCTCCTTGGCCACTGTCTGTCTTTCTGTGTGTCTGTCTGTCTTTCTGTCTCTCTCTCTCTCCTTGGTCGCTGTCTGTCTGTCTCTCTCCTTGGCCGCTGTCTATGTGTCTGTCTGTCTTTCTGTCTCTTTCTCTCTTTCTCGTTGGCAGCTGTGTGTCTGTCTGTCTCTTTCTTTCCCTCTCTCTCTCTCCTTGGCCGCTCTCTGTGTATGTTTCTGTCTCTTTCTCTCTCTTTCTCCTTGGCCGCTGTTTATGTGCCTTTCTGTCTCTTTCTCGCTCTCATTGGCCGCTGTGTGTCTGTCTTTCTGTCTCTTTCTCTCTCTCTCCTTGGCCGCTGTCTGTGTATGTTTCTGCCTCTTTCTTGCTCTTTCTCCTTGGCCACTGTTTATGCGCCTTTCTGTCTCTTTCTCTCTCTCTCTCATTGGCTGCTGTCTATCTCTTTATCTCCTTGGCCACTGTCTGTGTGTCTTTCTATCTCTTTCTCTCCTTGGCTGCTGTCTATGTATGTTTCTGTCTTTTTCTCTCTCTTTCTCCTTGGCCGCTGTTTATGTGCCTTTCTGTCTCTTTCTCGCTCTCATTGGCCGCTGTGTGTCTGTCTTTCTGTCTCTTTCTCTCTCTCTCTCTCTCCTTGGCCGCTGTCTGTGTATGTTTCTGCCTCTTTCTTGCTCTTTCTCCTTGGCCACTGTTTATGCGCCTTTCTGTCTCTTTCTCTCTCTCTCTCATTGGCTGCTGTCTATCTCTTTATCTCCTTGGCCACTGTCTGTGTGTCTTTCTATCTCTTTCTCTCCTTGGCTGCTGTCTATGTATGTTTCTGTCTTTTTCTCTCTCTTTCTCCTTGGCCGCTGTTTATGTGCCTTTCTGTCTCTTTCTCTCTCTCATTGGCCGCTGTGTGTCTGTCTTTCTGTCTCTCTCTTTCTCTCTCTCTCTCCTTGGCCGCTGTCTGTGTATGTTTCTGTCTCTTTCTCTCTCTTTCTCCTTGGCCACTGTTTATGTGCCTTTCTGTCTCTCTCATTGGCCGCTGTGTGTCTGTCTGTCTTGCTGTCTCTTTCTCTCTCGTTGGCCGCTGTCTGTCTTTCTATCTCCTTGGCCGCTGTCTGTGTGTCTGTCTGTCTTTCTATCTCTTTCTCTCCTTGGCTGCTGTCTATGTATGTTTCTGTCTTTTTCTTTCTCTCTTTCCTTGGCCGCTGTTTATGTGCCTTTCTTTCTCTTTCTCTCTCTCTCTTTCCTTGGCCGCTGCCTGTGTGTCTTTCTGTCTCTCTCTCTCTTTGGCCGCTGTCTGTCTTTCTATCTCATTTTCTCTCTCTCTCCTTGGCCGCTGTCTTGTCTGTCTCGTTCCTTCCCTCTCTCCTGTTCCCTGCCTGCGCCTCGCTCCCCTTCCTTTGACCACCCCCCCATCCCATCCCACCCCATCTGCGGCAGCGCCACCAGCCTCCAACAAATCCTCATCCTCGACCCGGAAATTCACCTAGAGGGGAGAGTGGAGGCAGAGGAGAGGGCTGTGCGACCACGGAGCGGCAGTAGTTGTGGCCTTCCCTCCCCTAGCTCCGTAGTTCGGTCGCCACCGCTGCCGCCTCCTTCTCTCCCTGATGTCGGCTCCCAATGTGTGCACGTGCCGCACACGTGCCACACTCTGCAACATTTCTCTGCCGACCACAGAGCAACGGATGCACGGAGCCATAAAAATTGAAGTGCACATGTGCGCTAAGGGTATTATTATCTTAGATTATATACAGTATATATACAGAATGTATATCTAAACATATATATACATTCTGTATATATAGGACACACAGCATTTAGTGCACATTAATATCTATTAGCACGCCTAAGCTTTAGTAAAAGGTCCCCCAATTACATACAGTATATCTCAATTATGTCTTTTTAAATAAGACTGTAATGTAATGTGGATTGTAATGAAGGGAAGAGTGTGAATGAAGCCAGCAGAGAATGATATTTGAAGATCGAGACAGCCTTAAAATGGAAAGGGGGGTGAGGGGAGGAAATTAAAGAGGAAAAGTGAGCAATAGGTCTTCATACTCATGAGTAAACTGCAAATGTTCAGTCAGCCCAGCTTGTAATGCCTTTAGGATACATTAGATAACCGACAGAAAAAAAAAAGATGTGATGCTGGCTTTGAAAATAGTTGGAAATCAAGCATCCTTCCTTTGTGCTAATGAAAAATTGGCCAGTCACGATGTGTGGAAGGTATGACGGCAGCAAGTAGGAGTCTCAGAGGGAGTAGTGTATATAAACCATGCAGGTGTGAGTTTCAGGAATACACACACCCAGGGAGGATGAAGGAGCTTCAGGTATACCTCTTACTGCTCATAGCAGGTGAGTCATTATTTTGCTTTCCCAAAATCCAACCTCTGCTTCAAACTGGTCTGAGAAAAGTACTATTTTTTCCCTGAAACAATTTACAGCTCTGGAACTGTCTTAGCTGTGTCTGAGGGATATTTTCTTTCTATTTTTTTCTTGTAATCTAAAATCTACACTCATATTATAAAAGAATGATAAAACACAGGTCTTGCAACTTATTCTATAGGTAAAAACTTGGGAAAAGTTTATAGTTTATATAGGCCTCCATTTATCAAACCGCATTAGAGTTTTTTATCGCTGGCCACTGTGGTAAAAGCTCAAATGCTCATAGAATTCCTATGAGCGCTGGAGATTTTACTGTAGCAGTCGGTGATAAACAACCCTAACAAGGCTTGATTAAAGGGGGGCCATAGTTTATAGTCTATTACTTATATTCGGCCTTTATACAAAGCGGATTACATCAGTACATTCATTATTAAAACAATAACTTAACATTCATAATACCACATACATCTTAGTAAAACATCTTCATCACATAACATAACAAACGTTTTCTTTATAATTTCCAAGTTTGGGGTATATGTGCTATGTGCACATTTGTGTGTTTGTGGGGGTGGGGGGACATGATACATCTATTCCTTTATTTTCCTGGTCTTTCATTTTCATTCTCTGGCTCTGGCATTGGCTTTGTGATCTTGGGCAAATCCCATTATCATCCTTGACATCTGGAATCCAGTTTAATACAAGTCCAGCATTACAGGGGTAATTTTATAAAGCATTTTTTTCATGAGTAATGCATGTCTTAAATGTGGAAAAGGCTATTATAAATTTGTTTAGATGTACACGTGAATATACAGTAGCACAGGTATAGCAACATAGCATCTACTTTTTCATTTAGGCATTCCAGGGGTGTAACTTGAATGGAGTTGTGATATTCACAAGAACTAAATAAAGTACTACATATAATAATAATAATAATAGTTTATTTTTATATACCGCCAAACCATCAGTTCTTGGCGGTTTACACAATAGTAATTATAATTACTATAAAGTAATTAAAATACAGATCCAAATAACAATCTATCTATATATATAAAATCGGAGGTATGTATGTGTGTATGTATGTGTGTATGTGCCGCGATCACGCAAAAACGGCTTGACCGATTTGAACGAAACTTGGTATGCAGATCCCTCACTACCTGGGGTGATATGTTCTGGGGGTCTCGCGGCCCACTTGCACATGTGGGCGGAGCTACAAACCGAAAATCAGATTTCACCCATTCATGTCAATGGAAAAAATGTAAAAAGCTGCCATTCTCACAGTAATTCCAACTACCTGGGGTGATATGTTCTGGGGGTCTCGCGGCCCACCTGCACACGTGGGCGGAGCTACAAACAGAACATCTGATTTCACCCATTCATGTCAATGGAAAAAATGTAAAAAGCTACCATTCTCACTGTAATTCAAAAACGGCTTGACCGATTTGAACGAAACTTGGTATGCAGATCCCTCACTACCTGGGGTGATATGTTCTGGGGGTCTCGCGGCCCACCTGCACACGTGGGCGGAGCTACAAACAGAAAATCTTATTTCACCCATTCATGTCAATGGAAAGGATGTAAAAAGCTGCCATTCTCACAGTAATTCCAACTATAAAACACTTTATATGACACTATAACCACTAGAGACATCTTTTCTATTCTACCACGGACACCATACATATAGAGTTTGTATGTTCTAACTGTGTTTGTAACTGTTTCCTTCATGCACCCCAGTTCATAATGTTATTACATTACATGAGTACTCAC
The DNA here is from genome assembly GCF_902459505.1 of Geotrypetes seraphini. Classification (NCBI taxonomy): domain Eukaryota; kingdom Metazoa; phylum Chordata; class Amphibia; order Gymnophiona; family Dermophiidae; genus Geotrypetes; species Geotrypetes seraphini. The sequence goes on along the minus strand of NC_047088.1, from coordinate 102,437,567 downwards.
ATATGCTGAACTAGGCACACAGGTTCCATTCTGAACCGGGAAAAAACTGCATGGAGTTTCTTTTCAACCTGAGTTTCCACATATTGAGTTGTTTAAATCAATACTGAAACTTTTGGATGCCACTTATTCCAACAGATCTTCCTTTTCAGTTTAAGAGATTGCTAATTCCAGTGAGACTTGCATTCATTCACCACTATAAAGTATCTTTATTTGAATCCATTTACAGTGTTATTGCTATAATTAAATACCCGTGCAACGCCGGGGCATCAGCTATATATATATATAAAATCGGATGTATGTATGTATGTTCCAGCATAACTCCGAAACGCATGGACAGTTTCAACAAAACTTGGTATACATATCAATTGCTATCTGGGAAAAAATACTGTGGGGGTGGGAAGGGGATGACATGTAAAGACTCATCGAAAAAGACAGATATTGCTTTGACCAATGGTGTGAAGCTTGGGGAATGATGTCACACAGTCAGAATGATGTCACAGTCAACAGTATATAAGGAAGTGCCGCTGTGGTGTGGTGTGGTGAAGCCGAAACTGAAAATTTGTGTGATGTTATTCCTCAAGTGAATGTTCCTGAAGGGAATTTATATCCGGGCAACGCCGGGTGATCAGCTAGTGTCTTATAAAAGAAAGTAGCACAATTCAATAAAAGATATTGACTAACAAAATGCGACCCTAACTTATTCAAAGTAAAATATGTACAATACAAATTATTTATACTAAAATGGATAAGAAAACTGTAAACATTATGCCATAAAAATAATAAGAAATCCGCTTATCATGATAATTTTAAAATCAATTAAATATTATATTGTTTAAATAGATAAGTTTTAAGATCTTTCCAGAATTGATGATAAGTGAGGGCTGGAGAGATAAGAGCTTTCAAACATGAATTCATTATTCTTGCTTGAAACGCCAGAGTCCTAAGAATTTCTTATATACATAGGGGCCAATATTCAAATGTGCTTATCTGGTTAGCAGGGACTGCTAACTATATAATAGCTGGTGACAGGGGATATTCAGCTTCAGCTCAAATTTTGTTTTTTCAAGTCGCCTTCACTCTCTCCACCGTTTCATAGATTTTCTGACCCTGCATAGTCTCCCATGCCTTTTTAATTTCCCAATGGGATATGCAACCCTATGTATGCTGGCATCGCTAAACACACGGGCTCCTTTTACAAAGGTGCATTAGGGCCTTAACATGCAGAATAGCACGTGCTAAATTGCCACGCGCGCTAGCCGCTACCGCCTCCTTTTAAGCAGGTGGTAATTTTTCAGCCAGCACGTGCTATAGCGTGCACTAATCTTGTGCATGCACTAAAAACGCTAGCGCACCTTAGTAAAAGGAGCCCTAACTGCACACTGCTTTCAGCCATTACACAACTCTGCTTCCTGTGTTCTTTACCAAGCCTACAAACACGACTGGGGACAGGCTCCCTGAACTATTTTTTTTTTTTATTGTTTAAAATATTATAGATGTGGAGGGGCATTTTCAATATGGAATAGGAATAAGCGGTTGATAAAAATTTTAAATAAATAAATAAATAAAATTAATTTGATTTTGGACGTTTGGGAAAAACATCCAAAAATCCAGTAGAGAAAATGGTCATTTTCAAACCAGAAAAAATTCAACTTTTTGTTTTGAAAAATGGCTATTTGCTAGATGTTTTTGAGCTCAGTGAGTCTATCTTTTAAGACCACAAAAAAAAATGTCCTATGGAAAATTGCACAAAATCAAGCCTTTAGGATGTATGGAGAGCCAGCATTCTTAGTAGACTGGCCACACAGACATCCCAGAGCAACTTAAGGGATACTGCAATAGACTTCACATAAAAAGTCCCAGGTACACATCTCACCATTATTCCCTTACATTGTATAGGGAGCCCTTCAAATCCCACCAAAAACCTACTGTACCCAACTGTACACCACAACAATAGCCTTTATGCCTGAAGTTGACACCTATATGTAAGTACAGTAGGTTTTTGTTGGGTTTTGGAGAGCTCACATGTTCTACCACAAGTGTACTAGTTAGAGTGAGGTATGGTCCTGGATAGAGAATGACACAGGGACAAATTTTTCCCTGTCCCCGCGGGAACTCATATTCCTGTCCTGTCACTGCCTCATGCCTGCAAGCTCCATCCTCATCTGCACAAGCCTCAAACACTTTAAAATCATAAGTGTTCGAGGCTTGTGAGGTTAAAGCAGAGCTTACAGCAGGGGTAGGGGACTCCGGTCCTCGAGAGCCGTATTCCAGTCGGGTTTTCAGGATTTCCCCAATGAATATGCAGGAGATCTATTTGCATGCACTGCTTTCAATTCATATTCATTGAGGAAATCCTGAAAACCCGACTGGAATACAGCTCTTGAGGACCAGAGTTCCCTACCCCTGGCTTACAGGAATGGGACGGGGACAAATTTGTTGCAGAAAAACATTAAAATCATAAGTCTGCCCTAGTCCTGCCCAAAACGTCCCCTTGTGATTTAAGCACCCTGTATATGAACTGCATAGAAAACTGTCTGAAAAATGAGTTTTGAAAATAGTGATTTGGACGTTTTGGCAAAAAAGAAAGGTCTATCTGCCCCTTTATGCCACTTTTTGGACATTCTTCTGTTTTGAAAATGAGCCCCTTAGTGTGATTTTATTCCCACTCATTCATTTCAGCTATTGGATGGGCTTTAAAGAGAGCCTTTATCAAACAGGCATAAAATAGGCTCATTTTAGAAATTTCCATAGGCGTACTTTTATAAAACTATCCCACAAGCATATTTTATAAGAAACTTGACAGTGTAGAACAGTTGCCTTGGGATTACACAGAATTCACAGCACATACTTTTATCTGATGTACAGTACCTATAGGCATTCCCGAAGATGGAGAAAAAACAGAGCAGGGGCAGGATCAGTCTTTATGCGAATATTACAAAGACACACACACGCACTATGGATGTGCATTTTTTTTAGCAGGCCTTAACAAATCAAGTGCATGCAAAATCAATTCAAGGCACGTAAACCTATTGCACATCGAAAAGTTCTAATGCATTTTACACAGTTTTATTAAAACAAATGTCTGCAAAAACTCAAAAATCCCCCCAACTGGGAAAATTTTCCCCAAATCTAAAAAGAAAACAAACCATTTTTACTTCAGCACATCTGTAACATTCAGCTATTCATACTGGTGCATAGATGCACAGACACACCTGTCCTAGAGAAAATGTAAGTTTATGTGGGAGCTTTTGGAAATCTATTTTATAAAGATGCATTCACTAAAGAGGCACAGCATATGTGCCTCCACAGCCTGTATTTTCCATTAAATAATTGCATTATGAGGACCATTTTCAATACCACTTACTATCACATAATTGCTTATCTAAATATTGCTCTCATATGGCTAGTTAAAACAGCCATTATAGTAAGAAAAAAAAAATTCACAAAGCAAAGATGATTAACATCTGTTATATGCACTTACCCCCTGATTCTATATATGTCACCAAAATTCGGCCACTCAAATTTGGGTATGGATCCCAGATGCACATAGAAACTAATTAGTCAATTAGGCGTGCTAACAATAAATTACTGGAATTAATTGGCACCAATTAAGATTTATGTGTGGATCTGCTGACACACTGTTCCAGTGTCTTGCAAATTTCTGGATGCCGTGGCACACTAAACCCTGTGCTGTGGCTAGAGGACATATGGCTATGCGCAGACATTGATGCAATGATGGCACGTACGTGCATGATGTCATCATGTTGATGTCTGCGTACGTGCAAAGACTCTCGAGACGGGGACCTGAGCCACCAGTGGGGAGGGACACTGCAACAGGAGATGTGCATAGAGGAGCAGAGGCGCCGGTGCCAGCTGACTGCCTACAGTACATGCCTCTTACTGTAAGAGGCACGTCCCTATATGTAGTCAGCCAATGCCAGCAGCGGTGCCTTTCCTCGTCGCCGGCATCTCATGGCACACCCAGGATTTCACCGTGGAACAGGTTTCAACAGACTCACAATAAACTGCTGTTAAAAAATTTTTTATGGCACTTATGGCCAAATTTTAAACATGGCGCTGGAAGTTAGGCAGCGGTAGGGCACCTCCATAAAGGCCGTCGTTATCCCGCCTATGGAGGTGCCTTGCAATGCCTAATATCACTGTAGGCGTGGTTAATTCTGGAAGTAGTGTTAAGCATCATAAGGCACCTCCATAGGCCTGATTCTCGTGAAATGTAGGTGCTGGAAATATAGTACTTTAAAACCCTGGCCTACCTTTCCAGCGCCTTCCTCTCACATAGCTGGATTCTAGATTCCTCATATAGCACCATTGCCTGATTGGCACGCAATTGGCGGCAGTTTCTAAGGTGGCCACTGATAACGGTGCTGTTTACTCAATCCGGGCCTTAGTGCAGAGTTTAACAGCACTTTAATTTGGGCACTATTTACTGAATCTGGCCCCTAATATAAATTACTACAGCCAGTATACGCATTAATTTTACGGTGTCCTTGCTTAATTCTGTGTCAGCTTCCTGGCAGTGTCCAGATGGAATTTGCATTCATAAGGAACACAAGCCAAGAATGATAATTATTTTTTCTATTCCTGTTTTCATAGTATCATGCACTTGTGATTCAAGCAGGACTGGACTCCCTTGCTCCTTCAAGAACATTACCCAGAAATACCACAGACAGTGCTTAGAAATTTTGACTAATGAATATACTTTGGAATCCATTGTGTAATATAAACAAACAGAGGGAAGGAAGAGTCTCGTTTTTGCCATCACTGGCCTTGGGCACTGTGATGCAGTGCATATAATTTAATCATTCTAGCATCTATAATTTAATTTCCCACTGACTTACACTATGATTTTTTTTCCTTGTCTGTTATTTGATCTGGTTTTACCAGCAGGGCTGTTCCTGGGTGTTCCTGGGCTCCAGGGCTGTTTCTGTACAGGGAGGTGCGATGAGGCAAGGTTGAGTATACCCATAAAGTAAATCATAATTAATGATTTATTCTGGGTTGATTCAGCTTCTCCTCTCTTCCCCCATATATTAACTAATACCATGTTCTGCAATATCTTTTCTGTTAGTCACCTGTAAATACTGATGGTAGCTTGAACTGCCTCTGTTATTACTTTCCACTAAGAACATAAGAATTGCCACTGCTGGGTCAGACCAGTGGTCCATCGTGCCCAGTAGTCCACTCCCATGGCGGCCCTTAAGTCAAAGACCAGTGCCCTAACTGAGACTAGCCTTACCTGCGTACATTCTGGTTTAGCAGGAACTTGTCTAACTTTGTCTTGAATCCCTGGAGGGTGTTTCCCCTATATCAGCCTCCGGAAGAGTATTTCAGTTTTCTACCTTTCTCTGGGTGAAGAAGAACTTCCTTACGTTTGTACGGATTCTATCTCCTTTTAACTTTAGAGAGTGCCCTCTCGTTCTCTCTACCTTGGAGAGGGTGAACAACTTATCTTTATCTATTAAGACTATTCCCTTCATTATCTTGAATGTTTCGATAACGTCCCCTCTGAGTCTTCTCTTTTCAAGGGCGAAGAGGCGCTCTTTTCTTCTTTTCAGCCTGCTATTATCAGAGACTCATCATGTGCAGCCAGTAGCGTAGCAAGGATGAGTGACGCCTCTCCCCCACCCTCTTTTCCACTCCGCTCTTTCCTGAACCCCATCCTCCCGGCCCATGCTCCCTTCCCTTCCCCCATGCCGTTTTAATTTTCCAGGCGCGAGCAACAGCACGAACTTGCTGACATCACTTCCTAGGTGTGAAGCTCGGAAGTGACATCAGAGAGAGGTGATACCAACGCGGGCAGCAAGTTCGTAATGCGGGAAGGGGCACATGTGCACAGCAGGGGGGTCAGGAAGAAGCCGGGGGTGGGGAGGGAATGGAGAGGACAGGTGCCTGTGTCTCTTACAAAGACCAGGCCTGGGGCAGACTGCCCCCCCCTTATTATGCTAATGTGTGCAGCCAATCTGTTTTTTTAGGGTACCATCAAAAAGAGCCTCCTTCTTTAGCTCTCAACAAGGAGTCATCATGTGCCTCTTTAAAGGGAAGAATATCTCCTCCTGGAAAATGACTGCATTCTAACCCAAAAGCCACAGGTTCAGCGCTCACTTGTGCATGAGAACTATCAACAGTGAAAAAGTGCATTATTTTTAGATTGGAGGAATAGCATAATGGTTAGCACAGTAGGCTTTGATCCTGGTGAACTCAGTTCAATTCCCACTGCAGTTTCTTGTGACCTTGAACCAGTCCAATAACCTCCATTGTAAAACTGTGACTGAGTTCAAAGAAGCGTGGGATGAACACAGAGGAACTAGAATCAGAAAATAATATTAAAAATTGAACTAAGGCCAGTTCTGGGCAGACTTGCACGGTCAGTGTCTGTATATGGCCATTTGGTGGAGGATGGGCTGGGGAGGGCTTCAATGGCTGGGAGGGTTTAGATGGGCTGGAGTAGGTTTTAATGGAGATTTCGGCAGTAGGAACCCAAGCACAGTACCGGGTAGAGCTTTGGATTCTTGCCCAGAAATAGCTAAGAAGAAAAAATTTAAATTGAATCAGGTTGGGCAGATTGGATGGATCATTCGGGTCTTTGTCTGCCGTCATCTATAATAATAAAATGCTAAGCACACATACGCACTCCTACCGCGTGTTCCCTGAGATCTGATCTGTCAGGCTGTGGCTGGTAGGAGTGCGCATGCGCGCTTACCACACATCTCTCTCTCGCAGCGGGCTTGAACACTTGCAATTACAGTACCTGACAAAGTTCATTTTTTTAGCTCAAAGCAGCTCCTCTCTCGAACAACACCAGGTGGGGATCGAGAGAGGAGCCGCAGTGTCGGCTTTGAACTAAAAAATGAACTTTGTCATCCGGAGCCGGCAAATAGGACATCGGGAAAGCTACAGCTTTCCAGCCCCCATCTTCACATCTGTAGAGGGAGAGTATCTTATACTTTCGGCCACACCTCCGTTTCTTTTCTACTCCCCAGCTTTTAAGCCCCCTCTCTCACACTTAAGATATATTTACAGAGCTGGGGGGGAGGCGCAAGGCTGCGGCGGCCTTCCTTCCCCGGCTCTCCCACGGTGCGGCTAAGCGCTGTCGGCCGGTGATCGTGTTTTCAGACGGAAAAGGAAGGATTGGGCTGTGATTGGTGGTGATGCCGGTGTTTTTCCTCTCCATGCCACTGCAGTACTTCCAGTGCCGGTGTTTTTCCTCTCCATGCCGCTGCAGTACTTCCTCCAAACCGGGCTACTACGGTGCTCACCGGGGGTTGGCCGGAGCGTCACCAAGTATCCAGAGGGCTAGAGTGTATGAGAGTAAAGACAGACTGGGGGGGAGGGTCTCCGTAAATTGTATAAGCAAGTGTTTGAAGTCACAGTTATTGAAAAGTTGTATTGTTCTCTGTGGGGGAAGACTGATTTGTACAATAATGATTGGAATAAGTACTAGAAACGTTATCAACTGCCGAGATTGGATAAGGGACAGATCAGATTATTTTGCCTTTTTCAGGATATGGTGACAGGGTGCTATAAGAGAATTATTGCGCTTGCAAAATATATTATGCTGCTTTACTTTCACCTTTATTGTAATATGGACAAAGCGCCTTTCCTGCCAGGTTAAATAGATTGCCTTTCCAAGGGCCCTACCTGCCTTCCTGCCTGCCAGCCACTAGGCGTGCCTGCCCTATGCCCTGTCCCAGCCTACCATTAGATCACCGGAGGGGGGACAGGGTACAGAGTCTGGCAGGGAGGGGGGGACAGGGTGCAGAGCTTGGCAAGGAGTGTGGGGTTGGGTGTAGAGCCTGGCAGGGAGAATTTGGTTCAGAATGTTTTTTTGCTGCACAGGGAAGTGGGGTGGGAGGGAAATGCTGCTGAACAGGGAAATGGAGGGGGTGGGGGAGGGGATGCTGATGTGGCTACTGCACAGGGAAGTGGAGGTGGGGGGAGAGAAATGCTGCTGCATAGGGGGCAGGGAGAGAGACTGATAGAAAGAAAGACAGATAGTGGGAGGGAGGGAGACAGAAAGAAAAGAAGAAAGAGACAGGGGCAGGGAGAGAGACAGAAAGAAAGAAAGACAGCAGCAGAAAGAGACAGAAATAAAGAAAGACAGACAGACATATATTCTAGCACCCGTTAATGTAACGGGCTTAAAGACTAGTCTACTATGTTACTATATTGCCCCAGGTACAGAACTTACATTGTGAGCCCTCTAGGGATAAGAACATAAGAACAGCCTTACTGGGTCAGACCAATGGCCCATCAAGCCCAGTAGCCTGTTCTCACGGTGGCCAATCCAGGTCACTAGTACCTGGCCAAAACCCAAGGAATAGCAATATTCCATGCTACCGATCCAGGGCAAGTAGTGATTTCCCCCATGACTTCCTCAATAACAGACTATGGAAATTGTCCCAACCTTTCTTAAAACCAGCTACGCTATCCACTCTTACTACAACCTCTGGCAATGCGTTCCAGAACTTAATTATTTTCTAAGTGAAAAAAAATTCCTCTTATTGGTTTTAAAAGTACAGTATTTCCCTGTAACTTCATCGAGTGCTCCCTAGAGAAAATACCTCTGTATGATGTGCAGAGTTCTGACTATGTCTAGTAGCACTATAGAAATGATTAGTAGTACTGTAGTAGTCTTTACTACTGATGGGGTCAGTGTGGTGGGGTCAGTGTGGTGGAATCAGCTGCCTCCTAACATCAAATCCCTTGATGGACTTTTGAGCTTTAGGAAAGCAATAAAAACCTACCTCTTCATCTGACTCCTCAGGAAAAGCTAGCATTCAGACCATTACTCTCAAATCACTGTATTCTTAATAGATGTCCAACTGACTCTCTCCCTGTGCATGGTCAGGCTCCAAGTGTCTGCTAATCCAGAACAATTTGAACTATACGCACCTCACAGTACCCTATTGCCTTAGTCTTCTGTTTCCTGTTGTTAATTGTTATGTGTCTTGTTTGCTGTTATGTATGTTACCATAACCGTTCTGGGCTCCTCAGGGAGGATGGGATATAAATCAAATTAAATTAATTAATTAATTGTGCAAAAGGAGGATAAGCTTCAGCATTTAATCTTATTCAGATATTCAGTGTTGCTATCCATTAACTATGTCCAGTGGCCACGCTGGTGCTTATATGTTTAGCGTTAGACCTAATCATATAACTTGTGTTTAATGGTTCTACATTATCACTGATAGGGCAGCTCCATAAAGTGTACTTCCATATTTAAGCACCAGTAAAATGTATGGTTATAGAATTAGGGTTACTTATATGCATACATAAATGCATGCATACTTGCATAAATGACCCATATTCTGTCTATGTGCTATTAGCATACAGTTGTAGGGTAGGTATTCACATGGGTGGAAAATTTGGGTGCAATCATTTAACTGTACACCTTATACAGAGGTACATTTTCTATCCCTAGTGGGTTCCCAATGTAAGTTTTGTACCCTTTCAAACTGGGCCTCTGCCCTGAATGGCCGCCTCTGTCCTCCAGTAACTGGAAGGACTGCAAATTCACCTCTCCATCCCCATCTCTTGTTGCCTATCTTTAGCCTGTCCCCCGCTGCTGCTTCTGGCTGGCTGGCTCTAGCCCCTTCCAAGCAAGCACTCAGGTAACCTCACTAGCCCTGCTATCTTTTTAAGCTAAACCCTTTCTAGGTGGCGCAAGCTGCTAGCATGTGATGCATCGTGCAACAAAGGAATGTGTTCCTTGTTCACACTCCTTCGTGCACCTCCCTATTCTACTTCTTGTACATTTCTATTTTCTTTCTCTATTCATCTCTTTATGGTTCCAAATCACTTTCTCATTCTCACTCTCCCCAATTTTACTTCCTTTCCCTCTTCATAGCAACATAGTAGATGACGACAGATAAAGATCCGAATGGTCCATCCAGTCTGCCCAACTTGATTCAATTTAAATTTTTTTTTTTTCTTCTTAGCTTTTTCTGGGCAAGAATCCAAAGCTCTACCCGGTACTGTGCTTGGGTTCCTACTGCCGAAATCTCCATTAAAACCTACTCCAGCCCATCTACACCCTCCCAGCCATTGAAGCCCTCCCCAGCCCATCTTCCACCAAATGGCCATATACAGACACAGACCGTGCAAGTCTGTCCAGTACTGGCCTTAGTTCAATTTTTAATATTATTTTTTGATTCTAGATGCTCTGTGTTCATTCCACGCTTCTTTGAACTCAGTCACAGTTTCACACCACAAGTCCTCAGTATCTTTCTGCTTTTTCTATTTCTTCACCATCCATCGTGTCATTTACCTTATTCTCCGCTCTCAAGCTCAAATATTCTCTTTCTTCCATTCATCCATCTCCTTTCTCTTTGAGCACTTCCTGTCTTCGTCATTGCTGTCATTATTCCCCTTTGCTTCGGTGCACTCTCCTACTTCTTCTTCTGCTCACCACTACGGATGTCAATCGCAACCCTGGTCCTCCATACCATCTGCTTCCCAACGTGTGCAACTGCCCTAACCTTATACTTACTCCTCTCCTTCAGTCCTCCTCTCTCCCTTTCTCATGTGCCTTATGGAATGCTCACTCTGCCTCCAACAAACTGCCCTACATTCATGACCTCTTTATTTCTCAGTCCCTCCACCTGATTGCTCTAACTGAGACATGGATTGGCCCTGAGGACTTAACTGCAGCTGCTGCTTTCTCTCACGGTGGCTACCACTTCTCCTATACAGAATGCCGTACATGTCAAGATGGAGGAGTTAGGCTTTTCTCTCCTTCTTGCAGATCCCAACCACTTCTCCCAACTCAATCCCACAGCCTTTCCTTATTTGAAGTCTACTCTGTCTGCCTATTGAATCCTCTACCTCTCTGAATAGCGGCCATTTATCATTCCCCTAACAAGTCCCCTTCCTCCTTTCTCATCAAATTTGACTCCTGGCTTTCTGGCTTCCTCGATTCATCTTCTCCCTCACTCCTTCTTGGGGATTTTAACATTCATGTTGACAAACTCTCTGTCACTTAAACCTCTAAGATTCTTGCCTTAACCTCTTCATTCGACCTCCAGCTGTGCTCCACCTTGATCTTGTCTTCTTCTCCAACTGCTCTCTCTCTCGCTAACCTTTCTACCTCATTGCTCCCCCATCTCTGATCATCATCTGATAACCTTCACATATAATCACCCTCCTCCTCAGCCATGCTCAATCACCACCAATAGGTTTTGAAATATTCAAGCCCTTAATCCTTCCACATTCTCAACCACTGTTTCACCTCTTCTTGCCTCCACTATGTTATCTAAGTCTAAGTCTCGTCGTACAATTCCATTCTCTCCTCTACTCTGGACACCTTTGCTCCCCCTGTTCCCTGCACTGTCAGGTATACCAACCTCAACTTTTGCTCACTCCTAGTTCACTACTTACATTCCTGCTCCTTTAGCTCAAATCTTGTACACATGATGATTTCCTTCACTTTAAATTTATACTGACTTCTTTTAATTTTGCTCTTACACTGGTCAAGCAAGACTACTACATCCAACTAAGTAACTCCTTTTTTTCCAACCCACACCATCTCTTTGCCATGCTGAACTCCCTCCTCAAAGTGCCCCCACCCTGACCCCTCCATCTCTCTCTCCTCACATGAAGGCTGAATACTTCCATGACAAGGATCACAAGATCGCCCTTGAATTCAGCACAGTCACATCCTTCTCCCCTTTCTCACCTACCACATTCCTGACATTCAGGCTCACATTATCCCTTCTTCCTTTACCCAAACAACTCAGGATGCATCCACACATCCTTCCCTTGCCTGGTCCCACCCTTTTGACCCTCCTTCACCTACCATCAACTTTTCTTCCTTCCATGAAATTACAGAAGAAGAAACTGCACAATTTGTGTTCTCAGCCAAGCCTACAACATGCCCTCAGGCTCTATTCCCACCCCTCTACTTGACCCCCATCTCATATACTGTTATACCTTCCATCTGCCATACCCTCAACTGTCCCTGATGCCTTCAACATGTGGTGGTTAAGTTGCTCTTCAAAAACCCCTCGCTAGACCTCACCTGCCCATCCAACTATCACCCTGTCTCCCTTCTTCCATTTATATCCATGCTACTCAAGTGTGCTGTCCTCCGTCGCTGCCTTAAATTCCTTTCATCTTGATAGACTCTTGATCCTCTACAATCAGGCTTCCGACCCTTACACTTAAGAGAGACTGCCCTCACTAAAGTCTGCAGTGGTCCGTTCCTGGTCAGATCTAAGGGCCTTTACTCGATCCTAATCCTTCTTGACCTGTGTGCTGCCTATGACACTGTTAATCACTGATTACTTCTTGATATACTGTCCTTGCATGGATTCCATGAATCTGTCCTCTCCTGCCTCCTACCTCTCCCATTGCACATTTAGTGTATGCATTGGTGGGTCCTCCTCTGCTGCTATCCTGCTAGTTGGCGTGCCCCAGGGTTCTGTCTTAGGACCTCTTCTTTTCTCTCTCTACACTTCCTCCCTTGGCTTCAAGTATTACCTATATACTGATGACTTCCAGATCTACCTCTCTACACTCGAAATTTCACCTAGAGTCCAAGAAAAAGTCTCAGCTTGTTTGGCTGACATTGCTACCTAGTTGTCCTGCTGTCATCTGAAACTAAATATGTCCAAGACTGAGCTGCTCCTCTTTTCTCCTAAACCCTCTGTTCCTCTCCCTCCATTCTCCATCTCTGTAAATAATACTGTCATCGTTCCAGTCTCCTCTGCCTGCAACATTGGAGTCATCTTCGATTCCAACCATTCATTTTCTATGCACTTCCAACAAACTGCTAAGGCCTGTCACTTCTATCTCTACATTACCAAAATTCACCCCTTCCTCTCTGAGCACACTACCCAAACCCTTGTCCACATTCTCTTAACCCAGCTTATCACAAACTGTGTGCCTCCTGAGATTTGAAGTGTGCCGCGGTATACTGGGGAGGAAGAGAAGCACTGGCGCTAGCTGACTTGCACATCCTGTAGGGCCAGAGGTTCTCAACACATGGTACGGTGCTGGCACTGCATGTCTAGCAACTTCCTGCTGCCGTTGCATATCTCTCAGGATTCCTGCCTTCCTCGTCTTCTCTCCCCACCCTCAGACCAGCAGCGGCAGCTCACTGTGTGCTTTTAACTTTGCTACACAGCTACCGCTAGCATTAGTTTAGCCGCGGTTTCATCAGGCTGGCCCACTTCAATGATTCAACTTCCTCTTTTGTCAGAGGTAGGCCAGCCTAGCAAAGGTCCCAAGGCTGCCTGATGAAACCACGGCTAAACTAATGCTAGTGGCAGCTGTGTGGTGAAGTTAAAAGCACACAGTGAGCTGCAGTTAGAGAAAGGAGGCGCATTGCTGGACAGGGGAGGAGGGAAAGTGATAAGAGGTACTGCTGGGCAGGGGGAATGGGGAGGATGGAAGAAAGAAGGGGTATTGCTGGACATGGGGAGAGGGAGATGTGCTGCTAGACAGGGGGCAGGGAAAGGGAAGGGAGAAGAGGTGATGCTGGACCTGGCAGAAGGGGAGGGAAAGGAAAGATGCTACATACTAGAGGGGAGGGTGAGATGGTAGATGGGTAGAGAGCATATTAGTTGTGAGTGGAGTTGGGGGAAGGAAGGAAAATTTTTGCAGGAGGAGTGAGAGTGATGAGAGAGAGAGAGAAATGGATATGGGGTGGAGGAGAGGGAGAAATGGTGCATGGGGAGAGAGTATGTTGGGTTGGGGTGTGAGAAGGAGGGATGTCACTCGAGGGAAGAGGCAAAGAGATAGTAAACGTGCAGGAGACAGAAAGTGTTGGACTCATGGAGAGAGCGAGATGGATGGGGGGGGCAAAAAGAAGGGAAGGAGCTATGTCACACTCAGGGGAAGGGAGAGAGGGCAGAGAGTGAAAAGTTGGACTCATGGAGGGAAAGAGAGAGAGATGTTGGTTGGGGAAGGGAAGGAGGACTAGAGGAGAAGAAGCATGCAGGAGGAAGAGAGAAAAAAATGTTGGACTGGTGAAAAGGAGGGAAAAATGGACAGGGAGGAGGGCCAGAAAGGAGGAAGGGAAGGGAGATGGACTGCAGGGGCCAGAAAGGAGGAAGGGAAAAAGAAATGTTACACTGGAGGGGGGGAAGGTAGGAGAGAGATGTCAGAAGAAAGCAGAAAAATTGAATGTTAAGTTAACGCTAAAGATGGATGCAGGGCAGAAAGTGAAGACGGAGAGAAAAACAGTCAATGGATAAGAAGGCCCTGGAAACATAGTTAAAAGCACAGAAAAATAAAGTCACCAGACAACAAAGGTAGGGAAAATGATTTTATTTTCAATATAGTGATTGAAATGTGTCAGTTTTGAGAATTTATATCTGCTATGTATATTGTGTGTAAATGAAAAATGAATGGGAAAAATTACATTACAATTAGTAAAGGGGGTGGGATGTAGGGCAGAGCTTGGGTGGGTCTATGGCGGAGCTTGGGAGGTCTGTGGTTGGGGGTACTCAGTTGATATTTGTTAGACTTAGGGGATACTTGGCTTGAAGTAGTTGAGACACTCAGCCGGCATCAGCGCTTCTCCTTCTCTCCGGCCTTCTTCTCTGCTGGCACCCTATAATGGCATCTCAGGGCTTGTCTGGAGGGCCTCTGCGCATACGCGAACGTCAACATGATGATGTCATGACGGATACGTCCACGCACTTCCAGATGCCTCAAGCCGTGGCCACTACCTTTAGTGTGCCCCAGCTCAAGAACGTTTGAGAGACGCTGTCTTAACCTCACGCTTAGATTACTGCAATCTACTTCTAACTGGTCTCCCACTGTTCAAAACTCTGCTGCACGACTCATCTTCACCAATCTCGCTACACTCATGTTACCCCTCTCTTTAAATCACTTCACTGGCTCCCTATCCACCTTTGTATACAGTTCAAACTCCTAATATGAGTACTAACCTTACCTATAAGTGTGTTCATTCTACTGCCCCTCAGTATCTCTCCTCTCTTCGATCTCCTTAAATATCTCCCAGAAAACTCCATTCCTCAGATCAGCAACTCTTAGCTGTACCCTTCTCCTCCACTGCCAATTCTAGACGTCATTCCTTTCATCTAGCTGCCCCTTATGCTTGGAATAAACTATCTGAGTTTATTTGCCACGCCTTTTACCTTTCCTTGTTTAAAAGCAGACTGAAAACCCACCTTTTTGATGTAGCTTCAATCCATAACCCTAGACAGTAGATTTTCCATTTCTATAGCGCTATCAGATGCATGCAGCGCTGCAAAGAGTCAAAGAAGAAGAAAACAGTCCCTGCTCGAAAGAGCTTACAATCTAAACAGCCAAGAGAGACAAATTGGGACTGTCTCCTTTGTGACTCTGTACAGCGCTGCGTACCCAGAAACAGGTCTAACATTTGAGGCACCAAAAGAGTGTTGGCCAGTGTTATCTGAGTAAAAAATATGTCCTCCTATTGGTTTTAAAAGTATCTTCCTATAACTTTCTATACTTCTATATACTTCTATAACTTTCTACTATACTGTAACTTGGTATATCCAGACCCTTCTAAGGAATTGTAGGCCTGGACATACTAAATGAGTATTCCCAAAGAAAGTCCTTCTGACCTGGATTCATTCTATTAATCTCTGATGCTCTCTTTTAAAATTTTATAAACTTAAAAATATTTTTATACACCAGTTGATTATTGCCAGTTCCTAGATATGGGCTAGCATTTTCCTAACTTTGCTCCAGGACTACCCTAGTACTCAGTGGCGTAGTAAGGGGGGGTGTGGGGGGAACACTCTGGGTGCCATCTTGGTGAGGGTGCTGGCACCTCTCTGCCCCCCCACGCCACATTCTCCATCCCTCCTCCTTATACTTCTTTAAATCTTCACCAGCATGAGCAACTTTTCCGGCCTGCTGCTCACCCCGGCCTGCTTCCTCTCTGAAATGACTTCCAGGTTGCAAGGACAGGAAGTGATGTCAGAGGGAAAGCCAATGCTGGTGCGAGCCGCAGGCTAGAGAAGCTGCTCCCGCTGGCGAAGATTTAAAGAGGGGGAGGGGGAGCATGAGTGTGGTGTGGGGGGCTCAGAAAGGGCAGGGGGCTTAGAAGGAGTGTGGGGTGGAGAATAGGGCATGGGGGACACCACCACCCTGGGTGCCTCCTACCCTCGCTACGTCACTGCTAGTACTACCTGCATAATGACATGACAGAGGAAATATTCAATAGTGCTAGCTGGTTAAGTGCCACTGAATATTCCCTTAGAGTATGGTTAGCATGATTCAGCTAAGTAAGTGCATGTCACTATCCTTTCCTTTTGCCTTCACAGGCCTGGATCATGGAGCAACCGAGATGGGTAAGAAACTTTTGTTTATGTTGTTTTCTTGTTTTGTTTTGCTATGATTTTCTAAGATATACAGTACATGTGAAATGGCCTTCTCTTTCCTAAATCAGAGCAATATAATTGCTTTGCCTACTAATGGTGTGGGCCAGTGGGGCTCAGGATCTACGGTAAATCCTATGAATCTCACACTTAGCATAAAAAACAAAGGGCTCCATGTACTAAACAGCGCTAGAGTTTTTTAGTGCGGGGCTGGTGAAATAAATGCTGTTACTTACTTTGGTTGATGCACTTTCAGTATGTTGGTCCCCATTGTATTTGTCTTGGTGGGGCAGATTAGAGGCAATAAAGATGGTCTTAATGCTATTGCTATTGCTCAATCTATTGGCTTTACTATCTTTGCGTACGCGGATGATATTCAGCTCATTCATCCCATTCAACTAGACAATTCTGCACAAATTCAGGAAATCAACCATAAACTTACTCTCATTAATAACTGATTATCTCAAAATTTACTTGCCCTCAGTATTGCTAAAACAAAGGCCACGCTCTTTCCAACTAAAGAAAATGAAACCCAATCCAATTGGTACAGATCATAAAACTTCTAGGAGTAATTCTTGATAATTCTCTCTCTTTTAAAGCTCAAATTAGCTTCATAGTGCAAAAATGTTTCTTCAAATTAAAGATGATCTGCTCTATTTCAACCCTTCTAGACCCAAAAGCTCTCAATATTCTAATTCATTCCTTGATCATTTCCAGTTTAGACTACTGCAATTCCCTCTATCAAGGAACCACCCAAAAACAGATCAGGAGACTACAGATAATTCAAAATACTGCTATTAAAATCTTCCTCAAGGCTAAAATTTTTTTACCATGTCTCTCCTCTTCTTAAAAAAGCCTATTGGTTGCCTATCACACACAGAATCTCGTTTAAAACTCTCTTACTAGTGTTCAAAGTTCAACTCAATCACTCTCCCATGTTCATTGACAGGCTTTTAATCCCTTATGAATCCTCAAGGTCACTGAGATCCTCTAATCAACATCTCTTGAATATTCCCTCAATTAGACAGCTATTTTATGATACAACGTGATAAAATATTTACTCAGTAGTTGCGCCCACACTTTGGAATGCCCTTCCCCCTAACACTTCGGCAAGAAACTGATTTAAACAATTTCAAAACCAATCTTAAAACTTTTCTTTTCAAAGAGATTTGATTCAGACGTTCAAATACTTGAAAGGTATTAACATAGAATAAAATCTGTTCCAGAGAAAGGAAAATGGTAAAACCAGAGGACATAATTTGAGGTTGAGGGGTGGTAGACTCAAGAGCAATTTAAGGAATTTTTTCTTTACAGAGAGGGTGGTGGATGCCTGGAATGCACTCCCGATAGAAGTGGGGGAGAGGAAAACGGTGACAGAGTTCAAAAAAGATTGGGATGAACACAGAGGATCTAGAATAACAAATAATAGTAAATATTAATGAACTAAGGCCAGTACTGGGCAGACTTGCATGGTCTGTGTCTGTATATGGCCTTTTGGTTGAGGATAGGCTGGGGAGAGTGAGCTTTGACGGAGACTTCAGTAGTTGGAACCTAAGTACCGGTTTGATCCTTGGATTCTTGCCCAGAAATAGCGGACCGGCGGTTGAAGAACACTGCTTTAGAGGGCAAAGTTAACTCCCCAGTACACATTCTCACTGGGGATATGATACATTGACACTGGTAGATGAAGGCTGTTTACCCAGTTGATCAAATGACAACTGCAACAGGCTTCAGTTAAAATTTCTGGGTCAGAATGCCTGGTCCCCAAATTAGTGAAGCACAGGTCAAGTTATGTGACTTGTGGTACAGGTCAATCACCGCAATGACCCTATTGCAAAAGAGAGAAGTTCCAGTGGGACAATGGGACAGGGGATCTAAAAACAGGACGGTCCCATTCAAAACGGGATGTATGGTCTCATTATACATGGCTCAAGTATATGCAGAGACAAATTACCATGCAGGACAGAGAGAAGTTTGGGTTGGCGCTGCAGAAGGAAAAAAAAAAAATCTCTTGGAGTATGAAATCCCAGGCACCAGGATGCCATTTCTAGGCGCCATGTAAGCAGGGTAATTGGACACAAGCACACTCTTTAAGCAGCAGTTGTCAATTAAGCTGCTATCTTTCGCTCTAGGTGTGTAAAAATGCACCAGAATAATGAAATGATGCAAATGTTTTCCAAAAGCAAATTATTATTTATTCCTTATCGGAAATGATTTATCATAAGGTTGGTTGTATCATGATAATTATTACAGAAGCCAAAAGCTGGCCTTGCTAGTAACAAATTCCAGCATTTTACCAGTTACACATCCATATATATCCTAAATGATGACATTCCTTCGCTACAATCTAACTGGTCCAAATTATTTGCTTCCATATAAGGCTTGCTTCTATACCTTCATATGGGCATGTCACAAAAGCATTCCTAAAAATTACATTCTTATACCTAAAAAGTTACATTCTCATATTAAGCTTACATGTTTTATAAAGAAGAAATACATAGACAGATATTGTAATGTACTCACGAAGACTAATGTGCACATACAGCTTTTAAATACCATCATCTCTGTGCTGAGAAATTCATGTCCCTTTGTCTAACTAAAACTAGAGGAGAGACAGAGGGATTAACCCCCCCTCCCATCAGAGTTTCACAGAGTAGAAAAAGTTGCTTAAGGTCAGAGGTTAAATCCCAGATGTAGTCCTCTCAGAATTTCTTCAGATTTCACATATATGAAATCAAAGTAAAATATATTCTTGTAAAATATACACTTGTTACCTATAGCTACATAAGTAAATTCCTATTGTGTAGTTTTAATGACTTACTGACTTACTAAAACTTAATTCTGGATTTATACATACAATGATACACATTGTATGTATTCAATTTGTCTTTCTCACTGCAAAATCAGGGCCCCTTGGAATGTAGGCAATCAGGTGAGAGGCCAACTCCTGTCTGCCTATAACTTCTCTGAGGAGCAGCCTAGTCCAGGCTGGACACACTTCAGAACAAATAAATCTTATAAGACTTAAGCTTTGCCATCTGGGGTAAATTTGCTATGGTGCTTATCAATCACACTAATGTCCCAATCTGCCTTCTTGTTCCTTCAAGCACATAGCACATGTGTGAAATCAATATGTTAGATTCCCATTTTTTGATTTTGCCTCTCTGATTATTATATTCTGGCTTATCCAATATTTTCTAGTTTCATATATTTATGTATAGCCACTAATACCACATTCTCACCTGCTCTTGGATTAGGCCCTATCAACAGGTTTTTCTAACTAGTGAATCCTGGTTCAATGTGAGAAAGTGTAATGGCTGAATTTTTTATTTCATGTTTGCTCATTTCACCAAAATCTACCTGTCCAGGTAAATAAGCTGTCCCTCCCCAGGCCTACTTAAGGCACAGAACAATCTCACCTGTCCCCCCCCCCAGGATTTGTCAAGCTTTGAATGTATGTACTGTATGTGTTGTCGGTAAGTGCTTTAAACAGGGCAGAACATACCTCAAGCCCCCTCTTGTGGCAGGCAGTCTAAACTGTAGCTAAAATAACAGTTTAGCTAGTTTGTTTCCTTTTGGTTAATCTGAAGAGCTACTATTAGATGGCAGATGCATTTTCTCTTATTCTTATCTGAAGAAAAAGCGTAAGAGAGATAGTGCTACAACTCCTCTCAAACTCTAACCCAAACCCTAATTACTAAACACCAACTAAGGCTTTTTTTTTCTTTAGTTTGTTTAAACTTTTCTATCTCATTCCAGTTTGTGGAAGACAACAGCGTAGTAATCGAATCTATGGAGGCGATAATGTCATGCCTGGAGAAGCTCCCTGGCATGTCACCTTATGTTTCCAAAAAAAACCCATATGTGGAGGATCCTTGATATCTAATATATATGTCCTGACAGCTGCACATTGCTTTGATGGGTAAGTGCCTCTCTTCCCCTTGTAGATATCTGGGTATAATCACTTAGCAAATGACTTAACTATAGTTTGAGAATGAGATTCAAAGCTTGAGATATGTCCTGTCATCCAACAATAGGAAAGTCATTATGTATACACAAGGCTCCCAATCTGACATGATTCCATTGATTATCATAGAATTTCACTATGCTGTGGAATCATGGCAAACTTCCTTTCTAGCATCCACTCAAAGCCGCGGTTACCATCCTACCTAAGATATATGCTGCTTGTGTGCTCAGGATAGCATGGCATTTCTTTGGCATTGTGCAGTGGGTTTACAAAGTGCTTTTCAATGAACAGTTGAAAACTGGAAGTCATGGAACTGCTGCACATGTAAACAATACCAGGTGAAGTCATATATGCACAATAGACTGAAGTCAGTGATCTCAGTTGAATTACTGCCAATAATCACTTGTTACTGAATGTCTTTTATAAATGTTTATCAGGGCAAATTAGCCTATGTCAAAACACATTTACTGTCTGATGCACTGTTCCTGATTAGTGCTATTGACATTTTGCCAGGAATGCGACCATGAAAGATCCTGCCTTATGGACGGCACACATGGGGTTCACTGAGCTAGATCAGAATCCTCAGCCACCAGCAATCAAAAGAGATTTGTCACAGATCATCATACATAAGAAGTACACCAACTTCATCAATGGCGATGATATGGCACTGCTGAAACTACTCGTGCCTGTCCAGTTCTCGAGAGCCATCCAGCCTATCTGTCTGCCTTACTCAGAACACCGCTTTCGCTTGAGGAGCCAATGCTGGGCTACCGGTTTGAAGAATGAGGAGGAGGGAGGTAATATAATAATTGTCACCAGATAAAGACCAAAATGGCCCTTCCAGTCTACCTAGGGTTACCAGATTTCCTCTATTAAAAAAGAGGACATTTGGTCCTGCCCCATTCTGCCCCAGCCCCTCTCTGAGATTGTCAACATCTGCGCATGTGCAGACACCCTACAGACTTTGGGGACTTTCAAAACCCAGACAAACTGCTGGGTTTTGGAAATCTCTCCTGGCACCCGGATAGTCCTCTATAAAGAGGACATGTTCGAGTTTTTATGGACATTTATCTATTTTATTTTCTATACTGTTCTCCCAGGGGAGCTCAGAATGGTTTTACATGAATTTATTCATGTACTCAAAGCATTTTTTCCTGTCTGTCCTGGTGGGCTCACAATCTATCTAATGTATCTGGGGCAATGGGATGATTAAGTGACTTGCCCAGAGTCACAAGGAGTAGCGTGAGTTTGAACCCACAACCTCAGGGTGCTGAGTCTGTAGCTTTAACCACTGTACCACACTCTCCCTCACATCTGGTAGCCCTAAGTTTACATTACATTAGGGATTTCTATTCCTCCATTACCTTGCGGTTCAAGGCGAATTACAAATGGATTGTCCGGAGATTAGAAGTATTTAGGGAGTAATTTGTACATTTCTTTGAGTTGCTAAGGATTATATCTGAGTTGACATGATATTGGAGGTACATATG
Source organism: Geotrypetes seraphini (assembly GCF_902459505.1). Lineage (NCBI taxonomy): Eukaryota > Metazoa > Chordata > Amphibia > Gymnophiona > Dermophiidae > Geotrypetes > Geotrypetes seraphini. The sequence goes on along the minus strand of NC_047088.1, from coordinate 102,415,773 downwards.
TAGTAGTTGCAGGTAATGCTTTGGACATTCCTGATTGTGTTAGTTCGGTTTTATGTGTTTTTTGAATAGAAGGGTTTTTATTTCTTTCTTGAAGGTTTTGTAGTCTGTGGTCGTGGTCAATAGGCTGTAGAGTTGTGGGTCAAGTGTTGCAGCTCGAGTGGCTAGGAGGTTGTCGTACAGTTTTTTTCTTTTGATGTTTTTGGTTGGAGGGTGTGTGAATGGTGCATGGGTTCTCCTATGTCTGGTTGAGGTGGATTGAACTAGTCGATTGTTCCAATAGGCTGGGCTGTCTCCGTTTATTGCTTTAAATAGTAGGAAGTAAAATTTGAAGTGTATTCTCGCTTGTATTGGGAGCCAATGTGAGTCGTAGTATGCCTCTGTGATGTGGTTGAATTTCTTCAATGAGTAGATCAGTCTTAGGACTCTGTTTTGTATTGTTTGTAGTTGTTTTATTATGGTTGCTGTACATGGGAGATATAGTATGTTGCAGTAGTCTATTAGACCTAGGATTAGGGATTGTACCAAGAGTTGGAATTGTTTTCTGTTGAAGAATTTTCTGACTTGCCTCAAGTTTCTCATGACTGCGAATGATTTTTTTTATTGTTTTGTTGATTTGTGGCTGCATTGTACAGCCTCTGTCTATTAGCATTCCCAGGAGTTTTAAAGTGGGTTGGAAGTGGTATGTTGTAGAGTTTATGACGAGGCTTGTTACGGTTGGGATTTTGTTATTTTCGAGTAGGATGAAGTTTGTTTTGTCCAGATTTAGTTTTAGTTTGTGGTCTTTCATCCATGCTGCTATTGTATTAAGTGTTCTGTGTATCGTGTCTGTCCATGTATCGTGTTTACCTGATTTAGATTCTTCCACTTTGAGTAGCAGAGCATTTAAATGTTTACATATAATCCAACACTAGCTTCTTTCCAATACCAATGCCTTTTTGACATAATTCTCTACTTTTCCTCCTACTGCCCTCCTCTATCTCTCTCAAGCATGCCCAAAATCTGTTGAAAGGGCTGGCCTTCACTGGTAGGCCATTTCAGGCCTTGCAATTTTTAGCTTTATATTTTAAAAGACTAGAGTTTAATCCACTTCCCAGGTTTCTTTTATTGTCTTATTTCAAAGTTTTTCAATAGTCCCCCACAGCCACCAAAATTAGTGAGGCTGTTACATAAGAACATAAGAAGTGCTATCTCCGGAACAGACCCTAGGTCCATCAAGTTTGGTGATCTGCACACGTGGAGGCCCCGCCAGGTGTACCCTGGCATAGTTTTAGTCCCCATATCACTCTAAGCTTCTCATAAGGAGAAGTGCATCTAGCTTACCCTTACCCATGTCACTTTATGCCTCTCATAAGGAGATGTACATCTAACTTACCCTTAAATCCTAGAACGGTGGATTCTGCAATTACCTCTTCTGGGAGAGCATTCCAGGTGTCCACCACTCGTTGCATGAAGCAGAACTTCCTGATATTTGTCCTGAACTTGTCCCTAGAGAATGACACGGTGGCGGTTACCCGCAGCTAGCCGCGTTTAGCCGCGGGTAACCCGCCAAAACGGTGACCAAAAAAAATGGTCACCGCAAGTTCAAGGACAAGGCCATTCACCGCCCCGTGGAGCGGTGAATGGTAGCATGGGGCGGTGAACAATCTTGAACGCGCGGTGACCAAGCGTTCGAACCGGCAGCCCACTCTCACCCGCCTTCCGTCCATGTATCTCCCTCCCTCCTTTTCCCTTACCTTTTCTTCTTAAAATGGCGATTCTATAAGGCTAGGAGCTGTATTACAGCCGGAGCCTTGAAGTTGCGTTGCGTTGACTGCTGGTAAAAGTCTCCTCTGACGCAACTTCCTGTTTCCGGTTGCATCAGAGGAAACTTCTAGCAGGCAACCCGACGCGACTTCAAGACTCCAGCTGTAATACAGCTCGTAGCCTTATAGAAATCGCCATTTTAAGAAGAAAAGGTAAGGGAAAAGGAGGGAAATGCACGGCTGGCGGCGGGAGGGAGCTGCTGGACTGCATGAAGGGTGCTGGGGGTGGGGGGATGGAGAGGAGAAGACGCTGAAGACGGGGATGGGGCCGGGGCGGTGAAAGAGACAGCGGGGCTGTGAAGGGGATGGCAGAGACGGGGACGGGGCGGTGAAAGGGACAGCAGGGACGGAACGGTGCAGAGGATGGTGGTCTATGGATGGGGCGGTGATGGGGGACAGAATTTTTCCCCGTGTCATTCTCTACTTGTCCCCCCTTAGCTTCAGTCCATGTCCTCTTGTCCGTGTCACATTGGACATTATAAATAATGTTTTTTCCTTCTCTATTTTGTCGATTCCTTTCAGTATTTTAAAAGTTTCCTTCATATCCCCTCGCAGTCTCCTCTTCTCAAGGGAGAACAATCGCAGTCTCTTAAGTTGTTCCTCGTATTCCAAGTTCTCCATGCCCTTTATTAGCTTTGTTGCTCATCTCTGCATCCTTTTGAGCATTTTTATATCCTTCTTGAGGTATGGAGACCAATGTTGGACGCAATATTCCAAGTGTGGTCTGACCATCGCTCTATAAAGCGGCATTATTACTTTCTCCGATCTACTCGTGATTCCCGTCTTTATCATGCCTAGCATTCTATTTGCATTCTTTGCTGCTGTTGCGCATTGCGCCGACGACTTCAGAGTCCTATCGATTAATACGCCCAGGTCCTTTTCCTGTTCATTTTTTTCCAAATTTGCACCTGACATACTATACTTGTGTTCCTTATTTTTTCTGCCTAAGTGCATAACTTTGCATTTTTCCACATTAAACTTCATATGCCATTTATCTGCCCAATTCTCCAATCGACTCAAGTCACTCTGGAGTTCCTCACTTTCCTTCTGCGATTTGATGGCCTGGCATAGCTTTGTGTCATCTGCAAACTTGATGATCTCACTGGATGTTCCATCCTCTAGGTCGTTGATGAAAATATTAAATAAGATGGGCCCAAGTACCGAGCCCTGGGGCACTCTGCTAGTCACATTCTCTCAGTCTGAGAACTTCCCATTTATGCCCACTCTCTGCCTTCTGTTCTCCAGCCATTTGCCTATCCATCTTAGTATATCTCCTTCTATTCCATGGCCTTGCAGTTTCCTGAGGAGTCTTACATGTGGAACCTTGTTGAACGCTTTCTGAAAATCCAAGTATATAATATCCACCATTATCAATTTGTCTGTTCACTGTCTCAAAAAATTGAAGTAGGTTCGTCAAACATGACTTCCCTTTCCTGAATCCATGTTGGCTGGCTCTCATCAGGTCGTGTGTGTCTAAATGCCGGGTTATGTTATCCTTGATCAGCGCCTCAACCATCTTCCCAAGGACCGACGTGAGACTCACAGGTCTATAGTTGCCCGGTACTCCTCTTGATCATTTTTTAAATATTGGCGTGACATTCGCCATCTTCCAGTCATCCGGTATCTGTCTTGTTTTGATTGACAGGTTGGCAAGATTTTGCAATAGTGCTCCGATTTCCACTTTTAGCTCTTTCAATACTTTCAGATGAATTCCGTCCAGTCCAGGAGATTTGTCACTTTTGAGTTTGTCAATTTGGCGGTAAATCTGGTCCAAATCCACTTCTACTGTGGTAAGGCTGTCCTCTGTTACTCCTTTGAACACTTTCACTGCTTCTGAATTGTTGCAGTGTCTTCCTTTGTAAAGACAGATGCAAAGAAGGAATTTAGTCTGTCTGCGATTTGTTTGTCTTCCTTGATGTACCCTTTCCTTCCCTGGTCATCTAGCGGTCCTACTGCCTCCTTTTTGGGTTTTCTCCCTTTCACGTACCTGAAGAAGGGCTTGAAGATTTTGGCCTCCTGTGCTATTTTCTCCTCATAGCCCTTTTTGGCATCCCTCACCGCCCTGTTACACTTCTTCTGATCATCCTTGTGTTTGTTCCAAGTTTCGGTTGTTTTCGTGCGTTTCCATGCTTTAAAGGAGTCCTTCTTTTCTTTTATGGTTTCCTTCACCTCTTTAGTAAGCCACGCCGGTTCTTTTTTGCCTTTGGTTTTCTTTGCTTTGAACATCCGCGGAATGTAGAGGCTTTGTGCTTCCGTGATAGTATTTTTCAGAAGGGACCATGCCTGTTCTACCGTTTTGACTTTGCCCATTTTTTTTCTTGATCCGTTGTTTCACCATGGCTCCCATGCTATCGTATCCCTTTTAAAGTTTATGTCAAATCATTTTTATTATTTCAAGAAGAATACCAATACAACACAGCACCAAAACAGCATACAAGAACATCCACAAAAAATCCCCCCTCCCTTCCCACCACCCTCCCATCCAGGGAACAGTCACTCAACCCAGTCCAAACAAGGAGTGATGTGCATCAATTCAGCAGTCTACTTCTGGCACGTGGACTCAATGTCGCTGCAAACGGTAACCAACACTGGAGAAACAAAATGCCTCGTTTAAAGTTTAAATTGGGAAGAGCTTGACGTTCAAACCCAGCTCTCTGTATCATCAGCGACCGCCAATGTATCAGGGTAGGAGTCTGGGATGATAGCCAGCATTGTAATATAGACTTAATGCCCATAAGTATCGATTTTTGTACAAATGTCGTGCTTACCCTTTTCACCAGGAACAAGGATAATTTCAAAGAAAAGAGAAAGGTATCAACGGGCCTCCAGGAACAGTTCCACATCAAGGCAATCTGATTGCCCAGCCTTCACCAATAAGCCTTTATGCCAGGACAGGACCAAAACATATGGCCCAAAGTAGCTCGGGGTGCCCCACAGCGAGGGCAACAGTTCGAAGAGCAGAGGTGCGCCCGATACGCTCGGACCGGTGCAAAGAAGGCCCGCAACACAAACTTGTAGAACCTTTCCGATTCTACTGCAGATTTCAGTACTCTAGGGCCCAGTTTCAAACTACGTTTTATAACCTCCGCTGATATCGGGACCTGCATATCTTCAGTCCACCGAGCTGCCACCGCTGAATAGTCCAAGTCTCCTGCCAATTCTTGCAGAAACCGATGATGAAACCGGAGAGGAGTGATAACCTGGGCAGTCAAACAATGAGAGTCCGATAGTTTCTCCTGTATCCTGTCCAACAAGGCAGTACGAGGCAGTGAAAGGATATAATGTTGTAATTGTCTATAAGAATACCAGTTGTGGAGTCCAAAATGAAAGGACTCCCACAGTTGTTGAAACTCTTGAAGCTTGCCATCAGGCTGTAACACCTGGGACAAATACAATAATCCTTTAGAAGTCCAGTGTAAAAAGGACCCCCGGCCCATCCCAGGGAGAAAATCACCGTTACCCCGTATAGGCAGGCACGGAATCACATACGGGCTAAGCTGTAACAATTTACAAAGACATTTCCAAGTTTTTCTGGCTGGAAACAAAAATATATCTCCAAAAGAAGGAGAACGCTCTGGCAATCGTTGAACATGGAGTAAATAGCTATAATGATAGGGAAAGAACGCCATACATTACACAGTTTTCGCAGAGAAATAAGTTGTCATACAAAACCAGTCATTCAGATGTCTAAATTGGCAAACCAAATTGAATCGGCTCACATGTAATAACCCCATACCCCCTGGTTGCTAGGCAAAAACAATGTGGCCAAGGGAAGACGAGATTGCTTACCTCCCCACAAATAAGTAAGTAAAGACCTCTGCATTAAGAATAGATGACCCCAGCGCAACAGCAAGGGCAACATTTGCAGTACATAAACCCATTGGGGAATCACCAGCATATTATAAAGCACAATTTTACCCAAAAGTGTAAGGGGGTAGGCTTGCCACACCCTCAATCAAGCCCCTTTTAAAGTTTAAAGACGTGGTTGAGGTTTTAGTACCTTTCCCCTTCCCGACATCGAGTTTGAAGTTGATCATGTTGTGATCGCTCGTCCCCAGCGGGACCGTGACTTCTACTTCCTTTGCAGGCCCCGTAATGCTGTTTAGGACCAAGTCCAAGGTGACGTTTCCTCTTGTCGGCTCTCCCACCAATTGTTTCAGGAAACCTGGGAAAACTTGGATATGTCTTCTTTCAGAGGACTGTCCGGGCTCCTGAATGGACTTTCCAAAACCCGGCATTTGTCTGGATTTTGGAAAGCCCCGACGAGCTCTGGCCATACCTGGAGGGCCTCTGAGCATGTGTGAATGGGATCACACACATCCACACATGCTCAGGGCCCTCCAGACGCGACTGGAGCTCGTCCAGAAAAAGAGAGGAGGCTTTCTGGGGGCCGGATGCGGAAATGGGTGGGGCTTGGAAGGAATGGAGTGATGCTGGATTCAGAACAGGGCAGGGTTATGTGTCTGGGGTTTCCTGGAGAAACATATGGTAACCCTAGGTTTACCAATGACCTTCTATATAGTTTACACCAATGTTCTGATGCACCAGTTATAACCACTGATATGTGCAGGCAGCCTAAATATTGCTTTGGGAGCCTGAGGCAGTCATACCATTATTTTCAGGTTGTAACAGTTGCTTCATGTAGGTTGTAACCCTGCCGTTTAAGGTAACATGTCACAGATCCAATGCACAAAAGATATCCTGCAATGCCCCTCACTTCTTAACCTTTCTATCTCCTCATATGGGATAACATATGTTAATCTCATCATAGGCAGTGGAACACTTTTTTGTTTGGAGGAGCCCAAAAGCTCTACCCTAGACCCTGCCCCAGACCTGCCCAAGATCCGCCTCAGATCCCACCTCTATAATAATAGTACTAATTGAAAATGCCATTTCTTCATTTCATTTTTCATACACATACACACAATATAATCTTATTAATAGTACATAATGGTAACCACAAAATTAAACTACACAAAGCATACTCTTTTCCCCCTCCCCACCTCTGCACAGCATTTCTCCTTCTCTCCTACACCCCCATATGCATCGTCTCCCTCTCTCTCACTGTCCACCATCTCTCTCTCATGCTCTCCCTTACTGCACAGGGAGTGGGGAGAGAGAGATCCAGGGCGCATCTCTACAATTCCCTCTACTGACACATCCAACATTTCTCCCTCTCTTAAACCCCAGACTGTGTGCAGCATCTTTCACCCCTGCCCAGTGCCCACCAGCCCTATAACCAACATTTCTCCTTCTACCACCTCTCTCCAGCACCATGCACATCTCTTCCTCCATTCCCTCCACCACCATACCCAACATTCCTCCCTCTTGCATCCCTTTCCATCTGTCCCACTGTTCCCTCTCCACCACCACATCCAACATTTCTCCCTCTCATCTCTCATCTTTCATCTCTCTCTACCTCAATCCTCTCCCACCACCATGTCCAACAATTCTCTCCCATCCTATGCTCAACTATCTTTCTTCATTTTCCCATGTACAACCTCTGACCTGAACCCCTTAAAATAGAATCCGCGTCCATGGACATCGTCAAAAATGCTTCCTTTGAAGTGAACCCTACCCCATTGTACTTTCCCCCTCTCCCTTTATCCTCCCTTTATTTTTATTTTCTATCTCAATGTATTTATTTACTTTCCACGTCCCTCCATCAGTATGTCCATTTGTTACGTTTTCCTCTCATATTATTATTTTCTTTTTTTAGCATACTTGTATTTGATACATTTTAATTTTACATTTTTTTAGCTAGTTTTCCATTGTAAACCGTTTAGGTACCTGTTGATAAACGGTATATCAAAGAATAATGAAACTTTCCCTCTGATTCACACCCATACTCAACAATTATCCTTTCTATTCCCTCCCTCACCTGAGCATCGGCACAGTTTACAAGAAATTAGAAAAGAGAACAGATATAATATGAACATAAGAACATAAGAAATGCCTCTGCTGGGTCAGACCCGAGGTCCATCGTGCCCAGCAGTCCGCTCACGCGGTGGTCCAACAGGTCCAGGACCTGTGCAGTAATCTTCTATCTATACCCCTCTATCCCCATTTCCAGTAGGAATTTGTCCAATCCTTTCTTGAACCCCAGTACTGTACTCTGCCCTATTACGTCCTCTGGAAGCGCATTCCAGGTGTCCACCACACGTTGGGTAAAGAAGAACTTCCTAGCATTTGTTTTCAGATGCTTTCAAAATGGTTAGAAAGAGCCCAGATCGCGCAGTTGAATAGGAAAATTATTCCACAACTCAGTAATTTTGAAAAGTAGAGACTTCCCTAATTTGTCAATGTAGGTAACACCTTTCGACATAGGAAAGGACAATTTAAATTTTTGAGTAGATCTGGTAATGTCAGATCTTAAAGAAATCCAAGACAGGGGAATTATAGGAGGAAGGATGCCATGCAAGATCTTAAATGTTAAGCAGGCACATTTTAAATAAACCCTGGAAATTATTGGAAGCCAATGAAGTTTTTGCAGAAGTGGAAAGACGTGATCAAATTTACTTTTTGCAAAGATCAGCCTAGCCGCAGTATTCTGGATCAGTTGAAGTCTTTGAAAGTTTTTCTTGGTCAAGCTTAAATAGACCGAGTTACAATAATCCAGCCCTGAAAAGATGATTGATTGAACAAGGACAGCAAAATGTTGATGGAAACAGGATCTCACTTTCCTCAACAATATGGAGACTAAAAAAACATTTTTTTTTAAACCAAAGAATAAAGATGGTGTTGAATGAAAGTGTTGAATCTATAATGACAGACAAAACTTTACTTGAGAATTCAATTTTCAGTGAAGATCCTGAAGGCAACAGAATGAACGAAGGTAACTGCTCTAATTTTGGGCCAAGCCAAAGTAACTTTGTTTTGGACTCGTTCAGTTTCATTTGTACAGTAAAGGCCCAAGACTGAAGTTTCGTTATACATTCATTATATTTCAAACGAGGCTACTGAGATTCAGTTCTATCTCAAGGACAACAAAGATGTTGTCTGCATACATAAATAGTGTTTTGCAGGGGGATAAACGGAAAAGCTTCAAAGTAGTAATGTAAATGTTGAAAAGAATAGACGATAAAGGTGATCCCTGTGGGACTCTACATAAAGGCTTCCAAGAGGATGACATGGTGCCAGTATATGAATGAGATTGTAAGAATTTTGAAAACCAGTCTAAGACTGTGGAATTAATACCTATCTCAGAAAGTTGGCAAACCCCAGTGAATTTTGAAAAACCGCGAATATGGTTTTTATAGGCTGGATAGGCAGAAAAAGGCAGCTAGGGTGCTGAGGCAGGAGATAGCAGATGGGGTGCCGGTGGGTGCAAAATCACTCGCAATATGCTCCTAATTGGTGTAGCCTGAATTAAGTACAGGAAAAGGCAGTCGGAGAATACCGCGAATTAGTGAGTCCACGATTCGCGAACTATGAATTCACAAGGGAACACTGTACATGGAACAAATTCCAGAGGATGTAGTAACAGTAATTAGTATTGGCTGCTCTAACCACTACATTTATAGTGAAAAAGATGGGGTGCCGACATCAGTGGCTTAGGAACATTGCTGCTGCTTGCCATGCTTGGTAAAAGGGAGTTCTGGCAACCTTCAGAGAGTCTTCAGCTGACAGAGCTTGGGGGATCGGAACAGAGAAAACTTTGTGCCCACCCATTTTGGACTCAGGTCTGCCCAAAATTGATTGTCTGGCTACACCATAGGTCTCATCTTGTATTGCTCTCTCGAGAGAGCTTCCTTCTTGCTTTTATAAGGTGTAATATGCAAAGGCAAGATATCAAGATGAACTTAGAAAGCAATTTTTATCAGGCTAGTGAAAGACACAGGGCATCATCAGCCTCATTAAAAAGAATGGTGCAGGAGTTGGAGAGAGCGGGTCACAGGCACCCTCCTTGGCCAGCCAGCCAAAGTTACCGGCATCCTGAAGGGGTCTTTCTATGGCCCTATTTAAAACCTGCCAGCTGCGGTACTTGGCCTGCGGCCGCGAGTCTGAAGGGGTGTGGCTCAAGGGGCATGACATGCCCCTTTTGAGCTCCTTCGGAGTCCTGAGGAGCAGGGAGCAGGGGATCATCGATGATTGTCAACATGGGGAAAAGAAAGGCAAAGATAGTTCCATCTGCCTTGGGCGTTGGACCCATGGATCGTTATCTCCAGCCTTGACTGTAGGGCTAGACTCTGCCTCTAAAGTTGAGGCTGTAATCTCGCCCTTAGATCTATCTGATTTGGAATCAAAAATGTCTTCTTCTAAATCTGAATTGGAAACTGTCAGCACCTGGACTAATACTGGTCCAGATACACTCAGAGTTTAATTCTTATTTACCATCTTAAGATAAGCCTATCATCTTGCAAGATGTCTGGTTAGTTGTTAATCGAATTGAAACCTCACAACAAAGTACTGTTGCTAAGAAGTGTCAATTCTCTTCCGATACAACTATGAAAGTAAATGAACATGAAGAACAATTAGTAACGATGGGGAAAAAATTGGATAAAATAGAGTCATCTGTTAGTACTTTGCAAAAAACAATGATATCCAATATAAAAGATAGTACATTAATGCATGTTCAATTAGAAAAAATGGAGAATTTTATGAGATCAAAAAATCTTAGGCTTTTGAATTTTCCTATTAACCATTATCTGACCCCCTTGGAACTCCTGAGGATGTATTTGAGGGATGTTTTATTAATATGCCCAAGTGGAGTTATTTTTGCCAGATAATCTTTATTACATCCCCAGGAGTTCCAAGGTAATCGTTGTAGAAGGAGAGATTGAGCAATTAGTAACTCCAGATAGTCTTGAAATTTCCCAATTCTTGGAGTCTTCAAAGGATATAATACCTAAATGGGCCACTTTGTTGGTAATTTGTAAGACGGAATTGGAGAAACAAAATATTTTAAAACTTTATTTTGGAAAAAAGCAGGCTTTGTTTTGTGGCCAACAGATAAGAATATTTCCTGATGTTGCTAGGCAGATGCAATTTCGGAGGAAACAGTTCCTAAACCTTAAGCCTCAGGCTTTGGCAATAGGAGCGGGTTTCTTCCTTAAATTTCCATGTAAATGCTTGATTTCTTATGAAAATGATAAATACATTTTTGTAGATCCAACTCAGTTGGAGAATTTTTTAAAAGACAAATTATTTACCTGAGAAAATTTCAATAACGGTACCTAAATTAAACTAAAACTTAGCTTTATATACCGGGTCTTCAGCCAGGAGCTTGACTCGATTAACAGTAACTAAAAAAATACTTAAAAAAGTAACAATCAGAAAATATTAATATGACTAGTTTCCAAAGTGTTTGGCAAATAAAATAGTTTTTAAAGATTTACGATAAAGTTGAAAAGGACCAGGACCCCATAGTTGAGAAAATTTGAAAACCAAGGAATGACTGAAATTCTTGGCTCCTTTGATTCCTTTCACTGAAGGAAGGGAGAGTTTGAATTGTTGGGTGCTTCTTGCATAGGAGAATCTATAAGCATTCCATAATAAAGGGACAAGAGGGCTGAAGATACCATATAAAATTTTAAAAGTAATACATGCACATTTAAAGTGAATCCTGAGATAGACCGGAAGCCAATGAAGGTTTAAAAGCAAAGGAGACACATGGTCAAATTTACTTTTTCAAAAAATTAATTTTGCAGCGGTGTTTTGTATCAGTTGGAGTCTTTAAAGGCAGGTCTTTGTTATGCCGAGATAGATAGCATTACAGTAATCTAGCCAGGATAATATGATAGATTGGACCAGAACAGAGAAGTGTTGTTGGTGGAAAAGGTTTCTGATCTTTCTCAACATTTGAAGGCTAAAAAAGCATTTCTTGATAAGAGAGTTTATTTGATCCTTAAAGGTAAGAGAAGAGTCTATGAGAACTTACAATATCTTGGAAGAGAACTGGATCTGCAGGGAGACCCCACCGGACTCCAAAGTTACAGTTGGAAGAAGACTGTCCAATTTTGGGCCTAGTGTAACCAGGGTTAAAAATTTAAAAGTTACCTGAGTGAGAAAAACAGGGTTTAAAAAAATAATAATAAATTTAAAGTGTATTTAAAGCAAAGAAAATCTGGAATGTAAGACCTGTGGGGTTTTCCCTATTTTGAGAAGTTTGGTTTGTATATTTTCTGTATTGGTGCAGTTTTGGTATTCTGTTGCTGATTTCCTGCACAGGTTTGCTGTCCTAGTGTAGAGATCATCATCAGCTATTTGAACATTCTAACTGTCAGATTTGACAGTTGGGAGGGTATCTTGGAACTGTATGGAGGTGTTTTGACTTTGTGAAGCTTTTATTAAGGTAACTATTGCTGGTTTTTATTCTTAAGGAAGAAATTTGATGTTGATTTAAGATTGATAGAAGTTTTTTAGTGGTTGAAGTTAAATTTGGTTGTTGGAAGTACTTGTAAGATTTTCATGATCCAAAGTTAAAGGTTTTGCTTGATGGTTTGGTTGATTAAGAATTTTGTCATTCGATTTCTGGAGAAGTTTTTTTGAAATGTCATGTGTGATTTCTGTGTCAGCTACAGGTGAAAAGATGTCTGCCTGAAGTAAAGTTTTGGGATTTGCCTGAGAATTTATTTATTCTGTATCAGCTGCTGGTGAACGGATTTTTGGCTGAAGTAAAGTTTTGGAATTTGCCTGAGAATTTATTTATTCTGTGTCAGCTGCTGATAAAAGGAATTTTTGGCTGAAGTGAAGTTTTCGGATTTGTCTGAGAATTTATTCATTCTGTATCAGCTGCTGGTGAATGGATTTCTGGCTGAAAAACATACATGATTTTTCTGAGAGTTTTTCCATTCTGTGTAAATAGTGATTACGGATGTGCTGTTTCATATAAATTTTGATAATAGAGATATCCATTTGATGACAGGATTTCTGCTGACTTGAGTAAGAGCGTTATGTATATATGAATTGTTTATTTAAGGTGGAGAACCCTGAGGGACCCCGCAAGTGGGCCGCCAGGATTTTGAGATGTCACCTTTAACGTTAACTGAATAGGAACCTGTGGTTGATGAAAATAAGTGACATTTAAAATGAGAGCCAATAGTAGCCTGTGACACTCTAATGATTTGTTTCCTTTTCTTTTGTTGAGTTAAATGCATCAGATAGCCCTAATGATGTGGACTAGATCAGTAACTATTTTTTATGTATTTTCTAAGGTTAAAATTTCCTATTATGATGTACTGTACCTGAAAATTTTGTTATGTATATGACAAAACTAAAATAAATAATGAAAAAAACAGAAAAGAATTCCATGCCCATCTTGATATGTTGCCTGTGCATATTAGACCTAGTGAATCCCTTGTGAACAACTGATAGGGGCTCATGAATGAACCCCACCCTCTTTCAATAAGTGTTGTTTAAATGAACCTCATTTCCATAGTAAAGTTGAAATCACCCAGATAAATGCATTATCTTGTTTCTGCATGAAAATTGTTATAGGATGGCGGCGGGTCAGTTGCTGCTATGAGCATCCCATCCTTACCCGACCGTTTTTTCTTCTATAGAACTGCTTGACGAGTTCAGCGTTCTATACTTCTGTTTCTATTATGCCCCATATGAAAAGGAAGGCTTCTGTCCGGGCAAATCTCTTCACGCCTGGACAGCTGAAGATGGACCGCTTCACAACAAGCACCCCATCGGCAATCAGAGTGGAGCAGCTTGCTTTGGTTTCGGAGGAAGGAGTCTCCGAAACTTTTGGGCCCGAGATATCTTTGTCTCCTCCGTTCATCCTGCCTCCACCACGCCCAGTGTCAGAATTCAGTGATGCCATGGTGTCTCCAGCCCCGGAAGGGTTGTTGTAGACACGTGCAGAGAGAGCCGAGCTGATGCCTGTCGCCAAAGGTTGAGTCACCCAGGGAGTGGGAGAGAGGAGTCCTTCCGCTGTGGTTACCCTGGACAGCATCTGGTGTATGGTACAAAGGCTGGAAGCTGCTGTAATCAAATCATTTGCTGAGTTTTCAACGGTTGTGAGTAAAATTGACGATTTAACAAAATCTGTAGAACTTATAAAAAAAGAAACAACTGATAAATTTGACTTGATTAACAAAGAAGTATCCTCTCTTCAATAATTACCTTGGAACATGGCTAAGGACAAAATTTTTACTGAAAGAAAAATTGAACAGATTGAGAATTTTAACAGAAGGTTAAATCTTCAGTTCCTCAATTTTCCTAAAGCAACAGGGCTGACACCACGTGACATGTTTAAAACATATTTGTCTGAAATTTTAACATTACCATCTGAAGCCATGATGACCATAAATCGTATTTATTATCTTCCTGAAAAAAAGAAGTTGAAAAAAACCCCTGAAGCTGAAAATAGACAAATTGTTGCTGTTTTTGCTGGAAAAATCTTTAGAAATTCAGTCTCGCCTTACTCTTCTTGTCTCATTTGTATTTGAATAAGACCTAAACTCTGTAATGCAAATGTTTTTTTTCGGATTTCTCAGGCTCTATTTTATGGGCAAAGAATATGGGTCTTTCCTGATGTGACTAAATCCACCCAAGAACACAGGGAATTATTCCTGAATATGACACAAGAAGTTAAAGCATTGGGGGGCTACTTTTTTGCTAAGTTACCCATGTATATGTTTAGTTAAATATGTTGGTACAAAATATGTCTTCTTTATTCCTGAGCAACTTAAGGCCTTTTTGGATACTAAGAAGCTGGCCCAGGAAATTCAGGGATAATTCAAAGTAAAATAGATGGTGTTGTATTCCATTAAGCTTATTCCTTAATGTCATATACTTATTATTGACAATCTCCTTATCATTTTGTATTCCCCCTAGTGCTTTGTTTTGTGGTCTTAGGAAGAGAAATAATTTGCTTGTATATTGGGATATTGTTAATTCCCTTTGCTTTTTTTGTTTAAATGCCTTATTCTCTATATGTCAAGAACAAGTGGATACTTGTAAAATTTATTGATAAAACAAATAAATAAATAATAAAAAAAGAAAGTTGTTATAAATCAGTGCAGCAAAGACCCAAGGCCTGATGGTTTCCTTGTCCTATGTTTACAGCTTCCCCTTCCTCTTCCTCTCGCTTCCTGCAAAAGGTTGATCTAACACTCATTGGAAGGAAAACTTGCAACTGCATTTACAATTCATATGAGCAGGCTGAGCTGGCTTCTCCTGCACAATGGGGCGTCATTTGTGGAAACAACATGGATGGAACTAAAGGGCCCTGCTGGGTGAGTACAAGAATCCAACGTTGTCTTTCTCAGTTCATTCTATAGTCATCTTAAGGACCATTCACATGGTTTTTGTCTGGTGCTCTAACCACTGGGCATACTATAATTAATATGAATTATGTTGATTATTTTTAGGTGTTTAGCAGAGCTTTGCTGTCATCTGTCAATACCACAATAATCACAAAATGCGAGTTATCATAAGATCCCTAGCCATACCATAGGAGCCAGTTCAGTGGGTGCCAATATTAAGCAAGGTCCTTCATTGTACACTGGGAGTAGTAATTTGTGTTGTGCTTGGCATTCATAATCATTTTGAAATATCAGTGCCTGAGCTTAGTCCCTTCTATATTGCAGAGAAACTTGGTGTGTTTCAGTATTCCCAAGAGTAATGTGCCTACTGCACATGGAAATACAGCAGTAGTGGGACATATAGAGATTGCAGGAAGTAAGAGGAAGTGGTAGTCTGGGAGAAAGAAAACCAAGAGCAGGCATGTGCCATAGTTCTGAAGAAAAGGAGAACAGAAGCAACAGAGAATTGGCAGTCAGCTCTCAGCCATTCTAACAGAGAAGTACAAAATAAGTTTTTGTACTTGGTAGAAAGAACCTAAAATTACCTATTTCAGAGGAGAAAAGCTGCCTGAGCCTAGAAGAGATCAGGAAAGATCCGAAGAGACTGGAATCTTTAGGATACAATTTTTTGGGAGAGCCTTTGCTACAGATACATTGTGCTCTGCTGACTCTAATTTTTAAATCAAGAGAATCTTTCAGGAACAACATTTGTGTTAGTTGCTGTGAGTTATGAGCAGTTGATTGCAAAAATATATATAAGGTTCTAGGGGCTGATACTCAAAGAAGGTAAAGGGGCAATTTTATTAAATAAAATCATCTACATGTGTATTGGATGGGTAAATATTAAAAAAATTAGCATATATGCATTTATAGTAACAGGGCCTGATATTCAGTGCTATTTAGCTGGCTACCATCAGTATTCAACAGAAAATAGGCTGCTATCTCTCACTGAACATCTGGCTTAGTGGATTGACCAATGACTGGCTATGTCGTGTGAGATAGTCGGTCACCACCAATATTCAGTGGCTCTTTAGCTAAGTTTGACGGCCAGATAGAGCCACCTAAAAAGGTGGTCTATCTTTGGCCAATAAGATTTAGCCAGCAAGTCACTATTTCTTGGCTGGTCAAAAATAGACCAGAAATTCAATGCCGATTAGTGGACAGGGCGGATTCCAGTATCGTTGTGAACCACAGGAGATTGCAGGCTATCCTCCACAGTCTGAATATCAGGGGGATAGTAAATGATGGTAGATAAAGACCTGCATGGTTCATCCACTCTGCCCACCAAAGCAACCAGAGCTGTACCCACCACACTGTGCAGTTTACACATTACAATCCTTCTTGATTAAATGTTAGTATCATAAACAAGGCATTCAGCAACTTGCCACCATGCCAAACCACATATAGGCAGAAAATATCATGCAATCTTATAGCTAGTATCACAATACCTTTTTTATTTTTATTTTAGGTATTTATATACCACCTATCAAAGTTATATAAGTGGTTTACAATCAGGTACTCAGGCATTTTCCCTATCTGTCCTGGTAGGCTCACAGTCTATCTAATGTACCTGGGGCAATGGAGGATTGAATGATTTGCCCAGGGTCACAAACAGCAATGCGGGATTTGAACCCACCACCTCAGAGTGCTGAGGCTGTAGCTCTAACTACACCATCAATATGCATTTAGAAAATATCATAGTACAGAAACCCTGTTGGTGTCCATGCTTGACGAACTGAGAGTGGGTTTGGATGAGGAAAAACAATTCTTGGTTGTGTTTCTTGACATCTCGGCAGCATTTGACACTGTGGACCATGTGATATTGTTGAAAAGACTGATGGAATGTGGGATTTGTGGGTTGGTCCTGGCTTGGTTCGAATCTTTTTTGAGTGGGAGAAAGCAGGAAGTTCTGATGGGAGGTAAGCTGTCGAGTTGTAAGGAGGTGAAATAGGGGTGCCTTTATTTAATTTGTATCTTGTACTGCTATGTAGATTGCTTGCAGATCTTGGTGTATCCTACCAACTGTACGCTGATAGCATCCAATTTTTTCCCCCAATTGATGGGGATTTTGATGGGGCTTTGTCATGCCTACAGTCAATAGGTTGAAATTGAGCATTCAGAAGACGAAGGGGTTGTGTGTCAAGAGATCTTATGACCCTGTTGTCCTGGCGGCAATTGAGTTGTTGGAGGGGGGAGAGTGTTGGTGAGCGGGAAGTGAAGTATCTTGGTGTGTTTGTGGACTCAGGACTTACCCTGAGAGGGCAGGTGTTAGCAGTAGTTCTGAAGATGTATTTTCATCTTTGATTAGCGAAAGGACTTAGGCCTTATCTGGCTCCTTGGTTTAGGATGGTGCTGCAGACGATATTATTATCTGCTTTTGATTATTGTAGTCTGGTGTTCCTGGGAGTGCCAGGGTCAGGTTTATGTGCGCATCAGGTCATCCAGAATTCGGTGGTTAGATGTCTGTTTAGACTGGGAAGATGTGAGCATGTTACAGAGTATATATAAGTCTGTACCGGTTGAAAGTAAGGGACAGGATATGCTATAAGTTACTGGTAAATATTTTCATATGCCTAGAGAAGTTAGCTCCCAAATACCTGATCCAGAGTATCCTGTCATGTGAGTTGCCTCGATTGCTGCGGTCTACTGACCATTTTGATTTGCTGATTCCATCTGTGCAGGATCTGAGGCTCTCGTCATTCAGGGATAGTGTTTTCCATTGTATCGGTCCAAAAGAATGGAACAACCTTCCTGCGTATATTCGTCAACAGCAGAATTATACTGAATTACTCAAAAGACACCTGTCCTGCCAGATGAAATACAGGGTCTGAAATTGGTTAACTGAGGAGGGATTCTACAGTCTGGGTTGTTTTATGGTTATAGTGATATTTGTCGTTGATACGTCTTGTATGTAAGTGTGTAACTTGCCCTGGAACCATGTCAATATACCAAAGAAAGGTTTATTATTATGGCTGAATCATAGTCAGATTCATTATTAATATATGATTAAATCAACAATATTGCTAACTACCAACATTTTACTTATGAATTTCAAACTTAAGATGTATTCCCCCCTCCCCTCTGAGCTGCACATTCCCTGCTATGCACGTGATTTTTGAGGACATGTCCGGGGGTCTGGATGGATTTTCAAAACCCAGCACTTTGTCTGGGTTTTGAAAAGTTTCTCACGTCGGGGTGACAACTGCAAATGCACAGGCGCACATATGCAACGTCATTGCGTCGCATCCACAGATGCCGTCCCAATGCATGAACAGGTTAAGGGGGATGGGGATGGGGGTGGGGCTAGGGGCGGGATGTGGGCGAGCCTGGGGGCATGGCCATGGGTCCAGATTTCCCTTGGGGAAAATTTGGTAATCCTAAAAATGCATATACTTGATTTTGATTTATCTTTGCCCTATAGTAGACAGATTTTCTCTTTTTTTTAAAAAAAGAGGACACCTGGCCCTACCCCATTCCGCCCCGCAGCCCAGCACTATTCTGCCTCCAGCTCCACCTCATTCTGCCCCCAGCCTCGCCTCCACACGAATCTCCTGCCGCTCCTGCTTTAGGGGGTGAGGGGAGAGGGTCCGAATTGGGAAGCCGAATCGGGCAGCAGTAGTAGACACAGTGAAAAGAGGGAAACTAAGAACTGAATAGTAAGAGAGAATTTAATTTAGACGGAGGCAGAAAATAGAGAAGGAAGACCAGAGAAAAAAAAGAAAGGGAAGAGAGAGGAGAGACAGATGCCAAAGAACGGGGAAGGAGACAGAGATATCAGATCTAAGTGGAGGAAATGAGAAGAGAGAGATGATAAAAACCACAGGGGGATGGAAGGAGAGAGATGCCAGACCATGAGGGGAACAGAAAGGGTTCTGAGTTAAAGTCCTGGGCAAGTAGGTAGGAAGGAAAGGAAGGGGGGATTTGTTTGGGGCTTGTATAGAACTAAAACTGTACACTGGCACTGGTAATCTTTGTTGTTTGTTTTGAATTTGATAATAAAAGAAATACAAGTGGAAATAAAGAAGTAAATAAGAAAACAGGTAAATAAATGGGGGCGGGATATGGGCAGGGTAAGGCTGGGGGGCCCAGTATACTTGTGTGCCTAGGGGCCCTCAAAGAATTAATCCTGCCCTGGTCACGACCAGTTTTGGTCATGACCTGAACTTGTTTATAACCTCGCTATCTCCTTCTTGCCTGCTCCTGACTTGCTAAGCTATATTGATTGATTGACTTATTTGTAACTTCGCTGTCGATGTACAGTCTCTTGTCATGTAAACCGCTTTGAACTATTCTGGTACTGCGGTATACAAAAAAAAAAAAAAAAGTTATTATTATTATTATTAATTTCCCCATTGGATTGTATGTAAATACGATTTGTCCATTCCAGACCCTACAAACTGTATGTAAATATTGTTTTTTAAAGATTTTTAAGCACTAAAATAGTTAATTATACCATAGAATGCACAGTGTAATACTGTAGTAAACTAAATGTAAAAGCCTTGAAAAACACTGAGAAAACCTTCAAAAGCAGAGAAAACTAACATTGCATGAGTCCGTACTAGACCCCTATGAACCATTTGCTGTAAACATTTTTTTAAAAAAAGTTTTAAGCACAGAAAAAAAAATCTAAGTTTGAAAAATCCTTAACTATAGAAAAATTTACTGTAAACAACCAAGAAAATTAATCTCCCATGAGTTGACTTCTGGCGTGAAGGACGTACATATTCACAAACAACACAAAATGGGAAAACATTGGCGCTTACGAAACGGAAGGGGAAAATGGCCAGGGCTATGATGGTTCTGCACCTGATTGTGTGGTCGTGACCAGGTGCAAAAGTTTGGCAAATTTTGGGGTTTGGAACCGATTTGTTCATCTTCGGAAGCATTCATGACCAGAGGTTCTACCTTACCCTGTTGTAGGATTACTCTTCACATGCCTAACTTTAGGAGTTACTTGAATCCACTTTTTCTAAGGTACCGTTACACTCTTCGTTACTTTCTCCTTTTTCCTTTAGATAGTACATACAATGCTTAGCCACAGGACCTCAGAAACACCACTCCTCCATCCCACTCTAGGTGTCATTCTACGGGGAGATCCATGTATTAGCTCCTCACCAGTCTGGGCCCCATTTTAACAATTTACTTCCTTTTATTTAAACCTCTTACTTTTAAAATGTTAGTTTTATAGTTTTACTTATCTTGGTAATAGTTGACTGTTTCTTTACATTTCAGTAGACTAAGCAGTTGGACCCGACATGTTTCACCTTAGTTTCGTCAGGGATCCACTCATAGCCACTATCATCCAACCCACATGTAAAGAGGAAGGAGAAAGTAACGAAGAGAGTAAGAGTACCTTAGAAAAAGTGGATTCAAGTGATGTGTGGATAGTTCTGAGGTTAAAACAGTAGAACAGCCATTGACGACTGGGATTGAACAGTAACTTTAGGAGTTAGGCATGTGAAGCTCTTGTAGGTATGCACCAGAAATGTTCCCAGCCCTTTAAAGACCAATGCTCAGCACTAATAGTGCACATATACAATAATATGCATGCTATTAGTGTTGAGCATTGGTCACTAAAATAGAAAAAAAATCAATGCTCCACTTGGTATTTTACAAACACTACCGGAGTTCTGTTAAATCCCTTTGACAATTTCCTCCGTGTCAATGATTTCTTCTTGTGTTCTCTCCCCCCCCCCCTCCCAGGGTGACTCTGGTGGTCCAGTGGTTTGTAATGAGGCTGGAATTTGGTTTCAGGCTGGACTGATCAGTTTTTCCATTGACTGCCATCTCCCCAATAGCCCAGTCCTTCTGACTAATGTGACAAGCTATGCAGAGTGGATCCATGCTCAGGTGGATTCAGAGGTCTCCTTTGCCCAGCAGACTGAGCAGGTGCCTGAAATGGTTGATGATGGAAAGTGTGATGACCTTATCAGTGTCAAGAATCCAGGTGTGTTGTGGATTGGCAGTGGGAGAGGGACTTTGGGGAAATGATGTCACAGACTGGAGATGATAGAGAAGGGTAGGACTAGTGGCATAGCAAGGGTAAGAAGCACTTGTGGCGGTGGTGCCCCCCTTGTCTCGCACCCCCCACTCCTTCCCCGATTTCCCCTGCCGCGCACCCCCCCTTCCCTTCCCTGTAGCTCTAGTTGTTCACCGCCGCT
This sequence comes from Geotrypetes seraphini, assembly GCF_902459505.1. Classification (NCBI taxonomy): domain Eukaryota; kingdom Metazoa; phylum Chordata; class Amphibia; order Gymnophiona; family Dermophiidae; genus Geotrypetes; species Geotrypetes seraphini. Next base: position 102,394,554 of record NC_047088.1, on the reverse strand, counting down.
TCATTTTGCCAGTGCAAGGAAGTAGTATATCTGCCAACCTATATATGTTTATAAGTTTATGTTTATTTAAGATTTGATATACCGCTCCTGCATTTGACTGACCTAAGCGGTTTACAATGTATCAAACTAAAATGAAATTAGGTACTTGAGAAAAACTACCATCTATATATTAGCACCTAATTGCTATGTAAATCTCTCACAAAGATGAGGGGTGTGTGCACAAATGGACCTGTAAGGGAGATCGCAAGTTGCTACAGGCCAATCGGCAATTAGCAAAGCTCTGCAGTACAGTGAAAGAGGAGGTACCAGCATTGTGACAATGGAGGCTGCACTTATGTGTCCTTTCTGGCTTCTTCTTAGTGGAGGAGGGGCTGCTAGAGCCAGAAATGGTGCTTTGTCATTTCACAGCCTGTGCTTCCTTTGACTTTAAAAAGTTGCTAGGTGAAAATAAAGCCCATAAAAAGCAGGACCTGAGCTGTAATTAAACAGAGGTGAGATTATAAACAAAGCATGATTTGCAGTCCCCTTAGATGAGAAATTATTTCAAATTTAGGGGCTGCACAATTTGGAATCTCTGGTTAATGAGCTCATTCTGGCAGATCAGAAATCTTTGATAAATCCAATTAGTGTATGTGAAGTATCATTTAGATAGATAGATGAAATCATAAGCAGCTGAACACTTTTTTGTTTGGGGGGGCCCAAAAGTTCTGCCCCAGATCCCTCCCCCATAATAGTACTAATTGTAATACAATTTTTGCCATTCATTTTTCATATATACACACAATGTAATCTAACATATAATGATTAACCACAAAATTAAACTGCACAAAGCACACTATGCTTCTCAACATTCATTCCTACCGGAACACCTGTCCTTGGTCACACATGCAGAACACGGATAACCCCTATGCAAATACAGGACTACAAACTAAAAGTACAGTACTAATGTACACAAAAGAATCCCTAAGATTGCAAACTCTACATGCAGTACAACACCAGAGAAATAGAAATTAATTTCTTCCTGAATAGTGCAAAATATAGACGGCGGATATAAATTCTTAAAACTGACACATTTCAATCACTAAATTGAAAATAAAATAATTTCCTCTGCCTCTGTTGTCTGGTGATTTTATTTTCTAATCATCTTTTCCCATCTCTGGTTGCACTTCCTTCTGTCTGTGCTCTTAACTGTATACCAGGACCTTCTTATCCATTTGCTGGTTTTCTCTCCTTTTTTACTTTCTGCCCTACATCCATCTTTAGCATTAACTTTTAACATTCAACTTTCATCCATTTTTCTGCTTTCTTCTCAAAATCTAGCTACTTTTCCATGTCTTCCCTTCTCATCTATCCATGTGTACCATCTCCTATCCCTTTCTTCTCCCCTATTCCTATCTATCCATTTCTTCTTATCTCTTCCCTGCCACACCCATTGCTGTGCACCATCTCCTCCCTCTGTCTTCCCTCCATCCCTGTTCACCATCTCATCCCTCTCTTCCTCTCCCATGGTCAGACATCTCTGTCTTCCCCCTTCCCCCCTCCTCTAGTCTGGCTTCTTTCTCCTCTCCTTCCCATAGCCTGGAATCTCTCTCCTTTCCCATAGTCTGGCATCTCTCTCTCTCTCCTTCTCTCCTTTCCATGGTCTGGTATCTCTCTCCTTCCCTTCCTGCTGTCTGGCATATCTCTCCCCTCCTTCCCTTCCATTACGTGGTCTGGCATCTCTCTCTTCCCTCCTTCCATCACCCTTCTCGGGAATCTGTCATCTCTCCCTTCTTTGAGTCATCTCTCCTCCCTCCCAGTGTAACATTTCTCCCTCCTCTCCACCACTATCATGTCCAACAATTCTCCCTCTTTCTTCCTTTCTCCATGAATATCATCTCTCTTTCCCTCCCACTCCACTAATTCTCTTTTCCTTCACCCACCAGCAGCATCTCTCTTTCCCTCCCTTCCCACTACTCCACCCATGCATCTCTCTTTCCCTCCCTTGCTAACCCTAGCCCGTGCATCATCTGTCCTTCCCAAGCCCCTCTCAGTCTGTGCAATATCTATCCTTCTTGCTTTCCCAACACCCTTACCTCCACAGCCCATGCAACATCATTCCCAACCCCAGCCTCCCCCTCAGCTGGATCCTGTGTTATGACTTCTCCCCATTTTCAAACTCTCCAAACTCCCACCTCCCCGCCACTGTAATTTAAAATCTTAGAACAGCCAGCAGCTCAACGAAGCCAGCCTCCTGCCGTTGTCCTGTCTTGAAAGTGTTCTTTCTGTAACACTTCCTCTTCCCGAATAGGCTCGACACTGCAGAAATAACACTTTCGGAGCAGGCAGACAGTGGGAGGCTCACTTCATTGTGCTTCCGGCTGCCCAAAGTTTTTAAATTACATTGGTGGGGAGGTGGTAGGTGGAAGAGTTGGGAGAGCCATACTTCCGATTGCCAATTTTTGGGGAAGCTATGGCCCCTGTGGCCCCCCCTGATCCGATGACAATGCATAGAATGTAATCTAACTTGATGGAGAAGGGGCCTAAAAATTACATGGATGTAAGGGGGTTGCAGCTTGAAGTATTTACACAATTTTGATCTATATTATGGATTTTTCTCTTCCACCAAATGAATTATAGTGATATCATGTCTATAGAGATCACTTACTTCTTTCCCTTTCAGGTTGTGGAATTCCCAAAATTTCAAACCCAAAGTCTGGGTTCCAGCTAGAAAAATGGCCATGGCAGGTCAGCCTGAATTTCGATAATACCCACACCTGTGGGGGGGCTCTGATTTCAGAGAGATGGATCATCACAGCTGCCAACTGCTTCGTTGGGTAAGGGTCAGGATTCCACTACTGGATTCATCCAGTAATGCCCTAGTACAATGTCTGTGACATCATAATTCTCTACAAATGCAAATTGTTGTATAATAAAATTAGAGAGTAATAATAAATTCTGATCTCTGCCGGTGTTATACCCGGAGGTTCAATGCCAGGCCACATTTGGACTTCAACATTGAATTTCTGGTTTACCAGTGCCAACTATACAATAGCCAGTTAAGTGCAATATTTACCATGTAAATCAATATGGTGCACTGTATAAAGATAGGCTGACTTTATGGTCCTATTTATGAGGTGACCTTGGCTGGTTAAGTATTGAATATCGGATCTTAACAAGCCAACTACCTACTCTACCCTCAGAATGCCCATAAAATAGCTGTTTTTGCTTTAAGTGCTAACAAGTCATTTTCAATGGCACTAAACAGTTAAGTACCAATGAAAATGACCAGTTAGCCCTGAGCAGGCACTCTAACCAGCCAGGAGCCATTTCTGATTAGTTGAATAGCTTTAAATATCAACCATTCAGTGTAAGGAAACTGTGCTGTGAAGTGCTATGAGAGGACTTCCAGTGAGATCTTCACTGGTAAGATTTTGCTAGGAAATTGCTTGCACATTTGGTGAAGGGAGACTTAAAATTAAATAGGTAAGCTCAGAGACTTTATTTTATTTTAAGTACTAGCAAGGGAGTTTAAGGGATAGATTTTTCTTAGCATAGGAAGTCTCTGTTACAGTTCATAAGCTAGCATTTAAAGTGACTATTTTAAAATCGTTATAGTATTAGTATAAACTAAAGCACAGCTAATAGGCACAGGAAGCCTCAGTTTAGACTTTAATTCCCTCCCTCCCACCCGAACATCCACCTTCCCTTGACCTGATCTCTGATTTATAGGCCCTTGAACCAATTAGAAGGTTACAAAAGAAATTAATGTATCTTTAATAAGCAAGTAATGTAGCTCTTAGAAATATAGCAGTGTCCCGCAAACTTTGACGAGCCATGGCACACTAAACATAGTGACTGCGGCTTGAGGCATCCGGAAGTGTGCGGACAGCGACATCTGCGCATGTGTGAAGGCCTTCCAGATGGGCCCTAAGCCGCCAATGAGGTGTGCCAGCAGGAAAGAGGGCCAGAGAGGAGAGGCACTGGTGCTGGCTGATTGCATACAGGACGTGCCAATCACCATGAGAGGCACGTCCTGTAGGCAGGCAGTCAGTCAGCACCGATGCCTCCCCTCATCCATCCCCAGTGTGTCGCAGCACACATGAAATCTCAGTGCCATGGCACACAGTTTGCTATACACTGAAATTTATTTATTTAATTTATTTATTTAGTCATTTATTTAGCCCGTCCTCCCAAAGGAGCCCAGAATGGGTTACAAGGCTACATTCATAGTATGGGTAGGACAAGCTTTGTTGAGGAATACACACTTTACAGCAGGGGTGTCCAACCTTTTGGCTTCCCTGGGCCCCATTGGCCCAAAACATTTTTCTGGGGCCGCACAAATGCGCAAACGCGGCAGCAAGACAGGGGAGGGAGCCAGCAAGATGGTAAACACCCGGGGGCAGCAGAGGAAAACACTGCATCGCCCTCGACCGGGGCCACACAAAATACTTCATGGGGCCGCATGTGGCCCTTGGGCCACAGGTTGGACACCCCTGCTTTACAGAATTCACAGTGTAGACAAAGGGAGTTTAGATTACAGCATTTACAGTGTAGATATAACATACAGGCTTAAAATATACAGACTTAGTGGACATAAGGTGAATAAAATTGTAGTGTTTTCAGTGTTGATATAACATGGAGGTAAAATAGCTTTTCATAGCATGTGGGAGCATCTTTGCTGTTGGAGAATGTAGTAGTAATTCTGGTTTTATTTGCGGTGGCATGTGAGTTTTAGTGAGAGTCCGTTTGGTGTAATTAAGTGGTGTCTTTAAGATCTTCCATCAGGGGTGTAAATGCGGGTTGTTAAGGAGCTGGGTTTGTAATGAGGAAGGTTTACACGGCTTTCCTGAAGTTCCAAAGACTGTCTAGTAATCTAACGGAGGGGGGGGGGGGGAGGGGGGGATGATGTGCCATAATCTAGGTATGTAGTGAGAATAAGAGCATCTTCTGGCTGTCTTAGACGTGAGTGAGTGGCCAGGTGGCAAGATCAGCCGTTTTTCTGTTTGAGATCTCAGTGATTGGTTGGAGACATACATTACATTACATTACATTAGGGATTTCTATTCCGCCATTACCTTGCAGTTCAAGGCGGATTACAAAATAATTATTCAAGATGTATTACAACAAGAACTTACAAAAAAAAAAAATTGGTAGTGTTTACGTGTTGAAGTTGTTTCTGAAGCCGGATTGTGTGGGATGGAGTATGTTATGGTTTTTGGAATTTGGCAACTAGTCCTTCTATTATTTTGACATAGAGTGGAATAGAGGCAATGGGTCTGTAGTTGGCTGTTTGGTCTATCGGTCCTTTGGGGTCTTTTAGGATCGGGGTGATGATGATTTCGCTGAGATTGGTAGGGTAGTGGCCATTTATTAGCGAGATTTGTATCCAGTTTAGAAGAAGAGGAGGAATTTGGCAACTAGTCCTTCTATTATTTTGACGTAGAGTGGAATAGAGGCAATGGGTCTGTAGTTGGCTGTTTGGTCTATCGGTCCTTTGGGGTCTTTGAGGATCGGGGTGATGATGATTTCGCTGAGGTTGGTAGGGTAGTGGCCATTTATTAGCGAGATTTGTATCCAGTTTAGAAGAAGAGCGCGGAATTTTGTGCTGGATGTTTTTAGGAGATATGGTGGACAGTTGTTGAGGTCACAGGATGCATGGCTGTATTTTTTGTAGTATTTGTTGAATTCGGACCATTGTATGTTGGGGAATTGAGACCATATTCTATCTGCTGCAGTAGAATCTCTATCTATGGGGAGAATTGTGAATTCGTTAGGATGGGTAGAGGTGTCATTGAGGGTAGCTCTTGCATTGGTAATTTTATTTTGGAAGTGTTCTGCTAATAGAGTGGCTGGGGGGGGGTAGTATTGTTAGTGGTTAGGTAGGGTTTGGTGTCGGTTAGGGTTTTTAGAATTTGGAATAGTTTTTTGGTGTCTTGGGTTTCAATGCCTATTAGGTTGGTGTAGTTTGCTTTTCTCTTGTCCTTTAATTGTGATTTGTATTGCTTGTTGATTTTTTTCCAGGCGGATTTTGTATGATCTGAGTTCGATTTTCTCCATTTTCTCTCTAGTCGTCTACATTGTCTTTTGAGTTGTAGCAATTCGGAGTCGAACCATTTATATGATCTCCTGCTGGGTCTGGATTTGGTTTGCAGTGGGGCTAAATCATCAAGGGTTTTGGAGCAAAGTCTTTCCCAATGTAAGATGAAGTCCTCGGGGTTGTTTTCTAGAATAGTTTCATCTATTTTAGACCAGAATATGGAGGGTTCGATGTGTTTGCGTGAGGTGTATGTTACTTTATTGAGTTTTGTTATAGTTTTTTTATTGTTTTTGGTCCAGTTGATGTTGAAAGTGTAGGTATAGTGGTCTGACCAGATGGATTTGGACCATGTTCCGTTAGATGTATGAATTTCTGTTAAGGATGGTTGGTGGGTCATGAAGGCTGCAATATCAAGTTGGTGGCCTTTTTCTTGAGTTGTTTGTGGATTTAGCATTTGGAAGGAGAAGGCTTTGAGAAATTTGTAGTTTTGATGCTATGTAGTTTGGTGTCATCTTGTGGAAAGTCTTGAAGACTAATACCAAGGCTTTAAAAGCGTATCATTTTTGGATAGGCAGCCAGTGCATGGAAGTTAGTGCAAGCCCAGGTTTTTTAGGAGTCAGATTGCGGCGTTTTGCACTCCTTGGAGACGGTAGAGTGTTTTTGCTGGTAGGCCCACTAGTAGAACATTGCAATAATCTAGGTGGTACAATGCAAACGCCTATAGTAGCTGGGCAAAATTACTTTATGAAAAATAAGTACGGATGCACTTTAGTTGGTGGAGGTACTAGAAGGATGAAGACACTAATTTTAATACATGGTCTGAGAGCGACAGATTTGAGTCGAGAGTCACTTCTAGGCTGCGGACTTTTTCTTTGGCTGTGAGGGCATTTCCTCAAGAAAGAGATGGGCAGAAAGTTCTGCTTTTGATGTGTTCTCTAAAGTTCTTTAAATCCTTAGAGAAGAATCTACAATAAAATAATAATAAAAACTAAATATTAGCAAAGCCTAACATATAACTAGCAATCTTAGAGGACCTTAGTGTACATATTCGCAATCTCATAGTAACTTAGCAAAAAAATCACCAATAATAAGATGCAGGCAGAAGTCCAGCAGAGAGATGAGGGCTATCCTGTCTTTTCCACTGAGTGTCACATATTTGATTATCTCCCAATTGGTAAGACGTTGTTTGTGTGTACTCGGTGCAAAGAGTTCCTAGCACTCTGGGAACAAGACTGATCTCTTGAGGCTAGAGTAGCAGACGGAAGAAATGAAAGAGACAGAGAGATACATAGAGGAGACACAAAGGGATGTTATAGAGGTCCTACCTTCAGTCTGGCAGTCCTTGTGATGCTTGGAAGAGGGAGGTCTTCTTAAAGGAGAGCATACCCTGGTGAATTAAGAAATAATCCTGTAGCCAGGACCTGCCCACCAGGGGATGCAATATCCTCTTGCACCGAGGTTGCATCTCCAAGGGCTTCTGTCCAAAAGGGAAGGGTTAAGATAACCATTATAGTGGGAGACTCAATCATTAGGCATATAGGTAGCTGGGTGGCTGGTAAACACGAGGATTTCTTGGTCACCCGGTATGAAGGTGTCAGACTTCATATATCGCCTAAATAAGATTTTAGACAGTGTTGGGGAGCAGCCTGCTGTCTTGGTACATGTGGTACAATGATAGAGAGAAATGTTGTAGGGAAGTTCTGGAAGCCAAATTTAGTCTCTTAGGTAGGAAACTAAAATCCCAAACCCCCAGGGTAGCATTTTCAGAAATGCTCCCCATTCCTTGAGCAGGAACCAAGAGACATGGAGAGCTCCGAAGTCTCAATGTATGGATAAGGCGATGGTGCAAGATGGAGGGTTTTGGGTTTGTTAGGAACTGGGTGGAATTTTGGGGAACCTATTCCACAAGGATGGATTCCACCTTTGGAGCTAGGTTGGTGGCATCAATATTTAAAAAGGAGATAGAGTAGCTTTTTAACTAGAAACTGGGGGAAGGCCAACAGTTGCTCAAAAGAATATGACTCAGAACAAAGTATCTTTAAAAGATGGAGCTGGTGGGTGGTGGCGGTCAGCTTGGGTACTCCCAACAGGCAGCCTACGTATTCCCTAGGGTACGCATACCACAGGTTGAGAAACACTGGTCTAATGCAAGTGCATGAAACTTTTATCCTTGTGGGCCCCTTCAGGATATCCTAATGTATATGCATGATAGATTTGTATTATATCCATTTTATGCAACTATGCTCATACATATTCATTATGAATATTCTGGAAACCCAATTAGTTTGCAGCCCTCAATGAGTAGAATTTGAGACCAATGGCATGATGGAACATATGAAAACTCTACAATAAAGCTAAGTAAAAGCAAACCATTGGTATGTTGAAAGAGCATGGAAACTCTTTCAGTGAAACTGCCAGAAAGTTAGGGCTACTTAAAAAATATAGTGCATGCTATTAACACATGTTAAGTCAATTAATATATGTTAAATTGATTTTACTAGAATAAATACATGGAATGAACCAAAAAGATGTTCAAAATGAGGAAGTAGACTTAAATAGAAACATAACAGCAGATAAAAGGCCAAATGGCCCATCCAGTCTGCTCCTCCTCTACCTAAGAGATCCCATGTGCCTTTCTCATGCTTTCTTGAATTCAGACATAATCTTTGTCTCCACCATCACTTCTGGGAGACTATTGCACACATCCACCAACCTGTATTTTCTTAGATTACTCCTGAGCCTTTCACCTCTTAATTTCATTTTTTGCCACCTCACTCCGCAGCTTCCTTTCAAATGAGAGACTTGTATTTAAATGCCTCTATCATATCTCCCCTTTCCTGCCATTCCTCTAAAGTATACAGATTGAGATCTTTAAGTCTGTCCCCATACACCTTAAGACAAAGACCAAGCACCATTTTAGTAGCAGTCCTCTGAACCGATTCCATCCTTTGTTATATATTTTTGAAGGTGTGGCCTCCAGAATTGTATACAACATTCTAAATGAGGTCTCACTAGAGTCTTATACAGGGACATCAATACCTCCTTTTTCCTTCTGGCCATACTTCTCCCTCTGCACCATAGCATTCTTCTAGCTTTTGCCGTCACCTTTTCAACCTGTTTGGCCACCTTAAAATCATCACATACAATCACACCCAAGTCCTGTTCCTCTTTCATAGACAAATGAACCAAAAAACGGGCTGAAAATATTTCCCCTGTGCACATTTCTACTGCTAGTTTTCAGACTGCATAAAGAAAGTGATTCTTAGCGTAGTCCTTCAGACACACCCAGCTAATCAGGTTTCCAGGAATATGAATGAAACAGATCTGCATACAGATGAAGGCAGTGCGTGTTACACTGTCCCGAGCAGCACTTAACTCAGCAGGCACACTTAGTTCAGTGATTGAAGTGTCAACATTGGTGACTGATGTGCACTGCTGACTTGAGCACTGCTCTGGCAGCCCAGGTAGAACTTGAGGAGACCTCGTTGGTTGGCTGAGCTTGGTATCCCTGATAACAAAGGTATGCCTCAATATTGTAGTTTCAGTAGCAATGGTGACTGAGTCAGCAGCGGGTGGTAGAAGGGAGAGAATACCTAGCCACCTCAGTCCACTTCTGGCTATGTCCCTGGTTTGAACTGGGCTTCTCTGATTGTCAGTCCATTACTCCTCCATGCCAGTTATTTGTTTCTTCTTTATCAGGGAGAATGCATCTGACAATCCACCTGACTGGACGGTGCGACTTGAAAATGGGAGTAGCAGTGAAGGGATGAAGGTGCAGAAGATAATACTCCACGGGGCTTACATCACCAAGGCAGAAGGATTTGACATTGCCATGGTGCAGCTGTCCAATCCAGTTACGTTCAGTGACTACATACAGCCAATCTGCCTCCCATTTCATGACCATCGCTTCCAGTATGGAACCAAATGCTGGGTCACTGGCCGGAAGACTGGAGGTAGCCATAAAGCTCCTGTTATATCTATCTATCTACTCACTTATTTCTTCTCACTGCTTGCAAATCTTCTCTCTCAGGCTCCTTTGTTATCCAATAATGTTGTACTTCTGGTGTTCTTATGTTTTGCTTGGTATTAGAACTGACAGTATTACAATCACAGCGTTCCTGCTAGAGTGAAAATGTATAGTAATTTAAAAGTGAAGGGCAAGTCTCAGATATTTACCCCCAGGTTCTGTAAAAGTCACTCAAATGTGAGCACTGAAATATGAGCACAATCCTAAGATGTAGTCTAATAAGTCAAGTAGTAGTCAATAATTGAATGCTAACAATTTTTGACTTTAGTTGTCACAAATTAAAATGTGTGTGTTCATCTGCAGTTTGTCTAAATCTCAAGGGGACGTGTTAGAGGTGTTGTGTGGGCAGGACTAGGGTGGACTTATGAATTGGCTGTTTTTCTGCCATAATCAAACATTTAACAATATATCCAGGGCACAGTTTGGACGTTGAGACTAGACCTGTTTAATAACAAGTAAGTGCCAAAAAGGTAAAGAGTAAAGGGGATGGGACTTTTCTGTGTAGTTAAAATCAAAGCAGTTTACATATTTTAGACAGGTTTTTTTTTTCCTTGGACAATGAAGCGTTAAGTGATTTGCCCAGGTCCCCACTGCTCTGCTGGGATGTCTGTGTGGCCAGTCTACTAAAAATGCTGGCCCCCCTCCTTCACCCAGTGGCTGGTATTGTGTGTTTTTCTTTTAACCTAAAACTAATCACCCCAGCAGTATATAAAAATATAGTAGAAAACAAACCTAAATACTGCTAATAACCAGCAATGCACATCAGTGTAGTTAGCCCAACAAATTTGAAGGACTATGGCCTCAGAATCGGAGCCTACGCACAGCAGTGTGAATCACAGACTGAGAATGATCTGCGTAGTGAAATTGCTCCTGCTCCAATCATTGGCCAACACGCATTAATTTTTTTAGGAAATTTTTCAAAAGCATTTAAATGAAGCTATAAATCCAAACTCTACAGGGTTACATTGTGTAAGTGCATTGTGTAGTTTGCAAACAAACACTAGTGACTGTATTTTCCTGTAAAGACAAGTCAGCTACAAAGCTAAGTCTTTTTCTGGTCTATGTTTTTCATACTCTGGCTTGCACTTACACAATGTAACCCTGTAGAGGTTAGATTTATAGCTTCATTTAAATGCTTTTGAAAAATTTCCTAAAAAAATGAATGCGTGTTGGCCAATGATTGGAGCAGGAGCAATTTCACTACGTAGATCATTCTCAGTCTGTGATTCACACTGCTGTGCGTAGGCTCCGATTCTGAGGCCATAGTCCTTCAAATTTGTTGGGCTAACTACACTGATGTGCATTGCTGGTTATTAGCAGTATTTAGGTTTGTTTTCTACTGTGTTTTTCTTTTAGACATGTTTTTCAAAAATGGTTCAAAAAGAGAGATGCACATCTGAAAAATGGCCATTTTCAAAAAGACAGACATTTTACAGTTTTGAAAATGGATATGTTTGGTACTGGATTTTTTTTGCAACTTCCGCAAAACATCCAAATTCAGATTTGGACCTCATATCACAAATGCCTCTCAGTATCACCACTGGCACTGACTTCGCTACATGTAGGGGAGGGTCATTGGGGTGGGCAGACTAGATGGGCCATGGTCCTTATCTGCCGTCTATTTCTATGTTTCTATGTATATTCAGCATCACCTGCTACTCAGATAGAAGCGCTGAATATACTTCCATAATTTAAGCACTGTGACCAGCATATAAACAAATGCCAATTATGGTGTATAAATATTAATTTATTCAGTTTTCTACACCATTCTCCCAAAGGAGCTCAGAACGGTTTACATGAATTTATTCAGGTACTCAATTATTTTTTTCTGTCTGTCCAAGTGTGTTTTAAACTGGAAGGAACTACAATGCAATATTTACCTATAAATTAGTGACTCTATCTGACAGATAGGAGCAGTTTAAGGTATAAAATTAAGGATTCCGATTCATGAATCCATATTTATTATCTTATAACTGATCAATTATGATCAGACACATTTCTCATCTCCCAATGCCAATATATATATGAGTGTGTGAGATATTCTCCCTTGTATTAACAGAACCTGGGACACTGTATGAAGTGGAAGTGGACCTCATTGGACCCCAAAAATGTAACTGTACCTACCACACCAGCTCCATGAATGAGGATATTTCCATATCATCTCAGTTGGTCTGTGCTGCCAATGGCAGTGAAGGGAGCACCTGCGAGGTGAGGAGGCTTTGATAGTGAAGTTCCTTGAATACTTGAAAATTCTCTTGATTTAATCAGGAAACATTGGGTCTATAGCTCAAACTCAAATCTCTAAGGGGCCCTTTTACTAAAGCTTAACACATGCTAACAGAATTAGCATGCACTAAATGCTAAGAAGCCCATTTTATACCTATGGGTTTCTTAGAATTCAGTGCATGCTAAGCTTTAGTAAAATGGCTCCTAAAACAATCTCCAGTGCTAGAACACAAAACAGTGGAGTGTGCCACAGAGAGAGGATTCTACAAACCCAAAGATGGTTAAAATATTTATTGAAGAGAACCCTACATGAATTGTGTTTCGGTATCTTGCCTGCATCAAGAGCCAACTGTGCATAAAAATAGACATCAGAAAATACATTGATATAAAATGTTTAACAAAATCCCCCCCCCCTTCCTTTTACAAAGCCATGTTAGTGACTGCCACTGCGGTAACTGCCCCAAAGCCCATAGGTTTGCTTTGGTTGATTTATTTACTAATGTTTAAGCCCGTTACATTAACAGGTGCTAGAATAGATGTGTAGAATTTCTTTCTTTCTGTCTCCCTGCCCCCGTCTTTCTTTCTTTCTGTCTCTCTCCCTGCACAGTCTTTCTTTCTTTCTTTCTTTTATTGGCTCCTGGCGCTATCCATCACCATTTCCTTAGTCCTCTGTACCCTTTTGGCCCTCATTGATCCTCTACTGCATTTATCACCTTTTCAGTCCCAGCTCCATTCCTATCTATCCTTCCTTCCATTGCCTCCAAGGCCATTCTTCCTGTCCCTATATTCCACCCCCACCCAGCTTCTCTTTCTTTTTTACCCCACCCTAGGACCAATTTCTCTCTCATCTCTCCCCTGCCCGTCCCCATTACTTTAACCCTCTTCATCCAACCGCACCCCAACACCAGAGCCTGCACCAATTTAACCCCCCCTCCCCCCACCTACCTCCTCCCTGGCCACTGCACTGAATCTTTGGGCAGGCTGCCCCTCCCCAGCCCTTAATCCTGATGGACCCTCCACACACACACACCTGGTCCACCTCCCCACACAGGTCTGCCCTCCCTTCCTCTGTGTGGGTCTGTCCTCCTGGACCCCCATTACTTACTCGAGGCGACAGCAGTGGTCCTGACCTACCAACCCCTCCTCCTTCCCTCTGTACCCCAAAGCAGTAGCAGTGGCAGCAGTTCTGACCCGCCAACTCCCCATTCCTTACCCAAAGCAGCAGTGGCAGCGCTATAAACAGGCTGTTCACAGCCAGCCCCGACAGGGCCTTTCTTCTACCGCATCCGAAGTGATGCAGCAGAGGAAAGGCCCAGCCAGGGCTTGCCGCGAACAGCCTGTTTACTGCGCTGCCACTGCTGCTTTGGGTAAGAAATGGGGGGTTGGTGGATCAGGACTGCTGCCACTGTGCTGAAACGCTTCCCTGCTCAGCGGTTCCTCTCTGAGACGCTTCTCTGCTCAGCAGTTCCTTCCTGCTCAGCGGTTCTTCTACTGAGTATACGGAGGCACGGAGTATGAAGTGCGCATGTGCGGCTAGGTCCAATACAATGGAAAGTACTATCCCTGGAAGATATAAGCCTCAGCTCTCTTACAGATGGAATGGACAGATCTAATTGTTCTACAGACCGAAGCGAACGGGACGGAGCCTGTGGCAGAATACTCTGATCCTCATCTTCTTGTTACTCTCTTCCTTCCATCTGCTGTCTGCCATCTCTCTGCCCCTATATGGCATCTTCTCTCCTTCGATGCCCCTTCCATAAACTATATGCCTCCCCCTTCCATCTCTCCTTTCACCCCATTGATCTGGCATCTGTCTCCTCTCCCATACCTCTCTTCTGCAATCCCTTTCTTCCCTCATTTTCCTTTTCAATTTATTTTCTGCATCCATCTAGATTATGTTCTTACTACCCTCTCATCAATTTCCTTTTTTACTGTCTACCTACAGCTCGCCACTTCTTTCCCTCACCCCCTCCAGTATTTCCCTAACTCAATCCTTTTCCCCCATCATGTGCCCTCCTTTTATTTATCCCCTCCTTCCATCATCTGCCCCTTCTCTCTCTTTCCTCCACTTCCATCATCTGCCCTCTTCTCTCTCCTTCTCTCCACTTCCATCATCTGCCCCTTCTCTCTCCCCCTTCCATCATCTGCCCTCTTCTCTCTCCCTACTTCCATCATCTGCCCCTTCTCCCCACTTCCATCAACTGCCCCTTCTCTCTCTTTCCCCCCACTTCCATTATCTGCCCTCTTCTCTCTGTTCCCCCCTCCTTCCATCATTTGCCCCATCTGCCCTCTTCTCCCCACTTCCATCATCTGCCCCTTCTCTCCCTACAACCCAATTCCATGCAGTATCGTTCCCCTTTATGTCTCTTTCCCTGCAATTCCATCAGCATTTGCCCTTTTATCTCCCTCCACCACGCTTCCATACCACCCTGACCCCCTTTGTCACCTTTCACCATGATTTCATACCACTCTGACCCCCCTTTGTCACCCTTCAACATGATTCCATACCTCCCTGACCCCCTCTTTGTCACCCTCCACCATGATTCCATACCTCCCTGACCCCCCCTTTGTCAACCTTCAGCATGATTCCCTACCACCCTGACCCCCCTTTGTCACCCTTCAGCATGATTCCATACCACCCTGACCCCCCTTTGTCACCCTCCACACCCTTTCATGCCACCCTGACCTCCTTTCTTTCTCTGTTCCAAAGATCCCGCGATGACTGCTTCTGCTCCGATTGAAGAGGTAAGTGACGTCGGAGGGGTCAGTTAGTTACGGCAAGATCCCGCAATGACTTCGGCTGCCGGTCCCCCCCCCCCCCCCGACGTCACTTACCTCTTCCCAGTCATCGCGCGACCTTCTTCACTTCAGTGCGGCTGCCAATTCTGCTCTAAGTATGACAGCCGTGCTGAAGTGCCGTTTGAAGCAGCACGGGAGGTTACGGATCCAGCCAGCTGTGCACCCCCTTGGAGCGTGCACCCGGGGCGGACCATCCCCCCGACCCCCCCCCCCCCTTGGTACGCCACTGTGTGTGAGAGAAATTGTGTACTTCTGGGGATCAATGAAAAGGTTACTTTAGAAAATAGGCACTTTGGGGATATTTCACATAGGCATCCTATTATGAAATGACCTTGCATAGACATTCAATATGAGATAATATCTACTAATAAATACTGAATATATGTTAATCAATATATGTTAGGGTTACCATATTTGTTAAGTCAAAAGAGAGGATGATTGACTCCACCCTGCCCCACCCATGCCTCACCCCCAGCCCGCCTATGCTCTGCCCATGCCCTGCCTCACCTCGCCCCTGCTTCCCGCTAGTCTCCCCCTATACTGCCCCAACATCCCAGCACAGCCTCTACTACTATTAGCCTCTCTCTCTCCATCCCCCCCCCCCCCACCTGGGCCACCCTGGAGATGGATCTGGCTCTTGTGAGTCTCCCCTATCCCTAGTACCTTCTTTGGCACTGCAATTTAAAAACTTTGGGCAGCCGTCAGATAGCAGCATTAGCAATGTGATCCTTCTGCTGTTGGCCTGCCCTGGAAGTCTTTACTGTAATGCGTCCAACATATGTGGGAACAAAAGTGCTGCAGAGTGAAGGCTTCCAGGGCAGGCCGACGTCAGAAGGATCATGTTGCTAATGCTGCCGGCTGCCTGAAGATTTTAAATTGCAGTGCTGAAGAAGGTACTAGGGATAGGGGAGACTTATGAGAGCCAGAACTGACTCCGGGGTGGGGGCTGGACTAGAAAGAGTGAGTCCAAAACCTAGATAAACTCCCTCCAGTCCAGGAAACCATCCAGACACCTGGACAATCCTCTAAAAAGATGACATGTCCGGGTAAATCCGGATGCCTGATGATCCTATTAAGACATCCAGTTTACGCTATAATAAAGAACACATATTTGAAAATATATGATAGTGCATATCTTAACTATGCTAATTTGTTGGGTTTATGCAAATATGTGTTTATGGTCCTTATTTTAGAAAATCCCCAGGTGTACATTTATATGTGCCTACTTAAAGGGCAGATGTAAAGGCTGAGATATGGACTCCTGAAGCCAAACAAGGCACCTTTACCCCCTTAACCCCATCAGCAAACAAATCCCCCTCCAAAAGATCTACTCCTCCCCTCCAAGTCCCTGAAGCATACTGTATAATCTATTCCTAGAATGAAGATCCCCTGACCCCCAACCTGTGTGGCAGAAAATCACCCCCTAAAGCCATTCTGGCAGATTTCTTACCTCCCTAAGGTTCCCATGGAAGATCACCCCCCCATCCCTTGATCCCCATCCCCAGCCTTAATTGGATCTCTGATGTCTATTGGGAACAGAAGCAATGCAAGGTTACTGCTAGATATCATGGTGGCTATTTCAAGATCTGGAACTGGAGCAGGAGCTAATGGGCATGACTCTTGCTTTCACTAGATGCCAGAGACCCCAGTAAAGCTAAAGGGTGACTAAAGGAGTGTTCTTTTGTGAGGGGGATTAGGAGGATTCCTCATGTTGTGGGAAAGGGGATTGGATGCTTCAGGGGTGCCAGTGGGATGAGTGAATGCTTTGGAGGGATCAAGGTTTGGAAAGTGTTCTGGGGAACAGGCGGTATCTAGATAACTAATAATAAACTACTGTTGACTGGAGCTATGCCTACTCCCACATGAGTGTGGTGGTGGTGGTGGTTGGTGGTAGTGGGGGGGGGGGGAAAGTTTCCACATTTTTTTCCTCATATGCTTTTCAAAATCACTACTTCTGCAGTACATGTGCAGATCTGGACATTTGAAATACCCTCTATATGTCCTTTCTAAAATCTTCCTCCACTTGAACTATTTTAAATTAATGCATACCTGGTACATATTGATATGTGATAAGACATACCTAATGCATGTTACCATACACTAATACATACTCACACTATGATAATACAATGGTTTTTCTTCTTGGGGTTATGACTTATTAATAGATTACAATTTACCAGTGACTGGGTCATGGTTTCTCCCCCTTCTGAATCTTCTGCTAGGTTTCCAAAAAATGCAGTATGAGTAAGATGACCCTATGTCCCATTTTGAACGGGACTGTCCCGTTTTTAGATCCCCTGTTCCGTTGTCCCCACACATAGCTTCAGGACGCCAAAATGTCCCGTTTTCAGGGACAGCGTCCCGAAACTGTGCGCAGGGACAATGGGACAGGTGATCGCTTCCTCTCCCTTCCTGCTGCGCAAAAAAAGCCTCCCTCCAGCGCCCGATTCAAACCTCCCCCCCAGTCTGCCGCCGCTGCCTCCTCCTTAACTCTCTCCAGCACCAATTCAACAAACTCCCCCCCCCGATGCTGCTGCTAATTGCCGCCCAGAAGCCTTTTTCCCAACATCAATTCTGACATCAGAGAGGACATTCCAGGCCAGCCAGGCAGTGATTGGCTGACCTGGAACTTCCTCTGCAAAATCAGAATTGACGTCGGGAAGAAGGCTTCTGGGTGGCAATAGCAGTGGTGATGGGTTTGAATCGGCGCTGGAGGGAGGTAAGGAGAGAAGCTGACAATCAGTGGTGGCAGACCGGGGGGGGGGGATTGAATCGGGCGCTGGAGGGAGGGAAGGAGGAAGGCTTTTTTTTTTGCACAGCAGGGAGGGAAAGAGGTAGGCAGGCTTGCAGGCTGGCTGGCTTCAGGGGATGGGGTGGGACAAAGGCTGGAAGGCAGTGAGGGGGACATAGGAAAGAGGCACTGAGGGCACTAAGGACATAGGAAGGAGGCACTTGGAGCAAAGGACATGGAAAGGGGCAATAAGGACATGGGAAGGAGGCACTGAGAGCACTAAGGACACAAGAAGGGGCATTAAGGACATAGGAAGAAGGCACTGGGGGCACTAAGGATATAGGAAGGAGGGAGGGAATAGAAAGGGACAATTGTTAGGCCTGAGTGCAGAAAGAAAGAAAGAAATGAAAGAAAGGATGCACAGTCAGAAGGAAACACAACCAGAGACTCATGAACTCACCTGACAGCAAAGGTAGGAAAAATTATTTTATTTTCAACTAGCTGATGCCCCGGCGTTGCACGGGTATTTAATTATAGCAATAACACTGTAAATGGATTCAAATAAAGATACTTTATAGTGGTGAATGAAATCATTTTTTTACAGCTTTATAAAAAGTACAATATTCAAATTATAATGTGAAATATTTGACAAAATGAATACAATACAACTAACACAAAACTTGATTATAAACAACATGTTTAGTTTCACCTCCAGGAGCAAGAACATATAAATTCTTGGGTGAACCAACCCTTGAGCAAGCAACATAGATTTGTGGGCCGAGAGACCCCCAGAACATATCACTCCAGGTAGTGAGGGATCTGCATACCAAGTTTCGTTCAAATCGGTCAAGCCGTTTTTGAATTACTGTGAGAATGGCAGCTTTTTACATTTTTTCCATTGACATGAATGGGTGAAATCTGATGTTCTGTTTGTAGCTCCGCCCACGTGTGCAGGTGGGCCGTGAGACCCCCAGAACATATCACCCCAGGTAGTTGGAATTACAGTGAGAATGGCAGCTTTTTACATTTTTCCATTGACATGAATGGGTGAAATCTGATTTTCGGTTTGTAGCTCCGCCCACATGTGCAGGTGGGCCGCGAGACCCCCAGAACATATCACCCCAGGTAGTGAGGGATCTGCATACCAAGTTTCGTTCAAATCGGTCAAGCCGTTTTTGAATTACTGTGAGAATGGCAGCTTTTTACATTTTTTCCATTGACATGGGTGAAATCTGATTTTCTGTTTGTAGCTCCGCCCACGTGTGCAGGTGGGCCGCGAGACCCCCAGAACATATCACCCCAGGTAGTGAGGGATCTGCATACCAAGTTTCGTTCAAATCGGTCAAGCCGTTTTTGAATTACAGTGAGAATGGCAGCTTTTTACATTTTTTTCCATTGACATGAATGGGTGAAATCTGATTTTCTGTTTGTAGCTCCGCCCACGTGTGCAGGTGGGCTGCGAGACCCCCAGAACATATCACCCCAGGTAGTGAGGGATCTGCATACCAAGTTTCGTTCAAATCGGTCAAGCCGTTT
This sequence comes from Geotrypetes seraphini, assembly GCF_902459505.1. Classification (NCBI taxonomy): domain Eukaryota; kingdom Metazoa; phylum Chordata; class Amphibia; order Gymnophiona; family Dermophiidae; genus Geotrypetes; species Geotrypetes seraphini. The sequence goes on along the minus strand of NC_047088.1, from coordinate 102,375,216 downwards.
TTGAATTACAGTGAGAATGGCAGCTTTTTACATTTTTTCCATTGACATGAATGGGTGAAATCTGATTTTCTGTTTGTAGCTCCGCCCACGTGTGCAGGTGGGCCGCGAGACCCCCAGAACATATCACCCCAGGTAGTGAGGGATCTGCATACCAAGTTTCGTTCAAATCGGTCAAGCCGTTTTTGAATTACTGTGAGAATGGCAGCTTTTTACATTTTTTCCATTGACATGAATGGGTGAAATCTGATTTTCTGTTTGTAGCTCCGCCCACGTGTGCAGGTGGGCCGCGAGACCCCCAGAACATATCATCCCAGGTAGTGAGGGATCTGCATACCAAGTTTCGTTCAAATCGGTCAAGCCGTTTTTGCGTGATCGCGGCACATACACACACACACATACATACATACATACACACATACATACCTCCGATTTTATATATATAGATTAAGTGATCAAAATTTCAGTTTTAAGAATTTATATCTGCTGTGTATATTTTGCACTATATTTGTCTATTTTTCTATAGTTACTGAGGTGACATTTCATATTTTAAAGTCATCTGCCTTGACATCTTTGAAACCCCCCTAAATATAGTTTCAAGTTTATTTATTTTTCAAGTTTATTTAAAATGTTTGATTTGATCGCAAAATCCAAATCCAATGCGATTTACATTTAGTTAAAAATTAGGTTAAGATAAAAATAAAAAAACAAGACAATTAGTACTAGTTGTAATAAAATAATACATTTGAAAAAGGGAGGAGAAAAAAAGTGGCTTAAGTACAATTTAAGAACAAATAAAAAGGGGTAGGTAAAGAAACAAGAGATTGGGGAATGTTACCCGCTTAATTTTCACTTGATGGTGTTCCTAGTCCAATATAAAATCTAAAACTTAAATGAATCAGTTAAAAAGCATCCTTAAAAAACCTACTTTTTAGGAGACTTTTAAACTTACTGAGTAATTTTTCTTCTCTTATGTTGATCGGGAGTGAATTCCAAATTTGAGGGGCTGTAACAAAAAAAATCACATCCCTCCTTGAATAAATGTATTTTAATGAGGGGACTACTAGCAAAGATTTATCTTCAGATCTTAAAGATTTAGTGGGGATATATGGTATTAGAAATCTTTCTAAGAATGCAGGAGCTTTGTTTACTAATATTTTTATGTGTGAGAAATGCTATTTTATATGTGATTCTATGATGTACAGCTAACCAATGCTTTTCCTTTAAAAGGAGAGTTATATGATCAAATTTTTTTCTTTTCATAATTATTTTTATTGTGGTATTTTGGAGAATTTGCAGTCTACGCATTTCTTTTAAGGTAGATCCCTTGTACAGGGCATTGCAATAGTCAATTTTTGATATGACTGGTGAATGTATTAAAATATTGAACGATGATTCATCAAGAAAAGTAGCTAGTGATCTAATCAACCTTAATCTATAGAACATTTTTTCTGCGTATAGTATGCTTTGTGGGTTTTAAAAAAAATTTATGGTTATCATTATGAATTAATAAGATATTATGTGTACATGAAAAATGAATGGAAGAAATCGGGGGTGGGATTGGGGCAGGGCTAGGGCGGAATTGGAGGCAGGACTGACAATTAATAGATGTCTCGTTTTGATGAAAAAAATAAATGGTCATATTAAGTATGAGGCATCATTGTGTCAGTCTTGCCTTTCAGTGCTCAGGAAGTTTGCACCCACTTCTGTGTTTGTCATAATGGGAAAGCAGGTGCACATGGCTTAAACTGTCTTCAGATCGACACAGGGCAGGATTAAAGGGTAGGCCAAGTAGGCACATTCTTCGAGCCTGAAGAGTTCATGAGGGCCCGGTAAGATGCCCCCTCTGATGATGTCAGTGTACCTGCCTCTGGGCCCAGCTCCAGACATTCAAGTACTGCCTTCTTCATTATTCAGTGCAGCCAAATTCGCAGTCTTCAAAAGGCCGTGGGCAGCAGTTCCTACATGCTGTCCATGGCTGATCAGAAAGCCTTTCCTCTGATGTTGGAATTTTGCATCAGAGGGAAGGCTTCTGGGTCAGCCACCAGTTGCATGTAAGAACTGCTGCTCATGGCCTTTTGAAGACTGCAAGTTTGGCATGCACTGAATAATGAAGGAGAAAGGATGAGGTGCTACTTGGACGTGGGAGGGGGGACATGGAGAGCAGGGGCAGAGGCAGGGAGGGTCAGGGATATGGAGGGGTGAGGCCAAGGGACCCTATGTATATGGGTGCCTAAGGCCCACCGAAGAATTAATCCTGTCCTGGATGCACACAAGGCTTATAGGAACATCTGAGATGGAATGATAGTGAACCCTGTAAGATAAAGAACAGGGGACCTTGAATGTGTTTATCCTGCACCAAGTTCCAAGAATAAAAGTTTGAAAACCAGTGAGCTAATGTATATTTAATAACATTCTATGCATGGTTATATATGCTAATGCCCACCACTTTTATTGTCTTGGAAAGATGGAGCCTGGTAATCCGTTGGTCTGCAATGAGAATGGGACCTGGTTCTTAGCTGGTATCAGCAGCTTTGGAGACATCTGTAAGTTCGGCAGCCTTGGCATTTACTCCTCAGTGAAAGAGTTTGAGAAATGGATCTCTGACAACACATTCGAGCTCTACTATGCTAAACAGGCCACAACTGTGCCAGACAGTGTGGATGATGGGCAGTGCTCCTACTAGTAATCCAGGTAAGGCATATTCTGTCTCTGCTCTCACTATGTTGCATGGTTTCTCCTGTTCATTTTATTTGAATCAAATCACTTAGAATTTTAACTATCACAGTAATGGTCATATTCTAATCTTCATGGGCTCTTGGTTCTCAGTTTTTTCTGAAGGTCCATTGCTGATTATGCTGGAGGCTAGATGTTAGCTTGTTTAGCGGCTTCTTAAAAGCATGGAAGTAAGACATTGAAAATACAGAAGAGAATCTAGCAAAGTGCAGAATATGAGGGACTGAAAACATTAGGTGGTGGAGACTTTGGCAGAATGCAGGGGCTGAAAATATCCAAATATGCAAAACAGGTAGTGATGGTATGCCTAAGAAGTCCTTGCTAAAAAAAAACCCAACAAAGTCTGAACATGCAGCAGACAGAAAATAGCAATGTGGGGGCCTCAGAATCTATGCATGTGCTACGCGTTTCCTACCACCCCTCTGTACTAACACATCATGTCAGAGGGGGCAGGTCTGAAAGACACTGAGCATGTGAGGCCTCATGTTGCTGTTTTCTGTTTCTGCTTCAGACCTGAAGACTACAGCACAGAGAGGGATGTGAGAGGCAATGGTGGACATGGGGTAGCTGGAAGGGGTGATTGAGGGATATGCTGAGCATGGGGGAGGTTGAAGGGGAAGTTGCAAGGTTGATCAGGAAAAACATATGTGAGTCCTGGACCTGGCCGATATTCATTGAATTTTGCCAGCTCCTGCATAACTGCCGGTTCCTCTCTAGTGCTGCTCCTTATACAGGTACTCGTCGACTTACGACCGTAATTGGTTCCGACTGACAGGTCATAAGTTGATCGGGACGTAAGTCGGCCTATGTTAGACTAAGGTAAGAATACTGTATTAGACTGGGTAATGATATTGTAATAATCTTAAAGTAATATTTTATGAACATTTTCTTACTTTCTAAGTCAAGCACAGCACAATCCCTTTGTGGTGAACATTCGTTGTGGCGCCTCCTCCTCTTTATATTATTACTGCTGCATAGCAAGACTTGGGAGTACAGGAAACTGGGGCTGCTAACAGCTGGCGGGGGAAACTGTAGTAAACGCATCGTAAAGTCAAACAATCATAACTTGAATAGGTTGTAAGTCGATGAACCTGCACTGTCCTTGACTGCCCACTTTCTAAACAGGTGATCAGAGATGATACTTAGCAGCACTCCCTGGTGTAGTGCCACTGAATGTTGGAGGTTGGGCAACTCAGAGTGATTTAACTGAAACATGGTTGGCGGTGGGGAGGAAAGTTATTTACTTCAAGGGCTTTCCCAGGATTATTATGTGTATACAGGCCTACGGGTAGAGCTGGGAGGGGGGGAGTGGTCATATTAAGTAAATGGCCCTTAATTAAATCATGTACTATGAAATTTCCTTATAAGGAGTTAATGTTGTTGAAAAAGGAAGGTGAGTGTTCAATGTACGTATATTGCATTGTTTTACTATCCACCGGCCTTTTCAGTGTTGTAGTGGGAGAATGTTTTACAAACAGTAACAGAATTAGCGAGTGTGTGAAAATACTATTTTATTTTAGGTGATTTCAATGTTCATATGCGCATAGATTTGCACGTGCAACTTTGGTTGCAATATACAGAATCTGCTCCAAAATGCTGAAAATCAGTGCTGAACCCCTAACTTTTTTCCCCTACCCTACATCCACTCCTGTTGCCCTCCACTCCCCCCACCTGCTTTTATGCTCCTAAATTGAGGAGTTTATAGGTAGATATTCAGCATGGTTTAAGCGGGTAGGAGACGCCCCTGCTCCCTTAAAGCATCTTGAACTGGCTGGCCACCAGTGGCACAGCAAGGGTGAGAGGTGCCCCTCCCCCACCCTTGTCTCCACCCCCCGCTCCTTCCACGACCCCCTGCCTTGTGTGCCCCCTTCCCCTGTACCTCTAGTTAAAGTTGTTGCTCATGGCAGTCAACCATGTGCTCCTTGTAATCCTGTTGGCTATCCCTCTGATGTCACTTCCTATGCACAGCACCCGGAAGTGACATCAGCAGGAGAGTCGATGGGGTTGCAGGAGCACATTTATGACCACCACGAGCAACAACATCAACAAGAGGTACGGGGGGTGGGAAGGGGGTGCACACGTGGCGAGGAGAGGAGTAGGAAGAGGCTGGGGGGGAGAGGAGAAGGGGTGCTGGCACCCTCACCAACATGGCACCTGGGGGGACCACCCCCTCACCCCCCTTCTATGCCACTGCTGTCTACCAATATTCAGCAATATTTATCCGGGCTGTGGCACTGAATATCAGCTGTGAACACTTCAGCACTCTCTGGGAAATGTCAAGGAGGCCTGGGAGTGGAGTCGGGGAAGACCTGGAAGTTATCCGGGAGCCAATATTCAATGCTGGTGCCTGTGTACCTCTCCAGGCAAGTTAGACCACAGAGAAGGCAGTCTTAACTTTGCCCAGTTAGGTATGCTGGTATAGCACTCAATATTATACAACATAAATAACTTTTCTCATTGCCTGGAGATGGCCCAGAATAAAATATCTCGGTCTAAGTTAGTCAGCAGTGGACAGTATTTTTAAAAAGACCACTCATTGCTACCAGCTCAGTGTTGACCTATTGGTGAAATTTTCAGTAAAAACTGAAGGATTCAGCCCTACTAAATTTTCAATTTAGGAGCCTGATTCTCAATGGAGCATACATCCTTTGAATTATCATGCCCTTCAAGAGAAAGGACAGCTAATAGGTGTCTTTCATATCCAAGTTTTCACTAAACTTAATGTTAAGGAAGCATTATTCACTTTGAACATGACTTTTTTCCCCCCAGGAATTTAGAATGTGGAAGAACAAGTGATGTGGTCAAGGGGAGATGATCATTTCAACAAATTTAGACCAATGATCTTTTATCAGAGCAAAACAAATCAAGCACCTTCCAATATGAGAATAAAACTGTGAGAGATCATCATAGGGCCAGTGTTGCACTGTGTCAAAGCATAATGAAACAATGTGCTTGATTACGGTGTACATCCATACTGTCCTTTTTGATATATTTATGAAAGTATTAATGATCATTAATAATTTTAAAGGTTAATCTAATTTTTAGTTTATTTTTTGTTTGTTTTGTTTGTTTTTATCTTTTGTTCATACAAATGATCTATATTATATTGTATTTACATATGTATGATTTCTTCTTTAAATGCCAATAAAAATTATTGAAATGAAAAAGAATGATGAAATTCAACCAAGAAAAGAGTGCTCCATTATGACTTTAGAACTGTCAACCAAGACAAAAGACTGTCACATTATGAGAAACAACACTATAATATGATAAGAGAAGACTGTGACAATGCTACAAAATGAAGCGAGAACAACCTGAGATAGTCAATGCTACATTGTGACAAAAAGAACAATTTGGTGCAATTTAGAGAGAAAGAATATGGTGATGCTCCCAGAGACATGTTAGTTTATGAAAAGAGAAAAATATGAAGCAACCAAAAACCCTAAATCCTCACTATGTAGGTTTGAAAGTTCATCTTCTGCAGCATCTGTTTTGTTGGTCCATTAGAGAAACCAAAAAAACACTGTGGAGAGACGATATTCCTGAATTGGACTTTATTTAAAAAAAAAAAATCAACATAGCAATCCACATAAAATCCTTAAGGACCTAGTCTGCTGGGAACATTGGACCCAACACGGTCCATGTTTCAAAAGTAGAGTCTTCCTCGAGGGTCCTAAAAACTATGCTGTAACAATGGCCACCATCTTTCACAGCTTCACTCCACCACTTATGTACACACTCTTTCACAGCTCAATTATCCTTTTACGTCTTATATATCACCAGTCACTTGCATATCCACTGCATTGGTGTATTATACCACACTGCTGCATGATTCCACATGATTCACCAACACAAATTGTTTCTATTTTATACATATCATTATATTGTTACACCATCGTTTTTAAGACCCATGAGGAAGGCTCTACTGTCAAAACACGGACTGTGTTGGATCCAACGTTCCCAGCGGACTAGGTCCTTAAGGATTTTATGTGGATTGCTAAGTTGATTTATATATATATATATATATATATATATATATATTAAATAAAGTCCAATTCAGGAACATCGTCTCCAGTGTTTTTTTTGGTTTCACTTGGACTTTTTCTCTGTGGATTCTCCAGGGTCAATTTCTTTGCTCTTGTTGGTCCTTTAAGCATATCACGTAGGATTACCAGATTTCCTCTTTAAAAAAAAAAGAGGACACCTAAGCCCGCCCCATTTCACCCCCAGCCCCACCTGTTCCATATCAGCCTCATCCCCACATGAACTTCTTGTCTCCTTCCCCGAGCTGGAGGATCTTTCCACATGCATGGACATGGGCTTGATGATGTCACACACGTATGCATGTGTGTGACATCATCACATTGACTTCCGCGCATGTGCAGAGGCCCTCCAGATGCAACCCCAAGCTTGTAGCCTTCCAAAACCAGGACAAGCTGCCAGGTTTTGGAAATCCCTCCGGACATGTCGCTCCGGACATGTCTAAAAAGAGGACATGTCCAGGTTTTCCCAGACGTCTGGTAACCTTAATATCTCAGTCTACTAAGGCATAATAAAACAATTTGATTATAATCATAAAAATGATATATATGACTCCTAGTGGTGAGATTACCATTGGGAGTTGCTGGGCACATTTTGAAGAAAAGCACCAGCAATGGTAGAAATAAATAGGGATTGCTCCTGCCTTTACCACTAGAAACCAAGGATTTACTATAAGATAGGCCGGGGGGTGGGGGGAGGGGGTATCAGCAGGATGGTGGGAGACTAGGGGAAAGGTTACTGCCAGTTAAGGGTTCGGATGGGGTAGTGGAATATTGTGTGTGTGGGAGGGGTGAGCCTCTAGGGAGGGCCCTAAATGTTTTGTGGGGTCTTAAGTCAACTCAGTGGAAGGAGACTTGATGGGAGGGAACACAAGAGGGAATTTACACCTGGGGGAGTAACTTTGACCACATCTTTTAATGCCAGGTGCCAACCCCTTTGGTAGAATTGGGTTGTAAGTTGGCAGCCATTGTCCCGGGCAGAACAAAAATGCTGCTTATAAGATTGTTCACAAGCTGTGTTATTCTTTTACCATGGCAGTCAGTTTTATACATGTATCTCAGCTTTTCAAAATGGGATTTAGAGGTGCAGTTATCAAACGGGCTATCATTAACACATTTTATATTACAACTAACTTATGCTATTTTAGCACAGGCAAACAAGAAGAGGCATTGGAGATGTCAGAACGGTCAGAAATCCTTTATTTGCAGTTTGTATCAAAGTTTAAAACAAGCAAAATTCCAAAAGACAAAGTCCCGACTAGGATCTGAGTTTCGTACCATCGCCTTCCTCAGGGGACAGTTGTAAACTGAAAAAACATATTAACATTGAAACTAATAACATTTAAGCAATTACATATTACAACAAAAATGTGAATAAAACAAAAAATTGGTGCATATATAATATAAATGATTAAAAATATATGAAGTAAAGAAAAGACACAGGTGATAAATTAAGAGCAGAAAGACCATCAATTGATGTAGAATGCTTTTAACAATGAGTCTTTTCAAACATGGAAAGACCATTAAAAATAAATAAAGATTATGACTCCCATAATTAAAAAGTGAACAAAATATCAGCATGTATTTACTTGGGCTAATATACTTCATGACTCATGGAACATTCTATAAATTGCTGATAGAAAATAATGGCATGAAAACTTGATAAGCTAATTGAAAAAATGAATGTGTCAAAATTGCATCAGATATAAATGGTGTGGATTTTAGGAACAAATGATGGATAAATGAATTTAATAGAAAAAATTGATGATAATAAAAACAGCTATAGAACATACATCCATAGATAAAACATGATCATGTTAAATGAATAAAAATAATAAAACAAAAAAATAGTAAGAGCATTCTCCAAAAAGTTAATTAGAAAAGGTAATATGTTTAAGTTAAATAAGTTATTTAACTTATACATATTACCTTTTTAATTAATTACATTTAGGTGCCATTAGATCAGTGGCATAGCCATGGGGGATCTCAGGAGCCTGGGCCTCCTCAAGTCAGGTTCAGGCCCTCTCCATCATTATAGCAGCCAGTACTTGGCTGGTGGAGGTGCTTAAGCCCCACTAGCTGAAGAGGTTTTCTGCCAGATCCCAGCCCGCGCTGCTTGAGCAGCACAGTCAGCAGGATGCAGTTAATGTGGCACTTCTACGCATGCTCAGCTCATATGAAATGAGCATTCACAGAAGTGCTGGATGTTAGCAAAGGTATGATCGGGCGGATGGGGGGGGTTGATAATGGTGGTGGTGGCAGCAGTAGCAGAAGCAGGGGGCAGAAATGGTGGCAGCGGGAGGGGGTGCAGTAACAGTGGCAGTGGAGAAGGGAGAAGATGGTAAGAACATAAGAATTGCCGCTGCTGGGTCAGACCAGTGGTCTATTGTGCCCAGCTGTCCGCTCATGCGGCAGCCCTTAGGTCAAAGACCAGTGCCCTAATTGAGTCTAGCCTTACCTGCGTACATTCTTGAATCCCTGGAGGGTGTTTTACCCTATAACAGCCTCCGGAAGAGCATTCCAGATTTCTACCACTCTCTGGGTGAAGAAGAACTTCCTTACGTTTGTACAGAATCTATCCCCTTTTAACTTTAGAGAGTGCCCTCTCGTTCTCTCTACCTTGGAGAGGGTGAACAACCTGTCTTTATCTACTAAGTCTATTACCTTGAATGTTTCGATCATGTCCCCTCTCAGTCTCCTCTTTTCAAGGGAGAAGAGGCCCAGGTTCTCTAATCTCTCACTGTACGACAACTCATCCAGCCCCTTAACCATTAACCAGAGAAAACGCTTGACCCACCCAGTCTAATCTCAGGCCACCCCCCCCAACCACTTTCTGGCTACACCCCTGCATCATATAGATTAGCATATAGCTGGAATGTTGCATATTGTGCAGACATAAGTATATATATATGATGGTAGTCTGATCATTTATGTGCATTCCTGTCACCATAATCTTGGCACCTTCTTTATAGGCTTACCTCATGTGGAGGCTCATTTTCATAAGAATAGCCTTACTGGGTCAGACCCATGGTCCATCAAGCCCAGTAGCCCATTCTCACAGTGACCAATCTAGGTTACTAGTACCTGGCCAAAACCCAAGGAATAGCAATATTCCATGCTACCGATCCAGGGCAAGCAGTGGCTCCCCCCATGACTTACAAAGTTGCATATGCTTTGAAAATAAGCACCAATGTCTCTTATAACAATGTAAGAGGCTTCCAGATAGCCCATTAGGTTGGCATTAGACTATAGAGATCTGACACAATATCACAAAAGTGCTATTGGGACTTTATCATAAGAGAATAAAGTTGATATAGGCCTCTTCAGTGGCACAAGAGAGAAAGGCTAATACAAGCGATAGGTGGTCTGTATAAAAAAAGAAAGGGCATGATAGTTAAGAAAGTCAGTGATACTGAAAGAAAAACTGATCCAAATCGATAGAAGGAATATTCTAGCGTTGCAAATGAGCACGGCTCTCATAAGTGGGTAAGGGCCATGACAATCCCAACAGAATAAGGCTAATAGAAATCTACAGAATATTTTCATAGCCTTCTTTCCATTAGCCAGGAATGTTTTATGATTTTTCTTTACAGGAATGTCTTCTTTGTTAAGCTGTCATTCCTTTATGTCCCCTTTCTAGAATAAAATAAATTATTTATCAATTGTCTCTCTTTATTATGACTTACATTGTAATGAGTTTGTCAATAAAAAAATATATATAACAGCATAATTGTTCTATTCATCTGCTGTCTTTTTGCCCTTTCCCTTTATGAGGAAATCTGGCAACCCTACATTTTCCCTCAGTTCAATCTCTGACCTTAGCTCCTCTTAATATCAGAACTGCCAAGAGAAAGTAAGTTTTAAAAGGGAGATTCCTTAATTACTCCTAGTGACTGCAAGGTTGGAATTAAAAAGAGTAGATATCAGCAGCTACCTATAACTTACCCAGCCCAATTAATAATATATCTCCCACCCAGTGATTTTTGAGCTCACTCATGTATAATCTGTGAATCCTGTCAGGGTAGCGCAGGTCACAGAGGACTGGAAAATTCTAAGAGGTTAAATTCACAGAAATGATTGTTGGAATTTTCCTGGGGAGAAGGGAGAGATATCTCACCCGCTAAAACCCTTCTACCTCAAGTAGAGGTACCAGATGCCACTTATAGAAGGGACTGATGGAGCTAGCCCAAAGGGCAGCCCTGGCAGGTAGGGGGCATTACATAAAATTGTGCAAGCTTACTGTTAAGATTGTAATATAAACATAGTAAACAACAGATAAAGACCCGAATGGTCCATCCAGTCTGCCCAACCATACACATTCTATAAATTAATGATTTAATTTAAATTGTCCTTTTTCTTAGATATTTTTGGGCCAGAAACTCAGAGCTCTGCCTGGTAATGTGCTTAGGTTCCATCTACTGGAGTCTCCATCAAAGCTTACTCCAGCCCATCTAAACCATCCCAGCTGTCAAAGCCCTCCCCAGCCTTAATAAAATTCTTGAACTATGAACAGGATTGACATATTGAGAGGCTTAGAAGTGATTAGATGGTAACATCAGTAATTGAGAAGCCAGTGCTGGGCAGATTTTCACGATCTGTGCCCTATTCATGACTGGACAGATAGGCCAGTGCTGGGCAGATTTCTATGGTGTTTGCCCCAATTATGGCTGGAGAGATTTAGATGGGCTGGATTAGGGGGTTCGATGACAGCTTTAGTAGTTGGAGAACAAGACTAGTGCCAGGCAGACTTCAGTCTGTGCCCTGAAAATGGCAAGGATAAATCATATGTAGCATCACATCATACCTTATGCTATAAATTTATCTTGTTGCGCAGATTAGATGTTACTATAGACCAGTGGTATTCAACCCAGTCCTCAGAAACCACCTGGCCAGTCAGGTTTTCAGGATATCCACAATGAATATGGATGACAGAGATTTTGAAAACCCGACTGGCAAGGTGGTCCCTGAGGACTGGATTGAATACCACTGCTATAGACTATCTGGATAAAGGCTGAATAGTGTCACTAACATTTTTGTAAGCAATATTGCTGAAGGGCTGACTGGAAAGATTTGCCTCTTTGAGGATGATATCAAAATCTGCAATTGAGCAGACATCCCTGATGGTATGGAAAGCATGAGGAAGGACCTTGTAGCTAAGATGTAATGCTAAGAAATGCCAGGTCATGCATTTGCACACATGTAAGTGGCAAAGCAATGCAATGAACTGCTATTCTGTAAGGGAGAGTGAGGTGCATAAATGCAAAGGGGGGTGTTGACATGGGAGAGAAATGGGTGGGGCTTCCATTAACACAGGTAACTAAAGTTATGCACACCCTTATACACAGGCAAACAACTAGTAAAGGAACAAGCTACTTTAGATACCTTTTTAAACGAGTAAAGGTGCTCAGAATCCAAGATGGAGAAAAAACTTCAATTTGGGGTACAAACCCCTAAAAGGCGTTTTTTATAGAATCAATCATTGCACCATTTTGAGTAAAAAGGTAATAGAGAGTGCTTGTTGAAAAACACTCTGGAGTTAAATGTCCTTAAATGTCCAATAAAGTGAATATTCTCCAACTACTATATGAATTCAAAGAGTTTAAGTTCAAAAAAATAATAAGAACTTATCTAAGTGGGTTCAGATAGCGTTGACCCGGCGAGGTTCTACGCCGGGTCAACGCTATCTGAACCCACTTAGATAAGTTCTTATTATTTTTTTGAACTTAAACTCTTTGAATTCATATAGTAGTTGGAGAATATTCACTTTACTAGTCTTTAAGCCCGTTACATTAACGGGTGCTAGAACATATGTGTGTGTGTCTGTCTTTTTTTCTCTCTCTCTCCTTAGCCGCTTTCTTTCTTTCTGCCTTTCTTTTTCCTTGGCTGTCCATCACCACCCCTTGCCTGCTCCCCCTGTCCATTTTCCCTTCCTTTTACCTCCACTGTGTCCACCACCACCCCTTCACTGCTCTCCTTATGCAGCAGCAGCCCTTCTCCCTTTGTTTTACCTCCCCCCTGTCCAGCAGCACCTCTTTCCTTCTCCCCCTGTCCAACATTAGTCCTCCGTTATTTTTTCTTCACCTCCCCTGTCCATCAGCATCTCTTTCCTTCTCCCCCTGTCCAGCAGTAGGCATCCCTTCCTTTTTTATCCTCCCTCCTCCTTCTTATCCCTATGATACTCTTACCTTGCTCTGCCCCTGATCAGAGGTTCCCGACAGCTGCCCAGTTGCACCCATTGGAAAAGTTCCCACTGCCGCATCCCGCACCCCTCCTGATGCGGCTCCCGCTGTCCTTTCTGTCTGTCTCTGTCCCTGGCCCCCTTTGCCTGTCTGTCTTTCTGTGTATCTCCCTGACCCTGTGTCTTTCTTCTTTCCTTTCTGTCTCCCTTCCTCCCTCTGTCTGTCTGTCCAAAGCAGCATTCCATCCCCCTCCCCCCACACCAGTTCCCTGTGCACCTGCCCCTGTGTCTTTCTTATTTTATTTGTGTTTCCCTTCCTCTCTCTGTCTGTCCAGCATTCTATCCCCCTCCCCCCCACACCAGTTCCCTGTGCCTTTCTTATTTTCTTTCCCTTCCTCTCTCTGCCTATCCAAAGCAGCATTCCATCCCCCACACCAGTTCCCTGAGCACCTGCCCCTGTGTATTTCTTATTTTCTTTGTGTTTCCCTTCCTCTCTGTCTGTCTGTCTGTCCGTCCAAAGCAGCATTCCCTTCCCCTCCATTTCCCTCCCCCCCCCACCAGTTCCCTGTGCAGCAGCATTAGCGTTTCCTCTACCCCCCCCTGTCCCTTCCCCTTCCCGCGGGCCGGACTACAAAGGTGGTGATTCCAGCAGCGCTTTTATCAGTCTCCACACGCTGCTTCGGGCCCTTCTGCCCTGATTTACTCTGGCACGTCCCTGATGACATCATCAGAGACGCGGCAGAGCAAATCAGGGCAGAAGGGCCAGAAGCAGCGTGTGGAGACTGATGTACACGCTGCTGGAATCGCCATTCGGGCCCGCGGGAAGAGAAGGGGGTGGGCGGCAAAGGCGAAATGGAGATCGGCGGCGGCGACAGGAGAAACGGAGAACGTCGTATGGCTGCGGTCCGGCTTGTGGAGGCGATCGGGTGGTGACGTATTCGCGCGCATGCGCACTCCTTCGGCCACAGACCTACAGCGCACGGAACACGCAAATAGAACTGCTCATGCGCGAGTTAGCCTTTTATTATATAGGATTGGACATTTAAGGACATTTAACTCCAGAGTGTTTTTCAACAAGCACTCTCTATTACCTTTTTACTCAAAATGGTGCAATGATTGATTCTATAAAAAACGCCTTTTAGGGGTTTGTACCCCAAATTGAAGTTTTTTCTCCATCTTGGATTCTGAGCACCTTTACTCGTTTAAAAAGGTATCTAAAGTAGCTTGTTCCTTTACTAGTTGTTTGCCTATTTAGAATTTTTGGGAACAACCCTTTTTTCTGAAATTCTTCCCAGTTGTGTATATTGGACACCCTTATACACATACATGTTGGAACATTGATGATAAGTTATGCTGGTATTCTATAATAGAATCTGTTTACCCAGACGCTATTATAGAATAGAGTTTGACCATGTACCATTGGGCTACCTAACAACAGGTGCCCAGTTATAGAATTGTTTCCATACTATTTATAGAGTTACAAAGTCTATACTGCTATAAACTTAGATCTTACGGTTGGCTAATTTTATATTTATGTCATAAAGACAACACACCTACAAGTCTTTATGTAATAAGCTCCTATAATAATCTATATATATAAAATCGGAGGTATGTATGTGTGTGTGTATGTGCCGCGATCACGCAAAAATGGCTTGACCGATTTGAACAAAACTTGGTATGCAGATCCCTCACTACCTGGGGTGATATGTTCTGGGGGTCTCGCGGCCCACTTGCACACGTGGGCGGAGCTACAAACAGAAAATCAGATTTCACCCATTCATGTCAATGGAAAAAATGTAAAAAGCTGCCAACGCAAAAACGGCTTGCCCGATTTGAACGAAACTTGATATGCAGATCCCTCACTACCTGGGGTGATATGTTCTGGGGGTCTCGTGGCCCACCTGCACACGTGGGCGGAGCTACAAACAGAAAATCAGATTTCACCCATTCATGTCAATGGCAAAAATGTAAAAAGCTGCCAACGCAAAAACGGCTTGCCCGATTTGAACTAAACTTGATATGCAGATCCCTCACTACCTGGGGTGATATGTTCTGGGGGTCTCGCGGCCCAACTGCACACATGGGCGGAGCTACAAACAGAAAATCAGATTTCACCCATTCATGTCAATGGAAAAATTGTAAAAAGCTGCCAATGCAAAAACGGCTTGCCCGATTTGAACGAAACTTGCAACACATCTTCCTTTTCAGTTTAAGAGATTGCAAATTCCAGTGATACTTGCATTCTCTATCACAATCAACAAATCACAGGGACAGACTATTACATACTGTGGAGTGGATTTAAGATCCCCCTGTTTTTCCCATGGTCAACTCTATGTTGCTTGCTCAAGGGTGGGTTCACCCAAGAATTTATATGTTCTTGCTCCTGGAGGTGAAACTAAAAATGTTGTTTATAATCAAGTTTTGTGTTAGTTGTATTGTATTCATTTTGTCAAATATTTCACATTATAATTTGAATATTGTACTTTTTATAAAGCTGTAAAAAAATAATTTCATTCACCACTATAAAGTATCTTTATTTGAATCCATTTACAGTGTTATTGCTATAATTAAATACCCGTGCAACGCCGGGGCATCAGCTAGTGTCTTTATATAATAAGCTCCTACAATGTGGGAGTGTGTGGTGCAGTGGTTAGAGCTACAGCCTTGGCACCCTGAGGTTATAGGTTCAAATCCTGCACTGCTCCTTGTGACCCTGGGCAAGTCTCTTAATCTCCATTGCCCCGGGTAAATTAGATAGAGTGGGAGCCTGCCAGGACAGTTAGGGAATAATGCTTGAGTACCTGAATAATTTGTAATCTGCATACAATTGTAGGATATGCAGAATATAAATTATATATATAAAAAAAAGACCCTGAATAGCGCACAAATGCTTCCCCCAAATTTCTTCAAATGTGCAAGGTCTATTCACCTGCTGTGAAGGAGTAGATGTGTGTATACTCCATGCATGTGCACATATATTTTTCAAAGATTATGCACACATTGGAAGTCTACCCCAGCTTTACTCAAACTACAACCTCAAGAACACATATATACAGGTTAAAAAAAGGTAGCAGCATTCTTCTGATGCCCTTACTTTTTCCACATGTATAATATTCACCTTATAATAAAAGCCTGTTTTTACTGGTATATGCTTTCTAAATGGAAAAAGATTTATGCAATTACCATACCCTTGAGGAAAGGAGGGACAGGGGAGATATGATTCAGACATTCAAATACTTGAAGGGTATTAACGTAGAACAAAATCTTTTCCAGAGGAAGGAATATGGTAAAACCAGAGGACATAATTTGAGGTTGAGGGGTGGTAGATTCAAGAGCAATGTTAGGAAATTCTACTTTACGGAGAGGGTGATGGATGCTTGGAATGCGCTCCCGAGAGAGGTGGTGGAGAGGAAAACGGTGACTGAGTTCAAAGAAGCGTGGGATGAACACAGAGGATCTAGAATCAGAAAATAATATTAAATATTGAACTAAGGCCAGTACTGGGCAGACTTGCACAGTCTGTGTCTGTATATGGCCATTTGGGGGAGGATGGGCTGGAGAGAGCTTCAATGGCTGGGAGGGTTTAGATGGGATGGAGTAGGTTTTAACGGAGATTTCGGTAGTTGGAACCCAAGCACAGTACTGGGAAGAGCTTTGGATTCTTGCCCAGAAATAGCTAAGAAGAAAAAATTTAAATTAAATCAGGTTCGGCAGACTGGACGGACCATTCAGGTCTTTATCTGCCATCATCTACTATGTTATGTTACAATCTACATATGCATACAGAGAATTTTTCCTCACAGTAACTTGGATAGTTATCTCATTGTTTGTGATTGTGACTAAAATCTTAGACTCAAGGCTTGAATCATACCAGAAGTGTGTTTGGATTGCACATCACAGTTATTGTCAGAGACAGGATGCCGAGATCAATGGTTTTCCTTATGATCTAATGGGAGTTTATGTAGCTTAACCATAAATCCAAAACAAAAAGAGAGATCAAAATAAGAAAATCACACCTCAAGTTAAATTGGTAAAGTCTATGAAGAATTTCAATCCCTAGCTCAATAATCTCTTCTTCCTAACTGTGCCTTTACTTTCCCTTATTTTTCTTTTCTTTCTTTTACTCTTAAATTTGGAGTACAGTACTTTTATGCTTTTCTTATTTGATTGAATCTGTATATTTCCTTGTTATCTTTTTTGAGGAAAAGTGATAATCAAGTTTTAATAAATCAAATCAATTCAAACAGCTAATCCTCTATAATAAAACCCTAAGTGCAAATGCACACTTAGGAGGCTGTGATCCCTGCCGCCATGATGTGTGCCTCCGTGGCCACATTCCATTTGCAGCGCGTGCAGTGGATTGAGTGGCAGTTTGTCTCAGCAACGACTGCGAGGTGTCCCATGCTGGTAAGAAGTGGCGGTTTGTCTCAGCAACGGCTGCGAGGTGTCCCATGCTGGTAAGAAGTGGGAGGGGGAAAGGGGGCTGCTTTAGGGGGAGGGGTGTGCTGGGGGTTGCCCGGGCTAGCAGATGCTGGACAGGGGAAGCAGGGAAAGGAGAAGGGGTACTGCTGGACAGGGGGAGCAGGGAAGGGGTGCTGCTGGACAGCGGGGGAGGTAAAAAGAAGGGAGAAGGGCTGCTGCTGGACAGGGGGAGCAGTGAAGGGGTGTTGCTGGATAGGGGGAAGGTAAAAGGAAGGTAGAAAGGCTACTGTTGGACAGGGGGAGCAGGCAAGAGGTGGTGGTGGACAGCCGAGGAAAGAGAGAGACAGAAAGAAAGATAGACTGACAGTGACCAAGGACAGAGAGAGAAAGAGACACACACATTCACCTGGCGTACTAAGGGGGGGAGTCTGCCCCGGGTGCAAGCCCTGAGGGGGTGCTCTGGCGTCCGTTCCCCCCCGACGTCTGGTTCTTCCCCTCTGGCCTCCCCGCACCATTTAGAGTAGCGAAGCAGCCTGCAGCAAGATTGCGATGTCAACGATCTTGCGCTGCTTCGTGCTGTCCTCCGCCGTGGTCCCGCCCCCCTCCACTGATGTCAGAGGAGGGGGGCGGGTCCGCGGCAGAGGACAGCACAAGCAGCTCAAGATCGCTGACATCGCGATCTTGCTGCAGGCTGCTTCCCTATTCTAAATGGTGCGGGGAGGCCAGAGGGGAAGAACCGGACGTCGGTGGGGGGGGGGGGCGAGCGGTCCTTCGGGGTGGGGCAGGCAGGCAGGCCTTCAGGGGGAGATGCAGGCCTTAAAGGGGGGGACAAGCCTTCATGGGGGGAGACAGGCTTTCGGGGGGGGGACAGGCAGGCAGGCCTTTAAGGAAGGGACAGGCCTACAAGGGGGTGGGACAGGCCTTCAAGGGGGGGGACAGGCCTTCAAGGGGGTGCAGGCCTTCGGGGGGCGTGCAGGCCTTTAAGGGGGGTGCAGGCCTTCAAGGGATGGGACAGGCCTTCAGGGGGAGATGCGGGCCTTAAAGGGGGGGACAACTCTTCATGGGGGGAGACAGGCTTTCGGGGGGGGGACAGGCAGGCAGGCCTTCAAGGGGGGACAGGCAGGCAGGCCTTTAAGGGGGGGACAGGCCTACAAGGGGGTGGGACAGGCCTTCAAAGGGGGGACAGGCCTTCAGGGGTGAGATGCAGACCTTTAAGGGGGGGGACAGGCCTTTGGGGGGGACCCTGGTGTAGAAGTACACAGAGGGAAGGGGGTGTTCAAAGAGACGTGCATATGCCAGACTTTGGGGGAGAAGAAATAATGGGTCTGAAAATAGAGGAGAGGGAGAGAGATGATGGACCATGGGATTTAGAGAGGGAAGGAACAGAAAGGGAGAGAAATTGGACACAAGGGATGGTGTGGGGGAGAGATAGAGATACTGGATAGGAGGGTAATTGGGAAAAGAAAGGGAGAGATGGTGGGCCCTGGGGTGGTGGGGAAGGAGGGAGAGATGCCGGATGAAAGGGTAGTTAAGAAAAGGTGGATCTGTGGAGGGAGATGAAAAAAAGGAAAGATACCAGACTTCCTGGGGAGGGAAGGGAAATGGAAAGGAGGACAGAGATGGTAGATGGATGGTTAGCAGGAAGAAAGAAGGAGACCCTGGCAAGCAAGTTATCAGAAGACAACCAGAGCCTGGGACCAACAAGATTTGAAAAATAACCAGACAACAAAAGGTAGAAAAATTAATTTTATTTTCTGTGATTACAATATGTCAGATTTGAAATGTGTATCCTGCCAGAGCTGGTGTTAGACCGCAAACGTGAGCTAGGATTTAACAGAGAGAGGAAAAGTCCTTTTTGTTTCTTTATTTTATTTACACCACAGCGCCAGTGTGGTTAGGAGAAGCCAAAGGGGGTGAAAAAACTATAAAACCCACCAGGATTTTTGAAAAAAATCACCCAACTGGGCAGGAAAATTGAATCGAAAAATCAATTAAATAGGCTGAATCAAAATTTTTCTTCCTGAATCGGGCAGTTTGCGCTACTGGGATTGGGGGGAGATGGCATCCTCAGTACTTTATAATGCAAGTGAAACGAGGATTTGGTCAGACTTTTGAAGGGTCTGCAGAAGAAAAATATTGTATAGACCGGGGACATGAGACAGCAGGAAATGGGAACTTTTCTTCCTTCTATTTTTGTGAATGGAAAGGCTGAGGATGTCAGAGAGTTCAGTTAAAATTTGTGCTTTATAAAAAAATATAATAATGTGTTTTATAAAGTTTATAAGCATTGCTGGCCTACCCGGTGAGGTGTTCCTAGTGGTGGTGGTGGTGGTGGTGGTGGCGGCAGTGTGTCAATGTGTTGAGAGGAAGAGGTGGTCTGGGAAATTCTCCTGAGCAAACTCCAGGCCCATTTCCACCCCCCAGTTAGTCCACTCCACTCAACTGGTTCACACACTGAGTGGGTCTTTGGGAATTGTGCCTAGGTAGTTGTTTAGGGATTTCTTCCAGTGGTTTGTCAGTATCTCCTTGTGGTCCAAGGAAGGAAACTTTGTTAACCTTAGCATTGACCTTTTGTAACAGTGCTGCTTGTGTGGCATTAGGCTATGTAGTGATCGAAAGAAAAAACCAGACCTTTGCACATTTTTGCACTATAGGTGGGTGTATGAGGAGATTCACATTTCCTGCACAGCTAAGTCCGTATTTGACATCTAGCAAGGTCTCTGTTTGGAAGGAAAGATCTAAGCTTAAAAATGAAGTGGCCAGAAGTTATGGTAAAAGCAGATAGCTTAGCTGGTTTTAAGAAAGATTTGGACAAATTCCTGGAGGAAAAGTCCATAGTCTGTTATTAAGACATGGGGAAGTGTCTGCCTGCCCTGGATCGGTAGCATGGAATGCTGCTACTCTTTGGGTTTTGACCAGGTACTAGTGACCTGGATTGGCTACCATGAGAATGGGCTACTGGGCATAATGGACCATTGGTCTGACCAGTTAGGCTATTCTTATGTTATGTTCTCATCTGTAGGGGCCTTTGTTTTCACTTCTTATTTTAATGTATTTTTTTTCTGGGAACTTATCAGTGTTTTTTAGAATGGGAACAAAAATGGAAGAGAATTAATGTGTGTGAGATGAGGGGGTAACTAATTTCTTCAGCTAAATAATTCAATCCACCTCAACCAGACATAGGAGAACTCACGCACCATTTACACACCCTCCAACCAAAAACGTCAAAAGAAAAAAACTGTTCGACAACCTCCTAGCCATTCGAGCTGCAACACTCAACCCCCAACTCTACAACCTATTGACCTCAACCACAGACTACAAAACCTTCAAAAAGAAATAAAAACCCTTCTATTCAAAAAACACATAAAACCGAACTAACACAATCAGAACTGTCCCAAGCATCACCTGCAACTACTCCATATGTACTTCTCATGTCATGACAATTCAGATATAATTTATGTTATGTTATGTTTGGAATAATGGTTACATATATGAGGTTCAATAAAAGAATAATTTCACTCCCTGTTTCTATTCTGACCATTTATACCATTTCATGGTTATTACAAAAAATATTTTTTACATGGGGGTGGGGTCAAAAAATGATGGGCCCCGAGTGCCACATACCCTAGGTACGCCACTGCACACATCTATTCTAGCACCTGTTAATGTAATGGGCTTAAAGACTAGTTAATAATATTCAGTTATCACACAAAAGAAACAAAAGATTTTTTATGAAGAAAAAAGACCTCTGAAACACAATGCTATCACCTATTCAAGCTATTCAATATAGGCAATCAAGAATATATTGATCATATTAAAAAAAAAAATCCATATTTGTATAATGTCTCTGAAACTTCAACCAACAAATCTTCAATAGCTTACAAGACACATGCTTAAACAATTAACAAAACTGACTATCATATATGCTCTTCTATAAGTAGATCCTGTGTATAAGTTGAGAGCAGTTTTGGGACTAAAAGTAGAAAACCCCAGTATAAGCTGAGGCCAAATTTGACCCTCCCTATCAGATCCAGCATGCTTTCTCTAATGCCCCCTCCGCACATATAGACCAAAACTCCCTTCTCTGTTGCATCCTTAAGCATGCCTTTTTCTCAGTGGGTTTTCCCCAGTGTATCTTCAAATCTCTCTTCCATACAGCACCGCCACTTCAGCCTAAGTATACCACTGCAGTGCCAGTGCTGTATGGAAGAGAGATTTGAAGGTACACGGTGGGGGGGGGAGGGGGAGAGGAGGGTGTAAGGGTTGAGATGCTGAACTGCGACTGGTGCCAATAAGGGTGTGAGGAGGGATTAATTTTCTTACCTCTTTGGGTGTTACCCATAGGTAAGATGACCCCAGTTTTTCACAAGCATTTTCAGCACAAATTTCTCAACTTAAAATTGAATATTTACAGTAGTCAAAAGTAATTGATTTTCTGTAAAATGAGTGTCAACGCATTGTGGGGGGTGGGGAAGCTATTGATGTGGGCTACGGTTAAGATGTTATTTTATTGTTAACAAAGAAGAAACACAAAGAGTGGAGTCTCAACAGTACTTCAACCAGGGAAGTGAAGGAAACTGAAAGTCATAATGTATTAATAAAAAATGAAACTTTATTGATGCAAATAAATCTGACTTGACAAGGCCCATGTTTTGGCTCCACCGAGCCTACATCAGGGGCCAATTAGTCAAGAGCATCACTAGACTTCTCCCTAACAATTTCAGAAAAATAGGAGCGAAGGAGGAGGTGTAAACGTGTATGCACCAATGTTAAGGTGGTAGAGGAAGTAGGCTTTATTTCCTTACCAGACAATTTTAAGTCCAGTCCAGTTGATGTATTTTGAAGGCAACTGGTAACTAAAAAGGGCAAGTACTGACTCTGCTGTGTTCTGTACCTCCCAGCCCTATCCCAGAAAAGAACTGCGGAATCCCAAGCTACCGTAAATACAGTTTCTACTGAAGCAGTTAATACATTTCTGAAGGGTGGACCCTGACCTTAAACTGCACATGCTGAGAGAGTGGTTGGGTGAGTTCTTGATTGAAAACACTGTTGCTGGTATGTTTATTTTTCTGAAGTTGGTAGGGAGAAGTCTAGCGGTGTTCTTGACTAATTTACCCTTGATGTAGGCTCGGTGGAGACGTCAGGTTGATTTGCATCAATAAAGACTCCTTTTTTATTACTAAGTTGTGACTTTCAGTTTCCTTCACTTCCCGGTAGAAGTACTACTACTTATCACTTATATAGTGATGAAAGGCGTACGCATCGCTGTACATTTTGACATTTATAGATGGTCCCTGCTCAGAAGAGCTTATAATTTAACTTGGACAGACAGACATGACATATAGGGCACTGCTGAGACTCCACTCTTTGTGTTTATTTGGCTGCTCTGGTGGGAGATTTGGTTCCTTTTATTCCTTCACTATTTTATTGTTAACCCCAGTTATTAGTAACAAAGTCTCATTGCATAAGATGGGACCTGTCCTAAAATAGCAAAAGTTAGTAGTTAAATTACATATCTTGAGGAGAAGTTGTCAGTATGGGCTATTGTTAAGATGTGTTATTTTCCCACTAACTGATACTGTTTTAGCACAGGTCCCATTTTATACATACGAACATAAGAATCATAAGAATAGCCTTACTGAGTCAGACCAATGGTCCATCAAGCCCAGTAGCCCGTTATCATGGTGACCAATCCAGGTCACTAGTACCTGGCCAAAACCCAAGGAGTAGCAATATTCCATACTACTGAAACGTGGCTTCCCCCATGTCTTTCTCGATAACAGACTATGGACTATTCCTCCAGGAACTTGTCCAAGCTATCCACTCTTACCACATCCTCTGGCAATGTGTTTCTAGAGCTTAACTATTCTCTGAGTGAAAAAATTTTCTCCTATTGGTTTTAAAAGTATTTCTCTGTAACTTCATCGAGTGTCCCCTAGTCTTTGTAATTTTTTTTTTTTTTTAATTCTTTATTTAATTTTATAATTTGACATAATAAAAAGTCAATTAAAGAAATATTCCAATGCCAGTCTCAACAATACTTAACAAGATAATAAAAAAAAGGTAAATTTAGATGATAAAAGAAGGCAGAACAAAAATACAATAGGAAAATTACAATTCTAAGTATACTGGATTGAATAATTAGACCTCGATAAGAGGGGAGAAAGCTACATACGCTGAATTCTCAATCAAACATTACTAAAAAAATAAAGATAACGTTAAGTGGGGATAAGAACCTAATTAAACTAAGCAGATTGGAACAGCAATTCTCTCAAGAATATTAAGTTTGCTTTTTCGCAGAGATAAATTTTATCAGCTGCTGAGGTTCAAAATAAACATGTCTATTCCACTGATAGACCATCACACATTTACATGGGTATCTGAGTATGAATGTAGCACCCAACTGTAGGACCCTTGGTCTCAAAATGAGAAACTGTTTTCTTCTCTTTTGGGTCGTCCTTGACACATCAGGATACATTCTCACTGTTTTAGTCATAAATGGTATATCTTTAAACTTGAAAAACAACTTAAGCATCCATTTTCTGTCAGAATCTATAGCGAACTGTACTAGCAGCGTTGCAGTTGCCGGTGGCTCATTATCTGACCTCTCAAAGAAATTTGTCAGGTCCAAACTATCAGCAGACAAATTCTGCTGGTCTGGTTTCTGAACAGATGATGATCTAGTTGGTAAATAATATATTTTAGTGAGAGTTGGATAAAAGGTTTCGGGAACTTTCAAAGTCTCTTTCAGGTATTTCTTAAATATATCTTGTGGAGAAATAAGTGGTAATTTTGGAAAATTTATAATCCGAAGATTACTTCTTCTGATCATGTTTTCCAACATTTCAACCTTAAAATTAAGATTTCCATTGTCCCTAACCCACACCGAGGCGTGGGATTCCACAGATTTTATTCTGGTCTCATGACCCTCCACTTTTGTTTCCATACTAGATAGTCTATTTTTCAGTTCCAAATTTTCAGAAACAACAGTAGTATATTGTGTAGTAAGTTGCTGCATTTGAGATCCTAAAGAGAGTTGTAAAGTAGATATTGCTTCCCATAATGTTTCTTTAGTGAAAACTTTGGGCCTCTGCATAGGTGTTAGTTCAAACCCCAGACCCTCTGTTACAGATAAGTTACCTAAAGCCTCAGCTGGAGATATGTTCAGTTTCAGGAAATCTTGAGGAATTTGCCGTTCCAATTTCTCCGGGTGCACAGATGACTGGTTTGGCTTCCCTTCTCCGCTTGCTGAGACGTCTCCCGAACTCGTTTGTGCTGGTGAGGGAACACCCTGGGATGCTCCGACCTCCATCTGCTGGTCTAACGCCCCCGGGTGACTCAGAGGACTCCGCTCCTCCGGAGACAGCGATGTTGCTTCGAGGGAGAGAACTGACGCTTCAGCCGGCGCGTCTCTCCCAGCCGAAGAAAACTCCGGATGACTCGTTCCAGCCCTGTGCTGGAGGAAAACATCCATTGGGCCCGCAGCTGTTGCCGAAGATTCATCTGGGAAAACCCAGAGCTTAGACTTGCGTTTTACCATCGTGGAAATAAGAACCAACAGCTCCAACGCCTCCGTGAGTGCTTAACTCCAGCTACTCGTCGCCATCTTGCTAAGCCCTCCTCGCCCCCCCAGCCCTTTTGACTGTCTCAAAGAGGACCGTCTTTGTAATTTTTGACGGAGTGAAAAATCGATCAACTTGTACCCATTCTAATCTACTCTACTCTACAATGAGACCTAGTTACTAATAACTTGGGTTTACAATAACATGCCTTAATAGTAGTCCAGGTTGATAACTTCACTACTTAATGGTGTCCTTAAGCTAATCCAAACCAGTGGTATAGTAAGGGTGGTGCTGGGGGGGGGCAGTCTGTCCCGGGCGTGGTCTTCCTCTTTCTCCTCCTCCCCCTCCTCTCCTTGCCACACGTATGCGCCCCTTGCATTCCCCGAAACTTTTTTACTTTCCGGGCATGAGGTTACTGCTCACGTCAGCATCGGCGCTCTCTCCGACGTTGCATCCAGGACCCGTGCCTAAGAAGTGACGTCAAAGGAAGAGTCAGTACCGACATGGACATGCTGCTCACCCTGGAGAAGTTAGAAAGGTACGGGGAAAGGGAAGGGGGCATGTGCGTGGCAAGGCGGGGGAGACGCGCCCCCTCCCTGGGTGCCACTCACTCTTACTACGCCACTGATCCAAGCTCCCAAGTCATATATTTGCTCCCCTTGATTTAGATGCTATTACTATGACTATTAATTATTTCTAGAGTGCTACCAGACGTATGCTGCGCTGTACAGAGTCACAAAGGAGACAGTCCCTGCTCGAAAGAGCTTACAATCTAAAAAGATAAGACATACAAACAGGAAGCCAGGGTGGGGATGCCTTTTCCATAAAATAAATAAACAATACAAATTAATTTTGGTGACATGTTTGTTCATGAGTCTTATCTTGAAGACTACTGTTTATACTATACAGTATTGTTGATTTGTATTGTGTTTGTTGTTCATTCTAACCCATGAATCTTTCCTGCAGTGCTGAAAGCAACTTCGTCACACATGTACGGTAATCATCATGCAAAATATAAAAGTAACTGATCACAATGCAAGAGTTATGAAGGAGACATTCCTATGGTGTGCGCATTCATAACTCCTACAGCACATGGCTTTCCCAGTAAAACAAACAAAACAGGATTTATGATTCTAGCTACTCCAGGAAGGGAATTGTCTTCCTGAGTCAGGAGAGGGTAGAGCCGCGTGTCAAAGAAAACATTCCTTTAACTGTATGAGGGAAGAAAATGTTTTCAATTATTGAAAAACAACTTCTCTCCACACCCATGACATGCAAATGACAAATTATTCTAGGTAATTTGGTTATTTAAAAAAGCAGGACTTCCCAAACCTGTCCCGGGGTTATTCACAATGCAAATCTGTTTCATGCATATTCATTAACTCAAATTCTTAAAACCAGCTATTACATATTTAATACAAACAAGTATTATCTGAAATCAATTCAATTTTAATCTTATCTCCCACAGTTCATTTCATTACAGTACTTTTACAACTTATCAATACTTAATTTATTAATAAATATCAGAATAATTTAGTCAGTGAACCCAATCCCCATCACTCACACTCACTTCCCAATTTTCACACACATACTACAGTCATTGTGATTACTTTTATCCAAAACTGGATCTTGGTTAGTTCATGAGTTCATTAGTCCATGATCATCTAGTCAGAGAGGCTTCAAACTGAGAATTGCACAACAGTCTAGCACATGAAAATCACAGTTTCTTAAACACAATCGGCAGGCCTCTCTGTCCTCACGATAGTCCTGTTCTTCAATTCATAAAGCATTCAGCTCAACACAAGACTGTGTTTCGCCACCTAGCGTCTTCAGGAGCTGTGTTTGCAAGGCTCACCAACATCACAACTTCACCAGTAAACTAAGCAGCTTGATTTCCTGGTAGATGGTGTGTTTCCTGCTTGTCAGCTGATCCCAGCTTGTGCCGAACCCTGGGTCCCTGCTCGAGTCATGCTTAGTTTACTGGTGAAGTTGTGATGTTGGTGAGCCTGAGGGTAGTGAGAACGTAAAATATTTGAAATCAAAATGATAAGATATTTTGACATATACCAGATAGGACTTAACAGAGATCTGGGCTTACTTTCCCACTATAATCTTCCAACTAAAGAAATTCGATCATGTATCACCCTACTACCGGCAGTTACATTGGCTATCTATGGAAGCATGCATAAAGTTTAAATTCGCCTGCTTCTGCTTTAAAGCGCTAAACGGACTTGCCCCTAAATACATAATTGACCTTTTCTCCTTCTCTGCCAACAGACACAAGAGAAGCTCTCATTCCTACTTCGTTTCCCCCCCAGTTAGAGGTTGTAAACTGAAAAAACACCATGAACACCTTCTTTCACATCAAGCAGCATTGTGGGGTAAAGACCTAGATCAACTGCTTTCGCCCACTACTTATGAGGAATTCAGAAAACATCTAAAAACTCAACTGTTCCTAAAGTATCTAGACAACTAACCCACTCATCTTCTTTCTCCTCCATAGTGATTCCTCTGTCCTATTAATCTCTTTCTCCTCAACAACGCATTTCCGGTCCTATTAACTCTCCTCTTCCCCCCTCTTAAATTCAATCAATTTGTACCTCGCTTAATCTATTGTAAACCGCATAGAACTTAATGGTATTGCGGTATATAAACTGTTATTATTATTATTATAAAGACATTTAACTGCTCTGCCATCTTTCTGCCTCCTGCCACCTAC
This sequence comes from Geotrypetes seraphini, assembly GCF_902459505.1. Lineage (NCBI taxonomy): Eukaryota > Metazoa > Chordata > Amphibia > Gymnophiona > Dermophiidae > Geotrypetes > Geotrypetes seraphini. The sequence goes on along the minus strand of NC_047088.1, from coordinate 102,347,562 downwards.
CCAGTGGCGTACCTAGGGTATGTGGCACCCGGGGCCCATCATTTTTTGACACCCCCCCATGTAAAAAAATATTTTTTTGTAATGACCATGAAACGGAATAAATGGTCAGAATAGAAACAGGCAGTGAAAATTTTCTTATATTCCAAACATAACATAACATAAATTATGTCTGAATTGTCATGACATCAGAAGTACATATGGAGTAGTTGCAGGTGATGCTTGGGACAGTTCTGATTGTGTTAGTTCGGTTTTATGTGTTTTTTGAATAGAAGGGTTTTTATTTCTTTTTTGATGGTTTTGTAGTCTGTGGTCGAGGTCAATAGGTTGTAGAGTTGGGGGTCGAGTGTTGCAGCTCGAATGGCTAGGAGGTTGTCGAACAGTTTTTTTCTTTTGACGTTTTTGGTTGGAGGGTGTGTGAATGGTGCGTGAGTTCTCCTATGTCTGGTTGAGGTGGATTGAATTATTTAGCTGAAGAAATTAGTTACCCCCTCATCCCACACACATTAATTCTCTTCCATTTTTGTTCCCATTATAAAAAACACTGATAAGTTCCCAGAAAAAAAATACATTAAAATAAGAAGTGAAAACAAAGGCCCCTACAGATGAGAACATAACATAAGAATAGCCTAACTGGGTCAGACCAATGGTCCATCATGCCCAGTAGCCCATTCTCATGGTAGCCAATCCAGGACACTAATACCTGGTCAAAACCCAAAGAGTAGCAACATTCCATGCTACCGATCCAGGACAAGCAGACACTTCCCCCATGTCTTAATAACAGATTATGGACTTTTCCTCCAGGAATTTGTCCAGATCTTTCTTAAAACCAGCTACACTATCTGCTTTTACCATAACTTCTGGCCACTTCATTTTTAAGTTTAGATCTTTCCTTTCAAACAGAGACCTTGCTAGATGTCAAATACAGCACAAGGTAACTTCACATGGACTTAGCTGTGCAGGAAATGTGAATCTCCTCATACACCCACCATATAGTGCAAAAATGTGCAAAGGTCTGTTTTTTTCTTTCGATCACTACATAGCCTAATGCCACACAAGCAGCGCTGTTACAAATATATTCTGTAGGTCAATGCTAAGGATAACAAAGTTTCCTTCCTTGGACCAGAAGGAGATATTGATAAACCACTGGAAGAGATCCCAAAACAACACCCAAAGACCCACTCAGTGTGTGAACCAGTTGAGTGGAGTGGACTAACTGGGGGGTGGAAATGGGCCCGGAGTTTGCACAGCAGAATTTCCCAGACCACCTCTTCCTCTCAACACATTGACACGCTGCCACCACCACCACTAGGAACACCTCACTGGGTAGGCCAGCTATGCTATAAACTTTATAAAACACATTATTATATTTTCTTATAAAGCACATATTTTAACTGAACTCTCTGACATCCTCAGCCTTTCCATTCACAAAAATAGAAGGAAGAAAAGTTCCCATTTCCTGCTGTCTCATGTCCCCGGCCTATACAATATTTTTTTTCTGCAGACCCTTCAAAAGTCTGACCAAATCCTCGTTTCACTTGCATTATAAAGTACTGAGGATGCCATCTCTCCCCAATCCCAGGTCCTAAAGTCTAAGACAGTAGCGCAAACTAATGCTGCCAGATTCAGGAAAAAAAATTTTGATTCGATTCAGCCTATTGAATTGGTTTTTTCAATTCGATTTTCCTGCCCAGTTGGGTGATTTTTTTCAAAACTCCTGGTGGGTTTTATAGCTTTTTCACCCCCTTTGGCTTCTCCTAATCACACTGGCGCTGTGGTGTAAATAAAATAAAGAAACAAAAAGGACTTTTCCTCTCTCTGTTAAATCCTAGCTCACGTTTTCAGTCCAACACCAGCTCTGGCAGGATACACATTTCAAATCTGACATATTATAATCACAAAACAGAAAATAAAATTAATTTTTCTACCTTTTGTTGTCTGGTTATATTTCAAATCTTGTTGGTCCAAGGCTCTGGTTTTCTTCTGATAACTTGGGGTCTCCTTCTTTATTCTTTCTGCATGCTAACCATCCATCTGCCAACTCTGTCCTCCCTTTCCATTTCCCTTCCCTCCCCAGGAAGTCTGGTATCTTTCCTTTTTTTCATCTCCCTCCACAGATCCACCTTTTCTTAACTACCCTTTCATCCGGCATCTCTCCCTCCTTCCCCACCACCCGAGTCCACCATCTCTCCCTTTCTTTTCCCAATTACCCTCCTATCCAGTATCTCTATCCCTCCTCCACACCATCCCTTGTGTCCAATTTCTCTCCCTTTCTGTTCCTTCCCTCCCTAAATCCCATGGTCCATCATCTCTCTCCCTCTCCTCTATTTTCAGACCCATTATTTCTTCCTCCCCCCCAAAGTTTGGCATATGCACGTCTCTTTGAACACCCCCTTCCCTCCGTGTACTTCTAAACCAGGGTCCCCCCAAAGGCCTGTCCCCCCTTGAAGGCCTGCACCCCCCTTGAAGGCCTGTCCCCCCTTGTAGGCCTGTCCCCCCCTTGAAGGCCTGCCTGCCTGTCCCCCCCTTGAAGGCCTGTCCCCCCCCTTGAAGGTCTGCACCCCCCCCGAAGGCCTGTCCTCCCCCCTTGTAGACCTGTCCCCCCCTTGAAGGCCTGCCTGCCCCCCCTTGAAGGCCTGTCCCTCCCCCTTGAAGGTCTGCACACCCCCCCAAAGGCCTGTCCCCCCCTTGAAGGCCTGCCTGCCCCCCCCCTTGAAGGCCTGTCCCCCCTTGAAGGCCTTCCTGCCTGTCTGTCACCCCCCTCCTCCTTGAAAGCCTGCCTGCCTGCCCGCCCGCCCCACCCCGAAGGACCGCTCGCCCCTGGCATCCCCGCACCACTATGAAGCAGCACTACCTATGCTCCCGGCCTTGCCGTTCAGTCCCCCCCACCACCACCCCCGAAGGACCGCTCGCCCCACTGACCTTCCTGCACCACCTATGAAGCAGCCGCAGCAGGATCCCGACGTCAGCGATCTCTGCGCTGCTTAAGCGCTGCTTCCTGCGCCACGTTCCCGCCCCTCCTCTGACGTCAGAGGAGGGGCGGGACCGCGGCGCAGGAAGCAGCGCCCAAGCAGCTCAGGTATCGCTGAAGTCGCGATCCTGCTGCGGGCTGCTTCACAGGTGGTGCAGGAAGGTCAGTGGGGCGAGCGGTCCTTCGGGGGTGGGGGGGAATGAACGGCAAGGCCGGGAACACCCCCTCATGGCTGGCACCCGGGGCGGACCGCCCCTCCCGCCCCCCCCCTTAGTACGCCACTGCACCCACCCACCCCTCCCTTTTCCTATCCCTGAAATGCTTTCATGTTTTCCTTATATACGTAAACTGATATTTATCAACATTTGCTTATTTTTCATCTGAAGAAGAAGGGTTACCTTCGGAAGCTCATCATAAAATGTGCTGATTTAGTCCAATAAAAAAGGTATCGCCTTATTTCTTTATACTACCTTGGAAAGTGGACTAACATGGCCACCACACCATTTCACATATAATAAATTGAATGAATGAATAAGTAAGCAAGCAAATAAATAAATAATATACAACTTGTGATATCTTAAGAGTACCCAAAGGAATATATATATCTAAACTTTTAGAAACTAAAATAGCATATAAAGTGTGAACATACAAACTGCATTACTGATGATACTCAACAGAAGGCAGAGAGTCATAGCAGATAAAATCTTAAAGTGCTTGATTGTAAAGTGCCTATGCACTTTAAACGATATCCAAGTACACATACCATAAGAACATGTATTTATTTTAAAAAAAGTTTAAAAGATTTTTTTTTCCAAATCTTTATTCATTTTTTCATCTTACATCAAGTACACCATATTATATCAATTGAATCATATACATTACTTGAAAATTTCCATATATCATCATAAATACATAAAAATATCTCCCTACCCCACCCACCCTTTTCACAATATTATAATTAAAAATAACATACATGAATTGTATTCATAAATATTGATAGAACCTATAATATAACTATAAACCACCTCCCTTCCCATAATTATAATTATACTTTCAGTGTAAAAAGGCGTCTAATCATTACAAAAGTTTAAAAGATTTTTTAAAACTGCCATGCATATTCTAAAATTACTTTATGAGGACCATTTTCAAAGCCATTTACTTGTGCAAAATGTCTTGTTTAAATATTGCCATCCTATGGCCAATTAAAATAGCCATTATAGTATGAATACAAAAATCCACAAAACAAAAGAGACAATTAACATCTGAAAGTAGGCAATTAATGTAAATCATTATAGCCACTATGGAAATTAATTTTATGGTGCCCTCGCATAATTTTGAGTCAGCTTCCTGGCAGTGTCTGGACAGAACCTGCATTCATGAGGAACAAAAGCCAAGAATGTTAATTATGTTTTCTTTTCCTGTTTTCACAGCATCGTGTGTTTATGATTCAAGCAGGATCGCATTCACTTGCTCCTTCAAAAAATTTTGACTAATAAATATTCCTTATGGATGGACTCAGTATAATATAAATAAACAGAAGAAAGGAAGAGAACGAGAGAGATGTCATGGTGAAGTCTCATATCTGCCATCACTGGCCTAGGACCTGTGATGCAGTGCACATAATTTAATCATTCTAGCATAAATCTGGCCAATATTGAAAGCCATTTAAGGGAGCAAGAGAGGTTCCAGCCAGCTTAAATTGCCTAGGGCCACATAACCACCAAAATTCAGCAGAACTCAACTGGTTAGCACTACTGAATATTCAGTTGTTGGAAAAATAATGGAAGTGTTGCTGAAAGAAAGGATAGTGTATTTCCTTGAATCTAATGGGTTACAGGATCCGAGGCAACATGGCTTTACAAAAGGTAAATCGTGCCAAACGAACCTGATTTAATTTTTTGATTGGGTGACCAGAGAGCTGGATTGAAGACATATGCTAGATGTAATTTACTTGGATTTCAGCAAAGCCTTTGATACAGTTCCTCATAGGAGGCTGTTGAACAAACTTGAAGGGCTGAAGTTAGGACCCAAAGTGGTGAACTGGGTCAGAAACTGGATGTCGGACAGACGCCAGAGGGTGGTGGTTAATGGAAGTCGCTCGAAGGAAGGAAAGGTGACTAGTGGAGTCCCTCAGGGTTCGGTGCTGGGGCCAATCCTGTTCAATATGTATGTAAGTGACATTACTGAAGGGTTAGAAGGAAAAGTGTGCCTTTTTGCAGATGATACCAAGATTTGTAACAGAGTAGACACCGAAGAGGGAGTGGAAAATATGAAAAAGGATCTGCAAAAGTTAGAGGAATGGTCTAATACCTGGCAACTAAAATTCAATGCAAAGAAATGCAGAGTAATGCATTTGGGGATTAATAATAGGAAGGAACCGTATATGCTGGGAGGAGAGAAGCTGACATGCACGGACGGGGAGAGGGACCTTGGGGTGATAGTGTCCGAAGATCTAAAGGCGAAAAAACAGTGTGACAAGGCAGTGGCTGCTGCCAGAAGGATTCTGGGCTGTATAAAGAGAGGCGTAGTCAGTAGAAGGAAGAAGGTGTTGATGCCCCTGTACAGGTTATTGGTGAGGCCCCACTTGGAGTATTGTGTTCAGTTTTGGAGATGGTATCTGGCGAAAGACGTAAGAAGACTTGAGGCGGTCCAGAGGAGGGCGACGAAAATGATAGGAGGCTTGCGCCAGAAGACGTATGAGGAGAGACTGGAAGCCCTGAATATGTATACCCTAGAGGAAAGGAGAGACAGGGGAGATATGATTCAGACGTTCAAATACTTAAAGGGTATTAACGTAGAACAAAATCTTTTCCAGAGAAAGGAAAATGGTAAAACCAGAGGACATAATTTGAGGCTGAGGGGTGGTAGATTCAGGGGCAATGTTAGGAAATTCTACTTTACGGAGAGGGTGGTGGATGCCTGGAATGCGCTCCCGAGAGAGGTGGTGGAGAGTAAAACTGTGACTGAGTTCAAAGAAGCGTGGGATGAATATAGAAGATTTAGAATCAGAAAATAATATTAAAGATTGAACTAGGCCAGTTACTGGGCAGACTTGTACGGTCTGTGTCTGTGCATGGCCGTTTGGAGGAGGATGGGCAGGGGAGGGCTTCAATGGCTGGGAGGGTGTAGATGGGCTGGAGTAAGTCTTAACAGAGATTTCGGCAGTTGGAACCCAAGCACAGTACCGGGTAAAGCTTTGGATTCTCGCCCAGAAATAGCTAAGAAGAAAAAAAAAAAAAATTTAAATTGAACAGGTTGGGCAGACTGGATGGACCATTCGGGTCTTTATCTGCCGTCATCTACTATGTTACTATGTTACAGTTAGTCCCTTATGAGGCACTGCTGAAAGGTTCTCAGCCAAACACTAAGTTAACTAATTTGTGGTGTTCTGGGGACAGAGTTGGCACTTATGCGGTTAAGAGCTGATATTCAGCCCTTGACTGCATAAGATAACCACTTATGTTTATTATTTATAGGTCGCCTTTATTCAAGGCGGGAAACACAGTAGCACACACCTAGAATCATAGAAACATGATGGCAGATAAAGGCCAAATAGCCCATCCAGTCTGCCTATCCACAGCAACATTATCTCTTCCTCTCTCTAAGACACGGGTAGGGAACTCCAGTCCTCGAGAGCAGTATTCCAGTCGAGTTTTCAGGATTTCCCCAATTAATATGCATGAGATCTATTTGCATACACTGCTTTCAATGCATATTCATTAGGGAAATCCTGAAAACCCGATTGGAATACGTCAGCATAGCTATTGCTGGCATTCAGCATTTTCAGTTGGCATAACTGATGTCAGCAAAGGCCTATGGGAAATTATATCAATCTGACTGGCATGTGAATGCACATAGACCCTGAGTGAAGGCACACTGTTTCATATCGCCCAAAAAGATGGTTTTAAGTAGCCCTGATTAAATCATGATTAGCTAAAAGGTGTTACTGTCTGATTAAGAGGGTGCTTAGGACAATGGGTCCAGGTGCACAGATAACTAAAGTTAATCCGAAACTATTGTCAGAGGCATACTGGAAATTACATTTGACCATAGCCTATTCTTCAGCTGTCTAGCACAAGTTTACTAAGGAGGGGGAGATTTAACTTCTATTGAAGCTCAATAGTTTCTATATTCAGAATAAGATTCCAAGCTATAAAAGCCCCCTCACAGCATCACCCCTCTTCTCTTCTCTTGGGTCTTGGCTCTCTTCTTCTTTCTTTCTTTCTTTCTCTCTCTCTCTGGCCGATCTCTGGAACCCGAAACTTAGACTATCACCCCATCTCCCTTTCTCTCTATCTCTCTTTCTCTGGTTCTCCCTAGAACTTCAAACTCTCGGTCTCTTTGCCTCTGAACTATGTAAGGCAGGGAAACTGCTTTGCTCTCTACTTAATTGTAATGCTTAATTGTTGTAATGCCTATGAATACTACTTTTCTGTAAGCCTATTTCTATAATATATTCTTTATGCAACCACCTCTGGCTGTGTTTCGTATTTGATTCTACTCCTGGTGAATCATCTGTGAGGGAACTGAACCTGGGACCTGGCGTTTGTAAGGGCGCCTCTCAAGTGACCCCACCAACCATATATTGTGGTGGCCACTAACAAACCTTACAGAATACGGCTCTCGAGGACCGGAGTTCCCTACCCCTGCTCTTAGAGATTCCATGTGCCTATCCCAGGCTTTCTTGAATTCAGACACAGTCTCTGTCTCCACCACCTCTTCTGAGAGACTGTTTCATGCATCTACCACCTTTCAGTAAAAAACGTATTTCCTTAGATTACTCCTGAGCCTATCATTTCTTAACTTCATCCATTGCCCTCTCATTCCAGAGCGTCCTTTCAAATGAGACTCGACTCATGCACATTTACATCACATCTCTATCATATCATACGTCTCAGTCATATCTCCCCTCTCCCGCCTTTCCTCCAAAGTATAGAGATTGAGATCTTTAAGTCTCTCCCCATATGCCCGGATGCCTTATGACAAAGACCACGCACCATTTTAGTAGCCTTCCTCTGGACCGACTCCATCCTTTTTATATCTTTTTGAAGATGCGGCCTCTAGAATTGTACACAATATTCTAAATGAGGTCCTTCCAAAGTCTTATACAGGGGCATCAATACTTCAATGCCAAAAAATGCAAAATTATGCACCTGGGCAGCCAAAATCCATGCAAGTCTTATACCCTTAATGGCGAGATCCTAGCAAAAACGGTAGCAGAACGAGACTTGGGGGTAATCGTCAGTGAGGACATGAAGTCTGCCAATCAAGTGGAGCAGGCTTCATCCAAGGCAAGACAAATCATGGGTTGCATACGAAGGGGTTTCGTCAGCCGTAAGGAGGAAGTCATTATGCCATTGTATAGATCCATGGTGAGGCCCCACCTGGAATACTGTGTGCAATTTTGGAGGCCACATTATCGCAAGGATGTGCTGAGACTGGAGTCGGTGCAGAGAATGGCCACCCGGATGGTCTCGGGACTCAAGGATCTTCCATACGAAGAACGGCTTGACAAATTACAGCTATACTCGCTCGAGGAGCGCAGAGAGAGGGGAGACATGATCGAGATGTTCAAGTATCTTACGGGCCGCATCGAGGCGGAGGAAGATATCTTCTTTTTCAAGGGTCCCACGACAACAAGAGGGCATCCGTGGAAAATCAGGGGCGGGAAACTGCGAGGTGACACCAGGAAATTCTTTTTCACTGAAAGAGTGGTTGATCGCTGGAACAGTCTTCCACTACAGGTGATTGAGGCCAGCAGCGTGCCTGATTTTAAGGCCAAATGGGATAGACACTTGGGATCTATTCACAGAGAAAGGTAGGGGAGGGTCATTAGGGTGGGCAGACTAGATGGGCCGTGGCCCTTATCTGCCGTCTATTTCTATGTTTCTATGTTTCTACATTTCCGGCACCTACCTTTGACATGAATCATGCCTCTGCCACTTCTGGTGTTAGCCACGCCTATAGTGGCATTAAGCCCCGGCAGGCACCTCTGGAGGTGTGATTCTGGCATTATTTTATTAGGCACCGGTAACTAAGTTAAGGTGCCGTTTAGAGAATATGGGCCATAAACTTTAGTGGCCAACCTATAACCAGATATTCAATGCTAGTTACCCAGTCATGGCTTAGAACTGAAAATCCATGATACAGTTGGCAACAGACTACCTCCAACTGAATATTGGCTGATATAATTTTACTTCCCACTGATTTTATAACATTAATTTGTTTCTTTATCTTTTTAGTAATTTCTTTTTAAAATACAATACATGAAAATAATATACCACTTGTATAACTGTGAATTTTCTTTCCTTTTTCTCAGTTATATGAACTGGTTATACCAGCTGGGCTGTTCCTGGGCTCCAGGGCTTTTTCAGCAAAGGGAGGTGCGAAAAGGCAAGATTGAGTATTCCCATAAAATAAATCATGATTTATTCTGAGCTGATTCAGCTTCTCCTCTCTTCCCCCACACATTAACACTATCTGTTCTGCAATCACTTCTCTGTGTTAACCTGAACTGCCTCCGTTATTATTTACCACTATGGTGTTCTTTCCTTCTTCCCAGCCTGCTATTAGCAGGAACTTATCAAGTGCAGCCAATCCATTTTCCTCAGAGTATCATCACACAGAAACTCTTTCCTTCTTTAGCCATTATGCTTCTCTAAGGGGAAGAACATCTCCTCCTTGAAAGTGACTGCATTCTAACCCAAAGATCACAGGTTCAGGGCTCACTTGTGCATGAGAAATGTAGAAGGATTTATGGTTCACTTAGCAGTATTATAAACACGTTACGTCTCTGTTAAGTGGTCTAGAGATCACTCCGAGCATCTTCCACATGTGTCGCATCACATCCGCAGTGAAATGTGATCCTTGGTCTGAGTCCACTCTCATGGGCAAACCCCACCTACTGAACACATGATTCAGTAACAAGGTAGCGGTAGTCTATGCCGTACAATTGGGTGCAGGCAAGCACTCAATCCACTTTGTAAACAAACAAGTGACAGTCAACATATACTTATTACCTCGGGAGGAACGGACCACTGGGCCAATTCAGTCAATCTGGATGTCGGACCAGGGCATGACCAAACCCTTCTTTCTCAAGGGTGCTCGGTGAAGTGGTGTAGAGGGTTGAAATTGGCAACAAGTCAAGCAACCTCTCGTATATAACTGCACATCTTGCCGCATATGAGGCCAGTAGGCCACTTGCTTCAGTGTCTCATAGGTAACTTCTTCACCTCTATGTCCAGCACAAGGTTCATCATGGGCATGTTGCAACATGATTCCTCGATATGCACGGGGTACAACCCACTGCACAATACCATGCTTACTCGTCCGAGTGAGCAGGTTCTGATGAATTGAAAATTTCTCTCTGGAGGTGTAGAGTATCCTGAGTTCTTCATCCTTCCGATCGTCTTCAGACAATGGATGATCCTGTGGATTCTGTATGAAGTTATAGAACTTTCCCAGGATAAGATCGGTCTTCTGAGCGGTTACAAGATCAAAGGAAGGGACATCATTACCCCACTGCACTACAGGTGTTTCAACTACCTGTTTCGCTTGGCGTCGAGTAATAGCATGTACCATCGAGAACAACTCTTCAGGGCATTGCCATAGTTCACCTGACAAAGCACCTTCTTTGGCCAGTTGATCCGCAAGGTCATTTCCGATCTTGTCAGAACTATTAACCTTAGCATGACCTTTCACTTTCTTCCAGTAGATGTTCATGTCATTGTCTCGTACCAATTGATCTAAGGCTAGAATCAAGTCGCCATGATGGACAGGCTTTCCTTTGGAATTTAACATGTCCTTCTTTTTCCACACGGGTAAGTGAGACACAAAGTTTTGACGCACATAATCAGAATCTGTACAGATAATCAGTTCTGGGATCCCCTTTTGTACCGCAGACTGTACAGCGACCAAGGCTGCTACAATCTCTGCGTATTGGTTGGTTTTAGCACCCAATCTATACTTCAAGGTTTCCATAGGTGTGTCGACATTCCACACTACACCTACTCCTGCGACCAAATTATGGGTCGAGGTCTGGTGAAAGGCACAGCCATCTACGTAGACCTGAGGTATATTGGCACATAGCTGTTCATCGTAAAGATGATGACGATGGGGTTTCTCCTCTTCTGGTGGAACATCAGGTTCCGGTATACCTGTAAGAGAATCTTGTTCTGTACAATCATGCAATTCTGCTATCCCTTGGGCTACTGTGTTACGATGTTTCAGTGCATACTTTACCTGTAATGGCCATCCTTGGAGAGCCAAAGTCCATGAGACTATTAGGCTATTGGAGACACGACCAGTTTTGATCTTGTCACTGCCCAAGAAACTAATGGGTTGATGACAAGTCTCTACAATGAGTTTTTCTCCTTGGATATAACTCCGAAAATGTTGAAGAGCCCAAACAGTTGACAGTAGAGCTTTCTCACATTCAGAATACTTCTTCTCTACATCGGTGAAGCCTTTGCTTGCATAGGCCACCACACGCTTGTCAGAGTCGTATTTCTGGTACAGGACAGCACTCATAGAGTGTTTGGAGAATCCTAGATCGATGAAGAATTCACGTCCACTCTCAGGGTAGGCCAAGCAAGGAAAGCGACTAAGCTGCTCTTTCATCTCTTGCATAGCATCTTCCTGTTCAGGACCCCACGTCCAAGGTACATCCTTCTTTAGTAAGGCAACCAAGGGTCTAGAGATCTCTGCATACTGATCTATGAACTGTCGAGAATAGTTGCATATCCCCAAAAATGAACGAAGTTCCGTCAAATTGGTAGGTTTCCTCAACTGTTGTAGGGCCTGTATCCTTTTCTTCTGTGGTCGAAGACCTTCAGAGGAAATGTCATACCCTAAATAATTCAGAGATGTTCGGCACCATTGACCTTTGGCAAGGGTCAATTTAGCTCCTGCATTTTGCAATTGTTGGAACACATGTTCTACCTCTTCCAGGTGTTTCTGAAAGGTGGGACTCTTGATCAGGATGTCATCCACATAGACTAAAGTTCCTCGAGCTTCCGCATCTGGAAGGGCTTTATGGAGAAATATATTGAACTCAGCTGGAGAGTTCAGAAAACCAAAAGGTGTTCTATTCCACGTGTACTGTTTCTTCCCAAAGGTAAATGCTAGTTTGTATTGATCCGGTGGATGTACAGGAACTGTCCAAAATCCAGAAGCTAAATCCAAGCTGGTAAAATACTTAGCTCCTTTGATGGTAGTCAAGCTCTGGTCAAGATGGGCCATAGGCCACCTAGACAAGGGTACCCGCTTGTTTAGCTGTCGGTAGTCCAAGGCAATTCTCCAACTGTTATTCTTCTTCAGGATTGGCCACAAGGGTGAGTTGTATGTACTGTTGCAAAGCCTAATGATACCCCTAGTTTCCAGGGTATCAAGTATCTCTTGCACGGACTCATACGAGGCCAAAGGAATCTTATACTGACGTACGAAGACGGGCTTACTGTGCAGATCCGTAGGAATCTTGGTCACATGTAGATTGGTCAGACCAGTGTCATAAGAATCCACTGCAAAAAGGTCTCGATACTTGTACAACAACTGTGTGAACTGAGCCTTTTCTTCATCAGAAGAGCACGCATCAGCTAGGTCCACTTGTTCCTTTACCATAGCATCAAACTTAGAAAAAGGTTGGTTGGAAGAGATTTCCACTTGGTCTTCTATCTGTTCTTGCAAAGATGAAGACTCAATGGCATTCACCGCTTTAGATTGGTCAGACAGAGCTAACTTCCTGGATAAAATCAAAAAATCATTATCCACTGTTACATGGGAAGTCGTTGCATCATATGGCCAAAGGAAGTCCAGTGAAATGAGTCCTTTAGGTGAGGTAAAAATATGATCCAGTATATCCCCCCCCTGGCAGGGGTCAACAATGGAAGACAAGCTGCCAATGATAGGCAATGTTACCTCAACATCAGGAAAAGATTCACCCACTAGAAAACCCAAATGTTCTCCAGCGGAGAGAAAGACTTCCGTAGGTTGAGCATTGACAATCAATACATGGAAAGAAGAGGTAGGTACTTCAAGACATGGTAAAGCACCTAGAGAAAGACCATACTCAAGAAAAGAGGTATTCGGGTTGAAAAAGCCAATATCATCGAGCATGCGTTGACCATGGGCCAAACGAAGAGGCAGAGCAAAATCCTGTACAAGGCCAGGAATCTTGACGTCTTCAGCACAAACCACTTCACAAACTTGAGGAAGAAGTTGTCCAGCCTTCAGACCATCCATCAGGTCCACATCTTCTACCGGGGTGCCTTGCAATCTGCTCCAAAGCACACCGTTCACCAAATCAACGTAGACTCCTAGACGAACAAGACATTCTGATCCTAAACACAAGGATGTGTATAGGCCTTTCACCACAGAAAAGTAATGAGTGAAAGTCTTAGAACCCAGGGTCAGCGAAAGGCTACAAACCCCAACAAGAGGCTTGACTCCCTGACCTGGTATAGGTAGGTGAGTAGAGTGGCGCCGAACAAACGGAACTGATGTGGTTCGCTGAAGTTGACAGTAAAAAGATTCACTAATCATGGAGATGTCACTCTGGAGTAGCAGTTGAGCTTGAACTGGGACAGAACCGTGCAGGTGAACATCAACAAACAAGTCAGTATCATCCTGGTGAAGTACAGCCAGTAGACGAGGATGAGAGGTCAAAGAACTGGAAACAGATGAGGTCGGGTCTTGGACAGTCTCTTGAGGTGGATCTGGCACGGGGAACGTAGACTTCAGAACAATCTCCAAATGGTCAGCCTGGAGAACAATGTCAGATATTTGTTCCTTGGGAACGCTGACAATCTCGCGGTCTGTGGGACCCCCTTCTGGAACATTGGCATACCGTAGCTCCAAAATGTGTGGATCCGCTGAACGCAGGAAATTTATTCGAATTGAAGTATCGTTTCGTTCCACAGTACTGGTAACCTGGGGAAGGCGTGTAGTTGGTACCTTTCCAAAAGGAAGGGGACGAGTCACCTGAGCCCAGACCACTTCTTGGACGTAATCCAAAATAGGCCGCAATCTCTTCAAAAGATCGTTTCCAATCAAAAACTCCTCTCCTGGACTAGTGGTAATAATCACTGGGTGTTTAACATTCATTTTGCCTAACTGCAAGGTCAGCCAAGTTTGACCAACTGTCTCAATGTTCTGATGTCCATATGCAACCAAAGACAAATCACTGGGAACAATCAACAGTGTATCCTGGGTACCCAGGGTAGTCTGCAAACGTTGGAATAGTCCCTGAGTGATCAAAGTCACTTCGGAAGCCGTATCAAGTAAACCGGGACAAGACAAAACCTGTTGGAGAAACAAAGGTAAAGTGTACCGTTGACCCATAGGCTTTAACCTACCCAAGAAATACTTGTGTGACTTAATGGAATCCCAAGAAGGAAGCCACTCGGTGTTCTCAGATAATTCACTGGATTGTACCAGATCTATGTCTTGTGTAGCATCAGGAGATGTTGTTTGGACAGAAGATACAATAGTGGGTGGAGAAATTGGTTCTCGGACTAGTCATGCGGTATCATCCTCTAACAATTCGGGTGTGTCATCCAGTTCGTCTACTGAGGAAGCATGGGTATCAGTTACTACAGACTTGACCACTCGAGTTCCGGAAGGCCTGTAACTGATATTGTTATCCTTTCTCCTTGAGGTCTGTTCCTTTCTCGCGGGGACAGATGCTGCCAATTGTTTAGAAGTCAATTCCAGGGCAGAAATACGATCCACCACCTGAGCCAATTGTTCCATTATCACACTGAGGTCACTCTGCTTCTGTTGCTTATTGGGCCGTCTCTTCTTCTGTGTCTTGGGTCCATCCCTATTGGGTGGTGCATCAGAAGAGGAAGTCTGGTCTGCTGGACGAGATGGAACAGGTCCTGGAGTGGAAACTACAGAGCTACTAGGTTCCAAAGCAAGTGAAGTCTGAACTGCACATACACTCAGCTTAGGTTCCTTAGATCGTGCTTTGGGCACCGGTTTCTCAGATTGGCCTGCAGGAACCCTGACTTTATGATCATAGAAATCCTCGGCTACGGCTAGGATCGATGAGTAAGAGGCCTTTTTCATACCAGCCACAACCACACTCATATATTCAAGCAAGGCTTTTGCAAAGAGAGATCGGAATTCTCCATACTCCAGTTCGTCCTCAGAAGGAGTCCTGTCTGGAAAGAAATGTCGTTTCAGACGGAAAGCAAATTCACGGGGATTTTCTTGGAGTCCACAACGCAAATGGAATGCAGCTTTGCGAGATTCAATGGAATCAGCGTATGTACCATAACGTCTTTTGAGTTGTTGTTCCACCTCTAACACATCCGAAGTACCAGTGATGATGGATCGCAACATCTCAGAACACTCAGAAGCAAAGGACCAACGGAGTAAACGAAGCTTATCATTGTCCTCTGTCACTGCATAAGTTTCAAAGAACTCATGTATTGAGGCCAAATGTGCTTCAATAGTTAGCTTAGTTCCCTCTCTAAAAGGTTCTATCATTTGTTTAAACATCTTCATTATCTGTACGTGATAGGGTGGTATAGTATAACCACCTCCTTTCTTTTGAGTTTCTTTCCCTGTTTCATTAT
The DNA here is from genome assembly GCF_902459505.1 of Geotrypetes seraphini. Lineage (NCBI taxonomy): Eukaryota > Metazoa > Chordata > Amphibia > Gymnophiona > Dermophiidae > Geotrypetes > Geotrypetes seraphini. The sequence continues at coordinate 102,332,016 of NC_047088.1, read as the reverse complement.
TGTGCTGTGACCTTTGTGGAGTATGTTGTGAAATGTCTGGTGCTTTGGTGCCATCTGGTGGTTGTTTAGGCTTACTGTAAACTGACCTTACCGGATGAGGTTTAGAGTCAGAAGGTTCAGTGACGTCACAGGAATTTGAGATAGACCTTACAGGGCGTGGTTGCTGCACTGGGCATGGTTGCTGCACTGGGCGGTCAGCTAGTGTCACTAATTTCTCAGGGCAGGGTTTGTTACTAGGCAACAAGTCATCTGCAGTAGAATCAGAACACTCCTGCGAATTCCTGTTCCCACCTCCCCCCCTAGAGCTGTAAAAAGAACGAAAGACTGTTCTTGGAGCTGGTGTAGGAGAATGAAGAGGCGACACAGGGAGAAAGGGAGCTTGAATATCCCTCTCACTACAAAAAGTAGCAACCTTGTCTTGCAAAACTTTCACATCAGTAGCTAACGCAGTTCTTTGGGAGGATATAGCTTGAACATTCTGGCGCAGAGCCAAATTATCGGCATCTGCCTGACATAATGAGTCAGTTAGCTGTGTGACCTGTAACTCACTTTCGGAAAGTCGGTTCTGAGACTCAACAAAGTCCGCTTGTAAGGCACATAATTGCCTGTCAGCACGGGCTGCCTTATCATTAGACAGACGTTCGGTAGCATCTAACTTTTCACCCAGACAAACATAAGCAGAAGTTACGTCTGCTAGTTCCATCTGCAACTTAGATAAAACCTCAGCATGATTTTTCTCACTCTTATCATGATCTTTCTGACAAGTAGATAAAGAGACTTGTAACTCATCCTTCTGAGCTCTCAAATTAGTAAGTTGAGTCACTAAAGAGGTACACTTCGCACAAGAAATATTCACTGTTCTTTTTTTATAACTTTCAAGTTCAGCATTCAACTCAGAACATTGATGTCGTAACTCAGACATCACCTGATCAAAGTCGGAATGTTGATCTTCACAATTAGAAGCTAACAGTTCAAGGGAATCATTACGAGTCCGTTCTGCCTGCAAAGAATTTTTACAATCCTCTAATTGCTCATATAAATCACTCTGAAGCTGACGTTGTTGAGATAAACTAGCAGAGACAGAAGTTTTAAAAGCAAACAATGCACAAATGAGCTCTGAATTAGAGAATGACACGGTGAAAAAATTGGTCCCCGTCACCGCCCCGTCCCCGTCTCACCATCCCCGTCACCGCCCCGTCCCCGTCTCACCATCCCCGTCACCGCCCCGTCCCCGTCTCACCATCCTCTTCACCGCCCCGTCACCGCCACTGCCACCCCATTCACCGCCCCGTCACCGCCACTGCAATCCCATTCACTTTTCTTTATTTACGTATAAAGGAAACATTCTTTAAAACTTTAAAACTTTAAAACTTAGTTAAATATTAGTTAATAACTATACAAAAACAAAACACGCAGAGAAAAAATTAATTAATATAAATTCTCAAAACTGACACATTTTGATATCTAAATTTAAAATAGTTATTTTTCATACAGTTTTTCAATCACTAATCTTCCACCACCCCTGGGGCTAGCAATGTAAAAACAAACACGACATGTAATTTAAATGCTTACAATGTTAGCCTATATGGTAATTAGACGCGGCCGCTGTACCTAATCGCGGCAAAGATCTCCCTGCCGTGATTAGCATAGTGACCGCGGCTACGGCTGCAAGTCTCCCCTCCCCCCAGCGATCACGGCAGGAGGGAACCCAACCCCTCCTGTAGACCCCCCCAACGGCCCTCCCGACAATCGCAGCAGAAGGGTACCCAACCCCTCCTGCCGGTCCTCCCAATGGCCTCCCCTAAGATCGCCGGCAGGAGGGTACCCAACCCCTCCTGCTGGACCCCCCCCCAACGAACCCTCCCACCCCGGAACCCCCTTAGTCTTACTTTCCAAGTTGGACAGGACGGCTCCTCACACGTATGGCCAGCAGGCTTGCCTCCGTCCAAATGAGGCGGGCCCGCCCCTACCCTGCCCAACCCACAGGATCCTAGGGCCTGATTGGTCTAGGCACCTAAAGCCACTCCCGCTATAGGAGGGGCCTTAGGTGCTTGGGCCAATCAGGCCCTAGGATCCTGATTGGTCTAGGCACCTAAAGCCACTCCCGCTATAGGAGGGGCCTTAGGTGCTTGGGCCAATCAGGCCCTAGGATCCTGTGGGTTAGGCAGGGGAGGGGAGGGGCGGGCCCGCCTCATTTGGACGGAGGCAGGCCTGCTGGCCAGACGAGCGAGGAGCTGTCCGGTCCAACTTGGAAAGTAAGATTAAGGGGGTTCCGGGGTGGGAGGGTTCGTTGGGGGGGGGTCCAGCAGGAGGGGTTGGGTACCCTCTTGCCGGCGATCTTAGGGGAGGCCATTGGGAGGACCGGCAGGAGGGGTTGGGTACCCTTCTGCTGCGATTGGCAGGAAGGGTTGATCTGACAAATGAGGAGCACGGTGAAATAGCGGTTCCTAGAAGGGGGTACATTGGCCCGCGGGGACAAACCTGTTCACCGTTTCCGCGGTCGGTGAATGGCCTTGTCCCCGTCACCGCAGCGACTGCTAGTTTTCTTCCCCGTTTTCGGCGGTGACCCGCGGCTTAAATGCGGTGGCCGCGGGTAAACCGTCACCGTGTCATTCTCTACTCTGAATAATTTTCTCCTGTAGGTTTAGTACGAGCATGTAGGAGACGCTGCAATACTGAACAGTACGCCTGATTAGAGTCCTCTATATCTGCATGTAATAAACGAACAAGGTCAGAAAAATACACATCAGAATCTGGCTGTTTTAAAACTTGCACAGCTAATTTCTGAAAAACATCCTTTTCAAGAGCATGCCACGAAATCTGAGTCTCAGTGTCAACAGACATGGCAACGGTCGTAAATTAGAAACCTAGATATCCCGGCCAACGAGCCCCCAAAATCTGTAGAAGGATTTATGGTTCACTTAGCAGTATTATAAACACGTTACATCTCTGTTAAGTGGTCTAGAGAAAACCATAACCTCTTATTCAAGTCCAAATATCATGGTCTAATTATACGACACAAAACCCAGGCTAATGAGAAATATCTTTATTATGAAAATAGAAAAATATAATTCACAAGCCAGCTGCAGAATCTAAGTATTGTTCAAAATATCTAATTACACAAATGAAACTCAGTACATGATTGTCACAATCTAATGGTTAGACAATTAAGTAAAACTTCTTGTTAAACACACACACTATTCCTTATAATAATAATCCCTGATTAACAAATGATTATATTATCACCCAGGTAACTTTTCAACCCTTTACCTTTATCACAATTGATTCCTATCTAATTCCCAAGCTAATAAAAGTAATTTCCGTATGCTCACCCTTAATTAGCCTCTCCGGCACAATTAGGTGGAAGTGAAAATTTCTTGTCAGCTGGAAGACGTCAGGAATACCGTTGTAAAAGTTACACGTGTTGAAAATCCTTGATGAGGCTATAAATCATCAGCAATAAGTTCCGTTTATCTGTGCTAAGTTCAGAACAGTTTTTAAATGTCCGAATTTCTATCTCTTAGGCAGAGAATCACACGAGGTAACTTACAGGTCTAATTATTGAAAGAAAAAGTTTACAATTAGAACATCTGTGAGCAGATCTGAGCTTCCCCGGACCTTATCACAGACTAACTAATTATTAATTAATTAGCACCTTTCTTTTCTTGAATCTCATCAGATGACTTCCTCGGACCAATCCAGAAACAGAACTTGATGAATAGCCTTTCTGTATAACGTATCATATATGCTGGAAGACCCAGGGCCGTTAGACAGATAAGAACAGAATAATTTCTTCAAGATTCACACTGTCCCATTATTAAAGCACAGATGAATGCCCTTGAATAGCAACATTCGGGTACATCCCCATAATGCATCAGGCAGAAACAACAAAGCTGTGTACTTCTTACTTCTTGCAAAATTCATGCTGGAAAGTTGCTTGCAGAGAGAGATTCTTGAAACAATGGTTCAGGCTTGATGACATCATAGAGGCCTAACCTTCAGGTGTGAATACGGAAATATCCCTACAGAAACTATCAACAGTGAAAAAGTGCTTTAATTGTAGACTGGAGGAATAGCATAAAGTCCAGTTTTGATCCTGGGGAACTCGGTTTAATTCCTACTGCAGTTTCTTGTGACCTTGGGCAAGTCCTATAACCTTCATTGCCCCAGGTACAAAACTTACATTGTGATCCCCTAGGGATAGAGCAAGATCCTCAGTATGAGGTGTACAGTGCTGACTATGTCTAGTAGCACTATAGAAATGATTAGTAGTACTGTAGTAGTCTTTACTACTGATGGGGTCAGTGTGGTGGAATCAGCTGCCTCCTAACATCAAATCCCTTGATGGACTTTTGAGCTTTAGAAAAGCAATAAAAACCTACCTCTTCTTCTGACTCCTCAGGAAAAGCTAGCATTCAGACCATTACTCTCAAACCACTGTATTCTTAATAGATGTCCAACTGACTCTCTCCCTGTGCATGGGTCAGGCTCCAAGTGTCTGCTAATCCAAAACAGTTAAACTATACACACCTCATAGTACCCTATTGCCTTAGTCTTCTGTTCCCTGTTGTTAATTGTTATGTGTCTTGTTTGCAGTTATGTATGTTACCATAACCGTTCTGGGCTCCTCGGGGAGGATGGGATATAAATCAAATTAAATTAATTAATAAATTGTACAAAAGGAGGATAAGCTTCAGCATTTAATCTTATTCAAATATTTAGTGGTGCTATCCATTCATATGTCCAGTGACCATGCTGGTGTTTATATATTTAAAGTTTAAAGATATTCAGCAGATCTAATTCTGATCATATCACTACTAATAGGGAAGTTCTATAAAGTGCACTGCCACACTCAGACACCAATTAAATGGGTGGTTATAGAATTAGGGCTATTTATTTGTAGGTGTGCGTGCATTCATGAATAAATGGCCATCATAATTCTAACTCCATCTTCAATCTCCAAAGTTAGTTATATCATAGACTAGAGGAAGTATTTAAAGTGACTGAAGAGTGGATGATGGAATTTAAACTAAAGCTCAACCCTGAGAAAACAAAATTATTTTTTGCTTCACCATGACAAAACCATCTGGAGACTTTTTTGACTTTAAATGCTACTCAGTACTTGATTCATTTCATTCTTCTATCAAAATCCTAGGTGTGACTCTCGATCTAAACTTAATGAGAAACCAAGGAGACTGTTGTACAGAAGGGTTTTCACACGCTATGGAACTTGTGAACTCTCCAAGCTTATTTTGACATTTTGGGGTTCAAATTACTGGTTCAGTCTCTGGTACTGAATTATCTGGACTACTGTAACATTGTCTATTTAGCAGGTGTCAAAAAGAAATTTTTCTAGATTACAAATTATTCAGAATGCTGCAGTTAAACTCATATTTGGCCTGGGGAACTATGATCATATCACTCCTTTGTTTATCAAGAATTGCAAGAATTGGAAAAATTGGAATAGATTAAATTATAATTTTTAGGGGAACTCCTTATGTCATTTTTATAAAATGGAGAGACTTATTGCAATATAACAGGGTTGTTTCAAGAAATTTAAAGATATTTGGGAGCCATTAACAAAGTATTGTAATGATTAGAAAAATCTTGTTTCCCTTAAATTTACAAGTTCAATTATGGGGTGGGAGGGAGGGTATTTTTATTGTTACATGTTGTATAAGTATTGATTATATGATAGATAAGGGTGGGGAGGGGGGGAGATAAGAGAATATTATATGTATCATTGTTGATTATTAAGTGATATATTTATGGTTATTTGTATGGATATGTTATCACACTTATTATAAGTTTAAAAATGAATAAAGATTAAAAAAAAAAATAAAAGAATTGCACAAGCTGCCTATTGAAGCACGCATTATTTTTTAAGTTGGGTTGTGTTTATTATGAAGTTTCTATAGGTCAAGCACTATCTTACCTAGCCCATTCCTTTCTTGTTTCAACTCAAAGGCATTCCAGGAGATCTCATACTCTTTTTGTCTTTCTGCCCGTCAGGGGCTGTAAATTCAAAAAGTATCATGAATGTGCTCTTTCCTATCAGGACGTAACTTGGGATAAAGATTTTTAATCATTTAGTACTGATTTTCACTTCTTATTTCCATTTTAGAAAACAATTGAAAACTTAGCTGTTCTCTTGGTTCTTGGGTAATTAACATTCTATATTCCGTGTTCTTAAATCTATACTCAGTTGTAGTTTATTACTAAATCTTTTGTTAACCGCATAGAACTTTACGGTTATGCGGTCTAGAAATTGAGTTTTATGTCATGTTATGCCGTCCGTGCACTATTAGCAGGAAGTTGCAGGGTAGGTAATCATGTGGGCAGAACCTGAGTGAGTACCACAAATACCATTTATATGCTCATAGTTGCTGCATTAGGATGCAAATGCTTACATAGATACTAGGGATGGGCAGGCAGAAAATTTTCATTTCATCTCATTTTCTGTGTCGTTTGGAGGAATTTCTATTTTTTCAGGTCCCTCTCTTATGTTATCACAGGAGATGACAAAACCAAAATGTTTTGGCCACCTTCTTCCTGCAGGTCCACGCTCCTGCCTCATGATCCAAAAAACTTCCTTCGGACCCCTTCCCTATGATTGTCCCTTCTGACCTTCCCCTCCCTGCAGATCTCCAGGCCTACATCAATTCCTAGAGGTCCAGAGGTCATGAGAGGCTCCTGATAAAATTTGTGTCATGTGATAGGTGGCAATGTTCAGTTGTGGATTAGGAACTGGTTATCAGATAGAAAACAGAGGATAGGTTAAATGGTCATTTTTCTCAATGGAGGAGAGTAAACAGTGGAATACCGCAGGGGTCTGTACTAGGACCAGTGTCATTTAACTTATTTATAAATGATCTGGAAATTGGAACGACGAGTGAGGTGATTAAATTTGCAGATGACACTAAAGTTGTTAAAACACATGCAGATTGTGAAAAATTGCAGGTGGACCTTAGGAAATTGGAAGACTAGGGCGTCCAAACGGCAGATGAAATTTAATGTGGACAAATGCAAAGTGATGCACATTAGGAAGAATAACCTGAATTACAGTTACTGGATGCTAGGGTCCACCTTGGGGATTAGCGCCACAGAAAAGGATCTGGGTGTCATCGTAGCCAATGAAATCTTCCGCCCAATGTGCTGCGGCGGCCAAAAAAAGCAAATAGGATGCTAGGAATTATTTAAAAAGGGATGGTTAGCAAGACTAAGAATGTTATAATGCCCCTGTATTGCTCCATGGTGCGACATCATCTGGAGTACTGCATTCAATTCTGGTCTCCTTATCTCAAGAAAGATATAGTAGCACTAGAAAAGGTTCAAAAAAGAGCGACCAAGATGATAAAGGGGATGAAACTCCTCTCATATGAGGAAAGACTAAAACAGTTAGGGCTATTCAGCTTGGAAAAGAGACGGCTGAAGGGAGATATGATTGAAGTCTACAAAATCCTGAGTGGAGTGGAACAGGTACAAGTGGATCAATTTTTCACTCCGTCAAAAATCACAAAGACTAGGGGACACTCGATGAAGTTACAGGGAAATACTTTTAAAAACCAAGAGGAGCACATTTTTTTTCACTCAGAGAATAGTTAAGCTCTGGAACACATTGCCAGAGGTTATGGTAAGAGAGGATAGTGTAGCTAGTTTTAAGAAAGGTTTGGACAAGTTAAGAACATAAGAACATAAGAAGTTGCCTCCGCTGAGGCAGACCAGAGGTCCATCTCGCTCAGCGGTCCGCTCCCGCGGCGGCCCATCAGGCCCTTTTGCCTGAGCAGTGGTCCCTGACTAGCTTTATAACCTATCTCTACTCCTATTCCTGTAACTTACCTCTACTCCTATCCCTATAACCCATCTCTACACTTATCTATATCCCTCAATCCCTTTGTCCTCTAGGAACCTATCCAAGCCTTCCTTGAAGCCCTGTACAGTGCTCCTATCTACCACAGCCTCTGGAAGCACATTCCATGTATCCACCACCCTCTGGGTGAAAAAGAATTTCCTAGCGTTTGTTCTAAACCTGTCCCCTTTCAATTTCTCCGAGTGCCCCCTTGTACTTGTGGTCCCCTTTAGTTTGAAAAATCTGTTCCTGTCTACTTTCTCTATGCCTTTCAGGATCTTGAAGGTTATAAGAACATAAGGAAAAGTCCATAATCTGTTATTGAGAAAGACATGGCGGAAGCCACTGCTTGCCCTGGATCGGTAGCATGGAATATTGCCATGCCTTGGATTTTGGCCAGGTACTAGTGACCTGGATTGGCCACCGTGAGAATGGGCTGCTTGGGCTTGATGGATCATTGGTCTGACATAGTAAGGTTATTGTTATGTTCTTAGGAGTTTTGTCCATTCACTCTTGCCCATGGCTGTGACCACATCCAATATGGTAGCTATGACCTTTCAACCTAGTCTTGCCTATAAGTGAGTATGGGGATCATTGGAAGGGAGCAAATCTCTTGAGAAGGGGATTGGAAGGGGGGTTGTTTATGGAGGTTGTCAGCAGGGAAGAAAGTGCTTGTGGTAGGGGTGCTTTGAAGGGAACATGTTCCTGGGAGCTTTCAGGAGGAGGATTCCCCCTAAATTAATCAACTCCAATATTCAGTCAGTGCAGTCCTATCTACCCAGTTTACTTTGGCCTAGATTCACTAAACTCACCGTTGTTGGGCGATCCGTGGCCAAGACTTGCCGGGCAACCGATTCACTACAGAGTCCTCATGCAAACTATGTGATCAGATGCAGGCCCCACAGTGACCTCACAGATTGCTGCAGAGTGATCCAAACACATGTGCAGACCATCCTCTGCCTGTAGATGTGATCCGCGCATGTGCTTGCTCTCCACACAAGGGGGAGGAGTGGCTGCACTCGTTGGCCCCACGAGTGGACTTCAGGAATCATTTCAATTTTTTGTGCAGCCAGAATGGAATAGAACACACTTTGCAGCCAGACTATGGAACAACACAAAACAGAACACACCTTGTGCAGCCCCGCTTTAAACCCATGGGTTAAAACCACGGGCTCGCACTGTGCTTTTTGTACAAGGGAGATGTGTTTTAAGACATTCCAAAAATGTTTTATTTTGATGGTTTTATTTTTAATTTTGATACTGGGATTTCAGGGCAGCAGAGAACAGGACAATCGGCAAGGATGTGAGCGACTGGTCCTCAGCAGTCGCTTCTTTTTGGATGTTCCTTCTTCTGTTTAGTGAATCGAGGGCTTCCAACTTATGCATGCCATTTCTCCTCATTTGCATGGGTGGATTGGATCAGGTGGGAGATTGATCAGCCAGAAGGTTAATGAATAAGGTCGGGGTTGGGGAACGCTCACAAACTGGTCGGGACACGATTGTTGAGCTTAGCGAATCTAACCCTTTATCTTGGCACCTAAGGGTTTTTGCCATGTCAGTCACCACTATTTCCACTATCTGTTCTCCCTTTCCTTAACTTTTATCTCTATATTCCCATTCCCTCCCTCTTTCAGGTATGACTGAAAAGCAAATGTGTTGTTAACCTTTTAGCCTGTACACTGCCTTGTCTGCAAGTCAGTGAAGGCGATATAGGAAATATGGAATAAACATATATAAATGAATGTTGCTGGTACATAGATATATTAACAATATATTAGCCATGAATAGAAATTTACCTTTCCTTTCCTTTTATTAACCACAGGACTGGACCATGGAGCACCTCCAATGTGTAAGAAACGTTAATGTTTCTTGGTTTTTTTTGGTTTAGGTTTTTATTGTTTTATTTTTAATTTGCTGCAGATGTCAACATGATCATGTCATAAGCATGGGCACATGCATGTTACATTACATTACATTAGGGACTTCTATTCCGCCTATACCTTGCAGTTCAAGGCGGATTACAAAAGAGCTAACTGGACATTTCCAGTGAAGTTACAACAGTTTTGGGGTTTGTTTGTCTTTTTGGTTACAAGGGAGGAGAGGTACCTGGATTAATTCTGGAAGAACTTGCAAATTGGATATTAAATTGACTGTACGTTACTGTGTGATATAACAAATAGATTACAGTTAGAGTACAAATAAGATTATGTTACATTTCAGGGATCTGAATACTTGGTTGGTGTTTTGGGGAGGAAGAGATTATTTAAGTGGAGGTTTTGGGGGAGAATTTATCTAGGAGGAGGGGGAAGGGTTGGGTTAAGATATCTGGATAAATTTTTTGAAAAGTAGGGTTTTGATTTCTTTTTGAAAAGTTTTGAAGTCGCCCGTTGCCGTCAACAGGTTGGAGATGGAGTGGTTAAGTTTTGCTGCTTGCGTCGCCAGAAGGTTATCAAACATCTTTTTGCGCTGAGTGCCCTTGAGTGGAGGAAAGGCAAAAGGGTTCAGAGTTCTTCTTTGTCTTGAGGTGAGGATCTGGTTTAGGCGGTTATTTAGATAGGGGGGGGAGCTTTGCCGTTTAATGCTTTGAATAATAGACAATAGAATTTGAATTGAATTCGTGCTTGCATAGGTAGCCAGTGAGAGTCTAGGAAGGCGGTTGTAATATGATCATATTTTCTCAGGGAGTAGATCAGTCTGAGGGCAGTGTTTTGTATAGTCTGAGGTTGTTTTATCATGTTGGCAGGACAAGGTAGATAGAGGGAGTTGCAATAGTCCAGTAGACTTAAGACTAGGGATTGGACAATTAGCTTGAATTGTGCTGGGTCGAAGAATTTTCTTATTTTACGTAGATTTCTCATAATTAAAAAAGCTTTCTGGGATGTTTTATTGATTTGGGACTGCATTGTGCAGCATCTGTCTATCGTTACTCCTAGGAATTTGAGTTTGGGCTATATTGGGTATTTGGTGTTTTTAATTTTCAGTTCTGTAATGATGGGAGTTTTGGCTTTTTCGATCAGAAGTAATTTTGTTTTATCTGAGTTTAGTTTCAGTTTGTGGTCTACCATCCATTTTTCCACTGCATCTAGGGTTATTTCCAGTTTTGCTGTAGTGGTGGGCTCTGATGGGTCGAAGGGGAGGAGTATGGTGATGTCGTCTGCGTAGCTGAAGGATGTAACATTTAAGTTATCTAAAGTGGCTCCAAGGGAGGAAATAAAGAAGTTGAAGAGCATAGGTGATAGAGGTGATCCTTGTGGAACTCCGCATGGGTTGGACCATGGTTCTGATTTGATATTATTGGACTTTACCCTGTAGGTTCTTGATTTGAGGAATCCTTGGAACCAATTGTAGACCTTGCCTGAGATCCCAATGACATCAAGTATCTGTAGCAGTATGGAGTGGTCGACCAGGTCAAATGCTGCGGAGAGGTCAAGTTGGATTAGCATCATCTTTTTGCCTTTGCTAATTTGCTGTCGAGCTGTGTCTAGTAGTGTTACAAGTAGTGTTTCTGTGCTGTGGTTGGATCGAAATCCTGATTGTGAGGGGTGAAGTAGATTATGGTCTTCCAGGTAGTTGGTGAGGTATTGTGCAACTAGACCTTCCATTATTTTAATGTATATTGGTATTTAAGTGATTGGTCTGTAGTTGGAGGGGTTATCTATTGGGCCTTTGTGGTCTTTCATGACTGGGGTGATTATGATCTCTCCAAGGTCTTGAGGGAATTGAACTTCTGTTAATGTGGTTTGAATCCATAGCATGAGGTTGGCTCTGAATGTGGTGGAGGAGTTTGATAACAGGTAGGTGGGGCAGTTATTTAGGTTGCAAGAAGCTTGGCTGTATTTTTTGTAGAGTCGATTCATATCCGACCAATGTAATACGGGGAAGACTGTCCAGCTTCTGTCTGCGGCAATGGCTTCTCCTGTTGAAGGGTTTGTTGTTATCTTGTCGAGGTGGGTGTGAGTATTGTTGAATGCGGTTCTGATCTTGGTGATCTTATTTTTGAAATGATCTGCTAGTTGGATAGCTGTTGGTGGGTGGTTTCCTTGTGTAGCTAGGTGAGGTTTGGTGTCGGTGAGATTCTTTACTAGATTGAATAGCTTTTTTGTGTCTAGGGTTTCCGTGCCTATCATTTTGGAGTAGTAGGCTTTCCGTTTTTCCTTGAGTTTGTTCTTGTATTGGTTGATTTGAGTTCTCCATGCTGTTTTTGTGTGTTCTAGGCTCTTTTTTTCCATTCTCTTTCTAGTTGTCTGCAGAGCTTTTTTAGTTGGAGAAGTTCAGTGTCGAACCATCATCTGCACATGCACAAAGGCCCTCCGGATGTGGCCCCGAGCTCAGGGAAGGAGACTGGAGGTTTGTGTAGGGGTGGGGCTGGGGCAGAGTGAGGTAGGGCTGGGTATGGAATGGGGCGGGGCCAGATGTCCTATTTTATATAAGAGGAAATCTTGCAATCCTATGTATCAGGGCAATATAAGTGCCTGCCTTGACTACTAATGGTATGGAGCTCATGATCTAAATCCCATGAGACTCACTAATCTCTTGGCCCCTAGCACAAAAAACAAAGTCTTGTTTTTCTGATTGTTTGAAAACATTAATAAATGTGCTGTTAAATACCTTAAACAGGAAAAAGTATACCTCAAGCTCCCTCTTGTGGCAAGTGGTCTGAACTGTAGCTTGGCTAGTTGGTTTCTTTTCGATTCATCTGAAGAACTACTAATAGATGAGAGAAGAATTTTCTCATACTCTTATCTCATGAAAAAACATGAACATAAGAATAAAATAAAATAAGCATTACCATACTGAGTCAGTCCAAAGGTCATCAAGCCCAGTATTCTGTTTCCAACAGTGGTTAATCCAGGTCACAAGTCCCTGGCAAGGACTTAATAGAATAAAATCAGTACTGCAACCCCCACTAAAATCTAACTCAAGCCCTAATTATTAAACAACAACTAAGACATTTTTTTTTCTCTAGTCTATGGAGCCCAGGATGTCCAGCCTGGAGAGTTTCCTTGGCATGTCACTTTCACTTTCTTGGGAGACCTCCTTCTAAGAGGATCCTAAATATCTGATAGATGGATCCTGACATCTGGCCCATTGCTTTGATGGGTAACTATCTATCTTCCCCTTGTAGCCCCCTGACTAAAATCACCTAGCAATTACTTAACCATAGTTTTGAAATTCAGAGCTTGGGATGTATTTTCTTACTCAGTAATAGAAAAGACATTACCTACGGAAAATCTGACATGATTCCATAGATTATCATGATTCCATTGCAGAGAGAAATTCTATGACAAATTGCCTTCCTAGTTCCTAGCCTCGATTCACAGCCGCTGTTACCACTCCTGCCATAGTATGAGGGGGGCGCTGAAAAGTTCTCAGTCTAACCAAGATGCGAATGATGTGGATATAGTTCAATCAATGATCTGAAGCAATGTCAAAACATAGAATTTCATTTCTGCAATTTGGCATTTAATGAAAATATTTTTTTCAGCTACAGTGGCAAAATAACGCTTAGAATCTAGGAAATTGGTTGGTAGGACTGAGAACTTTTCAATACACCCTCGCATTTGCTGTTTGTCTGCTCAGGATAGAATGAATCCTGAACCTGGCATTCTTTTGACATTGTGCAGTGAGTTTAGAAATTGCTCTACAGTAAACAGATGGGAGCTTGGAGTCATGGAACAGATATACATGCAAACAGCCCCAGGTGGAGTCATATATAGATATTAAACTGAAGTGTGCATGAAAGTGGATTGGGACTTGGGTGTGATAGTATATGATGATCTTAAGGTGACTAAACAGGTGGAAAAGGCAATGGCAAAAGCTGGAAGGATATTAGGGTGCATAGGGAGAGGAATGGCCAGTAGGAAAAAGGAGGTATTGATGACCCTGTATAAGACTCTGGTGAAACCTCATTTAGAATATTGTGTACAATTCTGGAGACCACACTTTCAAAAAGATATAAACAAGATGGAGTTGGTCTAGAGGACAGCAACTAAAATGGTTGATGGTCTACGTCATAAGGCATATGGGGACAGATTTAAAGATCGCAATATGTATACTTTGGAGGAAAGGCAGGAGAGGGAAGATATGATAGACATTTAAATACCTATGGGCATTAATACACGTAAGGCAAGTCTCTTTCAGTTGAATGCAGTGGCGTGTGGTGAGGGCTTTCAGGGGGTTCAGTGAATACCCAGTTCTACAGCCCTGCGGCTTTATTTTTTTGTTTACTTTTTGCTTGATGCATCAAACAAAAAGTAAACACCTACACACAAAAAGAAACAGAGCTCTTGGGCTGGGGATTCTCTGAACTCCCCCAAAGGCCCTGATCGGAATTTGACTTGCTGAGTAGCTTCTGCCTGTTGCTTGCTCATCCAATCAAATTCAGAGCAGTGCCCTCAGGGCCTTTAGGGGGTGGGGTGAGTCTCCTGAAGGCCATGACTATACACCCACCACTGGTTGAATGGAAATTCTAGAATGAGAGGGAAAAGAATGAGGTTAAGAGGGGATAGGCTCAGGAGTAATTTACAGAAATACTTTTTTACAGAAAGGGTGGTAGATGCATGGAATAGTCTCCTGGTAGAGGTGGTGGTGGAGTCTGAATTCAAGAAAGCATGGAACAAGCATATGGGATCTCTTAGGGAGAAGAGGAGATAGTGGATGCTGTGGATGGGCAGACTTGATGGGCCATTTGACCTTTATCTGCCGCAATATTTCTATGTCAGTGATAAAAACTTTGAAAGAGGATATTGTATTATTGAAATCAGATATGCAAGAAGAAAAGAAGGAAATAAAAATGACTGGAAGCCATCATGATATACTGGTAAAGGATAATCTGATTATAAGGAGAAAATTGGAAGTACTTGAGAACAACAGTCGCATTAATAATTTACGCTTAATTAACTTTCCAAGGGTTCCGTCAATTTCCCCAAGTGAAATAATAAAGCGTTACTTTCTGGAAATACTTAAAATTCCTGAGAATTATTTACCACCTTTGTCAAGAGTGTATTATTTACCTACAAAGACTCAGGATTCTCAGAAGAAAGAAGGTGCTGGAAAACCTCAGGAAAGTTCCTTGGACGTTTCCGCTTTATTGGAAAAATCAGATAGAGAAGTGGCTATCTCAGCCACTCTCTTATTGTCTGTGGCTTTGGCTCCAGACAAAGATTGGATTCTTAAATTTTTCTTTAAAAATAGATCCAAAGACTTCCTGGGTTTCCATATTCAAATTTTTCCTGATGTCTCTAGGGAGACTCAAAAGAGAAGAAGGGAATTTCTATTATTGAAACCAGGTGTGACTCAAATTGGAGGTTTATTTTTCCTTAGATATCCTTGTAAATGTGTAGTGAGGTATCGTACTTTAAAATATGTGTTCTTTGAACCGGCTCATTTGACGGCTTTCCTCTCCAATAAGCGCCTTGAAATGGAATAATATCTAAAGTCCAAGTAATAATTTAGCTTTATTTCAGCATCAGATAATGAGCTTTCTTGTTAATTAGTAGATAGTTCAATCACTCCTATTTTTTCAATCATGGATCCTAATTTGGAGGACTATTGTGTGATTAAGTAGAGAAATAATTACCTATTATAATTTGATTTATTTTATTTTCTGGATGGAAAGTAATTTTAACAATGTTATCTTAATTACACTTTCTGTACAAGATGGTATGCTTGTCAAATAATGTGAAAATTTATAAATAAATAAATAAATAAAAACCCCAAACCTAATCCCCCTCCCTACCAGGCTCTGCACCCAGCCCTCCTCACCCCTTGCCAAGCTTTCCACGCAGTCCCACTCACTCCCTGCCAGGCTCTGTCCCCTGTCCCCCTCCCTCACTGCCCTGTACCATCTCCCTCCCTCCCAATGCCTTGCAGGCCTCCACTGGGCCTGCCATGAGACCTGGTGGTTCAGTGGTGGGCTGGGATATGAGGGATTCCCCCATCTCCCGACCCAGCTGAATCCATAAAAAACTTCCAAGAATCTTTGGCGGCCTCGCAGTGGGACAGGAAGAATCCCTTCTGCCTCCTGTGCCTGCCGAAATTAACAACCATACCTCCCTCCTACCTCCCCCACGTACTCCCCCATGTAGCCAGCCGGTGCACAGAGCAGGAGTGACCTTCCTGTACTCCTGCTCCGTTTGAGGTCGCTGGCTCGAACTTGCAGCAGCCAATCAGAAAGGAGAATCCCTCTTGCCCAACCCACTGCTGGACCACTGGGTCTTGCAGCAGGCTCTGTTGAGGCTTGGAATAGGTCCGGAATGGGGGTGTGAAGGCGATAGCTCAAATATAAGCCAAGACCCCCATTTTTGGACCATTTTTTGGCCCGGAAATCTCGGCTTATATTTGAGTATATATGATATATGGTTAATGGCATCACTGATTGCATAAGCAACTTTGAACATTGGGCCTATAGAAGAAACTCTGAAAGAAGAGGACATTTGGTAAGTGAACATTATTTTGCTCTGTGTTATGGTGATTTAAAGATTGGGATAAAGAAGAGATTGTTAATTCATTGATAGACGGTTTGAATTAAAAAAGAGCACACATTTCTGATTAACTACTGTAGTTTCCATAGTATAAAACCCTTTACCGTATAGTTTTAAACTTGAACTTAAACTTAACTGTTGCAGTCTACAGCATTAATAGATAGCCTCTAGAAGGCACAGCAAGGACTAGTTCAAGCTTCATTCCTACCCACCCTCTTCCACTCTCACTCATCCCTAAGATATCTCTTCATTTATAGCCTCACTTTACAGTCAATTATTCTAATTAGTGTGGCCGCACCTCGAATACTGTGTGCAAGTCTGGTCACCGCATCTTAAAAAAGATATAGCAGAATTAAAAAAGGTACAGAGAAGGGTGACAAAAATGATCAAAGCGATGGAATAACTTTTCTATGAGGAAAGATTAAAGCAGCTAGGGCTCTTCAGACTGGAGAAGAGGCGGCTCAGGAAGAGATATGATAGAGGTCTATAAAATACTGAGTTGAGTGGAGTGGAATGGAATGGGTAGATGTGAATCACTTCTTTGCTCTTCCCAAAAATACTAGGACTAGGGGGCATGCAATAAAGTTACTACTGTGTTTCCCCCAAAATAATACCTACCCCAAAAATAAGCCCTAGTCGCTGGCAGCAGCACTTCCTCCCGTCCCGCTGAACTGCCAAACCCCCACTAACCCTCCTTTCTTCCCTCTCATCCAAATCCTGCCAACCGCTAGCCATAAATACCTTGCTGCAGAGCAGTGTCAGCCAGCAGCACTCTAAACAGGCTGCTTCGTGGTCTTCTGCTGCATTATTGATGACATCATCAGTGATGTGGCAGAGGAAATTCCCTGACGAGAAGGCCCCGAAGCAGCCTGTTTAGAGTGCTGCTGGCCAACACTGCTCTGCAGGAAAGTATTTATGGCTAGCGGTCAGTGGGATTCGGATGGGAGGGAAGGTTGGATGGTCAGCGGGGTTTCAGCTGCGCGGTGTGAGGGAGGGCAGGTGCTCACGGGTTCTGCTGCACAAGGGATGGTAGGGAGGGAGGAAGGATGGAAGCTGGGCAAAGGTTCTGCTGCACGAGGGATGGGAGGGAGGGAAGGATGGAAGTTGGGCAAGGGTTCTGCTGCACAGGGGGATGGGAGGGATAGAAAGATGCTGCAGAGGGAAGACACAAGAGGATGGGTGAGAGGGGAGGAAAGATGTTGCACATCTGGGGGAAAGGAAAGAGGAAGAATTGGGGTGAAGGAGAAGGGAAAGATGATCATATACATAAAAAAAAATAAACCATACCCGAAAATAAGACCTAGTACGTTTTTGGGCCCAAAATGAATATAAGACACTCTCTTATTTTCGGGGAAACACGGTAAGTAGTAGATTTTAAACAAACTGGAGAAATCAGTTAGCTTAGCAGGGTTTATAAAAGGTTAGGATTTGTATTTTTCTTGAATACTTCTCCCTCCGTATCCACGGGGGTTAGGGGCAGTGCCAGTCCGCGAATATTAAAAAACTGCAAATAATATTTGGGCCGGCTCTGACCAACTCTCCACTTCTCCCCGGCATCCCTTAAGCCTTACCTGGTGGTCTAGCGGGTTTTCGGGGTAGGAGCGATCTTCCTACACTTCTGCCCCATGCAGATCACTCATAGGAAATGGCTGCCGTGAGTTCTCGTCATAGTCTCAATGCTGATTTCCAAAGAGCAGCCTGGAAAGATAAGAACAACTTCCTGAATGCTCGATGCATGAACCTCGAAGAAGCCTATAAGAAGAGCCATACCAGAGAATTATTCACCATGGTGAAACAAGTGAAAAAGCCTTTCTCAGCATGCCAATCAACCATCAAAGACTATGATGGGAATGAAATTAGCAGCAAGCAGGATATCAAGCAGAGATGGAAAGAATACACAGAGGAATTATACATCAGCACCAGCACTGACTACCCTGAAGAGCTTGGGAGTTAAGAGGAAGCAGAGCCAGACCTATTGGAAAGTAAAGTGGATTGGGTGCTGATGCAGCTGTCAAACAACAAAGCACCTGGCATTGATGGAATCCTTGCAGAGCTGCTCATACCAATCCCAAAAGCCACACTGATAGCACTATGCCAAAAAATCTGGAGGACCTGCACATGGCCAAAGGACTGGAAAAGATGGTTTTATTCCACTGCTAAAGAAAGGCAACACCAGGGACTGTACCAAATTTAGAACAATCACCCTGATCCCCCCATAACAGCAAGGGTTCTTTGCATTGAACACACACATATAACCACTCGCCAATTAGGAAATAATCCTACATGTGCCACTCAATGCAAAAGACTGGATAGCACCAGATCGAGAACTTCCTGATGCCTAAGCTGAATGCAAGAAGGACAGAAATACCCGTGATCACATTGCAAACTTGAAGTGGATCATAGAAAAGGTGACGGAGTACCAGAAGAAGCTCTACCTGTGTTTCATGGATTATACCAAGGCTTTTGACAGTGTTGAAATAGAAAAAAGGAAAAGTGTAAATATCAACCTGGGACAATATGCTTTTGTATGTTAAAACATCAATTCAAGTTTATTGAGATGAGAAAAAAAATTCTGAATTTAAACAGAATTTAAAAACTGTAAACAGTCTATATCTCTTTGGATCATAAAGTCCTATAAAGTGCTGAGGCCAATCTGTTTGATGGACACTGTGTTAAAGGCATGTGTTGTAGACCACAGGTATGTACTGCATTGTAGACCCGACACAAACCATGTTTTGACATAACGGCCTGCCTCAGGGGCATACTTAATGTCCAGCAAATGACAGTCTTGTAACATTGACCATTAGATAACCTAAGATATTGTAGAGGAATCTGACATCTCTCCAGCAAAAAACACTTGTTTAGCATGAAAAACTATTTATCCAGCGTTTCCGTTGAAAGTAGACAGTAATGCTTTCGCTTAACAGTATTAGCGAACACCCCCCCCCCCCCAACACATAAAAACAAACAAACCTGTATTGAGCATGACAAGTTATGGGAAGCACTGAGTGAGGTAGGAATGCCACCACACCTGATCAGGTTAATAAGCTCACTCTACTGTTGGGAACAAATTTTAAACTTTTATTATTTTATCATTATGAATTGGGGACGGCAGTATTGGAGAGATGAATGCTGACTTTGAAATGGATGACAGGGTAGATTGTCTCTCTTTGGGATGGCTGACAGGCTTTTGCTTGGCATAGTTTAGCTGTTTTTCAGAACTGGCAGATGTTCTGTGGCCTGCTATCTGATAATTGGCATGAACACATGTTTAAACTGGACCAAATGTAGCTGATTTATGTGAGAAGAAATGGGCTGAAGACAGAATTATCAGAGTGACATGATATGCTTAGATGTGGGATACATAGTGACCTAGGCCTGGAAGAGGTTCTGGGAAAGGAGAGTGTGGCATGTTCATGCATCAACCAATCGAATGCTGCGGAAGGGAGAAAAAGCACACTACAGCCAATGAAGAGTGGCTGGTAGTGTGAATTTTTGCCCTCTCCTTAGAAGGATTATGCTATGATGACATGTGTCTTAGGACACAAATGCATGAAACTTTGGAACTTTCCATATGGTCACATGGTATAAACTTTATGGATAAAAGTATTCAGAGGTGATTAAAGGGGCTTTTTTGGTTCCCTTTCTCTGAGAGCACATTGCTGTGAAGTGAGAGACACTTGGGTAATATATTTCTTTGACTTAATTTATAGTCTTTAGTTATAGTTATAACCACTGAGGAACTAGTGTGGTGGGTTTTTTTTTAGTTAGGAGAACATTGGACATGTGATGAGAGTGACTTCACTAGAAAAAGAGGTGCTACTCGTAATGGTCAGTGGTAAAAGGGAGTAGGGGAGACCAAAGGCCCATTGACTGGATACCAACAAGAATAACAAGGGAATGAACATCAAGCAATTGAAAGAAGCCATGGAAAACAGGGAAGCATGGTGAGGGCCGGCCTACAGAGTATCCAAGGGTCAGACAGGACTGAATGGATAGTAGTTTTCATTACAGAGTTTTGATTACATTTCAGTACTTGTTAAAAAACAAACACTAAATAAAGCACACAATATACCATATAACCTTATAGCTCCTTATTAGTTTAATATCCCTAGTACCTTAACAAGTTTTAATTAATTAACCCCTCCCCTTTTTTACTAAGCTGGAGCACTAAATGCTCTGAGGATCATAGGAATTCTATGAGCGTTGGAGCATTTAGAGCTCTGAGCCTACCTATACCATGGCTTAATAAAAGGTGTGGAGGGGGTAAACAACTCAGTGCTACTAAGATGCAGATAGCAGTGTAGCATTGAGAGGGGTGCTATCCAGTCTTTTGCACTGAGTGTCACATGTAGGATTATTTCCTACTTGGCAAGAGGTTTTATATGTGTATTCAATGCAAAAAACTGTTAAAGAATGCATTCGTTCTCTTGAGGCTAGAGCAGCAAACATGGAAGAGTGACGGAGAGAGGTACATAGAGAAGACCCACAGGGATACTGTAGAGAAGCCCCACCCCCAGTCCGGCAGTCCCTGTGCTGCCTTGGACGAAGGAGGTCTCCTAAAAATAGAGCATCACCCTGGTAAAATAGGAAACAATCCTGTAGCCAAGACCTGCCCACCAGGGGATACAATATCTTCTCACACCTGTTTTCAGGTGCTTCTGTACAGGAGGGAAAGGTTAGGAGTGCTGTCATAGTCAGTGATTTGATCACTAGGCATATAGATAGTTGGATGGCTAGTGGACCTGAGGATAGCATGGTCAATTGCCTGCCTGGTGCGAAAGTGGCGGACCTCATGTGTCACCTAGATAGGATTTTAGATAATGCTGGGGAGGAGCCAACTTCCTTGGTATATGTGGGTCCCAATGACATAAAAAAATGTGGGATGGAGGTTCTGGAAGACAAATTTAGGCTCTTAGTAGAAAGTTGTATCCAGATCCTCCAGGGTAGGATTTTCTGAAAAGATCCCTTTTCCAGTTTCAGGACCCAAGAGACAGGCAGAACTCCAGTCTCAGTGTGTGGCTGAGACAATGGTGAAGGGATGAAGGATTTACATTTTTTAGGAATTGGGCAACATTCTGGGAAAGGGGGGTATTCCAAAAGGACAGACTCCACCTTAAACAGGATGGAATCAGGCTGCTGGTGCAAAAGTTTAAAAAGAAGATAGAACAGCTTTCAAACTAAAATTGGGGGGTGGGGGAAAGCTGACAGTCACCCAGGAGCACATAGTTCAGTGTGGAGTATCCTTGAAAAATACTATTGAAACAAGACATTTAGGGAATCCCAATAGAGAGGTTTCAATAATGGTGAAAGCCAGGAGTGTGCTTTCCTTCAAGGACCTGATCCACAGTATTGCTAAGTTCTTTCTGATTTTTATTCTTAACATCTCAGCTGTCTGGTGATAAGTTTTGCCACATGATATCTATTCTCTAGACCAGTGTTCTTCAACCTTTTTATACCTATGGACTGGCGGAAACAAAAGAATTATTTTATGAACCGGCAAACTACTAAGACTGAAATTTTTAAAAAACCATCTCCGTGAGTGCGGTCCCCACACAAGCCTCAAATAGTTATGATTTTATATTGACGGATTTTATTAAAGTATAAAAAGAAATAATATACTGTACAATTGTCATTTTATAAATACAAATAATACAGAGCAATGATCAACAAAATCCCTGTCTCCCCTCGCCTTCACATATATCCCCCTCTACTATCAAGAAAATTGAATAAGCCAAATTATTACAGAATGCTACACAGAAATCTCATGCTAACAGAATAGCGCAGCCACACATGACAGGAATAGTGTTAGGGGAGTGCAACTAGGGCAACTGCCCCCTGGTCAGAGAGAACCCTAAGCTAGCTTGCTAGAGGGAAAAATAGCAGCACAATCCTTGCTTTCCCAAATAAGGCTTGTAAAACTGATATTAGCCTAAACATTTCAGTGTGTGGCTGCTGGCTCCTAGTTGCCAAATGAACCTGGTCTAGAGTCTGGACTAGAAAAAAAAACATACGATCGCTGATATATACCGACCTTTATCATAGTGCAGTGATAAAAAAAAACCCCAAAAAACATTTGCTATTACTCATCATTCTATGATTGCAGATTTTTGTTTTTGTCAATATATCTTGATCGACCAGCACAAATGGACTTCGTTGCTTAATATTTTACCCTGTTACTAGGCCTACAACCAAATGAAGAAAACTTTCATGTCCTCACTCAAACACATATGTCTTTCAACTCCCATCACCTTAAATCTGACCCTATGCGCCCTCCCCATTCTCTGTGCTTGGGCATCCGACTGTTAAAAACCATTCTTGTAAAATGGAAGTTTAAGTACTACACATAGTACACAAAGGCTGTAATGAGAGCTGTGTGGCCGATGAGTTTTTCTAAAAACCGGCAGTGGAAAGCTACGGTATAAGTACCTATAGAAATAGGAAACTGGTTGTCTGCGAGTACCTTCGTTCTCCACTCTTACCTGATGGGCGTGTCCTGCTCCTGCACCCTCCAGCTCGTAGGCACCGATTGTCTCAGATGGGGGAGAAAGAACCTTGTCTCTACTCCCAACTCCTCTGTCTCAAACACTGCTGCTGTTCGTCTTCCACTGGCATACCCAACGGAAAGAGTCCCGCATACGTGACGGTAGGAGCAAGTAAGCTGATGCAGGCTTGACACGAATCCTTCGCAGACAGGCAAGAAATTTTTGTGGATTGCTACCGGTCCACAGACCAGCAGTTGAAGAACACTGCTCCACTTTAATTAATTAAATTGTGCTGATTGTATATCTATATTGTGGTATAATGTTCTGTCTTCTGACCTCCATCCAAAAAGAGCTTTCTCTCCCTTTCAGGCTAACTTTGATACTAGAGATAGGGTTACCGAATGTTTGGCCTTTTTAGAGGACTGTTCAGGTGCCCGGATGGATTTCCAAAACCTGATAGTTTGTCTGGGTTTTGGATGGCCCCAATTTCAGGACTGTCGGGAAGCCCTCCAAGCATGCGCAGATGTGATGCGATGATGTCACAAGCATGCACACAGTCCTGAGATCGGGAAAGAAGAGAAGAGGTTTAAGTGGGGGAGGGGCTGGAGGTGGAACAGGGCGGGGCAGGGAATGGAATGGGGCAGTGCCACATGTCCTCTTTTTTAATGAAGAAATCTGGTAACCCTAAGTAAAGAGGCTTTTCATACTATCTCTTCTCTTCCACACTGCTAAATTATGCTGACATTTCCTAACTTGGTTACTGAACTGTGATCAAGCTCTGCAAGGTTTATTTTTCATTGCCAGCCCTAGGTAAGTCGTTTTAAGTCTTTCAGCTGGTTTAGTTAGAGATTACATTGAAAAAACTGCTTTATTTATTGGGAATATTTGGATATAAAGAAGAAAAAGTTAGATTTCAGCAGAAATTTGATTATATTACAGTATCGCATTGCTTACCTCTCCTGCAGAACGGTTTTCGATAGAGAACTTGGCTGATTCACTGGGAGGCAATCACTTTTATCAGAAAAAGGTGGGCTGGTCTCTGCATAGTGAAACACAGCCTACTTTGAAGTACTGTATTTCTGTCCTTGTTCTCTCCTTCAAGGACCTGAGCCACAATACTGCTAAGTGCTTTCTGATTTTTATTCTTAATATCTCAACTGTCTGGCTGTAGGTTTTGCTACATGATATCTATTCTCTAGACTTTAATTAGTAAAATTATTCTGTGTATCTATATTGTGGTGTACTGCTCTGTCTTCCAATCTAGACCCAACACTAGGGTTACCATATGGCTCCATAATAAGGAGGGCACATTCATACATCTTGGTTTTACTTCCATTGAAAGTACAAAAGAATATAACAATTGCCGCTGCTGGGTCAGACCAGTGATCCATCGTGCCCAGCAGTCCGCTCCCGTGGCGGCCCTTAGGTGAAAGACCAGTGCCCTAACTGAGACTAACCTTACCTGTGTATGTTCTGGCTCAGCAAGAACTTGTCTAACTTTGTCTTGAATCCCTGGAGGGTGTTTTCCCCTATAACAACCTCCAGAAGAGTGTTCCACTTTTCTACCACTCTCTGGTGAAGAAGACTTCCTTATGTTTGTACAGAATCTATCCCCTTTTAACTTTAGAGAGTGCCCTCTCGTTCTCTGTACCTTGGAGAGGGTGAACAACCTGTCTTTATCTACTAAGTCGACCAGGTCACCCTTGTCTATCTGCCTGTTTACTCCCTCGAAGAAGTGCAGCAAATTTATCAAGCAAGATCTTCCTTAGATGAAGCAGTGCTGGCTGGTCCTCATCAGATTGTGTCCGTCAAGGTGATCAATGATGTGGTCCTTTATCAGCACCTCTACCATCTTTCATGGTATCGAGGTCAGACTCACCGGTCTGTAGTTTCCAGGATCTCCCCTCGAAACTTTCTTGAAGATCAGCATAACATTCGCCACTTTCCAGTCTTCTGGAATCCTTCCTGATTTGATCGAAAGATTGGCTATTAGTTAAAGCAGTTCAGCTATAGCCCCTTTCAGTTCCTTGATTA
The DNA here is from genome assembly GCF_902459505.1 of Geotrypetes seraphini. Classification (NCBI taxonomy): domain Eukaryota; kingdom Metazoa; phylum Chordata; class Amphibia; order Gymnophiona; family Dermophiidae; genus Geotrypetes; species Geotrypetes seraphini. The sequence goes on along the minus strand of NC_047088.1, from coordinate 102,307,165 downwards.
CCCTCGGATGGATGCCATCCAGTCCCTTGGATTTATCGTTTTTAAGCCTATCAATCTGCCTGCATACCTCTTCTAGACTGACTGTCAACCTGGCAGTTTCCCGTCTTCGTTTCCTGTGTATAGCCTGTCAACTTCCGGTATGTTGTATATCCTCTTCAGTAAATACAGTCTCAAAAAATGTGTTCAGTTTGTCAGCAATAGCTTTGTCCTCCTTTAGCATCCAACGGCCCCACCGCTTCCTTCGCGGGTCTTTTCCCCTTAATATATCGAAAGAACGGCTTGAAATTTTTTACCTCCTTGGCTATTTTTTCCTCGTAGTCTCTTTTGGCTCCTCTTACCGCCTTATGGCACCTGCTTTGATGTTGTTTGTGCTTTTTCCAGTTTTCGTCCATTTTTGAGAATTCCTTAAACGAAGTCTTCTTGTCTCTGATCGCTTTCTTCACCGCTACAGTGAGCCACACCGGTTCCTTGTTCTTTTTCCTCTTGGATCCCTTGTTGATACGCAGTATATATAGATTTTGTGCCTCGATGACTGTGTCTTTAAAAAGGACCATGCTTACTCTAGCATTTTTACAGTGCTTATCCTCTTCTTAATTTTCTTCCCCACCATGAGTCTCATCCCTTTGTAATTCCCTTTTTGGAAGTTCAGTGCCGTGGCCGTTGTTTTGGATCGATGTTTTGCCCCTGTGTCCAGGTTGAAGTTGATCATATTGTGATCACTATTTCCCAGTGTCCCTTCTACTTCTACACCTTGCGCCGGTCCTCATAGTCCATTTAGAATTAAGTCCAGAATTGCATTTCCTCTTGTATTTTCCTTAACAAGTTGTTCCAGGAAGCAATTGCCTACAGCATCCAGGAACTTGGTCTCCCTACTGAAGCCGGAGGTGCCTAGGTTCCAGTCTATCCCAAATAATTGAAGTCACCCATGATAACTGTGTTGCCTCCCTTGAAGTTGCGTTTAATCTCATCCGTCATTTCTCCATCAATTTCTTCGGACTGCCCTGGGGTCGGTAGTAGATGCCAATCTTCATTTCCATTCCATTTGTTCCCAGAATTTTGGCCCATAGAGACTTTACCTTATTTTTCGTTTCCGGCATGTTCTCTCCGGTAGACTCAATTCCCTCTCTGATGTAGAAGGCAATACCCCCACCTTTTTGACCTGCTCAGTCTGCAGTACAGCTTGTATCCTGGTAGCAAAGTATCCTAGACATTTTCCTTGTTCCACCATGTTTCTGTGATGCCGATGATGTCAAGGTTATTTTTTTATGCCATAGCTTCCAATTCCCCTATCTTATTCCTTAGGCTCCTTGCGTTCGTGTACATACATTTGAGTTTGCAGCCTGTTACTTTGTTGTATTTCCTTCCCTCTTGTGTTCCTTTCAATCCGTCAGGATTTCTGTCTTGCCTATGATCCGGTGAGTCTTCCCCACTATCTTCCTGCATGGTATCCTCTGGGTATACTGGTTCCCGAACCATCGACTCTTGGTTGACTGTCAGCTTTCCCCTTCTTCCTAGTTTAAAAACTTCTCAATTTCTCTTTTGATGTTGCTTGCAAGTAGCCTCATTCCATCTCCGCTGAGGTGGAGTCCATCATCCCTGAATAGCTTGCTCTTCACCCAGAATGTCGTCCAGTTGCGCACGAAGAGGAATCCTTCTTCCTCACACCAGCGCCTCATCCATGCGTTGACTGCTTGCAGCTCTGTCTGCATCTTCTCGTTGGCCCTGGGTACTGGCAGGATCTCTGAGAATGCTACCCTCGGAGTTCTGGTCTTCAGCTTCCCTCCTAGCATCCGGAACTGGTCCGTCAGTCCTTCCCTGCTGTAGTTCCTATTGCTCATGTTGTTTGTCCCCATGTGGATTGCCACCGCCGTATCTTTCTCTTCCATGCTGTCGATGATCCCTGTCGATGAGGCTTACTATATCTTCTACCTTGGCTCCTGGTAGGCAGGTCACCAGCCAATCCTGTCTTCCTCCCACTAAGTGGCTGTCGACTTGTCTGATGATGCAGTCCCCCATGACGATTGCTGTCCTCTCTATCTTCTTTTGCTTCTTTAGCCACAGGTCCATGTCCCTGCTGTATGACCATCTCTCCAGCCATAGGTCCGTGTTCTCTGTGCACTTCCATCTTCCCTCATCCTGGTGTTGGCTTGCACCGGACTCATCTTCCTGTGGGATCCCTCCGCTGTTTCCAGGTCTCGCTGCTGCGTCACCTATTTCTTCCTTGTGGTTGTCCTCCAGATGGTCCTCACTCACTGTAGGTGTATCTTGGCAGCTCCACTGTTGTTGGTGATTTTCCACAGCCTCCCTGTATGCCTACTCGATGAACTTCTCTAACTCCCTGACTTCTTCCTCAATGGTTTCCTCTGTCATGAAGTTTTCTGCCTCTTTGTCCTCCTCTTCCACTGCTTGAAGTGCTTCTAGTTCCAGTATTCTGCCCTCCAGGAGTAATGGAGTAAGGAGCACAGATTGAGACATCTGGGTTTTACTTCCACAATGGAAGTAAAATCCGTATGTCTCATAGTAACATAGTAACATAGTCTCAATCCATCTTCCTTTTTCTGAAGTCATATAGTAACCCTACCCAACACCGCCCCTCCCCCAAAAAAGCTTTCTCTCCCTTTCATCCTAGCTCAGATAGTAGAGAGGATAGGCTTTTCATGCTGTCTCTTGTTTTTCACACTGCTAACTTTTGCTTACATTTCCAAACTTGGTTACAGAACTGTGGAAAAGCTCTGCAAGGTTTATTTTCCATTGCCAGGCTAGGTAAGAAAGTAGCTTTAAGTCTTAAGCTGGCTTATTTTGCAGTTAGGGATTACATTGAAGAAACTGCTATATTTATTGAGAATATCTGGATGTAAAGGAGAAAAGTTAGATTCCAGCAGAATTTGATTGTATCACTGTATTTCATTGCTTACCCCTCCTAAAGAACAGTTTTTGATAGGGAACTCTGCCTTAATGGACAATTTTTTTTCTTCATAATAAAATGGAGAATATGGAAAACCTAAAATGGAGAATATGGAAGAGATGAAAAACAGACTCTGCCTTAGCTTCTACTATTTGGAAATGATTGGCTATAGAATTAAGTTCTTGAGGCTGTGAGTTAAATTTTCAGAGAAATCTTGATTAGGCATACCTTCAGTTGAAAACTATGAAAACAAATGCTTTCCAAGTTCTTCAACAGCCATCCAGATTGAGGCTAAGGACACTAGGGGAGTGCATTCATATACCTGTTGGGACACTCAGAGGAGACTTAAAACGCTGCCCTGTGCTTCTGCAGCAGTGCTTGGTCTTGAGGAGAATCGGGCAGGCATCGAGGTAGACGGACCCCTGACGTCATCAGGTCCGTTTTCCCTGCTCGTGGATTTGCCTTTAAAATCTGAAACGCTGCCACAGAGTCTTTGGGAGTGCATTCATATACCTGCTGGGACACTCAGAGGAGACTTACAACCCTGCCCTGTGCTTCTGCAGCAGTGCTTGGTCTTGAGGAGAATCGGGCAGGCGGACCCCTGACGTCATCGGGTCCGTCTTCCCTGCTCATGGATTTGCCTTTAAAATCTGAAACGCTGCCACAGAGTCTTTGGGAGTGCATTCATATACCTGTTGGGACACTCAGAGGAGACTTACAACGCTGCCCTGTGCTTCTGCAGCAGTGCTTGGTCTTGAGGAGAATCGGGCAGGCATCGAGGTAGACGGACCCCTGACGTCATCAGGTCCGTCTTCCCTGCTCGTGGATTTGCCTTTAAAATCTGAAGCGCGCGGCAGCAGGGCGTGGCCAAAGGGGCATGCCCTAAGGGGCAGGCCATGCCCCTTGGGAGCCCCTTGGAGCAACGAGGAGCCAGGGAGATGGAATATTGGTTTTTAACTTTATTCTGCTACCATGGGCAAAAGGAAAATTAAGCCTAAAAGCTCAACACCTGCTGTTCTGGGACCCATGGCAGACATCTGATAACTTCTACAGAAATTACCTCGCAACCCCTACCGGATATGAACTCTCTCATATCAGGAGCTTCGATGAGTCCCCTCGAAAGGACTCCCTCCCCCTTCATCCATATCCTGTGCTAGCGGGAATATTACGCCCGCTACATCCACTGAATTAGTGGGACCTTCTAATCAGATAAATAAACTAGATTTTTCCGAAATACCTAAACCACTTGAATTTTCAGGTGTAGTAGAAGATCAACCACTAGCAGTGGAAAAACAAGATATTACCCTTAAGGATTTATGGTTAGGTATTTCTAGAGTTGAAGGGTTTCTCAGAAAGTCAGTGAAACAATCTGTGGGTTATTCACATTCTGTATCTCAAAAGTTTGAGAATGTGGATTCCAATTTAAGTATTTTGGATAAAAGACTAACTGTGGTTGAATTTCAAAGTAATACACTGCAAGCTGTCTCAGTATCTGCGGTTAAGGATACTACGTTATTACATTCTAAAATAGAAATGTTGGAAAATATGCATAGAGCGAGGAATCTACGCTTGGTTAATTTCCCAGTGACTCATTTACTATCTTGTGAAATCTTGTTAAGGAAATACTTTAAAGAAATACCGGGATTACCCAATTCGGAGAATTTCCCAATTAATAATTGTTATTATATGCCGTAAAAGAAAATACAATCCTACCAGGAAGTGGATCATCTGGTAGCAAGTGAAATAAACCTGACAGAGTTTTTGGAAGATACTCAGGATGTTATCCAGACTAGGTCCACTATGGTATTAACATGCATGAGTGAGATAGATAAAATGTTAATTATGAAACTTTACTTTAAAAATAGGTTGACAAAATTTTGTGGAGATGTAGTCAGAATTTTTCCTGATGTCTCAAGAGCTATGCAATTAAGGAGGAAAGAATTTTTGAAATTAAGAGCAAGAGTCTTAGCTCTTGAGGCATCTTTTTATTTAAAATTTCCATGTACATGTTTTGTTAAATAACAACTAGATATATCCGAAACACTAGGTTGGAGTATCAGAAATGTATTATTCTTCAGAAGGACACCTCAGCCCCACCACTCCACCGCTAAACCATCTCAAGAAAGCGGGAGATTTACATGATGCCTCATCATTAGAAACATAGAAACATAGAAAAATGACGGCAGAAAAGGGCCAAAGCCCATCAAGTCTGCCCACTCCATTGACCCTTCTCTTTGATTTTGCTCACCACCCCCTGCCCTCACCTCATTAGAGATCCCACATGAATATCCCATTTATTTTTGAAATCTAATACGCTGTTGGCCTCAATCACCTGCCGTGGGCGTTCATTCCAAGTGCTGCGTAATATTTATTCAATTTTTAAATTTTATAAGTTAAATAATTAAATAGTGTATATGTATAAAAGTTAAAGAGCTTGTATACTTAGCTTAAACACAGCCAAATCTGGGAGTCTGACCCGACATGTTTCGCACGTATAGTGCTGTCTCAAGGGTCTCCCTGTGTAAAGAACAAAGGTGTAAGGAAGCTGTAGTGAATCATTCTATAAACACTACATCCCCCAACTGTCTTACATCCGCTCCCCTCATTCAACTCCGTCTTACCGAGGTCGCCGTTGTCATCCGACTCACAAGTAAGGTATATGTGAAAGATGGCGGCGGTGTCCTCGGCTCACCTTTAAATTCAAAACCTTGTGATGTCATAACCACTCCCCCCCAAAACCTCATTGGTCCATTCATCCGCCAATCAAAGTAACCCATTCGACCTCCCCATTCAATCCCCGAGGTTCCACCGTATCAAGTAAAAAATTCAGCCTCTGTTCTTCCTCGTTTAGTCTCCTTAGATCTTTCCCACCATCCCTCCCCGTTGGAGTTGGGTTTGGGATTTGTACCCACCCATTCCCCAGACTTCTTCAAACTCCACGTGGCTCTACATACATTCATTCACAAAATGCAATTGAAGGTTTTCTTCCACAAGCAGAGTGAGGGTAATGAACGGAATGAGGCTAAGAACATACAGATAACTGCAAGTGGTCAAGAAGGTCAGGAATTGGACTATGAGAGGTCGATTGACATCTGTAAGATCAAGTCTAACTGGGTTCCCCCCGGGCCTATGGACCCCTTGATTTTCACTTTTCGTGAATTTATGAGTAAAGCATTATACTCTTTACAAGAACATTGGGAAAATAGGGGACCCTTTAACACCACTAGTCTCCAACAACAGGGGTTACATGAGTTACTCAATAACGATGATATTATCATAATTAAGGTGGATAAGGGGGGAACCACAGTAGTGATGAATAGGCAGGATTACGAAACTGAGGCCCGTCGACAATTAGACAACACGCAAGCATACTTAAAATTGATTGGGGATCCCACTGAACATTTAGCGGGGAGGATATTGGAATTTTTAAATATACATTTGGAGGGAGGTATGATCACCCACAAAGAATACAAGTTTTTGTTTGAAAAATATCCGAGGGTTCCTATGATCTCCTTTGTGCCCAAAATACACAAAACCCTCATTACACCACCAGGACGGCCAATTGTAAACACTTGCCACTCTATTTTGGAACCCCTTTCTAAAGTAATAGATCATTTTTTAAGGGACGAGGTCCCTAAGATAAGATCTTACATTCGGGACTCATCTGACTTCCTTAGGAAACTAACAGCAACAGAGGTGAACAAGGTAGATAAGTGGATGGTGACCTTAGATGTCACCTCCTTATATACTCAGATTCCCCAGAGTGAGGCATTGAAAGTTATATCAGAGACCCTGCAGCGGAGAGTACCCCCCCAACGTATGTCCACAGTGTTCTTGATGCAACTGGCCCAATGGATCATTCAGAGTAATTATTTTCAATACCAGCAGCAATTTTACCAGCAAATTCAGGGGGTAGCTATGGGGGCCACTAACAGATTTTAAAGATCAAGCAAAGATATTAGAACAACAATTTTTATCTAGAGGATAACCTAAGAAGCCCATTAAGCAAGTTTTTTGTGAGCAAGGTTTGCCCAGAGAGAGTTACTTCTTTTAGAAAAAGACAAATCTGTAGAGACATCAGGGCGTTTAACTTGTGTGTTGCCTTACTCTTATGCAGCAACAAAGCTGGTAGCCATTATGAAAAGTTATTGGCATATAATGCAACTACACTCTGCTCTACAGGAGTTTCTGTTGATAGCATACAACCATGGTAAAACATAGGGCAAATGTTAAATTTTAAAAGTTTTATCTTCCTACTGTAGAGAATTTTGAAAATATGAGGGGAAGTCATGTCAAGTGTGGGAGGTGCCAATGGTGTAATTACACCATAGAAGGGACTGAATGGGTGATTCCTGGGAAGGATTTTATAATACGGTCCAAATTTAATACGAACTGTAATAGCAAATTTGTGGTTTATGCCATCGTGTGCCCATGTAATCTGTTGGACTAGTAGATCTATAAAATTAAGATTGAACGAGCATAAGTCTCAAATTTTAATAGCTAATGAACAGGCACCGATGGTATCCCACTGGATTCGTAAGAATCACCACATAGAGGGTATGAAATGGCGGGTGATTGAACAACTGGATGAAGGGTGGGTGGGTGGCAACACAGAGAGAACTTTAAATTTTAGAGAACAAAGATGGATCTACCGTCTAGCGACGGTAGAACCAGGGGGATTGAATGCGGAAGTAGAGTGGGGTTCTTTGATTGGCTGAATGTTTACCCTTTGGAAAGCAGAGGGTGGGATAAGATAATGCAGAAGTAAGTATAAGTATAGGCTTTAGAGGACGCCGCAGCCATCTTTACATCAAAACTTTAAGTGAGGTGGATCGTTTTTGGTGGTTGTGGTAAAGAAATATTTATTTTGCCTGTAGATGGATAAAGGGTCGAGGTTTTAGAAGATTGTATATCTCTTAGGTGGTTTGATAAGATATGAATGTTGATTTTAGTTTTGTTTTCTAGGGAGGACCCTTGAAACAGTGATGTGCGAAACAAGTCGGGTCCAACCCTTCCAAGCCGAGTTATTTCGATAATGAGTGAAGACTGATTAATGAATTAATTTTGAAAACAGTTGCGAAGCTAAGTTCTTAAATATTAAATATTTATTTATTTATACTTTATGAAATCTTTATTAACTGGTATCAATTGATATGAAGTAATGACAAAGCACTTGCACTTTTGAGATATAAGAAAAGTTTAGCACAAAGCACGGTGCACTTTAAACTTTCTGAAAAAATGAAAAAAAGTTTAAATAGTTGAGCCGATGAGGAGTTTACCACATAAAGCTCACCGCTAGGAAAGATATTTGAGGCGGTGGAGTGGTGGGACTGAGGCTCTAAAAAGCTATAGTATATATATATATAAATTTCTTTGGAATTTTGAAAGAACTTTTTATACTTAGAGTACACTCTGAGTAAAGCTATTGGGAATCTATTTAATAGAGGATAGTGTTTACTTTATGATAGCCATTGATACATTATGATAAAACAGCATTTACTATATATTTGTTTGTCTTGATGGTTTTATACACTTTATATATTTACATATTTTTATTTATAACATTATTGTACATGATTTTATTGTTTGATGTATATTTTATATACTTTTGTTTTTGCTTTATATATGCAGATCCTTTGACCCAAGGCAGGTGGTCCTTTCCTCTGAAACACAGTGCCATGTTGGGTCTTCTAGAGCAGTGGTTCCCAACCCTGTTCTGAAGGACCATCAGGCCAATCGGGTTTTCAGGATAGCCTAATGAATATGCATGGAGCAGATTTGCATGCCTGGCACCTCCATTATATGCTGATCTCTCTCATGCATATTCATTAGGGCTATCCTGAAAACCCGACTGGCCTGGTGGTCCTCCAGGACAGGGTTGGGAACCACTGTTCTAGAGAGATACATTTGACTTACTATTGTTGTGGTGCTTTTTACAATAAAAATTTTATATTTTGATGTCCTGAGTATCTCCATTTGTACACGAAGATTGTTTACCCCTACTTCCAGGGCAGGATTAATTCATCAAGGGCCCCTAGGCACACAAATCATTTTATTGGACTAATACATTTGGGCCAATCAGAGCCTCAGGCCCCTTCCCGGTGCATCCCAAGTTGCACCGGGGAGGGGAAGGCCCATTTTCAACAATGCAAGCCAGCTGGGAGGAGGGAGTCCGCGTTCCTCCTTGCATCTATTTGGAATTAAGGGTGAGGGGGCGTCACAGGCGGTGGGAGGTGTTCCATGGTGGGGGAGGGGGGGCATTGTCATTTCGGGGGGGGGGGGGTGTTCGCCAGCAGCATAACATAACTTGATTCTTCCATACCGCCATAAACGACTGATTTCTAGGCAGTTTACACCAAAGAAGACTGGACAATCAGTAAAATACATGGGTTTCTTTGCAGCGGGAGAGAATCAGCATCTCTATCGCTGCAGGTGGGGGTGTCGCTGCCATTACGGGGTGTAACCACTGGGCAGCCCATGAACGGGACTCAGCAGCACCCCTAGCGGTTAAACATAAGAAGTGCACTGACGTGTGACTCGGACTGGAGTCACCCTGCAGGATTGGAGTATTCAGAGGAACTTAGCAAACACACAACTCCAGTTATATAATAATATAAGTTTTACTCCCAAAATAAAGTCAAGAATGGCACAAGCAAAAATGAATAATGATCTTTGCAAACAGAATCAAAAGGTAAAAACAAAATACCAAAACAAAATAGTAGCTCAGATTTCTTTCTTTCCAATAAAGAATAATAAGGTCCCTGAGCTTTTGGCTCTCCTCAGAGCTTATTGGCTTGATGAGCCCTCAGCCTGCTCCCAAGCAGGTTATAATACCAGCAATAAAGTTTTCTGCCCTGTTATGTGCACAGTTCCCAAAACAGAAGCATCCAGCAGCCTTTGGAGCACTGCTGGGAAATTAAGAGTGTCCTAGGTTTGCCTTTCAGAAACAGCTTTTCAAACAGCTATCAAAATTCCCTCCCAGGGTGTTAGCAAACCTCACCCAAAAATAAACACTCTTAGCTTAACATATTCCAACACAAAACTGCAGGGTTCAAAAACAGACAGTCCAAAAAATAACCCACAGTGCAGAAAATGATTACTAGCACCTGGCAGTAAATCCAACCTCCATCGGTACAGGATCTTCACCATATTCCACAGGTAGACTCTCTTGCAACTCCATAGCAGTTTCTTCATCCAGTAGTTGTAGATCCAATGAGTCACCAGCCTCAATTACCTCCATGGGTGTACTGGTCTCACCTCTGTCTGGACCAGGGGGATCATTGTGGGAAAGGAACCTTCTCCTTCTCCCTAGCCTGCCTGCCTGCTTCTCCCAAACTGCTGACTTTTCTAGCAAAGGGACACGCCCTGATCTGGCTGAGTCAGCAGGTGCTTGCACAGCTCTTGGGCTCCCCCAGTGGTGACCTGAATATGCCACCAGGCAAGTTCTTGGGCCTACCATCTCCCCCTAGCGGACAGCAGGATTTCACAGTCTTTAATTCTGGAGGCCTCTTGCCTGCTCTCACCGGGACCTCGGCAGACCTAGTGTCTGACTGGTCACGGGGGGGTGGGTGGGTGGAAGGGGGGGTTCGCCTCTGCTGCAGGGGGGGTGTTGTGATGCAGTGGGAGAGAATGAGCATCTCACCCGCTGCATCATAACACAGGCTTTCTAGCAGTCTCTGACACTGACCAGCACCTCTGGATCAGTTGCTTATTTTTGTTGCCAAAAGCCGATGCCACTTTTAGAAAATGGCTTGGCATTTTTTAAGAATCCACCGGAGGGCTCATTTCAATGCTGAAGAGCCTATTTGCATATCATTGTTGGAGACTGCTAGAAAGCTCGCTATTGCCAGAGATAATCCGTTTTGATAATCCACCGCTAAAATGTGTACATGCTAATTGTCAGTAAACAGTTTAGCGACGGCATTCAAGTTTTGAGAATCTGGGCCTCAGTGTTTGATATACCAATGTTTCTGTGCAACGGGTAGACTATCAGTTATATGCACAAGTAACTAACCATGTTTAATTCCTTTAATGATGTCTGGCAGCAAAATGTGGACTATCTTAGGAGTTACTCTGAGAAGTCACCAATAGATTGAGAAATGAGAGCTGTGTCAATTTTACACATTAGTGAAGTGGATTTAGGTTGGAAGATATAACCTGTGTGTCTAGATATCTTTCTTTTGACATTGGACTTTATCTTAGAGAACATAAAATTCTTATTGGATTTTTACAATTTGGATAATTGAGTTACTGTGTTTTGATATTGCTTGGGGTTTAAAAAAACTGAGAAAGTGGGAAATGAGAGATTACTGCATCTTGTCATATGTTAATACCTTGCAGTCATTTACTACGTGTTGCGAGAAAAAACCTTTATGTTGGTCCATTAGTCTTATATTATATTAAATAATTGATTTTAAGGGACTTTTGATATAACTATTACATGAATTTTGATAATCAATGTTGCTACATTAGCATTACAGCATATAATAATAATAATAGCTTTATTTATATCCCTTCATACCTTTCCGTTCAAGACAATTTACAACAAGAGTGGCTTCAGGAATGCAGCGAAGTTATGTCAAGAGCATGAAGTAGGAGCAAACAAACAGGCGTGTAACAATGATATATATCGAGCATGCAAGTAGAAGTAGAGGAAATCATTTGAGGAAGTTTACATGAATTTGTCAAATAAATGGGTTTTCAGTGATCTTCTGAATGATTGGAATGATGATGAGTTAAGGAGTAAGTTACTTAGAATACTGTTCCACCTTTCTGCTTGGAAGGAAAGTGTCTTGTCGAGGAATCTTTTGAATTGGCATCTTTTGAGATTCAGAAAGGCGAATAATAGTGTTCTGTGTGAGAGGCAGAGTTTGTTTTAGAGAACAAAGTGTTTCAGAAGGTAGATGGGTACAGCACCGAATAGTGTTTTGAAGCATAGACAACCGAATTTGAAAATTATTCTGGCCTCTACTACTAGCCAGTGAAATATGGAGTGATGTGGTTGGATTTTTCAGGTCAAAAATCTGTCGTATGGCTGTGTTTTGGATTGTTCTCAATCTTTTGGTAGTTTTCTTTGTAGGATCCTAGGTAAATGATGTTGCAGGAGTCCAGTGAACTTAGGATTAGTGATTGTACTAACAGTCTTAATGATGCGAAATTGAAATATGGTTTTATTGTATGAAGTTTCCATAATGGGCAGAAGCATTTTTTTTTTACTGTGGGCGTCGAATGTCAGTTGTTGATCTCAGGTCACTCCTAGAATTTTTATAGTGGGGTTAATAGGAAAGTTTCTCCCTTGTAAGCTGATTGATGGTACTTTGTATTTGTTAGGGAGGCCATGAATATTTTGAGTTTTTTCGGGGTTACGTTTTAGTTTGAATTTTTTTGTCCATTGTTCTACGTGATCAATGACAGATGAAATGAAGTGTCTGGTTTCAGTCGATAGTATAGAGAAGGGGATGACGACTGTGATGTCATCAGTGTATATGTATGTTTGGAGATTTAGTTTGGATAGTTATTGGCCTAGTGAAGACATGTATAGATTGAACAGGGTTGGTGATAGTGGGGAATCTTGTGGGACATCACAGGAGTTAGTCCAAAATTGGGAGTACACTTGTTCACTGATGACTTGGTAAGATCGATTTTTCAGGAAGTCTTTGAACCAATTTAACATGTAGCCAGAGATGCCTACGGCATCTAGACAGCTTAGTAGTATGTTGTGGTCTACCAGATCGAACGCACTACTTAGGTCGGATTGAATAACTAGTGCAAAGTTCCCTGAGCTGAGTACACGGGAAATGTAATCCACAATGGAGGCTATGGCTGTTTCAGTGCTGTAATGCAGGGGTTTCAAAGTCAGTCCTCGAGGGCCGCAATCCAGTCGGGTTTTCCCCAATGAATATACATGAGATCTATTTGCATGCACTGCTTTTATTGTATGCTAATAGATCTCATGCATATTCATTGGGGAAATCCTGAAAACCTGGCTGGATTGCGGCCTTCGAGGACCAACTTTGTATATGGAATCCTGATTGATATTTGTGCAGTATTGAGAATTTTTCCAGGTAGGTCGTTAGATTGTTGATCGGCTCTTCCATCAATTTGGTAAAGAACATAAGAATTGCCACTGCTGGGTCAGACCAGTGGTCCATCGTGCCCAGCAGTCCACTCCCACGGCAGCCCTTAAGTCAAAGACCAGTGCCCTAACTGAAGGGGATGTTGGATAAGGGGATGTAGTTGGTGATTGTTGATATGGGATCTTTATGGTTTTTTTTATGATGGGTGTGATGAGGATGTGGCCGAGGTTGGTCGGAAATTCACCATTAACCATTACAAGTGAAATCCAGTTGAAAAGCATGGCCTTGAAGGAGGTGGGAGCTGATTTCATGATTATGGGTAGGCAGTTGTCTAGGATGCAGTAAGAACTGGCATTTTTTTTATAAAGCTTGAGAAATTAGAACCAGATGGGATTTTCGAAGTGATTCCAGTACCTGTCTGCTGGGGTTGATTCTGTGTGTGTGTGGGTATGGTTGATAGGGGGAAGTTTAGTGGGGAATTTTAGAAGGAAGTTCTAAGTTTGAGAACTTTTGTTTTGAAGAGGCAAAGTTTTCTGAAGATGATAGTTGGGTGGAGGAGGATCTTTTGAGGTGGTCTATCTCAAATAGGTTGGTATTCATCATTTTTTTGCAGAAAACAGATTGTTTTGGTTTACCCAGTCACCTCTGGCTTCTGTGTTACCAATCACATTATTCAATTTCAAGACATCTCCCTCCACTGATTTTTCCACCACCCTCTGTTTCTATCCAAAACATACTTGAATTTTCTCATTGTATGCATTACTAATACCTCCTCTGGTAGGGTTTTATAGGCAGCATGGCTCTCACAATCCTAGGGCTTTCTGTTTTTCAAATTCATATCATGTCTTCTTCAGTTTCTTTTTACCAGGCAAATAAGTTCTTGAATTTCATGAGTCTTCCAGAGCAAATTATAAGGTTTACAAAGCCATAGTAGTGAATCCTGCACGGCAAATGCATTGCAGCCCATTCAATTCCTGTGGGCTGCATAGCATTTGCCAAAACCAGAACTCACTACCATGGCTTTGTAAAAGGGATCCTAACAAACCTAATTACCAAGCTGCAGTAAAACAGTGCTGGAATTGACATTTTCTTATGTGTAAAATCTCCAAAGGATCTATTAATCTTTGATACTAAAGTTTAGTAAATATTATGGAAATTATTCTCATGTTCCCAGCCATGTCAAACCATGATTGTGGCCCTGACCTGCTAAGTTTTATGGGCAATGTAACTACATAGTCACCCACCAGAGTGACCAAGTCTTGAACTGTAAAAAAGAAAAGAATCAAAAACTCAAACCCAGCCCCCTCAAAATAAAAATTAAATTTTGTCTTAAAAAACCCACCATCGCCCAGTTTAAGTCCACTTAAGTATCCCCAGATTTCTATCACCACCTGTACTTTTATACCTAAAGAGAAGTTGTGGGTTTCAGGTCAGGAGCAATGCTGACTTGTTGAATTACCTTGCTCCTAAATACCTATGGCTTCTTTTCAAGCGGATAAGAGGTAGGGAGGAGAAGGTGAAGTTACTCACCTTTAGTCGGTATTCTCAGAGGATAGCAAGATGAGTATTCTCACTGAGGATTCCTTATCTGATGAAGCCTAGCATTCCAAGCAATCCCCAGCAGTCTTCTAGAAGTATTTAGATGCTGCTTACCACACATGCATGTGCCCACCTGCCTGCCATTGAACCAGTTCAGTCTAATGCAATAGCTAATAGCATTCAACTCCAAGGGAAAGTGGAAGGGGCATTGAGAATACTCATCCTGCTGTTTTATGAGGTCAAGCAGCTTGTAGTATTTTCACTAATGAGAATTCCTATCTAACAAACTGTCCTATTAAAAAGGGAAATACTAATGAGGTCTGCAATAGGCAAGACCCATAAACAACTAAACATCCATAATTTTTGCCTGGAACAGAAAACAAATGGTCCTGGGAGGGACGGCGGGTGGGTAAAGTGGGATTCTGGACCCCAAATAAATTCTGAAGGATTGTCTAACCAAACTGGCTGTTATGCCGGGAGTCCCATTCTAGATGGTAGTGAGCTATGAATGTGTAGACTTAAGTCCACATTATAATCCTGCAAATTTACTCTATGAAGGCTGCCCTCAAATGGACTACCAACGCAGCCATTGCTCTGACATGAGTCGTGACATGACCCTCTAAAGTCAGCATTGCCAATCCAAGAGTGTGATTACCAATGATAGCCCCATTCTGTTGGGATCAAAAGAAGGAAAAAGTTGGGGGACTTCTATGGACTTTAGTCCATAAGAAAGAATAGCTCACTGGGTCAAACCAATGGTCCATCAAGCCCAGTAGCCCGTTCCCTCGGTGGCCAATCCAGGTCACTAGTACCTGGCCAAACCCAAGGTGTAGCAATATTCCATGCTACCGATACAGGACAAGCAGTGGCTTCTCCCGTGTCTTTCTCAATAACAGACTATGGACTTTTCCTCCAGGAACTTGTCCAAACCTTTCTTAAAACCAGCTCTCCTGCAATCCAGACTGTGCAGTATGTTTTCACCTTGGTGGGCATGATGCTTTAGGAAAAATACTGGCAGACCAAATGACTAATTCAGAATTTATGAACTACCTTAGGAAAGAACTTAGGATGCGTGTGCAAAACCACTGTTGTAAAATGTAGTATACGGTGGATCAGCTACTGTGATTTCTAATTCATGTACTCTGCCCGCTGACCAGCACCAAAAACAAGACCTCAAGTACAAGTGACAGGAATCAATTGGTTCAAAGGGATATCCCACAATACCTTGCAGGAGGGTGATTGATGGGAGGCTTCAATAAAAGCAAACTCCTTGTGAAGCAATCAACTAAAATCTGAGCAGAGATGGACTTACTCTTTAAACCATGGTAAGCTCCAATTTCACAAATGTGAACTACATCATTACTCAGTTAACCTTGAGACCTGACTCTAAAAAAGGTATAGAAGGTAGTCACACATTTATTTTAGAGTATGAAATGGTTCTAGGGCAGGGGTCTCAAAGTCTCTCCTTGAGGGCCGCAATCCAGTCGGGTTTTCAGGATTTCCCCAATGAATGTGCATGAGATCTATGTGTATGCACTGCTTTCAATGCATATTCATTGGGGAAATCCTGAAAACCCGACTGGATTGCGGCCCTCAAGGAGGGACTTTGAGATCCCTTTCTAGGGTCTTGCCCTCATACCAGACCTCTTCCATGTGAAAACACATGATCTCCAAGGGGATCTCACCTAGAATAAGCACAACCTGAGACATCATCCTGCAGATACAAGGAGTCCACTTTTAACCTCTCAACATCCAAGTCTGCTTCGTTACGTCTAGGGATAAAGATCCCTAGACGTAACGAAGCAGACACAAAAATTGGCCTCTATTATCGACCCCCAGCACAGACGGAGGAAGCAGATGCAGAAATGATAAAGGAAATCAACCATAAATGTAGAACGGGTAACATAACAATCATGGGAGACTTCAACTTTCCGGGGATAAACTGGAACTTAGGAACCTCAAACTGCGGAAGGGAAGCAAAGTTCCTGGAAATAATAGGAGACTGCTTCCTAGAGCAAATGGTGGAAGAACCGACAAGAGGGACAGCAACCTTGGACTTAGTCCTTAATGGCATAACTGGAAGAACAACAGGCGTGGAAGTCACGGTCCCCCTGGGGATGAGCGATCATAACATGATCAATTTTAAAATTGGCATCGGGAAGGAAAAAAGAACCAAGACCCAAACCACAACCTTTAACTTCAGAAAAGGAAATTACGACAGCATGAGAGTCATGGTTAAAAAACGGCTCAGGAAAAGGACAGCCGAAATCAAAATGGTTGATCAAGCATGGTCCCTACTAAAAAATACCATCATCGAAGCGCAGAATCTCTACATTCCGCGGATATCCAAAGGAAGGAAAAATAAGTGCAAAGGAGAACCAGATTGGTTAACTAAAGGGGTGAAGGATGCGGTAAGGGATAAGAGGAACTCGTTCAAAAAATGGAAATGCGAACAAACAACGGAGGCCTGGAACAGTCACAAGGTCGACCAAAAGAATTATCACAAGACGGTAAGAGACGCCAAAAAGGTCCATGAGAAAAAGTTAGCACAAGAAGCCAAAAACTTCAAACCCTTTTTTAGATACATAAAAGGGAAAAAACCAGCTAAGGAGGCAGTGGGCCCTCTAGATGACCAAGGAAGAAGAGGGTGCATTAAGGAAGATAAACAGATTGCTGATAGGCTAAATTCATTCTTTGCGTCTGTCTTTACCAAGGAGGACACTACATTACTGCCCGAAGCAGAGAAAGTATTCAAGGCAGAAGATGAGGATAGCCTCACCACAGTGAATGTGGACTTGGATATGATATACAATCAGATCGACAAACTAAAAAGTGACAAATCCCCTGGACCGGATGGAATTCACCCGAGAGTCCTAAAAGAACTTAAGGTAGAAATAGGAGAGTTATTACAATCCCTTGCTAATTTGTCAATCAGAACAGGTCAAATACCTGACGACTGGAAGATAGCAAATGTCATCCCAATCTTCAAAAAAGGATCGAGAGGTGAACCAGGCAACTATAGGCCTGTGAGTCTTACATCAGTTCCTGGGAAGATGGTAGAAGCACTAATCAAGGATAGTATTGTGTAACATTTGGATAATCATGATCTGATGAGAACCAGTCAACACGGCTTCAGGAAGGGAAAGTCATGTCTGACGAACTTGCTACAATTTTTTGAGAAGGTGAACAAACACATCGATAGAGGAGACCCGGTGGACATAATATACTTGGACTTTCAGAAAGCATTCGACAAGGTCCCACACGTAAGGCTTATGAGAAAACTAGAATGCCATGGAATAAAGGGGGACATCCTAAGATGGATAGGTAGATGGCTGGAGAAAAGATTGCAGAGGGTAAGCATAAATGGGAAGTTCTCAGACTGGGAAAAGGTGACAAGCGGTGTGCCCCAGGGCTCGGTTCTTGGGCCCATTTTGTTCAATATCTTCATAAATGACCTGGAAGAGGAAACAACGAGTAATATAATCAAGTTTGCAGATGACACGAAACTATGCCGGACAGTAGGGTCACTAATGGACATTGACGAACTCCAAAGAGATTTGAACCAGCTAGAGAAATGGGCGGAAAAGTGGCAGATGAAGTTTAATATAGAGAAATGCAAAGTGATGCACCTGGGAAGGAAAAACAAGGAACATGAATATAAAATGTTAGGTGTGACATTGGGCAAGAGCGAACAAGAAAGGGATCTGGGGATACTGATTGACAGGACCCTGAAGCCGTCGGCGCAGTGCGCATCGGCGGCGAAGAAGGCAAACAGGATGTTGGGCATGATAAAGAAGGGAATCACGAGTAGATCGGCGGACGTCATAATGCCGCTTTACAGAGCAATGGTCAGACCACACCTGGAGTACTGTGTCCAGCACTGGTCTCCCTACCTAAAGAAGGATGTGACCCTGCTGGAGAGGGTGCAGAGGCGAGCTACGAAGCTAGTAGTAGGTATGGAAAATTTGAGCTACAAAGAACGCCTCAGTAAACTGGGCTTATTTACCCTTGAGAAGAGAAGACTGCGAGGGGATATGATAGAGACTTATAAAATAATAAAAGGATTCGACAAAATAGAGCGAGAAGCATCGTTATTCACGTTGTCAAATGTGAATCAGACAAGAGGTCATGGACTGAAGTTGAGAGGCGACAGGCTCAGGACAAATACCAGGAAGTTCTGTTTCACGCAGCGAGTGGTGGACGCTTGGAATTCTCTCCCGGAGGAGGTTGTGACGGAGACCACCATTCTGGGTTTCAAGGACAAGTTGGATGCATACCTTCTTGCAAATCACATCGATGGATACGGGTAAACAGGTTTTCATCGGGGAACACCTGGCTTGGCCTCCGCGTGTGCGAGTCACCGGACTGGATGGACCAAAAAGGTCTGATTCGGTGAAGGCGTTTCTTATGTCCTTATGAGGGCAAGGGATGAAGGAAGGACCCCTTATCCTGAGTAATGAGAGTGGAAAGCACACCAGCCTTTATGGGTCTTTGAAAGCTAGTTCCCGAAGTAGAGAGAACCAAATCTGCTGCAGCCAGTATGAAGCAATGAAAATTGTAGTTTCCTGGTCCTGATTGAGGCGTGTGCTGAAGGGTAAGCATACAGAAGCCCCTTCTCCCAGTGGAGAAAGGCATCTGAAACTAGTTTGCTGTTTCATTCTAGTCTGAAACAGAACCGAGGGACCTTCTTGTCGAGTTGGGTGACAAAAAGGTCAGTTGAGGGAATGTCCCACTCTTGAAAAATACTTCACACATTGCCTGTGTTGAGAGACTAATCTGGCTCTTACACCGTCACCAAACATGGTTCCTCTTCCTCCCCATGGAAACCGACTTGTGGAGTCCCACAAGGCTCCCCCCTTTCTCCCATCCTCTTCAACATTTATATGTCCTCCCTGAATCTTCTCCACCTATCCCCCCTAGAAACACTCTACACTTACGCCGACGATATCCTGGTCCTCATCGAGACCGACGCGAACCTCACCAATCTCGCAGCTAACATTTCTTCTTGCATAACCAAACTTCAATCCTGGGCTCACACTGTACAAATGAAATTGAACGAGTCCAAAACTAAACTACTTTGGCTCGGCCCTAAACTTGATCAATTACCCACTTCCATCCCACTGCCCACAGGCTCCTCTCTACAGCTGGAATTCTCTAGCAAAGTTCTGGGCATCACCATAGATTCATCATTATCCTTCAACGACCACCTAAACTCCCTGATAAAAAAATGCTTTTGCAGCCTTCACATGCTGAGGAAAGTGAGATCCTGCTTCCACCAAAAACACTTTGCCGTCCTCGTACAATCCATTATCCTCTCCAGATTGGATTATTGCAATTCCATTTACCTAAGCTTAACAAAGAAAAGCCTCCACAGACTCCAACTAATCCAGAACACCGCGGCCAAACTTATCTTCTCAAAAAGTAAATTTGACCATGTCACACCGCTCCTATCCAAACTCTACTGGCTTCCCGTTATTTCCAGGGTCTACTTTAAATGTGCCTGCCTAACCTTCAAGATCCTCCACGGTATCCTTCCTCCTTTTATCCCTCTATCCTGGAATTCCTCAAATCCAACCTCCACTAGATCCACTCAAAAATTAAAACTATCCTACCCCTCCTTAAAAGGCATCTCCCTTGTTGGTAAACTTGGCTCTTCCCTCCCTTTCAGAATCACTCAGCTCTGGAACAGTCTCCCTTCCCCTCTCCGCAATTTGAGCCCCCTTCTACCATTCCGTAAGCATCTGAAGACCTGGCTCTTCTCCAGAACGTAACCCCGTCCCGCTCCTGGCACTCTCACACCAACCTCTCTTCTCTCATACTTATATAATTCCACTGGAGTTCCGTTCCTTCCCTAACCATGTAAACCGTGTCGAGCTCCATCTGCGGAGATGATGCGGTATATAAACCCAAGATTAGATTAGATTAGATTAGATTAGACTCAGCCAGTCCTTCAGACAATTGCTTTTTTCTGGCCAGGTAAGTGGTTCTATGCCCCATCCTGTAGAAGAGAACCCATTTCCACTTCTCAACTGCTTCCAGGAGGCCTGATCTGTATCTCCTTGCTTGTTGACATAATATGCTGTAACCTGATATTCTGTCTGAATCAAGATCATTTGATTTGCTAGCTGATCTCTGAAAGCCCTTGTATACCCGATAGCTCTTAACTCCAGAAGATTGATTTGGTGTTGTCTTTTCTAAGCAGACCATTGACCCTGAGTGTGGATCCTATCTACATGTGCTCCTCGCTCTGGGGCTCATTCAAAAGTACAAGTTCTAGACTTTAAAAAAAAATAATTTTGTTCAGATGGAATTGTTGTCTGGATGAGAACGTTTGGAAGGAGTAGAAATGCAGTAGGCAAAACTAAAAGGAGTTATTGTAAGGGCAACAAATCTTTTTGTGAGGCAAGTAAGTAAAAGTAAGAGGAAAAGAAGGCCGCTTTGGTTCTCAAAAGTAGTAGCTGAGAAGGTAAGGAATAAGAGGTTAGCTTTCATAAACTACAAAAGATCGCAGAAAGAGGAATACAGGCAAAAGTATCTGGAAAAGTTAAGAGAGGCTGATCAAGAAGTAAGGAAAGCAAAGATACAAATGGAAGAAAAAATAGCTGACACGATAAAACCGGAAGACAAAACATTTTTTAGATATATCAGCGATAGGAAGAAGTACAAAAGTGGCATTGTGAGACTCAAAGGTGGAGAGAAATATGTAGAAGCTGATAAAGAAAAGTCTAAATTACTTAACAAATGTGTTCACGGCTGAAGATCCGGGAGCAGTACTGCTGAAGGCAAATGCAAATAGGGATGATGGAGTGGTAGACCCCGATCAATTTTCAGAGTGCTGTGTTCATGAGGAGCTAGCTAAATTAAAGATAGACAAAGCGATGGGGCCGGATGGCATATATCTGAGGATGCTGGAGGAACTTAGGAAAGTTCTGGTGGTTTCGCTGACTGACCTTTTCAATACTTCTAATCTAATCTAATCTAATCTAAACCTTAGGTTTGTATACTGCAATATCTCTACATTCGTAAAGCTCGACACGGTTAACAAGAGTTAGGGTAGAAAGGAACTCCAGTGGAGGGAAGAGGCAAAATGAAGAGAAAATTTAGAGGACTAGAATAACCAGAGAGGGAGGAGGAGTTACATTTTTGAGAATAACCAGGTTTTCAGATGTTTATGGAAGAATTGGAGGGAGCTCAGATTCCTAAGAGGGGAGGTAAGGTTGTTCCAGAGCTGAGTGCTTCTGAAAGGGAGGGAAGAACCTAGTTTTCCTAGAAGTGAAACGCCTTTTAGAGAGGGAAAGGATAGTTTCAGTTTTTGGGTGGATCTGGCAGAATTGGGGTTAGAGGAGTTCCAAGAAAGAGGAATGAAGGGAGGGAGGATACCGTGTAGGATCTTGAAAGTGAGGCAGGCACATTTGAAGTGGACTCTGGAGATTATCGGAAGCCAGTGGAGCTTGGACAAAAGCGGTGAGACGTGGTCGAATTTGCTTTTTGCGAAGATAAGCTTAGCAGTGGTATTCTGAATCCGCTGGAGTCTTTGAAGGTTTTTCTTTGTTAGGCTAAGGTAGATAGAGTTGCAGTAGTCCAGTCTGGAAAGGATGGTGGATTGGACAAGGACGGCAAAGTGTTTTTGATGGAAACAGGATCCCACTTTTCTCAGCATGTGAAGGCTGAAGAAACATTTTTTTACTAGGGAGTTGAGGTGATCGTTGAAGGAAAGTGTAGAGTCAATGATGACTCTAAAATAGGGAGTGGTACCGGAGGATTGAAGAAGGGTGGATGTGGTCCCTCAACACAAAAATGGAAATAAGGAAGAAGTAAGGAATTACAGGCCAGTAAGCTGACTTCTGTGGTAAGCAAATTAATGGAAACACTTTTGAAACAGAGAATGGTGAAGTTTCTGGAATCCGGTACATTATAGGAACAGAGGCAACATGGATTCACTAGAGGTAGGTCTTGTCAGACAAATCTGATCAATTTCTTTGATTGGATGACCAGAGAATTGGATAGAGGGATTGTGATAGATGTGGTGTATTTAGATTTTAGGAAAGCCTTTGACAGTGTACCACACAGACAGATAAACTTAGTGCTCTTGGGATGGGCCCAAAAGTGACATGCTGGGTCAGGAACTGGTTAAGTGGAAGACGACAGAGGGTAGTGGTCAATGGAGATCGTACTGAGGAATGAGATGTTACCAGTGGTGTGCCTCAAAGTTCTGTTCTTGGGCCTGTTCTTTTTAACCTTTTTATAAGCGATATTGCTGAAGGGCTTTTTGCAGATGACACCAAAATCTGCAATAGAGTAGACACCCCGGATGGTGTCATGAAGAAAGGCCTAGCGAAGCTTGAAGAATGGTCTGAAATTTGGCAGCTAAAATTTAATGCTAAGACATGCAAAGTCATGCATCTGGGCTTCAAAAACCTGAAGGACTGGTACAGTTTAGGTGTATGACAGAAGAGCGGAACTTGAGTGTGATTGTATGTGATGATCTTAAGGTGGCCAAACAGGTTGAAAAGGTGACGGCAAAAGCTAGAAGGATGCTAGGGTGCATAGGGAGCAGTATGGCCAGTAGGAAAAAAGGAGGTATTGAAGCCCCTGTATAAGACTCTGGTGAGACCTCATTTAGAATATTGTATACAATTCTGGAGACTGCATCTTCAAAAAGATACAAAAAGAATGGAGTCGGTCCAGAGGAACTAAAATGGGCATGGTCTTCATCTTAATGCATATAGGGACAGACTTAAAAGATTTCAATATGTATACTTGTATAGTAAAGGAGGGAGATATGATAGAGATATTTAAATACCTACATGGTGTAAATGTGCATGAGTCGAGTCTCTTTCATTTGAAAGGAAGCTCTGGAATGAGAAGATGAAATTATGAGATGATAGGCTCTGGAGTAATGTAAGGAAATACTTTTTTACAGAAAGGGTGGTAGATGCGTGGAGCAATCTCCCAGAAGAAGTGGTGGAGACAGAGACTGTGTCCGAATTCAAGAAGGCATGGGATAGGCACGTGGGATCTCTGAGAGAAAGAGATAATGATTACTGCAGATGGACAGACTAGATGGGCCATTTGGCCTTTATCTGCCATCATGTGTCTATTTGTTGTTAGCATCTTCTGGGGCTGGGGAATTTGGAACGGTAGTCTCTTGTCTAAACTGCTGTGAATTAGTTACCAAGAAAGTGATTATTAGTGTGTCTTCTCTGAAGTAATTACATTCTGAAGGCTCCCTGTGGCCTGAGTCCATAGAAAAGCTAGGATCCATTGAGCTTGCTTCAAATTGAGAAGTGCCATCCTAATCAAACAGGTTTTAGACCTCATCACTCTACCGAACTTTCATTGATCGGTTTAACCACCATAATCCTATACTTCCTGGATCATCAAAAATCTGCCCTCTTAATCTCGCTTGATCTTACAGCAGCTTTCGAGATGATTGATCACTCTCTATTACTCCAGAGACTTCAAAACTTCTGGTATTTCAGGCACAGCTTTGAACTGGTTTGCCTCATACTTCAAAAATTGCTCTTACCAAGTGAAATTCGAGAACTCTTACCTCCAAAATCTTCTCCCAAAAGTTTGTGATACCATAAGGCTCTATATTACATTACACTACATTACATTTGAGATTTCTATTCCGCCATTACCTTGCGGTTCAAGGCGGATTATAAAAAGAGTTATAAATGGACGGTTACAAAGTAAGATCACATGTCATTTCCAAGAGTGGGTCAGGTAGTATCAGTGGGTTATGGAGAAGATGGGAAGAAGGAAGGGACTCATGGTATTAAGCCTTTTTCAGGGATTTCTTGAAGAGTATAGTTTTTATTTCCTTTCTGAACATCTTGTAGTCTGGGGTTGTTATCAATAGATTGGCGATTTGGTTATCTAATTTTGCTGCTTGAATGGCTAGTAGGCCGTCGTATAGTTTTTCCGTTTTACTACTTTGATTATTATCACCGATACTCTTCAATCTTTTCTTGCTCCACTACTGACTCTCGCTCAATCTATAGGCTATATCGTCTTTGCATATGCTGATGACATTCAACTTCTACACCCTTTGAATCCTAAAGGGTTCATAATCAAAACAGAAATACATCTAAAATCCTGCTCAAATCAGCACTTGGACCTTAAAGACAAGTTGTCCAAGTACCGATAATCAAAATGGGTTTTACACTTATCTAAACAACGTAGGCCTTTTCAATGCCGCTATATGCTCAGAGCTGAAAGGGGCGTTTTAGTAGGAGTGGTGAGGGAGGGATTTGGGCGGGACATGGGCTGACCTAGACGTAGTCGTACTGCAAGTATAACCGAAAGTTTAACGAGACTGCCTAGACGGAACTTATACGTAGTGACTTAGGTGATCTAAAAACAAGTCTAAATGCAAAGAAGGTATCCAAAGTGACCAGATAACCACTGCAGACACAAAGTACCCCCACACACCCCACCACACTGCCATAAAAATCAGAATAAAAACGTACATACCTGCCTCCAGAACATCAGTACCTGGCATAAGAAAGTCTAGTAGAGCTGCACAAAGGTGACTTAAGTAGTCTGGGGGGTGGGCTGGTGAACCATAGAGAGGAGGACCCAGGCCCATAAGCCACTCTAACCACTACATTCATGGTGACACATGTGCACACACCAAAACCCTATTGTATTGCCAAATAGGTGGCACCTGCAGCCATAAGGGCTATTGGGGTGGTAGACAGGTGGGTCTATTAGATTTTGGGGGGGTGGGCTCACCATGACCTATAAGGGAGTCGTGGTGAGATGTTTATGTGGCACCCTTTTGTGAAGTTCACAGCAGTGCCCTGTAAGGTGGCCCACTACTCTATTGCCATGTCTGGGTGACCAGTCCATCACTTTACTGACCCTTCCCATGTCCAAAAGGTTTTGTTCTAGGCATTTTTGACTTGGACAAATTTTTGGATGAGAACGGCTGACATACAAGTAGACGATTCTCGGAAAAAAAAAATATTTTAGACATGTCCGACTTTGGGCGACTAGTGACTTAGACCCATAACTGAACTTCTGAAAAGGGAAATACGAAAGGATGAGACTTATGGTGGGGAAGAAGATTAAGAAGAGGATAAGCACTGAAAAAATGCTAGAGCAAGCATGGACCCTTTTTAAGGCCATAGTCACTGAAGCACAAAATCTATATATACTGCATATCAACAAGGGATCCAAAAGGAAAAAGAACAAGAAACCGGCGTGGCTCACTGTAGCGGTGAAGGAAGCGATCAGAGACAAGAAGACTCGTTTAAGGAATGGAAAAGGTCAAAAACGGACGAAAACTGGAAAAAGCACAAACAACATCAAAGCAGGTGCCATAAGGCTGTAAGAGGGGCCATAAGAGATTACAAGGAAAAAATAGCCAAGGAGGTAAAAATCTTCAAGCCGTTCTTTCGATATATTAAGGGGAAACGACCCACGAAGGAAGCGGTGGGACCATTGGATGACAATGGAATAACGGGAGCGCTAAAGGAGGACAAAGCAATCGACAAACTCCTTATACCTCAAAGTTCCACTCGTACATTAAGATCATCAGACCAAAAACTTCTCTATATTCCGTCCCTAAAAGACTTCTATTATACTCGCAAAACAAATTTCGCTATAACCGCCCCTACATTATGGAACTCATTACCACAATACCTCCGTGACGAACAACAATTAGCTAAATTCAAGACCAATCTAAAGACTTTCTTATTTCGGGACGCATTTAATCAAACCTAAATTTTTTTTTTTTTTTCTCTTTCATCAGGCAAGCATCCATCATTTTAACGCTCCCCCTTCCCTTCGTTCAATCCCCCCCACTCTTTCCATCTCATCTATACAATGTAACTTTTTCCCTTTCCTCCCCTATTGCCCTCACACTCCAGTATGTCAAGTCTTTGTCATTTATGTTTAATTTTAGACATCTTTATGCACATTCTACTACATTTAAACTCTTTATTAATTTTATTGTTAACCGGCCAGACAATTGTTTGATGGTCGGGATATTAAAAACTAATAAACATGGAAACTTGGCTGACAAACTGAACACATTTTTTGCGTCTGTATTCACTGAAGAAGATTTACACAGCATCCCGGAACCCATCAGACTATATGCTGGAAATGAAGACGGAAAGCTGACAGGATTGATGGTCAGTCTAGAGGAGGTATGTAGGCAGATTGATAGGCTTAAGGGAGTGATAAATCCCCGAGACTGGATGGCATCCATCCGAGGGTCATCAAGGAACTGAAAGGGACCATAGCTGAACTGCTTCAACTAATAGCCAATTTGTCAATCAAATCGGGAAAGATTCCGGAAGACTGGAAGGTGGCAAAAGGTTTGAGGGGAGATCCGGGAAACTACAGATGGTAGAGGCACTAATAAAGGACCGCATCATTGATCACCTTGACAGACACAATCTGATGAGGACCAGCCAGCATGGCTTCAGCAAAGGAAGATCTTGCTTGATAAACTTGCTGCACTTCTTCGAGGGAGTAAACAGGCAGATAGACAAGGGCGACCCGGTCGACATTCTATATCTGGATTTTCAGAAGGCGTTCGACAAGGTCCCGCAAGAACGACAACTTTGAAAAATTGTAAGCCATGGAATCGAAGGTGTAATACTCATGTGGATTAAAAACTGGTTGGCGGATAGGAAACAGAGAGTGGGGGTAAATGGACAATACTTCCTACTAGAAAAGCGTCACGAGTGGAGTGCGGAGGGTTTGGTGCTTGGACCCGTGCTTTTCAACATATTTATAAACGACCTGGAAATTGGTACAATGAGCGAGGTGATTTAATTTGCAGACGATATGAAGTTATTCAGAGTAGTGAAGACACAAAAGGATTGCGAAGACCTGCAATGTGACATAAACACGCTCGATAAATTGGCTGCGACATGGCAAATGAGGTTCAACGTGGATAAGTATAAGGTGATGCACATCGGTAACAAAAATCTTATACACTAATACAGGATATCTGGTGTAGTACTCAGAGACTTGGCTGAAAAGCTTTCCCAAGTCGAGTAATACAAGTTTAATATGAAACCCTCAGATTCCTGCGCTGTTCAGTATAATTACTGCATCAGCTGATGGCAGGTAGGCAGTTTTCTTTCATTGGGTGTTCATATTTTCCTATTTATATTTTTTAGTTATGCATTAAAAACTCTTTTTTAGCGTTCTTAAGTCAAATTTGCACTATGTTATATGCAACTTGGTAACTGGAATAACTGAAATAACTAGCGGCACTTATCTTTAATTCGCCGCTTGTACATCAGACACGCTCTGCCGGTGCAAATGGAGCCCGACGGGACCCGTTTTGCCGGTTAAGGCTTTATCAAGGGTCAAGCTGTTCTGGCTATAAAAGAGAATGAATAGCATTAGTTTTTAAATACCCAAAGGACAATGAAAGCAGTCAAGTACTAAAATATCATTCATTGAAGTTACTCACTGTGCACAGCTACGCCTGTGTATGACAGGTCTAGAAAATGGCGCGGGCAAACTGCCGGATGTGCATTACTGTTTTTTATGTCGTACAGGTAATGACGTCATCTGCTTCGAAAATAATTCGAAAATGATACCATAACACACTGTTTTAAACCCTTAAAAAATAGAAATTAAAAAAAGGCATACCAGTCTATGGCACTGATTAGCCCTGCCAGTTTGACCGTATTGAGATTGAAAATCCGCCGGCATTCTTTCTGATGTAACTGTCTTTGTCTGTCCCCACCTCTAACATGGGTTTCAACTCTATCTATACAAAAGCATTTGAGATCGGTAAACTTGTGATTGAAATGAACACAATGTTCAATCAGGGGAGCTGACATTTTTCTATTTTTTAAGTTGGATTTATGTTCTGTTAGTCTCGTTCTAAAATGTCGTGTTGACATTCCGACGTACCATTTAGAACATGGACATATTATCACATAGATGATATGGTCAGAGTTGCAAGTCAAAAAATGTCTAATACTGTAATTTTTCCCAGTGACTGGATTGTTGAAATTTTTTGTGGGCAAGGTACATGTGGCAACTACATTTGCCACATTTAAAAAACCCTTTTGGAAGCAAAGAGTTGACTCTAGATTGCTGATGTCTAATCATTGCTGTGCTGAGATGATCTTTTAAATTTCTCTCTCTGGAAAACGCAATTCTTATGTCTTTTTTTTCAAAGATTGGATGTGCCTGTATAATTTTCCAATTGTCTTTGATAATTCTAGCTGGGCAATTATCATGCGTAGTATATCTTAATACACATGTTAAAACGTCCTCGGTTTTTTCATCTGTAGGTTTAACAGGAGAATGCAATAGATGATCACGATTATAATATTTAGCTCTTTTCAACGCTTGTTTTAGGATGTTGTCAGGATATCCTCTCATTTTTTATTTTTTCTTCAGTTTTTTAGCTTGTTTTTTGAAAGTAGTTAAAGAAGAACAATTGCGTCTTAACCGGAGGAATTGTGAAAAAGGCAAATTACGTCTTAGACTCAAAGGGTGGCAACTCTTAAAATCTAAAAAAGTATTTCTGTCAGTGGTCTTAATGTGTATATCAAACGCAAACGGTCAGTGTGTTGTGTAATACTTAAATCCAAAAATGTCAAAGTATTGACTGCATATTCCATAGAGAATTGAATGTTCAGATCACAACTGTTGAGCCAGATTTTGAAGTTTAAAAGTTCTTTTTCAGTTCCAGTCCAAAGTAAAAGAACATCATCGATGTAACGGCATTTGAAGATTTTATCTGCAAAAGGAGAGTTCACTATCCAAGTCTTCTCGAAATGATCCATAAATAGATTGGCCACCGAGGGAGTGAACGTTGCTCCCATCGCCACTCTCTTATTTTGTTTATAGAATCTTCCATCAAAAATGAAGAAATTCTCCTTCATCGCTATTCTTGCCAAAAAACAGAGAAACTCAGTGGGGATGGTATGAGGATGTGTTCGGGATTCGAACACGTTTCTGAGGATAGACAACGCTTTGTCTTGGGGGATAGATGCATATAAAGAAGCTACATCTAAAGAAACCAGAAGGAAAGGAAATTCTTTAGCTGGAATGTCACCGAGTTTAACAATCACATCTTTTGAGTCTTTGATGTAGGAATCCATTTTACAGATTTCTCCCTTCAAAAAATGGTCAATAAAGATAGACAAGGGTTCCAAAAGGGACCCCCTTGAGGACATTATAGGTCTACCCGGAGGGGCTATCAAACTTTTATGGATTTTAGGTAGTACATACAACACCGGGACTATTGGTGATTTATTATTCAAAAATTTATGATCTTTATATGTCAAAAAACCTTCAGTCATACCCTTATTAGTTGCAGCCATTATTTGTCTTTGCAAGCGTTTTGTGGGATTTAAAGATAATTTTTCATAAACCTCTTCTACATTCAACTGACGATGAATTTCTTTTAAATAATCAGTTTTATTCATCACTACAATAGCACCTCCCTTGTCTGCTTTCTTAATGATTATGGACGTGTCATTTTTGATGTTATCTAAAGCTTCTTTTTCTTTGACATTTAAATTAGATTGATACCGCTTTCCTTTATCTGTCCATTTTTTGATGTCACTTAATGTACACTGTTTAAAAGCATTCACAATGGGATCTAAAGGGATCGGAGGAGACCATGTGGAAGGAGGATTAACTATTTTTTAATCAGGAATGCTCTCAGTATTGTTAAAAAATACTTTTATTTGCAGTTTTCTGAGAAATTTTTCAAGGTCTATGTTGAACTGGAATAAATTGAAATGGGTAGAAGGCACAAAAGAAAGCCCGTGTGTCAATAGCGATAACTCGTTGTCATCAAGGATTTTATCTGAAAAGTTGATCACCACTGGCTTTGACGGGTCTGGGATCTCGTTTGGGGTCTGCTTCATTGAGATCCTCTCCGTCCTCTTCCTCGACCCCTTCTGTTTTTTTGGCCTGTTGCTAAAAAAGAAGAAGAAGAAGAACTTCCACTGGTGGTGGTGGAAGTGGACGAACCGTCACCACTTCCAGGTTCAGACGCCTCATCGTTCTTTTGAGTGTCTTTATGATACATCCAGGCGTAGACTCGATGGTTAATGTAGTCATGTTCGTCTCTTTTAAATTTCCTCATTTTATTCTTTTTTATGGATTCTCTTAATTGGACATATTTTCATTGAGTGTCCTGTATTGTGCATCAAAGTCTTCTATTGTGGATACAGACTTTAATTGCACCAGGTCCTCATCTAGTTTGGCTTTCTGTTCATTGACCATTTTGTTGCTGTGTTGGATAATCAATACTGAGAGCATTTCTGATAAAACAATAGTTAATCCTCCTTCCACATGGTCTCCTCCGATCCCTTTAGATCCCATTGTGAATGCTTTTAAACAGTGTACATTAAGTGACATCAAAAAATGGACAGATAAAGGAAAGCGGTATCAATCTAATTTAAATGTCAAAGAAAAAGAAGCTTTAGATAACATCAAAAATGACACGTCCATAATCATTAAGAAAGCAGACAAGGGAGGTGCTATTATAGTGATGAATAAAACTGATTATTTAAAAGAAATTCATCGTCAGTTGAATGTAGAAGAGGTTTATGAAAAATTATCTTTAAATCCCACAAAACGCTTGCAAAGACAAATAATGGCTGCAACTAATAAGGGTATGACTGAAGGTTTTTTGACATATAAAGATCATAAATTTTTGAATAATAAATCACCAATAGTTCCGGTGTTGTAAAATCCATAAAAGTTTGATAGCCCCTCCGGGTAGACCTATAATGTCCTCAAGGGGGGTCCCTTTTGGAACCCTTGTCTATCTTTATTGACCATTTTTTGAAGGGAGAAATCTGTAAAATGGATTCCTACATCAAAGACTCAAAAGATGTGATTGTTAAACTCGGTGACATTCCAGCTAAAGAATTTCCTTTCCTTCTGGTTTCTTTAGATGTAGCTTCTTTATATACATCTATCCCCCAAGACGAAGCGTTGTCTATCCTCAGAAACGTGTTTGAATCCCGAACACGTCCTCATACCATCCCCACTGAGTTTCTCTGTTTTTTGGCAAGAATAGCGATGAAGGAGAATTTCTTCATTTTTGATGGAAAATTCTATAAACAAAATAAGGGAGTGGTGATGGGAGCAACGTTCGCTCCCTCGGTGGCCAATCTATTTATGGATCATTTCGAGAAGACTTAGATAGTGAAATCTCCTTTTGCAGATAAAATCTTCAAATGGTTCCGTTACATCGATGATGTTCTTTTACTTTGGACTGGAACTGAAAAAGAACTTTTAAACTTCAAAATCTGGCTCAACAGTTGTGATCTGCACATTTAATTCTCCATGAAATATGCAGTCAATACTTTGACATTTTTGGATTTAAGTATTACACAACACACTGACCATTTGAGTTTGATACACACATTAAGACCACTGACAGAAATACTTTTTTAGATTTTAAGAGTTGCCACCCTTTGAGTCTAAGACGTAATTTGCCTTTTTCACAATTCCTCCGGTTAAGACGCAATTGTTCTTCTTTAACTACTTTCAAAAAACAAGCTAAAAAACTGAAGAAAAAATTAAAAATGAGAGGATATCCTGACAACATCCTAAAACAAGCGTTGAAAAGAGCTAAATATTATAATCGTGATCATCTATTGCATTCTCCTGTTAAACCCACAGATGAAAAAAACCGAGGACGTTTTAACATGTGTATTAAGATATACTACGCATGGTAATTGCCCAGCTAGAATTATCAAAGACAATTGGAAAATTATACAGGCATATCCACTCTTTGAAAAAACAGACATAAGAATTGCGTTTTCCAGAGAGAGAAATTTAAAAGATCATCTCAGCCCAGCAATGATTAGACATCAGCAATCTAGAGACAACTCTTTGCTTCCAAAAGGGTTTTCTAAATGTGGCAAATGTAGTAGCTGTGAGGTTACCTTGCCCACAAAAAATTTCAACAATCCAGTCTCTGGGAAAAATTACAGTATTAGACATTTTTTGACTTGCAACTCTGACCACATCATCTATGCGATAATATGTCCATGTTCTAAATGGTACGTCGGAATGTCAACACATTCGTCTTAGAACGAGACTAACACAACATAAATCCAATTTAAAAAATAGAAAAATGTCAGCTCCCCTGGTTGAACATTGTGTTCATTTCAATCACAAGTTTACCGATCTCAAATGCTTTTGTATAGATAGAGTTGAAACCCATGTTAGAGGTGGGGACAGACAAAGACAGTTACATCAGAAAGAATGCCGGCGGATTTTCAATCTCAATACGGTCAAACCGGCAGGGCTAAACAGTGCCATAGACTGGTATGCCTTTTTTTAATTTCTATTTTTTTAAGGGTTTAAAACAGTGTGTTATAGTATCATTTTCAAATTATTTTCGAAGCAGATGACGTCATTACCTGTACGACATAAAAAACAGTAATGCACATCCGGCAGTTTGCCTGCGCCATTTTCTAGACCTGTCATACACAGGCATAGCTGTGCACAGAGAGTAACTTCAATGAATGATATTTTAGTACTTGACTGCTTTCATTGTCCTTCGGGTATTTGAAAACTAATGCTATTCATTCTCTTTTATAGCCAGAACAGCTTGACCCTTGATAAAGCCTTAACCGGCGAAACGGGTCCCGTCGGGCTCCATTTGCACCGGCAGAGCGTGTCTGATGTACAAGCGGCGAATTAAAGATAAGTGCCGCTAGTTATTTCAGTTATTCCAGTTACCAAGTTGCATATAACATAGTGCAAATTTGACTTAAGAATGCTAAAAAAGAGTTTTTAATGCATAACTAAAAAATATAAAAAGGAAAATATGAACACCCAATGAAAGAAAACTGCCTACCTGCCATCAGCTGTTGCAGTAATTATACTGAACAGCGCAGGAATCTGAGGGTTTCATATTAAACTTGTATTACTCAACTTGGGAAAGCTTTTCAGCCAAGTCTCACAAGTTCGTTTCATTTGTGATTGCATCTAGTCAGAACTTATTACCTTTGTTTTTGCAGTAGTACTCAGAGAGACACCCCAGGAAAGAGACTTGGGAATACTGGTCGACAATTTAATGGAGCCATCCGCGTAATGCATGGCGGCTGTGAAAAGGGCGAACAGAATGCTAGGAATGATTAAGAAGGGGATCATGAACAGATCGGTTATCATGCCACAGAGAAGGTTATCATGCCACTGTACCGGGCCATGGTATGCCCCCACCTGGAATACTGCATCCAGCACTGGTCACCGTACATGAAGAAGGACACAGTACTACTCGAAAGAGTCCAGAGAAGAGCAACTAAAATGGTTAAGGGGATGGAGGAGTTGCCGTACAGTGAGAGATTAGAGAAACTGGGCCTCTTCTCCCTTAAAAAGAGGAGCCTGAGAAGGGACATGATCGAAACAATGAAGATAATGAAGGGAATAGACTTAGTAGATAAAGACAGGTTGATCACTTTCTCCAAGGTAGAGAGAATGAGAAGGCACTCTCTAAAGTTAAAAGGGGATAGATTCCGTACAAACGTAAGGAATTTCTTCTTCACCCAGAGAGTGATAGAAAACTGGAACACTCTTCAGGAGGCTGTTATAGGGGAAAACACACTACAGGGATTCAAGACAAAGTTTGACAAGTTCCCGCTGAACCAGAACGTACGCTAAGTAACACCGCGGGAGCGGACTGCTGGGCACGATGGACCACTGGTCTAGCCCAGCAATGGTAATTCTTATGTTTTGATTATGCCCCTCCACTGCTCCAGAAGATATTCAAGAAATAAATGTTAAACTCAACAAAATTAGCCTATGGCTAAATAAAAACATGCTTGCCTTAAAACATAAAAAAAACCCAGTTTGTTCTGTTTCCAAGCACCAATAAGGAAGATTTAATCATTCCTATCTTCATTGAATCCACTCCTATATACATGGACACTAAGATAAAGCTACCGGAGATAATCTTAGACAATAAATTCACTTACCACAAACAAATCAGTGTGGTAGTTCAGAAATGCTTTTACAAATTAAAATTAATACGTTCTCTCTCTTCCTTTTTGGACCCTCCCTCTCTCAAGAGGTAACACAGAAGGAAATTTGTCAGTTACAAATTCTTCAAAACACAGCAATAAAACTCATTTATAAAGCAAAAAAATTCAACCATGTAACTCCTCTTCTCCGAGACACTCATTGTTGCCTATCCCTCATCAAATAACCTATAAAATAGTATCACCTTTAAAACCAGACTTGAACACTCTCCAGCTTTTATCAATAAAATACTTACGCCATACACACCATTGAGAACACTTAGATCTAACTTCCAACATTTACTAATCCCTCCATCCGCCAGATTGTATATGATGCAACACATAAATCGATCTTTTCAGTCCTTCATTTTGGATCGCAATGCCCCAAATTCCTCCGGCAAGAGATTTCCCTGCTAAGATTCAAATTTCAACTTAAAAACATTTCTATTCAAGAATGCATTCAGTACATGAGAATTAACACTTCATTTGAGGACAACCAACTCTATCCCTTCCGTCTGTGTTTCTCCCTTACCCATTCTACTTTTTTTTTTTTTTTTTTTGCTAAATGTAATGATATAATCCCCTTCCCTCCTCCTATTTAGCTTCATGTTAGTTATGTACTGTCTGTGAAACCCTTTAATTTTTTACAAAAAAGGTTTTAATTTATTTTTATAATTTTAACAATTACTTTTATTGTAAACCGTTTAGATATGTTTGATTGATGGTACATCAAGAAACTAATAAACTTGAAACGTACCAGGAAATGCTTAGAATAAAATCCCTTCCCTTTTTCCAGGTGGAATGAGTTTGATCACAGTGGCCTGTAAAGGGAAGAGAGTTTCTTTACAAAGGGGGATGTGACTTGATAACTGCTTTTTTAATGTGATACTACTACTACTATTTATTATTTCTATAGCGCTGAAAAGGCGTACACAGCGCTATACATTTTAACATACAATAGACAGTCCCTTCTCAGAAGAGCTTACAATCTAATTTAGACAGGACATTACAGGGTTGGGGAGATTATGGTAGAGGAATAATACAGTGGGTATAGGTATCTGACAGAAGTGAGTGAGAGTTTTTTCAAAAAAGTGTGCCTTTAACCTGGATTTGAACATTGCCAGGGATGGAGCATGATGTATTGATTGAGGCAGCCTGTTCCAGACATACAGTGCCGCAAGAAAGAAGGGACAGAGTCTGGAGTTGGCAGTGGGCTTGCTCAATGAGCGGAGATCATGGGGGGGAGCATAGGGGGGAGATAAGTGAGGAGAAATATTGAGGGGCTTCAGAGTGAATGCACTTGTAAGTAAGCAAGAGGAGTTTAAACTGTATTTGGAAATGGATGGGGAGCCAATGAAGTGACTTGAGGAGAAGGGTAATGTGAGAATAGCAACTCTCACGGAATATGAGTCGTGCAGCAGAATTTTGAACGGATTGAGGAGAGAGACGGGTGTGTGGGAGACCCGAGAGAAGTACGTTGCAGTAGTCTAAGTACGAGGTCATGGTAGTGTGTTCAGAGAGAAGAGGATGGATTTTGGTAATATTATAGAGGAGGAAGCGACAGGATTTTGAGGTTTGTTGGATCTGAACAGAGAAGGAAAGCAAGGAGTCAAAAATCACCCCAGGTTGCGAGCCGATGAGACAGGGAGGAGGATAGTGTTATTCATAGAAAAGAACGGTGAGAGGGGGAAGTGAGTTTAGGTGGAAAGATAAGGAGTTCAATTTTAGCCATATTCAGTTTGAGATGGCAGCGAGACATCCAAGCGGCGATGTCGGACCAGCAGGCTGAAATTCGGGCCTGAACTCCTGTACAGATATCCGGCGTGGAGAAGTAGATCTGGGAGTTGTCAGAATAGAGGTGATATTGAAAATCATGAGAGGAGATCAGTGCACCAAGAGAGCGGGTATATGTGGAAAAGAGGAGAGGGCCCAGGACAGAGCCTTGGGGTACACCAATAGACAGTGGGGTGGCAGTGGAGGAGGATCCACTGTAACAAAGGCACAATGAGAGATAGGAAGAAAACAAGGAGAGAGCAGAACCACGGAATCCCAGCAAGGACGTGTCGAGAAGGAGGTGGTGATCAACAGTGTCGAAGGCAGCAGACAGATCGAGAAGAATGAGGATAGAATAGAGTCCATTAGATTTGGTCAGGAACAGGTCGTTAGAGACTTTGGCAAGGGCAGTTTTGTAAAGTGGAGAGGGCGAAAGCCCAATTGAAGCATGTCAAGAATATTATGATAAGGAAGTCTAGGCAATGGTGGTGAACTGCACATTTGATTAGTTTGGATAGGAAGGGGAGGAGGGAGATAGGGCGGTAGTTGGAGGGGGATGTAGAGTCTACCAAGGGCTTTTTAAGGAGGGGTGTAACTACAGCATGCTTGAAGACATCAGGAACTGTAGCAGTGGAGAGTGAAAGGTTGAGGATGTGACAGGTAGGAGGGATTACAGCAGGAGCGATAGATGCGAGTACGCAGATAAGAATCGGATAGAGGAACATGTGGTGGGTTTGGAGGAGGAGAGAAGGTGATCCCAATGAAAGTGGTTTACATATTTTAGACAGGTACTTATTCTGTACCTGGGGCAATAAAGTGTTAAGTGACTCACCCAGAGTCACAAGGAGCTGCAATGGGAATTGAACTCACAACCTCAGGGTGCTGAGGCAGCTGCTCTAACCACTAGGCCACTGCTCCACTTATATAAGCAATTTCTGATGCTGAGAGCTTAAATCTTGATGCTCGCAGTGGACAATTTGGAGCAAATACCTTTCCAACTAGTCCAGACTATTTTGAGAACCTACCAGTCTGAGATTACAAATTTTTCTTCATTGGAAAACATTAGCCTCCCTCCTATCAGGTGGTCATCTGGAACAGCCAAGGGAATTGTAGCTATGCTCTTGTGGAGCCAGTCAAAAGCTTGTTCAGCTTGACTAAGAGCTAGTTGAGACTTCTAGGCCCTTTTCTGCCATGAGCAGAAAAGAGAACAGTAGTTGTTCAGGGGAAGGAGCCTATGCTTTCGAGAGTAATCGGTCCTCTGTTACCCTCTGCCAAAATACCTCCTGAATGTAGAGGCTTAGCTAGGAGTGGATCAGGAATGACTTGATGATTTTACACCACTTCCTCATGAGGTCTATAACCTCTTCCATCTTGTTACCAAAAAGACTCTCCCTGACACAGAATATCCTTCTTCTCCTCCTGAACTGGTCTTTAAGTCAGAGGCATGCGGCCAGGAGAGCCTGCACAACCTAGTACCCATGGCAAAGGCTCTGGATGCCATATTAAAAATATCATAGGTTGTCCGACCATGTAATTATGCACTAGAGCTGGGCAAAATTACAAAACTTTCTTCTAAGGGAGAGTATCTGTGAACTTTGCCATACTGCGTACAATTTTCCACAAGTGCATGTTCATTAGCAGCTTGTAAGGAGCTATGGGGAAAGCAAGCACAGTATTCTGGTAGAATTTCTTCACAAAAGACTCCAAGGTCTGAGCCTCTTTCACTGGATGCATAGAGGAATGAGAGTTCTTAGCAAGAAGATTTGATCACCCTGGAGTGGTGAGGAAGCTGGAGCTTCCCAGAACCTTCTGGACTCTATATACAGAGTTGATCTTATTGATGTGCTGTAAGGAGATGGGGGTCTCCTACTGCTTGATCTGTTCAAACTTGAGAATTCTGTGCAAAGGCACTATCATAGCTTCTGGGGGGGAGGGGGGAGAGGCAAGGGGAATGAAGGATTTTCAACATCTCAACCCTGGGCTCATCCTCAGTTTCTAATCAGATGGGACATCTCAAACACAAAGTCAAAAAAAGAAGAGCTCCTCTGGAAGTAACTTTCTCTTTTCATATGGAGGGGAGAGGTCTGATGGAAGACCAAGGGAGCTCTTCTCCAAGAAGACCCTTGGTGACTTTTCAAATGCCCAGCAGTGATCAGAATCAGACTCATAAAGTACTGCCTTGGAGATGTCTGAGACTCTGCTTGGATCTGACTGACACTATGGTCAGACTTGGGACAGGGGTGTCAAGATATCAGGGATCCCAGTGCCCCAAGAAGGCTCTTCTCCTACCCACGGGACTACCGATCATAAGAATATAGCAACTTCCATAATGGGACAGACTGAAGGTCCATTAATCCAGGTCTCAAGTATCCAGCTAGATCCCAAGTAGTAAAACAGATTTTATACTGCTTATTCTAGGAATAAGTTGTGGATTTTCCCAATCCATCTCAATAATTGCCTAAGCACTTATTTTTTAAACTAAACTAAACTAAAGCTTAACTTTATATACCGAGTCATCATTCTAAGAAGGCTCGACTCGGTTTACAGCAGTTAAATAAAAATAGAGAAAAATTTACAATTGATAACTAGAAGGTAATAGCAAAATTTCAAGAGAATTAATTTTCAAAATATTTGGCAGAGTAGTTTTTAAAGATTTGTGGAAAAATTGAAACGAACTGGAGCTCCTTAAAATAAAGGGGAGATCATTCCAAAGTTGAGAGAATTTAAAGACCTTCTTTAAATTCTGCTGATTTCACATTATCCAGAAACATTCTAATTTCACTTTGTGTGAAGAAATATTTTCTCTGGTTTGTTTTAAATCTACTACTTAGTAGGTTCATCACTTGCCCCCTAGTCCTAGTATTTTTGGAAAAATTGAACAAGTGATTCACATCTACCCTTTCCACTCCACTCAGTATTTTATAGATCTCTTATTGTATCACCCCTGAGCCGTCTTTTCTCCAAGCTGAAGAGCTCTATCCGCTTTAGCCTTTCCTCAACGTGAAGTAGCCCCACTCCTTCATTTTTTTTGCCCTTCTCTGTACCTTTTCTAATTCTGTTATATCTTTTTTGAGATATGGTGACCAGAACAGCACACAGTATTAAAGGTTCGGCCATACTATAGTGCAATACAAGGGCATTATAACATTTTCATCTTTGTTTTCCATTCCTTTTCTGATAATTCCTATTTGCTTTCCTAGCCGCCACCACCGCACGTTGAGCTGAGGGTTTCAATGTATCCTCAACAATGACACCTAGATCCTTTTCCTGGGCAGCGACTCCTAACATAGGACCCAGCATCATGTAGTTCTTGTTTGTGTTCCTCTTTCCTACATGCATCACTTTGCACTTGCTCATACTAAACATCTGCCATTTTGATGCCCAGTCTCCCAAGGTCCTCTTGCAATTT
Source organism: Geotrypetes seraphini (assembly GCF_902459505.1). Classification (NCBI taxonomy): domain Eukaryota; kingdom Metazoa; phylum Chordata; class Amphibia; order Gymnophiona; family Dermophiidae; genus Geotrypetes; species Geotrypetes seraphini. The sequence continues at coordinate 102,267,481 of NC_047088.1, read as the reverse complement.
AACAACTTTGTGTCATCAGCAAATTTAATTATCTCATTAGTTATTCCCATCTCTAGATTACTGATAAATATGATCAACATCAGTTCAGCACACACATTCCATGCCCCTTGAGGCTGGTTCCTCCAGGATAGGCTAGAATGTCTCACCTGCCAGAATCAATGCTTTCTGTGCTTGGGCAATAGGTGCCTCAAACCCTCCTGGAGCATGGCTCTGAGCCGTTCCTTAATAGCTCCTATTGATGAAAGCTGGGCTTTAGCCAGGTTGGTCACATCCTCTGAAATCATCAGGGGAGTATTAGTGTGGAGGAACTGAAAGACATCTTGGTGAACTTGGAAGATGTACTGAGTCAAATCGACAAGTTAAAGAGTGATAATCATCTGAACTAGATAGTATATATACATCCCAGGGGGCTGAAAGAACTCAAAACATGAAATTGCTGAGCTGCTGTTAGTGATCTGTAACCTATTGCTAAAATTGTCCGTAGTACCTGAAGATTGGAGGGTGGCCAGTATTACGCTGATTTCTAAAAAGAGTTCCAGGGGTGATACGGGAAATTACAGACCAGTAAGCTCAACTTCAGTACCAGGCAAAAACCTGGAAAATATTATAAAAAATAAAATTACAACACAACCATGATCAGCATGGGTTCAAGCCAAAGGAGATAGTAACATAGTAGATGACGGCAGATAAAGACCCGAATGGTCCATCCAGTCTGCCCAACCTGATTCAATTAAAATTTTTTTTTTTTTAATTTTTTTTCTTCTTAGCTATTTCTGGGCAAGAATCCAAAGCTTTACCCGGTACTGTGCTTGGGTTCCAACTGCCGAAATCTCTGTTAAGATCTTGCCTCACCAATTTGCTTCATTTCTTTGAAGGTGCAAATAAACATTGTCACAAGCCCAGCACTACAGCTAGCCTTGTTCCAGCTAGAAAGCATAGAGACATAGCCCTGAAGCTGAAGAGAGCTGATCAGTGAAGCAGCTCTCCAAATAGCAGGGATCAGGACTCAGATTCTGGGGAGGTTTCCCAAGAACAGGAGCCCTGGAGGGATTTAGAACACTATGGGGGTAAAAACTCCTTTAAACCTAGGCCAGCCACTGGTAGGACACAACCTAAGAAACAGGCTCTAGCCCCTTTAGGCACACACCTGCTGAAACTAATTGTAGAGCAGACGAAAGCCCAGGGAAAGCTGAAGCCTGCCCATCCCCCACATAGGCTTGGGCGTGGCTCTCCTAGGGAAAGAGAGCTTGAACAGTGCAAGCCAGAGAGAGACAGAGCTGAACCAGGAGAGGAGTCAGATCCTGGGTTAGGTGCTCCAGAGGCCAGGCAAAGAGAAGTAGAAATGCTGGATTGGGAGGACTCCTTACTGGCTAATCATCTGCCCTGGGGACTAGAAGAGGCAATGGCTATGTTTCTCAAAGGAGAAGGGTAAACAGGGAAGTGCCACAAGGATCTGTATTGGGACCTGTGCTATTTAACATATCTATAAATGATCTGGAAATTGGAATGACGAATGAGGTGATTAAAAAACTAAAGTTGTCAAAACACATGTGGATTGTGAAAAATTGCAGGAAGACCTTAGGAAATTGGAAGACTGGGAATTCAAATGACAGATTAAATTTAATGTGGACAAATGCAAAGTCATTCACATTGGGAAGAATAATCCTAATCATAGTTGTCTTATGCCAGGGCTCACCTTGGGAGTCAGCACCAATTATAAAGATCTGGGTGTCATTGTAGCCAGTATGCTAAAATCTTTTGCCTAGTATTTAGCTGTGGGAAAAAACAAGATGCTAGGAATTATTAGGAAAAGTAAGAATGAGAATATCATAATGCCTCTGTATCACTCCATGGTGTGTCTTCACCTTGATTATTCCGCATAGTTCCTGTTGCTGTATCTAAAAAAATGATATACCCCTTCTTCTACGAAACTGCGCTAGCAGTTTCTAGCACAGAGAATCATGCTGAATGGCCCGCGCTGCTCCCGACACTCATAGGAACTCTATGAGCGTTGGGAGCAGCATGGGCCAACCAGCGCGGCTCCCCACGCTAGAAACTGCTAGTGCAGTTTCGTAGAAGAGGGGGAATAGTGGAACTAGAAAAGGTTCAAAGAGCAACCAAAAGATAAAGAGAATGGAACGCCTCTTATATGAGGAAAGACTAAAGAGGCTAGGGTTCTTAAGCTTGAAAAAGAAATGGTTGAGGGGGGATATGTTTAAGGTCTACAAAATCCTGAGTGGTGCAGAATGGGTAAGAATGAATTGATTTTTCACCCTTTTAAAAAGTACAAAAACCAGGGAACACTAAATGAAATTGCACAGGAATACTTTTGAAACAAATAGGAGGAAATTTTTTTTACTCAAATAGTTAAGCTCTGGAACTCATTACCAGAGGATGTAGTTACAGCGGATAATGTAGCTGGGTTTAAGAAAGGTTTGGACAAGTTCCTGGAGAAAAAGTCCATAGCGCGTTATTGAGACAGACATGGGGGAAGCCAATGCTTGCCCTGGATTGATAAAATGGAATGTTGCTTCTATTTGGGTTTCTGCCAGGTATTGTGACCTGTATTGGCCACTGATGGAAACAGGAAACTGATCTAGATGTACCATTGGTCTGACCCAATATGGGTGATCTTATGTTCTTAGTGACCTGGTTTTTGGCTTGATAGATACCGTCTCAACCCATTAAGTTCCCAGGAGGACAAAGCTTCAAAGATATCCGTGACAATGCCTTGATGCTCTCAAAGCCGCCCTTCGAGGGGGATGTATGCAAATGCTTCTTGGCTTCCGCACAATGCATTGCATTGGGGTCCCTCAGCATCAACAAGGATGATGTTAAATCCTCTCTCGTCATTGAGAGATCAGAAGATGCCCAGTTTCAGTGGCTATTACTGATACTGATGTTAAGGAAATTAGAGGCCCAGTGTATCTCCCAGAACCATAGAGATCAATGCCAAAGTTGATGGACTGGACTTTTCAGCACCAAAAATTTGTTCTAGCTGCTTCTCTAGATTCTAATACTACTTGAGATCTGTGAACAGAGTTTACAAGAAGAGGGATAATGATCATTTCCCAGGCACTGCAGGCACCGGTTATGGATGTCTGTGAGGGACATGATTCTGTTGTACCTGGAGACTTTTTAAAAATCACTGGTAGTTTTATGGGACATTCTAGGAAAAATAGCTTAAGTGAAATCAAATAGCTTGATGAAAAAGGTCAGCTAATAAAGACTTTACCATTGGGTTTTGTGGTCATGTCTGTATTCTTTGCTGTCTCTACTCTTGCACTCGAAAAAAGTACCCAATCAGGTGACTTAGGCCTAAGGGAGCCAAGTGGGCTGTGAAAACAGAAGAAAGTGAAGAAAAACTTGACTAGTAAAATTAAAAAGGAGAAGTGTCCAGGCAAAGAAATTAAAACTGCCAAACTTATGGAAAATCATAAATTATGCGGCTGTGGAAACAAAGGAAAACATATCTTTGTTTGTTTGTCAAACCCCCCCCCCCCCCAACACAGAAGACTGAGTTTGTCCTGCATGATAGTGAGCGGGAAAACACTTGTATGTGTGGTAGGCCACTTCCAGAAGAATGCTGGAGAGTGCTTGCTGCACCGAGTTCTGTTGGATGACATCACCCACCAGTGAAAATACTATACACTGCTTGATTCTGGAGAAAAAAGAGGTCTTTAGGGTGCTGATTTGGGTGAAATTGAGTTGCAGAAAGGTAAGTGAGGAGGTAAGCTGTAAATCCTATGTTAAAAAGATGAAATGGGCAATAAAGGGCTAGGTTTGTTTTTGTTTTTTTAATTTGGTTACAGGGAGGAGGGAGCTCTATCTAAGGAGATACATGCTCTTTTAAATCTAGCAGGTGCCTACTCTGAGACAATCAGAAGGCACTTGGTGGAAAGTCAGCTACAACTGATAAGCTATAGATAACTTTCCCAGAGTAACTGCTTGCAAAGTAATTGTTTTGTGTTTGGTTTTTTTCACAAACTGCACTACTCTGTTGGCATGGCAATTAATGCCTCTGCATTCATTTGTATGCAATGTCGCTCATTACCACAGGTGCAATATGCCTAATTTTTTGTCAACAAAGAACACACAAACGTCTGTGATCTTTGCTAATTTCATGCATCATTTCAAAACAGCTCATAGTAATGTATAGTTAACACATGGTAAATACAAAAATCAGCACTTAGGCCCAGATTCTATAAACAGCGTCTGAAGTTAGGCACCTAGATTTACATGCTTAACTGATCTAGGCACCTAATTTATTTTTCTTAATTGACTCAATTGAAAGCACAATTAGAAAAACAATTTAAAAAAATTAATTAGCTGGTAGGCACCTACCATTTCGAGGTAGGCATCTACACTGAGATACATGCTAGCAACTAGCTGTGGTTAGGGGTGGATTCTGGGTGTGGTTTGAAAGACACTGGTAGGCACCTAACCTGGGTGCACTCATTTAGGCCTAAATGGCAGTTCACCTAAAGATTCTGTGCCTACTGGTGCTGAAGACTGCTTAGGCGCCGCTCGGTGCAATTCTATAAATGACATCTAATGGCTGATTGACAATCTCGCTCAACAGCGCTGTTTATAGAATCAGTCCCCTACTGCATATTACAGTAGCATTGGTTTGTAAATTAGCTCCTTTCCATTTGGCTTATCTTGCCATCCATAAATTACAAGATATGTTAAACAGGATAAAATGCTTCTAAAAGAACTGCAGAATCTGAAGCACAGTTTTTCTTATTTTCATTACACTGGGTGTTATAAATTGCTTCATATGTTCAGGGTAACATGTCTCCCCTGCTCCTTTCTCAAAAAAATTTTCAGGACATTCATTTGTTTAAAAACAAAAAAGTGGTCATATTTCATTTATTACAAAACAAGTCTATAAAAACATATGGATATCAGTATTACACATCTACCTGCTGAGTCCTTAGTAAAGTGTGATCACTATAGTTTTAAATTCTCAATACTATTTCCTGACACTGCTTTTGCAAAAATTTTCTCTTTTCCAAATTTTGCTAAGGGAACTCCCTTTTTTTAAAACTTTAGTAAAATGCCATAAGTATTTTTCCATCTTTTTCAGCTCCATTTTGATTAGATCTCTAATATACTGCAATCCCCTATGTACTGTGCTGTATTTCAAAAGTACACAATGCATGTATTACCACTCACCCTCTCTCAACCTAAAAATTTCTTATTAAAATAGTAACCAGTTTAATTGCTGGAGTCACTCCTTTGGGGGAAGACATTTTATACAGCAGAAGTGACATTATAAAACACACACAGGATCTTACTGGTCAGTACAACCAGAAAAATTGAACTGGAAGCCTGTGTACAGAACACTTACTTTGCTCCAAACACTAAAATCCCCTGTAGTCTTAAAAGGACACCTAAAAAATACATGTAAAAAAAGTACTTTCAAATGTTTAATGCTTATGGGGTGAGTGTGTGCACTGGCAAACTACGGCACAGTTCACAGAGTCTGAATTTTAAACAGTGCAACTATTTATTTCATTTCTTTTTATTCTGCACATAATTTAAATTGGTATCTACAAATAGATTTGGCTTACAGTACAAACTGTGAACAAAATTCCTTCTTTTCTGTTTGGTCCTTGTTGGTTCCTTGAATTATTTTTGCAGCATATAAGGAAGCAAAACATTGGTCCTCTGTCATATTCCAACTCTCCCTTCACCCCCACCCTCCTTTCAGGTGACCTCAATTTGAATATTTGCAAGACCTGAGGACTCTACTGTGTCCAATGAACTCTTCACTTCCTGGTTACTGTGAAGTAGCTGGTGACGCTGGAAGCTGGACTTCCTCAGAAATTTCTTGCCGCAGAGGGAACAGGGGAACGGACCACCTTGTGTGTGAATCCGCCTGTGACTGGCCAGTCGACTGGAGACCCGGAAAGCTTTGCCACAATCTGGGCATTTGTACCGGTTCTGGTCCAGGTGAATACGGAGGTGGTTTTTTAGTGCCAGTAAGTTAAAGAACTCTTTGTGGCAGGTTGGGCACTGGTACACACCAGTCTTATGTGTCTTTTTGTGGTTCAACAGACTTCCTGCATGGCGATACGTCCTTTCACACTGGTTACATTTGTAAGGGCGCTCATCTCCAGGGGTGACAATGTCATCACTCAATGGGTCATCAGCAGAATAAGTATCCTGACTAATCTTTTCATACATTGAGTCATTGGGGGAAGAGTTCCTGCCTGGAAGATCTTCTTTCTGGCTCTCTATGACCTTGCTAAGCTGGTCACTGTTTTTGCTATTGCCATGAGTTTTCTGGTGCTGCTTCAGACTTAGCTTACTGCTGAAGCCTCGGCTGCACACCGGACAACTAAAAGGTCTCTCCCCAGTATGAACTCGCTGGTGGCTAATAAGTTCCCTGGATGCCCGGAAAGCCTTGCCACAATCTTGGCACCAAAATCTTTTCATAGCATTGTGAATACGAAGATGATTCTTCATAGCCATAGGGTTGTAAAACTGCTTCAAGCATATGGAGCACTTATAAAGCCCTGTCTTATGTGTGTTTTTATGGTTCAACAGGCTGCCTGCATGTCGGTATGTGCGCCCACAGATGTTGCATTGATAAGGTCGAATTTCTACTCCCTGATGATTTGAATTGTCAGTATGTCCTTCTTCACATCTTTGGCTGAAATGTATGTCAGTACTGCTTTGGTTGGACCGTGCAGATGTATGGGTTAGATGAGCATCTGTATTTAATTCTTTATTGGAACAACATGAACATTGATGGCTTTTTAGTTCTTCATAACTGTTAAATACTTGTCTACAATTCTGGCAACTATGTTTACAATCACCTGCTTTTATTGAGTGGATGATGTGGCTACTTTTTGCATTGTTGTCTTTTCTGGAAGATGAGGAGTGACGTTTAACAACTCTTGTCCTTTCACTGCCAAAGTCCACTTTGTCAGTGATTCCCTCAGTCAAATCTCCTGTGCAGTCCTGCATACTGCCACCTTTGTTTTCCTCATGCTCCAGTTGGTGCTTTTCAAACAGCAGCTTCCCGTGCAGAGTCTTGCCACATAGTCCACAGAAATAAGATTTCTTCTCAGCATGGAAAAGCTGATGCTTGGCCAATTGCCTTTGCCATTTAAAGCCCTTGCCACACTCTGCACAGTGGTAGCGTTTGACCTCAAAGTGGGTGCGCTGGTGGTTCTTCAAAGCCATGAGATTTGAATAGGTCTTATCACAAATGGAGCAACAATAGTGGCCAGTTGTGTGACTCTTTTTGTGGTTCTGAAGGCTGCTGGCATGCCGGTAAGAGCGCCCACATTGCTCGCACTGGTATGGCCGGTCATCAGGATTACGTTGTTTCTTTGGGTGACTGACATATCTATTATTGCTGGAGGAGCTATGCACCTTGCCTGCTAACCCAGGGCCTCTGGGCTTAGAAGTGACAGCATGTTCATCGCCACTGAGGTCTTGCATCTCTTGGTTAGGAGAACATCTTGCTTTTCTTACTGGCTGCTTGCTCTGGCGAAGTGATTTTCTGGAGAAAGTGGCTCTTTCATTGTGCATCTTCTGGTGGGTGCTCAGCTGTTTCTGCAACCGGAAAGCCTTGCCACAGTCTGCACATTTGTATCGTTTGGTCTCAAAGTGGATTCTGTTGTGGTTTTTTAATGCCATTAGATTGTAAAACCATTTCTGGCACACTGAACAGCGGAACAATCCTGTTTTGTGTGTTTGTTTATGGTTGATAAGGCTCCCTGCATGCCTATAGGTTCGATTACACAGCTCACATTTGAAAGGCCGATGTTTGAAGTCATCTTCCTTTGTTTCTTGAGTATCACTTTTCAAATAATCGGTTTGGCTGGATTCAATACAGGTTGGAAGCCCACTCTCACTGATTTCAGTACCAAGGTTTACTGCAGAGTCTGATCCATCCATGCTATCTTTAGATCTTCCAGCACAATGAAGAAGTTTATGATCTTCAAGCTGAGTAGCACTATCACAGAGTTCTCCACAAGAGTCACATATAAGAGGCTTTTGTTTTAAAATGTCCTTTAGTTCTTCTGAATTATCTAACTCACTGGAATAATCCATATTTACATTGGCATCTTTCAAGAGCTGCCTTGGCAATGATAATTGTTTTTTTGTATCTACTGAACTTCTTTCATCACTGTGATCTTCATTGCTGGAAGTCTCTGCTACAGAAGCAGCTGTCTCACAACAGTCCTTTATACTCTCTCCAGAATTATGAACTTGCACATTACTACATGAAATGTGCATCTGAGCTCCTTCTTTTTCAGTAGAGCACTGAGATATATCACAATTTCCTTCTGATTTTGCACACTCAGCAGATATGTGCTGTGACACTCTGCTTTCATCATGTAGGCTTACCTGCAGCTTACACTTGGGATGATGGCGCAAATGGTTGCGATAGGCAGCAAGGTTGGGATATTGCCTGGAACAACCCCCACATTGGTAATCTCCTACCTGGTGTGTTTTCTTGTGATTTACTAAGCTTCCTCCGTGCCTATATGTTTTTCCACACTGGCTACAGGCATATGGTCGACTATCAGGGGCTTCATCATTTTTAGGTTCTTCAGTAAGAAAGCTGGACTTGGGGAAAATCTCTAGCTGAGTGTCACTATCAGTGATGTCTGCTAAATGACTTGAAGGGAGATCTATGTTCACAAAGCTTGTCTCTGGCTGGTGAGGACTCTGTACCTCAGAAATATTGTGATCATCACTGTGGGTTAAATTATGGGTTTTAAAGCTTTCAAGATCATCATAAGTTTTCCCACAATAGCCACATATGTGGGATATATGGGTTCCACCACTATAGGATCTATCAGTATCAATACCATGACTGAAACTCTCCATTTCATGCTCAAGTCTCTCCAGAAGCTCTCTCTCTGCTGTATGCATGTGGAAGGCAAAGTCTTCAGCAGAACTTTCATTGTTTTTCTCCTCTTTAAGACTTTGCTGGGGACTTCTGCCATCTTCAGGATCACACGATGTGTGGGAGATATCATGAGACACTTGATGCTGTTGGAAATCCACCTTCTCAGAAAATATCATACCACATAGGCTGCAATCATAAAGCTGTTCTGACTGAGAGTTTAATAGCTGCTGTAAATCTTCTGGAGTCCTGTCTACACTTCTGACCATTTGTGATCTAGTATGAGTCTGAAAATGGCTTCTCAATGCCAAAAGACTATCATACTCTTTTGGGCAGAAAGAACATTGGTAGATACCAGTTAGATGAGAATGCTTGTGAATGATTAAACTGTCTGCATGCCCATATGACTTTCCACATAGATTACACTTGTAAAGGGGATGTTCATTACTACCATGATCTGGGGGCTGCTCTGGCTGACCTTCTGTGTTAGTCTGGTTGGTACTGCTGCTTAAGTCTGGAGGACTACAGCTCACACTATCAATATTATGCCCTTCCTTCTTAATTTGTTGCAAAGCTTTTTCTTCTCCAAACTGGTATCTGTCATCCTCAAGGTCAGGTTTGCCTTTGAAAACACTTACTGCCTCTGTCAGGCACCGATCCTTAATTACTGTTAATTGATCTTTCTCTTTAGGGCTCCTTGGTTCTTGCATACTGATGCCATAGCTTTTATCTCCTGAACTCTGATGGGCACCGCTAGAGCACAGGTCCTGTTGATTTTGCATATTAGAGTCCTCAACTGAATCCTTAAAATTTTTGCTATGGTCTATGGAACTGTACTCAACCCCTACAAATTCTTTGACAGTATGTACTAACTGATGACTCTGGAATGCCACTTCACTTGAAAAACAGTCACTACAATTAGCACAACTGAAGATTGTGTCGCTCTGCAAGCCAGGGCTGGATTCAGGTATCAGTAGTAAAGAGCTATCACAGTCTTCCAGTCTACTGTTCCTCTTAGCCTTCAAATGAATTCGAAGGTGATTCTTTAATGCAGCTAAATTGTTAAACTGCTTAGCACAGATGTCACAACAGTAATCCCCAGTCTGGTGAGTCCGTTTATGGTTAATCAAACTTCCTGAATGCCTATATGATTTTCCACAAATGTTACACTCATACATCCTCTTCCCAAAATGTTCTGGATGTTCTGAAACTCTTGACTGGACTGAGATTTCAGCAACTTTCTCTTGCTCTAGGATCTGATCACTTTCAGGTTTTGAATTTCCAACACTTCCACAAATGTTTTCATTTCCAGTATTCTTATCAGGTAGAGAGGAACCCTCGCTGCTGTGGAGGCGGCTATGATTCTGAAGGCTATTTATATCAGGAAAATTCTGTCCACAGCATCTACACATATGGGGCATTTCAGTCGCATCACAATAGCTATTCTCACTGGTATCCATGTCATCAATGCACTCAGCATCTCCCTTGATATTATTCTTAGTGGTCTCTGGATAAACTTCCAAGTTCTCTGCCGTGTTATTCTCATTTGCCCGATATCCATGAGGCTTTCTGTGTAAACCTCTTTCAGGGCTTTCCTGGAGCTCAGAGCCATTTTGGTATTCAAGCAGTTGTTTTTCACTACTATGCACCATTTGGTGAGCATGCCAGTCTACTGGGTCTTCAAAAGTATCACTACAAAACACACAGCCATAAAACTTTTCTACCTCTTGGAAAGATGTGCTGCCATCACCAGGCTTGGTCCTGCCCACAGAAGACCTCAGATGAAAGCGTACATGGTTTCGCAGTGCCATGACATTGGAGTATTGTTTGGGGCATATGGAGCACTGGTACACACCAGTCTGATGTGTGTGCTTATGGTTGACCAAGCTCCCTCTATGCCTGTAGGTTCTCCCACACAGATTGCATTTGTATGGCCGACTTTCCTGTCCACTGTGCTCTGTATGGTCTCCTTCTGTGGAAGAGTTTTGATGGTCTTCCAATTTGGACTGGATCTGAAAGTCAACACCATTTTGGTGGAACAAGCTATCTGCATATTTGGACTCCTTTTTTGAAGCACAACTGCCAGCCATAGGGTTTTGAACATCCTTACTTAAGCCTAGATCCTTTATACTTACATTAGGATCTTTATCAGGACACCACTGCTTGATGGAAGGTACCAGCTCCTGCTTAATGGAAGGTTCTGGCTCCAACTGAATTGGAGATACCTGCTCCTGTTTGACCGAAGGTATCAATGCCTCCTTGTTATCCCTACTACCTTCAATCTCTGAGGCACTGAGACTTTGATTGTTAACACTAGATGTCTCGGTACTGCCCTCCCCAGACTTTTCCAAGCAATCCCCGTGAAGCCCACCAGGAGAACTGTTTTTAAGGCACAGGTTATCCTGGCTGGATGAAAGAACTGTATCTTCATGAACTGATTCATGCTGCTGCAAGTCATTTTCACTGATAAAGCTCTCACCATTGATGCAACAATCATAGGGTTTTTCAGAAGCTTTCAATGATTCAGACAGCAGGTCAGGGGAGTTATAATGGTGACTATCTGTTCCTCCTTTAGTCTTAGACTTGAGGTGGGCACGGAGGTGGTTCTTTAGTGCAGCAAGATTGAAGAGTTGCTTAGAGCACAGGGAACAACTGTACACGCCAGTCTGGTGGGATTTTTTGTGGTTTATCAAGCTTCCAGCATGCCTATAGGTTCTCCCACATTGCTGACATTTGTATGGCCGCAATTCAGTGTCTCCATTGATTTGTGGCTCTTCCTTGCTATCAGTAAACACATTGGAGTTTGAAGCAGTGTTAGGATGCCCTAAGGGAACATAGTCTTTCTTTCTGTCCAAGCAAGCATGGTTATTTAGATCTTCATCAACTGGGAAATTGTCTCCACGGTCAATATATAAAAGAGGTAGTTCACAATTTGGATCCTGCAGATCATTACATAGATAGGAATCCTTCTTATATAGCTTGTTCATATCTTCAATATATTGTGAATCAGAAATGATAATAGTGGAATTTGTAGCCTCCTCAAGTTCATTGCTGCATTGGGAAGTTAAACCTTCTGGGATGCCAGTTTTGCTTTCTATTTCTTGTGGCTGATCATCATATGGTTTGGTGGACATTTCAGTAAGCTCTTCTTCAGAACTAACGTTTTCTGAACATTCTGATGACCTTAGACAGCAGTTTTCTCCTTCTGATAAGTTCTGAGTATGCAACAGTTCATGCTTTTGGACATCCTTCTTATTAGAGAACCTTTCACTACAGATGTAAGGTTTCTCCTCAGTATGGAGCTTCTGATGGTTTCTGAGTTCAGTGGGCAACCTGAAACAAATGTCACAATGTGTGCACTTATAAGGTTTGTGATCTGAATGTATTCGGCAGTGGTTCTTGTGTGCCATTAGATTGGAGAACTCTTTAAAACAGACAGCACACTGGTAGATGCCCATAGTATGGCTCTGTCTGTGATTTGCCAAGCTCCCAGCATGCTTGTAGGCCTTCCCGCATTGAAGGCATTTGAAGCGGCGCTCTTCATCACTGGTGGAAGTGGGAAGTTGTTCAATTGACATGACTGTGTCATCTTTTCTTAGAATAAATGTTGTATCAAAGTGCTTAGACTCCCCATAGTCTTTGAAATCTAATTGAGAGAAATCAGCAGGTACCATTGACTCAGCAATATAGTTCTCCAGATTACTCAGCAGGCTACCATTCTCCATCAGCAGTGGAGGTGCTGGGTCAGGACTATCGTAGCCATTGGATATGTCCTCTTCTTCTTCATTCTGTAATGTACAGTTGTGCTCTGCATCACCATGGGCTATCCATCGATGGCTAGCCAGCTGGCGGGATATGCGGAAACCCTCATTACAGTCAGTGCACTTGAAGCGCTTTTCTTCAGAATGTGTACGTAGGTGATTCTTTAGTGCCAGCAGATTAGAGAATGTCTTCTGGCAAATCAAGCATGGAAAGAGGCCTAACTGGTGCATTTTGCGGTGGTTGACTAGGCTGCCAGAGTGCCTGTAACGGCGATCACACTGCTCACATTTGTAAGGTCGCTCCTCTTTCTGGGTCTCCACACGTTCCTCTAGCTCACGTAGGTCATCAAAGGCATTGGGGCACCGGCTGCAGCTCAGAGGATTGTCTTCTATGCTTTCAATTTGGGTGCAGCCTGAGGTTGTGTCTTCCATGTCTCATGCAGGACACGCTTAGAAATATGTGAGCATATGGTCTTCTGCTTGGGTTCTACCAGTAAGCTTTACAAGTCAGCCTTCTCATTCCACAATGTGCCAGAACACTTGAAGTAAGGACATCCAAACTTCAGAAGATGATAAAGCTTTCAGATCCCTCAACCGTTAAGGTGTATATCCAAAAGGTATATTTAAAAAGAGCTCTGCAAGAAAGAAAAAAGAACAAAAGTTTAGACACAACTTGAATAAACTGCATTCATTTGTTTTTTTCCCGTCTATCCACCCCCAGCATTCTATACTTGTTTATTAAGATACTAAGAAGGGAGAAGACTAGTCAGCCAAATTCAGACAAAAAAAGTTATCCAGATATCCATATACTTTGACAAAAATATTCTTCTTTAAATAATTTTTTAAAAGCAATATTGCCCACGTGTTCTCCAGACAAAAGAATTAATCAGGCACACAAGTATATGATGTCATCTGATGATGCTCAGATGGAATAGCTCTCTCAGAGTTTAGAACTACTGGAAATAACCTAGCATATATTGCTTTTCTTACATGAAGCAGTTCCTCAGCCTCTTAGTCTCTTCAGTTTAAAGTTCAAAATCAACCCTCAGGAAGGTGGGAGGAATTATATAATTAATCATACTCTCTACAAAGTACATCTGTTATAAATAAGCAACTTTGCTTTCTCTCTGGGCAAGAAGCACTAAAACAGACAAGTGGGTGAATCCAAACTCAGGTTTGTTAATTTATTAGGTAAATGTCTAAGTTTTGAGGAACATAAGAACATAAGAAGTTGCCTCCACTGGGTCAGACCAGAGGTCCATCGCGTCCAGCGGTCCGCTCCCGCAGCGGCCCATCAGGTCTATGACCTGTGAAGTGGTTCCTGACCATTTATATAACCTACCTCTGCTTCTATCTGTACCCCTCAATCCCCTTATCTTTCAGGAACCTTCCTTGAACCCCCGTACTGTGCTCTGGCCTATCACAACCTCCGGAAGCGCGTTCCATGTGTCTACTACTCTGGGTAAAAAAGAACTTCCTAGCATTTGTCCTAAACCTGTCCCCTTTCAATTTCTCCGAGTGACCCCTAGTACTTGTGGTTCCCCACAGTCTGAAGAATCTGTCCCTGTCTACCTTCTCTATGCCCTTCAGGATTTTGAAGGTTTCTATCATGTCTCCTCTAAGTCTCCTCTTCTCTAGGGAGAACAGCCCCAGCATTTTCAACCTGTCAGCGTATGAAAAGTTTTCCATACGTTTTATCAATCTAGTCACATGATTCACAATTTAGTCACATGACTCAAGAGTTGAAAAGAGAACAAACACAGATTGTTCAATGCTGCCTCACTGAATACATTGTTTCTAACTGAAAACTGGTCTACACAATTCTGTGAACTGAAGATATAAAATAAGGACCAAGCAGCTACTTTACAGATGCTCTCTATGAAGCAGATTTCAAGAGAACCATGGTAGCAGCAGTGGATCTATACTGATTAGAGCGATGCAAGTTTTGATCATAACAAAAATGAATACAGAATGCTAACTAATTAGCTAGTATGTGTCTGTTGAGGTTGAAGATGAAAAGCTGCACAGACTTTCTAGGCTCTTCTTTTAAGATAGTAAGCAAGATCCCCTTTACAGGTTCTCTCATACTAATGCTTGTCAGATTTAGGAAAGAAGGAAGGTAGTAATATTTCCTTATTAATATAAAAATGTGTGATTACCAATGACAGGTATATACCATGGGAGTTAAGGTGTACACAAATTGTAAGACTTTGAATTGATAATGGATGATCTGTAGGGTGAAACAAAAATACTGTTTATATTTGGGATAAATTGATACATGGTGCACTCCACTTATGAGCACATTGGATAAGAGCATACCCTGCTTATCTACACTACAGAGTATCAATCCCCTTTTCCTACCATAGATGAGCAAATCCTCCTTGACAAATTCTTTAATGTCTTCAAACCAAGTATTGAGTATTCCTGGGTAAAATGCTTATTCAGCATGATGTGTGCCACCACACTGCCTTTACTCTGCTCTGGCTTACTCCCACCTGCATCTTCACCTGCAGTCTTTTTATACTTTCTCTCATGCTTGCTCCTTTTTGCTGTGGAAGACAAAGTCCTTCAATACACTGCTTTCCTTCTCATAGCCATGACTGAATGGGTTTGCTTGACTCCTTTCTTTTTGAGCTGTAATCCCTATACAATTTGAGGCAGATGTTGCTGAAATTACAATATTTAAAGTTGTGGCATAAAGCTCCTCATTCACTCATTGAAGACTAAAATGGTTAAGGCTCTTCAGCTTGGAAAAGAGGCAGCTGAGGGGAGATATGATTGAAGTCTACAAATTCCTGAGTGGAGTAAAACAGTTACAGATGGATCAATTTTTCACTCCGTTAAAAATTACAAAGCCTAGTGGGACACTCGAAGTTACAGGGAAATACTTTCAAACCAATAGGAGGAAAATTTTTTTTACTCAGAGAATAGTTAAGCTCTAGAATGCGTTGCCAGAGGATGTGGTAAGAGCGGATAGCGTAGCTGGTTTTAAGAAAGGTTTGGACATATTCCTGAAGGAAAAGTCCATAGTCAGCTTGCCCTGGATCGGTAGCATGGAATATTGCTACACCTTGGATTTTGGCCAGATACTAGTGACCTGGATTGGCCACCGTGAGAACGGGCTACTGGGCTTGATGAACCTTTGGTCTGACCCAGTAAGGCTATTCTTATGTTCTTATGCATGCTGTATGATGACATAATTTCTTCCTGTTTGGCCTGCTTTCCGTTTCAGATGTTAATTTTTAACCACTGCAGAGGCTCATTTAATTGTTCTTTAATCATTTTTTCTTTATTTTATCAATCTCCCTTTTAAAGTTATACACTAGAATAGTGGTTTTCTTTCGTCTTCTCCCTCCAGTTACTAAGTCAAATTTGATCATGTTATAATCACTTCTGCTAAAGTGACCCCAACGCCGCTGTTGCGCAAAATCCTATGTTGTGCTAAATTTAGGTCCAAAATAGATTTCTCTCTTGCCAGTTCTTGGACCAGCTGCACTATCAGGCAATCATTTATAAAAATATTTACCTTTCTAACTTGTCAGATGTGACACCTAACAGTCAATACTGGAGTAATTAAAAATCACCAGAAAGCTTCTGAAAAAGTTCCTTATAAGAGGCTTCTGAGAAAATTAATGACTCATGGGATAGGAGGCAATGTTCAGTTGTAGATTAGGAATTGGTTATCGGACAGAAAACAGAGGATTAGGGTTAAGTGGCCAGTTTTCTCAGTGGAGGAGGGTAAATAGTGGAGTGATGCAGGGATCTGTACTGGAACCAGTGTTATTTAACTTATTTATAAATGATCTGAAAATTGGAACGATGAGTGAGATGATTAAATTTGCAGATGACACAAAACTGTTCAAAGTTGTTCAAACGCATACAGACTGTGAAAAATTACGTGAAGATTTAAGGAAATTGGAAGACTGGGAATCCAATTGGCAGATGAAATTTAATGAGGACAAATGCAAAGTGATGCACATTGGGAAGAATAATCCAAATTGCAGTTACCAGATTCTAGGGTCCACCTTGGGGGTCAGCGCCCAAGTAAAATATCTGGGTGTCATTGTACGACAATATGCTGAAACCTTCCATTCAATATGTGACGGTGGCCAAAAAAGGAAACAAGATGCTAGGAATTATTAGAAAAGGGATGGTAAACAAGACTAAGGCCCCTTTTTATGAAGCCACATTAGGTTTTTTAAAATTGCTGGCCGCAGCAGTATTAGTTCCAATGCTCATAGGAATTTTATGAGCGTCAGCACTTTTATCGCCGCAGCCAGTGATAAAAAGTAGAGAATGACACGGGGACAAATTCTGTCCCCGTCACCGCCCCGTCCCCGGCCCACCATCCTCTGCACCGCCCCATCACCGTCATCCCTTTCACCGCCCCGTCACCGCCACTGCCATCCCATTCACCGCCCCACCACCGTCCCCGCTGCATCCATATAAGCCTTAGTACTGTAATATTTAGCTTATTCCTTTCTTATAAATCAAAGTTCCTGCTGCTGAACTAGAGAAAGAGATGTTCAGCTGGCAGGGCTTTGTTTATAAATTTTTATCAACACAACTAATATACTACTTTATCCTAAAGCAAAAAACAAAAAAATAAATAGAATTTTTTTTTCTACCTTTGTTGTCTGGTTTCTTCTTTCCACATCTTCTCATTCAATTCCTTCCATCCACTGTGTGTCTTCTCTCTGCGTCTTCTATTTGCTGTTACTGTGCCTCTCCCTTCACCCCACCCCCAATTGGTCTAGCACCCATCTTCTTCCCTCCGCTCCCCTATAGTCTGGCATCTGTCTTCTTCCCACTCTGTCTTCCACATTTCCCTTCAGGGTCTGTTCCTCTCCACCCTTCTTCAATGTCTGTCCTATTCCTTTCCACCACCACCCTTCCCTCCCTCCTTTACCATCTGTTCCTTTCTACCACCCTTCAGCTCCTCTCGCGTGGCCTATCTATCTACCTTCCTCCCTCTTATTTTCATGGCACGTTACAATGTAATTTGTGCAAGCCACTGGGAGCCTGCGAGATCGGTCCCTGTCCCATCCCCACAAACCATCTCGCTTCTGTGCTCCTATTTTCCCCATTTCTAATATCTCCCCTATGTATCTGCCATTGCCCCCCCCTGTGTCCATATACCATCCCCATGGCATGTCCCCGTTATGTCTCTGTCCCTATGCCCCATGCACATAATTTCCCCTCTTTCTGTTACCTTCCTGTGTCCAGATTTCCCCTATCTTCCTCTTCCATGCCAGTGTGTCTCTTCTTTTCAACCCCATCTAGCTTTTTTCCCTCTTTCTTCCCCCCCCCTCGCTTCTAGCATCTGGCTCATCTGCCTGTCCTTCCCTTTCTTTCCTGCTGTGGGTTTTTCTTTCCGTCCATCCCCTTGGCCCAGAATCCTTTTCCCTTTCATTCCCTCCTTCCAGTTTGAGCCGGGAACACGGGCGATCGCACGGTCCCCGCAGCCCCCACCCGCCTGCCCAATCGATCCTAGTGTTTAGCCAGCTCTCTCCCTTCTCCTCACCTTAGTTTGCAGGCTTTAATTTTCGGCGACCTGCACGCTTTCCCAAAGAGCCGCGCACGCGCGTCTGTTCAGTGTTCAATCTTCTGCTCTGCTGCAACTTCCTGTTTCCGGTTGCGTCAGAGCAGAAGATCGAAACTGAGCAGCAGCGGGTGCGCGGCTCTTTGATAGCGTGCGGGTCGCCGAAAAAGAAAACCTACAAACTAAGGTGAGGAGAAGGGAGAGAGCTGGCTAATCACTAGGATCGATTGGGCAGGCGGGTGTGGGCTGCGGGGACCGCGCGATCCTTCATGCCTCATTGCGGGGACAAGACCATTCACCGCTCCACGGGGCGGTGAATGGCCTTGTCCCCGTGGCCGCAGCGACTGCTAGTTTTCGTTCCCCGTTTCAGCGGGTTACCCGCGGCTAAACGCGGGTAAACCGCCACCGTGTCATTCTCTAATAAAAAGCCTAATGCTACTTCATAAAAAGTGTGTGTGTGTGTGTGTGTGGGGGGGGGGGGGTTAAGAATGCTATAATTCTTCTGTATTGTTCCATGGTGTGATCTTACTTTGAGTATTGCATTCAATTCTGGGTCACCTTATCTCAAAAAAGATATAGCAGAACTAGACAAGGTTCAAAGAAGAGCAACCAAGATGATAAAGGGGGTGGAACTCCTCTCCTATAAGGAAAGACTAAAGAGGTTAGGTCTTTTCAGCTTGGAAGAGATGGCTGAGGGGAGATATGATTGAAGTCTACAAAATCCTGAGTGGTTCAGAATGGGTATAAGTAGGCTGATTTTTTTTACTCTATCAAAAATTACAAAGACTAGGGGACACTCAAAGAAGTTACAGGGAAATACTTTTAAAACCAATAGGAGGAAATATTTTTTCACTCATAGGATAGTTAAGCTCTGGAACGCATTGCCAGAGGATGTGGTGAGAGGGGTTAAAATAGCTGGTTTAAAAAAAGGTTTGTACAAGTTCCTAGAGGAAAAGTCCATTTTTTACTTTTGAGAGAGACATGGGGGAAGCGATTGCTTGCCCTGGATCAGTAACATGGAATGTTGCTACTATTTGGGTTTTGCCAGGTATTTGTGACCTGAATTAGCCGCCGTGAAAACAAATTACTGGGCTAGATGGTCTGACCCAGTAAGGCTATTTTAATTTTTTTATGTTCTTACAATTATTGTGTTACAAATTTGTTAGTGCCTCTAATCTCTGTCATCTGTCTAATCAGTCCAGAAAGGTGGATGGCAGTATACTCACATGGCTATTCTCTACCCCTTCATACATAGAATTTCTATCCATAAAGATTCCACAGTGCATTGTTTTTCTGCATATCTTTTATCTTGTTTTACTCAATGCTGTCTTTGACACATAAAAGGCAGTTCTGTACTGGGATGCATACAATTACGAGTTTGTTATACATGTAAATAAATACCATCACTGACGTGCACATACAAAAAATAGCTTACATAATACTGTAAGTTACTTGCATCCCTGCTGCATTTTGGTGTCTGAAGTTATGCCAACTTTATGGCATCACATCTTAAGCATTACAATACCGGGTGCTGTTAGCATTGAAGCACCTAAATAATTGCCCCATTAGCACCACCCCTTTATCAATTTGATCTACCTTATCACTGTAATATAATTTGTACTTTATTATTAGTATCCCATTGGCTGTCCTCCTTCCAACAGGTCTCCAAGAAGCACAGTTACTTACCGTAACAGGTGTTATCCAGGGACAGCAGGCAGATATTCTTAACGCATGGGTGACGTCACCGACGGAGCCCCGGTAAGGACCTTTTTAACTAGAAAGTTCTAGTTGGCCGCACCGCGCATGCGCGAGTGCCTTCCCGCCCGACGGAGGAGAGCGTGGTCCCCAGTTAAGATAAGCCAGCTAAGAAGCCAACCCGGGGAGGAGGGTGGGACGTAAGAATATCTGCCTGCGGTCCCTGGATAACACCTGTTATGGTAAGTAACTGTGCTTTATCCCAGGACAAGCAGGCAGCATATTCTTAACGCATGGGTGACCTCCAAGCTAACAGAGAGGGAGGAGGGATGGTTGGCCATTAGGAAAATAAATTTTGTAACACTGATTGGCCGAAGTGTCCATCCCGTCTGGAGAAGGCATCCAGACAGTAGTGAGTAGTGAACGTGTGAACTGAGGACCAAGTGGCAGCCTTGCAGATTTCCTCGATGGGCGTGGAACGGAGGAAAGCCACAGAAGCAGCCATAGCTCTGACCCTGTGGGCCGTGACAGCACCTTCCAGTGAGAGACTGGCCCGAGCATAACAGAACGCAATACAGGCAGCAAGCCAGTTGGAAAGCGTCCGTTTAGAGACAGGACGACCTAGACGGTTAGGATCGAAGGTCAGAAAGAGCTGAGGGGATGAGCGGTGAGTCCTGGTACGGTCAAGGTAGTATGCAAGGGCATGCTTACAATCCAGCGTGTGCAACGCCTGTTCCCCAGGATGAGAATGGGGTTTAGGGAAAAAGACAGGCAACACAATGGACTGGTTGAGGTGAAAAGCCGAGACCACCTTGGGAAGGAATTTAGGATGGGTACGCAGAACCACCTTGTCATGGTGAAAAACAGTGAACGGTGGATCGGCGACCAGTGCATGCATCTCACTAACCCTCCTGGCAGAGGTGATGGCAATGAGGAAAAGCACCTTCCATGTGAGAAGTTTGAGCGAAGTTGTGGCAAGAGGCTCAAAAGGGGGTTTCATGAGGGCTGATAAAACCACATTCAGGTCCCAGACGACAGGAGGAGGCTTCAGAGGTGGTTTGACATTGAAGAGGCCTCTCATGAACCGGGAAACCAGAGGATGAGCCGTGAGAGGTTTTCCGAGGATAGGCTCATGAAACGCAGTGATGGCACTGAGGTGGACTCTGATTGAGGTAGACTTGAGGCCAGCGTCGGACAGAGAGAGCAAATAGTCCAGTACAGTTTCCACCGCTAATGAGGTGGGATCGTGATGATGCAGTAGACACCAAGAGGAGAACCTGGTCCACTTCTGATGGTAACATTGGAGGGTGGCCGGTTTCCTGGAGGCATCCAAAATGTGACGGACAGGCTGAGACAGAGTCTCTGGAGAGGTCAGCCCAAGAGAAACCAAGCTGTCAGGTGGAGCGAAGACAGATTGGGATGCAGTAGAGACTGACGTTGCTGCGTAAGTAGAGTAGGAAACACAGGAAGAGGAATGGGCTCCCTGGAGCTGAGCTGAAGCAGGAGGGAGAACCAGGGTTGGCGAGGCCCCCGAGGAGCGATGAGAATCATGGTGGCCCTGTCCCTGCGGAGTTTGGATAACGTCCGCAACATCAGAGGTAGTGGAGGAAAGGCATAGAGGAACCGATCCGTCCAGTCGAGCAGGAATGCATCTGGGGTCAGACGATGAGGAGAGAAGAGTCTGGAACAGAACTGGGGTAGCTGATGGTTGTGAGGCGCTGCAAAGAGGTCCACCTGTGGAATCCACGAGCAAAGATGGAGTGGAGTGTTGAAGGGTCCAGAGTCCACTCGTGAGGTTGAAGGATGCGGCTGAGATTGTCGGCCAGGGAGTTCTGTTCGCCCTGGATATAGACAGCCTTGAGGAAGAGATTGCGGGCCGTGGCCCAGGTCCAGATGCTGAGAGCCTCCTGACAAAGGAGGCGAGATCCGGTGCCGCCTTGCTTGTTTATGTAGTACATGGCGACTTGATTGTCTGTGCACAGGAGAAGGACCTGAGAGCAGAGAAGGTGCTGGAAGGCCTTGAGAGCATAGAACATTGCTCTGAGTTCCAGGAAATTGATGTGATGTTGACGCTCCTGAGGGGTCCAGAGTCCCTGGGTGCGTAGATCTCCCAGGTGAGCTCCCCACGCATAGGGGGAGGCATCCGTGGTTATGATCATGGAGTGAGGGGGTAGATGAAAGAGTAGACCCCTGGAAAGATTTGAGGAGTTCAACCACCATTGAAGAGATTGCTGAAGAGACGATGTCACAGAGATAAGTACATAAGTAGTCGCCTCCGCCGGGGCAGACCAGAGGTCCATCCTGCCCAGCGGTCCGCTCACGCGGCGGCCCATCAGGCATATTGCCTGAGCAGCAGTCCCTGACTAATTTTATGCCTACCTCTACACTTATCTCTAAACCTTCCACTGCTCTTATCTGTACCCCTCAATCCCTTTGTCCTCCAGGAACCTATCCAGGTCTTCCTTGAATCCCTGTACTGTGCTATTTCCTATCACGGCTTCAGGAAGGGTGTTCCATGTGTCCACCACCCTCTGTGTGAAAAAGAATTTCCTTGCGTTTGTTCTAAACCTGTCCCCCTTCAATTTCATCGAGTGACCCCTTGTTCTTGTGGTTTCTTTCAAATTGAAAAATCTGTCCATGTCAACCTTTTAGATGCCCCTCAGGATCTTGAAGGTCTCTATCATATCTCCTCTGAGTCTCCGCTTTTCCAGGGAGAACAGCCCCAGCTTCTTCAGTCTGTCAGTGTATGTAAGGTTTTCCATACCCTTAATCAGTTTAGTTGCTCTTCTCTGGACTCCCTCAAGCATTGCCATGTCCTTTTTGAGGTACGGTGACCAGTACTGTACACAGTATTCCAGATGCAGGCGCACCATAGCCCGGTACAGTGGCAGGATGACTTCCTTCGTTCTGGTCGAGATACCCTTCTTAATGATACCTAACATTTGGTTTGCTTTCCTCGAGGCTGTGGCGCACTGTGCCGATGCCTTCAATGTCGTGTCTACCATCACTCCCAGGTCTCTTTCCAGCTTACTGACCCCTAGCGTTGATCCCCCCATTTTGTAAGTGAACATCGGGTTCCTTCTCCCTATATGCATGACCTTGCATTTCCCCACGTTGAAGCTCATTTGCCACTTTTTCGCCCATTCTTCCAGTGTCGTAAGATCCCTTTGGAGATCCTCGCAATCTACCGTGGTTTCAACCTTGCTGAATAGTTTGGTGTCATCTGCGAATTTAA
The DNA here is from genome assembly GCF_902459505.1 of Geotrypetes seraphini. Lineage (NCBI taxonomy): Eukaryota > Metazoa > Chordata > Amphibia > Gymnophiona > Dermophiidae > Geotrypetes > Geotrypetes seraphini. The sequence continues at coordinate 102,244,373 of NC_047088.1, read as the reverse complement.
TGACCTCACATTTTGTTCCCGCCTCCAGGTCGTCGATGAATATGTTAAACAGGAGCGGTCCCAGCACTGACCCTTGAGGAACCCCGCTCGTGACCCCTTGCCAGTCTGAGTAGTGGCCCTTTACACCAATCCTCTGCTTCCTGTCTGACAGCCAGTTTTTGATCCATCGGTGGACCTCCCCTCGCACCCCGTGATTCCATAGTTTCCTGAGCAACCGCTCATGTGGTACCTTATCGAAGGCTTTCTGGAAGTCTAGGTAAATTATGTCTATGGGTTCACCTTTGTCCACCTGGCTATTTACCCCCTCAAAGAAGTACAACAAGTTTGTGAGGCACGACCTACCCTTGCAGAACCCATGCTGGCTCGACCTTAGCTGTCCATTTTTTTCGATATGATCACAGATGCCGTCCTTAATCAGCGCCTCCATCATCTTTCCCGGGACCGATGTGAGGCTCACCAGCCTATAGTTTCCCGGGTCGCCCCTTGAACCCTTCTTGAAGATGGGCGTGACATTAGCTATTTTCCAGTCCTCCGGGATGAGAAAGAAGATCCGTGGACTGTGACCATTGGTTGGCAAGAGTCCATTGAGGTGTCCTGAGGTGGAGTCGCGCCAGAGGAAGCACAAGGACCGTCGAGGCCATGTGGCCCAGGAGGACCATCATCTGTCGGGCAGGAATGGAGTGATGAAGGAGCACCTGACGACAGAGGTGGAGCAGGGTCCGTTGACGGTCGGAGGGGAGAAACGCCCTCATTAGTGTGGTGTCGAGAACTGCTCCAATGAACTGAAGTCGCTGTGTGGGAAGCAGATGCGACTTGGGATAGTTGATCTCGAACCCCAGGAGATGGAGGAAAGAGATGGTGTGATGAGTGGCTTGTAGCACAAGTGGAGACGTAGGTGCTTTCACCAACCAATCGTCCAAGTAGGGGAACACCTGGAGGTTGTGAGACCTGAGGAAGGCCGCCACCACAATAAGGCACTTGGTGAACACCCTGGGCGATGAAGCGAGGCCAAAAGGTAGCACTTTGTACTGATAGTGATGGTGCTGTATCTGAAAACGGAGGTAGCGACGTGAAGTCGGATTGATTGGGATGTGAGTGTAGGCCTCTTTGAGGTCCAGGGAACATAGCCAGTCGTGTTGAGAGAGAAGAGGGTAAAACGTGGCAAGGGAGAGCATTCTGAACTTCTCCTTGACCAGACACTTGTTGAGGTCCCTGAGATCGAGGATGGGACGAAGGTCTCCTGTCTTCTTGGGAACCAGGAAGTAGCGGGAGTAGAATCCCTGACCCCTTTGGTCCGGAGGCACCTCTTCGATGGCATTGAGAAGAAGGAGGGAGTGGACCTCCCTCAGGAGGAGGGGGGTTTGGGAGGAATGAGAAGCAGACTCTATGGGTGGATTGTCTGGTGGAAGAGTCTGGAAGTTGAGAGAGTAGCCGTGGCGAATGATGTTGAGGACCCATTGGTCTGATGTGATGACCTCCCAACGGCTGAGGAAGATTTGGAGGCGACCTCCGATAGGCTGAGGAAGAGGCAATGATGGTGGGAGACTGGCTATGCCCTGGAGGAAAAAGTCAAAAGGGCTGAGATGGTTTTGACGGAGGGAGAGGCTTGGCAGGTTGGTGAGACTGTGAGCGAGCCTGAGATTGATGCTGTCGGCGAGGCTGCTGTTGAGTCGGGTTGAGAGGTCTGGCCGAGAACCTGCGCTGGTATGAAGACTGCCGTCTGTAGGTGCGAGCAGGTGGAGTCTTCTTTTTAGGTTTAATCAGAGTGTCCCACCTGGTCTCATGTGCTGAGAGTTTCTGGGTTGTTGAGTCCAGGGACTCTCCGAAGAGTTCATCACCCAGACAAGGTGCGTTAGCCAGGCGGTCCTGGTGGTTAATGTCCAGGTCAGAGACTCTCAGCCATGCCAAACGTCGCATGGCCACCGCCATGGCAGATGCACGAGAGGTCAGCTCAAATGAGTCGTAGATGGAGCGAACCATGAATTTCCTGAGTTGGAGGAGGCTGGAAATATGTTGCTGGAAAAGAGGGACCTTACGTTCAGGAAGGTATTTCTGTAAGGAGGAGAGCTGTTGCATCAGATGCTTCATATAGAAGGAGAAGTGGAAGGTGTAGTTGTTGGCTCTATTGGCTAGCATGGCATTTTGGAAAAGGCGCTTACCAAATTTATCCATGGTTTTTCCCTCTCTGCCAGGAGGGGTGGAGCATATACACTGGAACCCTGAGACTTTTTCAAAGTAGATTCCACCAGGAGGGATTCGTGGGGCAATTGAGGTTTGTCAAACCCTGGGATTGGAATAACCCGGTACAAGCTATCCAATTTGCGAGGGGCCCCGGGAACAGTGAGGGGAGTCTCCCAGTTTTTATACAAAGTTTCCCGTAAGATGTCGTGGACGGGCAACTTTAGAAATTCCTTGGGAGGTTGCTCAAAGTCTAGGGCATCGAGGAAAGCCTGAGACTTTTTAGAGTTGGACTCTAAGGGGATGGAAAGAGCTGCTGCCATCTCCCTAAGGAATTTAGAAAAAGAGGATTGTTCTGGTTTTGAGGCGGTATCGGTCATGGAGGGTCTTCGTCGGTTGACGAAGCGTCCTCTTCGGTACCGTGCGGGGAGTCTTCCCACAAGTCTGGGTCTCTAACGTCAGGGTGTGCACGTTTGGACATCGGTGTGGAAGGCTCGGCATGGCGGGTCTTTGAGAGAGATTTGCCTGAGCGCACCGAGGCGGTACCGGGAGAGGAAGACCGATGTCGTTCCTGGGACCGGGAAGGGTCGGCAGCAGTACGGGTATGCACTGTAGGTGTTTCAGCCAAGAGCACCGGCATGGAGGTATTAATCGGTACCGAGGGGGTCGACACCGATGGGACAGTGCGAGGCTCGGACCGGTCCCGTACCGGAAGGTGCGGTGCCAGCAACGCCGGCAACAGTTGTTGGAGTTGTTGCTGGAGCTGCTCCTGTAATTGGTTTTGGAGTATGGCCGCGATGCGGTCATCCAGGGGGGGCACCGGTACCGCTTTTTTCTTCTTCGGTACCATAGGTGCCGCTCTACGCGCCGGCGATGAGGAGGCCGATGATGAGGCACTCACCGATATTGGAGCGGAGCGTTTGCGGGGTCGGTGCGGTGCTGGGAGGGCCGGTGTCGCAACCGTGGCAGGAGGGCGCTCAAGGGAAGTGGAAGGCTTCTTAGCCGGCTTACCTGGGCCCAACGACCCCAAAGAAGGGTCAGGTGGTGTCGACGTCGTGGGTGCCGACTTCTGTGGTGCCGTCGACGTCGCAGCAGGTTCCATGGCAGATCCGGTACTGAATAAAAGATTTTGCTGGATCTGCCTGTTTTTTAATGTGCGCTTTTTAAGCGTAGCACAGCGGGTGCAAGAGTCAGCCCGATGCTCTGGACCCAGGCACTGCAGGCACCAATTGTGCGGGTTGGTGAGAGAGATCGGGCGTGCACACCGCTGGCACTTCTTAAAGCCCAGTTGAGGGGGCATGAAGGGAAACACGGCCTCCGCAAAATTGAATCCGGAGGCCTGTATGGTGGCAACAGGCCCCGCCGGGGCCGGCCTGAAAAAATAAAGAAAACTGGACGAGTTTTTTTTTTTTTGTAAGTAAAAATAGGGAATCCGAAAGGAAAAATTAGAAGAAAAACGAAAAATTATGCGAGCGGGAAGGCAGAAACTAGCTTTTCAACGGCCGTTGAAAGCACATGCGTCTTCTTTGCTCCGCGGAAACGAAGAAACTGGGGACCACGCTCTCCTCCGTCGGGCGGGAAGGCACTCGCGCATGCGCGGTGCGGCCAACTAGAACTTTCTAGTTAAAAAGGTCCGTACCGGGGCTCCGTCGGTGACGTCACCCATGCGTTAAGAATATGCTGCCTGCTTTTCCTGGGATAATAGCAGTTACTATAGATCTACTTCACCATTCGATGCTATACATTCTAAATCTCACATCATTCTTTTTAGATATTTTGGGGCTCATAATTGAAAGAGAAAAATGTCTAAAAACCAGCCTAAGTCGGCACTTGGACGAACATTGTCCAAATACGTCCAAGTGCCGATAATAAAAACGGGTTTTTGATGTATTTCTAAATGACCTAGGCCTTCATAGTACCGCTGAACGACCAAAGCTAAATGGGGCATTTCAGGAGGATTGTCGAGGATGGGTGTTTGGCGGGACATGGGCCGGCTTAGACTTAGTCATACAGCACGTATAACCAAAAGTTATACAGCCCAGGATTGACAGAACTTGGACGTTGTGACTTAGACTATTTAAAACATGGTCTGTCACAAAAAACTACCTAAAGTCACCAAATAAGCACTACAAACACATAAAACAGACCCCCCACACACTACCCCAGTGATCACCGACTTCCCCCAACCCCATAAAAATCATAACTTTAAAATTCAGCCTCCAGACCATCATCATCTGGCAGCCTGGCATAGGAAAGCCTAGTCGTCCTGCACAGAGGCGGCTTAAGCCGTCTTAGGGGTGGGTTAGGGATTCATGCAGAGGAGGACTCATGCCCATAAGCCCCTATAATCACTGCATTGATACTTAAACATGTGCACTCCCCTATACACCCCCAAACTCTTTTTTACTGGCATATAAGTGGCTCCTGCAGCCATAAGGGCTATTGGGGTGGTGGATAAGTGGGTCTAGAGGATTCTGGAGGTGGTTTGGGGGGCTCACTATGACCTATAAGGAAGCTGTAGTGAGGAGAAGACATGGCACCCCTTTTTGTGAAGTACCCCACTATTTAGGTGCCATGTCTGGTGTTCAGTCTATCACTTTGTAGACCCCTCCCATGTCCAACAGGGCTTGTTCTAGGCGTTTTTGACTTGGACAAAAATGTGGTATAAAGATGGACAATTTAGCGACTTGGAAAATCAGATCGATTTTCGAAAGAAAAAAAATTTTGGATGTATTTTTCAAAAATGTGTCCTAGGCTGTTTTTTTTACTTTGGACGACTTGTGAGTTAGACGAAAACAGACGTTCCTTTTGATTATGCCCCTCTTTGCATTTTCATACAGAAATTTCTAAGTATTTTTTGCATATTATTTATCAATTTTTTAATTACAAGTAACACAAAAAATAATCTTATTGAAGAAAAAGAAAACTCTTTCTTAGACTATTAATAATAGGAGAGTGGATCTAAAAATTATAAGGAGATTATAAGACAAAAATAGGCCTTAAACTGAACAATCCACTGTATATTATTCTATGGTCATTAAACCTTTGATGAAAAAGTCCAACTGTATAGTTTCTTCAGATCTAGAAAGATTTTCAAATACTGAGGCTCAGAGAAAACATATTTTAAACCCAAATATTTAATTATTTAACTACAGAAAGGCTAGTAGATGCGTGGAACAGTCTCCGGGAAGAGGTGGTGGACACAGAGACTGTCTGAATTCAAGAAAGCCTGGGATAGGCATGTGGGATCTCTTCGAGAGAGGAAGAGATAATGGTTACTGCAGATGGGCCAACTGGATGGACCATTTGGCCTTTATCTACCATCATGTTTCTATATTTCTCTATAACTATACATTGACAAGGGTAAGCTAACAGAAAAGAAGTTCCCAAAGCCCAAGTCTCTTCTCTTAGAGCCAAAATAGTTTTCTTCCTATCTTGTGTATTTTTTGTCACATCAGAGTGCATCCATATTTTCTGACCACAAAATAGGAGCTGAACGTTTCTAAAAACAAACAAACAAACAAACAGCTTAAAGACAGCATTTAAAGTACTGTTCACAACAAAGGATACTAGAAGCATCGCTTGATCCATCACATCAGATAATGAATCCTCCAATAATGCTGACAAATCCTGAAGTTCATTATCCCCAATTTGAACTTGAGTTTGAGTTCCTGTCCCTGGTGATGCCCCTGTAGTTTTTGAAGCAACTGGTAAATAATAAACCTTTTTTAATGGGGAGATAGCGGTAGAGGAAAACTTTTCAAAGTATTTTTTTATTTTTTGCTTTTATTAACAATCTGTCTAACAGCTGACAGGGATAATGTAGAATCTTTCAACTCTGTTTAACCTTACCTAAAGGTGCCTGAGCTATTTCTGCCTTTATTGAAACCTTCTAGGATTCTCTACCTTCTCTGTTTTGTTACTATCCTTCAAATATACCTCACTCTGAATCATGCACCATTGAGCCACTGTCTGTTTTCCTTCATGATCTAGTTTAAAAACTACTTTGTTTCACTTGCAGAGATACTCGAGAGAGGGCTTCCCCTCAGCTCCTTGAAAGTTTAGGGCTTGATTCAGAAAATCAGCATCCAGCGCTGTTCTATAAAAGGGCGCTCCGGGATGAGCATTCTCTTCAGAATAGTGTTGGACACCAAGGGCTCCTTTTATCAAGCCGCACTAGCCGCTACCGCCTCCCTTGAGCAGGCGGTAGTTTTTAGGCCAGCGCGGGGGGTTAACACGTGATGAAACATCGCGTGCGTTAACCCTGCTAGGCGGCTTGATAAAAGGAGCCCCAAATTCTGTGCCTACAGGACTTACACCAACTGCAACCAGGTGTAAATCCTAGTGTGCAAGTTGGGCACACATCCATGATATTCTATAATACTGAGCTCAGTTTTCCAGAATGCCATCTTTTTGTCCATGCTCCTCCATGGGAATACCCCCTGTGCAGTTGAGCACAGATATACTTAGGCACTATCCTATAACTGGGTGCGCAAGTGCATTTTTGTGCCAATTTGCTGTTTCAGCCCCATTTTGAGGCCTCACATCCATTAGAAAGTGTTTCCATGCCTAAGTTAAGTGAAAAACACCATTTAAAGGAGGTTATAAACTGATTTTCAAGGCACCTGCTGGTGCCTAAAATACCGGCGCTGGATTTGTGCCTCTGTAGGTGTGATTCATGTCAAAAGGTAGGCACCAGAACTGTAGGCCTTGAAAAGCCTGGCCTACATTTCTGGCGCCTTCCTTTGCCAGAGGCACAATTCTCTAAACAGTGCCACTTTTAAGGCAGCTGCCAACAATGGCGCCATTTAGAGAATCCGGGTCATAGTGATTAAGGCCCTAGTGTAGGATTTTCAGGTAGCAGTTGCCTCAGCAAGAGGAGTGTCGCAACTTATTTAAGATTTCCAGAGAAAGGGTCTCCCTGCACACCATACCCTGCTTTTTATCTAAGGTAATTCCACCATTCTAGCCACTAAACTGTCAACTTTTTCTCAACAGACAGCTGAAGGGGAAGATGAACCACTGCATCACCTAGATCCTAGGGGAGTAATGTAGAGATATTTGACGGTGATTCACTCATTTTCCCCAAGACAGGCTCTCTGTCCTTTTTGGGAGAGCCTCAAAAAGGAGAGATGGCATCCAAGGCATCTATAGCGGATAAGGGAGAGAATAACTATTGACTTTGCATAGCATAGCTAAGTGGTGTTGCAAGGGGTAAGATGCATTCTGCGAAGGTGAAGGTCACCTCATAGTCAGTTGGAAATTTGTAGGGCAGTTGTGTGGAAGACACTTCACACATTTTCTTGCCATAATAGGCTGGATCTATGGACAAAGTAGTAGACACATCTTGGAGAAGCAGTCTGGGAACCACAGGAAACATGCCCCCATTTCACTGGTCTGGCATGAACAGAAAGGTTAGCACAATTATGCCTTTCTTGATAATTGCTATTCTTTGAGTCTTTCCATGCCAGTCAAAGATCCTGCCCAATTATATTAGGACAATGTAAAATTTGGATTTAACTTTCTAGAGAACAGGAGGAAGATGGAGAATAATAACAAATAATAATAATAACTTTATTCTTTTATACTGCCATAACCAAACGTTCTAGGCGGTTTACACTAAAAAGAGCTGGACAATCAGCGAAATACAATAATACAGTAAAAAATACAAATATTTGTAAAATAGAATTTCAATAATAAAACTCACTAAGTAATAAACGTATCGAACAAAGTGGTCTTAATTAATTTCCAAAAACTGCAATAGGGCACTATCTTGATACAATCATTGCCTCGTGTGCGTGAGGATACTTAGAGCTATGCTGGTGGTAGTTGAGTTACCAGTATGGCTACCCAAGCCAGATAGCTCTTAGTTGAAGAAACAAACTAAATGTGTCCAACAACCCATCACCAATTGTGAAAATAAGAAAAACTCATCCAAACTGGATCAGCTGTCACCTGGATCAACAAAAGACATGCCAGACACTCAGGCATTAGGTGACAAATAGGCTACAAGGCTCAGTCTCCTCTATTATGCAACAAGGGCAACAAGCTGTAAAATGACTGAACACTCCCCACATCCTGAAACATAAAAAATGGTCAACTTTGTAAAACTGATTAATTATAGATTATTACCTATCAAAACCATCAACAAAAAGATTCAAAAGCATATGTACCAAGTCTAGAAAGAAAAATTCCCAGATTCAAATGATACAGAACAGGGACTTTTGGATCAATGTAGGATCAGTCTTTGAATTGAGCCCTTCACTGAGACAATACTGGAAGCCTGAGAAATGGAGACAAAGAAAAAGCTTGAGATATCTGAGCTACCAGAAAAGATAATTAGTCCTCATTGTGACAAACCCACAGTGGGTTCTGACTTTGACCCAGGGATTAGGGAAAAGAAAGTATGGTCCCTGGTCAGAAGAGCTGACCAAGTAAATAGGAAGGAGTTAGAGTGGGCTGACTATCCCTCAAATCTTGAAGCAGGAAAGGGAAGGCTGAAGTGTCCTCAGCAGTATGTGCCTACCAGGTTTAAAAGAAGTAGAAAACCTGGTAAGGTTAATGAGGACAGGAAATTGAATCATGTTCCTTTAAGGAAAGCTCAGCCCTGGTTACCCAATAGGGGTAATCAGGCTCACCACTTGGATGAGCTGGAGCCAAGCCTCTTTCCCAGGAGAGAAGGGCGGGGGTTACCTCCATTTAAGATCAGTGCTCTGAGAGCAAAGGGGAGGGAGAACCGGCAAGACAGACAGCAGGAGAACAGACCTGAGGAAAGGTCAGAAGCCAAGCCGGAGGTGGAAGGGAAGAGTCATTCCCCTCACACAGGCAAGTGTCATGATGTAGAAATGACTGAGGACTTGCCAGGCTTGAGCTCAGACCCTGTGCCTATTTCCATAGAAGAATTAATGGATACCTTTTGAGGAAATGCATGCTGGCCCAGAAGGTATGGATACCAGTCTTTAATAAGTGTCTGTAAGCTGTCCTGGGAAGCATTGCCTAGCTAGAATTATGTGTGTTTTGTGGCTTGCACGGAAGGAATGGAGTGCAGCTGATTCTAATTAAGGGCTAGATTCACTAAGCAAACTGATCGTGTACCGATTGGTTTGCGAGCCCTTTGTGACCAGATTTCCCTCCTGCAGTATTCACTAACCTGTATAGCGATCCGATTATGGTGCATGCATGCAAATGAGGGGAACTGCATGCAAAAGTAGTCAGGGACGCGATTCACTAAACTTTTTTTCGATCCTATTGGGCTCGCAAAAAAGCGACTGCTCAGGACCAGTCGCTGAAGCCCTTTGCGACTGCCCTGCCTTCTGCCGCCCTGCTTTCTAACCTGTCAGCCCCTTCTCCTGCAGCCCCGAACAAGCCTGCCTGCCCCGACTCTCCTGCTCTCTGCTGCCCTTTCCCGCAGTGCAAGCCTGTGGTTTTAAAGCGGGGCTGCATGCCGCAGTGCAGTGCCAGCTTTAAACCTGCGGCCTCGCACTGAAGGGAAGGAGGGAAGAGGCTGCCGCCGCCGCATAGGAGCAGGAGAGTCAGGCCCAGAACATGCCTGCCCCGACTGCCTGTGCAAGCCTGTGTTTTTAACCCGAAGCGGGTTAAACCCATGGGCTCGCAAAAGTTTAAAGTTAAAAAAAAAAAAAAGGCGCGGCTCAGACGGGTCTGCGCATGCGCAATCCGTGCAGGCAGATGGGGGAGTTCCTCCGATTGCCCCCATCTGCATATTTTAGGTTAGTGAATTCGTCGGACCTGCCCGAACTGGAAACAGATTGTTCGATTTGGGCAGGTTAGTGAATCTAGCCCAAAGAAACAAGAAGGAGATAAGGATTTCTCCTCAGAAGGAGCTATCAGGAGTTTGCCTTGCTAAGGACTGAAAGCTAATCTCAAGACTCCCTGCTGTGTTATTTGTTTAAAAGTTTGAGATAAAGCCTTAAACAAACACTGGTCTGAGCCTGTCAGAGCTCCCAACTCTGAAGCTGGGGCTTAAGTTTTGGGCCCTTTCCCTGCTTCAAGGGAGAGCTGAACTAATTTCTTTTGCCTGTGAACTTTTTTCCATATTGGAAGGAAGTTATGAAGTAATAACTTTTATAAAACACTCTTACCTGAAAGGACCATACTGGAGCAAGTATTGTTCAGACCAGGAGAACTTTGAAAAAAGTAAAGTTATATAGAAAGATTGCTTTCATCCTTGGTTTTTGTTTGTTTGTTTTTCCTGTTGAACTGCATCAATTACTTATGTTCTCTGAAACACTGATTCTGTTTTGGAAAATCCAATCCTGGCTTGTTTGACAAACCAACAATAAAAATCTGATTTTGTTTAAAGAACTACACTGGCTGTCTTTCCATGTTTCTACAAATGGCATTCTGACTGGGTTAAAACAGTGCATGAGTTTTTCCTACTTGAAGAGTCTTCCCTCTTCCTAAGGAAGCCACGCCAAGGCCTCAGAAAGGACACCACGCAGGCTACATGCAAGTTAGGCAGGACTTGTGGTGTGACATCATATAGAACAAATGGATAACGCAGCTAAGAAAACAAATAGAATGTTAGAAATTATCAGGAAAGGAATGGGAAACAAAGATGAAAATGTTATGCCTTTGTATCATTCTATGGTGCAACTGCACCTCAAATACTGTGTGCAATTCTAGTCACAGCATCTCAAAAAAAGATATACTGTACCAGAATTAGAAAAGGTACAGAGAAGAGCAACAAAAAATGATAAAAGGAATGAGACAACTTTCCTTTGAGGAAAGGCTTCAGCAGCTAGAGCCCTTCAGCCAGGAGAAGAGGTGGCTCAGGGGAAATATGATGGAGGTCTATAAAATACTGAGTGAAGTGGAACAATGTGAATTGATTGTTTACTCTTTCCAAAAATACTAGGACTAGAGGGCATGCAATGAAACTACTAAGTAGATTTAAAACAAATGAGAAAATATTTCTTCACTCGATGTGTAATTAAACTTTGAAATTAATACCAGAGAATGTACTAAAAGCAGTTAGCTTAGCAGGGTTTAAAACAGGTTTGGATATTTTTCCTTAAAAAAGTCACTAGGAAGACAGACTTGGGAAAATCCTACTGCTTATTCCTAGGATAAGCAGCATAAAACTTGATTTACTCTTTGGGATCTTGCCAGGTACTTGTGACCTAGGTTGGAAACAGGATACTGAGCTTAATAGACCTTTAGTCTATCCCAGTATGGCCAATTCTAATGTTCTAATGTTATGTTTTAATTCAGGGGCGGGGAATGAGGAGCGCAATCCAGTCGGGTTTTCAGGACTTCCCCAACGAATATGCATGAGATCTATTTGCATGCACTGCCTCCATAATATGCAAATAGATCTCATGCATATTCATTGCAGAAATCCTGAAAATCCAACTGGATTGCAGCCCTTGTTTCCCACCCCTGTTCTAATTATTGTCAATCAAGTTCTTGTTAACACCAATTATTGTTAGCATTTACCAGTTATTGGCTAATTAGTTTACACATGATATGCCCAAATTTAGGCAACCTGGAAGAGAACAGATGGCAACTGGCGAAGCAAACAGCCAATTACCTCAGGCAGAGTAATTAGGGAGTGCTGGCACACTGCTGACAGCATGCTTATAGATGGAGAAATTGGGGGGGGGCGGGGGTGTCAATGGCTGCAAGCACCTGCCAATGCCATTAACGGCTCATTAAAGGCACAACTTTCTTTTAAAAAATTCTATACACAAATTATGAGAAAACATCTTTCGGAAACCAGGAAGTAAATGAGTTACAGCAGGGTAATAGCTATTATACTGCTTCCAACTGTGCAACATGGCTGTACTGCTATGTATTTAAAAGTCACAATACAAAATGGAAGGGCTTGCCAGGGCAATTGTATACCATATGGGAAATCAGTCTCCAAAGTTCACGCAATAGATAAATCTTTAAATAGTGTAAGGAGAGCCCTCAGTGTGGGGTTGTAAGCTCTGAAGAACTGCTCAACTGAGCTATTCTAACGCTCTTAAACCAGCAGAGCCCACCATCATTGGGCCACTCCAAGTGTGCAATTAGTGCTGTAAATTAATTCAGTGAGAAACATTTGTATCAAAAATAGCACCAAGAAAATATAATATCATATGGCATACAAGACCCCACTAAAGCCAAACCCGCAGACCCACAGGCAGTCAGATTGCAAAAACAGTTCAAGTACTTAGCTGGATTTAAAGCCCCGGCTCCTCCCCATCTTTTGCCTTGCTAACCCGCTCATGCCCAGACTCCTTGGCGCTACTACTTTTCTTGTCCAGTTCCTGATGAAGGAGCTGTCTGCCCTGAAACCCAACTTGGTAGGATCGTGGTTTGACATAGAAACTGAATATTTGAATCATCTGTGAATATTTAAATCCATTTTGGTGTTACCAGCTTTTTAAATCCAGTACTTGAACTGTTTTTGCAATCTGACTGCCTGTGGGACTGCGGTTTTGGTTTTAGTGGGGTCATGGCCATATTTTCTTGGCACTATTTTTGATACGAATGTTTCTCACTGAATTAATTTACAGCATTAATTGCACACTTGGGAGTGGCCCGATGATGGTATGCGGCTGGCCCATGTAGTGGGGCTCTGCCGGTTTAAGAGCGTTGGAACGGTTCAGTTGAGCAGTTCTTCAGAGCTTACAACCACACATTGAGGGCTCTGCTTCACTATTTAAAGATTTATCTATTGCATGAACTTTGGTGACTGTTTTCCCATATGGTATACAATTCCTCTGGCAAGCCCTTCCATTTTGTATTGTGACTTAAGTATCTAGTTTTTCCTCTGGGGCTATGTATGGCATCACAGCTCTGGAGGTCAATAAAGTTTCAGCTAAAAGGAACCATAACATTGTTCTCTGCTTCCAACAAATAGGTGGAGAAACAATGTTATTAAACTGGATATCCTCCTGCTTAACAATCAATGGTACTAGACTAGACAGACAAGAAGTTGGTACCCTCTTTAAAATTACTAGGAGTCACTTTTGATTGCAAATTTACCTATCACCAACATATTAGCACAGTGGTCCAACGTTGCTTTCATCGGCTACGCATGATTAATGCTTTAGCAAAACTGTTAGAGCCTGCGTCCTTGAATATTTTAATCCATTCACTTGTTATCTCTTGCTTAGATTACTGCAATGCCCTTCTTAAGGACATCGCAAAAAAGGCTTCAAATGGTTCAAAATACTGCAGTAAAAATTTTATTTAATGCAAAGAAATATGATCATGTTATGCCTCTTTTACATAAAGCTCATTGGTTACCTATAAAGCATAGGATCACTTACAAAATTCTACTACTAACCTTTAAAATGAAAATAAATAGCCAGCCAGAATTCATTAATAATTTGCTTATCCCCTATAATCAAACTAGGACCCTACGATCTACTGCTCATAATCTCCTTACTGTTCCCTCATTGAAACATATCAGTTCAATGAGGACCACAATTTTTTCCGTTAATGCTCCTTTTCTCTGGAACTAACTACTTATGGGAAAATACTACACTTATCAATTTCAAGGTAAAGCTAAAGACATTCCTTTTCCGCAATGCCTTTGTCACTTAAACTGTCCTTTTAAGGACGACTTAGATTTAAGATATATTTCTACATTCAGTTCCCCAACCTTTTGTTCTTCCCCTTCTCTTCTTTTCTTTCTATTAATTGTAGTTCCAGTCCCTTCTTCCCTTTTGTACCTGTTCGTCTTTGTCCTTAAATTGTTTTTCTCTTGGTTTGTTTTTGATTCAATTATATTTTAATTGGTATATTGTTATGGCATTTTTGTACACCACCTAGAAGGCTCGAGTGGGCAGTATAATACATTTTAAATAAACTTGAAATTTGCTGCTGTATTACTACCTGCAACACTTTAGTTTAGTTGACAAAGGTCCCAAAAGAGCAGAAACCCTAGTTGTTAATGTCAGGGTAAGAATACACTACTACACTGTCATCCATGGAATTCCATAACGGTCAAAAAACAGTATGGAAACAAATACAGATGATATATTACACCTGATAGAGTGGTTATGCCTTTTCCCAAAGTACTCAACCCTTGTTGAAACTGGTGACAGAAAAGAAGCCAAGAATGTACCACTAATCATGTTTTATCCTAGCCCAGTACAGCAACATCGATCTTGATAGCTAATTTATCACTGCAGTTACTAAATCCAAATCCCAATCCCACTTAGCTATGTAGTTTACTACTAGAGATTTAAGATGGGTAAAGCAAAGCCTAGCAGCTGCAGTACTAAGCACAATATATAACATAGACTGTATGTCCAGTAGAGCTGAATGAAGAGTCTGTCACTAGTTTAAACAAGAGGTGTCAAAGTCCCTCCTCGAGGGCCCCAATCCAGTCGGGTTTTCAGGATTTCCCCAATGAATATGCATGAGATCTATTAGTATACAATGAAAAGCAGTGCATGCAAATAGATCGCATGCAAATTCATTGGGGAAATCCTGAAAACCCGACTAGATTGCGGTCCTCGAGGAGGGACTTTGACACCCCTGCTTTAAACTCAGATTTGGAAAGTGAAGTAAATAAATCCCAAATCCAACAAAATCAAATGTACCTCAATTGCTAGAGACAAAGCAAAATGTTAAGACAAAAATAATGGACATGAATGTCTATATACAGAAGAAAAGATTTCTGTTTTGTCCATTTTACATCTAGTCACAAAATCTGAAGCCCACTGGAAAAAATTATGTAGCGCTGATAGCTAAGAAGTGCCCTAGGAAATATAATTATTTTGAAGCTGAGATTAAAAAAAAAAAAAGCTGTATTAAATTTGCAGACACTTTGAGAAGCCTGAGAAGATAACTTTATATAGGTTGTCTCGATGGAGAAATTGATATTGTAGTTCAACCATTTAAAACCACATAAGTAGTTTATAAAGACTTGGCGAGTGCTGAGCTTTAGGACTCCTGAAGATACAAGCTGAATTGATATCACACACATACAAAAAAACATTTTTAGTAATCAATAAGACAATTTTAGTAATCTATATACTGAAAAAGAACAGCTTCACAAGGGGAATATATGGGGGTTCATTTAAGACACACAACATTCCATAGTATTTTGTGTGTCTAAATGCTTTGAAAATGAGCCCCCATACTGTACATATAGCCATGGTATATAGATGCATATTTATCAATTTTGTTAATGAGCCCCCATACTGTACATATAGCCATGGTATATAGATGCATATTTATCAATTTTGTTACTTATGCATGTTTATGCTGTCATTTGTACCATTTAAATCTGGACTCACAATCTTTTTTAAACTGGCCTTTGGAGAGGGGACTATAGTTAGCTATTTAGATGCCATTGACTCGTATTCAAGTCCTAGCGACTTGATGAATTACAGATCTAAAAAGAGAGCAATTTTGTGCTAGTCCGCTAAGGTCCTCCAGCATCATCCCCATGGTTGTTTTCAACATGTCAAGCCATCTGATTGCAGGTTGCCCTCTTCGCCTGATTCCTTCGATCTTTCCAAACAAAATGTCCTTCTCCAATGATCTTTCTGTTCGGACAGTGACCAAAACAAGACAGTTGTAACTTCATCATTTGGGCTTCGAGTGGCAGCCAGTTTGATCTCTTCCAGAATTGATTTGTTAGTTGTTCTGGTGGTCCATGGCATGCATAAAATTCTTCTCCAGCACCAAAGCTCAAATGAGTCAATTTTCTTTCTGTCTTGTTTCTGTAGTGTCCAGCTTTTGGATCCATAATTGACCACTGAGAAAATGAGTGCATGGCCAATCTTACATTGGTGAGACTGGACGCACTATAGAGGAAAGGCTGAAAGAGCACAAGAGACACCATAAACTATGAAACACAGAGAAAGTAGCTGTAGCCCTTTATGGCAGGGAAACTGGTCATACAATTAGATTTGAAAGCACAAAAGTCCTGGAGAAAGACCACCGCTGGTGGCCAAGAAGAATCAAAGAGGCAATAGAAATTGCAAGACACCCCAATAATGTCAATGCAGATAAAGGGCTCTCCATAAACAAAGCATGGCAACCTCTCATTCAAAAGAAACTTACACTTCTCCCTCTGTATTCACGGGGGATAGCGGCAGAGCCGGACCGCGAATTGAGAAAAACCGCGAATAACTTCTTGTCCGGCTCTGACCCACCCCCGCCTCCCTCCCGCATCCCGGCCTTACCTGGTGGTCTAGCAGGCTTTCGGGGCAGGAGCGATCTTCCTATGCTCCTGCCCCGTGCAGATTGGCAATAGGAAATGACTGCCTTGTGTTCCCGTAATTTAAGCCCGCTAGACCACCAGGTAAGGCCGGGATGCCGGGAGGAAGGCTGGAGAGAGGCGGGAACATGGCAAACTATGGGGGGGTGTCCCCCCTCCCCCCCCAAAAAAAATTGCAAATATGTGAAATCGCGAGTGTCAAAACCGCAAATGGGGAGGGTGAAGTGTAGTACAAAAAGGACTGGGTCTGAGGACAAACGCCTTCTTCCTTCATGTCAAAAGTCCCAGCCACTTTTCTGACAGAATTTAAAAGTGGGACCTCAGACCTTCGCTCCAGACATTAAAAACTGGGTCCCAAATGCTCCCACCAATACTCAACATTCAAGCTTGGATTTCCAACAAACTTTCCCACCAAAATTCAAATTCAAACTTGGACCTCCAATGAACTTTCCTGCCAAAATTCAAGTTCATGACCAACAGCCTTCCCTGTTCTCAATCAGGTCAGCCCAACAAACTTTCCCACCAAAAATTCAAATTTCTTGACCCACTGACTGCCCTGTTCTCAATCAGGTTCGCGAACCCACCATATATAAAGACACACTGCAGACCTCACAGCAAAGCCACAGCATGATGGCTGAAACATTGGTTCTTTCTACACAGACGTGGCAAGACCCGGAAAGCTGCTACAATCAAGTCTGATCTTCGTTTGGAGTGTTATTTCCTTGCCTTTAAATACTTTAAGAGCCTTCATTGAAGAGTGACCCAGTGCTATTCTGCAAAGTATTTCTTCCCTGCTAGTTGGTTCTTTGTTTACAAAAGAGCCCAGGAGATTGAAATCCTTTACAACTTCTATACTATTGCCTTCAAGCTCAAAATCTTCATTATTTTCCATGTTCATGACCTTCATCTTGTTTATATTCAGTTCTAATCCCATGTTATGATTTTCTGCTTTGACTTTTCTCAATAGATACAGCATGTCTTTTTTGCTGCTGGTGATGAGTGTTGTATCATCTGCATAGCACAGGTTGTTTATATTTTAGCCACCAACTTTGAAACCAACACTCTCTTCTTCCAAATTTGCTTTTCTGAAAATGGTGTGGCTGTAAAGGTTGAACAGGTGACAAGATGCATCCTTGCCTGATGCCACATTTTATTGGAAACCAATCATTGTTGCCAAATTCTATTATCACTGCAGCTTCTTGATTTTCACAGAGGCTCTTTATCGGCTGAGTTATGTGTTTGGGTATTCCCTTTTGTGCAAGAGTTCTCCTTAGTTTATCATGATCCATAGTCAAAAGCTTTGCTGTAGTCAAAGTGAAAGTACAGAGGTTTTTGGTATTCTTTGCTCTTCTCCAATATCCTAACATTTGCAATAATGCCTCTTGTTCCTCGACCTTTTCTGCTGTTCAACATATGATTGTAGTCTTCGTTGTATTTTCAGCAATATTTTGCTGGCGTTAATACAATTAATACAATTGTTCTTTAGTTGTTATAGTCTTTGTCATCACTTTTCTTCGGTATAGGTATGTTTTTTCCTTCTAAATCTGTTGACAGTCGAGTGAGGGTCATGATAGTACCTTCTGAGCCTTTGATTAATTAAACTGGAATACTACCGATACCAGGTGACTTGTTTTTCGATAAAGCTTTAATTGCTGCTATGATTTCTTCCTTTAAAATATCTGGTTCTTCCATGTCAGTTTTCTGTTCAATTTCCCCAATATTATCCACATTGTCTTTTTTGTACAGATTTTCTGTATATTCTTTCCATCTGTTTTTAATGCTTTCTGGATTATTCAATATCAATATAATTCCATTGGAATCTTTAAGCATCCCCAATCGAGCCTGGAATTTCTGCTGCAATCTCTTAACCTCCTGAGACACTAAATTGGTTTTTCCATTTACATGTTCCAATTCAATTTTCTGACAAATATCCTTTAGACATCATTCTTTGTCTTGCTGAACTTGACGTTCAAACACTCAGTTCATTTGTGATACTTTTTCTCTATCACTGGGAAGTTATGCTTGTCTATTTTGCCCTGCTACTGTTCTGGTTTTTTCTGAGATCCAAGGTGATTTCTTGGCTCGCTCTCTTCTGGAGTATGTTTTTGTTTTTAGCTTCATCACTAATTATGGGTTTTTAGCTTCATCAGTAATTACGGTTTTGATGTCATTCCATAACTCTTCAGGCTCTCTGTCTCCTGTATCAAGACAGGAAAATCTGTTATCTAGTTTTATCCAATAATCTGATGGAATGTTTTCAATGTCATATTTTGCAAGGTCTCTAATGATCTTCTTGTGAAGCTTTACTTTGATCCTGCATATGCTCGTGGTTGCTTCAATAATCAGCTCTTGGTTTAGTCCTTGCAGTCAAAACTGCAGATTTCTATCTCTGTCCTATGCAGATGTAGTCAATTTGATATTGATACATGCCATTTGGAGAGGTCCACGTGTACTGGTGAAGTTTGTGGTGTTGAAAATGCATATTCATGATTAAAAATTGGTTCATTTTGCAAAACTACTAAGTTATCATCAGCTTCATTTCTTTCTCTTATGCCGTGCTTTCCAACCACTGCATCTTCAGGTATACTTCCTATTTTGCATTGAAATCCCCCCTAATGATAGAAGATCTTGTTTTGGTGTTTGATCTATTTTGAAGTTGTTCGTAGAACATCGCTATATTCTCTTCTTCCATGTCTGTTGTTGGAGCATATACTTGGATCAAGGTGACACTGATTGGCTTTCCCTGTATACGGATTGACATGACTATCACTAACATTGTACTTTAGATTTTGAAAGCTTATTGTTGAGGATGAATGCCATGCCATTTTTCCTGTGTGTTTCATGACCAGAGTAGCAGATCCAATACTTGTTTAATTGAAGATGGCCCCATCCTGTTCATTTCAGTTCATTGATCGCTATCAAATCAATTTTGATTTTTTTCCCCCAATTTTCCTTGGTTCATGCTTCGTATGTTCCATTTCCTATGTTGAAAATATCTTTACAGCTTCTGATCTCCCTTTTTTGTCTAGCAACATCAGCATCAGGATGTCCTGGCGGCTTTGATTGGTCAGCTTCACAAACACTGGGCAAATTCTGAGTGCTAATCAGCTCTTCCCTAGTAGCATGGTGAGTGCCATCTGACCTAGGGAACCATCTTCCAGCACTATACGTCAATTGTTTATGTCTCATAATCAAGTTTTCTTGGCAGAATACAGAAGTAGATTGCCGGGCCTTTCTTCTGCACAGTATAAATTTGATGTTGTCATTGTTGATGCATCAAACGCAATACTCCGCCTCCAACATTGCCAATCTACTACTGTCGAGATGGGTGGTACATCGTTAGTCTGGCATCTCCACTGAAACCTGTCCGTCTTGGGAGACCCTGCTGGTAGTAAAACTATCGACGGCATAGCTTTCAGCTTCTCAGATGCACACAAGCCCCAGTGGCACGACAAGCCCATGTACCATGACTGGAGAGAGGAAACTATACTTTCTCCAATTTCCTTATGTGATGATCCTATCTCTTTACCCTTACACAATCCCCTATTCTCCTGTTTTAAACCAATGTTATTTTGATTACTGTTTTGTACTATACTCTATAGCAGTGTTCTTCAACCTTTTTACACCTATGGACCGGCAGAAATAAAAGAATTATTTTGTGGACCGGCAAACTACTAAGACTGAAATTTAAAAAAACATTTTCACCCCGTCTCCGCGAGTTCGGTCCCCGCAAACCATCTGATCCCATCCGCACAAGCCTCAGTTATGATTTTATATTGAACATATTTTATTAAAGTATAAAAAGAAACAATATTCTGTACAATTGTCATTTTATAAATACAAATATACAGAGCAAGGACCAACAAAACCCCTGTTTCCCCTCCCCTCCCCATATATCCCCTCCACTATCAAGAAAACTGAACAAGCCAAATTATTACAGAATGCTACACAGAAATATCATGCTAACAGAATACTGCAGTCACACATGACAGGAATAGTGTTAGGGGAGTGCTGGAAGCTAAAGCACTGCCTGGGCTTTGCAGTCCCCAGTTATGTCTCTAGCAGGATATATAGTTCAAATCTGATATATTCTAATGACAAAATAGAAATAAAATTATTTTTTTCTACCTTTATTATCTGCCCATTTTGTTCTGCTTTCTTCTGTCTTTTCTTAAATTTCTTTTCAAGGTCTTCAAGCTATCTGCCACTTCTGTCCCTTCCTGTCTTCTACCTATTATTCCAATATCCAGAGCCTCCTTTTTCTTCTTACTGCATCCACCCTGTGTCCAGCATGTCCCACGTACTCCGTCAAGTCCTATTCAGTCAAGTCTGCTTTTTTCCTTCACCCTACAACCTCCATGTCCAGCATCTTCCTGTGTTCTTTTTTTCTTCCCGTTGCTGAGCCATCCAGCCAACCCACCATCTTTCCCCATCCCAATGCCTCCCCCTCTTTTCCCCTTTTCTACCTTCCATCACCCTACTCCCTCCATTCCTTATTCAGCATCTTCTCCTTGTCTCCCTATTCCCCCTTCACCATGTCCAGCATATCTCCTCTGTCTCCCTACTCCCTCTACCCATGTCCAATATCTGACTTCTGTCTTCATACTCCATCCTCATGTTCAGCATTTTCCATGTCTCTCTGCCCCCTGCAAGATCCAGCATCTATCTTTGTGTCCCTATTCTTCCAATTCCCACCTAGTTCCAATAACTATCCTCCCCCAAGGGGATCCACCATCTCCCTTCTGTCACACCAATCCCCCCTCCTGGGTCTACCATCCCCTTCCAACAACACCTATATCACATTTTTCCCTCTCCTCATAATCCAGCATCTCTTATTTCCTCCCTTGGCTGCAGGCCCCGATCCACTCTTCCAGCACTCGATTACTATTAGCCCTGCCTTCGACCCCGGTCCTGCTAAACTTGGCAGCAAAAAAAAAGACAAAACCTACCCTACCTTCAATTAGACGGCTAGAATGAAGACAGAAGCCGCGGGACCTTTCCTCTTGCCTGAATTGCTATTCGCTACAAGCTCTGCCGGTCTCAATCCTGCCCCTCAAAAACAGGAAGTCACTTCAGAAGGGGGCGGGATCAAGATCGGCAGAGCCTATAGCGATGCAGGCAAGAGCAAAAGTCCCGCGGCTTCTGTCTTTCTTTTTGCCGGCCATTTGTAGCAGTACCACAGCTGATCTTAACGCCGGCCCTGGAAGGGAAAGGGGAACAGATGCCCGACAGGAAATTTAATTTGTAGATCTCACCGGCCCTGCGCGGACCGGCAGAAATTTTCTGCGGACCAGCATCGGTTCGCGGACCGGCGGTTGAAGAACTGTGCTCTATAGGGTTCATTTTCAAAAAAAATAGTTGTCCCAAAGATGGCATAAACTGGCACTTGGACGTCTTACTAGTCAAAACGTCCAAGTGAGTATTTTCAAAGCTGACTTTCTGGTTGTTTTGTCTCCAGTGTGTCTAAATCTTAAGGAGGCAAATTAGGGGTGTGTTTTGGGCAGGATTAGGGTAAACTTAGCACTTGGATGTTTTACCATTTTACAAAATGTCTAGTGCATAATTTGGATGTTTTGGGCTAGACCTGTTTTTAAAATGCATAAAGGGCTAAAAAGGTAACCAAACTGACCAAATGATCACTGGAGGGATGAAAATATGGCCCACACACACTGCCCCAGTAGTCACTGATCCCCTCTCATCCCAAAATATCTGCATAAAACTGTACATATCTGTCTTTATGACTATTGGCCAGTCCTAATAGAGAAGGGGACCCAAGCCCATATGTCACCCTAACTAGTACACTTGTGGTGGAAAATGTGAGCTCACCAAAACCCACTGTACTGCCTTATAAGGGCTACTGGGGTGGTAGATAGGTGGGTACATTAGGTTTGGGGGGAGTTTTGGCAGGCTGACCATATAATGTATGGGAGTTATAGTGAGATGTGTACCTGGCACCTTTAATGTGAAGTTAACAGCAGTGCCTCACTGCTCTGCTGGCAAGTCTGTGTGACTAGTCCATTAAAAAGGATAGCCCTTCCTACATGCAAATGGCTTATTTTGGATGTTTTTAATTTGAACTTTTTTTTTATAATGGCAAAATAATTAGACGTCTAGCTGGACAAAACATCTAGCTGGGCCATTAAAAAAAAAAAGATATCTTGAAAGGTTCAAAAATGGATATTTTCTTTACCAAATGTTTGGATGTTTTTCTCAAAACATCTATGTATATATTTAATTTTATTATTATACATAGATTATAAACCATTTTGTTATATTATTGATTCAAAAGGTAGTACAAAAACATTAAAAATAATTAACTACACATATGCAGTGGATTTTGTAAATCAGCGTACCAAAGAAATTGTAATTAAGAAATCTAAAAGTTTTCTGAGTCATGGATTTTCTCATCAAAGTGGTGCACAAATCACTACCATCTAGTAGTCCTCCAAGCCCCATTTATGAAAAACATACCTCCCCCCTTTTATGAAGCTGCATTAGCAATTTTATTGCTAGCCAAAGCAGTAAAAGCTCCAACGCTTATAGAATTCCTATGAGCATTGGAACTTTTACCGCTGCAGCCAGTGATATAAAATGCTAACACGGCTTCATAAAAGGAGGGGATAATTTGTTGAGATCATGCATAACTTGAAACAGGTGAAAATGGTGATAGAAAATGTTTTCAAGGTATATATGTTTTGACACCCTAAAATGTGGAATACCAAGGTGGATAAAAATCAATTTAAAAAAAATCACATTTTTAAAATTTAAATCTGATATTTTTTTTAAATAAAATGCTTTTTTGGAGGAAAAATCTATCTAAATAATTTTCTTTTTAAGATACATTATAGACCAAAAGTTATTCAACATGAAATAAGGAATTTTTTTTAAATTATGTAGCAAGAAGCTCTATATACGTGCAATGTTTAAATTTTAGGGTAAATAAATTAAATTCATTCATTCTTACCCCCTCTTTTACAATGCCGCACTAGTGGCTGCCACGTGGTAACGGCCCCGAAGCCCAGAGATTTAAAGGGCTTCGGGGCTGTTGCTGTGCGGCTTTGTAGAAGAGGGGGTTAATGTCACTGGCATGCAACCCCTAATGATCATCTGCTCAATGTCCCCTACTCCAGCATGAGTAAGTCCCTCCATGAGCAACACCAACCCCCCTATTCAAGCCCCTCCCCAGTTGATCAAGCCCTCTACCTCTGTGGTCCTATTAAGTTATCTGGTGATTTGGGGCTCCTTTTACAAAGCCGCGCTAGCGGCTGCCCTGTGCTAACGGCCCCGAAGCCCATAGAGATTTAAAGGGCTTCGGGGCTATTGCCGCGCGGCAGCTACTAGCGCAGCTTTATAAAAGAAGCAGTTAGTGTGTCAGTGGGCAATAGCAATTCCTATTTGCTTTTGCCCTTCCAATACTTGCATACAAAATAGCACTCCCAGTGGTAGTCTTACAGTACTACTACTAAAGGGTCATGTTTTAGATGGTGGGGACAGAACTTCGGACCCCAGATAATAATAATAATTTATTTCTTATATATCTCCAAATCCGTAGTAGTTCGAGGCGGTTTACAACAAAGAAGGGCTGGACAATCAGCGAATATAGGTACAAACAGCTAGTAAAGATACAATTTATATAGGTAAGCAGGATACAAGATACAATTTATATAGGAAGCAGGATACAGGTACAGTATATAGGGGCCATAAGTATAGGTGAGTAGGAAACAGGGGGAGGGTAGAGAAATTGGGAGACAGGGTTGGGCATAGAGGTTTAAGATTACAAATCGGTTAAATAGGTTAGTTTTTAATAATTTTCTGAAGTTTAGGTAGGATGAGGAGCGCGAGATGATAATGCCCAGCCAATCATTTAGTTGCCCTGCTTGGAAGGCGAGTGTTCTATTCAGGTATCTTTTATAGCGGCAGGCCTTTAGAGTTGGATGACTAAACAGGTGAGTTCTGCGTGTGGGTCTGGATGGACAATCTAAGATAAAATGGGGAACCAAGTATAAGAGGGCTGAACCAAAAATGGATTTGAAACAGAGACAGGCAAACTTGAACTGCACTCTTGCTTCAACGGGCAACCAGTGGAGTTTTTGGTAGTAGGGGTTTATGTGTTCCCATTTTTTTAGTCCAAAGATCAGTCGGATTGCCGAATTTTGGATGATTCAGAGTCTTTGAATGGTTTTTTTGAAGAAACCCAGATAGATGATGTTACAGTAGTCGAGTAAGCTTAGAATGGAGGATTGCACCAGTAAGCGGAATGAGGTTGTGTCGAAGTACTTTCTGATGGTTTTTAGTTTCCATAAGGCGGAGAAGTTTTTCTGACCAGTAAGTCGGTGTGTGCTTAAAGGGTAAGGCTGCGGTCTAGTGTCACTCCCAGAATTTTTATGGAATCTGTGATAGGAAAGAGTTGACCATTCAAGGAGATTGATGAATCTTTGATTTTGTCATTCGGACACGCCAGGAAGAATTTGTTTTTTTCTGAATTGAGTTTCAATTTGAAATCGGCCATCTATAGCTCGATTTGCTTTAAGATAGATGCCAGGTGATTTTTTGTCTCGGGAGTTAAGTTAGTTCGGGAGTTAAGTTAGTTAGGGGAAAGATTAAGGTGATGTCGTCAGCATAAATGTAGAATTTGATTTTCAGACTTTGCAATAGGTTCCCTAGAGAGGCCAGGTAGATGTTGAACAGTGTGGGGGACAGGGGGGGAACCTTGAGGGATTCCACATGCATTTACCCAGCTGAAGGAATGAGTATTGTCACTGTAAACTTGATATGATCGTTTACTTAGAAAGCCCTGGAACCAATTTAACACATTGCCCGAGAGACCGATTGACTCCAAACAGTCCAAAAGAATGGCATGGTCGACTAAGTCGAAGGCACTACTTAAATCAAATTGCAGGATTAGTGCACTTGTGCCCCGGTTAAAACAGTCTATGGAGGGAATCTAGCAGAGAAGCAATAACAGTTTCAGTGCTGTGTCCGGAACGAAAGCCTGACTGGTTATCATTTAGAACATTGAATTTGTCCAGATAGGTTACTAAGTCTTGGTTGACCAGGCCTTCCATCAACTTTGTAAAGAAGGGAATGTTCACAATGGGTCTGTAATTTGATGTCAGGTATATGGGTTCTTTGGGTTTTTTTTACGATCGGAGTAATTAGGATCTGGCCTAGGTCCTCAGGGAAGGTGCCTGACTGTAGGAGGGAAGAGAGCCAAGTGTGTAACTTAGCTTTGAAGGTGACCGGGGCAACTTTCATTACATTTGGTGGGCAACAGTCTAATTTGCAGTGGGAGTTGGCATATTTTGAGTAAAACTTGCAGAATTGTTGCCAGGTTGGGATGGTAAAATTGTTCCAGAACAGATCAGCCCTGGGTTCGTCATAGATCTGAGCAACTGGGTAGTACAGATGGTTGGTTGTGACGGACGGTAGGTTGGATCTCAGATTAGAGATTTTGCTGTTGAAAAACTTGGCCAGGACATTGGCCGGTGGTGGGGAGTCTGAAGTAGGACGGGTTAGGGTTTGAATGTCGTAAAGGTTGTTGACTATTTTGAAAAGGTGTTTGATGTCAGGGTTTGGGGAGCCGATTTTTAGAGTGTAAAAGTTAGTGCATTTGGTAGTTATGAGTTTTTTATATTCTTTTAATTTTGTTCTCTAATTGGCTCTCTCTATACTATCGCCAGATTTCAGCCATAGTCTTTCGAGTTTTCGCAGTTCCCGTTTCACTGATCCTAGTTCGGCGTCGAACCAGCCATCCAAATTTTTTTCTCTCATTTTTCTTATTTTGATGGGGGCCATTTTGTTTAGGATCTGTGAGCTCGTGTTGGTCCAGGAGTCGACCGTAAAAGAATTGGGGTCCGGGTTGGAAGTGATGTCATAGTGTGACCAGAATTCCACTGGGTTTATTAAGCCTCTTGTCGATATCACCTTCTTAGACCTTTTTGCCATCTTGGGATTGGATAGGAGATGTCTGGTTTGCCAGTTAAGTTGGAAATTGCATAGTCGGTGGTCTGACCATAGGGAATCTGTCCAAGAATCTTGGGGTGGGCTTGTTCTTTGGGGGAGAAGGTTACTAGGTCTAGCTGGTGACCTTTGTGATGGGTTTTTTCCGGGGTCGGTATAAAAAAGTCTAGAGAGGTGATGAGGGATAATAAATCTTTAGTGTCGCTTTGCTCAACCTGTTCTAGGTGGATGTTCAGGTCCCCGATCAGTAGGTTGTAGGGACCTGTAATTGAGTTGGTGAGGAGGAATTTGGAGAAGTTGTCTTTGGCGGAGTACCATTTCTTGGGGGGATGTAAAATAGTATAATAATTAAGCTATCTTCTAGCTGGTCTGACTGGAGTTTACATGAAAGAATTTCGAGATCCGTTGAGGATTTCGAGGCTAAGATGGTGGGCATGAATGAATCTCTTGTTATGATGGCAAGCCCTCCCCCTCTTCCCCTGGCTCTGGGTAGAGATGTGATTTTAAACCAAGGAGGAAGACATTCACGAATTATGATATCCTTGTCGGAGATCAACCACGTTTTCAGTTAAGAGGACAAAGTTGGGGTTGGTCTCTTCTAGCCAATCTTTAACTAGCTGGGTTTTGTTCCTGATAGATCAGATGTTTAGGTAGAAGCCTTGAACATTTTGGTAGTGGGGAGCGTCAACAGGTACTGAGTGGGGGATTTTCCTCAACGATCGGAGTTTTTTACTGTGAGGTTTCTTTGGTTTGCGTAGGGGGGGGGGGTGTTCTGGGACGGTAGGACGAGGTCTTGAGGATAGAGATCGGGGAGGAGAGTAGTGCCAATAGCATCAGGCCACAGCTTTAAGCTCAATTCCCCTAGTCTGCTGGAATAATACTCTTTGAAAGCAGCATAATTCATTTACCCATTTACCATAGTAATCAGCAGGGCTGTGGAGTCAATCAGAAGCAATTTTGGGTGGAGTCAGTAAAAATGCACCAACAATGAATCCAACTTCAAAATTTAAAAAACAATTATAATATATGGTAAATTTATCATTTTATATACACATATCTTTGTTCTGGATCTAAAGTTATATTTGCCGGTACTTCCGATCCAGAAGAAAAAATTTAAAGCTTAATATCAGTAGAAGTCGAAGCTAGATTCAGAGTAGGTCAGCAGAAAAATAGAGGAGTTGGAATTGAAGGTTTCATATTGTAGGTTGGTAACTCCCATGGTTAATCAAGGAACAGTAAAAGCTCACCTTTTCCCACACCTTGGTAACTTCCCTAACCCACCCTTTTACAAAATCGTAGCGTGATTAACAGAACATGCAGTGCTGTATAATGTATAGTTATTATATACAGTGTTGAAAGCATGAGCAGCATCTATGAAGTATAAATATTACAGTGTACTGAGTATTGTAGAGAATGTAAATATAACTGTACCTCCTGCAGTGCTGCATAATCTCCACTACATAAAAATAAAAGTACTATTCAGTACTGTACATACAATCAGTACACTATGAAATGGTAATTATACCTTGTACAGTATTACTCACTGAAAACAATGTATAAAACTTAATTGTACCTTCTCGTAGTACTGCACACACTGTCAAAGCTAAATAAAATTCTACCTCATACAGTGTTATACTGACATGTCTAAAGAGATACAAAATAGATCGCCAACAATACAACAGCACTATCACAATGAAAAAAATTCCACCTCATACAGCACTATGCACACTATCGACACTACCAAAAAATAAAATTATACTTTACGTAGAGGTCTGCATTATTAGCATTATATAAAAGTTAGGATACCTATAACTCTATGAATGCTGTCAGCTCTATATTACAAAGGTGAATCAAAAATTAAAGGCACTTGTTAAATTACATGATAACTGGAACATAGCTAACGAAATTCAAGATATGTACTCGTACATTGCTTGTTGGATAGTTCATCCATGCACAGTGTAGCGCTTGGCCTTTAGTCACATGGCAGCCACGAGGTCAGAAACATGGACGCTTCATTGCAAGATTGCACCATCGAAGAACAATGTGCAGTAGTGTGCTTTCTTTGGGCAGAAGGAGTGAAACCTGTGGAAATTCACCATCGAATATTGACTCAGTATGGACATAGCACCATGAATCAACAAAAGGTTTATGAGTGGGTAAAAAGGTTTAAAGTGGGAAGAACAGGTATAACCGAAGGTTGTTCTGGTCGCCCATCAACATTGCTCACACAAGAGCACGTTGACAGGGCGGATGTCTTGGATAGAGAAGACCAACGGATAATGGTATCTGAATTGGCTGCAAATTTGGGTATCAGCTATGGATCTGCTTTTGCCATAATGCTTGATGACTTAGGATACAGGAGTCTGCGCACGATGGGTTCCCAAACAACTTACTATCTGCACAAGCAACAGCATGTGGAGGTTGTGGCCCAGTTCCTGAGATGGTATGAAGAAGTTCTGAGTATTCTGGAGAGAACTGTCACTGGTGATGAGACATGGGTACATCACTGCGACCTGGAGAGCAAAAGACAAAGCATGATGAAGTAAAGGAAGCGGTGCTCACATGACTTCAGGAACAGCTGAAAAGCTTCTTTTCTGAAGGAATGCAGAAGCTAGTTGAACGAATGATACAACAAATGTGTCGTCTTGCATGGAGACTATGTGGAAAAGTGATATGTTCAATTCTCACAGTTACTTCTATTACAGCCGTTAAATGTATTTTGCCTTTGCTTTTTGATATACCTTGGTATTTTTAATATTGAGGTGATTATTTTTAGAGTTTGACTCCAACCAATCATATACTTTTTAGTTGTCTATTTGAGATTTGAGGATACAGTTTCATTTATTCCCAAATGGCATTTATTACTGCTATAATAACATATGAGGGTAAATCAAAGAGTAAAAGCAAAATACATTTAACGGCTTTAATAGAAGTAACTGTGAGCACTAACTTATCATTTTTCCACATAGTCTCCATGCAAGACGACACATTTGCTGTATCATTCATTCAACTAGCTTCTGCATTCCTACAGAGAAGAAGTTTTTCAGCTGTTCCTGAAGTCATGTGAGAACCGCTTCCTTTACTTCATCATGCTTTGTCTTTTGCTCTCCAGGTTGCAGTGATGTACCCATGTCTTGTTGCCAGTGATAATTGTCTCCAAAATACTCAGACTTTCTTCATACTGTCTCAGGAATTGGGTCGCAACCTTCACATGCTGTTGCTTGTGCAGATCAGTAAACTGTGTGGGAACCCATCATGCGTAGACTTTACTGTATCCCAAGTCTTCATGCATTATGGCAAATTAAGAACCATAGCTGATATCCAAATCTGCAGCCAATTGAGACACTGTTGTTTGTCAGTCTTCTCTATTCATGTCATCTGCCCTGTCAATGTGCTCTTGTGTGCACAATGTTGATGGGTGACCAGTAGAGCTGCCCGATTCAGGAAAAAAAAATTGATTCAATTCAGCCTATTGAATCAATTT
This sequence comes from Geotrypetes seraphini, assembly GCF_902459505.1. NCBI lineage: Eukaryota > Metazoa > Chordata > Amphibia > Gymnophiona > Dermophiidae > Geotrypetes > Geotrypetes seraphini. Next base: position 102,214,563 of record NC_047088.1, on the reverse strand, counting down.
TTCAATTTGATTTTCCTGCCCAATTGGGTGTTTTGTTGTTTGTTTGTTTTTTTCAAACATCCTGATGGGCTTATTTTATAGCCTCTTCACCCCCTTTGCCCTTTCCTACCTACACTGACGCTGTGATGTAAACAAAATAAACAAACAAAAAAAGACTTTTCCTCTCTCTGTTAAATCCTAGCTCACATTCACAATCTAACACCAGCTCTGGCAGGTGCCATATCTCAAATCTGACATATTGTAATCACAAAACAGAAAATAAAATCATTTTTCCTACCTTTGTTGTCTGGTAATTTCATGAGTTTCTGGTTGCACTTCCTTCTGACTTTGCATCCAATCTTTCTTTCTTTCTTTACTCAGGCCCAACAATTGTCCCTTTCTATTCCCTCCCTCCTTCCTATATAAGTTAGTGCCCCCTTCCTTCCTATGTAAGCTAAAGCCCCTTCCCTCCTTCCTTCCTTTCTAAACTAAACCTTTGGCTTATATACCGCATCTTCTCTATAACAGTAGAGCTCGGCACGGTTTACAAGAAAATTAGAAAGGAGAACAGATACAATATGGATTTGGAATAGTATGGAGAGGAGCGAAATTTACAATTGTGAAAATAGCCAAGTTTTCAGATGTTTTCAAAATGGTTGGAAAGAGCCCAGATTGCGCAGATAAATAGGAAAATCATTTCACAGCTCGGTAATTTTGAAAAGTAGAGACTTCCCTAATTTGCTAATGTAGGAAAGGAGAATTTAAAATTTTGAGTAGATCTGGTAATGTCAGATCTTACAGAATTCCAAGACAGGAGAACTAAAGGAGGAAGGATGTCATGCAAGACCTTAAATGTTAAGCAGGCACATTTAAAATAAACCCTGGAAATTATAGCAAGCCAATGAAGTTTAGACTTTATTGTCAATTCAACTTGATAATTCACATAAAAAACTTTAGGACCCAATCCACATATACATAAACTTGGCTTAATGAGAGAAAGCCAACATGGTTTTAGGAAAGGGAAATCTTGCCTCACCAATAGATGAAGAACTGAGAGCTGAGTTGAGGCGAGAATGTAAAAACGCTAACACCATAGTTATGGGAGATTTCAACTACCCAGGGATAGACTGGAGCCATGGAGTTTCCAATTGTTCAAAGGAATTGGAGTTCCTAGAGGCTGTAGGGGACTGTTACTTGGAACAGCTCGTCAAAGAACCAACGAGAGGGGCAGCTATTCTGGATTTAATCCTTAATGGGCTGAGAGGACCTGCCCAAGAAGTGGAAGTAGCGGGACCTTTAGGGAACAGTGACCACAACACGATCCAATTCAAAGTGGAACTAAGTATGCCAAAGGGGAAGAGAACCACTGTAACAACGTTCAACTTCAAGAAAGGGAACTACGATGCCATGAGACACATGGTAAAGAGAAAACTCAAGAACAGCACCAGAAAGGCACTGACGGTGGACCAAGCCTGGACCCTTTTTAAGGACACAGTGAACGAGGCGCAAAGCCGATATATACCCAGATTTAGAAAAGGGGGCAGAAAGAATCAAGCAAAGGACCCAGCATGGTTAACAAGAGAAGTTAAGAAGGTGGTAGGAGATAAGAAAAAATCCTTCAGGACATGGAAAAAGGATAAAACTGAGGAAAATTGGAAAAAGCACAGGAAGCACCAAAAAGAATGTCACCGCGTAGTCAGAACAGCAAAGAGAGAATATGAAGAGAAACTTGCAAAAGAGGCACGGAACTTTAAACCTTTCTTTCGATATGTGAAAGGGAAACAGCCGGCGAGGGTGGAAGTGGGACCCCTGGATGAGGGGGATAGGAAAGGAGTGGTAAAGGAGGAAAAGGAAGTGGCGGACAGATTAAACACGTTCTTCTCGTCGGTCTTCACAAAAGAGGACACATCCAATGTTCCGGAACCGGAAAAATTCTTCAAGGGGGACCAAGAGGAAATATTATCGTGCATGGAGGTAAGCCTCGAAGACGTACTCAAACAGATAGATAGGCTAAAAACTGACAAATCGCCAGGCCCGGACGGAATTCACCCAAGAATACTAAGAGAACTTAGAAACGAAATAGCGGAGTTACTGCAACAGATTTGTAACCTATCCCTGAAAACAGGGGTAATACCGGAAGACTGGAGGATAGCAAATGTTACACCTATCTTCAAGAAAGGAACCAGAGGCGACCCGGGGAATTATAGACCGGTCAGCTTGACCTCAGTTCCAGGGAAGATGGCCGAATCATTGATCAAGAACAGTATCAGTGAGCACATAGAAAAAAATAAGCTGATGAGAACAAGCCAGCATGGTTTCTGTACTGGAAGATCCTGCCAAACAAACCTACTGCACTTCTTCGAGGGGATAAGCGGACATTTGGACAAAGGTGACCCCATAGATATAGTATACCTAGACTTCCAGAAAGCCTTCGACAAGGTACCTCATGAGCGCCTTCTAAGGAAACTGTGGAACCACGGGGTGGAAGGGGACATACACAGATGGATCAAAAACTGGTTGGCAAACAGGAAACAGAGGGTAGGAGTAAAGGGACACTATTCTGACTGGAAAGGGGTCACAAGTGGCGTCCCACAAGGGTCAGTGCTGGGACCGCTGCTATTCAATATATTTATTAATGACTTGGAAACAGGGACAAAGTGTGAAGTTATAAAATTTGCGGATGACACAAAACTCTCCGGTAAGGTTAGATCTGTAGAGGAATGTAAAAAACTCCAAAGGGATCTGGACAAACTGAGTGAGTGGGCAGATAAATGGCAGATGAGTTTTAATGTGGAGAAATGTAAAGTTATGCACATAGGGAAAGGGAACCTGATGTACAACTACATGATGGGGGGGATGACATTGGGAAAAGGCAACCTAGAAAAGGACTTGGGGGTTTTGGTGGATAAAACAATGAAACCGGCAGCACAATGCGCAGCGGCCTCAAAAAAGGTGAACAGAATGTTGGGCATTATCAAAAAAGGTATCACTACCAGAACCAAGGAAGTTATCCTCCCGCTGTACAGGGCAATGGTGCGACCGCATCTGGAGTACTGCGTCCAGTACTGGTCGCCGTACCTAAAGAAAGATATGGCGATACTCGAGAGGGTCCAGAGAAGAGCGACAAAAATGATAAAGGGCATGGAAAACCTCTCGTATGCTGAGAGGCTGGAGAAGTTGGGGCTCTTTTCCCTAGAAAAGAGGAGACTTAGAGGGGATATGATAGAAACTTATAAGATCATGAAGGGTATAGTGAAGGTAGAGAGAGACAGATTTTTCAGACTGGCGGGGGCAACAAGAACTAGAGGACACTCAAAAAAATTGAAGGGAGATAGTTTTAGAACAAATGCTAGGAAGTTCTTCTTTACCCAGAGGGTGGTGGACACCTGGAATGCGCTTCCAGAGGGGGTGGTTGAGCAGAGTACGGTTTTGGGTTTCAAAAAGGGACTGGACGAATTCCTGAGGGGTAAGGGAATCCAGGGGTACAATTAGAGGGTTACTATACAAGACAAAATGCTCTTGAGTAATAGATCACTACAGGTCATTGACCTGGGGGGCCGCCGCGGGAGCGGACTGCTGGGCATGATGGACCTATGGTCTGACTCGGCAGAGGCCATGCTTATGTGCTTTAATCTACTGCATTTCTTTGAAGGGGTGAATGAACATGTGGATAAAGGTGAACTGGTTGATATTGTGTATTTGGATTTTCAAAAGGCATTTGACAAAGTATCTCATGAAAGATTTCTAGGAAAACTAGAAAGTCATGGGATAGAAGGTAATGTCCCTTTATGGATTGAGAACTGGTTGAAAGACAGGAAACAGAGAGTGAGTTTAAATGGTCAATATTCTCAATGGAGAAGGGTAAATAGGTAGGCTTAGGCTAAGCAGACTTGCCTACAGCAGAAGTGTGGATATCTGTTTACAGCATGAGAGTGGAGAAGTCAGGACTACGATGTGAATTTGTAGAGATGCACAAAAATAAGTAGTTTGTTCTGTACATTTCACACAAGCATACATCCGAACGCAGTGCTTTCACACTAGAGGGTGGCGATTTTATAGTTGCACCCGGACATAGCTGTAACATAGAAACGTGGAGGGGCATAATCAAAAAAACCGGCTAAGTCCCCTTTTGGCCTAAGTCCTTAAACGTTCAAAGCAGAAACAGGGAAAGTGTCCATAACCAAAACAAACGTCCTTGTTTTGATTATGGTGTGCCTCTACTAAACACCCAGATCACCACTACGTCTACACTATTTGCCCATAATGAACCAAAAAAACACCTAAGCCCCAAACGTCCAACACAAGGGCTTTTAGGCGAAGGAGGAGCCAGTCCTTCACCTAAAAGCTGGATTCTGTAACCGGTGTCTGCCAAAAACAACACCGGTTACAGAATCCCCCCCCCCAACGATCCAGGCAGGAGGGTGCCCAAGCCCTCCTGTCCTGTCGAACCGCGAACCCCCTCCCCCATCCCGACATCGGGGCAAGAGGGAGCCCAAGCCCTCTTGCCCCGTCGAACCGCGACCCCCCCGATGGCATCGGGGCAAGAGGGAACCCAAGCCCTCTTGTCCCGTCGAACCGCGACCCCTCCGATGGCATCGGGGCAAGAGGGAACACAAGCCCTTTTGCCCCTCTGAACCGCAACCCCCCAAATGACATCGGGGTAAGAGGGAGCCCAAGCTCTTTAGCCCCGGCGATCGTGCCCCCCCCTACTTGATATGGCCAGGAGGGAGCCCAAGCCCTCCTGGCCCCGGCGACCCCCCCTCCGACACAACGGGCCAGGAGAGAGCCCAAGCTCTCCTGGCCCCAGCGATCCCCCCCCCCCTCCGACACAACGGGCCAGGAGAGAGTCCAAGCTCTCCTGGCCCCGGCGAACCCCCGGCTGGATTGGGCCAGGAGGGAGCCCAAGCTCTCCTGGCCCCGGCGACCCCTCCCCGATTGGATTGGGCCAGGAGGGAGCCCAAGCCCTCCTGGCCCCGGCGACCCCCTACCCCCACCCCCCACTACAATACGGGCAGGAGGGATCCCAGGCCCTTCTGCCCTCGAGACAACCCCCCTCCCCCCAACGACCGCCCCCCCCAGAACTCCCGATTGGACCTCCCCCCCACTGACCCGCGACCTCCCCCACGACCCCCCCACCCACACCCCTTCCCCGTACCTTTAACATTGGCCAGACGGACGGGTGCCAAGCCTGCCTGTCCGGCAGGCCAGCCGGGTCCAGAATGGGACCGGATTGGCCCAGGCGGCAGAAACCCTGCCCACAGGTGGGGCCTGAGGCGCCTGGGCCAATCAGAATAGGCCCGGGAACCATAGGCCCCTCCTGTGGGCGGGGCCTTAAGCACATGGGCCTATTCTGATTGGCCCAGGCGCCTCAGGCCCCACCGGTGGGTGGGGTTTCTGCCGCCTGGGCCAATCCAGCCCCATTCTGGACCCGGCTGTCCTGCCAGACGGCAGGCTTGGTACCCGTCCGTCTGGCCAATGTTAAAGGTACAGGAAAGGTGTGGGGCTGAGGGGTCGTGGGGTCAGCCTGGGGGGGTCCGATCAGTGGTTCTGGGGGGGCGGTCGTTGGGGGGGGGGGGGTTGTGTTGAGGGCAGGAGGGCCTGGGATCCCTCCTGCCCGTATTGTAGTGGGGGGTGGGGGGTAGGTGGTCGCCGGGGCCAGGAGGGCTTGGGCTCTCTCCTGGCCCGTTGTGTCAGAGGGGGGGGGGGTCGCCGGGGCCAGGAGAGCTTGGGCTTTCTCCTGGCCCGTTGTGTCGGAGGGGTGGTAGCCGGGGCCAGGAGGGCTTGGGCTTAGACTTCGTCTAAGTCAAAAAGGTCTAAGTGCCGACTAGGCAACCTGTCAACTGTTTTGGTATATGTGTTGTACGCCTAGGTGTAGGTTGGCTCACCTCCCGCCCGCCCTTTCCCCTCCTCTAAACATGCGTCTTTTCTCTCTGTGCTTCTAGAGGCAGGGGAAAGGCCTAAGCTGGTTTTGGATACGTCTAAAAACCAGCTTTGGTTATGGGTACTTGGACGATCAGGCTTTTTGATCGTCCAAGTAACCATTTAGGACACTTTTTAGATGGGTTTTTTTTTTTTGATTATGAACCCCATAGAGTATGATGGCAGAAAAGGGCCAACGGCCCAACAAGTCTGCCCACTCGAAGAACCCTCCCCCCTAAGCACTTCCTTGAAGTGAACCTACATGTTTATCCCATTTTTTCTTAAAATTGAGCACGTTGCTGGCCTCAACTACCTGAAGTGGAAGATCATTCCAACGATCAACCACCCTTTCGGTGAAGAAATACTTCCTAATGTCACCATGAAATCTCCCACCCTTGATTTTTAACGGATGCCCTCTTGTTGCCCTAGGTCCTGTAAGGAAAAGGATGTCTTCTTCCACTTCAATACGGCCAGTAACATATTTGAATGTCTCTATCATGTCTCCCCTCTCTCTGCGTTCCTCGAGAGAATATAGCTGCAACTTACCTAGACGTTCTTCATATGGGAGATCTTTGTCCTGAGACTATCCTAGTGGCCATTCGCTGAACCGACTCTATTCTCAGCACATCCTTTTGATAATGTGGCCTCCAAAATTGAACACAATATTCCAGATGAGGTCTCACCGAAATACAGTATGTGATGCTGGGTTCTATGTTAGGAGACACGGCCCAGGAAAAGGATCTAGTTTTTATTGTTGAGGATACGTTGAAACTTTCAGCTCAATGTGCAGCGGCTGCTAAGAAAGCAAATTGAATGTTAGGAATTATCAGGAAAGGAATGGAAAAGAAAGATGAAAATGTTATAATGCCCTTGTATCACTCTATGGTTCAGCCACTCCTTGAATACTGTGTGCAGTTTTGGTCACCGCATCTCAAAAAAGATATAGCAGGATTAGAAAAAGTACAGACAAGAGTGACAAAAATGAAAGAAGGGATGGGACTTCCCTATGAGGAGAGGCTATAGTGGCTAGGGCTCTTCAGCTTGGAGAATAGCCAGTTCAGGGGCGATATGACAGATGTCTATAAAATAATGAGTGGAGTGGAAAGGGTAGATATGAATCACTTGTTCAGTCTTTACAAAAATACTAGGACTAGGAGACATGCGATGAAGCTACTAAGTAGTAGATTTAAAACAAACCGGAGAAAATATTTCTTCACACAACGTGTAATTAAACTATGGAATTCATTGACGGAGATTGTGGTGAAATCAGTTAGCTTAGCAGGATTTAAAAAAAGGTTTGGACAATTTCCTAAAAGAAAAGTCCACAGACAATTATTGAGATGGCTTGGGGAAATCCACTGCTTATTCCTAGGATAAACAGCATAGAATCTGTTTTGCTACTTGCGATCTAGCTAGGTACTTGGGACCTGGGTTGGCCATTGTTGGAAACAGGATATTGAGCTTGATGAACCTTCGGTCTGTCCCAGTATTGCAATTCTTATGTTTTTAACTCTTTAAAAGTACTAAGGGATATATCCTCTTTAATCTTCCCTACAAATTAAAAACAGCAGTTGCAACTTCTGTATTTAATAAACAGCATTGACATATGAAGGTTTGCAAAATGGCTGATGTACACATGCAAGTGCCACCGCTTACACAATGTCACTGTGCTTAGTGCTGCCCGATTCACGATTCGAATCGATTCACCCACTCATTTCGAATGAATTGATTCGAATTGATTTACCCCAACAAAAAATCGGCCTCCCGATTCGTTGACTGACCCTCCCCACTCGCCCTTTAAAGCAGGAGCGGCAGCGCTGCCTTTTGCTGGCCTGCCGCTCCTGCTTTAGAGGATGAGTGGGGAGGGTTAGTTGGGAAGTGGCTTCCCGCTGGCCTCCCGCTGCTGTGCTGTCCTGTCCTGTCCGTCTTCCCCACAGGCCTCCTGGAATGAATTTTCCTAATTTCAGCAACCTGCAATAAGATCGCTGGCGTTAGCGAAATTTGCAAGCCGCTGTACGGCTTCGGAGCTCTCTTCTCTCTGCCGCGGTCCCGCCCCTTCTCTGATGTGCTTTCATTTTTGTAATGTCTCACTTCCACAAAAAAGTTGAGTGCCTGATTATATCACCTTCTAGCTACATACATTGTTAGTATTATATAAAAATGAAAATTACTTCACTTCATATACAAGGCTTTACACGTGCCCAGTGCAACAAAAATGTCCTAATGCGGGACAAGCTAAATCATTCTGGGTTAGTTTAATCATCTGTATATGCTAAGGGCCTGATTCTATATAGTATCCAAAAAATTCAGCGCCAATTAGAATGGTACTTAGCATGATTCTACAAGATGTGTGTACCTTTTATAGAATCTTGCTTAGTGCTTGTGTACATTGCATAACTTAGGCGCACCCATTTAGGCCAGCTAAAATCAGGCATAAAGAACGTGCTAAACCCATCATGCTAAGCCCATTTCTTAGGGCAGCTTAGTAAAAGGGTCCCATAGTAATTTCCAATTTATCAATAATTTACCTTGTCCTCAAATTATCAGTCAGCATATCATTAATGTATAAATATAAAATAATTACTCTCATATTGTGCATTGTCATAACTATATCAAAATAATTTCTTGGTGCATCACATCATTGCAATACACACACACACACAGACAAACCTACCATATCATATTTTCAAGTATCTGTACATAAATATGTATGAACATATAGGCAGGAAGAGAATCGGACTTGTACGATGCCTTTTTGTGGTTACACATTCAAAGTGGTTTACATATATACATGTACTTATTTTATACCTGGGTAATGGAGGATTAAGGCCTTCTAATAAACTGTGGTAGAGGTTTGTACTGTGGCCCAGGGCACTAAATTCTCCTATGCTGCTCCAACACTCATAGAAATTCTATGTTGGAGCATTTAGCATCCAGGCCACGGTAGAAACCTCTACCTCAGCTTAGTAAAAGGAAGGGTAAGTGACTTGCCCAGAGTCACAAAGAGTAGTACTAGGATTTCATTCCATAACGTTAAGGTGATGAGGCAGCAGCTCTACCACTAGGTACAGTATGTGATCTTGAGAATAGACAAAAACATAACATACATATATATATATATATATATATACTTGGTTGTTTCTTACCTGTTGTATCCAAATTTAATGACAATTATTTAAAAAAAAAGATGAGTCTTGTGAAAGACAGGAAAGTCCAGTGAGGTGCAAGAAAAAAAACAACTGCTACAGTACAAAAATTTTCACCTGATCGTCTGAGTTCACCCTTATTTATAAAACATATATAAAAATTAAATACTGTACAGCTCCTCAAAATAAATAAGAATAAAATAGTAACAAGAAAAAATAACGATAATCTCTCATTTCCTTGGGTGTGTGAGATATCTTTGAAAGAGTGTATAAGACACTTTGCAACCCCACAAAAACATGTAGTAAAAATAAAAATAATAAACAATCAACATAGTGATAGCCCCCTGAGAAAGGGGGAGGGGAAACATTCCATACAGTGCAATATAAATAAAAATATAATCCCTTAAGAATTCAAGACTAAATCTGTCTTTTGATTAAATACGGCAATTAATCTAATTATGCCGCAGTTAATAAGAGTTATTAAGTTAAATAATTAGTTTCTGGGACTGTCTTCCCTTGCTCCCTCCCCCACCCCCTAGCACCGAAGCGAACACTTCCTTTTGTTGTTGCTAGGAAACAGGAAATGTGCAGCACGTAAAAGTGTCCCCCGCCATCTTTGACAGGAAGCGTCATTTCCTGTCTAAGATGGCGAGTCTGTCTGCTTTTTTTCCCCCCAAAACAGCACTCTTCAAACTCTGCATTTCACCCCACTACTAGCTCAGGAGTTCGGTATCGCGCTTGCTCTGGCCATTTCGTGGAACTGGTGGTAGCACATCATTCATAGTGTTTGTCAGCTGTTTCTAAACAATCTTGAGCAAGCACGGCTTCCGTAGTCCTGAGTGTTCTCGCGATAATTGTAAGGAAACAGGAGTATTGGTACCTTCAAGTAATTGAGCACAGATAGCGGAAAGTAGGTCATTAGGGAACGGGATAGGTGGGGTGGAGGAGTTGAGGAAAGGGATTACTGAGTAAAATGGCTAGTAGTCGGAACTGGAGAGCAAACGATGGGCTGTAAAGTAGGAGAGAAAAGTTGGGAAACCATTGTCTTGAAACTGTGTTTACTGGCTTCTGCTTCAGTCACCTTTTATTGAAGACTGGTGGTGGAGATGACCATGATAGCGCTCAGGAGACAGGACTGTTGAAATCGACTATTTGCTTTTGTTGTGAAGTTTTTTTTTTAATTAAACACATATTAAACCATTTTTGTTTTAATCTTTTAAGTTTAACAAATCAAAATAGCATCTTGGAAGAGATTCGGGAATCATTAAATAAAACTATTGTTATTCTGAGACTTTTAATTACTCGTGTGGTAAAATCATGTTCTCTCACAATGTTTGTCTTTATTTACCTTGTCCAAGATAGAAGTTACGCCCTCTTCCAGCCTCAAAGATGGCTTTACCCTGAATTTGGTAGAGTTGTTACTAGTCCTTTCCCCTTCCCATGCTCGACAACAGGCGTTCCTTATGAGCTGTAGGAAACACTTTTATTCCCAAAATACTGAAATTTCTAGTAAGGATGTGAAATCCAGGACTCACAAGAAAAGGTTATACATATATACACTTTCCTCTTTGTTAGACCAGTTTGTGCTGTGAATAGAATAGAGAAGCGAATCAAACCACATCCTCTTCCTGTTTGCCTACTCCCTCCCCGGATCCTAGAGTGAGCCTTATTTCGCTCCTCCTCGCTGCTACAAACGTACGGAAAGGGTAGGAGTTGGTTCAATCAACCACAAAGGAGGGAGGAGGACAAAGGATCCCTTTCCTTAAAAAAAAATAAAAATGGATGCGTTAATATTAAGCTCCTAACATAACACTCCAATTTTGCATAATAAAAAGGAGGGGCAGGGGCTATTTGTCCCTTCTTTGCCCACCATAGTCTCTGCATTTTTTTTCTGAGTGCATTGGTCCTAGAGCCAGCCATTTTCCTGCTTTGTTTCATTTTGCGCTTGCAAAACGTTCCACGGTTAAAGCACAGTTTTTTACGTCAGATGCCTCAAGAAAAGAAATAATCCCACCTCTTACTGAAAAAAATGTGTACTGTATAGCGAAAAGAAAAATTGACTCTTGGGATAAGGTAAGCCCTTTTCTGTTGGTTTTGTGCTTTTTGTTTTTTTGCAGAGGCATTTCTGGTACCACTGAACAAATTGCATCATCTATATTAAAGCCATCTTTGTAAATACAGATTTTAAAAAAATATGGCTATAAATGTAATTTTGGACATGTGATTACTACATTTCTAATCACCTCTGGTCCTAATGCTAGCCATGTTGTGTCTGTCTCTGTTTTAATAAATATTTTCTTAGTCATATTTTTGGACATTCGGGATTCAGTGTAAGAGAGGGGTTACATCTGTACTGTGCTTCTTCCTCAAGATATGTACTCTATGTTTTGAGGTTTATGGTCTTTTAATAAAATTACAGGTCAAAATTTTCCTTTTAGGTCCTAGAATAATTTACTGCCCTCCCTCTCTATTTTAGCAAGAAAGATAACTTTTTGTGATTCTTTATAGAAGAGATGCTAACTTCTCACAGCCCAAAAGCATAGAAATTAGAAGCCACAGTATCAAATAGCTATTTTTTTATATCATATTGCAACAGTTAAAAGCATTATTAGTAATAATAATAATAGTAATAACTTTATTTGTATACCGCAATACCACAAGCAGTTCAGAGCAGTTTACAGAGGAAGAGACTGTACATATACAGTGATGTTACAGTAAATATTATCAGGTACATTAGTAAAATATTTAAATTACATTGGAAGTCGTAGAAGTAGTGTTAACATTTTAGCTTGTTTAGAAAATCTGCCATCCCTAGAATGTTGCTTCTGCAGGCTCACAGAACCCTGCTTACATATCTCCCTGAAATATATCCTGCTTATCAGAGAGGACAGGGAAGGAGTGCTGGAGCTTGATTATGGGAGTCCCATACATCTTTTCCTTCCTATACATATAACCCCTCATTACATATCTACTGCTTATATACATCAGCTATGATCCCACACATACTGATTGCTCCAGAGATCCCCTCCTATATGTGTGTCAATGAGAAATGTTCTTAAACACTTTATTGGCAGCTGAAAAACCTCCATACATACGAGAGACACCTTGGGCAAAGTCCCCATGTGACCTCTAAATACAGAGTCAAAAGCTGGGTTTTTATACATTTCAAAGGCACACAGTACTCTGTAGTTAATTACAAGCATTCTCATTTTTTCTTAAGGAAGATGCAGGTCTTCCCATGAAATAAATGATTTCCTCCTTTCTAGTAATCTTTGACCTTGAGTTTTGGCTCTTTGTTTTAAACCAGTGGTTCCCAAACCTGTCCTGGGAGAACTCCAGCCAGTCAGATTTTCAGGATATCTACAGTGAATATTCATGAGCTAGGTTTCCAGTGCAATGTGTCTAGTAGTCCTGAACCGTATAGGGTTATGCATTTGAACCCTCAAGTTGCTTGAAGAATGCTGTCAATCATTTTTGAACTCCGCCTCCTTCTCAGTTTTGAACTCCTGCCCCCTCAGTTGTTTGTTTGTTTTTTTACTGCAAACAAGTTGTTCGGAAGTGTTTCTGCTCTGCAGCAGAAGTGGTCCATAAATTGCACCTGAGAGGCAGAGTTCTTTTCCATTTGTCCCAGCTGTACTCCTAAGCTGAAGCAGGCAGGCACATGGCATAGTGAATAAAACTATTATGGCCTATGGGGAAAATTGGAGGGGAGGTCTCTAAAAGCGAAATTTGAAGGCTCTGCATTCAGAGCCAAGGTCTCCGCACCTGTAAAACCCCTTTTCCTGCATTTTTTTAATACTTCAGGCGAGTCCCCATGGGCCATTTTTGGTGCAATTTTGCTGGTGGTGGCCATCTTGCATTTTAAACAATCTTTTTTTCTAAAGCCTCCATCTGCCTCAAACCCCCTTGATTTTACTTAAAATCAGTAAGGATGGACCCCTCAGATCTTCCTACCCCTGTATCATGCCAGGTTTGTGGGATTAAAGTTGCTTTGTGGCACATGCTTGCCACACCTGACTGTTTCAATTCCCGGCCTTGAAGGAAGACAAAGAGCCCCAAATGCTCCTATCTGAGTGAATTATATAGTGGATGCTCTGTATGACATCGTCAGTCATGAGCAAGGTGTCAGCCTATGCTGTCTCCCTGTGGAGGCTCTGGATCAGACAGTAAGGAGATTCTGCCTATAAAACCACATTGAGCAAGCTTCCCTTTCAGGGGCAAATGCTATTTGGCAAAGGTCTGGATGACCTGATGGCCAGGATCATGGACCGTCTCCTTAAGCCTTAGCGGATAGCAGACCCCGGATGACTTGGGGTCCTGGACTTGGGAATTTTTGAGGCTCTCGAAGATTCTATCCTTATGCGGGAGCAAAGCGGATGTCCTTTCAGGGGTCATGGCAGAGGCTTATCGGGGCAGGAGACAGCAATCCTCTGGGTTTTGCCTCTCTTCCAGCCTCCAAGAAAGCACAATGATGCCAGGATAGGGATCATGCTCCACCCCCCTCCAGATAGGGAGCAGGTTGTCGGCCTATTGGTCGGTCTGGGCTCAGTTTGGTGCAGATCGTTGGGTCCTTAAAGTTTGAGAAGTACACAAAATCAAATTTTGTGTCTTCCTTCAGGACCTTTTTGTAGATTCTCTAGTCGGCCAACTGGAGAGACCCCTTGGAGTCCAGGCAATGGTGCAAAGGCTACTGGATCTTGTGCTGTAGAGCCAGTACCAGACAAAGAATTTGGCTTGGGCAGATACTTCATATACATCATCATGCCAAAGAAAGGCTCAGATGACTAGAGGCCAATTCTGAACCTTAAGTCGGTTGATGCTGCACTGAAAGTTCTGCACTGAAAGTTCTGCATGGAGAACATAAGAATTGCCGCTGCTGGGTCAGACCAGTGGTCCATCATGCCCAGCAGTCCGTTCATGCGGCGGCCCTCTGGTCAAAGACCAGCACCCTAACTGAGACTAGCCAAACCAGCACACTTTGTTGTTCAGCAGGAACTTGTCTAACTTTGTCTTGAATCCCCATGAGATGGATGTCAGGCAGGAATTGCTGCACAGAGGGATGGGAGGGACGGCAAGCTGCCGCACAGGGAGATAGGAGAGAGAATTTATTTGAATCAAATCAATAGGCTGAATCAATTCAGTAGGTCATAGTGGCAGTGCCGTTGAGGGGAATCTCTTGCTTCCCTCAATTTGACGGAAGTCTATCTCCACATTTTCATATTTCTGACCCACAGGAGGTGCTTACACTGCGCTGGAGCAGCTTTTCCAGTTCTCTGTGCTCTCCTTCAGCCTAGTAACAGCTCCTCTCGCACCTTTCCTAAGGTCATGGTGGTGGGAGCTGTGAAGATGTGGCTTAGGAGGTTAGAGCACCTGCCTTGACAGCCAAAGGTTGGGGGTTTGATACTGGGCAGATTAGTTGTTAGCGTACCTCCGCAAGGCAAGGTTTCAAGTGCACCCATATTTGGACGATTGGCTATTCAGAGCCCCGTCTAGGGAGGAAGGAGAACAGGCAGTTTTAAGAGTGGTTTAAATCCTCCAGGACCTGGGAATGGATAGTCAACTTTAAGAAAAGTCTGTTTGGAGCTCACCCAGTGTCTGGAGTACCTGGGAGTTTTGTTCAACATGGCCTTGAGAAAGGTTTTTCTTCCAGAGCCATCCAGACTGAAGTTCCAGAAGCAGATTTTGGACCTGCTACAGAGTTCGACTCCCATGGCGTGGCATTAGCTGCAGGTCCTAGGGTCAATGGAGGCAGCCATAGAGATGATTCCTTAGGTGAGAGCACACATGAGACCTCTCCAAGACACCCTCCTCTCTTGCTGGTCTCATCAGACAGACTTGCTTCAGCATCCGCGTTCATGGCTTCTGGAAGTGAAGTACAGCTACAAGCAGCTCTCTCAAGGAGCATGCCTCTCCTCTTGGGAAATAACTAACGACTGATACCAACCTTTACGGTTGGGGAGGTCATTACAACGAATACCCAGTTTAGGGTCTCGCTGATCACTAGTTCAGCAGAAGTCCATAAATCACCTAGAACTCGGAGCTATTCAGCTAGCGCTGCAGGCCCTGGAGAAGTCTCTGGAAGGCAAGGCAGTCAGTCTTCTTGGACAATGTGACAGTGGTGGCCTATGTCACCAGGCAATGAGACATCAGAAGTGCCCTGTTATGTCTAGAAGCTCAACTCCTCTTTTGGTGGGCATAAGCTCATTTGCAGGTACTCTTGGCCACGCACATAGTGGGAGTGAAAAATATGCAGGCTGACTTTCTCAGTTGGCAGACTCTTGACCCAGGGGGAATGGTTACTGTCCCGTGCCCCCCCCCCCCAGATGTTTAATTCCATTGTTTGGCAGTGGGGGATGTCCACAGATGGACTTGATGGCCTCAGTAGAAAACACAGTTGGCTTGCTTTTACGGCCGAAGATATGAGGCCAGATGTAGAAAATGACAAGGAGACCGTTTACCACAGTAAACCGAAAATCACTGTTCCCTCTAAGCTGAGCAGGAGTCCTCCACCCACAGTCTCACCAATAGAGGGTGCTGTTTTACTGTCACATTTTTCAATTGTGAGGGACATGCAAGTTCTGCAGGACTCCAGGGAACATACCTGTCCTTAGCGACTGAAAATATTCCACCCCCTAGTGGTAGCAATGCAGCTGGAGGACACCTGCTCAGCTTAGAGGGAACAATCTGCAGTAATGGGGACATGTGCAACTGGTTTACCCCAGGAATGGGGCAAGACCTTTCACCGCCCTGTGGAAGCGGTGTAAAGTCTTGCTCCTGTGGTAAAAAAATCACGCCCATGTCAGACTTGGTATCTCCTCCCCAACTCCTCTTGGGCCTATTTTACCTTCAGGAGCCAGCCATGCCACGATGAAGACAGAAGGAACCCAAAACCTAAGCCTGAGACCAATGTGATTTCAAGAATAAAATTACCAGACAACAAAAGGTAGAAATTAAAAAAAAAAAAAAATATTTTGTGATTAGAATATTTCAGATTTGAAATATGTATCCTGCTAGAGCTGGTATTAGACATAACTGGGAACCGCAAAGCTCAGTTTGTGCTTCTTTAGCTTCCAGCTGGCTTAGGGCTCTCTCTCTGACCAGGGGGCAGTTACTCTAGTTGCACTCCCCTAACACTATTCCTGCCATGTGTGACTGAAGTATTCTGTTAGCTTGATTTTTCTATGTAGCATTCCGTAGTAATTTGGTTTGTTCAGTTTTCACAATAGTAGAGGGAATATTTGGGTCATTCCATGTCAAGTGATCAGATTCTTGGAAAGTGCCCTGTATGACCATCACGGATTTTGATGAAACTTCATATGCAGAGTCCACCATGTCTCAAACGAACTTTGGTAAAGTTTTAGTTTCGCCTGTGGAATATTTGTGGAGATATAGCCATTTGTTTGACCCCATACCACAATGAAATACAGTACGACAATGACATTCTGACAACTTTGAGACACAATATCTCCCGAGCTGTGTTTCCAAAAAAACTGAAACTTAGCTACCCTGCACAACTTTTTGAGCTCTGTTCATTGCTACCAATAACAATTTTTGCCGAGCACTGATTGAATGCCTGAATTACAGTAAACTTGGTCGAAAAAATTAGTGCTCCAAAAAAAGTCAAAGTTTGACATTACTTAGCTCCCACAATAATTGAGTAATAAATGCGAAATTTGGCGCATAATGTCTCAGTACAACGTTGTTTTCAAAAGTACAATTTCAACCTCCAAGCTCTTTCCATTAGTTTACAAATTAAGTGTAAAGTTGCTAATTTGTGTAAAAAGGCCAAAAATAGGGTATTTTCAGCCTGCTTTTACAGAAAAATACCTTTTAGAAATTCTTTCAAATCAGTCTCATTAGAAAGAGCATATTTTAAACCCCCTAGAAAAGTGGACTTCATTTTTCAACGCAGGTAACAATGGCTGAAAAAGGGGGACAAAGTTGGGAGACGTTGCCACGGCAACAACCTCTATTTCAACATAGTTCTGTCATTTTTAAAGTTACAGTTTTGTATTGACGTAGTATTACTACTACTCTATTGCGTTGATCCATGGTGACATTGTCACTACCAGTTCAAGAGTTTGAACTGGCAACCCCATCGCCATAGGGGTCACGCCCGATAGCTGTGCAATACCAGCCACGGGTGGGCCACTTCGTCCAGGTTCCCAAGCCTCGCATTTAGTTTCTTTGTCAAGGTTCCAAAGCCTTTTGTTGGTATCTTTCTAGTTCCAAAGCCAATGATTAGGGTGTCTTATCCTAGGTTCCCAAGCCTAAATTGGGTATCTTATATGGTTCCCAAGCCGAAGTGAAGTCCACTTTGATTTTAACTGCCAGCAATCTTTATAACATTCTGTTAAATTTTTGAGCCACTTTCTTCAATGCAGTTTCTGGAAATTGATATTGGCGGCCGGATGATGTAACTGAAGGGGCACAAAGCATGCAGATGAGGTGTTGCTCTGGAACCCAACAAACGTCTTGCCTTTCTGGCCAATAAAACGAATGAGCTGGACCGTGAGGATGCATAAATTTTATCAATGCATCATTTTGTTCAATTGAGACTTCAACAACGTTGCCTATCCACCATTGATTATCGTAAGTACAGGCAACGTAGCAACCAGGAAAGATTTCGGACACTTTCAAATTTGGAATGGCAGTATCAGAAATTTTGGCAACAAAATTTATTGTGTCATTTGAAACTTTGCTGACACGAACCGAGTTTGAGCCGACTGGTACAAATTGGTGGTGCTCTCTGGTACCGGCTACTGTGCTGCTTTCATGCCATCTTTCTTCTTGAAACTTTTTGCTTTCTTCAATTTCTTCTTTTGGAACATAAATGTATTTAACTCCGTGTATATTTTGGTCACAAAAGTTAAATAGATCCTTTGGCGTTAATATTTGATCCGTTGATGGTCTTTGGAGGCTAGCCCGGGCAGCCAGTCGTTTAGTTGTTCCACCAACTCCATCGCAGGGTGATTTTCCGTGGCTAGTTCCCAAAAAATTCCATTCTGCCTCAATGTTGAAATCATTTCTGTGATTGCACAAATTCACAAAGTTCTTGTAGTTTTTATATTGTGCAGCTGAGCCGTCACTGAAGTAGTATATTTTGGTAATGTTTGTTTGAGTTACCAAAAATTCGATCAACTTTTGAATAAACACGTGTACAGATATCGTATCATGTTGCATATGATCAGAAATAATGCAACAGTTTACAACTTGCAATGTGCCCACTTCATTGAGGTAATATGCAACAAAAGCTTGTGAATTTTCCCAGTGAAAGCCTTGGGCGGCATCCTGTACAACAAATGAGTAATTTTCAGCGAAATCCATCAAAACGATCATTTCCGTTTCTTTTAAGCCTGTCTTCAACATCTTCAAATATTCACTTTGATGTTTTGAAATGAAATGGTGGCTTGTCAACTTCCAAATCTTGCTTGCAAGTCTTTCAATAAAGTTGTCCATGGTTAGTACGCTTGTTTCTAATGTTTCACGGTCAGCGTGAACCCATTGCTTAAATTCTATTGATTCTTCTGGATCTAAATCCTTGAATATTTCTTCCAGGTATGCTGTTAGTGCTTCTTCACCAGGGCAGTTTTGACATCGTTGTAGCATATAGTCCTTGACATTTAGGTCGCACACAGTTTTTTCCATAAGAACTTTGTAGTTCTCTTTGACATTGGCGCCTTGTAGCATGAGCTTTACATTTTGATGTATCGTGCAGACACACACGGAGTGTGCACCTGATGCACCAACGGTTACACACCACTTTGGCCTGAGCTCACATAATTTGGAAAAACCAATTTCAGTTCCGTATTTGTTACAGTACGCCACGTACAGCTCTTTTAAATTACACAACAGCAGCCGCTTTTGCTTTTGTACTTTTAAACCATTGAGGCGGACTGAAATGCAATCTTTTTTGCCAGGACATATTCTGCTGAATTCATCGTCTTCGTAAAAATCTTGAACTCTATTTGCAATTTCTTTTGGAAGGAACTTGCCAATTTTTGCATCAGGTATAGAACAAATGCCTTTATCTTTCTTTACTTTTTGGGCTGTTCTGACCATGCGCTCTGAAACGCCAAACTTCATTGCTGTTTCCTTTATTGACCAACTTTTTGGGGCCATCGTCAATAATTGAACTTTCATTGACCTGTTGGATATTGCAATTTTCGTTTTCATTTCTTCAATGAGGTCAGTGTAATCTTCACATAACTTGCATTCTACAGACTGACGAGACGGCCCAACTTCTTCAGCTGAAACTCCAGCAGCAGATGTAATCTTCTTGGCTATCACATTCTGCACACGTTCAATTTTTCGTATCACATAGCCGGCTTTATCTCTACTAGCTAACCTTCGAATTTTCAATGGAGAGGTTCCTAAAGCAGTCAAGCTTTGATCAACTGCATCGGAGATGCTGATATCAAAATCATCTGAAGATGAAGATGCTGCAGTAGCTTCACTCATTGAAACGTATTGGGCTTTGTACCTACTGCAAAGTTTCTGACCTGGCTTGATATTTATTTTTGCCACTTTTCTAAAATCATTAGACATGGCAAGATCGACTTTTAACAATCCACTCTGAACAATGTGATTTTTCTTTTCAAATGGATTACAATACGATGTTTGCTTTAATTCGTATTTGTTGAGATACTTTGCTTTGTGGTGGAGGCAGATTTGGTCTTTATCCATCAGTTCAACTTCAGAGCGCCGAGTGATAAGCAATTTTTCATCGGTTGACAAATTATGTAAAAAAATGAGCCCACATTTTTTAGAATAAAATGTGCCGTCATGACACTTTGACAACAATTTTTGCCCAATGGCACAGTCTGGCAGAAAAGGATTATTATTAGTCGATTTGTTGGCATCCATTTTAAACTGAATTAATAATAATGTGGATCTGAAAAAGAAAACAAGTTGTAATTTGTGATCTGCATGCAACAAAATTATCACCTCAATTTCTAGTTAGGAATAATCATTAATTAAGAACACTATAATTGTACCCAAAGCTTGAGTAAAAATAAACAGGGAAAAACAGTGTGAAAAGTGACATAATTGTAAGTCGAAACGTAGGCCGTTGCCATGGTGACATCTCCCAACTTTGTCCCCCTTTTTCGGGCATTGTTAACCTGCGTTGAAAAATGAAGCCCACTTTTCTAGGGGGTTTGAAATATGCTCTTTCTAATGAGACTGATTTGAAAGAGTTTCTGAAAGGTATTTTTCTGTAAAAGCAGGCTGAAAATACCCTATTTTTGGCCTTTTTACACAAATTAGCAACTTTACACTTAATTTGTAAACTAATGGAAAGAGCTTGGAGGTTGAAATTGTACTTTTGAAAACAACGTTGTACTGAGACATTATGCGCCAAATTTCGCATTTATTACTCAATTATTGTGGGAGCTAAGTAATGTCAAACTTTGACTTTTTTTGGAGCACTAATTTTTTCGGCCAAGTTTACTGTAATTCAGCCATTCACTCAGTGCTCGACAAAAATTATTATTGGTAGCACTGAATAGAGCTCCAAAAGTTATGCAGGGTAGCTAAGTTTCAGTTTTTTTTGAAACATAGCTCGTGAGATATTGTGTCTCAAAGTTGTCAGAATGTCACTGTCATACTGTATGTCATTGCAGTATGGGGTCAAACAAATGGCTATATCTCCACAAATATTCCACAGGTGAAACTAAAACTTTACCAAAGTTCGTTTAATACATGTGGGACTTTGTGCATAAAGTTTTATCAAAATCCGTGATGGTCATGCAGGGAGCCCTTGATCACTTGACATGGAATAACCCATTTGCGAAAGGGATATTTGTGTTTATAAAATGACAATTGTACAGAATAGTCTCTCTTTATAATTTAATAAAATAAGTTCAGTATAAAATCATAACTATTCAAGGCTTGTATGGGTGGGATCTGACAGTTTGCAGGGCGGGGACTGAGCTCACGGGAATGGGGCAGGGACAGGGTCTGAGCTCGCAGGGATAGGGCAGGGATGGGGACTGAGCTCACGGGGCAGGGATGGGGACGAGCTCACGGGGATGGGGCAGGAACGGTGATAAATTTTTTTCCCGAGTCATTCTCTACTCAGAAGCATGGGGTTAGACATATTAGTCCAGCTGTGGCTGGAGAAGGGGCTCTTCTTGTACGTGTTTCGCCCAAGGCCCATGCGAGGTCCAGTAATCCGGGGTTGGTAGCCTAGTGGCGTCCAATTAGCTCCTGAGACCATGGTATGCAGACCTACATTACCTCCAGAGGGACAAAGACTTCAGACTGCTGGTCCAAGTGGATCTTCTCACTCAAGGATCAGTTCCTACAGAGAATCTAGAACACTTTGGGCTTATGGCATGGCTCTTGAGTGGGCTGCCCTGACAAGCAAAGGTTACTCAGATATTACCACTTTGCTTAGGGCTCAGAAGTCGTCAATGGTGGCAGCCTGTGTGAGGACCTGAAAGTTCTTTTAGCACTGGTATGCTGTTGATGATGTTACGAGATCCGATTTTGATAATCCTGGACTTTTTGCAAGAGGGACTTCAGAAGGGTCCTTTGGTTGGATCGCTGAAATTGTAGATAGGCTTTTCCTGTTTCCATGCTCGGGGGTGGGGGGGGGGAAGAGGCTCACTGGCTTCTCAACCAGATGTCGCCTGGTTCATTGAAGGGGCTCTTCAGTTGTGCCCTCTGGTGCATCTCCCATTCCCATCTTGGAATCTTAACACCATCTTGCAAGGTTTCAGTAAAGCTCCAAGTGAGCCCTTGCAGGAGGCTCCCTGTCTGGATCATACCGTCAAGATAGTGTTTCTGGTGGCGATTACATTGGTGAGATGAATCTCCAAGTTACAAGCTCTGTCATGTAGGGAGCCATTCCTTAAGGAAGCATGTCTTTCCTTACTGCGTGGTTCCGTCCTTATTGAAAATAGTCTCTTCCTTCCATGTCAAACAGGAAGCTTGTTTGCCCTCTTTTCATCTTACGGGGTCTAAGAAAAAGGAAAAAGCGGTGTTTATGTTGGATATCAAGAGAGTGCTTCTCTGGTACTTTGTGTTTGTGGTTACCAATGTGTTTTGTGTATCAGATCACCTTTTTCTGCTGACTAGTCATGCTAAGAAAGGGAGGCCAACATCTAAGGCCTCGATTTCCAGATGGATTAAAATGGCCATTACCTCTGCGTTTGTGGGCTGCAATAAGAAGCCACTGATTGCATTGAAAGCGCATTCCACATTGCTACCTCATTGGTGGAGACTCGGGCAGTTTCGCTTGAGCCATCCAGACTGGCTACATGGTCTACCCTTCATGCCAGGCGTGGCAGCCAGGAAAGATGCCACTTTTGGGTCCTCCATTTTGAAGGCAGACTCTGGGTCTGCCCTAGGCTCAGGGGACTGCTTTGGTATGTCCCTACAGTTCAGGACTACTAGACACATTGCATTAGAAAGAAAGATTAGGTTCTTACCTCAGTCTTCTTTATTGTAGATGTCTAATAGTCCTGTAGCCCCACCCTGTAAATAGGCTTCACCTGCCTTAAGTTCAGTAGGAATTTCCTATCTCAGATAAACTAAAAGTAAAGAAAACAGAAAGTAAAGCCTGGTCTAAGTCTGTGCTTAATAGCAGGACATGCAAGTAGCTACGAGCTCTATATAATATTAGTACTGGTTGCACATATTTTTATCTGTTTTAATCAGTTACTTGAATGTTATTATGTTAATGGATATGTTTGTAACAAAACAGAATTGTAGTGTCGGGGATTTTTCCCCTTTTCCCTCCTTCCAGTTAAGTCTGTCATTACTGTGCTTCTTGATTGCTTTTGCACAAACTAAGGGGGCAGGAATAGCTGCCTCGGAAGGAGATGAAGTTCAAAGATGATTGACAACATTCTGCAAGCAAATTGTGGGTTCAGATGTATAACCCTATGGTTCAGGACTACTAGACACATTTACAAGAAAGAAGATTATCAAGCTAAGAACCTAATCTTTCTTTGCATGCATTGTCTCCATTATATGCAAATCTAATTAATGAATATTCATTGCAGATAGTCTGAAATCCTGACTGGTTGGAGCTCCCCAGGACAGGTTTAGAACCCATTTTCTTAAGCTGAGAACAGCTTTATATACAGAAACTCATTCCCAGGCAGCAGGTAGAGAAGAGACTGAATTCTACCAGTGACATCACTGGATAAGCCTGCAGTGCCTCCTAGAAGATTCCAGTATTTTTCTCTACCTTCAGCAGGTGATAGGTTGCTGTTCAGGGCCCCTCTGTCCCTTGGCTTGCTGGTCAGGACCGTGCAGTATGGTTGACCTTGCCACTTCAAGGTTTATGGATTTGTTCTGTGCCTAGTTGAGCACAGAGCTTGGCTCCACAGCCCCCAGTTTGCACTTGATAGTTTGCACTGGCTGTAGCTTTGGGCTTGATCCCCTGGGCCCTTGCCCAAGGGTATGGGTCCACATCCCCCTTCCCCCCTCTTGCCCAGCACCCATATTGATGTGGACAAGTTTTTAGAGAATGACACAGGGACAAAATTTGTCTCCATCCCCGCCCTGTCCCCATGAGCTCTGTCTTCATCTGCACAAGCCTGGGACATTTTAAAATCCCAGGTGTTTGAGGCTTGTGCAGATGAGGACAGAGTTCGTGGGGATGGAGATGGATCTTGTGGGGATGGGGACCAACTTTGTTCCCATGTCATTTTCTAGCCCCAAAGCTTCCCCTTTAGCCCCAGGTTTTATCTTTTTTATTAAGCCTATTAGCAATATGCTTGAGATCAATTTGCATACAATGTAGGTAGTGCATGCAAATAGATCTCATGCATATTCATTGGGGAAATCCTGAAAACCTAGTTGGCGTGCAGCCCTTGAGAATTGAGGTTGCACACCTCGGTGATATGATAGAATGTCTGTTTTTTCTTTCCTGATTGCAAGATCTTTTGTAGGAAGCCTCATAGCATAACTCTTTCCTCTTCCTCTCTTACCCCCAAATTGTCCTCCTTCTTCCAGTTGTCTTCCTACAAGCAAGACAGTAGGAGCTGGTCTTTCCTGCTTGTGCTTATTTTTTCTTTAACTTCAATATTTTCACTGTATTGCATACTTTGTGCTGCAAAGGATCCCTCTGGCTCTGGTTTCAGAGGATCGCAGACTTTACTGGCAAAGTTTGCTTCCAGGGGGTTGGCTGCTTTGCATTGCACTCACCTGAACAGCCTGCAATTTCAGTTTCCTTGGGAGCAGTGCTCAAACCAGGTTCGTCCGCTAGTGGGTTTGAGTGCAGGCTGTTTGGCTCTGTGGTGGTGTATCCAGGATCGGGGCCAACTGCATTTCTCTACTTGTTAGCTTGCATGGGTTTCCGGGTGGTGTGGAGGTCTCCAACCAGTGCATTGGGCTCGAGAGGCAGTCAAACGATACCAGTAGTCCAGGTTCCAAGCTGCTTGAGGCAGAGGATCGCCTGTAAGCTATATCAGTTTCCATTTTGCAGCACACAGCATGTCACAGTGAGTAACAGACTGACAGCCTATGAGATCAATTTTTGGGGGTCTCCAAATTTAAGTTTTGTGTGGTTTGGAGGTTAGCCTTTGGTCCCCCCACCCCAAAAGTCCTAAAATCGCCATTTTTTAAATTTAAGTTTCCCAGGCCATTTTAGCGCTAACATTGTTCCCAAGGCAGCCATTTTGGATTTTCATGATTTGTATTTAAAACCTTTTCCTGCTTCAAAACATTTTGTTTTTGTAAGAAAACAGATGGAATGGACTCCTCGGGCTGGATTCTTTGGATCCATGCCCCGTTTGCGGCCGAAGGCTGTCTGGCAGGCATCTGTGTTCCACGTGCCGTATGGCGCATGAAGGAGGGGAGGTAATATTGGTTTTAGGACCCCTCCCCGCCCCTTCTGGGGGTTCTAGTGCTAAGTCCACCCGAGGACCGTCCAAGAAATCCAAAATAGGGCTGAGGGCAGTGCAAGAGCTCTAAACAGGGTTCAGAGGGCACAGGCAAGGTTTCCCCTCGGAGTATATTAGCATGTTTGAAGCTTATTTGGCTATCAAAAGTTTGCAAAATCTGCTTACTATGGTGGCTCTGTTAGCATCAGGGGTCCCTTTCCCCAAGGGCACGAGTCCCCAGCAACAGAGCCATGCACAGTTGGGGGAAAGTCCACCAGTGGACAATTCAAATGATCCGGATGATGATATCATGCCTTTACTTTCTTTTTTTTTTTTTTATTTATTTATCATTTTTCAATAACATATCACAAGCATCCACTTGTACAGAAAGATAAAGTTAAACAAGAAATAAAATACAATTCAATTTATAATCTATTAACCCAGTATATCTTAACTTTAACTCAAGTCCTCAATATAGGTCCAAGATGTAGAATCAGCAAGAATTAAACAAAGAAATAAAAATAAAACTAACAATTATGTTGGCTGAGACAGGAGATCAAACAATCTAATCTAAGAGTGCTTCATGTTCCTCCTCTTATTTTCAGTTGAGCCACTGACAAGAAGGATGTCAGTTGGCTAGGATCAAAGAAGACATATTTTTGCATTTGATGTGCTATCACACATTTACATGGGTGGCGAAGAAAATAAGTCGCCCCAAGAGCTATAACACCTGGCTTTAACAACAAGAATTCACGACGACGTTTTTGTGTATCTCGTGACAGGTCTGGATACATTTGTATTTTATACCCTAGAAATTCTTTCTGTCTGTTTTTAAAGAAAAGTCTTAATAGCCAGTTCATAGCCAGTGCTAAGGCAACTGTAAGAAGTGGTGTTGCAGGCTTTGCAACTTCCCTATCTGAAAGTTCCAGCATTGTAGAAATATTAAGCAATTGTTGATCTTCTTCCTTTAGCTTTTCTTCCCTTTTAATAGGTAAATAATACACTTGGGTGAATGGCGGTAACAGTTTTTCAGTAATTTCCAATACCTCCATCATGTAACTTTTCAACATGTCTCTCGGAGTTACTGCCACAACTCTGGGAAAGTTAATTAATCTAAAGTTATTGATTTAGGAAAAGTTTTCTGAATACTCCAATTTTCTCCTTAAGTTGAAATTAACTCTTACTAGTGTTTCTGTAATTTGTTTGGAAACTTTCATTTCTTGGGAAGAATTTAATGTTGAATTTTTCAAGTCTTGTAGATCAACTTTAATATTCTTAATTTCATTTCCTTCAGTATTAATTTTATGCTCTAACAGAGAGCTGAGGATTTATTATTTTGGCCAAATCCGCCACAAGATCCCAGATAGCTTCAAGAGTTACCTCTTGGGGTTTCTTTAGTGTAAAGGAAAGTTTTTTTTAGAAGAAAAGTCAATGTTCTCACCAACTGGAGTTCCCTCTTGGCTGCAGCTCTCCTACTCACAGACAAGCCGTGGTGCTGGCAGGTCCCCAGATACCAAAGGAATGCACTGTGGATTCAGGGGTTCCTACTCCATGCTCCCCTCTAAATTCCCATTAGCCTCCGGGGAGAGTCGCTCACTGACTTCCGATGGCTCCTCTACCCGTGGGGAGCTGGCGATCTGGGGAGGAGGGGGAGGCACTCCAGCGTCGGGGCTCAAGGTGATTTCTAAGCCCAAGGAGGATGCTTCTGTCTCGCCCTGGCGCATCTCCAGCGGGTGTGCCGACGCTCCCGTAATGTCCTGCATTCGGCGCAGGAGCTCGTCTATGTTGCCGAGACCGGCCAGGCCCGAACGCTGCGAGACTCCAGCGGCACTACGCCCTCTCCGCTTCGGCATGTTACAGGTAATTGAAGACAGGAAAACAAAATTAGGCGAGCTCTCTGAAGTAGAACACTCAGCCAAATAGTTAAACCGCCATCTTGGATCTTACTTTCTTTTTTAAAGGCACTTCCACTGTGCGAGATACGGCTACAGTCACAGATCTCCAGGACCCTGTCTGGGGGATGCTCTGGATCTTGGATAGGACCCCACTATCTGGAGACTTTTCAGACCTTCAGTGTTAATAGGGATCATCTCAGAATCCCTTCAGGAATTGAAATTAGAGACTAATCAGTCCTCGACAGCGCAGTACTCTGTCTTATGAGTAGTATGAAATAGCAGTCTTCCTGTTTTCCTGATGCTCATGGATCACTGGGAAGTGCCGGAAGGTCCTCTAAGAGTGCCCAAGGCTATGTCTAAACTCTATCTGATGACAGATACTTTTAATCAGCATTTTTTCTCCAAAGGTGGATTCCTTGCTTGCGCAGGTTACTAAGTTCACTTCTCTTCCCAGTGAAAACGGTTTGTATTGAAGGACACCCAAGACTGCAGAATCAATTTCGTGCTCAAAAGGCTTTTTGATTCTGTGGCCTCAAGTTTGCAAGCAGCCAAAGTGGTATCCTTTGTTGTCAGAACCTGTCGCTCCAAGCTGTGTCATGACCGCACACTATCGTAGACACAGTCTTCCATTTTTTATTTTTGGAGTGGACTATGTGGCCAATGCCCTGTATGACCTGTTTAGGGTGATGAGAAAGCTGTCACCTTCTGCTTTCTCCAGCACCAGATGCTGTGGATCAGTTGGTGGTCTGGAGATTCTTTGTCCAAGGTGACCCTCAGTAAATTCCTATTTAAGGGGCAGTTGTTGCTCGGGAATGGTCTGGACGACCTTATGGCCAGTGTGCAGGATCGTAAACCTAAGTCCTTGCCAGGCAGCAGACCTCTATCTTCTAAGGGACCAGGGTATCCCAGTTTTTGTTCCTCCAGGAGATATTGTCAGTATTCTGGAGTTCTTTTGGGTCAGAGACCTTTTCAGAGCGCCAGAGAAAGGTTTGGTGGAGCTAGGCGCCTGTAGTCTTTGAGAGCATACTCGTGTTTCCTTTCCAAAGAAGCAGTTATGATGCCAGAACCTCAAACGACCATCCGAGAATTGGAAGAAGACTCTCAGAATTTCTGGAGTAGTAAGCGCACTTCACCACAGATCACTGGTTGCTGGACATCCTGCGAGATGGGTACAGGCTCAAGTTTTATCGTCCCCTTCCAAAGCTTTTTCTGGACTTCCCAGTGGGGAGACCAGAAAAAGAGGTGAAGATCATAGCCACTGTCCAGAGATTGCTGGATCTAGCCATAGAGCCCGTTCCAGAATCCAACTCGGGCTCAAGCAGATGCTCGATATACTTCATCGTGTCAAAGAGAGACTGCAAAGATTGGAGATCCATCCTGGATCTCAAAGCAGTCAATATAGCCCTCAAAGTACCGTAGTTCCGGATGGAAAATGTGCAGTCTTCTAGGTTTCCAGATGAAAAATGTGTGGAGGCTAAGAAGATAAGCCTCAGTCAAATCCAGAGAGGCCAGAAATTCCCCCTGTGTGACCAAGGCAATCACCGACCACAAATTTTCCATCCGGAGCCACCGTACTTTAAGGACTGTATTGACTGCATTATTCCATTTCTCTTTGGTAGCTTTTGGACAGTATTGCAAGTGTGTCTGCATTTCTCTGCCAAGTAGGAGGAGCAGAGGAGAGAAAAAAGTGTTGGATTTCTGCAACACCTGGTTCGCGGGTTGAGATGAAACACCTGTTGTACTGACTCCTTCATGGATTAACAGAAAGAAGATTACCAAAGGTAAGAACCTAATCTTCTACTACTGTTTTTTTTTTTTTACTTTCCTAAGTTACAAGGAATGTCTACTAATTTGGAATGGACGTCTTCACTTATACCCTTCCATGTTAACTGCTAATGCCATGTTATAAAGTAAGCCCCTAAAGTGCATAACTCATGCCTGAAAACACACAGCTATGGTAGGCATCATGCTACAATTGCCAAAGCAGAGATTCTAATCAGTGCTTCAAAGGAATCATAAGCAATCTTTATGAGATATCCCACTTTGATTGGTCTCTGCCAGAACTGAAGCTACTGGTTCTTGAGCTTGTGTAGATAGACTCAATGAGAAAAACTGGTACCTCGTGAAAGATGGTGTGAATGTATTATTGTACCATATAGAGTTGGTGAGCAGCTATTTTTGCAGAGAGCACAATTTTTTTTAAATACCTTATTTCAAATATGGTCCATCAAACTAGAATCTTTGCTAGGGGGATAGCATTAGAAAAAAGTCAACATTTTTTGGCTTTCTACAACACTACTTCCACAACCACTGAAGAGAATAATAACTAGGCCTTATTAAATCCTGGAGATAATTGGACTTTATGGTCCGGATTCTGTATAGGATGCCCAGTCTCAGAAACCGCCTAAGTGGCTTTTGAGAATCGCACAGGGGCATCCTCTATAGAATTGTGTCTGTCCTCACAGACAGACGCCTAAGCCCGCCTAACACCACGATTCTCTATCTGGCGTCCATGTCACAGGCGCTAGTTAGAGAATTGGTTTGCCGCTGAGTGGAAAAAATATTAATGAGGAGGACTCGTCTGCTCTTTAATTAATATCAGTGTATTAAAAGTAGGTGTTGCACAGATAATTGAGCTATGGGTAGGATGGTCTGTGCTGAAGAAGGCCTTCACTGCTGAGGAGCTCCATGGAATAAGTAGTGGCATTATGCCAATGTTTCTGCGTGGAGATCGAGTCCAAGTATCTTATTTTATTAGAAGGAGAATCACAGCCTCAGCCCCACCACTTCACCGCCAATTACAGTTTTATAGCGTGAAGCATTACATGGACCTTCATCATTGGCCAATAAATATTTTAGAATTTTTAAAATAAAAATTCTAAAATATTTATTGGCCAATGATGAAGGTCCATGTAATGCTTCACGCTATAAAACTCTAATTGGTGGTGGGGCCTAGGCTGTGATTCAACTATAAGATATAATTTATTCGGGAGAATCATGATGGCGGTGGAGACGGACACCTGAATGGGCGCAGCGCTCCGAATTGATAGTGACCAGCGCTGAGCATTCTTTCTTTCCCAACGGAATGGGGAAGAGGAAAGGGATCTCTCGCCCTAATCCTCCGGTGCCTGGGACCCCCCAGCGCTTGGTCCAATCTACAGTAACGAGTGCTTTTGCCCGTCCAGCTGAAGGAACCCTTCTTACCTCGGTGGCAAGCCCGGATTCATCAGGGGAGCTTGGCGCAGGAGTTGCACGGGCAATTCTGAGCCCGGAGCAGAGGTCAGTCCCTCCCCAACCCAGATGTGCTCAGGTGCAGGGAGACACAGGAGTTCAGCTGCTCGTTGAGGAAGGGCTGTGTTCTAGTGGAGGAGGGGACGCCAGCACGGGAGCTTTAGGAGGAAGGTACAGGTGAATTATGCCAGCTATCTCCCAGCACCATGGAAGGAGAGATGAGAGGTGCTCCAGGAGGGAATGCCATCTGTTTTGGGGAATTAAAAAGACCGGAAAAAATAGATAAGGAAGCGCTCTGGCAGGCCATATCTATCATGGACGCCAACCTTAAGTTGAGTCTCTCGGCTATTAAAATTGATAATGGGACTATCTACTCCAAAGTAGAACAGCAAGGAGTGCAACTGTCTGATTTAACTAAAAAAAATTGGAGAAACAAGAAGAAAATTTAAAGGAAATTAAAACTGTCCAAATGCAAATGGTTAAAGAAAGATCATTTATTTCCCGTAAGTTGGAGAACTTTGAAAACTCTCTGAGAAAGAATAATCTAAGATTTTTGAATTTTCCTAAATGTTCTGTCATTTCACCTGTTGAGATGGCGAGAAAATATTTCCAAGAGGTTCTTGCCATTCCATTGGAAAATTTACCTCCAATTGTGAGGGCTTACAATTTGAGTATAAAGAAACCTCAAGGGGAATCTACTCCTATTGAAAATCTAAAAGAAAATTTGGACATGAATTTGTCTTCATTTTTGGAAAGTTCCCTAGAGATGATAACCGACAGAACCACTATGTTGCTGACATTGGCTTTGGAAAGTGATAGGGAATATATTCTCCGTTTGTATTTCTGACATATTAACGATATGTTTTTGGGCTCTAACGTTAGAATTTTTCCAGATCTGGCTCAGAAAACCCAGAAATGAAGGAAGGAATTCTTGGCCTTGAGGCCAAGAGTCCTAGCTCTTAGGGCTACATTTTTGGTTAAATTTCCAGCAAAGTGTTACATTACCTATCAAAGTAAGAATTTTCTTTTTTTTGAGCCCAAACAGCTTTTATATTTTATTGGGCCAAAAGAAAGGTTGGAATCTCAGTCCAATGATAAATGACCTTCCATCCGGCTGTAGCTTGGGCTACCTATTGCCGTTACTCTAATATAGAATTTTATTTCCAAACTGATGAAATTTTCCTTTCTTGATTTTTGAAATTGTG
Source organism: Geotrypetes seraphini (assembly GCF_902459505.1). Classification (NCBI taxonomy): domain Eukaryota; kingdom Metazoa; phylum Chordata; class Amphibia; order Gymnophiona; family Dermophiidae; genus Geotrypetes; species Geotrypetes seraphini. The sequence continues at coordinate 102,183,349 of NC_047088.1, read as the reverse complement.
GACTAAATATTAGTTAACTAGTCTTTAAGCCCGTTACATTAACGGGTGCTAGAATATGTGTGTGTGTCTGTTTTTATTTATTTCTCTCTCTCTCCTTAGCCTATTTATGTATTTCTTTCTTTCTGTCTTTCTTTTTTCTCGGCTGTCCACCACCACCCCTTGCCTGCTCCCCCTGTCCATTCTCCCTTCCTTTTTCTTCCCCTGTGTCCACCACCACCACCCCTTCACTGGTCCCCTTATCCAGCAGCAGCCCTTCTCCCTTTGTTTTAACTCCCCCCCCCCTGTCCAGCAGCACCTCTTTCCTGCTCCCCCTGTCCAGCAGGAGGCCTCTCTTCCTTTTTCTGCCCCCCCCTGTCCAGCAGTAGCCTTTGTCCCTTACTTTTAACTCCCCCCGTCCAGTAGTACTTTTCCCTTCCCTGCTTCCCCTGTCCAAGACTACCTGTCCCCAACCAATCACACCCCTACCCCTAAAGCAAAGCAAGTTAATTTCTTGTAGCCAAGAAATCACACCCCTCCCCCCAAAGGAAAGCAAGATGTTTCTTGTCCCCAACAAATCACACCTCTTCCCCCACAATGGAAAGCAAGATTGCTCCCTGGGCCCCTTCCCCAGCATACCCACCCCTGGCCTTTATCTAATCAATGCACAATAGTTCACAGCTTCCCCAGCACACACCCTTCACCCAAAACAAACTGCAAGTATTTTTTTCTGCCCAGCAAACTGCTGTAAAACAACAACCTTCTAAATCGGCAGTTAGTTTTGCTTACGTCGGTTGCTAGGGCTGCAAATACATTTTCTTCAATGTCGGTGCAAGGGAAAGAATCTGCCAAGTGTTCCTTACTTTCGGAGGCAGCTGGGGCAGGGCTCGCTGTAGGCTCCTTTTGTAAGTGGGGAGCCGAGCTGAAGGGAAAGCCAGCAGCTACTGCAGCGCGAGTATTCTTTTTCACAGGGAGGCTGTTATTTGGTGACACGGTTACAGCCGGCTGGAGTTTTTTTTCGGCGCTTCCCTTCCCGCCCCTTGAAGTGTCACCTCAGCTCCTCTCGATCCCCGCCAGCGTCGGAAGCCTTCTCCGACGCTGGAGCAGCTCCTGAGAGGAGCCGACAGGAGAGCAGGATGTCCAGCGCTGGGGTCCATGGTGGCTCAGTGCTTAGCCGCGGCGGCCTACAGCTGCTGACAGCTGCCATGGCCTGCAGCCGCCGACAGTCGCCGAGGCTATTAGGCTTCCACCTCTGACTTTTGCCGGTCTGGTCTGGCCTGCTCGCCTTGCCGTATTTTTTTTTTTTAGTTGAAACACGCGATGGTGGCTCCTCTCATGATCCCCACCTGCGTCGGAAGTCCGATGCAGGCGGTGATCATCAGAGTATCCACCGCTGCGTCTTTCAACTAAAAAATGCAATACGGCAGGGAGCAGGCAAGACCGTAAGCTGCGCATGCGCACTTCCTATGGGTCGCTACAGCTCACGGAAAACCGGCGCACGCATAGGAAGTGCGAATGCGCGGCTTACCGTTTTATTATATTAGAAGTTTTCAATACATTTGATTGTATAATTATGTGATTTTCTTTTTCTTTGTTTCCGATCTTTTTCAAGTTATGTATGCTTGATTTAAAATTGAAAAGGCTAAAGATTAAAAAAAGATATAATTTATTCGGGATACTTTCATGAATGAGATGTTAATATATGTGTTCCGGATTGAATGAAAAAAGTTTACATCATTATATTGGGTCCATTTTTTTAATGGCATTTTAATTGGTTTTTAATCAGCACAGCCAATTAGAGTGCCAATTAAACCAATTAAAACCAATTATTAGGCAGTGGTAGAGTGCCTACCCCCACCTAACTTAGGGTGCCATTTTTAGAATTGAGCCCTATGGGGCTCATAATAAAAAAAAAAATCTAAAAAGTAGCCTAAATGGGTACTTGGACGATCAAAAAGTCTGATCATCCAAGTACCCATAATCAAAGCTGGTTTTAGATGTATCTAAAACCAGCTTAGGCCTTTCCCCTGCCTCTAAATGCATAGAGCAAAAAGAGGCGTTTTTAGAGGAGGGGAAAGGGCGGGAGGTGGGCCGACCTAGACCTAGAGTATATAACCTAGCAGGTATAACCAAAACTTTAGGCAGGCCTAGTCAGCACTTATACGTTTTGACTTAGACCAAGTCAAAACAGGTATAAGTGCCGAAAAAGGGGCCACTGAGCAGATCGCTGCAGCTCAGCGGCCCCAGCAACCTGCCTATTGCTGCAGGAGAGATGGCTCATCTCTCCTGCTGCGATGGTGATTGCCCATCCCCCACCCCCAGCTATTACGAACGGGTAGGAGGGGGCCCAAGCCCTCCTGCCCGGCAACACCTCGAACCCCCAACAGCATCGGGGCAAGAGGGAGCCCAAGCCCTCTTGCCTCCGCCGACCCGCGATCCCCCCGTTGACCCCAAGACCCGCCCCCTCCCCGTACCTTAAAAACTGTTGGTCGGACGGACGGGTGTCAAGCCCATCCGTCCGACAGACCAGCCATCTCCGGAATGGCTGGCCTTAGGGACTGATTGGCCCAGGCGGCTCAAACCCCACCCACAGGTGGGGCTTGAGGTGCCTGGACCAACTGGAATCGGCCCAGTTGTCTTAGGCCCCTCCTATGGGTGGGGCCTTAGGCACATGGACCCAACCAGCCCATGTACCTAAGTTGTCGCCGGGCCAGGAGGGCTTGGGCTCCCTCCTGGTCCCATCGGACTCGGCCGGGGGGGGGGGGGAGTTGGGGATCGCGGGGCAAGAGGGCTTGGGCTCCCTCTTGCCCCGATGCTGTCGGGGAGTCGGCAGAGCAAGAGGGCTTGGGCTCCTCCTGACCCCATCGGACTTGGCGTGGGGGGGGTCCCTCTTGCCCCAAACGTAGTCGGGGGTTCGGGGTGCTGCCAGGGCAAGAGGGCTTTGGCTTCCTCTTGCCCTGAACGTAGTCGGGGGTTCGGGGTGCCGCGGGCCAGGAGGGCTTGGGCTCCCTCCTGTCCGGATCTTTGTAAGGGGGAGGGGAGATTCTGTAACCTGTGTTGTTTTTGACAGACATCGGTTTCAGAATCCAGCTTTTAGGCGAAGGGCTGGCTCCTCCTTCACCTAAAAGCCCTTGTTTTGGGCGTTTGGGACTTAGGCTTTTTGTAGGTTGATTATATGGTGTAAGTTTAGACGTAGTGGTGGTCTGGGCGTTTAAACAGCTGAACGTAGAGGCAGGCGATTATCAAAAAAAACCCTCCTTTTGGATGTTTTTTTGATAATGGACATTTTCCCAGCTTCTACTTTCAACGTTTAAGACCTTAGGCCAATAGGGGACTTAACGTTTTTTTTTATTATGCCCCTTCACGTGTATAGTATATGCAATAATAAAACCAAAGATGTAATTTTTAAAAAATTGGAATACCACGATGGTCTATAGCTTTTGAGAAACAAGGGAAGACAGAGGATAGTGTAATTTCACAAAACTTAAATCTTTAAAATTCATTATAAATATTTAGGAGGAGTACTGTATTTTATCAATCACATTTCCTGGTTTGTATTTTGCAGGAAAATTTATCTCAAGATGGAATCCTCCCAGAACACTAACACTGATACTGATCAGGAGAAGGCAGAACTATTTTGTGATGTTGAACCTTCAACCCTGGGCTATGCCAAGGTGGGCCGCCGCTACCAGTGCCTCACCTGCCGCAAGACCTTTCCCAATGAGCCACGAGCTCTGCGCCACACCAATTCACATTCTGGGAACGAGGAACTCTGGCCTCTGCCACAGCGTCAACAAGCTGCACGTCCTTTCCAATGCCCACACTGTGAAAAGTCTTATAAGTCTGCCTCAGAGCTGCGCAATCATGGGCGAAGCCACACAGGGGAGAAACCTTTTGTGTGCCAGGAGTGCGGCAAAGCCTTCATGCAGGCCATCTGTTTGCGGGTCCATACAACAGGCCACACAGGAGAACTCCCCTTTGGTTGTAGTCAGTGCAGCAAACGTTACTCTACACCATCAAAGCTACGAATCCACCAGCGAGCACACACTGGGGAAAGACCATACACCTGTACAGAATGTGGGCGTAGTTTTGCAGATCCTTCAGTGTACCGCAAACACCGGCGAGGCCATGCTGGACTCCGACCCTATGAGTGTAGCACCTGTGGTAAAACCTACAGTGAATTGAAGGACCTGAGGAACCATGAGCGGGCCCACACTGGAGAAAAACCCTTCCTTTGTTCAGACTGTGGCAAGGCTTTCTCTCGTTCTTCCTCGCTAGCTTGCCATCAACGAATCCATGCTGCTGAGAAACCCTACAAGTGCCAGGATTGTGGCAAAGCCTTCACTCAGCTCTCCTCCTACCAGAGCCATCAGCGCACCCACTCTGGAGAGAAGCCCTTCCTCTGTCCACAGTGTGGCAAGATGTTCTCGGACCCCTCCAGTTTCCGCCGGCACCAACGAGCTCATCTAGGAGTGAAGCCTTACAAATGTGACAAGTGTGATAAGCCCTTTCGGCAGCCAGCTGACCTGGCCATGCACCAGCGCACCCACACTGGGGAGCGACCTCACAAGTGCCTAGAGTGTGATAAGACCTTTGTGGCCTCATGGGATCTGAAGCGGCATCAACTTGTGCACTCTGGTGTGCGGCCCTTCCAGTGCCAGGAGTGTGGAAAGGCATTTGCTGAACGTTCCAGCTTGACCAAGCATAGACGTGTGCACACGGGTGAGCGGCCCTTCAAGTGTGCAGCATGCAGCAAAGCCTTTATGGTGTCTTCCAGCCTACGCAAGCATGAGCGCACACACATCAGTAGTCCGCCTCAGATCCATGGCTGCAACCGTTGTGATCTGGCTTTTGCTGATGCACCATCACTGCGGCGGCATCAGCGGGCACATACAGAAAACACAGTGGCTGTCGCTGGAGCAGGAGCAGTGCCCACCTGCAAGCACTGTGGTATGATGTTTCCCTCTTTCCATGAACTACGCAAACATGAGAGGACACACCCAGTGGCAAAGTCTTTCCCCTGTGAGGAGTGCGGCAAGGCATTTGCTGACCGAGCAGGGCTGCGCAAACATGAAAAAATTCACTCTGGGGTGCGGCCCCATGCCTGTCCAGAGTGTGGAAAGACTTTCATCAGCTCTTCAGATTTACGTAAGCATGAGAAGACTCATGGACATAGTAAGGAGCAGGAGACTTTTGACCCACTAGTATCCTTCCTAGCACAATCAGAACTGATGGAGAAAGTGACAGAGAGCGGTGAAGTTCAGGAAGGTTTAACACCTGTATCCTGAGATCTACCTTAGGGGATTTAACCCCAATGAGATGGACATTAAATTCTTATCAAGTTTTGGTATTTCTTTTTAAGGAAATGTTGCCTCTTCCTGTGGCTCATGCGTGAAATTACAGCTGATGATCATTATTGCCATGTGAAAGAATTCCCCCATCTAGCCATCTAGACTGTATGTGCTCCACAACCACTCTGAGTACTGAGAATGTAAAAAGAAAAAAAAAAATGCACCCTCGGTTTTTTATCTCATTATCACTCTGCATAGAGTCAAATAAAAGAGAATTTTAAAAAAACTCTCAAAAACCCCACACATCCTAAGTTTTGTATTCCACTGTCACACTGGAATTACTGAGTGTGCATCACAAATTTAAAACATTAATTTCTAAGCAGTAACTTCACCTGAGCAGATGTAAGTTGGGAGTCGCAGAGCAGCCGTGCAGCTGGATAGCACCTACAGAGAGAGTTCTTACATACAGTACTTATGTTAATCACCAGAGATTTTGAGTAATGTAAAATGTATCACATTTCCTGAGCACTTTCTGGGAAGCAACCCATGTAGACAAGTTATCCCCTGAGACATTGCAGATGTGCTGCTGCTCAATTGGACCACCCAGTGTAACCAATATCATTCTGGGACGCTGAAAAAGAATTGCTACAATCCTAGGAATTTCTTTAAAGAGATACACAGCTAGATAGAGGATTTTTAAAAGATCGGACTTTTTATAAGCTGTAAAAATCATGTTTCTTTGATTGCAGAGGTGCACTGCTTTTGTCTTATATTTGGATACAAGATTACAGCTGAAGGGGAAAACTGATCTCCTTTTAGAATTGAAAAAAGAAACAATGGTAATCAGTGTTTTCTCATTTTTATCTATTCATGTGAGTTATTTAACAACAGAATGAATGCCTTTTTGTATTATTCAGGTACACAATTTCTTTGCAGAAATAGGAGGCTCCCTGCCTTTTACATGGTGGGGGTCTCAGCACTTACAGAATAAATAGACTCTGGAGTTCCTAGCCTAGTGTTCAGTTCCTGGGTTATGTATCTGCCAGTTGGGCATGCTGCTATCAGTTATGAAATAAAATTGTGTAGTGGTCCTTGTATATGTGTCTTTGACCTTTTGAGTTTTATATCTCTGCCTTTTGGGCATCCTGCTAGTAGTTAAGGATATGCCCCTTGGCTTTCCTGTCCCCCGGGTCAGGTCTGTAATGCTTATGGAAAGAGAATAAAATGTTCAATGATCCTTGTCTGTGTCTCCTATCTCTGGTTTATGTCTGTACTGGTTAGACATCCTACTAACCATTATGGATTAAAATGCTCCTATTAATATTTTCAATTCTTTTTTTAATAGAGTAGTAAACCATTGTGGATATTAAAAATATTGGCATGGGACTGTACTGTGAATCACACCACAGAAAATATTCAAGTGTTATGATTCAGAGTCATTGGTATACAGAGGCCCGGATTCTGTAAACTGCATCCCGATTGTAGGCATCCTACAGATGTCTAACTAGCCAATCAGGACGCATGTTAAAAAAAAAAAAAAATGCTCCCCAGGCAGGCCGCCTATATTGAAGGTGCCTCCGGGAGCCTAGGGAGGCCCGAAAAACTGCATAAGCTCTCTTAAGGCTAGGCGTAGCCTTAGGCGAACCTAGGCAGCCGTATGTGTCTCCCTAGGCCAGCGGGAGACATGTACAAAGTAGACCAGCAAAATACTGGCCTACATTGAAATTAGACGCGGCAAGACATGGGGGAAGCCACTGCTTGCCCTGGATTGGTAGCATGGATTATCCCAGAACAAGCAGGCAGGTATCTCACGTATGGGTGACGTCATCCAACGGAGCCCTGATGCGGACGCCTCACAAGCAGACTTGCTTGAAGAAACGAGAAGTTTCGAGTCGCCCGCACCGCGCATGCGCGAGTGCCTTCCCGCTCAGTGCACAGGGCACATCTCCTCAGTTCTTAGTTTTCCGTGGAGCCGAGAAGTCCGTCTTTGACTCTCTGCGTTCAACTTAGTTCACTTTTGCCTTCTCTTGACCGGGTTGGTGTTCTTTTTTCACGAATCGCTGTTTTATTTGTATTTATCTAGTTTAAAAAAAAAAAAAATTTTTTTTCGTCTTCCGTCCGTTCTCTGGGACGGGCCGCTCGGCCACAGCCCACGAGCTTTGACCTTGCAGTGGCTGTTTATCCCAGGACAAGCAGGCAGCATATTCTTGACTGATGGGTGACGGCACCGACGGAGCCCCGGTATGGACAATTTTAGAGTGATTGCACTCTAAGAACTTGGAAAGTTCTAGCAGGCCGCACCGCGCATGCGCGAGTGCCTTCTCGCCCGACAGAGGTGCGCGGTCCCCAGTTTCTTAGTTTCCGCGGAGCTAAGAAGACGCGTTCTTTCAACGGCTGTTGAAAAAAATTTTTTGTATCGCCTTCCCGCTCGCGAAAACCCTGTGAGGAAATATTATTTCCTTTTTCTTTTCTTCTTTAAAAAAAAATCATTTTTTTATTTCGGTTTCGCCCCGGCGGGGCCTGTTACCACCATCGAGGCCTCGGCCTTCGATTTGGCAGAAGCCGTTTTTACTTTCATGCCCCCCCAGCCAGGGTTCAAGAAGTGCCAGCGGTGTGCACGGCCCATTTCTCTGACCGACCCGCACAATTGGTGCTTACAGTGCCTGGGTCCAGATCATCGGGCTTCCACCTGCACCCGCTGTGCCACATTGAAAAAACGAACTTTAAAAAACCGTCAGATTCAGCAACGGTTACTTTTCGGTGCCGATATGTCCGACCCTGCGGCATCGACACCGGCATCGGCCCCATCTCAGTCGGCACCCACCTCTTCGACACCGCACCGCCGTCGCAACAGTCAGGTAAGCCGGCTAAGAAGCCTTCCCCGCTGGAGCGCCCTCCGGTCTCTGTGGCAGCGAGCCCAGTCCTGCCGACCACGAGGCGCGCACGGAAGCACTCCGCCCCTATTGAGGTGAGTCCCTCGACCTCGGGCTCCTCATCCTCGGGGCGTCGAGCGGCACCGCAGGTACCGCAGAAGAAAAAAGTGGTACTGGTGCCTTCGCTGGAAGAGCGAATTGCGGCCGTCCTCCAGGTGCAGCTTAAAGAGCAGTTACAACAGCTCCTTCCTGCTCTATTGGCACCGAACCTTCCAGTCCCGGTCCGGTCTGAGCCCCCGGTACCGACGGTGGGGCAGACTCTATTGTCCGCTTCCACCCTATCGGTACCGGTTCATTCGGCTTCCTCAGTCTCCATGCCAGTTCTGGCACCGGAGCCGAGAGCGCTGCATCAGGCTGTTCAAACTTTGGCACCGATACAGCCTTTAACTTCTCCCGGCACCGCTTCCTTAAGGTCGGGTAAGTCGGTACGCAAATCCCGGCACCTTGAACCTTCCACACCGGAGTCTCGGGATCGCAGTTCCCAAGTTAGGGACCCTGATCTGTGGGGTGACTCCGAAGAGCCTCTTCTCTCTGAGGGTGAGTGTTCATCGGCTGATGAGGATCCTTCTGTTCCAGATCCATCCTCTAAGCCAGATTCTGCCTCTTTCACTTCTTTCTTAAAAGAGATGTGTGAATCTCTTTCTATTCCTTTGGAGGCTGAGTCCAAAAAGTCCAAAGCGTTCCTTGATGCATTGGACTTTGACCAGCCTCCAAAGGAATTTCTCAAATTACCCCTCCATGATATTTTGCGAGAAACCTTTTATAAAAATCTTGAGACTCCTTTGACCATACCAGGAGCTCCTCGTAAATTGGACTCTTTATATAAAGTCATCCCTATCCCTGGCTTTGATAAACCGCAGCTTCCACACGAGTCTCTTTTGGTGGAATCTACGCTTAAGAAGTCTGCAGGAGCTAGCATGTACGCCTCCGTCCCTCCTGGCAGAGAAGGAAAGGCCATGGATAAATTTGGCAAAAGACTATACCAGAATGCTATGTTGGCTAACAGGTCAGGGAATTATGCTTTTCATTTTTCCTTTTACCTCAAGCATCTCATCCACAATTTGGCTTCCTTTGAAAAATACCTCCCGGACCGCAAGAGACCTGCTTTTCGCCAGTGTTCTTCCTCTCTTGTCCAGCTTCGTAAGTTCCTAGTCCGTTCAATCTATGACACGTTCGAACTTACCACCAGAGCCACGGCCATGTCTGCTGCCATGCGTCGTCTAGCTTGGCTCAGAGTGTCGGAGCTTGATGTCAACCATCAAGATCGCCTGGCTAATGCTTCATGCCTGGGGGATGAACTTTTTGGTGATTCCATGGACTCTACCACCCAAAAACTATCCGCCCATGAGACTCGATGGGATACTCTTCTGAAAACCAAAAAGAAGACTCCACCTACCTGGCCTTTTCGGCAACAATCGGCCTATCAACGCCGTTATGCGGCTCGCCCTTTGCCACCAGCTCCTCAACAGCCTAGGCGTCAGCGCCAGCAACAACGACAAACCCCTAGGCCACCACAGCAGCAACAGGTGAAACCTCCTCCTCAACAGAAGTCTACCCAACCCTTTGACTTCGTTCTCCAGGGCATAGCCAGTATTCTACCATCTGCCCTCCTCCCTCAACCCATAGGAGGACGTCTTCCTTTCTTCATCAGCCGTTGGGAGATCATCACCTCGGACCAGTGGGTCCTCAACATCATCCGCCACGGCTACTCTCTCAACTTTCAGACTCTTCCTGCCCAAAGTCTGCCAAAAGAGTCTGCTTTGAACAGTCCTCAGTCCTCCATTCTTCTACAAGAAGTTCAATCCCTCCTTCTTCTGAACGCTATAGAGGAAGTTCCTCTCGAGCAGAAGGGGCAGGGATTCTACTCCCGTTACTTTCTGGTCCCCAAAAAAACCGGAGATCTCAGACCCATTTTAGATCTTCGCGATCTCAACAAATGCTTGGTCAAAGAAAAATTCAGAATGCTTTCTCTGGCCACTCTTTACCCTCTTCTCAATCAGGGCGACTGACTATGTTCCCTCGATCTCAAAGAAGCATACACTCATATACTGGTCAATCTGGCCTCCAGACAATACCTCCGGTTCATGATCAATCACTGTCATTACCAGTACAAGGTGCTACCCTTCGGCCTTGCCTCCTCTCCCAGAGTGTTCACCAAATGTCTGATTGTGGTGGCTGCTTTTCTCCGCTCTCATCACCTTCAGGTCTTCCCTTACCTGGACGACTGGTTAATCAAAGCTACTTCCTCTCAGGCAGTGCTCCTTGCCACCAACCAGACCATCCTTTTTCTACAACTTCTGGGGTTCGAGATCAATCTACCCAAATCACATCTCATCCCGACTTCAGTTCATAGGAGCGGTCCTGGACTCAGTCCTCATGAGGGCATTCCTGCCGTCCAACTGTCTTCAGACTCTTCAATCTCTATGCCAGCAGGTGCTTCCACTGCACTCCATCTCTGCCAAGCAAATGATGATACTCTTGGGTCACATGGCCTCGACAGTTCATGTCACCCCCTTCGCACGTCTTCACCTGCGCACTCCTCAATGGACCCTAGCTACCCAGTGGTCCCAAGCGACGGATCCTTGCTCACGACACATATTTGTGACATCATCTCTTTGTCAATCTCTTCAATGGTGGTTGATATCTTCAAATCTCTCCAGAGGTCTTCTGTTCCATCTACCTCCTCATCAACTAATCATCACCACAGACGCCTCCCCTTATGTCTGGGGAGCTCACTTGAACGAGTTTCAAACTCAGGGCCTTTGGACGGCTCAGGAGAAGAAACATCACATCAATTTCTTGGAACTCTGGGCGATGTTTTATGCCCTCAAGGCTTTCCAACATCTTCTCTTTCCTCAAGTCCTTCTAATCTGCACAGACAATCAAGTGGCAATGTACTACATCAACAAACAGGGTGGGACAGGCTCTCGCCTTTTGTGTCAAGAAGCCCAAAAGATTTGGTCTTGGGCGACAGATCACCATTTATTCCTGAAGGCTGTCTACATTCAGGGGGAGCAGAATTCCTTAGCGGACAATCTCAGCAGAATTCTCCAGCCCCACGAATGGACTCTCGATCCTTTGACTCTCCGGTCCATTTTCACTCAATGGGGCACTCCTCAGATAGACCTCTTTGCAGCTCCTCACAATCATCAGCTGCCCCACTTCTGCTCCAGACTCTACTCTCCTCACCGTCTGGCAGTGGATGCATTTCTTCTGGATTGGTCCAATCTGTTCCTGTATGCTTTCCCTCCTCTGCCTCTCATGTTACGAACCTTGTTCAAGCTCAAGAGGGAACAAGCCACCATAATTCTCATCGCTCCACGGTGGCCCAGGCAACATTGGTTCTCCCTTCTACTTCAACTCAGTTCCAGGGAGCCTATTCTTCTTCCACTGTTTCCTTCTCTGCTCACACAGCATCAGGAGACCCTTCTGCATCCCAACCTCCAGTCTCTACACCTGACAGCTTGGTATCTCTCGGGCTGACTTCCTCTTCTATCTCAGCCCATTCATTCTATTCTGGATGCTTCCAGGAAACCGGCCACTCTTCAATGCTACCAACAGAAGTGGACCCGGTTCTCTTCCTGGTGTTTTCTTCATCATCATGATCCCACTTCGCTTGCTGTGGAGACCTTGTTAGATTATCTTCTTTCCTTGTCTGATGCTGGTCTCAAGTCTACTTCCATCAGAGTCCACCTCAGTGCTATTTCTGCTTTTCATGAGCCAGTTCATGGGAAACTTCTCTCAGCTCATCCTTTGGTTTCCAGATTCATGCGGGGTCTTTTCAATGTGAAACCACCTCTTAAGCCCCCTCCTGTAGTCTGGGATCTCAATATGGTTCTTTCCGCCTTAATGAAGCCTCCATTTGAACCTTTGGCTACAGCTCCCTTCAAGTTTCTCACTTGGAAAGTGGTCTTCCTTATTGCTCTTACCTCTGCCAGGAGGGTCAGTGAGCTGCATGCACTAGTTGCTGATCCACCGTTTACAGTCTTTCATCATGACAAGGTGGTTCTACGTACACATCCAAAGTTTCTCCCTAAGGTTGTCTCTGAATTTCATCTCAACCAATCCATTGTTCTGCCTGTATTCTTCCAGAAACCTCATTCCCTTCCTTGAGAGCAGGCTTTACATACTTTGGACTGCAAGAGGGCTTTAGCTTACTATTTGGAGCGTACTAAAGCCCACAGATCAACTCCCCAACTCTTTCTGTCCTTTGATCCGAATAAATTGGGACGCCCCGTTTCTAAACGTATGTTGTCCAATTGGCTTGCAGCGTGCATTTCATTCTGTTATGCTCAGTCCGGACTGACACTGGAAGGTTCTGTCACGGCCCATAGAGTTCGAGCTATGGCAGCGTCTGTAGCTTTCCTCCGTTCGACTCCTATTGAGGAAATCTGCAAGGCTGCTACTTGGTCCTCAGTTCATACTTTTACATCTCATTATTGTCTGGATGCTTTTTCCAGACGGGATGGACACTTCGGCCAATCTGTTTTACAAAATTTGTTTTCCTAATGGCCAACCTTCCCTCCATCCCTCTTTTTGTTAGCTTGGAGGTCGCCCATCAGTCAAGAATATGCTGCCTGCTTGTCCTGGGATAAAGCACAGTTACTCACCGTAACAGGTATTATCCAGGGACAGCAGGCAGATATTCTTGCGTCCCACCCACCTCCCCGGGTTGGCTTCTTAGCTGGCTTATCCTAACTGGGGACCGCGCGCCTCCGTCGGGCGGGAAGGCACTCGCGTGTGCGCGATGCGGCCTGCTAGAACTTTCCAAGTTCTTAGAGTGCAATCACTCTAAAATTGTCCGTACCGGGGCTCCGTCGGTGTCGTCACCCATTAGTCAAGAATATCTGTCTGCTGTCCCTGGATAACACCTGTTATGGTGAGTAACTGTGCTTTTTAGGCCTATGTCCCGGCCTCCTACAGGCTTTAAGAAGTGTAGCAAGTGTCGGCGCGCGATCTCTCTCACGGACTCTCATAGATGCTTCCTCAAGTGTCTGGGGCCTAAACATCATCCCACGTCGTGCCTTCAACACTTCAGCCTCGTGCTTTTAAGCATCAATGCATTCAAGTAGACAACTCTTCGAGATGGAGTCTTCGACTGATCCCTCGACTTCGAAGGCGTCTCCGGCTTTGACCTCCATCGAGCCTCCTTCTGCGCCTCCTGCTTCTACCTCGAGCCTCATCAAGCCTTCCTGGTTTGCAGCGGCTCTTGCTTTGACATCTGCTGTATCTTCCCCTATTTCCTCAGGTCAGATAGCTCAGCAGTCGGTTCCGCCGGTGGTGATTAAAGTGTCTAAGACTCCTAAGTTGAAGCACACTCACACTACCTTGAAGGAACCTCCAGACAAGGCAGGTGGACCAGTTTCAGACGCGGATCCCACCTTGCCAGCTTCTTTCCAGACCATTTTAGAGAAGCAGCTTCTTCAGTACCTTACCATTATGCGTCCTAAACGTCTTCCTATTATCCTGCCTGGGCATCCGGCAACCCCCTGTGAGGTCGAGCCGCCTCCTATGCCCTGGTTGGAGCCTCACTCTTTGCAGGGAGCAGAGTCTCTGTGAGTGTCTGGTCTGCCACCTAAGCACGAAAGGCAAGGAGTAGAATCTTTGCGAGTGCATCGACAGGATTCCTCACACTCTTAGCAAGGAGCAGAGTCTTTGCGAGTGCATCGAAGTTCCTCCTCCAAGCCTCTGGAGCTTCGATCTACAGCCTCTAGTCCTATTCATACATTGGCATGAGCTGCTTCCGTCTCCGAGGCAAAATCTCCTCGATCCTCGAGGTCTGGTTCTAGACACAGTTCTCACCATCGTTCGAGACCTTCATCGAGGCATTCTTCACCGCATCGTTCCTCGCAGGATATTCCATCTTCTTCGAAGCCTCGTTCTACTCTGACCTCGACCAGACCACAGACTCCTCGTTCCAGGTCTTCGATGCCAGACCTCGAGGATATCCCGGCCTCGATTGCTTCAACCAAGTCACCAGGTTCCTATGAGACTTTTTTTCCATGTCGAAGCTTCTTCTTCGACACATGCTGCCTCGACGTCCTCGAGTCCTTCTCGAGACAAGGCCTCGCCGGATCAGCTGTCTTTTTCATCTTTCCTACGACAGATGGCTGTAGATTTGGATGTTAAATTGGATACTGGCTCCAAATATTCTAAGGAATATCTTGAAGTCATGCATCTCCCTCAGCCTCCGGCAGAGAGTCTCAAGCTTCCACTTCACAAACTTTTGGACCAGACTTTTACTCGATACATGGAGACTCCATTTTCTATACCAGCAGTTCCTGGGAAATTGGATTCGAGGTATAAAACGGTGCATCACAAGGGATTTGACAACTCACAGTTATCTCATCAATCCCTACTAGTTGAATCTTCCTTGAAAAGATCCCATCCTTCCAAGGTCTATGCTACAGTCCTGCCTGGCAGGGAGGGGAAAACTATGGACAAATTTGGCTGAAATTTGACATCTACCAGAATGCTATGATGTCCTCTAAAATCCTCAATTATAATTTTTATTTCATTACTTATTTTGAATTTCTTCTTTCTCTACTGCCAAAATTTTTGACTTCATGGATAATCATATGCATTTTGAGTTTCAAGAAGTCATTCCTTCTTTTTCTCAGTTGCGTCTTCATCTCCTGCAATCATCTTACGATGCCTTTTGAGTTATCTGCCCGAGTGGCTGCTTGCTCTATGGCTATGCGTCGTCTTGCATGGCTTCATACCATTGCCATAGACCCTAATCTTCAAGACCACCTGCTAACATCCCTTGTCAAGGCACCGAACTTTTTGACGAGTCCATCAAGGCAGCCACTAAAAAATTATCTGACCATGAAAAGTCATTTGCTTCAATTGTCAGGCCTAAGCCGAAGCCAACACCTGCCAAGCCTGCACGTCCGGCTGTTATCTATCAAAGGCATTTTGCTCCAAAGCCAGCTCCTTATACTCGCCCTCCTCTGAAGAAGCAGCCACCTCAGAAGCAACAGAAATCACAACCTTCTGCTGCACCTAAGGCTTCTCAGCCTTTTTGACTGTTTAAAACAGAGCATAACCTCCACCGTTCTGTCTCTGTCTCCCTTTCCCCCTATAGGAGGTCGTCTCCATCATTTTTACAACCGCTCTTCCATCTCAGTGAGACACATGATGGTGCTTCTGGGTCACATGGCCTCCACAGTACACGTGACTCCTTTTGCCAGACTTCACCTCAGAATTCCTCAATGGAGCCTGGCATCTCAGTGGACGCAGGCTTGCGATCCTCTTTCTCTACACATTACAGTCACTCCTTCTTTGAAGAAGTCTCTCCGTTGGTGGATGCTCTCTTCCAATCTTTCCAGGGGCTTGTTTTTTCAAACGCCCCCTCATCAGAAGGTCCTAACGACAGACTCATCGACCTACGCTTGGGGCACTCATCTCGAGGTCTCCGTACTCGAGGCCTCTGGACCAGTACGGGTCGTCAGTGTCATATCAATCAGTTGGAACTCAGAGTGATCCTCAAAGTTCTCCATGCTTTTCAACATCTCCTTCATGACACAGTAGTCCTCGTCCGCATGGACAACCAAGTCGCCATGTATTATGTCAACAAACAGGGAGGGACAGGATCTGCCTCCCTTTGTCAAAAAGCTCTGGAGGTTTGGGATTGGGCGTCCCTCACAAGACTTTCCTCAAAGCTGTCTACATTCAAGGGGCTTAGAATTGCTTGGCGGACAACTTGAGTCGTCTCCTGCAACCTCACGAATGGATTCTCCATTCCTCATCTCTTCATCACATTTTCTCACAGTAGGGAACACCTCAGATAGACCTCTTTGCAGCTCCCCACAACTACAAACTGCCTCAGTTGTTCTCCAGGATATACTCTCCTCACCGCCTCGAGGCAGATGCTTTTCTTCTGGAATGGACGAATCTGTTCCTCTACGCATTTCCTCCATTCTCAAGACTCTAGTCAAATTGAAGAACGATCATGCCACCATGATTCTAATCGCTCCTCGGTGGCCGAAACAACCATGGTACTCCCTTCTACTTCAACTCAGCAGCAGGGAGCCATACCTTCTACCAGTTTTTCCTTCTCTGCTTACACAGTCAAGGATCTCTGCTTCATCCCAACCTGCAGTCTCTGTACCTGACAGCCTGGTACTTCTCAACATAACACCTCTTCAGTTTTCTCGATCTGTAAGAGACGTTTTAGAAGTTTCTAGAAAGCTTACTACTCAACAATGCTATTACCAAAAATGGACTAGATTTTCTACCTGGTGTTTTTCTCATCATAAGGAGCCTCAACATTCTTCCTTATCTTCTCTTTTAGATTATCTTTTGCACTTATCCAAATCTGGCCTCAAGTCTAAATCCATATGAGTCCATCTCAGTGCAATTGCAGCTTTTCATAAGCCTATTGAAAGGAAACCCCTCTCTGCTCATCCGGTGGTTTCCAGATTCATGAAAGAACTTTTCAATGTCAAACCTCCTCTCAAACCGCCTCCTGTGGTTTGGAACCTCAATGTTGTCCTTTCTCAACTCATGAAGCCTCCATTTGAACCAATTGATAAGGCTCATCTGAAGTATCTCACTTGGAAAGTGGTGTTTCTCATTGCCCTCACTTCTGCTCGACGAGTCAGTAAGCTACAAGCTTTAGTTACTGATCCACCCTTCACTGTGTTCCATCATGACAAGGTGGTTCTTCGTACTCATCCTAAATTCCTACCTAAAGTGGTCTCGGAATTTCATCTCAACCAATCTATCGTACTTCCAGAGATTTTTCCAAAGCCTCATTCTCACCCTGGAGAATCAGCTCTTCATACTCTGGACTGTAAATGTGCTTTGGCCTTCTACTTGGAACGCACCAAACCACACAGAACTGCTCCTCAACTTTTTGTCTCTTTTGATCCAAATAAGTTGGGACATCCAATTTCTAAACGCACCATCTCCAACTGGATGGCGGCTTGTATCTTTTTCTGCTATGCCCAGGCTGGATTACCACTTCACAGTAAAGTCACAGCCCATAAAGTCAGAGCAATGGCAGCTTCTGTAGCTTTCCTCAGATCAACACCTATTGAGGAAATTTGCAAGGCTGCTTCTTGGTCCTCGGTTCATACCTTCACTTCTCACTATTGTCTGGATACTTTCTTCAGACGGGATGGACAGTTGGCCAAACAGTATTACAAAATTTATTCTCCTAAGTTGCCAACACTCCCACCATCCCATTCTGGTTAGCTTGGTGGTCACCCATACGTGAGAATACCTGCCTGCTTGTCCTGGGATAAAGCACAGTTACTTACCGTAACAGGTGTTATCCAGGGACAGCAGGCAGCTATTCTCACAACCCACCCACCTCCCCTGGTTGGCTTCTCTGCTAGCTATCTGAACTGAGGAGACGCGCCCTGTGCACTGGGCGGGAAGGCACTCGCGCATGCGCGGTGCGGGCGACTCGAAACTTCTAGTTTCTTCAAGCAAGTCTGCTTTGTGAGGCATCCGCATCGGGGCTCCATCGGATGACGTCACCCATTCGTGAGAATAGCTGCCTGCTGTCCCTGGATAACACCTGTTATGGTAAGTAACTGTACTATATTGCTACTCCTTGGGTTTTGGCCAGGTACTAGTGACCTGGAATGGGCTACTGGGCACGATGGACCATTGGTCTGACCCAGTAAGGCTATTTTTATATTCTTGTTTTGATGCCATCCACCTTACTCTGCCACTAAAATTCTTCTGGGGTCAGGTCTATAACAAAGGTGCTAAATAGACACACAAATGCCAACGTGCAAATGCTGGCTAAATGTTATTCTGTAAACACCTGTTCAAATTAATGATGTGTAGCTGGAAGGTGGGCATATACATGAGTAGCATTGGGGCAGAGCTCACGGTTAAGTGCATAAAGTATAGAATATAATTTATGCATGTTCAGCAATTTATGTTCATACCCTCCAGCTCTATGGCTGGTGTAAGTGCTTGTGCCTGAATTATAGACATGTATTTTAACTGAACATTATTATTCTGTAAAGGAAAGTAGGCATTTGCTTTCCTTTATACAATAGGTGCCCTCTAGGTACACTGTTGTAGGATTACCTTTGGTAAATTAAAGCCTAACATGTACATGCTGATATGCATATGTAAATGTTTAGAATAGTAGCACATATGTGCATATATGCCAAAATTCAGCCTAAGCGTTAATCTGAAAATATACACATAACTTACATAGCAGATATTTTACAGGTGGATGTACATTTAGGCAGAGTTGGGAGAGGACTCGTACTTACCCATGCAACTTATAAAATACTGTAAGTTAAATGCATATTTCCTTAGCGCTGGCAGCAGATGAATCCAGAGACTAGTGGGATAGCACACATCTAGAAGCAGGTGGAGATAGAGAACTGATTTGCAGGAGTATATCTTGGATGGAATCCCTCCTGGCCAATTAGTATGCTCTATCTCCAGCAGGTTGGATGGCTGCTATTCTGATTCCTGATTTCAAGCTCCTGGAGACGAAAGGCTGTTTGCTCCTGTTGCTGCGGCTTCAGTGGAGCTTAGGGGTGTTGGCCAGACTGAGCTGACTTTAGGGACAACACCTGGGCCCACCAGGTCCCTTCCCCACCCTCCTCGCCCGTGGAAAACAAGGAGTGCAGTGGTCGGAGGACTTTTCCCATATTTTATTTTTTTTTAAATGGAGAAACCCGATCTAAGTTTGCCGGCACAGATTGCTGTGCACTGCAGTGCAAGAAACTTCTCCTTTGCCTTTTGGCTGCTGGGTGCACGTGAGTACAGTGGTTCACTGTTGAATTTTGAGCGTGCTGAGGCAGTAGTTGGGGGGGTCGCGGTGTGCATGGCGGCAGAAGCAGCTGAGCGGTGTTCCCTCTGGAAAATGGAGAATGCCGGTGGGTATGTTCGGTCGCTTGTTCGGGGGATGTGGGAGCGAGTTGAATGGCGCCAGAGGGCACACTGTTTTCCCGCGTGATAAAAGCGCCTAACTTTTAGTTGTGCCTAGAGCTGGCCTATTTACTGGGCACCTCCAAAATAGGTGCTACTCAGCGTGATACACTAAACAGCACCCAATTGTGCTTGAATCGCGCTGAATGGTGCCTATAGCGGCGCCTAACTTTTGGGCACTCCTTATAGAATTTGCCCTTTAATGCCAGCCATAGAGCTTGTATAAGTGCATGTACCTAAATGCCAGAAGGAAAAATTATGTTCATACCTGTTAATTTTCTTTCCTTTAGATGCAGCAAATGAATCCGGAGACTAGTGGGTCAGCACACATCTACCAGCAGGTAGAGATAGAGAACTGATTCGAAGGAGTATATCTTGGATGGAATCCCTCCTGGCTAATTAGTATTGCTCTTGCCCAAGCATCAGGAATGATGCAGCTGCAGTCCAAAGATCTTCAGTCCTGGGCATTTGGAACTGTTCTTAGGCAGAAAAGTCATTTTTTTCACCAGCTACTGAAGAATGCTGACAGGCAGAAGGCACCACAGAGTGTGAATAATTCCATTGTTTCCTATGGGAACTTTAGGGGTTGCTTCAGTCTGGGTCTGTGTCTTCCAAAGAAAATCTTGTCCAGGGGCCGTTCTGGAGTCTGGTGCAGTTCACCTGCGTTCTAAGTCTGGGGACTCTTTTGACACGCAACATATACCTCTACAATGCCCTGCCATGGTTGCGGAGTGGATCTTATCACCGGATTTTATTTAGCTACTCTGAACGGCGTTTCCTCAGACTATGGCATCTGTGGCGAAGCTTCCTTTCAGGAGCTCTCTTGTCTGGCCATGCCAGTTTTCGATTGCTGTAGTTGCCATGCAGATTTTATGGGTTTTCTGTCTCCTGCCACTGTATTTCATTTGGATCCGGCTGATGCCTTTGCTGAGACTGGTCTCCTTGGCCTCCCTGAGCATTCAGATTTGGAAGTGCTGATCCTTCTTCGCATTTTCAGCGGGCTTCTGTCCGCCTCTTTACAGCTGCTATTCTGAAAGAGCTCCATTTGGATTTTTCACTTTTCCAGGCTTCGGTCCTGGTTCATTCTCCTGTTTCAGGAGAATGATCCCCGGGCAGTGTTTTCCGATCTCCTACAGCTAGGTCTTTGCCTTATCACCAGAATCCTGCTCTTTGGCAGATCTGAACAGTGTGAGGTAGATTCAGTTGTGGTGCTGGTTTCCAGTGCTTAGCCCTACCTAGAGCTGGGGGAGAGAAGTGTCAGGTCTCTCAGGATCACAGGAGGCTGTTATTGATGCACAATATTCTTTTCTAGAATCCTCAAATAGCCGAGTGGTGGTCGCCACTTCATTTCTGGTGCTTGCCTGTCATTCTGGCCTGTGCAATGTGTTCTCTGTGGTAGTGCATGCCTGTTCTCCACTGGTGCGGGGTGGTGTGGCTGCAGTGCAGGGCATCCTTTATGATCTCATTTGAATCTTAGTACATGTTCTGCTGGTAGAGTCTGAGCACTGGTCTCTTTGGACCAGTCTTTGGATGCTGTCGCTGCCTCAAGGTTCTCCTTCAGCAGCCGTCCTTTCAAGGGCCGGATTCTTAACGGTATAGGTCAGGATGAC
The DNA here is from genome assembly GCF_902459505.1 of Geotrypetes seraphini. NCBI lineage: Eukaryota > Metazoa > Chordata > Amphibia > Gymnophiona > Dermophiidae > Geotrypetes > Geotrypetes seraphini. The sequence goes on along the minus strand of NC_047088.1, from coordinate 102,162,628 downwards.
CTCAAGTGTGGTGCACACTGCCCGATGTTGCTCCCTGTAATCCAGTTTCGCTGGCCATCAGGTAGGTATCGTAATTCTGCTTGTTTCCCTCCCCCCCACCAACTACCAACTACTCACTGCTGGCCAGCTAGCTGCAGGTGGATGAGAGGTAGTCAGTGTCTGACCTGTGCCTTTTCCACCTGCTGAAGCCAAATGGTGGGGAACCTGGAATCGAGGTGCACATTTTTTTCTTGGCTAAATGGGACTTTGCTCTCAATGGAATGCCATTGAGAATAAAGGGTTCTTTGGGTTACTTTTTTAAAACACAGATAAGTGCAATGCAGAACATCTGTCTTTATTGAGGTTCTTCCAAATTGCACTTATCATCTGTGTTTAAAGTGGGGTTTTGGGGGGGGTTATTTCTCATTCTCAGCATTCCACTGTCTTATCAGGATGGCTTATGAGAAAGTAAAATCCTGTACTCTTATTTACCGATATGCTGTAATTGAGAATAGATGTGACTGTTTTGTGATGGACTGTTAGCTAATAGTCCCTCACAAAATAGTCCTATATTCCTTTGGGAGAGGATGTTGGTCAAGGATGATAGCAGCAGAAAACTCCATATACTAGAAGTATTGACATTTAGAGAGCAGTGTGATAATCCTTTTAAAATACACAGCACCAACAGCTGAATATGGGAAGAGTGTTGCATAGTAATTAGAGATATAGCCTCAGCACCCCGAGGCTGTGGGTTCAAAGCCTGTGCTGCTCCTTGTGCCCCTGGGCAAGCCACTTAATCCTCCACTGCCCGAGGTACATTAGATAGACTGTAAGCCTGCTGGGACAGGTAGGGAAAATGCTTGAGTATCTGATTTGTAACCCATTCTGAGCTCCTTTGGGAGGATGGGCTAAAAAAATTGAATAAATAAAATATTGAAGAATAATTCATTCATTTGCCAGTGCAAAAGTTCAAAGTAAGGGCCCCCAAGCAAAATATACGAGCATGAGTCCCAAAAGCAGAGGGAAATCGCATCTGAAGATATGGGAGTAGCTATAAATGGGTTCCCTCTGTTTCCCTGGGTCCCACTGCACTGCAGCTTGGGAACACCTTACCACACTGTCACATATAAATTCTCATCATAAAATTCATAACACACTGAAACTTGGAAAATAAATTGCTTGTTTTTTCCCCCTACTCTTCCTTTTTTGTGTATGTGTGTGCTGTTTTTCCACCCATGTAGCTAAGCTTATATAGCCACTTTATCCCCTGACTGTGGAACCAACTGCCTGCTTAGATAAGATCGCAAGCCTCATTGATGGCCTTCTGAAAAGCAGTGAAGACCTTCCTCTTCAAATGAACAGCTCCAACCAACAGACTCCTCCATTCTCCCTTTCTTCTTGACTCCTTATTTTGCAACAAATATTTTCTTAAACTTCTGTAATTTCTTCTGTAACTACTGTGAATGTCTGTCTACATCCGTTCATGTTCTTGCTACCATGAATGTCTTGTAATTTATTATGAGTGTCCTTTTGTAACCCGTTCTGAGCTCACGGGAGAACGGGATAGAAAGCAAAGTAAGTAAATAAAAGCATGTCCTGTTTTGCTGTGCTCAATTTCACAAAGCAAAACAAGATTAATCATTGTGGCATAGTTATTGGTTTTGCAAAATTTGACCTAGGAAACAAATAGAATGTGTCTATTACCTCGGCATTGCTAGTTAGAGGCGTTTGGCATAATTTTTGCATTGCAGCAGCTCATCTATTATTAATTTAAATACAATTTTGTGGGCAGAAAACCACCTGTAAAATTTTGCTCTCTGATTAAATTTTTTTTTTTTTGCAAAGACAGCTTTGCTTTCTAAAATAGTAAGTAATGTCCACAATTAAAAATACCCACATGGTCTATCCAGGCTGCCCAACAAGGTGGTCACAGTCGCACCTGCCACTCTGCTCAGACCTCAGTCACCCATTCTTAAATACTGGTTGTCAAGTCTCCACTATGTCAACCATATAGACAACCATGATGGGGCCTGATATGAAATAACCAAGACTCCAAGTACAGTATTACTGACAGTATTCAACATACCAGTCATGATGTCCCCTCCCTTGAGCTTCGCAGCATGTGACAACAAAATGATCTACAAACACTAGAATTGCCAGACTTCTCCTTTATTTTGTCATTTCTGGGACACACCACAATAATGAGGATACTTTTATAAAGGCTTTTTTCCTACATGTAAAGGCTTTTTTATGTGCACAAAAAAACCTTTACTAAAATTGCTCCATGGCATACACTTACATAAATAATCAGAGGAGGAGAGACACCAGCCAGGAGGAGAGTCAGCTGTGCTGGCTGACTGCCTACAGGACATGCCTCTTGTCGTGAGAGGCACATCCTGTAGGCAGCCAGTGTGGACAACTCTCCTTACCAGTGTGTCGCAGGACATATGAAATCTCAGGAAGCATACAGTTTGCAATACACTGGGTTACTTGGTCCTGGTGTAGTCTCAGTCTGAACCGATCAGGGCCCACATTCCAGCAATCTAAAATTATAGATTCAGCACTCACATTCAGGAAGCATCAGCACAGAGAGGTTCTCTCGTTCCACTGACTGAATTTTGGCATTTATGTGCACATATAAATGGGTATACAGTACATGCCATTATTCAAAACAGTCAAGAAAAAAGGGGGTATGAAGGATAATTAATATAAAATCTAGTTTAATAAATTTTTATTAGTATCTAACTTTTTTCATGAGAGAATCTATTATTACTAATAACCCAAATTTTATCATATAGAAAAGCTAATTTTGGGCACACACTTACCCAAAATTAGCTTTTCTATATGATAAAATTTGGGTTATTAGTAATAATAGATTCTCTCATGAAAAAGAAGTTAGATACTAATAAAAATTTATTAAACTAGATTTTATATTAATTATCCTTCATACCCCCTTTTTTCTTGATTGATGACAATTTTTGTGGGTTGGATAATTTGGGAAATGATCTTCTTGTTTGTTAGTTGATTATTCAAAACAGTTACATGCATGATAGGTGTATAACTGTTAGCACCTATTTTATAGAATTACTCCCTCTGGGTAGAAGTGTGTAATGCAGATTCATACTTTTATGGGCAGTGAGTAGAGGTATTCCAAGGGAAAAGGCTGCCACTTACATGTGTGCTGTTGAATTTTCCAAATATGGCCAGCATCAGAGCCTTGCCATGTAATTTCTTTTATTTGAAAATTAGTTTTTGGTAAATGATGTGTAAGTTGATACTAGTGCTGCCCTATTCCCGATGAATCGATTCCAAGAAAATCGGACTCAAAGATTCAATGACCAACACCCCCTCCTCCCCCGGTGCAATCCGACATACTTCCTAGGCCTCCTAAAGCAGTAATGGCGGTGGACAGTCAACAGCGACATTGTTCTGAATGGGTTGCTCTGCATCCTGCCCCATTGAGACCTTCCCTTTTCTAGATATCAAAATATTCAAACAAAATCAACACATCTCCACCACCCTCCACAAAAAAATGTCCGATCGAAACACTTTATTGCAATACCAGAGTTTCCATCCACATACATTGAGAAATAGTATTCCTACCGGGCAATTTCTCCGTATTCGGAGAATTTGCTCGGAGGAATCGGATTTCGATAAAGAGGCTAATGAAATGTATACCAGATTCACACAAAGAGGGTATCCTGGGAAAATCGTTAGAAGGGCATGGAAAAGAGCTAAAAACTGCCACCGCCCCTGGTTAATGTTAAAAGATCAAAACAAACAACGAGACCAAGATATTGTTTGCGTTATGCCGTACACCAATCATAGTAACGCCATAAAACATATTATTTTGAAGCACTGGGCAATACTACAGTATTATCCAATATTACAAAAGTTGTCCAAATTTGCCTTTTCAAGAGCAAAGAATTTGGGCGAACAGTTAAAACATAATTTGCATAACCAGAGATCGGTGTCTAAGCCTTCCCATAAGCCCTGCGGCAAATGCAGGGTCTGCCGTTATATATTGGAGGCTACTTTTGTGGAAATACCGTGCACTGGGGGACGTCATTTTATTTTGAATACAGGGACCAATTGCGAATCCAGAGGGGTGATTTATTATATACAGTGCCCATGCAGAAAAATATACATAGGGCAAACGATCCGAATGATCAAAACTCGGATCATAGAACACTTAAGCAACATCAGGACAAATCGAATCTCCGCCCCTCTGGTTTCCCATTGGCTGGAGCAGTCACACTCATTAGAAGATCTGAAGTACACGGTATTGATCCAAACACACAATACCGAGGGCGACATATCCAAAGCACTAATACAAAAAGAGCAACGCTTCATATATAATTGGCAGACCCTGGCGCCAAAGAGTTTAAATTTAGACATAGATTGGCTAGCCGTTTAAAAGTATTACCCTTCGTTTAGTGAATTCAATTGAATTCAGTGTTTATTTCCGGTTGTTGGTTGGGCTGGATCTTCCGGTTACTCCCCCTTATAAAATTCACAAGCTGAGCAGATAGATTCAGTTGGCCCGTTTGCTTTGAGTGAGCCTGATCTCAGTGAGCCTCCACCAGGTAATATAGGAATTTTAAGAGCTTAAAATCAAGATTAAGTTAATACACTGGGATTTCCCTGATAGTACTTAGCACTTACAAGTATCATCTAATTTAATTTTTACACTATGTTCTAAAAGGTTTAAGTTGTGATTTTTGATCGTGGTTTGATTTTTCCTCAGTGTCCCTCCCTGATGAAGAGGTGAAACTCGAGTCGGGGGGACGGGATTGGAAGAACGAACGAACAGTTCTAAGATTTTAACGCACATAAATTTTATTGGTATACAGTCTCCAATGAGAATTAACGAAACCAACTACCCCCCTATTCAGATAAGTACATCTAGTTGATCTGTATTAGTTCGTGGTCACGTAGGGAGGGCAGGGGACAGGTGAAGGCGATGATGGTCCCCTTGTTAACCTCATTGTAGTGACTTCACTATATTTTGGGTTTCTTGGTCTGAGCACTTCACAATAATATTTAAAATAAATTAAAGAAAGCAATATTATTAACAAGAGACTATAGCTGTGATTACAATACTACATAGTTATTTCTGTCACAGAAGATTAAGATTTATCTCCCTATTAAGTAGGAAATAAACTGCACTGCAACATGTTCATGATAAAAGGACAGAAATGTAAAAGGCATCACCAATGAAAAAGTATAGAAATCCGTGAAATCTAATATTTTGTGGCACCATCACTGCAGCAATGTGATTGCAAAGACTCAATGAAAATTATTACAGTCAGCAAATAAACATGGAATTCATTGAAGTTCAAGGAAAAGGATAAAATCAAAGGGGCTGAGAGTCAGCAGGAGGTAACTAGGTAGGCTCCTACTCATTTATTTCCTGCTGACTATCTGATCCTTGGATTTCAGTGGCACATAACCAGATAGGGCCACTGAAATCTGGGTAGAACGCCACTGCACTATCAGGTTAGTGCCAACTCAGTTTGGATGGGGGTTCAGGGTTGTGACACGATTGTGAAACGGATGATATGAAAGGATTATTAATATTGAGTGACACTACCTAGGATCCATGATAGCTGTTACAGGGAAAACACAGGTACTATGAAAACACATACTGATTGATGATCACAAAAGCACATCAGCCCAACATGCACGAGCAAGGCCAGAAATTTTTCAGCATCTACTGATAATTGCAGGCTAGGAGTTTCTAGCTCAATACATAAGAGGGGGGATGTGTAATCAGATTGGTATTAACACATATTGATTGGTAAACATCCTCCCGACATTGGGATGGGAAATTAGCTCACGAAGCAGGCTAGGAGTTTCTAACACATACTAATTGGTAAACATCCTCCCGACATTGGGATGGGAAATTAGTTCACGAGGCAGGCTAGGAGTATATTGATTGGTAAACATCACCCCGGCATTCAGCTAGCTCAATCCACAAGGATAGGGGGATAAATTCTGCTTCCCCTAGAAAGAAAGTTACCTGTAAAGGGGGGAGGACATTTCCACTACTGACAAGCTGTGTGATGATATTTTGTGAGTAAGCCTCCTGATCGTATGGAAAGTGACAGAATAATGATGTAATAACCGGTAACGTATTAATTCAAACTCTGTACTTAATCAATGATTATGGCTAGAAATATTGTATATATGTAATAAAATGGCTAGAAATATTGTATATAGGTAATAAAACTTAATATGTATACTATTTTGATTTCCTGGCATTCTGTCCAGTGCGGATAGTGACTGAAGGTATTTGGTAAGCCTTTTTAAATAGTAATACATTAATTGGCGTAGTCGGCAGGATTTCTCTAAAGAAAACCTGAGCGCTCTTGTGATACAGGAATGTTCAGGAAGAGAGAGAAATCCTCAAAAGAACCTATAGAGGTGCCCAGCTGGACCGAGGCACCGTATAATTTAATAGCACAAGAACTAGCCAATAATCATGGATTAGCAGAGTCATGGGAAAAGGTTCTGGAAAGTGCAGAACCAATTGATCTTGTACAAGTTTAGAGAAATGCCCCGATGAATCGGGTGATGTAGTTTGAAAAAAAAAAAAAAATTGCCCCGATGGGTCGGGTGATGTAGTTTGGAAGGGTGCCCCGATAAATCGGGTGATGTGGTTGCTCTGGGTTCTGGGAAGTGCAGAACCAATTGTTCTTGTACAAGTTTAGGAAAAAAAAAAAAAAAGTTGCCCCGATGGATCGGGTGATGTAGTTTAGAGAAATAAAAATGCCCCGATGGATCGGGTGATGTGGTTGCTCTGGGTTCTGGGAAGTGCAGAATCAATTGTTCTTGTACAAGCTTTATGAAAATGCCCCGATGAATCGGGTGATGTGGTTTGGAAATATGCCCCGATGAATAGGGTGATGTAGTTTAGAAAGATGCCCCGATTTATCGGGTGATGTAGTTGGCTCGAAGGAGCTGGGTATTAGCAGTTCATATTGCTGCCACAAAATATAAGAGGGGGCGCGGTCGAGTAAATAGGATGTTGAAGTAAAAGTTCCTTTGTTTGAAAGAGCAAACTGCAAAAGGAGGGATTTTCACCCCCACCTTTTTCCTCCTTCGGCGGGCTTTTTGAATTCTCCTTTGTTCACCAGGCAGAGGGGAGGGGGAAGTGGGAGGAAGCAGGAAAGAAAGAAAAAGAAAAAATAGAGAGAGACAGCATGGAGTCTGTCTGCAATTCTACGAATGTTGCAAAAACAGGGATCGATATTTAAAATATGCTTAAATATTAACAAATTATGGATTTAAATGTAGGAACTTGTAATGAAATTAATAATGTAAGTAAGGAACCAAAGGGTTTATGGATAAAACTTTACCAGCCTTATGCTATTTGAAGTTCCGATCAGCCGATATAAGGTACTTGAAGTTAATTGAAAGTTGTTTTGCTGTTCAGGAAACAAAGAAAGTTTAAGTATGTTGATTTAAGTTTGAAAGAGTTTCTGCAGGGTAGATCTATGCTGTTAAGAACAATGGAGGTAATTAAGGAACTGTTTGCCTGATGTAGCCTGAATTTTTTTCTTCTTCAGCACTGTCTGAAGGCTGGCCGCGGACTTTTCAGCAGTCCGAAATAAGTTCTTAAGAACGATAAAAGAATATTGGAAATGTTATAAAATGTTAATGTATATTCCTGTAAGTAGGTTTCAGGTTTGTTTGAACGTGCCCAATCTACTTTTACTAGGCTACCACAGGGATGGTTACATAGTCCTACCATTTGTCCTCAAATAGTAGCGGAACATTTAGATGAATTTCAGAAATTCACCTCTATACAAATTTCTCATTATGTTGACGACATATTGATACAGGGAACAACGAAGGAAGAGGTGAAAGGGCAGTTGGATTTATTAATTGACCATATGAAAAAGAAGGGAAGGGAAATAAATCCAACAAAAATACAAGGACCGGCAACGTCGGTAAAATTTTTAGGAATTCAGTGGAATAGAGGATATTAGGGAAATCACAGAGAAAGCAAAACAAAAAATATTAGATTTTCCCACTCCAAAGAATATACAAGGTAACTAGTAAAAAATATGAGTTTATGTGGGGAGAAGAACAGCAGGTTGCTTTTGAAAATGCTAAACAAGCCATACAGACCACTGTAGATTTGTGGCCCATGAGAGAGGGGGAAGTGGAATTACATGTATATATTCCCTTCGAAAAACAACTTTTAGCATGTTATTGGGCATTGGCTGAGACCGAACAGATTACTATTGCGGCCACAAATTCCAATTATGCAATGGGTAATGTCTGATCCCAAGTCAAATAGAGTAGGATATGCTCAGGAACAAAGTATTATTAAATGGAAATGGTACATTTCTCAAAGAGCTAAAATAGGTGAGCATGGGGTAGCTACTTTGCACGAAAAAATAGCTAATATTCCTAACGGAGAGCTGGAAATCATAAAGCCAGTATATGCTCATGAATCCCCAGTGAAATGGGGAGTGGGATATCTTTTTACTGACTCCTGGTCGGTCGCTAATGGTCTTGCTACATGGTTAATGGGGTGGAAGTCCCATAATTGGTTAGCTGTGGGGTAAAGAATTGTGGCAAGACATAGAAAAAATTGTACAGGAGACAATAGTGTCAGTATTTCATGTAGATGCACATATGCCTGTTGATTCAATGGAACGATTGTTTAATTCCCAAGCAGATGCCGCAGCTACCATTTCTGTAACAACTACTAATGAAATTCCTAAGGTGGAAGAATGGTTGGAAGGTACAGCCATTTGGACACATCAGAAAAGTGGACATCTTGGAGAAAAAGCTACTTACAGGTGGGCTCAGGAATGAGAGATTCCTTTGACGATAGATGTGATCAAACATGTGATCGGAAAATGTCCGGTGTGTCAACCTATCAAGAACGGGAAGTACCACATAAGGTAATGGGGCACATGGGCAGGGGGCGATTTGCCAGCCCAGATTTGGCAAATAGATTTCATAGGACCGTTACCCGAAAGTCATAAATGTAAATATATGTGTACTGCTGTAGATTATTATTAGCATTCCCTTGTGCTTCTGCGTCACAATGGAGCACTCTAAGGACTTTAGACATGATTATTCAGTATTATGGTATGCCCTTACAAATACAAACTGATAATGGATCACATTTTATGGGAGGGCAGATAAAAGAATATGCTAAGGAAAATAATATTGAATGGGTATATCACATGCCCTATTATCCCCAGGCAGCGGGATTAATTGAAGATGAATGGACTTTTGAAAGAGGCCCTTAAAAAACTAACTACAGATGACAAATATGGGCAGTGGAGGGATAATGTAACCCCCAATTTGACGATTGGGAAACTGTCCATAGCCAAAATCTGGATTAGCAATCCTAAAGGACCTCCGGAACCAGCGGAGGTGATTGCAATCGGGAAAGATAAGGCTCTCCTTGTAATGAAACCGGGAGTGGAAAAATGGGAATATGTCCCTCAGGAAAAATGTTATTTGAGAGAGTAATAATGTTTTCTGAAACTTGCAGATATACATGTGCCTTGGAATCCTTGGAATATGGTATGGGGTAAAAGGCGCTGCCCCCGGGCGACGTATTACAATTAAAGAAGGGGTCGTTACATCATGGAGATGGAAGCATTCTTCAGTGAATCGGAAGCAAGATAACTTCACTTGCAGCGCTAACTCCAGATGTATCATTGCAAATGTGACAACAAGAGACCATACATGGATTACAGAAATTAAAAGCAATGAACACACTAGAAATGAGCAGATATGGAGGACCGTGTTTACCAGAAGTACAATGTAATGATATGTGTAAATATGTAGTGTTACCCCTCATACTGGGGGAACCTCAGAAACAATTTTTCTGAGCACCTAAATTTAACGGACAAATGATTGATATGAATACATTTTGTGACTCCACATTGCAAGGGCGAATTTGTAAATTACAATCAATAATATATGATGTGTGTGAATGGACTATATTATTGAAATAACATCACGCGTAATATGTGTGGTGACTAATGAGCCAATAATACCAAAAAAATGATAGTACCCTTTGCAGGATGCTTACACAATATGTCAACACTTCTTTGGCAGAATCAAACTTATGTTTGAACACCTGATATAGGATTCTGGGAGAACAACTTTTCCGTTCCAAATTGGGATTTAAAGTTGGGAAAGTTAATACTAGGATCCCGTAGGATAAATCAGTCCATAAGGAATTTGAACAAAAGCATACCAGATTAGTAATTATACTAACCATAATAGTACTTGTTCTGTCCTTGTGGAATTGTTATGTGGTTTATGGACTATGCTGTAAATCAACACGACCCACGATGGTATCCTGTGGCAGTATCACTCAATAAGGACCGAATGTGACACGATTGTGAAACGGATGATATGAAAGGATTATTAATATTGAGTGACACTACCTAGGATCCATGATAGCTGTTACAGGGAAAACACAGGTACTATGAAAACACATACTGATTGATGATCACAAAAGCACATCAGCCCAACATGCACGAGCAAGGCCAGAAATTTTTCAGCATCTAATTGCAGGCTAGGAGTTTCTAGCTCAATACATAAGAGGGGGGATGTGTAATCAGATTGGTATTAACACATATTGATTGGTAAACATCCTCCCGACATTGGGATGGGAAATTAGCTCACGAAGCAGGCTAGGAGTTTCTAACACATACTAATTGGTAAACATCCTCCCGACATTGGGATGGGAAATTAGTTCACGAGGCAGGCTAGGAGTATATTGATTGGTAAACATCACCCCGGCATTCAGCTAGCTCAATCCACAAGGATAGGGGGATAAATTCTGCTTCCCCTAGAAAGAAAGTTACCTGTAAAGGGGGGAGGACATTTCCACTACTGACAAGCTGTGTGATGATATTTTGTGAGTAAGCCTCCTGATCGTATGGAAAGTGACAGAATAATGATGTAATAACCGGTAACGTATTAATTCAAACTCTGTACTTAATCAATGATTATGGCTAGAAATATTGTATATATGTAATAAAATGGCTAGAAATATTGTATATAGGTAATAAAACTTAATATGTATACTATTTTGATTTCCTGGCATTCTGTCCAGTGCGGATAGTGACTGAAGGTATTTGGTAAGCCTTTTTAAATAGTAATACAAGGGTGGAACTGGGAGTTACTCAGTTAACATTGATTTTCAGTCTGCTAACCAGGTAAACAGGAGAATCCTGAGCCAGAATCACGCCCTGTGCAATATGCACTCTAGTGCTCCACCTATTGTGTCACAGCCATCCCAGGGGGAGACATCGAATGAGGAGATTTTTGCACCCCTTTCTCTTTTGCACTTTGTGCAGCCGAATTGCCTGCATAGCCCTTGGGATGCTACAGGTTAGTAACTCCATAAAGTTAGGACATAAAGCAGCCCTAGCTCTATCCATTTGTTATCCAGGTACTAAGCTGAAGAGTGGTCAGCACCTGGATAACTTCTGGTGGCTAGCCAAGATCTATATATCCAGTGTCATTGCCCAGATTAGGCCTGGCATTGACTATCCAGGTCACAGACTGCCCAAAGAGGTCAGCACCTTTAAAATCACTGACAACTATGAACTGAATATTGGGCCCAAAGAGTTCAATTAATAAAAAATCAAGGGGCCAGCTGTATAGGAGAGGCTCTTATCCACTGACTGGGTGATCCATGGATTTTCAATAGCATGCAGGCAATCAGTACTGCTGAAAATCTGGAGAGAGCAGGATGGCACTATGCCAGGGCAGTCTGGGGATGGAGTCAAGGCAGAGCCAGGAGTTATTAATTAATGGCAATTTTCAGTCTGCTAACTGGGTAAGTATCTAGGTAAAGTTAGGACAGCAAAACAGCTATATTAACTTTACCTGTGTAGTTACCTTGATATCAGTCTGAATATTGGCCAGCATCTGGATAAATTCTGGTGGCCTGTCAGGACTCAGATATTCAATGCTGGTGCCTAGATTAGACCTGTCATTGAATATTAAGGTCAACCTTTGCTATAATGGTCAACACTGTAAAAATAGCTAACCACCACATGCTCAGTAGTAGGCCTGAACTATGTATTGAACTAAAGTAAAAGCAGCTTCTCAGTATCTGCTGCATTTCCCAGGCAGCATCTGGTCAGCTAGTAATAAATCAGAGATCCCAAACATGCTGCTGCTCCTCCTCCAATCATAGCTCACCAGTGACCTGAATCAGCAAAAAAAAAACCAACAAAAACCCAACAAAACAACAACAACCCCAAAACAAACCAACTGTGTACAGATCAGAGACCCCAAACCTGCTACCTCTCTTCTCTTTACTCAAGTATAAAAACATAAGAGTTGCCATACTGGAACAAACTAAAGCCCCATCCAGTGGTGTAGTAAGGGGGGTGAGGAGGGTGATCTGCCCTGGGCGCTGTGTTCCTAAGGGTGCGGTACCCCTCCTCCTCTCTGTCCCCCCCCACTCCTTTCCTTGCCACATGTGTGTGCCCCTGGTCTTCCGCCGTACCGTTTTTACCTCCTTGGCGCAAGCTTGCTGCCCACTGCAGAATTGGCGCTCTCTCTGATGTCACTTCTAGGACCCGCGTCCAGGAAGTGACGCCAAAAGTTGAGCAGACACTGACATGGGCATGCTGTTCATGCTGGAGAAGTTAAAAAGTTATGGGGAAAAGGAAGGGGGCACGTGTGGCGGTGGGGGTGAGGGGCACCACTCACCCTTACTACGCCACTGGGCCCATCAAGCCCAGCATACTTTTTCTAACGGTGACAAATCCAGGTCACAAGTACCTGGCAAGATCCCAAGAAGGAAAACAGATTTTATGCTGCTTATCCAAAAATAAGCAGTGGATTTCTCCAAGTCCATCTTAATGATGGCTTATGGATTTTTCTTTTAGGAAATTATCCAAACCTTTTTTAAACCCTGCCAAGCTAACTGTATTCACAACATTCTCTAGCAATGAATACTAGAATTTAGTTATACATTGAGTGAAGAAATATTTTCTCCAGTTTGTTTTAAATCTATTACTTATATCCTGGGATGCACTGGGAGAGGCCTAAGGGGCCCTGATTGGCCTAGGCGCCTAAGACCCCTCCTATAGGAGGGATCTTAGATGCCTTGGCCAATCAGAGCCTTCAGCTCCTCCCCCAGGAAGGGGAAGGCCCACCATTTTGAAGAGTAAGCATCCCTCCTGCCGGTCTTCAGAAAAAAGGTATCAGGATCGGAGGGGGGATGGCCCACTAGACTACCAGGTTCATGTGGTGGGGGTTGTGGGGAGGTTGGGGATCCCCAATTCTGTGGCAGGAGGGAGTAGGCATCTCTCCTATTAGTCTTCAAAGAAAAAGTATGGGGGTGATCCACTAAACCACCAGGCTTGTGTGGTGGGGGACTGTAGAGGGGGGGAGCTTGCCATTGGGTTGTCCCTCCTATTGATCACAAAAAAATACCCTAATGTCGGGGGGTAGGAGAGTTCTAGTTTTGGGGAGGGAGCCTTTTTTTTTATAGGCGCAGATCTTGTGTGTGTGTTGTGCCCATTAAAAAAAAGCAACGCCTGCATAAGAGATAACTTTGACCATTTCAATTGTTTTTTCAAGGCATTCTACCACCAGAGAATATCTGTCTGGTTTATTACACCTAGAAATATTTACTGTCTTATTGAAATGGCATAATCTTATAAATTATGTTAGAGATATCTGTATTAAGAAAAAAAATAACACATCTCAGGGCCAAATGCTTAATCATATTAATGTTTCTTGCCCTCACCCCCCACCCCCTGTAAACTGGAACACAACCCTTTTTCTATGGGTACCTCATTATCCTGCTTGGATGCAGTGATATACAAGCTGCTTTTTTCAATACAGCGGGCAGTTTTCTCAAATCACTAAGGGCTCCTTTTATGAAGCTGCACTAGTGGGGTTAACGTGCGTGACTTTTCATCACACGCTAACCACCGCGCTGGCTAAAAACTACTGCCTGCTCAAGAGGAGGCGATAGCGGCTAGTGTGGCCGGCGGTTTAACACGCGCTATTACGTGTGTTAAACCGCTAGCGCGGCTTGATAAAAGGAGCCCTAAGGTTTTAATCTTGAACATACCAAACTGGTGACGCTCTCTCTGGTGGGGACCCCCTTCCCCCAGCTGGCTTTGCTGTTTCATTTGGTTTACTGTGGAATCATCATTTATGTCACACTTCTACTTTTTACTTTTTAACTGCAAGTTTCAGATGTAGCTGAGTAAAAGTAGCAAAAATTGATGAAACTGAACTCTGAGGACTTTCTTAAGAGATCAGATTCCACAGGTGACCTTGAGGGGAGAAATGCTGACCTACTGCCTAACTCTCAGTAAACCTGGTTCTAGGAGGGAGGTTGTAGAGGATATGCATTAAAAATCATTTTCACAGCAACCTGTGAACTACTATCTGCCCACCCACCCCTAGGCTCAAATTACTCTTATTACTCTTCACATTTCTCCAGCTGATCTTAACAAGGACAATCTGCACAACCTGAAACACCTAACCCCAAGCCCTCTTACCAGATCTGGAAACTCACCCTTTTCCCCACACCTGAAGAGGTACTGAAAGATTCTGCTCTGCTGAGAAAATAAAAAATACATCCATTGGAACATTTTGTCTGGTGGTATTCAAACTTGGGTTTTGGTGGGTTATATTTTTGTAGATCTCTATTTAGCTCAGTAAAATCAGTCAGGCAGTAGTGTAGCCTTTAGAGTCTGTTAGAGAAGGAGGGAAGAGGACATTCTCCTTCTGAGAGGAGAAAAGCAGAAGACATATCTTTGGGTAAGTATATATTATTGTGCTCTGAGCTTTGATAGTTTTGGGAAGAAAAGCTCAATTGTAGGTTCCCTTCTAAAGACAATTTAGATCTTAAAAGAACAAACTTTTAATAAAATCCTAAGGCTCTCTATACTAGTCTAATATATTCCTAGTAGCTTACAAAGATTAATTAATTAGCTCAATAACAAGATGCAGACAGTAGTCCAGCAGCAATAGGGTTGCTATCCAGTCTTTTGCATTGAATGTCACATGTATGACTTTCTCCTGGTTGGCGAGAAGTTATATGTGTGTGCTCGCTGCAAAGAGCTCCTAGGTCTCAGAGAACGAGTTGTTCCCTTGAGGCTAGAGTAGCAGACTTGGAGGAGCTGAGAGAGAAAATGAAGTACATAGAGAAGACCTACAAGGATGTTGTAGAGAAGTCCAACCTCCAGTCTGGTAGCTCCTGTGCTGCCTTGGAGGAGAGAGGTCTCCTAGAAGGAGAACATCACCCTGGTGAAGTAGGAAATAATAATGTAGCTAGGACCCGCCCACCAGAGGATGCAATATCCTTTCGCACCGAGGATGTGTCTCCAAGGGCTTCTGCCCAGGAGGGAAAAGTTAGAACAGCGGTTGTAGTTGGTGATTCTATTATTAGGCATATAGATAGCTGGGTGGCTGGTGGGCGTGAAGATCGCCTGGTCACTTGCCTGCCTGGTGCGAAGGTGGCAGACCTCATGTGTCACATAGATAGGATTTTAGATAGTGCTGGGGAGAAAACAGCTGTCCTAGTACATGTAGGTACCAATAACATAGGAAAATGTGGGAGGGAAGTTCTGGAAGCCAAATTTAGGCTCTTAGGTAGAAAGCTGAAATCCAGACCTTCCAGGGTTGCATTTTCAGAAATGCTTCCAGTTCCACGCGCAGGACCCAAGAGGCAGGTAGAGCTCCAAAGTTTCAATGCATGGTTGAAACGATGGTGCAGGGATGAGGGATTTAGATTTGTTGGGAACTGGGCATCCTTCTGGAAAAGGGGGAGCTTGTTCCAAAAGGATGGACTCCACCTTAACCGGGATGGAACTAGGCTGCTGGCACTAACGTTTAAAAAGGAGATAGAGCGGCTTTTAAACTGAGATGTGGGGGAAAGCCGACAGTCGCCCGGGAACTGATGGTTCAGTGTAATTTATCCTTGGAGGATTCTATTGAAACAGGATATTTAGGGAGTCCTGGTAGAGAGGTTCCAATAATGGTGAAAGAAAGCCAGGAGGGTTTAAGAGAAAGGCAGAGTAAAAGACTCACATTTTCCCTGTCTTCTCAGCAGCCTATAGTTGCAAGGAAAAAACACAATTTGACGTGTCTGTATGCAAATGCTAGAAGCCTAAAAAATAAAATAGGAGAGTTAGAGTATACAGTATAGCACTGAATGATGAGATAGATATAATAGGCATCTCAGACACCTGGTGGAAGGAGGACAATCAATGGGACACTGTGTTACCTGGGTACAAGTTATATTGCAAGGATGGGGTAGATCAAATTGGAGGGGGGGGGGTTGAGCTATATGTTAAAGAGGGAATTGAATCAAATAAAATAAACATTCTGCATGGCATAGATAGCAGTGTGGAATTCTTGTGGATAGAAATTCCATGTGTGAAGGGAAGGAATATAAAGGTTGGGTTATACTGTCCCCTGGGATAAAATGAGCAGACAGATGAAGAAATGTTTTCAGAGATTAGGAAAGCTGGAGAAATGGGCAACACTATAATAATAGGCGATTTCAATTACTATATTTTAAAAGAACATAATTCAAATATCAAAGAAAAAACAAAAAATTATGCTTGACACAGTGGTGATCACTCCACTGATCACTGTGTAGTACAATATAGGGTGAGAGAAAATCGCAATATATTACATTCAGCTCAACATAGCATATACATATATGTGGAGAAAAAAGCCTCAGTTAATGCTTCATGGGCTCAAAAAAACCCACAGCAATATATTCTGCAACTCTGTCACATTGTCCATATCCTGTTTCATCCACAGGATCGGTCAGCATCAGTTCCAGAAAACAAACACTATGGTGTAATAACACCAAGCACTGTCGAAACTAAGCAGAAAAACTTATCTGTGTTCTCATCCAGCCACATTGCTGCTGCTTGTTTCACACACACTAATATTGGTATTGGTGTGTGTGAAACAAGGAGCAGTGAATGTTATTTATAAATACTGTCGTGGAAGCCCAGACCAGATGTGTTCCACATATCAGCAAAGGTGGAAAGAAGAGGAAACGAGAGCCAATGTGGTTAAAAGGTGACGTGAAAGAGGCTATTAGAGCCAAAAAAAAACATCCTTTAAAGAATGAATAAAATATCCAAATGAAGAAAATAAGAAGAAACACAAGCACTAGCAAGTTAGATGCAAAGCATTGATAAAGACAGCTAAGAAAGAATATGAAGAGAAACTTGCAAAAGAGGCAAAAACTCATAGCAATTTTTTTAGGTACATCAGAACCAGAAACCTGTGAGGGAATCTGTGAGGCCGTTGGATGATCAAGGAGCGAAAGGGGCACTCAGGGAGGATAAGGCTATAGCGGAAAGACTGAATGAATTATTTGCTTTGATCTTTATGGAAGAAGATGTAAGAGATCTACCTGAATCGGAAATAGTTTTCAAGGGTGATGATGCGGAGGAACTGAAAGAAATCTTGGTGAATCTGGAAGATGTACTGAGCCAAATTAACAAGTTAAAAAGTGATAAATCGCCAGGACTGGATGGTATACATCCCAGGGTATTAAAAGAACTAAAAAATGAAATTGCTGACTTGCTGTTAGTGATCTGCAACCTGTCACTAAAATCGTCTGTAGTACCTGAAGATTGGAGGATAGCCAATGTTACGTCGATTTTTTAAAAGGACTCCAGGGGAGATCTGGGAAATTACAGACCAGTAAGCCTCACTTCGGTGCCGGGCAAAATGGTAGAAACAATTATAAAAAATAAAATTGTGGAACATGTAGACAAGCATGATTTAATGAGATGGAGTCAGCATGGGTTCAGCTGAGGGAGACCTTGCCTCACTAATTTGCTTGACTTCTTTGAAGGTCTGAATAAAGGTGAGCTGGTTGATATAGTATATCTAGATTTTCAGAAAGCTTTTGATAAAGTTCCTCATGAGAGGCTCCTAGGAAAATTAAATTGTCATGGGATAGGTGGCAAAGTTCAGTTGTGGATTAGGAATTGGTTATCGGATAGAAAACAGAGGGTAGGGTTAAATGGTCATTTTTCTCAAATGGAGGAGAGTAAACAGTAGTGTGCCGCAGGGGTCTGTACTGGAACCGGTGCTATGTAACTTATTTATAAATAATCTGGAAATTGGAACGACGAGTGAGGTGATTAAATTGTTCAAAGTTGTTAAAACGCATGCGGATTGTGAAAAATTGCAGGCGGACCTTAGGAAATTTAATGTGGACAAATGCAAAGTGATGCACATTGGAAAGAATAACCTTAATCACAGTTACCGGATGCTAGAGTCCACCTTGGGGATTAGCGCCCAAGAAAAGGATCTGGGTGTTATCGTAGACAATACGATGAAATCTTCCATCCAATGTGCGGTGGCGGCCAAAAAAGCAAATAGAATGCTAGGAATTATTTAAAAAGGGATGGTTAACAAGACTAGGAATGTTATAATGCCCCTGTATTGCTCCATGGTGCGAGCTCATCTGGAGTACTGCGTTCAATTCTGGTCTCCTTATCTCAAGAAAGATATAGTGGTGCTTGAAAAAATGTCAAAGAAGAGCAACCAAGATGGTAAAGGGGATGGAATTCCTCTCGTATGAGGAAAGACTAAAATGGTTAGGGCTCTTCAGCTTGGAAAAGAGACGGCTGAGGGGAGTTATGATTGAAATCTACAAAATCCTGAGTGGAGTAGAATGGGTACAAGTGGATCAATTTTTCACTCCGTCAAAAATTACAAAGACTAGGGGACACTCGATGAAGTTACAGGGAAATACTTTTAAAACCAATTGGAGGAAATTTTTTTTCACTCTGAGAATAGTTAAGCTCTGGAACATGTTGCCAGAGGATGTGGTAAGAGCGGATAGCGTAGCTGGTTTTAAGAAAGGTTTGGACAAGTTCCTGGAGGAAAAGTCCATAGTCTATTATTGAGAAAGACACAGGGGAAGCTACTGCTTGCCCTGTATCGGCAGCATGGAATATTGCTACACCTTGGGTTTTGGCCAGGTACTAGTGACCTGAATTGGCCACCGTGAGAACGGGCTACTGGGCTTGATGGACCATTGGTCTGACCCAGTAAGGATGTTTTTATGTTCTTATTACTGAGTAAGAGTAAAAGTAAAAAATGTTATTCTGTACTTCTTTACAAATAGAAGTAACAAAACTTTTACTTAAGTACTGTAACTAACTTCATTTACTTACTTAGCAGACAACACTAGCAGGTGCCAGCAGTATTCAGTGCTGGTACCCACATAGTAAGCAGACTAAGATAGCTCAAAAGCTGTCCTAATTTGGCCCACTTAACTGTGTGGGTGCTGGCACTGCACCCGCCTAACTTTTTATAAATAATCTTTATTCATTTTAAAACACTTTCATTAAGTGGAAACAACATAGATTATACATTTAACACTTTAGACATCACTTATGATTTTACAAGATTTATAAAGATCATTACCTTCCCCCACCCATCCTAATCTTTATCATTAAAGTAATTATAAAATTTTATCATCTGTTCTGAGATATATTATACATATTTTAAACATAAGTTATACATATGATTAATCAGACATTTATCAAACCTCTAAAAACCATCCTTCCCTCCTATTATCATCTATATAAATAATTAAAAGACCTTATAATCCCCCCCCCCTCCCTGGATGTGAATTTTATCTAACAACAAAATCATAACTATAATAATTCTATAAAAGATGACAATGGGCCCCAGATTAATTTAAAGTTTTTTTGTATTCTCTAACAAATCAGCGTTCATTTTCTCATATTTATAAATTAGACATAAACTTGCCCACCAGAATGTAAAGTTGAGACAATCCCAGTTTTTCCAGTTTCTTGTAATCATTTATATAGCTGTACTAGTCATAATTAATAAGAGACGTCTTTTATATTTATCTAGGGGATCCTTGATATGTAAAATGGTACCACAAATGACTATTTCATAAGTTAATGGAATCTCAGATTCTAAAATATTATTAATATGTCACCAAATTGATTTCCAGAAAATCAGTATCTTAGGGCAATAAAACAGTAAATGATCTAATGTTCCTATGTCTAGGTGACAGTACCAGCATCTATTAGATCTAGAATTATCTAACTTATTCAATCTAACTGGGGTCCAAAAAGATCGATGTAACAAAAAGAACCAAGTTTGTTTCATAGATGCTGATGCTGTACATTTCATCCTTCAAGACCAAATACGTGGCCATCAAGATGCCAAAATATACTGCTTAATCTCAATGCTCCAAATGTCTTTAAGAGCGTTTTTGGGTTTCTTATTCATAAGTTCAGATATTAATTTATACCACTTGGCGGCTTGATGTCCTAGCGTGTCTGCCTGAAAACATAGGAATTGCAGGCTATAAAAATTTTTCAAATTACGCCATTCGGGAACCCTTTCTGAATAGCCTGCTTCAGTTGCAACCATTTATAAAATTGAAACTTTGAGATACCAAATGATTGTTGCAACCGTGAAAAATCAAGCAGTTTCCCATGTGAAATAACATCCTCTAATGTTCTTATGCCTACTTGCATCCAATCTTTCCAAACAATTTTAGACCCGCCTATTTGTATCTTGGAGTTCAGCCATAGGGATTGACACAGAGGCTGTTCTATAGGAATTTCAGTTAGCTTATTAATATTTCTTAGGGTCTTCCAAGTATCCAAAATAATGTTATTATCTTTAGCCTAACTGGGTAGCTTAATGTCTAATATATGAGACAGACGCATTGGGGACATAATTTTCCATTCCAAAATTAACCAGTCTTGATAATATTCCATGAGGTTAGGCAGGATCCAATACATACCCTGACGCAGAATATAGGCCTGATGATACCTATAGAAATTTGGAAAATTTATCCCTCCTCCACAATTGGTTTTTGTAGAGATACTAAAGCAATTCTAGGAGTTTTGCCCATCCAAACAAAATTGATAAGAATACTATTCAATTTCTTGTAAAAAGATCCTTGAAAGTAAATTGGTAACATTCCCATGTGGTAACAAACCACAAGCAAAAATCATCATTTTAACTGTTTGGACTCTCCCCCACCAAGACAAATGTAGCGGATTCCATTGCTCACACATTTCTGTAACCTTTAACAATAAAGATTTTTCATTCACTTTCATTGTCTCTTCTAATGTTTTATATATCCATATTCCTAAATATTTTATACCATCTTCTTTCCAAAAAAAAGAGTACCGATCAAACAATCCTTTTTGACAATGTACATTAAGTGGAAGAATTTCTGATTTACTCCAATTTATTTTATATCCTGAAAATTTCCCAAATTTTTCGATCAAATCCAATAAATGTGGAATAGTAGATTCAGGATTCCTCAAATGAAGCAAAATATCATCTGCACCACCTAACTTTTTAAAAAATTTAACTCCTACAATACTCTTTCTACCCCTTCCCTTCCCTATCCCCCAGCCCATGACAGTCACAACCCCTCTCTCTTTTTTATTTTTAATCTTTATTGATTTTCAAACTTCGATAGTGCAATACAAATGGTAAATCAGAAAAACTGCACAAAACACACTATTCACTATACAATTATTACATTAAACAATCATTTTCTTCCATCCTCATCTTCATTCTTAATATAATAATACATATGATGTGATTACAAATTATAAATAAATAATTTAACTATTCAAAATACATTTCCCTCCCTGGGTGTGTAAGGAAATCTAATGATAAAGAAAGAAACATGACCCTTATTAAAATGCAATAAAATTAGTCAATGGACTCCATACATCATTAAAGTATTTACTAGTCCCCAAACGTTCCGCCATCATCCTTTCATACTTATATGTGGTACACACATTTACCCACAAAAAAGTGAAATTGATCTTATCATGATTTTTCCAATTCTGTGTAATCAATTGAATAGCTATTCCCTTCATAATCAGGAAAAAGCGACTTTTATACTTATCTAAAGTAGATTTAATATGTAGTAATGTAACACAAATTACAGCTTCATAAGATAAGGGAATAGCTGCTTCAAGAATGAGATTAATTTGGGAGGGGGGAATTTTAGTGTATCATCTTCTATATAGGATACTAGCTGATGCCCCGGCGTTGCACGGGTATTTAATTATAGCAATAACACTGTAAATGGATTCAAATAAAGATACTTTATAGTGGTGAATGAAATTATTTTTTTACAGCTTTATAAAAAGTACAATATTCAAATTATAATGTGAAATATTTGACAAAATGAATACAATACAACTAACGCAAAACTTGATTATAAACAACATTTTTAGTTTCACCTCCAGGAGCAAGAACATATAAATTCTTGGGTGAACCCACCCTTGAGCAAGCAACATAGAGTTGTCCATGGGAAAAACAGGGGGATCTTAAATCCACTCCACAGTATGTAATAGTCTGTCCCTGTGATTTGTTGATTGTGATAGAGAATGCAAGTCTCACTGGAATTTGCAATCTCTTAAACTGAAAAGGAAGATCTGTTGGAATAAGTGGCATCCAAAAGTTTCAGTATTGATTTAAACAACTCAATATGTGGAAACTCAGGTTGAAAAGAAACTCCATGCAGTTTTTTCCCGGTTCAGAATGGAACCTGTGTTCCTAGTTCATCATATGTGAGTACTCATGTAATGTAATAAGATTATGAACTGGGGTGCATGAAGGAAACAGTTACAAACACAGTTAGAACATACAAACACTATATGTATGGTGTCCGTGGTAGAATAGAAACGATGTCCCTAGTGGTTATAGTGTCATAGAAAGTGTTTTATAGTTGGAATTACTGTGAGAATGGCAGCTTTTTACATTTTTACCATTGACATGAATGGGTGAAATCTGATTTTCTGTTTGTTGCTCCGCTCACGTGTGCAGGTGGGCCGCGAGACCCCCAGAACATATCACCCCAGGTAGTGAGGGATCTGCATACCAAGTTTCGTTCAAATCGGTCAAGCCGTTTTTGAATTACTGTGAGAATGGCAGCTTTTTACATTTTTTCCATTGACATGAATGGGTGAAATCTGATTTTCTGTTTGTAGCTCCGCCCACATGTGCAGGTGGGCCGCGAGACCCCCAGAACATATCACCCCAGGTAGTGAGGGATCTGCATACCAAGTTTCGTTCAAATTGGTCAAGCCGTTTTTGAATTACTGTGAGAATGGCAGCTTTTTACTTTTTTTCCATTGACATGAATGGGTGAAATCTGATTTTCTGTTTGTAGCTCCGCCCACGTGTGCAGGTGGGCCGCGAGACCCCCAGAACATATCACCCCAGGTAGTGAGGGATCTGCATACCAAGTTTCATTCAAATCGGTCAAGCCGTTTTTGCGTGATCGCAGCACATACACACACACACACATACATACCTCCAATTTTATATATATAGATTAAATATTTGTTATGAAATGGTGGGAAGGGAGGGAGATAAGGTTATATGATTTGTATTATTGCTGAATATTAAGTGATATATTTAATGTTAAAATGTTTTAACTTGTTGTCACACTTATTGTAAGTTTGAAAATGAATAAAGAATATATATATATATATAGGAGATTAATTTGTTCCCAGATTGACTTCCAGAAACCAAGTATCAATGGACAAAAATATAACAATCTAGTTAGGGCCTCCCATGCCTACCTTTGCACCCATTTGCTCCTGCCCCTTGTGGCTGCTGGTAGAAAATGGCTGCCACAACCTCTCATGTCAGCTTGCAGTACTTGTTGGGAGCCATTCTTGATGCTTTCGAGCTCTAAATCCCCTTTTTAGGGCTACGTAGTTTTAATCTATTTTTTTGACACCCTCCCTTTTGTCCTTTCCCTATACGTTCTCTTTCTTACTTGATAAATTGTAGTTCTGTCCTTCTTCCCTCTTGTTTCTGTTTGTTTTTAATGTTTTAAATTATGACTGTTGTTTCAAAGAATGTATAATTACCCTATATATGTTTTTAACATAATGTTCACCGCCTAGAAGGTCGATTGGGCGGTTTATAAAATTTTTGAATAAACTTGAAAACTTGAAGGGGCTGCTTCGGGAGCAGGAGGGAATCACAGGAGTTAAAAAAAAAGGAATTATGCAGATCCCAGTCACTATTCAGCTGGATCCTACATAACTCTGGAGGCCTCCCCAGCTTAAACCGCTTAAATTAGTCTCAGATATTCCATGCTGGTACCCGGCATGGAATATCTGGAGCAAATTTTGCCCGCAGCTGTTAGTATTTAAAAAAAAAAAAAAAAAAAAAGCTGACCATTGAGGGTTGAATATTATCCCCATTATTTCCAGCTTAGAGTATTCTTTAATTATTTAGGGGGCCTGCCAATGGACGTCAGTGAATACAATACATATACGAGAGAACAGTGTGGCACTGCAATTCTGTCTTCAACATTACATTAGGCTGTGTGCCTTTTTTATATGATTCACTAACAAAGGACATCCCTAATATTAATTTCAAGCAGAAAGGCTATTAGCTTATCTTTTTCTTTTTTAAAACATGCTCTCCATCACATGCACATCATTCTGTTCCTACATATTATGGTGGCCTAAAGAAAAGAAAGCCAACCCCTTTCCTGCTATAACAGTGGTCTCAAACTCGCGGCCTGAGGGCCACATGCGGCCCACCAGGTACTATTTTCAGGACCTTAGTATGTTTATCATAATCACAAAAGTAAAATAAAACAGTTTCTTGATCATATGTCTCTTTAGCTATAAATGACAATATTATTATTAAAACTTAGCCAAAAGGGAAGATTTATAAACTATAAAGAGTTTTACCTCAAGCAAAATTGTCATTTCTTTAATATGACATTAACTATTTTTTCTGAGGCCCTCCAGGTACCTACAAATCCAAAATGTGGCTCTGCAAAGGGTTTGAGTTTGAGACCACTGTGCTATAACAAGCTTTTTTTAAAAACTATTTCTCTTTTTAATGCTTTCTGAATTAACCCTTGCTTTACTCATGAAGACGGGGGTCTAAATTCACATTTACAGCACACTTCTCTTCTTCTTCACAGAATAGCTAATAGCTTCATTAGCATGGATTTAAATATATTGTGCATTGTCTGCTGGACTTGGACCGCAGCACCATATGCTAGTGGCTTTCATTTTGCAGTCACAGACTTTTGCATCTTCTACCTAGAAAAAGACTGATTAGATAAAGTGCAATATGATTTTTTTGACACAAAGGTATCCTAATCTGGCTACTTAGTGTTTACAACCTACTATTAATGTGTCTGAAGACAAACAAAAAAAATAAATGGTTTCACCAGTAACGCCACAATTTTTTTTTCCTAAGGAGGAGGGGAGTCTAGTGTTCTGAAATTGCAGAGACCTCTAGTTCTTCTACTAATGTAATAAGTGTTTGATCAGTAAATGTCCTCACAATTTCTTTTCAAAAGGGTTGGCTCTCTTGCCAGTGATTGATAGTGGTAGGAGAACATCTTGGAGGAAAACTTAGGGCTCCTTTTACGAAGCTGCGGTAGTGGTTTAACGCGCGTAATAGCGCACGCTAAACCGTCAGATGCGCTAGCCGCTATCGCCTTCTCTTGAGCAGGCAGTAGTTTTTCAGCTAGCACAGGGATTAACGCGTGATTAAAAGTCACGCGCGTTAAAGCCGCTACCGCAGCTTCGTAAAAGGAGCCCTTAGTGCATCTGGGCCTGTGCTGGTATAAATACTACTACTTGTCATTTTTATAGTGCTACCCAGCCCCATTTCAAGTCCCTTAACTTTGGCTCCTGCTTCCTTGGCCGCTGCACCATTAATATTAAGGAAAGAGGGTCTCTTGCTAATCAGCTACTGCACTTGTAGAGAGGAGTGGAGAACAAACAGATCCTATAAAACTGCTTCACTGACCACAGGCGACAGCTGGATCAGGAAAGCAGCCTACACCATGTCCTTAAAAGGAGAAAAGTACTGAAAGACCAAACTAAAAAGAAGAAGAAGGGATCAGTGGAGAGTCCCAGGAAACCCACAAGATAAAGAACCCCACAACTGAGCTCCCATCAGGGAAGGAAGCACTTGAAGAAAACTGATAGGGTCTTACAGAGAAACTTTCCTCTTAGGAGAGGGGCTTCCAGAGAGAGTAAAACTGTAAAAAGGACTACCAGATATACCTGTCAAAGAGAGTTCATAAGGAAACCTACTAGAGACTGTAAGTGATTCAAATTATTTTTATCTCTATCTGCCTGTATATAGTTGATTCTAAGCACTGTCTCATGTTTATGCCTGAGAAATCCAAGTTTAAGTAAATCTTTTGGTTCAGAACTTACAATCTAGCCTGGACTAATATTGGATGCATGGAGACTGCTGAATTTTAAGGATTATTGTGCCATTGGTCTCCCATCTCAAGCTAGTCCCAGCACTGAGCTCTCTACAAACTGTTAAAATTTATTTAATGTAACCTGCTGATATTCACAGGGCAAAATAAGAGTTACACTTATCTTGTGAGACATCCTGTCCACCAGTATCACCCACTGCTATGGGAGATGGTCTCTGTATCACTGTGCTTATCCTGTAAACCATCAAGCCCTAGAGGTTCCTATTCTCATCCCGTCAGTAACTTAATCATAGAAGCAATAAGTAATATATCTCTGTATTAATTGCCAATTGATATTTCATAAGAACATGCCTTACTGGGTCAGACCAATGGCCCATCAAGCCCAGTAACCCATTCTTACGGTGGCCAATCCAGGTCACTAGTACCTGGCCAAAACCCAAGGTGTAGCAATATTCCATGCTACCAATCCAGGACAAGCAGTGGCTTCCCCCATGTTTTTTTCAATAACAGACTATGGACTTTTCTTCCAGGAAATTGTCCAAACCTATCTTAAAACCAGCTATCTGCTCTTATCACAACCTCTAGCAATGCGGTCTAGAGCTGAATATGATGGACGGAGAATAAAAACAGTTTGAACTAATGGTTAAAAAGACAAGCGCTTATACTCTTTTTTCACATAGGGGAGGTTTTGTTTCTCAAACCACACTTTATCATACGGTGACGAGTTACTCTATATACAAGTTCTCACTTAAAGAGGATAGGAAGGTGCTGACCACAAGGGTAGGTAAGATTGTAAGATGAGGCAGAATGTTGCCATGGAGATCACTGGAACTGAGGTGGACATGTGAAGTCCACATCCTGTTCAGCTGGTAAAATATGATTCGCTCTGGTGATACATAAGGGCTCAGTTGCCTTCTGGAGTTTAGAGAAAGAGAAGATTTATGCAGGAGGTCTCCAATCAGGTGAGTCATGCTTTTTTGTGAGGTGTATTTCAGCAGTAGAAGTTATATTCAGTGTACAGTGGAAGGAATGCACGTCTTCTCATGTCCCAGACATCCCTGTATATAAATTATTTTCCTTTGGCTGATGCCTGTTGGTAATGACATCTGTGTCCTTCACCAGCATACTATACTCATTTCTCTGGTCAAAATATCAGCTACATCTACTTTCTTGCATATTTAATTTGCCTAACCAGTAGTAACATATAGTAGATAATGGCAGATAAAAAATGACCCATGCAGTAAAGTGATGAAGATTATTACTGCTCCATAGGTTACCTCTCCCCTACTTTCTTAAGAAATGCAAAATTAATTTCACAGTTTGAGTTGAAGCATTCAGGCCTTGGTTCTCATGCCTAACAAAGAATTTGGAATAGAAAACTGGACATGTGTTTTATTACACAGCCGGTGTAAGTCAGGCAATATAAATTTATCTGATGTGATATCAATTAATGATGCTATCAGTGCAGTAATAGCATATCCTCCTGAGCTTTGTATTCAGTTAATTTTTTGTTATTGCTCTGCAGTAATAGTGCATAGATAGTAACCTGGTGCATGATTATCCACACAGCACGGAACACTTCCTTGGCTTTGTATTCTATTGTTACTCTGCAGTAATTCATTATATAACAAAATGAGAGTTCAAAGCCCCTGTGGAAATGAGTCATGGTCATCATTGAGGGCAGCACTTGGTGGCCAGATTTGGAGCCCATGATACAAGATTCTGAAGGAATCCTTGTGCATAACTCTCGGCCTTAAGACTATTGCTGTCATCAGACTAGGACCTGTGGGATGCTGGGTTTATTAAAATGGGAATATTTCTAATTGTGAATTCCAGCACCAATTCCAATTCACTGTAAAAAATGGGCAAATGGTGAATTACCCCTCCCCCCCTCCCTCTTTAAATCAGATGGGAACCAAAAGAGATGTTGGAAACTGAATGTCATTATGATGGAAAGGAATATAAGGATCTGTGTTTGCTTGGCGAGTGTGAACATGTGTATGCACTTGAGTGTATTGTAGAATTGTAATTTTTAGGGTTTGTGTGGTGGAGTAGAAAGGGCTGTAAAGGTTTCTGTGTGTTATGATGTTAAACAGAGGTATCTAATTTTGGCTAATGTAGGGGAAAGGAGTGTCAAAGCTTTTGATTGTTCCAGCCATAGGAAGAGGTGTCAGCATTTGTGTGTTTGAGTTAGGAAGGAGTATCAGAGTGTCTGTTTTTGTGTGGGAAAGAGTCTGTCACAGTCCTTGCCAGATCCTGTATTTTAAAGTCAAAAGGGATTAATAAAGTTATAATTACTGCTTTATGATAAGAATCTGAATCTGCTTTTTTTGTGGGGGGTAAAAATGTTATTTGAGAGATCTTTGTAATCTTTTTTTATTTAAATTTTATCCCTGACTTAGGCAGAAGCCAAAACATGGCCATGTTGGGTTTCATGATATAGCTTTTGTTTTTATGAGAATTATTTCTGTTTGCTCCAAGGCATGGATCTATACAGGCTTCTGACACCTGCTCTGGAACCCTATTCTGCTCTTCTTTACTGCTTCATCTTTGCCTTTCATTCTCCCGGTGCCAACTCACACTGCCGGACTGGAACCAGAAGTGAATGTGAAGAATCGGACTTTGTCCCTGGACATAATCTGGTAGGTGAGGGTATAGATGTGGTGACCCTAGAAAGGAAAGGTGCCTACCTTATTGACACAGATAAGTGGAAACGGAAAGATCATACCTGCATCCTATGCCCCAATGTACTGCTGGAAGACACACCTCTTCAGAAGTTACCACGGTCTATAGTTGACTGGCGCATTCACAACAAGTGCGCCCGTAAGGTCTCAAGCACTGTCCTGCACTCAAGTTTCCAGGTGATGAAGTTGTCGGCCTCCTCAGTGCAGAATGACTGGAAGATGGGGCTGGATATAAATGTGCATCCCTCAGTGAACATCCAGACGAAAATGGCAGGGTCCCACTCCCAGCTAGCAGAGTTTTCCATGCAGAAGTCCAGGCAGGACAAGTACAGTTTCATGAGCCATGAAATCTCTTGCATGTACTACAGGTATTCTTACTTTCATAAAGCATTTTCTATTTCTTCCTTTATCTTGCATTTTTGCACTTACTAGTTTCATCTGAACTTCTGATGCTGCAAGAGCGACATGGGAAGCAAGAGAAAAGCAGTGAAATGTGGATTTTCCTAGGGCTTAATTAACTGGTTAACTCTTGAATGTATAACCTTGTAAGCATTCAGGCCTTGATTCTATAAACAGCACCTAACTGCTAAGCGCTATTGAGCAGAACTGTCAATCATCCACCAGACGCTGTTTATAGAATTGTGCCTAGCTGTCTTAGACACCAATAAGCATTGAGGGGGATATTCTATAAATGGTGCTGAAACTTAGGTGCCAGTAGGTCCCCTACTGGTACCTACGTTAATTGAAAAATGCTGTTTTAAACGGTGAAAAAGGGTAAAAATAAAGCCTCAGATTTTCTATTCGGTGCCGATATCAGTAGCCACCTACAAAGCAGCCGCCGATCATGTGTCAATCATGCAACAGCACCATAGAGAGAATCAGATAGGTACCCGAAATGTAGGCCAGGGTTATCCAGGCCTACATTTCTGGTTCATATCCATGCCGTGAATTGTGCCTACATAGGCGCTTTATGGTGCCTAACACCACTTCTGGCACTATCCACGTCCATAGAGATGTTAAGTGCTGTAAAGCAACTATGTAGGCATGATTCTGGCACTGGCAAGTGCTTTAGTTTTACCGTTTTTTTGCCATTTTAAAGGGTGTTTCCCAATTAGCTTAGGTGCTGATAGGTATCCCCCAAAGAGTCTACCAGCACCTAAATAAAAGGCACCAGAATTGCACCCTACATAGGCGCTTTACACCACTATGAGTGTGGCTAATGCCAGAAGTGTTGTTAGGTGCCGTAAAGCACTGGGTTACCAGTTGTCTGGATTACCTGGACATGTCCTCCTTTAAGGACTAGACAGCTTTTCAAAATCTGGCACTTTGTCCGGGTTTTAAAAAGCTGTGTCGGGCAAGGAAGAAATCCGCGAATGCACGGATGTCATCACGTGATGGCCACGCATGCACGGACTTCCTCCTTGGCCGACAAGAGCAGGCAGCAAAGGGTGGGGCTAGGGCAGGCTTGGGGGCAGGATTAGGGCAGGGGTGGACGTAACTAGGTGGGCCTGGGGGTGGGGCTAGGGGTCGCAACCCTAGTAAAGCGCCTATGTAGGCATGATTCACAACACAGATAGGTGTCAGAAATGTAGGCCCAGAAAACCTTGACCTACATTTCTGGTGTCTATCTTTCGCAGAAGCGGGATACTCTATAGGGTGCTGTTAAGTGACTGACATGCAATCGGCGGCTGCTTTTTAGGCAGCCACTGATATCGGCACCCTAGGGAGAATCCAGGCCTGAATCCTTAGGCACACTGCCATTTAGGCAAAGGTTTTATTGGCCTAAATGAGTGTACTTAAGTTAATCCATCCCAAAATCCGGCCAGAATCCATGCCCTAACCTTGCCTATTTGCTCAGTGTAGATGCCTACCTTGAAGTAGTAGGCACCTATCGAGTTAGGTGCTTGTCAGCTAATTAATTTTTAAAATTGTTTTAATGGTGCTTTCAATTAGTGGTGCCAATTAAACCAATTAAGAAAATTAAGTTAGGCGCCTAGATTGACTAAGCACACCATCTAGACACCTAATCTCTTGTGCCGTTTATAGAATCTGGGCCTCACTTGCAACCTGGTCAAATCTGAGACAAACATTTTATACAACACTCAGATTTGACCAGACTAATGTTCTACTCAACCTCCACCCAGTGGTGTAGTACGATGGAAGCGTCCTGGGCGGTGGCACCCCTCCCCCCCTGTGCCTCTCTCTCCACACCCCCACTCTTTCTGTGCCCCCATGCTCCTTCCCACTCCCTATTCACGCTCTCCCTTCCCCCGTACCAGTGCAAAATTTATATTGCCTGTTCTCCTGCATGCTTCTCATGCCAGCGTTGGATTTCCCTCTGATCTCACTTCCTGGCCCCATGACCCGGAAGTGATTCAGAGGGGAACCAGGCTGGCATGAGCAACAGGCAGGAAAAGTTGCTCACACTAGTGAAGATCTACAAAGATACAGGGTGGGGGGAGGAATGGCACGAGCATGGCGTAGTGTGGTGAGGCATGGTGGAGAGGTGCTGGCGCCCCCACCGACATATCACCTGGGGCAGTCCACCCCCTACCTCCCTCTTACTTTGCCACTACCTCCACCTAATCGTCAACTCCATAGTCTCCCATGTTAGTAAATTGCCACCCAAATCCTGAGTTCTCATAATCATTTCAGGCCCCAGGCAATCTCTTGCTCTGTGCTCCTTTGCTCTCCCACACATTCCCAGAGCTGTCAATTAATTCTGGCTTCCTGTAGTCACCGCATTCCCACCCCCATCATCCAGTCTACATGGACTAGGGTTACCAGAAGTCCGTGAAAATCCAGACAAATCCTCTTTTTAGAGAACTGTCTGGGCTCTCATACAGACTTTCCAAAACTTGGCATTTGTCTGGATTTTGGAAAGCACTGACACACCCCGCCGCACCTTGTGGCCACCGGGCCTGGACTAGGCTGATAGCGCCCCGAGTGGACCACAGGAAAACTGCACTGGCATGCTGCTCCATAAGGAGACAGTCCCCACAGGCAAAATATCAAATAAAATAGTCAAAAGGAAACCAGGTAATTAGGCAGGATCCTATCCAGGGTTCTTTATTTCTCCAAAAATCAGAATGGCAAAGAAGAAACATAAAGGAAAAACTCAATGTAAAAATCCTGGTCAGTGAATCAGGATGTATAAAGTCCCTGTACTATTGCCAGTGGCGTACCAAGGGGGGGGGGGGGCGTGGGGGGAGGTCTGCCCCGGGTGCCAGCCCTGAGGGGGTGCTCCCAGCCTTGCCGTTCAGTCCCCCCCCACCCCCGAAGGACCGCTCGCCCCACTGACCTTCCTGCACCACCTATGAAGCAGCCAGCAGCAGGATCGCGGCGTCAGCGATCCCTGAGCTGCTTGGGCGCTGCTTCCTGCACCGCGGTCCCGCTCTTCCTCTGACGTCAGAGGAGGGGCGGGACCGCGGCGCAGGAAGCAATGTCCAAGCAGCGCAGGGATCGCTGACGTCGCGATCCTGCTGCGGCTGCTTCATAGGTGGTACGGGGAGGCCAGGGGGGCGAGCGGTCCTTCGGGGTGGGTCGGGGCATCAGGCCTTCAGGATGGGGCAAGCAGGCAGGCAGGCTTTCAAGGGGGAGGGGGGGTGACAGACAGGCAGGCCTTCAAGGGGGGACAGGCCTTCAAAGGGGGGGACAGGCAGGCCTTCAAGGGGGGAGGCAGGTCTTCAACGGGGGGAAAGGGCTTGGGAGGTGCAGACATTCAAGGGGTGCAGGCCTTCAAGGTGGAGGGACAGGCCTTCAAGAGGGGGCAGGCAGGCCTTCAAGGTGGGGACAGGCCTACAAGGGGGTGGGACAGGCCTTCAAGGGGGGGACAGGCCTTCGGGGGGGGGTCAGGCCTTCGGGGGGGTGCAGACCTTCAAGGGGGTGCAGGCCTTCAAGGGGAGGACAGGCCTACAAGGGGGTGGGACAGGCCTACAAGGGGGTGGGATAGGCCTACAAGGGGGGGACAGGCCTTCGGGGGGGTGCAGGCCTTCAGGGGGGGTGCAGACCTTCAAGGGGGTGCAGGCCTTCAAGGAGGGGGACAGGCCTTAAAGGGGGGGACAGACAGGCAGCCTTCAAGGGGGGGACAGGCCTACAAGGGGGGGACAGGCCTTCAAGGGGGGGACAGGCCTACAAGGGGGTGGGACATACCTTCAAGGGGGATGCAGGCCTTCAAGGGGGGACAGGCCTTTGGGGGGACCCTGGTTTAGAAGTACATGGAGGGAAGGGGGTGTTCAAAGAGACGTGCATATGCCAAATTTTGGGGGGGGGAAGAAATAATGGGTCTGAAAATAGAGGAGAGGGAGAGAGATAATGGACCATGGGATTTAGGGAGGGAAGGAACAGAAAGGGAGAGAAATTGGACACAAGGGATGGTGTGGAGGAGGGATAGAGATACTGGATAGGAGGGTAATTGGGAAAAGAAAGGGAGAGATGGTGGACTCTGGGGTGGTGGGGAAGGAGGGAGAGATGCAGGATGAAAGGGTAGTTAAGAAAAGGTGGATTTGTGGAGGGAGATGAAAAAAAGGAAAGATACCAGACTTCCTGGGGAGGGAAGGGAAATGGAAAGGGAGGACAGAGTTGGCAGATGGATGGTTAGCATGCAGAAAGAAGAAAGAAGGAGACCCTGGCGAGCAAGTTATTAGAAGAAAACCAGAGCCTTGGACCAACAAGATTTGAAATATAACCAGACAACAAAAGGTAGAAAAATTAATTTTATTTTCTGTTTTGTGATTACAATATGTCAGTTTTGAAATGTGTATCCTGCCAGAGCTGGTGTTGGACTGCAAACGTGAGCTAGGATTTAACAGAGAGAGGAAAAGTCCTTTTTGTTTCTTTATTTTATTTACACCACAGCACCAGTGTGGTTAGGAGAAGCCAAAGGGGGTGAAAAAGCTATAAAACCCACCAGGAGTTTTGAAAAAAATCACCCAACTGGGCAGGAAAATCAAATTGAAAAACCAATTCAATAGGCTGAATCGAGTCGAAATTTTTTTTCCTGAACCTGGCAGCATTAGTTTGCACTACTGTCTTAGACTTTAGGACCTGGGATTGGGGAGAGATGGCATCCTCAGTACTTTATAATGCAAGTGAAACGAGGATTTGGTCAGACTTTTGAAGGGTCTGCACTCTGCAGAAGAAAAATATTGTATAGGCCGGGAACATGAGACAGCAGGAAATGGGAACTTTTCTTCCTTCTATTTTTGTGAATGGAAAGGCTGAGGATGTCAGAGAGTTCAGTTAAAATATGTGCTTTATAAGAAAATATAATAATGTGTTTTATAAAGTTTATAGCATAGCTGGCCTACCCAGTGAGGTGTTCCTAGTGGTGGTGGTGGCAGCGTGTCAATGTGTTGAGAGGAAGAGGTGGTCTGGGAAATTCTGCTGAGCAAACTCCGGGCCCATTTCCACCCCCCAGTTAGTCCACTCCACTCAACTGGTTCACACACTGAGTGGGTCTTTGGGTGTTGTTTTGGGATCTCTTCCAGTGGTTTATCAGTATCTCCTTCTGGTCCAAGGAAGGAAACTTTGTTATCCTTAGCATTGACCTACAGAATATGTTTGTAACAGCGCTGCTTGTGTGGCATTAGGCTATGTAGTGATCGAAAGAAAAAAACAGACCTTTGCACATTTTTGCACTATATGGTGAATGTATGAGGAGATTCACATTTCCTGCACAGCTAAGTCCATGTGAAGTTACCTTGTGCTGTATTTGACATCTAGCAAGGTCTCTCTTTGAAAGGAAAGATCTAAACTTAAAAATGAAGTGGCCAGAAGTTATGGTAAAAGCAGATAGTGTAGCTGGTTTTAAGAAAGATTTGGACAAATTCCTGGAGGAAAAGTCCATAATCTGTTATTAAGACATGGGGGAAGTGTCTGCTTGCCCTGGATCGGTAGCATGGAATGTTGCTACTCTTTGGGTTTTGACCAGGTATTAGTGTCCTGGATTGGCTACCATGAGAATGGGCTACTGGGCATGATGGACCATTGGTCTGACCCAGTTATGCTATTCTTATGTTATGTTCTCATCTGTAGGGGCCTTTGTTTTCACTTCTTATTTTAATGTATTTTTTTTCTGGGAACTTATAAGTGTTTTTTATAATGGGAACAAAAATGGAAGAGAATTAATGTGTGTGGGATGAGGGGGTAACTAATTTCTTCAACTAAATAATTCAATCCACCTCAAACAGACATAGGAGAACTCACGCACCATTCACACACCCTCCAACCAAAAACGTCAAAAGAAAAAAACTGTTCGACAACCTCCTAGCCATTCAAGCTGCAACACTCGACCCCCAACTCCACAACCAATTGACATCGACCACAGACTGCAAAACCTTCAAAAAGAAATAAAAACCCTTCTATTCAAAAAAACACATAAAACCGAACTAACACAATCAGAACTGTCCCAAGCATCACCTGCAACTACTCCATATGTACTTCTAATTTCATGACAATTCAGACATAATTTATGTTATGTTATGTTTGGAATATAAGAAAATTTTCACTGCCTATTTCTATTCTGACCATTTATTCCGTTTCATGGTCATTACAAAAAATATTTTTTTACATGGGGGGGTGTGTGTCAAAAAATGATGGGCCCCGGGTGCCACATACCCTAGGTACGCCACTGACTATTGCAAGTACAGCACAGCTTCCTAAAGCTAGGCCTCACCTGGGCCTAGGCCTTACTCTGGAGAGAGTTAATCTCACTTAACACAGTGAAAAAACAAAATCTTCACTGCATTACTTCCACAACACCAAAAGAAAAGTTCAGGAGGCCCTTAGTTCTCTGCTCCTGAGCTGGGGCAGGAGAACTGTCAAGTTTGTCTTCATACAAATATCAAACATTCAAATATTCCCACCCGAGGTCTTGACAAACTTCTCCCTCTTAGAACAGTTCTCAGTCACAAGGCAAAAACAAAACTGTGAGAGTTCCAGCAACAGCCCTTATAGAACACAAGAAGGTGCCCTGCCTCCGCCTGGGCCTTGTAGTCAAGGTCTTACGGTTCCATCACACTCTGCAGATTCTGACAGCCGCTAAGGGGAAAGCTTCTATGATCCATCAAGGTCATAAAATTGTCATTAACCCTGATCTGGCACCCTCCACTGCAGCTAAGCGAAAGGCATTCCTGGCTCTTCGGCAAGACCTTAAAGATCTCGGTGCCCAATATGGTCTGTTTTACCCGGCACAGTTCCAGGTCAAATACCACAATCAGACTGATACCTACCTGGACCCAGAGCTGCTATGAAAGTGGATTCAGCAAACCAAAATGGGATGACTGTTTTGTTCCATCACGCCACGTGCTCTTGTGCTCCACTTGCGTCCACTACTACACGGTCTGATGATCTGAGTTTTTTTACCTTTCTGATTTATCCTGGCTCTACACATTGGATTTTGATTATTCTCAGGTTCAGTCTGGCCTTGTCTCACATACCTTCGAAGATTCCTGAATACACACGGACTTTTCTCCCCTGATGGACTTTCCGCTCATTTGACTTATATCTAGTTGCTTTTTTTATAATGTCTCTATTTTTGATTCTCCAGTCTTGATTGTTCCTCGAATGTTATTTGCCTCTCTGTTATATCCATATTATATCACTCCTTTTTGGTTTTTAGTTGATTATCTTCCATTTCCTGTCTCTCTTATCCCTGTCTCTCTATGTGTCTGATTGCATTAACTTCTTGGCCTTGCTCTCTGTTCATATATTGTAATCTCTGTAACCCTTGGTTCTTTTTTTTTCCATTCATTTTGCTTTCTTACTGCCTCCCCTCTGGGTTACGTACCTCTCGTATCCTTTCTATTCCAACGGATACACTCTGCTCTTCCCTGCTGTTTTTTAAGTTGTTTTTCTCTTTATGTTTGGACTTGTTATGACCTACCTGATTCATTTCTATTTTATTACTCTACTAGCTGATTACCCGGCGTTGCCCGGATATTTATTTATCCCAAAATGTCCAACCCCCTACATGTCCCACCCCCTATGTCCCACATGTCCCACCCCCCACGTTACCCCCCCCAACATGTCCCATATGCCCCACCACCATTTCCCAACCCCCTACCCTCCACATGTCCCAAAGGAATGTCCCTCTCTATGGGGCTGAACTTAGACTTAAACGGTATTCATCTCTGCGAGCCCGAAAACTATGGGTTGGACATTAATATCTGTAGCTTTTGATAATTTTAACATATCACCCCCTTCCCACCCCCACAGTATTTTACCCCGTCCCACCTACACAATATTTTTCCCCAGATAGTAAGTCATATGTGTACCAAGTTTGGTTGAAATCTCTCCATGCGTTTCAGAGTTATGCTGAGTATTCATGTGTGAGCCCGAAAACACTATGGGGTAGATACTAAAATCTGTCATTTCCAATCATTATTACATATCCCCCCTTCCCACCCCCACAGTGTTTGTCCTCAGATAGTAAGTAATGTGTATGTCAAGTTTGGTTGAAATCTGTCCATGCATTGAAGAGTTATGCTGGAACATACATACATACACACACACACATATATTCAAATTATAATGTGAAATATTTGACAAAATGAATACAATACAACTAACGCAAAACTTGATTATAAACAACAATTTTAGTTTCACCTCCAGGAGCAAGAACATATAAATTCTTGGGTGAACCCACCCTTGAGCAAGCAACATAGAGTTGTGGGCCGCGAGACCCCCAGAACATATCACCCCAGGAAGTGAGGGACCTGCATACCAAGTTTCGTTCAAATCGGTCAAGCCGTTTTTGAATTACTGTGAGAATGGCAGCTTTTTACATTTTTTCCATTGACATGAATGGGTGAAATCTGATTTTCTGTTTGTAGCTCCGGCCACGTGTGCAGGTGGGCCACGAGACCCCCAGAACATATCACCCCAGGTAGTGAGGGATCTGCATATCAAGTTTCGTTCAAATTGGTCAAGCCGTTTTTGAATTACTGTGAGAATGGCAGCTTTTTACTTTTTTTCCATTGACATGAATGGGTGAAATCTGATTTTCTGTTTGTAGCTCCGCCCATGTGTGCAGGTGGGCCGCGAGACCCCCAGAACATATCACCCCAGGTAGTGAGGGATCTGCATACCAAGTTTCGTTCAAATCGGTCAAGCCGTTTTTGAATTACTGTGAGAATGGCAGCTTTTTACTTTTTTTCCATTGACATGAATGGGTGAAATCTGATTTTCTGTTTGTAGCTCCGCCCATGTGTGCAGGTGGGCCGCGAGACCCCCAGAAAATATCACCCCAGGTAGTGAGGGATCTGCATACCAAGTTTCGTTCAAATTGGTCAAGGCGTTTTTGAAATTCTATTTTTTTAAATTGTTAACCGGTCAGATATTTGTTTTATGATCGGGATATCAAAAATCAATAAACTTGAAACTTGAAACTTGAATTACTGTGAGAATGGCAGCTTTTTATATTTTTTCCATTGACATGAATGGGTGAAATCTGATTTTCTGTTTGTAGCTCCGCCCACGTGTGCAGGAGGGCCGCGAGACCACCAGAACATATCACCCCAGGTAGTGAGGGATCTGCATACCAAGTTTTGTTCAAATCGGTCAATCCGTTTGTGAATTACTGTGAGAATGGCAGCTTTTTACATTTTTTCCATTGACATGAATGGGTGAAATCTGATGTTCTGTTTGTAGCTCCGCCCACGTGTGCAGGTGGGCCGCGAGACCCCCAGAACATATCACCCCAGGTAGTGAGGGATCTGCATACCAAGTTTCGTTCAAATCGGGCAAGCCGTTTTTGCGTTGGCAGCTGTTTTACATTTTTTCCATTGACATGAATGGGTGAAATCTGATGTTCTGTTTGTAGCTCCGCCCACGTGTGCAGGTGGGCCGCGAGACCCCCAGAACATATCACCCCAGGTAGTGAGGGATCTGCATACCAAGTTTCGTTCAAATCGGGCAAGCCGTTTTTTGCGTTGGCAGCTGTTTTACATTTTTTCCATTGACATGAATGGGTGAAATCTGATTTTATGTTTGTAGCTCCGCCCACATGTGCAGGAGGGCCGTGAGACCCTCAGAACATATCACCCCAGGTAGTGAGGGATCGGCATACCAAGTTTCGTTCAAATCGGGCAAGCCGTTTTTGCGTTGGCAGCTGTTTTACATTTTTTCCATTGACATGAATGGGTGAAATCTGATGTTCTGTTTGTAGCTCCGCCCACGTGTGCAGGTGGGCCGCGAGACCCCCAGAACATATCACCCCAGGTAGTGAGGGATCTGCATACCAAGTTTCGTTCAAATCGGGCAAGCCGTTTTTGCGTTGGCAGCTGTTTTACATTTTTTCCATTGACATGAATGGGTGAAATCTGATTTTATGTTTGTAGCTCCGCCCACATGTGCAGGAGGGCCGTGAGACCCTCAGAACATATCACCCCAGGTAGTGAGGGATCGGCATACCAAGTTTCGTTCAAATCGGGCAAGCCGTTTTTGCGTTGGCAGCTCTTTACATTTTTTCCATTGACATGAACGGGTGAAATCTGATTATCTGTTTGTAGCTCCGCCCACGTGTGCAGGTGGGCCGCGAGACCCCCAGAACATATCATCCCGGGTAGTGAGGGATCTGCATACCAAGTTTCGTTCAAATCGGTCAAGCCGTTTTTGCGTGATCGCGGCACATACATACATACATCCGATTTTATATATATAGATTACCCCCTGCCTTGCCTGCTTCCTTTTCTCGCTCCTTATTTTTCTGGTGCTTACACATGCAGTAGTTTCTTTTCCATTACTATATTCATTACACTTTCTGAATTATCTATTGTCACCTCCCTGGATTGTTTATTTATAGTCTGACCAGATTTTTTACTTCTACCATTGTTTCTTATACTTTTATTGCCCTTTCACGTCTTCTATCAACTAATAATAATTTCAGTCTCTATTTATTGTATTATATATGCTTAAATATATGTATTTTATTTTTTCTTTCTCTGGTATTCATAAATTACCCCGAGGTCTGAATTTCTCATTATATATTAAATTATTGATCTCTTGCCTTCTCTTACTTTTCCTCCTCTCCTACCTTTCATATGTTACCCAGATGTACTAGTTGTATTACGCCATGTTTCTTGCTGTGTTTTGATAAATTAATTTTATTCCTCTTCTCAATGATACCCATGACCTGCCAGATAAATGAATTTATCCTTCTACATCAATTCTTGAACCTTTGCCCTCCTTTGACTTTCCACCTCTACTTCCTTTATTATTTTATTCTGATGTATTGATTATGCCATGTATTGATTCTTGTTTTATTTGAATCTGTATATTTTATTTATTCTCTCCTCGGTATCATTGCCAGATACATGTATTTTTTTTTCTCTTTCTTTTCTTTTATGCCTTGTCCTTTTCCCTAGATATATATATTTTACTATCCCTGGTATAGGTATGATGAATTTTTGGAGTTATGAATTTCTCAATATTTCTTAACTTTCAATATATGTATTTATTCTTACTATTATTAATGCCAATGAAATGACTGTTCTATGAATTTCTTAGTATATATCTATTCTTAATCTTTAGTCCTTTTTTGATTTCCCTTCTTTCCCTACTTCCTTCTATCCTCATGTTGTATTGGTTTAATCAATTTCTGTATTGGTGCTATCGCATTGCAAAATGTATGCCCTTAACATCCCATGCAAATTTTATTTTCCAGGGCCTCTCTTGCTCTTCCTTCTTTCCTCTTTTCTTATTTTGCACAGATGGATTGAGTTTATCTATTTCCCTATTGGTTGAACGCTGACCTTCGACCGCTTATTATTGCTATATTAGTAATGGGTCCTAATATATTCTGAGATACATATTACCCATTGGCGCATTTACAGTTTGTTCTAACTATTATATGACTCCTATGAACTTATAGTTGTTCTGATTATATGGTTATGAGGTTATAATATTCTTGTTAACTACTTAAACTCGCCTTATTACAGTGCTTATCCTGTGCACATTATATGTTGTTGCTCATATATATTGTGAGATTATCTCACTATCAATTCTACCCTGTATTAGGTTTCATTGTATATTGTATAAATTGACTTTATTTTCCTCCTTACTTGGGAGATGGTTCTACCTTGCTCCGTAGTTCTAAGCTCAGCAATCTGGACTGTCTATTGTTCTCCCCTCTTTCTCGGAGAGGATTCCTTCTTCTTTTTTTCATCTCTACTAATACTACATATGACTTATCTCATGTGACTTCGGACAGGGCGAGCATCTTTCACTTTGGTACCCATTACATATTTTCCCTTAAATGACATCCCTTAAATTTGCTTCATGGAACATCAACGGTATTAACCAATCCCTTAAGTGTAAAAAAATTATGGACTATCTTAGACTCAAAGATTATGATATACTATTATTACAAGAGACTCATCTAAATTCCAGAGATTGTTCCCTTCTTAAAATACCAGGATTCGCTACTCATCTCTTTCCCCTGCTGTCCATAAGAAGTGAGGTGTCTCCATCCTCTTTAAGAACTCTACTAATGTCCAGATTATTCATCAGTCTTCTGACTTAGAGGGTAGATGGATTGCTGTCACTGTAACAATAGGTCTGCTATCACTTTCAATTGTAAATGTCTATGCTCCTAACATTGACTTGCCTTTCTTTATGTCCTCCTTGCGGGAAACTCTTTTGGATATCTCTGATCATCCCCTCTTAGTCGGAGGGGATTTCAATCTCCCACTTGATGTTCTTAAATACAGGCAATCCCTTTCTTCTTTTCGTACTTCGAAAATGTGGTCTGAACTTCATCATGTTATTCATGATTTAGGCCTTTGCGATCCTTGGAGGCTTTTGCACCCTGAGGAACATTCCTTTACTTTCTACTCCGCCCCTCATAAATCTTACTCCCAAATTGATTTTTTCCTTATCTCCAAATCTTTGCTACCATTGGTTAAAGCCTCTGTATTACATCTCATTATTCTCTCAGATCATGCCCCTATTGGTCTACATATTGAAACACAACATACTTATCCCAAACGACATTGGCGATTAAATACTTCTCTACTCTCTGACGATGTCTTCTTGAATAGGATACATAGCTTCATCTCTAATCTCTTTCTACATAATGTGGACTCTGTGTCTACCATTTGGGAGGCTTTTAAAGTGAGCCTCCATGGAGAAATCCTGAGCTATGTCTCCTGGAAACTTGACTCTTCTTCTCTGAATGAGTTGGATCGGGATATTTCTTTATTGGAGACCAAGCATTGCCAATCTCCTGCTTCTCCTCTTTCTCCAGAATTAATACGAAAAAAGCTGAATATAATGTGCTATCCCGGACCAAAGCTCAACAGGACTTCTTGCACTCCAAATCTGGTACTTATATGTTTGCCAATAAATCCAGTCAGTTTTTGGCCCGATACATAGCTAACCGCAAAACGCTCTAGAATAGCAGCCCTGGTTCGGGATGATAGTGTTTCTGTAACTGACGATGCCTCTATTTCTACTCTCTTTGCAACCTTTTATGAGAAACTCTATGCTTCCTCTTCATCCTCCTCGTCTCTTTCTATTCCTGAGTGCTTTGAGGATCTTCCGCATCCTTCTCTATCGCCCTCCCAATCTGATATCCTTGGGGCTCCCATCACAGACTCCGAAATCTTGGTAGCTATACAATCCCTGTCCTCTCATAAATCTCCGGGGCCCGATGGCTACCCTATTGAATTTTATAAACTATTCTCCAAAGAACTTGTGCCCCTTTTGAGTTCCCTATATGCTTATCTTTTTTCTCACCCTAACAACCAAGGGTCATTTGCGGAGGCACATATCATCGTATTAACCAAACCAGGTAGGGATGAAACCAAGGTAGCAAATTATAGACCCATTTCTCTTCTCAACACAGATTGTAAAATCCTAGCTAAAATTCTTTCTTCTAGATTAGACAAAATATTAGGCTTTCTAATTCATCCAGATCAAGTTGATTTTATG
Source organism: Geotrypetes seraphini (assembly GCF_902459505.1). Taxonomy (NCBI): domain Eukaryota; kingdom Metazoa; phylum Chordata; class Amphibia; order Gymnophiona; family Dermophiidae; genus Geotrypetes; species Geotrypetes seraphini. The sequence goes on along the minus strand of NC_047088.1, from coordinate 102,119,779 downwards.
AAGAATCGTTTCATTGGAGACAATGCTCGCACCTTCAATGCTATAATTGACAATGCGCACTCTTCCTCTTTTCCGATGGTAGCTATGTCTCTCGATGCAGAAAAGGCTTTCAATATGGTGGAATGGAAACATTTGCTCACTACTCTCCGTTGGTTCGGATGTGGGTCTGCCTTTGTACAATGGGTCCGTTTATTGTATACCAAACCCTTTTCAAGACTGCGTATTAATGATTCCCTCTCTGCGCCTTTCTTCATAGAGGGACTCGTCAAGGTTGTCCTCTATCCCCCCTTCTCTTTAATTTAGCTCTCATAGTAACATAGTAGATGACGGCAGATAAAGACCCGAATGGTCCATCCAGTCTGTCCAACCTGATTCAATTTAAATTTTTTTTATTTATTTATTTATTTATTTTTTCTTCTTAGCTATTTCTGGGCAAGAATCCAAAGCTTTACCCGGTACTGTGCTTGGGTTCCAACTGCCGAAATCTCTGTTAAGACTTACTCAAGCCCATCTACACCCTCCCAGCCATTGAAGCCCTCCCCAGCCCATCTTCCACCAAACGGCCATACACAGACACAGACCGTGCAAGTCAGCCCAGTACTGGCCTAGTTCAATATTTAATATTATTTTCTGATTCTAAATCTTCTGTATTCATCCCATGCTTCTTTGAACTCAGTCACAGTTTTACTCTCCACCACCTCTCTCGGGAGCGCATTCCAGGCATCCACTACCCTCTCCGTAAAGTAGAATTTCCTAACATTGCCCCTGAATCTACCACCCCTCAACCTCAAATTATGTCCTCTGGTTTTACCATTTTCCTTTCTATGGAAAAGATTTTGTTCTACGTTAATACCCTTCAAGTATTTGAACGTCTGAATCCATATCTCCCCTGTCTCTCCTTTCCTCTAGGGTATACATATTCAGGGCTTCCAGTCTCTCCTCATACGTCTTCTGGCGCAAGCCTCCTATCATTTTCGTCACCCTCCTCTGGACCGCCTCTGGACCGCCTCAAGTCTTCTTACGTCTTTCGCCATAAATATCTTCTCATAAATATCCGTCAATATAAGACCATCACTGGCATTCTGACAGGTACATTACAAATTAAAACCCTGGCGTATGCTGATGATCTTCTCATATTCCTTTCTGACCCTGCTACTTCCATTCCTTCTCTGTTACAGGTAGTCTCTGAGTTTTTATCTTATTCTGGTTATCGTATCAATTGGGATAAATCGGAAATTATGCCCTTGAATGATGTTACAACTATTTCCGACTGCGGTTCCACCACCTTTCGATGGGCTTCCTCCTCTCTAAAATATCTTGGGACCCTTTTTCATCATGATAGAAATACTATGATGTCACTTAATCTTGATGCTATATCTATCAAGGTGGATTCTTTGTTGAAACGCTGGTCCCCCCTTTCTTTATCTTGGTGGGGGCGATTGGAAGCCATTAAGATGACAATTTCCCCTATTGTTAACTATTTTCTCTCTATGCTTCCCATGCTGACACCGAGAGCCTTCTATAAATCTATAGAACATAAACTATCTGAATTATCTTTGGTGTAAAAAAACCCCTCGTATCACCCTTAATATACTTCAATCGGCTAAGGCTGATGGGGGGATGAGCTTTCCTGATTTATTTCTCTATCACATCGCTGCTTTTCTTAGATACAGCTCTTTCTGGTTATGCTCTCCTGACCTGGATGACCGACATGCTGCTTGGTTAACTATAGAACGCCATTTAGTCCATCCTATCCCTCTTTCTTGCCTACTATATGCTCCTGTCCATTTGTTATCCAATACTTTCTACACCATTCGTACTACTCTCCATGCCATTCATCTTTTTGATTCTATATCTTATCAAAATCGCTGGCATACGTCTTCTTCTCCTTTATGGTATAATTCCAATATATTAATTGACAATCATCACCTCCATTGGCGTAACTGGATGGATAAAGGTATTTGGACTATTAGCCATGTTTCATAGAAACATAGAAGATGACGGCAGAAAAGGGCTACAGCCCATTAAGTCTGCCCACTCTGCTTACCCACCCCCTGTCTATGCCCTAATGACCCAATTTCCTTATCTTAACCCTCGTAGGGATCCCACATGGGTATCCCATTTATTCTTAAAGTCTGGCACGCTGTCTGCCTCGATCACCTGCACTGGAAGATTGTTCCAATGATCAACCACTCTCTCTGTGAAGAAATACTTTCTGGTGTCGCCATGAAATTTTCTGCCCCTGAGTTTGAGCGGGTGCCCTCTTGTGGCCGAGGGTCCCTTGAGAAAGAAAATATCATTTTCCACTTCGACATGTCCCGTGAGGTACTTAAATGTTTCGATCATGTCTCCCCTCTCCCTATGTTCCTCGAGAGTGTAGAGCTGCAATTTGTTCAGTCTCTCTTTGTACAAGAGACCCTTGAGCCCCGAGATCATCCTGGTGGCCGTCCGCTGAACCGATTCAATTCCGCGCACATCTTTACTGTAATGTGGCCTCCAGAATTGCACACAGTACTCCAGATGAGGTCTCACCATGACCCTGTACAACGGCATTATGACTTCAGGCTTTCGGTTGACAAAACTTCTATTGATACAACCCAATATCTGCCTTGCCTTAGATGAAGCCTTCTCCACTTGATTGGCAGTTTTCATGTCTGCACTGATGATTACTCCTAAATCTCGTTCTGCTGAAGTCCTAGTTAAAGTTTCTCCGTTCAAGAAGTATGTCCAGTGGCATACCAAGGGGGAGGTGTGGGGGGCGGTCCGCCCCGGGTGCCAAGCCCTGAGGGGGTGCTCCCGGTCCGGTCCGGTTCCCCCCCATGCGCCGGTTGTCGCGTTTGGAAACAGCCTGCAGCAAGATTGCGATGCTAGCGATCTTTGCCTGCTTCGGCTGTTTCCTCCGCCACAGTCCCGCCCCTCCTCTGATGTCAGAGGAGGGGCGGGACTGCGGCGGAGGAAACAGCCAAAGCAAGTAAAGATCGCTGGCATCGCGCGATCTTGCTGCAGGCTGTTTCCCCAGGGAAATGAAGCGTGGAGGCCGGGGGAATGATCAGTGCTTCGTGGTGGTGGTGGTGGGGCTGAGCCGAGCGGTCCTTCGAGGTAGTGGGGGGGGGCAGCAGGCCTTCAGGGTGGGGTGGGCAGGCAGACCTTTGTGAGGGGGGGGAGACAGGCCTTCAGGGGGACAGGCCTTCATGAAGAACAGGCAGGCAAGCCTTCAAAGGGGGGACAAGCCTTCTGGGGGGTGCAGGCCTTCGGGGGGGTTACAGGCCATCGGGGGGGGTGCAGGCCTTCGGGGGGGACAGGCCTTCAAGGGAGGGCACAGACCTTCAAGGGGGGGGACAGGCCTTCGAGGGGGGTGTAGGCCTTCGGGGTGGTGCAGGCCTTCAAGGGGGGGCAGGCCTTTGAGGGGGGTGTAGGCCTTCGGGGGGGGTGCAAGCCTTCGGGGGGGGTGCAGGCCTTCAAGGGGGGGGCAGGCCTTCAAGGGGGGACAGACCTTCGAGGGGGGTGTAGGCCTTCGGGGGGATGCAGACCTTCGGGGGGTGCAGGCCTTCAGGGGGGGGACAGGCCTTCAGGGGGGCAGGACTTCAAGGGGAACAGGCAGGCAGGCCTTCAAGGAGGGGGGACAGGCCTTTGGGGGGGTGCAGGCCTTCAAGGGGGGGGACAGGCCTTCAGGGGGGGCAGGCCTTCAAAGGGAGCAGGCAGGCAGGCCTTCAAGGGGGGGACAGGCCTTCAGGGGTGGGATGCAGACCTTTAAGGGGAGGACAGGCCTTCAGGGGAGGGGGGGACCCTGGTGTAGAAGTACACGGAAGGAAGGGGGAGGGGTTCAAAGAGACGTGCATATGCCGGACTTTGGGTGGGAAGAAATAATGGGTCTGAAAATAGAGGAGAGAGAGAGAGATGATGGACATGGGTTTTAGGGAGGGAAGGAACAGAAAGTGAGAGAAGTTGGACACAATGGATGGTGTGGAGGGGGGGGATAGAGATACTGGTTAGGAGGGTAGTTGGGAAGAGAAAGGGAGAGATGGTGGACCCTGGGGTGGTGGGGAAGGAGGGAGAGCTGCTGGATGAAAGGGTAGTTAAGAAAAGGTGGATCTGTGGAGGGAGACAAAAAAAGGAACGATGCCAGCATCCGGGGGAGAGAAGGGAAACGGAAGGGGAGGACAGAGATGGCAGATGGATGGTTAGCACGAAGAAAGAAGGAGACCCTGGCAAGCAAGTTATCAGAAGACAACCAGAGCCTTGGACCAACAAGATTTGAAAAATAACCAGACAACAAAAAGGTAGAAAAACTAATTTTATTTTCTGTTTTGTGATTACAATATGTCAGATTTGAAATGTGTATCCTGCCAGAGCTGGTGTTAGACCGCAAACGTGAGCTAGGATTTAACAGAGAGAGGAAAAGTCCTTTTTGTTTCTTTATTTTATTTATACCACAGCGCCACTGTGGTTAGGAGAAGCCAAATGGGGGTGAAAAAGCTATAAAATAAACCCACCAGGATGTTTGAAAAAAAAAAAAAAAACCCAATTGGGCAGGAAAATCGAATCGATAAACCAATTCATTAGGCTGAATCGAATCGAATTTTTTTTCCTGAATCTGGCAGCATTAGTTTGCGCTACTGTCTTAGACTTTAGGACCTGGGATTGGGGAGAGATGGCATCCTCAGTACTTTATAATGCAAGTGAAATGAGGATTTGGTCAGATTTTTGAAGGGTCTGCACTCTGCAGAAGAAAAATATTGTATAGGCCGGGGACATGAGACAGCAGGAAATGGGAACTTTTCTTCCTTCTATTTTTGTGAATGGAAAGGCTGAAAATGTCAGAGAGTTCAGTTAAAATATGTGCTTTATAAGAATATATAATAATGTGTTTTATAAAGTTTATAGCATTGCTGGCCTACCCGGTGAGGTGTTCCTAGTGGTGGTGGTGGCAGCGTGTCAATGTGTTGAGAGGAAGAGGTGATCTGGGAAATTCTGCTGAGTAAACTCCGGGCCCATTTCCACCCCCCAGTTAGTCCACTCCACTCAACTGGTTCACATACTGAGTGGGTCTTTGGGTGTTGTTCCTGGGTAGTTGTTTTGGGATCTCTTCCAGTGGTTTGTCAGTATCTCCTTCTGGTTCAAGGAAGGAAACTTTGTTAAACTTAGCACTGACCTACAGAATATGTTTGTAACAGCGCTGCTTGTGTGGCATTAGTCTATGTAGTGATGAAAGAAAAAACCAGACCTTTGCACATTTTTGCACTATATGGTGGGTGTATGAGGAGATTCACATTTCCTGCACAGCTAAGTCCGTGTGAAGTTACCTTGTGCTGTATTTGACATCTAGCAAAGTCTCTGTTTGGAAGGAAAGATCTCAGCTTAAAAATGAAGTGGCCATTAGTTAAGGTAAAAGCAGATAGCGTAGCTGGTTTTAAGAAAGGTTTGGACAAATTCCTGGAGGAAAAGTCCATAGTCTGTTATTAAGACATGGGGGAAACATCTGCTTGCCCTGGATCGGTAGCATGGAATGTTGCTACTCTTTGGGTTTTGACCAGGTACTAGTGACCTGGATTGGCTTACATGAGAATGGGTTACTGGGCATGATGGACCATTGGTCTGACCCAGTTAGGCTATTCTTATGTTATGTTCTCATCTGTAGGGGCCTTTGTTTTCACTTCTTATTTTAATGTATTTTTTTTCTGAGAACTTATCAGCGTTTTTTATAATGGGAACAAAAATGGAAGAGAATTAATGTGTGTGGAATGGTGGGGTAACTAATTTCTTCAGCGAAATAATTCAATCCACCTCAACCAGACATAGGAGAACTCACGCACCATTCACATACCCTCCAACCAAAAACATCAAAAGAATAAAACAGTTCGACAACCTCCTAGCCATTCGAGCTGCAACACTCGACCCCCAACTCTACAACCTATTGACCTCGACCACAAACTACAAAACCTTCAAAAAAGAAATAAAAACCCTTCTATTCAAAAACACATAAAACCGAACTAACACAATCAGAACTGTCCCAAGCATCACCTGCAACTACTCCATATGTACTTCTGATGTCATGACAATTCAGACATAATTTATGTTATGTTATGGTATGTTTGGAATAATGGTTACATATATGAGGTTCAATAAAAGAAAATTTTCACTGCCTGTTTCTATTATGACCATTTATTCAGTTTCATGGTTATTACAAAAAATATTTTTTTACATGGGGGGGGTGTCAAAAAATTATGGGCCCGGGTGCCACATACCTTAGGTACGCCACTGAGTACGTCCTGCATGGATTTCCGCTTCCGAGGTGCATGACCTTACATTTCTTAGCATTGAAGCCTAGCTGCCAGGTTGAGGACCAACTTTCCAATGTAAGCAGGTCCTGCGCCATATAATTCTGTAAACTGCATTCACTTACTATATTACATAGTTTGGCGTCATCGGCAAATAGTGTTATTTTACCTTGAAGCCCTTGAGTCAGATCCCCTATGAATATGTCGAAAAGGAGTGGACCCAGGACCGAGCCCTGCGGCACTCCACTGGTCACCTCTGATGTTTTAGAGAGGGTACCATTAACCACCACCCTCTGAAGTCTGCCACTCAGTCAATCATTGACCCATGCAGTTAGTGTCTCTCCTAACCTCATCGATTATTTCCATCTTGCTTAGCAGCCTGTGGTGTGGGACACTGTCAAAAGCTTTACTGAAGTCCAGGTACACGACATCCAAAGACTTTCCCAAGTCCAACTTTCTTGTTACCCAGTCAAAGAAGCTGATGAGATTGGATTGGCAGGACCTACCCTTGGTGAATCCATGCTGACTGGGATCCCGAAGATTCCCTTCATTCAAGATCGTGTCCAATTTGCTTTTAATTAGTGTTTCCATGAGTTTGCACACTATTGATGTGAGACTCACCGGTCTATAATTCGCAGCCTCTGCCCTGCAACCCTTTTTATGCAGAGGAACGACATTAGCTAATTTCCAGTCCAGGGGAACTTTCCCCTTACTTAGGGAGAGATTGAATAGCTCAGCCAACGGTTTCGCCAGGACATCGCTCAATTCTCTGAGCACTCTTGGATGCAAATTGTCTGGTCCCATGGCTTTGTTCACCTTGAGTCTTGCCAGTTCACTGTAAACTTCACCTGGTGTGAACTCAAAATTCTGAAACGGGTCTTCTGTGCTTTGTGTTGCCTTCAACTGCGGACCGTGTCCCGGTGCCTTACAGGTGAAGACTGAGCAGAAGTATTCATTCAGTAGTTCGGCTTTATCGGAATCTGCTTCCACGTAACTTCCGTCTGGTCTTCTAAGGCGTACTATCCCGCCTGTGTTCCTTTTTCTGTCACTAATATACCTGAAGAAGGATTTGTCCCCCTTTTTAATGTTTTTTTGCCAGAATTTCTTCCACTCGAAGTTTTGCCCCCCTAACTGCCATTTTGACCGCTGTAGACCTGGTCCTATATTCTACCTTTGCCTCTCTTTTCTCCATGCGCTTGTAGGAGAGAAACGCTTTTTTCTTCTCCTTAATGAGGTGCGAGATCTCCGCGGTGAACCATTGGGGTTTATTGTTTCTTTGTCGTTTATTTACTGATTTTATGAAGCGGCTAGTTGCTTCATGTATGGTTGATTTCAGTGTTAACCACTTAGCTTCTACATCATCGGTCTCCGCTTGGTCCTGCAGCGTCCAATGGATGAAATCTCCCATGCGTGCGAAGTCTGTGCCCCGGAAATTGAGTACCTTTGTTTTCATGTTTGATCTAGGGAAGCCTTTCCTAAGGTTGAACCATACTATGTTGTAGTCGCTGGAGGCTAGCGTATCTCCTACTGAGACCTCTGAGACGCTTTCCCCGTTGGTGAGTACCAGGTCGAGGATCGCCTGGGCCCTAGTGGGCTCCGTTACCATTTGTTTGAGACGTGCTCCCTTTATGGAGGTTAAGAGCCTTCTGCTACCGCTGGTTGTCGCTGAAAATGAGTTCCAGTCTGCATCAGGCATATTGAAGTCCCCTAGCAGTACAGCTTCTCCTCGTAGAGTGATATTCTCTATGTCTTCAATTAATTCTGCGTCCATGTCTTCCAGTTGTCTTGGGGGTCTGTATACCACACCTAGATACAGGCATTTTTCTCTGCCTCTTGCCAGGTTTACCCAGAGGGACTCCCCGGTGTACTTGACATCTGTGATCCTGGTGGTTTTGATGTCCTCTTTAATGTATAGAGCTACCCCCCCTCCTAACCTGCCCTCTCTGTCCTGACGAAGTAGATTGTAGCCCAGTATAGCCATATCCCACCCATGTGAGTCCGTGAACCAAGTTTCAGATATTGCCACCACATCTAGGTCGGCATTCCTTATTTCAGCTTCCAATTCTAGAATTTTGTTACCTAAACTGTGTGCATTGACATACATGGCCCTCCATATCTTGTGTTTGCTAAGTCCCTGTGAGGCGTATCCTACCCGAGTCGGTGTGACTCTTAAAGAACTGTTTGCAATGTGGGTACTTACCTTGGACATGGAAGCGGAGTTTCGACTCACCTCATCAGGATAATTCCTTTCTGCACTAATATGTGAATGGGTACCCTCCCCTGACTTACCTAGTTTAAAGCCCTGTGAAGCAGACGGGCTAGTCAGTGTCCGAAGACGTTCTTACCCCTACTGGTCAGATGGAGTCCGTCTTGTCCCTGAAGTCCTTGTAGCGCTTCCCCATGGTTTAGGAATCCGAAGTTCATATCCCGGCACCATCCCTGTAGCCACTCGTTCGTCCTCTGTATACGTTCAATTGATTCTACCGATCCGTTCGGTCTTCTCTCTGGACATTTTTCTATTCAGAGCGTTAGCCATCGATGGTACTCTTTTCTCTTCTCAGAACTCCCTTCTTAATATTTTAATTGCTCTTACACTTCAAATGATTTTGCAGAATTGGAAATCTGCGGATTCTCTTAATATTACTTTCTGGTGGAACACAGTACTTTTAATACATTCCTATAAATCGAAAGCGGCTGAATTCTCCAACAGACAGACTGCTATCTCCAAAATATGGGATCCTATACAACATTTTTCTTTATAACTGTTGACAGTTCCCTTGTATCTATTTCATGCATATTACTTCTCGCAATTTGATGTCCTGTACTTACTCCTTGGTCTGGGATGCTTGCCCTGTTCTGAACTTCCACTTTCACATTCTTATTGATAATTGTCTTTTCTCTACTTTTGGAGGGGCTCTTCCCTCCTTCTCTCTCTTTTGCTTTGCTTTTCTTTCCTCTCCAGATTGCTGTATTGCCTTTGCAAGGGCTGCCTAGCACTTTATTCTGACCAGCTGTTGTTTTGTCATATACTGTGCAGTGCCGTGCTTTTGGCTTGTCCTGCTCAGGCCTTGTTACATTTTTCCTGTTACTGTTCCTTTCTGATTTTTGTATATTTTGAAATTCCAATAAACATATTTGAAATAAAAAAATCAAAAGATAGAACAAACAAACAAAAAAATCACAATCACAGTTTCCCATCAATATAATAAACTCTAGTTCAAAGGTGTTTCTTGAGATGACAGAAACTCTTTAAGTCTCATCTGTTTTCCCCACTCAAGTGTAGAATCTTCTTCTGTTTTAATTTAAAACTATTCCAATCGTTCCATTACAGTTAATAAATCAGTTGCAGCAGCCATTTTAATATCAATTAAAGTCCATAGAAAAAATATTAAGATTTCCTTTATTTTTCCAAACTTTTCTCATTCAAGATAGAACAAACAAAAAAAAATCACAATCACAGTTTCCATCAAACCAGAGTTTTATCTCCCATCAATATAATAATAATAATAATAATAACAGTTTATATACCGCAGGACCATGAAGTTCTATGCGGTTTACAATGAATTAGAAAGATTCTATGAATTAGAATGAATTAGAAAGATTCAATGCGGTTTACAATGAATTAGAAGATTCTACAAATTGAATGGAACATTCATAGTTAGAGATTAGAGGTTAACAGTTTACGGGATAAGATTTGGGGGGTGAGATTGTGATGGGGTCGATTGTACAGATTCGTTACCTAGGTACTTCAAGAACAGGTATGTTTTTAGATGTTTCCTAAATTCACCTAAATTTCCTAAATTCACCATATAATAGAATGGGGAAAACAGATGAGGCTGTAATATATTCATATAATCACCTGATGTCAGAAAAAACGGAAGAAAATAGGGGAGGAGCATCAGAGGAGGCCTTAAGGAGTCTTGCTTCTGGTATGCAGCCAGGGAGTTTCCTGATGGCAGTACGAATGGAACACTTGGACAAGCTGATCTGGACGGCAGAAAAAAAAAAACCAAATCCATGGAGGAAGGCTGACTGATTTAAGGTTCATGTATGCGGTGAGTCTTTGAAGCGCAGAGGGGGGATATGGAGACAACCATACATTCTTAATGGAAGACGGTTCGGCGATTCGCCCCATCCAAAACTTTTAATTCGGAAGCACCACGATCTCTGTGGAAGCAGGATGCCCTGGACAACATGAATGCAGGAAGTCTCCATCTGTTTAGGATGATTGAAAGGAAGGAATGGGACGGAGCTTTTTGAACATGAAGGCAGATGAATGAATTAATTTTGAATGAGATCTACGCTGAAATATGCGATGTTATGTGATACATGGCAGGCTTAGAAATAAAGAAGTAAACGGAGCTTATCACATTTGCTAATGGAGAGATGCTTCCTAGATTTTTATGTGTCTTTAAGGTTGGGGTGGACCGATTTGCAGAACTGATGGACATGAATTATAAAGATCGCTCCCTCAGCAGGGTGTTTTTTGACACTGGAGTGTTGGTACACAGTAACTTGGAGATAACATTGAGGTTTTTAAAGGCTAATTTATGGGAGATACAGAACAGTACTTCTTCATAATTCTTCAATTCTCTGCCTTGTTGGCATTTTAATTGAACGTTGGCATTTGCATATAGTTCAAACTGATTTATGCAGCAGGTATACAGAGACTTAGAATATAATTTAATATCCCCCGGTGTGTGTCCCTAGACATGATGAGACAGATGTTGAAAGATCTGATTCCAGTCATTTGCTATAACTTTGCTTGAAAGCATGCTGGAACAGACCAGGATATAACCCCATGCATGAATACAGGGAAAATAGATTCTTCTGAACATATCTGGGATTGCAGGTCTCATTCTGATGGTGTTGGGTCTTGGTAATATTTGGAAGGGAATTGTTGATTATAAGCATGATAAGGCTTCGGATTATTGAATTTTCATCTCCACCTAAACAGTAGTATTTATCTAAGTTTTACTTTATTCTTTTAGAGTCAATAAAAAGATACTATATTTTTATTATCCTAAGATAAAGACATGAAATATCAATTGATATGCAGAAAATTTAGGAACTGAATGAATTTCCTAGTAAATTTAGTAAATTATCTTATGTGGTTAATATATTCTAGTAAATATTTACTCTTCGTGTATGAATTGATAAAACTGAAATATTTATGAAATATTTATTAATATTTATAATTTTGGAATGATTGATTATATTTTAGGAAAAAGGGGAAAATAAAATTTTATAGAATTATGAATTATTCAATTAGTAAGATTAAAATCTGATAAACTGTCATATTAGAGGGGATATTAAATAGTGTTACCTCTTCTAGTATAGAGGAAATAGTAAAGTAGGATGCTTGGGGGAGGGATGAGGCTACCAGTCTGATTTATGTCTTCAAGTTATCGTAATATAAGAAGGGGGGATATGGGAGGGTACAGGGATAGGTTTTTGGGATTTTAAGTATATTATTTAAGAAATCAAGGGAGGGAGGGGGTTTTGAGAAGGGGATGTTTGAAAGGAATAGGTATTATAGTACACATATTAAATTAAGGGAAATGAGATATATGCAGAAAAATCATAATATGAAATATTTGATAAGATTCATGTGTCCTGTTAGTAAAGATCTTAATGGAGCTTAAATTATTTTTGGTAAATGTTAATGGCCTTAACCATCCTATAGAAAGGAAGAAAACACTATTGTTTTTAAAATCAACAGAATGTAGATATGTTATATCCAGGAGACTCATCTATTGGCTTTAGAGTCCCAAAAACTAGAAGGAGACTGGGTAAAACATTGTTTTTTTGCCCCATCTGTGAAAAAAAGGCAGGTGTAGCAATATTGGTGAATAAAAAATGTAATGCTATGTTTAAATTGATTGCTGCTGATCCTTCAGGAAGATGGTTACATGTTGACATGAGTCTGGGAAATACTACGCTGGTGCTTTTTAATATATATATGCACCTAATTTGAACCAATTTGAATTTTTTAAATCTCTACATCAATTGTTACTACCACTGGCTGCTTCTAATTTAGTTGTGGCAGAGGATTTTAATGCTGTTATAGATCCTTTAATGGATAAAAATCCTAGCAGAATTATGAAGTCATTAGGATTAGAGAATTTGTTACAGAATTTTGATTTGAAAGATATGGCGAATATTTCATTTTAATGATCGAGAATTTTCTTTTTGTTCCCATGTTCATAAATCTTTTTCAAGAATAGATTATATATTTGTTTCAAATACTTTCAATTATTTTGTCTGATCATGGTGGGGTGTGGATTAAAATTAAAATAGATGATCAAGATAATAGTAGATCTGTATGAAGATTTGCGGAACCAAATTTCATTGAGGAAATTCAGTTAAAAATAAATGATTATTTTCAAATTAATAATACAGAAGATATCTCCATGGAAACTCTGTGGGATGCTTTTAAGGCAACCATGAGAGGTCAAATTATTTCATTTTCGGCATATATTAAGAAGCAAGTTAAAAGACAATTTTCCAGTCTGGAACAAGACATTAAGGTATTGGAATCAAAATTGGTTGATAAATGGGAATATTCTACACTACAGGCTCTCTTGAAAGCTAAAAGCAAATATGAGATTTCTTCTAAATTGATAAAGACTTATTATCTCAACAAGCTTTGTATTATGGAAATTCAAATAAAGTGGGAATATTATTGGCAAATTATCTAAAAGAAAAAATAAAGAAAACCAAAAATTATAGCAATAAATGATGAGAAAGGTAATACCTATTCTCAAATTGGTCCTATTTTAAAACAATTTTTAAATTTTTATAAAGTCCTATATTCTGCTGAGCCTTATTTAGATAAAGAAAAGGATGAATTAGAATTTTTAAATTTAAGAGACCAAAAATTCCTGAGCATATAAAAGAAAGTTTAGAAAAGCCAATATCTCTAAAAGAATTGCAAACAGCGTTGAAGTCCCTTAGAGTTGGATCTGCTCCAGGTGGAGATGGTTACATGGTAGAGTTCTATAAATCATTTCAAACTATTCTATTACCATATTTGTTAAATTTATATCAAGTTCAACTAACTAAAGGTTGAATTACAGGTACTATGGCAGAATCATTAACTATAGTTTTGCCAAAGCCAAATAAAGATCCCACATTGGTTTCAAGCTATAGGCCTATTTGTTTAATTAATGTAGATGGAAAACTTTTGGCTAAACTTTTAGCTCTACGTTTGGCTAATTGGTATGCACCAAACAGGGTTTGTTGCTCAGAGGCATTCTTCCAATAATACCAGGTTGGCTTTTCATATGTTATATTTAACAAAAGCCATGAAAGATCCAGCTTTTTCTGTATCCTTGGATGCAGAGAAGGCTTTTTGATCAGGTAGAATGGGCCTTCATGTATCAAACAATGGCTTGGTTTGGAATGGGTTCGGGATTCATACAAATGATTCAAACCTTGTATAGTTCCCCTACTGCTAGATTGTATATTAATAATAATCTCTCAGATCGTTTTAGTCTACAGAGGGGGGTTAGACAAGGATGTCCCTTGTCTCCTTTGCTTTTTGATATTGTTTTAGAACCCTTGTTATTAGCTATTCAGCAAGCGAAGGAGATACAGGGTACTCCTTATTCAGATCTGCATATGCAGACGACATACTGCTTCATTTGAGGAATCCTGAAACTACCATTCCATGCTTACTTGACATAATAGAGAAATTTGGAAAATTTTCAGGATACAAGATAAATTGGAGTAAATTAGAAGTTCTTCCACTTAATGTGCATTGTACAAAAGGATTATTTGAAACATTCCCCTTTATATGGAAAGAGGACAGTATAAAATATTTAGGCATTTGGATTAAAATCACGTTGGAAGAAACAATGAAAGTGAATGAAAAATTTTTATTACAGAAGGTAACAGAAATGTGTGAGCAATGGAATCCTTTACATCTTTCTTGGTGGGAGAGAGTTCAAACTATTAAAATGATGATTTTGCCTGTGGTTTGTTATCAAATGGGTATGTTACCAGTTTTTTTTCAGGGGTCCTTTTATAAAAAGTTAAATTGTATTCTTACAAAATTTATTTGGCTGGGCAAAATGGCTAGAATTGCTTTAGTATCTCTACAAAAACCAATTACAGAGGGAGGGATAAATTTTCCCAACTTTTATAGGTATCATCAATCCTATATTATGCGCCAGGGTATGTATTGGATCCTCCCAGAGTGTCACCACCTATGCTTTAGCCGAGCGGTTTAGGCAGCCAGGCAGTGACATATGCCTAAATACTGGCGTGAGCCCCCTTTGAAGTAGGGGAAACTTTTCAACTTGGATACCTAAGGTTGCTTCTTAGCACAGCCCCTGTACGGGCTCTTAGAGAAATCCACCAGTCAGAATGGCTCAGGTGTGCAATGATAAGCTTTATTAAAGCCCCGCTCCCAGCAACCACGTGCCCTCCAGGTACTCCCGGTGGCATGACATTTACAGTCAAAAGAATACAAAAAGAATTTCCTCAAAACAAAATTATAAATCACTCTGCTCTGGACTTTATCAAATATGAAACACAGTCTCAATAGTCCTCTTCACCAGAGTTGTTTACTGGAGCAAGCAACCTGCTATCAGAGCAAAAGTTCTTTCCTCTTCACTAAGGTCCAGTGCAACTAGCTAACTGAAACATACTCAATAAGGCTGACCTGTGTGCATCCAGCAAAACGGAGTAGTCCTCAGTTTAGCATTTCTCCAACACTGCAGAGACAGGCAGATTTAATTACCTTCCACAAACTGCAGCTGTAAACAGGCACGGAGGTTTAGTAACATGACACCACAGTTCTTCAGGCTGTCTTCCTGCCCAGCGTTTGTTTAGCTAAGCTAAGATTCACAAAAGCATTGATACAGGCACTTGTGCTTTACTCACACAGGTATTTAAGAGTAAACTTTGCCTTTTTTTAATATTACAGTCTTTGTCATAACATGCACTCATTCCCCAGTGAAAGTACAGAGAAACAACAAGGTAAACAAAATCCTTTCCTTTGAACTCACAGGTTTTTATGTTGTCTCCATTGGTTCAGGCTGGTATTCAACTGGGGCATTACTTCCCTCAATTATCATGGGCTCAATATCACTGGGTTCCACAGCAGAGTTCACCACTGGCCCCTCTTTCAACTCCCAGTCAGACTCCAACCACTGTTCTGGCTGTTCCCTGGGAAGGATTAGTCTCATGCTGGGATCTCTGTCTCTGCACTGCCTCTCTCTCCGGCACTCTCCGGCACTCTCCAGCTTATCCCCTCCTCCGTCTTCCCTAGCTCTCTACAGAGCCTCGGTTTAAGCTGAAGGAAAAGACCACTCCCCTGTAGCTGCAGGGGGGAGAGTTTCCTTCCCTCTGCTTGTATCATTTTTCTCAGGGCACCCTGCTGATCTGCCTTCTGCCTAAAAGGCACTGGATAATAGCAAGGCAGAACTTTATTGCCTGGCTTTAGGACTGTTTCAGGAAAGTCACAGCTTCCTGCCCTATTTCCATTTCTTCCTTTCTGTCTACAGGATAGTCAGCTGATCTACTCCCCTGGACCCTGACCTGGTCAGCCTTTCTGCACCAGGGTTTGTATGTTTTACTATATTTCTCTGTGACCAACCTCGGGGATGCAGCAGGTTTGTCACAAGAGCCTGTTGATAATATCCCAGATTGGTTATGGTTGGAATGGCGCCTCATGTTTCCTCTGCGATTATACCATGTACTTAGTATCAAAATGCCTAGATTATATAAAGAAAATAGATTATTTGTAGACACATGGAAAACAATAAGATATGTAAGTAATTTAACACCTATTCCAATTTACAAGTCAACAAATCAAACTATATGGCTGAACTCCAAGATTCAAATTGGCGGATTTAAAGTCATCTGGAAGTATTGGATGATTGCAGGAATACATGTATTAGAAGATGTTATCTCTAATGCTTGATTTTTCACAATTGCAACATAAATATGGCCTCAATAAATCACAAAGTTTTAGATGGATGCAATTGAAGCAGGCCATTCAGGTGGGGTTCCATGAATGGAAAAATCTTAATAATCAATATAGTTTGGAATTTTTGTGCTTTCAGGTGGACTTCTTGGGACATCAGGCCGCTCAGTGGTACAAATTAATATCTGGATTTATGAATAAAAAAACCAAAGACTGGTCTTAGAGACATTTGGAGCATTGAGATTAAGCATCAAATTACTGTGTCTCAATGGCCACGATTTGGTCTTGGAGGATGAGATGCACAGTGTCTGCATCTATGAGACAAACATGGTTTTTCCTGTTGCATAGAGCATTCTGGACCCCTGTTCATTTACAAAAATTAGATTGCTCTAAGTCTAATAGATGTTGTCATTGTCATCTTGAAGCAGGGACTTTAGATCACCTATTATTCTATTGCCCATTTATTTTGGCTTTTTGGAAATCAATATGGGACCAAATAAATTGCTTGTTAGAAAATCATGTGGCATTATCGTATGATACAGTATTATTTGGCATGTCTATGAGGGCTAAGAGCCAAATATCTTCCAAAAATATTAAACTTTTACTTATTCTAACAGGAGTCGCCATAAAACAAATTAACATGTAATTGGAAAAATTGGAATAGATTGAACTACAGTTTTTGGTGGAATTCAGTGTATCATATTTATAAAATGGAAAGAACATTAGCTATTCAGAAAGGGAATTTTAATAAATTTCAAGATGTGTGGAGGCCATTAACAAATTATTGCAATGAATAGGTATCATTTTCCCTGATTAGTACAAATGAAATAATGGAGAGGGGGGGTAGGTTTTTTTTTTGTAAATCTTTATTGATTTTTAAACTTTGATAGTGCAATACAAATGGTAAAGCATACAAACTGCATAAAAACACACTATTAACTATACAATTATTACATTAAACAATAATTTTCTCCCCTTCTTATCTTATTTATTAAAACAATAATACATATGATATGATTTCAATATTATAATGAAATAATTTAACTCCTCAAAATACGTTTCCCTCCCCCCACCCCTCCTTCCTCCTTGGATGTGCAAGGACTCTAATGGAAAAAGAAAGAAAGAAACATAACCCTAATTATAATGCAATAAAATTAGTTAATGGACTCTATACATCATTAAAGGACTTATTGGTCCCCAAACGTTCTGCCATCATCCTTTCATACTTATATGTAGTACACACAGTTACCCACCAAAAAGTAAAATTAATCCTATCATGGTTTTTCCAATTATGAGTAATCAGTTGAACCCTTATTCCTGTCAAGATCATGAAAAGGCAACTTTTATATTTATCTAAAGTAGGTTTAACATGAAGTAATGTACCACATATTATTGCCTCATATGACAAGGGGATAGATGATTCAAGAATGAGATTATTTTGTCCCCAAATTGACTTCCAGAAACCAAGTATCAATGAACAAAAATATAACAGATGATCCAAAGTCCCTATATTAATATGACAATGCCAGCATCTATTAAATTTAGAATTGTCTATTTTTTGTAAACAAACTGGGGTCCAAAAAATCCTATGTAATAAAAATAACCATGTTTGTCTCATAGATGCTGACGCTGTACATTTCAACCTCCAAGTCCAAATTCGTGGCCAACGAGATACAGAAATATACCGTTTTATCTCGATGCTCCAAATATTTAAGACTATTTTTTGGCTTCTTATTTAAAAATCCAGAAATCAATTTGTACCACTGGACGGCCTGATGTACTACTAGATCTGTCTGGTAGCAGAGGAATTGCAATCTGAAATAAGTTTTTAAATTTTTCCATTCAGGGAACCCATTCTGAATGGCCTGCTTCAACTGCAACGACCTATATTGTTGAGACTTTAAAATGCCAAATGATTGTTGCAGCTGTGAAAAATCAAGCAGTTTTCCATTAGACATCATCTAATGCCCGAATACCTGCCTGCATCCAATTCTTCCAGGCGATCCCAGCACCGCCTATTTGAATCTTGGAGTTTAACCATAAGGACTGCAAAGTAGATTTCATTATAGGAACATCTGTAAGTTTGTCAATAAATTTAATTGTTTTCCAATAAAATTATGTTGTCCTTAGCATATCTAGGTAATCTGATACTTAGTACATGAGATAGTCGCATAGGGGACATAATTTTCCATTCAAGATATAACCAATCCGACTGATGTCCAATGAGCTCAGGGAAGATCCAATACATCCCTTGATGCATTATATAGCCTTGATGATGCCTACAAAAATTGGGAAAATTTACCCCACCCTCCGTAATTGGTTTTTGTAAAGATACTAAAGCAATTCTTGCATTTTTCCCAAGCCAAATAAATTTTGTCAGAATACTATTTAGCTTTTTGAAAATAAACTGGCAACATACCCATCTGGTAGCAAACTACAGGCAAAATCATCATTTTGACCGTTTGAACTCTCCCCCACCAAGACAAATGTAAAGGGTTCCATTGCTCACACATTTCCGTGACCTTTAACAATAAGGAATTTTCATTTACTTTCATTGTTTCTTCCAATGTACTTTTTATCCAAATCCCTAAATATTTTATACCATCTTCCTTCCAGATAAAAGGAAACGCATCAAATAATCCTTTTGCACAATGTACATTTAATGGAAGAACCTCTGATTTACTCCAATTTATTTTGTAACCAGAGAATTTTCCAAATCTATCTACCAAATCCAGTAAATGTGGAATGGTCAACTCAGGATTCCTCAAATGAATCAAAGATACAGAGAAAGCCAGATCATCCATTTCTTTTGTCAAGTTTAACATGTGAAAGGCCAATCTGGTATTATTTGATAGTAACATATACATAGTAACATAGTAGATGACGGCAGATAAAGACCCGAATGGTCCATCCAGTCTGCCCAACCTGATTCAATTAAAATTTTTTTTTTTTTTTTTTTTTCTTCTTAGCTATTTCTGGGCGAGAATCCAAAGCTTTTCCCGGTACTGTGCTTGGGTTCCAACTGCCGAAATCTCTGTTATGACTTACTCCAGCCCATCTACACCCTCCCAGCCATTGAAGCCCTCCCCTACCCATCCTCCTCCAAACGGCCATGCACAGACACAGACCGTACAAGTCTGCCCAGTAACTGGCCTAGTTCAATCTTTAATATTATTTTCTGATTCTAAATCTTCTGTGTTCATCCCACGCTTCTTTGAACTCAGTCACAGTTTTACTCTCCACCACCTCTCTCGGGAGCGCATTCCAGGCATCCACCACCCTCTCCGTAAAGTAGAATTTCCTAACATTGCCCCTGAATCTACCACCCCTCAACCTCAAATTATGTCCTCTGGTTTTACCATTTTCCTTTCTCTGGAAAAGATTTTGTTCTACGTTAATACCCTTTAAGTATTTGAACGTCTGAATCATATCTCCCCTGTCTCTCCTTTCCTCTAGGGTATACATATTCAGGGCTTCCAGTCTTTCCTCATACGTCTTCTGGCGCAAGCCTCCTATCATTTTCGTCGCCCTCCTCTGGACCGCCTCAAGTCTTCTTACGTCTTTCGCCAGATACGGTCTCCAAAACTGAACACAATACTCCAAGTGGGGCCTCACCAATGACCTGTACAGGGGCATCAACACCTTCTTCCTTCTACTGACTACGCCTCTCTTTATACAGCCCAGAATCCTTCTGGCAGCAGCCACTGCCTTGTCACACTGTTTTTTCGCCTTTAGATCTTCGGACACTATCACCCCAAGGTCCCTCTCCCCGTCCGTGCATATCAGCTTCTCTCCTCCCAGCATATACAGTTCCTTCCTATTATTAATCCCCAAATGCATTACTCTGCATTTCTTTGCATTGAATTTTAGTTGCCAGGCATTAGACCATTCCTCTAACTTTTGCAGATCCTTTTTCATATTTTCCACTCCCTCTACGGTGTCTACTCTGTTACAAATCTTGGTATCATCTGCAAAAAGGCACACTTTTCCTTCTAACCCTTCAGCAATGTCACTTACATACATTTTGAACAGGATTGGCCCCAGCACCGAACCCTGAGGGACTCCACTAGTCACCTTTCCTTCCTTCGAGCGACTTCCATTAACCACCACCCTCTGGCGTCTGTCCGACAGCCAGTTTCTGACCCAGTTCACCACTTTGGGTCCTAACTTCAGCCCTTCAAGTTTGTTCAACAGCCTCCTATGAGGAACTGTATCAAAGGCTTTGCTGAAATCCAAGTAAATTACATCTAGCATATGTCTTTGAGCAACGAACCCCGTTTGGTGCATACCAATAATATAAGGGAGAGCCTTGGCCAGACGTAAAGCCAATAACTTAGCTAACAATTTTACATCCACATTAATCAAAGAAATAGGCCTGTAATTTGAAACCAGCATAGGATCTTTATTTGGCTTCGGCAAAACAATTGTTAAAGATTCAGCCATAGTACCTGTAATGCAACCTTTAATCAGTTGAGCCTGATATAATTTCAATAAATGTGGTAATAGGGTAATTTGGAATGATTTATAGAACTCTACAGTAAAACCATCCCCACCTGGAGCGGATCCAACTCTAAGGGACTTCAACGCTGCTTGTAGTTCTTTCAATGAAATAGGAGCCTTAAGATTTCCTTTTATATGATCGGGAATTTTTGGTCCCTTGAGTAATTTTAAGAACTCTGAACCCTCCATATCCTTATTTGGAAAAGACTCGGAAGAATACAAAGCTTTATAATAATTCAAAAATTGTTTTAATATATCTCCAATTTGAGAATGAGTTTTACCCCTCTCATCTTTAATAGCTACAATCTTTACTTTTCTTTTGTTAGCTTTAAGATAATTAGCTAATAATCTTCCAGCCTTATTCGAGTTTCCATAATACAGAGCCTGCTGAGAAAACAATTCTTTCCTAGCCAGTTGAGAGGAAATCTCATTGTATTTATATTTAGCTTTTAAAAGAGCTTGTAAAGTAGATTGTTCCCATTTTAAGGCCAATTGTGACTCCGTCTTTAATATTTTGTTCCAGATCAGTAAATTCCTTTTTAAGTTGTTTCCTAATATGTACCAAATAATGGATCCATCACAGCATTAAAGTCCCCTGCTACAACTACATTAGAAGCAGCCAGTGGTAGTATCAACTGTTGAAGAGCCTTGAAAAATTCAGCCTGATTTGAGTTATGGGCATAGATATTAAGAAGTGCTAAAGTATTTTCCCCTAAGTTCATGTCTACATGGACCCATCTACCTAAGGGATCAGCAGAATTCAATTTAAATGTGGCTAAGCATTTGGTATTGACTAAAATAGCCACTCCAGCCTTCTTACCAACAGTAGGGGCAAACAAGCATTTACTAACCCAGCCCCCTTCCAGTTTTTTTTTATTCCATGGCATTTAAGTGTGTCTCTTGACTATAATATATATCGACATCCTGTTTCTTTAAAAAGTTAAGTGTTTTTTCCTCTTAATTGGGTGATTGAGACCATTAACATTTAGTGAAAAATTTTTTAAGGACATTGTAAATGATTTTTAATAACATTCAAAGTAAATCCCTTCCTACAATAAAACACACAAATAAATAATTCCCTATACACATCCAGGATCCCACCCACCCCACACACACACCCTCCCCTTCCCCTAAAATAAATCATGTGAGCTTGGATATGGATTGAATAGGCACACAAAATCATATTCCTCCCCACTCCTCAATTCATTTTAAATACTACATCCCCACTTCTCATTTCATATTAAATTAATCAAATTATAAGTACAGCCTAAATTACCCCAATTCATATACAATATTCAATATTATCTATATATCCATATAACCTTTCTTAAAAGAAGTTAAAAACCCTTTTTCATCACCCACCCCCACTACCCCTATACTATAAAGGATATCTATTCCCTCTACAGATTAATTATAGAACAGAAATAATCAATCATTAATCTTTCCCTAATATTTCTACAACCCAAATTACATTGAACTCATTTATATTTAGGCAAAATCATTACTAAACCTTAAATCAGTTCTTAAAGTGATTAATAATATTGAGCAGTATTAATAATAAGTTATTGTTAATAACACATCCTATCTACCATCATGTAGATTGAAACCTAATAAATATAAATTTCATTAAAATAAATTAATAGAAATTAAACTTTCTTGTTCCCAAATACAATACAATACAATACATTAAGACCCCCCTCCCCCTATACTGATCAGATCTCATACTACTGACAGGGAGAGAGAAAAATATATATATATATACATACATACATACACACACATACACACACATATATATATCTACAAATTAAAGCTTCATGACCCTTATTTAGTTTCACAAAATTCAATCTGGAGACTGTGGCTTTACTAAAAAAAATAAACTTCCAATAATATACTCATATAGCATTCCTTCATTACTAAATATTGTGAGACAGGCAGTTAATGCACAACCCAGCAAGCAGAATTAGTAAAAATTCTAAACCCTCTAATACTAGTTCTGAGTTCCAGTGCTAATCTTAACATGTCAACAGTTCAATCTATTATGATCTGCCAGTTTCTTCTATATTCTATTTTCTTTTATTTTCCACATTCTTGTGAAAGGTGCCACCAAGGCTCTGCCATTCGCTGTGTATGCCTCCTTCTATCAGGGGCCAGAAAGCACGTAATTGCTCCTACCAACTGCCATTCACAGCTTTGCACTCAAAGCCTCGATGAGCTGCCTTTCACCCTGCTCCAATTCAAATGACCTGAGCATGAGAGAAAAAAAAAAAAGGAGGGAGGGAACCCGGAAGTGTTTTCCTCCAATTAGAGCAGCAGCAGAGCAAAAAGGGAGGATCTCTTTGAAGATAGCATTCTCATTGGTGGAATTTCATCAGTTTCCTCAACTTTCCAAAGCCATTCTTTCAAGTAAGAGCCAATACAGTTACTCACAATTCCAGAATGTAATGTGGTTGCCCAGGTAATGTCTGTTACGTAGATCCAACCACTTCCACACTAAGAAAGATGGAAAAGCTTAAAATATTTCAAAATTTAAATGACCCACTGCAAAATTTCATTACCAGCTGATACAGCCCCTGGCAGATCCCACTCAATCAGTCTCCATACACAAACCACCCCCCAAGACATAGTCTAGACCACATCAGAGTCTCAATCAGGAAAGGAACTTCTCCAATTAGCACACCAGAAAATGATAAAGGGAGGATCTTGTTAGATGTAAATGCAGTCCTATTGGTGGGTTTTCATTAGTTTCTCCAACTCTCCTTCAAGCTGCTCCCGGTAAGGTTTAAATCTCAGGATAAAACAAAGTTCATATTAAACAATAAAAGAATGAAAAACCATTTAAAATCTCACCCAAACATAGCTTAGAAAATAATATGACATCACTTAACTTTAAAGGCAACTGATTCACTAACTGTCACCAACTGTCTAAACACCCCAGTTAGGTTTCCATACGTTGTTTCTCCTGATCAATAAAATCCTCAAGTTTCTTTGGATCTTGAAATTGAATTGTATTATTATTTAATGTGACTCTCATAACCGCGGGTTAGAATAATCCATATCTTGCTCCCAGATCCTTAAGCCCTCCACGAAGATTTAAAAACTGCTTCCTCACAGCAGCAGTCTGCCTGGCAAAATCTGGAAGGAAGAGAAGTTTTTTACCATTCCACATCACTGACCTTTTCTTTTTAGCAGCCTCAAAAATCTGCATTGTTTGTTTAAGTCGAAGTACTTTGATTAATATTGGTCTTGGCCCCTTTTGATTTTTCTGGATCTTAAAAGGCACCCTATGTGCTCTCTCAATCTCAAACTTTTCTTCAAAATGCAGGAATAAGACTTCAGGGATAAGAGATGTAAGGTATGATACAGGATTTCCTTCCTCCCATCCCTCCGGTATCCCGATAATTTGGACATTGGCCCTCCTATTTCTATTTTCCATATCTTCCAGCTGGGCAGACATCTGAGCAATAATTTTATGATCCAGTTTGCTCTGAGTAGCCACCTCTTCCACTGATATCATCTACTGCTCCAGCTGCTCCATCCTGGTGTTGCTCACTGCCATTTGCAGGAAGAGATTTTCCACTTCACCTTGAAGTCTATTTATTTTTGAAGTTGTCTCCCTTAGCATTTCCTTAATAATCTGGAGATCAGCTACTACTTGCTGTATTAGTTCATAAGAATTCTTTGGCAACGAAACTTTGGATGGTGTAGGAGGATCAGCTTTGAGCCGTTTGGCATTTCCACCCGAAGTACCAGCAATCTCTCCCTTACTTTGTTTCCCTGAAGCCATACTCAACTTTAGTACAGCAATACTTCAATAAAAAGGATGTACAGTGGAACCTTGGTTTACAAGCATAATTCGTTCCAGAAGTATGTTTGTAAATCAGTTACTCGTATATCAAAGCGAATTTCCCCATAGGAATGAATGGAAACTCGCTTTGATTCATTCCACCAACCCCCCGCCCCCACCCGAGGCTACCGGCGCTGCTCCATCACCCCCTCCCCCCTGCTCTAACTGGCATCGCACCCCCCGAACCAGCATCGCACCCCCCCGCGAACGCCCCCCGCGAGAACCGCATCGCACCCCCATGCTGAAAGC
The DNA here is from genome assembly GCF_902459505.1 of Geotrypetes seraphini. NCBI lineage: Eukaryota > Metazoa > Chordata > Amphibia > Gymnophiona > Dermophiidae > Geotrypetes > Geotrypetes seraphini. Next base: position 102,094,971 of record NC_047088.1, on the reverse strand, counting down.
GGCATCCGCCCGCCCTTCTCCCAAACACACTCTTGGAGAGAATGAGATCCAGAAGGCCTTGAGCATGCGCAGATGCTCAAGGCCCAGCCCAGGCAAGAGGCGGGAGCTTGCTTTCACTCTCACAACCAGCAGAAGGGGTAAGGAGCATGTTTGGGAGGAAGGGTGGGCGGATGCCGCTTTCAGCACGGGGGTGTGATGTGGTTTTTGCGGGGGGGGGGATGTTAGTGGGGGGGGGGGTTGCGATGCCGGTTTGGGGAGTGCGATGCTGGTAAGAGCGAGGGGAGGTGCTCGTATATCGGAACATGCTCAGTTTGCGAGGCAAAAGTTTGCTGAGTGTTTTGCTCGTCTTGCAAAACACTCGCAAACTGGGTTACTCGCAAACCAAGGTTCCACTATAATTCAGACCTGCAGAATGTTCATGTAAGTGAGGCAGGGAGGAGAAGTGCTATCATGCTGCCATCTCCATCGTGGCCAAGCTTCCAGAATAGGGGGGGGGGGGTAGTTTTTTGAATTTTCATTATTTGCTTTTAATGGAAGGAAAGACTTTATTATATGGTATATGTGTTATGAGATATTGAAGGGTTGGGAGGGAAAGGGATAAATTTTATTTAATATGATGAATTGTAGAATTTCAAGTGATGTATTAAGTTTATATATATTGTTACTTTTTGATGCACTTGATGTAAGTTATAAAAATGAATAAAGAATTAAAAAAAAAAGATATAAGCGAACTAGAAAACATTCAAAGAAGAGCGACTTTTAAAACCAAGAGGAGGACTTTTTTTTCAGTCAAAGAGTGGTTAAACTCTGGAACACATTGAAAAGGATGTGATAAGAGTAGTTAACGTAGCTGGTTTTTTTTTTTTTAAATTTGGACAAGTTACTGGAGGAAAAGTCCATTGTCTGCTATGGAGACAGACTTAGGGAAAGCCACTGCTTACTCTGGATTGGTAGCATGGAATGTTGGTAATATTTGGGCAGTGGCGTACCTAGGGTATGTGGCACCCGGGGCCCATCATTTTTTGACACACCCCCCCCCCCATGTAAAAAAATTTTTTTTTTTTTTTTGCAATAACCATGAAATGGAATAAATGGTCAGAATAGAAACAGGCAGTGAAAATTTTATTTTATTGAACCTCATATATGTAACCATTATTCCAAACATAACATAACATAAATTATGTCTAAATTGTCATGACATTAGAAGTACATATGGAGTAGTTGCAGGTGATGCTTGGGACAGTTCTGATTGTGTTAGTTCGGTTTTATGTGTTTTTTTAATAGAAGGGTTTTTATTTCTTTTTGAAGGTTTTGCAGTCTGTGGTTGATATCAATTGGTTGTAGAGTTGGGGGTCGAGTGTTGCAGCTCGAATGGCTAGGAGGTTGTCGAACAGTTTTTTTCTTTTGACGTTTTTGGTTGGAGGGTGTGTGAATGGTGCACAAGTTCTCCTATGTCTGTTTGAAGTGGATTGAATTATTTAGCTGAAGAAATTAGTTACCCCACCATTCCACACACATTAATTCTCTTCCATTTTTGTTCCCATTATAAAAAACACTGATAAGTTCCCAGAAAAAAAATACATTAAAATAAGAAGTGAAAACAAAGGCCCCTACAGATGAGAACATAACATAAGAATAGCCTAACTGGGTCAGACCAATGGTCCATCATGCCCAGTAGCCCATTCTCATGGTAGCCAATCCAGGACACTAATACCTGGTCAAAACCCAAAGAGTAGCAACATTCCATGCTACCGATCCAGGGCAAGCAGACACTTCCCCCATGTCTTAATAACAGATTATGGACTTTTCCTCCAGGAATTTGTCCAAATCTTTCTTAAAACCAGCTACACTATCTGCTTTTACCATAACTTCTGGCCACTTCATTTTTAAGTTTAGATCTTTCCTTTCAAAGAGAGACCTTGCTAGATGTCAAATACAACACAAGGTAACTTCACATGGACTTAGCTGTGCAGGAAATGTGAATCTCCTCATACACCCACCATATAGTGCAAAAATGTGCAAAGGTCTGTTTTTTTCTTTCGATCACTACATAGCCTAATGCCACACAAGCAGCGCTGTTACAAACATATTCTGTAGGTCAATGCTAAGGATAACAAAGTTTCCTTCCTTGGACCAGAAGGAGATAAACCACTGGAAGAGATCCCAAAACAACACCCAAAGACCCACTCAGTGTGTGAATCAGTTGAGTGGAGTGGACTAACTGGGGGGTAGAAATGGGCCCGGAGTTTGCTCAGCAGAATTTCCCAGACCACCTCTTCCTCTCAACACATTGACACGCTGCCACCATCACCACTAGGAACACCTCACTGGGTAGGCCAGCTATGCTATAAACTTTATAAAACACATTATTATATTTTCTTATAAAGCACATATTTTAACTGACCTCTCTGACATCCTCAGCCTTTCCATTCACAAAAATAGAAGGAAGAAAAGTTCCCATTTCCTGCTGTCTCATGTCCCCGGCCTATACAATATTTTTTTTCTGCAGACCCTTCAAAAGTCTGACCAAATCCTCGTTTCACTTGCATTATAAAGTACTGAGGATGCCATCTCTCCCCAATCCCAGGTCCTAAAGTCTAAGACAGTAGCGCAAACTAATGCTGCCAGATACAGGAAAAAAAAATTTTGATTCGATTCAGCCCTATTGAATTGGTTTTTCAATTCGATTTTCCTGCCCAGTTGGGTGATTTTTTTCAAAACTCCTGGTGGGTTTTATAGCTTTTTCACCCCCTTTGGCTTCTCCTAACCACACTGGCGCTGTGGTGTAAATAAAATAAAGAAACAAAAAGGATTTTTCCTCTTTCTGTTAAATCCTAGCTCACGTTTGCAGTCCAACACCAGCTCTGGCAGGATACACATTTCAAATCTGACATGTTATAATCACAAAACAGAAAATAAAATTAATTTTTCTACCTTTTGTTGTCTGGTTATATTTCAAATCTTGTTGGTCCAAGGCTCTGGTTTTCTTCTGATAACTTGCTTGCCAGGGTCTCCTTCTTTCTGCATGCTAACCATCCATCTGCCAACTCTGTCCTCCCTTTCCATTTCCCTTCCCTTCCCAGGAAGTCTGGTATCTTTCCTTTTTTTCATCTCCCTCCACAGATCCACCTTTTCTTAAATACCCTTTCATCCGGCATCTCTCCCTCCTTCCCCACCATCCCAGAGTCCACCATCTCTCCGTTTCTTTTCCTAATTACCCTCCTATCCAGTATCTCTATCCCTCCTCCACACCATCCCTTGTGTCCAATTTCTCTCCCTTTCTGTTCCTTCCCTCCCTAAATCCCATGGTCCATCATCTCTCTTCCTCTCCTCTATTTTCAGACCCATTATTTCTTCCCCCCCCCAAAGTTTGGCATATGCATGTCTCTTTGAACACCCCCTTCCCTCCGTGTACTTCTAAATCATGGTCCCCCCCCAAAGGCCTGTCCCCCCTTAAAGGTCTGCCTGCACCCCCCTTGAAGGCCTGTCCCTTCCCCTTGTAGGCCTGTCCCCCCCTTGAAGGCCTGCCTGCCTGTCCCCCCCTTGAAGGTCTGCACCCCCCGAAGGCCTGCACCCCCCCGAAGGCCTGTCCCCCCCTTGAAGGCCTGTCCCCCCCCCTTGTAGCTTCTCCCCCCCCCCTTGTAGGCCTGTCCCCCCTTGAAGGCCTGCCTGCCTGCCTTTCCCCCCTTGAAGGCCTGTCCCCTCTTGAAGGCCTGCACCCCCTTGAAGGCCTGCACCACCCCCCTCGAAGGCCTGCACTCCCTTGAAGGTCTGCACCCCCCCGAAGGCCTGTCCCCCACTTGAAGGCTTGTACCACCCCCTTGTAGCTTCTCCCCCCCTTGTAGGCCTGTCCCCCCCTTGTAGCTTCTCCCCCCCTTGAAGGCCTGTCCCCCCTTGAAGGCCTGCCTGCCTGCCTTTCCCCCCTTGAAGGCCTGTCCCCCCTTGAAGGCCTGCACCCCCTTGAAGGCCTGCACCACCCCCCTCGAAGGCCTGCACTCCCTTGAAGGTCTGCACCCCCCCCGAAGGCCTGTCCCCCACTTGAAGGCTTGTACCACCCCCTTGTAGCTTCTCCCCCCCTTGTAGGCCTGTCCCCCCCTTGAAGGCCTGCCTGCCTGCCTTTCCCCCCCTTGAAGGCCTGCACCCCCTTGAAGGACTGCACCCCCCCCCGAAGGCCTGCACTCCCTTGAAGGTCTGCACCCCCCCCCGAAGGCCTGTCCCCCCCTTGAAGGCCTGTCCCACCCCCTTGTAGGCCTGTCCCCCCCTTGTAGGCCTGTCCCCCCTTTAAGGCCTGCCTGCCTGCCTTCCCCCCCCTTGAAGGCCTGTCTCCCCCTTGAAGGCCTGCACCCCCCCTTGAAGGCCTGTCCCCCCCCCCTTGTAGGCCTGTCCCCCCCTTGAAGGCCTGCCTGCCTTCCCCCCTTGAAGGCCTGTTCCCCCCCTTGAAGGCCTGCACCCCCTTGAAGGTCTGCACCCCCCCAAAGGCCTACACCCCCCCCGAAGGCCTGCACCCCCCTGAAGGCCTGCCTGCCCCCCTTGAAGGCCTGCACCCCTTGAAGGTCTGCACCCCCCCCCCCCGAAGGCCTGTCCCCCCCTTGAAGGCCTGCCTGCCTGCCTGTCACCCCCTCCCCCTTGAAAGCCTGCTTGCCTGCCCGCCCGCCCCACCCTGAAGGCCTGATGCCCCGACCCACCCCGAAGGACCGCTCGCCCCCCTGGCCTCCCCGCACCACCTATGAAGCAGCCGCAGCAGGATCGCGAAGTCAGCGTCAGCGATCCCTGCGCTGCTTCCTGCGCCACGGTCCCGCCCCTCCTCTGACATCAGAGGAGGGGCGGGATCGCGGCGCAGCAAGCAGCGCAGGGATGCTGACGCTGACTTCGCGATCCTGCTGCGGGCTGCTTCACAGGTGGTGCAGGAAGGTCAGTGGGGCGAGCGGTCCTTCGGGGGGGGCGGGGGACTGAACGGCAAGGCCGGGAACACCCCCTTAGGGCTGGTACCCGGGGCGGCCCGCCCCCCCCCGCCCCCCCCTAGGTACGCCACTGTATTTGGGTACTGTGAAGACAGGATACTGGGCTAGATGGACCATTGGTCTGACCCAGTAAGGTTATTCATATGTTCTTATGTTCTAATAGGCTATCAGGAAATAACTATTAATCCTTATTTGAGATGAAATAGAGAAATAGAGGAGGAAGCATCTCCTTGAGGGCGCAGAGAAACTAGGGAGTGGAGACTCTTCTGAAATATTGGCTGTTACCTATTGTTTCCTCTCCGGAGCGCCTCCCAGACATCTTAAGTACCTATTGCCACAGGCACTGGAGAAGGACACCAACTACCATCGGGTCCTGGCCCGGGAGATAAGAACGCGCTTCCTCCTGTGGCAATCTGAGGAAGCAACTCCTTGAGGGCGCAGAGAAACTAGAGAGTGGAGACTCTTCTGAAATATTGGCTATTACCTGCTGTTTCCTCTCCGGAGCACCTCCTAAACATCTAAAGTGCCTATTGCCAATAGGCATTGGAGAAGGACACCAACTACCATCGGGTCCTGGCCCGGGAGATAAGAACACGCTTCCTCCTGTGGCACGGCCATAGGTGCGCGGCCGCAGGGCGTGCCCCTTATGAGCCCCTTGGGAGCCTCTGGAGCAGAAATAGAGATAAGTTTAACTGTATTTACTGTGGACTTTTATTGGACTGTGTAATGGGTATACGTAAAGGTAAATTTTGAGTCTCAACCCGGTCATGGTTGGACCTGTGGATAAACATTTGACATTACCTGGGACTTCAAAACCCACTGATAAACTAGATTTAATCTCAGGGGCCTCTCTAAGCTCACTAGAACGCAGCCCCCTCCCCCCTCCTGATCTTCCTAGGGGCTTAGAGCGTAATGGCTCACAAGCAGCTTGTTTTGAAGCCTCCAACCCCCAGCAGGCTATGGAGATTGTATTTTCTCAGATGCCTCAAGTTTTTCTTGAAACCATTAGCCAGGCTGAGGGGCTGGAAGAAAATCCAGAGGAAGTTACTTTAAAAGGCTTGTGGACTCTAAATACGAGGATGGAGGCAATGCTTGAGAAAGGTTACTAATCACGTGCAGGTTTTTTCCAAGGAAGTAGTAGATAAATAAACGTATACTTTCTATGGAAAAACAGATAAAGAATTTATAGTCTCTATGGTGGCATCTACTAAAGATTCTTTGAATATTCACTATAAGTTAGAAATGAATGAAAATCAAGCAAGAGCAAAAGAATTTAAGATTGGTAAATTTTCCAACGACTCATACTTTTGAGAAGATATCTCAAGGAGATACTTGGGGTAACTAATTCAGATACTATGATGTTTTCTAACTTTTTTTATATACCCCAAAAGAAAAAAATTTCCAGCAGAAGGGGGAATGGATCAATTGAGTGTAGCAGATTTGGATTTGACAAAATTTTTAGAAGACTCTCAAGAATTGATCCCGATCCGGGCTACTTTGTTAATTACCTGTGTAAATGAATCAGACAAAGCTTTAATTCTGAAACTATATTTCCAAAATAGAGAGGCAAAATTTTGCGGAGATAAGGTCTTGATGTTCCCGATGTGGCAAATCTACTCAACATAGGAGGAAAGCCTTTTTGGCTTTACGACCTAAGGTTCTTGAAATTGGTGCTACCTTTTTCCTAAAATTTCCCTGCAAATGTTTATTACATATTCAAGATAAAGATTATGTTTTTTGGGATCCACTTCAATTAGAATTATTTCTTAAAGGGAAAGAAACCTGACCTGTTTATTTGCTATTCTCAATGGGGATTTATATATGAGTAGCACCATATGTATGTAAATAGGTTGTGAAAGGGGGAAAGGTCTTCCCTCATCCACTCCTATTTTTTGATTTCCTGTTTGCTGTCTGAACTATAGAGTTGTCTTTTTCCAAAGTTGTGGGCTAGAAGGATATTCACCTTAATTTGTTTATTTGATTTTGATTGTGTATTAATTACTTTGGAATCCATATCTTAATTATGCTAATGTTTATGTAATATTATGAAAATATTTCAATTAAAAAAAAAAGAAATAGAGAAAAATGAAGTCAGATAAAACCATATGGCCTGTCTAATCTGCCTAAACATATCTATTATCCCTTCCTCTTCATTAGAAATCCAACGTACTTGTCCCAAGCTTTCTTGAACTCAGATACACTTTTTGTCTCCACCAAGAGGCCATTCCACACATTCACTACCATTCCGTGAAAAAGTATTTTGTGGGGTTACTTCTGAATCTGTCCCCTTTCACCTTCATCCTATGCCTCCTCATTCCAGAGTTTCCTTTCAATTGAGATTCACTTCATGTGCATTTATGTCATGTAGGTATTTAAATATCTCTATCATATCTCCCTTCTCCCACCTTTCCTCCAAAATATACATATTGAGATCTTTAAGTCTGTCCCTACATGCCTTAAAACAGTGGTCTCAAACTTGCAGCCCGGGGGCCACATCCGGCCGCCAGGTACTATTTTGAGGCCCTCAGTATGTTTATCAATCACAAAAGCAAAATAAAAGTTTCTTGATCCTATGTCTCTAGCTATAAATTACAATATTATTATTAGGACTTAGCCAAAAGGAAAGATTTATAAACTATAAACCTTCTGAGCTACTGGGAGGATGGGATAGAAATTGAATAAAATAAAATAAAGAGTTTTACCTCATGCAAAATTGTCATTTCTTTAATAAGACATTAACTTTTTTTTTTCTGAGGCCCTCCAAGTACCTACAAATCCAAAATGTGGCCCTGCAAATGGTTTGAGTTTGAGACCACTGCCTTAAGACAAAGACCACCGACCACTTTAGTAGCTTTCCTCTGGACTGATTCCTTCCTGTTTATATATTTTTGATGGTGAAGTCTCCAGAATTGTACTCAATATTCTAAGTGAGGTCTCACCAGAGTCTTATACAGGGGCATCAATACCTCCTTTTTCCTACTGGCCATTCCATTCACTATGCACCCAAGCATCTTTCTAGCTTTCGCCATTGCCTTTTCAACATGTTTGGCTGCCTTAGTCATGTACTATCACACCCAAGTCCCACTCCTCTCTCTTACACAAAAGTTCTTCATCCTCGAAACTGACTAATATTTCATCCCCTAAACTGACTAATATTTTCATTCCCTAAACTGACTAATATTTCTGAACTGAAATTTGTGAAGGAGGAATTTCAAAACTTTGCAGGTAGGTGAATTGTTCCTACATGTTTTTATTTCTAGATTCTGTACCAGTTGTCAAAGTAAAAATGCATGCATACTTTCCCTTTGAAAATTAACCAAGAAAAAAGTATCTACAGAGATTTCTACCTGCTTTTTCTCCATATAAGTTTTCAGGCCCAAATAAGTGCATGGTTTTGAAACTACAAAACTAGACACATTCTCCCCGATATCCACATGATATAGCTTTCACCACCAATATTCAGTGGCTGGCCTGTACATTCTAGCAGCTAAATAGACCCACCTAAAAAGCAGGTCTATCGTTCGCCATGTTGCCTTAGCCGACTAACTGCTGAATATCTGGCTAAGTCCTCAGTGGTGAACTTTGACCCAGATATTCAATGCCTATGGCCCTGGCATTGAATAGCCAGGATCGCCACAAACTGTGGGAGGTATCCAGGCTGCCTCCCGTGGTCTGAGTATGGGAGCCATTGTTGCTTTCCCCAATCAACCCAATGTAAATTTTAGAGCAACAAACATGTTTTTACAACATACAGGGTGAACAATTTTCAGAGATTCTTTACCCAAGTAAGGTAAATATCTTTTGAAAATTGATTTCTGAGAGCCACCTTTGCCCCCCATCAGGTTCAATGAAAGTCTGAAGGTTTGATGTTCCTGAGGATTTGGCTCCCACTTGACCTGACCTAACCTAGACCATTACTGAAAATGAGGTTACAGCAGGGGCTTAAAGATATGTGAAAATCAGCCTCTTGGTTGTTTATAGAAAGGAGTTCGTTTAGGGCAGCTACAAGACTTTAAGAATGTTTGGAACCTCTTACCCCTTAATAAAATGCTATTTTGTGTGACCACTTTTATGGGGTATATAAGTTTTATTTTTAACTCATTGGAACTATAGTGTGGGTTGTTTTCTCTGCAGTTTTAAAAATATATCCATGAAAGAGGATCTCAAGGGGTCATCTTGAATAAAAAAAAGTCACAGAGATGTCAAAATGTTATGTAGTCCACCTAACCCCTTGTTTGCTTAGACCAATTATTTGTCTATGACATAGGCTGAAAAGCCTTTGACAGAGATCCCATTTTCCTAACTAAACTTATTCCAGTGCATGCCTACCCTTTATAGCAGGGATCTCAAAGTCCCTCCTTGAGGGCCGCAATTCAGTCGGGTTTTTAGGATTTCCCCAATGAATATACATTGAAAGCAGTGCATGCACATAGATCTCATGCATATTCATTGGGAAAATCTTGAAAACCTGACTGGATTGCAGCCCTCAAGGAGGAACTTTGTGACCCCTGCTTTATAGCTAGAAAGTTCTGCTCCGTATTTAATCAAAATAAGCTCTATTGCATTTTATATCCATTAATACTTTTTGTTTTCCAGTGGAGCAATCAGCATACATTGGGGGCCTTTTAACAAGCTGCGATAAGCACTAGTGCATGCTTACTGCAGCATTACATGGTTTACCATGGGGCTCACTCAGGCCCCATGGTAAACCCTGTGGTAAGTTCTGGGTTAGCGCCCACACGTCATGTGGTAAAAAAATTATTTTTATTTTTATCACAGAAGGGACATGTCTGGGTTTGTCTGCAGTAACCAGTAACTGCAGCTACATTGCTGCATGCTGATTAACACAAGAGCATTAATCTTTTTTAATAGCCACACGCTAATGCTGCCATTAGCTGTAGCATGCAAAAAAGACTGCATAAGGGCACGTTAAGACCGCTTTTTAGTGCTGCTTTGTAAAAGGGTCCATAGTAGGAATATAGAAGTAAAGGTTGAAATGTCTACTATCTGATTAGAAACTTCTGTACTCTAATTATTATTTTTTTGTTTTGTTTTTTGGGGGGAGTGCAGATATCGAGTTAGCAACAAACCATACCTCACAAGTCATTTTTTGTACACCTTGAGGAATCTTCCAGTTGTCTACAATGAAATGACGAAACCCAACTATTTGCATGTCATTGACACCTATGGGACCCACTACATCACCCAACTATTTTTGGGGGGAAAAGTGCGGGATGTCACAGCTATTAAAACTTGTGAGTCTTCCATGGAAGGAATCACAGTGGATGAGGTGAAAGATTGCCTAAGCGTAGAGGCCTCAGTCACAGTAATGACCAAGGGCAAGATCACAGGAGGGTTCAGCACCTGTGAGAAGTTGAAGAAAAAGAAAAACTTCAAGGGAAGTTTCCATGAGAAGTATAGCGAGCGGCAATCAGAAGTTGATGGAGGTGAAGCAACAGCAGACCTTCTGTTTGCCAAGGAGCAGGACTCAGAAATGTTTGGGGAGTGGATGGAGAGTTTGAAGACTATCCCAGGGATCATTTCTTTCTCCCTGAAGCCCATTCATACATTAGTGAGGTTCAAGGGACCACAGAAAGGGAACCTAAGGAGAGCCATTAGTGAATACATATTGGAGAGAGCTGTCCAGAAGAACTGCTCCAGTAGCTGCCCTTCTGGGGCACAAAAGAGCAAAAGGGACTCCTGCTCTTGCTTCTGCTCAGAAAACATAGGTATAAACAGCATGTGTTGCTCCACTGGACGAGGTTTCGCCAAGATCACAGTCAGCATTCACGGAGCTACAGAACTCTGGGGTGATTATATCACAGAAACCGATGCTTATGTTAAAGTGATCTTTGAGAACAAGGAGGAGAGGACCAACACAGTGTGGGACAATAACAATCCAATATGGGCTGTCCACTTTGATATTGGCACAGTACAACTAAACCAAGAAAGCTCCATGAAGCTCGAGGTCTGGGATGAGGACAACAGATTTGATGATGATCTGTTAGGTACCTGTGATCAACCACTCTCTGCAGGATCTCACAAGCATACCTGCTACCTTAACCATGGGAAAATTGAGTTTACTTTTAATGTGGCCTGTGGCCAACATTTGGGAGGCCCCCAGTGTATGGCGTATGTTCCCTTACCAGAATAATTTTAGGAGAACTGGAGTGAAATTATTTAATTTGGTATTCTTCAAGGAGTTACCACCTACTGCCACCTTGTCAAAAAGTCATTAATGTATCACATATTCAAGTATCTTCACTGTTCTTACAATGTCACCTGCTATGATATTATTGCCTGTAAAAATCTTTTGAGTATCCTTGGTTGATGTTGACTGAGACCTTGTCCAAAATGGTTTCCTCACTGGATGCTGCAGGCGATGAATGTCTGTGGGAGAAGAAAAGAACATCTTAAGACATTTCATAATTGAAAAAGTGATGTGAACCTATTAATGAATGATTATTCATAATTAAGATGTTTCTGTGTTGCAGGACACAGGGAAAGGAGACCATCTTTAATGGTATATTTTTACAGTTTCTATAGTAGAGGAAGGTCATTTAATAAACTGCTGCCTAGGCAGGAAGCATACAGATTCATATGCACCTAAGTGTCTATAAAATTACCCAGAAGTAATTGTATAAAGGCACATATATTTGTGGCAATAATAATAGGTATAACACTGCTGAATAAGACTCCTAAAATGAGAGTAATTAAATAAGTTGTGTACCTAGCTTATAAAATGTATAAATAAATTACATTTCACATACACTCAGAATTGTGTAATTCGACCAAGAGCCTGGGCTCCTATAGCTGAACCCACCGCCCCATCACCGTGTATGAATTTTGAGAAAAAGTGTTAATAAATGTGTTATTCAAAAAATAAATAAAACTGTTTTCAATGGCAAAAAAGAGGAGAAAGAAAAATTCCCACTTAGCTTTTAAAAGTGTTCAACAGGTCCTGACATAGACCATGTTTCGAAGTTCATTATCAAGGAACCCAGAGATAGGTCTGAACCACACAAATGCCAATGAACTGGTGATAATGTGAATTTAGGGCGAATAGTCTTGTATTCATATATACGAATTTAGATGAGAAATTTCTTTGCTTCTTCTTTTGAAAGAAGAAGCAAAGAAATTTCGAAAGAAGAAGCAAAGAAATTTCTCATCTAAATTCGTATATATGAATACAAGACTATTCGCCCTAAATTCACACTATCACCAGTTCTGTGGCATTTGGAAATTAATGTTGTTAAGAAAGTATAAAATGGGCCTTATTCTGTATAGTACACCGGTTTTGGCGGCTGCCTAAGAAGCGGCTGCCGATCGCATGTCAATCACGCACCGGCATCCTATGAAGAATCATGCCTACACTCACGGACAGACACCTGAAATGTAGGCCAGCAATTTGCAGGCCTACATTTCAGGTGTCTGCCTTCTGTCTACGGAGACGTATACCAATGCTTAAGTCCGTCCAAGGCCACTTCTGGGTGAAGCCATGCCCACACACCTCCCTGGGTGTGATTAAATATTACTATGTGTCTTCGTAGATGTGCTCTGGAAACCTAAAATGGCGCCCTTATTCAGGGAGGTTTTTTAAAAAAACGTGCATCCTAATTGGCTGCCAGATCACAGGACATCCACTCTTACCTGCCATCGGGACGTGCGTTTTCAAGAATCAGGCCCTATTTGTACATAGTTTGCACTTTTCTTAAAGAGTATGTCCTATGGGCCTGATTCTATAAACAGTGCCTACATTAGGTGCCGCTAGGTGCACTAATCATAGACATCTAGTGTAAGCTAACTTAAATCCACATGGAAGTTAATTTAAAAAGTATAATGTAGAATTATGTGCAGATATCCTTGCGGTGCCTAGCGATGCCTAAGTCAATGTGCCATCCAACGCCTAATGACTGACTGAACTCCGAGGACTTTCTTATGAGATCAGACTCCACAGGTGACCCTTGAGGGGAGGAATGCTGGTCTAGTGCCTAACTCTCAGTAAGCCTGGTACTAAAAGAGAGGTTGTAGAGCAGGAGTATCAAACTCAATCACATAAGGGGCCAAAATCTAAAACAAAGGCTAAGTCGCGGGCTGAATTTTTTTATTAAGATACTTAGGGGTCCTTTTATTAAGGTACGCTAACCGATTTAGCGCGTGCTAAATGCGCTCCTTAATAAAAGGACCCCTTAGTCTTAGTTGAAGTTTAGGGTTACCACCTCTCCAACCCCACACCGGCTCTGTGATGTAAACAAAATAAATAAAAAAAGACTTTTCCTCTCTCTTTTAGATCTGAGAGTTATAATATATATTTTTTCCTTTTGGTTTGCAGTGAGAGTATATTCAAGCAAGGTTCCTAGCTATTAATAATAATAATAATAATAATAATTCAAATGCCACATGCTTTCCATTTCCTCAAGTTTCATAATCTGCAAACTTCTGCGATCTGCTGCCTAGGTCTGGACACCACTCACTGGAGCCTCTTTATAAGTGCCATTGGAGGGCAGAACTGCATCCTGAGATTTGCACACCCTGGTCTCCCGAAACGTACCTGCCGGCTTCATGCCAAGGTGTTACCCACTCCTCCTTGATTGAAAAGGCTTGCAAGTGAGCCCCTTCTCTGGGCACTTAACGTTTTCCTGTATCGTGGGATGGTGGTCCCTTGGCTTGAGTCAATCGCGGCGCTGGAGGGGGAGAGTGCCCAGCAAAGGCTCTAGAGTTGGCCTCCGCAGCACTTCCCTCTGCTGCAGTCCCACCCCTCCTGACGTATGGGACTGCAGCAGATTGAACATGCTGCTGAGGCTACGGCAGCCTGCAGGGATCGCTACGGCCGACCAGCGATCCTCTGCAGGCTGCTGATGTGGCGCTTGTACCAGTGGGCCAGCTTAAATTGAAATTTCTGATGCAGCACTTATACCGGTGGGCCAGCTAAAGTGGAAAGTTGAAAGTGTCTGGCGGGCCAAATTTTACTACACCGTGGGCCAAATTTGGCCCATGGGCCATAGTTTGACATATCTGTTGTAGAGGCTCAGCATTAAAAATCATTTTCCCAGCAACTTGTGAACTACTGTCTGCCTCTACCCACCCACCCTCCCTACAGCCCACCCACCACTAGGCTCAAATTACTTTTATACTACTCTTAAATTACCCTTCACATTTTTCCAGCTGATCTTAACAAGGGCAATCTGCACAAACCTGAAACACCTGACCCCCAAAGCTCCCTCTCACTCGATCTGAAAACTCACCCTTTTCCCCACACCTGAAGAGGTACTGAGGGAGGATCTGCTCTGCTAAAGAGAAAAAAAAAGAACATCCACTGGAATATATTGCATGTTGACATTCAAACTTGGGAAAGGTAAACTTGGGTTTCAGTAGGTTATATCATTGTAGTTCTCTTTTTTAGCTCAGCAAAATCAGTTAGGCAATAGTGTTGTCTTTAAAGTCTCTATTAGGGTTTATTGGTTTATTGATACAGTCTTCTATCTTAAGTATTCTCGATTACTGTAACATTATATACTTAGGTGCTTACAAGAACATTTTCAAAAAATTGAGAGTGATTCAGAATACTGCCGTTCGCCTCATTTTTGGTTTTAAAAAATGGGAGCATATCACTCCTTTTTATTTGAAACTCCATTGGTTGCCGAAAGAGTCGAGAAATCTGTTCAAATTTTCCTGTATTTGTTATAAATCAGTTTCAGGTTTATTACCAGGTTATCTTGTGTCTCATTTTTCTTTGAGTCACGCTAAAAAGACCACACGTAGAGTGCACTTGTTTACATATCCCTCCCTAAAATCCTGTCATTATAAGAAGTTCCTTGAGAGAACCCTCTCATTTCAAGCCACTAAATTGAATGTATGGCTTGGAAAAATTATGTTAGAGGTCTCTTCCTATCTTTTTTTTTTTTCCCATTAAAATTTTATTAAGTTTTGTCAAAAGCAGCAAACAAAGGCACAAAGCAGTATATTAACAATCAGAACACATAGTGTAAATATAATCATACATTAGAAGTTTGTAAATAAGTCAATAAAGTGGACCAACAAGCATTGGCAGATCTGAGCTGACCCCTACGTTCAGAAATTGGCAATTCAAATTTATGATGTTGTAGCACTAAGTTCCACCAATGTTGGACATGAAGTAAATTTGCTGATTTCCAGTTGGAAAGGATCAATTTCTGCACTAGTGTAAGCAATATATCGAAGAGTTTCTTGTGAGAGTCCATGAGATCAATGTAAATAGAATGAGATTTGAATATGACAATAGAGAGAGACAATTGACAATCAATTTTGAATATCGATTTCATTATGGACCAGACATCTTGCCAATAATAAAACACCAACGAGCATTCAAAAATCATGTGTATCAGTGATCCTTGACATGTCTTACAGTTCCAACACAAAATACACTCCACAAAACACTGCCACAACCTAAACAAGATACTACAAAAAGGCAAAATAGTCAAAGATTCCAGAAAGGGGTCGCTCAGAGGAATTGTAATACCCTACCACTCTAAACAACAAAATAGTTTGTAAATGTAAGGAGCCCTCAGTGTGAACGAGCAGCCACGGGAGACAAGCTCCAACGCTTCACAAGACAGGCAGAGGTCATGAACCCCCACCCGCACACCATCACTGGGCCCCCGATGTGTGCAATAATTAAATAAAGTGAAAACACTCACAACTCAAATCAAACTTTAATCACACATAAATTAGGGTGAAACCAAATGAAAACCTCTGAGTGGCCCCTAACAGAACCAATCCAGCCAGCTCCCCAGCAAAACTTAGAACCAAAAATGAAAACCAAACTTAACTGAATTTGATAAACATCTGAAGCACAAAAATCAAACGCAACAGAACACCAGGTTCAACCAGCCTGGTTTCGGAGACAAGCTCTTCTTCAGGAACCCATACTGGAAGCTGTGAAGATCCGAGTCAGCTGGAAAAGGGCTGACTCGGATCTTCACAGCTTCCAGTATGGGTTCCTGAAGAAGGGCTTGTCTCCGAAACCAGGCTGGTTGAACCTGGTGTTCTGTTGCGTTTGATTTTTGTGCTTCAGATGTTTATCAAATTCAGTTAAGTTTGGTTTTCGTTTTTGGTTCTAAGTTTTGCTGGGGAGCTGGCTGGATTGGTTCTGTTAGGGGCCGCTCAGAGGTTTTCATTTGGTTTCACCCTAATTTATGTGTGATTACAGTTTGATTTGAGTTGTGAGTGTTTTCACTTTATTTAATTATTGCACACATCGGGGGCCCAGTGATGGTGTGCGGGTGGGGATTCATGACCTCTGCCTGTCTTGTGAAGCATTGGAGCTTGTCTCCCGTGGCTGCTCGTTCACACTGAGGGCTCCTTACATTTACAAAATATTTTGTTTAGAGTGGTAGGGTATTACAATTCCTCTGAGCGACCCCTTTCTGGAATCTTTGACTATTCTTCCTTTTTGTAGTATCTTGTTACAGTTCCAACAGATATTAGAGGGAAGAAGTCCGGCAGAATAAAGTTTGTGAGGGGTCCATATTGCTTTATGGTATAGAAAGTACATTGACTGTGAAGTACTAGCTGAAGAAAGAGACCGAATAGATTTGGACCATAGAAGCGCCCAATCCTTAGGTCCTAATTGATGATCACAATCTGTTTCCCAGATTCCCTGAAGTGTAGTGTTAGGTGAAGTGTTATAGGTAAGAATACGTTTATATATTTGAGAAGCAGTATGTCCTGTTGTCAATAAAATCCCAGCGAGGTCGGGAAGAGTTGGTGGGTGAGAAGTAATACCATTAAGAGAAGACGTGTGTGATAGGCAGTGATGGAGTTGCACCCATTTAAAATATGTTGAAGATGGAATATCATATTTATTTTTTAGATTGTGAAAAGGAAGTAGTTTGATGTTAGAGTCTACAATGTCATTCAGTAGAAAAATACCTTTGTCTATCCACTCTTTCCACAAGAACGTTTTTTTATTAATGAGGATATTAGGGTTGAACCATATAGAAGCATATAAGGATGTAACATAAGGATATTCTAAATGTAAATCGAAGTCTTTTAAACATTTAATTGTTGATTGCAGTAAAGGAGTCATAAATGGGTTATGTGTTGCAGTTAAGTATGCAGAAGGAGAAAGAGGTAGAGAACTGCTTTTCAATGTCATACCAAATTAGTGAATAAAGATCTTGATCTGAGAACCAATATAAACCTTGATGGATAATAAAAGCTTTGTGATAGGTATGAAAATCTGGAAAGAGAACTTCACCATATTCCTTTTTCAATTTAAGTTTTTTCAATGCTATTCTTGGTTGTTTATTCTTCCACAGGAAAGAAGAAAGGAGAGAGTCAATCTTTTTATAGAGAGTGGGAGGGAAAAGACAGGGTATCATGAGCAGAATATAATTTATTTTGGGCATGAACATATCTTTATAGTTTCTAAACGTCCCCACCATGAGAGGAATAAAGGATGCCAAGAATGAATTAGAGTGTTCACAATTTGGAGTATTTTTTGTGCATTAATATTCATAGTAACCGAAAGAGAATTAGTGAGTTCGATACCTAAGTATTTCAACTTTGTCGAAGTCCAGACTAAATTATAGGGTTGGATCATAGCAGAATTAGCATAGTGATTTAAAAGAAGAGATTATGTTTTGTCTTGATTAAGTTTATAACCCGAAAAGGAGGAGTATGTAGTAATAGTTTGGAGAAGTTCTTTGATCGAGGTTTCCGGATTAGACATGTATAAGAGAACATCATCTGCATAAGCAGAGAATTTAACTTCAAGAGAGTTACAAACAACACCAGATATATTAGGATTTTGTCTAATTTTGATAAGCAAGGGTTCTAAGGCTATATTAAATAAGTAAGGGGAAAGAGGACATCCCTGTCTAGTTCCCCTATAGAGTCGAAAAGTGGTGGAGAGGGAATTATTCGCTGTTATTCGAGCTGAGAGATTGGTATATAGAACTCGAATCATTTGAAGAAAAGAAGACTGAGCTCCAAACCATTCTAAGATGTAAAAGAGATAGTTCCATTCAATTCTATCAAAAGCCTTTTCGGCGTCAAGAGATAAGGCTATAATAGGTTCCTGAGAAAGTTCTGCAAGATGTGTCATGTGAAAGAATAATCTAGAGTTATCTGTAATTAGACGACCTGGCATGAGACCAATTTGATTGGGATGAATAATTGTATGAATAACTTTTTTGATTCTGTTTGCTAATATTTTAGCGTATAACTTGTAGTCTACATTTAGGAGCGAAATAGGTCTATAATTCTGGACTTTCAAGGGATCTCTGTTAGGTTTGGGGAGAACAGTAATGATCGCCTCAGCAAAACGACTATGCTCCATCATATCTGGGGATAAGGATCGAAACATGTCCAGGAGATGGTGTGATAGTTCATGCTTAAAGATTTTATAGAATTCTACAGGGAATCCATCAGCTCCAGGAGATTTATTAGACTGCAGCTGCTTTATTGCGGTGAGAATTTCCTCTGAGTTTATCATCTGGTTCAAAGCAGTATTATCAGACGCGGACCATATTGGTCTATCCAAATTTTGTAAGAAGGAAACCAAAGAGGCAGAGGCAGAGGATGATTCAGACTGATACAATTGTTGATAGTATTCATGGAAAGCATCTAAGATTTCAGAATAAGTGGTAACAGGTAAATTATTACTATTTTGGATAATCGGGATTTGAATTTTACATTGCTTCTTTTTCAGATAAGAAGCTAGCATTTTGCCACTTTTGTTTCCTTCTACGTAATATCTAGCTTCAGTGAGAAAAATTTGCATTCCTGCTTGTGCAGATATGAGACGATTATATTGATATTTAAGTTGGCATAAAGTATTATATTGCAGTGGGTCCTTAGTAGTAGCGTGATTACGTTCCTGTTCTAAAATTTGATTCTCTAGAGTGGCTATAGCAGCCTTATCAGACTTGGACTTATGCGAAGCAATAGAGATAAATTCGCCTCTCAAAGAGGCCTTAAAAGTTTCCCAAGTGATTAGAGGATCAGTGTCAGAAAAAGGGTTAGTGTCAAAAAGTCTTTTATAAATTTCTTAATATGAAAGACTATGTTATCATCTTCTAGGAGGGGAAGTTGCAGTCTCCATAAAGGAGACCTAGGAGTGGGAGCAGTAGCCTATAATATTGTGCTAGATATACTATAGAATGATCTGAAATAAGTATGGGAGAAATATACATGTTGATGACTGAATCAAGGAAGTGGTGAGTTATAAAGATGTAATCTAAGCGTGAGAAACTATTATGTGGAAAAGCGGAGACTCAGAGGAGACATGATAGAGACCTACAAGATCATGAAGGGCATAGAGAAAGTGGAGAGAGACAGATTCTTCAAACTTTCAAAACATAAAAGAACAAGAGGGCATTCGGAAAAATTAGAAGGGGATAGATTCAAAACAAATGCTAGGAAGTTTTTCTTTACTCAGCGGGTGGTGGACACCTGGAATGCGCTTCCAGAGGATGTAATAGGGCAGAGTACGGTACTGGGGTTTAAGAAAGTATTGGACAATTTCCTGTTGGAAAAGGGGATAGAGGGGTATAGATAGAGGATTATTACGCAGGTTCTGGACCTGTTGGGCCGCCGCGTGAGCGGACTGCTGGGCACGATGGACCTCAGGTCTGACCCGGCAGAGGCATTGCTTATGTGCTTATATGTGGAATGGAGTGATAAGTATAGTCTCTGTCCGATGGATGTTGAAGTCTCCATATAATAATAAATAATAACTTTATTTTTGTATACCGCCATACCCAGGGAGTTCTAGGCGGTTCACAACAATTAAAACAGAATTACAAACGGTACAGTATCAATTGATCAGAGTTGCAGGCAACAAAGTAGTTAAGTTTGGAAGGAGTAGGAAAGAGTGTATCCAACAATTGTAAATTTGTAATGAGGGAGTGGAAGGAAGTGTGCGATTTTTGTTGAGATAATTTAGAATTGGACTGTTTGTCAATGTAAAGATCAAAAGGAAGGTTGAAATCTCCCGCCATAATGATCGGCAGAGGTTCAAAATTTTGAATTGTATGTAATAAATCAATAAAGAACTCCGGAGAATCACTATTGGGCGCATTTACCAAGAGGAGTGAAATATTGCAAATATCTACCTGCAGCATTATCCATCTACCATTGGCATCAATTGCTTGACTAGTAATCTGAGTTTGTATAGATTTAGAAAACAGTATAGATACACCCCCTCTTCTACCCATGGAAGGTGAGTCAACTCCTGAGGTAATCCAGTTGCAAGATTTAATTAAGGAAGAAGTAGAAGAAAGATGTGTTTCTTGCAACATTATAATATCAGGTGATTTCTGTTTCAAATGAAGGAGAACTTTCTTTCTCTTAATGGGATTATTAAGTCCATTAACATTCCAGGAGACAACAGTGACAGGTATTGTTGAATTCGTATGAAGAGAATTAAGGTTGGAACCTGGGAGGAAAAATTATCAAAGATTACACTAGATAAACAAAAACATTGCATTGTGCCTAAAAAGAAAAAAAAATACAAAGGAACAAAGATCCAGCAACATGTTGGAGGTTTAAAGAGGAGGCATAACAGCTTGCTCAGCATTCTCTTTTCTTTCTTGCTGGTTTCAGGTTATGGGTTGGTGCTTCAGGGTGGGGGTTCAGGATGGGGTGGGAGTTTGTGCTTAGGAGTGGGGGGGGTTGGGGGATTCTTTGGGGGGGGGGGAATAATAAAATTGTTTGGTTGTACGTTTGGTGATCTCGACCTTGTGTACTGTTGTGCTGTGTTGTGTGTTTACTGATCGTGCACCAATAAAACATGATTTATACTAAACAGGAGGCATAGAGGACTAAAATAGTCCAGCCAAAAAAGACAAGAAAAAAGATTGGTGCACACAGAGGATCAGAGGTGCACAAATCTCCTCTTCCCTAAAAAAGAGAAACAATAGGAAAGGGAGCAAGAGAACACAAGTTAGGTATAAAGCAGTCAAAACATATAATCATAAACTGGTCATGTTACATACAATTTAGACAGAAAAAAGGAAAAATGACACTTCATAAGAATGAGCACAGAAAAAAAAAATATATATATAGTCTTTCTTTGGGAATAAAAAAAAATATAATAAGGAGCTATCCAAGCTATTGGTAATTTAGCGTGACCAGAGAGCAATAAAATGGAAAAAAACATCAGTTATATCTAAACAGGAAAGAGTCAAGTCATCAAAAGGGAAAGAGCTGACCCAATTTCCCAACAATTCTCAAAAAAAATATAGACAAGAATCTAATCATAAACCCCTTTATGTTTTTTTTTTTTAACCCCCCTATTTTCAATCTAAATTTGTTTTTTATTTTCCCTAAACTTTTCCGGCTATCCTCTGTCTTACATCATTAAGAACCTCTAAAACTGCTTTTCTCTTAAGTCAAACACAGATATGCCAGTAAAGTTGAACAATACTGGAGATAGGATTCCAGGATAGTATCAATCCAGCAAGGTCAGGTCTTATTGTAAAGCAGTACAATATCAGAGAGGGACTATATAGAAAGAAATAAAGCGCAGTAAATTTCAATAATCATGTCAAACAATAAGTTAAATAATCCAGTCCTGTTTCCCTTTGATGCCCAGCATATAGTGATCAAAAGAAATAAACAGTAAACTGTAAATAAAATTCCAGAGGAATATCAGTCCCACAAAGTCTGAGCTCAAATTATGGCAAAGCATGAGGGAAAACCAGATATCAAAAGAAAGCAAAGGGGAAAGTGAGCTATATTAAATGAAAACCATTCATCAAGGCAAAGGGTAAATAAATCAGTGTACTTTAAGGAGTTCGTCAAAACGATAAGGTAAATAATCAAAATAGTGAGTTGTCAGAAGGGTAGAAAATAAAGTAAATTAAAGGGGAGAAGCAATAAAAGGTGGGATATTGCATCTGTACTCAGCAAAGGAGCTGGCAGGTATCAGATAAAAAGCTGTAACGTTCAGGTTGAAGACATGGCCTGCGATTGGAGAACATCCAAAAAGGACTGAAGTTGTTCAGGGGATTCAAAATGTCGTGTTGAGTTGTTGATAATTACGATCATCCGGGCAGGGTATTGTTGCCCATACCTCGCACACATAGATTTGAGTCTCGCTCGCAGGTCCAGAAAGGATTTTCTCTTTCAGGCGGTGGTTTTAGCCAAATCGGGGACAATCAAAAACTTTTTATCTCCAAATTTCAAATCTTGTATAGATTTTGCAGCAGTCAAGATCTGCAGGGCTTGAGGATAGCGCAGTAGTTTCGCGACAATAGGCCTCGGTCTTGTGAATCCCAGCTTCAAGGATGATGGCGTTCTGTGAGCACGTTCAAATTGCAGTGGTAAATCAGTCTTTAGATGAAGCATTTGCGGCAGTTGATCCGTGAGAAATTTAAGAAGATCAGGTCCTTCAGCACATTCCGCTAATCCTATAATTCTAATATTGTTACGACGATTTCGGTTAGATAAATCTTCCAGCTCCTGATCAAGTTTTTTGAAGCGCTGCTGTACCTGGTCCTCGAATTGCGCAGAAGAGAGCGCCGCCATGTCTGCTCGAGTTTCCAATGCCTCAACACGTGTTTTACAGGCAGCAAAGGATACAGAGAGTGAATTTATTTTGCTGCGCATTTCGCAGGTAAGGACATATTGTTTTGTGATCAGGTCTTTCAGAGCGCAGATCTCATCCAATACAGCGTCAGAAGAATCCGGTGCAGGTTTACTGGTCGTCGGCTTCTCCGGAGATGGAGGGTCATGTTTAGATCTTTTTGACCCCGATGATTGCGCCGAATGCAAATCTGATTTGGTAGGCTTACTCGCAGACATTTCAGCCACAGGAAAATATAAATGTGTCTATAAGACAGAAAGTATAAAACTTGCTCCGTTGTGATGTTTAAGATTCTAAGAGGAGAGAGGAGATTAAGCAGCCATCTTGTTCTCAGGCTCAATAGCGCCCCGGTCTCTTTCTATCTTGATTTTAGAAAATTGTTAAAGACTCAACTCTTTGATAGGCTGGTATCTTAATGCATTTTGCTTCATTTTTTCAATCAAGTTCCTTATATTCAACTTGATGTATTTTATCTGTTCTATGTATTACTTCTTTCCCTGCCATGCTGGTATTTTCTGCATTATATTGTAAATGCTTTCTATCTTTATCTGTTTTAAAGTCCATTATTCTAATTTGTACTTTATCTGTATTCCATGTATTAGCTCACCTTGTTGTGAACCGCCTAGAACTTTTTCGGTATGGCGGTATATAAGAATAAAATGAAAAATGTCAAATGAAAAAAACTATATGACAACCTAATTGCCACCAAAGCAGCTAAACTGGACAGACAAATCACCAATCTGTTATCATTGACCACAGACTACAAAACTTCAAGAAAGATACTAAAACCCTACTCTTCAAAAAATACATATAAACTATCTAACAAGACCAGTTCCTACCTAAACACGACCAGTTCCTACCTAAACCCCACTTCTAATTACCCAACTAATGCTAAAATGCCTCTATCTACCCATCACTTACCACCTTAAAATCCCGACAACTCTTTGGTAATTCTTATGACATCTCTTATGCTATTCCTCTAATTTTTATGTAAACTTTTTATGTAATCTCTGAAAACTTTTATGTAATCCTCCTTGAACCACAAGGTATTGGCGGAATAGAAATCACTAATGCAGTTGCTTTCCAGTCAGTTAGGAGCAGGAATATCAGTAGGATTGCTTGCGGAAAATATGGTGATGTGGACCTCATGGTGGTGATAAGTGTGGTGTGTATTTAATATGATGTGTATGGTGTGGGTTTGAGAAGTTAATCAATTCTAAAACTTTAATCGATTCCAATATATTGAGTTTCTATTCTAATATTAATTTTTCATCTACTGGTAATTGTTCGCATTAGTCAGATTTTTAGATTCAGCTAACACAGGCTTAAAACTGTCATTGTATGGTAATAGTTCACATTAGTCAGACTTTTACATACAACTAACATTAGCATTAAACTTTTAAATTCAACAAACATTTAACAGACTTTTAGACTTTTAAACTTTTTAGTTTTTTATGCTTTTAAGCTTATAACTTTTACATACAACTAACATTAGCATTAAACTTTTAAAATTCAACAATTCTGTCATCTAATGGCATTAGTCAAACTTTTAAATTTAACTAACATTAGTTTTAAACTTTTCAATTCAACAAACATTTAACAGACTTTTAGACTTTTAAACTTTTTAGTTTTATACGCTTTTAAACTTTTAAATATATATTTATATATATATTTTTTTTTATAGAGATCTGTAAGGACTAGGCCAGCCATGAGTGGTAGGTTGCTGCCAATAAATCAGGCGGTCTAGTCCGAGTTTATGATTTTGTGGGCACTGCAGGTCTGTTACATCACCCGTTCGCTTCACAAAAGCGCGCACTAATGCGCACACGCCTTTGCCGTGCGCCTTAGCCGGCGCGCCGAATGGCTGAGTGCCGTTGATGCTTCTCTCTTTAAAGTAGCCCCTGCTGGTTCAGAGGAGGGGCCGATTAACTCTCCTGCAGGATTGGGCTCCTGCTTCCCTCTGCCTGCCCTCCGGTAAAGATTCTCTCTTTAAAGTAGCCCTGATCCGTGACCACTAGGAGGCGTAAGGTAGTGGTAGTTGGCGTTTACCTTCTGAGGTATACAGAAGCATCCATCTGCAGACCAGACATGATGTCACAAGAGGTACAGTATGCTGTCTGCCTGGTGCCAGAATCCAAGATGTTACAGAGAGCTTGTCGAGACTCACACCTGATGACTATTATCCAATGCTGCTCATCCATGTTGGCACTAATGATACTGTCAGGTACCCCTGCAAATGTATCAAAAGTGACTTTGTGGCTCTGGGAGAGAAGGTGAAGCAGTCAGGTGCACAGGTGGTATTCTCGTCCACAAAAGTGGAAGTAAGGAAGAAATAGAGAATTACAGGCCGGTAAGTCTGACTTCTGTGGTAAGCAAATTAATGGAAACACTTTTAAAACAGAGAATAGTGAAGTTTCTGGAATCCTGTGGATTACAGGACCAGAGGCAAAATGGATTCACTAGAGGTAGGACTTGTCAGACAAATCTGATCAATTACCTTGACTGGTTGACCAGAGAATTGGATAGAGGGTGTGCACTAGATGTAATGTATTTTGATTTTTACAGTGTTCCCCATAGATGTCTAATAAATAAATTGAGTGCCCTTGGGATGGGTCCCAAAGTGACAGACTAGGTCAAGAACTGGTTGAGTGGAAGGCAACAGAGGGTAGTGATCAATGGAGATTGCTGTGAGGAAAGAGATATTACCAGTGGTGTTCCTCAAGCCCCTTCTTACTTACTCAATACAAGACGGCAATTTATTTTTTCTATCACAGCCCCTCAAACATGGAATTCGCTTCCTATCTATTTGAGAGAAGAATGCAACTTGGAAAAATTTAAGAGTAAATTAAAAAGCTTTCTTTTTAAAGATGCCTTTGATAATTAGTAAGCCAGTTTCCTGCCTGATTTTAACTTTACTGTATAATCTCATTGAAGTATACTGACTTCCCCTTTCCTCATATATTTTCCTTGAATGCCTTGCTTACTTTCAAATAACTTGTAGTTCTTTTCCCTTCCCAGTGTTTATAGTTAGTCAATAGTCCTGCAAGATTTAGTTCTTGTTATGTGTTGTATTGTTCCCTAAATTTTGTAATTTTAGTGTTATGTACATCGCTTAGAATTATGATTAAGCGATTAATCAAAACTTTATTAAACATGAAACTTGAAACTACTTTAGCATCATACAGACACAGTAGAAGAACTCATCCTTTGTTTAATTTTCCATCTGTCCAGGGTTGTAGGAGTAAGAAATTTCTTAATCATACTTTGGCATCTCAGGCAGCTCTTCATGACAATGAATTCCGAATATTGTTGCTTACTACCCATTCTTATGGACACTTTAGAAAACAATTGAAGACATATCTTTTTCTAAATATTTAACTGCTTAATGAATTATCTTATTTTATGTAACGTTTATTTTTATAACTTTTTGTAAACCGTTCTGAACTTCTGGTTACATGGTCAATAAGCACAATGTTATGTTATCCCAGGACAAGCAGGCAGCATATTCTCGACATGTGGGTGACATCATCCACGGAGCTCCGTCGCGGACAGCTTTTCAAGCAAACTTGATTGAAGATCTTAAAGTTTGCTAGTGCTGCACCGCACATGCGTGTGCCTTTCCGCTCAGCGAGAGGGCGCGTCTCCTCAGCGTGGTCTTCAGTTCTTAGTTTTTCGCGGAGCCAGAAAGCCCTGTCTCTCTTCTCTGCGATTCTAAGTGCCTTTCTTGCACCGCGGCTTCTTTCTTGTTTTCTAGTCGGAAGTCGCTGTGCTCTGTGTCTTTGTTGTTTTAAAAAAAAAAAAAAGAATATTTTTCTCTATTTTTCGGTTCGATCAGTGGTTTTTCCTTGGCCACCTGGCCTCGTGTGGCCGCGGCCCTCCTTCCTGACATTTGTCCCGGCCTCTTACTGGGTTCAAGAAGTGCACGCAGTGCGGTCAGGTAATTTCCATCACAGACCCTCACCGTTGGTGTATCCTTTGCCTGGGTGTTGATCGCCCTACAGACTCTTGCCCTCGTTGTGCCACCTTTCAGCATCGGGCTCTTTGTCGGTGTCGGGCCAAGATTTTGGATCTCTTTTCCATGGAAGCTGACAACGCTTCGACCCCGATCTCGGCCTCGACCTCGGTCTCGACATCGGCCTTGAAGACCTCGGTCCCGAGCAAGTCTCCCTTGGCTTCGAAGGCCTCGGCAGCTCTGGCTTCGAAGGCCTTAACCTCGGGTAAGTCTCCTCTTCCTCCTTCAGGTTCAATTCAGCTACTGAAGAAGCCGTCCTTGAAGTCTCTGGCCACCCAGGCAGTGAGTATAGTCCTGCCAGCCTCGACGAGACCTCCTATCAAGCAAGCCTCCACATTAAGGGAATACTCTACATCGAGATCGCCCTCGTTGGAGCGCACTGCTGCACCAGTATGTCCGAATCCTTTGTTCTCGGTTCCGATGTTCGAGGATATGCTTAAGGCTATCATTACCTCGCAGCTCTCTTCTGCTTTGGCTCAACTTACCCCGGCCTCGACCTCGCTCATTGCAGACCAGCCTGAGCATCGCGCCGAGGGCTCTCGAGGCAAGGTGCGTCTGTCTCGACGCTTGTCCTCGAGTGACTCCTCTCCTCTTCCCTCGAGGTGGGCTTCTCCCACTGCCCGGCCTCGTTCGAAGCACCGGTCGAGGCGCCTTTCTTCCTCAAGACGGAGGTCTGCGAAGCAGTCCAGGGATTCTTCCCTGAAGCGGGGTAGATCACCAGGCCCTCGCACTACGGGGTCCATCAAGCCATCAGACCTCGTACTGTCTGACCCTAGTCTTCTCCGCTCTCCTATGCCGTCTCGGAGGAGATGGAGCTTCCTCATCCACCGAAGGAGTCCCTTCGCCTCCCCTTGAATCCAGTTTTGCTGCAGACTTTTTTCTGGAATTTGAAGACTCCTTTCGCTATCCCGGCCATTCCTTCCAAAATGGAATCCAAATACCAGACGGTCCCCTGTAAGGGGTTTGAGAAAGCTCAGCTCTCCCACCAGTCCCTTGTGGTGGAGTCTTCCCTCAAGAAATCTAATCCTTCCAAGGTATACGCGGCTGTCCCGCCGGGCCGGGAAGGCTGGACTATGGATAAGTTTGGCAGATGCCTGTACCAAAATTCGATGATGGCGAACAGGGTTCTGAACTACAATTTTACTTTCACATCCTATCTCAAACAGTGCATTAAATCCATGCCATCTTTTCAGGATGATTTACTTGTCCATCGCTGGGCAGAATTTTGCCGGCTCTTGGATACTCTGTCGCAGATTCGACTTTATATGTTTCAGGTGTCGTATGATGCCTTTGAACTCTCCTCCAGAGTCTCCGCCTTTGCAGTAGCCATGCGCCATCTGGTGTGGCTCCGCATAGTTGATATGGACCCAAATCTGCAGGACCGGCTGGCAATCTCCCGTGCTTGGGAAACAAGCTTTTTGATGACTCCATCAAGGCAGCCACCAAATGCCTCTCCAAGCATGAGTGCTCCTTTGCCTCCTTGGTCCGACCCAAGATGAAGCCCGCTCCTCCTAAGTCGTACAGGTTGCCTCCCCGGCGCTATCCCCAGAAATCGACGCCGGCGTTTTCAAGGCCGCCTCCTCGGCGTCAGCAGCTGCAGAGGGCCCCTCAAAAGCCTCAGACCTCTGCAGCGGCTAAGCCGGCGCTGTCCTTTTGACTGTCTCAACGGGAGAGGGCTGGCCCCCTCCGTCCTTGAGCCTTCTCCTTTGCCTATAGGGGGCCGCCTCCATGCCTTTTCTCATCGCTGGGCGCTGATTACTATGGACAATTGGGTCCTCTCCGTATTCCCTGCACTTCCGGACACCGCCTCCGGACCTGCCCCCAAGAGAGTGTCCTTCCAACAGAGCGCAACTCCCCCTTCTTCTCCGGGAGGCTCAGGCCCTCCTTCGCCTTCGGGCGGTGGAGGAGATCCCTTTATGTCAGCAGGGCTCCGGATTCTACTCCGGTACTTTTTAGTCCCCAAAATGACGTGGGACCTACGCCCTATCCTGGACTTCCAGGAGCTGAACAAGTTCCTGGTCAAGGAGAAGTTCCGTATGCTCTGTCTTCCCACATTGTGTCCCCTGATGGACAAGGGGGGCTAGTTATGCTCCCTGGACCTGAAGGAGGCCTACACTCACATCCCGATCCACCTGGCCTCTCGACGGTTCCTTCTCTTTCAGGTGGGAGACCTTCACCTGCAGTATCGTGTCCTCCCGTTCGGGCTCGCTTCGTCCCCACGGGTCTTCACGAAGTGCCTCGCGGTGGTGGCGGCTGCCCTGCAGTCACAGGGGCTTCAGGTGTTCCAGTACCTCGACGACTAGCTCATCAAAGCACCATCACGGGAGGGGGTTATTTCAGCGACCCATCGGACTATTATCTTCCTTCAGCATCTGGGCTTCGAGGTCAACTTCCTCAAGTCCCAGTTATGCCCCTCTCAGTCTCTGCAGTTTATTGGGGCCGTGCTGGACATGGTTCGCCTACGTTAGTTTCTGCCTCAGCCTCGGCAGGCCGCCCTCATTCGCCTGTGCCAGCAGGTCTCCCTGCAGTCCACGGCCTTGGCCAAGCAGATGATGATACTATTGGGTCACATGGCCTCCACTGTTCAAGTGACGCCTTTTGCCAGACTGCACCTCCGGGTACCTCAGTGGACACTGGCATCCCAGAGGAGACAAGATCGGGATCCCGCAACTCAGCACATTGCGGTGACTCCCTCCTTGAAACGCTCGCTCCGTTGGTGGACGCATTCTTCTAATCTTTCCAGAGATTTGCTCTTTCTCGTGCCCCCGCCTCAGAAGGTCCTAACAATGGACTCTTCCGTGTATGCGCGGGGAGCTCACCTCGATGGCCTACGGACTCAGGGTCTTTGGTCGAGCATGGACCGTCGCTGCCACATCAACCTGCTGGAGCTCCGGGCCATTTACAATGCTTTGGTAGCCTTTCGGCATTTGCTTCAGGATTGAGTGGTCCTGGTGCACACGGACATCCAGGTGGCGATGTATTATGTGAACAAGCAGGGGGGGGTACGGGTTCCCCGTCTCTTTGCAGGGAGGCTCTTCGGCTCTGGGAGTGGGCGATATGCCACAACATCTTCCTTCGAGCGGTCTATATCCAAGGCAAACAAAACTGCCTGGCGGACAGGTTGAGTCGTCTCCTTCAGCCGCACGAATGGTCGCTCCATTCCTCGACTCTGCGTCAGGTGTTTGCTCGATGGGGGACGCCGCAGATAGATCTGTTTGCCTTGCTCCTCAATTACAAGTTGCCTCACTTCTGCTCGAGGATTTATTCCCCGGATCGCCTCGAAGCGGATGCTTTCCTTCTGGATTGGACGGGCAGGTTCCTCTACGCGTTCCCTCCTTTTCCTCTGATTCTGAGGACTCTCATGCACCTCAAGTCGGCCCGTTCTGCCATGATTTTGATAGCTCCTCGGTGGCACAGGCAGCCGTGGTTCTCCCTTCTCCTCCGACTCAGTGTCAAGGAACCTCTGCTTCTGCCTGTATTTCCTTCTCTGCTGTCTCAGAGTCAGGGTTCACTGCTACATCCCAATCTGCAGTCTCTGCACTTAACAACTTGGTTCCTTTCCACCTGACTCCCTCCTTATTTTTTTCTCAGTCGGTGTGGGATGTTCTGGAGGCCTCTCAAAAGAGTTCTACTAGACAATGCTATTCCCAGAAGTGGACTAGATTTGCCGCGTGGTGTGCTTCGCATCGTGTGGAGCCTCTGTCTGCCTCCTTGTCCTCCGTGCTGGATTATTTGCTTCACTTGTCTCGGTCTGGCCTCAAATTGACTTCTATTAGAGTCCATCTCAGTGCGATTGCTGCCTTTCATCAGCCTATTGATGAGATATCACTCTCGGTCTATCCACTAGTTTCCCGCTTCATGAAGGGCCTCTTTAAGTCCATCCTCCACTCAAGCCTCCCCCGGTGGTTTGGGATCTTAATGTTGTTCTAGCTCAATTGATGAAACCTCCATTTGAACCCATTGATAAGACTCATCTGAAGTACCTCACTTGGAAGGTGGTGTTCCTGATTGCCCTCACATCTGCTCGCAGAGTCAGTGAGCTGCAAGCTCTGATTGCGGATCCGCCTTTTACTTTTTCATCATGACAAGGTGGTCCTTCATACTCATCCTAAGTTCTTGCCTAAGGTGGTTTCGGATTTCCACCTCAACCAGTCCATTGTCCTTCCGGTGTTTTTTCCTAAGCCCCATTCTCATCCTGGAGAAGTGGCGCTTCACACTCTTGACTGTAAGAGGGCGTTGACTTTTTACCTCCAACGCACCCAGTCTCATCGGAAGGCTTCTCAACTCTTCATATCTTTTGATCCTAATCGGTTAGGGCATCCTGTTTCCAAGCGCACCTTGTCAAACTGGTTGGCTGCTTGTATTTCCTTCTGCTACGCTCAGGCTGGTCTCTCACTGCAGGGTCGGGTCATAGGGCATAAAGTCCGAGCGATGGCGGTGTCTGTCGCTTTCCTCAGGTCCACGCCTATTGAGGAGATCTGCAAGGCCGCCACTTGGTCTTCGGTTCATACCTTCACCTCTCACTACTGTTTGGATGCTTTTTCCAGGTGCGACGGCCAGTTTGGCCAGTCGGTTTTATGTAATCTGTTCTCCTAAATTGCCAACTCTCCCACCGTCCCATCCAGGTAAGCTTGGAGGTCACCCACATGTCGAGAATATGCTGCCTGCTTGTCCTGGGATAAAGCACAGTTACTTACCGTAACAGGTGTTATCCAGGGACAGCAGGCAGATATTCTCTCAACCCTCCCACCTCCCCGGGTTGGCTTCTTTGCTAGCTATCTGAACTGAAGACCACGCTGAGGAGACTCACCCTCTAGCTGAGCGGGAAGGCACACGCATGCGTGGTGCAGCACTAGCAAACTTTAAGATCTTCATTCAAGTTTTCTTGAAAAGCTGTCCGTAACGGGGCTCTGTGGATGACGTCACCCACATGTCGAGAATATCTGCCTGCTGTCCCTGGATAACATCTGTTACAGTAAGTAACTGTGCTTTATGTTATGTTCATGGGCCTGTTCTTTAAACATATTTATAAACGATATTGCTGAAGGGCTGTCAGGTAAGATTTTCTTCTTTGTGGATAATACAAAAATCTGCAATAGAGTAGACACCCAGGATGTTATGAATAACATGAAGAAAGATCTAGTGAAGCTTGAAGCATGGTCTTAAATTTGGCAGCTAAAATTTAATGCTAAGAAATGCCAGGTCATTCATTTGGGCTGCAAAAACATGAAGGAACAGTACAGTTTAGGGGGTAAAGAGCGAGACTTGGGTATGATTGTATGTGATGATCTTAAGGTGACCAAATAGGTTGAAAAAGTGACAGCTAAAGCTAGTAGGATGCTAGGGTGAATAGGGAGATGTATGGCCAGTAGGAAAAAGGAGGTATTGATGCCCCTCATTTAGAATATTGTGTACAATTCTGGAGGCCACATCTTCAAAAAGATATAAAAAGGATGGAGTTGGTCCAGAGGAAGGCTACTAAAATGGTGTGTGATCTTTGTCATTAGGCTTATGGGGATAGACTTAAAGATCTCAATCTGTATACTTTGGAGGGAAGGCAGGAGAGGGGAGATATGATAGAGATGTTTAAATACCTACATGATGTAAATGCACATGAGTTGAGTCTTTTTCATTTGAAAGGAAACTCTGGAGTGAGAGGGCATAGGATGAAGTTAAGAGGTGATAGGATCAGGAGTAATCTAAGGAAATACTTTTTTTTACAAGAAAGGGTGGTAGATGCATGGAATGGTCTCCCGGAAAAGGTGGTGGAGATAGAAACTGTGTCTGAATTCAAGAAAGCCTGGGATAGGCATGTGGGATCTCTTAGAGAGAGGAAGAGATAATGGTTACTATGAAAGGGCCATTTGGTCTTTATCTGCCATCATGGCTCTATATTTCTACTTGAAAAGTAGGTTTGGCTAGGGGTGGAGAAATGGCATAGTAAATTTAGGCTTTGCTAGGTATCTAAGCTAAGCGCCAGGTAAATTAGGCCAGGTAAAACCTGGCCTACTGTATTGGTGCCTACATCTAGGATGCCTAATGATGCCTAAGAACACCTTGGAGCCACTAAGTATGATTCTATTAGCAGAAGGGGGAGTGTGTGGTGCAGTGGTTAGAACCACAGCCTCAGCACCCTGAGGTTGTCGGTTCAAATCCCACACTTCTCCTTGTGACCCTGGGCAAGTCACTTAATCCCCCCATTGCCCCAGGTACATTAGATAGAGTGTGAGCCTGCCAGGACAGATAGGGAAAAATGCTTGAGTACCTGAATGTAAACCACTTAGACTATAAGTGGTATATAAATGCTTAAATAAAATAAAAAATAAATAACTGCTTGGACAGCATCTAAAAGTTAGGCATGATTAAGCGTCGTTTATAGAATCAGGCCCGGATTCTGTACAGGATGCTCGTCCCGGGTGTCCTATACAGAATCGGAACAAAATCTGCCCAAAGTAAACCCGATTCTGTAACCGACGTACATGTTGCAGATGCTGGTTGCAGAATTGGGTTTGTTTAGACGTGTCCGCTATACTTGATTGTGGCAAGGGATCTCCCTGCCGCGATTAGCGGCCGTGGCTACGGCTGCCAGTCTCCCCTCCCCACCCCACCCCCAATTATCGCGCCCAACCCCTCCTGCCGACAGAACCCGCCCTCCCAAAGATTGCTGGCAGGAGGGTACCCAACCCCTCCTGCTGGCCCCACCAACAAAATGCCCCAACTGCCCTCCCCGGACCCCCCCAACGGCCTCCCTGAAGATCGCAGGCAGGAGGGTGCCCAACCCCTCCTTCCGGACCCCCCAATGAAACCCCCACCCCGGAACCCCCCTCAGGCTTTCCTGCAAGTTGTCCAGAGGGGTCTTCACACCGTCTGGCCAGCAGGCCTGTCTCTGTCCAAATCAGGTGGGCTCGTCCCAACCCACAGGATCCTAGGGCCTGATTGTTCCAAGCGCCTAAGGCCCCTCCTATAGGCCTTAGGCACCTGGGCCAATCAGGCCCTAGGAACCAGTGGGTTGAGGAGGGGCAAGCCCACCTCATTTGGACAGAGGTGGGCCTGCTGTTCGGATGGTGCGAGGACCTGTCCGGCCAACTTGCAGGTAAGCCCAAGAAGGGGTTCCGGGATTGGGATTTTGTTGGGGGGGGTCCGGCAGGAGGGGTTGGGCACCCACCTGCCGACAATCTTCGGGGGGGCTGTTGGGGAGTCCATGGAGGGCAGTTGAGGCATGTCGTTGGGAGGGTTCCGGCAAGAGTGGTTGAGCACCTTCCTGCCAGCGATTGTGGGTTTTGTCGGCAGGAGGGGTTGGGCACCCTCCTACCACAAACGTTGGGGAGGGGTTGAAGAGGGGAGACTGGTGGCCATAGCCGTGGCCGCTATACTAATTGCGGCAGGGAGATCCCTTGCTGCAATTAAGTATAGCGGCCACGTCTATTTACCATGTGGTCCAGCATTTTACTAGCCTACATTGTAAGTGTCTCCCGCTCTGCTAGGGATACGCATAGGGCTGCCTAGGTTCGCCTAAGGCTACCGCCTAGTCTTAGGTGAGATTAGGTAGGGCTTGCGGGCCTCCCTAGGCTGCCGGAGGCGCCTTCAATATAGGCGGCCTGCCTGGGGAGCATTTAAAAAAATTTTTTAAATGTGCCTCCCGATTGGCTGATTAGACAGCTGTAGGACGCCTACAGCTGCCTACAATCGGGATGCACTGTGCAGAATCAGGGCCTCAGTGTCTATATGCACATACCCCTGAATTCTATATACTGTATGGTGCTCAAAACTGTGTGTGCAAAATTTAACTGAGTAATGAACTAATTAGCACCAATAATTGGGTGCCAATAATTATCAGCACTTATTGACAAAAACTGAATTTAGGTGCACATATTGCTAGGCACTATTCTATAAAGGTGTGCACATAAATTCTTGTACGTGCATCTGAAAAGGGGTTATGGCCATGGGAGAAGCATGGGTGTTCCAAGAATCTGCGCACATAATTACAGAATATGCATGATCTACACCTAATTTAGGCGCAGGTTTCAGTTCTTGAAATCCTCATTCCTTAAAAGTAAGTGGATCCTGGGGCTAAGCACTATTTTTCAGACGATGCCCAATTTGAACCAAGGTTTATAGAATAGTATGTAATGCTCATCTTTTCTGGTGACAATCTTTTGGCGCTATACATAAAATTTAGTCCATAGCACATTTACACATGTAAAAGCCATCCAAGCTTTCTATAATGACCTCCTTTCTTAAATAAAACATATTGATGGAATAGAAATGTATGTACCACAAATCGGAGGCAAGGATCTGCCACAAATCAAATACAAAACCAACAGGTAATTCAGTCCAAATAATAAGAAGTCTGATTTATTAATATCAATGACCTGACATGGCCACGTTTCTCCCACAGGTTGCATGAGGGGTAATGGTTATTACATAAAAAATCAAACATACAAATAAAAACGCAGTCATAATTATAATCATAATCAATTAAATCAATCAAATTGATATTAATAAATCAGACTTGTTATTTTGACTGCTGATTGTATATAGGAACATATGTTACATGTATTTATTTTTCAACTAGTTCAAGAAATTTCTGTTCTTTTATTTCCAGCATTTGATTGTTAAAGTGTTATTCTACTCTAAAACAGAAGCGAATATAAATGCAGCATCTGATTTATATAGCATTCCTTCTGTTTCTTAAAGACTACACTTGTTCAAAAAATTTGTTACTTGATTGATGACTATGTCATAGTTTCATACTGTATTTTTCATAACTGAAATATTGTACTGCCTTTTTGTGTGCTTTGTATCATCACTGGAATGTTCAGTCTTTTTATTCTGTGAACCGCCTAGAACTTTTTGGGTGTTGGCGGTATAGAAAAATAAAGTTATTATTAATATTATTAAAAGGGGGTGTGACCATGGGAGGGACATGGGTGGGTCATGGGCATTCCTAAAAGTTAGGTGCACTGTTATAGAATATGCCCGGTCCACACACAACTTTAGCACAGGTATTTAGGACTGGTTTTCATTGGCATAAATGGCTGTGCCTCAATTTTAGTCACATGGGTGGGTGCTACACATGATTTTATAAACTGCACCTAACTCCAGAGAATTCCACTAAGCACTGTCCTTTTTGGTGCCGATTTTTTAGGCGACATATATAGAATTAGACCCATAACTTACAAAATAATATATCTGCCATTTTTAAGCTAGTATAAGATCAACAATGAAGAAACAAAAGTGGTGGACAGCTTCCTTTTCCTTGGGTCTCTTATTAATCACAGTAGTGGTTCGACAGCAGAGATCAAGCGTTGATTAGCACTGGGGTGTACAGCCATGGTGAGCATGGACCAAATATGGAAGTGCAAGGACGTCTCAGCCACCATCAAATAAAGACTGACCACTGCCATTGTGTTCCCAATTGCGACATATGGCTGCGAGACATGGACACTCATGAAAGTAGATAGAAGAAAAATTGATGCTTTCAAGCTGTGTTGCTGGAGAAGACTTCTATGAATCCCGTGGACAGCTAGGATCACCAACACCGATGTTTTTGATCATATAAGCCCAGAGTTATCTCTGGAAGGCAATATTACCAGGGAGAAACTGACCTATTTTGGACATGTGATAAGGGCGAATTCACTGGAAAAGGAGGTGCTACTCTGAATGGTCAGTGGTAAAAGAAAGCAGGGGAGACCAAAGGCTCGTTGGATACCATCAAGAATGACACGGGAATGAACATCAAGCAATTGAAAGAAACCGTGGAAAACAAGGAAGCATGGATAGGACTGACCTACAGAGTATCCAAGGGTCAGACACGACAATGGATAGCAGTGGTAGTATAACTAGGGGCACTTTAATGTTAGAAACACAGATACTGGGTTACACTAGCATTCTATAATGCAACCTGGGTGCCATTATAGAATATACTCTCATTGCGCAGCATTGGGGAACCTAAATGCAGGTGCCTGCTCATAGAACTGCCCCAGGGTACACACACTTTTCCACCTTCTTCACAGCAGGTGTAAATGTGTAAGTGAATCTGTGTAGGTAAATCTGTGTGTTATCAGGGCAGGTGCTCCCTTTATAAACTACTCTAACCACTGTCATCCCCACCCATTTTGAAATATATTTTTAAGGACCAGTACTCCTACAGGTTATTTACAATTGGGCCATCACGAATATGGTAGCAGAGGGCTGACAATCACCCCCTTCATAACTGTTTTACCCCCCCCACCCTTTTAAGAAACTGTTTTAGGCTTTTTTATCGCTGGCCTTGGCGGTAAAAGCGCTGACACTCATAGAATTCCTATGAGTGTTGGAGCTTTTACCGTCGAGGCTGGTGATTAAAAAGTTTAACGTGGCTTTATAAAGGGGGGGTTAATCATTATAACATTTTTTAAACTATATGTTTTTACAAACTAACTCCCTCTTTTATCAAGCCGTGCTGCCAAGCAATGTGAGCTAAATGCCAAGCTGCCCATAGGAATAGAATGGGTGCTTGGCAGCGTGACTTGATAAAAGGGGAGGTGTAAATCCCACTGTGAATTAAATATGCTCATCCAAATATATCATCCAGAAATCTCTTCCACACCAAAACATTCTGGGCCTGATATTCAAAGGATATATACTCATAAAATAACCTTTTTGAAAATTTACTAGGGCTGAATGTCTACATTTATATTCAAAATTTCACTGCATTTAGGAGCATAAAAAATTTAGGAGCATAAAAAGCAGGTGGCAACAGGGGTGAATTTTGGGCAGAGAAAAATGTTACAAACTTAGCACTGATTATTAGTATTAGGCTCATAGATTATGTTGCTAATGAATGGTAGACCTAGCCCCCTTTTACAAAACCATAGCACAGTTTATAGTACCAGCTGTGGAGGTAACGACTCCGATGCTGAATAGTGGCTCGTGGCCTGTAGGGGGAGATATCTATGGTACGTTAATGGAATGGACGTCAGGACATGATGGTGCAGCATTTTGTGGAGTTTTTCTACAAAAGCGTCTGCTTTTCGTATGGTTCTAGGTAACTCTAGTTAGATACAAGCATATGTGTTAGTTAAGGCCACGCCCAATAGAAGCGTACGAAAAGTTTGGTGGAAAAAAAATCTGAATATGGATTTCGCCAAGGCCAGAAAAACACACTACAGATTAATATTAAGGAAAAGCATAATAATGTTCTCCTTATGTACTTTGCTTTTAAGCCAGACCACAGAGGAAATCAGGATATATATAATACATGGAGGTATGAAACTGCCTCCATGATATTCTCTCTCTCTCTCTGTTTGTTCTTTGTTCAGCTTCCTGCCTTAAGCCTCGTGGGTCTAATTGATACCAGATGTGCCTAGGCCGGTTAGGAAGAGCATATTAGATTATGTATCCCAAAATGGAGTATAACATGCATTAAATATGAATGAAATACATGGTGTGAATCTGTGGATGAAAGGGGCTCTGAACAAATGAAGGAGTGATGTATGAATGATGTGTGAATGTATACTAAACATGAGAGTGGGTTTTGAAAAACATATTTTATATATTTGCAACCTAAAGAAACTTAAAGGGAGCCTGGGAGGCAACATCTGGGAATGGTTAGAATCAGAAATGCTGTAGCAGTCTCCAGCATAGGAAGGGAGGGCACTTGTAGCCCACACTTAGGAATGTTCCAGTGAAATTTGAACCTGTCAGTTTTTGTAAAGCTTAGAGCCCTATGGTGCTAACAGGGCCAAGAACTTTTCAGCAGGTTGCCTTTTACATAGACAAACTGTCTGAAATAAGTTTTGAGAAGGACAAAAAGAATATTGGATATGTAATAATGGGTTTATGTATATTCAGAAATGAATGTAAACAAAAATATGACTTTAAAATCTTTGTTTTGAGTGTGAAAAACATATAAAGGAATTTCCTTTGTCCAAATCTAAGGATAGCCTCTGTTAGTGGATTGGCTGACAGCCAATGATGTCAAACTGGACTGAAGATATATATTGGGGAGCAACAAATTATTGGGTTGAAATCTTTGTCAGGGAGGCCAGCGTTTTGGCGTCTGTAAACGATTTCCCAAATGACGCAAAATTAACCTTTTGAAGTCCATTATGACAATTAATAAACGAAATAACTATTTTGATATAATTTGCGTCATGTTATTTTCCATGTACTTTTTATACACCTAGAGCTAGTGTGCGTGTGACCCGTGGTCAACGCTCATAGAATTCCTATGAGCATTGCAGCTTACTGCTGCAGCTGGCACTAAAAACCATGCTACAGTTTTGTAAAAAGGGGGGCTAAATTGTTCATTCTTAATTTAAGATGAATTTTCAGTTGAAAACATTGGATCCATATTTTGACTGAAAACATGGCATAAATTTGGAAACCTACCATAGACGCTTAAATTTAGAGCTCATTTGTTTTTGAATATCAGGCCTTCTGAAACCATCATGAGCAATACAAATGTGATTTTTTGAATGCTACAACTTATACAGCAGCTATCAAAGGTTCTAGTGCCACTTCCATGTTTGTTAATAAAAATTATTTTCAAGCCAGAAATAGTTTTTCTTTTGTTCTAGCACCACTGACATCCCAATAAAAGCCACAGAGATCTTTGGGAAGCTTGGTTCTTTTCCAAAATCTTCACGATAAATTCCAATATCTCCGTATGAGGTATGTGTATACATAAAGAAATCACATCCAATGGTACTAAAGTACTGCAAGATTGCTGCTAGAGGTCGCGGCGGCTATTTTGACATGGGAACCACAATGGGAAGGAGTGAGCGGACATTTCTCCTGCCCTCTCTCCACTAGACCACCAGAGATCAGGAAAGTAGGCCTGGGGCAGGGACCTATAGGGGTGGAAGGATCCTATGGAGGCCAAATGCTGTTCTGGGGAGAGGGAGGGAGGGGGCATTGAACAGGGTTGTAGGAAGAAGGGGGATTGGAACTGGGTTGAAGAGTCTCGGACCAGCTGAATATTGGCCTGAACCTGCATAAATCCCGGTGGCTGTTTCTTATCTAGTCAGGACTAGTTATTCAATGCCAGTGCCCACAAATGAGTCAGTATTGAATATGCAGATCTGACATAGTTGGCAATGGTAAGCATTTAAAAACAAACAAACAACACACCGTCACTGGCTAAATAATGACTAGTTGTTTTCTTAGAAAGAAATGTAGAACTATATCTGACACATATGCAGTTCTAGACCCCTGACGCAGGTGGATTTTGCTGAAACATGAATGTGTTGCGCTGGATACTACAATAAAACATTTATAACTAAGTTGGACTCCATAGTCCTCTGTTTTCCTGGTCATGACCACTTCTTGTGGTTCTTTGCTGTCATTTGCAACCACATGGAAACTGTCAGCAGTATACCCCCATGTTAATGCATACCATTAACAAGCAAGCAGAAAAAAAAATGACATTTAGGCAGAAAATGGCATTTCGGCAGAAAAAACAAAGAACCCAAGTATAGTATGTCAGGTGTAACTATGGGAAAGACCGAAAAGGAAAAGGACCTGGGTGTACTGATAGATAGGACCCTGAAACCGTCGGCGCAATGTGCGGCGGCGAAGAAAGCAAATAGAATGCTAGGCATGATAAAGAAGGGAATTACGAGTAGATCAGAGAAAGTTATAATACCGCTCTACAGAGCCATGGTCAGACTGCACCTGGAATACTGTGTCCAGCATTGGTTTGCATACTACCGGCAGTTGCACTGGCTACCGACGGAAGCATGCGTAAAGTTTAAGTTCACCTGCCTCTGCTTTAAAGTACTATATGAACTAGCCCTTAAATACATAATGGACCTTTTCTCCTTCTCCACCAACAGACACAAGAGAAGCTCACATTTGAACTTCATTTCCCCCCCAGTTAGAGGTTGTAAACTGAAAAAAACACCATGAACACCTTCTCTCACATCAAATAGCATTATGGGGTAAAGACCTAGGAAGGAAAGGGTGCATTAAAGAAGACAAACAAATTGCAGATAGGCTAAATTCATTCTTTGCCTCTGTCTTTACCAATGAGGACGCAACAACAATGCCGGAAAAAGGAAGGGTATTCCTGGGTGACATAGAGGATAGCCTCACCTCAGTGAACGTGGAATTGGACATGATATACTATCAGATTGACAAACTGAAAAGTGACAAATCCTCTGGACCGGATGGAATTCACCCGAGAGTATTAAAGGAGCTAAAGGTAGAAATTGGAGAACTATTACAAACCCTAGCTAACATGTCAATTAGAACTGGGCAAATACCAGATGACTGGAAGATAGCGAATGTCTTCAAAAAAGGATCGAGAGGAGAACCAGGCAATTATAGACCTGTCAGTGTTACGTCGGTTCCTGGGAAGATGGTTGAAGCACTAATCAAGGATAGCATAGTGCAACACTTGGAGAATCATGACCTGATGAGAGCTAGTCAGCATGGCTTCAGGAAGGGGAAGTCATGTTTGATGAATTTACTTCAATTTTTCGAGAAGGTGAACAAACTAATCGACAGCGGAGATCTGGTGGATATAATTTACTTGGACTTCCAGAAAGCATTCGACAAGGTCCCGCACACAAGGCTTATAAGGAAACTACTAAGTCACGGAATTGAAGGGGATGTACTTAGATGGATAGGCAAATGGCTAGAGAATAGATTGCAGAGGGTAAGCATAAATGGGAAATTCTCGGACTGGGAGAAGGTGACTAGCGGCGTGCCCCAGGGCTCAGTTCTTGGGCCCATCTTATTCAATATCTTCATA
This sequence comes from Geotrypetes seraphini, assembly GCF_902459505.1. Classification (NCBI taxonomy): domain Eukaryota; kingdom Metazoa; phylum Chordata; class Amphibia; order Gymnophiona; family Dermophiidae; genus Geotrypetes; species Geotrypetes seraphini. Next base: position 102,053,686 of record NC_047088.1, on the reverse strand, counting down.
AATGACCTTGAAGAGGAAACAACAAGTATTATAATCAAGTTTGCAGATGACACAAAACTATGTTGGGCAGTTGGGTCACAAAAAGAAAGTGAAGATCTCCAGAAGGATCTAAACCAGCTGGAGGAATGGGGGGGAAAGTGGCAGATGAGGTTTAACATAGACAAATGCAAGGTGATGCACCTGGGCAAGAAAAATAAGGAACATGAATATAAAATGTTAGGTGTAACATTGGCCAAATCCGATCAAGAAAGGGACCTGGGGGTACTGATAGACAGGAACCTGAAGCCGTCGGCTCAATGTGCGGCGGCGGCAAAGAAAGCAAACAGAATGTTAGGTATGATAAAGAAGGGGATCACGAGTAGATCGGCGGCCATTATAATGCTGCTTTACAGAGCAATGGTCAGACCACACTTGGAATACTGTGTCCAACACTGGTCTCCATACCTAAAAAAGGATATAACCCTGCTGGAAAGAGTGCAGAGGCGAGCCACGAAGCTAATAAAAGGTATGGAAAATTTGAGCTACAAAGAACGCCTCAAAGGACTGGGACTGTTCACCCTCGAGAGGAGGAGACTGCGAGGAGATATGATTGAGACTTTTAAAATGCTGAATGGATTTGATAAAATTGAGCAAGAAACATCGTTGTTCACATTGTCAAAAGTGACACAGACAAGAGGTCATGGACTGAGGCTGAGGGGCAGCAGGCTCAGGACAAATGTCAGGAAGTTCTGTTTCACACAGCGAGTGGTGGACGCTTGGAATGCTCTCCCAGAGGAGGTGGTGACGGAGACTACCATTCTAGGTTTCAAGCGTAAGTTGGATGCACACCTCCTTGCAAATCACATTGAGGGATATGGGTAATCAGGGTCTCCATCTGGGAGCATCTGGCTTGGCCTCCGCGTGTGCGGGTCGCCGGAATAGATGGACCTAAAGTCTGATCCGGTGAAGGCGTTTCTAGTACAGTATTGGGGTTCAAGAAGGGATTGGGCAATTTTCTGAAGAAAAGGGTTCAAGAAGGGATTGGGCAATTTTCTGAAGAAAAGGGGATAGAAGAGGACTATTACACAGGTCCTGGACCTGAAGGGCCTCCGCGTGTGCGGACTGCTGGGCATGATGGACCTCTGGTCTGACCCAGCGGAGGCACTGCTTATGTGCTTATAATTACTTTTGCCCACTACTTACGAGAAATTCAGGAAGCGCCTAAAAACATACCTGTTCCTGAAGTATCTAGACAACTGACCTGTACATCTCTCTCTCCTCAATAATGGTTTTCTTGACCTATTACTCACTCTCTTTCACCTCTCTTAAGTTCAATCATTTTGTACATTCTTTTAATCTTTTGTAAACTGCATAGAACTTCACGGTATTGCGGTATATAAACTGTTGTTATTATTATTATTATTATTATTATTAAAGAAGGATATAAAACTACTAGAGAGGGTGCAGAGACGAGCAACGAAGCTAGTGAAAGGTATGGAGAACCTGGACTACGAGGAACGACTTAGGAGACTGGGGTTGTTCTCCCCTGAGAAGAGGAGACTGCGAGGAGATCTGATTGAGACTTTCAAAATACTGAAAGGATTCGACAAAATAGAGCAGGGGAAGCAGTTATTTACAATGTCCGATGTGACACGGACAAGAGGACATAAACTAAAGCTGAGAGGGGCAGATCCAGGACGAATATCAGGAAGTTCTGTTTCACGCAGCGAGTGGTGGACACCTGGAATGCTCTCCCAGAGGAAGTAATTGCAGAATCCACCGTTCTAGGATTTAAGGGTAAACTAGATGCACATCTCCTTAAGAGTGGCATAGAGTGATACGGGTAAGGGTAAATTAGATGCACATCTCCCTTGAGAAGCATACGGTGATATGGGGACTATAACTAGGCCAGAGTACACCTGGTGGGGCCTCCGCATGTGCGGATCACCGAACTTGATGGACCCAGGGTCTAATCCGGAGATGGCAATTCTTATGTTCTTATTTTCTGATTTTTGTTTGCCAATAATGGGATGCACTTTTACAAAAGACTGAAATGACAGCACTTACACTCCTTTTCAGCCAGTGCTTTCTGCAATACATAACACATAACACAAAACATAAAGTTTTATTTATATACCACTATATACCTGGTAGTTTGATGCAGTTAACAGAATTATCTAGAGACTGAACATAACCAGCGCATAGTACAGGGACAGTGATCTAAAGGCTGAGCAGAGTTGGTGAGGTAGATGGAAAGCATAGATCAATTCTCCATCAAAAACTTATTGAACAGATGGGTTTTCAAGTTACATCTGAACTTCATGTACAGTGAGGAGGACAGTATAATGGGAAGCAGCTCCCAGCTTAAATGGGTAGCCTGAAAGGATAACAGTTTTGTCACAAATTTTTTGCGATTTTCCTTACAGGGGAAAAATGAAAGATGGAGTTGTTGTGCAAGAGCCAGTGGGAGTTAAGAATTCAAACATTTCCATCATGTAGTTCGGTAGAAGGCTGTGTAGGGCCTTGTACATGAAAAAGCTGAATTTGAACAGTGGGTGGGCCTCGATAGGAAGCCAGTGAAGTTGAGGTTTTATATTTCAAGCAGCACCTTGTCATATGGTGAGAAAAGTTGCTCTGTATACGAGTTCACACTTAAAGGGGACAGGAAGGTGCTGACCACAAGGGTGGGATTGTAAGATGAAGCAGAATGTTGCTATTGAGATCACTGGAACTGAGGCGGACATGTGAAGTCCACATCCTGTTCAGTTATGGAGCTGATGCTAAAATATGAATCGCTCTGGTGATGCTTAAGTTCTCAGTCACCTTCTGAACTTTGGAGAGAGAGTGGAAATTTACGCAGATCTCCAATCAGGTGAGTCATAGTTTTATGAACCATGTTTCAGCATTAGAAACTATATTCATTACCTAGTGGCAAGTGTGTACTAAAGACTTCATATCTTTTCATAAGAACATAAGAATAGCCTTACTGGATCAGACCAATGGTCTATCAAGCTCAATAGCTCATTCTCACAGTGGTCAATCCAGGTCACAAGTATTTGGCCAAAACCCAAGGTGTAGCAATATTTTATGTTACCAATATAGGGCAAGCAGTGGCTTCCCCCTTGTCTTTCTCATTAACAGACTGTGGATTTTTCCTCCAGGAACTTATCCAAACTTTTCTTAAAACCAGCTATGCTATCCGCTCTTACCACAACCTCTGGCAATGCATTCCAGAGCTTAACTATTCTCTGAGTGAAAAAAAAAATTTCCTCCTATTGGTTTTAAAAGTATTTCTGTGTAACTTCATCGAGTGTCCCCTGGTCTTTTTAATTTTTGACGGAGCGAAAATAGACATCAATCATATCTCCCCCTCAGCAGTCTCTTCCAAGCTGAAGAGCCCTAACCATTTTAGTCTTTCCTCATACGAGAGGAGTTCCATCCCCTTTACCATCTTGGTCACTCTTCTTTGAACCTTTTCTAGCGCCACTATATTTTTCTTTAGATAAGGAGACCAGAATTGAATGCAATACTCCAAATGAGGTTGCACCATGGAGCGATACAGGGACATTATGACATTCTTAGTCTTGTTAACTATCCCTTTTGTAATAATTCCCAGCATCCTGTTTGCTTTTTTGGCCGCTGCCACACATTAGGCGGAAGGTTTCATCGTATTGTTTACAATGATATCCAGATCCTTTTCTTGTGCGCTAACCCCCAAGGTGGACCCTAGCATCTGGTAATTGTGATTCAGGTTATTCTTCCCAATGTCCACATTAAGGGCTCCTTTTACTATGGTGCACTAGTGGTTTTAGCATGCGCTAGCTGAAAAATTACCGCCTGCTTAAAAGGAGGCGTTAGCGGCTAGTGTGCGTGGCAATTTAGCGTATGCTATTCTGTGCATTAAGGCCATAAATTTCATCTGCTATTTGGACACCAAGTCTTCCAGTTTTCTAAGGTCCACCTGCAATTTTTCACAATCCACATGTGTTTTAACAACTTTGAACAGTTTAGTGTCATCTGCAAATTTAATCACCTCACTCGTCATTCCACTTTCCAGATCATTTATAAATAAGTTAAATAGCACCGGTCCCAGTAAAGACCCCTGCGGCACTCCACTGTTTACTCTCCTCCATTGAGAAAAATGACCATTTAACCCTACCCTCTGTTTTCTATCCGATAACCAATTCCTAATCTACAACTGAACTTTGCCACCTATCCCATGACTCTGTAATTTTCTCAGGAGCCTCTCATGAGGAATTTTATCAAAAGTTTTTTGTAAATCTAGATACACTATATCAACCGGCTCACCTCTATCCACATGTTTATTCACACCTTCAATGAAGTCAAGCAAATTTATGAGGCAAGATCTCCCTCGGCTGAATCCATGCTTGTCTATATGTTTGTCTACATGTTCCACAATTTTATTTTTTTAAATCGTTTCTATCATTTTGCCCGGCACCGAAGTGAGGCTTACCGGTCTGTAATTTCCCGGATCTCCTCTGAAGCCCTTTTTTTCTTCCAATTCTTTATTTGTTTTAAAAGCCAACAGAAAGAGCTCCTTTTACTAAGGTGCGCTAGCGGTTTTAGCGCGCGCTACAATACTGCATGTGCTAAACGCTAACGCCCTTCAAAGAGCTTGCATTAGTATTTTTCATTTAGTGCATGGTTAACGTGCGCTAATCTTTAGCGCACTCTAAAAATGTTAGCACACCTTAGTAAAAGGAGCCCAAAGTGCAACAGATTTACAAACAATTGGTACAATAAACAGCACTCATTACAATCAAATAATAAGATAAGTAGTTATCACCCCCCCCCCTCCCACCCACCCTTCCTGGATGTGTATAATGCTCATTCAGAAATCAAAGGGTAATATTAATGATCAATTCGTACAAAATTTTGTTAATGGATCCCAAATCTCTTTAAATTTATTATTGTGTCCCATTTGTAACGAGTTCATAAATTCAAACTTATAAAATTGGCATAAGTTTTCCCACCAAAAGTTATAATTTATTCTATTCCAATTTTTCCAGTTTTTTCGTGATTAGCTGCATAGCAACTCCTGTCATGATAAGAAGTAATCTATTCTTATTTGCACTGATTGTACTCTTAGGCATTAATAGTGTTCCAAATAACACTACGTCATATGACAATGCCATTGAGACTTCCAATATCATATTGATTTGACACCATATGGATCTCCAAAATCTAAGTATCAAAGGAACAACAGATGATCCAGTGTCCCTATATCAAGATGACAATGCCAGCATCTATTAGACTTAGAACTATCTAACTTTTGCAAACGAACCGGGGTCCAGAAAATTCTATATAACAGAAAAAACCAAGTCTGTCTCATAGTGCTGATGCTGTACATCTCATCCTCCAAGTCCAAATCCATGGCCATTGAGTAGCAGAAATCTGTTGCTTAATTTCAATGCTCCAAATGTCTTTCAGACTAGTTTTAGGCTTTGTATTCAAATATTCCGATATTAATTTATATCACTTGGTTGCCTGATGCCCTAGCAAATCTGTCTGGAAGCATAAACCCGGCAAACTATACTGATTATTTAAATTCCACCAATCAGGGAACCCCTCCTGAATGGCCTGCTTCAACTGCAACCACTTATACGTTTGAGACTTTGTAATGCCAAATGATTGCTGCAGTCATGAAAAATCAAGAATTTTCCCATTTGATAACACATAATCTAATGTACATATACCCACCTGTAGCCAGTGCTTCCAGAGGATCTTAGACTCGCCAATTTGAATCTTGGAGTTCAACCATAAGGACTGACATGTGGATTGATGAATTGGAATAGGTATTAAGTTATTAATAAATTTTAATATATGCCATGTGGAGAATAAAATTCTATTGTCCTTATAAATCTTAGGTAACTTGATACTTAAAACATGACACAATCGCAATGGGGACAGGAGTTGACATTCTAATATTAGCCAATCCAAAAGATGCTTCATGAGTTCAGGAAGGATCCAATACATAACCTGCTGCATAATAAAAGCTTGATGATATCTATAGAAATTTGGAAAATTTACCCCACCTGCTATAATTGGTTTTTGCAAAGATACTAAAGCTATTCTAGCAGTTGTACCCAGTCAAATAAATTTAGTGAGAATTCCATTCAATTTTTTATAGAAGGACCCTTGAAAATAAACTGGCAACATACTCATTTGGTAGCAAACTACAGGCAAAAGTAAAGATTACCAGTCTGTAATTTCCTAGATCTTCCCTGGAGCCCTTTTTCAAAATCGGCGTAACATTGGCCACCCTCCAATCTTCAGGTACTATAGACTATTTTAGCGACAGGTTACAGATCACTAACAGCATGTCAGCAATTTCATGTTTGAGTTCTTTTAATACCCTTGGGATGTATACCATCTGGTCCTGGCAATTTATCACTTATTAACTTGTATTGAGCCAAATCAACATCTTCCAGATTCACCGAGATTTCTTTCAGTTCCTCCGCATCATCACCCTTTAAAACCATTTCTGGTTGAGGTAGATCTCTTACATCTTCTTCTGTAAAAACCAAAGCAAAGAATTCATTCAGTCTTTCCACTATGGCCTTATCCTCCCTGAGCACCCCTTTCGTTCCTTGGTTATCCAATTGTACCACAGATTCCCTCGCAGGTTTTCTGCTTCTGATGTACCTAAAAAAATTGCTGAGTTTTTGCCTCTTTTGCAAGTTTCTCTTCATATTCTTTCTTAGCTGTCTTTATCAATGCTTTGCATCTAACTTGCCAGTGCTTGCCAATTCTTATTTTCTTCATTCGGATCCTTTTTCAATTCTTTAAAGGATGTTTTTTTGGCTCTAATGGCCTCTTTCTACCATAATTGTTCATCTTTCTATTATCAATATTGTATTTCCTTACCCATTCATTCCTTCTGTTTCCTCTGTTGTTTATATTATTAGTTACTAATCTGTTATGTTTGTTTAGTGTCTACTTGTTTTTAATAACCCCAGTTTTAATCTGTAATTTGAAAGATTTGTTCATCGCTTAGAAATTTGAGTAAGCGATTAATCAAATACACAATAAACTTGAAACTTTTAACCACGCCGGCTCTCGTTTCCTCTTCTTTCCACCTTTACTGATACGTGGAATGCATCTGTTCTGGGCTTCCACGACGGTATTTTTAAATAACATCCAAGCCTGGTTTACAGTCTTAACCTTTGCAACTGATCCTTTTAGCTTCTTTTTAACCATTTCCCTCATTTTATCATAGTCGCCCTTTCTAAAATTAAACGCCCCTATGGTACATTTCTTTTGCGACTTTACTACCGGTATTAGCTCAAATTCAATCACGTTATGATCACTGTTTCCCAGTGGACCCAACACAGTTAACTCCCATACTATGTCTTACATTCCAATAAGGACCAAATCTAAAATAGCACCCCCTCTTTTCGGTTCCAGAACCAGTTGCTCCAAGAAGCAGTCATTTATGACATCTAGGAATTTTACCTCCCTAGGACTTCCCTATGTAACATTTAACCAGTCAATGTTGAGGTAATTGAAATCACTACATCAATTCACAAGAGAGAGTATGTTTTAATCACAAACAACTACAGTACATACACTATAATCACTAATAGAGAATCCCACCTGCAATGACACAACTACACAGTGCTAAATACATAGAAAGGAAGAACAAGCAAACAGGCCAGTCGTACACACAATCATTCAAAAAAGAAAAAAATAATACATGAAAAAGAAGAAAAAGTGGAGAAAAAACCTCAGCTGAGTTTCATGGGTAAAAATACCCTCCATTTTCTGAAATCATATATAGGCGATCAGCCGTTTCTTTTTCCATGTGCTAATGGCATTTGTTTAGCACGAGGTTGAGCCTTTGTGTATTCAAGGCTTGGGGCATTCAAGGCGTTCTACAGCAGCTAAGTATCTGTTGTGTTTGTGGCAAATTTTGCCTTTGAGTACACGTTGCTAAGTACTAACTGTGCCTATGGATATAGTGAATCCTTCTTTGCAATTGTTGAACCAGCTTTTTGCTATATTTGAATGGAAGAAGATATGGCTGATCGTCTGTATATGATTTCAGAAAGTGGAGATTTTTTTACCCATGAAGCTCAACTGAAGTTTTTTCTCCACTTTTTCTTCTTTTTCATGTATTATTTATTTTATTTTTTTAATGAATGTGTGTACAACTGGCCTGTTTGCTTGTTCTTCCTTCCTATGTATTTAGCACAGTGTAATTGTGTGATTGCAGGTGGGATTCTCTATTAGTGATTATAGAATATGTACTGTAGTTGTTTGTAATTGAAATCACCTATTATAGTGTTGCCCATTTCTCCAGCTTTCCTAATCTCTGAAAACATTTCTTCATCTGCCTGCTCATTTTGTCCCAGGGGACGGTAGTATAACCCAACATTCTTTCCCTTCACACATGGAATTTCTATCCACAAGGATACCACACTGCTATCTATGCCATGCAGAATGTTTATTTTATTTGATTCAATTCCCTCTTTAACATATAGCGCAACCCCCCCCCCCCTCCAATTTGATCTACCCTATCCTTGCAATATAACTTGTACCCAGGTAACACAGTGTCCCATTGATTGTCCTCCTTCTACCAGGTCTCTGAGATGCCTATTATATCTATCTCATCATTCAGTGCTATACTGTATACTCTAACTCTCCTATTTTATTTTTTAGGCTTCTATCATTTGCATACAGACAGTTCAAATTGTGTTTTTTCCTTGCAACTATAGGCTGCTGAGAAGACAGGGAAAATTTGAGTCTTTTACTCTGCCTTTCTCTTCAACCCTCCTGGCTTTCTTTCACCATTATTGGAACCTCTCTACCGGGACTCCCTAAATATCCTGTTTCAATAGTATCCTCCAAGGATACCTCACACTGAACCATCCACTCCCGGGTGACTGTTGGCTTCCCCCTCCCCCCCATCTCAGTTTAAAAGTTGTTCTATCTCCTTTTTAAACATTAGCACCAGCAGCCTGGTTCCATCTCGGTTAAGGTGGAGTCCATCCTTTTGGAACAATCTCCCCCTTTCCCAGAAGGTTGCCCAGATCCTAACAAATCTAAAACCCTCATCCCTGCACCATCGTCTCAACCATGCATTGAGACTTTGGAGCTCTACCTGCCTCTTGGGTCATGTGTGTGGTACTGGAGCATTTCTGAAAATAGAACCCTGGAGGATCTGGATTTCAGCTTTCTACCTAAGAGCCTAAATTTGGCTTCCAGAACTTCCCTCCCACATTTCCCTCTGTCATTGGACAGGACAGCTGTCTCATATTTGGGTGATGCCTGAATGCATGCGACATCTGTGTGATTCCCCAGCATATTCAGTTTACTGGTTAAGATCAATACCTACATCTGATTTCTTGTATGCTTCATCCACTTAATTTATAGTATCACAGTAGATGATGACAGATGAAGGCTGAAATGTCCCAGTAAGTTGTCAAGGGTTCTATCTGCTGCTTCGTGCAGGTTGCACATCCCATACCTTCTTAAAAGTTTTTACAAAGAATATGGAATGGAAACTGGAACGTGCTCCACTACATAGCCATTGTTACTTAGGAAATATTATTTATTTGGTAGGCCTTGGGGAAGTGAGTTGTGAGGGCAACACCAGGTGCCAAATTTAGAGCCCATGATACAGGATTCTGGAATGAACTCTGGGTGCATAGCTCTCAACCTTAGGACTGTTGTGGTTTTCAAACTAGGATCAGGGTAGGGTTAATCCTCTGGCAGGATCTAGGTAAATGACCTCCCATTTTAAAATAAATACATTTAAAAAAAAACAACAACCCAGAAATGGAGTCCTGGCTACAAAGGAAAACTGGCAGAAGAGGAAGTAGTAGGAAAGAAGTGCTCACTGATTTCTCTTGGAAACTGAAGGGCAATGCACATGGGGTGGGGAGACCCTAAGATCCTCTTCAGAGATACTTTTGACGGTACCTTCATTTCGGGAAATAATCCATGTACATACAAGACAGGCAATATTCTCAGTTCATGGTCCATTTCATTGGAATCACTTACCACAGTCTCCATGGGAACAAACATCATTAGATAGCTTTAAATCAGAATTGACATCGGAAAGACTTCTTGTCGGCGGTGGGAGGTAAGATTGCAGCGGCGCGGGCCGGAGGAAAGGAAGGGCAGGAGGACCCGGACCTGGCCGGTTGTGCACCCCCCAAGCCGTACACCCGAGGCGGACTGCCCCTCCCCCCTTGGTACGCCACTGGGTCAGTAAGAGAAGTTTGAACTGTATTCAGGAATAGATGGGGAGCCAATGAAGTGATTTGAGGAGAGGGGTAATGTGAGTATGGCGGCTCTCGCAAAATATACGTTGTGCAGCAGAATTTTGGATGGATTGAAAAGTCGAGAGATGGTTTAGCAGAAGACCTGAGGGAAGCAAGTTGCAGTAATCTAAGCAAGTGGTGATGAGAGTGTGGGAGTAAGGGCTTCTGCATTATCTGTGCACTAACCAGTTAGAATGCCTACTCTCTGCCTATGACACACACCCTAAAAATTTTTTTTTAAGCATTTGGTATTGCAGGATATCTGAACATGACCTACAATACTTTAATTTTTTTTCAGCTTTAGATGTGCATTAGAGTCTAAGCCATCTTAGTAAAAGAGCCCTAAAGTTTACTTTTTTTTTTCATTAGAGGGAGTGTGTGGGACAGTGGTTAGTGCTACAGCCTCAGCAGCCTGAGGTTGTGGGTTCAAATCCTATGCTGCTCCTTGTGATCCTGGGCAATTTATTTACAGTAATCCCCTATTGCCCCAGGTACATTAGATAGGGTGTGAACCCGCCAGGGCAGATAGGGAAAAATGCTTGAGTACCTGAATGTAAACCATATGAGGCTATAAGCAGTATATAAATACTTAGATAGATAGATAAATAAATAAATATTAAATTCAAACTAAGCCCTGCCTGCTTTTTACAGGCTGTAAATGCTTTAGGCAGTTTAAACTTCTGGCATAAAGATAATGTTTTAAGCTATGGGCAGAAAGGTTTTATACTGTTTAAACAAATTAAAAAATAATGTTTGGTTTTTTTAACTAAATGCTTTTATCAATAAACTTTCTTTTCTATGCGATCTTAAGTCACAAAAGCACAGAGCAAAATAATGTTCACTTATCCAGAGAGGTATCCTTTTCTCTCAGAACTCTCTCAGAAAAGGTTGAAGGGATGAGAAAGGGTACTAGGATTGTATGTGTGTTCAGTGCTGGAGAAGGGTTTCAGAATTTGACTAAATGTGGGACAACGTAGATGTCAGGGTTTGTATGGAGATATTAGGGTTGTTAGGGGTTTCTTTTTTGGGTGGGGGAGGGGGGTTGGAGGGGGATGTATCTACAGAGTGGGTAACCGAGGCAATAGGAAATAAAGTGACTTTCACAAGATCATGAATAGTGTTAGCATAAGCTGTTTCGCTGTTGGGAAGGGGTAGAGGTTGACAGAGAAAGAAAAGAGGTATCTATGTTGTGAAAGATTGTCAGTGAAATATAAAGATTCTTTTTACCATAAACACATCCATTGTATGAGTATAAATAAATGCTCTCATTTTATGAATTCTACAGGTAGAGAGTATGGCTGCCCTTCAAGGCATGGGTCCATATAGGCTTCTGACAGCTGCTCTGGAACCTTCTTCTGCCCTTCTTTGCTTCCTCATCTTTGCCTTTTATTTTCCTGGTGTCCACATGGTCTGCAGGACAGGAACCAGCAGCGAATGTGAGGATTCGAACTTTGTCCCTGGATATCATCTGGTAGGCGAGGGCATCAATGTGGTGACCCTAGAAAGGGCAGCAAACTACCTTATCAACACAAATAAATGGGAGAAGAAAAACCATACCTGCACTGTATGTCCTAATTCTCTGCTGGAGGATACACCTCTTCAGAAGTTACCACTGTCCATAGTAGACTGGCACATCTACAACAGCTGCTCCCGCAAGATCTCAAGCTCTGTCCTGCACTCAAGCTTCCAGGTGATGGAGTTGTCGGCCTCCTTGGTGCAGAATGACTGGAAGGTGGGGCTGGATATAAATGTGAAACCCCCAGTGAACATCCAGGTGAACTTGGCAGGGTCCCACTCCAGGCTAGCAGAGTTTTCCATGCAGAAGTCCGGGCAGGACAAGTACAGTTTCACAAGCCATGAAATCTCTTGCACGTACTACAGGTATTCTTATTTTCTTAAAGCATTTTCTACCTTCTATATCCTGAAATTTTGCCCTTACTAGTTTCATCTGAGCTTCTGACACATGAAAAGCATTGAAATGTGGATTTCCTAGGAATTAACTGGTTTAACTCTTAGTCACAAAATTATTTAAAAGGGAACTTTAGAGACATTCCTGGGCTAATAATTTAGCAGCTCAATGCTGGTATGCAGCACTAGTTGGTCAGTTTTAACTGGTTAACTGGTTCTGCCCAAATAGCAGATCTAGAGAAAAACAAATATTTTTATTCAGCTAATTATAGGTGGGCTATTCACCATGGGCCCAATTCTATATATGTCACCTACAAAATCGGCACTGACTAGCAGGGCAGGATTAATTCTTCAAGAGCCCCTAGGCACACAAGTACACTGGGCCTGCTAGCCCTGTCCCGCCCATACCCCACCCATGCCCTGCCCCTTGCCCCGCCCCCAAGGAAGAGACAAATTAATTTAATCATGTATTTTTAATGAGTATAACTTATGGGCAGACTGGATGGACTGTTTAGGCCTTTATCTGCCGTCATTTACTATGTTACTATACTAAACATGACGTCCCCGTCCACCAGCCTATCTGCAGCCAGAATTTCCTCGACAGGAGGAGCACCTATCTGCCTGCAGCTCCTGCCCTCCCCATATCCCGTGACACGATTCCCGGACAAAGCCTTGCTTTACCTGCAGTTTGCCTCAATCTCTGGACTGTAACCAGCCAAAGACACCATCGCGGGATTCACTTTATAATCTAGTCCTCCCCAGAGCAGCCTGCGGATCTGCACCCTGTGCCACTTCCAGCCACCACCTCCTCCTCCTTCTCCTGCCCCGCATGGCAGCCACTGCCCCCTTCTCACTGCTGCCGCTCAATGGTATTACTATGAGACACTAATGTTACAAGTGTGTCTTTTTTTTTTCCAAGGGAAAAAGCAAAACCCCAGTACAGTGGTGTACCTTGCATATGTGACACCCGGGGCCCATAATTTTTTTGAAACTTCCCCCCCCCCCCATCTGTATGAAAAACATGATTTTTAGTAACAATCCACATATCGCACAAGAGTGTACCTAGGAAAAGGCAGCATCTTACATACTGCAGTGAGCAGTACAACATCAATACACCCATTGTAAAACTAAATAAGCCAGACTAGTACAGATCAATCCTGCACAGTCAATCCTAACAGAAAACCATGTCTTTTGAACACACAGAATACAGAAAACACCTTCGCCTAGTATGAAATATGTAATCACAAACTATCCCCTCCCCCTTTTACAAAACTGTAGTGCGGTTTTTAGCCACAGTGGTAACAGCTCAGACGCTCATAGAATTCTGAGCAATAGAGTTGTTACCACCATGGCCAGCGCTAAAAAATGCTCTACAGTTTTGTATACGTAGACAAAGGTTAAACTGAACCACCAAGAAGCTGAACTCTGTATACAATGCAACACCACAGAAACAGTGACGCATGTCCTCTAAAGCAAAAAAAAAGAACATTTTTTTTCTATCTTTGACTTCTCTGGTTTCCTCATCTTCTTGTCACTCTCTTCCTTTCATCCACTGTCTGCCCCTTCTATATGCATCTTCTCCCCTTTTATGCTACTTCCAGAAACTGTATGCCTCCCCCCTTCCATCTTTCCCTTCACCCCCATTGGTCTGGCATCCATCTTCTTCTCTTCTCCTCCAATGGTCTGGCATCTCTCTCCTCTCCTTCCCTTCCCACACCACCATAGTCTGACATTTCACTCTCTCCTCTCCCTTACCCCCACTTCCATCAGCATCTGCCCCCTTTCTTTCCCTCCAACCCAAGTCCATCCAGTAACCTTCCCCCTTATGTCTCTCTCCTGAACACCAATTCCATCAGCATCTGCCCCCTTTCTCTCCCTCCACCACCTTTCCATACCACCCTGCCCCTTTCTCTCCCTCCACCACCCTTCCATGCTCCTTTATCTCTCCCGCCAAACAAATGCAAGGTCCTGTGCTGCTGGCTCTACTCTCTGAGCTCCTTGGCAAAAGGCAGCCCGAAAGCAGAAATTGTTAGAACAGCTGGTGGCATCGACGGCAACGCAATCGACTCTGCTCCAGGAAGGTCCCTCAATGACTGCGTCTGCCGGTCCATCCCCTTCTGTCATTTAGTTGCTCCGGAAGAAGTAATTGACATTGGAAGGGGATGGACCGGCAGATGCAGTTATTGCGGAACCTTCCTGGAGCAGAGCCGGCCGTGTTGCCATTGCTGCTGGGGGGGGGGGGGGGGGATCCCCATTGATGCCGCGGGGGTAGGCCATTTCCATTTGAAAAAAAAATTGCAAGGTGAGTTGTCTTTTTACCCTCCTTCAGTGGGCCTCCCTGACAGTTTCAGGCCCTAGGCACGTGCCTACTGGGCCTACCCATTAATCTGGCCCTGCTGACTAGTATGGCACTATGCATGATTCTATAAAAGTTAGGCACACCGTATAGAATCATGCTTAGTGCCACCTAAACGCCTTATGATCAGTAGTATAGTTACATAGCTTTCATTAGCCAAGCCCTTCTATGCCCAAGTCTGCCCACTCTCTGGCCCTCCCCCTTTCATGATATCACTAGATATATCATTTAGCCCCACCCAAGCCCTGCCCCTAATGCCACATCACAGGAAGTGACATCATAACAAAAGCAGAGAGAGAGAGAGAGGGTTTCAGCAAGTGATGGCTCTGTGTGTGTGTGTGTGAACTGGTCATTGTATTGGTGCTATCAGCAAGCTATGGCTTTGTGTGCATGCAGAGAGAGTGAGAAACTCTGATCATTTTGCTGGTGTTTAGGGGATGTGTCCAAAAAAAAAAAGTGGAATTTTATTTTTTCACAGAAACCTTTTTAAACAGGCAAGCTGTAATGGCTTCTGCCTGGCACAGAGAATCAGGAGCTGTGTCTAAAAAAGTTGAATTTTATTTTTTCTGAAAGGAAGGTGTTTCCTAAGCATTTTTATGTATTATAAAAAACAGAGGACTATAAAAACAAGCTAGATGGGGGTGAATGGCTAAAAATAAAAAGAAAAGACAGGAAAAAAAGAAACTAAGCATGCTCATCAGGTGGTTGATATCACTTCCTGTCATGTGATCCATCCAAATAGAAAATGGGAGTGCTGGTCGATGAAGTCATCTGTGCAATGTGCGGCGGCGGCAAAAAGGGTGAATAGGATGCTAGGAATGATTAAGAAGGGGATCACAAACAGATCGGAGAAAGTTATCATGCCTCTGTACCGGGCCATGGTAAGCCCTCACCTGGAATACTGCGTCCAGCACTGGTCACCGTACATGATGAAGAATACGGTACTACTCAAACTGGTCCAGGGAAGAGCAACTAAAATGGTTAAGGGGCTGGAGGAATTGCCGTACAGCGAAAGATTAGAGAAGATTGAGAGAAAAGAGGAGACTGAGAGGGAACATGATCGAAACCTTAGTAGATAAAGATAGATTGTTCACCCTCTCCAAGGTAGGGAGAATGAGAGGGCACTCTCTAAAGTTAAAAGGGGACAGATTCCGTACAAACGTAAGGAAGTTCTTCTTCACCCAGAGAGTGGTGGAAAAGTGGAACGCTCTTCCGGAGGCTGTTATAGGAGAAAACATCCTCCAGGGATTCAAGACAAAATTAGACAAGTTTCTGCTGAACCAGAACGTACACAGATAGGGCTGGTCTCAGTTAGGGCACTGTTCTTTGACCTAGGGGCCGCTGCGGGAGCAGACTGCTGGGCACGATGGACCACTGGTCTGACCCAGCAGCGGCAATTCTTATGTTCTTATGTATCTCCAGTGTGCACCTCCATCTTGAAAAGGGGGCTTGACCTGTGCAGAGTTATGGTATCACTTCCTGTGATATCACCAAAAGGGGAGGGGATTGAGGTAGGTTATGAAAAAAAGAGAGCAGAGTTTAGGATAAGGTTATGCAAATAAGGCAGGGTTAGGGATGGGGTTATAGAAAAGGGGTGGGGCTTGGGCAGGGCCAAAACATATCCAGTGGCATCATCAAAGCGGTTGAGGAGGGGAGGAAAGTGGGCAGGTCTTGGGCATAGAATAGGGAGGCCTTGGGCAGGTTCTCGCTTCTGATTGGCTGAAGTGACCAGAATTGGGCATGGCCATCTGTCAAAAATATGCAAGTTAGGTTTACAAAAGCTATGTAACTATACTACTAGCATCACTATGCATCATAACTAGGGTTATCAGCTGTCTATATTTCCCTGGACATGTCCGCTTTGTCCGGGTTTTGAAAAGTTTTCCCCAAAATTGTGTCAGGCAAGAGGGCATTCGCTAATGTGAGGATGTTTTCCTGCCTAACCAGAGCAAGTAGTGGGTGTGGGGCTAAGGCAGGATTAGGGGCAGGACTGGGGCATAATGGGGCGGAACAGGAGGGCCTGGGGGCAGATCTAGGCAACCCTAATCCTAACATTTAGGTGGACCCTATTTATGCCAACGTTTCCTTGGGCCTAAGTTGTACGAAAATCACTGGACAACAAACATGCAATTGTTTCATAGATCCTAGTATGTTGGCATAGATATTAAATGGCAACAACCAATTAACTATGGTTTAGCTACCTTGCCTTTCCTCAGTTGTCCTGATTCCTTCTGATCCCCTACCCCTTTTTTGCTCTATACCCTGCTCCCACTCCAACAGACTGAAAAGGTCAATATAGCGCCCTTGCAGAATCCGCTGCCACAACTTATTTGCCAACTGACTTTAATGGCATCTTGCAGAGCAAATGTCCTTGCTAAGAAACATGCAAATTTTCCACTGTGTTTACCACCCCCATCGGCAACAATGCCGTAACGCCATTGCCTTCCAACTGCTAGGAAGATGAAGAAATAGAGATGAAATCAGATGAATCCCATGAATCAGAGGATTCCCAAACATCCATAGGTGTTCCCACCGTCCACTTACACTGATGCATATCACTCTCTAGGCACCTAACAATATGCTGAAGGCTATTCACAAACTTCATATCACATAGCCATCTACGCAAGGAGGACCAGTGACAACTCTTACCTCCTCTACCATCCTCACTCTCCCCATGTAACTCTTGCCCTCCACACGCTCCCAGTAAGTCAATAACTCACCAGGATGCAGGCTAGCTGATGTAGACTCTGCAAACAAGGTACTGGAGATGCCCATCTCCTCCTGGCCTCTATCAGGGACATCTGGCAGCATGAACCAAGTCCTGCTGCTACTGCCTGCTGCTGGGAGTTCAGAGGTTGCAGTCCCTTTCTTCTTCTAGGCAGTATTGCCCACAGGGGGCTGACCAGCAGGGCTCTCCAATGGCTGATGCTCCTATGTGGCGAGCATGGCCTCTTCCCATGTTTAGGATGGCCTGTTGCCATTCCCTTGAGCTTTTCTTCTCACTCGCAGCTGGTCATTGCCATTTCTTGGCAGACTTCTGCAACGCAAGCCCCTTTATTTTTGACCAGCGCAGTGCCATCCCACAATCCTGGGTGACTTGGTGCATGAAGAACCAATGCCTGACACCCAACGGCTCAGAAGGCCTCTAATCCACAGCAGGTAGACCGCCGGTAGGAAGTCAGAAAGCCCATGGGAACCTGGATGCTTCCTGTAACTGCAAGTGCTGTCTTTCTGCTGCTGTCCCACCATCTCAACACAATAAAGGAACCTCTGAGACTGCTCCCCCTAATCACATTGGCCCCAGTCCCACTACCTTCACCCACCTCCCTCACCTTCCAGTCCTCAACAACTTTTGCCTGCCAAACCTCCTTCATTACCACTCCATCTCCCAACCTTTGCCTTTCCTTTACCTAGACACCTCCCTCCCCATCCCCTTTTTCATTTTCCTACTGCCCACCCACCCAATGTTCCTACCCCTCCCCCCATATTTCCCACAGCTGGCACATTTCAGTCTGTGAAAATTCAAAATCTTTTTTTACGTTTTCTACCTTTGTTGTCTGGGCATTATATTTTTCTAACTAGGATAATCTTTTGTCTATCAACTATTGTGTAGTCAAAGACCCCTTTTTACAAAACTGCACAAGAGGTTTTTAGCACTGGTCGGTGTGCTGAATGCTCCACGCTGTTACAATGCTCATAGGAACTCTGTGAACTTCAGAGCAGTGCAGAGCATTAAGCATGATGGCTGGTGCTAAAAAACCTCTTGGGCAGTTTCATAAAAGGGGGGTGGTGGTTGGAATTTGCCAATTAACAACTAACATTGGCATAGCGAGGGTGAGAGGCACCCGGGGCGGTGGTGCCCCTCCCCTGCCCTCATCTCTGCCTCCTCCCGCTCCTTCCCCTATCCCTAACATTACCAGATTTTCCATTCAGAAAATCCTGAAGTAAGGCTGTTTAGTTTACCTCATTGGAATGACTACGAGACGGCATTGTATTTTCCAAAACAGACAATATTTTTATTGTTAGTATAATGGCTTACAAAATTATAGCAGCAAAAACATAGCGGAAAGAAATATATATTGTCAGTTCAGAATATGAAATGGAGAGTAACACTTACACTCATGTGCCGAGCAGGGGGCTAGCACACCCTCCGGCATAAGCAGGTAAACCTCTCTGGCTGTACCTGTGATGCATATTTCTTTTATACAGATAAATTCTTTCCTTGTTTCAAAAGGCCCATCCCCGAACTCTGGTCATATGACTCCCTATTGATACAAAAAATGTATACCTAACTATTCCCCCCCCCCCAGTCCCAAGCCTCTCTCACTTCCCCCCCACAAGAGGGGCCCAAGCAGTCCAGAAACAGAGGGCACTTCATGAACTTCTTTTTACATGTCTGGAATCCTTATCACCTTGCTTCAGGATGGTGTCCTTGTAGACAGTCTTATGCAGAAAGTTTCACACAAAGATGCAAGGGTGACATTCCAGCATCCTGGCCCTGCCTGGATCCCATGGCTTGCTTCAGAGACAGGCACCAGGCCCCCACATCCCTACTCCCCCTTCATCCTTCAGGGGCTGTTACTTGTTATGGGTGTTTTATGGCTTCTCAGGGTGCCTTGCATATGTTAAGTACTCTTGCATATGTCATACAGCACTGATAACAGCTCAGCACAAATGAACAATGGCCACCGAACCTTGGAGAAGTATTCTCCTAAGGGAGACAAGAACTAGGCCAGCAGGGTTAGCATTTCAAAAGGATACATGCGTTCACAGATAGCAAAGTACATGCTGTTCCATCTGGTTAGCTTGTAAAGAAAGGCTGTTTTAGACTGTGAGAAAATATGTGTTAAAATGGCTGTAGTGTCCAGCATACACAAGGTAGTCCAGTATGTCCACAAGGTAGTCCAGTATGTCCAGGTTATCCATCTCAATCTGGACCCCTTAGATCCGTCCCCCAGGTCTGCCCAGTTCCACCCCATCCCCTCCCCCTGCTGCCTGCTCTGGTCGGGCAGGAGGGCATCCGCACATGCGCGGATGACCTCCTGCCCGACAGCGACTTTAAGGGAGGCTTTTCAAAACCTGGACAAAGTTTTTGAAAAGCCATCTGGATCCTCAAAAGGAGGACATGTTCGGGGAAGTTCGAACGTCTAGTAACCCTACCTATCCCCACTGCTGAACTACTTGTTGTTCACCGCTGCGAGCAACATGAACTTCAACATGCTCCTTGCGCCCCTTCAGCTCTTCCTCTAATATGACTTTCTATGCATGGCCCCCAGAAGTGACATCAGTGGGAGAGATGACGCGGTTGCGAGGAGCACATTAAAGTTGTTGCTCGCTGTGGTGAACAACAAGAGGTACAGGAGAAGGGAAGGGGGGTGCACATGTGGCGAGGGAAGGAGTGGGAAGAGGTGGGGAATTGGAGAGGAGGAGGGGTACTGGCGCCCCCATCAACATGGCGCCTGGGATGGACCACCCTCCTTATTACACCACTGACAGCTACTACCCCAAATTGCTTTGGAAACACTTCTGGTCCTGCAAACCAATTACATTTTGTGCTCCCTTAAAGTTGTATGCACCATTTCAGCCTTTCAGATGGAGTGAAATGCTGTTCAGTTGTTTTTGTCTGGTTGACTTCAATCTTAGAAAAATGACCATTAATGCCTAGAGACACCTTTCAGATTTATAAATTAAAAACATTCCATTAGGTTCCTATCAGGAAATAGTTGTTAGTTCCTATTTGAAATGAGGTCTAAACATTATTTGGTATTTATGACCTGAAAGTTATGTTAGGGCTCCTTTCACAAAGCTGCAGTAGAGGTTTTTATTGCAGGCTGGCAAGGTAAATGCTCTGATGCTCACAGGAATTCTATGAGTGTCAGAGCATTTATGTTGCTGGCCCTCGGTAGAAATCTCTACCACAGGCTGACTGAACCCTGCCGGAGCTTCCACTCTCCAGCCAGGCACCCCTGCAGCCACCACCTGGCATTTGCCAATCGGGAGGGGAAGTCCTCTCCCCTGGGATTTAACAGCTTTGAGCCACAGAACACGACCCAAGGCCTCATATCCGAAGGGGCGTGGCCAAAGGGGCAGGACACACCCCTTTTGAGCCCCTTAAGAGCCGAGAGGAGTGAGGAGCAGGTGAAAGAAAATTATGGGCAAATGAAAGGCTAAGATTGTTTCCTCTACTACTATAACAGGACTGATGGATCGCCACCTTTGCCCAGTTTCTGGAACATCCTTTAAAGGTAAGATTGACTTGCAATCCCAATCTGCCTCTCTCTCATCTGGCAAACCCACACCTGCACCTCAACCTATTGGAGAAGGATGACTCCATTTCCATATCAGGTTCAGACTCAACTTCTCTACAATTGACTGAGCTGGACCAAAAAGACCATCAATGGAAAAACAATCTGGTTTTGTATCTCCTGTTTCAATGCCTACAGGACCTATCATTAGGCTCAAGATGGGCGACAAAATTGTTACGCTTCAAGATGTTTGGACTGTAGTGAATAGAATTAAAAATTAATTCCAGGGCACAGTAGTAAAGCTTTGTCAATTTTTGTCTGGAATAACAAGTAAAGTGGCTGAGCAAGAAATTCAATTGGCTGTAATGGGAAAAAAATGGATAAAGTGGAAGCATCTGTTTCTGTAATGCAATCTTGTGCCACATCTAATGTGAAGGATAATACTTTAATACACTTACAGATAGAAAAGATGGAAAATGCTATGAGATCCAGGAACCTCAGATTTCTGAATTTTCCTAAATCTCATTATCTTTCTCCTTTGGAATTACTAAAAATGTATATGAAGGATATACTTTGTTATACTCAGTTAGAAACTTTTTCTCCTGATAATCTTTACTATATACCTAGTGGTTCCAAAATGATTTCAGAAGAGGGGGGAAAAGATCAATTAGTGTCACCTGACAGTTTAAATATTTCCCAGTTTTTAGAATTGTCAGAAGATTTTATAACTAAAAGAGCAACATTGCTGGTCACCTTCAAGACTGAAATAGAAAAACAAGGTATTCTCAAATTATATTTTGTGAATAAAAATGCTCTCTTAACAGCCTAAAAGGTTCTAAGCAGTTTACAATACACAATTAATATTCATCAAGAAAAGAACTGCAATTAAAAATAGAAAAGGAAAGATTAAGAACAAAAGTTAAAAAATTTTTTCCCATAAAATATCATAGCAAATATCTCAACAGTAACAATTCTAATAGTAAAACAATAAAACACAGATCACAGTCCCAAACTCTGTTCTAAGTTGAGGAAGCCAATTGGAAAAAATGTGCTTTTAAATGTCTTTTAAAATTTATATATGATTCTTCTTTTCTCAAGTCTATGGAACTAAATAAAAAAATGCACAATGTCTAGTTGATGTAAGATGTGCCTTAAAAATATGCCTTTGAATATCTTTCCAGACGTCTCCAAACAGACGCAGTACAGGAGGAAACAGTTCCTGCAACCAGGACCAGATTATAGGGTAGACCCAGTAGGCACGTGTCAAGGGCCCAAAATTGTCAGGGGGGCCCGCTGAAGGAGGGAAAACAGAGTGCAGCTGCCCTACTGTTTCCCTTCACCTCATCTTTTTTTTTTTCAAATGAAATGGAACACACTCACACCACCCTGCATCAACAAGCCCTCCCTCCCCTCCGGCATCAACGGCCCCCATCCCCCCTATGGCATCAATGGCACGTAAGATCAGCAACGCAGTGCTCAGCCCAAAGCTTTCCTCTGACATGAAATTCCCAGGCAGAAACAGGAAGCTGCATCAGAGGGGAAGCTTTGGGCTGAGCACCGCGTTGCCGATGCAGCATCGCATGCTTCCCGTTCCTTTAAATGGAGACCTAAAGTTCCTGAAAATGAGATTTGCTGGGACAGCGTAACAATACAAGCAAGTACTATGATAATTTCCAGAGTTCCAAGGATTTCTGTTCAGTTTCGGCATGAGCCACCAGCCCTGACTAATGAGATGTACTGCTTATTTGTAACTGTTTAGTCACTGGCAAAAACCATAATCAAGGATGTGAAACTTACTGCTGGCTTAAAACCAAGACAAGATGCCAATCTGACCCAGAAAACTCATGTTACTTTTAATGGAAGAGAAATTTGTGATGATTCACACCCTGCCTTTTTCACTGATATTCCTACAGAAGATTTGCAACCAGGAGAAAAGATTGAAAAAGCAATATACGATACTGTACAGTTCTTTCGGTTTGTAGCACAAGCCAGCATGCTGAATGCTCTGCACTGCTCTGATGGTCATAGAATTCCTATGATCGTCAGAACAGTGCAGAACATTCAGCCTGCCAGCGCTAAAAACCTCGCCCATGCTTTTGTAAAAAAAAGGGGGGTTAGTTTGTGATTACTTATTCCATACTGGGTGAGGGTGGTTCTGTGTTCTGTGTGTATGGTTTTCTGTTAGCATTGACCAGCCTTGTTTGGCGAAATGCGTCAGGTTCTCCTTTATTGTCTGCCGATCTTCTTTTGTTCCACGTTGAATTCTTTGGTGGACCGCTTGCCTCGTTTTGTTACAAATTAACATACATGGAGTGGAACGTACCAGAGGAGTTACAGAGTTGGTTGTTTATACATACATATGGGTTAAAGTTGGACGACATAAAACGAGGCAGTTGAGAAGAGTTGCAAACTTGGTTATTAATATAGACTTATGTTTTAGATAGTATTACTGCTTTACAATGCATTTGAACACTTTTATATACGTATGGAAAAGGTTCAGAGTTAAAGTCTTGAGCAATAGGTGGGAAGGGAAGGAAGGAAGGGGTGTTTTGTTCAGAGATGTTTGGGGCTTGCATAGAACTAAAACTGTACACTGGCACTAGTAGGCAATCTTTTTTGTTTGTTTTGAATTTTATAATAAAAGAAAAAAGAAATTCAAGTGGAAATAAAGATGTAAATAAGAAAACAGGTAAATAAATGGGGGTGGGGGTGGGCAGGGATAGGGGGCCCAGTGTACTTGTGTGTCTAGGGGCTCTCGAAGAATTAATCCTGCCCTGCCTGCAACTCAAGACTCGTGTCTTGGCTGTGGGAGCTTTATTTTTCCTTAAGTTCCCATGTAAGTGATAGTGACTTATAAGAATAATAGGTATATTTTTGTTGATCCAGCTCATTTGGAAATTTTTCTTCAAGATAAACCTAAATTAGACACATTGCCTGTAACTAATGCAGAGGTTGAGAACGAGTTAAAATAACAACATAAGAACATAAGAATTTGCCTCTGCTGGGTCAGACCAGAGGTCCATCCCGCCCAGCGGTCTACTCCCGCGGCGGCCCTCCAGGCCCATCACCTGTGCAATGGTCCCTGACTATTCCTATAATCTACCTCAACTCCTATCTGTACCCCTCAATCCCCTTATCCTCTAGGAACCCATCCAAACCTTCTTTGAAGCCCTGTAACGTGCTCTGGCCTATCACAGCCTCCGGAAGCGCGTTCCATGTGTCCACCACCCTCTGGGTAAAAAATAACTTCCTAGCGTTTGTTCTAAACCTGCCCCCTTTTAATTTCTCTGAGTGCCCCCTTGTACTTGTGGTTCTCCACAGTGTGAAGAATCTGTCCCTGTCTATCTTTTCTATGCCCTTCAGGATTTTGAAGGTTTCTATCATGTCTCCTCTAAGTCTCCGCTTTTCCAGGGAGAATAGCCCCAGCTTTTTCAACCTGTCAGCATATGAGAAGTTTTCCATACCCTTTACCAGTTTAGTTGCTCTTCTCTGGACTCCCTCAAGTACTGCCATGTCCTTCTTGAGGTACGGCGACCAGTACTGGACACAGTACTCCAGATGCGGGCGCACCATTGCACGATACAGTGGCAAGATGACTTCCTTCGTCCTGGCCGTGATACCCTTCTTAATGATACCCAACATTTGGTTTGCTTTCCTTGATGCCGTCACGCATTGTGCCGATGCCTTCAATGTTGTGTCTACCATCACCCCCAAGTCTCTTTCAAGGTTACTTACCCCTAGTAGTGATCCCCCCCATTTTGTAGCTGAACATCAGGTTCTTTTTCCCTACATGCATGACCTTGCATTTCTCTATGTTAAAGCTCATCTGCCACCGCGTAGTCAGAACAGCAAAGAGAGAATATGAAGAGAAACTTGCAAAGGAGGCACGGAACTTTAAACCTTTCTTTCGATATGTGAAAGGGAAACAGCCGGCGAGAGAGGAAGTGGGACCCCTGGATGAGGGGGATAGGAAAGGAGTGGTAAAGGAGGAAAAGGAAGTGGCGGACAGATTAAACATGTTCTTCTCGTCGGTCTTCACAAAAGAGGACACATCCAATGTTCCGGAACTGGAAAAATTCTTCAAGGGGGACCAAGAGGAAAAATTATCGTGCATGGAGGTAAGCCTCGAAGATGTACTCAAACAGATAGATAGGCTGAAAACTGACAAATCGCCGGGCCCGGATGGAATTCACCCAAGAATACTAAGAGAACTTAGAAACGAAATAGCGGAGTTACTGCAGCAGATTTGTAACCTATCCCTGAAAACAGGGGTAATACCGGAAGACTGGAGGATAGCAAATGTTACGCCTATCTTCAAGAAAGGAACCAGAGGCGACCCGGGGAATTATAGACCGGTCAGCTTGACCTCAGTTCCGGGGAAGATGGCCGAATCATTGATCAAGAACAGTATCAGCGAGCACATAGAAAAAAATAAGCTGACGAGAACAAGCCAGCATGGTTTCTGTACTGGAAGATCCTGCCAAACAAACCTACTGCACTTCTTCGAGGGGATAAGCGGACATTTGGACAAAGGTGACCCCATAGATATAGTATACCTAGACTTCCAGAAAGCCTTCGACAAGGTACCTCATGAGCGCCTTCTAAGGAAACTGTGGAACCACGGGGTGGAAGGGGACATACACAGATGGATCAAAAACTGGCTGGCAAACAGGAAACAGAGGGTAGGAGTAAAGGGACACTATTCTGACTGGAAAGGGGTCACAAGTGGTGTCCCACAAGGGTCAGTGCTGGGACCGCTGCTATTCAATATATTTATTAATGACTTGGAAACAGGGACAAAGTATGAAGTTATAAAATTTGCGGATGACACAAAACTCTCCGGTAAGGTTAGATTTGTAGAGGAATGTAAAAAACTCCAAAGGGACCTGGACAAACTGAGTGAGTGGGCAGATAAATGGCAGATGAGTTTTAATGTGGAGAAATGTAAAGTTATGCACATAGGGAAAGGGAACCTGATGTACAACTACACGATGGGGGGGATGACATTGGGAAAAGGCAACCTAGAAAAGGACTTGGGGGTTTTGGTGGATAAAACAATGAAACCGGCAGCACAATACGCCTCAAAAAAGGCGAACAGAATGTTGGGCATTGTCAAAAAAGGTATCACTACCAGAACCAAGGAAGTTATCATCCCGCTGTACAGGGCAATGGTGCGACCGCATCTGGAGTACTGCGTCCAGTACTGGTCGCCGTACCTAAAGAAAGATATGGCGATACTCGAGAGGGTCCAGAAAAGAGCGACAAAAATGATAAAAGGCATGGAAAACCTCTCGTTTGCTGAGAGGCTGGAGAGGTTGGGGCTCTTTTCCCTGGAAAAGAGGAGACTTAGAGGGGATATGATAGAAACTTATAAGATCATGAAGGGTATAGTGAAGGTAGAGAGAGACAGATGCTTCAGACTGGTGGGGGCAACAAAAACTAGAGGACACTCAAAAAAATTGAAGGGAGATAGGTTCAGAACAAATGCTAGGAAGTTCTTCTTCACCCAGAGGGTGGTGGACACCTGGAATGCGCTTCCAGAGGGGGTAGTTGAGCAGAGTACAGTTTTGGGTTTCAAAAAGGGATTGGACGAGTTCCTAAAGGGTAAGGGAATCCAGGGGTACAATTAGAGGGTTACTATACAAGACAAAATGCTCTTGAGTAATAGATCACTACAGGTCATTGACCTGGGGGGCCGCCGCGGGAGCAGACTGCTGGGCATGATGGACCTATGGTCTGACTCGGCAGAGGCAATGCTTATGTGCTTATGTGCCACCTTTCTGCCAACTCTTCCAGTATCGTTAGGTCCCTTTGCAGGTCCTCGCAGTCTTCCGCGGTCCTAACCCTGCTGCAGAGTTTAGTGTCATCCGCAAATTTTATAACCTCACATTTTGTTCCCGCCTCCAGGTCATTAATAAATATATTGAACAGTAGCGGTCCAAGCACCGACCCCTGCGGGACTCCGCTCGTGACCCATAGCCAGTCTGAGTAGTGGCCCTTTACTCCAACCCTCTGTTTCCTGCCTGCCAGCCAGTTTTTGATCCATTGGTGGACATCCCCTTGCACCCCGTGGTTCCACAGCTTCTTAAGCAGCCGTTCATGGGGTACCTTGTCGAAGGCTTTTTGGAAGTCAAGGTAAATGATGTCTATGGATTCCCCTTTATCCATCTGACTGTTTATTCCCTCAAAGAAGTACAGTAAGTTTGTGAGGCACGACCTTCCCTTGCAGAAGCCGTGCTGGTTCGCCTTCAGTTGTCCATTGTTTTCTATGTGTTCACAGATGCTGTCCTTAATCAGTGCTTCCATCATCTTTCCCAGAACCGAGGTCAAGCTCACCGGCCTGTAGTTTCCTGGGTCACCCCTTGAACCCTTTTTAAAGATGGGCGTGACATTTGCTATTTTCCAGTCCTCCGGTATCTCCCCAGTTTTTAAGGATAGGTTACATATTTGGCGAAGTGATTCCGCTATTTCGTTCCTTAGCTCTTTGAGTACCCTTGGGTGGATGCCATCCGGACCTGGTGATTTGTCGCTCTTTAGTCTGTCTATCTGTCGGAGGACATCCTCTTGTCTTACCTCTAGTTGGACCAGCTTTTCATCCTGATCCCCATTTATGATCTCCTCGGGTTCTGGAATATTTGATGTGTCCTCTCTCGTGAAGACCGACGAGAAGAACTTATTTAACCTGTCAGCTATCTCTTTTTCCTCCTTTACCACTCCCTTCTTGTCTCCATCATCCAATGGCCCTACTTCTTCCCTGGCCGGTTGCTTCCCCTTTATGTATCTGAAGAACGATTTGAAGTTTGTTGCTTCCCCTGCCAGTCTCTCCTCATATTCTCTTTTTGCTTTCCTAACCACTTGGTGACATTCTTTTTGGTGTCTTTTGTGTTCCATTTGGTTGTCCTTTGTTTGGTCCTTTTTCCATTTCCTGAAAGATGCTTTTTTATCACTTATCGCTTTTTTCACTGCATTTGTTATCCACACTGGGTTTTTTGTTCGATTCTTTTTGCACCCTTTCCTGAACCTGGGGACGTACAGGTTCTGTGCCTTTTGCACCGTTCCTTTGAGTAGGGACCAGGCTTTTTCTATGGTCTCCATCTTCCCTGAGTTGTCGCTGAGTTTCTTTCCCACCATTTTCCTCATGGCTTCGTAATTCCCTTTTCTGAAATTGAGTGCTGTTGTTGTGGTTCTTATTACCTTTGATGACCCACTGTCTAGCTTGCATTGGATCATGTTGTGATCGCTGTTTCCTAGTGGCGCTAGTACCGCCACCTCCTTTGCGGGTCCCCCTAGCCCATTGAGGATTAGGTCAAGAGTGGCATCTCCCCGCGTTGGTTCCGTGATCAGCTGTTCCATGAAACAGTCCCTCATAGCCTCCAGGAATTTGGTCTCCCTCGTGCAGTTTGAGTATCCAATACTCCTGTCTATCCCAGCGTAGTTGAAGTCCCCCATCACCACCACACTTCCGCTTTTGCAAACCTGCCTCAATTCAGCCTCCAGGTCCTGGTCGATTGTTTCCGGTTGTCCAGGTGGACGATAGTACAGTCTCAATTTGATGTCTGCTCCAGTTCCCCCTTGTAGCTTAACCCATAGTGATTCCAAGCCGTCCGCCCTTACTGTTGTTTCCATCCTGGTTGAGGGAATGGAGTCCTTTATATATATCGCTATTCCTCCACCCTTCTTGTGGGTCCTGTCTCTCCTATAGAGTTTGTACCCTGGTATGACCACATCCCAATTGTTGTCATCAGTCCACCATGTTTCTGTGACTCCAATTATGTCCAGGTCCTTTTTGCTGGCTATGACTTCCAGCTCTCCCATTTTGGCTCTTAGGCTCCTAGCATTAGTGTATAGGCAATTTAGGTCCCGGTTGTTTGCCTTCCCCGCTGGTTCTCGTGGTTTGGCGCTCCTGCCGACCCCTTCAAGGGTTGCCAGCCCCCGAGCCTTGTTACATTCATCCTCATCCTGCGATGTGTCTGTGTTGTCCTCAGCCTGCTTCCCCATGTTTGGATGCCCCTCTGGCTCCTGTTGTTCTATCTTAATCCTGCTTGCTAGGTTCATTTGTGCTTTGGGCCCCTGCATTGCGTCCTTGGGTCCTTTTTCCAAAAGTTCCCACTCAGTCCTGAGCCCTCTTTTACAATTCCCTGGTTCAGTATCCTTGTTTGATACTTTGGTCCGATGTGTCGAGGTCAGATCGACTATCGGCTTTCCCCTTCTCCTCAGTTTAAAACCAAGTCTATGCCGCTCTGGACGTTGCGTGCCAGCATCCTCATCCCAGCCGTGCTCAGGTGCAGTCCGTCCCTCCTGTAGAGCTTGTTCTTCCCCAAAAAAGTTGTCCAGTTCCGTACAAAGTGGAAACCCTCCTCTTCGCACCATCTCCTCAGCCAGCCATTTATCTCTTGCAGCTCAGTCTGCCTCCTTGCATCCGCCCTCGGTACTGGCAGGATCTCTGAGAAGGCTATCTTCCTTGTCCTCAGCTTCAGTTTCCTCCCCAGGATCTGGAACTGCTCAGTTAGTGTAGTCCTGTTGTAGTTCCTCCTGCTGACGTCGTTGGTTCCAACGTGGATTATTACTGCTGTCTCCTCCGTCTCAGCTCCTTCCAGGATTCTCTCAATTCTGTCGATGACGTCCTTCGTTCTTGCCCCGGAAGGCATGTCACTAGTCGGTCCTCTCTCCCTCCTGCTATGTGACTGTCCACTTCTCTCAGAATAGAGTCTCCCACTACGATTGCAGATTTCCCCTTCCTCAGTTGTCTCTCTGGTCTCAGGTCTGTATCAGTGGCGCAGTCTGCTAATCCTTCCTCCGGATTCTGTTGGGTCTCCACCTTCTCTGCCTGTCCCGATCCTCCGCAAAGTCCTACTCCCATGGCTTCTGGTGGATTGTGTCCTCCAACTGTTAGTTCGCTTCTGATTTGCTGGTGGTCCTGTGCCTCCACCATCCTGCAGGCCTCCTCGATGAATTTCTCGAGCTCTCTAACTTGCTCCGTGATGTGGCTCTCTCTGGTGGTATCCTCAGTTGTCCAGCATGGTTCCTCTATGGTGCGGAGTCCCTCCAGCTCCTGGACCCTGACCTGCAGTCTTCCGACCTCCTTCCTCAGGCTATCCAGTTCCTGACATCGACCGCATATGTATGCCTGCCTCCCGGAGGGGAGGTAGTCATACATATAACACTCGGTGCAGTACACTGGGTAGCTCCGCTGGGTTCCTGCAGCCTCCATTTCTTTTTCTTACGGTCCCTCGGTGAGGAGGAGTGGTGCCCGGCGTACAGCTAGATTTTGGGGCTCTCAGTTAGCTTCCTGGCTCCTTCCCCAGGCTCCTTCGCCAAGGCGCTCTATTCTAGGTGAATCTGCTGGGTGCCCTGGTCTCCTGGCTCCTTCTCAAGGCTCCTTCGCAAAGGCGCTCTCGCTAAGGCGAGCGCCTTTGCCGCTCACCTTCACCGCGCACCGAATGGCGGCGTGCCGTTGGCACTCCCCCTGTTAAGGGGGAGTCCGGTCGCGCTGCTGGTGACGCATCGGGGGTGGGCGGAGTTCTCTCTCGCCTACCCCATGCTGCCTGCCTGCTTCTGCCTTTCTCCTCCGCTTCGCTTGTCCCCTTTCTCTGCTCCCTCTGCTTCTGCCTTCTTCTCTCCGCTCTCCTGCTCTCCTCCGGTGCCCTCTGCCTCCCGCACTGGAATTGTTATTTTTGCCTGACTTCAGAGGATTATGGTATATTTGTCTTTCTTTCTTTTAGTGATGTGACTCCTACAGGACAATCAGCCCCTATAATGTGGGCTTGATAAAGATTTTCGTTTAGTTTAATCTATTTTACTTTGAACTTTGTTTATTGCCTGAAGTTGTTATATGTTGTAACAAACCAATAAATTTATAAATAAAAAAAAAAAAAAAGAAATCTCTACCACAGCTTTATGAAAGCCAGTAGTAATTGAGGGTGGGGGTGGGGGCTAGAAAGAATGAAAACTGTGCAGGCAGGTACATAAACGTATTTGTTCATATAGATTTTGCACTTGCTATCAAAGGGAAAGTATGCACATAATTTTTCTTTGAAAATTTCTCTAGAAAAAAGTATCAACAGATTTTCACCTGCTATTTCTGCAGCATGTTTTTAGGTCAAAAGAATGTGAGCTATTTTAAAAATATAAAATCACATGCATTGTTGTTTTTCCTAGTCAACTCCATCCTGGGAATGACTTTGTGAAAATGCAGCTAAAAGTATGTGCGTTACAGAGCAATGCACATATTTTTACAGCATCCAGAGCGGACAATTTTCAGAGAATCTCTTTACACAAGTAATGGTTTATGAAAAATTATACAAAATTATGGTGAAGAATGCAATTATGACAACTGGAATAGTTAAAGATGCTTGGGACCTTCCACCTCTTGATAAAATGCCATTATGTGCAAAACATTCCCTCCCCTTTTACAAAACCACAAAAATGTTTTTTAGTGCAGTCCGGCACACTGAATACTCTGCGCTGCTCCCAACACTCATAGAGTTCCTATGAGCATTGGGAGCAGCGCAGAGCATTCAGTACACTGGCCTGTGCTAAAAAATGCTTCCACGAATTTGTAAAAGGAGGGGATTGTCAGGAAGGTTCCTTCCATTCTTCCTGTTGACTACTTTTTGGGGCTAAATAAAGTTTTTATTTTTAACTTATTAGTATTACAGTATAATATGGACTGTTTTCTTTGCAGTTTTAGAAAGATATACCTGAAAGAGGATCTCATCAGCTTGAATAAAAAAGAGTGTGAGATCTCAAAAGATTAATAAATCAATCACTTCCAAATACAGTAGTTTCTGCTTGGATCAGGTATTTGTCCAGAGCTTGTTACAGTTAGAAAATTCTCCCTAGTATATAATTAAAATCAGCCTTGTTGCATTTTAAGACCATTATCAATTCTTGTTTTCTAAATAGAGCAAAGAAATATGTTAAGCTCAATCAGCATATGAAATGTGAATGCAAAAATCTGAACTGAGCTATCTAGATATCTGATTGAACAATTTTCTGTGTTCTAACAATTGTTTGTTTTTTTGATAGATACCAAGTTAACAAGAAGCCATTCCTCACAAGCCACTTTGTCTACATCCTGAAGAACCTTCCAAAATCCTACAACGAAATGACTAAGCCCAATTATCGTTATGTTATCAACACCTATGGGACCCACTATATTACTGAGCTCTTTTTGGGGGGGAAGATGCGGGATATTACGGCCATTAAATCTTGTGAATCCTCTTTGGATGGAATCACGCTGGATGAGGTGAAGGATTGCCTAAGTGTAGATGCCTCAGCCACAGTAAAAGCAAAGCACAAGATCACAGGAGAATTCAGCACCTGTGAGGAGTTGAAGAAAAAGAAGAACTTCAAGGGTAGTTTCTATGAGAAGTACAATGAACGACAGTCAGAACTAGAGGGAGGTGAAGCAACAGCAGACCTTCTGTTTGCCAAGGAGCAGGACCCAGAAAAATTTGGGAAGTGGATTGCAAGCTTGAAGACTATCCCAGGGATCATCTCTTTCTCCCTGAAGCCCATACATACATTAGTGAGGTTCCAAGGCCCACAGAAGGAGAACCTAAGAAGAGCCATTAGTGAATACATAATGGAGAGTGCTGTCCAGAAGAACTGCTCCAGTAGCTGCCCTTCTGGGGCACAAAAGAGCAAAAGGGACTCCTGCTCTTGCTTCTGCTCAGTAGCCACGGGTATAAACAGCATGTGTTGTTCCACTGGCCGAGGTTTCGCCAAGATCACAGTCAACATTCATCGAGCTACAGGACTCTGGGGTGATTATGTATCAAAAACAGATGCTTATGTCAAAGTGATCATTGATAACAAGGAGGTGAGGACCACCACAGTGTGGAACAATGACAATCCAATATGGAGTGTCCACTTTGATTTTGGAACAGTACAACTAAACCAAGGAAGCTCCATGAATCTCCAGGTCTGGGATGAGGACAACCACTATGATGATGATCTGTTAGGGGCCTGTGATCAACCACTCTCTGCAGGATTTCACAAGAAGACTTGCTACCTAACCCATGGGAACCTTGAGTTCTTGTTTAATGTGGTCTGTGGCCCCCATTTGGGAGGACCCCAGTGTATGGAGTATATTCCCTCACCAGAAAAACTTTAGAAAAACTAGACTGAGAGTAAACATTCAGCTGGCAGTGATCAGAAATGTTTTGCCTGCCACCAGAATGCCAGGCCACATTTGAGCACCAGCGTTGAGTATCTCTTATCTGGTCTAGAGCTATATTCTGTACTTAACCACCTAAACAAAACCAGAAAAAGATAGAACTGTATTTTAAGTAGTTTGATTTGTCTTATTAACATAAGATGGTTAAGTGCTGAATATTGGTACTTAACCACATATGTGCCAATTTCACCCCTGGATCACCCTCACAATAGCCAGTTTAGTTTAGTGGTTAGTACTGATATTTAGTGCCACTGACCAGTAAGTATCACTGAATATTAGTAGATAACTCTGGACAAGTGATTTATCCAGCCAAGAGCACCTCTTGCCCAGTTAAATAGCTTTGAATATTGAGCCTAGAATGTTTTCTTTTTCAGAAATGATTTGCTTTGACATTGTTTAATGAGCTATAGCCTATAGCCACTTTGGCAACATGTCATGTGTACTATATATCACATAGTCCAGAATCCTCACTATCCACAGAACGTATCAATTCCAATGACATCACTGCCAGTAAGAATCATTTACAAAAGAAAAGAACAGCAGAGCAGATGAAAAGCCAGTAGCTATCAATGGTGGTACCAGAAATAAATTTTGGAACTGATTCTATATAGGATACCTACATTAGGCATCGCTAGGCACCCTAACTGTGGCTGCCTAGCAAAGCCTAAGTTTGGGATCAACGCCATTTTTTTTTTTTTTTTATTGACTTAATCGGCATGGTAATTGATCATGCTGGTTTTCAGCCAATCAACCCCCCCCCCCCCCAGTTATCTCTAAAGTGCTCAGTGCTTCATGATTTATCTTTTCATAATAAAGGAGAGCCCGAGAGTCTCGTCTCGATGGGCGGCTGTAACGCGGGGATGGAGGGCCCGCACAGCCTCCCATGGAGACGAGCGCTCCGCGCGAAGGGGGGAGGTGTAGGCGAGCAGGAGGCAGCTTAGCGATAGGCGGGTTTGAAGTTCCCGCCGCGGGGCTGCCTCCTGATAGGAGAGAGGAGTCGGGGCGGAGTTTATAAAGCCGGGACCTCGAAAGACCCGGTGTCTTCCTGGGTCCTCCGAGGCGGCTTTTCCTGGGTGAGCGACAGCGAGATCATGGCGGGGTCAGACGGCGTGGCGGAGATCTCCCTACTCACCGGCGACTCCCTCAACAAAGACGAGCAGGTGGGAGTCGGGCGCAGTGGGGAGAGGGAGAGACCGACACGCCGTTCTAAAACGGCTGCTCTCTAGGCCCTCATGGTGATGGGGGCGGGCCTGGGTGATGCGGGAGGCAGGGCTTTGCGATCCGGTGCGGGGCCTACAGTGCCCATTACTGTGCGGAGGAGGGGGAGAACAGCCGCACGGTGACCGCGTGGCACTGCAACCCGCGGTTCGGGGAGATCTGCAGGGAGGCCTTCCAGTCTGCCAGTTTTGGCCGGCAGACTGTACAGGAAGCACAGCCCTTCTGTGTCTGCCCCGGGGCCTTATGTAGAAGGAGAGAGGGAAGTGGCTAGTGTTGAGGGAGGCAGTGGGGCTGTTGGGGTGGGAGCAGCCAGTGACAGGCTCATAGGTCCACCCAGTGCAGGGCCCTCCTGGGGTTTGAATCCCTGGGGGTCTGTGTGGGGGATACCCCCTTGGATGTCAGGCGGCCCCCCAGCAGGCTCATCATTTCCATGGGGTTCGGTGCCGGGAGTGGGTTGGCACCCTGGGCAGGGCCAGGGGTGGGCTGATGGAGCCAGGGGTCATGAGGGCCTTGGGGTCCACGGGAGCGGAGGAGTGTCGGTTGCTGCTCCTCTGTCTGGTTTTTCTCTACAGGTCCCGATCGCTGGAGTTGATGTTCCTTCTTCGCAGAGGCTGGAGCGTGCGAGAGCAGTGCATGGAGAGTCTCCTGGAGTGATGGCGCAGCATGGATCTAGTGAGGCTGTTGCTGGTGATGCTCGGGAGCCACCAGCTGAACGTGCGGTTGCTACAGACGGTGCCGTGGATCCTCTGGCTGGAGTGCTGGACCAATCGCTTCAGGGTAATACGGCGCCTGTTGCTGTTGCTGGGGGTAATAGGGTTAAGTCAAAACGTAAGAGTCGGGGTAGGCGCGGGCGTGTATCCTCGTCGTCGTTGTCTTCTTCGTCATCGTCTTCTTCTACTACTAGTTCTTCTGCATCCTCACATGCACGCCCGGTGGGAGCGGGGACGGGAGGCGGAGATGCGGGGCCGTCCGGGTCTCAGGCGAGAGGTGCTCCGGCGTTAGTGGCGTTGTCAGAGCTCTGGGAGAGGGTTCCAAAATGGTTGCATCACAGGATTAGGAAGCGCACTAGCGTAGATATCTTCCGCTTGATGGAAGGCAGGTCTCGCCGTAAGAGTAAAAAGAAAGATAGGAAGGAGGGCGGGTTGTCCAAAGTGGTGCCGGTGTCGCGGAACATTGTTAATTGGATTAGATCCTTCTTGCGTTTGGCAAGTGTTTGGGGAAGGGCGCGGCCGCAGGATTACAGTCTTTTACTGTCATATGCCGACTCGGTGTTGGATGCCTACCAACGTTTCGGAGGCTGGTCGTGGCTCAATTATGACGAGGCCTTCCGTGACAAAATGGAGGAGAACGGGTTCATGTCCTGGGGCATGCAGGATGTTAACTTGTGGTTAACCCACATGGCGTGCCGGTCCAGTCCCGCGGTTCAGGGTCCCGGTAGGTCCACCGTGGGAGGGGGTAGTGGACGGTCCTTTCGACCCACAGTGGGGGGTTTTCAGGAGGGGGTACGGGAGTGTGTTGGCGCTTCAACCAGGCTACTTGCGCCTTCACCGATTGTAGATTCCGGCATGCCTGTTCAGTCTGTGGTCAAGCGCATTCCGCCCTCAAATGCCCCCAAAAAGGGGGTGGAGCTCCATCTGGACCCAGTAAAGCGTAGGGTGGTGGGTACATTGCCCACGCCAGTGCAGGTGGCGGCCCTTCGCCCTTGGTTACAGCGCTATGGGGATCGCGCGGCTGCTGAACAGCTTGAACGGGGGTTTACGGAGGGTTTCCCTATTCCTTTTCTGGGCGAATTGCGGGAATGTCGGGTGCACAATGCGTCTTCTGTGTGTCACTTAAAGGAGGTGGTGCAGGCAAAATTGGATGGGGAACTCGCATTGGGAAGGATTGCAGGGCCGTTTCGGGTTCGTCCCTTTCCTTCTATGATTATCTCACCCTTAGCCATGATTCCCAAGAAGGAGCCAGGGAAGTTTCAGCTAATTCACAACTTGTCTCGCCCGGTCGGAGCAGCGGTTAATGAGGGCATCCCGGCGGATCTTTGCTTAGTACGGTATGTTCTTTTGATAGTGCAGTGAGACTGGTGTTGCGTGCCGGTAGGGGGGCATTGCTGGCGAAGGTGGACATAGAGGCGGCTTTTCACCTATTGCCGGTCCATCCTGATTCGTACCCTTTGTTGGGCTTCCGCTTTGAGGGGTTTTACTATTTTGATCGGTGCTTGCCTATGGGTTGCTCCATTTCGTGTGCCTACTTTGAGCGTTTCAGTTCGTTTCTCCACTGGGTTACGGTTTCGCGGTCCCGCTTGGACTCAGTGGTACATTATTTAGACGATTTCCTTTTCGTGGATTCTCCGGCATCCAATGATTGTGCTCATTTGAAGCGTGTTTTTGAGCACATGGCAGCGGAGTTCGTTGTTCCCTTGGCGGTGGACAAATCAGAGGGGCCGGTGCATTGAAATTGATACGGAGGAAATGGTTACTCGGCTTCCTGTGGGTAAAATCGGTCAGATGCTAGCTTTGATTCAACAAGTTCTCCGATCGCGGTCGGTGACCCTGAAGACTATGCAGTCTCTGTTGGGGTCCCTCAATTTTGCTTGCCGGGTGCTTCCCATGGGTAGAGCTTTTATGCGACGATTGGCGGTTGCTACTTCGGGTGTTCGTGATAAAAGGCATTTTATCAGGCTGTCTGCTGGCGTGCATGCTGATTTGGGTATGTGGGATACCTTTTTGCGTGGGTTCAACAGCACTCTTCGAATTCAGGCCCTTGAAGTGGTTAATTTCGATTTCGAGCTGTTTTCTGACACTGCCGGAGGTCTTGGATTTGGACTGTATTGTCAGGGCGAGTGGTGTGCGGCGCGTTGGCCGGAAATTTGGAGTGCTCAGGGTGTTACACATAACATTACGCTGTTGGAACTGTTTCCTTTGGTGGTTGCGTGCGAACTTTGGCCAGCGCGGTTACGAGATAGGCGAATAGTTTTTTGGTGTGATAATCTGGGTGTGGTGGAGGTGGTGAACAAGCTGAGTGCGCGTTGTTTAGAGGTCAATGCGTTGGTTCGTGAATTGGTGTTGCATTGCCTGCAATTAAATCTCTATATTCGCGCGCGTCATGTCCCAGGGACACAGAATTTGATAGCTGATGCATTGTCTCGCTTTCGT
The DNA here is from genome assembly GCF_902459505.1 of Geotrypetes seraphini. Lineage (NCBI taxonomy): Eukaryota > Metazoa > Chordata > Amphibia > Gymnophiona > Dermophiidae > Geotrypetes > Geotrypetes seraphini. The sequence continues at coordinate 102,016,361 of NC_047088.1, read as the reverse complement.
TTTTCACAGTTTCGGCTCCTTGCTCCGGAAGCTCGACTAGAAGGTACACCGATGCCCGAATGTTTATGGGACCTGGTCAAGATGAAATCTGGGAGATGCTCCGCATGTCAGTAGCTGCGTCGACATGGACTCATTACTGTGCCGGCTTCCGCTTGGTGGCCGCTTTTCTGGAGTCGGGTTCCGTTTCGGAGACGTTGTTGGTATAATATGTGTTACACGCTTTCTGATCCGGTGATTCCCGGGGTTCTGTTTCAGGGCGCCTTGCGGGCTTTGCCTTTTTCTGCAGAGCCTTCGGTTGGGCCTGCCCTACATCGGGGTTCTTAGTGAGTCGCAGGCTGGCCGCCATGGGGCGCTTGGTGCCGCGTCCTCCGGATAGCCGTTTGCCCATCATGCATGACTTGTTGGTCCGTCTCCTGGCAGTGCTGCTGGCGATAACTCGCTCCCCCTTTGAAGGGCGGCTTTTTCAGGCAGCTTTCTCTGTGGCGTTTTTCGGAGCGCTACGGGTAGGAGAGTTGCTGGGGAGTCCGTCTGCCAGGGGCACGGGGCAGGGGTTGCTGCGTAGGCATGTTTGTTTTTCGGGTCCAACCTTGCGGGTCTTTCTGGCGCGCTCCAAAACGGATCAAACTGGTAGAGGCCATTCTTTGGTCCTACATCCTATCCCTGGCAGTTTGTCCTGTCCGGTTACTTTGATGCGTAACTTCCTTCAGGTGCAGGTGCAGGGGGGAGCTCCCTTAATCCTACATGAGGATGGCTCTTCGCTCACACGCTACCAGTTTTTGGCAGTTCTCCGATTGGCTCTTGGTTGCTGTGGGGAACTGCCTACTCGTTATGGGACTCACTCCTTCCGTATTGGGGCTTTGACCAGTGCCCATGCTGCGGGATTGTCTGCTGAGGGTATACGACGCTTAGGGCGTTGGTCTTCTGGGGCTTATAGGGGATATATAAGGCCAAGGGGTCTTAGGTGGCCGGCTAGGGACTGAGTTCCTTGGGGTATGGGGTGGAGCAATTTTGGGGTTAGTACACGGGCAGGGGCACCTTCTTTCACTAACAGCTACCTGGTATTGTCGGGACTGGGTTCAGTGTGTTCTTTGTTTTGCAGCCTCTGTATCCCGGGCCTGTTCTGTGTGGATCGTGGGCCACTCATTTATACATCGGGCTGGGGAGCGGGCACTTATCCGCCCAGGTGGCCTGCATTTGGGCTTGGAGAACTTGGGAGTACGTGTTTCCTGGTGGGGGCAGCGGGGGATGCGCTGGCATCAGCTCCTTCCCCTGATGGCTCGCCAGCGTCCTAATCTCCGTCGGCCGGATCTCCTGTTGGTTCATCTGGGCGGCAATGAAGTGGATAACATGACGATCAAGCAGCTCATTGACCGTATTAAAGATGACCTTCGCTGTGTGCTGGACTGGTTTCCCCATTTGCGGCTGGTATAGTCGGATATCATACCACGCCCGCGCAGATTGGGGTCGTGCAGATGGACTCTAGGGTTGATTAAAATTAATAGACAGGTGGCTAAATGGGTAGTTGGTATGGGTGGGTTGCAGATCCAACATTCTTGGGTAGATGTAACTTGTAAGGGTTTGTATGCACGGGATCAGGTTCATTTGTTGGCGGTGGGGTGGGACTTGCTGCTGGATGATTTTGCTACCTGTTGCGAGTCTCACCTAGCTGCCGCGGGTGTGTAGTCGCAGCTCCAGTTTTTGGGTGGAGGCCTGTTTTTGCAGGCCTTGTGGCGGTTATCCCGAGCTACGGTATGGTACAGCTCATCAGGAGATGAGCAGGGGGGGCCGGCAGGGAACCGTGCCCAGGTTCTGGTACTCTGGTTAAAGGGGCATGTTGGGACATGCCACGCCCCAGTCCCTTGCTGGCATGGCAGGATCGGGGGCCGAATATTATTGGTATTGGTTTAAGGTGTAGCTCGGGAAACTGTTTTTGTTATGTAAGTGTTAAATTAATGGTTTGTTAATAAACAGAGCTGCAGCTATTTATCCATATATGTGAGTGGTGTGGTTATTGGAGGGGAGTTTAGGTGTGGGTGGGGCGGGGGGGAGAGAGCGGGCCAATACATATCCCGCTGTTAAGGAGAGCTCGAGAGTCTCGTCTCGATGGGCGGCTGTAACACGGGGATGGAGGGCCCGCGCAGCCTCCCATGGAGACTTGCGCTCCGCGCGAGGGGGGCAAGATGTAGGCGAGCAGGAGGCAGCTTAGCGATAGGCGGGTTTGAAGTTCCCGCCGCGGGGCTGCCTCCTGATAGGAGAGAGGAGTCGGGGTGGAGTTTATAAAGCCGGGACCTCGGAGGACCCGGTGTCTTCCTGGGTCCTCCGAGGCGGCTTTTCCTGCCCACCCTCCCACCCTCTATTTGTCTGGTTTGGTAGGCAGCAGAGTTTAGGTAGGCGGTTATCCAGAGCTACGGTATGGTACAGCTCATCAGGAGATGAGCGGGGGGGCCGGCAGGGAGCTGTGCCCAGGGTCTGGTTAAAGGGGCATGTTGGGACATGCCACCCCCCAGACCCTTGCTGGCATGGCAGGATCGGGGGCTGAATATTATTGGTATTGGTTTAAGGTGTAGCTTGGGAAACTGTTTTTGTTATGTAAGTGTTAAATTAATGGTTTGTTAATAAACAGAGCTACGGCTATTTATCCATATACGTGAGTGGTGTGGTTATTGGAGGGGAGTTTAGGTGTGGGTGGGGCGGGAGGAGAGAGAGAGGGCCAATACATATCCCGCTGTTAATAAATACGTTTCTGAAAAATTCATGTCCAATTTCATTTTAACTATGGAGTTTAGACATAAAGAAGAACTTCATTAAGATAAGTCCATGGTTAAAATGAAATTGGACAAGAAATTTTCAGAAACGTATTTATTTATTATGAAAAGATAAATCATGAAGCACTGAGCACTTTAGAGATAACTAACTGAGCACTTTAAAGTGAATGGAGTAATAACAATAGTTAGTATATGAAAGAGAAAAAATATTATAAAATTTATATTGAGCCAGTGACGATATTACCACGTAAAGCTCACCACTATGAAAGCTTATTGATGTGGTGGAGTGGTGGGGCCAATCCTCAGAATAAGAAGCAAGATAAAAGACTAGCTATTATAGTTGAACTGACTCCTACAAGGTCCATGCATGATCCCTGTAATACTCAAGTTGTGCGGTCGATGCCTGAGGGAGTTACCGTATTTTCATGCAGATAACGCGCACCCGTGTAAAACGCGCACACGGGTATAGCGCGCAGAAACCACGATTTTATGTACAAAAACTTTTGTATACCGCGCTCACGGGTATACCGCGCATGCAGCCCGACTGTCCTTTCGCCCGCCCCGACTCTCCTCTGGCCACCCTGACTCTCCTTTCGCCCTCCCCGACTCTCCGTGCGCTGTCCCGACTCTCCGTTCACCCGCCCTGACTTTCTATGCACTGCCCCGACTCTCCGTGCGCTGTCCCGACTCTCCGATACATCCCCCCCCCGGCAGGACCACTCGCACCCCCACCCCGAAGGACCGCCAACTCCCCGACAATATCGGGCCAAAAGGGAGCCCAAACCCTCCTGGCCACGGCGACCCCCTACCCCCACCCCGCACTACATTATGGGCAGGAGGGATCCCAGGCCCTCCTGCCCTCGACGCAAACCCCCCTCCCTCCAACGACCGCCCCCCCAAGAACCTCCGACCGCCCCCCCAGCCGACCCGCGACCCCCCTGGCCAACCCCCACGACACCCCCACCCCCCTTCCCCGTACCTTTGGTAGTTGGCCGGACAGACGGGAGCCAAACCCGCCTGTCCGGCAGGCAGCCAACGACGGAATGAGGCCGGATTGGCCCATCCGTCCCAAAGCTCCGCCTACTGGTGGGGCCTAAGGCGCGTGGGCCAATCAGAATAGGCCCTGGAGCCTTAGGTCCCACCTGGGGGCGCGGCCTGAGGCACATGGTCGGGTTGGGCCCATGTGCCTCAGGCCGCGCCCCCAGGTGGGACCTAAGGCTCCAGGGCCTATTCTGATTGGCCCACGCGCCTTAGGCCCCACCAGTAGGCGGAGCTTTGGGACGGATGGGCCAATCCGGCCTCATTCCGTCGTTGGCTGCCTGCCGGACAGGCGGGTTTGGCTCCCGTCTGTCCGGCCAACTACCAAAGGTACGGGGAAGGGGGGTGGGGGTGTCGTGGGGGTCGGCCAGGGGGGTCACGGGTCGGCTGGGGGGGGCGGTCGGAGGTTCTTAGGGGGGGCGGTCGTTGGGGGGAGGGGGGTTTGCGTCGAGGGCAGGAGGGCCTGGGATCCCTCCTGCCCGTAATGTAGTGCGGGGTGGGGGTAGGGGGTCGCCGTGGCCAGGAGGGTTTGGGCTCCCTCCTGGCCTGATATTGTCGGGGAGTTGGGGAGTCGGCCGGGCAAGAGGGCATGGGCTCCCTCTTGCTCCGATCGTGGATGCGGGTGCGGGTGGGAGCGCGTGCGAGCGGTCGTTCGGGGTGGGGGTGCGAGCGGTCCTGCTGGGGGGGGTGAATCGGGCGTCGGGCGGGGTGGGAACTATGTAAAAAAAAATTTGTATACCGCGCTCACGCATATAACGCGCGAGGGGTATGCACGGTAGGTAAAAACGCGTATAACGCGCGCGTTATATGCGTGAAAATACGGTACTCCTTTTGTGACTTCAATTGTGAATAAATCTTTTGTTGATGGCCTCTTTCCTGAGGTATGTAAAGAAGCGACGGTGACACCGATATTAAAGAAGAGTGGGTTAGACACTGAGCAAATGACTAGTTATAGTTATAGAGCATTGCGTTCTGAGGGGGGCATGAAACTGGTAGCATTGACAGTTGACAATGTAAGATATGTGGCAACTCAACTTCATATGTTTTCTATTGCTGGAATGTCATATTGGAATAAGCTTACTGGCCAACTAAGATTATGTGCAAACCATTATAGCTTTAAGAAGATGTTCAAAACCAAGCTGTTTGTAGACTCATACTTTTGATTTGTCTTTCTTGAAAAAGTTTGGGTATTTTGGTAACATGTAACCTTATATGTTATTGAAAAATCTGTAGGCTTTATTTCTTATGTGTTTTGATATTGTTTTTAAGAGTGATATGTATTGTTATTTGTTTTTGCTTTATGTATGTTTATATGGAAACCGCTGAGACTCCAGGCGGTATACAAAGTTTAAAAAAAAAAAAATAAATAAATAATGTTTCATCTGTAAGGCCTGCCTCAGGAATGTAAATATATGAAAACATAAGGAAAAAACAACATCAATAAATAATAATAAACTATAGATAGATATGTGTGTGTGAAATAAAGGAGATGATAATGAATCAAGCAATAAATAAATAAATAAATAATAAAAACTATATACAAAATTGTTAATACATAAAAACAGTTATAACAAATAAACCCCCCTTTTTTCAAAGCCATGGTAGCAGCTGCCACGTGGCAAACACTATGGATGTTGGAGTGATTACCACAGCAGGAACCAGTACTACAGCTTTATATAAGGATCCCAAAATTAATTGTATTCATCTAAACTATTAATATTAACAGATGCAGCTAAAACATTGACAATGTATAGAGACATGAAATTAAATATCATCATAAAATTCAATTACCGGTAATTAAAAAAAAAAGCAAAAAGCAAAATGTTGACCATTAGGGAATACTAAAATAATTGAAAATAACTTTACATGTGGAGGGGCATTTTCAATATGACATCTAAATCTGATTTTGGACTTTTTGGGAAAACGACCAAAACTCCAGTAGAGAAAATGTCTTCCCCCCACCCTGAAAATAGCCATTTCCTAGAAGTGTTTGTCCTCAGTTCATCAATCTTTTTTGAACCATTCTCAAAAATAAAAATATCCAAATGAAAAATGCACAAAAACCAACCATTGGGATGTAAGAGGGGCCAGTATTCTTAGGAGACTGGCCACACAGACACTCAGCAGAGCAGTGAGGCACCCTAGAGGGCACTGCAGTGAACTTCACATAAAAGGTCCCAGGTACACAATCTCACAATAACCCCCTTACATTGTATGGTGAGCCCTCTAAAACTTACCCACAACCTACTGTACCCAAAGTCACATGCCCTTTTTACGTTTCTGTCAGTTGGCTGTAAAAGTAAGAAATATCATGAGCACACTCTCATATCAAGCAGCATACTAAGATAAAGATTTCCAACCATTGCTACTTAGATCTAGCTCTTATGAACATTTTAGAAAATTGCTGAAAATTTTTTTAAAAAAATTTCTGACTAATTAGATCTTTCTGTATTCTTCATAGCATAATCGTATTTTTCATAGCACAATCTTTTGTTAACCGCATTGAACTTTTGGCTATGCGGTCTAGAAATTTGTTGTTATGTTATGTATACCTCCCCGATAGCCCTTATGCCAGAGGTGTCATCTATACCAGTGTTCTTCAACCTTTTTACACCTATGGACCGGCAGAAAAAAAAATTATTTTGTGGACCAGCAAACTACTAGGACTGAAATTTAAAAACCCCGTTTCTGCCCCGTCTCCGCGAGCGAGCTCCTCGCAAACCATCTGATCCCATCCCCACAAGCCTCAGTTATGATTTAATATTGAATGTATTTTATTAAAGTACAAAAAGAAACAATATTCTGTACAATTGTCATTTTATAAATACAAATAATACAGATCAACAAAACCCCTGTCTCCCCTCCCCTTCACATATATTCCCTCTACTATCAAGAAAATTGAATAAGCTAAATTACTACAGAATGCTACACAAAAATATCATGCTAACAGAATACCACAGTCACACATAGCAGGAATAGTGTTAGGAGAGTGCAACTAGGGCAACTGCCCCCTGGTCAGAGAGAGCCCTAAGCCACTGACTGGGCTTTGCAGTCCCCAGTTATGTCTAACACCAGCTCTAGCAGGATATATATTTCAAATCTGATGTATTCTAATCACAAAAAAGAAATAAAATTATTTTTTCTACCTTTTGTCTCCTCTGGTTTCTGCTTTCATCTTTTTTTCACCCTCTTCCTTCCAGCATCTGCCCTCTCTGTCTCGTCAATCCAGCATCTGCCCCTTCCATCCATTGTCTACCCTCTCACCCTTCCATATGGTATCTGTCTTCTTTCTATGCCCCCTCCCCTTTCCATCCAGCCTGTGCCCCCTCTCTCTTTTTACATGATTCATTGCAGCTTCACTGCTCTCTTCATTTTTATCTCTCCTACACCAGATCTAGCATCTTTGTCCCTTTCTATTTCTCTGATGACTCCCTTCCCATCTCTCTACTTTCTCATTCCTGTCTCTCCCCTTCCCCTCCTCTAATCTCCCTACCAGCTGTTTCCTTCCTTTTTCCTTCTCTCCTCTCCCTGTCCAGCATTAACTCTCTTTCCTTCCCTTTCCCTCCTTCAATCCCAGCAGCATCTCTCCTTCTGCTTTCCTCCAGGTCCAGTAGCAGCTGTCCCTTTTTTTCCCTTGTCCAGCAGCTTCCCAGCCTCCTTTCCCTCCTCCCCTCCCAGCAGCATCTCTCCTTCTCCCTCCCTCCAGGTCCAGTAGCAGCTGTCCCTTTTTTTTCCCCCCTTGCCCAGCAGCTTCCCAGCCTCCAACAGTAGCTTTCTCCCCTCCTAGCAGCTTTCCGTACTTGCCAGCGCAGCAATTCACTAAGGCAGCCTTGGATCCTTTGTTGGGTTGCGCCACCTCTGAGGAAAGAGGAAGCCACGACTCAGCAAAAGCCCCAAGGCAGCCTTAGTGAATCGCTGCACTGGTAAGTACCGACAGCTGCTGGGAGGGGAGAAAGCCACTGTTGGAGGCTCCCCGTGATCTCGCCGGCCCTGCGCGGACCTGCAGCTCGATCTTTCCGGCCCTGCGTGGACCGGCAGGAAATTGCAGCTATTGATCTCGTTGGCCCTGTGTGGACCGTCAAGGAATTTTCTGTGGATCGGCACCGGTCCACAGACCAGCATTTGAAGAACAGTGATCTATACAGTAGGTTTTTGATGTTTTTTTGGGGGGCTCTCACAACTGTACTAATTAGAGTGTGATATGGGCCTGGCTCCCCTTCTCTGCAATCCACTGCACACCAAGGTACGTGCTGCTCTACAAGGACTGGCCATAACATCTGAATCTGTCATACAGCCCGATATGCAGTGTTTCATTTACATCTTTGGGGGGTGAGAGGGAGTCATTGGCCACTGAGAGATTAAGAGGTGGCCATGCCTTCATGCCTAGTCATCTGGTCAATTTGGTCTGCTTTTCGGCACTTATTCATTATTGAAACAGGTTTAACATCAAATGTTCAAGTTTTGCCCTGGATGTTTTTTGCATTTATTACAGAAAAATGTTCAAATCATTACTCTGCCCTAATCCCACCCAAAACACACACCCTTGAAATTTAGATGCATTACAGAAAAACAGCATAGAAAACCATCTAAAAATGTGTTTAAAAATGGCAATTTGGGCATTTTAGGAAACAAAACATCCAAATGCCACTTTATGCCATTTCTTGGACATTTTTCTCCTTTGAAAATGAGCCCCATACTATCATAAGACCAAAAAACAAAAAAGTAACAAAAAGAGAGACATAACAAAAATAATACATGTACATGTAAGGTGCATTCAAGTAAGGTAGGGCAGAATTTTAGCAGTATGAAATGACTTTCACTTAATGTAACAAAAAATAATTACCAAGAGCACAGTACTGCAGTTTCATTTGTTATAGTAAAAGGTTTGCAACAGGAAAGAATAGAAATATCTTTGGAAAAGCTGAAGATGGTGCCATGTAAGTGAAGATTCCTATTTGGTTCTTGTCAAATAGCTTTAACTTCAAAGTTTCAAGTTTCCAGTTTATTCTTAATTTGGTATACCGACCATCACAATTATCTGGCCGGTTTACAGTATTAAAAATTTAAAATATCTTTAAAAAAATAAAATAAAAATAGGGCAGGTTGAGGTCAAGACAAGGACAAAATTTAAGAAGGACAAAGGGGGAGGGAGATTTTAAATTACATTATGAAAATAAAAATAAAAGGAAGGGAGGAAGGGGAGGATAAAATAAGAGGAAAGAGCCGGGAGTCGCTTCTTTAAAGCGGTTCTCTATTTATTTTTTTATTTTATTTTTTAGTGTGTTATTTTGTTTTTCCTTAATCAGGATTATTAGCTGCAATTTTGATATGTATTTTTGAATAGAAATGTTTTGAGCTTAATTTTAAATTTGTTTAAGGAATTTTCACAGAGGAGATGAGGTGGCATTGCATTCCAGAGGGAAGGGGCAATTGCGGAGAAGATGGTATTTCTGGTATAGTATAGGTCTTTGATTGAAGGAACTGTTAGTAAGTTCTGATTGGAGAATCTAGGGGCCCTAGTTGGGGTGTGTGGGATAAGATATTTGTCTAGGAAGGCAGGTGAGTGGGAGATTTTAATTTTGAAGACAAGTAGGAGTATTTTGTATGTTGTTCTATGTGAGACCGGCAGCCAATGTGATTCACAGAGGAATGGGGTGACGTAGTCGTATTTTTTGGCTTTGTAGTGCATAAGCCAGGGATGCCTGCTGCCACCATTATTTACACTACCTTTTGAGCTGCTTGTAATAGCCATACTGTCTGATGTAGACTTCAAAGGCATAAATATATAAATATCTAGCAGAAATTGTACATAAAAGTTATCTTTATGGGAATTAAAGCATACACACCTTAGTGATCTGGTAACATCAAGGAAAGCATTAATAAAATATACTAAATCCTTTTGTGACTTGTCAGTTGGCAAGGCAAACAGGAACAAGTGTAGAGTACTTCTTTTCTAAATTCATCCCATTATCCTTAGGACAAAATGCAGTAACAGAAGTTTTAATGTTTCCAGCAAAAATCTGATGATCTCAAGGTTTTGTGGGTCTCAATTGATATTCAGATGGGACCCACATAAAACACTCATGTGAGCCCCAGCTATCTGCCAGGACCTGCATAAGAGGAACAAATACCCAAACCCCTCCGATTCCCCTCCTTTCCCCCCCAAGACAATGATAATCCAGGCCAGAGACCCCACCCTATAGGCCCCCTTTGGGCCTACCCATAAACTCTGATGATCTAGGAGTGGGGGGTGGGGTAGAATCATACAGGCAGAAAGGAATGCCCACTCACTCCTACCCATTGCCCCCAAATGGTGATATTATGATACATATTTTTATTGTATATGTTTTATGCCTTTGTTCATTGTTCAGTCCTTGATTTAATATGTATGAGTTTGGCACCTTTATGTGAAGGTCCTTGGCCAACCTCACAGGAGTCCCTCTCTGACTAGTTCTGTCAGTCCCTGAATGCTTGGCACCTGGTGCCTCTACCTGAGGAAGAAGGAAGATAGTCAAAAAAACTCTAAGAGAAAAATCAAAACAAATATACTCACTAGCTCCTAACTCTAAAATACAAAATAAATCTACTATTAACCCTTCGCCAAAAAAACATCAACCCTGGTTTAACGAAAATCTGATTCTCCTCCGTCGACAGGTTCGCTCAGCCGAAAGTAAATGGCGTAAAACATTCAAAAACACTCACCTACTCCTCTACAAAGAAAAAGCTTCCCATTACAAAAAGACCATTCAACTGACAAAAAAAGAATATTATTCAAAACTTATCTCAAAAACTAGTAATTCATCTACTCTATTTAACATAGCTCAATCTCTTTCAAAATATTCAAAAAAGAAACTTCCTCCACCAACTGCAACATCCCCATCTGCAGACGAACTCTCCCAATTTTTCCACAAAAAAGTGATTAATATTAGAACTCATCTTGGACCATCTGTTCCCCCTTTTTCTCTGTCCACCAACAATGATTCATCCTTCTTACCTCTCAGTTCTCTTTCTCAATTCAAAGTACCCACGACTTCCCAATTATCCACCATTCTACACTCAATAAATTCTCCCAACAATATAATCGAAACCTTTCCTCCACACTTACTTAAAAACTTTTTCTCTTTTTTTGGACCTTACATAAGGGAGATGATTTCTAAATCTTTTTCTGAATGTCAAGTTCCAACATCGTGGAAAACTGCATTAGTTTTCCCTAAACTCAAACAATATAACACCGATCCCTCTTTACCCAATAACTATCGTCCAATTGCAAATCTGTCACTAATCTCTAAAGTTACTGAAAAAATTGTTCACACCCAACTATCCGATTATTTTGATCAAACACATGCCCTTCATCCGTATCAGACAGGCTTTCGCTCTTCACATTCCACCGAGCTATCATTACTAGGTCTCATCTCAACTATACATTACTTTCACGACCACTTAAAATCGGTCATACTAATCTCTCTCGACTTATCTGCGGCATTCGATACCATCGACCATTCTCTATTACTATCTAGACTGTCAGATTGTAACATCACAGGACACGCTCTCAACTGGTTCATATCCTATTTTCATCAGCGAAACTCCAAAGTTTATACAAAAAACCAAATCTCCTCTTCAGTAATTCAAAATTTCGGAGTCCCTCAGGGCTCCATCTTGTCTCCTCTATTATTCAATATCTTTCTATCCCCTCTTCTTTCTCTCGCACAATCACTAGGTTTCACTATTTTCGCCTACGCTGACGATATACAGTTGCTTTACCCGATTAACACCTCTAACCTTTTAGATATTACTGATCTAAATGCCAAGCTGGTTATCTTAAGCGATTGGCTCCTCTCTAACAAACTCTCACTCAATGTCGACAAATCTTGCGGTCTTCTTCTCCCCATTAAAAAATCTGAAATAATACCTGGAACAATTTACATCAAATCCACACCATTACGTATGGAGACTAAAATAAAATTATTAGGCGTCTTTATAGATTTCACGATCACATCAGCTCCGTTGTAAAAACTTGTTTCTTCAAACTACGTATCATTCGCTCCCTCAGATCTATTTTAACTACCGACTCGATTAACATACTAATTCATTCCCTAGTCATCTCACACTTAGACTATAGTAATTCTCTTCTCAATGGACTCCCCCAAAAAGAACTACGACGGCTGCAACTTGTTCAAAATACTGCTATTAAACTCATTTACAACGTCGGCAAGTTCGAACATGTCACTCCTCTTTTCAAAGAGGCTCATTGGCTCCCCGTCTCTCATCGGATACTTTATAAAATCATATTACTTACTTTCAAAATCAAACACTCAAACCTACCCCTATTTCTTGATAAACTTTTAATCCCCCAAAGTTCTCCTCGTTCCTTAAGATCATCTGATCAAAAACTCCTTTTCATTCCTTCTCTAAAAGAATCCTTTTACACCAGGAATACTAACTTTGCCATAACTGCACCCACATTATGGAACTCTCTCCCCCAATTTCTTCGGGACGAAATTCAATTACCAAAATTTAAGACTATTCTTAAAACTTATCTATTTAAAGATGCCTATGCTAAATCTTAATCTTTTCCTCGTCCACTTGTTGATTTCTTTTTCAATCTAATTATCATCCTCAGAGCATATCACTCATACCAGGCACCCCCGCCCCCTGTGTTATATCCCTTCCCTCTATCTCATTTCTTCTAAGATTATGTAACTTTTTCCTAACCTTCCCACTTACCCTCACTGTCAGGTTTGTCTATACGTTTTATATGTTTCTATTTTTCTCACTACTCTCTCTAAACACAATTAAATATATCTTTCTTTCCTATTTAAATTTTATTGTTAACCGGTCAGATATTTGTTTTATGATCGGGGTATAAAAAACCAATAAACTTGAAACTTGAAACTTGTTTATCAATATTTAGGGGAGACATTATTAATATGGACTACCATTAAAACATATTGTCACTATCCTCAAAATGAATATAGCAGAAATACAGATTTTGTTTCTTTCTAGTGACTCGTTCTTTTCCAGCATTCCTTCAGTTTTCAAGTTGATGTTGCTAAAATTTTTGTTGTTTCTGAATGTAAGTATCTTGGGTAGTTTGCTGACTCTTCTTTATTACTTAGATCTCAAATTAAGAGTACAGTTCGGAAGACCTTTTTCAAATTGATGATGATTAGAAAAGTGAAAGATCTTTTATCTAATTATAGACACATGGTACAATGTTTAATTACTCCTTTGTTAGATTATTGCAATTCTCTATATCTGTGTCTTCTTAACTATAGGTTATGAGCTATGCAAGTGACACAGAATGCTGCTAGACACTTCATTATTGGCTTATTTTGATATGATCACATTACTCCAGCACTTAAAAACTTCATTGTATTGCCGTATCATACGAAGTTTAAGGTCCTAAGCCTGATATACAAGGTGCCGAACAGTGAAGCTCCCCTTTCTATTGCATCTTTCCTAAGAATTTACTGTCCAGCATGTTGCCTTCAGTCAGCCAATAAATTGCTGCTTGATGCTCTATTGTTCCATCACATTAAAACTGATGACTACCACTCCTCGGTTTTTATGTGGAGAGTGTCACTGTAAGGAATTCACTCTCATGAAATTTGCCAGATTAGCTTAATGATTCAGTTTAGAAAGCAGCTGTAAGCCTACTTATTTTGGAAAGGTTTTCCAGCATAATGGCTTTAATGTTATTGATTTTTACCTTCTCTTGACCTGTTTTTGTTTTTAGGGGGTCGTTTTATTAAGGCTTGCTAAAGATTTGCACATGCTAAATGCTAAGACATCCATTATATTCTATGGGCACCTTAGCATTTAGCATGTACTAAATCGGTTAGTGCATCTTAATAAAAGGACCCCTAGGTTTGTAAGTTTTTTTCTTATGTATGTTTACAAGCAGATTTGTATTGAATTCTAAGATAAACCGGGAGCCAATGAAGACTCAGGAGCAAAGGGGTCACAAGGTCAAATTTACTTTTTCCAAAAATCAGCTTCGCAGCAGTATTCTGGATTAATTGTAATCTTAGGAGACAGATCTTTGTGATGCCAACATAGATAGCGTTGCAATAATCTAGTTGAGATAATATGATTGATTGGACCAAGACAGAAAAATGTCGATGATGAAAAAGATGTCTAACTTTCCTCAACATTAGTAAACTAAAAAAGCATTTCTTGACCAGGGAATTTATTTGGTCCTTAAACGTAAGAGAGGAATCAAAAAGGACTCCCCAATATTGGACTTTGATGAATCGCTTATTTAGTTTTACTAAGCGAGATACAAAAATAATATCTTAGAAGAGAACTCGATCTGTACAGATTCCAAAGCTACAGTAGGAGGAAGACAGTCCAATTTTGGACCTAACCACAGAAGTTTAGTTTTAGTTGTATTAAGCTTCATCTGGACAGACATAGCCAAGCTTGAAGTTTGGAAATGCAATGATTTACTTTAGAAACTAAATTGGTAATATCCAAATCGATCTCAATCAGTATAAAGATATCATCCATATAGGTGAACAACGTTTTCCCAAGCTGACAGCTTAAAAGTATTCAGTGTGGTCTAGAAAATGACACAGTGGCGGTTTACCCGCGGCTACCGCGTTTAGCTGCGGGTAACCCGCCAAAAACGGGGAATGAAAATTAGCAGCCTCTGCGGGGACGGGAACAAGGCCATCACCGCCCCGTGGAGTGGTGAATGGTCTTGTCACCGCAGTGAGGCATAAAGGATCGTGCGGTCCCCGCAGCCCCCACCCGCACGCCGGCTCGATTGTTTAACCAGCTTCCTCTCTCCACCTCACCTTAGTTTGCCGGCTTTCTTTTTCGGCGACCGGAACACTTTCAAAAGAGCTGCGCATGCGCGGCTGCTCAGTATTCAATCTTCTGCTCTGACCCAACCAGAAACAGGAAGTTGCAGCAGAGCAGAAGATTGAACTTTGAGCAGCCGCGCATGCGCGGCTCTTTGAAAGCATGCCGGTCGCCAAAAAAGAAAGCCGGCAAACTAAGGAGAGCTGGAGAGAGGAAGCTGGTTAAACGATTGAGCCGGCGTTCGGGTGAGGGCTGCGGGGACCGCGTGTTCTGGCTCACACAAGGAAGGAGGGCGTGAAAGGGAAAAGTTTCTCTTCCTTGGAAATAGATTCTGAAGTGACCTCATCAAAGAAGACCAGTACCAAATGTACAAGAAATCCCTTAAACAATGTCAAAAGAGCCCAAAATAGAAAACTGCTACTGCCTTGAGACTCCATTATTGAAGGAATCAACTTGAAATCACAGAAGAGACAGGAAAAGGTTAAATGCCTCATGGAATCCTCAGGTACAAAACACAAACCAAATTGTAAATGAAATCAGAGCAGACAGTAAGAATTATAAAATTGATGTCATTATCCATCTGGAAAAATAAGGCGTACTAGAAATAATGCCTCAGCAATACAATTTTCAGAAGTTCTATTTGCTCATGGTAAGAGAGAAGAGAGACTGCTAGTGATGATGGGGGGACTCATAGAAGATATGAAAGAAGGGTGGTAGAAAGAAACAGATGGTAAAGGAAGGAGGGAAGGGTGGTGGTGGAAAGGAATAGAACAGACATTGAAAGAGGGTAGAGAGGAACAGACCCTGAAGGGAAATGTGGAAGGCAGAGTGGGGAAAAGACGCTGGAAGGGAAGAAGACAGATGCCAGACTATGGGGGAGCGGAGGGAAGAAGATGGGTGCTAGACCAATTGTGGGAGGGGGTGAAGGGAGAGGCACACTAACAGCAAATGGAAGACGCAGAGAGAAGACACACAGTGGATGGAAGGAATTGAATGAGAAGATGTGGAAAGCAGAAACCAGACAACAAAGGTAGGGAAAAAAAATTATATTTATTTATTTATTTTTTGCTTTAGGATAAAGTAGTATATTAGTTGTGTTGATAAAAATTTATAAACAAAGCCCTGCCAGCTGAACATCTCTTTCTCTAGTTCAACAGCAGGAACTTTGATTTATAAGAAAGGGATAAGCTAAATATTGCAGTACTAAGGCTTATATGGATGCTGCGGGGACGGTGACGGGGCGGTGAATGGGATGGCAGTGGCGTGACGGGGCGGTGAAAGGGATGGCGGTGACGGGGCGGTGAAGGAAACGGCGGTGACGGGGCGGTGCACATGATGGTGGGCCGGGGACGGTGCAGTGACGGGGACAGATTTTTTCCCCATGTCATTCTCTAGTGTGGTCATATAGAGATTAAATAGAATTGGAGAAAGCGGAGAGCCTCGGGGAACCCCACAAGGAGACCGCCAGGGATTGGAGAAATCGCCTTCAATATTCACTGAATAAGAATGAGACAATATAAATCTAGAGAACCAGTCCAAAACAACTTGATGGAGACCTATATCTGAAAGTAAATGAAGTAAAATGTCATGATGTACTACATCAAATGCCGCAGATAAATCAAACTGGAGCAAAATAGAACATTTATTTAGAAGACGTAATTGTTTAATTTTTGAAAGGAGAGAGATCAATAGGGTTTCAGTGCTAAAATTAGGACGAAACCCATGTTGAATCGGTTGGAGTAATGAGAATTTCTCCAAATAATCAGTAAGTTGACCAGCTACAATTGATTCTAACATTTTTGTTAACAAAGGTATATTGGCGATTGGTCAGTAATGAGAAGGGATAGTAGGACTTAAATCTACTTTTTTTTTTAGAAGAGGAATAAGTGTTATTTGTCCCATGGATTGTGAGAAGTATCCATTTTCTAAAAAGAAATTCAATAAAGTAGTCAACCATGTTATAGCTGAAAGGGGCGTTTTAGGAGGAGCGGTGAAGGCGAGATTTGGGAGGACATGGGCTGACCTAGACTTAGTCATACTGCAAGTATAACTGAAAGTTTAATGAGACTCCCTAGACAGAACTTATACGTAGTAACTTATGCGATCTAAAAACAGGTGTAAGTGCCCAGAAGGTATCCAATGAGAGGGCATAGGATGAAGTTAAGAGGTGATAGGCTCCGGAGTAATCTGAGGAAATACTTTTTTACGGAAAGGGTGATAGATGCGTGGCACAGTCTCCCGGTAGAGGTGGTGGAAACAGACTGTGTCTGAATTCAAGAGGGCCTGGGATAGGCATGTGGGATATCTCAGGGAGAGAAAGAGTTAATGGTTTCTGTGGATGAGCAGATTATATGGGTCATTTGGCCTTTATCTACCGTCATGTTTCTAGGTAACGTGATGAGATAACCACTGCAGACACAAAGTACAGACCCACACACTCCCCCAGTGACCACTAATTCCCCACACCGCCATAAAAATCGGAATAAAAACGTACATACCTGCCTCCAGAACATCAGCACCTGGCATAGGAAAGCCTAGTAGAGCTGCTCAGTGGTGGCTTAAGTAGTGTGGGGGTGGGTTAGTAAATCATAGAAAGAAGGGCCCAGGCCCAAAAGCCACTCTAACCACTGCATTCATGGTGAAACATGTGCACCCACCAAAACCCCCCCAAACCCTACTGTACTGTCATATAGGTGGTACCTGCAGCCATAAGGGCTATTGGGGTGGTGGACAGGTGGGTCTAGTAGCTTTGGGGGGTGTTTGGGGGGGACACCATGACCTGTAAGGGAGTTGTGGTGAGATGTTTATGTGACACTCTTTTTGTGGAGTTCACAGCAGTGCCCTGAAAGGTGCCCCACTACTCTGTTGCCATGTCCCATGTTCAAAAGGTCTTATTCTAGGCATTTTTGACTTGGATGATTTTTTGGATGAGAATGGGGTAGCAGGACGTGCAAAGTAGACGATTCTCAACAACAACAAAAAATTTGGACGTATTTTTTGAGAATGGACTTTAAATGCTGCTGACTTTGGGCAACTAGCAACTTAGGCCCAAAACTGAATTAGATGTATTTTTTGATTATGCCTCTCCATGGTCCTGATTCTGTACAGTGCATCTACATTTAGGCGTGGCTTGGACTTCCTTGAAGGTGTGATTCAACAAAACTTAGATGTCCTTTACAGAATCGCACACAGCGCTACTCAGCAACAGATAGATGTCCATACTGTTAGACATCCTTTAGACAATTGGTTTTTAGGGTGGAGTTAGACGTCCAACCAATGTCCTTAACGTTATAATGTTTTATTATCATGACTTCATTAGAATGTCGATTTTATGTTGGTTTTCATTATAATTGTAAAATGTTGGCCCTCACTATTTTTCTTTTTAATCTTGTTATTTATTTTTCTTCTGTACTAGAGAGTAAGTTAGATCTGAATCAGCAACGTCAGGGTAGAAGGCTATAGGTCAAACCAATGTGCTACAGAGTGAGTTAGCAAATTACATAGCAATTGTGAAACTAGGTTTTATAGGCATTGTAAAGGAGGTCTACTTTTGAGTGTGGTTTGGGCAGTAGATAGACGGGAGTTCTATGGCTGGGACATAGGCGGGCTTTGGACGTCTTCCAATGGAATCTGCTAAATAGGTTTCTGGGTTTTTATTTTTGCTTTATTAAACTCAAAATACATTTAATGATGCAGCACATAAACAGGGCACATGAATACAACATATTGCATGCAAAACCTTCTGTTATTGTGTGCAAACAGCAATGTTATTTGCTAATTAAAGAAAAATATCCATTAATTGAAACACAGCACATGAAAAAGATAGCTTTATATTCCTTACTAAAAAAATTATCCTTTTTTTCAGAGTACAGAGTGCTGCAATGAACTCATTCTTGAAAGAGGTGCATTAAGCAAGCAAAGCACTAGAAAAAAAAAATATATTGCATAGATAACTTCTTTTGCAAAAGAATAAAAACAGAAGAAACAGATACAGACCTCCTCAGCATGGCTTGTAGTTCATTGCAAATGGACATCTCCAGCTGCACTATGGTGACCTTACTGTAAGATCATCAAGGTGCACCTAGAAGGTAGAATGCCACAATTAAAATAAGGAGCTGACCATTCTTGGGATTTAAACCTATGACTTTTGGAAGATGGGATTAGAGCTTTTTACCCATTGAGCCACATTTATTCCTCGCATGTGATATGATACCTAAGGGATCTGCTAAGCTAAGGTATGATGTCCTCAGGTATCATATCACAGTTGCCTGACAGAAAGTAGCTCTAGCTCAGTGGTTTAAAGCACTGCTTTTATTGTCCAACAGTCATGGGTTTGAATCCCAAGAATGGTTAACTCCCTATTTTAATTGTGGCATTCTACCTTCTAGGTGCACCTTGATGATCTCACAATGAGGTCACCATTGTGCAGCTGGAGCCATCCATTTGAAATGAACTACAAGCCATGCTGAGGAAGTCTGTATCTGTTTTTTCTGTTTTTAACCTTTTGCAAATGAAGTTATCTATGCACCTGGAAGTGGCCTCAGTTGAGCTTAGGCGGCCCAAGGCACCTGAAATGTAGGCCAGGAAAATGCTGGTCTACATTTCAAATAGATGCGGCTGCTAAGCCAATCACTTCAAGGGGGTGGCTTGGATATATGAATATTATTAATACTATATTATTTTGATTGGATATTTCACTAAATCATTACACTGTAGAGCACACAGCAGGGCTCCCATGATGGTGTGTAGCTGAAAACATTGTGTTTTAGCCTTTATGTTTAAGCCTCTGGGCGAGTCATTGATGTGCTCCACAAAGCTTATCACCTCACACTGAGGATCCTGCACTCACTATTTAAATTAAATTAAACTACATTTAATTGTTCTTTTTATATTTTGTGCACTTAATAGTGTATTGATAGGAAATTTTTGCCCCTATCCATGTTCCCTTATAGCAATAATATTTTTGAGTCTTTTGAAATACCAGTGTGCTATAATTGGGGTTATTGACCTATTAAACATATTATTGTGAATAACAATGATGAGGACAAAACTATAGTAAGTGGATTTCTTACTAGACCTCAAACACCCAAGGCACTACTTGTAATTCTATTTGTGCCCTTGCTGGGGTGGTGTTTTCATCATTGGTCTTAGCAAATAGCATGTACAATAAATCTTTTTGTAAATTTTCAACAGGCTCCATATAAATTATAAAGTGCATAGAGTGCTGTAAAAGTGCTCTATAGTGCTATAAAGGAAAGGCACTTATCTTTGTGCCCGACGGCTGCCCAACCGTTTCACTTCTAGTTTCGTCAGGGGCTATGCCTCCTTAATTACAAGCACCAACATTTTTGGTACAAAACCTTTTCTTTGAGCTAAAACCACCGCTGTTCATAGCACTGCACTCAGCCTCTATGGCAACACATGTAAAACTGTAAAGGCAATAAAGTTAGGTGACTGAGTCATCTTTCAGTGTCTCTCTATTGCATGGTTTCGGTCTCCTCAATGGCTGCTGAAGGCAGAAAGGCCACGATTCTATAAATGGCACCTTTCAAACTTAGGTGCCAAGTAATGTGGCACTTAGGCATGATTCTATAAAAGTTAGGTGCACTTTATAGAATCATGCCTATAGTAGGGTTTTCTTGGACTAAATGAGTGCTCCTATGTTAGGTGCCTACATGAAAAACATGCCCATGATTTGCCCCTAGCCATCCCTACTTTCTGGTAGATGCCTTAGACTAGGTGCCTATCTCTAAGTGATGGACTCCTACCAAGTTAGGTGCCTACCATCCAACTAAGTGTGATTTATGTCAATTATATGATGCTAATTATTAATTATTGGTGGCAATTAAACCTTTTAAATAATTCAGCTAGGCTCCTAGATTGGCTGGGTGCTCTGATCTAGGCAGCTAACTGTAGGCATTATTTATAGAATCTGAGCCAAAGTGCCCTTATCCTTGGTTATAGCAGCTCCCTCCTTCCATTGGAACTCATCAGTCAGACACAGCCAGCCAATAGGCTATAAAACAGCTCTCTCTCTTCCTTATGTAGTCCAATGGCCAGATATTCTAGTCAATAGACTATAGAACAAGGTGCGAGTAGTAATTGGGATACACAGACACTTCTTTCCTGCCTTCCTATGCAGCCCTATAACATAAAGATTTAAGCTTCAAATTTAATAAAGTATGTCATAAAAATATTAGGGATGCCCAAGCACCCACAGAACTGGCACCTAAGCAGTCCACTTGCAGCAATTCTTTTTATCACTGAATGTGTTTTCTCACTTCTGTCCTTCCTAGTGTGCTGGCCTATATTTCGAACATCTGTTGCGATCCTAGGGAGATGCCTAGGGCCGCTTAAGCTTGCCCAAGGCCACTTCCGAGTGAAACCATGCATATGCCCAGCCTTGGGTGAGCTTATGTGTCCCTACTCATCTCCACAGACCCACGACAAATGCCTACAGTGTACGCATCCTGCCTCAATTTTTTTAAAAAAAACGTGTGTCCTTATTGACTGCCAGATGGCAGTAGGATACCTATCACCACCTACAATCGGGATACCCATTTATAGAATCAGCCCCATAGTAAATGACAGCAGATAAAGATCTGAATGATCCAGCCAGCCAGCCCAACAGTTACATTAATTATACATTCACTCCAGCCTATTCTAACTATCCTGTCACTGAAGCTTCTAACAAAGCCCTCTCCAGCTCATCCTAAACTAAATCACCATATATGGGATGCCCAGTACTGGCCTTAGTTTGTTTTATACCATTCATTTTGTAATTAGAGAACCTCTGTGTCCATCCTATGATTTTTTAAATTTCATTACCCTTTTCATCTCAACCACCTCCCTCAAGAGGGCATTCCAGGCATCTACCACCCTCTCCATGAAAAAGAATTAGGTGCCACTAGTTATTATTCTATAAACAGTGCTTCGTGGGTGATTGACAAACCTGCCATTAGGTACCATATATAGAATCCGGCCCTTTGCGCATTCACAGTGACTGCAAATTCTAACACATTATTGGCCATTTTTCTTAAAGGAGGAGGGTAAATAGTGTTTGCTACAAGGATCTGTACAGGGACCCCCTGCTATTTAACCTATTTACAAATGATCTGAAAATTGGAACTGCAAGTGAGGTGATTAAATTTGCAGATGACACTAAACTGTTCAAAGTTGTTAAAACGTATGCGGATTATGAAAAACTGCAGGAAGATCTTAGGAAATTGGAAGACTGGGTGTTGAGATCGCAGATGAAATTTAATGTGGACAAATGCAATGTGATGCACATTGGGAAGAAAAATCCAAATCATAGTTACCAGATGCTAGGGTCCACCTTGGGGATAAGCGCTCGTGAAAAAGATTTGGGTGTCATTGTGGACAATACGCTGAAACCTTCCACCCAATGTGCGGTGCTGGCCAAGAAAACAAACAAGATGCTAGGAATTATTAGAAAAGGGATGGTAAACAAGACTAAGAATGTTATCGCTCAATGTATCACTCAATGGTACGACCTCACCTTGAGTATTGCGTTCAGTTCTGGTCTTCCTATTTCAAAAATGATATAGCGACACTAGAAAAAGTTCAAAGAAGAGCGACCAAGATGATAAAGAAGATGGAACTCTTCTCGTATGAGGAAAGACTAGAGGTTAGGGATCTTCAGCTTGGAAAAAAGACGCCTGAGGGAGGATATGACTGAAGTCTACAAAATCCTGAATGGTGTAGAACGGGTACAAGATTTACAAAGACTAGGGGACACTCGATGAAGTTACAGTAGTACTTTTAAAACCAATAGAAGGAAATATTTTTTCACTAAGAGAATAATTAAGCTCTGGAATGTGTTGCCAGAGGATGTGGTAAGAGCAGTTAATGTAGCTGGTTTTTTAAAAAAGTTTGGATAAATTCCTGGAGGAAAAGTCCAGGAACTGCTGTTGAGACAGACATGGGGGAAGCCACTGCTTGCCCTAGATCGGTGGCATGGACTGCTGCTCTATTTGGGTTCTTGCCAGGTACTTGTGACTTGGATTGGCCTCCATTAAGATGGGATACTGGGCTAGATGGACTTTTGGTCTTACCCAGTAAGGCTATTCTTATGTTCTTATTGCTAATTGTAATGTTTAAATGATGTTATTTTACTGTGTTTTAGCTCTAACATTTTTAACATGAAAAAATCATTAGCTGGTAATACTAAAATGTCAGTAAAATCAACAGCTTAACATAATTAAGGGCCTCTTCTATCAAACTGTGCTAGCAGTTTTTAGCACAGATAGCTGTGCTGAATGACCCACGCTGCTCCCGAAGCTCACAAGAACTCTATGAGCATCAGGAGCAGCGTGGGCCGTTCAGTGCGGCTCACCACGCTACAAACTGCTAGTGCAGATTGATAGAAGAGGCCCTAAATGTTCTTTAATAGTAATATACAGTCAAACCTTGATTTGCGAGCATAATTCATTCCAGAAGCATGCTTGTAATCCAAAGCACTCGTATATCAAAGTGAATTTCCCCATAGGAAATAATGGAAATTCAGACGATTCGTTCCACAACCCAAAAACTTTAATACAAAATACTATGGGGCTCATAATCGAAAGAGAAAAACGTCCAAAAACTGGCCTAAGTCAGCACTTGGACGAACATTTCTCAAAAATGTCCAAGTGCTGATAATAAAACCAGGTTTTGAACGTATTTCTAAACGACCTAGGCCTTCATAGTGCCGCTCAACATCCAAAGCTAAATGAGGTGTTTCGGGAGGCGTGTCGAGAGTAAAAGTTGAGTGGGATGCGGGCCGGCTTAGACTTAGTAGTACAGCATGTATAACCGAAAGTTTAACAACAGAGCCTAGACGGAACTTGGACGTTGTGACTTAAACCATGTAAAACATGTCTAAGTCACAAAAACCCACCTAAACTCACCAGATAAGCACTGCAAACACATAACATAGACCCCCACACACTACCCCAGTGATCACCAACCCCCCCCACCCCAATAAAAATTTTATTCACAACTTTAAATTTCAGCCTCCAGACCATCATCACCTGGCCGCCTGGCATAGGAAACCTAATCGTCCAGCCCAGAGGCAGCTTAAGTCGTCTTGGGGGTGGGTTAGGGACCCATAGAGAGAAGGACCCATGCCCATAAGTCCCTGTAATCACTGCATTGATTCTGAAACATGTGCACTGCCCTATACACCCCCAAACCCTTTTTTACTGGCATATAAGTGGCTCCTGCAGCCATAAGGGTTATTGGGGTGGTAGATAAGTTGGTCTGGATACTGGAGGTGATTTGGGGGGCTCACCGGCACCTATAAGGGAGCTGTAGTGAGGAGAAGCCATGGCACCCTTTTTGTGAAGTTCACAGCAGTGCCCTGTAAGGTACCCCACTATTTAGGTGGTATGTCTGGGTGTGCAGTCCATCACTTTGCAGACCCCTCCCACATCCAACAGTGCTTGTTCTAGGCGTTTTGGACTTGGACGAAAGGTTGGATGGAAATGTGGTATAAAGATGGATGATTTAGTGGCTTGGACGATCAGATCGGCAGGACGTATAATTAGACGATTTTCGAAAGTAAAAAAAAGTTGGATATATCTTTCGAAAATGTGTCTTGGGCTCTTTTTAACTTTGGATGACCTGCGAGATGGACGTATATGGACTTAGACGTCCCTTTCGATTATTCCCCTCCATGCCTACTTGTATTGCAAGACCTCGCTCATTTAGAACAGTCACTATACTCCCGCAGTGTCAGAGAGAGAAGAACCATCGGCTCAGTTGTGCTGATGTGACGAGTGTATACTGTATGTACTCGTATTGCAAGATATTGCTTGTATATCAAGTTAAAATTTAATCAAATGATTTGCTTGTCTTACAAAACACTTGCAAACCAAGTCACTTGCAATCCAAGGTTTTACTGTATATCTAAGTATGATCACTAAGGTGGGAATTCATCAGTGTGTGCTACAGTTATTGTACTACAAGTTGTATTGTTTTATCACAAAGTCTCATTGCATAAAACAGGACCCTGTGGTAAAATAACCCATCTTAACAGTGGCACATATTGATGAGTTCCTCCCTAAATAAGTACATAAAATGTCTCATTGACATTCAAAGTGATTGCTGAAAAAGTAGCAAAAATAACTAAATGGTTACTTTTTGTTCCCCTCACCCTGTATAAAAGTTTCAATGATTATAAAATTTGTTTCATAGCCTATCCATGAGCCTATCCATGTATAAATATAATAAGGCTGTATTGATAACCAGAATTATAATTATATGAGAGATCTCTCATCACATGTTTTTATTGAGGTTTTAGGAGAAGTGCTGATTGCTTGTGTATTTATTTATTCAATTTTCTATACTGTGCTTCCAGGGGAGCTCAGAATGATTGACATGAATTTATTTAGGTACTCAAGTATTTTTCCCTCTCTGTCCTGGTGGGCTCACAATCTATCTAATGTACTGGGGCCAATGGGGGGGATTAAGTGACTTGCCCAGGGTCTCAAGGAGCAGTGTGGGTTTGAACCCACAACCTCAGGGTGCTGAGGCTGTAGCTTTAACCACTGTGCCACATTCTCCCCTATACATTTTGTTTTGCCTAGCTGACATATTGGCTCGGATTCTCTAAATGGCACCATTTTTTTAGGTGCCAGTAGACACCCAAATTCAGTAAAAAATGCCATTGAAACAACATTTTTAACTGAGTTTCAAGGTGCTTCCCAGTACTTAAAAAATTGGCACCTCCATAGGTGCTTTAGGCTGCCTAATGCCACTGTAAGCATGGCTAATGCTGGAAGTCAAAATGTAATACAATCACAATCACGGTGGCCTAATCAAAAATAGTAGCACATAGAGTCATTTGAATGGTATAGCAACGGGATATCAGATTTGACCTTTAGAGTTACAGCACTCGTCGGGCCTGTCACTTCCTCATTCATCCCTGCTTGGTATACTCAAGGTGTGGCATTGGCAGTTATGTGGCCATAGCTTAGGTGACCTTAGGTGGTGGGTATTAGATGTACTTACTGTAGGGTGGGAGGGAGGTGACGTTGAGAGGAGCCTTAATTTAAAAGAATTGCGATGGATGTTTAGGTTAAAATCCATGGCTCCGGAAGGGTTAAACGAAACTTCTGACTGGTTAGCTCAGGCTGACATTTAATTCTTTATTATGCTTTCCGTGTTTTTTGTATTGCCCAGATGATTGCAAATTGATCAGATATGACGTCAGGGGAGGAGTATATTTAGTGGGTGGTTAGAACGCCGCAGCCATCTTTTGGATACCAATGGCACTACAGGTAGTGATGGTATGTTATACTGATTGAAGTGATTTTAGAAAAACAAGTAAAATTCAAAATTGTAAACTGAAACTGAGTATACCAAGCAGGGATGAATGAGGAAGTGACAGGCCCAACGAGTGCTGTAACGCTAAAGGTCAAATCTGATATCCCGTTGCTATACCACTCAAATGACTCTATGTGTTACTATTTTTAATTAGACCACCGTGATTGTGATTGTGTTACATTTTGATTGAAGATATTTGAATTTATAAGAATAATTAGTGTGTGAAGAGGATGGCTAATGCTGGAAGTGGCATTAGGTGGCCTAAAACGCCTGTGGAGCTGCGATTCACTTCATAGGTAGGTGCCAGAAACAGGGCCGCCATCAGAAATTTCTGGGCCCCTTACTAAGCAATCCTATTGGGCCCCCCACGCACCCCTTCCCTCCCCCCCGACCCCCCTTCTTCCATGGGCCGAATACACACATACTTTTCTCTGTCACCGCACTCTTTGACCAAAAGATTTGTAAGCCTGCAACCACGTCAAGGTAGACTCTTTCAGCAGGGCCCTAACCTAACCTAAACTAAACTAATCTATACCTATCTATTCTAAACTAACATATGTCTAATACTGACCTAATAATAAATAAACAAACATCTGCATAATAAATAACTAATAAATAATAGTGCTAGTACCGTGTTTCCCCGATGGTAAGACAATGTCTTATTTTTTTTGGAAGGCCAAAATATGCTCTAGGGCTTATTTTCGGGGGGATGCCTTATTTACCCATGAAGAAGACTACAATACACAGTTATTGTTGAAAAAAAACAGAATTTTATTACCTGTATTGGATGTTCTGGCTGTGAACAAACTCCTGCAGTCTCCGTTAGGGAGGGATGAGGGAAGCTGCCTGTGTTTCCTTGCGCGGAGTCACGTGCGCGCGCTGCAGTCCTGTCACTTCCTCCTCTTCACTTCATGACGAGGCGCGGCACGCAGCCATGGAGGCAAATACGGTAGACGGAGGGACCACACGGAGTCACCCACCGTACCACCCGATTCGGGTAAGCGCAGGTATCGGTGGGTGGCTTATTTGCGGGGGGGTGCCTTATTTTACATTTTTTCTAAAAAGGGGGGGCTGTCTTATTTGATGGCCCTGCCTTATCATCGGGGAAACACAGTAGCTATAATTCACTTTTGAATGTAAAATCTCAGTTAAAGATTTCTTTTGACCTTTGTAGGCCAGAAGTAGATCACAATTGCACAATATTTTTTGTAACAAGTATTAAATGTGTTTTTATAAATACTGTAAGCTTAATAAATATATCAGAAAAAACTACACATCTGAGCGCATATCTAAACATTCACATCTGAGCGCATATCTGAACATACACATGAGCGCATATCTGAACACATCTGTATGATCCCATCCTCCTCAGCTTGCCTATAGCTGCATCATGCATGTTAAAAATGTACGATATGTTGATTTGTGCACCTTCCTTCCTTCCCATCCATCCTCCTCAGCCTGTCCTTACACATCCACAGCTGCATGTTAATGATGATGTATATGTTATGATGATAAATAAGTGCATATGAGCACATCATTAACATGCACCTATGGATGAATATATAATGATGTTATGAGTGTGCACCTCTTCCTTCCCATCCTCCTCAGCATGTCACATACAGCATGTTACATTACACAGACTTTGTGTAATGTAACATGCTGTATGTGACATGCTAAGGAGGATGGGAAGGAAAAGGTGCAGACTCATAACATCATTATATATTCATGAATCAATCTGATAATCATCACCACCAGGCTGTGTGTGTTATGGGATGGAGGAAGAAAGGTGCATGGGATGGAGGAAGGATGGAGGAAGAAAGGTGCATGGGATGGAGGAAGGATGGAGGAAGAAAGGTGCATGTTTAAATTGCGCAGGGACAGAAATCCCACCCGTTCCCACCCATCCCCGCCAAAGTCCCACCCATCCCCACCCGTCCCTGCGAAGAATACCTCCGTCCCCACCCGTCCCCGCGAGGAATCCCCTCCGTCCCCGCCCATCCCTATAAACTACAGAAATAGTTATTTCATTTAATTATGCTACTGAATTAAAGGCTCTGGTAGAAACCCATTTAAAAATAAGCAAAAAGACTTTATTAATTTGGAAATATTAATTGGGAAGAATACATACTTTGTAAACAGGTTTCTACCAGAGCCTCTAATGTTTATAAATTTTTATCAACACAACTAATATACTACTTTATCCTGAAGCAAAAAAAGAATTTTTTTCCTGCCTTTGTTGCCTGGTTTCTGCTTTCCTCATGTTCTCATTTAATTCCTTCCATCCGCTGTCTCTCTTCTTTCTGCATCTTCCATTTGCTCTGTTACTGTGCCTATCCCTTTCTCCCCCCTCCCAAATTGGTCTGGCACCCATCTTCTTCCCTCCGCTCCCCCCATAGTCTGGCATCTCTGTCTTCTTCCCTGCCAGTGTCTTCTCCCCACTCTCTCTTCCCCATTTCCTTTCAGCGTCCTTCTCCCGCCCATCTTCCCCATGTCCTGTCAGCATCCTTCTCTCCCCTCAGTGTCCTTCTCCCCCTGTCTTCCCCATGTCCTTTCAGTGTCCTTCTCCCCCCTCTGTCTTCCCCATGTGCTTTCAGCGTCCTTATCCACCCCTTTGTCTTCCCCATATCCTTTCCGGGTCCTTCTCCCCCCCCCTG
This sequence comes from Geotrypetes seraphini, assembly GCF_902459505.1. Taxonomy (NCBI): domain Eukaryota; kingdom Metazoa; phylum Chordata; class Amphibia; order Gymnophiona; family Dermophiidae; genus Geotrypetes; species Geotrypetes seraphini. Next base: position 101,987,770 of record NC_047088.1, on the reverse strand, counting down.
TCTTCCCCATGCCCTTTCAGCATTCTTCTCCCCCATCTTCCCATGTCCTTTCAGCATCCTTCTCCACCCCTTTGTCTTCCCCATGTCCTTTCAGGGTCCTTCTCCCCCCTCTGTCTTCCCCATGTGCTTTCAGCATCCTTCTCCCCCCCCCGTCTTCCCCATGTGCTTTCAACGTCCTTCTCCACCCCTTTGTCTTCCCCATGTCCTTTCAGCGTCCTTCTCCATCCCTTTGTCTTCCCCAGTGCTTTCAGCGACCTTCTCCCCCCTCAGTTTTACCCATTTCCCTTAAGCGTCTTTTCTTCTCCACTCCACATTTCCTCCCTTTCTCCCTCCCTGCCCCTTACCTTTGTGGCGCTTCCCCACCCGACCGACAACAGAACAGGCCCGGTCGGACAAACCTCCCTGCCCTGTAGCCGCGAATCTAAATTACCTTCTTACAGCAGCTGGAGTATTGAAGCTGCTGTAAGAAGGTAATTTAGATTCGCTGCTACAGGGCAGGGAGGTTTGTCAGCCGGGCCTGTTATTGGTCGGTCGGTCGGGGGAAGCGCCACAAGGCTAAGGGGACCTGACTGGCTGTGCACACTCCCCCTCCCCATGGCTGCACCTGGGGCGGGGGGACCGCCCCCCCTCCCCCCTCCCCTTCGGTACATGACTGCCTTTTCCCTACCTGCTCTGCCGCAAGCAGCCGACCGGAAGTCTTCCCGATGTCAGCGCTGACGTCGGAGGAAGGGAGGGCTTTGCTTAAGCCCTCCCTCCGACATCAGCGCTGACATCGGGAAAACTTCTGGTCGGCTGTGTGCTGCGGCAGGGCAGGTAAGGAGAAGAAGAGGAGACTATGCTTGCGACCCTGGGGGAGCCCGGGCCCCCTGTCAGCTCCGGGCCCCTGAATGCAGGACTGGTAGTACTGCCCTGATGGCGGCCCTGGCCAGAAATGTAGGCCAGGAAAACCCTGGCCTATATTTCCAGCACCTACCTTTGCCAGAGGCGTGATTCTGTACCTGGCGCCATCATGTGATTGACGCACAATCAGCTGCAACTTGACTTTTAAGGCAGCTCTGGTTACAGAATCCAGGCCATTATGTTTAGAGATTTATTTGGTTTTAAGTTTGTAACCTTCATCTAGGCAGCTGCCAAAATGTGGCTGATTTAAACTTTTTTTTTTTTTTTTTTTGCTAATAAACTGTTTCTCTGCCATATTTGGGGGCTGTGTCATTTGTTTGGCCTGGTTGTATATTTAATTTCGCTTTGCTACTTTCTAACTTCTTCAGTTCATGTAAACCCCTAGCTTAAAAATAGGCACACAAGCCATGTGGTCCAAGAGGGAAAAGAGGAGGGAAATACTGGAGGCATGCTAAGGAAAATGATAAAAGGGATGGGATGACTTCCCTATGAGGAAAAGCTAAACTGACTAGGGCTCTTCAGTCTGGGGAAAGACAGTTCAGGTCTATAAAATACTGAGTGGAGTGGAACAAATAGATGTGAATAATAATAATAATTTATTTTCTTGTATATCGCCCCACCAGCAAGTTCACAACAGAGAAACAGACATTTCAGTTAAAAAAATAAAATTTCAAAAAACACACAACTACATAGTAACATAGTAACATAGTAGATGACGGCAGATAAAGACCCGAATGGTCCATCCAGTCTGCCCAACCTGAATCAATTAAAAAATTTTTTATTTTATTTTATTTTTTTTTAATTTTAATTTTTTCTTCTTAGCTATTTCTGGGCAAGAATCCAAAGCTTTATCCGGTACTGTGCTTGGGTTCCAACTGACAAAATCTCTGTTAAGACTTACTCCAGCCCATCTACACCCTCCCAGCCATTGAAGCCCTCCCCTGCCCATCCTCCACCAAATGGCCATACACAGACACAGACCGTGCAAGTCTGCCCAGTACCTGGCCTAGTTCAATATTTAATATTATTTTCTGATTCTAAATCTTCTGTGTTTATCCCACGCTTCTTTGAACTCAGTCACAGTTTTACTCTCCACCACCTCTCTCGGGAGTGCATTCCAGGCATCCACTACCCTCTCCTAACTTCAGCCCTTCAAGTTTGTTCAACAGCCTCCTATGAGGAACTGTATCAAAGGCTTTGCTGAAATCCAAGTAAATTACATCTAGCATATGTCCTTGATCCAGCTCTCTGGTCACCCAATCAAAAAATTCAATCAGGTTCGTTTGGCACGATTTACCTTTTGTAAAGCCATGTTGCCTCGGATCCTGTAACCCATTAGATTCAAGGAAGTACACTATCCTTTCCTTCAGCAACACTTCCATTATTTTTCCAACAACTGAAGTGAGGCTCACCGGCCTGTAGTTTCCTGCTTCATCCCTGTGACCACTTTTATGAATAGGGACCACATCCGCTCTCCTCCAATCCCCAGGAATCACTCCCGTCTCCAGAGATTTGTTGAACAAGTCTTTAATAGGACTCGCCAGAACCTCTCTGAGCTCCCTTAGTATCCTGGAATGGATCCCGTCTGGTCCCATCGCTTTGTCCACCTTCAGTTTTTCAAGTTGCTCATAAACACCCTCCTCCGTGAACGGCGCAGAATCTACTCCATTTTCTCGTGTAACTTTGCCAGACAATCTCGGTCCTTCTCCAGGATTTTCTTCTGTGAACACAGAACAGAAGTATTTGTTTAGCACATTTGCTTTCTCCTCATCACTCTCCACATATTTGTTCCCAGCATCTTTTAGCCTAGCAATTCCATTTTTTATCTTCCTCCTTTCACTAATATATAAGAAAAAATTTTTATCTCCCTTTTTTACATTTTTAGCCATTTGTTCTTCCGCCTGTGCCTTCGCCAAACGTATCTCTCAATTGGCTTCTTTCAGTTTCACCCTGTAGTCCTCTCTGCTCTCCTCTTCTTGGTTTTTTTTATATTTCATGAACACCAACTCTTTCGCCTTTATTTTCTCAGCCACTAGGTTGGAGAACCATATCGGCTTCCTTTTTCTCTTGTTTTTATTGATTTTCTTCACATAAAGGTCCATAGCCATTTTTATCGCTCCTTTCAGCTTAGACCACTGTCTTTCCACTTCTCTTATGTTCTCCCATCCTAACAGCTCTTTCTTCAGGTACTTTCCCATTGCATTAAAGTCCGTACGTTTGAAATCTAGGACTTTAAGTATCATGCGGCCGCTCTCCACTTTAGCCGTTATATCAAACCAAACCGTTTGATGATCGCTACCTCCCAGGTGAGCACCCACTCGAACATTAGAGATACTCTCTCCATTTGTGAGGAACAGATCCAATATCGCTTTTTCCCTTGTGGGTTCCGTCACCATTTGTCTGAGCAGAGCCTCTTGAAAGGCATCCACAATCTCGCTACTTCTTTCCGATTCCGCAGACGGAACATTCCAGTCCGCATCCGGCAGGTTGAAATCTCCCAACAGCAGAACCTCCTCTTTCCTTCCAAACTTTTGGATATCCACAATCAGATCCTTATCAATTTGCTGCGATTGAGTCGGAGGTCTGTAGACTACACCCACGTAGATAGAAGTTCCATCTTCTCTTTTCAGAGCAATCCATATTGCTTCTTCCTCTCCCCAGGTCCCTTGCATTTCATTCGCTTGGATATTGATCCTCCACCTTTATGACCATCTCTGTCCTTCCTAAAAAGATTATATCCCAGTATGTTTGCATCCCATCTATGTGATTCACTGAACCATGTCTCTGTGATAGCAGCAATATCTAGATCTGCCTCTAACATCAGGGCTTGCAGATCATGAACTTTGTTGCTTAGACTGCGAGCATTTTTGGTCATCGCTTTCCAGCTATTTTTCAGCGATAATCTCCTTTTTCGTATGGATTTTTGTGCCGTTTCACTTTCCGTTGCAATACTAAGAAATGAGTTGCTGATATTGCTTATGTTGCAGCCTTTACTACTATCACATCTTTTCTTTTGCCGGGGGTGGTCTCTATAATTGTCCTTCGTACATACACCACCCCCACCTTCTAATTTAAATGCCTAGAAAAATATTGTCTAAATTTCTCTGCAAGGTTTCTTTTTCCTGCTGTAGTAATATGTAGCCCATCAGTGCAATATAGCTGATACTAAATTCATAACTGGGGGGAGGAGGCTCTCCAGGCATGGGATCTACTGTGGTTGTATCATACAAACTTCCAAAAATCCTGGCTACTATATGTACAGTATATATTTACCTACAATATTTATTTACAATATACAGTATATGTTTATGTCAGTCCAGCTATACTGTCTACCTACAATATTTATCTGCAACTTCCAAAGAATACCTCTGAGCACTGCATTTTAATCATGAATTACTACTGCTGATTATTAAACATTTGTTAATTATTAGTTCATCTTATTACAAGGTCTGCCTTGCATCAATATTTAAGATATCATTTTACTGATAAGTTGCTTTCAAAGTGGAAAGATGAAAAAAGCAGCTGGTATTCTTCATGACATAATTATATGTACATATACTTATTCTCTGTACAGTACTTGTCTACTAAGGGTGTGTGCGCATACATATATATGTGTCTAAGTGTGTCTTTGTATTTCAGAGGCAGAAGAGCAAAAGAGATACGCTGTACATTGCACACTGCTAGGTAAGATAGTTTTCTTTCTTTCTCTCTCACTTTTTTCCTCTCTTTAAGTGAAGAGTGAAAGTGAAACATGCAGGTAAAAGGCAAAGGAGAAATGGAGAGGAATAGCGAATAGAGACAAATGGTAAAAGGAGACTATAACAGAGAATGAATGGGAAATAGATAAACAGTAAAGAAGAGAGAAGTAAGACAGGAAAAAGGATGAGAGAGGAAAAAGAGTCAATGAAAGGAAAAAAAAAAAGAAAAATTAAAGAGAGAAACATAGAGCAGATAATTTTCAAAGTCATTTGTGTGTGTCCATATATATATATATATATAAACTATCTATTTTGAGGGGTAGGAGGTGGGATTTATGTCACACCTCTCCAGGAGTTGTTCAAGACAAGTTGTTGTTGCTGTTAGGTGTCATCGACTCATGCTCAAGTCCTAGTGACTTGATGAATTGCGGATCTAAAAAAAGAAAATCGGTTTTGTGCTAGTCTGGAAAAGTCCCCCGGCGTCATCCCCATGGTTGTTTTCAACATGTCCAGCCATCTGACTGCAGGTCGCCCTCTTTGCCTGGTTCCTTCAATCTTGCCAAACATAATGTCCTTCTCCAATGATCTTTCTCTTCTGACAATGTGACCAAAATAAGACAGTCGTAACATCATCATTTGGGCTTCAAGTGATATAGCTGGTTTGATCTCTTCCAGAATCGATTTGTTAGTTCTTCTGGCAGTCCACAACCCATCTAAAATCCTTCTCCAGCACCAAAGCTCAAATGAGTCAGTCTCTTTCTATCTTATTTCCATAGTGTCCAAATTTCACATCTGTAACTGACCACTGGGAAAATGAGTGCATGGACAAGTCTGATCTTCATTTGGAGTATTATCATTGGCATACTAAGGCCATTTCTACTGCAACTGGAAAATGGCCAATTTTCCATTTTATGAATTTTGGTCATGTACTAATGTTTCCATTAGTGCCAGCCATTAACAAAAGTTAGCATATGAGCATTTACTAGCACCCATTTTGTAGGCAGTAAGGACTTGCGCTAATCCTATGCTAACCAATACATGATAATGTAACTTTGCTAAATGATTAGTGCAGAGATGCCCACTCTCCACCCCACCAGACGCATCCCCCAGCCAAAAAATTAAAATGTATTTTTTATCACGTGAATAGCATACACACATTGGGATTTCCCTGCAGGATGTCTCAATGCACCCCAAATTGTGGTAAGCACACATTAATGCTTACCACATGCTGCTCCCAAAGCTCATAGGAACTCTATGAGTGTTGGGAACAGCTTGGAGCATTCAGTGCACCAGCCTGCGCTAAAAACCACTATCACGGTTTTATTAAAGGGGGGTGGGCGGGTGGAAACTGAGGTAAAAGCCGGCATCAATGAGATTTGAGCACTGGCTTCCTTGATTTTTACCCCACTACTCTAACCACCAGGCCAGGTCAAACCATCAGACCTGCCCTCTTGCTAGAAGTACATGCACTGTTTCAAAAGACATGTACTATCAACCAGATTTAGAGAAAGCTTTCCAGGGACATGTTTAGGGCAGGATCACAAAGTAATATACGCAGATGGTACTTTCAAAATATTAATGTAAAACTCTCTTTCAAACCCATATAATTATATGTTTTATAAAAATATTAGAAGCATCATGAAAGGAAAAAAGGGTGTTCACGGCTCCAACCGATCCTCCAATATCTACAGGAGGAAACAAATGAATTCTAATTATTACATAGTAACATAGTAGATGACGGCAGATAAAGACCCGAATGGTCCATCCAGTCTGCCCAACCTGATTCAATTTAAATTTTTTTTTTTTTTTTCTTCTTAGCTATTTCTGGGCAAGAATCCAAAGCTTTACCCGGTACTATGCTTGGGTTCCAACTGCCGAAATCTCTGTTAAGACTTACTCCAGCCCATCTACACCCTCCCAGCCATTGAAGCCCTCCCCTGCCCATCCTCCACCAAACGGCCATACACAGACACAGACCGTGCAAGTCTGCCCAGTAACTGGCCTAGTTCAATATTTAATATTATTTTCTGATTCTAAATCTTCTGTGTTCATCCCACGCTTCTTTGAACTCAGTCACAGTTTTACTCTCCACCACCTCTCTCGGGAGCGCATTCCAGGCATCCACCACCCTCTCCGTAAAGTAGAACTTCCTAACATTGCCCCTGAATCTACCACCCCTCAACCTCAAATTATGTCCTCTGGTTTTACCATTTTCCTTTCTCTGGAAAAGATTTTGTTCTATGTTAATACCCTTTAAGTATTTGAACGTCTGAATCATATCTCCCCTGTCTCTCCTTTCCTCTAGGGTATACATATTCAGGGCTTCCAGTCTCTCCTCATACGTCTTCTGGCGCAAGCCTCCTATCATTTTCGTCGCCCTCCTCTGGACCGCCTCAAGTCTTCTTACAACCTTCGCCAGATACGGTCTCCAAAACTGAACACAATACTCCAAGTGGGGCCTCACCAATGACCTGTACAGGGGCATCAACACCTTCTTCCTTCTACTGACTACGCCTCTCTTTATACAGCCCAGAATCCTTCTGGCAGCAGCCACTGCCTTGTCACACAGTTTTTTCGCCTTTAGATCTTCGGACACTATCACCCCAAGGTCCCTCTCCCCGTCCATGCATATCAGCTTCTCTCCTCCCAGCATATACGGTTCCTTCCTATTATTAATCCCCAAATGCATTACTCTGCATTTCTTTGCATTGAATTTTAGTTGCCAGGCATTAGACCATTCCTCTAACTTTTGCAGATCCTTTTTCATATTTTCCACTCCCTCTTCGGTGTCTACTCTGTTACAAATCTTGGTATCATCTGCAAAAAGGCACACTTTTCCTTCTAACCCTTCAGCAATGTCACTTACATACATATTGAACAGGATTGGCCCCAGCACCGAACCCTGAGGGACTCCACTAGTCACCTTTCCTTCCTTCGAGCGACTTCCATTAACCACCACCCTCTGGCGTCTGTCTGACAGCCAGTTTCTGACCCAGTTCACCACTTTGGGTCCTAACTTCAGCCCTTCAAGTTTGTTCAACAATCTCCTGTGAGGAACTGTATCAAAGGCTTTGCTGAAATCCAAGTAAATTACATCTAGCATATGTCCTCGATCCAGCTCTCTGGTCACCCAATCAAAAAATTCAATTAGGTTCGTTTGGCACGATTTACCTTTTGTAAAGCCATGTTGCCTCGGATCCTGTAACTCATTAGATTCAAGGAAATACACTATCCTTTCTTTCAGCAACACTTCCATTATTTTTCCAACAACTGAAGTGAGGCTCACCGGCCTGTAGTTTCCTGCTTCATCCCTGTGACCACTTTTATGAATAGGGACCACATCCGCTCTCCTCCAATCCCCAGGAATCACTCCCGTCTCCAGAGATTTGTTGAACAAGTCTTTAATAGGACTCGCCAGAACCTCTCTGAGCTCCCTTAGTATCCTGGGATGGATCCCGTCTGGTCCCATCGCTTTGTCCACCTTCAGTTTTTCAAGTTGCTCATAAACACCCTCCTCCGTGAACGGCGCAGAATCTACTCCATTTTCTCGTGTAACTTTGCCAGACAATCTCGGTCCTTCTCCAGGATTTTCTTCTGTGAACACAGAATAGAAGTATTTGTTTAGCACATTTGCTTTCTCCTCATCACTCTCCACATATTTGTTCCCAGCATCTTTTAGCCTAGCAATTCCATTTTTTATCTTCCTCCTTTCACTAATATATCAGAAAAAATTTTTATCTCCCTTTTTTACATTTTTAGCCATTTGTTCTTCCGCCTGTGCCTTCGCCAAACGTATCTCTCTCTTGGCTTCTTTCAGTTTCACCCTGTAGTCCTTTCTGCTCTCCTCTTCTTGGGTTTTTTTATATTTCATGAACGCCAACTCTTTTGCCTTTATTTTCTCAGCCACTAGGTTGGAGAACCATATCGGCTTCCTTTTTCTCTTGTTTTTATTGATTTTCTTCACATAAAGGTCCGTAGCCATTTTTATCGCTCCTTTCAGCTTAGACCACTGTCTTTCCACTTCTCTTATGTCCTCCCATCCTAACAGCTCTTTCTTCAGGTACTTTCCCATTGCATTAAAGTCCGTACGTTTGAAATCTAGGACTTTAAGTATCGTGCGGCCGCTCTCCACTTTAGCCGTTATATCAAACCAAACCGTTTGATGATCGCTACCACCCAGGTGAGCACCCACTCGAACATTAGAGATACTCTTCTCCATTTGTGAGGACCAGATCCAATATCGCTTTTTCCCTTGTGGGTTCCGTCACCATTTGTCTGAGCAGAGCCTCTTGAAAGGCATCCACAATCTCCCTACTTCTTTCCGATTCCGCAGACGGAACATTCCAGTCCGCATCCGGCAGGTTGAAATCTCCCAACAGCAGAACCTCCTCTTTCCTTCCAAACTTTTGGATATCCACAATCAGATCCTTATCAATTTGCTGTGATTGAGTCGGAGGTCTGTAGACTACACCCACGTAGATAGAAGTTCCATTTTCTCTTTTCAGAGCAATCCATATTGCTTCTTCCTCTCCCAGGTCCCTTGCATTTCGGTCGCTTGGATATTGATCTTTACATAGAGAGCTACTCCTCCACCTTTATGACCATCTCTGTCCATTACATACTACAAAAATCATTTTCAATTTTGTACTAAATTGACCCCTCCCCCACACAAACACATAAGATAAACATACTGTATAGGGGTCAATATTCAAAGCAACGTAACCGGGTTGTAGAAGCTTCTGTCCACTCCACTTCAATTGCTTATGTGGTGTTATCCACTGATACCACACAGAGCAAGGCAGAAGGCACAACTCATAGAACCAAAGGTAAGTTTATTATATCCAGCGTCCAGTGGCACCAGTAGAAAGACCCTACACAGCTGTGTTTCAGCTCAAAATACCTGCATCAGGGGTCAGGTATTTTCTGGATTAAATTAGCGCAAAAAAAAAAAAAAAGTGATGTAAGCATACAGCTACCAAAAATTACACTGAGGGGTCAACAATATCTTTCGAGGTTCTAAATCATCATAGGGAACTGAGCAATTGAATTGTGCAACTGCAACGCAATCATGCAACTATTTTGAAATTTTAGCATTCTATCAGAACCATCTCTCCCTGCCCTCCACCCTATGTCCAACATTTCTCCCTCTCTCTTCTCCATGCAAGTCTCCCTCCCCCTCCACCATATGCAGGATTTCTCCCTCTCACCCCTTTTTGTTGCACTCCCTTCCTCTCCTCCACCCCATGTCCAACAATTCTTCCTTCCCCCCCCATGTGCAGCAGCTTTCCATCCCTCCTAACCCCCTGTGTGGCATTTATCTGTCCCTCCCTCCTATCTCCCTATGTGGTAGCTTTCCATCCCTCCCTCCCATCCCCCTGTGCAGCAGCTTTCCATCCCTCCCATTCTCCTGTGTAGCACTTCCTAATCGCCCCCCTCCCCCCCGATACCTGACATACTGTCGGGTCTCCAAGTACAGAAGCAACAGTGGCGGTGGATGGCTAGCAAAGGCAGGCTTTGAACAGGCTGTTTGTGGCCTGCACCACCGTGTCATCAGTGAAATTATCAGTGACACGCAAAGGGAAGGCCCCAGTCTGTTCAGAGCCTGTGTCTGCTAGCTGTCCACCATTGCCACTGCTGCTGCTTTAGGAAGCCCTGGAGGTATGTCAGGCCTCAACGGGGGAAGGGGAGAGGGTTGGCCACTAAATCGGTGAGTCTGATTTTGGGGGAAAATTAATCGATTCAAATTGGTGAATCAGGGAGCACTACTGCCCTCCTGCCCACCTCTTCTCATTTCTGCTCTTCCTTTCCCATTCCTCTGTCCTTGTCTTAGCCTGGGTATGCATTTCCTTCTCAGTGATGCCATCAGTTAATTTATTTTGTTTTTGATCAAATTAATGTGGTTAAACAGCATGGTGATATTGTCATTGTTGGAGTCGATCACAGGCCATGTCCCAAGATGCATCAATAATGTTTAAGAAAAAGCAAGTTGTAAAGGCATATCTGCATGTGTAATAAGGTTTTACACACAGAAATGGTGCATACATGTGTATTTGTGGGGAGGTGTTTCCAGGGGTGTAGTTGGGCCAGAGAATGTTCTTACATGCATATAGTACTTTTGCTATTACAAAAGTATGTGTGTACGTTTACACAGGAAAAGTACCCCTACAAATAGTAGATGAAATTTGTGTATTTTTACATTTCCTCACTCAATGTTCACTACTGTAATGTTTTCAGGAAAAAAGTGTCCATAAATTTTACACATACTGTATGCACTTTGAAAGTTGCCCCCTATAAGATTTTGACAAACAATAGAAATGTATTTCTTCATTCTTCAAAAATAAACAAACTTTCCTCTCATCTCTTGGTTTCCCCTTTATGCAGACGCCATGTTGATTCTCCTTCAATGGATTTTCTTCCACTTTGCCTTCCTCTTCCCAGTTGCCCATGGGCAATGCACAGAGACCACTTTAGAAGAATGCTGGAGAGCCAATACTATACCAGGGTATAACCTGGCAGGAGAAGGCTTTGATGTGACCACCCTGAAGAGGAAAGGTGCTTATGTCATTTCTATGGATGATTTTGAGAACTCTGTCAATGATACCTGCATTCTCTGCCGTAACCCATTGCTAGGTGGTCAGCGTCAGTGGCTGCCACAAGCTATAGGGGGCTGGCAGGTCTTCCCCAAGTGCACCATGAGTTTGTCCAGTGTCCTTTATGAGTCCAGCACAGACCTGGCTGAGGCCCTCAGCTCTAGCATCCAAAATGACTGGAGTATCGGTCTAGGAGTGAAGAAGGTATCAATAAATGCTGTTGTTGCTGGAAGCCAATCCCAACTCTCCCAGTTTGCCATGAAGAAATCCATGCAAGACAGGTTCAGTTTTGTGACTCATGAAGTAGTCTGCAAACAGTACAGGTATGAAAAGCTATCCAATCTCAACTTCTGGCAAAATCTGCAGAAATGTGCAATGAAGAGTTTTAGATTTTGTGCACAGAATGAATATACCTATGGCTGGAAGGAGAGAGCCTCTTTTTTGCCAACACTGTTGTGTCTCCCCACCCACACCCCCTTCGGTTAACTTGCCAGCACTGTTATTTTTCCTACTTTGGTTTAGAGGGCCCTTTCTTCAGAGGCAAACACAACTAATTGGTCTGATGGCAGCTTTCCCACTAGCTGCCACCCTCAGTGCTTCTATCCTAGGCTTTTAAGCGTACAACTACTACTAATAATTTCTATACAGTATAATCTCATAAAACACTTCAAGGGACCTGGATAAACAGTCCATTATTTCCAGAGTCCGTTATTTCCAGAGTTGCATTAGGTCAACTTGAAACAACGTACAATCAATGAACAACAGTCACTGCACAAGCATACCAGCAACATCAATAACAAAACTCAGCAAAACATTGGTATGGCATGAAATGATTGCAAAACCAGAACACGAAAAGATGTTCTAAAATCTAAAGCATTATGTTTACTGTACTGGAAAGAAAAATAATCTGTCATTTTCTTCTGGGCTGCATTTTGATACTATATCACCAGCACGCCACACGCCTTGTAGGCGGAGCCTGCATGTCCATTTTAGCAGAACAAAACTACAGCTAAAAGTGGCTCTGGGGACCAAATTGGTTGTTTGTTATATCCAAAAGTCTGTTATATGCAAGTCCACTATATGCGATGATTTTCTGCATGTTTATAAAGGCGCACAGCCGGAACCAGTGGACCTCATCCACTATAGGCGAGGTTCCGTTATAAGTGAGTCCGTTATAACGAGATTATACTGTAGCACTTCTAGCTGTACACATTATATGCAGTGGGCTCAAAATCTATTTTTGTACCTGGCACAATGTTAAGTTAGGTGAGTTGTGCAAGATCACAGGGAGCTGCAATAGGAATTAAACCCAGATCACCAGGATCAAAGCTCACTGCACTAACCATTAGGCTACTCCTCTAAACCTATGCTAGGGGCCTCACAGTCAAACAGGTTTTCAGGAGGTTCACAAGGATATGCATGAGATACATATTCATATACCGTATTTTCACGCATATAACGCGCGCGTTATACGCGTTTTTACCTACCGCGCATACCCCTCGCGCGTTATATGCGTGAGCGCGGTATACAAAAGTTTTCCTACATAGTTCCCACCCCGCCCGACGCCCGATTCACCCCCCCCCAGCAGGACCGCTCGCACCCCCACCCCGAACGACCGCTCACACGCGCTCCCACCCGCACCCGCGATCGGAGCAAGAGGGAGCCCAAGCCCTCTTGCCCGGCAGACTCCCCGACAATATCGGGCCAGGAGGGAGCCCAAACCCTCCTGGCCACGGCGACCCCCTACCCCCACCCCGCACTACATTACGGGCAGGAGGGATCCCAGGCCCTCCTGCCCTCGACGCAAACCCCCCTCCCTCCCTCCAACGACCGCCCCCCCCAAGAACCTCCGACCGCCCCCCCAGCCGACCCGCGACCCCCCTGGCCGACCCCCACGACACCCCCACCCCCCTACCTTTGCTAGTTGGCCGGACAGACGGGAGCCAAACCCGCCTGTCCGGCAGGCAGCCAACGACGGAATGAGGCCGGATTGGCCCATCCGTCCCAAAGCTCCGCCTACTGGTGGGGCCTAAGGTGCGTGGGCCAATCAGAATAGGCCCTGGAGCCTTAGGTCCCACCTGGGGGCGTGGCCTGAGGCACATGGGCCCAACCCGACCATGTGCCTCAGGCCGCGCCCCCAGGTGGGACCTAAGGCTCCAGGGCCTATTCTGATTGGCCCACGCGCCTTAGGCCCCACCAGTAGGCGGAGCTTTGGGACAGATGGGCCAATCCGGCCTCATTCCGTCGTTGGCTGCCTGCCGGACAGGCGGGTTTGGCTCCCGTCTGTCCGGCCAACTAGCAAAGGTACGGGGAAGGGGGGTGGGGGTGTCGTGGGGGTCGGCCAGGGGGGTCGCGGGTCGGCTGGGGGGGCGGTCGGAGGTTATTGGGGGGGGCGGTCGTTGGAGGGAGGGAGGGGGGTTTGCGTCGAGGGCAGGAGGGCCTGGGATCCCTCCTGCCCGTAATGTAGTGCGGGGTGGGGGTAGGGGGTCGCTGTGGCCAGGAGGGTTTGGGCTCCCTCCTGGCCCGATATTGTCGGGGAGTCGGCCGGGCAAGAGGGCTTGGGCTCCCTCTTGCTCCGATCGCGGGTGCGGGTGGGAGCGCGTGCGAGCGGTCGTTCGGGGTGGGGGTGCGAGCGGTCCTGCTGGGGGGGGGTGAATCGGGCGTGGGGGGGGGTGGGAACTATGTAGAAAAACTTTTGTATCTCGTGGGCTCTTATTAGACTCTCTGCTGTGTCTTCCAGAAGAGAGAATATTTAGTGGGCAAGCCATAAGCTTCTAATAAAAGCATTTATGAGGGGGCGGTTGGAGGTTCTTGGGGGGGGCGGTCGTTGGAGGGAGGGGGGTTTGCTTCGAGGGCAGGAGGGCCTGGGATCCCTCCTGCCCGTAATGTAGTGCGGGGTGGGGGTAGGGGGTCGCCGTGGCCAGGAGGGTTTGGGCTCCCTTCTGGCCCGATATTGTCGGGGAGTCGGCGGTCCTTCTGGGTGGGGGTGCGAGTGGTCCTGCCGGGGGGGGGGGCAGGGCAGGGCGGGTAAACGGAGAGTCGGGACAGCGCACGGAGAGTCGGGGAGGGCGAAAGGAGAGTCAGGGTGGCCAGAGGAGAGTCGGGGCGGGCGAAAGGAGAGTCGGGGTGGCCAGAGGAGAGTCGGGGCGGGCGAAAGGACAGTCGGGCAGCATGCGCGTTATACCCGTGAGCGCGGTATACAAAAGTTTTTATACATAATATTGTGGTTTCTGCGCGCTATACCCGTGTGCGCGTTATACACAGGTGCGCGTTATCTGCGTGAAAATACGGTAGTACTGTATATGCAGTGTATGTAGATTTCACTCATGCACATTCAAGGTGGATATCCTGCAAACCCAAGTGGATGTGGAATCACCAGGTCTGGGAAAACCAATTCTTTGACTTTCTCACTCCCTCTTCTCCTGCTTCATAGTATGACTCACATTGACCACTAGAAGGCTGGCTATTGGCAGGACAGAAAAGTGCTCAATGTAAGTCTGCCTACCACTATAGAGCTCCTCCACCTCCTCCTATTATTTATCATTTCTATTGTGACCGGGCCGGTTCCCAGGTTGGTGGGAAGCCGGACCCAGACCACAGGTAGATTTAATGTAGCGCCTTTTATATGGCTGGTGAAATGAAAACTCGGAAAGCGGATCTTCTAAGAACTGGATTCAAGTTTATTAAAGTTTGTAAAGGAAAAAATATCTAGGAACAGGTAATCAGTTTTGCACATTCTCAAAAGCCCCAAATATGGCTCAAGTCCTTGGGCTCTGCCTGGAGCTTCCAGGTCCAATACACAATGCCAGTTCAAACAAAAACTGAAGAAAAAGGAAAACACAAAGGTTTGGGCTGCCACGCTTTCTGCCAAATGCTTTAGGTCGGGTAAGCCATTCCCAGAAAAAAAACCCAAATTAATTACCCTCCTTTTTACTAATCCTCTGAAGGAATGGTAACTTAAATCTTCCTATAAGGATTTATTTTCCCTTGGAGAGGACTGCTTCTGC
Source organism: Geotrypetes seraphini (assembly GCF_902459505.1). NCBI lineage: Eukaryota > Metazoa > Chordata > Amphibia > Gymnophiona > Dermophiidae > Geotrypetes > Geotrypetes seraphini. Next base: position 101,972,575 of record NC_047088.1, on the reverse strand, counting down.
CCTGTCCAAGCCCTGCTTGGGTTCAGGGTTTTCCAATCCTGGACCGGATTTCTGGGGGAAGTTTAGTATGAATACTATATCTCACTCTCCCCTATCTCCATGGACTCTCCAGGTTCACATTCTTCAGCAAGATTGTTCATTTCCCAATCATTCATCTCTTGGCCCAGACTATTTCTCCACCCAGGAACTTCAGGCACTCTCTCCCAATTACCTCCTTGCCTGTGGGTTAGCTCTTTACTAACCGGGTCCCCTTCTTGCCAATCTCTGGGCTCACCCTCCCAGGGTTTGTCCGTCCAAGTGAGATACCTCCCCGGGCTCTCAATCCCCCTCCTGCTGGGGTGTCTGCAGGATAGTGTCCTAGGCTGAGGCACAGGTACTCTGTGGTAGCTGCAATCTTTCCTGGCTGAGAGCTGATTGGGATTAGCCCCAGCTGTGCCTCCCAGTTGCCTCCTGCTAGTCTGTATTAGAGGCTTTTTTAGCCTGCACTCCCTGAGGGCCAGCCCCACCCCCTCCTGGGTTGGGCTTTGGTTTCACAGTTGGAGGAAAGGAGTAATAGGGGGAATACTTAGGTGATAATGCTCTCCCCCTCTGACTCTTGGGCCGTGCTATCTCCTGTCTTTTCTCTTCCCTTCCTGGCTGTGCTGGTTGGCCCGGCTCCATGCCAGGTTTTCCCGGGACCAGGACAGGGTGCATGATAGGTCTTGTAGTTTTTTTGGCTGGGACAGAGGCTTCCCTGTCACACTATAGCAATGAAAGGCATATGCAGCTTTGTACATGTAACATGTAATAGACGGACAGACAGACAGGACATATAAGGGTTGGGGAATTTCTTGCAGAAAGAATGATAGGATGGACATAGGCATCTTACGGTGAGTGGGTGTTAGGAGTTGTAAGCAGCCTTGAAAATGTGGGCTTTTAGCTTGGATTTGAATACTGATAGAGACAGAGCCTGACATAATGACTCAGGCAGTCTGTTCCAGACATATGGGGCAACAAGATAGAAGGGACGGAGTCTGCAGTTGGAAGTGGGGGAGAAGGGTATGGATAGGTTGGGACTTACCCAATGAATGGAGTTTATGGGAGGAGCATAAGGGGAGATGAGTTCGGAGTGAATACATTTGTAGGTCAGTAAGAGGAGTTTGAACCATATTCATAGCTGAAGGGCTGGGAGCAGAACCGCAGAAGATAGACACAAATAGAAATGGAGGTGTGGTAGTCCATGAAGGAACGACAGGCCAAATCTAGAAGCACTGTATAAATAATTAGTAGTAGTAGTAGTAATGCCAAAGTAGAATTAAAACAAAGTGAGGATATTTCACCAAACTATACAGATAGTAACACTATTCAGTTACTATCCATATAGCTAAATAGCTTTATGTATGACAGCAAAAAGCCTGTCCTAAATTAAACTGCTCAGCTATATGGTTTATTGCAGCTATCCATTTATTTTCTAGCAGTCAGTGACATGTATGTATAGTCAGGGCTGCTGGCCATATGCATAGTGCTGAATACACATGTTTTTTTAAATGTTGAAGCCAATGTTTAGAAAAACTTGCAGGTCACAAATTAAATCTCAGACTGTCTGGTTTTAATCAAAATATGAGATATCCTTTCCAAAGCAGGACCCTTGTCCATCTTATGTTTACTTGATTACATACAATGTGCTGAATATCCAGTTTCAGTGCTGAGTGGGGCTGCTATCCAGTTAGCAGCGATAGTCAGACCGCTAATCAAATACATTTTATCCAATGTGTCATCTGGTTATTGGTCTGAATATAGCCAATAACTTGATGGTCTCTAGCTTTGTCCAAACTCCTTCCATGGACTGCCCAGCACTGTCCAGATAGAGTAGAAGTAGTCAGAATACTTATTCAGTGGCTCTTTCCAGTTAGTGCAGTTGCATATCCCTGTTGCCAGCACTTAACTGGTTAGCAGTACCTGCTAACTTGATAACTAGAACATTAACCCCAAAAAGTTTTATGAAATCTATTCGTACTTAATCATTTAAAATGTGCTCTAGATTGAAGAGAGCCCATTGAAACATCAAAGTAGCATACCATAAGACATCTATCAGTCAACCAGCTGAAGATAATCCTTAAGACACTTGATTCATGGTACTTATTTACCATAACTAAAACATTAATAAACCAAAACAAGATGCTATTTCTTGTACCACGAGTTACCACATTTCATTCTCTGTTGCAGGTACCATATAAGAGGTCAACCCACCTTGAAACCTCAATTTGTTGAGCGACTGAGATCCCTCCCTAAGATCTACAATAACCAAACACACACTCAGTATGACTCACTGATTAATATCTATGGCACTCATTACATCCAGCAGGTGGAGCTGGGGGGACGAGTCCATGCAGTCACAGCCTTGAGGACCTGTGAGATCTCCTTGGACCAACTATCTGACCATGAGGTCAAGGAATGTCTTGGAATGGAGGCTTCCATGAATCTCTTTGGATTTTTCAGCAACTCAGCATCTGAACGATGTAACACAATCAAACAAAATTTCCTGTCCAACAGGAATTTCTCTGCCAGATTTTCTGACAGAAAAATGGAGGTGATTGGGGGTGATATCAGTTTGCACACAGACCTATTTTTCTCCAATTCCAAGACACAGAAATCTTTCAGGTCCTGGGTCAGCAATTTAAGCAGTCTGCCTGACATTATCTCATATTCCCTAGTGCCACTTCATGAGCTAATTCCTGACACTGAGCCCACCAGGAAGCACCTCCAGAGAGCCATCACTGACTACATCTTGAAGAGGGCTGTGGCAAAGCAGTGCCTGCACTGCCCACCTGGAGGACAGTTTAGACAAAATACCAGGTGCAAGTGTGAATGTCAACCAACTAGCCAGAGTACTAGTAGCTGCTGCTCCAGAAGAAGAGGACTATCCAGCTTATCTGTGACCATCCACTTGTCAAAAGATCTTCAGGGTGACCTGACCAGTGCTCCTGACTGCTATGTTAAGGTATTTATTGGTGCCAAGATGCGACGGACGAGAACTATCATGAACCAGAACAACCCCAAATGGAATGAAACGCTGGACTTTGGAGACCTCATGTTGACTCCAGAGCTGCAGCTGAGGGTGGAAGTCTGGGACAAGGACATTATATGGGATGACCTGCTAGGTAGTTGCTGGAGGTCTATTATTGCAACAGCTAAGGACAGAAAGGAACGGTGTTATTTCCGCCACGGTTATCTTTACTTCAGCTTTAAGGCTACATGTAGCCATCAGCTCTCTGGTCCCTACTGCCGGGACTACACCCCTGCCAGGAATTGAGGAGATATGATGATTAGGTCTGTGAGATCAACTGTAGCCAAAATGTGTGAGGAAAAGGCCTGTGGTTGAGAGATGTCCCAAAGTCATTAGAAAGAATGTTAAGCTAGTCTTGGAAACATGGTAACATAATAGATAGCCACAACAATGAACCAACTCATTCAGTCTGCCCAGTTATTCTGTCCATACAGCTTAAAATACACAAAGTGTGACTGTCTGAAAGATATCTCTCCATATCCATGATAGGATTTTTTGAATTCCTTACTTTTATTCCATATTTTATTTGTTTACATTTATTAGTTGCCTGTCTCAAATGCCCAAGTCAATGCACATGTCAAATCATATGATAAAATCCAATTAATACAATTCAAAAGCCTATATAACAGCAAAAATCAATAATGAATCATAACAAATCTATGACAATGCAGAAAATAAATATAAATAAATAACACTGGAAGCTTAAGACATGTTGAGTAGATGGGCATTCAAGATCCTCACTTAGGAAGTCATGCAGATTTAGGTGATAAGTATGTGTGTAAATTCTAGTATTCTAGCTCAGCACTGGTTCAACCTCCACTTTATAAATTACGGCATTTATTATTTTAGCATGAACAAAGGATTCTAGGACCAATGGTGTTGCTATTTAAATAGTAGTGATTAGCGTTTTAGTGACCACTGGTGGTATTATGCCCAGAAATTCAATTCTGTGTCATCTCCAGGTTTCAACATTGAATTTCCAGGTTTGTGGAGCCATCTAAAACATAGCTAGTTATGTGCGATTATACAGCGTTTAATTAGCTTTAGTAAATCAAATAGGACTGACTTTTATGTGGTCCTATTTATGTGGTTACCTTGGCCAGTTAATTGCTCAGTATAACCACTCAACTGGCCAAGTGCTGACTCCACCTCTGGAATACCCCAAAATATCTGATTCTGAAATAAGGAGAGCTGGAGAACAGACAGCAAAGATGGTCCAAGGAGGAAGGACAACAAGAACTTCAACCACAGAATAAGACAGATCCACTAATTGTAATACCGTAACTGTTTTGGAAGTGAGATGCTATTTTTCCTAGCAGGCTGCTTGTGTGAAAATTTGTACTCTTATTGAAAAATCTGATGAATCTTGATAAAGACATGCTGAAACTTGGCCATGTTGGTTCCAGCTTCAACAAAATTCTATGGTTGAACTTCTGGTTGTCCTTCCTCCTTGGACCATCTGTACTCTGGTGTTGTTTCTGCAAAGGTCTCTTTCCTTTCCTCTTGCTTTGAAATAAGGGGGGCTTCCTCCTTTAATTCCCCTGTCTTGGAATTCTGTAAGATCTGACATTACCAGATCTACTCAAAAATTTAAATTGTCCTTTCCTACGTTGAAAGGTGTTAACCTACATTGGCAAACTAGGGAAGTCTCTACTTTTCAAAATTACTGAGCTGTGGAATAATTTTCCTATTCAACTATGCGATCTGGGCTCTTTCCAACCATTTTGAAAACATCTGAAAACTTGGCTATTTTCACAGTTATAAATTCTGCTTCTCTCCTTACTATTCCAAATCCATATTGTATCTGTTCTCCTTTCTAATTTCTTGTAAACCGTGCCGAGCTCTACTGTTATAGAGAAGATGCGGTATATAAGCCTAAGGTTTAGTTTAGTTTATTTAAGGATTCTTTCTGAAACTCCCAGTTCCTCATCCACTTTCTTGTATAATTCTTAGGCACCATCTCCTTACAGTTGATTTCACAGAGCGATTGGTCAAGGATTGATCACTGGAATAGTGTCAACTCCTGATACAATAATATCCTGTTTTTATTTCAGCTTTTGCATATTACTTTTAATAAAATTCTAGGTGTCAGTGATTTAACTATTGACTCTTAAAAGCTTCCTTCATATTCTCCTTTTTTGTTTTGGTAGAAAATAGCATTCCACTACTATGGAATGAGAGAAGGGACCCTCCTTGACCTGTTTGCTGATAGGGTAATGTGTCTGTGCTCATCTTTCCTTGTAAGCTTTTTTTTCTGATAATGGTGGAATCATACTACCTGAATCTGCTCTGCAATGCAATTCCAAGGATCTGTACTGCAATTCCAAGGATCTGTACTGCAATAAAGCAATTATACTGCAATGGTGGTATGTTTTATTTCACTTTACAATTAAAAAAAAAAATCTGTGTAAAAAAGCCCACCCTTTACTTGCAACTTCCTAATTAAGTTCTTAGGCAAACCAAGGCTCCAATAAATAATAGAAATCTTTCCCTTATATATGTGTAGGGTTACCAGACATCTGGATTTTCCTGGACATGTCCTCTTTTTAGAGGACATGTATGGGTGTCCGGACGGCTTTTCAAAACCCAGCACTTTGTCCAGGATTTGAAAAACTTCTACCATGGGACCGTGTTGGGAGGGCATCTGCATTTGCGCAGATTCAACGCGGTGATGTCACGTGCATGCGATATCATGTTGCGTTTCACATGTGCAGATGCTCTCCCAACGTGGTCCAGCGGATGAGAACAGGTTGAGGGGTCGGGGCTAGGGGCGGACGAGGTTGGAGGGGAAAGGGGTGGAACAGGGTATGACTTGGACATAATGGGGCTGGGCAGAACTGGGTGGGCCTGGGGGCGGGGCTATGGGGGTCCAGATTTTACAGGAGTAAAATCTGGTAACTCTATATATGTGACCCTCCTGAAAAATGCCTCTACCATAGAGACAGAGACAGTGGATTTTTCAAAGGGTCACTGAGGGTAAGCTGAAATAGTTAGAGGAAAGTAGAAGGTCTAGGAGGTCCTTATTCCCAAGAGGGGAAGGAAGGTTGTAAAAGGAGAGGGTGAGATAAACTCAAGGATTTTGGTTATTCTGTTTCTCTGCCAAGGCCCTAGCACCAAAGGAGACTTCTAAATGATTCCTGGGAGAGGACAGGGAATAATAGATCAAGAGAATTAGGCAGAAAGTATAGGCTTTTGGTTTATCCTGATTCTCCTGCCAAAGCCCAATGTACTGAAGGAGATTCTTACTGGTTTCTGGGAGAAGACAAAGAGAAAATAATTGAAATAGAGAAAACAGTATTTTGGGGCTTGGTTATCCTCATTCTCCTGCCAATGCCCTGCATGCTGCAGGAGAGTCTTTTATGTTTCCGAGGGGGAGATGGACAGAGAAATAATTACATGATTAATTGAAAGGATTGCTTGAACCTGATGATTGTCAATACTGAGCAAATTGTACATAATTAAATTGGAAATAGGCAATCAAGTTAAATAAAAGGTTCCTGTTTGTTCAATTGCACCTTGGACTGGGCTGGATTTCTTTCAGCTAGTCTAGTCTGAATGGGTGGCGATTGAGATCCAGATTACAACTCCTCCAGCCTACTGGAGTTATCCAGTCCCAACCTACACCCAAACTCGAGAGAGACTTTGAAGTGAGATCCATGTGACTTATGAGGATTGTGTGTTAAAACCTCCATCAATTTCTTTTTGTGAGCCCTAGCAATGGGTGTCTGACTCTGGCTGGAGTCCACAGAGTGGCCGCGAGACAGGACCAGGGCTATATATACATAAATATTGAGAGGGTGTTCAGCATCAAGAGATCCGGTCAATTTTTTTTCAGGTTCACCCAGCAGTATCTTATAGAATAGAATTGACCATAAGCCTACTCCTTACATCATAAATCTCTCAATATGTCACTGAATACCATTTCAAACAGTCACCCTAAACATTCGTGTAATCAAAGTGGTTGCTCAAAAATAATTAAATTGTTTAAAAACAAAAAAAAGAGTCAGCCTGTTAATTGCACTTCACTGGACGTTCCTAAGTAATATATCAATACCAGTCCAATATTCAAAATTATATTATACTGTACAAAGGACTTATCACTTATCTTTGTCTTTATGGTGTGAGAATCAATTTTCAATACTGCCTGACAAGAGCACTTTGTTTTGTTTCTTCCTCAAGGACAGGCTAAAATTCACAGCCATTACCAAAGGAATCTCATAATGGTGCAGCTCTCTCCCACACTATCTTCAGCAGCACAGCTGTATGTTTCTAAAAAGGAAATGACGATGTACTTTTCATCAAACTTTATTGATCTAATTACTAAGTTATCTTGCAATTAACCATTCAATGAACACATTCATACCATATGGCTTAAAAATCTATAAGTGATATATATAGTCAAAATTGTTCACGTGCTAATAAATAAGACATTTTATCCCCATTAAAAGTGGTTAAAACTTGTTCCAAAATAAACCACTTTAAATCTGAAAAGGTATGTTCCTGCCCAATGTTATGAGCTACCATTTGAGTCATAAGGCTCTGGCTCTTTAAGCAACTGTGATGCTCTACAAGTCTGTTTTTTTAACAGACCTATATGTACTTGACCACATAGACATGAACTGATATACTGTAGATGACATATATAGATTCAAATGTGACACTAGATGAAAGTCAATATGATTTGCCAAATATTGGATGTAGTATCCATTGTTCCCCAACTATAGTAGTTCCGTGCATGCTGCAATGTCCATATGCTGAGTGTTCACTCCCCTTTCATCACTCCCTGGGAATCAGATGAAAAATTAGAAGACACCAAAAAGTCAGATGCCTTGGGTAAATGCAAAGTAAGGTCCCTCCTGCAAAACTGGGTGAAACTGGAAGATATGCCATTGCCGATATATGCTTCTAGCAACTGCTTGCACCTGCATAGAGTATGATGGTACTCACACCTGTTTAGATGATACCTCACGGGGTTTGTCCTGTAACAACAAATCCAAATTGGCATATAATGCTATTAGAAAAGCTTTAGAGATAATATTCTCAGGATATCCCCTAGCCAAAAATTTCTTCCTTAAAAATTCAGCTTGTTGCTTGCATTCCTTGATCAAAGTATAAATTCTGCGAATCCAAAGAAATTGGCCAATGGGAAGTGCTGCTCGTAATTGAACAGGATGACAATTCCTATAATCTAAATAATTGATTTCTCAATGGCTTTATAGTGGACTGTGGTGTCCAAAATGTTTGACTCTTGTTTCTCACTTCTATATCCTCAAATTAAGTATGTTAAGACATGGATGCAAATTATTGATGATGTATTTTCCATTTGGACTGCCTCTCAGAGTGAACTTATATAATTTATAGCATGGTTAAATTTGATTAATTGTGATCTGCGATTTATTGTGATATAAGACCCTCACATGATTGATTTTCTGGATACTGAGGTGAGAAAGAAGGGTCAAACATATGCTGTTATGGTGATAGATTCCTTCCTGAAATGAATCAGGACTTCTAATAAGCTGTTGATCATGTCACACTCATAAAGCAGCATGTTGTTGAGTGAGACTCCTTGGAATTTAACACAATCCTTATCTTGCCTGGTTTCTGTGGGTGATGTATACAGAGCAGGATTAATTTGTCGAGGGCCCCTAGGCACACAAGTCCACTGGGCGCCCCGTCCCCACCCCACCATGCCCTGCGCCATTTATTTACTTCTTTATTTCCATTTTATTTCTTTGTATTTTAAAATTCAAAACAAATAACAAAGATTACCATACCAGTGCCAGTGTAGTTTTTCTTCTATGCAACCTCCAACCATCTCTGAACAAATCCCCCCTTCCTTCATAGAGGAAGACATATTCAGCTGGCAGGGCTTTGGGAAGCCCGCCAATTTATATTTTGCATTTGGGTAGAAAGCATGGGGTATGGTGGGAAGAAAATTTAATGTCTGCCATTTTATTGGACTAATACATTTCTCAGCTTTCAGAGGTTAAAACCTCTTTCTTCAGGTCAGTAAACTATACTGCTGTTATAGTATCCTTGCCTGACCTGAGAAAAGGAGTTATGGTCTCTGAATTAGTAAAAATGTATTAAAATTAGTCCAATAAACAGGATCACCTTATTTCCATTTTCTATTAATAAACAATTATCAACACAGCTACAATACTTTATCCTAAAGCAAAAATAAATAAATAACACAAATAGAAAAATTTTTCTATATTTGTTGTCTGGTTTCTGCTTTCCTCATCTTCTCATCATTCTCTTCCTTCCAGCCACTGTCTGGCCTCTCTCTGCCTCTTCCATATGACATCTGCTCTCTTTCTATGCCTCTTCCAGAAAACTGTCTGTCTCTCTCTTCCATCTCTCCCTCTCCTGCCCATTGGTGTGGCATCCATCTATTTCTCTCTGCTCCCCCCATGGTGTGGCATCTGTCTTCTTCCCTTCCATCTATCCCTCCCAGCAGATTTTAGCATTCATCTCTCTCCTCCTTTCCTCCCCTCAGATCTGGTATCTATCTCCTCCCCTTGCCCTCCATGTCCTGGCATCTCCTTTCATTCCTTCCTTTCTCTCCCTCTAGTTGGGTGCAACAATTCTCTCTCCCTCTGCTCCCTTTCCTCCTTCTGTCACCCAGTCCCCGGTCGGCAGAATAGCCATACAGGATCAGACCAATGGTTCATCTAGCCCAGTATCCTGCCTCCACAGTGGCCAATCCAGATCACAAGTATCAGTCAGAAACCCATATAGTAGCTATTTTTCTCAGACTTTCAACTCTATCTCTTCACTTTTTCCTCTGAGCTGTTTATACTGTATTCTCTTTTTTCTATTTATGCACCTTCCCATTTGTAGTTTGCTCTCCAATTCTTCCTTTCTAGCCTGTTAGCTTAATTTCCCTCCACAGACCAACTCACTTCTTCTCCTCTCTCCATCCACTGGGGAAGAGAATTGGTATTGTTTTGTATATTAGAATGTCAATATGCACCTGCGTTGCTGCCACCTCCCATCAGTAAAAAACTGGGCAGCAGGAGTAGCAATAACTACAAGAGACAAGAACATAAGATTTGCCACTGCTGGGACAGACCAGTGGTCCATCGTGCCCAGTAGTCCGCTCAAAGACCAGTGCCCTATTTGAGTCTAGCCTAACTTGCTTATGTTCTGTTCCAGTAGGAACTTATTCATCCTTGTCTTGAATCCCTGAAGGGTGCTTTCCCCTATAACAGCCTCCGGGAGAGCGTTCCAGACCTCTACCACTCTCTGGGTGAAGAACTTCCTTAAGTTTGTATGGAATCTTTTCCCTTCTAACTTTAGCGAGTGCTCTCTCATTCTCTTCACCTTGGAGAGGGTGAACAATCTCTCTGTCTCTACTATGTCAATTCCCTTCAATATTTTGAATGTTTCGATCATGTCCCCTCTCAGTCTTCTCTTTTCAAGGGAGAAGAGGCCCAGTTTCTCTAGCCTCTCGTTGTATGGCAACTCCCCCAGTCCCTTAACCATTTTTGTTGTTCTTCTCTGGACCCTTTCGAGTAGTACTATGTCTTTTTTTATGTACAGCGACCAGTGTTGGATGCAATATTCCAGGTGGGGGTGTACCATTGCCTAGTATAACAGCATGATAACCTTTTCAGATCTGTTTGTGATCCCCTTTTTAATCATTCCTAGCAATCTGTTCGACATTATTGCCGCCGCTGTACATTCTGCGAGCGGTTTCATTGACTTGTCTACAAGTACTCCCAAGTCTTTTTCCTGGGGGCTCTCTCCGAGTATAGCACCAGATATCCTAGGTTTTCATGCATATGATTTTTGTTACCAACATGCATCACCTTGCACTTATCCACATTGAACCTCATTTGCCATTTCGCGGCCCATTCCTTGAGCATATTTATGTCTCTTTGTACATCTTCGCTATCCTTCTGTATCCTCACTACTCTGAATAACTTTATATCATCTGTAAATTTAATCACCTCACTCGTTGTGCCAATTTCTAGGTCGTTTATAAATATGTTGAAGAGCACAGGCCCGAACACTAAACCCTTCGGCACTCCACTCGTGATGCTTTTCCAGTCCGAGTATTGTCCATTCACCCCCACTCTCTGCTTACCACTGTGAAACTACCCCAACACAGATAGCTCAAATTCTATCCTTACACAGACATCGGGGCAATAAAACTGAACTTAATTCTCCTCCTTGCTTTCCCATTCCTTTTATTTTTCTCTGCCTCACCTCTCTTGCCTGTCACCCCTTACTTTCGCTCTGAAGAACCCGGTGGCATGGCCAAACCCTCAGCCTGTTTTGTCCGCTCTGGGGGAAACAGCTGCACCAATAAATAAAGAGCAACTACTGAGATCAAAAGGCATGAAATTAGTGCCTTGCTTGAGATGAAAAAGAAGAAATGGGCAGCTGTCCAGTTTGCCTTCCCCTAACGCTGGCCCTGGGGGAAGGGAGGGGGGAGGAAGAGAGTCCTCGCTGATCTCAGAGACTGTCTGTTTTTGGCCATCCGGCATGCACTGCACTGTATATGCACAAGGTGGGAAGGCAAAGACTGGAGAGAGGAGGTTCCAGCACAGCATTAGGTGACCAGCTGGCGTGTGTTGAAGAGACTGTGCATCTGCTCAATGACTGCCACAGCTGGATCCTCTGGGCTGATTTTTAATTTTTGCTCTCCTGCATCCGCCTCCTATAACGCTAAAATCCAGACAAATTAGGCTTTCTGAGGGCAAATTCAAAATCTGCCCCAATGCCCTGAGTCATTTCCAAAAGGAGGACATGTCCTTCCAGGCATCGGGCCCCCCTGAACTCCTCGGGCCTAAGGCACTACTGGGCCTACCCTTTAATCCGGCCTTGGATGTAAACCAAAGATAGGTAAGTACCAACATTCTTCATCATCTTTTAATGGTGGAGCTAGCTCTAAATGGTCATTATCCAGCATGTTCTGCATAAATGTTATAAAGTGCTGTTTTTGTCTCTGTTTTCTTTTCAGGATCTTCAGCAACAAAGTGAGTTGAGAGAGAGCTTGCTCTCTGTTATTGGGGAATCATGATCTTAGTGTCCAAAATGGTAGAAGAGCTACCCAACTGTTTGACTCATCTTTGGAGAATTCCTTATGCATGATCCTCAGATAGACAAAGGCGACCCAGTCAACATTGTATATCTGGATTTTCAGAAGGCGTTTGATAAGGTTCCGCATGAACGACTACTTCAGAAAATTGCAAGCCATGGAATCGAGGCTGAAATACTCATGTGGATTAAAAACTGGCTACAGCATAGGAAACAGAGTGGGGCTAAATGGACAATACTCGGACTGGAAGAGCGTCACCAGTGGGGTGCTGCAGGACTCGATGCTTGGATCCGTGCTCTTCAACATCTTTATAAATGATCTGGACATTGGTACGAGTGAAGTGATTAAATTTGCGAACGATACAAAGTTATTCAGAGTAGTGAAGACACAGGGGGATTGCGAAGATCTGCAACGTGACATAATCAGGCTCGAGGAATGGGCATCAACATGGTAGATGAGGTTCAATGTGGATAAGTGTAAAGTGATGCATGTAGGTAACAAAAATCTCATGCACGAATACAAGATGTCCGGGGCGGTACTTGGAGAGACCTCCCAGGAAAGAGACTTGGGAGTTATGATCGACAAGTCGATGAAGCCATCCACGTAATTTGTGGCGGTGGCGAAAAGGGTGAACAGAATGCTAGGAATAATAAATAAAGGGATCACGAACAGATCGGAGAAGGTTATCATGCCGCTGTACCGGGCCATGGTGTGCCCTCACCTTGAGTAATGTGTCCAGCACTGGTCACCGTACATGAAGAAGGAAACGGTACTACTTGAAAGGGTCCAGAGAAGAGCGACTAAGATGGTTAAGGGGCTGGAGGAGTTGCAATACAGCGAAAGATTAGAGAAACTGGGCCTCTTCTCCCTCAAACAGAGGAGATTGAGAGGGATATGATCGCAACATTTAAGGTACTGAAGGGAATAGACTTAGTAGGTAAGGACAGGTTGTTCACCCTATCCAAGGTAGGGAGAACGAGAGGGCACTCTCTAAAGTTGAAAGGGAATAGATTCCATGCAAACATAAGGACGTTCTTCTTCACTCAGAGAGTGGTAGAAAATTGGAACGCTCTTCCGGAGTCTGTCATAGGGGAAAATACCCTCCAGGGATTCAAGACAAAGTTAGACAAGTTCCTGCTGAACCAGAACGTACACAGGTAGGGCTTGTCTCAGTTAGGGTGCTGGTCTTTGAGCTGGTCCGCGTGAGCAGACTGCTGGGCATGAATGACCACTGGTCTGACCCAGCAGCAGCAATTCTTATGTTCTTACTGGTCTGATCCAGCAGCGGCAATTTTTATGTTCTTATGTCATTATTATTGGTGATTTAAAAAACTGTATTCCCCAGATCTCCTAAATCTGATGGAAAGGTATTCTGACAGATGGTTGAGCCAGGGTCTGGTTCTTCCCAGCTGAAAATATCCTTTACATACAGATGGTTTTGACAAGCCTTAAACATGGTAGTGTGCCATTGGTCAAGAAGCATGTCTTATACACATTTACACTTGGTCTACTCAGACTGTTAAGGTAGACATCATCTACTATCACCCATCCCAAGTTGAGTCAGTAGGCATATTGAGCATCAGGTGGTCTTGTGCATGACTTACACAAATTCTGATCAATGTTTGTACATTTTTTCCCCAATAAGAGTAGAATCTTGGCCTTCGGATCCAAGGGCTGAAGATACTCTTCTATAGGTTGCAAGTGAGGGTGGTATTGTGCAACGTCTAATGTGGGAATTTCTTCCCTGCTGTCAGGTATCTAATTACATTTGATTAGACTCAGTAGATGTGTTTTGTTGCTGCCATCCATTGATTCTATTACATAATCACTTGTCTTTCTTCATTGTCATTCCTTTACAAGTCTTGAGGTGGTAGGGATAGTGGTTTCTCTGGCTGTCAAATATGTCAAAGAATTCTTCCTTGCCAGGAACTGGTTATTCTACTTGTCTATGATGACATACATCTTTACTGTCCATTCTGGTTGTTCTTTTGGGTACACTTTAGCTACACATATGTTGTATGTACTAAACCTGTAGACATCTTCCAAGTTTTTCACAGTATTGATTCCATTAAGTTTTATCACTGCTCTGATCTTATCTTGGGAATAACCTAAGTCTAAACCCCAGAATGGACTCTCAATTCTTAAGCAAATCTTATTTAACTCAAAACAAAGAGAGAAATCATTTATACTGTAGTTCAGTTGCTTGGATAGAATTGTAGCTCCATTCCAGGATACTGAGGGAGCTCAGAGAAGTTCCAATGAGTCCTCTTAATGATTTGTTCAATAAATCCTTGAAGATGGGAGTGGTTCCATGGGATTGGAGAACAGATGTGGTCATTTCTTCACAAAAGTGGTCTAAGCAGGAAACTATAGGCTGGTATGCCTCACTTCAGATATTGGAAAAATAATGGAAGCGGCGGTGAAGGATAGTGAATTTCCTAGAATCTAATGGGTTACAAGGCTTTACTAAAAGTAAATTGTGCCAAACAAATCTGATTGAATTCTTTGGGTGACCAGAGAATTGGATCAAGGACGTGTGTTAGATGTAATTTACTTAGATTTAAGCAAAGACTTTGACAATTCCTCATAGGAGGCTCTTGAATAAACTTGAAAGGCTGAAGTTAGAACCCAAGGTGGTGAACTAGATTAGAAACTGTTTGTTTCCAGAGAAGGGAGAGTAGTAAAACTAGAAAGCATAAATTGAGGTTGCAGGGTGATAGATTTAGGAGTATGATTAGGAATTTATTTTTCATGAAAAGGGTGGTTTGTTGCCTGGAATGAGAGGAAAATGGTGACAAAATTCAAAAAAGCGTGAGATGAACATAGAGATATAAATTGAAGAACTACTACTACTAATAATAATAATTTTATTCTTATATACCGCCAAAGCTGTAGTAGTTCGAGGCGGTTGAGGATTTCGAGGCTAAGATGGTGGACTCGAATGAATCTCTTGCTATGATGGCTAGTCCTCCCCCTCTTCCCCTGGTTCTGGGGTGAGATATAATTTTAAACCCAGGTGGTAGACACTCACGAATTATAATATTGTTGTCGGAGATCAACCATGTTTCAGTTAAGAAAACAAAGTCAGGGTTGGTCTCCTCTAGCCAGTCTTTAACCAGCTGTGCTTAGTTCCTGACAGATCGGATGTTTAAGTAGAAACCTTGAACCTTTTGGTAGGGAGCGTCAGCAGGTATTGAGTGGGAAACTTTTCTCAATCGGTGTTTTTTTTCTGTAAGGTTTCTTTGGTTTGCGTGAGGGGGGAACAACCGGGATTTGAAATGGGCCTCATTCAGAACAGTCAAGAATGAAGCGTTGGGCTGGCCTACGGGGTTCTGGGTAGGTAGGACGAGGCCTTATGAGGATTGGAATCGGGGTGGAGAGTAGTGCCTCAGTTAACCAGCTTTTGTAACAAGACCAATAAAACATAAGAAATAATGTTAGGTAGTTGTGTATAGAAGCCATCATGCATTAAGAGATACTACAGGGTTTAAGATAGCTTTGTCTGGAATAGATAGTAGATTAACCTGCAAAGTACTTATCAGTTTGTCCGATGGGTTTTGTCCGATGGATTTGGAGTAGTCCCTAGGTAGTGAGGAGTTGGGTGGAGTAGGCACCAACGTCCAATGATGGGACACTCAGAGCGGTGCTTGGTAGCTGGGAGGAGGTGTAGTAGTGCAGTGAAGCTTCTGTCGCTCCGCTTGCCACTTTGCAAAGATGTGCGCTAAGGCACGCGCCTTTGCTGTGCGCCGTTCTCTCAGTAAGATATAAATGCTCCCGGCAGGTTGGGAGGGGGCGGAGCAGGCTCGCATGCCTGGTGGGGGGAGGGCAGGAATGAGGCTCTCTGCAGGAGCCGGCCGATGGCTGCAGATAGCCGCTGAGTCCGGCGAAGGAGGGGTTCCCCCAACAGGAAACCTCGACTCAATTTCAAATGTTCCCGGCAGGTTGGGAGGGGGCGGAGCAGGCATGCACGCCCGGCGGGGGAAGAGCAGGAACGAGGCTCCCTGCAAGAGCCAGCCGATGGCTGCAGACTAAGGCTGGTACTGGTCAGAATTGCATGGTCTGGCCCCTGTATATGGTAGTTTGATTTAGGATAGGCTGGGGAGGGCTTCGACAGGTAATCCATTAATTTAGAACATAAGAACTATGCTGAGCAAACTTTTTATGGTTTGGATAGGCTGGAGTGAACATCAGTGACAACTCCAGTAGTTGGAACCTAAACATACTACAAAGTCTAGGGCCCAGAAATATCAGAGAGAAAATTTAATCATGAATTTATAATGTAACTTTTGGGCAGACTGGATGAAACATTCAGGTCTTATCTGCTATAATTTACTATGTTACTTTTACATTTTTAAATTAGATATAATCTTCTTTGATTTCTACTCACTTTTTGCATTTCTTTTATAACTAACTTCTTTGATTTCTAAATTCCAAAGTAGCTTTGAATTTTACAACACCTGAACATATGGTTCAATTTTTCTGTTCTAAGATTTGATGGTTTGCAGAAGAAATTAATAAGAATATTGTAAAAGAATGTCCAAATGGCAAGCACTACACCAGAGACTAAAGAGGTTCAAAATAAGGTGGAACCTACCCCCCTCAAAACACCATAACAGCATCATACATAAAGTATCACAAAGATGTAATACATCATATCATAGGCCCACAAAACTCTACCACATAACCTTGCATATAATCTCTAAAGTGTAGACAGCCTGCCACATACACAGTACAGGTCTCCCTCCATATTGAGTTCAGCATTCGCAAGTTTTCCATCAATCGTCTGCAATCACTAGGGATAGATGGCCAAGTCTTACAGTGGTTAACATCCTTTCTATCAAACCGAATTTCGAGAGTTAAATTTAATGAGTCCTATTCTGAAAACTTCTCTTTATCTTCTGGAGTTCCACAAGGATCAATATTATCCCCTCTGCTATTTAACATTTTCTTATCCCCACTTATCACCATGTCACAGTCACTAGGATTTACAACCTTTTCATACGCGGATGACATTCAACTACTGCACCCTCTCAATCCAGAAAACATAGAAGAAATAAAAACTATCACTGACAAATTAGAAAAAATGAAAACCTGGTTAAACAATAACAAATTGGCTTTAAATACCCAAAAAACAAAAACCATGCTTTTCACTTGGAAAGGAGACATATTTCAAAAAACACCATTCATACTTGATAACATTCCATTAGAATCAGTGTCTAAGTTGAAAATCGATGTTGATCTATCCTTTCATGACCATATCAGCGCAATAGTTAAATCCTGTTTTTACAGATTACGGCTCTTACGTTCAATTTCTACTTTTTTGGAAGCTAAATCACTCAATATTTTAATTCACTCTCTTATTATTTCCAAACTGGACTATTGTAATGCTCTCCTAATTAACATAACTCAAAAAGAAAATAGACGTCTCCAAATCATCCAAAATACAGCAGTTAAATTAATATTCAATGCAAAGAAATTTGATCATGTTACCCCCTTACTAATTAAATCACACTGGCTCCCAATAACCCACCGAATTACCTTTAAAATATTATTTTTGGTTTACAAAACATTAAGCTTCAATGAACCCCAATTTATTGCAAAAATGATTGTCCCACACAAATCTGCTCGTTCTTTAAGATCCTCTTCATTAAATTTGCTTTCAGTCCCTTCGCTAAGGATCATAGGCACAAGACGCAACGATATATTCTCTGTAAAAGCACCCACACTGTGGAACTCACTTCCAAATTTTATCAAAAACGAAACAGACCTTGTTGCGTTTAAGAAAATTTAAAAAACATATTTATTCCAGGACGCATTTGACTTGTAAAACATAGTCATTTTAGGTTTCTGTACTCTTCTTTTTTTCATCTTAACCCTTTACTACCCAATGTGTTTTTACCCTTTATGTCAAACTCTAACAGATAACAAAATTGTAACTTCTCCCCTTTCTTCCCACCCCTTCTTGTTCGTCAATCTTTGTCGGTCTCTTAAGTGATTTTTAGTCAACTAAATGTATGTCTGTCTTTTAATTGATTTTTGTAAACTAAATGTATTACCACACTCTGATGGTTTTTAATTGTACATCGCTTAGGTATTGTGATAAGCGATTCATCAAATAAAGGTAAACTTGAAACTTGAATAATTAAATGTGAATATTTTGCAGCAATGAAGTACAGTACTGTAAGATAAATTTTGTAAAATGGGGAAGTTGCTTCACCTCTTGTGCTGGGACGTCGGAGGAGACTCTGTTTCGCTGCCCGTATATCCCGCAGCAGGCTCGGTGGTGGAATCGGGCAGGCACTGCAAGAGACGGACCCCTGATGTCATTGGATCCGTCTCTGCTGATTGATTCCCTTCAAATTGGATACCGCTGCCGCGGTTGCGGCCGCAGGGCATGGCCAAAGGGGCAGGTCCCGCCCCTTATGAGCCCCTTGGAGCAACGAGGAGCCGGGGAGCAGGAATTCAGGTCATATAACATTAATCTGTCATATCATGGGGAAAAGGAAATTAAGCCTAAGAGCTCAACACCTGCTGTATCTGGTCCCATGGACAGGCATTTGACTTCTTCTACAGACAATCCACCACAACCTTTACTTGATATGAACTCTCCCATATTGGGTGCATCAATGAGCCCCCTTGAGAGGACCCCCCTTTCACCCAGTATCAAGTGATAGCGGGAAAATTATCCCCGCTATTTCTACTGAATATGTGGTACCCTCTACTCAGATAAGTAAATTAGCCTTTACTGAAATACCTAAACCACTTGAATTTTCAGGTGTAGTAGAGGATCAACCACTAGCAGTGGAAAAACAAGGTATTACCCTTAAAGATTTGTGGTTAGGTATTTCTAGAGTTGAAGGGTTTCTCAGAGAATCAGTGAAACAAACATTGGACTATTCACAGTCTGTGTCTCAAAAGTTTGAGAATGTGGATTCCAATTTAAGTTTTTTGGATAAAAGATTAAATGTGGTTGAAACTCAAAGTAATACATTGCAAGCTGTCTCAGTATCTGCTGTTAAGGATTCTACGGTGTTAAATTCTAAATTGGAAATGATGGAAAATATGCACAGAGCGAGGAATCTTCACTTGGTTAATTTCCCAGTGACTCATTTATTATCTCCTGAATTTTGTTAAGGAAATTTTTTAAAGAAATACTGGGATTTCCCAATGTGGAAAATTTCCCAATACATAATTATTATTATATTCCGCAAAGGAAAATACAATCCGACCAGGAAGTGGACCACCTGGTCACAAATGAAATAAATTTGACAGAGTTTTTGGAAGATAGTCAGGATGTGATCCAGAGTAGGTCCACTATGGTAATAACATGCTTGAGTGAGATAGATAAAATGCTGATAATGAAACTTTATTTTAAAAATAGGTTGACAAAATTTTGTGGAGATTTGGTCAGAATTTTTCCTGATGTTTCAAGAGCTACACAATTAAGAAGGAAAGAATTTTTGAAATTAAGAACAAGAGTTTTAGCACTTGAGGCATCATTCTATCTAAAATTTCCATGTAAATGTCTTGTTAAATTACAGCCTTTAGAATATTCTTTCTATGTTACTCCTTTAAATCCTTAACTGATGTTGCTACTTCTGTTTTAGCCATAGACCTCAGAAACACCCCTCCTCTGTCCCATAAAGGTTATGATCTCATAACGGGGAGATTCATGTGTAACCTCCTCATCGGTCAAGACTTAAAATTTTAATGGCTGATGCTCAATAATTTTATATTTATTTTGAACACTTTTTATACTTTAAAACGACTAATGAAGTTTATGTACTTATCTTCAAAAGTGTTGCTGTACTTAGGCTGGTGGACCCGACATGTTTCGCTGCCGCTTCATCAGGGATCCACTCTTGCCGATAACCACAATCCCGCATAGACTCTTAGGATACATGATGTCTATGCGGGATGGTGGTTAACAGCAAGAGTGGATTCCTGACGAAGCGGCAGCAAAACATGTCGGGTCCACCAGCCTAAGTATAGCAACACTTTTGAAGATAAGTACATAAACTTCATTAGTCGTTTTAAAGTATAAAAAGTGTTCAAAATAAATATAAAATTATTGAGCATCAGCCATTAAAAATTTAAGCCTTGACCGATGAGGAGGTTACACATGAATCTCCCCGTTATGAGATCATCAAGTTTCAAGTTTTATTAGGTATAAACCGCCTATCAAGGTTATCTAAGCGGTTTTACAATCAGGTACTCAAGCATTTTCCCTATCTGTCCCGGTGGGCTCACAATCTATCTAACGTACCTGGGGCTATGGAGGATTATAACCTTTATGGGACGGAGGAGGGGTGTTTCTGAGGTCTATGGCTAAAACAGAAGTAGCAACATCAGTTAAGGATTTAAAGGAGTAACATAGAAAGAATATTCTAAAGGTTGGAAGCTTGGAATTTGATATTGGATTTATGCTATATGGTGACAATTCCAGGAATAAGACTTTAAACAGTGCCTTATAAGGTTGTTAAATTACAGGACATTGAATATGTATTTTGGGATTCCATTCAATTGCAACAATTTCTAATAGCTCGAGAACAGAAATGAGTTTTTCTTTTTCTAAATGGTTCACTACTGAGAAAATTGGAGGATGTAAGAGTCCCAAATAGTAGGGAATGGTCAAAGATTCATATGAATCAAGAACCAATTCTTAGTTTTCTTCTTATTTTTGTTAGTTGAAAAATGTAGCATGTCTTCCCATTGTTGTGGGCTTGAAAAGGAATTTTGTGTTGTATGTATAAGTATCAAAAATATTTTGTGTAAGAACCCTTTTTTTTTTTTGTATCATCTGATATTGAAATTATTAAATCTGTATATAAATAAAAAAAATTTGTAAAATGAATTCAATACCTTTTAGAATCCCACTCTGTCTCCAAAGCAGCCTCACTCGTGTGGTTTCTTCTCGCCCAGGACAGACCTGACCTCTGCTCCCCGAGTGACATCATCCTGGGGTGCCGAGAGAAAAGGCCAGCACCAGAGAAGAAACAGTTTGCTGCAGCTACACCAGAGGGAAAAAGCTTTGTCTTAATCACATTGTGTCCTTGCTCACTGATCACCATCCGATTCTAAACCCTGAAAAAGTGATGGCTTAGATAAATAATCTATATCTCAATAGGCTTTAAATGGCTTTAAATCTTTGACTCTATTACTCCAGTTGAATCATTTCAATTCCTTGGAGTGATTCTTGATTCTATTCTGTCCTTTTCTAAGCAAATATCCTGTTTTGAAATTAGGATTTTATTCTCTTTGTATATTAAGATCTATTAGGAACTATTTGGATTCCTATTCAGTGCATACACTCTATCTAAAGTGAATGAAAATCTATCACCAGCCTGACTATTCCGGAAGACACTGTCCTCTCCACTATAGCTGAGATATTAGGGAAATTTAAAAAGTTTTATGAAGTCTTGGACACGACTGAATTGCATAATGATAACGATCCACACGCATTCCTTGAAGAGATCACTGCCTTTTTTGCCTGATTCGGAACACAATGGATTGATGTGTCTCCTATGTCGAACATAGAAATAATTGACACTATCAACAGCATGGCAACAAATAAAGTACCAGGACTAGATGGCATTACTGTCAGATTTTACCAAGCCTTCAAGTGAACACTGGCTCTTTATCTACAATTTTTCACCCATATGGCATCACAAGAGAAAGCAGATGGGACATTCATGGAAGCGACAATAATTGTGATACCTAAACAGGGCAAATTTCCTAAACATGATGGCAATTATAGACCACTCTCGCTGATTAACGTGGACGCTAAGATCTACGCTAAATTACTGGTCGCTAGATTGCAGGAAGTACTACCTTCATTGATCTCTGAGGATCAAACTGGATTCATGTATGGACGACATTCCTCCATCTAATATTATTTCCGCGTGTCAGTCACAGTCTTATAAACTTACTTTAGCATTGGATGCTGAACAGGCTTTTGATAGAGTGGAATGGCCCTTTCTGTTTGCAACGCTCACAAAATTTGGCTTCCTCATGCAATTTATTCAAATGATAAAAGTTTTATATTATGCCCCTACTAAAATTTGAATTAATGGACATCTTTATGATCCTTTTAGACCGATGAGATGAACTCGACAGGGATGTCTACTTTCGCCACTATTGTTCAACTTGGCACTGGAGCCGTTGCTAACTGCTATTAGTGCTAACGACTCCATTAAGGGATTTGGCCAAGAAGCCCTGGAGGTTAAATTATCTAAGTATGCCGATGACATCATACTTTATGTAACTCCAGAATCAATTCCATCTGTTTTGAATGTGATAGACAACTATGCATCGGTTTCTGGTTAAACACAACTAAGTCTGAGTTAATACCACTGAAAAGGGGCATGAAATGGAGTCTTACGGCTTTATTTGGAATCCGATTAAGATTAAATACCTTGGCGTATATGTGGGTCCCATGCTGGAGGATATGAAGTATAACGCCGATTATATTCTAAGCATCATTAAAGATTCTACTCAGAAATGGTCCCCCCTTAAGTTGACTTGGTGAGGGCTAGTTGGACACCATCAAGATGATATTACCTAAAATAAATATTTTGCTCAAACGATGCACATATCATGACATTGAAAATAGCCTTAGTACATTCTTATGGCAGAATAAACAACCCTGTATCACATAAATTAAAACAAGCTAAATCTATTATGTGTGTGGAGGTGTAAATTTCCCTGACTTTTTGCATCATCAAGCTTTCAACATGAGATATGGATCGCTGTGGCTAGATGCTGATTCCAGTAATTCACCTACCTGGTTGCAATTGGAAAAAAGTCTTTACTGGAATACTTGCCTCGCCTTCACACTTTCCACCCCTCTACACTCAAAAGATAAAAACAACCAATTTTCTATTCCACTCATGTGGTACTCAAGGCTTATAACTTGATGGAAATTAAATGGCACGAATCATATCAAGATACAGGACAGATCAATTAATTGGATATTGTGGCAGAATTGTAGTATCTGGACTCTTCAAGATTTAATAAAGAATTCTCAATGGTTGTCCTTTGCTGAATTACAAACATGTTACAACTTGTCTCACCATCAACAGTGTCGCTGGATGCAATTGAGGAACTGCCTGAATGCTCTATTTCCGGACGTAGGGCAATTTAAGAATACCCCAAAACTATGTTCTCAGATATTACTCAATAATAATAAAAAAGGGGTTGCCTCAAGATGGTATGTCATTATGAGAAAGTCTTCAACTTCCTCATTAACAAGCATAATGAACGCTTGGCATGGAGATTTGGGTTTTTCGCTAGAAGAAATCTGGCAGGAAGTTTGGAACATATGTTTAGATCTTCTCACTCTGCTGGTGTACTTCAATCTATGTTCTTCCTTCTGCATAGAACACACTGGACTCCAATTAAGGTAACAAAGTTTTCAAACGGACTCTCTCCCATGTGCTGGTCTTGTAACTCACAGGAAGGAACATTAACACATATGACCTATGAATGCACACATCTATCAGTCTATTGGAGTAAAGTTTGGGAAACTATTTCTTCAATCTTGAACATACAAGAGCCCATAAGTCTGCACATTATTATATTGGGTCATCATGGCCTTCTGCACACTTTGCCTGACCATAATGCGAGGCTGCTTAACATCTTACTATTTCCGACCCTCAAAAATATATTACATTGTTGGAAAGATCTATCTAAGGTGAATTACGTCACCTGGTGGAACACATTATGCCTTACAGCAAAGTATGAAAGCATCATAGCGGAAAAACACATCTGAGTTCCTATATCAGTTATTGTGCTAAGAAACAGATATCTACAACAGAACGTATATCTCACATCATGGCTCATCTCTCGCATTCCTATAGGAGTATAGTTTCGGTGTCTGTGCTTTGGATATTGTATAAGGTTATGGCTGCAGGTTGAACTCTCCTCTCAGATAGGCATAGGTCAGCTTGTTGTATTATTTATATAGGTAATATTTTGATTCCTTGCCTTTGTCCAGCTTGTCTGTATCTTGCCTTGTTAACATTTTTTGTACTTTTTGTATGTTAAAATCAATAAAAATCTTTGAACTGAAAAAAAAAATTAGACTATTGTAATGTTATCTATGCAGGCAATACTTGTCATAATTAAAACTACAATCGCTTCAGAATATGGCAGTCCATATTTCTCTGCTTTTCCGATAACTTTATTGACTCTCAATATGATTTAGAATGCATTTCAAAGTACTTGTTCTTACTTTTCAAACACTGAGCTTAGGAACTCCAGCTTATTTATCCTCTTTGGTCATTCCATATCCTTCTTCCTGTATTCATCACTCTTAATGATCATGGCTCATACTTCCTAGCCCAGTCCAAGAGAAATGGAAAACTACCAGGAATTCTGCGTTTTATTTTTTATCACCTAGCTCAGGAGTAGGCAATTCCGGTCCTCGAGAGCCACAGGCAGGTCAGGTTTTCAGGATATCCACAATAAATATGCATATTTGCATTTCAAGGAGGCAGTGCATGCAAATTATCTCATATACTCATTGTGGATATCCTGAAATCTGACCTGCCTGTGGCTCTTGAGGACCGGACTTGCCTACCCCGACCTAGGTTATCTAACAATCTCCCTCTATCTTAGTAAGAACATTTGTTTATTATTGTATTCAATCCCTGGATATTAGGCTGTGAAATAGTAATTAATTTTATTATTTCATACTATTTCCTATTTTTGTGACATCGTACCATGTGTATCAATTTTATTTTGTTCTTATGAATGAGAGTGCTTCATACTTCATCTGTCCTTTTAACAAATGGCATTCTTTTTCCAATTTATATTAAATGACCTTATTGCTTTGCACACCACAAAGTTGTTTTGCAATCAGAAGAGTTATACAGCAATCAAATTTGTAGATAAATCATAAACTACCCAGATAAAGTTAGGACAGCAATAAAGCTGCCCTTACTTTTTCTGGGTACTGGTCTGAATATCATTGGTACTAAAATAAATGCCAGCAGCTGCCCAATCCCTAAATATTCAGCGCTATCTGCGGACAGCTTAACACTCAATGTGTAAAGTACCTGCGGCAGTGAGAGTTTTAAAGAATGCCAACTACTTCCCAGAACAGATTTAATAACTGAACGTTTCTTTCTTCTCCATTCCCAGTAAACTCCACACTTAACAGCTCAGTTTCATGCACCCACCTGTCCATTCAAGGGTCCTGTCATGCCATGGGGGATCCCTCCTCCAGGATTAAAAATAAGGGTTACGCTCAGAAACCAAACCCTTCAGAGTGAAAAATGATTGAAATGCAAATATGATTTTGCAATAGATAAAAAGGCAGGAAGAGCGCCACTCTACTCCTACCATCAAGGTACTAGGGGGAAATGAGATAGTGAAAAGGGACTGGAGATCAGAGTAAGGCAGGGGGATAGAGAAAGGAGTGGGAGATACAGCGAGGAGGTGGCGCAAATACAGTTGCTTGTCTGAGGTACTAAAGCATCAGTGGCATTCTGAACTCCCTTCATTTTGGTTTTTGTCACAGCCACTGTGAAGACTACCCATGCACACTGTTCTCTGTTTCCTAGAGAAGGAAGAACTGCAAGCATTTTCAAAACTTATAGTTGATGCTTCTTCCTGTTGATCTCACAGCAGTGGAATCCAGCAGTCAAAGTGCTGACCCACAATTTTTGAAAATACTTGTCATAACTGTTCAGTGTCCCATAGGCCAAATGGAAACTTTTAGAAGGTTATAGTGCAGTCTGCAAATGATACTCTACAGGCTCTGAACTAACAAAAGGTGGTGGTTTCAATAAGTCACTTTTTCTGCATCCTGGTACACCAAAGAAACCACCAAGAAAAATACTGCAAGAGCCCA
Organism: Geotrypetes seraphini; assembly: GCF_902459505.1. NCBI lineage: Eukaryota > Metazoa > Chordata > Amphibia > Gymnophiona > Dermophiidae > Geotrypetes > Geotrypetes seraphini. The sequence continues at coordinate 101,946,625 of NC_047088.1, read as the reverse complement.
AACAGTTGCAGGTTTACAATCCAAGCTGCTGGTTTAATATCCAGTCATGAAATAAATATGCCTTTTTCACTGAATCTACAGCTTACATTTTTAACTATTCTTTTTATAACCCATTTCTCAGAACCCTCATTCTCCCCTTTTACACTGCACCCTCCTTTCTCTGTTTCCTAGATCTCTCAACACGTTCTTTTAACACTTACACATTTCTCAGCAGCTAGGACGATCGAGTCATGATAGTCTCTGGCATTTAATTTCCCAGCACCTCATCTCACTAATGACCTCAGTGGATACCACCAAACACCACAAAACAGCAACACATAATTGACAGCAAATAGCAGATATCATTGCTGTAAGGAGAGAGAAGGGGGGAGCAGAGCCAAAAGCTGGTAAAATGCACATTTACCGTAACAGCAGTGCTATCAAAATGTTTTAAAGTACTTTTGCTTATCATTTAATTGTCTACTGGTGATCTTTCAATCATTTTTGCTATTCCTGCTGCACAAGATTAGATTCAAAGTGTTATTTTTCTGCAGTTTTAAGGAATTTCAAGATTGAGATTTCTTTTTGTTGTCAAATTTGTTAAGGTTTTATATAGCTACATTTCTGCCTCAGTTCTAATCTCCAAAACTCCTGCTGATTCTGCAGTCCAACCCCTTGGACAAATGGAATAATATATCAGTCATGTGAAAAAATTAGGACACCCCATGAAATTTTCAGTTCTTTCTTAAGAAATGTTCACATATCAATGTCAAATCATTTTATTATTTATCTCTGGAAAAGAAAGTGATGTAATTGCAGGTAAACAACAAAACTTTTCCTTGATTTACTCATGAAACAAAAGATATCCACAAAAATGTATATTCTAACTGAGATATAAATTAGGACACCCTATACCTTAATAGCTAGTGTTACCCCCTTTGGCTGAAATAACTGCAGTGAGATGCTTCTTGTAGACATCAACCAGTCTCTGACATCAGTCTGAGGAAAGTTTGGCCCATTCCTCAATGCAGAACTCTTTCAGCTGTGAAATGTTTGAGGGGTTTCTTGCATGTATAGCCCGTTTCAAATCACTCCACAGCATCTCAATGGGATTGAGATTAAGATTAGGGCTTTGACTCAGCCACTCCAGGACTTTCTCAGTTTTCAGCCAATCCTTGGTGGATTTACTGGCATGTGTTGGGTCATTGTCATGTTGCAGGGTCCAGTTCTGCTTCAGCTTCAAATTTTCTTACAGATGGTCTCACATGTTCCTCAAGCACCCTCTGATACACTGTAGAATTCATGGTGGATTCTATGATGGTGAGCTGGTCAGACTGCGGCAGCAAAACATCCCTAAACCATGACACTTCCACCTCCGTGTTTCACAGTTGGTATGAGGTTCTTTTCCTGGAATGCTGTATTTGGTGTACATCAAACATGTCCTTTTTTCTGGTGTCATCTTTCCATAGAACACTATTCCAGAAGTCCTGGCGTTTGTCTACATTCTGTCTGGCAAACTTCAGTCTGGCCTTGATGTTTCTTAGAGAGCAAAGGTTTCCTCCTTGCACACATCCAGTGCAAGTTAAATTTGTGTCGTCTCTTTCTGAATGTAGAGGCATGCACTTTCACATCAACAGTAGCAAGAGCCTGCTGTAGGTCCCGTGACATTTTAGGGTTTTGGAGACTTCTTTTGGTAAGAGCGGATGGAGTGGCTGGTTTTGATGAGTTCCTGGAGATAAGGTCCATGGTCTGTTGAGAGGGACATGGGGGAGGCCACTGCTTGCCCTAGATCGGTGGCATGGAATGCTGCTGCTCCTTGGGATAGGTGTGGTGTCCTAATTTATTCCTTAGTTAAAACACACATTTTTGGGGATATCTTTTGTTTCATGAGAAATCCAAGGGAAATGTTTGTTGTTTACTTGCAGTTACATCACTTTCTTTTCCAGAGATAAATAAAGAAAAGATTTGACATCGATATGTGAACATTTCTTAAGAAAGAACTGAATATTTCATGAGGTGTCTACTTTTTTCACATGATTGTATCTGTGAAACAAATAGGGAAAGAATGTAAAGGCATAGCTTCAGGAATGCTTTCCAATATAGATGTACGTATATATATGGCACAGATCTGAGTGGGAGAGGTTAAGTTTGGGGTATGTGTGGAGAGTATAGATGTATATGGGGAATATAGGTGTATGGTGACAGGCTGGGATAGGTGGGATTGTGTTATCAGAAGGGTGTGTGGTAAGGTTGTGTATTATCTAGGGTGCAGATGTATGTAATCTATTTTTTGAATGGTAAATGTATTTGGTAGGAGTTGCGAGTGTATGAAGGATATTTTGTGTGCTGTTTCGCAATATGGCTGTATGTGTACAGTAGGTGTCTGGGTAGATTGAATGTAATCTGTGTGTTATGTGAGAATGTGGGAGTATAGAGGAATGTTTTGGGCAGATGTATACCTCAGGCTGTGTACCTGAACTGCCAATGTGTGAGGGTGTGGGTGGGGGAGAGAAGGGAACTAAAGTAAGAAACTGTGTAAGATATTTTTCTTATTTCTGTAGGAGCACATGTATGGGCTTGCGTGTGTACAAGGTCAGATATATGATGTGTGTGAGGATATGTGCAAGAGCGCAGGTATATATAGGGCGGGGCTGCTCAATTCCAGTCCTCGAGATCTACATGCAGGCCAGGTTTTCAGGATACCAACATGAACATGCATGAGAGAGATTTGCATACCAAGAAAGCAGTGCAGGTAAATCTCTCATGCATGCTCATTGTGGATATCCTGAAAACCTGGCTTGCCTGTAGATCTTGAGGACCGGAATTGAGCAGCCCTGATATAGGGTGTAGGTGGGCAAGTGTGTGGGGTGTTTGAAGGGTGGAGTGTGGTGGGGTGGAGAGAGGGGAACAGCTGTGCTACATGTGACTATTTGTTGCATATGTGCTTTTTAATGCCATCCTTTGCCAGCTACATCAATTATATTTTCCTGTCTTTATACACCTATTCTGCTGGATGTGCTTCTGGAATGGACCCCTTCTCAACATTCTAGTGTCCCCAACAGATTCTCACAAACACTTTGTAACACAATTTTTGTTCCTGATAAGTAAGTGTAATTTCCTAATTGTTCATGCCTAAAAAGTATAGAAAATGTCTGTTGCTTTCATAAAACTTTGCTTTTGTGACCAGGATGGTCAAATTTTGCAATTTACCTATTTAAAATGTGAAAATGCTGAATTTTCATCTTTTCATTCTTATAAAGTCATAAAAAGCAACATATGAATCACAATTAACAAGTATTTATATTGAAGTTATAAAAAGATGACTACAGATTTAAAAGTGAGTAGTTTTTTGAGATTTGAAATTATATTGTCACTTTCATAAATCAGCCCTAAATGTAGTCTCCCATCATGTTCTTATTATATTGTCCTTATTAGTGGTGTTTGAAGTCCAATATATCATTGCTCTTCTGGGTATGCTCCCATAATCTCCTTGAATGTCTCAAGATGAGAGACATCTTACTGTAATTCGTCACAAGAATTTTAACCAACTCCAAGTAGTTTTCGACCTTGTGATTGCCCAGGAAACCACAAACCACTTTCTCCTTCCTAGTTAGCTTCTTGGGAAATTCCTTGCACTCCAGGATCTTCTTTATCTGTGGTCTGACAAAGATACCAGTTTGACCTTTGCCTCAGACAGATTAGAGAAAGACACTGGGACTTGTATACCACCTTTTGTAGTTATACAACCACACTCAAAGCATTTTACATACAGGTACAGCAAGCATTTTCCGTATTTGTCCCAGTGGGCTCACAATCTATCTAAAGTACCTGGGGGGGGGGGGGGGTAGTGGAGGATTAAATGACTTGCCCAAGGTCACAGGGCCGGTTTGGGGTCTGAACCCACAACATCAGGGTGCTGAGGCTATAGCTCTAACCACTACGCCACACGTGTCTAGAAGTTACTTGAAGACTGCCAACTCCTTCTCTAGAGCAGACAAGTGGTTTCATTAGGCCCAATTTGATGTGCAGTGGTAGCATCAGCAACTTCGGGGGGGGGGGGGGCAGTGGTTCCCATTTGATGTTGTTTCTCCCACAGGGAACTTGGCCCTCTGTGGTCAGTCCCACCTTTGGTGTCTGTGTACCTATTGTCCCAAAGGCAGAGATAGCAGAGAAACTTAGTAAAACCACATTGGAGGCCCCATTAGGAATGCCACAATTTTGAAGTCTCTAATGACCTCCCAGCTGTACTCATCATACTTCAAGGTGCCTAATAAGGTCTTCAAGCTGTCGTATCCTCAGAGGTGTACTGAGTGAGCCAGTGGAAGAGATGGGTACTTGTTCCCATTATGGAGAAGTATGGCTTTGATGCTCCTGGATGAGCTGTCAATGAAGAGACGCCGCTCTTTTGGTTACAGACGATTCCAATTGCCTCAAACAGACTGGTTACATTGTGGCATGGTAGAAGCAGAGCCCATTTTGATGGGTGAAGAAGTTAGAAAAAGCTTGGCGACACTTCCTCTGATCTGTCACTTGCACAGTTTCATCTAATAAGTTCCACTGCTTGAGCCTAGATGACAAAAGGGCCCCTAAGTTTACTCAGCTTGGGATCAATCTATAATGTTAAGCAAAAAGGTAAAATTTCAAAATATCAATGCCTGGCCACAAAAGCAAAACTGGGAAATGATAGCCATTTTCTATATTTTGTGGTATAGCCAATTAAGAAAGAACATTTATTATCCAAGAAAAAAAAAAGTTTTATTACATAGTGCAATGGACATATTTTTTAGGCTGGTACTCTGAAACTAGTGATCCAAAGCTTCTGATTTTCAAATTTGTCTGAGATAATTATTTTCCTTCCGCATAGGTGTTTGTGAATTCCAGTCCCTCCCCCTTTTTTGCTGAAGAACATCTGTGTGTCAACAAATGAGCAGACAAACATCAATTCTCATTATGTAATTCTTTCCAGCATACCATTTGTTCAAAAGCATAAAAATAAGATGATAAATTAGTCAGTATCACAAAGAGGTACATTTTTTCTTACATACCAAATTTTTAAATACTTTTTAAGTTCCTTGTTGTTTAAGGCAGCAAAGGTAATACCATAATTAAGCTTTGTACAAAATCAAACAAATAAAAAAAAAAAAATATTCAAGTCATAAATAAGTCTGCATGAAAATTAAAAAGATATCAAATGGGATAGATTAGAGTAAGCAATACAGTGTCACTATTGTTCCAAGAGTAATATCCAATGCAGTAACACAAACTGAGGACAATTCAGTTGTGAAATAAAAGTACCAGAGAAATATAAAAATGAGAAGAGTACCGTATTTTCACGCATATAACGCACGCGTTATACGTGTTTTTACCTACCGCGCATACCCCTCGCGCATATGCGTGAGCGCGGTATACAAAAATTTTTAAACATAGTTCCCACCCCGCCCGACGCCCGATTCACCCCCCCAGCAGGACCGCTCGCACCCCCACCCCGAACGACCGCTCGCACGCGCTCCCACCCGCATCCACGATCGGAGCAAGAGGGAGCCCAAGCCCTCTTGCCCGGCCGACTCCCCGACGTCCGATACATCCCCCCCCCGGCAGGACCACTCGCACCCCCACCCCGAAGGACCGCCGACTTCCCGACAATATCGGGCCAGAAGGGAGCCCAAACCCTCCTGGCCACGGCGACCCCCTAACCCCACCCCGCACTACATTACGGGCAGGAGAGATCCCAGGCCCTCCTGCCCTCGACGCAAACACCCCTCCCCCCAACGACCGCCCCCCCAAGAACCTCCGACCGCCCCCCCAGCCGACCCGCGACCCCCCTGGCGACCCCCACGACCCCCCACCCCCCTTCCCCGTACCTTTGGTAGTTGGCCGGACAGACGGGAGCCAAACCCGCCTGTCCGGCAGGCAGCCAACGAAGGAATGAGGCCGGATTGGCCCATCCGTCCTAAAGCTCCGCCTACTGGTGGGGCCTAAGGCTCGTGGGCCAATCAGAATAGGCCCTGGAGCCTTAGGTTCCACCTGGGGGCGCGGCCTGAGGCACATGGGCCCCAACCCGACCATGTGCCTCAGGCCGCGCCCCCAGGTGGGACCTAAGGCTCCAGGGCCTATTCTGATTGGCCCACGCGCCTTAGGCCCCACCAGTAGGCGAAGCTTTAGGACGGATGGGCCAATACGGCCTCATTCCTTCGTTGGCTGCCTGCCGGACAGGCGGGTTTGGCTCCCGTCTGTCCGGCCAACTACCAAAGGTACGGGGAAGGGGGGTGGGGGGTCGTGGGGGTCGGCCAGGGGGGTCGCGGGTCGGCTGGGGGGGTGGTCGGAGGTTCTTGGGGGGGGCGGTCGTTGGGGGGGGAGGGGGGTTTGCGTCGAGGGCAGGAGGGCCTGGGATCCCTCCTGCCCGTAATGTAGTGCGGGGTGGGGTTAGGGGGTCGCCGTGGCCAGGAGGGTTTGGGCTCCCTTCTGGCCCAACTACACAAAGGTACGGGGAAGGCGGGTGGGGGTGTCGTGGGGGTCGGCCAGGGGGGTCGCGGGTCGGCTGGGGGACGGGCGGAGGTTCTTGGGGGGGGCGGTCGTTGGGGGGAGGGGGTTTGCGTCGAGGGCAGGAGGGCCTGGGATCCCTTCTGCCCGTAATGTAGTGCGGGGTGGGGTTAGGGGGTCGCCGTGGCCAGGAGGGTTTGGGCTCCCTCCTGGCCCGATATTGTTGGGGAGTCGGCGGTCCTTCGGGGTGGGGGTGCGAGTGGTCCTGCCGGGGGGGGGATGTATCGGACATCGGGGGGGGCATCAGGCTTTCAGGATGGGGACAGACCTTCAAGGGGGGACAGGACTTCAAGGGGGGACAGCGCACGGAAAGTCAGGGCAGTGCACGGAAGTCAGGGGGGGTGAACGGAGAGTCGGGACAGCGCACGGAAAGTCAGGGCAGGCGAAAGGAGCGTCGGGCATCATGCGCGGTATACCCGTGAGCGCGGTATACAAAAGTTTTTGTACATATCAACGTGATTTCTGCGCGCTATACCCGTGTGCGCGTTTTACACGGGTGCGCGTTATTTGCGTGAAAATACGGTAGTCATGCCCTAAAAAAACCCAAAAAACACACACATATACAGGTATATATATCAAACAAGGGAACTACATTAATCAAAAGGCACTGAAGCAGATAACCACTGTTTTACTTGAGGACATGAGCTGTTAAATTACTGAATATGCAGCAAAAAAATGGGAAAAGATACTCCATGAAGAAATTGCAGAGAATAAAGAAGTGAGGATGGAACTGTACACATCAACCAAGTAGATGAATATTTATTAAAAGTCAATAAAACAGTCTTTAAATCAAATATTGATTGCAGACCCGACATGGCCTGCATTTCGGCTTTGAATGCCTGCTCAGGGGTACAAAGACATCTAAAAAAACATCAATCCATAAAAAAACAACTAAAAAAACAACACATATTGATAATTTCAAATACTGAGAAGTGTATGGTATAACATGATGAGGTTTTGTAGTCAAAGATGACATTAGTGAAATGCATGGACATATACAGAAAAAAAAAATAATATCTGTATAGAAAAACAGTAGTAATTATTGTAAAACATAAGATAAAATAAAAAAAACTGAGAGATAACCCAAGCAAATAATGGAAGATTAGGTTTATACCTTTGATGATCTTCTGTTAGTCCCTGGAGGATTCCATACACTAGGTGTTCAATCCCAACCTGCAGTCTGGGAGTTGCAGAAATCCACAACTTTTTTGAGCACCTTCTCCACTCCCTTTGCCTGAGAGCTAGTAAACATATCCAGTTAAGTCCCAAAGCCAAGCAACATACCTGAACAAATCCATGACAAGGGGATACAGGGAGGATTCCCCAGCAACATAAGTAATTCTTTAACTGGTTTGCTCCGCAAAATATTAAATGATAAACGGGCACAAAGGCAACTCAGAAAAATATTGAGGAATAAAGTAGAACTAACCTGCTATGTACAATGAGCACCCAAAAAAAGACTTTCGGTAATGTGCATGCTCGCAGAAACTCTCCACAGTATCTGGTCACTGGCAGGAAAATCTTCAAAAAATGAAGCAAGACCCTCTGGACATCCAATTCACCTAAGATCCGATCTTTGCGCTCCGAACCTGTTGGATGAAAAGTGGGCAACAACCTTCTGATTGACACAAAAGGCCGAGACCACTGTCGGCAAGAAGGAAGATACAGTATAGAGGAAAACACCCATGTCCGTAAAGCAGAGAAAGGGTTCCCTGCACGAAAGAGCCTGAAGCTCCAAAAAGCACAGTTACTTACCGTAACAGTTGTTATCCAGGGACAGCAGGCAGCTATTCTCAACATATGGGCGACATCATCCACGGAGCCCAGATGCGGACAGCTTTGCAAGCAGACTTGCTTGTAGAAATGTAGAAGTTTCGAGTTAGCCGCACCGCGCATGCGCGAGTGCCTTCCCGCCCAGCACAGGGCAAGTCTTCTCAGTTCAGATAGCTAGCAGAGAAGCCAACCAGGGGAGGTGGGTGGGTTGTGAGAATAGCTGCCTGCTGTCCCTGGATAACAACTGTTATGGTAAGTAGCTGTGCTTTATCCCAGGACAAGCAGGCAGCCTATTCTCAACAAATGGGTGACCTCCAAGCTAACCAGAATGGGATGGTGGGAGCGTTGGCAACTTAGGAGAATAAATTTTGTAATACTCTCTGGCCGAAATGGCCATCCCGTCTGGAGAAAACATTCAGACATTAGTGAGATGTGAAAGTATGAACCGAGGACCATGTAACAGCTTTGCAAATTTCCTCAATAGATGTAGATCTGAGGAAAGCTACTGAAGCTGCCATGGCTCTGACTTTGTGGGCTGTGACTCGACTCTGTAGTTGTAGTCCAGCCTGGGCATAGCAGAAAGAGATACAAGCAGCAATCCAGTTGGAGATGGTACGCTTAGAGATTGGATGTCCCAACTTGATTGGATCGAAGGAGACAAAAGGTTGAGGAGTAGTTCTGTGTGGTTTGGTACGTTCCAAGTAGAAGGCCAAAGCACGCTTACAGTCCAGAGTATGAAGAGCTGATTCTCCAGGATGAGAATGAGGTCTTGGAAAAAAACACTAGAAGTACAATAGATTGGTTGAGATGAAATTCTGAAACCACTTTAGGTAAAAATTTAGGATGAGTATGGAGGACCACCTTGTCATGATGGAAAACTGTGAAAGGTGGATCAGCAACTAATGCTTGCAGCTCACTGACTCTTCGAGCAGATGTGAGGGCAATGAGAAAAATCACTTTCCAAGTAAGATACTTAAGATGAGCCATAGACATTGGTTCAAATGGAGGCTTCATCAATTGAGGAAGAATAACATTGAGATCCCAAACCACTGGAGGCAGTTGGAGAGAAGGTTTGACACTGAAAAGTACTTTCATAAATCTGGAAACCACCGGATGAGCAGAGAGCGGTTTCCTTTCAATAGGCTGATGGAAGGCAGCAATTGCACTGAGATGGACTCGGATCGATGTAGACTTGAGGCCAGAGGTGGATAAGTGCAAAAGATAATCTAGAACAGAAGATAAGGAGGAATCTTGAGGCTCCTTATCATGAGAGATGCACCACATAGGAAATCTAGACCATTTTTGGGGATAGCATTGTCTAGTGGCAGGCTTTCTAGAAGCCTCTAAATGTCTCTTACAGGTTGAGAAAACTGAAGAGGAGTTATGTTGAGAGGTACCAAGCTGTCAGGTGTAGAGGTTGGGATGAAGTAGAGATCCTTGACTCTGTGTAAGCAGAGACGGAAAAACTGGTAGAAAGTATGGCTCCCTGCTGCTGAGTTGAAGTAGAAGGGAGTACCAAGGTTGTCTATGTCACAGAGGAGCCATCAGAATCATGGTGGCATGATCATTCTTCAACTTGACAAGAGTCTTGAGAAAGAGAGGGAATGCATACAGAAAAAGATTTGTCCATTCCAGTAGAAAAGCATCTGTCTCGAGGCGATGAGGAGAATATATCCTGAAGCAGAATTGAGGCAGTTTGTGGTTGTGGGGAGATGCAAAGAGATCTATCTGAAGTGTTCCCCACTGCGAAAAAATGTGATCAAGAGGTGAGGAATTGAGTTTCCATTCGTGATGTTGCAGAAGCTGACTCAATTTGTCCGCCAAACAGTTTTTTTGCCTCTTGGATGTAGACAGCTTTGAGGAAGGTGTTGTGGAGGATTGCCCAGTTCCAAACCTTCAGAGCTTCTTGACAAAGGGAGGGAGATCCCGTCTCCTCCCTGTTTGTTGATATAGTACATGGTGACTTGGTTGTCCGTCCGAATGAGGACTATCTGGTCGTGAAGATGTTGAAAAGCTTTGAGAGCATTGAAGATTGCTCTGAGTTCCAACAGATTGATGTGACACTGACGATTCATACTGGTCCAGTGGCCTTGAGTACGGAGACCATCGAGATGAGCCCCCCATGCGTAGGTCGAGGAATCTGCTGTGAGGACCTTTTGATGAGGGGGCGTTTGAAACAGCAAGCCTCTGGAGAGATTGGAAGAGAGCATCTACCAGCGGAGAGATTGTCTCAACTAAGTAGTGTCGAGAGAGTGGGTCGCAAGCCTGCAGTCACTGAGATGCCAGGGTCCACGGAGGAATTCTGAGGTGAAATCTGGCAAAAGGAGTCACATGTACTGTGGAGGCCATGCGACCTAGGAATACCATCATGTGTCTGGCTGAGATTGAAGAGCGAGAAGACACTGCATAACAGACTTGAAGAAGAGCCTCCAGACGTCGTTGCGGAAGGAATGCTCTGAGTTGGATAGTGTCCAGAACAGCTCTGATGAACTGTAGATTCTGAGAGGACTGAAGTTGGGATTTGGGAAAGTTGATTTCGAATCCCAAACTTTGTAGGAACCACGTAATCCGTTGGGTCACTACAATAATCCCCTGAGATGTTGAAACCTTGATGAGCTAGTCATCTAGGTAGGGGAACACCTGAAGACCATGGTTCCTTAGAGCTGCTGCTACCACCACTAGGCACTTGGTGAATACTCTGGGAGATGAAGCCAAGCCAAAGGGTAGCACTCTGTATTGAAAATGCAGATTCCTCACCCGAAATCTGAGGTACTGATGGGAGGTCGGATGAATGGGGATGCGAGTGTAAGCCTCCTTGAGATCCAAAGAACATAACCAATTGTTCTGATCTAGAAGGGGGTAAAGGGATGCCAGGGACATGCAAAATTTATCTTTGAGTAAAAATTTATTGAGAGCCCTGAGATCCAAAATGGGTCTCAGATCGCCTGACTTCTTCGGAACTAGGAAGTAACAGGAGTAAAACCCCCTGCTCTGCTGTTCCAAGGGAACTTCCTTGATGGCATGGAGATGAAGCAGAGCTTGAGTTTCCTGAAGAAGAAGGGCGGTCTAGGATGGATTGGAAGGATACTCTCTTGGAGGAAGTTCTGGTGGAACCTGAGTGAAATGAAGAGAGTATCCTTCCATGATTATTGACAGCACCCAGAGGTCGGATGTAATGGTCTCTCATTGGTGGTAAAAATGATGGAGATGACCTCCTATGGGGAGAAGGAAGGACAGAGGCAGAACGATGGAGGTTATGCTCTGTTTTAGACAGTCAAAAAGGCTACGAAGCCTTGGGTGCAGCAGAAGGCTGAGGTTTCTGTTGCTTCTATTGCTGCGGTTTCTTGGGAGGTGCTCGAGTGTAAGGAGCCCCCCCATGGAGTATAATGCCTCTGGAAAACTGGAGTCGGGCGTTAAGGTTTTGCAGGAGCTGGCTTTGGCTTTGATCTGACATTGGAAGCAAAAGACTTTTCATGCTCAGGTAATTTCTTAGTGGCAGCCTCTATGGATTCATCAAAGAGGTCATTGCCCTGATAAGGAATGTTAGCCAGATGGTCCTGAAGATTAGGATCCGTGTAAATGGTGCGAAGCCAGGCCAAGCGGCGCATTGCTACAGAGAAAGCAGTGGCCTTAGCCGACAGATCAAAGGCATGAGAAGATGCAATCCAAGTTGTGACAGAGTAGCAGTGACTTCTTGGAACTCAAAGTGTCTATGGTGATCCAGGTACTTCAGAAATCCTGGGAGAAGATCAATGAGGAACTTGAGCATAGACCCTGGAAGGATGGGTTCTTTTCAAAGAGGATTCTACAAGGAGGGATTGGTGAGATAATGCAAATTCTCAAACCCTTTGCAATGCAGAGTTCTATACCTCGAGTCTAATTTTCCTGGAACAACAGGCATAGCATAAGGAGTCTCCAGACAATGTTTGAAAGTTTGAGACAAAAGCTTGTTAAGAGGAAGCTTAAGTGACTCTGCAGGAGGTTGAGGTAGATGCATGACCTCGAGATACTCCTAAGAGTATTTAGAACCAACATCTAACTGAATGTCCAGGTCATCAGCCATCTGACGAAGTAAGTAAGAGAAAGACAGCTGATCCGCCGAGGCCCTGCCTCGAGAGGGACTCGAGGACCTCGAGACCGAAGGTGAAGCTCTCTGGAGAAGTGACAATCCAAAAAATATGGAGACTTGGAGGAGGCAATGGAAGCAGCTGATTCCTCAGGGTCCGGAAGCGGTGCCTTGATGGATGTCTCGATGAAGGCCTCGATCGGCAATGAGAGTGGTATCTGGAAGTAGGTCTCGAGGATCAAGGAGACTTGCCCTATGCATGGAAACAGGTAATGCTGCTTGTGAATGGATAGGGCTAGAAGCTGTAGACTGAAACACAGTGGATTGGATTGGGGAATCTCGAAGCACTCCCAAAGACTCTGCTCCTTGTATGGAGTGTGAGAATTCCTGTTGAGACACTCGCAAAGAATCTACTCCTTGCATAGAGTGTGTGTAGGTGCCAGACCAGACACTAGCAAAGAATCTACTCCTTGCATAGAGTGTGTGTAGGTGCCAGACCAGACACTAGCAAAGAATCTACTCCTTGCATAGAGTGTGTGTAGGTGCCAGACCAGACACTCGCAAAGAATCTACTCCTTGCATAGTGTGTGTAGGTGCCAGACCAGACACTCGCAAAGAATCTACTCCTTGCATAGTGTGTGTAGATGCCAGACCAGACACTCGCAAAGACTCTGCTCCTTGCATAGAGTGTGAAGCTTCAGCGTGAGGCACAAGCAGGGACTCGACCTCACGGGAGACTGCTGATTGCCCAGGCTGGACTACAGGAGGCAGCGTCGAAGCAGAATTATATTTGTTCAGTAACTGAACAAGTTGCTGCAACATGGTCTGGAGAGAAGCCTGCAAAGGTGGATCCGCGCCTAAAACCGGACCACTTGCTGAGGCTAAAGGCTCCAAGGTGGCAGACTTAAGGACCTTCTGTTTAGGCATCTGATCTGAGGGAAGCTCAAGGGAAGATAAGCAGGGGTACTCGAGGGTAAAGACGATCCAAACGAGTACGGTCGGAACACATATGGAGGGAACACATACAGGAGCTTATAAACTGGCCAGGGCTGCATCATGGACCCCAGAACCTTAAGATATAGTCAGGCCAAGGGAGCCGGGCAGTCCAGAAGAGTTCTGAGCTGCTGTTGAAGTTTCTGTCTGTTAGCCTCGGGAAGAAACCCACAACTCTGCTTGGTATTGAAGAGAAGCCCGTTACTCCAAGGACTAGGAGGGCATCAAATCATTCTTCTTGAAGTTAACAATCAACACCAATGCCTGCAACTGAGGTACTAACATCTCCACCGCACTTTTGCACTTCAAACGAGGTGGAGCCTGGATCAACCAGCTGTCCCAGGAAGGGTGGACTTGGACCTCTTGCTGGCAGAAAGCCGCCACAACTACCATCACTTTGATGAAAGTGCTGGTGCCAATTGCGAGGCCAAAGGGCAGAGCTGCAAACTGGAAGTGCTGTTGCAGGACATGGAAATGCAGAAACCTGCGATGCTCCAGGTAGATTGTAACATGGAGGAAAACTTCTGTGATTCAAGGACACCAGAAACTCTCATGGAAAGACAGAAACTATCACCGTGAACTTCGTTGCCATTCAGAAAAAAGGAATTTGCAAGAAGCGGCTGGCTGACTTTAGATCCAGAATGGGTCTCCAATCCTCTGAGCCTTTCTGGTACAATGAAGTATAAGGAGTATCTGCCTAAGCCCCAATTTGCGTTCTGGAACAGGTTCCAGCATCCTGATGTCTAAGAGGCATTGCAGAGTATCGTGGACCCTAGACTCTGTTCCAGTTGACTTGCTGGAATCCAGAAACCAAGTCGGAGGAAGGCAAAGGAGGACTAACTAATGTTTGATGAAAATCGAGTCCACTCTTTACAAAACTGAGAAGTCAGCCTTCAATGAGGAAGCCACGCCCAACCCCTGGTGTCATCAGGGCTTTTTAGGTGCAGTCACTGCACAGGAACCTGAGGATGCCTGGAAATGGAACTGTGGGAATGTCTCTGGGAGGAAAAACCTAGGTATCCCTGATGACACCTGTGGGAGGAACAAAGACATCTAGCGAAACATGTTCACAGGGAGCAGTGCTTAGCAACACCTGTGCAGAGGTCATTCAGACCTATACCCCCAAGAAGCTGGCTCTTGAAAAGACATTCGCTTAAGATGATCTTTGAGGCAGAGTCCCCAGTCCAAAGACGGACCCAAAGAGACTGGCGTGCAAACACTGTACTAAGACTTGAATGAGATCATAAAGGGCGCCAACTATCACCAGCGGAGGACAGGCATGCACTTCCACAGAGGACGCATTGTACAGGCTGGAATGACAAGCTTGCGCCATAAAGGACCACTTGGCTACCTGAAGATGCCGCTACAAAAGAATGTTTCTTAACATAAAATCCATCCTGTGATCCTGAGAGTCCTTAAACCACGCTCCATCACTAGTAAGGGCTGTGCGCTGGATACCCAGTACCAGTATAATCTAACTCAGGCTGTTCAAACTTGCTGAAAATCAGGATCCAGGTGATAAATGTAGACATAGCTTTAGAAGGTTGGAAAGAGCTTTCCCGGGTATCATATTATTCTGAAACCAAACCAAGAAGCTATGGACTCAATGGACAAAAAAAAAAAAAGGGAACAGGAGAATGGTCCAGGACTGAAGCCTGAGAAATGAAAGGTGGAGAATCCAAACAGAGCTTTTTCAGAACATCATCCGGAAAGAGGCGGACAGAAGCATGCTTAAAAATCTGCAAAGAAGGGTCAGCACCCAAATCTGGATACTCAGAGCGGCCGAGGAAACCAGTCTCAGCAAAGGCATCAGCCGGATCCAAAATAAAGACAGTGGCAGGATACAGAAGAATCATAATATCCGCATGGCAACTACTGCATTCGAGGTCTGGCACAGCCAAATGAGAGCGCCCCGAACAGGAAGCTTCACCACAGGCACAACAAATCAAAAAAGCCCTAATGCACCACCTAGCTGCTTCAAACGAGTAGCATCTGAGGAATATGCCTTTCAGAGGAGCTGAATAAAATCCAGTGACAAGGCCCACTCCGCAACCATGGTAGGACTCCATTGAATTACATGCTCCATGCCAAAAGAGTCCCTAGACTCAGAACTCAGGTGTTTTGCGCCAGACTCTAAGAAGACCTCTGGGCGAGATTTTCCTCAGAAGGCATGGACTCAAGTCAGCTCCCCAGCCCAAGATTACTCAGAGGAAGTGAAGTCCGAAACTCCTGCTCCCTTATCCAGCATGCTATGGCACGCAGTACACAAATCGCTGATCCGGCATAATCAATGTCTGCATTCAACAGATTAGGGGCTGGGGAGTCCATCCCAAACAATTTTGTGTCAAATATAGGGGGTTTTGAGACAGGAAAAAAAGATAGATTTTAAAATCCAAGATAGCCACCATCATGAATTTGCGCCAAAAACAGCAAAAATAAACAAAAATAAAAAATTGCAATTTGGGGTCTGGGGAGGTGGGGGTCCTGAACCCTACCCTCAGAAACTGTGAAAAACGACTTTAAAATCATTGTATAAGCCACCCCTAACATTCCCATAGGAGATAATGGAGGTTTACTTACAGTGCCAGACTGTCAGAGGCTGTAAACAGCATTAGAGTGAAAGAAAAGGATTCTCTTCCTCAGAAACAGCTCCATTTGGGTCCAGACTTCAAATCTTTGGACTGCCAGCCAGCCAGACACAGACTATGACCTTTGCCCTCACGGATCCTCATCCATACGGTCAGGTGTGGGAAAGGCAGCCTGTGCCTTGAAACCCAAGTGGGTTTCGCTCCAGACGCATACAGCCTGCGCTTGAAACCAGTGAAAAGGTCACTGGCAAGCAGACTCCCAGGGGAAGGGACCCCAAGACTATAAATGGTGACACACAGCAGGCTGGCTCCACAGATCCACCAGAGCTTCTCTGTGAAGCATCAGCCTGGCACCGCGGAATTGTGTTCTTTCTTCCAACAGGGGACCACCAGGAAGGGGTCTCAACGCACTGAAGCAACTAAGAAACAAACTTTAAGTGAAAAAATAAGAAATAGAAGCAGAGCCACTGAAAAAGACTTCTGAAGACTGCTTGCAGAAACTGTAATTGGATAAGTTTATTAGCTCTCAGGCTAAGGGGGTAGAGCATGTACTCAGAAAAGTTGTGGATTTTTGCAACTCCTGTACTGTGGGTTGGGATTGAACAACCAGCGTATGGAATCTGGAAGGGACGTAACAGAAAAATAGATGGTGAAAGCATGTGGATGACAATATCCATCCTGATAGTGGAATGGTGAAAATAATTGTTCATTGTGATGCCACAAGTGGAACAAGTGTGAATGTGAAACATATGGTAGATATAATGATGGTATTTTAAGTTTGAGTCTGTGAACCAGTGAATAAGTTAAAGTGATGAAAAGATACAGATGGATGAAATATGTGACAATAAACTTCAGAATCAAACCTGCCCAGTAGATGGCAGTTGTGTACTGTCGGTGATTGCTGCATAACAGAAATAAATCAATGCACAATAATGCAAAAAAGCAAAGAAATCCTTTCAAATTATTAATGAAAAACATATACAAAAAGTATACCAATTGAAGTTAAAATTAAAACTGCCATGGAACACATTGAAGAACTTCAGACCACACCATTAATGTCATAACGCTTAAAATCTCAAATAGAACCGGGAGTATAAATGAAAGTACACAAATTAATAAGTGAGAATATCACAATGGTTATGACTTGCGTGTCGGGTCTGCAACCAATATTTGATTTAAAGACTGTTTTATTGACTTTTAATAATTATTCATCTTTTAATTAACATTCATCTACTTTATACAAGTTGTGTATCCCTGGTTGATGTGCACAGTTCCATCCCCATTTTTTCATTCTCTTTTAAATTACTGCCCACTCTCTTATGTGGTTGAAAATAAGATATCAACCCACATACTTTTACCCACATATTATAGAAGCATTTGATGCTTAATTTCAAGGGGGGGGGGGGGGCGACAAACCTAGAGCACAATTCAAACACTTCTTTTCAGAGACACAGTAACAAGATATTGTGATGCTTGATGCCCGTAGGTAAGAAGAGGGGAGGCGTGAGCCTGGAGCAAAGCAGAAAGCAATCTCCCTAATCCAGCCCCTTTTTTCTTGTTGCTCCTGTCCCTGACCTGCTCTCTTTCCCTGCTCCACACATCCACTTCCTTTTTGTTTACAGATTAGGCCCTAGGCATACAGATGGAAGAGTTAGGTCAGGAGAGGCAACTAAATGCATCATTTTGCCTTTAAAAATACCAGCACAAGAAACAGGCACTAATTCATGGAATGTGGATATCTTTTAAGGTAGGAGCAAGAAATGACAACAAAATTGACATAGTTTTCTTTCATTACCATTGTAAATCTGAAGGGTAAAAACTACCCGTGGGGTTTGTCAGACTATGGATAGTTTAATTATTTGCCCCCTGTTTTACTGTAAGATAACATAACAAGGATAACATAGGTAGAGGGCTACTATATTGCAGACATCTCCTCTAATGACAAGAAACACAAACACATACACATAAGATACAGTGACAAAAGTCACTATATGGCAGTGATCTTCTTGGGGTGAGAAGTGTGTATAAGACAGCTCTGTGAAGCCTAGTTAGTATGCACTTAATTTACCAGTAAAATCAATACTATATATGCGAGTGTGTGTACATATCTATCTATAGACAGAGAGAGAGAGATAGACAGAGATATATACATAGATACATGCACATGCAGACACATTTTAGGATGTGTTCTCTCCTAGGAGCCAAAGTTCAAGCGGTAGGATGATCTTGGTTATTAACATCACAATCTGAACATTTTCGGCTATTATCATGGCACAATCGTGAGTCAAAAAAAAAACAAAAAGATTTTTAAGCAATAAATCTGAGCAGATGTGAGCTGGGAATCCAACAGTAACCACAGTAAAAATGAAGCTTTGAATTCTCAGCAATCATGACTGGTTTAAACAGCAGCGAGCAGGCCAAGGTTTTCTTGGTAAAGTAAAATTCCGTGCAAAGTCTATATTCACTTCCAGAAACAATGTGAAGGGGCCAAGAACAAAGCTCCATCCAGCTCTGGAAAGAATTCCCTGTATACCACCTTTTCTGAATAATTCCCTGTATATAACCTTTTCTGAACAAAGAGTTTCAGGGCTTCAAGTCTTTTTTTTTACTAAAATGTCCCTTCAGCCCAATTAGTCCAGTTATTTATGTCCCCACACGATACAATTGACAAGAAACAATGGGCCACCAGCCCTGAAAAAGAAGAAAAAAAAAGGCAGTGACTATGTTATGTTCCTCTTGCAACATAACTGCCATAAAATGGCAGCAATAATGATGTAGAAGAATAAGTACTTCCAAGTGATACTTACACCTATCCTTTAATTACTGCTACAACAATGATGATGATAACTATCACCACTAGAATGGACACACAGATACCAATCTTCAACTTTCTCTAAGAGAAAAACAAAATCAACAAGTTAATATTATTAAACTTCATAGCTAAGTTTAAACCAGAAACAGAGCTGCGTCAATCCCCTGGACAAAACTAACTTCTCAAATGGGCCTAGACCTTAGTCTTGCCAAATCTATTCCTTAAATCAGGAATGTCAAAGTCCCTCCTTGAGGGCCGCAATCCAGTTGGGTTTTCAAGATTTCCCCAATGAATATGCATGAGATTTATTTGCATGTACTGCTTTCATTGTATACTATTAGATCTCATGCATATTCATTGGGGAAATCCTGAAAACCCGACTGGATTGCAGCCATCAAGGAACGACTTTGACACCCCTGCCTTAGATCCTCTCTCTCCCTAACTTTCAATACTCCTTCCCGGTCATGTAACTGCTTGCTGCAATAATTGTTTGGGTCTAAAAGCCTCCTACTTCTCTCTGCCTTGGCTCCTACTGATCTCTCTTGTAAAACCTCAATGAAACATCCAGATCCCTTCTACCCCCTACCTACCTTTCATCTTGCAAATGATCTTTAGGCCTTTCTCAGTTGTAATCTACCGTATTTTTTGTTCCATAAGACACACCGACGATTTAGAGGAGGAAGACAAGAAAAAAATACCTTCTGAACCAAATTCTCTCTGCCAGGCTCTGCACCCAACCCCACACTCTTTGCCAGGCTCTGCACCCTGTCCCCCTCCCTGCCAGGCTCTGTGCCCTGTCCCCCCTCTGGTGGTCTAGTGGTAGGTCAGGACAGGGCACGCCGGGATGGGACAGGGCAGGCAGGCCTAGCAGCCTAGTGACAGGCAGAAAGGCCTAGTGACAGACAGGCAGGCAGGCCGGCCCCACCCCCTGACTGGGCCCCCCCACCCCGAGGCAAGCAGGCAGGGTCCCCCCTTACCTCCAGCGCTGTAGGGCAGGAGCTTTCAGCCTCCTGCCCTTCCTCCGGATTTCTCTCCAGCGGCAGAGTCGGAGCAGTAAGAAGGCAGGAGCGAGTTTTTCGCTTTCTGCCTTGTCCCGTGCCGCTCCGTGAATGGCGGTCCAGCACTGTAGGGCAGGAGCTTTCAGCCTCCTGCCCTTCTCTCCTGCTTGCTTCCGAGCGGCACCAGCAGCGCAGCAAGCAGGCAGATGTGAGTTTTTTGCTTCCTGCCTTGTCCTGTGCCACTCTGTGAATGGCTGCCAGTTCTCGCCCTACAGTGCTGGACCGCAGGAGGAATTAAGCTGGGGGGGGGGGGGGGGTTAGTTAGCATTCGCTCCATAAGACGCACCCTTATTTACACCCACTTTTTTGGGGAAAAAAGTGCATCTTATAGAGCAAAAAATATGGTATATCTTGGAAATCTGTGCAGAAGCAGAAAAAAAAATATCCCAAGGTAAAAGGAAAATTTAATGGTGTCACTGCAGAAAGGGATGAATTGTTCTGTGGATTTTTGGATCCTTGTACCTCTGTGCCTCTCACTGACTGACAGTTCACGGTCTCTCGCTGAGAAGGGGAAGGGGCAAGGCTTTGGAAGGGACACTCACCTTTCTGGATTTCTTCTGGTTGCCAATAGCTAAATCCAATTCTTTCCGAGCCTTTTCCACATAGTTGGAGGAGTTAGAAATGTTCTTTTCAATGCGGTCAACAGTTTCTCCCTAAAAAAACATTAGAAACAGAAAAAAATAATCTGAAAAGGGGTTTGTATGGTACCTTCGAATAGTACTGAATATTGGAAGGTGGTCAATGAAATGTCAATTTTTAAAAAGGATTCAAAGGATAATCCAGGAAATTACAGACCAGTAAGCCTGACTTCACTTCTGGGCAATGTAGTGAAAACTATTATAAAGAATAAAATTTTGGAACATGTAGAAAACATGGTTTAATGGATTAGATAGAAAAACCCAAAGGAGAGAAAAAAACCCAAAACCCTTATATAGCAAAACCAAAAAAATACACAGAAGTAGGGGTATGTAGCCAAGAACTTTCCTGCACACGAGTATAATACACAGCACATTTTTATTAGTAAAGCATCGACAGATAAAAAGGCCTGACATAGGGCTATGTTTTGGTGGATAACTGCCTGCTTCAGGGGTCACCAATATTCTGTTCTTTGACAACTTTTAACATAATATATCCAACAGAGTTCACATCTGATAGTACTCGCTATATTCTAAAAAGAAAGGTTTGACTTTCTTGCCACAGCCTCTCTTTTTAGAGTACAGTGGTGCCTTGCATAAAGAACGCCTCGCACAGCGAACGCTGCACACAACGAACTTCGTTTCACACAACGAAGTCGCCCGAGCTTCCACGATCGCTGCCGATGTATTGCATCCTTCCGCGCAGGCACTGCAGGCAGTCGTTAGTCACTGCGCTTAACGCGTTTCACATAACGAACTTTTCGCATAACAAACTTGCTCCTGGAATGAATTAAGTTCGTTGTGTGAGGCACCACTGTACTTCGAGTACTAATCAAATGCAGACTTTGGTCTTTGACATCTTTTGACACATTACATCCAAAAGAGTAATGGTGACCTCCGAAGCAGGCAGTTATCTGCCGAAACATGGCCCTGTGTCACATCTTTTATTTGTTGGTGCTTTGCTAATAAAAGAGTGCTCTGTATTTTATACTCATATGCAGGAAAGTTCTTGGTACACCCCTATATCTGTATGTTTAATAGGTCAGAGTCAGCATGGGTTCAGACAAGGAAAATCTTGTCTCACCAACTTGTTTCTTTGAAGGTGTGAACAAACAGGAATAAAAACGAGCCAGTTGATGTAGTTTATCTAGATTTTCAGAAAACTTTGAAAAGATTCCTCTTGAGAGACTCCTGATACAATTAAAGATTCATGAGATAGGAGGCTATGTTCTTTTGTGGATTAGGAATTGGTTATTGGACAAAAAGAGAAGGTAGGGTTAAAATTATTAGCAACGCAAAAAAATATGACCATGTCACTCTGTTATTAAAAAAATGCACACTAGCTTCCCATTCCATATCGTATCACTTTCAAAATCGCACGGCTCATTTTTAAAGCATTCAAATCCAGACTACCAGCTTTTATCAATAAGCTATTGATTCCGCACACTCCAGCTAGAATTCTAAGATCTTCTCAAAATTTACTTTTTGTTCCCTCCCTCAAAACTTTTCATCTGCGACGTACCACTTCATTTGCCGTTACAGCACCTCAAATCTGGAACTTCTTGCCCTCTTATCTGCGGGAAGAATCAAATATTGATAAATTTAAAGGAGCATTAAAAAGCTTCCTCTACAGAAACACTTTTACTCCATAATTCAGGACTCTTTTACAATCTATGAAAAAGCAGCTCTCAACTAACTTTCCCCTACTCCTTTGTGTTATCCTTAACTGTTGTCTTTTCTAAAATATTGTATTTCATCCTCTACCCTTGATTAATCAAATTTTTAATAAAATCTTGAAACCTTGGAGTTTGAGCGGGTCTGGGGTGGAGTTTGGCCAGGGGTATTCGGTTCGTATGTGTTAGACTTAGGGGGTACTTGGCTGGAAAAGGTTGAAAAACAGACTTAAGATGTTTCGTTCATAATCATGTGCCAGCGTTGAGCCGAGGTGGGAACAGAAGGCTTATCCTCCAGATGAAGGAGCAACGCTGGATTTTTCTTTTGAATGCTGTGCAACTACAAGGATTAAATTAGGCCATTGACTGGTTTTAATTTCTACTAATGGAATCCATTCTTTTTTTCATGAATGAAATCTGTCCCTGAGAATAATTGGCTGGTGCTCCATTTTTCTAGCAACCTTATTGGAGCACGTTTTTTCCACATCCATGCTTACTGGGTATTATGGGGGCTGGTTTTCACCCTCCAATCAGCTGCAATTGAGTTAGTCATTTTGAATGCTGTGGCACCATTGCAGTAGTAACTCGGGTCTTGAGATGTGAGTGTTGATTGCGCCTGTATGTATACATTTTGCTTTGCTTTTTTTGCATTGAGCTATATATTTAGAGTTAATTTTTATATTTCCAGTTGATCCTATGCCCTGAAGCAGTGGTAATCTTAACTGCAAAACGATGGCATCATAATGCCTTTCCACTGCTCAGATAAGTGGTTTACTTATTACAAGTTTTGAAACGCTTATATAATTCATTTGACTATTGTTTAAAATATATTGAAAGAAGGTTTTTTGTGCCAATGATGATATTACTGGAGTTTATTGGTGCAAAATTGAACTACAGGATTATCCATCTGTGCTCGTGAGCATACTGCAGATGTTAAGCCTTGCATTTCAAATTCTCCTTCTCTGCGGTCTCTGCTGCCCCCTTCAGTTCATACCAAGGCTGGTAACAACCCTTCAGAAGAAGACAGGAGAAGGAGGGATACAGGGAATTCCCCAAAACAGGTGTCTGATCTGATCAGAACAAGTTAAAACAATCAATAAAGAAACAGTTATAGAGTTAGAAACATGATGGCAGATAAAGGCCAAATGACCCAACTAGTCTGCCCATCCACAGTAACCATTATCTCTTTCTGAGAGATTCCACGTGCCTATCCCAGGCCCTCTTGAATTCAGACACAGTCTCTGTTTCCACCACCTCTTCCGGGATTACTCCTGAGCTTATCACCTCTTAACTTCATCCTATGCCCTCTCATTCCAGATATTCCTTTCAAATGAAAGAGACTCGACTCATGCTCATTTAAATCATGTAGGTATTTAGATATCTCTATCATATCTCCCCTCTCCTGCCTTTCCTCCAAACTATACAGATTGAGATCTTTAAGTCTGTCCCCATACGCCTTATGAAGGAGATCACACACACCATTTCAGTAGACTTCCTCTGGACCAACTCCATCCTTTTTATATCTTTTTGAAGGTGCAGCCTCCAGAATTGTACACAATATTCTAAATGAGGTCTCATCAAAGTCTTATACAAGGGCATCAATACCTCCTTTTTCCTACTGGCCATACCTCTCCCTATGCACCTTAGCATCCTTCTAGCTTTTGCTGTCACCTTTTCAACCTGTTTGGCCACCTTAAGATCATCACATACAATCACACCTAAGTCCCGCTCTTCCATTGTGCACATAAGTTCTTCACCCCCTAAACTGTACCATTCCCTTTCGTTTTTGCAGCCCAAATGCATGACCTTGCATTTCTTAGCATTACATTTTAGCTGCCAAATTTCAGACCATTCTTCAAGCTTCGTCAGGTCTTTCTTCATGTTATTCACACCATCCAGCGTTTCTACTCTATTGAAGATTTTGGTATCATCCGCAAAGAGGCAAATCTTAACTGACAACCCTTCAGCAATACCATTTATAAAAATGTTAAAAAGAACAGAACCTTGAGCACACCACTGGTAACATCCCTTTCCTCAGAGCGATCTCCATTGATCACTACCCTCTGTCACCTTCCACTCAACCAGTTCCTGACCCAGCCTGTCACTTTGGGACCCATCCCAAGGGCACTCATTTTATTTATTAGACTTCTGTATGGAACACTGTCAAAGGCTTTGCTAAAATTTAAATACACATCTAGCGCACATCCTCTATCCAATTCTCTGCTCACCCAGTCAACAAGAACTACCTCTAATGAATCCATGTTGCCTCCAGTCCTGTAATCCACAGGATTCCAGAAACTTGACCATTCTCTGTTTTAAAAGCGTTTCCATTAATTTGCTTACCACAAAAGTCAGACTTACCGACCTATAATTCCCTACTTCTTCCTTATTTCCACTTTTGTGGAATGGGACCACATCCGCTCTTCTCCAGTCCTCCGGTACCACTCCCGACTCTAGAGACTCATTGAAAAGGTCAGTCAGTGGAGCTACCAGAACTTCCCTAAGTTCCTTCAGCACCCTCGGATGTACACCATCTGGTCCCATCGCTTTGTCTATCTTTATTTTAGCTAGCTCCTCTCGAACACAACCCTCTGAAAAATCAATCAGTGTCTATTACTCCTCCATCCCTATTCATGTTTGTTTTCTACGGTCCTGCTCCTGGCGCTTCAGCCTTGAACTCATTAACAAACCTCAGAGAGGAACAATGAATCCAAGAAAAAAAAAATAACAAAACAAAATAGCCAGAACATTTATGGAGCACAACCATTCCTTCATATAATCCTATATACAGTCTCTTCCTAATCCAATAGTCTGACAGCGAAATCTTAGCTCTGGAGCTGACCAATAATCTCTAGTCAGAAAGCAGGCACATCAGATAAATTACTGGGTTCAGCATCTGCCTTCCCTATTCTCTCCATCCCCCATTTACCTCCCCTTTAATTTATTTTTATCTCAATGTACTTTATTCCTCCTTACCCATGGACCCACTGTCCATGGAGAGATTTCTTCAAAACTCATAACAGGAAATAATCCGAGGGAGCCAGGTCAGCTGCAGAAACCCACATTCTCGGATGACAGGCTGTGATTGTCATGACATGTGCATCGGTGCATTGTTGTGAAGAAGAAGCAGCATGTCTGCTGTGAGTTTTCCTCGTCTTTTCTTCTTGACTGACTGCTGCAAAGCAATCATTGTGTTGGCGTAACTCTCCTCGGTTATGGTCGCCTTGTGTGGCATGAACTTCAGAAGCAAAAGACCTTCATCATCCAGAAGACAGTTGACATGACTTTGCCTGCATATTTTTCTGTCTTGAACTTTTTGGGGGTAGGGGATGACTTGTGCTTCCACCACATTGACACCATTTTGGACTCAGGATCTCTGTGATAGACCCAAGTCTCATCTCAGTCACCCAATGATACAAAAATTTCACCTGGTTTTCATGGAGCATCTCCAAATTCTCATGGCCTTCTGACATGGCATCAATATTCTCAGAACCCATCTTGTACTAACCTTGGACAGTATGCTCATGAGCACAGATGAATAACCATATGGTTCCATCAATTCCAGATAATGAAATGTGCTTTAATATTTTAATTTCTGAAAATCAATAAATATAATCTTTAAGCTGGATCTTCAGATGTGCCTCCCATAAGGCTCTTTCTTGCACCTATGGTTCAGCATACCATCCCTACTGCACTGAAACATGGGTTGGGTGGGAGGAGTTGTCCAAACACTGATAATTTTTCTTTAGTGGCATGTTACCTTAATTTGGTGCCAGTTCCTAGACCTGATCACTGTTTAATTTTATGGCAGTTTCTTTGATCTGTGATTGCCCAGAACACTTACATAACAGAAGGGGTAAAATAAACCTGAATTCCTTTTTAGCCAACTGGTTCTATAAATTTGTCAGGCATGCATGCATTCAGTATATTTTCCTGGTAGATCAGTGGTACTTGCAATTAAGGGTGGCATTAAACTTTGCTATCTATCCCCTTGTTTACAGAAGATTTTGCTCTTTTTAAGATATGAGCAGTACTGGAAGAATTTGAGAGCTGAGTCAGATTATTTACTGCATGTCAAGAAATATATAATGGTGGTTATTTCATCAAATGAAGCCTATTTTTCTGCCACAGAACTGTTGACTAATAATTAGACCAGAGAGTTCTTTAAGATACTCACAAGGGTGATGAGTCTTTCAATGCTTTAATCATCAAAAGATCTCACTACACTGGACACCAAGTCAATTTCAAAATCTTCTGAGGAAAAATAAGATTAAATCTGTGCAAGGTACTGTCTTCAATATGCCCTTTCCTGTACCTGGTGTTAGTCTGATTCTAGGTTGATGAACAAGAGGTTTTGAAAAAAAATCATATCTTTGAAAGCAAATTCATATTTTTTTGGATCCTTCTACTTCTAGACTTATAAATGAGGGAGGATAGAGATTTTATGAATATTTAGGAATAATAGGGAAGTCATTTCATGCCCTTTATCATTTTCATTGCCTCTCTTTATATCTTTTCGAATTCCACTATATTTTTGAGATGTGATGACCAGAACTGCACATACTATTCAAGGAGTTGCATCATGGAGCGATACAAACCTAAAAACCTAAAGTTATAAAATTCTCTGCTTTGTTTTTCATTCTTTTCATAATAATTCCTAACATTCTTTTTTCTTAGCTGCCACTGCACACTTTGGATCTGGTGAGATATACGAGGGGGCCACTGAAACGTTCTTAGCCCAACCAAGGATAGAATGATGTGAAGCCATGAAACTTACAAGTTATTCTTCACACTTTTCATTTCAATGATATGAAACAAAAAGTGTCAAGAAAAGTGTGGAATAAAATGTAAGTTTCATGGCTCCATATCATTCTCTTCTTGGTCATGCTGAGAACTTTTCAGCGGCCCCTTGTAAATAACAAATAAAATCAATCAACAATGACACCTAGATCCTTTTCCTGGGTAGTGACTAATGTTGAACCTTGCATCATGTAGTTATAGTTTGGTTTCCTCTTTCCTAGATGCTGCACTTTGTATTGCTATTTGGATGCCCAATCTCCCAGTCTCATAAGGTCCACTTGCGATTTAACAACTTTGACTAAACTGTGTCACCAACAAATTTAATTATCTCACTAGTTATTCCTACCTCTAGATCAGTGGTCTCAAACTCGCGGCCCGGAGGCCACATGCGGCCCGCCAGGTACTATTTTGAGGCCCTCGGTATGTTTATCATAATCACAAATGTAAAATAAAACAGTTTCTTGATCATACGTCTCTTTAGCTATAAATTACAATATTATTATTAAGACTTAGCCAAAAGGAAAGATTTATAAACTATAAAGAGTTTTACCTCATGGAAAATTGTCATTTCTTTAATAAGACATTAACCATTTTTTCAGAGGCCCTCCAAGTACCTACAAATCCAAAATGTGGCCCTGCAAAGGGTTTGAGTTTGAGACCACTGCTCTAGATCATATACATATGTTAAAAAGCAAATTCACGAGTTGCTCGACTTATATAAGTTACACCTGGAAGCCCTTGCTTCAAAATTGGAGCAAGTACAAGCAGCTCATTTTGAGTTTGGTAAAAAGGCTAGCAGATTGCTGGCACACAAATTGAAAAAACAAGTGAAGCGGAACTCAATTCTGTCAGTGTATGGATTGGATGACACTTTATGTGTTTCAACTGAGTCTATCTGTGACACTTTAACGCGATGTTATATTGATCTCTACACTCTGGACCATGCTCCCTTACTAGGCAATATTGAGCAATTTTTAGATGCAGTTGCCGTGCCCTCTTTACAAGTATCGGCAGAAAACCTTTCTCGTCCTATAGAATTAGAGGAAAATCAGGAGGCCATCAAAAATCTGCCCCTGGGTAAGTCTCCCGGCCCAGATGGGTTCTCGAACCATTACTATAAAAGATTTAGCCCTGTCTTGGCTCCCCTGCTCCTTTGGGTCTTTAACTCTTTGGATCAGACAGATGCCCTTCCACATTCTTGGCACCTAGCGGCGATAATCTTACCTTTGAAACCGGGAAATGATGCACCTCAATGCCTATCATACAGACTGATTTCTTTACTGAGAACAGATTGACTAATATTTTAGTGAATATTTATTTTGTAAACTGTTACAACGGTATTTGCCTGACCTGGTTCATGAGGACCAAGCAGGATTTATTCAGGGAAGACAAATGTTTGATAATATCAGACAGATAATTCATTCTATTCAAGTTTCAAGTTTAATAAAATTTTTGATTAATCGCTTAATCATATTTCTAAGCGATTAACATTTTTAAATTACAATATTTGGGGAACAATACAATACTTAGTAATATATCACGTCCAAGCGGACTAATAGACAAACTTAACAAACCATAAACACAAAGAAAAAGGAGAATGAAATACAAAATCATTAAAGGAAAATAAGACAATCAGGGAAAAAACAAAAGGCAGGGAAAACAAAAAACCTTAATATTGTACAGTGGAATTAAAAATGTAACCAGCGAACTAGTTAGCTAATTATCAAAAGCATCTTTAAAGAGAAAAGTTTTTAAATTACTCTTAAATTTCTCCAGATTGCGCTCTTCCCTTAAATAAATAGGTAGGGAATTCCAAATTTAAGGTGCAGTAACAGAAAAAATAAATTGCCGTCTTGTATTAATAACCCTAAGAGAAGGGATCGTCAATAGATTTTGTTCATTGGATCTCAATGTTCTATTTGGAGTATAAGGGATTAATAATTTATAGATGAATGCTGGAGTTTTATAAAATAGGGATTTAAAAGTAAGTATGCATAATTTATATGTTATCTGGTGAGATATAGGAAGCCAATGCGCTTTTCTAAGAAGAGGAGTTACATGGTCGAATTTCCTAGTTTTAGTTATAAGTTTAATGGAAGCATTTTGAATAATTTGTAAACGTTTAATTTCATTCAGAGAAATGCCCTTAAAAAGGGCATTAGAATAATCAATTTTAGAGATTCAGTATGCTTCAAAGAAATTTCAATGCTTTTGCTATCTCTTGATGCTGAAAAGGCGTTTGATAGAGTGTATGGCCTTTTCTGTTCTCTATATTGCAGAAGACGGGCATTGATGGATGATATATGCAGAACCTTTGGCCTTCTTGAGTGTCAATCAGTCGCATTCTTCTATCTTCCCCCCCCCCATAGAGGAATGAGGCAGGGCTGCCCCCCCTCTCGCCGTTGCTATTTGCATTGGTGATGGAGCCCCTGGCTCAATCTATCTGAGACCACAGGGAGATAAGGGGCGTCCCCTGGGGAATGTTCAAATTGAAGATCACCCTATTTGCAGATGATGTCTTGCTAACAATAAAGCAACCGAAGGACTCTCTCCCTATCCTTATGAATCTTCTCCATACATATGGTCACCTATTGGGGTTTAAGGTTAATCTAAGTTGGAGATATTGAATATAACATCGCCTCGGCTTCTTGTGGATGCCCTCAGACCTTGCTAACCTTTTCAGTGGGCAGCTAAAAGTATAAAATACTTGGGAGTTAGTATCACTAGGCAAGTGGAAGATTTGTATAAGGCAAATCTCCCATCTAATACTCAAGAATTGTTTTCCATGTTAGATCAATGGGAATGGCTCACAATTTCTTGGACTGGTAGAATTCAAGCCATAAAAATGGTGCTCCTGACGAAATTGCTGTTTTTGCTTATGGCCCTTC
The DNA here is from genome assembly GCF_902459505.1 of Geotrypetes seraphini. Taxonomy (NCBI): domain Eukaryota; kingdom Metazoa; phylum Chordata; class Amphibia; order Gymnophiona; family Dermophiidae; genus Geotrypetes; species Geotrypetes seraphini. Next base: position 101,916,820 of record NC_047088.1, on the reverse strand, counting down.
CACTTCCTTATCCTAAATTGTTCTTTCGTCAGCTTAAACGTAGGGTATATAGATATATTTGGAATAAACAGCTCCCACAGGTGCGAGCACCCAAAATGAGCAGGAGGGATGGTGGTTCCAGATTTTTTCTTGTATTATAAAAGCAGCACATTTGCAAATCTTATACGATTGGCTGACCCACTCGTCAAAACTTTGGGTGTGGATGGAACAGAGTTGGATCCCTTACACATTTTTATGGGCGGTACCCTGGCTACCGCTCTCTTCTATATGAGCTCTTGCCAATGAACTCCCCTGCCATTGCAGAGATTGTTACGTATATGAGGAGCAATTCGGACTCAATTTTTTTCCCGATAGACAAAATTTTTTGAGCACATCCTTAGGCTACTTACCAGAGTTCCAACCAGCTTATACTGATAATGTGTTCCTGGGGTGAGGTAAATGAGAGCTTTATACTGTAGGGCAGCTCAGGGAAGGTGAGTAGGTAGTTTCTTTCCAAACATTGCAGGATGAATATGGTCTTACTACAACCGATTCCTTTAGATATACACAGATACACACGTTTCTGACTCGTTATGCTACAGATGATTTGACCCTGGATGAAACAAACTTGGAAAAGGCACTATATAAGGGTACTAGCAGGGGAGTAGTCTCTAGACTATCTAGCCCTAGTAAATATTAATGACCCAATCTCTGCCCATAAACAATGTTGGGAAAGGGACCTTCAAACCTCCTTTACAGCCCAACAATGGGACCGAAGCCTTTCTATCTGCGTCACGTATCCATAGATAGCATTTTGAGAGAAAATGGTCATAAGATGTTGTTTAGATGGTATTACACAGCAGGCCGCCTCAGAGCCTCATATAATCTGGGTGATGGAGCTTGCTGGCAAAACTGCAAGGACCAGAGAGATATGTTCCAAATTTGGTGGACTTGCCCAAAACTCTGTGAGTTTTGGAAGTCAATATATAATTTAGTTCAGCAGATTACAGGAAAGCGGAATATTGTCTTTTGCATGTCAGCCCGCCCAAGATTTGACCTTGGGTCCATAGGTTGGCCTCCCATATTTTTGTAGCTGTTAGAATAGTATTGGATAGGGCATGGAAAACACCCTCTCCTCCCTCCTTGATAGCAATACTCCGTAAACTGGACTTTATTTTTCTGATGATTAAATTAATGGCCTTATAATCTGGACGGCTGGCATCCTTTTACAAAGTCTGGGATACATACATCTCTTGGAAGAGAGAACAATAGTATAGTTGTGCATACTTGCCCCTCAGGTTTTTTATTTTTTGAAAGCTTTTTGTTACTTGAAACTTAGAAGGATCCCTACAAGTGGGGGGAGGGTGATCTGGGAGAGGGATTATTTTTGTTTCTTTATTACACTGCCTTGTATACTTCAGCTATGTGTGGGTTTTCTATTTGGCTGTTTGTATTGTACTTTTTTCATCGAAAGGTATCTGACCCATGTTGCACTGGACTTTGTTCCTTTTTTGAAATTTAATAAAGAAATAAAAATAAAAAAAGTGCTGACAGCACTAAGATGAACTCTGACTGAAGAGGTTTTGAGGCCAGTCTGAAAAAAGAAAGTCCAGCATGGCAGACACCAGGGAGATTACAGGATCCAAGTAATGAAAAGTACACCATGAAATAAAAAGTGTTCATTTCACACAATAACACTGCTGAGTAGAAGGGAAAAAAATGTGGCATAGGATTTTTGAACTGAAAGTCCTCGTGTGGTTGAAGGAATCTCCTGAGCTTGTCCGGTAAAGCATTCTGCTTGCCCTGAACATAGATACTGTGACAGGCATTTGCCTGTCAAGAGTAGAAATCCCCCATCTGACACTGTCAGAGTTAAAACTATCCCAGTTCCTGTAGGTAAGGATAGCCCTTTGAATGGAGTCAAGGGGATAACAAACAGGCAGGGAAACAGCTCCTAAAACAGATTTCTACCAGAGCTGGGCAAGCCAGCACATTGCCCTATTATTCCCCTCCTAGGAAAGCTGAACAGTGTCTCTGTAAACCCCAGAGAATAAGTTCTGTTACAGAAGGGGTGTGGCCCAGGAAGCTGCTCCCCACGCTGTGCAGCCAATCAGGGTAAAAGCTCACAGAGCAGCAGAGAGAGGGAAGGCTGCAAACACACTGAGGACCAGGTGGAATGTTGGAGAGGCAGTTTAGAACACCACAGCCAGAACGCTCCCAAAAAACACAGGAAAGCACATTAGGAAGAAGTTTCTAGGCTTCCTTATGCCCCAGGAAAGCTGTCTCAAGAGGGAATTCAGCTGGGAGAGTGGAAGTTTGCAAAGCTAAGTGTACAGACAGTGGCCTAGTGGGGAAGGGAAGAGATTTTGAAACTCTGCAGAACGTTAGTGGAAAAAGGCAGAGGACTGCTGGAACTGCACGGAATAAGGCAGCCCAATTAGCCAAGTGAAAAACACCATCATAGAAGCACAGAATCTTTACATACCGAAGATATCCAAAGGAAGGCAAAAAAAGGTCAAAGGCGAACCAGCTTGATTATCCAAAGAGGTGAAGGATGCAGTGCGGGAAAAGAGGAAATCATTTAAAAGATGGAAACGAGAAAAAACGACGGAGGCCTGGAACTGTCACAAAAACGACCAGAAAAAGTGTCATATAGTGGTAAGAGACGCCAAAAAAGTCTATGAAGAAAAGATAGCGAAAGAAGCCAAAAACTTTAAGCCCTTTTTTAGATATATAAAAGGAAAGAAACCAGCAAGAGAGGCAGTGGGCCCTCTCGACAACCAAGGAAGGAAAGGGTCAATTAAAGAAGACAAACAGGTTGCCGATAGGTTAAATTCATTTTTTGCATCTGTCTTCACAAATGAGGACAATGCAACAATGCCAGAAACAGGGAGGATATTCACCGGAAGCATAGAGGAAAGCCTCACAACAGTAAATGTGGAGTTGGACATGATATACTTTCAGATTGACAAACTAAAGAATGATAAATCCCCTGGACCGGACGGAATTCACCCGAGAGTATTAAAGGAACTTAAGGTGGAAATTGGGGAACTATTACAATCCTTAGCTAACTTGTCAATTAGAACCGGGCAAATACCAGACGACTGGAGGATAGCAAATGTCATCCCAATTTTCAAGAAAGGATCAAGAGGTGAACCGGGAAACTACAGACCTGTGAATCTCACATCGGTCCCTGGGAAGATAATTGAAGCAATAATTAAAGATAACATTGTACAACATCTGGAAGATCACAACCTAATAAGAGCTAGTCAACACGGCTTCAGGAAAGGGAAGTCATGTTTGACAAATTTACTTCAATTCTTTGAGAAGGTGAACAAACACATGGATAGTGGACAACCAGTGGACATAATTTACTTGGACTTCCAGAAAGCATTTGACAAGGTCCCGCACGCAAGGCTTATGAGTAAATTACTAAGTCATGGAATAGGAGGAGAAGTGCACAGATGGATCGGCAAATGGTTAGAGAACAGAAGGCAGAGAGTAAGCATAAATGGGAAATTCTCGGACTGGGAGAAGGTGACTAGCAGCGTGCCCCAGGGCTCTGTTCTTGTTCAATATTTTTATAAATGACCTGGAAGAGGAGACAACATGCAATATAATCAAGTTTGCAGATGATACAAAACTATGTCTGGTGATGGGCTCTCAAAGGGACTGCGAGGATCTTCAGAAGGATCTGAACCAGCTGGAAAAGTGGGCGATAAAGTGGCAGATGAATTTTAACGCAGACAAATGCAAGGTAATGCATCTGGGAAAGAAAAACAAAGAACATGAATATAGGATATTGGGTGTGACATTAGCCAAATGCGAACAAGAAAGGGATTTGGGGGTACTGATAGACAGAACCCTAAAACCATCGGCTCAATGTGCGGCGGCGGCGAGGAAAGCAAACAGGATGTTGGGCATGATTAAGAAGGGGATCACGAGTAGATCGGAAGACGTCATAATGCCACTTTACAGAGCAATGGTCAGACCACACTTAGAATACTGTGTCCAACACTGGTCTCCATACATTAAGAAGGATATAACTCTGCTGGAGAATGTGCAGAGGTGAGCCACGAAACTTGTCAGAGGTATGGAGAATTTGAGCTACAAAGAACGCCTCAGAAAACTGGGATTGTTCACCCTCGAAAAGAGAAGACTGCGAGGAGATTTGTTAGAGACTTTTAAAATATTAAAAGGATTTGATAAAATTGACCAGGAAACAGCATTACTGACATTTTCAGATGTGACACGGACAAGAGGTCATAGCCTGAAACTGAGCGGCAGCAGGTTCAGGACAAATGTCGGGAAGTTCTGTTTCACACAACGAGTGGTGGGTGCTTGGAATGCTCTCCCAGAGGAGGTTGTGGCAGAGACTACTGTTCTGGGTTTCAAGCGCAAGTTGGATTCACACCTTCTTGCAAATCACATCGGGGGATACGGGAAATCTGGATCTCCAATAAGGAGCACCTAACTGGGCCTCCGCATGTGCGGATCGCCGGACTAGATGGACCTAGGTCTGATCCGGCGAAGGCGTTTCTTATGTTCTTATGATTACCATTCTGACTGAGACTGTATTACCACAGGATTATGGAAGTTATTGTTTTGCCCTTTTTACAAGTTCCTATGACTGATGTTGTTGGAAACTGTGATGAATATGATTTGTGGAGCTTCTCCCTAAAGATGGGGTCTTTTGAAATACATTAAGGAGTTTTTCTGTGACACTGTGAAGACTGGGAACTTTGTGTTTATTGGCTATAGGAGCCCATGTACCACTGGCACTCCTAGGGAGGCGCAAGATCAACAGCATGTGAAGGAAGCCATGGTATGTCCTCGGGTATCCACGACCCCGCCACAACAGCCTCGAGAAAAATGTTTCATGGGATTGTCCAGTTCCATATACGGAGAGCTTCATGACAAAGGGAAGACACCCCATGACTCCCTGTTTGTTGAAGTAGTACATAGCTACTTGATTGTCTGTTCTGACAAAAGGACTTGGCTGAGAAGATGATCCTGGAAAGTTTTGAGAGCACTGCAGATAAGCTCAGAGTTCCAGAAGATTGATGTGAAGGGAATGTTCCCAAAGGGACCAGGCCCCTTGAGCACTGTTAACCTCTAAGCTGTGCGCTTGTGTGCGCGCACACAACTTGCCGAACCCGCGCACACAAATTAAAATAGCGCACATAAAAAATAAATTTTTGTCTAAAATGATTTTCACTGCTAAAATTAAATGTTGCAGAAGACTAGCTGTTCCGATTTCCCATTTATCACATTTATTGAAGCACTATAATATAAATTTTAAGTCATTCACGTGATTCTGTTATCTTTGGCAGTTGAACTTGACACATCATGTGCCCCATAGGGCCATAGCCTATGGCCCATAGGATATGAAACACTTCCGATTCTTTGACTTCCTGAAGTTCCGCCATATTGTTTATTTCGTGGAATCGTAGTGTGCAGCGTGGTACTGCAGTTGTATAACTGTATTCGTTTATTAAATTGCAAACAGATATAACTCTTAAAATGTCTAAACCGCAAATGATGAAAAGTGTAAAACGCAAGAGAGCTGCAACAGCTTTTAGGTCTGAATGGCTTGAAGAAATTGTTGAAACGGAGACACCGGAATCTCGAAATACAATGCGTGTTCGACTGTATGAAATATTTACCTATGACGAAGACGATGGAGTTGTGTGTTGTTATTGTCAAGATGCCAAAGCAACTGGAAAATTCTCTACTGGAAAATATGGGATGATGTTTGGAAACTGGACTTTCTAAAACACCAACTATCAAGTAAATCTCATACCAATAGTATTAAGAAACTCAGAAGTAAAAATCCGAATTTAAGAGGGGGACTGGTTAACATGTCGCTTGAAAGCCCAACCAAAAAAGAAAACAGGCAAATTAGTAATGAACGGAAGCGTTCCAGTCCTGAGAAAAATTAAGGTTCTTGTCGACAGTGTTGTGCTGGCCATTAAGATGAATATCTCAATGCTCTCTGTTCAAGATATCAATGAGCACATGGCGAAGTATGTTAGTATATCTGATAGCTGGAGAAGCAAAAATTATGCGTTTGAATTTCTTGGAATTATCAATGGAATCGTGCAAGATGATCGTATGGCAGACATTAAATTTTCAACGTATCATACGTTAACTGTTGATGAAAGCACAGACATTTCTGTCAACAAGTACTTAATATTCTGCTTTAAGTATTGGTCAATCAATTCAAATGAGTATAAGACATTATTTGGTGGGATGCTACAGTTGGAAGCATGTGATACTACATCAATAGTAATAATATAAAACACTTTCACGAGAAAAAACAATAAATGATGTCAAATATTACGTGTAGACAGTGCTGCTTTAGTCTAAAGCAGCACTGTCTACACGTAATATTTGACATCATTTATTGTTTTTTCTCGTGAAAGTGTTTTATATTAATACTGATTTTTTCACGGTTCCGAGTATTTGTGCTATACTACATCAATAGTAACAGCAATTAGGGAATTCTATAGGAAACATGAACTTGACCTGAATAAAATGGTTATGTTCACCTCTGATGGTGCCTCTTATGTTGGGAAAAATAGATGGTGTTGCAGCACAGCTGAGAAGACATTCCACATTTAGTGCAGCAACATTGTGTTGCACATCGGGAAGATTTGGGACTTTCTGATTCATGGAAAGAAGTAAAATTGATGAAAGAAGTAGAAACTGTAATGAGAACTGTATACACGGTGTTCTGTCGGTCTTCTACTAAACGATGCATCTGAGTGTAAATCAATTGCTTTCAGACCTCTGAATGAAGTGCACTGGTTATCTAGACACTATGCACTTAAAGCAATTATTCGAAATTATGATCGCCTGTTAAAATATTTTGAAGAAGACAAAGATAATGATCCTATTGCAAAGTACTGCTATAAGAAGCTGAACAGTTAACAATTTCATATTACACTTGAAGTTTTGAATGATGTCTTATCAGAACTGACTTCCTTAACCATGGCATTTCAAAAACGTGGTTTGACACCATTGGAAGCTTATCATCTTGCACAGGGTAAATTGAACAAACTTCAAATGCAATACTTAGGCGACAAGGTTAAGTGAAGTGATAAAGTCAACAGTCTTCTTGACAACAGGATGAGGTCTGGAGAAAAAGTTTCAGTGGATACTAATTCCATATTAACCTTCATCAACATCCTAGGTTTGCATCTGGGTGAAAGATTTCCTGAAAATGAAGTTGAGGAATGGTCTGCTTTTGATTGTACAGCAATATCACAATGCGACTTTGACTTTGGAAATGGACATAAATCTCTTTGTTTAAAGTATAAACAATTTCTTCCGGAGGAAAGTGTTGTTATTCAGCAATACAATGACTTTAAATTCCATGTTGCAGAAAAAAAATCAAAAGCAATCTGATAAACAGCTTTCCAGATATGACGAAATTTGCATTTCAGAATGATCAATTTGCAGATTTAGCAAAATTGATGGACATTGGTGCCACATTCTTAGCATCTACCGTATTTTCACGCATATAACGCGCGCGTTATACACGATTTTTACAAACCGTGCATAATCTTGCGCGTTGTATAAATTTTTTTTACATCGTTCCCCCCCCTCCGACGTCCGATTCACCCCGCAGGACCGCTCGCACCCCCACAGTCTCCCGACCTCCCCCCCCCATCTCCTATCGTTATCCTGCTGCTTCCTCTTCCGGCGGTCCCGGCCCTTCTGTGAGCCCTGCGTCTGCGCTGCTTCCTCTTCCGGCGGTCCCGCCCTTTCTCTGACATCAGAGAAAGGGCGGGACCGCCGGAAGAGGAAGCAGCGCAGACGCAGGGCTCACAGAAGGGCCGGGACCGCCGGCAGAGGAAGCAGCAGGACAACGGTAGGAGCTTCTACATGATGGGGGGAGGTCGGGAGGCTGTGGGGGTGCGAGCGGTCCTTCGGGGTGGGGGTGCGAGTGCGTGCGAGCGGTCCTTCGGGGTGGGGGTGCGAGCGGTCCTGCGGGGGGGGGGTGAATCGGACATGGGGGGGCATCAGGCTTTCAGGGTGGGGACAGGACTTCAAGGGGGAGAGGAGAGTAGGGGTGGCCAGAGGAGAGTCGGGGCGGGCGAAAGGAGAGTCAGGCGGCGACGGGAGAGTCGGGGCGGCATGCGCGGTATACGGGTGTGCGCGGTATATAAAAATTTATTTACATAAATTACAGTTTCCCGCGCGCTATACCCGTGTGCGCGTATTACACGGTTGCGCGGTATATGAGTGAAAATACGGTAGTTCAGATTGTGAGCGTGGTTTTAGTCTATTGAACAATTTGAAGACTTTTGTATTTCTATTTTACTTGAATTGCTTATTTTACTTGAATTACTATTGTATTTCTATTTTACTTGAATTGTACATCGCTTAGAAATTCAATAAGCGATTTATAAAGCACTAATAAAACTTGAAACTTGACTAAACAAAGGAATCTTTTACATTTAGAGCATTTGGAAATGCTGATGCGTGTTAAAGAGTCACCTTCAAGATGGAGGCTCAACAGATCTTGACAGAATTTATTTGGACTGGATAAATATGAAAGATCGCAGGGAAAAACTTTGAAAACTAAATTGCTGTTATTTTCTAAATTTTAAGTATAAAGTACAATGATACCTTATTTATAGGTAGCGCTCAATGAAACATAATTTATGTTTATTGAAATGAGACTTTATGTTACATAAAGTGTAACTAAAATTATATTGTATTTTCATTAATTCAGACTAAACTCAAAGACCTGCCCATAAATGCCCATAACTGAACTCTGGGCCCTCTGGCAATCATTTTTATAGCGCACACAACTTTAGTTTTTCTTTAAAATGCGCACAGATGAAATTTTTTGCGCACACAGCCTATGAAAAATTAGAGGGAACATTGTGCTTGAGTCTGGAGACCATTGAGATGCGCTCCCCACGCATACAAGGAGGCATCCATTGTCAGCACTTAATGATGTAGAGGTACATGGAAAAGTAACCCCCTGGATAGATGTGCTGGCTGTAAGCACCATTGCAGGGAGCGACGGAGAGGTGAGGAGGCTTTGATTCGACGAGAAAGTGAATCAGTTGCTTGAGACCATTGGGATGCTAGAATCTGAGATGAAGTCAAGCAAAAGGCACCACATGCACTGTAGTTGTCATGTGACCTAGAAGCATCATTTGTTTTGCTGAAATCTTCTGAAGAGTGGACACCTGAGCGCATAGTTGAAGTAGTGTCGTTTGACTCTGTTCAGACAGGAATGTCTGCAGACAAGGTATGTCGAGTACTTCTATGAATTCTAGTACCTGAGTAGGATGAAGATGTGACTTTGGATAATTGATTTCGAATCCAAGAAGATCCAGAAGGATGACTGTAGCCTTTAGAGCCACTTGGACTCTTTGTGGTGAAGCATCCTTGATGAGCCAATCGTCTAGGTAAAAACTTGCTTGGAAACCGTAAGAATGGAGAACTGCTGATATCACCACAAGGCACTTGGTAAATACTCTGGGAGAGGAGGCCAGACCGAATAGTAGCACTTTGTACTGAAGATGAAAGTGACCCACACAAAATCAAAGAAACTTTCTGTGAGCAGGGTGTATGGGGATGTGCATGTAGGCCTCCGAGATCTAGAGAGCTTAGCCACTCATCCCTGTCTTTGCAGTGAATAATGTTGGTGGCTGGAATTGATATTTAAATGGTGGCTCCTGAGGAGTGAGATGAGTGAAATGGAGAAGCTTCGTCAAGCAAAGTCATTTCAGTTAAGTTGCCACTATATAAAATTGGTTAACATAAGGAGAAATTAGGTTCTTACCTGCTAATTTTCTTTCTGTTAGCTTGTAGACTGGTATAGTCCTTACGAATGCCTATATACCTCACTGCTACTAGCAGGTTGAGACTGAGAATAAACTTGTATATCAGAATAGCTTCCCCTCTTGCAATCCAATCCAGTCTGCTGAATAGCCAAGCAGAACCTAGGAAAGACTTCAACTGAAAAAAGTATAACACACTCTGAAAAGGAGTGTAAAAACAACAAACACTGGTAAACTACTTTTGGAACTTGTGTGGAACTGAATCCTGGTAGAGAAAACATTCCCACAGCTCACCAGCTAAGCCATAGCTGCTGTTCTTACTTCTCGGCCCTAGAAAAATTCTAGAACCTGCAGAAAAAACAAAATCTGCACGAGCAAAACAAAAACCCGCAATCACCGCAGAAAGACAGACAGGGTGGGGGACTATACATTACATTACATTAGTGATTTCTAGTCCGCCATTACCTTGCGGTTCAAGAAGATTACAAAAGGAGTTATCCTGCCATTTCCAGAAGAATTGAAGAGTAGAGCGGGGGTTGCTTCAGAGAATTGGGACGAGTCTTGTGGTGTTAGTTTTTCTTCAAGGATTTCTTGAATAGCATGGTTTTTATTTCTTTTCTGAACGATTGGTAGTCTAGTTTTGCTGCTTGTGTGGCTAGAAGGTCATCATATAGACCGGTATAGAACGGTGAGACTGACCTCGGTACCGGGAAAGATGGTAAGCGCTGATAAAGGACCGCATCATTGATCACCTTGACGGACATGGGCTGATGAGGACCAGTCAGCATGGTTTTAGCAAAGGTAGATCGTATTTGACGAACTTGCTGCACTTGTTTGAGGGAGTAAACAGGCAGATAGACAGGGGCGACCCGGTCGACATTGTATATCTGGACTTTCAGAAGGCGTTTGACAAAGTTCCACATGAATGACTACTTTGGAAAATTGCTAGTCATGGAATCGAGGCTGAAATACTCACGTGGATTAAAAACTGGCTGGAGCATAGTAAACAGAGAGTGGGAGTAAATGGACAATACTCGGACCAGTGGGATGCCGCAGGGCTCGGAGCTTGGACCTGTGCTCTTCAACATTTTTATAAACGATCTGGACATTGGTACGACGAATGAGATGATTAAATTTGCAGACGATACGAAGTTATTCAGAGTAGTGAAGACACAGGGGGATTGCGAAGATCTGCAAAGTGACATAATCAGGCTTGAAGAATGGGCATCAACATTGCAGATGAGGTTCAACGTGGATAAGTGTAAAGTGATGCATGTGGGTAACGAAAATCTCATGCATGAATACAGGATGTCCGGGGCGGTACTTGGAGAGACCTCCCAGGAAAAAGACTTATGAGCTATGATCAACAAGTCAATGAAGCCGTCCACGCAATGTGCGGTGGTGGCGAAAAGGGCAAACAGAATGCTAGGAATGATAAAGAAGGGGATCACAAACAGATCGGAGAAGGTTATCATAATAGGGCAGAGTACGGTACTGGGGTTTAAGAAAGGATTGGACAATTTCCTGCTGTAAAAGGGGATAGAGGGATATAGATAGAGGATTATTGCACAGGTCTGGACCTGTTGGGCCACTGCGTGAGCGGACTACTGGGCACGATGGACCTCAGGTCTGACCGAGCGGAGGCATTGCTTATGTTCTTATGTACCGGGCAATGGTGTGCCCTCACCTGGAGTACTGCATCCAGCACTGGTCACCGTACATGAAGAAGGACATGATACTACTCGAAAGGGTCCAGGGAAGAGCAACTAAGATGGTTAAAGGACTGGAGGAGTTGCCATACAGTGAAAGATTGGAGAAACTGGGCCTTTTCTCCCTCGAACAGAGGAGATTGAGAGGGGACATGGTCAAAACATTCAAGGTACTGAAGGGAATAGACTTAGTAGATAAGGACAGGTTGTTCACTCTCTCCAAAGGTAGGGAGAACGAGAAGGCACTCTCTAAAATTGAAAGGGGATAGATTCTATATGAACGTAAGGAAGTTCTTCTTCACCCAGAGAGTGGTAAAAAGCTGGAACGCTCTTCCGGAGTCTGTCATAGGGGAAAACACCCTCCAGGGATTCAAGACAAAGTTAGACAAGTTCCTGCAGATCTGGAACATGCTCAGGTAGGGGCTAGTCTCAGTTAGGGCACTGATCTTTGATCAGAGGGCTGCCACGTGAGTGGACTGCTGGGCATGATGGATCACTGGTTTGACCCAGCAGTGGCAATTCTTATGTTCTATAATGTAGGCATCAATTTTTTTTTTTTTTTAAACATGCATCCTGATTGGTCCGTTAGATGGCAGAAGGACACCTACCACTGCCAACAATTGGGAAACCATTTTGAAAATCAGGCCCAGAGTGTATATAGACTAATACAGGCATATATATACAGACTGGTTATACACCCCTGAGCAACTTTTCCTTCCCCTCTACAAAAGTACACCAAGCGGATATAATTGGAAATAGTGAATATATTGTTGGACTTGAATTATTATGGTAAACCTGGGACAGTAAGTCTTAGCCTATTAAAAGAAAATTAGATGTGCAAAAATAATCCATTTGGAGACACTGCCCCAGATAGCCTACAGCGCTCCATGGCAGGAACAAGAACCTGTGTAGCGGTCTTGGTCTCCATCATGCAGATGCACATGTGCACTGACCTGGGCTTCTACTTCCATGGCCAGAAACGTGAACATCTCATGCAGCTCCTGGATGCTCTTTTCCAGCTTCAAGATCTCTCCGTGCCTTGCCTCAATCTCATTCAATGCCTGCTTTGTCACATGTGTCTCCTTCAGGATCTATGGGAGGTAGGCAAGAAAAGTGCTGTCAGTATTCCTATTACAAGATTAATGTGAGGGCGAGGAATAAAGTATTCCTGTTTCATTATGTGTATTTTATTGTTATACAGTGGTACCTTGGATTACGAGCATAATCCGTTCCAGGAGCATGCTCGTAATCCAAAATGCTCGTTTATCAAAGCAAGTTTCCCCATAGTAAATAATGGAAACTCGCTTTGATACGAGAATCTCAGCGAGAGGGAGAATTAGAAGGGCTTGAGCATGCGCAGATGCATGCTCAAAGCCGGCAGAGACTGGGAAGAAGAAGATCTTCAAGTGGCACCGGCACTTGTGGGCTGCGTGCCGGTGCCAAAGGGGGGTGAGTTAAAGTTGGTCGGGCGGGGGGTTCCTGTTCTCGCGGGGGGGTGCCGATTCGAGCAGGAGGGAGCCCTTTGCGAGCGAGGGAGAGCGATGCCGGTTATTGGGGGGTGCTTGCAAATCGAGTCAACACTCGGTTTGCGAGACACGTTTTGCGAGAATGTTTTGCTCGTCTTGCAAAACACTCGCAAACCGGGTTACTCGCAAACCAAGATTTGACTGTATTTACATTTGATTTCATGCTTACCCTCACCCTACCTAAAAATCATATTGCCCACTAGTCACCCATCCTGTACAGTCCCCCTTCCAAAGCAACATATTACAATACATATTATTTGAATATCCCTCCTACATAAACTACCCAATATAAAACACAACACACTCCCTCACCCTAATTCAAATCTTTAAAAACCCACTAAATATCAGCCCTGCATTTCTGGCAACATGTCAGCATGCTAGAAGTAAAGTAGGGACCAGGCAGGTCTTAAGAATGGGGTGTAAAACAAGGCCTGAACAGAAGATATATGGAAAAAAGTGATATCTAAATATAAACAAAACTTTAAAAAGGGTGGTGGTAATAGAGCCATCTTACTTATTAAAATTTCTTATTATGTGTCATGTAAAATTTAAAGGTGGTGATTTGTTATTTCTTGAACTTAAGCAATTGTTGGAACTTTTGGTGCCTTGGGAGGAAGGTTGACAGCGATGGTAGTTCCCTTTGGTTAGCATTAATCTGGCTGCCACTGTAAAGGATTCATCTGCCTTGTAGTTAGGGTCTTTTTTTCCCTTTTCTATATATATACACACAAGTTTCCTGCTCGACTGCAGCAATATTCTGGATTAATTAAATTTATTTACTGTTATTAATGGGTTTTCCCTGTATTTTTATGTCTTTTTCTGATTTCTTTTTCAAGTACATGCTTGAATATTATATTGAAATTCTAAAATAATTAAAAAAAAAATCTTTGAAAAGGATGGGATATCTGAAAACAAAGTATTTATTTAAAAAAAAACACAAAACATATAAAGTCTAAAGAAGTCACAGATGATCCTCTGCAGTACTTTTACTCAAATGATTCAGGTTTCTTTACACAGGACTTCAGCCATGTCACGCAAAGCAACTCAAAACTTCATTGCTGCTTAGGCTTTACATCAAATCATCATTGGTTCCCCTAATTAAATTTGCATACATCCCTTTCTTTTTAAAAAAAAATGCACTCTTCTACATCATTTCAAGTGTTTTATATCTTTTAAAACTTTTACATTTATACTTCCTAAGAAGGGCTATTTTGAACTCCTTTAAGGAGGAGATACTGTAAATGTGTAGTGGTAATGTGATCCATTTCAAAGCTAAAAAATAAAAAGCCCTATGTCTGGTAGATTATAAATGTGTGTGTTTGGGACCAGGGAGGATTACCAGATAGTCATTAATGGGTGAAGAGCATTTGCTGGGCTATAGGAAATTGTTAAGGTAGCTACTTTGTTCAGTGACCCTATTATAAGCCTTAAAAATAAGAAATGCTCTGTTTTACTGGGAATAGTTTATATTCAGACACTCTAAGCTTCCAAAACAATTCTTATCAATTCTTTAATCCATGATTCTTTGAGCCTCAGTCCCACCACTCTACCGCCTCAAAATGCTCTCATTGCGGTGAGCTTTACATGGTCATTTCCTCACTGGTTCATTTCTACTTAGTTTTTACTTTTTACTTTTCCCCATTGATTTTAAAGTGCTTGTGCGTTTTGCTATTGCTACTCTTTATTTATTTCATTTCTTTTAAAGTGCTTAGTGCAAACGAAGTGCCCCCTGAAAAACCTTGTCACATCAGGATGAGCCATTAGCGAACTGGAATCACCGTGCGCTCCGAGAATAAGAAAGACCTGCCACCTGTACCTTGAGGGATGCCACTGCTAAGCTCTTTTCCAGCCTGGGTTGTAAAAAAGCCAAGACCACTGGAATTGGAGCACCCAACGGCTCCACCTGGTCTGTGGCACACCATTGGTGGAAAGCCTACCAAGCCTTGGCATAAGCCGCCGGAGTAGAGGGCTTCGTAGACTTCAGAAAAGTGGCAACCACATCAGAATATCCTCGGTGCCTCAAGGCCAAGAACTCAAGAGCCAAGCTGTAAGACCAATGAGCTGGGGGTTTTCCATAGGAACAGGAAGCTTGAGCTTCTTGTCCTGCTGAAGACTGACCAGATCCGCATACCATGGATGGTGAGGCCAGTCCAGTGCCACTAGTGTCACGAGGCCCAGATGATAAGCCAAGGTGGGAATACATAACGAGTTCCCGAGCCAACCAAGGTTGGACCAACGCATCCAGTCCTAAGATTCCCAACTCTGTTCTTCGACTGAAAAAGTGCTTGACTTTGGAATTCTTGGCTGAAGCCATCAAGCCCATCATTGGTCTGCCCTAGCGAGTCACAATGAGATGAAACGCTCTGAGAGCGACCACTCTCCCAGGTTCAGGATCTGACAACTGAGAAAGTCTGCTAGTACATTTTCCACTCTGGCCACATGCACCACAGAAAGAGCCAGTAGATGCACCTCTGCAAACCGCAACAGCATCTGAGCTTCCTGATTTATGGGAGCGCTTCTGGTGCCTCCTTGTCGATTCACATACGCTATCTCTGTGGCATTGTCAGAAAGCACCCACACTGCCTTTCCTTCTAGGGTGCTTTGAAGAGCTCTGAGCACCAGTCATATGGCCTAGAGTTCGAGCCGATTTATTGACCAGCTCCACTGATGGTGAGTCCATAGCCCTGGATAGAATGATCACCACAATGAGCCCCCAGCCCGATAGTGTGGCATCAGTCATGAGAATAATCCACTCTGTGATCCTGAGAGGCACGCCCTTTTCAAGAGTAGCCCCCTGACGTCACCAGAGTAGACTGTTCCATGCTGGTTCCATCCATGGGAGGGACATCTGAAGGGGATGATGCTTCAGAGTCCATCAAGACAGGAGGTACTGTTGTAGCAGTCAAATGTGCGCTCTGGCCCAGGGTACTACTTTCAAGGAGGCCGCCATGGACCCCAACACCTGAAGGATACTGCCAAACAGTGGGGCTCGGGATTGTCAAAAGATCCATGATTTGTTTCTGGAGCTTCTAGATGGCTCTGGATGACAATCACTTCCTTGGAGCATGTTGAACCAAACTCCCAGATAGTCCAAGGTCTGGGATGAGGACAGCTGACTTCTTGAAATTGATAATCCAGTCCAGATGCTGCAGGAGAGACATCATGGTCTCCACTACTTGCTCGCACTCCAGCTTGGGCAGCGCTCGAATCAACCAATCATTCAAATATGGGATGAAATAGGACCCAAAATATCTCAGGAAAGGACATATATAATCACTATCAAATCAAACTTATGCCCTATAAGTTGACTCTCTGACCACTTAGCAACCAGGACACTGCAAGGCCCACCCACCACACAAAAACTTACACTGTATCATACATCATTCACTCAAAGAAAGAAAAAAAGTAGAGAAAAAGCCTCAGTTAAGCTTCATAGGGCAAAAAACTCCCTTTATAGAGCAAGAGCAGGTGAAATCACAATCACACCTGTGGTAGATAATCAGTGGTGAAAAAAGCACTGTAGCAGTCCTCAGGGGAACCACCCATATGTATTATGCACACCAAAATCAATATCCAAATTCAATTGTGTAGGAGAAAAAACAACACATCCATAAAGTCTCAAACAATTTCAACACAAAAAGTGAGCACAGAAAACAGAACATGAAAACTTAGCTGCAGACAGTGTCCAGGCTATCTTCCAAGCACCCAAAATCAGTGCTAGCACGCCCAAACAACACAGCCAGTTGTGCCCGATGGGGAAATCTCCATTCGCTATGCTGCGTCAGGGGTAAAGCCTTCCTGCATCACCAGCAAAAAGGCGAGGCCATCCATGCACTGAAAACACATCACATCCACACACAAAGAAACAAAAAAGCTTCTGGTGTAGAGAATCTCCTTGGCGGTCAGCTGTGAAACAAACCCAGATTCCTCCCACAAAGTCAGCAAACCAATCACAGACCATCTTCAACCAAAGAACCATTCAATCCGGGCATTCAGCACAGCCGGGTGAACAGATCGCATTGTATAGATCCACCTCTCTGTCTCAGCTGACGCCTCCAATCATCGCATCTAGCTGAGTACGGGAGATGTTCAATAACACAGCGCAGGGACTCAAATTCATGTTTGGCCTCCAGGCAGTGTACCACTAGGGGCTCCTCCAGACGTCTAGTGTTCAAGTAGGCTCATAAAATTGCTCAGAATATATGCAAAAAAATGTAGGTGTGGAGAAGTCATAGCACCCACTTTTAAGTGATATATGTATAGCTCTTTTTGGGGAATGGGAATAGATAAGAGCCATTTTTGTGCAAATATGCCTATTCCTGGCATATATTTGCAAACAATTCGAAGCAGGAGTAAATGTCCTGGTTGCTGAGTGGTCAGAGAATCAACTTAAAAATGCCTGATCTTTCAGGCTCATAAAATTACTGGACTCGAATTACTTCAAAATAGGATTGGGTGATATCAATCAGTGGGGATACTCTCCTGTCTAGCTATATTCAGCAATTATGTTGAGAAAAGGGTTTAGTGTATTAGCATGAGAGCTCATTTCTAAATCAGTTCTGAACCTTTAAAACAGTTTCTAGAGCAACTGAAGGATGGTTGGAACCATAAAGATTTTCAGAGGAATTTAAAGTTTGTTGTTTTAAGTTGTTAAAGAAGTGGCCAGATTGTGTTATGGATTGTGGAAATTGGCTGAAGGGAGCTGGTTTCTGTTGGGATTGGTTGGACACAGGCAGGGAGGGATTTTGTGGATTATGATGGTGACTGGTTATTATGGCTTATATAAAGATTGAATTAACAGGGGGTAAGGGATGAGGGATAAGGGACATCAGATCTTGTTGTTTATTCTCTCAAGAAACATAAGAGTTGCCATACTGGGACAGACTGAAGGTCTACCGGGCACTGGCACAATTGCACCTAATGCCATCAGGTTCCACAACTTGTCAAGCGCTACCCCAACGCTTTTGCAAGGCCTTGCAAGGGGACTTCAAAAGGGAATCTACGATGGGAGTAGAGAATTCTAACTTATACCCATATTTGAAAACATCTAAGATGCACTGATCCAATGTGATTTTGGCCCAGTTTTAAATAATCAGCTGATCATCCTCAGTGAAAAGTGGACTTGCCCTCATCATTGTGAAGTATGGGGAACTGGTTGAGGAAAGGAAGCGTGCAGGAGGCAGAAACAAAGAAATATTGGATGCATGGTCAGAAGGAAGTGCAACCAAAGACTCATAAAATCACTAGCCAACAAAGGTAGGAAAAAATATTTTATTTTCAATTTTGTAGGTTGCTGAGGAGCCGCAGTAGCACGGAAAGTATGCCAAGACTTTAAAGTTAAGGGAGCATAGGCAAAAGAAATAAGGAACTTCAGTCTCCCTCCCTGCCATGTCTGGTCTCCCTTCTCCTGCAGCATTAGCTTCGTTGAGGCTGGTTGAGCTTTTCTGTAATCTTCTTTCTTGAAATAGGGGAGGTAAGAATAGGGAAGTGGGGTGGGGGAAGGGAAATGGAGGGGGAGGGAATGCTGCTGTGGCTGCTGCACAGGGAAGTGGTGGGAGAGAAATGCTGCTGCATAGGAGGCAGGGAGAAAGACAGATAGATAGAAAGAAAAGAAGACACAGGGGCACGGAGAGACACAGAAAGACAGACAGACAAAGGGGGCCAGGGAGAGACAGACAGCGGGAGGGAGAGAGAGACAGAAATAAAGACACACAGACATATATTCTAGCACCTGTTAATGTGCTAAAATACTAGTATATATATATATATAAAACTTATAGCATTTTAGAAGAGTTAGTGTGAATGTGAACACCCATGTGCAAACTACATGCTATTGATGACATGTGCATAGTTACAGCTGACTCAGTGTCATTTACATATGTGCACAACAACCAGAATATAGGCATATAAATGTTTATTTATGCCCATATCTGGTGACTAATCTATTGGCATCCAATTTACAGAATTACCCCCTATATGTTTTATTGTGCTCACCTTCAGCAAATACGATCATGTTTCCCCACTCCTGTCCAAACTTCACTAGCTTCCAGTAATTTCCAGGGTTCACTTTAAATGCGCCTGCCTAGCTTTTAAGATCCTACACGGCATCCTCCCTCTCCTAATTCCACTATCTTGGAACTCCTTGAGTCCTGATTCCACCAGATCCACCCAAAAACTTAAACTATCCTTCCCCATGTTAAAAGGTATCCTCTATGCGGGAAAATTAGGGAAATCTCTCTTCTTCAAAATCACTGAGCTTTGGAATAACCTTACTGCCCTACTACGGAATCTGGGCTCCTTCCAACTATTCTGAAAGTACCTGAAAACTAGGCTATTCACAAAAATGTAATGCTCTTTTCCCCCCTATACTCAACCTCCAACCCCATTATGGTGTTCCTTCCTTACATTAAGCTCTTGTAAACCGCGCTGAGCTCCATAATTATAGAGAGGATGCGGTATATAAACTTAAGATTTAATTTAGTTTAGTTATTTTTCCAAAGTGACTTATGTGCCTTTTCAGAGACCATTCAAAAGATTATATAGCCAGCCAATAAAAGGCCATGTGCACCTGTTCTATGTGTTTGAGGAGAGGATTTTGGAGAACGTTTTGATATTATAATCAGCCACCCAAAACATATGTATATGCCCCCGAGGTCACCCGCAGACTCTGCACTGTGGACTGGCTACTTTTTCTTTTTCAAGCTCTTTTTTTCTTTCCTATTATTTCTCATTCCAGGCACTAAGCTTACCTCTCCCAGCTTCTTGCATTATCCCTCTAGACATTATCTCCCTTTACCCACATCTCCTCCCTCCAGGCACTCTCTTTCTCCATATCCTCTACCCAACAGACATCGCAGTTCCCTTTTTTCCTCCATCCCTGGATGTGTTGAACATAGGCAAAGATTTAAAGCAGCTTTTTTTTTCCTCCATCCTGCTTACTATAGGGCAGCTCTAGTCAAACTAAAGATGAGTCTTCATGGCACCACCCCCTTTTTTCAATTTTGGGCTGCCTTGTGTGTGCAGGCAAGTAGGGTAAAAGCAGCTGAACCAGGTGTGAAGGTAACATTGTGACCATTGAAGAAGCTAGTTGGAGGTAGTAATGCCCGATTCAGGGAAATATTTTTGATTCAATCTATTAAATTGATTTTTTGATTCAATTCACTTTTCCTGCCTAATCGGGCATTTTTTTTAAAAAACAGCCTGGCAGGTTTATTTTTGTAGCTTCTTTACCCACCCCACCTCCATTTGCCCTCTCCAATCCCATGCCGGTGCTGTGGTGTAAACAAAACAGACTTTCTCTCTCTGTTAAGTCCTAGCTCACGCTCACTAATACCAGCTCTGGCAGGATACACATTTCAAATCTGACATTGTAATCACAAAAAAGAAAATTATTTTTTCTACCTTTTGTTGTTTGGTCATCTTATTATTCAAATCATGTTGGGTCCCAGGCTCTGGTTTCTGTTTTTCCTCTGTTAACTCGCTCACCAGGGTCTCCTGCCCATTTGATGTTTTCTTCATTCCTTGTGCTCATCATTCATATTTCATTTCTGTAACTTCCCTTCCACTGCCATATCCAACATTTCTGTTTCTTTACCACTGTCTACCTTCTCTTTCTCTCTCACTCTCCTTGCCCTGTGTCCTGGGCAAAAACCTCTCTATTCTCCTCCATGCAGCACTTTTCCTTTCCTCCCCTCCATTATCATGTGCAACATTTCTTTCTCTCTCCTCATGCACTATTTCTCCCTGCCCTCCACACAAAATTAACAAATTCTGCAAGTTTATTTGTCAAAATTTAAACAATATATTTGCTAATTATCATCTATATTGCATTTAAAACAGTTAAAATGAAATGGTTTTCTACCTTTGTTGTCTGGATGTTTTATTTTTCCATCATGTTGATTCCAGTTTCTTTTTTCTGCTTTCCTGTTGTCTGCTAATTCTCCTTCAAGTGGTTGCTATCCATTTGTCTTTTCTACTATCTCCTGTCTATTCCCTCACTACACCTGCCTCAGACATATTGATCATTCCTTTTTAGCTCTTTTCTGCCTCTTTTTTACCCTTCTCCTCTTTTTCACTTTTCAGCTACCTATTAAATTTCCATCTTCTCTCCCATTTCGCATCTCATTCCTTCCTCAGCCCTCAATTCCCTGTCATATTCAATGTACCTCCATTAACATATTTCTACCCTCTGTTATATCTATCCATTTCCTTGACACCCTCTCCTCCCCCTGGGTTCTACCTTTCTCAGCATCTTCCTTCCTCCACCCTTATAGCATGACATCTCCTTCTCTCTTCCCTTCTGCACTATTCTCCATGGTCCAGCATTTCTCCCACTCTCTTCCCTCACTCCTATTTCCAGGCATCTCTCCATTCTGCTCCTGGATCTGACACCTTCCTCATTCTCCCCTTCCACCTCCTGTGTGCGTCTCTCTCTCTCTCCCTTTTATCTAACACCTCTCTCTCTCCCTTCTTTGTACACTATGTCAAAACTCTCACTTCCTTCCCTCCATTATGTGCAATTTCATCATCTCCCCTCACTATGCATGTCTTTCTCTCTTCCCCCGTACCACCATCTTTCCTTCCTCTCCCCCTCTCCTCCCCTTGTGCCACCATCTTTCCTTCCTCTCCCCCTCCCCTCCCCCTGTGCCACCATCTTTCCTTCCTCTCCCCTCCCCTCATGCCACTATCTTTCCTTCCTCTCCCACTCCCCTCCCCCCCTGTGCCACCAGTTTTCCTTCCTCTCAGCCTCCCCTCCCCCTTTGCCACCAGCTTTCCTTCCTCTCCTGTACGTCAAGGTTTCACATGCTGCCTGCCGCTAACCCAAAAGTCCCCCCTCTGCCATGGAGCGACTTCCGGGTCAGCGGCAGGCAGTGTGAGGGAACTGCTGCCAATACCGTGAGACAGCCGGCGTAGTGAGATTCTGCACGGGGAATAGGAATTCCATCTCTCCCTCCCATCTGCCAATGTAGCACTTGACGATCAACACCCTCCCTCCCCCTGTGAGACCTCAACGTTTGGACCTTCTAAATCAACACCAGCATTGAACAGGCTGCTCGAAGTTTGCCTGCTAGGGCTTCCTTCTACCGCATCAATGATGTAATCAGCGACGTGGCAATATCCCAGCAGGAAGGCCAGGAGCAGGTTGTTCATCGCTGCTGCCGTTGCTTTAGGAGACCCGGAGGAGACTCAGAACTCACTGAATTGGTGAGTCCGATTTTTTTAAGGAAACTAATTGATTTGAATTGATTCACCGAAGTGAATCAGTGAATCGATTTGAATTGATGAATCGGGCAGCACTAATTAGAGGTAATGCCTATGCACAAGTAGACATCAGCTGCTATGGCATACAGATCTGGCCTTTTCCAGTGTTAATTTGTGAATGAGAGAGTTCCAAAAGCAAGACTGATAGGTTGAATTATTCGACAGGCATAAGGCATTCAACTAATCAGAAACTGCTTTGGCACTAATGCATATGATGGTACTTCACCATTGAAGGATTTGAAGGGACTTGCTTCATCTAAGGGGCAGTTGCCATGCCTATCTCCTTTAACCATGGTCCTTCTACCAGGGAACGCCTATGACACTTCTAATATCAGCTCACTCAGTCTAAAGCCTGGCACTAAACTATAGTCCAAAGCTGTATGTGTATACAAAATTAGAATTTATTTTCAGCATTTTATTTTGAAGAAGAAACGAGACCTGCATACTTGACCAAGTTATAGGAAAAGGGAATAAAATAACCAGAGAAAAATTGAAATCACTCACATTTGAAGTGAATACTGCTCCCTGCCCACTCTCTAGCATCTGCTCCAACTCTTCATCAGTCATAGAGGAGCCCGCTACAACATGGGGGAACAAAAGATCATTCAATTCATAGGTTACACTGAACATGTAACTCTAAATCCATTCACCTGAAAACCAGGGCACGGGATGAAAAGGAAGGGATGGAAACCAGAGGGAGAGAAAGAAATTGGAGAAGAGTGAAGAAAAATGTGAAGAGGATGAAATGGGTAAAAGCCCAACTTACTAATTCGCAGCTGTCGCTGTATTCGGTCCACATTCTGGTCACGATAATGCAACTGTGCAGTATTACACTTATCCATCACCTCCATAAATTGCTGACAGAGTATCCCATGCTGAGAGAGACAAAAAAAAAATATTGCTGGAGAGAGATATCCAATAGTATGAGATCCTGCCTTTCTGTGCATAACACGTAAGACATACAGTACCGAGATTATGATCCATGCGGGGAGAGAGATATAGAAAGAGAAGACCAAGATTTCATAATATGAGACATACAAATTGCTAAGACCCCGTGCTGAGAGAGAATGCAAGCTTTCCAGTGAAAAGGAGGGAGGACAATGGAAGGAATTTTTCTACTCAACATAAACTGTGAAATTATAACATTCATGAAAAATAGTAAAAATGTAGCATTAGAGACACCCTATGGACAGAGAAATTTCTAATAAAGAAATATAATGAAACTAAATGGATCTCCTTTATTCTATATAATTAGTTTTGAAACAATCTGGCAGGCATTTTCTGTTTTTCAGAAACATCCCCTTACAACCATGCTGAAGGATCAACTATGAGGAACACAGACCAGAAAATCCTAAACTAGTAATGAGGGGAATTTTCTCTAGCTGAGCCTGCTTTACAAGGACTATAAAAGAAGCATCAAAACTCATTTCATCCTTTTATTTATTTTAAAAATTTCTTTCCCGTCTATTACCTAAGCGGATTACAGTAGAAAACTACACATTCAAAATATACTGTGCTGAGACAATGGTGACCAGAAAAACCGTAATGAACATCAGGTCCAGAAGAAATAACATCCTATGGAGGTGCAAAGGGAGCCTCATCAAGGCTCTGTAAAACAATGGTAAGGGTCCACAAAGAGAAAGGAAGACGCAAGGAAGGACATGAATGAAGCAGTCCACTCATACACCTGGTCAGATCTGAAAGAGCAGTAAGCGAACTAGCTCCTCTGCGCATTCAAAAACACACAAAGCCCGCAACCTGAACTTTCAGGGAGGCCACTGCCAGACTTCTGACTAAACCCTCCTGAAGGAAAACCAGAACTACCTAACTGGGAGCCTGCTCGGCTCCACCTAATTCCTAGCACTCTCCTGTGAGAAAAGCCTATCAGGCTTTGGCAGAAAAAGCCAAAATAGAGGGTCCTTCAAGTGCAAAAGAGTTGAGATAACTGCCTTCAAATAACTGCTCAAGGCTGAGCGCTAAAGCCATGCCGTAAGACCAATCTACAGCTGTCCGGCGGATGACCAGACCAACTAGAGGCACCAGAGGAAACATCATACAGGAACCTGTGAGCCCACCGCTTGTGCAGTCGCTGCACATGCCTGGCCTGTTGCTGCGTGGGGGAAACAGGGAGAAATCCCAGGCTCCGAGATCGACTTGCATTGCCTTTGCGATCTACTGGTAGATCGCAATCGATGTTTTGGGCACCCCTGTATTAGACTAATTTATCTATGTATGATGGAGCTATCTCCAAATCGATTTATACAGGGTAAATTACATACAAAAGCAATCATGCAAGCAAGGGGATGCTGAAGGAACAAGAACTACCTGACGAGTTGAACAGCAGACAACCCAACCCATACCTGTTCAGGGGTATCATTTTGCACAAGACTTGCTGAAAACAATGGACAAAGAATTTGCACACTGAATCTTGTCAAAAAAGTAATCCACCAACCGATATGCTATGGACTCTTCAGAAATACATATATGGAAAGCAATCCAAAATCCACAGAGATTCCTCCAAAATATCAGAGTTCATCATTATAGGTTTAAACAACTTTCAGCTCGATTTTAGCCTGTCCTTAGCACTAAAGGGAAGATTAGGTTCTTACCTCGATAATTTTTTGAACTGGTGTGTTATCGAACCATTGGTCCATCAAGCCAGTAGCCCGTTCTCACGGTGGCCAATCCAGGTCACTAGTACCTGGCCAAAACCCAAGGAATAGCAATATTCCATGCTACCAACCCTGGGCAAGCACACTCAAAGTGGTTTACATACAGGTAGTTCAAGCATTATCCCTAGCTGTCCTGGTGGGCTCACAATCTATCTAATGTACCTGGGCAGTGTAGGATTAAGTGACTTACCCAGGGTCACAAGGAGCAGTACAGGGTTTGAACCCACAAACTCAGGGTGCTGAGGCTGTAGCTCTAACCACCATGCTACACGCTCCTTTTAAGAGGAGCAGTAAGGAAGTGGCTTATGGGGTACTCCCTGACTAAACCATTTTTGCTCTGATCTGCAACAAGTTAAAGTCTTGAACCAATGGGACTTATCAAAGAAGTACCCCGAGTCTAGGGCAGGGCAAATGAGCTTGCTGTGGGTACAAAGGACCCAAAAGTGTAATCCTTTTTGTGCTGCCACCTCCACTCTTTAGAAGTTCATTAAAGTATGAATGATGGACTATGCAGTCACTCTACAAATTTCCTTGGGTGACATTGCCTGGGACTCTGCCCATAAAGCCGCCACACCCCTCTTAAAGCGTGCTCTCAAAGCGATTGGTGGTAGTTTACCACACCCAATATAAGCTGAAACAATCCATGAATCCATCTTGAACTAGAAGCCTTACAGGTTGTCATTCCCTGACAGCTAGGGCTCATTAGCACAAAAATGATCTGAGAGTCAACAATCATTTGTCACCTTTAGGTAACAGAAAAGAACTCTCCTAACATCCAGCAATACCAAAACTGTCTTCTCCCTTTTTTTATATTATGTGAACCCATGGGAAGGAACTTGGATAGTCGGACTGCCTGATTTATGTGAAAGTCTAAGACAACTTTGGCAGAATGAAGGACCGTGCAGAGGGAGACCCCTGCCTCCATAATCCTTAGGCAGTATCTCCGCACGACAGAGCTTGTAGCTCCAAAACCCTTCCTACTACAGCAACAGCTATTAGAAAAAAAAGTCTTAATGGTAAGATCTATCAGAGAGGCCTCTCGTCAAAAGCTCATACAGCACAGTTACTTACCGTAACAGGTGTTATCCAGGGACAGCAGGCATATATTCTCACATGTGGGTGACGTCATCCACGGAGCCCCAGCGCGGACAGCTTTTCAAGCAAACTTGAATGAAGTTTCAAGTTTGCTATGCTGCACCACGCATGTGCATGCCTTCTTGCCCACTAGAGGGCGCATCCCCACCTCGTGGTCCTCAGTTCCATAGCCAGCAAAGAAGCCATCCCCGGGGAGGAGGGCGGGTTGTGAGAATATATGCCTGCTGTCCCTGGATAACACCTGTTACGGTAAGTAACTGTGCTTTATCCCAGGACAAGCAGGCATGATATTCTCACATGTGGGTGACCTCCAAGCCAACTAAAAAAGGGCAGGTAGGAGGATGGCAATTTAGGAAAACAGGTTACGTAAAACCGACTGGCCAAACCGGCCGTCGCTTCTGGACAACGAATCCAGACAGTAGTGGGAGGTGAAAGTATGAACCGAAGACCAAGTGGCAGCCTTGCAGATATCCTCCACCGGAGTAGACCGGAGGAACGCCACAGAAGCTGCCATCGCTCGGACCTTATGTCCCGTGACCCAACCATGAAGCTCGAGACCAGCCTGAGCGTAGCAAAAAGAAATACAAGCAGCAACCAGTTGGACAAGGTGCGCTTGGAAACAGGACGTCCCAACCGATTAGGATCAAAGGACAAAAATAAGCTTCTGGACAACGAATCCAGACAGTAGTGGGAGGTGAAAGTATGAACCGAAGACCAAGTGGCAGCCTTGCAGATATCCTCCACCGGAGTAGACCGGAGGAACGCCACAGAAGCTGCCATCGCTCGGACCTTATGTCCCGTGACCCAACCATGAAGCTCGAGACCAGCCTGAGCGTAGCAAAAAGAAATACAAGCAGCAACCAGTTGGACAAGGTGCGCTTGGAAACAGGACGTCCCAACCGATTAGGATCAAAGGACAAAAATAATTGAGGAACCTTCCGATGAGACTTAGTGCGTTGAAGATAAAAAGCCAACGCTCTCTTACAGTCAAGCGTGAGAAGCGCCGCTTCCCCAGGATGAGAGTGGGGCTTCAGAAAAAACACCGGAAGAACAATGGACTGATTGAGGTGGAAATCAGACACAACCTTAGGTAAAAATTTAGGATGGGTGCGAAGAACCACCTTGTCATGATGGAACACAGTAAAGGGCGGGTCCGCAACCAAAGCCTGCAGCTCGCTAATCCGACGAGCGGACGTGAGCGCAAGCAAGAAGATCACCTTCCAAGTGAGAAACTTAAGAAGAGATTTGTCAATAGGCTCGAAGGGAGGCTTCATCAGTTGAGCCAAAACCACATTAAGATCCCAAACTACAGGAGGAGGTTTCAGAGGAGGATTAACATTCACTAGACCCCTCATGAAACGAATCACCAGAGGATGAAGAGAGAGAGAGCGACCCTCGAGATGCCGATGGAAAGCAGCAATAGCACTAAGATGCACCCTAATGGAAGTCGTCTTCAGCCCAGACTTGGACAAATGCAATAAATATTCCAGAACCGAAGACACCGGAACCGAACTCGGATCCAGATGGTTCGAGGAACACCAGTAAGAAAATCTGGTCCACTTCTGGGAATAACAAAGCTGAGTCGAGACCTTACGCGAGGCCTCCAGAACCTCCCTCACAGACTGAGAAACCTGTGAAGTCAAGGGGAAAGGAACCAAGCCGTCAGATGTAAAGACTGAAGATTGGGATGTAACAGCGACCCCCGACTCTGAGACAGCAGAGAGGGAAAAACAGGCAGAAGCAGAGGCTCCCTGACACTGAGTTGAAGGAGCAGGGAGAACCAGTGCTGACAAGGCCAACGAGGCGCAATGAGAATCATAGTGGCTCCGGACGACTTGAGATGAACCAACGTCCTCAAGATCAGAGGGAAAGGAGGAAACGCATAAAGGAACTCCCTCCCCAGTCGAGAAGAAAGGCATCAGCCTCGAGACGGTCCGAGGAGTACATCCGAGAACAATAAAGGGGCAGTTTGTGAGTCTCCGGGGAGGCAAACAGATCCACCTGAGGAGTCCCCCAGTGGTCGAAGACCTTGTGCAGAACTCGGGAGTTTAGCGACCACTCGTGCGGCTGGAGAAGACGACTGAGTTTGTCGGCCAGACAATTCTTCTCTCCCTGAATGTAAACCGCACGCAGGAAGATGTTCTGGGAGACCGCCCATTCCCAAAGGCGCAGGGCTTCCCGGCATAGGGACCAAGAGCCTGTTCCCCCTTGTTTGTTCACATAATACATGGCCACCTGGTTGTCCGTCTGCACGAGGACTACCTGATCGTGTAGCAGGTGGCAGAACGCTCGAGCAGCCAGAAAAATGGCACGAAGCTCCAACACATTGATGTGACAAAGACGGTCCTCCGCTGACCATAGACCTTGAGTCCGCAGACCGTCGAGATGAGCCCCCCACGCGTACTCTGAAGAGTCCGTGGTCAGGACCTTGCGATGCGGAGGGACGAGAAAGAGCAAACCCCCGGAAAGATTGGAAGAGTTGGTCCACCAACGGAGCGATCGTCTCAAGGAAGGAGTCACTGTTATAGGGGAGGAGACTGGGTCCCGATCCTGATGCCACTGGGAGGCCAAGGTCCACTGAGGAAGCCTCAGGTGCAAACGGGCGAACGGAGTGACATGGACCGTCAACGCCATGTGGCCTAGCAGAACCATCAGGCGCTGTGCCGAAACTGAGGGCAGGAGCGAAACCTGGCGACTCAATCGAAGCAGGGCCTCCAACCGTGGCGGGGGGAGGAACGAACGGAGGCGAACCGTGTCCAGCACGGCCCCGATAAACTGAAGGGATTGAGCCGGGCACAACTGAGACTTGGGGAAGTTCACTTCGAATCCCAGACGTTGAAGGAAGGTGATAGTCTGTCGGGTCGCTGAAATAACCCCTTCCTTGGAGGACGCCTTGATCAGCCAATCGTCCAGGTAGGGAAAGACCTGAAACCCCCGAGATCTCAGGGCTGCCGCGACCACCACCATACACTTCGTGAAGACTCGAGGGGACGAAGCCAGCCCAAAGGGGAGGACCCGATACTGGAGATTCAACCCCCCCACCTGAAACCTGAGGAACTTGCGGAAGGCGGGATGCACCGGAACATGAGTATATGCCTCCTTCAGGTCCAGGGAGCACATCCAGTCCCCCGACTCTAACAGAGGGTACAGGACTGGAAGGGACAACATACGGAACTTCTCCTGGACAAGGAACTTGTTGAGCCTCCGGAGGTCCAGAATGGGGCGCAAGTCCCCTGTCTTCTTCGGGACCAAAAAGTAACGGGAGTAAAACCCCCGTCCCCTTTGGTTCGGGGGCACCGGCTCCACCGCCCGAAGGCTCAACAAGGACCTGGCTTCCGACAGGAGAAGAGGAAGCTGGTCTCGACAGCCCAGAGAAGCCCCCGGCGGATGTTCTGGCGGCGTGGCTAGGAAGTTCAGCGAGTAACCCTCGGAGATGATCCGGAGCACCCAAGCGTCCGACGTGATCTCGGCCCAGACTGGAAAAAAGGCCTGCAATCGGCCCCTGATGGGAAGGGGGTCCTTCGACAGAGCGGAGGGGGCCCACCCCCATCCGCGCATCACGTCAAAAAGACGGAGCCGGTTTAGACGCCCCTTGCGCCTGAGGCTTTGGTTGGGACGCTCTGCCCTGCTGAGGGGGACGCCGGGGCGGAGGCCTCGAGAAAGCCGGCGTTGATTTCTGCGGGTACCGCCGCGGAGGAGGTCTAAACGGCTTCTGCGGCGGGGCCCGGGGTTTAGGACGGACCAATGAGGCGATAGAGCGCTCATGTTCAGACAAGCGTTTGGTTGCCGCCTCCAAGGACTCATCAAACAACTCTGAGCCAACACATGGAAGATTGGCCAGATGTTCTTGCAAGTTCGGGTCCATATCCAGGGTACGGAGCCATGCGAGGCGGCGCATCGCCACCGCAAAGGCGGATAAACGAGAGGCCAACTCAAACGCGTCATAAACTGCATGAAAAAGGTAGAGACGCAGCTGAGACAAATTGGCCATAAAGGCACCAAAGCCCCCCTTATGGGAATCTGGCATGACCCCATAATACCGGGGCAACGCCTTCACCATCTGCCTTAAATAGGACGAGAAGGTGAATGCGTAATTAAGGACCCTGGCAGCCATCATTGAATTGGAATAGAGGCGACGACCAAACTTGTCCAGGGTCCGTCCCTCCCGCCCGGGTGAAACCGCAGCAGAGACCCTAGAAGGCTGGGACTTCTTCAACGCCGACTCCACCAGTAACGACTGGTGGGACAGCTGTGCTTTATCGAAGCCCTTGCAAGGGACTGTGCGGTACTTACACTCCATCTTCGATGGAACCGCTGTGACTGTAAGAGGGGAGTCCAAGTTCCTCAGGAAGGTCTGGTGGAGAACCTTATTGAGAGGGAGCCGAGGAGTCTCTCTGGGGGGAGAGGGCAAATCCTGCTCCTCCAAAAATTCCTTCGTGTATTGAGAACCTGACCCCAGATCAAGGTCCAAAGCCCTCCCCATATCAAGCACAAATCTAGAAAAGGAGGAGGGCTTCGAAGGCGGAGAGGGAGATCGAGAAGCCCGCGTCACCAAGAAGGAAGGAGAAGCCTCACGGGAGTAACGAGGTTCCTTACCCGTGCCAGACCCCGAACCCCAAGAAGCCGCACCGAGCGACCTCGACGGAGTCGGGGACCACCCATGCCCCGAGGAACCCCTGCGGGAAGTCCCCGGGGTATGGGGCACCGAGGCACGCCCCTTCCGTCTCGGCGAAGAGTCCCTCGAACACTCAACCTCGGAGGAACGGAAAAGCCTCGGATTATCGAGGCGGAACTCGGAGACCCGCAGGGTCTCCGCTCCGGTCGGCGAGGAGCGACCGCGTCGTCGAGGAGAGGCCCATTGACGTTTGGGCTTCCTCGACCGACGCTTCGCCCGAGGCCGACCCGAGGGCGAGGAGCCCCGGGAGGACCTCGACGAGGACGAAGAGGAAGAGATCCTTCGAACCCTCCGCACCTTGTCCCGAGGCCGCACGCTCCGCTCAGGCTGGTCAACCGAGGTCGAGGGCAAGGTCGGGGCCGAGGCCGAAGCCCCCCCGGGGGCTGAAGTCGAGGGCACCGAGACCGAGGCTGCCGAAGCCGGGACAGACGGGACATAAGTTGGCTGGAGGTGCGCGAGGGCACCGGACAGCTCCG
The DNA here is from genome assembly GCF_902459505.1 of Geotrypetes seraphini. Taxonomy (NCBI): domain Eukaryota; kingdom Metazoa; phylum Chordata; class Amphibia; order Gymnophiona; family Dermophiidae; genus Geotrypetes; species Geotrypetes seraphini. The sequence continues at coordinate 101,885,621 of NC_047088.1, read as the reverse complement.
AGGCAATGAGCGCACGGAGTAAGTCCTGAAAGACGGGAACCCCCATCATAGCCGGCAGATCCTGGGCCGGCGGGTGCTCCCTCGAGGGCGACCTCAGTCTCGAGTATTCCCGCGGGGCACCCGACTTCGACGCTCGGGGCGGGGCCGAGGACGACCCACCCGTCCCCGTCGAGGAGCCCGAGGATGGCTTCTTCGAGGCTGGAACAGAAGAAGGAAGTGAGGACTTACCCTTCGTCGACTTCGGGGTCGAGGACACAGGCTTCGACGAAGCGGGCTCTCGGGGCGAGGTCGAGGGAGTCGAGGCCGAGGTCAAGGCTGGGGCCGAAGCCGAAGCCGACGTCGAGGCCTTCCCCACCGCGGGGTCCACAGCAAAGAGCTCCGCCATACGAGCGCGACGGCAGCAGAGAGCCCTCTGCTGAAAAGTAGAACACCGAGTGCAGGAGTCGGTCGGGTGCTCAGGACCCAGACAAAGTAAGCACCACCGGTGGGGATCGGTGATCGAAAGGAGCCGATCGCACCGGGTGCACTTTTTAAAGCCCGTCAAGGGACGGGACATGGACACAAAAAACGGCCGGGAACGAACGAGGTCCCGCGGCCGCGGCTACCGGGACCCCCCGGAAAATCTTTTTTTTTTTTTTTTTTTCGACGAAAACTGATACACAAACAAATAAAAAAACAAATTAAGCACAGCGACCGAGAAAGAAACACTCAGCCGCGGTGTCAGAAGGCAAAATCGAAGAGAGCACAATTTCCACAGGGCTTCTGGCTCCGCGGAAAAAACTGAACTGAGGACCACGAGGTGGGGATGCGCCCTCTAGTGGGCAAGAAGGCATGCACATGCGTGGTGCAGCATAGCAAACTTGAAACTTAATTCAAGTTTGCTTGAAAAGCTGTCCGCGCTGGGGCTCCGTGAATGACGTCACCCACATGTGAGAATATCATGCCTGCTTGTCCTGGGATAAAGAGCCTTACTGAGGGTCTACAAAAACAGGTTAAGATTTCACATTGGCTATGGCAGAGGAGGATGCAACTGCAATGCTCCTTTCAAAAACCTGGAGATATCTGAATCTTTTCTACTCGAGTTCTAAAATACAAGAGTCCTGCCACTTGTACTTAGGGTTTGGCCGCTGGCTCCCTCGTTGGCACCGTGCTGGAGAAATGGTAGGACCACAGACATTGGAGCCTTCACTAACTCCACATTTTCCTTAGCACACCAGCGCTGAAACAGCTTCCAAGCCTTAATATAGGCTGCAACGGTCGCCGGTTTGTTAGATCCAAGGAGGAAAGCTATAACTTCCTCTGAGTAGCCCTTTTGTGCTATGGCTGCGTGCTCCATAGACATGCTGTAAGCCCAAAGCTTTCCAGATCCTCCAGAGCAACTGGACCCAGTGAGAATATTGTCGGATGCAGTGGGAGGTTGAGATACTTGTCCCTCCGTAAACGAACCAGATCCACGTACCACAGCCAAACTGGGGCAACCAGGATTACAAATACCAGATGGTTCATTATTCTTCTAATCATCCAGCCCGCCATGGGGGGGAGGGGGGAAGGAGGAGAGGAGAGAGAAATGTACAACAGCCCTTTGCCACTGCTGTACTAGAGCATCCAAGCCAGCACTTCTGGGCTCAAATCTTCAGCTGAAGAAACAAGAGACTTTTTTTGTTGACTGCTGATGCCATCAAATCAAATATCGGACGTCCCTATCAAAGCACAATGCTATCAAAGGCCCTCTGAGCTAGGAACTACTCCCAATGGTCTACGGTCTGCTGCCTGAGAAAGCCAGCCTGCACATTGTCCACTCTGGATATAAGCACTGCCAATAAAGTTTGCAGGCAGGCTACTGCCCAGCAAAATAATAACCAGGCCTTCAGTTTCAACGGTGCGCTCTTGGTGCCTCCCTGTTGCTACTATTTGGGTTTTTGCCAGGTACTTGAGACCTGGATTGGCACCATGAAGACAGGATATTGGACTAGATGAACCGAGTAAGGCTATTCTTATGTTCTTATGCTCTGATCAGCCAGTCATCCAAGTACGGATGCATCTGAATGACACAGGAACAAATTTGTCCCCGGCCCCTCGAAATCTATCTCCATCTCCATCCCAAACCCTTCATGCACCGTCCTTATCTGCACAAGCCTTGAACACTTAAAATGGGACAGGACAGGATGGAGATAAATCCCACTGGAACAAATTTGTCCCTATGTCATTCTCTACCTGGATCCTCCAAGATTGAGGATTCAGGCTGGGGTATTAAGGACAATTAATCTGATCCCCATTCCTCCCAGTCTTTCACCAACTAGACCTGTGTGTCCAGCGGATGACTCTTAGGCTGAAGAAACACATTCTGAGAAGGTGAACACCCCTGTGTAATTACAGATGTGACCCCAGATGGTGCCTGCAGCCTCCGATAATTTATATAGGCTGCAAACATTAAACTCACAAAATCTGGAGTAAACCCCTGGATAGGGAGTCCTGAGGACTCCTGCAGGAACTCACCTTGTCTCATTGTGGTCCCAGAGGCGTCTATGCATCTACACTTTGTCAAATCCACCAAGTCGCTACCTGAGGGCTCTAGGGGGGTCTAGGGAGGACTTTTGACCCCCAAACTGAGCCATCTGCAAGTGGTATGCTCCACAGAACATAGAACAAGGAGGCTCCGCAGCTGGCCAGCCAAAGCTAATCTGGCATGAATCCATATTAAAACAGCCTGAGGAGTCCATCTGGAATGATTTTAAGCAAAATCAAGGTGGTTTTGAGGCAGATGGTGGCTTTTAAAATCAAATTGGAAAATCCAAGATGGTCACTGCAGCAGTATTTTAGTGACAAAAAACAGCCTGGGAGAGCTAAATAAAGGCACAGAAAATTCAACAAAGGGGGTTTTGGAAGTTGGGGACCCAAATATCAACCCCAGAAACCTCTAAAACTTCAATTTGTAGATCACCCTGATATCTTCCATAGACTACTATAGTCTGCACTCACTGTTATACTGGTGTTGCACCTGCTTCAGCTCAAATTGCAGCTGGACAATGGAGAAGGCAGCTACCACAACAAGCATGATATTCCACTGCAAATATTTGTTTCTTCGGGCTATCAGTCAGATCCAGAGATTCGAGACCCCCACAGCTCCTCACATATGCAGCCAGCACCTGCTAAAACCCTCATGACTTGTCATGGGACTAAAGCTGCACAGCCTGTGCTCAAGCTCCAGTAAAAACCAGAAGTGAGTCATGCTCCCAGGGGAATGGCTCCCAAGCCACCAATCTTTTAGGGTAGGTTGGCTAGGCAAGTTCCATGTAAAAAGGCTGCCCTCCTGGCTACAGACTTCTGACCACAGAGTCTGTGTCTTCTCCCAGGCAGAGCTGCCCCATTCAAAAGGGGAACCTCTGGAGCACTGCAAGCCCAGTTTGATGAAGACCCAAAATAAAAAGTCAGAATCAGAGCAGATCAGAAAGACACCTTCCAACTAGATTGTAGAAGGAAAATCTGGGGAAATGGGGCACAGCTCATAGATGCAGAAGATAGAGCCGAGAGAAAAAAGTAAATGATGATGTCTTTTACAAACTCATGAGTAAAGAATATCCTACTGGTTCAAGACTCATGCCTTTTGCACTATAATTCATTTGTTACTACTACCACTTAACCAGTCAGATTAAGCTCAAGTGCTGATGCTCCAGCAAAACTAATACAGCCTTTCAAGTGATGTCACTAATCCCTTTTACTGGCCTCAGCCTAACTCACTATCTCCCAGTAGGCTCCCAAACACAAATGTAAAATTGCTGCCAAACTCAGAATCCAGAGAACAAGAAGTAAAGACAAATTTCTGGTATAGCAGGTTGCAAAGGCATTCCCAGTAGGAGAGAAGGACAAAAGAGGGGAATTAATTTTGTTGTTGGCAGATAAAGAAGATGCTGCTAGACAGGGGGAAGGGAGGCATTCAAATGGAATGCCAAAACTGCTATTACAGAGACTCTCTTGGGAGAAGGAGCAATCTAGATATAGGTTGTGCAGTCTGCTGGGAGGATAGTGAGAGGGATATAAAAGGAAACACTGGGGGAGAGGTAAGGAAGAAAAGATGAGGGGAAATCAGAGGGGAGATCCTAAAAATAGGTAAAGAACTGCAATAAGACACTGGGAAAGAAGAGAGAGTAATGGAGAGAGGAGAGATGCAAAGGGAAGAGTTGAAAATGTTAATATTTTATCTAGCACATCACCTGAAAGGTTTGGGAATCCCTGCTCTAACACCCCAACCTTCTACAGCTAGATCTTACTTCTCCTTGATGTACTTTATTTAATGTTTATACTGTGCTGGCTTCTGTCCACCAAAAATAAACTAATGTTTACCCAGAAAAAATTATGAGTCATGTTTTTCCCCTACTGTTCTCAATTTGTATTCCTGTCATAAATGCTGATAGATTTCCAGGAAAACAAATCTGAAATACAAAGATCCCCATTTAGTAAGGATGTCTTCCTCTGCCAAGGAACAGCCTCATATTCTGTGACTACACCACTGATGAACATAAGAATTACCGCTGCTGGGTCAGACCAGTGGTCCATCGTGCCCAGCAGTCCGCTCAAGCGGCGGCCCTCTGGTCAAAGACCAGCGCCCTAACTGTAACTAGCCCTACCTGCGTACGTTCTGGTTTAGCAGGAACTTGTCTAACTTTGTCTTGAATCCCTAGAGAGTGCTTTTCCCTATGACAGATTCCGAAAGAGCGTTCCAGTTTTCTACCACTCTCTGGGTGAAGAAGAACTTCCTTACATTCGTACAGAATCTATCCCCTTTCAATTTTAGAGAGTGCCCTCTCGTTCTCCCTACCTTGGAGAGGGTGAACAATCTGTCCTTATCTACTAAGTCTATTCCCTTCAGTAACTTGAATGTTTCAATCATGGCCCCTCTCAATCTCCTCTGTTCGATGGAGGAAAGGCCCAGTTTCTCTAATCTTTCACTGTACGGCAACTCTTCCAGCCCCTTAACCATTTTAGTCGCACTTCTCTGGACCCTTTCGAGTGGTACCGTGTCCTTCATGTATGTTGACCAGTGCTGGTCACAGTACTCCAGGTGAGGGCGCACCATGGCCCGTTACAGCGGCATGATAACCTTCTCCAATCTGTTTGTGATCCCTTTCTTTATCATTCCTAGCATTCTTTTTGCCCTTTTCGCCACTGCCATGCATTGCATGGATGGCTTCATCGACCTGTCGATCAGAACTCCCAAGTTTCTTTCCTGGGAGGTCTCTCCAAGTACTGCTCTGGACATCCTGTATTTGTGCATGAGATTTTTGTTACCTACATGGGTCCAAGCTGAAAGCATGAAGATCACTATAATATTTTAACCCAGAGATGCTGAATGCTGCCTGGTAGCAAGACTGGTTATCAACAAGCTATAGTTCCCCCTGCTATCCACCAGGCTTGCATTGGAAGACTGATGGATTTCCTGTCACATACACAAATACATTGAAATAAAGAGAATCCATAATGTATCTGATAATATGATTCAATTCACTTGCACAACACACAAGGTAACTTATGTCAGCTAAATATACTAAATCAAAAACCTATTCAGACAAAATACCTTAGATACTAGGGAGAGTAGGCATAGACTTAAATTGATCAATATGATAATATAATTCTATATGAGAATAATTGCTTAAAAATTTAGGCAAGTTCACAATTTTATTTTATCAAAATTTGCTATATGTCCATTTGTTCTGGATATTGAGTGAAAAAAACAATACAGACAAAATATAAAAGAAACAAGTGGGGAAGCATGCATGGAGTTAGAAGATCATACTGATCTTATGATAAAAAAAATGCTTTGTGATCCTCTGGAAATTGCGTACTATTAAAAAATATTTTGATTTTGTTTCTTTTAGATTATTAGTCCAATCTCTAATTCTATCTGCTCTTGATTATTGCAACATTATCTACTTAGCATCCTATAAGAAAACCTAAATCGCATTTGAATAATACAGAATACAGCAGTGCGCTTGATCTTTGGATTAAAAAAATATGATCTTGTAAGCCCCTTTTATCGACAACTGCATTGGTTGCCATTCAAAGCGCAAATTTTCTTTAAATTTAGCTACACTTGCTTTAAAGCTCTTTTTGGTCTGGCTCCAGAATACCTATCCTCCCAATTTAAAGTATATAAGTCGAATAAAAATACTCGCAATGTCTGTATGTTTATGTTCCCATCTACAAAAGCTTGTCGCTATAGAAGATTCTTAGATAAGACTTTCGCTTTCCAGTTAGGAAAAATGAATTCCTGGTTAAGTCCTCTGATTTCTAAAACACAATCATATCAGGCCTTAAGAAAATTACTGAAAACCTATTTGTTTGATAAATTTGTATTATGATTATTCTCTTGTCTTGTTTATATGTATGCTTCACTGATTGTACAGTCCTTCTTGATTGTTAACCGCCTGGAACTCATGGTTGGGCGGTATACAAGAATAAAGCTTACTATTATTATTACATTCATAAAATTCGGGCCCCTAAATCTGCCCCCAGGCCCGCCTATCCCTGCCCCATTACGCCAGATTTTGAAAAACTGTCCAGACCCCCGGAGGGAAATCCGGACATCTAGTAACCCTAAGTATGCAGAGCATGGCTCATGGAATTGCTTCCAATCCCTCTGCATGCAAATGCATGTATTCGGGGGAGGGGTGCATGCTTGAAGAGATGACCGGGGAAGACAGCTTGAAAGATGCAACTGCTTAAAGCAGAGCTTCCCAACTGTGGTTCACGAACCTAGATGGGACTGTGAAACCTGCTTTAAGGGTGGTAACCTGGGTAGGCCTTCTGTAAGACGTCATTGGCCCATACAGCCCAGGAGTTAAGATTTAGCTCACACCTTTCAGTAGTAGTTCAAGGTTACCGTAGTTACATTCAGACACAAGAGGCATTTCCCTGTCCCTAAAAAGCTTACAATCTAAGTACCATATATATTAGAATATAAACCAAGAAGTTTGCACCCTTTTTTATGGGGGAAGATTTAAACCAGGAGGTTTATAGTCAAGTGTACAGTAACTTTACCCTCCCTTCCGACAACAGGCATTTCTTCCTCCACACATACTCATCCCTGCAGTTACTGGACTTGCTTATTCCATACACCCCTCCTTCTCTAGTCCAGGTGTGCAGGAAAAAAGGTAGTCTGAGCATTTCTGTCACTCGTTGCAGAGCAATTTGCAGTCGATGGCTGTTGAGTTCCAGCTTCAATTCCCTGAGCACATCTGTAATGATGAGAGGCATGGAAGCCAACTTGAAAAGCTGCCACACAAATGGATCTTCTCCCTGGTCCCTGGCTCTATCGCCTCCTGACTTCCGGTCCCTCAAAGGTAACTAGTTCTCCAAGCAAGAAACTTCACTCTTGGATAGTAAAGGCATGGAGTCCGATCTCAAATCCTCCCAGGCCTGGTCCGCCTGGTCCCTTAGGTTGGGCGTTGGATTCCTTAGCAGCAGAGAGGTCTCCTAGAGGAATCTCTCATCGGTCTAATGCTGGCACGACCGCAGGCAGCGTAGAACTTCCCAATCCTGTTAAATAAGCTTTCCGCAGGAGATTAACAAAATCCAGAACAGGAGGCCCCACAGACCCCTGCAGGACCTCAGACTGGCTTCTCTTGGGCCCAGCCTCTTCCTTGCACTTATGTTTCACGAATTCACTGTTCAAGGTCTCTGGGAGGGATTTCTTTCTTGCCATTCAGACCCCCTGTGATTCACCAACCCTTGAGAACTCAAAGGAGGCTAAGCCCAAGGCTCCCACCCCTCCCTCACATGCACCGCGGCACATGGTACACAAACACTCCTTGGCCAATTATGCCAGACAAAAACTGGCATAATTTGGAGGCAGAACAGCCTGAGAAGTCTATTTTAGTTGATTTATAGCCAAATCAAGGGGTTTTGATGCAGATGGAGGCTTTACAAAAAAAGATAATTTAATATCCAAGATGGCCGCTGCCAACGAATTCACATAAAAGACGGCCTGTGGGGGCTCCCCCGAAGTTCAAAATATTCAGAGAAAGGTGTGTTAGAGGTGTGGCACCATATCTCTGGCCCCAGAAACCCTAAAAGTTTTAAATTTTCAGACCCCCCCTCCCAACTTTCTGCACAGACTATAATGGACTATACTCACTGGGATGGGTCTCCACTAGTGCTGCCCGATTCAGAGAAAAATATTTCGATTCGATTCACCCTGTTGAATCGATTTTTCAATTTGATTTGATTCGATTCACTGTTAATGACACCGCTTTTTAAGTTTAAACATTTTATTTAACCAAGGCAATATCATATCAAAAATTCCCAGCTTCCATCCCCAGCCCCCCAGACTCACCAGCCCCCCTCCGATTCCCAGCTTCCATCCCCAGCCCCCCAGACTCACCAGCCCCCCTTCCGATTCCCAGCTTCCATCCCCAGCCCCCAAGACTCACCAGCTCCCCTGCTGATTCTGAGCTTCCATTCCCAGCCCCCCTGCCGATTCTGGGCTTCCATCCCCAGCCCCCCTGCCGATTTCAGCTTCCATCCCCAGCCCCCCTGCCGATTCTGAGCTTCCATCCCCAGCTCCCCTGCCTATTTCAGCTTCCATCCCAAGGCCCCAAGACTCACAAGCCCCCATTCCGATTCTCAGTTTCCATCCCCAGCCCCCCTGCCAATTTCAGCTTCCATCTCCATCCCCCCTGCCGATTCTGAGCTTTCATCCCCCAGCCCCCCTACTGATTTCAGCTTCCATCCCCAGTCCCCAAAACTCACCAGCCCCCCTGCCGATTCTCAGCCCCCCCTGCCGATTCTGAACACCCCTTGCCGATTCTCAGCCCCCCCCTGCCGATTCAGTTACTTACTCGACTGGATGTGGAATCACGGGAAAGAGAGGAGAAATGCAGAGACAGCCAAAAAATACCCTTTGCTTCCGACTGGTCCGCTGCACGAGGTCTGCTCGCTCCCCCTCAACGCTCCCACGTCCTTTCGTTTCTTCTGATGTAACTTCCAGTTTTGCAAAACCAGAAGTTACATTAGATGGGAATGAGTCCGGCGGCCAGCAGTGAAAAAAGAATGAACTTTAATCGGAATGAATCGCTAAGTCTGGTTTTTTTTTTTTTTTACAAAAACGAATCGATTCGAATCGTGAATGGGGCAGCACTAGTCTCCACCCATAAAAACAACATTTAAGCCTCCAAGTGTAGTGGAGCACTCTTGGTGCCTCCTTGCCAAATGACATAGGCTACCACTGTTGCATTTTCTGAGAAAACTTGTACCATTTTGCCCAGCAGAGAACTTCTGAGTGCCTGCAGCACCAGGCAGATAGCTCTCAGCTCTAACCAGCTGATCAACCATTTTCTCTGTGAAGGGTTCCAACATCCCTGCACCAGACGCTCCTCACAATGCACTCCCCAGCCATATAGGCCGGCATCTGTTGTCAGTCACCCATGTGGAGATACAAAGTGCACTCACCGGGATAGACACTGACTCCAGCCACCAGTTTAGACTGCAACGTGCTTCCATTGTCCAAGGTAGGAGGCATCTACAATAGAGAATGACACGGTGACGGTTTACCCGCGGCCACCGCATTTAAGCCGCGGGTCACCGCCGAAAACGGGGAAGAAAACTAGCAGTCGCTGCGGTGACGGGGACAAGGCCATTCACCGACCGCGGAAACGGTGAACAGGTTTGTCCCCGCGGGCCAATGTACCCCCTTCTAGGAACCGCTATTTCACCGTGCTCCTCATTTGTCATTTCAACCCTTCCTGCCAATCGCAGCAGAAGAGTACCCAACCCCTCCTGCCGGTCCTCCCAATGGCCTCCCCTAAGATCGCCGGCAGGAGGGTACCCAACCCCTCCTGCTGGACCCCCCCCCAACGAACCCTCCCACCCCGGAACCCCCTTAGTCTTACTTTTCAAGTTGGACCGGACAGCTCCTCGCTCGTCTGGCCAGCAGGCCTGCCTCCGTCCAAATGAGGCGGGCCCGCCCCTCCCCTCCCCTCCCCTCCCCTGCCTCCCAATGGCCTCCCCTAAGATCGCCGGCAGGAGGGTACCCAACCCCTCCTGCTGGACCCCCCCCCAACGAACCCTCCCACCCCGGAACCCCCTTAGTCTTACTTTTCAAGTTGGACCGGACAGCTCCTCGCTCGTCTGGCCAGCAGGCCTGCCTCCGTCCAAATGAGGCGGGCCCGCCCCTCCCCTCCCCTCCCCTGCCTAACCCACAGGATCCTAGGGCCTGATTGGCCCAAGCACCTAAGGCCCCTCCTATAGGGGGAGTGGCTTTAGGTGCCTAGACCAATCAGGCCCTAGGATCCTGTGGGTTGGGCAGGGTAGGGGCGGGCCCGCCTCATTTGGACGGAGGCAGGCCTGCTGGCCAGACGAGCGAGGAGCTGTCCGGTCCAACTTGAAAAGTAAGACTAAGGGGGTTCCGGGGTGGGAGGGTTCGTTGGGGGGGGGTCCAGCAGGAGGGGTTGGGTACCCTCCTGCCGGCGATCTTAGGGGAGGCCATTGGGAGGACCGGCAGGAGGGGTTGGGTACCCTTCTGCTGCGATTGTCGGGAGGGCCGTTGGGGGGGTCTACAGGAGGGGTTGGGTGCCCTCCTGCCGTGATCGCTGGGGGGAGGGGAGACTTGCAGCCGTAGCCGCGGTCACTATGCTAATCACGGCAGCATTTAAAGTACATGTCGTGTTTGTTTTTGCATTGCTAGCCCCAGGGGTGGTGGAAGATTAGTGATTGAAAAACTGTATGAAAAATAACTATTTTAAATTTAGTGATCAAAATGTGTCAGTTTTGAGAATTTTTATTAATTAATTTTTTCTCTGCGTGTTTTGTTTTTGTATAGTTATTAACTAATATTTAACTAAGTTTTAAAGTTTTAAAGTTTTAAAGAATGTTTCCTTTATACGTAAATAAAGAAAAGTGAATGGGATTGCAGTGGCGGTGACGGGGCGGTGAATGGGGTGGCAGTGGCGGTGACGGGGCGGTGAAGAGGATGGTGAGACGGGGACGGGGCGGTGACGGGGATGGTGAGACGGGGACGGGGCGGTGACGGGGATGGTGAGACGGGGACGGGGCGGTGACGGGGACCAATTTTTTCACCGTGTCATTCTCTAATCTACAACACATCCATTTGTGGGGGACCAACAGGATAAGAGCGCATCCTGGAGAGGGTGTAAATATGCTCTCGCCCAGGGAACCATGACTATGGTTGCTACCATCGATCCCAGTACCTGCAGTTAATGCCAAGCTGTCAGTGCTGGCCTGTCCTGAAACTCCCTGATCTGACACATGAGCTTCCCGCTGCGGGCTTTCAGGAGAAAAACTCTAGTTTTCCTTCATGTTAAACCAAATGCTCAAATACTCCGGGAACTGTTGGTTCCAGGTGGCTTTTTCAGAAATTTATAACCCAGCACAGGCTCTGCAAAAGCTGATCACATGCTTCACTGCTGTCCTTCCTTTGATTTCGGACGGAACTCCTATCAGCCAATCATCCAGGTAAGGATGCATCTGTATCCCCTCTTTGCTTGGCACTGTGGCCAGTCTAAATGGAAGGGCCAAAAACTGAAGTACTGCTCCAGAATGTGGAACCTCAAGAACTTCCTGTAATCTGGAAAAATGGGGATATGCAGATAGGCCTCTGTCAAATCCTGACAGTTAAGAAATTCACCCGGCAATGACTGACCTTACCTTTTCCATGCAGAAGCATGGTATCTTGAGGGCCACATTGACTGACTAGATCCAGAAATCAGCCTCTAGTCCTCTCTTTTAGGCACGATAAAGTAAATGAAGTACCTACCTAAGCCCGATTCTTTGTCCGAGACAGTTTCTTTGGCTGCTAGAACTAGTAGCCTCTTTACTATCACTCGGACTCTGACCACTTTCTCTGGGTTTTCCGCTTGAGAATCCACCCAGAGGTCCAGAAGGGGATGAAAGAACTCGAGCTTGTACCCCCTCCTGAATAATCTCCAGTGCCCAGCGGTCTGATGTGATCATCACCCATGCCTCCCAATAAAGATATGGCTTCTGATCTGGCGTCATAACTGTTTCTTGTGGGGCAGGATCCTGAGGATTGTCTCAGGCCTTGAAATGATCTCTGGACCGAAGGTCTGCCCAAGTACTGGCAAAAGCGCCTACAACCATCTATCGAGTAAAGCTTCATCATGTCCTTAGACACCCAAAGGGGCTCCTCTAGGACTTCCCAATAGTCAGTCAGCATCTTAGTAATGTCCAGATGGGATGGAAAACATGTGGTCTGAGCCTTAATACTGCTCAGAAGCAAGCAATGGGCAATAGAGGTCTGTTGAAGCTCTATCTTTAATTCTTGGAGAGACTCGGTAATAATCTCCAAAAGCGCTGTGGGCTTAAACTACCTGTATACAGTAGGGTCCTCTCTGAGATCCAGGGCTGACACCTAGTCAGAACCTGGTCCTCCCAGGTGCAATGCAGAATCTCCTAGTACTGAGGACCCAGAATGGGAAAGTAAAGGCATAACTACAGAATCCACTTCATCCCAGACCTCTCTTAACTGAATTACATTACATTACAGATTTCTATTCCACCATTACCTTTCGGTTCAAAGCGGATTACAAAAAGAGTTATGGAAGAAGGGTTACAACGTTAGATCAGAGAAGGTTTCCAAGAGAGGGAAAAGTAGGATCTGGGGTTAGGGAGGGGATGGTAAGAGGGGGGTTAAGCTTTATCATGGTATTAAGCTTTATTAAGGGATTTCTTGAAGAGTATAGTTTTTATTTCCTTTCTGAACATCTTGTAGTCTGGGGTTGTTGTCAATAGGTTGGAGACTTGGTTGTCTATCTTCGCTGCCTGAGTGGCCAGTAGTCCGTTGTATAGTTTTTTCCGTTTTACTTCTTTGATTGGGGGGTAAGTGAATGGGGTGTGTGTTTTTCTAAGCCTGTAGAGGTGGTTTGGATGAGGCGGTCGTTTAGGTAGGTTGGGCTGTCTCCATTTAGTTTTAAATAGAATTTAAATTGTATTCTTTCCTGGATTGGAAGCCAATGAGAATTGATGAATGCCTCAGTAATGTGATCATGTTTTTTCAATGAATAGACGAGTCTCAGAGCTGTATTCTGAATTGTCTGTAGTTGTTTAATCATTATTGCAGGGCAGGGGAGGTAGAGGATGTTGCAATAGTCTAGGATACTTAGGATTAGAGATTGTACTAGGGCTGAAATTGTGTTTTTTCGAAGAATTTTCGGACTTGTCTAAGGTTTCTCATAATTGCGAAAGATTTCTGTATTGTTTTGTTAATTTGTGGTTGCATGGTGCAGCCTCTGTAAATAGTCATACCTAGAAGTTTTAGGGTGGTTTACAAAGGGTAGTTTATAGAGTTGAATCCCTGTATCCTGTGCAAGGCTCTGCTATGGGGGGAACTGTGCTCTTCAGGGAAGAGACTCCTTGCACTACATGTGCTGCGACCACCAAGGAGTCACTGTGACCATCATTCTGGAGCAAAAGCTGGACCAGGATGCACAGAGTGCCCTTGCAGGTGCTCCTGTGTTCCAATCTGGGGTTTAATTGCAGATGCATGGCTGCACTTCGCTGGGGATGCACTTTCACCAGCTCTTGCCAGGATTTTTGACCTAGAATGTAAGCCATCTGGTTACCCCATACCCCCAGAGGGACTAGAGGTGATTAAGCCAATGGCTCCTGCCATTCCCCCCCCCCCTCACTTGCCGTGTGGCATGTGGGACATGGACAGTCCTCGGCCTGTCAGTCAGAGCAAATCTGGCATAAATCCAGAGTATCCTGGCCCGAGTCGTCAGAGCAAGAAAAATGTAAATGAGGATCTCTACACCATATCTTGCAATTGGAGGTATACAACCCACAGGTTCAAGAATGATGTGCTTATTGCACTAGGAACAAGATTTATGTACATAAAGCACAAGTTAGACAGCCTATTATAAAAATTACCCTCCTGTGACTATGAATTAGAAATATGGAATAAATAGACAAAAATCAAACTAAAAACACCAGACTCTGTAGGCTGTACAGGTCCACCGAAACATTGCCTTCTATATTATACAAAATACAAATATGCATACATTCCCAAATTAAGAAACAACCTCCCCGAAAAAAAACCCAAAACAAAACCAGTAAACATGAGAAAAACCTCTATATAATCCTCTGGGAACACCCCTCCCCCCAGTTATAGCAGTAACAAAAATGTTTCATTTGTGGCCTTGTAGCAGGATATGTGTCCAGAGATGGCACTAATATCACCAAAACCCTAATATTTTCTTAGCAAAACCTTTTATGGTAAAAAGTTAAACAGAGAAATAAAATTAATTGAATCAGAGAGCACAAAATGTCCACAGTATGTGTGAGGCAAAGATACAGAAAGCATAAAAGATACAATGCAGAGACTGCATGCAGAGAGATCAAGAGCATAAATGAGATTCTCTCTCTCACTACACCACATTAAGATCGAGACAGTATATTGTTCATAAAAGGAAATAGCTCCAAGTGAAGGAAAATACCTGTGTTTTCCTCATCCTTAGGTTCACAGACAACCTGCCATCTTCTTCCTCTTTTGGTTTAATACCTATCCAAAAATAGTCAAATGAATAACACACATAGTTTCATAGTTTATTAAAAATTTGATTAAACGCTTAACATAACTTTCAAAGCATTGTACAATTAAAAAGTTAAAATATAAAATGGGGGAACAAACAATACACCCTGAAGCTTCTTCTCATAAGAACAGAACCACAATCCTCAAAGCCACTTAGATCATTAGGTGAAAGGCTCCAGGTTACCCGGCCCATTCTCCCCACTCCCCCCCCCCTTTGAGCCATGCCATCATAGGAGGTGAAAAGACTCTGGGTTCTCCAGCCCATCTCTCCCGAGTCATGCCATCTTACGAGGTAACAAGGCTCTGGGTTCTCCAGCTCATCTCTCCTGAGTCATGCCATCCTACGAGGTAACGAGGCTCTGGGTTCTCCAGCCCATCTCCCCGAGTCATACCATCCTAGGAGGTGAAGAGGCTCTGGGTTCCCTGGCCCATTCCACTGAGCCCAGCTATGCTACCCCAGGAGGTGAAAAGGCTCTGGGTTCCCCAGCACATCCCCTAAACCATCCAATCCTAGAGATGAAAAGGTTCTTGGTCCCCTATACCATTCAGTTATAAAAGTGAAAGGCTCTGGGTTCCCATGTCCAATTTTTTAAACTTACTTTTCAACTTGACCTGCAAGCCCCTGGCCAAATTCTTAATTTCCTCTCTGAGTTTCTGTAACTCATCTCTCATTCCTGAGGAAATAAAATGAGTAACAAGGATAAACATAATAACCCCCAACATTTTTTTAAGCTTCTAGAGAGAAGCCTTGAATTCTTAAAATAAGATGTTTGTGTCGGTTCATCAGTGGCTACAATAATTCATGCCCCTGTGCAGGCAGCTGCTATCAGTTACTATGCGTTCCACTTCGGCTTCTACCTACTACTCCACACCTCGCCAAAATCTCCCCACTCTGCTCTCAGACAAATGGGAACAAAGCAGCTGTGCAAGTTGTTTGCGCCTTGAAGCTGTTGTTGAGCCCACCAGCATGTCACTGCTATTCATCCTTCCTATCCTCCTATGCTCCTGCCCATCCAGTGCTGATTCTCAAACCCATGTCTTTTACCACTTATAATAAACTTTCGCCCTCCATGCTATCAGTCTCTTCTCCATGCTGTCACTCATTCACACTATCAGCTTTCCCCTTCACTTATCCTGGCCACTATTCATTAATGCCCAACCCATGCCATTTACCTTTCTCCTTCTATGCTTTTCTTTTTCACTCCAGCATTATGTCTCCTCTGACTAACCTCCTCCGTTATGCTGCCTAAAAGAGGTAGTAACAGAATGTAAAAGAAAATAAAGACCACCACCTGCTTCTCCAACCTCCCTTTGCCTCCAGTATGCTAATTTTCCACCCTTTTCTACACTGCATATCCTCAACATTCTTTCCTACAGAGTGCTTCCATCCAAGGCCAGCTTAAGGGGTAAAACAATGAGGTGGGAAGCTTAAGGGGAATCAAAAGCCTGCTTTACTGGCTCACCCTTTTATGGCAGCATGAGTGCAGCCAGTTTCAAATGTAAGAGCCTCTTCTTGTTTCTTTCTGCTGCTTTGTTCATAATTTTATGCTGAAGCAGGCAGGTAAGAGCTGGTGGAGTGTTGGGTGGGTTGCTCAACAGCAGTGGCAGGAGGGTGTGGGTATTCCTCTTGATGATCTTTGATTTGGGGGTTTTGTTTTTTGTTTTTTTTTAAAGAACATAAGACTAGCCTTACTTAATGGTCCATCAAGCCCAGTTGCCCATTCTCATGGTGGCCAATCCAGGTCACTAGTACCTGGCCAAAACCCAAGGAGTAGCAATACTCCATGCTACCGATCCAGGGCAAGCAGTGGTTTCCCCCCATGTCTTTCTCAATAACAGACTATGGCTTTTTCCTCCAGGAACTTGTCCAAGCCTTTCTTAAAACCAGCTATGCTATCCACTCTTACCACAACCTCTGGCAATGTGTTCCAGAACTTAACTATTCTCCTATTGGTTTTAAAAGTATTTCCCTGTAACTTCACAGAGTGTCCCCTAGTCTTTGTAATTTTTGACGGAGTGAAAAATCAATCCACTTGTACCCGTTCTACTCCACTCAGGATTTTGTAGAATTCAATCATATCTCCCAAACCGCCACATCCACTCTGCAGAATCTTGTAAAGGTATAGAGACTAGACCTGCTCTACAGACCTTTGGGCTGCACTGCCCTGGTTTCCACCTAGGAAGTCGCCACAATTCTAGTCGAATGAGCTTTGATAGAAATAGGCAGCTGCTTCCCACAGGCATTGTACAATAACAAGACTGTCATACGAATCCATCTGGCAATAGATGCCTTGGAAGCTGGTCTGCCTTACCTTGAATGAAAAGTTAGAATAAAGACAGCCCAAATAGTGGAGTAAAACTCTTCATATGCCCAATATCTGAAATATTTTATCCTGCTTGACAAACCCATTTACTGAAACATGGTTAGACTGACCTCTTGGTTGACATGAAATGCCGCCACAACTTTCAGTAGGAAGGTACCATAGGTAGTACAACTCCTGCCTCTATGATCCCGAGGTATTGTTCTCTACACAATTGTGCCTGCAGTTCCAAGACCCTTCTTGCTGAGAATTTCCACCAAAAACACCGTCTTCACCGTGAGGTCCAACAGACACGCCTCTTGAATGGGCTAGTATGGAGGCTTATAAAGACCCTTCAGAACAATATTAAGATTCTACATCACAAAAAGATTGGTGTAACAGAGGCTGCAATCTGAGTGCCCCTTCAAAAATCTGGTCACATCTGGATGGAGATGCCAATGAAACCTTTCCCCCTCTGGCTCAATAGCATGAGAAGCCTGCTACCTGTACATTCAGAGATGCCACTGCCAGGCCTTTCTCTAGTCTGGCCTGTACAAATGCAAGAATCACAGGAACATCCTCCTTAGTACACCAGAGCTGAAAAACCTCCCAGGCCTTAGCATAGGATGCGACGGTCGAAGGCTTTTTAGCTCGGAGAAGAGTAGGAAAGACTACTTCAGAATATCCTCGGTGTTTTAAGGCAGAATGCTCGACAAACATGCCATAAGACCAAAGCGATCTGGGTTCTCCATGTGAACTGGAACCTGACCAAGTAGCCCCATATGAACCGGTAAGCTTGATGCATCTGTCCGGTTGGAGCCATACCAGATCCACATACAGTGGCCAATGAAGCCAATCTGTGGTTACTAGGATCACAAGTCCCAGGTGGTTTAAGAGTCTGCAAATAACCCAGCCCACCATCAGACATGGCCGGAACACACAAAGCAGCCTGTCTTCAGATCAGGGCTAAAGCAACACGTCCAATCCTATACTCCTTGATTCATCTCTTTGGCTGTAGAAGCAAATTGCCTTCATGTTTTTTGGCTAAAGCGGGGCCAGGCGGACCGCTCTCAGTTGTAGCCTGGTTTAAATTAACCACTTCCGTTGCACCAACCACTGCAATGTGCCCACTAGCCAAATAAGGCTGGCATCCGTTGTCAGCATGACCCAGGAATCGATCTGAAATGGAATCCCTATTACTAGGGACTGTGGGTGGAGCAACCAGCTCATGCTAATTTTCCGGCTTCCAGAATATCTTTGTCTGGAACCTTGATAGGATCTCCGAGATGAGCCTCCTGAGGCATACTGGTGAAAACGTCGGGACCCCGAAAGGAGCTGTGGGCCTGGCTTCTAGCCGCTCAAGGTCTTCTGTCTGGTAAGAACTTGGAACGACGATCTTGCACACTACCCATAAGATCATCCAGGTCTTTGCCAAGATCTGATCCTTGAAGGGGAGCTTGCCAAGCATATTCTTGGAGGTTGAATAGCCCGCCCATTATCTGATCCACAGCACGCATCGGGCTGAGATGGAGTAAGTGGAGACTCTTACCATGACTATCTACGCTGAAAATGCTGTAATTTAAACCACCCTATGTCCACGAAGTCTGTATTTGTAAGTCTGCATGTTATGTCTATACTGTAGTTGCTGTAATCTAAACCCCTTTGTCCATGCTGTAAAGTCTGTATGTCTCACTAAAATTTGTCCTACCCATACTATGAATGTACTCCTGTAATCCGTCTGGGTTCCTTTAGGAGGACGGGCTACATAAATGACTAAACAAACAAACAAACAAATAAAGTGGTTCAGCCACATAGTCCACCACTGCCAGCATGAGATAGGGTATTGGCTCAGCTACTGTCATTTCTATGGTTCGCAGCCATGAATGGCAGGCACATGCTACAAAAGAAGCAGCTAATGCTGCCCTAACTATACTACTACTATTATTGTTTCTATAGTGCTACCAGATATACGCAGTACTGTAGAGTCATAAAGAAGACAGTCCCTGCTCGAAAAAACTTACAATCTAAATAGAAGGATGTCTTGGATATAGTTAAGGGGAACAGCTAATCTGCTGGCTTGGTTAGTGGGCAGTAGGGAGTAGGGTTATGGATTGAAGGCTGTATCAAAAAGATGGGCTTTCAGTCTGCTTTTAAACAAGGGAAGGGAAGGGGCTTGGCAGACAAACTCAGGTAATTTATTCCAGGCATAGGGGCAGCTAGATGAAAGGAGCAAAGTCTGGAATTGGCAATGGAGGAAAAGGGTACAGCTAAGAGCAGCTTATCTGAGGATGGAGTTCTTTGGGAGGTGAATAAGGAGAGAGAAGAGGAGATATATTGAGTGGCAGCAATGTCAACCAAACAGGCAGAGACTTTTTCCAGGACTTTAGGTGAAATTTTGGGTGTAGAGAGGTAGATCTGGGAGTCATCAGCATAAAGATGATACTGGAAGCCATGGGAGAAGATCAGGTCACCAAGGGAAGAAGTGTAGAGAAAGAGAAAAGAAGAGGTCCTAAGACAGAACCCTAGGGTACGCAAACCACTACTAGCGAGGTGTCTGCAGAAGAAGACCCACCAACACATACACTAAAGGTGCAATGGAAGAGGTAAGAGGCAAACCAGGAGAGGACAGATTAAGCTGTGATTAACAGTATCAAAGGCAGCAGACAGGTTAAGAAGGATGAGGATCAAGTAAAGGCCCTTAGATCTGGCCATGAAAAAGTCACTGCAGACTTTGGTGAGGGAAGACTCTGTAGATTGTTGGGGGCAAAAGGTTGATTGTAGAGGATCAAGAATCTGTCGAGTTGAAAGGAAGTCCAGGCAGCGACAGAGAACAGTATGCTCGAGTAGCAATGGAAGAAGGAAGACAGGGTAATAGTTGGACAGACAGCTGGGGTCCAGCAAGGTTTTCTTTTTTTAGAAGCAGCTTAACTACCGCATGTTTGGTTTGAAAGCAGCGGGGACAGTTGCAGTGGAAATGGACAGGTTGAGAATATAGCAGATAGGAGGGATAACAGTATGCAAGATGGGGGTCAAGTAGAGGGGTGGGAATATGGTCTGAGGGGGTATGTAGTAGGCTTGGCTGAAGGCAGAAGTTGTACGGTTTCTTCCTCTATGATTTCAGAGAAGGAAGAAAAAAAAGTCAGTGGTAGTTGATGGGACAAGGATAGAGGAACTTCCTGAGTTGTTTGGGTGAAGGATGAAGGGGTGGTGTGAGTTTGAAGGTCAGGAGAGTGGATGGTGGGTAGGGGAGAAGGATATGACTTTGTAGTTAATTCAAGGGCAATCTTGTAGACCTTGACTATTTATTTATTTATATTCCACATATCCTACAAGTCTATGTGGATAACAAATTTCTATTGACTTGCAAACCACCACCTATTCCTCCAAAGCTCATAGAAACATAGAAATAGACGGCAGATAAGGGCCACGGCCCATCCAGTCTGCCCACCTAATGACCCTCCCCTACCATTACCCTGTGAATAGATCCCACGTGTCGATCCCATTTGGACTTAAAATCAGGCACGCTGCTGGCCTCAATCACCTGAAGTGGAAGACTATTCCATCGATCAACCACCCTTTCAGTGAAAAAGAATTTCCTGGTGTCACCGCGCAGTTTCCCGCCCCTGATTTTCCACGGATGCCTCCTTGTTGCCGTGGGACCCTTGTAAAAGAAGATATCTTCCTCCGCCTCAATGCGGCCCGTGAGATACTTGAACGTCTCGATCATGTCTCCCCTCTCTCTGCGCTCCTCGAGCGAGTATAGCTGTAGTTTATTTAGCCGTTCTTCGTACGGGAGATCCTTAAGTCCCGAGACCATCCGAGTGGCCATTCTCTGGACTGACTCCAGTCTCAGCACATCCTTGCGATAATGCGGCCTCCAGAATTGCACACATTATTCCAGGTGGGGCCTTACCATAGATCTATACAGTGGCATAATGACCTCAGGCTTACGGCTGACGAAACCCCTGCGTATGCAACCTATGATTTGTCTTGCCTTGGATGAAGCTTGCTCTACTTGATTGGCAGCCTTCATGTCATGTCAATCACCCCTAAGTCTCGTTCTGCTACCGTTTTTGTTAGGATCTCGCCATTAAGGGTTTAAGTCTTGCATGGATTTTGGCTGCCCAGGTGCATAACTTTGCATTTTTTGTCATTGAAGCTGAATTGCCAGGTCCTAGACCAGCGCTCCAGTAGGAGTAGGTCGTGCATCATGTTGTCGAGCATTGAATTTTTGTCCATTGTGCTTTTGCCCACTACATTGCTTAGTTTGGCGTCATCGGCGAATAATGTTATTTTACCACGGAGCCCTTCTGCCAAGTCTCTTATAAAGATGTTGAATAGGATCGGGCCCAAGACCAAGCCCTGGGGCACTCTACTGATCACCTCCGCCATTTCGGAGGGGGTGCCGTTCACCACTACCCTTTGAAGCCTACCTCCAAGCCAGTTCCCAACTCCTTCAACTCTTTCGCCTCACATGGATCTCTACTCAGCTATACTATTTTCCTAGCTGCAGGTAATCCATCTCAAAGCCCAGAATACATTCAAACCACTTCAGATATATGTTCACTTACTCCTTCATAGATCTATCTTCAAAACCCTAAAATGTATTACTTCTGGTATGCAATTTTACTACTTTTTAAATTACATTACAAAGGGGTCCTTTTACTAAGGCGCGCTAGCCATTTTATTAGTCTATGGATACGTTAGTATTTAGCACGCACTAATATTTAGTACGCATTAGCGTATGCTAAAACAGCCCTAAAGCTTTTTAAATTCTGCCATAGCCCTTATGAGTTTCAGGTGGATTACATTAAAGCAGATGACCGGAAACAAACCCGGTTAAACAGGCAATATTGAAAAAAAAAATCATAAAAATAATCAGTTCAAAAATTTATTGAATAAAACTGTTTTTAAAAGCTTTCTAAAAACTAAATAATTTGTTTCTGATCCAACAGTGAGGGGAAATTTATAAGTCATTTTATGGCAGTCAGTTAAGCTGCTCATCTTTTTGATCACACCTGGTAATAGCAATAACTTAGAACAGCATTAATATGCATCCACACCACCACAAATTCAGTGGATCTATGCTGTGATGTCACATCCTGCATGAATCAATTGCACCCCTCTTCCTGAAGGCATTTAGTAGTACTGGTGGTGTGTTTAATGCCCTGTATTTTGGTAAGTTGTTTGAATTCCTAATAAACACATTCAGCCTGGCTGTCTCAGAAGATAAATTCACCTTCCTCCGGTAGAGGCTTGGCCAGTATGGTGGACTGCTTCTTCTCCAGCTCTCTCACCTTCCCATCCAGGGTCTCTAGTGAATGACGAATCTCTCTCACCTAAAGGAGGTTTAACCAGAAAATTAGTACAGTACTAACATAATCCTAGAACAAGAACTCCCAATAAAAATCTGAAACAAGCCTGAGATTTGGCACAGAGAGGGTGGTGAAGGGACACATGTAACAAACTTCCTCTGCAGAAGGACAGGAGTCAAAAATTGTGTTGGGATTTGACAGGCACAGGATATACATAGAAGATCAGGGGTAGCGGAAGACCAAGAAAGGTCCAGAGTGTGACAATATAATCCCCTTTCTGACAATATAATCCTCTTTCCTACCTTCTGAAAGAACTCTTCATCGTTACATGGACCATCCTTGTTTGGTGCACTGACCAAAGCAGTTCTTTCCTCATCCTCAGAGCCGTCACTATCCTGAAAAGTGAGAAAAGTGCTTCATATTACCATCAATTATTCTAACAAGAGAATCCTGCTTACTCAGTAAAACCTGGAACTGGTATGACCTGAGGCAAGGACAGCAAGAATGGAACTGCCTTCTAAATTCAAATGACCAATAAGGATAATAAAAAATTATCGCAAGGATAAGTAGACCAAATTGGAGGGGTGCACTACATGTTAAAGAGGAAATTTAATCAAACAAAATGTGTGGAATCCATATGGATAGAAAATCCATATGCAATGGGAAGGAATATACAGGTAGGGTTATACTACCATCCTCCGGGTCAGAATGAGCAGATGAACAAATGTTTTCAGAGATTAGGAAAGCTTACAAATTGGGCAACAATATAATAATGGGCAATTTCAATTACCTACTAGTCACAAGGCAGAATAGAAATATCAACTATAACACACACACAAACGACTCTCTTCTGACAGGGGCAACTATCCAGCTCATATATAGAAAAGTGGAGACCTCAGTTATAATGCAACAAATTTAACCATAGCCAAGCATGCTTATAATCATCATAGGTCTTAGAAAAAACTCTACCACAATATCTTTTCAGAGCTGGAATAGTATACCCATAGCAGAATTCAAAGTAGGCTGGAAATATCACTTTCAATATCCATACCTCTGGAACAAACAAATGTAATGTACTTATTCACAATTCTTGCTTGCAGTCAGCTCAAATCAGATCAATCTAGCGAAAAAAATTCTTCATGTTCCACAATTTTATTTTTTATAATTATTTCCAATATTTTGCCTGGCACTGAGGCTTACCTGTCTGTTCATGCCCCAGATCTCCCCTGGAACAGTTTTTTAAATAATCAGCGTAACATTGGCCACCTTCTAATCTTCAGGTGCAACAGACTATTGTAGCGCTAGGTTACAGATCACTAACAGATCAGCAATTTATTTTACTACTAGTGTTTAAGCCCGTTACATTAACAGGTGCTAGAAAGATGTCTGTCTGTATTTCTTTCTTTTTCTCTCTCCCTTCCCCGCCCCATCTTTTTCTCCCTCTCCCTGCCTCATCTTTTTGTCTTTTTCTCTCGCTTCCTGCCCTGTCTTTTTCTCTCTCTCCCTGTCCCATCTATCTTTTTTTCCCTCTTTCCTTTTCTCTCTCTCTCTCTGCCCCGTCTTATCTTTTTTTCTTTCTGTCTCTCTCCCGCTTTCTTTCTTTCTATCTGTTTCTCTCCCTGCCCAGACCCTCCCTCCCTTGCCCTTTCCTCAATCCAGCTGTGGCCAGCTGCATGCACATACCTGCCCAGCTACACACTTGGCAAACGCATCCCGTCTCCCCTCCGGACCCCGTTCGCTCACCCTTGGTGCTAGATCGCTGCCTGATGCTGCTCCGCAGGAAGCTTGCAAACTGCTGGACTATGGCGAGCCAAACCGAGCCCCAGTGTGCACTTCTGCACTCATCCGCGCATTCACTTCTCCTGGATGGGGGTAGGGAGGGCTCCTTTAGCCCTCACTCACCAAGGTGGTGGTAAACCCACCCCATCCGTGTACTCTCTCTTTCCTACCTTCCCTCCAAACGCCTGCTTCTCTCACCAACCCAAAGTCTCTCTTCCCATCTCTTCTTCTAGCCCCCTTTTTTTTTTTAAAACTCTTTCTTGGCCCTTTGCTTAGATCCTCGGACAGTTGGGAGTGATCGTCCCCTCACTCCTTTTTCGGGTGTCCAATCTTGCTCCAGGGGAATTTACTTTGGGGGGGAGTCACAGCCGCGGGCATAAGGAGTTTTTGCTGTTGCTTGGGGAGGAGGGAGAAGCCCCACCCTCCCCTGCCGCAACCGGAAGTGCCCCTTTCCCCCTACTGTTAGCGATTGTTTTTATTTTTTCTTTTGGTGTCACCCGGGGTTTTTTTGGCAGACTGAAAGAGGGCAGGAGGGGGACAACGTTGCCAAGGGAGAGCGAAGGCTCCTTCTGTCCTACTGCGCATGCAGAGGCACGGAGTTTTAAGTGCGCATGCGCTTCTAGGGTTTTATGATTATAGATGGGGGAAGCCGCCACCGCTGTTCAAATTCCTGCACGCGCCAACAGCCGGCGCATGCCGACAGCCGTCGTAAGCAGCCGCATAAATAGAATACGGCCACAGAGGGACACAACATGATGGCAGGTAGCACATTCTCCTAAGTGCGCAAATTAAATGCTGCTATAGTAGATTTCTTTAGCTACATCACTCCAATTATCAGCTCAAATTTGATCACGTTATGATCACTGTTTCTCAATGGACCCAACACAGTTACCTCCCATACTACGTCCTGCATTCCATTAAAGACCAAATCTAAAATATCTCCCCCTCTTGTCGGTTCCTGGACCAGTTGCTCCAAGAAGTCATTTATGACATCTAGGAATTTTACCTCCTAATCACTCCCTGATGCAACATTTATCCCGTCAGTGTTAGGGTAGTTGAAATCGCCCATGATTATACTGTTGCCCAGTTTGCCAGCTTTCCTAATCTCTTAAAACATTTCTTCATCTGTCTGCTCATTCTGTCCTGGGGATGGTAGTATAAATATTCCTTCCCTTCACACACATAATTTCTATCCATATGGATTTCACTCTGCACGGCACAGATAGCAGTATGTTTATTTTGTTTGATTCAATCACCTCTTTTAACATATAGCGCAACCCCCCCCCCCCCCCCATTTTGATCTATTCTATCATTGCAATATAGTTTGTACCCAGGTACTCAGTATCCTATTGACTGTCCTCCTTCCACCAGATCCTTCTAGCATTTGTAAACAGAAACTTCAAATTGTATTTTTTCCTTTATCTACAGGCTGCTGAGAAGATGACAGGGATAACTTCACATGTTCACTCTGCTTCCCTCTTAAGCACTCTTGGCTTTCTTTCACCATTTTTGAAACTTTTCTATTGGGACTCCCTAACTGTTCTGTGGGTTAAAACCATGGGCTTGAGTCGGGGCAGGAGAATTGGAGCAGAGCTCAGGGCAGACAGTAGGGCTGGAAGATCGGGGCAGGAGAGTCGGGATAGGAGAACAGGGCTGGAAGATTGGGGCAGAGAGCAGGGCGGCAATGGAGTAGGAGAGTCAGCATGGACGTGTGCGACTGGTCTCCAGCAGTCGCTTCTGTTGATCGGCCAGCCCAGTCGGTGTTCCAGATTTGTTTAGTGAATCGCGTACCTGCCTACTTTGCATGCCGTTTCCCCTCATTTGCATGCACAGATCGGAATCGAATCGGCACAGAGGTTAGTGAATCGGGTCGCAGATGGGTCGCAAACCGATCGATACATGATCGGTTTGCTTAGTTAACCTAGCCCATTGAGACTTGCTACCACAGCTTTGTAAAAGGGACCCTTAATCCAATAAAAAAAAAGTTTATCACCTTGTATTTTTTTAACTAATCTTTATTTCCATTCAAAATGGACTAATGGGCAACCACACTACCCAAATTAAAACATTTATCTTTTTATGGGTACTTTAATCATCAAAATTCAACCTATAGAACTTTTATCATCAAAATTCAATTCTATAGAACACCCCCACCTACCTCTTCATTCTTATAGAAACAGCTTTCTTATAGAAAATTCTTATAGAAAATGCACAAGGAGTTTTACAGGTAACAGCAAAAGCTCTGACAATTATGCTTACTTTGAAAACTGATGTAAAATTAAAAACAAAAATAAATAAAGTTTCTACCATGTTACACCTAGCTTAGGGATAAGTTAAGTAATATGAGGTAAGGTGTTAACGCTTATCATGTTTTAACAGCAAAAGTTAAAATGTAGAAGTGCAAAGATTGTACAGGTACGCGAACTTTTGGGGGGGTATCACCAGCACATCCCTTGTAGTTACTGTACAAATATAATTTTCTGCATGTTAAGTTTAATTTCAATTACTGCAGATACACTTACCACCTCCTCTTGAGGTACATGTACCTATACTTACTTACCTTATAATTCATGCTGTCACTTGCACAGCTAGTTTCATCCACTAACTGTAATGTGCATCCCATGCCCCCCTCTCCAGCAACAACTTGTCCAGTTTCCACCCATACCTTGGAAATTTAGTATGGGATTTTTTTTGTTCCCTGTTTTTAGCACACCATGGCCATTACCATGATCTCATGCTAATGATGCATGCAAAATCCTACACTAACTGCTTAGGGCTAGATTCACAAACCTGCCCGATCAGGACCGACCCGTTCCCGATCCAGGCAGGTCTGATGGATTCTGCAAAGTTGAATATGCAGAAGGGGGCACTGGTGTGAGATCACAACGCATGCGCAGACCATCTTTAGATAGTCTGAGCATGCATCTAGGCCTGTCCGAGCCGTGACTTAAAAATATATTTTTTTTAACTTTTAATCCAGTGAGCACATGATTTTAACCCTCTTAAACCCGCGGGTTAAAACAAAGGGCTCGCTGTGCGGGGAAGGGCAGGAGAGATTCAAGGCGGCTGGCAGGAGAGATCTGGGCAGAGTAGGGCGGCAATGCGGCAGAGTAGGCAGGAGAGATCCGGGGAAGAGCATCAGGGCAGCAGAGAGCAGGGCTTCTATGGAGCTGGAGTCGGAAAGACATTTTCAACTGGTCCCCAGCAGTCACTTCTTGGGTTGATCAGCCAGCCCAATCGGTTTAAAAAATTTGTTTGATGAATCGCGTCCCTGTCCACTTTGCATGCATTTCTCCTCCTTTGCATGCACGGGTTCAAAGCGGATCGCAGGAGGGAAATCTGGTTGCAAAGGGGTCGTAAACCAATCGGTTTGCTTTCTGATTCTAGCCCTTAGTGCTCTTTAGGAAACAGGGTTCTTGGTGTTAAGGCAGTGGTCTCAAACTCAAACCATTTGCAGGGCCACATTTTGGATTTGAAGGTACTTGGAGGGCCTCAAAAAAAATAGTTAATGTCTTATTAAAGAAATGACAATTTTGTATGAGGTAAAACTTTTTATAATTTATAAATCTTTCCTTTGGCTAAGTCTTAATAATAATATTGTCATTTATAGGTAAAGAGACATATGATCAAGAAACTGTTTTATTTTACTTTTGTGATTATGACAAACATACCGAGGGCCTCAAAATAGTACCTGGCGGGCCACATGTGGCCCCCAGGCCGCAAGTTTGAGACCACTGTGTTAAGGAGTTAGACAAGCCAAAGTTTAAGATATGTTCTTAATTAAATTAGCTCTGGAAAATGATTATTTCACATTCACCCCTTTTACATTCCTAGAATGTGTTTTAATGGTACTACTTTTCTTTTTTGCTGGTGTTTTTCTGAATTTCTGTAAGCACTTATTTTCTGATCCATAAATTTTAACCTGCATTGTGGTAGAAGCTATTGGAATGTTTGTACTGAGCAATGAGCATTATTTTCAATGCAAATGCAATTCTTGTTGCACATGCAACATGCTCATAGTTTTACAAGGGTTTCCATGCTTTGGAAATTTGAACAAATAAAGAGACAATATGAATACTTATTTTTAAATTGCGGTTTTGTTATTTTTTTATTATTATTATATTATAATTTAAGCTTTGTGACTTTGGCAACATTCATATTGATTGTCAAGCCAAAAACTATGTGAGCATGAGCAGTTAGAGGCATACACAGACAAGACAGTAATCTGAGAACGCAAGAAATACAACCAGAAACATAGCAAAGAGCGGAAATTAGACAGATAAATCAGTTTGCTTACACCTCTCAGCTCCTTGGTCCTGTCTCTCATGTTGCAGAGCTCTGAACAACTTTTACGTTTTTATTACTAGAAGATTCGGAAACAAAAGTCTCGCTCGAGGCTCGCACCCCTTGATCCCCCCCCTAACCACACCAGGCTCGGGGGGTAACACCTAAATCTTTCCAGAAATCCGCCCAGCAGTTAAATCCTTTAGTATGAGCAGGAAGCAGCTCTGTTCATTGCATGCAAATTTGCGCAAGGCCTGCTGGGATTTAGGAGGTGCCGTGTCGTGTGGGACCTAAGCATGGTAGGCTGTACCGTTCCCTGCCAGTCAACCACGGTCTTACTTCTTTTATTTGAAGGTGTCTGAAAGACACGGTATAAAAGATTGTTTTAAATTAATGGAAGGATTTGGTCTGTGTCTGTTTGTTCTTTCGTTCCTTCAGCGCCACATCTTTGCCCAGAGGCAGCTGCTTATTTTACACAGCAAGACTGGAAGGTGGGGTGTCGCCTCTTGTCGCAGCTCCTCGTCTAAAAGCCAGAATGGTTCAATCTGTCCCCTATGACCTGGAGTAATATGGCTCCAAATAAAAAGAGGACAGATGGAGACATCCGGGTTTTTTACTTCCATTGCTTTCATTAGGTAAAAAAATAAGAACCCCAAATGTCTCTATCAATCTTCTTTATTTCCATTGCTTCCAATTGAAAGTAAAACCCGGATGTCTCTATCCATCCTCCTTTTTCTGGAGCCATATGGTAATCTTAACCTGGAGTCATCTTTTAACCCCAGAGCGAAAACTGTATTCATAGTTCTACTACAGTGTAAACTGTTCTTCAAGGCTGCAAGGGCTTTGGATCCCTGGCTTCTGCATTTTGCAAACTCTCTGATGACACTGATATCCAACATTTAAAGAAGCGGGAATGAAGATGGAATATACAGCTATGCTGGCAGCCGAGGAATGCACTATTTACACTTTGAAGTAATGAAGTGGGTTTCCAATAAAAGTTCCATTTCCTATCCCCGTTCTGTTCTTTCCAATTTAACAGATTTGGGGCTAGATATTTAGGTATTACATTACTGATTTCTATTCCGCTTCAACCTTGCAGGTATCAGGAACTTAGGTAGATGCCTATAGTGCCAAATTCTGAAGGGCCAAAAAAACAGGCTGCCCACCTGCCCCAATTTCTGGGTGATCTTTCATGCCTCCACCCTCTTCTCCAGATTTTGGTTCCCATAAGCAAGACTAGACAGCAGATCCCAGAGAGCAGGGGGTGTGGGTGTCAGAACCCAAATATGGAGAGGCAGGTGGTGGCCAATGGGTCTGGTTGGATTTTTATCACAGTATTTTTTATCATTGTACTTTTTTAATTGAATTTTCATGGTTTTATATGTCAGTGTTTAATAAATTATCTCCAGAATATCTGTATCCACTGTTGTTTTTGTTTTCATAGATCCAGAATGGCAACTTTTTAGCAATGCATTCACCTAGCCCTAAAGTAGATTCTCTGACTTGAGTATTTAACACCCTGGGACTTGTCAATGCTTAAATCTAGGTCTACTGACCATTAGTCCTTTACCTGTTGGCACCATAATCTTAAATCCATCTCTGAACAGATTGCTGGAAAGAAATTAGACATACGTAAGGGCAGAATGAGGCAAATTAGGTTTCTTTCTGGGGCCACACAATTAGGGGGTAGGGCTGCTGAGGGACCTTAATCACACTTGCATCTCAAGTTTCCAAGTTTATTAATTTTTTAATATCCCGACCATCAAGTGAATATCTGGCCGGTTAAATAAGAATATCTGGCATCTTGAAATAAGAATGTCTTTAAGCCTGACTTGAATTTAATTAGATTTAAAGGCCTGTTTGCATCTTGCCCCCCTCTGAAACAAGAAGTTAAGAGAGAGCAGGATACAGCATAAGAACATAAGAATTGCCGCTGCTGGGTCAGACCAGTGGTCCATCGTGCCCAGTAGTCCGCTCCCACGGCAGCCCCTAGGTCAAGGACCTGAGCCTTAACTGAGTCTAGGCTTACCTGCGTACGTTCTGGTCTAGCAGGAACTTGTCTAACTTTGTCTTGAATCCCTGGAGGGTGTTTTCCCCTACGACAGCCTCTGGAAGAGCGTTCCAGTTTTCCACCACTCTTGGTGAAAAAGAACTTCCTTATGTTTGTATGGAATCTATCCCCTTTTAACTTTAGAGAGTGCCCTCTTGTTCTCCCTACCTTGGAGAGGGTGAACAACCTGTCTTTATCTACTATTCCCTTCATTATCTTGAACGTTTCAATCATGTCCCCTCTCAGTCTCCTCTTTTCAAGGGAGAAGAGGCTCAGTTTCTCTAATTTCTCGCTGTACGACAACTCCTCCAGCCCCTTAACCATTTTAGTCACTCTTCCCTGGACACTATCGAGTAGTACCATGTCCTTCAAGGACGATGACCAGTGCTGGACGCAGTATTCCAAGTGAGGTTGCACCATGACCTGGTATAGCGGCATGATAATCTTCTCCGATCTGTTCGCGATCTCCTTCTTAATCATTCCAAGCATTTTGTTTGCCCTTTTCGCCACCACCGAGCAAGCATCTATGGAAGCTCAAGGTCTCACATTAACTGTGCTGTATTTTGTTTATATGATGACTTCCTTGCTAATCAAATTGTGCAACTTTGGTGAGGTTAGCAGAGGGAAGGAGAGATGCTGAATACTTCATGTGGAAGGGAGATAAATGTAGACACCAGGGGTTGTGAAAGAGAGAGGACAGAGGGCGGAAGAGCATACGTAATTTAAAAAAATGAGCTAATTCATATTGACTTACAATAATTGTTATTAAGTATTATTTTTTTGCAATTATTTATTTATTGTAATACAATGAAAAAAGAAAATCAACCTCCAATACTTTTTCATATGAGAACAAGAACACATTGTACCCCTCCCCCGGCAGTGTTTTACAAGATCAATGCATAGAATTTCTTATACTTTTTCTTCCAAAAGTGCCCAAATGCTCCCATCCTATTAAGTAGTGTTAATTGGCACCAATTTGCAGTTACACACAGAAATAACTTTAGTTGGTATTCTATAAAATGTAACCAGAGTAAGGAATGTATTTAAAATCTGTACCTTAGGACTCCTGACAAATGCTGACATAGTTGACAAGATAATTTATTTGTCAGATGTTGGGAACCAATTTTAAGCTAAAGTACACTCAGAAATACTTAGTTTTGTTTAGTGAATGACTGGTTTGTGTAAGTTTTGAATGAAGCTGTGAAAGTGTGTGAAGCAGCTGAAAAGCACCAGAAGAAGAAGCAGCAGCTCTCCTGATAGCTAATTTTAGGGAAAAGTAAATACGCATAAACAGGACTCCAGTTAGAGGGAAATAAATTTAGGTACAATATATCCTGAGTACGGCAGTTTGACATTAAGAGACATATACAAATAAGAAGGCAGACTCTCTCCATTTACTTAATTTTAAAATAGCTTAATAGGGAAGAAAATAAAATTACAGATGAAGATTACAAGACAGATGAAGAAATTAAATCCAAGACTGCTTGAAGAAAAGATACTTATATGATAAGTAAAGAGAGAAGAAAAGGACATTTAAAAAAATATATATCATTTTTATTAAAGTTTTCAAATATTCAAATACAAGCCACATCAAACCAACAACCACTAACAAGAGGAATATCAGAAACAATCAGGTTTAACATAACAAAGAGACTAAGACATGCATACACGTGGTGCACATATTTACCCAGGAAATTTGGACTCTGGTTTCTCAGAGATCTGAACTAGTGAGACTATTTCACAAAGAATACTTATCTTATGGTTGAAATTAAAGCAAAGTTTTAAATTTTGTTGATAATTCTTACCTGAAAACTAGATGGATATCCATTGTTATGTAAAATTAAGCAGGCAGATAGATTCAGTAATTTATAAACTGGATCCAGTTCTAGATTAGAGGGAGTAAGTACATGTAACCATTAAACTGAATGTTGAGAGTTTTTAATGTGTAGTAGTAGTAGTGAACACATTTGTCATATATGAAACTGTTTTTAACTGGTTGAAAATATTTTTATCTATTAGTTTTTTTAACTAAGTACAATAAATACAACTTTTTTGCACTTTGAAAGTGTTATTTCCATAGTTATACACTTATGAGATTCCTGCAATATCTAATCTAATTCTATTTTATTATCAAATGAAATGGTGTGGTGGCTGTTATTCCACTCTTCAAGGTAATATGTAGAAATAAAACAAAAACATAAAGATAAAAATAATACCTTTTTTATTGGACTAACTCACCCTACCCCTACAACACCCCCCCCCCCCCCATTTACAAAGCCACATTAGGCTTTTTTTTATCACTGGCCGCAGTGGTATTAGCTCCAACGCTCATAAAATTCCTATGAACATCGGAGCTAATACCGCTAGGCCAGCGATAAAAAAGCCTAACACAGCTTCATAAAGGGGGGGGGGGGTTAATGTAGTTTATGATTAGCGTTCGAAGGTAACCCTTCCTCAGATCAGATGCTTTTTTATTTTTTAATGGCGTTTTCAACTTAACACCCCTTGTACAAAACTGTGCTAGAGATTTGTAGTACGTTCCAATGCACTGAATGCTCTGTGCTGCTCTGACGGTCATAGAGTTCTTATGAGCGTTGGAGCAGTGCAGAGCATTCAGCATGCCGGCCAACAATAAAATCCTCTTGCGCAGTTTTGTAAAAGGGGGGTGTTAGGTGCCAGAAGGGTGCCTACCGATGCCTAACTTAAGATGCTGTTTATAGAATATGGACTTAAAGGCTCACGTGTTAATCATGGGGAGAGTGTGGCGGAGTGGTTAAAACTACAGCCTCAGAACCCTGGGGTTGTGGGTTCAAAACCACGCTGCTCCTTGTGACCCTGGCCAAGTCACTTAATCCCCCCATTGCTCCAGGTACATTAGGTAGATTGTGAGCCCACTGGGATAGACAGGGAAAAATACTTGAGTACCTGAATAAACTCATGTAAACCATTCTGAGTTCTCCTGGGAGAACAGTATAGAAAATTGAATAAATAAAATAAATAATAAATAAATTGAATAAATAATGCTAATCAATTAGTGCTGTTCCACTTCCCCAATGATGTAATTTAGGTTTTTCTTTTACTTAGAGGCAATAACTTCACAATCTTCCCCCCAAAAATCTCTAAAAAATATACCAGTTGTTTAGCCAACTATAATAGTTAGCCTTTA
Organism: Geotrypetes seraphini; assembly: GCF_902459505.1. Classification (NCBI taxonomy): domain Eukaryota; kingdom Metazoa; phylum Chordata; class Amphibia; order Gymnophiona; family Dermophiidae; genus Geotrypetes; species Geotrypetes seraphini. Next base: position 101,852,167 of record NC_047088.1, on the reverse strand, counting down.
ATCTTTCTTTCTTCTTCTAAGCCTCAGCCCCACCACTCCACCGCATCATTAAGCTTTCATAGCGGTGAACTTTAAATGGTAATATCGTAGTAAATAGTGCTGGCATGCCCATTCTCCATCCCAACATGTCTCTTTTCAGACTTATTGCAGGACCTCCCAGGTAAGCCCTTCCAGTAAGCACACACTAATACTTACTGCAGCTTGGTAAAAGGACCCCTTTGTGATTAGCATGCTGCAAATGGCATGTACTAATCACCACTTATGCAGTTAGCATGGAAGTACTTACCACCAGCTCTTAAATGGGAGGTGGTAAGTGCTTCCGTGCCAATTCCAAGCACAGTACCGCACAATTTCTGTAAATTAAAAGCAGCACCTGTTACAGCAAAGGCTGGGAATGTCCCCAATAGTTGCAGCATTAAGGGGGTCATTTTACTAAGCTGCAGTAAGCACTAACATGGGCTTACCACATGTTGAAATCCACCACCACTCAGGGATCGCACAGTAATTTTCACATCCATGTGCACTTCCCATGTGCTAAAAAATATTTTTTATTGTTTAGTGCTGGCAGCATGTTTGGGGTGGAAATTAGGTGTGTCCAGCGCTAATTGGTTATTGCAGGTACATTACCATGCACTAACTGATTATCATGTTGTTAGTGTGTGAGCACTTAGGGGGAAATTCTCGAAGAAACACTGAAGGTTAGTCGGAGTTAGGACGCCCTACCACCGGCTAACCAACCAATCCAGAAACATGTTTTCTAAAAAAAATGAAGATGCTGAATGGTGCCTTCATTTACAGCACTGGTGTCACACTTACAGAAGTGCTTAATGGCATGTAATGTATGGATGCCTAAGGCTGGCGAGGGCATGGTTTATGCTGGAAGTGGCTTTATGCGCCCCTAGACACTTCCATAAGCATAATGTAGGCTTCTAAAATGTTGGCCTACATTTAAGACACCAGTGTAAAAAAAGCAAAATTCTATAATTGGCGCTGATTCATGATTGACATGTTGTCGGTGGCCACTTCTTAAGCGACTGCCGATATCAGCATCAATTATAGCTTTCCCCCCCTTAATGCCTACAAAATAGGTATAGTTAACGGCTCATGCACTAATAGCCACATGTTAATGGAAAGATTAGGAATGTCCATTATTGCACAAATGGAAAATATGACCAATTTACAGCCGTGCTAAAAGTGGCCTCAGCATGTGGGAAACCCACACACTAATCATAACACAGGCCACTCTTTAGTACAGCTTTGTAAAAGAGCTCATAAATATATAGATACTGCACGGTACAATCCTGCATTAATCCAGAGTAGATGTAAATTTTACTGCAGTACAGTAAAAAGACCCCTGAATCTATTGCTAGTGCTATTACTACTGTTACTTATTTTTATTCAGACATGTTAAAAAACAATCTATGCAGGTCCTTCCTTATGGAATTTCTTACCTAGAGAACTTAAGGATTATCTAGGATTCATCAAGAAGCATTTTAAAAATTGGTTGTTTATTGCCTGTCTTGGTAGTTTATGAGAGAAGACAGCTCTGGGAGATTTGGGTGTTAATTTTAAAATTTTGATGTAAGTTATTTGATTTTTAATTAATTAATTTTTATTTTTAAAATTTTATTTATGCATATAACATAACAAAAGAAGAACCAGAAAAACAGAGAACAGCCATTATACAAAGCCAATACACAATAACACTGGCAACCAAAAAAGTGATACAAATCCCCCCCTATACAGTGCAATCTCTCCATTCTCTAAAATCAAGTCAATGAAAACCCCTAATTAAAAAGAACTAAAAGCCAACGAGAGTAGAAAAGAGAGAAAAAGAAAAAAAAAAACCTCCCCACAACCCCCCTCCCCCTACCTCCCAACCTGCCAATCCACACTCCAGGGTAATTCCAATGAATAAAGAAAGCAAAAATCAAAAAGCCAGAAAAAAAGAGGGGTAAGAAAGCCAGTCAAAATAAGCACAAATTAACATGAGAAGCAGACAGTTCAAGAAGCATTACGCTAAGACTCATATGCATCCCAAATCTTATGGTAAGTAACAAAACAGCCTTGTGAAATGCTGTCAATTTCGACATTAAACAAATATAATCTAATTTAATAAATACAGTGTCCAATGATGGAGTGGAAGATTGTTTCCAACAGAGTGCCATCATCACCTTCACTGCCACAAAAAAAGAGGCTGCAAATCGATGAGCCGGCTTCAGCATCCCAGCAGGTCGATGATGGAGGAGACAAAAAGCTGCAGACATGGAGTGATTAGAATCTAACATAGTATTAACATAGTTCATGACCTCAGTTCAAAAGGACTGTGCTTTTCGATAATCCCACCAAATGTGACCAAAAGTCCCCCAGGCCCCACATAGCCTCCAACATAAATTAGAGCTAGTAGGAAACATTTTGTACAAGCGAGCTGGAGTAAGATACCATTGACAGAACATTTTAAAACCATTGTCCACCAGTGAGGCAGAAAGTGAAACCTTGAACAAGTAGGAAAAAAATCCTATCTTGTTGGTTTGGAGGGAAATCAGGTAGATAAGATATAGCCAGAGTGAAGAAAATAACGGCTATCTGGGAATAGCTTTGTCCAATAGCAAATCCAAGTAGCTAACGGATATCGCATGAGAAAGTTAACGCAGACAACATTTGACGTAATCTATCCAGAGGTAACCAGGGTAATGCCCAGAAAGGAATGGTCTTTAATTGATGTTGTTCCAAAGATAACCATAATTTAGAGGTTCCTTGTATCCATTCAGCCACAATCTGTAGCTGAGCTGCCTGATGATAAAGGGCAAAATGTAGAAAACTCATTCCTCCCCCTAGCCCTGGCTCGTCACACCTGAGGGGGGTTTTCTTTTCCAAACATATGAAAACAATTTTCTATTTAAAACAACAACAAAAAAAACAACTTTTGGGTATAGTGATGGGAACCACCATCTTGATAGCATTAATCCAACCTAACCAGGAAATACTCATCCCCTCCCAACAATCCAAGTCATGAAAAAGTTCCTTAAGTTTGTCTGGGAAGTTATATTTATAAAGATCAAATGCTGAGCTTGTCAAATTAATTCCTATATCTGATATATTTAGAAGCCTATGTGAAAGAAAACTCAGATTTCAACTGATGCAGCTCCCTACCAGATAACATAACATTGAAAAGCTCTGATTTATTCATATTAATTTTAAATCCAAACATTAAACCATAGCTAGCTAACAGATCAAGCAGAGTAGTCAAAGAGCATCTTGGATTGCTTAATGTCAATAAAATATCATCCGCAAGAGTAGCATCCGATAATCGTAACTCACCCCCCTCCGATATTCCAGAAACATCAGTGGAAATACAAACAAGATGGGCTAATGGCTTTAAGGAAAGCACAAAAAGTAACAACGACAGGGTACAGCCCTGGCGAGTTCCCCCCAAAAGCTCAAAAGGTTCGGTATACCGGCTATTGACTTTCAAAGATGCCAAAGTATGTCTATAAAACACCTGCACCCAATACAGAAAAGGCCCTGAAATTCTAATCTTCCATAACATAGCTAGCATAAAGGGCCAATGAACCATGTCGAAGGTCTTCTCTGCATCGAGAGAAAGCATCACCGCAGGAATCTGGCTCGTATGGGCAGCATCAATTAGGTACAAAGCCCTCCAGATATTGTCCAGAGTCTTGCATCCTACAATAAACCCCATCTGATCAGGGTGCACAATTTGGGGCATAATCCTCTGCAATCTAACAGCTAAAATCTTAGTATAAATTTTATAATCAGAGCCTAACAATAAAATAGGGCAATATGATCCGCAATATGTGGGACTCTGCTTAGCTTAGGAAAGAGGAAAACCGCCACAAGTCGCCAGGACCACGGCAGCTCTGTTTGTTCCTCTATACTGTTATATACTCTGACCAAAAGGGAGATCAACCATTTCTCAAAACATTTGAAATAATGGTTAGTATAGCCATCCAAGCCTGGTGCTTTAGAAAGAGGGAGGCCCACAATGGCCTCCTGCACCTCTTGATGTGTTGTAGGATGCGAATGCGCCTCATTAACAGACTCTGAAATTTAGGTAAATCTATGTCCGAAAGAAATGGTATAATATCCCCCTCATTAGGAGGTGATTCCAGGGTGTAAATTTGTTGGTAAAAAGAAGAAAACTTACTTTGTATCTCTTTCTCCTCAGTTATAAGAGAGCCAGCCTTATTCATGAGCACAGTGACACAAGATTGTGCTTGGTGTTTCCTCAATTTATAAGCCAGCAATTGGCTAGTTCTGTTATCATATTCAAAATGCTCTTGTTTCACCCTATTACACTTCTTCCTCCGTATTTGCATTTCAGCATTTGCGGTTTTGATTATTCACGGTTTTTAACTTGCTGGCTTCTCCCCTCCCCCCCCCCCCCCCATTGCGTCAGCTTGCATACAGAAATCGCTGATTCCAAGCATTTACAGATAAAATTGCTGGTTCCCAGCACTTTCTTCACTGTGTTTTGCCTCTCCTTCAGGAACAGGCCAGGTCTCCCACCATGTTATTCGCGGTTTCACCATATTCACGATGGTTTTTAATAGAAAACCGCGAATAACATATGAAAAAGTTATTTACGGTTTTCCTGTATTCGCATGTCTGTTAATCCCCTATCACAGTGAATACAGAGGGAGAAGTGTAAGTTGTTCTGCAATATCCGCTAATTCCAATTCATTTAATTGCAAAGTTTTATGCAACTGCGCTTGCAAGGCAGGAGTACCCTCTGGGACCTTACAAACTTGATCTAAAGAAGCCACTTGTGCCCTCAAACATCTTTCAGCCTTTCGTTTAGTGAGCATAACCTGTGCTTGCAAAGCAATAAAGTGCCCCCTCATAACCACCTTCAAGTTTTCCTAAAGAGTAAAAGCTGATATATCAGGGGTATCATTAATCTCTAAAAAATCCTAAGCTGGGCTTTCAGTTGCTGAACATGAACTGGCTCCCAAAGGAGGGCATCTGGCAACTGCCAATATCTATGCCCAGAATCCCAACTACCCATCGTTAATGTAAGGGTAATAGCCGCATGGTCAGATCAAGTATTAGGATGGATATCTGCCTGTTGAATTTGCCCAAAAAGCTGAGAACTACTGAACCAAATGTCAATTCTGGAATAGGAGATAAAAAAGTGTAATCCTTAACAGTCGGGTGAAACTGCTGCCAGGCATCCAAAAGCCCCCACTGATCAAGGAAATGATGTAACCTCCGTCTATCCTGTTGGGCATAGTGAATCAAGGAGGCAGAATTATCCACACTAGGGTAAAGGGTAAGATTAAAATCCTCCCCCCCTCAGTCAGCAATATGCCCTCCGCATGTGTTGCTAACAGATGGGATATATGGTCTAAAAAGACACCCTGTCCAGAATTGGGCATATAAAGATTTAAAAGAGTATAAGAAGCAAATTGTACTTTAATCAATATATAAACGTCCCTCCTTATCATTAATCTGAGAAATCAACTGCCAGGGCAAACACCTCAACAGCAAAACTCCCACCCCTTTGGATTTCTTCTGTTTGTGTTTAGAAGCCAAATATCTCTGTGGAAAATGCCTATAAAGTGTTTCCTGTATAAATAACACATCTGCTTTTAATCGAAGGGCCTCATGAAACAAAAACTGCCTTTCATAGAAACATTCAAACCCCGCACATTAATGGACATAAACTGGATCTCCCCCATCAGTCCAAATAAAAAATAATAGCAAATAGATACTACATCAGTAGCAAAGCATCACCAGCACAAGATAACAGTACATACTTTAAAATCAAAATAGTGCCATGAACTGGTAACCCAAAACAGTCATAGTTTAGTCCTGGAGGGCTGGTGTGTTAAGCGCCCAATCCCTCGGGACACTCGCTGCCATTTAGAGCCCTTTGAAGACAAAGACGCAGAAAATCTGCGCTACACTTGTGTGGTATTAGAAGGTGGTAAAGATATCAATTCTGGAAACAGCTGTTGTGCCTCCTCCAACATGCACAATCTGTGCATCTTCCCCTCCTAGGGGAATGAAAGTGTGAAAGGGTACTGCCATTTATACTTTATATCCTTATCCACCAACAATTGAATGCAGGGACGTAACTCACTCCACCGTTTAAGAGTTGTAGCAGCCAGATCTTGATCAAATTGTATAGGCTATGAGTCCCATTGAAATGACTCCAGTCTACGGGCCGTAGACATCACAAATTCTTTAAGTTTAAAGTCGGAAAAGCAAACCACAATATCTCATGGTACATTCTCTTGAGGCCACCCCAAAGCTCTATGCACTCTTTCCAAGAGGATAGCCTCCAGTGCCAAAGGTTTTGTAGAATCCGCTAAAAGTGCGCTAACGAGCCTCTGAACAGTGGTTTCACAATTATTATATTCTGGCATCTCTAGTAAGCCTCAAAGCCATAAATTACTGCTCCGTGACCAGTTTTCCAGGTCTTCAACCTTAGCCATAAGATAGGAGTTAGTAGATTTGTAAGTATTTAGCGAAAGTTCCAGGGAGGTGAGTGTCTCATGGTGTTCATCAATTCTATTTTCTGAATCCAACACTCTCCCTCCCAGCTCAGATATTTCACTGCGTAAATCTGTCGACAAAGTTTTTCCCTTTTTTAAAAAAAATATTTTTTATTATTTTAACACAAAACACAACTTTCAGAAACATAGCCCAAATAAAAAACAAGTGATAAGAAAGTCTATCGCGTTGTTCTTCGCGCAGACCATAAAGACTTAAAAACAGACCTCTACTACCCTCGCCCTCTCCCAAAGTTTTTCCCTTTAATCAGACACTATTGTTTAACTGAAAGACAAATGAACAATAATAATAATAATAATAATAGTTTATTCTTATATACCGCCATACCCATGCGAGTTCAAGGCGGTTTACATCGAGTTAGATTAGGGTCTGCATAGACAGGCAGATTTACAATTATTTGTCAGAATTACAATTACAATAGAGCAGTTTCTATTCTAACTTCCTAAATGAAAGACCTTTGCATAAAATATACTCTGTAGGCTATTTTTTCTAGCAGTACTTTAATGTTTAAACACTAAACACTTTCCTTAACTGCATAACTGCAACCTAAAATACAGTACTAACCTAGACTAAACCTAGTAACATAGTAGATGACGGCAGATAAAGATTCAAATGGTCCATCTAGTTTGCCCAACCTGATTCAATTAAATTTTTTTTTTTCTTCTTAGCTTTTTCTGGGCGAGAATCCAAAGCTCTGCCCGGTACTGTGCTTAGGTTCCAACTACATGTGGCCAGAGCCATAGACTGCTTCAACATGTGCCAGATTTGCTCGGCACCAGGCTCCACAAATGATCCGGCATCCACGATCCATCTATCTTCACTGCAGGTGCCAGCTGCCGAAACTGCAAAAATTGAAAATGGGAAAGAGCATCAGCGAGACGGTTCTGCACTCCAGGGACATGACGCGCCCGAATGTACAAGTTGAGATGCAAACAGCGCAAAACAAGCTTCCTCATTAAAGCATTGACTTATAAACATCGTGTTGCCTGCCGATTGACCACCAGAAGACAATGTCACACCAGAAGACAATGTGCCTATTTCGCAACCGATCCGGCCTCAACTCACTTGTCACCAGTAATGGAAATAGCTCCAGCAGGGTCACATTATGAGTAACTCCCACCCGCTTCCAACTCTCCGGCTGCTCCTTGGCACACCAGTCCCCTTGGCAATAAAGTCCAAAACCCGCACCCCCAGCAGCACTGGATTACAGCATCCCATTAAAATGCGCAAGGAAAATGGCTCACATGTGCAAATCCCAGCCGTAATATGTACAAAATGCCTGCGATCATGCACACCTGAAGTTGCTGCTGCTAGCCATCGCGAAAAGACTAACGAAGAGAAAATCATCCAGGTAGTGAACCACTGAATCGTGTCCCACTCGCTGAGCAGTAACCCAGTGCAGAAAGGAACTAAATAACTCAAAGAAGGCACAAGATATTGAACATCCCATTGGTAAACAGTGGTTGTAATAAAAAGCACCCTCAAATCGAAATCCCAGCAATGGATACGAGGACGGATGAACCGGCAACAGCCAGATGGCTGACTCGGTCTACCTATGTCAACAACGTACCGCAGCCCGCCTGCAAGATGAGCCGCGATGCGCAATCAAACGAGGCATAACAAACGGAACAGAGATCATGCGGGATACCTTCATTCATCAAACACCCCATGAGCCTAGACAAGTTGTGGATCAACCAATATTTACCCGGCTCCTTCTTCGGAATAATTGCCAGTGGGGAGAGCATCATCACCAGGAATGGGCGCTCCTGAAACGGCCCCGCCACGCGCTCCTTTTGAATTTCCTCCTGCAATTTTCACCTGATCTCCACCAGCAGCTGGGAAACCAAGATAGCGTTAGAAGCCTGAGCATTGCCTACTGGAAGTGCATACAGAATCACAAAACCCTCCCCAAAACCCCCCGCCAATATCGACGCTGCCCTAGCATCCCCATACTGATCCAGCCAAGGCCGGATAGCCACCACCCTGATCGGGGTGGGAAGCCCGGCCACCCTGCCATCACTTAACCTGGGTAGGGGACACCACCACTCCCTTCTTGGGGCACTTAAGAGTCGAGTGGCCTTGACTACATAGGAAACAGGTGGTGAAAGAGCACGTTGATTTATTGAATTGCCAACATAGCCCGGGACCGCCCCTAGCCAACGGACCCCCTGTGGGATGAAAGAAACACACACAACAGGGGGACTGCAGGGCAGGCATCCCCAAACCAGCCATCCCCGACCGACCTGGCTTCACCAGGTGGGTAAGCCACAGGTTGATGTCCTGGGTACCCCATGACATGTGCCGGTTCTCCTCTATTTTGCCTCATCGTAATTGAGCCATGCCCAACCACCAGAACGTTGATACGCGTCAAGGATGGAGTCCGCATACGCCAGCAGCAGGCCATAATTCTGCGGGCATTCCCACCCCCACACACTGGCCAACTTCAGAAACGCTCGCATCCAGTTCACAACATTGCGAGAAACCGCACCCATTTTCACCTTCCCCCCTCCCCCTCTTTCTTGGTCTTCTTCCCTCTACGCACCCGGCCCTCCAGAAGCTTGAAAATAATGACGCAAGCTCGCTTCTTAATTTTACGATGGAACGACCGAGGTACTTTCTCCCATAGCTCCAACAGAGCTACCGGTGCTGGAGCACCCTTGTCATCACCCCCCTGTGCAGGCCCTGCCCTGACTCCCACCGAAGTGACCCCGAAGAGGAAGATGACATAGAAGAGGAGGAAGAGGTTAGAGAGGTCGAAGAGAAAGAAGAATAATCCCATCCCCGGCGGCCCCGTCTACCCTTCCCCTTTCTCCTACCTTTTTTTCCCATAGCCCTAGCCCCTAGGGCCATGAACCCATATTCTGGTCACCTCTGGGTCCGTTACCGCCACAGACAGCTCCAGGAGTGGCGCCATCCGCAGCAACCACCGTAACCGGACACTGGTGATCCTTCCACGCTGACTCTCCGACACTGCTCCATGTTACTCTCTCCATGCTGCTTCCAGATGAACCAGCAGCTGGCGGCGCATCAGCACTATCCCGACTAACGGTGAGCTCCTGTGGGGAAAAATCCAGACAGGGGCCAGCAACCTGCACAACATGAGAGTAAATTAGCCCTACGGGACAAGCTCCTGCACCCAGGCCCCTCGCACTCACAACACCCCCCCCCCCCCGGTCCCTTCTCCCAGTGAAACTGAGGCCCCAGGGCGGTGGCTGAATTGCTCCAAAAAATGGAGGCGGGGCCACCGACCATGGGCCCGGCCTCCAAGTATCACCCCATGGGCCAGCTGTCTACGGTGACCACCAGCTAGATGGACCCGATGGCTGGCTACGACCCTCCCCTGACGTCAAGGGACAGTCCACCACACCAGCTCCACCCCCAACAGGCTCCTCTCCCCACTGGGGACACCTCCCCCACTCCCAGGCTGTCAGCCCCAATCTCCGCACTCAACTCACCAGCTCCTCCCCTGGGAATTTCCTGACCTTCCTCCAACTCCAGCCCAGCAATCTCCCTCCTTGCTCCAGCTCCAGCTCCAACTCCCAGACCACCACAACCTCTCCCCTGGATTCCCAGCAACCTGCCTCTGCCCCTGCGGGCCAACCCCCTTGGTCCCTCCCGATGCAGCAATCACTTCCAACGCGATCACAGTTTGGGCAGCCGAACGTAACTACCTTGGAGGCAGCTGTCTCCCCCAGGCGAGGCCCTATTTACCACAGCTGTCTCGTCCTCATCTAAGGAGTTGCCTGCCAATAGGGACAGCTCCACCGACTCCACCCTGCTGCTGGTCGACGCGGACACCATGTCCACACCCACTCAACGCATCTTCACCACAAGGATCCGTCCTCATGCGTTCAGCACCATGATCGTCAAGGCAGAAGTTCAAGAAGCCGCCCCGACCGACTGCAAGCTGCCATGAACACAACACCAGCCACGCCGAAAGCTGCCTCGGAGGACCAGGTAACCGTTAGGGTCCTCTGAGAATCCCCCTAAATACCTCCTCCCACAATTCCCTACGGCCGCAGCCTCCCACCTATCAGAGGTCTTTTCCCTCGGTGGGAAAGACCTCCTCCCTACGCGGTCCCTACCACCCTCCCTAAACTAACCTCAACCCCCCTCTCACCCTGACGGGTGACCTCAAGGGCCTCCCAGCTCTGCGTTAGATGTCGCCCGTCAAGACGGGGCTCTCGGGCTTTCTAATCTCTCCTATTAAACTTCTTCAAAGTATAAGTCATTCTGAGTGGTTGCCTCAGCTCCTGCAGAGGCAACTTTACTGTAGAAGATCAAACTATATAAAGTCAATATTCTGGAGCCAATAACCTATTTCTTTTTGTGTGGCAATGCCAGAACACAAGAAAAATAGACCCTGCAAGTTAGCTATTCACAGCCAGGTAAGTGCTGCAGTATCCAGGAATTATACTGATGGTGCTTTATGAATAATAATCATGCCTTTTTTGTGTGCTCCCTGCAGCCTCTAAAGAACTACACCTCCCAGCCTGCCCTGCAGAGGCAGTGCAGCAGCAGTCATGCTTAGTGCTCCTCCCCTCTCCCCCCAACTCCCACCCCCACCTCCACCCCCACCCCCTCTCCCTCTCTCTTTCCTGCATCCTCTCTCTGCCGCATCAGCATCAACCGACCTGCATCCTTTGAGCATCCTCTTGCGGAGGACTGCAACAGGGATAATCCCCTACTCCCAAATACACACAAACACTGCAAAGCCCCCTCCCCTTGAGAAGGGATCAAGCAAGTTCTCTTCCTCCTCCCGTATACCAAACCCGGAGGAGTAAGACCCCCCAAGGGATAGGGGGCAAGATACAGCATTAGGACCTCTATCACCTCCAGGCGGAATAATCCTCAGTCTTCTAGACAGCTGTCACCATGAAAGATCGAACTCAAGAGCTGAGAAGTGTAAGCTGCATTTTTTTTTCATTCATTCATTTTTTGTCATTCATTCATTGTGTTGCTGCTGTTTGCATAATTTTGCAACATGGGAAATTTTGCTTCCTGAGGGAGGAAAAATCAGAAAGAGGAAGGGTCGCCTAATTCAAACCTGTGTTTCCACTGCAGTTTGCATCATATTTATTACCAAATTAACTTAAAACCTCTCTCACAAAACTGACGGAGGAGGGGCTTGAAAGCGAGCTACATTTATATTTTGTTGAGGGGATATTAAATCTGATTTATTATTTTTAAACGGAGAAAGATATGCATGTGGGGGGGGGGGGGGGGGTTACTGATCTGACTTTTAATGGATGATGGTAGGTGTGTGTGTGTGTGTGTGTGTTCTTAATCAAGGGGCTGATTGGCCCTCGGTATACATGGATGGGAGGTGAGGAGGAGGAAGATCGGATGGAGGGAGGGAAGGATCTAATCTTTCTTCCTTCTTTTCTGTATCCCTTCTGCTTTCTCGATCTCCCCCGAAGACACCTTTTCACGCACGCTATACTCTTTAGTTCTTCGTGATTTCTTAATTATTCTTGCCTCTTTCAATTAAAAACAAAAAAAGGGGGGAAGGCTGCCTTGAAGGGGAGAAAATCTATAGATAAGAGAAAAGCGAAAACAGGGAAAGAGGCGCAGGAGCGGATTCCTAAAGGCTCGATCTTTGTCAAATTATTTTGTGAAAACAAAGAATTCCTAAACTAGAGTAAAACTGATACAAATGCCTTGATGAGAAATTGGTATTTGGATTTGGAGAGAGGACAAAAAAAAAATCCTTTAATAGCTACACATGCACAGGCGCATACATATATTCAGATAGATATATAGATGCGTGTAGGTATCAATGTGTGTGCTAATAACAATTCAGTTCAATTAGCAGCACTCACTGGAGGTGGGAGAGGGAGAGATTGGTTAGGAGGTGAATCGTGAAGAAATCTGCGGATATTCAGGGCTGTCTCTGTCATTCCCCCTCCTCCTCTTTCCTCCCCTCCCCTTTCGTCCCATTGTGTGTGTGTGTGTGTGTGTTGCACCTTTGGTGCAGAGGCTCAGTAGCTGCATTCTCGTACCCTGTGTGAAGGAATATTTGTGTTCTAAACTCTAGGAGCAGCATTTCATCATTTACTGTTCAGGATCAGAATTATAAACGTGCAACCATTATTATATGCAAGTAAAACACATCATAGAAATGTGTTTTCTCTCTCTATATATATATACATCTATACACATATACATTATTCATTCATTCTGTCTTAGATGCATGAGCGCTCCTGGAAGGGAAAGAAAGATGCAAAGAGAAAATGGCATACAATCATTTTTGTAAGCAGTGGAGGAAAGGACTGGGAACTGCTGGAGTCGCTCTCTGCGCTCTTGTCTTTTTTTTTTTTAACTGAATGCAGATGCAGATATGACACCAGCAGGGGCTGGGGAGCGGGATCAGTCCGCTGTTGATCTGTCTGTGAAAATAAAGGGGGAGCTATTTAGAAGGAGGGTAATATGACTGGTATTTGGGATTTTGAAGGGGAGGGACAAAATGTTACTGACGTGTTTGTTCAATTCCGGCCCTTTTTTTTTAATTAACAAGAGCAGACAACTTGAAGAAGAATCAATCTTTTGAAGCAGGAAAACCATAGATACCTAATAAGTATTCAAGCTAGATATTGATTTTACGAAAACAACTCTGGTAACGGGTGCCCCAGGGTTGTTTCTTGTTATTAATTTTTTTAATATAATCATGATTGTCCCAGTAATTTAAATTTATTTTTTATTTATTTAATTTTCTATACTGTTCTCCCAAGGGAGCTCAGAACGGTTTCCATTAATTTATTCAGGTACTCAAGCATTTTTTCCTGTGGCAGGCTCACAATCTACCTGGGGCAATGGGGGGATTAAGTGACTTGTCCAGTATCACAAGGAGCAGCGTGGGTTTGAACTCACAACCCCAGGGTGCTGAGGCTGTAGCTTTAACCACTGCGCCACACACTCCCCAATGGACCGTAATATTTTGGGGAGGCAGGGACAAAGGTAAGGAACCCCTGAATGGTTTTCCGCAGTTGGGAAAAGGTCTGGGGGGAAAAGAGGCCATAGATGAGATGAGGCATTAGTGTGTAATAAACTCTTTTGTGGGCTACCTGCATCTCAAAAGCAGCTCACTGCATTGCAGGAAGGAAGGAGCAGGAATATGTTTAATTCTGATGTATCTTAAGTTCTTTAATGCAGTCATGATTTCCAAATGGTGCAATATATTAGTATGATGGAGCAAGTCTGCAGAAAATCTCCTAAAATGTTTTTTATTGGACCAACACTAAATACTCAAATTGGAAAAGGTGTGTTTTTGCACCACATAGGGACCACATCTACAAGGGGGTGCTGAAAAGAAAACATGTCAATTTGTCTCTGTTATTTTGGGTTGGAAGTTAGAAGCTGTCTCCACAACAGGATGAAATGCCCTAATCTACCCTCAGGTTTCTTCAACAAGATGCTGAGGCCTGACAGGGCCAGATATAAAAGTTAAAAAGGAAAGAAAAAAAGGCATAAATAGTCAAGAGAATTTCAAATAAAGGGGTCCTTTTACTAAGCTGAGTTAGGCGTGCCTAATGCAGCAAAAAATATCACAGAACATGCTATAGCATCACATGTTCGGTTTTAAATGTGTGCATGCGAACCCTGTGCTAAATAATTTTCAGGTTTTTTTTTTTTGAAGGGGCATGCCAGGAAATGGAGAGTTAGTGCATCTACATTATCGCACATTGAGGCACAAATTCTATAAATGGCACCACTAGTTAGGCACCTGAATGGCACCATTTTTAATTGGTTTAATTGTCTTTAAACGACACAATAATTGATCATGTTGTTTAAAAGCAATTAAAATCTCATAAAAAAAGATGGCATCAACGGTGCCAGAATCGTGACTACAAAGGTGCCTACCAGTGCCTAAAGATAAAATAGGCGTGGTTAACGCCAGAAATACCCTTAGGCATCAATGGCGCCAAAAATGTAGGCCTTGAAAACCCTGGTCTACATTTCTGGTGCCTCTCTGTGACATAGCTGCAGTTCTATAAACGGCACCGTTGCATGATTGATATGTGATCAGCGCCACTTTCATGGGAAGCTGCTGATTGTGGCATCATTTATAGAACCCAGGCTTAACTGGTTAGCACACAGAAGCCCTTACTGCCTACAAAATAGGTGTCAGCATGTGTTCCTATGGTAATGTTTAAAAATGGGTACATGCTAATAATAACAGTCTAAAAGGAACTAAATCTCCACAGAGTAACCAGAACAATAAGAAAAGTGGAGTTACAACAATGCTCCAACCGGAGAAGTGAAAGAAACTTAAGAGGGGGTGCTTAAAAGTTCTCAGCACAACCAAAAAGAGAATGACATGGATATGGCTCAACCAATTATTTGAAATAATGTCAAAACATAGAATTTTGTTTCTGCAAATTGACACTTAACAAAATAAAAGAACACTCTTTAAGTTACAGTGGCAAAATAAGGCTCAGAATTTAGGAAGTTGGTTGGTTGGGCTGAGAACTTTTCAGCACCTCCTCCTATTTTTTGGAAGGAGTCTTTATGCAAATTGTTTTTGACTCAGGAGTCTTTATTTATGCAAATTGATTTGATCTGACATGGTCTGTGTTTTGGCTCCTCCAAGCCTGCATCAGGGATCAAACAGTCAAGAACTGCAATAAAATAAATATATATAATTAAAAACAGCAAATATACAGTATAATGACAATGATAATATGAAGACATCACATATCATATAATATTCAAATTTAAAATATAGAAGTAATACAAATAATAAAAGTATATAAAAATACATTCCATAGTAATTATATAGACAAATAAATTAAATTTAAAATATAAAATATGCTAACAATGTCATAAACCATGATGGAGCAATGAAATAAAAGATTAAGGGTTTCTTTTACGAAGCCGCATTAGTGGTTTAACGCGCGTAATAGCTTGCGCTAATTTGCCGGCCGTGCTAGCCACTACCGCCTCCTCTTGAGCAGGCGGAGTTTTTCGGCTAGTGCGTGGGTTAGCGGCTTCGTAAAAGGAGCCCTAAATCGAGAAGGAATAAGTAAATTAAAAATAATAGTAATAAAATAAAAGTTAACAGAGTGTGCAATAGTGCAATGAAAGTTTATAGTTAAAAAATCTAGAAATGTAATAAACTCTTGTAAATTTAAAAGTTAGAAATCGAGGGGAGGTGTAATAAGTGAATAGAAAATTCCTATCATATGGAGTCTGTGATGCATAACAATAAATGTGGTAAAAAAACAAATTCTGTGGAAAGGTATTCCATCCTGACTATGAAAAAAAAGGGAAAACAGGAAAAAGACTGAATATAAGGGGTGCTCTTGAGATTCAAATTGCAGCCCTGTTTTTTTAAGAAGTATATTTAAACATAAAATTGGAAATGTTAGTGCTCCTTTTACTAAACAGTGGTAGAGGTTTCTGCCGCAGGCCGACGAGTTAAATTCTCCAGTCGGAGCATTTAACTTGCTGGCCTGTGGTAGAAACCTGTACTGCCATTTAGTAAAACCCAATGCTAAGGAGGAAATTAACTGCTTTATAGAATTGGTGCTATTGGAGAAAAATATGAATAAGCAAACAAATATATTATGGTACTTGATAGTTCTGACACAAGTACCATAATTTTTATCTGATAGGGCCAGTTCTATAAAGCACCAGAGTTTATTTGCTCATCATTATTTCTCACTGATGGTTACATTTCCAATTTTATGTTTAAATATACTTCTTAAAAATCAAAACTACTTCATTCAGGGTTGCAGCTTGAATTTCTTGAATATCCCTTATACTGTATTCACTCTTTTTCCTGTTTTCCTTTTTTTTTCATAGTCAGGAGTACCTTTCCACAGAATTTTTTTTGTTGCCACATTTATTCGTATATATCACAGACCCCATATGATAGGAATTTTCTATTCACTTATTACATAACCCCTCATTTTCTAACTTTTAAATTTACAAGAGTTTGTTACATTTCTAGATTTTTAACTATAAACTTTCATTACACTATTGCACACCCCTTTAAATTTTATTTTATTACTATTATTTTTAATTTATTTATTCTGTCTTCTCAATTTAATCCTTTATTCCATTGTTCCACCATAGTTTGTGACATTGTGACATTTTGGCCTCCTTTTAGAAAGCCACGGTACAGGTTTCTACCACGGGCTGGCGAGATAAATTCTCCAACGCTCATAGAAATTTTATAGCATCCAAACATTTACCTCACCGCTCAGTAGAAACCTCTACTGCAGTTTTGTAAAAGCCAGAATTTATTTTTTCTTTAAATTTGAATGTTATATGAAATATGTTGTCTTCATGTTATTTTTATTATATATTTGCTGTTATTAATTATATTTATTTTATTGTAGTTCTTTTCTTTATTATTATTTATCAAGTTTCAAACTATTTATCAAGAATACAAATTTTATTGTAGTTCTTGACTTTTTGACCCCTGATGCAATTTGCATAAATAAAGACATTTGAGTCAAATCAATTTGTATAAATAAAAACTCCTTCCAAGGAATAGTTAAGACTGTTTCCTTCCCCAGTTGGAGCAATGTTGTTCACATGCTAACAATTACATGATTTGAGTATGTGTTTCTGCCTATTTTATTATTGGCGTTCTTTTCTTGATTTTATTCGAACAAGTTTTCATTGTAAACTGCCTTGAATTGCGTTGCAGTGAAGGCGGTATATCAAGTTTAATAAACGATAAACAATTAGAGGGGCATAATCGAAAGGAATGTCTAAGTCCGTTTTCATCCAAGTCGTAAGTCGTCCAAAGTAAAAAATAGCTTAGGACACATTTTCGAAAAATACGTCCAAATTTTTTTTCGTTTTGAAAATCGTCTAACTATAAGTCCTGCTGATCTGATCGTCCAAGCCGCTAAATCATTCATATTTATACCACATTTTCGTTCAACTTTTTGTCCAAGTCAAAAACGCCTAGAACAAGCCCTGTTGGATGTGGGAGGGGTCTGCAAAATGATGACTGAACACTCAGACATGGCACCTAAATAGTGGGGTACATTACAGGGTACTGCTGTGAACTTCACAAAAAGGGTGCCATGTCTTCATCTCACTACAGCTCCCTTATAGGGCATGGTGAGCCCCCCAAACCACCTCCAGAATCCCCTAGACCCACTTATCTACCACCCCAATAGCCCTTATGGCTGCAGGAGTCACTTATATGCTAGTAAAAAAGGGTTTTGGCTATGTATAGGGGAGTGCACATGTTCCAATATCAATAAAGTGATTACAGGGGCTTATGGGCATGAGTTCACCTCTCTATGGGTCCCTAACCCACCCCTAAGATGGTTTAAGATGCCTCTGTGCAGCATGACTAGGCTTTCCTATGCCACGCTGCCAGGTTCTGGAGGCAAAATTTTCAAGTTGTGATTAATATTTTTATGAGGTGGGGTCGGTGATCACTGGGGTAGTGTGTGGGGGTCTGTATTGTGTGTTTGCAGTGCTTATTTGGTCACTTTAGGTGGGTTTTTGTGACTTAGACCATGTTTTAAATGGTCTAAGTCACAACGTCCAAGTTCCGTCGATCCTGTGCTGTATAACTTTCGGTTATACATGCAGTACGACTAAGTCTAAGCCTACCCACGTCCCGCCCAACTCCTGCCCTCGACACTCCTGAAATGCTCCATTTAGCTATGGTCGTTCAGCAGCACTATGAAGGCCTAGGTCGTTTAGAAATACGTTCAAAACCCGGTTTGATTATTGGCACTTGGAAGTCTTTCGTTTATGATCGTCTAAGTGCTGACTAGGCCGGTTTTTGGACGTTTTTCTCTTTTGATTATGAGCCCCTTAGCACATGGCCATTAATACAAAAAATTAGAAAATTGGGTTTTTACAGTTGTTGTAAGAATGGTTTTAGCATGCAAGAAAGACCTGTTTAAGGACGTGATAAGGCCTATTTTTACTGTAGCTTAATAAAAGGACCCCATAGTTTCTTATAATTGAAAACCAGCAAGGCTAGGGCTTCTTTTGTTGTTTGTTCAGTTAGAAGGTAAAAATCTGATTATGAATTTTCCTCCTTTTTTCTCTGAGCAATTTCTTCTTACTCGTTTGAACTTCCATTCTCCTCAGGACCAGGCCTACCATCCTGGTATGGTGAGCCTTTATTTTAAACCATCTAGGGAATTTTTTTCCCTCATATTTGATATCTTCCTCTTCAACCTTCCTTATCCAGTCATTACAATTAAGGTTCTTGAACAGGATCCATGCATCAGAAATCCTTCAGTAACCTTGAGTCCAATATTCAGGAGCAGGGGTGCCCAAAAGGTCAATCACGATTGACCAGTAGATTGCAAAGGCAACGCAAGTCGATTGTGGAGCCCATCCCGGGCTTCGTGATAGATGCGTTGCCTTCGGATTCTACCTGCTTCTCCATGGACAACATTTGCTTTCCCAACGCGGTAAACAGAAGCGCCGGGCCGACCAGCTTCTCCCCGTCCCTCCCCCCCCGACATTAATTCTGACATCAGAGAGGAAGTTTTGGCCCAGCCAATCGCTGCCTGGCTGGCCTGGAACTTCCTCTCCGATGTCAGAATTGATGTCAGGTGGAAGGCTGGTCGGCCCGGCACTTCTGTTTACTGCATCAGAAAGCAGGGAGAGCTCACAACTCGGCGGCGGGTGGCTTGGGGGCCTGTACCCCGATGGCAGTGGCTTGGGGGAGGGCATGGAGAAAGAAAGGGGGCAGGCAGGGAGACAGAAAGAAGGGAAACAGAAAGAAAGAAAGGGGGGACAGGGAGACAGAAAGAAAGAAAGGAAACAGAAAGAAAAACAAAGAAAGGGGAGACAGAAAGAAAGAAAGGGGGCATGGAGAGAGAAAGACAGACAGAAAGAAAGGGGCAAGGAGACAGAAAAAAAGACAGACAGAAAGAAAGAAGGGGCAGGGAGAAAGAAAGAAAGGGAATGGGGCAGGGAGAGAGGAAGAAAAAGCTGGAGGAGGGAATGAGGTCTGGAGGAGAGGAAGCATATAGGAGGCTAAAAGAAGGGAAGAAATATTGGATGTACAGTCAGAAGAAGAAAGTGCAACCAGAGCCTCATGAAATCACTAGACAACAAAGGTAGGAAAAATGATTTTATTTTCAATTTAGTGATCAAAATGTGTCCATTTTGAGAATTTATATCTGCTGTCTATATTTTCCACTATGGCCCCCTTTTTCTAAACCGCAATAGTGGTTTTTAGTGCAGGGAGCCTATGAGTGTCGAGAGCAGCGCAAGGCATTCAGCACAGCTCCCTGCACTAAAAAACACTATCATGGTTTAGTAAAAAGGGAGGGGGTATATTTGTCTATTTTTGTATAGTTGTTACTGAGGTGACATTGCATAAAGTCATCTGCCTTGAAAAACCCCCGGAATATAAATGATAATGAACATTTTCTCTGCATACAGTGTGCTTTGTGTTTTTTTAAATTTTATTGTTGGTAGACCATTTTGACTTGGTCATTTTAAAAGTACCTCGCAAGCCCAAAAAAGTATGGGCACCCCTGTTCAGGAGGATATAACCAAGCAGAATAGGCTCTTTCCAACTTAAATTACACAGTGCCTCAGGAAGGGCTAGTCAGTGACAATTAATTGGGTAGTGCCACTGAATATTCCCTCTGACTACCACAGCACTGTCCTGGCAGAGCCTGGGTGGTCTGAGGCAGAACTAAGGTAGAGCTGGGAGTTATTACAAACAGTGGCAATATTCAGTGCTGGTGCCCACATAGCTAACCTGGCATGTACGACTTTTTAAATAGCACTACTAAGGCCCTCTTCTATCAAACTGCGATAGCAGTTTTTAGCAAGGGGAGCTGCGCTGAATGGCCCGTGCTGCTTCTGATGCTCATAGGAACTTAATGAGCATCGGGAGCAGCGCAGGCCATTCAGCGTGGCTCCCTACACTAAAAAACTGCTATCACAGTTTGATAGAAGAGGGTATACGTTTCCTGGTTAGCTATGCAGATATAATACTGAATATTGGCTATAACCCCCTATGTCCTAGGTATCACTGCTGACCTGAATATTCAATGCTGGTGGCCAGTAAGAGAAATAGGAAGACAGCAAAAATATCTGGAAAAGATAAGAGAGGCTAGTCGAGTAGTCAGGAAATCAAAGATACAAATGGAAAAAAAATAGTTGATACGGTAAAACAGGGAGACAAAACATTTTTTAGATATATCAGTGATAGGAAGAAATGCAAAAGTGGCACTCAAATGAAGAGAAGAAATATGTAGAAGCTGATAAAGAAAAGGCTGAATTGTTTACCAAATATTTCTGTTCTGTGTTCACGGCTGAAGCGCTGTAAGCAGGACCGCAGAAGACAAACACAAATAGAGATGGAGGAGTGGTTGACCCTGATCACTTTTCAGAGGATTGTGTTCGTGAGGAGCTAGCTAAATTAAAGGTAGACAAAGCAATGGGGCCGGATGGTGTACATCTGAGGTTGCTGAAGGAACTTAGGGAAGTTCTGGTGGCTCCACTGCCTGACCTTTTCAATAGTGCTGCCCGATTCGCGATTCAAATCAATTCTCCGATTCAGTGTGGGTGAATCGATTCGAATCGGTTTGTTATTGAAGAAAATCGGACTTACCGATTCATTTGCTCCCTTTCTTGAGACCCGTTCAGGCTTTCTCTCTGCCACCGGTCCATGCTTCTGATGTAACTTCCGGTTTTGCAAAACCAGATTTAGAAAAGGAAAACAAGGAAAAAAACCATTCTGAACCAAATTGTATACTAATATATACCCGACACCTTTAAATTCCGACTCAGCACCCCCTAATCAATCATCATTTTTAAATACCCCCAGCACCATTAAATTCAATTCCAGTCCTCCAGCACCGTTAAATTCTGTCCCAGCCCCACCCCACCCCCGGCGGTACCTTTAAATGTTGGAGGTCGGTGAACGGCTGCCTGCTGCTTGTCGAGGCCTGCAGCGCACAAGCGTGCTAATGCCTGGGCCCAGATACTTCCCTAATTGGGCTGGAACTGGTGCTTCGCAGGGCTGATGCCTGCTGATTACCGGCACATCGGGACCAGTGGCACACAAGTGTGCTGCTGCATGAGCGGGCGCCACTTCTGAATGACTGCTCAGTTCTACTGTGGGTCAATTCTGTTTTTTCACTTCTGGCTCACCACATAATTGTTTCCCATGTATTCACCTTTATAGGACCCCTGAAGAAGACTTTTTGTCAAAACGCGGACTGTGTTGGGTCCTGTATCCCTAGCAGACTAGGTCCTTTAAGGCTTTTATGTGGATGAAATTATTTTATGTGGATGATTTCAGTGTACCTTTGGAACTTTGACACTTTCAAATAAAGTCCATTTAGGAACATCATCACTCCACAGAGTTTTTTTGGTTTTCTCTGGATTTTCTTCTTTGTGGATATTTTGGGCTCAATTCCTTTTGTTTTTTGGTAATCAGCAGGCAGCAGCCCTGCGAAGCACCAGCGACCGGCCCAATTAGGGAGGTGTCCGGGCCCAGGCATTAGGGTGCTTGTGCGCTGAGGGCCCCAACAAGCAGCAGGCAGCCGTCCACCGACCTCCAACATTTAAAGATATTGCCGGGTTTTGGGTTTTGGGTTTTTTGTTTTTTTTTTGTATATTTGCTTCATAAGACACACCCTTATTTCTGCCCACTTTTTTTGGGGAAAAAGTGCATCTTATGGAGCGAAAAATACGGTAAAAAGGATGGAGTCAATCCAGAGGAAGGCTACTAAAATGGTGCATGTCTTCATCATAAGGCAAATGGAGACAGACTTAAAGATCTCAAAATGTGTACTTTGGAGGAAAGGCAAAAAGGGGGAGATATGATAGACGTTTAAATACTTACATGGTGTAAATGCGCATGAGTCGAATTTCTTTCATTTGAAAGGAAGCTCTGGAATGAGAGGGCATAGCACGAAGTTAAGAGGTGATAGGCTGAGGAGTAATCTAAGGAAATATTTTTTTACTGAAAGGGTGGTAGATGCATGGAACAGTCTCCTGGAAGAGGTGGTGGAGACAGAGACTGTGTCTGAATTCAAGAAAACCTGGGATAGGCATGTGAGAGAGAGGAAGAGATAATGGTTACTGCGGATCGGGAGACTGAATGGGCCATTTGGCCTTTATCTGCCGCCATGTTTCTATGTTTCTAAGCATTGAAAACAATTAGAAGAATACTTTCTACAAAATCTATTGCCACTGGGGAGGCTCAAATTCAAAATTCAATACACAAATCAATGAATTTATGTGCAATTGTGTGAAGGTCCTCAGTACTCACTACTCTCAAATCAGGAAAACTTGTAATAGGAGTTGTGAGCAATAGTCGCCCAACAGGAGTTGTGAGCAATAGTCGTGAAACATCCTCGGACCTATATACACAATTGTAAAGTGACCAAACAAACACGTGTCAAAAATAAAGTAATTTATAATGTGTGTTTTTTTAATATATATTATTTATTCCATGAGACACAACCAGTGTGCAATAATGCATAGTAGCAAATAACATGATTCAAAGTTCAGTACGGGAGAATTACTCCCTGTATAGACTCACCTGACATCCACTGTGCTGAGTAAAGACTTGACAAAATCTTCAAATATTACTTCAAAATTTACAAAAGTTAGTACTTATCTCATGGTCGAAAAATGAAATGCTCATCATTCGTGCGATGTTGAATGCTCTACTGAGCTCTATTTTAGAGTATGCACTGGATGGTGGCAGGAAGAATGCTGGGGAGAGTATAATGATGCTGAATCTCAAAACAGAAATGCCACTTCATTGAAGCGTTCATTATACTCTCCCCAGCTTTCTTCCTGCCACCATCCAGTGCCTGCTCCTGAAGAAAGGGACCATATATTTAAAAAAAAAAACACATTATAAATTATTTTATTTTTGACATGTAAAGGGGCATAATTGAAAGAAATGTCTAAGTCCGTTTTCGTCCAAGTCACAAGTCATCCAAAGTAAAAAATAGCTTAGGACACATTCTCGAAAAATACGTCCAAATTTTTTTTCGTTTTGAAAATTGGCACTATACGTCCTACTGATCTGATCATCCAAGCCGCTAAATCGTCCATCTTTATACCACATTTTCATCCAACTTTTCGTCCAAGTCAAAAACGCCTAGAACAAGCCCTGTTGGACATGGGAGGGGTCTGCAAAGTGATGGACTGAACACCCAGACATGGCACCTAAATAGTGGGTACCGTACAGTGCACTGCTGTGAACCTCACAAAAAGGGTACCATGTCTTCATCTCACTACAGCTCCCTTATAGGGCATGGTGAGCCCCCCAAACCACCTCCAGAATCCCCTAGACCTACTTATCTACCACCCCAATAGCCCTTATGGCTGCAGGAGTCATTTATATGCTAGTGAAAAAGGGTTTTGACTGTGTATAGGGAAGTGCACATGTTTCAATATCAATGCAGTGATTACAGGGGCTTATGGGCATGGATTCACCTCTCTATGGATCCCTAACCCATCCCCAAGACGGTTTAAGATGCCTCTGTGCAGCACGACTAGGCTTTCCTATGCCAGGCTGCCAGGTGATGATGTTCTGGAGGCACAATTTTCAAGTTGTGATTAATATTTTTATGGGGGGGAGGGGGGTCGGTGATCACTGGGGTAATGTGTGGGGGTCTGTATTATGTGTTTGCAGTGCTTATTTGGTCACTATAGGTGGGTTTTTATGACGTAGACCATGTTTTAAGTGGTCTAAGTCACAATGTCCAAGTTTCGTCAATCCTGTGCTGTATAACTTTTGGATATACATGCAGTACGACTAAGTCTAAGCTGGCCCACATCCCTCCCAACTCCTGCTCTCGACATTCCTCCTGAAACGCCCCATTTAACGATGGTCGTTCAGCGGCACTATGAAGGCATAGGTCGTTTAGAAATACGATCAAAACCTGTTTTGACGTATTTTGACAGTGTTCACCCAAGTGCCAACTTAGGCCAGTTTTTGGACATTTTTCTCTTTTGATTATGAGCCCCATATTTTTTTGGTCACTTTACACTTGTGTATATAGGTCCGAGGATATTTCATGCTTGATTACCCCATTGGGTGACTATTGCTCACAATTCCTATTACAGGTTTTCCTGATTTGAGAGTACTGAATACTGAGGACCTTCATACAAATACACATAAATTCATTGATTTGTGTTTTGAATTTTGAATTTGAGCCTCCCCAGTGGCAATAGATTTTGTAGAAAGTACTGTATTCTTCTAATTGTTAGCAATTTTTGATATTCTTTCTTTTGGGTTCTACATTGCCTCTAAGCATTGAAAAGCAGGTCTAACTTAGCTGGTGGCAGTGAGCATTTCAAAAATGGACTACCATGGGTAATGGGTCATCAGGGCAAGAGTGATCCCCAGTCACTCTTGCCCCCACCAGTTCTGCAGCCAAAATGGCTTCCAACTCTGCAGTGGGAAGTCCCAGTGACCATTATGAGATTGGAAACAGCATGGGCAGAAGTGACTGGAAATTACTCCTGCTTATGCTGCTTCCAATCCCAAGACAGCCGCCCACTGGGACCTCTTACGACAGTCTCACAAGGCTGCCACAGGATGTCCTAGCATCCATTGTGGCTGTGGAACTCTCGAGGGCACGAGTGACTAACACAGTAATATAGTAAATGATAGCAGATAAAGATCTGAACGGTCCATCCAGTCTGCCCAATATTCACACTCATTATCTGGGCAACAGATCATAGAAGTCCACCTAGTACTCTCTTTAGGTTCCCACTGCTGTAGTTGCCATTGAAGACCACTCTAGCCTATCCTAACCATCCTGTCCCTGGTGCTTCTATCAAAGCCCTCCCCAGCTCATCCTAAACCAAATCACCATATCTGGAGCACAGACCATGCAGGATTGTCCAGTATTTCGCCTGTTTGTTTTATACCATTCATTTTCTAATTTCATCCCACACTTTTTTGAATTTTGTCACTGTTTTCATCTCCACCACCTCCCTTGGGAGGGCATTCCAGGCATCTACTACCCTCTCCATGAACAAAAATTTCCTAACATTACTCCTAAGTCTGCCACCCTGCAACCTCAATTCATGTCCTCTAGTTTTACCATTTTCATTTCTCTGGAAAAAAATTTGTTTCTATATTAATACCCCTCTCTTGCCCTGAAGTTCTACTAGACCACCAGGAAGTTTAAAGGTAAGCCCAGGAAAGGCCTTTGGGTTGTGGGTGGTGGAAGTGTGGGGGGCATGGGGCAGAGAGTGATCACAGGGGGAGGTGTAGGGTGGAGATTGATCATGCGGGGGGGGGGGGGGGGAGGATCAGTTTAGCTGAAAATGCACCAAATTTCAAGTCGGTTTTGATGCCAAAACTGAAATTTGGTTGGGCTCTATTGCAGTTAGGTACAGTGGCACTAAGGGGGGAATTCATCAAGCAGTGTTTGGGTTTAATATACCTTAACATGTGTTACCAACTAAGTGGGAAATTCTATGAGGTCCACCTAAAGTTAGCACCTACATTGGCCTAGTCCAAAGTGCCCACCTGAAAGTGAGCATAGTTAGGGTCGGATCATGGGCTTCTTTTTGCGTTAGGTGCCTCTTTGTGAATTAGGTGATGTTAGGCACCTAACAGGTGCATCTATTTAGGAGAAGAAAACCCTGGCATAATAAGGGTGCCCTTACAGTTAGGACGTCTAGTAATGCCTAAGCATGAATATATAAAGTGTGCCTAAAATTTAGATGCTAACTACTGCAGCACTAAGCGCAATTTTACAAAAGTTAGGCACACTTTATAGAATCAGGCCTTAAAAGGGCTTTAGAATTTAGTGCACACTAATTCCCTTAACACTGCTTGATGACTTCCCCCTTAGATGCTACCTTATAGAATAGTGCCTAGTGAATACAGGCACCCAGCTGTCAATTTCATGGCACCTTCGATGTTCATAAGTGGCATCTTCCTCTAGGCACCACTTTATAGAATTGGCTCACAGTGTTTTTAAGGTGGTTTTACAACTGTATCTACTATTTTTTTTTTTCTTCTTTAAATATTTTATTAAAATTTTAAAGAAAAACATCACAAACAAACAAAAAAATACCAACTCAACATTAGAAAAAGAAAAAAAATAAGTCATAGGGTGTTGTAACATATAATCCAAACTAAATCTAATAACATTTAGAGCCTCTTCTACTAAACCGCACTAGCGGTTTTAGTGTGGGGAGCCGAGCTGAATGACCCGCGCTGCTCCCGATGCTCATAAGAACTCTATGAGCATTGAGAGCAGCGCGGGCCATTTAGCGTGGCTCCCCACACTAAAACCGCTAGCGTGGTTTAGTAGAAGAGGGGGTTAATTTTTGAACTCAAACAATCCCATACTTTCCTAAATTTCCTCAGATTACCACATTTATCCCCTCTTTTACAAATGCATAGCAGGGGTTTTAGCACCGGCAGCGGTGGTAACTGCTCCGACGCTCACTATGAGCATCGGAGCAGTTACCGCCGCTGCCGGTGTTGAAACCCGCATTATGTATTCATAAAAGAGGGGGTTAATTGCATAAATATTTTCATATTTACTGTATAGACATAACATATTCTACCACATATTATATTCCAATTAAAAAAATCCTTCCAATTAATTAAAATAGTTTTTATTGTTATCATTATTAAGTTCCTCAATAATTGTGTTTTATAAGAACTTATTGTAGACTTTAACCCGAAACCCCTCAATATGATTAATATAATTTCTGCCATTTCGCAAGATTCTCTAGAACCAAGTGACAGAACTCTATAATGTATGTCTAGGGCTTTGGTAATACTCTAGAACTACATAAAAGAAATGTACAATATTTTTGTTTGGTTTTTTTTTGCAAAAACTCTTTATTGAAAATTTTCAAAAAGTTACAACAAACAAAATATCCACACAACCAAAACACTATAAAGTGTATAACAGAAATTATACAGCAAATATCATGATACAAAAAAACAAGTACAAAAATTCAAACAAAAATAAAATAAATCCCCCTTCTACCCCCACCCCCACCCACGGGTGGTCCTCCCCGTTGCACTACAATCTAGCAAAAAGAAACAGGGACATCTGAAAAAGAGAAAAGGAATTCATTATATAACCGGTGGAGGGCAAACCTTCTTCTACAATACGTTTCTAAATCTCCCCCAGTGTTCTCTAGTCCTGAGTTATAAAGAAGAATCATTTTTCTGTACTGTTTAAACGTAAGAATTGTAATATCACAATTTCAAAATTTCACAATTTCACAATATCACAATTTCAGATCATAAATCCATGTCATCATTAACCAATCCTATTGCCTCTTTCATCCTGCAGCAACCGAAGCCATATTATCTTCCATTAAAAATGTCATGTCCCCTAGCCTGTTTTAAAATTGACTACCTTAATATCTACATCAGTCTGATTTCCATGGAAACTGCCACCGACTAAAAAAAGCAGCTGAAAAATATTTAAAATATTTATAGCAGTTTTACCACCATCTATGCAACAATAAAATGGATAAATACAGAGTGCATATAAGCTTATGTAGAGGAACCAGAAGGCCGAAGCCACTGGGAAAAGCAAGGCAGATTAAATATACATTTCTTGTAGATGCTGAGATTAGGCCAGCAAATAAAAAGCCAAAGCTCTTCTTTTTCATTCTTTAGTGTATTAATCTTTATTCTAGAACCAGGTAATGATATCTTTCCAGTAATATACTCAACATTGAAATATTTAAATTAGAGGATTGGAAAACAAGACTTTTGTAAATACCTGGAATATAAGAAAATGCTCAATGAATATAGAGCACAGAGCAGAATTTGGCAGGGAAGCATATTATTTACAGTATTATATCAGGCAACTGTGGAAGTAGAAAACTATACGTATTTTTCTTCATAAAATTGAATCCACTGGACAGGGTGGGGGCGGGGAGGGGTTGCTTTTTCAAAGTATTGAGTGAAGGTCCTTCTCAGGTTATGTTGACATCCCCTGTCCTTCTACTATCAAAGACTGGCTTCAACATATCTCAGAATTCTGAGTTATGGTCTAAAGCTCTCACTTTTGATGAGTTTCCAGTTCCTGCAAGTTCCATGCTTTTTCTAAAAAAAACCAAAACAAAACATAATAAATAGAAATAAAACATAAAAGGAAGATAAGATGATACCTTTTTTATTGGACCATCTCAATACATTTTCCCCCAAATTTTGTATAGGTTGCCCAAAATTAGGCATCCGATTTTGGGTGTGGATTACAGATACGCACGTAAAGTAATCGGCTAAATTGGTGATATCAATCAATAAATGGCCTCACCAAGTGCTAACTAACTGGCACTAATTACTGGTTATGTATATCTGCTCTGTGCCCCATTCTATAACCTGTGGGCTTAATTTATCTCATATGCAACTCTAAAGGGGGCATGGCCAAGGGAGGGGAATGGACTGTTCCCAGGAATTTCCATGCCTGACAGTAGTTAGGTGTGAGCATTTACAGCAGCCTTTAGCAAATGTAAATGCCCATGCCTAAAATTAGATGCAAAAGTGACAAGTTCTGCACAAAATTGCCTTTACAGAAATCATACTTAGCATGTATCATCCCAGAACCTTCTTTGGATGCCATTTACTGAATTTTAGTACTTTATGATTAGCTTTCAAAGCATGGTATAGCACCAATTGTACAGCATAAGCTACCATCGGGCAGCAAATAACCTTTCTCTCTTTTCAATCTCGGTGATATATGAAGAAGCAGAGGATACAGCAAGGAGAAAGAGGCATCGTGACAGGGTATAGGAGGAGAAGCCAGCCTCCTGGGATGGCATAAGTGGGGCATCAGAGGAGTACACAAAGAGAGAGACATCAGTGAAGGGCACAGAGTACAGGACATCTTGAGCAATAGGACAGTCTGTGATTGTCCACACACTGCTTTCTGTTTGGCTGCAAGTAGTCATGTGAAAAAAGTGAGTTTCTTATAGCGCACTTACAAGTATCAAGTTCTAGCTCTTTTTAACCAATAGTATTATAGTATGTAAATTGTTTCATGATTCTGGTGGTAGCATTGAAGGCTCAAAAGTCATAAAAGAAATAGGGTTCCATGTACCCTGCTGATTCCTTCTTTGTCTCTCTCTCTCTTATACTGAATCTCACTTTCTCTACTGAGAATGGCTCTTTTCATTTCATTTCATATCCTTTATTTTATTCTTTATCATCTTTCTCTCTGTCGATCTCTCTGAAGATTCAGTGCGGTATTTCTCTAAGGCAGCAGAGGAAAGGTTACAGTGTGTTCAATGCCCAAAAAACACAGATCAACCTAACTCCCTGACCATATCTCCCTCCATCCTTGTGTTCCTTACTTCTTCCCTCTGCTCTCAGAGTCTGTGTACCCATTATCAGTGCTTTCCTTTATCTCCAGAGCATACAGCACTACAAAAGAATTAAATCCCTCAGCTATCTCTCAGGAAGGAGTGAGATGAGGGTGGTGCAGGTGATGTGCGCTGATGCTTGTCAAGGGCACCTCATATTCCTACAGGGACCAAAAAGAGAGTAGAACAGTCACCATGGATTAATCACAGGGACAGATGACTAACGTTCCAGGAAACACATAGTTTCTGAGGCCACAGAGTAACTGCAGTTTTCGACATTTTCAGCCCCTGCATTGATCATTTTCCTAGTCATTGCCAGCTTTTTTGCTGTGGAGCTGCTGCTGCCTGGCATTGCTTATTCTGTGATGGGACAACATTTTAAAGGACAATAGCACTGCTGCTGCTCCTTGTACTACAGTATATATCTGTTTTGTGCTGGGACTCTGCGAAGAGATATCTGCATTGCTGCTGCTGGTATTGTCCCGATACAATGTAAATGAAAGCGCGCTCATAATATATTTGAGACTTGGGGGAAAAGCTGAGGATAGAGCAGAGAGAGGAGGTAGATAGGGTCTGTGTGTCCGCCTCATCGACCTTGTGTAACGTCACTGTGAAGAAGCAGCATCACTACTCAGCCAGCGGAGAGGCTATTTATAATTGTTTCCGTCTCTCAGTAACCCTTTCTTCACAAGGGCAGGCTGTTTCTCTGAACATTTCGACCATTCCCAGACATGCAGTATTTCAGCTCTCCCTGTATTTTAATGTATTAGCTCTCTCAAAGTGTAGTTACCTCCATAATATTCTGAATTTTCTTTGTCAGATGTATGTAAAAGCTTCCCAAGTCTGACCTGGTTTGATTTCACTACAATATTTTATTTTGTTTGTTAAGCACTTTGTTAAAATCAGAAAAGAAAGTATATCCTAAAAAACCACCTGACATGAAATCCTAAAATGCAGATTTGGGAAGTCTATAGATAGATAGATTCAGTTTCCATGACTGATGCCCTCTACCAGTTGGTCTCATCTCTTGGACTCCATCCCTCTTCTTTTCTCTCCTTCTGCCATAAGCCTTGCAGTACTTTCTGATTCCTCTCGATTCTGTATTTCACACTTGTCTTTGTATTCTTATGTTTCTTTTCTATCATTAATTGGAGTTTTATTTTATTTTAGTTACTTTATTGTATGTGTTTATTTTATAGTGGGTACACCAGTCCCTTCTGCCAATCAGTGTGAGTGGTATAGTACATTTAAAATAAACTTTAAGGGGCTCATAATAAAAAAAAAGTCTAAAAAGTGGCTGGGTTGGGCCCCTGTGCCTATGGCCCCGCCCACAGGAGGGGCCTAAGGCTACTAGGCTGATTCCGGTTGGCCCAGGCGCCTCAGGACCCACCTGTGGGCGGGGTTTGAGGCGCCTGGGCCAGTCAGGACCTAAGGCCCACCATTCGATGGATGGCGGGCCTGCCGGACGGATGGGCTTGGGACCCGTCCATCTGGCGAATGTATTTACAGGTACGGGGAGGGGGGTTGGGGTGGGGGGGTCAAGGGGTCAGAAGGGAGTCACGGGGTTGGCAGGTGGGGGGCTAATCAGGGGTTCAAGGGGCAATCGTGGGAGGGGGGGTGCGCCGAGGGCAGGAGGGCCTGGGATCCCTCCTGCCCGGATTTTAGTTGGGGTGGGGTGTAGGGGGTCTCCTGGGCAAGAGGGCTTGGGCTTCCTCCTGCCCAGATCATAGTCGGTGGGGTAGGGGTCGCCAAACCAGGAGGGCTTGGGCTCCCTCCTGGCCTGATCATAATCGCCAGGGTTGGGGTATCGGCAGTCACCGGGCCAGGAGGGTTTGGGCTCTCTCCTGACCGGATCACTGGGGGGGAGGTCGCTGGGGCAGGCGGGCTTGGGCTCCTTCCTGCCCTGATCGTTGTCGGGGGTTGGGGGTGGATTCTGTAACCGGTGTTGTTTTTGACAGACACCGATTACATAATCCAGCTTTTAGGCGAAGGACTGGCTCCTCCTTCGCCTAAAAGCTCTTGTGTTAGGTGTTTGGGACTTAGGCTTTTTTTGATTGATTATACTGTATGTTGTTAGTGAAGATGTAGTGGTGGTCTGGGCATTTAAACAGCTGAATGTAGAGGCAGGCCATTATTTTTTTTAAAAACCCCCAAAACCTCCTTTTAGATGTATTTTTTTATAATGGACATTTTCCCTGCTTCTACTTTCAACATTTAGGGCCTTAGGCCAAAAGGAGACCTAGACCTTTTTTAAATTATGCCCCTCCACATACCTATCTATTCTCTGCTCCTCTCTCAGTTTCTAATTGTTTGGTATTAGGAAAATGCTTGTTTGTTGCCTCCTTATTCACACACTTTGTGGCCCTGATTCTAAGGTATAAATAGCACCTAGCGGTGCCTAACAGATTTCTGTGTGAAACAGAATTTTTTAATTGGCTTAAATGATATGATAATTGAAAACACAATTGAAAGCCAATTAGAAAACAATTTAAAAATGATTAAAGTTCTGTGTGGAAAATGGTGTGGTGCCTACCCGAAAAGCGGATATCGAGTAGGAGTGAAGTTTGGGTATGGAATGACTTGGGCGTCGTTAGGCATCTGTGTTAGGCACCAGTAAATTAGGCCTTGGAAAACCTGACCTAATATACCAGCACCTAACATGATGTCTATAGGTGCCAGTAGGCATGATTCTTTTTTTTTTTTTTTTTTTTTAATTCTTTATTCATTTTTACAACTTACAAGTGTAATCCGGATATAACATTTAAACTTACAAACATCACTAGAATTTCTGTTACAATCATTTTAAATTAATGAAATTTATCCCCCTCCCACCTTTACAATATCATATGTAATCACGTATATCATATAATATATTATTTTCTACTAATCCAAACAATTAATATAAAATCAGAAACCCCCCCACCCCCACCCTCTCATTTGCAATTGTATAATTAAGGGAAAAATGTTATTTACTCGTTATAATGATCTGTTAATGGTCCCCAAACATCCTTGAATTTGTTAAAATGTCATTTCTCTATGGCTAATATTTTTTCCTTCTTATATATATGACACAAAGAATTCCACCAGAAATTAAAGTTTAATCTACTCCAATTCTTCCAATTAAATGTAATTTGTTGAATGGCGACTCCAGTCATAATTAGCAAGAGCTTATTTTTTGAGGATATTTGATTCATTGCCCTCATTGACATGCCAAATAAAATAGTATCATATGACAGGGCCACTGGATTCTCCAATAAACTATTTGGCACCATATTGATTTCCAGAAATCCAAAATAAATGGACAATAGAATAATAGATGATCTAGAGTCCCAGCTTTGAGATTGCAGTGCCAACATCTATCAGATTTAGAGCTATCTGATTTATATAAACGAACAGGGGTCCAAAATGCTCTATGTAACAGAAAAACCAAGTTTGTCTCATAGATGCAGACACTGTACATCTCATTCTCCAAGACCAAATTCATGGCCACTGAGATTCTTTAAATGGTGCCTACCTTTCATTGACATGCGGCAGGTGCCGTATTCAACAGTGCCTACTGATTTAAGCACTGTTTATAGAATCAGGCCCTTTATGTTTAGACTTGGTGACTAGAATGGGCTGCTGACTGGCCTTCATCTGGCTTTTTTTTTATAATCACCTCTATATTCTACCAAATTTACCCACCTAATTTTTTTATTTTAAGGATTCTTTCTACACTGCTGCTCCATTGATTTCCAGTTAGGGAGTGGTACCAATTTTAATTGTAACGCTCTTAAATATACATCAATGGATTTACCCTATCCTAGTTGACACCTCTTATATCACATTATTCCCTTCCCCGTTGCCACTAAATAGGTATTTTTGGGGTCTTCTCTTTACAAACGTTGGTTCCCTGTTGGTGGTGTATGGTCAAGACCTTCAGAGAATACGCAGCCCAGCCATGCTTTTTTGTTTGTTTGTTTATATTTATGCTTGATGCAGTTTGATTGGTTGAGTAGATTGCTTGCCATAAAGCACAGACTGCCTTGTCCTGATGGCTCCTGTGTATAGTGGTAAGGATGTTCTCTTTTACCCCCATCCTCTCTAAATATAAGCAACACCCTACCTTCCTTGGAAAGCAAAGGGAGCCAGGCTACAAGCAAGGAAATCGGATGGAATGACATATGGCTGTGGCTTCCTTGAGACAAGGATTGGCTATAAAAGTCCCCTGGCACAGCAGCTTCTCAGCCACTGTTTTTTATTCTCATTTTCCCCCTTTTAGCCACGCAAAAAGAAGATGGGAAATTAATAATCCTAAAAGTGATCAGTCCAGGGGAGCAATGAAAATTCCCCAGGAGTCAGTGCTTCAAATCTCTTTCCTCTCCCAGATATTGATCTTTAGACCCCTTTTCCTCTGGATACTGATTTCCCTTTAGGAGGGATAAAAGAAACTTAACCTGCCTTTAAAGGAAAAAAGATAAATAAATTTGTAGCTTTTGTGTGGCTGCAGGAAAGTAAACCAACAACAACAAAATCCCTAATACCATACAATGTCTTATACCCCACAATTTCTACTGGGATTCTATGCGGCTTATAATAAGATGTCAGAAGTTACATTCCAATCTATGGTTAAGAATTGAAGAAGGTTATAAGATTGTTTTGCATGTCAGTGAAGAGATACGTTTTTAGTGCTTCCCTAAACTGGTAGTATGAGGGGATCTGACACACGTGTTGTGGCAGGCTGTTCCAGACCTTGGCTTCTTGGAATTCAAAGGTGGACTCAAATAGTTTCTTCTGGCAAATTTGTAGAGAAGATGGAAAGGTCAGTTTATGTCGCTGTGTTCTTGAATTGTTGAAGAAGTATGTTACCTTAATATAAAATATTAGTCCCTGAGAGATTTCTCCATATATACTGTAGCTTTGTAAACCATACAAGCAGTCTTAAACAGTGTCCTTTTTTCCATTGGCAACCAGTGGCGTTCTCACAACAGTGGGCTGGCTTGTTCAAAGTGGCTTAATCGAAAGATTGGCCTGGCTGCAGTATTCTGGAGCAGTTGTGATTGTTTGAATTCCTTCTCTATGATACCAGAATATAGAGAGTTGCAATAGTTTGTGATAAAGTGTTTAGCTTTCTCGCCGTGCTCCTTTCTGTCAGTGTCCATGAAAAATGCAAAGTTCTGGCTTTTGTAGGGAAATTGAAAAGAAAAAGAAGCTGCATCTAGGACGGTGAAGGGGGCAGTACTCCTACCCCCTGTTTTCTAGCTGAATCTGCTTCCATAGTACTTTGGTTTTCCTTTCCAGCATCTGCTATTCGAACCGTTTTTGATAACAGAAGTTTTTGTGGTGTTGAAGTATATACATGATAAACATATGTATATTCACATTTGTTAACAGGAATTAAGTTTAAAGACTGAATCCTTTCTAGGCAATTATTTGCCTGCATGAACGTGATAAACTTCTCAGAGAAGCAGTCTAGGTCTCAAGGTTAAACATGAACTTACTTTATGCATGTCATTGAGCTGCCCATGTGCATATTTCTTTTTTATGTACTTATCAGTAGATATGATTTAAGGGTTCCTTATCGAAATGCTCTCCTGTAAAAAGATAGATCTATAAAAAGAAACAAAGAGTTTAATTGGGGGTGGGGAGGGGAGCGGAATGGATGCACAGCCAAGATCGAGATGCTTCTAGGTGCTTATTCTTCCATTTAATTTTGGATGCTGATCCCTGTCTAAAATAGTTGAAAATAGGAGAGGCAGGTAGCTTCCATCTTTTCACCCTTTAGCACATTGCCATTCTTTTCATGAGCTTCATGGAAGTTTGGTAAATCATTTTTTTCTTTTTTTTCAATCAGACACATTATCAATTAAGAATTCTATCACTGATTTGAGGAGCACTTGAAGTTGAAAAGTAGCAGTAATATCCAGATAGGCAAAAGATTGACACAATTGAAAACACTCTGACTTATTGACAATCAAACAAGACAAAGACGGTCATGTCTTTGTATAAATTCTCACAGACGCTTATAAAATGGTAGTCCCCAACCTGTGCTTTCAGGGATAATGGGGAAGGGGGTTGCAGGATTCCCGCATCCCCTTCTCTTTGGCCCCCCTGTCCCAGGTGGTGACGCTCAGTACCCCATGACAACACAAAGTTATTATTCCCCTTCCCAAAGGACTGGAAAATGGAAGCTAGAAGTTACTCGGGAGGGAGGGGATGGTGAGCTCACTCTGCAAAATGACTCACTGGGTCCCAACCAGAAAGGAGGAAAAATACAGTTTGTGTAAGAGCCACCAAACTTTTACTTATGTTTTTCTTTGGAGGATGTGTTGGGTGTGTTTGCCTCATGTTTGCACTGCAGTGTAGGTGCTTGCCTGTTAGCTCACACTTTTCCCCATCTTGCCTGGGCTGCCGGGCCCCGAGACACTCAGAGCATGGAAGTTCTGTCACCTACTATGTCTGCATCTTGCCCTGGGGACTTGACTGTGGGGCTCATTTCCAAAGCACTTAGACACACAAAGAACCATAAAAATCTATGGTATTTTGTGTGATTAAGGCTCAAATTATATAACCAGCACCTAAAGTTAGGCACCTATTTCAGAAGCACCCAACTAGATAGGCAACAAGCTCAATTAAGCTTTTAAATCAGCACTAATTGAAACATAGGCGCCTATCAAGAAAAGCACAATTCTGTAACAAGGCACCTCTAAAAATTTAGGCAGCCTTCAAAAAAATAGGCGCTATGCATGTTAGGTGTGGGCGTGGCTATATGTTAAGTGCCTTGTTACAGAATCATGCTCTTAAGCGTGCTTAAGGGCTTGCATGGGCGCCTAACTTTTAGTTGTGCCTAGAGCTGGCCTATTTACTGGGCGCCTCCAAAATAGGTGCCGTTCAGTGTGATTCACTAAACAGCACCCAATTGTGTTTGAATCGCGCTGAACAGTGCCTATATCAGCGCCTATCTTTTGGGCGCTTCTTATAAAATTTGCCCTTAAGTGCTTTGAAAATGAGCCCCTTTATGCTTTTTTTTTTTTTTTGGAAATATAAAATACATGGATTTTGTTGCCTTACGCTGACTTTTTCTTAGCTTTCTCTTTTCCTAAGGATGTGAACAGCCCCTTGAAACAGCAAGGAAGAGGCACACCTTATTCCAGTGGTTGCTTAGTATAAGAAGCTTGCACTTTATACTATACAGTGACTTCTTAATCAACCTCATTAGGAAATTCTTAGTTCTGATTTCATATTTGTAATTTGGGGTGCTGGGGAGAAATTGAAACCTTGATTTTTATTTTTATTTTTTTACTGTGGAGGAGGGCGTGTCTTGATTTTGATTTGCCTTAGAGAATTGGTCCTACTTTAGCAATGTTTTGTGATGTGCTTGAAAATAATATTTGTAGAAACCTATTCTTTAAATGGAGATAAACTTGTGGATTTCTTCTTATTTTTTTATTTTGTGCTACCAGTTTTGCTGCATCTCTCTTTTGCCATTTTTATTTTTCACTCCTCATATATTGGCCCTCCTGCTTTGAAAATCATTTTCTGTAATTGTCTATATTTATGCATTTGATTTGATGCAAATCTGCTTTTTACTGATATGATGGAAATCTGTTTTTCTGTTATCTATGCTATGTGTGCTTTCAATAGCTCAGTTCTTCCAGCATACCTCCCTGTTTGGTCCTTTTTTTTTACCCGTGTTCTTGAAGGAGGCCAGAAAAAAAGGTGCAAGTCCTATATGCTCACAGCAAAAAGAAGACGCAGGTGTTAAATCCTCACAGAAGCTACCGCAAAAGAATGAGCTAACCCTTCTAGGAGTGGCTTAGTGGTAGAGCTGCTATCTCAGCTCTCTGAGGTTGTGGGATCAAATCCCAGCATGGCTCCTTATGACTCTGGTGACTCTGGGCAAGTCACATAATTCTCCATTGCTCCAGGTACAAAATAAGTACCTGCATATATATAAACTGCTTTGAATGTCTAACCACAAAAAGGCAGTATACAAGTCCTATTCCTTTTCCATGCCTTCTCAAATTAGAGTTAAAGCCTCAGCCTATATGTCTTCTGTGCATTTCTCTGCATTGGTGCAGAATAGCTAATTATCCCAGGACAAGCAGGCAGCATATTCTTAACACATGGGTGACGTCACCGACGGAACCCTCGGTACGGACCTTTTTAACTAGAAGTTTCTAGTTGGCCGCACCGCGCGTGCGCGAGTGCCTTCCCGCCCGACGGAGGAGTGCGTGGTCCCCAGTTTCTTCGTTTCCGCGGAGCGAAGAAGACGCGTGTATTTTTTCAACGGCCGTTGAAATCACTTTTTGCCTTCCCGCTCGCGCTTTTGTTCTAAATTTTTCTCCCTCTACCTTCGGGTTTCCTTTTTATTTGAATTGCAAAAAAAAAAAAAAAAAAAAAAACTTTGATTTTTTCCTGTTCTTTCGTTTTTGCCCCGGCGGGGCCTGTTGCCATTATACAGGCCTCGGACTTCGATTTTGCGGAGGCTATCTTCCCCTTCATGCCCCCGCAGGTCGGTTTTAAGAAGTGCCAGCGGTGTGCACGCCCGATCTCCGTATCTGACCCACACAATTGGTGTTTGCAGTGCCTGGGTCCGGAGCATCGGGCGGACTCCTGCACCCGCTGTGCCACTTTGCAAAAACGAACTCTTAAAAACCGAAGAATCCAGCAAACCCTTCTCTTCGGCACCGAGTCGGCGATGGATTCCTCACCTTCAACGGCGGTACCGCAAAAATCGGCACCGTCAAGCTCGACACCGACCGACCCCGCATCGGCGCCACTGGCGCCAGGTAAGCCGGCTAAGAAGCCTTCCTCTTCCCTCGAGCGCCCTCCTGCTACGGTGGCGACACCGTCCCTACCGGCATCGCACCGGTCCCGTAAACGCTCCGCCCCGATATCGGTGAGTGCCTCGTCATCGGCCTCCTCATCGCCGGGGCGTGGAGCGGCATCCAAGGAACCGAAGAAAAAGAAAGCGGTTCCGATGCCACCCCTAGATGACCGTATCTCGGCCATTCTACAAACTCAGCTTCAGGAGCAGTTGAAGAAACAACTTGAACAACTGCTACCCTCTATCCTGGCACCGCTCCTTCCGGTACCAGACCGGCCCGAGCCCCGCACCGAGCCCCCGGTGTCCACTCCTTCGGTACCGGTAAACACCTCGATGCCGATCCTTTCGGCCCAACAACTTCATGATGATCCAGTGGTTCATTCTCAACCCACAGTGGATCCTCCTCGGCACCAGGCGGTACGGCACTCTTCTCGGGACCGAGAACGACGCCGATCGTCCTCCCCTGGTACCGTTTCGGTGCGCTCTGGTAAATCTTTGTCCAAGACTCGCCACACCGCACCCTCCACCCCGGTGTCCCGACATGCACCAGAGGTCAGGGATCCTGATTTATGGGAGGAGACTCCTCTCGGTACCGAGGAGGATCCCTCCTCATCTGATGAGGAACCATCGGCACCTGATGCCACCTCTAAACCTGAACAGTCCTCTTTTTCTAAATTTCTGAGGGAAATGTCTGCTGCTCTGTCCCTTCCCCTGGAATCTGACTCCAAAAAGTCCCAAGCCTTTTTAGAAGCCTTAGACTTCGAGCAACCTCCTAAGGAGTTCCTCAAGCTTCCCGTGCATGACATCCTACGGGAGACATTCTACAAAAACTTGGAAAATCCCCTCACGGTACCGGGAGCTCCTCGTAAACTGGACAACCTTTACCGAGTCATCCCTATTCCTGGATTCGACAAATCTCAATTGCCCCATGAGTCCCTTCTGGTGGAATCCACCTTAAAAAAGACTCAGGGCTCCAGTGTCTATGCCTCTACCCCTCCTGGCAGAGAAGGTAAGACCATGGACAAGTTTGGCAAGAGGCTTTACCAAAATGCCATGCTTGCCAACAGGGCAAACAACTATTCCTTCCATTTTTCCTTCTATCTCAAACACTTGGTCCAACAGCTGTCTGCCCTCCAGAAGTACCTACCTGAGCGCAAGGTCCCGCTATTCCAACAGCACATCTCTGGCCTTCTCCAAATGCGCAAGTATATGGTCCGCTCGATATACGACTCCTTCGAGCTCACCTCTCGGGCCTCTGCCATGGCTGTAGCCATGCGTCGCTTGGCCTGGCTCAGAGTCTCCGACCTGGACATCAACCACCAGGACCGTCTGGCCAACGCCCCCTGTCTCGGGGATGAGCTTTTTGGAGAGTCACTGGATTCCACCACCCAGAAACTCTCTGCCCATGAGACCAGGTGGGACACCCTGATCAAGCCGAAAAAGAAGGCACCGCCTACCCGACCTTATCGGCCACAAACATCTTATCAACGGAGGTTCTCAGCCAGACCACTCAATCCGCCTCCCCAGCAATCTAGGCGGCCCCGTCAACAGCAACATCACGCTCAGGCTCGATCTCAGGCCTCTCAACCCTGTAAGCCTCCTCAGCCTACTAAACAAACTCAGCCCTTTTGACTCTTCTCTCCAGGGCATAGCCAGTCATCCACCCTTGCTACCTCTTCCACAACCCATCGGAGGTCGTCTCACCATTTTCTCCAGCCGTTGGGAAATCATTACATCGGACCAGTGGGTCCTCAACATCATCCGCCACGGCTACTCTCTCAACTTCCAGACTCTACCTCCGGACAACCTCCCCGTAGAGTCTGCTTCAAACTCATCTCAAACCCCCCTCCTCCTGAGGGAGGTTCAATCCCTCCTCCTTCTCAATGCCATCGAAGAAGTACCTCCAGATCAAAGGGGGCAGGGATTCTACTCCCGCTACTTCCTGGTACCCAAAAAGACGGGAGACCTCCGTCCCATTCTCGATCTCAGGGACCTCAACAAATGTCTGGTCAAGGAGAAGTTCAGAATGCTCTCCCTTGCCACACTCTACCCTCTTCTTTCTCAACACGACTGGCTATGTTCCCTGGACCTCAAAGAGGCCTACACTCACATCTCCATCAATCAGAATTCTCGCCGCTACCTGCGGTTCCAGGTACTGCACCATCACTATCAGTACAAGGTGCTACCGTTCGGCCTCGCTTCCTCACCCAGGGTCTTCACCAAGTGCCTTATAGTGGTAGCGGCCTTCCTCAGGTCTCACAACCTCCAGGTGTTCCCCTATTTGGACGATTGGTTGGTGAAAGCACCTACGTCTCAACTTGTGCTACAGGCTACTCATCACACCATCTCTCTCCTCCACCTCCTGGGGTTCGAGATCAACTACCCCAAGTCGCATCTGCTTCCCACCCAGCGACTTCAATTCATTGGAGCAGTTCTGGACACCACACTAATGAGGGCTTTTCTCCCCTCCGATCGTCAGCGGACCCTACTCCACCTCTGTCGTCAGGTGCTCATGCATCCCTCCATTCCTGCCCGACAGATGATGGTCCTCCTGGGTCACATGGCCTCGACGGTGCATGTCCTTCCTCTGGCACGTCTCCACCTTCGCACACCTCAGTGGACTCTCGCCAACCAGTGGTCACAGACTACGGATCTTCTTTCTCATCCCATCTCTGTGACATCATCTCTTCAGCAATCTCTCCAATGGTGGTTGAACTCCTCAAATCTTTCCAGGGGTCTGCTCTTTCATCTGCCCCCCCACTCTATGATCATCACCACAGATGCGTCCCCCTACGCGTGGGGAGCTCACCTAGGAGATCTAC
The DNA here is from genome assembly GCF_902459505.1 of Geotrypetes seraphini. Lineage (NCBI taxonomy): Eukaryota > Metazoa > Chordata > Amphibia > Gymnophiona > Dermophiidae > Geotrypetes > Geotrypetes seraphini. The sequence continues at coordinate 101,810,716 of NC_047088.1, read as the reverse complement.
GCACCCAGGGACTTTGGACCCCACAAGAGCGTCGTCATCACATCAATTTCCTGGAACTCAGAGCCATGTTCTATGCCCTCAAGGCTTTCCAACATCTTCTCTGCCCTCAAGTCCTCCTCCTGTGCACGGACAATCAAGTCGCCATGTACTACATAAACAAGCAAGGCGGCACCGGATCTCGCCCCCTTTGTTTGGAGGCTCTGCGCATCTGGACCTGGGCCACGGACCGCAATCTTTTTCTCAGGGCGGTCTATATCCAGGGCGAACAGAACTCTCTGGCCGACAATCTCAGTCGCATCCTTCAACCCCACGAGTGGACGTTGGACCCTCCGACTCTGCTCTCCATCTTTGCTCGATGGGGCACTCCTCAGGTGGACCTCTTTGCAGCACCTCACAATCATCAGCTGCCCCAATTCTGCTCCAGACTCTTCTCTCCTCACCGTCTGGCCCCGGATGCATTCCTGCTCGATTGGAGGGATCGGTTCCTGTATGCCTTCCCTCCACTTCCTCTGATGTTGCGGACCTTGTCCAAACTCCGCAAAGACCACGCCACCATGATTCTTATCGCACCTCGGTGGCCTCGCCAACACTGGTTCTCACTCCTGCTCCAGCTCAGCTCCAGGGAACCCTTTCTACTTCCTGTGTTTCCTACTCTACTTACGCAACAGCATCAGTCTCTGCTACATCCCAATCTGTCTTCGCTCCACCTGACAGCTTGGTTTCTCTCGGGCTGACCTCTCCAGAGAATCTATCTCAACCGGTCCGCCTCATTTTGGACGCTTCCAGGAAACCGGCCACTCTCCAATGTTACCATCAGAAGTGGACCAGATTTTCCTCCTGGTGTCTCCGGCATCATCAAGAACCCACCTCCTTAGCGGTGGAAACTGTCTTGGAATATTTGCTCTCACTGTCCAACGCTGGCCTCAAAACTACCTCCATCAGAGTCCACCTCAGTGCCATCACTGCGTTTCATGAGCCTATTCTCGGAAAACCCCTCACGGCTCATCCTCTGGTTTCCAGATTCATGAGAGGACTCTTCAACATCAAACCGCCTCTCAAGCCTCCTCCTGTCGTCTGGGACCTGAATGTGGTTCTCTCAGCTCTCATGAAACCTCCGTTTGAGCCTCTTGCCACAACTTCTCTCAGGCTTCTTACCTGGAAGGTGCTTTTCCTAATTGCCATCACCTCTGCCAGGAGGGTTAGCGAACTGCATGCACTGGTTGCCGACCCACCTTTCACTGTTTTTCACCATGACAAGGTTGTTCTGCGTACCCACCCTAAATTCCTCCCCAAGGTGGTCTCAGCTTTTCACCTCAACCAGTCCATTGTGCTGCCCGTCTTCTTCCCTAAGCCTCACTCGCATCCTGGGGAACAGGCGTTGCACACGCTGGATTGTAAGCGTGCCCTTGCTTACTATCTTGATCGTACCAGAGCTCACCGAACAGCCCCTCAGCTCTTTTTGTCTTTCGACCCCAACCGTTTGGGTCGTCCTGTCTCCAAACGGACACTTTCAAATTGGCTTGCTGCCTGTATTGCTTTCTGCTACGCTCGGGCCGGTCTCTCTCTGGAAGGAACTGTCACGGCCCACAGAGTCCGAGCTATGGCTGCTTCTGTGGCTTTCCTCCGCTCCACGCCCATCGAGGAAATCTGCAAGGCGGCCACTTGGTCCTCAGTTCACACCTTCACTACTCACTACTGTCTGGATGCGTTCTCCAGACGGGATGGACACTTCGGCCAATCTGTGTTACAAAATTTATTTTCCTAATGGCCAACCATCCCACCTCCCTCTTTGTTAGCTTGGAGGTCACCCATGTGTTAAGAATATGCTGCCTGCTTGTCCTGGGATAAAGCACAGTTACTTACCGTAACAGGTGTTATCCAGGGACAGCAGGCAGATATTCTTACGTCCCACCCACCTCCCCGGGTTGGCTTCTTAGCTGGCTTATCCTAACTGGGGACCACGCACTCCTCCGTCGGGCGGGAAGGCACTCGCGCACGCGCGGTGCGGCCAACTAGAAACTTCTAGTTAAAAAGGTCCGTACCGAGGGCTCCGTCGGTGACGTCACCCATGTGTTAAGAATATCTGCCTGCTGTCCCTGGATAACACCTGTTACGGTAAGTAACTGTGCTTTATCTGATGTTTATTGATTTTTATATGTTATGCACTGGTATCTTATGAAAAGCTTTTCACAAAGTTATCCTCTGTGCAAAACCCTTCATGCATTTGTGTACCCACAAAATCATGTACAGTACTTAAGCTGTGAGTACACTGCAATAATAGCACTGCATAGTTTACTGCATCAGCCCCACGTTTGTACCTGAGGCAATGGAGGGTTAAGTAACTTGCCCAAGATGTGTCTTTTTTTCTGCTAAGACATCCATTATATTCCTATGGGCATCTTAGTATTTAGCAAGCACTAATCTTTAGCACGCTGTAATGCCAAGTTTGTTAGGTAGTCAGCACTTCACGGCATACAAAGAGACATATACAAGGTAATGCTTATTATACTAATTTAATCGTTACATAAATTGCATAGCAGTAATATACAAAACACAAATTAATTAGAGCAACTTCACCATGATCGTAGCAACACCACCCCTCATAGCCGGAAAATTCCCCTTTTCAGGCAGCCGATGGACTGGGTCAATCACGGGACTATCCCTTTACGGCGCACCGATGGATTCCAAGTAAAGCCCCTCGCTTGCTCCTTTTATAATCTTTTGCTACGTGCCTAACTATCATGCTTCACTCTGTGCTTCTGCAGTAAACAGCAGGCTTGGACATTCATTAAGCTAAGATAAGATTCCAGCCTTCACTCTAAACCAAGATAGGATTCCAGCTTCCACTAGCCTCCACCCCCCCCCCCCCCCCCCAATGAAGTATCCTGAGATTCACTGTTTGTCACGTACACCAAATTCCAGAAGCCAGCTTCTGGAAAATGGCTGCACATTCCAACCTTGAATCTTAGGAGACTGCAACAGATTAATAGGAGGTAATTCATACTGAGGTAGTGGTTCATTTATAAATGCACCAGGTGAAGCCACAATTCAAAAAGGATAGTTTAATTGATAAGGAAGGTGTGACACTTGCAGGAATGGTAGATGGGATTAGTCTCTGGCTTCTTTATACCATTCAAGTAGCTTATCTTCTTGATAAACAGTCCAGTCTGGCTGGATGCTTAATGCATGTGAATTATGTGCAGGAGCATTTAGGGTCTATCTGTATCAACATTCCAGAGTCAGATTGATATAATGTCCCATAGGCCTCTGCTGACATTGGTTAGGCTAACCGAAAATGCTGACTGCTAACAATGCTAGACTATTTCCCATACTTTTTTTTTCTTTGAAATGAAGGCAAGCTTGCAGTACATATGACCTACACTTCTGCAACTGTTTTGTAAACAGCCAGTTTGCCCTTTGCAGATGCCTCTCTTACCTCCAACATTATATCAGCATGTCCCCTTGTCCTGCACAATCTCCAAGCTATGAAAATAAACAGTTCCCATTAAGAGTTCAGACCTCTGTCTTAGATTGTACAGTCATCTTGGTGGGGAAACCCAATATACTACATCTTAACCGTCTGTGAGTGAATGAACAGTGCAAAGGGATGCCGGAAGTTTTCTCAGGAGGTTCAGGCTTAAAGGTATTCAGATGCCATGAGTATGAGAGTATCGGATATGAGATCATATATTATGTCTGACCCTGGTATGCAATAGGCCATGCTAAATCAACCAAATTAGAATCAAATTAGCCAAATTAGCAAGTGTCAGAGAAGATACTGGAAAATCATGTAAAACTGTCTTAAAAGGTAGGGGGAACTTTGTACATGTATTGTAAAGAAATGTACATGTGTTTTATTTTACAGCAAAGGAAAATCAGAATAATACATAACAAAATTTGTACAATAATTAAGATAACGTTAGGGTGAATTAAAACATTAAAGACATGATTTGCAGTAGGCAAATACCCAAATAGAAGTTCCCAAACTGAGACATGAGCATCTCGTAACAAATATTCAACAGTTTGTGCAATCTGTCCATTTTCAAAAGTGATGGTATGATTCACTTCTTCAGAGGTTTTCTTAAGTTGTTCAATGTAGGCATGGAGTTCTGTAAAATTATGAAATGTCTCATTCCCTATACCGGGGGTCGGCAACCTGCGGCTCCAGAGCCGCATGCGGCTCTTTTCCACTTTTGCTGCGGCTCCGGTAGTGTGTCACGCAGGCATGCAGTTACAAGTCCGGCGTCGCGGCGGGAAATAGCCATGCTGAGCAGTGAGCTCAGCACATACACAAATGAAAGCCTTGCTTGCTGATTGGTCCGGCGGCCCCGCCCCGCCGTGCCGCCGGACCAATCAGCAAGCAAGGCTTTCATCCGTGTAGTGCTGAGCTCACTGCTCAGCATGGCTATTTCCCGCCGCGACGCTGGACTTGTAAGGTGCCTGAAAAAGAAATCATCCTGGCCGGGGTCGGTGTCATGCTCCGGAGATCTACAGCCTTCCTATCTCCCTCTCCCTTCTACCTGCTTCCGGCCACATCCCCTGCTCCGCGGCTCTCTTTGGCAAGTCAGCAGCAGCGATCGACACAAGCTTCTGACGTCGGGGCCTACCCTCTGCGAGTCCCGCTTGTTTCAACTTCCTTTTTCCACAAAGGCGGGACTCGTAGAGGGAAGGCCTCGATGTCGGCAGCTTGTCTTGATCACTGCTGCTGACGAGTTGCTGAAGAGAGCCGCGGAGCAGGGGGGTGTTGCCAGGTGCAGGTAGAAGGGAGAGGGCCAGATGCAGGACTCGTGGGTGAGGGAGCAGAAGAGAGAGAGAAAGAGAGAGGGGAGGGAAACAAAAGGAAATATTTCATACTGGGCTGGGCCGGAGTGGAGGGAGGGTGCAAAGATTCTGGCTACCGGGTGCAGTAACAAAGGAAAAGGGGGGGGGGGGAAAGCTGAAAATGGAGATAGTGAAACAAAGAAGAGAAAGAGTAAGCAGGATCTACTGAACAAGGATAGAGATACAGAGGGGACATGAAGAGGAGGTGAAATAGAGACATAGAAGTAATGCTGAAAAAGTGGGGGGGGGAGATAAAGACATTGAAAGGGCAAATGGTGAACATGGCGTAAAGATAAGGACAGAGACAAATGAAGATTCTGAAAAAGTGGTGAGATAGGGATATAGGTGAGATGGACACAAAGAAGGGTGATGCTGGAAAATAGGTGGAATGATAATTCTGACAGACACAGAAGGGAAATGCTGGATCAAGGAGAGATGGGGCTCAGGCTGGATGGAATGAGGAGAAATGCCTTGTTGGCCCGGAACTTCCTCTCCTATGTCAGAATTGACGTCAGGGAGCGGAATGCTGGTCAGCGCAACACTTCTGCAGGGAAAGCTTGGGACGGTGGTGGCTTGGGGGCTGTTCCCCGATTGCGGTGGCAGCAAACCGAGTGGCTTGGGGGACGGCACGGAGACAGAAAGAAGGGGGAACAGGGAGACAGAAAGAAAAAGTTGGGGGAGAGAATGAGGTCTGGAGGAGAGGAAACATACAGGAGGCTGAAAGAAAGGAAGAAAGATTGGATGCACAGTCAGAAGAAGAAAGTGCAACCAGAGACTCATGAAATCACCAAATAGCAAAGGTAGGAAAAATGATTTTATTTTCAATTTAGTGATCCTGTATATAGCATTAAGATAAGAAACAATATATGCAGTGTTAGATTTGTTTTATAATGGTTTTGCGGCTCCAAGTTTTTTTTTTCTTTTCGAAAATGGGTCCAAGTGGCTCTTTATGTCTTAAAGGTTGCAGACCCCTGCCCTATACCAAGAGGGAGTGGATGCACAGCATATGAAATATTGTTCAGTAAATTGCTTGAACTGTACAGCAAAGCGTTCTTAGGAAGGTGGCTGTCATGAATCCAGGGATCCAACGAACAGGAAACATTTTGTGGAAAGAACAGGTGAAAACAAAAGTGTTCAGCTCTGAGGTGATGCAACATATTTGATGAAGTAGGAGATCTTTGCAGTCAGGATGCAGGAAAATGAAATAGTCCTGTAGGAGCTGACAGTCTCTTTAAACTGGTGAGGTGCATACTTGGGATGAAATGATATCTGCTCAGGAGCTGTCAGTCTCTTTAAACTGCACATACAGCTTGAAAGGAGTTCAGGTATCATACAAATAAGAGGGGAAAAAAGAGAGAGAGAGAGAGAGAGAGACCATGTTGCCTGTACTGAGTGTGGCAACATGTGACAATATTAATGCATTTACTTGGTATAGGTATGGCAAGAGAGACAATATTCAGGTACTTAATGTTGTACTGAGTGTATTGAACAAAAAATTATGTTAGAAATGTGTGCTGAATTGATCATAAAATTTCTTAAAAATATAACCCCTAACTAAGCTACACCTAGGCTATGAAAACTATAGTTAAAAGAACATTGCGCAATTTGGCTAGTAAAAAGTGGGAAAAGAGCTCTAGAAATGGCCAATTTTATGTATCCTGGGGTACGCCATAAACTAAAACAAACAAAACAGAGACCACATGGCACAGACAAAACAGAAAACACAAAGTTTTAGGCTTGAAGCTGTTCTTCCATCTATCAAGGATTCAGGTCTGAACTTAACTGCAAATAAACACACTGTTATACAAAAAACAAAACATAACAAAGATGCACACAGGAGTAAAGTATATGTACAAATAAAGCATAGCATAACCATTTCTTATTCAGAAAAGGCATAAAGCTAATAATGTCTCTTTGGGGCGTCTTTATCTCTGCAGTGATAAAGAGGATCCTTGGAATACATTAAAAATATCTCTGTGCCAGCACTGGTCTGTGATGGCTATGTATGTATTCTAACTGGCTGCTTAAGACAAAGAAGAAACATTTTAAATCAACAACATCCTCATGGTCCCTTAGAGCAAAATAAGTCCATGTTCCATTCAAGCCGATTGAGACCACATGCCTGCCACCTGGGACCCACTGCACTCTGAGGAGTGGGCACTGCTGCGCAGAGGTCAGGTGCAGGCTAGATGCATCTTCTTTTGTCTGCACAATCGTGTCCTGGCATGTAGACACAAGGGGCAGATTTAAAAAAATCATTAGACATGTCTAGGACAGAGAAAAATGCACATTTGGGGTTAAATTACAGAGTAATTTCAGAGTAAGAGGCTGCCACTGGTGCTACAGACTTTGAAACCTTATTTAGGGCCCGAGAGTCTATAGTGAGCCTACTGGAGCCCCCTGGTGTAGCAAATTACTAGGCTGGAGAGCCACATGCTGTAGAGATAGGTCCACTCAGACCCCTATCCTCCATCTTAGGCACCACCAGTTCTGTTAACAAAAGTTCAGTGTGCCTTTTCCCACAATCTAGCTTCTCTTGTGCCCAAACTGAAACATCTGCAGCCTCTGAGTGAGTAACACTAAGGTTATGCTGCTGCACTGGCATGCTACACTGCGTGGCTAACTGCACAGGAATAACCTCATGAACCGGAATTCCTGTGTCCTGCCGCAATGCAAGACCAGCCACATCCATTATTTCTGTCTCTGCATTCTCACTCATGCTAGCAGTAGTTTCTACAATATCTTTCATTTGTTCATTTTCTTTGAAGCTGTGTTATTTATACCCTGAATCTCATACATTTCCAAATTTTTCTGATCTCCAGTAGGAGGCGCTCTATCTGTAAAACTGATTCTGACCCCTGCATCAATCAAAGTTAATTTATCCTGACTCTCTATGATAGTATTAACATTGGAGCGGCTGCAAGTGTCCAATATCAAAGGTGCCACCTGCCTCAAGCTGAATTCTGAGTCTGACTTCTTTCCCCTATCCTGCGTCTCCAGAAGTGAGTCCACAGGTAAGTGAAAGGAGTCCGGCAGGGCTGTAAAGGCTTGAGCCACCTTGGTATTTGGACACATCCTTATGCTGTAGTGCTATTTTTCCCGGGCTGTCAAATCACTCTTTACTTTGTCCAATTCTAACTGCATTGTTCCTTTTATATTTCCCTAGGCCTCAGTGAATCTGTCCCCCAGGCTACATGGCCTCTTCTCTCCCAGAATAAACCGGAAAGGAGGAGGTCTGGCCCTTCTCTACAAATCATTCTTTAATATCGAACTCCTCGAAAAGGGTAGCCACTCTTCTTTAGAATTCATGCTAGCTTCAATAAATGACGAACTTCATCCCCACCCATTAGGCATCCTGTTACTTTACCGCCCACCCACCCCCTGGAACAAATCCTCTGAATTTGTTCTTGAAACCATAACAAGGGCCTACTTAAAATTCCACAGACTATTGATCATTGGCGACATAAACCTTCACCTAGATGACAACACCAACAAGGACACAACTGACTTCAAAGACTTCCTCACTTCCCTAGGCTTCACTGCTCCTCCGCCCACCCCTACCCAAGAAAAGGGGCACTCTCTCGACATCATTAGCTTTCTTGACCTGACTGAACACAAAACTTCTACTGATGAGACCCGATGGGAACATATCCCCTGGTCCGATCACCTCCTAGGCTCCTTCTGCCTCCCCATCTTCATGTCACATCTTGGTGCCCCAACCCGTGCCACAAACTCTATCACCTACCGCAAAAAAATCACAAGTGAACAGTTCTGGTCTCAGTTTCTCAACAAACTTCCTTCTTTTCCCAAACACGCGGACCCAGGCTCAAATTGGCACAACTGGGTAACTCTTTCCGGGACCACGTACCGTTCCCTTGCCCCTCTATCCACAAAACCCATCTCCTACTCCCACAAGGCTCCCTGGTATCTCCCATACCACAGGGAATTAAAACAGAAATGTCGAGCCTTAGAGCGAAAATGGAAAAAATCGAAATCCCCCTCAGACAGACAATCCTGGAGAGAAAACATCAAGTTCTATAACACTGTACTAAAAAAACGCTAGGAAGAATTTCTATAGAGATAAAATCTCCAGGTCAAAAAACCAAAACAGTGCACTGTTCCACATCTGGTGCAACCTAATCTCAAACAACAATCCCACCTCCTCCCCCTCCCTCCCATCTCCAAATGACCTAGCCAAATTTTTCAACGAGAAGATCACCACCACAAAAAGTTCATTCCCCCCAGCTGTCTCCTACAACTCTCTTCCTCTGAATGACTCCAACCCTATCCCTGCTGACAGATCATGGACTTCCTTTGAACTCGTATCCGAACCCCAGGTTGCTAAACTCTGCCTCAAACTTAAATCCTGCAAATGCATCCTAGATCTGTTCCCATCCTACCTTTACGAACACATTCCCGCACAGGCCATTTCGTCCCTCACCAGCGTTATAAATAACGCTTTACTATCGGGCCTGTTCTCCACAGAAATGGGACACATTGCCTTATCCCCTCTTCTGAAAAAAGCCGATCTCGACCCTTCCTTACCATCGAACTACCGCCCCATAGCAAATATCCCTCTTTTAACTAAACTGCTAGAGACCATAGTTGCCACTCAGCTCTCTTCTTACCTAGATAGATTCTCCATTCTCCAACACTTCCAATACAGTTTTAGACCCAATTACAGCACCGAGTCCCTCCTTGTTTCCTTAATTTCAAAGGTGCAACTACTACATTCTCAAAACAAATTTGCTGTTCTACTACAATTCGATCTATCTGCGGCTTTCGACGTCGTGCACCACGATATACTAATTTACCAACTTTCCGAAATAGGAATAGACTCCTTCGTCCTAAAATGGTTCTCAGACTTCCTTCGCTCTCGTTCCTACATGGTCAACACAAATGGCTCCAGATCCGCTCCGTGGACACCATCTTGCGGTGTCCCACAGGGTTCTCCCCTATCCCCTATTCTATTCAACATGTATATGACCTCCCTGAAGCTCCTCAAGCTATCCCCCCTTGAAACAATATACACATACGCTGACGATATCTTTATCCTCCTCGAAACAGACCAGAACCTCACAAACCTCCAAGAAAACATTACTTCATGCATAATGAGACTTCACGCATGGTCCCTCTCAGTACAGATGAAATTAAATGAATCAAAAACAAAATTACTCTGGCTCGGCCCAAAATTAGAATACCTGCCTACCCTTTTCACACTACCCACAGGCCCGGCTCTACACCCTGAGTTCTCAAGCAAGGTCCTCGGCATCATTATCGATTCCTCTCTCTCCCTCAACGATCACCTCAATTCCTTGGCAAAATCATGCTTTTTCAGCCTCCACATGCTGAGGAAAGTAAGATCCTACTTTCACCAAAAACATTTCGCCATCCTTGTACAACCCACCATTCTCTCCAAACTCAACTACTGTAATGCCATTTATTTATGCCTTACAAAAAAATGTCTCCACAGACTCCAGCTTATCCAAAATACCGCAGCCAAGTTGATTTTTGCAAAACGCAAATACGACCACGACTCCCCACTACTTACCAATCTTCACTGGCTCCCAGTGTTTTCCAGATATTCATTTCAAATGCTCCTGTCTGGCTTTCAAGATCATTCACGGCATCCTTCCGCCCCTAATCCCACTATCTTTTAATGCCTCAAGGCCTGCTACCACCAGATCCGCCCACAGACATAAACTATCCTTTCCCTCTCTGCACGGTATTCTCCACGCGGGCAAACTGGGAAAGTCCCTCGTCTCCAAAATCACGGGCCTTTGGAACGATCTCACTATCCCGCTGCGGAACCTGGGCTCCCTCCAATTATTCCGCAAACAATTGAAAACCTGGCTCTTTTCTAACATATAATCATTTTTTTTCCAACATAAGATCATTTCTTCTCCTGTTTATATTCCTCCCACTCATATACTCTTGTAAATCATTCTCCTCTCTTCTTATATTTTTAAGCTTTGTAAACTGTGCTGAGCTCCACTTCCGTGGAGATGATGCGGTATATAAACCTAAGGCTTAGTTTAGTTTAGTTTAGTTTATATCAGTAGCCCATTTGCACCATTCATTTATGTTAAGAGGCATAGGGCCTACTTTCTCCATTATTCTTTCAATGTCACTGTCTTTCATATGTCCCTGCAGCACTACTGTTACTTCTATCAAAAAAACAATCTCTAAACCTGTACTTTCATACAATTTTTATATATCAAGAATATTTGATGCCATATAAGGCTTTTGCATGCATATTGGGGGAGTGTCTTCCCCCTCACACAAATGTATGCATGTTATGATCAAGGATCAACGCGCTTATATGCTTAGAGCCCACCCAAGGCTTAATTTTGCTTTGCCGCAAAGGATGTGATTGCATGTACAGAAACAACTGCAAGAAGCATCTTGGGTCACATCAGGATAATAGATGGATTTTGAGAAATATGTCAAAGCAGCTTTTACTAACAAAAGATTAAACAAAACTAAAGCTTCCCTTTGAGGACTGCAATATAAAATCAACTCAGACAGGAAGGTGTATACAATCACCTGAGAGCAGGTAAAGATTAATGATCCAGCACAAGTGTTAAAAACACTAGGACCCCGATGCTCAAAGCTTTCCATGGCAGTTAACACATTAAAGCAGTCTTACTGACACGGAAAGTTATCCTGCCGATGTTCAAAAGGATTCTCCATGATTGCTACAGATCCTCGTAGCAGCCACTAACCCATTGCAAATGCATCACAAGGAGCGCATTAGTATTAAAGCACAAAAAGGAATGCCCCCTTTTTAATATCGCAATTTTCTGGCAGCTCTGGAGTTGCTGGTAGCTGTGGTGCCTGTATTGTGTGAAGCACACAACATGCACCCCCCCCCCCCTCCTTTTTACAAAACCTTAACATGAGTTTTAGTGCCGGCTGTGGCGGTAATTGCTCCAGTGCTCCTAGGAATTCTATGAGCGTCGGAGCTTTACTGCCATGGCCGGCACTAAAACCGCACTACGGTTTTGTTACAGGGGGATTAGTGAGGGCTTGTCTGTGTTCTACATTAGTGAAAAAGAGCAGGTATTCTGCTGGCAGTGAATGGCAGTGTAGGATCAATTTATACTGGTTTGTTTAGTTTTCCAATAGGTGTATTGATGATCTAGTACTTACCACAATGCTTATGGTGCTATCTTTTCTTCATAGAACTCCTGGAAGTTGGCTATGTTTGTACGTTTTGTATTACAGTAGTTCACAATATGCCTGATGTTCAATTTTGGTTTTGGATTTGGTTCACACCTTTTTTTAGCTGAAGGTTACATTCAGGTATAGTAAGTATTTCCCTATCTCTGGAGGGCTTACAAACTATTTCTACCTGGAGCAATAGAAAGTTAAATGTCCAAGATCTCAAGGAGTGGCAGTGGGATTTGAACCCTGGCTTCCCTAGTTCTCAGCTGCACTTTGCATGCTTCAGGTACAACTAATACAGAAGAATAAAATAAAGAACAGTAGATCTGAAGCCTCATACTCATTTGGCAACCTACCATAAAGACTGATTGGTAAGTCTTTTTATGGTTGTCATTAACAACAAATTTTCTGTTACAGTGTTGCTGAACATAATTATTCACATAGCCAACAGGAAGATGCTGGATTGGGAAACTAGGGCTGTCTAGAAGCCAAGTGTTAAAGTACTGCATATTAGTGCTGCTCGATTTGAATCGATTCACCAATTCATTTCGGGTGAATCGGTTCGAATCGATTCAAAAACAAAAAAAATTGGCCTCCCGATTCGGCGACTGACCCTCCACCCTTCACCCCCTAAAGCAGGATTGGCAGCGCTGCCTCTTGCTGGCCGGCTGCTGCCACTCCTGCTTTAGAGGGTGAGTGGGGAGTGTCAGTCGGGAACTGCTTCTGTCCGGCTTCGCCCCTGACCTCCCGACATCAATTTACCTAATTTCAGCAGCCTGGATAAGATTGCTAGTGCTAGCGATCTTTGCAAGCTTCCATCGGGTCTTCCGAGCTGCCTTGTCTCTGCCACGGTCCCTCCCCTCCTCTGATGGGGACAGGCAGGCATTCAGGGGTGGGGTGCAGGCCTTCAGGGGGGACAGGCAGGCCTTTGTAAACTGTGTCGAGCTCCACTCCCATGGAGATGATGCGGTATATAAACTTAAGGTTTAGTTTAGTTTAGTTTTAGTTTAGGTGCAGGCTTTCAGGGGGGACAGGCAGGCCTTCAGGGGTGGGATGTAGGCCTTCAGGGGGGGACAGACCTTCAGGGGGGACAAACCTTCAGGGGAATGGGCCCTGGTGTAGAAGTACACAGAGGGAGGGAAGGGGGGAGCGGTTTCTAAAGAGACATGGGTTGGTGTGGAGTGGGGATAGAGATACTGGATAGGAGGGTAGTTGGGAAAAGAAAGGGAGAGATGGTAGACCCTGGGGTGGTGGGGAAGGAGGGAGAGATGCTGGATAAAAGGGTAGTTGAGAAAAGGTGGATCTGTGGATGGAGATGAAAAAAAGGAAAGATGCCAGACCTCCGGGGGAGAGAAGGGAAACGGAAGGGGAGGACAGAGATGGCAGATGGATGGTTAGCATGGAGAAAGAAGAAAGAAGGAGACCCTGGCAAGCAAGTTATCAGAAGACAGCCATAGCCTGGGAACAAGATTTGAATAATGACCGGACAACAAAAGGTTGAAAAAATCATTTTATTTTCTGTTTGTGATTACAATATGTCAGATTTGAAACATGTATCCTGCCAGAGCTGATGTTAGACCGCAATTGTGAGCTAGGATTTAACAGAGAGGAAAAATCTTTTTTGTTTGTTTACACCACAGCGCCAGTGTGGTTAGGAGAAGGCAAAGGGGGTGAAGAGGTTATAAAATAAACCCACCAGGATGTTTTAAAAGAAACACCCAATTGGGCAGGAAAATCGAATCAAAAAAATCGATTCAATAGGCTGAATCAAATTTTCAGAATACTGCAAATAATGTTTTGTCTAAAACATTGAATATTTTGGTGCATATTTTCCTTTTGTGGCACATATTTTCTGGAGTATATTTAGTGTGCATACCATCAATAAAGGAAGTACTGGTGTTGGTGGGGGTGGGGGGGGGGTGTCAATTGGTACAGCTGCACAAGAGCCAGACAGTGAAGGACTCCTTTACTCTGTTTAAAAGTGCCTCACTACCCCTTTACTGCTGATATAAGTGTTACCACCTACTCCAAGAATTTTTTTTTTTTTATAATCTTTATTCATTTTTAATACTTTCATTAAGTGAATACAAGGAAAAGAATACATTTTACACTTTATACATCACTTAAAGTCTTTACAATATATAGTGAGATCAACATATTTCCCCCGTAAAAAGTATTATATATAAAGTTATTGATAAAGTAAATTCATACACTTCCAAATATGCAAGAATTTTTAATTTGCTCTTTGCTGTACTGCCCCACACCCTGATCCAATCAATGTCCCACTTTAGCTTTCCCAAATAGCTGAATCACCGACCACCTATGGTTATGACTGGTATTAAATGTATTTCTAGTATAAAAGGCATAAGAGTCTCGAATCAGTGGGTTATTCTCCTTTACTCACAATTTTGTAGAAGGCATCAGCTACCTTTCTCAGTTTACTCTGCCTCCTGCATCTCTAGCTTGTGCCCCAGCTCCTCAGTTTTTCCTTCTACAGGTGAGTTGGAAGGTGTCTTTCTTATCTGCTCTGAATTAAATTTTATAGTTTTGAGGCTTGCAGTGTTCCAGGAGTCCCCAGTGCTACTTGGGCAGCTCTTCCTGGAAGGAGACACAGATTCTCTGGTCAAAAGTCTATAGCCAAGAGGGCAATCCTTTTACAGGGCACCTACCTGGCCTGTCTGCCCTAACAATTTGGTGGCTCAGCAACTATTCCCCTAGGTGCAAGGCTCACTTCTGGTTATTACCAGAGCTTGAGCAAAGGTTGTGTGGCCCTGTGTCAGCCCTAAGGGCTTTATTAGGTACTGGCTGCATTCCCCCCCCCAAAAAAAAAAAAAAAAAAAAGAGGCGTGAGGAACTGTAGGGATCTGAGGTCTCAGGCTCATTCAAGGTCTGGCTGGCAGCCCAAAGAAACAAGCATTTGAAGTTTAATGCTTGGCTGAGGCAGCAGTCTTCCCCATTGTCGAACTGCAGTTTCAGCTGAAGCAGGCACAGCACCAGCACAAATGTGAGCACAGGCTATTGTAGTCTATAGGAGACATCAGGGTGGTTCATAAATTAAAGTTTTAGAGGTTTCTGGGACTGGTATTTGGGTCCCCCAGCTCAAAAAATCCCTTTGCTGAATTTTCTGTACTTTTATTTAGCTCTCCCGGGGTGTTTTTTGACGGCAAAACACTGCCATGGCAGCCATCTTATATTTCTCGATTTTGTTTTAAAAGCCTCTGTCTTTCTCAAATTTGCTTAAAATCATTCTAGATTGACTCTGCAGGCTGGTTTAATGTAGATTCATGCCAGACTTGTGCTGGATGACCAGCTGTGGAACATCCATGTTCCACATGCTGCAGGACATAAAAGGTGGAATGAGAGTGCTGGGCTTAACCCCCTCTGGACCCTCCAGGGCAACAGAGTGGCTCATTTTTTGGGGTTAAATATCCCTCCCAGAGCCCTCAGTTAGCGACTCAGTGGATTCGGTGAAGTGCAGATGCACAGACACCTCTGGGCCTGCAAGGAGACAAGGTGAATCCCTGCAGGAGTTCTTGAGGCTTACTGTTCAGGCATTTACTCCAGATTTTGTGAGTTTAATGTTCGCAGCCTATTTGAATAATCGGGGGCTGCTGGCACCATCTGGGATTATGCCTGTGATTGCACATGGGGTTCGCCCTATCAGAGCACAGTTCCCCCACCCAAGAGTCATCTACAGGATCCAGAAGTTTGAAGGGCTGGGATGAAAGAGGATCAGAGTTAATACCTTTAATACCCCAGTCTGAAAAGAGAATGCAGAGTCTCAGACAGGGGCCACCAGCCTGGAGTCTGTGGCAGCCCTGGATCATTGGGCAGACCTGACGGTGTGCCACCTTTTTTAAGCCAGCAGCATTGCTAGAGGCAATTACAGAATCCTTGTGGGAATTAAAACTGGTGCCCCTGCAGACCTCTGAAGCTCAGCTTTCATTTTTGAGCATCTCTAAGGCTCAGACCACATTTTTTCCTTCACATCTAGATGTTACCAAGATGCTGACAGAGCATTGGGAGACCCCTGAAGGCCCCTTGCTGGTTGCCAGGGCTATAACAAAGCTATATCTGACAGCTCTGGTTTTTCAACAACTGTTTGTCTTGCCTAAAGTGAATTAGTTGGTAGCATAAGTGCCTAAATGCACTTCACTGCCTAGTGAAGTCAGAGTAATTTTAAAGGATGCACAAGACGCAGAGTGGATTTAGTCCTCAAAAGCAATTTGAGGCCCTGGCCATGGGTCTAAAGGCTATGGCTTCATTTGTTGCATGTGCCTTCCATAACAGATTGTGTCAAGCCCTATTGACAGAGGATGACACATACTCTAAGTCCCTAATTTCAGAAATGGATGATGTAGCAGATGCTCTATGATGTTTTCAGAGGCATGAGCAAGGTTTCTGTTTACTCAGTCTCCACCAATGGAATGCTCTAGATCAGACAATGGGCAGGAGATTCAGCTTCCATTCAAGGCTACCGTTCAAGGGCCACATGCTCTTTGGAAAAGGATTGGACAATCTTAGTGGTAGTGTGGCAGATCATCACTCAAAATCATTGCAAAATAGCAGACCATAGGTCAGTTCGTAGTTTTTTTCAGGGTCTTCAACAATTTCCTCAATCCTCAGCAGGGTGCTCTGTCTATAGATCATTTCAAAGATCTTAGCAGATGTTTGGAGACTCAAGGAGAGCCTAGACCTCTAGTGTGCACCCCACAGCAGCCTCCAAGAAGTCTCAGTGATGCTAGGTCAGTAGTTGAACCTCCCTTGGATTGGAGGAAATTTGTCAGCTTATTGTGAGGCTTAGGCAAGAATTTGCTTGGAACATTGGGTGGAAATCCTTCGAGAGGAATACAAGCTCAAATTCTTTTGCCCTCTACTAGACTTATTTTTGGACTCTGGCCAGTCAGGGTCTGAGCAAAAGTGAAACGGCTTCTGGATATTTAGTCCTTAAAACCCATACCAGTTGAAGTATCGGGTTTGGGCAGATACTCCATATAATTTATCGTGCCTAAGAAAGACTCGGACAACTGGAGTTCAATCTTCAAGTTTCATGTTTATTAAAAATTTTATATACTGCCTAAGCACAGTTCAAGGCGGTGTACAGTTAACTAAAAACAGGTTATGTATACATAATCCATGAAAACAAACACAAATAGATAAAATATATTACATACAGTAACAGAAGCAAAAGGAGGCGGGGATAACGTTACAATAATTTTAAAGAAACTGGAGGAAACAAGAGGGAGGGGGGAAGAAGAAAAAAATCCTTATAAGGACGATCATAGTCCATAAGCCTCTTTGAATAAAAAAGATTTAAGTTTGGACTTAAGTGTCTTGAGATGTAATCTCTCTCAAAAAATTGGGAGTGGAATTCCATAACATTGGGGCAGTCACAGAGAAAATATTTGTCCCCTAATGTGTTTTAAGGAGGGAATGAAAAGCAGATGTTGGGAAAGTGAACAAAGAGATCGTTGGGAAGAGTATGGAATTAATAGCCTATTGATATATTCTGGTTGACTAGAGGCTCTAGTTTTAAAGGTAATTAACATAATCTTGTATGTGATCCAATATTCTACTGGTGACCAATGAGCATTAATCAGCAGGGGAGTAACGTGATCAAATTTTCTTGTGTTAGTGATAATTTTTATTGCTGTATTTTGCATGATTTGTAGTTGTCTAATTTCTTTTTTGTGTATTCCTTTATATAAGGCATTACAATAGTCGAGAGATGAGGTCACAAGGGAGTGAATGAGAATATTTAATGATAAAGCGTCTAGAATTTTAGCTATTGAATGAATCTGACGAAAGCAAAAAAAGGATTTTTATACTACTGAACTGATTTGATTGTGATAAGAAAGTTTTTAATCAAAGATAGCCCCCAATAGTTTGATGGAGGATACAATTTGTAATGGAACATAATTAAGTTTGATAGGGTTGGATAGAGACAGAAGTGGCAAGTTGTCCAACTGCTACAGGATCTAGATTAGATCATCAACTTTCAGAAGTATCACTTGGAGCCAAGCAAACCCTAGAATATTTGGGAATTTACTTCAACATAGCAGAAGGCCGTGTGTGGTTTTTTTTGCCAGAGCCAATAATACTGAAACTAAGATGCCAGATTTTGGAGATTCTGGTAATGCCAGCTCCCATGGCTTGGCACTATCTGCAGATGCTGGTGTTGATGGTGGCACCCTTAGAGGTTATTCTGTGGGTGAAAGCTAATTTATGTCCTCTCCAAGATGCACTATTGTCCTGCTGATCTCCACAGGAGGATTCTCTGACCTGAACAGCTACTCCTCTACTTCACTTTTAGGCCTCAAAAACTTCCTCAGCAGTTTGTTTAACACACAGCTACAGGTTTTGGAGAGGCAGCCTACTCAATATCTTGGTGGTGCCCCAGGGGCTATTCAAATATGTTAAAGTTTTCTTACAGTCCTGCCCCAAACTGAATATTTGAATAACTTTATCCTAGAGTTCTTTTAGCAGCTTCATGTTTGGGATGTTTAGATCTTTGCTTCAATTCATTTCATAAGACAGAAACAGCGTGATATCTGATATGGGTATTCAAATCAGCTCAGATATTATGATTGGACAGATATTGGCTCTGATTCACTTATTATGGTCCTTAAGGCATTTTTGGGAAACAGATACATTTGGGTTTGCTATGTGAGACGCTGGAACTGGGAAAGGTGGGGGGGGGGGGGGGAGAAGTGCTGGATCCAGGGATAGAGAGATGCTGCTCTGCTAAATGGGGAGGGGGCAGGAGGGACAGAAAGAAAGATGAGTTGGAAGGAGAGGGGTGGAGTAGAAGGAAGAGGGAGGGATAGACAGACTGGAATAGAGGAGGAAAGATGCACATCTCAGGTCATAGAAGCAGGAATTATCTAAAATGAGGCTGCCTATGTTTTGAGGCCTTCATGGAATTTTTTTTACATTGTAATCCGTTTCACCGTTAATTGTTTGGGCAGAATTTCACAGTGACTTTCCTTTTGTTGCACTTCTTTCCTTCCCCAACTTTTTTGTTTTTATTGTAACCCCTTTCTTTATCCTCTTTGTACCCATTTTTGTTTGTATGTTGGTTGTATTTTTGTTTTTGTTTATTGCCTCCCTTGTTATGTCTTTTTTAATTTTTGTTTTTAATATATTATTATTGTAAACCACTTAGACTAACTGTGATTGTATTTGCGGTATATCAAATAAATTGAAACTTCCCCCTTTCTTGCTGCCACTTTCAGGCACAGCTGTCCCGATCTACCAATGTGCTGCTGCTGCTTGTGATGACCCAACCCACATATACCCACTGCTGTTGCAACTGTTGATTGCCTGGTAGTGGAGCTTCATTTATTATTTTATCATCCCTGTGGAACCATCTATGATGGCCTCATGGACCAGACTGTTGGCTAACAGCCCAAATTCTGCATATAGTGCCGATTTGTCCGCACAACTTGATTGTTTAACAAGACAATCAGTGCCAATAATTGGCAATTGACACCTCATAATTGGCATAATATAGAAGTTATACACACAACATGGTAGGCACATTCTATAAAGTGGTGTGCCTCAATTCTAGTGCGCAAATCTCAAAATGGGGCATAGCTAGGGGAGGAGCATGGGCAGATTGTGGGCATTTCTAAAATGCAAGTGCACTGTTATAAAATATGATTGATTGAGAGAAGTGGTTTCCTGGAACGTTTCTTGTAGCTGGGGACCTTTAAACCCACGTTTCCATCTTGCCAGGTGGTTTAGTGGCTAACCTGTTTGAACCACCAATATCCGACAAAGCAGAGGTCGACCCACTGATGTCATCGGGGAACTTGAAGCTCCCTACAAGAGACCCGTGCTTCTGATTCTTACCAGAGAAGTTGTTTCCTGGAGCGTTCTTTGCAGCTGGGGACCTTTAAACTCGTGTTTCCATCATGCCGAGTTGTTTAGTGGCTAACCTGTTTAATCTGCTGATATCATCAGGCAAAGCAGAGGTTGACCCACTGACATCATTGGGGACTTTGCAGCTTTCTACAAGAGACCCACTCTTCTGTGGCATGTGGTCACAGGCACTCGGCTGCAGGGCGTGGCCAGAGGGGCATGCCCTGCCCCTTGGAGCTCCGTAGAGCAATGAATAGTGAAGGTCAAAGGTACTTTTAATTTACTCTAATTATTAGGGATGAGGAAGAATAAAGCAAAAACTAAGGTCTCTACTCTGGTGCTTGCTGGCCCTATGGACCATCATATAACATCTGTGGGTCCTTTAAATTTAAGTCAAAATCAAGGTATTTTGCCCTTAAGGCCTCATTGTCTCCCCCAGAACATATTACCCCTCTTCCTCTGGGACATTGATTTAGGGGACTTTATTGGAAGGTCCCCTCTCAGGATCAGGAACTCAAAAAGGACCACAAACTTCAAAATTGACTTTTACTAAGATGCCTCAAGTAATGACAATGTTTGACTCGCAATTGATTTCACCTGTAACTGAAGATAAGCAAGATGTTACTCTTAAGGATTTATAGGATACCAATTAAAGGATGGAAGGGATGTTAAGATCTGTAATTTCTCAGAATAAGATTTTTTTCACAAGAAGTAGTTGAAAAGTTTGCTAATGTGGATTCAAATGTTTCTCTTTGGATATGCGTTTAAATGTCAAAGAGTCTCAAGTTTCAGCTCTACAAGTAGTTTCAGCTTTAGCAATTAAGGCCTCCTGTAATATACATTTTAAGATGGAAATACTTGAGAATGCTGATAGAGCTAGAAACAAGATATGTGAATTTTCCCATTATATATTTACTTTTACCTGAGATCCTTTTGAGGAAATACCTCAAGGAAATTCTAGGTATGGAGAATGCTGCTACTTTGTTTATCTCTAAATGTTATTATATCTCCTCTAAAATAAAGCTTCCACATGAACAGGGGATAGATTGTTTGGTATCATCTGAATTAGATTTAACTGTTTTCTTAGAGGATTCTCAAGACATAATATAGACAAGATCTACCCTATTCATAAAGACCGATTGTAAGAGGGACTGCACAGCCCACTTGTATTGATGCCAAAAGTCAGTGTCTCAGTCTCCACCTGCTGGCAGAGGAGCGTAAACCCATCCATTTCTGTGCCGGTCTGGAGGGACGATAAAGAACTACTTTTTTTTTTCTTAAATTTTCCTGTAAATGTTTATTAAACTTTCAGAATAAAGATTATGTTCTTATGAACATAAGAACATAAGAACATAAGAAGTTGCCTCCACTGGGTCAGACCGAGGTCCATCTCGCCCAGCGGTCCGCTCACGCGGCGGCCCATCAGGTCTGCGACCTGTGAAGTGGTTTCTGTCCACTTCTATAACCTACCTCAAGTTATATCTGTACCCTTCAATCCCCCTATCCTCCAGGAACCTATCTAAACCCTCCTTGAACCCCTGTACAGAGTTCTGGCCTATCACATCCTCCGGAAGCGCATTCCATGTGTCCACCACCCTCTGAGTAAAAAAGAACTTCCTAGCATTTGTTCTAAACCTGTCCCCTTTCAATTTCTCCGAGTGACCCCTAGTTCTTGTGGCTCCCCACAGTTTGAAGAATCTATCCTTATTCACTTTCTCTATGCCCTTAAGGATCTTGAAGGTTTCTATCATGTCCCCTCTAAGTCTCCTCTTCTCCAGGGAGAACAGCCCCAGCATTTTTAACCTGTCGGCGTATGCAAAATTTTCCATACCTTTTATCAGTTTAGTCGCCCTCCTCTGCACTCCCTCGAGTATCGCCATGTCCTTCCTGAGGTACGGCGACCAGTATTGAACACAGTACTCCAGGTGCGGGCGCACCATTGCTCGATACAGCGGCATGATGACTTCCTTCGTCCTGGTTGTGATACCCTTTTTGATGATGCCCAGCATTCTGTTTGCTTTCTTTGAGGCTGTCGCACATTGCGCCGATGGTTTCAGTGATGTGTCGACCATCACCCCCAGGTCCCTTTCAAGGGTACTCACCCCTAGCAGTGTTCCCCCCATTTTGTAGCTGAACATCGGGTTCTTTTTCCCTACATGCATGACCTTGCATTTCTCTACGTTAAAACTCATTTGCCACTTTTTTGCCCAGTCTTCCAGTCTCGTTAGGTCTCTTTGCAGGTCTTCACAGTCTTCCGTGTTTCTAACCCTGCTGCAGAGTTTGGTGTCATCGGCAAATTTGATAACCTCACATTTTGTCCCCGCCTCCAGATCGTTGATAAATATATTGAACAGTAGAGGTCCCAGCACCGACCCCTGTGGAACTCCGCTCGTGACCCATTTGGGATCCACTTCAACTAGAACAATTTCTACAAGAAGCTGAGAATAAACAGCCCTTATGAATATTAAAACCATTAGTGTAACACTGTTATATTGATAGGATTAACATCCTAATTATTTTCCTTTTCTTTTCTAAGTATTGGGAATCATTTCTCTCTTGATGAGGGCTTGATGGATTGCTTTGTACATTTTTTTCTTTTGCTGTTATATTTGCATTGATAACCATTTTTCTTTAAGTGTTTTTGGATTGTGTGTAATAATTGAAAATTCAATTAAAAAAAACAAAAAAAGAATATGCTTGATCAGTGCACAACTTAGGCACAGTATGTAGGCATGGTTTCTTTTTTTGGCCTAAATGGGTGCGCCTAAATGTTAGTGATGCATATGGCCACTAAGCATAATTCTATATGTGGCTCACACTAGAGGGGACCAATTTTCATACAGTCTTGCCCTGTGGGATCTCAATAACCCTGTCCCATCCCCGCAAGCTCTGCCTTTACTGCACAAGCCTCGGACACTTATGATTTAAAAATGCTTGAAGATTGTGCAGATGAGGACAGAAAGTTGCAGAATGGGACAGGGACACGGTCAGAGATCCCGTGGGGACGGGGAAAATTTATCCCCATGCCATTCTCTAGCTCAGTGGTCCCCAACCCTGTCCCGGAGGACCACCAGGCCAACCAGGTTTTCAGGCTAGCCCTAATGAATATGCATGAGAGAGATTTGCATATAATGGAAGTGACAGGCATGCAAATCTGCTTCATGCATATTCATTAGGACTAGCCTGAAAACCCGATTGGCTTGGTGGTCCTCCAGGACAGGGTTGGGGACCACTGCTCTAACTCACAGCTTTTATAGAATCATGATAAGCGCCATTCTGATTTTTTAGGTGTCATATATAGAGTCAGGCCCTTAATTTAATAAGAGGGCTATTCTATAAGTGGGTGTTCCATTTAAGCACCCTGATGTCAGCATCTGGATGCCCAGATTGTGTTAGGGAACAATAGTATAACCCAATATCAATGCACCTTACACTTATGCACTTGGTGTAACTGCAAGTGCCTAGATGAGGCAAGAGCACCCTTAACTCACAGTATTCTGTAAAGTGCAAGCATAGATGATAGCACCACTCATGTCCCTCCTATGCTTCACCCATGACCTCCTTGCATTAACGCGTTATGCTGCTTTAGGTGCACTCTTATAAAATAGAACTTAGTCACTTTGGGCTAGATTTTGAAAATGGTGTCATAAGATCCACAAAGCTTGTATTCTAAAAAGTGTTCCTGACTTTTATAGAATACTAGCGTAGTACGCAGGTTGCACTTAACTTTGAGCGCTGGACTTATACTTTGCTCCTTTAGCATACCAAGGGCTGGATAGTGGGGGTGGTCTACCCCAGAAGAAGGCAGTTGGGAAGTGCATGGAGCAATCTCAGGTCTGTGGTTCCATGCACACGGCCCTCAGCTCTGCTGGCCCCTGCCCCCTCTGAGGTCAATTTCCTGTTATGGGCAGGAGGCTGGCAGAACCAACAGCTACACAACATGTGGATCACAGCCCCGTGACTGCTTAACGCACCTCCCCACCCAACTGCATAGAGGGGGCTGCTTCGCCTCGGGTGGCTGCCTGGTTCTACTGGGTGTAAGTACAACACCCAGTTAAATGCGGAAATGTATTCTATTGCATGGCACTTAACTTCTGGGAATGCCCATGATCCTCCCAGTCGTTTTCATGGCCATGCTCACTTTTGGTTTGCATACAGGAAAAATTAAGTGCCTAACTGGTGTTATCGCCCCATAATCAACTGAGTTCTACACACAAATTATGGTGCCCCGACTTTGGGCGACCTATATAGAACTGGGGGGGGGGGGGAGGGGACTGCCACTTACTCTTGAAAGTACTTGTATTGAGAACATCCACGCCTGCAAGTAGCACATAAATATGGAAATCCAATTATACATCTGCACTTTAAAGCTTTATGTTCATATATAAATCCACTCCCAATACTTCACAGAATAAGGGGTGTATCTGGTAGTTGCTGAGCCATTATTTTATTGGGATCTATTAACTGCCTTTATGGAGAGATTTACCCAAGGTGGTGTACAGCAGGTACAGTTGAACATAAAACTTACATTATGCTACTCATGGAGCTCTCTGTGGGGGGAAGAGGAAGTCTTATTTCAAGGCCTATACCAGTGTTTCCCAAGTCAGTCCTGGAGTCCTCCCTTGCCAATTAGGTTTTCAGGTTATCTCAAATGAATTTGCATATACTGTCTTCATTGTATGCAAATCTCTTTCATGCATATTCATTATGGATATCTTGAAAATTTGACTGGCAAGGTGGTACTCCAGGACCAACTTGGGAAACATTGGCCTATAGGGCTATGGATGCACTTTTGTGGCTTTGAAATAATAATTTACACTAGATTGCATTGTTGTATCATAGAAAGAATTTACTGAGAAATTTACTGAATAGTACACAGTTTCTTCTAATGACATCTATCAATTGAATTTAAACAATCACTCAGACACCTCCTGTCTACTGAGTGCCTCCCTTGATTTTAGGAACCTCATTAGATACTCTATCCTTTGTACCCAGTTTCTCCTTGTAACTTTCCTACTATACTGAATTCGTAGATGGACAGGGTAGAGCAGGGGTGGGCAACTCCGGTCCTCGAGGGCTGGAATCCAGTCGGGTTTTCAGGATTTCCCCAATGAATATGCATTGAAAGCAGTGCATGCAAATTCATTGGGGAAATCCTGAAAGCCTGATTGGATTCCGGCCCTGGAGGACCGGGAGTTGCCCACCCCTAGGGTAGAGCATGCTAGAGAAAGATGATTTAGATATGACAACAACATACTCAGATCTTTTCCTAAAAAAAAAAAAAGAAATCATAAAACGCAGGGAGACACACATTTAATTTAGCCTCCTATCAAAATTAGAAGTGGATGGCAATGTCTTTTTTTCCCCCTCTTATGCACAAATGCCATATGCATTTAAAATGGTCTAAAAATAGCTTCTTTTAAACTGCATTTGTCATTTATTCATCAGGCAGATCTTTCAGAGATCTTGTTATATGAAGTTGTGATGGAACTTATATAGAACTAAAAGCTAATGGCTTGACTGATACAAGGATAAAGGGGATTACAGCTCCACGTGTAGTAAAACATGTTCTTTCTTCCGGAAATCTCCAAGTTAAAAATATACTAAAACCGGGGCTTTTTATCCTGCTGGCAATTAGTATTGGCACCTTTTTTTCTCTCCTCCTCAGCTCTTGGGAAATGGATTTGAATGTTAAGATTTATTGCCTGCCTTTTCCAAATCCAAGCTGCAAGGCAAGTTACATTCAAGCAAACAAGTTATGACAGGAAAGGAGGGGCTGAATTAGAGAACAAAGTACAGTAGTTCTCGAATTCACTCTCACCCTCCCCTTCCTGGTAAGAGAGAGGCTGAACTGAGCAGAAATCAGAGGGCTTTTCTATGCTGGGCACTGGCAACAGAGTTGGGCATGAGCCCTGTATGCTATGACGAAGAGGGAAATAGCACCAAAACCTGGCAATTGTCCTTACTCTGATCCAATCTGTACTCTGTAACTTTAATAATTTATATTAGCTCTACTATGTGTGTGGGGATGGGGGGTGGGGTGGTCTCATAGCAGCATAGTAGATGACGGCAGATAATGACCCGAATGGTCCAAACAGTCTGCCCAACTTGATTCAATTTAAATTTTTAAATTTTTCTTCTTCTTAGCTATTTCTGGGCAAGAATCCAAAGCTCTACCTGGTACTGTGCTTGGGTTCCAACTGCCAAAATCTCTGTCAAAACCTACTCCAGTCCATCTACACCAGGGGTCTCAAAGTCCCTCCTTGAGAGCCGCAATCCAGTCGGGTTTTCAGGATTTCCCCAATGAATATGCATTGAAAGCAGTGCATGCACATAGATCTCATGCATATTCATTGGGGAAATCCTGAAAACCCGACTGGATTGCGGCCTGATCTACACCCTCCTAGCCATTGAAGCCCTCTCCAGCCCATCGTCCCCCAAATGACCATATACAGACAGACACAGACTGTGCAAGTCTGCCCAGTACTGGCCTTAGTTCAATATTTAATATTATTTTCTGATTCTAGATCCTCTGTGTTCATCCCACGCTTCTTTGAACTCAGTCACCGTTTTCTTCTCCACCACCTATCTCGGGAGTGCATTCCAGGCATCCACCACCCTCTCCATAAAGTAGAATTTCCTAACATTGCTCTTGAATCTACCACCCCTTAACCTCAAATTATGTCCTCTGGTTTTACCATTTTCCTTTCTCTGGAAAATATTTTGATCTACGTTAATACCCTTCAAGTATTTGAACGTCTGAATCATATCTCCCCTGTCCCTCCTTTCTTCTATGGTATACATATTCAGGGCTTCCAGTCTCTCCTCATACGTCTTCTGACACAAGCCTCCTATCATTTTTGTCACCCTCCTCTGGACTGCTTCAAGTCTTCTTACGTCCTTTGCCAGATACGGTCTCCAAAATTGAACACAATACTCCAAGTGGGGCCTCACGAAAAACCTGTACAGGGGCATCAACACCTTCTTCCTTCTACTGGCTATGCCTCTCTTTATACAGCCCAGCATCCTACTTTGAGGGTGATTTTGTAACAGGGTATTTAGGCAAGACCCCCCCCCCCCCCAATTGTATAAAGTTTGCCTAAAGTTAGGCTCCTAGCCAATGTAGACACTTAAATTGAATAATAGGCAAAATTGGGGCTGATAATTTGCACTTGACACCTCTTGGATGGATTATACTACTGAGTTGGCCACTGATTTATGGCAACATGCACAGTAAGGAGTCTACCCTGTGATGTTTCATGGCAGAGTACAGGAGTGGTTTGCCATTGCCTTCTCCTGTGCAGTGTGTGGCTCCACCATGTTTCTGCTGCCCAACTTGGGGCCCCTCAGCCTAAAGCACCTGGTCCTGGTACTAACTAGGCCTGACCCTGCTTAGCTTCTGATAAAAAGAGTGGGTCTACTCAGGACATCCAGGCCGTAGGCCAACACCTCTTAATTCACCATTTTTTTTCAAACCTCTCTATTGGGACTCCCTAAATGTTCTAGTTCAACAGTATCCTTCAAGGATACTCTACACTAGGGGTGTCCAACCTTTTGACTTCCCTGGGCAGCATTGGCTGAAAAAAATGTTTCTGGGGCCGCGCAAATGCTGCAGCAAGACAGAGGAGGGAGCCGGCAAGACGGTAAACACCTGGGGGCAGAAGAGGAAAACACTGCATCGCCCTAAACCGGGATCGCACAAAATACTTCAAGGGGCCGCATGCAGCCCTCGGGCCGCATGTTGGACACCCCTGCTCTACACCAAACCATCTGCTCCTGGACGACTGTCAGTTTTCTCCTACTCTGTTTTAAGACACGACATTCAAATTTACCAGCATTCCTTGATAAACTTCTAATCCCATACATACTATTCAGGACCCTACGATCTGCAGACCAATATTTACTTGCAATCCCTTCTTTAAAAATAATTAGTACTAGAAGAACTGAAATATTTACAATATACGCTCCACAGTTATGGAATGCTTTACCCTCTTTTCTCAGAGGAGAACAAAATATGGATAGATTTAAGAGCGCCCTGAAGTCTTTTGTATATAAAGACGCTTTTCAAAATTAAATTTTTAATTTAATAATGTTTCTTTTTAAATAAGCATCAACCATAAGAGGCTCCAGACATTCTCCCTATTAACCAATTTGTTTTTCCCATATTTGTTTCTTTCCTATAATTATTGTAGTTCTACCCTTGATCCTTCTGTAACTTGTCAGTCAGTATTTGATTTGATTTATGTTCTTAAACTTGTAATATTTGACCCTTGTTTTAAAAATGTGCATCGTTTAGAAGTATTATAAGCGATATTATCAAATTTTACATAAACCTGAAACCTGTTGGCACTCGGGAGGGGAGGCAGAGGGACACGTTGGGACACCAAAGATAGAGCAGGACCCCCGTTCGTATACAAGTCTAACGTAAGTCAGATGTTCGTAAATCGGGGACTGCTTGTATAGTGAAGAATACTTTTAGCACCACTATTGTTGTGAACATCTACATTAGAGGCAGTATGGTCTAATTCATCACTTGCATCTTCATCTTCATTATCATCATCATGCTGGCCAGTTACATAGAAGATTTTCACAAAGGTGAAAGGCCATTTTCAATAAGACATCTAAGTCCGACTTTGAACATTTCCCGCAAAACGCCCAAAGTTAGAGGCAGAGAAATGTCCATTTTTGAAAAGGATGGCAAAATAAATTTTTTCTGAAAAATCCCCTACTTGGACATCTTAGCCGCCAAAGCACCTAGGCCACCAGGATGTCTAACTTTATTCACCATTTTTGACCCCCTCCTCAAAAAAAAAGTCCAAGTTAGAAATATCCAAATAGGCACCATTTAGTTGTAGTAGGGACCTGCATGGTAATGGATTGGCCACATTGACATCATAGTAGAGCAGTGGGGCACCTTAGAGGGCACTGCTGTGAACTTCACATAAAGGTTACCAGATATACATCTCATTATAACCCCCATCCTTCAAAACTGCCCCAAAACCTACTATACTCCCGTCTCCGAACCCAATAGCCCTTATGGCTGCAGGTGGCACTTATATGGCAGTATAGTAGGATTTTGGTGGATTCACATCCCCTAAAAATATGAAAACAGTATATGCCTGTCTGTAGAACAGCAGCATCTGGTATAGAAAGGTTAGTAGAGCATCACACAGGCTTAAGTAGCCTGGTGGATGGCCTAATGAACCACAGAGAGAAGGGCCCAGGCCCTAAGACACTCTAATCACTACATTTATGATGGAAAGTGTGAGGTCATCAAACACCACCCAAATCCTACTATACTGCCATATAAGTGCCACCTACAACGATTGGGGTGGGAGACAGGTGGCTACAGTAAGTTTGGGGGGAGTTTTGAAGGAATCACTATAAATAATAAGGAGGTTATGGTGAGATGTATATCTAGTACCCTCTATGTGAAGTTCACAGCAGTGCCCTCTAAGGTGCCTCACTGGATGTCTATTTAGCCAGTCCATTAGAATGCTGGCCCCTCCCATGTCCAAATGATCTAGATTTGGACGTTTTCAACTTGGATGTTTCTGTGACCTCATACTTTCCACCATAAAGTTAGTGGTTAGTGTGTCTTATGGGCTTGGGTCCTCCTCTCTATGGCTCATTAGCCCACCCATCAGGCTACTTAAGACACCTGTATGATGCTCTACTAACCTTTCCCATACCAAATGCTGCTGTTCTACAGACAGGTATGCATTGTTTTATTCATATTTTGGAGGGGAGGTATTAGAGGGGGGTTAGTGACTACTGGGAAAGTGTGGTGGGGTCATTACTTAACCCCTCCCGTGGTCATCTGGTCAGTTTGCATACTTTTGGGCTTAGACACTACTACAACAGGTCTAGCTTGTAAGTTACGTCTAAGTTCTGTCTAGGATGTCCTGCAAAAGGTTCGATTATTGTTGCAAAACACCCGTCTGACTTAGCCCACAGCTCACCCAAATCCAGCCCAAAATGCATTCAGACAAGCACCTTTCTGAGTTTGACATTTTGGAGGACAAACATCCTGCAAAATGTCTAGGTTCCTGCAAAATGTCTAGGTTCTTTGTTTCAAGTATCAGCACTTGGACATATTGCAGAGAAAAATATGCAAGTGCTGATTTTTGGATGTTTTGCGTTTTGAAAATGCCCCTAATTTTCTGTTGTTATCCTAACAATTTTTAACTTGATGGTAAACTCTGCTTGAATATTTCTGAGAACTGATCCAAACATGTCAATTATGTAGGGACTCTTCAGTCTTGGGCCAGACACGCAGACTTCCTCTCTAAATTTATTTATTCAATTTTCTATACTGTTCTCCCCAGGGAGCTCAGGACAGTTTTACATGAATTTTTATTTAGGTACTCAAAGCATTTTCTCTGTCCTGGTGGGCTCGCAATCTACAATCTATCTAATGTACATAGGGCAATGGGGAGATTAAGGGCTCCTTTTACTACGGTGTGCTAGTGGTTTAGCATGCGCTACAATGCCACGCGTTCTAAACGCTAACGCCTCCATAGAGCTTGTATTAGTATTTTTTGTTTACTGCATGGTTTGTCCGCGCTAAAAATGCTAGCGCACCTTAGTAAAAGGAGCCCCCCAAGTGACTTGCCCTGGGTCAGAAGGAGCAGTGTGGGTTTGAACCCACAACCAGGGTGCTGAGGCTGTAGCTTGAACCACTGCACCACACCCTCCCCTGCCCTCTCAATCTAGATGGCAGTCACCGCAATGTAAAATTTTCTATCAGATGACCAAAGGTCTGTTGTAGTAGAGACATATTTGTTCACTAAGAATTGCTACCAGCTTCAGCTTTATCACTGCTTCAAAATGATCCAACTTATCACTGTTCTGTTTGGCTGGAGACCAATAACCAGTTCAACAAACATAGGCAACTCTACTGTTCTCATAGGCTATTATTACCTGAACAGCAAAATTTAAGATGAAATGAGCCTCCATTTATATGATGAGGTTTGCTGCTGTAGCAAAATCCTTGCTGTTTAAATTGGTTTACTGAGGAATCATCATTTAGAAACTGACGGCAGAAAAGGGCCATGGCCCATCTAGTCTGCCCATATCAATGTCCCACCCCCTAACTCCCTCCATGAAGAGATCCCACGTGCCAATCCCATTTTTTCTTAAAATCTGGCACGCTGCTGGCCTCAATTACCTCTAGTGGAAGACTATTCCAGCGATCAACCACTCTTTCGGTGAAGAAATATTTTCTGGTGTCACCATGAAATTTCCCACCCCTGAGTTTCATCGGATGCCCTCTTGTTGCCATGGGAACTTTAAGAAAAAAGATATCTTCCTCCACCTTGATACGGCCCGTGAAATATTTGAACGTCTCGATCATGTCTCCCCTCTCTCTGCGTTCCTCGAGTGAGTATAGCTGCAACTTATCCAGCCGTTCCTCATACGGGAGATCCTTGAATCCTGAGATCATCCGGGTGGCCATTCTCTGAACCAACTCAACTCTCCGCACATCTTTGTGGTAATGTGGCCTCCAGAATTGTACACAGTATTCCAGATGGGGTCTCACCATGTATCTGTACAAAGGCATTATGACCTCGGGCTTACAGCTGACGAAGCTCCTACGGATACAACCTATGATTTGTCTAGCTTTGGATGAAGCTTTCTCCACTTGATTGGCAGACTTCATGTCTTCATTAATGATCACCCCCAAGTCTCGTTCTGCTACAATCCATTTAGGGTGTAAGACGTGCATAGATTTTTGCTGCCAAGGTACATGACCTTGCATTTTTTGGCATTGAAACTTAGTTGCCAGGTCCTGGACCAATGCTCCAGTAGGAGTAGGTCATGTGTCATACTGTCAGGTATTGAGCCTTTATCAGGCACTGTGCTTTTGTCTGATGTGCTCTTGCCCACTATGTTGCATAGTTTGGCGTCATCGGCGAATAACTTAATTTTACCTCGAAGACCCTTAGCCAAGTCGCTTACGAAGATGTTGAATAGGATCAGGCCCAAGACCGAGCCCTGCAGCACTCCGCTGATCACCTCCGTCGTTTCAGAGGGGGTGCCGTTTACCACCACCCTTTGTAGTCTACCACTAAGCCAGTCCTTAACCCATGCAGTTAATGTGTCGCCTAATCCCATCTTGTTCAATAACCTGTGGTGTGGGACGCTATCAAATGCTTTGCTGAAGTCCAAGTACACGATGTCTAGGGATTCCCCAATATCCAGCTTTCTTGTTACCCAGTCAAAGAAGCTGATCAGATTGGATTGGCAGGACCTTCCCTTTGTAAATCCGTGTTGATGGGGATCTCGTAGGTACTCCTCGGACAGGATCGTGTCCAATTGACGTTTGATTAGAGTTTCCATTAGTTTGCTCACTATCGATGTGAGACTCACCGGTCTGTAGTTCGCAGCTTCCGTCTTGCATCCCTTTTTGAGGAGCGGGATGACCTTAGCTGTTTTCCAGTCCAACGGAACTCTTCCTGTACCTAGAGAAAAATTGAAGAGTGCGGATAACGGTTCCACCAGGACGTCACTCAACTCCCTGAGCACCCTGG
The DNA here is from genome assembly GCF_902459505.1 of Geotrypetes seraphini. Taxonomy (NCBI): domain Eukaryota; kingdom Metazoa; phylum Chordata; class Amphibia; order Gymnophiona; family Dermophiidae; genus Geotrypetes; species Geotrypetes seraphini. Next base: position 101,778,332 of record NC_047088.1, on the reverse strand, counting down.
GGTGTAGTTTGTATGGTCCCATAGCTTTGTTCACCTTGAGTCTTGATAGCTCATAGTAGACACTGCTGGGCATAAACTCGAAATTTTGAAATGGGTCTTCCGTGCTTTCCCTTGTCTGTAGCTGAGGGCCAGATCCCGATGCCTTACAAGTGAAGACTGAGCAGAAGTATTCATTTAAGATTTTGGCTTTATTGGAGTCCGATTCTACATAGTTCCCGTCAGGTTTCTTAAGGCGTACTATCCCATCTGTGTTTCTGTTTCTGTCACTAATATACCTGAAGAAGGATTTATCGCCCTTTTTGATGTTCTTCGCTAGATTCTCCTCCATTCGAAATTTGGCCTCTCTTACTGCTGTTTTGACTGCTTTTGACTTGGCCAAGCATTCGGTGTAACTAGGTAAAAGTAGTGAAAATTGGTAGTGGTGAAATTATTACTTCAGTAAAAGTAAAAATTGTTATACAGTACATCTTTAAAAATAAAAGTACAAAACATTTTTACTTATGGAATTAGTTAAGTATAATAACTAATTACATTTTCTTAGTTACTATACAACACTGAACCTAGGAGAGCCTTATTAAACTATACCCATAACTTCTCTTGCTAGAATTCATATTCAGTTTTATAACTTGAAGTCAGACTTTCAAACATTTTCCCCTCCTTTTATAAAACTGGAGCACGTTTTTTAGCACCGGCCACGACAGTAACAGCTCCAACGCTCATAGGAATTCCTATGAGCGTTGGAGCTGTTACTGCCGTGGCCAGCGCTAAAAACCGCACTACAGTGGGAGAAGCTTTTTCCTGGAGTGTATGTGATTTGGGACTCTGAACCCGTGATTTCAGCTTACCAGGTTGCTTTATTGCTGTCTCCATCAGGCAAAGGAGAAGCCATTCAAAATTACCATCATAGGGAGCCTTGTTGCTTCCTATAAGAAAATTCCCAAGAACCAACTGGACAGAACTCTAGTTCTTATGGAAAAAAATGTTTGGAGAATGTATTTGAAAAATAAAGAAACAGTAAAATTGTCTTTAAATAATGGACATCAGTATGAGCCTTGGTGATGCCACATGAGAGACTAATTGGCTCAGGCAGGAACTCATTACTGACTAGCACTAGACCTTAAGTCTAAATAAGGACTGCCTCATACATCACATTGTCCATGTATATATCAATTTCAACAAAACATTTTCTCCAGTAGAACTAACCCTTAACTATCTCCCAAGACTCAAAGAATATAAAGTGCTAAGGTGCTGAGAAATAAAGTGCTGAAAAATGCTCAAAAGAGCTAAAAAAGGTTATAAAGTGCAGGTGCAAACACTTAACAACTATCCAGTCAAACCCAGTCCATTAATTGTGTCTTGTTTCCAAAGAAACCTATAAATATGAAAAATCCATGTAAAAATTGATCATGCTGTGAAACATCAAAAATTAGAATGCACAAAAGGGAGAAAGAAAATCCAACATAGTCTGCAGTAAACAACAGCAACCAGAAAACAACGAACAGACTGCAGATAATGTACAAGATGCAGTCATTGTTTATTAGTAAATGCAGTAACATATACAACCTTATAGCCAACCAAGGGACCCGACACGGTTCGGATAACACGCCTTCCTCAGGGGTCCATGGTGGTTAAGATATAAAGCAAACTGCATAAAAGATAACAAACACACGCCAATCATGATCAAATGGGGTCAAGCAAGTCTTACACAATGACAAAAAAAAGGCGTGTTATCCGAAACATGGACCGTGTCGGGTCCCTTGGTTGGCTATAAGGTTGTATATGTTACTGCATTTACTAATAAACAACGCCTGCATCTTGTATATTATCTGCAAACATCAAAAATTAAACATACAAAAACACATCAAAACTAGTCAGAATTAATCAATATAGCTCATAACAAAAACAATAGTTCCATTGATTAAAGATTATGTCTTTGGCAATTTGTGTGAAAATTCCTTGAAATTTGTCCAAGGGCTGTTTGCACATACACAGTCCTTAAGCTCAAATACTTAGCTTCATTTAGAACTGTGTGATCTGTATGATCTGTAGAAGCTCTGTTTCGATACCTTCCTCAGGAGCGGGATTAATACAGATAAATGAAAAAGACGACGAGCCACTATTGAAGCCGTCTGACAACAGGCCACTGTTTTAGACCGTCAGCACCGTCCACCGGGGCGTGTATGTATAAAGCTATTGCCTGGGGGAACACGCTCTGTGCTTTAGCTGGAGAAGCTATTTCCTGGATTGTATGTGATTGTGGGGACTTTTTGAACCTGAGATTTCAGCATACCTTGCAGCTCCTTATAACAAAACTGTGCTTCTGTAGCAAGCGGCCACAGGGCATGGCCAGAGGGGCATGCCTTGCCCTTTGGGAACCCCTTGAAGCTTCTTGGAGTGATGAGGAGGGAAGACTAAGGTACTCAAACTTTTTAATAATCTGAAATGGGAAAACTCAAAGCAAAATAAGTCTCAGCTCTAGTTTTTTAGTTGGCCCTATGGACCACCCTATTGTACCAACTGGTAGTTTAAATCTTAGCCAAAATCAGGGCTCTTTACCATCAGAGGTTTCATTATCTCCCCCAGATAATATTCCCCCCTCCTCCAGGATCTTGTGCTAAAGAGATTTTGATGCTTTAAAGGTGTCTTTTATTAAGATACCACAAGCAATTGCTTCATTAGATTTACAATTGTTTGTTACTGTAGTTGAAGAAAAGCAAAATGTTACCCTTACAGATTTATGGGCTATTAATCAAAGGATGGAAGGGATGTTAAGATTTGTTATATCTCAAAATAAGGTCTTTTCACAAGAAATGGTAGAAAAATGTATAAACGTGGATTCTTATATTTCTTTATTAGATAATCGTCATAGCTTGGTACAATCTCAGGTCTCAGCTTTGCAAGCTGTTTCAGACTCAGCAATAAAGAATTCTGTAATATACATTTCAAAATTGAAATACTTGAGAATGCCGATAGAGCTAGGAACTTGAGATTAGTTAATTTTCCTATTATATGTTTGTTTTCACCCGAGATCCTCTTGAGGAAATACATCATAGAGATTCCAGATATGGAAAATGATGCTAACTTTTCTTTTTCAAAAGTTATTATATTTCCTCTAAAAAGAAGCTCCCAGGAGAACAAGGGGTAGATCATTTTGTGAATGTAGAAATAGAATTGACTGCCTTTGTAGAGGAATCCCAGGATGTTATACAAACAAGATCAACCCTGTTGGTAACCTGCCTTAATGAACAAGATAACTGATCATGAAATTGTGTTTAAAAAAGAAATATGAGAATTTCTGTGGAGCAAAGATGCTGATATTTCCTGATGTAGCCAGGGCAACTCAATTGAGGCGGAAGGCCCTTTTAGGCTTGAAGCCCAGAGTATTGGCCCTGAAGGCTACTTTTTTTCTTAACTTTTCCTTGTACATGTAAACTAAATTTCCAGAATCATGATTATGTTTTCTGGGATCCACTTCAGATAGAACAGTTTCTGAAAGATAATGAGAATATACAATCTTGAATGGAATATAATGTAATATAGAAATGCTGTTTAATAGTAGGATATATTTTTATTTATTTTTTTTAAATATATTTTTATTGAAAATGGTAGTTGGCAAATACACCTTATAACATCAACATCAAGGCATTGATAAAAAAGGGTGTACTAATAATAACAAGACTATCAGCGACACCCCCCCCAAAAAAAGAGGGGGGCCAGCCGATAAATAATAGAGAAACCAGCAGAAAAACATGACCCCTCAGCAGATCAGAATGACCATATCGCCAGAGCAGAGCCATGCCAGCCCACCATCCAATTTTGTATGTTTAACCCCATCAAGCACAAACTGTAGGTAGCACTGGAGCCCTAGGCTGGGATTCAGCAGTGCCTCCAGTGGCCACCAACCAAAAGTGCACTAGCGTGTGACTCAGACTGAAGTCACCCTGCAGGATTTTAAGGAACTAAATAAAAAACACCAACACAGTTGTTGAATGGCAATAAAGAAAGTTTACTTCTCAAAATAAAGTCAGAATGGTTCAAAGTATCAAAATGGCTCAAAGTTCCACTCAAAGTTGCATGTAACAAACAAATGTTCAAACAAGAAAATCACAAAAAAAGGCCAGAGAGAAAACCCTTGACAGCATTCAGGACAAGGAAAAAGAACCCAGCCACAAAAATAGGAACAAACACTCACAGTCTTTGCTCAGCCTGAGCTGATCGCCACTCCCACATTCATCGGTTCTGGAATCACACACAGCTCCTCAGTAGGCAACTCTCCTTGTAATTCCATGGGAGTTTCTTCATCAGCTCCTAGTAATTCTGGAGGTGTTCCAGCTTCCTCCACATCCATGGGGACAGAGCCATTACCCTGCTTGAGCCAGGCAGGTCCTCCTGGGAGAGAGCCCTCAGCTTCCTCCCTATCCTGCCTAACAGTTTGTTGAGGACTGCTGGCCTTTCTAGGGGAGGGACATGCCCTGATCTACCTGAGTGAGTAGGGATCTGCTCCTCTCTTTGGCTCCCCTGGTGGTGACCTAGATAATAGAACATTGGCTTGCTTTCAGGTTCTGCTTCTCTCTTGCTCCCCTGGTGGACAATAGGTCAATAGGTAAACCACAGGGACCAAGGCAGGTACGGAACCTGGCTGGTCACAACACCCATGCTCCCCCACAGACCTCCAACCCAATCACCCCAGAAGATACAATAAACATTCAACAATCAATCCTAGCACTGGTGAGGGACCTAAGGCTCTGATTGTCCCAGCCACCTAAGACCTCTCCCATAGGAGGGGCCTTAGGCGCCTGGATAATTCAGAGCCTTAGGGCCCCCACCCCTGCATATGTTTTGAAATGTTCGCTGGTATGAGTAGCATCTTCCACCTGCTGCTTGTGCCGGCCTCAGCAACCTTCTGACATCGCGTCCCGATCCTTCAACCAGGAGGATCCTGCTAGGAGCCTGAGGGCCAAAATGGGAGAGCTGGAAGTCATAGCCAGCAAAAAGGACTTAGACATAATTGGAGTCACAGAAACGTGGTGGACTGATGACAACAAATGGGATGTGGCCATACCAGGGTACAAACTTTACAGGAGGGACAGGACACACAAAAAGGGTGGAGGAATAGCGCTATACATAAAGGAATCCATACCTTCAACCAGGATTGAAACAACAGTAGGGGCTGATGACTTGGAATCACTATGGGTTAAGCTACCGGGAGGATCTGGAGCAGACATGAAATTAGGTCTGTACTATCGCCCACCTGGGCAATCGGAAGAGATCTACCAGGACCTGGAAGCTGAACTGAGGCAGGTAAGCAAAAGCGGAAGGGTGATGGTGATGGGGGATTTCAACTACCCTGGGATAGACTGGAGTATCGGGCACTCAAACTGCACAAGGGAGGCCAAATTCCTGGAAGCCACAAGGGACTGTTTCTTGGAACAACTGGTCATGGAACCAACACGGGGAGATGCCACTCTTGACCTAATCTTCAACGGACTAGGGGGACCCGCAAAAGAGGTGGCAGTACTAGGCCCACTGGGGAACAGCGATCACAACACGATCCAGTGCAGGTTAGAAATTGTATCATCAAAGGTGAAAAGGACCGCAACGACAACACTCAACTTCAAAAAAGGGAATTATGATGCCATGAGGAAAATGGTGGGAAAGAAACTCAACAACGCAAGGAAGATGGAGTCCGTAGAAAAAGCCTGGACCCTACTCAAGGGCGTGGTACACGAAGCGCAGAACCTGTGCGTCACCAAGTTCAGGAAAGGGTGCAAAAAAAACAGAACGAAAAACCCAGTGTGGATAACAAATGCAGTGAAGAAGGCGATAAGTGACAAGAAAACATCGTTCAACAAATGGAAGAAGGATCAATCAAAGGACAACCTAAAGGAGCATAAAAAACACCAGAAAGAGTGCCACCGAGTGGTTAGGAAAGCAAAAAGAGAATATGAAGAGAAATTAGCGGGGGAAGCAACAAACTTCAAATCGTTCTTCAGATACGTTAAGGGGAAGCAACCAGCAAGGGAGGAAGTGGGACCCTTGGATGATGGAGACAGAAAGGGGGTGGTAAAAGAGGAAAAAGAGATGGCTGACAAATTAAATGAGTTCTTCACGTCAGTCTTCACGAGGGAGGACACAACCAACATTCCGGAGCCAGAAGAGATCGTAAATGGAGATCAGGAAGATAAGCTGACCCAACTAGAGGTAAGCCAAGAGGATGTCCTCAGGCAGATAGACAGGCTAAAGTGCGACAAATCACCAGGTCCAGACGGCTTTCACCCAAGAGTACTCAAGGAACTGAGGAACAAAATAGCAGAGCCACTTCGACAAATATGCAACCTATCCTTAAAAACTGGAGAGATCCCAGAGGACTGGAAAATAGCAAATGTCACACCAATCTTCAAGAAGGGTTCGAGGGGCGACCCGGGAAACTACAGGCCAGTGAGCTTGACCTCGGTCCCGGGAAAGATGATGGAAGCGCTGATCAAGGACAGCATCTGTGAACACATCGAAACCAATGGACAGCTTAAATCAAGTCAGCATGGCTTCTGCAAGGGTAGGTCATGCCTCACTAACTTATTACACTTCTTTGAAGGGGTGAACAGACAGGTGGATAAAGGGGAACCCATAGACATCATTTACCTTGACTTCCAAAAGGCCTTCGACAAGGTACCACACGAAAGACTGCTTAAGAAACTATGGAACCACGGGGTACAAGGGGAAGTACACCGATGGATCAAAAACTGGCTGGCAGGCAGAAAACAGAGGGTTGGAGTGAAGGGTCACTATTCAGATTGGAAATGGGTCACGAGCGGGGTGCCGCAGGGGTCGGTGTTGGGACCGCTCCTTTTCAATATATTTATAAATGACCTGGAGGCGGGAACAAAATGCGAGGTCATTAAATTTGCAGACGACACCAAACTATACAGCAGGGTTGAAACAACGGAAGACTGCGAAAATCTCCAAAAGGATCTGACGACACTGGAAGAGTGGGCCAAAAAGTGGCAAATGAGCTTTAACATAGGGAAGTGTAAGGTCATGCATGTAGGAAAAAAGAACCCGATGTTCAGCTACAAAATGGGGGGATCACTGTTGGGGGTAAGTAACCTTGAAAGAGACCTGGGAGTAATGGTGGACACAACACTGAAGGCATCAGCACAATGCGCCACAGCCTCAAGGAAAGCAAACAAAATGCTTGGAATCATTAAGAAGGGCATCATGGCCAGGACGAAGGAAGTCATCCTGCCACTTTATCGCGCAATGGTGCGCCCGCATCTGGAGTACTGTGTCCAGTATTGGTCACCGCACCTCAAGAAAGACATGGCAGTACTCGAGGGAGTCCAGAGAAGAGCAACTAAACTGATAAAGGGTATGGAAAACCTCTCATATACTGGCAGGCTAAAAAAGCTGGGGCTATTCTCCCTTGAGAAGCGGAGACTTAGAGGAGACATGATAGAAACTTTCAAGATCCTGAAGGGCATAGAAAAAGTGGACAGGGACAGATTTTTCAGATTATGGGGAAGCACAAGTACAAGGGGGCACTCGGAGAAATTGAAAGGGGACAGGTTTAGAACAAACGCTAGGAAGTACTTTTTCACCCAGAGGGTGGTGGATATGTGGAACGCATTTCCAGAAGCTGTGATAGGCCAGAACAAGTTACATGGCTTCAAAGAAGGTTTGGATAGGTTCCTAGAGAACAAGGGAATTGAGGGGTACAGATAAGGATTAGGGATAGGGATAGGAGTAGAGATAGGTTATAAAAATAGTCAAGGACCACTGCTCAGGCAGTGGGCCTGATGGGCCACCGCGGGAGCGGGCCGCTGGGCGCGATGGACCTCTGGTCTGACTCAGCGGAGGCAGTTCTTATGTTCTTATGTTCTTAAGTGACATCAAAAGGAAGCACAATTTGTTTCTGTGTACTGTTCTTGCTGGCCCTTCTCTCCATTCTGGTCTTAGATGATAAACAGGCAAATTTTTCAACTTTTATTCTATAACAAATAGAGTAGACTTCCATCTGTTAGCAAGTTTATGCTTACCAGGTATTCACCAATTCTCTAACAACACTCCACCACCTTTATCTAAATCAATATTTTTGACCTATAAATCATATCTTTGTTTGTTTCTTTTGCCAAGTTTGCATGCAGACTCTGAAGCTAATCTGTAAGCCTCTCCTAGTTGTTATTTTAACCTTTGCACGTACTCTTTGAATGTTTGAAGCAATGAATCGTCTGCTGCAACAACATAGCATAAGTCAATAGACAACCTAGCTTCCCTACCAAACATCAGAAAGTATGGTGTATATCTAGTAGCATGTACAGCATATAACATGTACAGTTATATGCATGCACTAAATAACACACATACTGACTCCAATCTCTCTTTTGCATGGTCTGTACTAGACCTAGCATGTTCAGGAGTGTCCTGTTAAATCTTTCAGGTTGTGGATCTCCTCGAGGATGATAAGGAGTAGTATTGACTTTCTTATCCCAACCTCCCGAAGCATTTCTTTTGTGAGTCTGCTTTCAAAGTCTATTCGCTGATCACTGTAAATACGTGCAGGGAGACCATAATTCACAGAGAACTTTTCCTACAACATTTTTGCAACCGTGTGAACTTAGTTGGATAAGCCTGAGACCATTTCCAGTGTCAAAAAGTCTATACACACTAAGGCCCTGATTCTGTATAGGATGCCTGAGGGGGGGGGGAATGGGAGAGGTGTTCTATACAGAATCAGGCCTACACTAACCCCGATTCTGTAACCGGCGTCCATGTTACAGACACCGGTTAGAGAATTGAGTTAGAGTAGAGGTGGACGCTACACTTATCGCGGCAAGGGATAAGTATAGCGATCGCCTGTCCGATTGCCGGCAGGAGGGTGCTGAACCCCTTCTGCTGGAAAGCCGCCCTTGCCCCCCGAAACTGTAGTTCGCTGGCAGGAGGGTGCTGAATCCCTCCTGCCGGACCCCCCCCCCCCAAACTCCCAATCGCCGGCAGGAGGGTGCCCAACCCCTCCTGCCGGAAAGCCAGACCCCCTCCGGACCCCCCAAGCTAACGACCTCCCCCCTGATGACTTCCCTAACCTCGCCCCCAACTAACTTCCCCCCCAACTAACCTTTAAATGTTGGCCGGCTAGACGGGTCTTGCTGCCGTCCAGCTGACAGACCCGCCTCGTGAAATGAGACAGGACCACCCTTTCCCGGCCCATCCCTGCTAAGTCTAAGGCCTGATTGGCCCAGGCTCTAAAAGCTTGGACCAATCAGGCCTTAGGCATAGCGGGTCTGCCCATCCCCACTAACCCTAAGGTGTGATTGGCCCAGGTTCATAAGCACTGCTTGTAGTAGTTTTCAATGTCCTGGAACTGTTTGGGCCAATAAAACCAGTCTCTTACCAACTGCAAGACCCTTTCAGTTTCCATGTGACCTATATCATCATGTAAAGATTTTACCACTGTATTGTGAAACATTCTGGGCAAGCACAACTGTTCAGGGTGACCTGAGTGGGTCTCTCTCCGCTCTCTGTAAAGTACCTGTTTTCTTACAAATAGCCTGTCCCACTTTCTTAGCATTACCATAGTATCTGGGTGATTCAGTGGCATAGTCTGAGATCTCATATCTCTCTCTTAGCTTTTAACACAGCATCCATTACTGGATCAGTCTGTTGGGCCTGGTGAATGTCCTGTAAAGTCAGATTAGGCAAGTTAGTGGATATTAAAGACACAACATTGCAGTAAGCAATGGGTAAAGCCTCCGGCATACTCCCAGGCTATCAATTGGCCCAGTGCATATTCTCAGTGTCCAAGTCCGCTTTGTCCCCTGCTCTCCCACATATAGCAGCCACACCAGATTCTGACAGTTTATACCAACTTGCTGTAGCAATGTCACTTCTGTGGGGATGTCTAGATAAAGCGTCTGCATCCCCATTTGTTTTCCTTGGCCAATAGTGCAACCAGCCACCTGTGCCCAGTCGCATTCAACTTGGCAGTGGTCAAAACATATATTAAAGGGTTATTGTCTGTGTTCACGATGAATTCTACTCCATACAAGTAGTCTCTGAACTCGTCCACTACTGCCCACTTGAGAGCTAGAAACTCTAACTTGTGAGCTGGATAGTTTTTCAGTCTTTGATAAACTCCGACTTGCATAAGCCACTGGCCTTAGTCCATCAGAGTGTGACTGATACAGTGCTGCTCCCAATCCGTCCAGAAAAGCATCTGTATGCAGTTCATAGGGCTTCCTGGATCAGTGAATGCAAGTACAGGAACATTACATAAGCAGTCTATGATGCCCTTAAATACATTCTCACACTCAGGAGTCCATCAGGCACCAAAATATTCAGACACTTTATAATACTTCCCTTTGTTACCCATTTTTTGTTTCTGATTTGTGGGCTGATACCCATGCATCAGTTCTACAAAGGGGTTTACAATCCTATATAATAAAACCCTAGCCACGCATGCGTACTCATACCTGCGTGCTTCCGTGATCTCTGATCTGTGAGATGTAGATCCGTGGTCGCAGGAGTGCGCATGCGCAAGTCCCCAGCATTTACTTACACTCACCAGCAGGACTGGCCACCAGCATTGGACTCCCTGCTGTTCAAAAGATCGCGGTGTCGGCTCCTCTCACAAGCCGCACCAGCGTCGGAGAAGGCTTCCGACGCTGGCGGGGATTGAGAGGAGCCACCGCGACAACTTTAAAACTTAAAAAAATAATTCATCCAGAGCAGGCCAGACTGCGGGGCGGGCAGGGAAGCGCCGACAAAAAAGACTACAGCCGCGAGCCGCTCAACGGGACCAGGTAGGCAGACAGCCATGCGACGGAGGGCAACACAATTAAAAAAAGGTAACGTGCAGGGAGAAGCTAGGCCTGCCTGCAAGGAACGCAATAAGGGAAGGGGGGCCCTTGAAGCAGGCTAGACCGCGGGAAGGGAAGTGGGAGGGGCCAAAAGGAGCAGACCACATCGTGGTAAGAGTAGGGAAGGAGGGTGGGGGAAAATGCTGCTACTGCTACACAGGGACCTGGAGGGGAAGGGAAATACCGCTGCTGCACAGGGAAGGGGGGGAGGGAAATGCTGTTCCTGCTGCATGGGGAAATACAGGGAAAAAATGACAGGAGGGAGGGAGACAGAAAGAAAGGAAGAAAGACACAGGGGCAGGGAGAGGGACAGAAAGACAGAGAAAGAGGGCCAGGGAGAGAGAGAGACAGTGTGAGGGAGAGAGAAAGAAAGAAAGACAGACATATATTCTAGCACCCGTTAATGTAACGGGCTTCAAATCTAGTTTTTAAATAATCTTTCACAAGCCTGTAGTACTCACCTAACCTCAGGAATGACTGCAGCTCTCTTAAATTTGCCGGCCCTGGCAAAGTAGTAAAAGCAGCTATCTTATCTGGGCTTGTGGCCACTCCTCTTTGTGACACAATATGTCCCACATGTTTTACCTTTGCTTGTCAGAATTTACACTCATACAATGGACAGTTTTATCCCACACTGTGCTAAATACCTTCAATAATCTTTTTTCAAGTTCTTCCAATGTTTTCCCAAACACAATCAAGTCATCTAAATACACCAGAACCTTTAATAAATTCATGTCCCCCACTGTTTTCTTCAATAGTCTTCGGAAAGTTGCAGGGGCTCCAGACACTCCATGTGATAGACTACTGAATTGAAAGAACCCCAATAGACATATAAATGCAGTTTTTTTCTTTATCTACCTCACGCATGGGAATCTGGTAGTACCCACTACTTAAGTCCAGAACAGAGAAACACTGACTCCCAGACCCAAGTTTCAAGTTTATTAGCTTTTAATATACCGACCATCAACAAATATCTGGCCGGTTAACAATAAAATTTTAAAAGAGTAAGAAAGAAGAAAGATAAAATAATAGGCATTTAAAAATAAATAGAGTGAACATTGATAACATTAACTGGACAAACTTGAAAGTGAGGGGAAAAGTTACATATTTGAGAAGAAAAGGAGAAAGTGGGAATGGGATAAAACGTATAGGGTAGGGTCCTTCCAGTTAAGGAATCCAGGGCATCCTCTGTTCGAAGGGTAGTGTATTGGCCAGGAGTAGTTCTAACATGCAAGGTATGGTAGTCAACATATAATCTCATTGACTTTCCTTCTTCCTCACAACTACAACAGAAGAAGTACGGTATATGGACTGTAAGACTCAGATATGATCCCTGCCTGCATGAGTTCTTCCTGACATCAGCTAAATCACATGGGGCTATCCTATGGGACCTTTCTCTGAATGGACTTTCATTTGTGAGGCATACCCCACATCTCAGTCAGATCATGAAAACACATTAACTCTTTGTGCCAATATATGCTGTAAATTGGGCCTTCCATTCAGGGGGAATGGGAGAGTCACCTAACTGAAATACATTAGTATCTACGTTAGGAACTGGCTCTTGCCTCAGTTCCACTCTTTGTACAGCCTCTACCCTATTCACTGTGGCTTTCTTTGTCCCGGAGGTATTTAAACAGGATGAGATGATTCATTCCTCACCTGAGCACTTTCCCCCACCTACTGGGAGTACACCAGGCTATACTAATAATCCTACAGGCAACCTATCTTCTACGGAGGCTTCAATAATTATTGTCTTGCAGGTGAGGGCGGCATCAAGTGAATTGGCCACTTAAATCTGATGCCTCCAGGGGGTATTTCAGTGGGGCGTTTGCTTCTTTGCCTTATTTCACCTACCTGGTCTGACCCCGCATTCCTAGGTCTCCCTCAATGAAATAAACCTGTAACAGCATGATATCTAGGGCAAGATACCAATGCTAATTCCCTCTAGTTTCCTGACAGGCCTGCAAAAGTCTCCTAAACATGTGAGAATTTGTGCCCAACAACACAGGAATTTTAGATTTAAACTGTGAGTCTGGACACACCAACATTAAAGTTTCCAATTTCTGAGTTTCTCCCATGAAATACTGCAGAACTCCATAGCCACCACTATATATTCCTCCTGAGGGCAACTGTGATTATTAATATCTTTTAAATCTAATCCTTGCAGGGATATGTGTGGCAATTTTGCATCATAGAAACTTCGGTACACCAGAGAGACTTGAGACCCTCTATCTAGCAGAGCTTGGCTGGTCACACCTCCCAAACGGATAGAGATAACTATCTTGGGCCCCACCAACTCTCCAGGTATAGAATTATCTTCCCAATCAAATCTGCTTGGGGGGAGGGGGGGTAGTTGGCAACTACCCACACACAGTTCTTTGCGGCACTCATTTTCACTGTGCTGTGAATCAGGAGAGGTCTGAACTTTCCCTGGGATAGCCAGAGAGGATCTGCAATCCTTTTGGTAGTATCCTAACTTACCACACTTAAAATAGGCACCCATTTGTCTGCTCTGGTTACTTCTCTGGCCTATATTTCTTTGCTGACTGGGTTCTCGCTGTGGACCATATTTCTTTACAGGAGAAGTCCCTCCCCTTATAGCATCAAGCTTACACTGCCAAGCAGCCAGTTGGGACTTTAAATCATCTATTTGTGTGTTGTATTCTTTTTCCCATACTGGGTGAGTACCCAAGGTCCCTTCCCTTCTTTTCTTCTAGTGGGGTGCTATTCCTTTAGGGCAGTGGGAGCCGTTCCAGGGAACTCTTAGAATCTTGAGTGTGAGCCCTGGTTTTTGGTGGGGATTTTAATCTTACAGTGACCCCTCATTTGGATAACTCAGGGAGGGCGGATCAATATGGAAGAAGGGATCGTAAACTGTTGCGTGAGGCATTGGCTACTCTGAATGTGGTGGACTGCTGGAGGTGGCTACACCCTTCAGTTAAGGACTATACTTACTTTTCGGGAATACATTCCTCATATTCTAGAATTGATTATGTTTTTGTGGAGCGGGGACTACTTCGGAGGGTGGAGTCCGCGGGGATTGAGTCCCTCACGTGGTCGGACCATGCCCCGGTGTGGTTGTGGATCCAGGGGGTGGGTGGAGGCTCGGGACAGAAATTCTGGCGTTTCAATGATAGTCTGCTAGATGATCCGGAGATGGGAGCACAGATTGAAGGGTGGATACAAGAATATTTGGGTGTGAATGTGGAGTGTGGAGCCTCGTTGGAAGCGGTCTGGGAGGGGTTGAAGGCTACCCTTAGGGGCAGATTGATTGCCCTGTCGTCGGCCCGGCAGCGTAAACGACGGGAGGATGCGGCGGTCCTGTTGGGTGTGATTGGTAGGTTGGAGTGTATGCATAAGCGTCGTCCCTGGGATGCGGAGCTGCGGGAGCGCTTATTTCAGGCACGTCGGGATCTCCAGGCTTTAGACTTGGACAGATTGCACCATAACTTACAGCTTCTCCAACAGAGATATTTTGAGTTTTCTAACAAAGCTAGTCGATTGGTTGCCCATCGTCTTAAGGTGCGACAGACACGTAACCAGATTCTTGCGCTTCGGGCGGCCTCTGGGGAATTGTTGCAGACTGAGGATGCTATCCGCGCCCGTTTTGTGGAATATTATTCCCAACTCTATACTCCGGAGGCACCAGGGCCCTCACAGGACCAGGACGCTTATCTAGCTTCTGCAGAGTTGCCCCAGATTGCACAGGCAGATGTAGCACGGTTGGACCGCCCTCTTACGTTGATTGAGGCTCGTGGAGCGCTGCGTTCTATGAAGCTTGGTAGGTCGCCTGGGTTGGACGGTTTTACCGTTCGGTACTACAAACGTTTTCAGGACCTGCTGCTGCCTCCTCTGTTGCGTTTTCTTAACTCTTTACAAGGGAATAGTGCCCTTCCCTACTTCATGCGCTTAGCGGGGGTGACAGTGTTGGCTAAGGAGGGGAAGGATCCCCTTCAATGTGCCTCCTACCGGCCGATATCCTTGTTGGGGGTGGATACTAAGATCTTTACGCGGATTCTGGCAGACAGATTGATGAGCTGGATTCCCCGGCTGATCCACCCAGATCAGTTGGGTTTTGTGGTGGGTAGACAGGTGGGTGATAATACTCGTCGGGTCTATGATTTGTATGACCGGGCCAGGGGGGGGGTGCGGGAAACGGTGTTTTTATCTATCGATGCTGAGAAGGCGTTCAACAGGGTGTCTTGGCCTTTCTTATTTCGGGTCCTGGAGTCTGTGGGTTTGGGTCCACGAATGCGTGATTGGATTCGGGTTCTATATACTGGACCTCTTAGTTGTATCAAGGTGAATGGGGGCTATTCGGAGACTTTCTCTCTGGCAAGGGGAACACGCCAGGGGTGTCCCCTTTCCCCGCTCCTTTTCGCTCTGACGATGGAACCCCTGGCACAGCGAGTGCGGATGAATCAGGGTTACGGTGCCGGGAGGGGATTATAAGTTGGCTTTGTTTGCGGATGATATTTTGTTTACGGTGGAAGACCCTGCTACTTCCCTACCGGCTATATTACGGGAGCTGGATATTTATGGTGAGGTGTCAGGATTCCGGGTCAATGTTGGCAAATCAGAGCTTCTTAATATTAATTTGCCTACTGATCGGGTATCCTTTTCTCCGAGACCGGTATTCGTTTCGGTGGGTTCAGCGCTCTCTGCGATATCTTGGAGTTTATTTTGGACCGCCGGGAGTGGATTTATATCACCTTAATTTTCCTCCGCTTTTTCGTCGTATTCACCAGGATTTGCTTAAGTGGAAAGATCTGTATTTTTCTTGGTTGGGTCGGGTGGCCATTGTGAAGATGATGATCCTGCCTCGTCTGTTGTTCTTATTCCAAGTATTGCCTCTTTGGGTGGGTAGGAGAACGTTGGAGGGGGTTCAAAGGCATATCTTTAATTTTATTTGGGCTGGTCGACGGCCCAGAGTAAGTAGAAAGGTCTTATGTATGGGGAGAGGGGATGGGGGGTTGGGGGTCCCTGATGTGGTAAAATATTATCAGGCTGCTCAGCTGCGCGCTCTTTTAGAGTGGCAGACGCCGACGCCGAAACAGTGGGTGGAAATTGAGCAAAGCTTAAGTGCTGGGGTGCCTTTGTTACATCGGCCGTGGGTGCCTGGTAGGGTGCGACTGGTGGGGGAGATATCTTCGGTTGCGACTTCTCTGAGGGTTTGGAATCAGACCCGAGCTAGTTTATTGGGGCGTAGGCAGCATTCCTGGTACACACCGTTGAGACATAATCCTGACTTTCCACTGGGAAGGGATAGGGGAGTGTTTACAGACTGGGAGTCTCGGGCTTAGTCTGTGTGGGACAGTTGTGGGATCCGGTTCTGGGTAGGATTAGACCCTTCGCAGAACTCAGGGGCAAGTTTGAGTTTGGGGTACGGGATTTGTTTCCCTACCTACAAGTTCTCCATTATATCAGGACCTCGGGCCTTCTGGGGGACTTAAGGGGTGGTAAGATGCCCTTTGAGCTGCTATTGGGTCCCGTGCTCCGGAAGGGAGTTCTCTCTGCGGTGTACAGGTGTCTTAATTGTCGGGGTGCTCCCCTTCCCTACATGAGGGCCTGGGAGGGTGATGGTGGTTCCGCTATTTCCTGGGACACTTGGGGTGACATCTGGTCGGAGATTTCCTTGGCGGGTATAGCTGCTTTGCTGATCGAGAATGGATAAAAGGTCCTCTTCCGATGGTATTATACCCCTCAGGTTGTGGCTCGCTGGCAGGGAGGTGCGAGTGTTCTCTGTTGGAGGGGCTGTGGGGAAGTGGGTACCTACTTTCATATGTGGTGGCAGTGTGGGCAGGTGTGTGGATTCTGGACTGAGGTCTTTGTTCGGGTGTCCCGGATCCTGGATGTCCAGATACCGGCCGATTGGCGACACGCCTTGTTGTTTTGGCATCAATTGGATCTGGCTTGGGGTGACTCTTTGTTTTGCAAGTTGGCATTCACTGCTGCTCGATTAGCCATTGCCTCTTTGTGGAATCAGGCGCTCCCTCCCACGTGGGCCCTGGTGGAGCAATGTTTGCTTAATTGGCAGAACCTTTATCACTTAACGGCCTTGCGACATGGTAAACTACATGGCTATGCTCATGTGTGGCGTAATTTTCGGGCTTCTGTGGGGGTTTGTGGTAGGGGTGGTCAGGGGCTTTGAGTTGGCCTTGGAGTCGGAATGGATGGGCGATGCTTGGGGGGATCCCATAACCATATTCCTTTTCAATTTTTGGTTTATGTTTGGAATTGACTGTCTCTCAACCATATTGAGAGTTGTAGATATTGTGCTTTGTCCCTGGGGGGTGGGAGGGGGGGTATTGGCTGTGTTTTGGTGGATATTCTAGATTGTTCTTATTAGTTTGTAGGACTTGCACATGTCTATGTTGTCGATTGTACTTATGTGTGCTATTTTGGAGTGTGGTACTTTGCTCTATGTATTTTTGTTCTTGCATTTCATGTGCAATTGTTATGTACTGTTTGGAGTGTTTTTCAATAAAAGCTTTTCAATTGAAAAAAAAAAAGAATCTTGAGTGTGTTGCTCTACAGGCTTGCTCAAGGTTCCCTCCCACTCATGAAGGTTAGGTAGGCCCCTAACAACCTCCCGGTTCTCCTATTCCCTGATTCTCCACATTAAACTAGCAAATGTGGAAGGATTATTATCTCTGACCTGCTAAACCAATCTTAAGTACAATAATATCATAGCAGGGAGCACCACTAAGAATCTGCTCAAGTTGGGCTCTGTCCATTTCTTGGGCTTAGACAGTACTTTGCCTTACAGCTTTGAGCAATGCCTGTTCCAAACATGTGCCATTTTGGAATAATTTCTCCCCAGGCCTTTGCATGATAGTCTTGAAGCGGATGTAACAGTCCACAATGTCTTCCACATTACCATATGTGCCCTTCAGCAACTCCAAAAAGTCTTTAGCAGTACAGTACGGTTTAGACAGAGTAAGGGACAGTACTGTGTCAAGAGCTGGTGCTCATAAACTTTCCACCACTTTTCTTTTTTTTTCTCTCTCTCTCTCCACATTGCCATTCTTAAACCATTTGTAAAGCCATTATCCAGTGGTCAAAAATATCTTCTCCTAAGGGAATAGGTTTAATCCCTGAAAATATTCTCAGCTTCCTATAGTGATTGGTGTCATAATGAGGCTGCAAATACTTTTGCAACATCTTTCCCATAGTACCAATTAGTGCTTCAGAGGAATAAAAACATCACTGGCTGAGGGGGCTGAATGCCTGATTCATCTGGTAAAGTTATTCCTTCATGCTTTAAAAAGTCTTAATTTTTCCTTCCAAGCATTGGGAGTCTGAGAAAGCATGTTCCTACCTCCTACTACCATAATGGGGACATTTGATCCTTAAAGTTAGTCACACTAACACTTCACCTCAGGATCAGGGTCAGTTAATCTCAACTACTCTACTCTAAATCAGAACCCCATATGGAAACCGATACCCCCTCTGCAACACAAACCACCAATCACACAACATATAACAGCAGGAAAAGACCAAAAAAGAAAAAAGAAGTGGAGAAAAAGCCTCAGTTCTGCTTCATCTGGCAAAAAACTCCACTTCTTCAAAATAAACACTCCTGCACACCCAACAAAATGTAGAAAAAAGCACTGTGATAGCCTACAGAGTGATATCAAACAGCACGCCGGGACACACAGCCCACAATTGTGATAATGTGGATAAATGAGCACTACAGCATTACGGTCCAGGATCTTGCATAGAAAGCAGATAAAAAAACAACTTAGCTGCTATTGGCATCCAAGATTTTCTCAGTCCAAACCTTCGCCTCTTGGGCCTTGCAGCCACTGAACCCAACCCATCTGCAGTACTAATGTTGAATTTCGTCATCAGTCTGCTATACTACAGGATAAATTTATAAACAGGGGTTACCCTGTTCCTGTAGTTGTAAAGGCAAGGAAGAGGGCTTTGTATAATCATAGAGAGGCTTTACTTGAATATCGCCATGGACAGGTTCCCCAAGACATGGTTCCATTTGTCTCCATGTTTAATCAGATGTCTAGAAGTTCGCAGCGGGTTATCCGTTGACATTTGAACATTCTACGGATACATCCGAGTTTACAACATCTCAAGATTTTATTTTTTTATGGGCGTAATCGGAATCTCTGTGATATTCTTAGCCCTAATGTACTGAGACCAGTATCATCTGATTTAGACCCAGTGACATCACCTGGCCACCGGAGCTGTAGTCACCGTTCTGTGTGTTCTTTAATGATGGAGTCAGACGAGTTCGTGCATCCTAAGACGGGTAAAATGTACAAACTATGGAGTTCCACTTCATGTTTAACAGAAGGGGTGGTTTACATCATTATGTGCCCCTGTTTTAAGATCTATGTGGGACATACTTACCGCCAGTTTAAGAAAAGAATAATTGAGCATGGATCTTGTCTGAACACCCGGCGTCTGGAGGAACCATTGGTGATGCATTGTTTGGAGGCTGACCATGATTTTGGGGTACTCCGGTTTATGGTGATTGAACATATTGCCTATCCTGCCCATCGGGGTGATTGGAGACGTTTGCTCCGGCAGAAGGAGCAAAGATGGATTTTCATGTTGCAATCCGTTCAACCTGACGGATTGAATGCCCGGATTGAATGGGCGGCCCTCTTCGGACCCTGAAAGATCTTGATTGGTGGACGAGGACTGAGGGCAGAGCCTATGAGAGATTTCTAGCGGGTGACTGCGGGGCTTCTTTGCACCAGTAATGATCTGTGAAGTGGAACGAGAGCCCGAGGAGCATGGTGAGTCTGGAAAATGTATATGTGAAGCAGTGAAATTGATACCCCTGACGCAGCGAATGAAGCGAAATGGAGGGTTCCCCGTTGGGTTCAGTGGCTGCAAGGCCCAAGAGGCGAAAGTTTGGACTGAGAAAATCTTGGATGCCAATAGCAGCTAAGTTGTTTTTTTATCTGCTTTCTATGCAAGATCCTGGACCGTAATGCTGTAGTGCTCATTTATCCACATTATCACGATTGTGGGCTGTGTGTCCCGGCGTGCTGTTTGATATCACTCTGCAGGCTATCACAGTGCTTTTTTCTACATTTTGTTGTGTGTGCAGGAGTGTTTATTTTGAAGAAATGGAGTTTTTTGCCAGATGAAGCAGAACTGAGGCTTTTTCTCCACTTCTTTTTTCTTTTTTGGTCTTTTCCTGCTGTTATATGTTGTGTGATTGGTGGTTTGTGTGTGATTAAGGCCTTTTAGTGTTGCAGAGGGGGTATCGGTTTCCATATGGGGTTCTGATTTAGAGTAGAGTAGTTGACATTTGATCCTTCCCATAAAGATACTGTAGGGGGCAAACTTACAGGGTCTATTTGTCTAGAGCAGGTACAAAATACCAACAAATGTCCAAGTACATCATCAGTTTCACCCAGACCCAACATGTCAAATTCCTTCAGACCCTGCTCCATAGTAGATGAATCCATGCTGGCAGGTACTCTGATAAGTAAAAATGCCTGGCGTAGATCCACTCCCTCCCCCATACACCAGTTTTTCAGCATTAACATTTCTTTAGACTCCATTTTCCCACACAACATGCCAGTCTTGTTCACAGTTTCAGAAAAATTCCCCCAAAACTTTGGTATCCCAGTGGTGCCTCCAGAATTTTATATAACACCCCATTTAGGGCAGTTCTGGGTCTGGGGTCTGACCTGACTGGAGTCCCACAAAGACAGTCTCTGTTGGTCCCTCACTCGATTACTGCTCGGTGCCTCCACCTAGTGAAAAGAAATGTTAACGGGTGGGCTCACCCTCTTCTGCCCCAGGAAAAATCCAAAAAAGCTGTGAACAAGGTTGGTTAATAAATGAAATAGATTTATTTGAACTAAATACATAGGCCTAATCATAAAGCAAATTGTCATGAATAGCTTTCAACTATTTTAATATTTCCACACTTGAACCAATACTTATGCAGTTAACCCAACAGCATTAGTCTATGTTTCAGATATCCAAAACCATTAGCTCATAGTCTTTTGAACCTTTAAATCTCTTTCAGTCCTGACTGCCAACACTGTAGCTGCAAGCTCTCCCCTAATTTCTCAATTTAGTCAATATGTGGGCAAGGCTGAGTGCCTAAATTTCTCCTCTCCTTTCCAATCCACCCTCACCCAGTCCCTAAGATTTCACCCTCTGTTGAAACTCTTAGATGTAGATGGCTGCTGTTCTTTCAGGCCGGTGGATCTGCTCCTACTGTAGTCTTCTGGGTGTCGTCCTTGAACTCCAAGGACTGCTGTTCCCCTATGAGCTCAACCCCTCCGTGTTCCATGAAGCCCTCTCCCTCATTGTGCTACTGGTGCCGACCGCATCTCGGTAGCCTGGTTCCTCTATTGGACTACTAGTGCCGACTGCAACCTGGTAGCCTCCTAGTTCCTCTTCAAGAGGAGTTTCTGGGGTAGGTGCCTGCTGAGATTCATGCTACGAGCCCTCAACAGGGCTCTGCAACTACAGTGGTGCCTCACACAACGAACTTAATTCGTTCCAGGAGCAAGTTTGTTATGCGAAAAGTTCGTTATGTGAAACGCGTTTTCCCATAACAATACATGTTAAAAAAAATAATTCGTTCTGCAGCATAAAATATGCTAAGATGACATAAAAAAAGATAAATTTGTCAAAATGGTGAAAATGGTGGTCTTGCTGAGGCCAAACTCTTTGACGAGGTCACACTGTTTTACCCCACATTCACTCCTTCTAATTATTTCCCGTTTCATTTCAACAGAAATCACCTTCCTGCTTTTTTTAGAAGCCATGATATATAAAAAATATTGAGTTTATCTTAAAAGGACGACTGTATACAGTGAGAGAGGGCAGTTAAGCGCAGTGACTAACGACTGCCTGCAGTGCCTGCGCGGAAGGATGCAATACATCGGCAGCTCGGGCGACTTCGTTGTGTGAAACGAAGTTCGTTGTGTGAAGTTCGTTGTGTGAAACGAAGTTCGTTGTGTGAATCAAGACATGAAGTTCGTTGTGTGCAGCGTTCGTTGTGCGAGGCGTTCGTTATGCGAGGCACCACTGTACCAGTAACAGAGCTCCCTCTAGAGGGCTGCCTCTGCTCTTCCTGGCCCTTAGGCACCAGTAGTACTCTGCAGGCCTTTTTTGTCTGCCCTGAGTTGTCCCAAAGGCTACTTGTCTTAAGCTTAACTCTAAAGGGCTGCTGGATTTTCTATTGTGGAACACCTCTAGTGGTACATCTCTGCTGGTACTCAGAATACCATCTCTCATAAAAGCTGTGCAATAGCCAGTAACAAGGTTTCCACTTTTTGGAGACCTACTTCCCAAATGAGCATAATGCACAGATATGATTCATTGCAGTGTAAAACTCATTTCCACCAAACTTTAACTCTCCTCAGTATGGGGTTTATTATGACTCCCTACCATTTTCACCCTCCTTTGAACTCTTGGGAGTAGATTTCTACTTCCCCTATTCAGAATTCGTTCTCAGTTTATATCCACACATTCATTTGGGCCCACAAGCTTTAGTCACAGTCATGAAATAATCTCTTAAAAAGTGTAACATTCCTCCCAAATGTCTTTGTGTTCATCCCTCAGTGCATTGTTTGCATAAGGTGTTATTCAACCGCCCCTGCTTCGTAACCTATGTGAACTGGATATAATTCTCCTGCATCTGAAACAGATGGCAGTCACAGCTGTTTCCATTCAGTTTCACTGCAAACTCTGTCAGAAACACACCCCCATGGGGGATTTCATGTTTATTTGCTTGTGTCCATGATTGTCTTTCCTATCAAAATTTATTTATTTCTACCTTACTCCAGGGGTTGGTGTTTTTTTGTACTCCACCTTGGTTTGCTTCAGTGATAAAGGTGAAACTTGCAAATTGTAATTAAACGATAAACCATTTATATACATGCTCCCTTAATTTCAGACCCTTATTCACCATAACAAAGAATTTGTATTTCGTACCAAGGCAGGGTTGTCTTCTCTCACTACAACTATTTCCTCTTGATTTGAACCTTTAGCATATAAAATTGGACATTACAGAAGCCTCATTGAATTTTACAATGAGTATGCAGTTAAACATTTCCTCATATGCTGATGATATCCTAAAATTTCTATGCCCACAGTCACTGAGCAGATGTAGCATCTTGGAGAATTCTCAGCTCTAAAAATAAATGGTTATTCATTTTTGCTTTATTTAATTGATAACAGAAAATCTTGAAACTGCTCAGAGGAGTCCAACATGTATTGAAATGAACATGTAACCATTTGCTCAGGGTCCAGTATCTGAGAGTTTAGTCCTGGCGTAATTCTGTGCAAAAAATGTGAAAATTCTGTGCACAATATTTCAAAATTTGGCAAAGTTTATTTGTAGTGTTTTGCATAGAATTCCCCCATCCTGAAATTCCTTCCTGCCTTTTTCTTTCTGAAGTTCCAGCCACCTCAGTTCCTTCTCTTACTCCAACTGTAGTTCTGGAATCCCACCCCTTTCTCATTTGCACCCTGAATCCCCTCCGTGGCCGCCATGATCTGGCATCTCTTTCTCATTCTCTCCACTGGCTAAGAATCCCTTCCTCCCTTCCCATTCCCTTTATGGTCTTGATCACTCTCTCTTTCTCTCTCTACCATACCTCCTCCCACTTGCGGGTCCAGCATCCATGACCCTTACCCCACCCCACTGCCTCTCTTGCACCCTGAATCCTTTCCCTGCTCCCTATAGTCTGGCATCTCTCTCTCCCTCTCTCCATAGCCAAGCATCTCTTCTTCCCTTCTCATCCCCCTTTCTGGTCTGGGCTACTTTCTCTCCTCCCCTTCCCCACCCACTTACAGGTTCAGCGTCCATGTACTCTCTCTCCCTCTCTACTTGCAGTCTGGCATCCATGTCCTCTTCTCCCCCCCCCCCCAACACACACACACTTGCAGTCTACCATTCATGTCCCCTCTATTCCCCTCATGGGTCTAGCATCCATGTCCCTTCCTTCATCCCCTAACTTACAGTCCAACATATATGTCCCCTCCTCTTTGTGGGTCTGGCCTCTCTCTGACAACCCACCCCCAGCCCAAGTAGTGGTGGCCCCCGAGTAGTGGTAGTGACCAGCCAGTTGCCAGAGGTAACACTGTGAACAGGCCAGCCCTGCCAGGGCCTTCCCTCTTCTTCATCATGCAGCAGAGGGAAGGCCCTAGTGGGGATAGCCGCAAGTAGCCTGTTCACAGTGCTGCCTCTGTCACTGTCTGGTCACCGCCACGGGATGGAGGTAGGGTGTCAGAGAGGCCAGACCCGTGCAGGGAAGTGGCAGTTGTGGCGTTAGGAGCAGGTTTGTACAGAATTTGTGCAAATCCTGCACTGTGCAGTTGCACAGAATTCTACCAGAAGTAAGCATTACAGTTCTTTAGTGTGGTTAGCCAGGTGGTAGAATGAACTGTAGATGGAAGTACTGAAAAGCAGGTATGACCAAGTCTTTGTATGTAAATCAAACCCTGAAATGACTTCAGATGTCTCTAATAGCTGTGGTTTCAACCGGTCTGCTCCACAAGTACAATATGAGTGTATGCTGATCTTATCTGAGCTGAGCATAGTGGGTTCCACTTCAGCTCTCCGTTTCACAATTCATATACTTCACAAATTTCTCCTCCCTGAAATCTTCATTGATTCTATTATTGGTGAGCTTTAGGATCACAGATCTCAATTCAATAGACAAATCATTAGTAACCCTACACATGCTTTAGATCAGGAGTGCCCAAAAGGTGGTGGGGGGGGGAGGCTTGTGGGCCCGGCGCTTGTACGCGCCTAGCCTGGCATCAGGGAAGCAGGGAAAAATTGGTGGCGATGGCTTTGTGGGGGAGGGAGCAGGGAGAGAGAAAGACAGAAAGAAAGAAAGGGGGCAGAGAGAGAGAAAGGCAGACAAAAAGAAAGAAAGGGGGGCAGGGCAAGAGAAAGAATGCAAGACAGACAAAAAGAAAGGAGGGCAGGGAGAGAGAAAGATAAAGACAGACAAAGAAAGAAGGGGCAGGGAGAAAGAAAGAAAGAGGGCAGGGGGCAGGGAGAAAGAAAGACAGACAAAAAAAGGAGGCAGGGAAAGAAAGAAATAATGAAAGAAAGGGGGTAGGGAGAGAAAAAGAAAGAAAGGAGGCAGGGAGAGATTTTGGTTGGGGAATGGAAAGAGGACTGGAGGAGAGGAAGAATGCAGGAGGCAGAAAGAAAGAAAGGCAGAAAGAAAGAAATATTGGATTTACAGTCAGAAGAAAGAAGTGCAACCAGAGACTCATGAAATTACCAGACAGCAAAGGTAAGAAAAATGATTTTATTTTGCACTATGGCTCGCTTTTACTAAACCGCAATAGTGTTTTTTAGCGGAGGGAGCCTATGAGCGTCAGAATATCAGCACTTGGTACAGGAAAGTCTATAGAGCTGCACACAAGTATCTTAAATAGCCTGGGGGTGGGCTAGTGAACCATAGAGAGGAGAACCCAGGTCCATAAGCCACTCTAACCACTACATTTATGGTGAAACATATGCACCCCCAACCCCCCCAAATACTGCCATATAGGTGCTACCTGCAGCCATAAGGGCTATTGGGGTTGTAGACAAGTGCATATAGAGGGTTATACTGTATAAGGGAGTTCTGGTGAGATGTTTATGCGGCACCCTTTTTGTGAAGGTGCCCCCTCTGTTGCTATGTCTGGTTGGCCAGTCCATTTCAAGATTGACCCCTCCCATATCCAAATGATCTTGTTCTGGGCGTTTGGGACTTGGACAAAATTTTGGTCGAAAATGTGGTATAAAGATGGATGTTCTGGTGATCTGGGCGAACAATAGCCTGGAAGTCCAGATAGATGATTTTTGGCAAAAAAAAAAATTCTAGACGTATTTTTTGAAAATGGGTATTTTCCCACTGCCGACTTTGGGCGTCTAGCACCATATATCCGAATCGGGCTTAGACGTTTGTTTTTGATTATGCCCCTCCACATGTTTAAATAAACCAATTTCGGAGTTGCAGGACAAACACATTTGGGTATATGATGAGTTTATAATATAAAAACATAGACGTGACTTTCTTCTTTTGAAACCGGAGGTCATCTCATTAGGGGCTACTTTTTACTTAAGACATCCTTGTAAGTGCATTGTCTGTTATCATTCAATTAAATATGTATTCTTTGAGCCCCAACATTTGACTAATTTTCTGACTATGTCCCGTCTGGACATGGAGAAAATTCAAGCTTGAGCTCTAAAAGAAAATAGCAACTCCCTTCCCGATCTATAGGTATACCATTACTTCTTTTGGTTGCCTTTCTTGTTTTTCTCGCAATTAAATTCTTGGATCTAAAAAGGACTTGAGCTAATTTTACCATAATAGTTTTTCTTGTAACTGCTTAATTTGTTAAGTATGGATTTATATGATTGTAATATGCTTGGTTAAATTTGCTTTCTGTACAAGTTTACTTGATATTATATTGAAATCAATAAAAATACTTAAAAAAAAAAAAAAGATACTGGAAGCCATGGGAGGAGTTCAGGGCACAAAGAGAAGAGGTGTAGAGAGAGAAGAGAAGAGGTCCTAAGACAGAACCCTGGGGTATACCAACCGCTAGCAGGGTAGCAGCAGAAGAGGACCCACCAATACATACACTAAAGGTGCATTGGGAAAGGTAGGAGGCAAACCAGGAGAGGACAAATCACGGAATCCAAATGAGGACAGCATATCAAGGAGTAAGTTGTGATGTACAGTATCAAAGGTAGAAGACAGGTCAAGAAGGATAAGGATAGAGTAAAGGCCCTTAGATCTGCCCATGAACAAATCACTACAGACCTTAGTGAGGGCAGTCTCTGTGGAGTTTTGGGGGTGAAAACTAGATTGTAGAGGATCGAGAATCTGTCAAGTTGAAAGGAAGTCCAGGTAGCGACCGAGAATAGCACGCTTGAGTATCTTGGATAGGAACGGAAGAAGGGAGACAGGGCGATAGTTGGACGGGCAAGAGGGGTCTAGCGAGGGTTTTTTGAGAAGCGGCTTAACCACCGCATGTTTGAAGGCAGCAGGGACAGTTGCAGTGGAAAGATAGATTGAGAATATGGCATATGGGAGGGATAACAGTATTTGAGATGGGCGTCGAGTAGAGGAGTGGGAATAGGGTCAGAGGGGGCATGTAGTAGACTTTGGATGAGGAGAGAAGTTGTGCAGTTTCTTCATCTGTGATTACAGAGAAGGCAGAAAAGTCAGCAGTAGTTGACCGAGGAACAAGTGGGAGGGGCCAGACAGGAGAAGCTTCCTGAGCTGTTTGGGTGAAGGATGAAGGGGAGGTGCAAGGTTGAAGTTCAAGAGAGTGGATGGTAGGTAGGGGGAGAAGGATGTGACTCTGTAGTGAACTCAAGAGCGATCTTGCAGACCTTGTCAAGAAAGTAATCAGCCATAATCTGGGGAGAGAGAGAAGGAGGGGTCGGAAGTGGGGGAACTTTGAGGAGGGAGTTAAGAGTGGCAAAGAGACAAGGAGGTTTGGAAGAAAGGGAGTTAGTTAGTTGAATGTAGTAGTTTTGCTTGATCCGTGTAAGTGCAGAATTAAAGAAGGTCATCATAAATTTAAAGTGAAGAAAGTCAGCACATGTGCGAGATTTGAGCCAAGGTTGAGGTTTGGTACGCCTGACAGGGTGTCCAGAGCAGAGGAGAGAATAGAATTGTATGACAAGACAGCCTCGTGGACAGACTTAGATAACATAGTGGAGGCAAGGAGAGGTGAAACAGTGGATGAGAGCATGGAAGGATTGAGGGATTGAAGATTTCAAAACCTCTTGGAGGTGACTGGGCATGACAGAGGGGGAGGGTGAGTAATGGTGAAGGATATCAGATGGGGAGCAGAGATGGGGAGCAGTAAGGTAGAGAAGCTAGAGAGAGAGCAGATGGAGGAAAAGAGAAGGTCAGGCGTTGGCCATCCTGGTGAGTAGGGGTTGTGGTCAAATGAGGAGGATAAGGCAAGAAACTTATTAGCATACTTGTCAGTGGGATCATCAGGGTGAAAGTTAAAGTCCCCAAGAATTAGGGAAGGAAAAGATGACTCAAGAAAGCCCAAAAGCCAGGAGTCAAATTCAGTGAGAAAGGAGGAAGGGGACTTGTTAGGGGGGTGATAAATGACCACTATCCACAGAGGTAAAGGAATGAATAGGCAGATGAAGTGGACTTCAAATGAGGAAAGACTGTGGGATAAAGGGTGAAGAGGTTGGAATCTGCAAAAAGGAGAGAGAACAAGCACAACACCTCCGCCTCAACCAGTAGTGTGAGGTGTATGGGAGAAGTGGTAGCCACCATGGGAGAGGGCAGCAGTTCTGGGGGCAAATCCATGTTTCAGTTAGAGCAAGCAGGTGGAGGGATTGGGAGATAAAGAGGTCATGAATGTAGGAGGCAAAATGAGCATTCCATAGATTAACCTATTAAACTGGAGATAGTTCACCTCGTAATAATTTCATAATTACAGTGGTGCCTCGCATAACGGACGCCTCGCACAGCGAACGCTGCGCACAACGAACTTTATGTCTTGATTCGTACAACGAACTTCGTTTCACACAACGAAGTCGCCCGAGCTGCATCCTTCCGCGCAGGCACTGCGCTTAACTGCCCTCTCTCCGCCTGGCTCCCTCTTGCCCCCCGACTCCCCGACACGATCGGGGCAAGAGGGAGCTCAAGCCCTCTTGCCCCCCCGACTCCCCGACACGATCGGGGCAAGAGGGAGCCCAAGCCCTCTTGCCCCCCCGACTCCCCGACACGATCGGGGCAAGAGGGAGCTCAAGCCCTCTTGCCCCCCCGACTCCCCGACACGATCGGGGCAAGAGGGAGCCCAAGCCCTCTTGCCCCCCCGCCTCCCCGACACGATCGGGCCAGGAGGGAGCCCAAGTCCTCCTGGCCACGGCGACCCCCTAACCCCACCCTGCACTACATTACGGGCAGGAGGGATCCCAGGCCCTCCTGCCCTCGACGCAAACCCCCCCTCCCCCCAACGACCGCCCCCCCAAGAACCTCCGACCGCCCCCCAGCCGACCCGCGACCCCCCTGGCCGACCCCCACGACACCCCCAACCCCCTTCCCCGTACCTTTCTGTAGTTGGCCGGACAGACGGGAGCCAAACCCGCCTGTCCGGCAGGCAGCCAACGACGGAATGAGGCCGGATTGGCCCATCCGTCCCAAAGCTCCGCCTACTGGTGGGGCCTAAGGCGCCTGGGCCAATCAGAATAGGCCCGGGAGCCTTAGGTCCCTCCTGGGGGCGGGGCCTGAGGCACATGGGCCCAACCCGACCATGTGCCTCAGGCCCTGCCCCCAGGAGGGACCTAAGGCTCCCGGGCCTATTCTGATTGGCCCAGGCGCCTTAGGCCCCACCAGTAGGCGGAGCTTTGGGACGGATGGGCCAATCCGGCCTCATTCCGTCGTTGGCTGCCTGCCGGACAGGCGGGTTTGGCTCCCGTCTGTCCGGCCAACTACAGAAAGGTACGGGGAAGGGGGTTGGGGGTGTCGTGGGGGTCGGCCAGGGGGGTCGCGGGTCGGCTGGGGGGGCGGTCGGAGGTTCTTGGGGGGGCGGTCGTTGGGGGGAGGGGGGGTTTGCGTCGAGGGCAGGAGGGCCTGGGATCCCTCCTGCCCGTAATGTAGTGCAGGGTGGGGTTAGGGGGTCGCCGTGGCCAGGAGGACTTGGTTCTCCCTCCTGGCCCGATCGTGTCGGGGAGTTGGGGAATCGGCGGGGCAAGAGGGCTTGGGCTCCCTCTTGCCCCGATCGTGTCGGGGAGTCGGGGGGGGCAAGAGGGCTTGGGCTCCCTCTTGCCCCGATCGTGTCGGGGAGTCGGGGGGGCAAGAGGGCTTGGGCTCCCTCTTGCCCCGATCGTGTCGGGGAGTCGGGGGGGCAAGAGGGCTTGGGCTCCCTCTTGCCCCGATCGTGTCGGGGAGTCGGGGGGGGCAAGAGGGCTTGGGCTCCCTCTTGCCCCGATCGTGTCGGGGAGTCGGGGGGGCAAGAGGGCTTGGGCTCCCTCTTGCCCCGATCGTGTCGGGGAGTCGGGGGGCAAGAGGGCTTGGGCTCCCTCTTGCCCCGATCGTGTCGGGGAGTCGGGGGGGCAAGAGGGCTTGAGCTCCCTCTTGCCCCGATCGTGTCGGGGGTGCCAGGGACCACACGGAGTCACCCACCGTACCACCCGATTCGGGTAAGCGCAGGTATCGGTGGGTGGCTTATTTGCGGGGGGGTGCCTTATTTTACATTTTTTTCTAAAAAGGGGGGGCTGTCTTATTTGATGGCCCTGCCTTATCATCGGGGAAACACGGTAGAAAAAAAAAAAAAATGAACAGTTAAGTCCCAGTTTTTGCCGCTGAGACTCTGCCCTCTCTCACTGTAAAATTAGACTCTACTTAGTCTGTCTTTAAATTTAAAAAATGTGTGTTGTTTTAAAAAACAATTATGTTTTTAGATGTATCTAAATAAAAATAATAACCAAAAATTTATCTTTTTTTATGTCATCTTAGCATATTTTATGCTGCAGAACGAATTATTTTTTTTTACATGTATTCTTATGGGAAAACGCGTTTCACATAACGAACGTTTCGCATAACAAACTTGCTCCTGGAACCAATTAAGTTCGTTGTGTGAGGCACCACTGTATTTATCTATGTATTTCTAATAGTATAACCAAACTAGTAATTTTTTTGATATAACTGTGAAACTAACCTGACAAGTTATTTTTGAAAAAAATGAAAACTTCATCTGGTTGTAAATATTAAGATTATACCAGCAAGAATGAGTCTTTCTACACTGCAGCAAGCAGCACCTCACAATCAGAACAGTATTGGTCTTGAGAGACAGACACCACTACTAGCGGCCTCTTTTACAAAGCCGTGCTAGCTACACTGCATTAACAGCCCTGAAGCCCATAGAGATTTAAAGGGCTTCGGGGCTGTTGCCACGCGGCTTTGTAAAAGAGGCCGTTGGTATCTAAGTGCATTATATCTAAATAGAGAGGATGACCTCATGCTTACCTTGATTGGTAGAATAAGGATAAGGAGGTCCTTTTAAAAATTTCTACATGTTTAAATAGTGGTATTTACACACATAGATTTGCTACTCATGTAAATGGCAAGCTCAGAAAATGTGTTCTTTACATTGGAGATGGTTGGGACATGGAGATTTCAAGAGAGTATGTTTTGAGCATGGTGAGGATGGGTTAAAAATTTATAGGTATATTTTCCATTTTGTAATGGGAATACAGTATATGTACATTTCACATAATTTTCCAGTTGGCTTTTGTACCACTGGAGCATGCAAATGTCTTTCTAAAGTGTTTATTTCAGTCAGGGCTTTAAATATCTTTTTTTGCTTCCTAGGTTAAAAAAATAATAATAATAAAAACTTTTGCTGCTTTGCTAGTTAATTGGCACCACTTAATATGTGGGAAGGTTTTTGAAATTGGGCCACTATACATATTAAGAATTGGCAATTATACATGGAGTTTGCAAAGATGCCACTTCCACTTATAAGTGCTGGCACCTACAGTAGATGTGGAAGCTGCCGAGTGATGCCGCTGTTTTTATGCACATGTATTTTTGCAAAATCAATGTTTCTGCTGTGTGTGCCAACAAATACACATGTATTTGCTGGCATCTTTGAATACATTTTACAAAAAGATTCCATATTCAGTAGAGCGTTTGTAAAATCCTATGAAAGTTGTGAATGCCATGACCTGGACATTTCAAGACCCTCTTCTATGTAAAATGGGGTTTCACATATAATGAAAACCTCACAGACACAGCACAAAATGTCTCCCCTCAGTGTTCTTGAAAAGTCTTTACAACTGTAGACATGGTTATCCATAAATGTCTGGGCTAAAAAAAAATGCAATAAGAAGTCCTAATTACCTTAAATAAATTTTGAAAGAAAGGAGGTTTGGATTAGCCTAATTTTAGCCTATATTATTAGTGTGCAGTCTGTGCACAGACATTGCAATTTTCAAAGCAATTTCTGTGCATGGAAACAGTAAGTTGACGGTCAGAAAATCGCCCTTCTTCTATGCGGCCTAATGTAAGTGCAAAGTTTGTGTGTTGAAAAGCCCAGTGTGCATAGTTTTGATTGCTACCCTAACCCTACCAGGTGCTTCTACTACCCACATATGGGGCATGTTTGCTAAAGTACATTAAACAGCACAGGTTTTATCATGCAATAACCATAAGTGCAGCCTGTGCCAATGGCTACTGTATGCTAATCCCTGAATTCTACATAGCCCCAGTGGCGCAGCGAGGGTGAGAGGCATCCGGGCGGTGGCGCTCCTCCCCTGCCCTCTTCTCTCCCCCCCCACTCACTCCTTCCCCGCACCCTCCTGCCAGTCGCACACCCTTTTGCTTCCCCCGTACCTCTTTAATGTTCCTGGCGTGAGCAGCATCCCCAACTTACTGCCCGTGTCAGCTTTTCCTCTGACATCACTTCTTAGGCGTGGAGCCAGGAAGTGACGTCAGAGGAAGAGCCGAAGCCAGAGAGACTCAAGATGGCATCTGACTGAATCACGCTGAAACGGCTCCGAACCTTACTCTCTACTTCCTTAAATTGTTTCTTGAAACTTTTTGGAGAAATGGGTAAGAAGAAGGGGAAAACTAGGACTTACCCCTTGGAGTCCCCTCCACTTCCCCTTTCCACCATTGAAAGATTTGTCGTCCAAACAGCACGTCCTGTTGGAGCAGGTGCTCGTGATGAGGCTACTTACCCGAGCTCAATACCACGCTGAGCCTGGAGAACAGACTTCTACCCTCAATTCCAGGCATGAGTGCTCATCCAGAGCAATCGATGACACTGCGTGCAGCAGTCAGCTCAGCGGCGGTATCATCGTTCAAGAGGAGCGACCGGAGTATGGAGGAGACGCTGAGCATTGCTTGAAATTGGAGGGAGTAGTTGGAGGAATATCCGAGTTGGAAAGATCTGTTCGGCAGTGGCGTACCTAGGGTATGTGGCACCCGGGGCCCATCATTTTTTGACACCCCCCCCCCCCCCATGTAAAAAAAAATTTTTTTTTTTTTTTTTTGCAATAACCATGAAATGGAATAAATGGTCAGAATAGAAACAGGCAGTGAAAATTTTCTTTTATTGAACCTCATATATGTAACCATTATTCCAAACATAACATAACATAAATTATGTCTAAATTGTCATGACATTAGAAGTACATATGGAGTAGTTGCAGGTGATGCTTGGGACAGTTCTGATTGTGTTAGTTCGGTTTTATGTGTTTTTTGAATAGAAGGGTTTTTATTTCTTTTTGAAGGTTTTGCAGTCTGTGGTTGATATCAATTGGTTGTAGAGTTGGGGGTCGAGTGTTGCAGCTCGAATGGCTAGAAGGTTGTCGAACAGTTTTTTTCTTTTGACGTTTTTGGTTGGAGGGTGTGTGAATGGTGCACAAGTTCTCCTATGTCTGTTTGAAGTGGATTGAATTATTTAGCTGAAGAAATTAGTTACCCCCCATTCCACACACATTAATTCTCTTCCATTTTTGTTCCCATTATAAAAAACACTGATAAGTTCCCAGAAAAAAAAATACATTAAAATAAGAAGTGAAAACAAAGGCCCCTACAGATGAGAACATAACATAAGAATAGCCTAACTGGGTCAGACCAATGGTCCATCATGCCCAGTAGCCCATTCTCATGGTAGCCAATCCAGGACACTAATACCTGGTCAAAACCCAAAGAGTAGCAACATTCCATGCTACCGATCCAGGGCAAGCAGACACTTCCCCCATGTCTTAATAACAGATTATGGACTTTTCCTCCAGGAATTTGTCCAAATCTTTCTTAAAACCAGCTACACTATCTGCTTTTACCATAACTTCTGGCCACTTCATTTTTAAGTTTAGATCTTTCCTTTCAAACAGAGACCTTGCTAGATGTCAAATACAGCACAAGGTAACTTCACATGGACTTAGCTGTGCAGGAAATGTGAATCTCCTCATACACCCACCATATAGTGCAAAAATGTGCAAAGGTCTGTTTTTTTCTTTCGATCACTACATAGCCTAATGCCACACAAGCAGCGCTGTTACAAACATATTCTGTAGGTCAATGCTAAGGATAACAAAGTTTCCTTCCTTGGACCAGAAGGAGATAAACCACTGGAAGAGATCCCAAAACAACACCCAAAGACCCACTCAGTGTGTGAATCAGTTGAGTGGAGTGGACTAACTGGGGGGTGGAAATGGGCCCGTAGTTTGCTCAGCAGAATTTCCCAGACCACCTCTTCCTCTCAACACATTGACACGCTGCCACCATCACCACTAGGAACACCTCACTGGGTAGGCCAGCTATGCTATAAACTTTATAAAACACATTATTATATTTTCTTATAAAGCACATATTTTAACTGACCTCTCTGACATCCTCAGCCTTTCCATTCACAAAAATAGAAGGAAGAAAAGTTCCCATTTCCTGCTGTCTCGTGTCCCCGGCCTATACAATATTTTTTTTCTGCAGACCCTTCAAAAGTCTGACCAAATCCTCGTTTCACTTGCATTATAAAGTACTGAGGATGCCATCTCTCCCCAATCCCAGGTCCTAAAGTCTAAGACAGTAGCGCAAACTAATGCTGCCAGATACAGGAAAAAAAAATTTTGATTCGATTCAGCCCTATTGAATTGGTTTTTCAATTCGATTTTCCTGCCCAGTTGGGTGATTTTTTTCAAAACTCCTGGTGGGTTTTATAGCTTTTTCACCCCCTTTGGCTTCTCCTAACCACAGTGGCGCTGTGGTGTAAATAAAATAAAGAAACAAAAAGGACTTTTCCTCTTTCTGTTAAATCCTAGCTCACGTTTGCAGTCCAACACCAGCTCTGGCAGGATACACATTTCAAATCTGACATGTTATAATCACAAAACAGAAAATAAAATTAATTTTTCTACCTTTTGTTGTCTGGTTATATTTCAAATTTTGTTGGTCCAAGGCTCTGGTTTTCTTCTGATAACTTGCTTGCCAGGGTCTCCTTCTTTCTGCATGCTAACCATCCATCTGCCAACTCTGTCCTCCCTTTCCATTTCCCTTCCCTTCCCAGGAAGTCTGGTATCTTTCCTTTTTTTCATCTCCCTCCACAGATCCACCTTTTCTTAAATACCCTTTCATCCGGCATCTCTCCCTCCTTCCCCACCATCCCAGAGTCCACCATCTCTCCGTTTCTTTTCCTAATTACCCTCCTATCCAGTATCTCTATCCCTCCTCCACACCATCCCTTGTGTCCAATTTCTCTCCCTTTCTGTTCCTTCCCTCCCTAAATCCCATGGTCCATCATCTCTCTCCCTCTCCTCTATTTTCAGACCCATTATTTCTTCCCCCCCCCAAAGTTTGGCATATGCATGTCTCTTTGAACACCCCCTTCCCTCTGTGTACTTCTAAATCATGGTCCCCCCCCAAAGGCCTGTCCCCCCTTAAAGGTCTGCCTGTCCCACCTTGAAGGCCTGCACCCCCCTTGAAGGCCTGTCCCTTCCCCTTGTAGGCCTGTCCCCCCCTTGAAGGCCTGCCTGCCTGTCCCCCCCTTGAAGGTCTGCACCCCCCGAAGGCCTGCACCCCCCGAAGGCCTGTCCCCCACTTGAAGGCCTGTCCCACCCCCTTGTAGCTTCTCCCCCCCCCTTGTAGGCCTGTCCCCCCTTGAAGGCCTGCCTGCCTGCCTTTCCCCCCTTGAAGGCCTGTCCCCCCTTGAAGGCCTGCACCCTCTTGAAGGCCTGCACCACCCCCCTCGAAGGCCTGCACTCCCTTGAAGGTCTGCACCCCCCCCCGAAGGCCTGTCCCCCACTTGAAGGCTTGTACCACCCCCTTGTAGCTTCTCCCCCCCCTTGTAGGCCTGTCCCCCCCTTGAAGGCCTGCCTGCCTGCCTTTCCCCCCCTTGAAGGCCTGCACCCCCTTGAAGGACTGCACCCCCCCCCGAAGGCCTGCACTCCCTTGAAGGTCTGCACCCCCCCGAAGGCCTGTCCCCCCCTTGAAGGCCTGTCCCACCCCCTTGTAGGCCTGTCCCCCCCTTGTAGGCCTGTCCCCCCTTTAAGGCCTGCCTGCCTGCCTTTCCCCCCCTTGAAGGCCTGTCTCCCCCTTGAAGGCCTGCACCCCCCTTGAAGGCCTGCACCCCCCCTTGAAGGCCTGTCCCCCCCCCTTGTAGGCCTGTCCCTCCCCTTGTAGGCCTGTCCCCCCCCTTGTAGGCCTGTCCCCCCCTTGTAGGCCTGTCCCCCCCTTGAAGGCCTGCCTGCCTTTCCCCCCCTTGAAGGCCTGTCTCCCCCTTGAAGGCCTGCACCCCCCTTGAAGGCCTGCACCCCCCCTTGAAGGCCTGTCCCCCCCCTTGTAGGCCTGTCCCCCCCTTGTAGGCCTGTCCCCCCCTTGAAGGCCTGCCTGCCTTTCCCCCCTTGAAGGCCTGCACCCCCTTGAAGGTCTGCACCCCCCCAAAGGCCTACACCCCCCCCCCCGAAGGCCTGCACCCCCCTGAAGGCCTGCCTGCCCCCCTTGAAGGCCTGCACCCCCCCCGAAGGCCTGTCCCCCCTTGAAGGCCTGCCTGCCTGCCTGTCACCCCCTCCCCCTTGAAAGCCTGCTTGCCTGCCCGCCCGCCCCACCCTGAAGGCCTGATGCCCCGACCCACCCCGAAGGACCGCTCGCCCCCCTGGCCTCCCCGCACCACCTATGAACAGCCGCAGCAGGATCGCGAAGTCAGCGTCAGCATCCCTGCGCTGCTTCCTGCGCCACGGTCCCGCCCCTCCTCTGACGTCAGAGGAGGGGCGGGATCGCAGCGCAGGAAGCAGCGCAGGGATGCTGACGCTGACTTCGCGATCCTGCTGCGGCCGTTCATAGGTGGTGCGGGGAGGCCAGGGGGGCGAGCGGTCCTTCGGGGTGGGTCGGGGCATCAGGCCTTCAGGGTGGGGCGGGATCGCGGCGCAGGAAGCAGCGCAGGGATGCTGACGCTGACTTCGCGATCCTGCTGCGGGCTGCTTCACAGATGGTGCAGGAAGGTCAGTGGGGCGAGCGGCCCTTCGGGGGTGGCGGGGGACTGAACGGCAAGGCCGGGAACACCCCCTTAGGGCTGGTACCCGGGGCGGCTCGCCCCCCCCGCCCCCCCCTAGGTACGCCACTGCTGTTCGGCGCTAGGATGGTGGTGAGCTTTCTGGTACCCCTTTGGTTAGACCAGCACATGTCACTTTAGACTCTATCTAGGACGCTGTGGCCCGCTTGGAAAAAATAGTGATGGGAAATAAAGTTAAGGTTGAGACTTCCCTACAAAAGTCTGAAACACGAATAACTGCCCAGGAAATAAGAAAGGTGGAACTAGAGAGGAAAATGGAGGAGGCACTCAAAGATCTGGGAGAAATTAAAAGTAATTTCTTGACTTATGCTCAAGGTTTGTCGGGATTGAGGAATAAAATGGAGAAGATGGAGAACTATACTCGCAGGTTAAACTAAACTAAACTAAACTAAACCTTGGGTTTATATACCGCACCATCTCCACGAATGCGGAGCTCGGCACGGTTTACAGGAAGAAAGATGAGAGAGGAACTACAGTGGAGAGATTAAAGAGTTAGGTGTAAAGGGGGAAGGTGAGAGGCCTAAGAGGGGGGAAGTGTTACAGTTTTGAGAATAGTCAGGTTTTTAGGTGTTTGCGGAAGAGTTGGAGGGAGCTTGAGGTTCGGAGAGGGGAGGTGAGGTTATTCCAGATCTCAGTGATTCTAAAGGGGAGGGATGACCCAAGTTTGCCTACATGGGAAATACCTTTTATGGAAGGGAAGGATAGTTTAAAAATTTGGGAGGATCTGGAGGAAGTAGGGGTTGGGGAGTTCCAGGATAGAGGGATAACGGCAGGAAGGATGCCATGTAGGATCTTGTAGGCCAGACACGCACATTTGAAGTGGATCCTGGGGATTACTGGGAGCCAATGGAGCTTAGACAGGAGTGGTGAGACGTGATCAAATTTGCTTTTCGCAAAAACAAGCTTAGCTGCGGCGTTCTGAATCCGCTGAAGTCTGTGGAGGCTTTTCTTGGTTAGGCTGAGGTAGATAGAATTGCAATAATGCGGTTTGTCAGCTTTCCTCAAAGAATTAGCCCCCCTCGAATTGTTTAAGAAATATCTAGTGGAGATTCTAGGGGTCCCCCAAAGAAGCTGTGCCTCTGCTCTCCTGTATCTATCTTCTTCCAGGAAAATAACGTCAGGCTCTCGTCCAAGAAGAACTTGTAATGGACAGTTTAAATGTGACACACTTATTCGAAACATCTTTAGAAGAGGAGTGTGTAAGTTCTACCCTTCTGGGGCTCCTTTTACTAAGGTGCGCTAGCGTTTTTAGCGCATGTGCAAAATTCCCGCACGCTAAACCACGCGGTAAGCTTCTAGAATAATGCCAGCTCAATGCTGGT
Source organism: Geotrypetes seraphini (assembly GCF_902459505.1). Taxonomy (NCBI): domain Eukaryota; kingdom Metazoa; phylum Chordata; class Amphibia; order Gymnophiona; family Dermophiidae; genus Geotrypetes; species Geotrypetes seraphini. The sequence goes on along the minus strand of NC_047088.1, from coordinate 101,740,153 downwards.
GTTAAGGTCTAGCATGCATGGCAATTTAGCGTGCGCTATTCTATGCGTTAAGGCTCTAACGCACCTTAGTAAAAGGAGCCCCTAGTGTCATTTCTTTTTGAGTCTGATAAAGACTAGGTAATGAGGATGTATTTTCGTAATGCTGACAAGTTGTTTGTGGGTGGGAAAGTATGCGTTTTTCCTGATGCCTGTGTAGATCATAGGAGAAAAGGAAGCAATTTTTGCTTCTGCACCCCCAGGTTTTGGCCTTGGGGGCACATTTCTTTTTGCGTTTTCCTTGCAAATGATTAATTCTTTTTGAATCTAATAGATATCTTTTCTTTTTTTAAATTTTTTAAAATTTATTTATATTTTGTTAATTTTTGTTAGATCAATAACAAAAATCAGGAAAAGCAGAACAAGAAACAATTCCAAAAAACAACTTAAAATTCAAATTAAGAGTTATGAAAAGTCCACATTAACAAGGGCTGCTCAATACAGAAAGTAAAAATTATATAAGAAACAATATATAATCATCCTGTACATGCAAAATGACCAAATCCATTATGTCATTAACCTTCTTCAACAATTACATTAGTATCCAAGTTTATCCAAGTTTATTAGGTATTTTTGATTTATCGCCTATTCAAAATTCAAGGCGATGTACAGATAAAATATTTGGTAACACACTTACAATTGATAAATTAAACAAACGATTATCTAAAATACAAATATAACATTACATTTAAAGGGTATTTCAACAAATTATAATGAGACAAAAGGAAAATTATTTAATGGTTACATTCAGTATTAAAATCATTAATTCAATTTTAAAATATTTAATTCAGGGGAAAAACAATAGGAAGGGGGACAAAGACTATTGACCTTTTGAATTATGAATGCGAAAAGAAATATTAGTCATTAAAGGCATCTATATATAGAAAACTTTTAAGTTCGGACTTAAATTTTGTTAGGTTTTTTTCCTGTCTTAGGTACAGTGGAAGATTGTTCCAAGATTGAGGGGCTGTTATGGAAAAGATTGTGTTACGCCTTGTGTTGATAACTTTTAGTGAAGGAATTACTAATAGTTGCTGGTCTTGAGATCTAAGAGATCTAGAGGTAGTATAAGGTATTAAAAGTCTAAATATAAAGGCTGGAGTTTTATGTTCTAAAGCTTTAAAAATGAGTAAACATTGTTTAAATATTATTCGATGTGCTACTGGAAGCCAGTGGGCTTTCTTAAGTAGGGGTGTGACATGATCGAATTTTTTAGCCTTATAAATTAATTTAACAGCGGCGTTCTGGATTATTTGCAATCGTTTAAGTTCTTTCTGTGGCAAACCTATAAGTAGTGCATTACAGTAATCTAATTTAGAGACTACAAGAGAATGAATTAAGATATTCAATGATTTTGAACATAAAAATTTTGATATCAATCGAATCTGACGAAGTCTATAAAAAGTAGATCTTACGACTTGGCTTATATGATCGTGAAAAGACAATTTATTGTCGAAGGTAACTCCTAGTATTTTGATATTATTAGCCATCTTTAAAGAAATGCCTTTGATAGTTATAGGAGTAGTATCTGAAGCTTTCAGTGAAACCTTATCAATCAAGAATTCTCCAATTGTGACGGATCTACAAAAACAAATTTATCAGCTTTATAGTTTACCATACACTTGCAAGGGAATTAAAAAAAAAAAAAGTATCTCCCACAGCTATAACATTAGGTTTAAGCTGTAGAAACTGTTTTCTTATATGTTGTGTCTGTCTGGACTCATCAGGAAAAATCATTAGTAGTTGTCTGCAAAACAAGGCTTGTTTATTCACAAAATACAATATAAGTTGTTTTTCAATTTCTGTTTTAAATGTTACCAAAAAGATTGCTCGTTTAGTAATCGCAATAATAGATATCTTTTCTACGAGCCCAAACAACTAAAGGCTTGTCTTGAAAATAAGTGTAAGGTACAAGTCCAGATTAAGGATATGAGGGAAGAAAATGGATAATAGTTATCTAATGTGAAGTATGGAAATAATGAGACAAGTAGTTTGAGATGCCTTTTTCATTTTTGTATTTTGTAGTTTTTCTTATGTTTGATCTCTTGGGAGATGCCTCCTTACCTGAAATCTCTCTCCCCAATATTGTGGGCGTATAGGGGAATTATAGCCATTTAAATTTTGTATTGTATGAAGTTTTTATTTATCAAACTTTTGTTATGTAATCTTTGATATGGCTTATTGATGTCTATTTTCTAATGCATTAATATGTTATATTTCAATTTAAAATTGAATAAAGAAATAAAAAAATAAAAAAGAGGAAGAGCCAAAGCCGGCGCTACAGCAGGTTATGGGTTGCTCTTCGCACCAGGAACGTTAGAGAGGTACGGGGGAAGGGAAAAGTTTTGTGTGTGTGGCAATGGAAGGGGGGAGGGGGGCGGTCTACAACTATGGCAACTGTTCTCTCTCAGATGAAGAAGAGGAGCAGACAAGCTCTGTGGTTGCAGCTTAGCCTCTGGAAGAAGCAAAGCTTTCTGGGGATTTAAGCCCACAGAGCACTCTACTTATGCATCTAGCACAGTGGTCTCAAACTCAAACCCTTTGCAGGGCCATATTTTGGATTTGTAGGTACTTGGAGGACCGCAGAAAAAATAGTTAGGGGTCCTTTTACTAAGGCACGCTAGCCGATAAATGCTAATGCATCCATTAGATTCTATGGATGCGTTAGTGTTTAGCATGCGCTAATATTTAGTGCATGCTAAATCGGTTAGCACAACTTAGTAAAAGGATCACCAACTATTTTTTCTGCAGCCCTCCAAATACCTACAAATCTGAAATGTGGATTATCAGAAGCAATTAAGGAAAGATTATCAGAAGCAATTAAGGAAAGATTTATAATTATATTATAGTTATAAATCTTTCCTTAATTGAACTGATAATTTCAGCTGAAAGCAGTGCAACTTGCAGAAAGTGAAAAAAGTATCAACAGCTCTCAACGCCTCCAGCACCGGACACACGCACAAGCTGCACTGCCTTCAACCATTGCTCCAAGCTGCACATTTTGGAACATTGCCCGCCTCACTGCTGTAAACCTCACACAAGCGCTTTCCTGTGTCTGCACGCGATTGGACTCCACCTCACAATCGTGTACAGAAGCAGGAAAGTGCTATGCTTGAGGTTACAACAACCGCCGGACACTTGTGGAGTGGACGAGGGCCTCAAAATAGTACCTGGCGGGCTGCATGCGGCCCATGGGCCGCGAGTTTGAGACCACTGATCTAGCATAAGCACTTAAACTTGGTCTTATACAAGAAACTGAGCAAATGCCCACATAAAATGGGGGCAGAACAGCAGATGTCCTTTTATTTTGAAAATAATTAAAAAGTCAATACATAAAAAATTACCTGCACATTTCACACCGATGCAGCCCCCCGAATGGTTTAGCAATGAGTCTAAATCATTTTGAAAGTTCATTAGTTTTACCTCATTTATTAAGGAAATTACCTTATAAAGTAAATGCAAATTAATATACACATACATCAACTATAGCTTTGTTAATTACAGTATGAGGAAAGTTTACATTTTAACATAAGAAAATAATTGTTCATAGTGCATACCCCATTAGGAAAGACTAAAATGATTCCCGATTTGAGTCTGAAATGGCCATGCTCCACACTGCTTGTGTTAGATCTGAAAATACAAATAGGACTGAATTCTATAAATGGCATAGAATAGAAAACACGCTATTCTGTTAACGGCGCTCAGACTTAGGGGCCATTTGTAGAATACTGCTTGACACTGGGACTGCACCTAATTTTAGGCACAACCATTTATACCAATTAAACTCCAGTGTAAATCCTCAAATCTAAATTAGGCACAGATCTCCCTTATTCTATAAACAGCATGCATATATTACAGGAACATCTCCAATCCACACATGACCTTCCCACATCCATGCTCCTTTTTGGAGGCTGCACAGATCCAGGCATATACATATGCATGCATAACTTTTAATTGATTCCAATTAACACCGATAATTGATAGTTAGAATCTATCAGCACTGATTGGCTTATTCAACATGCCTATAAACAAGTTATGTTTATAGGGAACAAGAAGAACGGGTTTGGCCTACGGAAGTGAAGAGATTTTGTTGTACCTATAAAGATAGAAATGCATTTGTTAGAAGTTGTGTTAGGCTCCAAGTTGACTATGAGTGCACAAATAATATAAGTGGTATAGTCATCATTTTATAAATTACATCTGTTGAAGAGATTGAAACCACTAGTTTCACAATTGGATTTTAGGACAATTTTGCAGAGTTTTGTACTATGTAAAGTAGACTACTGTAACACAGTGGATTGCAAACTGTGTGCCTCCTGAGATTTCTGGTGTACTGCGACACACTGGCGAGGAGGAGAGTCGTCCACGCCGGCTGATTGCCTACAGGTTGTGCCCCTCACGGTGAGAGGCACGTCTTGTAGGAAATCAGCCGGCATAGATGACTCTCCTCCTGGCCGGCATCTCTCCTCCTCTCCACGCACCTCCCATATCCCTCCGGGCGGGTGGAGCCAGAGCAACAGATGTATTTTTTTCTGCTGATGCTGCAGAACTTAAGTCCTCTGATAAGGGAGTTCCCGGGAAATAAGGGAGAGTTGGTCACCCGCCTAGACACAGGGATGACATGAGCAGTAGGCGAGTTTCACAGACACACTGACTCGTTGGCTTCGGAAAAGTTGCTCCTAGCCTACTAAGGTTCTCACACTCCCTCACGTGCTCACCTTGCTTTCACCCCCAAACAAGTCAAGCCTCAGGGACAGCGACCAGCTCACGTGATCCTGCTCACCGTCCTCCAGCCCCCTACTTCTCGCGACCCAGTCCCACCTACAGATTGGCTGCAGCGCAGGCATCTTCGTTCGCAAAGAACGCCCCCTTGCGCGCACCAGCCAGCAGTAGCCACTTCTGATTCAGGGTCAGCTCTGCTTAAACTTGGGAGAAGCAGGGGCCAGAGCGCGCACCCGCATGTGTTCTCGCAGATGTAAGTCTTTTATCGGTGTTGGGGGACTGCTCGGCAACAAGTATCAGTCACTTTGGCTTCAACGGCAGGTTTGCAGCAGCCACAGTGTTACCGGGAGGGTTTGAAAAATCGCCAGGCAGGAGAATCTACAAGCCGGTGAGAGAGTTAAAAAGAAAAAAATGTTTTGAGTGGCATCGTCAGCGACAGCAGGATTCGTGATCGCGATGACAGTTGGGCACGGAGAGGAGGGTCGGGTCCCGAATTGGAGAGGCCGATTTTTAATATACATCAATTTGAATTGATTCACCCAAAGTGAATCGGTGAATCGATTTGAATCGGAAATCGGGCAGCACTAGTGGACAAAAACATTGATGGAATTCAAAAAGGCTTGGAATAAACATAGATGATGGAATCAAAGCAAAACTTAAATGACTTTCACACTTCAAAAAAGGCATAGAGGGGGTAATAATCTATGCTGAGTGGCAGATTCAGTCCTAAACAAAGGCATAGAACAGGCAACCTGCTCAGAGCAGCAGGTACAACTCCAGCCAACAAAACAAATGGGAGAAAATATTTATTTACTCAATGTGTAATTAAACTCTAGAATTCATTGCCAGAGAATGTGGTGAAAGCAATTAGCTTAGCAGAATTTTAAAAAAGCTTTGGATAGTTTCTTAAAAATCCACAAGCCATTACTAAGATGGATTTGGGAAAAACCACTGCTTATTCCAAGGATTAACAGCATAAAATTTGTTTTATTCGTTAGGATCTTGCCAGGTAGTTGTGGTCTGGGTTGGCCACTATTGGAAACAAGATACTGAGCTTTATGGACCTTCGATCTGGTCCAGTATGGCAACTCATATGTTCTTGTGCCACCTTACTGGGCAGACTAGATGGTCTTTATCTGCCATCATTTACTATGTTACCATGAACTTTCATACCCAGTCTTGTTTTTATACCTGGTACAGTTTAAAAAAAAAAAAAGGAAACCCCCAACTTTTCATTAGTGCCCAGAAATTCACCTTTCCTTGTCATCAACCACAGATGAATCCAGAGATGAGTAGGTTATGACCATTCACCAGCAGATGAAGATAGAGAGAACTAAATTTAGTTTTGTCTGATAGAATGCAATGCTCCTTGGTCAGCCAATATTCTCTGTCTCTAGCAGGTGGATGGATGGTCACTCATCTGCTCTTGGTTGCATCTTTTGCCTTGCTCCTGTTTGGGTGTCTTGGTTCAGTTGAGCCTAGGGAGCATCTAGGCCTGCTGTTTGCCTTTTCTAGGGTTACACATATTGGAGCCAGCTCCTCCATGAATATGTTGGTCCTGTGGGTCATGCGCCCTGCATCTTTAATGGTGGCAGTACTTAATGTGGTCTTGAAAGGCTCAGGGCAGGTCTGAGCAGATCTTGGTATTCTCAAGTGCATTCTCCCTTTTCCTTTGCCGCCATTTATTCTTGCTCAACAGTCTCTGTATGGGGGTCAGCCTAAAGATAAAGTTCTTTGGCAGCAGTCTGGAGGCTCTAATTTCCTTCTCAGGTCTGGCTCTGAGGGATATGTCTTGCAGTTTGGTCTTTCATGGGTGTAACCGCTTCCCTAGAAAAACAAAGATTTGCTGGTGTGAACCATGGTCTGGGCCTGATGGCAGTCCCAAAGAAAGGTCCTTACTGGCAATTTTTTTCTGTCCCCCTTGGCACCTGTTCGAATTGGGCATGCGACATCACAGTGCTGGGCCTTGGGTGCATGGAATACGGCCTCTGCTGCTATCTCCAGCGATGACCAATTTTCTGTTAGTTGTGGAGCCGGAAATATCAGAGGCCAGATTCTCTAGGTGTGACCATTTCTGTACCAGCTCGTTCCTTTTTGCGGGAAGATTGTTCGTCAGTGTGTTTACAGGAACTTTATCACTGGTGCCTTTTTGCTTAGGTAGCAGGCAGAAGCTGCTCAACCAAACAAATTCAGAGGAGTATTGTCAGGGCCTTCAGGGGGTTGAGTGAATCCCCAGCCCTAAAGCCCTGCTTTTTTTTTGTGTGGGTGTGTTTACTTTTTGCTTGATGCAGTTTGGTTGAGCAGGCTGCCCACTCAACCAAACTGCAAGCAAACAGTAAACCAATAAAAAATCAGGGCTTTAGAGCTGGGGTATTCACTGAATCCCCTGAAGATCCTGACTGCATGTCACTTGTAGGGTGAGTGCACTACCCAATCTGGAACTCCAGTATCACTCCATCTCTGGATATAGAATGAGCACACTACTATTTCTGGATTCCAAACATAACTCCATCGTTGAATGAAGAACAAGTGTGCTGCAATCTCTGGATTTGAGCATTATTCATTGTTGTGAGCAGAGGGGGGCGTGCTGACATATTTAGCTCTCGGATTCTTAAGAGTGGCTCTGTCTCAGAATGGTGAGAGAACGTTCTGTCTCTTTGACTCTCGAGCATAGCCTCCTTTATTGATGCAGAGTAAGGTCTCTGGCATTTTTGGCTCTTGAGGTGGTTACATCTCGGGATGTAAAGTGCACAGCTTGGCATCTCTGGCTCTCAATCTTGGGTCCCTCTACGGAATGTAGACCACACACACTGCCTTTTTCTTCTCAAAGATAGCTCCAGTTCTGGGTACAGAGTTTTGGGGGAGGGGGGCAGTGCCTTTTCTGAAGGTAGAGTGAGCGCTCTGCCTCCTAGGGATCTTTAGTATTGTGCCATCTAGAGTTCTGGAATGCTCTGCTAGCTCTTGGTTCAGCATTCTTTTTCTTCTCAGGGGCTTTTACTTCCTCTGTGGGGATAGTTCACCCTGGCATCTCTTGCTCTGTCCCTGGAAGTACAGCATAGCTATCTCTCTAGTGGTGGTGCATTATTCCACGTTTATTTCTCATCACAGTTTGGATTCATATCTGGATATGGTGCACTCCCTCATTTGGGCTTCAGAGTACTCCATGGTCTCTGTGTGGCCCTCCTAGCTGTATAGTACTCATGCCTGTTTTCAGGGGGCTTCCACATCCTATGTATTCTTAGTTGCTTCTTTCCACTAACAGGATGCTATGCTCTTCCACATCACTTCAGTGGTCGCAGTGATTAAAGGTATTATAAGTCCTTGAACATTTTGTTTCTAACCTTTGTGTCGATGCCTAACGTATCAGGTGAACGGCAGGCAAAGCCAACTGATGAGCAGTCAATCAACGTAGGCTACGAGAAGGCTTATAGGGAACTAATAATTTTCCTAAGTAATCTGGTTGACCTGATTGTAATGCTTTATATGCAAGGGTTAAGGCCTTATGCACCACTGTCTTTATCCCTCTATAAAACGGCTAGCGTGCCTTAATAAAAGGACCCTTTAATGTATTAAGAAGATTTGTGTAGAGTTTTCTTTTTAATTCTTCTTGATGTTTGAGATGGATCGCCAGTCAATTAGGGGACTGAGGGACAATAATCAGCAGTTGGTGAACCATGGCATGATTTCATTGTACATAGTGATTTTTTATTAAATTTGTAATGTTTTATTTTTGTCATTTCCAGTTTTACAAGTTTTATTTGAATAGAAAACAAAGTGATATGTATGCTGCCACTCTTCCAGTTTTACTCGATCCCAAATTTATGGACTATCTTCATTCCTCTCTCCTTGCCCATGCACACCCAAAGCAATGCTAAAATGTATCATTTCTTTTTCTACTGAGCAACAACAAAACTGCATCCTGCCGCAGTAGCATAAAACGGAAAGAACTGTTAGGATAATCTAGAAATAGAAACACAACAACTAAAACAACTTATTTATAAGTACACCCACCCTATGTGGCTATGTTTCAGCAGAATTATTTGCATTGAAGCCAAATCCTCTTTGTAATTAAAACAAACAAAAACCATCAAAAGCATCAAGTAGGTAGCACAAGGGTAGGGAACTCCGGTCCTTGAGAGCCGTATTCCAGTCGGGTTTTTAGGATTTCCCCAATGAATATACATTGAAAGCAGTGCATGCAAATAGATCTCATGCATATTCATTGGGGAAATCCTAAAAACCTGACTGGAATACGGCTCTCGAGGATCAGAGTTCCCTACCCCTGAAGTAGCAACTAGTTGAAAAGTGCATACTGTCGCACCCAAGACGGCTGCCTAGGGCACACACAATTTGAGACTTGCAGATGAGAACACCACCTTGGGGAACAGAGGTATTCGATCCCTTATTCGCAGGCATCCAGGCCTTTTCCTTGGGCCTACACTGGGAACACTAATACTTGCAGAACCAAGACAAAGGACATAGTTCAATCTGGTCCATGTTTTTATTCTCACCTTTCCAGCAGGTTATGCAGGAAAAACAAGTCTTAAAAAAGAATCATAGGGTTATAGGTGTGCAGGTAGAAGGCAATGCATTCAAACAATTCTCAAAAGTTCAGTCAGACCCTCTATGAGGTATGGTGCCTTCTAGAGCAGTGTTTTTCAACCTTTTTACATCTAAGGACCGGCAGAAATACAAAAATTATTCTGTGGACCGGCATCGGTCCGTGTACAGGCGGTTGAAGAACACGGGGCTAAGTCATGGGCCAGACCCCGCCCATCTCTACCCAATCTCCACCCCATACCCCGCCCCCATAATAGTACTAATTGCACCTTGCACGTCCCGTGCCTCATCTGGAAGCCTTCCCTCTGACGTTGCAACGTCAGAGAGAAGGCTTCTGGTTCAGGCGCAGGATGCCCGTAGGAGCCACTGCTCATGGCTTTGTGCACTGAATCAGTTAGGAAGAGGGAGCTGGCTCGAAGATAATGCCACATTGATCGCACCATAGACCGGCGGTTGAAGAACACTGTTTTGGGCCAGATGTACGTGCTGGCCCTGTGGACCGGCAGGAAATTTCTGTGGACCGGCACTGGTCCATGGATCAGTGGTTGAAGAGCACTGTTCTAGAGAATGATACAGGGAAAAAATGTGTCCCCTGCTCCGCCCTGTCCCAGTGAGCTCAGTCCCCATCCCTGCCCTGTCCCCGAAACCATCTGATCCCATCTGCACAAGCCTCGAATAGTTATGACTTTATATTGAACTCATTTTATTAAAGTATAAAAAGAAACAATATTCTTTACAATTGTCATTTTATAAAAACAAATAATACAGAGCAAGGATCAACAAAACCCTTGTCTCTCCTCCCCTCCCCCCTTCACAAATATCCCATCCACTATAGAGAAAACTGAATAAGCCAAATTACTACAGAATCCTACACAGAAAAATCATGCTAACAGAATACTGCAGTCATATGACAGGAATAGTGTTAGGGAAGTGCAACTAGAGCAAATGCCCCCTGGTCAGAGAGAGCCCTAAGCCAGCTGGAAGCTAAAGAACCACGGCCTGGCCTTTGCAGTTCCCAGTTATGTCTAACACCAGCTTTAGCAGGATACATATTTTAAATATGATATATTATAATCACAAAATAGAAAATAAAATTTTTTTCTACCTTTTATTGTTTCATCATTCTATTCTAATCATGTTGGTCTCAGGCACTGGTCTCTGTTTTCTTTTGTCTTCTCTTAACTCACTTGCTAGGGTCTCCTGACCATTTGACATTTCTTTTTTATGTATGTATTGTTCCCCGTGTTCAGCATCTTCCTTCTCTATGTCTCCTATATGTCCCTTTCTAGTATTTCCCCTGTGCCCATCTCCCTGTCATCATTATCTTCATGATCCCCTCTCCCTGTGTACAATATCACCTCTATATCCCTATGCCCTTCCGTCCAGCATCATTCTTCTGCGTTCTTATTCTCCCCCATGTCTAGCCATTTTCTTTCTGTGTCCATATACCCTCCCATGTCTAGCATTACCCCTCTGTGTCCATATACAACCCCCATGAAGCATGCCCCTTTTGGTCCCTGTTCCTATGCTCTCATCTCTGGCTACCATCTCACCTCTTTTCATATATCTCCCTGTGTCCAGCTTCTCCTCTCTCTTACTCCTTTACACCAATGTGTCTCACTCTCTCTTTCCTCCTCCCTCTGCTATGTTCAATATTTCGCTCACTCTTCCTTCATCCTCTTGGTTCAGCTTTTCTCTTTCCCTTCCCTCTCTTTCTCCCTACAGGTTCTGCACCTCTCTCCCTTCCCTCCAGCCCCCTTCCCATGGCTCCTACACCTCTATCCCCTTCCTTCAGTGTCCAGGTGTGGGTCTGGCACCTCTGCCTTCCCTCCAGCTCCACTCCACCCACCATATGGACCCAGCACCTTTTCCTTCCCCCTCCCCAATCCCCAAACCAGATCCAGCAACTGTCTCCCTTCCCTTCAAATCCAGTTGGTCCATCAGTCCAAGCAACTCCTCCCCCATTCGTGGGTGCAGCAGCAGCTCCCCCTCATAAGTCCAGCAACACCCTTCCCTCCCTATTGCAGGTACAACAGCTCCCCTCTCTCGTACCCTCCCTCTCCCTCACTCCCATCGTGGGTCAAAACCGGCAAAAAAAACCCCAAACAAACCTGTGACACCTGTGGGGCGGCCCCTTTGTGCCTCCCGGGGTGCGCCTACCAGCCTCTTAGAAGCTTTGTGGAAGAAGTGGCAGTTTCACGCACACAGAATTGGATCTTTTACTTTTGATTTGTCCTTTTCTACCATTTTGTCAGAGATTAGAATTGCTGTTTTTTTTTGTCTTTTTAATCCAATCCTTAAGGAGATACAGACACTTAAGGACATGCTTGAAACACAGTTAGAGCTTACTAGAGATATGCAAAAAGAGCTGGAAAACCTTAATGCAAAGCTAAATATTTCTCAACACAAAATTGAAGATCTGGAACAGAGCTACCAGCTTCGAATCCAGCATGCAGCTTTGTAAGAAAAATTAAGCTGAAATTTAAAAAATGCAACTGAACTTGGAAGATCTTTCAAATAGGAACAAAAGTAACAACAGAATCCTGGGTTTACCAGAATTACATGTATCTGAGGGAAGTGACGCTCATGAAATGTAACATCTGTGCAGAAGTTCATGGAAACTGCTCTGAACTGACTTACCCTGTCATTAGTAGCAGTATAGAAGCTTTCAAAAACAATATGATTCCATTTCTAATTGCATGGCTACCAATATTTCTGGAACTTTCCTTTGATCCAGAACTGGAAATAGATAGGGCACACAGTACCCTTTAGGCTGCTCACAGGAAATAAACATCCAAGACCTGTAGTGGCAAAATTTCTGCTCTACCAGCATGCTTTAAGGTTTTTAACAGTGGCTAAAAATAAAAAAAACAATTGCTGTTTCAAGGTAAGAAGATATTGATTGTACCTGATCTTGCTAAAACAACTGCTTTCAAGCGGAAGTCTTTTCTTTATCTGAGATCTGACCTTAAAGACATGGGCAAAATTTGGATTATTCTCGTATATCCAGCTAGAATGCTAGTGACTTATAATAACAAAACTACTGCTTATGTAGATCCTGAAAAAACTACAAGATTTCATAGATAAGCACAAAATACAGTGTTTTAAATAATAAAATTTATCATCTTACTTTCTGTACTCTATCTGCCAATGTGCAAACACGATGATAAATGTTTTGGAAATGCAAATGTTTAATCTACAAAACTTTTATTTACTTAGTAGTATATGACTTCTGCTAAATGAAAACCTAGATTACATCCTTATATAAAAATCTTACCAGAAGTTTTAAATGCTGCTTTACTGTGAATCTTTGGACTTTGTTTTCTCAGCATTTGGGGGAAAATTCTGCAAAGGATGTCAGTTTCTGCAGCCATCTAAGAAGTGACTGAGAATCACACACCAGTGTCCTATACAGAATTATGGCTACCCTAAGGGACAGATGCCTAACCCTGCCTAACCGGTCTGATTCTCTAGCTAGCGCCAGTTAGAGAATCTCACCTGATCCCTTGCCATCAGGGCATCCCTCCTGCCTGGCTTGCTCCAGGGAGGAGAGGGGTTCCAGGGCATCCTTCTTGCCCGGTTTGCTTTGCGTTTGGGGCTTCATGGGTGCTGGCGGGATAGATTGGGTATCCCTTCTGCCAGTCGAGTTCGCTTGGGGTTCCGGTGGGAGGGAGTAGGCATCCCTCCTGGCGGCCAAGTTCGCATGGGAGTTTGGGTGTTCCTGCTGTGGCCGCTCAGCTGATCACAGCAGGGAGATTTCCTTGCCGCGATCAGCTCAGCGGCTGCGTCTATTTGATATGTAGGCCAGCATTTTAATGGCCTACATTTCAGACATCTGTCGCGGCTCTAGGGAAAAGCCTAGGATCACTTAAACTCATCCAAGGCCACTTCCAGGCAAAACAATGCCCAGCCTTGGGCAAGATTAGGTGTTCCTCCGCATCTGCCTAGACCCACGAAAATGCCTATAGTGTAGGCCGCCTGCCTCAGGTACTTTTTTTTTCTAAAAATGTCGTCCCAATTGGCTAGTTAGACAGTGGTAGGACACCACCTTTATAGATTTTGCCCTTTTTCAGACATTACCAACTTAAAAGTCATTCCTGTTGTGTGCATGTGCACGAGGTGGGAGGGAGAAGCAGAGTCCCAGCGCAGCATCAGCCAACAGCAGCATTACAGGATAAGGAGGCTGTCTGTGGCTATGTGTGCACCTGCTTAAAGATTGTTTGTCGCAGCTGGGTCCTCAATTTTTGTAGAATCCCGATGAACACCTCATCGCCTGCCGCTAAATGCCCCCCCCCCCATTTCATTGAGTCCTAAAACTGGATGAGGCCCATATCTTTGTTAAATATTGATTATAAAATTATAACTGAAACATTAGCTACTAAGCTCCCCAAAATACTAAGCCCCTCTTTTACAAAGGTGTGTTAGCCGTTTAACGCATGCTAAACGCTAACGCATCCATAGACTTATAATGGGTGTGTTAGCATTTAGCATGCACTAAAAAGGGTAGCTCACCTTAGTAAAAGGAGCCCTAAATGGCATTGTCCATCCCAATCAATTTAGTTTCATGAAAAATAGATATATAGGAGATAATCTTAGATTATTTTATAATCTTAATTACATTGCTTCTAATAAAAAGGAATCTTGTGTTGCCCTGTCAGATGCTGAAAAAGTCTTTGACAGAATAGAATCGTCTTATCTTTATCTATCATAATGAAACCCTTAGCGCGCATGCACACTTCAAACTCCGTGATCCCTGCGTCAATGATCCATAGCTCCATGGCTCCGCATGCGCAATAGAAGGAGCCAGAAAACTGTTGCACACAAAACGCCACAGGCTGCTTTTACTGCGAATGCGGAGGCATGGAGTTTGAAGTGGCAAACACCACGGCGGCGACTCCCCCCCCCCCGCCCTCACTCCGTCTAACACTAAAGGTATCCGCCAATGAGGAAGACTGTGCACTGAACCACGGGGAAGGAGGATGGCCCACCAGCTCATGATCCTCAACGTGTATACAGTGGCGTACCTAGCATATGTGACACCCGGGGCCCATCATTTTTTGGCACCCCCCCATCTGTACGAAAAACATGATTTTTAGTAACAAGCCACACATCACACATGAGTACCTAGGAAAAGGCAGCATCTTACATATTGTAGTGAGCAGTACTTCAATACACCTATTGTAAAACTAAACAAGCCAGACTAGTACAGATCAATCCTACACCGTCAATCCTAACAGAAAACCACGTCTTTTGAACACACAGAACACAGAAAACACCTTCATCTAGTATGGAATATGTCATCACAAACTAACCCCTCCCTCTTTTACAAAACTGTAGTGTGGATTTTAGCCACGGTGGTAACAGCTCTGACGCTCATAGAATTCTGGGCATCAGAGCTGCTACCATGGCTGGTGCTAAAAAATGCTCCACAGTTTTGTAAAAGGGGGGATAAAATAGAAATACATAGACAAAGGTTAAATTGAACCAGCAAGAAGCTTAACTCTGCATACAATGCAACGCCACAGAAACAGTGACACATGTCTCCTAAAGCAATAAATAAATAGAAAATTTTTGTTCTACCTTTGTCTTCTCTGGTTTCTTCTTTCCTTATCTTCTTGTTACTCTCTTCCATCCACTGTCTCTCTTCTCTCTGCATCTTCCATTTGCTCTGTTACTGTGCCTCTCCCTTTCTCTCTCCTTCCAAATTGGTCTGGCACCCATCTTCTTTCCTCCACTCCTCCCATAGTCTGGCATCTCTGTCTTCTTCCCTGCCAGCGTCTTCTCCCAACTCTCTCTTCCCCATTTCCATTCAGCATCTTCTTCCCACTTTGTCTTCCCCATGTGCTTTCAGCGTCCTTCTCCCCCCTCTGTTTTACCCTGTTTTCCTTTCCACCCCACCTTTTCTCCCTTTCTCCCTCCCTGCCCCTTACCTTCGTGGCGCTTTCTCCCTTCCCGGCCCAGACAACAGGCCCGGTCCGACAAACCTCCCTGCCCTGTGGCCGGCGATGTCTAAACTGCCTTCTTACAACAGCCGGAGGGTTGTAGTTGCATATGGCTGCCGTAAAGGTCGTCTCTGATGCAACTTCCGGTTGCGTCAGAGATGACCTTTACGGCAGCTACATGCAGCTTCAATGCTATAGCTCAGGGATGCCCACACTTTTTGGGCTTGCGAGCTACTTTTAAAAATGACCAAGTCAAAATGATCTACCAACAATAAAATTAATAAAACAAACATAAAGCACAGTGTACGCTGAGAAAATGTTAATTATCATTCCTATTTTGGTTTTTTTTTCAAAGAGGTCAAGGCTCTATACACTGTCATCTCAGTAACAACCATACAAAAATAGACAAATATACCCCCCTCCCTTTTTACTAAACCACAAATAGCAGTGTTTAGCGCAGGGAGCTGTGCTGAATGCCCAGCGCTGCTCTCGACGCTCATAGGCTCCTTGCACTAAAAACCGCTATTGTGGTTTAGTAAAAGGGGGGGCCATAGTGCAAAATAAGCCAGCAGATATAAATACAGACACATTTTGATCACTAAATTGAAAATAAAATCATTTTTCTTACCTTGTCTGGTGATTTCATGAGTCTCTGGTTGCACTTTCTTCTTCTGACTGTGCATCCAAATTTTTCTTCCCTTCTTTCAGCCTGTATGCTTCCTCTCCTCCAGACCTCATTCCCTCCCCCAACTTTTTCTTCCTCTCTCCCTGCCCTTTCTTTCTCCCTGCATCCCTTTCTTTTTCTCTCTCTTCATGCCCCCTTTCTTTTTCTCTGTTTCCCTTCTTTCCTTCTGTCTCCCTGCCTGCCCCCTCTCTTTCTTTCTCCCTGCCCTTCCCCAAGCCATTGCCGCCACCATCGGGGAACAGCAACGTCACCACCATCGTGTAACATGCCCCAAAGCTGCTGCCGCCCCAAGCTCTCCTTCCCTGCATCGGGCTGACCAGCATTCTTCTCCCCGACGTCAATTCTGCCGTCGGAGAGGAAGTTCTGCCCAGCTAGGCAGCGATTGGCTGGCCCGAACTTCCTCTTCGACGGCAGAATTGACGTCAGGGAGAGGCAGGCTGATCGGCCCGGTAGGATTTTCCGGAGCTGGCCGGTTGTGCACCCCCTCTAAGGCTGCACTCGGGGTGGACCGCACCCCCCCCCCCCTTGGTACACCACTGTGTTTACTAAAGCTACAGTCAAAAATGATGCGGAAGTGTAAGCTAGCTTTATTGTGACTGAAGAAATCGCCCGAGCTTCCAGGTGTTTATCAGAGGGTGCCTTTTTGAAGCAATGCATGCTAAAAGTGTGTGAGCAGGTGTGCCCCGACCAGATACAGACTTTTCAAAATGTCAGTTTGTCAAGAAATACCATTGCAGACCGAGTTCAGGTTCTTGCAAGAAATCTAACACAGCTGGCCGAAGAGGCACTTTTGTACAAAAGTATCTGGCTTTTTCATTAGTTGTTGAAAGCACAGACAATACAAGCACAACTGATACAGCGCTGTTGTCCATCTTTATATGAGCCGTGAAGAAGGACCTCTCTGTCACTGAGGAACTCTTGGATGTAGCTGCCATGCATGGGACGACAACGGTGAAGGACATTTTTGAGGCGGTGGAGAAGTTCGTAAATAATATTAAATTACCCTGGGAAAAGTTGGTGGGGCTAACTACCGAAGGCGCACCTGCAATGTGTGGAGAAAAAAAGGTTTGTTTGCAATAATGAAGGAGAAAATGCTAAAAAGTGACTGCCACACACATCTGATTACCTATCATCACATTATCTATCAAGAAGCTATATATGGTAAGGTTCTGGAAATGGATGATATAATGACCACAGTCATGAAAACAGTAAACTTTATATGGGTGCATGGCTTGAATCACTGCCAGTTCCAGCTGTTTTTTTATAGGAGGTGGGTGCAGAGCATGGAGACATGCCATACCATACAGAAGTAAGGTGGCTGAGCAGGAGCACAGTTCTCAAACATTGTTTTGAGCTCATGGAACAAATTGCTCTTTTCATGCAAAGTAAAGGAAAGCCCTTGCCTGAACTGTCAGGTCCAACCTGGCTTTGTGATTTTGCTATGATGGGTGATTTAACCGAGCATCTCGCCCAACCGAATCAGAGGCTGCAGGGATACAAACAAGTCATCACGAAGATGTCTGATATGATCACAGCATTCCAGCGTAAACTTATCTTATGGAAGTCCTAACTGGAACAGGACAATCTTGCCCACTTTCCTGTTTATTAGAGCATCTCAGCTTCCTTTTCTGGTGCTTTTCCTTGTGTTCAGCTACCAAAGTGAGCCAGTTAAATGAGTCTGATCGGCGCTTCTCTGACTTCAGAGCACAGCACTCTGGTTTTTACATCTTTGCCAATCCTTTCACAGCCCACATCAACAGTGCACCCCATTACCTTCAGATGGAGTTAATAGAGCTTCAAACTGACAGTGGCCTGAGAGCAAAGTTCCAGGATGTCATGATAAAGGACTTTTATCGTCTACCCCTGTCTTGATGTCACAGCTGCCCGTGTTCTGTCCATGTTTGGGAGCACCTATCTGTGTGAACAGATGTTTTCAATAATGAATCTAAACAAGAACAAGCACAGATCACGCATCACTGATGACAACCTCCATAATGTTTTGCAATTGCAAAGCGAACATTTAATTTGAGAGGGACATGGATGTTTCAGGGTGGCTGAAGGGGGAGGGTTGTCATTTTTGGCTAGATAGGGTTTGGTGTCTGTGAGCTCTTTTAGTAATTGGAATAGTTTTTTTTGTGTCTTGGGTTTCTATGCTTATTTGGTTTGTGTAGTATGTCTTTCTTTTAGTTTGTATTGTTGGTTTAGTTTTTTCCATGCTGCTCTTGTGTGTTCTTGGTTACTTTTTCTCCATTTTCTTTCTAGTCATCTGCATTGACTTTTGAGCAGGAGTAGTTCGTTGTCGATCCATTTGTCTGTTCATCTGCTGATTCTGGTTTTTGTTTGTATTGGGGCTAGCTCGTCTAGGGTAATTGTACTTATATTGCACCATTGTGAGATGAAGTTTTGGGGGTCACATTCTCGGATTGTAGCGTTTGTTTTATTCCAGAATTTGGAGGGGTCAATATATGTACATGATTTGTAGGTTAAGCTTCGGGATTTTGGTTTGGTTTTGCCTTTGGCCCAGTTGATATTGAAGGTGTATTTGTAATGGTCTGAACAGATGGATCTGGACCATTTTCCATTTGAGGTTTGAATCTTTAATAGAATGGGCTGTTGAGTCATGAAGGCTGCAATGTCTAGTTGGTGACCTTTCTCGTGTGTGGTTTGAGGGTCTAAGTTCTTGAAGGTTAAGGCTTCGAGGTAAGATAGTAGGTTTTCTGCTTGCTTAGAGGTATGGTCTTCGAGATGGAGGTTTAGATCTCCTAGGATTAGGTTGTAAGTTGCCGTTAGTGAGTTTCGGTATATAAAATCTTCAAATTATGGTCTTGCTGTGTTCCAATTCCCTGGTGTTATGTAGCAGAGTATGCAGGTTATGGATCCTTTTAGTGTGGTGCATGAAAGTTGGAAGGCTAGTAGATCCATGTATGGGGTAGATGTTTTGTCTAGTATGTTTAAGTTTAGGGAGTTTCTGACTAAGATGGATAGACCTCCTCCTCTTTTTTTCCCTGCAGACCACTGTTATCTTGTATCCCTTTGGGCAAACATCTGTTATCCTGGTCCGAGTCAGAGGTTAGCCAGGTTTCAGTGAGGAACAGGCAGTCTAGATTTTCGGTTTTTATCCAGTCTTTTATGTGTTCTGTCTTTGGGCCTAGAGCTCTGATGTTTATATAGGCACATGTTAGTGTGGTATATTCTGTTTGCGCACTATTTGTTGCTTTTGGGTAGACAAGTGCTCTTGGTTGGGGGTGTGGTTTAGTCTTGGAAGAGTTTGTTGGTCTTCTCCTCCATGTTGGTGTGATGATGTGGTGTATGCAGATCTGGGAGTTTATGTTTCTGTCTGTAATGGTTCTCCTGGCTGGGTGGTGAATTCTATTTGTAGTTGAAATAATTGGTATTGGGGAGATATTGTTTGCTGCAGCCTTCTAATTGGTTAGGAACAAGATGATCAGTAGGATAACTTTCATTGTGAAAGATAGGAGGTATGGGGTTGGTGGGAGTGAGGTTGTAGGTGATTTCTTGGGGGTTAGATAGTTGATTTTTCTCCAGGTGTTTGTTGGTGGCAAGTGATTGGGACTTGCGCCATAGACGGTGATTGGGACGGTACGCCAAACGACTGCGCGCTGTTAGGTGCTGAGCTTTTTAACTGGCTTAGTGGCTGGAGCGTCAGTGAGGGGCGGAGTGCTCTCCCACGACTTAGGGGGATCTTCAGTTGCTCTGGGAAGAACAAAATGGCAGAGCCACAGGAAAGGGGAACTTTTAAACAACAAGGTTTCCCACTGAGCTCTCCAACTGGCTCAGTGGCTGGAGCGTCGGTAAGGGGCAGAGTGCTCTTCCACGCCTGAGCGTATCCTCCGTTGCTCCGGGAATAACAAAATGGCAGAGCCAAAGAAAAGGGCAAATCATTCAACCATCAAATTACAAAAATCTGGAACTCGCTTCCCATAGAATTCATACCATTCATAATTACATTCAGTTTTGGAAAAACCTGAAAACATGGTTTTTCCACAAGTCAAAAGAACTAATTGGACCTTTAGCCTACACTATATATTATACTTATGTAAAAATGCTGCTTATAATTCACTACCTCTGTAGGTTATATTAAAATCCCAAAACAATCGTGACTTTATACTGTACTTCTATGTACACCAATTACCGGTACTGTAGATTGTAACCCGCCTTGAACTCCACTTAGTGAGAATTTGGTGGAATATAAGATGATATAAACCATAAAATAAGGGCTATTGGGGAAGTATACAATTGGGTGCAGTAGGTTCTAGGTAAATCTTAGAGGGCTCACCATACAATGTAAGGGGGTTATGGTTAAATGTGTATCTGGGACTTTTTATCTGGCCTCTCTGGATTTGACAGAGGCCTAACTACACATTCCCTTATTTCCAGACCTGCCTGCAGAGCTGTTTATCAAATAGCACACTGCACAGATTAGTTGGGCCATAGTTGTAGGTCAAAAATATATAAACAGACATAAAAAATAAATTTTGGCCATTTTGAGAGAGAGGTTTTTTAGATTGATAAAAGACTGATACAGACTTTATTATCCTTTTGGATTGTCTGCAGGGTTGCTGAGATTTTTTTCCCCTCTCATGAAAGACTGTTGACATTTTGTAGAGATCATTATTTGTTTGGGTTATTACGTATACATAGATCTCTTCAACCTATCTTTGATAGTTATTTTGCCTACCTCTCCCCATCTTCAAAAACCATTTTCTATTCTGCTAATCCTTTTATTTTACAATGCCAGCTCCTGTTCCCTTCCTCTGGGAAAACCAATTGTGGCAGTACCTAGTCTTACCACAAAATGGTGGTATCTTTGTACCCTTCCCTGTAGGAGGGTTGGTGCCTAGTGGTCCTGGCTCAGTATCGTTAATGCAAGGAGAGGCCTGGGCAACTGAGTCTGCCCATTCAAGTGTGCTACATAATTATTAGATTGTCATCTGATCACCAATATTATAATTTGTACCAAACATAAATAAATTTAAAATATATAGTGCTGTAGTGAAGTGCTCACATTCTCAACCATAACGCAAAGTGATTAGCACGGTGTCAGTGCCAACAAGACCATCACTGCCTTCACAGTCTTTAGTAAAAGATCCCCTATATATTTTACATTTATTTATGTTTGTTTGGTACAAATTATAATATTGGTGATCATATGGCAATATTATTAATGTCACCAAATGATAATATAGATTCCCATTAATTAGTACCTTGACATAATTATTAGAAACACTTTTAGAAAGCCCTGAAGATGAGGAAGAAGAGTTGGGCAGAAGGAAGCACTGTCTGTACCCTGTCATTCATGTGTGGCTATCCCTCACCATCCATATTAGCATCTACCTGTCTATTTTTACATCTGTGTCTCTCCCTGCCTATATCTCTTTTACCATCCTATGGAGGGGGGGGGTGTCTGTCTGCCTTCTTCTGTGTGTCTGTTCCTCTACATCTAGGTCTGAGTCTTCTTGCACCCACCTCTTTCCATCTGTGTGTCTCTTCCCCCTCTGTCTGTGTCTACCTCCATCTGTGTGTCTCTCTTGTTGTACCTGTGTGGGTGGTCTCTTTCCATGTATTATGTGTGTGTGTTGCTCCCTCTGTGAATTTGTTTCTGTTGTCTATGCTTTTCTCTATATTTAATGTTGCTAATTTTAAGCAGGGCCCACAGGATATTCCTCGTCTTCAGAGGAGTTAGCTCAGTATTTTTGTACAAAGGTGTGTAATTTAAGGGCATCATACCAGAGGTCCTTGGATACTGAAACCTGATACCTGAAACCTAAATTATCCTACCAAAACCGACTATCTACCAATGTAAGGAAACAGAATACTTGCTATGTAATGTAACCTGATTTATCTTCCAATGTTATTAAGTCTATACCCTCCAATGTAATGTACCCTCCTGGAAATGTCCAGTTCTCTTCTTATGTAATCCGCTTTGAACCTCAAGGTACAAGCTGAATAAAAATCACTAATATAATGTAATGTAATATTAGTACCACCAAAAGAAGCCTACTTTGCAGAGCTGAGTTGGAGATCTTTTAAAAACCCAGAATGGAAACAGTTTAAGAAGTTGTATGATAAATATGTGAATTCACATTGTCCTTTAGATCAGTGTTTTTCAACCTTTTTTGGGCAAAGGCACACTTGTTTCATGAAAAAAATCACGAGGCACACCACCATTAGAAAATGTTAAAAAATTTAACTCTGTGCCTATATTGACTATATATAAAGTAATTCTCTTGAATAGGAATCAAATAAACACAAAGAAAGTATTTTATAATGCTGCCACCGCCAACAACACCGTTGGCGGCGGTGGCACTCAAGTGGCTAAAGAGCCGCAGTTTGCCGGCCTAGGGACAACACTGGAGGGTGGCCAGCTGTGCACCCCCTTGGGACGTAAACCCGGGGTGGGGCAGACCGCCCCCCCCACCCTGGTATGCCACTATCTATACCTCACTCCCTCCCTATGACCAAAAATTCTCCTTTCTTCTATTCCCCGTGTACACAACCATCTCTTTCCCTCCCTTCCTCTCTCCAAAGTCCATGCCTTCTGTGTCCAAACACTCATTCCCTCCCTTCCTCTCTCCCAAGTCCATTTCTTCTGTGTCCAAAAACGCATTCCCTCCCCAACCTCAGCATCTCTTTCCCTCCCTTCCTCTCTCCCAAGTCCATTTCTTCTGTGTCCAAAAACGCATTCCCTCCCCCACCTCAGCATCTCTTTCCCTCCCTTCCTCTCTCCCAAGTCCATGCCTTCTGTGTCCAAAAATCCATTCCCTCCCCCACCTCAGCATCTCTTTCCCTCCCTTCCTCTCTCCCAAGTTCATGCCTTGTGTCCAAAACGCACTCCCTCCCCCCTTTTGTGTTCCGTGTTTGCCTCCCAGCCCATCTTTGCAACTTTCTCAGCAAAACGAAGCTCAAGCCGCGAGGCTTGTCTTCTGCTTCCTGCCTGCCCTGCCGCGCACAAATAGCCGAACGGAAGTATTCTCCGACGTCAGCGCTGACGTCGGAGGGCAGGCTTTGCTTAAGCCCTCCCTCCGACGTCAGCGCTGACATCGAGGAACGCTTGCGATCGGCTATATGTTAGCTGCAGGGCAGGCAGGAACAGAAGACGAGCCTCGCGGCTCGAGATGTATTGAACTCCGCGGGTCCCCCGTCCAGCTCTCTCCTGTCCACGTGGGGCGGACCGCCCCTCTCCCTAGACTGGTGGTACTGCCCTGATGGCGGCCCTGACCGTACGGCACACCAGGCAACATCTCGCGGCACACTAGTGTGCCGCGGAACAGCGGTTGAAAAACACTGCTTTAGATCATTGTCCTCCAGCAGTATTACAAGCTGCTCCCATGGAGTTTCAGAGTGAGCTTTATGATTGGATGTCTTTCATGCTTGAGACAGATGAATTTCCAATGATAAGGGGCATATCATAGTAACAGCAATCATAAAAAATCAAAAAGGAACCCATTTCTCAAGTTTCAAATTATAGACCTATAGCAGCCATTCTGTTTTTTGTTAAGCTGATGGAAGAATTAGTGTACATTATTTACAGTTCTTGGATTATTTAGAGTAATTTTCACTTTTGCCAATTGGGGTTTTGTCCGCTATATAGCACTGAGACAGTTCTAGCTTCACTTTTGGATCATTTGAATACTGTGTTTAGTAAAGGTATGGGAGCTTTACTATTACAATTTGACTTGAGCAGTTTTTTTTTACAAACCTGCACTTACCATGTTCGATTTGGAGATGTTTTTTCTAGTATATGGAGCAACCCATGTGGAGTCCTGCAGGGGTTTCCTCTTTCCCCACTGCTCTTTAATATCTACTTGGCCTCTTGAGGGTCAAGGTTAACTGGTTTAGGCATAAAACTTTACAGGTGTCGAGCTCCATTCTCATGGAGATGATGCGGTATATAAACTTAAGGTTTAGATTAGATTAGATTAGATTATGCAGATGATATAACTATTGTGATTCCAATTTCTTCCATGCCATCCTGCGCTACTATTATTTTAACTGTTGGACAGTAGATGAAGGAATTTAATCTGAAGCCTAATTCAGACAAAATGAAATTCTTTTTTGCTACTCCAACTACATGTAATGAAGATAATTTGATGTATAATGTAATTTTATATCTCATTAATTCTACAATTATAATTTTAGGAGTACATTTAGATAAGAATTGATTAATGAGTGCCCAGACCAGTGCTTTGGTCTGAAAAGGTTTCTTTATGCTTTGGAAATTGTGAGAATTTGATCCTATTTTGATATTACTCCATTTATATTTTGGTGCAATCTTTAGTTTTGCGGATTATCAAAAAAATCTATGCAGATAACATATAATAAAAAATACAGCTGTTTGATTTTTAACTTGAAGAAGACAGACCATGTGACACCTTATTATCAAAGGTAACACTGGCTTCCTGTAGATAGAGGCAAGAGTGAACTTTAAATTTGGATGTATATGTTATAAGGTATCGCATGGTCTTGCATCTAGTTATCTTGTGGAGCATTTCATGTTTGCTAACCCAAGATGTTTGTTGTGAACTTCTGCTTTATTTGTTTTTCCATTTGTAAAAAGTTGCCTATATAATAGACATTTTCACCGACTACTATCATTGCAAGCTGGAATATTGACCTTTGTCAATTAATAGCCAGCTTGATTTCTTATCTGTATTTTAGAAAATTACTGAAAGCCTTTTAATATGTAAAATTCCTGGAAGACTGATGTTTTATACTTCACTGTAATTGTTCAGTCCTCTTTATTTTGTTAACCGCATAGAACTGCAAGGTTTTGTGGTTTACAAATAAATTTTTTAATTATGTTATGTTTATATACTGTAAATAGTTTCCAGGGCTGATTAAGGCATAGACAAATTAGGTATATGCAGAGATGCCAAAGGTAAACCATCCCAAAGAGTGAGATTTACCATGGTGGGGCAGGCCACAAGCAGCACTGTCTCTGCCGGCCAGCCACTGCCTCTGCTGCTGTTGCTTTGGGAGGCTCAAAGGTATGTCATATCTCACAGTGTGTGTGTGTGTGGGGGGGGGGCAGTTGGGAAGTGCTGCACAGGAGGATAAGAGGGATGGAAAGCTGCTGCACATGGGGGGAGAGAGCAAAAATTATTGGACATGGGGTGTAGGAGAGGAAGGATGCAACAAAGAGGTAGAAAGGGATGAGAGGGAGAAATCCTGCATATGGTAGAGGGGAGGAAGAGAAACATGAAGGAGATAGAGGGGGGAAATGTTGGACAGAGGGTGGAAGGCAGGGGGAGAGAGAAAGAAATTGAGGTGCTGTCTGCTGCTTTGGCAACCCAGGCATGTTAGCCCTCCTCTCTGCAAAAACTTTCTTCTTACAGCCCTCGTACATGCTTGTTTTTTGTGAAACTGAGCTTGTGCGAGCATGCTCAGTTTAACAAAAAAACAAACATGTACCAAGGGAGTGGCCCAGGAAAAGCACCGCTACCAGGCTTCAGATAGAGGGCTACTGATGGTGGGGCTTGGGGACCCCCACTAGCTCAGAGGTTGCAGGAGGGGGGCAATATTTTGTGCTCCCACTTTTGGCTCATGCCCCCCCATCATAAGTCTGGCTACATGCCTGTTTTGAAGGCTCTGTAAGGTGCATCTCACTCCTTCTTGCTCCAGGTAAAGCTACTATGATAGCTACAGACCCCTTTCCCTTCTAATAGATATATTTCAATGTGGGAAAAAGAGCCAAGTCTCTCCCTTTACAGCAGTGACCAGGGAGGAGGAGCCAAAGACATTGTGTCTTCTTTTACCATTGTCAAGTACAGGTGAAAGAAACATCTCCTGATCTGGAAGCTGAGAACATAGTAAATGACAGCAGATAAAGTCCTGAATGGTCCATCCAGTCTGCCCATTGGTTATTCTAAATAAAAATACATTATTAAATTAACTTGTCTCTTTGATATTTCTGGGTCATAGACTAAAGTCCACCTGGTATTGTCCTAGGTTCCAACTACTGAAGTTGCCATCCAAGCTTACTCCAGCCTATCAACCATCCTGTTTGGCCTATAACGTTCTTATGTTCCAAGTTAATGGAGTTCCCATTGATACCCTTCCCAGCCCATCCTACTCTGAATCGCCATATATGGGACACAAACCATACAAGCCTGCCCAATACCGCTTAGTTCTTTAATTTATACCATTTGTTTTCTAATTAGAATTCCTCTGGGGCTCATAATCGAAAGAGAAAAATGTCCAAAAAAGTCCAAAAACCGGCCTAAGTCGGCACTTGGACGAACATTGTCAAAATACGTCCAAGTGCTGATAATGAAAACGGGTTTTGGACGTATTTCTAAACGACCTAGGCCTTCATAGTGCCGCTGAACAAGCAAAGCTAAACGGGGCATTTCAGGAGGAGTATCGAGTGCGGGAGTTGGGCAGGACGTGGGCCAGCTTAGACTTAGTCGTACAGCATGTATAACCAAAAGTTATACAGCCCAGGATCGACGGAACTTGGACGTTGTGATTTAGACCATGTAATACATGGTCTAAGTCACAAAAACCCACCTAAAGTCACCAGATAAGCACTGCAAACACATAATACAGATCCCCACACACTACCCCAGTGTTCACCGATACCTCCACAACCCCATAAAAATCGTAATCACACCTTTAAAATTCAGCCTTCAGACCATAATCACCTGGCAGCCTGGAATAGGAAAGTCTAGTCGTCCAGCACAGAGGCGGCTTAAGCCATCTTGGGGATGGGTTAGGGACCCATGGAGAGGAGGACCCATGCCCATAAGCCCCTGTAATCACTACATTGATACTTAAACATGTGCACTCCGCTATACACCCCCAAAACCCTTTTGTACTGGCATATAAGTGGCTCCTGCAGCCATAAGGGCTATTGGAGTGGTAGATAAGTGGGTTTAGGGGATTCTGGAGATGGTTTGGGGGGCTCACTATGACCTATAAGGGAGCTGTAGTGAGGAGAAGACATGACACCCTTTTTGTGAAGTTCACAGCAGTGCCTTGTAAGTACCCCACTATTTAGGTGCCATGTCTGGGTGTTCATTCCATCACTTTGCAGATCTTTCCCACGTCCAACAGGGCTTGTTCTAGGCGTTTTTGACTTGGATGAAAAGTTGTACAAAAATGTGATATAAAGATGGACGATTTAACGACTTGGACGATCAGATTGGCAGGACGTATGGTTAGACGATTTTTGAAACAAAAAAAAATTTTGGATGTATTTTTTGAAAATGCGTCCTAGGCTATTATCCCACTTTTTTAAAATTCCATCACCATTTTCTTCTCCACCACTTCCCATGTGAGGGTATTCCAGGCATCCAACACCTTTTCTGTGAAAAAATAATTTTCTAACATTACTGTTAAGTCTTCCTCCATGCAGTCTCAACTTATGCCCTCTAGTATTACTATTTTCCTTTCTCTGGAAAAGATTTGGTTCTATATTAATACCTTTCAAGTATTTGAATGTCAGTAAGAGATCCACTTCTGGGGTTCCTACAATGGTTGAGTTGAGTGATCACTCGTATGGTTGTTGAAGTCTGCTAAGATATTCTGATTACTTGCCAGGTAAACTGCTTTCTGAAATATGTTGCACAGAATCGCCCAGGACAATTGGAGTTCCTTGAGATGGAGAAGGGCAAACGGAGTCATGTGTACTGTGGAGGCCATGTAGCCAAGGAGGAACAGCATTTGGTGTGCAGTGACTCATTGAAAAAAGGAGACTGTCTGGCAGATATGAATAAGAATGTTGAGTCTCTGTTGAGGGAGATAGGCCCGAGATTGAGTTGTGTGTAGAAATGCCCCAATGAATTCTAGAGTTTGGGTTGTAATAAGATTTCTCGTAGTTGACTGTAAATCCGAGAAGCTCCAGGAAACAAACTGTTGCATTCATGGCCTGATGAGCTTGATAAGGTGTGTGTGTGGGAGGGGGGGGGGCTTGATTAACCTGTTGTCCAGGTAGGGGGAACAAGTGGAAACCATATGAGTGAAGGAGTACCTTGTATTGGTAGTGGCGTGCTCCCTCTCAAAAGCAGAGATATTTCCTGTGGTCAGAGTGGATGGAAATATGAGTGTAAGCCTTCTTGAGGTCTAAAGAGCAGAGCCAGTCGTTTCTCTCTAAAAGACCATGGGAAACCAGAAAGACCATGTGAAACTTCTCTTCCACTAAGTATTTGTTGAGAGCACAGAGGTATAGAATTGTACAGAGAACTCCAGACTTTTACAGTATGAGGAAATACTCTGAGTAGAACCCTTGGTCCCTGTCCTGCAGAAGAACTTGTTCTATGGGATTGAGCTGGAGGGGGACTGAGAGCTCCTGGTGAAGGAGAGTCTTCTGCTAGGAGTTAAAAAGTGACTCTTTTGGAGAATGGTTTGGAAATGTTTTCTGCAAATAAAGGGCATAGCCCTGACTCAGCACCTGAAGAACCCAATGATCTGATGTTATAATGGACTGTTGTTGATGGTAGTGGGTGAGGCAACCTCTGATGGATAGAGCTGGAGGGAAAGGTTAAGAAATGCTGACCATGCTCTCTAGAATGGATTCACAAGGACTGCTGTTGTTTTGATTGAAGCTGTGTGGAAGGGTTCATAGACAAAATCGCGCGAGACAACGGCGCGCAGACAACTAAGCGCAAGGTTGATGGCGCGCCGAAGAAAAGCACTATTTTAAAGGGTTCCGACGGGGGGTGTTGGTGGGGAACCCCCCTATTTTACTTAACAGACATCGCGCTGGCGTTGGGGGGGGTTTGGGGGGTTGTAATCCCCCTCATTATACTTGAAACCGAACTTTTTGCCTGTTTTTTAGGGAAAAAGTTCAGTTTTAAGTATAATGTGGGGGGTTACAACCCCCCAAACCCCCCACAACGCCAGCGCGATGTCTGTTAAGTAAAGTGGGGAGGTTCCCCCCCACACACCCCTCGTCGGAGCCCTTTAAAATAGTGCTTTTCTTTGGCGCACCGTCAACCTTGCGCTCAGTTGTCGGCGCGCCGTTGTCTCGCGTGATTTAGTCCCGTCACCGTGTGGAAATCTTTTGTTGTCTTTGCTGCCTGGGTCACTTCTGATTTAGCAGACGAGTGGATATAGAAACATGATGGCAGATAAAGGCCAAATAGCCCATTCAGTCTAACCATATTGATACTACACTTTCTTTACTGAGCTCTACCATATTTTCAATATTATCCTTATCTTACAAGAAAAATCAAGTGTAACAATCCTTCAAGAGAACTGTTTCATATTGTATCTTCTTTCACTTCCTACACTGAGTATGAAGATGGCTCTTTTCCCTGAGATAAACACAGAGAGGATTAGAGTATACTACAATGAGTAGGGACTAGTCATTATTGACCCAACATGAGCCATGTTTGGTGCCCAGCACCTGCATCAGGGGTCATCCAGTCTCCTAAAACAACACATGGGTAGGAGAGCAACAAATCAGTGTGATAACAAACTGGTCTGCAATTAGTGAAAATAAGGATATGGGCAGTGATAATATTAGTAATAGCACAGCCCCGCACAGGAAACATAAAATAAGAATAGCCTTACTGGGACAGACCAATGGTCCATCTAGCCCAGTAGCCCATCCTCATGGTAGCCAAGTCACTAGTACCTGGCAAAATACTAAAAAGTAACAACATTCCATGCTACCAATCCAGTGCAAGCAGTGGTTTCCCCCATGTCTGTTTCAATAGCAGACTATGGACTTTTCCTCCAGGAACTTGTCCAAGCCTTTTTTGAAACCAGCTACATTAACCGCTCTTACCACAACTTCTGGCAATGCATTCCAGAGCTTAACTATTCTCTGAGTGAAAAAATATTTCCTCCTATTGGTTTTAAAAGTATTTACCTATAATTTCATCAAGTGTCCCCTAGTTTTTGCCTCATTGGCAAGTTTCTCTTCATATTCTTTCTTAACTTTTTTTTATCAGTGCTTTGCATCTAACTTGCCAGTGCTTATTTCTCTTCTTATTTTCTTCATTTAGATCCCCTTTCCATTCTTAAAGCACAGGTGTCGAACTCAAGGCCCTCCTGGCTATTTTATGTGGCCCGCGGTGCAATGTGGCGTCTTCATTGCCGCCCCCGGTATTATCTTCTGGCAGGTTCCCTCCTTCTCACTGCCATAGTGTGCACAAAGCAGTGAGTGGAAGCTCCTACGCGCATCCTGTGCCTGAACTGGAAGCCTTCTCTGATGTCGCAACGTCAGAGGGAAATCTTCCGGATGAAGCGCGGGACGCATGAGGAGCCACTGCCCACAGCTTTGTGTGTGTGTATATGAAAAATGAATGGAAAAAAATGGTGTTAAAATTAGGACTATTATGGGGGCGGGGTCTGGGGCGGAGATTGGGTGGGGCCTGGCCCATGACCTAGCCTGTGTTTTGGATTTCGGCCTCTTAATGTGATTGAGTTCTGCACCCCTGCTTTAAAGGATGGTTTTTTATTTTTCTCTTCATCTTTTAACCATTCCAGCTCTTGTTTTCACTTCTTTCCACCTTTGTTAATATGTGGAATACATCTGGTTTGAGCAGTGGTGTACCTAGCATATGTGACACCCGGAGCCCATCATTTTTGACACCCTCCCCCACATCTGTATGAAAAACATGATTTTTAGTAACAATCCACACGTCACACAAGAGTGTACCAAGGAAAAGGCAGCATCTACTGCAGTGAGAAGTACATCAATACACCCATTGTAAAATGAAAAAAGCCAGACTAGTACAGATCAATCCCCCTTTCTCTCCCTCCACCATGCTTCCATACCACCCTGACACCCTTTCTAACCCTTCACGCTTCCATACCACCCTGACCCCTTTTCTCACCCTTCACCATGCTGCAACACCACCCTGACCCCCTTTCTCACCCTCCACACCCTTCCTTACCACCCTGACCCCTTTTTTCACCCTCCACACCAGCGGTCTCAAACACGCGGCCCGCGGGCCGCATGTGGCTCTCCAGGTTTTATTTGCGGCCCGCGGTCTGGAGGCATCATTCTCTTCCTTTTGGAGCAGCAGCCGGCTTGTTCGTTCAAAGACGCGGGTTGGCGGCTCCTTGCACTATCCACTCCTGCATCGGAAGCCTCTCTGATGTCACAACATCAGAGAGGCTTCAGACGCAGGCACGGATCTCACAAGGAGCCGCCACCTGCGGCTTTGAACGAGCGAGCTTGCCAGACATGCTGCTGCTCCAGTGGCGTACCAAGGGGGGGGGGCGGTCCACTGTTCTCCCTAGAGTGAGGCTCGCGGCTCGTCTAGAGCAGTGGTGCCAAACCTGCTTCCCTTCCCTTCTCACTGCTGCCATCAGGGATCAGGCCGGCACCGTGTTCTTTGATCTCCCTGCTTCTCTTCCCTGCGGGGCCGACCAACTCTCACGGCCCGACGTCAATTCTGACGTCGAGAGGACGTTCTGGCTAGCCAATCGCTGCCTGGCTGCCCGGAACGTCCTTTCCGACGTTAGAATTGACGTCGGGTGGCGAGAGTTGGTTGGCCCCGTGCAGAAGAGAAGCAGGGAGATTTCTGCCTGTTCCCGATAGCGGCAGCGGCAGCAGCCTATTCCGCGGCGGCATTGGCATGGGGGAGGGCAGGAAGGAAGGAAGAAAGAAAGAAAGAAGGTGGGATGGGGACAGGGAGCCAGAAAAAAAAGCAAAAAATGGGGCACGGAGGAAGGAAGAAAGAAGGAGGGGGGACAGGGAACCAGAAACAAAGCAAAAAAATGGGGCACGGAATCAGAGAAAGACAGACAGAGAAAGAAAGAAAAAGTTGGGGGAGGGAATGAGGTCTGGAGGAGAGGAAGCATACAGGAGGCTGAAAGAAGGAAAGAAGTATTGGATGCACAGTCAGAAGAATAAAGTGCAACCAGAGACTGATGAAATTACCAAACAAAGGTAGGAAAATGATTTTATTTTCAATTTAGTGATTGAAATGTGCCAGTTTTGAGAAAGAAAAGATATTGAACTTTAAATGTGAGTGCTGCAGAAAAAAATAGAGTACTTGGAGGGTCGCAGAAAAAAAAGTTAATCTCTTATTAAAGAAATTACAATTTTGCATGAAGTAAAACTCTTTATAGTTTATATATCTTTCCTTTTAACTGTTAAAGGAAAGTTTTATAAACTATAAATAGTTTTACCTCATGCAAAATTGTCATTTCTTTAATAAGAGATTAACTTTTTTTTCTGCGGCCCTCCAAGTACCTACAAATCCAAAATGTGGCCCTGCAAAGGGTTAGGGTTTGAGTTTGAGACCACTGCTCCACACCCTTCCTTACCACCCTGACCCCCTTTCTCTCTCTTCATCACCCTTCCATACCATTCTGACCCCCTTTTTCTCCTTCCACCACCTTGCTATGCTCCTTTCTCTCTCCATCCAAATCAGCAAGGTCCCGCGATGACTACTTCTGCTGCCTCTGCTCCGGAAGAGGTAAGTGACATCAGAGGGGGGCTGAGCCGGTAGACAAAGGGAGTTGCAGCAAGGTCCCACGATGACTGCGGCTGCTGGTCCATCCCCCCCAGACATCACTTACCTCTTCCGGAGCAGAGGCAGCAGAAGTAGTCATCGCAGGACCTTCCTGCACTTCAGCTCAGCTGCCGACTCAGCTCTGGAATAAGTACGGCAGTCACGCTGAGGTGCCGTTTTGAGCAGCGTGGGAGGTTCCGGACCCGGCCAGCTGTGCACCCCCTTGAAGCATGTACCCGGGGTGGATCTCCCCCCCCCCCTTTGTTACGCCACTGGGTTTGAGCTTCCACAATGGTATTTTTAAGTAACTTCCATGCCTGGTTTACAGTCTTAACCTTTGCAACTGATCCTTTTTGCTTCTTTTTTAAACTATTTTCATTTTATCATAGTTGCCCTTTTAAAAATTAAATGCCGCTACAGTAGATTTCTTTTGTGACGTCACTCCAGCTCTGTCTTTCTAAAATGTAAAAGGGGGGAGGCTCAACTAGTAATGGCTGGTTAGCAGAAATTTTCAGTGGCACTACCCACTTAAGTACTTCTGAATATCTGCAGTCAGCTAGCTCATCAGGGTTTAACTGGACAGAAGCCTCTCCTGTCCAGTTTAACCCCTTTTGTTTCTACCTGTATCTCATAAAGAGAGGAGGAGATAATGGATGCTGTGGATGGGCAAACTGAATAGGCCATTTGGCCTTTATCTGCCATCGTGTTTCTATGTTTATATTTATTTCTTTTAATATTGTTTATACACTACATTGATATTTTTAAAGGCAGTATATCAAGACTAGTAAAAAATATAAACATAAGCTTCTTAAAGTGGAAGCATAAATTGGTTCTTCCAACTGAGTATGGATAAGTCTATGTTGGAAGTTGTTTAGACAAATTTCAAATATATAGAAAATATTGGATGCTCATCTGTGATCACTAGTAATAATATAAAAAGTCAAGAATTATCTTAAATAGAGTGACATGTAAGAAGTACAGAATAAAATCAGCATTTTAGCATTGAAAATATTTTTTTAAGAACTCTACAAAGATGATTGACAGATAAATCCTTTTGAATCTACTAATAAAGTATAAGTAAAATCATTATAGAGGAAGTAAAAAATGTGATTAAAATGCAGAAAAATAAAATGCTTGGAGCAGACTGCATACTTGCCTAAATTTCTGTAGGATTTAGTTGAAGGAGGCCTTAGATCTGTCACAGATTTGAAGAACCAGATCTATATCACTAGAGAATTCCCAGAAAACATCTTTGTCAATATTTTTATGCCAGTTCCCTAAATTGCCAAAGCACTGCAGTGTGGAGATTAGAAGGCAGTACCTTTAATCCAATCATATAATCCAATATACTTTTGCAGGTCATTAAAAACAGATTCACACCAATTGCTGTGACACATTTAGATAAAGATTCCACTTGAATTCAGAACAGTAAGTAGAATAATTTATGGTATTTATTTGTTAGAAATGATAGCTGAGAGAATGATCCAAAAGATTAATATCTTTTTTTTAATATGGCTATTCCAAGCTATTTCATATAAGTGATAGCAAACTGGTAAAAGTAACTTCTAACAGTGCCAGAAACAGGGTCAGCCAAGAAGAAATCAAATATGTCTGAATTCTTGAGGAAACCCCAATACATATTTTACTGAAGAGTCTTTTTTCTTCATTCTACTACAACTACTGCTTCTTTATCATTTTTACAGCAGTACTACAGTATATATACACAGCAGGGGTAGACTGACAGTGATCTAGGTCCCTGGCAATAAGGGTCAAGAGCCCCTAACCACCTGTGATACTGTGTGCAAGGATTGGGGGTGAGCCCCGCAAATACACAGCCAGACCCTTGTCAGAATAATGCAAAAATGTTTAACTCAAAACCCTGAGGCCTGTTACTTCACAGGATCAGGAACAATAAAGAAAATGAGACAGCCTTTTAATATAGAGAGAAAGGCTGGAGGCCTCTAGCTAGCAGACCCCAAACACAGTCTGTAAAATCTTTCTCATTCTCTCTCTGAGGGTATAAGGTCTGGCCCCAACCAAACCTCAAACAGGCTTTCAAGTGTTCAGTAGGAAAAATGTTGGGTTGGCTTACATCTAATCTAATCTAATCTAATCCTTAGGTTTGTATACCGCATCATCTCCACGTTCGTAGAGCTCGACGCGGTTTACAGTAGGAGAAATAGGAAGGAACTACAACAGAGGGTTAGAGGTAGAAGTGTGAAGAAACATCTACCAAGCATACTGGTCAAAGCATACTGGTGATCACTCCTTTCCCTGGGCCTCCTTAACCCAACTCTAGCCCCACCTTTTGTACTTCCTGAAAGCTACTTCCTGGAAGCTACTTCCCTTGCTTTACCCTTCCTGTGTCACTTTCCCCTTGGGAGGAGCTATGGAAATTAAGGTGGCCCTGACACAGAGGGAATATCCAGCAGGGGGAGTGGTAGCATCCTCTAAACTCCCTCACTTACCCTCCGCCTCAGCTCATTCATGCCCAGTTGAGCACCTGCCGTGTCAGGGTCCAACTACCAATCAAAAAGTCAGCATTAGTATGCTCTCTGCCTGCCCAATGCTGCATCTCAAAACTGAAGGCTAAGAAACTACGTTAGGATGCATGCATTGGATTCCTTGTGACAAGACATCCATTTGAGGGGTTTGTGATCAGTGAGCAGCATAAAGTGTCATCCCAGTAGATAATATTTGAACATCTCCAATGCTCATTTGACTGCTAAGACTTCCTTTTCAATCACTGCATAATTCCTCTCCCTAGAGAATAGCTTACAGCTAATGAGGCTACAGGGTGTTCTTCCTCTCCACTTCCTGGGTGAGGACAATCCTAAATCCCACTTCAGACACATCAGTCTGTACCATGAATCATAGGTGTCGGAACAGGCCTACCCAAAAATTGCCCGCCAACCGCCACCGCTGCTGCTTTCTGACTGTACCTTCTCTCCGATGTCAGAATTGATGTCGGGAGAAGGCTTGTGGGCCAGCGCCGCTGCACACACCTGGCTCTTCCCTTCTTGGATTTGCTGCAACAGTGGGCGGCGAGCAGCAGCGGACTTTGAAGGGGGAGGAAGAATCAGCAGCGGGTAGGCCAGGCTTCAGCGCAGCAGGGAGGGAAGGAAGCTGGCTTTGGGGGAGGGGGTGAGACAAAGGCTGGAAGGCAGTGAGGAGGACATAGGAAGGAGGGAGGAAGGAGAGAGAGGCAGAGAAAGGGCGAGGGTTGTAAGCAGAAGAAAGACAGAGAGAGAAACCTCTCTGGACCAAAGGGGAAAAACAGGAGGCAGATGCTGGACTATGGGAGGTGCAGATAGAGGGGGACAGACCCTGAGGAAGAACAGAGAGATGGAAGATCATAACAGAGGAGGGAGAGAGAGGGAGACCTGAAACAAAGGTGGTGGTAGGTACAAAGGAGAACTGACACTGGATCTGGGGAGGGTAAGCAGAGGGAAAAGAGAGAGAGACCTGGACCCAAAGGGGTTGGGGCTGGATTGTGAAAGAAATATTGGAAGCACAGTCAGAAGGAAGTGCAACCAGAGACTCATGAAATCACCAGACAATAATGGTAGGAAAATGATTTTATTTTCACTTTAGTGATCAAAATGTGTCAATTTTGAGAATTTATATCTGCTGTCCATATTTTGCACTATATTTGTCTATTTTTCTATAGTTGTTACTGAGGTAACATTGCATATTTTAAAGTTATCTGCCTTGACATCTTTGAAAAAAAAACAAAAAACAACCTTGTAAATTATAATTAACATTTTCTCTGCGTACAGTGCGCTTTGTGTTTTTTTAATTTTGTGGTTACCATTATTTATTAATAAGATTATATTGTGTGTATATGAAAAATGGATAGAAGAAATTGCATTACAATTAGTATTATTATAATGGGGTGGAGTCAGGGGAGGAGTTTGGGTGGGTCTGGGGGGGGCAGAGCTTTTGCCCCCCCCCCCTCCCCAAACAAAAAAGCGTTCTGCTGCCTATGCCATGAATGGTCAGTTGAAGTCCAGGCTGACCAGCTGTAGTTCTGAGCAGATGTCCTTCTTCAAGGCCTTGAATGTTGCATTCAGTTCTGATATCCACAGAACCTTCTCAGGGGCTTTCTTTTGCAGAAGACAAGTTAGTGGCTTGGCCTTCTCAGCAAACCATGGGATAAATCTCCAGTAATATCAGATGAGCCCTAGGAAGGCTTCCACTTGTTTCTTGGTTTGGAGACTGGTACCTGGGTAATCATTTCCACCTTCTGGATCTGGGGTTTCACATCCTTCACCCACCGAGTAACCCTGTTATTGGACCTTTTGTCCTTCTAGCAAGAACTTTTTTGGATTGACCGTCAATTTAGCAGCCCACAAACTGTGCAGAATTACTTCTACCTGGATGAGATAGGCCGCCAGTCCTTACTATATATGAGAATGTTGTCTAGGTTGGCAGCTGCATAGTCACCATGCAGTTTAAGAAGGCAGTCAACAAGACATTGGAAGGTAGCGGGAACTCCATTTGAGCAAAAAGGCAACACTGTGAATTGGAATAATTCTTGAGGTGTAGATAAGGCTGTCTTCTCCTTGGCAGTCAGAGTGAGGGGTACCTGCCAATATCCTTTGTCAGGTCCAAGGTCAAGATAAACTGGACTATTCCTTGCTACTCAGTTAGTTCATCTATCCTCGGCATAGAGTAAGTTTCTAATTTTGATTCAGCATTCACCTTCCTGCCATTTGCCATTTCAAAACTGTCTTAACTTTTCTAGATTTTTCTAGATGCAGTGCCCACAGTGAAGTATCATCAATGACCTCTACAATAAAATAATTATTTCCTTTTTCTATTAGCATCTTTCTGGCTCTAGAGCCTAACTTGCCACACTGATTTGCTACCCAGAAATAACACAGGCCAACAACAAAAAAGTTTCTTGGTCCCTTGGTTTTTTTAAAACCTGTTCCTGGGGTTATTTGGGGCGCTGATTCAGAAAATTGCATTGGATGGACCGCATCAGCTCTAGTTTCTTAGATATGGTTACATTTATTAATATTTTTTACTGCTATTTAAAAGATCTCTTCTGCAGAATTGGATGTTATAACAAGCTTTCTTTTTTGAATTGGAAATGTATATATTTAAATTCCCACATTTCTTTTTTTGTGTATAATGACCTTTGTTTCACAACTATTTGTCTACTTCCTTTCCTATAATGCACACTGGCATAAAAATGTAAAGCTCAAATGACAAAATTGCCTTTGTTCTGTTAAAAATTTTAAATGGTAAACATGGTTTCCTTAGACTACATAAATTTGTATTTCAAAAGTTTCTCATCCTGATCTGTTCAAAACAGTTGCACATAGATTTAAATTCTAATTGGTTTTTCAACTTTATCTTCTATTACCTGGTTTGTGCTTTTGCGTACAAGTTAGCAGATATAGTAAGAGTATTTACATATTTCCAACTGTAGTTTTACATCCAAAACACTGGATTGTAAAAGGTAAGTAACTTAACTGTATAATAGTTATATGATCGTACAGGAGGTGTGTGTATATTCCCACTTATATCATTTCATTTTTGCAGATCGAACACCGTAGAGCAGGGGTAGTGAACTCCGGTCCTCGAGAGCCATATTCCAGTCGGGTTTTCAGGATTTCCCCAATGAATATGCACTGAAAGCAGTGCATGCAAATAGATCTCATGCATATTCATTGGGGAAAACCCGACTGGCATATGGCTCTTGAAGACCGGAGTTCCCTACCCCTGCCGTAGAGCTTAAATCATCCCAACATATTTTGCTATATTTGTGGGGAGTACACACTGAAAGCAAGTAGGAAACCTATTTCTAGGTTTGTAAAAAGAGTATATGTAAGTTATTTTGGTGTCAAGCTTGGAGATCAAGATAATCCATGGGCTCTTCATATTGCATGCAAAACTTGTAAGGAGCATTTGCACCAGTGAACAAATGGAAAAAGAAGCTGTCTGGAATCTGGAGTACCAATGGTTTGGAGAGAACCAAAAAAACCACTTCAATGACTATTATTTTTGTATTGTTAATATCATAGGCATCAATCGAAATAATCATGACAAGTGGTCTTACCCTGGTCTACTTTCACTAGGAGATCTGTTCCGCACTCAGATCTTCTACCCATTCCACCTTTCCATGAACCACTACAGCTCTCAGAGGATGAGTCTTGCATGCCTGATATTGCATACGGTAAAGAAAGTGAGGGTAGTGACAGTGATTCCCAAACAAATTCACAAAATGAACATTTTGACCAGAATGAATTGAGTGATCTGATCAGGGACTTAAATCTTTACAAGGAATCTTCTGAATTGCTTGCTTCCAGACTAAAGGAAAAGAATGTACTTCAGTCTGGAACGAAAATTACATTTTATCGAAGGAGAGAAAAGGTCTTGCTGCCATTCTTTACCGAAGATAACAACTTAGTATTCTGCAATAACATCAGAAACCTTCTGAAGAAAATGGGTCTTTCAGAATATAACCCAAGTGAGTGGCATCTTTTCATCAACAGTCCAAAACATAGTTTGAAATGTATTCTTTTAAATAACAGCAACAAATATGGTTCTATTTCAGTCGGAACAAGGCTATCTCTTTAGACTTGGAAAAGATAAATTACCAAGAACATCAATGGGAGATTTGTGTAGACTTGAAGATGACTAATTTTCTTCTTGGTCAACAAAGTGGCTACTCAAAGTATCCTTGCTTTTTATGCCGTTGGGACGTAGAGCCAAACATGAACATTGGGCAAAAAAAGATTGGCCTTCGAGGGAATATATGGTGGTTGGAGGACAAAATGCAATCAATTAATCTTTGGTAGCATGAGATAGAATCATACTGCCACCACTACATATAAAGCTAGACCCGATGAAAAAATTTGTAAAGGCTTTGAATAAAGACGGTTCGTACACTGATTATGTGGAGGGGCATAATCAAAAGAAACATCTAAGTCCATTTTGGGCCTAAATTGCAAGTCGCCCAAAGTCAGACAAGGGAAAAGGTCCATTTTCGAAAAATACATCCAACATATTTTTTTTTTCCCGAAAATCGTCCAACTGTACTTCCGGCCGTCTGATCGTCCAGACTGCTAAGTTGTCCATCTTTATACCCCATTTTCATCCAAAAATTCATCCAAGTCACAAACGCCTAGGAAAAGACCTTTTTGGCGCAGGAGGGAACAGAAACGTGATGGACTGGACACCCAGACATGGCACCAGAGTAGTGGGGTACCTTACAGGGCATTGCTGTGAACTTCACAAAAAGGGTCCCACATAAACATCTCATTACAGCTCCCTTATAGGTCATAGTGAGCCCCCCAAAACATCCCCAGAATCTACTAGACCCACCTATCTAACACCCCAATAGCCCTTATGGCTGCAGGAGCCACTTATATGACAGCACAAAAGGGTTTTGAGGTTTTTGGGGGGGTATGCACATGTTTTTCCATGAATGCAGTGATTAGAGTGACTTATGGGCCTGGATCCTCCTTTCCATGGTTCACTAACCCACCCCCAAGACCACTTAAGCCACCTCTATGCAGCTTTACTAGGCTTTCCTATGCCAGGCTGCCAGGTGCTGATGTTCTGGAGGCAGATATGTAAAGTTGTTATTACGATTTTTATGGGGGAATGGGGATCAGTGATGACTGAGGCAGTATGTGGGGGTCTGTACTTTGTGTCGGCAGTACTTATCTGGTCACTTTGGGTACCTTCTTGTGACTTAGACCTGGTTTTAGTCACAACGTCCAGGTTCCATCTAGGCAGTGTTGTAAAACTTTCAGTTATACACGCAGTACGACTAAGTCTAGGACGTCCTACGTCCCGCCCAAATTCCACACTCACCACTCCTCCTGACACGCCCCTTTTAGCTCTGGTCATTCAGCAGCACTGTGAAGGCCTAGCTCGTTTTTAAATATGTCTAAAACCCGGTTCAGTTATTGGCACTTGGACGACCTGTCTCACTGATCATCTAAGTGCTAATTTAGGCCGGTTTTTAGACGTATTTCCGTTTCGATTATGAGCCCCATAGCGTATATGTTACTTGGATTTACCATGGACAAACTGAAGGCAGGCATTTTTGATGGTCCACAGATCAGACAACTTATAAATGACCCACATTTCATAGCATCATTGAATGAAATCGAATCATGTGCCTGATCTTCATTTTTTTCTTAATGCGAAAAACCTTCTTGGTAACAAGCAGGCAGACAACTACACACAATTAGTAGAGGATATGTCCTTTCATTTCAAAAGGCATTGCTGTAACATGAGTGTTAAAGTCCATTATCTGTACAGTCACGTAGATCGCTTTCCAGAGATCCTTGTGACTTAAATGAAGATGAAAGATTTCACCAAGACATAAAAACAATGGAAGCCAGATACCAAGGAAGATGGGATGCACACATGATGGCAGACTATTGTTGGAATCTTATGCGGGATTGTCCTGGCAGATCTCACTCTCGAAAGTTTTACTAAAGGAGCTTCTTGTGTGATGAATGAATGGAAAGTTTGTATCATAAACTTGTGCTTTTGGTATGAAATAAGTAGATTTTCATGTTGTACACTTTTCTTGTAATTTTTAATGTTTCCTTCATGCTTAAAAGATATTAATTTAAACACTACATTAAAATATCCTGATTTTTTAATGGGCAAGCAGAGTGAAGAGTGATATATGGCACATGTTCTGTATCTCAAAAACTAAAGCTGATAGGAGAAAACTGGTGCCAATTTTGGAATCCAATGCAATGACCTTTTGTTGTGCAGGGGTAAGATTGTGGAATTCCCTCGTTAGGCAAATACAGAAATGTAGTGATAGGAGTACATTTAGTAAACTACTTAAAACACAATGTTTGTAAATGCGTTTCATTAAGTAGTGATTTTTCCTGTTCACTGATCTTCTGAAGGATTCGATTCCTTGTGTTCATCTGTTTGATCCGTTGTGTTCATCTGTTGCAAAATTTTATGTATGTAACACTTTTGTAAACCATTTTGGCTTAAAAAGGTATAGAAAAGTTAAAAATAAATAAAAAATCACTAATAATAAAACCCTAAGCGCGCATGCGCACTCCTACCAGCGTGATCCGTGATCCATAGCTCCGTGGCTGGCAGAGAAATGTCAAAGTGTGCAGCACATGCGAGTTCAGCGCGTGCGCATAGTTGGAGCGTGCGCACATGACAGTTTGCTACGAGTGCGCGGTGGGAGTTTACTGTATCCAGCAGCAGTTACTGTGTGCCGGTTGCCGTTTAGGTAGGTGGGATAAGGGGCACGATAAACAGACAGGCAGTGGGCAGGGACATTGACAGACAGACAAAAATAGAGGAGGGCTTTGAAGAAGAGGGCAGATGCAAATGAAGAGCAGCAGCGGTGGCGGCGGTTTGTGCTGGTGAGCCAGAAGAGACCAGGAAGCTGGGATGGAGGGAGGGTAGGAACGGTGGTTTGGGAGCAGGTATTTAGGGAGCAGGGAAGAGGTGCTGCTGGACAGTGGGGGAGATAAAATAAAGGGAGAAGGGCTGCTGCTGGACAGGGAGAGCAGTGAAGGGGTGCTGCTGGACAGGTATTGATGGACAGGGGGAGCAGGGAAGAGGTGCTGCTGGACAGGGGGGAGGTAAAATGAAGGGAGAAGGACTGCTGCTGGACAGGGGGGGAGCAGTGAAGAGGTGCTGCTGGATAGGGGGAGGTAAAAGGAAGATATAAGGGCTACTGCTGGACAGGGGGAGCAGGGAAGGGGTGTTGCTGGACACGGGGTAGGTTAAAGGAAGGGAGAAGGGCTACAGCTGGACAGGGGGAGCAGGCAAGGGGTGGTGGTGGACAGCCGAGGAAAGAGACAGAAAGAAAGAAAGACACACATACACATATATTCTAGCACCTATTAATATAACGGGCTTAAAGACTAGTAAATAAATAAAATATACCCCAAAACAGGTTTTTAACATTTGAGGCACCAAATGAGTGTTGGCCAATTTAATCAAGCATCTTATTTATGTATATTTTGGCTTTAACTAATGTCTTTTCAGTAGCAGTTCAATGCAGGTTACATTCAGGTATGCTAGGATTATCCCCTTGCTTTGTGGTGATCAGTATCTCACCACCATCGTGCACCAGCCCTTCAGATACTCCCAATGCTACTGAGCTGGCAGAGCATGGTCCCCCTCCAGCTCAAACCCCCACGGCCAAGGACCCACCTACCCCCAACCTCAAAGATGCATGGCCCCCTACTACCCCCACATTGCCATACTCCTGCAGGGGCTACCCTGGGGAACACTGCTGATCCAGGGTGTCTGGGCAGGAGTCTGGCACCTTCAGCAAAGTAGTGACCCTAGCAGTAGTATTGCGTGATTACTGCTAGGGATCATGTTTCCATGGTACAGAGGAGTCTTTGGGCAGGAGTGATGCATAGTCTGGCTCCTTTAGTAAAATGACAACCCTAGTGGTAGTCATGCAAGACTACTTCTAGGGGCACAATTTTACTGAAGGTGCCCTTCCTGAAGACCCCCCCTATAAGAGTATGGCAATGTAGGATTGGGGGAGTGGGGGGCTTTGAATCTTATGGTGACATTACATCTCAGGAGGTGGGGGATGGGGGGTCTTTAGCTAGGAGGGAACCCTGCTCTTCCTGTCTTGGAGCAACAGGCCATGCCTTTGCGGCTCAATGCTTCAGGGGTTATTTTACCATAATTTTTGGGCCCTAACATGACTTGGGGTGTATCACCATGAGTGGCATTAGGGTATGTAAACCACTTTGGTTATACAACAGAAAGCTGGTTTATTAAATCCATGATCCTATATTTGCAAAGTAATGAGATGCAAACACTAAAAACATAAGAATTGCCATACTGGGACAGACCAAAGATCCATCAAGCCCAGTATCCTGTTTCTAACAGTGGCCAACCCAGGTCCCAAGCACCTAGCTAGATCACAAGTAGTAAAACAGATTTTATGCTGCTTATCCTAGGGAGAAGCAGTGAATTTCTCTAAAGCCATCTCAATAATGGGCTATGGACTTCTCTTTTAGGAAATTATCCAAGCCTTTTTTAAACCCCGCCAAACTGTGTTTTGCATTTCATTACTACCTAATCAGTGGTGACTTAAATATCACTGCAATATATTTAGTCAACCAGTGTTAGGGCTGTTTAAATCATGTTAAGAGCCAAATAACACAACTTAAAGCCCTAGCACAGCTTATGTATTTATTTATTTATTTAACTAGTCGTTAAGCCCGTTACATTAACGGGTGCTAGAATTTATGTCTGTCTGTATTTTTCTTTCTGTCTCTTTCCTTCCTCCATTTCCCTGTGTAGCGCTGTCTCTGCTTTCTTCCTCAGTCTGCACTCTCAAGCTGTAACATTACTGCTTAGCTTTTTCTCCCTGCAAGCATCTCTGCTCTCTTTCTCATCCCCAGTCTCTTTGCTATTTTTCTCTTCTTGCAGGGGTCTCTGCTCTCCTTTCTCTATATGTTCCTGATTCCTGCAAACTTCTTTTTTCTCTGTATGCTCTTGATCCTGTGTTTCCCTGTAGGTGTCTTTTCCTTTTTTTTTTTTATTCCTTCTTCATGTATGGTTGATTTATTAAAAGTTTTTTTATTTTTCCTATTTGTTGCATGCCTGTCTCCTTGGCCGCTGTATGTTTCTCTTTTTTTGCTTTGTGTGTTTGTTTGTGTTTTTTTGCTGATTGTCTACTTGGTCGCTGTCAGTCTGTCTGTCTCATTGGCTGCTGTATGTCTGTATGCCTTTTTTTCAGTCTAACTCCTTGGCCACTGTATGTATGGAAGGTTTTTTTTCCTGAATTTATCCTTGGGCATTGTATTTTTAATTTTTTTCTGTTTGTCTCCTTGGCTGTTTGTATTTTTTATTTTTTTGCTGTCTCCTTGCCCACTGTCTCTCTGTCTGTCTACTTGGACGCTGTATGTAAGTATGTCTGTCTCCTTGGCTGCTGTATGTCTGTTTGTCATTTTTTTTCCTGTGTCTCTCTCTCCTTGTCCTCTGTGTTTTGTTATTTTTTCAATCTGTCTCTTTAGCCCCCTGTCCTTCTGTGAGTATCTGTGTCTCTCTCTCTCTCCTTGTCCTCTGTGTTTTGTTATTTTTTCAATCTGTGTCTTTAGCCCCCCTGTCCTT
This sequence comes from Geotrypetes seraphini, assembly GCF_902459505.1. Classification (NCBI taxonomy): domain Eukaryota; kingdom Metazoa; phylum Chordata; class Amphibia; order Gymnophiona; family Dermophiidae; genus Geotrypetes; species Geotrypetes seraphini. The sequence continues at coordinate 101,695,670 of NC_047088.1, read as the reverse complement.
CTGTGACTGTCTGTGTGTCTCTCTCTACTTGTGCACTGTTGTTTGTTTGTTTGTTTTTTTCAATCTCTCTTTAGCTCCTGATCCTCTCTCACTGACCCTTGCGCGACTGCATGTAATTCCGGTTAGGTTTCCATGGCAACCCTGCTCGCGGGTCTGTGAGTGTAGGGCCGTTTTGTCGGGTCTGGCGGCGCCGGGTTGGGAAGAGTCCTGGCTCCTTTTTTGGTTTGGGCCCGTGCAGAGGGGCTCAACAGCGCACAACCACCTTTCCTTCCCTCCCTCCATCAGGTGCAGTGCAGCTCCACCAATGTTAAAAGCAGCCGCGTCGAAATCGGAGCCCTGCCACTGCCGTAGCACTTTCCCCTCTGCCTTGGTCCCGCCCCTTCTCTGACATATGGGACCGCGGCAGAGGGAACGTGTTACGGTGGCGGCAGGGCTCCAATTTCAAAGCAGCAGCTTTTAACAAAGGCGGAGCTGAACTGTACCTGATGGAGGAAGGGAAGGAACGGTGGGGCAAATTTGGTCAACGGCAGGAATTGTTTGGCGGGCCAAGCACCGGTTGTTGCGGGAGGGGAGGGGAGGGGGAGGGGGGGTGGAGTCGGCGACGTGCAGGCTGCTGTGAACAGGAGCGGCAGCAGCGGCAGGACCATGAGGCGGGAGTGAGTTGTTCGCCTTCCCCTATCTGGGGAAAGCGCCGTGCCGAGCAGAGGCGTGAAGGCGGGAGTGAGCTGTTCGGCTTCCCCTATCTGGGGAAACCGCCGTTGCGAAAATGGAGGGAAGTGCCGCGTTGTTAAATTTGTCAGCTTTGCGTGGGGCCGTAGTAAGAGCGGGGCATGCTGCACTCTTGGCGGCCACGGACATACGGATCATGGAAGCACGCGGATAAGAGTGCGCATGCGCCGCCTACGGTTTTATTATATAGATTCGATTTTTATTCCATCCTCCCAGGAGCTCAGAACAGGTTACAAGCAAACATTCATAGTGGAATACATTTGGACAGTACAAAGACTATACAGCAACTTAAATACAGGTCAGGAATGGTGAGGAGGGTACAGAAAGGAGGGGGGAATATAAGGGGTCAAAGGATGATTGCAGTTGGAATTTCAGTTAAAGAGGAGGGTCTTTACCGCTTTTTGGAAGATCATCAAGGAGTTCTGTAGTCTGATTTGCGGAGAAAGTTGAATTCTCCCCTATGTGAGAGAAAGGAGTAAGGCAGAGATGGACTTGTAAGACCAAGAAATAAAAAGCAACATATGAAGAGATATAAGTAAAAAGCTGAAATAGTTTTGGTCAAGAACTTTAGACAAGGACTATTGATTGTTGGCAAGGGTATATAAGGGAGTGGCACAGATACGAGATCATTGACAGAAATGAACGTATTCATGAAACTAGAAAAAATGAACGTGAATATAGCTATGGGTCCAAATGAGATAATTTTAAATGAAATTTCCAAAGGTAAAATTGTGTTTTATGCATAAAAATAGTCTTACAAAATTGCATGAACTATATGCACATTAACCTGTGCACATAGGTTTGATGTGCATAGCTTTTATCTAATCTGAGCTCTACCCACACACTGCCCAGACTGCACTCCAGCTACACCTGTACCAGCAAAGAACGTGCCTTCTTGACAAGGCTCTTACTTTTAAGTCAGTTGCCATTTTATAAAAGACCTGTTATTCACGTTGTGGCCACTAACAGCAAAAAAGGGCTTTGTATAATTACTCTGTAGGAGTGCTGTAGAGTGACATGTAAAGCTCAAGCTGTGTTCTTCCATGTGCAATCCACAAGATTGCTAATGTAACTATCAGAACCAAGAAAACAAAGAGTTCTTGCCTTTAAATAGAACAGCAACCAAAAGCCAAAAAAGGTGTCTTATACAACCTATATTTGAATTTTATTGTTAAAATGTCCCAACAAGGATCTGTGTTTCAGCATCGGCAGATGCCTTCATCAGGGGATAAATTGCGTGGAATACAGGAGCATAGGTAGATGAACAATCAAACAGTATAACTGCAGTCTCTCTTGCCTTTTTTGTTTTTTTGGTTAATGTAACTATTAAACATTTATATAGTCTACTTTGTAGACACATAGAAAGGCTGATAAATACAGCATGCACTGTCTACTTGCACTGGAACTATTTCTTTTTAATCTAGCCTATATTAAGTGTATTTTGAGACCCCTACGTACCTTTAGCTGTTCTGCAGGGGACCATGTTCAATAACGGCAATTTAGCCAGAAAACCACTTACAGCAGTTGCTTAAGGTGTCATAAGAACATAATCCATCATGCCCAGCAGTCCGCTCAAGCGGCGGCCCTCTGGTCAAAGACCAGCACCCTAACCGAGACTAGCCCTAACAGCGCACATTCTTGTTCAGCAGGAACTTGTCTAACTTTGTCTTGAATCCCTGGAGGGTGTTTTCCCCTATAACAGCCTCCAGAAGAGCGTTCCAGTTTTCTACCACTCTCTGGGTGAATAGAACTTTCTTACGTTTGTACAGAATCTATCCCCTTTCAACTTTAGAGAGTGCCCTCTCGTTCTCCCTACCTTGGAGAGGGTGAACAACCTGTCCTTATCTACTAAGTCTATCCCCTTCAGTACCTTGAATGTTTCGATCATGTCCCCTCTCAATCTCCTCTGTTCGAGGGAGAAAAGGCCCAGTTTCTCTAATCTTTCGCTGTACGGCAGCTCCTCCAACCCCCTTAACCATCTTAGTCGCTCTTCTCTGGACCCTTTCGAGTAGTACCGTGTCCTTCTTCATGTACAGCGACCAGTGCTGGACGCAGTACTCCAGGTGTCCTTTTACTAAGCTGCAGTAAAAAGTGGCCTTAGCATACTCTTGTGCAGATTTTTCCTGTGCACTAATTTTACCACAGCTGTATAAATGGCCTTTTTCTATTTTTTTTGTTGTTAATGGCTATGCACTAATGTTGCTATTAGAGAACTCAAAGCACAAAAAGTAGAACAAAAGTTCTAGATGTTCAGGAAACTTCTAGTGCAAAACTTTATTAGTCCCAGAAAACTCCTCTCGCTATGAGCAGTCATTATTAGTAGCTGCGTTTTCCACAAAGAAAGTTTATTTGTCACTTGATATACTAACAATGAATAACTAAATGGTGTACAATAGCATTATAATAAAAAGTAAAAACAATGTCAAGTAAAAATTAGAAAATAGAATTGCTGGGGTTAACAAACTAAACTATACTTATTGGATCCCATGGAAAAGGAAATAAAAAATACATCAAGATGGAAAATAAAATAAAATGGAGGAAAGAGGGGGAAGTTCTAGTTCCTTGGAATTGTGTCACTTAACCACAGCAATTTCGCTTAATCTCAGGTTATGCATCACCAGGACCCCTGAGGAAGGCAAAGTACTGCTGAAACACGGCCCATGTAGGGTCCAGTTTCTACGATAAATCCTGTGAGCATTAATCATATGGTGAAATTACTGTATAACTCTGACACAGACTTTTGGTATCCAAGTGTTTTTCATTGTTATCATATGACTTTCTGGGACTAATAAAGTTTTGCACTAGAAGTTTCCTGAACATCCAGAACTTTTGTTTCACTTTTTGTGCCTTCGGATCTATCGTTGTGGAACATCGGTCCTTTTGTCCAGGTTTTGTGTTTGCCATTATAATATTGCTATCATGCAACCATCACCCATTTTGTAGTAGGTAAGGGCTAACACACTATTCCTGTGCTAATCAGAGCATGTGGTAATGGAGCTGCGCTGATTAGTGCAGGAATATCCACTCTCCATCCCCAGAAATGGCCCCTGAAAAACAATATTTTTAGTGTGAGGTTAGCATGCACAATTTGGCACTCACTACAGGACACCTGAGCATGTTCCGCGGTATGCTATTTTAATCTGCATTAGACACATGTTAGTACCTAATGCAGCATAGAAAAAGGCCCCTAAATCCCTTTGAAAATCTTCTTTCTTTCTTTGTTTTTTTTATATATCTTTCTTAATTTTTCATTCATAAGCAATGCATTAAAATATACATCTATATATAATTAACTTTAAAAACATTTACATCAATCATAAAAATACTTCAAAAACATTTTCCCCTCCCTCCCACCCCAATACAAGAACAAAAACAAAATGAATTCTTTCAGACATCGCTGGGCTGCGGGGGGAGAGGGGGCCTTCAGGGGATGGGGGGTTGGCGCTAGGGAGTTCTCTTGTTCCATCTTCCACTGTGAATTTATCATTTGGATCACAGAAATATATGCCAGGAGTGGGAGAAATTTTGATGGGTTGGGTGACATTGCAGTAAAGGCTGGCTTTACCACTGGTGATGGAGTTCAATATTTCAATCTACTAGGGCCATATACTGATGCCATTGTTGATATAGAAATGACAACGAATGGAGGGCGTTCTGGAATGAGGTTTCCCAGGGCAGGTGGGGGTGTTATTACAACGCAACTTTACTAGGTTCCAAAGACTTTCATGTGAAACAGAGGAATCATCGTGTCAACAATGGAATGCCAGAATGAAGGAAAATGCCATATGGTAAAGGAGTTGGTGGTATGCTTCGGTCTGGTGAGGTTTACAAGGTTGCATTGTGAGACAGATTTCAATGCTTGCATTTCCATACCAGGCTTGAATGGAGGAATATGTGTTGACTTAGTACTCAACTATACCTCTATGTAGAATCTGATTGATTCAGGTTTTAAAATAGATAAATTCTGTTTATATTCATCTTATATATTCTTCTGTTTGGATTAAATTTTGAGAGGGTTGGAAATTTCCTTAATAGTTTATGTTTAGAAAGGGTATACTTTTACTTAATGAAATAATTTTCCACACGTCATATATGAAGTATGGTAGTCTTAGGGATTTATTGGGATATATATATTATATCGGTGTTTTCTATCCCGCCAATACCTTTCAGGATTTGATTCTAAAGAGTATGTAAGGGATAATATGTATTTGTTGTTTCATGAATTTCCAAATTATAATTCCCTGTCTATTTATAAGGGATTATAATGTATGAATGTATGAATTCAGATAAGTGTTGATATATATATTTACTCTTATATTTCAATTTAATTCTGGTCAAATTGTGAGAGGGTTGATGGTTTCATTAATGTATTTATGGTTGGAAAGGGTATATTTTACTTTATGAAATATTTCTTTACACATAATTGATAAAGTGATTGCTTGTGGATCTTGGGTCTACCTATACGCATCTAAGTTGACCATGAGAAATGGTAGGGAATGGGGAGGGTAGTTTCATTAATATATTTCTGATTGGAAAGGGTATAGATTTTAATTTTTATGTTATGTTTTTAATGTTTAATTGATTAAGGGTTTGTTGGGGGTGGGGGTGGGGGGGGGGTGGATCATGGGTCTGCCTATACACATCTAAGCTGATCATGAGATATTTAAAGGGGAGGGAATGGGGAGGGAATTTAATTGAAAATTTTCTTTCTTTCTGTTTGTTGTGAAGGGTGGAGGATATAGGGGTAAATAACAGCAGTAAAAGACCACTAGAAGACCACTATCCCTAGTGTGCGGTTCTTAACCCCTCTGTTCTTTTGATTCCTTTTCAGGCCAAAGACAGTGATGATGACGAGGAAGTTGTACACGTGGACAGAGATCACTTTATGGATGAGTTCTTTGAACAGGTAAGATATCGTTAGCTGCTCTCCTATTGTTCCACCACAGAAACTAGAGTGGTCCACTGTAGTATGCAAAAAAAATCAACCTTGTCAAAATCTTGGCTCCACAAGGCTTATTTTTGTAAAGTTTCAAGTTTTATTAAAATTTGATTTGATCGCTTATCAAGTGTTTCTAAGAGAAATGCAAGAATAATATATATATTTTTTTTAATAAGAACACAAAAAGTCATACAACTTATAATTTGTTCACTATAACATATTTTAAAGAATACAAGTACATATACTAACTGGTACATAAGGATAGTGGGGTAGAACTACAATTTGTTTTAGAAAAGAGAAAGGTAACATATATGGAAAGCACAATAAGGAAGGGGGGAATGTAACGAAGGAAACAAATTTCTTTTTGGGAGGAATTATAGGTTGAAGGCATCTTTAAATAGAAAGCTTTTCAGGGTACTTTTAAAATGTGTTAAGTTTTCCTCCTCTTTTAAGTATGTTGACATAGTGTTCCAGAGGTCACCCCAGCATGCACTGTTTGCTTGTGTGCTGTGTATGTAGGTGATTGCACATAATTAGTTTGTGTTTTCTAGTTTGTGATCTGCATCCGAAAACTGGCTCCTTGGGAAGTCAGTCTGTCAACTGTCAACTGCTAGATTGCCACATGGACTGGATGTTCTTCGACTGGTCAATTTTTACCACTATGATGAAGGAAAACCTTTACTGGAAAGCTATAAGTTGGCTTGTAAATCAGTGATGGCGGTATGGAACTGAGGCTACCAAAGAACCAAACAAAATTGTCAAAAATACTTCAAGTATCTACACACAAAAAAATAATAATAATTGGCAGAACCCTTCAAATCCGCTCGAAGGACCAACGTTGAGAGCTGACAAGTTTACATTTAAATGAAAAGACACGTCAGTATGGGCCAAACAATTGAATTATAAAAATAAATTTGTAATAATTTAATAGTTTAAGCCCCAGGCAGGAAACCTATAGGTGACCAGCACCAGGTTGTCAAACTTTAATAAGTCCTACCCCGTACATCATGTAGGCCTTTAATCCAATAACAATAGAAAAATCAATAAGCACTCAGCAGAAGAACTAAGAGGGGAAAGAAGGGACAACAAGGCGTTTCAAAACCCCATCCCCTTATATTGAATTCAAAACTATTCAAAATATTTTTTTTTTCAAAAAAATGTAATAATCAAAGAATCATTCAAAAGCTTTTCTGAATCACAGCAGGTATGTTGTCATAGCTCATCACAGCTCGAAAGAGCTCCATTTCGAATCTTCCTCAGGAACTGAGACAGATGATTAAAGTCCCGACTGGAAAGCATACAAGATAAGACTTTTCAAGCCGGAGTGAAATAAACCCTCGGACTAGAGCAAAAACTCATGCTGCAAACAAAATTCAATCAGCGAAAGAAATGAAAAAATGGTAACTGAAGCATTTGAAGATGCCCTGGAGATCCTGTGAGAGCGGAATGTAACTGAGCCAGGATACTAACACAATGCATAGACTCTTGCGTTAGGAAGTTGAAGAAATTACATGAAGTAAACTGTTGCAAACAAGGTGCTCACAGCCATTTCCAGTCTGAGCACCTAGCAACACTTGCCTTTTTTGATGACAGAATCACACCAGAAACAAAGCTATAAGTGGTGCAAAACATACAGTGTCCACTATTGCCAGACATGCCACGATGTCTCATGCATGAAACAGAACCTGTAACCTTTGAAAGTCTTGTAACACAGAGAAGACAGTCGTTTTTTGATCTCTTGATATAAAGAAGGTCATCAAAAGTGAAAATATTCCTGAAGAAACATCCCACAGAGTGAACTGATAATTCCGTTTTCAAGGAACTTTGGAATTGGTATCCAAACTGACTGTTGTTAATGATGCAGCAGAATCAGGGATAAGCCTCATTGAAAAATACAATACTTTGACAAAAGATGAAGAACAGAAGCAATTTGTTCTTCGGCTAGTGGCCAGCCACCAAAAAAAGTTTCCATCTGCATCAAAGGCAGCTCTTATGTCATAGACCATTGATTATTTGTCGAGTACACAAGAATTACAATATACTGTTAAGCTTAGCGATAGTTTTAAAAAACAGCAAGGTGGAGCGACCAACTAAACTTTTTTTGTTATAAGTAAAATTTTGTATGTTTTTCATTTTTATATGAAGGAATAAAATTAGCCTTGTGGACAAATGAAATGCGTTAATTAATTTTTTAGACCACCCTAGTAAAACACATATAAATGTGTTAAGAACTGTACAGGAGGCCTGAGCATTCCCCTAATGCATGTGCAATGAAATGGTATCAGAGACATTATAGAAGGATTGAGTATTCTTGAAGTACCTAAAGGGCTAATTTAACTATTTAATTAATTAGGGATGACCTAGGGTGGCAGCCTCTGGCAGAGAGCAGATGCATTCAAAGCAGTTACAGGTCCTGATGGCCACAGAAACTCTAAGAACCAACAGCAAATATTTTTACACTTTTATGGGGTTTTATAGCCTTGTTATACAAGTGATGCTATTGAGGAAATCATAATTGGTGAGTTTCATTTTCAAACTCTCAAGAAAAAGAGCCTAGGGGCTAAAAGTTAATTGAGCAGGTACAAAGCAGAAGGTTCACCTAGGCAGAGCCAACTTAAAGCATGATACAGGTAAGGCATTGGCTTAGGGTGCCATAGCTCATGGGCACAAAAAAACCTATCTGCCCACCTCCCAGGTGTACCCCTGACAGCAGCCAGAGCACGCTCTCTAACTTGCATGACTGCCAGCACAATAACAGGTTTAATTAGGTTTATCAGATTTGTTGAAGGAAAAAAAGGACACGTGGCCCCCACCCATTCTGCCCCAGCACTACACCCACACAAACCTAGTCTATTCTCCTTCCCCAAGTCTGGGACATAACTGGATGGAGGAGATGTGACACGATGATGTCACATACATACATGCATGCATGCATGTAATGTCATTGAATTGCATCCATACGTGCTCAGAGGCCCTCCAAAACCTGGACAAACTGCTGCGTTTTGAAAATCCGTCCAAACACCCAGACAGTCCTCTAAAAAGAGGACATGTCTGTGTTTTCACGGACATCTGGTAACCCTAGGTTGAATTGTGAGAACAGGTTCTCGTGTTTAAACCTATGGCACTTCTAGTGACAGCACTGGGAATCTGATGTCACCTGGAATCCCATCCCTTGTAGTCTAGTGAGCCTAATGTGAGCCCTCTAATCTAAGCCTGCTGCCCTTTTTAAACCTGCCCCTTTTTCTTCCCATCCACTCCTCCACATAACCCCGACATTCCCCTCCCCCAAACCCTGACTCGCCAATGACATTTATTGGTAGTCTCACAGTACTGTCACTACGAGTTTAAGCATCTATATAAGGGCTTTTTCAGTGGCATCCTAATGAAGAAGGCAGCCATCTAGGCAGGAACAAGTAGAGATTGTTCTTGCCCCATCATTTCTCCCTGAGGTGAGTCAAGGCTATATGATTAGGAGGAATGGTAGCTGGAAGGGAGCTGTTGCTGGTGGGGGTAGGGAGAACTGGCTTGAAGGGAACTAATGCAGACAGATGGGGGAGAGAACTGGCCTGGAAGGGAGCTATTGCTGGTAGGTTGGAGGAGAAGCTAGCTGGAAGGGAGCTGATATGGGTGGCAGGGGAAGCTGATTAGTTGGGAATTGATGCGAGCAGGCTGGCAGGCTAGAAAAGACCTGATGTGGGAGGGGAGAGGGGAGGAGAGCTGCTGAAGTAAAATTTGGCTCTGGGCACTATAATCCCTTGAATTGGTCCTGCACCTGGGGCATCTAATATGCTTATGGCAACACTGAACTTGCAATCCATGAACAGCAAGGGTTCTGTAGAAAGGCTGACTCCTTTTCAGGGAAAATAAATTAATCTATCCTACTCATTTACTGCTCTGTCTCTTGTTGCTGCCCTTTCTGTCCTGGCTGTCTCAGCATAGAGCCTTGGAAGATTTGTGGGAATGACGCCGCACCGTGAGATCAGAAGTGCTGGTCTAAATGTGGTCATAAATCAGCAGAGGTGGGGCGAGAGGTAAAAAGCAGCTCAGGGACCCCTGACTGCCTGATCCCTGGGCTCTTTCCTCTGTCTGTCCAGTGCAGACCCTCCTTCTTTTGTACAATCACTCCATTGCCTACCAAGAGAAAGGGGGACTTCTGCCCTGCCTCCGTGCTTGCTGCACTGCAGTAGCACTCGCTGGTACTATGTGAGAAGCCAATGACCCTTCTGAATTGATTTATGGAGACTGCAACCTGCTTGGAGGGGAGGGAGGGGGCAGAGTCGCCTGATTACCACCGAGCCACTCAAAGGCGCTCTTCTCATCTATCTGTCTCAGTCGTGATCCCTCCCCACATTATTGCCTCTCACTGTTTCCTCCTTGCCTGTCTCCAATTTCTCTCTTATCGGGTTCACTCATTCCCTTTTAAATAATCTGTTTTTTCTCTGCTTTTCTCATTTATTTATTTGTTTCCAGACCTATTTCCTTTCCTTATTTTTCCAGCGTTCCTTTTTGTCTTCATTTTAATCCCTCTAATCAGCCCAAAAGAGTATAATTCACAATATTGTCATTACAAACAGAGATAGGATTAAAATGCTGGGGATGTCTTAATTCCCTGCAGTATGTTATAATGAGATAGAAGAAATAGAAAAGCTTAGTGAAGTTCTTTATGCCCTGCAGTGGGGAGCATGGAGATAAAAAGAAAAGGCGATTTTCCTTGTAGTCCTTACAGCTTGATCCTATAAGTTAGAAAGGAATGAAATGCCTGAGGATGTTCTTTGTTCCTTGTGGTATGATATGGTGAGATGAGATGGAATCACCTGGAATTATTTTTTAAAAAAGATTTCATGCAGTGGAATGTGATAGAACCATCTAGACCTGTTTTTGGTTTTGTTTTGTTTGTTTTTTAAATCCCTGTACTGTAATACAGTGAGATAGGACAGAACCACCCGGGGATGTTTTTTTTGTTTCTGCAGTGTGATGCAGCATGACAAATTCTCTGGGGATGTTCTTTATTCCTTGGAGTTTGGTGCAATGAGATAGAACTATCTTTGAATATTCCTAATTCCCTGCTTTGTAATGCAGTGAAATGGGATAGAACCACCTGGAGACTAGTCTCTGTATTGTCATTTAGTGAGTGGAATAGAAGTACCTGGGGATGTTCATTATTCCCTGCAGGTGTGGTACAGTGAGATGCAGTAGAACCACCTGGGGATGCTTTTTTATTCCCTCCAACTATTATAGTCAGTTGGAAGAAATAAAAAAGACCAGGAAATTCCTTATTCTGAGCAGTATGATGAAGTGAGATACAAAGGCTAGAAATGTCTGGGATGTTCTTCATTCCTTGCAGCCTGATACAGTGAGGGTGACAGGATAGCAACACCAGGGGATCCTCTTTATTCTTTATATAGTGAGACCGAAGGGAGAGAAATGACTGGGAGATCATTTTGTTTCCCTACAGCATGATATAAAGGCCAATACTGAAGGGCATTTGTATGGGTAGAAATCTTATTACCCAGATAGAATGCTAGTTTTGAAACTTTCCTCCCCAAACTATGGCACAAAGCATGTGCTCTGTTTTACGCTGCACATATTTCTGGCTGCATTAGAAGAGGTAGGATTTATGTAGGATTGGAAAACAATACGCTTGGGGCTGAATTCACTACTTTATGCTAATAATCATAAATAGGTCCCACTGCATAAAATGGATGCTGTAGTAAATGGTGCACATCGGTGCATGTTAATGTGCAGTTATGAGATAGTGGGGCACATAATCAAAAGACATAGATGTCTAAAAAGCATCCTAAATCAGCACTTGGATGTCCTAATCGCCAGGACATCCAAATACCGATAATCAAAACAGTCTTTCTGTACATCTAGCAAGGTGTTCCAGCCTCTGTACATTCAGAGCACGAGATGGTTGTGGTAGAGGTGTGTTATCGGTGGGCTGTGGACAGTCTCTTGGATGTATCACAGTCTTGCTGTGATAATCATGGATATTTTGCTGCGATAACATGGATGATGGATAACATAATAACAGGGATGTCTTGCTGCAATAAACATTTTGCATGACATCCTGGTCAGCACTTATATGTTTGGAACTAGACCTGTTTTAGAAGGGTCTAAGTGCCACAAAGGTGCCCAAACTAACCAGCTGACCACTGCATGCGTAAAGGTAAGACACCTCCACACTGCCCCAGTGCTCACAGACCCCCTCACACCCACAAAGATCAGAATACAAATGTACATACCTGTCTCCAGAATATCAGTACGTGGTATAGGAAAGCCTAGTAGAGCTCCGCACAGGTGTCTTAAGTAACCTGATGGGTGGGCTAGTGAACTATAGAGAGGAGTAGCAAATCCCATAATCCACTCTAACCACTACATTCATGGTGGAAAATGTGAACCCACCCAAAACCCTACTCTACTGCCATATAGGTGCCACATGCAGCCATAAGGGTTACTGGGGTTGTAGACAGGTGGGTATAGTGGGTTTTTTGGGGGGCTCACCATAACCACTAAGGGAGTTCTGGTGAGATATTTATCTGGAACCTATATGTGAACTTCACAGCAGTGCCCTATAAAGTGCCCCACTGCTCTGTTGCCATGTCTGGGTGGCAGGACTGGGTCCTCCCACGTCCAAATGGTCTTGCTCTGGGCATTTGGGATATGGATGAAATTTTGGTCGAAAATGTGGAATAAAGATAGATGTCCTGGTGGCCTGGGCATCCCAATGGCCTGTATGTCCAGATAGAGGATTTTCAAAAAAAATTATTTATAGACGTATGGTGGTTTGCCTTTCGAAAATAGGCATTTTCTTACTGCCGACTTTGGACATCTAGCGCCATATGTCCAAATTGGACTTAGACGTATGTTTTGAAAATGCCCCTCAGTGCCTCCTGAGATTATATTTTCAAATCTATGCACTCCAACGTTCAGAGAAAGGTTTTATTTAAACTTTGGAAATCCCTTACTAGCACAACTAAGTTCACTCACAAGAATAGTGGACCATCTGCAGATGAACTTGCAAAGTTCTTTGATGATAAAATCAAAATCATTAGGCCATCTTTTACTACTGTGAGCCATGATGATTTAATATTCTATAGGGAAACTTTAGATGATATACTAGTAGATAGATGTTGGAGTGATTTTGAATATGTCAATGAAGATCAGATTCGAAAGTTATGTAGTAAACTAGGGCATAGCAGATGTTCTCTGGATCAATTTCTATCTTATATTTTCAAAAAATGTCCTTCCAGGCTGTCTCTTGGTTAACATTATTGATAAATTATGTCTTGGATAGTGGTTATTTTTCTGTGAGTATGGGGCATATAGCTCGTACCCCTTTATTGAAAGGTACTGACTTGAATCCAACAGTACCATCAAATTACTGTCTGATTGCTAATATTTCATTATTAACAAAAATGATTGAAACTATTATTTCCAAACAGCTATTCAACTTTTTAGATAAATTCTACAAGTTTCAAGTTTATTAAAATTTGATGAAACGCTAATCATAATTCTAAGCGTTTAACAATTAAAAATTAAAAAGGGGCACAACTAACGTACTTGTTATAGACATAACTTACATGGAAACAAAAGGATAGTAGGGGGAAATATAATTTAAAAAGAAAAAAGTACAATTAAGGGTAAAAACAAAAGGGCAATGGGAGAAATCATATCAATGATGAATGAGAATAGTACAGAAAATGGTAGTGTGGAACGAGATCATTAGCATTCATATGCGTCTTTAAAGAGGAAACTTTTAAGGTTTCCCTTAAATTTATCTAAATTTTTCTCAGACCTTAAGTGTAAAGGTAAAGAGTTCCAGATTCTCTTCAATAAAAAGTGGAAATGTATCTGTGTTCAAGTATGACATACTATAAGAGTCCCAACCAAGGAACACAGAAACTGAAGGTGACACAATTGCAAAACATACGAGGAAAAAAGACCTCAAAGCTGACGTTTTAGTGCATTCATGTTGAGACCATTAGGTAACAGGATCATATCTTAGGTAAAATAAACCTCGTAAATGTGCAAATGTCACTACAATGGAACTTTTAAAACAAATTTTTACTATATTTTAAGGAAAATTTGAACCATTTCAGCACCAGCTAGTAGTGAAAAAAATCCTTATCTTCAACCCAACGGTGGCTATATCCGTTTCACATTCAAAGGCTTCATCACGGGTGTGTTCGTAGAATATGTGCGTAGGAGTCAAACAGCTGTAAGCACATATTTGAAAGCATAGGGGCCAATATTCAGAGTTATATAACTGGCTGCTAATTAGTTATATCACTTGATTGGGGCTAGCTGCTAATTTTCAGCGGCACTTAATTAACTAAGTGCCACAGAAATTCGCAGTTATCGCAAAGCCGGCTATGTTGGGTGCATTCCAGGGGCAGAGTCAGCATTTGCCTGCCTTAGTGCTGATATTCAACCCTTAAGCGGTCAGGTTTAGCATATAAGTGGGACCGCATAAAGGTCTGTCTTATTTTAATGCACTAGTCCATGGCTGCTGAAGTGATGATATCAACTTAAGCGGCTAAATGTTAGTCAACTTAAAAATAACCAGATATTCAAAGCCAAAGCCAGCACGAGTCCCGGCTTCGAATATCCAGGAATAACACCATCGGTGGTGAGCAAATTGTTCACTGCAGCCGGCTGAATATCAGGCCCATAACTTTTAAGTCTAGACAACTGAAGCTTTGTAGCCGTGTCTCACACATTTTGCAGGGGCTGAGCTATTATGGCTTTCCAGTAGCATGTGCCTCTACATTCTCCTATTTGCCTGTGGTGATTGGTGAAAACACAGCTTCTCCTTTAGGGGACACTCTCTATGTGTGTGTTTGAGGTTTGTAGACCCTGGGCTTTCTAATAAATACATGGGTCAGTGTTAACAGACGGTGTAAAACAGCAGTCTCAAACTCGCGGCCCTTGGGCCACATGTGGCCCTCCGGGTGCTATTTTGCGACCTAAGGTATTGTACCCGATCTCGCACTCTGGGCAAGAAGAGAGGCACCGGTGTCAGCTGACTTGCAGCTTCCTGCTGCCATCGCATATGCCGGGTCCCGGTATGCGCGACAGCTGCAGGAAGCTGCATGTCAGCTGACGGCAACGCCGGAACTTCTCTTCATGCCCAGTGTGCGAGATCGCGTAAAAGACTGTGGCTGCAAAATATAGGTATTGCTGGAAAGGGGAGGAGGGGAGGGAGAAGGGGTTCTGCTGGACAAGGGGGAGGTAAAAGGAAGGGAGAAGAGGTGCTGCTGGACCTGGCAGAAAGGGAGGGAATGGAAAGGTGCTACACACTGGAGGGGAGGGTGAGATGGTGCATGGGGAGAGAGCATGTTGGTTTAGGGGTAGAAAGGAGGGATGCCACTCAAGGAAAGAGGCAAGGACAGAGAGAGAAAGCGTGCAGGAGGCAGAAAGTGTTGGATTCATGGAGAGGGCAAGATGGATGGGAAGGACAGAAAGGAGGGAAGGAGAAATGTTACACTGGGGAAGGGGGAAAGGGCAGAGAGTGAAAAGTTGGACTCATGGAGGGAGAGAGAGGGATGTTGTTTGGTTGAGGGAAGGAGGACCAGAGGAGAAGCATGCAGGAGGAAGAGAGAAAAAAAATGTTGTCTGGTGGAAAGGAGGGAGAAATTTTAGACTGAGAGGGGGGTCAGAAAGGAGGAAGGGAAGGGAGATGGACTGCAGGGGACAGAAAGGAGGAAGGGAAAGAGAAATGTTACACTGGGGGGGGGGGAAGGAGAGAAGGAGAGAGATGTCAGACCATGGAAAAAGGGAGGGAAGGAGAGAGATAGGAAAGGAAGGTAAGACATGGAAACATAGATTTTGAAAATAAAGCAGAAATTTTATTTTCAATATAGTGATTGAAATGTGTCAGTTCTGGTAAACTTTAACTGTGAGGGCCCCGGAAAAAATAGGGTACTTGGAGGGCCGCAGAAAAAAATAGTCTTATTAAAGAAATGACAATTTAGCATGAGGTAAAACTCTTTATAGTTTATAAATCTTTCCTTTAACAGTTAAGGTATCAGTACTCAGTACCACAGACTACTTCCTCCAAAAAAGCCCTGGCTCTCTCACTCTTTGTACACTCTTTACTTGTTGTTTGTTTTTCCATTTCTTTTTCCCACTTTGGCTAGTGTCTCCAAATGGATTAATTTCTCTTTCCTTTGTTTGTATCCCAACCTGTCTCTGTCTCTTTTGCTTTTCTGTCTTTTTTTCCTGTCTCTGTCTGCCTCCTCTCTCTCTCTTTCTTGGTTTCTCTCCATCAGGTAGAAGAGATTCGTGACTGTATAGAGAAACTCTCTGAAGATGTAGAACAAGTAAAAAAACAGCACAGTGCCATCTTGGCTGCTCCCAACCCAGATGAAAGTGAGTATATGAAAGATTTCTGGGCACAATGGAAAGTAATTACAGGAGAGGGCAAAGGATCATGAAATGTTTGTGCAGTTTTTCAGTGTGTAGAGAGAAATCTTGCACTGTTGTTGCCCATGCCTTACATGTTGTAGGGTAGGGCACTATATATGAAAGAAGCTTTCTGTGCTGCTGTATTGTTTTGTGATAGGACAGTGGCCAGGATTCTCAAAAAAATGTGTTAAAAACCGACGGGGCTCTGCCACAGGCAATCTTGTTGCAAATTCAAAACCGCGAGCCATTCTGAAAAAATCACGCATGTAAATGAGGTCGGCGGACAGTAGTGAAGATTCGCTAAATTTACATGCATCGAGTTGCTGCTGATAGTGATCGGCACATGCGCAGGAAAGAGGCGTGAATGTGCACATGTGCCAGGAAAGCAACACAATAAGCACAGTGTGAGCAGTTCATGTAGCAAAGCCCAGTGTGAAAATAAAGCAAAAAAGGATGGGAGAGGAGGAGAGAAGCAATGTCGGCTTATAACAAGCGCACATAAAACATGCCTTTCTCTCCCCAAAACTACTATAATTCAGGTAAATCTTGTAATTTGTTTTTAATGTAAAATTTTATCATGAACTACAGCCAGAAACATATAAGACGCGGGTATCATACATGCACTCAAGAAGCGTGCTTTTATCTCTCCCTTCGAAAAAAAAAAAAAAATTACTACAGTTTATGAGAATTGTGTAAGTTTTATTTTTTCATTAGCCAATGTAAAACACATGCCACAAGATGCACTTTCAACAGTGCTGGCACTGTACCAGCGACCCCGGACCAGTCACCGATTTTTGTCCCCAAAAGCCGACGCCGCTCTTAGAAAATAGCTTGGCGATTTTCAATAATCCACCGGAGTGCTCATTTTAATGTTGAAGAGCCCATTTGCATGTCATTGCCGGAGACTGCTAGTAGGCTCGCTAAAGACAGATATAATCCGTTTTGATAATCTGCCGCTATAATGCGTGCAGGCTAAACTATTGGAAAACAGTTTAGCGACGGCATTAAAGTTTTGAGAATCTGGGCCAGAGTTCAGTGAAGGTTATACTGCTTTACTCTTCAAGTTTGGATGCCTCTTCTACAAAGCCCCACTCAGGCAGCAAAACTAGACTACCAATTCTCCAATCGCGACCCCAGACAACAAATCCTTCAGAAAAGAAATAAAAACCCTGCAATTCAAGAAATCCTTAAAGAATCATCTCAGTCCCCAATAGCAACCCGCTCCACTCCATAACTCCTTATGAATTCCTAAATGTCCAAATAACTCCTTATGTAATCTGCCTTGAAGCACAAGGTAATGGCGGAATAGAAATCACTAATGTAATGGCCTACTGACTAAGAACCTAATTGCTCAGTTCTTGTCTCCAAGTTGCTCCAAACATTCTCAATCATTTTTTACCTTCTCTTCAGTCAAAGGCTGTACCCAAAAGAGATTCATTAACCAACTCTTAAGCCGCTTCCAAATAGGCCAAATGGTTAGAATATTGGCCTCATATATACATTTTAGAAAGCTATTAAAAACCCATCTGTTCTCAAAATTCTTGGAATCCATCCAAAGTAGCTTATTGATATGAAATTATTGTTAACTTGTCGATGACAATGTTCTATCTATTGTAGCTCACTGACAATGGTCAGCTCATCTCTTTTGTAAACCGCACAGAACCGAAAGGCTTTTGCGAAATATAAATAAAAATTTGTTATACTATATCATAGGCTTGCATGCTTGCTATCCATATTGTAACACAGGAAGAAGGAAGGAGTCCTGCAGATGAAATCCAGGAGTCAAGGGCAGAAACATCCAGAGAGGTGTGAAAATCACAACAGTTTATTCATGAGTGACCTAACACCACTGTGTTTCAGCTGAGATTGACTACCTCAGGGGTCCACTATCTGTTGTGTTTATATATATAGTTTGACACTCCTTTGAATGGATAAAAATAAGCACAACTTGAGCAAGATTGGCAAGATTCCAAGCAATAAGTAATTTCCAGGAATCAGCAGTGCCTCTGTACTAGCCACTAGTCTTGTATGAGAGGCACCGCTGATTTATTCCCTGGAGTCTTGCCAACATTACCCTCGTTTCTGGTTGTCTTTAGCCATACAAGGGAGTGTTAAATTATATACACATTACAATAACAACTGGACCCCAGACACAGGCAATTTCAACTGAAACACACTATGTCAGATTGCTCATGAATAAAATTTTGTGATTTTTATACCAGTATGGCTGGTTCCACTCTTCATCTCCTTCCTGCTTTCCATACTGTATCTGTAACTCTGGCATCTGTGAGAACCCTCTCCACCCTCCTTATTAACCACTCATACATTTATTCCTTGGTTTACAAGGGCACAAGAAAAGGAGGAAATACTGATGCACCTGGTTTGCCCCTATTAAGCCCTATCTGCTGTCCCACCCCTTTCACTGCCCTGATACCACCCACAATATTCCCTTTGTCTAGGTAGGTAGTACCCAGTAGCTGCCACCTACCTAGGGAAAAGGGAGCTGTTCTCTTTTCCCCTGGGGGGCAATGACACCTTGTAATTGTTGTGTCTTGGGCACTGTAGCACAGGGGCTTCTTCTCTCCTGGAAATAGAAGACAGCGTGTTCCTAGCTCACCCTGGAGCCTTCCTGTTCTAAAATTCTTTTCCCTTCCACCACCTTTGCTACCTTCTATAGAGACCAAGCAGGAGTTGGAAGACTTGACAGCTGACATCAAGAAGACAGCAAACAAAGTTCGGTCCAAGCTGAAAGGTAAGTGTTGTCACGGATTGTGGGTATATCGACACGTGCGCTAACCGCTAATGCATCCATAGGATAACATGCACGCATTAGCGTTTAGCACGTGTGTAGCGCGCGCTAATATTTACCCCCATACTAAAAAGCATAGCGCACCTTAGTAAAAGAGGGGGGTTAAAACACAATTATAAAAGCAGCATCTGCAAATCTCTCCCCCAACGTTTGTATCACTATGACACTAAGGGCTCCTTTTACTAAGCTGCGGTAGCGTTTTTAGCGCGCGCTAATCCCCACGCTACACGGAAAAACTAATGCCAGCTCTATGGAGGCATTAGCGTCTAACGCATGCGGCATTGTAGCATAAGAACATAAGAATAGCTTAGTAAAAGGAGCCCTAAATATCCCCTGATTGAAAAAGCAATCAAGAGTACGCCAATCCGAAAAGATAAGATTTAAACAGACTTCTAAATGTAATATATGAGAGTTCGCTCCGTAATTCTAATGGCAATGAATTCCATAGATAAGGTACAGAAGCAAAAAAGGCAGAATTTACGTGCAGAGGTTAATCTCACTAAGTGGACTGAAGGTAATCCCTGTGAGCCACAGGGATTACCAAAAGGGCCTAGGATATTGGGGGACAGGCTGAGTTAGTTCTGCTTCTACCCCCATGACCAAAATGCCAAGGGGGAACCATTCCAAAGACTGAGATTTAGCACTTCAAAGAGGGAGATTCTTGATATGCTGCATCTGGGATACAACTGTGTGGTGTATCTAAAAGGATATAAATAGAACGGAGGCAATATGAGACAGTTTTCAAAGGAATTTGACCACTGATTAAAAGTTTGCACATAGGTTTCACAGCATGTGTGCTTGTAGGTACAGGAAAAAGGGATGAGGCAGTGGGAGAAAGTATTCAGGATTTCTTCTTATTTGCTGAGCCACATGGCTTTTTCTCTCCTAGGTTTGCATCTCATGAAATTAATGATCAGGATCTTTGAACTGACACTAAGGGCTAGATGCACTAAAGTCATTCGGTAATACTGACTGGATTGCTGTTGGCTGATTCTCTGGCCGATTGTGGAACAGCGATTGATGCGCTACCAAGTTTGCATGCAAATGATTTGCACGGAAACCCCAAAAGATCAGTCGCTCAGTGACATATGCACAGCCTCCTATCACTGCTGTTATGGTTTCTTTTTTTTTTTAATGGCACAGATGTTATGTGTGTGTTACACATGCACAATCTGCCCCATTAAAAAAAGAAAAAAGCCACCCCTCCCCGCACTGATGACCCTCCCCAACAACAGTAAAAATGGCAGCAGGGATGCCTACTCCCTCCTGCCTGGCCGAATACCCCCACACCATGCCCCCACCTGGTCCTGGACACCCACGCCACCAACCCCCCACCCAACCATCCCCTCCTGAAAAAAAAAGGCAGAAGGGATGCCCACTCCCTCCTGCCACCGGATGGTCCCCTGAACCAACTCCCACTCCCACTACCTTTGCTAGACATTGGGTGCTGGAGGGAAGCACATCCCTCCAGCTCCAAGCATCGCCTGTGGAAAATGACAGGTCTTCCCCTTCCCGGTGCACCATGTGATGCACGGGAAGGAGCCTAAGGCCCCAGTTGGCTCAGAAGCCTAAGGCCCCTAACACAGTTACCGACCGATCTAGACTAGTCATTTTTTTTCGATAGCTAAAACCCGTTTTTTTTTGCATAGCCAAGCGATGTTTGTGTATTAATCGCTTGAGTACTTTGCATGGGGTTTTAGCTAATTTACATGGCCAAATCAGAATTTACATGGCCAAATCAGAAAATGGGCGATTGAGGGGAAAAACATGCAGTGAGCCATTTTGTGCATCAGGTCGGTAAAAGCGATCGTCGCTAAAGCTGTGAAAACAGGTTTAGCGACGATCGCTGACTTTAGTGCATCTAGCCCTAAGACTCTAATGAGTGACAGAAAAGCTGAAAGAGTGTGAGACAGGGTTACCATACATCCAGGAAAACCCGGTGATCTGTTTTTATGCTTACTCTGATCCTGGTTGTATGTTCCCTTTGCAATTGTTAATAAAGATAATTGAAAAAAAAAAAAGAATGGACTTTCCAAAACCTGGCATTTGTCTGGGTTTTGGAAAGCCCCTACCAGTTCCGGCTGCATCTAGAGGGCATCTGAGCATGCGCGGATGACATCACATATATGTGCACATGCGCCAGACCCTCCAGATGCAGCTGGAGCTAGTTGTAGAAGAGAGCAGGCTTGCTGGGGCTGGGGGCAGAATTGGGAGGGACTGAGGGCAGAATGGGGTGGAGCAGGAGGCGGAATAGGACAGGGCTTGAGGCGGAACGGGGCACAGTTATATGTCCGGGGTTTTCTTTTTCAAAATATGGTAACTCTAGGGTAAGAGATCCTTCAAATGAGTATGACATAATGAATGAAACTTGTCATCTCTGCAATGCATCTATTGGATTTGTAATCCAGTTTCTTTAAGTTAAAAAGGAAATACAAGTTCAAGGATCTGGTGGGGCAAAACTGCAATGGGATCAATCTGTCCATGACAATCTGGGGATATTTGTTAGCCCTAGTATTGGCCATTCAGAGTATTTAATATTGGTACACAAGGGTGTCCCATCACTGCAACCAGTGGAAGAATTAGTTACCAGATAGCTACAGTAACACCAATAGTTTGTTACTGGAGAGTGACACCCGTTACTGGGCAATAACAGCTAATTACTGGAAGGAGTTTCTAATACAGAGCAATAATGCCAATGGAAATGTTCATTACTGTGCAGTCACAGTCAATAGGGCACTCGACACTGGGTAAACATGGTCATTATTGGGTAGTAATAGTCCAAAGATGCTGTCAGTAGTGAGTAAAAACAGCTAATAGAGGTGCTGAGTATTGGGCTGCAATGGTTAGTGGGGCTGTTTATTAGTGGCTATTAACAACCAATAGATGAGTTCTTATTGCAATAGTTACCAACTGAATTTTGTCTTTTTGCCCACAGCAATCGAACAAAGCATTGAACAGGAAGAGGGCTTAAACAGATTCTCTGCCAACCTTCGAATTCGAAAAACACAGGTAAGCTATTCCCAAGACATCCCTGGATTCTTCCTTTTCTCCCCAGCTCTTCAGTCTCTTTCCTCTGGCTTCTTTATCCACTTTGATTTTTCTGCTATCTTTGTTTTATTAAAAGTCTTCCAAACTGTACGCTCACTATTCTATTAACACCTTTCTTTCTATAACTGTTCAAAGAAATAAAAAAAAATATGTGACCATATTTGGGAAAAGATGATTAAAATAGCGGATCCAAAATGCTGAGAATGGCTGATTTTTCATGTGATGGGTCTATAAACATCTGAAAAAGTTACATGTTTGAACTTCTGTAATGTAAAAAAAAAAAATTAATGTAAAAGGATAAGGGTGGACTGTTGTATTACAAATTGTTTGCTGTAAAGCCTGATTATTAAAGCCTGATTATTTGTTTCTAGTGATTTTAGTCACCTTCTCCCAGAGATGGTCACACATGTTATCAAAGATGATACCTGTATTAGATGATTATATGTTTCCAAAAGCAAGCTTTTGGGGCTACCAAGGTCTCTTCCTCAGTAGTCTAAACCAGTGTTCTTCAACCACTGGTCCACGGACCAAATTTCCTGCCGGTCCACAGGGCTGGCACCTGCATCAGGTCCAAAAACAGTGTTCTTCAACCGCCGGTCCATGGTGCGCTCAGTGTGGCGTTATCTTCAAGCCAGCTCCCTCTTCCTCACTGATTCAGTGCACACAGCCACGGGCAGCGGCTCCTACCGGAAGCCTGAACTGGAAGCCTTCTCTCTGACGTTGGAACGTCAGAGGGAAGGCTTCCAGATAAGGTGCAGGACGTGCAAGGAAACGCTGCCCGCAGCTTTGTGCACTTCATCAGTGAGGAAGAGGGAGCCGGCCTGAAGATAACACCCAGGGTGGCATAAAATGGCCAGGCGGGAGCAGGCCAGAAGGTAAGACATAACATAGAGGGAGGGAGACAACAAAGGTAGGGGGAGAATGATTTTATTTTTGAATTTAGTGATTGAATTATGTCAATTTTGAGAATTTACATCTGCTGTCAGTGTGCTTTGTGTAGTTTAATTTTGTGGTTAACAATTATGTGTTGTTAATAGACTATATTGTGTGTATCTATGAAAAATGAATGGAAAAAAATATTGTTATAATTACAGTAGTACTATAATGGGGGCAGGGTCTGGGGTGGAGATTGGGTAGAGATGGGCGGGGTCTGGCTCATGACTTAGCCCAGTGTTCTTCAACCGCCGGTCCACAAAATAATTCTTTTATTTCTACCGGTCCATAGGTGTAAAAAGGTTGAAGAACACCGGACTAGACCCTAGTTTTGCCCTCATTGCATGCTGGGACTTGTAGTTTTAATTTTTGAAAACCAGGAAATGCAGGGCCCATAGTTGCAGCAGAACTTGATAATCCTATCCTTGCAGTTATTTTTGTAACCATACACCTCCTGAACTATAAGTCAGGTTCAAAGAAAAGAGAGGTAACATTTGGGAAAGGGAAAGAAGAAGAGGTGAGTCAGTTTTGATTCTCTAATTCCAGTTTCAAAGCATGCTGGCTGTTCTTCAGAGAAGCTTAAAGACATAAGGTAGGAAGTGAAAATGAACTGCTTCCATTCCCTACAAATGCTTTATCTAAAAGTTACCTGACCAAGTAATCAAGTTCCTATTTCTTCTCCCTCACCCCTTCTCTTGTCTCTGTTATTTATTTCTCGTGATCCTGATTCACTTTTGTACCTCCTGCCTTTGCTATCACTTTTTCTGTCCCCTTTCCCTTTCCTTACCTCTTTCTCTGTCCATCTCCCATGGCTTTCTTCCCTTCCTTCTCCTTCCCATCTTTCTGCCTCATCTTCTTGCTCTCTCCCTATATTTTCTTTCTGTTTTCCTCCTCTTATTTTTTCTCCCCCTTTTATTTTTTCTTTATTTTTCATCTCATATCTTTTTCATCTGCCCTTCTTGATTTTTTGTCACCTCCCTCTCTTCGCAATTCTGCATTGTCTCTCTTTCACCCTTGCCTGCCTTCTCTTTTTTTTCCTTTGCGCTTGTGCCATCACTCTATTCTCCTTTCTTTTATGCCCATCTTTTCCTTCTTCCTAATTCTCTTCCTCTCATGACATTTTGTGTGCCTTTTCTGCCTCCTTCTCCTGATTTTTTTTTTTTTTCATGCCTCCTCCATCTGTGTTTTATGCCTCATTTCCCTACCACCAAAGCACTCAACCCTTTCACGGAAGTTTGTAGAGGTGATGACAGAATACAATGCAACACAGTCGAAGTATCGAGACCGCTGCAAGGACCGCATCCAGAGACAACTGGAGATCAGTAGGTGCCTCAAACAGTCACGGAGGGTGCCCCAAGGGAAGGGTCACTGCACAGCGCCAAGAGAAAAAGACCAGGAGAGGGACTAGAGTACTAGGAGAAAGAACCTGGGGTAAAGGGCCACAGTCTAAAAAAGGAAGCCTTAGGAGGGAGGGGCAACAAGTCCCAGGAAAGAGTCCCTGCATTGGGCCACAGTGCCAGGAGTAGCCTTTGGGAAGCCATGACATCAAGACTGTGATTATGTAGGGAAGGGGCCTAAAATTGGAAGAGGGAGTCTGAGCAGAGGAGGTTATGGAGAAAGAGCATGCAAAGTCACAGGAGTCACATTTTAAAATAATTGGGTTGCTTTGCTCAATACATATTAACCCTCTCTGGAAACAGTAAAAGCATTTTCTAATACTGGGATTGCTCAAGTATTCTGTGCACCTACAGACCTGGTACCTATCCCAGCGGTACTAAGGCCCAGATCCTGTAAATGGCACCTAAATTGACCGGTGCTTAGACAAATGGCGCCAACTGTGTCCATCACACTTAAGCGCCATTTACAGAATCACGCCTAGCAACGCCTATGTAGAAACTTAGGCGCTGGAAATGTAGGCCAGGATTCTATAGACCTAACAGACCTAACTTTCAGGCACCTAAGTTTTTTGAGGATTGTGCTTAGCAGCGCCTAAGTTATGCTCTGCTCATAAAAATGCCCAGTTAGGCATTAGATGCCACTAAGCACCATGTGATAGGCGCCTATCTTTCATAGAATCGAGTAGAGGTCTATCGTCCAATTAACATTGTTTTTTTAAAAAATTATTGAACCAATTAAGGGGATTTTTGTCAATTAAGGGCTAGATGTACTAAAGCCTCTGATTATCACGGTTTAGCAACCGATCATATTTGCAAACCTGATGCTCTAAACAGGCTCACAGCATGGTTTTCTGTGCAGTCCTATATTCTCCAAAACTGGCATGCAAATGAGATCATTAATATTAAAACCTAGCATCCGATTGATGCCCTAAACTTGCATGCCAGAATTGGGTTGGTAGGATTGACCCAGAAAAGCTTTTTTCTTTATTTTTTCTATGGACACAAATGCCATTGGCCCCCCCCCCCCCCAAACCCCTTGCGATGACTCTAGTACCAAACAATCAGCAGGAGGGATGCCCACTCCCTCCTGCCATCGGATGCCCCCTGCACACACCTTGAACCTCCCCTATACCTGTTGACACAGTAGACAGCAAGAGGAATGCCCAGTCCCGCCTGCTCGCAGGCCTGACACTCCCAAATGGCAAGCCTTCCCCTTCCTGGTGCATCCTGGGATGCACGAGGAGGGGCCTAAGTCCCTGATTGGCTCATATGCCAAAGGCCCCTCCCCATGCATCTCAGGATACACTGGGAATGGGAAGGCCCGCAATTTTGGAGTGGCAGGCCTGTGAGCAGGAGGGACGGGAGAGGTTCGGGGTATGTGGAGGGGGCATCTGGTGGCAGGAGGGAGTAGGCATCCTTCCTGCCAAATTTTTTTTTTTTTTTAGGAAGGGGAGTGGGGTCCTAGCAGGGGGTGTCAATTGGGTGTGGAGGGGGTGTTAGTTCAGCAAAGGGGTGACAGGAGGGAGTAGGCATCTCTCCTGCCAATTTTGGCTGGCAGGAGGGAATGGGGATCCCTCCTGCTGATTTTTTTGGTACCGGGGATATCACGAGGGTGGTGTTTTCGGAGTGTGGGGGGCGCTCTTTTTTTATGAGGCTAGGTGTTTGTGAATAACACATGCACATCTGTGCCCATTTTTTTTTAAAAAGGCTTCCTGCCCTAAACAGCTGAACGACAGGAAGCTGCTTCGGGGCTTCCCCAGTAGCTGTTCTGCGGGATTTTCTGCGCATGTGTTGTCGGTTTTCCAATGACTGGTGGGGCGGGATTAGGGCAGACACCCAACTCAACTCATTTGCATGGGAAGCCTTTTGAGCATGGATCGCTGTTTGGAAATTGGCTATAAAATCGGCCAACAGCGACCCACACGGTCTTAACGACTGTTTGTCTAGCCCTAAGTTAGGTACCTAACTTTAGGTGCCTTGTAGAGATTCTGGCCCTAAATGGCTAAGTGCCACTGAAAATTAGTGGTTAGCTCTTATCAGGCACTTTAATTAACCAGGAGCTGTTTCTGGCAGATTAAATCTCTTTGAATATTGACCTCCAACCCTCAGAGTCTTAATTTCAAAAACCTATACATACATATTTGAATGGCATCATTTAACCAACAACAAAGAGGGGAATTAAGAGAAATTTCACCCTAGATTCCATATTGAAAGCCCTGGCTGAAATGAGGATTTTTATGATACCTAATGTACCTCAAGGCTGGTGCAAAAGCCGACAGGGACATTTTTGTTAACTATGAACAAAATTCTATAAAATACATTGGATTTCACATTTATTGTAGATTTTTATGGCCCATTTTTAGTAGGACATAAGTAATATTTAATGTTTCCCACTCTCATTGCACTTTAGTTGGTAGAAAAGATAGACACTTGGTGAATATATATGATGTTTTGGGTGTGCCTTCGGGTGCATATGTACTGTTGTGGGATAAACCCTGGTGGAGACTTTAAGAGTTATCATATATCAAAAAGAAGTTTCCCAAGAACTGATTTTTCACCTAAACCACTATAACAAGTGTTGATTATTAAAATAATAATGATATGTTGGCTTCATTGCTGACTGTGCTCTGAGAGTCGGGAATCTAAGAGCAGGTTTTTCTACTTAATTAAAAAAAAACTTCAAGTTGGGTGCCATTTATAGGATCCCCACCATATTTTTAGACATGAGGATTTACATTAACTGAAACCTGGTGTAAATCCCCATCTCTAAATTAGATACAGTTTGGACATATTCTGTAACAGTGCGCGCAAATTCTTGGAACGGTCAAGACCCACTCATGCTCTTCCTATAGCCACATCTCCTTTTTAGATGTGCACACTAGGATTTACATATTCACCTTTATAGAATATGCCCAGCAAGATATGTGTATAAGTTCTAATTAGTTCCAGTAATTGATTACTAATGCCACATCATCAATGCTAATGTGGTTGTAAAATTACAAAAAGGCGGTATATAAGTCCCAATCCTTTTCCCTTTCCCTAATTGGTTTATTATTCAGTAGAATCACATGTGGAAATTTAGACATGCATCATATATAGAATCTGGGCGTATATATGTATATTCCTAATATAAAATGGAAAATTTAAATGTAAGTTCTGGGACTGCTGAAAACATGTACTCAAGAAATCTCTGCATTTCAACCATCTAGAAATGCAAATAGTGGCTTTCTGAAGCTGCCATTTACATGTGTAGTCAATCTAAACATGTAAATGCCATTATTGAAATGTAAATGGTTCTAAATGACCTCTAGTATGTTAGGCAGTGAGAGTCACAGGAACTATCTCTAATCCCTGACCTCTCATGTGCCTGTTTTTGATGCACTGCCATTCCAGAGCACATCAATAAGCCCTCATATAACTTAGAAAGACAAAAATCTGTGAAAATCTACATAACATGTGATAGCCTGCATCAGCTCTCAGTTGCTTCCATTCTGGGATTTTAATTAAAATTTGTTTGGTATTTTAACATCCCCCACCCCCTGACCCACAGCTGGAAGGACGACAACGAATGAGGAGCTGGAAGATATGTTGGAGAGTGGGAAACTGGCAATCTTCACTGATGATGTAAGTGTCGGAACGATGGCTCCCTAATGAAAGACCAAAGGAATAAGGAAAGAAGATAGGAGTTATATCAGATGGTTCTATTACATGAGTCAGATAGGAGCAAGGACAGAGAGGGGCTGTGCATGGCGAGTGCTAAGTAGGGAAGGAACAGACATGGGCATCGTAGCTCCTGATGGGAACCGGAATCCTCTCTGACTGGTAATTTCATTGCATCTTAGAACTATCAATGGTTTACCCCCCTCCTTCCCTCCAGCTGTTATTTTTGAATTACGTTAATCAAATAAGTGCATATAGGGCTCATTATCATAATTACATTGCAATTTATATGCAAATGTAAATATAATGCTGAATTCAAATATTTACTGGGGCTTAAAGCTGAGCAATTAGTAAGGATGTAGGGAGAAAAGAGGGACCTTATTGAAATGAACCCTAGAATGTTCCACTGCAGTAAAAGGGGGCTCTGCTCTCGTTCTTTCATTAAAGGTTAATACTTATTCTTCATTAGAAAATTAGTTGATGGGACTTGTTTCAGCCTTGAGGGGTTATTAAGTATTTTAAAAGCTTAGCCTGTTTAGTGGCCTCCATTGTAACCCTATATAAAGTGAGGCACAGCGATGCTGTCAATGCTGGCATAACACTAATACATGAAAAGCAGGAATGCAGAACAAATAGCTGATGAGAAGACTTGGGGGTTTTAATTTTAAATCTGATGGTATTGTCCTTAATACAAGTTATGCACTCTTTTGTAATAAATATGAGATAGACATCGGAGAAGCCACTGCTCAGCCTGTGATTACTACAATGGAATGTTGCTATTATTTGGGGTTTTTAAAAAATTTATTTTAGTATTTATATACCACTTATTACCTAAATGGTGCACATTCAGGTACTCAAGCATTTTTCTCTATCTGTCCTGGCGGGCTCACAATCTAGCTAATGTAGCTGGGGCAATGGGGTATTAAGTGTCTTGCCCAGAGTCACAAGGAGCAGTGTAGGATTTGAACCCACAACCTCAGGGTACTGAGGCTATGGCTCTAACCACACACTGCCAGGTATTTGTGACCTAGATTGACCACTGCTGTAAACAGGATACTGAGCTAAATTGACCATTGGTCTTACCCAGCATTCTTATGTTCTTATGTAAAAAAAACCAAACACCCCCAAATAGAATGTGAGGGCAAAACACAAAGGAGAATTAGGAATAAGCCCCAAAAAGAATGTCTCGCTTGAATTCTCTGGATGCTTCTCTCTTTTATATGTTTATATTTATTTTGCAACTTGATATACTGCCCTTCTCAACAAATCAAAGCGGTTTACATCAAACATAATAGCAATAAAAAGGTGACAGAATCTATTGTACCCTGTACAGTGTGTACAGAAAACAAGGAAAATAAACCTACAGGAAAATAGTGGAGATCATGTGGGTGGGGTTGGAACTGTACACATCAACCAGGGATATATCAAAAGGGGCTTTCCCTCATTTACTGGTCTGCTCGTTAAAGCTGTTTTTTGATGTTACGAGAGCGCCACCTGCTGGATGTCAATGATACCCCTGAGGTAGGCTTTCTAGCCGAAACCACAAACCGTGTCGAGTCCACTACATGCAGTGAATACATCTCAGAGTCTATTATTTTAATACTTTAATAAAGATTTATTTGTTTGATATATCCAGGTTGATATGTACAGTTCCAACCCCACTCGCACGGTCTCCTCTGTATCTCGTACAGCACCAGCTACCCAATTGGCATAGCTAATCTTCAAGAAGTGCCAAAGAGAACAAGTATATCTTGAGCCCTCTTTTATATTTCTTGAAATTAGGCTGAGCTCAAACAGACGACAGTACAGTATTTATTCTGAGTTTACTTATTGTTTTGTCATTTATATTATTTATTTGAGCTTTGATTTTTATGATGAATGTTGATATTGTAATCTGTCTTGGTTTAAAGGTGGGATCTAAATAGATAAACAAAGAGAGGACAGCTGTAAGATAAAGAAATGCTGATTGTCTAGTAGAGTCTAATCTGGCCCTGGAATCTGGTAGAACACCAGACAATTTTGATCTTGAGAGCAAAGGCATTAATTAGGTACATAATGGACCAAAAGATCATAAAGATTACACAGAAATCCATATAAAAAGTTGTGAGGCCCAATGTTAAGTACTTAGGCCCAGATTAAAATCGCGCCTTTGGGAAAGGTGAGCGCCAAAAATATAGGCCAGGGTTTTCAAAGCCTGAATTTACAGCACCTACCTTTTACATGAATCGTATCTCCAGAGATGCTTTACGATGCCTAACACTATGTCTGGCATTAGCCATATCTACAGTGGCATTAGGCATCATAAAGCACCTCCGGAGGAGCGATTCTGGTGCTGTTTTATGTAGATGCCATCAGGTACCTTTAATTTTGTTATAAGTCCATTTTTAAACAGCGTTTTGGACTTAGGTGCCGATAGGGCACCTACTGGTGCCTACGTTAAGGTTCTGTTTACAGAATATGGACCTGAATGCACAATTTACTGCATAGTAATTGCTAGTGCACACTCGCATTAAAGGGCTTTGCAGTATTGTTAGGTACTGCACGTTAAATGCTTTATGTGTTAGGAAGTGTGTTATGAGCGGAGAGTGGGCGTGGAAGGCATTTTGCAGTTAGCATGGTGAAAATACTTCATATTAATTAGCACCAATAATTGGCAATTTTAAGCATGAATTGGTATTAATTGAATGTTATGTGCATTTTATAACTGGCTGAGCAGTAATTAGGAGTCACACAACAAGAAAGTTGGTGCCATGAGAGATAGGTGGGTGTGGTTTGCACGTAAGCGCGTTGTTACAAAATTAGGCAAATTTAACATGACACCTGTAAATTCCAAGCATGGCAATTGCAAATTTTACATGGCACCTGTAAATGTAATATTGGGAATGTCCTCAAATAGTTACATTTTTCAACTGCCACACAGTAAAGTCCCTCATTAAGCTGCAGTTTTCAACTTTTGCTTTGGTTTAGAAAAAGGGCCCCTTAAGGAGCATAATCAATAATTTCAACTTCACTGTGATGCTCCGCCTCTTTGGTCAGTCTGGTTACTATTGGTCACTTCTAGTCATTCAGGTCACCACCAGTCCCACAAGTCACTCAGGTCACTTCTGGTCATACACGTTACTACTGGCCACTTTGAGTACCCTTGAGCCCGCTTTAGCCCTCACAGGGCAAAGTTCTTGATAATATGTTGGCCACATCATGATCCTTTTGGCTTACTGAGGATTAGGCAAATACCAGCATCCTTGAGGACTGTCTGAGAGCTCCTGACAAGCTCTCCATTTCCAGGTTACTAGCCATGTTTTCTAAGCCCTTTTTCCCTTGGGGTGAGTAGCAAGCTCCCAAGTATCTTTGCAAATCTGTATGCAAATGAGTTTCATTAGTGGTGTCTGTTCCTGGCTTTAAACCCATGCTGTTTTCAGGTGGTGTGTTTTCACTGAGGCCTTCTTCTTTAATTTCAGGGTTTCTGTTGACAGGATGCACACCCCGTCACATTCACATGTTAATGAAATGGTAGCCAATGAGCATCCTTGAGCAAAGAGGTGATATGACTGAGTTTCCCTGTATGACTATGGAGTTTAAATGCGGCATTTGCAGATGTCGGAGTAGTGTCAGAGGGAGGCCATTATAAAGCAAGTTATATTAGATTGTAAGCTCCATTGTGCAGGTTTTGTGTACAGCACTGTGTATGCCTAGTAGTGCTAGAGAAATTATAAGTAGGTGTAGTAGTAGTAATCAAGCCTGGTAATCAGAAAGGCAGACACCAGCATATGCAAAGTAACCTGTACACACAAAAATGCACTGCTTAAATAGACTACAATATCATGAAACATGATTTATAACAACCACAGGTATTTGGAAGAAAAGAAAGTTGAAGATCAAAATGCAGCCTAAAACCTTTAATGAGGGTTCCAAAGGGAGAAAGTACCTGACAGAATTAGACTAATGTTGGGCGTGACAGCCCATCTTGTAATCCACATAGAGGGGCATTTTTGATAAGAAGTCTAAGTCCGACTTTGAACGTTTCCCGCAAAACATCCGAAATTGGAGGTGCTCAAACGGCCATTTTTGAAACCAGCAAAAGTTGTAGACATCCCAAAAAGTTTCTGGAAAATCGTCTACTTAGATATCTTGGCCGCCAGGACATTCAACCTTAGTACGTCCAATCTTAGTACATCCAACATTTTTGACCATAGATACGTCCAAGTGCAAAATGTCCTAATCCAGACCATTTAAACATGGGAGAGGCCATCATTGTAATGGACTGGCCACATGGACGTGCCAATAGAGCAGTGGAGCGCCTTAGAGGGCATTGCTGTGAACTTCACATAAAGGGTGTTAGAAGTACATCTTACTATAACCCCCTTATAATTTTATGCTGAGTCCTCCCAAACTCCTCCAAATCCTACTATACCTATCTGTCTATTACCCAAATAGCCGTTATGGCAGCATAGTACGGTTTTGGTGCGCTCACACTTTACACCAATGTAGTGGTTAGAGTGGCTTATGGGCCTGGGTCCCTCTCTCTATGGCTCACTAACCCACCCACCATGCTAATTAAGACATCTGTGTGCTGCTCTGCTAGGGCAGCGATGGCGAACCTATGGCACGCGTGCAAACTGTGGCACGCGAAGGCCTTGCAGCTGGCACGCGCAGGGCCGCCATCAGGGCAATACTACCAGGGGGTGCACAGGAGAGAGAGCTGAACGGGGACGATGGGGGACCCGCGGGGTTAAATATAACTCGAGCCGCGAGGCTCGTCTTCTACTCCGACTGCCCTGCCGCTCACAGCAGATCGGAAATCTTCCCCGACGTCAGCGCTGATGTCGGGGAAGACTTCTGGTCGGCTATGTGTGCGCGGCGGGACAGGCAGGAAATAGAAGACAAGCCTACGTGGCTCGAGCTACATTTTGCTGAGAAAGTTGCTAAGATGGGCTGGGAGACAAACGGGGAACACAAAAGGGGGAGGGAGTGCGTTTTGGACACAAGGCATGAACTTGGGAGAAAGGAAGGGAGGGAAAGAGATGCTGAGGTGGGGGATGGAATGGGTTTTTGGACACAGAAAGCATGAACTTGGGAGAGAGGAAAGGAGGGAAAGAGATGCTGAGGTGGGGGAGGGAATGGGTTGTTGGACACAGAAGCATGGACTTGGGAGAGAGGAAGGGAGGGAAAGAGATGCTGAGGTGGG
Source organism: Geotrypetes seraphini (assembly GCF_902459505.1). Classification (NCBI taxonomy): domain Eukaryota; kingdom Metazoa; phylum Chordata; class Amphibia; order Gymnophiona; family Dermophiidae; genus Geotrypetes; species Geotrypetes seraphini. The sequence continues at coordinate 101,662,560 of NC_047088.1, read as the reverse complement.
GGAGGGAATGGGTTTTTGCACACAGAAGGCATGGACTTGGGAGAGAGGAAGGGAGGGAAAGAGATGCTGAGGTGGGGGAGAGAATGGGTTTTTGGACACAGAAGGCATGAACTTGGGAGAGAGGAAGGAGGGAAAGAGATGCTGAGGTGGGGGATGGAATGGGTTTTTGGACACAGAAAGCATGAACTTGGGAGAGAGGAAAGGAGGGAAAGAGATGCTGAGGTGGGGGAGGGAATGGGTTTTTGGACACAGAAGGCATGAACTTGGGAGAGAGGAAGGGAGGGAAAGAGATGCTGAGGTGGGGGATGGAATGGGATTTTGGACACAGAAAGCATGAACTTGGGAGAGAGGAAAGGAGGGAAAGAGATGCTGAGGTGGGGGAGGGAATGGGTTTTTGCACACAGAAGGCATGGACTTGGGAGAGAGGAAGGGAGGGAAAGAGATGCTGAGGTGGGGGATAGAATGGGTTTTTGGACACAGAAGGCATGGACTTGGGAGAGAGGAAGGGAGGGAAAGAGATGCTGAGGTGGGGGAGGGAATGGGTTTTTGGATTCAGAAGGCATGGACTTGGGAGAGAGGAAGGGAGGGAAATAGATGCTGAGGTGGGGGAGGGAATGGGTTTTTGGACACAAGGCATGAACTTGGGAGAGAGGAAGGGAGGGAAAGAGATGCTGAGGTGGGGGAGGGAATGGGTTTTTGGACACAGAAGGCATGAACTTGGGAGAGAGGAAGGGAGGGAAAGAGATGCTGAGGTGGGGGATGGAATGGGTTTTTGGACACAGAAGGCATGGACTTGGGAGAGAGGAAGGGAGGGAAAGAGATGCTGAGGTGGGGGAGGGAATGGGTTTTTGGATTCAGAAGGCATGGACTTGGGAGAGAGGAAGGGAGGGAAATAGATGCTGAGGTGGGGGAGGGAATGGGTTTTTGGACACAAGGCATGAACTTGGGAGAGAGGAAGGGAGGGAAAGAGATGCTGAGGTGGGGGAGGGAATGGGTTTTTGGATACAAGGCATGGACTTGGGAGAGAGGAAGGGAGGGAAATAGATGCTGAGGTGGGGGAGGGAATGTGTTTTTGGACACAGAAGGCATGGACTTGGGAGAGAGGAAGGGAGGGAAAGAGATGCTGAGGTGGGGGAGGGAATGTTTTTGGACACAGAAGGCATGAACTTGGGAGAGAGGAAGGGAGGGAAAGAGATGGTTGTGTACATGGGAAATAGAAGAAAGGAGAATTTTTGGTCATAGGGAGTGAGTGAGGTACAGATAGTGGCATACCAAGGTGGAGGAGGGTGGGGGGGCGGTCCGCCCCGCCCCGGGTTTACGTCCCAAAGGGGTGCACAGCTGGCCACCCTCCAGTGTTCTCCCTAGGCCGGCAAACTGCGTCTCTTTAGCCACTTGAGTGCCACCGCCACCATTGGGAACAGGCCGGTGCCAAGTTCTCCCTGCTTTTCCCTGTGGGGCCGACCAACTCTCGCCACCCGCGTCAATTCTGATGTCGGAGAGGATGTTCTGGGCCAGCCAATCGCTGCCTGGCTGCTCCAGAACGTCCTCTCCGATGTTAGAATTGACGTCGAGTGGCGAGAGTTGGTCGGCCCCGTGGGGAAGAGAAGCAGGGCGAACTCGGCGCCGGCCTGTTCCCGATAGCGGCAGTGGCAGCCTATTCCCCAGTGGCAGTGGCAGCATTTTCCCAATGGTGGTGGCATAGGGGAGGGCAAGGAGAAAGAAAGAAAGGGGGGGACAGGGAGCCAAAAAAAAAAAAGAAAGAGGGCTGGGTGAAACAAAGAAAAATGGGGCACGGAGAGAGAGAGAAAGACAGACATACAGAATGAAAGGGGGTATGGAGAGAGAGAAAAAGAAAGAAGGGGGCAGGGTGAAACAAAGAAAAAGTTTGGGGAGGGAATGAGGTCTGGAGGAGAGAAAGCATACAGGAGGCTGAAAAAAGGGAAGAAATATTGGATGCACAGTCAGAAGAATAAAGTGCAACCAGAGACTGATGAAATTACCAAAGGTAGGAAAATGATTTTATTTTCAATTTAGTGATCAAAATGTGTCCGTTTTGAGAATTTATATATGCTGTCTATATTTTGCACTATGGCCCCCTTTTACCAAACCGCAATAGCGTTTTTTAGCGCAGGGAGCCTATGAGCTTCAAGAGCAGCGTGGGGCATTCAGCGCAGGTCCCTGCACTAAAAACCGCTATTGCGGTTTAGTAAAAAGAGAGGGGGAATATTTGTCTATTTTTGTATAGTTGTTACTGAGATGACATTGCATAAAGTCATCTGCCTTGACCTGTTTGAAAACCCGCGGAATATAAATGATAATTAACATTTTCTCTGCGTACAGAGTGCTTTGTGTTTTTAAAATTTTATTGTTGGTAGATCATTTTGACTTGGCCACAAAGGTAAGGGGGAGGGAGGGGAGCTGCTGAAAGAGTCTACCTTGACGTGGTTGCAGGCTTACAAATCTTTTGGTCTAAGAGTGCGGCGACAGAGAAAAGTATGTGTGTATTCGGCCCGTGAATGAAATCATTAAAACATTATAAATTGCCAATAAATTGAAATGAAAACCAAAGGATTGTGAATCAAATTGATTCTCTGACAATACAAAGATTCCAACCTTTAAAAATGATGTTACATAGTTCAGGCAACTTTATAAAGAGTTTTTAGATACTAAAATCTTGTTATTAAGGTTTAATTGACGTGCTGGCACTTTGAGGAAATTCTTTGGTTTTGTGCGGCAGTTTGGGCACTCGGGCTCAAAAAGGTTAGCCATCACTGTTCTAGGGTTTCCCATACTATGGGCTGCTGTTCTAAAGACAGGTATATGCTGTTTAATTCAGATTTTTGGGGAGGGATGAAAGGGGGTCAGTGACCTCTAGGGGGGAGTGTGTAGGGGTCATTACTTAATCCCTCCAGTGGTCATTTGTTCAGCTTGGGGACCTTTTTGACACTTAGATGCTTTTAAAACAGGTCTAGCCTCAGGCATCTAAGTTCCATATAGGACATCTTGGGAAATATTCGATCACCGCAAGATGTCCAAGTCTAAGTCTGCACAGAACATGCCCCACCACCTTTAATTCTGGATGCATATCAGGTAGAATGCCTTGCAGGGCATCTAGAATGACAGTTTTGAAAATCAGCACTTGGACGTTTTGGCGAGATATAGGCCATTTTTTGGACATCTAAGTTTTTTGAAAATGTCCCTGATAGTGTTGGACTTTAACGGGTTTAACTTCAATCAGTCCTCCTCCAAAGAAAAAGCCACCACCAGAGGACAAACATTAAAGGAAGAAAGATCAGAATAAAGGATCCTTTAACCACCCTCTCTCTGCCTTTTTAACCTTTTTCCCTCCTTTCCCTGGCCTCTTTTTCATTCCCATCTGCAGATTAAGATGGACTCCCAGATGACGAAACAAGCACTGAATGAGATTGAAACCCGGCACAATGAGATCATTAAACTGGAGACAAGCATCCGGGAACTTCATGACATGTTTGTGGATATGGCCATGCTGGTAGAGAGTCAGGTATGGAAAGGGGCGAATAGACCAGAGGAGGGAGGAGAGAAAAGAGCTTTGTAATATACCTGGATCTCTGCCTGCTGGTGAAAAGTATGAATGATATAGGGGAAGAGGTAGAGAGGGAGATGTGTGTGGGGGTGGGTGGGGAGATGGGCAGGGAAGATATAGTAAATATCGCAATGTCTATCTCCCTGCCAGTAGAGGGTGGGGTGTAAGGATGTAACCCAAGGAATGGATAGGCAATGTGGGTTGGAGTAGGAGAATCGTAGGGACTAGTATGATTAGTAGCCTGCCTTCTTGATGCCCACTTGGCAGATGGACTTGAAAGGATATTGATAATCTTTATTATATTATTCTCTTTCCTATCACTAGATGTATTTCTTTTCCAATCTCAGAATACTTTGTTATAGAGTATTATCATAAACCACCTAGAAAGAGTTCTCATTTGGCAGTCTGTCAAGGTCTATTAAACTTGCTTGACATACTTGAATATTGCTTTGGTGACAAAAAAGCAGGTGTAGGAATGTGAAGTAAAAGGGCAGAGGCAAATCTGAGATTGGGAATCAGACAATATTCTTGGATATCAAATATGGAGAATGTAGAGTGAGCAATTGAGGGGGAAGAACAGGGTAGGGAGGCAAGACACAGATTGTTGGGTAGGATATTAGCTACCCCTGCTGCTGAAGTCAGAAGAATGGGAGAAGGGATATACTAGAGGAGAATTACATGAAGAGGGGAAGTGTTTACTTAGGGGTTTCTGACCTCTCATGTATCTTCTCCATAATAGGGGGAGATGATCGACCGCATTGAATATAATGTAGAACACTCGGTGGATTATGTGGAGAGAGCTGTGTCTGACACCAAAAAAGCAGTGAAGTTCCAGAGCAAAGCCAGAAGGGTGAGTACCATCAGCACTGTCTTAGCCTGAGAGTTTAGCACAGCCCTGTATTGTGATGTCAGATGCTGACATAGCCTCAGAGTTTGGCAGATCTATATTGTGATGTCATCAGACATTGTTATATTCTTGGAATATGATACAAATGCAGTGTGTTGTTTAAGGTCCTGTTCCAGAGCTGTGCTAGCAATGCTCTGTCCCAAATAAATTCTTCCCCTTCAGATTAAAGAATGCCTTAGCTTTCATTTTGTAACAAAATGGGTATTAACTATATTTTTTTCTCTCTTTTTTCTCTTACTGCGGCCTGGATGATTGTTCTTTGTGGTAATGTAGAAGAAAATTATGATTATTATTTGTTGTGTAGTTCTGGGTGTAGTTCTCGCCTCTTCCATTGGAGGGACGCTGGGGTTATAAATTTAAAGAATTACTAATAATAATTTAAAACAAAATAAAGAAATGATGACATAATTAACAGATGCTTTAAGAGGCACCAGTTCCAGCTACCTATAGTTCCTAATAGATCATTAAATCGAAATTTGTGGGTTACTCTGGTGTCACTTCCTGTGACCTCACCAGTCAAGAACCATAGAGACCTTTATGCTAGAGTGTCCATCGCAGCATTTAGCAGAGCAACATAGGGCGGCCATCTTGGATGTAGGCACTAATGGACCTATAAAACAAATTATTCTTTTATTTTATGGTTTTTGTTCCTAGTAACTAAACATTTTCATTTTTAATAGGTACACCATTTCAATGTTTCCCTATGTGTGTGTGTGTATGTATGTTTGTGCGTGTATGTATATATATATATGTATATTTATTTATATAACATATATTTTTAAAAACAAAATTTTACAGTTTTCTAACACCCTCTGTGAAAGATTGCCGCCCAACCAGCCTCTTAAAGAAAAGGTCATATACTCTAGCCTTTATGTAGGGTCTCTATGGTAGAAAGTTCTCATAGTTTGAGCTGGTTATTCCCTGTAACTAAGCTCAGTTCCTATGGTCCCACTTCCAGGCAAATCAAATCTGGGTAAACGGGAGAAGGTCAGACCACAACTTAATATGGGAGGGCTCTTTTCTCACCAACTTATTTTAACCTTCCTTATTCAGTTCATATTTCAAAACATTTTGTAATATCTTGCTCTTTTTACATCATACAAGAAAAAAAGTACAAGTCCTGGAACACCTTGAGATATGCAAAGATAGCACCTTTTCATCAATCAGAATAGAAACATTGGGTTTCTTTTTGGTGTTAGGGAAGGCAATGGGGGTTGGGGGTTTGGCTGCTTGTTTCCAGGATCTGAATGGAGATCATTGCCAAGTGACATCACACTGTACCTTGGTTAGTTTGCCAGCATGCCTCCATTTTTCAGGGCAGGTTGATCCACTCCTGGTTTTATGATATTGTTTACATGGGCTTGTAGTTAAGATTTCTTCAAGAAAAGCACAAACTATGCATCGATAGATAGAACAGGCAGGAACCAGTACCGGCTCAGTCTTTCTCTTATGATATTGTGCTTGCTGGCAATTCTAATCTAGGTTGTCAATATTTAAAGGATTTACCGTTAATGTTTGAAGTTATTCACAAAAAAATCCAAGATTAAATATTCAACCCTTAGCAACAGCTAAATTATATGTGCAAAGTCAGTAGATGTATAAAATTCTAACTACATAAGTTGAAGCAAGGCTGCAGGCATTCCAAGGTATGTGTACAACTTTAGGCTCAAGTCTGGTTGTGGTGAAAGGCTGACCTAAATTAACCTGCTAAAGTTATTTAATTTAACATTTAATTTAAGAATTTATATTCCACCTTGACCATAAAGTTTCAGGTAGATTACGAAAGTTTTTATCCAAATAGAATAACATTTTACAATTCTTGCATTAATAAATTAAACAAGTAAAATACATCTTCCGTAAATACTAGAGTTATTCAGCAGCAGGTTTATCCACTTAAGTCTGGCTGAATATTCATAGAAATGTAAGCACATAGCAAAAACCTTTTGAATATTGGCCTCAGAATGACTTAGCCTTCAGATTCATAAGAAAAGAGGAACTGGGTTAAGTTTTGCTGCAAACAAAAAAAAAAAAAATGCAGATCTGATTCAGTTAGTTCCTCTTGACCTGAAGCTAAGAAGTCACTTATACACACCCGTGGAAGGAAATCACATTTCATAGACAGTTTATTTCCCTATAATACAGCTACTTCAGATCTCTGAAGGGAGTTACATGTTTTATTTCCTAGTGTAATGCTCATGCTGGCTTCATTCTAATGGGGAAACTACACAGTAAATGACTTTTATTAAAATAGCCCCATCTCTTATTGAAACAAAAAAATTATATAGAATTTTAAAGAATAAAGCAATCAATAGTTGTTACAGAAAACAGGGAAGATTAGTATTCAGACATCCTAAAAGAATACAAAGAAATTAGCACTCAGCATCAAATAAGGAACTTAAGAATACAGTATGAGGGGGCCACTGAAAAGTTCTCAGCCCAACCAATAAAGTTGGAGCCGTCTCCATTGGGGGCTATACACTGTCCAGCAATTTTCCACTTTCTTCGTTCCGTCGGAAAAGTACTAAACGAAAAAAATGGAAACTCGCTGGACTAAGGGCTCCTTTTACAAAGCCGTGTTAGCGGTTTAAGGCATGCTAATTTGCGGGCTGCGCTAGCCACTACCGCCTCCTCTTGAGCAGGCGGTAGTTTTTCGGCTAGCGCAGGGGTTAGCGCACGCTAAAAAGGTGTGTGCGATAAAGCCGCTAATGCGGCTTCGTAAAAGGAGCCCTAAGTGCATAGCCCTCGATGGAGACGGCTTCAACTTTGTTGGTTAGGCTGAGAACTTTTCAGCGGGCCCTCGTATGTTGCTAATTTATTACTCCCTCTAGTCCCCGATAAGGAAGAGGACCCCAGAAATATTGAGAAGAATTATTAAACAAAGATAAAACTACTATAAAGAAGAAAAGGACACTGCTCAAGTCAAATTCAAATGCCCATACATCCATATCAACCAAAGACTGTAATTGGGGAAGGGGTAAAACGCGGACCTGACGGACCTCGCGGATCTAAACCCGTACGGCCTTAAAAATCAGAGGTCCGTGTCGGTCCATGTCCGTGGCGCTTGTAGTTTCTGTCGCTGACAGACCTTGATGAGATTTTTGCACTGACGGATCCGTCTCAGCATAGGGAGGGAAAAGTGTTAGGATCCGTCAGCGCTAAAAATCTCTTCCAGGTCTGGCAGAGCCAGAGACTAGTGCTGGAGTTTGAAGACTTCTTTTCCATAACGAATGTCCAAAACCTATGTTCCCGCTCTCTTGGCTTCTGCTCTGCCGCTCCAGCACTAGTCTCTGGCTCTGACAGACCTGGAAGAGATTTTAGCGCTGACGGATCCTAACACTTTTCCCTCCCTATGCTGAGACGGATCCGTCAGTGCAAAAATCTCATCAAGGTCTGTCAGCGACAGAAACTACAAGCAGCACGGACCGACACGGACCTCAGATTTTTAAGGCCGTACGGGTTTAGATCCGCGAGGTCTGTCAGGTCCATGAGGTCCGCGTTTTACCCCTTCCCCTGTAATTGTTTGGGGGTCAAACAATACATATCTCACATTTTCAAATTTCACTAAAGATTTCACAGGAAGTCTCACAAAGAAAATGTCATTGCTCTGAAGCACTCTACAGTAGTTCACATACTCAGGAACTGCTTTTTCAATTCCTGTGTCTCTCTGGAAATATCAGGAAAGCAACAAACATTTTCCTCCAAAACAAATCAGATCTATGTTTTTTTTAAAATAGTCAAAATGTGATCTCTAGTTTCAAATTTGAAAACTACATCTAGATTTGCACGTTCTTCCACTTCCTCAATGGAAGTTTCTAAAACCTCCATTTTGAGGCTTTGCGGTGTAATAACTGTAGGGATGCACATCTATGGAGACCCAATTTGCAAAGTGCATCTAGATGGGAATTGCTACATCTAAATCAGGGTGTTTAAAATTTCCTAAGTATTTTACTAAAGGCTCACCAAATGCAGGGCCTGTTGTAAAATACATAGAAGTATCATGTGATGGAGTAAAGCAGATTAAGTGTGAGCAGCCATTTTACAAACCTGACTAAACAAAGAATGGCATCAGTTGGGGTTTTTGCCCATGCTAGTTTTGCCACCTACGTGCGAAAATGTTGGCAACTACTTATGTCTAGGTGCTAGATTTGACAAATGTGGGTGTCCAGAAGCAGCTAATTAAGGAATCTATCAAACTAAGCTGCCCCCCCCTCCCTTTTACTAAGCCACGGTAGAGGTTTCTACCATGGCTCGGAGCACTAAATGCTCCAACGCTCATAGAATTCCTATGAGCGTTGGAGCAGCGTCAGAGCATTTAGCACTTTGGGCCATGATAGAATCCTATACTGCAGTTTAGTAAAATGAGGGGGGGGGGGGGTTAGTTCAATAGACTCCTTAATTGTCTGCTTCTGGACACCCACGTTTGTGAAATCTAGCACTTAGACATAAGTACCCCAGCATGAAATGGGTAGTTAGCTGACATGCCTGCCTCCAAGTGTAAATGCCAATGCACTTGTATCGCTATGGCAAAGTTAGAAATACATGCCCAAAATGCACCTAAAACACACCACCTTCCAAACTGTGGGTACTGTAGCTTTCACATGTGTAAATAGTGGCTTTCTAAAATCACTATTTAAACATGCCAGCCTTTTACTTGTGTAAATGTCACTGTTTAAAGTTCTAAAAGCCACTCAAGCCTTCTGAACTGATCTTCTGAGTTAAGAATGGGGTAATTCTATAAAACTGATACTGACATTCGTGCACCAATTACATGCGTAAATAATTAATGGAAAAACACAGCCTAAGAGCTATTCTGTAAATATGCACATATCTTCCATAGTATGTATTGTAGACATGCACATAGGTGGAATCTGGGTGGGACTTACATGCACATAAGTTACACCAGGGGTCCTCAAATCCTTGAGGTCCACAGCCCAGTCTGGTTTTTGGGATTTCCACAATGAATATGTAGATCTTTTTGCATTCACTGCTTCCAGTGCATGTAAATAGATCTCATAAGAACATAAGAAATCCTGAAAACTAGGCTGGGCTGTGGACCTCGAGGACTGGATTTGAGGACCTCTGAGTTATGCACATAGCTCTGGCATTTAGGTGCACTCACACAAGCATTATGGCTGCCATAAGTTTCACTTAAGTGCATATGTGCTGATACCTGGTAATGCCAATATACTATAAAGAAAAGTAGGTGGCTACCTTCCTTTATAGAACACATAGGTGCACAGTTAAAGAATTACCTTCTAAGAGCTGCTGTAAAAATTGAGCTCTTATCTCACCTGGAGATTTCTAGGGCCAAACTAATATGAATTTCTTTTCATTAATGTAAAGTTATAACCCCCTTCTTTTCTCCCCCCCCCCCAATTACCGTATTTTCGCGGATATAACGCGCACCTGTGTAAAACGCGCACAGGGGTATAGCGCGCAGAAATCACGATGATATGTACCAAAACTTTTCTATACCGCGCTCAGGCATATAACGCGCATGATGCCCGACGCTCCTTTCGCCCGCCCTGACTTTCCGTGCGCTGTCCCGACTCTCCGTTCACCCCCCTGACTTCCGTGCACTGCCCTGACTTTCCGTGCGCTGTCCCGACTCTCCGTTCACCCCCCCTGACTTTCCGTGCACTGTCCCCCCTTGAAGTCCTGTCCCCCTTGAAGGTCTGTCCCCATTCTGAAAGCCTGATGCCCCCCCCCCCCGACGTCCGATACATCCCCCCCCCGGCAGGACCACTCGCACCCTCACCCCGAAGGACCGCCGACTCCCCAACAATATCGGGCCAGGAGGGAGCCCAAACCCTCCTGGCCACGGCGACCCCCTAACCCCACCCCGCACTACATTACGGGCAGGAGGGATCCCAGGCCCTCCTGCCCTCGACGCAAACCCCCTCCCCCCAACGACCGCCCCCCCCCAAGAACCTCCGCCCGTCCCCCAGCCGACCCGCGACCCCCCCTGGCCGACCCCCCCCCCCCCCCCCCCCTTCCGCGTACCTTTGGAAGTTGGCCGGACAGACGGGAGCCAAACCCGCCTGTCCGGCAGGCAGCCAACGAAGAAATGAGGCCGGATTGGCCCATCCGTCCTAAAGCTCCGCCTACTGGTGGGGCCTAAGGCGCGTGGGCCAATCAGAATAGGCCCTGGAGCCTTAGGTCCCACCTGGGGGCGCGGCCTGAGGCACATGGGCCAAACCCGACCATGTGTCTCAGGCCGCGCCCCCAGGTGGGACCTAAGGCTCCAGGGCCTATTCTGATTGGCCCACGCGCCTTAGGCCCCACCAGTAGGCGGAGCTTTAGGACGGATGGGCCAATCCGGCCTCATTTCTTCGTTGGCTGCCTGCCGGACAGGCGGGTTTGGCTCCCGTCTGTCCGGCCAACTTCCAAAGGTACGGGGAAGGGGGGTGGGGGGGTCGTGGGGGTCGGCCAGGGGGGTCGCGGGTCGGCTGGGGGGGCGGTCGGAGGTTCTTGGGGGCGGGCGGTCGTTGGAGGGAGGGGGGTTTGCGTCGAGGGCAGGAGGGCCTGGGATCCCTCCTGCCCGTAATGTAGTGCGGGGTGGGGTTAGGGGGTCGCCGTGGCCAGGAGGGTTTGGGCTCCCTCCTGGCCCGATATTGTCGGGAAGTCGGCGGTCCTTCGGGGTGGGGGTGCGAGTGGTCCTGCCGGGGGGGGGGGGATGTATCGGACGTCGGGGAGTCGGCCGGGCAAGAGGGCTTGGGCTCCCTCTTGCTCCGATCGTGGATGCGGGTGCGGGTGGGAGCGCGTGCGAGCGGTCGTTCGGGGTGGGGGTGCGAGCGGTCCTGCTGGGGGGGTGAATCGGGCGTCGGGCGGGGTGGGAACTATGTTTAAAAACTTTTCTATACCGCGCTCAGGCATATAACGCGCGAGGGGTATGCGCGGTACGTAAAATCACGTATAACGCGCGCGTTATATCCGCGAAAATACGGTACTAGTTGTTTTTATCAATGCCTTTCATAGGATCTAAAATTCCAAGACAAACCAAACTTTTTTGATTTAATGATCTTTTTTTAAAATAAAGGGGAAAAAGAAAAAGGAAGACTATGAACAAACACAATAATTTGGTTTTTGAGCTGTGTATTGTTTAAATGTAGGTGATAATGACGTAGTGTGAAGTATTTGCTAATGTTAACCTTATGATTCATTTTGATTTTTTTCTTATTTTTAATATTTTTTCTTGTCAATTGTAAAATATTCACAGTAGTTCATTAGGGAATATAAAAAGGAGAAAAAAAACAAAAAAAATCAGAGAACTATCTCGAAGTTATATAAATATATATAAATAATATATATATATATATATATATATTTTGCATTTTTTGGGGGTTCCAACAATTTCTTTTAAACCACACATATCAAATTACAGACGTATTAAAAAAAATACTTTTAAAATAAAAAAATAAAACCATGTACATAAATTTATGAATTACAAAAGCATTTTATGAATTTTTTGTTTCTGCAATTTTAATGAAGAACAAAGGAAGCAAAATGGCCGCTTACATTTTTTATGTTTTGTCTGTGTGTGTATGACTATGTGACCATGTTTCATGTCTGTCCAGAAAAAATTACCATACAAAAAAATGCTTATAGTTTTGATTTAACCTTTTTTTTCAGTTTTGGGTTTGTTTTTGTTTTTTTATTTTAATTTTCCATCAAGGGGACCCCACCCCATAATGAAACAATTTGGCATCTGTGGTATTCTTTCTGTGTGCACCATATCTGGATTATTTCCATAGTTATGCAGAATTTCCTTTAAAGGGATTTGTGTCTAAGCAACATAAAATTACTGAAAAGCAAAAGGCAATATGAGGAGCCGTTGAAAAGTTCTCAGACCAACCAACAAAGTTGGGGCAGTCTCCATCGATGGCTATACACTTAGTCCAGTGATTTTCCACTCTTTTCATTCTGTATTTTTTCAATGGAATCAAAAAAATTGAAAATCACTGGACAAAGGGGCAAATTCTATAAATGATGCATCATTTAGACGTCCAGCACTACAATGCTCAGTGCGATTCTATTATGTATAGATGCACAATAGAGAATCGTGCTCAGCGGTACTCAGCAAATTTAAGTGCATCTATATTGTTAGACGTCCTTTATAGAATCAAGTGGTGTTATGTGTGTGCTTTGTAGAATCTCCTTTAGGCGTCACATAGATGTCCTGATGGCATCTATGATGTTATTATCACAATTTAGCATTATGACATCATTAGAATGGCAATTTTATGCTGGTTTTTACATTAAAATTGTATGCAGTAAAATGGCATGCAGGAGGCAGCCTAGTTTTACAGACTCCAGGCTGCTGGCCAGGCTCTTCCTCCCCAAGGAGCACCACTATTTTATTTTTATTTATTTATTTATTAATTATTTATATATAATTTATATCTTAAGTCAGTGTCCTGCAAACTTTCTCGAGCCGCAGCACACTAAAGTTAGTGGCCATGGCTCAAGGCACCTGGAAGTGCCTGGATATCACCGTGATGTCATCACATGCATGTGTAACATCATCATGTCGATGTCTGTGTTTGTGTGAAGGCGTTCCAGGCAGGCCCAGAGATGCCAGTGGGGGGGGGGGGGGGGCAAAAGGGAAGAGGGCCAGAGAGAAGGATAGGTGCTAGTGCCTACTGATTGCCTACAGAACGTGCCTCTTGCCACGAAAGGCATGTCCTTTAGGCAGTCAGCTGGCGTCGGCACCTCTCCTCCTCCCCAGTAACCCGCGGCACACCTGAAATCTCAGGAGGCACACTGGTATCTTGGCACACAGTTTGAGATACACTGTCCTCAGTAGTTTTTACATTCAGCTACTTTATCATATTTTCTTATCTAGTGTACCTGGGGAAATGAGGGGATTAAGTGACTTGCCCAGGGTCACAAGGAGCAGTGAGGGATTTGAACCCACAACCTCAGGGTGCTGAGAATGTAGCTCTAACCACTGCACCACACACTCCCAATCAGAGAAGAACGTACTTACAGTACAGAAGGGCCTAGGAGAGACTCACTCGGAGATACAACAGGCATGCCTCCTTCCCTCCAGCTCTTACACTAAGCCATTCCTCACCTGCTTGCTCTCACTCCCTCTCTCTCCCTGATAACTGTATAAAGTAGACAAAACACATAAATATGGTTAAGGGCACTTATTCCACCTTCCCTAGGTTGTAAGTTCAAACCCCCAAGATGGTCAGGTATCCCAGCACAGGCTCCTATTTTTTTAGGCGTCCTGTATAGAATTTGCCCCAAAGTGTATAGCCCTCGATGGAGACCACTCCAACTTTATTGGTTGGGCTGAGAACTTTCCAGGGGCCCCTCATACCTTATGCCCTTTGCAAATAAAAGGGTTGTATTTTATTTTAATTAATTAGATATTTTTTTCATTTGTGCTTTTTCTTTTCTTTGATCATTCTTTTTCAACCTTATGTTTTTATTTAAGTCAGTTAAGGCAAAACACCATTTATAGCAATTGTAACAATTGCTGGAAGCAATACAAATGGATGGCTTATGAGCTGTCCACCCTTTAGTTGAGGTTAAAGCACCAGCCACTTTTCTGCTTAGGAGGTGGGACCTGATAGGATGACAATGTTGCATTAGAGCTGGGGTTGCTGGGGTTAACTCTGTCTCTCCCCTACACCAGCTCCAGCTTCTAATCATTTGCAATTGGATCTGACCTCTGGAGTAGGCAAGCTAAAAAAAAAAAAAGATATGCATCTAATTTCCCCTTTAAACAGGGCATCATTTACTGTTGCCTACTCTGTCCCATAGAGCAGTGGCAGCTTGATGTAGCTACATGTTTCTTATGCATATATTTAAAGCAGGCAGAAGCAACAACAAAACAGGAGATTTTTAGAAATGTGTATTTCCCTCATTAATTAATTTGTCCTTAAAAATCGAAAATAAAAGTTTTGAAGTATTCTTCCTGTGATGTTGTTCCCATTGCTATAAATCTAAATTTAAAAAAGCTGCTGCTTTGCTGATCATCATTAGAACCTCAAACAGACAACCCACTGATATATGCAGGCAATGAATATACCATGCATAACTGAAAAACAGGACTTGTAGGGAAACTACTTTTAATGTTAAACTAGGAAAGATGCACATTGATCATTTGAAAAAGTACAGCAGTATTACATATGCAGTATACTAGGACTAAAACAAAAAGGGACTTAACAATAAGACTTATCCCTCCCCCCTCCCCTTTTACAAAACCGCGTTAGGCTTTTATATCGCCAGCCGCTTTGGGGATTAGCTCCGATGCCGAACGCAGCTGCTTGAAAGTGTCCATTTGAATTTTGTGAGGCAAATAATAATTTGTCATCCATGAAGTAATGCTGCCATCTTCTGGCCTCTCTGCAAATTACAATTGCACAATGCTTGTGCATAGGCTATCATTTTTCTTCAGATTTCTTTTCAAGAATGGCAGTATTTTATATCCCACTTCTCTGATCTTCAAACCTGTATTTTCTTATCCAGATAATAGCATTATGATCCCCAGAATTCTTTAAAAAAACAGATTTAAAATAGTTTGTATGGGGAAATAAAACTCCCCAGACCTCTTTGAGTGTTCACTTCTCATTAATTTACATCCCCCTTCTTTTTCCATTCAGCAGAAGAATATTCACTCATGTATTCTGGATTAAGGTTCCTCATGATCTTTTTGGTGGCAGTGATGTATTTTATCCCCAAGGCTCATAGTTTAGTACAGTGTTTTTCAACCTTTTTACACCTATG
The DNA here is from genome assembly GCF_902459505.1 of Geotrypetes seraphini. Classification (NCBI taxonomy): domain Eukaryota; kingdom Metazoa; phylum Chordata; class Amphibia; order Gymnophiona; family Dermophiidae; genus Geotrypetes; species Geotrypetes seraphini. Next base: position 101,647,351 of record NC_047088.1, on the reverse strand, counting down.
GACCGGCAGAAATAAAATAATTATTCTGTGGACCGGCATCGGTCTGTGGACCGGCGGTTGAAGAACACGGGCTAAGTCGTGGGCCAGACCCACCCCATCTCTACCCAATCTCCACCCCAGACCCCGCCTCCATAATAGTACTAATTGCACCTTGAACGTCCCGTGCCTCATCTGGAAGCCTTCCCTCTGACGCTGCAACGTTCTGACGCTTCCAGTTCAGGCGCAGGATGCCCATAGGAGCCACTGCCTGTGGCTTTGTGCACTGAATCAGTTAGGAAGAGGGAGCTGGCTCGAAGATAACGCCGCATCGATCGCACCGTGGACCGGCGGTTGAAGAACACTGTTTTGGGCCTGATGCACATGCTGGCCCTGCGGACCGGCAGGAAATTTCTGTGGACCGGCACTGGTTTAGTACATTCTGAAGCCTGTGAGTTTCTTCAGTGGTCATCCCAATGAAATCTGCAAGTTGTGCTACTGTACCTGTCTCTTTTAATTGCCACCACCAATGCTGCTCTTTCCTAGTGCATTCTAAATCCTTTCCTAGTGCATGCTAAAGATTCTTGCAACCTCACTGCCCTATGGGTTCCTTTTACTAAGGTGCACTAGCCGTTTTAGCACACGCTAAACACTAACGCATCCATTATATTCTACAGACACGTTAGCATTTAGCAGGTGCTAAAATGGCTAGTGCACCTTAGTAAAAGAGGGGGTATATTTATTGTAGGGCCTGAAGTCCAGTTTTGCCTAATATTTATCATAGTGCTTTCAGAAACTTGTAGTGCTACTTCCTGGCTAATCTCAATTAAATACATTCTGTTTCCCTTATGTTTGCTCCAGTGGATTATGGGACATAGTTCAGTTTTTCCTAATGCAGTGCATTCAGGGACTTGAATTCAGGTCTTCTCTCTCTTATCACAACGTTTTTCCTTTCACGTGAATTTGAAACACTAGTGAAAACCTTCAGTTCTCTCCTTGTAAGCACTTCTAACAGGATAACTATGCAAGTTTTAGATTTACCTGTGAAATATGCAAATCAAATTTGTCTTCTTATGACACAGGAGATCAGCACAGGCCACCAAACTGATCCTGTCCTAATAGCAGCTTTAATTCATTTGGGTCCTAATTTCCACCAGTGCTACACATGTAAACAGAAAACCCTGTAACTTATTAGGAGACAGATACATGCAGGATGCCTCAGTTAGATTTCTGAACCCAACTTCTGCTTCACGGACCAGCTACAGCTAGAGGTGCAGTGGAGGCAGTCACTCAGAGCCTCTGGAGGGAGGCATTCCAGTCATAGCTTAACAACATATGGCAGCCAAAGTCAGGGTTAATGTGGCATATATTTCATTTCAGAGAGAACCATGGTCTGTCCCTCCTAGTCAAGAGCTGCCACTATGATAGGTTACAAGGGATAGAAGAGAGGGTTAAAAATTAGATGATAGGTTACATGGGATAGGAGAGAGGGTTAAAAATTAGAAAAAAAAAAAAAAAAAAAAGCTTGGCACATTGTAAGTGAAAGTTCAGTGCAAGCCACCCTGTAGGATTAATTCTGAATGAGCTGGAAGTTCAAATAAAGGAGGTAACTTCTAGACCAAAAATAAATGATTAAAAGAGAGTTCATCTTTTGCCATGTCATCCTCTGGGGGGTTGGGCAAATTCCTAATATCATGTAAAGAGACATTCGCAGACAGGTCTTAGAGCTCACCTTATATACACTGAAGTTAACTGTCTTGAGTAGGACAAAAAAGAAGACAGATTATATAATGTCTTAAATCCAAATGAAGGGGACCATTCCTATTTAGAGCAGGGGGTTGGCTGCCCATATGTTCTCCTCTCTTTCTATACTACGAGTACTTTGGGATGCTCAGTCTTTGACTTTATGAAAGGGAAGAAAGAAGGGCAATTCACTACATTTTAAAATATTTGACTTTTTTAAGTTTCAAAATTAGCAAAAGAAGGAAGCATCAAGGCTGCAGCAAGAATAAACGTATTATAACTTTCATGGCCTCCAGTAGGCTGGGCTTTGGCTAAGGTGGTGCCAAAAAGTCTGTGCCTCAAGAAATCAGATGGAAGATTAATTAATCTTGTTTTGCCTCTAGTAACTTGTTTTACCATGTGTGAATAAGAGACTTTGACCTCTATAGTGACCTATGAAAAATGTCTCTGTGGAATGATTACTACGAGGGGGTGCTGAAAAGTTCTCAGCCCAACCAAGAAGAGAATGACATGGATATGGTTCAATCAATGACCCAAAACAATTTCAAAACGTAGATATTTGTTTCTGGAAATTGCCACTTAACAAAATAAGATAACACTCTTTTCAACTACAGTTGCAAAATAACTCTCAATTTAGGAAGCTGGTTGGTTGGGCCGAGAAGCCCCTCATACTACTCAAAAGTCTGCTTATTAAACAGTTATTTTTAATTATTTCAAAGTAAAAATGAAGTACACATTCTGCCCCTCCCCCCCCCCCCCTTTTACTATGCCATGGTAGAGGTTTCTACCATGGCTTGGAGCACTAAATGCTCCAACGTTTTCCGATGCTCTTAGGAATTCTATGAGCATTAAAGCATTTATTATTATTATTATTCTTTATTCTTATATACCGCCATACCCAGTGAGTTCTAGGCGGTTTACATCAATTAGCAAATGATCTGCATTGAATAGCAGATTTACTGCTCTGGGTCGTGGTAGAAACCTCTGCTGCGGCTTAGTAAAAAGGGGGGTATTGTTAGGTATAATAATTTTGGGATTTTATTTATCTGGGGTAAAGTTATGACTTTTTTCTAACTAAGTAACAAAATTCTGTCCCTCATAAACACATGTCAAATCCTCATATAGAAATAATTGCCTCTTCAAGTGCTTCGGTGTATGTGACTAGTCTCTCCTATTATCTGCTGAGCTCACTTGTCCAAGTTTTATTACAGAATACTATAACTTGCTTCATTGTCCCTTGAGCACAAGCACATGGAAGCTGTTTACAACAAAGCTAAATATAAAGCAACCAATAGAAACAAACAGATTAGAATGCATTCTCTCCTGAGCTGATGTCATTATTGGGTGGGTCGACCTCTGGCAGGTGATGGATAAGCAGGGAGAACAGAGACTGAGCTTTACATTCCATTGTCACTGTAGGATAAAAGAATATGAACTTTTTTGTGGCTGTGCAACCAATATACTGAGAAGATTTAAAACCCAAATGAGTTATATGAGGGTCTGCTGAAAAGTCCTCAGCCCAGCCAACAAAGTTAGGGCAGTCTCCATCGAGGTTTTTACACGTAGTCCAGTGATTTTTCCACTTTTTTTATTCCATCGGAAAAATAGGGACTGAAAAAAGTGGAAAATCGCTGGACTAAGTGTATGTCTTTCAATGGAGACTGCCCCAACTTTGTTGGCTGGACTGAGAAGTTTTCAGCGACCTCTTGTATATGGACCATTAGCATTAACATATACATTTATGCATGGGACTTTTCACTGTAATATTGGATACGCACAATTGTACATTCTTTATCATGCTTCCCAGATGGTTACTGCCCTAACCCTTGAAAGTAACAAAGTTTAAAGAAAAATACAGTCTCAGAACAAGTTCCTGCTTACTCCACTCATGACTTCACTTCCTGCCATTTTATTAATCTCCACCTGCAGCTATTAGTGGGTATTTTGCAAATATTGTTACCATACTCATAAATCATAAAAAGGCATGGGAAGATCAATCCACCCATGGGAAGAATGTTATAATATTTTCAGCATTTATAATTTTATGCATTTTAAAAAAATTATTTTTGGTGCTGCATTCTGAAAACATGATGCCATATTCAAAAGCAGAAAAAATGTCAAGAGAAAACACTGTTTACATTTTCCAGCTCCTCCTTGTCTCGTCAGTTTAGTTTTCCACCCCATTTTCTGTGTCAATCCTTGAATGTTGTTTTCAAAAATTGTTACTGCAATTTTCCCCATTCAGTGGCTTTTAAGATCTTCTGCAGTATGAATATTCTTATAATTCTTCTTTTCTTCGCCAGGTGAATGTAGTTTTTTGGGATTTCTTTTTCTTTTTTCTCCTTCCTGTTTTTGATGTTTAAACTTTTCTCTGTGTTAGTCCTAATGTGCACAGTTAAGTCAGCTAATAATCACTAAACCTTACAGAGAGAGGGGAAATATCTTCAAATAATTCAACATTTCATTTAGACTTCGTGTTACTTTCTTCTGTTTTTTTCTTCCTTTGCCTCTCTTCCCTATTACATCTCCTCGCAATAAGGTCCAACTGTAGCCAGTCCTTGATTTCCTCCCACTCCATCTTGGAAGAAGCAAATTTATTGATGGCATGGATAATCCCACAATGCCCTGCACCATGTTCTCAGCATTCACCAGGACATAGGCAGTAATTATATCATGGGGCAAAGCATTATGGGATTGTTCTTATCTCTCTTCCCGTCTTTTCTAGGTTAGACTAGTCTGTCCTCCTTCCCAGTCTATCATGTTTGTTTTCTACTGGTAAACACTTAACCACTGTTGCAAAATAGTTTCTCCCAGCTCTGTATTTTTTTGATTAGAGGAGAGGGGATGAAGGAACGGCCTTGTGCTTTACTTGGATTTTATTATTTCTTAAATTAAAAATATAGATGTTTAAAATATAGACTCTTTACTCGGGGGGGGGGGGTAGGAGGGGGTAATATCATCACTTGGAGGTCACTGCATAGAATGCAAGTGTCTTTCAAATAAATTTCTATGGGTAAAAAGAGTGTGTTTTCAATGTAAACTTGGTTATTTGAAAATTACCCATCTTGTATGTGGTAAAAATACAGATGTACTGCCACAATGCGCATATTTTCACCTATATTTATTTTGTGTGGGGGATTAGGGTGGGGACTGCAATAACACATATACTTTCCTATTTTCAAAAATCATGCTGTTTTATTCAAGAAAGGGCACCCACATAAATGGTGGAAATGTGTGCAGCTGCAAAATGCTTAGGCAATGATTAAAAATAAAAGTGGGTGGGTTTACTTTGAAAATTACTCTAAAGTCTATGGGTAAAACATTCTTGGAGATTTGTAACTATGCAGGTATATGAAAATAACTTCTTTAATTCATGACCTGCTAAATATATCTCATTTAAATTCTCAGTGTGTGCCTAAGTTTTAAAGAAGTGATACAAAATTGCAATTTTTAAAGATTCATGTTGAGACATCTACTGACTGGAAAGGAGATATAAATCTTTTAAATCACAAGCAGGGGAAATAGGAAACAGAAAGAAAGCCATGATTGTTCCTCTGAGATATTGTTTTCTTCCTTTCTCTCATCTTTGTTAAATTGAATTCTTTGTTACCAATATTTTTGTGTGTGTCATTCACTTCCTCCTAAGGTTTAGACTTAATTAACTCACTTAACTTGAATTGTTACTAAATGCAAAGTGTCTCAGATTGAAAAATGCTTGCATGTTAAAAAAAAATGAAAAATCAAAACATGGTTGGTATTCAAGTCTTTGGTGTGTGAATATTTATTTTCCGTTTTGTGCTGCTCGTCTGCAAAGAAAAAAAAAAACAATGAAAAAACTTGTGAGCGTCTGAAATTGAATTTACGTATCTCTTTCTATATGATAAGATAAATATTTGGATATTGCTCTTTTTAGGTTTTCATCTATCCACTTTGTTTCTCTCGAACAAGTTGTTCATGCATGCACATGTGTGTGTGTGTGTGTGTGAGAGAGAGAGTGTGTGTGTGTGTTTATGTGTGTGTCTGGCTTAGAGGCTAAAGTGCTTCTGACACCAAGCTGGGCCAATGAGTTAATAATAGATCAGATGGTAGCGTACTGCTGAACACCAGGGTAGGGCAGTAGGTCAATATTGTTCAGAAGCAGACCCACTAATGCAGGGATCTCAAAGTTCCTCCTTGAGGGCCCCAATCCAGTCGGGTTTTCAGGATTTCCCCAATGAATATGCATTGAAAGCAGCGCATGCACATAGATCTCATGCATATTCATTGGGGAAATCCTGAAAACCCGACTGGATTGCAGCCCTCAAGGAGGGACATTTGAGACCCCTGCACTAGTGGGTGCTAAATGAACTAATAGCAAGTCTTCCCTGCCCCTCCCCCATTCCTTAGTGGTCTCTACACTACTACTACTACTATTTATCACTTATATAGTTCTGAAAGGCAAGGACAACACTGTACATTTTGACATTTAACAGATGTTCCCTGCTCAGAAGAGCTTACAATCTAACTTCAACAGACAGACATGACATACAGGGTTAAGGATGCAGAACCCAAGGTGAGAGGAGTTAGGAGTTGAAAGCAGTCTTGAAGAGGTGGGCTTTTAACTGGGCCTTGAACAGTGCCAGAGATGGAGCCCACCGTAGGGATTCAGGCAGCTTGTTCAATGGCGCAGCAAGGTAGAAGGGATGGAGTATGGAGTAGGCAGAGGAAGAGAAGGGCACAGATAGCAGCTAGAACTTTTCAGAGCTTATTATACTAATAGTTAGCACATGCTAACTAAACCCCCTTCATGAATTCACATTTCTTAGATTTTTAAATGGTAATCTCCAGGGGGGAAGGATTTGTCTAATACAGGGCTGCCCAAGTCCGGTCCTCGAGATCTACTGGCAGGCCAGGTTTTCTGGATATCCACAATGAATATGCATGAGAGAGATTTGCCTGCACAACCTTTTTGGTATGCAAATCTCTCTCATGCATGTTCATTGTGGATATCCCGAAAACCTGGCCTGCTAGTAGATCTTGAGGACCGGACTTGGGCAGCCCTGGTCTAATACATGGGAAGCAAATGCCCTGCAGATCCACAGGATGGCCATATCTCCTTAGAAATTATTCTTTATTTGTGAACACTAGAAACCCTTTCAGGTCATATTAAATTATAGTCATGTTTCTAATGCTTTAAACAAATTGGTTATTTGCACTAGCAGTTCCATTGCTTTTAAATGGATAATGTTGCTTTGGTTTAGTTATCTTTGGAAGAACAACTGCCACAGCTACAAAGCTAAGCTCAGTGCCCTAGCTAGGCAGCAGGTTTGGGGGTCCTGAGTGACAAATCACTGGGACTCATATTCCGGGAGAGCCGCTTTACTCACATTACTCCTCTACTAAAGTCACTTCATTGGCTTCCCATCCATTTCCGAATACAAATCAAACTCCTCTTACTGACCTACAAATGCATTCACTCAGCTGCCCCTCACTTTCTCTCTTCACTTATCTCCATCCCTATGTCCCCCCCCCTCCCTCTGAGCTCCACTCAGCTGGTAAGTCTCTCCTATCTGTGCCCTTCTCTTCAACTGCCAACTCTAGACTCTGTCCCTTCTGCCTTGCTGTACCATATGCTAGGAACAAGCTGTCCATATCCCTACTGTGGGCTCCATCTCTGGCAGTGTTCAAGGCCCGTTTAAAAGCTCACCTCTTTGAGAGTGCTTACGACTCTCATCTTGGGTTCTGCATCCCCCTACCCTCTATGTCATGTCTTGTCTGTCCAGGTTAAATTGTAAGCTCTTCCAAGCAGGGACCATCTATAAATGTCAAAATGTACAGCACTGTATACGCCTTTCAGCGTAGTAGTACTTGGCTGAAACTATTCTTTGGAAAGTTTCTCAGTAAAAATCTTTGTATTCACAGAGTAAATAAAAGCTGACAGAATAACAGGGATCACTACAGTCCATTGCACTCCAGAACAGGTCAGAAATCCTATGCAACAGAAGCAGCTTAAATAGTGTCTTCTACTGAGAAAAAAATGGTTCATGGTAAAGTTATCGTCTCCTGTCATATATGTATCACCAGTTGACGTTGTGAGTTCCGTCATACAAGTCACTTTTTAAAGTTACAGGCTATTGCCATATACATCTAACTAGCCACATTTACTGTTCTGCAGTACATATGTCCACGAATAGAAACCCTTAAAAATCCCCAATGTCACAAAAATGACAAAACAAAACATAGCGGGAATGACCAAAGGAATAAAGGAAGGTGACCCAATGCAAAAACTGTCCTTTATAGTGATAAATTATACAAATGGTTAAATGCATGCAGAATCGATGTGGGCTGTATTTCGGCACTATCGCTTGCATCAGGTGTCCATGAGTAAACCTACTTTCTTTGCATAGCTGAACAGCTACTGAGAGGAGTGCTTTTCAAACTATCAGCAATAATGTTTTAAGTTCCTATTCTGTTATACTACAAAGATAAAGCACCACATTACTTAATTACTATATAGGAAGATTACACATGCTTCACTCTATTTGCCCATTTCCAGTATTTGTGTCATTTCTATGGTTTTGTGTTGCCATTTCTGTGACACACATGTAACATGTTTCTAGTGCAAAAGGCTTATAAGTCTTGAACCAGTGGGTTATTCACCTCTAGTTGTTTAGAAGGAATCAGCTACATTTTTGTCTCTCTTGGCTCCGCCTCCTATGCTGTAGCCGCGAATTGGAAGGTGTCGTTTTGATCTGCTCTGATTCTGGTTTATCATTTTTGGGTTCTTATTCAGATTTTGAGGCTTCTGGATGCTTCAGATGTTCCCAGTGTTACTGGTGCAGCTCTGCCTCGGAGAAGACCAAGAATCTCTGGATCAGAAGTCTGTAGCTGGCAACCCTTCTACAGGGTATCTACCTGGCCAGCCTGCCTTAATAATTTTGGTTGCTCAAGTACCATTCCCTTGGTAGCAAGGCTCACTCCTGGTTGTTACTGGAGCTTGAGCACAGGCTGTGGGGCCCCATGTCACTCCTGAGGACACTATTGGGTGCCATCTGCATTCCCCCCTCCCAAAGATGCATGTGGAGCTGTAGAGATCTGGATTCTCAGGCTCTAACTGGCAGAACAAAGACACAAGCATTAGGATTATGTTTACATGTTTGTCTGAGGCAGGATTCTTCTCCATATTCCAGCTGCTGTTTCATCTGAAGTAGACACAGCACCATAATAACTGTGAGTATAGTACAGTCTATTGAAGTCTATAGGAGAAATTGGGGGGGGGGGGAGGTTTTAAATAGCAGTTTTGGTGGTTTCATAGGCTTAGTATAGGGTCCCCCATCTCCAAAAAAAACCCTTTCCTGGGTTTTTTTGATCTTTTATTCAGCTCCCCCAGGCCTTTTTTGTGCCAAAACACTGCCGAGATGGCCATTTTGGATTTCATGTTTTTAAAAAAACTCTATCTGCCTCAAAAATACCTTGATTTGGGTTAAAAGAGAAGGACACCTCAGGCTGTTTTACCCCTGATTCATGCCAGATTTGCGCTGGATGGCTGGATGAGGAGCATATCTGTTCCACATGATGCAGGGCATGTGAAGGGGCAGGAGCACTAGGTTTAGCCCCCTCTGGTCCCTCTAGGTTGATGTAGTCACAGATGGATCATTTGAGGATCAAAAATTCCTCCTAGAGACATGAATAGCGACTCAACATCTTCAACACAATGCAGATGTGTTGACACCTCTGAGCCCACGAGGAGACAAGGAGAGTCCCTACAGATGTTTTTGGGCATCCTGTTCAGAGCTTTACCCCTGATTTTGGTCGTATTATATTTGAAGCCTATATGACTTATCGGAGTATAGCTGCACCCTCTGGGATCATGCCAGCTACTGCACATGGGGGCTTGCCCTCACAGAGCTCAGTGCCACCTCGGAAGGTTCTACTATTGAAACTGGAGCTACAGTCGGAGAAAGACTGGGATGACTGAGGATCACATTCAATGCTTTTACTCCCACAAAATAAATCTTCAGTTTTGGAATATTCAGGGACTCAGGCTAGGGCTAGTACTGGACCAATGTGAAGACCCGGTGGTGTACCACCATTCTAAGCCAACAGTTTTGCTGGAGGTCATCACAAAATCCTTGCAGGTATTGAAGCTTGAACACCCACAGATCTCTGTTGCTCAGTGTTCTGTCAATCCAACTTGTTCTGTCAATCCAATTTGTTTTCCTGCATATCCTGACATTTAAACGGAGCATTGGAGGCTCTGGAGAATTCTTGGCAGGACTATGACTAAGAACATAAGCAGTGCCTCTGCTGGGTCAGACCAGAGGTCCATCGTGCCCAGCAGTCTGCTCAGGCAGCGGCCCAACAGGTCCAGGACCTGTGTAGTAATCCTCTATCTATACCCCTCTATCCCCTTTTCCTTCAGAAAATTGTCCAATCCCTTCTTGAATCCCAATACCGTACTCTTTCCTATCACGCCCTCTGGAAGCGCATTCCAGGTGTCCACCACCCGTTGGGTGAAGAAAAATTTCCTAGCATTTGTTTTGAATCTGTCCCCTTTCAACTTTTCCGAATGCCCTCTTGTTCTTGTAGTTTTCGAAAGTTTGAAGAATCTGTCCCTCTCCACTTTCTCTATGCCCTTCATGATCTTGTACAGGGCTGCCCAAGTCCGGTCCTCGAGATCTACTGGCAGGCCAGGTTTTCAGGATATCCACAATGAATATGCATGAGAGAGATTTGCCTGCACTACCTTCTTGGTATGCATCTCTCTCTCATGCATATTAAGAACATAAGAACATAAGCAGTGCCTCTGCCGGGTCAGACCACAGGTCCATCCTGCCCAGCAGTCCGCTCCCGCGGTGGCCCAAAAACAGGTCAAGACTTATCTGAATCATCAGAAGGGGCTCCCTTGCCACCTTGGTTTCTCATTTAAGTCCTGCCTTCCTATCGAAGTCCTAGCCCTCCAGTCTTGCACACGCACGACCAGGTTGGTTTATACTCATTACCTGGTTAACTTCCTATACTTGTGTTACATCCCAGCTCCTCCCTCAGTATCCCACGATCCCTTTATCCCTCAGGAATCCATCCAATCCCTGTTTGAATCCTTGTACCGTACTCTGCCTGATAACTTCCTCCGGTAGCGCATTCCAAGTGTCCACGACCCTTTGGGTGAAAAAAAACTTCCTTGCATTTGTTTTGAACCTGTCTCCCTTCAGTTTCTCAGAATGCCCCCTCGTATTTGCTGTCCCCTTCAGTCTGAAGAATCTGTCCCTTTCCACCCTCTCTATGCCCCTCATGATCTTGAAGGTCTCTATCATATCTCCCCTGAGCCTCCTTTTCTCCAGAGAGAAGAGCCCCAGCCTATCCAGCCTCTCGGTGTATGAGCAGTGTTCCAGCCCTCTTACCATTTTCGTTGCTCTCCTTTGGACTCTCTCAAGTACCGCCATGTCCTTCTTGAGGTGCGGCGACCAATACTGAACGCAGTATTCCAGATGTGGACGCACCATCGCTCGATACAATGGCATGATGATTTCCCGTGTTCTGGTTGCTATGCCCTTCTTTATGATGCCCAGCATCCTGTTGGCTTTTTTCGAGGCTGCTGCGCACTGTGCAGATGGCTTCAGTGATGCATCCACCAGCACACCCAAGTCTCTCTCGAGTCTGCTGTCTCCCAACAATACCCCCCTAATTTATAGCTGAACAACGGGTTCTTTTTCCCTATATGCATGACCTTGCATTTGTCCACGTTGAAGCGCATTTGCCATTTGTTTGCCCAGTCTTCCAGCTTGTCCAGGTCCCTTTGTAGGTCCTCACACTCCTCCCTGGTCCTAACTCTGCCGCACAGTTTGGTATCGTCTGCAAATTTTATAACCTCACACTTTGCCTCCTTTTCCAGGTCATTGATGAATATGTTAAAGAGTAAAGGCCCCAGCACCGATCCCTGTGGCACACCGCTCGTGACTCCCCACCAGTCAGAATATTGACCCTTTACTCCAACCCTCTGCAGTCTACCCGACAGCCAGTGCTTGATCCATCTGTGCACATCCCCTCCCACCCCGTGGTTCCACAGCTTCTTAAGTAGCCTTTCATGTGGCACCTTGTTGAAAGCCTTTTGAAAGTCGAGGTAAATGATGTCTATGGGCTCCCCATTGTCCACCCGACTGCTTATTCCCTCAAAGAAGTACAGAAGGTTCGTTAGGCACGACCTTCCCTTACAGAATCTGTGCTGGCTTGTTCTCAGTAGGCCATTCCTCTCGATGTGCTCGCAAATGCTGTTCTTGATCATAGCTTCCACCATCTTCCCTATAATTGAAGTCAGGCTCACCGGCCTGTAGTTCCCGGGGTCACCCCTCGATCCCTTCTTGAAGATGGGTGTGACATTTGCCAATTTCCAGTCCTCTGGCACCTCACCAGTTTTCAAGGATAGGTTGCAAACATGTTGGATTGTGCCCGCTATTTCCTGTCTTAGTTCCTTCAGAACCCTTGGGTGGATCCCGTCCGGGCCCGGTGATTTGCCGCATTTTAACCTGTCTATCTGTTGGAGGACATCCTCCCTACTTACCTCTATGTGCTCTAATTTTTCAGCCTGTTCCCCACTCATGAGCTCCTCTGAGTCCGGTATATTAGATGTGTCTTCGCTCGTGAAAACCGACGAGAAGAACGTGTTCAACCTCTCAGCTACCTCTTTATCCTCCTTAATCACTCCCTTCCTGTCCCCATCGTCCAACGGCCCTACCTCCTATTCATTGTGGATATCCTGAAAACCTGGTCTATCAGTAGATCTCGAGGACCGGACTTAGGCAGCCCTGATTTTGTAGGTCTCTATCATATCTCCTCTAAGTCTTCTCTTCTTCAGGGAAAAGAGCCCCAGTTTCTCCAATCTCTCAGTGTATGAAAGTTTTCCATACCTTTTATCAAATGTGTCGCTCTCCTCTGAACCCTCTCGAGTATCGCCATATCCTTCTTAAGGTACGGCGACCAATATTGGATGCAGTACTCCAGATGCAGACGCACCATCGCTCAATAAAACGGCAGGATAACTTCTTTCATTCTGGTTGTAATACCCCTCTTGATTATACCTAGCATTCTATTCGCTCTCTTAGCGGCCACTGCGCACTGTGCCGTCGGTCTCATTGTCTTGTCCACCATTACCCCCAAGACTAAATTGTGTCCTCTGGCTCTTGATTTCTAACAACTATTTATACAGCCTAAAGTGGATTCGCTGGTAGCATAGATTACCAAACAAACTTCTCTGCCTAGTGAAAGTGAAGTGATTTTGAAAGATGCGGTAGTCCGTAGGGTGGCTTTAGTATTCAGACAGTGTGAGGCCTTGTTCTTGAGGCTGTAGAAGGCTGCAACAGCTTCCTTTATTACACACACCTGCCATACTAATTGCATCAGGCTCCATCAGAGGAGGAGGATGCTTACCCCCAGTTGCTAAATTTGGGAGTGGATTATGTAGCAAATGCTCAATATGATGTGTTCAGGGTCATGAGCAAGGTCTTCACCCATAAAATCCTCTGGATTAGGCAATGGGAGGAAGATTTTGCTTCCAAAATTAAGATGTGCTGGCTACCTTTCTAAAGAACAAATGCTCCTTGTCAAAGGGCTGAATTATCTTATGACTAGTGTGGCAATTCAATACACTGTGGGGATGGGTCATGGAGTTTTTTTGTCAGTTTTCAGCGAGGTCCTATGCTCAAAGATTGTTTCATGGCTATTGACAGGGTTTTTGAGGCTCCAAGTGAGCTCAAACCTCAGATTTCTGCCCATCAGCAGCCTTCAGGAAGTCTCATTGACATCAGCCACAAATAGGAGGGAGATTGTTGGTTCATTGGGAGGCCTAGATGAGGATTGGCCCGAACTACAAACTCAAATTCTTTCATCCTCTACTGGACTTATTTGTAGACTCTCCAGCCCAACTGCTAGACAAAGCAGCCAAGGTTCGAGTGATGATGAAACGACTCATGGATATGCAAGCTGTAGAACCCATACCGATTGAGGGATCGGGCTTAGGCAGACACTCTATATACCTTATCTTGCCCAAGAAAGGCTCAGATGACAGGAGGCCAATCTTTGATTTGAGCCCAGTCAATGCAGCACTGAAAGTGTTCTGATTCCAGGTGGAAATCGTGTGTTCGGTCACAGCTTCAATGGCACCATGGAAATTTCTAGTCTCCCTGGATTTGACAGATGATTACTTGCATATTCCCATATTTCCATCTCACAGGAAGTTACTAAAATTTCATGTGCTGGAGAGATATTTTCAATTCTCGGTGCTTCCATTCAGCCTGGCAACAGCACCTCGTACCTTTACCAAGGTAATAGCAGTTGCAGCTAGATACCTGTGCAAGGCAGGTATCCAGCTGCATCCATACTGGGGTGATTGGCTGATCAGAGCTTCATCTAAGGCCGACTGAGAAAGCAGTGGCATCAGTTGCCTAACTGCTTACAGGACCTAGGTGGATCATCAATTCTCAGATGAGCCACTTGACGCCAACACAATCCCTAGTGTACTTGGGAATCCATTTCCACACAGTAGAAGGCCATGTTTTTCTTAAGATACCAGATTTTGGAGATAATGGCAAAGCAAGCTCCTACAGCTTGGTGCTATCTATAGGTGCTGGTATCGATAGTGGTGACTATAGCAATTCTTCCTTGGGTGAAACCTTATCAGGATGCTATTGTCCTGTTCATCTCCAAAAAAGGATTCTCTCCAGATGCCACTGGCTTAGATGGCGGAGATGCATGAAAGTTTGAGTTGGTGGCTCTAGCCGGAATTGGTATCCTTTCCGCATATCCTCTTGGGTGACCCTGACGAAAGATGCCAGTCTTTAAGACTGAGGGGGTCATTGTGAGGGTCATCCCATTCAGGTCAGATGGTTGCCTTCTCGGAGGAAATAATCTATCAACAGACTGGAGCTGTGGACCATTCATCTAACGCTGCAGTCATTAGAGAACACCCTAAAAGGCAAAATGGACAGGGTTTTCTCAGTCAATGCCACAGCGGTGGCATACATCATAAGAACATAAAAATAGCCTTACTGGGTCAGACCAATGGTCCATCTAGCCCAGTATCTCGTCTTAATGGAGACCAATCCAAGTCACAAGTACCTGGCAAAAAAAACAAATAGTAGCAGCATTCCATGCTATCGTCCCATGTCTATCTCAATAGTAGACTATGAACTTTTCCTCCAGGAATTTGTCCAAATCTTTTTTAAACCAGCTAGATTAACTGCTCTTACCAAATCCTCTAGCAACGCATTCCAGAGCTTAACTATTCTCATAGTGAAAAAATATTTCCTCTTATTGGTTTTAAAAGTATTACTCTGTAATTTCATCATGTGTCCCCTAGTCTTTGTAAATCTTAATGCAGTAAAAAATCAATCTACTTGTACCCATTCTACATCACTCAGAATTATGTAGACTTCAATCATTTCTCCCCTTAGCCATCTCTTTTCCAAGCTGAAGAACCCTAACCTTTTTAGTCTTTCCTCATACGAGATGATTTCCATCCCCTTTATCATCTTGGTTACTCTTCTTTGAACTTTTTCTAGTTCTGCTATATCTTTTTTGAGATAAGTAGACCAGAACTGAATGTAATACTCAAGGTGAGGTCGCACCATTGAGCGATACAGAGGCATTATAATATTTTTAGTCTTGTTAACCAATCCCTTTTCTAATAATTCCTAGCATCCTGTTTGTCTTCTTGGCTGCTGCTGCACATTAGGTGGAAGGCTTCAGGGTATTGTCTACGATGACACCAAGATCCTTTTCTTGAGCACTGACCCCCAAGGTAGGCCCTAGCATCCAATAACTATCATTTGGATTATTTTTCCTAATGTGCATCACTTTGCATTTGTCCACATTGGATTTCATCTGCTATTTGGATGCACAGTCTTCCAATTTCATGCAGTTTTTCACAGTCCACATGTGTTTTAACAACTTTGAACAGTTTGGTGTCATCTGCAAATTTAATCACCTCACTCGTAGTTTCAATTTCTAGATCATTTTTAAATAAGTTAAATAACACTGGTCCCATCACAGATCCCTGTAGCACAGAACTATTTACCCTCCTTCATTCAACCCTACCCTCTGTTTTCTGTCCGATAATCAGTTCTTAATCCACAATTGAACAATGCCTCCTATTCCATAGCTCTTTAATTTTCTCAGGAGCCTCTCATGAGTAACTTTGCAAAAGCCTTCTGGAAATCTAGATATACTATATCAACCAGCTTGCCTTTATCCACATGTTCATTCACACCTTCAAAGAAATCAAGCAAATTGGTGAGGCAAGACCTCCCTTGGCTCAACCCATGCTGATTCTGTCTCATTAAATAATATTTATCTATATGTTCCACAATTTTATTTTTTATAATTGTTTCCACTATTTTGCCCTGCACCGAGGTCAGGCTTACCAGTTTGTAATTTCACACATTGCGCGGACGGCTTCATCAACTTGTTGATCAGAACTCCCAAGTCCCTTTCCTGGAAGGTCTCTCCAAGTTCCTCCCCAGACATCCTGTATTCGTGCATGAGATTTTTGTTAACCTACATGCATCACTTTACACTTATCCACGTTGAACCTCATCTGCCATGTCGATGCCCATTCCTCGAGCCTGATTATGTCACGTTGCAGATCTTCGCAATCCCCCTGCGTCTTCATTACTCTGAACAACTTCGTATCATCCGCAAATATAATCACCTCACTCGTCGTACCTAAGTACAGATCATTTATAAAGATGTTGAAGAACACGGGTCCAAGCACCGAGCCCTGTGGCACCCCACTGGTGACGCTCTTCCAGTTCGAGTATTGCCCATTTACTTCCACTCTCTGATTCCTATGCTCCAGCCAGTTTTTAATCCACGTGAGTATTTCACCCTCAATTCCATGGCTTGCAATTTTCTGAAGTAGTCGTTCATGCGGAACCTTGTCAAACGCCTTCTGAAAATCCATATATACAATGTCGACCGGGTCGCCCTTGTCTATCTGCCTGTTTACTCCCTCAAAGAAGTGCAGTAAGTTTGTCAAACAAGATGTGCCTTTGCTGAAACCGTGCTGGCTGGTCCTCATCAGACCGTGTCCGTCAAGGTGATCAATTATGTGGTCCGTTATCAGTGCCTCCGCCATCTTTCCCGGTACCGAGGTCAGACTCACCGGTCTGTAGTTTCCCGAGTCTCCCCTCGAACCTTTTTTGAAGATTGGCGTAACATTCGTCACTTTCCAGTCCTCCAGAATCTTTCCCAATTTGATCGACAGATTGGCTATTAGCTGAAGCAGTTCAGCTATAGTCCCTTTCAGTTCCTTGATGACCCTCAGATGGATACCATCTGGTCCCGGGGATTTATCGCTCTTAAGCCTATCAATCTGTCTGCATACCTCTTCTAGACTGACCATTAACCCTAATTTTTGTTTGTTGTTTTTCACTCTCTGTTCCACATCGATAAATACACTGTCTGTCTACCCAGTTGGACCCTATTCACTGGTTCTGACACCATATAGCACAGTTACTTACCGTAACAGGTGTTATCTAGGGACAGCAGGCAGATATTCTCACATTGGGTGACGTCATCCACGGAGCCCTGATGCGGACAGCCTCACAAGTAGACCCGCCTGCAAAACCCCAGAAAGTTCGAGAATGCTGCACCGTACATGCACAAGTGCCCTCCCACATGCTGGATGTTAGGAGAGTTCTTCTCCATTATCTCAAAGTGAGAAATGATTTTCATTTCTCAGATCTTTTTTTTTTTGGTACTAAAGAGTCTTAGCTGCCTGGGGAAGCCTGCTTCTAAGGCTTCCAGATCAAAATGGATTCACAAGGTTATTTCTTCAACGTACATTGGGTGTGGTAAGCAACAACCAATTTTTTGGGGGAGAGCACACTCTACAAGTAGTATAGCTTCTTCGTGGGTGGTGTCTCGGGAAGTTCCACCTGAGGAGATTTGTAGGACAGCTATGTGATACACCCTCCATACTTTCACAAAGTTTTATAGGGTGGATGTAGCAGCAGACTAAACACTGCTTTTGTGTCCTCAGTGCTAACAGCAGGCTCATCTGCCCCACCCTAGACTCAGGGGACTGCTTTGGTACAAACCACTAGTTCAAGATTCATATGCCTTTTGCACAAGAAGGGAAGATTAGGTTCTTATTGCGATAATCTTCTTTCTAGTAGAAAGGAATATTTACGTCTTGAAAGCCCACCCTGTCAGATTGCATCTAGCCTGCGTATTGACTAAGTATTTCCAGATATTGGATTTTCTCCTGTCCAACAGGTGTGATGAGCTAACTCTCTCTTGCAAAAGACAAATGAAAACCTGTGAGAACTACATAAGTATTAGTGCTGGTTGCTCTCAGGTAAGTGGATTGTTCAGTCCACCTTGTTTTGGAGTATGTTTCTATTGGCATTGATTTTTGCATTTTAATTGTTACAGAGCAGAACAGAATGAGCTTGGTCAAGGAGTTCTCCATATCCCACTTCCTTATTCCTTCACTTATAGTAATTGTCAACTGCTTTCATACAAACTGATGGATTACAGCAGAGCCCTGTGATGCAGAAGGTGGAGTTCTGCACAACTCGTAACTAGAGGTGAATAACCCACTGGTTCAAGACTCTTATGCCTTTCTACTAGAAAGAAAATTATTGAGGTAAGAACTTAATCTTTCCTTACTAGTTCCTCCTTTATATAGGACTACAGAAGAAGACCTCTAATCCAGTCTTCAACATACTATAAACATTGGGCCCAATATTCAAAGGACTTATGCACCTAACTTTGAGTGTTATGCTCATAAATTGTCCTCTTTGAGCAGTTACTAGGGTGAGAGCATCAATTTTTCACTAAACTTAAATTTAGGAGCATAAAAAGTAGGTGGTAAAAGGGGCAGATTTAGGGCATGGAAAAGAAGTTAGGAGCATAGCACTGACTTTCAGTACTAGGATGATAAATTAAGGTCATAAATCTAGGCAAAGCAGGCTTAAATTTGTGAACATCAATTTTATGCTCCTACCTTAAGATGGCCATTCAGCTGAAAATTTTGGGCTCCTTTTACAAAGTTGCTCTAGCGATTCCAACGCAGCAAACATGATGAAGCCCATAGGAATTAAATGGACTTTGTCACATTTGCCCTCAGGCTCCTAAATTTGGCTAAAAATAGGGCACAAATTTAGGAACCTCACATAGGAGAACAATTTAGGAGCTCAGATTTTTTTTTGAATATGGGCTCATTGGACCCCAGTGTTCAGCCAGCAGCGGTCAGCATTTTCTAAGGCACTGATTGCTATGGGCTGAATTTAACGCAGATATTTCAATGCCAGGCCTATCCTGGACACTCAGACTGAATATCCAAATCTTGCCTGGCCTATGGCAGTCATCTGGGTACCAGTCGAAATTCAGCTCCTGTACCCAAATAACTATTTATGTTTTGAACCTGGTTCTCAGGGAGTTGGTGGAATATAAGACCCATTACCATAAAGGAGGACAGCTGCTTGTGTGGTCCTACGTGCCTATAGGGTATGGGTTACTGACACTGAATAATGACAGTGCCTGAATAACTTCCCAGTCCATCCCGACTCTGCTCTGGCACTAGTCGGAGAGTGCCTTGGTGGTCAGAGCGGATATTCAATGGTATTCTCTGGTTACATGTTGCTGAATATCTCCTCTAGGGCTGGTCAGTGCAATTTAACCAGACCAGAGTCTCTCCTGTCTGATTAAATTATTTTCAGTGTCAACCACATTGATGTGTTGCTTTTATTAAATAGGTGCCTTTTTGGACTTAAGGTTCAAGTGTATTAAATATTTGATATACTGCACAAAAAAAAGCATCTAGGACTCCTTCACTAAGGGCTGGCTCAGTGCTTCCCGATGCCCATGCAAAACCTCATGAAGCTGAAGAACAGAATTGCTCTTCAGGATAGATTTACAGCTTGCCCTGAGTCCTTTTGGCTGTGTTTACATTGAAAATACTGCACGTACTTCTCTCAGGCTCCAGCAGTTTCCAGAGACAATGAATTTAATACAAACTTGAAAATATCAGGATAAACAGATACAAGGGCACACGTAGACAAATACAAGATGTTTCCCCCAGCCCTTCCTTTCTCATGCAATCCACCTTCTGGCACACTTTATTCATGTGTGCATTGTGATGCTGAGCAGATCATTTCTATTTCTGTACCTCGTTTTTGTTTATAAGTAACTGTTTACTTCTGTGCCAGGTTTTCTATGTAACCTTCTTTATTTTCTGTCTCTCTCCCCCTCCCTCAAGTGCTTATTTGTTTCCATCCCTCTTTAGTTCTGTTGCTGTGGCCAGTTAAATTCCAGACACACAGATGGAAACAATTAATACAGGCTTGAAATGGTCTCTAGAGCTCATTCTAATAGGTTATAAGACTTCTCTAACTTTCATGTGGACACAAAGAGCACACTAGATATTTCAGCTTTAACTTTCATGTGGACACCTAGATATTTCAAAATCCCAAGAGGGATGGATAGGGCGATTTATCCTCTTCAGAGAAAAACTTGCGAAATCTATGTCTGCCCTATCACTGATTTAAAATTTTGGGGAAAGGGGGAGGCAGGGGCAAGAGTTTCTACCTAATGCTGTGATAGACAACCTCATCCCCTATTGTTCTCCTTTCCCCAGGATCTGTCTCTTGGGGGAGCAGAGGTGGGAGAGATGGATGAATAATGAATTGGACTACATTTGTGATACACTCTCACTCACACATTTCCTTTCTCATTCCTGTTGCATGGCCCTCACCTCTCATTCCTTATCCTTTTCTTGCCTCCCCTATGGTTCCTTTTACGGGGCTTCCTCAAAACGTTTCCGCACATTCATATTTTCGTGGGAAATGGTTGGGGTGAGAGAAGTGGTAAGATAGCGTGTCATAGAATGACATGTGACTAGTCAGGCAAGCCGGTGATTATATGAGAAAGTGATGTGATTTGCTTTTGAGATATTTAATAAATAGGGTTTAATAAATAAAAGTGTGTAAATTTTTTGAAGATCCCTCATAGTTCCCTATCTCAGTGATTCCCAACCCTGTCCTGGAGGAACACCAGGCCAATCGGGTTTTCAGGCTAGCCCTAATGAATATGCATGAGAGAGATTTGCATATGATGGAAGTGATAGGCATGCAAATTTGCTTCATGCATATTCATTAGGGCTAGCCTGAAAACCCAATTGGCCTGGTGTTCCTCCAGGACAGGGTTGGGAACCACTGCCCTATCTCACCCTTTCCCCTCCCTTTCATTCTCCCACTTATTCACCCCTATCCTTGGTCCTGAAGGAAATCTGTATCAAGGATAGCATAATCCGGCACTTAGACACACACGATCTGATGAGAGCCAGCCAATATGGATTCAGGAAAGGGAAGTCATGTTTGACGAACCTACTTCAATTTTTTGAGACAGTGAACAGACAAAATGATAATGGAGAACCGGTGGATATTATATACTTGGATTTTCAGAAAGCATTCAACAAGGTTTCACAAGTAAAACTTCTCAGGAAACTGCAAGGCCATGGAATAGAAGGAGATATACTAAGATGGATAGGCAAATGGCTAGAGAACAGAAGGCAGAGAGTGGGCATAAATGGGAAGTTCTCAGACTGGGAAAATGTGACTAGCGGTGTGCCCCAGGGCTCGGTACTTGGGCCCATCTTATTTAATATTTTCATCAATGACCTAGAGGATGGAACATCCAGTGAGATCATCAAGTTCGCAGATGACACAAAGCTATGCCGGGCAATCAAATCGCAGAAGGACAGTGAGGAACTCCAGAGCGACTTGAGTCGATTGGAGGAATGGGCAGACAAATGGCAGATGAAGTTTAATGTGGAAAAATGCAAAGTGATGCACTTAGGCAAAAAGAATAAGGAACATAAGTATAGTATGTCAGGTGCAACTCTGGGAAAAACCGAACAGGAAAAGGATCTGGGTGTACTGATTGATAGGACCCTAAAGCCGTCGGCGCAATGCACGGCGGCAGCAAAGAACGCAAATAGAATGCTAGGCATGATAAAGAAGGGAATCACGAGTAGATCGGAGAAAGTAATAATGCCGCTTTATAGAGCGATGGTCAGACCACACTTGGAATACTGCGTCCAGCATTGGTCTCCATACCTAAAGAAGGATATAAAACTGCTGGAGAGGGTGCAGAGACGAGCAACGAAGCTAATAAAAGGTATGGAGAACTTGGAATACGAGGAGTGACTTAAGAGACTGGGATTGTTCTCCCTTGAGAAGAGGAGACTGCGAGGGGATATGATCGAGACTTTCAAAATACTGAAAGGAATTGACAAAATAGAGCAGGAAAAAAAATTATTTACAATGTCCAGTATGACACAGACAAGAGGAAATGGACTGATGCTAAGGGGGGGCAAGTTCAGGACGAATGTCAGGAAGTTCTGCTTCACGCAACGAGTGGTGGACACCTGGAATGCTCTCCCAGAAGAGGTAACTGCAGAATCCACCGTTCTAGGATTTAAGGGTAAGCTAGATGTATATCTCCTTATGAGTGGCATAAGGATAAACTAGATGCACATCTCCTTATGAGAAGCTTAGAGTGATATGGGGACTATAACTATGCCAGGGTACACCGGCGGGGCCTCCGCGTGTGTGGATCGCCGGACTTGATAGACCTAGGGTCAGATCCGGATATGGCAGTTCTTATGTTCTTATGTTATAGATCTTGCATTCCTGGATCAAGTATACACCCCTAGCCCTGCATCACCTAAATATTAGAAGCATCCTTTCCCTCAGTAGCAACAGTACTTAGTTTTTGCCAAGTGCAAGCTGGGGCTGAGTTGCAATTTTAGGGATTAGAGTCGGTTGGGCAGATTCACTCGTGGGAGGCTCTGGAAGCAGTGACTAGTCCTGGTTTGGTCACTTATTCTTGGGGCTGTTGAAACTTGCCCGACAGAAGGAAGGAAGATGATCTGAGCGGCAGGAAAGCTTGGTAGAGAGTTGTATAGGGATAAAAGAAGGAAGAAAAGCTGAGACTGAAGTTGGTCTGCGCACATGGCTGAAATCAAGTTGCAGGAGGCAGAAGAAAAAGAGGAAGGGTGGAACATATGGCCAAAAGAAGCCTAACTCCAGATTGATCTGAGGATAAAGAGCATGGCGGACCAGAAAAACTTGCTTCAAGGGCTACATATGATTCTTGGACTGTAGTTTGGGAACCCTTGCTCAAGAGGATCTCTAATTAAAGCCACTGTAGTTATCTCTCCATATACACTCTTGTTTTCCCACATACCCAAGACAAAAATTACTCCTGACTTTGGAAGTTATAGGTTTCAACATTTATTAACCATTACAAGCCAAAGAGTTTATATAGCCAAGCAAGCAGTATATATATATTAGAGAATGATACGGGAACAAATTTTTTCCCGTCCCCGTGGAAACTCATTTTCCCGTCCCAATCTTGCGAGTTCTTTTCCTGTCCCTGCCCCATTCCTGCAAGCTTTGCCCTCATCTGCTCAAGCCTCAAACACTTTATAATGTTATTATAGTGTTTGAGGCTTGTGCATTCGATGCAGAGTTTGCAGGAATGGGACAGGGGCAGTGACAAAACTTGCGGGGACAGGATGGAGAAATTGAGTTCCTATGGGGACGGGGAAAATTTTGTTCCCATGTCATTCTCTAATATATACAACTACCCCTTGCCAAGCCTCCCTGCCTAAACTGCCTGGTGGATGGGTTCAGGGGTGAAAACACTGGAGGGCCTGGACCTGTCCACTTTTGGTTCAGGCCCACCCAGCAGCGGTGCACTATTGGTGTAGCTGGCAGGATCCCCAAACCCTGCCAGTTGAATCTGTGTGCAATTCTGATCACCACATCTCAAAAAAGATATAGTGGAATTAGAAAAGGTACAAAGAAGGGCAATACAAATGATAAAAGGGATGGGATGACTTCCCTATGAGGAAAGCTAAAGCAGCTAGGATTCTTCAGCATGGAGAAGAGATAGCTCAGGGGAGATATGATACAGGTCTATAAAATGCTGAGAAGAGTGAAACAGGGACTATAACTATGCCAGGGTACACCGGCGGGGATGTGAATGAAGCTACTAAGTAGTAGATTTAAAACAAACCTTAGAAAATATTTCTTCACTCAATGCATAATTAAACTCTGGAATTCATTGCCAGAGAATATGGTAGAAGCAGTTGATTTAGTGGGGTTTGAAAAAGGTGTGGATAATGTCATAAAACAAAAGTCCATAAGCCATTGGACTAGGGGAAATCCACTGCTCATTCCTAGGATAAGCAGCATAAAATCTGTTCTGCTCTGTAGGATCTTGCCAGGTCCTTGTGACCTGAGTTGGCCACTGTTGGAAACAGGATACTGGGCTTGATGAAAGGTCTGTGCCAGTGCGGCAACATTTATGTTCTTATCAGCAGCCCTCTATAACTCCCAGGAGAAACCCCACAGAAGATAGTGGCGGGAATCTGAGCCACTTACTCTGGCACCCTGTGCATGCTCAGTTCTCACATATGTTCAGTTCATGCACAAGAAGTAATAGCTCAAGGTGATTACATTGAGGTACACTAGGTATTTCCCTGTTACTGGAGGGCTTTTAATCTTACTGCCTGACATTCAAAAAGATTTAACCGGCCGTCGACTGGTTGAATCATTTGGGTGGGGATGGCCACTAATATTCAGTGGCACTTAACTGGCTAAGTGCTGCTGTATAGTGTGGTTAGCGCAAAACAGAAAGCCAGCTATCTTGGGGGCATTCCAGGGCTGGAGTCGGCACTTGGCCACTTAAGTGCTGATATTCAGCATTTAAACAGACAAGGTAAGTGCATAAATGGGACAGCATAAATATCTGCCTTATTGTTATTTACTAATCCATGGCCACTTAAGTAATGAATATTGACTTAAGAAGGTATGTGTAAGCTGGCTTAAAAATGACAAGATATTCAAAGCTGAAGCCTGCATAGGTTTTGAATATCCAGGAATAATGCAGATGGCTGAATATTAACCCTTAAGATTCTATCTCAGGCAACGGAGAGCTCACAACATGGGCGTAGCCAGCTGGGTGTGGTGCAGTGCACCCCCTTTAACTGCCCCAAAATGAATGCAATGATAAGTGCTTGTGGCCAGACCCGCCAGGGCCTTCCTTATACCATGTCACTTCCGTCGTGGCCTGTTTACAGTGCTTCCTCTGCTGGCCAGCTGCTGCTTTAGTAGAACCACAGGTAAGAAATACCAGCTCCACAAGGGGAGGGGAGTTGACTGGAGGCCCTACCCGCACGGGGGGAGGAAGGGGAGTGTCAGGTCAGGAGCAGGATGGTGGTGGTGGTTCAGAGAGTGAGGGAGGGCAGGCAGACCCACAGAAGGAGGGGGAGAGGAAAGGGACAGATGGTGAACCACAAATGAGGGGGAGAGGAGGGCACATGAATGGTGGACCCACAGGGGGAAGGGTAGGGGACAGAGATGGATGCTGGACCCATAACTGGGGGAGGAAGAAAGTGACCCAGACCAGAAAGGGAAGAACTGATGTGAACAAGAGAAGGGGTGGGGTGGGGTGAGGGGACATGGATGCTTCTACACTCTGATAACTTATATACAATTAGTGCTCTCTGCTTCTGTTATTCAATTTCAGTCTTCAGTCAGTCAGTCTAAAACCTACTTTGTGAAATGACTTACAGCAGTGTAGTGTAATTGCTTGTTTTTTGGCAATGTAAGTGAAACAATGGGTATAAGGAAATTTTGGGGAAGTTTTTAAATTTTGTGACTGTCTAACATCATTTTTAGATAGCTTTGAAACATTAGATCTTGTTTAAACTTAACTAAAAGTAAAGGAAAGCTTAGCTTTGTATCAGTTGACTGGACTCAAATTGTTTTAGTGTAAGTTGAAAACTAAAACATGTTTTCAGTACCTCCATCCTTCAACCTTGAACAAAAGTCTGCTTACTTAGCTTACACCCATGTATTCAAGCATGAGTCCAAGCCCAGCCTGGCTCGGATCCTGGCTATGCTCATGGCTCACAAGGAACAGCAGCAGGATTTCAGCTGGACTTCCCTGTTTGCCAGCCTGGTGCTCCAACCACTAAGTTACTCCTCTATTTGCTTTCAACACCTTTTGAGGATAAAGCTGAACTACTTATTACAAAGATCATGAGGATGAATGGCCCCGTGAAAGAAATTTGTGTTACCACCTCCACCTGCTGGAGACTGAGAACAGACTGATTGTAGATGGCACTGCACAGACCACTTATACTACAGCCAAAGGTCAATGTCTCAATCTCTACCTGCTGACAGAGGAGCGTAAACCCATCCATTCTGTGCCGGTCTGGAGGGACTAAAAGAAAGAAAATTAGCAGTGATGATTTGCCATCAATTTATGTATGGAAACATCCCAGAATTGCTTAAAAGTAATATACTCAGTTATATACCAACAAGATCTTTGCGTTCTGAGAATTTAGCTTTACTGAAGATGCCTGTGAACCCAAGACTTGATGAGACCAGTAAAATGACTTTCTGTTGTGCAGGAGTTAAGTTATGGAACTCCTTGCTGGGTCAGATAAGAAATTGCTGTGAAAAGGGTAGGTTTACAAAATTACTAAAGGCGCAGCCATTTGTAGATGCCTTTTTTAGTTACTTTTGATAAAGTTGATGAACTCTTCATGATCTTTTTTATCCACATTATGATATTTCCCTGAAGACTGTTTTTATGTTTATTTTATTATATGTTTATTTTACTATGTATTTGTTCTTATTATGTGATTATTTTAAATACTGTGTATGTAAATTATGTAAAACCGTTTTAGCTTTAAACGGTATATAAATTTTTTAAATAAAATTAGCAGTTAAGAACCTAATTTCTCCTTATTGGACAAGCTTATCTATTTTGGAAAACCTCTGTAGGAAGGACCGAGTCATCTCTGCACAGACTCACCTATTAGCTAGTTCTCCCCAAATGTAACTATTACTCTACTGCTAGATGAGCAATCATACGAGGACTCCCTATACACTATGATTAAGGCTGACCATTTACACACTTGTTTGTCATTGTCATTGTAGGGAGGGGGAGATGAATTCTGTATAAGTCAGCGTGGAATAGCCTTTATACTGTAGAGCATTGGCTTAGTGTACAGTTTTGTCTCTAATTATGAGCATGAAAATGACAGTAATGTATAAGTGTGTGCCTAGATCCTGAGAACACTCCTGACCCACCCTTACTCCTCTCCTGGCCACATCCCCTTTAGAGGTGCATGTGAGATAAGTTAGAAATGCAATGAGCATGAGTTCTTGGGGAACTGGGGTCAGTTCTCACTGCGACTCTTTGGGCAAGTCACTTAACCCTCCATCGCCTCAAGTACAAAAACTTAGACTGTGCGCCCAGTTGGGACAGAGAAAGCACCTGTATATAATGTGTACACAGTAGTGTAGCAAGGGTAGGAGGCGCCAGGGGCGGTGGCCACATCCCCCCACCCCCCGCTCCTTCTGTGCACACCCCCATTCCTTCTCTGACCCCCCTTCGCTCATCCCATGTCCCCCAGGCCACACCCGCACTCCTCCTCCCCCATACCTCTTTAAATCTTAGCCAGCAGGAGCAGCTTCTCCGGCCTGTTGTTCGTGTCGGCGTTGCCTTTCCCTCTGACGTCATTTCCTGGCCCCAGGACCTGTTTACGATTTCAGAGAGGAGGCAGGCTGGCGTGAGCAGCAGGCCTGAGAAGTTGCTCATGATGGCTAAGATTTAAAGAGGTACAGGGGGGGAAGGAAGGGCGCAAGCATGGCGAGAGGGCAGAGAGGTGCCAGCGCCTCCACCAAGACAGCACCTGAGGTGGTCTGCCCCCCTTACTATGCCACTGTGTATACAGCACTGCATATGTCTAGTAATGCTATAGAAATGATTAGTAGTAGGTTATAGAATAGGGGAATAGAGCAAATTCATGTGTAACTCCTAATGACTGCCAACTAGCACTATTAATGTCAATAATTGATTGTTATCTATTTATCCAATTAGTTTATGTATGAATCTGTGATCCGCACCCAAAACTGTGTGCCCAATCTTTGAGCAACCTATACAGAATCCAGTGGAAGATGTATCCCAGAATAAATCTACCTGTACCTCCCAATGAATCAAAGGTTTTTTTTCTGTTTTCTCCTCTGTAATGTAATGTAATGTAAAATGGCTCTTGTATTCTGCTAACTCCCACCAACAGTGGTTCAAAGTGGATAACAAAAGAAGAAAGACATTAAAAAAAGGTATTTTCTAAATAGATACGTTTTCAAATTTTTCTGAAAGGATTAATAAGAGGTGGAAGCTCGTAAGTCAGAAAGTGAGGATAGCTAAAATTGGACTGCTTGAATTTAAAAAAAAAAATATTATTTTCTAAAATTTTCTTGTATTGAGCTCCAGAAAATGATGGGAAAATTTAAAGATATGGGTTTCTGGACCTTGAAAGCCTGAGCTTAGAGGAAAATGAAAGCAGTCTAAATAAATGTTCTGGAGTGGATCTTCTACCTTATAATGATTTTGTTGTAACATAGAAAAAGATTCCTAGGCTTTTGCAGAGTTACCATATTATAGGAAAATTATAATGAGCGCCATAGGCAGAAAGCAGGGAAGTTAGAATTTGCTTAGCAGAAAGCCTAATCTTTTACATTTCCCTCATTTAGCCCCCTTTTATTAAGCTGTAGTAGTGATTTCTACCATGGCCCAGAACGCTAAATATTTTGCTGCTCCAATGCTCTTAGGAATTCTATGAGTGTCAGAGCATTTAGTGCTCTGGGCCACGGTAGAAATCTCTACTGCAGCTTAGTAAAAGGGGAGGTTAATGTTAGTTTTCTGCTGTACTTGCTCAGTATTTCCTTGTAAATGGAATACTCAACTATCCCTTGCCAAACCTCCCTGCCCAAACTGCCTGATGGATTTCAGGAGTGAAAACACAGGAGGGTCTGGGCCTGTCCACCTTTGGCTCAAACCCACCATGAAGCAGCACGTCATTAGTGTAGCTGGCAAGATTCCCAAACCCAACCAGATGAAGACATCTGCAGTCCTCCATAACTCCCAGGAGAAAACCACGGAAGCTAGTAATGGCATTCTGAGCCACTAACACTGGTACTCTGTGCATGCTCAGTTCATTCATGAGGTGGCTGGAAATGCTGCCACTGACAACCACCATTGTGCAAGGGAATTATGGTGGGCTGAGGATGTATTCAGCTGGAAGGGTTTGGAGATCCCTGCCTGCTAAACTAAAGTATATTTACTTTTTATGTTTAAACTGAGTAGTAGAGCAAGGAAGTGGAAGGGAACAGCCAGAAGTGCAGGAGTGGAGAGGAAATGGGCCATGCTCACCCATTCTATCAGTAGGCCTACCCAAAATGTGCTGTCCTGTTGGAATATGTAGTGGAGGATGTGGAGACTCTGTTACAACCCTTGTTTCACCACCTATCTTAGGAATACACCAAAGCAGTTTGCAAAGTTAAAAACAAGTTTTTTTCTCCAAAATTGTCTTTCAGCTGCTACTGTGTATCTCAATTGCAACAATACGCTTGTTGGAAATAAATATTTATTTACTTATATGCCACAAATCTACAGTTCTAAGCAGCTTACGACAAACATATGACTTAATCAAAATACTGTAATATAACAAACTTGCACAAATTATTATTGTTGGCCCCAGTATTCAGCAGCATTTTTCAGGGTAGAAGCAGCTCTTATCTGGACAAATACCAGTCACTGGGCCAGAACCACATTTTCGGTGTCATAAGAACATAAGAATTTGCCTCCGCCGGGTCAGACCAAAGGTCCATCCCGCCCAGGGTCTGCTCCCGCGGTGGCCCTCCAGGTCCATCACCTGTGCTGTGGTCCCTGACTATTCCTATAACCTACTTCAACTCCTAACTGTAACCCTCGATTCCCTTATTGTCTAGGAACCTATCCAAACCTTCTTTGAAGCCCTGTAACGTGCTTTGTCCTATCACGGCCTCCAGAAGCGCGTTCCACGTGTCCACCACCTTCTGGGTAAAAAAGAACTTCCTAGTGTTTGTTTTAAAACTGCTGAAAATACTCATTGACCACCCTGGCACTATTTGGATGTCTAGGCTGTGGCAGGAGTAATCTGGGTCCTGCCGATATTCAGCTATTTTGCTGCCCTTACTTCTCGGAATATTATCCAGGAACTGATGCTGAATATCAGTGGTACCTAGAAAACCTTTGGAGGCTGGTATTTAGCGTTGGTATCCAGGTATAGCCTGAGTGTAACTGTAAATGTCATAGTTGATGTTGTGAAGCAATACTGATGATAGTTTAAGAACATAAGAATAGCCTTACTGGGTCAGACCAATGGTCCATCAAGTCCAGTAGCCCGTTCTCACGGTGGCCAATCCAGATCACTAGTACCTGGCCAAAACCCAAGGAGTAGCAATATTTCATGCTACCAAAATAATCTTTTAGACACTGAAAAAACTGAGACGGATTTGTCACTGCATTGATAATCCAATCACTAGCATTATCTCAGTTAAACTATTGCAACATACTCTACAAAGGCTACAGAGTAGACATACACAAAAAAATTACAAACCCTCCAGAATGAAGCAGCCAGGCAAATATTTTCAACAACAATATATGAGAAAGTGTCACCGTTATACCTCAAACTACACTGGCTGTCCATAAAAGCAAGATGTCTCTTTAAATTATGCACACTGATCTTCCTGATCTTTCATGGTGAATCCCTAGACTACTGATGAACTTAGTAGAACTACCACCAAATAAGAACTACAACCTGTTAAGCAACCACCTACGACTGAGATTCCTTAGTCTGAGAGGAATCAAATAAAACACAAAGCACTCAACAACCTTCCCAGGCCTAGAAGCAGAATGGTGGAACCATCTTTCAACTCAACTAAGAACCTCCCCCTCTACAAAAGCTTTTGTAAAGAATTGAAAACTTATCTATTTCTGAAATACCTAATGCAAGCAAAATGACACCTTTAGCAGAGGAAGAAACTACACCCTCAAGAAAGACATACCACACCCAATGAGCACATGATATAAATACCTGGCTCCCCCATATCATGATATCTCGATCCCTATGGAAGATTGTAATCCCTATGTGTGCACTGAATGTAATACTGTAACTCCTGATTATGACTAGTTTCTTTTTACCTGTATATCGCATAGAACTCCTCATGGGGAATATTAGCGATCCACAATACTAATGTAATTATTATTATTAATAAATGGTTATTTTATGTACTATCTTCCTCAAACAAGAATTTGATTTAAAGTGATTTACGTTGGAGTAATGCAGTACATACAATAACATTATCTGTGCCAGAGCTGGAGAGGCTTAGCTCCATTACATTGAAAAACTGTGACTGCAGCTGACTCAAAAGATTGTGAGTAATAAAAAGTGATTATAATGCATTGCTTTGAAAGTGTCTCTGTATTTGAGTGGTATAATCTGCATTCTCTTGTGGGGCCTCTAACTAAGGTCAACTGACAAAAGTCTTGAAGGGGCCCTTTTTTTAAAGTGCATTGGGCAGTTAGCAGGTGAATTAGAATGTGCTGTTACTAGGGTTACCAGATTTTACTTTAGTAAAATCCGGACCCCTAGACTCGTCCCGTAGGCCCGCCCAGTTCCACCCTCCCTGCCCCCCCCCCCCCCCCCACTGCCTGTTTTCAGGCAGGAGGGCATCCGCACATGCAAGGATGCCCTCCTGCCTGATGCGATTTCGAGGAAGCTTTTCAAAGCCCAGACAAAGTGCCAGATTTTGAAAAGCCATCCAGACCCCCGGATATGTCCTCGAAAAGGAGGACATGTCTGGGGAAATCCGGATGTCTGGTAACCCTAGGTCTTACCGTATGAGTGTGGTAACTTATTGCACTAGTATTACAAAGGCCCAGATTCTCTAAATGATGCTGTTATTGGTGGCCGCCTTAAAAGCAGCTGCCAATCATGTGTTAATCATGCAACAATGCCATTTAGAGAACTGCACCTTTGGGAAAATTAGGCACCAGGATTGTAGGCCAAGGTTTTCAAGGCCTATATTTCCGGTGCCTAACTTTGGCATGAATTGTGCCTGCAGAAGTGCTTTATGGTGCCTAATGCCAGTTCTGGCATTAGCCACTCCTACAGTGGTGGTAGGTGTAGTAATTCCAGCGCTGAATTTTTAGGTCTTGACAATCCTTTTAAAACTTCTTTTAAACAGTGTATTGAACTTAACTTAGGTGCCGGTAGGGCTTTCTGCTACTGCTTCCCACTTATGCAGGGACAGGAAGCAGTAGCAGAGGGAAAGCTTCTGGGGATGCCAAAGGCTGTGTGTTTACTTCATTTACGCTGCCCATGGCCCAAAGAGTGCTGGACTGCAACGCTGGAAATAAAAAGTGCTGGATCCTGATTTGGGGGGGGTGGGGAGGTCTAAAGATGCCAGAGCTCTGTGGGAAGAAAAATGGGAAGGAAAGTGAAGGGCAGAGAGGGAGAGAGATGGTACACATTGATGGAGAGGAGGGGAAGGGCAGAGAGGAAGGAGATGGTGCACATGAAGAGGGGAAGGGCAGAGAGGGAGGGGATGGTGCACAGGGATGGAGAGGAGGGGAAGGACAGAGAGGAAGGAAATGGTGCATATGGAGAGGAGGAGAGAGAGGAGATGGTGCACATGGATGGAGAGGAGGGGAAGGGCAGAGAGGAAGGAGAGGAAGGACAAAATGGGAGATGATGGTGTACATAGATCAGTTTTCAATTGGCTGAGCCATTCTCCTTTCTGATCTTTTTTTCTAATGTATGAAACTCCTGGCATAATTTTTGTTCTTGAGCAGCTTTAGTTTTAGATATAAAAGCTTGTAAAGCAATAGTTTTGCCTTGAAGAACTTTTTTAAGCCCTTCCCACTCTATACATAGAGATAGCTCTGTGGCATTATTAAAGGTAAGATATTCTTGAATATCCTTAGGTAATTGTTTTGCATACTTGGGCTCTAGCAATATGGTGTCATTTAATCTCCACGATGGCCTACCTCTGACCATCAGGCAGCCTCAATACAAATTCTAGGAGTGCATGATCAAGATAGTTCTAGGAAGATAAAGACCACCAAATGTTCCTTTCTGTGGTGAATTATATAGTGGACACTGATGACATCATCAGAATCATGAGGAAGGTGCCAGCCTATTTTATCTCCACCCAACGGATGCTCTGGATCAGACAATGGGCAGGAAATTCAACCTCTAAAGCCACACCGAGCAGGCTTCCCGTTCAGAGGCAGATGCTATTTTGCAAGGGTCTGGATGACCTGATGGTCAGTGTTATGGACCATCGCACTAAGGCCTTATCAGACAGCATACCCTGGATGGCTTGGGGTATGGGATGTGAGAATTTTCAAGGCTTTTGAAGATTCTATCCTTATGCAGGAAAACAAGCAATGCAAAGGCCCTTTCATGGGTCATGGCAGAGGTTTGCAGGGTCAAGAGGCAGCAAGCACCCCTCTCCAGCCTCCAAGAAAGCACAATTATGCCAGAATAGGGGCCAAGCCCCCTTGGATAGGGAGCAGGATGTCAGCTTATTGGTCATTCTGGGCTCAGATTGGCGCAGACCTTTGGTCCTAGAGTTTGTTCAAGAAGGTTACAAAATTGTATTCTGTGCCTCCCTTCCAGGCATTTTTTTAGATTCACTGTCAGCAATGGTGCAAAGGCTCCTAGATATTCATGCCATAGATCCAGTCCCAGATGAAGAAACAGACTCAGGCAGATACTCCATTGTGCCTAAGAAAGGCTCAGACAACTGGAGGCCAATTCTAAACCTCAAATCAGTTAATGCTGCACTGAAAGTGCAATGCTTCCACATAGAGGCTGTTCAGTTGGTCATAGCAGCAGTGACATCGAGGAAATTTGCCTCCTTCAATTTGATGGAAGCCTATCTCCACATTCTCATTTTTCTGGCCCACAGGAGGTACTGGTGGTTTCATGTGCTGGAACAGCATTTCCAGTTCTTCACACTCCCCTTCAGTCTAGCAATGGCACCTTGCACCTTTACCAAGGTAACAGTGGTGGTACCAGTGCACCTCCACAAGGCAGGGATTTAAGTGCACCCATATTTGGATGACTAGCTAATCAGAGCCCTGTCCAGGGAGGATGGTGAACTGGCAATTTCAAGAGTGGTCCAAATCTTCCATCAAGAAGAGTCAGCTGGAGCGAACCCAGCTCTTGGAGTATCTGGAAGCTTTGTTCAATATAACCTTGGGCCACGTTTTTCTTCCAGAGCCACAAAGACTGAAGCTCCAGAAGCAGATTTCAGACCTGCTTCAGAGTCTGACTCCCACAGCGTAGCATTATCTGCAGGTCCTGAGGTAAAGGGCAGCCTTAGAGTTGATCCCTTGGGCAAGAGCACATATGAGATCTCTTCAAGACTTTTTCCTCTCTCGTTTGGTCTCCTCATACAGACTTGCTTCAGCAACTACTTTCATGGTTAACGGAAGTGAGTAACAGCCTGCGGTGGTGGCTGCAGACAGCTTCCCTCTCAAGGAGCATGCATCTATGCATTTCTTCCTGGGAGATATTAATGTTCGATGTCAGCCTTTACAGTTGGGGGGGGGTGTCATTGCAATGAATACCCAATTCAGGGACATTGGTCCCTTGTTCAGCAAACATGGTCCATATATCGCCTAGAACTCAGAGCCATTTGGCTAGTGCTGCAGGCCCTGGAGAAATCTCTGGAAGGCAAGACGTCAACTGACAAAGAGGCACAAGAAGCACCCCATTACACCTAGAAGCCCAACTCCTTTTTCGGTGGGCAGAAACTCATTTGCAGGCTCTATCAGCCATGCACCTAGCAGGAGTGCAGAATGTACAAGCAACTTTCTCATTCAGCAGACTCTCAGCCCGGGGGAATGGTTGCTGTGGATGGGCGGAGAGAGAAAGAGATAATGATTACTGCGGATGGGCAGATTAGATGGGCCATTTGGTCTTTATCTGCCATCATGTTTCTATGTTCCCCAAGCAATCAACACCATTGATGGATCTGATGGCCTCAGCAGTAAACACAAAGGCAGCTTGCTTTTATAGCCAAAACCCATTAGATATTACCCTGATTCTCCCTTTCTCTCTCTCTCTCTCTCTTTATTCTCATCCTTTTCACCTGTCATCTACCAGCTGTTCTCATCTCCCTCACCACTATTCTAGCTCCCTCTGTTTCTCTCCTTCCCCAGTCTCCTATCCCCCAACCCAGCCATCTTTCCCTCACTCCCTAGTCCTCCATTTTCATTCTTATTCTTACCTTCTCAGCCCCTTCCTACCTCTGTTTCTCATCCCTTCACCAGTCCAAGCTCTATTCCTGTCTTTCTTTCCTTCCCTTGCCTCCAAGCTATTTTTCTAATCTCTTACCCTTTACCCCATCTCCTATTGCCTCACTTTCACTATCTTTTTAACCCCATTTCCATCCTCACTTAACCCCTTCAGAGGTTCATCCTCTTCCTCTCATACTTCTCCCCTGTACCTCCATCCCTTTCAATGCCTGCTATCCTCTCACCAGCCTTTCAGGTCATTCACATTATGTTTTAGCCTTCCTCCAACATGTCATCTCCTTCTTATACCCCCCATTTTATATCCTCACTCATCCCTCATCTCCTCCCCTAATTTCACACCTTCACTCTTTTTCCCAATCCATTAACACCCCGCCCCCAGCTTGTACCTATCAATTGCCAGGTCCTCACTATTCTTCCATATCCCCATCCCTAATCTTCACCCCCCCCCACATACACACACAGGTTCAGCATCTGCCCTCTGTCTCCATCCTCCTCCTGTGGCCAACATCATCCCTCTGTTTCCTTGTCCATCTGTAGGGTCATGAAATGGTTAACTGTTGTTTAAAATATTGCTCTGGCCTATATAGCTGAAGACAGTGGGAAGCAACAATGGAGGTTCGCAAGGCCCATCGTGAAGGTCGTGGACCTGACGTAAAAGTGAGGGTCTGTGAAGTCAGGTTTAACATGTCCAGCTGCTTTGCCTCCCATAGCCACTGTTCTCCCATACCAGTCCCTCCTCATACAAAACAATTGCTAACATTAAAAGTCTGACCTATAGTTTCAACAAACTGTATAAACAGATTTCTAGTGATTACAAGATATCAGCATCTACTTTCATAAAACTGGGGAAACACCAAAGAGTGATGGACAGGAGCACATGAGCCGGATACAATATGGACATATACAACAGTACCTGGGTCTCACCTTTTACCATCAATATACAATGCCATGTGGTCTCTGGCCTTCTGGACTTGGACATTGGCATTCCAGTTATATGGGTCAGTGATAGTGAAAACCATGGGATTACAATAGCCTGTAGTACACTAGGGGCCGGAGCTAGGACCTAAAGTAAGGGAGGCAGAGGGGGTATTGGCTGAGTATTTATGAGGGTTCTTGTAGGTGGCCCACGAGACACTTTCTTATAAAGGACAGGCTCCATCATTAGTGAAGGTTTCCCCATAGGGGCAGTTCTTAAAGGCATCAGGTTATACAGACATATATACTTAGCACATTTGGTATAATAACGCTGTCAATCTAGGGAGCCACATAAAACTGTATTAAGGGTAGTACCATGACCTTGAGAAACATCAAATAACACACATGTATCACAATACAAAGACACCGGGCGAGTGGGGTCTACAATAAGAGTCTAGTTGATAAGTGGACCCTCAATATTATCAATGCAGATTTCCGCACACTTTTAAACTTCATCACCAGTAGGTTGGAAACAGAAAATACCCTCAAATGTTTGACACTTTCTGTATTTAATTCCATCATGCAAACAAACATCAGGCAAAGGGGCTAGGGGCCCTTATTAAGTACAATAGGAAAGAACTACAGAAAAAGAAACATAAGGCAGTGAAAGCAACACAAATATCATATATATATATATATATATATATATATATATACTAACATAGGAAGCTCATTTTTCTTTCAGGCACAACTTAAAAAACTTCAAACAGTTATACTCAAGACACTTGCTAAAAGCAGTGGTGAACCACAGGTAGTCAATTAAACTCAAACACTTATAAAGAATTATATTCATAACACCTGCTAAGTATAGTGGTAAATATTCAGAACTTTTGAGGTCTTAGAAAACTTCAGCTGAAGATCCGTTTTGTAGTGGAACCAAGTTTCGTGTCCGGACACCTTGACAACTGTAAGAGAAGAAATTAGGACAGTAAAAGGACCTATCCACCTAGGTTTCAGGGGGGTCTGACTTCCAAGTTTTAGCCATACTGTATTTCCAGGGACATACCCATGGACTTGTGTAGATATCAGTAGTGGGGCCCTTTCCATGACCCATTTGTGGAGCTCTTAAAGGGCTTTAGCTAAAGACTGGACCTGACTCTGGAGGATATCTGATCCCAGAGTAGCAAAGGAACCAGGGTCTGGATTCATAATGGGCAGTGAGTGGCAAAATATGAGCTGAAACGGGGACAGTCCAGTGAGTTTTGACAAGGTACACCTGATCTGAAAAGAACAGAAGGCAACAGGACAAGCCAGGGCAGATTAGTTTCTTCAATTCGTTTCCTGAGAAGGGTCCTTTCAGCTCTGGAGGTGGTAAGCAGCATATAATTTCCATTCAATTTGGAGGGCCTGAGCAGTTTGTTGGACATCAGCAATGAAAGCAGGATCGTTGTCACTGCCTATAGAATCAGGGAGACCAAAGCACGGGATTATGTCATTTAGGAAGTGTTTGGTTACTTCCCTGGTGCATTCAGTGCGAGTAGGGAAGGCTTCAACCCATCTAGTCAGGGTGTCTGTGAAGACTAGGAGGTGACTGAAGTAAAGAGAGGTGGGTATGTGGGTGAAGTCTACAGACAGAACCTGCATCGGATATGTTCCAATGGGTTGGTGTCCAAGAGGTGGCAGTCATCCGATTGGGGAATTTAGTCTAGAACTGACCATATTCCGGACTAGCTGGTCAAGGTGATTGATAAAGAAATGTCTCTTGAGAGTCATTTTCATAGCTGGTTCTCCAGAGTGCCAGATCATGGCATCTTTTGACAATCGTGAGGGCCAGGTGTTGAGGAATGAATAAGAGGGTACCCGCTGTGCTTGCGTTTGAAGTATCAGTGTGTGGGTCCAGACTGGCCCTTGAATTGGCACATTTTGTATCCACCCCCCTTTCAGGACAGACTGGCCCGAAAGAGTGCGTGCCCAAGTCTGTTCCTGAGAAGTGTACTGGGGTGTAAGGGAATCCAGGAAAAGAATGATGGTGTACAGAGGAGCCAAAAGAGGGGGCAGAGACTGGCAGATCGGGCTGTGTGGTCGGCAAGGGCATTGCCACGAGATACAAGGTCCGTCATGCGTCTGTAAGCATGGCAGTGCATAACAGAAACACGTGAGGGTAGTTGTACGGCCTCAAGAAGGTCAAGAATGAGGGGAGCATGATGGATCAGGCGGCCGGAGGCTGTAATGAAACCTCGATGTTTCCAGATGGCCCTATGGGAATGCAAGGTAAAGAAAGCATATTTGGAGTCAATGTAGATATTGCAAGACTGAGAGGCAGAGTGGCGCAGGGCAGAAGTGAGAGCATACAGCTCAGCTGCTTGGGCAGAAGGGCCAGAGGGCAGGGGCCTGAGTCAGAAGTTTTGGAGGCATCATACAGAGGGTGGGCAATAGTAGAGAAATCAGGGATCCAGGTACGACAGAATCTGACAATACCAAGGACGGTGCAGAGCCTTGCAGTTATCAGGGACAGGGAGACTACAGACAGCCTGGACACGGGTGTAGGAAGGGACCTAGTACCCTGGGAGATTTGAAAGCCAAGGTAGGTGACACAAGGAATGCATACTTGGAATCAGTGGAAATATGGCCACAGGAAAATTGAAAAGGCAGACCCACTATCTGAAAGATTCAGATAAATAATAATAATAACAGTTTATATACCGCAATACCGTGAAGTGCTATGTGGTTTACAAAAGATTAGAGAAGGGACAAAATAATTGAATTTAAGATGTCTATTAACACATAAGAATTGTTCTCAATCCCTATTCTATATCAGGTTCCTACTCCAAAGAGCTGACTTATAAAATTAAGCTAAAATTCAGCTTCAGCCCCTTCACTATCATCTGAATGGCAAAAATATTTACTTCCATACTCATTCCTAAAAATTACATTCTTATACCTAAAAGTTACATTCTTATACTAAGCTTACATGATTTATAAACAGAAATACAAAACAAAGATTATAATATACAGTAAAACTTTGGATTGCAAATAACTTGGTTTGCAAGTGTTCTATAAGATAAGCAATGATTAAATTTTAACTTGCTATACCAGCAACGTACATACAGAATACAAGCATCACATTACCACAACTGAGCCAATGGTTCATCTCTATATGACGCTGCAGAAGTACAGTGACTGTTCCAAACGAGCAAGGGTTGCAATACAAGTATGTATATTTTTGTACACGAGTGCCCTGGACTACAAGCATGCTTTTGGAACAAATTATGCTCCCAAACCAAGGTTTTACTGTACTCACAAGTCTAAACATTGTTCTTTTTTTTTTTTTTTACAATCAACATAGGTCTCAGTAGAGACTTACTCCCCCTTCCTACAGAATTTCACAAAGGAGAGAGAGTTGCTTAAAGATCAAAGAGATTAAATTACAGATGTAGTCTTTTCAGAATTAGTTCCTTAGGTTTAAAAGAGAGGCAGCCTTAAATTTGGACAAATCACTTCTTTTTAGCATGGAATATAAATACAGAAAGTGTCAAACATTTGAGGGTATTTTCTGTTTCCAACCTACTGGTGATGAAGTTTAAAAGTGGGTGGAAATCTGCATTGATAATATTGAGGGTCCACTTATCAACTAGACTCTTATTGTAGACCCCACTCGCCCGGTGTCTTTGTATTGTGATACATGTGTGTTATTTGATGTTTCTCAAGGTCATGGTACTACCCTTAATACAGTTTTATGTGGCTCCCTAGATTGACAGCGTTATTATACCAAATGTGCTAAATATATATGTCTGTATAACCTGATGCCTTTAAGAACTGCCCCTATGAGGAAACCTTCACTAATGATGGAGCCTGTCCTTTATAGGAAAGTGTCTCGTGGGCCACCTACAAGAACCCTCATAAATACTCAGCCAATACCCCCTCTGCCTCCCTTACTTTAGGTCTTAGCTCCGGCCCCTAGTGTTCTACAGGCTATTGTAATCCCATGGTTTTCACTATCACTGACCCATATAACTGGAATGCCAATGTCCAAGTCCAGAAGGCCAGAGACCGCATGGCATTGTATATTGATGGTAAAAGGTGAGACCTAGGTACTGTTGTATATGTCCATATTGTATCCGGCTCATGTGCTCCTGTCCATCACTCTTTGGTGTTTCCCCAGTTTTATGAAAGTAGATGCTGATATCTTGTAATCACTAGAAATCTGTTTATACAGTTTGTTGAAACTATAGGTCAGACTTTTAATGTTAGCAATTGTTTTGTATGAGGAGGGACTGGTATGGGAGAACAGTGGCCATGGGAGGCAAAGCAGCTGGACATGTTAAACCTGACTTCACAGACCCTCACTTTTACGTCAGGTCCACGACCTTCACGATGGGCCTTGCGAACCTCCATTGTTGCTTCCCACTGTCTTCAGCGCCCTTCAGATACTGCTTAATGGAACTTCCTATGAATGATGGTCAGCTCCTGATAGTTGATATTGGCTCTGTGATCTGTTTGCCTACTCTTGTTTGCCTGCTAACTAGACTGGTACATGTGTACTTTGCATGATCCGCCCCAGCTTCTTCCTGTTACCGCTGGCCGATGGTGAACACCTGGGAGCCCCTGTATTCAACACCAGGGGTCGCCAAAAGCGGTCTACTTCCACCAATTCCCTTAAAATAGGTGAATGGGGTGATGACTGTCCTGCAGAATGGATCATTGCTGTTTACGGACCTGCCACATGGGCCGAGGATGATACCTGGGGCTATCGGACCCCAATCTATATGCAGAACAGCATTATTTGTCTACAAGCCGTACTCGAACTGATAACTAATGAGACCACCCGAGCTATGAGTACCATTGGCAGAGCAAATGCTAAAATACACACTGCTATTTCTCAGAACTGCCTAGCTCTAGACAGAAGGTGGTGTCTGTGGTAAATTCAACCTCTTCAACTGCTGCCTTGAACTTGAGTAAAGTGATTGAGGACTTCGTGGATCGTATCACCAAGCTGGCTTATGTTCCTGTCCAGACCTGGCGTGACCTTACTGCAGACTGGATCTCTGGTACCTTCGACTCCTGGTTGCCCTCTGGTTCAGCACTGAAGATCATCATTCTGGTTGCCGCCCTGTCTTCTCTGCTCCTTTGCTGCCTGCCCTGTGTGGTCCCCATAGCCATAAAGCTGCTCCACTGAACTATGGATTTTGCTGTCAACCGTTCTACTGCTGCATTGGCCCTTGCCCTCTCCCAGTATCATCCCTTACCCACTGGGGACCCCGACTTTCTTGACCCCTAACTTTATTTTGTCAGGCTTGGCTCCTTAGGTACGCCAGCCTGAAAGGGGGGAATGTAGGGTCATGAAATGGTTAACTGTTGTTTAAAATACTGCTCTGGCCTACATAGCTGAAAACAGTGTACAATCTATTGACCTCATCTGCCTAAAATGTATGTCCCTACCTTACCACATTGTAAGCTAAATAGATAAGAGTTTGAGCCATGATGTACCCTGCCCTTCTGTACATTTAACATTTAGAACTGTAAGAGTTAGATAAGTGTCCTGCTAGTGACCTGCTAGTGTGAGCTTAGAACCAATGAGTGTTAAGAAAAGTAACACGTGAAAAGCTTTTTCTAGAATTCAGTTGTATAGCCAGAAAAATGAATAAATATCTCTGTAACTTCCTGGTTTCGGCACTTCTGAGCCAGCTTGGAGCTCAGGGGTCCAGCATGCAGTCTGTAATAAATCTCTTGTACTTTCTTCACGCCTCTGACTTTGTGTGTCCAAGTGACCTTTCACATTCTTATGCCCAGTTTTTTGCCTTGTCTTCCCTTTCTCCTTGTTTCTCCTTGTGCACTTTCTATCCTAAGCCAACATCTCTCTCTTTTTCTCTCTCCAGCACTCTCCCACTTCCCCACCCCAACTCAATCTCTTTCAAGTCTCTCTCTTTTCCCTCTACTCACCCCTATTCCTTGGCCCCAGAATCTCTCTCTTCCCCCTTCCCCCACCTCCGTGACTCCAGCGACCCTCCCACTCTTTTCCTTACTGCTTCATCTTATCATTCTCCTTTTCATGGAACCACCTTCACTAGTGACCTGGATTCCACCATGAAGGTGGGCTACTGGGCTAGATGGACCATTGGTCTGATTCAATAAAGCTGTTCTTATGTTCTAGCATCTGCCTCCCTACCAGCTGTCCCCATTGACAGGCATCTTTTTTTCCCATTCTCCCACCTGCAGATGTAGCTTCTTTTTCTCCCACCCTGCAGTCCGGTATCTCTTTCTATTCCCTTTCTCCTTCCCCTGGTGCTCCTCCAACTTTCCCATTTGTTACCAGCAATGTCAGTTATCGAGGCAGGTTGGCCCAGAAGCTTGCTTTCTGCTCCATTCTACATCTGATACAACTTTCTCTCCCTGTATAGGTGGGACATAGAAGAAAGAAAGCCTTGACCAATGAAACTACTGGCAACAAATGGGAAGGTTGGAGGAGCGCTTAGGGGAGGAGGAAGGAAATAAAGATACCAAATTATCATGGGAGGGGGTGGGGGGTGGGGGTGGATAAGGAAGAGAGAGACATGCTGCCCTGTCCTGCTACTTTCTACCTAAAGGGGGGAGTGGCACTTACCACTCCATAGTGATGCCTTTGAAGAATGGGCATTGACTATACATTGCAGTTAGCACTTAGTACTTACTGTATGCTGTTATTTGTGTAGAAAGAGCAAATGCACTTATCAGCTTCTCAGTAACAGGCATTAAGTGCTTCAGTGCTAATTGGAAACAGACTTAACACTTGGGAAAAAAAAAAAAAACCCCATCAATGTGGCAACTGCAGGGGACATGCTGAGCGCACTCTAAGCAGTTACCACAGTTACTGTGCATTTGCTGTTAAATCACACAGTAAGGTCTTTTTACAAAGGTGTGCTGTTGAGCAGCCTACACTAAATGCTGAGCCGCTCATTCTATGACTCAGCATTTAACGTGCATTGCTCACCAGCGTATCTATGCAAAAGCTTGCCAGTGAGTGCAAAAACTTACTGCACTTACGGTAAGTAAAATAGTCTCATCTGTAACAGAACTTTTAATGGTAATGCGAGTAATGTTTCTCACATTGCATCAAAAGGGTCCCTCTAACAAAGCAATTTGCCAAAGCCCTTGAGAGGTTGTCTCTAATTGACAGCCTGGCACACATTACCATGGCAGGGTCTTTCTAAATAGAAACATTTGCCAGTGAATGCAAAAGCATGTCTAATTGAAATCAATGGGCTTAGATTGTCTCAAAATGTTTAATTTAAAAAGGTTTATCAATGACCTTGAATGAGTTTCTGCAATTGAAAATGATTGGTTTGTATTTGCCTTGCAAAGGTTTTTTTTAATTAAAAAGGCCAGATTGTGAAATTGGCTTTCAAGCGAACCTGTTTCCTCACATAAAGTCCCTCTAATTGAAATTGATTTCTGTGCATTACCCCCCTCCCAAAAAAAAAAAAAAATTCTGCTAATAATCAGCAATTACCTCACATTCCCCATAAAGTTATTTTTATTTAATTATGCTATGTCATACTTAAATATCACTTTCCTCAAACAAGAATTCATGCCAAAATGGTTAGTATCGGTGTAATACAACAACCATTTCATTCCGAGAGTTGGAAAAGCTTGACTTCAATACAAGTTGTCTTTCTGATTACAATTGACTAAAAAAAATTTCTTTAATTCAAATAAAATGTTAAATATAAATCTTGAAATTTATTTCCTGATTAATCAATTTATGGCTACATAGAGGGAAAAGGAAGTATTCAAAAATGTGAAATTACACACATATATGCACACTTGCACAATTATATGTGCAATATAGGGTTGATTTTTTATTTTATTTTTCTACTTATAACTCACATTAAAGTGGGTTACAGCCATACATACATAAATTTAAAAAAACAGATGTTCAAATGCATAAAACAAAATGCATAAAACTAGATAATATTATAAAAATGTTCATATAAACATTGCGTCAATAAATTTCATCTTTCCAGAAAGACCTTCTCCAAACAACCTCTTACATAATAATAGTATCATAAAAGTAGCTAATCAGTTTCATTTTTTCAAGAAAGCCTTCACAAAGCAATGAGCTTTCAAGTATCTTTTAAACCGCTGAACATTTGCACAGAGTCTCAAACGTTCTTTGCAGGCTTTCTGCGGGCAAAGCCTGTTTGACACTTGAAAAATAGATTTGTATTTTCCAGTTCTTTTTGTTATTGAGAAAATATACTTTTTATAGTAAAAACATCAATAGAACACATTTTGATTTTAGTCTAAGGGCTCCTTTTACTAAGCTGTGATAGCGGTTTTAGCAAGCGCTTAGCACACACTGAATTACTGCACACGCTAGACCTAAATGCCAGCATTGAGCTGGTGTTAGTTCTAGCTGCATAGCGCGGATTTAGCCCACGCTAAAATTCTGCGCGAGCTAAAAACGCTATCGCA
Organism: Geotrypetes seraphini; assembly: GCF_902459505.1. Lineage (NCBI taxonomy): Eukaryota > Metazoa > Chordata > Amphibia > Gymnophiona > Dermophiidae > Geotrypetes > Geotrypetes seraphini. The sequence continues at coordinate 101,603,050 of NC_047088.1, read as the reverse complement.
GCTTAGTAAAAGGAGCCCTAATTATCTATATTAATTTTCATATATGTATGAAAGAACAAAATGCCTCCCTATTCCCCACCCAACCTTCCCCTCCCCTATGTAACAAATCAAACCATCCAAACGTGGTATATCCTTATTCAAGACTGGATGAAGAAACCCAGATTAGCAGCTTAAAATCCAACTACATGATCTATGTGGCAGAGCAAACCACAAAGGATCTCAGATCAGGTAAGAAGTCTTCCAATGTGCTGGCAAAGTCCTTCCTGCAATAAAGTGTTCCAGGATAACATAGAAACATAGAAACATAGAAATAGACGGCAGATAAGGGCCCACGGCCCATCTAGTCTGCCCACCTTAATGTCCCTCCCCTACCTTTGCCCTGTGAAGAGATCCCATGTGCCGATCCCATTTGGCCTTAAAATCAGGCACGCTGCTGGCCTCAATCACCTGTAGTGGAAGACTATTCCAGCGATCAACCACTCTTTCAGTGAAAAAGAATTTCCTGGTGTCACCTCGTAGTTTCCCGCCCCTGATTTTCAACGGATGCCCTTTTGTTGTCGTGGGACCCTTGAAAAAGAAGATATCTTCCTCCGCCTCGATGCGGCCCGTAAGATACTTGAACGTCTCGATCATGTCCCCCCTCTCTCTGCGCTCCTCGAGCGAGTATAGCTGTAATTTGTCAAGCCGTTTTTCGTATGGTAGATCCTTGAGTCCCGAGACCATCCGGGTGGCCATTCTTTGCACCGACTCCAGTCTCAGCACATCCTTGCGATAATGCAGCACATCCTTGCGATAATATCTGTAAAAAGTAAATTAAACCATTGAATCAAAGTAGATGCTGAGTTAATCAACCATTGTTTGAAAATCGTTTTATGTGCTGTCAAAAAACATATTGCATAATAAAGTACGTTTTATTTTGGATGGTTTAGTCAAGACAAAATCATGGTTATCAAACAAGAAAATCTATGGTTGAGAGGGAAGGCATAGGGCTCCTTTTACTAAGCTGCAATGGCGGTTTTAGCGCGCGCTGAATTGCCATGCGCGCTAGACCTTAATACCAGGATTGAGCTGGCGTTAGTTCTAGCCGCGTAGCGCAGGTTTAGCGTGCGCTAAAATCCTGCGTGCGCTAAAAATGCTATCGCAGCTTAGTAAAAGGAGCCCTTAGTCTCAAAGTTTGAAACATTTTTTTTAGATACTATTCCACCAAAAAACTGTATCGCTGGACAATCTCAAATCTTACGGTGTAAGAAAGCTTCATTTGAATCACATTTAGTACATTGGCTTGTAGGTTAGATTTTCATCTGGAACACCCATTTAGGCAATATATAAGCATGTAATATAATTTATATTGTTGTTCCCTGTAAATTTCAGAAGTGAATTTCACAAAAGGCTTACATAATAATTGTTGCAATAAATCCTTTCATCCCCGGATCCATGCCTCAGCCCATTTTTTTAAATTGCAAAAGTAGGAGATCAGCCTGTAAGATCTTAAAATAAAGATACTCCAGGTGTTCTATCACTTCATAATAAAAAAAATATTTCCTCCACCTGATCCAAAGTATCATCTGTGAAATCCACAGCAGGCAAAATAATGTCACAATTGCAAATACGCTAAATGGTCAACACTATTTTATTTATTTATGCAGACTATGCTTATCCTTAAAATAAATTATAGAGAGAAATTTGCCTTCCTCACCCAAGCAATGTTTAAGCAGAAAGATACCCTTGGTAGCCCAAGTTCTGAAGGCTTGTAAAACCAATTGGATAATCAAAATTACCTTGCAACCATGTTGTCAGATTTTTGTCTATGTGCTTGATTTTACAAAGTCAGGCCCAAATCTTACAAAGTGGGGCAACTGAACAACTAGTTTTAATATGTTTCGACAATTTATGAGCTGCAGTATGTAATACATAGTTTCCAAGAGAAGTGCTTGTTCATGGAATAAATGAGAATAACAATCAGTAGACTGGTTAAAATCTGAAGATGACAGGCTCTACAATCAGTGGCGTACCTAGGGTATGTGGCACCCGGGGCCCATCATTTTTTGACACCCCCCCCCCCTTTTTTTTTTTTTGCAATAACCATGAAATGGAATAAATGGTCAGAATAGAAACAGGCAGTGAAAATTTTCTTATATTCCAAACATAACATAACATAAATTATGTCTAAATTGTCATGACATTAGAAGTACATATGGAGTAGTTGCAGGTGATGCTTGGGACAGTTCTGATTGTGTTAGTTCGGTTTTATGTGTTTTTTGAATAGAAGGGTTTTTATTTCTTTTTGAAGGTTTTGCAGTCTGTGGTTGATATCAATTGGTTGTAGAGTTGGGGGTCGAGTGTTGCAGCTCGATTGGCTAGGAGGTTGTCGAACAGTTTTTTTCTTTTGACGTTTTTGGTTGGAGGGTGTGTGAATGGTGCGTGAGTTCTCCTATGTCTGGTTGAGGTGGATTGAATTATTTAGCTGAAGAAATTAGTTACCCCCCATTCCACACACATTAATTCTCTTCCATTTTTGTTCCCATTATAAAAAACACTGATAAGTTCCCAGAAAAAAAATACATTAAAATAAGAAGTGAAAACAAAGGCCCCTACAGATGAGAACATAACATAAGAATAGCCTAACTGGGTCAGACCAATGGTCCATCATGCCCAGTAGCCCATTCTCATGGTAGCCAATCCAGGACACTAATACCTGGTCAAAACCCAAAGAGTAGCAACATTCCATGCTACCGATCCAGGGCAAGCAGACACTTCCCCCATGTCTTAATAACAGATTATGGACTTTTCCTCCAGGAATTTGTCCAAATCTTTCTTAAAACCAGCTACACTATCTGCTTTTACCATAACTTCTGGCCACTTCATTTTTAAGTTTAGATCTTTCCTTTCAAACAGAGACCTTGCTAGATGTCAAATACAGCACAAGGTAACTTCACATGGACTTAGCTGTGCAGGAAATGTGAATCTCCTCATACACCCACCATATAGTGCAAAAATGTGCAAAGGTCTGTTTTTTTCTTTCGATCACTACATAGCCTAATGCCACACAAGCAGCGCTGTTACAAACATATTCTGTAGGTCAATGCTAAGGATAACAAAGTTTCCTTCCTTGGACCAGAAGGAGATAAACCACTGGAAGAGATCCCAAAACAACACCCAAAGACCCACTCAGTGTGTGAATCAGTTGAGTGGAGTGGACTAACTGGGGGGTGGAAATGGGCCCGGAGTTTGCTCAGCAGAATTTCCCAGACCACCTCTTCCTCTCAACACATTGACACGCTGCCACCATCACCACTAGGAACACCTCACTGGGTAGGCCAGCTATGCTATAAACTTTATAAAACACATTATTATATTTTCTTATAAAGCACATATTTTAACTGACCTCTCTGACATCCTCAGCCTTTCCATTCACAAAAATAGAAGGAAGAAAAGTTCCCATTTCCTGCTGTCTCATGTCCCCGGCCTATACAATATTTTTTTTCTGCAGACCCTTCAAAAGTCTGACCAAATCCTCGTTTCACTTGCATTATAAAGTACTGAGGATGCCATCTCTCCCCAATCCCAGGTCCTAAAGTCTAAGACAGTAGCGCAAACTAATGCTGCCAGATACAGGAAAAAAAATTTTTGATTCGATTCAGCCCTATTGAATTGGTTTTTCAATTCGATTTTCCTGCCCAGTTGGGTGATTTTTTTCAAAACTCCTGGTGGGTTTTATAGCTTTTTCACCCCCTTTGGCTTCTCCTAACCACACTGGCGCTGTGGTGTAAATAAAATAAAGAAACAAAAAGGACTTTTCCTCTTTCTGTTAAATCCTAGCTCACGTTTGCAGTCCAACACCAGCTCTGGCAGGATACACATTTCAAATCTGACATATTATAATCACAAAACAGAAAATAAAATTAATTTTTCTACCTTTTGTTGTCTGGTTATATTTCAAATCTTGTTGGTCCAAGGCTCTGGTTTTCTTCTGATAACTTGCTTGCCAGGGTCTCCTTCTTTCTTCTTTCTGCGTGCTAACCATCCATCTGCCAACTCTGTCCTCCCTTTCCATTTCCCTTCCCTCCCCAGGAAGTCTGGTATCTTTCCTTTTTTTCATCTCCCTCCACAGATCCACCTTTTCTTAAATACCCTTTCATCCGGCATCTCTCCCTCCTTCCCCACCATCCCAGAGTCCACCATCTCTCCGTTTCTTTTCCTAATTACCCTCCTATCCAGTATCTCTATCCCTCCTCCACACCATCCCTTGTGTCCAATTTCTCTCCCTTTCTGTTCCTTCCCTCCCTAAATCCCATGGTCCATCATCTCTCTCCCTCTCCTCTATTTTCAGACCCATTATTTCTTCCCCCCCAAAGTTTGGCATATGCATGTCTCTTTGAACACCCCCTTCCCTCCGTGTACTTCTAAATCATGGTCCCCCCCCAAAGGCCTGTCCCCCCTTAAAGGTCTGCCTGTCCCACCTTGAAGGCCTGCACCCCCCTTGAAGGCCTGTCCCTTCCCCTTGTAGGCCTGTCCCCCTCTTGAAGGCCTGCCTGCCTGTCCCCCCCTTGAAGGTCTGCACCCCCCGAAGGCCTGCACCCCCCCGAAGGCCTGTCCCCACTTGAAGGCCTGTCCCACCCCCTTGTAGCTTCTCCCCCCCCCTTGTAGGCCTGTCCCCCCTTGAAGGTCTGCCTGCCTGCCTTTCCCCCCTTGAAGGCCTGTCCCCCCTTGAAGGTCTGCCTGCCTGCCTTTCCCCCCTTGAAGGCCTGTCCCCCCTTGAAGGTCTGCACCCCCTTGAAGGCCTGCACCACCCCCCTCGAAGGCCTGCACTCCCTTGAAGGTCTGCACCCCCCCCCCGAAGGCCTGTCCCCCACTTGAAGGCTTGTACCACCCCCTTGTAGCTTCTCCCCCCCTTGAAGGCCTGCACCCCCCCTTGAAGGCCTGTCCCCCCCCCTGTAGGCCTGTCCCCCCCTTGTAGGCCTGTCCCCCCCCCCCTTGTAGGCCTGTCCCCCCCCTTGAAGGCCTGCCTGCCTTTCCCCCCTTGAAGGTCTGTTCCCCCCCTTGAAGGCCTGCACCCCCTTGAAGGTCTGCACCCCCCCAAAGGCCTACACCCCCCCCGAAGGCCTGCACCCCCCTGAAGGCCTGCCTGCCCCCCTTGAAGGCCTGCACCCCTTGAAGGTCTGCACCCCCCCCCGAAGGCCTGTCCCCCCTTGAAGGCCTGCCTACCTGCCTGTCACCCCCTCCCCCTTGAAAGCCTGCTTGCCTGCCCGCCCGCCCCACCCTGAAGGCCTGATGCCCCGACCCACCCCGAAGGACCGCTCGCCCCCCTGGCCTCCCCGCACCACCTATGAACAGCCGCAGCAGGATCGCGAAGTCAGCGTCAGCGATCCCTGCGCTGCTTCCTGCGCCACGGTCCCACCCCTCCTCTGACGTCAGAGGTGGGGCGGGATCGCGGCGCAGGAAGCAGCGCAGGGATGCTGACGCTGACTTCGCGATCCTGCTGCGGGCTGCTTCACAGGTGGTGCAGGAAGGTCAGTGGGGCGAGCGGTCCTTCGGGGGTGGCGGGGGACTGAACGGCAAGGCCGGGAACACCCCCTTAGGGCTGGTACCCGGGGCGGCCCGCCCCCCCCCGCCCCCCCCCTAGGTACGCCACTGTCTACAATATAGATCAACATCAGGCAATCCTAGTCCTCCCAACCCAGGTGAATAGCATGTGTTTATATTTTAAAAGGTATCAAAATAAAGTGAATGTAATTATAAATTATTCATCAAAAAATAAAAAAATTTTTATATAATAAAATATGTATTAGAGTGCTCAGTGTGAAATCTTATTCAAAACCAACAGGTTTAAGGAATAAAGATGAATTGTAACTACATCATTGCACTCACCTGCCTACCTACCCTTCAATACTGGTTAAATCAAATCTGACTCAAAAGATATCAAGCAGTGTAAAAAGTACTTAGCTGGATCCTGAAGAAGATGAGATCAGATGATAAATACAAAGTCCAATGTTGTTACACTCATCTTCACAAGATGGAAATATAAGTCTATGTACTTGTAGGTTGTTGCAGGTGCTAACAATCATGCAACAAACTAATCCATATTGGTAACGCTGGCTTTGAAAAAAATGTTAGTAAAAGTGAGTCCCCAAAACAAAAAAGTTGTTTTAACTGCTTCTACAAAAATCACCATGTATCCAAAAACTCCAAAACTCCACTACGTGAAAAGTTGAAATATCCAAAATCTCCTCTTATTTCAACTTTTCACGTAGTGGAGTTTTGGAGTTTTTGGATACATGGTGATTTTTGTAGAAGCAGTTAAAACAACTTTTTTGTTTTGGGGACTCACTTTTACTAACATTTTTTTCAAAGCGAGCATGGGTCCAAGCAACGAGCCCTGCGGCACCCCACTGGTGACGCTCTTCCAGTCCGAGTATTGTCCATTTACCCCCACTCTCAGTTTACTATACTCCAGCCAGTTTTTAATCCACATGAGTATTTCACCCTCGATTCCATGGCTCGCAATTTTCTGAAGTAGTTGTTCATGTGGAACCTTGTCAAACGCCTTCTGAAAATCCAGATATACAATGTTGACTGGGTCGCCCTTGTCTATCTGTCTGTTTACTCCCTCAAAGAAGTGCAGCAAGTTCGTCAAACACAATCTGCCTTTGCTAAAACAGTGCTGACTGGTCCTCATCAGCCCATATCTGTCAAGGTGATCAATGATGCAGTCCTTTATCAGCAACTCTACCATCTTTCCTGTACTGAGGTCAAACTCACCAGTCTGTAGTTTCCCGGATCTCCTCTTGGACCTTTCTTGAAGATCGGCGTAACATTCGCCACCTTCCAGTCTTCCGGAATCTTTCCCGATTTGATCGACAGATTGGCTATTAGTTGAAGCAGTTCAGCTATGGTCCCTTTCAGTTCCTTGATGACACTTGGATGGATGCCATCCGGTCCTGGGGATTTATCACTCTTAAGCCTATCAATCTGCCTACACACCTCCTCTAGACTGACCATCAATCCTGTCAGCTTTCCGTCTTCATTTCCAGCATATAGCCTGATGGGTTCCGGTATGCTGTGTAGATCTTCGATAAATACAGACGCAAGAAATGTGTTCAGTTTGTTGGCGATAGCTTTGTCCTCCTTTAGTGCTCCCTTTATTCCATGGTCATCCAACGGTCCCCTGCTTCCTTCGTGAGTCATTTTCCCTTAATATATCGAAAGAACGGCTTGAAGTTCTTTGCCTAATTGGCTATTTTTTCCTCGTAGTCTCTTTTGGCCCCTTTTACCGCCTTATGGCACCTGCATTGATGTTGTTTGTGCTTGTCCAGTTTTCATCCGTTTTTGAACTTTTCCATTCCTTAAATGAAGTTTTCTTGTCTCTGATCGCTTCCTTCACCTCTATAGTGAGCCACACCGGTTCTTTGTTCTTTTTCCTCTTTGATCCCTTGTTGATACATGGTATATATAAATTTTGTGCCTCAGTGACCGTGTCCTTAAAAAGGGACCAAGCTTGCTCTAGCGTTTTTACAGTGCTTATCCTCAGGAGGAGGACTGTGAAGAATTGCAAAGGGACTTGGACAAACTAGGGGAATGGGCAGAGAGATGGCAGATGAAGTTCAATGTTGAGAAGTGTAAAGTATTGCATGTAGGAAGCAGAAACCCGAGGTACAATTATACGATGGGAGGGATGTTATTGACTGAGAGTACCCAAGAAAGGGACTTGGGGGTAATGGTGGGCATGACAATGAAGCCGACGGCACAGTGCGCAGCGGCTGCTAAGAGAGCGAATAGAATGCTAGGTATAATCAAGAAGGGTATTACAACCAGAACGAAAGAAGTTATCCTGCTGCTGTATCGGGCAATGGTGCGTCCGCATCTTGAGTACTGCGTCCAGTATTGGTCACTGTACCTTAAGAAGGATATGGCATTACTCGAGAGAGTTCAGAGGAGAGCGACACGACTGATTAAGGGGATGGAAAGTCTTTCATACGCTGAGAGATTAGAGAAACTGGGTCTCTTTTCCCTAGAGAAGAGGAGACTTAGAGGGGATATGATAGAGACTTACAGGATCATGAAGGGCATAGAGAGAGTAGAGAGGGACAGATTCTTCAAACTTTCAGAAAATAAAAATAAAAAAACAAGAGGGCATTCGGAAAAGTTGAAAGGGGACAGATTCAAAATGAATGCTAGGAAGTTCTTCTTTACCCAACGTGTGGTGGACACCTGGAATGCGCTTCCAGAGGACGTTATAGAGCAGAGTACGGTACTGGGGTTTAAGAAAGGATTGGACAATTTCCTGCTGGAAAAGGGGATAGAGGGGTATAGATAGAGGTTTACTGCACAGGTCCTGGACCTGTTGGGCCGCCACGTGAGCAGACTGCTGGGCGCGATGGACCTCAGGTCTGACCCAGCGGAGGCATTGCTTATGTTCTTATGTTCCTAATCTTCTTCCCTACCATGAGTCTCATCTTTATGTAATTCCCTTTTCAGAAGTTCAGTGCTGTGGTTGTCGTTTTGGATCTATGTTTCTCCCCTGCGTCCAGATCGAAGAGGATCATATTGTGATCGCTGTTTCCCAGTGATCCCTTCTACTTCTACATCTTGCACTGGTCCTCGCAGGCAATTTAGAATTAAGTCCAGAAATGCATTTCCTCTAGTATTTTCCTTGACAAGTTGTTCCAGGAAGCAATCGCCTACAACATCCAAGAACTTGGTCTCTCTAACGCAGCCAGAGGTGCCTAGATTCCAGTCTATTCCCGGATAGTTGATAACTGCATTGCCTCCCTTGCAGTTGTGTTTAATCTTGTCCGTCATTTCTCTGTCAATTTCTTCGGACTGCCCTGTGGCCTCTAAAATTGTCCTTTTCTATTATTATCCTTCTCACCATAACCCCCTTATATTGTGTGGTGAGCCCTCCAAAACTGAACACCACAATAATAGTCCTTAAGCCTGCAGGTGGCACCTATATGATGGTCTTGGATGGGTTTTGGTGGGCTCACATGCTCTGCCACTTTGTAGCAGTTATATAAGAAAGAACTATTACAGCAAGCTTTAATGATCATCTATATTGATTGAAATGAATTTGGGATAAGTGCTTCAGACTACATTTGAATTGAACTTGTTACATCATTGGAGTTCTATTGAGTGAACAGAGTTTGCAGAAATGACGAGTACAAGCTTTATGTAAAATCTTGTAATGTTGACTGACTTTGAAACGGAATAGTTATATTTGCAGAAGAGATTTGAAGTGTAAAAAAAACCTATTTACTCTGCTAATGAGTGTTTAATATATATTTTATACTGAAATAGGGCTACTAAAATGTTTATAATAATAATAACAGTTTATATACCGCAATACCGTTAAGTTCTATGCGGTTTACAGAAGATTAGTGGAGTACAAGTTGAGTTGATGTACAAGTTGAGTTAACTTAAGGGATGTGGGAACAATGGGGAGAAAGGGCAAGAAAGGGGAAGGAGGGAAGTGGGTAATACTGCATAAAATTGTCAAAAGATGGGGCAATTGAATATCCAGAGAAGTTATGGAGCAACAACTCCTCCCCCTCCCCCACTGAAATGGGAAATCAATCCTAGCAAGAGCATTGTGGCAAATATTTATAGGGATAGCACTGTCTTTTGGTAATTCCATCTAAATCCCACCTCTGGAAAATGGGTTTTATGTTGACCACGTACATGTGTACAATTAAGTGCCTGAAAAAAGTATGCTTGCTTTTATGTAATTTGCATATGGGCATTCTCCAGAAGCAGTAGCTTACCTGGCTTGGTTGCCTTCTAGGGTAGAGCATCCCCTCCTCCAGGTGCATTACCCCCAGACAGTAGGGGGGTGCGGTCACAGAGTTGCAGTCTGCATGCACGCAGCTGTTGGTTCTGCCAGTTCCTTGCTCCAGAACAGGAAGTTGAAGTTAGAGAGAGTGAGGGACTGGCAGAGCCAACGGTCACATGCTAGGTTATGCTAGCGGTCCAGTGGTCTCCACTGTGTGGCTCCAAAATCCTCCATTGTGGCCCTGAAACAGTTGGCTGAAATGCTCTTCAAATCCTGTAAATGCGTTAATTTCAAACTTGCCCACTTGATATAGTAACTGCAAACAATCAAGTGTGTTACTCAGGTGTCTCATTGATGGAATTTGCTTCAGCTGACAATCCAAAATAAAGTGAGTTTTAAAAATGTGTCCTTGAAGTGTTGCAGAATCAATAATAGTATTAATTTTTAATGTTTAATACCCAATCTGACCAAGCAAATCATGGTGATTTACAAAATTAGTAGTATGTGTAAGCTTGAAATCTTGTGATGGCCCTCAGAGTTTCCTCGTATTCACACTGTGGCCCTTTAAATGGAAAAGGTTGGAGACCATTGTTGTATTCTAAAACGGAAGCCTGTGTTCCATTATAGCAGTATCTCTCAAACTTTCTTGAGCCAGGGCACACTAAAGGTAGTGGCCATGGCTTGAGGCACCCAGAAATGCGCGGACATCACCGTGATGACATCACGCATATGCATGACATCATCATGTCGACGTCCGTGCAAGTGCAGAGGCCCTCCAGATGAGCCCTGAGACGCCGATAGGGGTGCCAACAGGGAAGAAGGCCAGAGAGGAGAGGCACTGGCGCCAGCTGATTGCCTACAGCAATGTTTCTCAACTTCTTCAAGCTAAGTACCCCCTAATTGTAACAAATATCGAGTACCCCAACCGCAGACCTTCCTTGGCCCACTCAAGCTCTGCCCCAGATCCCATCCCCTTTACTAATTGTAATGCAATTTTTTCCATTCATTTCTCATATACACAGCAGATATAAATTTTCAAAACTGACACATTGCAATCACTATATTGAAAATAAAATCATTTTACCTACCAGCGATCCTGTGCAGGCTGCTGTAATTAGCTTTAAAGGTGAGACTGGGAGACCAGGGGGGAAGCCAGAGGACGCTAAAGAGAAGGGGGAAACATGCAGGCCTTCGGCGAATCGGGCAGCAATGGCGAAGTAGGGAAGTCAGCTGGCAGGCGCCTCTCTTCTGCCACAGTGTGCCACGGCACACTTGGAATCTCAGGAGGCACACTACTGTGCCTTGGCACACAGTTTGAGATACACTGCATTATAGAATAGGCTTCCACTGTGCTGCCTTGGAGTACCTAAGTAGAGTTACCGCCATAGAGTACTTACACACATTTATACTATTTTTCAAAGCAGATGTAAATCTGTGCATGGTCCTTTGCACAATGGGGGATAGTTTTGTAATGAGGGTGCCAACAGTTAGGTACCAAGAGCACACATACCTGACCAGTATTTTATTTATTTCATTTTATATCCTGTTCTCTCTAGAGAGCTCAGAATGGGTTACAAGGTAACATATATAATATTTAGAAAAAAAATGAATTATATAATAATTAGTCAAAATGGGTTACAGTGACATTCATATAATACAGTTTGTTAATCCTACATTAACATTCACAGACAGAAATTAGTTCAATATACATGTGGTATACATTTACTTGGGAATTACAGATTGGATGGTTGTTTAAACTGAAGGAGGACGATTAGTCTTTTTAATACTGTTGAAATGCAAAGGGTGCTGGGGGGGGGTCTAGGTACTTACTTTACCATATAGATACTAGGCTGAGGGAATTAGGTGAAGAGGTAAGTTTTTATTGAAAGGCTGTCAGGTAAGATATGCCTCTTTGCGGATGATACTAAAATCTGCAATAGAGTAGACATCCTGGATGGAATGAATAACATGAAGAAGACCTAGCGAAGCTTGAAGAATGGTCTGAAATTTGGCAGCTAAAATTTAATGCTAACATTGCAAGGCCATGTATTTGGACTGCAAAACCCCCAAGGAACGGTACAGTTTAGGGGTGAAGAACTTATATGCACAACAGAAGAGCAGGACTTGGGTATGATTGTATGTGATGATGGCTGAACAGGTTGACAGGTTGAAAAGATGATGGCGAAAGCTAGAAGGATGCTAGGATACATAGGTTTGGTCAATAGGAAAAAGGAGGTATTGATGCCCCTGTATAAGACTGGTGAGATCTCATTTAGAATATTGACTACAATTTTGGATACCACACCTTCAAAAAGATATAAAAAGGATGGAGTCAGTCCAGAGGAAGGCTAAACTAAACTAAAACTTAGCTTTATATACCGGGTCATCAACCAAAGGAAGCTCAACACGGTTAACAATAATTAATAAAAATGGTGTGTGGTCTTCATCATAAGGCATATGGTGACAGACTTAAAGATCTCAATAGGTATACTTTGGAGGAAAGGCAGGAGAGGGGAGATATGATAGAGACATTTAAATACCTAAGTGGTGTAAATGCAAGAGTTGAGTCTCATTTGAAAGGAAGATCTAGAATGAGAGGGCATAGAATGAAGTTAAGAGGTGATAGGCTCAGGAATAATCTAAGGAAATACTTTTTTACAGAGAGGGTGGTGGATGCTTGGAACAGTTTCCTGGAGAAGATGGTGGAGACAGAGACTGTGTCTGAATTCAAAAAAGCATGTGATAGGTACGCAGGATCTCTTGGAGAGAGGAAGAGATGATGGTTGCTGCGGATACTCAGACTGGATGGGCCATTTGGCCTTTATCTGCCATCATGTTTCTGAAGCTCAAAAGCCCTTTGAGGGATCTAATTTTTAAAGGCAGTTGATTCCAGTAGTTTGATAAGAAATAGGAATAGGATCGGAATCTGGCACTTTCAAGTCAGAGATCACAACCAGGGGGTAATTGTAGACATGTTTCTTCCTGGGAGCGCAGCAGTCTGTAAGGGACGTAAGTTGGAAGTTTAGTTGATATGTAGCAGGGCGTCATGTTGTGTAAGGACTTGTATACTAGTACTAAGACTTTAAAGATGCAGTATTTGACTATGGGTAGCCAGTGGGCTGATGCTAGTGCTTGTGATATCTGGTCATGAATGTGAAGGTTCTTTAGAAGTCTAATTGCTTATTCCCTTATCTTATGAAGCTGTAATTTGTGGTACATTACTTGATATTAAGCCTTCTTTAGATAAGCATAAAAGTCGCCTTTTCCAGATAAAGAAAAGTAGGCGCTTTCATCCCTTTCGAGAATAGGCTCCAATTAGATGTTCCTTTGTAAAATTGTCCTCTATATTGACTGATTCTGTGTGCCTATTTTATAAAGGCACATAAATGCCTAGTCCTTCCTAGTGACCTGAACATCATCAAGTTTTCGTGGCAGAATACAGAAGCAAATTGGCGAGCCTTTCTTCTGCGCGGTATTACAAAGAGTGAAGAGCCCAGAATACTCAGAATATAAATACAGTTTTCAATTTCTGGGCAGAAGTTGGTTCATTTACTGTTGGGAAAAGCATAAGCCATTAGCATTTACCCATTTAAAAAAATTACCACCATGTACTACCACTTAGGGGTCCTTTTACTAAGGCGCGTTACCAATTGTAGCGAGCACTAAACGCTAACATGTCCATAGACTATAATGGATGTATTAGCGTTTAGCACGCTCTAAAACAGTAAGTGTGCCTTAGGTAAAGGACCCCTTCGTTTGTAGGTGGTAAGGGTTCCTGCATTCATAGGAGCCAATTTTTCAAAATTATTGGGGGTGTCCAATATCCTCCCTCCCCCGGCCACCACACAAAAAAGAAATAGTCTTGCATTTTGTTGAATTTGAAGGTCTGTAGAACAGTGTTTTTCAACCTTTTTACACCTATGGACCGGCAGAAATAAAATAATTATTCTGTGAACCGGCGGTTGAGGAACACGTGGGTAAGTCGTGGGCCAGACCCTGCCCATCTCTACCCAATCTCCACCCCAGACCCCGCCTCCATAATAGTACTAATTGCACCTTGCATGTCCCGTGCCTCATCTGGAAGCCTTCCCTCTGACGTTGCAACGTCAGAGAGAAGGCTTCCGGTTCAGGCGCAGGATGCCCGTAGGAGCCACTGCCCGTGGCTTTGTGCACTGAATCAGTTAGGAAGATGGAGCTGTATCAAAGATAACGCCACATCGATCGCACTGTGGACCAGCGGTTGAAGAACACTGTTTTGGGCCTGATATGTGTTGGCCCTGTGGACCAGCACTGGTCCATAGACCGGTGGTTGAAGAACACTGGTGTTGAGCTCACCTCAAACTGGGACGATGCCACAAAAATCCAGGGCACTGAGAAGCAGCAGACTCTTAAACTAACGACCACAGTATCCTGCAAAAACACACTTAGAACCTATAAATCAAGTTTGTCATGCTATTACAGAACTGAAAGAGCTCAAACAGCAACCCTGTCTATGAAGAGGTAGCACTTCAATAATTATCACACTGAGATCTAGAATACCAATACACATCATCTCCTATGGAGAAAACAGCATAAGCTGCACTGCTACCAAAACAGATTCTCAACAAATACAGAATAAGTAACTAAAAATTAAAAATACAAATATGCTTACAAACCCCAGGAAGACAAACCTTCTATGCAGTAGAACACTGGAAAAATAGAAAACAAAAATGCATTTCATCTGTACTGTGTAAAATATGAGAAGAGATGCACATTCCCACAGGTTACAAATTCCAATTACATTCCAGAAAAATCAAAATAAAAAAGGCTTTGTATCTATTCTTCTTCTCTGAAAATTAATTATACTTTTTTTTCAAATTCAATAAGGCTATCAGTGGCATACCTAGTATATTTGACACCCGGAGCCATAATTTTTGACACCCTCCTCCTTTATATGAAAACATTATTTTTTGTAATAATCCATGAGTCACGCAACAAGGATGTAACTAGGAAAAGGCAACGTTTTAAACACTGCAGTGAACACTAGAATATCAATACACCCATTGTAAAACTAAACAAACTAGATTAGTACAGATTGATCCTGTATAGTCAATGCTAACAGAAAACCATAGTTTTTTCATTCATGCAGAACACAGATATACCCTCATCCAGAATGGAATAAGTAATCACAAACTAAAATTAGAATATGTAGACAAAAGATAAACTGAACCGCACAAAAGCCAGACTCTGCATACAGTGCAACACCACAGAAACAGTGATACATTCCCCCCTAATACTGTGCAAAATATAAAGATAGCAGATGGAAATGCAAAAACTGGCAAATAATCACCATTTTACAAATTAACAAATAGAAATAAAACAAAAGATGGAAAATAAGATAATACCATTCTATTGGACTACTACAATTTTCAATTAGCTTTCAGATGCCAAAACCACCTTCTTCAGGTCAGTACAGTATCCTGCAGTTATGGTATCCTGTCATGACCTGAGGAAGGGGGTTTTGGTCTATGAAAGTTAGCCAAAAATATATTAAAATTAGTCTAATAAAAAGATAACCTTATTTCCATTTTCTATTTATAACACAGCTACAATACTACTTTATCCTAAAGCAATAAAAAAGAAAAAGAAAATATCTCTTTTTCTACCTTTGATGTCTCTGGTTTCTACTTTCCTCATTTTCTCATTACTCTCTTCCTTCCTTATGGCATCTGCCCTCTTTCACTGCCCCTTCCATCCACTGTCTGCCCTCTCCCTCCTTTCCATATGGCATCTGCCCTCATTCTTTGTCCTTCCATAAACTGTCTACCCTCACCCCCTTTCATCTAGCATGTGCCTCATCTCTCCTTTTTACATGATTCATTCCAGCTTCACCCCTCTGTCCATTTTTCTCTCTTATTTCTCTATCTCCCCTCTCATCCCATACTTTGATATGTTTCTCCTCTTTTTTCCTTCCTTCCCCTACCCCACTCTATACCATGATTTGGCATCTCTGTCTCCTTCCCTTCCATCTTCTTCCCCCCCAATGGTTTGACATCTCTCTCCTCTCCTTTCTTCCCCCTAGGTCATATCTCAATCTTCCCTTCCATCTCTATCTCTCCCACCCCACCCTATGGTCTGGCATCTCTGTCTCTTTCCCTCCCCTTTCCCTCATGAATACATCTCTGTCTCCTTCCCTTCCATATCTCCTCCCACCCCACATATATCAGCATCTCTCTCCTCTCCATCCCTCCCCTATCCCTGTGGTCTGGCATCTCTCTGTTTCCTCACCCTTCCATTTTCTTTTCTTCCCTGCCCTTACCCCATGGTCTGCCCTATCTGTCTCCTTCCATCTCTCCCTCTCTTCTTCCTCCTCTCTCTATGCTCTGGCATCTCTCCTCTGCTTCCCTTCCCCCCCCCCCCCCCCATGGTCTGGTATACTTTCTCCTCACTCTTCCCTTTTCTCTTCTATCTTAGCCCCCATGTCTGATATCTCAGTCTCCTTCACTTCTATCTCTCTCTTCTTCTCTGCTTCCCTTCCCTCCCTTCCCCCCCTTCCCCATGGTCTGGCATCTCTCTCTCTCGTCTCCCTTCCCTTCCCTGGTAGTTCTTCTTTCTTCGTTCCTTCCTCCCTTCTAATTTGGTGGCTTTCTCCTTTCTTCCTCTCTCCCTCCCTCCAACTGGGTGTGACATTTCTCATACCTCTCTCTCTCTCTCTGCCACTTGTAAGCTTCAGCTGCTAGCAGTATTAATGAGTTGAACATGCTGCCTCTGGTGGACCCGGAAATTGAATAAATAAATAAATCCCTATGCCTAAATTAGGTGTGGATCCCCTGAATTCTATAACATAGCATGCAGATTCTAGAAATACCAATCCTCCATTTTGGATCTGAATGGAAAAATTTACATGCACATCTTTATATAATAGTAACTATAAAGATGTTGTGACCAGTCAGGTGCCGTGCATGCCATGGTCCCTGTTAAACCTTGCAGAAAGGCTGGGAAAAAGTCTAAAAAAGGTAGTCCCAAAGCCATCTTACAGGACCAGACACACCAGTTGGATGATTTTGCAGAACCCTACCTAGTCACTACACTCCTGCCAGCAATTAAATTGCTGTGCGTGCTAGATGCTAATGCCAGCATTGAGCTTGCGTTAGTTCTAGCCGCGTAGCATGGGTTTAGCGCCCGCTAAAATTCTGCATGCGCTAAAAACACTATCGCAGCTTAGTAAAAGGAGCCCCTAGTCCTGGTTATACCAAGCCAGGCGATTTTCCTAGTGTCCACCGGGGGAGCTCTAGAGGGAACCAGGTGAGATCCAGCTCAGCCAGGGCAGGGCGTGGCTCCCCCACAAGAAAAGCCAGTGGATTTTACTAGGCTGTTAGAGAGGTTAGAGAGAAGGCACAGGTCTCTCCCCATGGAGGAGGTTTCAGGCTCAAGCTAGGATAATACCTTAGACATGGAAGTGGAAGAAACTGGGTCCACACCAGAGTTTGCAGCCCTAGTCCAAGGAGAGCCGATGGAGCTGCAGGAGGAGCAAGTTGCAGGAGAACCATTTGCAAGTACTGAATTAATGGATGTGAGTTTGGCTACCAAACAGTACTAAAGGCAGTGCTGTACTTTTGATTTGATGAATTTTTTAGACACTTTTTGAATGAGACTGTTTTGGCTACTGCTTATTTTTGTTGAGAATATTTTTCCCTTTGCATTTACTGCCAGAGCTGTGTGATTTATAGTGGCAGCATTAAGGACTCAGTTTTTAAAACCCCAAGTGTTTGTTTTTGACTTAGTAGGGGGGGGGGGGGGGCATTAGTTGGTGCCTGCACAAGGAACTGTGTATTTTTTATTTCTACATTTTTCAGGCCAAGCTCGAAGGAAGCTGGGATTTGTCTTTTGAGGGAGAAATTTGCCAATAACTGGGCAGGAATTTTGGAAGCTATTTTTGATAAGCTTATGAAGGCAAACTTGAGACATTTCTCCTAGCCCCAGCACTACTGGTGTAGCTGGAGGCTTCCATGTTTCTTTTGTGTTTTCAATGCTTGCACTGTTAAAGCATATAAACTGAACTTACCTATATCCTGCTCTGGTAGGCTGAGGAGAAAATTTATAAGCAGAAGCTGTTTATGTGGAGAAGTACAGTTTTTGCTTTGAATGAACTGTGCAGGGAAATCCTGAGGGTTGCACAGGATTTTCCCCTGAAGTTTTTCTTTTCTGATATTGAATTTTGTTTTTGTCTTGGCACATTCTGACCATTAAAACTCTATTGAGAACTTTTGCAGCAAAATTTTGTGTTTTGATTTTACCTTATTTCAGTCCCTGCAGGGCTGACTCCATACTGAGTAGCATGCTTAGATCCATTTTTTGCTGTGGCCACCAGGAGCACTGTTGTGCTATGCTTAAAGACCCTGGTGGTGGCTATAGTGTGCATGTCAATTCTAATTATTGCCAATTAGCATCAATTGATTGTTAGCACCCAGTTACCAGTGCTAATTAGTTCATTAACCCCTCCCCCCCCTTTTACAAAACCATGAAAGCAGGTTTTAGCGCAGGCTAGCATGCTGAATGTTCTGCACTGCTCCCAACATTCATAGAGTTCCTATGAGGCTCTGGAGCAGCGCAGAGCATTCAGTGCACCGGCCTGTGCTAAAAAAGGTTTCCGTGGTTTTTGTAAAAAGGGGGAGGGGGTAAGCAATTAAATTTGCAGATGCAACTTTGAGTGTTATATATAGAATTAGGAGAACTTATAGAATATTATAAGTTATGTGTGTATATCTCCAGCATTTAGCTACAATCACTGATGCCTGCTCTATGGCTGAAGTGCTCATGCCTAAATTATATTTTCACTCTTATGCTTGTATATAATAAAGGAAGATATGCCCAAATTCCTTTATAGAATAGGCTCTTACTATTATATAGAATTACCCCCTCCCAATCAACCATGTATACAGAAACAAGAGATTGTGAAGTATCAAAAAATGAAATCCAAGACCATGAAGAGATAACAAAAAGATTATTAGGAAACACCAGCTTGATTAAGCCCACCTTGATATATATCCTGTACATATTAAACCCAGTAAATAATAATAATAATAATTTATTTTCTTATATACCGCCCAACCAGCAGTTCTGGGCAGTTCACAACAGAAAAAAATGAATAATTTCATCGAAAAGTACAATTTCATAATAACAATTTCATGATAACACTGCTACATTCATCAAACTCCAGAAGGAGGCTCTTTTTGGCACAATGCAATACTAAGAAGAGAAACAACTGTGTGAGCCCACCAGGACAGATAGGGGAAATGCTTGAGTACCTGAATGTAAACCACTTAGGCTACAAATGGTATATAAATAGTTACCGTAAATAAATTTGAGAGCTTGAGATCATACCCAATATCTTTGACTTGAGCCTGAGGTTCATTCCTGTCATGGTCTGCGCAAAACAAGCCCATTTGGAGACACTGCCTTCAGCAGGACTGGGGAGGTCTTAAACGAACTGTTCTGTCTAGACTGCTTGGATATTGATTTGTTCCTTGGCTTTGTTCCTGGCCTCCGTGTTTGACGATTCTGCTGTTTAAACATTATTTATTCATGTCTAGTGTTGAGGTGTTTGCAGTAACAGGGTGAATAATTAGATCCTCAAAGGGCAAAAGAGATGTTGTATAAAAGCTGGTGTCTTTGAGGATTCTCCATTACACAAAAACGTTTTAAGCTTAGGGTAACTTTTATTTGAATTCAGTTCACCCTTTTGAGGGTGGAAAATTAGAACAAAGTGCTAATTAATTGGGTTGGCTGATAAATAAAGAAATTCAGAAACAGCTGCCATTTATGCACAGATTAGCCTGTCTTTCTATTTTTAAGGCCCTTTCCTCACAGCCGGAGGAATTGGACACCTGCTTTAAGATGAGTAAAATTATTGTTGCACTAATGGAAGTTGGGATCATTATCTGACCACTCATGTGATTAAAAGTGCAGTGATTGAATGTAAAAGGCACAGCTTATGGGGTAGTAACTCCGCTAGTACGGTAATCCTTTTTACCATATTACTAGTACTGAGCACATTTTACATCTTGAAGAAAGTGGTGTTATACTTATTAAAGTGGGTAATCTTTTTCTTGTCAAGCCTTTCCTCACACCGGTAGATCCTTAGTACTGCCTTCTTTATTCCTGGTCTGCTCTGATGCCTAGTCCTCCCACATCTTACCTCTGGATCTACCTTGATCAGTTGCTACATATGCAGCTTTGGATTTGGGAATGGTTCACCCATAAGTGATCTGGGTACTAATGCTGAATTTAATCCCCCCCCCCCCCCGCCCACCACCACCACCACTATGACTTCCTTACATCATGCTCTTCCAAACTAAGCAGTCAAGTTACACCTAGACTATCACTCCCACCCCCAGGATTATAGCTAAGAGTGGTACATCATTCCTAGGGTTGCCACACCCCAGACACATGACGCCAAAGATTAACTGAATGAGCACTGGACAGGTAGTTTATACCTTCAGGCAACTATAGAAGCCTCAGCAACACTGTCACTGCTCACCACTCATTTTCTCCTTGTGGTACAATGGCTGGGTTAGATAAAGACTCAGCAGTAAAATGGGCATGGAAGCAGAAGCCAAAGACAAAGGGACTGATATTCAGAGCAATTTAAGAAGGCTAGAAAGGTTCTAGCCTACTTAAATAGCTTGTCACTGCCCAACCACTGATATTCAGCAGCACTAAAATGGGCAATGCCATTGAATATTGACTCTGACTGGCCCCCAAAAAAGAGGGTCAGTCAGGGGCAGGCCAGGGGTCAGTATTGGGGAGGAACTGGGACTTATACAGGTGCTGGTGATTTTCAGCCAAGGTATGGTTACCAGATTTTCGAGAACGAAAATCCGGACCTATGGCCCCGCCCCCAGGCCTTACCCCATTCTAACCCCTAGTCCCGCCCCCTCGACCTGTTTGCTCATTGGGACAGCATCTGCACATATGCATGATATCATCGCATTGCATCCGCACACGCACAGATGCCATCCTGATGTCGCTCGTTGCTAGAAGCTTTTCAAAACAAAGTGCTGGGTTTTGAAAAGCCATCCGGACACCTGGATATGTCTTCAAAAAGGAGGACATTTCCGGGGAAATCCAGACGTCTGGTAACCCTAATCCAAGGCCTGCATAAGATAATAATTTAGGACAGCTCAAAAGCTGTCTTAAATTCACCCACTTAGCTTTATATGGGCTCTGGCTGAATATCAGGATGAGCCTGAATAAGTATTTTTTTATTTTTTTACAAAATGTGAGCCCTGTCCACCTGAGCCCTCAACACATCCCCCTCTTTCCCTCCCTGTGGCCACAAACCACTTCCCTGTCCCTCCAAAACATCCCTCCTCCTTAGGTAGGTCAGATAGGCCCCCTCCCAGACCTAACTTTATCCCTGGTGGTCACTGGGAGCAGGATCAGAGCCCCCTTGCTCCTGCCCTTTGTGGCTGCTGACCTAAAATGGCTGTTGCGACCTCTTGCAGCAGCTCTTGGTACTTGATGCAATACAATGAGCTGCTGCAATAGTGGAGGAGTTATCTACTCTGCAGTTCTATGAGCCTTTTGTAAAATACACATACTATATGCATTTTAGCAAAGAAAGCAAAATTACTTGATCATATAATAGCTGGGAGCACTGCTGAAGCTATTGTCTGTCTCAGGAGAGTCTGTTAAAGCCTTGTTTGGGGGGAGGAGGAGCAGATAAAGGGGAAGGCACATTGCTATATGAGTATCTCATTCTTTCTTCTACTGTATCCCCACTGCCCTCTGTCTTTTTCACTCATTCCTGCACCTTAGCTGCTAGCACCTCCTTTCCAGTAAGTCAGAACATTAAATAATATCACCATTTACTGATAGGTCACACAAGGTGTTCTGCATGAAAGAATCCAACTGAGTAGAACATTTATTTTGCAGTTATACCTACAAGCACTCCACCCAGTACTCCTGCTGGAAACTCTTTAACTTCTTCAGGAACTTAACTATAGAGGTAACCTTGCCCAGGGCTTCAGTGGTATTTTTGAAGGGCCTCAGGATGTATGCACCACCTGTGTTATCTTGACGCCCAGGACAGGATTAATTTGTCGAGGGCCCCTAGGCACACAAGTACACTGGGCCCCCTGCCCCGCCCACCCTACCATGCCCCACCCTCATTTATTTACTTACTTCTTTGTTTCCACTTTCTTTTTTTTTTTTCTTTTTTTTTAATTCAAAACAAACAACAAAGATTACCATACCAGTGCCAGTGTACAGTTTTTCTTCTATGCAACCTCCAAACATCTTTGAACAAATCTCCCCTTCCTTCCTAAAGGAAGAGATCTTCAGCTGGCAGGGCTTTGGGAAACCCACCAATTTATATTTTGCATATGGGTAGGAAGCATGGGGCATGATGGGAAGAAAATTTAGTGCCCGTCATTTTATTGGACTAATACATTTCTCACTTAGCTTTCAGAGGTTAAAACCTCTTTTTTCAGTTAAGTAAACTATACTGCTGTTACAGTATCCCTGTCCTGACCTGAGGAAAGGAGTTATGGTCTCTGAATTAGTAAAAAATGTATTAAAATTATTCCAATAAACAGGATCACCTTATTTCCATTTTCTATTAATAAATGATTATCAAAATAGCTACACTAATACTTTATCCTAAAGCAAAAAGAAATATATAAAACAAATAGAAATATTTTTCTACCTTTGTTGTCTGGTTTCTGCTTTCCTCATCTTCTCATCATTCTCTATGTTCCATCCACTGTCTGCCATCTTTCTGCCTCTTCCATATGGCATCTGCTCTCTTTCTATGCCTCTTCCAGAAATTGTCTGCCTCTCCCTTCCATCTCTTTCTCCCTCTCACTCCCATTGGTGTGGCATCCATCATCTTCCCTTCCCTCTCCCACACCCCCATGGTCAGGCATTTCACTCTTTCCTCTCCCTTCCTCCCACTTCCATCAGCATCTGTCCCTTTTCCCTCCAACCCATTTCCATCCAGTATCCTTCCCCCTTATGTCTCTCTCCCCTTTCCCTGCACCCCAATTCCATCAGCATCTGCCCCCTTTCTTTTCCTTCAACCCAATTCCATCCAGTATCCTTCCCCTTATATCTCTTCGCTTTCCCTGCACATCAATTCCATCAGCATCTGCTCCTTTCTCTCCTTCCACCACCCTTCTAGGTCAGAGGGGGCCTGCTGAAGAAACAGAGGACTGGTGCATCTTTGGGGTTTCTTACCTTTGGCAACACAGGCCCCCTGGGAAAGATTGGCAGCGCTGCCCCCCCCTCGGGAAAGATTGGAAGTGCTGGGGCCCTCCCATGGGAGATTGACAACACCACCCTCCCCTCAGCATCAACAGCAACAAACCGGAATGTGAAGTCAGAAGGAGTGGACCGGCAGATGCAAGGAGTAGCTGCAAGGTCCTGCAATGACTGCGTCTGCCAGCTCTGCTCAGGGAAGGTTGGACCGGCAGACGCAGTCATTGCGGGACCTTGCAGCTACTCCTTGCGTCTGCCAGTCCACGCCCTCCGACGTCACATTCCGGTTTGTTGCTGTTGATGCTGGGGGGAGGGTGTTGTTGTCAATCTCCCGGGGGGGGGGGTGTTCCGCCACTAATTTCTGTCAAATGGGATGATCAGTGACACTCAGAAAAGCACACATACAATATAAAGCATTAACAATAACACTTTATTATATATATAAGAATTAAATAACTTCACCGTAATTCCAGGCATCGACCTCCTTCACAATTGGGAACCCCTGCAACTGATAGGTGGGAAGAAAAATGGGAGACTGTCCCTTTTAGATGTCTTGGATTCTGTATCCCTGGAGACGTCTTGGATTCTCATGTCAGGATCAGAATTCTGGTCTTATATAGGATGCAAACTGCGGAGTTCATAGTAAAAGCATAAACAGCTGGTCCTGCTATTACGATTAGTCCTGCTCTTTTGTTCCTTGTTTTGACAACACCTAGGGCAAGGAGGTGTGGCAGAGACCGGCCCATCTGGCTTTATTGTCCTTTTGATGTTAATTGAGAGATACGCAGGCAAAAGGAAGTCAGGAAACAAGGAGGTGTTTCAGTTCACTGTCCCTTTGATGCTATCGGGCGACACGCAGGCAAAAGGAAGTCAAAGAAGCAGACTTTGATGTTATCCAGGAGGTGTTTGCAGAGACTGGTTTACCATCTGTCTTTACTATCCTTTTGGGGTTGTCAAGGTAACACTCAGGACAAGGAGGTCAGATAAGTAGACTTTCAGATAAGCAGACTTGAGGATACATGTCAGTAATATGCTGAACATGTCAGTAATATGCTGAGGCATAACAGTCCACCCCTGGATCCTTAAGTCTGTACCTCCGAATAAGAAGTCATCCGAATAGAGGGAGAGAGTGTTCGTTTGTATACACAATAGGTAAACCCACAATTAAGAAATGTTAACATAAGGATAACTGAACAAATATAGATTAAGGGATGAAGAAACACCTTTCGTGCTGTAGCGCTCCATCCGGTAAAAGCATCCCACCAATGGTGTGCAGTAGTAGCTTCAATATGATCTGCCACTGAATGCAAGTTAGTATTTAAAAATTCAGTATCTATTTTATGTTGCAGCAAGGTAAGGTTACATTGCTGATTTGATTTATTTAGGATTGCTATATTTTGCATGGCTTTCTTTAGAGAAGGTAATAAAATAATTGGAGTAAGTACATCGGCAAAAGAAAGATTAACATTTACATTTGATATCCAGGGTTCATAAAAATGATAAGTTGCATTATTTGCCCACTGCAACACACTAACATTCTGTAAACATACTGAAAAGGGAGCTTGAATAGCATGAATCACAAGTTTAACAGTACTGCTAGCAACAAAGACATTTTTATGTGATATTTCTTGTATAAATGTATAACCTTGCGGTGGAATGGTTCATTGGCAAAAATTGTAAAGAACATAGTTCATAGAATGACACGTTTGTTTTATTTTGTTCATCTATTTGTTGCCCATGATAAAGGGGAAACCCTAATTGGGGTCCCAATGTTAAAGGCATCACCGTAAAAGGACACATTGTTTCATTTCAAAAGTACACCATTTTCTATCTAAGGGTACAGAATGTGATGTGGTTTTAAATCAATGAGATAAAGTTTCTTTGTGATATCAATGACGACATGTAACATTAACTGATCATATCTTAGTGTTAGTTCATGATTATGTACAGTATTTGGTACCCATTCACCTTCCCATCTAAATACATCTGCTACTCTGGAGCCAAAATATGCTTGTTTGCCAGCCAGTATTTCAGAAACAATAGTATTTACTAGACCTCAGGTTCTACATTTAGGTAAAGGTAAAATGGGAAAATTAATTTTCCCTTCATAATTTATTTCCTTATGTTCTAAACCTGGTATTCTTGCCTTCCCTAATATTTCTTGCTAATTAAGCATTTTACTTGAAAGTATCACGTATAGGGAATCATGGAAATTAATAATCTTATTAAAATTATATTTGTGCTCTTACTCATGGCTTACATACATTTAGGGTAGCTTCATATTCACCATTGATCACTGCAGTTTCTTAGCAGCTTTGGTTAGGGTCTGGCTATGCTCCAGTTTCAATAGGCTTGCTATGCCACTCACATGCCTTCACTCACATAAGATTCAAGTGCACCACCCCCAGAGACCAGCCCTAATGTGAAGTGGCAGGATATAGGCTCACTTCTATTCCCAAGTCGGTGCCACATAATAGCGTCATGGCACGGCACTGTATGTCTGGTTGCGTGTCATCATCTTCTTGATCTGGTGAAATTTTCTCTTAACACTGCATGTTAGCCAAATCATCAGAATAAGAGAGCAGAGCTGACCAATTTTATCACAAAAGGATGAAAGTCTATATGGAATAACATTTCCCAGTACGTGATTTTCCAAGGAAAATATTTCATCATGACTGTTTAGCTTCAATGCTTTAGTTACAATAAACACCCCTAGTGGTAAAAGAGAAGATAAAAAAAAAAGAAAAACCACTTTATGTACAGAATGTGATAACATGTGACACAATACTGGTGTGTAAGGTAGTATTTGTTTGAGATAAAAGAAACAACACTAATGCACTTAAAGGTATTCTGTAGGACATTCAGAAAATACACCTTTTTATGTTCTGGACATAATTATTATGTCACTTAAGAGAGACCATAAACACGTACTGATGGTAATACCCAAATAACTTATGTCAGAAATGTGCACTGCACTGTTTATACCTGGTAAGTTAAATAAAGAGAGACCATTTTTTATTTTATTTAGCAAATATCAAATACCAATGAGCATCATTTTACCAGGTATAAAGCTTTCTAATTTTTTCTCTTCAGATATCCTCTTATAATATAACCCCTAACTAAAATATAATTGGGCTGTATGAGCCATAGCATAAAATCATTGTGAGCATGGTTTTCATAAGATACTTTCTTGTATGTGGGGGAATCTTTTTTGGAAAGGGATATGGTACCATTTGGACTAATAGAAGGGGTGGAAAAAATCTCTGGAAATGGCCAATGTGCGATGTTTATTGGGGTACCCCATAAGCTAAAACAGACAACACATAACAGAAACAGACAAACACAGAGCTCCGGCATGCTTTCTTCCATCGGTAATGATTCAGGGTTGAATTTAATCTGTAAATAAGCACACTATTAATCAAAAGAGTCATAAACAAATTTGGTATCCATTGGATTCCCACTATCAGGTCACAGTGCTGGAAGTATTTTAAATATAGCACAGTGAAATTGGTTCTCCTGACCATGTCTGGATACTAAGCTTCTAAAAGAAAGAGAGATAGAAACTTAAGTTCTTGCTGGTCTCCTTTCTTTCTTCTTCCATTTCAAAGCTCTGTCACACAATCATAAGAGAAAGCAAGCAGGGACTTTTTCATCTATAAAACAAACAAGAGAAGTTTACGTGCAGGTACAGTGGTAAACTGTTAGTGTTTGAGGTAAAGGACACATTTGCAAAATCACTTGGAGTGCAACTTCCTTATACTATCTAACAAAACTTTATACATTACTAGCTGATGGCCCGGCATTGCACGGGTATTTAATTATAGCAATAACACTGTAAATGGATTCAAATAAAGATACTTTATAGTGGTGAATGAAATTATTTTTTTACAGCTTTATAAAAATTACAATATTCAAATTATAATGTGAAATATTTGACAAAATGAATACAATACAACTAACACAAAACTTGATTATAAACAACATTTTTAGTTTCACCTCCAGGAGCAAGAACATATAAATTCTTGGGTGAACCCACCCTTGAGCAAGCAACATAGAGTTGTCCATGGGAAAAACAGGGGGATCTTATCCACTCCACAGTATGTAATAGTCTGTCCCTGTGATTTGTTGATTGTGATAGAGAATGCAAGTCTCACTGGAATTTGCAATCTCTTAAACTGAAAAGGAAGATGTGTTGGAATAAGTGGTATCCGCGGGATAAATACGGTTTCACCTTGTCCCTGTCCCGAACAAAAGTTTCAGTATTGATTTAAACAACTAAATATGTGGAAACTCAGGTTGAAAAGAAACTCCATGCAGGTTTTTCCTGGTTCAGAATGGAACCTGTGTTCCTAGTTCAGCATATGTGAGTACTCATGTAATGTAATAACATTATGAACTGGGGTGCATGAAGGAAACAGTTACAAACACAGTTAGAACATACAAACTCTATATGTATGGTGTCCGTGGTAGAATAGTAACGATGTCCCTAGTGGTTATAGTATCATAAAAAGTGTTTTATAGTTGGAATTACAGTGGTGCCTCGCATAACGGACGCCTCGCACAGCGAACGCTGCGCACAACGAACTTTATGTCTTGATCCGTACAACGAACTTCGTTTCACACAACGAAGTCGCCCGAGCTGCATCCTTCCGCGCAGGCACTGCGCTTAACTGCCCTCTCTCCGCCTGGTTCCCTCTTGCCCCCCCGACTCCCCGACACGATCGGGGCAAGAGGGAGCTCAAGCCCTCTTGCCCCCCCGCCTCCCCGACACGATCGGGGCAAAAGGGAGCCCAAGCCCTCTTGCCCCGCCGATTCCCCAACTCCCCGACAATATCGGGCCAGGAGGGAGCCCAAGTCCTCCTGGCCACGGCGACCCCCTAACCCCACCCTGCACCACATTACGGGCAGGAGGGATCCCAGGCCCTCCTGCCCTCGACGCAAACCCCCCCTCCCCCCAACGACCGCCCCCCCAGCCGACCCGCGACCCCCCTGGCCGACCCCCACGACACCCCCAACCCCCTTCCCCGTACCTTTCTGTAGTTGGCCGGACAGACGGGAGCCAAACCCGCCTGTCCGGCAGGCAGCCATCGACGGAATGAGGCCGGATTGGCACATCCGTCCCAAAGCTCCGCCTACTGGTGGGGCCTAAGGCGCCTGGGCCAATCAGAATAGGCCCGGGAGCCTTAGGTCCCTCCTGGGGGCGGGGCCTGAGGCACATGGGCCCAACCCGACCATGTGCCTCAGGCCCTGCCCCCAGGAGGGACCTAAGGCTCCCGGGCCTATTCTGATTGGCCCAGGCGCCTTAGGCCCCACCAGTAGGCGGAGCTTTGGGACGGATGGGCCAATCCGGCCTCATTCCGTCGATGGCTGCCTGCCGGACAGGCGGGTTTGGCTCCCGTCTGTCCGGCCAACTACAGAAAGGTACGGGGAAGGGGGTTAGGGGTGTCGTGGGGGTCGGCCAGGGGGGTCGCGGGTCGGCTGGGGGTCGGTCGGAGGTTCTTGGGGGGGGGGCGGTCGTTGGGGGGAGGGGGGGATTGCGTCGAGGGCAGGAGGGCCTGGGATCCCTCCTGCCCGTAATGTAGTGCAGGGTGGGGTTAGGGGGTCGCCGTGGCCAGGAGGACTTGGGCTCCCTCCTGGCCCGATATTGTCGGGGAGTTGGGGAATCGGCGGGGCAAGGGGGCTTGGGCCCCCTTTTGCCCCGATCGTGTCGGGGAGTCGGGGGGGGCAAGAGGGCTTGAGCTCCCTTTTGCCCCGATCGTGTCGGGGAGTCGGGGGGGCAAGAGGGCTTGAGCTCCCTCTTGCCCCGATCGTGTCGGGGAGTCGGGGGGGCAAGAGGGCTTGAGCTCCCTCTTGCCCCGATCGTGTCGGGGGTGCCAGGGACTACACGGAGTCACCCACCGTACCACCCGATTCGGGTAAGCGCAGGTATCGGTGGGTGGCTTATTTGCGGGGGGGTGCCTTATTTTACATTTTTTTCTAAAAAGGGGGGGCTGTCTTATTTGATGGCCCTGCCTTATCATCGGGGAAACACGGTAGAAAAGAAAAAAAATGAACAGTTAAGTCCCAGTTTTTGCCGCTGAGACTCTGCCCTCTCACTGTAAAATTAGACTCTACTTAGTCTGTCTTTAAATTTAAAAAATGTGTGTTGTTTTAAAAAACAATTATGTTTTTAGATGTATCTAAATAAAAATAATAACCAAAAATTTATCTTTTTTTTATGTCATCTTAGCATATTTTATGCTACAGAACGAATTATTTTTTTTAACATGTATTGTTATGGGAAAACGCGTTTCACACAACGAACGTTTCACATAACAAACTTGCTCCTGGAACGGATTAAGTTCGTTGTGTGAGGCACCACTGTACTGTGAGAATGGCAGCTTTTTCCATTTTTTCCATTGACATGAATGGGTGAAATCAGATTTTCTGTTTGTAGCTCCGCCCACGTGTGCAGGTGGGCCACGAGACCCCCAGAACATATCACCCCATGTAGTGAGGGATCTGCATACCAAGTTTCGTTCAAATCGGGCAAGCCGTTTTTGCGTTGGCAGCTTTTTACATTTTTTCCATTGACATGAATGGGTGAAATCTGATTTTCTGTTTGTAGCTCCGCGCACATGTGCAGGTGGGCCGCAAGACCCCCAGAACATATCACCCTAGGTAGTGAGGGATCTGCATACCAAGTTTCGTTCAAATCGGGCAAGCCGTTTTTGCGTTGGCAGCTTTTTACATTTTTTCCATTGACATGAATGGGTGAAATCTGATTTTCTGTTTGTAGCTCCGCCCACGTGTGCAGGTGGGCCGCGAGACCCCCAGAACATATCACCCCAGGTAGTGAGGGATCTGCATACCAAGTTTCGTTCAAATTGGGCAAGCCGTTTTTGCGTTGGCAGCTTTTTACATTTTTTCCATTGACATGAATGGGTGAAATCTGATTTTCTGTTTGTAGCTCCGCCCACGTGTGCAGGTGGGCTGCGAGACCCCCAGAACATATCACCCCAGGTAGTGAGGGATCTGCATACCAAGTTTCGTTCAAATCGGGCAAGCTGTTTTTGCGTTGGCAGCTTTTTACATTTTTTCCATTGACATGAATGGGTGAAATCTGATTTTCTGTTTGTAGCTCCGCCCACGTGTGCAGGTGGGCCGCGAGATCTCCAGAACATATCATCCCAGGTAGTGAGGGATCTGCATACCAAGTTTTGTTCAAATCGGTCAAGCCGTTTTTGCGTGATCGCGGCACATACACACACACATACATACACACATACCTCCGATTTTATATATATAGATAAAGGTCACTTAGCAATATTTCTACTTTTTTTTATTGTCCAACCTACCCCATATGTTACCCCAGATGTGAAATATGTTGCCTCCAGAATCAAAAAAGGCCCAAGTCTGTTTTTTACTTTGGGGAGAAGGGAAGTTTACAATTTTCTGTTTAACTTTCTCTATCACCTCTCGGCATCCTTTTGCCCACTTTCTGCTATAATTTTGTGATAGAAAGTGGGACTATGTAAGTATTTTTGTGGTAGTCTGGTAGATGTATATTGCATTCCTTGCCCAGTGAATGCAAATTGTTCTGGACATTGCTCCACTATAGGAATAGTAAAAATGCATTGGTTCATGTTTACAATTTTTGTGGAGATCGGTACTACTATTGGTTTCCCCACCACTACTGATCTCATAGGAATGTCTGGCAATTTACCAAAACTATAGGTTCCATTGGAAAGCTGTAATGTTAACCCTTTTTGGATATCTAGCCCTATTATATTTTAAGGAATCCCATAGATTAATACAGTATATTCCCAAATTGGTAATTGTCCAATTTTAAAATTTGTAAAATTTTTATTTTATTTTTTTCTTCCTGCTTGTATAATTTTCTCCCCAATCCTGATATTTATATTCCTCCACCCCAGTGTCCACTACAGCTTGTACCTTTTGCTCCCCAGATTTCTACTAAATATTTATCTCTACCTGCGGACGCTGTTCTAATTTGGTCCAGGCAAACATTGAGGCTCGGCATTCACATTATTGATCCTCCCAACACTTCCACCCTTTTAAATCAGGATAAAGAATGGAAGCAGTTTCCTCAGGGAGAGCCGTTGGCACCAAAATATCCTCCCTCTCTCCTTTGTTCATTTGTGCTTGAGACATAGATTTCTTTCCCAGTCCTCTACTTTTGTACATTTCCCATAATGTCCTTGTATTCTTCCCATCTATTTCTTCCCCCTTTACACCATCTTTTATTAATTTCAAAAACATATTCCTCCGAGACACCCGATTAGCCCTGTTTGAATTGGATTGTCCTTTTCTCTTTTTATCAAAAGTATTTTGAGGTCCCCAGTCCCCCCGATCTCCTAACTGTCGGACCGCTTCTAAGGCTTCCAAAATAGTCCTGTCTATTTGATTGATCAACAAAGTTATCATTACCTGTTTGTATGCCGATGTAGCATACTTAATAATTTTATTTCTCATGGACACAGTAAAAGGTAATGACATATATATGTCAGTGTGACCTATTACTAAGGCTACCTTCATAGTCTCCTCCTTAATTTTCATTTGAGCATCTTTTAATGTATACCAAATTTTATCATTTGAGGGCCAATCAGATTCAAGTGGATATTGCTTCGTGACACCACTACTAATTATCTCTAATAAAGACCATTGGGCATTTTTTGCAGGATAAGGATCCTCCCGTAACGCATTTTGTACTGCTACTTCTTGACAAATTTGAACAAATTTAGGGGCATCTGTGGCATCCAACATAATCCCTGCTGCGCCCAGCTCCTGCACCCGAATTACCCATTGTATTAGTGGTTCCCCAGGCTGCTGGGTAAAGCGTGCCATCGTATCCATGATTTCATGTGGAGTAACATCCTCCATAACATTATTTCTAGTTAGATTTTCTCCTGTTTGCAGACTTCCCTGTAATCTTTGTCTCCTCACAAGCTCTGCTTCTAAACTTTTTGCCTGTTCTCCTTCAACACATATATCCTCCTCACTGTTATTATAATTTGAATCCCAAATATCCCCATCCCGTTTGTTTGGATTCCAATCATCCGGCAGATGATAAATTAAGATTTTAACTTTTCTGTAACTCACTTTCCACCTCCGTTTCTTATATTTATATTGTGCACATTTTTCTGTTACATTTTGATAGGTGTCTACCTTATCCATTAACAACTTATTCAGGCATTTTAATGGCATGCTGTTGATTACACCTTTTCTTTCCCAGCTCTCCCAATTTCAATTGTAATTCCTGTTTAGCTTCACGCAAATTTCTCCAGTCTGACAAAATCATCCTTCCTTGTCTAGAAATTCCTTCTTGCTCTTCTCCTTTTGAGATTTTCACCTTTTGTAAGGAGGCACATAATTCATGTGGATCCCCACTTCCAAAAGTACAGGATTCACATAATCCTGCTTCTACAGACCACTCAATGGCCATTAATTTACCTACACTGTCATTCCCATTCGGAATGGAGGGATTGGGAGCCTGCTCCTCAACCCCTTGTTTCATCTGGTGCTTTTTTGACCACATTGATCAACCCCACTTCTGGTACCAATTTGTTCCGCCACTAATTTCTGTCAAATGGGATGATCAGTGACACTCAGAAAAGCACACATACAATATAAAGCATAAACAATAACACTTTATTATATATATATAAGAATTAAATAACTTCACCGTAATTCCAGGCATCGACCTCCTTCACAATTGGGAACCCCTGCAACTGATAGGTGGGAAGAAAAACGGGAGACTGTCCCTTTTAGACGTCTTGGATTCTGTATCCCTGGAGACGTCTTCGATTCTCATGTCAGGGTAAGAATTCTGGTCTTATATAGGATGCAAACTGCGGAGTTCATAGTAAAAGCATAAACAGCTGGTCCTGCTATTACGATTAGTCCTGCTCTTTTGTTCCTTGTTTTGACAACACCTAGGGCAAGGAGGTGTGGCAGAGACCGGCCCATCTGGCTTTATTGTCCTTTTGATGTTAATTGAGAGATGCGCAGGCAAAAGGAAGTCAGGAAACAAGGAGGTGTTTCAGTTCACTGTCCCTTTGATGCTATCGGGCGACACACAGGCAAAAGGAAGTCAAAGAAGCAGACTTTGATGTTATCCAGGAGGTGTTTGCAGAGACTGGTTTACCATCTGTCTTTACTATCCTTTTGGGGTTGTCAAGGTAACACTCAGGACAAGGAGGTCAGATAAGCAGACTTTCAGATAAGCAGACTTGAGGATACATGTCAGTAATATGCTGAACATGTCAGTAATATGCTGAGGCATAACAGGGGGGGCAGTGCTTCCAATCTTTTCCGGGGGGGGGAGGGTCAAACGCTGCTGATCTTTCCCGGGGGCCTGCATTGTCAAAGGAAAAAAAACCCCAACAAACACTTGAGTCCTCTTTCTTCAGCGGGCCCCCCTGACAACTTCGGGCCCTAGACACGTGCCTACTGGGCCTATCCATTAATCCAGCCCTGCTGACGCCACAGGGGGCGTCCAAACTTATGTTGGCCTTCTTTGACAACTCATGAAGGGGTATTTGCTTTTTCACTAACCTCTGCATCATGAGATAAGCAGAATTACCACCTAGTGCCCATATCTTGAATAAGACGGTTCAGAAGTTCCCCCCCACTGCTTCCTGTTTGTTTTTGAAGCTGACAGTCACTCTTTACACACAGCTGAAATATCTTGTCCTTTACCTGTCCCCTTGTTGCCCCCTCCCCCTCACTCCCTGCAAAGTATGTCCCTTACTGCCCTGTGCTGTAAGAAAAGGATGCATAAAGGAAGACAAACAGATTGCAGATAGGCTAAACTCATTCTTTGAATCTGTCTTTACCAAAGAGGACACTGCAACAATACCTGAAACAGGGAAAGTATTCAAGGGAGAAATAGAGGAAAGCCTCATCACTGTGAATGTGGATTTGGACATGATATACTATCAGATTGACAAACTAAAAAGTGACAAATCCCCTGGACCAGATGGAATTCATCCGAGAGTGCTAAAGGAGCTTAAAGTAGAAATTGGAGAACTATTACAATCCCTAGCTAACTTGTCAATCAGAACCGGGCGAATACCAGATGACTGGAAGATAGCGAATGTCATCCCAATCTTCAAAAAAGGATCGAGAGGAGAACCGGGCAACTATAGTCCTGTGAGTCTTATGTCGGTTCCAGGGAAGATGGTTGAAGCACTAATAAAGGATAGCATAGTGCAACACCTGGAAAATCACGACTGATGAGAGCTAGTCAACATGGCTTCCGGAAGGGGAAGTCATGTTTGACAAATTTACTTCAAATTTTTGAGGAGGTGAACAAACAAATCGATAACGGTGAACCGGTGGATATAATATACCTGGACTTCCAGAAAGCATTCGACAAGGTTCCACATGCAAGGCTTCTGAAGAAACTACAAAGCCATGGAATAGAAGGGGAAATCGGACCAATGGTTTGATAATGAATTACTCCAACTCAAAAGACAGTGTAGAAGATTAGAAAGAAAATGGAGAAAAAAGAATCAAGAACAAACAAAAACCGACTGGAAAAAAATCAACAAACAATACAAAAATCTACTAAAAGACAAGAGGAAAAGCTACTATACCAAGCTCATAGGCACAGAAACACAAGACTCCAAAAAAACTTTCCAAATACTAAAAGAACTAACAGACACCAAACCATACACTACCACCACCAACACACCTCCACCATCACCCACCATTCTAGCAGAACATTTCAAGAATAAAATCACCAACACCAGAGCCACACTCATTCTCAACCCACCCAATCAAAATCCAATCACAATCCACCCTACAGGAAAAGAGGCAATCGCAGCAGACAGAACTTGGTCTCAATTCCCAATCATTCAATGGCCAGAATTCAACAAATTATACAAAAAATACAGCCATGCCTCCTGCGACCTCAACCATTGCCCCTCATATCTCCTTACCACCTCTAGTATAAAGTTCCGCACCATAACTCTACAATGGATCCAATTCACGCTCACAGAGGGCAAATTCCCTGACAACCTCAGCGAAATTGTCATCACCCCAATCCAAAAAGACCCAAAGGCACCACAAAACCTCCCTTCCAACTATAGACCTATAGCCTCAATTCCGCTATATGTCAAAATTACAGAAGGCCTAGTAGCCAAACTCCTCACCAATTACATAGAGGACCACAACCTACTACACCCCATGCAATCAGGATTCAGAGCAAATTTCAGCACAGAGACACTACTAGGCTCCCTCATGGATACCGTCAGACAACAACTTAGTATAGGGAAAAAAATGCTACTCATACAACTGGACCTATCGGCGGCATTCGACCTAGTAGACCACAACATCCTTCTACAAATAATAGATGCAATAGGCATCTCAGATAAAGTATACTCCTGGTTCGAAGGATTCCTAAAACTCAGAACATACAGTGTAAAATCAAACAAAGAAAAATCAGAATCCTGGTCAAACCCCTGCGGCGTACCACAAGGATCTCCACTATCCCCCACACTCTTCAATCTATACACTGCCTCTCTAGGAACCCATCTGGATAATCTAGGCATAACATCCTATAGCTACGCGGATGACATCACCATCCTCATCCCATACGATCATTCCAAGCCTACCATGACAGAGGAACTTCACCAAACACTGGAAGCAGTCACAACCTGGATGGAAAATCACAAACTTAAACTCAACCAAGACAAAACCAAATTCATCCTCCTAGAAAACGACAGGATCCAAACCACAACCATCCTAGACATAAACGCAACCAAATATCCCATCCAAACAACCATAAAACTACTAGGCATGACCATAGACAGATGCTGCACAATGCAACCGCAAATAAACAAAACAACCCAAAAATCATTCGCAATCATGAGAAACCTGAGACAGGTCCGAAAATACTTCGAAAGCACACAATTCCTACTTATAGTACAATCCCTAATACTAGGAATACTGGACTACTGTAACATTCTCTTCCTCCCATGCCCGGCAATTACGATAAGACAACTCCAAACAATCCAAAATACAGCCTTAAGACTCGTATATTCACTGAAAAAACACGACCACATCACTGAAGCCTTCATCAACTCACATTGGCTCCCAATCCAAGAAAGAATCCAATTCAAATTCTACTGCATATTATATAAAACACTACACGGAGACAGTCCATCATACCTGAACAATCGCCTCATCCAAGCAACCAGCACCAGACACAGAAAAACGCACTCCCCATTCATACCCCCCCCCATCCAAAGAAGTAAAAAGAACAAAACTACATGACGGCCTCCTAGCCACACAAGCTGCAAGACTGGACAACCAAATCTCCATCCTTCTGATGACCACCCAGGACTATAAGACGTTCAGAAAAGAAATAAAAACCACACTTTTCAAGAAATTCCTAAAACAGATATAATAACATGACCACCAAAAGCCCTCAAGATCTTCATATTACCTCTCTAGCTATCATCTACAATTCTTATAATTCTGTAATTCTGTAACTCTGTAATTCTTCTATTCATTGTAATTCTGCTCCTTAAACTAACCTTTTGTAATCCGCCTTGAACCGCAAGGTAATGGCGGAATAGAAATCCCTAATGTAATGTAATGTAATGTAATATACTAAGATGGATAGGCGGATGGTTGGAAAACAGATTGCAGAGGGTGGGCATAAATGGGAAGTTCTTGGATTGGGAAAAAGTGACAAGCGGTGTGCCCCAGGGTTCAGTTCTTGGGCCAATCTTGTTCAATATCTTCATAAATGACTTAGAAGAAGATACAACAAGTAATTTAATCAAGTTTGCGGACGACACAAAACTGTGTAGGGAAGTTGGGTCACAAGAGGACAGAGAAGAACTCCAGAGAGATTTGAACCGGCTAGAGAAATGGGTGGAAAAGTGGCAGATGAAGTTTAATATAGAAAAATGCAAAGTGATGCACCTGGATAAGAAGAACAAGGAACATGAATACAAAATGTTAGGTACAGCATTGGGAAAGAGCGATCAAGATAGACAAGACCCTGAAGCCGTCGGCTCAATGCGCAGCGGCGGCTAAGAAAGCAAACAGGATGTTGGGCATGATAAAGAAGGGAATCACGAGCAGATCGGCGGAGGTCATAATGCCGCTTTACAGAGCTATGGTCAGACCACACTTGGAATACTGTATCCAACATTGGTCTCCCTACCTGAAGAAGGATATAACCCTGTTGGAGAGGGTGCAGAGGCGAGCCACGAAGCTAGTAAAAGGCTTCGAGAATTTGAGCTACAATGAACACCTCGGATAACTGGGATTATTCACCCTCGAGAAGAGAAGGACATGATAGAGACTTTCAAAATACTAAAAGGATTCGACAAAATAGAGCAAAAAACATCGTTATTCACATTGTCAAATGTGACTTGGACAAGGGGTCATGGACTGAAACTGAGGGGCACCAGGCCCAGGACAAATATCAGAAAGTTCTGTTTCTCTCAGCGAGTGGAGGACGCTTGGAATGCTCTCCCGGAGGAGATTGTGTCGGAGACCACCATTCCAGGATTCAAGGGCAAGTTGGATGCACACCTTCTTGCAAAACATATTGAGGGGTACGGGTAAATAGGGTCTTTGGCAGGGAACATCGGGATTGGCCTCCACGTGTGCGGGTCGCCGGACAGGATGGACCTAGGGTCTGGTCCGGTGAATGGCATTTCTTATGTTCTTATGTTAAAATCCCTTTGGAGCCTCCACGATCCACTGCTTTGATCATGTTTCGCCCAATGTCTGTAAGAACAACACCCTCCCTCCCCCCAGGAATATTCATTTTCTCTCTAGTCTAAACAACTCTCAGTTATCCTGATTGCCTTGAAGATGTAGGTTGAGGTATGGCTCTGATCTATCACATGCATGTGTAGTGTGGTCCATTTGTACCTGATGCAACCTGGGTAGAGCCACTTCTTAATAATAATAATAATAATAATAATAACTTTATTTTTCTATACCGCCAACACCCAAAAAGTTCTAGGCGGTTCACAGAATAAAGAGGACTGGACATTCCAGTGATGATACAAAGCACACAGAAAAGCAGTACAATATTTCAATAGTGAAAAATACAATAAGAAACTATGATATATTCATCAATTAAGTAATGAATTTTTTGAACAAGTGGGTCTTAACCAATTTTCTAAAGGTGCAATAAGAAGCAGATTGTTGAATCAGGTCATCTAACCATACTTGAACTTTACCTGCTTGATAGCCAAAGATCAATCAAAAGGC
Source organism: Geotrypetes seraphini (assembly GCF_902459505.1). Taxonomy (NCBI): domain Eukaryota; kingdom Metazoa; phylum Chordata; class Amphibia; order Gymnophiona; family Dermophiidae; genus Geotrypetes; species Geotrypetes seraphini. The sequence goes on along the minus strand of NC_047088.1, from coordinate 101,564,799 downwards.
AATTTTTGGGATTAGGAAAAGTAAATAAACCAGTATGCCGAGTAGGCCTAGTTGAACGGTACCATTCAAAATGAGAGAGGAGATATAGCAGAGCTAATCTTATAGCAAATACATGCAAATATGAAAAGTACTCTTGCTTCCATTGGCAACCAGTGCAGCTGACGTTAGTAAGGCTGACATGTTCCTGTTTTTTTTAATCCAAAAATTAAACGTACCGCTGTATTTTGGATTAGCCTTAATCTTCCTAAGACGGTTTTATAAGATCCTAAATAGATTAGATTGCAATAGTCAAGAATAGATAAAATTAATGCTTGAACTAGTAATCTGAAAGAAGTAGGGTCAAAGTATTAACAGCGGAAGCTGGAGCGGCCCGCTTCCCTGATGTATATACTTCCTAGCCTTCCAATCCCTATCCAAACCCCAAAAAGACACGTAGACCTGAGTGGAGAAACTTGGCTGCAGCCCTGTTTATTGTAAAATAAACATATTTAAATAACATTTACATATAGTAAACAACATATACAAACAGCTTTAAATAACAGTTTATCTAATTAAACCAGCACAATGGTATCACCATTGTGACCCTGATCCCGAGCTACCGACTCAGATGTAAATGGCCCCCGACCTTGCTGTCTAAGTAAGGGTCTGAGGGGTGGCATGTCCCCACATGCCCCATTGTCCAGGGTCATCCGACCCAACAGGCACGGCTCCCAGCCGGCCCACCGCTCATCCCATGATGAGATCAGCCGCCAGTAGCTCGGGATACTGCCACAGGCCTGTAACTCGTTACAGCCCCCCCCCCCCCCAATGAACAGAGTTGCAGCTAGGGGTCCAACATACGCTCGCAACAAGAAGCAAAATCATCGAGCAAGAGATCCCACCCGATGCCCGAAAGATGTACCTGATCCCTGTAGAACAACCTCGAACAAGATACATCCACCCAAGCATGCCTGATCTGTACCCCACCCCGAGCTTCCACTCACCTTCCGATCTGTCGATTCACCTTAGTAAGCCCCCTGGTCCATCTACGAGACACCAACCGCTTCGGTCGCGGAATAATGTCGGACCAAACAAGCCAGGCACCAGGAAACCAACCCTGAATCACGCCAAGATCACCTATGACCATATCAATTAAAAATTTCCCACTAAGTGAATCAACATCGTTGCCCCCAAGGTGGAAAAGTAAAAGATCCGGGCGCCGGGCACGACATTGAAGATCGTCCAGAAGAGGGAGCAGCTGATGCCAACACATGCCCCGCTGTCCCCACCAAGAGACGCAGACTCCGCGATGACGGAGGCCCAAGTGCTGACCACACGGTCGGACCACTGCACGCTCCCCGGCCTAATGGACGAAGGAGTGCCCAATGATCCAAACCGACAGGACACGTTGTACAGCACCTGTAAAGCAAAACTCAGCAGTCAAGCCAAAGTCCCCCGAAACCCAAAAGGTTAGTAACAGGAAGCCATGCAGTGAACCCATCCAGCAGCCCCCCAAAGGCAAACACCCCCACAAACTAACCTATTATTCCCCCAAGCTGCCCTTATCCCTCAACCGGCTCAGGAGCACCCCTACTCACTCGACCTACCAGACGGAGAACCCCCCCGCCCGGAACTCAACGGACGAATGTAGCCACAATAGGCCTCCGAGGACCAACGACCCAACCGTCGAATAGCCGCCGCAGGCACCCCCACCTCGAAGGCACTGGTAGCGGCCCCTATGCGAAAGGAGTGCGTGCCGAAGCATGCTGGCTCAATGCCGCACCGACCCAGTGCCCGTCGCAATACCGCTAGAAATTGGTAACGGGTGAGACGAGTGCCATTGGCATGGATCAACAACGCCAAGTCCGAATAAGTTCGAACCGCCATGTAGGCATCCAGTGATTGGACGGGGCACGAAGTACAGCCCTCCACTTGGTGCAATACTAACGTGCACCCCCTGCTCAGCTAATCTGACTTAGACTGGGCGATGAATAAACGCACTGTATCCCCTTCCACGTGCACCTGACTAAGCAGGAGACCGCGCAGACCCTGGAGGTCGGACGAGTGAACAAGCAACTCTCCAACTCGCAAAGCCCAGAAGAACGCCAAGGAAAAAGCCGCTCTAAATAAACAAGCTTCAAAGCCCGAACACGCCACTACTGACAAAACCCCGATGAGACGGGCTAACAATGCATGCGTGATCAGCAACCGGTAATCCGGCAGCCGTGGAGCCACCCGGCCCCAGGCCACCAGCATCCTGCGTGGCAAAAATCCCGACGCCGGGCAGGACCACCCGAAGGTCTTACAAAAGAAAGGTGACCCGCCGCTGCACTATGGGAACAGCCCGCAATCTGGGAATCAGCTAAGAAGTCTGCTAACAAGACCTCCGTGACAGGGCCGGGGACCCAACCCCGCAGACGCAGAAAGTTGAAAACCATCGCGAAGTCTCGATTGTACCGGGTCCAAGTAACTGGAGCTACCGACTGCTGCAACAAACTCCAGATCCGTTCACCACCAGGTTCCACAAACGCTCTGGCATCGGCGAACCATCCGTCTTCGCTGTCGGCACCAGCTGCCGGAACTGCAAAAATTGAAATCAAGAAAGGGCATCAGCAAGTTTGTTCTGAACTCCAGGGACGTGGCTCGCTCGAATGTATAAATTAAGCTGCAAACAGTGCAAGACAAGTTCCCGCATCACCGCGTTCACCTGCAAACATTTTGCAGCTTGCCGGTTCACCACCTCCACCCCCCCCCCATGTTGTCACACCAGAAAACAACACTCCGATTCCTTAACTTCTCCGGCCACAACTCACATGCCACCAGCAAGGGGAAAAGTTCCAGCAAGGTCACATTGCGAATAAAACCCGCCTGCCGCCAACCCTCAGGCCATGTTGCTGCGCACCAGTCCCCTTGACAATAAAGACCAAAACCCACCCCACCAGCAGCATCCGATTGCAGCTCGAGATCCACAGTAGAGACATGCGGGAGCTGGATCGGGAGTGACCCATTAAACTGGGATAAGAACAGGGACCACATATGCAAATCCGCTCGAATCTCCGCTGTAATCCGCACAAAGTGTCTACGATCACAGACACCCGACATCGCCACCGCCAGACGATGGGAAAAAGCATGGCCCATAGGCAGGACCCGACAGGCAAAGTTAAAGGACCCCAATAAAGACTGAACCACTCACAGAGTAGGTTTTCGGGTGCCCCTAACAAGCAAAATCAAAGCTAACAACTGTCGCACTTTACCCAGCGGGAGCCAAGTCACCATAGCCACCGAGTCGATCTCGATCCCCAAGAAGGTGAGACAAGTAGTAGGCCCCTCCGATTTATCCGCTGTCAACGGCACCCCAAATTCAGCAGCCATGGCTTCGAAAGTAGATTTTAACAGACCACAATCGCCAGAACCCGCCCCGCCGAAAAAAAGAAAATCATCCAGATAGTGAACAACCGACTCCCTCCCCGCTCGCTGAACAGTAACCCAATGCAGAAAGGAGCTGAACATCTCAAAGAATGCGCAGGAGACGGAACAACCCATCGGTAGACAGCGTTCAAAGTAAAAGGCACCCTCAAACCGAAACCCCAACAACGGATACGAAGACGGATGTACCGGCAACCAGATGTAAAGGCCGACTCGATATCCACTTTGGCCAACAAAGCACCACCGCCCGCTTTACGGACAAGGTGTAAGGCACAGTCGAAGGAAGTGTAGCGGACAGAGCAAAGGTCACGAGGAATGCCATCATTCACAGAGCGCCCTACGGGCCTGGACAAATTATGTATCAGGCAATATTTACCCGGCTCTTTTTTAGGAATAATCGCCAGGGGGAACACCACCATCACAGGGAACAGGCGCTCCTGAAATGGCCCCGCAATCTGCGCCCGATCAAGTTCCTCACGCAACTTACATCGCACCTCCACTCGTAACTGAGATACCGAAGAAGCGTTGGAAGCCTGCACGTTAGCCAGAGGAAGCGAATACGGAATAACAAAACCCTCACTAAATCCCCTGATAAGAACCGCAGCTGCTCGCGCATCACCGTAGAGGTCCAACCAAGGCCGCATGGCACCCACCCGGACCGGGGTGGGCAACCTCTGCACCCCGACCTCACTTGGCCGGGGTGGGAGGTGGCCCAGCTCCCTTCTTGGGGCACTTGAGCGCCGAGTGCCCTTGCCCACACAAGGAGCACGCATGACGGAAACGACAGTACGTAAAGGAACAGGAAGATTTATTGAACTGCCAGCAGAGACCTGTTCCCCCGCCCCCGGGCCCCCAATGTGACGAAAGGAACGAACCCTCTCAGATACTTGAGACCCTGGCTTTCCCGAAGCACTCAGACCAGACCCCCCCCAGGTTTTGCCATATGGGTGAGCCACAGATTGATGTCCTGCGTACCCCAGGACATGTGCCGGTTCTCCTCCATCTTGTCGCGGAACACTTCATCATAGTTGAGCCACGACCACCCGCCGAACCGCTGATAAGCATCGAGGATGGAGTCAGCATAGGACAGCAAAAGGCCGTAGTCCTGGGGGCGCTCCCGCCCCCAGACACTGGCTAACCTCAAAAATGCACGCGTCCAGTTCACATTGCGAGACACCAAACCCACCTTTGGCTTCGCCCCTTCCTTCTTGCTCTTCTTCTTCCGCCCGCGGACTCTGCCCTCCAGAAGCCGAAAAACGTCAACGCACGTACGCTTCTTGATCTAGTGACGAAGAGACCGCGGAACCTTCTCCCACAGTTCCGACAGTGCCACGAGAGCCGGAGCCCCTGACTATCTCCGTCCTGCGCAGGCCTCTCACCCGTCCCCCGCCGAGGTGACCCTGACGAGGAAGACGATGTCGAAGAGGAAGAGGAGGTTAAAGAAGACGAAGAGGACGAAGAAGAAGCCCTACTCCGATGGCCCTTCCTACCCTTCCCCTTACCTTTCTGCTTCCCACCCTTACTACCAACTCCAGTCTCTAAGGCCATGTTACCCGTGGTCCGGACACCTCCGGGTCCGCATACAGCACCTGCCGCTCCAGGAGTGGCGCCCTCCGCAGCAACCACCATAACAGGACTCTGACTAGCCGCCCACACTGGCTCCTCAACTCCGGTCCGCAGTGCTTCCACCCGTCTGTCCGATCCTCCTGCAGTAGAAGTCTCCAGGAAGTGCTCACGTCCAGCGGTGGGATCCTGGGGGAAAAAAATCCAGACAGGGGCCAGCAACCTGCACAGCATTAGGAGAAGTTAGCCCAGGGTACAAAGCCCCCCCCAGCAGAGGCACTCACCGGCTCCCGGTCCTCTTCGTCCAAGGAATCACCAGCCAGCAGGGACAGCTCGCGGGATCCGCAGAATCGGAGGTGGGTGCTCGCGCCATCCCCCGACCCGACTCACGCCGCCGACACGCACCGATGACCGCGTACCCCAGGGGAACTAAATTTGCCTGAACCGCCGCCATGCGGTAGGCCGCAAGTCCCCACGTTCAGTTGACCCCGCCGAAAGCTGCCTTGGAAGACTGGAAACCGTTACGGTCCTCCGAGAGCCCTCCTTTAATATCCCCTACCCACCCTACCCTGCGGCCCCGACTCTGCCTATCGGAGGTCACTCCCACGGCGGGAAAGACCTCCTCCCTTAGATTTAAATTCCCTTCCTACCTAACCACCCCCCCCTAACTCTTACCCGAGGGGCGGCTCTGCAGGCCTCCCAGCTTCGCATTAGAGCCGCCCGTCGAGACAAGCTCTCGGGCTTTTTATTTTTTATGGAACTCAACTTCCATAATGCAAAGAAACATTTCTTTACAAGCATATCACTATGCTCCCCCAGGGTTAAATGGCGGTTGAGTATGACTCCTAAAATTTTAAGAGCCGAGGCTATTGGATATTCTTGTCCTCTTAAACAGAGAGTTTTATCCGTAATTTTTTCATTGGGACTAACCAAAATGAATCTTATATTTTCAGTGTTTAATTTCAATTTAAATTCAATGGTCTATTGTTCAATCTGATTTAGGATAAAAGTAATCTGATTTTTTATTTCAGTGGTCAAAGAAATGACTGGTATCAGTATTGTGATGTCATCAGCATAAATGTAAAAGATTACATTTAAGCTTTGTAAAAAATTGGCCTTTGGAGCACATTGTAATTGTAGATTAACAGTTGTGGCAGCTGCTTGCATCCCACAGTTTCCAAAGCAATCATTTCACCAATGCAATGTGTCACCACCATCAACACGATTTGTCTCCTCCCTGGAACAGTGATCCAGGACACCATCTCATCCCTGCTATGGTGGTTTACCACAGATGAAATAAGACTGGTCTGGGGAGGAACTACTGTTACTGCATCAGTCATTAGAGAAGGGTCTAGGGGGGTCAGCTGAAGTGGTGGACTTCCATATTCCTGCTGCTGCTTTGAGCAAAGACCAGGGCCTCTAGACCAGGACCAGTATCCTCTGTAACCAACGATGATACTATAGTTGTTTTTAGAAATATTTATTCATTTATTTTATTTAGATTTATTTGGCTTGGCACTATTTGAAAGATGACCCACTATCTTTCCTTTACTGATGACCTTCTAATAATGAAGCAACTACAAAATGCTGCTCCTTTATAGCACTAGAGTGCCTCGTTTGGATCCTTGGCTGCTGCTGGAGATGGGTGGGACATCAATTATGCTCTCCACTACCTGCTCTTGCTGAGGCTAACTCTTGACCCTAGCAGTAACAGTCTGTAGTGTTAAGGCTTTGCTATTAGCTTGTGGCTACTCATCAGATATCATTTATTTATTTATTTATTTATATTATTTATTTATATACTGCTCATCAAGTTATCTAAGTGGTTTACAATCAGGTACTTAAGCATTTTCCCTATCTGTCTCAGTGGGCTTACAATCTATCTAATGCACCTGGGGCAATGGAGGATTGTGTGACTTGCCCAAGGTCACAAGGAGCAGCATGGGATTTGAACCCATAACCTCAGGGTGCTGAGGCAATTGCTCTAACGACTACACCATTTCTTCTTCCTGATACTAATGGACTTCTCCAAACCTTTTGCAGTAATGACATATTCAGTAGCCACTTCCTCTAAATCAGTAATTTTCACTATTTTTCCAGTAGGGGCCACTATGGAAAAAATGTCTCAGTGTGAAAGTTAAGATCTTCATTGGGCAAAGTGAACAGTGTACTGGGCACGGATAAGGGGGGGCCCTTTTCTCCCAATGATACAACTGATCTGGTGGCTCTCTCCCCTTTGATGAAGTACTCAGACTGGATGCTTATGCACATGTAGAGTAACTCATGCAACTCAAAGAGTACTCCAAAGAAATCTCTTTTCCCTCACTCCTTATCCCTCACATACATTTTCTATCCATGTCCCCAGTTCATTGCTACCAATATGTTCTCTGCATCTCCTCTCCACATAAACCCCAATCAGACACAATTCCAACCACCATTCCCAACATCAATCTTAACCAACTTATCCTTTGACACCTTCAAGCAGGCCCTCACTCTATTTTTTAAATTCCCCCTATATTTTCTAGAGGTTATTTTGGATATTCTATTTTCATCCAGTACCATATGATTCTTCAGTGAGCATGAACTGCACAATGCCCCAATTCCTTCACTGCTACTTCAGTCTTGTGAGAAAGGTGTGGAAGCTTAAGAAGTACATAGTTCAATCTTAGAGAGCTATTTAGCATAGGTAAAAAACTGAATAATTGCTATCGGTATAGTCCTAGGACAGCTTGGAAAAGAGACGGCTGAGGGGAGATATGATTGAAATCTACAAAATCCTGAGTGGAGTAGAACGGGTACAAGTGGATCCATTTTTCACTCTGTCAAAAATTACAAAGACTAGGGGATACTTGATGAAGTTACAGGGAAATACTTTTAAAACCAATAGGAGGAAATTTTTTTTCACTCAGAGAATAGTTAAGCTCTGGAACGCGTTGCCAGAGGATGTGGTAAGAGTGTATAGCGTAGCTGGTTTTAAGAAAGGTTAGGACAAGTTCCTAAAGGAAAAATCCACAGTCTGTTATTGAGAAAGACATGGGGGAAGCCACTGCTTACCCTGTATTGGTAGCATGGAATATTGCTACATCTTGGGTTATGGCCAGGTACTAGTGATCTGGATTAGCCACCATGAGAACGAGCTACTGGGCTTGATGGACCATTGGTCTGACACAGTAAGGCTATTCTTATGTTCTATAACGCTGAAAGGCATATGCAGTGCTGTACGTTTTGACATTTAATAGATGGTCCGAAATGAAATCAAAACCCTGTTATTCAAAAAATTTATCCAGCTATCTTAACCCCCCCTTCCTTCTTCCCCCCACCCCCGATATCTCTCCCCTCAACCTCTCCTCTCTTCCTGTAATATTCCCCCATAACTCATCAAAGCTTCCAGCATCAACTACGTAACCCCTCTGAAATGTAATCCTTATTCTTCTACCTATCTTTTAATCCCTCCTCACGACTCTATTATGTAACCAGCTCCTTAAATTGTAATTTTTCCTGGAAATGTCCAGTCATCTTTTGATGTAATCCGCCTTGAACTGCAAGGTACAGGCGGAATAGAAGTCAGTAATGTAATGTAATTTAATGGTCCCTGATCAGAAGAGCTTACAGTCTAATTTGGACAGACTGTAGAACCCTAGGTGAGAGGAGTTAGAAGTTGAAAGCAGTCTCGAAGAGGTGGGCTTGTAGGGGTGATTCCTGCTTTATCTGTTGGAAAACTGCAGGCCTGAAACTTAGGCCAAGAACCATCTTTGCTGTCCTGAAGCATTCTGGATGTGTTTACACAGACAAGGACAAGTAACATCACTGGAACTCTGTTCCCCTATGAATGTGGAAGAGAGCTGCTTCTCATTTCTGGTTATGAACAGTACTTTATGCTATTATTATTTTGGCACATCTGGTTGTCTCCTGAGGACCTTTCACAAGAACACTATTTATTAATCCTCTGTGTAACCAAAAAGCCCCTGCTGGACTGGTTCTGATTAGTCCTCTATGGGTCACCTGTGCATGCCCTAAGAATCTACACTCTATTCCTGAGTTAGACAATTTTGAGTTTGGGGAGCTCAGACTTATAGTTGTATAGCTCCTTTGCACTGTGCAGAGGACAATAAAAACTGATAAGAAAGAATTTCCCTAGTGTGTGTCTGCTCTCGGCTGAGAGCTAGGGAATCGGACACTGTTTAATTCTGGGACACTGTTGAACTTTGTCTTTGATTTACAACGTGCACCACAAAGGACTGGCAATCATTTGTAATGGCTGTTACCAGAGGGGAGCGACCTTGTGCTGACTGGACAAGGATTCTCCAGCTGCAGGACTATTCTTAAGACTTGCTGTATGCTTGTAGCCAAAAGAAGATAATCCATCACCAGGGAAGCTGACATTTGCTGGATCCAAGGTTGAGGTAGGAATTTTCTCTTAGTCTTGATGGGTTAGGATAGAGTCTTGTTGGTAAGATAAGGTTGTTCAGGACTCTTGGTGATTGTGCTAAGCTAATCATATAAGATTTGCTACTATATTCTTATCAGGGATTTTGCAGCCCTTGCATTTTTTAGCATTAAATTGTAGCTGCCAAATTTCAGACCATTCTTCAAGCTTCGCCAGGTCTTTATTCATGTTATTCACACCATCCTGGGTGTCTACTCTATTGCCGATTTTGGTATCATCCGCACAGAGGCAAATCTTACCTGCAGCCTTGCAGCAATATCATTTATAAAAATGTTTAAAAAAAAAGGCCCAAGAACAGAACCTTGAGGCACACCACTGGTAACATCCCTTTCCTCAGAGCGATTTCCATTGATCACTACCCTCTGTCCACTTCCACTCAAAGTTCTTGACCCAGCTTGTCACTTTGGGACCCATCCTGAGAGCACTCAGTTTATTTATTAGACCTCTGTGTGAAACACTGTTAAAAGCTTTGCTAAAATCTAAATACAGCAAATCTAGCACACTCCCTCTATCCAATTCTCTGGTCATCCAGTCAAAGAAATTTGATCATTTTGTTCATTTACCTTTACACATCCATGGGGGGTGGGGGGTTGGAGAGAGGGGAATAAATATTGATGGGGACATTTGGCTAACTTTATTTATACTATATATTATGTTATATTATGTTATTATTATATGTAGGATAACTGAAAATCTTGAATAATAAATATGTTACCTGTACAGATATTAGTGTAATGTATGTAATACCTATTGTTTGTTCATTTGTATGACACTGTTTTAGATTAAAAATCAATAAAAAAATAATAATAATAAATATTTGTCTGACAAGACCTACCTCTAGTGAATTCATGTTGCCTCTGGTCCTGTAAACCACAGGATTCCACAAACTTCACCCTTCTCTGTTTTAAAAGCGTTTCCATTAATTTGCTTACCACAGAAGTCGGACTTACCAGTTGTAATTCCCTACTTCTTCCTTACTTCCTCTTTTGTGGAGAGGGACCACATCCACTCTTCTCCAGTCCTCTGGTACCACTCCCAACTCTAGAGACTGATTGAAAAGGTCAGTCAGCAGAGCCACCAGAACTTCCCTAAGTTCCTTCAGCACCCTCAGATGTGCACCATCTGGCCCCATCACTTTGTCTACTTTTATTCTAGCTAGCTTCTCATGTACACAACCCTCTAAAAATTGATCAGGGTCTACCATTCCTCCATCCCTATTCATGTTTGTCTTCTGTGGTCCCACTCCTGCTTCAGCCAAGAATACAGAACAGAAATAATTGTTAAACAATTCAGCCAGGGAGTGACCAGTGGCAACTAGAGGGACCTGCAAAAGCTGGAATGATTTTTGGTGGCCTAAGAGAAGGTCGTGTGAAGAACAGAAGTGTGAGAACAGTGCCTGGAAGACCAGAAGCACCTGGGAGTTGAATGGTGAAGGGCAATGACCACTCGGCCCATTCATAATGCCTCTTCCAAAAACTGTATGCCTTTCCCTCCCCCCTCCCCCCATAGTCTGTCATCTCTGATCCCTTCCAACTCCCCTCCATCCCTCCCCCCAGTGGTTTTTAGCATCTCTCTCTCTCTCTCCTCCTTTTCTTCCCTCAGATCTGGTATCTGTCTCCTTCCCCTTTCCTTCCCTCAGATTTGGTATCTGTCTTATTCCCCTCCCCCCCCCCATGCTCTGGTGTGTCTCTCTCTCTTCTCCCTTTCTCTTTTCTTCCCTGGTCTTCCTTCTCAATTTTTTCTCTACCTCTGACTAGATTAAATTCTTTCTTACTATCAAGTCCTCAATTTCCCTCTTTTCATTGTGCCTACCTACAGCTGGTCACCTCTTTCCATCACCCCTTCCAGTATCTCACTAACTCTATACTCTTCCCTCAATCCAGCATGTGATCTTTTTTCTTTATCCCATCCTTCCATCCAGTATGTGCCCTCTCTCCTCCTCACTTCCTTCCAGCATCTGTTCCCCACCTCTCCTCCCCACTTCCATTCAGCATCTGTTCTCCTTGCTCTGCTCCCCCTTTCCTTTCAGCATCTTCTCCCTTCTCTCACTCCACCCTTCCTTCCAGCATCTACCCTCCTCTTTCTCTACACAATAAACCTGAAGCGCCACTCAACCTCATCACCTTGTCAGGCCATCTCCTTCCCTTCCTCTCACCTTCATGGGGGCTTTTCCAAAATCAAAGTTTTCTCTCTGATGGGACCATACCATGGCAGCCATTTTCACAGGTTTCAAGCAGCTGTCTCAAAGCTTCTATGCCGCAAGCCACCCAGGTGGAAACAGGAAGTTGCGTCAGAGGAGAAGTTTAGGGGCAGTCGCTTGTAATGTGTGAGAACAGCTGCCGCATTATAGCCCCTCTGAGAGAGAAAACTTTGATTTTGGAAAAGTGCCACGAAGATGAGGATAAGGGAGTGAAGTGGCCTGACAAGGAGAAGAGATGCCTGGACCACGGGGTCCTCTGGAGCTATGGGGCCCAGGGCAGTTGCCCTGTTTGCCCTCCCCTAATACTGGTCCTGCTTGCAACATAACACCTCTACTGCTCTGGCACTGAAGTCTGGAAAGAACTGGTAGAACTTCATTCTAGGCTGTTTCCCCAGAAATTAAGCCCTGGGCAGAGCCCAGCTTGGCAAACAATTCAGTATGCCTACATACAATGCTTGAATTCCTGTTGCATGCCATGCATTTTTAACTTCTTAACACTGAACTATGCAACTAACTTTTTGACCACTTTCCTGGCAATATAGTCCATGGTTCAGTTGTGTTCAGATGAAAATACAGCCTTAAATTTTTTAAAATCTATTGTCAGAGTCGTCCCCCCCTAGTCCTAGTATTATATGAAAAAATAAATAACTATTTTTTCAATCATGATTTCATTAACCTCTATAATATCTTCTTTTCTTCAACTGTTTTACCTTTCTTGTTGTAACAGCCTATGGAATTCAGCAATAAGGAGTGTTGCCTGAATCTGTGCTTCTGCTATAATCCATCATTAGAGGAAAAAAAAAACCCTCTCTGGCTGACCTCATATGCATGCAGGCAGACAGGTGTCCTTTAGGTAAACTTATTAATTTCCTGACTCTCTAGAAAAGGACAGAAGATACAGGGAACTTATAGAACAATAGGATCTTGCATAACACAGGTCAACACATTATTTTCATCAGAGTTAATGTTGGGTGGCTTTTGTAGTATTTTTCATGCTGATTTAAAAACTGTGTTTAGCTTTTCACTAGCAAGTCACATTTTTGTAATGAGGCTCAATATATATAATTATAAACATTAATTGGGTGATATATCATGCATTTATAGGATAAACGTATAAGGATGGTTAAAGACAGTTGTCTGTTTTTTTTACAGTTGTCTGTTTTTTTTACAGTTAAAGACAGTTACAGTTACAGTTAAGGACAGTTGTCTGTTGTTTTTTACAGAAGGTGATTAATATCAGTCTTTATCATGCCAAGACATTGTACTAATCATCCAGATAGTTTCTGTTACGTCTGTGGTTCATTTATGATGAAAGCACAACATCGCTCAATTACCATAGATCTGAAGAAGGTATACAAATTGTACTTTGGCTGTCCACTGGGTGACCAGGATAAGTCTTGGGCTCCACATATCATCTATACCAGCTTGGGAGGCATTCAAGTGGTTAGTGGAAAACTTTCTATGCAACCATAAGTCTCCTTCATACAAGGAAGGAGTTCAGAATCTCCTAGACTCATATCAGAAACTTGGCTGTCACGTCATTAAAAATATACTTTATGCACTCACATCTTGACATTTTTCCGGAAAATCTTGGTATGGTGAGTGACGAGCAAGGAGAACATTTTCACCAGAAAATTCAGTTAATGGAGCGTTGCTACCTAGGTTTCTGGAATGAGAGTATGATGGCTGACTACTGCTGGATGTTGTGCCATGACAATCCAGACACAATTCACAAAAATAAATCATACTCTAAGCATTTTTGAAGAAATATTGGTTGCTAAGTGGTACAGTCCAGTATACTTATGCTAAGCTGTGTGCTTATTTGACTTTGGACCAAAGATACTGCAACATTTCTTTAAGTTGATGCTGCAATTCTTAAAACCCTATATGCTAAAACACGATAAACTAACATTAGTCATAACTTTAAAAGTTTACATTACTGAAAAAACTAATAACAGATCTGAAATCAGCATGAAAAACTGATTTAGAAAAATGTGCTGTGTTGTCAGATGATTTTGAAAATTTTTTTTTGTTGCATTGTGTAATCAGTGGGAGGCTCTAGTAGCAGCAGAATCTTCAAAAATGTCACACCCTCCCCTCAGAACTCCACTCTCATCCCTGTGTAACATCATTCCCTTCAGTCCCCCCTCCTATCCCGTAAATTGCAACATCACTCCTTCCCATCCTGATCCCTGCTGCCACTCGCTGAAGAAAGATGAGGGCAGGCCCCAGCCCCCATCTCCCCACACTTTATACCCTCCCAGGCCTCCTTTCACCGTCCATAGTGATTTAGTGGAACAAATGGGCAGGAACATTGACCACTCACACAGGGCATTGCTGTTAACCAGGTAACTTGGGTGCCTATGGGTTTGGGAGTAGGACTTTGGCCAGCCTTAATCTTTCTTCAGGGGGTGGGAGGAGAAGATCAGATTGAGAGGGGGAAGGGGTGTTGCCATTTGGGCAGTGGGTGAACTAGGAATACCAGGTAAAATCTTACATTGGTTTCAGTCCTTTTTGACTATAATACCTTTTAAAGAAAGGGTCATTTCCCAGTCATGGGTTACTGATTGTGGGGAAACAGAAGAGTCATTGCTTTCCTTGTATATCGACATTGTAGAATTTGAGGGCTCCTTTTATGAAGGTGTGCTAGCGGTTTTAGTGCACGCTTAGCGTGCGCTACTGAAGGAGTCTGGGTCTGGTTTTCCTAAGTGTTGAACTAAGTTTTCTCTTTAATAAAATGCTGAATTATGTTTAGCTGCAGACCTAACTTATCTCATGTTCTAGCCTGCCTGCTCTGGGTGTTAGCTTGGACATTCTAACTTCTTATGGCTATCTCAGCATAAACGACATGCAACAGAAAGACTGCAGGGCCTAGATAAGTGACTTGCTAGTGACCTGCTAGTGTGAGCTGAGAGCCAATGATTGTTAAGAAAAGTAACACGTGAAAAGTTTTTTCTAGAATTCAGTTGTTTAGCCAGAAGAATGTATAAATATCTCTGTAATGTCCTGTTTTCGGCACTTCTGAAGCCAGCTAGGAGCTCGGGAGTCGCATAATTCCTCTTGGAGTTTGTAGACCTCGTGGCTCTAGCCGGCTCAACTGATTAATCGAGTCCTGGCTTAACGTACAGATGTCTGACTGGGGTTGGCCACTAAACCGGTAAGGAACTGATCATTCCTCCTGTTTCTTTTTCCCTGGCCTTAGTAAATGACTTGATCCATCATTGAAAACGCAGGGAGGGATTCTAGGAACTGTCTCTGTCTGTTTGGTAAATGAAACTGAATCTGTAGATCTGAAGTTAGACAATAGATGTAAGCTGTTTGTATTTACAGGCTCAGCATGAGCCCTGAGTCAAGATGTACTTCCGATGCATCCTGAAAAAAAAACCCCAAAAAACGGTGTAGGTTGAACATTTCAGGAGTCAGGGAATTGGTTTGAACTGGCTATATTTCTATTGTGCTGTATTTGTAAAGGAAAATTGAGGAGGGGTAATAAATATATGTTGTATTTTTGCCTGCTAGGCTCGTTAATGACTGTTATGTGTTTCTAGCTGCTCAGAGCAGGCAGTGGAATCAAGAATGTACGCGTATGTTGAAAGAATTTTAGAGAAAGTACAGAGATTGTTTTTTGCACGGACTGTTTATCTGCATGTATGTGTGTTTTTTGTGTGTGTGCATGACATTCAAAATCCCCATCCTTTTTGTATGTCTATTCTGGGTTCTTTATGAGTTCTGTCTGTCTAGTATGAATTTTTGTTCTCCAGGTTTGTTTTATAAAGTATTTTTAGAATTGTGTAATGCCCTGAATGTCTATCAGGTGAATAATCAACTTTTAATTACACTTGACCTAACAAAGGTGGCGGTTAAGTGCCCATCTTTTTTTGTAAATTGCAATACATGGTAATCAGGGGTTCAGGGACATAGCCGATTTTGTTAGTGCTGAGTGACAATGTGTGTGAATGTATATTTTTAAACCTAAGGAATTCTGAAAAGAACCACATTTGTAATTTGATCGCTTGATCTTTAAGTCACTCTCTCTCCTCTGTGACATTCTAAAGGGAGGAGGAGTAGGTCTCACCTGCTTTCTTAGAGGGCTATGAACTTTTCAGCTGAGACCAAAGGATTTCAATATGCCTTTTTGAGTACATTTCAATACAGTATTTGTTTTTGTATTTCTGTTTATAAATCATGTAAGCTTAGTATAAGAATGTAATTTTTAGGAATAAGTATGGAAGTAAATATTTTTGCCATTCAGATGATAGTGAAGGGACTGAAGCTGAATTTTAGCTTAATTTTATAAGTCAGCTCTTTGGGGTAGGAACCTGATATAGAATAGGGATTGAGAACAATTCTTATGTGTTAGTAGACATCTTAAGTTCAATTATTTTGTACCTTCTCTAATCTTTTGTAAACCACATAGCACTTCACGGTATTGCAGTATATAAACTGTTATTATTATTATTTATCTGAGTCTTTCAGATAGTGGGTCTGTCTTTTCAATTTTCCTGTGGCCATATTTACATTGATTTCAATATGCCTTCCTCGTGTCACCTACCTTGGGTTTCATATTTCCCAGGGTACCAGGTCCCTTCCCCACACCCAGGTCCAGGCTGTCTGTAGTCTCCCTGTCCCTGATAACTACAAGGCTCTGCGCACCTTTCTCAGTATTGCAGGATACTGTCCCATCTGGATCCCTGATTTCTCTACCATTGTCCACCCTCTGTATGATTCCACTAGGGGCGCGGACTTTAGCCCTTTTTGTCTGGACCTAACTCCAGGAGTGGTCTTTCTGCTGCCTCCAAAAACTTCTGACTCAGGCCCCTGCCCTTTGGCCCTTCTGCCCAAGCAGCTGAGCTGTATGCCCTCACTTCTGCCCTGCGCCACTCTGCCTCTCAGTCTTGCAATATCTACACTGACTCCAAATATGCTTTCTTTACCTTGCATTCCCATAGGGCCATCTGGAAACATCGAGGTTTCGTTACAGCCTCTGGCCGCCTGATCCATCATGCTCTCCTCATTCTTGACCTCCTTAAGGCCGTTAAACTGCCCTCCCGTGTCGCGGTTATGCACTGTCGTGCCCACCGTCGTGTCACTGATCTCCTCTCACGTGGCAATGCTCTTGCCGACCGCACAGCCCGAGCTGCCAGCCTCTGCCCCCTCCTTCGGCTCCTCTGTACACCATCATTCCTTTTCTGGACTCCCTTACACCCCAGTACACTTCTCAGGAACAGACTTGGGCACGCACTCTTTCGAGCCACTCTGTCCTGAAAGGGGGGTGAATACAAATATGCGCCAATTCAAGTGCCAATCCAGACCCACACACTGATACTTCAAATGCAAGCACAGCAGGTACCCTCATATTCATTCCTCAACACCTGGCCCTCACGATTGTCAAAAGATGCTATGATCTGGCACTCTGGAGAACCAGCTATGAAAATGACTCTCAAGAGACATTTCTTTATCAATCACCTTGATCAGCTAGTCCGGAATATGGTCCGACAGTGTGTGGTCGGTTCTAGAATAAAATTCCCAATCAGATGACATATCCAATGCAGATTCTGTCTGTAGATTTTACCCATATGCCCATTTCCCGTTCCCTCAGTCACTTCCTAGTCTTCACAGACACCCTTCCTTACTTGCACTGAATGCGCCAGGGAAGTAACCAAACACTTCCTAAATGACATAATTCTGTGCTTTGGTCTCCCTGTTTCTATAGGCAGTGACAATAGCCCTGCTTTCATTGCCGATGTTGTTCAACAAACTGCTCAGGCTCTCCAAATTGAATAGAAATTACATGCTGCTTACCATCCTGAGAGCTCTGGTCAGGTCGAAAGAATGAACAGAACTCTTAAGACCCTTCTCACGAAACGAATTGAAGAAACTAATCTGCCCTGGCCTGTCCTGTTGCCTTCTCTTCTTTTCAGATCAGGTGTACCTTGTCTGGACTGTCCCCATTTCAGCTCATATTTGGCCGCCCACCGCCCATTATGAATCCAGACCCTGGTTCCTTTGCTACTCTGGGATCAGATATCCTCCAGAGTCAGGTATAATCCTTAGCTAAAGCCCTTCAAGAGCTCCACAAATGGGTCCTGGAAAGGGCCCCACTACTGATAGCTACACAAGTCCATGGGTATGTCCCTGGAAATACAGTATGGCTAAAACTTGGAAGTCAGACCCCCTGAAACCTAGGTGGATAGGTCCTTTTACTGTCCTAATTTCTTCTCTTACAGTTGTCAAGGTGTCCGGACACGAAACTTGGTTCCAGTACAACACGGATCTTCAGCTGAAGCTTTCTAAGACCTCAAAAGTTCTGAATATTTACCACTGTACTTAGCAGGTGTTCTGAATATAATTCTTTACAAGTGTTTGAGTTTAATTGACTGCCTGTGGTTCACCACTGCTTTTAGCAAGTGTCTTGAGTATAACTGTTTGAAGTTTTCTAAGTTGTGCCTGAAAGAAAAATGAGTTTCCCATGTTAGTATATATATATATATATATATATATATATATATATATATATATATATATGGTACTAGCTGATGCCCCGGCGTTGCACGGGTATTTAATTATAGCAATAACACTGTAAATGAATTCAAATAAAGATACTTTATAGTGGTGAATGAAATTATTGTTTTACAGCTTAATAAAAAGTACAATATTCAAATTATAAACATATAAATTGTTGGGTGAACCCACCCTTGAGCAAGCAACATAGAGTTGTGGGCCGAGAGACCCCCCAGAACATATCACCCCAGGGAGTGAGGGATCTGCATACCAAGTTTCGTTCAAATCGGTCAAGCCGTTTTTGAATTACAGTGAGAATGGCAGCTTTTTACATTTTTTCCATTGACACGAATGGGTGAAATCTGATTTTCTGTTGGTAGCTCCGCCCACGTGTGCAGGTGGGCCGTGAGACCCCCAGAACATATCACCCCAGGTAGTGAGGGATCAGCATACCAAGTTTCGGTCAAATCGGTCAAGCCGTTTTTGAATTACTGTGAGAATGGCAGCTTTTTACATTTTTTCCATTGACATGAATGGGTGAAATCTGATATTATGTTTGTAGCTCCGCCCACGTGTGCAGGTGGGCCGCGAGACCCCCAGAACATATCATCCCAGGTAGTGAGGGATCTGCATACCAAGTTTTGTTCAAATCGGTCAAGCCGTTTTTGCATGATCGCGGCACATACACACACACATACATACATACACACATACATACCTCCAATTTTATATATATAGATTTGTATTGCCCTCACTTATGTTTCTTTCTTCTGTATTTTGTACTTAACAAGTGCCTCTAGCCCTTTGCCTGATGTTTGTTTGCAAGAAGGAGTTAAGTACAGAAAGTGTCAAACATCAGAGGGTATTTTCTGTTTCCAACCTACTGGTGATGAAGTTTAAAAGTCGGCGGAAATCTGCATTAATAATATTGAGGGTCTACTTATCAACTAGACTCTTATTGTAGACCCCACTCGCCCGGTGTCTTTGTATTGTGATACTTGTGTATTATTTGATGTTTTTCAAGGTCATGGTACTACCCCTAATATAGTTTTATGTGGCTCCCTAGATTGACAGCGTTATTATACCAAATATGCTAAGTATATATGTCTGTATAACCTGATGCCTTTAAGAACTGCCCCTATGAGGAAACCTTCACTAATGGTGGAGCCTGTCCTTTATAGGAAAGTGTCTCGTGGGCCACCTACAAGAACCCTCATAAATACTCAGCCAATACCCCCTCTGCCTCCCTTACTTTAGGTCCTAGCTCCGGCCCCTAGTGTACTACAGGCTATTGTAATCCCATGGTTTTCACTATCACTGACCCATATAACTGGAATGCCAATGTCCAAGTCCAGAAGGCCAGAGACCGCATGGCATTGTATATTGATGGTAAAAGGTGAGACCCAGGTACTGTTGTATATGTCCATATTGTATCCGGCTCATGTGCTCCTGTCCATCACTCTTTGGTGTTTCCCCAGTTTTATGAAAGTAGATGCTGATATCTTGTAATCACTAGAAATCTGTTTATACAGTTTGTTGAAACTATAGGTCAGACTTTTAATGTTAGCAATTGTTTTGTATGAGGAGGGACTGGTATGGGAGAACAGTGGCCATGGGAGGCAAAGCAGCTGGACATGTTAAACCTGACTTCACAGACCCTCACTTTTTTGCGAACCTCCATTGTTGCTTCCCACTGTCTTCAGCGCCCTTTAGACACTGCTTAAAGGAACTTCCTATGAATGATGGTCAGCTCCTGATAGTTGATATTGGCTCTGTGATCTGTTTGCCTACTCTTGGTTGCCTGCTAACTAGACTGGTACATGTGTACTTTGCATGATCCGCTTCAGCTTCTTCCTGTTACCGCTGGCCGATGGTGAACACCTGGGAGCCCCTGTATTCAACACCAGGGGTCGCCAAAAGCGGTCTACTTCCACCAATTCCCTTAAAATAGGTGAACGGGGTGATGACTGTCCTGCAGAATGGATCATTGCTGTTTACAGACCTGCCACATGGGCCGAGGATGACACCTGGGGCTATCGGACCCCAATCTATATGCTGAACTGCATTATTCGTCTACAAGCTGTACTCGAACTGATAACTAATGAGACCACCCGAGCTATGAGTACCATTGGCAGAGCAAATGCTAAAATACACACTGCTATTTGTCAGAACTGCCTAGCTCTAGACAGAAGGTGGTGTCTGTGGTAAATTCAACCTCTTCAACTGCTGCCTTGAACTTGAGTAAAGTGATTGAGGACGTTGTGGATCGTATCACCAAACTGGCTCATGTTCCTGTCCATACCTGGCGTGACCTTACTGCAGACTGGATCTCTGATACCTTCGGCTCCTGGTTGCCCTCTGGTTCAGCACTGAAGACCATCTTGCTGGTTGCCGCCATGTCTTCTCTGCTCCTTTGCTGCCTGCCCTGTGTGGTCCCCATAGCCATAAAGCTGTTCCACTGAACTATGGACTCTGCTATTGACTGTTCCACTGCTGCTATGGCCCTTGCGCTTCCCAAGTATCTACCAGTCCCTACAACTGATCCTGACCTTCCTCCTTCTTAAACTTATCAGGCTCGTCTCCTTCCTCCTTCGTTCGACTAGCCTGAAAGGGGGGACTGAAGGAGTCTGGGTCTGGTTTTCCTAAGTGTTGAACTAAGTTTTTCTCTTTAATAAAATGCTGAATTATGTTTAGCTGCAGACCTAACTTATCTCATGTTCTAGCCTGCCTGCTCTGGTTGTTAGCTTGGACATTCTAACTTCTTATGGCTATCTCAGCATAAACGACATGCAACAGAAAGACTGCAGGGCCTAGATAAGTGACTTGCTAGTGACCTGCTAGTGTGAGCTGAGGGCCAATGATTGTTAAGAAAAGTAACACGTGAAAAGTTTTTTCTAGAATTCAGTTGTTTAGCCAGAAGAATGTATAAATATCTCTGTAACGTGCTGTTTTTGGCACTTCTGAAGTCAGCTTGGAGCTTGGGAGTCGCATACGTATGCTAATAAACTATCTGTGCCTTCTTCAAGTCTCTAGGTTTTTTGGCTGCCCAAAGTGACCTTTCACTATAATGCCGCATGCGCTAGACGCTAACGCCTCCATAGAGCTGGCGTTAGTATTTTCCATGTAGCACGGGGTTAGCACGCAGGGCATTGTAGCACGCACTAAAAACGCTAGCACACCTTCGTAAAAGGAGCCCTAAGTGTTATTGGCCATTCACAGATGATATTCTATTACTAATTCTCACTGAGGAGGTAGAGGATCAATATTGTGGGTTGTTTAATTATATGAGCATCAGAGCTGTTACTGCCATGGCCAGAGTTAAAAACGCTAGCACAGTTTTGTAAAAAAAAAAAAAAAAAAATGGGGGGAGGGGGTTAGCACATCCACTGGCAACAAGTTCCAGAGCTTAACTATTCCTCGAATGAAAAATATATTTCCTTCTATTTGTTTTAAAGGTATTTCCATACAATTTCATTGCGTGTTCTTAGTCTTTGTACTTTATGAAAGAATAAACAATCGATTCACATTTACCTGTTCTACACTACTCGGGATTTTGTAGACCTCAGTCATATCCCCTCTCAGCTGTCTCTTTTCCAAGCTGAAGAGCCCTAACCTCTTAACCCTTTCCTCACATGAGAGGAGTTCCATCCCGTTTATAATTTTGGATGCCTTTCCCTGAACCTTTTCTAATTCCACTATATCTTTTTTAAGATACGGTGACCAGAGTTGCACACAGTACTCATTATTAGAGGTTTAAAACTCCATTTGGATATTAGACTGGATTCCTAAATGGGTTGACCATGCAGATGTCTGATGGACTTGTGCACTAATGCAGTGGTTCCCAACCCTGTCCTGGGGGACCACCAGGCCAATTGGATTTTCAGGCTAGCCCTAATGAATATGCATGGAGCAGATTTGCATGCCTATCACTTCCATTATATGCAAATATCTGTCATGTATATTCATTAGGGCTAGCCTGAAAACCCGATTGGCCTGGTGTTCCTCCAGGACAGGGTTGGGAATCACTGCACTAATGTATAGGCAGGTAGTTTATGTACTTATTCAATAGGAGATGAGCTTTGGTGTATCTAAATGAGTGTTTTTTAAATTCTGCCTGAAGGCACATCTAGCTAATCTTGGTTTTCACAATATTTGTAAGGAATATTCTTGAGATATATTGAATACATTGAAGACCCAAAGTATACAAATCTACCTCATGCCTATTTATTGTCAAAATCCTGAAAAAATAATAGGATAGAAGTGCCTCCAAGGAGGGTTGGGTACAATAGTCTACATAGAATTAAGAATTAAATCCTTAGCTGTACTTCATAATACAGAAATGTTATTTTATATATACATTTTTATCATACTTGATATTCTGCCTCATCAGACAGCGCGAGACAGCTTACTGCAATTCAGTAGCATAGCGAGGGTGGGATGTACCCAGGGTGGAGGCACCCCCCTTGCTCTTTCCTCTGCCCTCTCCCAGCTCCTTCCCCACCCCCTCGTGTCATGCATGCATGCTCCCCTTCCCTGTACCTGTTTGGCTCCCTGGCGTGAGCAGCATCGCTAACTTGCTGCTCGCACCAGCATTGGCTCTCTCTCTGACATCACTTCCTAGTTGTGGGACCCAGAAGTGACATCAGAGGGGATTGCTGAGGCCAGCATAAGCAGTAGGTTTGAGCTGCTGCTTATGCCGGCAAGAGCTAGATGTATGGTGGCGGGGAAATGAAGATGTGTGTGCAGTGGGGGAGGAGTGGGAAGGAACCTGACAGGACAAAAGTGGGTAGCCGAACTACCTGGACTGCTGTCCTCACGTACTGTCACAATCCTAGCCCTAAAGCTCGGCTTGTGCCAGGCTGGGGTTTGACTAAAACCAACCCAGCCATCAGAAGGGCTAACCAATGTGACAAGCCTGAGGTAAAGGATAGGGAAACTGATATATTCCCCTTTAAGTCTCAGGTAGCTGATTTCCAGGGAGTGGAAGACTCTGAAAGTAATAGCCTGGAACAGCCTCAGTTCTCTTCCACCTTCCCTGCTGACTCTCAGCTGCAGAGGCTGATTGCAGCTCCTAAGAAAGGTAGGCAAAAGTTACAGGCTGCTCCTCCCCCTCAGAGAACTGGGCGTGCCCGGCTTAACGTATTAGAGGCTGCTCTGAGGAGAAGGCAAGCAGTCTGCCCTGAGCCAGCTCAGGAAGGAGGTGTTCAGGACGGGGCTCCTGACCCTCACTGCTCTACAGATATAGAGATGGTGGGTTTTGACACTGACCCTGTGGCTAACCAGCCAGCAGAAGTAGAACCCATGGATTGCCAGGAAACTGCTTACATTCCTGAAGGTATGCCTATGGAGGACAATTAAGTTACTTGTCTGAAAGTTATGTTTTGCTCTTCATGCTCAGTATAGCAATTGTGTGCACTGCTTCTCAGCAGCTGTGAGCATTTGAATGAAGAAGGATAGTAGTGATGTACTTTTCTTTCTGTGAAGCCTGAAAGAAAAACGTTTTTTTTTTTAAGCTGAATTGAACTGCACTGCTTAAGTTGATATTTTGTGGTTTTTGAATGCTGTGGAGTGTGGAAGTAGTTTGGGGAAGAATCCACTTGTCATCCTTGGTAGGGATTGTGGGGCCATTTGTGGCATTCTGTGATAACAGAAATAATTTGTGGATTCGGCTACTCCCCTCCCCCCACCAGCTCCTTTCAAATTGGCTGGGGCCAAGCCTGCCATAACCTAGGCTTGGACACCACACTGATTAGGAACTGGAAAAGCAATGGACTTATGTTGGCTGCCTCTTTTCAAAGGCAGAACTTGGAAGTTTATTTGCTTATACTTACCTGCATAAAGGTGGGAGCTGTGAGACACTGTCCGCAGCTCATTTTGTTTTGTTCCAATTTTTCTTTTTGTTTTGTATGACAAAGAAGCCTGTTTCAGAATCATTTACCAATAAACCAAGATTGTGAGTGATTTTGGGAATTAACTTTTCTGAATCTTGTTTCACTTCATTGAACTTGGATACCAGCAGGACTTCCAGCTTTATGGAAGCACGTCGGAGGTGAGCTATCTTGTGCGCTAGCCGGAGCCAAACTTATCCACGGGTGCCGGCTGTGCCACAGTACAGAAGAAAAGAAGATATGGTCCTCAAAATAACCCCAGACTCCATAATGTGGAGAAAAGGATCCCTGCATGACATAGCGTGTAGCTCTGACAGACTCTGAGCAGAAGCGATCATAACAAGGAAATCAGTCTTAATGACAACATCTCTCAGAGAAATCCCAGCCAGGAGTTCATATATCAGACGAGCCAGTGAGTGGAGAACCAGACTCAGATCCCCGCTCCCCCCCCCCCCCCCCGTAAGAAGCCTACAACATCATGGGAAGACACCAGAGAACCCCCAAGAGAAGAGGGACCCGCACACAACAGTGCCGCAATGGGGACCTGGAAGAAGAAACCGCCAGACCTTTTCTGAGGCCAGCCCACAGGAAGGCCAGAACAAGTGCCATCAATGAGGTCAGGGGATCCATGTGAACTGCTGCACACCAGGCTGAAAAGCACCTCTAGGCCTTGGCGGAGGCTGACCCCCATCGAATTCCTCTTGCCATGAAGAAACATGGTAATGACAGCAGAAGAGAAGCCCCTAGCACTCAAGGCCGCGCGTACAGCCATCCGGAACTGGAAGGGCTATCGGGCCCTGCTTACCAAGGACAGCCAAGCAAGTTCGGGGCCATTAGGAACACCAGACCTACATGAGATGCCACCCGGTTCAGAACGTGCCCTATCATAAGCCACGGGGAAAAATCATACAGAAGTTCCCCATCAGTCCATGGTTGAACCAGAGCGCTGAGCCCTGCTCTGCCAACCTTCTGTTGGCGGCTGAAGAACCAGTCCACCTTCTGGTTCTCCGAGGACGCTATCAGATCGAAGGCGAGGTGACCCCTCAGAAGAAACATGGCTTCGAATGTGAGCCCAGACAGGGACCATTCTCCCGGGTCCAAAATCTGACAACTGAGGAAGTCTACCAGCACATCATCCACCCCTGCCACAGGAGTGGAGTACAAGGCCAGCAGACACTTCTCCGCCTAGGCAACGAGCATCCGAGCCCCTAGGCTCAGCAGGGGACTCCTCATGCCCCTCTGACAAGAAGACATAGGCAACCACCGGCACAATGTCCGAGAATACGTAGAGAATCCCGTGAAATTGCAGCAGGCCACATATGTTGCTCCCATCTGCCTCAGCTGGACCTTTTGATTACTTTAGAAGGGGGTAAATGTTTAACCTCAATATCCAGGAAACCCATGGCATGGACTACCTTTCTCCATTTTGCTAGCTTTCACCCTCTGAAGCTTAAGAATAATTTGCCAATAAGCCAGTTTCTTAGGATTCTCCGGATCTGTTCAGATCTAACAGATTTTAAAGATCAAGCAAAGTTATTAAAACAGCGATTTTTATCTAGAGGCTATCCTAAGAAACCTATTAAGCAGGCTTTTTTGAGAGCTAGGTTTGCCCAGAGAGAGTTACTCCTTTTAGAAAAAGATAAATCTCAAGAGGCTTCAGGATGTTTAACTTGTGTGTTGCCTTATTCCCATGCAGCAATTAAATTGGTAGCCATTATGAATTATGAAAAGCTATTGGCACATACTGCAATTACATTCGGCTCTGCAGAAGTTTCCCTTAATAGCATATAATCGTGGTACAACCATAGGGCAAATGCTGAATTTTCAAAAATTTTATCTCCCTATTATGGAGAATTCTGAAAATAGGAGGTGTAGTCATGTCAAGTAAATACACCATAGAAGGGAATGATTCTTGGGAAGAATTTTACATTACAGTCCAAATATAATACGAGTTGCAATAGTAAATTTGTGGTTTATGCCATCGTGCCCATGCAACCTGCTACATGTAGGGAGGACTAGTAGATCTATAAAAATAAGACTGAATGAACATAAGTCCCGTATTTTAACAGCTAATGAGCAGGCACCGATGGTATCCCACTGGATTTGAAAAAATCACTCTATAGAGGGAATAAAATGGCGGGTGATTGAACAACTGGAGGAAGGGTGGGTGGGTGGAAACATGGAGAGAGCTTTAAACTTTAGAGAACAAAGGTGGATCTACATTCTAGCAATGGTAGAACCAGGGGGATTAAACGCGGAAATTGAGTGGGGTTCTCTGATTGGTTGAATGCCTCCCTGGGTTCTAGTATGGGATGGGGTTAAACCAAAATGAAAGTAAATATAAATATAGCTTAAGAGGACGCCGTGGCCATCTTTACATAAAAACTTGAAGTGAGGTGGTTCATTTCTGACGGTTATGGTAAGAGAATGTGATTAATTTTGTGAGTAGATTGATAAAGGGTATAGATTTTAGAAGGCTATACAGTATATCTCTTTAGATCAGGGATGTCCAACCTGCGGCCCTGTGAAGTATTTTGTGCGGCCCCGGTCGAAGGCAATGCAGTGTTTTCCTCTGCTGCCCCTGGGTATTTACCATCTTGCTGGCTCCCGTTGTGCGGCCCCAGAAAAATTTTTTGCAGCCAGTGCGGCCCAGGGAAGCCAAAAGGTTGGACACCCCTGCTTTAGATGGTCGGATATGATATGTATGTTGATCGTAGTTTTGTTTTTTAGGGAGGACTCTTGAAACAGCGCTATGCGAAACATGTCGGGTCCAACCCTCCCAAGCTGAGCAAACTTTGAAAACAGCTGCTAAGCTAAGTTTCTAAATATTCAATATTTATTTTTATATTTATTTAAAAAAACTTTTTATAAATCGGTGATAATGAATATGAAGTAAATGATAAAGCACTTGCACTTTAGAGATATATAAAAGTTTTTAGCACAAAGCACTATGCACTTTAAACTCTTCTGAAAAATTTTTTTGAACAGCTGAGCCGAGGAGTTTACCACATAAAGCTCACTGCGATGAAAGCTAATTGAGGCGGTGGAGTGGTGGGACTGAGACAACGAAGTAAGCTCTGATGAATCGAAGCTTCCAGAAGATCTTTCTCAACCTCTAGAAGCTTCAGTCCATCAGAGCTTACTTCGATATCTCATCATTTAGAATTCTGGTACAATCCCTCATACTGAGTCAACTCGATTATTGTAACATCGCCTACTTGGCACTCTCCCAGAAAAATATGCGGCAATTGCAACTGATACAAAATGCAGCAATTAGGCTACTTCATGGACTGAAGAAGTTTGATCATGTAACACTTTCCTATCGACTTCTACATTGGCTGCCGAGTGAGGCACATGGGAAGTTCAAGTTTGGTTGTTTTTGCTTCAAGGTACTTTACGGCTTAGCTGCTGAGTGAGGCACATATGAAGTTCAAGTTTGGTTGTTTTTGTTTCAAGGTACTTTACAGCTTAGCCCCTAAATATATAACAGACCTTTTCTCTTTCACAACCAACAGACATAGGAGAAGTTCACATCCAAACTTTGTTTCTCCACCAGTTAGAGGTTGTAAATTTAAAAGTCATCACCAACATCTTCTCTCACATCAAGCAGCATTATGGGGTAAAGACCTGGAACTGCTCATGCCTACTACTTATAGGGAATTCAGGAAATGCCTAAAAACACATCTGTTCCTGAAGTACTTAGGTAACTGACCTATACAATCTTAGTCCTCAACAAATAATCTTTGTTTATTCCACTCAATCTGTAATACCTTTTAATCATTGTAAACCGCATAGAACTTCACGGTCCTGCGGTATATAAACTGTTATTATTATTATTATTGAAAGTTATACTATATATATAAATACTTCTTTTTGAATAGTTTATTTATACTTGGAGTTTTTTCTATAGAAATTGTTCCAGATGGTATACTCTAAGTAAAGCTATACAGAATTTATTGAAATAATCTTAATGGAGACATAAGTTGCCATTCTAAGTAAAGCCAATCATGGAGATGTTCCATGAGCTCAGGAAGGATCCAATACATAACCTGACACAGTATATAGGCCTGATGGTACCTATAAAAATTTGGGAAATTTACCCCACCTGCCACAATAGGTTTTTGTAAAAACATACTAAAGCTATTCTAGAAGTTTTACCCAGCAAAATATAAATTTAGTAAGAATACTATTTAATTTCTTATAAAAGGACCCCTGCAAATAAATGGCAACATACTCATTTGGTAGCAAATTATAGGCAAAATCATCATCTTAACAGTTTGAACTCTCCCCCACCAAGAAAGATGTAATGAGTTCCATTGCTCACACAATTCTGTGACCTTCAGCAATAAAGATTTTTCATTTACTCTCATTGTATCTTCCAGCGTTTTTTGAATCCAAATACCTAAATATTTTATACCCTCTTCCTTCCATAGGAAAGGGAATGAATCAAATAATCCTTTTACACAATGTACACTTAGTGGAAGAACCCCCGATTTACTCCAATTTATTTTATAGCCAGAAAATTTTCCAAATCGGTCAATCAAATCTAGTAAATGCAGAATGGTATATTCAGAATTCTTCAAATGAAGCAAAATATCATCTGCATAAGCAGAGACCTTATATTCCCGACCTGCATAAGGAATACCTTGTATCTCCTTTGCCTGTTGAATAGCCAATAACAAGGGTTCCAGAACAATGGCAAAAAGCAAAGGGGATAGTGGACACTCTTGCCTAATTATCCTTTCCAGACGAAAACGCTCTGAAAAAGTATTATCCTATATAATAAAACTCTAAGCGCCGCATGCGCACTTAGGGTTTCGTGTTCCCTGCCGCTGTGGTGTGTGATCCGTGGCCGGATTCTATTTTAGAACGCAGCGGCAGGAAACACTCTGGAGCTTCCCCCCTCACTCACTGTGAAAGAAACCACTGTCGCCACCTCTGTTCCTTCTGCTCCCCTCTTTGGAGTGTCCAGTGCAAGCCAACGGGGTTCCTGGGCAGCTGAATGCAGTCTCCAGGCAGCCGCAGCCTCAGCAAATGCCAGTCTTCCTCACAGCTTGGGTCCAGAGCCTTTCCAGTGTCGTCTTCGCCCCCCCCCCTTACCCTCCTCCCCGGAGCATCCGATCCCCCATTGAGCCTCCCATCCGACCCTCCAACTGCAGTCTGGCCACCCCCCTTCCCTTTCCAAGGTCCCAACAAATCTCTTGACTAGCAGCGGCCGCAGCACTCTAAACACGCTGCTTCACGGCCTTCTACTGCCCTGATTTGCTCTGCCGGTGACGCGGCAGAGAGAATCGCGGGCAGTAGAAGGCCGCGAAGCAGCGTGTTTAGAGTGCTGCGGCTGCTGCTCGAACCAGGAGGTTTCTGGTCACCTCGCGGTGGGAGGGTCGGATGGGAGGGTAAGTGAGGTTGGCTGCACTTCGGCGGTAGTGGCGGGGGGGGGAGATGGAAACATGCTGCTTTCAAGGGTTCTATTGCACAGGGGAATGGGAGGGAGGGTTAGAAAATGATAGGTTCTAGTGTACAGGGGGGAGGGAGGGAGGCAGGCAGGCAGGCTGGCTGGCTTTGGGGGTGGGGGGGCACTGAGGGCACTAAAGACATAGGAGGCACTAAGGACATAGGAAGGTGGCACTGGGGGCACTAAGGACATAGGAAGGGGCACTAAGGACATAGGATGGGACACTAAGGACAGGAAGGAGGCACTGGGGGCATAGGATGGGACACTAAGGACATAGGAAGGTGGCACTGGGGGCACTGAGGACATAGGGGGCACTGAGGGCACTAAGAACATAGGAAGGGGCACTAAGGACATAGGAAGGAGGCACTGAGGACATAGGATGGGACACTAAGGACAGGAAGGAGGCACTGGGGGCACTAAGGACATAGGAAGGAGGCACTGAGATCACTAAGGACATGAGGGGACACTAAGGACATAGGAAAGGGGTCACAGAGAGTCAGGCAGGCATGGCACAACAGAGAAATACAGGCAGGTAGGGGGCCAGGGAGACAGAGACAGAAAGAAAGACAGACAGGGGGCCAGGGAGAGACACAGACAGAAAGAATGACAGACAGCGTACACAGAGAGAGAGAGAGAGAAAAAAAAAAAAGATAGACAGACATCTACTCTAGCACCCGTTAATGTAACGGGCTTAAACACTAATTAATATATAATCTGGCAGAAGAGGAACTATACAAGGTTTCAATCATTTGAATAAATCCAGATCCTACACCAAACCAATCCATTGCTTGATACATGAAGGTCCACTCTACACGATCAAAGGCCTTCTCTGCATCCAAGGACACGGAGAAGGCCAGATCTTCCAAGGCTTTCATTAAGTTTAACATGTGAAAATCCAGTCTGGTGTTATTTGAAGAATGTCTTTGAGCAACAAAACCCATTTGGTGCATACCGATAATATAAGGGAGAGCCTTGGCTAAGCGCAAAAGCCAATAACTTATCCAGAAGTTTTCCATCTACATTAATCAAAGAAATAGGCCTGTATTTTGAAACCAACATGGAATCTTTATTTGGCTTTGGCAAAACAATAGTTAAAGATTCTGCCTTTAACAATAGTTAAAGATAGTACCTTTAGTTAGTTATGATTTAAATAATTTTAAAAGATGAGGTAATAATGTAATTTGGAATGATTTATAAAACTCCACAGTGAATCCATCACCACCTGGAGTGGATCCAACTCTAAAGGACTTCAACGCTGCCTGAAGTTCTTTAAGTGATATAGGCACCTCAAGAGTTCCTTTTATATGCTTGGGAATTTTTGGCACCTTGACTAACTTTAAAAAATCTAAACCCTCAGGTTCTCTATTTGAATAAAGCTCAGAAGAATATAAAGCTTTATAACAGTTCAGAAATTGTTTTAAAATATTTTAAATTTGAGAATGAATTTCACCCTTCTCATCTTTAATAGCCACAATCTTTACTTTTTTTTTTTGGCTTTTAGATAATTAGCCAATAAACTTCCCGTTTTATTCGAGTTTCCATAATACAGAGCCTGTTGAGAAAACAAATCTTTCTTAGCCAATTGTGAGGAAATCTCATTGTATTTATATTTAGCTTTCAAGAAGGCCTGTAAAGTAATTTGTTCCCATTTCGAAGCCAATTGTGACTCTAAGGGCTCCTTTTATCAAGGTGCAGTAGGCGGTTAACACATGGAATACCGCACATTCAACCACCTACCGCGCTAGTCGCTAACGCCTCCATTGATGAGGCATTAGTTTTTTGGCATGCCGCGGGGGTTAGCACATGATGAAATGTCCGACGCGCTAACCCCTGTAGCACACCTTGATAAAAGGAACCCTAAATTCTTAATATTTTGTTCCAAATCAGAAAATTCCTTTTTTAACAATCTCCTAATATATGCCAAATACGACATGATTTGCCCTCTCAAAGTAGCTTTGAAAGCATCCCACAATGTTTCTAAAGAGATTTCCTCTGAGGTATTTAGTTGAAAATATTTGTTCATTTTTATTTGAAATTCTTCAAGAAAGTTTGAATCTGCAAGCAATGTATTATTGAATCTCTAAACAGGTCTACTACAATCTTTTTGAGCAAATTGAAATTCAATTCAAACTTCAGCATGATCCGACAAAATGATTGGGTCTATGCTGGCTTTTGTAACTGGCTGAATTAATTGATCTGAAACAAAAATGTAATCTATTCTTGAAAACGATTTATGCACTTGGGAGCAGAAAGAAAATTCCCAAGCATTAAAAGAAGAATCCACGATGGCGACGGAGCTAGTCGCATAGCTCGAGGCTCTCTCTACACTGGGGATTTAAAGCACTTTGAAATATTGCTTCGTACCTTTTCAGCATGCCCAAACGCAGAGGGAAACAGAGAGGTGTTCTTCCTGCCTCTTCAGTCTCTTCGCTAATGCGTCAGACAGCAATAACTTCGTTTGCTGTCCCGGTTGTTCAGGGCGCTCCGGCTTGTCGAGAGGGATTGATCTCGACTTCGGGAAGCGAGGTTTCGCTTAGCCCAATTGGTCCGGGAGCCCCCCCACGCCCTGGAAGAATGTCGGGTTCACCGGCGGCGTTGCAGGAAGTAGCGGGGACATCTTTTACTCCGCTTGCGCTGCCGGATTTACCTTTGACCCCGGAGGCAGTTTCAGTCTCGCTGGATCCTATACAACAATTGCCAGCGTTTGGGGGACTAGGAGCTCATGGAAGGTCAGCTAATGGAACAACTAAATTTGAACTGGATTCTATTACTTCACCGATGGTTCCTGTTTCTCTTCTGACCCCATTGAAGAAACCAATGGTGATTGATTTGGAGGCACTCTGGGAGGCTATTGAAAGCCTTCATAAGGTATGCTCCTATACTGTTACAACTATGCATACTTCCTCATTGCATTTGAAAGAGATTGAGGGGAAAATTCAACATCAAGACCAGAGACTAGATAAATTTGAGCAACAGGTCTCTGATTTACAAAAAAGTTCTGATTATCAAGTTAAAGACAAAGCAATGTTGTCTAGGAAGATTGAAAATCTGGAAAATGCCAACAGGAATTTAAATTTGAGATTAATTAATTTTCCAGTCACCAGACTACAATCACCTAAGGAACTTTTTCATCAATTCCTAACTTTAGTCTTAAAATTTTCTGAGACTTCATTGCCTCCCTTACAGAAAATATATTATCTAAATACTCCAAAATTAAAGACTCAGGACATAGAAAACCAACAGACTGAATTAGATATTACAAATTTATTGGAGTCTTCATCTCTTGAAATTTCTGAAAGGGCTACTTTGCTTGTGACCTTTGTCTTTTTACAAGACAAAGAAGCAGTTCTTCGTCTATTCTTTAGGGCTGAGAATGTTGAATTTTATGGTTCTAGAATAGCCGTATTTCCAGATGTTTCTAAATGGACGCAGTTGCGTCGGAAAAAATTTCTAATGTTACGTCAATCTGTGTTGGGATTAGGAGCTACCTTTCAGCTACGCTTTCCATGTAAATGTTGTATTACTTATCAAGCAAATAGATATGTTTTTTATGAACCTGATCAATTACAATTTTTCTTGGAGGGTAAAGCGGCTTCTGTATCCCCTCAGATGCCCACTGAAGTCACCGACCAGACCGAGTAATTAGTAACAACCGTTATGCTCTGTACTTATGATATGTATAATTTTTCTTATGTTAAAATCAGCTATCCCTGATTATTGTTTGTTTCTCTCTCCCATAGTAGTGGACTGTTAACATGGTAATATATATGTATACTTAATATTTTATTTCCAATTGGGAATTATTATGTTTCTTTATCAAAGAATTTCTTTTGATGTAAAATAAAGCTGAATAAAAAAAAAAAAAAAAAAAAAAAAAAAAAAAAAAAGAAGAATCCACCATATATCTTTCAAGCCACAGGACTGTACTAAATTATCTTAACTCATTGATTTTAGTATCTTATTGGGTTGTTTATCCAACAATGGATCCATAACAACATTAAAGTCCCCCACTACTATTAAATTAGAAGTAGCCAGTGGCAGGATAATCTGCTGAAGAGTTTTTAAAAATTAAGCTTGATTTACATTAGGAGCATAAATATTAAGAAGCATCAGAATATCTTTTCCTGAGTTATATCCACTTGAATCCATCTTCCCATAAGGTCTGCTATAACTCCACCAAATGCAGCTGAGCATTTTCTATGTACTAGGATAGCCACCCTGGCCTTTTTCCCCACAGCAGGAGCAAAAAAACTATGCTTAACCGACCCCCTTTCTAACTTGGCCACTTCAAAAGCAGATAAGTGAGTTTCCTGAATGAAATATATGTATTCCTCCTGCTGTTTTAAAAAGTTGAGTTTTTGTCTCTTTATAGGATGGTTTAGTCCAGGGGTAGGCAATTCCAATCCTCAAGAGCCGGAACCAGGTCAGGCTTTCAGGATATCCACAATAAATATGCTTGAGATAGATTTGCATCTCAAGGAGGCAGTGCATGCAAATCCATCTCATACATATTCATTGTGGATATCCGGAAAACCTGACCTGGCCGTACCTTAAGAAGGATATGGCGATTCTCGAGAGGGTCCAGAGGAGAGCGAAACAAATGATAAAGGGCATGGAAAACCTCTCATATGCTGAGAGGCTGGAGAAGCTGGGGCTTTTTTCCCTGAAAAAGCGGAGACTTAGAGGGGATATGATAGAAACTTATAAGATCATGAAGGATATAGTGAAGGTAGAGAGGGCCAGATTCTTCAGATTGGTGGGGGCAACAAAAACTAGAGGGCACTCAAAAAAATTGAAGGGAGATAGGTTCAGAACAAATGCTATGAAGTTCTTCTTCAAACAGAGGGTGGTGGACACCTGGAATGCGCTTCCAGAGGAGGTGGTAGAGCAGAGTACGACTTTGGGGTTCAAAAGGGGACTGGATGAGTTCCTGAAGGAAAAGGGGATCCAGGGATACAATTAGAGGGTTACTATACAGTACAAAAGGCTGTAAAGTAATAGAGAAGTAGAGTAATAGATCACTACAAGTCATTGACCTGGGGGGCCGCCGTGGGAGCAGACTGCTGGGCATGATGGACCTATGGTCTGACTCGGCAAAGGCAATGCTTATGTGCTTATGGCTCTCGAGGACCGGAATTGCCTACCCCTGGTTTAGTCCATTGGCATTTTCATGAAAATATTTTTAAAGCCATTTTAAGTGATTATACCATACTACCAGATAGTCTCTTGATTATGACATAATAAAATTCTTGATTCTTGCCATTTTAAATTTCTTTTTCCTTTACATAGCCTATAATAGTTCCATGGCTTATGGAAATCAAAGCACCTTAAAGATTAAAGATCTAGGGTCATTCTGACTGTTGTTTCTTCGTGATGGTATTCTGTGAGCTCTTTCAAATTCTAATGGCTGTTTGAAACTCAGAGAGAGGATTTTTGTTATAAAGTCCTCCAAAAACTTGATAGAATCAGCACCCTCAGCTCCCTCTGGAAGATCCAATAGTCTGATATTTTTCCTTCTGCCCCTATTATTAAGATCCTCTAGTTCTTTAGAAACTTGCAGTTGTTTTGAGAGATTTGCCACTTCTTCCTAAACTGAAGAGAGCTTAATTGAATTATCTTGCAGTAATTCCTTTATACTTCGCATCTCTATCATCAGCTGTTTCAGGATTTCAGAAGAATCCTTAGGAAGTTGCACCTTAGAGGGTGTAGGTGGATCAGGCTTGGATCTTTTAGCAGTGCCAGATGCAAAAGCAGTTTTCAGTCTTGTTTGTCTCCCTGCTACCATAGTAAAGAAATCCCAGTATTTCTGGGAAGAAACCGTACTCCAAATAACTGATAATTATGCTTGAAGTACCTTTAAGGGAAGAGCAGTGCAATCACACGTCCATATTGTCTTGCAGCCAAGTTCCGGAATCTATTAGATTCAATTTCCAATATTTTTTTTCAATAATATTTTATTGAGAATTTTGAAGAAAAAAAACAAAACATCACAAACAATACAATAAAATATTAAAATAAGCAACTAAATAAAGTCATAGGGTGTCATAATATAAAATACAAACTAAATATAATAGCATTCAATCTTTGAATTTAAGCAAACAATTCCATACTTTACTAACCCCCTTCTTTACTAATGCTTAGCGTGGGTTTTAGCGCCAGCAGCGGCCGTAACTGCTCCAATGCTCATAGAGGGGGTAACGTATTTCATCATGTATTATACTCTAATTTAGAAATATTCTTCCAGTTAGTTAAAATTGTTTTAATTGTAATCATTATTAAAGTTTTTCTATAATTTTGTCTTATAGGAACTTAAAGAAGTCTGTAACCCAAAACCTTTCAGAATAATTGAATAAGTTAATGACTGATATAAAAAGCAGAGCCAAGATTGTTGACCAGATTTTATTCCAATAAGAAGTCACAAAAGGACATTTAAATAATGTGCTCTAGTGATCCAATTGCATCCTTACATGACCAACAGAAATTTTCTTTGGATGTATCTATTTTCAATATGTCAACATAGAGTCTTATGCATTAAAGGGTCCATTAAAGGGTCCATAGAGTCTTAGGGTCCATTAAAAAGAAGGAAGATTGCATTAAGCTTGTGGAGGTATGGACTATTTTCCAAACTGTTTTCTATTGAGACTCATCTAAATGTTTATTCAGATCAAACTCCCAAGTTCCCTGTGTCCCCATAGGCACTATATATATATTCTACTTCAATCACTTATACCACTAATCAGCAGCACCCTTACAATTTAGTGCAGAGCATAGTGAAACACAATCTGGTTGCCCCTCTTGAATTTTAATTTGAGGATGAACCAATTTAATATAGTGCAATAGTTGAACCCATCTGTAGTATCGATGCTTAGGTAGCCCATACTTTTCCCACAATGTCAATAAACGGTATCGAATCTTGTTGCTGGGGTCAATTCTTTTTGGTTTTAATTGTTTGATCTACCAGAACCCAGCTTTTTTCAAAATTTCCCAATTAATCATTGACCCTAACATGTGCACTCACATTCTGTCACCATTCTCAAAGACCTGTAAACATAAATAATCCACTACTAAGCAATTAAGTTAATTGTGGCATAAAGTTTGGCTGCAGCTTTATTTTAAACTTTTTAACATAGTCAACAAGCACAATCAATTTCAATAACATTTCCCACAGACCAATGCAGCTAGCCCAACCCCCTTTTTCCCTCCCCCCAATGAGCTA
Source organism: Geotrypetes seraphini (assembly GCF_902459505.1). Lineage (NCBI taxonomy): Eukaryota > Metazoa > Chordata > Amphibia > Gymnophiona > Dermophiidae > Geotrypetes > Geotrypetes seraphini. Next base: position 101,528,124 of record NC_047088.1, on the reverse strand, counting down.
TTCAGACACAAAACTAGCTCATGCATTCTTGACAAACCTTGCCAGTTCACAACATCATGACTCACAGTATCATTAGGTCATGACCTCCACTCGTGGTTGTGGTGCTCACAAGTGTCCCCCTATCATCATCCCTCAACTTGTATATTGTGGCCGGGCCAGTCCCCGAGTAGGCGGGAAGCCCTGGCTCGGACCACAGGTAAGATTCTTGTAGCGCCTTTTATGTGGCTGGTTGAAGGAAAAACCCGGACAACGGATTTTCAAGAAAAGTTCTCCAGGTTTATCAATGCTCCAAAAGAAAATGTTCAAATGGGTAATTACTCCCACAGAGTTCACTGATGCTATTTCACGTACTCTCATCCAGGTCAGGAACCAAACAGTTCATGTCAACAGAAAAGAGTCATATTCAAAACAGAAAAATCAAATGTGTCCCCAGTTCCTTTATTGACCCTTATTCTCCTTCTTAGGGATGGCTGGCATCTCCTAGCCACCGTTCCTCCTCACATATAGCCGGGCACGTCCCATGCTGGCTCTCGGATTCCTCACCTAATGCTTCAGTCCAAGAGGAACAAAACTATTAACTTTTCTTGTTTCTCCCTTTACTACGCTGTCCCCTCAAAGAACGTGCACAGCTCGGCCTGTCAAGCTGTGCAGGGCAAGCCTCCCTTTTCTTAAGGTCTTCAGGCCCACCCAAATTATGCCCCTATCTTCCTTTGGGTTCAGTTCTCATGGCAGCATGGCAAAACGAACTTCAAAGAAATATTTTCCTTAATTGGGCAGAGCTGTTTCTGCCTTGCTTATAGCCCTGCTTTAGCTCAGGGTTTTAAATAACCAGGACTGGCTGGCATATGGGACAGGATAGAACTTTCATACTTCATTCCCTCCTATATCCATGTCCTCATCAAACCCACCCTCCTCTGGAATACTACTCATCTCCCATTCAGCATCCAGGGACTCAGGACTGTCTCTCCAGACGTTTATTTCAGGTTGCTCCTCCCATCTCCTTCTTTGCCTGCCTGCCAGCTCTCTTAAAACGTTTTCTCCCTGAGGGTAACCTCCCAGGCCCTCCTCCCAAGACTTGCTGGGCAAGGTACCATACCTCCTGGGGATTACACTTCCCCTCCTGCTGGGCTGGCTTCCTGCAAACGTTTGTGGCTGGGGATTAGGAACTCTGTGGAAGCTGCACTCTCTGTGTGTTGCTGGGCTCTCCCAATTAGAGCCAGCTGAGCTTCTCTGATTCCCCTGCTGGTTTCCTATTTGAGGCAAACCACGGGGGCTGACTCCACCCCTTCCCAAGTTGGTTTCAGGTTTCTCCCTAGCTCTGGGAAAGGAGTAATAGGGGATACTTTCAGTTTTCAGTGCCCTCCCTGCCTGAATTTGGGACTGGGACACAACCTGCCTTTTCCCCTTTCCTTCTGGCCGTGCCAGATTGGGGCTGACAGTAGGATGTTCTGGCTTTATTCTAGTGCCTGCAGATTTGAGGATTTCACTCTGGGCTGGTCTAGCTGCTTTTGGACCATGACAGGATCTTCCCTGTCACAATATGAACTCCATGCCGCATAAACTTCCCCAACAATTTCCCAAATTCTGCCACTAACGGTGACAGCTTTCTGCTTGTCACCGCTCCCCCACCACTGAAGCTGCAGCCAAACCCTTCCGCAAACAGTCTTCTAACAAATCCTGAATAGCACTCAAGAAAATGTTACAACCTATGGCCGATAAATGCACGCCATCCCTATGATATAAGCCTGGGCAGTCTACAGTCATCAACTGAACCAGCACCATTCCCCCAACAGACACTACAAACTTCAGCATTCACTCTGCGCCTCAGCTTTCCAATTGCAACCACATTCCTTGCACCTTTCCACACCGTTCGGGAAATCACCTGAGACCAGACCAATCGCGCACATGGAAAAGAACAAAGTACAGAACATAAATCCCTCTTAATAGTCTGAATTAACTCTACCCCTTTCACAGTGCAAATATCATTACCCCCTAAATGAATCAAAATTAATCCAGGTGTAGAAAACCAACTAGCTTGTGTCAATGTCGGTAAAAGTTGATTCCATAGCTTGCCATGAATCCCAAGCCAATGAACATGAATTCCGTGCTCCACCAAACCCAAATTGGGTCCCCAATTGGACTCCTTGGCATGCTTGTGTACCCAGAATATATTGGAATGTCCACACAGCCACACACAGATATCCGGAGGCAATATATGTCCCCAAAAAACTGAAAAAGAAACTGGAAGAAAAAAAACATTATTAATATGAAGTGTACATTCATGCATGTTGAACATATCCCTGAAACTTATTAGAACGCCTTCTCCCGATCTTGCAAATAAAACCAGCTGACCCACCTCTGCTGGCAGCATAAGAAGCTGCTTCAGTACGAAGAGAAAGTCCCATAAGCAGCAGGGTCACACGGTGACAGGTCAAACTGTAGCCATCAAACACTTTTTCAGAACGTGCCAAAGGCTTACCTGACTGATGGCTCAACCAAAATAAACCACCAGATGACCGAATAGCCACATATTCATGAGCCCAATGTACAGGGCAAACCAATAAATATCACAATGATGCAACGTAATCCATATTCCCCGCCCCAACTGATCAGTTATGGACCACCGAAGAAGCAATTGTAAGCACTTCTTGTACAAAATAGCATCAGGAGCTTACAACCTAAGTTCTCCAGTCGCATACAGTGAAGGGGCCACTAATTCACTGACCCAACAGGCACCAAAGAATGCTACACTAAAGGTCACTTTAAACAAAATCACCTCAAATGGGGAAGAGCACACCGCAAGTAACCTCTTGAACATAGCTCCAATGTATCATACATAATGGGCAAGCATGTTACCCAAGGACGAGCATAACATCCCATCCTGGAATATCCATTCAGAAGCTTGCGCACCCAAGATGTAGAAGTGGAATCGGTCCAGCCCCAAATCTTAACCAAAAATCCCAAACAAGCGATGGACTGAGAAACCATACTATAAGACCACTTTTTAGACAAAGCAAACTCCCCAAATTGAATAACATCAGCTTCACAAATGGGAAAAACACCCCATGATTCCCTGTGGTCAACAAACTGACAGAAACGCATCCATCTATTGCCATATGCCTTCCAAGTACTAGGCACTAATTGCTGCTGCAGGAGTTGTCCACCGAGTCACGGAAGCTGCTCCATAAATCTGCTGGCATTTCTACTGGGAGCTGGTCTGCTGCAGGATCCAAGGCCAAGAAGCACGCCCACTGAAAACAAGAAAGGGCATCAGCTAACTCGTTGACCTTTCCCGGCACATGTCGCGCAACTAGGAACATATTTTTAAATGAAGACAGCGCAGCATCACCAATCTCAACAATATTAATAATAACGGACACCTGGCAGATTGATGATTAATAGCATTCACTACTGCTGAGTTGTCAGAAAGCAGCAGCAAACGACGATGTTGAAACAGCGGCCCCCAAAGCCATAACAGTACTTTATCTATAGGCAAGCGCGATCGCATGCGCACTGAATCCAATTCTATCCCCAAAATGACTAAAGAAGTAGAAGGACCCTCTGTCTTATCAACTGCCACAGGTATTCCAAACTCCTCTGCTACCAATTGAAAAGCCTTCATCAAATGCTATTGCAGCTTAGTAAAAGGAGCCCCAAATGTCTCTTAAGCTTGTTTTAGGGGTTTTTTTCTCCAAAATATTCAGATATTAATTTATACCACTTGGCAGCCTGATGCCCTTGAAAATCTGTCTGGAAACAGATACAATACAAGATCTTAATAAGTAAATATAGTTCTGTGAGACCCTTTATTATTATTTTGGTTGCTCACACTTTCAGGTGACCTAGCAATGAGTAAGAAATTGTCTTATAATAAAGCACCCATAGATTTCAGATTTGTAAATGATCAACAATAAATAATAGTTTTACAATATTAACAAGTCTTTTTTTTTACCATTGACATATAAATCTTTATTCATTTTTCATTCAAAAACAATGCATTAAAATATACATATACATATAATTAACTTCAAAATTGCATTTACATCAATCATAGAAATATTTCAAAAATATTTCCCTCCCATCCCAATACAAGAACAAAAAAAATGCATTATTTCAGACATATACTGAAAATCATATTGAGCTTATTGATCAATGATAACATCAAAATATAATACCCCTCCATCCACCCACTCACCCTCCCTGGATGTGTAAATCAAATAAGAAATCAGGAGAATAATCCAGCTAATCATTGTTAACAAAATTTGTCAATGGACTCCATGTTAATTTAAATAACTTTATTATTACACATTTCTGAATTCATTTTCTTATATTTGTAGCATAAACATAAAGAGTCCCACCAAAAAAAGAAATTAAGTCAATCCCAATTTTCCCAGTTTTTGGTAACCATTTGCATGGCTATCCCAGTCATGATGGAAAATAATCTACTTTTATATTTGTCCAAAGGAGGTTTAGGTGACAACAATGTACCACAAATAACCACCTCATAAGACAGCGGAATTGAAGATTCCAAAATAAAATCGGTTTGTCCTCAGATTGATTTCCAAAAGTTGAATATCAAAGGACAAAAAAACAACAAATGATTCAGTGTCCTTATTTCAAGATAACAGTGCCAGCATCTGTTAGATTTGGAACTATCTAACTTCTGCATATGAACTGGGGTCCAAAAAACTCTATGTAACAAACAATATTAAAAAGTCTAATAGGATAAGGTTAGCAAGCAATCCATATGTAAGGTCTTACCAACATAGCCATTCTAATTCTCTCATCCATTTCTTGCGGCTGGCATGCCATATCATGAAAGATGGTTGAAAAGGGGAATATTTTTGCAAGGTAAGCAAAAATGTATGACTCCCTAACTGAGAAAGTAGGCTGAAGGGACAAAAAGGCTGGATTCTTCTCCCTCAAGCCTGACACAAGATGTTTTTCGTGTGTCTTCTCAGTACAAATAAAATCAGCTAAAACTGAGATTCCCGCCCTAAAAGGCTACAAACTAAGTGAGGAAAACTCTCAGGAACATGGGATGTTAAGTTTCCTCCAAATAAATAAGTTTCCCTTTCTTTTAAGAAAACAAGTCCAAGAGCTGTTGGGAGGCCTGTAAAAAAATCTAGACTTCTCTCTAGAATATTGCTTTGAGAAGCTCACAGAAGCTGCATCTGTAAGCACTGCCAAACTCCTACAGAGCTTGTGGCAAGAAACTTCCCACAGAACTGTGACATCACAGAGGCAGTGACATGATTTCTGATGACATCACAGTGCAAAGGTGAGGGACTCTGGTGAGGAAAACCAGGCAACCAAACCATGCAACAAACATGCTTTCTTTCTAATCAGAGGGTCCATTGATGTTCTCTAAGGACAGTTGATCTTCTAGGCACACATCTGATGACATGGTTGATGGTGCCAACCCGGAGTGATTGGCCAGCTTAGAAAGCTGAAAAACAGGCAAAGTTTATTAAAATAATTGCGGTTAAAAACAACACCTTAAAATTAAATCACGGGACCCAACACGATCTGTGTTTCGGTACACGCCTTCTTCAGGGGTCCTAGGTTGAAAAGGAGTCAAATTGAACCACAAAAAGCATACCGAAGCCTGTGTGAAGACAAACGTCGAAGAGCAGCTTGTACGTGGGCTGATAGATTTCGAAAAAATATGGTCTACCATCAAACCCATCACCTCTGGAGGCAATGTGCACTTCTCAACCTGAGGATACTTCTTATTCTAAATTCTTAATTTCCATGGCAAAAGGCTTGCAGATTTCTATATCTAGTCAAAAAGATCCTAGAGCAGAAACTCTAACAGTTTTGAATTATAGCACTTCCTTTGCATGAAGTGCATCAGGAGAATCATAAACTTATTAGAACTAAAAAAGAATATTACTCCAAACTAATTACGAAATCAAAAAATACTGCTGCATTATTTGCAATAGTCAAATCTCTAACAACAAAGAAAAAAGAAAGAAAGAAAACTAATCAAGCACCATCAGCACAAGCCCTTGCTACTTACTTTATAGACAAAGTACAAAAAATCAGGGAGACATTTTCGTAAACTCCTATCCCTAGCTGTGCTAAAGATATTACTGATTCTATTACTTCTTCAAATCTGTCCTTTTCTAAATGTTCTCGTTTCACCCTCCCAACTTTACAGGAATTACAAAGATGTCTTAACTCACTCAATACAAAAGGGACTAGCTCAGAAGTCATTCCTCCTTTCCTCTTAAAATGATTTTTTTCTATTTTTGATCCATATATCAAAGACTTGATCAGCTCTAGCCTATCATTGGGTTCCTTACCCAAAACTTGGAAACAATCAATTATTTATCCAATAATCAAGGATCAAAAACCCAGCATTAAAGACATGTCTAATTATCAACCTAGAGCTACCATACCATTTATAGCTATACTTACTAAAAAAATTGTCTTCCATCAAATTTCTGATTTTGTTGAGAAAACAAAAGTTCTACACCCCAACCAAACTGATTTTCATCACCATCATTCCACTGAACTTTCTCTGTTAGGTTTAACCACAAAAATACTCTACCATCTTGACAACCATCAGTCAGTTCTGCTCTTCTCCTTAGATCTTTCCTCTGTTTTCGATACCATTGATCATAACTTATTATTATCTCGTCTTCACGAAATTGGCATAACAGGTCAAGTTATGGACTGGTTCACCTCCTATTTTTCAGATAGATCATCCAAGGTTATCTTTAATGATACATCATCTGAGCCTTTTTCCATTAAATATGAAATTCCACAAGGCTCTATTCTGTCACCATTACTTTTTAACATCTTTATGTCCCCTCTTTTGACTGTGGGACAATCCATCAGCTTCACCACATTTGCTTACGCCGATGATGTACAATTAATCAACCCCATTGATCTTAATAACATAGAGGATGTTGCTTCCATCAACCACAAACTAGAAAAAAATCAAATTGTGGTTAGATTAAAATAGGCTGTCCCTCAAAATCAATAAATCAAAACTAATCTGTCCTTTTAAAGATGGAATAACTCTCAGGCTCCCTTAAAATTTGAATCTCTCCCAATTAAAGTTGTACCCACTTTAAAGCTAGGAGTCTTGATTGTAAATTTTCTTATCACAATCATATTAGTACGGTGGTCCAGAAATGCTTCCACACCGCCTTAGAATGATGTGTTCCCTTTCCAAACTACTAGACCCAGCTTCTTTGAATACACTGATCCATTCTTTAGTAATTTCTTGTATAGATTATTGTAATGCCCTTTATAAGGGCATTACAAGAAAGGAAATTAGATGCCTTCAGATAGTACAGAATACTGCTATCAAGATCATTTATGGCGCAAAGAAATATGATCATGTTTCTCCTCTCCTGTTCAACGCACATTGGTTACCCATTGAACATAGAATTAGCTACAAAATCTTATTATTAACTTTTACAACTCGCTCAATCAACCAGAGTTTATTGATAGACTCTTAATTCCCTATAATCCCACTAAATCTCTTCGATCTATGTCACAGAATCTTCTTATCGTTCCATCATTAAAATTAATTAGCACGCTGAGATCCAACAATTTCGCTATTCACTGCCTAATCACTTACAGATTGAATCTGCATTAAAACAATTTAAAGCCAAACTAAAAACATTCTTATTCCAAGATGCTTTTGGATAATAACTGTCCTTTTAAGGACTAAAACAAAACAAATTATAGTTTTTACCCTTACCTATTGTTTTCTCCCCTAAGTATGCTTTTTTCTCAAAGATTGTAGTTATTTCCTAACTGTGTGTAGTTACATTAGAACATAAGCAATGCCTCTGCTGGGTCAGACCTGAGGACCATCGTGTCCAGCAGTCCGCTCACGCGGCGGCCCAACAGGTCCAGGACCTGTGCAGTAATCCTCTATCTATATCCCTCTATCCCCTTTTCCAGCAGGAAATTGTCCAATCCTTTCTTGAACCCCAGTACTGTACTCTGCCCTATTACACCCTCTGGAAGCGCATTCCAGGTGTCCACCACACGTTGGGTAAAGAAGAACTTCCTAGCATTTGTTTTGAATCTGTCCCCTTTCAATTTTTCCAAATGCCCTCTTGTTCTTTTATTTTTCAAAAGTTTGAAGAATCTGTCCCTCTCTACTCTCTCTATGCCCTTCATGATCTTATAAGTCTCTATCGTATCCCCTCTAAGTCTCCTCTTCTCCAGGGAAAAGAGTCTTAGTTTTCCCAATCTCTCAGCGTATGAAAAGTTTTCCAAACCTTTTATCAGACGTGTCGTTCTCCTCTGAACCCTCTCGAGTATCGCCATATTCTTAAGGTACTTCGACCAATATTGGACGCAGTACTCCAGATGCGGACGCACCATCGCCCAATACAACTGCAAGATAACTTCTTTCGTTCTGGTTGTAATACCCTTCTTGATTATGCCTAGCATTCTGTTTGCCTTCATAGCAGCCACTGCGCACTGTGCCATCGGCTTCATTGTCATGTCCACCATGTCCCTTTCTTGGGTACTCTCATTCAATAACATCCCTCCCATCGTATAGTTGTACCTCGGGTTTCTGTTTCCCACATGTAATACTTTACATATCTCAACGTTGAACTTCATCTGCCATCTCGTCGCCCATTACCCTAGTTTGTTCAAGTCCCTTTGCAATTCTTCGCAGTCCTCTTTAGTCCGAGCTCCACTAAATAGTTTGGTGTCGTCCGCAAATTTTATTATCTCACACTTCGTCCCTGTTTCTAGATCATTTATGAATATATTAAATAGCAGCGGCCCGAGCATCGAGCCCTGCGGGACCCCACTCGTGACCCTCCTCCAGTCCAAGTAGTGGCCCTTCACTCCTACCCTCTGTTTCCTACCCACCAACCAGTTTCTGATCCATCTATGTATGTCTTCTTCCACCCCATGGTTCTTCAGTTTCCGGAGTAGGCGTTCATGGGGCACCTTGTCAAAGGCTCTTTGGAAATCTAGATATATGATGTCTATGGGGTCTCCTTTGTCCATCCGTTTGTTAATTCCTTTGAAGAAATGCAATAAGTTCGTTAGGCACAATCTTCCCTTGCAGAAACCATGTTGGCTGGTTATCAGAAGTTTGTTTCTTTCAAAATGTTCATCGATATTGTCTTTTATCAGTGCTTCCACCATTTTTGCTGATGACCAGAATTTATACATTGTACAATTTAATTCAGAACTTCCTTCACATTTCCATGGTAACAGCTCAAACATTCTTGAGACTTCTCAGTCATTTAGCAACTGTGCAAGTGGTGCCCCTCACACACTTACACATGAGAGCTATGCAATGGTATCTGAAACATTGTTGGATCCAGAGTTTTCATCCATTGTCACAAAAGATTCCAATTCTACCGTCTATGTTAATACCGTGACGTCATCAGATGTGTGACTAGAAGATCAACTGTCCACTGAGAACTAGTTACAGGTAAGGAAATATATATGCTGCAGCTTCTCTTATTTTCATTCCAGGTTTTGTGGAAGGAAAGCGAGTGATGTCACTTGTTCTGCCTGGCTGTGGAGTTCTACTGTACAAGTCTCTTCTTGCAGTGTACACCAATGGCATTTGTCATTTTTACTGGGTCCAAATATGAAGGGTTATGGCACTTGAAATGAAAACAATAGTTATAAATGAAGATTGATGATTTTCTCTTATTTAATTTTTTAATCTCACATTTTAATGCCATTGTTGTATTGTTACTGTAACAAGATTCAGAGGGGAACTGATTGTTGGTGGCTTTATTTATTTATTTTTTTTAAATCTCTGTAATGGACCATGAGAAGAATATCACTCAGGCCTACTGTAAAGGCTGAACTAGGGCAAATGCCCAACTGCTACATTTTTACTTTAGCCACACTGAATGGTATGTTTTCAGTTTATTTAAATAAATAAAACTGTACTGTGACACATCCTTTGAGTCAATTAATTGGACAGTAAACACATGAGCCTGAAAGATACCTACTAATCCAAGACACCATATACCGTAGTTAAGGCTTCTGACTTTGTTTTAATTGATAAACGCTGATCAAACACCATGGGAGCAAAAAAAGAAAAAATATTTGATTAAAGACCAGCCCTAGACATGTTCAATCACATTTCCTACTCATGACCCTGCTCTCAACAGAAGTCCTGCTATCAGATGCCATGGGGCTGCCACTTATTAGCCTCCCAGACTCGCCCTGTCTAGTACTTGAAACATTAATTCTTAAATCAGGAGACTCTGTTTCTATAAGTTGAGTGCATATGCGGGAGACATGCCCATGACCCATCCATGTGTTTGCTCCCTCATACTGACAGCATTCTATAAAGTTTGAGTGCATATGTTGGAGACACACCCATGTCCTATCTATGCTCCGCCCTTGTGTTTATGATGTCACTATGTTGCATCCGAGCATGCACAGATGCCCTCTCAACGTGGTCCCAAGCTAGAAGCTTTTCAAAACCCGGACGTCTGGTAACCCTCTACTGCAGCTTAGAAAAAGGGGGTGGGTGGGTTAGTTTGATAGACTCCTTAATTGGCACTTAGTCCCATATGTTGTCTAAAACAAGTGAAACATATGTGTTTTTTCTGCCTGGGGGGGCCCTGTTCTAATTCTCCACACAACTGATTTATAGCATTCTGAATGAAAACACATTACTAAATGCCTTAGGGCAAAGAGAGCTTGGAAATCCCCTTTCACAAACATTTGGTGTGCAGCTGACAGGGATGAGCAAGTTAGGGTCAGCTCCACAGAAGTTTTCAAGAAAACCAAACATCCATTGTGTTTTCCAGCCATACAGCGAAACTTCCTTTTTATTTATTTTTATTTTTAACTTTAGATACGTTTTCTTTTATTTTAAAACTCCATTATATTGTAAACTGTTTAGATACTTATTTTGATAAACAGTATATCAAAAATAAAGAAACTTGAAACTTCAAAGTGAGGGGAAGTATTTTGAAGATAGTTAGGGCTCCTTTTACTAAGCTGCGATAGCGGTTTTAATGCACGCTTAGCGCGTGCTAAATTGCCACACGCGCTAAATTGCCACGCGTGCTAAACGCTAACACCAGCATTGAGCTGGCGTTAGTTCTAGCCGCTAAAATTCTGCATGCGCTAAAACTGCTATCGCAGCTTAGTAAAAGGAGCCCTTAATGGCAATATGTCTTTTACTGTAATAAATTTTTATTATTTAAACATTCACTGTATTTTTTTTATCACACCTCGTATATAAAGTGGCCAATTTTCAGATCGAGGGAGTTAGCTGGCCTGGCTCCCGCAGTTGGCGCTGAGCTTGAATATTCAATGTCAGGCCGTTTCCAGTGATTGGCATTGAATATCTGGTTTATTATTGGCCACTATAAACTTAGCCGGTTAAGTTGCTATTCAGCACTGGCTGGCTAAGTTTATAGGGGCTAAAGATAGACCAGCTATTTAAGTGGCCCGATTTGGCCACTAAACATAACCAGCTAGCACTTTAAATTTGCAGATAGCTGGTCAAATCACCTGTCATAGCTAGCTAGCTGTTAAGTGCTAATATTCAGTGGCCATCTCATGCTGAATATCAGCACTTAGATGGTTTAGTGCTATTGAACCGGCCAGGACCAGTTCCTAGCCAGTTAAATTGTGCTGATATATTGGGCAGATAGTAAATAATGTCAGATAAAGACCAGTATGGCCCAGCCAGTCTGCCTAATAAGGTACTCTCGTTCCATGCAGGTTATCCTTCTTTTCTTTAGGATATTAACAATCATTCTGTGCAGGTTATTCCACAGTCTGCTGCTTTTTTATTTAATTATGAAAGTCATTGTAGCCATGCCTTGAGTGGAAATGTTCCATCCTTTGATTCCATCCTCATGCTTTAAAGAGATCTTATCTATTTATTCCATGATTTTTAAAATTCCATCACTTGTTTTCGTCCTGCCACCCATAGGCAGAGGCATGCTTTTTTTTTAGGGGGGGCCCAAAAGCTCCACCCCCATGCCCCGCCCCATAGTACTAATTGTAATACCAATAGTACTAATAGTACCAATAGTACTAATTGTAATACCAATTTTTCCATTCATTTTTCATAAATATACACAATATAATCTTATTAACAACACATAATGGTTAACCACAAAATTAAACTACACAAAGCACGCTGTATGCTTCTCAACATTCATTCCTACCAGAACACCTGGCCTTGGTCACACATGCAGAACACAGATAACCCCTATGCAAATACAGGACCACAAACTAAAAATACTAATATATACAAACAAAACCCTAAGATGCAAGACTCTGCATGCAGTATAACCCCAGAGAAATAGAATCAAATGCATTTCTTCCTGAACAATACAAAATATAAACAGCAGATGTAAATTCTCAAAATCGACACATTTCAATCACTAAATTGAAAATAAATCATTTCCCCTACCTTTGTTGTCTGGTGATTTTATTTTTCTAACTATCTTTTCCCAGTATTTCACTGCACTTCAGGATTCAGGAAAGGCTTTAGCACTGAGACAGAGTCCTAGCCTCGATCCTAAATCACCTATGCGGCCTATTCAGCAAAGGAACAAGTGCTCTAATCCTACAACTAAACTTCAGCAGTGCTTTCGATCTAGTATATCACGAAATAATGATACACTGCCTAGATGCAATAGGAATCATGGGAAAAACAAGGAACTGGATACAAGGCTTCCTAACAAAGAGATCATACCGAGTGGTTAGTGGTGGGACATATTCAAGCTCCAGGAAAAACCCCTCAGGAGTGCCACAGGGCTCACCACTTTCACCCACACTGTTTAACATTTACATATCATCCCTAGGGCACTTACTGCAAAAACTAAACCTGAACTACTACATATATGCAGATGACATTTCCATTTTAATCCCAGTGAACAGCATAATAAACGAAACCTCAAAATACATTTATCACATTATGACCGAAATAGAACATTGGACAATCAACTTCAAACTGAAACTTAACACAGAAAAAAAAAAAATCTTCTTTGCAAGCCCAACGGATAAAATTACCAACACAACATTACATATAAAAGACTACGACTACCCGATTACTAATACGATAAAAATATTGGGAGTCACATTGGACACACACCTGACAATGGTTGAACATACGAATATAGTGGTGAAAAAATGCTTCCTGATATTATGGAAATTAAAGATCATCAAAAAATACTTTGACCCATTATCGTTCAGATTACTAGTGCAATCACTAGTGCTTTCTACTCTGGACTATTGCAATATCGTTTATATGGGTATATCAGTGAGGAAACTTAGAATTATTCAGAACACAGCGATCCGCTTGATATTTGGATAAAAAAGAGTGACCATATCACCCCCTACTACAAACTACTGCACTGGCTGTCAATCGAGGCACGAATAATTTTCAAGTTCTCCTACATATGTTTCAAACTAGTTTGGGGACTAGCACCTACGTATTTGCCATCTCACTTCATATTCTACAGCCCTATAAGACAAACCAGAAACTGCTATCTTGGCATACCCAAGCATTACTAATTGTAAATACAAAACCTTTCTGGATAGAACTTTCACGTACCAAGCAAACAAACAACATTGGCTAGACAACTACATCAACAAAGCTAGACTGACCTACAACGCTTTTAGAAAACTCATAAAAACTGCCTTATTCGACAGATATATCACCTAAACAGAATCTTCACCGAGCAATTAGATGAAGAATTTTTTCTCTTTTTTTTTTTCTTTTCTCGTTCCAAATGTGCCCCCTCTAAATCCTAACCAAATTGCATTTTGTAATTCAGGACCTGTCTTCTAATATGTCCCCACTGAAAATCCTTAACGTACTGTATACTGTAATTTTCGCTGTATATTATAATTTTTGCTGTATATTGTAATTTTCACTGTATATTGTAATTATGCTGTATATTGAAATTTTCGCTGTATTTTTCTGAAATTCACGACCTTTTCCTAACAGGCCCTCTCAGAATTTCGCTGTATATTGTAATTGTCGCTGTATTATTTTTTTTTGTAATTCGCGAATTTTTCCTAGCAGGTTCTCTCAGAAATTTCCTAGCAAACTGTATATTTTATATATTCGCTTAGCAAACTGTGCAGCTTACATTTCCGCTTTCTCAAAGTTTCTGTACTCTATATTTCCTCTATCTGCATATTGTAACTCTCTGAAATGTCCACCTCTCTTGAATGTAAACCGCCTAGAAGTCGCAAGATTGTGGCGGTATAGAAGAATAAAGTTATTATTATTATTAATTGTGTATCCAGGGCCTTCTTATCCATTTTCTGTTTTTCTCTCCTTCTTCACTTTCTGCCCTACATCCATCTTTAGCATTAACTTTTAACATTCAACTTTCTTTAATTTTTCTGCTTTCTTCTCAAAATCTATCTACTTCTCCATGTCATCCCTTCCCATCTATCCATGTGCACCATCTACTCCCACTTTCTTCTCCCCTAATCCCATCTATCCATAAGAAGCATTTCTTCTTATCTCTTCCCTACCACACCCATTGCTGTGCACCATCTCCTCCCTCTGTCTCCCCTTCCCCTCCATCCCTGTGCACCATATCATCCCTCTCCTGTGGTCAGGAATGGTGCTCCAAATTTAGCAGTTTCTTTCTTGATTTGCACGAGAACTCTCCTGACATCCTATCTCTTGGAATGTTGGACTTGCACTGAGTTGCAACTATGCATGAGTAACCTTGAGACATGTTATAACATGCACAGACTTGTTTCAACATGCTTGCTATTTTGTTTCATATGCAGGTAGATAAATTATTAAACAACCCTCGTAGATTTAAAACACTGTAGAAAATATTTCTTCACACAATATGTAATTAAACTCTGGAATTCATTGCCTGAGAAATTGGTGAAATCAGTTAGCTTGGCAGAGTTTAAAAAAGGTTTGGCTACTTCCCTAAAAGAGAAGTCCATAGGCCATTATTGAGATGACTTGGGGAAATCCACTGCTTATTCCTAGGATATGCAGCATAAAATCTGTTTTACTACTTGGGATCTAGCTAGGTACTTGGGACTTGGGTTAGTCACTGTTGGAAACAGGATACTGGGCATGATGGACCTTCAGTCTGTCCCAGTATAGCAATTCTTATGTTCTTACTTTCTCTCTTTTTCGCTGTTCAAGCTCATGCATATGGATGGTCAAATAGATAGAACTTCCCTAATCACCTCATATAATATAGATTTTTGTATTATAAAATATCAATAAATATATATATATATTTTCTTGTGTGAAAAGCTCGGACCCTACAACCCACCTCTAGTGATAACCACTGAGGCAGTTGCGTGTGAAACCATCACAACTGTTCGCTATCTCAAGCATTATGATTGGATCTTAAACTCTACTCCTTTCAATCATTACTTATCTTTTTTGGCGGTAGTCAGGCTGTGACTCCTCAGCAACTGCTCCGGTACAATAAAACTCTGGTGAATGCTATCTCACATTTCCCTCGACCCCCCAACTCGAGTTTCACGAATTGGAGCTTTTTCAGGAGGGGATACTGTTAATCAGTTTCTCTATCTCCACCTGCTGGTAGGTGTCTGCTATCCCGCATCTACTGCGTTTTTCATCTCGTAGAGTGACAGTCACAGTACAGTTCTTGCTTAAGTCAAAGTTATCACTGTAGAAATGATAGGAGTCATCCAACCAATACACACAGACCTGACCCACAAAGACTCACACAGAATAGTAATAGCACCTGATCTGTATACTGTTTGCTACACGCAAAACTAAAAGAGTGGTCAAATAGAGAAACATATTACATTACATTAGTGATTTCTATTCCGCCATTACCTTGCGGTTCAAGGCCTAAAAACACCCTCACAATAAGCACTCTTGTATTTGCAAAACATACCTATAAAGATCTGGGTGATTATTAGTTGGGATTGACAGCTCTTACTTTTCATTTTATTTTTAATTTATAACAATTTTACAAAAATAGCTTTAGAAATACATTTGAGAGGAAGCAAGTCAGGTTCAACAGAAAAAGAGGGTAATAAACAAGCAACTTTTAACTAATGAAGGAAAAAAACAACAGTAAAGGCAAAATTACAACATGATGTCTACAGTGGCACCTATAGTAACACTATTTTATAAAGATAAATAGGCACTAGAAATTGCATGCAATATTAGAATACACCTGCCTACATTGGAGGCTTGTGTGCTATGCTGTTTGTTTGTAGCCTCTTAACTACTTGGATTTTCTGTGACTTTTATATTTTTATATTTAAGACAGCCTATATGGCCCTATAAGACCTCTAAGGAAGACATTTTTATTTGGTTTTTATCTTATGGGTCATTTGTGACTGTACACATTCATTGCGGATTGTTTTTATGATTGTTGTTTTTAAGTTAGATGAACGATTATTAAGCTACAAACTGGTGCATCCAATCTTCTGTTCCACAATCTTTTTGTTGTTTTGCTGCTTCATTCTTTTGTAGAACCTTTTGGTGCTCTTTGGATTTTGTTATGGTATAGAATACAGCAGAACTGCGCCTAATTTAGGCAGAGAATTTACACAAGGTTGTAGTTGGTGAAAATCCTCACACCCAAAATTAGGGCGCAGATGCTGGAGCTAAGCTCTGCTCTATAAATGATGCCCAAATTTGGGTACTGTTTATAGCAGTGTATCGCAAACTGTGTGCCACAGTGAGATTTGGGGTGTGTTGTGAGATACCAGCAAGGAAGAGAGGTGCCGGTGCCTTTCCACTCTGTACCTCTCCTTCTGCAGCATATCCCCCCCCCCCTCCATGTAGCAATTGCAGGCTCAGGAACTCATCTGGAGGGCCTACATGAATGCACAGATGTTGACACAATAACATCACGCATATGTGTGATGTCATCTTGTTGATGTCCATGCATTTCTGGATGCCCTCCAGCCGTGGCCCTGAGTATAGTGTGCCATGGCTGCAAAAAGTTTGCGGAACACTGGTTTGTATAATAGTTCTTAGTGGTAATGTTTTTTCGGTGCCCAAATTTGGGCACCATTTACAGTCCCACATGAATAATTTTTCAGCCTGCTTTGGCCCTGTCCTCACTCTGCCCCTTTGTTACATGGATAATATAGTGTTGGTCACGCAAATATTTGCCTACAATATCCATAAAAGCATGATGGCAGATAAAGGCCAAATGCCCATCTCTCCAAGAGATCCCACATGCCTATCCCAGGCCCTTTTGAATTCAGACACAGTCTCTGTCTCCACCACCCCTTCTGGGAGACTGTTCCATGCATCTACTACCCTTTCTGCAAAAAAGTATTTCTTTAGATTACTCCTGGGCCTATCACCTCTTAACTTCATCCTATGCCCTCTCACTGCAGAGTTTCCTTTGAAAGAAAGAGATTCGATTCATGTGCATTTACATTATGTAGGTATTTAAACGTCTCTATCATATCACCCCTCTCCTGCCTTTCCTTTTAAAACAGTAGCTAAAACAGCGTCTTGCTGGCAATTTGAGTTTATTACATGTCAGTCTCCAGAGCCGTGGTATGTATAATTTATGAGCTTCTCTCCTCTGCTTTTGCCTAAAGTTTGCATAACCTTTGCAGTCCAATGTGAATTAGAGATTATATTCACACAGACTTGTTTTTAAATCTTACCTTTAGATACAACTGAACATCACGACCAGTAAAAGTATTTCGCCAATGAAGAATTGTAGATTTACACATGTCCACATCTGTTACTCTCTGATTTTCATTTACTTCGGGTCTCCTGAAGCAGGATTTGAAACGGGGCCACGTTGGGACCCCCAAGACAACAAACAGAGCTAAGTAACTCAGTGGTGCCAGTTTTAATTTTTACCAAATTAAGACATTTATTGCATAAAACAGAAAGACTTTGAAACCTCGTCTTTTCAAACATCTTTGGAGTTTTTGAGTGTGCCCATAAACTTGTTAAGTTTGCAGTGATTGGAAGGTGAACTCTTCTCCAAGGGAGGTTTAACAGCCTTCCCTTCAGAGTTTCATATTTCTGAGCAGTTTTTCAAACCTAATTGGGTTACATCTCAATCACTCCTTTCTTCTTCTATTGAAGCCAGTTTGCTTTACTGCATCCAATCCCCTTTCTGGTTTCCATTTTGTTTGTTACACTTCATCCTGTACCTTGCATCTTTTCCTCCAAAGTAAACAGATTGAGATCTTTAAGTCTGTCCGCATACGCCTTATGATGAAGACCACACACTATTTTAGTAGCTTTCCTCTGGACCAACTCCATCCTTTTTATATCTTTTTGAAGGTGCGGCCTCCAGATTTGTACACAATATTCTAAATGAGATTTTGAAAATACATGAATAAAGGATTTATTATTTGCTGGCCGCTGGCAACCACTATTGAAAATTGACCTAAATATTTATATTTATGTGTATTTAAAAATTTAATAACCTGCCATTGTTGTGCACAGAACAAAGCAGCCTACAATTAAAATCTATAATAATAAAACGCTAAGTGCACATGCGCACTCGCGCTGCTTGTTCCCTGAGATTTGATCTGTCGGGTTGTGGCCGGTGAGAGTGCGCATGTGCGCTTACTTCGTAGGACTCCAGGATGCGCGGAGTGGCGGCTGCCTGGAGGAGGGCTATCGGCGGAGGGCAGACGCCGGCGAAAAGGGCTAAAAAGCCGGTGGGAGCGCAGAAAGTGCGCAAGGCATCAGGCCTCCCTATTCTCCACCTCGCACCACTCTCCCTCAGCCTCGATACGGACAAAGTTTATTTCTTAGTTCAAAGCCGCTGCCACGGCTCCTCTCTCGATCCCCGTCTGCATTGGAAGCCTTCTCCAACGCAGGTGCGGCTTGAGAGAGGAGCTGCACCGGCGGCTTTGAACTAAAAAATAAACTTTGTCCTTCAGCAAAAAACTTCCGTTGAGAGGTGCAAGCGCAGAGCGCGCTTCACCCCAACATATGACCTCGCCGGCTGTGGACTGTGCCTTTGCTGCTGTGCTTTTTGGTAGGCCTCCAAGCCATGGCTCCTCCCTCCTGTCCCCGCCCCTATCCTTCATGGCTGCGGAAGAGAATGGAGTGTGGGGCTTGGTGGAAGTTTGTGTCTGGGTTGCAGGATGGTAAAGCTGCAGAGCTGGCAACAGGTACACGTGCATGCGTTTCTTCCCTCTCCTGGCCAAGACCCTGTAGATTAATGGTGGGCCTGATTATAGGGGGACAGGGATGGACAGGGGAAGAGGTGCTGATGGACCGGGGGGGGGGGCAGAAAAAGGAAGGGAGGCATACTGCTGGACAGGGGGAGAAGAGATGGACAGGGGAAGATGTACTGATGGACAGGGAGGGGGCAGAAAAAGGAAGGGAGGCATACTGCTGGACAGGGGAACAGGGATGGACATGGGAAGAGGTGCTAATGGACAGGGGGGCAGAAAAAGGAAAGGAGGCCTACTGCTGGACAGGGGGAGCAGGAAAGAGGTGATCATGGACAGGGGGGAAGTAAAACAAAGGGAGAAGGGCTGCTGCTGGATAAGGGGAGCAGTGAAGGGGTGGTGGTGGACACAGGGGAGATAAAAGGAAGGGAGAATGGACAGGGGGATCAGGCAAGGGGTGGTAAAGACAGAAAGAAAGAAAGACAGAAATACAGAAAGCGGCTGAGAGAGAAAAAAAAAAAGAAATAAAGACAGACACACACACACATATATTCTAGCACCCGTTAATGTAACGGGCTATAAGACTAGTTTTAAAATAAAAATATTAGTATGCTAATCTAGTAAAAGTTTTCAATCTGCTGACAATTTCAGGGCTAGAATGTGATTTTCAGTATCTCGTTATTCTGTCGTATATGGGAAGAGATAATGGAAAGTTAAATCACTTTGTGCAAAACCATGCCTCACCACAGGA
This sequence comes from Geotrypetes seraphini, assembly GCF_902459505.1. Taxonomy (NCBI): domain Eukaryota; kingdom Metazoa; phylum Chordata; class Amphibia; order Gymnophiona; family Dermophiidae; genus Geotrypetes; species Geotrypetes seraphini. The sequence goes on along the minus strand of NC_047088.1, from coordinate 101,508,299 downwards.
GCAGAGCTCGTGAACCCCTTGAGAAGAAACTGGCAGCACATCACTGAATGTGAAAGAACCAACCGGTATAGCCTATCTTCTTGGTTTTCCCATTGTGACTGATGCCCATTTTGCAAATTGTCTCCAGAGGCCAGCAGGATTTAGTAACACAAATGCCCTTTGTTTTTAATGGAACATTTTTGGAATAGAGAAAAGAGAAGAAGGGCTGATTGTTATCTTATAGGTACCTAGCAACACCACTATTGAAGAGAAAGGGATGGCATTTGGCTTAATGTGCAATGAGTCAATATCAGTTACTTGCAAAAATGGAAAACCTCTCTCAGATGGTGAATTAATGACACAGTACACTGAATCCTCAAATGTTCTATTTGACAACCAAGAGGAAATTGAAGTGTTAAACCTCTGACTCAGCAGGCATATGTGGGTTACGGAGTGAAGGACATGGGACGTGATATACCTTTTTAAGATTACAATCAAACAGGTTTACATATGTTATGCAGATACTTATTTTGTATCTGGTGCAAGGGAGGGTTAAGTGACTTGCCCAGGGTTACAAGGAGCTGCAGTAGGAATTGAACCCAGTTCCTCCAGTTTTCAGGCCTCTGCACTAACCACTAGGCTTCTTCTACATTCCATTAGTTGCTGATTTGAAACACATCTTTTAAGAATTATGAGGGAAGTTTTCAAAGGGATTCAGTAGAAAGATTAATATTTGGTTTATGGAAATTTGAGCAGTACACTTCGTTGCTTACTTTTGGAAGCTAGAATACAGTCAGTAGCGTAGTAATGGGGTGGAGGGTGGACAGTCCCAGATGCTGTCTTGGTAGGGGCACCAGCACCTCACTCCCCCCCCCACCCCACGCCATACTCATGCCCTCCCTTCCTCAAACCCCATACCTCTTTAAAATCTTCACCAGCATGAGCAGCTACTCTAGTCTGCTGCTCGTGCCTGCCTGGCTCCCTCTGAAATCACTTCTGGGCCACAGGACCAGAAATTGAATTATCATGATCAAATAAGTTCACTTGTTAGAAACTGTTTCTATAGGTTAAGGTTAATTAGATCATAATCTGCATTTTTGGACGAATCATCACTGAATATTTTAATACCCTCATATCAAAAATTGACTACTGCAATACTTTGTACAAGGGAATAACCTTAAAAGAAATACCTAAATTGCAAATCCTTCAAAACACTGCAATAAAAATAATTAAAAAAGAAAAAAAATTGATCATGTGACTCCACTCCTAAAGGAAAAACATTGGTTACCTGTAAATCATAGAATCTAATATAATAAAACCCTAAGCCGCGCATGCGCACTCTTACCTGCGTACTCCCGTTTTCCGTGCGCTGTAGGTTCCTGCAGGTAGGAGTGCGCATGCTTGGCTTAGGGTTTTGTCGGATTCAGGATGCGCAGAGGCTGTCAGCCGCGGAGGCTCTTGATGCCTGCAGGCCGCCGCGGCTGTCGGCGGAGGGCAGACACGAGGTAAGGGGTGATGCTGGACAGGGAAAGAGACGGGGATAAAAAGGAAGGGAGGACTACTGCTGATCTGGGGAGCAGGAAAGAGGTGCTAGGGGTGAAGAAAAAGGAAGGGAGGCCTACTATTAGACGGGGAGCAGGAAAGAGGTGCTAGGGAGGAAGAAAAAGGAAGGGAGGCCTACTGCTGGACGGGGGAGCAGGAAAGAGGTGCTGATGGACAGGGGAAGAAACGGGGGGGGAGGAAAAGGAAGGGAGGCCTACTGCTGGACAGGATGACAGGAAAGAGGTGCTGCTGGACAGGGGGGAGATTAAAAAAAGGGAGAAGGGCTGCTGCTGAATAAGGGGAGCAGTGAAGGGGTGGTGGTGGGCACAGGGAAGGTAAAAGGAAGGGAGAATGGGTGAACAGCCGAGGAAAAAGAAAGAAAGACAGAAATACAGAAATACAGAAAGCGGCTAAGGAGAGAGAGAGAGAAAGAAATAAAGACAGACACACACACATATATTCTAGCACCCGATAATGTAACGAGTTTTAAGACTAGTTACATATAAAATAGCATTATTTGCACAAAAAACTTTAATAAACAATGCTCCTGCATTCTTAGAAAGGCTTTTAATCCCTTATATCCCCACAAAATCTTTAAGATCTGATGAAAAATCTCTCCTCTTAGTCCCTTCACTAAGGGCTCCTTTTACAAAGGTGCGCTAGGGCCTTAACGCGTGCAATAGCGCGCATTAAATTCCCGAGCGCACTAGCCAGCTACCACGCGCTATAGCACACGGTAATTTTGTGCGTGCACTAAAAACCCTAGCGCACCTTCGTAAAAGGAGCCCTAAGACACATTTATTCAAGGAGGGACACAATCTTTTCTGTCACAGCCCCTCAAATTTGGAATTCGCTCCCAATCAATATAAGGGAAGAAAAATTACTTAGTAAATTCAAAAGTCTCCTGAAAAGCTGGCTTTTTAAGGATGCCTTTAACTGAATTATTTGAATTCTATATAATTAGAATAATCTTTTTTTTTTTTTTTTATTTATTTATAAATTTTCACATTATTTGACAAGCATATCATCTTGTACAGAAAGTGTAATTAAGATAACATAATATTAAAATTATTTTCCATCCAGAAAATAAATCAAATTATAATAAGAAATTATTTCTCTACTTAATCACACACTAGTCCTCCAAATTAGGATCCATGATTAAAAAAATAGGAGTGATTGAACTATCTACTAATTAACAAGAAAGCTCATTATCTGATGCTGAAATAAAGCTAAATTATTACTTGGACTTAGATATTATTCCATTTCAAGGCGCTTATTGGAGAGGAAAGCCGTCAAGTGAGCCAGTTCAAAGAACACATATTTTAAAGTACGATACCTCACTACACATTTACAAGGATATCTAAGGAAAAATAAACCTCCAATTTGAGTCACACCTGGTTTCAATAATAGAAATTCCCTTCTTCTCTTTTGAGTCTCCCTAGAGACATCAGGAAAAATTTGAATATGGAAACCCAGGAAGTCTCTGGATCTATTTTTAAAGAAAAGTTTAAGAATCCAATCTTTGTCTGGAGCCAGAGCCACAGACAATAAGAGAGTGGCTGAGATAGCCACTTCTCTATCTGATTGTTCCAATAATAAAGAAACGTCCAGGGAACTTTCCTGAGGTTTTCCAACACCTTCTTTCTTCTGAGAGTCCTGAGTCTTTGTAGGTAGATAATACACTCTTGACAAAGGTGGTAAAGAATTCTCAGGAATTTTAAGTATTTCCAGAAAATAACGCTTTATCATTTCACTTGGGGAAATTGACGGAACCCTTGGAAATTAGGATAATCTTTAGTGGATTAATAATGCAGTTAAATGAAAATTGAGCGGGTAACCTTTTCCCATCCTATTATTTCATTATCTATCGCAGCCTACATGTCCCAACAACCCACACAACCAGAGATCCAAACGTCAAACAGTCTGATCACTACACATACTCTTCAAAATCAATTGGACCAATAACAAAAGCATTCCAATTACTCAGAAAATAACCTACAACTCATGCAAACATATCGATCCCACCATATTCTGGACAAAAGCAGACACCTTAATCCAATACTACACACCCAAAAACTTCATCTCAGAATGGAACCATCTAAGTACTGCAACCCTGGATGAACTAGCCCCAGAAAACCCCCAAACCAAAATCCACAGAAAATCAGACAAGTGGTTCGACAATGAACTACTCCAACTCAAAAGACAATGCAGACAACTAGAAAGAAAATGGAGAAAAAGCAGCCAAGAATCCACAAAAACAGCATGGAGAATAATGAACCAAAAATACAAACAAAAACTGAAAGAAAAAAGAAAGACATACTACTCAAAGCAAATAGGAGAAGGACCCCAAGACACAAAAAAACTATTCCAACTACTAAAAGATCTCACAGATACCACACCCTACCTAGCCAACAGCAACTCCCCCCCCTCCCTCAGCAAACCTCTTAGCCATATACTTCAAAAGCAAGATCGCAAACATCAGAGCCACATTCAATGGATTCCCACTCACATAGAAGAGACCTCATTTCCCCCCATAGAAAAAGAATCAGTTGCAGCAGACAGAACCTGGTCCCACTTCTCACCCATACAATGGTCAGACTTCAACAAACTATATAATAAATACAGCCACACAGCCTGTGACCTTAACCACTGCCCCCCATACCTATTGAAAGCCTCAAGTACACTATTCCGCTCACTGCTCCTACAATGGATACAATCTCTACTCTTAGATGGACAATTCCCACAAGACCTCAGCGAAATCATCATAACTTCGATACTAAAAGACCCGAAAGGAACAACGGATCAACCATCCAACTACAGACCCATAGCCTCAATCCTATTGTACATCAAGCTGATGGAAGGCCTCATAGCCATAACATTAACCTCATTCCTAGAAAACCACAACTTACTCCACCCTACACAGTCTGGCTTCAGAGCCAACTACAGCACTGAGACCCTACTAGGAACACTAATAGACACAGCTAGACAACATCTCTGCAGCCTTCGACCTGGTAGACCATGACATCCTCCTACAAACACTAGACTCCATAGGAATCTCAGGCAAGGTACTCTCATGGTTTAAAGGCTTCCTACAATCCAGAACCTACAGGGTTAAAACAAATAAAGAAAAATCTGAACCATGGTCCAACCCCATGTGGAGTTGCCCAGGAATCACCTCTTTCTCCCACACTATTCAACTTATACATAGCCTCCCTCAGCTCCTACCTAGACAAACATGGCATAACATCATACAGCTATGCAGATGACATCACCATTCTCCTCCCTTTGACCAACCAGAATCCACCATGACAGGCACAATACACAGAACACTCATAACAGTAGCAACATGGATGACAGAACACAAACTAAAGCTTAACTCTGACATCCATCCTCCTAGAAAACAGCAAATCTCCAACCTTAACAAACATGGTAATAAACTCGATCTCATACCCCATTCAACCCACACTAAAACTTCTTGGAGTACTGATTGACAGAGGCTGTACCATGCAATCACAAATCAACAAAGTAATAAAAGCATCATTCGTGACTATGAGAAACCTAAGACAAATCTGAAAATTCTTGGACAGGAAACAATTCCAACTTTTGGTACAATCTCTTATCCTTGGACTAATAGACTACTGCAACATATTATACCTCCCCTGTCCAGCGACCTTGATAAAGCAATTACAAACAATACAAAATACAGCCCTATGACTCATCTACTCACTGAAAAAATATGACCACATCACAGCAGCATACCACGACTCACACTAATACAAGCAAGAGTATACTTCAAATTCTACTGCCTACTATTCAAAGCTATTAATGAAGAAAGCCCAACCTACTGGAACAACTGACTAACCCAATCCACCTCAACCAGGCACAGGAGAACCCACTCACTATTCACACACCCACCAACCAAAAATGTTAAATGAGGAAAATTATATGACAACCTAATGGCCACCAAAGCAGCTAAACTAGACAGACAAATCACCAATCTGTTGTCTTCGACCACAGACTACAAAACCTTCAAAAAAGAAACCAAAACCCTACTCTTCAAAAAATACATAAAACCTATCTAACATGAACAGTTCCTTCTCAAACTCCACTTACCACACACTCCACCCATATCTAATCTAAAATGTTTCTAATTACCCAACATGTATCTCCTTAACTTCTCGACAATTCTTATATAATTCTTACGACAATTCTTATGTAATGTTACAATTCTTGTAACCTGACAACTCTTGTGTAATCCACCTTGAACCGCAAGGTAATGGCGGAATAGAAATCACTAATGTAATGTAATGCCCTTTTTATTTTGTTTACAAATTGTATTTAATCCTTTTTTTTTCTTTTTTTCCCTGTTGTGTTTGGTTGGTCAAAAGTTGTATTAACTGTCTGGTTTAATCAATGTGTTTTTCTTTTTTACCCCGATTTTATCGTTATTTGTAAATCGCATTGGATTATGATTTTGCAATCAAATCAAATTTTTAAATAAACTTGAAACTTGAAGTGACAGAGGGAAAGGCAGCAGGCTAGAATAAATGCTCATGCTGGTGAAAAAAGAGGGAAAATTGTTGGGCATGTTAATGGTGGGAGGAGGGAGGGAGGAGAGATGACTCTGTGAAGGAAGAGATGTCAGATTCTGGAGAAGGGTGATAGAAGGAGGGAAGAGAAAGATGTCAGACCACTGGAATGGGAAGGAAAGAGATGCCAGACCAGGGAAAGGAAGGAGAGATGCCAAACTGCAGGAAGTAGAGGAGAGAGATGCCAGATCACGGAAAGGAGAGGAGAGAAGGAGATAAATGTTAGACCACAGGAAAAGGGAGGGAAGAAGAGAGAGATGCCAGGCTTTGGGAAGGAGAGGAGAAAGATGCCAAACCGGAGGGCAGAAGGAGGAAGACTGAGCAGAATATCTGTGAGCTCCAGAGAATAAGATCTCACATTAAAAGAGTTAACAGAGGAGGTGTGTCTCAGTCCAGTGAAGAACAGGCTGTACAGCCAATCAGAGGGAAAGTTTCCCAAGCAGGCAGAGAACCTGCAGGTAAATTGAGCCCATCTGGTCTATCAGGTAGGCAGCCCAGGTTCTCAGAGTCACCAGGAAAGGGAAAGCAGAAAGCTGCCTGCTTCTTCATACCCCAGCCACTTGAATTTCCAGGAGAGTCCTACTGAGAAAAGGAAAGTTCTTAAACCTAAGGTAGTGGTGTGGGGGAAATGGAAGCTTCTGAAACTGCTGAGAATGCCTGTTTGTCTCTTGAAGCAGAGGGTAAACTAAACTAAACTAAACCTTAAGTTTATATACCGTGTCATCTCCACGGAAGTGGAGCTCGACACGGTTTACAGGAATTAAAACAGAGAAAGGAACTCCAATGGAAGGAAGAAGGACTGGTAAACGGGAAGGATAGAGGGGACTTGGAATAATGGAGGTAGGGGGTAGTTACATTTTGGAGAAAAGCCAGGTTTTCAGATGTTTTCTGAAGTGTTGGAGGGAGGTCGAACTCCAAAGATGGGCAGAGAAGCTGTTCCACAGCTCGGTGATCCTGAAGAGGAGGGATGTTCCAAGTTTTCCTGTATGGGAAATGCCATTTAGAGAAGGGAAGGATAGCTTAAATTTCTGAGTGGATCTGGTGGAGTGAGTACTCGAGAGCCAGGATAGTGGAAAGAGGGGAGGAAGGATGCCGTGAAGAGATTTGAAGGTGAGACAGACGCACTTGTAGCGAACCCTGAGGGTGACTGGGAGCCAGTGAAGCTTAGACAGAAGCGGGGAGACATGGTCGAATTTGCCTTTTGTGAAGATTAGTTTAGCCACGGTATTTAGAATCCGTTGGAGTCTGAGGAGACTTTTCTTTGTTAGGCTTAGATAAATGGAGTTGCAGTAATCAAGTCTGGATAAGATGATGGATTGGACAAGGACAGCGAAGTGTTGTTGGTGGAAGCAGGATCTGACTTTTCTTAGCATATGAAGATTGAAAAAGCATTTTTTTACTAGGGAGTTGATGTGGTCGTTAAAGGACAGTGTAGAGTCGATGATGATTCCCAGAACTTTGCTAGAGTGCTCAAGCTGCAGATTGGTGCCAGAGGGAAGTGGGATGTGGGAGGGTAGCTGATCCAGTTTCGGGCCGAGCCAAAGTAGTTTTGTTTTGGTCTCATTTAGCTTCATTTGAACGGTGAGGGCCCAGGATTGGAGATTTGTTATACAAGATGAGATGTTATCAGAGAGGTTTTTGAGGTTAGAGTCGGTCTCTAGAAGTATAAGGATGTCATCGGCGTAGGTGTAAAGTGTTTCAGCGGTGGATAGTTGGAGGAGTTTCAGGGAGGACATATAAACATTGAAAAGAATCGGGGATAGAGGTGAACCCTGAGGGACTCCGCAGATCGGTTTCCAAGGGGAGGATGAGGTACCATTCGTGCTAACGAGGTAGGAGCGGGAACGTAAGAATTTTGAGAACCAATCTAAGACTGTGGAATTTATGCCAATTTCAGAAAGTTGGAGGATTAGTATGTCATGGTGGACAATGTCGAAAGCTGCAGAGAGGTCGAATTGAAGAAGAACAGCAAACTTGTTGCGGGAGTGAAGTTGTTGGACCTTTGAAATTAAAGAGGCTAAGAGGGATTCAGTGCTGTAGTTGGGTTTGAATCCATGTTGGTAGGGTAGGGAGGATTGTGCAGAGTTTGATTGCTTAATGGATTGTGAAGATGTTGAATCTGTTTATAATGATCCAGAGCAGGGCATAGAGTGGCTAACTGAAGGAGAAGCCTGTGTGAATGAAGGTATGTTTGAATAAAGCCTCAGTCTATACCAATGGAGGGGGGGGGGTGAAAGTAAATGCTACAGTAGGTTTCAAAATGGAAAGTGTGTGTGTGAATGCTACTGAATTTCCCCAAGGTAGGAATGGAAGAAGGGAATTCACTGTTTTAAGGGGGATAGCAGAGCTAGGTGGAAGAAAACCCAGGCTAAAAGCTGCCCTTTTGCCAGAGTTCCAGAGCACTTATATGGGGTGCTGGGAGGGCATGATTCCAACTGTTATGCAGGGTGGAGTGTCCCCTGCACTCTGGCCACATACAAACCAGTCAGCAGTGTCATAGACCAAGGTGGGCAAAAATACTGAGGGAAGCATTGCAGTAAGCTGGGCTGTAGCCTGAAGAGGAGTGGAAAGAAAGGAAAACAAAACCCCCTTTTTTCTGTGTGGTGAATAGCAAGGGTAGAAAGCAGTATCCCCAGCCTGGAGGTTAGGGTTTCCTTTAACCCACCCTTGGTGGGGAGGGAGAAGAAGCTGCCGGAACTGTGTTTAACGAGAAGCAGCCTTTTGCGTCAAGCATTACCATTCTTAATAAATCCAAAGAACAGTTGAACTGTGAAAGAACTTGTTTTGGTTGTTTGGAAGTTCCTGTTGTGGACCTTGTACAAAGTAAGGCTAAGTGTTAGCTAGGAGGAACTGCCTCTGCGTGAGAGGAAATGGTTTTTGTATATCTCAACAATGCAGAGATCCTTTATTTGCTTTTAATTAATCTACAAGCTTGCCCATAGGACCTACAGGGACCCTGAAGAAGACAGTAGTATCAAAACACGGCCCGTGTTGGGTCCAAATGTTTCCAGTATATTAGGTACTAGACATTTTTATGTGGATTATTATTTTGATTCAATAAAGCCTTCATCTTCGACATCAACTCTCCACAAGTCTTTCGTTTTGCTTGATTTTCCTTTTGTGGAGGAATCGGGGTCAATTCTCTCATTTTGTTTGAAGAAAGAATAAAATTGTTTTCTGAGAAATAATATAGACTGGGATCTTTTTCCTTTGGGCCCAGAGCCTCACTATCACTGGCACTCCAAAGAGGTTCGGATCCCAAGCGTGTGACGGACGCTGTGGTTGACCATCGGGCATCCACAACCCCACCACAATATAGGAATATTGCTACACCTTGGGTTTGGCCAGGTACTAATGATCTGGATTGGCCACCGTGAGAAAGGGCTACTGGGCTTGATGGCCAAAACCCAAGGAGTAGCAATATTCCATGCTACCAATACAGGGCAAGCAGGGCATAACAAAATATGGACTTTTCCTCCAGGAACTTGTTCAAACTTTTCTTAAAACCAGCTACACTATCTGCTCTTACCACATCCTCTGGCAACGCATTCCAGAGCTTAACTATTCTCTGAGTGAAAAAAATTTCCTCCTATTGGTTTTAAAAGTATTTCCCTGTAATTTCATTGAGTGTCCCCTAGTCTTTGTCATTTTTGACGGAGTGAAAAATCAATCCACTTGTACCCGTTCTACTCCACTCAGGATTTTGTAGACTTCAATCATATCTCCCCTCAGCCGTCTCTTTTCCAAGCTGAAGAGCCCTAATCGTTTTAGTCTTTCCTCATACGAGAAGAGATCCACCCCCTTTACCATCTTGGTTACTCTTCTTTGAACCTTTTCTAGCACCACTATATCTTTCTTGAGATAAGGAGACCAGAATTGAACGCAATATTCCAGATGAGGTCACACAACGGAGCGATACAGGGGCATTATAATAGTCTTAGTCTTTTTAATAATTCCTAGCATCCTGCTTGCTTTTTTGGCTGCAGCTGCACATTAGGTGGAAGGTTTCAGCGTATTGTCTACAATGATACCCAGATCCTTTTCTTGGGTGCTGATCCCCAAGGTGGATCCTAACATCCAGTAACTGTGATTCAGGTTATTCTTCCCAATGTGCATCACTTTGCAGTTGTCCACATTACATTTCATCTGCCATTTGGACGCCCAGTCTTCCAATTTCCTAAGATCCGCCTGCAATTTTTCACAATCCGCATGCATTTTAACAACTTTGAACAGTTTAGTGTCATCTGCAAATTTAATCACCTCACTCGTTTCAATTTCTAGATCATTTATAAATAAGTTAAATAGCACTGGTCATAGTACAGACCCCTGCGGCACTCCACTGTTTACTCTCCTCCATTGAGAAAAATGACCATTTAACCCTACCCTCTGTTTTCTTACCAATAACCAATTCCTAATCCACAATTGAACTTTGCCACCTATCCCATGACACTTTAATATTCGTGAGGAACTTTATCAAAAGCTTTCTGAAAATCTAGATACACTATATCAACCGGCTCACCTTTATCCACCTATTTATTCACACCTTCAAATAAGTCATGCACATTTGTGAGGCAAGATCTCCCTCTGCTGAACCCATGCTGTCTCTGTCTCATTAATCATGTTTGTCTACGTGTTCCACAATTTTATTTTTTATAATTGTTTCTACCATTTTGCCCGGCACTGTAATTTCCCGGATCTCCCCTGGAGCCCTTTTTAAAAATCAGCTTAACATTGGCCAACCTCCAATCTTCAGATACTACAGAAAATTTTAGCGACAGGTCTTGCAAGAGAGATTAATAAACAATTTCTGCTTCACTGGAGTTTCATAGTTTATTAGAATTTGATTAAACGCAAATCATAAAATTCGAAGCATTGTACAGTTAAATAAAACTTTTTAAAAAAAAGGGAAGACAAACTCCAGGTTTGACAAGACAAAACAAGACGGCCGACCTAATCATACTAAACATAGGGAGGATTGGAAAACAAGAGGAGAGGGGGAGGAACTACAATCTTGTAAGGAAAGAAGACAATAAGGCGAAAAGACACGAAGGTTGGGGAGGGAAAATTAGAATGAAATCATGTCTGTCCCAATTTCTTGTAGTGAGCATATGTTTGCTCCCTTGTACTGGCGGCATTCTTTAAGTTGAATGCATATGAGGGAGACATGCCCCTTTCCTGCCTGTGCTCCACCCATGTGTTTGCTCACTTGTACTGACAGCATCTATAAGTTGAGTGCATGTATGGGAGATACACCCCTGTCTTGTCCATTCTCCACCCCTGCTTTCACTTCCTTGTACTGACTGCATTCTATAAGTTGAGTGCATATGTGGAAAACACACCCATGTCCTGCCCATGTGTATGTCACCTTGCATTACACACTATAGCACCTACATGTACCCTTATCAATAGCAACCTAGAGCACTTCTACACGTAAGTTCCAATTAACCTTGCATTTTACGTGCCCTTTATCTATTGTGATCATTCAAGGGCTAGGACTGTTCTAATCCTCACTTTAACCCCCTCTTCCTCCCTCTAAGTCCCTTTTTGGTATCCTCAGTCCAGTGCTGCATGAGGAGCAGGTAAGGCTCAAGAATTACACCAAGTTTTCTCAAATGTCAGCATTCAGCATTAAAACTGAGCTGCATGTTGGCCCTATGCTGGTGTTTCTCAAGTCGGTCCTGGAGTACCCCCTTGCCAGTAAGATTTTCAGGATATCCACAATGAATATGCATGAAAGAGATTTGCATATAATAGAGATAATGTATGCAAATCAATTTCATACATATTTATTGCATCACTTGCACAGCTGTAGTGTTGATAACTGATGTAAAATCACAATCAACTATAAAATTATTTTATATTCAAGTGAGAAACTAAGTAGCCCTGATATTGTAACAGTTGATAGCCTTATTAGGCAAATAACACAGTGACAGCACATCCAGTATAGTAATTAAAAAGTTATGGTCACAAATACCAAAAAGGCAATAAGATCATATGCTCATATTACTTTAAACATGTTGTTTGCCGGGACCTGTGTCACTCCCCATCAGGTGCCTCTTAGTGTTCATTTCAGGCTTCACTAGGATGATGTAAGATGACAAAGATCTCCATGGCAACCATGTACAGTACTTGCCTCGGGTGCTAAGGTAGGCAGGGATAAATGACAGCCACACAGTGAGGAATATCAACATGCTGAAGGTGATAAATTTTGCTTCACTGAAGATATCAGGATATTTTCTGGCTAGGAAGGCCACTATGAAACTGAAGGTGGCCAGAAGCCCAAGATAACCCAGGACACACCAGAAAGCAATGGGAAACCCTTCATTACATTCAACTATTATCCTTCCTGGGTGAGTGTTGGTGTTATACTCTGAGAAAGGAGGGGAGATAATTAACCATCCATGAGCTACATACAAGAATCTGAATCAAGGTACAAACACTGATAACCACATAGAACAGTTGGGGTCCACCTGTCTCCTGAAGTTACTGTTGGGTTTGATGGTATTGAAGGCAATGACCACCATGATGGTTTTGTCCAGTACACAGATGCCTTCTTGATGTAGCTCCGAGCACAAGAACAGGTTGAGGGGGATAGGGCTGGGGGCAAGACTGGGTCAGAATGGGGTGTGACTTGAGTGGGGTGGGCCTGGAGGTGGGGCCATGGGTCAGGATTTTACTATAGTAAAATCTGGTTACCCTACCAAAGCAATAAATGCTCCAATGCTGCTCTGACACTCAGAATTCTATGAGCTTCGGAGCAGCATCGGAGCATTCAGCACCCCAGGCCGCAGTAGAAACCTCTCCCAGCTTAGAAAAAGAGAGCCATAGTAAATGACAGCAAGTAAAAATCAGGATGGCCCATCTAGTCTGCTGAGTAATGCGTCAAAGCTTGTAACTGCTGATCTATGCCCACATATTGTCCACGATGACACCCAGATCTTTGTCTTGAGCGCTGACCCACAAGGTGGATTCTAGCATCTAGTATTCTTCCCAATGAGCATCACTTTGCATTTGTTCACATTAAATTTAATCTGCCATTTTGATGCCCAGTCTTCCAATTTCCTAAGGTCTTCCTGCAGTTTTTCACAGTCCGCATGTGTTTTAACAACTTTGAACAGTTTAGTGGCATCTGCAAATTTAATCACCTCACTCATAGTTCCAATTTTCAGATCATTTATAAATAAGTTAAATAGTACCAGTTCCAGAACAGTTATCGTAACTACGAAGTAGCATGATCATATCTATTTCCCCCTAATATTAATCCTCCCTTTTATAAAACCGTAGCACGGTGTTTAGCACCAGCCGTGTCAGTAACAGCTCTGATGCTTATAGAATTCCTTTGTGCATTGGAGCTGTTACCGCCGCAGCTTGCACTAAAAACCACGCTACCATGATAAAATGGTGGGTAATTTAATTGCAACATTCTGCATAATCTGCAATCATTTCATCTGTTTAGTAGGAATGCCTAACAAGCAAATATTACAGTAATCCATGGATGTGAATACAAGAGACTGGACAATAACCTGTAAATGATTTTTCTCTTCTCCACTCCGCATACCTATTTAAATGTTCACCAGCATTTCTTGCATCTCTCTTCCCTTCTCATCCCTGTGCATCATCTCCTCCCTCTCCCTCTCTCTCCCCCTCCTCTCCATCCCTGTGCTACATCTTCTCCCTCTCCCTCCCCCTTCTGGTGGTCTCATATCTTTTTCATCTTCTTCCCACAGTCTGGCATCTCTCTCGCCTCCTTCCCTTCCTTCCTCCCCCTTTGTGGTCTCACATCTCCCTGTCCTTCTCTTCCCCCTCTCACCTATCTCTCTCCTTCCATTCCATGATCTGGCATATCTCTCTCTTTTCTTCTCCCTCCAGTAATCCAACCTTTCTCTCCTTCCTTATCTCCTCTTTTCTCCTTCCCTCCTCTTCCTCCCTACCATGCTCTGGCATCTTTTTCCTCCCATTTCTCTTTCCTCCTCTGGAAGTCTGGCATCTCTTTGTTTTTTTCCTCTCCATCCTCACAGTCCAGCATATCTCTAACCCCCCCCCCTCGATCCCTCAGCGATCCCCCTGCGTTCATCTCCTCCATGGGATCCGATAAGGTAGCTACTCTTGCACTCTTCAGAGCACCAGCAGCGTGAGTGAAGTAAATGCGCTGCCTTTTACAGCCCAGAAGCTTTACCTTTGCTACTACTTCACACCTAAGCGGTCTCACCCCTCCTCTGATGTAATGTCCTGTTTCAGTCTGGGACAGACTGCGGCAAAGGGAATGTGCAGCTGAGGCCGCAGGCATCCTGTTAGAAGATCTTTCCAAAGGTAGCAGAAACACCTGTGCTCAACTTGGCAGTGAGTGGCTGCTCTGGAGCCGCTGATGCAAGTATTATTTTCATCAACTTTCTCTGGACCTTTCTCTGAAGTCTTCTTATGTCCTTTGCCAGATAAAGTCTCCAAAATTTAACACAATACTCCAAGTAGGGCCTCAACAATGACCTGTATAGGGGCATCAACACCTTCTTTCTTCTACTAGTCACACCTCTCTCTATATAGCCTAGCATACTTCTGGCATCAGCCACCGCCTTTTCACATTGTTTCTTTGCTTTAGATCTTTAGACACTATCACCCCAAGGTCCCTCTTCCCATCTGTGCATATCAAAAGCATTTTCCCTATTTCTAATAAATCCATTATGGGCCATCCCGCATGCATTCCATTACCAACTGCTGGAACAGTTCTCCATGTAGAGAATCCAGGATCTCCCTACTTCTAGAAGACCCCACAACAACATCTGGCATGTTAAAATTGCCTATTAGTAATGCTTCCCCTTTTACAGCTATATTCTGAATGTCTACTATTAAATCTCCATCTACTTCTGTCTGTGAAGCAGTCCTATATATTACACCAATCAAATTTCAAGTTTTAAAATTTGATAAATCGCTTATCCATTTCCTAAGTGATGTACAAAAATTAAAAATAGGGAAATACAATATAGACTAAACTCACAGACAGCAATATTATAAGTTATTGTTCAATGATTTTTGTTGAATTATCATAATCATAAAAATAAAACCAAACATATATATAATAAATCTAATAAAAAATATTATATCAACTTATTTGGTATCTATATTCATAAAGAAATATACATCAATAATCAGAGAAAAGTACAATGAGAATACAATATAAATGTATAAAATAAATTTATCATCATGCTTTCTTTTCATATTTCAATCTGTTTGTTAAAATTAACAAGACAATAATAACTTGAACCCCCAACTCCACCATCTATCCCACATACCCACCCTCCTAACCCTTCCCCCATCACTCCAATCCCCCTTCCCATCTCTCCATTCCCCCCTCCCTCCAACCATCTTATACCCAAACGCTATTTTAAAAATGTGCTCCACTTCCTATTACAAATGTAATGAATTCAGAACAAAACTACGCACTCTGGCCGATAACTGCTGGATATAGGGTTCCCAGGTCATCCAAAATCTACGCTGTTGCTTATAGGATAGGGATGTCACCCTATCTTCCATAAACATAAGAGCATGAAAAGCTGCCCTCCATTGCCAAAAAGAAGGTGGATTTTCTTCCAACCAATGTTGCAAGATACATTTCTGACCTACAATAAATGCCTTGCGAAACAACCCCTTAACTCCTTTCCTAAAAGTCCCTTCCCATTGAAGAAACACCACCATCTGGGGAGAAGAAGGCACTATCTGGGAAAGAATAAGTAAAAAAAAATCACAAATACCCCCAAAACTCTGAATTAGAGGACACAACTAAAAAGCATGACCCAAATTATTATCCCTTTGATGACATTTTGAACATATTCTTGAATCTACACAACCAAAGTGAAAAGCCTGAACTTCAGATACATAAGCTCTCATAACCAATCTAAAAAGACTCTCTCTATAATAGGTGCTAGAAATTGAAGAAACCCCTAACCTAAGAGCCTTCTCTATGACATTTTCCTCAATTTTCATCCCCAATTCTTCAGTCCACTTAGCTGCTATTCCACTATAGTTCTTACATGGATAAATAGAATCAAGGGATCTAATAAAGTAAGAAACAGAGGGTAAAACCTCATCCAGCTGTTCAAACAAAACTCTCAATCTATATCCCACCCCCAAAGCCAAACCTTCCCTTTTCATCTTATTGATATAATGAATCAATTGCACATAAGCATACATGTCAGCAGACCTCACTTCTGAATGTGCCAACAATTCTTCAAATGAAAGTACATTATTGTCCTCCCCCACATAGGAGACAATATGTTCCAACAAAGAATTTGTAATTTATTTGTAATTTATTTCTTATATACCGCTACATCCGTTAGGTTCTAAGCGGTTTACAGAAAATATACATTAAGATTAGAAATAAGAAAGGTACTTGAAAAATTGAAAGAATCCGCCCATCTACTAATAGGACCTTTGATCATCCTAGGAGGAAAGGTCGAATTCCCCACAATTGGAAGAGAGTCATGTGTGGTCCCCAAATTTGCCAAACCGTCATCAAAGCAGTCCACACCATCTTCATATATTTCAAAATCGGGTGATCCCTAAAAACTATTGGCAAAGAACGAATAGGAAATTGTAAGAGAAAATGAAGATGTAATGGTTGAAAAAGAGACTGTTCCATCTCACACCTAAAAAACAATCACTAAGATGTCAAAGACCACAAGCCAAATTATATAAGTAAAGATTGTGAACCCCATCCCCCCTCTTCTCCAGTCCCCCATCATGTAATCCAACCTCAATTTAGGCTTCCTCCCTTAAAAAAAAAAAACTTTCTAAAGCAGAAGCTAAAGCAACATGATCTTTCTTTTTAATCCATATTGGCAATTGTTGGAGAGTATATAGCCAATGCGGAAAAATGATCATTCCATAAAGCGCTATTCTCCTGTTTAACGGCAATGGTAACGAAGCCCATATCTCTAATCGGTGCTTAGTATCTGCCAAAAGGTCTAGATAATTGAAATCATCTCCCACCCAACGAAAAGGAAAAGATCCCACATATGACTCCCTAGTCTTGGATAATGGTGATATAGCTTCTGATTTAGAGGTATTCAAAATAAACCCCGAAAAATCCCCATATTCGCACATACTTTCTAATAAAATTTGAAGCGAGAGAATTGGAACCTTGAGATCTACCAAAAGGTCGTCTGCAAAGGCTGAAATTTTAAATTGTGCTAGTCCCAAACATAGAAACATAGAAACATAGAAACAGACGGCAGATAAGGGCCCACGGCCCATCTAGTCTGCCCACCTTAATGTCCCTCCCCTACCTTTGCCCTGTGAAGAGATCCCATGTGCCGATCCCATTTGGCCTTAAACGTACCCCAGTTATCCCCAAGAATCTCACGAATGAGAGGATCCAATGTAAGCACAAACAGCAATGGGGATAAAGGCCATCTCTGTCTAGTCCCTCTCCTTATGTCAAAGGGATCCATAAGATATCCATTCACCCACATTTGTGCCAAAGGTCTATTATATAACACTCGAATGGCATTTCCCATACAGCCTATTATACCATATTTCTCCAGTACTGCATACAGGAAATCCCACCTCACTTTATCAAAGGCCTTTTCCTCATCAAAACTAATGAGCAAGGAGGGAATCCCTGCAGCATGCACCACCTGTAATGATGCCAAAATGGTTTGGATGTTTTCACTGCCCTACGATCTTGCACAAAGCCCACCTGTGGAGACGCTAATAAATCTGGCAAAACTCAGGCCAAACTATTAGCCAACACAGATGCCAATAACTTAGTTTCAAAGCAGAGCAATGAGATTGCTCTATAAGACTCCTGTAGAGTCAGGTTCTTCCCTGGCTTGGGTAAAACAATCACTTGAGCTCTACGTAGGGAATTCAGCATAACCTGCCCATCTATTATAAGATTAAACAGTTCTGTTAGCAATTGCAAAATACCATTTCCCATTAATTTATAAAATTCAGCACGATATCCATCAGGGCCTGGTGCTTTACCCAATTTGCTTTTTTGAATCACAAATTCAACTTCATCCTGGGCGATGGGCATGTTAAGCATTCTTAAAGCTTGCTGCGATATCATGGGTAAATCCATACTATCCAAATAAACCACTGGATCCCTTATGGGATCCCTTGGAATATAATACCTCAAAAAAATGACGGAATTCCCTTGAGATCCTACCATCATCATGTAACAATTTATCCATCTGATCCCAAAGAGTCAAAACACTGTGCGAACCCTGCTCCTGATGAACCATATGGGCTAATATACCACTAGGTTTGCTACCAAAGCAATACAGTTGATATCGATAATACATAGCAGATTTTTTGGCTTTCTGGTGAAACAATTCATTTAATTCTGCTTGTGTATCCAGAAGGTTAGATCGCAATCTCTCTTTAGGCCAACTACCATAGGCCCTCTGCAATCGCCCTAACCTTTGCTCTAGCCGCAAAATCGCATGATCTTGTAGTTTCCTCTTGGTACTAATATACGCTATTATATGGCCCCTTAACACAGTTTTCACTGCCTCCCAATAAAGAACTGGATCAGTCCTATGTTCCACATTATGTTGTTGATGATCAGCCTACTTTTGATGTAAATATTCTAGGAAGGCATATTCTCCATACAATTCCAAAGGAAATCGCCATGGAGCTCTGTCTCTCATATGAGAATCCTGAATCATAATCCACACCGGGGCATGATCAGAGATTACTGTTGGACCTATAAAAGCCTCTAAAGTTTGCCCAAATGTCTTAGGATCCAGGAATATATAATCTAAATGAGCTTGAGTCAAGTGGGCCCTATACCCTCCTACCAGCTATCTTCAGGGGGGGCCATTGGGGGGTCTGGCAGGAGAGGTTAGGCACCCTCCTGCCAGCGATCTTTGGGGGGGTCATTGGGGGGTTTGGCAGGAGGGGTTGGGCACCCTCCTGCTGGCGATCTTTGGGGAAGCCAGTGGGGGGATCCGGGGAGGGGGGTTGGGGCATTTTGTTTGGGGTGGTCGTTGTTGGGGAGTCCGGCAGGAGGGGTTGGGTACCCTCCTTCCGGCGATCTTCGGGAGGGCGTGTTCTGTCAGCAGGAGGGGTTGGGCACCCTCCTGCCGTGATCATTGGGGGAGGGAAGACTGTTGGCCATAGCAGCGGCCACTATACTAATCGCGACAGGGAAATCCCTTGCCATGATTAAGTATAGCGACCGTGTCTAAACAAATCCGATTCTGTAACTGGCATCTGCAACATGGATGTTGGTTACAGAATTGGGTTTACTTTGGGCGGGTTTTGTTCCAATTCTGTATAGGACGCCCGGGACGGGCATCCTATACAGAATCCAGGCCTTAGGGGCTAACCCAAATAGTACCTTAAAGCAAAAACAACCTAACTTAAACTTCACCCACGCCTCCATCAGCAACCAGTGCAACAGTCGATAGGAAGGTGGTACATGATCAAATTTCTTCAGCCCAAAAATTAACCTGATTGCCGCATTTTGCACCAATCATAATCACTGCATATTCTGGAAAATTGCTAAATAGGCAATATTACAGTAATCAAGTTGACTTAGTATAAGTGATTGTACCAAAATTCTAAATGATGAAACATCAAAATATGCTCTAATGGACCGAGGCTTCCAGAGAGTAAAAAAACCCTTTCTGACCAGGGAGTCCACCTGGTCCTTCATTGTTAAGCCCTGGTCCAGTGCAACACCTAAAACCTTCATAGTAGATTGAATCGGATAACTAAGTTTATTGATACACAATGATGTTTTAGTATCAAGTGGGTATGGCGAAGCTACAAAAAATGTTGTTTTTTCTGAATTAAGCTTCAGTTTAAATTCAGTCATCCATTGCTCCATCAAATTTAATACTTCTGTTGCCTTAGGAATGCCTTCAGAGAGAATGGTAGCGAATGGGATAATGATCGTAAAATCATCTGCGTAACTAAATAACTTTATCCCCAGCTGGGACAATTGTGCCCTTAATGAATACATATAAACATTAAAAAGCAATGGGGATAGTGGTGACCACTGCGGAACTCCAGATAGATTACTCCACGTACCAGAAAGATCATAATTAATACATACTTGATAGGTGCGGGATATAAGAAAACCACAAAACCAGTCTAACATCTCTCCTCTGATACCAATTGTATCCAGGCACTGTAACTATTTCCCATGGTCCACTAAATTAAAGGCGGAACTCATATCGAATTGCATAATCGGGGCAATAAGGCCCTTACTTAACAAGGAATGTAAATTATCCAAAATGGCCACAATTAGTGTCTCAGTGCTAAACAAAGGTCTAAAACTTGATTGAGTTTCTTACAAAAGAGAGAACTGATCAAGATATTCCATCAGTTGGGTATGTACCAATCCTTCCATGATTTTTACAAAAAATGGAATGGATGCTACTGGTCTACTGATACTAATGATTCTTTACGATTTTTTTGGAATTGGAGTTATTATAATGTGACCATTATTAGTAAGGAATTTTCCATTTTTTAGATTATCAATCAAGTAATTCAGCAAGTTCAGTTTAAAATCTAGTAGAGCTGCTTTCATAATTTCTGGGGGACAAGAGTCCAAAACAAAATATGATTTAGTGTACTTGTTATATAATTTGATATAATTATTCCATTCTAAATCATGAAAGGAACTCCAAATCATATCCGTTGGTATTACATTTCCTTGCATGTTAAATGTTTGATATTCCTACCATTTGTCGAACAGTTATTTCTTAAATTTTTAATTTTTAAATCAAAATACTGTGCTAAATCATTTGTTGAAGGTTGCTTAATATTATGCATAAACTGAGTGTAGTGTGTGGCGTCAAATAAATTTGTAACCAAGTTGAATAGCTCTTTTGTATTGATACCCTAGTATTGGATGAGTCAATTTGGGATGAATAAAATGCTTTATGTTTTTCTTTTATCAATTGTTTGTAGATTTATATGTTGGATCTCCAATTGTTCCGGTCTGACAATTTTCCCATTTTTTTCCAGATCCTTTCCAATCGTCTTACTAATTGTTTCATTTTTAAAAGTTCAGTGTCAAATCATTTATTATATTTATTTGAACAGCTTTTACTATTTCATTTAGGGGCAATTCCATATAAATATACTATATAAATAATATCATATCACATAATATACAATCATCACATACATGAATAGAACCCCACCCAAAAGTTAATTCACCCTAATAAAACAGACAATTTATAAACTTTCATTCAATGTTCATCCGTATTTTCAAAATAGCACCAAACACTGTAGCTTGTATTTAGTTCTTCAGTGCATCAACAGCAACATCAATTCAAATTCCTTTCTTTATGTTGTTCGCTTGTTCCACAGCTTAAGGAAATTTTATAACATCCACAGTATTCAAGCTCGACACGATTTCGTGTTTTGCCATTAGGCGTGTTCAGTTCCATTTCATCTATGCATGCTTAAGTACACAAAACATAAATTACCCACTATCATCCATACTAATTATCAAAACATTTATAATAACATACCAAAAATAAATAATATGTACTGTATGAATCATTATACAAAACACTCAATGTGCAGCTTATTCAGATGAGACATCCATACCAGGATCACAACAGTCAAACGCTAAGGACTAAACTTCCGGTTTACTTCCCCCATTTCCTGTATCTCTTTTATCTCCAGCACTTAACAAAATTTATAACATGTGCCAATCTATTTCCTTATTAAGGCCCCTAGGCTCTATTGTATCCCATGAGTAAATTAACCGTTGTTCTTTTTGTAGTAGTATATCAGATATATTGGCCCCCCCTATTTAACCAAACTGTCAGCAATACTACAAATTGTAAATCATGATATCATGCTCATATTGCACCCAATGCGCTACTAATGGAAGATCAAGTTTTTAAAAACGTAAATTACTGATGTGTTGAGCCATTCGATGTTTAATTTTTTGCTTTGTTTGCCCTAGATACCACTTTTTACAAGGGCATATTATCCCATATACCACTTCACTAGTATCACAATTGGTTCTATCATGTAGAAAAAACTTCTTTTCATTATTAGGGATATTAATCTCATCAACTTCCCAAGCACATTTACAATACACACACTTCCCACATTTACGATGACCACCTGTCTAATTTGCAGGTTGCATAATGTCCATGGAAATGACAATGCAATTCCCATTATGCAATGGAAATGTCTGGGCATTCTTGTACATGGGCTTGATGGATGCTGCCTGAAAAGGCTATATAAAAGCAGTTCCCATACAGGGATAATCTTCATTACATGTCTGTCAGTTCGGGTGTATTTTGATGCTTCAAGGCATAGCATTGTCTATGTAAGTAACTTAATTAATAAGCCAGTTAATTATTAATTGCTATAGGACGATTTGTGCCAGCTCACTGATGTCGCAACAGCTGTGATTCATTCTGCTACATTTGTGGAGAGTACACACTTAAATGTCAAAGGCACAGCATGACTTGACTTGTTAAGAAAGCATATGAGCTGTACTTCGATTGCAAGATTGGTGTTCAAGACAAACCATGGGCTCCTCACAGTTGCTGTGCAAGATATGCCATCAATTATAGAGCTTGGCTCCGAAGTATTCAGAAGTCAATGCCATTTGCTATTCCAATGATATGGCGAGAACAGAAGGATCACTTGACATGATCACTTCTGTCTGACAAATGTATCTGGTTTCTCTGGTAAAAATAAGAAATCAATTGAATACCCCAATCTTCCTTCAGCCATGAGACTAGGGCCTCAGTCTTCCAGTACCGAAGCCACCAGAGAAATGGAGTTTAAACAAAACTGATGAAGAATCTGCAATGCACCAGTCAAGCACTGACAGTGACATTGATCCTGATTTTGAACCATGTACGTCTGGTGAGCCTCATCTTATAATACAGTCAGAATTAAACAACCTGGTCAGGGACTTAGGTTTGTCAAAAGCAAAAGCAAAATTATTGGGTTCAAGACTGTAAGGATGATGTTTGCTCTCACGAAGTACAAATATTTCTGTCTTTTGAAACAGCCAAGACGATTTAACAAATTTCTTTGCACAGGATGAAAACCTCTGTATCTGCACTGACATTGAAGAGTTGTTCACAGCTTTGGGTTGTATGAATGACCCACAGGAATATCGTCTTTTTATTGATTTATCAGTGTTAAGCCTCAAGGTTGTTTTGTTACACAATACCAATTGACTATGCCACATACATGAAAGAAAACGTAAGACTTTATCTCACAATTATGCCGTTCTTCATTCTCTAGATTTTAATTAATCTTACTGGTCTTCAGCGGGCCACCATGCACTCAAACTGCTCTCATTGTGCTGGGCTTTATGCTCCCACTCATCATCGGATCCAGTGCAATAAATATTTTAATTATTTTTGATAGTTATAATTTAACTCATTTAAATAAATATGCACTAAAAGTACTTAGCTGTGCAAAAGACGCTACTCAACGGGGGTAGAATCACCAAATAACCAACATGTTTTGTCCGTGTAGTTCTAAGGGCTTTCTCAAGGTTCCCACTCCCTCTTTATACCATTCAGTCCGACCATTGCGTTTCAGAGGGAGTGGGAACCTTGAGAAATCCCTTAGAACTACACGGGCAAAACATGTTGGTTATTTGGTGATTCTACCCCCGTTGAGTAGCGTCTTTTGCAAGCTAAGTACTTTTAGTGCATATTTATTTAAATGAGCTAAATTATAACTATCAAAAATAATTAAAATATTTATTGCACTGGATCCGATGACAAGTGGGAGCATAAAGCCCAACACAATGAGAGCAGTTTGAGTGCGTGGTGGCTCGCTGAGAACTAGTAAGATTAGTTAAAATCTAGAGAATGAAGCACGGCATAATTGTGAGATAAAATCTTACATCTGATCAATTTGGATATTGGAGTGTTCTTCATTCAAATTTATCTAACTAGTGCCTAAGGTTACATTACATACATGAAAGAAACATATGAAAACATGGAACTGCTGTTAAAGCATATCCAGTACACAAAATACAACTGGAACATCTGTAGTGATCTTAAAGTAGTAGCTCTGCTACTTGGAATGCAGCTTGGATATACCAAGTACTATTGTTTTATTTGTGAATGGGGCAGCCTTGCTAAGGAGTTGCATTACATTCAAAAGAATTGGTCATTCCATAAGAATTTGGTTCCAGGACAGAAAAATGTGCATGAACTACTTGTTGACCAACAAAGATATTTTTGCCTCCTCTTCACATAAAACTTGGACTGATGAAAATTTTGTAAAAGCAATGAACAAGGAAAGCAAAGGTTTTCTTTATCTAAGACAGATGTTTCCAAGAATAACTGACGCCAGTATTAAGGGAGGCATTTTTGTCAGTCCACAGATCAGACACATCATCAATGACGAGTGATTTGAAGATCTGTTAATCGGGCCAGAGAAAATCACCTGGGAAGCATTTCAGGATGTTGTTGAGAATTTTCAGTGCTGTTACAGAGCAACAAACTATATTCAGCTAGTTGACAAACTTCTTAGAGCATACAAAACCATAAAGTGCAATATGCCACTGAAGATGCACTTTCTACATTCACACTTGGACTTCTTCACCGCAAATCTTGGTACAGTCAGCGACAAACATGGCGAAAGGTTTCACCAGGACATTGCCACGTATAAACATGAGCTCAGACCTGTCCCACAGCACCAGTTGTTTTATGTCCAAAATTTTGATGACTGGAAATATTTCTCCCTGCACAGCTGCTCACACAGCTGAAGCTGTTTCACCTTCTGTCCTTTTACATAACCAAGCAAGAACTAATTATATCAGAACTGATGCCCCCATGTTATACATTAATTATGATTCATTTATTCTGAAAATCTAAATTCAGGGCACACCCTGTCATATAATCCCCACCAGTCTTATGTCATCATGTCCATAACATGCACCACCCTTTCTAAATAAACTCAGCTTTAAGTGCTCTCTTTAAAATCTTCATAGCCACCCCCAAACTGGTGGTAAGTTTCCAGCATAAAGGACAGTATTTGTTTCTGCAGTGTTCTCTGAGCATTGAGAAGGAATACCATACGACCTCATTAACATCCTTTTGAGTACATTTAAATACAATTTGTGGCCATCTTTGGCATGCATGTTGTTTCCCACACTAGAGCCCTCTGAACAGTCTGCACACTTTAACATGCATACTCTAGTCCAGCACAAATTGCCTCTTACGCTGGCATTAGCCCCAGGTAGAAATAAGTACCTCTATATCAGGGATCTCAAAGTCCCTTCTTGAGGGCCGCAATCCAGTCGGGTTTTCAGGATTTCCCCAATGAATATGCATTGAAAGCAGTGCATGCACATAGATATCATGCATATTCATTGGGGAAATCCTGAAACCCGACTGGATTGTGGCCCTCAAGGAGGGACTTTGAGACCCCTGCTCTATATAATATGTAAACCACTTCAATTGTAATCAGAAAAAGGCAGTATAAAAAGTTCCATCCCCTTTCCTTAGCCCAGTGTATTGCAAACTATGTGCCGTGGCACACTAGTGTGCCTCCTGAGATTTCAGATGCGCTGCAGCACACTGGGGAGGAGCGGTGCTGGTGCTGGCTGACTGTGGCGAGAGGCACATCCTGTAGGAAATCAGCTGGTACCAACGTCTCTCCTCTCCATCCATCTTCTATGCTGGCACTTCCCACTGGCATCTCAGGGTCTGTCTGAAGGGCCTTCGCACAAGCGCGGATGTCGACATGATGATGTCATCATGCACGTGACATCATCACGGCAAAGCCCGCACACTTCCGGGTGCCTCGAGCTACGGTCACTACCTTTAGTGTGCCGCAGCTCAAGAAAGTTTGCAGGACACCGCCTTAGCCTATGGGTGCCAACGGAGTTTCAAGTTTCAAGTTTAATAAATTCTTTGATTAGATCGCAAAATCTCATTTCAATGCGATTTACATCAGATAAAATAATAAAATCCACATATATCACATATACTGCTAATTGACATTAAAACATTAGGGAAAAGAGCAACTTAAATTACAATATTAAAAAAATAAAACAAAAAATAAAATCGGGTTTAGTACACATACCCACATATTTCAGTAACCTCCTCATCCTACCCTAAAATATAGTAAGACTGATCTATTAAAAAGCATCTTTAAAAAGCCAGCTCTCAATGTTAAGCAGCTCCTTCATTGTGTCCAGAACGGGGTAACTTGTATTGTGTTTGGTACTGCCAATCATTTTGAAATGTTAGCACCTATGATCTGCAGTGTGATTAGAGCCTCCCTCTCTCCTGCCTGCATAATAAAGACTCATCTCTAGCAACTTCATGTCTTTTATTAACAAAGAAGAAGATGCATACATGGTTTATTTATTTATTTTTTAGCATTTATATACCACTTATAACCTAAGTGGTTTACATTCAGGTGTTCTCGATCTTTTTCTGCCAAGCCCTTGAACAGAGAGCAGCACGTCTATTAAAATACATTAAAACCAGGAAAATAACTATTTTGCATCACTTACGAATATATTCACATGCCTGCAGATACACAGAAAGGTCTGCAGAATTTATTTATATTCCCTTCCATGCTTTAGTGTATCTATCATGACTGATCCTGGAGACTAACGGGCAAGTTGATTTTAAACTCATCCTGCCTACTCAACACTGGTAACTGGCTTGCTGAAATATTGTTTTTTAACTCTTTCAAAAGAAGCTTCTATATACCTGGTTTTTTTCTGTCCTACATATACAATTACCTATCCATTTTAAGCTACAAGTGCCCATGATCCTTGCTGCACTTGGAGAGCACTGGCAGAACTGCACATTCTCGGCTACTATAAATAATTATCAGGCACAACCATTTATATTTATGAAAGCCCTTTTCCGTGTGTATAGTACCCCCCCCCTCCCCCGACCTTGGTAATGCAAAATTGTTTCCAAAGCAAAAAAAAAAAAAAGGCTAATAAATGCCTTCTAGCATAGTGGTTTCATTTAATCCAGCTAACATGGAAGTAGGTAGCTTATTTATAACTGATATGACTTAGTGATGGCTTGCTCCAACATAAATCTATTCAGGCACTTCTAAATTTATTGGCAGCTGCTCATATGTGAATTTCAGTAGCACTATAGGGGCAATTCTATAAAACAATCACTAACTTTTATGCACTGATTATCCACACATATGCACAAAAATATTATAAATTACTTGTGTAACTCTGACATTTTAGGCATGAGCACTTATGCCAGCCATATTCCACCTAAAAAATCAGTGCAACCCCCCACCCCGCTTAAGCTCTATTCTCTAAATGGCATCTAAAGTTTGGTGGGGATTTATAAAATAGTACTTATGCCTGGGAGTCATGCCTAATTTTAAGCACAATCATTTGCACCAGTGGAAATATGGTGCAAAATCTCATGCCTAAAGTTAGCTGCAGATGCCCCTTATTCTATAATTATGCATGTAACTTTGAGAAGTGCCCCCCAATCTGCCCATGAGCCTCATATATCTGCACCCCGTTTTTGGTGCCACAAGTTAGTTTTAGGTGTGAACCCCAAGCCTAAATTTATACAAGTGCATTTATATTAAATCCAATTAACACTAATCATTGCTTGTCAAGCCAATTATCAGAACTAAGGGCTAGATTCACTAAGGGCATGGATCAGATCTGTGAGGGATCCGTTCTGATCTGTGTCCGACAGGCTTATTCCCGAATCACCCTCGTGCAAATGAGGGCGATTGGAATCACACCCTCCCCCCCCCCCCCAACTGCCTGCCCGGATTGCTCTGTAGTGATCCCAATGCATGCGCAGACCATCTGTAGATAAGGACTTAAGAACATAAGCAATGCCTCTGCTGGGTCACACCTGAGGTCCATCGTGCCCAGCTGTCCACTCACGCGGCGGCCCAACAGGTCCAGGACCTGTGCAGTAATCCTCTATCTATACCCCTCTATCCCCTTTTCCAGCAGGAAATTGTCCAATCCTTTCTTGAACCCCAATACCGTACTCTGCCCTATTACGCTCTCTAGAAGCGCATTCCAGGTGTCCACCACACGTTGGGTAAAGAAGAACTTCCTAGCATTCGTTTTGAATCTGTCCCCTTTCAACTTTTCTGAACGCTCTTGTTCTTTTATTATTCGAAAGTTTGAAGAATCTGTCCCTCTCTACTCTCTCTAAGCCCTTCATGATCATATAAGTCTCTATCATATCCCCTCTAAGTCTCCTCTTCTCCAGGGAAAAGAAACCCAGTTTCTCCAATCTCTCAGCATATGAAAGGTTTTCCATCCCCTTTATCAGATGCGTCGCTCTCCTCTGAACCCTCTCGAGTATCGCCATATCCTTCTTAAGGTACGGTGACCAATATTGGATGCAGTACTCCAGATGCGGACACACCATCGCCCGATACAATAGCAGGATAACTTCTTTCGTTCTGGTTGTAATATCCTTCTTGATTATGCTTAGCATTCTGTTTGCCTTCTTAGCGGCCGCTGCACACTGTGCCATCGGCTTCATTGTCATGTCCACCATTACCCCCAAGTCCCTTTCATGGGTACTCTCATTCAATAACATCCCTCCCATCATATAGTTGTACCTTGGGTTTCTGTTTTCCACATGTAATACTTTACATTTCTCAATGGTGAACTTCATCTGCCATCTCGTCGCCATTCCCCTAGTTTGTTCAAGTCCCTTTGCAATTCTTCGCAGTCCTCTTTAGTCCAAGCTCCACTAAATAATTTGGTGTCATCTGCAAATTTTATTATTTCGCACTTCGTCCCTGTTTCTAGATCATTTATGAATATATTAAATAGCAGCGGCCTGAGCACTGAGCCCTGCGGGACCCCACTCGTGACCCTCCTCCTGTCCGAGTAGTGGCCCTTCACTCCTACCCTCTGTTTCCTACCCGCCAACCAGTTTCTGATCCATCTATGTATGTCTTCTCCACCCCATGGTTCTTCAGTTTCCGGAGTAGGCGTTCATGGGGCACCTTGTCAAAGGCTCTTTAGAAATCTAGATATATGATGTCTATGGGGTCTCCTTTGTCCATCCGTTTGTTAATTCCTTCGAAGAAGTGCAATAAGTTCATTAGGCACAATCTCCCCTTGCATAAATCATGTTGGCTGGTTATCAGAAGTTCGTTTCTTTCAAAATGTTCATCGATGTTTTCTTTTATCAGTGCTTCTGCCATTTTACCCAGAACTGAGGTCAGACTCACCGGTCTGTAGTTTCCCAGGTCACCTCATGATCCCTTTTTAAAGATGGGCGTAACGTTGGCTATCTTCTAGTCCTCCGGGATCATGCCTGTTTTCAGGGATAGATTGCAAATTTGCTGCAGTAGTTCCGCTATCTCCTCCTTTAATTCCTTCAGAACCCTTGGATGGATTCCGTCCGGACCCGGGGATTTGTCAGTTTTTAGTTTTTCTATCTGCCTGCGTACATCTTCAAGGCTCTCTTCCATGGATGTTAATTTTTCTGCTTGATTTCCATTGAATAATTGCTCAGATTCCGGTATGTTGGATGTGTCTTCATTTGTGAATACAGAGGAAAAGAACATGTTAAATCTTTCTGCCACTTCTTTCTCCTCCTTCACCACACCCTTCCTGTCTCTGTCGTCCAGCGGTCCCACCTCCTCCCTAGCCGGTTGCTTTCCTTTAACATATCTAAAGAACGGTTTGAAATTTCGTGCTTCCCTGGCTAGCCTCTCTTCATACTCTCTTTTGGCTTTTCGAACCACTCGGTGACATTCTTTTTGATACTTTCTGTGTTCTTTCCAGTTCCCCTCAGTTTTGTCCTTTTTCCATTTCCTGAATGAATTTTTCTTATTGCCTATCGCTTCCTTCACTATTTTAGTTATCCACACCGGGTCTTTTGTTAGACTCTTTTTGCACCCCTTTCTGAATCTGGGGATATACAGATTTTGTGCCTCGCTCACCGTGTTCTTCAGAAATAACCAGGCATGTTCTACTGTTTGCCATTTTTTGGAAGTGTTCCTAAGTTTCTTCCTTACTATTTCCCTCATTGCTTCGTAGTTTCCTTTCCTGAAGTTGAAAGTTGTCGCTATGGTTCTCTTTCCTTTCGGTATTCCTACCTCAACCTTGAACTTGATGTTATGATCGCTGTTTCCCAATGGTCCACTACCTCTACTTCCTTTGCAGGTCCCCTTAACCCATTTAGGATTAGATCCAGAGTGGCATTTCCTCTCGTTGGTTCTCTAACAAGCTGCTCCATGAAACAATCTTGTATAGCCTCCAGAAATTCTGTCTCCCTAGCGCATTTTGAACTTCCAAGACTCCAGTCTATCCCGGGATAGTTGAAGTCTCCCATAATAACCGTGTTACCGCTTTTGCATTCTCGCTTCATCTCAGCTTCCATTTCTTCATCGATATCTCCAGTTTGCCCGGGTGGACAATAGTATAGGCCCATCTTTATTTCAGGCCCTTTCCATCCTTGTATTTTAACCCGTAGCGATTCCAGCTTGTTGGTCGTCTCTGCTGTGTCCATTTTTGTCGATTGTATGCTTTCTTTTATGTATAGGGCTATTCCACCTCCTTTCTGTCCTGACCTGTCCTGGCGATAGAGCTTGTATCCCGGCAGTGCTGTATCCCATTTGTTTTCTTCATTCCACCACGTTTCAGAGACTCCAACAATGTCTATGTGCTCTGCATTGGCCATGGCTTCTAATTCCCCCATTTTGTTTCTTAGGCTTCTTGCATTAGTATATATGCAATTTAGATCCTGGTATTTTCTTGTCTTCATTTCCTTTCCCACTGCTTCGGTCTTTAGTTTCTTCTCTTTTGTTACAATCCTTCTAACCTCCTCTTCTGGGTTAGTCGACTCCTGTAATTTGTCCATTGTTTCTTCCCAGCCTTTTTTCCCCTCGGTATCTTCACAGGATACCTTCTTCCGAATCGTCGACGCTTGGTCGACTGTCGGCTTTCCCCTTCTTCTTAGTTTAAAAGCCTGTTCTATTCCTCTCCTGACATTGTTTGCTAGAAGTCTTGTTCCTGCCGCGCTCAGATGCAGTCCATCTCTCCTGTAGAGCTTGCTCTTGCCCCAGAACGTTGTCCATTTCCTCACAAAGTTTAACCCTTCTTCCTCACACCATCTCCTCATCCACGCATTTATTGATTGTAGTTCTTCTTGCCTTTTCACACCTGCCCTTGGTACTGGTAGGATCACTGAGAACGCTATCTTCTGGGTCCTCATCTTCAGCTTCCTTCCCAGAATCTTGAACTGTTCTATCAGCATGCTTAAGGTAGGCCTGGGGAGAAGCCTGTGATACATCTTAGAGGCTGAAGACTCGAATATAAACCAAGATGCCCATTTTTGGGCCCAAAAATCTAGGCTTATATTTGAGTATATACAGGATCTCCCTCTACACACCTAAGAGGTTACTATGGTCATCCCAAGAAGTACTCTATATATTTAAATATAAGCAGAGATTTTTGGGCCCAAAAAATGGGGGCCTCAGATTATATTTGGGTCAGTGCCCACCTGCCCCCCTCCCAGACTTGTTGCAGGCCTCCGTCGAGCCTGACGTATGACCTGGTGGGGTGGGCCGCGACAGGAGGGATCCCTCTCGAATCCTGTCCCGACTGACTGACAATTTTTTTTTACCTCTCTCCCACCTCCCTTTTTAAATCTCTGGTGGTCCAGCAGTGTACTGGGCATGAGCGAGCTTTCATGCTCCTGTCCAGTGCTGAGCTGCTCACTGAATGGCTACTGCGAGTTCTCGCAGAACTTGTGAGAACTCATGGCAGCCATTCAGCAAGCGGCTCAGCACTGGGCAGGAGCAAGGATAGCTTGTTCATGCCCGGTACACCACTGGGCTGTGAGAACTTGAGGCTGCCATTGAGGGAGGGGCTCAACGCGGAGCAGGAGCATGGAAAGCTCATTCCTGGCCAGTACACTGCCGGACCACCAGGGATTCAAAAAGGTATGCAGGGGAGGCAGAAGGGAAATAAAAAAAATTGTCAAGAGTTGGCTGGGACAAGAGACATGAGGGATCCCTCCTGTCCCAGCCCACAGGTCATATGGCAGGTCCTGTGGAGGCCTGAAGGACATTGGGGGAAAGAGGGTACAGGGCAGGGAGGTGGGACAGGGTGGAGAGCCTGGCAGGGAGGGAGGGGGACACAGTGTACAGCCAGGGAAGGAAGGGGCTGGATGCAGAGCTGGGAGGGAGGGGGGCAGGGCACAGATCCTCACATGAATATTAACCCCCTACCCAGCTTATATTCGAATCAACCTTTTTCCTTCTTTTTGGGGGGAAAAAGGGTACCTCATCTTATACTAGGATCAACTTATATTCAAGTATATACGGTACTCCTAACCACACCTTCACCAAAGGACATTATACAATGTGATGTCTACCATTGAGTTTTCTCCAGAGTAGCCCCCACATTCTCAAATACACTCCCTGAAAGGATTTGATCAACACAAGACTATCTGCTTCAGGAAGCAGGTGCAAGCTTGGCTCTTCTCCTAAGTCTTTAATGGAAGAGGCAATTAACTAGCTAGCTACATACACAAGAACAGCAGCTGCACATACTGTAGCAGTACTTATTTATTTAGTTAGTTTTCTATACCATTCTCCCAGGGGAGCTTAGAATGGTTAACATGAATTTATTTAGGTACTCAAGCATCTTCCCTGTCTGTCCTGGCGAGCTCATAATCTATCTAATGTACCTGGGGCAACGGGGGGATTAAGTGACTTGCCAGGGTCACAAGGAGCAGTATGGGTTTGAACCCACAGCCTCAAGGTGCTAAGGCTGTAGCTTTTTAACCACTGCGCCACACTTCTTCTCTAGCTGAGGTTTTCTTTGTTAGTTAACCTTGCCTCTATCTAACTCCCATTACTCTATTTTATTTGCCTTTACATTCCTCTGGTGCTTACACCCTATGCTATTAATGTTTTAATGTGCATTGCGTTGACATTCTCAGTAACAGACTTTGCCATAATGTGTACTGCTATTTTAATACTTTTACTAGTGTAAATGTTTACTGTCCATGTCTGGGTTATGGTCTGAATTCTATATAGTGCACCTAAGAAATGAGCACCTATAAATAGTACCTATAGTTTGCACTTATGATCCACAGTGTAACCATGATTAGGATATCATAGGCCTCGGTGGTGATGTTGCATGAATAGACTTTAAGCACAAAAGGAAAAAAGGACTGTGGAATGCAATGATCTTGACAAGGCGTTTATTAAGACAAGTCCATTGAAACGAAATAAAAATCTCCACTTCATGAATAACTGACATATGATGTGATACGGACCCAACACGGTTTGTGTTTCAGCGGAAAACCTTCTTCAGGGGTCCAGGTAAGTATTCACTCAATGGTGTTAAAGAAAACAAAATATGGATAAAACCTTATCCGTGAGTCTTAAAAGTGAAACACTACTGCGAAGCAGACTTTAGACATGCAGACCCATGACACTATTATAAAATGATATTAAGTGAACTATAAGAAAACCAGTATCAATAATAAGAAAACCCTTAGCGCGCATGAGCATTGAAACTCCGTGCATCTGCATGCGCAGTACAATATAACCGCCAAGGTGTTCAGCTCTGCTTTGGGAATCTTTGTTTTGGCTCAGACACCTGGTCCAACGCTGCAGATGCCCCTCAAATTACACTTCAAAAACTAAAGCATGAAAATAAAGCGAGGGCAGCAGGTTCTGAAGTCTAGGAAATGGTGTGGAGGGGGGGAGGGGGAAGGGGCAGAAGAGTCTGAAACTTTCTAAAACACTTCCCAGGTGGATCGTGCAAAAACCAAACCAGCAAGCTGCAGGTTCAAGATAGATGCAGGAGAGAAAACGAGATTTCAAAAAATGAACATTTTCAGGAAGGAGAATTATAGAATCCGAAAAAGAGCAAAAGACAACCTTAGGAAAACAAAGACAGAAAAAGATTCCGAAACATAAATGAAACAAAGAAGTTAGAGTAACAGCCCCCCCCCCCCCCCACCACCACTATCACCACCACACACCCCCAATCGGAAACAGTAGTAGAGACAGAAAGATAAAGATCAGTCCACACGCATTTCAGCAGCTCTGGCTGAACTCTCGGTCTCCTTCTGAGCACACACCAACCTGCCACAAACAGGAAAGACAAATAGGGAGAAAAAAAAAAGACAGGCAACTCAGCAATTTCATTGGATTGTGAAAAGAGGGGAGGCTTCAACTTTTGAGCTGTAATTGAACCTATGGTATTCCAGAGCGAATGGGAACTGATTTTTACCTCTAACCCTCTGTTGTAGTTCCTTCCTATTTCTCCAACTGTAAACCGCGTCGAGCTCTACGAAGGTGGAGATGATGCGGTATACAAACCTAAGGATTAGATTAGATTAGATTTCATTGGACCAGGGTCCAAGCCACACTTCAGAAGCAAAAGGAAAAAATAGAAGGGAACTAGGGGCTGAAAAAAAGGATAGGTGGGAGAAGGGGGCTAAAGCTGGAGTCGGTATTGTAAAAAGGGAACATGTTAGAGAAAGGAGCTGGGAGCTGACAATAGGGATGTGTAAGAGAAGGGGGCTGGGGGCAGAAAAGGGGATATGTGTGAGGTGGAGGCTGGGGCTGGGGGCAGAAAAGGGGATATGTGTGAGGTGGAGGCTGGGGCTGGAGGCTGAAAGGTAAAAGAAGGGGGCTGGGGGAAGGGGGCTGGGGGGGCTAAAAAGGGGTTTGAAGCTGGGGCTGAAAGGGTGAGGTGGGAGAAGGGGGCTACAAAAGGGGACATGTGAGAGAATAGGACTGGGACTGAAGCTTGGGACTAAAAAGGGGCTGAAGACAGTGAAAGGTCACTTGGACACACAAAGTCAGAGACGTGAAGAAAGTACAAGAGATTTATTACGGTATACCGGACTCTAGTGCAGTTAATAGCCTGCCTACTAGAGTGTCAGAAACAGGAAATACATGGACTTTTATGCCCTTTTCGCAAACTAATATATGCAAAAACTACAATTTTCATTTGTTACTTCTATAACTTTTCTACAATTATTATTGGTTCTAAGCTCACACTAGCAGGTCACTAGCAGGACACTTATCTAACTCTTACAGTTCTAAATGTTAAATGTACAGAAGGGCAGGGTGCATCATGGCTCAAACTCTTATCTATTTAGCTTACAATGTGGTAAGGTAGGGACATACATTTTAGGCAGATGAGGTCAATAGATTGTACACTGTTTTCAGCTATGTAGGCCAGAGCAATATTTTAAACAACAGTTAATTATTTCATGACCCTACAACAGGAGCTGGAAAAATAAGTGAAGATGCAGAATCAAAGGTTGATGGGGAAAGGGGAAATAGAGAGGGAGTTCTATGGAGGTGAAGGACAGAGAAAAGGGACAGATTTTTAAGTTGGTGAAAAAAAGGTGGAAATAGGGAAGGTAAAAGGGGAAATGGGAGCAAGACATAAGAATAGTCATACTGGGTCAAACTGCCTAATCTATTCTAGCACCCATTAATGTAATGGGCTTAAACACTAGCTTATATAAAAGAGAATAAGAGAGATATACTGTATATTTAGACAAATTAAATGAGAGGAATTTAGACCGATGATAATGGTGGGATGAGTCTGCATGTTTAAAATCTATTCATGAAGTGCCACCGCCAAGGTCAATAATATCCTACTCAGGGTTTACATTGTGGATAAATTTAAGTGCAGCCCTTAGCATCAATGTGGTGCAAATCCTTGTGCCTAAAGTTAAGCGTGGATGCCCCTTATTCTATAATTACACGCATAAATGTGAGAAACGCCCCTAATCTGCCCATGATCCTCCAATTTCCATGTCCCCTTTTTGTGCCGTGTGGAAAATTTAGGTGTGTATCCCTCTCCTAAATTTATATACAAATTTAAATTAAATCCAATTAACACTGACAGCTGCTTGTTAAGAAGTCAATTACCAATGCTAATTGTCTCTTTATTCAATTTTGTGTGTAAATTGGGCATTGTAACAGAGCTGGTTCACACATACAGCCAAGACACACTGGGATAGATTCACAAACCTGCCCGATTGGGACCGACCCGTTCCCGATCTGGGCAGGTCCGATTGATTCTTCACAGTTGACTATGCAAATAGGGGCGATAAGAGGAACGCCTCCATCTGCCAGCAGGAATCGCTGGTGTGTGATCCTGACGCATGCGCACACCAACTGTAGATGGTCTGCACATGTGTCTAGACCTGTCCAAGCCGCGACTTTTTTATTTTTTAGCCCAGCGAGCCCGTTGTTTTAACCCACTTAAACCCGTGGGTTAAAACCACAGGCTCACAGTGTGGGGAAGGATAAGAGAGATTCAGGGCGGCAGGCAGGAGAAAACCGGGGACGAGCAGGGCAGCAATTCTGGATGAGCAGGCAGAAGAGATCTGGGCAGAGCAGGGCGGCAATGCAGCAATTCGGGGCAGATCAGGCAGGAGAGATCTGGGTGGCGATGCAGCGATTCATGGCAGAGCACAGCGGTGATGCAAGGCAGAGCAGGCAGGAGAAATCTGAGGAAGAGCATCGGGGAAGCAGACAGGAGAGATTCAGGTCATGCAGAGAGCAGGGCTTCTATGGAGCTGGAGAATCGGAAAAACATTTTCAACTGGTCCCCAGCAGTCGCTTCTTGGTTTGATCGGCCAGCCCAATTGGTTTTAAAAATTTAGTTGGTGAATCGCATCCCTGTCTAATTTGCATGCGTTTCTCCTCATTTGCATGCACAGATTTGAAGCAGATTGCAGGAGAGGTTAGTGAATAGTGCAGGAGGGAAATCTGGTCACAAAGGGGTCGCAAACTGATCGGTACACGATCGGTTTGCTTTGTGAATCTAGCCCACTGTGTAACTGAACCAAAAGTTTATTTATTATAGTTTTGCCTCACACACCAATTTAATGCAATTCACAATTTCAATATAACAAATGGCTTACCTCAGCCAAGAACATAAGAATTGCCGCTGCTGGGTCAGACCAGTGGTCCATCGTGCCCAGCAGTCCACTCTCGTGGACAAAGATCAATGCCCTGAGACTAGCCCTACCAGCGTACGTTCCAGTTCAGCAGCAACTTGTCTAACTTTGTCTTGAATCCCTGGAGGGTGTTTTCCCCTATAACAGCCTTCAGAAGAGCATTCCAGTTTTCCACCACTCTCTGGGTGAAGAACTTCCTTACGTTTGTACAGAATCTATCCCTTTTTAACTTTAGAGAGTGTCCTCTCGTTCTTCCTACCTTGGAGAGAGTGAACAACCTGTCTTTATCTACTAAGTCTATTCCCTTCATTATCTTGAATGTTTCGATCATGTCCCCTCTCAGTCTCCTCTCTTCATGGGAGAAGAGGCCTAGTTTCTCTAACGTCTCACAGTACGGCAACTCCTCCAGCCCCTTAACCATTTTAGTAGCTCTTCCCTGGACCCTTTTGAGTAGTACCGTGTCCTTCTTCATGTATGGCGACCAGTGCTGGACGCAGTATTCCAGTTGGGGGCGTACCATGGCCCGCTATAGTGGCATGATAACCTTCTCCGATCTGTTCGTGATCCCCTTCTTAATCATTCCTAGGATTCTGTTTGCCCTTTTTGCCGCTGCCGCACATTGCGCGGATGGCTTCAACTTGTTGACCAGTACTCCCAAGTCTCTTTCCTGGGGGTCTCTCTGAGTACCGCACCAGACATCCTGTATTCGTGTATAAGATTTTTGTTACTGACATGCATTACCGTACACTTATCCACGTTAAACCTCACTTGCCTTGTCGCAGCCCATTTCTCGAGCATGTTTATGTCACATTGCAGGTCTTCGCAATCCTTCTGCGTCTTCACTATTCTGAATAACTTCGTATCGTATGCAAATTTAATCACCTCGCTCATCGTACCAATTTCCAGGTCATTTATAAATATGTTGAAGAACACAGGTCCAAGCACCGAACCCTGCGGCACTTCACTAGTGACGTTTTTCCAGTCCGAGTATTGTCCATTTACACACACCCCCTCTCTGTTTCCTATCAGTAACTGTCTCATCTGGACAGTCTTTTTCTCAGCTCATGTTCAGTCAGTTTCCCAGGACTTCTACCTCAGCCCACATCTAGGAAAAAACTAGGTAATTCCTCTATCTTCCATGGACCTCCTTCTCCTTGATTAAAGTCTAGGTAGAAAAACTCCTCCCCGAGTCCCGCCCCTCTGACTCAGCACTGAGACCTAAAGTTCAGGGTATTCTGGGACATGTTGTCCATTCTCTTTCTGATTAGCGTCCCCTGCTGCCCGGGGGTATAATATTTCCATGGGGAGAAGGAAAACCCCTTAATCTGTCACAGGCATGCACAACTCAAAACATTATATATAGAATTCAGGAGTGTATATGCTGTATATCATTCTAGGTGAATTTATTTAAAAAGTAACACAGTAATATAATTTTATTTGTTTAAGCATTTATATATCACTTATAGTCTAGGTGGTTTACATTCAGGTACTCAAGCATAGTACATTCAGGTTCTCAAGCATAGTACTCAATAGCATAGTAAGTTGGTAAATAAATCCTAATAAATAAATAAACCTCAGCCTCAAGTTACAGTCTTTCTTCAGTAGCCATTGGGCAGCACTATCATGCCTTCCCCAAATTGTAGAGACATCCTTTAACATTTTTTTTATTTTTCTTCTAATATGAACAGAGACTGGCCGATATTCATCACTATTTAGGCATCTGAAATTGGTTCACAGTCAGCTAAATTGCTGGCTCTTTTCTGATATTCAGTGGGAGATAGCTGGGCACTGGCCAATTCATCAAACTGTAGTAAAATATTTATGTTCTAGTCTTTAAGCCCGTTACATTAACGGGTGCTAGAACAGATGTGTCTGTCTGTCTGTGTTTCTTTATCTCTCTCTCCTTGGCCGCTTGTGTCCTTCTGTCTTCCCCCCCCCCTCCCCGAGCAAAGCTGTCTGCCCCAAGCACACACCTCCCTCTCAAGCAGCCACCTTTCCCTCTCCCTGTCTCTCCATGGCCCCTGTCACCCCCAGCACACCCCTCCCCCCAAAGCAGCCCCCTTTCCCTTTCCCTCTCCCCCTGGCCCCCGGTATTGATCCCGTTCTTACCCTCACTCCATCCCGGCGTCTTCTGGCCTGCTCCTCTTCAAAGCAGCCTGCGATCGTGGTGGCTGGCTTTAGCGATCCTCGCAGGCCGCTCTCCAACTCGGTAGCACGTTCCCTCTGACGCGATCCCGTGCGTCAGAGGGAACATGCTACTGAGGTTGGAGAGCGACCTGCGAGGTTCTTTAAAGCCTGCCACGATTGCAGGCTGCTCTGAAGAGGAGGATCAGCGGCGAGTGAGGGCGGGAGGTGTGTTCCCTGCCGAGGACGCGGGCAGGGAGAGAGCTTGCCTGCACTTCCAAATGGTGAGTGAGGGCGGGAGGAGGCCAGAATGTTCCCTGCCGCCGGGTTCTAAAATGGAACATGGCCACGGATCACACACCACAGCGGCAGGGAACACGAAACCCTAAGTGCGCAAAACAAAAAATATGATTTCTGAAACATTTATTCCATGTTAAAAAGAAGTTCTTTGTCCAAATTTAAGGACAGCCTCTGTTAATGGATTGGTTGACAAGTAATGATGTCATGCAGGACAAAAGGTACATATTGGGGAGCAATGAATTCTCAGATTGAGATCTTTGTCAGAAAGGCCAGCATTTTGGCGTCTGTAAAGACCTCCCAGTGACGCAAAACCTAACCTTATGAGGTCCATTATGACAATTAATAAACGAAATAACTATTTTAATAAAATTTGCATCTTGTGTTATTTTCCATGTACTTTTTACACACCTAGAGCGAAAGCTAGCAGCTTAATTGGCAACTGCTGCTTAAAGCGTGCGCTTGTGTACCCATGCTCAGTACTCAAGTATTTTCCCTATCTGTCCCAGTGGGCTCACAGTATATCTAATGTACCTGGGGCACTGGAGGATTAAGTGACTTGCCCTGGGTTACAAGGAGCAGCTTGGGATTTGAACTCACAACTAGAGAGTTGCGCGGGGACAGAAATCCCACCCATCCCCATCAGGATCCTCTCCGTCCCCTCCCCGCCAGGATCCTCTCCGTCCCCACCCATCCCCACAAGGAATTACCTCCATCCCAGCCCGTCCCCATAAAAAGCAGCAATTACTTCTGACAGGATCATCAATTCCACAGTTTCTTTTGCTGTTTTCCTTGTGGAATCTCTTTGGTGGAACCCTTTTTTTGTTTTCTGTTCAGGTAATTAACTTATAAACCCCCTCTTTTACTAAGGCTGATGTGTCCATTATATTATATGGACAAACCCTTCTTCTAAAGCCTTCCATCCCCGTGGGAGTCCAGTTGGCTAGAGGGGGGTCCCCGTGGGAGTCACATGGGTTATGGGGGGATTCTCACGGGACCCTGACGGGATTCCCGCGATCCCCGTTCCTGTGCAGACCTCTACTCACAACCTCAGGGTGCTGAGGCTGTAGCTCTAACCACTACCCTTATCTTCACACTTAAAGATGCACAAATTCTGGGAATTCTACCTTCTCACTATCATTTAAAATTGGGCCAGATATTCAGACCCTGGGAGGGAACCTGGCTATCTCCTGTAGTTGTCAGTAAACCCATAATTCAATGCCAGGCTGTATCCTGTGACTGGTATTGAATAACCAGGGGGGGAGGTTTATAGCCACTTTTGATATAGCTGGTTAAACTGATATTCATTGGCTGATCAGCTACGTTATAGTGGTCAAAAACAGATTTGCTATTTATGAGGTCCACCTGGTTGCTACATTTAGCCAGTCAGCCAGTGAATATTGATGCTAACCAGGTAGGTTGCACAACATAGCCAGTGACTGGGCTAGCTGCTAACTCTGAATATTCAGTAGAGATAGCCAGTCATTTCCTGCTGAATATTTGCATTAACCAGCTTAGTGCTATTTAACTGGCCAATATCTGTTCCAGATTGGTTAAATAACATGAATATCTGGCAGATTCTAGTTTTTTTCAACTCCAGAAAAATCATCACTAAATTTGAAAATAAATAATGTTTAATTGACACACATATTGAAAGTGCTTAATATTGTTGTGCAAATACTGTAGAAGCTAAATTTTATTTTTAAATTAAATGTGCTTACAGAATGTTAACATAAGAACATAAGCATTGCCGTACTGGAGCCTGAAGGCCCATCAAGCTTGGAATCCTGTTTCCAACAGTGGCCAATCCAGGGCACATGTACCTAGCAAAATTTCAAGAGTAAAATAGATTTTATGCTATTTATCCTAGAAATAAGCAGAGAAGTTTCCCAAGTGCATTTTAATAATGGCTTATGGACTTTTCTTTTAGGAAATTATCCAAACCTTTTTTAAACTCTGCCAAGCTAATTGCTTTCACCACACTCTCTGACAACAAATGCCAGAATTTAACTACATGTGACGAAATATGTTATCTGGTTTGTTTTAGATCTACTACCTAGTAGCTTCATCACATGCTTCCTAGTTCCTAGTGATTCACATCTACCCATTCCACTCCACTCAGTATTTTATAGACCTTTATCATATCTCCCCTGAGTTGTCTCTTCTTCAAGCTAAAGAGCCCTAGTCACT
Source organism: Geotrypetes seraphini (assembly GCF_902459505.1). Classification (NCBI taxonomy): domain Eukaryota; kingdom Metazoa; phylum Chordata; class Amphibia; order Gymnophiona; family Dermophiidae; genus Geotrypetes; species Geotrypetes seraphini. Next base: position 101,466,682 of record NC_047088.1, on the reverse strand, counting down.
TTAGCCTTTCCTCATTAGGAAGTCATCTCATCCCCTTTATCATTTTCATTCCTCATCTCTGTTATCTTTTCTAAGTCCACTATATATTTTTTTAGTGGAGACCTGAACTGCAGCCAGTATTTGAGGTACGGTTGCACTGGGCGATACAAGGATATTATTTAACATTCTTACATATTTAACATTCTTTAGGCACATTTGTTGTACTATTTATAGAGAGTTTTCTATGTTAGTCTGAGTGAAGCATATACCCAAGACTTGTCTGCATTTTGCTAAAGATTTCTTCTGTGCTTTTAGCCTCCTGCATTCTGTATTTTGCTGGTGTTTTCAGCTTTCTCCATCAGAAGTCTGAGAGGCAGGGGATGACAGAAGCTTTTATGCTTTGCCCCTAAATAAGGTAGAATGCTGTGCTAGTACAATATTTTAAATAAATACATAATTGGATGAGAGAGAAATATTTCGACCATTATGTATGCCTGTAACAATTCATAATTTTTGAGAAAGCATGGGAGGAGAAGGGCTGGAAAAATACATGAAATGTGGTTGAAGGATTTACTAAGGTGGTCACTGATGCTTTCTGGCAATGAATATACTAGTGCTGATGAAGAGTTTGCATTTAAACTAGATTTCTTTCTTTTTATATAATTACTTTCTAGCATCTACAACAGGCTTACCAGAAAATACACACCCAGAACACTGTATTCTCATATTTAATATCTGCTAGGAATCATGCTCTTCTTTCTCCCTGTGCAATACTGACACAGGTTGAAGAAGTCTCCCTTCTAGTTAGTTTTAGCCTCTGTTCTTGCTACTATTGACAGAGAGAGGGAGCCCATATTCATATTTCACAGACATTTCCCTTTTTCCATCTTCCACCACCTTTTAACAGTAAAGCTTTGACATCACCTTTCCTGAGAACATTTTCCAGATAGTCAAACTAAACTAAGAAAAACAGAAATATAATCTATTCATTCAATGGAACTAAACCATAGGTAGGCAACAGGGACACAGCCAGAAACCCAGGTTTGTGTAGACCTGAGCCCAAAGTAGATGGGCACCGCATGAGGACCCTGTCCCCACTGTCCAGATTCTCTCTCTCCCCCTAACAAGTGATCTGAGGTCTCTTGACCCCACTTTCCCACCCTCTCAGTACCTTTAAAGCCTTTTAGCACTTTGCCAGCAGTGCAGTATCTCATATGCATGGCTCGCAACAGTTCTGAGCCTTCCCTCTGACTCAAGCCAGTGTGAATGGTAGGGTATGAGTTGTTGCTCACTGCTGGCGAAGAACTAAAGAGCTTTAAAGGAACTGGAAGGTTGGGGAAGTGGTGTTAAGGGTCCACTGATCAGCTGGGAGGCGGGGAGAGAGAGATGCTGAGAGTCTTCAATTAGCAGGGTTTAGAGGTCGCTAACAGCCATATCGTGCTTGTGCTACTGCTGGGTGGGCCTGTGGCTACATCACTGGTGAGCAAATTCCTTCTTCCAGCCTACAGCAATGGCATGACTGGCTCAGATCACAGTGATATCACTACCACTAGCCTACTGGAAAGGAAATGATGTCCACAGACCAGTTAAGATGCGATATTACTGCTGAATATCAAGTTGGATGTATTCATTCATTCCATGCTGTACCCAGCAAATGTCTGAGGGAAATCCCCTCCTTCCACTATACAATGTGGCTCACCATTTAGGAAAGGCCACTATTTGGTTCACCTACATATTAACCCTTTATCGCCATAAGTGACTTACAATCATGATCAACCTCTAGTGGAAAGAAGTACGAACTGCTGCTTTAGAAAGAAACACATTAGGAAACACATTTTGAATGGCTAATGACTATAAAGTTTCTGAATTCCAATCTTAGCTAAGCGAATACATTTCTTAAAAAATAATGTCCAACTAGGAAGCAGTTCTCCCTTCAGTATTAACTTTTATAATAATTTTGGATAATGGTGTTCAAAATAACCCTTGTGCTCCTCTATCCAGTTAGGTACATACATTAGGGATATCTTGAAAACTTGAGAAATATTTGCAAGTAATTCTTCAAATATCTGCAAATATATTTAATGCATATTCATTAGTGCAGGATCCAAGGACCAATTTGAACACCACTAGCATAGCATAATGAATAAAAAACATAGGTGAGTTTGCAGAAATGTTAAAATACTTGCTGCATATGCATGTCCATACAAAGGATGGTGCACTAAGTAAAAGAGACAGGGAGTTATCTCAGGATTACGAGGGCAGAACATGAAAACTGCATTTAAAAGATAACAGCTTTCTTTGCTGGTGTTTCTTTATGGATGAGAGAATTTTAGACAATAGGTCTAAGGTTGGATATTAATTATGACTACAATCACCATGGAGTTTACTTTCTTAATTCTCTTTCTGATAAAGATCATCTAGGCTCTGAATCCATCGGATGGTGCGGGATTTGCTCTCCTCCCAACTGTAGAGGGGATGGTAGCCAAAGTGCCTCTCGGCCTTGTCTGTTTGCACAGTGAAGGTTGTACTGACCACAGCCAGAGTGTACTTGTTCATTAGCGGAGCATAGAGGCAAAAGGGCTTAAGGAGAAACTGCAGGAGCTCATTGAGGACAGCCAGAAGGTAGAGGAAATAATATGGGATCACTGGACGGGAACCAATCATACGGATGCCACAGGCAGATAAAAACTGCATGTTGAATTCATCATAGCTTTTGTAGGGGGAGTGGTCATAGCAGTAGTAGATCTGACCCCCAATGGTGGCTGGAGACTCTTGGATTTTCTGTGCCACTAACAGATGCATCCAGGCAACATTTCCTACAACCCAAGTGAACAAAGCAAAGTGGAGAATGCATGGTTAATTAGTATTAAATTTGCGCTGAAGATTCAAACACATACTAACTCTATGCCTTAGAGTAGACTCAATTGTAATCCAGTTGCTTAGCAACACCCCCATAGCATTCCAAATTAGAGAGTGTAAGTGCATTATGATTAACGGACAACTCCATGGTACCACAGGTAAGCTAAATGAATGCTGCTTTAATCCCATTACAAACATGGACATGAGTAAAATGTTGTGGCAGCCATTTTATGTGCCATTTTATTTCTCTATATTACCTTTAAAAGTCCACTTTTAAAGGTAATATAGAGAAATAAAATGGCACATAAAATAAATAAACTGATACCTTTTTTACTGGTTTAACAATGCATTTTTTGATTAGCTTTCGAAGGCAACCCTTCTTCAATCAGAAATAAGCAAATGTTGACAAATAACAGAATATATAAGTGAAAAGTATAAGCATTCCAGTGGTAGTCTCATAGGCAGTGGCATAGTAAAGGGGGGCCATCTTGGTGAGGGTGCAGGCACTCATCCTCGTCTCTGCCCCCTCCCCCACTGCCACCTGTGCATGCCCCTTCTCTTCCCCCGTACCTCTAACATTCCTGGCATGAGCAGCAACCCCCAACCTGCTGTAGTGCCAACTCTTCCTCTGACATCACTTTCTGGACCCACGTCTAGGAAGTGACATCAGGAGGAAGCGTCAACGCTGGCGCTACAGCAAGTGGGGGGGTTGCTGCTCACGCCAGGAATGTTACAGCGGTATGGGGGAAGGGAAGTGGCATGTGCATTTCCACACATGCAATGAGGTAAACCCTGGGCTGAATCAGTCAGTTCTTGATAGAACAGAGCCATTAATAACCTTAGATTGTGTCTTCCCTAAAGAAGACAATAGGTGTTTCCAATAGGTCAGGGGTCTGCAACCTTTAAGACATAAAGAGCCACTTGGACCCGTTTTCGAAAAGAAAAAAAAACTTGGAGCCGCAAAACCATTATAAAACAAATCTAACACTGCATATATTGTTTCTTATCTTAATGCTATATACAGGATCACTAAATTGAAAATAAAATCATTTTTCCTACCTTTGCTATTTGGTGATTTCATGAGTCTCTGGTTGCACTTTCTTCTTCTGACTGTGCATCCAATCTTTCTTCCTTTCTTTCAGCCTCCTGTATGTTTCCTCTCCTCCAGACCTCATTCTCTCCCCCAACTTTTTCTTTCTGTCTCCCTGTTCCCCCTTCTTTTCTGTCTCCGTGCCCTCCCCCAAGCCACTCGGTTTGCTGCCACCGCAATCGGGGAACAGCCCCCAAGCCACCGCCGTCCCAAGCTTTCCCTGCAGAAGTGTTGCGCTGACCAGCATTCCGCTCCCTGACGTCAATTCTGACGTAGGAGAGGAAGTTCCGGGCCAACAAGGCATTTCTCCTCATTCCATCCAGCCTGAGCCCCATCTCTCCTTGATCCAGCATTTCCCTTCTGTGTCTGTCAGAATTACCATTCCACCTATTTTCCAGCATCACCTTCTTTGTGTCCATCTCACCTATATCCCTATCTCACCACTTTTTCAGAATCTTCATTTGTCTCTGTCCTTATCTTTACGCCATGTTCACCATTTTCCCTTTCAATGTCTTTATCTCCCCCCCCCCCACTTTTTCAGCATTACTTCTATGTCTCTATTTCACCTCCTCTTCATGTCCCCTCTGTATCTCTATCCTTATTCAGTAGGTCCTGCTTACCCTTTCTCTTCTTTGTGTCACTATCTCCATTTTCAGCTTTCCCCCCCTTTTCCTTTGTTACTGCACCCTGTAGCTAGAATCTTTCCACCCTCCCTCCACTCCGGCCCAGCCCAGTATGAAAGATTTCCTTTTGTTTCCCTCCCCTCTCTCTTTCTCTCTCTCTTCTCCTCCCTCACCCACGAGTCCTGCATCTGGCCCTCTCCCTTCTACCTGCACCTGGCAACACCCCCCTGCTCCGCGGCTCTCTTCAGCAACTCGTCAGCAGCAGTGATCAAGACAAGCTGCCGACATCGAGGCCTTCCCTCTACGAGTCCCGCCTTTGTGGAAAAAGGAAGTTGAAACAAGCGGGACTCGCAGAGGGTAGGCCCCGACGTCAGAAGCTGCTGCTGAGTTGCCGAAGAGAGCCGCGGAGCAGGGGATGTGGCCGGAAGCAGGTAGAAGGGAGAGGGAGATAGGAAGGCTGTAGATCTCCGGAGCATGACACCGACCCCGGCCAGGATGATTTCTTTTTCAGGCACCTTACAACTCCAGCGTCGCGGCGGGAAATAGCCATGCTGAGCAGTGAGCTCAGCACTACACAGATGAAAGCCTTGCTTGCTGATTGGTCCGGCGGCACGGCGGGGCGGGGCCGCCGGACCAATCAGCAAGCAAGGCTTTCATCTGTGTATGTGCTGAGCTCACTGCTCAGCATGGCTATTTCCCGCCGCGACGCTGGACTTGTAAGGTGCATACCTGCGTGACACACTACCGGAGCCGCAGCAAAGGTGGAAAAGAGCCGCATGCGGCTCTGGAGCCGCAGGTTGCCGACCCCCGCAATAGGTGAACTTGGCAGTCATCTAGAGCTCAGATTCTGGAGGCTAGCAAAGGCAGAGGGTAGGTATTTTAAATTCTGTCCTTCTTGGATGCCATACTTCAGTGGTTACCTGGGTGGCTCAGCTCCCTTTCCCTACCTGTTGTTTTATCCCTAAGTGTGCTTTATCTTAAATTACCTTGTAGTTCAGTCCTACTTTCCCAATTGTGTTCAGTTAGTATATGTGTTTATGTTAAAGTCTACTAAATTTTAACATTAATTGGTTTTGTTTCTTTTAATGATTTCTCTTTTATTATTGCTGTACACCGCTTAGAAATTTGAATCAGCAGTATAAAATTTTTTTTTAATAAACTGTCGGGTCCTGCCTACTTTCTGTTTCCGTGAAGGCAGGACCCGGCAACGAGAAAGGCCCGAAGTAAGCAAGAGCAGCAAGTTGTAAACTTCCCTCTGTCGCTGCCCTTTGGGAGAAAGGTCAGCGACCAAGGGAAATTGCAACTTGCCTTTGTCTGTAGCGAATCTGCCGGGTGTGTGAGACGGGGGGGGGGGGGAATGGGAGGAGTAATGCTGCTGCACCCAATTAGGGGGGAGGGGGAAGAGAAATGCTGCTTCTGCTGTACCCAATGGGGGGGGGGAAGAGAAATGCTGATGATACTTCTGTACCCAGTGGGGGGAGGGGGAAGAGAAATACTGCTGTACCCAATTGGGGAGAGAGAGGAAAGGAGGGAGAAGGAAGATCAGGAAAAGGAGGAAAGAGATGCAAAGACCATGGGAGGGAGGGAAAGGAGATACCATACCATGGAGTGGAAAAGAGATGTCAGGGCATATGGGGGGAGGGGAAGCAGGGCCAGATTAAAGGATAGGCCCAGTAGGCACAGGCCTAGGGCCCGAAATAGTCAGGGGGGGCCTGCCAGTGCTGTGCTTTGGGGCCTCACCCTTGCTGGATTCGCTGGCAGCAGTAGCAGCCTCATCATCATCCCGGGCGACCCCCAACCCGATCCAACCCTCCTATCTCTCCCTCCTTCCCTCATCAGTGACGTGCCAGAGGGAATCACGGCAGGAGAAAGCCCTGAAGCAGACTGTTTAGAGTAGAGCAGTGCTGTTTAGAGTCTCGTGATGGGAGGGAGGGAGAGATAGGAGGGTCGTGGGGGGGGAGAGTAGCAGTCTGCCCCGGGTGTTCGACCTGGCGTCATGAACTTCTTCGGCTAGCATCAGCATTTACAATTCACTTCTGTTTCCATGAAGGCAGGACCCAACAGAGAAGAAGGCCCGAAGCTGGCAACAGCAGCGAATTGTGAATGCTGCTGCCTGAAGAAGTTCATGACGCCAGGTCATGGGTGACAGAAGGAGGAAAGGGAGTAGACGGGGAGAGACTTGCTGCACCCAACTGGAGGGAGAAAGAAGATGAGGGAGGGAATGAAACGAGATGCCAGGGATTGGAGGGAAGGGAGGGGGGGGAGGAAGAGATGCCAGGGCATGGGGGGAAGGAGGAAAGTATGCCAGACCAAGGGAAAAGGAAGGGGGAAAGGAAGGAGGAGATGTCAGAGCATGGAGGGGGAGGGAGAGATGGAAGAAAAGGAAAGGAGTGAGATGCTAGAGAATCAGGGAAGGGAAGATACCAGACTGTGGGGTGTGAAGGAAAGAAAGGAGAAGAGAGAGATGCCAGAGCATAGGGGACGGGGTGGTGACTAGAGAGCTGCACGGGAACGGGGATGATGGGAATCCCGCGGGACCCGCGGGGATCCCGCGGGTTCCCCCTTTGGGTCACGGGGATCCCGTGGGCACGCCCCCTAGGGTCGCGGGGATCCCGTGGGGACGCCTCCGAGGGTCGCGGGGTTCCTGCGGGGTTGGATCGCAGCGGGGTTGGTCGAGCCGCGAGGGTAGTCTCCTTCTCCTTACCTGCCCTGTCACAGCACACAGCCGAACGGAAATCTTCCCGATGTCAGCGCTGACGTCGGAGGGAGGGCTTAAGCAAAGCCCTCCCTTCCTCTGACGTCAGCGCTGACATCAGGAAGACTTCCGGTCGGCTGTGTGCTGCAGGGCAGGTAGGAAGAAGGCAATGGCGTACGAAAGAGGGGGGAGGGGGCGGTCCGCCCCGGAGAATGTGCACAGCCGGTCAGGTCCCCCGATCGATCGACAACAGGCCCGGCCGACAAATCTCCCTGCCCTATAGCCGCGAATCTAAATTACCTCTTACAGCAGCTTCACTACTCCAGCTGCTGTAAGAAGGTAATTTAGATTCGCGGCTACAGGACAGGGAGATTTGTCCGACCGGGCCTGTTCTGTTGTCGGTCGGGTGCAAAAGCGCCACAAAGGTGGAGGCAGGGAGGGAGGAAAGGTGGAGTGGAGAAGAAAAGACGCTTAAGGGGGGAGAAGGCCGCTGAAAGCACTGGGGAAGACAAAGGGGTGGAAAAGAACGCTGAAAGGACATGGGGTAAACGGGAGGAAGGGGGGGGAAGGACCCTGAAAGCACTGGGGAAGACAAAGGGGTGGAGAATGCCACTGAAAGGACATGGGGAAAACAGGGGTGGAGAAGGCCGCTGAAAGGACATGGGGAAGACAGAGGGGAGAGAAGGCCGCTGAAAGGACATGGGGAAGACAGAGGGGGGAGAAGGCCGCTGAAAGGACATGGGGAAGGCAGAGGGGGGAGAAGGATGCTGCCTGACAGGACATGGGGAAGATGGTGGGGGAGAAGGACACTGAAAGGAAATGGGGAAGAGGGAATGGGAAGAAGACGCTGGCAGGGAAGAAGACAGAGGTGCCAGACTATGGGGGGAGCGGAGGGAAAAAGATGGGTGCCAGACCAATTTGGGAGGGGGGAGAAAGGGAGAGGCACAGTAACAGAGCAAATGGAAGACACAGAGAGAAGAGAGGCAGTGGATGGAAGGAATTGAATGAGAACATGAAGAAAGCAGAAACCAGGCAATAAAGGTAGGAAAAAAATTATTATTATTTTTTTTTTTTGCTTAAGGATAAAGTAGTATATTAGTTGTGTTGATAAAAATTTATAAACATTAGAGGCTCTGGTAGAAACCCGTTTACAAAGTATGTATTCTTCCCAATTAATATTTCCAAATTAATAAAGTCTTTTTGCTTATTTTTAAATGGGTTTCTACCAGAGCCTTTAATTCAGTAGCATAATTAAATGAAATAACTATTTCTGTAGTTTATAGGGACAGGTGGGGACGTAGGGGATTCCTCGCGGGGACGGGCGGGGACGGAGGGGATTCCTCGCGGGGATGGGTGGGGACGGAGGGATTCCTCGCGGGGATGGGTGGGAGTCCTCACGGGGACGGGTGGGGACGGGTGGGACTTTGGCGGGGACGGGTGGGATTTCTGTCCCCGCGCAACTCTCTAGTGGTGACAGAGAGAGAAAAATGGAGAGGTGGCAGAGCTGAAATCAATCATGTACAAAGGAGAAGAGAAGGGGCACAGGATAGACAGTTTATCGAAGGAGCATAAAAAGAGGGAAGATGCCATATGGAACGGGGAGAGGGCGGACAGTGGATGGAAGGGGCTGATGCTGTATGGAAGACAGAGCGAACAGATGCTGGCTAGAAAGAAGAGTGAAGACAAGATGATTAAAGCAAAAACGACAAAAGGTAGAAAAAATTGTTTTGTTGCTTTATGTAGAATCAAGTAGTATTGTATCTATTGATTAAAGTTTATAAATAGGAAATGGAAATAAGGCAGTTTTTTGGGGACTAAACCCCTTTCCTCAGGTCAGGACAGGATACCATAACAGCAGGGGTGCCCAAATGGTCGAGCGCGATCGACCAGTAGATCGCAAAGGCAACGTGAGTCGATCGCGTTGCCTTGGCAATCTTTTTCTTCCTGTCTCCCTGAGCCAGGCCAGGTACGTAGAAGCGCCGGACTCACAAGACTTCACTTCCGACGTCAATTCTGACGTCAGAGAGGAAGTTCTGGTCCAGCCAATCGCTGCCTGGCTGGCCTGGAACTTCCTCTCCGTCGTTAGAATTGACATCAGAGGTGAAGTCTTGTGAGTCCGGCGCTTGTACATTCCTGGCCTGGCTCGTGGAAGCAGGGAGAAATTAGCATGGTGGCTTAGGGGGTAGGGAAAGAATAGAGGAAGTGGAGAAATTGGCACGATGGCTTGGGGGGGACAGGGGGAGAGAGAAAGAAAGAAAGAGAGACAGAAAGAAAAGGGGAGGGGCAGAAAGAAGAAATATTGGATTTATAGTCAGAAGAAGGAAGTGCAAACAGAGACTCATGAAATCACCAGACAAAAAGGTAGGAAAAATGATTTTATTTTCAGTTTAGTTATCAAAATGTGTCTGTTTAGAGAATTTATATCTGCAATAGCGGTTTTTAGCGCAGGGAGCCTATGAGCATCGAGATTAGCACAGGGCATTCAATGCATCTCCCTGCTCTAAAAACCGCTATTGCGATTTAGTAAAAAGGGAGGGGGTATATTTGTCTATTTTTGTATAGTTGTTCCTGAGGTGACATTGCATAGAATCGTCTGACTTGACCTCTTTGAAAACCCGCGGAATATAAATGATAATTAACATTTTCTCTGCATACAGTGTGCTTTGTGGGTTTTTTTTTTATTTTATTGTTGATAGATCATTTTGACTTGGTCATTTTAAAAGTAGCTCGCAAGCCCAAAAAGTGTGGGCACTCTTACTGTAGAGCCATTTCTTGTATGACTGGATGAGCTATATTTATCTTTTTTTGTTAGTTGTTTAAATTCATGCAGAAATAAATGGCTTGATTGAACCTAATGACTTCATTAACGCCTGTCCCTTTTTTTAACTTCTATACCATTTGAAAGAGGGCAAATACTTCTTAAATTTAGTAAAAGTATTCTGGCACAAGTGTCAAACCTTAAAAAAGGAATTCATATTGAGCATTGGAAAAAAATAATAATAATTAACTACCGTATTTTCACGTAGATAACGCGCACCCGTGTAAAACACGCACACGGGTATAGCGCACGGAAAACACAAATTTATGTAAAGAAATTTTTATATACCGCGCTCACGGGTATACCGCGCATGCCGCCCCGACTTTCCGTTCGCTGCCCCGACTCTCCGTTCGCTGCCCCGACTCTCCGTTCGCTGCCCCGACTCTCCGCTCGCTGCCCCGACTCTCCGTTCGCTGCCCCGACTCTCCGTTCGCTGCCCCGACTCTCCGTTCGCTGCCCCGACCCTCCGTTCGCTGCCCCGACTTTCCTCTGGCTGCCCCGACTTTCCTCTGGCTGCCCCGACTTTCCTCTGGCTGCCCCGACTTTCCTCTGGCTGCCCCGACTCTCCGTTCGCTGCCCCGACTCTCCGTTCGCTGCCCCGACTCTCCGTTCGCTGCCCCGACTCTCCGTTCGCTGCCCCGACTCTCCGTTCGCTGCCCCGACTCTCCGTTCGCTGCCCCGACTCTCCGTTCGCTGCCCCGACCCTCCGTTCGCTGCCCCGACTCTCCGTTCGCTGCCCCGACTTTCCTCTGGCTGCCCCGACTTTCCTCTGGCTGCCCCGACTCTCCGTTCGCTGCCCCGACTCTCCGTTCGCTGCCCCGACTCTCCGTTCGCTGCCCCGACTCTCCGTTCGCTGCCCCGACTCTCCGTTCGCTGCCCCGACTCTCCGTTCGCTGCCCCGACTCTCCGTTCACCTGCCCCGACTTTCCGTTCGCTGCCCCGACTCTCCTCTGGCTGCCCCGACTCTCCGTTCGCTGCCCCGACTCTCCTCTGGCTGCCCCGACTCTCCTCTGGCTGCCCCGACTCTCCGTTCACCTACCCCGACTTTCCGTTCGCTGCCCCGACTCTCCTCTGGCTGCCCCGACTCTCCTCTCGCTGCCCTGACTTTCCGTTCGCTGCCCCGACTCTCCTCTGGCTGCCCCGACTTTCCGTTCGCTGCCCCGACTCTCCGTTCGCTGCCCCGACTCTCCGTTCGCTGCCCCGACTCTCCGTTCGCTGCCCCGACTCTCCGTTCGCTGCCCCGACTCTCCGTTCACCTGCCCCGACTCTCCGTTCACCTGCCCCGACTCTCCGTTCACCTGCCCCGACTCTCCTCTGGCTGCCCCGACTCTCCTCTGGCTGCCCCGACTCTCCTCTGGCTGCCCCGACTCTCCGTTCACCTGCCCCAACTTTCCGTTCGCTGCCCCGACTCTCCTCTGGCTGCCCCGACTCTCCGTTCACCTGCCCCGACTTTCCGTTCACTGCCCCGACTTTCCGTTCGCTGCCCCGACTCTCCTCTGGCTGCCCCGACTCTCCTCTGGCTGCCCCGACTCTCCTCTGGCTGCCCCGACTCTCCGTTCACCTGCCCCGACTTTCCGTTCACTGCCCCGACTCTCCTCTAGCTGCCCCGACTCTCCTCTAGCTGCCCTGACTCTCCTCTGGTTGCCCCGACTCTCCGTTCACCCGCCCCGACTTTCCGTTCGCTGCCTCGACTCTCCGTTCACCTGCCCCGACTCTCCGTTCACCTGCCCCGACTCTCCTCTGGCTGCCCCAACTCTCCTCTGGCTGCCCCAACTCTCCTCTGGTTGCCCCAACTCTCCGTTCACCCGCCCCGACTTTCCGTTCGCTGCCTCGACTCTCCGTTCGCTGCCCCGACTCTCCGTTCGCTGCCCCGACTCTCCTCTGGCTGCCCCGACTCTCCTCTGGCTGCCCCGACTCTCCTCTGGCTGCCCCGACTCTCCTCTGGCTGCCCCGACTCTCCTCTGGCTGCCCCGACTTTCCGTTCGCTGCCCCGACTCTACTTTCGCCCGCCCTGCCCTGCTCCCAGCTCTGTAAGCATGCGTAATGGTCTGAGCATGCTTGCCGCTTAGTTTTCTGCGCCGGGTTGTGGGGGCGCGCTTTTGACCTGTCACCAAGGCGGTTTTTCTGGCGGTGTGCTTTTCACCACGTGGCTGTGGCCCCCCTCTATCTGGCCTTGTAATTTGCCCAGTGAATACTATTTTGACTATACAACAGCATCTCAGCCTTTGGGTAAGCCTATAAAAGATTAATGCTGCATGTAGAGCCCACATTTTAATTTGATCTCTTCAGATTGGTATTCTGCATATATCTACCCGGTAGTAGAGTTTATCAATTAAATTTAAATTTACCGCCATAATGGCAGGAATGAGACGAAAGTCATATACAGCGGACTTTAAGCTTCAAGTCGTTGCGAAAGCTGAGGAAATAGGCAACCGGGCCGCAGCGAGAGAGTTCGATGTTGGAGAAACATCGGTGCGTGAATGGAGAAAAGATAAGAAGGAACTGGAGAAATGCAATCCGCGAAAACGGGCACATCGTGGGGCCAAACCAAAATGGCCTCAGCTGGAGGATGACTTGAAGCAGTGGATTCTGGCGAGAAGGGAGCAAAATCAATCAGTCTCTACTGTTGCAATTCAGATGAAGGCAAAACTACTTGCCAATGGAAGAGGAATACCCGACTTCAAAGCTGGCTTCACATGGATCTCAAAATTTATGAAAAGGAACAGACTATCAGTTAGAATGAGAACAACTGTTGGCCAGCGACTTCCAGATGACTGGCAGCAAAAATTGATTGATTTCCGTGACTTTGTCGCCAAAGAAATATCTGAACTTGGCATCACTGCAAAGGACGTCATCAACATGGATGAAATTCCAATGGCATTCGACATTCCAGCGACAAGAACCATAGCCCCCACAGGTACTAAATCTGTTGCCATCACCACAACTGGGCATGAAAGAACGTGTTTTACAGTCGTTCTTGGTTGCTCAGCTAGCGGGGTTAAGTTAAAGCCCATGCTCATTTTCAAAAGGGTCACTATGCCCCGTGAAAAGCTGCCCACCAGTGTGGTTGTGCACTGCAACAAGAAGGGATGGATGGACTGCGACGTAATGAGATTGTGGGTAGATAAATGCTTTAGGGCAAGACAGGGTGGATTCTTTGCAAAAAAATCCTTGTTAATTTTTGATGCCATGGCTGCCCACAAAGAAAAAAATGTTCAGGCCTACATTAATTCTACTCGTGCCCACATCGCTGTGATACCTGGAGGCCTGACATGTAAGCTGCAACCACTTGACATCGCAGTGAATCATCCATTCAAGACTTTTATTAGAAAGGAGTGGGAGGAGTGGATGCAGAGCGGCATGCACGAGTACACACCCGCGGGGCGGTTGAAGCTGGCAACTTTCACAGAAGTCTGCAAGTGGGTGGCTTCAGCATGGGACAAAATAACACCAGATACCATTCGAAACGGATTTAGAAAAGCGGGCATTGTTTATGAAACCAATGACACTACGGGTACTACCAGTGCAGCGGAAGGAGGCAACAACATGGATATCAGCGATGATGATGACGATGATGACTATATTACTTCGGAAATAAACGAGGATCGTCTGCAGGCCGTGCTCACTTTATTTAATGACGATGATGACAATTCGGATTTTGATGGATTCAAGGATTCAGATGACTGTGATGATGATGACTGAATAAACCTGTAAACTTTGTTTATTTACAACTTTACCGTAATTACGGTAACTGTATTTAGATTATTTTGTCCTCGATACTTCGTTTGATCTACCGGTTAATGTTATAGTTTATAAGAATGAACATGTAATTTCTGTTCTTGTTGCTGAATTCATACTCACTAACTCTAGATTAAAAGTTATATGGTTGTTTATAAGAATGAACAGTTTTTTTCTTTTCACGTGTTTGGTTGGAGGGTGTGTGAATGGTGCGTGAGTTCTCCTATGTCTGGTTGAGGTGGATTGAATTACTGGTATTTAGCTGAAGAAATTATGGTAGTTAAACACCCCCCCCCCCCATTCCACACACATTACGGTAATTCTCTTCCATTTTTGTTCCCATTATAAAAAACACTGATAAGTTTCCAGAAAAAAATACATTAAAATAAGAAGTGAAAACAAAGGCCCCTACAGATGAGAACATAACATAAGAATAGCCTAACTGGGTCAGTCCAATGGTCCATCATGCCCAGTAGCCCATTCTCATGGTAGCCAATCCAGGTCACTAATACCTGGTCAAAACCCAAAGAATAGCAAACATTCCATGCTACGGATCCAGGGCAAGCAGACGCTTCCCCCATGTCTTAATAACAGACTATGGACTTTTCCTCCAGGAATTTGTCCAAACCTTTTTAAAACCAGCAACGCTATCTGCTTTTACCATAACTTAAATCTTTCCTTCCAAACAGAGACCTTGCTAGATGTCAAATACAGAAAGAACAAGGTAACTTCACAAGGACTTAGCTGTGCAGGAAATGTGAATCTCCTCATACACCCACCATATAGTGCAAAAATGTGCAAAGGTCTGTTTTTTTCTTTCGATCACTACATAGCCTAATGCCACACAAATATATTCTGAAGGTCAATGCTAAGGTTAACAAAGTTTCCTTCCTTGGACCACAAGGAGATACTGACAAACCACTAGAAGAGATCCCAAAACAACTACGCAGGCACAACACCACTCAGTGTGTGAACCAGTTCAGTGGAGTGGACTACGGTAACTGGGGGGTGGAAATGGACCCGGAGTTTTCTCAGCAGAATTTCCCAGAACATCTCTTCCTCTCAACACATTGACACGCTGGTGGGTTTATTTTATAGCTTTTTCACTCCCTTCGGTCTGCCTGTCCCCCCTTGAAGTCCTGTCCCCCCTTGAAATCCTGCCTGTCCCCCCTTGAAGTCCTGCCTGTCCCCCCTTGAAGTCCTGTCCCCCCTTGAAGTCCTGTCCCCCCTTGAAGGTCTGCCTGTCCCCCCTTGAAGTCCTGTCCCCATCCTGAAAGCCTGATGCCCCCCCGACGCCCGATTCATCATCCGGAAGGACCGCTCTTCCTCTTCCCCACCTCTCGCACTCCCACCCCGATGGACCGCTCGCACCCCCACAGCCTCCCCCCCTCCCCCATGGAGAAGGTGTCTACCTTGTTTCCGGATGCCAGTGAGCCCAGCTGTTTCCTCTGCCGGTGGTCCTGCCCTTTCTCTGATGTCAGAGAAAGGGCGGGACCGCCGGAAGAGGAAGCAGCGCAGCAGGGCTCAGAGAAGGGGCAGGACCGCCGGCAGAGGAAACAGCTGGGCTCGCTGGCATCTGGAAACAAGGTAGACAGCTTCTCCATGGGGGAGGGGGGAGACTGTGGGGGTGCGAGCGGTTCTTCGGGTGGGAGTGCGAGCGGTCCATCGGGGTGGGAGTGCGAGCGGTGGGGGTGCAAGCGGTCCTTCTGAATGATGAATCGGGCGAGGTGGGAACTATGTAAAAAAAATTTTATATACCGCGCTCACGCGTATACCGCACAAGGCTATGCACGGTTTGTAAAAACACGTATAACGCGCGTGTTATATGCGTGAAAATACGGTAATAAAAATAGGGCTCCTTTTACTAAATTATGATAGTGGCTTTAGCGTACGCCACGCGCGGTACATGCTAACGCCAGCAATGAGCTGGTGTTATTTTTCCCACATAGAGCAGGGGTTTGTGCGTGCTAGACATATGTTAGTTTAGAATAGATAGGTATAGATTAGTTTAGTTTAGGTTAGGTTAGGGCCCTGCTGAAAGAGTCTACCTTGACGTGGTTGCAGGCTTACAAATCTTTTGGTCAAAGAGTGCGGTGACAGAGAAAAGTATGTGTGTATTCGGCCCATGGAAGAAGGGGGGTCAGGGGGGGAAGGGGTGCGTAGGGGGCCCAATAGTAAGGGGCCCAGAAATTTCTGATGGTGGCCCTGCTGATATGTGAATTCTGCTGTACACCTTAGCACTGATTTGTGACCAGGACAAGAAAAGGGAAAGAGCTGAAAGGAAATGTATAAAGAAAGAGGCCACATAAATGATGGAATTAGATATTATAAAAGCTTAAAGAAAAACAATATTCTCGTCACCAATTGCACAGTTTTCAGAAAAAGAGATTTATTTTCTTTCTTGGGATTTATCATGAAGAGATACACAATTTATTTGGTAGTCTTCTAGGAAAGGGTTTTCAATCCAGTCCTAGGGTCATTTGTATCTAGTCAGGTTTTCAGAATATCTACACTGAATATGAATGAGATGGATTTGAATACAATGGCTAGGTATGTCTTGAGCACTAGATTGAGAAGTGCTGTTAAGGGATAAGCCCACCCTATCAACAATAGTCTCCAACCTCCCATGGACTAACATAGAATTTCTCAAACTTGTTATATTGCACCTTCCTTTTTCACTCTATTATTACTTCTAAATACTCCATATGTTCCCAACATATATACATACATGAACAACTTATTTAATAATGTACTGTAATTATAATTTTGGCAAGCCAATCTTCATACCCCTCCAACAATCCACACCATACTGTCATGGGAAGGAGGGATACCTACAATTTCAGAACCATTGAACTACGATCTCAGAGAAGAAATACATACCTACATAAACTCGGCCATGTTCTACAGAAGAAGGGATAGTACGGAATATCCGCCTCCCAGCCCAAACCCCTGTCTCATAGAATTGTTTCATTAATTCATGTTTTTCTCCATATATTCCTGTGGGTCTCAGTGAACAGGTGTATAGCTGCTTCCCACCTTTGATCTACAGGAGGAGAAAAAAGAAGCATTTTCATTATGACAGAAATATCCAGAGATTGAGTCTCTGAGAATACAGATGAGGTTTAATAGTATTTCTCTATGTTAACAATAGAAAACTGGTCATGGCAGTGAACTGCAAGTACTAGTCCTTTGGTTAACTTGATGCTCAGAAGTTACATAGGCATATATTCTATAAATGGCACCTTAATTTAGGTGCCTAAATTGAGAAAAACACTTTTTAAAAGTGCTTTTAAAAGAAATTACCAGCACCTAAATAAATGGCACCAGAATCACACCTACAGAGGCACTTTATGACGCCTAAGTCCACTGTAGGTGTGGCTAATGCTAGAAGTGGCATTAGGCACCGTAAAGCGCCTCCATAAGCATGATTTACATCAAAGGTAGGCACCGGTAATGTAGGCTTAGAAAACATTTCCAGTGCCTACATTCAGTGGCGTACCTCATTTTTTGATTTTTAGTAACAAGCCAAATGTCATACATGAGTACCTAGGAAAAGGCAGCATCTTAAATACTGCAGTGAGCAGTACAACATCAATACACCCATTGTAAAACTAAACAAGCCAGACTAGTACAGATCAATTCTGCAGTCAATCCTAACAAAAAACCATGTCTGTCAAACACACAGAAAACACCTTCGCCTAGTATGGAATATGTAATCACAAACTAACTCCTCCCTCTTTTACAAAACTGTAGTGTGGATTTTAGTCATGGTGGTAACAGCTCTGACGCTCATAGAATTCTGAGCATCAGAGCTGCTACCACCACGGCTGGCACTAAAAAATGCTCCACAGTTTTGTAAAAGGGGGGGATAAAACAGAAATACTTAGACAAAGGTTAAATTGAACCAGTAAGAAGCTGGACTCTGCATACAGTGCACCACAGAAACAGTGACACATGTCTCCTAAAGCAATAAATAAATAGAAAAATTTTTTATACCTTTGTGTTCTGTGGTTTCTGCTTTCCTCATCTTTTTGTAACTCTCTTCCTTCCATCCACTGTCTGCCATCTCTCTTCCCCTATATGGCATCTTCTCTCCTTCTATGCCCCTTCCAGAAACTGTATGCCTCCCCCTTCCATCTCTCCTTTCACCCCCATTGATCTGGCATCTCTCTCCTCTCCTTCCCTCTCCCACACCTCTCCTCTGCAATCCTTTCCCTTTTTTCCCTTATTTTCCTTTTCAATTTATTTTCTGCATCTGTCTAGATTACGTTTTTACTACCCACTCATCAATGTCCTTTTTTACTGTCTACCTAAAGCTTGCCACCTCTTTCCCTCACCCCTCCAGTGTTTCCTAACTCAATCCTTTTCTCCCCATCATGTGCCCTCCTTTTATTTATCCCCTCCTTCCATCGTGTACCCTCTTTCTCCAACCCTTCCATCTAGTACCTTCTCTCTCTGTCCACTTCCATCCAGGGTCTGCTCCCTTCTTTCTCTCCTCCCATTTCCATCCTGCATTTGCTCCCTTATCTCTCCCATCTGCACTTCAATCAAGCATAGGCTCCCCACTACCATCCATGTCTGCCCTTTCTCTCGCCATCCACCCCTCTTCAATCAGCATCTGTCCCCTTTCTTTCCCTCCAATATCCTTCCCCCTTATGTCTTTTCCCTTTCTCTGTACATCAATTCTATCAGCACCACCCTTCCATACCACCATGCCCCCTTTCTTTCCCTCCACCACTCTTCCGTTTCAGCAATCTTGCTCCTTTCTCTCCCTTCATTCAGCAAGGTCCCACGATGACTTTAGCTGCCGGCTGCCAGTCCACCCCACTACAACGTACTTGCTCTGGAGTGGACTCAGCAGCCGCATGCTGGAAGGTCCCACGATGACTTGTCTGCTGGCTCTGCTTCGGAAGAAGTAAGTTACGTCAGAGGGGGTGGACCAGGCAGATGCAGGGAATTGTGGCAAAGTCCCGCAATGACTGCATCTTCTGGGTCCACCCCTTCCAACGTAACTTACTTCTTCCGGAGCAGAGCCAGCAGATGAGTCATCACCAGACCTTCCTGCACCTCAGCACAGCTGCCGACTCTGCTGCAGAGAAAGTAAGTCAGACGTAACGTGACCATTTATTTTTTTCATCAAAAGGGGACATCTATTAATTGACTGTGTATCCTTTCTTTCATTTCTTTCTTTCTGCACTCAGGTACAACAATTGCCCCTTTCTATTCCCTCCCTCCCTCCCCCAGTGTCGCCTTCCCGTGTCCTTAGAGCCCCCAGTGCCTTCTTCCTGTGTCCATAGTGCCCCCAGTGCCTTCTTCCTGTGTCCATAGTGCCCCCAGTGCCTTCTTCCTGTGTCCATAGTGCCCCCAGTGCCCTGTCCTGTGTCCCGTCCTGTGTCCTTAGTGCCCCCAGTGCCTCCTTCCTGTGTCCATAGTGCCCCGTCTTGTGTCCTTAGTGCCCCCAGTGCCTCCTTCCCATGTCCATAGTGCCCCCAGTGCCTCCTTCCTGTGTCCATGGTGCCCCCTGAGCCCCGTCCTGTGTCCTTAGTGCCCCCAGTGCCTCCTTCCTGTGTCCATAGTGTCCCCAGTGCCTCCTTCCTGTGTCCATAGTGCCCCCAGTGCCTCCTTCCTGTGTCCTTAGTGCCCCCAGTGCCTCCTTCCTGTGTCCTTAGTGCCCCCAGTGCCTCCTTCCTGTGTCAATGGTGCCCCCAGTGCCTCCCTGTGTCCATGGTGCCCCCAGTGCCTCCTTCCTAGGGAGGCACACACAGTGCACACAGCCTAGGGAATAAATTTCTACAACTAGAAACAGAAATAGTTAATGCAGATCTAGACATAGTAGCAATATCCGAAACATGCTTCACAGACTCTCATGGGTGGGATATAACTATACCAAGGTACAACCTGATTCGACAAGACAGAGAGGGTAAGTTAGGAGGTGGGGTAGCACTATACATCAAAGAAAACATTAAGACAACCAGGATCACGGATGTCAAGTATACTGGGGAATCTATCTGGGTAAACCTGGCCAGAGGCGGAGAAAAATGCCTGTACCTTGGTGTGATATACAGACCTCCAAGACAATCGGAGGACAAGGACGCAGAACTAATTGAAGACATTGAGAATATCACCTTACGGGGGGAGGCTGTACTATTAGGAGACTTCAACATGCCTGATGTAGACTGGAACACACTATCAGCGACAACTTGTGATAGCAGGAGGATATTAACGTCCATGAAGGGAGTACGGCTCAAACAAATGGTACTAGAGCCCACTAGGGCCCAGGCCATCCTGGACCTGGTACTTACGAATGGGGAAAGCGTCTCAGAGGTCTCGGTGGGAGAGACGCTAGCCACCAGTGACCATAACATGGTATGGTTTAACCTTAAGAAAGGCTTTCCTAGATCACAAACAAAAACAAGGGTACTCAATTTCCGGGGCACTGACTTCGCACGCATGGGAGATTTCGTCTATCAGACGCTGCAGGTTCAAGAAGTAACTACTAATGTGGAGGCTATGTGGTCAACCTTGAAATCGATCCTTCATGAGGCAACTATCCGCTACATAAAATCGGTAACCAAACAACAAAGAAAAAAGAAACCCCAATGGTTCACAGATGAGGTATCGTGCCTCGTCAAGGAGAAGAAAAGAGCATTTCTCTCATACAAACGCACGGGGGAAAAAGAAGCAAACATTGAATACAGGAAAAAGTCTGCAGCGGTCAAAACAGCAGTCAGGGAGGCCAAAATTCGTATGGAAGAAACTCTAGCAAAGAACATCAAGAAAGGGGACAAATCCTTCTTCAGATACATTAGCGACAGGAAAAAGAACGCAAACGGGATAGTACGCCTTAGAACACCAGACGGGAATTATGTAGAAACAGACTCCGATAAAGCCAAACTACTGAATGATTACTTCTGTTCAGTCTTTACCTGCGAAGCACCAGGGCACGGGCCTCGGCTAGCAGCAAAGCAAAGCATGGAAGACCCATTTCAGAAGTTTGAGTTCACACCAGCTGATGTTTACAAAGAACTGTCAAGACTCAAGGTGAACAAAGCCATGGGACCGGACAATCTGCACCCAAGAGTGCTCAGAGAGCTATGCGATGTTTTGGTGGAACCATTAGCAATACTCTTCAATCTCTCCCTAAATACGGGGAGAGTCCCCCTGGACTGGAAAACTGCCAACGTGGTTCCTCTGCACAAAAAGGGTTGCAGAGCGGAGGCCGCAAATTACAGACCAGTAAGTCTCACATCAATAGTGTGTAAACTCATGGAAACTCTACTTAAAGAGAAATTAGACACAATATTGGATGAGGGGAATCTGAGGGATCCCTGTCAACATGGATTCACTAGGGGCAGGTCATGCCAGTCCAATCTCATCAGCTTCTTTGATTGGGTGACAGGAAAGCTGGACTCGGGAGAGTCTCTGGACATAGTATACTTGGATTTCAGTAAAGCTTTTGACAGTGTCCCACACCGTAGACTATTAAACAAGATGAAATCGATGGGGTTAGGTGAGAAACTAACGGCGTGGGTCAACGATTGGCTGAGTGGAAGACTTCAGAAAGTGGTGGTCAATGGCACCCTCTCTGAGACATCGGAGGTGACTAGCGGTGTGCCTCAGGGCTCAGTCCTGGGACCATCCCTTTTTAACATATTCATAAGGGACTTGACCCAAGGGCTTCAGGGTAAAGTAGCGCTGTTCGCCGACGACGCCAAACTGTGTAATATAGTGGGTGGAAGCAATCCCACGGATGGTATGACGCAGGATCTGATCAAGTTGGAAAAATGGTCCACGACATGGCAGCTGGGCTTCAACGCTAAGAAGTGTAAGGTCATGCATCTCGGCAGCAGAAATCCATGCAGAACATACACCTTGAATGGAGAAACACTAGCTAGGACTTCAGAGGAACGGGACTTGAGAGTGATCATCAGTGCAGACATGAAGGCTGCCAAACAAGTGGAGAAGGCCTCATCCAAGGCGAGGCAAATGATGGGATGTATCAATAGAAGCTTCGTCAGCCGCAAACCTGAAGTCATAATGCCACTGTATAGAACCATGGTGAGACCTCATCTAGAGTACTGTGTGCAATTCTGGAGGCCACATTACCGTAAAGATGTGCTTCGAGCTGAGTCGGTCCAGCGAATGGCCACTAGGAAGGTCTCTGGACTCAAGGGTCTCTCATACGAGGAAAGACTGGGCAAATTGCAGCTGTACTCTCTAGAGGAGCGCAGGGAAAGGGGTGACATGATTGAGACTTTTAAGTACGTCACAGGTCGTGTCGAGGTAGAAAACGATATATTCCTTCCCAAGGGACCCTCGGTCACAAGGGGGCACCCGCTCAAACTCAGGGGAGGGAAATTTAGAGGTGACATCAGGAAGTATTTCTTCACAGAAAGAGTGGTAGATCACTGGAACAAACTTCCAACGCAGGTAATCAAGGCCACAAGCGTGCTCGACTTTAAGAATAAATGGGACATCCACGTGGGATCCCTACGTGGGTCGAGCAGCACTCAGACTTAATGGGGTGGGTCAGTAGAGTGGGCAGACTTGATGGGCTGTAGCCCTTTTCTGCCGTCACCTTTCTATGTTTCTATGTTTCCTGTGTTCATAATGCCCCCAGTGCCTCCTTCCTGTGTCCATAGTGCCCCCAGTGCCCCGTCTTGTGTCCTTAGTGCCCCCAGTGCCTCCTTCCTGTTTCCATGGTGCCCCCAGTGCCTCCTTCCCGTGTCCTTAGTGCCCCAGTGCCTCCTTATGTCCCCCCCCCCACTGCCTTCCAGATTTTCTCCACCCCCAAAGCTAGCCTGCCTGTCTGCCTACCTATCTCCCTCCCTTCCTGTTGCGCTAAAGCCAGCCAGCTTGCCTGCCTACATCCTGCACTACATACCACGGAAAGAAAAAAAAAGCACCTCTCCCCTTCCTTTCTCCCGGTCCACGCCTGCAATCTTACCTCCACCCGCCAACAAGAAGTCTTTCTGACGTCAATTCCGACGTCTGAGAGGACGTTCCGGGCCAGCCAATTACTGCTTGGCTGGCCCGTAACGTCCTCTTCAACGTCTCAATTGACTTCGGAAAGACTTCTTGTCGGCAGGGGAGGTAGGATTGTAGCGGCGCGGCCGGGGGAAAGGAAGGGCTGGATGACCTGGCTGGCTGTGCACCCCCCCCCCTTGGTACGCCACTGCCTACATTTCATGAAGGCGCAATTCTCTAAATGGTGCCATTGCATGACTGACACACGATCGGTGGCCACTTTTATAGCAGCTGCCGACAACTGTTTAAAGAATCTGGGCCTAGTGAATGTTAGTGTCAGTGTTGGTACTGGAAGCTTTATTTGGAAGTACCACAACTCTGACTGACTTCTAAAGGTCATAAAGTGAGTACTAATGACCATTTGTGGTCTACAGTAGAGAATGACACGGTGCTTGTTAACCGCATCTAGCCGCGGGTAACCCACCAAAACGGTAGGGGGGGAAGTGCTTACTGCGGGCACGGGAACAAGGTCATCCACCGCCCCGTGGAGCGATGAATGGTCTTGTCCCAGTAGTTAAGGGAGGGAACGCGCGCGGCCCCTCCCTCCCTCCCTCCCTCCCCCCTCCCCCCCCCTTCCCTTCGCGGCACATTAGTAAAGTAACTCGCTGAAGCTGTCTGAGCCTGCCTGCAGTAGTGTGTGTGTGTGGGCGGAAGCTTCTCTTCTGATGCTGAGAGACGACAGACAGTGGATGGAAGAAGTTGAATGAGAAGATGAGGAAAGCAGAAACCAGACAACAAAGGTAGAAAAAAAAATTCTATTTATTTATTTCCTTTTTGCTTTAGGATAAAGTAGTATATTAGTTGTGTTGATAAAAATTTATAAACAAAGCCCTGCCAGCTGAACATCTCTTTCTCTAGTTCAGCAGCCAGAACTTTGACTTATAAGGAAGGAATAAGCTAAATACTGCAGGCTTGTATGGATGCTGCGGGGATAATAGTTGCGGGGACAGTGGTCGCAGGGACGGGGCGGGGACAGTGGTCACAGGGACGGGGCAGGGACAGTGGTCACAGGGACGGGGCAGGGACAGTGGTCGCAGGGACGGGGCAGGGACAGTGGTCGCAGGGATGGGGCAGGGACAGTGGTCACAGGGACGGGGTAGCGACAGGGATGGTAGTCGCAGGGATGGGGCGGTGACAGGAATAAATTTTTTCCCCATGTCATTCTCTAGTCTACAGTTACCACAACTCAGTAACTTGATACTGAAAGCTGGTGTCAGAGGTTGAACTAAGCCTGAAAGATTTTGTATTGAAAATCATCTTGTGAGAACTGATGGTAAAAGAAAGATTAAAAATTGAGTCTGCAGATGTCTCATTCACAACTTGCCTTTGTCCCATTGGCTGCTATCACAAGATGTTCAGCTTTGGCCTTACTCACTGGATAAGGTTTATTATGGTAAACATTGTACTCTGTATCCTCATTCCCCCTAAAAAAGGAAATAGCATAAAAACAGCAATTAGATCAAACACTGTTAGCAGGGAATATGACTATTGCCCTGTATTACAGTCTTTTCTATAACTTAGTCCAAGGTATCTGTAGAACAGCCAGGAGTTGGCAAAGAACTGTAACATTACAAAATGGTGCAGTTCTAGTGAGGTGAAAGATTAATCTGCTACTGTTGAACTAATGCCTCGGCCTTAGTAGTTAGCTAAGGCTAGATGAATGTGCTTCCCTTGTTGTGTCCCTACATTTGTTTTGTATTATGTTTACAGAGATGCCAAGTCTTACTCATTAGGAACGTCACCCTCATTTGAAAGCTCTCTCATTCTCTCTCTCTTCGGAGTGAACCGCCTAGAAGTCTCATGACTATGGCAGTATAGAAGAATAAAGTTATTATTATTATTATTCTTTGAGCCCTATTTCTCGTTCATCAGGACTTCAGTACCAGTGCACTAATCTTGATCACTGCTTTCATGAGAGGCAAGTCAAGAAGTAAACCGAGTGGTCTAACCATTAGGAAGAAATATGAAGAGACCTTCCTACTTACCCTTGGCCCTGTCTCTTTTCCCTTTATTGCAAGTACAGTGGTACCTTGGATTACGAGTATAATCCGTTCCAGGAGCATGCTCGTAATCCAAAATGCTTGTTTAGCAAAGCGAGTTTCCCCATAGGAAATAAAGGAAACTCGCTTTGATACGTTCCCACCCCCCGAGGCCAGTGGCGCTGCTCTATCCCCCCCCCCCCCCCACGAGAACCGGCATTGCTCTCCCCCCCTCCCTTCTTACTGTCATCTGGGCCTGGGCACCGGCACCGGCATGTCCTGTGCGTTGGTGCCGGTGCCTGAAGATCGGTCTCCTCTTCTTGCTGGGCCTTGAGCATCTGCGCATGCTCATGGCCTGCGAGTTCACGTTCTCTCCGAGATCTCCGAGAATCTCGGAGAGAGCGTGAACTCACAGGCCTTGAGCATGCGCAGATGGCCTTTCATTTCCTTCTTTCTGCACTCAGGCCCAACAATTGCCCCTTTCTATTCCCTCCCTCCTCCTTTCCTATGTCCTTAGTGCCCCCAGTGCCTCCTTCCCATATCCATAGTGCCCCGCAGTGCCTCTGTCCTGTTTCCTTAGTGCCCCCAGTGTCTCTGTCCTGTGAACTTAGTGCCCCCAGTGCCTCCTTCCCTTGTCCATAGTGCCCCCAGTGCCTGTCCTGTGTCCTTAGTGCCCCCAGTGCCTCCTTCCCATGTCCATAGTGCCCCAGTGCCTCCCTTCCCATGTCCATAGTGCTCCCAGTGCCTGTCCTGTGTCCCTAGTGCTTCCTTCCTATGTCTTCACTTGCCTTTGTCCCTCCTCCGAAGCCAGCCTGCCTGCCTACCTCCTTCCCTCCCTCCAGTGCCTGATTCAACCCCCCCCCCCACGATTCAACCCCACCCACCCCCACCCCTGTGGATTCAAAACCCCGCCCGCCCGTCCGTCGCTGCCTGCCAGTCTGCCTCTCTGCCATGCCGATTTCAAACCCTTGGCCGCCGCCACTGCTTCTTGCCTTCTTCCCGTCGGAGAGGAAGTTAAGGCCAGTCAGGCAGCGACTGGCTGGCCCAGAACTTCCTCTCCGACGGGAAGAAGGCAAGAAGCAGCGGCGGTGGCCCAGGGTTTGAATCAGCGTGGCAGGGAGGGAAAGTGATTGCTCATCCTGGTGTTCCCGGACACAGCTTCGGGATGCTGTCCCTGAAAACGGGACATTTCAGTATCCCGAAGCGGTGGGTCGGGACAACGGGATGGTCGGTCCGAAAAAGGGACTGTCCCGTTGAAAATGGGACATATGGTCACCTTATACATACTTTTAACTACTACATGGAAGACATTTTTCAGCTCAAAAAATTTACCCTAATTGCGCCCCACTTTGTCTGTATTCTTTCAGAGGCTCCAAAGAAAAGCCAGTATCATTTAATGCAGCCTTGATTCATTTGCAAAGCAATAATACATTTAAAATCATTCTAGATTTACTCCTATACCCTGGATGTACCTTCTGAAAAATCTCAAGCTTTTGTCTTTAATCTTTCTCCTCAGCATGGTAAATCTCATGTTTCTATTCTAAGGAAATATTTTTTTACAGAAAGAGTGGTAGATGTGTGGAACAGTCTCCCGGAAGAAGTGGTGGAGACAGAGACTGCGTCTGAATTCAAGAAGGCATGGGATAGGCAGAGAAAAAGGTTACTGCAGGTGGGCAGATTAGATGGGTCATTTGGCCTTTATCTGCCATCATGCTTCTATGTTTCTATTCTAAGGAATGGTTCGCCCTTAGCATAGATTATAATTTATTGCTTATATTCAAAGAGGATTATAAGAGTACATACATAATAAAAACAATACAAAAACTTATCTTTTATACATTACATATGTCAATATTCATCACACATAACTTATCAAAACTCTTCATGAGTTTATCTAAAATAGACATTAGCAGCCTATTAGAATGTATATTTCATCTGTCAAAAAAAAAAAAAAATGACGTTTCAACATTTTCTTAAATTGTTGTAAGTCTTTTTGTTGTCAAAGATACACTGGAAGCTTATTCCACTCTGTTAGTCTTAAAAAAATGTGTTTTTTCTCAACTTGAGATTTCCTTGAAAAAACGAATGTTCTGCATCCTAATCAAATATGCTTTTGAAATAACCATTCTACAGACCTTTCTTTAATAGGTCTGATCACTTCCATATTTACGGCCTCCTTTACAAAGCTGCGCTAGCAGCTGCCACGCGGCAACAGCCCCGAAGCTCTTTAAATCTCTATGGGCTTCGGGACCGTTAGCGCAGCGCAGCCGGTAGCGCGGCTTTGTAAAAGAGGCCGTTACTTTCCTCGATCAAACAGTCATTGAGGCTTAGCTATTCTATACATTCATATGGTTGTTTGAAATCTTTGATGAAGAAGTCTTTTGAGTTTATAAAAACAAAGCTTTGGAATGATTTTCCAAGAAAAGTTTCTTCTTATTATGGTATATCTTTAGAAAATTGTAAAAACCATTTTATTTTTAATGATTGTTAAATGAATAATTTTATTTTGGACACAATATTTTTAAAATTTTTGTTATCCACCTAGAATCTATTGTGAGAATAGTGCAGAATATAAATAAATAAGAATAGAATAGAATACTAAAATGATCAGTGGTCTGTCATAAGGCATACGAGGACAGACTCAAAGATTTCAATATGTATACTTTGATAGAAACGTTTAAATGCCTATGTGGCATAAATACACATGAGGCCAGTCTTTCAATTGGAAAGGAAACTCTAGAGAAGTGGTTCTTAACCTTGTTGGAGGTACTGAACCCCACCAGTTTCATATGCGTGTTCACCGAACCCTTCTTTATTGGAAAAATAAAATATGATTTTTACAAATTCAAAACATAGGTATACAGTGAGGGAAAAAATAATATCAATTTTGAAAACAAAAAAGTTCTCCTACATTTCGAATAATAATAACATAATAATGAAATTTACTGCAAATCAGTGTGACTTCTGCTGTTGCCTCTCAGAGACCAGTTCAGAAATGTGCGGCTTTACCTTGGCAAGTGCCACTCTCATGTCATTTTCGCAACAAAGTCTGTTCCTTTTCTTCGTTTTTATGTCCAGGATCCTCGAAAAGGATTGCTCGCAAAGAAATGTTGTAACAAACGGTATGAAAATTTCCAGAGCTTTCTTAGCAATAACAGGGTACGTTACCAATTGTTGACACCAAAACGTTGAGAGCGTTGTTGTTCTGAAGAGTTGCTGTTGAACCTGGCTCTGCTGAATTTCAATGATTTCATCGAGGTATTCATCATTGACATCTGTTGTCTCAACACTAAACGTGAACGGCTGTCTCACCCATGCTGGATATGACTCTCTTGTAGGGAAGTATCCGTCGAGAGACTTTGCAAGCTCATCTAAGTGTGTGGCAATAGTTTGCTTCAGTTCCGCGGGTACAGAAATGTCTCCGATTCCAGATACATCTTCGATCTTACTTACACAGTTGTCTAGCAGGGGAAAGTTTGCGAAGTTATCATTTTCTGTTCGTCGTTTCCATAATGGTAGCTTTTTTTGAAAAGCTTTCAGGTTTTCTTCCGCTTCGATGATGTTGACTCTACCACCCTGCATCTACTTATTGAGATGATTGAGAGCTGCAAAGATATCAGCCATGTACCTAAAATGAGAATGAACTCAGAATTTTTGAAGCAATCTGCATGACAATGTTGCTGCTCTTGCAAAAACAGAGCTAATTCCACATGCATGGCAAAAACACAATTCAGCACCTGTCCCCGGGATAACCACCAAACGTTAGAATGGTACAGAAGTACCTCAAATTCAGATCCCATTTCTTTACACAGCTCCTTGAAGATGCGGTGCTTCAGAGCATTATTTCACACATAGTTCACGCATTCCACAACAATTTTTAAAACTTCTGCCAGTTTTGGAGGCAAGGTTTTTGTTGCCAACGCATGCCTGTGCAGAATGCAATGCGTAACAATGATGTGTGGTGCATTGGCATTCACTAGTGCACCAAAACCGGACTTTCTTCCGAGCATGGCTGGAGCTCCGTCCGGAACAAACTGCAGAAACCATATCCCACGAAAGATTGTTGTCTTTGAAGAAGTCATCCACAAGTTTCTTCACATCAGTTGCCTTAGTAGTTGTTGTAAGAGGCTTACAAAATAAAAAATCTTCCTTTATCACGTCATCTTTCACATAGCGCACGAATACTGCAAGCTGGCTTAGATTGGAAATGTCTGTGGTCTCGTCGAGTTGAAGGCTGAATTTTGCCGGGCTTGAAATCAGATCTGCAACTACTTGAGCCAAGATGTCTTGCTCATGTCCTCTATTCTGTTGCTGATGATGTCATTTGAAAGAGGAATTTCAGATAACTGAACTTCAGCCGCTTTTCCCAGCATGATATTCGCCATCTTCAACACAGCTGGTTTTATGAGTGTTTCACCAATGGTGTGTGGTTTGCCCTGTTTTGCGATCAGGTAAGCAACTTCGTACGATGCTGTGAGGATCGGTTTGTTGATGGGTACAAAGCCGAGAACAGGCAGAGTAGCCTTTTCATCGAATCTTGCTCTCTTCACCTTGAATTCAGCGAGTCTTGTGTTCTTATATTTTCCATCTCCATGCAGCTTAAGAAGTGTTCCCTTAGTTTTGCCGGAGCTAGACTAGAATTACTCAACTTGGCATTGCAAATCATGCAATTAGGACACTGACTCCCATCATGTTCCGTTATACATGTTAATTCCATATTGTACATATTTGTCTGACCACTTTTGTATTTTGCTCGACATAGTTAGTAAGGGATTAAAATATTAAGATAGGTATCACACGACGTACCATCACAACAGTTACAATTCGATTACTGTGCACATCAAATTCCCTGCAGCACAGATAGGCCAAGCGATGTTGCGTGATCACCTGCAGCCAATTATGGACAAGCGGGGCGTATCATCACGAATCATAAGCGCTTTGGTCACGTTCAATCATCTATCAGTTAAATCACAAATTTTGATCAGGAATTGATTGATGTATATAAGGCGTTAGTTACAGATTGATAGATCAAGAAACCGAGTACACGATCAGTCTTGATCAAAATCACTGAATAAATGATAGATGATTTAACGTGACCGAAGCGCTATATGAGTCGGAGGTGTGTTTTGACCTCCGCTGAACCCGCGAGACTGACTCACCGAACCCCTGGGGTTCGGTCGAACCCAGGTTAAGAACCACTGCTCTAGAGTGTGAAGGCATGGAATGAAGAGGAGAGAGGCTCAGGAATAATCTAAGGAAATACTTCTTTGCAGAAATGGTGGTAGATGCATGGAATAGTCTACTGATAGAGGTGGTGGAGACAAAGACTGTGTCTGGATTCAAGAAAGCATGGAATAGGCACTTGGGATCTCTCAGGGACAGAAGGAGATAGTGAATGCTGCAGATGGGCAGACTGGATGGGTCATGTGGCTTTTATCTGCCATCATGTTTCAATGTTTTTTGGATGGTTGCACAACCAATGGAAGCATGGCTCTTTAAGAGTCTACTTCACCAGTAGAATGAAAACAATAGCATGGCACACTGGCAGCTCTTGCCTGGCACCCATCTTACCCACCCCTTCCAATGGCTCTGGTCTCAAGAAGCCTGCAGCATTCCCTTCTGTTGCCCCTTTGCGTTCATTTTCTGGCTAGAACTGAAGTGAAATGGTGAGAAATGCCAGGATATATAATCCAAATTTGTTTTGTACCCTATGAACTTATTTTTCTTTACATACTGAACACACATTCCATATTGCTTTCATTTTCACTAATAAAGTGCCTTCTGCTTACTGTGAAGAGTTGCAATGGTGAGTTCTTGTAAGAGACTGAAAGAAAAGTGCCAAGGCTGACTCACAGGAGATTCCAAGTGAAACGGCCCTACGCCCTCAACACAAAACATCTGGAACAGCTCAACTGCAGTGCTGCCAGCCGGAGACTCCCTGATTCAGTGAGAAATCTCAAAGAGAAACCACTGCCAAAAATAAGACTCCAAAAAAAGAAAACTGCTTTCATAAAACAGGGCTGAAAATAGCTATCTTATGGTTTTCATTTCAGACTACATGAAAACATATTTTGTTTTCTTCTGGTTCTTTTTATGAGTCTTGCATAGTTTTCAGGAAACTCTTACAGAGATCGTCATGCCACCATGTACCCTAGTCCCCAACCCACTGTTCTCCCTCTTCAGCCTTTCCCACCTCTACTCCATCAATATCTGAATCAGCACCACTGAGTGAAATAGCAAGAGGCTCTGCTTTATAACCACCTCAGCTAGGCTCCAATTTTATTGTTCCAAACCTCCCTCAGACTTCATAATTGGAGGTTTAGGAGTAAGTAGAGAAATCAAGAATACTCCTCGCAATATATCTCTAGCATATGTATTTATAGATGGGAGATTTACTATATAATCACTACTGTATCTCTATTCTAATCTAACTCTGCCATGGACTGTGGTCATGAGGGCAAGTCACTATATCACCCTCTGCTTCGCTTTTGTATCTGTACATTTTAAAATATAACACAAATGTAAGTAACAATGGAATGGCAAAATAAAGAATACAGAAATTCCTACAGAAAGAATAATAAAAATGACCTAAGGATCTCAAAGCAAACCTAGAGGGGCATGTCAGTCATGGAGCAATAATATCCTCTATTCAGAATACTAAAATTATAACATAGTTATCCTTGCTCTTACAGCAGCCAGAGCACTGCTCAGTTATATACTTACATTCTGAAGCAATAAAGATCTCCTCTTAACACATCTTGTATTATGTTGATATTCTCAGGTGACAGTCTAACTCTGCACGCAGTTAGGGTTACCATATTTGTGAAGACAAAAAAGAGGACACATGACCCTGTGCTGGCCCACACCCTGACCCACTCACATCTTTCATTCCTTAGTCCCCCATTCTTATCCTCTGTACCCTTTTACCTGCTTAGAATGTGTACAGAACTGTGCATGTCAAGCAGCACTATAGAAATGATTAGCAGTAGTAGTAATATCAGTCTCAGCTCCATCCTTATCTCTCCTTCTTTCCCTTGCCTCCGAGGCCATTCTTCTATCCCTGACCCAATGTTCCAGCTGTCCAGCTTCTCTTCCTTCTTTACCCTTTCTCCTGTACCCCATCCAAGAACCAATATCTCTCTCTTCTCTCCCTTGCCCCCTCCCCATGGTCCTGCATCTCTCTTCCCCTCCCCGGATCCTCCATTTTTCTCAATCTAGACCCCCCCTCAATCTCCACCCCCCCTCAAACCCAGCATCAACCTCTCTCTCCCTTCTCTTCCCTTAGGAGTGAGGCCGAAACAATTATGGCCTCACTCCTAAACCACCTACATTCCCTTCTCAGTCAAGGCACCAGTGCTATGATTCTGCAACTGGACCTAAGTTGCGCCTTCGACCTAGTAGATCATACCATCTTAATGAACTGTTTAGAATCCTTAGGCATCACAGGAAACGCTTACAACTGGTTCCAGGGATTCCTCGAATTCAGATCCTATCAAGTATTCAAAGAAGACAAATTCTCCTTCAGCTGGAATAATAACTGCGGGTTACCCCAGGGCTCCCCGCTGTCTCCAACCCTATTCAACATCTACCTTATCACATTGGGACACCTGTTACAAAGCCTAAAGCTCAATTTTTACCTTTTTGCTGACGACATTACTGTAGTGCTACCACTAACCTGTCTGTTGTCAGACTTTAATAATTTCTTAACCAACACCCTAAATCAAATAGAGCTTTGGGTGACGGCCTTCAAACTAAAACTGAACACAGAAAAAACTAAATTTTTCTTGGCATCTCCCAACGAAAAAATAAAAGATAACACGATTCATGTGAATGGCCGAGAATACGAAATTGACCAAACCATAAAAATACTAGGAGTTACCCTTGACAAACACCTAACCCTGAATCTAATGTTCAAAAAAAGTATATCAGTCCTATGGAAGCTCCGTACCATTAAAAAATTCTTCGATGAATCGTCCTTTCGATTACTAGTTCAATCATCCATCTTGAGTACGCTGGATTACTGCAACATTATATATCTAGGAGCTTGTAAAAAGACACTTAACAAGCTGAGATTAATTCAGAACACTGCGGTCCGGCTAATCTTTGGTTTAAAAAAATGGGAACATGTCACCCCATACTTTCAGATACTCCACTGGTTGCCGGTGGAATCCAGAATACTCTTCAAGTTTGCCTGCATCAGCTACAAAGCTGTCTTTGGGATGCTACCAACTTACCTCGCCTCGCCTCATCCTCAACAGCTCTAATAAGAGCTCTCGCAGAATAAATCTCTTTTATTACCCATCCCTGAAATCTTACCATTACAAGAAGTTCCTTGACAGCATGTTATTCCAGGCAGCCAAATTGAACACATGGCTCGTAAAACCCATACTCAAGGCCACTTCATACGCTGACTTCAGAAAATCTCTGTTTAACAAATTCTAATCCCAATTCTTGTCCAATCCCCCTCATCTATCCTCAACCCAATCCCCAATTTTCTAGATTTTAGATTAACTCATGCTCTTCCCATCTGTAATTGTATTCCAACCCAAATTGTTTTCCCCTGGTACCTCAATCTTTGACTAGATACATCCTTTAGATCAGGGTCTCAAAGTCCCTCCTTGAGGGCCGCAATCCAGTTTTCAGGATTTCCCCAATGAATATGCATGAGATCTATGTGCATGCACTGCTTTCAGTGCATATTCATTGGGGAAATCCTGAAAACCCGACTGGATTGCGGCCCTCGAGGTGGGACTTTGAGATCCTTGCTTTAGATTCAAACCAACTTGATTCTCTTCCATTTGTAATTTGTATCCCAGTTCAAATTGTTTTTTGTTTTTTCCTTACATCTCATACTCTCACTGTATGTATCTTGTTGTAAACCGCTTTGAACTTATGGTATAGCGGTATATAAGAAATAAAATTATTATTATTATTATTCCCACCTATTCCCCAAAAGCATCTCTCCCTACCCTCCAGCCATGGGTGCTTCTCTTTCCTTCCAACTCCCACCCCCACAGATGCTTCTCTGTCTTTTTCTTCTTCCAACCCTGTCCCCCCGTCCCCCAACACACACACATGTGCTTCTGTCTTCTGTTTCTCTCTCCTTCCACCCTCCTCCAGTGGGATCTGCATGACCTCTCTATCCAGCTCCCGACTCCCCTACCTGGTGGCATAATAAAGGGGGGAGGGGCGGTCCACCCCAGGCACATTCTCGGTGGGGGTACTGGCACCCGTCTTCCCAGGGATTAATTCTTTGAGGGCCCCTAGGCACACAAGTACACTGGGCCCCATTTATTTACCTGTTTTCTTATTTACTTTTTTATTTCCACTTGTATTTCTTTTTTTCTTTTATTATAAAATTCAAAACAAACAACCAAGATTACCATACCAGTGCCAGTGTACAGTTTTAGTTCTATGTAAGCCCCAAACATCTCTGAACAAATCCCCCCTTCCTTCCCACCTACTTGCCCAGGACTTTAACTCAGAATCCTTTCCTAATGTATATAAAAGTGTTCAAATGCATTATACAGCAGTAATACTATCCAAAACATAAGTCTATATTAATAACAAAGTTTGCAACTCCTCTCAACTGCCTGACTATATGTCATCCAACTTTAACCCATATATATATATAAACATCCAAATCTGTAACTCCTCTGGTACGTTCCACTCCATATATGTTAATTTGTAACAAAACAACAAGGCAAGTGGTGTACCAAAGAATCCAACGTGGAACAAAAGAAGATCGGCAGACAATAAGGAGATTCAAATCAGGTTCATTTTTCCCAGGAACCATGCCTGTTGCATTTTTCCAAACAAGGCTGGTCAACACTATCAGAAAACCATGTTTTTTATTCACACAGGACACAGAACCACTCTCACCCAGTATGGAATAAGTAATTACAAACTAAAACCCCCCCCCCCCCTTCTTTTTTTTTTTTTATAAAAGCACAGAAGAGATTTTTAGCGCTGGCTGGCGGGCCGAATGTTCTGCGCTGTTCTGATGATCATAAGAATTCTATGACCATCAAAGCAGTGCAGAGCATTCAGCTTGCTGGCTTATGCTACAAACCGAAGGAACGGTACAGTTTAGGGGGTCAAGAAACAGTGGTGCATATTCCCCAATACTGAACAAAATATAAAGACAGCAGATGTAAATTTGAAAAAAAAGAGAAATAACAAATCACTTTACAAATAAAAATAAAACGGAAAATAAGATAATGGCATTTTAATGGACTAATACATTTTTTAATTAGCTTTCAGAGGTCAAAACCTCTTTCCTTAGGTCAGTAAAGTATACTGCTGTTACAGTATCCTGTCCTGACCTGAGGAAGAATTTGGCCTCTGAAAGTTAATCAAACATGTATAAAAATTAGTCCAATAAAAGGATCACTATTTCTATTTCTAAACATTTATCAACACAGTTACAATACTACTTTATCCTAAAGCAAAAAAATATAATTTTTTTCTACCTTTGCTTTCCTGATTTTCTTGTTATTCTCTTCCTTCCATCCACAGTCTGCCCCTTCCAGAAAATGGCTGTCTCTCTCGGCCATCTCTCCTCTTGCCCCCCCCCCCCTTTGTCTGAAATCCATCATCTTCCCTCTGTTCCCCTCATGATCTGGCATCTTTCTCCTTCCATCTCTCCTTCTCTTCCCCCTGTGGTTTTTAGCATCTCTCTCTCTTCTCATTTCCTCCACTCAGATCTGATATCTCTGTCTCCTTCCCTGTTCTTTGGCATCTCCCTCCTCTCTCTTCCCTTTCCTTTCCTTCTCTGGTCTTCCTTCTATCTCACTATCTTCTTCCCCCCCATCAAACATGTGGGAAAGCAGCAGCAGCAGTAGTGAGGAGGTGAGGGCTGGGCACAAGTTTTCCTCACTTCCATCATCTGCCTTGCTCCCTTCTGTCTCCCTTCTCCCCACATTCATCATCTGTCCTGCTCTGCCCCCTTCTCTCTCTCCCTCCAACCTAGGCCCATCTCATCACTCACCTTTCACTCCAATTTCTTTTTTTTCAAATGGCAACACCCTCCCCAGCATCGAACAGCAACGCACCCCCCCCTCCCGATCGGCAATGCGGGCCCTCCCATCAATTGACCAATCGGCAACGGACAACCCCTCTCCCATAGACAGAAAGTAAGATGAGCAAGGAACGCGGGTAAGAAAGGCAACAGCAACTGTAATTTTCCAAGCGGTGATGCTTGCCCAAAGCTTCCCTCTGATGCTCCCTGGCAAAAATAGGGAGCTGTGTCAGAAGGAAGCTTTGGGCAAGTTGATCGGAGGGGGGGGGGGGTGTGCGTTGCCGATTGATGCTGGGAGGGAGCCCATTGCCGTTTGGAAACAAAAAATACCCTCCTTCATCGGGCCCCCCTGACCATTTCGGGCCCTAGGCACATGCCTACTGGGCCTATTCTTTAATCCGGCCCTGTGTCTTCCTCTCCACCCCTGCTCCTTCCCACCCCTCCTGCCACGCACGTGTGCCCCTTCCCTTCCCTCATATCTCTTTAATTTTCCTGGCATGAACAGCATCACAAACTTGCTGCCTGTGTCGGTGTTGACTCTCTCCGACGTCACTTCCTTTCCCATGCCTAGGAAGTGACTTCAGAGGGAGAGATGAAACAACGCAGACAGAGATCTCATGATGCTGCTCGCACCAGGAAAATTAAAGAAGTACGAGGAAAGGGAATGGGGCGCGCGCAGCAGGGAGGATCACGATGGAGCAGGGAGGTTTGAAAAGAAGGCAGGGGTGGGTAGAACCGTTATGGGCGCCACTCACCCTCACTATGCCAATGCCTTTACCTACTTCTTCCCTGATCACTGCATTGAATCTTCAGGCTGCTAGCGGTGGCAACAAGGTGAGTCTGCAGCTGCCAGCCTATCCCGGAAGCTGCTTCTCTGCAGCGACTTCCTGTTCCCACGTAGGCAGGCCCTGCACAGAGATCACTTCTGGGGCACGCTGGCAGCAGAAGGCTTATTTTTTTGCCGCTGCTGATTAGCCAAAGACTGAATTACAGCAGCCAGGGAGAAGGTAGGTGGGGGAGTCAGAAAAGCTGGCTAAACTCAGACATACTCTCCCATTAAAAAAATAAAAAACGTCCAGACAGACCTCTGAAAGAAAGCATGAGTACCGGAAAAGTCCCCTTGGACTGGAAAACAGCTTACGTCATTCCACTGCACAAAAAGGGTTGCAGGACGGAGGCTGCAAATTACAGACCGGTAAGTCTCACCTCAATAGTGAGTATACTCATGGAAAGACTTATTAAACACAAATTAGATACGATCCTGATCGAGGAGAATCTACAGGATCCCCACCAGCATGGATTCACAAAGGGAAGGTCCTGCCAATCCAATCTAATCAGCTTCTTTGACTGGGTTACAAGGAAACTAGATATAGGGGGGTCTCTGGACATCGTGTACTTGGACTTCAGCAAAGCTTTTGATAGCGTCCCGCACCGCAGATTGTTGAGCAAGATGACGTCGATGGGATTGGGAGCAACGTTGACGACATGGGTCAATGACTGGTTAAGCGGTAGACTCCAGAGGGTAGTGATTAACAGTACCCCCTCCAATACATCGGAGGTGACCAGTGGAGTGCCACAGGGCTCAGTCTTGGGACCGATCATTTTCAACATATACATAAGAAACCTGACTCAAGGGTTTCAAGGTAAAATAACATTATTCGCCGATGACGCCAAACTATGCAACATAGTAGGTAACAGCACTTTGCCCGACAGTATGGAGCAGGACCTGCTCTTAGTGGAACATTGGTCCTCGACTTGGCAGCTAGGCTTCAATGCTAAAAAATGTAAGGTCATGCACCTTGGCAACAGAAACCCATGCAGAACTTACACTCTAAATGGTGAGACCTTAGCTAGGACTAGGGCAGAACGTGATTTGGGAGTGATCATTAGTGAAGACATGAAAACTGCCAATCAGGTGGAGAAAGCTGCATCCAAGGCTAGACAAATGGTGGGATGCATCCATAGAGGTTTTGTCAGCCGGAGGCCCGAAGTCATAATGCCCTTGTACAGATCCATGGTGAGACCTCATCTGGAATATTGTGTTCAATTCTAGAGACCACATTATCAAAAAGATGTGCGGAGAATTGAGTCAGTTCAACGAATGGCCACCAGGATGGTCTCGGGACTCAAGAACCTCCCATATGAGGAAAGACTGAATAAATTGCAGCTATACTCGCTCAAGGAACGTAGAGAGAGGGGGGACATGATTGAGACGTTTAAATATATCACCAGCCGCATCGAGGTCGAAGACGATATCTTCTTTCTTAAAGGACCTTCGACCACAAGAAGTCATCCGCTGAAAATCAAAGGCGGGCAATTTCATGGCGACGCCAGGAAGTATTTCTTCACCGAAAGGGTGGTTGATCATTGGAATGAACTTCCACTGCAGGTGATTAACGCCAGCAGCGAGCTAGATTTTAAAAAGAAATCGGGGTGAAGTCTGAGAGTGGGTAATTAGCGTGGGCAGACTTGATGGGCTTTAGCCCTTTTCTGCTGTCATATTCTATGTTTACATTTGAAACATACCCTCTCCCCCTGTGTGCACCTCATCCACGTCGCAGCAGCAGATGCCCCCTCCCCTCTACTTTTCTCCTCCTTCTCTTGCTCTCTGCTGGGGACATCAACTCCAACTCTCACCCTACTCTTAAAGTCCACCTTACTCCTTTGGGCAAACCGCAATACTGCCAACCTTATTTCTTTCCTCTCCTTCCTCCCTTCTCCCTGCCCTCCTGTCAAAGAAAAGAAAGGAAATTAGACCAAAGCCTCAAGAAAGGAGTAAGGGTAGCAGGAGTAGATCTAGTGGCTCTTTTTGACACAGGTAGTGGGCAGTCATTAATGTCTGGACCTCTAATTAAAAGGTTAAGGGTGGTGAAAAAAGATGAGACCTATAAGGGGACTGTATATGTCAGGTGTGTTCAGAGAGACACAAAAGCGGCCACCTAAGAGGTTGGGATAACTTAGGGAGGAAAATCCCAGCTTCTAAGGGTAGCTGAGGTAGAGAAACTGTCCTATTTGCTAATATTGGGTAGACTGGGAAGGGATGCAACAGGTATTAAAAACCCCAAGATGTATATATAGATGTAGAACAAGGAACTATCATATAGAAGAAATAGAGAACTTACAATTAGGGGAAATTTTCCCTTTTTCCAATCATAGAGTCATCAGGAACCCAGGGAAAGATAGGAAACCAAGAGGCCATAGGAGGTTGGAAAAATGGAAGGGGCTAGTTCCCTCTGGAGGAGTGGAAGCGATAGGGGAGGATGTTATGAGCACATTTAATCAATTTACCCAAGAACAGTGAGACCCTTCCTTATTGGGGAAAAAACAAAAATTCCCTGGTTCAGACAAGAGACCTATACCCTCACTTTGATATGATGGCCTTGGCTCATTCTTATACTCTAGCTGGGCATTTGGCCAAGACTGGAACGCTAGACTGATTAACAGCTAGGTTTTTCTGGCCCGGCATTCATTAGGAAATGAGAGATTATTGCGGCTTGTGTTCCAAATGCCAGAAAGTCCCACTTAGGGTCCCAGAGAAGTCCCCTGGGGGTGGGAGACACACTCAGGCCTAAAGACACAGTCCCTACAGGCAGCAGATTTTGAAGGAAAGGTAATGGTGATGGGGTTGCATGGTGTGTGACAGCAGCTGTGCAGCACAGCTGGCCTGCTGCTCCTTCAGGCTACCTCCATGCTGGGGCCTGCAGTCATGATCCAAACTTGAGTCTCGCTAGCCACATAGGCAAGGCAGCATGTTAGCCTGCTGGGCCAGGAAGAGGGCCCACATCCCCATCACCTCCTAAATGAGTATCCCTGTGTGACCCTATTTGCATCAAGACAGCTGGTCCAGACCCACCTACTCTCAAACCACACATCCAGCATCCCCATCCCATGGTCACACACACTACGGAGGGAGAAATGGTCAATGTAAAGGTCTGTGGTCTTGCACTAGCAACCTGTGAGAGACTAGAATTTATTCTGTGTTCAGGGAGCCAGAGTGCAGAGGAATAGAGTAGGCAGCAGCCAGGATGGCCCTGCAGCATGGGGAAAGAGTGGGTGGCCATCTTTGAGCACCTCAACCCAGTTCACCATAACAACTGGGACATCAAGGACTACAAGAGGAAGCAGCTTCATGTGGGGGTGCAGCAGCCTACAACCCTCTGGTTCTGTGGGGATAGCCCTGGGATCAGGAGAGGAGGGCCCCTGCTCTGGCTCTGCTGAACAGGAGGTGCACAAGACAGACAAAGGGGGAGGGAGAAGGTAAAGGGAAGAGGTACAAGTCTCAGAGTCCATGGCTTGTGTCCCTGGATAGCTAATGGCTGTAGTGTCTCCTGTCAAGTAGCTAGGTCCTACAATAGAGCAAGGAGCCCACACAGAGCAGCACCAGCTCTTCTTCCAAGCACAAGGGGACAGGTAGGATCAGGAGTGGTAGCTTACTTGAAGACAGGAGCAACAAGGAGGCACAGCAGGCTCAATGCTTTCCTAGCATCAGGCAGCTGCCCTGTGAAGACAGTTAAATAGTTAATGTTCCAGGTATAGTAGATTGAAAACTATGAAGGCCCCTCCCAGGGTGTGAACATTCAGGTGAGTGGAAGAATCAAAAATAGCGACTAAGTGGCGGGATCTCTGCTTGATGTTTTACCGATTGGGCCATAATCAAAACCTGAGGCATCCATCTTCCAAACTTCCAAATAATTGCAGCTGACATCCAGTAAAGGCTAAACGCTGCACCTACTCCCCCAGGCAGAGAAAAGGGGGGACCCTCAATCCCATGGCACCCATGTGAGGGGTAAGGTCCCTAGGAAGGTGGGGGAAGGGGCCAGGGTCCATCCTGAGTGGCAGCATATCAGGGCACATGGCTCTTGGGTGCAACAGGGAGTGGGAGACTGTGGCAGTTGATTGGCCCTGTTCCTAGACAATTGATGTGCCCCTGTATCTGCCAGTGGCCAATACCTCTCACCCTCCCCAAGGTGTGAACACTTTCACTCCACATCTGTGTTTCCAGCAGCCCTACCACCTTGCTTTTGTCTTTCTTTACCTTGTTGTATTGCTGTCAGGCACTTGGCATGTGTGGGACACAGTTCACCTTTGGCTCTGGCAGGCATGCATATAGGGCAGTGGCGTACCTAGGGTATGTGGCACCCGGGGCCCATCATTTTTTGACACCCCCCCCCATGTAAAAAAATATTTTTTTGTAATGACCATGAAACGGAATAAATGGTCAGAATAGAAACAGGCAGTGAAAATTTTCTTATATTCCAAACATAACATAACATAAATTATGTCTGAATTGTCATGACATCAGAAGTACATATGGAGTAGTTGCAGGTGATGCTTGGGACAGTTCTGATTGTGTTAGTTCGGTTTTATGTGTTTTTTGAATAGAAGGGTTTTTATTTCTTTTTTGATGGTTTTGTAGTCTGTGGTCGAGGTCAATAGGTTGTAGAGTTGGGGGTCGAGTGTTGCAGCTCGATTGGCTAGGAGGTTGTCAAACAGTTTTTTTCTTTTGACATTTTTGGTTGGAGGGTGTGTGAATGGTGCGTGAGTTCTCCTATGTCTGGTTGAGGTGGATTGAATTATTTAGCTGAAGAAATTAGTTACCCCCTCATCCCACACACATTAATTCTCTTCCATTTTTGTTCCCATTATAAAAAAACACTGATAAGTTCCCAGAAAAAAAATACATTAAAATAAGAAGTGAAAACAAAGGCCCCTACAGATGAGAACATAACATAAGAATAGCCTAACTGGGTCAGACCAATGGTCCATCATGCCCAGTAGCCCATTCTCATGGTAGCCAATCCAGGACACTAATACCTGGTCAAAACCCAAAGAGTAGCAACATTCCATGCTACCGATCCAGGGCAAGCAGACACTTCCCCCATGTCTTAATAACAGATTATGGACTTTTCCTCCAGGAATTTGACCAAATCTTTCTTAAAACCAGCTACACTATCTGCTTTTACCATAACTTCTGGCCACTTCATTTTTAAGTTTAGATCTTTCCTTTCAAACAGAGACCTTGCTAGATGTCAAATACAGCACAAGGTAACTTCACATGGACTTAGCTGTGCAGGAAATGTGAATCTCCTCATACACCCACCATATAGTGCAAAAATGTGCAAAGGTCTGTTTTTTTTCTTTCGATCACTACATAGCCTAATGCCACACAAGCAGCGCTGTTACAAACATATTCTGTAGGTCAATGCTAAGGATAACAAAGTTTCCTTCCTTGGACCAGAAGGAGATACTGATAAACCACTGGAAGAGATCCCAAAACAACACCCAAAGACCCACTCAGTGTGTGAACCAGTTGAGTGGAGTGGACTAACTGGGGGGTGGAAATGGGCCCGGAGTTTGCACAGCAGAATTTCCCAGACCACCTCTTCCTCTCAACACATTGACACGCTGCCACCATCACCACTAGGAACACCTCACTGGGTAGGCCAGCTATGCTATAAACTTTATAAAACACATTATTATATTTTCTTATAAAGCACATATTTTAACTGAACTCTCTGACATCCTCAGCCTTTCCATTCACAAAAATAGAAGGAAGAAAAGTTCCCATTTCCTGCTGTCTCATGTCCCCGGCCTATACAATATTTTTTTTCTGCAGACCCTTCAAAAGTCTGACCAAATCCTCGTTTCACTTGCATTATAAAGTACTGAGGATGCCATCTCTCCCCAATCCCAGGTCCTAAAGTCTAAGACAGTAGCGCAAACTAATGCTGCCAGATTCAGGAAAAAAAATTTTGATTCGATTCAGCCTATTGAATTGGTTTTTCAATTCGATTTTCCTGCCCAGTTGGGTGATTTTTTTCAAAACTCCTGGTGGGTTTTATAGCTTTTTCACCCCCTTTGGCTTCTCCTAATCACACTGGCGCTGTGGTGTAAATAAAATAAAGAAACAAAAAGGACTTTTCCTCTCTCTGTTAAATCCTAGCTCACGTTTGCAGTCCAACACCAGCTCTGGCAGGATACACATTTCAAATCTGACATATTATAATCACAAAACAGAAAATAAAATTAATTTTTCTACCTTTTGTTGTCTGGTTATATTTCAAATCTTGTTGGTCCAAGGCTCTGGTTTTCTTCTGATAACTTGGGGTCTCCTTCTTTCTGCATGCTAACCATCCATCTGCCAACTCTGTCCTCCCTTTCCATTTCCCTTCCCTCCCCAGGAAGTCTGGTATCCTTTTTTTCATCTCCCTCCACAGATCCACCTTTTCTTAGCTACCCTTTCATCCGGCATCTCTCCCTCCTTCCCCACCACCCGAGTCCACCATCTCTCCCTTTCTTTTCCCAATTACCCTCCTATCCAGTATCTCTATCCCTCCTCCACACCATCCCTTGTGTCCAATTTCTCTCCCTTTCTGTTCCTTCCCTCCCTAAATCCCATGGTCCATCATCTCTCTCCCTTTCCTCTATTTTCAGACCCATTATTTCTTCTTCCCCCCCAAAGTTTGGCATATGCACGTCTCTTTGAACACCCCCTTCCCTCCGTGTACTTCTAAACCAGGGTCCCCCCAAAGGCCTGTCCCCCCTTAAAGGTCTGCCTGTCCCCCCTTGAAGGCCTGCACCCCCCTTGAAGGCCTGTCCCCCCCTTGTAGGCCTGTCCCCCCCTTGAAGGCCTGCCTGCCTGTCCCCCCCTTGAAGGCCTGTCCCCCCCCTTGAAGGTCTGCACCCCCCCGAAGGCCTGCACCCCCCCCCGAAGGCCTGTCCTCCCCCCTTGTAGGCCTGTCCCCCCCTTGTAGGCCTGCCTTCCTGTCCCCCCCCTTGAAGGCCTGCACCCCCCCCGAAGGCCTGCACCCCCCTGAAGGCCTGTCCCCCCTTGAAGGCCTGCACCCCCTTGAAGGTCTGCACCCCCCCGAAGGTCTGAACCCCCCCGAAGGCCTGAACCCCCCCGAAGGCCTGCACCCCCTTTGAAGGCCTGTCCCACCCCCTTGTAGGCCTGACCCCCCTTGTAGGCCTGTCCCCCCCTTGAAGGCCTGCACCCCCCCCGAAGGCCTGCACCCCCCCAAGGCCTGTTCCCCCCTTGAAGGCCTGTCCCACCCCCTTGTAGGCTTGTCCCACCCCCTTGTAGACCTGTCCCCCCTTGAAGGCCTGCCTGCCCCCCCTTGAAGGCCTGTCCCTCCCCCTTGAAGGCCTGTCCCTCCCCCAAAGGCCTGTCCCCCCCTTGAAGGCCTGCCTGCCCCCCCCCCTTGAAGGCCTTCTTGCCTGTCTGTCATCCCCCTCCTCCTTGAAAGCCTGCCTGCCTGCCCGCCAGCCCCACCCCGAAGGACCGCTCGCCCCTGGCCTCCCCGCACCACTATGAAGCAGCACTACCTATGCTCCCGGCCTTGCCATTCAGTCCCCCCCCCCCACCATCCCCGAAGGACCGCTCGCCCCACTGACCTTCCTGCACCACCTATGAAACAGCCGCAGCAGGATCCCGACGTCAGCGATCTCTGCGCTGCTTAGGCGCTGCTTCCTGCGCCGCGTTCCCGCCCCTCCTCTGATGTCAAAGGAGGGGCGGGACTGCGGCACAGGAAGCAGCGCCCAAGCAGCTCAGGTATCGCTGAAGTCGTGATCCTGCTGCGGGCTGCTTCACAGGTGGTGCAGGAAGGTCAGTGGGGCGAGCAGTCCTTCGGGGGTGGGGGGGAATGAACGGCAAGGCCGGGAACACCCCCTCATGGCTGGCACCCGGGGCGGACCGCCCCTCCCGCTCCCCCCTTAGTACGCCACTGATATAGGGGCAGACATCTTGGGTTGCATGACACTGGCACCGCTTCTCAGCTGAGGAAGGGTACTTGGAGGGGCAAGGACAGCAATGCTGGTGAGCTGTGGCAGGATAGAGATATAGCCAAGAACCACATTCTCCTCCACTTTTTCATGCAGATGATGATAGCTAAGAGGTGGAAAACATATACCACTTAATATGGGAAATACACTACCTAAGCAGCATAATCCTATTCAGGCCTCAGATTCGGCCTATCATGGACTGAATGGTCAGCGTAATATTATAGCTCCCTACTCCAGTCATAGGCCAAACAGCTTGGACTTAATTTGTTGAAACTTTTTCTTAAGTGAAGCTTAAATAATGTGATTTAAAAATCCAATCCTATAAAATTTAAACTTTTGAACTTTAAACATATT
This sequence comes from Geotrypetes seraphini, assembly GCF_902459505.1. Taxonomy (NCBI): domain Eukaryota; kingdom Metazoa; phylum Chordata; class Amphibia; order Gymnophiona; family Dermophiidae; genus Geotrypetes; species Geotrypetes seraphini. Next base: position 101,421,719 of record NC_047088.1, on the reverse strand, counting down.
CATAGTGCATTTCTCCCTTAATAGGCAGCTGAGTTACTTATCTCAAGCAGTTTTCATTGTTGCTTGAGCATCCCATTCATTGTTTAGTGTGATTACCTGTTTAATGCTTGAGCCGACGCGGCCAGCGTTTCGTGGACAACGTTTTAAGTCCACTGCGTCAGGGCCAGTAGCCAAAGGGCATTAAGGCATTTACAACAAAATAGAATAGTTAGAATCATATCAAAACTTAATTTAAACAAAAAACAGAAGAGTACTCACTGTGTGCTAGGACTGCCAAATTTTCTCAAACATTGACAAAATGGCGCCAGCGTTCAATTTATACACTTCCGGCAACGTAGCAAAACATGCGCGTCCACGCATTAAAGTGACAATACAAATACTAGTTAAAAGATACACTAGCAAAAGTATATAGCAGTTACAAAGTAGCCGACTCATTTAGTAGAAATGTTGCCATTCTAAATTAACATTAAGGCCCTCAGGATCTAAAGTGCCTAAACGATTTATCCAGCGTTGTTCGTGCTGGGCTAAATAACGTTTGAAATCACCCCCTCTACTGCTCTGGGTAACGACCTCAATGATAACCCCTTTCAAGGAAAAAAACCCATGATTTTTATCTATACAATGACGAGCTAAAGGAGCTCCTATTTCCACCTACGTGTAGCGTATCATAGGACGCGTAATCTTAAAGAAATTCTTTGCCCTTCTATTCTTTCTGCTAAGTTTGAGCACACCGAAGAGGCTTTTCAAGGACATACTAGCTGCGGGGGATGCCAAATGTGCACAATAATGATGAATACAGATATTTTCATTAGCCCCAGAGATAATAAAACTTACAAATTAAGACACACTTCTAATTGTAAGACACAAGGGGTTGTCTACATCCTACAATGCCCTTGCAATCTACTTTATGTAGGGCAAACTTCAAGGAAATTCAGCACTCATCTGGTGGAACACAAGAGTAATATTAAAAATCAAAAAATAGGAGCTCCTTTAGCTCATCATTGTATAGATAAAAATCATGGGTTTTTTTCCTTGAAAGGGGTTATCATTGAGGTCGTTACCCAGAGCAGTAGAGGGGGTGATTTCAAACGTTATTTAGCCCAGCACGAACAACGCTGGATAAATCGTTTAGGCACTTTAGATCCTGAGGGCCTTAATGTTAATTTAGAATGGCAACATTTCTACTAAATGAGTCGGCTACTTTGTAACTGCTATATACTTTTGCTAGTGTATCTTTTAACTAGTATTTGTATTGTCACTTTAATGCGTGGACGCGCATGTTTTGCTACGTTGCCGGAAGTGTATAAATTGAACGCTGGCGCCATTTTGTCAATGTTTGAGAAAATTTGGCAGTCCTAGCACACAGTGAGTACTCTTCTGTTTTTTGTTTAAATTAAGTTTTGATATGATTCTAACTATTCTATTTTGTTGTAAATGCCTTAATGCTCTTTGGCTACTGGCCCTGACGCAGTGGACTTAAAATGTTGTCCACGAAACGCTGGCCGCATCGGCTCAGGCATTAAACAGGCAATCACACTAAACAATGAATGGGATGCTCAAGCAACAATGAAAACTGCTTGAGATAAGTAACTCAGCTGCCTATTAAGGGAGAAATGCACTATGAATATGTTTAAAGTTCAAAAGTTTAAATTTTATAGGATTGGATTTTTAAATCACATTATTTAAGCTTCACTTAAGAAAAAGTTTCAAAAAAATTAAGTCCAAGCTGTTTGGCCTATAACTGGAGTAGGGAGCTATAATATTACGCTGACCATTCAGTCCATGATAGGCCGAATCTGAGGCCTGAATAGGATTATGCTGCTTAGGTAGTGTATTTCCCATATTAAGTGGTATATGTTTTCTATGTGAATATATGATATTTTGACCACTTGGGTTTATTATATTTAGCTAAGAGGTGGAACCAGAACCAGTGGCCTGCAGGGAATGTGTGTGTGGGGGGGGGGCTTGAAAGTTCCCTAAGCAATTGGAGGCAAGCCAGGCACAGAGTGAGCAAAAGCTCTGTGGAGCAGCTGCAGAGGAGGAGGAGGCAACAGCAGGTGTCATGGGGAAGGGCAACCAGACAGAGCACCAATAGATAGTGGCGTATCTAGCATATGTGACACCCAGGGCCAATCATTTATTTTGACCACCTCCCCCAATCTGTATGAAAAAAATGATTTTTAGTAACAATCCACACATCACACAAGAGTGTACCTAGGAAAAGGCACCATCTTACATACTGCAGTGACACAGGGAGTTGCGGCAAGGTCCCGCAATAACTACGGCTGCTGGCTCTGCTCCAGAAGAAATAAGTTACAACAAAGAGACAACAAAATGAGCTGCAACAGCTCCTCCAGACAACTGAGCAAATGAGGGAAGGGTTGCATGAGCCCAGTGAACACATCTGGTGCCAAGATGCTGGGACTACACAGTGCAGTACCTTACTGTAGCTTCCCACCTTCACCCTCCACCTCCAACCAACTGGAGCAACTGAGCACCCACCTGCACCCTCCACTTCTAGCACTGCAGCAACTGCTAAAGGCCATCTCCCAGTCAAACAGGTCCAGGTGAGACTGGGGCTAATTCTGGAGTTGGTGCCATGCCAACCAACAGCAAGGGCCATGAGATGTCCTCATTTCAGTAAGGCAGCCCTCTCTGCAGCAGCACCTGACCCCCACGTGAACAGTGAGAGCAGCACAGGAAATGACGGAGACTCAGACAGTGGCTCTGCAGCGATACGGGGAAAGGAGGGGGGTTCAGAGAGATCCCAGAGGGGACATGGGAGAGGAAAAGGCCGAGACAAGGGCAAGGGAAGGCGAATGTAGGCAGGAAGCCCCAGATGTGGGTCTCAGTGTGTTGGGGAGGGTGTGTGAGTGTTGGGGGGTAAGTGTGCTGGGTATGCTCTGGTGTTGGTGGGGTTTGCGAGAGGTGTCAGGCACAAATAAAACTCTTCACTCATATCTACATAAAGTTTGTGTGTATTATGTGTTGTCTGGTGCGGTCCCCCCGCTGAAACACACCTTGGTCAGCAAATCATCCTCTGGGTCTGGTGGCCGCTCCTGTTTTTGCTGTGGGGTGTCTGGCAGGGGCTGCCTTCTCTGGGCCATGTTATGCAGTATACAGCAAGGCATGAAGACTTGCACACTTTCTCAGGTCTGTAGAGGAGCTCCCCTCCACCCCCCTCCAAGAACAATCCAGACATCAGAATCTGTTTTTCAGCTAACCAAAGGTGTGCTCGATGATGGCTTTGGTACTCCTGTGTTGGTACATCCATGCACGCTTGAAGGCCCTCTAGACACGGCCCAGACTCGGAAGGAGAAGAGATGAGGTTTGTGTGGTGGCAGGACTGGGGCAGGGCTGAGGGTAGAATGGAGTGGGCCCTGTGTCTTCTTTTTTTCTTGAACAAATCTGGTAACTCTAATTTTAGCACTGGATCCCATTTTATACAATGAGACCCTGTGCTAAAATAGCATGACATATAAAATAACCCATCTTATGGCAGCCTACATTGATATCTTCCCCTTTAAATCTCCCTTGTTTCTAAGTTTGGATTCTTTTGTGATGGAATATATAGAAATCTTTTGGTCCCCCATAAGCACAATCTCTTACACAGCCACCTTATGAGCCCTAGCTTCAGAGAAGGGGAGGCAGGGAATAAACTCTCAAAGCAAGACAACTCACTGAGGCCCAGAACAGCTCTGGCCCAGGAACAGCGCTCCTGTGTATGCCTCCATGATTTATGTGTGAAAGATTAGAAAAGGCTGGCCAAGGTAGGAAAAATCTTATTGCAACATTGCGCAATTCATGATATTCATGGGCTGGCTGCTGGCAGGACTTGGACTTTTTCTTGTTTGTTTAAATGGAAATTCAATCTGATACTTCTGTGCATACTGTAACTTTTTCCAAGCTAGCAGGAGCCAGTCTCTTTTGATGGTTGGATCTGAACTGTAGGTTATTATATTTAATCCCTTATTATATTTAATCCTGAGTTTGAAGGCCAGGGAAGAGAATAAGCTCTTGTATATTTGTTTGGAAACTGTCATTAAAGGAATTTTGCTTTATTTTGCACTGCAGCATGGTTGTGTATGTGAAGGCTCTGTACCCTGCCCCGCTCACACTATCACATCGTCTTAAACAGAAGAAACAAGTCCTTCAAAAATTGGAATCAAACATTCATACCCAAGAAACTCAACTATACCTCAATTTTGATCCTTCTTTATATAAAAATTTGCAATGTCTCAAATTTCAATATAATGAGATCTTCAGCAACCTCGCCTCTGTTCCCTGCCACATACTATGCCTCCTCCAACAAATTGGGTCACCAGCTAGCCACGTATCTAAAAGGCAAATGAACAAAGCATCGTGTGACTCACATCAAATCAGCCTCAGGGAAAATACATACCTCTACAAGAGATATTTTGGAAGAATTTCATGCCTTTTATGAGACCATATACACATCCGAATCTTCGTCCTCAACTCAATACATCATGGACTTTCTTCAATCAATAGACTTGCCTTCTATATCTGAACCCCCAAAACAGACTTTGCAACAACCCATAACTCTCTCCGAAATCTCCAAAGCCATTTCATCCATGGCACCAGCGAAAGCACCTGGCCTGACGGCCTACCGTCAGAATTCTACAAATCATTCTCACCTCTTCTAACTCCTCACCTCCTAACCTACTATTAAGACTTTATTACTTCTCCAGCTAATTTACATTGATTTCATGAAGCGAACATCATTGTTCTCCCAAAACCGAATAGAGAAATTCAATTAGTGAAAAACTATCGCCCAATTTCCTTACTGAACTTGGACTATAAGATATTTGCTAAGATACTTGTTTTTAGACTGGAAAAAATAATGACTTCTCTAATTCATAGAGACCAAGTGAGTCTGATAGCACCAGACTGCTGTGTTATGTACTCCACTCTGCCCTGTCTGCCAATCACCCATTGTTAGTTGCATCTCTTGATGCTGAGAAGGCTTTTGACAGGGTGGAGTGGAGTGGAGGTACTTATTTTGTGTATGATTTCACTACTATACAATGACCCCATTGCCAACATAATAGTTAACGATAAATCCTCTGCCCTCTTTACCTTGCACAGAGGTACAAGGCAGGGGTGCCCGATGTCCCCACTACTGTTCAGTCTGGCTCTAGAGCCCCTGTTATCCGCCATCAGACAATCATCCAGCATCAAAGGCATCACAATAGCTAAAACAGAATTTTAACTATCGGCCTATGCTGATGATGTCTTGTTATATCTCTCCGAACCCGAGACCTCTCTCTGACATTACTTGTACAATTGATTTCCTCCTTTTCTACTATATGGCTATAAGGTTAATTGGGACAAAACCAAACTCATGTCCCTCAATGCCGCCTGCATTCCATTTACCATAACTTCACACCCTTTCACATGGGTCACTTCGGTATAAAATATCTTGGTTTGCCCTTTGATAGGGACATCAAATCGACTTCTCACTTGATTGTAGCCAAGCTTCTCTCCCAGGTTAAAGACTTGTTAGCCTTATGGACCCCTTTGCATCTATCTTGGTGGTGTAGGCTTGATACCCTGAAAATGATGGTAGCTCCCAAAATTACCTACATACTGAACATGTTCCCTATATTATTTCCTGCCCCCTTCTATAAGCAATTGGAAAAGATTATGCTCACCTTCCTTTGGAATGGTAAACCCCATAGAATCTCGTTGCAAAACTTGAAGGCCTCAAAACACTTGGGGGGGGGTCAATTTCCCTGACCTTGCTTGCTACTATAAAGTGTTCATTCTAAGTCAAGGTGCAGAATGGCTCTCCTCCACTGATTCCTCCAACATACCCAGCTGGTTGCTCCTTGAAAAATCTCATATGCAACCTATCCCACTTATCAGATTACTAGGTTCCTCTCACATTCAACGTTACCTCCATAATCCCCTCATTCAAACCACCCATAAAGTCCTCCTAGACCTTGACAAACTTTTAAAACACCCCTGGCTGCAATCTACTTTTTTGCCCCTTATGATGCAATCGTCAGTTCCTGATAGACAAGAAACCCATCTTGTGGCCTACTTGGTATAAAAAACACATATGGGATACCGCCTCTCTTTGTCATCCAGATGGCTCCTGGCTTTCCTTCCATGAAATGATGGACAAATACTCACTCACCGACTCACAAATCTACCAATGGTTACAATTAAGATCCTCTATCAAAAAGTCGGGTTTCAACCCCATGTCCTCAAACTCCATATCTACCCTTCTTACCCTCTCTAAATAATATTTGGCTCTCAGCCATACTGCATCCAAGTTTTACAAACTTCTTAAATCTACTCTCCCTAATTCAATCTTACCTCTGAAAAAATCCTGGGAAGATGATTTAGGTATCCCCATTCCAGATGAAGCCTGGTCTCACATTTTAAAATCTATACTCATACCTCTAGATCAGCATCTATTATGTAAAGCATGTTCTTCCTTTTACACAGGGCACAATGGACTTCTCTAAAATCACATAGGATTAACCCTTCTTTCCCGCAATCCTGTTGGACCTGCAAATCTGAGACTGGATCCCTAAAATACCTCCTGTTTTCCTGTTCCTCTATACTCACTTTCTGGGAATCTGTTTGGGACACAATTTGTACAATCTTTCATATCGATGTTTCATTGACTTACCAGATGCTACTACTGCAATCCTCTGCCTCTAATAGTGAGCTGTCCTTAGATGATGCCTTCCTCATGGACATGAAAATTCTTCTTAGCTCCTGGAAGGATCTGTTCAAAGCTTCTCACTCCCAATGGTAGCAACTGGTCTGTATGACTTATAGATCTGAAGCATACTTAGCCAAGACCTGTAATCACTTTCCTCAATTTCAGAGTAATTGGAACTCCCTCAAGTCATACTTGCAAAGCTCTACCTCCTGAATTTTGTTCTTTTCCTTTTATTAAAATTTAGTCCTCCTTATACAAAATTTAGTTCTCACTAAACATTTTCTTATACAATTTTATGTTCTTCCCCTATATTCTGCTGTTAATTAGATTCATGCTAATTTGACCTTTGCCTAATCGGCACACTTTTTGTGAGTTATACTGTTGATATATCAATATTTGTTGAACCTTTACTTATATTGTTGCACCTTTTACCATCTGCATCCTATGTGTAACTTCCAAATTCTAGTATTTGTGTTTGTACATTTACTGTATATGAAAATTTTTCAATAAAAATACATTGACTAAAAAAAAAAAGGAATTTTGCTTTACTTTGGCACTGCAACATGGTTGTGTATGTGAAGGCTCTGCTCCCCACTCACACTATCACATCTCCCTTTTTCTGGGCAAATTTAAACACAGAGTTGGAGGCATTTTCAACTCTGTCTAGTTTTCTTTTTTATTTATTTTTCTCCCCTCTCTTCTGCTTTTCCCTTTCAAGGATTTTTGAATTATATAGTTTTCAAATGAAATCCTTGAACACAAAACTGGTGGCATCAATATATATTGTAAACTGTTTAGATACTTATTTTGGTAAACAGTATATCAAAAATAAAGAAACTTGAAACACCCCTTTCATGGTCTGATCATTTTCTAATAAACAGCCCTTTTTATAAAGTTGCGTTAGAGGTTTCTAGCATGGGCTGGCACGGTAAATGCTCTGATGCTCATAGTGCGCATCAAAGTGTTTACCTCGCCGGTCCACACTAAAAACCTCTAGCACAGCTTAATAAAGCTTGGGGGGGGGGTAAATTTTCTATTAAGGACTACATTTTTAAAAATGGGCCCAACCAAAGTTTGGAAGAAAATTCAAAACATAAGAAATCTGACTGCTGATAAGAACATAAGAATAGCCTTACTGGGTCAGACCAATGGTCCATATAGCCCAGTACCCTATCTTCAAGGCGGCCAATCCAAGTCACAAGTAGCTGGCAAAAATCCAAATAAGAACATAAGAATTGCCGTTGCTGGGTCAAGACCAGTGGTTCATTGTGCCCAGCATTCCACTCCCACGGCAGTCCTTAGGTCAAAGACCAGTGCCCTAACTGAGTCTAGCCTTACCTGCGTACGTTCTGGTTCAGCAGGAACTTGTCTAACTTTGTCTTGAATCCCTGGAAGGTGTTACCCCTATAACAGCCTCCGGAAGAGCGTTCCAGTTTTCTACCACTCTCTGGGTGAAGAAGAACTTCCTTACGTTTGTACGGAATCTATCCCCTTTTAACTTTAGAGAGTGTCCTCTCGTTCTCCCTACTTTTGAGATGGTGAACAACCTGTCTTTATCTACTAAGTCTATTCCCTTCATTATCTTGAATGTCCCCTCTCAGTCTCCTCTTTTCAAGGGAGAAGAGGCCCAGTTTCTCTAATCTCTCACTGTACGGCAACTCCTCCAGCCCCTTAACCATTTTAGTCGCTCTTCTCTGAACCCTTTCGAGTAATACTGTGTCCTTCTGCATGTAATTGGGAGGTAGAATATCAGCTTCCATCTAACTAATTTTATGGTGTGTTACTGAGCTTTTCTTTTGCTTTCTTTGTCATTTTGCTCCTTGTCGTTTGAGCATTATGTATCTCCTTTGTGTTTTTTGCAGACAAGCAGGTTAAAATATGTGTGACGAGAAACACGATTCTTTGCGTTAATCTGGCAGGATCTATTGCTTTGCTTTAAACATGGGTGACCTGGGCCTAAAAAGAGAGGTACGTTGAGGCTCTGCTGTCATTTACTGTGTTACTGAAGCTACTACCCTCTAAGAAGCTGTTGCCAAAGGCAGGTGGCCAATCTTGCCTAATAGTTGGGGCAGCCCATGCCCCACCTCCACTTTGGATGCTTGGAGGGGGGAGGCAAGCTCATCCCTCATCTTAGAAAGCAGATTGCCTTGAGCTGCTCCTGGATACAGTTTAGGGGGTGAGGAACTTTTGTGTACACAAGAGGAAGGCTCATAAGGCATATGGAGACAAAGATTTCAATATGTATTCTTTGGAGGAAAGGTGGGAGAAGGGGTGATATGATAGAGACATTTAAATAGGAAGATGGTTGCGTTTTTGGATCGCGGTCCTAGCTTACATCAAAAGCTGTGAAGATAAGTGTAACCTTCCTGAAGGTTAGTTTTCCTGTTTCCTGTGCACAGTGGTGAAATATTTTCCTATTTTGAAAGATTACATTTAGAGAAGTAATGGAGTTTTTTTGCCTATGATACAGATTAAGAACGGCTAAAAAAACTCATTGGGTTGCCGTCTGCATATAAAACTAGTTGAGGCTTTTTTCTCCACTTTACTTAAATGGTTTTTCAAAGGATATTTCCACTACTTGGTTTATAACATTTTTGCAACATTTTTTGCTGCAGTTATTTATCTATTTAGATTGTTATTGCTAGTATTGTTTCTAGAGAGACGTTTAAATACCTACGTGGCGTAAATGTGCATGAGTCGAGTCTCTTTAATTTGAAAGGAAGCTCTGGAATGAGAGGGCATATGATGAAGATAAAAGGTGATAGGCTCAGGAGTACCGTATTTTCGCGGATATAACGCGCACCATTGTAAAACGCGCACAGGGGTATAGCGCGCAGAAATCACGATGATATGTACAAAAACTTTTCTATACCGCGCTCAGGCATATAACGCGCATGCTGCCCGACTCTCCTCTGGCCACCCCGACTCTCCTTTCGCTCTCCCCGACTCTCCTCTGGCCACCCCGACTCTCCTTTCGCTCTCCCCGACTCTCCTCTGGCCACCCCGACTCTCCTTTCGCCCTCCCCGACTCTCATCTGGTTGCCCCGACTCACCCTGACTTTCGGTGCACTGCCCCGACTCTCCTCTGGTTGCCCCGACTCACCGTTCACCCGCCCTGACTTTCGGTGCACTGCCCCGCCTCTCCGTGCCTGTCCCCCTTGAAGTCCTGTCCCCCCTTGAAGGTCTGCCTGTCCCCCCTTGAAGTCCTGCCTGTCCCCCCTTGAAGTCCTGTCCCCATCCTGAAAGCCTGATGCCCCCCCTCGACGTCCGATTCTTCTCCCCCCTCGGCAGGACCACTCGCACCCCCACCCCCACCCCGAAGGACCGCCGACTCCCCGACAATATTGGGCCAGGAGGGAGCCCAAATCCTCCTGGCCACGGCGACCCCCTAACCCCCCCCCGCACTACATTACGGGCAGGAGGGATCCCAGGCCCTCCTGCCCTCGCCGCAAACCCCCTCCCCCCAACGACCGCCCCCCCCCCCAAGAACCTCCGCCCGTCCCCCAGCCGACCCGCGACCCCCCTGGCCGACCCCCACGACACCCCCACCCGCCTTCCCCGTACTTTGTGTAGTTGGGCCAGAAGGGAGCCCAAACCCTCCTGGCCACGGCGACCCCCTAACCCCACCCCGCACTACATTACGGGCAGGAGGGATCCCAGGCCCTCCTGCCCTCGACGCAAACCCCCCTCCCTCCAACGACCGCCCCCCCCCAAGAACCTCCGACCGACCCGCGACCCCCCTGGCCGACCCCCCCACCCCCCTTCCCCGTACCTTTGGAAGTTGGCCGGACAGACGGGAGCCAAACCCGCCTGTCCGGCAGGCAGCCAACGAAGGAATGAGGCCGGATTGGCCCATCCGTCCTAAAGCTCCGCCTACTGGTGGGGCCTAAGGCGCGTGGGCCTATCAGAATAGGCCCTGGAGCCTTAGGTCCCACCTGGGGGCGCGGCCTGAGACACATGGTCGGGTTTGGCCCATGTGCCTCAGGCCGCGCCCCCAGGTGGGACCTAAGGCTCCAGGGCCTATTCTGATTGGCCCACGCGCCTTAGGCCCCACCAGTAGGCGGAGCTTTAGGACGGATGGGCCAATCCGGCCTCATTCCTTCGTTGGCTGCCTGCCGGACAGGCGGGTTTGGCTCCCGTCTGTCCGGCCAACTTCCAAAGGTACGGGGAAGGGGGGTGGGGGGGTCGGCCAGGGGGGTCGCGGGTCGGTCGGAGGTTCTTGGGGGGGGGCGGTCGTTGGAGGGAGGGGGGTTTGCGTCGAGGGCAGGAGGGCCTGGGATCCCTCCTGCCCGTAATGTAGTGCGGGGTGGGGTTAGGGGGTCGCCGTGGCCAGGAGGGTTTGGGCTCCCTTCTGGCCCAACTACACAAAGTACGGGGAAGGTGGGTGGGGGTGTCGTGGGGGTCGGCCAGGGGGGTCGCGGGTCGGCTGGGGGACGGGCGGAGGTTCTTGGGGGGGGGGCGGTCGTTGGGGGAGGGGGTTTGCGTCGAGGGCAGGAGGGCCTGGGATCCCTCCTGCCCGTAATGTAGTGCGGGGTGGGGTTAGGGGGTCGCCGTGGCCAGGAGGGTTTGGGCTCCCTCCTGGCCCGATATTGTTGGGGAGTCGGCGGTCCTTCGGGGTGAGGGTGCGAGTGGTTTTGCCGGGGGGGGGATGTATCGGACGTCGGGGAGTCGGCCGGGCAAGAGGGCTTGGGCTCCCTCTTGCTCCGATCGTGGATGCGGGTGCGGGTGGGAGCGCGTGCGAGCGGTCGTTCGGGGTGGGGGTGCGAGCGGTCCTGCTGGGGGGGTGAATCGGGCGTCGGGCGGGGTGGGAACTATGTTTAAAAACTTTTGTATACCGCGCTCAGGCATATACCGCGCGAGGGGTATGCGCGGTACGTAAAATCACGTATAACGCGCGCGTTATATCCGCGAAAATACGGTAATCTAAGGAAATACTTTTTTACCAAAAGGGTGGTAGATGCATGGAACAGTCTCCCGGTAGAGGTGGTGGAGACAGAGACTGTGTCTGATTTCAAGAAAGCATGGGATAGGCATGTGAGATCTCTTAGAGAGAGGAAGAGATCATGATTACTGTGGATGGGCCATTTGGCCTTTATCTGCCATCATGTTTATGGTTTGTTTATTTATAATTCACCTTTTTCAAGATGAAGTACAACAGCTCACACATAATAGTACTTCACAGACATTTCAAACATCTTAAAAATAAATAAATATATATACACATCATATTCAGCATAAAATCAAAATAAAATACCAGCCTGACAATAATAGCAATACAATCACTTTTCTTGTACCAAGAATCAATCTCGAGCAACCTAATACAACTCAGATGTTTCTATTGGACATATTCTATACCAACATGCTTAACGTTTAGGAATGCCCTAAATCCGCTTCTGGCCATGCCCCTTTTCATATTAGCACATTGCAACTGGTATATATTTTTTCAAAATTGCGCTTTCCGAGCTGTACATGTTACTTTTAATTAGTCCCAATTAGTGTAAATTAGAAGATGTTAATTATCAATTATTGGTGCCAAATTAGGCCAATTAAGTTGTGCGCATACATTGGCTATATGCACACAACTTTAGGCACCATATATAGAATTTGGGGGAGTGTGAATAAAGCACCATGCTATTTATCAGGCACACATTAGTCTCATTTGCATGTAATATGTTTGTTCTGCTGTGGAGATGTGTTTTTGAATAATGTAGAGAAAGCATAGTTACCATAACAGAGGTTATCCAGGCACAGCAGGCAGATATTCTCAAATGTGGATGATGTCATCCATGGAGCCCCGGTACAGACAGCTTTAAAAGTGTAACGCCACTTTAAGTTTTTAGAAACTTTGCGACTATTCACACTGCACATGTGTGAGTGCCTTCCTGCCTGATGTAGGCTCGCAGTTCCTCAGTTCCGTAAGCAAGCCAAGAAGCTAACCAGGGGAGGTGGGTGGGTTGTGAGAATATCTGCCTGCTGTCCCTGGATAACACCTGTTACGGTAAGTAACTGTGCTTTATCCCAGGACAAGCAGGCAGCATATTCTCACATGTGGGACTCCCTAGCTTACTAGAATGAGATGGAGGGAGTGTTGGTCATCAAGAAAATATTTTTTGCAATGCTGCTTGACCAAAGTGACCATCCCATCTGGAATAAGATTCCAGACAGTAGTGAGATGTAAATGTATGAACTGAGGCAGCTTTACAGATCTCATCAATAGGAGTGGAACATAAGAAAGCAACTGAAATTGCCATAGCTCAGACCTTCTGTGTGTTCTCGGAGATTACATTACATTAGAGATTTCTATTTTGCCATTACCTTGCAGTTCAAGGCGGATTACAAAAGATTTAAGGTTGGTCTATTACAAGAAGAGAACAGTGGTCTGTTACAAGAAGAGATCAGTGGTCATGACTAGTGAAGAGGGCGGGTATTCTCAAGGAGTTAAGAAGAAGATAGGAGGAGATCTTACCGGTATCTAGGACAGACAGGAAAAGGCAGACGGAATTGCAAGCAGTCAACACATGGATGAGACGCAGGTGTGAGGAAGAAAGATTCCACTTCGTGCGCAACTGTACAACGTTCTGGGGGAAGAGCAAGCTATACAGGAAGGATGGACTCCACCTCAGCGGAGATGGAATGAGGCTACTTGCAAGCAAAATCAAGCGAGAAATTGAGAAGTTTTTAAACTAAGAAGAAGAGGAAAGCTGACAGTCGACCAAGAATCGATGGTTCGGGAAACGGTATACCCAGAGGATACCATGCAAGAAGATTGCAGGGAAGACTTACCGGATCATAGGCAAAATAGAAATCCCGACGGATCGAAAGGGACGGAAGTAAGGGAGACAGAAGGGGAATGGAAATGCAAAACAGCAACAGGCTGCAAACTTAAGTGTATATATACAAACGCAAGGAGCCTAAGGAATAAAATGAGGGAATTGGAAGCTATGGCACAAAAAGATAAACAAGACATCATCGGCATCAGGGAAACATGGTGGAACGAGAACAACGTCTGTGACACTGTGCTACCGGGATACAACAATAAGGAAACGAACAATAAGGTATAGTCTCTATGGGTCAAAATACCGGGAACAAATGGAACAGATACGAAGATCAGCATCTATTACCGACCTCCAGGGCAGTCCGAAGAGACTGATGGAGAAATGACGGACAAGATTAAACATGAATGCAAGGGAGGCAATGCAGTTATCATGGGTGACTTCAATTATCCAGGGATAGATTGGAACCTAGGCAACTCCAGCTGCAGTAGAGACCAAGTTCCTAGATGCTGTAGGCGATTGCTTCCTGGAACAACTTGTCATGGAAAATATGAGAGGTAATGCAATTCTAGACTTAATTCTAAATTGACTACGAGGACCGGCACAAGGTATAGAAGTAAAAGGGATGCTAGGAAACAGTGATCACAACATGATCCACTTCAACCTAGACACAGGAACAAAATTTCGATCACAGCACTGAACTTTTGAAAAGGGAACTGCAAAGGGATGAGAATCATGGTGAGGAAGAAGCTTAGGAAGAGGATAAACACTATAAATACGCTAGAGCAAGCATGGTCCCTTTTCAAGGACACAGTCACCGAGGCGCAAAATCTATATATACCAAGTATCAACAAGGGTTCCAAAGGGAAGAAAAACAAGGAACCAGCATGGCTCACTGTACCAGTGAAGGAAGCGATCAGAGACCAGAAGACTTCATTTAAGGAATGGAAATGGACAAAAATGGATGAAAACTGGAAAAAGCACAAACATCATCAAAGCAAGTGCCTTAAGGTGGTGAGAGGGGCCAAAAGAAACTATGAAGAAAAAATAAGAGGCTAAGGAGGCAAAACTTTTAAGTCGTTCTTTCGATATATTAAGAGAAAACGACCCGCAAAGGAAGCAGTGGGGACATTAGATGACCATGGAATAAAGGTAGTACTAAAGAAGGACAAAGCCATTGCCGACAAACAGAACACATTTTTTGCGTCTGTATTTACTGAAGAGGATTTATCCAATATAACAGAAGCCGACAGGCTATATACTGGAAATGAAGAAGGGAAACTGACAGGGTCAATGGTTAGTCTAGAAGAGGTATGCAGACAGATTGATAGGCTAAAAAGCGATTAATCCTGGGACTGGACGGCATCCACCTGAGGCTTGCCCCATCTGTCTTCAACTTGCCAGTATTAAGGAGGAGCTCTGCAAACTTAAACAGGAATTGAATACAATTAAAGCAGCTTCCATCACTCCACAAAATCATACCAACTTACCACCTCTACCTCAAAGAATAAAACAGCCCAGAAATAAATGGGTCACAGTAGGCTCAGGAAGACTGCGACATGTAACACAGAAACATCCACCTTCACTAATATTACCTCTACAGAATTCCTTCGCTCCACTAGTGCACTGCGATACTTAGGAAAACAGAAGGGAGGTGGGACTGGAACCAATGAAGGAAACTCAAGAGAACAAGAGCACCCTAAATACAAATAAAAAAGCCAAAAACAGAAAACTATTACTGTTGGGGGATTCCATCATCAGAGGCATTAACCTTGGAACACAAGGCGAGGAGACCAAAATAGTGAAATGTCTTCCAGGATCCTCAGCTACCAGGAGTTCCAGGCAAATACTGACTATAATTAAGGAAGAAACTAAGGATTTTAACACTGATGTTGTTATCCATCTGGGAACAAATGACCTGGCCAACAACTCCACACTTGCAGCACAGAAAGCTTTTCGGGAGCTTGGTGAGGGCGTGAAACCTTTTGTAAAGACTTTAGCTTTTTCTGAAATATTGCCTGCATATGGAAAAGGAGAGCAAAGAATGAAAAACACAGAGGACTTTAATAGATGGGTCAGAGCCTGGTGTCATCAAGAAGGCTTCAGGTACATAGGAGGATGGGGAAATACATGGAAGGACAAGAAGCTATATTGCACTGATGGGCTACATATTACTACAGCAGGAAAAAGAAACCTTGCAGAGAAATTTAGACAATATTTTTCTAGGCATTTAAACTAGAAGGTGGGGGTGGTGTATGTACGAAGGACAATTATAGAGACCACCCCCGGCAAAAGAAAAGATGTGATAGTAGTAAAGGCTGCAACATAAGCAATATCAGCAACTCATTTCTTAGTATTGCAACGGAAAGTGAAACGACACAAAAATCCATACGAAAAAGGAGATTATCGCTGAAAAATAGCTGGAAAGCGATGACCACAAATGCTCGCAGTCTAAGCAACAAAGTTCATGATCTGCAAGCCCTGATATTAGAGGCAGATCTAGATATTGTTGCTATCGCAGAGACATGGTTCAGTGAATCACATGGATGGGATGCAAACATACCGGGATATAATCTTTTTAGGAAGGACAGAGATGGTCATAAAGGTGGAGGAGTAGCTCTCTATGTAAAGATCAATATCCAAGCGACCGAAATGCAAGGGACCTGGGGAGAGGAAGAAGCGATATGGATTGCTCTGAAAAGAGAAGATGGAACTTCTATCTACGTGGGTGTAGTCTACAGACCTCCGACTCAATCGCAGCAAATTGATAAGGATCTGATTGTGGATATCCAAAAGTTTGGAAGGAAAGAGGAGGTTCTGCTGTTGGGAGATTTCAACCTGCCGGATGCGGACTGGAATGTTCCGTCTGCGGAATCGGAAAGAAGTAGGGAGATTGTGGATGCCTTTCAAGAGGCTCTGCTCAGACAAATGGTGACGGAACCCACAAGGGAAAAAGCGATATTGGATCTGTTCCTCACAAATGGAGAGAGTATCTCTAATGTTCGAGTGGGTGCTCACCTGGGTAGTAGCGATCATCAAACGGTTTGGTTTGATATAACGGCTAAAGTGGAGAGCGGCCGCACGATACTTAAAGTCCTAGATTTCAAACGTACGGACTTTAATGCAATGGGAAAGTACCTGAAGAAAGAGCTGTTAGGATGGGAGGACATAAGAGAAGTGGAAAGACAGTGGTCTAAGCTGAAAGGAGCGATAAAAATGGCTACGGACCTTTATGTGAAGAAAATCAATAAAAACAAAAGAAAAAGGAAGCCGATATGGTTCTCCAACCTAGTGGCTGAGAAAATAAAGGCGAAAGAGTTGGCGTTCATGAAATATAAAAAAACCCAAGAAGAGGAGAGCAGAAAGGACTACAGGGTGAAACTGAAAGAAGCCAAGAGAGAGATACGTTTGGCGAAGGCACAGGCGGAAGAACAAATGGCTAAAAATGTAAAAAAGGGAGATAAAAATTTTTTCAGATATATTAGTGAAAGGAGGAAGATAAAAAATGGAATTGCTAGGCTAAAAGATGCTGGGAACAAATATGTGGAGAGTGATGAGGAGAAAGCAAATGTGCTAAACAAATACTTCTGTTCTGTGTTCACAGAAGAAAATCCTGGAGAAGGACCGAGATTGTCCGGCAAAGTTACACGAGAAAATGGAGTAGATTCTGCGCCGTTCACGGAGGAGGGTGTTTATGAGCAACTTGAAAAACTGAAGGTGGACAAAGCGATGGGACCAGACGGGATCCATCCCAGGATACTAAGGGAACTCAGAGAGGTTCTGGCGAGTCCTATTAAGGACTTGTTCAACAAATCTCTGGAGACGGGAGTGATTCCTGGGGATTGGAGGAGAGCGGATGTGGTCCCTATTCATAAAAGTGGTCACAGGGATGAAGCAGGAAACTACAGGCCGGTGAGCCTCACTTCAGTTGTTGGAAAAATAATGGAAGTGTTGCTGAAAGAAAGGATAGTGTATTTCCTTGAATCTAATGGGTTACAGGATCCGAGGCAACATGGCTTTACAAAAGGTAAATCGTGCCAAACGAACCTGATTGAATTTTTTGATTGGGTGACCAGAGAGCTGGATCGAGGACATATGCTAGATGTAATTTACTTGGATTTCAGCAAAGCCTTTGATACAGTTCCTCATAGGAGGCTGTTGAACAAACTTGAAGGGCTGAAGTTAGGACCCAAAGTGGTGAACTGGGTCAGAAACTGGCTGTCGGACAGACGCCAGAGGGTGGTGGTTAATGGAAGTCGCTCGAAGGAAGGAAAGGTGACTAGTGGAGTCCCTCAGGGTTCGGTGCTGGGGCCAATCCTGTTCAATATGTATGTAAGTGACATTGCTGAAGGGTTAGAAGGAAAAGTGTGCCTTTTTGCAGATGATACCAAGATTTGTAACAGAGTAGACACCGAAGAGGGAGTGGAAAATATGAAAAAGGATCTGCAAAAGTTAGAGGAATGGTCTAATGCCTGGCAACTAAAATTCAATGCAAAGAAATGCAGAGTAATGCATTTGGGGATTAATAATAGGAAGGAACCGTATATGCTGGGAGGAGAGAAGCTGATATGCACGGACGGGGAGAGGGACCTTGGGGTGATAGTGTCCGAAGATCTAAAGGCGAAAAAACAGTGTGACAAGGCAGTGGCTGCTGCCAGAAGGATTCTGGGCTGTATAAAGAGAGGCGTAGTCAGTAGAAGGAAGAAGGTGTTGATGCCCCTGTACACAGGTCATTGGTGAGGCCCCACTTGGAGTATTGTGTTCAGTTTTGGAGACCGTATCTGGCGAAAGACGTGAGAAGACTTGAGGCGGTCCAGAGGAGGGCGACAAAAATGATAGGAGGCTTGCGCCAGAAGACGTATGAGGAGAGACTGGAAGCCCTGAATATGTATACCCTAGAGGAAAGGAGAGACAGGGGAGATATGATTCAGACGTTCAAATACTTAAAGGGTATTAACGTAGAACAAAATCTTTTCCAGAGAAAGGAAAATGGTAAAACCAGAGGACATAATTTGAGGTTGAGGGGTGGTAGATTCAGGGGCAATGTTAGGAAATTCTACTTTACGGAGAGGGTGGTGGATGCCTGGAATGCACTCCCGAGAGAGGTGGTGGAGAGTAAAACTGTGACTGAGTTCAAAGAAGCGTGGGATGAACACAGAAGATTTAGAATCAGAAAATAATATTAAAGATTGAACTAGGCCAGTTACTGGGCAGACTTGTACGGTCTGTGTCTGTGTATGGCCGTTTGGAGGAGGATGGGCAGGGGAGGGCTTCAATGGCTGGGAGGGTGTAGATGGGCTGGAGTAAGTCTTAACAGAGATTTCGGCAGTTGGAACCCAAGCACAGTACCGGGTAAAGCTTTGGATTCTCGCCCAGAAATAGCTAAGAAGAAAAAAAAAAAAAAAAAATTTTTAATTGAATCAGGTTGGGCAGACTGGATGGACCATTCGGGTCTTTATCTGCCGTCATCTACTATGTTACTATGTTACTATGTAATCAAGGAACTGAAAGGGGTTGAAGCTGAACTGCTACAACTAATAGCCAATCTGTCGATCAAATCAGGAAAGATTCCAGAAGACTGGAAAGTGGCAAATGTTACGCCGATCTTCAAGAAAGGTTCGAGAGGTGATCCGGGAAACTACAGACCAGTGAGTCTGACTTCGGTACTGGGAAAGATGGTAGAGGTGCTGATAAAGGATCGCATCATTGATCACCTTAACATACTCGAGGAATAGGCTGCGAAATGGCAAATGAGGTTCAACATGGATAAGTGCAAGATGATGCATGTTGGTAACAAAAATCATATGCACGAATACAGGATGTCTGGTGCTGTACTCTGAGAGAGCCCCCAGGAAAGAGACTTGGGAGTACTTGTAGACAGACAATAAAACTGTCCGCGCAATGCGCAGTGGCGGTGAAAAGGGCGAACAGAATGCTAGGAATGATTAAGAAGGGGATCACAAACAGATCGGAGAAGGTTATCATGCCGCTGTATTGGGCCATGGTGCACCCCCCACCTGGAGTACTGCATCCAACACTGGTCGCCGTACATGAAAAAGAACAAAGTACTACTCAAAAGGGTCCAAAAATGGTTAAGGGACAAAAAAAAATGGTTAAGCGACTGGAGGAGTTGCGGTACAATGAGATGCTAGAGAAACTGGGCCTCTTCTCCCTTGAGAAGAGACTGAGAGGGGACATGATCGAAACATTCAAGATATTGAAGGGAATTGACTTAATAGAGAAAGAGAGATTGTTCACCCTCTCCAAGGTGGAGAGAACAAGAGGGCACTCTCTAAAATTAAAAGGGGATAGACTCCGTACAAACGTACGGAAGTTCTTCTTCACCCAGAGAGTGGTAGAAATCTGGAACGCTCTTCCAGAGGCTGATATAGGGGAAAGCACCCTACAGGGATTCAAGAGAAGGTTAGATAAGTTCATGCAGGTAAGGCTAGACTCTAATAGGGCACTGGTCTTTGACCTAAGGGCCGCCACGTGAGCGGACTGCTGGGCACGATGGACCCCTGGTCTGACCCAGCAGCGGCAAATCTTATGTTCTTATGTTACGCAACCCCCGAGTTGCAGCCCAGCCTGAGCAAACAGAAGGTAATACAGGCCGCCTACCATATGGAAATAGTTCTCTTGGATACCGGCCATCCCAACCTGTTAGGATCAAAGGAGATGTTCTATGTGACTGAGTTTGCTATAAGTAATAAGCCATGGCTCATTTGCAGTCCAAAGTATGAAGAGGCATTTCTCCAGGGTGAAAATGAGGCTTCGGAAAGAATACTGGAAGCACAATCGATTGAAATTCAGTGACTACCTTTGGGAGGAACTTTGGATGGGTGAGAGACACTACTTTGTCATGGTGGAGCAATGTAAAAAGCTGGGTCTGCCTCTTCTGCTTGAAGCTTGCTCACTTGATGAGCAGAAGTAACAGAGATCAGAAATACTACTTTCCAAGTGAGATACCTGAGATGAGCTGAAGTCATTGGTTCAAAGGGAGACTTCACGAGTCTAAAGAAAACTACATAAACATCCCAAATCACTGGAGGTGGTTTGAGAGATGGTTTGACATTGAAAAGCCCTTTCATGAATCTGGAAACAAGAGGATGAGCAGACAGAGGTTTACCGTTGACTGGTCCATGAAAAGCATTGATAGCACTAAGATGAACTCTAACTGAAGTGGTTTTAAGACCTGAGTTTAATAAATGGAGAAGATAATCCAATATTGAAGATATAGAGGAGGATGAAGCATCATGATGATGAAGAGTACACCACGTAGAAAACCGTGTCCACTTCTGTTGGTAGCACTGCTATGTAGAGAAAGTTTTCTGGATGCTTCCAAAATGAGCCAGACAGGATCAGAAAGATCAGTGTCAGCAGAGGTCATCCCGAAAGGTACCAAGCTGTCGGGTGCAAGGACTGGAGATTTGGATTTTAAATAGACCCTTGACTTTGTGTGAGAAGAGATAGAAAGATCTGTAAGGGTATTAGTTCCTTGAGATTGAGCTAAAGCAAAAAGGAGATCCATGGTTGTCTGGGCCACCAAGGAGCTATGAGGATCATGGTGGCTGATTCTTGTTTGAGCTTGACTAGCGCCTTGAGAATGAGAGAAATTGGTGGAAACGCATAAAGGAATCCAATCTAGAAGAAAAGCATCTGCCTCTAGATGTTGCGGAGAGTATTGTCTGGAGCAGAATTGATGCAATACTGTGGAGTTGAGCATCCACTCATGCGGCCAGAGAAATCTTCTGAGTTTGTTGGCAAGAGAATTCTTCTCTCCCTGAATATAGATCGCTTTGAGGAATATGTTGTGAGCAATAGCCAAGTGCCAAATCTTCTCGGCCTCCTGACAGAGAAGGAGAGAATCTGTTCCTCCTTGCTTATTTATGTAATACATTGTCCCCCGATTTGTCCATGCATATTAGGAGGACTTGATTGGCTATAATGTGCTGAAAAGTCTTGAGAGCATTGAGAATGGCCTTGAGTTCTAAGAGATTGATGTGGAATTGTTGCTCTTGGGCGGACCAGTGACCCTCTGTACAAAGACCGTCCAGATGAGCTCCTTAAGCATACTTGGACGAATCTGTGGTCAGAACTTTCTGATGTGGAGGGGTTTGAAACAAAAACCCTCTGGACAGATTTGAAGAGTTCATCCACCACTGCAGAGATTGACGAAGAGAAGATGTGACTGTAATCTCCTGTGAGAGTGGGTTGAGAACTTTAAACCATTGAGATGCCAGAGACCACTGAGGTGTCCTGAGATGAAGTCTCGCAAAAGGGGTAATATGGACCATGGATGCTATGTGGCCCAGTAGTACCATCATCCGCCTGGCCAAGATGGAGGGAAGGTGATAAACTTTGTTGCAAAGCTGAATTAAATTGTCTTGTTTTTGCTGAGGGAAAAACACCCTGAGTTGAATGGTGTTGAGCAGGGCTCCTATGAATTGTAGAGTTTGAGAGGGTTGAAGTTGAGATTTCAAAAAGTTGACTTTGAACCCCAACAGCTGTAGAAAGAGGACTGTTAACTGTGTTGCTGAGAGCACCCCTTTGGTGATGCTTTTGGACTTTAACGGTCCTTCTAAGGACTAAATCAACCAAATAAAACAAAACCTGTGTTTCTTCCCACCTATTGTTTTATCCTTTTATGTCCTTTACTTTCAAGATTGTAGTTCTTCCCTTTTCCCTTTCTTTTCAGTTCGTCCCAAGTATAAGTTTGTTAACTAACCACATTTGCGATTGTTTTTTATTAATCTACATTTTGTCTGATTTTATTAATATTGTTTAAGTCCCCTGTAACTCCTTTTATTATTACTGTACACCGCCTTGAAGTTTGATTAGGCGGTATATCACATTTTTAATAAACTTGGAGGAGTGGCATCTTTTATTAGCCAATCGTCAAGATAAGGAAAATCCTGAAGACCTTGAGCCCTTAAAGCTGCTGCCACTACTACCAGGCACTTGGTGAATGCTCTGGGTGATGATGACAGGCCGAATGGCAGAACCTTGTACTGAAAGTGTTGATGATCTACTTGAAATCTTAGGAATTTCTTGTGGGCAGGATGAATTAGAATGTGGGTATAAGCTTCTTTTAGATTCAGAGAGCTTAGCCAATCGTTCTGATCTAAAAGGGGATATAGAGTTGCCAAGGACAACATGCAAAACTTTTCCTTTACTAGGAATTTGTTCAGGCCCCTGAGGTCTAAAATTGAACACAGACCTCCCATCTTCTTTGGGATAAGAATACTTTGAGTAAAAACCCTGATTCTTTTGAGCAGGAGGGACAGTCTCTATAGCAGTCAGAAGAAGTAGAAGAAGGGATGTCTGCTGAGGGTTTAAATAAGACTCTCTTGGAAGATGATCTGGAGGTGTAGTGATGAAATGAAGAGAGTAACCCTCTTGAATGACTTTGAGAACCCATAGGTCTGTTGTTATCAGCACCCAACATGAATGGTATAATTGAAGCCGATCTCCAATAGGCTGAGGAAGAGGCTGAGAGAGAAGAACAGTGGTTATGCTCTCCATGAGTGTGTCAAAAAGACTGAGCAGGCTTTTAAGAAACTGCTGGTTGAGACTTTTGAGGGTGCTACTGCTTTTGCTTCTTCTGCTGAGGCGAACAGGAGAGAGAAGGTTTGGCAGAAAAATGCCTCTGGTATGAAGAAGAAGGTTTAGATGACTGAGAAGTCAAAGGAAACTTAGGCTCAGTTATGACTCAAGCATTCCAATTCTTTTCATGGTCAGTTAGTTTTTGAGTGGCCAACTCAATGGAATCAACAAAAAGTTCTTCTCCCAAAAAGGGAATATTAGCCAATCGGTCTTGAAGGTTAATGTCCATATCCAAGACCCTCAACCATGCCAAGCATCTCATGGCCACTGACATAGCCGAAGCTCTAGATGATAACAAAAGCATCATAAGCAGATCTCGCCAAATACTTTCTGGTTTGAGAAAGAGTGCAAAAGATGTTGAAAGATGTGAAATTTCTAAAGATGTTGGGCAGGAATATATTTATCAAAAGAAGGTAGTTTCCATACTAGATGTTTCATGTAACAGGATATGTAGAAATTGTAACTTAGGACCTTGTTCGCCAACATAGAATTTTGATAAAGACGACGTCCAAATTTGTTCATAGTTCAGCCTTCATGCCCTGATGGCTCAGAGGCATAGACTTTCGAAGCAAATGACTTTTTAAAAGTTGATTCCACAACTAATGATTGATGCTGAAGCTGTGATTTATCAAACCACGTAGAAAAAATGATTCTATAAATAGAATCCAGCTTTCTGAGAGCCAATGTACAGTGGTGCCTCACACAACGAACTTAATCCGTTCCAGGAGCAAGTTTGTTATGTGAAACGTTCGTTGTGTGAAACGCGTTTTCCCATAAGAATACATGTAAAACAAAATAATTCGTTCTGCAGCCCTGTTGTCCCATAAGAATACCTGTAAAACAAAATAATTCGTTCTGCAGCCCTACATTTCCCTCCCTCCACCTCACCTCACATGCAGAGCCTGCCAGCCTTCTCCCTCACCCAGCCGCACGATCTGCAGGAGGCTAAGAACTTCGGGAACTGGGTCAGTTCCCACTGCAGCTCCATGTGACTCTAGGCAAATCACCTGACCCTCCAGTTGTCCTAGGTCAGTGGTCGGCAAACCGCGGCTCGCGAGCCGCATGTGGCTCTTGCCTAGGGCCCGAAACTGTCAGAAGGGTCCCAGGGCTGGCGTAAGAGGGGGGAGCATAGATCTAAGGGGCCCTGCGATCCAAAC
Organism: Geotrypetes seraphini; assembly: GCF_902459505.1. Lineage (NCBI taxonomy): Eukaryota > Metazoa > Chordata > Amphibia > Gymnophiona > Dermophiidae > Geotrypetes > Geotrypetes seraphini. The sequence continues at coordinate 101,397,486 of NC_047088.1, read as the reverse complement.
TTCTTTATTAAACACCTAAATTTTCCTTTTCAGAGGGACCCCGACATGGCAGCTGTTCTCATAAACTGCCGGTAGCTGCCCCGAAGCTTTCCCTTTGCGGCGATCTGCCCTATCAGAAACGGGAAGTTGCAGCAGAGGGAAAACTTCGGGGCAGCCGCAGGCAGTTTGTGAGAATGGCTGCCATGTCGGGGTCCCTCTGAAAAGGAAAATTTTGGCTGGAGAGGGCAGTGATCTCTTGCCTTCCCTACTGCTCCTCCCCCGTACTGTCCAGCTTTCCCTCCCCTGCTGGCCAGAACTCCTCATCTTTCCCCCAAGAAATTCAACAGTTTTCCTTCCTCCCTCTTCGGCTGTACCAGCAGGTTAGTTTGTCTGCACAATATTCACTGCTGCTGTGCATCAGCGGGTCTGGCTCCCGGCACGATCTCAAAAAGCTGTGCACGCGCAGCTGCTGGAGTTGATCAATGTTCTCCTGTCCTGCAACTTCCGGTTTCCGGTTGCGTCAGAGGAGAAGATTGAACAACAGAGCATGCGCGCATGTGCTGCTCCCTGAAAGCGTGTGGCTGGCCGAAAAAGAAAGCCGGAAAACTCGGCATCCGAGGTAAGGTGAGGGTGCTGCTGTTCCCGGCTCACATTAGGAAGCGGCGAGAGTAGTTCCGCCCCCCCCCCCCCCCGGGCCCCTCGGGCGACTTCGTTGTGTGAAACGAAGTTCGTTATAGGGAGCAAGACAAAAAGTTCGTTATGCGCAGCGTTCGCTGTGCGAGGCGTCCGTTATGCGAGGCACCACTGTACTAGTCAAGGGCATTTCCCTATTCTTATTAAGAGTCTCTTCAAGAATAACATGCAATGGTAACTTGAGGAGCTCTTTGGGAGGCTCATCATAGTCCAAAGCTTCAAATATTCAGCACTGGAGGCAGAGTCAGCTTTCAGTTTAATAGGTAGATCTTTACCTAGCTGCCTAATAAATTTAGTGAAATATAATCTTTCAGTAGGAGATTTTGTCTTTGGTGGAGTTTTCTGAGGAGAAGGCTCTGAAGGGGTATTATAAGCCTCAGCTGCAGAACCAGAGAAATTAGCATCTGATGCAGACTGTAAATCAGAATCATAAAGAAGCTTTGGAGATGGTGTGTGTCGAGGGGATTGATGCTTTCAGCGACTTCGGTACTGATCCAATGAAGAAGATGAGGAGGTACGACATGAAGCTCTTTTCCGTTTTGAACTATGTGATGACAATCGGTGCTTCCTTGACTTTGAACGTCGAGTGGAAGAAGAGTGTCGATGTCTCGAGGAAGTGGATCGATGCACCGATGTAAAACTTGACCATCGATGCGATGACCAATGTTGAGGAGTAAAATGTCTAGAAGATCGATGGTGACCAGATGAAGATGCATGTTGACATTCTGAAGAACAGCTGACTGCGGTACCATAGGGCCTCATGGCAGTATGCTCAGACTGGGCCAGAACCAAGGGAGTCGATGCTGGTGCATAAAGTTTGAAAAGATCACCTAGCTCCCTTTGGAAAAACTCGAGCTTTTTCTGAAAAGAAAACATTGCAGAAAACAAAGAACTGAGGAACCATAAGCCTATGGTGGGCGGGAAGGCACTCACATAAGCGTGATGCAGGCAGTCACAAAGTTTCTAAAAACTTAAAGTGGTGATACACTTTTAAAGCTGTCCATAGCGGGGCTCCATGGATGACATCACCCACATGTGAGAATATACTGCCTGCTTGTCCTGGGATAATGTTATAAATCCACTATCCCACAGTCATCCAAATCACCCAGCAGGTTAGCTGGTATTCCAGTGTGCAGATCTGGAAAGCTGTGAAGAGGAAAGGGCAGGGTACTGCACAGCCTTTGAGCATGTGTTCATAGGCCCCATCCTAAGCTCTTACTTGGAGTACCCTTACCTGTAGAAGGGGTCTCCTTTTATATTCGGTCCCACCACCTCCATGCTACTTGTGTATACCAGATACTGAGTGCCCTGCTCTACACATGCCTGGATCACATTCTCTGTGCCTGCAGAAAAGTTATATGGGAGAAAAAACAATAACCTTGAGTACAGATAGCACTTGTGCTAGTATACTGGGCACCCTAGGTGAACCTCCCTCTCCTGCCCCTATCATAATCTACCTAAAGGCAGCTCAACAAGAAGAAGGGAACTAGAATATGACCAAAATCCTGGTAGTGAAAGTAGGCAGTGGGCAGGTAGTTTAAATTCTTTTCCCTCACTCCCTAAAGGCCTTACCCCAGTGACTCTTACCCAGCAGGAAGAGGGGCATTTAATAGCCCATCAGTTTCCTCCACTACATGAGGCCAGTGAGATTTCACATATCATATAATAAAATTGAGCCTGTGCCATGCTCGTAAATGTCCTTCCTCCTGCCAGCCATGGGGAATGAGTAATATGACCATACGTCCTGTTTTGAACGGGACCGTCCCTTTTTCAGATCCCCTGTCCTGTTGTCCACACGCACAGCTTCGGGATGCCGAAATATCCCATTTTCAGAGACGGCATCCTGAAGCTATGTGTGGGGACAACGGGACAGGCGATCACGGAGAATGGACTCTCTCCTTGCTTCCCTGCCTACCGCCACAACAACTGCAGGAAAGGCATGTCCAGGCGCTGGCCCAAAAGCCTTCTCCCCAATGTCAATTCTGACGTCAAAGAGGAAGTTCCGGGCCAGCCAATCCACTGCCTGGCTGAGCAGGAACTTCCTCTCCAATGTCAGAATTGACTTTGAGGAGAAGGCTTCTGGTCCAGCACCTGGACATGCCTTTCCTGCAGTTGTTGTGGCGGTAGGCAGGGAAGCAAGGAGAGAGCCCATTCTCCGTGATCGCCTGTCCTGTTGTCCCCACACAAGACTCATGAAATCACTAGACAACAAAAGTAGGAAAAATGATCTTATTTTCAATTTAGTGATCAAAATGTGTCAGTTTTGAGAATTTATGTCTGCTATTTTGGACTATATTTGTCTATTTTTCTACAGTTACTAAGGTGAAATTGCATATTTTAAAGTCATCTGCCTTGACATCTTTGAAAAAAACCTGAAACTCGTAAATGATAATTAATGTTTTCTCTGCGTACAGTGTGCTTTGTGTTTTTTTTTTAAAAAATTATGGTTACCATTATGAATTAATAAGATATTGTGTGTATATGAAAAATGAATGAAAGAAATTAGGGGCAGGGCTAGGGCGGGATGGGGGACGGGACTGAAAAATAATAGATGTCCCGTTTTGATGAAAAAAAAAATGGTCATGTTAGGAATGAGCCATTGGGAGAAGCATGAGAGGAAGGCCTTTGAGGAAGGAAGGGAATTTAAATTACCTATCTACTGCCTTTTTGTTGCTTCCAGAATCTTAGCACAATAGGCAACTACCTAATTTGTCTAATGGAAGCACTGGTGTTTAGTACAAGGTTCTTCCCTCTCTCCACTGATGTCAAATGTCTACTTCTCTCTTCAGCATACATTAGAGAAGAGGATTTCCCAATAATGTAATCAGTGACAATTCTGCTGTCAGTTCCCCCTCTTAACCACAGCATAAAAGTGATGTTTAAACATGCAAACTGTACAGATCAGAGAGAAAAGGTGGAGATCCCACCATTAGCCTTGAAGGAGGGAGAGAATTCATTCACTATCATCCTGGTTGGCATAAGACATGGAGTCCGGGGCCCTCAAAGCAGAACACAGTGATGATTAAGGGCTAGATTCTTAAAAATGTGTTAAAAACCAACATGATGCCCACTCTCTCCCACTGCCAAGCAACACCCCCCAATATCACCTTGGAAGCGGGAGAGATGCCCACTCTCTCCCTCTGTCAAGCAACGCCCGCAAAACACCCCCTCAACAGCGGGAGAGATGCCCATTCTCTCCCACCACCATGCAAACCCTCCCCCCCTCCATGCCTCCGATAACTCCACCCTCTCCCCCTTACCTTACTTAAATGGTTGGCCAGAGGGATGCCTACTCCCTCCGGCCAGGCCTGCCTCTTAAAAATGGCAGGGCTTCCCCTCCCTGGTGAGGGGTTTGAGGCTCCGATTGGCCCAGATTGTTTAAGGCTCCTCCTATGGGTGGGAATTTAGGCATCCAGGCCAATCAGAAACTTAGGCTCTTCCCTGGTGCATCTGAGGAGGGGCCTAAGGCTTTGACTGGCCCAGATGCATAAGGCCTACCTATAGGAAGGACCTTAACCTAGGACAATCAGAGGCTCAGGACCATCTCCGGTGTATGTCAGTATCAAAAAACATGTGGGGTGAATTGTAAGATTTTAAAATATTTTATATGTATACAAATCTACTGTACAAATAAACTTTAATTACATTACATACTTGTACTATTAACTTTCATAAAATAAAATAAAAAAGTTATTTTGGCTTTCTGAAGTTTCATTAGAATCTGAAAGAAGGGTGGAGTAGCTCACATTAAATTTTATTTTCAGGAGGTGGAATCACACACTGAGGAATAAAGTAATGCAATACAAGTGAATTCTAGTTTAGCTTGGAATGTGTACTCTGATCATGTGTTTTAACATTTCAGGAATTATACGGTCTATGAAGGGTTGAATTGCTGCATTCTGGGTTCTGGGAATATAAAAATATAGCTACAGTTTTATATGTTTATAAAGAAGACATTCATCCATGACAGTATAACTTGATAGAGAAAACTTTTTTTATGGTAACAGTATAAATATAATAAAATGACCAAATATAAGCACAATACACAGTCCCTCAGATTCTATAAACTTGCTGCCCAAATTTAAGCTTAGCAGGCATATGTGTACATGCATGTTATAAAATAACTCCCAAATTCTATAAAATACACCTAAATATGTGTGCATACATCTGTGCGTGTAGCCGATGTATGCACACAACTTAAATGATTAATGAACTTAATCAAAGCCAATCTGGTAATTAACAACTCATAATTGACATTAACTGGAGTTAATTGAAAGTTAGGAACATTACACAAAGTGGTATGTGCCTTATCTAATGTATGTATCTAAAAGTGAGCATGATTAGGGGGCAGATCAAGGGCATTTTTTTTTCAGTTGTGCACATGTTTTTAACTTATGGAAAAATTATGTTCTTACCTGTTAATTTTCTTTCCCTTAGACGCAGCAGATGAATCCTGAGACCAATGGGATAGCCCACATCTACCAGCAGGTGGAGATAGAGAAACTGATTAACAGGTGGTCCTATTGGCTGGCACTCCTCCTGTTTATCCAGTATAGCTCCTTGCCCAAGCATCCGTAACCATCAATAGGCATAGCATGTAAAAAACTTCTTTCCCATAACAAATCTCAAAATATCCATGTTGATCGGACCCTAGGCGAGCAAAGCCGGAGATACCAGGAAACTTCTTAGTCCGGCTGCCGAAAGACTCATCAAATCTGCATAGTAAGGATGGCGCCGCCAATCTAGAGATTCTACAAATACTGTGCCCGGAAAGCGAGCTCGAGATGGCATCCATAAAAAGAGCTAGAACGCCTGAGCCACAAATCTCAATATCCAGGATGCAGAAGATTACACTATTACTAACATGCACCCTTTCCAGAGCGCACACAGCACTGTAACATACAAGAAATGGGCCATGCTCAGATTCCGCGGAGAGAAAGTCTATCCAAACTCTTATCCTGATCCATAAAAGGATCTGCCAACAGAAGACAAAGATGAGAGTCCACCCATTGAAGCAGAACAACTTCACCTGCCAACTGAGTACAACACCTACTGCCCATGCAGTAGAGAAATACCCCCATCCTAATACTGACCAAAAGGACCCTCAGCGGCAATCCAGAAGAATGATCTGAAGCTCCAGAAAGGTAGCCTGACCCTGCTCAAGAGTAGAAGAATGAACAAGTTCTGAGTCGCCTCTGAAGACCAGACTCCTGGAACTGAGAATGGAAGCCACCGAGCCCCCCAACTCGACAGCCCGGGATAGTCGGTGGTCATGAGCTAGTCCAGCAAAGACCGAGGCATGCCTTGAAAAGAGAAATCGCGCTGAGCCACCAAATCATACAGAGCGATGCAGGAGGAGCATACCAAATAATTGGAGCCCTGAGATACCGGGAACCACCGGAACAAAAGCGACTGCTGTAGCGTAAGAAGGGGAAAGCAAGCCAAAGTTCCCAGTGGAGTCAGCAATATGGATCCCAGAAACTGTATAGAATCCCATACTCTTGGTCATGGTAAGCGAAGAAGAATACCAATCTGGGACCGAGATCCCACGCCCAAGTCTCCGGAAAGAAACACATGTCTCTCCTATATGAATAAAAACATCACCCTGATATACCGGAGAAAAGAGCGCTGTGCAAATTCGAAGATGTGCGTGTAAAGAAGACTCCAAGAACTAACTGGAAACCTGAGGAGGATGCAAAGATGCAAGCATCCTGAAAAATCTTCACAGCCCCCTGACCTGACATTATAGCGTCTTCTCCCTCATGAGAAAGCCTGAAGAATCATTGGAAGAAGTCAAGATCCCCTCAGAATGAAGTGCAGAAGGTCAGGGAATGGCAGGATGAGACTGTAGGATCTGCAAGAAGATTGTCCTAGGAAAAATCAAGTTTCACAATGTAAAGAGGAATATACTGGAACCATGAAAACAGTACTAACCCCATGCAACATGAGCGAAATACGTATGTCCTTTAAAGTGAATACGTACTAGACTCAATCAAGATGCTGCATCTACCGCCCTGTGGAAAACAGCAGCATCCTTACAAGTATCAGACAAAGCTCACATCGCTAATGAGAGCTTCAGGGATGAGGCTAACAGCCACATAGCGCGTGATCCTCCGTGGGTTTGATAGAATAGGTAACTGGCTCCTGGTTAAAAGGAGCTGTACAGCCCTTCCTGTCTGGTCGGGGGGCCCGTCTAGCATGTGCCATGAGAAAATGGTAACAGGAGAAACCAGCGTGATAAGCATGGAAATCTGAAGTCCAGGCCCCCTCAGAAATAAAGAAAGAGAGTCCTGGCCGCAGCAAGATGCGCAGTGTCATTATGCCCATAGAGATAGCCCGACTTGGAAACTGTTTGTACTACCTTTAGGCATATATATCCTGTGCCACTACTAGACACTTGCAGCTCAGCACAGAGGCCCAAATAAGGACAGTTACCAACAGACAAAGGCTCAATCTGCAGGGACCCCAAGAGAGACAATGAAATACAGGGCACTATCTTACTGCTGATCTCACCGTGCCGTGAGTTGCCGTATGTCACCCCAGTCCGGAGACAAACAGAGACTGGGTGACCTAGCACAGGTCAGAGTCTCTCTGGTAAACCCCTTGAGTGCTAACCCCAGAGTCCGATTAAACAAGCAGCTTCCTTCAAGGGAGTACAGCAGGAACACAGACATAGACCTATAAAGCTGCCCAAGCTTGTCCCAAAGCTGGTGAAATACATACAACTTGTCTGAACCGGAAAGGAGAGAAGCCCCGGCATACCCTGACCAAAGTCAGTTGGAAACAAACTACCGGAACGTTGCAGCTCTCCCGCCATCGCCGGAGACCCAAGCGCACGCCTGATTCTCACTGACACGTGGCCGCTGCATCAACGCTCCTAGAAACATAGTGGGATTCAAACCTCGCAAAATTTACCCTGCCGCGGCTTGCACAGAAATAAAATCAGACTCAGGGAATAACCAGAAGAACGGCCCACAGCGCCGGAAAAAATATGTCCCATCTCATGCTGCTATAAACCGGCACCTGCACAATCAGCTGCACATGGCCGTGACAAACACCGATGAAAGAGAGCCTCAGAATAAACAGGACTACTATTGCTACACTGAAACCCAACAATGAGAACAAGTGTGAGCATGAAATCGCACCGCTACTGCCGCGCTGTAACCAACAAGGAAACCAAGCGCGTGCATGTAAAGGGCGGGAAGTCCCAGCTCCCTCCATGGATTTCTAGTCATAAAACTTAGCCTCAATAAAATATCCATGCCTTAAACGTACGTTGACCAAACCCACATTACTAAGACTCCCAAACAGAACCTGAAGTTCAAACAGACATACTCACAAGCTTGTTGTTAGAGCCGGTTGAAGCCAGTTAAAGCTGGTTGATCAGCAGTAACCGAGCAGAATGGAGGAACTGTGGTCTCTTTTTTTTTTTTACAGAGAAGGGAAAGAAGAAAAAAATTGAGACCCAGTCAGACCCTCTATCACTGGAGGGAGGGTGAGGCAGGGACCTGGGGGGGCCCAGGTGTAACCCCTAAAGCTGGCACCGTTCAGCCGGACACTCCTGTCTCACTGAAGAGAAAATCTCAACAGGAGAAATAGCATTGCCAGCTCACTGAAGAGAAACCTCAACAGGAGAAACAGAATGGCAGTCTCACTGAAGAGAAACCTCAACAGGAGAAAATAAAGTTCCAGTCACAGCCAGAATTCAGGAGCTAGTTGAATAGCGACCTTTTCCTGCTGGGAAATAGAGAATACTGGATAAACAGGAGGAGTGCCAGCCAATAGGACCACCTGTTAATCAGTTTCTCTATCTCTGCCTGCTGGTAGATGTGGGCTATCCCATTGGTCTCTGGATTCATCTGCTGCTGTTACTAGGGAAGCACTGATATATACACAACTTAGGCGCAGGCATTTAGGTCAAGAAAATCCTAGAATAAATAGGGTACACCTAAAAGTTGGGAACCCAATGACACATGGCAGTGCTTTGGCTGTGCTAAGCACGATTCTATACAGTGTGCATACCTTTTATAGAATTGCACTTAGCGCCACATTAGTCAGCGCCAATTTTTTAGGCAAAATAGTTCATCCTTTATTGAAGTCTCGTATGTCAGGGTCAGAGTTGGAACATTTTGTCCCATCTCTTCCTTAGGCTTTTTGGCCAATTGCAATTTTTTTGGGGATAAGAGTGTCATTTTGGATGATTTTCAGTTTGGCTTCAAGTTTCCAAGTTTATTAATATTTGATTAATCGCTTATTACAAACTAAGCGATGAACAATTTATTTAAAATAAATAGAATTTTAGAAGTATTACAGTAAGTTGGGTTCTAATACAAACAGACAAAACAGACTGACATGATACATAAGCACATAAGCACATAAGCATGGCCTCTGCCGAGTCAGACCATAGGTCCATCGTGCCCAGCAGTCCGCTCCCGCGGCGGCCCCCCAGGTCAATGACCTGTATTGATCTATTACTCAAGAGCATTTTGTCTCGTATAGTGACCCTCTAATTGTACCCCTGGATTCCCTTACCCCTCAGGAATTCGTCCAATCCCTTTTTGAAACCCAACACCGTACTCTGCTCAACCACCCCCTCTGGAAGCGCATTCCAGGAGGAAAGAAAACGGGAGGGAATAGTTACAATATTTAATCTTTTTCATAATCTAAAGAAGAAGAAGAGGGGACAGGAAAAAACATGTGGAAAGGGAATGTGAAAATAGGATAAAAAGTAATTTTGAAAATAGAAACTTAAATATAATGCGTTTTTAAATGTTAAAAGCGTCTTTAAATAAAAAAGTTTTTTAAATGGTTTTGAATTTATTAAGATCTTTAACTTCTCTTATATATAGTGGTAAATTATTCCAAATTTGGGGGGCCATTACAGAAAATATGTCTAATCGTCTGGTGCCAATTATCTTTAAGGATGGGATCATTAACTGTCCTTGCAATGAAGAGCGGAGGGATTGTATTGCATTGTAGGGAATAAGTAACCTCTCTATGAATTGTGGTTCATGCGTAGTTAATGTTTTAAATACTAATAGGGAAATTTTGTAAATTATACGTTGGTTGATAGGCAACCAGTGTGAATCAATAAGGAAAGGAGTGACATGATCAAATTTTTTTCCATTGTGAATAATTTTAACTGCAGTGTTTTGTATTATTTGTAGTCGTTTCTTTTCCTTTTGGGTAATATTCAGCAATAGTGAATTACAATAGTCGAGCTTGGCAATCACTAAAGAATGAATTAAAATATTTAACGATTTGGGTTCCAAGAATTTCGACACAGATCGAATCATGCGCAAGCGATAAAAACAACTTTTAACTATATTACTGATATGATCGTGGTATGTAAAATTATGATCAATTGTGACTCCGAGTATTTTTAATGATGATACAAGCTCTATAGGGACATTGTCAATGGAAAATGAAGTTATTGGTGTTAATCCTGATTTAATAGGAAAAAGTAATGCTTTGGTCTTAATTATGTTTAGAGCTAATCTATTTTGAAAAAGCCAATTTTTGATTTTTGAAAGTTTTTGATTGATTAAATGTATTTCAGTTGAATTTTCAGGGTTGAGGGGGTGGATCAACTGAATATCATCCGCATAGGCATATGTAGTAAAGCCTATGGACTGAGCTAAACTTAGTAACGGAGAAAGAAAGATATTAAAGAGTAAGGGAGACAAAATAGATCCTTGAGGGATACCAAAGTCATGTGAAAAAGAGTTAGAGACTGAGTTATTGAAATGAACAATAGATAATCGATTAGATAGGAACGAAGTGAACCATTCCAATGTTAGATCACATACCCCTATAGTTTTTAGTCTGTTTAGGAGTAGTGAATGATCAATGGTGTCAAATGCTGCAGAGAGATCGAGTGAGAAAAGTATGACAGAGTTGTGATGATCCAAGTGATAATTAATGTTGGTTGTTAACCCTATTAATGAATATTCTGTGTTATGATTTTTTCTGAAACCTGTTTGATTGGGATGTAAAACGTTAGTAGACTCTACAAAATCGGATAGTTGATTAAACACTACTCTTTCTGCTATTTTTCCCATAAATGGGATATTGGCTATAGGACGGTAGTTCATAGGGTCATCAGAGTTTATTTTGCGGTCCTTTATTAAAGGATGAATGATTGCTGTTTTCCATATAGTGGGGAAAGTGCCTGATTTGAGACTTTTTAGTATTAAGGAATGTATAAATGGGCCAAAACAAGAAAAGTATTTTTTTAATATAAAAGGGGAAATGATTTCCAATGGAGAGCCTTTTAAATTGATTTTTTGGATAATATCTTTAATTTCTGTTATAGAAGGATAGTTAAAAGTAGAACATTTAGAATAAGGAAATTGATGGTCATTTGTAGTGTCTGTTGAAATGACAGGAGGAGGTGATTGAAAAATTTTTCGTATAGTTTTAATTTTATCACAGAAAGTATTAGCTAAGTCTTGTGCTGTCAAGTTTAATTGATTGATATCTTTTTGTAAATTGGGAGTAATGGATTTTAAAATAGAATAGAGAATTGATGGATTTTTGGCTTTTATAATTTTGTTTGAATAATAAGATCGTTTAACGTCATTAATTTTTGCTTTGTAAAGAAAAGATTTTTCTTTGAAAAGTATCAGATTTTCATATGATTTATTTTTACGCCATTTTCTCTCCAATGATCTAAGTTGTTTTTTTATTAGAGAAAGCTCATAAGAATACCAAGGATTGTGTGTTTTCCGAGAGGTGAAGGTTTTATTAATGAGAGGGGCTTCTTTGTCCAATAATTTCTGAATGGTTAAATTCCATATTGTAAGATGATCATCTAAGGAGTTGGTTTCAGATAGTAGATCATTAGAGTTAAGAAAAGAGGAAATTGTAGCTGGTTCTAAGTTAGAGTAGTCCCTATAAGAAATTGTTTTAGATAGAGATGATAATAATTTTTTATTGTTGATAGATAATTTAAATGTGATGAGGTGGTGGTCAGACCAAGGCATTGGTGTATTTTGAATATTAGAAAACATAGAACGATCAGCGTTAGAAATTAAGATAGTGTCCAGAGTATGTCCTGCTGTATGTGTCGCATCTAAGATTAATGATTGTAAGTTCAGAGCATGAATATAATTAATGAATTCACAAGTTACTGAGTTCAAGAGTTCATCGAAGTGTATATTGAAGTCTCCTAAAATTAAAGGATGTTCTGAACCAGAACAAAAGTCGAAAATCAAGTTTTGTAATTGAGATAGACAGTTTTGAGTTATTGGCGGAGGGATGTAAAGTAAAAGGATGTCTATTTTTGGATTGATAGTTAGTTTGATTTGCAAAAACTCAATTGGCACTTTTCCTGAAGAATGGTCGACAGATTTTATAATATTGTTAGCGTAGATAATGGCTAATCCGCCTCCTTTTTGTTTATAACGATGATTATATACAAAAGAATAATTAGTAGGGCAGCAATAGGAGAGGTAGGCTTCTTCACCTTCTGTTAGCCAAGATTCCGTTAGGCAGAGAATATGAAAATTTTGAGAAAGGAATAGCTCTTTAATTAAATGATATTTCCCTTTTATCGATCTTACATTAATTAGACCTATTTTTAAGTTCATTTGTATGTGAGTATTGATTACTGAGGGAATTGTTGAGAGCGAATGAGAAGTTTGCGATGCAATTTGGATGTTTGAAGGCTGACGCGGAGTATTATTTTTTGATTTGGGAGGACGAAAGCCCCAGTGAACAGGAATGTTCTCTGGTGGGTTTGAAAAAGGGGATGATTTATTGAGAATTTGTTGAGTCATAATTAATAAATATAAGAGAATGAATGTAAATAAATAATTAAAATAAAAACGTTGAAATGTGAGTTGTATAATATTAAAAAGTTTTTTAAGAAAAATGAAAATATCAAAAATAGAAACCAGGATAAAAGTATAAATGGAAACGCCCTCAGGTTGCGCATGAAGGCGTGCGCCGCAAATGGCCAAGTTTTATCAAGCATGGACCAACCTGGTAAGTGGGCGGAGTCCAGCGGGCCGCAGCTTTGCGGCGGCGATTCAAGCAAGGAAGGACTGTTAGAAGAACAAAATTAAAAGACAAATGAGCAAACAAGTACATTAAACAAATAAATATAAAGTTGGTTTAAAATGGTGACTTCTGTGAGCGAGTGCAGTCAGAGGTGGAGTGAGGCGTGCGCCGCAAATGGCCAAGTTTTATCAAGCATGGGCCAACCTGGTAAGTGGGCGGAGTCCAGCGGGCCGCCGCTTTGCGGCGGCGATTCAAGCAAGGAAGGACTCCATAAACTCCTGGTGTGCAGTCAGCTCTGGGTCATGCAATTCCCCAGCTTCAGTCGCATCTACCATCTCCACATTAGGGTTTCTCTCAGGCTGGTTGGTAGCTGCTAGGAGGCAATACTCTGGGTTCTGCTCTGCTCCTCCTGGGCAGTATCAAGAGTGCTGGTTTCTCTGCTACTCTCCTTGCTGCTCTTCAGACCTAAACATTCCACCAAGCTTCTCGTCCTTTGTTTGCTCGATACCTTACGGAGTAGGCTAGATCATGGGGTGTCATTCGACACCATTTATCATCAAATTTTGTTAGCAAGATTACAGGAGATGGGTATTTCTGGCATGGTGTTGAATTGGCTTCAGTCATTTTTAGGTAATCGTTCTTTTTGTGTAGAAGCGAACGGGATGAAATCAAATTTGGCATCTTTGGTTTGTGGGGTTCCACAGGGATCTGCCTTGTCAGCGGTCCTGTTTAATATTTACCTGCTTCCACTCTGTAAGTCACTGAGTATGATAGGTGTTAGGTTTCACCTTTACGCTGATGATATTGAATTCCTTATTCCTACTGAAAAATCACAGGATGAATCTTTATCACACCTGAATGATTGTTTTTGTGTTATTCAGGACTGGATGCTTCAAAATCAATTGAAGTTAAATGTTGCTAAGACTGAAGTGTTATATAAACAGTCGTGGGAAGAATCTGGTATCGTGCCCATCTAAGATTTCCCTTGCAAGTGAGGTTGTCCCAGTACGAAGGCAGTGCAGGTACTTGGGAGTTATGTTTGACTCTGATCTGTCTTTTAAGGCCCAAATCAAGGCAGTAATATTGTAAATTGTGTCTATTCCGGACTATTGTGATTATTTTTCTTATGATTTTCAAACTATCATGTTGATGATTACACCGTTACTTGACTATCGTAATTCCATTTCTTCAGGTTTGCCTAAATGTGTCTTGTGTGCCTTACAGCTTGAGCAAAATGCCGCTGCATGCCTTATTGAACATGCTTTGAAATTTGATCATATTACTCCGATACTTCGAGAGCTTCATTGGCTACTTATTGATACACAGGTCGAATTTAAGGTTCTATGCATGTTGTTTAAGGTGCTTCAGCATAACTGCCCTGTAAGTATCCGCTCTCTCTTGCAGTGGCATTGTCCCTCCCGTGATCTAAGGTCCTCAGACAGTTTGAAGCTAGAAATTCCTTCTCTAGCTGCCATAAGACTTACAAGGAACTGTAAATCTATGTTTTCTGTGCAGGGCCCAGCGCATTGGAATGCCTTATCTTTGGTGTTGCGCCAATCAAATATACTCTGGCAATTTAGAAAGGGTGTGGAAACTGTATTATTTGACCGCTTTTTTGGTGCTACTCATGCGACTGTGTGAGCTAGAGTTGCTTGTTTATTGCTTTCTGTTATATTTGTTCTTGTTTATTCTTTTTTTTTTAATTTGTATGTGCTTATTGTATCCCGCTTAGATTTGTGGATAGGAGGGTTATAAATAATTGTAAATAAATAAATAATAATTGTAAATAAATAAATAAAATAAATATAGAATTAGGCTCTAAGGACAGATGTGTGTACAACTTAATTTAATAATTGGCAGCCAATTATTAACTTAAACTGCCCTGTTATTGTTCAGCGCAAAAAGGACTGGGGCCAAGGACTAATGCCTTCTCCCTCCAGCTAAAGGTTTCTACCCCCTTTTTTCTGACAGAATTTAAATTTAAATGTGACCACAGACTTCCCCACCAGAATTTAAAATTGTGTCCAACGGATGTTCCTGCCAAAATTCAAATTTGTATTACCAACTAACTTTCCCACCAAAATTCAAATCTGAGACCAACAGACTTTCCCCGCCACATTTCAAATTTGTGACCAACGAAATTTCTCACCAAAATTCATATTCATGATCAACGATTCTCACTGTTCTCAATCAGGTCAGTAGACCCACAATATATAAAGACAAACTACTGGTCTCACAGCATATCCTGAAGAAAGCCACAGCATGATGGCTGAAACATTGGTTCTACCTCCCCAGACACAGCGAGACCCAGAAAACAGCAACTATTATGCCCTCAGTTATCATTCCAGAAGTTGTGTGTGCCAGTTCCATAATACACAACTTCTAGGGGTTTGTAGGCATAGGAGAGGCATGCCTAGGGATTTGGAGCACAGGTTATAGAATACAAGGAGGGGGAAGTGCTGCTTGCATCAGCGAACATTTCAAGAGGTATGTAACATTTGGAAATTTGAATAGAATGAAGATGAAGACTCTGAAAGCAGAAGTTCAGGAAGAGTGATTTTTGCTCCTGATACATCCATATAGGCGAAACATGGCCACATCGGGCACATTCTGTGTTACTGGGAGTATTTTTAATAAAGTCTTTTCATTTGGATGTTGTTTGGTCTGCTTCTTTGTTTTGCCACATGGTGGATCTAGTAGACCAGCTGCCTTTTTGTTTTCCTACCCCTTAAATTCTAGTGTGCGGATCTCAAAAGAGGGCATAGCCAGGGAGGAGCATGGGTACATTTTAAAAATTAGGCACATTGTTATAGAATACACCAGATTGCACAGCTTAGGTGCAGGCATTTAAAGCCTGGTTTTTATTGGCATAAATGCCTGCGTCTAAATGTTAGTAGCATGAATGGATGCTACGTGTGATTCTATAAACTGCACCTAACTCCATAGGTAGTTTATAGAATCACGCCAAGTGCTGACCTTTTCAGCACCTATGTTTTAGGTAACCTATATTAAATTAATACATTTACAGGAGTTGAAAAGCATTTCAGCCAATTGTTTGAGGGCCCACGTTGGAAACCACTGGCGTAAGTGCTCGCACCTAAAGTTAGGTGCAAAACTGCAGACTTATGCTATTATTCTAAAATGGCAATTCCATGTACAACACTGTTATAGAATTCAAGCTTAGCCTTGTGCCTAAATTTTGGTGCTCTTTCTTGAATCTATACCAATAAGAACAAAGAGGAAAACTCAAATCAATTATAACAGTAGTAATATGATACTCATACTTTGTCCATACACATAAAAATAGTACAGTAGAACATTTGGAAGTCACTAATATGATGCTCACAATGTCAGCACAATACAATGAAAAAAATCTTTAAAGCAGTTGGGACAAACAGACAAATAAGATGGAGTAGGACAGAGATTTGCCTGATCTCTATAACTAGAGGGAAGGCAAGCAGAAGCTGGTCCTTCTAGGGTTACTGTCTGGCAGCATTTTTGATGGACAGTACTTCATAGGTACAATAGGATAAAACTAGGATTGTATTAACATGTCCTCTAAAAATGGAGCCGTAAGTAACCCTGTTTCTGAATTTGTAATCTAGAGGTAGGATGTGACCAGGCGTCATCATATTACCCTTCTCAGCTGTAGTTCTGAGCTGCAGCTATTAGAAGCAGGGATGTTAATGTAGTTCTATTGGCCTTCATAAGCACATTTCTGACCACATGCACTTACCATGGATATTGACTTCTATGATCTTGTCAGGGCGCACTTTACCCCAAACATCCACGAGACTAGCAGAGTGGATCACCACATCCACACCTTTCATGGCATCCTGCACATCCCCCACACTAGCAATGTTCCCCTGGATCAGCGTCACTCTCACTTTCTCTGAAAGACCAAAACATTTTCAAAATGTAAAATATATAATTATAATAGAGGCGTGAACAAGAAATTGATTCCTTCCTCCCTCTTTTTTGTAGTGACAAAATTCTTCCATAAACAGTGCATCTAAAGTACAGTTCTCAGTGGTCTTGAGCATTCACGTATGACAATGGGGCTCATTTTCAAAAAAGAAAAATAGCCAAAAAGTGACATTAAGGAGTAGATGGATTTTTTCTTGCCAACCCCTTTAAAATTCGCTATTTTCAAAATCTATTTTTGTAGAAGGATTTTTATGGTGGTTGTCCATAGTGTGTCTAAATCTGATGGAGGCATGGTTTGGGCAGGCTTATGATTTGGATGTTTTTATGCAATAATAATCGATCATTTTAGAAAATGACCAGGACGTAATTTGGATGTTTGAGGCTAGACCTATTTTAACAACAAGTAAGTACCAAAAAGGTGCTCAAACTCACCAGATGGCCATTGAAGGGATGAAGGCATGATCCCTCCCCCCTACACACACTATTAGATGGCATTTTCCAAATCAACTGTTTACTGGCTGGAAGAGTGAGGAGCTTATGAATCAACTGTACAAAACAAGCACAAGAACTTAAATACCAGTAAATAGAGATGACTTGGAAAATACCATCTGAGATGTGCCTCAGATAGATGCAGCGTCAATATTGAACCCTTGAGAAAGCCTATATAAAGGGCAAAACGAGGTCCCGTCGGGCATTAGATTATTTGCATCTATTCAAGATAAATCATTTCATTACTTTGCTGGGTGGATGATAATTTATATACTATTTGAGAAACAAAGATCCACTATTGAAATATTTTTAAGAAAGAAGCAATAAAGAATTAATTATAGAGTTTTAAGAAGGAGGGGGAGGTTTTGAGGATCAAGGATGGAAACCTGGAACCTGTAAATCTTGCCTTAACAATTTATTCACTTATGTCCAAGCTGGTTTCCGAGATCCTCAATCCCCCTGTATCAGCACTATATGCTCCAGTTTATGGAATTGTGCTTTTCCTTCCAAAACCCACCTAAATCCCTCTGTACCTACATATAGGTGACACCTATAGGCATAAGAGCTATTATTGTTGTATATAATTGGGTCCATTAGGTTTTGGGTGGGTTTTGGAGGACTCCCCAGTATACCTGGGACTTTTCACTGCCCTCTAGGGTACCCCACTGGTTTGCTGGAATGTATGTGTGGCCTGTCTACTAAAAATGCTGACCCTTCTTTTGTGCGTTTTTCTTTTGGACTTTTTTTCAAAAATTGGTCATAAAGATAAATGCACTGAAGATGAGCACATCTGAAAAATAGCCATTTTCAAAACAAAAAGATAGACATTTTTCTGTTTCAAAAACAGTCATGTTTTCTACTGCATTTTTGTGTGCATTCTGCAAAACGTCCAAACTTGGATTTGGATGTCATACCAAAATGCCCCTTAATATCTTTGAATAACTCATAAAAGTGCCACTGTTTATCACTTTAACTCTATGTAGATCCAAAAATGACAGGAGTTTATTCTGAAGAGAAAGTCAATCACAAGTAGATTAAGTAAGAATGAAAACCCATTTTGCAAGAGTGCAGGGCTGATGTGTGGGAGGAGGGAGGCAAACAGGGCAGTTGCCCTGGGCCCTGCAGCTTTAGGGGGCTCCCAAAGGCCGGCATTTTTCCCCTTTGTATCCACTCTCATCCAGCATTCCCCTGGCCTTCTGGTCCAATTTTAAAAAGTAATTATAGTCTACAGAGAATCGCCAGCACTGCAATGATTCTAACAGGCTGCCTGTGGCCTCTGCTGCACTTTCCCTCTACCGTAGTACAGTCCCACCTCCGACGTAACATCCTGTTTCAGTCTGGGATGGACCGTGGCAGAGGAAAGTGCAGTAGAGGCCGCCTGTTAGAATCACTGCAAAGCCGGATTTCCTCTGCAGACTATAATTACTTTTTATATTTAAATCTTTTTATTATACAAAGACACAAAATACTACCATTATTTAAAGTTGGACTGGGAAGGTCAGGGGAATGCTGGACAAGGTTTAGACAAGGGTAGCTCTTCTTTTTGTTTAAATGTCTTTATTGGATTTCATAAAATACAATAATTCAATACAACAATCTAATGACATTTAGGCCTTCCTCCCCCACAACAAAATTGTAAAAGTAGACGAATTGGGAGTACAACCAGAAAGAAAAGTCAGTTAGCATGTAATCTACAATAGTCATCTAAAAGAGCCCATACCCTCTTAAAATATTGAACTGAACATCACCTGACAGCAGCTACTTTTTCATATTTATGTATAAGGCAAATTCCCGCCCACCATGCTGAAAAAGAAATAACTGTACTATTTTTCCATTCTGATAAAACATATCGAATCGCTAGATCCATAGAATGTCAAATAATTTAGCCTTATATTTTTTTTTAACTAAATGTGTTAAGATAGCAGAACGCAAAATGACAGTTTCAAAAGTCAGCTCTATATAGAATCCAAAGATTTCTTGCATTCGTTGCCAGACTTCATCCCAAAATATTTTAACAGCATGGCATTCAAACATATGATAAATTGTGCCTACATCGGCTTTACAAAACCAGCATACATTAGATCCATGTGCTGATAGTCACTCTAGATACTCTATAAGGTGTCTAATACGCTCTATAAACAACATAGAATAAAGATAGGTACCATACTAAATATATAATTCACCTTGGGAGTCAGTACCATCTTAATTGCCTCCAACCTTCCCAACCAGGACAGGTATAAAGGGGACCATCATATGGAAAGCTCACCCACCAAGCTAAGTAGTAAATGTTTAACTCTAAAGAAGTTTTAAACCAAATACCTATGTATTTCAATTTGGCAACCCATTTTAAAGGCAAATCACCAAGAAGGTGCTTTTGTGCATACAAAGTTAAAGGCATAGCCACTGATTTTACTTTATATCCTGAGATCTGAGAAAAATGACCAAACAGCATAAACAATACTGGCAAATACCGCATGTGTAAGTGTAACAATCATCAGCATAGGCAGATAACTTAAAATTCACCACTCCACATTGTATCCGCAATATATTTTCATTCAAATGAATTGCAATTGCTAGAGGCTCCAGAGACACATTAAACCACTATGGAGAGAGTGGACACCCTTGTTTAGTACCCCTGAACAAAGGAAAAACTTTAGCTAATACACCATTTACTAATATGTGGGCAGATGGAGATCTATATTAAAAAAAAGTCTAACCATTCTAGAACTCAGAATATATATACCCATTCTATTCTATCAAAAGCTTTTTTCTTTATCAAAAGATAAAGCTATTAGCTGATCAGGTACACCAGCAGTGATTGTAAGAATATTCCAAAAGATATGTGAGTTATTAGATGTGTATTTCCCTTTAATAAAACCACTGTGATCTACATCAATTAGAGACGGCAAATATTTGGACAATCGCATAGCTAAAACCTTTGCATAAATTTTACAATCTAAATTAATCAAAGAAATGGGCCTATAGTTTTATATCTTTGAATGATCACGTCTTGAGGAGTGTGTGGCGCAGTGGTTGAAGAGGAGTGTGTGGCGCAGTGGTTGAATCTACAGCCTCAGCACCCTGGGGTTGTGGGTTCAAACCCCACGCTGCTCCTTGTGATCCTGGGCAAGTCACTTAATCCTCCATAGCCCCAGGTATGTTAGATAGATTGTGAGCCCACCGGGACAGATAGGGAAAATGCTTGAGTACCTGATTGTAAAACCGCTTAGATAACTTTGATAGGTGGTATATAAAATTCTAATAAAATTTGAAACTTCTAATAATAATAATAAACTTGGCTTGGGAATTACCACTATGCGTTATTCTCCAAAGGATGTTAATCCCAAGGTATTATCTAACAAAGCCTGATAGAACTGTACCAAATTAGGTACCAAAACATCTTGAAATGTCAAATAAATTCCACAGTTATCCCATCTGGACCTGGTGCCTTCCCCTTTGAAAGAGCTTGGAGGATCTCCCATATCTCAGCCTCACTAATTGTGGCATTAATCCCCTCTTCTACAAAACTGCGCTAGCAGCTTTTAACGCAGAGAGCTGCACTGAATGGCCCGCACTGCTCCCAACGTTCAAAGGAACTCAATGAGCTTCGAGAACAGCACGGGCCATTCAGCGTGGCTCTCTGCACTAAAACAAGCTAGTGCGGTTTCATAGAAGAGGGGAAAAGTCTTTCACATTGCTGTTCACTTAAGATTGGGTGAGGTAATTGAATCAGAAATGCATCTATGTCTTCTAGAGAAGATCTAATTTCTGGGAAATACAATCTTTTTTAAAAATTGTAGAACTCTGAAGCAATATTCTTATCGCTTGAATGCCTTTTCCCCATTGCATCCAATATCTGGGTCACATGACCTTTATTTTTTTTTACCTTTTAAATACTGCACTAACAGACATCCTGATTTATTATTCTCAGAGTAATAAAGAGTGACGCATGAAAATTGAGCATTCCACTTCCTTACTTAGTAATATACTTCATATTGAAAAGTATGCATGCAGGCCTGCTCAAGCTTAAATATTTCTGTTTCCTTAGCTTTCAAATCTGCTTTCCTTTTCCTCACATTTCCAATAGTATATGTTATAATTACACCTCTGACTGTTGCTTTATATGCTTCCCACCAAATATGTGGAGTATAGTCAGCCATCAAGTTATGCTCAAAGTAGAGTACTGTAGTATTAAAATGCCACAAAGGGCTTTGAGCCAATGAAAAAGACCCCTCTAAATATAATGAGACTACTGCATGATCAGAGATAATAATGTCATGTATATCTGAGCTGGTTAAAAAGGCATAAGAGATTTTGATATCAAAAAGAAGTCAATAAGCAAATAAGAGTGGTAGACAGAAGAAAAAGAAGTAAAGCCCCTTTCCATTAGATGTAGTGTATGCCAGGGATCCACTAAGTTTAGGTGATAAAATCACTAGATCTGGTTTTACGGGCACAACGTGATAACTGCCTATCTAAAGTACAATCTTGAATCTGATTGAAATCTCCCTCTAATACAGTGTAATCTGTTTTTTCTTTCACCATGTTAAATGCTAATTGTTTAAAGAAATCTGGAGAGTCAAAGTTGGGGACATAAACGTTAAGTTAAAAAACTTCTCTCGAATTTGGCACTGTACTGAAACTCATCTTCCTTCTTATCTGAAGCATATATGACCACATTAAAGCGTAGCCGCTTCCTCATTAGTATCAAAATGCCCTTATGCCAAATGCTTTAGAATCAGTGTAAGATAAGTGAGTTTCTTGCAAGTAAGCACAGTCAACGTCTAAATGTTGCAGGTATTGCAGTATCTTTTTCTGTTTCAAGGGATTATTGAGTCCTTTTACATTTAGGCTAGCAATTTTCATATAATAAAGGAAAGATTAGAATGCAAAATGAAGACTGTAATAGATTCCCAATTCGTCTTACATATTCCTTTAATAGGTAATATCCCCACCACCACTACCACACAATAAAACACCCCACTGCACTCCCACCTTTTCTTGAAGTACACGAACAGGAGGGATGGGGCTCAAAGAGGGGATATGCCAGAGCAACAAGACTGAAGGTGCGGGGGAGGAGGTGAAGGGAAAGAAATAATGGACCTGTAAACAGAGGAGAGGGAGAGAGAGATGGTTTACAATGGGAAGGAGAAAGAAAAAAAAAAAAAGAGAGAAGTTGGATCCAAGGGGTGCTGTGTAGGGAGGGGGAATAGAGATACTAGATAGAAAGGCAGTTGGGAAGAGAAAGGAAGAGATAGTTGTCCAGGTGTGGTGAGGAAGAAGCGAGAGAGAGATACTGGATGAAAGGGTAAATGAGAAGAGATGGTGGGATCTGAACATGGTGGGGAGGGAAGGAAAGATGCTGGATGAAAGGGCAGTCTGGAAAAAAGAGAAAAGTATGGAGCTGGTGGTGAGAGAAAGGAGGAAAATATTGAGTTTGGGGTGGAAGGGAGAGATAGATGCTGAACAATGGAATGGGGGGTGGAAACAGGTGCTGCATCAAGGGGGATAGGGAAGAATAGAAAAGAGAGGGAATAATGGTGACCTTGGAGCAAGATGGAAGAGAGGTGAAGAACAAGAATATGAAGAACAACTTGCCAAAGAGGCAAAAACTCATAGTAACAAGCAGAAAACCTGTGAGGGAATCCATGGGACCTTTAGAGTAAAAGATGTGCTCAGGGAGGATAAAGCCATAGCAGAGAGAATGAATGAATTCTTTGCTTTGGTCTTTATGGAAGAAGATGTAAAAAAGTCTACCTGAACTGGAAATGGTTTTCAAGGGTGAAGAGGTAGAGAAATTTAAAGAAATCTCAGTGAATCTGGAAGACGTACTAAGCCAAATTGACAAGTTAAAGAGTGATAAATCACCTGGACCAGATGGTACACTTCCCCCTCCCTATTTACGGTTTCTGCACTTGCGATTTCACATAATCTTGATTTTTTTTGGGGGGGAGGGGGAAAAACCATAATTTTGCCTTCCCTCTGGTATCCCGGCTTTACCTGGTGGTCTAGCGGGCTTTCAGGGCAGGAGCAATCTTCTTACGCTCCTGCCCCGTGTAGATCGCCAATAGGAAATGGCTGCCGTGAGCTCCCGTCGTAGTCTCGAGAGACTACGGGAACTCATGGCAGTCATTTCCTATTGGTGATCTACACAGGGCAGAAGCGTAGGAAGTTCACTCCTGCTCTGAAAGCCTGCTAGACCACCAGATAAGGCTTGGATGCCGGTGGGAAGGCGGGAGGGAGGCAGGGGTGGGTCAGAGCCGGACCAGAAGATATTCGCGGTTTTTCTTAATTCATGGTCCGGCTCTGCCCCTATCCCCCGCGAATAACGAGGGAGAAGTGTATATATTCCAGGGTACTGAAAGAACTGAAACATGAAATTGCTGATCTGCTTTTAGTGATCTGTAACCTATCGTTAAAATTATATGTAGTACCTGAAGATTGGAGGGTGGCCAATGATACGCCGATTTTTAAAAAGGGTTCCAGGGGAGATTTGGGAAATTACAGACTGGTAAGCCTGACCTCAGTGTTGGGCAAAATAGTGGAAACAATTATAAAAAATAAAATTGTGGAACATGTAGACAAACATGATTTAATGAGACAGTCAGCATGGGTTCAGTAGAGGGAGATCTTGCTTCACCAATCTGTTTGACTTCTTTGAAGGTGTGAATAAATATGTGGATAAAGGCAAGCCGGTTGATGTAGTGTATCTAGATTTCTAGAAGGCTTTTGACAAAGTTCTTTATGAGAGGCTCCTGAGAAAATTAGAGTCATGGGATAGGAGGCAATGTTCAATTGTGGATTAAGAAGTGGTTATCAGACAGAAAATAGAGGGCAGGATTAAATAGCCATTTTTCTCAGTGGAGGAGGATAAATAGTGGTGTGCTGCTGGGATCCATGCTGGGACCGGTGCTATTTAACTTATTTATAAATAATCTAGAAATTGGAACTACGAGCAAGATGATTAATTTTGAAGATGACACTAAACTGTTCAAAGTTGTTAAAATGCATGTGGACTGTGAAAAACTGCAGGAAGGCCTTAGGAAATTGGAAGACTGGGCGTCCAAATGGCAGTTGAAATTCAATGTGGACAAATTCAAAGTGATGCACATTGGGATGAATAATCCAAATCATAGTTATCAGATGCTAGGGACCACCTTGGGGTGTCAGCGCTTAAGAAAAGGATCTGGGTGTCATTGTAGACAATACGCTGAAGCCTTCCACCCAATATGTGGCAGCAGCCAAGAAGGCAAACAGGATGCTAGGAATTATTAGAAAAGGGATGGTTAACAAAACTAAGAATGTTATAATGCCCCTGTTATCACTCAATGGTGTGACCTCACCTTGAGTAATGCGTTCAGTTCTAGTCTCCTTATCTCAAAAAAGATATAGCGGCACTAGACAAAGTTCAAAGAAGAGCAACCAAGATGATAAAGGGATGGAACTCCTCTTGTATGAGGAAGGACTAAAATGGTTAGGGCTCTTCAGCTTGGAAAACAGAGGGCTAAGGGAAGATATGATTGAAGTCTACAAAATCCTGAGTGGTGTAGAACGGTTACAAGTAGATCGATTTTTTACAGCATCAAAATTTACAAAGACTAGGGGACACTCGAAGTTACACAGTAATACTTTTAAAACCAATAGGAGGAAATATTTTTTCACTCAGAGAGCAGAGAGACACGTATATGGTTACAAAGCTATATATGGAGAAAACTCAACTGGCTAACAACTCAAGAACTACCCAGCACTGCAAACTGTGTCGTCCCTCTCCACATCAAACCCGGAAATAAAAAAAAATTACTCTTCAAGTCTACCTTCGAGTTCCAATGTTCCAAGATTTGGAATTGCCTTCCAGCCTGCTTGCGACAGATCCCTTCCTACCTTCAAATTCAGAAAATCACTAAAGATACATCTATTCTCACTGTAATCCAAGACATAAACTCTACATTAACCGATCCTTGATGTTACTGTTATGAATTCTTATTAATCTTATGTAAGCCTCAATGATTCCTTGCTGATAATTGCAAGATATAAGAAATAGTTTGGTAATACAAGGGAAGTTAGGATGAAGCCCCATAGGACCCCCACAGAGCAGGGAGCATGGGGTGGAGCTTGGGGTTAGAACAGTCACCTGTGCACTACTTAATATGCACAAAAGCCAGCTTTTAGTGAATAATGTTCATTTTTCATTCGAAAAAAATGAAATAGTTTTATCTATGTGAGGGGGGAAGGGGTTTCACTATAAAGAAGTTCCAGTCACCTTTTGCTTATAAAGAACTAAAGGCCAGATGCACAAAAATCATCATTAAAATCCTGTGGGTCGTTGTGGGGCTGATTAATTGTCTGATTTGAAAACGGAGATCGATGTTCAAATAACTTCACATGCAAATGAGTTTCGCAGAGGTACACCATAATCCCACCTTGGAGAAAGCGACTGACACATGTGCAGAATACAAGTACAGAGGCACAAATGTGCACATGCGCCAGAAAAGCAGTTCGTTGTTCCACAAGAGTTGCAATCGTAGGCAAATAATGCAAACAATACTGCCACTTCTGCAGCACATATGTCGTCGCCGCCGCGCCACCCCCCCCCCCCCATCCCCTCCCTCCCAGTTTCTCCTTTGGAACTTCACAGCAGCATGGCAGATTTTACCAGCACGCATGAGATGCGCCTACCCTTAACACACGAAAGATGTGCTCTTTATACACACCCGTATATTATGGTTCAATCCCATAAAATGTATGCATCGACGGCCCTGCCGAGTACACGCTTTCAACACATGCATTTCAACTCTACCAGCACCTCCTGACCTGTCACTAAGTTTGGATCGTTAAAGGCGGTACTTCGTTTTGCACATCATGTGAGCATCATTCAGAGTGTTCATTTTAATACAGATGAGCTCTTTGTAATGGAAAAGACATCAATTTGCCATTTTGTCCTTCGATAGCTGAAATACTGCGACACTAAACTGGTTAAAACTGGTTTAGTGATGGTCGTTAAATGCATGGTGAATTTTGTGTAACTAGCCCTGAATATTAAACTTACTAAGTTCTGAAGTTTTCCTTCCTTAGTTAGAGTAAAACCAAAATATGAGGCAGTGCTGCCTGCTTCAAATGTATGAGCCATACCTTTACCTGTAATTAAAAAATTCTAGAAGGGGTACAATGTCTTTTGACTCTTTTCTGCTACCCAGGAGCAGGCTGAAAACTCAATATTAGATTATCAGACCTCATGAAAAATTGGACTTGGAAGCGCCAAAATGGCCTTGGGGGTCAAAGAAAGAGGATATGTCTGGTTTTTACCTCTCTCTTGAAACGGGTACCGAGTTCAAAGAATCCTAAACTCCAGTACTTTTAAGTATTGAGCCTCAGAAACTAAGCTGGTTGGGGTAAAAGACTAGAAGAAAAAGTTTTCATCCTTGGCAGGGAGGCCCAGAAAGAAGTACCCAAAGTGAAAAGTGAGAATTTCTAGAGCTGAAAACCTGAGTAGAGTTAGTACTCAAAGATCAGAGGAACTGGACTCCCCATTTCAGGGTCCTGGCATTCAAATGTCCTACAGGTCTGAAGAAATTAGATGTCACTGGGGTAGAAATTAATTATCCCTGAAGATTTGGGGAGACACAGACAAGAGAGAGCAGAACTTGGAAAAGTTCTTATTTAGAATCTCTTGGATTCAAGGAATCCTGAGAGTGAGGAGAGATGAATTGGGAGTTGAGAATTTTGGGAGAAGTCGCAAGCCAGACATAAATTTTCCTAGATGTGAGATGGGAGAAGGAAGTATGTTAAAGTGTTGTTAAGGTTAGTTGAGTGAGCTCCTGATAGAAAGCCTGGAGTACGAGGATTCCTGGAATCTGGAGCAGAAAGCATTCTGGATTGACAACTAGAAGAAAAATCCCAAGAAGGGAGAGAGAGTTTCAAGTGTTTTAAATCTGTTGTTTTTTATTCTTCTGTGAAAGTTAACAAATTATATAATTGAAGCAATGAGACAAATATCTATCTGATATAAGATAGCAGCAGCTAGATCATGATCCAACAGCAACATTTCAAAAACAGGTTTTTGAGTTTTTAGCAGAAGCTAATAATCAAGGCATTATTTCCTACAAAGAATATAAATGTTTATATAATCAACATCCAATTGTGCTGTTTATTTATTTCATCCCTAAGATACATAAATCTTTAGTAAATCATCCTGGTCACCCTATAGTAGGGAGGGGGTTGTTATTTAAACCATTATCTCAATACTTGAATTACCATCTTCAACCTTTTGTCATAAAAACACCGTCGTATGTACAGGATTTTTCTCATTTAATTCAATATCTAGAGGGCTTAAAAATTAATGATGCTTTTTCTATTGTTTTCATCATGTTACATGTGAATTCATTATCCATCAATGTCTCTCAACAGAGTGCAGGATCTCATAGAATTATATATTCAAGAAACAAGTTTGTTGTTGTAACAAACATAAATATTAGATACTATATCCACTTTTGTTATTAAGAAAAATTATTTTTTTTGCCACTGTCATTGGCCTGTTTATATATGGCCCATTTTGAATATTCTTTTATTTTTGGTTCTGTGTATGCTGACCATATAATTAGTTTGAGGAAATTTAGAGATTATGTTTTCTTTAAGATGTTACAATATTTTTTTAATATATTTCTAGTTTATATATTGTTTATATACTGTATGTATTTTTTATGGTTTACTTTTTTTTCATTTTGCTGTTCTGTTTTTTTAGGTTACCTGATGAAGGCCTATTTGGCTGAAACACAGACCATGTTGGGGTCCAGTATATATTTTATTATGAAGGACTTTCTATGCCTGTCACATTTTATTCATACATGTGTGTACTTTTAACCTAAATTTATTGACATTCTAATAAACTAATTGTCCTTATAGTGGTTTGACCTGTGCCTATTCCCCACTTCCTTTTTTTGATCCTAATATAACCTTTACATCTACTATAGGCTTTTGTGTATTAACATACTCAAAAGTTTAGAAATCACAGCAGCACTCAAGTTATCAACACTTCAACTAGGAATACCTTCCAACCCGCCCTCCCTCCCTCAGTGCTCTTAGCTCCCAAAAATAAGGCCCTGCTGTCCCACTCTCCTCTTGAAGGCTCTTCTGCTCATAGTGTTGATAACTTGACTACTGCTGCGGTTGGCTGCTGGTAGATCCATAGAAGTGGAACAGAGGCAGTCAGCAGCTGTGACAGTAATAGATACAAATTAAGGGATGCAGTGGCAACAGTAGTAACCACAAATTAAGGGCAGCAGGACATCAGGAAGGGAGGTCAGCATGCATCAGTCAGTCTCCAACCCTGGAGGCCAGCGGCAGATATATAGAAAGGCCACCTTTGGCCTGCACCAGGCCTTTCCCTCTGACCCAGCCTGCCCCTTCTGACACTACTTTCTGTTTCAGAAGGGGCAGGACAGGTCAGAGGGAAAGGCCCAGTGCAGGCAGTCTTTCTATACATATTCTGCTGGTCTACAGGGCGGCAAGCAGCAAGTAGAGAGCAGCTATGTTGGATCCAAGAGTGGGGAGTGGTGATGCCGAACCATAGAGACAGGGAGGTTCTGAGGCCACAAGGTTGAGGTGTGCACGGGTCATAATTTAGTCCCCATCCCCTCCTGTTCCATTCCATCCATCTCTATTGTAATAAAGATTTTCTTTGTCTCCATCCCCTTTCACACCTCTAATCTGTAACAGAGAGAGCAGCAGTATTTAGCACTCATGCTGTTAGCATTTTTCAGTCAGCAATAGCAGATTGGAAGTCTGAAAGGGCCCCTCTTTTATGCCCCTCCTCGATATTTGAAATAAATTTTTTTTATTAGATATACAAAGTTAGATATATTTATATTAATAGTGGAATAACTGATATTTCTTTTTTTTTTTTTTTAGAAAAGTTTTTTACATGGCGATTTTTGATTTTGTCTATGCAGTCTCATCTTCTGAAGATGCAATAGCAAAACAAAGTATTATGTCAACCAAGATTTGATCAACTATTTCATATTGTATTAATCTAATTTGAGTGATGGCATTTTCAGTGGCGTACCAAGGGGGGGGGCGGGAGGGTGGTCCGCCCCGGGTGTACGCCCCAAAGGGGTGCACAGCTGGCCACCCACCAGGGAATAGGCTGACGCCGGGGAAAGGCTGCCACTGCCGCCATCTGGAACAGGCTGGCGCCGAGTTTTCCCTCCCTGCTTCTCTTCCCCGCGGGCCGACCAACTCTTGCCGCCCGATGTCAATTCTGACGTCTGAGAGGACATTCTGGGCCAGCCAATCACTGCCTGGCTGGCCCAGAAAGTCGTCTCCGACGTTAGAATTGACGTTGGGCGGCGAGAGTTGGTCAGACCCGCGGGGAAGAGAAGCAGGGCGAACTCGGCGCCAGCCTGTTCCCAATGGGCCAGTGGCAGCCTTTCCCCGGCAGCGGTGGCAGTAGCATGTTTCCCAATGGCAGTGGCATGGGGAGGGCAGAAAGAAAGAAAGAGGGGGGAGACAGGGAGCCAGAAAGAAAGAAAGGGGGGGGGGACAGGGAGCCAGAAAGAAAGAAAGGGGGTAGGGTGAAACAAAGAAATAAAGAAAAAAAATGGGGCATAGGGAGAGAGAGAGAGAGAGAGAGAGAGAGACAAAGATAGACACAGAGAAAGAAAGGGGGCACGGAGAGAGAAAGAAAGAAGTGGGCAGGGTGAAAGAAAGAAATGGGGCACAGAGAGACAGAGATAGACAGAGAAAGAAAGGGGGCACGGAGAGAGAAAGAAAAAAGTGGGCAGGGTGAAAGAAAGAAATGGGGCACAGAGAGACAGAGATAGACAGAGAAAGAAAGGGGGCACGGAGAGAGAAAGAAAGAAGGGGGCAGGGTGAAAGAAAGAAAGAAAGAAATGAGGCACGGAGAGAAAGAGAGAGAGAAAGACAGACATACAGAAAGAAAGGGGGCATGGAGAGAGAAAGAAAGAAGGGGACAGGATGAAACAAACAAAAAGTTGGGGGAGGGAATGAGGTCTGGAGGAGAGAAAGCATACAGGAGACTGAAAGAAGGGAAGAAATATTGGAGGCACAGCCAGAAGAATAAAGTGCAACCAGAGGCTGATGAAATTACCAAACAAAGGTAGGAAAAATGATTTTATTTTCAATTTAGTGATCAAAATGTGTCCGTTTTGAGAATTTATATCTGCTGTCTATATTTTGCACTATGGCCCCCTTTTACTAAACCACAATAGCGGTTTTTAGCGCAGGGAGCCTATGAGCGTCGAGAGCAGCATGGAGCATTCAGCGCAGCTCCCTGTGCTAAAAAAACTCTATCGCGGTTTAGTAAAAAGGGAGGGGGTATATTTGTCTATTTTTGTATAGTTGTTACTGAGGTGACATTGCATAAAGTCATCTGCCTTGACCTCTTTGAAAACCCGCGGAATATAAATGATAATTAATATTTTCTCTGCGTACAGTGTGCTTTGTGTTTTTAAAATTTTATTGTTGGTAGATCATTTTGACTTGGCCATGAAGGTGAGGGGGGGGAGTTGCTGATAGACATCTAGTAATAGTGAGTGGGCTGAGGACACTGAAGGGAAATGGGGAAAAGAGAGTGGGGAGAATACGCTGATTTATAAATTGACAATTGTACAGAATATTGTTTCTTTTTATACTTTAATATAAGTTCCAATATAAAACAATTCAAAGCTTGTGTGGATGGAATCAGGTGGTTTGTGGGGATGGGGACCGAGCTTACAGGGATTGGTCCAATAAAATGGTATTTCTTATTTCTCATTATTTGTTTTATTTTTATTTGTTAATTTGTAAAGTGGTGATTGTTATGTATCAGTTTTTTCAAATTTACATCTACTGTCTTTATATTTTGCACAGTATTAGAGAACATGTATTACTGTTTTTGTGATGTTATGGTGTTGCATTGTATGCAGAGTCTGGTTTCTTGGCAGTTCAGTTTAACTTTTGTCTACATATTTCTATTTTTAGTTTGTGATTATTCCATATGGGGCGAGGGTGTATCTGTCTGTGTGTATGAAAGGAACATGGCTTTCTGATAGCATCGACTGACTGTACAGGATCAATTGACTGTGCAGGATCTGACTGTTTAGTTTTACAATGTATGTGTTGGTGTTCCAGTGTACACTGCAGTGTTTAAGATATTTTTCATATAGATGGGAGGGGGGGTGTCAAAAAATGATGGGCCCCGGGTGTCACATATGCTAGGTATGCCACTGGGCATTTTGCATCACCATTTTATCAAGTTTTGGGAGTACAGAGGTGCATGGGTTAGGGACTGAAAGTAAATCTGCTCTTGTTTCAAGCACAGCTACATTACATCTATTGCAAACTGACTACTCAAAATAAGTAGGACAAAGAAAATTCACTGGCTTTAAGAACAGAGAATTACAATCATAATAAATGAGACACCTCAGTACGGGCCTGTTTTCAGGATAATCCGTGTATCGTATTTTCTAGAGGTTTTTCAGGATAATCCATGTATCGCATTTTCTAGAGGCATGAATTTATCCAAACATTAGGGGCTCCTTTTACTAAGCTGCGATAGCAGTTTTAATTACCGCACTTTGCTAGTTCTAGCAGCGTAGCGCGGGTTTAGCGCGCACTAAAATCCTGTGTGCGCTAAAAATGCTATCGCAGCTTAGTAAATGGAGCCCTTGATGTTTTCTGATTTTGGCTTTGTTCCACTTCATCCCCAGGCTCAAGGTAACCATTCTCCTTGTGGCCGTTGCTCGTTCTGTGAGACTTCCTTCATGGGAACTGCATGGATTCATCCAAAACCGAGAGATCCTATAAACTACATTCTGTGACATAGTGCAATTCCTCCTTTGTGATCTATGTGATTTCTTGCCCTTGTGGGCTTATATATGTGGGTTGTACTTCCAGGGCGATCAAGACAAGATTGACTGAACACCGTAGTTGCCTAAAAACAGCTAAACATACAGCCCCCATGGTTTCTCATACCATTCAACAGCATCACTCATTCGCAAACCTTCCTCCTACAACAGTGACAAGATTGCCTATCTCCTAAAGAGAGAAAATTTCTGTTTTTTTTTTATCTCAAAGCTTCTTTTCCCACTGGCTTGAATGAAAATGTAGATAAATGTTTTTCTACTTAATTTGATTTTTTGTAAATTTTTTTTACACACATTTTATGGTTCAAACAATTTTTATTGATGCAAACAACATGCAATATAACATAAGACGCTTAATACAATAATGATGCATCAAATACAATAATATAATAAACACATATAAATAGTACCTTCAACCCCCTCCAACAAATCTATATATGACTATGTTTTCAAAACTTTCAATACCCCCTACTTCCCCTACCCAAGCCCCCCCCCTTCCACACCCAATGGTACTCTCTACCCCACCTCATCAAAACACACCAATTCTATCTCAATCCTACTAAATTAAAGCCCAATTAGGATATCCATCTTAAAACCGCACATCGGCATTTTTAGTACATACTTTTTGAATATATGCGTCCTTGACGTCATCACGTCGCAGAGCACACTGCTCTCGTGGAATTTCCACAGCGTCTCTAAAAGTCTCTGTCGCCATAGTTCTAGCCCCTAAGTTCGGCGTTATTTTGCTAGAGGTTGGAGTCTGTTATTTAAGAAAACTTTCCTGAGATATATTTTCAACTGGGATTTAACTGCATGTTTCAGCTCCTGAAGAAGTTAGTGAAACGGAGCTCTGTGGAGCCGAGACATTTATCCGATTCAGATAAGCTGAATGAAAGGATTTGATGAATTTGTAATTTGTAATGGTTATAGGTTGGGATTTTTCTTATGAACTTTTCCACAAACTTTGAATGAAATACTTTCCCTGCAAGACAAGTTTATCGAATGGACTATATGAATTGTGATTTGCATTTTTAAACATTGGGATGTACTCTTGAAATGATTTATTTATTTATGAACTTTGAATGGAATTTTTTGCACTTTAGATTTATGAAATGTCAATGAAATTTTTGCGCTCATCTTTTACACTTTAACACTTTGCACTTTTAATTATTTGGATAGTATTTTAAGGGCGGGACTTTTTTTAGCCCTTTTTTGTCCCTCTATCTGCCTCTCTAAGTTTTTCACTGAGTGGTTATTTAAATATATATTCACTTCAGAGACCAAATGATGTATGGGGCAGGACTTATTTAAACCGGGTGCTTGCCATCTATGAGTTTCCTGCCCGGGGCCATGAAAGCTACTTATGTTTAACTTAGGCCCGTACTGAAATGTCTTATTTATTATTATTTTAATTCTCTGTTCTTCTTAACAGCCAGTGAATTTTTTTTGAGGGGTATATACAGGGCACTACCAATTATTCCTTTTGTCCTATTGAATTATATTTTTTGTAGTTTTTTTGTAGAGTTTTTGGATTGCCTTTTACTCAAAATAAGTAACATCTTTTTAGTTCACTTGATTCATGGGGTTAGAGCTGTGCAATGACAGAATGATAACTACCTGTCCAGTGCAGGAATAGTTTATTGATCTGAACACATACAAAAACTTTTTAAAATATATACACTAGCTGTTACAAAGCCGTGGTAGAGGTTTCTACCTCAAGCCAGCAAGGTAAATGCGCCTACTCTCACAGAATTTGTATGAGCATCAGAGTATTTCAAGTTTCAAGATTAATTAAAATTTGATTTGATCGCTTATCTAGTGTTACTAAGTGAAATACAATTAAAAATATTAACATAAAAAGTCATACAAATTATGGTCTGTCAACAGTAAATAATATGAATACAAACACATACGTAGGGCTAGAAGGGGTAGAACTACAATCTGTTTTTAGAGAAGAGAGAGGTAACATTTATGGATAGCACAATAAGGAAGGGGGTAGGAAAATACAAAGAAGAAAGCAGGGATCTTTGGAAGGAGTTATAGGCAGTAACATAATAAAAAGCTTTTCAAGTTACTTTTGAAACGTGCTAAATTTTCCTCCTCTCAAATATGTTGGCATGGAGGGGCATAATCGAAAGGAACGTCTAAGTCTGTTTATGTCCATCTCACAAGTCATCCAAAGTTAAAAAGAGCCTAAGACACATTTTCAAAAGAGATGTCCATCTTTTTTTTACTTTCGAAAATTGTCTAATTATACGTCCTGCCAATCTGATCGTAAGCTGTTAAATCGTCCATCTTTAAACCACATTTCCGTCCAACTTTCCATACAAATCCAAAACACCTAGAACAAGCCCTGTTGGATGTGGGAGGGGTCTGCAAAGTGATGGATTGCCACCTAAATAGTGGGGTACCTTACAGGGCACTGCTGTGAACTTCACAAAAAGGGTGCCATGGCTTTTCCTCCCTACAGCTCCCTTATAGTTCACGGTGAGCCCCCCAAACCACCTCCAGAATCCCCTAGACCCACTTCTTTACCACCCCAATAGCCCTTATGGCTTCAGGAGCCACTTATATGCCAGTAAAAAAGGGTTTTGGGGTGTAAAGGGGAGTGCATATGTTTAAGTATCAATGCAATGATTATAGGGGCTTATGGGCATGGGTCCTCCTCTCTATGGGTCCCTAACCCACACCCAAGATAACTTAAGCTGCCTCTGGGCTGGACGACTAGGCTTTCCTATGCCAGGCGGCCAGGTGATGATGGTCTGGAGGCTGAAATTTAAAGTTGTGAATAAAATTTTTATGGGGGTAGGGGGGGGTTGGTGATCACTGGGATAGTGTGTGGGGGTCTATTTTATATGTTTGAAGTGCTTATCTGGTGAGTTTAGGTGGGTTTTTGTGACTTAGACCATGCTTTACATGGTCTAAGTCACAACGTTCAAGTTCCGTCTAAGCTTTGTTGTAAAACTTTCGGTTTTACATGCTGTACGACTAAGTCTAAGCCAGCCCACGTCCCGCCCAACTCCCACCCTCGACACGCCTCCCAAACCGCCCTGTTTAGCTTTGGACGTTGAGCGGCACTATGAAGGCCTAGGTCATTTAGAAATACGTCCAAAACCTGTTTTTATTTTCGGTGCTTGGATGTTTTTGAGAAATGTTCATCCAAGTGCCAACGTTTTTCTCTTTCGATTATGAGCCCCATAGCGTTCTATAGCCGAGGTGCGGTCACGGAAAAAATATCTTCCCGTCGTGTCCCTATTATTTTTAATGATGGGACCGTTAATTTTTGATCCTTCCTGCCTCGCTGGCCCATGGTAGAAACTTTATTAAACATCTTTATTGTTTATTGATATCAATTTATAAGTAGAGGTTTTTTACAAAAAAAATTCCATTATTGTTTGTGACTAAGGTTAACAATCACTCAGTGAAGGCTTTTATTATACAGGCAAAACCTGGACTGAATCTGCGACTGTCAGCTGACAATGCATCAAGTGAATGTGAGGCCTTGAAGTGAATCTTCTTACCTTCCCTCCCATGTCCCCCTCTCGCTTAAGGACCCACTAAGGATAGAGCATCCAAATAACCCAGTTCCAGGAGGGAGAATTATTTCAGGCCTGTCCTGGAACTCTGCTACCCTCATCCTGTCACATTATGGGATCTGCAGCTTTGAATTTAATGGGTAGAGTCAGAGACTACAAAAATACCACAATAGGCTAGGATATAACTTTAAAACTAGGACTGGCCAAAAAAGTCTCCCTCCTAGAACTGGGTAACTTGGCAACTCTGTAAGTAGAGTAGTCTCTGTCTTCACATACAGAGCAGTCTAGAAAAGGTACCAAGAGTCACTAACACAATCTGGAACCTAAGTGCCTGAAAACACTGGGAAAAGATTCAGAGCTCAATATACTAAAAATGGACATTAAGACCATACAGATCACTGTGGTCTGATTTCAAAATGGCAATCGATGTTCAAACAGCTTCCCATGCAAATGAGTTTTGCAGAGGTTTGCCATAATCCCATCCGATCAATCGTTTAGAAAGTGACTCTCATACATATGCAGAGCTGGCAGGGGAAGCCCCAAAGCAGCCTCCTGCCACTCAGCTGTTTGGGGCTCTTTTTTTGTTTTATGGCACACATATTGTGCATGTGTTACACACACACAAAAAAAACACTGATGCCCTCACCAGACCCCTCTACACTCATGACCATCCACTCTGAAAATCGTGCCCCCCTCCCCCCCCCAATTGAGGATCCTTGGCAGGAGGACTGCCCACTCTCTCCTGCCTCGGCATGTTTTAGTGCATCTGGACCCCCCTACACTCCATCCCAACTTGAAGGCCCCCACCCCACCAAAGTCCCCAAAAGAAGTCCCTGGTGGGGAGTCAGGTAAGACCCCCCAAGCTCAATGACACCCCACAACCCCAACACTCTCCCCCCCCAGACCTTGTTGTAGGCATCATCATTGTAAAAATCCAGCAGAAGAGATGTGCACTCCCTCCTGCCAGCAGGCCCCACCTCTGCAAAATGGCAGGCCTTCCCCTTCCCAGTGCATCCTGGGATTCACTGGGAGGGGCCTAAGACTTTGATTGGCTCTGAAACACAAGGCCTCTCCCATGGAAGAGGCCTCAGGCACCTGGTCAGGAGGGAATGGGCAACCCTCCTACCAAGGATCTTCATGGGGGGCTGCGATCTTTGAGGGGAGGGGAGGGATTGGGAGGGGTCCAGGTGGAATAACATGGTGGGGGGAATGGGAATATTGCCTGTATCTTGGTGTGATTTACAGACCTCCAGGACAATAGGTAGACAAGGATATGGAATTAATCGAAGACATTGAAAACATCACCTTGCGTGGGGACACAGTACTGGTAGGGGACTTCAACTTGCCCGATGCAGATTGGAATGCACTTACCGCACAAACTAGCGGCAGCAGAAGGTTGTTAACCTCCATAAAGGGTGCACGGCTCAAACAATTGGTATTGGAGCCCACTAGGGACCAAGCATTACTAGACCTGGTACTCACTAACGGAGAAAGCGTATCGGAAGTTTTGGTAGGTGATACGCTGGCCTCCAGCGACCATAACATGGTTTGGTTCAACCTTAGGAAAGGTTTCACCAGATCGACCACAACAACAAAGGTCCTTAATTTTTGGAGCACTGACTTCAAACGCATGGGAGATTTCGTCCGTCAGGCACTGCAAGACCATGCCGAAACCAATAATGTAGAGGCTATGTGGGCAAACCTGAAATCTACCCTATATGAAGCAACAAATCGCTATATAAAAACAGTAAGCAAAAGACAGAGAAATAACAGACCCCAGTGGTTCACTACAGAAATCTCGGACCTCGTTAAGAAAAAGAAAAAAGCATTTGTTTCCTACAAACAATCAGGAAGAGGAGAAGTAAAAGAAGAATATCTGGCCAGGTCCAAAGCTGTCAAAACAGCAGTCAGAGAGGCCAAGCTTCGAATAGAAGAGAATCTAGCAAAGGACATTAAGAAAGGGGACAAATCTTTCTTCAGGTACCTCAGTGATAGGAAAAGAAACACAAATGGGATAGTACGCCTTAGGAAAGCAGACGGGACTTATGCAGAATCAGATTCCGATAAAGCCGAACTACTAAACGAATACTTCTGCTCAGTCTTTACCCGTGAGGCACCAGGGTCCGGTCCACAGTTGCAAGCAAGGCAAAGATCAGAAGACCCATTCTGGAATTTCGAGTTTACTCCCAGCAGCGTCTACTGTGAACTATCAAGACTCCAAGTGAGCAAAGCCTGGGACCAGACAATCTACACCCTGTGATGTCTACACCCTGTGATGTCCTGGCAGAGCCGTTATCTGTGCTCTTCAATCTTTCCTTGAGGGCGGGAAGAGTCCCCTTGGATTGGAAAACAGCCAATGTAATCCCACTCCACAAAAAGGGCTGCAGGACAGAGGCTGAGAATTACAGACCGGTGAGTCTCACATCCATAGTGAGTAAACTCATGGAAACACTAATTAAGCATAAATTGGATACGATCCTGGACGAAAAGAATCTACGGGATCCCCGCCAACATGGATTTACCAAGGGCAGGTCCTGCCAATCCAATCTAATTAGTTTCTTTGACTGGATAACAAGGAAACTGGATGTGGGTGAGTCCCTAGACGTCGTGTACTTGGACTTTAGTAAAGCTTTTGATAGCGTCCCACACCGCAGACTATTGAGCAAGATGAAATCAATGGGACTGGGAGAGACACTAACTACATGGGTCAGTGATTGGCTAAACAGTAGACTCCAGAGAGTGGTGGTGAATGGTGCACCTTCAAAAATGTCAGAGGTGATCAGTGGAGTGCCGCAGGGCTCGGTCCTGGGCCCGATCCTCTTCAACATATTTATAGGAGATCTGACTCAGGGGCTTCAGGGTACAATCACATTATTCGCCGATGATGCCAAACTATGCAACATAGTAAGTGAGAACACTTTACCAGACAGTATGACGCAGGACCTACTTCTATTGGAACACTGGTCCTCGACTTGGCAGCTAAACTTCAATGCTAGAAAATGTAAGGTCATGCACCTTGGCAGCAGGAATCCATGCAAAACTTACACACTTAATAGTGAGACCTTGGTTAGGACCAAGGCGGAACGTGATTTGGGGGTAATCATTAGCAAAGACATGAAGACTGCCAATCAAGTGGAGAAGGCTTCATCAAAGGCAAGACAAATGATGGGTTGTATCCGTAGAAGTTTTATCAGCCAGAAGCCCGAAGTTATAATGCCGTTGTACAGATCCATGGTGAGGCCTCATCTGGAATATTGTGTACAATTCTGGAGGCCACATTACCAAAAAGATGTGCTGAGAGTTGTCGGTACAACGAATGGCCACCAGGATGGTCTCGGGACTCAAAAGCCTCCCGTATGAGGAAAGGCTGAATAAATTGCAGCTATACTCACTCGAGGAACGTAGAGAGAGAGGAGACATGATAGAGACGTTTAAATATATCACGGGCCGTATTGGGGTGGAGGATGATATCTTCTTTCTTAAAGGTCCTTCAGTCACAAGAGGGCATCCGCTGAAAATCAAGGGTGGGAAATTTCATGACGCCGCCTGGAAGTTCTTCTTCACCGAAAGAATAGTCGATCGTTGGAATGAACTTCCACTTCAGGTGATTCAGGCCAGCAGTGTGCCAGATTTTAAAAGGAAATGGGATACACATGTGGGATCTCTAGGGGGGTAAATTCAAGGGGGTGGGGTCGTTAGAGTGGGCAGACTTGATGGGCTATGGCCCTTTTCTGCCGTCATCTTCTATGTTTCTATGGTCCAGGTGGCTGAGGCAAGAGGGAGTGGGCATTCCTCCTACCTCTTTTTGTTCGGGGGCATTAAGGGGGGAGGGGGCTGGCATGGCACCACTTTTTTTTTATAGGGTCAGATATTGTGCATGTGTAACATCTGTGGCCATAAAAATAAAAGAAAAAGAAACAATAGGGCCCTTAGCAGCCATCGCTAGATGCCTTAGCGATGTTAGGGCATCGATCAGAAGGCTTGTTTTAATATTAATGACCTCATTGTAATACACAGAAAAGCATGCAATGAGCCATTTTGTATATTGGGTTGGCAAATTAGATCTTTTGCTAAACTAGTCAAACTGGTATAGCGATGATTGTTAGACTGTCTTGAGAGTTTTGTGCATCCAGGCCTCAGGCAACACACTAGGACTAAAAAATACTGGTTAAGACTTCAGTAAAAGCCTGAGAATATTCTGGAAAGATCCAAAATACAGAAGCTAAAAGTGCCCTGAGAAAAGGGAGGACAAAACTGCTGGAAAAATCACCAGTAAATTATAGAACAAAGCAGTTGGAGATACTGAAAGAGGCTCCTAGCACAAGAGAAAGAAAGAGAAAAAAATACCAAAGAAGACTTTAGCAGAATGCTGAATGCAGGGACTGAGCACAGTAGTAAGTCAGACCTAGAGTTGATTTGTGTTAAGTACAGTACTTCCAGCCTCTGTTTAGGTCCCAGATGTGGCAGCAGGTGGAATGCAGCTTTTTCTCATATAAAACTGATTATTGCCAAATGCCATCTGACAATTATCTTGTGCAAATTTCCCTTGGATCATGTTTTATTCATGTGATGTCCCCCTGAAGGACTGGATGTTTTCTTTCAACTGAAACTTTATAGACCAGCCCTGGAATTTGCTTCTAAAATAATAGGCTCTCTTTCCAGAGTTATTTTTAACTGTGGTTTGAGAAGACACTAGCAGGATTTAGGCAATTTCTTGTCCTCTAATCTTAAGAAAGGGCAAATTTTTCTTCTCCCTACTTCCTCAGGCTTTCGTGTGGTAGAATGACTCAGGAGTGTGTTATAACCACTAACCACTACACAAGAGGTAAGGAAGGAAATAGAAGTGGGGAAACAAATCATTTTGTGTGCCATCACCTTCCCATAACTGCTGAGGAAGAGGGAGAATCACCTTCCCTTAGTCTTCAAATCAGGTATTCCTTAAATCAAATACATTTCAACTGACATCTAATCACAAAATAGAAAATAATATTACTTTTTCAACCTTTATCATCTGGTTATTTTCTTATTCTAATTGTGTTGGTCTGTGTCTGCATTCCTCCATCTTCTCCTAAATATATTGTCATTTTTCTTTCTCCTTTTCCTTGTCGTTTTCATCAATTAATTTTTCTGCCTCTCTGCCCCTTTTACTATCCAGTCTTCAGTTTCTCTCTATTTACTGCATCTACCCACAGCTTTCCATCTCTTTTCCTCATCCTAGCTCTCCTATTCCTTCTTATTCTTTAGTCTTTCACTAACTTTATCCTCTTCCCCTCTTCCAGCCAGCATTTTCACTCTTTCTCTCCCCACCCTTCTATCCAGCATCTCCTTTCTTCTTCTCCCCTCGCATATTTTCTCTCTCCCCCAGCCACTGCTTCTGCTCCAGAACAGTTGCAGTGTCATAACGACCGAGGGCAGTCCAAGGGCTACAGTCTTCATACCCGGTTGTCATTTCTGCCAGTCCCTGCCACCTCTGACAACAACTTCCTGTTCTAGGGCAGAGGACTGTCAGAGCCCACACATATCAATATTATGATCCTGCTACTGCTTTAGGATATTTTGCCACTGCTGCTGCTGGTTTGGAGAGCAGCAGCAGCAGAGGGGTGGCAGCAGTAATATTGTAAGAGGTCGTCTACCAGGCACTGCATACCTCTTTCAGGGTTCAGCATGTTGAGAACCAAGTCAAAACCCTGCTGCTAATTACTCAGACAGCTAAGTGGTGCTCAACCTCAACAGTCTAGGGGTGGAGTATAGTTGAAGGCACCGAGGATATTCAGTACTGGTGCCCACATAGTTAAGTAGGACCATATAGCATCTTTGCCAAGTTACCTATACAGGTATGGGACTAAATATCAGTTGTACCCATATAATTTCCAGATACCACCAGTGACCCTGGATAGGGCCCATCAGTGAAAATCTGGGTCTACATTAGTAGTCAGAATGCAGCATTTTATACATGCTCACTGCCACTGAATATTGATCCCCTTGTTTCTATGTTACCGTTCTCTGGTGTCTGTAACTGCTTCCCAACCAATGAAGAGATTAAGCAATTAAACACTCGAGTCAGGGGCAGATTCGCAAAATTAAAATTTGCCTTTAAGGCGCTCGCTAAACTGATTTCAGCATCTCTTCTGCCAATCTTCAATTTGTTTTTGTTTTTTTGTATTTTAATTTGCATGAGGTGGGGGGTTAGCAGCGTCGGGCTGAAATTCATAAATATTCAGGGTCATTTATAAAAATAAGAGAGTCAGCCTATATATTCCTAAAAACAACATTGAAAGAGAAAATTTACCACTGTATATCTGTTTTATGCTTGTCAAAGATTTCTAAAGATTCTACAGTATTATTGTAATATGTGTTTTTCTGGTGGTGAGTCTAGTGATTGGTACTATAGTTTGTGCTTCATTTGCTGTTCATTCTCCAGTGAAGGTAGCGTTGGGTTATCAGTCAGTTGCTATGTATAACATTTGTATTTTCCAGGTATTAAAATAGTTTTTATACTCAGATAGGCTTAAGTAGGCCTTGTTTAACCCATTACCATCAATCATTTTAGCCAACTGTTTATTGCTTTGGCTCCATTTACATGCTTTAGTCAGGGCTGGGTGTTTTTGTTTCTTTTTAATTTTGAGGATCCTGTGGAAAAGAAGTCCACAAACAGGCTTGGGAACCAGTGAAAAAGAAAACCACCCATGGCTGTTGCATGGCTATTGGGCATGGTCCCTATGGTGATGTGGATACTGGTTTGCTCATTTGGAAATCAGTAGTGACAAAGCCACCATGGACCAAAGAAAAACCTATTTCACATACATTTTCTAGCCTTGTGAAATGTGTATATCATGGGCTATGTACACAAAATATCCCACACTTTTAAGCAAATTTATATTTAAATAAGGGTTGCATTGCAAAACAAACAAATATAAATCTTGTAGAGTAATATTTCTTCTTTCAGATGGTACTAGTTAGAAAAAGATTCAGGCAGACTTTTTTTTAATAATTGACCCTGAAAAATTGACAAATTTCAGCCTTGTGTCAATGGTGAAAAATTTGAAGGAATGTTATGATATAGCTATTCATACTGAATTGCTGCAAATTTGGAAGTTTAGTATCCAGTGTAATGAATCTGTGATAAAAATCTGAAATCTGTATCTAATTTTGCTCTGGACTACAAGTTTTAAGGTACACTTTGAACAAAATTTTTAAGTGGGCTTTTGCCTCCATGATGCTCATGCTAGCATTGCTGAAAGTAGCATAAAAAGTTATGCTAGAATGCCAAAAATTTGTATTTTTCATCAATTACTGTCAGCTTTATGAGCAGCTAAAAATGACATTTTATTCACTGCTGTGCACAAGGCTACCAGCACCCATAGTAACATAGTAAATGACAGCAGATAAAGACCTGAATGGTCCATCCAGGCTGCTCAGCAGTTACACTCATTATAAATATTTATGCTTAAAATTGAATCATCTTTTTTCTTTGATATTACTGGGTGCTAGACCGTAGAAGCCTGCTAGAACTACTGGAGCCGCCATTGAAGCTCACTCCATCCTATCCAAACCATCACATCATTTGTAGGATATAGACTAAAACACTACCCAGCACCTTCCTCATCT
This sequence comes from Geotrypetes seraphini, assembly GCF_902459505.1. Lineage (NCBI taxonomy): Eukaryota > Metazoa > Chordata > Amphibia > Gymnophiona > Dermophiidae > Geotrypetes > Geotrypetes seraphini. Next base: position 101,354,393 of record NC_047088.1, on the reverse strand, counting down.
TCTAATTTACTGTAGTTTCCATCGAAGTCCTCCCCAGCCCATTATAAATTGAAGTGCCGTATACAGGACACAGACCGTGCAAGTCTGCCTAGTATAGGCCCTTGTTCTTCAATCAATGCCTTTCATTTCCTAATTAGAGACCCACTGTGTTGATCTTACTGTTTTTTTAATTCTGTCACCATTTTCCTCTCCATCACCTCCCTCGGGAGGGCATTCTAGGTATCAATCCCCTCTCCTTGAAAAAGAATTTCCTAACATTACTCCTAAAAGCTACCACCTTGCAATCTCAATTTATGCCCTCTAGTTTTACCATTTTCCCTTTTTTGAGAAAAAAAAAAAAAAAAAGTGGTTCTATATTAATTCACGATATAAATTGTCTATTTTCTTAGATATTTCTGGGCCAGAGACCTAGAGGTCTGCCCAGTTCTGTGCTTAGGATCCAACTACTGAAGTCTCCATCAAAGCTCAGACTAGCCCACAGTTCTTCAACCGCCGGTCCGCGGACTGGTGCCGGTCCGCAAAAAAATCTTGCCGGTCCGCAAAGGATTCAGACCCCGCCGCAGCAAAAGGTGCCGGCGTCAGCTGACGTGCAACTTCCTGTTGCCGTCGCTATGCCAGCCCTCCTGCCTGCCACCACTGACTTCTCCGCACCCCCAGAAAAGCAGCGGCAGGTCTGTGTGCTTTTAACTTCAGCACACAGCTGCCCCTAGGCAGTATTTTAGCGTGGTTTTATGAGGCAGCCTCGGGGCCTTTGGTAGGCCGGCCCACATCGCATCATCGAAGCGGGCCGGCCTACCAAAGGCCCCGAGGCTGCCTCATGAAACCGCGCTAAAATACTGCCTAGGGGCAGCTGTGTGCCGAAGTTAAAAGCACACAGAGCTGCCGCTAGCCTACAAAGAGGAAACAGTTGCTGGAGAGGGAAGGAGGGAAGGAAGTAGGGGTGCTCCTGGACAAGGGAGGGGAAGGGGCTACTGATGGCAGGGGAGAAGAGAAAGGGAAGAGAGTTACTGTTGGATAAGGGGAGGAAGAAAGGGAGAAGGTACTGCTGGACAGGGGAGGAGGAACATTGGAAGGAAACAGCTGGCAGGGAGATTAGAGGAGGGAAAGGAGTCAGGATGGAATGGAGAAATCAGATGAGGGAAAGGGGAGAGACAGAGGAATGAGAAGGTAGAGAGAGATTGATGCTGGGAAGGGGGGTCAGATGAAAAATAAGGAAAGAGGGACAAAGATGCTAGATCTGGTGTAGGAGAGAGGGTCATAGAAAGAACGCAGATACCATATGGGAGGGAGAAGGGTAGAGGGCAGACAGTGGATGGAAGAGGCAGATGCTGGATTGAAGAGACAGAGGGCAGACGCTGGATGAAGAGAGTGAAAAGACGATGAAAGCAGAAACCAGAGACGACAAAAGGTAGAAAAAAATAATTTTATTTCTATCTTGTGATTAGAATATATCAGATTTAAAATATGTATCCTGCTAGAGCTGATGTTAGACATAACTGGGGAGTGCAAAGCCTAGGCAGTACGTTTTTAGCTTCCAGCTGGCTTAGGGTTCTCTCTGACCAGGAGGCAGTTGCCCTAGTTGCACTCCCCCTAACACCATTCCTGCCATGTGTGACTGCGGTATTCTGTTAGCATGATATTTGTGTAGCATTCTGTAATAATTTGGCTTATTCAGTTTTCTTGATAGTAGAGGGGATATATGTGAAGGGGAGGGGAGACAGGGGTTTTGTTGATCTTTGCCCTGTATTATTTATATATATAAAATGACAATTGTACAGAATATTGTTTCTCTTTATACTTTAATAAAATATGTTCAATATAAAATCATAACTATTTGAGGCTTGTGCGGATGGGATCAGATGGTTAACGGGACCGAGCTTGCGGGGACAGGGCGGCAATGGGGTTTTTAAAAATTTCAGTCTTATTAGTTTGCCAGTCCACAAAATAATTATTTTATTTCCACCGGTCCATAGGTGTAAAAAGGTTGAAGAACACTGGTCTAGCCTATCTAAACCATCCCATCCTTCAAGCCCTACCCAGCCCATTCTCAACTGAATGATCCTATGCGAGACACAGACCTTGCAAGTCCACCCAGTACCAGCCTTGGTTCTTCAATAAATACCCATTATTTTCTTATTAGAGATCCTCTGTGTTCATCCCATGCTTTTTTGAACTCTGTCACCATTTTTCTCTTCACTACCTCCCTCGGAAGTGCTTCCAGTCAACTAACCTCTCCGTATAGAAGAATTTCCTAACATTACTCTTAAGTCTACCACCCTTCAACCTCAAATTATACCCTCTGGTTTTACCATTTTCCTTTCTCTGGAAAAGTTTGTGTTCTATGTTAATACCTTTCAAGTATTTGAATGTCTGAATCATATCTCCCCTGTCCCTCCTGTCATCTAGAATATACATATTCAGGGCCTCCAGTTTCTCCTTATATGTCTTTCAGTGCAAACCCCCTAACATTTTTCATCGCTTTTCTCTGGACCACTTGAAATCTTCTTATATCCTTTGCCAGATATGATCTCCAAAATTGAACACAATACTCCAAGTGGGGCCTCACCAATGACCTGTACAGGAGCATCAACAACTTTCTTCTACTGGTTACGCCTCTCTCTATACAGCCTAGCATCCTTCTAGCCACTGCCTTATCATAAGAACATAAGAATTTCTGCTGCTGGGTCAGACCAGTGGTCCATTGCAACAAGCAGTCTGCTCCCACGGCAGCCCCCAGGTCAAAGACCAGAGCCCTAACTGAGATCAACCCTACCTGCGTACATTCCGGTCCAGCAGGAACTTGTCCAACCTTGTTATGAATCTCTGGAGGGTGTTTCCCCCTATAACAACCTCCGGAAGAGCGTTCCAGTTTTCTACCACTCTCTGGATGAAGAAGAACTTCCTTACGTTTGTACGGAATCTATCCCCTTTTAACTTTAGAGAGTGCCCTCTCGTTCTTCCTACCTTGGAGAGGGTGAACAATCTGTCTTTATCTACTAAGTCTATTCCCTTCAGTATCTTGAATGTTTCTATCATGTCCCCTCTCAATCTTCTCTTTTCGAGGGAGAAGAGGCTTTTTCTCTAATCTCTCGCTGAATATGCATGAGATCTATGTGCATGCACTGCTTTCAATGCATATTCATTGGGGAAATCCTGAAAACCGACTGGATTGCAGCCCTCAAGGAGGGACTTTGAGATCCCTGCTGTACGGCAACTCCTCCAGCCCCTTAACCATTTTAGTCGCTCTTCTCTGGACCCTTTCGAGTAGTACTGTGTCCTTCATGTACAGCGACCAGTGCTGGACGCAGTATTCCAGGTGAGGGCGTACCATGGCCCTGTACAGCTGCATGATAACCTTCTCCGATCTGTTCATGATCCCCTTCTTAATCATTCTTAGCATTCTGTTCACCCTCTTCGCCGCCACTGCGCATTGTACGGATGGCTTCATTGACTTGTTGACCAGTACTCCCAAGTGTCTTCCCTGGGGGGGTCTCTCCAAGTACCACCCCGGACATCCTGTATTCGTGCATAAGATTTTTGTTGCAAACATGCATCACCTTACACTTATCCATGTTAAACCTCATTTGCCATGTCACGGCCCATTTCTCGACATGTTTATGTCCTGTTGCAGATCTTCGCAATCCTTCTGCGTCTTCACTACTCTGAATAGCTTCGTATCATCCACAAATTTAATCACCTTGCTCGTCGTACTAATTTCCAGGTCGTTTCTTTAAATATGTTGAAGAGCACGGGTCCAAGCATCGAACCCTGCGGCACTCCGCTCGTGATGCTTTTCCAGTCCGAATATTGTCCATTTACCCCCACTCTCTGTTTCCTATCTGTCAACCAGTTTTTTATCCACATGAGTATGTCATCCTCGATTCCATGGCTCGCAATTTTTCATAGTAGTCCGTTCATGCGGGACCTTGTCGAACACCTTCTGAAAATCCAGATATACAATGTCGACCATCTCGCCCTTGTCTATCTGCCTGTTTACTCCCTCGAAGATGTGCAACAAGTTCGTCAAGCAAAATCTTCCCTTGCTGAATATGTGCTGGCTGGTCCTCATCAGATTCTGTCCATCAAGGTTTCTCAGTGACTATTGCAACTAAGGATTTGATATATTGGGAAACTTTTTTTTTTAATGCTGTGCTAATTCTGCATACAAATTTTGAACAAAATCTGAGACATAATGGTGGGGATCTTTTTTTTATTTTAGGCCACTTGGTATGGAATGATGCAATATTTATTTTTATTCTGGTCAACCTATGTTGGGACACAAGTCCTGAGTTTCATTTTGAGTTTTCTTTCTTTCAGTTAGTTATTTTCATCTGTTTTGTTTGTTTGGGTAAATGTAAACCTTTGCTTCCCCTACACTTTTCAAATAAGCACCATTTCTCTCTGCTTTTGTTCTGAGCTGCTTCTACTGTATTTCACAACAAAAATTCTCCAGTGATCTGCATCAATTGGATCATTAAAGAACATTGGGATCAGAAACTGCAAAATGAAGAAACCATAGCTTAAACTTGTGCATTTAAGTTCTTATCTTTAATTTAAATTATCTATAAATTTCTGATATTCTGCCAAATATCCCTCTGCATTAAAACTTCCAAAAAAGGAGTGATTATGGAAAAATTATATATCTTACCTGCTAATTTTCTTTTCTTTAGCCACAGCAGATGAATCAAGACTAGTGGGTCATGCCCATCATCTACCAGCAGGTGGAGATAGAGAACACTGAATTGACTCAGTCTTATTGAATGGAAAGCCTCCTGGCCAATTAGTATGCTCTTGCCAAAGCAGAAGGAACTGGACACCCATGGAGAAAAAAAAAACTCCTTTCCCATACAGGTCAACTTGAACATATAACTAATGAAACCAACAACTATGAACTCCGACAGTGCAGAATGCTGCAAAACCTCTAGCGAGAAAAAACAAGTGCTGTATTACTTATAGGGTGGGAATCTGGATTCATCTGCTGTAGCTAAAGAAAATTAGCAGGTACAATATAATTTTTCCTTCCTTAGCATCAGCAGCAGATGAATCCAGAGATTAGTGAAATTCAACTGAAATTCTAACTGCAAACTTGACCCCCTTATATTCCCCCTCCTTTCTGCACTCTCCTGTACTTAAGTTGCTGTATAGTCTTGTACTGTCCAAAATGTTTTCCATTGTGAATGCTGGTTTGTAACCCATTCTGAGCTACTGGGAAGACGGGATAGAAATCAAAATAAATAAATAAAATAAATGTGTATGTATATATATATATATATATATATATATATATATCTATAGGAGAGTGCAGAAAGGAGGGGGAATATAAGGGGGTCAAGTTTGCAGTTAGAATTTCAGTTGAATTTCACTAGTCTCTGGATTCATCTGCTGCTGATGTTAAGGAAGAAAAAATTATATTGTACCTGCTAATTTTCTTTAGCCACAGCAGATGAATCCAGACTAGAGAAGGAAACATTAAGAAGAGAAGGAAACCGTGCCGAGCTCCACAACATCCGTGGAGATGATGCGGTATATAAACTTAAGGTTTAGTTTAGTTTAGTAGGGAGGGAAAAGGACATTGGCCCCGCAAAGACTGGCATGCTCAAATGCAGCATTTGAACACGTCGCCATGCCCAATATGAAATGCCTGAAACTAGAGTGCAATGAGGATGAAGTTGCTGCTCTGCAAAATTCATCTAATGCAAAGGATTTGTACTCTGTCTAAGCAGATACCACTGCTTTAGGGAAATAAATAGTAAAGGTTGTTAGAAGTTGCTTACCTGCACTAACAATTGTTGATACAATAGTTATCTGAAATTAGCATGCCAGCATAGCTGGGGAAGTAGTCACCCCCAATCACGTTGAGAGAAAAAACTAAAAAAATGATCTGTACGTCTAAAGTCAATGATGGCTGAAAGATAACTGATTATTAGTCTACAAATCCCAAGCAGCCCATGGGAATGAAACTGCTGACCATAATCCTCTTCTCTGAATGAAGACAGAAAGAGACACTCATTGCAATGAAACATCAAAAACTACCCTTGGTAGAAAAGGAAGGCATCGATTCACCAATATCCCTGCCACACAGGAAACCCAGAAATTGATCTCTATCTGAAAGGGCTTGCAACTCTGAAACCCTGTGAGCTGAAGTTAAAGCAACCAGAAAACACTGTTTTCATAGTGAGACCTTTGATTGTTGCAGTGCCTAATGGTTCAAATGGTGATGACTGCAGTGACCAGAGCACCAGAACAAGACTGCAAACCAGCCAGGGTTTGCAGAGGAGAGGCTCGAGACAGTTGACTCCACATTAAGACCACACCACATCTGGCTGCGAAGCCCCTATATGTGAAGGCATCAACAGTCACTACATCCAAAGCCACCTCTGTGGACCGTAGCAATAGTACCATCCCTGTGGACATCACCTATAAGGCATACCTGCGTATGTCATTTGTAATACCACTATTGCACAACGTAGAATCTTGGAACAAGAATGTGTCCATTCTGCAGCAAAAGATGGAAAATCTTGAAGCCATACTATAGGATGACACGTACGATGCAAAGAGGCCTACACTGCATATAAGTGCTTTGAGCAGGCTTTTGATCTGTAGTCCAATAAACTCAGCAGGTGGAGGACAGATGTCAACCTTGGAGCTGAAGAATAAACTCCAGAGCAGCCAAACTAAAGAAATTGTTGCTAAAAGGACACAGAAAACTCCTCTACATGCTGTAGTCATGCTGGAACATGCCACAGGCCATAAAAACACTGCAAGGGGAACAGCAGAGAAAGTCCCGATAAACCCAAGGGTAACAGATTCCACTGAGAAAAGGGCAGAACTGCTGTGCAAATCTACAGACTTGGCAAATAGCCAGAATAGGAGAAAATGGGAACTTCACCACAGAGGCACACACTGCTTTATCTTAGCTAAGGAAGATGCCATCAAGAAGAAGCCGATGAAGACACTAACCCCATACAAGAGAAAAGCAGAGGAAACTGCATGCAAAAGAAGAAACGGTCCTGCACAGAGCAATGGTAGCTGACGTGAGGGAACAAAGTGTCCTCAGTATGTTTCCCTTGGGAGACAATTGTTCCTCTTCTTAAGCTGCTGCTAGTGTGCCACCCCTGCAGGAGTAGCATCACACCAAGCCAGAGACTGGAAACCATATAGTTCATGAGGAATCTAATATGGCACAGGAAAAGAGAAGATTTAATTCCTCTTTGTGAATCCAGCAATTTTTGTCATGCAAAAATAACAGTCTGAGTGATGATTTTGGTGGTTCAGGCCACACCATGAGTATAGCGAAAGGCATCTTCTTTCATTTCCCATTCAGCCACTGTGTTAATCCAGAATAGCAGCACACATGAGGTGCCCACGCTTTATCTTGGTCGCCAACTTTACAGCCAAAATAATGCTTGTATGCACTTTGGAAGTCTGCTGGACAGATTCTTTCGCTGATCTTATGCAGTAAATTGTCCACAGACAAAAAACAGAAATTATTAGGATGGTTAACACAACCTCATCTGTTCATAATAATTATAATATCTTAGATAAAAACAAACAAAATATGAAAATTCACAGGCAGAAAAAGCAGCATAATCACTTTTTAGTATAAACTTTCAAATTACTCGTGTATATATGTGATCAATGAGCTGTCCTAAAATGCAATATTGTGTTACAGAAACAGTAAAATACCACGCTTCACAGTAGCGTTATGACTAACATGATATAAACACAAACTGACATATAACTTAACAGGATGTGATAGACAAAAACTGTTTTCAGATTTAGAGTCAGCATGTGGCCCTTGTTAAGGTACAGATGACAGAACTCCAGTAGCAAAATGCTTGTTGACCAGTGTCAGTTATTAAGATGGGCCTGGGGACATGCATTGTTTATTCCTACAGAAGGATATGCTGTGCAAAATCTATTTTACTCCTTGGTATTTTGCCAGATACTTGTGACCTGGGTTGTCCACTGGTGAAAACAGAATACTGTACTGGACCTGAAGGACCTTTGAACTGTACTAGCATGGCAACTCTTATTTTCAACTAGCAGGAGAAAAGCAGCAAATTAAATGTGTTATAACAAAGAGTGCCCTGGTATAAAAACAGTTCTTTGTAGATAGCAATGTCACAAAAAACTAAAACTAGAGGTGTAACAGAATCTTGCTCAAGTCAGTGTTAAACTGAAACTGATAGGTTGTAAGGCAGTGGGGTCTCAAACTCAAACCCTTTGCAGGGCCATATTTGGATTTGTAGGTACTTGGAGGGCATCAGAAAAAATAGTTAATGTCTTATTAAAGAAATGACAGTTTTGCATGAGGTAAAACTCTTTTTAGTATCCAATTGTTTAATCAATGTGAAATAAGCACAGTTACTTACCGTAACAGGTATTATCCAGGGACAGCAGGCAGATATTCTTAACGCATGGGTGACGTCACCGACGGAGCCTCGGTACGGACCTTTTTAACTAGAAAGTTCTAGTTGGCCGCACCGCGCATGCGCGAGTGCCTTCCCGCCCGACGGAGGAGAGCGTGGTCCCCAGTTAGGATAAGCCAGCTAAGAAGCCAACCCGGGGAGGAGGGTGGGACATAAGAATATCTGCCTGCTGTCCCTGGATAACACCTGTTACGGTAAGTAAATGTGCTTTATCCCAGGACAAGCAGGCAGCATATTCTTAACGCATGGGTGACCTCCAAGCTAACAGAGAGGGAGGAAGGATGGTTGGCCATTAGGAAAATAAATTTTGCAACACAGATTGGCCGAAGTGTCCATCCCGTCTGGAGAAGGCATCCAGACAGTAGTGAGTAGTGAACGTGTGAACTGAGGACCAAGTGGCAGCCTTGCAGATTTCCTCGATGGGCATGGAACGGAGGAAAGCCACAGAAGCAGCCATAGCTCTGACCCTGTGGGCCGTGACAGCACCTTCCAGTGAGAGACCGGCCCGAGCATAACAGAACGCAATACAGGCGGCAAGCCAGTTGGAAAGCGTCCGTTTAGAGACAGGACAACCTAGACGGTTAGGATCGAAGGTCAGAAAGAGCTGAGGGGACGAGCGGTGAGCCCTGGTACGGTCAAGGTAGTATGCAAGGGCACGCTTACAATCCAGCGTGTGCAACGCCTGTTCCCCAGGATGCGAATGGGGTTTAGGGAAAAAGACAGGCAACACAATGGACTGGTTGAGGCGAAAAGCCGAGACCATCTTGGGAAGGAATTTAGGATGGGTACGCAGAACCACCTTGTCATGGTGAAAAATAGTGAACGGTGGATCGGCGACCAGTGCATGAATCTCACTAACCCTCCTGGCAGAGGTGACGGCAATGAGGAAAAGCACCTTCCATGTTAGAAGTTTGAGCGAAGTTGTGGCAAGAGGCTCAAAAGGAGGTTTCATGAGGGCTGATAAAACCACATTCAGGTCCCAGACGACAGGAGGAGGCTTCAGAGGTGGTTTGACATTGAAGAGGCCTCTCATGAACCGGGAAACCAGTGGATGAGCCGTGAGAGGTTTTCCGAGGATAGGCTCATGAAACGCAGTGATGGCACTAAGGTGGACTCTGATTGAGGTAGACTTGAGGCCAGCGTCGGACAGGGAAAGCAAATAGTCCAGTACAGTTTCCACCGCCAAAGAGGTGGGATCGTGATGATGCAGTAGACACCAAGAGGAGAACCTGGTTCACTTCTGATGGTAACATTGAAGGGGGCCGAGTTCCTAGAGGCATCCAAAATGCGACGGACGGGCTGAGACAGATTCTCTGGAAAGGTTAGCCCGAGAGAAACCAAGCTGTCAGGTGGAGCGAAGACAGATTGGGATGTAGTAGAGACTGATGCTGCTGCATAAGTAGAGTAGGAAACACAGGAAGAGGAATGGGCTCCCTGGAGCTGAGCTGAAGCAGGAGGGAGAACCAGTGTTGGCGAGGCCACCGAGGAGCGATGAGAATCACGGTGGCCCTGTCCCTGCGGAGTTTGGATAACGTCTGCAACATCAGAGGTAGAGGAGGAAAGGCATAGAGGAACCGATCCGTCCAGTCGAGCAGGAATGCGTCTGGGGTCAGACGATGAGGAGAGAAGAGTCTGGAACAGAACTGGGGCAGCTGATGGCTGTGAGGAGCTGCAATGAGGTCCACCTGCGGAGTGCCCCAATGAGCAAAGATGGAGTGGAGTGTTGGAGGGTCCAGAGTCCACTTGTGAGGTTGAAGGATGCGGCTGAGATTGTCGGCCAGGGAGTTCTGTTCGTCCTGGATGTATACAGCCTTGAGGAAGAGACTGTGGGCCGTGGCCCAGGTCCATATTCGGATGGCCTCCTGACAGAGGAGGGGAGATCCGGTGCCACCTTGCTTGTTTATGTAGTACATGGCGACTTGATTGTCTGTGCACAGGAGAAGAACCTGAGGGTAGAGAAGGTGCTGGAAGGCCTTGAGAGCATAGAACATGGCTCTGAGTTCCAGGAAATTGATGTGATGTTGACGCTCCTGAGGGGTCCAGAGTCCCTGGGTGCGTAGATCTCCCAGGTGAGCTCCCCACGCATAGGGGGAGGCATCCGTGGGTATGATCATGGAGTGAGGGGGTAGATGGAAGAGTAGACCCCTGGAAAGATTGGAGTAGTTCAACCACCATTGAAGAGATTGCTGAAGAGACAATGTCACAGAGATGGGATGAGAAAGAGGATCCGTGGTCTGTGACCATTGGTTGGCTAGAGTCCACTGAGGTGTCCTGAGGTGGAGTCGAGCGAGAGGAAGTACATGGACCGTCGAGGCCATGTGGCCCAAGAGGACCATCATCTGTCGAGCTGGGATGGTTTGATGAAGGAGCACCTGATGACAGAGGTGGAGCAGGGTCCGGTGTCGGTCGGGGGGGAGAAACGCCCTCATCAGAGTGGTGTCGAGAACTGCTCCGATGAACTGAAGTCGCTGTGTGGGAAGCAGATGCGACTTGGGGTAGTTGATCTCGAACCCCAGGAGATGGAGGAACGAGATGGTGTGTTGAGTGGCTTGTAGCACAAGCTGAGAGGTAGGTGCTTTCACCAACCAATCGTCCAAGTAGGGGAACACCTGGAGGTTGTGAGACCTGAGAAAGGCCGCCACCACAATAAGGCACTTGGTGAACACCCAGGGCGATGATGCGAGGCCAAAGGGTAGCACCTTGTACTGATAGTGGCGGTGCTGTATCTGAAATCAGAGGTAGCGACGTGAATGCAGATGGATTGGAATGTGAGTGTAGGCCTCTTTGAGGTCCAGGGAACATAGCCAGTCGTGTTGAGAGAGAAGAGGGTAAAGCGTGGCAAGGGAGAGCATTCTGAACTTCTCCTTGACCAGACACTTGTTGAGGTCCCTGAGATCGAGGATGGGACGGAGGTCTCCTGTCTTCTTGGGTACCAGGAAGTAGCGGGAGTAGAATCCCTGACCCCTTTGGTCCGGAGGCACCTCTTCGATGGCATTGAGAAGAAGGAGGGATTGGACCTCCCTCAGGAGGAGAGGGGTTTGGGAGGAGTGAGAAGCAGACTCTACGGGAGGATTGTCTGGGGGAAGAGCCTGGAAGTTGAGAGAGTAGCAGTGGCGAATGATGTGGAGGACCCATTGGTCTGATGTGATGACCTCCCAACGGCTGAGGAAGAGTTGGAGGTGACCTCCGATCGGCTGAGGAAGAGGCAATGATGTTGGGAGACTGGCTATGCCCTGGAGAAAAGAGTCAAAAGGGCTGAGATGGTTTTGATGGAGGTAGAGGCTTGGCAGGTTGGTGAGACTGAGAGCGAGCCTGAGTTTGATGTTGTTGCCGAGGTCGGCGCGGCTGCTGTTGAGGCGGGTTGAGAGGTCTGGCCGAGAACCTGCGCTGGTAGGAAGACTGCTGTCTGTAGGTGCGAGCAGGTGGAGTCTTCTTTTTAGGTTTGATCAGAGTGTCCCACCTGGTCTCATGTGCGGAGAGTTTCTGGGTTGTGGAGTCCAGGGACTCTCCGAAGAGTTCATCACCCAGACAAGGTGCGTTTGCCAGGCGGTCCTGGTGGTTAATGTCTAGGTCAGAGACTCTCAGCCATGCCAAACGGCGCATAGCCACCACCATGGCAGAAGCGCGAGAGGTGTTGGAAAAGAGGGACCTTACGTTCAGGAAGATATTTCAGTAAGGAGGAGAGCTGTTGCACCAGATGTTTCATGTAGAAGGAGAAGTGGAAGGTGTAGTTGTTGGCTCTATTGGCTAACATGGCATTTTGGAAAAGGCGCTTATCAAATTTATCCATGGTTTTACCCTCTCTGCCAGGAGGGGTGGAGGCATATACACTGGAACCCTGAGATTTTTTCAAGGTGGATTCCACCAGGAGAAACTCGTGGGGCAATTGAGACTTGTCAAAACCTGGGATTGGAATAACCCGGTACAAGCTGTCTAACTTACGAGGGTCTCCAGGAACCGTGAGGGGAGCTTCCCAGTTTTTATAGAAAGTTTCCCGTAAGATGTCGTGGATGGGCAACTTCAGGAACTGGGAGGTTGTTCAAAGTCTAGGGCATCGAGAAAAGCTTGAGACTTTTTAGAGTCAGACTCCAAGGGAATGGAAAGAGCTGCTGACATCTCCCTAAGAAATTTGGAGAAAGAGAATTGCTCTGGTTTTGAGACGGTGTCGGTCATGGAGGGTTCTTCATCGGTTGATGAAGCGTCCTCCTCGGTACCGTGAGGGGAGTCTTCCCACAAGTCTGGGTCCCTAACGTCTGGGTGTGTACGTTTGGACATCGGTGTGGAGGGCTCGGCATGGCGGGTCTTTGAGAGAGATTTGCCTGAGCGCACCAAGGCGGTACCGGGTGAGGAAGACCGATGTCGTTCCTGGGACCGGACAGGGGCGGCAGCATCACGGGTATGTACTGTAGGTGTTTCTGCCAAGAGCACCGGCATGGAAGTATTAAGCGGTACCGAGGGGGTCGATACCGATGGAACGGTGTGGGGCTCGGACCGGTCCCGTACCGGAAGGTGCGGTGCCAGCAACGCCGGCAACAGTTGTTGGAGCTGTTGTTGCAGCTGCTCCTGTAACTGTGTTTGGAGTATGGCCGCGATGCGGTCGTCCAGGGGAGGCACCGGTACCGCTCTTTTCTTCTTCGGTACCATAGGTGCCGCTCTACGCTCCGGCGATGAGGAGGCCGATGATGAGGCACTCACCGAGATCGGAGCGGAGCGTTTGCGGGGCCGGTGCGGTGCCGGGAGGGCCGGTGTCGCAACCGTGGTAGGAGGGCGCTCAAGGGAAGAGGGAGGCTTCTTAGCCGGCTTACCTGGGCCCAACGACCCCGAGGAAGGATCCGGTGGTGTCGATGTCGTCGGTGCCGACTTTTGTGGTGCCGTCGACGTCGCAGCCGGTTCCATGGCAGATCCGGTAACAAAATATTTTGCTGGATCTGCCGATTTTTTAAAGTACGCTTTTTAAGCGTAGCACAGCGGGTGCAGGTGTCAGCCCGATGCTCTGGACCCAAGCACTGGAGGCACCAATTGTAATGTAATGTAATGTAATTTATTTCTTATATACCGCTACATCCGTTAGGTTCTAAGCGGTTTACAGAAAATATACATTAAGATTAGAAATAAGAAAGGTACTTGAAAAATTCCCTTACTGTCCCGAAGGCTCACAATCTAACTAAAGTACCTGGAGGGTAATAGAGAAGTGAAAAGTAGAGTTAGAGGAAAAATAAAAATAAAATAAACATTTTAACAAGACAGCATTGTGTGGGTCGGTGAGAGAGATCGGGCGTGCACACCTCTGGCACTTCTTAAAACCCGGTTGAGGGGGCATGAAGGGAAACACGGCCTCCGCAAAATCGAATCCGGAGGCCTGTATGATGGCAACAGGCCCCGCCGGGGCCGGCCTGAAAAAATAAAGAAAACTCGACGAGTTTTTTTTTTTTTTTAAACGAAAGTAAAGGGAATCCGATAATAAAAAAGGAAAAAATTTAGAAAATACGCGAGCGGGAAGGCAAAAATTAGTTTTTCAATGGCCGTTGAAAACACATGCGTCTTCTTCGCTCCGCGGAAACGAAGAAACTGGGGACCACGCTCTCCTCCGTCGGGCGGGAAGGCACTCGCGCATGCACGGTGCGGCCAACTAGAACTTTCTAGTTAAAAAGGTCCGTACCGGGGCTTCGTCGGTGACGTCACCCATGCGTTAAGAATATGCTGCCTGCTTGTCCTGGGATAATAACTGTTCCCTAAAGCACCCCATCTGGAATGTCAGAGTCTAGACTAGAGAAAAGCCTAAAAATATGACCAAGCAATGCTACAGAACAGCCTGTTCTGGAGAACTACCTCTCCCCATCTGCCACCAAAGTTCCAACTCCACGTGCAGCACCAGCTGAAGGGACTGTTAACAGTTACATGGAAAGATGAACATTCTAGAACTCCATGCATTCTTTCTCAGAGGGAACACAACTGACCACAGCCTAAGATGCTTGAAATCTGAAGACGCTAGAACTCCTGCTCACAGGTGCCAAACACAGCCAAGTTAAATAATGTACTACTAGAATTACTATTGATCATTTCAATAGCACTGACAGGTGTCCACAGTGCTGTACATTTTGACAGTTAATAGTAATGACAAAAAAATACACCTCTCCATTGTTAAAGAAGAGAGAGCCTTGGGAGGTTTTGAATTGCTTTTTTTTTTTTAATGCTTGAAAAAAAGGGCAAAAGCTCACACCTCTCATCACATTGCTAGAGCACCAATAAGGGAGGGGGGGTAAACAAAATAAAAAGTTACCTTGAGCTACTGAGACTTGTTCTAGCTATTAAACCATAGCCGCATGCATTGCCACAATACAATAAATTCAGGAGTAAGGGCTCACTAGGGGAGGGAGTAACAGACTGGCACCTTTGGCTGAATTGGCTTCCCAGACCCCCCCCCCCCAAACTGCCCACAAGGAGGACGAGGTACCCAAAATGGCAGACCCCAATGCAGATATTCCAGAAATGGCAGGAGAATAAGCTGGGGATAATAAGGGGTCTATCTCAGAAGCCAAAAACAACCTTCCACTCTTAGAAATCTGCTGCCTGTGAGCAGCAGTGCAGCCCCAGAAGAATCTTACTGAACCTGATGTAAAGAGTTTATCTGAGTAAGTAGGAGAGCAGGAAACATGGCCCCACTGCAACAGAAGACTACAACACATTCAACTGCCCTGCTGCTGCTGCATACCTGTGCGCAGAGAGAGAGCACAGAGACTTAAAGAACCCCATGTACCAGCCTCACCAACGCCGCAGAGGAATTGTGACTGGAAATATAATGGCCGCAGTGTTTATCGGAGAACTCAGTCACATGTCCTAAGCGCAGGAAACTGAAAGCAGACCTGCTGCCATTGTGATGCCTCCTGCCTCGCTTCTGTCTAGCTGGCCATAAACACTCCTGACAGTGTTCGTCGCTTCCTACAGTAGAATCCCAGCACTCTCAATCAACCAGCAAAAAAAAAAAAAAGTCTCCCAGCTCCTCACCCAACAACCTCCAAAATCATGTGCTCCTGACCCAACAACCCCACTTCCTCCCTCCAGTTCCTGAAGCAGCAGCGGCAGCCACAAATCTCCCTCTATCCAGCTTCTGAAGCAGCAGTGGCAGCCACAAATCTCCCTCCCTCCAGTCCCTGAAGCAGCAGCTGGTCCTGACAACACCCCCCTTCCTCCCTCCAGCCCCCAAAGCAGCGGTGGCAGTCAGTCCTGACATCCCCCTTCCCTCCCTCCTGCCCCTGAAGTAGCAGAGTTGATCCTGACAAACCCCTCCCCTCTCTCACTTACCCGAAGCAGTAGTGGCAGTTGGTGAGCAACAGCAGTGCCGTAAACAGGCTGCTTCTGGCCAGCTCCAGCAGGGTTTTTCCTCTGCTGCGTCACTTCCAAAGCAGAAGAGGAAAGGCCCCGCCGGGGCTGGCCAGAAGCACCCTGTGGCAGGAGGGAATGGGCTGTTTCTGCTCACCATCTTCCACTAGTGTTTTGGGAAAGTAATGGAGGGGAGAAAGTGACCCAAACCAGAAAGGAGGGTGGGAAGGAAGGAACAGATGCTGGACCTACAAGTGGAGGGGGGGGGGGGAAATGATAGAGAGAGGAAGAGAGAGTGACTCATACCAGAAAGGGGAGGTGGGAAAGGAGACAAAACCGCAGTTGGAGTGAGAGAGAATATAGAGGAGGCTGGAACCTGAGAAGGAAAAGGCAGAAAGGAATTTCAGGCCTTAGGACAGGGAAGTTATTTGTTTTTATTTACTGTATTTCAATATCAAATCAATACAGAGTTTATGGTATGAGGTATAGTATCAGTTAGGCCTATTGGGATAGGCACATGGAATCTCTTAGAAAGGAAGAAATAGTAACCTGTTCTGAGCTCTGTGGGGAAAACGGGATAGAAAATGAATAAAATAAATAAATAAATAAATAAATAATGGTTACTGCGGATGGGCCATTTGACCTTTATCTGCCTTCATGTTTCTATTTTTAATTGTAACTCTCAAGTAAACAGAAACTAAATTTGTCCGACATCTACCAATCTCCATGGGTGCCGGATAACTGAGAGTCTACTGTATTTTGTATCTGAGGCAATGGAGGGTTAAGTGACTTGCCCTGGAAAACCCCCCAAACATCATGATTGGGGTATTGCTGCACCTCAATAAGCAGAAAAAAAAACCCCAAACAAAACTATGCATTCTTACCCCAAATCTGGCAATTAGCTTAAGTCCTTGAATGGTATAGGAGCCACATCTGTGGGTTCTTAAGTACCCTCAATATCGAGCAAACTCCTTCATTCTGTCCAATGAAGGACAACTGTCTTGAGTTTAACACCCCTAACCTTTTAAGAAAGTTGGTTCCTATCTACTGTATAGGCTTACATTTTCTTCTATATATTAGCTTACCCATTTGCTTCCAAACATTGTCAAAATTTCTCCATTTTGACAGATCTCTCAATAAATTCAATACTCAAGCAGATTGGCAAAATGAGAGGCAAAATGTCCTTTAAAATGGACATGAAATCTAGTTGTCCTTTGCCTAAGGGAATATTTTGTTCAGTTTGCCCCTGAGGTAAAAAGATTCCCCTATAAAACCAAATCATATTCAGTCATGTAGCTGACTTTAATACAGTAATGATCACTCTAAGACCTATATATTTTTGTAGGTGTCCCAATCATGAAAGTTTTTGAAAGGAAAAGAGAAGGACAATCAATCTGCTTGAGTATTGAATTTATTGAGAGATCTGTAGTTCTGGTTTATAAATATTAACTTGTAACCCGTTCTGAGCTCTATGGGGAGGATGGGATATAAATCTAAATAAATAAATACTTTCAATTAGAAGGAGCCAAATTTTCTTTGATTTTTCATTAGCAAAGGTTGCTTACAATGGGAAGCAGATGGGCAACGAGATACCAGAAATGTAAAGCAAAACATCAAACTGCATAGGAGACAATATGCCAATAGGAAATCCACTGCTACAAAAACTGCAGAAATGCAAGAGAGATATGCAGAAAACAGAGCAATTAATGCAAACAGAAAGTGACAAACAAGTTTACTTCCTGACCTCTTTTGTCCCAGACAGACACAGAAAAGCTTTAGTGAATCAGATCCAAAAAGAGACACAGAGACAGACCGGCAAAGAAAATAAAAGGGGGAGGGAGGGTGTGAAATCAGGAAATGAAGCGCTAAATATAGCCCAGACAACAAACAGTTTCCGGAAGCTTCTGTGTTCTATTGAGTGATTAAGAAATCTCAAAATAATAGAAGATACATAGTTTCTGAGACCACCACAGATTGAAACCCAGTCTTATATTCTTATGTCTTGATGTCATAGCCAAGGTCACTTCTCTGAAGCGATAGCAGACACACTTCCATGGGGACTCAATTTAAAAGAGCCCCAGCTGTTCCTTGTGCTTCTCAAGTACTTCTCCAGTTTTGGAACAATAGTGCCTGCTTTTAAAGTTGCCAACTGAATCCAAATTCACCTGACAGAGTTGATCCAGCTCTGGGTTTACTTCATTGCCTGCAGGGATTTGTAGTCTTGCTTTTCATTGGGAATTCAGTTTGTAAATAAGAGCTAGAAAATGACATGGGGACAACACAGTTACTTACCGTAACGGGTGTTATCCAGGGACAGCAGGCAGACATCACTGACGGAGCCCGGATGCGGAAGCCTCGCAAGCATACTTGCTTGTAGAAACTAGAAGTTTCGAGTCAGCTGCACCACGCATGCGCGAGTGCCTTCCCGCCCAGCGCAGGGTGCATCTCTTCAGTTCAGATAGTTAGCAGAGAAGCCAACCAGGGGAGGTAGGTCGGTTGTGAGAATAGCTGCCTGCTGTCCCTGGATAACACCCGTTACGGTAAGTAACTGTGCTTTATCCCAAGATAAGCAGGCAGACTATTCTCACATATGGGTGACCTCCAAGCTAACCAGAATGGGATGGTGGAAGCGTTGGCAAATTAGGAGAACAAATTTTGTAATACTTCTGGCTGTGGATCGAAGCTCCAGAGGCTTGATGGAGGAGCCTCGATGCTCTTCCAAAGACTCTACTCCTTGTATGGAGTGTGAGGATTCCTGCCAAGGCACTTGCAAAGAATCTGCTCTTTGCTTCACGTGCATAGATGCCAGACCAGACACTCGCAGAGACTCTGCTCCCTGCATAGAGTGTGAAGACTCAGGCTGAGGCATAGGAAGAGGTGCGACCTTGTGGAGTCTGCAGAATGCCCAGGCTGGATTAGAGTAGCTAGCTTCGGTCCCATTTTGGTGAGGAACTGACCAAATTGCTGCTCTAACATGGTCTGGAAAGAAGCCGGCAAGGATGGATCCGCGTCTGAAACCGGACCACCTGCTTTGGCTGGAGGTTCCACCGAGGCAGTGGAAATGTGCTTCGACTTAGAAGTCTTAGGCACCTTAAGCAACACCGATGGAACTGTCTGCTGAGCTATCTGACCTGAGGAAACAGAAGGAGATACAGCAGACGTCGTCAAGGAAAGAACCGCTGCAAACGAAGAAGGTCTGATGAGGCTCAAGGTCGAAGCAGAGGAGGCAGGAGGACCCTCGGTCGAAGGCGAGACTGAGGTTGGCTTCGGAGTCAAAGAAGTGGTCGAATCCATCTGGAAGAGCTTCTCCACTAAAAGCCGACGATGTTTAAGGGCTCGAGGTTGAAGAGTAGCACAGCATTCGCACAACTTTGGATGATGTTGTGGCCCAAGGCACTTGAGGCATCTGGTGTGTGGGTCGTGAGAGAAATTGCACGTTGACACTGGCTACACTTCTTGAAGCCTGTCGCTGGCCGGGACACAGAAGGAAACACAGCCACTGCAAGGTCAAAGTCCCTGGGCTGCGGCCAAGCGGCCTACCCCGGCAGCCGAACGGAAGAAATTTTTTTTTTTTTTTTTTAAACTAGAAATAAGATTAAAGTAAATACAGCGATTCAGGAAGAAAAATAACACAAACCGCGGTGAGAGAAGGCACAAAGTAAGAAAGTTAAATGCAGAGAGTCAAAGACGGACTTCCCGGCTCCGCAGAAAACTGAAAACTGAGGAGACGTGCCCTACACTGGTCGGGAAGACACTCGTGTATGCGCGGTGCGGTCAACTCAAAACTTCTAGTTTCTACAAGCAAGTCTGCTGCTCCGTCGATGACGTCACCCATATGTGAGAATAGGCTGCCTGCTTGTCCTGGGATAACAGGCTTTTTGCCAGACCCTTCAATGATTGCTAGATCTCAGAGCTGTGGTTCCAGTGCCCCCTCAGGAGTCTGACACCGGCAGGTACTCTATTTACTTTGTGTTGTCCAAGAAAGAGGGGACTTTTCGGCCCATCTTAGATTTGAAGGGGGTCAAAAGGGCTCCGAGTTCCATCTTTTTGCATGGAGACACTGCGATTAATGATTCTGAGCCTAGGCTTCTGCATTGTGTTCGTCAATTGAAAAGCACCTAGCCTTCGAGTTCTCTGTAGAAGCCATCAAGTCCATCTGGGGCTGACCCCAGCGCTATACGATCAGATGGAACGCCTTTCACAAAAGGGATCATTCTCCCATGTCCAGGACATGTCAGCTGAGGAAGTCCATCTGAACATTGACAACTCTGGCCACATGGGCTGCCGTGAGAGACAGAAGATGTGCTTCCACCCAGCGGAATAGCATGGGAGAATCCTGGCCCCAAGGGAGCATGTCTTGTGCCCCCTTGATGATTTACATATGCCACAGCTGTGGCGTTGTCAGAGAATATTCATACCGCTTTTCCTTCCAGAAGGGGCTGGAGAACAAGTAGCACCAGCTGAACTGCCCAAAGCTCCAGATGATTGCTTGACCAACATTTCTGACAAGGAATCCATTGCCTCTGAAAGGAGCGGTCCCCACAGTTAGCACCTCAGCTCAACAGACTGGCATCTGTCATGAGCAATCAACTTGGAAATCCGAAGAAGCCAGCCTTGGCAGAGAGCCCCCCCCCCTAAGCTACCAGCTCAAGCAGCTGCAAGCTGGCACCATCCAGGTGAGTGGTATCTGAAGGGGATGGTGCTGTGGAGACCACCAAGAGAGGAGGGACTCCTGTAAAGGGCGCATATGCACTCTGGCCCAGGGGACTGCCTCCAAGGAGGCTGCCATTGATCCAAGAACATGAAGAACCCCAGGCCATGGGAGCCAGACGGTCCAGGAGATCTTTGACCTGTTATTGAAGTTTCTGTCTTCGTGCCTCGGGAAGAAAAAACATGACCCTATCTGGTGTGAAAGAGAAGGCCCAGATACTCCAGGGACTGGGAAGGTGTCAAGCAGCTCTGAACTTGCGTGTAGCTCTAATTCTTTTTCCTTATTTATTTTTATGATGAATTAATTTTCATACTTATTCTTGTCCATTTTGAATAATAATGTCCTGCTTTTGTCAAGAGACATGATAACAAATTTTAATAAAGTATTAAACTAAACTTCACAGAAGGACATGCAAACTTTCTGTTCAATTCTTCTCCCCACCCCAACTTTCTCTCATTACCATAGAAGCCAAGTTTTCAAAAAGATCGGGGGGGGGGGTACTAAACATGAAGAGCTCCATTTTCAATAAGACATCCAAGTTCAACTTTGAACGTTTCCCACAAGACGTCCAGTCAGAGACAGAGAAACAACCATTTTAAATGCTTGTGTGTATTAATAGACTACCAACTTACTTTTTCAGATAAAATTTCTAGAGTAGTAAAGGAGTTTTCTTGATAATATGGATCTGCATGCTCTTATCCACAACTCATTTGTTTCTTTGATCAATTATAGTAATGTTCTTTATGCGAGTTTTATCACTAATAATTTGAAATGGCTTCAAACACTGCATAATTCAGCAGTATGATTACTGGGTAGGGCATGTTATAGAGATCATGTGATGCCATTGCTTCTAAGATTTCACTGACTCAGTTAAGGTTTTGAATTGCATTTAATGTATTGGTGTTAGCACTTCAGGCAATTTAAAGGTGATGTTTTATTTACTTCCATAAGCCCCACACATTCTTTTCCAAACCTCTTTAAGAAAATTGCTCATGGAAAATTTTGAGGGCTTAAAGTGACAGTCACATCAATCCATCTACAGGGAAAACTGATCAATGTCACCTTAATCCAAGTATCCAAGATGTCAAGGAATGTAACAACTACAAAATGGTTGCATTAATTCCACACGCCAGCAAAATATTGCTGAAAATACTACAACGAAGGCTATAATCATATTTTAAGCAATAATAATAATAAGCTTTATTCTTGTATACCGCCCAACCATGAGTTCCGGGCAGTTAACAATTAAGAAGGACTGTACAATCAGTGAAGCATACATGTAAACAAGTCAAAAGAATAATCATAATACAAATTTATCAAACATCATCAACAACAGCAAAGACGACATGCTGTATCTGCTGAGAAAAGTCAAAGCCGTAAGTCATGACATGGGATTAGAACTGAACATAAACAAGATGAAGATCATGAACATGGAAAATGTTGAAGATTTTGAGCTTGAAGGCAATATAATAAAAGTTGTAAAGGATTTCAATCTCCTGTGCTCTTTTGTAAACAAAGAAGCAACTAGCAGGGAAGAAATACTCTGCAAAATAGTACTTAATTACTCTTCAATAAGGGCTCTCGACAAAATACTCAAAAGCAAGGAAATAACACTCCAAACTAAGGAAATAACACTTCAAACGAAGATCAGACTTATCCACGCACTCATTTTCTCAGTGGTCAATTACAGATGCCAAAGCTGGACACTACGGAAACAAGGCAGAAAGAAGACCGACTCATTTGAGCTTTGGTGTTGGAGAAAGATTTTGTGTGTGCCATGGTCTACCAGAAGTACTAACAAATCAATTCTGGAAGAGATCAAACTGGATATGTCACTTGAAGCTGAAATGATGAAGTTACAACTGTCTTATTTTGGTCATACTGTCAGAAGAGAAAGATAATTGGAGATGGTCATCATGTTTGGGAAGATCGAAGGAACCAGGTGAAGAGGGTGACCTGCAACCAGATAGCTGGACACATTAAAAACAACCATGGGAATGATGCTGGAGGACTTGTCCGAACTAGCACAAAACCGATTTCTTTTTAGATCTGTAATTCATCAAGTCGCTAGGACTCTACCAGTGCAGAAATTACTCAGAAGATGTAAACTGGTTATAAAGTTGGCTCCTCCTTCCCTGGTCTAACCTGCAAACCCAGGGGCTGGAGGTAGGAGAGAGAGGGGCACTCATGGGGGTGGACGTGGATGGAGAGAGAGAGAAAGAACAAGAAAGAAGCAACAGGAGAGGGGAGTTGGAAGGAGAGAAAGAGAAGCACACATGGGGAGGAGGGTTGGAGGAAGGGGGAGAGAGAGGGTACAGAGGATGAGAAGGGAGACTAATGAAATGGGTGGAGTGTAGGGTCATATGCCCTCTTTTTTATCTTCAAAGGTATGATAATCCTATGTAGAAATATACATACAGACACTCATATCGAGATTGATATAAAGTAGATCATTTTTTTCATGCCTATGATTAGAAATTTTTACCTAAAAAAAGTTAAAGTAAGTATTAATGGAGTTCATAGGGAATCTTAATGATATCACTGAGCCATCGTAATACAGCCCTAAGACAACACTCATGTCTGATTGGCCAGAAGGGATCTCTAATCATTGCCTTCTGATTTCAGACCCCAGTTTAACAATTCTAAAAATCCGAGACAGGAATTCCTTGACACCTGGGAGTTTATTTAATGGTTACAGTAATAAAGGTTTCCATGTGCTGCTTCTCAGGCTCACAGATAATTTTTCACAGAAATTATAAATCTACTAACTCTTAGTTGAAGGGGAATTCCAGCTCTCCGGATGCTCTCTTTCCTTCCCTCCACCCTACTGTTGACAGTTGTGCTTCCTTTATTCCCGGAGAGGTCTGCCCACAGGAACTCTATCCCGGATGCTCCCCACAGCTGGAGCAAGTACAAGGGGCAGGATGCTAGGTGAAAGGTCATAATTAGGGCTTTAGATAGTACTTTTTTAAAAACAATATACATTTTTTGATTTATTTTCCAACTGTTAGGGGTTTTTGAGGAACACTTTACAATGTTCCGACATGTACGTGGAAGCACTAGCACACTCTCCCCAGTCTCTCAAAGCACTAAACTTATTGGTTCTTTTCTACAACTCTTATTCCAGATTCTGGATGTTAAGGTTCCTTCAAGTCTTCGGACATTTCCAGTTCACCTTCCTCTTGGTTGCCTATGTTCCTATCATACTGTAAATGTAGGGGGGGAAAAGTGTTCTTAGTTCTCTCCCCCTTTGGGAGGGGAGGTTGCTGATATTAGGGAGGTGCTGGGGCCCAGAGAGCAGGAGGAAGGAGGTAAGCAGGCCCCATCACTTAGGCTGCTGGCTTAGGAAGCAGCTGGCAGCAAAGACAGAGTATAGCCAAATCCTCCCAGCGAACCCAGAAGTACCATAGGCCACGGGGAGGGAGAAAGAGAAGCAGGCCAGCTGTCTCCCTGCTAATCTGAGAGTGCTCCAGGTCATGTCATAGCTGCACTCTGTGCTGCAGGGAAGGGGAAAGATGGAAGCAGAGCTCAGAGGGGGAGCCACAGCACTCTTTCAGTAGCACAGTGAAGAGCAGGCAAGAGAGACAGGTGGAAAAAGTAGCAAAGAAAGCCATGGCACACTTTCAGTGCAGTAGCACAGAGGGAGCCTAGCCAATCACAGTGGAGCAGCAGTTAGCCAGTCCAGGTGCCCGGCATGAAAGGAAGCCAATGAAGAGGAAGGAAGACAAGGAGCCCCAGAATGGCATGAAATTTGTGCCAATCATGTGGCTCTGGAGAAGGAGCTGAGGCAAGGGAAATGGGAGCAGCCCAGGAGATGCTTAGAGAGAAGACACCATGTTGCAGCAGCAAGAGGCAGAGGCAAGCTTGAGCAAGAGTGTGCTGCACAGCCCTGCTGAAGGAAACAGGCAAGGACAAGCCCAAGCTAAAGCTGGAGCTGTTGGTGTCAAAAACTCACCTTATAAATTGAACACGCAAAATATGAGACAACCTAAGGTTACCAGATTTCCTCTACAAAAAAAACCCCAACAACAGAGGAAAAATTCTGTTCCCCCTCTTATGGTCTGGGATCTTTATCTTCTCCTTCCCATAGTCCAGCATCTCTCTCCCCTCCTTCCTCTCCCTCCTCTCCCCCCCCTTTTGTGGTCCGACATATCTCTGTCTTTCCCTTATTCCCCTCCCTCCTCCTTCCTTTCCCTGGTCTGACATCTCTCTCTTCTTCCCCCACCCCCCTCCCCATCCAGTGATCTTACATAACTCTCCTTCCCTTCCCCTCCTCCCAAGGTCTGGTATATCTCTATCGGCCTCTTCCCTTTCTTCGCATGGAGGTCTAGGGCGTCACTCCTTCCCTTTCCTCTCCCTCCCCTTGGTCCAGCATCTTTCTTACTCTCCCCCTCCCTCCCCAATCCTGTGCTTGCTCACCCAGCACTGGTGTAACCCTTTGGTTGTTGTCAGGTCAATGAACTAAACATGCTACCTTTGCTGACCCAGAAGTTTTTTCTCCGCAGAAAGAAAGCTTTCAGGTCACTGAAGGCAATGTGGTTAGTTCACCGATGCCAAGAACAGTTGAAGAGTTACAAAAGTGCCAGGTAGGCAAGCATAGGATCCTGCGGGGGAGGGGGGAGCAGGAGGGAGGAGGAACAGATAGATGCATGAGGGAGGGGGAGGGCTGAAGAGACATTAGGACTCTGGATAGATGTGTGTGAGGAGAACAACGATTCTGGATAGATTGAGCTGCTGTAAGGTTACTAGATGTCCGGTTTCAATGGAAAAAGTTGTTAAATTGAAAAGCCTCCCACACTTCTGATAGTCCTTAAAAAGAGGACATGTCCGGGGAAGTCTGGACCCTAGGATAACCCATCCAATTGCCAGTAAAAGACCATCTTAATCCATGAGCAAAAGGTACAAAATGCCTACACAACAGAACAGGTTCTACATAATGCTTTCTTTACATCATGTCATTTTCCACAATTTCTTAATTCAAACAGTATGTTTGCTAGTTCATAAGTGAAAACAAACTTTAAAAAATCAATAGTTAAGTGCCAAAATTACAAGTATGACATGCCAAAATGTCAATAATAGACAAAAGGACTAGAAATAAATCACTTATCTGCAAGTGAAAATTGGGTTGCTGCTCGACAGAGGCTCCATTTTGAATATACTCTTCATCAGGAGCAGTCCCACAATCAGCCTCGATAACCATCCAAAACAGCCTCGAATTGATAACCATCAGTCGGCATTGTTCAATGGTTTAGAAGTGATGAGAGAGCTGGGCAGGAGCTGAAGAGAGCTACTAGAGAGAGGAGGCAAGATTGGGCAGAGGAAGCTAGACTGCAGAGGAATGGATGAGTCCTTGAGGAGCCTGAGGCAGGAGAGAGAGCTTGGTTGGGGCAGAGAGAAAGGCCCAGGAGTTGCAAGGACAAGCCCAGGCAGGAACAGGCAGAGGAAGCTGCAGGTGAGCCTCGAGAGAAGAGAGCTTGCAGGAGCTCAAGTCTCAAACACTATATGCTTTATTCTATGACTGACCATGCCATGTTTTCTCATAAAATGTTTTTCCCACACATTGTCATACTGTTTGCCATCTTTATCCTACTATACTATATTATACGCCGTATTTACCATACTGTGTTTTGCCATACTACAATCTCTCATGCCATATTGGCTATACAATATTTGCCGCTCCATGTCTCAATGTAATGTAATGTAATTTATTTCTTATATACCGCTACATCCGTTAGGTTCTAAGCGGTTTACAGAAAATATACATTAAAATTAGAAATAAGAAAGGTACTTGGAAAATTCCCTTACTGTCCCGAAGGCTCACAATCTAACTAAAGTACCTGGAGGGTAATAGTGAAGTGAAAAGTAGAGTTAGAGGAAAAATAAAAATAAAATAAACATTTTAAAAAGACAGCATTGATCTAAATACTTTGGAAGGTAGAAGAGAGGAGAGAAAGGAATAGAAGCAGAATGGGTCAGCGTCAGTGATGAAGTGGAGCAAGTAAGTTTAGGAGGAGCGATTGACGTATCCAGAAAGGACTTCTTCTGGCCGACAGTCCCAGGATGCCTATGTCTCCTCCCCTGCGATGTTCTCCCATCCATGCATTCCCTCCCAGACACACTGCCCGTGTCCCAGCCGCTCCAAGGAGGCTGCCCCAGATGAGGTCCACGGTGAATGCAGGATTCTCTCCTCTGCGGGAAAGCCGCCCGGAGCCGACAGTCGATCTTCTTAGCGGATTGCAGGGGGGGAAGAGTTCACACTCTTGGTAGGATCGGGTCTGAGTGCTCTCGGTGGTTGTGGCTGGTCTCATTGCTGCTTAGATGTAAAAGCAGTTGATCTCCACTGCTGCTGATATTTAAAAGCAGGCAGATTGATCTCTCCAATGGACTGCAGGGGGAGGAGTTCACACTCCTGGCAGGATCGGGTCTGTGGGCTCTTGGTGGTTGCGGATGTACCCGCTGCTGCTTAGGTGTAAAAGCAGTTGTTTTCCCAATGCTGCTGATATTTAAAAGCAGGTAGATTGATCTCTCCAACAAATTGTATGGTGAAGAGCACACACGTCTGGCTGGATTGGGACAAAGGCTCTCGATAGTGGCGGCTGGTCTTGGTGCTGCTTAGGTGTAAAAGCAGTTGATCTCCTACTTCTGATAATATTTAAAAGCAAGCATATTGATTTTTCCAACGGAATGCTGGGGAAGAGCTTACTTGTCTGGCTGGATCAGGGCAAAGGGCTCTCGGTAGTGGTGGCTGGTCCTGTTGCTGCTTAGGTGTAAAAAACAGTTGATCTTCCTAGTGGACTGCAGGGGGAGGTGGAGCTCAAACTCTTGGCTGGATTGAATCTGTGGGCTCTTGGTAGTTGCGGATAGTTCCGCTGCTGCTGAGGTGTAAAAAAGCAGTTGATTTCCTACTGTTGCTGATATTTAAAAGCAGGTAGATTGATCTCTCCAATGGACTGCAGAGGTTGGTGGGTTGGTCCCGTTGCTGCTTAGGTGTAAAAGCAATTGATCTCCCACTGCTGCTGATATTTAAAAGCAGGCAGATTGTCCAGGGAGAGGAGCTCTGCACTCAAACTGCCATCCTCCTTGCCTCCTTACACGCTTACCTTACCATTTTTGCGCTAAATTGTGTCATACTATGTTAACCATGCTTTGTAATACTGTTTTCCATGCTATGTCTCACCATACCATGTTTTTATCATATTATGTTTTACCATGCTTTGTTAACTATGTTTTGCTATCTCTGTTAGACAATGTTTGCCATGCCATCTTCTACCACACTATGTCCGAGAGTGTGGTGCAGGATTTAGAACTACAGCTTCAGCACCCAGAGGTTGGGAGTTCAAACCCACACTGCTCCTTGTGACCCTGGGCAAGTCACTTGGTCCCCCATTGCCCCTGGTATATTAGATAGATTGTGAGCCCACTGGGACAGACAGTGAAAAATGCGTGATTACCTGAATAAAGCCATGTAAACCATTCTGAACTCCCCTGGGAGAACAGCATAGAAAACTGAATGAATAAATAAATAAATAAAAAGGAGGGGCAGAGAGAGCTGCTGAGAATGCCTGGATACTGAAAAGACATGCTGCAGGAGAGAAAGAGAGATGACCTGGATGCAGGCAAACCCTGAGGAGAGCTGTAGGCTGGTTCCTTTGCAAGATAGATAGATTACTGCCTTCAAAGACTACAATTGATTCAGAGTACCACCGCGAAGTTGATCTATGGAAAGAGCAAATTCGACCATGTGACTCATTTGCTTTTCTCTCTACATTGGCTCCCAGTTTATTTTAGAATCCAGTTTAAGTGTTTATGTATTGTTTTTAAGATTTTACATGGTATCTTTGCTCCTCTTGTTCCTCTGCTATGGACTGTTTATAGATTTTCATATGCGAGAGACATTCATCGATTTAAAATTCAAGGAGTTAAGAATTTTAGCAGCTCTCTGGCATTTAAATTTCCCCAACTATGGAATGAACTTCCCCTAATTTTGAGGTGTCCCAATTCCTTCCAACTCTTCCGTAAACTTCTAAAAACTTTTTTATTCGCTAAACATTTTGAAAACTAACTCTTGTATTTCAGTTTACTTTATTTTTTTTAATTTATTGTTAACCGCTTCGAGCTTCCTTTGGTTGAAGACCTGATATATAAGGTTAAGTTTTAGTTTAGTTTAGTTTAGATTAGATAGAGACTGCGTGACCAAATTGATCCCCGAGCAGATGCAGCCTACCCTACACCTGAGAGACAGCCTGTGTGAACCAAGGTAAATCCAAGCAGCTGCCACCCACTCCAAGCCCAGGTACCGGGGTATCCATCTGAGCCAGAAGAGGCCTTCTGGTAAGAGTTCCTGCACCCACAGAGCCTGCAGATCCTAACGCCTGCCTCTGTGATTGTTACTCCATTTAAAAGCCTGCCTCTGAGAAGTTGTAGCTAGTAGTAAAAAAGCAAAAGAGCAGTGAGATTAGCACAGGGTGAGAGAATAAAGTGCTCAAAGTAAAGGGGTCTGTAATGGGAGGGCTGGGTAGGAGCCCCCCTGCTTATTTTTTTTTAATTTGTATTTAGTTAGTCTACATGGCTTTTCTGCCAAAATACAAAAGAAAACTACCAATAGATTAGGGTGCACACACACACAGAAGATAGGGAGTCCTTTTTTGAATCTGTTAAATTTATAGTAGTAGGTCCCAGTACTGAGAAGCTCAGTACCTTCCAGGAGAGGACGGAAGCCATCACCAAAAGTACCCAATGCAAGCGAGTGACAAGCTAGCAAAGATAAGTACCACCTCTACCATACTGTGTGTACACACAGTCTGTAACAATAGTAAAGTACCTCACGGGATGTGTCAAAGTGGAAGATGATATTTTCTTTCTCAAGGGACCCTCGGCCACAAGAGGGCACCTGCTCAAACTCAGGGGCGGAAAATTTCATGGCAACACCAGAAAGTATTTCTTCACAGAGAGAGTGGTTGATCATTGGAACAAGCTTCCAGTGCAGGTGATCGAGGCAGACAGCGTGCTAGACTAAGAATAAATGGGATACCCATGTGGGATCCCTACGAGGGTCAAGATAAGAAAATTGGGTCATTAGGGCATAGACAGGGGGTGGGTAAGCAGAGTGGGTAGACTTGATGGGCTGTAGCTCTTTTCTGCCGTCATCTTCTATGTTTCTATGTTTCATCTGCTATTCAAGTATAAGTAGAGTTGTATAGGTATAATCTGACTAAGAGTAGTGGAGAAAAACTTCAAGCCATTCTTTCGATATATTAAGGGGAAACGGCCTACGAAGGAAGCGGTGGGGCCGTTGGATGGAATAAAGGAAGTGCTAAAGGAGGACAAACTGACAAACTGAACACATTTTTTGCGTCTGTATTTACCGGTATACACAGCATTCCGGAAGCTGACAGGCTATACGCAGGAAACGAGGATGGGAAACTGACAGGATTGACGGTCAGCCTAGAAGAGGTATGCAGGCAGGTTGAAAGGCTTAAAAACGATAAAACCCCGGGACCGGATGGCATCCATCCGAGGGTAATCAAGGAACTGAAAGGGGCTATAGCTGAACTGCTTCAACTAATAGCCAATCTGTCGATCAAATTGGGAAGGATTTCAGAAGACTGGAAAGTGGCAAATGTCACGCCGATCTTCAAGAAAGGTTCAAGGGGAGATCCTGGAATCTACAGACCAGCGAGTCTGACCTCAGTATCTGGTAGAGGTGCTGATAAAAGGACCACATCATTGATCACCTTGATGGACACAATCTGATGAGGACCAGCCAGCACGGCTTCAGCAAGGGAAGATCTTGCTTGACGAACTTGCTACACTTCTTCAAAGGAGTAAACAGGCAGATAGACATTGTATATCTGGATTTTCAGAAGACGTTCGACAAAGTCCTGCATGAACGACTACTTCGAAAAACTGCGAGCCATGGAATCGAGGGTGAAATACTTATGTGGATTAAAAACTGGTTGGCGGATAGGAAACAGAGAGTGGGGCTAAATAGACAATACTCGGACTGGAAAAGCATCACGAGTGGAATGCCACAGGGTTCGGTGCTTGGACCCGTGCTCAACATATTTATAAATGACCTGGAAATTGCTATGACAAGTGAAGTGGTTAAATTTGCGGACGATACGAAGTTATTCAGAATGGTGAAATGCAGAAGGATTGCGAAGACCTGCAACGCGACATAACACGCTTGAGAAATGGGCCGCAACATGGCAAATGAGGTTTAATATGGATAAGTGTAAGGTGATGCATGTCGGTAACAAAAATCTTATACACGAATACAGGATGTCTGGTGCGGTACTCTGAGAGACCCCCCCCAGGAAAGAGACCTGGGAGTACTGGTAGACAAGTCGATGAAGCCATCCTTGCAATGCGCGGTGGCTGCGAAAAGGGCGAACAGAATGTTAGGAATGATTAAGAAGGGAATCATGAGCAGATCGGAGAAGGTTATCATGCTGCTGTACCAGGCCACGATACACCCCCACCTGGAATACTGCGTCCAGGACTGGTCGCCGTACATGAAGAAGGACACGGTACTACTCGAAAGGGTCCAGAGAAGAGTGACTAAAATGGTTTAGGGACTGGAGGAGTTGCTATACAGTGAGAGATTCAAGAAACTGGGCCTCTTCTCCCTTGAAAAGAGGAGGCTGAGAGGGGACATGATCGAAACATTCAAGATAATGAAGGGAATAGACTTAGTACATAAAGACAGGTTGTTCACCCTCTCCAAGGTAGGACAAATGAGAGGACACTCTCTAAAGTTAAAAGGGGATAGATTCCATACAAAGTAAGGAAGTTATTCTCCACCCAGAGAGTGGTGGAAAACTGGAACGCTCTTCCGGAGGCTGTTATAGGGGAAAACACCCTCCAGGGATTTAAGATAAAGTTAGTCAAGTTCCTGCTGAACCAGAACGTACGCAGGTAAAGCTAGTCTCAGTTAGGGTACTGGTGTTTGACCTAAGGGCCACCGCGTGAGCGGACTGCTGGGCACGATGGACCACTGGTCTGACCTAGCAGTGGCAATTCTTATGTTCTTACACCAACTGTAAATACTAAAAGTTGTTTCTGCAGTATCTTTAAGTACGAGGTCAAACAATTAAGTTTGCAAACTCATCCTAGAAAAGTGCTACATACCTTATTGTTAAATATCACTATGGTTATCTTCGAAGTACTCCCCTTGGGAAGCTATGCACCAACACCAGTGCCTAGTCTACCCTTCAAAGCAATTTTGGAACTCTTTTTCTGGAATGCCCTTCAGAGCTGTCATTATATTACCCTTAATGTCCTGAATGTCATCAAATTGTCTTCCTTTCAATATTTATTTTATTTTTGGGTAAAGAAAAAAAGTCATTGGGGCCAGATCAGGTGAGTAGGGAGGGTGTTCCAATACATATAGGTTGCTCATCATTGGTGCAATAGTGAATTGCTCCATTTCAGCCTGAGATTCAGCGTCACCGTACTCTCCTCAGCGTTCCTCTCTGAAACGGAGCTCTGTAGAGCAATTCAATATCGCACCAATGATGAGCAACCTACATGTTAACTACGCTTATGTACTCTGAGATAAGTACAATCTTTGAAACTTTTGAAGTTTTTGTGAGCGAAGTGGTTGCAAGGGGAGTGTAGACAGGGAGTTTTCTCCTGTTTTTTAATATCAAATCACATGAACTTGCTATTATGCAATATTGCACAATGGGAGTGACTCGTGAAAATTACATCAAATTTTTATTATTTTGATTTACTAATGATTTTATTATTTTGTCACTAATGATTTGCGCACATAGGTCCGAGGATGTTTCACGCTTGATTACCCTGTTGGGTGACTACAGCTCACAACTCTAGTAACAGGAGTTATCCTGACTTAAGAGTGGTGAATACTGAGGACCTTCACATCAATATCGATTTCTTTAGAGCTCTCTTTTCACTGTTATGATATTCGAGTCTCCCCAGATGCAATATAATTATTGCAGAAAGTAATTTCTATTGTTAATTCACCTAGATATTCTTTCTTTTGGGTTCCACAGTTTTTGAAAGTTTTGGATCCAAAAAGGGGCATTTCTAGGATTTGTTTGCAGTATTATAGAATAAGATAAATCCATACCTAATTTACCCCTCCCCCTCCTTTTTATAAAACCGTAGTGCGTTTTTTAGCACTGACTAGGTAGTAACAGCTCCAATGCTCATATGAATTCTATGAGCATCGGAGCTGTTACCAGTTGGTTTAAATCCTAGCACCTAAATTTAGGCATGGTTCCCAGCACTAAACCCTATTTTATAAACAGCTTACAACTTTGAATTTAGTTTTATGTGTAAAGATGGGCTCCCAGTTTTATAGAATTAGGTAGACTGTGTTTTTTTTAAAAAAGGACACAAATTGAATTACTGATGAGCTTGTAATGGTGTTCCACAAGAATCTTCATTGTCACCTTTACTTTTTTATTTATATATGAGTTCTTGGATAGTATTTTACAGTTCTGAATGGTAAAGTTGCTCTTATGTACTGATGCTATCTTGGTTTCTATCCAGCTGGATTTTGTCAAAACCATCAAGCGAATTAATGATTGCTATCTCTTTTGTTGAGGGTTGATCTCTACTTTATTATTTGAAGTTGAATAAGCAAAAGACAAAGATTATGGTTTAGTACTTTGCTAGAAACAGTAACCAGCTGTACCTCTTCCCTGTAGGACAATGTTTATCATAAAAAGAACATTGTATTAAGGATGATATCAGTTCATCACCAACTATGGAGCCTCAAGTAAATAAGTTAACTCAGAATGTTTTCTTTAAATTTAGGTAGTTGCAATATGTTAGATCTAGCTTTTCGGAGTCTCATTTTAGATTGTTAGTGCGGTCGTTGATTTTGCCTAAATTCAACTATTGCAACTCCTTGTATCTAGAAATTTCTGTGAAGTTACTTAAGAAGCTTCAGCTTTTACAAAATACTGTGACCAATTTAAATATTTAATATGTGAAAATATGATAAGGTTTCTCCTTTGCTACTGAAACCTCAATGGTTGCCTATTTAGGCCCAAATAAAGTGGCTTGCACAAATTAAAAAAAAAAACATACTTGGCTCTGTCCCTGAATACTTTTTCATTTATGAGCTTTCATTTCTTCAAGAAGAAATTCTAGACGATGATTTATCTGTTTATTTAGCTTTCCTTCAATCAAAGGGATGTGATATTGATGGGCACTAAATTCAACCTTTCATTTACAGACTGTTAAATTTTGGACTCATTTTCCTCTACAGAAGGCTACTCAGTTCTGTTCCTCGAGGTCCAAAGGCAGACCACATTTTCAGGATATCCATAATTAATATATATGAAAGAGATTTGCATGCACTGCTTCCTTGGTATGCAAATCTCTCTCATGCATATTCATTGTGGATATCCTGAAAGCCTGACTTGCCTGTAGACCTCAAGGACCAGAACTGAGTAGCCCTGCATTACAGTTTTCTTGTTACCTTTGTCAAAAGTTCATGAAAACTTTTCTATTTGAGAAATTTATGCGAACCTCTAGTAGATGTATAAGCTATTGACTATTTGTTTTTTTAAACATTTTAGCATATAAGATCCTGGCTAATCTGCTTCTTGTACTTGATGTATGTCACCTAGATCTGAATTGGGAATGGGCAGCTAAGAAATGTGAGAATAGAATAGAATGTGATGCTTGTGACTACTGTTTTTGATAGTAAGAATGAAGTTCTGGCTGTAAAATGAAAATGACAATTCAGTTGTAACTCTTGCCATCAATTTTCAGATTGATGAGCCACTGCTTATAGCTAAGTGATTTTCACGATTCAAAAGGAAGGTTGTTAATGTCATGCAGCCAAACTTCATAGTTGACTACAGTGCCAATACTGATGGCGTGGACCTTTTGATAACTTTGTTGTTATGTACTGAATTGCTGTAAAAAGGAAAAATGGTTATAGTCTCTCTACATCAACTATGCTGATGCTACATCACCTAGGTTTCGACATGTGTTTTTGGCTTCAAAAGCTCCAGAAAATAGTAATGAGACGTCCTGTAAACAGTTGGCAAGGGTTGGACAACTTGATGGTCGACCATGCAACTAACCTTGGATCATTACATATTTAAAACATCCTGACGATCACAGACTATTAGAAGATCACAGATGTTTAAATTGGCATTAACGTCAAGTGTTTTAATACATTCTTCATGACTGGCTACATTACAGACATATGACTAGACTGCAGATGCTTTGTACCATAGATTTGGCTAAGGTTGCAAACACAAAGTGTTGTGTATTTCATATAACTGACTTGAATGGAACAAATTTGACTTTGATGTGCTAATATGTTTGCTTTCAACATAATTTCAAAGCAAAAACGGTTTTGGCTGGCAGTTACATTTCTGGCTGTAAATGGGCTAATTTGCTAATATACTTGTGGAAAATACAAAATACTGAAATCTTACCTGTGCTCATGTGCCTCATATTTTCATCCAAATAAAGGTCAAAGACTTTCACCTCTGCAACATTTTGTGATCGCTCTACCAACATCTTCACCAAATGATAACCCAAAAATCCACAGCCACCTGTCACCAGGTACACCTGTTGCTCCTTGGTCATTATCTTAACTAGAACAAGAGACAGAAAATTTGGTCAGCAAATGCATTACTGCCTGTCCCATGAAGGTCTGAAGCTACATCAAGAATCTTACTCAAAGTCATCAGAACACAACTGCATAGATTTAGGGATGTTGTGCTACTGGAGATACTTTGACATGCTCCATTGCTAAAAGGGATACTTTGTTGATGGGAGTGCTTTCCCTTAGACACAGAATGCACCTTCTTCCCAGTATGGAATTAAGGATACTGGGGTTTTGGAGGCAATGCCCTTTATAACTAGGATATATCTTCAAACTCCCCAGCATGATGATATGGGTAGAGAATGACATGCAGACAAATTTCTCCCCGTCCCCACAGGAGCTCATTATCCTGTCCCAGGGAGTTCTTTTTCTGTCCCTGTCCCATTCCTACAAGCTCTGTCCTCATCTGCACAAGCCTCAAACACTTTAAAATCATAAGTGTTCAAGGCTTATGTGGTTAAGGAAGAGCTTACAGGAATGGGGCAGGGGCAGGGACAGTGACAAAACCCGCAGGGACGGGGAAATTGAGCTCTTACGGGAATGGGGGAAAATTTGTCCCCATGTCATTCTCTAGTTATGCGGTATAGTGCTCAAAATGAGCCACTGGAGCTCTAAGGACTACCCATAATAGGCATAAGTAGTGTCACACATTGTAGGAGTAGGATGAGTCAATTAGTGCTACCCTGCAAGGAAAGCAGATGAAAAAAGAAAAAACACTGGTCTGCTTTGCAAGCCATCATAAAAACAAAATCTTAGCAGAAAGGCATATGCCCAAAGAAGCACCAGCCCCATGGGAGTAGAGATAGGGAGAAAAGGAGAGCCAGAAGAAAGAAGATAAAATATTGGTTTGCACCTAAAGCAGAAGACAAGTAGGTGCAGACATTGTGGCTTGCACCACATGCCTCAGAAAAGAAGCAGCATACATAGAGGAGACAGCAGCTTCTCATTCCAAGGCAGGACAAATGAGAATGTCAGTCAAACAAACATGCCTGTCTACCCTAGAAAACACTCAGCAGAAGACACCAGAAATGTGAATACCATATGTCTTCCACCCCCACCAAACAAATAGAGATTAGTAAACTATGTACTTCCTGAATTAACATGAATAGTCTATTCTGAAACAACAAAGCAGAAAATAGAAACAAGTACAGTACAAGGTTAAATAAAGTATGGGCAAGCCAAGGGAAAATATCTGGAAAACTATGAATACAAACGTTTTTAGTTTATTGAATAAAATTCAAGATCTTCAAGCCCAGATGGTAGAAGTAGACTTCAATGGGATATAACCATACTGGATTATAATCTAGTTAAGAAAGAAAGGGATGGCAGAAAAGAGAATACAATAACTCATTCTGCTGAAAATAAATAAATATGAAAGCAATGGAAATGCAGGGCTTGTGGGGGGAAAGGAAGCAACTCTATGGGTCAACTTGGAAATGCTGTCTACTCTGATGTGATTTACAAACCTCACAATCAAGTGGAGAAACTTGAAAAAGAACAGATGTAATAAAGGGGAAGATGTTGTTGACAAGTTGATAGAAAGGTCCTATTTACAGTCCCAGAAAAAGAAATACTATATTAAGGACTCTTCAAGTAGCATTGGTCAAATGGTACTGAGGTAAGGAGCTGCACTGGACCTGGTACTTACAAATAAAGGAGGTATCTCTAATTTATTTTATTTATTAATAATCTTTATGAAGAAATGCGCCAAGGAAAATATACAACTTTAACAGCGTAACAACAGTAAAATCACCAAATACAAACTATACAATCTATGAAGTAAACTTGGAGATAGCAAATTGAAACCTAATATTAGGACTAACATGATACAGCATCAGATATATAGGGCTCCTTTAACTAAGCTGCGATAACAGTTTTAGCGCGAGCTTAGCGCGTGCAGAATTGCCATGCGCGCTAGACGCTAACACTAGCATTGAGCTGGCATTAGTTCTAGCCGCGTAGCATGGGTTTAGCACACGCTAAAATTCTGCGCAGGCTAAAAACGCTATCGCAGCTTAGTAAAAGGAGCCCATACACATTAAAGGTATTCAATAAAACAATCATAACAGAAACAATAAATGTCAGCAGTAAGCAAATGATACATCAAAATAGATTAATTTCCTTTCATGCTGCCTAACCCAGATTATGATACTTACTCTCCCTTTTACAAAGCCGCAGTAATGGCTGTCGCGTGGCAAACACGCCGATACCCATTAAATCCATCTGGGCATTGGAACAATTACCACAGCAGCAGCTGCTACAACAGCTTCATAAAAAGAGCTCTTAATGATGTCAACATAATACAAATTTATGGCGTCCGTTCTTATAGTTACAATAAATTGAAATAGATCATTCACATAGCATGCAATTATTCCATCATTTTTCCTTTTCTCAATTTCTTATTTATGGATACATTTAGAAAGGACCCCTGAAGAAGGCACAATGTGCCAAAACATAGACCGTGGTGGGTCCCTGGGATTGTGTATACCAGTTGCTGAAAGCATAGTTACTTACCGTAACAGGTGTTATCCCAGGACAAGCAGGCAGCATATTCTTAACTGATGGGTGACCTCCAAGCTAACAAAAAGAGGGATGGAGGGAATACCCAATTTCCAAAAATATAAAAATACTTGGTATCACTCTAGACACACACCTAACTATGACTGACCACACAAACTCACTAGTGAAAAAATGTTTTTACACGCTATGGAAACTAAGAACCATAAAAAAATACTTTGACCCTACATCATTCAGGTTGCTTGTTCAGGCGCTGATCTTATCCATTCTTGACTACTGCAACATCATCTACCTGGGCATCCCACAAAAAACAATAAAAAAACTGAGATTAATACAAAACACCACCGTTCGCCTAATTTTCGGACTAAGAAAAAACGACCACATCAGCCCCTACTATAAAAAGCTGCATTGGCTTCCAATAGAAGCGCGAATCCTATTCAAATTTGCTTGCACCTGTTTCAGACAAGCCTGGGGACTAGCACCTTCATACCTGCAAACTCACTTCATCCTACACAACTCCACACGAGCAACCAGAAACAAAAACATCTTTGCCTACCCAAAGATTACAGGCTGCAGATACAAATCCTTCTTGGACAGAACCTTTAAGTTCCAAGCGAACAAACAGCAAGTTTGGCTGAAAAACCACATAAATGAACCCAATCTGACTTATAATTCATTCCGCAAATCGATCAAAACCGCCCTATTCGCAAAATTCATTGACTAAAACAGTCCCCCCCCCCCTCACTAGGACTCCTCTCCCAGTAAACGCTTTTTTCCCGCCTTTTCTCTCTCACAAGAAGCCCCTCATGTATTCAGATCTCCTCTACCCTTAGAACTCCAACTCATGGAAGTTCTAAATCTTTCAGATACTCTTTACCCATAGATCACCAATTAATACATAAATTTCCCATTTAGACTATTGTATTGCATCTAGACTCATTGTATGGTATTGTATTTAGACTTACTATGTTATTGTACTTAGACTCACTGTATTGTATTGTACTGTATTGTACTTAGACTCATTGTATTGTATTGTATGCGGACTTATTGTATTGTATTGTATTAAGACCTTTGTTATTCGCTGAATGTCCAGCCTTCTTACTATGTAAACCGCCTAGAAGTCGCCTGACTATGGCGGTATAGAAAAATAAAGTTATTATTATTATGAAAATAAATTTTGTAAAACAGATTGGCTGAAGTGTCCATCCCGTCTGGAGAATGCATCCAGACAACAATGAGATGTGAAAGTATGAACTGAGGACCAAGTAGCAGCCTTGCAGATTTCCTCAATAGGAGTTGATCTGAGGAAAGCTACAGATGCTGCCATAGCTCTAACCTTATGGGCCGTGACACAACCTTCCAGTGTCAGTCCGGTCTGAGCATAACAGAACGAGATGCAAGCAGCAAGCCAATTGGATTAACGTACGTTTAGACACAGGATGTCCCAACTTATTGGGATCAAAGGACAGAAAAAGTTGGGGAGATGATCTGTGAGGCTTAGTGCACTCTAAATAGTAAGCCAAAGCACGCTTACAGTCCAAAGTATGCAAAGCCTGTTCTCCAGGATGAGAATTAGTTTTCGGGAAGAATACAGGCAGGACAATGGACTGGTTAAGATGAAAGTCAGATACAACCTTAGGGAGGAACTTTGAATGTGTACGCAGAACCACCTTGTCATGGTGAAAGACTATGAAAGGTGGATCGGCAACTAGTACATGCAACTCACTGACCCTCCTGGCAGAGGTGAGAGCAATAAGGAAGACCACTTTCCAAGTGAGAAATCTGAAATGAGCTGTGGCCAATGGTTCAAAAGGAGGCTTCATTAAGGCGGAAAGAACCACATTAAGATCCCAGACCACAGGAGGGGGCTTGAGAGGTGGTTTTACATTGAAAAGTCCCTTGCATGAATCTGGAAACCAAAGGATGAGCAGTAAGAGGTTTTCCATGAACTGGCTCATGAAAAGCAGTAATGGCACTGAGGTGGACTCTGATAGAAGTAGATTTGAGACCAGAGTTAGACAAAGAAAGGAGATAATCCAACACTAGTTCTACTGCTAGCGAAGTTGGGTCATGATGATGCAGAAGGCACCAGGAAGAAAACCGGGTCCACTTCTGGTGATAGCATTGAAGAGTGGCCGGCTTCCTGGAAGCATCAAGAATAGAACGGATAGGCTGAGAAAGAAGTGAATGAGCAGAGGTCAGCCCGAGAGATACCAAGCTGTCAGGTGCAGAGACTGTAGGTTGGGATGTAGGAGGGACTGCTGATGCTGAGTAAGCAGAGAAGAAAACAGTAGAAGAAGTATGGGAGAACAAATGCTGCCTGGGCCACCGTGGAGCGATGAGAATCATGGTGGCTTGTTCCCTGCAGAGCTTGAACAAGGTCCGCAACTGAGAGGCAGAGAAGGAAATGCATAAAGGAATAGATTGGACCAATCCAGGAGAAACGCATCTGCTGCCAGACAGTGAGGGGAATAGAGTCTGGAGCAAAATTGGGGCAGTTGATGATTGTGAGGAGCTGCAAAAAGGTCCACCTGAGGAGTGCCCCATTGATTGAAAATGGACTGGAGAGTTATGGGATTGAGAGTCCATCCATGGGGTTGGAGAATTCTGCTGAGATTGTCTGCTAAGGAATTCTGTTCTCCCTGGATGTAGACAACTTTCAGGAACAAATGGCGAGTTGTCACCCAAGACCAAATCTTTTGGGCCTCCTGACACAACAGGCGAGAGCCTGTCCCACCCTGTTTGTTGATGTAGTACATTGCTACTTGATTGTCGGTGCAAAGAAGTAAAACTTGAGGAAAGAGGAGATGCTGAAAAGCCTTGAGGGCATAAAACATCGCTCTGAGTTTCAGGAAATTGATGTGATGTTTCTTTTCCTGGGCAGTCCAAATACCTTGGGTTTAGAAATTGTTCAAGTGAGCTCCCCAGGCATATGGGGATGAGTCTGTGGTGATGACTAGATGATGAGGAGGCAGATGGAACAGAACGTCTATGGAGAGATTGTAAGATTTCAACCACCATTGTAAAGACTGTCGAAGAGACGATGTCACAGATATGTGTCGCGAACAAGGATCCGTTTCCTGGGACCACTGGGTAGCTAGGGACCATTGAGGAGTGCGCAGGTGAAGACGTGCGAAGGGGGTGACATGAACTGTCGAGGCCAT
The DNA here is from genome assembly GCF_902459505.1 of Geotrypetes seraphini. Lineage (NCBI taxonomy): Eukaryota > Metazoa > Chordata > Amphibia > Gymnophiona > Dermophiidae > Geotrypetes > Geotrypetes seraphini. Next base: position 101,313,647 of record NC_047088.1, on the reverse strand, counting down.
GTGACCTAAGAGTCTCATCATTTGTTTTGCAGAGATGGACAGCTGTGAGAGCACCCGCTGACAGAGATGAAGAAGAGTCTGAAGGCGATTGGATGGAAGAAACGCCCTCATGAGAACAGTGTCCAAGATCGCTCCGATGAACTGAAGCCGCTGAGTGGGGATGAGATGCGACTTGGGCAGATTGATCTCGAAACCCAGAAGTTGGAGAAATAGGATGGTCTGGTTGGTGGCATGAAGCACTTCCTGAGATGAAGGAGCCTTGATTAACCAGTCGTCCAGGTAAGGGAAGACTTGAAGATGGTGAGAGCGTAGAAAAGCGGCCACCACAATGAGACACTTTGTGAATACCCTGGGAGAGGAGGCAAGACCGAAGGGTAACACTTTGTACTGGTAATGACAGCGATTGATCATGAAGCGGAGATACTGTCTGGAGGCCAGATTGACCGGGATGTGAGTGTAGGCCTCCTTGAGATCGAGGGAGCATAGCCAGTCGCCCTGAGTGAGAAGAGGATAAAGTGTGGCCAGAGAAAGCATTTTGAACTTTTCCTTGACCAAGCATTTGTTGAGATCTCGGAGATCTAGTATGGGTCTGAGGTCCCCGGTTTTTTGGGGGACCAGAAAATAGCGGGAGTAGAATCCCTGCCCCTTCTGATCTAGAGGAACTTCCTCTATGACGTTCAGAAGAAGAAGGGATTGGACCTCCTGAAGGAGGAGGGAGGACTGAGATGTGTTCAAAGTAGACTCTTTTGGAGGACTTTGGGTGGGAAGAGTCTGAAAGTTGAGAGAATAGCCGTGGCGAATGATGTTTAGAACCCACTGGTCTTAAGTGATGATCTCCCAACGGCTGAGGAAAGTAGAAAGACGTCCTCCTATGGGTTGAGGCAGAAGGGACGATGGTGGAAGACTGACTAGGCCCTGGAGAATGAAGTCAAAAGGGTTGAGTGGACTTCGGTTGTCCCAGCGAGTCTCATGCGCAGAAAGTTTCTGAGTAGTAGAATCCATGGATTCACCAAACTCGTCCCCTAAGCAGAGAGCATTGGCAAGGCGGTCCTGGTGGTTGACATCGAATTCTGAGACTCGAAGCCAAGCGAGACGTCTCATAGCAACAGCTATTGCCATAGCCCTGGATGTAAATTTGAAGGTGTCATTATTATTATTATTATTATTATTCTTATATACCGCCATGCCCAGTGAGTTCTAGGCGGTTTACATCAATTAGCAAATGATCTGCATTGACAAGCAGATTTACAACAAAATTAGAAGCAGATTTACAACAAATTACAAGCAGATTTACGATAAATTACAACGATTTACAGTAGTCATAGATGGAACGCACCATGAACTTGCGAAGTTGCAATAAACTAGACGTGTATTGACGGAATAAGGAAAGCTTCCGATCAAGGGAGATATTTTTCAAAAGAAGAAAGCTGTTGGATAAGATGCTTCAGGTAAAATGAAAAGTGAAAGGAATAATTACCTGAGCGGTTGGCAAGCATCGCATTTTGGTACAGCCGCTTGCCAAACTTATCCATAGCTTTGCCCTTTCTGCCAGGAGGGACAGAAGCATAGACACTAGAGCCCGCAGTCTTTTTCAAAGTGGATTCCACAAGCAAGGATTCATGTGGAAGCTGAGGCCTGTCAAAGCCTGGAATGGGAGTTACTCTGTATAAAGTGTCTAATTTTCGAGGAGCACCGGGAATGGTTAAAGGTGTCTCCAAGTTTTTATAGAAAGTCTCTCTTAAAATATCATGGAGGGGTAATTTTAGAAATTCCTTGGGCGGTTGATCAAAGTCCAAAGCCTCAAGAAAAGCTTTGGACTTCTTAGATTCAGCCTCCAAAGGAATAGAAAGAGACTCACACATTTCCTTTAAAAAAGATGTAAAGGAAGATGAATTAGGCTTGACAGAAGGGTCCTGTGCAGAAGGGTCTTCCTCAGGTGAAGAGGCCTCATCATCAGACAATAGAGGCTCTTCTGAGTCATCACAAAGACCAGGGTCCCTGACTTGTGAACTGCGACTCCGGGAGTATGGCATCGAAGGTTCAGTATGCCTGGTTTTGCGCACCGACTTCCCAGAGCGGAGGGATGCGGTACCCTGGGAAGTCAGTGGTTGCCGGTGCCGGGAGTGGTCAGAAATTAGTGCGGGGTCAGTTGTTTGAACCGCATGGTGCAGGCCTCTCGGTTCCGCAGATAATACCGGCATGGAAGCCGAAGAGGCAGAGTGGACCAGTACCGAAAGAGTGGAAGCCGACAATAGCGGCTGCTCCACGGTCGGTACCGGTGGCTCAGACCGGACCGGAACTGGAAGGTTCGATGCCAACAGAGCAGGAAGGAGCTGCTGCAATTGCTCCTTAAGTTGGGCTTGAAGGACAGCCGCAATACGGTCATCCAAGGAAGGCATCGGTATCGCTTTCTTTTTCTGCGGTACCTGTGGTGCTGCTCAACGCCCAGAGGATGAGGAGGTCAAAGAGGATGCACTTACCTCAATAGGGGCGGAGCATTTACGGGGGCGCCTCGAGGTCGGCAGGACTGGACTCTCTGCTACAGCGACCGGAGGACGCTCCAAGGAGGAAGGCTTCTTAGCCTGCTTACCTGAGAGGTGCGACGCCGGAGCGGTGTTGCGCGGCGTCGATGAAGTGGGTGCCGGTTGAGAAGCTGCCGACGTCAGTGTCGATGCCGAGGGATCAGCCATCGCGGCACCGAACAAAAGTTTCTGTTGAAGCTGCCTGTTTTTTAAGGTGCGCTTCTTAAGAGTAGCACAATGGGTGCAGGTGGAAGCCCTATGATCCGGACCCAGGCACTGCAGACATCAATTGTGCGGCTCGGTCAACGATATGGGGCACGCACACCGTTGGCACTTTTTGAATCCTGGCTGAGGGGGCATGAAGGTAAACACTGCCTCTGCCAAATCGAAAGCGGAGGCTTCTATGGTGACAACAGGCCCCGCTGGGGCGAACCCGAAAAAAGAAAGAAATCAAGTGAAATATATATATATATATATATTTCACGCCTCCGTCGGGCGGGAAGGCACTCGCACATGCGCGGTGCGGCCTAACTAGAACTTTCTAAGTTCTTAGAGTGCAATCACTCTAAAATTGTCCGTACCGGGGCTCCGTCACCCATCAGTTAAGAATATGCTGCCTGCTTGTCCTGAGATAATAAAACTTTTGGTTATCCAGATCTTTTGCACCATTTTGGTTTTCTGTTTGCCATTTGCATTTTTGTGGAACATCTGGTCTTTTATTTTGGTTTATCTGCTGTTCTATCATCAATGGAGACTGGTTCTCGAAATTCCTACGCTTACGCTCCTACACCGTTAACATAAACGGTACCTCATCCCCTCCCTGGAAGCCGATATGTGGAGACCCGCAAGGCTCACCACTCTCTCCTATCCTTTTCAATATTTACATGTCCTCTTTGAAACTCCTTCATCTATCCCCCCCTGGAAACTCTCTACACCTATGCTGACGATATCCTCATCCTCCTTGAGACCGACTCGAACCTCACTAACCTCGCTGAGAACATATCCGCATGTATAATGAACCTTCAATCCTGGGCACATTCTGTACAAATGAAATTGAACGAGTCCAAAACAAAACTACTTTGGCTCGGCCCAATATTAGGTCATTTACCCACCTCCATCCCATTATCTTCCAGCTCTACCCTTCAGCTTGAGTTTTCAAGCAAAGTCCTTGGCATCATCATAGACTCCTCTCTCTCCTTCAATGGCCACCTCAACTTCTTGGTAAAAAAATGTTTCTTTAGTCTTCATATGCTGAGATCGTACTTTCATCATTCTCACTTCGTCATCCTTGTTCAATCCACCATCCTCTCTAGACTGGATTATTGCAACTCCATCTATTTAAGCCTAACTAAAAAAAAAACTCCATAGACTTCAGCTAATCCAGAATGCCGCGGCCAAGCTTATTTTCGCTAAAGGCAAGTTTGACCACGTCTCCCCACTCCTGTCCAAACTTCACTGGCTCCCAGTTCACTCCAGAGTCCTCTTTAAATGTGCCTGTTTAGCTTTCAAGATCCTACATGGCATCCTCCCTCCCGTTATCCCTCTCTTCTGGAACTCCTCTAACCCTAATTCCACTAGATCCTCCCAAAAACTGAAACTATCATTCCCCTCTGCAAAAGGTATATCCCGCGTAGGAAAACTAGGAACATCCCTCCCCTTTAGAACCATAGAACTCTGGAACAACCTCACATTCCCACTCAGAATTTCAAACTCCCTCCAATCCTTCCGCAAACACCTGAAAACTTGGCTCTTTTCAAAAATCTAACACCTCCCACTCTTTGGTACCCTGTCCCTCTTTATCTTCCTAGCTCCTTTCCTATAACCCTTCATTGTAGCTCCTTTTCAACCTAACCCTGTAAACCGTGCCGAGCTCTACGCTTGTGGAGATGGCGCGGTATAAAAACCTAAGGTTTAGTTTAGTTTTATGTTTTATACTTATTATTCACATTGATTGCAAACCACTTTGGTTACTAATTGTGGACAGTTAGTATATCAGGCAGAAATAAACTAAAACCAAATCATGCACTCTCTTAAGGACTAGATCTTGAATTGTTCACCTCTTGTCAAGGAATTTTACCTCCCTAGCATTCTCTAATGTTACCTTTACCTAGTCAATATTAGGGTAATTGAAATCACCCATTATAACTGTGTTACCCAATTTGTTAGCCTCCCTAAATTCTGTCTTTTTATTCTGGCCAGGCAAACGGTAGTACACTCCTATCACTATCTTTTTCCTTTTTACATTTGGAATTTCTACCCATAGGGATTCCAAGGTATGTTTTAGTTCCTATAGAATTTTTAGTCTATTCAATTCAAGGACCTCCTTAATGTATAATGCTACGCCTCCAATTCAATCTACCCTATCACTGCAATATAATTTGTACCCTGTATTTTGTACCCTGTTATCATAGTGTCCCATTGGTTATCTTTCTTCCACCAAATCTCAGAGATGCCTGTTAAATTCTATCTTTTCATTTAGTGCAATATATTCTAACTATCCCATCTTGTTGTTTCTTAAGCTTCTAGCATTTGCATACAGACATTTCAAACAATATTTGTCATTCCCATTTACAACTTGCTCAGCAGTTGACATAGATAATTTGCAATCTTTAAAAACTGCTCTATATTTAAGAACACCTGGTCTACCATGGTCTCTATTGCAACGTTGCTATCAGGATGCCTTATTTTCCTTATTTTGGTGATATCATTAAAGATACCTTGTTCCGAACCATGCTTTTTTGAGTGACTGTCTGCCTTCCCCCAGTTTCTAGTTTTTTAATATACTGTATATTGCAACTGTACATTGATATTATCTTGTCCTTTTTTGTGTCAGAAAATGAACCAGTTCAAAACACATGAATGGTTTGGGCTGTAATGGATAAATGAAGAGAAATTGACAGACCAAAACCAGAGTTGGACAACTTTTATGCAGTTCATAGCTAAGCTATTACTCCGAGGACTACAGCAGTTACATACAAAAGTATTCAACATATACCAAACAGTGTAACTGAAAAAAGGATAAAGGTGTTATTAGTTATAAAATATTCCAATTTTTATTTATGCAGTGTCATTTATTTCTGTCATATTTATTTGCAATAACTTTCCCTTGTTCTTTAATCACTAAACTAAACTACAGGACCCTTTTACCAAATTGTGGTAAAAAGCAGACTTAGCACATTCATATGCAGGCTATTCCCATGTTCTCAAGCCATTTTTACCACCAGGGTAAAAGACCGATTTTTATATTTTCATTAACATGTAAGCACCCATTATGTAAATAAGGGTTCATGCACTAAGCATGTACTAATCCAGTGGTCTCAAACTCAAGCCCTTAGTGGGGCCACATTTTGGATTTGTAGGTATTTGGAGGGCCGCAGAAAAAATAGTTAATGTCTTATTAAAGAAATGACAACTTTGCCTGAGGTAAACTCTTTATAGTTTATAAATCTTTCCTTTAACAGTTAAAGGAAAGATTTATAAATGATAAAGGAGTTTTACCTTATGCAAAATTGTCATTAACTATTTTTTCTGCGGCCCTCCAAGTACCCTATTTTTTCTGCAGCCCTCACATTTAAAGTTTAATATCTTTCCTTTCTCAAACCTGACACATTTCAATCACTATATTGAAAATAAAATAATTTTCCCTACCTTTGTTGGCTGGTGACTTTATTTTTCTGTGCTTTTAACTGTTTCCAGGGCCTTCTTGTCCTTTGACTGTTTTTCTCTCCGTCTTCACTTTCTACCTTGCATCCATCTTTGGCATTAACTTAATATTCAATTTTTCTGCTTTCTTTTCATAATCTACGTTTCCATGTCTTACCTTTCCTTCTATCTCTCTCTTCTTCCGTCCCTATTTCCATGGTCTGACATCTCTTTCTTTCCTTTCTCTCCCTCCCTCCTTCCTTTCCCCTGGTCTGGCATCTGTCTCCTTCCATCCCCCAACTTTTTATTTCTTTCACCCTGCCCCCTTCTTTCTTTCTCTCTCTCTCCATGCCCCCATGTCTGTCTTTCTCTCTCCGTGCCCCCTTTCTTTCTTTTCTTTCTCCATGCCCGCCCTTTCTTTCTATCTTTCTCTCTCCATGCCCCTTTCTGTCTGTGTCCCATCTCCCTTCTTTCTTTCTGTCTCCCTGTTCCCCCTTTCTTTCTTTATTTCTCCCTGTCCTCCCCCAAGCCACCAACATTGGGGAACAGGCCGCCACCGCCGCAATCAGGGAACAGGCCAGCACTGAGGTCTTAGCTCTCCCTGCTTAACTTCTCCAGTGCAGGGCCAACCAATTCTCGCCACCCGACGTCAATTCTAACGTTGGAGAGGAAGTTCCGGGCCAGCCAGGCAGCGATTGCAGGACAGATCGCAGGCCGCAAAATAGTCCCTGGTGGCCGCATGCGGCCCATGGGCCACATGTTTGAAACCACTGTACTAATCGATTAGTGAACAGCAATGTAGCCAAGTTAACCGATTAGCTCAAAACATATCCACTTTGCCCCAGTGCTAATAAATATTTTTCAGATAGAAGTGACTCTTAACATAAATACCATTCATCATGGTCAATCACTGATTACCCAGATAATACAGCTGAAAATCTTTATTGACTGGGACAGTCTAGGGACAGCAAGACATTTTACTACCAGTACAAGTACTCAATGCCTGGACCCAGACAACTAGCCAGAAGTTAAGACTGCAAAATAGCTGTCCAGGTATCAGTGCTGAATATTGGCAGTATCTGGATGATTTCCAGCAGCTGCTTTATATCCGTAAATATTCAGCACCGATACCAGGTTTAGCCCAGTGCTGAATATTTAGGTATAAAATTAAATACCACGGTCAATATTTCAGTCAACACTGACCATAGTGTTTAGATAAACAGGGGGGGAGGGATAGTTTTTATAGTAGAAGTTTCCACAATAATTTCGACTTCCAACAAATACAATTCTCCATTCATTTTAAACCTCTCAACCTCCCTCCCTCCATATCCCACCTACCCACTTGGCCTTCAAGAGAAAACTTGCTATGACACTGATCAACCTGTTTCGAGATACAGTATATACCGGTACCTTCATTTATATCAACATTAACCTTCCTTAAACTTTAGCACTCTATTGTATAGTTCCATGAAAAGCTGTGTATTTCTCCTGAAATCCAGCAACCCTTTCATTATAATAATAATAACTTTATTTTGTATACCATAATTCCACAGCAGTTCAGAGCGGTTTACAGAGGAAGAGACTGTACACAGACAGCGATGTTACAGAAAAAGACTTTCAAAATACATTAGCAAGTCAAGAGTAGTCATATACCAGGAGGCATTTCAGAGATACAACAAGGCAGGAAGGGAGTCAGAGAAATTTATTAAAGAGGTGGAGGGGCATAATCAAAAAAAAGTCTAAGTCCCCTTTTGGCCTAAGGCCTTACACGTTGAAATAAGCAGGGAAAATGTCCATTATCAAAAACACGTCCAAAAGGAAGTTTTTTTGATAATGGTCTGCCTCTACGTTCAGCTGTTTCAAAGCCCAGACCACCACTACGTCTACAATTACTACATATAATGAACCCAAAAAACGCCTAAGTCCCAAATGTCCAAAATAAGGGCTTTTAGGTGAAGGAGGAGCGAGTCCTTCGCCTAAAAGCTGGATTCTGTAACCGGTATCTGTCAAAAAGAACACTGGTTACAGAATCCCCCCACCCCTACAACGATCCGGGCAGGAGAGAGACCAAGCCCTCCTACCCCGCGGCACCCCAAACCCCTGACTAAGATCGGAGAAAGAGGGAGCCCAATCCCTCTTGCCCCGCCAGCCCCGACTGTCCCCAACAGCATTGGGGGCAAGAGGGAGCCCAATCCCTCTTGCCCCACCAGCCCTGACCATCCCCAACAGCATTGGGGCAAGAGGGAGCCCAAGCCCTCTTGCCCCAGCGATTCCCTCCCCCCCCCCCCGCCCCCGCCAATTACGATGGGGCCAGGAGGGAGCCCAAGCCCTCCTGGCCCGGCAACATCCCTACCCCCCCTAAAATACAGGCAGGAGGGATCCCAGGCCCTCCTGCCCTCGACGCACTCCCCACCCTGACCCCTTGATCCCCCCATCCCCAATCCCCCCTATCTTTAAATCGGTGGCCAGATGGATGGTTGCCAAGCTGGTCTTAGGGCCTGATTAGCTCAGGAGGCTCAAACCCCGCCCAAAGGTGGGGCCTGAGGCGCCTGGGCCAACCGGAATAGGCCCAGTAGGCTTAGGCCCCTCCTATGGGCAGGGCCTTAGGCACATGGGCCTCCATATCCCAGAGTCACAAAGAGTTGTAATGGGAACATAAATAAATAAGTAACATACCTTTATGTGATTAATTGGAATTACAAATTATCATCATATTCAACCATACAAAACTAAAGAATATAAAGTAATGAAAACATAAGAACTACAAAATACATACTGAAAAATTACAAAATAACCTAATACAGCATGCAGAATACCTATAAACAGCCCTACAGTTTTCAGATCCTACTTCAGAAAAGCAAGCCTACATAAAAGATAACGGGGTTCATTTTCAAAAAAGAAAAATATCCAAAAAATGGTACAAAGGGACATTTTTCTTTCAAAACCTTTCAAACAGCTATTTTCAAAAACTATTTTCTAGATGGATTTCTATGCTGTTCGTCTGCTATGTGTACAAATCTCAAGGAGAAATTATGTTCTTATCTGATAATTTTCTTTCCATTAGTCACAGCAGATGAATCTAGAGACCATCCACCACCAGACAGAGATACAGAATACCAAAAAAAACTTGTCACATATAGGATGGTAAACTCACTAGTCAGCCAGTATTCTTCATAACAAAGCAGTAGTATCACCATGAAAAGCCAGCAGGCAAATAACTCCATCCTTCAAGGTTGTTGAATCCACATCTAGGCTGCCTACTAAGGAGCAAAGGCAAATATAAAGGAACATAAAGGGTGGATTCATCTGCTGTGACTAAAGGAAAGAAAATTATCAGGTAAGAACATAATTTCTCCTTCCTTGTCATCAACAGCATATGAATCCAGAGACAAGTGGAATGCAACAAAGCTGTCCTCAATAGGGCGGGACATTGAACATAACGTAGAAAGATATAGATACCAGACCAAGCGGTCCAGCGTCTCCCAAGTAAGTAAAAGAAGGATCAAATTAGAACCGCCCTCCGCAAGAAATAACTGAAGGAGCTCTGCCCAAATGGAACCATTGTCTCTTGGAGGAGAGATCAGAAACTGTGCACCAGTCTGCCACTCCATTTAAACCAGCTCCACTTAAACTACAAGGACATGCCTGCCAATGTTAGTGTCGTATAAACCGAACCCGAGCTGCCAGAGTACTCAGAGAAGATAAGGAAGCGCACTCCATGATGGAAAGGTAGAATAGTTTCCAGAGCATTGGCAGAAGTTGGATACGAAGATGAGCACTGTCCTTCCCCAGGGAAGGAGCTGTGTCAAGGATACACACTCAACAGCCAAGGAAGTTCTCACTTGGCATCTCACTTGCCAGCTAGCAAAAAATGTGATCCCGAGAGCTGGCCCAAGCTAGACCTGTGCACAGCAGTCTGGCACAGGGGAGCACACAACAGACAGTGATTGAGCTGTGCTCCATGCAGGAGCCATACCCAGTTACAAGTGACGAGGCAGCATGCAACCTAAAGTGATGGAGCCATGCAGGACAAGTAGCAGCAGAGCCAAAGCTAAATGGATACACTTTCCACAACCAGTCTTGAACCCACATTCAGTATCCCAAGATGGAGCCATGCTGATCAGCCTGGCGGAGCCATTCACTACGTCCAGAGATGAAGCCATGTCAAACAGACAGCCAGAGATACACTCTATATCCAAAGATGGAATAGTGCCAAACAGTCAGCTGGAGCCATGCTCTATAGCCAGAGTAGTACTGTCTAATACAGGGGTGCCCAACGCGTCGATCGCGATCGACCAGTAGCTCAGGAAGGCAACGCGAGTCGATCGCGGAGCCTATCCCGGGCTCTGTGATAGACTCGTGTTGCCGTCCTGATCTACGGGCCGATCAGCCTTCCTCTCCAGTGTTCTTTCTCCCTAGGGCCTTTTAGCTGGGCGATCCGCCAAGCTGTCATCTGCCGCTGCTGAACAAAAAACCGGCTTGGAGATTTCAGCCCGTAGCGAACTTATGCTCGGGCTCTAACGTGTGCGTGCCGGCTTCTCTTCTCTTCCCTCCGAAACCGGAAGTTATGTCCGGAGGGGGAGGGGAGAAGGGAAGCCGGCGCGCACATGTTGAGAGCCCTGAAGCAAGCGTTCGCTACGGGCTAAGGCGGGAGACAAGTAAATGAAGCATTTCCTCTTCTTGCTGCCGGGTCCTGTCTACTTTCAATTTCCGCGAAGGCAGGACCCGGCAGCATTTCCCCAATAGATTGATCACGATCTTGGGCTGATCAGCCTTCCTCTTCCCGACGGCAGAATTGACGTAGCGGAGAGGAATGCTGGTTGGCCGAAGCAGGGAGAGCTTGGGGCCTGTTATTGGTGGCGTTTGGGTCCTGGTCCCCAATGGCAATGGCAGTGGCAGTGGCTTGGGGGAGGGCAGGGAGAAAGAAAGAAAAAGGGCAGGCAGGGAGACAGAAGGAAAGAAGAGAAACAGAAAAAAAAAGAAAGGGAGGCAGAGAGAAAGAAAGGGCAGGGAAGAGGAAGGAAAAGTTGGGGGAAGGAATGAGGTCTGGAGGAGAGGAAGCATACAGGCTGAAAGAAGGGAAGAAAGATTTGATGTACAGTCAGAAGAAGAAAGTGCAACCAGAGACTCATGAAATCACCAGACAAGGTAGGAAAAATGATTTTATTTTAAATTTAGTGATCAAAATGTGTCTGAATTTATATCTGCTGTCTATATTTTACACTAAGGTCCCCTTTTACTAAACCGCAATAGAGGTTTTTAGCGCAGGGAGCCTAGGAGTGTCGAGAGCAGCGCTGGGCATTCAGCGCAGCTCCCTGCACTAAAAACTGCTAACGTGGTTTAGTAAAAAGGGAGGGGGGTATATTTGTCTATTTTTGTATGGTTGTTACTGAAGTGATAGTGCATAGAGTCATCTGCTTTGACCTCTTTGAAAACCCTGGAATAGGAATGATGATTAACATTTTCTATGCGTACAGTGTGCGTTGTGTTTTTTTAAAATTTTATTGTTGGTAGATCATTGTGACTTGGTCATTTAAAAAGTAGCTCGCAAGCCCAAAAAGTGTGGGCACCCCTGGTCTAATACATGATTTGAATCAATTAACCAATGAAATCATGGCACACCTGAAGCCAGAGCTGCGCTCTATATCCAGCGATAGAGTTATACAGAATAGGCAGCCATAGTCATGCTCTTCCTCTAGCTAAGTAGTTATGCTTTGAACCGAAAGGTAATGGCGAAATAGAAATCTGTAATGTAATGTAATGCTGAACAGGTAGAAGGTGCCCCACTCTGTAACCAGAGATACAACTGCCCCAAACAGGTAGTAGGTGACATGCCCTACATGCAGAAATGAATGTGATCCATAGAAGGAGCTGCTTCAAACAGATAGAAGGCGCCCCGCTCTAATCCTAGAGATAGAGCTGAATCTTCAAAGGAACCTTGACAAAACAGCAGAAGGTGCCCAGCTCTTTGTCCAGAAATGGAGGTGAGCCATAGATGGAGCTACACTGAAAAGGAGGTGCCACCCTCAATGTCCAAAGATGGAGTAGACCCTTAAATGGAGTTGCACCAACAGGCAGATGGAGCCACGCACTACATACATAGATAGAACTGGATCTAACTAGAGCTTATTTTGGGGGTAGGGCTTATATTAGGAGTACCTTTAAAAATCATGCTAGGGCTTATTTTCGGGGAAACATGATACAAGATGTTGGTATTACAGACCAAGTCCTTGACTAGTTCTCCTCTTTTTTCACAGATCGGATTTCTAAGGTTGTATTTAATTCAACCTCTTCAGATTCTTTCACAACTGATTACGGTATACCGCAAGGTTCAATTCTATCCCCTTTGCTTTTTAATATCTTCTTAGCTCCTTTACTAACTCTATGCCAATCTATTGTTTTCACAACTTTTGCTTATGCTGACAATGTCCAATTAGTACATCCAATCCAATAGACCTGAATAACCCGAATGAAATTACCATCATTAATGAAAAATTTGAAAAGATTAATTCTTGGCTTGATGCGCACATGCTCTCCTTGAATATAAATAAATCAAAATTAATGATTTTTCCTTTCAAAAGACGGCCTCTCACTTTTAACCCCTCTTACTCTCAAAAATCTCCCTATCAAAGCTGTACCTTCCTTAAAATTATTAGGAGTCACCTTCGACTGCAAATTTACTTATCACCAACATATCAGCACAATGGTCCAACATTGCTTTCATCAACTGCGTATGATTAAAACTCTAGCAAAACTATTAGAGCCTGTGTCTTTGAATATCCTAATCCATTCACTGGTCATTTCTTGCTTAGACTACTGCAATGCCCTTTTTAGGGGCATCACAAAAAAAGAAATAAACAGACTTCAAATGGTTCAAAATTCTGTAGTAAAAGTTTTAGTTAACAAAGAAATATGATCATGTTACACCTCTTTTGTCCAAAGCTCACTGGTTACCTATAGAGTATAGGATCAGTTATATAATTCTATTACTAATCTTTAAAACGAAAGCAAATAGTAAGCCAGAATTTATTAACAACTTACTTATCCAATCAAGGACCCTACGTTCTACCGCACACAACCTTCTCATTGTTCCCTCATTGAAACATATTAGTACAATGAGGAACACAATCTTTTCTGTAAGTGCTCCTTTTCTTTGAAACAGTATCCCCAACTACTTGCGGGAAAATACATCACTGATCAAATTTAAGGAAATGCTAAAGACATTCTTATTCCACGATGCCTTTGTAACCTAAACTGTCCTTTTAAGGACGACTTAGTTTTTAGAAAAATCTTTTAGTACTTTCCCAAACTTCTGTTTTTACCTTTAAGTGTTTTCTTTTCTCTCTATTAATTGGAGTTCCTATCTCTTCTTTCCTCTTGTTCCTGTTCATCTTTGTCCTTGAATTGTTCTTTTCCCTTGGTCTGTGTTAGATTAAATTATACTTCTATTGGTATATTATTATGACATGTTTGTACACCGCCTAGAAATCTCGAGTAGGCAGTATAGTAAATTTTAAATAAACTTGAAACTCTTGATCAAATCTTCAATTTATCATTCAACTCTCTTCCCTGCCCTTTCACAGAGACTAAATCTGGTGCCAGTGACTCATTGGACACCTCTAATAGGGATGGATCTTTCATTTCTTTTGCCCTTAATGCTCTTTGATTGATGTCTCCGCCTTCTTTGATCAAGTCACATGTTACTCAAAATTTTCAGTGTCTCCCTAGAAGATCTTGTCACTTTCTGTTCTGTATTCCTGCAGGAATTTTCTTCCATGTCTCTCTCTAACCAGATCTCATGTTGGAACCATACATTCAGTATTACTCTCAATATCATGGCCCTCCTCAGGGTCTTCTCTCACCCACTGAAGCATCACAACAGCTTTTTCAGGGGGAGGAGGGGGATTTGGCTCACATTTTTTCAGTTGTAGCTCAAGGTGAATTAAATTTGGTACGACAGATTTTTTTTTTTAGGCCTTAGAGGGCTTATGATCTAAGTTTGGATCTGAGACAATGAAGGGTTAAGTGACCTGTCCAAAATCACAAGGAAGTGAAACTGCATGTAGCATTTTGACACAACCACTTATGCTGGCCATAGACGTGAATGCTCACACCCAAATGCCGAAGATATGCATATAACATAGAATTGTATGAATTATACATGTGAGTTGCGCCCCTGTGTACGCCCTCCTTCTTAGCAAATATGTGCTTTACAAGATACATGCATATTTTTGAATAGTACTTAGGCAACATATATTGCATACACACTGCAGTGGCACAACTATGGAGGGCCTAGACCCCCAGTTTCAGGCTCAGACCCCAACAAGCACACTTTGAATGACAGATGGGAATGCCAAAGCCACTCCAACTAAAGAGATCCATTGTCTCCCCACCCCGTGCTTCCTCAGCAACAAGGAATTTGGCAGTGTGTTTCCACCAGCTAAATACTAGTCCTCCACACACATGCTCTGTTCATGCACACCCTGCATGTGTCTCCTATATTTAGGTACAGTAACAGTAAGTAATTTGATGGTTTTAAATGGCTCACAATCCCAAATATGCAAGATAGAGTGGGATTTGTACCTGGATCCCCTTGTTCACAGTTCAATGCACTGATCACTAAGCTTCTCATGGAAGCTGCTTGCTGCTCTGTTGTGTATGCCGAAAATACCTCCAGCTGTCATACAGACTGGTATCCCCTTTCAGTTTCACCAACAGGCTGGTTGGAGGGGGACAGCATCTATTGGAGGATTAAGGAGATGTCAAACCTTAATTCCTCCAGTGGTCAGTTGGTCAGTCACAGCACCTTTTAGTACTTTGATGTGATGTAAATAAGGTCTAGAATAATAACATGTCCTTTTTTTGCATTAAATGTTTCTTTCCTGTTCCATTATTGCTGAAAGATGTTCTAATTTTCGGCCCGGCCTATTCCCATCCAAAGCATGCCTCTAAAATTAACTTCAGTGAAACACATCTTAATTTACCCTCCCCCCCCCCCTTTTTACAAAACTGTAGCGTGGGTTTAGCACCTGGCCACTGCTAAAAAACATGCTACGGTTTTGTAAAGGGGAGGGGGGGGGGTTAATGTTTTGAAAATCATGGATTTTTTTTTTTTTTTTTAAATAGATGGATTAAGGTTTATTTTACCATTTAGAGACATCTATGTGCCTCAAAAATTAACACCAAAGATATTCAGAGTCACATGATTCAGAGTGAGGTAACTGCCAACATTACTTTAGTTTAAAAGCTGTTTTCTTTCCTTTTTAAATAGGTTTGAGATTTATTAGGTTTAGTATACCACATTTCCTAAGATCATAACAAAGTGTACAAATTAAAAGAAAAAAGAATGTCAACTGACACTGGAAATTGAAGTATCAGCAAATTAAGATGCCAGCAAAATGCTGCAGTCAAACAGATCAGGCATTCAGCCGAGAAAGTCACACACATTAATCCAATATTTGTGCCAATAAATGAGCTCTACTCTGGTTAAGGTTGATTCCATTTTTCTGGAACAGGCTCTCCATTTCGGTTCTAACAAATCTAAAACCCTCTTCCCTGCAGCATCATATCATCAACACATTGAGACTTCAGAGTTTGACCTATCTTCGGGGTCCTGACTGCAGACCAAGGAACATGTCTAAGAATGCTATTCTGAAGGTTCTAGATTTGGATTTCATACCTAAAATCCTAGATTTGGATTCCTGAACTTTTCTATGTCAATATCTATATTCACATTGCTCCTTGTGACCTTGGGCAAGTCACTTAATCCCTCCATTGCCTCAGGCACATTAGATAGATTGTGAACCCGCCAGGAAAGACATCAGAAGGAGAGCTGAGGGCGGCATGAAAAGTAGCTTGAAAATGCTTATTGCCGGCAAAGATTTTAAGAGATATGCAGGGGGTAATGGTACAGTGATGCTGGTTGCCATCACCCCAGGCACCTCCTTCCCTCACTACACCGTTGACTAGATAGAGGTATTCCAGTCCCCTGCACCTATGATTACATATACAGTTGTGCTCACAAGTTTACATACCCCTGACAAATGAGTATCAGAAAAAACACATTTCTTTTATTTTTAATGTGTTTCAAATTGAATCATTAAGCATCAAATAGCAATAAAGAAAATAATGGTCCTGTTCAAAAGTTTACATATCATATTTTTTGCTCCATAAGACACACTTGACCATAAAATGCACCCACCTGTAGAGGAGGAAAAACCAAGAAAAAAAAAATTCTGAACCAAATAGTGTGCCCTGTACCCTGTCCTAGCCTATTACTAGACCAGGGGCAGGCAATTCCAGTCCTCGAGAGCCAGAGCCAGGTCAGGTTTTCAGGATATCCACAATAAATATGCATGAGATAGATTTGCATCTCAAGGAGGCAGTGCATGTACATCCATCTCATACATATTCATTGTGGATATCCTGAAAACCTGACCTGGCTCTGGCTCTTGTGGATATCCTGAAAATCTGACCTGGCTCTGGCTATTGAGGACCGGAATTGCCTACCCCTGTACTAGACCACCAGAGACAGGGTACAGGGCACGTCTAAAGGCAGGCACGTGTAGTGCCAAGCCAGCCAAGCAGCCAACCCATCCCCAAGCCAGCCAGCCCGTCCCAAGGCAGCCAATCAACTAGCCAACTCACCCCAAGCCAACCAGCCTCCAGCCAACCCCAAGGTAGCCAACCAGCCCAAAGGCAGGCAGACACCCCCCCCCCCCCCCCCCCCGGTACCTTTTCTTGCCATCCCGGCAGTCCAGCATGCTTTCCGCACTTCTGCCTCAGTTCCCCTGCTCTCTTCTGGCAGCGTCAGTGGCACAGCAGTGCATGAGGCAGGCATGCGCTTTTTGCGTGCCTGCTTGGTCCTGCACTGCACTCTGAATGGCTGCCCATCAGTTCTCATCCTGTGAGAATTGACAGGCAGTCATTCAGAGTGCAGTGAGGGACCAAGCAGGCACACAAAAAGCACACGCCTGCCTCGTGCACCGCTGTGCTGCTAACGCTGCCGGAAGAGAGCAAGGGAACCAAGGCAGGAATGCGGAAAGTGCACTGGACTGCCGGGATGGCAAAAAAAAAAAAAAAAAAAGGTACAGGTTTTGTTTATTTTTACATTCACTCCTTAAGATGCACCCTAATTTCCACCCCCTTTTTGGGAGGTTCCGCAGGACTGGAAAAGAGCGGATGTGGTCCCTCTTCACGAAAGTGATTGCAGAGATGAAGCAGGAAAATACAGGCCAGTACCGTATTTTCACGCATATAACGCGCGCGTTATACGCGTTTTTACCTACCGCGCATACCCCTCGCGCATTATACACGTGAGCGCGGTATACAAAAATTTTTTTACATAGTTCCCACCCCGCCCGACGCCCGATTCACCCCCCCCAGCAGGACCGCTCGCACCCCCACCCCGAACGACCGCTCGCACGCGCTCCCACCCGCACCCACGATCGGAGCAAGAGGGAGCCCAAGCCCTCTTGCCCGGCCGACTCCCCAACTCCCCGACAATATCGGGCCAGGAGGGAGCCCAAACCCTCCTGGCCACGGCGACCCCCTACCCCCACCCCGCACTACATTACGGGCAGGAGGGATCCCAGGCCCTCCTGCCCTCGACGCAAACCCCCCTCCCTCCAACGACCGCCCCCCCAAGAACCTCCGACCGCCCCCCCAGCCGACCCGCGACCCCCCTGGCCGACCCCCACGACACCCCCACCCCCCTTCCCCGTACCTTTGGTAGTTGGCCGGACAGACGGGAGCCAAACCCGCCTGTCCGGCAGGCAGCCAACGACGGAATGAGGCCGGATTGGCCCATCCGTCCCAAAGCTCCGCCTACTGGTGGGGCCTGAGGCACATGGTTGGGTTGGGCCCAGCGCACGGAGAGTCGGGGCAGTGCACGGAAAGTCAGAGCGGGTGAACGGAGAGTCGGGACAGCGCACGGAGAGGCGGGGCAGTGCACGGAAAGTCAGGGAGGGTGAACGGAGAGTCGGGACAGCGCACGGAAAGTCAGGGAGGGTGAACGGAGAGTCGGGACAGCGCACGGAGAGTCGGGGCAGTGCACGGAAAGTCAGGGAGGGTGAACGGAGAGTCGGGACAGCGCACGGAGAGTCGTGGAGGGCGAAAGGAGAGTCGGGGTGGCCAGAGGAGAGTCGGGGCGGGCGAAAGGACAGTCGGGCTGCATGCGCGGTATACCCGTGAGCGCGGTATACAAAAGTTTTTGTACATAAAATCGTGGTTTCTGCGCGCTATACCCGTGTGCGCGTTTTACACGGGTGCGCGTTATCTGCGTGAAAATACGGTAAGCCTCACTTCAGTTATTAGAAAAATAATGGAAACGTTGCTGAAGGAAAAGATAGTGAAATTCTTGGAATCTAATGGATTACAAGATCCAAGGCAACATGGGTTTACTAAAGGTAAATCGTGCCAAACGAATCTGATTGAATTATTTGGGTGACCAGGAAATTGGATTAAGGACGTGCGCTAGATGTAATTTACTTAGATTTCAGCAAAGACACAGTTCCTCATAGGAGGCTCTTAAACTCCATGGGCTGAATTTAGGGCCCAAAGTGGTGAACTGGATTAGAAGTTGGTTGACGGACAGATGCCAGAGGATGGTGGTTAATGGAATTCACTCGGAGGGAAAGGTGAGTAATGGAGAGCCTCAGGGATTGGGGCTGGAGTTCCCGCTAAGCTGCGCTGGCCTGCGCTCGCGCACAAAATATTACATCGCAGCGCACAAGTTTCTCTTCACAGCGCACACACGCGTCGCAAAGGTAAGGGGAGGTAAGGTAAGGGGACGCATTGGGGGGATTGCACTTCCCCACAATTGCCATGCTTCGGTTCCTCTTCTTCCTTCCTTCCTCCCCCCCCCCCCCCGCGGGACCCTGCGGCACCATCAACTCTTACTCCCTCTAATGTCGGCCCTGCAGCTCCAGACTTCCTCGCACCTTCTCCCCTCCCCCTTTGGATCGCTATTATTTTAAATGTTATAGCCGCGGAGCTGTATCCATCAGTGGAGATGTCTAACCTCGGCCTGCCCCGGAACTCTTACTGCAACAGTGACTTCCTGTTCCTGCCTAGACGGGCGGCTGCTGCAGTAAGAGTTCCGGGGCAGGCCGAGGTTAGACATCTCCACTGATGGATACAGCTCCGCGGCTATAACATTTAAAATAATAGCGATCCAAAGGGGGAGGGGAGAAGGTGCGAGGAAGTCTGGAGCTGCAGGGCCGACATTAGAGGGAGTAAGAGTTGATGGTGCCGCAGGGTCCCGCGGGGGGGGGGGGGGAGGAAGGAAGGAAGAAGAGGAACCGAAGCATGGCAATTGTGGGGAAGTGCAGAGCTGCAGGGAAGAGTGTTGCGGTACCCAGCTGGAGGGAGAAGGAAGATGAGGGAGGGAATTAAAGGAGATGCCAGGGCTTGGAGCGTAGGAGGAAGGTATGCCAGTCTAAGGGAAAAGGAAGGGGGAGATGTGAGAGCATGGAGGGGGAGCGAAAGATGGAAGAAAAGGAAAGGAGAGAGATGCCAGAGAATCAGGGAAGGGGAGATACCAGACTATGAGGAGAGGTGTGGGAGAGGGAAGGCGAGGAGAGAGATGCCAGACCAATGGGGTGAAAGGAGAGATGGAAGGGGGAGGCATACAGTTTCTGGAAGGGGCATAGAAGGAGAGAAGATGCCATATAGGGGAAGAGAGACGGCAGACAGTGGATGGAAGGAAGAGAGTTACAAGAAGATGAGGAAAGGAGAAACCACAGAAGACAAAGGTAGAAAAAAATTTCTATTTATTTATTGCTTTAGGAGACATGTGTCACTGTTTCTGTGAAGCATTGTATGCAGAGTCCAGCTTCTTGCTGGTTCAATTTAACCTTTGTCTATGTATTTTTATTTTATCCCCCCTTTTACAAAACTGTGAAGCGTTTTTAGCACCAGCCTTGGTGGTAGCAGCTCTGATGCTCAGAATTTTATGAGCATCAGAGCTGTTACCTCCGTAGCTAAAATCCACACTACAGTTTTGTAAAAAAGGGAGGGGTTAGTTTGTGATTACATATTCCTTACTAGGCGAAGGTGTTTTCTGTGTTCTGTGTGTTCGAAAGACATGGTTTTCTGTTAGGATTGACGGTGTAGGATTGATCTGTGCTGGTCTGGCTTGTTTAGTTTTACAATGGGTGTATTGATGTACTGTTCACTGCAATATGTAAGATGCTCTCCTTTCACCCCATTGGTCTGGCATCTCTCTCCTCGCCTTCCCTCTCCCACACCTCTCCTCATAGTCTGGTATCTCCCCTTCCCTGATTCTCTGGCATCTCTCTCCTTTCCTTTTCTTCCATCTTTCGCTCCCCCTCCATGCTCTCACATCTCCCCCTTCCTTTTCCCTTAGACTGGCATACCTTCCTCCTACGCTCCAAGCCCTGGCATCTCCTTTAATTCCCTCCCTCATCTTCCTTCTCCCTCCAGCTGGGTACCGCAACACTCTTCCCTGCAGCTCTGCACTTCCCCACAATTGCCATGCTTCGGTTCCTCTTCTTCCTTCCTTCCTCCCCCCCCCCCCCGCGGGACCCTGCGGCACCATCAACTCTTACTCCCTCTGACGTCAGAGGAGGGGCTGGACCGCGGCGGAGGAAGCAGCTCCGAAGCAGCGCTGGGATCACTGGCATCGCGATCCCGCTGCAGGCTGCTTCGTAGGTGGTGCGGGGAGGCCAGAGGGGCGAGCGGTCCTTCAGGGTGGGTCGGGGCATCAGGCCTTCAGGGTGGGGCGGGCAGGCAGACAGGCAGACCTTCAAGGGGGAGGGGGGTGACAGGCAGGCAGGCCTTCAAGGGGGGGACAGGCAGGCCTTTAAGGGTGGGGGACAGGCAGGCAGGCAGGCCTTCAAGGGGGGCCCTGGTGTAGAACTACACGGAGGGAATGGGAGGGGTTCAAAGAGATGCGCATATGCCGGACTTTGGGTGGGAAGAAATAATGGGTCTGAAAATAGAGAAGAGGGAGAGAGATGATGGACCATGGTTTTTAGAGAGGGAAGGAACAGAAAGGGAGAGAAGTTGGACACAAGGGATGGTATGGAGGGGGGGATAGAGATACTGGATAGGAGGGTAGTTGGGAAAAGAATGGGAGAGATGGTGGACCCTGGGGTGGTGGGGAAGGAAGGAGAGATGCTGGATGAAAGGGTAGTTAAGAAAAGATGGATCTGTGAAGGGAGACGAAAAAAGGAAAGATGCCAGACCTCCTGGGGAGGGAAGGGAAACGGGGAGGACAGAGATGGCAGATGGATGGTTAGCATGCAGAAAGAAGGAAGGAGACCCTGGCAAGCAAGTTATCAGAAGACAAACAGAGCCTTGGACCAACAAGATTTGAAAAATAACCAGCAACATAAGGTAGAAAAACTAATTTTATTTTCTGTTTTGTGATTACAATATGTCAGATTTGAGGTTCATAGACAACGGCACGAAATACAAAAGTGTGCGCTGACAATTGAGCGCAGCGCGCGCCGCCGCGCCACTCTAAATTACAGTTTTTAAGGGCTCCGACGGGGGGTTTTGTTGGGGAACCCCCCAGTTTACTTAATAGACATCGTACCGGCGTTATGGGGGGTTTGGAGGGTTGTAACGCTCCACATTTTACTGTAAACTGAACTTTTTC
Organism: Geotrypetes seraphini; assembly: GCF_902459505.1. Lineage (NCBI taxonomy): Eukaryota > Metazoa > Chordata > Amphibia > Gymnophiona > Dermophiidae > Geotrypetes > Geotrypetes seraphini. The sequence continues at coordinate 101,291,858 of NC_047088.1, read as the reverse complement.
CCTAAAAACAGGGAAAAAGTGAAGTTTTCAGTAAAATGTGGGGCATTACAACCCCCCCACCCCCCACAATGCCCCCACAATGCAGCGTGATGTCTTATTAAGTAAATTGGGGGAGTTCCCCCCAAGCCCCCCGTCGGAGCCCTAAAAACAATAATTTAGAGCGGTGCGGCAGCGTGCGCTGCACTCAATTTTCTGGGCGCGCCTTTGTCCCGGCACGCTTTTGACCTGACACCCTGGCCAGCAGAGGGAAGTCTCAACGGCAGGAGTTCATTTACATATAGATGTTGCAAAAGCACTCTGAGTGGAAAAGAGCTGAAAACATGATTTCAGACCAGATATGCAGCCCTTGTGACCAGTCAGGTATACACCAAGCACAGATCCCAGTCTGCTCAGAAAAGAAAGAAGTGAAAAAGAAATCCCGGGGAGGAATTGGGAAGGATCAGGTTAGGAATGAGCTAAATAATAGCACTGACCACCGGGGGAGCCCAAGAGGCCCTTGGAACACTGCCAGGGCTGACACAGCAGGGCGTTTCCCCAAACTATATAACCCTGTCTCTCCCAGTAGAAAAGCAAGCCGGCTAGGAAGGAAGCTAGGTCCTTGCCTTCCTAAGGATCCTGTCCAGCCAGACAGGGACAACGAGTGCCAGCCTATGGAGGTAGAGCAGTTTGAACAGCCTGGTGAACTGTCTCAATCTGAAGAGCTCATGGAAATCCCAGAGGCTTGGACTTGTGAGGAGAATGAACCTGAACCCATGCAGGTGAACTTAATGCTGAGCCACAAACAGTGAAGGTGTGTGCAAACTGTTTGTGTGCTGTGTTTTTGCTGTTTGAATGAGGATTTTGCTTGGATAGCTTAAAGAGAGTGTGGGAGAGGATTTGCTTCCACCTGGGAGGGAAGTTGTAGTCTGTTTTTTTCAGGCCAGTAATTGTGCAAATCCTGTGACTCTCTCTTTTTCCTGGCAGCCATAATTAGTGATTGCCAGAGGCTGTTTTTCCTTTATTTTTGTGCTATGGACTAAGAATGAAGAATACCTGAATGTGGGACTATAATTTTTGTTTGAACTGAATGAAGCAACTGCTTTACAGCAGTCTAAAGAAGCTCTAGGGAGCCAAGGTCTCTGTATGAGGCAAGACCTGAAAAACTGTGGCAAAGTAAAGCTGGTAGCTAAACAAGTTTACTTTTGTTGCTTTGCCCCTTTTGGCAATCGTTTGGTTTTCTTTTTCTCTGATAAATGTTGTATATAATCTGGAGGAAAAAATATCAGAATGCTGAAAGACATTACTTACCTGTTCCAAAGACATTGAGTAAAGTGAACTGTTTATTTAACCTGTCTGAGTGTTGGAACTTTATTTTGGAGTTTTTTTTGTAAAGAAATCCAGTCCTACAGGATGACTCCATGTCAGGTCACATGCAAATGTTCATTTTTGGTGTTGCCGTTCACAGAGCCTTAGAATCCTATCCTGGATTGCTCTGACGGCCACACCCTTCTGAACCCACCACTGCCCAGGCCCCATATAGGCTCTATATCAGAAGCTGATTTTTGACACAGTTTGCAGGACTGATGAATTCAGCATGGCAGTGTGTATGGGGGCCAACCACTGAAGAAAGCTGCCTGCCAGTGCCATCATCCTTTGAAGCTCAGCTTTTTACTAGCCACCATCAGGATTTGCTCAGCCATGCTCCAAAGCCCAACCCTCAGCTTGGATCTGCTCCAACAGCTATAGCTGCTGCCTGATAAAACAGGATATTGGCTAGATTCACTAAACCCACTGATCGTGTCCCAACCAGTTTGCAACCACTTTGTAACCCCGACCCGATTCACTAACCTTCCTCCCGATCCAATTCACACCCTATGCATGCAAATGAGGGGAAAGGGCATGCAAAGTAGAAAGGCAGCAATTCACTAAACTCAAGAAAAAACACCGATTGGGCTGGCCAATCCAAACTGAAGCGACTGCTGAAGACCAGTTGTTCACATGCTTGCTGACTGTCCTGTTCTCTGCCGCCGTGAAATCCCAGCCCTGAAACCATCAAATATCTCCCTTGTGCAAAAATCTCTCTGCTGCCCTGCCTCTCTGCGATCCCGTGTTTCTAACCTGAGGGTTAAAAGCGGGGCTGCACTAAGGCGTGTTCTGTTCACAAATAAGCAAGATTTTAAAGCTGAGCACAGAGCTATTAAGCAGCGTTTTACTCATTTATTTTTCTGATTAAAGCCCCCCTCCCTTCCTTACATGCACAGAGAGCATGCATAGACCATCTACAGGCAAAGAAGATGGTCTGCGCATGTGTCAGGATCAATCTGCAGTGATCCGGGTAGTCAGTGTGGGGTGTGCCTCCGATCTCCACAATTTGCATGAGGATGCGTTGTGGATCGGTCGCCGGGAAGACTCGGCCACCCAAAAAACAGGAGGTTAGTGAATCTAGCCCATTGTTCACTTTCAGCTGTCCATTTCCTTTATTTCTAGCCTTGCTTGGGGTCAGGTCATTCTTCTGGCTTTGGTACTAGTATGCTCTGCAGCTCTAAACTCTCTCCCATCTACCTAACCTTGTTGTGAGAGGCGAGCAATATGTTGGAGAAAGGTTTTGCAGGAACATGTGTCAGGACCTGTGGTAAAACGTTTGCCTTTCATAATCAGACCATGTTCCATGACCCCAGCAGGCAGCCCTGAAGACATTTAAGTCCCACACCAGAAACATCCCAAACTGGAAATGCATCTCCTAGTCACACCCCTCCTGGTGCTTCCACCCTAACCACCTGCATCACACCATGTAGAGGAGAGGCAATGAACAGGGCACAATTTTGGCAGCCTGTCTCCCTTGCACCCTATGCAACTGTACCATCTGCACCTAGTTTGCTACAACCCTGCCCCACATTTCCCCTTATATATATACTCAAGTCTCCTGGTTGCTACCATCGCTCCTTGCCCCTCCTTCTCCCTGGCTATTGCATCTTCACCCTCCACTTCTCCACCCCCACTGACCAGGGCATACAAGGTGCCAGTATGCCACTCAAAGCCAGCAGAAGGTTGTATTGAGCACAAGATTAAAGGCTGGTATATATTCAAAGATTCCACTCTTCCTTGTCAAACAGGAAACCTGTGTGAGGAGAGAATAGGGCTGTTGCTAAGACTGTATATCAGCTCACAGTCCCATGCTCACTAACACCTCTCTGCTGGCTCTACAATGCCCTGCACACATTACATATCAGGAGTATTCAATGATATTGCCAAGGGTTGCCAACATAAGTGCCAGTAGACAGATGACAGGGGCAGAATGACAGTAATCTGGGCCTTCAGGCACTAAGGATAATGGGCCCCTAACCACTAATCAAAAGAGATTAAAATAAAAGAAGATAGGGGAGAATGAGCCCCTATTGTGGGTCCTCAGGCATTGACCTGTTGTCCCAATAGCCAATCCACCCCAGTAGATAGATTCTAATCCCTCTTGGTTTACTGAGTTCTTATGTAATCATGGTCAGCAGACTGTACTGTATACTGGACCACCCAAAGTGAAAGTCTCACTGGTATGGAAAGATTATACCCACCTGGAGATTGACAAATCTCCACAGTGAGGCTCAGGCTGAAGGATTTACTTTGCAAATGGATACCAGTCTCTCATACTTCTGGTGGGAATTTTTTTTAATCCAAAATGTTTAGATTGTAACTGCAATGGTAGTTTTACATGGTCTCTTTCTTTACTGAATTCAATCCAATCCACAAGAAGTTCATAGAAACGGTTACAACATAGCATATATGATTCTAGCAGGACTGCTTTCTGACAGACGTAAACAGAACATTCCTCATACCGCAGTGTGTTACTCAGACAAATCACCAAAAATTGTTCCAAGAAAGGAAACTAACTTTTCCAGGCTGAGCTGTATTCTCATCCTGGAGAAGCTGAAAAGCACAGTTACTTACCGTAACAGTTGTTATCCAGGGACAGCAGGCAGATATTCCCACATATGGGTGACGTCACCGACGGAGCCCCGCAGCGGACAGCCTCGAAAGCAAACTTGCTTGAAGATCTCGAACTTTCGAGTGCTGCACCGCGCCTGCGCGCGTGCCTTCCCGCCCGAACTAAGGGGCGCATCTCCTGAGAGGATCCTCAGTTCAGATACCTAGCCAAGAAGCCAACCAGGGGAGGTGGGAGGGTTGTGGGAATATCTGCCTGCTGTCCCTGGATAACAACTGTTACGGTAAGTAACTGTGCTTTATCCCAGGACAAGCAGGCAGCATATTCCCACATATGGGTGACCTCCAAGCTAAGTAAAAAGGGATGGAGGGAAGTTGGCAATTTACGAGAAAAGATTATGCAAAACAGATTGGCCAAAATGGCCATCCCTCCTGGATAAAGTATCCAGACAATAATGAGAGGTGAAAGTATGAACCGAGGACCAAGTGGCAGCCTTGCAGATTTCCTCAATAGGAGTTGATCGGAGGAAAGCTACAGATGCCGCCATAGCTCTAACTTTATGGCCCGTCACTCGACCTTGCAGAGGAAGACCAGCCTGAGCATAACAAAAAGAAATGCAAGCAGCCATCCAGTTGGAGATGGTACGCTTCGATATAGGACGACCCAACCTGTTTGGATCAAAGGATATAAAAAGTTGAGGAGACGTTCTGTGAATCTGAGTGCGTTGCAAGTAGAAAGCCAAAGCACGTTTACAGTCCAAGGTATGAAGAGCCGCCTCTCCTGGGTGAGAGTGAGGCTTTGGAAAAAATACAGGTAGAACAATAGACTGATTGATGTGAAATTCTGAAACGACTTTAGGCAAGAATTTAGGATGAGTACGGAGAACAACCTTGTCATGGTGAAAAACTGTGAAAGGTGGATCAGCCACTAGCGCTTGTAACTCACTGACACGACGAGCAGAAGTGAGAGCAATCAGGAACACAACTTTCCAAGTGAGATACTTGAGATGAGCTTTGTCAAGTGGTTCAAAAGGAGATTTCATAAGTTGAGCTAAAACAACATTGAGATCCCAAACCACAGGAGGTGGTTTAAGAGGAGGATGTAGATTGAGAAGTCCTTTCATAAAACGAGAAATCATAGGATGTGCAGAAAGGGATTTGCCCTCCAAAGGCTGATGAAAAGCAGCTATAGCACTAAGATGGACTCGGATAGATGTAGTCTGAAGTCCAGATTGTGACAAATGAAGTAAATAGTCCAGAACTGATGTCAATGAAGCAGATCTGGGTGGTAATTTATGCGTAGAACACCAAGCAGAAAATCTTGTCCACTTTTGACCATAACATTGCCTAGTGGATGGTTTTCTAGAAGCAAGTAAAATATCTTGTACAGACGGAGAGAATTGAGAAAAGTCTGTTACAGAGAAAGGTACCAAGCTGTCAAATGTAGAGACTGTAGATTGGGATGAAGCAAAGATCCTTGATTCTGCGTGAGTAGAGAAGGAAATATTGGTAGAAGTAGGGGCTCCCTGGTGCTGAGTTGAAGTAGAAGGGAGAACCAAGGTTGCCTGGGCCACCGAGGAGCTATCAGAATCATGGTGGCCCGGTCTGATTTCAACTTGACTAGAGTCTTGAGAATCAGAGGAAACGGAGGAAAAGCATAAAGGAACTGATTCCTCCAGTCCAGTAGAAACGCATCCGCTTCGAGACGTTGAGGAGTATAGATGCGGGAGCAAAATTGAGGCAGTTTGAAGTTGAGAGGTGACGCAAACAGATCTATCTGCGGAGTCCCCCAACGAGCAAAAATTTGGCGAAGAGTAGGAGAATTGAGTGTCCATTCGTGAGGTTGTAGAAGACGGCTCAATTTGTCCGCCAAATAGTTGTGTTGACCCTGAATGTAAACTGCTCTGAGGAAGATGTTGTGGAGAATCGCCCACTGCCACAATTTCAGAGCCTCTTGACAGAGGGAGTGAGATCCCGTCCCTCCCTGTTTGTTTACATAATACATGGCTACTTGGTTGTCGGTACGTACTAGAATCACCATGTCGTGAAGAAGATGCTGAAAAGCTTTGAGAGCATAGAATATCGCTCTGAGTTCCAACAGATTTATAGGACACCTCCGGTCTGCTTGGGTCCAGAGCCCTTGAGTGCAAAGACCGTCCACATGGGCTCCCCAGGCATACATTGACGAGTCGGTTGTGAGGACCTTCTGATGAGGAAGAGGGTAAAACATTAAACCTCTTGAAAGATTCAAAGAGAGCATCCACCAACGGAGAGACTTCTTTAATGAAGGAGTGATGGAAATTAGTCGAGTTGGTGGATCCACTGATTGTTGCCATTGAGATGCCAGTGTCCATTGAGGAATGCGAAGATGAAGCCTGGCAAAAGGAACCACATGAACTGTAGAGGCCATGTGACCGAGCAGAACCATCATTTTCCTTGCTGGAACAGTGGAAAGTTGGAAGAATTGTTGAGAAATTTGAAGGAGTGCATCCTGACGTGGTTGTGGAAGGTATGCTCTCAGTTTGATAGTGTCCAGAGTTGCTCCTATGAACTGGAGAGACTGAGAAGGAATCAGTTGAGATTTGGGAAAATTGATGTGAAATCCCAGACTTTGAAGAAAGAGAATAGTCTGTTGGGTCGCTACAATAACCCCTGAAAGAGAGGGAGCCTTGATGAGCCAGTCGTCTAGGTATGGAAAAACTTGGAGACCCTGGTTGCGAAGAGCTGCAGCTACAACCACAAGGCATTTTGTGAAAACTCTGGGGGAAGAAGCCAGACCGAAGGGGAGAACTTTGTACTGAAGATGAAGATTTCCTACTTTGAATCTGAGGTACTTGCGAAAAGCTGGATGAATGGGGATATGAGTATAGGCCTCTTTGAGATCGAGGGAGCACATCCAATCCCCTTGATCCATCAAAGAATATAGAGTTGGCAGAGTGAGCATTCGAAATTTCTCTTTGACTAGAAATTTGTTGAGAGCTCTGAGATCCAAAATCGGTCGCAAATCCCCCGTCTTTTTGGGAACTAGAAAATAACGGGAGTAGAATCCCGAGTTCCTTTGGGAGAGAGGAACTTCCTCCACAGCTCGCAGGAGAAGAAGAGCCCGAGCTTCTTGAAGAAGAAGAGGAAGATGCGACTGATTTGAAAGACACTCTCTTGGATGGCGATCTGGAGGCACCTGAAGGAGTCGAAGAGAGTATCCCTCTCTGATAATGGTAAGTACCCAGAGATCTGATGTTATGAGCTCCCATTGATGATAAAATTTGGACAGGCGACCCCCTATGGGGAGGGGAGAATTTGGAAACAGAGAAATTGGAATGCTCAAGTGGAGATTGTCAAAAAGACTGAGCAGGCTTAGTGTTAGCAGGGGTCTGTGACTTTTGTTGTCGTTGTTGTGGAGGAGGCCGACGAGCAGGAGGTCTAGAAAAAGCAGGAGTTGTTTTCTGTGGATAGCGACGTGGAGTTTGTTTGAAACCTCTAGTTGGTGCAGGTTTAGGTTTTGGACGGATGAGGGAAGCAAAAGAGCGCTCATGTTCTGAAAGACGCTTTGTAGCTGCCTCAATAGAGTCATCGAATAATTCATTTCCTTGACAAGGAAGATTAGCCAATCTATCCTGAAGGTTTGGATCCATGTCCACTATCCGTAACCATGCTAATCTACGCATGGCTACTGCAAAAGCCGAGACTCTAGACGAGAGTTCAAAGGCATCATAGGAAGCTTGTAGCATGAATAGTCTCAATTGGGAAAGAGTCTTAAGGATATTTTTAAATTCCGATAGACGATTGGTGGAGACATCCGGGTAAAAGGAAGACAAAATCTTTAAAAAATGATTGAAATAGGACGTAAAAATGTAATTATAATTTAGAACTCTATTTGCCATCATAGAATTCTGGTATAAACGTCGACCAAATTTATCCATGGTACGGCCTTCCCTACCAGGAGGAACTGAAGCATAAATTTTGGAGGGATGTGCTTTCTTCAATGAAGACTCTACCACTAGAGATTGATGAGAAAGTTGAGACTTTTCATATCCTTTAGATGGAACCGTTCTGTAACGAGATTCCAATTTAGAGGGGATGGCAGTGATAGAATAAGGAGTCTCCATGTTGCGAGTGAAGGTCTGCTGTAGAACAGGAGTCATAGGCAATCTGAGTGACTCTTTAGGAGGATGGGGAAGCTCCATATCCGCCAAGTACTCAGGAGTATATTTAGAGTCTGAATGAAGGTCTAGCTTGAGAGCTTGGCCCATGTCAAAAATAAATTTGGCAAAAGAAACTGATTTTGGGTCAGATGATTCTTCAGGAGAGCCACTGCGAGATTTATGTTGTACTGAGTAGGATGGAGAATTTTCTCTAGAGTATGTGGAAATGTCTGATTCCATACGCACAGTAGGAGAAGAAGTTGTACTGTGAAGTGGAGTAAGAGAATGTTTCCTCTTTAGACTCCTGGATGGAGAAGTACCTGGTGTACGTGGTAGAGAATGAGTCGAGGCGTGTGGAGAACTGTCTCGACGGACTGGCTTCGATGGGGTTCTGGATCGAGAAGGGCTTCGAGTGGAGGCTCGATGTCGAGAACCCTGCTTCGCCTTCGAAGAACGAGACAAAGAAGCCTCGGTATCCATCGTCGAAGACTCTCTCCGAAGCTTGGAGGCTACATGTCTGGAATGCTTCGACCGATGCTTCGGAGGAGGTGAGCCCGGAGACGACTCCGATGAAGAAATGTTTTTCGGTGTCCGGGATCGGCTTCGAGAGACTGGAAGCTCCGGCTGAGTAACAGGCTGGTCAGCCCGAGGCAAGGTCGAGGACGGGACCAGTTGAGCTACCAAAGAAGTAATTTGAGTAGTGAGGATAGATTTTAACATGTCCTCCAGCATCGGCACCGAGACAGAAGGTTCTGACCTCGTAGGTGCAGCAGTACGCTCCGAAGAGGGCGACCTCGAAGGTGAGTATTCCCTTATCTTGGAGGTACGCTTTGAAAGTGGTCGCGCCGAGGACTCTGGTGGCTTCTTGGATACGGCACCTGAAAGGGAACTCGGAGACTTACCCCCCGTAGAAGGCTTCGTGGAAGACGTCGTCTTCGAGGCAACCGAAGTAGAAGAGGTCGAGGCCTTCGAGACCGAAACTCCAGCCGGAGTCTGGGTCGAGGCCTTCGAGACCACAGGTGTCGAGGTCGTCGGAGTCGAGGCCTTCGAGACCTGTGCAGCCGCCACGGTCGAGGCCGGCTCCGAAGATTGCTCCATACCAAAAAGTTGAAAAAATTGAGCACAACGCCACCGAAAAGCTCGTGGAGTAAGAGTAAAGCAGCGATGACAATCTTCTGGGGAATGAGAGGAACCCAGGCACTGTAAACAACGGCAGTGGGGATCGGTGACCGAAATCACCCGATTACACTGTCGGCAACGTTTAAACCCGGTAAGAGGCCGGGACATGGAAAAATAAAGTCCGTGTCGAACGAAGGAGCCTAGGCCTAGGCCCAAAGCTCGACGGCCGAACTGAAAGGAAAAAAAGAAGAAACTTTTTTTTTTTTTTTTTTATTACACTAAAAAGAAAAGATAAAATTAAAATGAACACAGCGACCGACTTTAAATGAAAAGAAACAGCCGCGGTGATGAGAAGGCAATGCTGCAGAGAAAGAAAACGTGTCTTCTTGTCTCCGCGGAAATAAACGAACTGAGGATCCTCTCAGGAGATGCGCCCCTTAGTTCGGGCGGGAAGGCACGCGCGCAGGCGCGGTGCAGCACTCGAAAGTTCGAGATCTTCAAGCAAGTTTGCTTTCGAGGCTGTCCGCTGCGGGGCTCCGTCGGTGACGTCACCCATATGTGGGAATATGCTGCCTGCTTGTCCTGGGATAAAGCCCTATCTAGTGTACTAGCTATGTGGATAGCTGGGGGGGGGGGGGGAACACCACACATTTGAAAATCACTGACATGTTACTGCCTTCATATCTTCCTGAAGACTGTGTCTATCTCTGGAGAACAGGCTCCTAGAACTGCTACACACAAAACACATGGAAGGATCTACCAAGGGTTAAAAATGCATAAAATGTTATTAGCCAAAAATATATGGGAGCACCCAGTTACACTGTGCTACACTAGCATAGAGTTAAAAGATTACTACTGCTTTCACACAGATCCAGTGTGTGGTGTAATGTCACAATAACACTGTTCTAGTTATTGTGGTATCAGAGACTCACTAGATCTGATTGGTGCATATTGGCTGTAAAACTGTAGTACAGAATTATAAAACAGATACATAATATACACTCATTATTTCTTCTATATGACCAATACCACGAAAGTCACTTAAAAACCTAAATTATGTCTCAGTATTCAAAACTAACTGCTCGACTCACAAGAACTTGCAGCAGCCAATCAGTCAGGGCAGGAAGATCGCTCATGCTCCTTGCACCGGCTGGCTACCAGGGACCCAAAAGGTACATGAGGGAGCTGGTTATCAATTTCAGCAAGTGGGATTCCTCCTGTCCCATCCACCACGAGGCCGCCAATGAGTTGGGAGGTGCTTAGGGGTGCATGGGGGTTTTTGGATTTGACCAGGGCAGGAGATGAAGGAGGGGGGGTTGATCCCTCATGTCCCAGCCTACCGCTGGACCACCAGGTCTTGTGGAAGGCCCTGTGGAGGCCTGCAATGGGAAGGGAGGGTGGTTAGGCAATGGCCCAAATATAAGCCAAGACCCCCATTTTTTTTAGCCCCAAAATCTTGGCTTATATTCGAGTATATACGGTAAACAGTATGGAGTTGGTCCAGAGGAATGCTATAAAAACGGTCAGTGGTCTTTAACATAAGGCGTATGGCGACAGACTTAAAGATCTCAATATGTATACTTTGGAGAAAAGGTGGGACAGGAGAGATATGATAGAAACATTTAAATAATATCTATGTGGCATAAATGCATACGAGGCAAGTCCTTTTCATTTGAAAGGAAGCTCTGAAATGAGAGGGCATAGGATGAAGTTAAGAGGTGATAGGCTCAGGAGTAATCTACGGAAATACTTTTTTTTTTTTTTTTTTACAGAAAGAGAGGTAGATGCGTGGAACAGTTTCCCAGTAGAGGTGGTATATATGGTGTCAGGTCAAAATCGCAGAAGACAAAGGCATGCGTGGACAACTGAGCGCAGCGCGGAGGCGCGCGCCGAAGAAAATAACTGTTTTTAGGGGCTCCGACGGGAGTATGTGGGGGAGGAACCCCCCCCACTTTACTTTATACAGATTGCGCCGTGTTGTGCGGGCATTGGGGGGGTTTGGGGGGTTGTAACCCCCCACATTTTACTGAAAACTTTACTTTTTCCCTAAAAACAGGGAAAAAGTTAAGTTTACAGTATAATGAGGGGGGTTACAACCCCCCAAACCACCCACAACGCCACCGCGATCTGTATTAATTAAAGTGGGGGGGCTCCCCAACAAAACCCCCGTTGGAGCCCCTAAAAACTGTAATTTTCTTCGGCACGCGCCTCCATCTTGCGCTCAGTTGTCGGCGCGCGCCTTTGTCTTCCGCAGTTTTGTCTATGAACCGGTAGAGATAGACTATGTCTGAATTCAAGAAAGAATGGGACAGGCCTGTGGGATCTCTTAGTGGATGGACCATTTGGACTTCATCTGTCATCACGTTTCTCCGTTTTACTCCTCCTCAGATGTGCTACAGCTCTGGTGATACGCTCAACCTTGTCAGCTTCTCTGAATCTGTGCAGACAACAGTTAACAACTTCATTACCATGGCTTTAAATTACCTTTGCACCAATGTTTAAGCACACAGTTAGCTCATGTACAAAACTCATTTCTGTATAAGGTACTCATTAAACTTAGTGCATTTCATCAGCCCCAAAATCAGCACTGCTTAGACCTTGAAAACAGTTGTGATTTTTTTTTTTTTTTCTCTTTAGCAGTTCCTGTGACCTAGGTATTTATCCACCAGGATTTCATGAAAAATACTTCTTTCCTGTGGATGCATGTCCATGAGACTTTAAATTGGAAGCAAAGAATAAACAGGAAAGGGAAGGCAAGCTTAAAGTTTCCACTAATAAAATGTTCAGGTGAATTAATGAGTCCTTTGAAACATAGCCAGTACAGCTTTCCTGCAATTCCCTCAGCTTTCAATGTACTGCTTTCAAAGCCCAGGTTTTGTTTTGGGTTGGTGTTTTTTTTTTAGATATCTGGCACCTGGCAAGAAAGTTCAGGATAATAAGCAGATGAATCAGCCATGAAGCCATACCTAAAATACTGTTCTACACTCAGGAGAGAGTTTTGTTCATGTCATTCTGCCCCCATGAAACAGTTCTTTCTCTACCGTAATACTTTGCAACAACTGATTTTCTTTTTAAACAATAAAAAAGGTTTTACAAATTAACAAAAGAATGACAATATTCTTTAACAACTTGAACCCAGAACAAAAGAAGCCAAACTCATATAACAGAAAACAAGGTTTCATTTTACAAAGGGAAAAAAATGAAGTCATTTTATATATCAGTCTCCAGCACCACCATTCACTGCCTAAACAGGCAATTTGACTACTCCCCACCCTCTTCTGAAGGTAATTATATCTCCTGTTTCTTGTATGTAGTGGTCATGATTTATTGTTTGACTTGCAGCATTTCTTGGATACTCCTCAAAAACTGCTGAACTACCAGGTCCTGCCCAACCCCAACATAATTTGAAAATACATTTGGAAAGAAAAACCCTCATTAAGCCTCTAGCACTGAAGAATCCAAAAAAACAATACAGATTGCCCGCATACGTTATTAACCTACTGACTTATTTTATAAGGCAATTCGTTTTTTGTGGGTTTGGGGTTTTTTTTGTTGTGTTTTACCTGCCGACTGGGCACCATTCCAACAGAAATTATTGCCTGTACGTATAATCTTCACACATAGTGGGATACGTTCAATACAGCATCCCTGTGGAGCAATGCTTGAGAGTTGCACAAGCAGCATTAAAGGGCACACCGCTGCCTGTTATCTGAATTCCCACAAGGCTAACGTTCAAGGGCAGTTTTCTGTGAAAAGAGTTATCTGCACGATTACTAGAACTAAAGGTTATTAGTATGGAGCAACTCCTGAAAACTGTCCCGTGAGCAATACTGCTCTGTCAACATAACTGCTAAAAAGTTTAAAGGGGGCAGGGATAAGTATCAGAAGCGAGCATACTTTTAACTACTGAGATGTAAGGTTAAAAAAACAGCGATTCGGTAAACGTCGAAGGACGAGGGAGACAAGCAAAAGGCAACGAACTATGGACGGGAGGAGAGATAGAAACTTCTCACAAGAGAAAGCGAGAGCCACCTGCAACGCCAGAAGGAGACATTCAAAATAATGCTAATTTCTCCCACCCCTGAACTCACCGAGGCTCCTCTGACCTCCCTCTCCTCCCCCTTGATGGACAGGGAGCGGGGAAGGCGTCCTTGTCCCCTCCCTCCGTCGCTACTTTCTGTTCCCAGTAGTGTCGCATTTGCTCGCCGACACCTGTCAGAACTTCCTCTCTGACTGCTTCATGGACCTCAGGCTCCTCCTACAGCTCAGCTGTCAACTCCTTTTCAGTAACGAGCGGCGCAGCGTGGGAAACTGGCGCCCAGGGCGGTGGCACCCGGCATCGCCGCGCCGCATTGTGCGCCCCCACCCCCGACTCCTCCCCAGCTGCTTGGGCGATCCCCCGCCCCAAGTGTTAACTGGCGCGAGCAGCATCTTCCACCTGCTGCTCACGCCAGCTTCGCATCCATTCAAACGTCACGTCCTGGTCCCGCGAGCAGCACGTGACGTCAGATGGGACACGAGACCGGCACCAGATGGAAGAAGCTACTCACCCTGGCCAACATTTAAAGAAGTAATCCCCCCCCCCCCCCCCGCTCACTGCTCACTATACAGGCAAATGTGCATATAGCCCCACACACAAGGGCACATACATTGCTACCCAGTATACAGCTCTGGGGAACAGATTTTTAAGATCAAACTGAAGACCTTTTTATTCCAACAAGCCTACCAAGCCATTTAATAACAGACTAGTTACCATATTTGTGAAGACAAAAAAAGAGGGCACATCACCCAGCCCATACTCCACCCACAGCCGCACCCATACTCCGCCCATTTCCTTGGTTCCCCTTCCCATCCTCTTTACCCTTTTAGTTAGGGTCACTAGACGCCCAGGGAAACCCGGACATATCCTTTATTAAAGGAATGTCTGGGCACCTGGAGGGATTTTCAAAACCCAGCAGTTTGTCCGTGTTTTGGAAGTCCTGAACTTAGAGGCTGCGTCTGGAAGCATTTGCGCATGTATAGCCATCACCATGATTATATAGCACAAGATACTCGGATCTGTGAAAAATCAATAATATGGCGAAACACACTTTCACAAGAATAAAGATATGGTAATGTCATATAAAGAATGTAGGCAGTGCTGCTTCAGTTCCAAGGAGAAAGTTCAGATTGAACTGGAGGAAAAGCCTCAGATAAAGGCCCTCCCACCACCACAATGGTGGATAAAGGTGGTCGGGTGATAACCTCACTGGCAAAAACCTCCGTTGTACTCCCAAATGAAAAAACTGTAAGCAGGGCTGTCTATGCTTGATAGAAGAAAAAAACTTTCTACTTATCTCATTGATCGGTACACCTACCTGTACTTTCTCCTTGGAACTGAAGCAGCACTGCCTACATTCTTTATATGACATTACCATATCTTTATTCTTGTGAAAGTGTGTTTCGCCATAGCCATCACCATGATGACATCATATACACGCGCACATGAGTGTGATGTCATTGCTTCAACATCTGCACATGCGTGAAAGCTTCCAAATGCAGCTTCCAGCTTGGGAAGGTTTGTGTGGGAGTAGGGCTGGGGAGAAACAGGACAAGGCCAGGCATCCTTTTTTTTCAGAGGAAATCTGGCAACCCTACGTTTAGTGCTTCTCTCTCTGTCTCCCTTCCTCCAACCCTCCTTCCCCAAAGGGTGCTTCTCTAACTCTCCTTCCAACCCTCCTCTCCTGTGTGTGATTTCTTTCTCTCTATCTTCTTCTAGCCCCCAACCCCCTCCCCTCATGGATGCCCCTCTCTCTCAACTTTCTCTCCTGTTGTTTCTGTCTCTCCCCTCCCATCCAGCACTACCCTACTCCATGCTCTTTTCTCCAGCACTCTCTCCTTTCCATAATGCTTCTCCAGCCATCCCTTCCTCCCTCCCTCCCTCCCTCCATGCTGTTTCTCCAGCTTCCCTCCCTCCAGTGGCATAGTAAGGGGGGGGGCAAGGGTGCAGTCCACCCAGGGCACTATGTTGGTGGGTGCACCAGCATCCCTCCTCTTCTCCACCTCTTCCCACTCCTCCTTCAACATGTTCCTCATGGTCATGTCAGCTCTCCCTGGCTGATGACACTTCCGGGTGCCGTGCATACAAAGTGATGTCAGAAGGAGAGCCACTGGGGTCACGAATAGCACATTGAAGTTACTCGCAGCAGTGAACAACTAGAGGTACAAGGGAAGGGGGGTGCAGGCATGGCAGGGGGCATTGGGGAAGGAGTGGGGGTGGAGGCGCTATGTTGGTGGGGGCACCAGCACCACTTGTCCTCTCCACCTCGTCCCATTCCCCCCTTTGCCACATGCACAACCCCCTTTCTTTCCCCATACCTCCTCTGCCGCGAGCAACAACTTTGTGTTCCTCGTGACCGCATCAGCTCTCCTGCTGATGTCACTTCTGGGTGCTGTGCATAGGAAATGATGTTAGAAGGAGAGCCACCGAGGTTGCGAGCACATTGAAGTTGTTACTCATGGCAATGAACAACTAGAGGTACGGGGGAAGGAAAAGGGGGCGCGCACATGTCAGGAGGGATCAGAGAAGCAGGGGTGGGGGAGGGACGCCTCCACCCCTGGCACTTCTCACCCTCACTGCGCCACTGCCTCCCTCCATGCTGTTTCTTCAGCCCCCTCCCCCTCCCTCCCTCTATGCTTTCCCTCCTTTGACCTCTAATGCTGCTTCCCCTCATGATCTCTCTACCTCTCTATCTCCTACCTCCTCCCTCCTCCCTAGCTGGCCGCTGTAATTCAGGCACCCAGCGGCAGCAGCAATGAGGTGGTCTATGCTATGTGTGAGATGTGGTGTCAGAGGAGAGAGTGCCTTGTTCTTTCCAGGACCTTCAGGCGGAGGGTCTTTTGGAGGCCCGAAATTGGCTTTTCTACCACCAGGTGTCTCATTATCTCCGCTCTTTGGATGCTGCTACTTTGAACGAGGACAGGGCGGATGTGATGAGTGAGACTTTGACCTTGTCCCGTCAGACTCGAATTAGTTTATCTTTTCATCAAGTCAGTTTGGGCTGCTTCGCCACACCTTGGGACCCTGAGGTGGTGGCAGTTGTGTGGAACCAGGATCTCTCCCCGTCTGAACAGGTTACGGGACCTGGAGTTCGTCTTCTTATGAAACATCTTTCTCGGATGACTCGTTCTGTTGTGCTGCAGGAGCAGCACTTCAAGTTTCTTTTGCGGCTGCATGTATCACCATTTTGGGCCTATGTCTCTGGCTATGCCTCTCATGCTCGGTGTTCTAAGTGCCAGTCCACCTCTGCAGGCTTGCTTCATATATTTTGGTCTTGTGACTGCATTCAAACATCCTGGTCTTTTGTAGCACTGTACCTGCAGTCTGCTCTGCGTAAGCAGATTCCTTTGAGGGCAGACGTTCTGCTCTTTTCTCAGGTAGCTCATTTGGATTTGTCTAGTGGGAGTAACATGTTATTGCAAAAGACCTCCTTTCTGGCCCGGAAATGTATCCTTCTGTTGTGGCGCCAAGCTGAGGCGCCTACCCTTACTATATGGAGAAATGAATTGTTTACTTTGTTGAAATTTGAATATCTGGATGTTCGGAGGGGCGGTCCTGGGCCGTGGAGGAAATTTAGGAGAATATGGGCTCCCGTTTGGGAGGGGTTGTCCCCTAGAGCTGGAAGCTCTTTATTGAAATTTTGACACTGGAGTGCGGAGGGGGGGGAGGGTTTGGGGGGGTTTGGTTTCTGTGGGTCTTTGTGAAGGAATAACGCGAACGACCTACCTGTTACTGCTATTTCCTCTTGTTTGTTGTTAGTAGTTGTAGTGGTTGTAGATATTGCTTGTATTTAAAAAAAAACAACAACTAAAAACTTAATAAAAATGATGTAAAAAAAAAAAAGCCTTGAACAAAATGAAAGTTCTCTTAAATGATACAGGAAACGGCAGGACAAATATATTTTTAAGATGCCCACCTTTCGTATAAATCCCATTCTTCCTAGTCAGCTGCCCCCTATTCCATGGAATAATTCTTGCTCTCTTTCTCCTTTCTTTCCATCAGTGAGGCGAAGCAAGCTAAGAAGCGGGATGCCTGGCATTTAAAAAAAAAAAAAAAATCAGCATTCCACTTTAAAAACTCATTTAATCAGTTCCCGATTCAAGGGATTCCCCACACAACAAGCATAGAGCTAAACTCTGCAACACAGGAAGAGATATCTTCAACGGGAAGCCCATAAAACAGCACATTTCATTATTCAAAACAGTCTTTTATCTCTCCACTCTAGAGAAAACCAGCAATTGTGGCTTAATGCAAAACAATATTAATTTCCATCCTGTTTTCCAGCTGCAGAAGTGGCATTCCTGGAGACAGTGGCTTGTCCTATTTACTGATGACTGCACACATCCTGAATTATGAATTCCTTTGCTATTCAGCAGTAACTGAGGGGATTTCTATAACTGATGCTCAAAAATCAGAACTGGAAAAGACTGCCACTAAGCACACAAGCACTACTTTGTAATGCTAAATTACATAGTAACATATTAAATGATGGCAATTAAAGACCTGAACGGTCCATCCAGTGTGCCCATAAGTTATACCCATTAAAAAATACATGATTAAATTAACTTGTCTCTTCTTTGATATTTCTGAGCTATAGACTGTAAAGTCTGGTATTGCCCTAGGTTCCAAATGCTGAAGTTGCCATCCAAGCTCACTCCAGCCTATCCAACCATCCCGTTGTTTGCAGGATATCTACCATAAAGTCTTGCCAGTAACATCCTCATATTCCATATTAGTGGAGTTCACATTGATGCCCACCCCAGCCCATCCTACACTAAATCACCATATATGGGACACAGACCGTGCAGATCTGTCCAATACCGGCCTTAGTTCTTTAATTTAATCCTTTGTTTTCTAATTAGACATCCTCTATTTTTATCCTACGTTTTTTTGAATTCCATCACCGTTTTCCTCTCCACTACTTCCCTCGGGAAGGCATGTCAGGCATCTACCACCCTCTCCGTGAAGAAGAATTTTCTAACTGCTCCTAAGTCTTCCTCCCTGTTACCTCAAATTATTCCCTTTAGTTTTACCATTTTTTCTTCTCTGGAAAAGATTTGGTTCTATATTAATGCCTTTCAAGTATTTAAACATCTGTATCATATCTCCCCTGTTCCTCCTTTCCTCCAGCATATACATATTTAGGTCTTCCAGTCTCTTCTCATACTTTTTTTGGTTGCCTTCCTGTGGACCGCTTCAAGTCTTTTTATATCCTTTGCCAGATACGGCCTTCTAAACTGAACATAATACTCCAAGTGTGGCCTCACCAATGACCTATACAGGGGCATCAACACCTCCCT
The DNA here is from genome assembly GCF_902459505.1 of Geotrypetes seraphini. Taxonomy (NCBI): domain Eukaryota; kingdom Metazoa; phylum Chordata; class Amphibia; order Gymnophiona; family Dermophiidae; genus Geotrypetes; species Geotrypetes seraphini. The sequence continues at coordinate 101,273,346 of NC_047088.1, read as the reverse complement.
TCTTATGCTGGTTATTCCTCTTTCTATACAATCTAGCATCCTTCTGGCAACAGCCACTACCTTATCACACTGTTTAGATGCCTTTAGATCCTCAAACACAATCACCCCAAGGTCCCTCTCTCCATCTGTGCTTAAAATGCACCTATACCAGACCAGCAATGGGGTGACATAATTGTATGATCATGTCACCCCATTGCTGGTCTGGTATAGGTTCATTTTTAAAGTGTTGTGCCTTACTTAGCAATTCATTACTTACTTCGCAATCCATTACTATTCCTTACACACTTTCACGAACTTATCGTTCTTTGGATTCTAATATGTTAGTATTACCTTCACCAAAATTAGCTCACTACAACTTTACCCAAGCACGTGCCTATTTTTTATCTCTCCATTTTATTGGAATAGTTTACCTATAAATATTCACTCTGAACTTTCATTTCCAAGGTTTAAAGCATTACTAAAGACATTTTACTTTCAAAAAGACTTTAATACTGTAATTGATTAACTACTGGCATTGGTTCAGTTCAGTGGCTACTGCTTGACAACTGCAATCATAATCTTAAACACAGTTATTTTATTTTATTGTATTATATTATTTTAGGTCTTGAATTGTTAGATTTTATCATGCTAATGTTTTGTGCTTTTATCTTTTAATAATGGCGCTCTTTTCTATTATTTATGTTTTATGGATTTGTAAGCCACTGTGACTTTTTACAATCAACGGAGTATCAAGTGTGTAATAAACATAAACCTATAGAATAGCTCTGGGCACCAGACTTATTCCTGATGAAACCTGGTGTAAATCCCAGCACCCAAGTTAGGTGCACTATTCTGTAATACTGTGCAGTGGCGTAGCGAGGGAGGATGGTGCCTGGGGTGGTGGCACCTGGCATCACTGTGCTTTGCAACCCCCACTCTTCACCGCAACTGGAGAGTGTACCTCTTGAAATGTTTGCCAGTATGAATGGCATCTTCCACCTGCTGCTTGTGCTACCGTTGGCTCCCTTCTGATGCCACATCCTAGTCCTGCGACCAGGAAATGACATCAGAAGGGAGCCGACACCAGCACAAGCAGCAAGTGGAAGATGTTGCTCACACTACATTAAAATATCCTGATGTTTTAATGGGCAAGCAGAGTGAAGAATGGTATATATGGCACATGTTTTGTATTTCAAAAACTAGAGCTGATAAGAGAAAACTGGTGCTATTTTTGAAATCAGCAGGTCAAATATACCCAGACACAGATCTAACATTTGAGGCACCAAAGTGAGTGTTGGCCAGTGTTATTAACCCATCTTATGTTATGAGGGGAATTTAAGAAAAACATTGTCTTTTAGCAGAGATTTGTCCAGGAAACACAGCATGACACAACATATGAGGAAAGAAGGAAGGATATCCCCAAGAGAGGGGTGACTGGCCACTATAGCAAGGTTCTCTCTCCTTGCTTGTTTTCCTAGACCAGGGATGCCCACACTTTATGGGCTTGCAAGCTACTTTTAAAATGACCAAGTCAAAATGATCTACCAACAATAAAATTTAAAAAAACACAAAGCACACAGTAAGCAGAGAAAATGTTAATTATCATTTATATTCCGGGGGTTTTTCAAAGAGGTCAAGGCAGATGACTTTATGCAATGTCACCTCAGTAACAACTATACAAAAATAGACAAATATACCCCCTCCTTTTTACTAAACCGCAATAGCGGTTTTAGCACAGGGAGCTGTGCTGAATGCCCCGCGCTGCTCTTGATGCTCATAGGCTCCCTGCGCTAAAAACCACTATTGCGGTTTAGTAAAAAGGGCCATAGTGCAAAATATAGACAGCAGATATAAATGCTCAAAACGGACACATTTTGATCACTAAATTGAAAATAAAATCATTTTTCCTACCTTTGTTGTTCATGAGTTTCTGGTTGCACTTTCTTCTTCTGACTGTGCATCCAATATTTCTTCCCTTCTTTCAGCCTCCTCCAGACCTCATTCCCTCTCCCAACTTTTTCTTCCTCACTCCCTGCCCCCTCCCCTTTCTTTCTCCCTGCCCCCTTCTTTCTTTCTGTCTGTCTATTTTCTGTCTCCCTGCCCCCCTTTCTTTCTGTCTGTCTTTCTCTCTCCATGCCCCCTTTCTTTCTTTCTGCCTCCCTGCCTGCCCCCTTTCTTTGTCTCCCTGCCTGCCCCCTTTCTTTCTTTTTTATTTCTATCTCCCTGCCCTCCCCCAAGCCACTTCTGCCACATTGGGGAACAGGCCCCCAAGCCACTGCCACTGAGTTCTGAGCTCTCCCTGCTTCCCGACACCATAAACAGGATGCAGGAACTCTATGAGCGTCGGGAGCAGCACAGGCCATTCAGCACGGCTCCCCGCGCTAGAAACTACTAGCGCAGTTTTGTAGAAGAGGGTTTAGTTTTAGGCAGTATAAATTTTTTTAAAATAATAAATTCAAGAAACAGCTAAAAATCCAATTATTTGTGACCACATTCTTACGACTTAACAGTTCTTTGGAAAAGAAAAGATAGTTCTCGATGTTGATTTTAAGATTTTAGTTTGTCATAATTATTATATTTGTTTTAACTCATGTGAACCATTTAATTCTTAAGTGGTATAGAAAATTTTTAAATAAAATGAATAAATAAATTGCCTTATTCACTAGCACCAATTTGGGACCATTTAACATCAACAGTTGGTGCAATCGTTTATGTTGAATCCCAAATACCAAATTTGACATGTTGCCATACGAACTATCATCATTCAGAGACTATTTGATATCATTTGTTATATTTGTTTGTATCATTTTATAATTTTATGATTGATGTTTATAATAAACCTGGTAGTATACAGCTCATCAACTCCACTTATTTTTGCACCTGTGTATGCAAGAGTCTTCTTGTGGTTCTTCCTTTTCTGAGTGGAGAATTGAGGTTTTCGTCTTTGTTGTGGAATTCATTTCCTAGGCATTACTCGTAAATCACCCTCTAGCCTGTAACCAGTACACCACTCTTTCTATCTAAACACAGTACATAAACTGTAATTCCTAAGCTATTTTTAAAGTAATCTAACATGCCAGGGAATATTGTTTGTTTTGCTTTATTTTTATAAACTCTACCCTCTGTTCTATCCCGATAAACATTTTAATCTTCTGATTACTCATTTGCTGCAGGCACAGAATTTTAAAAAAGATAAAGAGATAAACTTTTCTACTCTGGTCTTGTAAAATGTTCAGATGCCTGCATTAAAATAGCCTTTTGTCTCTTTCCCCTCTTTTTGCCATCTAAAACAGTGCAATTAGTACTATTATGGGGGCGGGGTCTGGGGTGGAGATTGGGTAGAGATGGGCAGGGTCTGGCCCACAACTTAGCCCAGTGTTCTTCAACCGCTGGTCCACAGACTGATGCCGGTCCACAGAATAATTCTTTTATTTCTGCCGGTCCATAGGTGTAAAAAGGTTGAAAAACACTGATCTAAAACACCCTCTTAGATTTGCTCTCACAGACAGAAAGAGCAAGAGAGGCACTGGGCTCCCTGGAAAAGATGTTGCACTTGAATGGACCAGTGTGCCCTGGAAAACTCACATACCAGGTGTTGCATTAACCCTTGGAATTGATAAGGTCATCAGTCTAGGATGGCATAGAACCAAACAGCAGGGCAAGGAAATATGAAGCAAATTTTCTTCTATAAGCAGTCAGGCAGCTGAGATAGGATCATAGTATTGTAGACTAGAATAACTGGACAGAATGGATGGTTTTAGTTGGTCTTTATCTTGTAGTCCATAATACACAAAGAAGATGTAGAGAGCCCACAAAAAAGCAAACAAAACAAGTGGGAATCAAAGCAAAGCACATACAGAGGTGATTAGATAAAAGGCTCTTTATTATGACTTTTCATATAATGGACTCAACACACATTGTGTTTCGGCAAATTGCCTTCATCAGGAGTCCAAAAATCAAGTCATTCACTGTATCAGATCATACAAAAATAATAAAGAGCTCAATCAAAGACACACTCTTGCCATTGCTCCACTCAGAGCAGCTGCTGCCATGCAATGCAAAAAAGTCAAAGTCAAGTCTTTGTATGAGCTCTTTATTATTTGTTTGGATGATCTAATACGGTGAATGACTTGATTTTTGGACTCCTGATGAAGGCAATTTGCCTTTATCTTGCAGTAACATAGTAGATGATGTCAGACAAAACAACTGGCCCGTTCAGTCTGCCCAGAGATTCTGGTCTACATTAGGAATGTGTATGGCTTTTTTAAATGAATTTTTCACAATTTTTAGGTGCTTTGGGGGCACTTCATGCATTTTGTATGCAAGGTAGAAATTTTCAGTGTATGCAGATAGATTGTATGCATGTTAATCATAGGTTTAAGCTGGACCAAGAAGTGACATCAGAGTGAAAGCCAGCATGAGTAGAAGACTGAAGAAGCTGCTTGCGCTAGCAAAGATTTTAAAAGGTACAGGGTGGGAATGGAGGGTGTGAGTGTGGTGCAGGGGTAAAGAGGAGGGTAGTGGTGGGAGGTTGGTGCAGAAGGAGCGGGAGGCAGAGAGGAGGGTGCGGGACACCACCGCCCCGGACACCTCCTACCCTCGCTGAGCCACTTACTACACTGCCCACTAGGCTATTCCAGGAACCTGTTTGTTACTCTACTAATAGGTCATAACTACCATATAGGCAGGTGTGTACTGTTTTATTCACATCTTTGGGGGTGGGAGGGGTCAGTGACCACTGGGGGAATGTGGTCATCTGGTCAGTTTGGGCACCTATTTGGCACATTTGTTAAAAAAACAAAACAACAACTCTAGCCCCAAACATCTAAATTGTGCCCTGGATGTATTCTTAAATGTTTAATTATGGAAGAAAAACATCCAGGTCATAAGCCCTCCCTAGTCCCACTCACACCACACCTCTAACACACCCCCTTGAGATTTAGACAAACTGCTGATCAATTACATAGATATCCATCTAGAACACAGGTGTCAAACTCAAGGCCCGTGGGCCGAATCCATCCCGCCTGGTCGGTTTATGTGGCCCGCAGTCCGATGCCCCCAGTGTTATCTTGTGGCCGGCTCCCTCCTCCTCCTCACAGCTGTGTGCAGCAGCTCCTCGCACGTCCTGCTTCTCATCCAGAAGCATTCCCTCTGACGTTGCGACGTCAGAGAGAAGGCTTCTGGTTCAGGCACAGGACGCACAAAGAACTGCGGTTGTGAGGAGGAGGAAGCCGGCCACAAGATAACACTGGGGGGCATTGGACCACGGGCCGCATAAAACAGCCAGGTTGGAGCTGGCCAGAAGGTAAGACACCTGCCAGAGGGAGGCACAGCATGCAGGGAGGGAGACAACAAAGGTAGGGGGAATTATTTTATTTTTAGTGATTGAATTGTGTCAATTTTGAGAATTTTAATCTGCTATCTTTTGCACTGCTCAGGAAGAAATACATTTCGTTCTTTTTCTCTGGGGGGTTGTACTGCATGCAGAGTCTTGAATCTTAGGGTTTCTTTATTATATATTAGTACTTTTAGTTTTTGGTCCCATATTTGCATAGGGGTTATCTGTGTTCTGATAGGAATGAATGTTGAGAAGCATACAGTGTATTTTGTGTAGTTTAATTTTGTGGTTAACCATTATGTGTTAATAAGATTATATTGTGTGTGTATACTTGAAAAATGAATGGAAAAAATGGTGTTATAATTAGTATTATTATGGGGCGGAGTCTGGCCCATGACTTAGCCTGTGTTTTGGATTTTGGCCCTTTAATGTGATTGAGTTTGACACCCCTGGTCTAGAATAAAGGTTTTGAAAACAGCAACTTGGAAGGGTTTGGCAAGAAAACATCCATCTGCCTTTTCATGTCACTTTTTTGACATTTTTCTCTTTTGAAAATGAGCCCCATCATCAGATACACAGTACTTGTAAGACATTTCCTTCAGGTGTACTATAGTGTAAAGGGGAAAAAATGCTTCACAGAACACCCCAGACAGGCAAACAGAAGAAACACCTCGCCTTAGGATATAGACAATCTAACAAAAGGCAAAGGAGGCGTCTTTTCAACCAATGATCAAGTCTTTATTTAAACCAGTGGTTCCAACAAGGATCCATGTTTCTGTGTTGCTTTGAGTGCTGCAGTTTGATTCCAGCAAAGTGTCCCCTGAGGAAGGCATCTTCCATACGCCGAAACTTGGATCCTTTCTGAGCACACTGTTAAGACCTTTATCACCTCTCGACTAGATTACTGAAACCAGCTTCTCACTGGCCATCCACTAAACCATCTCTCTCCCTTTCAATCTATTCAGAACTCTGCTGCACGCCTCATATTTCCCCAATGTCACTATGCCCACACAACCCTTCTCCTCATATCACTCCATTGGCTCCCTATCCATTTCCAAATATAGTTCAAACTCCTCTTACTAACCTACAAGTGTATTCATTCTGCAACTCCTCAGTATCTCTCATCTCTCCTTATACTCTGCTCTGGGAATGACACTCATCAAGTAAGTCTCTCTTATCTGTACACTTCTCTTCTATGGCCAACTCCAGAATCTGTCTCTTCTACTTTGCTGCACCGTTTGCCTGGAACAAACTGTTTAACTCGGTATGTCAAGCTCCATCCCTGGCAGTATTCAAATCCAGACTCAAAGCCCACTTTGAAGCTGCTTTCAAGTCCAAACTCCAACCATATGCTAAGCACCAATACCTGTCATCATTCCCTCTATAATTCCCCCAACTGAGAACTGTGTATAGATGCACCTTTTTGTCCAGTTTGCCTTTCTTTACTAGACTGTAAGCTATTTCAAACAGGGACTGTCTTTTCCATGTTTTGGTGTACAGTGCTGCGTATGCCTAGAAGTGCTATAGAAATGATATGTAGTAATATTAGTAGTGTAGAGAACAGGAGGGAAGGGGTGATCCTGCAGCAGACAGTGCAGAAAACAGTAGAGCCACTCTGTTCCCTAATCTATCCCCTGATGTTAAGGGAATGAAAGCCCAAGCTCTTCATCGTGGAAATGAGATGGCTGAGGGGAGATATGATTGAAGTCTACAAAATCCTGAGTGGTGTAGAACAGGTACAAGTGCATCGAGATTTACAAAGACTAGGAGACACTCAAAGTTACAGAGTAATACTTTTAAAACCAACAGGAGGAAATATTTTTTCACTCAGAGAATAGTTAAGCTCTGGAATGCCTGGAATGCTTTGTCAGAGGATGTGGTAAGAGTAGTTAATATAGTTTTTAAAAAGGTTTGGACAAGTGCTTGGAGAAAGTCTGTTGAGACAGACATGGGGGAAGCCACTGTTTACCCTGGATCAGTAGCATGGAATACTGCTACTATTTGGGTTTTTGCCAGGGACTTGTGACTTGGATTGGCCTCCATGAAGATGGGATACTGAGCTAGATGGACTGGGCTAGATGGTCTGCCCCAGTAAAACTATTATTATGTTCTTAGGTGAAATATCAAATTGGGGGAGATGGAATGAGATGATGAAGGTGTGAATGTAGGTAGATTGTCTGAACGGGGGTGAATGTTGGGGACTTGCATGTAGAATTCAGTGTGGTGCCTATCAACGCCTAAGTCAAGGCGCCTTCTGGCACCTAAAGATGCCTACCTCAAAAGTGGGTCTGGTTAGGGCCGGAGAATACATATGGCATCATTTAGGCATCATTAGGCATATCTGTTAGGCACTGGTAAATTAGGCCAGGAAAAACCTAGTATAATATACTTGCACCTACCATTAAGATTTCTAGCAACACTTAAATCAATTTAGGCACTGGTAGGTGCAATTCTGTAAATAGTGCCTAATGGTTCATTGACAACTACGTCAAGCGGTGCCTAGACATTAGGTGCTGTTAGGTGCCATTTATAAAATCAGGCCCTAAGTGCATTGCTGGGAAAGGTCTCCCAATTTATTGATTGTTTTGAAAGATTTATGGTTCACACAATCTACAATTCAATACATACAGACTAAACATCATATAAAAACAAAACCATACAACCTACCTAATCTTACAACAACCACAATTTAATTAAACAATAAGAACCAGTGATGAAGAGCCAATCAAGAAATCACCCAGCTTAGAGAGCAGGATTACCAATAGCCATCTTAATGTTTGAGGACATAAGAGGTTGCCGCTGCTGGGTAAGACCAGTGGTCCATCATGCTAAGCAGTCCACTCCCACGGCGGCCCCCAGGTCAAAAACTAGTGCCCTGAGACCAGCCCTACCTGCATACGTTCCAGTTTAGCAGAAACTTGTCTAACTTTGGCTTGAATCATTGGAGGGTGTTTTCCCCTATAACAGCCTCCAGAAGAGCGTTCCAGTTTTCCACCACTCTATGGGTGAAGAAGAACTTCCTTACATTTATACAGAATCTGTCCCCTTTTAACTTTAGAGAGTGCCCTCTCATTCTCCCTACCTGTTGTTATCTACTAAGTCCATTCCCTTCAGTATCTTGAATGTTTCTATCATGTCCCCTCTCAGTCTCCTCTTTTCAAGGGAGAAGAGGTCCAGTTTCTCTAATCTCTCACTGTACGGCAACTCCTCCAGCCTCTTTACCATTTTAGATGCTCTTCTCTGGACCCTTTTGAGTAGTACCGTGTCTTTCTTCATGTACGGTGACTAGTGCTGGACGCAGTATTCCAGGTGAGGGTGTACCATGGCCCGGTACAGCGGCATGATAACTTTCTCTGATCTGTTCGTGATTCCCTTCCTAGCATTCCTAGCATTCTGTTCGCCCTTTTGCCGCCGTCGCGCATTGCACAGATGGCTTCATCGATTTGTTGACCAGTACTCCCAAGTCTCTTTCCTGGGGGGTCTCTCCAAATACCGCCTCGGCCATCCTGTATTCGTGTATAAGATTTTTGTTACCAACATGCATCACCTTACACTTATCCACGTTGAACCTCATCTGCCATGTCGCAGCTTATTTCTCGAGCATGTTTATGTCATGTTGCAGATGTTCGCAATCCTTCTGTGTCTTCACTACTCTGAATAACTTCATATCGTCTGTAAATTTAATCACTTCACTCATCGTACCAATTTCCAGATCGTTTATAAATATTTTGAAGAGCACGGGTCCAAGCACCGAACCCTGCAGCACTCCACTGGTGACGCTTTTCCAGTCCGAGTATTGTGCATTTACTCCCACTCTCTGTTTCCTATCCACCAGCCAATTTTTAATCCACATGAGTATTTCACCCTCAATTCCAAGGCTCTATTTAATATTTATCTTATCTCGCTGGGCAATTTGTTACGAAGTTTAAAGCTTAACTTTTATATTTACGCAGATGACATCACTATTGTCATTCCGCTAATCTCTCTGTCATCTGATTTTACTAACTCTTTGCCTAATATTTTAAATCAAATCGAGTTCTGGATGACTGCGTTTAAATTAAAATTAATTACTGGAAAAACTAAATTCTTTTTAGCAACGCCCAACAAAAAGATAAAAGAAACTACAATCCAAGTGAGCAGGCTGGAATATAATATTGAACAATCCATAAAGATACTGAGGGTAACTGGGGGTTACTTTGGAAAAACATACAGATCTATTGTTTAAGAAATGTATTTCAGTTCTCTGGAAGCTCCGCATCATTAAGAAGTTCTTTGATGAAGCTCCTTTCCGTTTACTGGTGCAGTCATCAATTTTGAGTATTTTAGGTTATTGTAATGTTGTTTACCTGGGTGCTTACAAAAAAACACTTAAAAAACTTAGACTGATCCAGAACACTGCTGTTCAACTTATTTTTGGAATAAAAAAATGGGAGCATATTACTCCCTTCTATCAAAAACTTCACTGGTTGCTGGTAGAGTCCAGAGTTTTGTTTAAGTTTTCCTGTATTTGTTACAAAGCAGTTTTTGGGATGTTACCAGACTATCTTGCTTCACATTTCTTTTTTAATTATCTTAATAAGAGTACACGTAGAATAAATCTATTCAACTATCCCCCTTTAAAATCCTGTCAATATAAGAAGGTTTTTGATAGAATTTTTTCCTTCTAGGCCGCTAAACTGAATATGTGGCTGGGAAAGCTTATATTAGAGGCCACTTCCTATTTTGATTTTAGGAAAACATTAAAGACCCGTCTGTTCAACATGTCTACATCCTAGAACTACAACTTTTTAACTCATTTTATTCCTTAACTGATGTACTTCAATTTTACTGTTTCTTAATTGATGTATTCCAATTTTAACTGATTGTTTTTATGTTATCTCTATTTTGATTGTATGTATTTTACCATGTTGTGAAACGCTTTGAACCTTTTTTGGTATAGCGGTATATAAAAATAAATTATTATTATTTATGCGGAACCTTGTCGAAAGCCTTCTGAAAATCCAGATATACAATGTCGACCGGGTCACCCTTGTCTATCTGCCTGTTTACTCCCTTGAAGAAGTGTAGCAAGTTCGTCAAGCAAGATCTTCCTCTGCTGAAGCCATGCTGGCTGGTCTTCATCATATCGTGTTTGTCAAGGTCTCAATGATGCGGTTCTTTATCAATGCCTCTACCATCTTTCCCGGTACCGAGGTCAGACTCACCGGTCTGTAGTTTCCCGGATCACCTCTTCCAGCTTGCCACCTTCCAGTCTTCCGGAACCCTTCCCGATTTGATCGACAGATTGGCTATCAGCTGAAGCAGTTCAGCTATAGTCTCTTTAAGTTCCTTGATTACCCTCGGATGGATGCCATCCAGTCCTGGGGATTTATCATTTTTAAGCCTATCAATCTGCTGGCATACCTCTTCTAGACTGACCATCAACCCTGTCAGTTTTCCGTCTTCGTTTCCCACATATAGACTGTTGGCTTCCGGTATGTTGCGTATATCCTCTTCGGTAAACACAGACACAAAAAATGTGTTCAGTTTGTCGGCGATAGCTTTGTCCTCCTTTAGCACTCCCTTCATTCCTTGGTCGTCCAATGGCCCCACCACTTCCTTCGTGGGTCATTTCCCCTTAATATATTGAAAGAACAACTTGAAGTTTTTCACCTCCTTGGCTATTTTTTCCTCGTAGTCTCTTTTAGCCCTTCTTATTTCCTTATGGCACCTGCTTTGATGCTGTTTGTGCTTTTTCCAGTTATCGTCCATTTTTTACCTTTTCCATTCCTTAAACGAAGTCTTCTTTTCCATGATCGTTTCCTTCACTGCTACAGTAAGCCATGCCAGTTCCTCTCTTGGATCCCTTGTTGACATGCAATATATATAGATTATGTGCCTTGGTGACTGTGTCCTTAAAAAGGGACCATGCTTGCTCTAGCGTCTTTATAGTGCTTATCCTCTTCTTGATCTTCTTCCCCACCATGAGTCTCATCTCTTCATAATTCCCTTTTTGGAAATTCAGCGCCATGGCCGTCATTCTGGATCGATGTTTCGTCTCCGTGTCCAGGTCGAAGCGGATCATATTATGATCACTGGTTCCCAGCATCCCCTCCACTTCTACACCCTGTGCCAGTCCTTGTAGTCCATTTAGAACTAAGTCCAGAATTGCGTTTCCTCTTGTATTTTCCTTGACAAGTTGTTTAAATAAATATACCTTCAGTAGTTTCCTAAAGGACACTATTTTTCAATGCTGAGCAATGTAACAGATAAGGCATTTCAAGGCATTATGTTGTTCAGCAGCAACTCCCAGTGGTTGGTCTTAGGACCTGTGATTGCAAAGCTCTGCACTAACTAAAGCTAACTGAAAACAGATATCAGACAGGGGAAAGCAGTTATAAACATAGGCTCATGGTGGCATCTCATAGCCCTGCTTCTGACTAAGCTTAACATTCACTCTCCTGAGTTACAAAAAAGGATGCATGTGCACAGGTGATAAAAGTAGGACCACAGTGAGCCTGTGAGCATGCGCATGAACCATTTCAAAGACTGCAGTCTTCCAACTGTTGGGACCATTTTTCCCAATACTAGGGAGAACCAGTTCAAAGACTCTGCAGTCTCCCAACTGCTGGGACCATCTTTCCCAATACTAGGGAGAAGGTGAGGTAGATTTGATTAATATGCAATCTGTGTGAATATGATCACGTTACCCCATATTTGCAAAAAGCGCATTGGCTGCCAATTAACCATCGTATAACCCTCAAAATATTTTTACTAACTTTTAAGATCTTACAGACAGACGAACCCCCCTATCTGGCACGTCTTCTGAATTTATATGTGCCATCAAGAACACTTAGATCGGAAAATCAGACACATCTTATTGTTTCGTCATATCATGAAATAGTTCATGAACACATTAGAACAGCTACTTTTGTTGTTAGGGGTCCTCAACTTTGGAACGATATACCATTAATAATTAGACTGTTAGGAAATTTAGATAAATTTAAAAATAAATTTAAAACACTACTTTTCTCAGATGCTTATGAGAATAGATAGCAGCAGTTCAGTGTCGTGAGAACCCTGGAGAGACTTTTAATGATCTGACCTATTTTGATTACTTAGTCTGTGTAATTTTACTTTATTTTATTTTTATATGATTTCATGTCATTTTTAAATTGTATGGCTTTTTAGATTGTTAGCCACCCAGAAGGCTCTGACCCTTGGAGTGGGATAGTAAATTTGAATAAACTTGGGAACTTGGAATGCTGCCTGAGGTCTGGCTTTGAGGAAGAGGATGCCACATTCAGCTGAGGGGGAAAATGTAACGTTTCCAAGTTTCATTTATTATTTGATATCCTCCCTTAGGGAGACCATTTAGGTGGCTTACAATAAAATGACAAAAATCATAATACCAAATAAAATAGATATAACCACAATAAAAAAATTGAAGTACAAGTCAATAGGAGAGAGAAGGAAAGAAAAGACTGTGACTGCAAATTCCTAATCCATATGTGTATTGTACTGCCATAGAAACCTCTAATAGCCGGCAAGTGGAACTAGACATCAAAAGTAAATCAGTCAAAGGCATTAGTGAATAGATAAAAGCGAGCTTAAACCTATTGAACGACTGTTCAAACTGCAAATAAAGTGGTAAGACTTTCCAAAAAGTAGGATTGATAATGCTGAAAACTGCAGTTCGGATCATGTCAAATCTAATCTGTCGCCTGGATGGTACTAACAAATGGTTGTGCTGAGAGGCGCGCAATGTTTGAAGAGGCGCATATGGTATCAGCGGTCTAGACAGAAATAGTGGCTGACTAGTGTGAATAATTTTATGAGCAAATACCAGTATTTTATATGTTATCCTGTGAGACAGGCAGCCATTCTGCTCCCAAAATAATGGTGTTAGTATGATTGTATTTTTCACTGCTACTACTAATTATTGCCAGGTTAGTTCCTTTTTAGAGAGGTTATATATAACGTCTGCAACCCTATTTTGAATAGATAATATGAATTACAATATGTAAGCCATTCCTGCATATAAAAGTGTTTTAGAACACATACTGATTTTCAGATGCACAGATATTGCCCACAGAAACAAAACACACGCTGACATATACAAAGGTTGGCTCATAAAGAGACGCCAAATCCTGGCATACGCATATTTATTTGGATTTTGTTCCCACCTTTTCAATCAGGGCTAGCTCAAGCTAGTGTGGCATCCATTGCCAACTTCTGCACACACACACACACACACACACCCCTGCCCCCCCGCAATCTGGTAATCCCCCCTGTCTAAAGTCCCCCTTCCCATTCCCCCACACAGCTAGTAAGAATGGGATTCTAGATTTTGATGCCCTATCTGGCATTTCTCCCTCCCCTCTTCCCCTGCCTGCATGTCCTCTTGGAAATATATTGCTATTGTAAGTCAAAAGCCAGACTAGCACTTATGTATATAATATACTGTGCCACAATTTTACCTATGTGAATGCCATTGTTCTAAACATTTATATGTGGAATAGCCACTTTAATGTTAGAGCCTATGCTACAAAATTATCCCCTAAGGTAGGTGCTAACATTTTTCCACCAGTTAGGTTTATAAATATTCACAGTGCTGGCATATATGCACATATGTGCACACATACACATGTGTGTGCCAGACATGTGTCTCTACGCTATTCTGAAAATATATGCATTTCCATAGTACAGCATATTTTACAGATGGGTGTCCAGTCCACATGAGCAGAGTGTGGGCAGGGTCCACATATACATGTGTAATGTATAGAATACTATAAGTTCCACATGCATCATTAGGATTTAAATACACATGCTTAAGCCAACTCTAGGGCTCACACCTAAGCACATAAACACATAGTTAGGTTAGTATTCTATAAAGCGGGGGTAGGGAACTCCGGTCCTCGAGAGCCGTATTCCAGTCAGGTTTTCAGAATTTCCCCAATGAATATGCATATTCATTGGGGAAATCCAGAAAACCCAACTGGAATACGGCTCTCGAGGACCGGAGTTCCCTACTCCTGCTATAAAGGAAAATAGCCTTTATAGAATATGCGCACGCACATATTTTTTTTATATACACACTGTTACCCCCCCCCCCCTCCCTTCCCATGAATTAAGGCAGGTTAGTAAATGTAGCCCTAGTTCTGTACCTGAAATAGCAGAAAGCAAACTGTCCAAGGTTATAAGGAGTGTCATTAGGACTAGGATTTGAACCCTGACTTCCCTGTTTCTTAGCCCACTGATCTAACAATAAGCTACTTGCCTTCATTCACCTACACTAACAAACTTTACAGAATAAAAGTTAAGCACATATACAGCACAGACATATAAAGACATGTAATATACACACATATTTTCATTCAAACTTAAGTACAGTAAAAACACATGCCTCTTAGCAGAGAAATGGGGGCGGTTTGCAGACAGAGATCTCAAACATTCTTATGTGCAGTGAAACGCAAGCCAATATATATACAGTTTTGCAACAACATACATACATACACACACACACACACAGACATTCCTTCCCAGAGAAGAGAAATGTGGGCTGTGACAGCCCCCTTACCCGTTACGAAATTCCTTTGAGTGTTTGCCTAAGGCTGTACAGCTTCGACTGTCACCTATCTAAACCCAGGATCCACATCAGATGCATCTGCCCTGTACCCTTCCTTTAACGTCTGATCGGTGTACCACATGTCCTAACATACAGCCCCCCTGAGCTCCTCCTCCTCCTACCGGCTCTAGCACTAGAGTACCGTGTGTGTGAGAGCAAAGCCAATGCAATATAAATTGTTTCTGTTAAAACGAATGCAGGCTTAACCTAGTTTCACCCACACTCTAGCTCTTTCTTTAAAGCTCCTGCTGTTACATTTTCTCTGGTAAAAGCGAAGGCCTGCAGAACTCATCCATGGATAGCCTCAAAATCCACATTTTAAAAAAACCCAAAACAACTCTGAATCGTTGCAGTGTAGATCTACAAGAGAATTCACAACCATCAGCAACTTGGCAGAAAAGGGTAGTGTGCTCATTTTCATGCAGTTTTTAGTCGTGCCCTGTGTCAGTCACCCACTGGCACCCCCATCCCCTCTGCTTCAATACTTCCAGTGAGAGGAGACACTGATAACAGTGGGCTGGGAGCCATTTTTGTGTGCCCCCTTCCCCTATTTGCACCCTGGCCACAATGCTCAAAAGCTTGCCATGCAAGTAAGACTGGTTGTAGCCAGTCTTACTTGCAAGTTATCTCAGCCTCTGATGCACAAAAGAGTTCTCAGGAACTCTTACCAATAGTGGTAGCAAGCACAGAGAATCCTATGCAAATGCATTACAAGAAGCTCATTAATATTAAAATGAGCACTCCGAGTAATGCACAGCAAGGAACACCTCTTACCATACAAACATTTCCAGCAGGTCTGGAGTTGTTGGTGACTTCCTTGGAAGTTTCTCAAATTTATTTTTTATTTGATATACCACCCATCAACACAGCCATCTGAGTGGTTCATAAGGGTTAACAAAAAGTTAAAAAGGTTTGCTTTAATTTGAGCAGTTTGTGTGTCTGATATGTATGTGTGTGTGTGTTAGTCTCATATGTGGTGTCCCGCACCTAACAGCCACATCTAAAACCGACTTGTAACTAAAATAAAAAACACCCAAAGACTTCCAAACTTGCTGCTGCAGCAAATGAGGCTTCAGCTGCGGCTGGAAGGGGTGGTTTTTTTGGGGGGGAGGGGGAGGTCCTTTTTTTTGTTTTGTTTTTTTGCCCTTGTTGCTGCTTACCAGACTTCCATGTTCACAGCCCCACACTGTTCAGGACCCGTGCACTAGAACGGTGCCTAACAGTTAGAAAATGACACAGGGACAAATTTGTCCCCATCCCCGCAGGAACTCAATTTTCCCAACTCCACGAATTTTGTCGCTTTCCCTGTCCCTGCCCCATTCCTGTAAGCTCTGTCTTAACCGCACAAGCCTTGAACACATATGATTTTCAAGTGTTTGAGGCTTGTGCAGATGAGGACGGAGCTTGCAGCAATAGGGCAGGGACAGGAAAATAACTTGTGAAATGATGGTGAAATGAGTTCCCGTGGAGATGGGGAAAAATTTGTCCCCGTGTCATTCTCTACTAACAGTTCCTCCTAGGGTTAGCAGATGTCCAGGTTTCCACAGACATGTCCTCCTTTTGGCGGTCTATCAGGGCATCTGGGCGGCTTTCCTATTTGCCTCATTTATCTGGGTTTCAGTGTTTAGGGGGCAGCAGCGGCAGCAATGAAGGGCAGCTGTGTCTGTGGAGGGCGGTGACCCACCGAAAATTGAAAATCAGTGCTGCATTGCTCCAGAGTTTGGAGGACCCAGCAGCAGCAGTCATCACCGTAATAGATGCTCACACACAGCCCTGTCTTGCCGCATGAGCCGATCACCTAATGCTGGAACCTCATCTCTCCTCCCTATGCAATAGTTTTCCATCTGGCATTCCATCTGCAATAGTTTCCATCTAGCAGGTCAAGCGGAAGTGAGGAGTTGGTGGATGGATGCTGAATCTATAAGTGCGGGGGAGAGAAGGGAAGGGAGACAAAACTAAAATACTTCTAGAGCAGGGGTCCCAAAGTCCCTCCTTGAGGGTCGCAATCCAGTCGGGTTTTCAGGATTTCCCCAATGAATATGCATGAGATCTATGTGCATGCACTGCTTTCAATGCACATTCATTGGACAAATCCTGAAAACCTGACTGGATTGTGGCCCTCAAGGAGGGACTTTGAGATTCCTGTTCTAGAGTAACTCAGCAAATAGAAAGCATGAATTTTAATGTTGTATTAGCAATTTAGCATGGACTGCTCTTACCTGCTGTCCTCCTCTCCTCCATGGGTCCCACTCCAGAGGGCTAGTGCTGCCTAATTTAGGGAAAAATTTTTCTGTTCGATTTGGCTCATTGAATTGATTTTTCAATTTGATTTGATTCACTTTTCCTGCCCAATCAGGAGATTTTTTTAAGCCTGAGGGCTTATTTTTTTAGGGCTCCTTTTATCAAGCCGCACTAGCAGGGTTAGCGCATTGGACATTTCATCACGCACTAACCCCCGCAGCCGGCTAACGGTATTACGCACGTTAAACCCCTACCGCAGCTTGATAAAAGGAGCCCTTAGTCTCTTCAGCCAACCCACTCCCCTTTGCCCTCTTCAACCTCATGCTGGTGCTGTGATGTAAACAAAACAAAAAAGACTTTTCATATCTCTGTTAGATCCTAGTTCACTCTCACTAACAACAGCTCTGGCAGGATACACATTTCAAATCTGACATATTGTAATTACAAAATAGAAAATAAAATTATTTTTTCTATGTTGTCTGGTCGTCTTATTATTCAAATCATGTTGGTCCCAGGCTCTGGTTTCTGTTTGTTGTCTGTTAACTTGCTCACCTGGGTCTCCTGCCCATTTGACGCTTTCTTCTTTCCCCGTACTCACCGTTCATCTTTTGTCTCTGTACCTTCCCTTCCATTGCCATATCCAACATTTCTGTTTCTTGCCCACTGACTACTATCTCTCTCTCTCTCTCCTTGCCTTGTACCATGGGTCAGACCTCTCTATTCCCCTCCAGGCATCTCTCCCTACCTCCCCTCCATTATCATGTGCAATATTTCTTTCTCTCAACCCATGCATCATCTCTCCCTGCCCTCTACCTTATGTCCAACATTTCTCTTTCTCTCTTTTCCATACATGTCTCCCTCCCCTCCACCATATGCAAGATTTCTTACTTTCACCCCTTTCTACCTCTATGTTTACTCCTGGCAGAATTCTGTGCAAAAAAATTCAAAATTCTGCACACAAAATTAGCAAATTCTGCAAGTTTATTTGTCAAAATTTAAAGAATATTTTTGCTAATTATTATCCATATTCCATTTAAACAGTTAAAATAAAATGTTTTTCTTCTACTTCTGTTAGCTGGATGTTTTATTTTTCTAACATGTTGGTTCCAGTTTCTTTTTTCTGCTTTCCTGTCGTCTGCTAATTCTCCCTCAACAGGTTGCTATCCATTTGTCTTTTCACTTCTGTCTTATCTATTCCCTCACTCCATCTGCCTCAGACATATTGATTATTCCTGTTTATCTCTTTTCTGCCTCTTTCTTACCCTTCTCCTCTTTTCAGCTACCTATCAAATTTCCATCTTCTCTTCTATTACTCACCTCATTCCTTCCTCAGCCCTCAATTCCCTTCCATCTTCAATGTACCTCCACTATCATATTTCTACCCTATGTTATATCTATCCTCTTATCTATTACCTTGCCACCCTCTCCTTTCCCTTGGGATTCTACCATTCTCAGCATCTCCTCCCCACCCTCATGGCCTGACATCTCCCTATCTCTTCCCTGCTGCACTCTCCCATTCTCTTCTCTCACTCCCATTTCCAGGCATCTGTCCATCACTCCATTCTGCTTCTTTATCCAACATTTCCCTCCTTCTCCCCTTCCACCTCCTGTGTATCTCTCTCTCCCTTCCTTGTGTCCTGTGTCAAATCTCTCTATCCCCCCTCCATGCACCATCTCTCCCTTCCTCCCCTCTATTATGTGCAATTTCGTTCTCTCCCCTCACCATGCATGTCTCCCTTCCCTCCCCCTGTACCACCAACTTTCCTTCCTCTTACCTCCCCCTGTGCCACCAGCTTTTCTTCCTGAAGTTCTTTTCATCCTTTCCCTCCCCTGTGCTACCAACTTTCCTTCCTCTTACCTCTTCCTAACCCTAACCCTAACCCTATCCCTAACCCTGTGCCACCAGCTTTCCTTCCTGTTCCTTTCATCCCTTCCCTCTTCCTAAGCCACCAACTTTCCTTCCTCTTCCCTCCTTCAGTGTCATCAGCTTTCCTTCCTGAAGTTCCTTTTACCCCTTCCCTCTCCTTGTGCCACCAACTTTCCTTTCTCTCCTCCCCTGTACTCCAAGGTTTGCTACTTTGGGTCACGGTATCCACCTGTGAGAAGGAGCAAATTTGTAATTCTCAGTATAGATTTCATGAATCCAGAGCAGCAAAGCCGCCACATTATATAATCACAGATCCGGCAAGTGTACCCACCCTCTAGACCTGTCATGCATCAATTTATGATAACCAATTCATGCTCTATGACCACGCCAAAGTAAGGAAGAGATAATACCACGATATACTTCACCATCTCTACGCCACACCCACAGGGGCAACTTCTGTAAAGGGTATAGTACTTTCAGTATGAGGACCATCTTAGTCAGCGCAACCCGCCCCAAGAACAAGACCAGCAGCGCTCTCCACCACTGACAGAGCGACTTGATAGAATCTAGTTTCTCAAGAATTGAGGGCCGAATTGAGGCGAGAATGTAAAAACGCAACCGCCATAATTATGGGAGATTTCAACTATCCCGGGATAGACTGGAGCCATGGAGCTTCAAAATGTTCCAAGGAAACAGAGTTCCTGGAGGCTGTATGGGACTGCTTCTTGGAGCAGCTTGTCAAGGAACCAACAAGAGGGGCAGCTATAATGGATTTAATCCTCAGCAGGCTGGAAGGACTTACCCAAGAAGTGGAAGTAGTAGGACCATTGGGAAACAGTGATCACAACATGATCCAATTCAAAGTGGAAATAGAAATGCCAAAGGGGAGGAGAACCATTGCAACAACGTTCAACTTCAAGAAAGGTAACTATGATGCCATGAGGCAAATGGTAAAGAGGAAACTCAAGAACAGCTCCAGGAAAACACAAACAGTGGAGCAAGCCTGGACCTTATTCTAGGACACGGTAAACGAGGCACAAAACATGTATATACCCAGATTTAGAAAAGGGAGCAAAACAAAAGACCCGGCATGGATAACCAATGAAGTTAAGAAGGTGATAGGAGACAAGAAAAAATCATTCAAGAAGTGGAAAAAGGATAAAACCGAGGAAAACTGAAAAGAGCACAGGGAACATCAACAAGAATGTCATCGCGTGGTCAGAACAGCGAAAAAAGAGTATGAGGAGAGACTTGCCAAGGAGGCACAGAATTTTAAACTATTCTTTCGATACGTGAAAGGAAAACAACCGGCAGGGGAGGAAGTGGGACCCCTGGATGAGGGATGCAGGAAAGGAGTGGTAAAGGAGGAAAAGGAGGTGGCAGACAGACTAAACACGTTCTTCTTGTCAGTCTTCACGAAAGAGGACACATCCAACGTGCTGAATCCGGAAAAAACCTTCAAGGGGAATCAAGAGGAAAAATTATTATCAATAGAGGTGAGCCTCGAAGACTTACTCAAACAGATAGATAGATTAAAATTTGACAAATCGCCGGGACCAGATGGAACCATCCGAGAATACTGAAGGAGCTCAAAGATGAAATAGCGGAGTTACTACAGAAGATTTTCAACCTATCCTTGAAAACAGGGGTAATCCCAGAGGACTGGAGGATAGCAAATGTTACACCTATCTTCAAAAAGGGATCCAGAGGCGACCCGGGGAGCTACAGAAGATCATAAAGGGTATAGAGAAGGTAGAGAGGGACAGATTCTTCAGACTGGTGGGGGAAACAAGAACAAGAGGGCACTCAAGAAAATTGAAGGGAGACATATTCAGAACGAATGCTAGGAAGTTCTTCTTCACACAGAGGGTGGTGGATAGCTGGAATGCGCTTCCAGAGGTGGTAGAGCAGAGTACGATTTTGCGTTTCAAAAAGGGGTTGGACAAGTTCCTGAAGGAAAAGGGGATTGAAGGGTGTAGTTAGAGGGGTACTACACAGGACAAAATGTCTTAAATAAAGGATCACTTACAGGTCACTGACCTGGGGGGCCGCCATGGGAGCGGACTACTGGGCGCGATGGACCTGTGGTCTGACTCAGCAGAAGCGATGCTTATGTTCTTAAGAACATTTTTGCAATAAACAATGACGGGATCCTTATGAAGATATATTCCCAGATACTTAAGAGGGCCCGTCGACCATTTGAATGGAAAGGAAGGCAGTGACCGCACTCCACCAGAGGGAGAGACCACCATGGCCTCCAACTTGTCGAAGTTGATGCACAGTCCTGAAAAGGAGCCAAATTCCTGAATCATTGAAATGAGAATGGGGATATCATGAATGGCAGAATCTAAGAAAACAAATATGTTGTCCGCAAAAAGGTTGATTTTACAAATATGAGGCCCCACCCATATCCCCTGCAAGCCATCAAATTGGCAGATCTTACAGGCCAGAGGTTCCAAAGCCAGCACAAAAAGCATGGGCGAAAGCGGGCACCCCTGACTAGTACCCCGATGCAAAGAAAAGGAAGAGGTAAGGTCTCCATTAACCAAGATGTGTGCCTTTGGAGCCCGATAGAGGGAACAAATTCCGGTCAAAAAAGCACCCACAATACCAACCTGTGGCAAAAGCCAAAAGAGATGATCACAAAGTATCTTATCAAATGCTTTCTCCGCATCTATACTGGTGATGATAGCGTCCCTGTGGACCTCTCCCCCCTCCTCTCTGCAGGATCTGCAGCGCGCGAAGCACGTTGGTGGTGGCGAATCAACCGGGGACAAACCCAGTTTGATTGGGGTGCACCAGGGATGGAAGAACAGCTCTCGGCTGAGTGGCAAGTATACTGGCAAATATTTTAACGTCCTGGTTCAATAAGGAAATACAGTAGGACGATAAGAGCCTACGAGTTCAGGGTCCCTTCCATGCTTTGGTAGAACTACTATCATGGCATGAGTCATACGACCCAACACCTGATCATGCGTGCACAAAGCCCCACACAAATCCCGAAATGGTCCAATCATGTGAATCCCCAAGATTTTATAGAATTCTGGGCCCAGTCCATCCGGACCAGGCACCTTAGCCAATTTGAAGTGCTTCAGTTCCCCTTGAATCTCAGTGCCTTGCACCAGTCCATACATGGTCTCCGTTTGCGTAGGCGATAGTGAAGATATCGAGAGATTCTAAATAAAACTGGGTCCGAGTCTCTACATCGCAGCTACCAGCATCATATAAAGATTGATAAAAATCAAGAAAGGCTGCCTGAACGTTGGAGGGTGCCGTCAAAGGAGTTCCCACAGGGGACTTCAACCGCGATATAAACTGCTTGGAAGATTTGGGTTTAATAAGATGCGTGAGAAGCTTACCTGCTTAATTACCCCAGCGATGAAGCCAATATTTATATGGCTGGATATCTCATTGGGCTCTCTAATCTAAGATCTCGTTGATCTGCTTCTGCACCTGGGCGCATTGGAGGTGTAGACTAGGTATGGGGCTAGAATCTACGCAAAGAGTGTAATCGCTGGGAGAGAGAGATCAAGGCGGCATCTCGGGCTTTACAAGTTCGAGTGGAGTATTCTATGATTCTACCTCACATAACAGCCTTGGCGGCCTCCCAATAGGTAACTGGAGGAATGCCCTCAGTAGGATTGTCAGACAGAAATTGGTTCCAGGCCTCCTGAAGGAAAACATGAAAATCCTTATCTAAATAAAGCGTGGGATTTATTTTCCAGGACCATGGTCAGAGACTACTTTGGTTTCAATGTTAGCACCTCGGACATGGGCAGCAAGGACTGTACCACCAATACTGAGTTCAAGCGAGCATGAACTTTATGCACGTGCGAGAAATGGGTAAAATTTTGTTCTTCCGGATGGAGAACCCATTATATGTCAAGCAACTCAAGTTCATGCATCAGGAAATTCACTCCCTTCT
This sequence comes from Geotrypetes seraphini, assembly GCF_902459505.1. Classification (NCBI taxonomy): domain Eukaryota; kingdom Metazoa; phylum Chordata; class Amphibia; order Gymnophiona; family Dermophiidae; genus Geotrypetes; species Geotrypetes seraphini. The sequence continues at coordinate 101,250,389 of NC_047088.1, read as the reverse complement.
CCCCAGTCCCTTTAAGTCTAGGCCTAGGGGGATTACAGTCAACGGTAGGATCGGAAGTAATATTCCCCATGATCTCAACCCACCACACCACATATCTCTCTTCCGGGTCTTGGAACACCTTGTGGGTCTGACAGGAAAGTCTTTTATGGAACAGCAGGACCACTCCTTTTTGCCTTCCAGTGAAAAAGGAAGACACCCCCACCCAGCCCACCTTCAACTTAAGGTGCTCAGCTTGTCAAAGATGAGTCTCCTGCAGCAAGAGGACATCAACCTTCAATTTCCTGCAGTAGACAAGCACCTTTGAACGTTTAACAGGGGAGTGCAATCCATTCACATTCAAGGAGGCTATACGAATAATGTCAGCAATAAGTACACCAAACGAAAGTTTAAGGGTGGGCCTCCTAGCTGGACCCCCCCCCCCCCCAAAGTGTCATGACGCGACTAGGCTCTAAACATAGAGGGATCTCTACAGGCATGAAACTCCAGAAGCTTCTCCCCTCACCCAGCTCCCCAATTCCCCAACTTCTCCCCCCTCTGACCAGTAAAGGAACAAGTTAGGCTCCTCAGAATAAAAATAGAACGGGGTCTAAACAAAAAATTATGGCAACCTCCAGATGGGGAGCATGTAGCCGAGCACTGAGATGTCTATTCAGGAACCAGCCATCACGTGAACTCCCCCCCCCCCCCCCCCACTCTCCACACACACACACACACACATGGGTCCAATGATTTGTTTTACTTGTTTTTCATTTGGACGTTTTCTTTTTCAAAAATGGCAGATGCACTAAGGGCAAACACATCTAGAAAGGTCATTTTTGAAAAAAAGATAGTCATTTTGCAGTTTTAAAAATGACCATGTTCTCTGCCTGATTTTTGGACGTACGTCACAAAACATCCAAACTTGGATTTAGACATCATATTGAACATGTACCTGTAACTAATTACCAAAGGATATTGTAACAGAGGTTAGTAGCTTGGTTTAAAAGAGATTTGGACAAGCGCCTGAAGGACATGTCCAAAGTCTCCTATTCAGACAGACATAGTTACTGCTTGCCCTGGGATCAGTAGCATAGAATGATTGGTATTATTTGGGTTTCTGCCAGGTGCTTGTGTCTTGTATTGGCCACTGTTGGAAACAGGATACCGTACAACAATTTCTCTCAACAAACCATTTTACCTGTTAAATTCAATCTTAAGATATCTTCCCCTCCCCCGTTAAGATGCACATCTTCACACTCATAGTATATGATATGAATGTGATTTAAAAAAAACAATACACGTACTTGATCTTGATCATCTGTCATTTCCATTTTTGGGACACAGCCTTCCTGACTCGCCTTAATTTCCAACTACTGGAATTAACATCTAAATATAGCTGGTTTTATTTCACCATTTTTCTATACAGGGATCTTTTGTGTTTATCCCACACATTTTGGAATTCTTTCACTGTTTTTGTCTTCACCATCTCCCATTGAAGTGCATTCCAGGCATCCACCACCCTCTCCATAAAAGATATTTCCTGATTGTTACTCCTAAGCCTACCACCCTGCAACCTCAATTCATGTCCTATAGTTCTAATACTTCCCAACTCTGGATAAGGTTTATTTAAATATTAATACCTTGCAAATATTTAAACGTCTGTACTGTATCTCCTCAATCCTTCTTGTAACTCATTACCAAAGGATATTGTAACAGCGGTTAGTAGCTGGTTTAAAAGAGATTTGGACAAGTGCCTGATGGACATGTCCAAAGTCTTCTATTGAGTCAGGCATAGCTACTGCTTGCCCTGTGATCAGTAGCATAGAATTTTGGTACTATTTGAGTTTCTGCCAGGTGCATGTGTCTTGTATTGGCCACTGTTGGAAACAGAATACCGTACAACAGTGACTCTCAAACCGTTTTAGCTCCAGCACACTAAATGGAGCAAATGTTTTTCAGGGCACATTATAATTGAACTAATAAAATTGCAAAACCAACAAAAAATTAAATTTGAGAGTTATTTATTTAAAGTTCTTTAAGCTATGTATGGGTAATTATAACAACGGCGAAACTAAAGTAGATAGAATAGAATTGATTATCAATGCGATGGATATGTTTGTTTTTGAGTGCAAATTAACACAAAATGTGGCTCAATAGTCAACAAGTAAACACGCATTTCATCAGCCACCATCTGCAGTCATTCTCTCTCTTTTTTTTTAATTTAATTTCTGTCAGAGCTGAAAATCCAAGTTTGAAAAGATAAGAAGATCCAAATAATAACAAAACCTTGATTGCTTGAGATCCAAGGGGGAGGGGTTTGGACAAGATGGCTGCCTGAAGTCTCCACAATGGCGTTGCGCCGACAAACGGCTTTATGGTGAATAGGAAGTCTAAGACCCAGGTCTTTGCATCGGTACCCGGGTCTGCTAATTTACCTGGCCCGATGGATCAGTTTGTGGAGTGGGAATATGCTATTGCTCATGAGGATAATGATTAGGCGTGAGGAAGGAGTCAGACGGAGGATCTCCAAGCTTTATTTGAAGCGATCAGCTTTTCTCCTGAAGATTGAAGCCCGCTGACTCAACCGCAATTGCACTCAGCGTCTTTTTTAATGCCAGGAGGTGAAAGTGAGGAGGCTTTGCTTTGTGGAGGTGGCCAGCAGAGTTGGCCTGTGGCCCGAGCAGAACCCTTACAGACATCAATGGGGTTGGAAAAGACTGGCTTAACACCAGGAGAAAATTGAAAGGAAACCCAGAAAGCTATTCCTATGGTCTCTAATTTAGTAAGTACTGATAGTTCGGGACAGCATGCAAAGTTAACTTTATTGTCTAGACCAGCTGTGGTTAACTTAGATACAATTTGGGATGCAATAGGAGCATTATAGATTTCGTTGGGAACTCAAATCCAGCAGATCTCGTCTCACTGTAAAGAAATATTGTCTGACTCGATGGTAATTAAAGAAAGAGTTAATACTTTGGAAAATAAAGTGACTGAGTTTAATACCCAAATGGAATCAGTTGAATCCCAAGGACAAACTTGGATTAAAGAAAGTAGCAATATTCACTACAAATTTGAGATTATGGAGAACAGTATCAGAAAACATAATTTAAGATTAATAAACTTTCCTAAAATGATATCTGTACCAGTTATTGACATGTTTAAGAAGTACCTGTCTGAAGTGTTAAAAATTCCTGAAACTTCCTACCCACCGATATCAAGAATACAGTATATTATCTTCCACAGGGGAAGAAAAAAATTAATGAAACATATTAAGCTGTTAGGAGTTTCTCACAGCAGACCAACACTCCCGAGGGATTCTGCTTAAGATTTCTTTAAAGTTTTTTGTGAGAAAGGTATTTTGTGAGAAGAAAAGTTTGCCAGCCCAGCAGGGTCTATCTTTAGACAGTCTGGACTTAATAAATATTATTGAAAGATCGGATGTGGAGGCAGTTGTACCAACCACATTGTTAATACAGCTAGCACTGGACTCTAATAGGGAATGGTTATTGAAAATATTTTTCAAATACCAAAATGTCTTGTTTCTAAATCAAAAAAATCTGTATGTATCCAGACGTGGCTAGGGTCACCCAAAAAAGAGACAACAATTTTTATTGTTACATTCTCAAGTTCTACAACTGGGAGCAAAGTATTTCCTTAGATATCTGTGCAAATGTATAATTATATTTCAAGGAATTAGATATGATTTTTTTGAGCCTGCACAATTAACTAAATTTATTTTAGGAAAAGCAGTGGTATCCTCAAGTACTCCCTCTAATGTTTAGCCATGTTTAGCAAATGATAATACCAGTGGATCGTTTTGGGAATAGTTTTGATCCAGATTCAGAAACTCAAGTTTTAGAATTGTGTGAAAAATTGAAACAGTGTAGTATTAAATTGGATCATTTTCCTTCAACCAAGCCAGATCCACCAACACCAGAAAAATTTGCTCCTGAAAAAAAGCTGCAACTTCTAGTGATATTATGCTAGAGGAGCTCCAAGCCCTCATAGAATTGACCACCAAACACTTCGAAACCACAAAAGAACTGAAAGAGGACTTAGTTGAAATTAATTCACTATCTAATTTCCAATTGAGGATCGAAAAGCTTGAATCTTGTGCTGACTCTGCTGCCCTAGAAACGGCTCAATACCAGGACCTGACTGACAAGAAATTAAAAAAACTTGAACAAGATCTGGAAGACCTGGCTAATCATAGCCAACGCAACAATGTGCACATAATAGGATTAAAAGAAGGAATTGAAGGAAATGATATAACTGTCTTTCTAAAGAAATGGCTACCAAAAGTTCTTAATCTTGATCTTACCGGAGACTTAGATATTGAGCGCTCTCACTGAGGGCCTGATTCTCCAAAGTGCGTCCTGATTTTAGGCAGCTGTAGGCGTCCTACAGCTGTCTAATCAGCCAATCGGGATGCACGTTTTTTTTAAAAAATGCTCCCCAGGCAGGCCGCCTATATTGAAGGCGAGGCCCGCAAGACACCTAGGTCCTGATTCTGTATAGGATGCCCGGGAGAGGCGTCCTATTCAGAATCGGCCTACACTAAACCCCAATTCTGTAACCGGCGTCCATGTTACAGACGCTGGTTAGAGAATTGGGTTAGATTAGACACGGCCCACTACACTTATCGCGGCAAGGGATCTCTCTGCCGCTATAAGTATAGCGGGCCGCGGCCTGTCCGATCGCTGGCAGGAAGGGTGCCCAATCCCTCCTGCCCGAAAACGCACCCCCCCCCGGTGCTAACAACCCCCAAACCTCCACCCCACCAAACTAACCTGTTCTTACAGCCAGATGGGTGTTGCCCGTCCAGCCGGCAGGCACACCTGGTCGAAATGAGGCGGGTCCGCCCCTTCCCGGCCCATCCCGCCGAAGTCTAAGGCCTGATTGGCCCAGGCTCTAGAAGCCTGGGCCAATCAGGCCTTAGGCATAGCGGGTCCGCCCATCCCCACTAAGTCTAAGGTCTGATTGGCCAATCAGGCCGCATCTACTTACAATGTAGACCAGCATTTTGCTGGCCTACATTTTAAGCTTCTCCTCTACTAGGGAGATGCGTAGGGCCGCCTAGGTTCGTCTAAGGCCCGCCTAAGGCCCTTAGGCAAGCTTAGGCATCTTGCGGGTCTCCCTAGGCTCCCGGAGGCGCCTTCAGGCCTGCCTGGGGAGCATTTTTTTAAAAAAACGTGCATCCCGATTGTCTGATTAGACAGCTGTAGGACGCCTACAGCTGCCTAAAATCGGGACGACAGTTTGGAGAATCAGGGCCTGAGTGCCCTCACACGTGCATCTCAACCAGCCCTTCCCACGACCTGTGGTAGCCAAGTTCCTGCGATTCCCTCAAGCCCTGCAAATTCTCACCGCAGCAGGGTATCACACTGGACTGGTCATAGAAGGCAGGAAAATTTTGATTGTGTCAGACCTCGCCAAAACCACTGCAAAGAAACAAAAATCTTTTCTAGCTTTGAGACTGCGACTGAAATCTATGAGCGCACGCTTCGGCCTGCAATATCCAGCGCGCATGGTCGTCACTCTCAACAACTCCACTAAAGTCTTCGATTCCCCGGTGCTCCTGCAAGCCTACTTGAATCAAATTCAGTCCCAGGGTCCGGGATCTTGACTAATTCTTCGACAGCTCTTTGGTACTGTTAATCTACACATACCAGGTTATCTAACATAATCTGCCTGGCGGTTCTTCGGTTTCTGAACTGAGACAGTTTTCTCTTCTTGTCATATTGAGAGTGTTTTTTCACCCGATGTTAAAGTTTGGTCTCCAATCTCCTTTTGTATAATTCTATAACTAATGATTTTACAAGATTACTTTTTGCTCGTTTTATACAATGCTTTTCCTTTATTTTGATATATCCCTTTCCTGCACTTTGCATTTTCCCATTCATATCGTGCTTTTACTTCACTGTTTTTATTTGTTTTTCTACTGAACTGTATATTATGTTACCCCATAACTTATGACATATTTTTATCATATCCATTTATATCTCTTTTTTAATCTAACTGATTTATATCTAGCTCTTTATTTGTGCATTTCTCTGTTTACTCCTCTAACTTATGAATTCTCATATAGTCCTGCTTTAGAATTATATGCATGATTTTAACTTCTTTATCCCAACAGCCCTACCCTTAGCATTAAATTCATATTATATTAATCTATTTACTCTGCTGCGATCCTGATGTTACTCAATTTACTAATTAGTTAATTAATTATTTTTCAGTGCACTCCATGTTCCCTGTCTTATGAATACATTTTATTGTTTTGCCTGCATTAGTTTTACCGTTGCATTAACTTTGAATAGCTGACTACTGTTTCGCTTGCTCTATCACCATATCCATAATATAGATTATATTGACTTGTTAAAACAGAGTACCATACCTTTCTTCCTAATGCTACTAAGTGTGATTAAAAAGTTCATGGACTAATCATTATTCTTTATAAGTGATATTTATTAATCTAGCTATAATACTATCATTTTAGAATTTTTGTCGGCATGGTCTTGATTACAATGAATTACTACTGACACATTTTTAACACCCTGTCTTACTTTGATTTTACATTTAACTACGGGTCTAATTATTTCTGATTTGCTATTCACTTTTCCTGGATTTTACAATTTTCCTGGATTTTCCTGGATTTGCTATTTACTTTTCTTCCTTCCTTTTACATTACATTACATTAGTGACTTCTATTCCACCTGTAACTTGCAGTTCTAAGATTTAGTCTGTTTTATACTGACTATTCCTTTTCATCTTTATATTATCACAATCTGCAGATATCGTTTGGGATTATCATTGTATATGATTACATGAACTCCTTCAGAGAAATTAATCTAACACCATTCTATTAACTGTTCTGTTTTTTCTGGGGTCCTTCTCAATTTATCATTATAATTTCTTGCTTCTAATATTAACTTTCTTTTATATATCTTGTTATTGTCATCTATTTCTGGATTAAGTTAGTACTGTATATTAAATTATGTTCCCACTTTTACACTTCTCTGCCTGACACTGTTTTACATGCACTTTTTTTGTCTTTACAGTGAAGGATATTATTACCTTATAGTAATGAGTTTCTATATATCGCCTGTAATTTTAGCTTTCCCCTTCCTAATATGAAATACTGCCTGAATTGTGACTGTTTCATTTAATATTATTGGTATACTCGATGAACTCATATTTTTAAAATTTTGCACATAGCCACCTTTTTACTCCTCTGTAATGGTTACCTCAATGAAGTTCTTATTCCTTACTATCCTCAATATATGTTATTCAATTTTTTGAGGTTTAGTTCTTTTATATCAATCTAAGCCTTTTGGGCCCTCTTTCATTTTTATACTCATAACCTCATGCCTTTCTAGAAAATGTTATTTCTTGCTATTCCAATATTTTCATCCCTACTTTTCTACTGCCTGTGTAAACAGAACTACTTTGCAATTTTACCCGCTTATTGCACTTAAAGATTGTTGTACCTGACTTACACTATAATGTATCCCAACTTGCTGCTTCCTCTCAACAGCTCCTCAATCTTATTTTTTATTGCTACACCATTATTTCTAATTATCCTCAAATTCTTTCTCTGTCTTCCTTTTTCCTTTGTCTGGCTTTCCTAATTCTTTATACTCATATTGGAGGATGTCGCTTCTTCAGGTCTTGTTGCCTTTCCTCCACTATCTCAATTACTATGCCTCTTTCTGATGCTCTCCCCAAGAGGCCCACTTCTTCTCCTTTCTTCTTCTCTCTATTTCCTGAATGCCACTACTTTTTAAGCTTAAACTTCTTTTATTCACAATATGGTCCCCTCTGATATCCTATCCACACTTACATTCATATCCTGGAATGTAAATGGACTATGCCATCCAATAAAACAGAAGAAAATTTTCACTCATCTTAAAAAACTTAGGCCCTCAGTGGGTTTGTTTGTTTTTTTTTTATAAGAAACTCATATCTTCAATATCTCTCACTTTTTAGGTCCCAAGGACTGGCTAACTTACAATACTGAAGCTCCGGCAAGTGGTAGAAAACATGGGGTTGCAATCTTATCTCATAAAAATGTCTCCTTTCAATTCTTGGAATCTAAACATGATCCAGAAGATAGTTGTTAATAGTTAAAGTGCAAATTTTTTCTCAAGAGGTTCTCCTCATTAATGTATAGGCTCCAAATACTGATTCCCCTGAATTTTTTACACAACTTTTTCAGTCCATCTCTGATTTCGACCCTCTTCCTATCATTATGGCAGACGACTTTAACTTGCCTCTAGATATATGGCTGGATAGACACTCTTCCTCATCTGTCACCATGTCTAAAGCTACTTCCACCCTGCATTCCTTAATTAAACATTATAACCTGACTGAATTATGGAGACTACAACACCCAGATGAAAGAGATTATACATACTTCTCCTCACCACACAGCAGCTACTCGAGAATAGATTATTTTCTTATTTCTTCATCATTGGTTCCTAATCTAACAACCATTAATATTAACACCATAGTTATCTCAGATCATGCCTCGATATCTATTGCTTTACAATGGTCCTCTATTCTACCAACTAGATCTCCTATCTGGAGATTATCTAATACCCTGTTTCTGGATGACTCTGCTAAACAACGAATGGCCAAGTTTATTGACGAATTCGTCCTGTTTAACATGTCTGATTCCATAGACGCACTGACAATCTGGGAGGCTTTTAAAGTCTCCCTTCGGGGTGAACTAATTTCTATTCAAGTATACCAAACAAAACAAAGTAGACAAAAACTTCTTGATATTGATTCTCGCATTAAATGCCAAGAACAGGCCTTCTTTCACTCTAACGACAGAAGCCTCTTACCTGAAATATACAATCTGAAGTATTCATATAATAAACTGATTAGCATTGCCGCACAACAAGATATCTTTCTTACCTCTACAAAATATTATGTAGAAATGAACAAAAACAGCAAAATGCTTGCTAATTAACTCAAAAGAAAATGGGTTAAAATATAGATCCCATCTATAAAAACTTCCAACGGATGACTTTTCTCTTCGCACTCTGATATTTCCAAGGCCTTTCACTCCTTTTACTCCCAATTATATTCCTTAGATACGACTAACCAACAAGACAGCATCAATGAATTTTTGGCCACTTTACAATCTCCTAAACTTACTGTAGCTGAATCCCTACAAAGTCCATTTGATATCTCTGAAATAGTGTCATCTATAAAACATTTCCCTTCTGAGAAATCACCTGGTTTAGATGGGCTTACAGTAGAATTCTATAAAGCCTTCCATGATAAACTGTCCCCTATACTCACATCCCTGTTTAATTCTCTCAATCCTCAGACGATCTCTACTAGTCACTTTCTTGATGCTGTAATTACACTAATTCCTAAGCCTAACAAAGATTCCCAACAAATTTCTAATTACAGATCCATATCACTTTTAAACGTTGATTACAAAATATTTGCCACAGTCCTTTCCCATAGACTTAAACACCATATTGGCAAACTTATTTCCTCCCACCAAGTCGGTTTTATGCATGGCAGACTCAAAACTGATAACTCCCATCTGTTTTTTCATTTAGCGTCCATTGCTCACTCTTCTAAGGACCTGTGTATAGCCCTCTCGTTAGACGCTGAAAAAGCTTTCGATAGAGTAGAATGGTCTCATTTGTTCCATACAATGCAATGGTTCAGTTTAACCCCCTAAATTCTTGGAATATGTTAAAATCCTTTATTCTAACCCGAAGGCCTCTGTTATCACTAACAATATCTTATCACTCTTTTTCACCTTGGAATGAGGTACCCATCAAGGTTAGCCCCTCTCACCATATCTTTTTAATTTAGCCCTAGAACCTCTTCTATTAGCCATCAGTTCACACAAAGGCATCTCAGGCATCACTCACAACAAAACAGAATATAAACTATCAGCTTATGCTGATGATGTGCTCTTATACCTCATCAAACCAGACAGCTCCCTTCCTGCCCTCTTCGATCTAATACGGTCGTTTTCTTCATTTTCCAGCTACAAAATAAATAAACAAAAATGGAAGTATTGCCTCTTAATGCCCACTCTCACCCAGACTCAATTCAGGTATTTAATCTCCTCTCCATCTCACATTAGATATCTTGGAATTGACCTTTATACAAACCTACCTGCTACAATCCAACATAATAATGACAATCTTATTCGTATTCTCAAATCACTAATACAATCTTGGCATCCTCTCCATCTTTCCTGGTGGGGTAGAGTAGAAACTATTAAAATGGTCATAGCACCCAAAATATTTCCGTCCCTTTTTTACAAAATGGTCAATAAACACATCTCTGCTTTTATATGGAATCATAAACCACCTAGAATTGACCTTAAGAAACTTAAGGCCCCCAAAGACAGGGCTGGAGTCTTCCTACCAGATTTCCTAACTTATCACAAAGCTTTCATCTTACAATAGATTAGCCATTGGTTTGCCCCTTCTAGTGATTATCTCCCTCTCTGCTTCGACTAGAACTTGCTCTCTTTCCATCCTATCTGTCACTAACCCCTCTATTGACATCTGATACCTTACTCTCTAATATAAATCCCATCATCTCTCAATCTACAAAATATCTTCTAGAATTTGACGAATTATTGGATGCACCCATTAGAAACTCAACATATATCTCCCTCTGGCATAACTCGTCTTTTCTCATCTATAAAAAATCAGTATTTTAGCCTCAATGGGCCAGGTGTATGCTATTTAGCAGACGTCTGCACCCCTTCTCTGCAACTCCTGACATTTTCTGAATTATGACATAAATTTGCTCTCCCAGCTTCGAAGTTTTATCAATGGCTTCAACTTTCCTCCATGATCAAAACAAATCTAAGATCCTACAAACTAGAGTTATGGGAATTCCTACAATGATCCCTTTGTTTCCTAAGCTCTTGGCCACTGGCCACACCGAGTATCACATTTATAAACTATTCATTAACTCCTGATTTGATACCTACATCCCCTTACAAAAATCTTGGGAACTGGACTTAAATTGCCGACTACAATATAGACAATGGTTAGTTTTTTGGTCTAAAACCATCAGAACCACCTCCTCCACTAACTCAATGCAATCCATGTTCTTCCTGCACCACAAATCTACTTGGACACCTCAAAAATTACATGTCTCAGGCCTCTTACCCTCCAACAAATGTTACATAGTAACATAGTAACATAGTAGATGACGGCAGATAAAGACCCGAATGGTCCATCCAGTCTGCCCAACCTGATTCAATTTAAAATTTTTTTTTTCTTCTTAGCTATTTCTGGGCGAGAATCCAAAGCTTTACCCGGTACTGTGCTTGGGTTCCAACTGCTGAAATCTCTGTTAAGACTTACTCCAGCCCATCTACACCCTCCCAGCCATTGAAGCCCTCCCCTGCCCATCCTCCTCCAAACGGCCATACACAGACACAGACCGTACAAGTCTGCCCAGTAACTGGCCTAGTTCAATCTTTAATATTATTTTCTGATTCTAAATCTTCTGTGTTCATCCCACGCTTCTTTGAACTCAGTCACAGTTTTACTCTCCACCACCTCTCTCGGGAGCGCATTCCAGGCATCCACCACCCTCTCCGTAAAGTAGAATTTCCTAACATTGCCCCTGAATCTACCACCCCTCAACCTCAAATTATGTCCTCTGGTTTTACCATTTTCCTTTCTCTGGAAAAGATTTTGTTCTACGTTAATACCCTTTAAGTATTTGAACGTCTGAATCATATCTCCCCTGTCTCTCCTTTCCTCTAGGGTATACATATTCAGGGCTTCCAGTCTCTCCTCATATGTCTTCTGGTGCAAGCCTCCTATCATTTTCGTCGCCCTCCTCTGGACCGCCTCAAGTCTTCTTACGTCCTTCGCCAGATACGGTCTCCAAAACTGAACACAATACTCCAAGTGGGGCCTCACCAATGACCTGTACAGGGGCATCAACACCTTCTTTCTTCTACTGACTACGCCTCTCTTTATACAGCCCAGAATCCTTCTGGCAGCAGCCACTGCCTTGTCACACTGTTTTTTCGCCTTTAGATCTTCGGACACTATCACCCCAAGGTCCCTCTCCCCGTCCGTGCATATCAGCTTCTCTCCTCCCAGCATATACGGTTCCTTCCTATTATTAATCCCCAAATGCATTACTCTGCATTTCTTTGCATTGAATTTTAGTTGCCAGGCATTAGACCATTCCTCTAACTTTTGCAGATCCTTTTTCATATTTTCCACTCCCTCTTCGGTGTCTACTCTGTTACAAATCTTGGTATCATCTGCAAAAAGGCACACTTTTCCTTCTAACCCTTCAGCAATGTCACTTACATACATATTGAACAGGATTGGCCCCAGCACCGAACCCTGAGGGACTCCACTAGTCACCTTTCCTTCCTTCGAGCGACTTCCATTAACCACCACCCTCTGGCGTCTGTCCGACAGCCAGTTTCTGACCCAGTTCACCACTTTGGGTCCTAACTTCAGCCCTTCAAGTTTGTTCAACAGCCTCCTATGAGGAACTGTATCAAAGGCTTTGCTGAAATCCAAATAAATTACATCTAGCATATGTCCTCGATCCAGCTCTCTGGTCACCCAATCAAAAAATTCAATCAGGTTCGTTTGGCACGATTTACCTTTTGTAAAGCCATGTTGCCTCGGATCCTGTAACCCATTAGATTCAAGGAAATACACTATCCTTTCTTTCAGCAACACTTTCATTATTTTTCCAACAACTGAAGTGAGGCTCACCGGCCTGTAGTTTCCTGCTTCATCCCTGTGACCACTTTTATGAATAGGGACCACATCCGCTCTCCTCCAATCCCCAGGAATCACTCCCGTCTCCAGAGATTTGTTGAACAAGTCTTTAATAGGACTCGCCAGAACCTCTCTGAGTTCCCTTAGTATCCTGGGATGGATCCCGTCTGGTCCCATCGCTTTGTCCACCTTCAGTTTTTCAAGTTGCTCATAAACACCCTCCTCCGTGAACGGCGCAGAATCTACTCCATTTTCTCGTGTAACTTTGCCGGACAATCTCGGTCCTTCTCCAGGATTTTCTTCTGTGAACACAGAACAGAAGTATTTGTTTAGCACATTTGCTTTCTCCTCATCACTCTCCACATATTTGTTCCCAGCATCTTTTAGCCTAGCAATTCCATTTTTTATCTTCCACCTTTCACTAATATATCTGAAAAAATTTTTATCTCCCTTTTTTACATTTTTAGCCATTTGTTCTTCCGCCTGTGCCTTCGCCAAACGTATCTCTCTCTTGGCTTCTTTCAGTTTCACCCTGTAGTCTTTTCTGTTGGAATTGTAAAACGCTTCCAGGCACTTTATTACATATGATCATTGAATGTCCCTGTCTACATAATTTTTGGCTAAATGTATGGTCTATTATCCCCAAAATTTTTAACTTTAATTCAGATTTTTCTCCTACAATAGTCATATTAAAATCAGAGGCTCCTTTGCTAAATTTACCGACGTTTCAACATGCTATATTCAATATGCTTCTCATTGTTGCTTTGCGACTTATATTATCTAACTGGAAATCCTTTGATTCCCTTAATGTACATTTCTAGTATCAATCTGTTCTACTACAACACAAGCGTGAAATGTTGATTTCCGCTACTATGCCTCTAGCCACTAAAGTCCACATTAAATGGGCCATTTTTAAAGACTACTTGGATTCTCTATAAAGCTTCATTACTAGTACTTCTGGTATCTTTCACATACTTTCTTTCTTTCACCTCTGCTCTTCTTCCTCTTTTCTCCTTTCTCTGTCCTCTGGGGGACTCTCTTCTCTACTTCCTTTTCCTTTAGTCCTTTTTTCCCCTCCCGCTTTTGTAACTTCTTCCTCCCTTCCCTTTTTACTTTTCTTTACTCTCTTTTCCCCTACCTGATTTCACTGAGTGTTCTTCTGATATATGCCACAACACCTCAGAACGTGCTTTCACTATATATGTATATTTGATATTCATATGTTGTGATTGAATTTTCGTTCCCAAATCTCTTTTAGTGTTCTATGAATATGATGTTGATATTGATTTGTTATTCCCTTTTGTATTTTGATAAAACTTTCAATAAACTTTCATGGTAAAAAAAAGGATCCTTTTCCTTCTTATCTTTTGGGGGGTATTCCCTCACAGGCTATTACATGGCTGACCTTACTATTAAATCACTTCCTTGAAAATGGTCATTTCTCGTTGGGTATGGGGGAACATAATCCTAACACCTTTACTGAAAAATACCGATTTGGATCCTTCAGTTCCCTCCCATTACTGTCCAATCACAAATATACCCTTACTGACAAAAATGATGGAATCTATTATCTCTAGTCAACTTTCCAACTATTTAGAGAAATTTTCTATTCTGTTACCATTCCAATATGGGTTCAGACCAAATTTTAGCATGGATACCCTTTTAGTGTCATTAATTTCAAAGATTCAAAATTTACAGATGCAAAATAAATATGCAGTACTTCTGCAATTTGATTTGTCAGCCGCATTCGATGTTGTCCATCATGATATCTTGATCCATATGTTATCAGATATTGGTTTAAATCAAACTTTTCTGAACTGGTTTAGTAAATTCTTATCATTACAATCTTATGAGGTATATTTGGAGGGTGTGACATCCTCTTCATGGAAGCCGAGGTTTGGAGTAGCACAGGGTACCCCTTGTCACCGATAATGTTTAATATTTATATGGCCTCATTGAAAAACTTTTGTCTTACATCTACCTATGCAGACGATATCCTCATTTTACTGGAAATTGATCCCAATCTTAACAACTTAGTCTCATCTCAAGCATAGATTGTTGCATTTCTAAACTTCAAATGTGGGCACTTTCCATTCAAATGAAACTGAACGCTGACAAAACTAAGTTACTTTGGGTGGGGCCAAAACTGGAAAATCTTCTTGTCTCTGTCACACTAAAAACAGGTATTTTGTTACAGATAGAGTTTTCTTCCAGAGTGTTGGGTATTGTCCTAGACCAAGGGTAGGCAATTCCGGTCCTCGAGAGCCGGAGCCAGGTCAGGTGATATCCACCATGAATATGTATGAGATGGATTTGCATGCACTGCCTCCTTGAGATGTAAATCTATCTCATGCATATTTATTGTGGATATCTTGGAAACCTGACTTGGCTCCAGCTCTCGAGGACTGGAATTGCCTACCCCTGTCCTAGACTCATCACTCACATTTCATGATCAGATCAACTCTGTGGTAAAAAAGTGTTTTTTTAGTTTACGTATGTTAAGGAAAGTTAGATCGTTATTTCATCAAGATCATTTTTCAGTGCTGGTAAAGTCTATTGTACTTGCCCAGTTGGATTATTGTAATTCTGTATATTTAGGTATCAAACAGGGTAGTTTAAGAAGACTTTCAGTTAATACAGAATACGGCGGCTAAACTCATCTTTGGGAGGAGAAAGTATGATCATGTCTCCCCTCTGTTGAGAAAGCTTCATTTGCTCCCAATCCATTTTAGGATCCAGTTTAAATGCGCCTGCGTCATTTTTAAACTTCTCTATGGAATATTTGGTCCTTTGGTCCCTTTATATTGGAATACCCTTAGATCTGGCCATTCAAGGAATACACAGAGATATAAACTACTGTTCCCTTCCTTCAGAGGAATTAAATCGGCCGGGAAACTCAGTCAATCTTTTGCTTATAAACTGGTAGAAATATGGAATGGGCTTCCTGACTCTGTCAGATTGATAGGTCAGTTACAACAATTTTGTAAAGGCCTAAAAACTTTATTATTTACATAATACTTGAACAGTTTACCTAAAGATTCAATGAATTGATTGCTCTATAACATTTATTTTCTCTTATGCTGTTGTTCACTTTTTTTGCTGTTCTTTAATTACTTGTAAACCAAGTCGAGTTCCGCTGGGAGATGACCCGGTATATAAATCAAAGACTAGATTAGATTAGATTTAATTTTAAATGGATCCATATCGGGCGCCTGTTTCCTAGGATTGATATAATGTAAAATGATTCCGTCCTTTTCTTGTTAGCCCTCCTCCTGTATAGTGGACTAACTAGCAGGGAATATTATATTTGAGTTCCTTGGATTGATCTTTGATATTGTCATTGACTTTGCTTATTTCTGAATGATTGTTCATTTCATCATGTAAAAAGCAAACTTTAATAAATAAATAAAAATTTAAAGCCTTGATTGCTTTATTATTCAAGTTAGGAAATAAAATTACTTGTCATTAGTTTTCAAGGACCAACCATGTCAAAGAATACTACTTGTCTAGGTGGTTGTATCCTTATACACATAGACGCTCATAACATTGACAGACTCTTGTGTACATGACGTGCACATCATCTACTTATGAAGGGAATTTTTAAAAATAAGGTAAAATTCTGGAATCTCTCATGGTGCACCCAGAATCTCTTCGGGGCACAGCACTGTGCCATGGCATACAGTTTGAAAGACACTGCTGTACAATATGGATAATTGGTCTGACCTAGTACAGCTATTCTTATGTTTCCTCTCGGGCAGTGTCCCACAAACTTTCTCGAGCCAAGGCACACTAAAGGTAATGGCCGTGGCTTAAGGCATCTGGATGTGCACGAACATCGTCGTGATGACATCACGCGTATGCGTGACATTATCACATCGATGTCCGCATGTGTGTGAAGGCCCTCTAGGCGGGCCCTGAGATGCCAGTGGGGGGGTTTCCAGAAGGGAAGAGGACCAGAGAGAAGGATAGGTGCTGGCGCCCACTGATTGCCTACAGGAAGTGCCTCTTGCCATGAGAGGCACGTCCTGTAAGCAGTCAGCTGGCGCCGGCACCTCTCCTCCTCCCCAGTGTCCCGCGGCACACCTGAAATCTCAGGAGGCACACTAGTGTGCCTTGGCACACAGTTTGAGATACACTGTTCTAGGGTATGTGTATTTAAGTCTTCAAGTCCCTTCTCGTGTCTTTTGTGCTGGAAGGGCAGGGATTAAGGGAAATTAAGCGAAGGAAGGCGTGGCAGTGACTTTCTTTGTCCTCCCTCCTCCAGTATAGTGGCAGCTGCAGCACAGCAGTCCCTTCTTTCTCTCTCTCTCTCTCTTCCCACACCATCATCTTCTTTCTCTCCCTTGTGGTATTCTCTTCTCTTGTACAGCACCTAGCATCTAATCTCCCGCCTCCCCCTAAACCAGGGGTGTCCAACCTGCGGCCCGAGGGCCGCATGCAGCCCCGTAAAGTATTTTGTGCGGCCCTGGTCGAGGACGATGCAGTGTTTTCCTCTGCTGCCCCCGGGTGTTTACCGTCTTGCCAGCTCCCTCCTCTGTCCTGCTGCAGCGTTTGCGTGGCCCCAGAAACATTTTTTTCGGCCAATGCGGCCCAGGGAAGCCAAAAGGTTGGACACCCCTGCCCTAAACAATGCCATTCTCCTCTTTCTTTTACCATCTTTCCTCATTCAATCTGCAGCTTCTGGCACAACATTCCTCCCTCTTTCCAAAGTGATGCCTTCAGAGGCTCCAAAGCAGACAGTAGAACTCCTTTATGGCTGAACACAGTTCCCATGCTGTTTGGCATCTGTGCCTGACTTGTACCTATACACAGGGAATAGATACATCAGACCATCATCAAACAAGGGGATGGCTGTTGTCAGACCATGGAACTTTGCAGTATGGCCGCAGCACATCTTACAGAGAAATCTTCGACACCACAGAGCTGCCCAGAGTCTGTTTGTTCTTCACCTTGAGAAGAGTCCTGTGGGTCAGTATTCAAAGCGATTTGACTGGCCAGAAATGGTTCATGGCTGGTTAAATCACTTGCTCAGGGCTGGCCTCAACTGGTTAGTGCCGCTAAAAATGTCCAGCTAGTGCCTATCTCAGAACTGGTTATTCTGCAGAGACAGCATTGGCGACATTCAGCATTGGCGACATTCAGCCAAGGCAACCACATAAATGTCAGTCCTATCATTAGGTGATACCCCATAGCCAGTTAAGTACTGAATATTGCACTTAACCAACTATGTTTTAGCAAACCTTGAAATCCAATGCTGAAGCCTTGACACGGCCTGACATTGAATTTCCAGACATAATATTGGAGGTGGTCAGCAAAATGTTGGGTGTTTTCCCCTATAACAGACTCTGGAAGAGTGTTCCAGTTTTCTACCACTCTCTGGGTAAAGAAGAACTTCCTTATGTTTGTACGGAATCTATCCCCTTTCAACTTTAGAGAGTGCCCTCTCGATCTCCCTTCCTTGGAGAGGGTGAACAATCTGTCTTTATCTTCTTAAACTGGCACATTAATATTTTAATTGCACACTTTCCAGATCTGAATTTCAGTTTGAGATATAGAAAGTTTTAAATAAACCATAAACAAACTGAGCAGCCTAGGAGAGAGTCCAAAGGAAATAAACTGCATTAGAAATTATTTGAATGGTAGATAATGGTGGAGAATGATAAATGGAGTTTACTCCAGCTAAAAGAGGGGTTATATATTTACCCTGTTAGATAAGGGAGTTTTAAACTCACTTGCCGAGACTGCTTTAAATGGTAACCCTGACTTTCTCCAAATATTTTTATTTTTCTGTCTGTCTTATCTAGATTTTAGGCTCCACTGGGCTGTGTATACTGCTGGATCCAGCTGGTAGCACTGTGGAATGATTTATAGTTATAGACATAGAAGTAGCAGTGAAGGAAAACTTCATTCCTTAATCCAGTCTTTTTTAAAATTTTTCTAAATAATATTGCAGAGGGGTCAGTAGAAAAGATTAATTGTTTTACAAACATACTACAATCTGCAACAGAACATAGCCAAAAAACCGAGGGGCCTTTTTACTAAGGGCCCCTTTTATCAAACTGCAGTAGAGCTTTTGACCGTGGGCCAGCGAGATATATGCTCCGATGCTCATTCAATTCCTATGAGTGTTGGCGCACTTACCTCAACAGCTCGTAGCAAAAAAGCTCTACCGTGGTTTGAGAAAAGGGGGTCTAAAGCCTAGAGCACATTTACAAAGTCAAGTAGCATTTTTAGCGCTGGCCGCAGTGGTAACAGCTCCAATGCTCATAGAATTCCTATGAGTGTCCGAGCTGTCACCGCAGCGGCCGGCGCTAAAATCGCTAGCATGGCTTTGTAAAGAAGGAGGTAATGGAATTAGTGTGCACTAAATGCTAAAAAGCCTTTTTTAGCATTTAGCTTGTGATATCAGACATCCCCCCCCTCCTTTTACAAAACCATGAGAGTGGTTTTTAGCACAGGCCGGCGCTCTGAACACTCTGCGCTGCTCCCGACGCTCATAGTAAAAGGGTCCTTGATTGATTTCAGAATGCCAGAGGAGTAGTTAGAGATTTGACTATTTAGATGTTATTTAAAAATAAGTGTATAGGGATGCCAGAAGGCCAAGGGATCCGTATGTGATTCCTACACATATATATCTTCCCTCAAAAGAGAGAAAAAGCCTCCAGGTGAACATATCTTATTATCGCACTTTCAACAATCTTGGCTTGTCAGAGAAAAACCAAAGAAAAATAAGATCTGTCTGCAGGCACAGCAGAAAAATTAGTAGGAGGAGAGGCAAAAAGGCAGCTGTATTGAAGAAAAATCAAGACAAAAAGGGGTTTTTCAGTTAGAAGACAAAATGAGGAAGAAGTTGGACAGAGAAAAATAAACAGGTCCTGCTTTATACAGGGCAGTGCTGGGGTTTTTTTTAGAAGCATTCAACTGAAAAGGAGGGGCCCCTTTCTCTGTTTCTTGCTCCATCCATCTATATGCATCATAGGAGCCAGTGGCATAGTAAGGAGGGTGCGGTCCAAAAGTAAGGGGGGGGTGGTCCACCCCTGGCACGGTCTTCCTAAGGGTGTGGCACCCCTCCTCCTCTCGGTCTCCCCCCACCTCCCCATTCCTCTCCTTGTCTTCCCCCGCATCTTTTTTACTTCCCTGAAGTGAGGTTGTTGCCCGCTTTGGCATCGGCGCTCTTTCTGATATCACTTCTGGGACCAGCAACTAGGAAGTGACATCGAAGGGTGAGTGGACACTGACGTGGGCATGCTGCTCGTGCTGGAGAAGTTAAAAAGGAGCGGGGAAAGGGAAGGGGCCAAGCACACAGAAGGTGGAACAGGGAAGAGGGCAGGGGAGGGGAAGGGGTGCCACCGCCCCAGGCACCGCTCACTCTTAATACCACTTTTCAAAATGGTTAGGGGGTGCTCAACTTGCCACGAATCACCAAGTCCACATAAAGGAAATTAAAGCACAGTGGATTGTCAACACAACTGGTCAGGCTGTCTTTAAAATGAAAGGCACGGCTGGTGATGACACACAGGGAGGACTTGTGGCTAAAAGAAATGCTAGGGGTAGCAATGCAAGTCCGATCAGTCTCTCTTCCTTCCCAACCCCAACTCATCGCCACAGTTTGCCTTCTTTGCCTTCCAGTCCACCCTAGCTAGAGTTACCAGACGTCCAGGAAAACCCAGATATATCCTCTTTTTAGAGGACTGTCTGGTTGCCAAGATGAACTTTCCAAAACCTGGTATTTTGTCTGGGTTTTGGAAATCCCCGATCTCTGGCCGTGTCTGGAGGGCCTCTGAGAATGCGCAGATGATGTCACACACATCCGCACATGTTCGGAGGCCCTCCAGACATGACCCAAAGGTTGGAGAAGAAAGATGAGGCTTTGGGGGGGCGGGACCTAATGGGGTGGGGCTGGAAGCAGAACAGGACGGGGATGGATGCGGAACAAGGCAGGGCTGGGACCAGAACAGGGCAGAGCCATGTGTCCAGGTTTCTACTTCTGAAAAATCTGGTAACCCTAACCCTGGCTCATCTATACAACACATATTCTCCCCTCCCAGCCACTTCTCAGTAGTCCTTCTTCTCTATATAACCTATGCACACCATACAAATTGTTCTCTCAAACCATTCCCACTTCCTTCTCAACCCTTTCCTGCCTTAATGTCTTCTTTCTCTCTCATCTTCTTATTTTATTTTTCCCTCACTTCTTTCTCCTAATTCAGTTTGACATTTGTTTTGGAGTAGTATGCTTAATATCCACCATTACCCAACCTATTCCACTCCTTCATTTTATACTTTTCTGCTCTCTACTTCCTCCTGATCTGACTTGCTTTGCTCCCTGCTCATTCCTCCCCCCATTATGTCCCTTCTTACTCTAACTTGGCTAGTGCCCCTCCCTTGCAGGCTAGGTTCACCCACCCCTCAAACCTCCTAAGCAGATTCATTGCACATGTCAAAATGTTTATCCCCACCCTTCCTGCCAAGGATCATATTCCCACTCCCCATTCCCAGATCCCCAGACTGAGATACAACAGTGGTTCCACATCTAGAATGGCCCTAGGAGCTGCTCCACCACCTGCATGCACAAGTCTTAGAAGCTCAACAATCAGTTGCTCAAGAGCATGTGGTGCTTCATGCTTTCAGACTGAAAATCCCAAAGATCACATGCTGAGCAGGAAATGAGTGAACCCAAAGGCATGCATTCATATCAACCCACTGTGTGCCTGCCCACCTGCTATAGCTCTAGCAGTCATAGATTAAGTGTTTGGCATGGGGAGATATCATTGGCCAAATGCCCTTCCTTTATTAGTGATGACTCCATAGAAACATAGAAATAGACGGCAGATAAGGGCCACGGCCCATCTAGTCTGCCCACCGCAATGACTCTCCCCTACCCATCTCTGTGAATAGATCCCACGTGTCTATCCCATTTGGCCTTAAAATCAGGCACACTGCTGGCCTCAATGACCTGAAGTGGAAGACCATTCCAGCAATCAACCACCCTTTCAGTGAAAAAGAATTTCCTGGCATCACCGTGCAGTTTCCTGCCCCTGATTTTCCACGGATGCCCCCTTGTTGCCGTGGGACCCTTGAAAAGGAAGATATCTTCTTCCACCTCGATGCGGCCCGTGAGATACTTGAACGTCTCGATCATGTCTCCCCTCTCTCTGCATTCCTCGAGTGAGTAGAGCTGTAATTTATCTAGCCGTTCCTCGTACGGGAGATCCTTGAGACCCGAGACCATCCGGGTGGCCATTCTCTGGACCGACTCTAGTCTCAGCACATCCTTTCGGTAATGCGGCCTCCAGAATTGCACACAGTACTCCAGGTGTGGTCTCACCATGGATCTATACCAGTGGTCTCAAACTCAAACCCTTTGCGGGGCCACATTTTGGATTTGTAGGTACTTGGAGGGCCACAGAAAAAATAGTTAATGCCTTATTAAAGAAATGACAATTTTGCATGAGGTTAAACTCTTTATAGTTTATAAAACTTTCCTTTAACAGTTAAAAGGAAAGATATATAAACTATAAAGAGTTTTACCTCATGCAAAATTGTCATTTCTTTAATAAGACATTAACTATTTTTTCTGCGGCCCTCCAAGTACTCTATTTTTTCTGCAGCCCTCACATTTAAAGTTTAATATCTTTTCTTTCTCAAAACTGGCACATTTCAATCACTAAATTGAAAATAAAATCATTTTCCTACCTTTGTTTGGTAATTTCATCAGTCTCTGGTTGCACTTTATTCTTCTGACTGTGCATCCAATATTTCTTCCCTTCTTTCAGCCTCCTGTATGCTTCCTCTCCTCCAGACCTCATTCCCTCCCCCAACTTTTTCTTTCTTTCTCTGTCTGTCTTTCTGTGATTCCGTGCCCCATTTTTTTGCTTTGTTTCTGGTTCCCTGTCCCCCCTCCTTCTTTCTTCCTTCCTCCGTGCCCCATTTTTTGCTTTTTTTCTGGCTCCCTGTCCCCACCCCACCTTCTTTCTTTCTTTCTTCCTTCCTTCCTGCCCTCCCCCATGCCACCGCCGCTGCGGAATAGGCTGCTGCTGCTGCCGCTATCGGGAACAGGCCATCTCTCTGCTTCTCTTCTGCACGGGGCCGACCAACTCTCGCTGCCCGATGTTAATACTAACGTCAGAAACGACATTCCGGGCAGCCAGGCAGCGATTGGCTAGCCAGAACGTCCTCTCGACGTCAGAATTGACGTCGGGCCGCCAGTTGGTTGGCCCTGCAGGGAAGAGAACAGTGGACTGCCCCCCCTTAGTACGCCACTGGAGCAGCAGCGTGTCTGGCCGGCTCGTTCGTTCAAAGCCGTAGGTGGTGGCTCCTTGCGAGATCCGCGCCTGCGTCTGAAGCCTCTCTGATGTTGTGACATCAGAGAGGCTTCCGATGCAGGAGTGGATAGTGCAAGGAGCCGCCAACCCGCGGCTTTGAGCGAACGAGCCGGCTGCTGCTCCAAAAGGAAGAGAATGATGGCCTCCAGACCGCGGGCCGCAAATAAAACCTGGAGAGCCACATGCGGCCCATGGGCCGCGTGTTTGAAACCGCTGAGCTATACAATGGCATAATGACTTACGGCTTACGGCTGACGAAACTCCTGCGTATGCAACCTATGATTTGCCTTGCTTTTGAGGAAGCTTGCTCCACTTGATTGGCAGTCTTCATGTCCTCACTGACGATCACCCCTAAGTCTCGTTCTGCTTCAGTTCTTGCAGGATCTCGCCATTAAGGGTGTAAGTCTTGCATGGATTATGGCTGCCCAGGTGCATGACTTTGCATTTTTTGGCATTGAAGCTGAGTTGCCAGGACATAGACCAGCGCTCTAGTAGAAGTAGGTCGTGCATCATGTTGTCGGGCATTGAATTTTTTGTCTGTTGTGCTATTGCCCACCACATTGCTTAGTTTGGCGTCATCGGCGAATAATGTTATTTTACCTCTGAACCCTTCTGCCAAGTCTCTTATGTAGATGTTGAACAGCACAACATCCCTCTTCTCTCTGCTTTTATTAAACATCCCCTTCTTTCTCCTCCATTCTTTGCCCCCTCTTTCTCTGGCCCACATTATGTGGAGGGATAAAGAGGTGGCACACCACTTTAGCAGTACTCCCTCATTTATGGTGACCTTTACAGCCAAACAGGTCACAAATCCTAAAAGTTATTGCTGGGAGTGAGAATGGAAAGGCAGGGCATAGTAGCTGAGTCAAGAGGAAAACCATACCAAGAACCCCATACCCTCTTCCAAACTCCACCCATCTCTCCAGTAACCTCTTCCTGCTGCTATGCTATTTCTTTGGTAGATTACAACATAATGAGACCACTTAATCCAACTCCATTGTCTCCCATAGGATGTAACAAGGAAACAAATTTTATTTTTGTGAAAAAAGGAGATGATATTATTCTCTCTTCCCCTTTCAATTTGAGGCTTGATCATAGGTCTCTACATTTCAGAGCAGCCAAAGAGAAGCAATTTTAAAGATATTTTTCAAGCTTATGACAAATACTGGCACAATATACTCCTGCTCCCTCATTCCCTTCCAGTAAAATAACAGATTAGATTCTGCTGACTATAGGGCTGGAGGAGAAGGGCAAAATATAACTATTGCTTGCCCTTGATCCAGCCCAGCTAGCACAGAAATCTGTACTAAAAACAAACAATTTTCCAACTTTTGTATCTGTATTTTGACTTCAATCCTCCACAGTGGCGTGCAGTGACATTTATAGCAGGGGTGACCAAACTTGATCTTTTCAAGTCAGATTTTCAGGATTTCCACAATAAATATGCATGAGATCTATTTGCAAATAATCTCATACATAGTCACTGACAATATATCACCGGGACTTATCACTAGCTTTCAATTAAATCACTAACTCCAATTAAATAATTACACAACATCAAAAGGAGAGCTATTAATGCAAATGCTTAAAACATTTTATTAAACATCATATCATCTATATAAATGTGAATTATTAAATTTAAATTTCCTCAATAATTTAACAGACAATATCACAATTCATCCACACATCATTCATTCAAAGCCCTCCCAATCTATATCAATCCTTGACCACATTAAAAATTCATAAAGAGTCCATGTGCATTACCTGTATAAATGGGTGTATACTGTATAGAACCAGTCAAACTATCTTCTTCTCGTTTACTCCACACTTTATGCAGTTCATTGTGCATTATGCAGTTCATTTCTTTATGCATAGTAATTGGAGAAATTCTGAAAACCCAACTAGACTGAGGCTTTTGAGGACCGAGGTTGGACACTCCTATGCTAAACATTATTGCAATATGTACTCTTAACCAAGGTTAATGTGCTCACTGTTCGTGCTGAACAATGTCACGTCTTGGTCTCTGAATCACCTATAACATTTGCTGCTTCTCCTTTTGACTTCTGTATTGATGTGAAGAAACTTAAGTTCTGTCTTTCCATAATCTATCCTTCTGACCTCTATGTGGAGTAGAACGGCAGATTTTATTTTAAAAAATACTTTCAGCAATGCATACTGTGATATTTTGAGACTGAAGCAGCAAGTTATTGTGGACTCACAAACAAAAGGCTAAAGCAGAAAGCAGCAGACACATGACCTCCAAGATGCATGCAACAAAATAAAAAAAGCTTTGCCTTGTCACTCATTCCTTCTTCAGGCCTTGCTCGGAGACAATGAAAATCGCCAGCGAAGGTGAGGGGAGCGAAGGTAAGGGGAAAGGAGGGAGGGAGATGCCCAGACGGTGGCAGAAGGAAGGGAGAGAGGGAGGGGGCTGCTGGACCGTGCAAAGGATGCTGAAGAGAATTGGAGAGAGAGGGAGAGGGGTGGGGGGAACAGACGCTGAAGGGAAATGGGGAGGAGAGGGTGGGGAGAAGACACTGAAGGAAAGTGGGTAGGAGAGAGAGAGGAGAAGACACTGAAGGAAAGTGGGGAAGGAAGAGAGTAGAACAGACACTGAAGGGAAGTGGGGAGGAGAGAGAGAGGGGAGCATATACTGGATGGAAGGAGGGGAGAAAGGAGAAATGGCACATGCTGGATTGGGGAGACAGATACAAGATGTAAAGGGAGGAAAGAGGTGCTAAAAACCACCTTGGGGAGGGAAAGAAAGATGGAAGGAAAGAAGACAGAGATGCCAGACTATGGGGGGAGCAGAGGGAAGATGGGTACCAGACCAATGGGGGGTAGGGGTGGAGGGAGAGATGGAAGGGAGAGGCACAGTAACAAGGCAGATGCCCTATAGAAGAGGCAGAGATAAGGCAGACAGTGGATGGAAGGAAAAGAATGATGAGAAGATGAGGAAAGTAGAAACCAGACAACAAAGGTAGAAAAAAAATTTCTATTTCTTTTTGCTTTAGGATAAAGTAGTATATTAGTTGTGTTGATAAACATTTATAAACAAAGCCCTGCCAGCTGAAGATCTCTTCTTCTAGTTCGGCAGCCAAAACTTAGATTTATAAAATGACAATTGTACAGAACATTGCTTCTTTCTATACTTTAATAAAAATAAGTTAAATATAAAACTATTCGA
The DNA here is from genome assembly GCF_902459505.1 of Geotrypetes seraphini. Lineage (NCBI taxonomy): Eukaryota > Metazoa > Chordata > Amphibia > Gymnophiona > Dermophiidae > Geotrypetes > Geotrypetes seraphini. The sequence goes on along the minus strand of NC_047088.1, from coordinate 101,224,143 downwards.
GGCTTGTGTGAATGTGATGAAATGATTTGTGGGGACGGGGCAGGGACAGTGACTGAGCTCGCGGTGACAGGGACTGAGCTCGCAAGGACGGGGACAAATTTTTCACCCGTGTCATTCTCTATTTACAATGAAGATGCACGAGATGGTTTATGGAGGCATTTTATGATAATCTCTCTCGTGCATCTTCATTGTGAATTAGAGAATAACACGGGGACAAATTTGTTCCCATCCCCACAGAAACTCAATTTCTCGCTGTCTTTGTCCCTTTCCTGTAAGCTCTGCCTTAACTGCACAAGCCTTGAACACTTATGATTTTAAAGTGTTTGAGGCTTGTGCAAATGAGGTCAGAGCTTGCAAGAATGGGGCAGGGAAAGGAAAAGAACTCACGGGGAAGAGACGGGAAAATGAGTTCCCGCAGGGAAAGGGAAAAATATGTCCCCATGTCATTCTCTATTGTGAATATCCCAAAAACATGGCTGGCAGGGGGTGGCTAGCACTGCTGTATCAGAAGTGGAGGTCCCACTAGTCCTGAGCATTTTTATTTTTCAAACAGGCCAGACACTGAAAAATGCCAAATCATAATAGTCCTAACCCACCTTTACTACTGAAACAAAATGGCTTGCTTCAGATTCCTACACAGACACCACATTGCTAGAAGAATCCCTCACCTCAGCTGCAGATGCAGAACATGATTCTCACCTGATACAAAACAGGGAATGCCAAAAACTGAAAGCAGAGAAACCAGACTCTGTATGTCATGCATAAACGTGACCATTTATTTTTTTCATCAAAAGGGGACATCTATAAATTGTCAGTCCCGCCCCCAATCCCGCCCTAGTCCTGCCCCAATCCCACCCTAGCCCCGCCTCAACCCTGCCCTAGCCCCATCCCCAATCCCGCCCCAAATTTCTTCCATTCATTTTTCATGTACACATAATATCTTCATATTAATGCATAATGGTAACCTCAAAATTAAAAAAAACTACAAAGCACACTATACGCAGAGAAAATGTTAATTATCATTTGGGGTTTTCAAAGATTTCAAGGCAAATGACTTTAAAATATGCAATGTCACCTCAGTAATTATAGAAAAATAGACAAATATAGTGCAAAATATAGACAGCAGATATAAATTCTCAAAACTGACAGGTTTTGAGCACTAAATTGAAAATAAAATCATTTTTCCTACCTTTGCTGTCTGGTGATTTCATGAGTCTCTGGTTGTGTTTCCTTCTTATTGTGTATCCTTTCTTTTATTTCTTTCTTTCTGCACTCAGGCCCAACAATTGACCCTTTCTATTCCCTCCCTCCTTCCTTCCTATGTCCTTAGTGCCCCCAGTGCCTCTGTCCTGTGTCCTTAGAGCTCCAATGCCTTTGTCCTGTGTCCCTAGTGCCCCCCAATGCCTCCTTCCTATGTCCATAGTACCCCCAGTGCCTCTGTCCTTAGTGCCCCAGTGCTTCCTTCCCATGTCCATAGTGCCCCAATGCGTCCTTCCCATGTCCATAGTGCCCCCCAGTGCCTGTCCTGTGTCCTTAGTGCACCCAGTGCCTCCTTCCCATGTCCCTAGTGCCCCAATGCCTCCTTCCCACGTCCATAGTGCCCCCAGTGCCTGTCCTATGTCCCTAGTGCCCCCAGTGTCTCCTTCCTATGTCTTCTCTTGCCTTTGTCCCTCCACCCGAAGCCTGCCTGCCTGCCTACTTCCTTCCCTCTCTCCAGTGGCTGATTCAAACCCCCCCCCCCCCGTGATTCAACACTCTCCTCCCCCGAGGATTCAACACTCCCCCCCCGTGGATTCAACACTCCCCCCCACGGATTCAACACCCCCCCACCCGCAGATTCAACACCCCGCGGATTCAAACCCCCTGCCTGCCCGCCCGTGTGCCGCCACTGCCTGACTGGCCCAAACTTCCTCTCCGACGTCAAAATTGACATCGGGAAGAAGTCAAGAAGCAGCGGCGGCGGCCCAGCGTTTCAATCAGTGTGGCAGGGAGGGAAAGTGATCGGCTGTCCTGGTGCCCCGCGCACAGCTTCGGGACGCTGTCCCTGAAAACGGGACATTTTTGGTGTCCCGAAGCAGTGGGTCGGGACAACGGGACGGTCGGCCCGAAAACGGGACTGTCCCGTTGAAAACGGGATGTATGGTCACCTTAGTCATTCAACAGCAAAGAAATAGAAAGAAATGCATGTCCTCCCGTATAGAACACAACAAGGCCAACAGATATAAATTCTCAACACCAACCTAATTCAATCACTAAACTGAAAATAAAATCATTTTTCTTACTTCTGTTGTGTGGTGATTTTATTGTTCTAATCATCTTGGTCTGCTTTCCTCTGTCTGTGTTCTTAACTCTGTTTCCAGGCCTCCAAACAATACGCTTCCTTCAAAGAATCAAAAACAACCTTAGTTAATGTCACCGAAGGTAAAGAGCGTATATAATGTTGCAACTGCAAATAGGGAAAAATATCATTAGGCCGAAGCCCATGGTTCTGAACCAAAGTTTGGTAAGAATGCATCTGGCCTGCTGAGGTAAGTACATGGTATAAGTAAACTAAGCCTTTGTCAAACCAAAAATCAAACAAGGACGTTTCCATCCCAGGACGAAATTGTGGATTTCCCTTAATCGTCAATAAAGGAGAATTGACTGAAGAAAGTTTCAAATATGCACAAGTCCATTACCAAGCCTTACGAACCGAAAAATAAACAGGATAAGTAGACAACACAAATTGCAAGCACTGATCCGGAGCACGCAAAAGCGAACTAACAGTATAAGGAACAAGAAGTTCCAACTTCACAGCAGTATAAGAAAAAAAAGAGGTCCCACGGTACCAATCATTTAAATGTCTCAATTGAATGGCCATAGCAAAATTATGAATATTGAGTAATCCCAATCCTCCCTTATCCCGAGGCATAGTAAGAGTCGCATATGAAATCCGAGCACGTTTGCCCCCCCACAAAAATCACTGTACAGCTCTACGAAGTCGGAGATGATAAGTAGCCGAGCACAATAACGGCAGCATTTGAAAAAAATATAGCCATTGAGGTACAACAATCATATTATATAAAGCTATACGAACCATCAAAGAGAGTGGAAACGATTGCCACATACGCAACTTAGTTTCTGTAGCCAAAAGTAATGGTTCCAAATTAAGCGAAGCCAAGGCAGACAAGTCCCCAGAGAGCCAAAGTCCCAAATATTTAAGTTTCCCATCAGCCCATTTAAGAGGAAACAATCCCTCCCAATCAGTCTGCACCGACGAAGGAATCGCTAATACTTCAGACTTATGAGCATTTAAACGATAACCAGAATAATAATTAAATTCCCCCAAAACTCCCAAGGCCTGTTGTAAAGAAAAATGGACATTAGTCAATACCAAAAGAATGTCATCAGCAAATGCCAAAGATTTTACTTGCCCTGATCGAAAAGAAACACCCACCACAGCTGGATCCTTCTGCAAAGTTCTCAACAAGGGCTCCAGATACAACAAAAACAACAAAGGAGAAAGAGGACATCCCTGTCGTGTTCCCCTACAAATAGAAAAGGAATCAGTAACACTACCATTAACCAAAAGAGCCGCCGATGGGGAAGAATAAAGAGCACTCAAAGCCAAACGAAACCGCCCCTGAAAATCCATATAATCTAAGACGCGGAACAAATAAGACCAACTAACTTAATCAAAAGCCTTTTCCGCATCCAAACCCACTAAAAGTAGCGGTTCTTGAATATGCAAACAATGGGCCACAGATAACAAAACTTTCCGCACATTAACCACAGACTGTCTGCCCCGCACAAATCCCACCTGCTCCGGACAAATATAATGTGACAAAATGAGAGCCAATCTAGACACCAAAATCCAGGCTAAGATTTTTAAATCTACGTTAATAAGGGAAATGGGGCGATAAGAATCTGGGCAATGTGCCGGTTTACCAGGCTTGAGTATCAAAGTAATCAAAGCTCGATTGGTATGTATAGGGAAACCTCCCGCCAAAAGATCCGCATCATAATAGTCTACCAATGGGGCTGGCACTAAATGAGATACCAGTTTATAAAAATCAGGAGAGTAACCGTCCAGACCAGGTGCCGTGCCACACTTCATGGCTTTTATCACCTTCTGGACTTCCAAACCCGAGATGGGACCATTCAATGCAACCAAATCACAATCCTGAAGGCGAGGCATCCCAGCATCCAACAAATACTCCTCCAAAGGTGGACCAGAATCCAAAGACACCTCAGCATAAAACTTACGAAAATAATCCGTAAGAATCGCTGCAATTTCAGGGGTAGAAGTCACACGAGCACCCCCAACGGACTCCAAAACCGAAATAAAACCCAGCCTCCGAGAAGAACGCAAAATCTGAGCCAAAAGATGACCTGGTTTATTTCCATATTTATGATAAGTGTGCGCCCAAAAATAAAAGAATTGTTTCGCTCTATCATGTAACAAAGCACTCAAAGCCGCCCATGCAGACAAATAATTTTCCTTATGTTGTTCCAAAAGAGAAGAAATAAAAATCGATTTAAAACGTCTACATTTACGCTCCAAAGTAACAATACCCTGTGCAATTCGTTTTTTCCTAGCTGCCATATAGGAAATGATATCTCCCTGTAAAACTACTTTCAATGTTTCCCAATAGAGCAAAGGATCATTACGATGTTGAGCATTAAAACGCTCAAACTCCTCCCATTTATTATAAAGATAAGTTTGAAAATGAGAATCAGAAGCCAAATAGGTAGGAAAATGCCAAGAACAACGGGAGGTCTGAACTCCTGGAAATTTCAAGTCTGTCCAGATCAACAAGTGATCTGAACACGCTGAAGAACCAATAACTGCCTCAGAAACATACAGAAACAAATCAGCTGACAGGAAAACATAATCTATCCTTGACCATGTTCCATGTGTCTGGGATAAGTGAGTATAATCTAAGTCAAAAGGATGTAATAAACGCCAGGGATCCAAAAGTTGTAAAGCTATAGTAAAAAATGGAAGCCCTTTGTTATGACCCAATGCAGATGTATATTTATATACTTGTGCAATTTTAGTTGATATTTGTTTGAAACCTTAATTAAACGTATTTGTCCACACAGTGGTTTGACCTGTGTCCCTTCCCCACTCTTTTTTGTTATTATCTTCTTGCACTGACATTACTTTAACATTTGGTCCTGCTCTTAGAGCATCTGGACATTCCCTCTTCCAATGCCCATGCTTTCCACAAACAAAGCACAGCCCTTCATCCTGTAATCCGCAACCACTAGTTGCTTTTCCACCAAACCCTCTTCTTTGGGCTCTAACCATTCCTCTGCCCTTCATTGCTTCTTGCCCTCACTTTCTAAAGATATCACTTGCAAAGCCAGTCATTTGTCCTTCTTGTCTTTTTCCCTTTGAGCTATTGACATGCAGCAGAATATCAGCCTTATCTTTAGCCTGCCAGTCCACACTAATTGCTTTCAATAATTTCTGTAGTTCTGGTTCCAGTCCCTCTACAAAGGCCAACACCAATGTTTCCATTGCATTTTCTACTGGGTTTATAATACCAGAATACTGTTCAAAACCCTTTGCTTATCTTTCCAAATATGTCCCTGGGGCTTCTCCTGCTCTGTTTACATGCATGAATAAGTGACCAATTAGTTTTATGTGGGAAAGCCTCTTTAATAGCATCTAACAATCTAGTTTTAACCCCATTATAAGTGGTTTTGCGAGCTGGATCATTTGGATCAAAAGGTTCTTGTCTATGGTCTGTTCCTACTGCTGCCCAATTTGCTTTTTGCAATAATAACCGATATTGATCCTCAGACAGGGCTATTCTCAACAACTGTCCTAAATCTTGGTATACTGGGTTGTATACATCAATTATAGCTTTAAGTTTGCTTGCCTTTGCTTCAAAACCATAACAGGTTCATCCCCAATCTATCTATTTCATCATTTCGACTTTCCAGTCACAACTTGTACATGTAGTGCCTATTTGTTCGCTTTCCCATCCTTGAAGGGTTGTATCTACAAGAGATTCCTCAATAGAACACTATCATTCCAAGCAGGCAAATGTAATAAATGTTTAACCAACTTTATCTCAAATGCTCTTTCTTACCAAACTTTTAGGAAGTCAATCAAAACTTATCTCTTTGACAAATTTCTCTGACTCCATTTCTACCATGATGTACTTCTAAAACACTTCCAGGAAAAATTTATTAATCTTACCATGTTAATGTAATTTTGAGGTTTTTTTTGTAATATCGCTGTCTGTATACAGTCTCTTCCTCTGTAAACCGCTCTGAACTGTTTGTGGTATTGTGATATATAAAGTTATTATTATTTTATTATTTAAATCTTTTTTTTTTATCATTTTCATATTTACATTTGAAGTATAAACTTGTACAGATAGCAATATAAGACCAAATCAGTACATAAATCAATACATAAATAACAAAGAATTTTTTTTTTTCCACTTAATCTCTCTAGTCCCCAATAATGAGATCCAAAAAGTAGATAGCGGAATAAAAAAGGAAAGAAATAAAATAACTGAAGAATGCATGACTGATCAGGTTGATATCCAGTTGAAATTAGTCACCTCTTATAAACTTTATTTAGGGCATTTAAGTTTTAACTTTATCCTTCTCCAATCGCGACAATGAAAGGAAAGTAGTCAATTGGAAAGGTTAAAAAAAAAAAAAGTTATTATTATTATTAAACTTAATGGAATCTGTTTTAGGATCTGGGATATCCTTATGAATAGCAAACAATTTCTGCATGCTCCAGGGTACATAAACCACTCTTGTGCCATTGGTATTCATTACTTCCCTAGGGGGATTCGGATAGGACTGTCTCCACCTAGACGACCACACCTCCAAACAAGTAGAAAATATACTCTCATACCTCAAAGCACTGACCTACCAGATCTTTAATCCCCAACCCACACACGAAAAAGGCCACCAATTAGATATCGCTGCATACATGACCCAACACCCTCACAATCCTGAAATTCACATCTCAAACGGGGCCTGGCATCCCTCCCTCTGGTCAGACCACTATAAATACACCTTCAACATCAACTGGGTTCAACGCAATAACAAACAACATCCCCTCAAAATCCCCTTCAAAACACGCCAAAAAATTGAACCCACCACATTCTGGGATAAAGCAGACCCCACAATCACTACCATAGCCCCCAACGAATTCATATCCCAATGGCGAACCTTAAGTGAAACCATCCTGAATGAGCTCGCTCCAGAAAAATCAAAACTCAGAATCTGCAGACCGTCAGACAAATGGTTCGACACCAAACTTCTCCAATTAAAAAAGCTCTGCAGACAACTAGAAAGAGAATGGGAAAAAAAGAACCTAGAACACACCAAAATAGCATGGAGAAGCCAAATCAAACAATACAAGAACAAACTCAAGGAAAAACGGAAAGCCTACTACTCCAAAATGGTAGGTACGGAAACTCTAGACACAATAAAGCTATTCAATCTAGTAAAGAACCTCACAGATACCAAACCTTTCCTAGCTACACAAGAAAGCCATCCACCGACAGCCATCCAACTTGCAGACCACTTCAAAAACAAAATCACCAAGATCAGAACTACCTTCAACAATACACACACCCACCTCGATGAGATAACTACAAACCCTTCAATAGGAGAAGCCATTGCTGCAGACAGAAGCTGGACCAACTTCCCAGTCGATTCATATCTGACATTGGTCAGATATGAATCGACTCTACAAGAAATACAGCCAAGCATCATTCGACCTAAATAACTGCCCCACCTATCTGATGTCAAACGCCTCCACCACATTCAGAGCTAGCCTTATGCAATGGATACAAACCACATAAACAGAAGGACAATTCCCACAGGACCTAGGAGAGATCATAATCACCCCAACTGTGAAAGATCACAAAGGCCCAATAGACAACCCCTCCAACTACAGACTCATTGCTTCAATACCAATATACGTTAAAATAATAGAAGGTCTAGTTGCACAATTCCTCACCAACTACCTGGAAGACCATAACCTACTTCACCCCTCACAATCAGGATTTCAAACCAATCACAGCACAGAGACACTACTAGTAACCTTACTAGACACAGCTCGACAGCATATTAGCAAAGGCAAAAAGATGCTGATAATCCAACTTGATCTCTCTGCAGCATTTGACCTGGTCGACCACTCCATACTGCTACAGATACTTGATACCATTGGGATCTCAGGCAAGGTTTACAATTGGTTCCAAGGATTCCTCAAATCAAGAACCTACAGAGTAAAGTCCAACGATAGCAAATCAGAACCATGGTCCAACCCCTGTGGAGTTCCACAAGAATCACCACTATCACTTATGCTCTTCAACCTCTTTATTTCTTCCCTTGGAACCACTTTAGACAATTTAAATGTTTCATCCTTCAGCTACGCAGATGACATCACCATACTCCTCCCCTTTGACCCACTAGAGCTCACCTCAACAGTAAAACTGGAAAAAACACTAGACGCAGTGGAAAAATGAATGGTAGACCACAAACTGAAACTAAACTCAGATAAAATAAAAATCCTTCTGCTCGAAAAGGCCAAAACCCCCACCATCACAGAACTGGAAATTAAGAACACCAAATACCCAATACAGCCCGAACTTAAACTCCTAGGAGTAACGATAGACAGATGCTGCACAATGCAGGCCCAAATCAATAAGACAACCCAGAAAACTTTTTTAATTATGAGAAATCTACGTAAAATAAGAAAATTCTTCATCCCAGAGCAATTCAGACTAATTGTACAATCCCTAGTCCTAGGTCTACTGGACTATTGCAATTCCCTCTATCTACCTTGCCCTGCCAACATGCTAAAACAATTCCAGTAAATACAAAACACCGCTCTCAGACTGAGCTACTCTCTGAGAAAATATGATCACATCACCACTGCCTTCCTAGACTCTCACTGGCTACCAATACAAGCACGAATTCAATTCAAATTCTACTGTCTATTGCTCAAAGCATTAAACGGCTCTGCCCTCTCCTACCTAAACAACCGCCTAAATCAGATCCTCACCACAAGACAAAGAAGAATCCTGACCCCATTTGCCTACCCTCCACTCAAAGGCACTCAGCACAAGAAGATGTTTGACAACCTACTTGCGACGTAAGCAGCGAAACTGGACCACTCCATCTCCAATCTGCTGACGGCAACGGGAGATCTCAAAACATTTTGAAAAGAAATCAAAACCCTGCAATTCAAAAAATTTGTCCAGGTACCTTAACCTTCCCCCTCATCCCTCTCCTCCCTGGTAAATTCCCCTTCCAAAGCCTCCACTTTGGTAATCTCTTCCTCCTCAAAATACCAACCAAGAATACAGATCCCTAAAATGTAATGTAATCTTATTTGTAACCTATTTGTAATATTACCTAGAAATGTCCAGTCATTTTTACTATCCAATTTGCAAGTTCTCCTGGAAATTATCCAGCTATCTTACCTCTTTTATAACCAAAAAACAATTGTAACGTTACTGGAAATGTCCAGTTAGCTCTTTTGTAATCCGCCTCGAACTGCAAGGTATAGGCGGAATAGAAGTCACTAATGTAATGTAATGTAATGTAATGTAATGTAACTGCCAGTGATATTCTCTTCCTCACTTTCCTGTTGAACTTTACTTTGTGTGTTATATGGGTGCCGATGCACTAACTGGGAACTCCCTACCCCTGAAACGGTGTCCCCAACAGGCACACTGTTATAGGGAAGAGGGCTACTTGAGCTGCTAGGCTCTTTCCTGCATAGTAACAGATGTTTTTTCAGCTCTTTTTGTGCAAGGGTGAATGGTAGCACATGACTGGCACAACTGGCACAACAAGAGAAGGAAGTGCAGGAAGGTTGGGGGGTAGCACAGGACGATTCCCTAGAGTGCCAGAAATTGGTCCTTGCCGTAATAACCAATCTAAATAATCCTCCTCTTCCTCGGATCTTTATTTAAAATTAGTGTCTCCACTCTGTCCCCTTAACATAAAACCCTGCACAACTTTACTTTGGGGTAATTTACTTTTATAATCCTGGACTCTGTTCTGCAAGCTGGTAATTTTAGAGTCTTTATTATACTTCATATTTGTTACAGCTTGCCTCCTGTTTTCTCTTTTTCCAGTGTTTCCCTTAAATATTGCAGTTTATCCAAGCAAAAATACCTTGTTCTTTGCTCTAATAGATCTGCTTCACTTAAAGTTATAAATTCGGTGGCCATAGGATTGTAGCTTCTGCACATATACCCCGCCAGAGTCTTACTCTCAGGAATGTGGCTCCTAAAATCTGGGATATTACTTTATATCCCCCCATTCCCTTCCTCAGGAATTTAACCTGCTCTTAGAGCCCTGGAAGATATCCTTATCTCCTGCTTCCCTGAGACCTTGTCTAGGGAAGACCAGTCTCTAGAGACATAACATACTTATTTCCAAACCTTGAAACTACAATGCTGAATTAATAACTGAGAGGCGGAACAGACATGTAAAGAGAAAGAACAGGCTATAACAAGAGACAGGCTAAGAATGCAGTCAGCCCTGCTCTTACAATTCACTGGCCTAGACAAACAGAGCAATTAGCAGTTAACATACCACATTAAAGACACACAGACAAATAGGACACTGTAAATCAGAGCACAGACTATTATATACTGTTGTATCCTTGCACAAATCACACACGGATGGGCCTGCCCTATTTCTGAGGATTTTTTTTATAAATGAGGTCCCCTTATCTCTTTATTGTAGGTGCCTTAGGAAAAGACTGTCCCATGGGATCCTGAAAGAGTTTGACTGCCCGATTCTTCTCAATTTATTGTGGAAATTGTAAATAAATAAACACTAGCTTGTTTATTAATATATCGATATATGAGAACATCTTAAAGGCAGACATGACATGATCTGAATTCTGGACAAAAGCCTGTCCCTTATATAGGTAATGTGATATTTTAGAGGAGAAAGAAATCACATAAATGCATAATTATTAATTATCATGTGTCCAAAGGTCAGTATACTAATAACTTCTACATATGGTTTCAGTGGCGTACCAAGGGGGGGGGGGGCGGGGGGGGCAGTCCGCCCCGGGTGCAGCATTAGGGAGGGTGCACAGCCAGTCCAGAAAATTCCTGGGCTGTGACAGCACTCAGCGGCATCGGCACCCCCCCCTCCGTGACGGCACTCAGCGGCATCGGCGCCCCCCCCCTGCCCCACGACAGCACTCAAGTTTGGCCTCCTTCTCCCGGCATCAGCAGAACTTCAGATCGGCAACAGGTGCTCAGTCAAAAGCTTCCCCTGACTGAACTGCCTGGGCGGAAACAGGAAGCTGAGTCAGGGGAAGCTTTTGACTGAGCACCTGTTGCCGATCTGAAGTTCTGCTGATGCCGGGAGAAGGAGGCCAAACTTGAGTGCTGTTGCGGGGCAGGGGGGGCGTCGATGCCACTGAGTGCCATTGTGGAGGGGGGGCGCTGATGCCGCTCAGTGCCGTCACGGGGGGGGGGGGGGGGCCTTTCCGATCTTGTTGCCAAAATCAGAAAGGTGAGGGAGAAAGATGGGCCTGTGGTGGATGGAGAGATTGAGAGAAGGGGACAGATGATGGAAGTGGGGGAAAGAGAGAGAAGGAGCAGATGATGAAAGTGGAGAGAAGGGAGAGAGAGAAGAGGGAGAGGATGGAAGGAGGGGATAAATAAAAGGAGGGCACATGATGGAGGAAAAGGATTGAGTTAGGGAAATACTGGAGGGGGTGAGGGAAAGAGGTGGCGAGCTGTAGGTAGACAGTAAAAAAGGAAATTGATGAGAGGGTAGTAAGAACGTAATCTAGATGGATGCAGAAAATAAATTGAAAAGGAAAATGAGGGAAGAAAGGAATTGCAGAAGAGAGGTGTGGGAGAGGGAAGGAGAGGAGAGAGATGCCAGACCAATGGGGGTGAAAGGAGAGATGGAAGGGGGAGGCATACAGTTTCTGGAAGGGGCACAGAAGGAGAGAAGATGCCATATAGGGGCAGAGAGATGGCAGACAGTGGATGGAAGGAAGAGAGTAACAAGAAGATGAGGAAAGCAGAAACCAGAGAAGAAAAAGGTAGAACAAAATTTTTCTATTTATTTGTTGCTTTAGGAGACATGTGTCACTGTTTCTGTGATGTTGCATTGTATGCAGAGTCCAGCTTCTTGCTGGTTCAATTTAACCTTTGTCTATGTATTTCTATTTTATCCCCCCTTTTACAAAACTGTAGAGCGTGTTTTAGCACCAGCCGTGGTGGTAGCAGCTCTGATGCTCAGAATTCTATGAGCATCAGAGCTGTTACCACCGTGGCTAAAATCCACACTACAGTTTTGTAAAAGAGAGAGAGGTTAGTTTGTGATGACATATTCCATACTAGGCAAAGGTATTTTCTGTGTTCTGTGTGTTCGAAAGACATGGTTTTCTGTTAGGATTGACAGTGTAGGATTGATCTGTACTAGTCTGGCTTGTTTAGTTTTACAATGGGTGTATTGATGTTGTACTGCTCACTGCATATGTAAGATGCTGCCTTTTCCTAGGTACTCATGTGTGACATGTGGCTTGTTACTAAAAATCATGTTTTTCATACAGATGGGGGGGGGGTGCCAAAAAATGATGGGCCCCGGGTGTCACATATGCTAGGTACGCCACTGTATGGTTTGCATCTTTGCAATAAACTCCATCAAATTGGTAATAATATTGTTCAATATATGAATGCCTTACTATATTGTCCTTTTCTGAAGGTCTCAGAGTCAACTAACATATATCTTGTCATTCACATTAAAGACATGATGCAATATACATCTGGAAAGAGGTTAATCAGAGGCTACAAAGTTCTATATTCCTAAGGTAGAATTTTTCCAGTTCCACAAAAGTTGAGATCCTATTGTGTTTGCTCAGATTCTTGTCGATTGTTCTTTTGTCCACTTCAAACCTCTGTCTTATTCCCACTTTTGTTGGTATAGGTGGGTTGTGTTTGTGCTTTTTGCATTGAGAATTTTATAGAATTGGTCTATGAGGCCCTTTCTACACTGTGAGTGTCTTGAATATCTCCTCCAAGGAGTTGAGATCCTTGAGACATTGTCATTTTTGTGACTGTAGATAGTGGTTGATCTGGAGAACTGCAAAGATTTGTGGGTTAGTGTTACATCTAGAGAGTATTTCTTATCTGTTTATAAACATCCAGGTCAGCGGGACTTCTCTGAGGGTTAAGGAGCCGCACTTAGTTTTCTTGTATTTCTATCTGTTCCAGATGGATCCTGCCCAGCATAGTGCTTGGAGGGACACGGTGAACCGGAGAGCAGCGGAGGTCACTAGTGAGACAGTGAATGCCCAGATGGAGCTATGGCAGGCCCAGCAGATAGTACAGTAAGAGAGACATCAAGAGCTCATACAGACACTGGGGGACCAAGTGAGGGCTGTAACACAGTTGGTGCAAAGATCTTGGAAAGCAGTCAGCACGGATGCCAGAAGTTCCAGTGCAGTAGGCGCTCCTTTAATGGATCCGATAAAACTATGCAAGCTGTCTCCAGAGGACGATTTAGATGACTTTTTAGTAGCTTTAGATGAGGGTTGCAGTTGCCTCTGGATGGCCCACAGAACTGTGGCCTCTCAAACTAATACCTTGTTTGTCAGGCAAAGCACTTGAAGCTTATCGAACACTAAGTCCCAAGCAAGCTGCCAAGTACAGCATTATAAAAGAAACACTCCTGGACTACCTAGGATATACCTCAGAACATTATAGGCAGGAGTTTAGTTGAACTAAAATGAGTAGTGGTGAAAGGCCTAAAGCCTTGACTCAGCGCCTAAGGAGACTGTGTGAAAGATGTCTCACCCCTCACCTGCAGAGTGTGCAGGCTATTATGGGGAGCTTATCCGTGAGCAGTTCCTTGAAGCCCTGCCCTGCAAAGTGAAGGACTGGGTTAAAAAGTTGGGGACCGCACGTTTGGAAGAAGAAGCCAGGTGGAGAATTTTGTTTAGGTTCTCAGGGCAGAGGACAAGAGCAAAATCCCAGAATCCCAGCCTAATGAATCCCATAAATGCCTGGTAGGTAGAAAGCAGGCTAAGGGGGACATTGCCATGGTTGCCTTTAGACACATGCCTGGTAAGCTAGAGAAGAGAGAGAAAGACCATACTTCTTTCTGGCTTCAAGTTCAGATAGAAGGTGAGCCTGCGCAGGCAATAGTAGATTCTGGGGTTGACCAGTCTATTATTGCAATCCCAATTTGGGTTAAGATAATAGAGTGGCGGGGAAGGGTATGCATTAGGCCTAAAAGATTCATCAAGGTTAAATGTATACATGGGGCCACTTCTTCTTTACCCCTTAGAATGGTACAACTTATTACCACTGCCACCAATTAAGTTATGTGTGTACTGGGCCAGGTCATTTGCTGTGTTCGGCTTGGCCAGTCACATATAACTTAATTATACCAACACAGATTCGTGGGTTAGTGTTACATCTGGAGAGTATTTCTTATCTGTTTTTTTTTTTGGTCTGAGAAATCTATTATTCGTTTGAGTTTGTTTTCTGTCATCCAATTGAATCTGATCAGTGTCTCTGTTCCTGACTGGAATTCTTTGTCTTATAGTATCAGTTTGATGGGGGACTGGCTGGGGATGAAACTGAGCCAGTTGGCAATTTTGTGACAAGTTTGTATTACAAGTCCAAGGGTGATATGGTTGGTTATATTCTGACACATTCAGGCTCTTCTCCTGAACAGCAGGGCCTCCAGCAGGGCTCCTTTTTTCTTTTCTTTGGTCTTCCAGTATGCATCTGGGAGGTCTGCTGCCAGAAGAGTGCGGCTTTTAGTTGACTTGCCTAGAGGTATAATTTGAAGTTGGGGAGTGCCAGGCCACTTTCTTTTTAAAACATTTTTAATAGTTTTAGTAGAAGTCTTGTTTGTTTTCCTTGACCTGCAGCCTTCGGCCGTTGAGCCCCTCCTGCCTCTGAGAACTTTTTCAGTTATCCTGCCTTCCCTTGCCGTCTTGATTGCAGAAGTGGTCCTGCTGTGGAGACCAAGCTGCCTTAATGACAGATTTTAAATTGCTCCCCGTTATTTTTCTTTCTTTTTATTATACTTGTTTTTGTTATTTATTGATTGATTGATCAGTTTATGAGAACATCTTATTAATATTTTATTTATCTATTTTTTCCCTACGATCTGATTTTCTTTCTGTTTTTATTCTCCTCTTCTTTCAATTTGAACTCAAGATTGTCTGCTCTTTCTTCTCTTTATACAAAATTCTCATTATTATTATTTAATATAGTTCAGAATGTAAACCACTGAGGTCAGTATTTGATATAATTTAGAATGTAAACCGTGATGCGGTATAACAAATGATAATAATAAACATAAACAGATATTATATTGTCTAGTTCTCTAAAGAAGTGGTTTGGAAAGTTGCATGGTAGCATTTGAAAACAGGAACTGGAGTCTTGGGAGAATGTGCATCTTGATAGTGCGATGAAGTTCCAATTTTCTAGATCTCTCCCAATTGTTTCCAGCATTTGTGGGTAGTGATTTTTGCATAGTTCTTTTGGGTTATTGGATATTTTTATTTCTAGGTAGTAAATTTGCTTTTGACAGTGAATTGGATTTTGGGTCTGGAACTTAATTTTCTCGTTCTCTATCAGGTTGAGTGGGAGGACGGTTGATTTGTTGATATTGAGTTTGTAGGCAGATATTTTTCACAGGATTTTAGGAATTGGGGAATTTGTTCTGGGCGTTTAAGGAATAGAAGCATATTGTCTGCATATAGGGCTAGCTCATGTTGTTCCCCTCTGATTGTGATTCCTTGTATGTTAGTGGATTCTCTGTTTTTTTGGGGCAAAGGGTTCTAGTGATAGGGTGAATAAGGCTGGGGAGTGGGCAGCTCCATCTAGTTCCTCTTCTTAGTGTGAATTGTTGCAACATTTTTCCATTTATCCTAATGTGGGCTGTGGGTTTGTGGGCTGTGGGTTTGTCTTGATTACCAATAGGAACGTTGGTCCAAAGTTTAATTTTCCTAACGGTGTGATTAAATAGTTCCATTCTACCCTGTCAAATGCCTTTTTCGGCATGTAGTGCTAAGAGTGCTGTTGGTTCTTTTTCTTTCCTTTGCACCCTGTTTATTATGCTTAAAACTCTTCGAGTATTGTCTGATGCATTTCTCCCAGGAATAAATCCCATTTGGCCCCTATGTATGATTGTTTTTATTAGGTTGTTTAATCTGGTGGCCAGGACTTTAGGTGAGTAGTTTATAGTCTGTGTTTAGGAGAGATATGGGTCTGTATGACTCGCAGAATTTGAGGGTTTTCCCTTCATTGTGTACAATGACTATGCTTGGGTGAATGTGTGCAGGACACTTCCTGTGCTTAGGGCTCCATATAGTACTCTCAGTAGTAGGGGAGTACGGATGTGCCAGTATTTATTGTAGAATTCAATGGGGAACACATTGCCTGATTTCAGGGCTTGTTGTTCTTTCCCTGTTATTGGTACCTCAAGTTATGATCTTTGTTCTTTTGTTAGTTTGGTATTGTGGTGGTATTGGTTCGTTTGCTCTGTGATAGCAATATTTTCTGATGTATAGTTTCTTTTAGTATGCTGTGAAACAATCAGCAATGTCTTTGGCCCAGATTCACTAAAGATAGCGATTCAATCGTTGTTGGCCGATTCCTGGCCGATTTTAAAACAGCGATTGATTCACTATCTCAGTGAGCGATTGAGTAGGGGCAGAGCCCTGACCATAGTGACAGGAGAAGCAGCCTCCTGTCACTGCTGTCAGGGCTTCTGCCGGGTTTTTTTTCTTTTTTTTTTTTTAATCGGGCAGATATTTTGCATGTATTACACGTGCAAAATAACTGCCCGATTTAAAAAACAAGAAAAAAAGCCAGCAGAAGCCTCCACCCCCCAACAAAGTGCCCCCTGCCGCTGCTCACCACTGCCTGTCGCTGCCACAGCCACTTGAAAATTATGGCAGAAGGGATTTCCACTCCCTACTGCCATCGGGCCCACTCCCGACTTCCCCACCCAAAAAAAAACCAAATGGTAGGAGGGATGTCGACTCCCTCCTGCCACCAGATACCCCCTCCCCGTTCCCCTCCCATCCCCACCCTGTACCTGTAAGGGAGCAGAAGGGGTGTTCAGTCCCTCCTTCTCCTATGACTTCAGCGACACATCTGAGGCCTTAGGCCCTGCCCCAGTGCATCATGTGATGCACAGGGAGGGGCCTAAGGCTGTGATTGGCTCAGGTTCCTCCCTAAGGAAATCTAAGGAAGTCCGTGATTGGCCATTGCTTTGCCAAAGCAATGGTCAATCAGGGTCTTCCTTAGGCTTCCTTAGGGAGTAGCCTAAGGAAGTCCCTGATTGGCCAAAGCAATGGTCAATCAGGGACTTCCTTAGGCTACTCCCTAAGGAAGTCCCTGATTGGCTCAGGTGCCTCAGACCCCTCCCAAGGGAGGAGCCCTAGGTGCCTGAACCAATCAGGGACTTAGGCCCCTCCCCGTGCATCACATGATGCACCAGGGCAGGGCCTAAGGCCTCAGACGTGTCGCTGGAGTCATAGGAGCAGGAGGGACTGAGCACCCCTCATGCTCCCTTACAGGTACGGGGAGGGGACCGGGCTTCCGGTGGCAGGAGGGAGTCAGCATCCCTTCTGCCATTTGTTTTTATGGGGGGGGAGGAAGTTGGGAGTGGGGCATGATGGCAGGAGGGAGTGGGAATCCCTCCTGTCATAATTTTCAAGCTGCGGTGGGCATTGGCGGGGGACATTTTTGGGGGGTTCGAGGAGGGAGGGGGGATTTTTTTTTTTTTTTTTAAATTGAGCTGATATTTTGTGTGTGTAATACACGTAAAATATCAGTGCCATTGAAAAATAAATTTTAAAAAACACAGTTACCGACAGGTCTGCAGCAGTTGGGTTTGGCAATAGTAAAACCTGATTCAAAATAGCCAAGCTATTATTCGTGAATCAAACGCTTGGCTATTTTGCATGGGGTTTTACTAATTTGCATGGGAGGATTGGATCGGGCAGATTGATTGGGCAGCAGTTTAGTGAATCGGGTCGGGGTTGGGGAACGATTACAAATCCTTACAGGATCGGTGGGTATAGTGAATTCCTTTGTCTTCTGTCTTGAGTGTGTCATGTTTATCTAGCAATTCTTTGTGTTCTGTGCTGTTGTATTTTTTTAGTTTGGCCGCTAGTAATTTATCTATTTTCCCTTCTAGCATGTAGTGTATGCATCCTGTTTTATTGGCTATAAGTTCTGCTTCTTCTGCCAGGTTTTTGTTTATTTGAGCTCATAGTAGGTATAATTTTTCCCATCTAACCTGTAGTGTGTGCATCCTGTGTTTTTGGCTATAAGTTCAGCTTCTTCTGCCAGGTATTTGTTTAGTTGAGCTCTTAGTAGGTAAATTTTTTCCCCAGTAATTTTTCTAATTGGTTTTATGTTCTGTTTCTGCTTATTACAGGTCTTTCCTTAGCCTGTGTCAGGTCTGCCATTTTTCTTTTTTTCTCTTTGGGAATCTATGTCAATGCATATTCCCTTAATATGCATTGTTGTCATTCACTTCCCCTGTATCATTGTTAGTCAGGTAGTCTTTTATAACTTGTTCTATTTATATGCTTGTTGTTGCATCTGATAATAGTTTAGTGTCTAGGTTGTGTTTCTGCTTCTCTTAGGCATAGTGTTCTTTATTTGTATTCTCACGGGGCCATGGTCTGACCCTACCATAGGTTCTATGGTGCAATTCAGGGTTTCCACCAATTATGAATGATTCATTCATTATCTAAATTGCTCGACTCATCATCATTAAATACTTTAATCCATTCACTTGTTATTACATGCCTGGATTACAGTAATGCCTTATATAAAGGGATAACTAAAAAAGAAATTAGACGCTTACAGATAATCCAGAATACAGCGGTCAAAATAATAGCTCATGCAAAAAAATTTGATCATATAACCCCCTTGTTGATCGCAGCCCACTGGTTACCCAACAAGCACAGAATTGCATATAAACTTCTGCTATTAACCTTTAAAACCCTTGAAACTAACCAACCCAAATTCATCAATAGACTTCTGATTCCATATTCTCCACAAAGAAGTCTTCGGTCAGTATCTCAGAATTTGCTTGCTATTCCATATTTAAGACACATTAACACCTTACGTGCTTATATGTTCTCGGTTACTGTCCCGTCTCTTTGGAACTCTACTCCTAACCATTTAAGAGAAGCTTCCTCTTTAATTTATTTTAAGTCCAACTTAAAAGCTTTCTTGTTTAAAGATGCCTTAAAAGGACGATCTCTCTTTTTATTTTTCATTCAGTACTGACCCTGATCCCTTTCTTTTTCGAAAGAATTTACATTTCCCCTCCCTACTGTGATTCCCTTTCCCTGTTCTTTCTTTCCTATCAATAATATAGTTACCTTAATTCCTTTTGTTCCAGTTTTGTTTTGTAATTTTGTTTGTTTTGTTATTAATTTGCTGGTTTTATGTTTTTAGCCTTGTTACTCCCACTTTATGTTATACCCTTTTAATGTTCTGTAAAACGCTAAGAAGTTTGATTTGGCGGTATAACAAATTTTTAATAAACTTGGGAGTATGTGTTGTGTACTTGGGAGAAACATGTGTTATCTCTGGTTCTCACTTAAGGTTTTAACACTTCCTTTGGTTTAAATCTCTATTTTCTGTAGGTATGGTACTGTGAACTAGAGAATGACGGGGACAAATTTTTCCCTGTCCCCACGGGAACTCATTTTCCCGTCCCCGTCCCAGAAAATTATTTTCCTGTCCCTGCCCCATTCCTGCAAGCTCCCCCCTCCCCCCCCCCTCCGAAAGAGGCTTTCAGCACAGACTGGTGCACTGAATGTTCTGCACTGCTCTCGCTGCTCATAGGAACTCTATGAGTTTTGGAAGCAGTGCAAAGCATTCAACGGGCCAGCCGGTGCTTAAAAGCCGCTTTCACAGTCTTGTAAAAGGGGAGGTCTGTCCTCATCTGCACAAGCTTCAAACACTTTAAAATCATAAAAATTCAAGGTGGTTAAGGCAGAGCTTACAGGAATGCGGTAGGGACAGTGACAAAATTCGCAGGGACAGGATGGAGTAACTGAGTTCCTATGGGGATGGGGACAAATTTGTCCCCATGTCATTCTCTACTTTGAACCTCTCTATACTGCTGGTGCTTCATTCATCCTAGGCCAGTGGCATAGTAAGAGACAGGGTGCAGAGTGCGCTGGGTGCCATCTTAGCAGGAGCACCACCCAGCAGCAGCACAGCAACATGTCTTACTGTTCGATTATGTGTATATAGTTGTGACCCACTTAGGCTATAAGCGGGATAGACATTTAAAAAAATAAATATGGCTGGTGAGGATCCTCAAACCCCAACAGCTGAAGAGTCCCAGCATCTCTCCTCTTCCCCCCTCCCCTCCACCAAGTGATTGGGGGGTCTCTTAACTGCATACTCCCCCACCCCCAGTACCTCTTAAATCCTTCTATTCTTTGCTGTCAGCAAGCAAGGACTTTTTCCCACCATTGGCGCAGGCTTCAAGACCTCCCTCTGATGTAATTTCCTGCTCGTGGGACCAGGAAGTTACATCAGAGGGAAGATTCAAGCTGGTAGAAGCAGCGAATAGGAGTCCCCGCTTGCTGCTGGCAACAAATAGAAGGATTTAAGAGGTACCAAAAGGGAAGGAAGTGCAGTTAAGTGACACCCTCCCATTACCAGGGGGAAGGAGGGTGCCATCCAAGGCTTTCATACTCATGCAGCAAGCATCCTATACCTTTCCTTGCTGCTGGTATCAGCACTTTCCTCATACATGGCTTTATCTTCATGTGCCTGAGCCTCATCAACATCCTATGGTTACTCATCCTATGAATATCAGGCATCCCAGGCCCCTTAAGAGTTCTATGTGCATCAACTTCATGGTGGCCAATTCTAACATCCACCTTGTTTTTAAGCGCTACTCATACAGCAGATTTCCTATACCTTTTCTTGCTGCTGGTACCAGTGCTTATCTCATATAAAACTTTATTACAAGGAACCCCAGGCCTCCCTCACACTGACTTTACCACTTCCTTTTTCACTTCCTTGCTACATTTCCTAGCAGTGGCTGCTCAGACGATACAGACTTATCTCCTGCCTCTTTGCTACTTGGGCCATCACATCTAGGTTTGCGTCTTTAACCTCTGGAACTGCCCTGAATGTAAAGACTGTTTTCCAACCTTGTTCCCTGAACCAGGCTATTTCCAGTTACCTTAATAGATTGAAAATAAAATTCTGATTGTCAGAACTATAACCTTTCTTTCATTAACCCAAATGCCCACCAGCCCAATTACTCTTACCAAACACAAGATAACTAAGTTTTAAATATACAGGTTTTTAAAAATTACTTTTTATTTCCCAGCAAATATGTCTAGCCCCAGTTATACTTACCAGACCAAGGAAAACCTAAGTATTTTAAACTCTCTTTAGCTCTTCTGTCCATTTGGTCTACTCATGTAGATGTCTTCCAGTAACTTGAAAATTCAGTTTGGCTCCAAAACCTCCTCCAGTCTACTGTGCTCATATTTGTTGTCTCTCCCTTTTGGCTACTGGGATCCCTGGAATCTTCTTCAGTCTCTTTGTTACACAGATCCACTTTGGGCTGTTTCTAAAGATCCTAAGTTGCAGCTAGCTGTGGCAAAATGTAATTCTTCTGGGTTAACTCAGCACTAAGGCTGTGACCATGAATGAGAAGGGTTACCATATTCAAGGATGGGTAGGGTTACCAGACGTCCAGATTCCCCTGGATATGTCCACTCCACAATTGGATTTCCTAGCGTGCCAACTCACAAACACAACACTAAAAAACTCTCTAAACTGCCTGCTCTGCTACATAACACCAGGAAACTGGACCACGGTGAAGCCCGAATTTGAAAACTTCATCTATCAAAACTCACTAACAGCTGACTACAACCTCATACTAGGAGACCTAAACCTTCACCTAGAAGATCAAACCTCCACACCAGCAAACAACTGTCTATCCTTCCTCAATGCATTATCCTTCAAGATCCTAAACCCACAAACCACTCATGAAAAAGGTCATCAACTGGACATTGCAGCATTCATGACTCACCAACCAACCAATCAAGAAATCCAAACTACTAACGGAACATGGTCCCCATCACTATGGTCAGACCACTACGTCTTTAACTTCAACATCAACTGGACCAAAACCAAACACACACCTCAAACAAAAAAAACTACATATACCTCACGCAAACATATCGACCCAACCATCTTCTGGTCAAAGGTAGACGAAACCATCCAAGACTGCGACCCAAAAAATTTCATCTCACACTGGAAAAATGTATCCACCAACATACTTGATAACCTGGCACCCCTACATACCAAAACCAGAATCATAAGGAAATCAGACCAATGGTTTGATAATGAATTACTCCTACTCAAAAGACAGTGTAGAAGATTAGAAAGAAAATGGAGAAAAAAGAATCAAGAACAAATAAAAACCGACTGGAAAAAAATCAACAAACAATACAAAAATCTACTAAAAGACAAGAGGAAAAGTTACTATACCGAGCTCATAGGCACAGAAACACAAGATTCCAAAAAAATCTTCCAAATACTAAAAGAATTAACAGACACTAAACCATACACCACCACCACCAACACACCTCCACCATCACCCACCACCTTAGCAGAACATTTCAAGAATAAAATCACCAACACCAGAGCCACACTAATACTCAACCCATCCAACCAAAATCCAATCACAATCCACACCACAGGAAAAGAAGCAATCGCAGCAGACAGAACTTGGTCTCAATTCCCAAACATAAAATGGCCAGAATTTAACAAATTATACAAAAAATACAGCCATGCCTCCTGTGACCTCAACCATTGCCCCTCATATCTTCTTACCACCTCTAGTATAAAGTTCCGCACCATAATTCTACAATGGATCCAGTTCACGCTCACAGAGGGCACATTCCCGGTCAACCTCAGCGAAATTGTCATCACTCCAATCCTAAAAGACCCAAAGGCACCACAAAACCTACCGTCCAACTATAGACCTATAGCCTCAATTCCGCTATATGTCAAAATTACAGAAGGCCTAGTAGCCAAACTCCTCACCAATTACATAGAGGACCACAATCTACTACACCCCATGCAATCAGGATTCAGAACAAATTTCAGCACAGAGACATTACTAGGCTCCCTCATGGATACCGTCAGACAACAACTTAGTATAGGGAAAAAAATGTTACTCATACAACTGGACCTATCGGCGGCATTCGACCTAGTAGACCACAACATCCTTCTACAAATACTAGATGCAATAGGCATCTCAGACAAAGTATACTCCTGGTTCAAAGGATTCCTAAAACTTAGAACCTACAGTGTAAAATCAAACAAAGAAAAATCAGAATCCTGGTCAAACCCATGCGGCGTACCACAAGGATCTCCACTGTCCCCCACCCTCTTCAATCTATACACTGCCTCTCTAGGAACCCATCTGGACAAACTAGGCATAACATCCTATAGCTATGCAGATGACATCACAATCCTCATCCCATACGATTATTCCAAACCTACAATGACAGAGGAACTTCACCAAACACTGGAAGCAGTCACAACCTGGATGGAAAATCACAAACTCAAACTCAACCAAGACAAAACCAAATTCATCCTCCTAGAAAACGACAAGATCCAAACCACAACCATCCTAGACATAAACGCAACCAAATATCCCATCCAAACAACCATAAAACTACTAGGCATGACCATAGACAGATGCTGCACAATGCAGCCGCAAATAAACAAAACAATTAAAAAATCATTCGCAATCATGAGAAACCTGAGACAAGTCCGAAAATTCTTTGAATGCACACAATTCCTACTTATAGTACAATCACTAGTACTAGGAATACTGGACTACTGTAACATTCTCTTCCTCCCATGTCCGGCATCTACGATAAGACAACTCCAAACAATCCAAAATACAGCCTTAAGACTTGTCTATTCATTGAAAAAACACGACCACATCACTGAAGCATACATCAACTCACACTGGCTCCCAATCCAAGAAAGAATCCAATTTAAATTTTACTGCATATTATTTAAAGCACTACACGGAGACAGCCCATCTTACCTGAATAATCGCCTCATCCAAGCAACCAGCACCAGACACAGAAAAACGCACTCCCCATTCATACCCCCCCCATCCAAAGAAGTGAAAAGAACAAAACTACATGACGGCCTACTAGCCACACAGGCTGCAAGACTGGATAACAAAATCTCCAACCTTCTGATGACCACCCCAGACTATAGGACGTTCAGAAAAGAAATAAAAACCACACTATTCAAGAAATTCCTAAAACAGAATTAACAACACGACCACCAAAAGCCCTCAAGATCTTCATATAACCTCTCTAGCTATCCTCTACAATTCATAGAATTCTATCTTTCTGTAATGCTATAATTCTTTATTCACTGTAACTCTGTCCTTAAACTAACCTTTTGTAATCCGCCTTGAACCGCAAGGTAATGGCGGAATAGAAATCCCTGATGTAATGTAATGTAATGTAATGTAATGTAATGTCCCGAGGTCTGGACGGCTTTTCAAAACCCGGCACTTTGTCCGGGTTTTGAAAAGCTGTGTCGTGCAAGGAGGAAGTCCGCACATGCGTGGCCATCATGCAATGACATCATACGCACGCGTGCACGTGACGGCCGCTCATGCGCGGACTTCCTCCCTGCCTGACAAGAACAGGCGGTGGGGGGCGGGGCTAGGATCTAGGATGGACTTGGGGGTGGGATTACATAAGAACATAAGAATTGCTGCTGACTAGGGGTCCATTGTGCCCAGCAGTCCGCTCACGCAGTGGCCTTCTGGTCAAAGACCAGTGCCCTAACTGAGACTAGCCCTACCTGCATACGTTCCAGTTCAGCAGAATCTTGTATAGCTTTGTCTTGAATCCCTGTAGGGTGTGTTCCCCTATGACAGACTACAGAAGAGCGTTCCAGTTTTCTACCACTCTCTGGGTGAAGAATAACTTCAATACGTTTGTATGGAATCTATCTCTTTTCAGTTTTAGAGAATGCCCTCTCGTTCTCCTTACCTTGGAGAGGGTGAACAACCTGTCTTTATCTACTAAGTCTATTCTCTTTAGTACCTTGGATTAGGGGGGATGGGCAGAACTAGGCGGGCCTGGAGGCAGGGCTAGGGGGTCCAGATTTTCCAAAAGGAAAATCTGGCAATTCTAAGGATGGGAAAACCCATATGCATGGCCCCGCCCCATTCTGCCTCCAGTCTCACCTTGTTCTACCTCCAGCCCTGCCTCCAAAAAGCCTCATTTCTTTTTTGCTAATCTCCAGGCTGCATCTGGGAGACTCCAGCATGCATGGATGGATGTGATGTCATCTGCACATGCTAGTTGAAGGCCCTCCAGTCACAGCCAGAGCTCGGGGCTTTCCAAAACTCAGACAAACTGCCAGGTTTTGGAAAGTCTGTCTGGAAACCCAGACAGGCCTCTAAATAGATGCCATGTCTGGGTTTTCCTGGACATCTGGTAACCCTATGAATGAGAACATAAAAATAGCCATACTGGGTAAGACCGATGGTCTATCTAGCCCAATATCCTGTTTCAAACAGTGGCCACAGTTACCTGTTAGAAACCCAAATAGTTATAATATTCCATGCTACCAATCTCCAGACAAGTAGTGGCTTCCCCATGTCTGTCTCAATAGCAGACTATGGACTCTTCCTCCAGGAAATTGTCTGAACCTTTTTTAAACTCAGATATACTAACCACTATTACCATATCCTTTGAGTTCCAGACTAGAGCTTAACTATTTGTTGAGTGAAAAAATATTTTCTCCTATTTGTTTTAAAGATACGTCAATGAAACTTCATTGTGTCCCGTAGTCTATGTAATTTTTGAAAGAGTAAAAAAAACTGATTCACTTATACCCACTCTACCATTTATTATTTATGAACCTAAGTGCATAGTTTAGATGGGAAGCCTTTCTATAGACCTCTTAAGACCTTTCCACATTTAACATGCAGCCACTTCTGTAGCCACTTGCATAAATCAATCCCAGATGCTTTCTCCTAACCATAATTGGATTGATATTCAAAGCAATTTATCAGGCCAGAAACAGCTCCTAGCTGGTTAAATCACCTATTCAGGGCTAACCTCTAATTTTCAGTGGCACTTAACCATTTAGGCCCTAATTCTATAAATGGTGCCTAACTTCTATACACTGAGGAGCGCAATTGTCAATCATTTGCAGTGGCCTAGAGGTAGAGCTGCTGCCTCAGCACCCTGAGGTCATGGGATTGAGTCCCAGCACTGTTCCTTGTGACCTTAATCAATTCATTTAATCTTTCATTGCCCCAGGTACAAAATAAGTACCCATATATACATAAACTGCTTTGAATGTGTAACCACACAAAAGCAGTATACAAGTCCCCAGTAGCGTACCAAGGGGGTAGTCCACCCTGGGTGCATGCCCCAAAGGGGTGCACAGCCAGCCACCCTCCCTATTCTGCCGCTGCTGCTGCACCCTCCCTATTCTGCCGCTGCTGCTTAACCAGCAGCAGCGGCAGTAAACAGGGGTGTCTGCAGGTGCTCACTCCGGCGGCTCTTCAGCTTCTAGCCGGCTCCCCTGCTCGAAGCCACCGGCGTTGGCTCCTCGCACAATCTGCGGCTGAGTCGGAAGTGTTCCCTCTGACGTCACGACGTCAGAGAGAAGGCTTCCAATGCAGCTGTGGATCACGTGAGGTGTAGACGCCCACGGCTTTGAGCAGGGGAACCGGCCAGAAATGCTGGGCAGAGAAATATTGTTGCTGCACAGGGAAGGGGGGAGGGTAGAAATGCTGCACAGGCAAGGGGGGGAGACATGCTGCTGCTGCACAGGGAAGGGGGGGGTGGAGAAATGCTGCACAGGCAAGGGGAGTGGAGAAATGCTGTACAGGCAAGGGAGGAGACATGCTGCTGCTGCACAGGGAAGGGGGGGGGAGAAATGCTGCACAGGCAAGGGGGGAGACATGCTGCTGCTGCACAGGGAAGGGGGGAGAGACTTGCTGCTGCTGCACAGGGAAGAGGGGTGGAGAAATGCTGCACAGGCAAGGGGGGGGGAGAAATGCTGCTGCTGCTGCACAGTAAGGGGGGGGAGAAATGCTGCACAGGCAAGGGGGGGAGAAATGCTGCTGCTGCACAGGGAAGGGGGGATAGAAATGCTGCTGCTGCAGCATCCAACTGGGGAGAGAGAGGGAAGTAGGGAGAAGGAAGACAAGGGAGAGGAACCAGAGATGCCAAGTCCATGGGAGGGAGGGAAAGGGAAAAAAGGAAAGGAGATACCAGACCATGGAGGAGGTCATGGCATGGTGGAGGGAAGGGAAAGAGATAGAGATACCAGACCATGGTGTGGAGTGGGAAGGAAGGAAGGAAAGGAGAAGAGAAAGAAAGAGAGAGATGCCAAAGCATAGGGGAGGGGGTGGAGACAGAAAAATGGAGAAGGGGTGAAGCTGAAATGAATCATGTGCAAAGGAGAGAAGGGACACAGGATATACAGTTTATTGAAGGGACATAGAAAGAGGGAAGATTACATTAGTGATTTCTATTCCGCCATTACCTTGCAGTTCAAGGCAGATTACATTATTACAGTTTACAATATTACATATTACATATGAGGTATTAGGTCAATTGGAGATACATAAGAAGTAGTCTGGAAATTTACTAAGATGGTAAGGATCAGGGAGTGTTGCAGGAGGTGCTTGGGTCAAGTCTGGTTGTGTTAGTTTAGTTTAATGTATTTTTTGAATAGTAGGGTTTTTGTTTCTTTTTTGAAGGTTTTGAAGTCTGTGGTCATGATTAGTAGGTTGGAAAGTTGGTGGTCCAGTTTTGCAGCTCTAGTAGCTAGGAGGTTGTCATACAGTTTCTTTTGTTTGATGTTTTTGGTCGGTGGGTACATGAATGGTGTGTGGGTCTGGTTGAGGAGGATTGATTTAGTCGATTATTCCAGTATTCTGGGCTGTCTCCGTTTATGGCTTTAAATAGTAAGCAGTAGAATTTGAAGAGAACTCTCGCTTGAACTGGGAGCCAGTGTGTTTCGAGGTATGCCTCTATGATATGGTCGTATTTCTTCAGTGAGTACATAAGTCATAGGGCTGTGTTTTGTATTGTTTGAAGTTGTTTTATCATGGTTGCTGGGCATGGGAGATATAGTATGTTGCAGTAGTCTATTAGTCCTAGGACTAGGGATTGTACCACAAGTTGAAACTGTTTTCTGTCGAAGAATTTTCGAACTTGCCTTAGGTTTCTCATAACTGCAAATGATTTTTTTATTGTTTTGTTGATTTGTGGCTGCATGGTACAGCGTCTGTCTATCAGCACTCCCAGGAGTTTAAAAGTGGGTTGAATGGGGTATGAGATAGAGTTTATGACTAGGTTTGTTATGGTTGTGGTTATGCTGTTTTCTAGTAGAATGAAGTTTGTTTTGTCAGGATTTAGTTTTAGTTTGTGTTCTTTCATCCATGTTGCTATTATTTCGAGTGTTCTGTGTATTGTGTCTGCCATGGAGGGTATTGGTTGGTCGAAAGGAAGGAGGATGGTTATGTCATCTGCATAGCTGTAAGAGGTTAAGTCTAGTTTATCTAGGTGGAAGCTGAGGGAGGCAATGTATAGGTTAAATAGCGTGGGTGATAGAGATGATCCTTGGGGTACTCCGCACGGGTTGGACCATGGTTCTGATTTTTCTTTGTTTGTTTTGACTCTGTAAGTTCTGGATTGTAGGAATCATTTAAACCATGATAGTACCTTGCCGGTGATTCCTATAGAGTCTAGTATTTGTAGAAGGATGTCATGGTCCACCAGATCAAAAGCTGCGGAGAGATCTAATTGAATAACCAGCATTTTTTTGCCTGTGGAGAGGTGTTGTCTAGCGGTGTCCATGAGAGAACCTAGGAGGGTCTCTGTGCTGTAGTTGGTTCTGAATCCAGACTGTGTAGGGTGGAGTAAGTTGTGGTTTTCTAGGTATAAGGTTAGGGCTTTGGCTACGAGGCATTCCATTAGCTTGACATAGAGCGGTATTGAGGCTATGGGTCTGTAGTTGGACGGTTAGTCTATTGCTCCTTTGGGGTCTTTTAGGATTGGGGTGATGATGATTTCGCTGAGGTCTTGTGAGAAAAGGCCATCTGTGAGTAGAGTCTGGATCCATTGTAAAATCTGGGTGCGAAATAGCATACTGGCGGATTTCAATAGGTATGGGGGGCAATGGTTGAAGTCGCAGGCAGCATGGCTGTATTTGTTATAGAGTTTGTTGAGGTCTGCCCATTGTATCAGTGAGAAGTAGGACCAAGTTCTGTCTGTTGCAGCTGATTCTTTCTCTGTGGGGGGTGTTGTGATCTCATGCAGGTGCATAGGTGTTTCTTTGAAGGTGGACCTGATGTTTGCGATTTTGTTTTTGAAGAATGTCGCTAAGAGGGGGGCTGATGGTAGGGGGGTGTTATCATTGGTCAGGTAGGGTTTGGTGTCTGTGAGACCTTTTAGTAATTGGAATAGTTATTTTGTGTCTTGGGATTTTTCTCCTATTTGCTTTGTGTAGTATGTCTTTCTTTTTTCTTTCAGATTTTTTGTATTTTTGGTTGAGTTTTCTCCATGCTGTTTTTGTGGTATCTTGATTGCTTTTTCTCCATTTTCGTTCTAGTTGTCTGCATTGTCTTTTGAGTAGGACTAGTTCGTTATCAAACCATTTGTCTGATTTTCTCTGGATTCTGGTTTTGGTTTGTTCAGGGGCTGGCTCATCTAGGATAGATTTACTTAGGTGGCTCCATTGTGAGATGAGATTTTGGGGGTCATAGTCTTGAATTATGGTGTCTATTCTTGTCCAGAATTTGATGGGGGTTGATGTGTTTGTGTGAAGTGTAGGTTATTTTCTGTGTGATTGGTTTGCTTTTGTTTTTGGTCCAGTTGATGTTGAAGGAGTATGTATAGTGGTCTTACCAAAGGGAACGGTACCAGTTTCCATTTGATGTATGAATCTCTGGTTGTATGGGCTGTTGGGACATGTAGGCTGCAATGTCGAGTTGGTGACCTTTTTCATGTGTGGTTTGAGGGTCTAGCTTCTTGTATGTTAAGGCTTCGAGGTATGATAGTAGGATTGCTACTTGTTTGGAGTTTTGGTTTTCAAGGTAGAGGTTTAGGTCTCCTAGGATTAAATTATAAGTTGTTGTTAGTGAGTTTCGGTATATAAAGTCTTCAAATTTTGGTTTTGCTGAGTTCCAGTTTCCTGGTGGTATGTAACATAGTATGCTGGTTAGGGTTCCTTTGAGTGATGTGCCTAAGAGTTGACATGCTAGTAAATCCATGTAAGGGGTAGTTATTTTGTCTTGCGTTTTTAGGTCTATGGTGCTTCTGGCTATGATGGCAATTCCTCCTCCTCTTTTGTTTTCTCTGCAGACCACTATTATCTTGTATCCTTTTGGGCATACTTCTATTATTCTGGGGTCTAATTCAGAAGTAAGCCAGGTTTCTGTGAGAAAAAGGCAGTCTAGGTCTTCTCCTTCTATCCAGTTTTTTATGTGTTCTGTCTTGGGGCCTATGGCCCTGATGTTTAAGTATGCGCATTTGAGGGTGGAGTATTCTATTGGAGCGCTATGAGTTGTTTTCGGATAGATGAGTGATCTTGGTTGGGGTTGTGTTTTGGTCTTGTAGGGATCTGTCGGTCTTCTTCTTGCTTTTTGTGAGGTGGGGTGGTATGTGTAGGTCTGGTAGTTTGTGTTTCTGTCTAATGTGGTTTGTCTGGTTGGGTGGAGGATTCCATTACTGTTTGATATGGTTGGAATTAGGGAGATGTTTTTGCAGTCGCCCTCCAGTTGGTTAGGAGCAGGGTAATGAGCAGGAGAGCTTGTGTGTGTTTTTGTGGTGTGGGTATCATTTTGGGATAAGGGTGACTGGTAGTATGATTGTGGGTGAGTGGGGGGGAGCTCTTTCTTTTCCTTCTGCTTGTTACGGATTACTGTTCTTCTGGGGGGCTAAGGAGCGAGCGAGTGTCCTGTGGTATTGTTGGTGGGTGTTGGAAAATCTTTGGAGAGTAGCGCTGCAAGGGCTGTTGGGGGGCAGAGTTTGTCTCCCATGCCGGCTCCAACTTCCTCCCTTGCAGCTGCCACCATTGAAATCAGCTGGGGCAGCTCCCGATAGCAGTGGAGCTGCCCTGAAGATGAAAATTTTTGAGAAGTAGCGCTGCAAGGGCTATTGGGAGGCGGAGTTCGTCTCCCACGCTGGCTCCAACTCCCTCATTTGCGGCTGCCACCGTTGAAATCAGCTGGGGCAGCTCCCGATAGCAGTGGAGCTGCCCTGAAGATGCCATATGGAAAAGACAGAGGGTGGACAGTAGATGGAAGGGGCAGAGAGACTGTGGGCAGTAGATTGAAGGAGGCAAGCAAGGATCTTCAGGAGAGTTTGGAGGCTGGGGCTCGTATCATAAGGGCCCCCATGGAGATATCTGGGGCAGTACCATCTTTGTATGAGGGGGAAGGACAGAAGACATGCCCCGAAGAAAATCTTCAGAATGGTGAGCACTTTACACTCACACAAACTCCAATTGTATTGATTAAACCTGCTGAAGTAACCCTAGATTCCATTTGGGACCTAATGGCTGATTTTGTAAAAAAATATTACTCCTACTTTTCAACAAATTGAAGGGAAAATTAAGGAACATAATAAAGAATTGAAGGACATAAGGAAAGAAATGAATACTTCTAACTCATCCATTCAGAAAATAGAAAAGGAAATTATAACATCGAAACAATTACAAGAGACTTTAGTTAAAGATAATATTAACCTAAGGAAGAAGATTGAAATGCTTGAGAACAATTCACGTAGTAACAATTTAAGGTTAATTAACTTTCCAAAACTTGATTTGGTAACTCCTAGAGATATGCTTAAGAGATATCTAGTGGAAATTCTGGAGATACCTGAAGAATCGTTACCACCATTCTCACGGGTTTATTATTTGCCTGATAAAGGACAAAATCAACAACAAAAAGAAAAACCTTCAGACCAAGAACCTTTAAATATCTCACAAATTTTAGAGACATCTGAGAAGGACTTAGCATCATCAGCCACTATGATTATTACCTTAGCTTTACCTATTGATAAAACATGGTTGTTAAAGCTTTACTTTAAAAATAGACAAAAAAGTTTTCTTGGTTACAGAATACAAATGTTTCCAGACTTGGCACGGGAGATGCAGAGGTGCCGCCGTGAATTTCTTCTTTTGAAACCTGGGGTGATATCTTTAGGGGCGACCTTTTATTTAAGACATCCATGTAAATGTATTGTGTGTTACCGTACTCTTAAGTATGTGTTTTTTGAACCATCCCAATTATCCAATTTTGTGGCAATGTCTCGTCTGAATGTAAGCAACCTTTGAGCCCTATAATTTGATTATTGGACCTCACTTCAGTGCTAAGCTTTCAGTTCTTTTGTAACTATTAGTAATTTTATTTTCGCCATTTTTTCTTGATTCTTGGATCCAAGTTGAGGACTTGAGCATAAATAGTAAATTTATCAACTTATGAGTTATATTTACATTGCATTTAATATCTATCCTATTATTGCTTTCTGTACAAGTGTAATACTTGAAATTTAAATTGAAAATCAATAAAAGATTTAAGTATAAAATCACACCTAGCAGCGCCAAAACAGTCTTAAGCGCCAGTAGGCATTGAAACCTTAGACACACTCCCATTTATGCTAGGGTTTTCTTGGCCTAAATGAGTTCACCTAAGTTAGCTGCCTACTGTCATAGGGATACCTGTCCATTACCCTCTCATTTCCCTGCCCCCTTTTGGGTGCCATATGTAAACTTTAGACACAGATCCCATAAATAAATTTATGCACACAAATTTAAAATAAAACTAATTAATGCTAATAATTGCTTGTTAAGAAGCTAATTAGTAGCGCTGCATTGTTATTCAATTAAGTTGTGCATACAAATGAGCATGGAGGACCTAACACCAGAAATGCTATGATTCAA
The DNA here is from genome assembly GCF_902459505.1 of Geotrypetes seraphini. NCBI lineage: Eukaryota > Metazoa > Chordata > Amphibia > Gymnophiona > Dermophiidae > Geotrypetes > Geotrypetes seraphini. The sequence continues at coordinate 101,191,138 of NC_047088.1, read as the reverse complement.
ACTAATAATTAAAACTGTTTCACTCTTTGAACTTCTATTATCATAGCTAGAAAAAAATTCCAAGACCAACAAAGCTTCTTATCCCCTAACATTCCCTTATATAAAGTCATTCAAGTCACTCCACCTCCAGGGTCATCTCCTCCAGGAATCATCCTCCTCTTCCTCCCTCCAGCTGAGGGGATCCTGTCCTTCTTCTCTTCCTCCTCCTTGAGCTGAAGGGTCTGTCCTCTCCCTGCAGATAAAGGGGTCTGCCATCTCCTGTTCCATCCCTAGCTGAGGGGTTCGGACCTTTTCCTCCTTTGTCCTGGCAGCTCTATGAATGAAAGCATGATGCATTGAAACTAGGGAATGGGGGTGACCATAGAAAGCATGAACATTTTTTTTTTTTTAATTCTTTATTCATTTTCAAACGTACAATAAGTGCATCAATATAATAAAACAAATAAATCATAAATATATCACTTAATAATCGAGAGTACACATAAAATGCTATTAACCCCCACTCTCCCCATCCCTTCTTGTTATAGAATCAAATATATTGTACAATATATAATAATAAAATTATAAAATTATCCCCCCCTCTCCCCTCAAATTGAACCTGTAAGTCAAGGGGGAAAAAAAATCATTTAATCATTGCAATATTTTGTTAATGGCTCCCACACATCTTGAAATTTTCTAAAACACCCTTGCTGTATTGCAATATATTTTTCCATTTTATATATATGACATAGGGAATTCCACCAAAAATTATAGTTTAGTCTACTCCAGTTTTCCAATTGTACGTAATTTGTTGAATGGCAACACCGGTCATTATAAGTAATACTGACTTTTTGCTCTCATTGCCATACCAAACAACACAGTATCATATGACAATGCCACTGGATTTATAATAAACAATTAATTTGGTCCCAAATTGATTTCCAAAAGGTCATAATAAATGGACAATAGAACAATAAATGCTCTAAAGTCCCTGCTTCGAGATGACAATGCCAACATCTATTAGACTTAGAGCTATCCAATTTTTGTAACCGAACAGGGGTCCATAACGCTCTATGTAATAGAAAAAACATGTTTATCTCATAGATGCTGACATTGTACATCTCAACCTCCAAGTCCAAATTTGTATCCATTTAGACACAGAAATTTGATGTTTAATCTCTATGCTCCAAATATCTCTCAGACCAGTGTTTGGTTTCTTTTTAATAAGTCCAGTTAATAATTTATACCATTGGGCAGCCTGATGACCCAGGAAGTCCGCCTGAAAGCATAAGAACTCCATACTATATTGCTCACTAAGATTTTTCCATTCAAGGAACCCAGCCTGAATGCCCTGCTTCAATTGCAACCATCTAAAACTTTCTGATTTATTAAGGCCATATTTGTATTGCAACTGTGAAAACTCAAGCAGTTTACCATTAGAGATAACATCATTCAATAAATGTATACCTGCAATCATCCAATGCTTCCAGACGATCTTTTCTCCACCGATTTGAATCTTGGAGTTTAGCCATATAGATTGATTTGTAGATTTGTAAATTGGAATATATGTTAAATTACTTATATAACGCAATGTTTTCCATGTATCAGCTAATATTCTATTATCTTTACTGTAACTAGGCATTTTGATACTGAGCACATGGCAAAGGCGTAATGGAGACATGAGTTGCCATTCTAACCACATCCAATTATGAACATTCAGGAAGTCACCCCCAGCGAGAAAATGGAGGTGCTGATAAACTTGATATAAAAAAACATCTAAGCAACCCATTTGTTTGCAACAAATATATGTATAGAAAACAATGAGCACAAATACATGCAGTCTAAGTATAACGGTTCAAGATTTGCAAGCCCTGATGTTTAAGGCAGGCCTCGATATTCTTGCTATCTCACAGACTACTAGTACTATTTATCATTTCTAGTGCTGAAAAGCATATGCAGCGCTGTATATTTAAGAAGCTGAGTAGAGCTTATAATCTAATTTAGACAGGCAGAACATATAGGGTTGGGGAGTTTCTTGCACAGAGAATAATAGGATGGACATAGTTCAATGACTCCTATGAATGGGACACAACTGTACCAGGCTATAATCTTTTTAGGAGAGTTAGGACAGGTTGAAGGGGCGGAGAGGTGGCACTTTATGTGAAAGACAATATTAAAATGGTTGGAATGCAGGGAACCTGGGGGAAAGGGGAAGCGATATGAATTGTTCTGAAAAGAGACACCCATGCAGGAGTCTGATACAGACCTCCAGTGCAAATAGAGAAGCTGGACAAAAATTTAATCAAAAATATCCAAAAGCTGGAATGAAAGAGGAGGTGCTGTTGCAGGGAGATTTCAGCTTGTCTGATGTGGATTGGAATGTCTCATCTGCAGAATCAGAAAAAGAGCTGAGATTGTGGATTCCTGCCAAAGTGCAGTACTCAGCCAATGGTTAAACAAAAATATGTTCAATACATCTTTATGTCTTTCTTTCCTATCAATATTATATTTCTTCCCTTAACCCCTCAAAAGCGATGTCAGTTTATAATGAGCAAATATGTGTCATGTAATGTCTTGTAATGTTTATAATTTAGAATCTCCCATTATTTTATGATTTTATATCTGTAAGCCGCTTAGAAATTTAATAAGTGGAATAACAAATTTTTTTTTTAACTTGGAAGGGGTGATGCTGGATCTGGAGAAATGTGTCTAATATGCTGGGGTACCCCACCCAAGCAATAATGATCATCACTCAATATGGTTTGACATAAGAGTTAAAATGCACTGGGGACACTAGATTTAAAACATGCTGGCTTTAGTGAAATGGGGGGAGTACCTGAAGAAAGAGCTAACCAAATGAGAAATGCTAGGGCAGTGGTCCAAAGTTGGGAGAGCAGCTATTAACAGGGTAACAAATCTTTATTTTTTTAGCCATTTGTTTCTTATAAACAGACAAAAGAGGCAGCATTCAAGAAATACAAAAAAAACACAAGAGGAGGAGCATAGAAAAAGTTACTAGGTAGAACTCAGAGAAACTAGGTACAAAAAACACCTAAGATTGTGAGTCCTTTAGGAAAAGAGAAAGTACCTGCATATAATGTGTACAGCACTGTGTACGTCTAAAAGTGTTATGGAAATGATAAGTAGTAGTAGTAGATATGCACATGTCCCAAAGCTGACATGCCGTATTACAATTAATAAATTTAGAAAAATATTCATGTTTCTACCTTTGTTGTCCCGGCATTGCTTTAGTCCAAGTGTCTCTTTGCTGCTTTTCTATTTTTTTCTTAACTCACTCTTTCCCAAGTCTCTGTCCTCATGATCTTTCTTCTCTCTCTCTCTATGTTCACCATCCATCTTTCCTCTGCATCCCTTATCCATCCTACCTAACATCTCCCTTCTGTGTTCCTCTCCCTATTCTCTGCTTCTGTCCATCATTGCTCCTCTGTATCCCTATTCCTTTGCTTCTTCCATGCCCAGAATCCCATCTCTTTGTCTCTGTCCATCCCCATATCCAATTTCTTACTTCTCGCTTCCTTTCCTGGTCGACATTGTATATCTGGATTTTCAGAAGGCGTTCGACAAAGTCCCGCATGAAAGACTACTTTGAAAAATTGTGAACCATGGAATCGAGGGTAAAATACTCATGTGGATTAAAAACTGTTTGGTGGATAGGAAACACAGAGTGGGGGAAAATGGACAATACTCAGACTGGAAAAGCGTCACCAGTGGAGTGCCGCAGGGTTTGGCACTTGGACCCATGCTCTTCAACATATTTATAAATGACTTGGAAATTGGTACGAAGAGCAAGGTGATTAAATTTGTGGACGATACGAAGTTATTCAGAGTAGTGAAGATGCAGAAGGATTGCGAAGACTGCAACGTGACATAAACACGCTCGAGAAATGGGCCGTGACATGGCAAATGAGGTTTATCGTGGATAAGTGTAAGGTGATGCATGTCGGTAACAAAAATCTTATACACGAATACAGGATGTCTGGTGTGGTACTCGGAGAGACCTCCCAGGAAAGAGACTTAGAAGTACTGGTCGACAAGTTGATGAAGCCGTCCGCACAATGCGCTGCAGCGGCGAAAAGGGCGAACAGAATGCTAAGAATGATTAAGAAGGGGATCACAAACAGATCAGAGAAGGTTATCATGCCGCTGTACTGGGCCATGGTACACCCCCAACCTGGAATACTGCGTCCAGCGCTGGTCGCCGTACTTGAAGAAGGACATGGTACCACTCGAGAGGGTCCAGAGAAAAGCGACTAAAATGGTTAAGGGGCTGAAGGAGTTGTCGTACAGTGAGAGATTAGAGAAACTGGGCCTCTTCTCCCTTGAAAAGAGGAGACTGAGAGGGTACATGATTGAAACGTTCAAGATAATGAAGGGAATAGACTTAGTAGACAAAGACAGGTTGTTCACCCTCTCCAAGTTAGGGAGAATGAGAGGGCACTCTCTAAAGTTAAAAGGGGATAGATTCTGTACAAACGTAAGGAAGTTCTTCACCCATAGAGTGGTGAAAAACTGGAACGCTCTTCCGGAGGCTGTTATAGGGGAAAACACCCTCCAGGGATTCAAGACAAAGTTAGACAAGTTCCTGCTAAACCAAAATGTAGGTAAGGCTAGACTCAGTTAGGGCACTGGTCTTTGACCTAAGGCCCGCCATGGGAGCGGACTGCTGGGCACGATGGACCACTGGTCTGACCCAGCAGCAGCAATTCTTTTGTTCCTCTTTTCCTACTATCCTGGCATCAGCATTTCTTTATTCATTTTTAGTTTTCAGCAGCTTCTAAAAGACAGATATGACTGTGCCTGAGAAATAATAGTACACAGCCAGGAATTCATTTTGCCTGCTTGAAATGCAAATAATTTATCTAAAAATCTCTTATGTGAGAGGGGGAATGCAGAATAACCCAATGCCCTTAAGCATATTCCCCACTGGGTCACTTTAAGAGGCCTAGGGCTGAGGATCCCAAGCAGGAGGGTATGGAATTTAAAATAAAAAAGCCCAGGGCTGGGAAAAGACGGACCCAAAAGAAAGAGAAGGAACTTCCACGACAAATGCAAAGTGAGGCACATTGGGAAGAATAATCCAAATCACAGTTACCAGATGCTAGGGGTCAGCACCCAAGAAAAAAATCTAGTCATTGTAGACAGTACAGTGAAACTTTCCACCCAATGTGCAGTGGCGGCCAAAAAAAACCCAAACAGGATATTAGGAATTATTAGAAAGGGGATGGTAAACATACTCTCTCTCTCCTGCCCCGCAACCATGTTAAAACAACTACAAACAGTTCAAAACACAGCGCTAAGACTTATCTATTCACTGAGGAAACATGACCACATCACGGCAGCATACCTCGACTCACACTGGCTCCCAATACAAGCAAGAGTACAATTCAGATTCTACTGCCTACTATTTAAAACTATAATCGGAGATAGCCCAGCCTACCTAAACAACTGCCTAATCCAAACTACCTCAACCAGACATAGGAGAACCCACAAAAATTTCACACATCCCCCAATCAGAGGTATCAAATGAAAAAAACTGTACATTGGCCTTCTAGCCACACAAGCAGCAAAACTGGACTGCGAACTCTCCAATTTACTGATAACGACTCCAGACTACAAACCGTTCAGAAAAGAAATAAAACCCATGCTATTCAAGAAATCCTTGAAGACAAACTAACACCACAAGACTCATCCCAATTCTCTGAAGCAACCTGCTCTTCTCTTCAATTCCTCTGGAAATGGCCAGATAACTTATTTTGTAATCCGCCTTGAACCGCAAGGTATTGGAATATAAATCACTAATGTAATGTAATTTTTATAGCCCATCCTCCCCAAGAGCCCACAATGAGTTACAATAGTAGTAGTCTTTAGGTCTGCCCTGCTACCCCCCCATAGAGTCATCATTTCTCCTTCTCTCTCACCTGCCCCCCCTAACACCCCCCCTCTCTTCATCGCACCATGAATCTTCTCCCTGCCCCTCATGGTCTGGCATTGCTCTCTCCTTCTCTCCACTGACCAAGAATCTCTTCCTCTGTTCCCATCCCCCTTTCTGGTCTGAGTCACTCTCTCTTCCTATCTCTACTCTCTCCCTCCCCCCACACTAGTGCTGCCCGATTCGCGATTCGAATCGATTCACCGATTCACTTTGGGTGAATCGATTCGAATTGATGTGCATTTTTTTAAAAAATTGGCATCGCAGATTTGGGGCCCAACCCTCCTCCCCGCACCGCTAACCTTAAAGCTGCTCTTGGACAGTTTCTGTCTCTGTTTCAGCACTATAAGTAGTAGTAGAGACACGGCGAAATCCACACCAACCATCCCTCCCGCTCACCGGAAGCAGACACCTGCCGACGGGAAGTCGGGGAAGGCTCAGATCCGCTCACGGATGAACTTCAGCTTCTGCTCTGAACTCCTTCCGCTCGTGTCTGCGCGCGAGGAAACTCCTGCACTGCGAAGGAAGCTAGAGCCCAGGGCTGCAAGCATGTGGACAAGATCAAAGAGAAGTGGCGAATGTAGGCTCTAGCGCGGCCATGACGTCAAATCTAATAGGCTGAAGAGCAGAGAGGAGGGATGTCTAAAACCGAGCCGACAGGACTGGTTTACAATCTCCCCACTGCAGCTGGGTAACTTGGAAGCTCTGATACTTTCTTATTACATGCCATTTAAAACATAGGAGTTGCCATACTGGGATAGACCGCAGGTCCCTCAAGCCCAGTATCCTGTTGCCAATAATGGCCAACCCAGGTTACAAGTACCTGGCAACTTAGGCACCAGCTCTGTGGTGCATGAGCACCCCCAATAATTTGGGGACCTCACATGACCAGGGCTAATGTGCGGTCCATCCAGGCATCTCTTCCCCTTTTGTCCCTCTACCTCCTTTCCCAGACTTGTTTGGAGAGGCCCCAGCAGGACAGCCATTCTCACAAGCTGCCGGCACTGCCCCGAAGCTTTACCTGTACTGTGATCTACCCAGGCAGAAATAGGAAGTTGAGTCAGGGAGAGGGTGGATCACAGCAGAGGGAAAGCTTCAGGGCAGCGCTGGCAGCTTGTGAGAATGACTACCATGCTGGGGCCCCTCTGAACAAGAAGCATGAAAAGAGACCGGGAAGGTGAGGGGAAGGGAGGGAGAGGGACAGAAGGGGAAGAGATGCCTGGACCGTGGGGCCCCCTGGAGATGTTTTAAGTTAGCCCAAAGGGGGGGGGGGGGAATAGAGATTATGGATAGGAGGGTAATAGGGAAGAGAAAGGGAGAGCTGGTTGACCCTGGGGTGGTGGGGAAGGAGGGAGAGATGCTGGATAAAAGGCTGGTTGAGAAAAGGAGAGATGGTGGATCTGGGGATGGTGGGGTCCATCGCTGCAGCTGCGTGGATAGAGATGAAAAAAGGGAAGATGCCAGACCTCCGGGGGAGGGAAAGGAAACAGATGGATGATGGAGGGTTAGCATGGAGAAAGAAGAAAGGAGACCCTAGCAAGTAAGTTATCAGAAGACAATCAGAGCCTGGGACCAATATGATTTGAATAATGACCAGACAGCAAAAGGTAGAAAAAATCATTTTATTTTCAGTTTTGTGATTACAACATGTCAGATTTGAAATGTGTATCCTGGCAGAGTTGGTGTTAGACCGCGAACGTGAGCTAGGATTTAACAGAGAGAGGAAAAGTCTTTTTTGTTTGTTTATTTTGTTTACACCACAGCACCAGTGTAGGTAGGAGAGGGCAAATGGGGTGAAAAGTCTATAAAAGGGGTGAAGCGGCTATAAAATAAACCCACTAGGATGTTTGAAAAAAAACACCAAATTGGGCAGGAAAATCAAATCGAATCGAAAATTAGATTCAATAGGCTGAATCGAATAAGAATTTTTTTCCTGAATCGGGCAGCACTACCCCACACCTTTACCCCATCCACCAGCACCTCTCTTACTCACACCCTGAATCCCTTTCCCGCTGATATTTCGATTTGAACGTGACAAATTCCTCAGAATCCGCTGATAGCTTTCCCCCAGCAATGTAGAGCTGCCTTATTCCATATCTTTTCTTCCAATGATCGAGCTACCCAAAACTAGCTGTGAAATCAGGGTCACCTTCATTGAATTCCTTTCAAAAAAATCAGGGCTTTCTCTTGCAATATAGGCCCATGTCTCTGCTCTGTGACTCACAGGAATAAGGATTTACTCACCTCATATTTCATGGTTTTTCTGCTATTCAATGAAAAAGTAGAGGCCCGATTCGAGTCCCATTTCTCCAACTTGCTGCATTTCCTTTTCCAGTTTATGACTGGTACTCTTCCCACTCCTAGTTTTATTGCAGTTTTTTGGAAAGGATTCGCCCTTGTCATTTCTTTTTAAAGCATCAAGTTTCTGCTCTATAGAAAAATCTTTTTCCCTCTTTTGACTGGCCATTTCAGAAGTGATCTTCTACAGATCTGATGGGGAAGAATAAAAATACAGTACTGCAGTGTATTTCCTATTGAAAATGTTGTAGAAGAAGAGAGTAAAACTCACTGTGCTCCGGTATCTTACCAGTAAAAGCGTGTTCCTGGGTCACAATGGTGCTGTTTTGCAGTAAAAGGAGCATTCCAGGAATGTAAAAAATTGTAGGTGCAAAACTTCCCTCTATGCTATGCTGGAAAACAGAAAAAGGAGTCATGCACATCTTAACGGTGACACAATGACATCACAGGGGGGGGGGGGGTCTGTCAGATATGCTGGATGGTCAGATTAGTGAAGGTCAGATAATTGAGGCTGTACTGTAGTACAAAGACAATTACACTGTAGAATTTGTTTCCTGAAGATGTGGTCAAGGCATCCACTGTAGCTTAGTTTGGTTTAAGAGGATTTAGACAAGGTGCTGAAGGAAATGCTCAAAAAATCATTAGCCAAGTTGACTTTTGAAAGCCACAGTTTATCCACAGGAGTGAGTGAAAAGGTGCTTGATTACCTGAATGTAAAAAATGTTTAGACAACCTCCATTGATAGATGGTATATAAATAACTCATAAACTTGGAATGGATCTAATCTTTGGATTCTGTCTGGTACTTACTACTGATCTGGATCAACTAATATTGGAGACAGGATGCTGGGCTTGATAGACCTATGGTCTAACCCAGCATAGTGGCTCTTGTAATATTTTTGTTAGACAAAGAACTTGGAAGCATTTATTTAGTTAATTATCTCTTTAAGAGAAAGGCAATGAGGGGCATTTTCGATAGGACGTCTAAGTCCAACTTTGGACGTTTCGGCAAGGACGTCCAAAAGTCAGGTTGGGAAAATGACCATTTTTGAAATTGCAAGATGTCTTTTTTGGCCATTTTTGAAAATCAAAATGTCCAAAACAAGCCCATTTGAACGTGGAAGGGGCTAGCATTTTAATGGACTTGCCACACAGACATGCCAAAAATGCAGAGTGGAAAAGCCTTAAATTACCAGGATGAGAGCAGGAGTACTAAATAATATATTTTATTTAAAATACTATAAAAATAATAACAATAATAAGGCAGCAAAATCCAGATGAGTGGATATACTAAGGACCCAACTCGGTCCATGTTTCAGCAGCCTATTCTTTCCTCAGGAGTCCTTAGGGAAAGGAAGACACATGGGCTATATTACACAATACAGTTTTTAACTTAATAATATGTGTGACATAGTGAGGTGAAATATAACTACATGTGGTCTGCACCACTGTGATGAATATTACACACAGACATGCCAACAGAGCAGTGGGGGACTGCTATGAACTTCACATAAAGGATGCCATGTACACAATGCACCATAACCCCCTTATAGTGTATGGTGAGCCCTCCAAAAACTACTATACCCACCTGTCTACCATCCCAATAGCCCTTATGGCTGCAGGTTTCACCTATATGACCGTACAATAGGTTTTGGGTGAATTTTGGTGGGCTCATACTTTCCAACATAAATGTAAGTAGGATGGGATATGGGCCTGGATTACCCTCTCTATGGTTCACTACACTAACCACCAGGCTACTCCAGATACCTGTGTGCTGCTCAACTAGGATTTCCCATAATATCTGCAGCTATCATAGAGGCTAGTATGTATTATTTCTTTCACATCTTTGAGTGGTGGGAGGGGGGTCAGTGACCACTGATTGAGTATTGCCTTCATGTATCCAATGGTAATTTGATCAGTTTGGGTACCTTTTTGCTACTTATGTGCTTTTAAAACAGGTCTAACGCCGAACATCTAAATAATGCTCTGGATGTCTCTAAAAAGGTTTGATTCTCGTATTATCCCTGTAAAACGTCCAAGTCCTAAGATAAGGGTGCCCGATACGTCGATCGCAATTGACCGGTAGATCTTGAAGGCAACACGAGTTGATTGCGTGATAGACTCGCATTGCCTTTGCAATCTACCGGGCCGATCAGCCTTCCTCTCCCTGACGTCTCCCACCGCCGCCCCAAACTCTCCCTGCAGAAGTGTTCTCCCCGACGTCAATTCTGACTTCGGAGAGGAAGTTCCGGGCCAGCCAATCGCTGCCTGGCTGGCCCGGAACTTCCTCTCCAACGTCAGAATTGACGTTAGGGAGAACACTTCTGCAGGGAGAGTTTGGGGCGGCGGTGGGGGATAAAGTGAGACTAAAAGAAGAAGGAGGAGCAATCTCCAAACCTCAAAGCACAGCGACAAACAATGGAGATCGCCAAAAGAACAGCATGCAGTCAAGGTCTTCAAGAAGATCCTTTATTACCAGTAGCTCACAAGTGGTTAGAGCTGTTGCCTCAGTACCCTGAGGTTGCGGGTTCAATCCCAGCACTGCTCCTTGTGACCCTGGGCAAGTCACTTAACCCTCCATTGCCCCAGGTACCATAGTTAGATTGTGAGCCCGCTAGGACAGATAGTGAAAATATTTATAGTACCTGATTTTAAACTTGCTGTACACCACCTTAAGTGAATCATTTCATAAAGGCAGTTAATAAAATCAATCAATAAAAGCACATTTCCACTTAAGAGACTCAGTGAAGGTCATTTTGGCTATGCTGCCTGAATCAGAAGTCCACAGTAGATCCAATGTGCATATGTTGAGTGTAAAGGGTTATAACGCTCCACATTCTGCAGAATTGAATAGAGTTGAAGTTGAAAAACAAGTGTCAGCAATCCCTTGGGTTTGCTGACATTTGTTTTTCAGATATATCACCTTTACTAATTAAGGACCTATGTAGTGAACATAATTATTAAAAACAAACCTATAAATAATGACTGGCTTACTTGACATTATTTTTAACTAGTGAAAGTAGGCAAGACTGCAGAAAGGGGAGGGAATTTTTCAATGTATTCAGTTTCTTCATGACTCAGAAGTCAGAGATTTCCAAGCTTCCAGTCATTGGTTCATCATCTAGGTACCACATGAGATTATCAAATCTCTCAGCTGATTACATGAGAAATGAACTAAGAAATCAGACTTCATTTCTGGCAAAAATTAAGGGAGCATACCTTAAGTTAGTTTGAGCTAATAACTGAAAGAGGGCTGGTTTATTTTTCATATTATTGTCACCTAACTATCCATTGTCTCAAGTACAAGATTGTGGTCGTCCAGGAATTAAAAAAAATACCTATTGCACCTGAATGTAACTCACCTTGAGCTACTACTGATCAGTTGTGTACTAAGGGCAGGATAGGGTGAGGGGGGTCTGCACCTAATGCAAGATGCTTGGGGGTGCTGGTGTGGTCAAGGGTCTGCAGTCCTCCAGCCCTGCCTCCTCTGATGTCAACTTCCTATTCCAAGGTGGGAGCAGCAGAGTCAACGGCCGTGCGCAGGGGGATGCTCCACCCCGGAGTTCTGCCTGGCCAGGAACACCACTGCTACTGAAACAAGGCCTGAGCTAAAAACCAAATGTGTTAATGTACACTTAATATACACCAACATTCATTAATGCAAGCTAACAATTGTCTCGTAAAATAAGCCCCATTTTTCCCAGTGAAGCCTAGTTTCTCAACTCAATCCTTAGAACACACCCAGTCAGCCTGGTTTTAAAGATATCCTCAATGAATATGCATGACAGATTTGCATGCAGATCTATCTCATAAAACTCAACTGATTGGGAAAGTCCCAGGCACCAGGCTGAGAACTATTGATCTATGCACATAACTTACATTAACACAGATTAAAATGAGGACTTTACTTTCATTGAGATAATACATTTTTCTTTATTTATAAGAAAGTGTACTGGCTTCCCATAGAGTAGAAGAGTTAAGCTGTGTAATGTTAAAGTGAATGCATATTTTCTGCTTTACATCATAGGGACTTATGTGATTATGCAACTGCAGAATGATTTTTTTGCATAATTTAAGAGCCAATTCCCTCAGGGGAAGCCAGGGCAAGCATCCACAGGTAACAAGGAGCTAAACTGTCTTCTTCTGCAGTTGCCTGGATAGTTATCTGGGTACTATTGTTGAATATTGGCACTGACAGCATTAGTTCAACCTATGGGCCAGGTGAGGCTCTGGTCCAGAGCACCGGGGCTAAAGGGCACCAAACTCCTAGGCCATGATGTCACCTCACCCAGCCCATAAAATAGGCTGGCAATGGCAAGGCTAGCTAATAGCTCCCTCCCTCTCTCTCTTTACCCGCCCTTCCTCTTATCCAAGTGCAGCTCGGTGGCCTTGGACTGGTGATGTCCCACTTCCAACAGGCACCGCCACATTTTTCCTCTCTCCGGGCCTATGAGAGTACTTGGGCCTGCCCCCTTACTGGAGCAAGTATCTGATAGGTGGATAGATGCAGTGCAAGGCACACTGGGGTTGGACACTCAACATCCAATCCTAATATTTCTAGAGAAACACGGAACGCTGAAGCATTTAAAGTGCATCAGTTTCTACTGTGGTCTCTCTTTGGTGAGCCATTGTCGGAGGTGCTCCTGCTTCTACCCGCTGACACCCATTCATGCTGAGGTTCTCCTAGTCAAAGGTTGTTGTACTGCCCTGCCTGCCTGGATCCACAGCTGCTGTGCCATGCCTGTCTGCCTGCCTGGACCTCCTGATTAAAACCTAGCCTCTATAAATTTTATGTAAGGGGCCTGGTCTCTTGGAAACTGCTGTTTGGGGGGAGAGGGAGGGGGGATAGTGGAAACTGCTGTTTGGGGGGTGGGAGGATAATGGGAGCTGCTGTTTGGGGAAAGGGGATAATAGGAGCTGGAAGCTTGCTGGGAGGGAGGGAGAAAATATTCTGGGGCAGGAAGGGAAGAAAAGCTGGTGGAGAGGAGAAAATATTCTGAGGTACAGTGAAGAATAGAGGGAAGGTGGCAAGACAAAGAATGTTGCTAGGAAGGGAGAATGAATTTTTTTTTAGGGAGGCATTAGAGGAAGATACTGTATCATGTAGGGGGGATTTTTACAGGTCAGAGGCATGGATGCTGCTATGCCTAGTGGAGGTGGTGGGGGTAATGTTTCCATTCTGATACTTCCTTACTTTGGGACACTGACTGATCCGGTTTTCTGGATTTTCACAGTGAGAATACACAAGAGGTTGGCTTGCATACATTGTCCTTGTTATATGCAAACCTCCCATGTGTCTTTATGATGGATGTCCAGAGAACTGAAATGCCAAAGTATTTAATTTTGTTTCTTGTATTTTATATTTGAGCCCACAGCCTGGCCACCCTGAGGAGGCCTGTTCTTACCATCGAAAGCTAATCAAGGTCAGGCTTGGCCAGTACCTGGATGGGAGACCACCCAGTGCCTCATGCTGGGCAGCAACAACACAGTAGAGCCACACAGGGCACAAGAGAAGGCAAATGACAAACCACACCTGTACTCTGCTGTGAAAAATCACAGGGTAGACTCCTTACCATGCGCATTGCCATAATTCAGTGGGATCATCCATTTCATATTTGGTTTGATTTGTTTCCTCACCTACTCCTTGGGACACTGACCAATCCAGTTTTCTGGTTATCAACAGTGAATATACATGAGATGTTGCATCCATTACCTTTGTTATGTGCAAACTTCCCATGTGCTTCATGATGGATGTTCAGAAAATCAGAATGCCAAGGTATGTCCTGGGGACTGGGTTGAAGAACGCGTTTAAATTATAGGATTGCATTTGGCTTAGTTTCTGTTTTGAAACATTAGATTTTGTTTCTTGCCAGACTAATTCTCAGAAATAATCAGTACGAGAGGGCAAGTCTGCTATTAGAAAAACTGTACTGGCTGCCAATGAAAAAGCTAATCAAATTCAAGATAGCCTGTATGATTCACAAAGCGATCTATGGAGAAAACTCAGATGGACTAACTTCTGATATTAAAGGCCCACACTCCTCCTTCAATTCATAAGTATCGCAGCACTTCAAACTAGCTTTTCCATCACCTCAACAAGTTCAACAGAAGATGTGAACCTATCATCTGAAGCAAACTGCCAATATACCTAAGAAAACCCATCACTTAGCTTGACTTCCGGAAGAAACTTAAGACGTATCTCTTCTCTCTATAGCCATTCTCTTATCCTTCACCTCTTCCCTCTAACAAGATTGAGCTTAAAAATGTAACTTCAAGAAATTGATCTAACTCTTAGATTCCATGTGTTAGATTGATCTAACACATATATTCCAATTCTAGACATCAAAGCAGCCCTCAAGATAGCACATTTCTGAATGGAGACGGTGAGGTTGGTGATTGCATCAGTGGTGCTGGGGGAATTTCTCGCCTCCCTTGATTTGACAAAGGTCTATCTGCATTGTATTTTTCCAGAGCACAGGAAGTTTTTATGATTCCATGTGATGAAGCAACACTTCCAAGTTCATGGTCTTGCCCTTCGGGCTGGTCATGGCACCACAGATCTTCACCAAGATAATGGTGATTGTTGCAGCACACCTGCGTAGAGTGGGCATACAAGTCCATCCGTATCTGGACAATTGGCTAATAAGAGCCCAGTCCAAATTGGAAGTCAAACTATTGGTTCACAGAGTGATTCAAATGCTGCAGAAGCTGGGCTGGGTGGTCAACTTTCAGAAAAGCCACCTGGAGCCAACGAAGATCTTGAAGTATCAGGGAGTCCAGTTCAACACAAGGGAAAACAAGGTGTTCCTCCTGGAAGCCCGCAGAGAGAAGCTTCTGCATCAGATACGGGAGTTTCAAAGCAAGTCTTTTCCAGTGGCCTGGTATTATTTGCAGGTACTGGGATCAATGGTTGCAACCATGGATGTAGTCACCTGGGAAAGGGCATACTTGCATCTGCTCTAGAATACATTCTGCTCCTGATGGTGCCCGCAGAGATATGTGCTTCACTAGCAGCTTCCATGGACAGTGAAAGCTTGTCATAGTCTAGCATGGTAGTTGAAACCCCAGTCTCTCACCATAGGAGTTCCCCTTCGCATCTCTTCATGGGTGACTCTGAGGACAGACGCCAGCCTATTTGGCTGGGGGGCACATTGCAAGGGGCATCCAGTTCGGGACACTGATCCCTTTCCCAGAGGAAGGGGTCAATCAACCACTTAGAACTTCGAGCCATCTACCTGGTGCTTAAGGAGTTCAGAAGCCCATTGCAGAACAAAGCGGTACTAGTTTTCTCGGACAATGCATCAGTGGTAGCCTGTGTCAGTTGCTTGAGAGGGGAGCATCAAAAGCGCTGCTTTAAGCTTGGAAGCCCAGATGCTGTTTAGATGGACAGAGGCAGTGGCATACTAAGGGGGAGGCAGTCCGCCCCGGGTGTAAGCCCTGAGGGGGTGCTCCGGCGTCCGTTCCCCCCCTTCCCGACGTCCGGTTCTTCCCCTCTGGCATCCCCGCACCATTAAGAGTACCGAAGCAGCCTGCAGCAAGATCGCGATGTCAGCGATCTTGCGCTGCTTCGTGCTGTCCTCTGCCGCGGACCCGCCCCTCCACTGACATCAGAGGAGGGGGGCGGGTCCACGGAGAAGGACAGCACAAGCAGCACAAGATCGCTGACATCGCGATCTTGCTGCAGGCTGCTTCGGTACTCTTAATTGTGCAGGGAGGCCAGAGGGGAAGAACCGGACATCGGGGTGGGGGAACGAGCGGTCCTTCAGGGTGGGGCGGGCGGGCAGGCAGGCCTTAAAGGGGGGGACAAGCCTTCATGGGAGACAGGCCATTGGGGGGGTGCAGGCCTTCGGGGGGGGGGGTGCAGGCCTTCAAGGGGGGAGACAGGCCTTCAGGGGGAGATGCAGGCCTTAAAGGGGGGGGACAGGCAGGCCTTTAAGGGGGGGACAGGCCTACAAGGGGGTGGGACAGGCCTTCAAGGGGGGGACAGGCCTTTAAGGGGGGACAGGCCTACAAGGGGGTGGGACAGGCCTTTAAGGGGGGACAGGCCTTTAAGGGGGTGCAGGCCTTCAAGGGGTGAGATGCAGACCTTTAAGGGGGGGACAGGCCTTTAGGGGGGACCCTGGTGTAGAAGTACACGGAGGGAAGGCGGTGTTCAAAGAGACGTGCATATGCCAGAAGAATAAATAATGAGTCTGAAAATAGAGGAGAGGGAGAGAGATGATGGACCATGAGATTTAGGGAGGGAAGGAACAGAAAGGGAGAGAAATTGGACACAAGGGATGGTGTGGAGGAGGGATAGAGATACTGGATAGGAGGGTAATTGGGAAAAGAAAGGGAGAGATGGTGGGCCCTGGGGTGGTGGAGAAGGAGGGAGAGATGCCGGATGAAAGGGTAGTTAAGAAAAGGTGGATCTGTGGAGGGAGATGACAAAAAGGAAAGATACCAGACTTCCTGGGGAGGGAAGGGAAATGGAAAGGGAGGACAGACATGGCAGATGGATGGTTAGCCTGAAGAAAGAAGGAGACCCTGGCAAGCAAGTTATCAGAAGACAACCAGAGCCTGGGACCAACAAGATTTGAAAAATAACCAGACAACAAAAGGTAGAAAAATTAATTTTATTTTCTGTTTTGTGATTACAATATGTCAGATTTGAAATGTGTATCCTGCCAGAGCTGGTGTTAGACCGCAAACGTGAGCTAGGATTTAACAGAGAGAGGAAAAGTCCTTTTTGTTTCTTTATTTTATTTACACCACAGCGCCAGTGTGATTAGGAGAAGCCAAAGGGGGTGAAAAACCTATAAAACTCACCAGGACTTTTGAAAAAAATCACCCACTGGGCAGGAAAATCGAATCGAAAAACCAATTAAATAGGCTGAATCAAAATTTTTCTTCCTGAATCGGGCAGTTTGCGTTACTGTCTCAGACTTTAGGACCTGGGATTGGGGAGAGATGGCATCCTCAGTACTTTATAATGCAAGTGAAATGAGGATTTGGTCAGACTTTTGAAGGGTCTGCAGAAGAAAAATATTGTATAGGCCGGGGACATGAGACAGCAGGAAATGGGAACTTTTCTTCCTTCTATTTTTGTGAATGGAAAGGCTGAGGATGTCAGAGAGTTCAGTTAAAATATGTGCTTTATAAAAAAATATAATAATGTGTTTTATAAAGTTTATAAGCATTGCTGGCCTACCCGGTGAGGTGTTCCTAGTAGTGGTGGTGGTGGTGGTGGCAGTGTGTCAATGTGTTGAGAGGAAGAAATGGTCTGGGAAATTCTCTTGAGCAAATTCCGGGCCCATTTCCACCCCCCAGTTAGTCCACTCCACTCAACTGGTTCACACACTGAGTGGGTCTTTGGGTATTGTGCCTAGGTAATTGTTTTGGGATCTCTTCCAGTGGTTTGTCAGTATCTCCTTGTGGTCCAAAAAAGGAAACTTTGTTAACCTTAGCATTGACCTTTTGTAACAGTGCTGCTTGTGTGGCATTAGGCTATGTAGTGATCGAAAGAAAAAAAACAGACCTTTGCACATTTTTGCACTATAGGTGGGTGTATGAGGAGATTCACATTTCCTGCACAGCTAAGTCCGTGTGAAGTTCCCTTGTGCTGTATTTGACATCTAGCAAGGTCTCTGTTTGGAAGGAAAGATCTAAGCTTAAAAATGAAGTGGCCAGAAGTTATGGTAAAAGCAGATAGCTTAGCTGGTTTTAAGAAAGATTTGGACAAATTCCTGGAGGAAAAGTCCATAGTCTGTTATTAAGACATGGGGGAAGTGTCTGCTTGCCCTGGATCGGTATCATGGAATGTTGCTACTCTTTGGGTTTTGACCAGGTACTAGTGACCTGGATTGGCTACCATGAGAATGGGCTACTAGGCATGATGGACCATTGGTCTGACCCAGTTAGGCTATTCTTATGTTATGTTCTCATCTGTAGGGGCCTTTGTTTTCACTTCTTATTTTAATGTATTTTTTTTCTGGGAACTTATCAGTGTTTTTTTATAATGGGAACAAAAATGGAAGAGAATTAATGTGTGTGGAATGGGGGGGGGGGGTAACTAATTTCTTCAGCTAAATAATTAAATCCACCTCAACCAGACATAGGAGAACTCGCACACCATTCACACACCCTCCAACCAAAAACGTCAAAAGAAAAACCTGTTCGACAACCTCCTAGCCATTCGAACTGCAACACTCGAATCCCAGCTCTACAACCTATTGACCTCGACCACAGACTACAAAACCTTCAAAAAAGAAATAAAAACCCTTCTATTCAAAAAACACATAAAACCGAACTAACACAATCAGAACTGTCCCAAGCATCACCTGCAACTACTCTATATGTACTTCTCATGTCATGACAATTCAGACATAATTTATGTTATGTTATGTTTGGAATAAAGGTTACATATATGAGGTTCAATAAAAGAATATTTTCACTCCCTGTTTCTATTCTGACCATTTATACCGTTTCATGGTTATTACAAAAAATATTTTTTACATGGGGGGGGTGTCAAAAAATGATGGGCCCTGGGTGCCACATACCCTAGGTATGCCACTGGACAGAGGCCTATCTTCTGGCGCTCTCGGCAGTACATGTGATAGGAGTGGACAATGTGCAAGCGGATTTCCTCATCCGGAATTCCCTGGATCCTGAGGAGTGGATCTTGAAGAATGGTCACTGTCTCAAAAAGCCTTTGCCTTCATTGTGGATCAATAGGGGCATTCAAAATTTGATCTGATGGAATCAACAGCTAACAAAAAGGTGGTCTGGTTCTTCAGTCAAATATATGAGCCAGGAAGTGAAGGCCTGGACATCTTGGTGCAACCCTGGCCATAGGTAGGTCATCTTTATGCCTTCCCTCCATGACTATGATAGGCAGACTTCTGCACCAGGGGCCAGTGATTCCAGGGGCCAGTGATTCTTGTAGCACCAGACTGGCCAAGATGATTGTGGAATGCGGAACTGGTCCGTCTGCAAAGGAAACAAAGACTCAAACTTCCCCGTCATCCCTGGCTGTTCACGCCGGGTTCAATTGCCCTTCAGGATCCAGAACACTTTGGTCTTACAACATGGCTCTTGAGCGCATAGCGCTAGCATATAAATAATAAGAATAAGAATAATTTTATTCTTATACACCGCTAAAGCCATGATAGTTTGAGGCGGTTTAAAACAAGAGGTGCTGGACAATCAGCGAAATGGTCACAATACAAAGTCATCGAATACAAGCTTACAGAATGAAAGAAGTGAAAAACTATACAATTCTTAGGTTACAAATCGATAAAACAAATTCGTTTTTACTGATTTTCTAAAACCAAAGTAGGATGAGGAATGCATGATAATGTTACCCAGCCAATTATTCCATTTACCTGCCTGGAAGGCGAGAGTTCTGTCTAGGAATCTTTTGTAGTGGCAGGCCTTTATTGTCGGATAGGTGAACATATGAATTCTACGTGTGGGCCTAATATCCAGATTAAATTGAGAAACCAAGTACGTAGGGACCAGACCAAATATTGATTTGTAACAAAGACAGAACTTGCAACCGCACTCCTCACTGCATCACGTGATCCTTCTCTCATAGTCAGCATGTGGCCCTTGTTAAGGTACAGGTGACAGAACTCCAGTAGCAAAATGCTTATTGACCAGTGTTATCACTGCAGGATGACTAAGTTTGGTCGGTCCACATCCCACCCACTTCTCACCCTAACCTCTCCTCAAAAAACGTCCCTTTTCACTCTGGGCGCATAGCGGTAGTCAAAAGGCCTAAGATGCCTTTAAATATGTCTATAACCCTTCAATTATCAGCACTTGGACGACCTGTCTTTTTGATAATCCAAGTGCCGATTTAGGCGGGGTTTTAGATGTATTTTCGTTTCAATTATGTACCTCATATTGTAACTGACAGTAACTAAATATTGGCACACAAATGTCGACTTATACTCTATTCTATAATGGTATCTGGATGTCCAGTGCCATTATAGAATGCTTTGCTATCTTAGCATATGGATTTTTGGCACTAACTTTTAGCATCCTTTATAGAATTGTCCCATCACAAGTTCATGAATCCAGAGTATGTGAAAAGTGTCTATGAGACCAAGAGCTCCAGATGAGATCACATTCAAACAGGCTGAAATGAGAAATCATTAACACCACCTCTTTTACAAAACCACGCAAGAGGTTTTTAGTGCCTGCCAGTGCTATGACCATTGGAGCAGTGCCGAGTGTTCAGCATGACAGCTGGCATTAAAAACCTCTTGTGCACTTTGTAAAGGGGAGAGGGGGTAAATTAGGAAAGACAAGAAAAAAAAGACTCCAGAAGTTTCAAGGATCATTATAAAACCCACTTTTAATCTGTTTGTAAAAATATGTAAAATGGAGTATTTTTTTTTTTTTTTTTTCTAAACCAAAGTCTTTTGCAGTTCTTCATTTCTTTTCTTGTTTGGGTATTTCATTCATCTCCTTAGTCGCCCTCCTACTCTTCTTTTGCATTACCTCACTTCCATTTTTTCTCTCTCTCTCTCATCCTCCCATCTACACTTTTCTCCACTTTCCTACTTGCATCCTTCCCTCTTCTCCCCTCCTTCATGGTCTTCCTCTTATAGTAACATAGTAGATGACGGCAGATAAAGACCCGAATGGTCCATCCAGTCTGCCCAACCTGATTCAATTTAATTTTTTTTTTTCTTCTTAGCTATTTCTGGGCAAGAATCCAAAGCTTTACCCGGTACTGTGCTTGGGTTCCAACTGCCGAAATCTCTGTTAAGACTTACTCCAGCCCATCTACACCCTCCCAGCCATTGAAGCCCTCCCCTGCCCATCCTCCACCAAATGGCCATACACAGACACAGACCGTGCAAGTCTGCCCAGTAACTGGCCTAGTTCAATATTTAATATTATTTTCCGATTCTAAATCTTCTGTGTTCATCCCACGCTTCTTTGAACTCAGTCACAGTTTTACTCTCCACCACCTCTCTCGGGAGCGCATTCCAGGCATCCACTACCCTCTCCGTAAAGTAGAATTTCCTAACATTGCCCCTGAATCTACCACCCCTCAACCTCAAATTATGTCCTCTGGTTTTACCATTTCCTTTCTCTGGAAAAGATTTTGTTCTACGTTAAAACCCTTCAAGTATTTAAACGTCTGAATCATATCTCTCCTGTCTCTCCTTTCCTCTAGGGTATACATATTCAGGGCTTCCAGTCTCTCCCCGTACGTCTTCTGGCGCAAGCCTCCTATCATTTTCGTCGCCCTCCTCTGGACCACCTCAAGTCTTCTTACGTCTTTCGCCAGATATGGTCTCCAAAACTGAACACAATACTCCAAGTACAGGGGCATCAACACCTTCTTCCTTCTACTGACTACGCCTCTCTTTATACAGCCCAGCATCCTTCTGGCAGCAGCCACTGCCTTGTCACACTGTTTTTTCGCCTTTAGATCTTCAGACACTATAACCCCAAGGTCCCTCTCCCCGTCCGTGCATATCAGCTTCTCTCCTCCCAGCATATACGGTTCCTTCCTATTATTAATCCCCAAATGCATTACTCTGCATTTCTTTGCATTGAATTTTAGTTGCCAGGCATTAGACCATTCCTCTAACTTTTGCAGATCCTTTTTCATATTTTCCACTCCCTCTTCGGTGTCTACTCTGTTACAAATCTTGGTATCATCTGCAAAAAGGCACACTTTTCCTTCTAACCCTTCAGCAATGTCACTCACAAACATATACTCACTCACCATGGCCTTCTCTCTACCTCCCCCCCTCCTGTATTTGTCACTCTGTCAGCCATATATGACTCAGTCGTGTGAACAGCAGGCTGGCAGAAACTATGCAAAGGTGGTTGGAATTTGTATTGTAGACTCATACAGCAAGCTGTGC
The DNA here is from genome assembly GCF_902459505.1 of Geotrypetes seraphini. Lineage (NCBI taxonomy): Eukaryota > Metazoa > Chordata > Amphibia > Gymnophiona > Dermophiidae > Geotrypetes > Geotrypetes seraphini. Next base: position 101,169,041 of record NC_047088.1, on the reverse strand, counting down.
TGATTTTGGAGGAGGAGCAGCAGCAACAGGGAGGTGCAGTATATAGGGGCAGTGGTTAGGTAGCAGTAGTGGTCCAGCACTAGCCAGAGGAGGAGACTAATGTCTATTATGAAGAGTGGTATATCATATAAATAAATAGAATGGACCTATCAGGAAAGGCCCTGTTTGAGCTGCTGGAAGAGATACTGTACAAGCAAAAGAAAAGCAGGTGGCAGTGGACCAATCCTTGTAGCAGGGCTGTCAACTAGCTGATATTTGGCTGGCCTGGCTGATTTTTTGAAAGGGGGGCTGGCAGCTTGCAGGACAGAGGTTTGGTCAATGTACAAGTTGATTTCTGACCACTGGACATCCATACTTGCACTTTAATTTTTATGTGACAATGCATCACAGATATCCTCCCCTCATGCATGCTGCACCTCCTCCAGACTAGACTGGCAGCATTGCAGTACTTAGACCTTCAGTACACATCATCTCCTACTATAGTGGAACATCAGGAGATGACATGCACTGAGTCACTGCTTTTGTGGCAGGTTCAGGAGAGAGGTAAGATGCACAGCAAGAGGCCCATATAGAACTTGTATGCAGCTAGCATCTTAGTCCACCCTCTCACTTCTAAGTTTAGGCTGTGGCAGAGTTGCAGAAGTGCATTGGAGGAAGATGAAGGAGCATTGTAAGAGATGCCAGACTATGGAGGGAACCCTGAGGGATAGGGGGAATAATAATGGAGAGAAGAAGGATACATACCAGGGTTGGGAATTCTATGTTTTCAATAGTAGGGGTGAAATTTTGGAACTCATTGACAGGTCAGTTACAATTATGTAAACCCAGTGATACTTTTAAGAAACTTATGAAGACACAGTTATTTGTCAATGTATTTATATGATCAACAATACAGTAAGTATTTCTGTGATACTTTTAAGATCTCAAAGATTTAGTTATAGGACAATGCATTTATGTGAATGAAATGAATACGCTCATAGCAGAGGATGTAGGAGAGTCGATGAGCATATGTCGTATTATTATTTTGTATGTTGTTTTGTAAACTGCCTAGACCAGGGGTAGGCAATTCCAGTCCGCAAGAGCTGGAGCCAGGTCAGGTTTTCAGGATATCCACAATGAATATGTATGAGATGGATTTGCATGCACTGCCTCCTTGAGATGTAAATCTATCTCATGTATATTTATTGTGGATATCCTGAAAACCTGACCTGGCTCCAGCTCTCAAGGACCGGAATTGCCTACCCCCGGCCTAGATTTTAGGCAGTATATAAATTATTTAAATAAATAAATAACACATATAGAGGTAACTTTCCTATCAATTATTTGAAGTTCCTTTCCTTTTGTATTTTTTCTTTATTAGACTGCATCACCTTCTACTGCCCTGTCAAAGATGGTATAGAATGGGTCTCAAAGTCCCTCCTTGAGGGCCGCAATCCAGTCGGGTTTTCAGGATTTCCCCAATGAATGTGCATGAGATCTATTTGCATGCACTGCTTTCATTGTAAGCTAATAGATCTCATGCATATTCATTGGGGAAATCCTGAAAACCCAACTGGATTGCAGCCCTCAAGGAGGGACTTTGAGATCCCTGGTATAGAACAATGTTTCCCAATTTCTTCAAGCCAAGTAACTTGTAGATCAAAAAAAATTTTCAACCAAGTACCCCTGCACCTCTATGAAAATCAAGAAGCTGCAGTGAGAACTGAATATGGCAAAACTGGCTGGTTTCCAATAAACATGGTGTCAGACAAGGGTGTATCTTGTTGCATTACCTGTTTAACCTTTACAGTGAAGCCATTTTTTAGAAAAGCAAATTTGGAAGAAGAGAATGTCAGTTTCAAAGTTGGTGGTTGAAACACAACACTCATTGCTAGAAGTAAAGAAGATACTGTATATACTCTAATATAAGCTGACCTGGCAATATGCTGAAGTAGCCCTTTTCCCCCATAAAAAGAGGGAAAAAAGGTTGACTTGAATATAAGCCGGAGGAGGGAGGGGTGTTAATACAGTATTCAAGTGCCCTGCTCAACTCTGCACCCAACCCCCCTCCTTCCCTCCCTGCCCTGTCCCCTTATCTCTCCAACCTGATGACTTGCAGGCCTTCACCGAGCCAGCTGTAAGACCTGGTGGTACAGCAGTGAGCCGGAACACAAGGGATCCTTACCGCCTCCTGTGCCGGCTAGCATTAAAAACATTTACTTCCCTCCCCCTTGTACCTTTTGAATTCCCTGGCAGTCTCACAGTAGGCCGGGACAGGAGGGAGCCCTCCTGCCTCCTGTCCCAGCCAACTGTTGCCAATTTTTACCTCCCTCCCACCTCCCCACATACCTTTCAATTTCCTGGTGGTCCAGTGATAAACCAGGACCTTGATGTGACTTGGTTGCCTTCCTTGTTTTTTCCAGTGATAAACCAAGCAGGAGCAAGATTCTGGCGCTCCTGCTGAGCAAAGAGCCCCTAGCTGAATGGCTGTTACGAGTTCTCATTTAAAAAAATGCCATGCTGCCCCCCCACCCCCCCCAATGATGGCCCTCTCTGAGAACCCTCCTGGAACCGTGTAATCCCCCATGCTAGCCAAAATCAGCAGGAGGGATGCCTACTCCCTTCTCCCACCGCAGAACCCCACACCATGCGCCAGCCAAAATCGGAAGGAGGGATGCCCTGGGGTTTCTCTTCATGTAATGTAATTTGATAGATTTATTCAGATACAAGACCATAAATCCAGTGTGGTGAAAGCAGAATTAGAGCAGCCTGTTTGGTTGACCTAGGGTGAACTGGCAACCCTAGGGGGAAGGGCTGTAGATGTTGCTTCTGTATACACATTGCACACTCCGAGGAGGGGGGGAGGGAGAGGGATCTATTGTATTGAACAAGTACTGTATTTGGAGGATCATAAGTACTGTGGAGATCTGTGTGGGGAGACTGGAAGGGTTTGTGGTTCACTGGAGTTGAAAAATGCAACAACTTGTTCCCCATTCAATGTGGCTAACAGGGAGTGTTACCTGTGCCACCAATCCTGCAGTTGTTTTAGAGATAGCATGGAGAGGGTCAGGTGGCAGAATTTTCTCTTTCAAAAGTCTTTCATTGAGTATAGCCAGTCATAGGAGCTAGCTGAACACCCCCAATAGTGAACAAGATCTTTAGTTCCTCTCCTTGATCTTAAATCTCTCCAGATTTTAATTCATTCCCTTATAATTTCTAAAATCGACTACTGTAACTCACTATATAAAGGTTTATACCAAAAGGACATTAGACGACTTCAACTAATACAAAACACAGCAATAAAAATTATCACTAACTCAAAAAAATCTGATCACGTTACTCCTCTGTTGAAAAATGCCCACTGGCTTCCCATTCATCATCGGATAGAAACATAGAAACATAGAAAGATGACGGCAGAAAAGGGCCAAGGCCCATCAAGTCTGCCCACTATAGACCCTCCCCTTAAGATTAGCTAGTGTTTTGCCCTGACCCTCTTAGGGATCCCACATGGGCGTCCCATTTATTCTTAAAATCTGGCACGCTGCTTGCCTCGATCACCTGCACTGGAAGCCCGTTCCACCGATCAATCACTCGCTCCGTGAAGAAATACTTCCTGGTGTCGCCGTGAAACTTTCCGCCCCTGAGTTTGAGCGGGTGCCCTCTTGTGGTTGAGGGGCCTCTAAGAAGGAAGATGTCATCTTCCACTTCTATACGTCCGGTGATGTATTTAAACGTCTCAATCATGTCTCCCCTCTCCCTGCGCTCCTCTAGAGTGTAGAGCTGCAAATTGTCTAGTCTTGCTTCGTACGGGAGATCTTTAAGCCCTGAGACCATTCTGGTGGCCATTCTTTGGACCGACTCGACCCTCTGCACGTCTTTGCGGTAGTGTGGCTTCCAGAATTGCACGCAGTATTCCAGATGAGGTCTCACCATGGCCCTGTACAATGGCATAATGACAGCAGGCTTTCTGCTGACAAAACTTCTACGGATGCAACCCAGCATCTGCCTTGCCTTTGAGGAAGCCTTCTCCACCTGATTGGCAGATTTCATGTCTGCACTAATGATTACTCCCAAATCTCGTTCCGCTGAAGTCCTGGTCAAGGTCTCCCCGTTCAAGGTATAAGTTCTGCACGGGTTTCTGTTACCTAGGTGCATGACCTTACATTTTCCAGCATTGAAGCCCAGCTGCCAGGTTGAGGACCAGCATTCCAATGTGCGCAGGTCCTGCGCCATACTATCTTGTAAATTGTCCTCGCTTACCATATTACATAGTTTGGCGTCGTCGGCGAATAATGTTACTTTACCTTGAAGCCCTTGAGTCAGATCTCCTATGAATATGTTGAAGAGGAGCGGACCCAAGACCGAGCCCTGAGGCACCCCGCTGGTCACCTCCGATGTCCCAGAGAAAGTACCGTTAACCATCACCCTCTGACGTCTGCCACTCAGCCAATCTCTGACCCATGCCGTCAGAGTCTCTCCCAACCCCATTGATTTCATCTTGTTTAACATCTATAAAATCGCCCTCCTTACTTTCAAGACCCAGCAGACCAATAAACCTGCATTTATTGACAGACTACTTATTCCATATGACTCTCTTAGAATTTTAAGATCCTCATCACAATTTACCCTTAATGTTCCATCTCTCAAAATAATTGGTACTCGTCGTTCATACATCTTCTCTGTAACTGCACCCACCATTTGGAACTCACTACCTTTACAGTTAAGAGAAGAACAAAACTTGGCTAAATTTAAGAGCAGCTTAAAATGCTTCCTTTTTAAAGATGCATATGATTAATATATCGGACTCAATTTTGATGTATCTTATACAATCTTAATTCACCTTTATTTTTTATCAATTTTAAAATTCCTCCCTATCCTTTCTCTTCGTTCTTCCCTCTGTTTTTAATTTTTTTTAAAAAATTGTAATTTTCATCCACACTTCCCTTCTGTTTTATTCCTCCTTCCCTCCTTAGTATGTCTGTCCTTAGTATTATCTCCCCTAGTATTGTCTTTACCCAATATTTATTTTTTTTATTTTAATTGTACAATGCTTTAAAATACATTGTAAAGTATTTTATCAAATTTTAAATAAACTATAAACTATTGTGTCCAGGGAGGGGTCATTTGTATTGAATCTTGAAATCTTGGTGCATATATAACCTGCAGAAGAAAGGAAGTGATAATCTTCACCTTCTTCTGGATTATCGTGAGTCAGGGGAGGTGTTATACACATCATATAATTTTAATTCTGTTAATGTCTCTCTCTCAGTACTGAGAATTCAAACAGTTATTAAGGGTTGGCATTCTCAAACCAGAGAGAGAGAGAGAGAGAGAGAGTACGTGCAGTAAGAAAAAATGAAGCACAAGTGTCCTCTTGTGGCAATAGGGAATATAACAGAATGAGATATACAGTATATATCTATATACAGTATATATGTAGATAAATATATTTGTTATTTTATATACTATACAAACATTTATTCATGCTTTATATTATTGTTGGTTTAAAGTAATAGGATTAGCTGAGAAAGAAAAGCATCTGGACACTGGATCAGGTCAATACTATTTCAGAGGAAAAAGAGCCCTTTTAAGGTAAACAGGCTGTAAATGCCACTCTATTAGACAGTGCTTAGTTTCCAGATCATTTTTTAGTAATTGGTTTTGTGTTTAAAACATAAAAAGGTGCTTCGTTTTAAAGTTGTATGACCTACTATGTTTCCCAGAAAATAAGCCCTAGCATGATTTTTAAAGTTGCTCCTAATATAAGCCCTACCCCAAAAATAAGCCCTAGTTAAGATCGACCCCCGAAGCCTCCCCCTGAATATCCATGACTCCTTCCCTGACACTAGTAAATCGGACTCGTCAATTCAGCAACCCCTACCCCAGTCTGAGGCCTCCACAAACAGCAGTGGCGGCACTTTGAACAGGTTGCTTCGCGGCCTTCCCCACCGGTGCCTTCCCTTTGCCACATCAGTGATGATGTCATCAGTGAAGTGGCAGAGGGAAGGCCCCGGGGGGAAGGCTGCAAAGCAGCCCGTTCAGAGCGCTGCTGCCACTGCTGTTTTTGGAAGCCTCAGAGCGTAGGTATGTCAGTCTCATGCTGGGAGAGTCAGTGAGGGTCTGCTGCACAGGGGGATGGGAGGGAGGGATAGAAAGATGCTGCACAAAGAGATGGATGAGAGGGGAGAAAAGATGTTGCACATAGGGGAGGGGGAGAAAGGAAAGAGGAAGAATTGGGGTAGAGGAGAGGGAGAGATGATTGTTGTATATTAAAAAAAATAAGACATCCCCTGAAAATAAGCCCTAATGTATTTTTTGGACCTAAAATTAATATGACACTGTTTTATTTTTGGGGAAACACAGTAGATATTGGCAGAAAGGCTTATAAATACTCAAGCAGAAATTTAGCAAATGGCAATCCAACGTTCCAACGTCCACATTTAAACTAATCACATAATTCATTCCACCAACTGGAAGACAGATTCAGAGTAAAGAAAGCCAATCCAAAGTCTGATGTAGGCTTTGGATTGGCTTTCTGTATTCTAAATTTGTATTCTGATTGATGGCATGGATTATATAATTAGTTTAAATGTGGGCTTCAGAATGTTTAGTCACCATTTCCTAAATTGCTGGTTAATTCATCTGTACAGGTAGAGTTTTTGATAAATAATTTTTATTATCTGCAGTTTTTCCCAGTCTGGGGAGAGCAGTGGCAATATTGCTGAGCACATGACTGGATGAGAGCTTGAGAGTGGTGGTGTTTTCCTACCAGGTTTTTTCACCCCTTCAGTTCTAACAATCTAACACAGTTTAGATTTATTTTCTAAGTCTGGAGAATGGTGTTATCTTCACAAGGTGGACGTTCCTAGCGTAACCCTGATATGCTAGTAGAGTAAAAAGACATGTATAGGGAGAGAGGCAGATCGCTGGATGGTAGTGGGGAGGAGAGAGAGGGGAGCAGATGCTGGATTGAAGTGGTGAGGAGAGAGAGGAGAAGGAACAAACCAGGGGAAAAAAACAAACCACAAACACAAATGCAAAAGAAACCAAAATGGAATTGTCCAAAGAAGAATGATGTGCACTAAAATAGTGTCCTCAAACTCATCTGATAATATGAAGATCTTTATTCCTCCAGTATCACAACGGTACAATCAATGATCCAAAGACTCAACATGTACATGTTTCGGCCAACAGGCCTGCCTCAGAAGTCTATAAAAACCTATACATACATATCAAAATGGTATAAATAACTTCAAGTAAATGGAGATAAAAACATAAAGACAGCAAACATCTAAAAAATACATAAAGATACATATATATCATAAATTAATAAGTCATTTAAACAATGCTATAATGTCAATAACAAAATTAATCAAACAATGTAATGTAATAAGTCATATTTAATTAATATGTAATGTAATAAGTCATATTTAATTAAAATTAACACATGTTATATCATAAAAAGCTTAAGTAAAACCTGAAATGAAAACTTAAAACAGCAAAAATAGACACAAAAGAGTAGAAAAGAAGCACTATAAAAACTATGAATGTATACAATACTAGCTCACAGATAGCCCATAAATGTGTAAATTGTAGGCACCATACTAAAATGAAAAGGCTAAATACTGCTTAAAACACTCAGTTACCTTAAAAACGTTAAAAACATACCTTAAAAATCACGAATAGTGATATGAAGAATACTGCCAACCACGTGGATGTGACCAAAATTCAGAAAAAGAAAATCATCTAATCAAATGAATAAAGGAAGAGGGTAGGAGGAGAGGGAAGGGGAAGGAGGACAGAGAGGAAAGAGGGAAAAGGGAAAGGGGAAGGGGGAGGGGAGAAGAGAAGAAGAAAGAGGAAGGCTAAAAGGGAAAAAAGGGGGGAAGAAAGGGAGGGGAGGGGGAAGGAGTGTTTAAAAAAACATCTGAGAACACATATATAGCCATGCAGATCATATAAATAAGGTGACAACCATACTAAAATTAATGAAGAAATATTGAACTAGACGATCTGATTGAAACATAACCGCTATTTATAATAATGCTTTAAAAACTAACAAGGAAAATATAGTAACAAAAATGGCCGGCGAACTGCATGGAAAGGCCAAACAAATAGGAAACCACCGAAAAACTGGACAAAAGTTATTAAAAAGAGACCTACAGAAGACAAATGCGAAAGAAACTCACTAGAGGGATATAGAAATCACTTGTATCTTCACATTTAGGGCCTTATAGAAACAACATCCGCTTAATTGGCCTAAATAAAAACTACACACCACGACCAAAAAGACGCTAAAAAATGAAACTCAACTGTAACGATTATATTTAACAGTAGCCTCCGGCGATAAAACCAGAACCCAATTAGCTAAACATATAGCAAATGTTTTGGAAAACATTACTTACATCTCGTTTAGCTCAACTGTTGCCGACTGGAGTCGAAACGTCTCACGCCTACCATGAAAGCTTACAACAGAGTTCAATTTGAAACCAGCTAAAAACGTGTGACGTAGCACGTTTGCCAAATCAACTGATGTATGGAAAACATTATAAATGCACAAGAGACAAAGGCGGGCTGGCTAAAACACTTAAGACTATAGGTATCATTAAGTTTTATAATACAGAACCAAGAGAAAATGAATTTTTCATTCACATATGAAATCACACAAATGGTCTCAGACACTGGATGGAAGTGGTGAAGAGAGAGAGAGAGGAGCAGATGCTGGATGGAAGTGAGTAGGAGAGAGGAAAGGATGCTGGGTGGAAGTGAGGAGGAGTTGACTCAGACACTGAATGGAAGGAGGTAGAGAAAGAAGGCACATGCTGGATGGAATGAAGGGATAAAGAAAAAGGGCACATGCTGGATAGAGGAAATAAGATAAAGGCAGTGAGGGAAAGAGGTAGCAAATGTAGGTAGACTCAGTGAAAAGAGAGTGAAGGAGAGAAAAACAGTCAATGGATAAGGCGGCACTGGAAACATAGTTAAAAGCACAGAAAAATAAAGTTACCAGACAACAAAGGTAAGGAAAATGATTATATTTTCACTATAGTGATTGAAATATGTCAGTTTTGAGAATTTATATCTGCTTTATATATTGTGTGTATATGGAAAATGAATGGAAAAAATTGCATTACAATTAGTAAAGGGGGTGGAATCTGGGGCAGAGCTTATGTAGGCCTAGTGTGCAGCTTGGGAGGTATGTGGTTAGGGTACTCAGTTGATATTTGTTAGACTTAGGGGGTACTTAGCTTGAGAAACACTGCTGTAGGCGCCAGCACCTCTCTTCCCTGCTGGTGTTTCAGGGCCATCTGGAGGGCCTCTGCGCAAGCGCAGACGTCGACATGATGATGTCATGCATGCATGTGATGTCATCATGGTGACATCCACGCACTTTCAGGTGCCTCGAGCCATGGCCACTACCTTTAGTATGCCCCGGCTTGAGAAAGTTTGAGAGACACTGTTCTACAGGGTTATAAGCACCAATTGCACTGAGTGAACCTTTACAGACAAGACTTGGAAAGGGTGTAGTAGGCATGTAAGCAGTTTGCCCTCACACCAGACAGCATACCTTTTCCATATGAAAAATGATCTGCAAAAGTTAGAGGAATGGTCTAATATCTGGCAACTAAAATTCAATGCAAAGAAATGAAGAGTAATACATCTGGGGATTAGTAATCGGAAGGAGCCTTATGTTCTGGGAAGTGAGAGGCTGATATGCATGGATGGGGAGAGAAACCTTGGGATGATAGTGTACGAAGATCTAAAGGCAAAGAAACAGTGTGACAAGGCGGAGGCTGTTACCAGAAGGATGCTAGGCTGTATAGAGAGAGGCATAACCAGTAGAAGAAAGGTGTTGATGCCCCTGTACAGGTCTCGTTGGTGAGGCCTCACTTGGAGTATTGTGTTTGGTTTTGTAGACCATATATGGCAAAGGACATAAGAAGACTTGAAGCGGTCCAGAGGAGGGCTACGAAAATGGTAGGAGGCTTGCGCCAAAAGACATATGAGGAGAGGCTGGAAATCCTGAATATGTATACCCTAGAGCACATGTGTCAAACACAAGGCCCACAGCTCAAATCCGGCCTGCCTGGCTGTTTTATGTGGCCTGCAGTGACTGTGCCGCAGCACAGGGCCAGAGTTAGGGGGGCACAAACAGGGCAGCTGCCCTGGGCCTTGAGGTTCTGGGGGGCCCCTAGTGGGTCAGCATATCAACCCTCTTCTATCCATGCCAGTCTGTCTTCCTCTCCTGGTCTTGCAGACACATCCATTTTTGTTACGGGGGCTGCCGTCCCTGGCATCGATTCTCAACTGCTATTTGTGGCCCCTCTTCATGCTTTCCTTTTGCCATGATTCATCGAGGCAGAAACAGGAAGTTGCATCATTGAGAACTGACCATAGCAGAAGGAAAGCACAGAAAGGGGCAACATGCATTGGTTGAGAACTGCTGCAGAGGCTGGCGGTCCCCTGCAACAAAAATGGATGTCTTTGCAAGACTGAAGGTGAGGATGTCGTCGGACCAGCGTGGATAGAAAGGGGAGGAAATGACAGGCCAGGAAGCCCTCTGGACCAGCTTCTTAAATAGAATGGGGGAGGCTGGGGTGGGAGAGAGGGGAAGGTGAAGAACTTATGATGCCGGAAACAGAAGGGAGAGAAGATAGTGGCCAACGGTGCAGAGCAGGGATGGAAGGGGAGGGAAGAGATTTGAAAGACTGTGAGGAGAGGAGAGAGATAGCAGACCACGCTAAGGGGGAGAGGAGGGAAGGGAAGAAGGTGAGAGAGATATGCCAGACTGCAGGAAGGAAAAGAGAGTGATACCAGATCAGGGAAAGGGGGGATGGAAGGAGAGAGATGCCAGACCACAGTAGGGGGGAAGGAGGGAAAGAAAGGAAGGGAGGCAGGGATAGAGATACCAGACTGTGAGAAGGAGAGAAAAAATATGCCAGACCATAGGAAGGGGGAAAACAGAGATGTCAGAACACAGGAGGGGGAGAGAGAGGGAGGAGTTGGTGCATAGGGATGGGAGGAGTGGGGAAGGGAAAAGAGATGGAAGAAACGCTGTTTAGGATTGATGGGAATAGGGGAAAAGGAGGGAGGAGATGGTGCACGTATATGGAGAGGGGAAGACATGGAAAAATAGACTGAGAAGGAAGCAGAAAAATGGAAGAAAGTTGAATGTTAAAAGTTAATGCCAAAGATGGATGTAGGGCAGAAAGCGAAGGAGAGAAAATCAGCAAATGCATAAGAAGGTCTTGGAAACAGAGTTAAGAGCACAGACAAAAGGAAGTGCAGCCAGAGACTGGGAAAAGATGATTAAAAAATAAAATCACCAGACAACAAAGGTAGGAAAATGATTTTATTTTCAATTCAGTGATTGAAATATGTTACTTTTGAAAATCTACATCTGCTGTCTATATTTTGCACTGTTCAGGAATAAATTCATTTGTTTCTATTTATCTGGTGTTGTACTGCATGTGCTAGATTTGGTGTATTTAGATTTAGATTTTAGCACAACCTTTGACAGTGTTCCACACAGATGTCTAATAAATAAACTGAGTGCCCTTGGGATGGGCCCCAAAGTGACAGACTGAGTTAGAAACTGGTTGAATGGAAGATGACAGAGGGTAGTGGTCAATGGAGACCACTCTGAGGAACATGAGATAAAAAGAGCCATACTGGGTCAGTCCAATGGTCCATCTAACCAAGAATCCTTCTACTATGACTAAGTATCTTAATAAAAAATTTGACCCGGGACTTAGCCTGTGTTTTAGATTTCAGCTCCTTATGTGATTGAGTTTGACACCCCTCCCTAGAGGACAGGAAGGACAGGGGAGATACGATTCAGATGTTCAAATACTTAAAAGGTATTAACGTAGAAGAAAAGCTTTTCCAGAGAAAGGAAAATGGTAAAAAAAGCCCAAACCTGAGGATATAATTTGAGGTTAAGGAGTGGTAGACTCAAGAGGAGGAGGGTAAATAGTGGAGTGTCGCAGACATGGGACGGTAGCATGGAATGCTGCTACTATTTGGGTTTTTGCCAGGTACTTGTGACTTGGATGGGATACTGGGTAAGATGAACCATTGGGCTGACCCCGTAAGGCTATTTTTGTGTTCTTAAGAGTAATGTAAGCAATTCTTCTTTATGGAGAGGGTGGTTGATGCCTGGAATGCACTCCCGGGGGAGGTGGTAGAGAGTTCAAAAAAGCGTGGGATGAACACAGAGTATCTCAAATCAGAAAATAATGGTATATATTGAAGAACTAAGGCCAGTACTGGGCAGACTTGCACAGTCTGTGTCCATATATGGCCATTTGGTTGAGGATGGGCTGGGGGAGGGCCCATTCTCAAAAGATTTCACAGGCTAAACCCTAGAACCATCCCTTTGGAGAGAGCCCAGTACAACATTCTCACTGCTTCCTGACAGGAAAAACTCTGTGCCTTCCTGCTTGTTGATCTATTGCAGTGGTCTCAAACTCACGGCCTGGGGGCTACATGTGGCCCGCCAGGTACTATTTTGAGGCCCTCAGTATTTTTATCATAATCACAAAAGTAAAATAAAACAGTTTCTTGAGCATATATCTCTGTCGCTGTCTGTATACAGTCTCTTCCCTTGTAAACCGCTTAGAACTGTTTGTGGTATGGCGGTATATAAAAATAAAGTTATTATTATTATTATTTAGCTATAAATTACAATATTATTATTAAGACTTAACTAAGAGTAAAGATTTATAAACTATAAAGAGTTTTACCTCATGCAAAATTGTCATTTCTTTAATAAGACATTAACTATGTTTTTCTGAGGCCCTCCATGTGCCTACAAATCCAAAATGTGGCCATGCAAAAGGTTTGAGTTTGAAACCACTGATCTATTGCAACCTGTCTGTGCGAATTAACACAATTTGGTGCAGAAATTGATGTCTGAAAGACTTTAAAGAATGTTTCATATGGTCTGTAGCTCCAAGAGGAGTGACAGTGATGACATGCATTAGATTCTCTGTAATCTGGGACCACTGGGAAGCTAGAATCCATTGGTTTGCCTCATATGGAGGAATGTGAAGGGTGTGATATGCACTGTTGAGGTCATGTGGCACAGCAATTTCAACATTTGCAGAGTTGAAACTGGTTGTTCCTGCCAGACTTGCAATGCTAAAGAAATCAGGTTTTCTATATGCTGCTCTGGGACAAAAGCCCTTGCCTGAACTGGGTCTAAGAAGCCTCATATGAATTCTAATATTTGAAGAGGGTTGAAATATACATAGTAACATAGTAAATGACAGCGATAAAAGACCTGAATGGTCCATCCAGTCTGCCAAATAATCACACTCATTATACATTCATGGTTAAATAGTCTTTTCTTTAATATTTCTGGGCAATAGACCATAGAAGTCTGCCAGGTTCTGTCTTTAGGTTCCCACTGCTGTAGTTGCCATTGAAGACCACTCCAGCCTATCCTAACTATCCTGTCACTGGAGTTTCTATCAATGCTCTCCCCAGCTCATCCTAAACCAAATCACCATACACAGACCTTGCAGAATTGCCCAGTGCTGGCCTTAGTTTGTTTATACCATTCATTTTCTCATTAGAGATCCTGTGTTTATCCCATGCCTTTTTGAATTCCGTTACAGTTTTTCTTTCTCCACCACCTCCCTCAAGAGGGCATTCCAGGCAACCACCACCCTCTCCATGAAAAAGAATTTCCTAATATTATTCCTAAGTCTGCCACCCTACAACCTCAATTCATGCTCTCTAGTTTTACCATTTTCCTTTCTGTAGAAGATTTGTTTCTATATTAATACCTTTCAAGTATTTAAATGTCTGTATCATATCTCCCCTGTCCCTCCTCTAGAGTATACATATTCAAGTCTTCCAATCTCTTCTTATATGTCTTTTGGCACAAGCCCCATACCATTTTTGTCACTTTTCTTTAGACAGCTTCAAGTCTTTTTTTCATCCTTAGCCAGATACGGCTTTCAAAACTGAACACAGTACTCCAGGTAGGGCCTCACCAATGACCTGTACAGGGGCATCAACACCTCCCTTCTTCTGCTGGGTCTTTGGGTAGTTTACAACAAACTCCAGTAGCTCTAACACCCAAATAGCTTTGCCCATGGATTTCTGTGCTCCTTCCCTTGTGCTCTTGACCAGATAATCCATAAGGAAACACATGCGCCTCCAAGTCTGCTAGACGTTTTGTAAAGACTCTGGGGAACTGATATAAGGCCAAGACATAAGAACATAAGAATAGCCTTACTAGGTCAGACCAATGGTCCATTTAGCCCAGTAGCCTGTCCTCACGGTAGCAAATCCAGGTCACTAGTACCTAGCAAAACCCCAAAAAGAGGAGCAATATTCCTTGCTACTGATCCAGCGCAAACAGTGACATCCCCCAGACTATGGACATTTCCTCCAGGAAACTGTCCAAACTTTTCTTAAAACCAGCTTTGTTAATCGCTCTTACCACAACCTCTGGCAATGCGTTCCAAAGCTTAACTATTTTCTGAGTGAAAAAATATTTCCTCCTATTGGTTTTAAAAGTATTTCCAGGTAACTTCATCGACTGTCCCCTAGTCTTTGCAATTTTTGAGGGAGTAAAAAATGATTTACTTCTACACCATTCAGGATTTTGTACTTTAATCATATCTTCCCTTAGCCCTTTTTTTTTTTTTTTTCAAGATGGCGTTCGTATAGGACGTTGGGCTATATTGCCCCCTTGTTTATTTCAAGTTTTCCTTATAATTTGGTTTCTTCTATCCTTTTATTGTGTTTATTCTTTACTAGCTTAATTTTGACAGTTTCTCTGATTTAATTCTATTTTTAATCGTGAAACTGACCCCTTATCATCAGTACTGAATTTTTTTTTTTTTTAGAACTTGATCATTGGCTGTCTAATGGTTGAGGCCTTACGCTATTAATACCTGTTCCTGTCAAGTGCTGGATGTCTCCTTCGTCATGCCAGCTGATGACTCCATGTCTTCCTGCTTGGTACCGGATACTTCCTTCTGCATGCCTGCTGTTTCCTTCGCAGCTGGTTGGCTCCGGTGGTGAGTTTGGTGGTGCTAGCAATCTCTTTGACTCTCGGCAGATGAGTACACACAGTGTGATGAAGTGGTGACGGCGGGAGATTGCTGTTTTGCCTGGCGCCATGGACGTGAGATTCACTGCTCCTCCCCTGTTGCTGATTGTGGCATCGGGTCCAGCTCTGCACATCAGGATGGGCGGATGGCTGTGGAGCCCTGCCATTTTTCTTTCTCTGGCTGCGGCGGGACTCCGACGTCTCCTCAATGCCTGGTGGATGGGGTAGTGATGCGCCTGGTCCTGAAGTGCTGTGTGCCTCTCCCTCACTATCAATGAATCTTTTCTAACCAGTTCTGCGAACTTTGGCCTCTTTCAAAATAAGAACTAATTGGACTGCCGGGATGATCTTTAACTTTTATTTTTATTTACTCATTCTTTTATATCCCATTTTTTAATTTATTTACCCTTTTTTTTTTTTACACTTCTTTTACTTTGCTTAGATAAACTTATACCATTTCCCTCTTAGTTATTTTACTCTACTGATTGTGCTTTGAGATTATTATTTCCGACATCACACTCACAGGCACCTTGAACTGTCTGCTATGCTACTTCACTCTAGGAAAATGGAACACCTCAAAACTTGAACTCGAAGAATTCTTATTCCAGAACTCTCTAACCTCCACATACAACTTGCTCCTAGGAGACATCAATCTCCACCTCGAAGACCACACATCCAAACAAGCAAACAAAATACTCTCATACCTCGATGCCCTATCCTACCAGATCCTCAATCCTGAACCCACGCATGAAAAAGGCCACCAACTTGATATAGCAGCATTCACGTCTCATAACCTCCACACCCCAAATATTCACATAGCCAATGGCACCTGGCATCCCTCTCTTTGGTCAGACCACCACAAATACACTTTCACAATCAACTGACCTCAAAATAACATAAAATCTAAGCCCCAAAAAACAACCTTCAAATCTAGACAGAAAATTGAACCAGCCACATTCTGGGACAAAGTGGACCCTGCAATCGTCCCCACTGACCCTACAGACTTCGTAAAACACTGGCGCACCCTAAGTGAAACAACCTTGAACGAGCTAGCCCCAGAAAAAACCAAACACAGAACCTGCAGACCCTTAGACAAGTGGTTTGACTCCGAACTCCTCCTACTAAAAAGGCATTGCAGACAACTTGAAAGATCTTGGAGAAAAAAGAGAAATGACCAAACCAAATCCGCTTGGAGAACCCAAATCAAACTATATAACATCAAACTTAAGGAAAAGCGCAAAACATACTACACTAAACTAATTGGCACAAACACCTCCGACACAAAAACACTCTTCAACTTAGTAAAAATAACTTACGGACACAAACCCATTCCTTGCCACTCAAGGCAATAAAACACCAACAGCTTCCCAACTAGCAGACCATTTCAAACACAAGATCATCAAAATCAGAACTACCTTCAACAACTCAACTACCACACTCGATGAGTTAATAACAACCCCCACAACAGAAGAAGCCATAACTGCAGACAGAACATGGACCACCTTCCCAACTCTACAATGGCCTGATTTGAACCGACTATACAAAAAATACAGCCACACATCATGCGACTTGAACTACTGCCCATCGTATCTACTTACAAATGCCTCCCCTAAATTCAAAACCAGCCTCACGCAATGGATACAAAGCACTCTCATAGAAGGCCAATTCCCACAAGATCTTGGAGAGATTATAATCACACCCCTACTGAAAGATCAAAAAGGTCCTATAGACACACCTACTAACTATAGACCTATCGCTTCGATCCCATTGCATGTCAAGCTGATTGAAGGACTTGTGGCTCAATACCTCACCAACTACCTAGCTGACCACAATATACTTCACTCATCTCAATCAGGATTTAGATCTTACCACAGCACGGAAACACTACTAGCAACACTACTGGACATAGCCTGACAATACCTCAGTAAAGGACACAGGATCCTAATTATCCAACTAGATCTATCCGCCGCCTTTGATCTAGTTGATCATACCATACTACTCCAGATACTTGATGCAATAGGGATCTCAGGGGTGGTTTACAACTGGTTCCAAGGATTCCTTAAAACAAGAACGTACAGAGTTAAGATGAATGATATGAAATCTAACCCATGGTCAAATCCATGCGGAGTCCCGCAGGGATCTCCACTTTCACCCATTCTATTCAATCTCTACATCTCCTCCCTCTAGATAACCTAAATGTAACATCATTCAGCTACGCAGACGACATAACTATTCTCATCCCCTTCGAAACCCAAGACCACACCTCAACAGGACACCTGGAAACAATACTGGATGAAGTAGAAAAATGGATGACAAACCACAAATTAAAACTAAACTCGGACAAAACCAAATTCTTAATGCTTGAAACGGACAAAAACCCATCCATAACAGACATGGAAATTAAAGCAATCAAATACCCAATCCAAACCTCCCTCAAAATCCTGGGAGTGCTGATAGACAGATGCTGCACTATGCAGACTCAAATCAACAAAACTACCCAAAAAGCATTCTTCACAAAGCGCAACTTAAGAAAAATAAGGAAATTCTTTGACAAAGAACACTACAGAATCATTGTACAATCCCTGGTACTAGGTCTTGTGGACTACTGCAATATCCTATATCTACCATGCCCTACAAACATGATCAAAAAACTACAGACCGTTCAGAACACAGCTCTCAGACTAATCTACTCCCTCGGAAAATTTGACCACATCACCAATGCCTACCTAGACTCACATTGGCTACCGATTCGAGCCAGAATTCAATTCAAACTATACTGTCTAATCTTCAAAGTAATCAATGGTACTACACCTGCCTATCTAAACGATCGCCTAAACTGTAACCTTCCACCCAGAACAAGAAGAACACTAACACCATTCTCATACCCACCACTCAATGGCACTCATCGTAAAAAGCTTTATGATAACCTCATAGCAACGCATGCAGCAAAACTCGAACCCTCCATCACCAGATTGTTAACCTCAACATCTGACTTCAAAGCATTCCGTAAAGAAATCAAAAAGCTGCTATTCAAAAAGTATATACAATCTACCTAATCTCCCTCTCCTCTTCCCCTAGAAATCAAAACACTACTGTTCAATACTATTACAATCTTCCTAATCTCCCTCTCCTCTTCCACTTACACCGACCAGGTTCTGCACACTCCCTGGCACCATACCCTCAATCGACCAATAAAAAAATGAAAAAAAAAAAAAAAAAGGCCAACAAAGCTACCTGGAACTTAAAACATCCTACCGAAACCGATTACCTACCAACGTATGGAAACAGACAATTTGCTATGTAATGTAATGTAACCTGATTTATCTTCCAATGTTGTCTATACACTCATTCTGTTATTAAGTCTATACCCTCAATCTGTATTCTCCAATGTCATGTACCCTCCTGGAAATGTCCAGTTCTCTTCTTATGTAATCCGCTTTGAACCGCAAGGTACAAGCGGAATAAAAATCACTAATGTAATGTAATGTAATGTAATTTCCATTGTTAAAACTTTTTTCCTATGTTGTGCTTTCTTTTCTGTAACTGCATCGAACCGTAAGGCATTTTGCGGTATATAAATAAACACTCATGTTATGTCAGCCGTCTCTTTTCCAAGCTGAGAGTCTTTCCTCATACGAGAGGCATTCCATCCCCTTTATCATCTTGGTCACTCTTCTTTGAATCTTTTCTAGTTTTGCTATATTTTTCTTGAGATAAAGTGACCAGAATTGAACACAATACTCCAAATCAAGTCGCACCATGACACGATAAAGGTATTATAACATTCTTAGGGCTCCTTTTACTACGCTGCGCTAGCGGTTTTAGCACGTGCCGAATTACCGCATACGCTAGATGCTAAAGCCACCATTGAGCTGACGTTAGTTTTTGACACCTTAGTAAAAGAGGGGGTTAGTCTTGTTAACCTTCCCTTAATTCCTAGCTTGCTTGCTTTTTTGGCCACTGCCGCACATTGGGCAGGTCTCATCATATTGTTCACAATGTCACCCAGATCTGTTTCTTGGCCACTAACCTCCATGGTGGACCCTAGCATCTGGTAACTATGATTTGGGTTATTCTTCCTAATGTGTATCACTTTGTAATTGTTCACATTAAATTTCATCT
This sequence comes from Geotrypetes seraphini, assembly GCF_902459505.1. Lineage (NCBI taxonomy): Eukaryota > Metazoa > Chordata > Amphibia > Gymnophiona > Dermophiidae > Geotrypetes > Geotrypetes seraphini. The sequence goes on along the minus strand of NC_047088.1, from coordinate 101,149,870 downwards.
GCTATTTGGATGCCCAGTCTTCCAATTTCCTAAGGTCTGCCTGTAGTTTTTCAAAATCTGCATGCATTTTAACAACTTTGAACAGTTTAGTGTCATCTGCAAATTTAATCACCTCACTTGGTGTTCCCATTTTAAAATCATTTATAAATAAATAGCACTGGTTCCAGTACAGATCCCTGTGGCACTCCGTTATTTACGCTTCTCCATTGAGAAAAATGACCATTTAGCATTACCCTCTGTTTTCTATCCAATAACTAATTCCTAATCCATAAAGCACAGTTACTTACCATAACAGGTGTTATCCAGGAACAGCAGGCAGATATTCTCACATGAAGGTGATGTCACCCATGGTGCCCCGGTACAGACACTTTAAAAGTGCATTACCATTTAAAGAAAATTAGAAAGTTCGTGATAGCCCACATCGTGCATGCGCGAGTGCCTTCCCGCCCTACGTAGGCATGCAGCTCCTCAGTTCAGTAAGCCAGCTAAGAAGCCAATCAGGGGATGTGGGTGGGTTGTGAGAATATCAGCCTGCTGTCCCTGGATAACACCTGTTATGGTAAATAACTGTGCTTTATCCCAGGACACCCACTTATCAAAATGGCAATATGGCAAGTATTAAATCTCCAAACTATCTCTTCAACTTTACCATATAAATAGCAAGTTGAAATAAGTAATATTAGAAAATAAATCATTCTGGGGATTCTCAGAACACCACCCTGACCAACAAAAATCAGCGTGGCAGTACTCGTCACTGATTCTACCCAGTCTTGTGAGTTACTACCTTTAGAACTTGCTTTTTATATTCCACGTTTTATTTTTCTTATTTTTACTTAATACATATTAAATTCATCTTTACGTTATCTTCACTTTTATCTTCCCTTTTATTTGATTTACTTTTATTTTAATTCATAATGACATTTCCTATATTCCCAAAGTACTTATACTTTAGAACTTAGTTAAACATGTTGTTGCACTGCTCCCCACCAACACGTTTTGACTCTTCATCAGGACAGGGTTAGTGCCGAAACTACAACAAACATCAAGCACAAAAAACTCACTTAAGGAAATGAACAACATAATGCTCTTACCATCACAATATAAAGATAAAATCTTACCAACAACATGAGCTCTATAATTCTGCTTAGTCAGCGACCATCTCAAAGTCCAAGATGGCCGCGGTGTTGCATGCAACCCTGAAATACACACCCTGACGTCAACCACAGCAGAACCAATCATACAGGCCGGGGCCAGAAGTTAATATTAAAGGGAAATACTTTTTTCCAAAAAGGGAGATGATAATTTATTCAGCCAATACCATCCAATCACTCGTCTCATTTAAACCATTGGGTTGCATACTGTTTAATTCAAACATCCAGCGCAACTCTTTTAAATTTAAAGTCCATTTGTAATTTCCTCCCTCTCACCCAATTTTAACAGAGTCTATCACTCTCCATTTTAAGTCCTGTAGCGTATGCTTTAATAGTTTCCAGTGGCGGACTAGGGGGGATGTTGGTAAGATTTTATCTTTTTATTGTGATTTATTTTCTAATATTACTTATTGCAACTTGATATTTATATGGTAAAGTTGAAGAGATAGTTTTTAGGTTATCCCAGGACAAGCAGGCAGCATATTCTCACATGTGGGTGACCTCCAAGCTAACTAGAATGGGATGGTGGCAGCGTTGGCATTTTAGGAAAATAAATTTTGTAATACTGACTGGCCAAAGTGCCCATCCCATCTGGAAAAAGATTCCAGACAGTAATGTGAGGTGAATGAATGTATGAACCGAGGACCCAGAAATCGGAGGTGATGAGCATTCAGCAATGGAAATAGAATTGAAGACAACCTCTGATAAGGCTGAGGGAGAGACTGAAAGAGAGTGATTGCAACTATGCTCTCGAACAGCAGGTCAAAAAGACTGGTCTGATTTCCAAGGAACAGCAGGCTGAGTCTTAGTAGGGTGCTGTTGCTTTAGTTTCTTCTGTTGAGGCCGTACTGGTGCAGAGGCTTTAGCTGAGAAGCGCCTCTGATAAGAAGAAGAAGAAGCAGACCTGAAAGGTCCCGATGAAGAGGGCTTAGACTTAGGCTTCACTAAGGTGTCCCATCAAGTCTCGTGCGCACGGAGCTTTTGGGTTGCAGTGTCTGTACAGTCCCCAAAAAGTTCATCACCTAAGCAGGAACGTTGGCTAGCTTGCCCTTTGGGTTAATGTCCATGTCAGAGACTCTAAGCCATGCCAGCCTCCTCCATGGCCACAGACATCGAAGAGGCTCTGGAGGTGAGCTCAAAAACATCATAAGCTGAGATAACCAAATATTTCCTCAACTGAGTGACAGTATTGACAAGGTGATAGAATCCTTCCAGTTTATGAGAAGGGATATATTTCTGATACCCAGGAAATTACTTGATGAGATGTTTCAAATAGCAAGAGAAATAGAAATTAAGAGTTGATGGCTCTATTGGCTAACATGGAATTCTGATATAACCTTCGACCAAATCTGTCCATAGTATGACTTTCTCTATCTGGAGGGGCCGACGCATAAATTTTTGATGAAGTAGATTTCTTGAGAGTAGACTCCACCACGAGACTGATGAGGAGTTGAGGTTTGTCAAATCCCAGAATGGAAATTATCTTATAGAGAGAGGTCAGTTTTTTAGGTGCCACCAGTACCGAGAGAGGAGACTCCCAGTTTTTGTAAAGAGTCTCTCTCAAGATCCCATGTAAAGGAAGTTTGAGCATCTCCTTAGGAGTTTGATCATAATCCAAAGTTCCAAAAATTCTGCACTGAATTTGGAATCGGCCTCCAATTTAACAGAGAGGTCCTTTCCCAGTTGTCGAATAAATTGAGTAAAGGAAAGCTGCTCAGTGGGAGAAGAAGCTCTAACTGGAGAATGCCTTGGAGACTTCGATGCAGGAGAATCATCTGCCTCGGTAGTGGAAGGCGAAGGGTCGGGATTGGAGTCATTCTGTAAATCAGAGTCCAACAGAACAGAGGGAGAATGATGCTTGGACCGGCGCCAGTCCGGGGTCGGAGTCTCAGAGTGTTTATGTTTGCTTGAAGTCTTCCAGACTTCACCGAACTCCTGCCAGAGCATCTGGAAGACGATGAATGACGTTGAGACGATGGGGACCGGTGTCTAGAAGACTGATGCTTCAATGCAGGACTAGTAGGACTGGAGTAGTGGCGAGAGTCCTTTGGGCATACCGATGAAGCATCAACAGCACCGGAGGTCCTGGCAATGTTAGGCACAGGCTGGGCTAGTACCAGAGGAGTCAGTGTCGGGAGAAGTAACTGAAACTGAGCTCCTCTCAAAGCAAAGCATCAAGCTTCTGCCTTAAAGTAAGCACTGGTACATCTGACTTCGTTGCTGGTACCACAGGTGCTGTGACATGTTCCAGAGAGGATGACTCCGATGGTGGAAATGGTCACTGCAGGGATTTACGCTTGGTCGACATGATTTGACTCATGACCTGCGACACTGTCTGGGAAAGAAGTGGCTTCTTAGCTGGTTTACCCGAGAGAGCAATGTGTTGTGATGCCGGAGTCGATGCTGGTGCCTCTGGTGGTGTCGTTGATTTTGACATCGGAGTAGATGGTGTCACTGGCGTATCCCCATCCATGCCAACACCAAAGAGTTTTTCTTGTTGAAGAATGCAATTCTTTATGGTGTGCTTCTGAAGTATAGAACACAGGCAAGATTGAATTCGGTGCTCTGGACCCATACACTGCAGGCACCAGCTATGAGGGTCCATCAAAGAAATAGTGCGAGAACACCGACCGCACTCTTTGAAACCCGTCAGCAGATGGGACATTGACGGAAGCACCTCCTCAGCCAAATTGAACTTAATGGCTGAGGCATGACTAAAGGCCCCGCCAGAAAAGACCCGCGGATGGCTGAAAAATAAAAATTCAAACTCGTGGTTTTTTTTAAAATGAGAAATTAGAAAGAAAAAGTAAAATATGAAGAAAAAGTGCAAGTTTTACACAATAACGAAGACCATTAGAAACGTAATGCTCCACAGAAAAACAGAACTGAGGAGTCACGCACAACTTCAATGCTCCGCGGAAAAAACAGGAGCCGCACACCTATATCGGGTGGGAAGGCACTCTCACATGTGTGGTGCAGGCTATCACGAACTTTCTAATTTTCTTAAACTGGCGATGCACTTTTAAAGTGTCCATATCGGGGCTCCATGGATGACATCACCCTTATGTGAGAATATGCTGCCTGCTTGTCCTGGGATAACTGAACTTTGCTTCCTATCCCATGACTCTTATTTAAAAAAATTCTATTCCACTTAGAAACTAAGCAGATTACAGCAGTCACATACATAAATTATTACAACATACCAAACTTTCACAAATCTTTAATCCTAAAATACAAAAAAACAACAGTACAAGAGTACTAAGTCTACAAGTATGCTCTGACAAACAAGTGAGTTTCAAGAGTTTCTTGAAAGACTTCAAATTTTGACAGAGCCTTAATGTACCATTCAAAGAGTTCCATAGCTATGGGCCAGCCACAGAAATTGCTATCATCCATATATATACTCAAGTGTTAATTTCTTTGTAGACTCTGAACACAGGGATCAAGATGGTAAATACTTCCTCAATACTTGTACTAAATATCATGGTGCCTTCCCGTATATTACCTGATGTATAATTGTCAAAATTTGGAACTCACTAAGAATCTTCCTCAGTATTCCTATTTCTTGATCTTTCTGGCTCTGTCATACCTTCTACTTTTCCCTTTTCTTCCTCCTTTTTATTTTTTCTTTATTCATGCTGTAGAGTTGTATTTTCACTTGTTCTAAGTGTATGAGTTATACAACTACTGTTTATTCCAGGTTATAATAAGATCGCTCTGTTCAGATATTGGTTTGTACATGCACTATATTACGTACTTTGTATAACTTTTGTTTTTCATCCATCTGTATGTTAACCTTTGAAAAATGTTTCAATAAAAAAACCTATGCAACATGTAACAGGCAACCAATGTAGCTGTTTCAACACTGGTGAAATGTGTTCAAAGCAGGACTCCACTAATCATCCTAGCAGCTGTGTTCTGTACTACTTGTAAAGCATTTATCTTCAATTTAGTCCTTCCCAAAAACAACGCATTACAAAAATCCAATTTAGAAATAAGACGACTTTGTATTATCAACTGAAAATCAACTATAGACATCGGTTTTACTCTAGAAATTATCCTCGTCTACATAAAAGCTCTCTTAACAACATGCAGAATATGTTGTTGCATTGTTAGATGACTATCCAAGTATACACCTCACACATGAAAGAACAGACAATTGCACCTATTGCACTTTTATCTCCTTCAACCTTAATACTTGCTCATCATCATCGATAAACATCACTTCTGTTTTTGTCAGGTTCAGCATCAACCTATTTTCATCCATCTAATTTCCAATATTCTTCAATCTGCCAGCTTTTTCATTACATACTCTCTCCCTGTTTCAGTTGAAAAGAAAAAAACATATCTCTGAAAGCTCCAAGCAGATCTAGATGTCTTTTTGCACTAACAAAGAATTTCTTCACTATGTCCCAAAGAAATGGCCAATCCCTACAAACAAGCCTAGATAGTGAAACATTGTCTGACTTCTTCCAATAAAAAAATATAAAAAATCCACTCTAACCTTGACTCGGTTGTTAACCCTTTATAAATCACTCCTGCCATTACATCACCGGACACCAACTCAACAGCAGACACCCTCTGTCACTAACACAATCTCTCACATGGACCTGAACAAAGCAGTTGACTCATTATGCCCATCAGGCTTAACCTTAGACCTCTGTCCAGCATATTTACTGATATCAGCTGGAGAAGTACCTCTGGCCTGGAAAATTGCAGTGGTCTAGCCTATACTAAAGAAACCGAACGCAAACCCAGATCAACCAAGCAACTTCAGACCAGTCTCAAACCTTCCATTTATATTAAAGATCCTAGAAAAAGTTGTCCTATAACAGCTACAAGACTACAGACAACCTAAAAGCTTTGTCAATCTACTAATCGGGATTCAGGAAATCCCATAGGACTGAAACAGTCCTATGAGGCATTATTGATGATTGTTGGAAATTTCTCAATCAGGGAGAAGATGCGCTGCTTGTTCTCCTTGACCTCAGTGCCACCTTCGATACCAGTTATCACACTCTTCTCATCTCCAAACTTGACACTGGCATCTGTGGCAAGGCATTACGCTGGTTCTCAATCCTAATGAATAGATCACAGAGTGTTCTGCTAGAATTGCACCTGTCATGTCCCAAGCCACTCAAATATGACGTGCCTCAAGGTGCTTTACTGACACTGCTGCTCTTCAACTTATACATCAGACCAGAGTTCGACATTGCTTCAAAATACATCAGCACAGTGGTTAAAACTACAGTTTCAGCACCCAGAGGTTGTGGGTTCAAAATCTATGCTGCTCCTTGTGACCCTGGGCAAGCCACTTAATGCACCCATTGCCCCAGGTACATTAGATAAACTGTGACCGTGAGCCCACTGGGACAGGCAGGGAAAAAATGCTTGCGTACCTGAATAAACTCATGTGAACCATTCTGAGCTCTCCTGGGAGAACAGTATTGAAAATTGAAATAAATTAAATAAATAAAAATCACAATCCATTCATTCGCAGATGATATTCATTTCTACCTCCCACTAGGTATGAACTGGACATCAAAATAAAAAACTACAATACTTCCTTTCCAAAATCAAAAACTGGATGACAATGAACAAGCTTCAACTAAATGCATCCAAAACCGAACTACTCTGAATTCTCAAGAAAAACTGCACCTGCCCTCGCCCAATCTTCTCCTGGGATAATACGACCCTCAATGCTATGAATCAAGTATGCAGTCTTGGAATCACCCTAGATGCAGACCTATCACTAACAAGTCATGTCTCACAGGTAGTATTGACCTCATTCTGCTACCTACATCCTTCTACTACCTATTACCTGCATCAGCTATGGAAAATTCATCTGTACTTCTCTGAGGGAGAATTCACCCTTCTTTACACTTACGTCTTATCACAAATGGACTACTGCAATGTGCTACTAGTAGAACTATCTGCAATGAATCTACAAAAGATTGCGTGCGCAAAATGCAGCAGTTCGCCTACTGAAGAACCTAACTATTCACGACCCCATCGCTCCAGCTCTGTCTGCTGTACACTGGCTGCCCATCTGGAAATTCTGCATCTTAAAGCTCTTACTCTAGCTTTCAAATTCTTTGACAGAATGGTCCCTTCCTACATGGCAAAAAAAACCTATCAATCTATATCCCCAACTGATCCCTGCGATCACAAACCGAGAGAAGATTGTTCACCCCACCAGCACGAATCCTCCCTTCTGGAAAACACACCTACTCGCACTTCCTATCCAAATTATGGAACACAATCCCGCCAACCATCAGATCACTGACAGGTTTACTAAACTTCAGGAAAGCAGTAAAAACCTGACTCTCTTAAAGACACCCCAAACCTCTATTTCTACCCTAGCAAAGTTGTACCACCTCACTGAATGTGCCCTACCTATTACTTGACTTGTAGCTGTAACTGTCACTACGCACACACTTAATCTTGACTCCCTACTTCATTTATCTACATCAAGAGTGCCTTAAAATTGGCCTATGCATTGAATATATTTGCACTTTGCATCGAATGTATTGTATTTCTTGCTGCTATATTTATAGTGCCTTATCGTTTGCCATACTTATGTACTCAGTCCCCAAAACATGTATGCAGTCCTCCATGCAGTGCATAGGAATTATCTTATTGTTGCTGTTCATCTTTTTTAATCTGTTGTTCAGTATATCTGCTTATATGTGAATTTGTAACCTTGCTGCTAGCCTTCTATTGTGTATGTAAACTTGTAACCCATTCCGGGCTCTTCTGGGAGGACAGGTTAGAAAACTGACTTAAGAAAGAAATAATCATCTGCATATAGAGTAAAACCTTGGTTTACGAGCATAATTCATTCCGAAAACATGCTTGTAATCTAAAACACTCGTATATCAAAACGAATTTCCCCATAAAAAATAACGGAAACTCAAACGATTCGTTCCACAACCCCCAAAACTTTAATACAAAATACTGTACATACTCGTATTGCAAGACCTCGCTCATTTAGAACAGTCACTACACTCCCGCAGTGTCGGAGAGAGAAGAACCATCGGCTCGGTTGTGATGATGTGACGCATGTATACTGTGTGTACTTGTATTGCAAGACTTTGCTCATTTAGAACAGTCACTACACTCTTGCAGCGTCAGAGAGACAAGAACTGATCGGCTCAGTTGTGATGATGTGATGTGTGTATACTGTATGTACTTGTATTGCAGGACTTTGCTTGTATATCAAGTTAAAATTTAATAAAATGTTTTGCTTATCTTGCAAAACACTACATACCAAATTACTTGCAATCCAAGGTTTTACTGTATTCGATAATGGACATCTAATTCTTCCAATACTTGCCCAAAGAATGCAATATAAACATTAAATAATAGCACAGATAGTGCTGATCCTTGTGGCACTCCCCTTTTTGACATTACAGAAGAACCACCACCACTTTTCACCACAAATTTATGATCTGTCAGCAAAGAATAAAACCATTTCAAAACCACTCCTCCTATGCCTCCCATTTCTAATTTCTTCAATAAAATCAATGGATGTACAGTAACAAAAGCTGCTAAATGTCTAGAGAAACCATACAATAAGTTTTCCCCATATCTAGACCTCTCCAAATACATCCATAGTTAACAATAACAGTGGTTTATCCCCATGACCTTTCCTAAACCCAAATTGGTGCTTATCCAACCAGTCATTATTCCAAACAAATTCTAACTCTCCCAATACTACTCTTTCTATAATTTTTGAAACTGCTGGCATAACTGAAATGGGCCTATAGTTATTTAAAACCCCTGGATCAAAACTCTGTTTTTTAAAAAGAGGTTTCACAGTGGAAACCTTACAACATACCGGTACAACACAAGTTTGCAGTGACTTGTTAAAATTTTAGTTAAAATTGTAGCTCCTTTCTCTACTACAGATTTCACTAATACTGAGGAACAAGGATCAAATAAAAATTCACTATTCTTTACTTTTTCCTCTGTTACCTCCTCAAACATCAACCATCCTTTAGACCTCCCCCTATCATCATCTTTCACTTCATGCATTACACTTTCATCCATGTCCTCAGTTAGCTTATCAATTTTTTCAAATACCTTGCATACTCATTAGAATTGACTCTGCTCCTTTATAACCTTTTGCCAAAAAATGTTCTGTATGAAATAACTCTTTGGGGTTATGTTGAACTGCTCAAAGCTTATTTTTATAAAATATATTCCTTTCCTCTTTACAAATCCATATACAGTATATTCTGTTAGTTTGATTTTACAACTCTCAATCATCTCCATCACCTGTTCTTCTCCATTCAACTCTTGTCTTAATTTTCTAAGAGGTGCGGTTATCCACAGTTTTGGTTTATATCCCCTTTTGATTACGAGATTTTCCCCTGGAACTACCTTATCTAATGCCATTTGCAGGACAGAATTCCATCCTTGCACCATTTTTCCCACATCTAAATACTATCTATAATCAAATTGTCTCTCACTTTTCTAAAATTGCTAAAATCAAAATTTGGTCTAATATTCATTGTCCTACTATGTTCCTCAACCTGTAGCATCTGGTGGCTGGAGGGAGTGGGCATCCCTCCTACCAATTTTCTCCTGGGGGGGGGAGGGATTCCTGGTGCTGCGTTCATCGGGGGTCATTGGGGAGGGCTGTCATTGGTGGTGGAGGACTTTTTTCATTTTTTTAATGGGATAGATATTTTGCAAAATATCTGTGCCATTGAAAAAAGAGAAAAATACCAGGTAGAGCTATCGTTTTTTTCCGATAGCTAAAACCTGTTTGTTTTCTTTTGCATAGCCAAGCGATGTTAGTGCATCAATCGCTTGGCTACTTTGCATGGGGTTTTAGCTAATTTGCATAGCTGGATTGGAAAATGGGCAATCGAGGGGAAAAACATGCGATGAGCCATTCTGTGCATCGGGTCAGTAAAAGCAATTGTTGCTACAGTTGTGAAAACAGGTTTAATAATGATTGCTGACTTTAGTGCATCTAGCCCAAAGTGATTCTAAATCAATAACAGATCTAAAATAAATTCTAAAAAAACAATGAAGTCTGTCCCTAATGAGCCTGGTGGGCTATATAGTAAACACAGACTCAAGTCTTTGGATTCTCGCCCAGAAATAGCTAAGAAGAAAAAAAAAAAATAAAAAAAATTTAAATTGAATCAGGTTGGGCAGACTGGATGGACCATTCGGGTCTTTATCTGCCGTCATCTACTATGTTACTAAGTCTGAGGCAAGAGAGAGACTTGGAAGGCAGGGGTTAGGAGAGGAGGAGAGCCAGGAGGGCACAGAGAGAGTGCAGAGCGAGGGGTAGCGGCGAGAGGTAGCTCCGCCCACCCCTCCGACGTCGGACCTCGGAGCTCCGCCTTAAAATGGGCGGAGCCAACGCCGAACGAGTCCAGCTTGCCTGCAAGCAGCCACAGAAGGAGAGAGGCAAGAGAGAGACTTGGAAGGCAGGGGTTAGGAGAGGAGAGCCAGGAGGGCAGAGAGAGTGCAGAGCGAGGGGTAGCGGCGAGAGGTAGCTCCGCCCACCCCTCCGATGTCGGACCTCAGAGCTCCGCCTTAAAAGGGGCGGAGCCAACACCGAACGAGTCCAGCTTGCCTGCAAGCAGCTACAGAGGGAGAGAGGCAAGAGAGAGACTTGGAAGGCAGGGGTTAGGAGAGGAGAGCCAGGAGGGCACAGAGAGAGTGCAGAGTGAGGGGTAGCGGTGAGAGGTAGCTCCGCCCACCCCTTCAACGTCGGACCTCGGAGCTCCGCCTTAAAAGGGGCTGAGCCAACGGCACGCGGCCGTTCGGCGCGCGGCAAAAGCGCTCGCCTTAGCGAGAGCGCCTTTGCGAAGGGCCTTGAGAAGGGCCAGGGCACTACACCAAGGTCAGCACACAACCGGAGGCAGAGAGTGAGTGTGGGTGAGAGGTCACAGCAGCAGCAGACAGAGAGAGTGAGGACACAGCAGCAGCAGGCGGAGTGAGAGTGGGTGAGAGGTCACAGCAGCAGCAGGCAGAGGGAGAGAGGACACAGCAGCAGCAGGCGGAGAGTGAGAGTGGGTGAGAGGTCACAGCAGCAGCAGGCAGAGGGAGAGAGGACACAGCAGCAGCAGGCGGAGAGTGAGAGTGGGAGAGGGGACACAGCAGCACCAGGCAGAGGGAGAGAGGACACAGCAGCATCAGGCGGGGAGCGAGAGTGGGAGAGGGGACACAGCAGCATCAGGCAGAGGGAGAGAGGACACAGCAGCAGCAGGCGGAGAGTGAGAGTGGGAGAGGGGACACAGCAGCACCAGGCAGAGGGAGAGAGGACACAGCAGCAGCAGGCAGAGGGAGAGCGAGGGAGTGAGGACACCAACAGATCAGAAGAGACCAGAGTGGTGAGAGCCAGAGGAGAGAGCAGAGCAGGCAGACGAGAGAGTGGAGAGCAAATAGACGGACAAAAGGAGCAGAGCGGAGAGCTGAGGGAGACCGGAGAGCGGAGCGGATAAGATAGAAATGGAGGCAGCCGGAATACACCAGAGCTTTCCAGTATACTGCATGGGGTGCCATATGTACGACTACCTCCCCTCGGGAAGGCGGGAGTACATATGCAGTCGGTGCCGGGAGCTGGAAGGCCTGAAGTATGAGGTCGCGAGATTGCAGGCCAGGGTTCAGGACCTGGAGGGGCTGCACGCTTCAGAGGAGCCATGCCAGGCGTCTGAGGATCCAGACAGAAACAGCTCCATTGAAGATCAGGTGAGGGACCTTGAGAGATTCATCGAGGAGAGCTACAGGAGGGTCGAGGAGCAGAACCAGCAGCAACTCAGACAGGTGTCATCAGACGAGAGCCAGGACCCACCGGAGGATGGACCTAGTGGAGAGGCCAGTGGAGAGGCCAGGAGGGCAGAGGAGGCCAAGGACCCCGAGGGAGGAGCGCCCAGATTCACCATGGACACGGACCTGAGGCAGAGGAGGCTCTTGAGGAAGGGAAAGACTGCAATTGTTGTGGGAGACTCGATCCTGAGGGAGGTGGACAGTCACGTAGCCGGAGGTCGAGAGGACCGGCTGGTGACATGTCTCCCTGGGGCCAGGACAAAGGACATTGCCAACAGAATCGAGAGGATCTTGGACGGAGCCGAAACGGAGGAGACAGCAGTAATCGTCCACGTCGGAACAAATGATGTGAGCCGGAGGAATTTCAGCATGCCTGCGCTAACAGACCAGTTCAGGGTCCTGGGAAGGAAGCTGAAACGGAGGTCACAGAGGATAGCATTCTCGGAGATCCTGCCAATCCCGAGGGCAGATGCAAGGAGGCAGGCCGAGCTCCAGGAGGTGAATGCGTGGCTGAGGAGGTGGTGCAAGGAGGAGGGCTTCCACTTTGTGAGGAACTAGTCGTCCTTCTGGGGAAAGAGCAAGCTCTACAGGCGGGATGGTCTGCACCTGAGCACGGTGGGAACAAGAATACTAGCAGCCAACGTAAAGAAGGAGATCGAGAGGGCTTTAAACTACAGAGAGGGGGAAAGCCGACAGCTGACCTGATGACGCTTCGGACAGCAGTATCCAGAAAAGATGCTGAACGGGCTGACTGCAGGGAGGAGGACGGGGGTCCGATGGAACTCGCGATCAGACAACGAGGGAAACACCAGGTAACAGCAAATTGCTGGGAGAAGCCTAAGGGGAAGGGGAAAACAGGGGATTCAGGAGGACAAGATGGCACCAGGGTGCAAACAGAAGGCAATAAGGTGGAGCCACAGGGCAAAGGGAAGCCACAAGGCAAGGAAGAACAAACCAAGGCCCAGGGGACGATAGCACGGGTTGGGACTGGTACTCCCCGAGGAAAAGCGGGGAGGTGGGGTGGAGGGGACATGGGGAGGAAGAGAGTTGCGAGGGTAAAGGCGGAGGGCACAGCAGAGGCACCGGGAGCGGGAAAACGGCCCGAGACCCAAGGGAAGGCGGCCCAGGTAAAGGCAGAGGTGGAGGACAAACACCGGGACCTACAGTGCTTATACGCAAATGCAAGAAGCCTCATGGCTAAGATGGGTGAACTGGAAGTCATGGCCAAGGGGGAGGACCTGGATATAATAGGAATTACAGAAACCTGGTGGACAGAGGAAAATCAATGGGATGTGGCGCTGCCAGGGTACAAGCTCTACAGGAGGGACAGGACCCACAAGAAGGGGGGAGGCATAGCGCTGTATATAAAGGACTATATCTACTCGATTGGGATCGATACGGCAACAAAGGCAGAAGAGCTAGAATCGCTATGGGTCAAATTGCCGGGAAAGAAGAGTGCAGACATAAAGCTGGGGCTGTATTATCGCCCGCCTGGTGCGTCAGAAACATTAGGACACGACTTGGAAGCAGAACTGAGACAGGAATGCAGGACTGGAAGTGTAACAGTGATGGGGGACTTCAACTACCCGGGGATAGACTTGAGTACGGGACACTCCAACTCCACGAGGGAAGCAGGATTCGTAGAAGCTGTGAGGGACTGCTTCATGGAGCAACTAGTCAAGGAACCGACGCGAGGGGGTGCTACTCTTGACCTCATCCTTAACGGATTAGGGGGGCCTGCAAGAGGGGTAGAAGTGGGAGGAACACTAGGCACCAGTGATCACAACGTGATCAGATTCACATTAGAAAGGGGGTCACCCATAGTGGGGAGGACCGCAACGACTGCGCTCAACTTCAGGAAAGGGAACTATGTTGCTATGAGGAAAATGGTGGGGAGGAAGCTCAGGAACGGCTTTAGGATGGAGACTGTAGGGAGCGCCTGGACCCTTCTCAGGGACACACTGCAGGAAGCGCAAAAACTGTACACCCCCAGTTTCAGGAAAGGCCGCAAGAACAAGCGGTCAAAAGACCCGGTTTGGATGACACCTGAAGTAAAGAGGGCAATCAGTGACAAGAAAATGTCCTTCCGGAAATGGAAGAGGGATCCAACGGAGGAAAATCACCAGGAGCACAGGAAATGCCAAAAGGAATGCCACCGAGAGGTTAGAAAAGCAAAAGGGAAATACGAGGAGGGGCTGGCCAGGGAGGCGAAAAACTTCAAGGCATTCTTCAGTTACGTAAAGGGGAAGCAACCAGTGAGAGAGGAGGTGGGGCCATTGGAAGATGGGGCTAGGAAGGGAGTGATTAAGGAGGATAAAGAGGTAGCTGAGAGGTTGAACACGTTCTTCTCATCGGTCTTCACGAGCGAGGACACGTCCAATATACCGGACTCAGAGGAGCTCATGAGTGGGGAGCAGGCCAAAAGATTGGGGCATATAGAGGTAAGTCGGGAGGATGTCCTCAAGCAGATTGACAGACTGAAAAGCGGCGAATCACCGGGACCGGACGGGATCCACCCAAGGGTTCTAAAGGAACTAAGTCAGGAAATAGCAGGCGCAATCCAGCATGTTTGCAACCTATCCTTGAAAACTGGAGAGGTACCAGAGGACTGGAAACTGGCGAATGTCACACCTATCTTTAAGAAGGGATCGAGAGGTGACCCCGGGAACTACAGGCCGGTGAGCCTGACTTCAGTTATAGGGAAGATGGTGGAAGCAATGATCAAGGACAGCATTTGCAAGCACATCGAGAAAAATGGCCTACTGCGGACAAGCCAGCACGGATTCTATAAGGGAAGGTCGTGCCTGACAAACCTTCTGTACTTCTTTGAGGGAATAAGCAGTCAGGTGGACAAAGGGGAACCCATAGACATCATTTACCTCGATTTTCAAAAGGCCTTTGACAAGGTGCTACATGAAAGGCTGCTTAGGAAGCTGTGGAACCACGGGGTGGGCGGGGATGTACACAGATGGATCAAGCACTGGCTGTCAGGTAGACTACAGAGGGTCGGAGTAAAGGGCCAATATTCTGACTGGCGGGGAATCATGAGCGGTGTGCCGCAGGGATCGGTGCTGGGGCCGCTACTCTTCAACATATTTATCAATGACCTAGAAACGGAGGCAAAGTGTGAGGTTATAAAATTTGCAGACGATACCAAACTCTGCGCCAGAGTTAGGACCAGGGAGGAGTGTGAGGAACTGTAAAGGGACCTCGATAAGCTGGAGGACTGGGCAAACAAATGGCAAATGCGCTTTAATGTAGATAAATGCAAGGTCATGCACATAGGGAAAAAAAACCCGTTGTTCGAATATAAAATGGGGGGAGATTGCTGGAAGACACTGGACTTGAGAGAGACTTGGGTGTGCTAGTGGATCCATCCATGAAACCATCCGCACAGTGTGCAGCAGCCTCGAAGAAAGCCAACAGGATGCTGGGCATCATCAAGAGGGGCATATCAACCAGGACGCGGGAAGTCATCATGCCGCTGTATCGAGCGATGGTGCGCCCACATCTGGAATACTGCGTTCAATATTGGTCGCCGCACCTCAAGAAGGACATGGCAGTTCTTGAGAGAGTCCAAAGGAGGGCAACGAAACTGGTAAGAGGGCTGGAAAACTGCCCATATGCCGAGAGGCTGGATAAACTGGGGCTCTTCTCTCTGGAAAAGAGGAGGCTCAGGGGGGATATGATAGAGACCTTCAAAATACTTAGGGGCATAGAGAGGGTGGACAGGGACAGGTTCTTCAGACTAAAAGGGACGACAGGTACGAGTGGGCACTCAGAGAAGCTGAAGGGAGATAGGTTCAAATCAAATGCAAGGAAGTTTTTCTTCATCCAAAGGGTCGTGGACAAATGGAATGCGCTCCCGGAGGAAGTGATCCGGCAGAGTACAGTACAGGGATTCAAACAGGGATTGGACAGATTCCTGAGGGAAAAGGGGATCGTGGGGTACTGAGGGAGGTGCTGGGGTGTTGCATAAGTATAGACAGCTCACCAGGTCGTGCAGGTGCAAGGACGGAGGGTTAGGACATTGATGGGAAGATATGACTTCGATGAGAAACCTAGGGGGCAAGGGGGCCCCTTCTGGTGATTAAGGCAGGTCATGACCTGTTGGGCCGCCGTGGGGGTGGACTGCTGGGCGGGATGGACCTCTGGTCTGACCCGGCAGAGGCACTGCTTATGTTCTTATGTTCTTAAGTGGTGTTCATCCAATACAAGAACTTCTCCAAAATCCTCGACTTCCTTACATATTACCTTAAAATTAAGCCTTTCCTAGTAAAAAAATTACTACCACTCCCCTTCTCTTAAAAAATCTACATGTCCATTCCCACTTATACGCCGTAGGGCAATATTGCCACACAATAACCAAATCAGACTCAATCAAACATGATTCAGTAATACAGAAAACATCATAATTATCTTCTTCAATAATGTCAGATATTACTACTTTATTTCTCACAGATCTAGCATTATCTAAACCAATAAAGATCCATTCATTTGCTTCTTTCCCCCATGCAAATCTGCCAACCTCAGATAACTAATCCTATCTACTGCTGTACTTTTCCAATGCCTTATCCATCCCAGAGGACAATACCTACCTCCCAAATCCATACAGTAATATTACCAGTCTTCATCGTAATCCAAACACTTACCTCTTCAAGTCCGTCCAAAGTCTGCCCAAAGGAGTGCCCTAAACAGCTCCCTAGTTGTCGCTCCTTCGTTGGTGTGACCAAGGGGGCGCTCCTCTGGTGTGTGGCACCTCTGGTACGGTGAATGACATCATCCAGGGAGGTGGAGCTAGCTCTGTCCCGGGCCCAGCCACACAGCTATTCACTCAGAGGTAAGCCCAACTCCGCTGTTCCAGAGCACAAAAAAGGCAGTGCTAGTAGCAAAGGTAATTTGGGAGGTCCCAAGCTCACTTCCAAGTACCTCCGGTGTGGTTCTGGGAGTTTTCACTCTGCACTCCCGAATGATGTCATCCAGGGAGGTGGAGCTAGTTCTGTCCCAGGCCCAGTGACACAACTATTCACTCAGAATTCCCAAGGAATTCTATCAAAAGCTTTCTGAAAATTTAGATACACTATATCAACTGGCTCTCTTTTATCCACATTTATTCACATCTTCAAAGAAGTCTAGCAAATTGGTGAGGCAAGATCTCCCTCGGCTGAACCCATGCTGACTCTGTCCCATTATACCATGTTTGTCTATGTGTTCCAAAATTTTATTTTTTTATAATTGTTTCCACTATTTTGCCCAGCAATAAAGTCAGGCTTAACGATCTGTAATTTCCCAGATCTCCTCTGGAACCCTTTTTTAAAAATTGGAGCAACATTGGCCATCCTCCAATCTTCAGATCCTACAGACGATTTTAGCAACAGGTTATAGATCATTAACAGCAGGTTAGCAATTTCATATTTGAGATCTTTTAGTATCCTGGGATGTTTACTATCCAGTCCAGGTGATTTATCACTTTTTAACTTGTCGATTTGGCTTAGTACATCTTCCTGATTCAAGGAGATTTCATTCCATTCCTCTGCATCATCACCCTTAAAATCCATTTCCAGTTCAGGCAGATCTCTTACATTTTCTTCCATAAAGACTGAAAGAAAGAATTCACTCAGTCTTTCTGCTATTGCCCTTATCCTCCCTGAGCACTCCTTTTACTCCTTGATCATCCAATTGTCCCAAGGATTCCCTCACAGGTTTTCTGCTTCTGAAGTACCTAAAAAAAATGTTACAGAGTTTTAGCCTCTTTGGCAAGTTTATTTTCATATTCTTTCTTAGCTTTCTTTGTCAATGCTTTGCTTTTAACTTGCCAGTGCTTATGTCTGTTCTTATTTTCTTCATTTGGAGCAGTGACTCAACCTGAAAACATCAACCTAGCCCAACCATATGCAAAGCAGATACAGTATGCTAGCCACGTAGGGATGGTTCTCTTGGTGACTGAAGCTCCAAGTCTATTAAGGCTGAACAAAAGAGCTGAGTAGTAGTTCTGTGAGGCTTGATTTGATCCAAGAGGTAAGGCCAGTAGAGCCGCCTCACAAAAGTGAGAATGTGATCTCAGGAAGAAATAAGGCAAAATTATGAACTGGTTGAAATAAAATTCAGAGATAACTTTTGGGAGGAATTTGGGATGTGTGCGAAGAACCACCCTATCATGGTAGAATGATGTATAATGTGAATCTAAGGACTTGAAGTTCACTGACCTGACATACAGAGGTGAGGGCTATGAAGACAACCACTTTCCAGGTTATATGTTTGAGGGAAGAAGTCAAGAGAGGCTCAAAAGAAGACTTCATCAGAGCAAATAGCACAACATTGAGGTCTCAGGCAAAGGCAGGAAGTCTGGGAAGTTTAGTATGGTAGAGGCCTTTCATCAATCTAGAAACCAGCTGAAGTGAGATAGGTTTTCATACATTGAGTTGTAGGAGGAGAGGAAACCATGGTTGATGTGGCCACCAAGGGAACGATGAGAATCATGGTGGATTTATCTTGGAGAAAGTTGACTAGAGGTACTGGAGAAAATGCATACAGAAACTTGTCCTGCCAGTTGAGGAGCAAGGCATCAGACTCCAGCTGATTGGAAGTGTAGAGTCTGAAACAGAAGAGGGGACATTTGTGGTTGTGACTGTGAGTGGAAGCAAAGAGGTCTAAGAACATAAGAATTGCCTCTGCTAGGTCAGACCAGTGGTCCATCGTGCCTAGCAGTCCGCTCCCGCGGTGGCCCTTAGGTCAAAGACCAGTGCCCTAATTGAGTCTAGCCTTACCTGTGTATGTTCTGGTTCAGCAGGAACTTGTCTAACTTTGTCTTGAATCCCTGGAGTGTGTTTTCCCCTATAACAGCCTCCAGAAGAGCATTCCAGATTTTTACCAGTCTCTGGCTGAAGAACTTTCTTACATTTATACGGAATCTATCCCCTTTTAACTTTAGAGAGTGCCCTCTTATTCTGTCTACCTTGGAGTGGGTGAACAACCTGTCTTTATCTACTACTACTACTAATAATAATAATTTATTTCTTATATACCGCTATATCGTGAAGTTCGAAGCGGTTTACAATAAAGATACATTTGACAGTACATGGGATAGAAACGGTTTACAATAAAGATACATTTAGTCAGTACATGGGATGCAAGTGGTTTACATTAAAGATTCATTTTGTCAGTACATGGGATACAAGTGGGTTACAGTAAAGATATATTTTGTCAGTACATGGGATACACGTGGATTACAGTAAAAAAATATTGTCTATTCCCTTCATTATCTTGAATGTTTCAATCATGTCTACTTCCGGGGATCCCCAATCCAAGATCTGTCACAAAAGGGGCATGTTGAGCAACCACTCGTGAGGTTCAAGGTGTCTGCTCACTTTCTCCACTAAGAAATTTTGTTTTCCTATCAGGTGAACTGCTTTGAGGAATATGTGAGCAATTGCTCAAGTCTATATTTGTATAGCTTCCTAGCAGAGCAGGCAAGACCCTATGCATCCTTGTTTGTTCAAGCAGAGCATGGAAACTTGATTGTCTGTGTAAGGTCTACTTGAATCTGGAGGTAGTCCTGGAAGATGTGAAAGGCATTGCGAGTTGCCCAGAGTGCCAGAATGATGTGGAGTTTTTTTCTGAGTTCAAAATCTTCGAGTGTGTAGAGGTGGGTTCCCCAGCCAAGTATGGAAGCACCAATGGAAAGCAGTATTTGGTGCAGTGGAGACTGGAAGAGAAGGCCCCTGGAAAAATTGGCACAGTCACTTACCGTAATAAGTGTTATCCAGAGACAGCAGGCAAATATTTCCACATGTGGGTGACATCATCCAAGGAGCCCAGTACAGACAGTGAAAAGGGCACTGGCACTTTACGAAATCAAAAGCTTTTAGACTGCCCGCTACTGTGCATGCACAAGTGCCTTCCTGCCCGATGAGGGCTCGCGGTACCTCAGTTCCATAAGTAAGCTAAGACACCAACTAGGGGAGGTGGGAGAGATGTGAGAATATCTGGTTGTTGTCTTCGGATAATACCTGTTATGTGTGCTTTATCCTAGGACAAGCAGGCAGCATATTCTCACATGTGGGACTCCCTATCTTAGTGAAATGGGATGGAGGGAGAGTTGGCCATTAAGAAGAAAATAAATTCTGTAATACTGCTTTGATGAAATGACCATCTGGTCTGGAATAAGATTCTAGACAGTAGTGAGATGTGAAAGTGTGAATTGAAGACCAAGTGTCTGCTTTGCAAATTTCATCAATGGGAGCTGATCATAAGAAAGCCACTGAGGCTGCCATCGCTTGAACTTTGTATGTCTTAACACGACCCTTGAGGTACAACCCAACCTGAGCATAGCAGAAAGAAATACAGGCCGCTAGCCACGTAGAAATAGTTCTCCTGGTAACCGGTCGGCCCAATTTGTTAGGATCAAAGGAGATGAACAGTTGAGGTGAAGTCCTGTGTGGTTTAGTCCTTTGCAGGTAGTATGCCAAGGCACATTTACAATCCAATATATGAAGAGCTTCTTCTCCAGGATGAGAATGAGGTTTTGGAAAGAAGACTGGATTGATTGAGATGAAATTCCATGACGTTTGGAAGGAATTTAGGATGAGTGCGAAGAACCACCTTGTCATGATGAAATACTGTATTGGGTGGTTCGGAGACTTGAAGTTCACCGACTCAAGGAGCAGAAGTGACAGCGATCAAGAAAACCACTTGAGATGAGAAGTCACAAGTGGCTCAAATGGAGGTTTCATTAACTTGGAAATAACTACATTTAGATCCCAGACAACTGGAGGCGGTTTCAGTGGAGGTTTAGAATTAAAAAGTCCTTTCATAAACCTAGAAACCAGAGAATTAATGGCCAGAGGATTATCATTAATAAGAGCATGGAAAACACCAATAGCAATGATGTGTACTCTGACTGAAGTGGTTTTGAGACCAGACGTAGAAAGATGGAGAAGGTAATCAAGAACTGAAGAGAGAGTGATGATGAATGTTCATGATGATGAAGAGAACACTAGGAAGTAAAACATGTCTACTTCTGATGATAGCATTGCTGCATAGATGGTTTTCTGGATGCAGCAATAATAGCTTGCAGGATCAGAGAGATGAAAATCTGTTGAAACTACACTGAAATGTACCAAGTTGTCAAGCATAGAGATTGCAGATTGGGATTTAACATGGATCTGTGACTGTGTGAGCAGAGAGGGAAAGATCTGTGGTTGAATCAGATCCTTGACCATCAGTTGAAGATCTTTAGAATGAAAGGGATGGGTGGAAATGCCTATAGGAATTTGTTCATCCAATCTAGAAGGCATGCATCTGCCTCAAGGCGCTGAGGAGAGTATTGTCTGGAGCAAAATTGAGGCAGCTTGTGATTGAGTGGAGAAGCAAACAGGCCTAACTGAGGAGTTCCCCATAACTGGAAGATATGACGAAGTACTCTAGGGAGAGACCACTTGTGTGGTTGAAGGAATCTGCTGAGCTTGTCGACCAGAATATTTTGTATGCCTTGAACATATATCACTTTTAGAAATATGTAGAAAGGAATTGCCCAATTCCAGATACGTTGGGCTTCTTGACAAAGGAAGAGAACCTATACCACCCTGTTTGTTGATGTAATAATACATCGCGGCTTGGTTGTCCATTCGGACTAATAATAATAATAATTTTATTTCTTATATACCGCTATACCCTAAGTTCGAAGCGGTTTACAATGAGGGTCGTGCCGAGAGAGAGTACAGTGTTAACAGCAGGAGACATATGTTTACAACAAGATACATATGTTTGGAACAAGATATGAGCTAAGTATTGGAACCAGGAATATGAGATACATAAGCTTTGGAACACGATATCTAAGATGCGTTGGTACTTCTGGATGGGGCAGTTTGCCAGAAGAAAAGGTAATGAAAAAGAACTAGTACAACATGGTTGGACAGAGCATATTGAAAGGTGATGAGGGCATTCCAAATGGCTTTTAATTCCAGCAAGCTGATGTTAATTTCTCTTGCAAGTTCCAAAAACTTTGCATTTTTATACCGTCCAGGTGAGTCTCCCACCCCCCCCCCCCCAAGCATACATGGATGCATCTGTTGCAAGAACTTTTTTTGATGTGGAGGAAAATGGAAAAGAAGAGCCTTGGAAAGATTGGATTCATCCACCACTGAACAGATTTTTGAAGTGGTGAAGTGACATTGATCTTCTTGGATGTAGGGTCGAAAGCTTGAGACTACTGAGGCACCCTGAGATGTAGGTGAATGAAAGGAGTAACATGGACTGTAGACGCCAAGTGGCCTATGAGTTGCATCATCTGTCTGGCCAGCAGTGTTTGAAGAGTAGAGACTTGATTGCAAAGATTAATTATATTGTCTTGTCTTGGTTGAAGAAGATAAGCCTGCAACTGATTTGTGTTCAGTATGGCTCCTATAAATTGAATAAGCCGTACAAATTTGGCATGCACTGAAGACTTTTTACCACTAAAAATAGTTTGAAAATAAGTTTAATGCTGTTAGTTGGATTTAGTCATGTGATTAAGTGACAGCATATGCAATGTTTGGCTATATATTTGCACTGTTAGTGAAGATTATAGCTTTTTTAAACTACTTTGAATATTATGATGGCAGATTTTTCAGGATATACAGATGAACAGGTCCAGACATTTTTACAACGACCTGCTCTGTTTGATGACAACAGTGAAACAGGACCAGTGGGGTAATTGGTAGAATGTTCAAAAACAGCTTATAAGAGCTGAATTGCATGGTAGTACCCTCATACAAGAATGTGCACTAAAAAAGTGTCCTCCAATTTATCTGGTAATATGAAGATCTTTATTCCTCCAATATTACGATACATTCAACGACTCAATGACTCAACATATACATGTTTCAGCCAACAGGCCTGCCTCAGAAGTCTTAAAAAATCGGTGTTAGTTGGCAGCATTCGTATCATACGAGATATTACACTCCTTGTGGTTTGCTAAAATCTATTTGAGTGCAAGCATATTTTGAATATCATCATTCGTGATTTTTAAGACTCCTGAGGCAGGCCTGTTGGCCGAAACATGTACCTGTCAAGTCATTGAGTCGTTGAATGTATTATTGTGATATTGGAGGAATAAAGATCTTCATATTACCAGATAAATTGGAGGACACTTTTTTAGTGCACATCATTCTGATCTGGACAATTCCATTCTGGTTTCTGCATATTTGTGTTTGTGGTTTTGTTTTTTCCTGTTTTTTTCTTCTTAGTACCCTCATACAATACTTAAAAAAAGCAATGATCCCAAGGGGACTTAGAATGCTTAAAGAACCACGGCTCTTTACTTCAGATAAAGTATTTTTAGAGAAGTGTACTACTATTTAAAATCATTGCAGCTGTGACCTCATGGTTTTAATAGTCGA
The DNA here is from genome assembly GCF_902459505.1 of Geotrypetes seraphini. Taxonomy (NCBI): domain Eukaryota; kingdom Metazoa; phylum Chordata; class Amphibia; order Gymnophiona; family Dermophiidae; genus Geotrypetes; species Geotrypetes seraphini. The sequence goes on along the minus strand of NC_047088.1, from coordinate 101,126,547 downwards.
AACCACAATGACTTTGGAAGGGGAGCTAAAACTGAAATTGAGTGGAATGGAGGAGAATCTACATAATAACAACACTGTAGAGGAGTATGATAAGAAAATGAATGAATTAAAAAAAAAAAATCAATGGCAGATTTTAAGGACTCTCTGAAACAAACAAAAATAAAAAAATTTAGACGCGATGAATATGACTATCAAAACGAACATGTTTACAGTTGGAACAAAAAAGATCACTATTTAAAACCACAACAGGCACAGCAAAAAAACCTAACTTTTGAAAATACTTCAGATGAATTTGAATATTCAAGTGATAACAGTATTGAGACCAGCACGAAAAAAAGATACTACCAAGTCTTTTTTAGGTACATCAGAGAGAGGGAGAAATCAGGGGGGGGCATATGAGGCAAATGTGAGAGGACCGGGGGGAGATACCTCATGGACCAATCAACAACAGTAATTAACATAACATCTCAAAACTTGAACAAAACCCAAATGGACGGTTTGAATTTTGGATTGAGCTTTGTCCCTATCCCCCAATATGATCCCTTTCATACGAAGGTGGCTTTTTTCAAATTTATAAGGAAAATCCAGCTCAAACTCTATTTTCTTCAGAACCCCACCACATTGGACATTTCCATTAAACGTCCTATAAGCAGATGGATTTCACCAGGGAATCTTCACCCTTCAGTAGTCACTTTTAGAGATCTGGTACTGAAAGATTTAACAACTGCGGAATCTGAAAATGAGGGTAGATTTAAGCCTACTAACTTAACTAAGGATCAACGGACAGCTCTTGTACAATTGATAGAGATGGATGATCTGGTAATTTTTAAAGCTGACAAAGGGGGAGCAACGGTAGTGCAGACTCATCTCCAGTCCAACCAAGAGGCGCAAAGACAACTTAATGACAGTAAAGCTTATAGACCATTGCCTGGCGATCCAGTAGTACGACTGAAGCAAGAAATTAAAGAACTAGTGGAACCGGCCTTACAAAGAGGGATGATTAGCAAAAAAGAAGTATCTTTTCTGATAGATAAACATCCTAAATCACTGAAGATCTACTTTGTCCCCAACATACTTAAGAATATTCAACTCCCTCCGGGGAGACCTATAGTGTCCACAAAAGGCTCTGTACTTGAACCGCTCTCCCAATTTATAGATTATTTCCTCCAGCCAATTACAATGACTGTTCCCTCATATATAAAAGATTCTTCTCATTTTATTAAAATGTTACAGGAATTGGATCAGCTTCCAAACAATATCATTCTAGTCATTTTGGACATTACTTCTCTTTATATGATGATACCACAATCAGCAGCATTGGCGACTATCAGATACCATCTGGAGGAAAGGGAAGAACCTTGCATATCTACTGAATTTTAGATTCAGTTGGTAGAGATGGCGATTACCCAAAATTATTTTTGGGTTTCCAATCATTTTTACTTACAAACACAGGGGGTAGCAATAGGGGCCACCTTGGCTCCTTCAGTCACTACCCTATACATTGCTAAGATGGAAAGAGATTTAATTTTCTCACACTCATCCTTCGGCCTGGTGATCTGGCGTCGGTTCTTAGATGACATTAATAGGCCTAACTACTAATATTAATTATCATTTAGATCATCATAACTCCGTCATACTCTTTTCTCTTGACCTCTCAGCTGCATTTGACACCATTGATCACTCTCTACTTCTAGACAGATTAAAAACCATAGGCATCTGCGATCTAACTTTACAGTGGTTTACTTCTTTTCTATCCAACCGGTCATCTACGGTTCACTTTAATAATTCAGTTTCCAATTCTTTTTCACACGATTATGGTATTCCTCAGAGTTCTATTTTGTCTCCTTTACTTTTTAATATCTTTCTTGCTCCTTTACTAAGTCTAGGTCAGTCTATAGGCTTTACCACCTACGCTTACGCAGATGACATTCAATTGATTCACCTCTTCAACCCTGAAAATACTATTGAAATACATTTAATTAATCAAAAACTTGAAAAAATCAAAAATTGGCTTATACATAACAGATTAGCTTTAAACATAACTAAGACGAAAGCACTACTCTTCCCAACTAAACAGGGATTAAAACTAACGGCTCCATTTTTAATTGACAATATACCCATAAACCTAGTATCATCATTAAAGATACTTGGGGTTATTATCAATGAAAATCTTTCCTACCATGATCACATCAGTAATATTGTCAAATGTTGTTTCTATCGTTTGCGTATGATTCGTTCTGTGTCGAAGTTTCTGGAACCCAAATCCTTAAATATTCTAATACACTCGCTTGTGATCGCTAAGCTTGATTATTGTAACTCGCTATTACTAAATATTACTCAAAAGGAAAAGAAACGTTTACAAATAATCCAAAATACTGCAGTTAAAATCATTCATAATGGAAAAAAATTTGATCACGTAACTCCCTTCCTAATTGATTCACATTGGCTTCCCATTAACCAACGAATAACCTATAAAATTTTGCTTTCAGTATTTAAAACGCTATCCACCAACGAACCTCAATTTATAGATCAGCTACTCATCCCTTACAACACGACACGTTCACTCCGATCCACATCTCAGGGACTGCTAATGATTCCTTCTCTGAAAATTATTGGAACCAGACGTCACGACATATATTCTGTAATGGCCCCTTTAACCTGGAACACCTTGCCTTTACATATAAGAGAAGTCAAAGATCTCTGCAAATTCAAAAATAATTTAAAAACTTTTTTATTTAGAGATGCATTTAATGTTTAAATAATTCATTTCTAGCAATCCCAATCCTATTCCTCATGTTTTTCCCTTATTTGGTTTTTCTTTTCTTCATAATTATGATAAATATCAATATTGTAACTGTTTTCTCTTACTTTCCATTCCCCTATGTATCTGAGTCTGTTTGTTTTGTCAGATTGTTTTTAACCCTTTTTAATGATGTATAATGAACTCTTGACCTATCTTATATTTTTATGTTACTTGCTTAGTATGTAATAAGCGATTTATCAAATTTTAATAAACTTGAAACTTGATACTAATTAATCTTTGATAAAGTTTGGTAATTGGCTAAATTCCTTGGATCCTCAAATTAAATTTACCATGTCCATTGATGTAGAGAAAATAGAATTTTTGGACAGGCTGGTTTACAAGGAACAGAATACCTTAAAAACTACATTTTATTGTAAACCAGTGGAGAAAAATACATTGTTTCGTTTCCACAGCCATCACCCCTAGAGACTGAAAACCAATCTCCCTGTTGGACAATTCCTCCCTTTAAGAAGATTGTGTATGGATGATGATGAATTTGTTAAATAATCTAAAGTGCTGAAAGGAAGGATAGCCCTGCGAGGATACCCAAAAAAATACATTAGAAAGGCTTTCCTTAGGACTAAATATTCTAATCGTGACCTTCTTCTACAAGAACAATCACATGATGTAGAGGAAAGATTGGTATGTGTTATTCCTTATTATGATCTTTCGTATGTGCTAGTCAAAAGTATGAAACAGCACTAGCATATTCTTCAAATCATACCAACTTTTACAGAAGAATTTCCTATGATAGCCTACAACAGAGGTCAAAATTTGGGGGAAAGACTGTCAAAACACAGATATGAAGTAACCAGGAGAGGGACAGAGGATGGGAATCACAGCAGATGTGGACGTTGCCAGTGGTGTGATAAAACCATTGAAGGGAGTACATGAACACCTCCTAATAGGGATATAGCTATTAGAGCTCAGAGCCAAACCACGTGTAGATCACAAAATGTAGTGTATGCAATAACATGTCCCTGTGGTCTTATCTACATAGGTAGGAGCAGTTGCCCGATTCATATCAGGCTAAATGAACATAAGTCCCATATTACCACCAAGAATGTCCAAGCTCCGTTGGTCCAACATTGGTTGGATAAATCTCACACTACGAATGAAATTCAATGGTGGATTATCGATTGTATAACAGAAGGGTGGGAGAGTGGTAATTGTGAAAAACGCCTTAATTATAGCGAACGCTGGATTTTTTCTGGAGGATTAAACCTTGAGATCAAATGGAAGACTTTATTGTAAACTCCTCCTCTTTCCACTTGTCATCAGTGATGTAAGATATGATTCATTCATTTAAGGAAATGAAAATATGCCGCGGCCATCTTTTGACTAAAGATATTCTGTCAGGAAGCTGCGGAGCAGAATAAAAGGGCTAATTGATTTGTGAAATTGAATTATATATTCTTCAAAGTTACTGCAAGCTGTTTACCATCTTGTCTTAAATCTACAGGGGACTCGTTCTTGAAAAAGCCTCTTTGGGTGAAACATGTCAAGCTGACAAGTCCCACCCGACATTTAACGATTGATGCTAAAGCAGGATAAAGCTACTGCTGAAGCTAAGTACAAGCTAATGTTAAAAGTTTTTTTAATTCAAAATTAGAAGATACATGAAGTGTTGAAGTATTTATAAATTTTAGTAAATGTTTTCACACGTATATGAATTGCACAGAGCACTTTAAAAACAAAAAAAGAAAAAAAAAGACTGATGAAGAAAAACAAGCCAATACATTGAACAAGCCGTAGAAATTTGGCTGGTGGTTTGGCATGCACTGAAAACTTTAACAATAAAAAATAGTTTGATAATAAGTTTAATGCTGTTGGTTGGATTTAGTCCTATAAATTGGAGACATTGAGAGGGTTGTAGTAGAGACTTTGGAAAGTTGATTTTGAACCCCAGCTGCTGAAGAAATTCTATGGTCAGTTTGGTTGCCAAGTAAGATGTGGCTTTTATTAGCCAATGATCCAGATGGGGAAACACTTGGAGACCATAAGTTCGAACTTTGCCACCACAACTATCAAACACTTTGTGAACACTCTTGGAGAGGATGCCAGGCTGAAAGGAAGAACCTTGTACTGATAATGATGATGAACTATTTGGAACTGAAGAAACTTTCTGTGATCTGGATGAATGGAAATGTGAGTATAAGCCTCTTTGAGGTCTAGAGAGCATAGCCATTCATTTTCATCTAGAAGGAGTTATAATGTCAGAGATAACATACAAAACTTTCCCTGATGGGATATTTGTTGAGATTTCAGAGGTCGAGAATTGGATGTATACCTCCCGTCTTCTTTGGAATTAGAAAATGCCTGGAATAAAACCCCCGATTTTGGGGGGGGGGGGGGGTAAGAACTTCCTCTATGGCATTTAGTTGAAGTAAAGCATCTACTTCTTGAAGGGGTGTCTGCTGAGTTTTAAGAAAGGACTCTCTTGGAGGGTAGTATGGAAGAATGGATTCGAAATGAAGAGAGTACCCCTCCCTTATGACTCTTAAAACCCACATATTGGTAGTAATGAGAGTCCATCGTGGGTAAAAAGCTTGAAGACAGCCTCTGATAGGAAGATGATGAGGCTTTAAAGATGCTACATGGACTATGCTCTCTAGAAGCAGGTCAAAAAGACTGAGCTGGTTTCTGAGATTTTTGTTGTCACTGTCTCTTCTGAGGTGGTGGTTTGGCTGAAGCAGTATATCATCTCTTATATAAAGAGGACGATGACTTCTGAGCAGGTTTGCCAGACTGGGGCTTCTTGGTTTTAATAAGATTGTTCCAACTCTGCTTATGTTGAGTCAGCTTCTGTGTGGCGGACTCCACCTTCTCACCAAAAAGCTCTTCTCCAACACATGGTATGTTGGCAAGTCAGTCTTGAAGATTGATATCCATGTCAAATGCCTGCAACCATGCCAAACGGCTCATAGCTATAGCCGAAGCTCTGGATGTCAGCTCAAATGCATCAAACGAAGTATGAGCTATATATTTCCTTGTTCGTGTTACAGCATGAGTAATATGCTTGAATTCAAGAAGATGAGCTGGTGGAATGCACTACTCAAATACTGATACTTTCCTTACTGTTTGAGATAAAAGGACATGAAAAAAATATAATTCAATACTCTATTGGCTAACACTGAATTTTGATACAAGTGCCAACCAAATTTGTCCATGGTTCTGCCTTCACATCCTGGAGGGGCTGTGTCAAACTCTGGAACTAGATGTCTTCTTTAGGGTAGATTCTACCAGCAATTGATGTTGGAGCTGTAGCTTATATAAAAAACCCTGGGCAAGAAATAATCCTAAAGAGAGAATTCAACTTCCTGTGAGCAATAGTCACTGTCAGTGGAGTCTCCCAATTCTTTAGAAGAAACTCTTTCAACAAAGTATGAAGAGGCAATTTCAAAAGTTCTTTAGGACGTTATCATAGTCTAATCTCTAATGCCTCCAGTAACTCAGCTCTGGGCTCAATATCTGCTTCCAATTTTTCAGGAAGATCTTTACCCAACTGCCTGATATACTTGGTAAAAGAAAGACCTTCTCTTAGATGGAGGGGGAGACGGTTTTGAAGGTATACCATTAGATTCAGTAGCTGACAAATCATCCCCCCCCCCACTCTGAACCATTCTGATCTGACATTAAATCCAAATCTTGATACAGGTTTGTGGATTCTTTACATTGATGGTACCGATCTGATACTGATGAAAAGGATCACCAGTACCACGATGATCTGGTCAATGTACACTTCAAAGTAGAATACTTAGAATGGGAACGTCGGCACTTAGATGATGAACGTCGACGTATTGATGAAGCTTCTCAATGTCCCGAGGAAGTCCTTCGATGCCTCAATGTAGAATCCCAATGAGTTGAGGGACATCGATGCCTCGAAGTACAATCTTGATGTGAAGATGTTCATCAATGCTTTGATGATTATCAATGCTCTGATGAAGACGATCGCCAGTGCCTGGAGCAAGAGCGTCAATGTCCTCTGTATACAGAATGACGCTCAACTTGAAGAACATCGATGCAAAGCAGAGCGATGTTTAGAAGCAGAATCTAAAGAGCTATAACTACGCTCGGGCTGGGCTGGTACCGATGAGGTCAGTGCAGACACTGGCATGGAAATAAACTTGAATATACCACCAATCTCTCTGTGTAGAAAGTCATCAACCTTGGATCAGAAATCCTGTACTGATACCTGAGACTAAGCAGGTATCAATGGTACTGCAGGACGTCTGGGAGTGGGAGACCTTCAAGAGGATGCATGCCCCGTAGGAGACACCGCATGCACAGGAGAGCATTGTCGAGGTGTGGCCTGCATCGAGGGACTCTATGCTGACAAGGCCTGAGACGCTGGTTGGGAAGTGGTTAGCTTCTTAGCATGCTTCCCAGATACAGGGATGTCAGATGTTGAAGTCAATGCAGGGACCAGTGGTACCGATGACAAAGATTTATCTGGCATACTGTGACCGAACAATTTTTCCTGCTGAAGCCGCCTGGCCTTAAGTGATCATTTTTGAAGGGTGGAACAATGAACACAGGATTCAACCTGATGATCAGGCCCCAGACATTGGATACACCAGTTGTGTGGGTCAGTAATAGAAATATGCCGCTGACACCAACAGCACTTCTTAAATCTTGTCATCGATTTTGACATGGACACGAAAACTTGATCAGTTAAAGTTAAACTCAATTTTTGAAAAGAAAAGAAAAAACCCTCCCAACTTGCCCCCACCTCAAAGAGGAATGAAGGGAAAAAATGAAAGAAAAACTAAGTCTCTTTTTTTTTGACTCACAAAGTGAAGAAATTCCAACAGAACAAAAATATGAAAGAAATTAACTTTGAAATGAACACACTGAGGGAAGGCAACATAGCTACTAGAAAACACAACTTTGCTCTGTAGAAAATGAAGAACTGAGGTACTGCAACCCTGCGATGGGCGGGAAGACACTCATGCATGTGTAGTAGCAGGCAGTTTAAAAGCTTTTGATTTCTTAAAGTGCCTGGACCAGGCTCCGTGGATGACATCACCTACATGTGAGAATATGCTGCCTGCTTGTCCTAGGATAAGAGCTCCTATGAATTCTAAGTTTTGAGTTGGTTGAAGATGTGATTTCTGGTAGTTGACTGCAAATCCCAGAAGCTCAAATAGATGGAACTGTGGAATTGAAGGTATGTTGAGCTTGCTGCAATGATGAGGCCTTGATTAGCCAGTCATCTAGGTAAGAAAAGACATGAAATCTGCATGAGAAGAGGATTTCAGCAACTATCACTAACACACTCTGTGCCGATGCCAGCCCAAAGTGTAGGACTCTGTCCTGGAAATGTGATCTCACTCAAAAGTTAAGGTATTTCCTGTGGGTAGGTAACATGAGAATGTATATGTACACACTTCTTTAGAGAGCAGAACCAGTCATTCTCCTCCAATAATGGTAAGAGGGTTCCCAGAGAGATCGTGCAAAACTTCTCCTTCATTATTTGTTGAGCGTGTGGAGGTCCATAATTAGGTGGAGACACTCAGTTTTTAATGGTATCAGGAAATACTTGGAGTAGAACCCTCAGCCCCTCTCCTACAAAGGAACTTGTTTTAGTGCATTGAACTGGAGAAAGGCTAAGAGCTCTTGTGGAGGGTCTTCTGGTGGAGTTGAAGAGAGATTCTTTTGGAGGGTGGGTCGAGGCTTTCATAGCACGTATAGGTCATAACCCTGGGTGACCACTTGGAGAATCCAATAGTCCAATGTTTTGCAGGTCCAGCGATGGTGGAAGTGGTAGAGTCTGCCTCCTATGGGAAGATCTGGAGGGAGAGAAAGGCATTGGCAATGATCTCTAGAAGGAAGTCAAAGGGATTGTTGCTTGAATTGTGGTTGAGATTGAGGCTTTTGCTAGAGACTTTGGCAGGCGAGCAGGAGGCATGAGAGGAGAGAAAAGAAGGTGAACAGGAGAGGAGAGAAGAGGGGAAGGAGTAGAAGGCAGGAGAGAGCAAGGGGCAGCAGCGAGAGGTCGATTCACTCACTCCCTATCATCCACCAAAGCTCCTCCTTAAAAGGGGAGGGGGCAATGGCGCTCAGCTAGAGACTTGGTCAGGCGAGCAGGAGGCAGGAGAGGAGAGATATGGAGAAGGTGAACAGGAGAGGAGAGAAGAGGGGAAGGAGTAGAAGGCAAGAGAAAGCAAGGGGCAAAGGTGAGAGGTAGCTTCGCCCATCCCCAGCCATCCACCGGAGCTCCCCCTTAAAAGGGTAAGGGCCAACGGCACTCAGCCATTCAGCGTGCAAAGGTGAGCATTAAAGGTGCTCGCCTTAGCGAGAGTGCCTTAAGGGCCTTAAGAAGGGACAAATCACTGCACTGAAGAAACACCAGGGAAGGACACCTACACAGGCAAGTACCACAAAGGGCAACAGGACAGACACGAACAGCAGATAAATAAACCCAGCAGTCACGGAGGACAAACACAGCAGACACAGAGGACATACACAACAGAAGCAGGGGTAGTAGGGTATATAATTAGGAGAGAGACTACACAATTACAGCACCACGGATGCTACACACAGTGGGAGAAAGCATATAGGGAAGAACAAGAAGCACATAAGACCCGGGAAACAAGAAGCAGCCACTTCAGACAACAGACCGGCAAGCGGACAGCAATGGAAGCAGCAGATAAAAGTAGGATGATGAGCTACCCAGTCTTCTGCACTGTTTGTCATATGTATGACTACCTCCTCTCTGGGAGGCAGTCTTATCTATGCAATCAATGAGAGAAACTGGAGGGCCTGAAGAAGTAAGTCAAGCTACTGGAGGGCAGAGTACTAGAATTAGAAGTGCTTCGAGCATTTGAGGAAGAGATCAGAGAGGCTGAAAACTTCATGAAAGATAGGAACATTGAAGAAGTCAGGGATGCAGAGAATATTATGGAAGAGAGGAACATCAAAGAAATCAGGGAATTAGAGAAGTTCATCGAGGAGGCATACAGAGGAACTGCCAAGATACATCCACAGAGAGAGGACCACCTAGAAAACAATCACAAGAAAGGACTAGATGACACAGCAGCAGGACCTGGAAACAGCGGGGGGGGAACCCACAGGAAGATGAGTCCAGTGCAGGCTAACGCCGGGAGGAGAAAAGCTAGAAGTGCATCGAGGACACGGACCTGTGGTTAGAGAGATGGACATACACCAAGTACACGGACCTGCGGCTAGAGAGACAAGAAAAGATAGAGAAGACAGCAATCGTTGTGGGAGACTCCATCATCCAACAAGTTGACAGCCACATAACAGGATGAAGACAGGATCCAAGATGGAAGATATAGTGAGCCGCATTGACAGGATCATCGACAGTGCGGAAGGAGATACGGCAGTGGTGATCCACGTTGGGACAAACGACGTGAGCAACAGGAACTACAGCAGGGAAACGCTAAAAAGACCAGTTCTGGATGCTAAGAAGGAAGCTGAAGATCAGAACGCCGATGGTAGCGTTCTCGGAGATCTTGCCGGTACCCAGGGCTGACGAGAAGAGGCAAATGAAACTGCAAGGAGTCAACGTATGGATGAGGCGCTGGTGTGAGGAAGAAGGAATCTATTTTGTGCACAACTGGACGGCGTTCTGAGGGAAGAGCAAGCTATACTGGAAGGATGGACTCCACCTCAGCGGAGACAGAATGAGGTTACTTGCAAGCAACATCAAGCGAGTAATGACTTCTATTAAGTCTGCCAGTTTAAACAGTCTGCACACCATCGGGTCTTTCTCCCTGGTCCATGGCTGCCACAGACTGGCAGCGCCCATTTGCAACCTGGAATCCTCTAAACTTGAGGACTCACTTTGCGGGAAAAAAGGAATCGATCCTGAACTGCAGTCATCCCGGTTCTTTTCCGACTGGACCTCTGGTTCCTGCTAAGTACCTATTCACAATGGACCAGCATTTTGTAAAGGGAAACCCCCCTGAATAGTCACTGGCGTATTACCAGGCTGAGCAGCCTTTATATCTCATATAAGCTTCAAACATAAAACTAAAAAGACAGAGTGAAATCCCTGAACTGGATCTCCTACGGACCTCTGTAGGAACATTTCCTGTCTCCTCTTGGGATCTGAGGTGTCTGTTCATATGTGTTTTGCTAATTATGCTGAGTCACTGTTTGAAAGCTCTAGGAGTGATTTTTTGACCCAACTTTCAAGCTTCCTGCAACTCCGGGACCCTGAAGGGATCAGGCCGCTCTCACATGCTCCATGACATGTGGTGCATGAACACTCCTCAGCCGGCCATCCAGCACAAAGCTGGCATGATACAAGGGTAGAACGGCCTGGGAAATCCATGTAGATTAGCAAAATCGAGGTGTTTTGTGGCAGATAGAGGCTTTTAAAATAAAAATGAGATCCAAGGTCAACCGTGGCAGTAGTTGGCGCCTGGGAAAATTCAGGGAAGAGATTTTTGGAGGTGAGAGATCCTATAGAAAGCCCTAAAGACATTCAAAAGTTCAGTTCTTGAACCACCCCGGTCTCCTATAGACGGTAATCACAGAACTGCTTGGTGCTGTGCCCACATTAGTTCACACTGCAGCTGGACAATGGAGAAGATTTCTGATTCAGACAAGCACATAAGATCCTCCAGCCATTTGTCTCTTTAGGCTATCTTTCAGAGATGCTCCAAGAACAACCCCTCTAGCTCATGCGTCTTCGGGAAGGAATGTAGCTATCACCTGCTATAGCCCTCTGGACTAATACAGTGCCACTCAGCCTGTGCTCAAGTGCCTGATAAAACCAAGGGTGAGCCAGACTCCCAGAGGAATGCACCTTGAGTTGTCCTAAGGATTAATGCAGGCCTGCTAGGTAGACACTCTGTAAAAGGACTGCCCATCTCCCCCAGCTACAGTCTTCTGATCCAAAGACTGTATCTTCTCCTAGGCAGAGCTGTCTCAGAAATCCTGGGAACCTCTGGAGCACTGCAAAATCTCGAACTTCGGATTAAAAACCCCAAAATAATAAATCACTTGCAGAGCAAAAAAAAAAAAAGACAACTTCTCAACGCACTTGCAGAAAAACTGAGGAGATGGGGCACTGCCCACTGACACAAGGAGGCAGAGCCAAAAAGCTGTGGATGATTTCTTCCGCAAAACACATGGACAAAGAATAACCCACTAGTCAGAACACCTGTTCCTTTTGCACTGGAAAGAATAACTCATCATTTTCGTCAGAGTTAATGTTGGGTGGGTTTTCTAGTATTTTTCATGCTGATTTCAAATCAGTTTAGTTTTTCACTAGCATATCACATTTTTGTAATGAGGCTCATTATATATAATTATAAACATTAATTGGGCGATATATCATGTGTTTATAGGATAAATGTATAAGGAGGGTTAATGACAGTTGTCTGGTTTTTTTTTAATGATACTGACGGTGATTAATATCAATCATCATGCCAAGACGTACTAATCATCCAGATAGTTTCTCTTATGTCTGTGGTTCATTTATGATGAAAGCACGTCGTCACCCAATTACCGTAGATCTGAAGAAGGTATACAAATTGTACTTTGGCTGTCCACTGGGTGACCAGGACAAGTCTTGGGCTCCACATGTCATCTGTACCAGTTGTTCCAACAGACTTCATGACTGGCTCAATCAACGAAAGGCAGCGATGTCATTTGCAATCCCAATGCTATGGAGGGAACTGCGAGACCATATTAAAGATTGCTACTTTTGCCTTGTGAACACAAGTGGATTCTCAGCTAAAACTAAGCACAAAATTATATATCCTACTCTGGATTCTGCTATTAGGCCTGTTCCTCATGACTCACTGCCTGTCCCTGTACTTCCACAAGATGGACTTACTCCTATGGAACATGATGAGGATGCAGCAGCTGGTCACAATCCAGAATTATCTGATCCTGATGATGTGAATGAAGATTCAGAACCAGAGACCTTTACACAAGCTGAGCTCAATGATCTTATTTGTGATCTAAATCTTTCAAAGGAAAAAGCAGAACTTCTTGCTTCAAGGCTTAAGCAAAAACACTTGTATTAGTATTTATTTATTTCCTGCCTTTCCCAAGGTGGGTCACAATATACACAAACAGAATCACATTCAGTACAACAAATCAAATATAAATAAGACATAATACTGATAATGTAAAGCCTCCTAAAATTACAAAGAGGCTACCAGCGCCTCGCATCAAAAAACTATAAATCAATCAAGTCCCATATTTCATTTTACAGAAGAGGTATTTCTTCAACATTTTTGCTTGCAAAAGATGCTAATATAACTCATTACAGAAAAAGGAATCATAATTTAACATTCTTCACTATAATCGGCTCATTGTGCTTTCGCCATGACATCAACAGGCTCAAGTTTGTTACAAGTGCATTGTCCAGATGAATGGCGTCTCTTCATTGATTCTTCACAGAGAAGTCTGAAGGCAGTGTTACTGCACAATGGAAATTCCAAATCAAGTACAGTAACCCCTCCGAATCTGCAGTTTCAGTACCCGCGGATTTGGTTATTCGCAATTTTTTTTAAACAAAACTCTGCATCGGACCTAACCAAGACCTTACCTGGTGGTCTAGCAGTGACGTGGAGCAGGATCAATCGTCCTACGCTCCTGCCCCGTAGAGCCATCATCCAAATTTCAAAATTTGTGGGCCAGCTCTGCCCCTAACTCCCACGAATATTGAGGGTTTGCTGTATACCAATTGCCCATTCTGCTCATCTAAAGAAGTCCTATGAGAATATGAAGAATTTACTAGAAGCAATCAGTTATAAAACACACCCATAGAACATCTGTGGTGATCTGAAGGTCATTGGCATACTAATGGGAATGCGAGGATTCACTAAATACTGCTGTTTCCTGTGCTTGTGGGATAGCAGATCTACAGCTGAACATTATGCCAAGCATGTCTGGCAGCTGAGGGACATCTATAACCCAGGGACAGTGTGGAATTTATGCAACTGGTGGATCCTCATAAAATATTTCTTTCACCTCTTCATATCAAGCTGGGGTTGATGAAGAACCTGGTAAAGGCCATGGGTAAAGCAAACTGGACAGGTTCTTGTTAAGAAATTTCCAAAAATCAGCATTGCAAAACTGAAGAAAGGGATATTTGTAGGCCCACAGATCAAGTCCGTTATGCAGTGTGAAGATTTTAAGCAATCTCTCTCAGCAGCTGAGTCTGAAGCTTGGGAGGCATTCAAGTGGTTAGTAGAAAACTTTCTAGTCTTCATACAAGGAAGAAGTTCAGAAGCTCCTTGCCTCACATCAGACACTTGGCAATCGCATGTCATTAAAAATACACTTTTTGCACTCACATCTTGACATTTTTCCGGAAAATCTTGGTGAGTGACGAGCAAGGAGAATGTTTTCACCAGGACATTCAGTTAATGGAGTGTCACTACCAAGGTTTCTGGAATGAGAGTATGATGGCCGACTACTCTTGATGTTGTGCTGTGACAATCCAGAAACAACTCACAAAAAGAAATCATATTTTAAGCATTTTTGAAGAAATATTGGTTGCTAAGTGATACAGTTCAGTATAATTATGCTATGTTGTGTGCCTATTTGACTTTGGACCAAAGATACTGCAACATCTCTTTAAGTTGATGCTGCAATTCTTAAAACCCTATATGCTAAAACACTATAAACTAACATTAGTCATAACTTTAAAAGTTTACGTGACTGAAAAAACTAACAGATCTGAAATCAGCATGAAAAACTGATTTAGAAAAATGTGCTGAGTTATCAGATGATTCAGAAAAAAATGTTTTTTGTTGCCTTGTGTAGGCAGGGAAAGGGGAGGATAAATGCTCTCTTCAACCAGTCAAAGCCATTCATCCTCTTCCACAACCAAACTATATACAATAAAAGTAGGATTAGTAATAGATTAGCTCAGTATTGTCTCAATGGGAAGATTAATCTCCTAAATTAACATTAGGTCAGTAGTGGTTTAGAGTGAAATATGGTTTTCCTACTATTAAACTGGAGCACTAAGTAGGTACTGATACAGAAATACTAGGCTACAGCTTAAATCAGACACTGCACTACAAATAAAGAGACAATTCATATTTGTTCTTTTGTACAATAAAAGGTATAACGACATTTATATAAAAAATTACTATTTGAGTAGCAATTAAATGCACAAATTATTAACATATTTACAGACAAAGACAAAATACAGAAAAAGTCCACTGTAATAGGAAATTCAGTCTGAGTTCCGCCAACAGTGTGCTTTTTAAAAGTAACAAAATATAGATATATATTTGTACACAAGGTGGTTTCATCCTACCTCAAGAAGGACCATCAGAGGCAGAAAAGAGAGCAGTTCTAAAAGATGAAATCCTTTAAAAAAAACAAAAAAAAAACCCACACAACCTATTTGAAGATGGGATCTTATCTTTATCCTGTTCTTTCAAGTGTAAATTTTAGGTATTAGTTTGTTTTGATGAGGTGGGGGAAGGGGTTGTTCCAAGGCATAGAACTTTATCTGCTGTTGCAGAAAGCCTGGCAATGCAAGCAAATTTTCAAGACTGTTTTTAATTGCTCAAAGGTGCTAAAATGAAATTCATAACATAACTGAATTTGTTTTGTATGTCTAATGCTTTAGAACGATGTCCTGGCCTGAATGATAAAGCTTTAAAATGTCATTCTAAGGCACCCTAGAATTGAATGATAGCATTGTTTAATTTAAAACTCTGAATTTGAATCTTACAAACAAACTGATATTGTCTGATATCCTTCCTTTACAAATGGAAAATTATACAATCATCAAGTAAATTGCTGCATTTCAGACTTTTTCTCCTCCCCCCTTAACTGAAATTTATTCTTCAAATTTAAAGCATAATAATTAAAATAAGTCCTAAGCATTTCATCTTTGAAAACAGTCTCTGTGACATCACCTTTAATGCACCATCCAAAGCAGAAAAAAATGATATTTTGAACATTTTCAACTCAACATGTGGCAGGGAAAAATTATTTACATTTTTTATGGTAAGAAATAACAGATTATATACACAGCAAATAGCGCAGGTTTCTACAAGAAACAATTCCAATCCATCTTTACAATATTTACACATTTTCTTCTCCTAAAGAAAAAAATTTATATTTGTGTCCTTTTTATTTATTCTGTGTAAAAGGCTGTGGAATCAGTCTTGAAATTGTAAAATCTGCTCACCTTCATCTAAGCATAGTCTACAACTTTCTTTTCTAAAAGAGAAGGAAATGAAGACCTATGTGAAGAAAATGTTTTCATCTTTTATTCTTTATGAATACAGGTGACTAAGGGCTCCTTTCACGAAGCTGCATTAGCGGTTTAACGCATGTAATAGCGCATGCTAATTTGCCATCCACGCTAGCAACTACCTCCTCCTCTTGAGTAGGCGGTAGTTTTTCGGCTAGCGCGGGGTTTAGCATGCGCTAAAAATGTGCATGTGATAAAGCCGCTAACGCAGCTACGTAAAAGGAGCCCTAAGTGGTCAGATGAGAGTAAATTATAAAATTAATACTATTTCCTAATTTGTGGGTGTGTGTTTATGGGGAAGCAGCCATTTGAATATTTTTGCAATCTTAGACCAGGGGAAATCTCAATCCCAACACTAATATGGCAGAAAGTCCAGTGGCTAGGTGACCGTTGGCAACCACAGAGATAAATTTGGCAATAGCATTTTCATGGCCACCCAGGCTTTAGGAGATATTTCTACCAAATGCTTTAAAAAACAATGATTTCTAACGTTATTTATATGAGGCTAGTTTAGAAAGAAGACTCCTGCAGCTTCTGAAGATTTCTCAACAAGGGTACCACAGTACTCATCTTCATTAGCACTCCATGCTGTACCATAAGTTACATATAAAGCATGTATACAACACAGGTGTAGAACTAAAAAAAATGATTTTTAAAAAACAAAACAAAACAAGGGCACACTGCCATAACAAATAGTTTGTAGCTTTCATTCCCCCCAAAGAGTAAAAAAAAATGTTGGAAACAAAATATATGTTGTTAAAAAAATGAAGGAAGGCTTAATTTGAGACTAAAACCAGAAGGAACCTCAATTTCAAGAAGTTGGCTAAGCTGCTGTTTTAAATAAAGTATAAATGATCTCTTTAAATAATGTCCATGCACATGGGGCAATATTTTTATTCCTAGCTTAGACCTCTTTTTAATTGGTATTCAGAATGAAATAGGTATTAGATTTTTACATTAGGATACTGCCATCAACTGTTTAAAAAATACAATCTGAGCACTGTTTCTGCATTTAGTTTAGTTAATGAATGCAAAAAACAGATTTAATTTTAGAATGGGACTGAATTATAGTTGAATTGGA
Source organism: Geotrypetes seraphini (assembly GCF_902459505.1). Lineage (NCBI taxonomy): Eukaryota > Metazoa > Chordata > Amphibia > Gymnophiona > Dermophiidae > Geotrypetes > Geotrypetes seraphini. The sequence goes on along the minus strand of NC_047088.1, from coordinate 101,109,453 downwards.
AATCACACAGCAACCATATTTTATCTATGTATATAGATAAATAACATATCTATATATAGAGAGAGATATACAGATGACATCACTAAAGCACTGTAAAGCAATTTAAGCAGGAATTTGGACAAAAGATTAGGTGTTTTACCTATGAAACAAACCATATGCAATACTACTGAAATCTTTCTGGGATTAGGTATAATCTTCACAATGAAAACAAATGCCATTGTCTCCACGTCTCAGAATGTTCTACACTTGCAACACTTTCATACAGTGTTAATAAGTATAACATCCCCCCTCCGGGAAAATCCACAGTTGTGCATATTGATGAGGTCCTTTAACAGATACCAGTAGTTGCCAAAAACAAAGCACATGATTACAAAAAAAACATCTGCAATGACAGAGCAATACAAAAAATGGCCTCTGCTTACAATATTAGGTAACTAATAAAAACCCTGCTCATGAGCACAAATTCGATCTATTTATCTATAAAAGCATAAAGAACAAGAAGAAACAGAGGGAGAAATGAGTCTGAATGCCACATATATTCCATTGTCTTTTTATGAAGTGTCATTGAGATGTGTTAATCTTATATTATCTTTTCAGAAAATGGAATCCATTCTGGCAGACTAAGCACCAATTTCAAATGTAAAGTTCATGCTTAAAATTGTGGTTAGAAAAGTACCCAGGAATTTCTTAACTTGCCTTTTTGTATGGGTAGGATTTTTATATAGTTTACATGTGTTATTTTCTTATCCTAACACTCTCCTTCAAATATAATTCAAAGCACATGTAATGTGGAACCCAATATGGACTGTTTAGTCAGTTGGAGGGAGAGCAATTTTCAGAGTCACTATATCTGAGTATATCATTTATCCACATGGATGACTTTGAAAATTGCCCAACTGAAAGCTACAAATTCTACTTATGCTCTACATATGCTTAACAATGAATGTCCAGAAATCAATGCAGGCATCATGTTTTCAGGACTATTAAAGTGCTTGTTTGTATACTTATGTACAGATACACAAACACAAAAAAGCACATTAATAGTCTGGAAAACGTGGTACTATGTATTGACCTCAGTGGTAGTTCACTCTTAAACATGTGTTAAGTACATATACTTAGACATGAGACAGACAGACATCTTTTAGACCAAGTTTGCCACTGCAGGTGAGAATGCAAGCATTCCCTGGATGCTTAGTCTTCTAGACTGTTCTGGATGACTACATAGAGGTGACAAGTACAAATAAGGAAGACAGAAATGAAACATTTACAAGTGCTTCCAGAAACTTGAACCACTTTAGTCATACATTTGTTTTGCTGTGGATGAAACTAAACTGTAGCTGAAAGGAGAGAGAAATTATCATCTCTTTTATGCTTAGGCCTCCCACATGAGCAAGGCAGGTGGATGTGCATGTGAACTACCTTAATATAAGCAAAAACCAGAAAATAAGAGACTGTTCCACATGCCTTTTTTTTGTAATGACGACACCAAGCTGAGTTATTCTCCTACAGAATATTCTGTATGTATAGAGTTCCACAGAGCAGAGGTGTAGCCACAAGTTGATTTTGTGGGAGTGCTCAAGAGTGGACTGGGAGGAGAACCAAGTTTTTCCTCTTGGTCCCTCCCATTGCCTCTGTTGTTAACATTACCACCCCCCCCCCACACACACACTCATACCTTTGCTGGCAGAGATGTTCAAGCCCTGCCAGTCAGTTTCCCTACTGGAGCCCAGTCCACATAACCTGAGCAGCTGAAGTTGGTAGGCTGATCTGGTCTCTAATACCCAGCACTTCTGCATATGTTCAGTTCAAATATGTGAAATGAGAAGCATGGAAGTGATGGGCATCAGAGGCCGAATCAGTCTGCTGACTTCTGCTGCTCAGGCTGAGCGGACTGGTCTCCAGTAGCGAAACTCCAGCTGGTGGGGCTTCGGCATCCCCATCAGCCATGTACTGGCTACCACAGTGTTAGAGGGGGCCTGAGCCCAACGTGGGGGGCCCCAGGCTCCGTAGGCTCCATCGTAGCTATGTCACTATCACAGAATACCACAAGGTATCATAATTAAAGGATGCAACATGCTTGGTGTTCAGGGCATCAGTTGAGTGTACCCCGGCAGTTCTCTGTCCCACACAGACAAGGGATCTTGTTCTCCTCAATAGGAAACTTGTAGTCATAGGTGATTTCCTCATTGACACCAATAGGCTGCTTGGAGTAGATGACTATCTTCTTCTGTGACTCGATTGTAATGACTTTGGCATAACAGTTTGGCTGAGAAACGAACAAAAAATAGCAATGAGGGAAAGAGTCATGATATGAAGTCAGAGGAAGGGAGGCTCTGAAGAAATACTTCTGTACCGACATGGGTGGTAGTTGCCTGGAGTAACTTATCACCAGAGGTAGCAGTAATACTCATAGAATTTAAACATGCTTTCAGACAAATACACAGTGAAGTAATAAGAGGAGATCTGAAGGAGTTTCAGAGAAAATGAAAGATTCTGAATATTAAACAGGGTAGAAAACCATTCATTCTTATTAATCAATAATCGAGCCAAAAAGCAGCACTGACAAAGGAGTAGAGATACAGATGTTTCAAGCTTCCAGGGCAAGATGAAGTAAATTAACACACAGTGACAGTAATTTTGGTACATTCTTGAATATATAATCAATAAGGGTTGACAAGGTTTTAATAGCATGAAAAGCAGACTTCTTTACACTATAGTCCTAAGCTAAAAAAAAAAAAGGAACAATCTCCTAAAGGTGGTCATGTTTATAAGTTAATAGTTCAGAAACATGTTATTGCAGTCAGTAGTACTAAGAATAAGGAATGATGATGACAAAAGTTAGAATACCACATAGGGTAAACTTACATGACTGGCAAAAGTGAAGTTACTTAACTGTAGTAGGTGTTCTCCAAGAAGAGTAGGACACCTGCTTATTTCCCTTAAATTTGCATGATGTCATCCCAATGGAGCTCAGTAGGGATGGTACCTAATGCTCTATAACTTTTAAGAGGCTTTTGGAGAAGGCCTCATCATGCAAGTACCTTCCCACCTGATGTGTGAAGAGGAGACCGTCAGTAACATAAAATAACTAGAAAATAATTCAAGTTTCAGGGGACATGGGAAAGCTGTAAGGATACCTGTCCTGTTGTCCACAGAGAACTCCTGCTATAGGTAAGTAATTTTGCTTTCTCTCCTGCTGCCACACACCCCCACCCCCTGCAGAGGAGAGATGCACACTCTCTTCCGCTGCCAAATGACCCCCGCCCCTGCAGTGGGAGAGATTCCCACTCTGTCTCGCTGACAAGCAAACCACCCCAGCAGCGGGAGAGATGTCCATTCTCTCCCACTACATCACAACCTCCCCATAACTTTAATTAGATGGCTGACCGGAGGGATGCCTACACCCTCCGACCAGTTGGCCCGCCTCTTCCAAACTGGGCCTTCCCCTACCTGGTACATTCTGGGATGCACCAGGGAGCGATCTGAAGCTCAGATTGGCCCAGGTTGATTAAGGCCCCTCCCATAGGAGAATGGGCATCTCTCCCGCTGTATGGGGTGGGGGAGGGGGGTCGCTTGGCAGAGGGATAGAGTAGGCATCTCTTCCACTGTTGTGTTCTGGGGGTTATTTATTTTGTTTATATCACAGAGCTTGCGTCGGAGAGTTTGGGAGGGAGAGCCGGTGTGGGAGAGGTTGTAATCCTAAACTTCTACTTAGACTAAGGGGTCCTTTTATTAAGGTGCGCATTTAGTGTCCTTAATAAAAGGACCCCTAAGTATCTTAATAAAAAATTTGGCCTGCGACAGTCTATGTTTTAGATTTCGGCCCCTTATGTGATTTAGTTTGACACCCTGCTTTAGAGCGTTCCATTAACACCTACAGTTCCAGGAGATTGATGTGAAGAGACTGCTCTTGGCAGGACCAAGTCCCCTGAGAGTGAAACTCAACTACATGACTCCCCCATCCTAGGTTTGATGCATCCATAGTCAAAATCTTTCAAGTTGGCAGAATTTGAAATGGTAGTCCCAAGATCAAACTGGTTCAAATTAGCAACCAGAAGAGCAATTCCTTGAGCAGTGGCTTGACCTGGATGATTCCACAATTATACAAAAATAAAAATCAAAAAGCCAAAAAATCATCTAGTAATACAAATAAGCAGCTGCTTAATATTTATGCTCATCTAGCTATTTTTATCAAAGGGAGGAAAAGACATAAGAAACTGGGCAGCTTGATCAGCAGATCTTCAGGGAGACCTGGCATGGGAGTTCACTCCGCCCTTCCCCTTCATTCCTTACAGAAGATGCCACAACACCTTTATAACTGTTGTGTTCAGTGGTGCATTGCCACTCAGCGATTGCCTACGGCACAGCTTCAACCGCCGGTCCGCGGACTGGTGCCGGTCCGCAAACAAATCTTGCCAGTCCACAAAGGATTCGGGTCCCCGCCGCAACGAAAGGTGCCGGTGTCAGCTGACTTGCAACTTCCTGTTGCCATCGCTGTGCCGGGATTCCTGCCTTCGCCGGGACTCCTGCAGCGTATGCTTCCTGCCTTGTCTCCGCACCTCCCGACCAGCAACGGCAGCTCTGTGTGCTTTTAACTTCGGCACAGAGCTGCCCCTAAGCAGTAGTTTAGTGCGGTTTCATGAGGCAGCCTCGGGGCCTTTGCTAGGCCGGCCCGCTTCGATGATGCGATGTCCTAGAGGGGAGCAGACGCTGAAGGGGGGAGGAGAGAGAGGGGAGCAGACGCTGAAGGGGGGAAGAGAGAGAGGGGAGCAGACGCTGAAGGGGGAGGAGAGAGAGGGGAACAGACGCTGAAGGGGGGAGGAGAAAGAGGGGAGAAGATGCTGAAGGGGGAGGAGAGAGAGGGGAGCAGACGCTGAAGGGAGAGGAGAGAGAGGGGAGCAGACTTTGGAAGGAAGTGGAGAAGAGAGAGAGAGAGAAAGCATACACTGGATGAAAGGAGAATATAAAGAAAAAAGGGCAAATAATGGATTGGGGAAGAGGATAGAGTTTGTGAGATACTGGAACAGGTGAGGGAAAGAGGTGGCAAGCTGTAGGTAGACAATGAAAGGGAAACTGAGGACTGGAAAGAAAGTAGACAAAAAGTAGAAAACAAATTGAGAAGAGCAGAGAAGGAAGGGAAAGGGAGAGGACAGAGAGATACCAGAGCATTGGGAGAGGGGGAGGACAAAGATACCGGATCTGAAGGGAGGAGAGATGCAAAAAACCACCTGGGAGAGGGAGTGAGAGTTGGAAGGGAGAGGCAGACAGTTTCTGGTAGAAGCATAGAAATAGAGCAAATGCCATATGGAAGAGGCAGAGATAAGGCAGACAGTGGATGGAACGACGAGAAGATGAGGAAAGCAGAAACCAGACAAAGATAGAAAAATAATTCTATTTCTTTTCTTTTTGCTTTAGAATAAAGTAGTATTGTTGCTGTGTTGATAAACGTTTATAAACAAAGCTCTGCCAGCTGAAGATCTCTTCCTCTAGTTCGTCTGCCAGAATTCTGATTTATAAAATGACAATTGTACAGAATATTGTTTCTTTTTATACTTTAATAAATTAATTTGGTATAAATCTATTCGAGGCTTGTGTGAATGAGATCAGATGGATGATGGGGCGGGGACCGAGGTGGGATAGGGATCGTGGGGACAGGGCAGGGACAAATTTTTTCCCCGTGTCATTCTCTAGCCCGCACTGTGTCAAAAGAGACCCTAGACTTGGAACACAGCTGTTTGGCACCAGACTCCAGAATAGCCTCTGGGCAAGACTTTTTCCAGAAATCATGGGCACAGACCAGCTCCGAGGGCCTGGAGGCGGAGAAGCCTGAAGCTCCTGCCCCCTCCCCCAGCGTGCTGTGGAATGCGTTACACGGTCACTGATCTGGCACAATCAATGCACACATTCGACAGATTAGGGGTTGAGGAGTCCTTCCCAAATGATTTTAAATCAAATTGAGGGGTTTTGAGACAGAAATTACCGTATTTTTAGCTTCATAAGACACACTTTTTTCCCACCCAAAAGTGGGTGGAAATCTTAGTGCGCCTTATGAAGCAAAGGTACAAATTTTGTTACTCCCGTACCATTGTAAAACCCACCTGCTGCCACACCACCTTCCTAAACCCACCAGCTCGCTACCACTGCACCTCCTTTTTAACCCCCCCCCACCGCCGCACCACCTTTTTTTAACCACCACCTCACCGGTCCGTCCGTCTGCGTTCCCCTTCTTTTACCTGGTGGTCCAGCGTACAGCCAGCTCATTTCCCGGCCAGCAGCAAAACAAATCAATGGCGCGGCCGTCAGAAGCAAGCTTTATGCTCTCCCGCTTGGCCCCGCTCTGCTTTCCGAATGGCTGCCGTAGGTTCTCAAGGGACTTGCGAGAACTTACGGCAGCCATTCGTAAAGCAGTGTGGGGCTAAGCGGGAAAGCGTAAAGCTTGCTCTTGATGGCCGCGCTGATTTGTTTTGCCGCTGGCATGGAAATGAGGATCCCGGAAGAGCGAAGGTTGCCACGGCAGGCAAGGAGGGAGCGAAGCCGGCTGATGGCAGAATTTTTAAAGGTATGGGGGGGCTGGCTGGCCTTGAGCTGGCTGGCTGGCTGGCCTGGGGTTGGCTGGCTGGTTTGAGGCTGGCTGGCCTAGAATTAGCTGGTTGGCCTGGGGTTGGCTGGCTGGTTGGCCTGGAGCTGGCTGGCTGGCTTGGAGCTGGCTGGTTTGGGGCTGGCAGGCTGGCTTGGGGCTGCCTACCATTAGACGTGCCCACTACTAGATGTGCCCTGTACCTTATCCCGGCCAATCACTAGACCACCAGAGGGGGGACAGGGTACAGGGCACACCATTTGGTTCAGAATTTTGTTTTCTTGGTTTTTCCTCCTCTAAAGGTGGGTGTGTCTTATGGTCAGGTGCTTCGTATTTAGTGAAAAATACGGTAAACTTTGTAAAAAAGATTGATAAAAATCCAAGATGACCACCGCCAGCAAATTCACGCCACAAACGGCAAAAATAAAGAAAATCCGAAAGTAAAAAAAAATAGCAATTTGGGGTTTGGGGGGAGGGGTGGGAGACCTGAACTCTACCCTTAAAAACTCTGAAAAAAAGAGTTTTACTATGTTCTACAAACCACCCCTGAAGCTCCCATAGGAAATAATGGAGGTGTACTTACAGTCTGTGCAGTGCCTGCCTGTCAGCTATATTTAAACTGCAGCTGAATGGAGGAAAGGATTTTATGCCTCAGAAACCGCTCCAAATGACGAAACTTGAAGATCTTCAGACTGCCAGTCTGATGGACTCAGACTGTAACCTCTGACCCCAAGAAACCACTCCACGCGACTGGGGGTGGGAAATGCAGCCTGCATACTGAAATCCAGAGGGACTTTTACTCAGGACGCATACAGCCTGTACTTAAACCCCTGACAAGGTAAGAGAGCAAGTGAACTCCGAGGGGAATGGACTGAGAGTTTGAGAAGGGTGGCACACAACAGCAGGCTCTACAGGCCCAAAAAAGTTTATCTGAGAAGCAGCTGTCTGGCTCCATGGGACTGCGCCGATTCCTCTGACAGAGGACCACCTGATAGGGGTCTCACGGCACTCACCAAAAAAGATTAACTTAAGTGAAAAAAAAATAAGAAAAAGTAGAAGAGCAGAGCAGAAGACTTTTGCACAGATTGCTTGCAGAAATTGAAATGCAGGAGGCCCAACTCTCTCTCTAAGGTTGGAGGAGCATGTGCTCAGAGAACTGTTAGGATTTCTGCAACTCCCGGATAGCAGGAAGGGATTGAACACCTAATGTATTGAATCCAGAAGGGACGTAACAGAATGGTACTTAGTATAGATCAGTGTCTCGCAAACTTTTTCAAGCTGCGGTACACTAAACTCAGGGTTGCGGCTGGAGGGCTTCCGGGCATGTGTTGATGTCAATGTGCATGTGTGGCATCACGTTGTCATCCACACATGCATGATGGCCCTCCAGGCGGGGCCCTGAGATTGCTAACCTGAAATTGGTATGCCGGGAGTGAGGCACAGAGAGGCCAGCACACTGCCTAAAGGATGTGCCTCTTGCTACAAAAGGCTTGTCCTGGAGGTAGTCAGCCGGTAACAGTGCCTCTCCTCGCTGGCACCTTGCAGCACACCTGGAATCGCACCATGGCATAGAGTTTGCAATACACTGGCATAGACAAAAGTAGATGGGAAGATTATTTAATTGGAATCTAGTTCTTACCGTGCAGCAGTGGTTGATAAAGCGTGCTAGGTTGCCACACTTGGTGGCATCAATGATGGTATCATGATCCACGCGGAACAGATAGCTGCTGCCAATGCCTTCTAACGCATATCTCTTCTCCCGCATATCTGCTACTACCTGAAGATAACAAAAGGGAAGTTGTCATTGTGGCAGTTAAGGAATGTGAAATTTTTTCCTATAAATTCCAAAGATTAAGGGCTCCTTTTACTAAGGTGCGCTAGTATTTTTAGCGTGCGCTAAAGATTAGTGTGCGCTAACCACATGCTATATGAAAAACACTAACGCAAGCTCTAAAGCAAGCTCTATGGAGACATTAGAGTTTAGTGCATGCAGTATTGTAGCGCACGCTAAAACCGCTAGCGCACTTTAGTAAAAGGAGCCCTAAGTATATACCAGGAGTTTTAAAAGGTAAGCTTGGGCGGCCCAAGGAGAGAACCATCAGTAGATCACCAGGAAATTTAAAAGTAGGCCCGTGGAGAGCCTTTGGGTTGTGAGAGAGTGGAGGGACTGTGGCAGCTGGCTCAGGAGATATGCTCTCTCCCCAAGGGGGAGAGAGAGGAGACAGATTTGTTTTCAGTTGTCCTCTAGTCAGTTTGCTGGTCCTAAATATATTGTCTCTTAAAATACATATAAGTATCAATGACATAGTAGCAATTCCAATTATATGATCAATAGCTTCATCTATGACAAATCCAACTAATAGTTCAGACTATCTTTAAAAATATGAACTTAATGTATAAAATTCAACCACCATGTGCATTCACTAAAGTTCAGTTTTCTCTTAGTCAAACCAGGAGTTAAGAAAAAATTGCAAAGATGCTTCTTCCACACCATCTGGTAAACATCCCAGGCTACTGAACCATTTGGGTAAAAGGATATTTCAGAGTACGTTATTTGTATGAATTACAGCTTATCAATACTACATGGTTCATATGTGACATATACAGTAAATGACGGCAGATAAAGACCTGAATGATTTATCCAGTCTGCCCATAAATTATATCCATTAAAAAATGCATCATTAAATTAACTCGTCTCTTCTTTGATATTTCTGGGCCGTAGACTGTGAAGTCTGGTATTGTCCTAGGTTCCAATTGCTGAAGTTGCTGTCCAAGCTCACTCCAGCCTATCCAACCATCCTGTTGTTTGCAGGATATCTACAGTAAAGTCTGGCCTGTAACATCCTCATATTCCATATTAGTTGAGTTCCCATTGATGACCACCCCAGCCTACACCAAATACTATTTTCCAATGTGTCCTGGGCTTTTTGTCATCCTAGTCACAGTCTGAACTAGCAGCAATACTCGCAAAAGCAGATGAATTAAGGACACACAACTTTCAAGTTTATTAAAAGAATTTTTAAACCGCTTAATCAGGTTTCTAAGCGGTGTACAATATAAAATTTACATAAAAACATTTTTTTAAAAAAATTCTTTATTCATTTTAAAACTGACAAACAAGTGATTAATATTAAAATATTACATTACTAATAAAATATACAGCACTTGACATTCTTATACATATAATCCATTAAAGTAGAAATTATAACCCTTTCCCCCCACCCAACAATTCTTCAATGAAATTTTCATAATACAACAAAAATCCAATCATTAAATAAAAATATTAATCATCCAATTTCCCCCCTCCCCCCAATAAAATACATGTATCTATCAGAAAGAAAAACGATGTTCATTCATTACAATAATTCTCTAATGGCCCCCAGATCTTTATAAAGTTGTTATAATTACCTTTCTGTACAGCAATTGCTCTTTCCATTTTAAAAATGTGACAAAGTGAATTCCACCAAAAAGAATAATTAAGATTTGTATAATTTTTCCAATTAGCCGTAATGTGCTGAATTGCCACCCCTGTCATTATTAATAGAAGTTTGTTATTATAAGATGAAATTTGACTTATTTTCCTCATAGCCATGCCAAACAGAATAGTATCATAAGACAAAGCAACATGATTTTCAAGTAAACGGTTAACCTGCGTCCAAATTGAATTCCAAAATAATTTAATACAGGGACAGTAAAAAAGTAAATGATCCAATGTCCCTACTTCCAGATTACAATGCCAGCATTTATTAGATTTAGATCTATCTAACTTTTGCAAACGAACTGGGGTCCAAAAAGCTAGTTTGCCTCATAGATGCTGACATTGTAGATCTCATTCTCTAAGACCAAATTCGTGGCCATTGAGATGCAGAAATTTGCTGCCTTATCTCAATACTCCAAATGTCTCTATGACCATTTTTTGTTTTTTTATTCACATATCCAGATAATTTATACCACAAAGCGGCTTGATGTCCCAGGAAATCCGCTTGAAAACAAAGGAACTCCAGACTATATTGATTATTCAGATTTTTCCATTCAGGGAACCCTACATGAATAGCCTGCTTCAGCTGCAACCATTTAAAATTTTGTGATTTATAAAGACTGAATCTATGTTGCAGCTATGAAAATTCAAGCAGTTTACCATCTGAAATAACGTCATTTAGAATTCGAATGCCTGCAATGATCCAGGTTTTCCATAAGATTTTAGATCCGCCAATTTGAATCTTGGAATTCATCCATAAAGATTGATTTGTATATTTACTTATTGGAATAGGTGTTAAATTGCTAATATATCTCAATGTTTTCCATGTATCTGATAAAATTCTGTTCTCCTTATATCTTCTAGGTATTCTAATACTGGGCACATGAACCAAATTTAAGGGAAACAAGAGACGCCATTCTAAATAGAGCCAATCCGGTGCATTCTCAAAGAGTTCTGGGAGGATCCAATACATACCTTGACGTAAAATATAGGCTTGATGATACCTATAAAAATTAGGAAAATTTACCCCACCCTCCTCAATTGGCCTTTGAAGAGATACTAAAGCAATTATACCTTGCCAAAGAAATTTCATAAGGATACCGTTAAGTTTTTTATAAAAGGACCCATGAAAAAAGATTGATATCATACTCATTTGATAACAAACCACAGGTAATATCATCATTTTAATAGTTTGAACTCTCCCCCACCAAGAAATATATAATGGATTCCATTGCTCACACAACTCTGTAACTTTTTTAAATAAAAGTTTTTCATTCTCTTTAATTGTATCGATAATACCTAAGTACTTTAAGCCATCTTCTTTCCATACAAATGGAAAAGAATCAAATAATCCTTTAGAACAATACACATTTAAAGGAAGAATTTCAGACTTACTCCAATTTATTTTGTAACCTGAAAATTTTCCAAATGTATCAATCAATTCTAGCAAACATGGTTTAATAGTTTCTGGATTTCTCAAATAGAGCAGAATATCATCTGCATATGCTGAAACTTTATATTCCTGATCAGAATGAGGAATACCCTGTATCCCCTTTGCTTGATGAATGGCTAATAACAAGGGTTCTAATACAACATCAAACAACAAAGGAGATAAAGGACAGCCTTGTCTAACTCCCCTCTGCAAATTAAATTTCTCTGACAAATTATTATTAATATTCAATCTTGCAGAAGGGGAGATTAGACTATTGCAATACTTTATACCATGGCATAACCAATAAGGAAATTAGGCGACTACAGATAATACAAAATACAGCAATAAAAATTATAACAAATTAAAAAAAAATATGACCAAGTTACACCACTTTTACAAACTGCTCATTGGCTACCAATCACACACAGAATAACTTTTAAAATCATACTCTTTAACATTTACAATTCAACAATCACATGTGCCACTATTTTTGGACCATTTTTTGATACCATATTCATCATCTAGGACACTCAGATCAACACAACAACATCTATTAACTATTTGGTCTTTAAAAATAATAGGGACCAGGATATCTACCATTTTTTCGGTCATAGCACCTCAGCTCTGGAACAATTTACCACTATTTATACGTAATGAACCTTCTTTAGAAAAATTTAAGCGTTCCCTTAAAAGCTTTCTGTTCAAGGACGCTTTCAATATATAGAAAATATTACCTACAAATATTAAATCCCAGTTTTTAATGAGTGTTATGTGTAGGTCGCCAAAATACTCTTTATTTCACTTTATATCTTGGATTTGAGATCCTACCATATATGTTTTCCATGACCCCTCCATATGTGTTTTTTTTTCCTTAAATGTTTCTTTTTCTTTTCTTAAAAAAATTGTAGTTCACCCCTTTTGCCTTTTGTACCAGTTTGTAATAGAATGCCACAATTTGTTTATATTATCTTGTTTTGTCCTCCCCAATTTGTTAATTGTTATTTTAAAAACAATTGTTATACGCACTGAAATATATGATATTGCGTAGATAACAAATCCCAATAAAACTTGAAACTTGAGCTATACAATGATTTAACCATTTGTATAAATCCAGGACCTATACCAAACCAATCTAATGCTTGATACATAAAATTCCATTCAACTCTATCAAAAGCTTTCTCTGCATCCAAAGATACAGAAAAAGCCGGATCATTCATATTTTTGGTTAAATTTAGCATATGGAACGCTAATCTAGAGTTATTAGATGAATGTCTTTTAGCAACAAATCCTGTTTGGTGCATATCAATAATATAAGGGAGAGCCTTGGCTAAGCGCAAAGCCAATATCTTAGCCAAAAGTTTACCATCTACATTTATTAAAGAGATAGGCCTGTAGTTTGAAACCAAAGTAGGATCTCTATTTGGCTTAGGCAAAACAATAGTTAATGATTCAGCCATAGTACTTGTAATACAACCCTTAGTAAGTTGTGACTGATATAAATTTAACAAATGAGGTAAAAGAAGAATTTGGAATGCTTTATAAAATTCTACTGTAAAACCATCACCACTTGGAGCGGATCCAACTCTAAGAGATTTCAACGCTTTCTAATTCTTTTAGAGATATCGGAATTTCTAAACTTCTTTTTATATGAACCGGAACCTTAGGTCCAATAATTAAATTTAAAAATTCTAATCCATTCTTTTCCCTGTCCGCATAAGGCTCGGAAGAATACAGATCTTTATAAAAAGTTAGAAATTGATTTAATATTTTCCCAATCTGATTTTGTATAACTCCTTTATCATCCTTAATTGCCATAATGTTATTCCTTCTTTTTTTAGCTTTAAGATAGCTTGCCAATAGTCTTCCCGTCTTATTAGAATTTCCATAATACAACGTTTGGAGAAAATATCTTTCCTAATTAATTTTGAAGATAGTTCATTATATTTACCTTTTATTTTTAAAAGATCCTGCAACGTATTATGTTCCCATTTGTTAATCAATTTAGATTGCAAAATTTTCATTTCTTTTTCCAATTCTGAAAATTGCTTTTTAAATTGTTTTCTAATATAAGCAGAACATGAAATGATAGAGCCTCTCATGGTAGCCTTAAAGGCATCCCATAAATTTTCCATAGAACTATCCTCTGATAAATTAAACAGAAAAAATTCACTAATTTGTGATTTACAAAACTCAATAAATTTTGTATCTGCAAGCATTGTATTATCAAATCTCCAAACAGGTCTATTATATTCCTGTTGATCTATTTGAAGTTCAATCCATATACCCGCATGATCAGATAAAATGATTGAATCTATGGAAGTTTTAAGCACTTGTTGAACTAATTGAGCTGAAATAAAAATATAATCTATTCTAGAAAAAGACTTATGAACCTGTGAACAAAAAGAAAAGTCTTAGAAACATAGAAATAGACGGCAGATAAGGGCCACGGCCCATCTAGTCTGCCCATCCCAATAACCCTCCCCTACCTTTCTCTGTGAATAGATCACACGTGTCTATCCCATTTGGCCTTAAAATCAGGCATGCTGCTGGCCTCAATAACCTGAAGTGAAAGACTATTCCAGCGATCAACCACCCTTTCAGTGAAAAAGAATTTCCTGGTGTCCCCGTGCAGTTTCCCGCCCCTGATTTTCCACGGATGCCCCCTTGTTGCCGCGGGACCCTTGAAAAAGAAGATATCTTCTTTCACCTCGATGCGGCCCATGAGATACTTGAATGTCTCGATCATGTCACTCCCCTCTCTGCGTTCCTCGAGTGAGTACAGCTGCAACTTATCCAGCCATTCCTCTTACGGGAGATCCTTGAGTCCCGAGACCATCCAGGTGGCCATTCTCTGGACCGAGTACAGTCTCAGCACATCCTTACGTTAATGCGCCTCCAGAATTTCACACAGTATTCCAGGTGGGGCCTCACCATGGATCTATACAATGGCATAATGACTTCAGGCTTACGGCTGACGAAACTCCTGCGTATGCAACCTATGATTTGCCTTGCCTTGGATGAAGCTTGCTCCACTTGATTGGCAGTCTTCATGTTCTCACTGACGATCACCCCTAAGCAGTGGCGTACTAAGGGGGGGCGGGGGGGAGTGCGCCCCGGGTGCCAGCCCTGAGGGGGTGCTCCCGGCCTTGCCGTTCAGTTCCCCCCCACCCCCGAAGGACCACTCGCCCCACTGACCTTCCTGCACCACCTGTGAAGCAGCCCGCAGCAGGATCGTGACGTCAACAATCCCTGAGCTACTTGGGCGCTGCTTCCTGCGCCGCGGTCCCGCCCCTCCTCTGATGTCAGAAGAGGGGCGGGATCGCGGCGCAGGAAGCAGCGCAGGGATCGCTGACGTCGCGATCCTGCTGCGGCTGCTTCATAGGTGGTGCGGGGAGGCCAGGGGGGGCGAGCGGTCCTACAGGGTGGGTCGGGGCATCAGGCCTTCAGGGTGGGGCGGGCAGGCAGGCAGGCTTTCAAGGGGGAGGGGGGTGACAGGCAGGCAAGCAGGCCTTCGGGGTGTGTGCAGACCTTCAAGGGGTGCAGGCCTTCAAGGTGGAGGGACAGGCCTTCAAGGGGGGGGCAGACAGGCCTTCAAGGGGGGCAGGCCTACAAGGGGGTGGGACAGGCCTTCGGGGGGGTGCAGGCCTTCGGGGGGGCAGGCCTTCGGGGGGGGGTGCAGGCCTTTGGGGGGGTGCAGACCTTCAAGGGGGTGCAGGCCTTCAAGGGGGGGACAGGCCTTCAAGGGGGGGAAGGCAGGCAGGCCTTCAAGGGGGGGACAGGCCTACAAGGGGGTGGGACAGGCCTTCAAGGGAGGACAGGCCTTCGGGGTGGGGGTGCAGGCCTTCAGGGAGGTGCAGACCTTCAAGGGGGGTGCAGGCCTTCAAGGGGGGTGCAGGCCTTCAAGGGGGGTGCAGGCCTTTGGGGGAGGACAGGCCTTCAAGGGGGGGACAGGCCTTCAAGGGGGGGACAGGCAGGCAGGCCTTCAAGGGGGGACAGGCCTACAAGGGAGGGGACAAGCTACAAGGGGGTGGGACAGGCCTTCAAGGGGGGGTGCAGGCCTTCGGGGGGGTGCAGACCTTCAAGTGGGGGACAGGCAGGCAGGCCTACAAGAGGGGGACAGGCCTTCAAGGGGGTGGGACAGGCCTTCAAGGGGGTGCAGGCCTTCAAGGGGGGACAGGCAGACCTTTAAGGGGGGACAGGCCTTTGGGGGGGGACCCTGGTTTAGAAATACACGGAGGGAAGGGGGTGTTCAAAGAGACGTGCATATGCCAAACTTGGGGGGGGGGAAAGAAATAATGAGTCTGAAAATAGAGGAGAGGGAGAGAGATGATGGACCATGGGATTAGGGAGGGAAGGAACAGAAAGGGAGAGAAATTGGACACAAGGGATGGTGTGGAGGAGGAATAGAGATACTGGATAGGAGGGTAATTAGGAAAAGAAAGGGAGAGATGGTAGACTCTGGGGTGGTGGGGAAGGAGGGAGAGATGCCGGATGAAAGGGTAGTTAAGAAAAGGTGGATCTGTGGAGGGAGATGAAAAAAAGGAAATATACCAGACTTCCTGGGAAGGGAAGGGAAATGGAAAGGGAGGACAGAGTTGGCAGATGGATGGTTAGCATGCAGAAAGAAGGAGACCCTGGCAATCAAGTTCTCAGAAGAAAACCAGAGCCCTGGACCAACAAGATTTGAAATATAACCAGACAACAAAAGGTAGAAAAATTAATTTTATTTTCTGTTTTGTGATTTTAATAAGACAGATTTGAAATATGTATCCTGCCAGAGCTGGTGTTGGACTGCAAACGTGAGATAGGATTTAACAGAGAGAGGAAAAGTCCTTTTTGTTTCTTTATTTTATTTACACCACAGCGCCAGTGTGGTTAGAAGCCAAAGGGGGTGAAAAAGCTATAAAACCCACCAGGAGTTTTGAAAAAAATCACCCAACTGGGCAGGAAAATCGAATTGAAAAACCAATTCAATAGGCTGAATCGAATCGAAATTTTTTTTCCTGAATCTGGCAGCATTAGTTTGTGCTACTGTCTTAGACTTTAGGACCTGGGCTTGGGGAGAGATGGCATCCTCAGTACTTTATAATGCAAGTGAAACGAGGATTTGGTCAGACTTTTGAAGGGTCTGCAGAAAAAAAATTTTGTATAGGCCAGGGACATGAGACAGCAGGAAATGGGAACTTTTCTTCCTTCTATTTTTGTGAATGGAAAGGCTGAGGATGTCAGAGAGTTCAGTTAAAATATGTGCTTTATAAGAAAATATAATAATGTGTTTTATAAAGTTTATAGCATAGCTGGCCTACCCAGTGAGGTGTTCCTAGTGGTGATGGTGGCAGCGTGTCAATGTGTTGAGAGGAAGAGGTGGTCTGGGAAATTCTGCTGAGCAAACTCCGGGCCCATTTCTACCCCCCAGTTAGTCCACTCCACTCAACTGGTTCACACACTGAGTGGGTCTTTGGGTGTTGTTTTGGGATCTCTTCCAGTGGTTTATCAGTATCTCCTTCTGGTCCAAGGAAGGAAACTTTGTTATCCTTAGCATTGACCTACAGAATATGTTTGTAACAGCGTTGCTTGTGTGACATTAGGCTATGTAGTGATCGAAAGAAAAAAACAGACCTTTGCACATTTTTACACTATATGGTGGGTGTATGAGGAGATTCACATTTCCTACACAGCAAAGTCCATGTGAAGTTACCTTGTGCTGTATTTGACATCTAGCAAGGTCTCTGTTTGAAAGGAAAGATCTAAACTTAAAAATGAAGTGGCCAGAAGTTATGGTAAAAGCAGATAGTGTAGCTGGTTTTAAGAAAGATTTGGACAAATTCCTGGAGGAAAAGTCCATAATCTGTTATTAAGACATGGGGGAAGTGTCTGCTTGCCCTAGATCGGTAGCATGGAATATTGCTACTCTTTGGGTTTTGACCAGGTATTAGTGTCCTGGATTGGCTACCATGAGAATGGGCTACTGGGCATGATGGACCATTGTTCTGACCCAGTTAGGCTATTCTTATGTTATATTCTCATCTGTAGGGGCCTTTGTTTTCACTTCTTATTTTAATGTATTTTTTTTCTGGGAACTTATCAGTGTTTTTATAATGGGAACAAAAATGGAAGAGAATTAATGTGTGTGGGATGAGGGGGTAACTAATTTCTTCAGCTAAATAATTCAATCCACTTCAAACAGACATAGGAGAACTCACGCACCATTCCCACACCCTCCAACCAAAAACGTCAAAAGAAAAAACTGTTCGACAACCTCCTAGCCATTTGAGCTGCAACACTCGACCCCCAACTCTACAACCAATTGACATCGACCACAGACTGCAAAACCTTCAAAAAGAAATAAAAACCCTTCTATTCAAAAAACACACAAAACCGAACTAACACAATCAGAACTGTCCCAAGCATCACCTGCAACTACTCCATATGTACTTCTGATGTCATGAAAATTCAGACATAATTTATGTTATGTTATGTTTGGAATATAAGAAAATTTTCACTGCCTGTTTCTATTGACCATTTATTCCGTTTCATGATCATTACAAAAAATATTTTTTTACATGGGGGGGGTGTCAAAAAATGATGGGCCCCGGATGCCACATAACCTAGGTACGCCACTGCCCCTAAGTCTCGCTCTGCTTCAGTTCTTGTTAGGATCTCGCCATTAAGGGTGTAAGTCTTGCATGGATTATGGCTGCCCAGGTGCATGACTTTGCATTTTTTGGCATTGAAGCTGAGTTGCCAGGACCTAGATCAGCACTCCAGTAGGAGTAGTGCATCATGTTGTTGGACATTGAATTTATGTCTGTTATGCTTTTGCCCACTACATTGCTTAGTTTGGCGTCATCGGTGAATAATGTTATTTTACCTTGCAGCCCTTCTGCCAAGTCTCTTATAAAGATGTTGAATAGGATCGGGCCCAGTACCGAGCCCTGCGGCACTCCACTGATTACCTCCATCATTTTGGAGGGGGTGCCTTTCACCACTACCCTCTGAAACCTACCTCTAAGCCAGTTCCCAACCCATTTCGTCAATGTGTCGCCCAATCCTATAGAACTCATCTTGCTCAGCAACCTGCGGTGTGGTACACTATCGAATGCTTTACTGAAGTCCAGGTATACGATGTCCAGGGACTCCTCAACATCCAGCTTCCTCGTCACACAGTCAAAGAAGCTGATCAGGTTGGATTGGCAGGATCTCCCCTTAGTAAATCCATGTTGACGGGGATCCCGTAGATTCTCCTCGTTCAGGATCGTATCCAATTGGCGTTTGATTAGAGTTTCCATTAGTTTGCACACTATTGAGGTGAGACTCACCGGTCTGTAGTTTGCTGTCTCCATCTTGGAGCCTTTCTTGTGGAGTGGAATGACGTTAGCCGTCTTCCAGTCCAACAGGACGTTACCCGTACTAAGGAAGATATTGAAGAGCGCGAATAGCGGTTCCGCCAAGACATCACACAACTCCCTGAGCATCCTGGGGTGTAGGTTGTCAGGCCCCATTGCCTTGTTAACCTTAAGCTTTGACAGCTCGCAGTAGACACCGCTGGGTGTAAACTCGAAATTACTAAACGGGTCATCTGCGTCAACCCTTGTCTGTAGCTGAGGGCCGAGTCCTGGCGCCTCGCAGGTGAAGACTGAGCAGAAGTATTCATTTAACAGTTGGGCTTTTTCCGAGTCCGCTTCAACATAGTCTCCGTCTGGTTTCCTAAGACGTACTATCCCGCCTGAGTTCTTATTTCTGTCACTGATATACCTGAAGAAGGATTTATCTCCTTTCTGGATGTTCTTCGCTAGAGACTCCTCCATGTGGAATTTGGCCTCCCTAACTGCTGTTTTGACGGCTTTAGACTTTTGTTCATTAAAATGAAGAATACGCCAAATATCTTTTAAATCACATGAATGAGCCAAATTATCTAACTCTAAAGATTTTATATTTTTACATGGCTTTTTATCTAATAATGGATCCATAACAGCGTTAAAATCTCCAGCCACAACTAATTTAGAAGCAGCCAGTGGGAGCAACAATCTCTGTAATGTTTTAAAAAATTCCTGTTGATTCGAATTAGGGGCATACACATTAAACAAAGTCAAAGTAGTATTTCCCATACTCATTTCTACCCATCTGCCTTGAGGATCTGAACTTACCAAATGAAAAGTGGCATTACATTTTTTATTAATAAGTATAGCCACACCTGCTTTTTTCCCAACGGCAGGAGCATAAAAACAATGCTTCACCCATCCCCCTTCCAATTTCTTAGATTCTGTCAAATTAAGATGGGTCTCTTGTATGTAACAAACATCCGCATTCTGCTTTTTCAGAAAGGATAACACTTTTTTCTTTTGATCTGGTGATTTAGGCCATTCACATTGAGTGAAAATTTTTAAAAAGCCATCATAATATATAAAACTAAAGTGATTCTTTAAAGACAAATAATCAAAAAAATTATAAGTTTCCAAAATGAACACCATTTTCCTGAAAATAATCTCATAAACCATGACCTGTTTCCAAATTAATCTTCCCTAGATCAAACACGAAAACAAAGGTACTCAATTTCCGGGGCACAGACTTCACACGCATGGGAGATTTCGTCCATCGGACGCTGCAGGACCCTGCAGGACCAAACGGAGACCGATGATGTAGAAGCTAAGTGGTTAACACTGAAATCAACCATACATGAAGCAACTAGCCGCTTCATAAAATCAGTAAATAAACGACAAAGAAACAATAAACCCCAATGGTTCACCGCGGAGATCTCGCACCTCATTAAGGAGAAGAAAAAAGCGTTTCTCTCCTACAAGCGCACGGAGAAAAGAGAGGCAAAGGTAGAATATAGGACCAGGTCTACAGCGGTCAAAATGGCAGTTAGGGAGGCAAAACTTCGAGTGAAAGAAATTCTGGCAAAAAACATTAAAAAGGGGGACAACTCCTTCTTCAGGTATATTAGTGACAGAAAAAGGAACACAGGAGGGATAATACGCCTTAGAAGACCGGACGGAAGTTACGTGGAAGCAGATTCCGATAAAGCTGAACTACTGAATGAATACTTCTGCTCAGTCTTCACCTGTGAGGCACCAGGACACGGTCCGCAGTTGAAGGCAACACTAAACACAGAAGACCCGTTTCAGAATTTTGAGTTCACACCAGGTGAAGTTTACAGTGAACTGGCAAGACTCAAGGTGAACAAAGCCATGGGACCAGACAATTTGCACCCAAGAGTGCTCAGAGAATTGAGCGATGTCCTGGCAAAACCGTTGGCTGAGCTATTCAATCTCTCCCTAAGTAAGAGGAAAGTTCCCCTGGACTGGAAATTAGCTAATGTCGTTCCTCTGCATAAAAAGGGTTGCAGGGCAGAGGCTGCGAATTATAGACCGGTGAGTCTCACATCAATAGTGTGCAAACTCATGGAAACACTAATTAAAAGCAAATTGGACACGATCTTGAATGAAGGGAATCTTCAGGATCCCAGTCAGCATGGATTCACCAAGGGTAGGTCCTGCCAATCCAATCTCATCAGCTTCTTTGACTGGGTAACAAGAAAGTTGGACTTGGGAGAGTCTTTGGACGTCGTGTACCTGGACTTCAGTAAAGCTTTTGACAGTGTCCCACACCGCAGGCTGCTAAGCAAGATGGAATCGATGGGGTTAGGAGAGACACTAACTGCATGGGTCAATGATTGGCTGAGTGGCAGACTTCAGAGGGTGGTGGTTAATGGTACCCTCTCTAAAACATCGGAGGTGACCAGTGGAGTGCCGCAGGGCTCGGTCCTGGGTCCACTCCTTTTCAACATATTTATAGGGGTTCTGACTCAAGGGCTTCAAGGTAAAATAACACTATTCGCCGATGACGCCAAACTATGTAATATAGTAAGTGAATGCAGTTTACAGAATTATATGGCGCAGGACCTGCTTACATTGGAAAGTTGGTCCTCAACCTGGCAGCTAGGCTTCAATGCTAAGAAATGCAAGGTCATGCACCTCGGCAGCGGAAATCCATGCAGGACGTACTTCTTGAACGGAGAAACTTTAACTAGGACTTCAGCAGAACGAGATTTAGGAGTAATCATCAGTGCAGACATGAAAACTGCCAATCAAGTGGAGAAGGCTTCATCTAAGGCAAGGCAGATATTGGGTTGTATCAATAGAAGTTTCGTCAGCCGAAAGCCTGAAGTCATAATGCCGTTGTACAGGGCCATGGTGAGACCTCATCTGGAGTACTGTGTGCAATTCTGGAGGCCACATTACAGTAAAGATGTGCGCAGAATTGAATCGGTTCAGCGGACGGCCACCAGGATGATCTCGGGGCTCAAGGGTCTCTCGTACGAAGAGAGACTGAACAAATTGCAGCTCTACACTCTCGAGGAACGTAGGGAGAGGGGAGACATGATCGAAACATTTAAGTACCTCACGGGACGTGTCGAAGTGGAAGATGATATTTTCTTTCTCAAGGGACCCTCGGCCACAAGAGGGCACCCGCTCAAACTCAGGGGCGGAAAATTTCATGGCGACACCAGAAAGTATTTCTTCACAGAGAGAGTGGTTGATCATTGGAACAAGCTTCCAGTGCAGGTGATCGAGGCCGACAGCGTGCCAGACTTTAAGAATAAATGGGATACCCATGTGGGATCCCTACGAGGGTCAAGATAAGGAAATTGGGTCATTAGGGCATAGACAGGGGGTGGGTAAGCAAAGTGGGCAGACTTGATGGGCTGTAGCCCTTTTCTGCCGTCATCTTCTATGTTTCTATGTTTCCTAAACCCTCCCTTCCCTCAACCCTCATCCCCCCAAAACAATCCATTTCTTCCCACTCAACCTTCCCAAACCTATAAAACCCTCCCTTCTCCCTCCCAACCCCCCCCCCCCACACACACACTGACTGTCTTAGAACACACATTGAGGTAAGCAAACACTAAACCCCTCCCCCCGGCAACTCGAACTCACTTTATTATCTTATCATTTCTTAAGATTATTATAAATAATATAAACATTCTTAATTTGCAAAATTTTTATTTATTTATTTATATACACCTCTTTATCATTATATAAAAATCCTCCCATTTACCCTATAAGAAAACAGACAGCCCAAATATCTTTAATTTATCAAATCACAAATTCATCTGAACAAGATATCACCCTAACTGTAAACCCCTAATATGCAAATTAATCTTAAAATTATACAAATTACATATAAAATACTATACCCCAGAAACAATAAATATTAAAAATAAACTCCATTAATTAAAGTTAAAAATATCAATTATATCATCCAGTAAAAAATTTTTAATCTCATAAGAAAATAAAACCTCCCATATAACAATAATTTATCGAATCAGAAATCCATCTAAAACAAAGGTAGCACCCTATCCTTTAAAAATCTCTAATATATAAATTTATTAAAATTATACAAATTTATTGTTAAGAAAAGTATCTTTCAAACTTAAAAGAATAAAATATACAAATAAATGCAAGTTGACTGCTGAGAGACATTACACTGTTATAAATAAAAAATAAAATTTTAACATAAGTAACTAGCCACCAAAAAGAAAAATCTTCAGTACATTTGATAAAATATGCCATTACACATGAGCCTTCCGGTATTAAATTGATCCATTCAAAAAACTGTATCAACTCTCTATGCTTTACTCTTTCATTATTCCAACTTTTCATTCTCCTATTAGTCCATCGGCACTCAATAGGCTATTTGTTCAACACTCCAACTATTTCTTCAACTTCTAATTTTGATATTCTCTCGTTTGAATTTTGCGTCTTCTTCCTCATGCTTCTTTATTAATTCTTCTACCTCCTTTTGCTTCAGAACTCTTATTGTTGTTATTCCATTTTCTCTAGTCAGTATTGCAATTTCAACTTTCTCCACAGACCGTTTGCTGACATCCATGGCCTTGTTTAGCACTTTAATAGCTAAAGTAAAAGCTGACCTTAAGCTCAATTCTCCTTCTTTGTAATCTTGTTTCAACATGGACACAGCTGCAGCACTGTTGTTTCCAATGCAAGTGACCTTCCACCCTCCATAATTTCCACTGGGGTCATTCTGATACAACTGAAAACCATATTGATTATCCTAACCAATGTAAAAAAGGGACGCACCAAAAGGACTCTCTCCCCCAAACTGTGTATAAACTTGCTTGATAACACACAGGCAAGTAACCAATTGTTCACAAAGTATAGACACCTGATACTGCAGAAGATACCTTTGAGCAAACAATCTTAGTTCATTTGTCAATACACTGGCATCTGAAGTTATATCTGCACCACTGCCAGCCATATCCAATTAAGATTATAGATCTTCTCTGAAAAGAAGACTGAATCAAGAAGCCTTGTAGACGTTTCGCCTCTCTGCCACTATCAAAACATCATCATTTGCTAAAATTCCAAGGCAGGTACCTGCATGTCCAATGGCTTCCATGGCATATTCAACCTAATATAGGCGACCTTCAGAAGAAAATATAGTGGTCCTTGAGTCACATTTTCCTGGTAATTTATTAACTTGTTAATCTCCACTAAAATTATACAATGTTTTCTTATGTGGCCGCACAAAAAGTCCAAGCTTGTGTATAATTGATCTGCTGGAACTGGGCAGTTCTACCCAAGAGCATTCCCTCTGTCTTTGCTTCTAACTTGGGTTCAGGATCCCCAGATTTTGCTGTTGCTCCTCTTTCCCCAAGATTTCTTGCTCATTCTTTTTGAAAGGGACAACTTTGATCTTCTCTCTTCTCTTAGGGGAATACACTGCCATACTTTTGCTGAATGCCACGCACATCTCACACAGGGTTCAAATATGTTGTGATTACAGTACTGTACACAATAGCATGTCTTGGTAATCAGAGACAAATGGCATACTTAAAGTGGCTTGAAACTTGAAAAAATATTGATATTATAAATAAATTACCACTGGACTTCTGTAAAATTGAATTCTATGAACTCCATCATCAGCTCATATAAGCCCAGGAATTAAAATGCTTCCTTCATACAATAAAAAAAAACTTACTCACAGCATTTTTCAATAAAGAGAAAACCTTGTAAAATATATCAAAGTTTTAACATAACTGCTATTCTTTTTATCATTCTTATCTCCACAAAACTCCATATATTAAATAGACATAGGCTCTGCATTCAACAAGAATTCTTTTAGTTTTTCTGGATCTTGAAAATACATGGATTTATTCCCATTAGAGACTCTCATGGTGGATGAATAATAAAGACCATATGTGAAACCCTTCTCTTTCAGTTGTTGTCTCAGCAGAAGTAACTGTTTCCTTATATTTGCTGTTGATTTTGCAAAATCAGGAACCATCAACAACTTGGAGCCTTTATAATTCAAATTTTTATTAGCTTTGGACAATTTTAAAATTTCTAACGCATGTTGAAAACGTAGAACTTTAAAAATCAATGGTCTTGGGCCAGACTGGTTAGCTGAGCGTTTTACAGGGATTCTGTGTGCCTGTTCTATTTCTAACTGCCATTTAGAATTTAACTGAAGCAGCTTAGGCAGTAATGTCTCCAAAAATTGTACTGCATCTCCACCTTCCAAATTCTCAGCTAAACCCAGAAGTCTTATATTTTTCCTCTTTCCTCTATTCTCCATATCAATAAGTTGATTTTTCAGTAACTCCACAGCCTGTCTCTCAGTTTCACATTTTTTTGTTATAGCTTCCACCTGCTCAACTCTATCTTCAATCAGCAGCATTCTCTGATCCACTATCTGCATCTGTTGTTTTAGGCTGACAACTTCCTCCTTTACCTCCATGATTTAATTGATATTATCCTGTATCATCAGCTGTATTTTAAACAACTCCGCCATAATATCTGCCTTTCCTAGCACATCCTCTTCATCACTCGGGATCAGCACCTTTGTTGGAGTCAGCTGAGTAATTTTTGATCTTTTAGCAGTCACACCCGACGTACTCGGCTTCTCAGCTTTTCCCTGCTGCGTTGTTGCCATCTCCAAACAACTTTACAGCGCTTTTTATTAGAGGGGCAAGGTCCGTGAAACTCTTTTCTTTCAATTTGTTGCTGGGGCTTGAGGAGTTCCGCGATTAAGCTACCATCTTGCACACTCTAAGCCATGCCCCCCACATAAAAACATATTAAAACTCGCCACCCAAGGAAACCAAACTCCCACAGCCACCCAATTAGCGGATCACTTCAAACACAAAATCATCACAACCAGATCCACATTCAACAATTCAAGAATCAACATAGAAGAAATACGAATCAATCCCAAAACAGATGAAGCAATCCCAGCAGACAGGATATGGTCAAACTTCCCAAAGATACAATGGTCAGACTTGAACAGGCTTTACAAAAAAATACAGCAAATCCTCATGTGACTTGAACAACTGTCCCTCATACTTACTAGCAACAGCTTCCACCAAATTTAAAGCTAGCCTCACACTATGGCTTCAAACAACACTAAGTGAAGGTCATTTCCCACCGGAATTAGGAGAAATCATAATTACACCTATCCTAAAAGATCCCAAAGGTCCTATAGATAATCCTGCAAACTATAGACCAATCGCTTCAATCCCACTATACATTAAAATTACAGAAGGCCTTGTCGCACAACACCTCTCCAACTACCTTGAAGACCATCACATACTACATCCATCACAATCTGGATTCAGATCCAACCATAGCACAGAAACTCTACTGGTATCACTACTAGACATTGCCCGACAACACCTCAGCAAAGGAAACAAGCTGCTTCTCATTCAACTCGATCTTTCTGCGGCATTCGACCTAGTTGACCATCACACACTACTCCAGATATTAGACGCAATAGGAATCTCAGGTAATGTTCACAAATGGTTCCAAAGCTTCCTCAAAACACGAACATACAAAGTCAAATCAAAAGAGCACATATCCGACCCATGGTCAAACCCATGTGGAGTACCACAAGGATCACCATTATCACCCATATTATTTAACCTCTTCATAGCATCCCTAGGCATAACCCTAGATGCCCTAAACACAGTATCATTCAGCTACGCAGATGATATAACTATCCTCCTCCCCTTTAATATTCAAGACCCCTTATCCACAAACCACCTGAAAATAATAATGGAAACGGTAGAAAAATGGATGTCAAGTCATAAACTAAAACTGAACTCGGAAAAAACTAAATTCCTACTACTAGAAAAGGAAAAAAAAACCATCTCTCACAGAACTAGAAGTAAATACAATCAAGTACCCAATGCAAAGTACACTCAAGATCCTGGGAATACAACTAGACAGAAACTGCACAATGCAGTCTCAAATCCACAAAATCATCCAAAGAGCTTTCTTCACAATACGTAACCTAAGAAAAATAAGAAAATTCTTCAACAAAGATCAATACAAGATATTAGTACAATCCCTAGTACTAAGTATTGTAGATTACTGTAACAGCCTATACCTATCATGCCCAAACTACATGATAAAACAATTACAGACAGTTCAGAATACAGCCCTCAGAATCATCTACTCACTAGGCAAATATGACCACATCACCAAAGCATACATAGACTCACACTGGCTACCAATAAAAGCAAGATCCCAGTTCAAATTCTACTGTCTACTATACAAAGTAATACATGGAACAGCACCCAGCTACCTAAACAACAGAATACACCGTAACCTCTCACACAGATTAAGGAGAACTCAGAGCCTATTCACTCACCCCCCTCTCAAAGGAACACGACGAAAGAAACTATATGACAGCCTTTTAGCGACACAGGCAGCAAAGATCGATACTACCATCACCAATCTACTGACCAAATCAATAGACACTAAAGTATTCCGAAAAGAAATCAAAACTCATCTCTTCAAAAAACACTTCCCATCATCATAACCTCACAAAAGTATTAGAAAATGCTCTCATGACCACCCTACCACCACCACCAGCAACACCTTGAATCCGGACAATATTATCTCTATTCGTCTAAACAACAGAATCCGGACAATATTATCTCTATTCGTCTAAACAACCTATCACTATCTACTATCTGCTATCAATTTCTCCTGGAAAAGTCCAGAATAACAATTGTAACTTGACGCATTCTTAATTACATGTACTACAATGATACTGGAAATGTCCAGTCTTCTAACTTGTAATCCGCTTAGAACCGCAAGGCACAAGCGGAATAGAAATCACTAATGTAATGTAATGTAATGTAATGGATACTGGATAAAATCTAAATGTCACACCTGACACACAGCAAGTCTATTTGTTTATTTGTAAAGGGGTTTCTCCTTAGACCATTGGGTAATGAAGCCATACTCACAGGTAGCATTCTAAGGAGGAAGCCTGTGTGCGAAACTCTCCACAAGCTCAGCAAACCCTTTCTTTGGAGGACAACTGAGCATGCAATGGGATTCCAATGCTGACCAGGATTCCATTTTAGCACTCAGGGTATAACGAACAGAAATAGTTAAACAAAAGAGATGAAGGAGGATTATAAATGGGGCTGCATTCCCTGCCATCTATGGAGAACCCCTGCTCTATATTATTGGGATCTAGCTAGGTACTAGGGACCTGGGATGGCCACTGTTGGAAACAGGATGGAAAAATTATGTTCTTACCCGTTAATTTTCTTTCCTTTAGACGCAGCAGATGAATCCAGAGACCAATGGGATAGCACACATCTACCAGCAGGTGGAGATAGAGAAACTGATTAACAGGTGGTCCTATTGGCTGGCACGCCTCCTGCATCTTCAGTATTGCTCCTTGCCCAAGCACCTTAACCATCAATATGCTTAGCATGTAAAAAACTTCTTTCCCATAACAAATTTCAAAAGGTAATAATACAGAATACAACTATCAATAATAACAGACTTCGAAAGTTGAAAAAGAAAAAACCGACAGTCAATATCCAGAAAGGGTGGGGCTCTGGATTCATCTGCTGCGTCTAAAGGAAAGAAAATTAACAGGTAAGAACATAATTTTTCCTTCCTTAGCAACAGCAGCAGATGAATCCAGAGACCAATAGGATGTAGCAAAGCAATCCTCAATCTGGGTGGGAAGCAAACGCTGCCTCCGCAACAACCGAAGCACTAAACGTAGCCTCCGCATGCGCCCCCACATCCAACCGGTAATGCTGAGATAAAGTATTCTTGGAAGACTAAATAGCCGCGTGACAAAACTCCTCCAAGGAAAAAACCTCTGGACTGAGTCCAAGTAGTCGCCATTGCTCTGACTGAATGGTCATGAAGTTCTTCCGCCAGCTGCTTTCCTGCCATCAAGTAAGCGTAAAGAATGTCCTCCAGGACCCTTTGAGCGATGGAGGCTTTGGACGCTGCCATGTTTGTCGCGTCCCTTGAAGAATACAAAGAGGTGAACTAAATGACTAAAAGTCGTTAGAATCCTACAGATTGCGGAGAATGCTACGCACTTAAAAAAAAACAAAAACGCAGTGAAGAAAAGCTCGCCTCCCCATTCCTCCTCCCAGGAAGAAGGAAGGAAAAGTGAGAGCGGTATAAAAGAAAGGATGACACCAACTTAGAAAGAAATTGTGGTATTGTCCGAACTGACACTCCAGAATTTGTAAATCAGAAATAAGAATCCCCTCCATACAAGGCCTGCAACTCAGAAAACTGCTGAGCTAAAGCCATGGCCACAAGAAACACCATGTTCAACGTCACAGCCTTTTAGAGTCTCAAAAGACAAGGTTGAAACGAAGCCTTCTGTAAACTGCGAAGAAGTACCTTAAGACTGTACTCTGGTCAGGGCTTCTTAAGAGATGTACGAATATACTGTACTTTTAGGAACTGAACTACATGAAGCTGAAAAGTAAGCGAAGAGCGAGATACCTAGCCCTTGTAACAAGCTAAGATTGCCAGTTGAAGCTGAAGGGAATTGAACGTTAAGCCCTTGGCAATATGCTTGTGTCAAAAAAGAAAGAATATAAAACATAGAACTTTGGAAGAGTGCCAATGTTGAGAAGTACCCAAGAATGGAAAAGCCTCCAAAAGGAAGCATAAGCCACAGGTGAAGACGTCTGTATTGCCTGGAGAAGAGAAGAAATAACCTGCTTCGCATAACTCTTACATGTCAGCCATGACTTCTCAAAAGCTAGGTCGTAATATCAATGTAGGACAAATATCCATGTTGATTGGACCCTAGGTGAGTAAATCCGGAGATACCAGGAATCTCAACAGTTCAGCCGTCGAAAGACTCATCAGATCCGCATAGCAAGGATGGCATAGCCAATCCAGAGATTCTCTAATTACTGTGCCCTGAAAGCGAGCTTGAGATGGCAAATCCATCCAATCATCAGCCAGGGGAAAACACTTAAAAAGAGAAACCAGAGGTGAGAAAGAAGCAACGCTGCTACCCCCTCTGACTGCCA
The DNA here is from genome assembly GCF_902459505.1 of Geotrypetes seraphini. NCBI lineage: Eukaryota > Metazoa > Chordata > Amphibia > Gymnophiona > Dermophiidae > Geotrypetes > Geotrypetes seraphini. Next base: position 101,079,623 of record NC_047088.1, on the reverse strand, counting down.
TTCCCTGCGTCTGCTGAAGAAGCTAGGAAGCTTTAAATTTCAAGACAAGGCCATGAGGTCTAGTTCTAGGAGATCTCACATTTACACAAAGAGCTGGAACACCTGACCAAATAGTTTCCAATTTCCAGGATGTGGAAGATTTTACTTCTACTACTATTTATTATTTCCAAAGCGCTGAAAGGCGTATACAGCGCTGTACATTTTAACATACAATAGACGATCCATGCTCAGATTTTGTGGTGAGAAAGTCTATCTAAACCCTTTTCCTGTCCTGTAATATGATGCGCTGACAGAAGAGGAAGATGAGATTCCACCCATTGAAGTAGAACCATTACTTTACTCGCCAACTGAGTACATCACGTACTTTCCTGGCCGTAGAGAAATACCACCGTCATAACACTGTCCTAAAAGACCTTTATCGTCATTCCGGAAGAATGGTCTGAAACTCCTGAAACGGTAGCCAGACCGTGCTTCAGTCCAGAAGAATGACGAGTACTGACTCCTTGCGCTGAGGATTGAAGGCACTGAGCCCCCCCAACCCGACAGCCTGGGATGTTTGGCGACTTTGAGCCAATCCAGCAAAGACCGAGGAATGCCTTTGAAAAGATTAATCTTGCTGAGCCACCAAATTATATTGAGCGATGCTTGAGGAGCCTACTAGATACTACAATTGGAGCCTTGAGATACCGGGAACCACTGGAACAAAAGCGACTGCTGTTGCATTCTCATGTGAAAGCGAGCCGAAGTTCCCAGTGGAGTCACCACCATAGATCCTAGGCCGCACAATGGTATAAATTGTTAGCTGGATTGATAAATAAGAAACCAGAAACTGGTCTTAAGGACATTTGGAGTATTGAGATTAAGCACCAAATTTCTGCATCTCAGTGGGCATGAATCTGGACTTGGAGGTTGAGATGTACAATGTCAGCATCTATGAGACAAACTTGGTTTTTTCTGTTACATAAGAGCATTATGGACCCCTGTTCGGTTACAAAAGTTAGATAGCTCTAAGTCAAATAAATGTTGGCATTGTCATCTTGAAGTAGGGACTTTAGATCATTTATTGTTCTACTATCCACTTATTTAGGCGTTTTGGAATTCAATATGGGGCCAAATAAATTGTTTATTGGAAAATCCAGTGGCATTGTCTTATGATACTGTGTTATTTGGCATGTCAATGAGAGCTAAAAGTCAAATATCATCTAAGAACAACAGACTTTTATTAATATTGACAGGAGTCGCCATACAACAAATTACAAGCAATTGGAAGAGGCTTAACTATAGTTTTTGGTGGAATTCATTGTGTCATATGTATAAAATGGAAAGAACATTAGCCATACAGAAAGGGAATTTTAAAAAATTTCAGATTTGGGAGCCATTAGCAAAATATTATAACATCTAATTATTGTTTTCTCCTATAAACATGCACATCCGGGAGGGGGGAGGTTTGATAGGATAATAAATTTAGATATATTGAATTGAGGATCATTATAGAAATTATATATGTCAGTCATTGTGATTGTTTAGGAAGGAGGGGGGAAATAATTTTGAAATAGATATTAACAGAATATTAAGTATGATACTGAAGTTAAAAAAATGTTGTATTTATTGTTACACTTATTGTAAGATTTGAAAATAATAATGAATTGGGAAAAAAAGAACCTAGAACCTGTACAGAATCCCATACTCTTGTTCTTGGTGACTGAAGAAGGCAAACCTGAGACTGTAACCTGTCGCCCCAGTCTCTGGGAAGAAACACATTCCTCTCCTACGTGAACAACATCCCCTGATATTCCAATAATTAGCATAGGAGAAAAGAGCTCTTTGGAAATTTGAAGATTCACATCCAAAGAATTGAAGTTCAAATAAAAGAAATCACCCGTTTGTTGTCTGACAAATTGACCTGGCTGGAAGACATCCAAATCAAGCAGTCGTCTAAGAAAGAAAGTACCTGAATCTCCTGTTTGCGCCAAAATGCCACTATTGCCCTCATTTTCAAAAATGTTCATGGAGCTGTGGCTAGGCCAAATGGCATCTGCCAAAACTGATAGCGCTGCTCGATGAGAGCCAAGCGAAGATAGTGCAAATTCATTATCCATAGGGAAATTGTAAATATACTCACAGTTTTTCACCGGAAATGTCTAACTCTGAGAAACTAATTTACCATAATGAGATCCAGCGCCTGTATGACCAATTCCCTCATCTTAGGCACTATGAAGTAAATGGAATAACTTCCCTTAGTTCCGGAAGAACTAAAACTACTGCCCCGAGTACCAGTAACACTTTAAAAGGGGTCTCACACAAACTTAACCTTTGGAAGCTCAATACATGGTGACTCCAAGAAAGAATCTGGGAGAAGGATTCAAAGTTGCAAGCATCCTGAAAAATGCCCAAAGCCCCCTGACCTGACATCATAGCGTCTCTCCCCTCACGAGAAAGCATAAAGAGTTATCAGAGGAAGTGAAGAGTTATCAGAGGAAGTGAAGACCCCTTCAGAATGAAGAGAAGACAGTCGGGGAATGGCTGGACTAGAGCTGTAAATTTTGGAACCAGAAAGGAACTTTCCCACAAAAAATCCAGCTTTGCAAAGTAAGATGGAATATGTCAGAATTCTGAAAACAGTAATAATTCCATGCAATGTTAGCCAAAAACTTACTGCCTTTAAAGTGAAGACGTACAAGAAGGAATCTAGAAGCTGCATTGACCGCCCCATGGGAAATAAGCTGTACCCTAATTGTTATCAGACAAAGCTCACATCCCTAAAGAGAGCTTCAGGGATGATTCCAACAGCCACATAGCATTTGCTACTCTGTGGGTTTGGGAAAATAGGTAACTTGTTCCTGGTTAGAAGGAGCTACACGGCTCTTCCTGCCAGTTTGAGGGACTGTCTAGCAGGTGCCATAAGAAGATGGTGACCTGAGAAATCTGTGTGAGAAGCTTTGAAACTTGCAGTCCCTGGCACCCTAGAAATAGAAAAGACAGTTCAGGAATCAATTCTATAGTGCTACCAGATACCAACAGCACTTTAGTGCTACCAGACACACACAGCGCTGCACAGAGGCACAAAGAAAAAGAAAACCTCTAAACTTCCATAGACTCACTCTTCAGGGACACCGAGAGAGATAAAAAGATACCCGTATGAAACACAGGGTACTCTCATGCCGCCGACATCACTGTGCAGCAATTTGCCTTCTGCCAACCCATAACAGAAAAAAAAATGAGATTGCACGGCTGAGCACAGGGCAGAATCTCTTTCTTAAGCACCGTGAGGCATAACAGTACAGTTGCAATTAAAGTAGTTAAGTCTTTTCAAGCAGAGAGAGTGGGGAAACATGCACACAAGGTATATCACTGCAACAGTGGCAAAAGCTGTTGAACTACTCCTGACGCGAAGAACCCTGAAAACAGGGAAGCTGCGGGATAGTGACCTAAGTCAGCTGCAAAATAAACTCCGTGAACGCTGCGGTGCTCCTGCTAGCACCGGAGACTCAAGCGCATGCCTGTTTAATGGCAAAATGAGCTGGCTCTATCAAAAATGCATTAAAAACCTACCCAGAGCCAACCATTAAAATATTTTTCACACTGTCATGATATAAAATGCTTAAAATGAATATTGGAGAGAAATAAATGAATGCTGCTTCGTTCTTAACTTAGGAAAATAAGTGCACGCCTCTTGCGCTCAGTCAGGAACCGGCTATGTGAAGAACACACCCAGAGCCATCCAAATATTTATCTCCACCCGGCCGCGGGAACTATCAAGCAGAGTCCGCCTCGGGGAGAAATCCCATTACCGCTGTGGCGCTGCTGCCAGAGTATGAAAACAAGCGCGCGCCTACAACATGCGGGAAGGCACTAGTTCCATCAATGGAGCTCTATCCATACACCTGAAGCCCTTTACTGAATAAACTTCATACAAATGTAAATTTACTTGTCAGTCACTAAACCATTTCTACAACTCTACAAAATATAGTGTTTGATAAAAAACATATTCCTTCTGTAGACTTACACCGAACCCGCAGCTCCACCACAACCAGAAATAAAAAAAGAAGTTCAAATAAAACATATACTCACAACTTTGTTGATAGTGCAGGGAGATGCCGGTTGCTTAGCACTATGAAGGCACAATTGTTTAATAGTCACTGTGGTCTCTTTTTTTTTTTTTTTTTTGCAGTGAAGGAAAGAAGAAAAATTGAGACCCGGTCAGACCCTCTATCGTTGGAGGGAGGGTGAGGCAGGGACCTGGGGGGGGGGGCCCAGGTGTAACCTTTAAAGCTGGCACCATTCAGCCAGACACCCCTGTCTCACTGAAGAGAAACCTCAACAGAAGAAATAAAATTGCTGTCTCACTGAAGAGAAACCTCAACTGGAGAAATAGAATGGCAGTCTCACTGAAAAGAAACCTCAACAGGAGAAAATAATTTTCCAGTCACAGCCAGCATTCAGGAGCTAGTTGAATAGCGACCATCACCTGCTGGGAGATAGAGCATACTGAAGATGCAGGAGGCGTGCCAGCCAATAGGACTACCAGTTAATCAGTTTCTCATCTCCACCTGCTGGTAGATGTGTGCTAACCCATTGGTCTCTGGATTCATCTGCTGCTGTTGCTAAGGAAACTGAGCTTGATGGACCTTCAGTCTGTCCTAGTATGGTAATTCTTATGTTCTTACACTTTTTCCATCAACAAGCAAGAGACCCCCAATTAGTGTGGTAAGGAGTGGTCTAGTAGTAGAGCTGCTGCCTCAGTACTCTAATGTGGGATTGATCACAGCAATGCTTCTTGTGACCCTGGGCAAGACACTTAATCCTCCACTGTCCCAGGTACAAAATAAGTGCCTGTATATATGTAAACATCTTTGAATGTATAATCACAAAAAGGTGGCATACAAGTCCCATTCCCCCCACTTAGTGGTGACTCCAAAGCTGCAGACTGAATTAAAACACAGTAAATGTAAGGGTAGCAAGAAAGAAAAATTTCAAAAGTAAGGGTAGCAAATATAAGAGTAGCAAGAAAAAAAAATTTCAAATGGCAAAAAAGATTTTTTTGCGAACAGAATGTCCAAAAATTGCATCCTGATGTAAGACCGTGTTAAGGTAGTAATATTGGGAAAATGTATACCGTACATAATTAAATATAAGACGAGATTTTTTAGTCTGCAAAAAATGGCCCAAAAATGCTGCTGTTGTTTCTTGGGAGGTGCTTGAGTGTAAGGAGCTGCCCTTAGAGGATAACACCTCTGGTAGTATGGAAAAGGTTGAGAAGGCTTTGCAGGAGCTGGCTTAGGCTTTGGTCTGACAATAGAAGCAAAAGATTTTTCAGAGAACTTCTTGGTGGCAGACTCTATGGATTCATCAAAGAGGTCATTGCCCTCACAAGGAATATTAGCCAGACGATCCTGAAGATTAGGATCCATATCGATGGTGCGAAGCCAGGCCAGGCGGCGCATTGCTACCAAGAATGCAGTGACCCTCGAGTAAAGTTCAAAGGCTTCATAAGATGACTGGAGAAGATGCAACCCGAGTTGTGCCAAGGTAGCAGAGAGTTGCTGAAACTCCAAATGTCTATGTTGACCAAGGTCTTTAGAAAACTAGGAAGAACATCAATCAAGTACTTGAAATAAGTAATGAAAATAAAATTATAGTTTAGGACCCTGGAGACCATCATTGAATTTTGATAAAGACGTTGGCCAAACTTATCCATGGTCCTATCCTCTTTTCCAGGAGATATGGTTGCATAGACCCTGGAAGGATAGGTCCTCTTCAATGAAGATTCCACAAGGAGGGATTGATGAGATAGTTGTGAATTCTCAAATCCCTTACAATGAAGATTTCTATACCTTGATTCCAACTTGCCTGGAACTGCAGGAATCGCATAAGGAGTCTCAAGGTTTCGTGAGGAAGTTTGAGAGACTCTGCATGAGGCTGAGGTATACTCATTTCCTCTAAATACTCCTTAGAGTACTTTGATCCAACATCGAATTTAATGTCCAGTTCCTCAGCCATCTGACGGAGGATGGAGGAAAAGGACAATTGATCCGCCAGAGCATGGCCTTGAGAGGGACTCGATGTCCTCGAGGCGTTTTGAGTGGAAAACGAAGGTGAGGCCTCTCTGGAGTATTGGTATCCAAGTGAATAGACAGACTGTGACGAGGCATTGTAATCAGCTGAGTCCTTGGGTTCTGCGATCAGTGTTCTCAATCGAGTTGAAGGCCTTGAAGAGCTAGAAGGGCTGGATGAGGTAAGCTTCTCTCTGGAAGAAGATCTGCACCTCAATGAATGCATCGATGAGGGCCTCGACTGGCAACGAGAGTGCTGTCTGGAAGCAGGTCTCATGCGAGGTCAATGAGACTTCGCCCTGTGCCTCGAATCGGGCAATGCCTTTGGAGAGGGTATAGGGCTGGAAGCTATAGATCGAAACCCCATAGACTCAGTGGTTTGGGTCGAGGAATCTCGAAGCACTCCCAAAGACTTGGCTCCTTGTATGGAGTGTGAAGATTCCATTCGAGACACTCGCAAAGACTCGACTCCTTGCATAGTGTGTGGCACAGGCACAGGCAAGGACTTGACCTCTTGTGAGACTGCTGAGTGCCCAGGCTGGACTGCAGGAAGCAGAGTCGAGGCAGGACTGTATTTGCTCAGTAACTGAACAAATTCCCGCTCTAAAATGGTAATGATAGTAGCCTGCAATTGTGGATCAGAGTCTGAAATTGGACCACTTGCTGAGGCTAAAGGCTCCGGGATGGCAGAGGAAGCATGTTTTGGCTTGGAGTGCTTGGATAGCTTGAGGACCACCGCTGGAACCGTCTGCTTAGGTATCTGACTTGAGGGAAGCTCAGGAGAAGACTTGGCAGATTTACTCGATTTCAAGGACGATCCAAACGATGAGACTCGAGGTCGGAGTTGTGGAGGCAGGAGGACATCCCGCAGAAGGGTTGACCAAGTCGGAGGTCGAGGGTGTAGAAGAGTCCATCCTGAAAATCTTCTCCACTTGAACCTGACGATGTTTGAGGGCTCGAGACTGAAGAGTAGCACAGCAAATGCACGACTCCGGGCAATGGTCAGGCTTCAGGCACTGAAGACACCAGCGGTGTATGTCAGTGAGGGAGATCGCACGTTGGCACTGGTTACACTTCTTAAAACCCATGACTGGCCGGGACATAGAAGGGAAGATAGCCGCCGCAAAGTCGAAGCCCGCAGGCTGCGGGCATGTGGCAGGCCCCGTCAGTCGATGAAAAAATAAAATTTTTTTTTTTTTTTTCAGAAACGAAACAAAAAGCACAGAAACAAAAAGAAAAGCACGAACTGCAGTGAAGATAAGGCACGAAGCGAACTAAGTTCAGCGCAGAGCGTCAAAGACGTACTTCTTGGCTCCGCGGAAAACTGAGAACTGAGGAGACGCACCCTGTGCTGGGCGGGAAGGCACTCACGCATGCGCGGTGTGGCAGACTCAAAACTTCTAAATTTTCTACAAGTAAGTCTGCTTGCGAGGCTGTCCGCATCCGGGCTCCGTGGATGACGTCATCCACATGTGAGAATAGGCTGCTTGCTTGTCCTGGGATAAAGCACAGTTACTTACCATAATAGTTGTTATCCAGGGTCAGCAGGCAGCTAGTTTCACAACCCACATGTGAGAATAGGCTGCCTGCTTGTCCTGTGATAATATATTTTACATTATTTTTGGTGTGTCTGAAACTAATAAAGATACGTTCAAATAAAGCATTATACTGTATAACATATATTTTTTAAATTACAGGTTGATTTATCATTGGAGCTGCACTATAAACTGACAAAATGTTATGCTAAGCCGTTCTAAAATACTGAAACTAAAGGAGTCAGGATGTCTTCTTAATACTGCTAACAATTTATTTATTTTTATCAGCAGTACATTTTAGAAGATTGCAAAGTTGGTCTAATAAGAAATCTTCTCAGCCAGTCAGCAACCAGTTGATTTTTCTCTCTTAAAATATAAGATAAAAAAAACTAGTGCTCTACCAGATAGAAAATATGAGACACTCACCTGTCGGATGTTCTGTCCCACGTATTCGATCACCATCTCATCTGCAGCAATGGGTTCCATGGCAAAAAGACCCCATTCATGGATGCGGCTGCGGCCAAAGCGCAATTTTTTCTTACGGAACTAGAAGAAAAAGATCAAATTCTCCCTGATATAGAGAAAAGCTCAAATTGAGATCCTGAGAGCACTGTTCTACAATATCTCCTCCTGCTCCTCTAAAAACAGCACAGATCTTCCAGTGGTTAGAGTAGTAGATGGACAACTAGGATAGCCAGGACTCAAATCATACTTATCCTACTGAAGTTTCTTGCAACTGTGGCCATGTCACTTCACCCTCCATTATAAACACTCTTCGGGAAGAAAATAACTAGTGTTGAACTGTTTCTCTCCTTAAGCTTGGATTTAGAATAGGCAAATAATTAAATCTAAAATTCAACTCCGTATTACTCTTGCTCAGTAGCATACCATATCATATTATTTCATTATTACAATTCCACTCGCAGAATTCTATTAATGTGCTTCAGTCCTGCTTTATGGCAGCACCTTATTAGGAAACCCATATACACAACTCTGTCAATACACCTCTATCATTTCCTGCAACATTCCCTATTCAATCTTGCGATTATTTCTACAAACATCAAGCAACACTGACCTTCAGCTGATTCAACTTCAGCAAATCACTATCCAGGACTGCAGAAGTTCCAATAGCACTCAGCAACCTCCGCTGCTCTGACCGTCTTTCCGATAACACACGGTTGGGGCCCTGCAGAGGGTGAAGAAACAATTTGTCTCAGTTTGTTGATTTCTTTTCCATTAACTGATATACTAGTCTGGATCACAAAGTAGGCAGTTTCTCTTACAAGAAAAACAAACCTCTCCACTTTTACAATGGAAGAACTTTGCTTCTTCTGGGTGCAAACTCCTCTTTTATCACAGTTCATGTATTCCCATAACAGAAAAATGTAAAACAAGAAGGTGATTCTACTGATCTGTAAGAGAAGTTCTCCTTACAAAGTAATTCACCAGTCACATGAGTGGGTTATCTTGACCGTATTTAAACACCAAAGGAAAAATTATGTCTTACCTGATAATTCTTTGAGTCATAGAATATGAATCCAGAAGCTTTTGAGTTATGGCCATCTACCAGCAGGAGACAGTGGGCAACTCTTTCATATAAGGACAGTATGTATTCTAGTCCTTCAGTATTTCTTATAACAAAACAGAATTTACTACAAGGAATGATAATCATATGAATAAGACAAGCTAAACTTTTCCTCCCTCCCAGAGAAGTGCAATGTAGAGTTGATAAGTATACAATTGAAGGGAACCACCTACAAATAGTAACCTGAACAGAGAAACCAACAGGAAACAAAAGCAGAAAAGTTCAAAGATGGGCTTCTGGATTCATACAATGTGATTAAAGAAAATTATCAGATAAGAATTCTTCCTTCCTTGTGTTCACAACATATGAATCCAGAAGCATATAGCAAAGCAGTCCTCAATTCAAACAGCTGCAGAGAGATCAGACACTCTGAAAGCTGTCTCTGATCTAGCCGTGATAGCAACCCAATACTGCTCAGAAAAAGTGTGCAAAGAGGACTAAGTAGTCAATCCACAAATCTCATTAAGAGAAAAAGTGTGAGACTCAGCCTAGGAAGTAGAAAGAGCCTTTGTAGAGTGAGCCTTCATAGACAAGGTTTGCTAGAATGCACATAGGCAGAAGAGATGGCTTCCCTAATCCACTTCGAGGCTCCTTTACCTCTATTTAGGCCTGCAGAGAGCACAAAAAGGTGATCCAACTGACAGAAATCATTTGCAACCTCGGGATATAGCAGAAGAATTTGGCATATGTCCAGAACATCTCGTACCTTCTGCAATCTTCTTTCTGGAAGGAAGAAATAAAGGCTGATTGATGCAAAAAGAACGGATCTTAGGCAAGAAGGAACAGTCTGGATGGAAACTCCAGCTTCAGAGCTGGAAAAATGGATCCCAACAGGTCAGGGTCAGCAATTCTTCAAGCTGATGTAATAGCCATCAAGCACTGTCTTCAACTTAAGATCATTAAGAGGAACATTCTTCAATGGTTCAAAGGGAGATTTCTTCAAATCCCCGAGTACCAGATTAAGATTCCATTCAAGACAGGAAGAATGAAGAGGTGGTTTAAGATGGTTGACCCTTTTAAGAAAGTGCACTATGTCAAAATGAGCCACCAAACAGGAGTTGGACAAATGCCCCCCTTTAGCAAGATAATGCCACCACCTCAACCTTAAAGGAATTACAGTAGATTTCAGATAATTGGGACACCGGTTAATTGGGGCAGCCGTTTATTTTGTTCAAACCCAGGAGAACAAAATTAAAAAACAGTTATAAGGGGGGAACATTTTGCTGTTTACTGTGTACAGAACATCACGGATTCATCATTTTCCCATTAAGTATAAATGAGCAGCTGCATTTGCATACATATGCAACTGCGTTGAGTGTTGTGTTTTACCTGTGGTGTGTGCATTTAAAATGTCAAGGAAAAGATCTAACACTTGCAGAAAAAATTTGCTTGCTGAAATTGATAAAACCAATACCAAACACCAATCAACGCCAACTGGCAGAGATTACTGGAGTACCAAACTCTACAAGAGCATGGGCTGTACAAGAGAAATTGAGAAATAGTGTCCCAAAAATGGAAGTGTGAAAGTAAGGACCATCTAGAACAGGGGTGCCCACACTTTTTTGACTCGCGAGCTACTTTTAAAATGACCAAGTCAAAATTATCTACCAACAATAAAATTAAAAAAAAACACAATGCACACTGTACGCATAGAAAATGTTAATTATCATTCCTATTCCGGGGTTTTTTCAAAGATGACTCTATGCACTGCCACCTCAGTAACAACCATACAAAAATAGACAAATACCCCCCTCCCGCCTCGGGGAGAAATCCCATTACCGCCAGGAAGTCAAATCGGCACTGGCGGAGATTAAGGCAGAGGTGCGGGAGTTGGGCACCCGCGTGGTGGCTTCCGAGGATCAGGTAGCTAAGATGGCGGCGGAGGTGGCTGAACAAAAATTGTCTGTGAACTCCCACGATTCTCTTCTTAAAGAATTGCAAGCGCATGTTGAAGATCTGGAAAATAGATCCCGGAGGTGCAATATCCGTTTTAAGGGTATTCCGGAAATGGAGGAGCAACGGGATTGTGCGGCTGTGGTGCGAGATCTTTGTGGTTCGTTATTGGGACTAACTGATGCGCCGGAGAAAGGTTGGCTTCATATTCAGAGAGTGCATTGCAGCATGGGAACCCTGAGAGGGGCGAATGTGCGGGACATAATAGTCTGTTTTGGAGACTATGGCATTAAGGAGCGCATCATGGCCAAGGTGAGGGGATCCCCAGAATGGCGCTGGAAGGGGATTAGAGTGGGCATTTTTCAGGATTTGGCTTGGGCCACGCTTCAGAAGTGACAAGCTTTTCGTGATGTGATCTTCCTGCTGAGGGCCATCGGTATCGTTGGTTATTCTCTTTTGGTGTCTGGCTTACCATCAACGGGACATCATGGAAGGTGCACATGGTGAAGGAAGTGTAGAAGGTGCTGCAGGAATTGGGGTGTTGTAACATTCCGGGGCCAGAGCAGGGGCCCTTAACTTCGAATGTTACCTGAAGAGAGCATCTTTTGAGCTGCACATTTGGATTCTAGCTTTGGTTCCGGCAGGTTGATTCCTGGACTGGCTGGTGGACTTTTTCCTAGGTCTTTTTGGCTGAGAAAATGTTTTGGTTTTGAGTGGAACATTGGGTGGGAGAGGGTGATTTCGAAGGGTATGTGTCGGGTGTATGAAAGTATGTATGAGTCTGGGGAGCAGTTGGGTTTGTACTTCATTTCTTACCGGTATGACTGGTCATGGAAGAACAAGACCAGTATTGGCTGGGGGAGAGGGGAGGAGGGGGGTAAAGGGGGACAGGGGAGAGGGGGATCCACTAATGTTAACTCTGTAGTTGCCTTTAAATTGGGTTCTTGGAATGTGAATGGTCTCAATAATCTGGGGAAACGTAGTATTGTGTTGAAAGAAGTGTTGCATCTGCAATAGGATGTAGCCTTGTTAAAAGAGACACATTTGAGGGGAAGGGACTTGCATTTGTTGAGCCACCCCGGGTTTGAATGGGTATTTACACATCAAGGCGGGGGTCAGAAAAAAGGGGGGTTGGCGATTCTGATACGTAAAGGGACAGGGCTGGGGTTTTGATTAAATGGGGAGCGAGGAAAAAGAGAAGTAGGGAGGAAATTTATTTGCAGGAAGAGTTGTTGTGTTTGGAGTTACATCATAAGGACACGTTGTATCCAGGGGTTGCATGTCAATTGCGGAGTTTAAGACGGGAATTACAGCAATTCCAGTTGGAAGATGAAGCTTTTATGAGAGCCAGATTGAAACAGAGTCTTTTTTAATATAGGAATAAATCCGGAGCTCTGTTGGCGAGATTCCTTCGCAAGCGTAGATCTGTACATATGATCCAGGAAATTAAGGGGAGTAGAGGGAGCGCTTCTCGCACAGATTCTGATATACAGACCTGCTTTTTGACCTATTATAGTGATTTGTATAAAGTGGTCACCCGGCCTTTGGGGTGATTTTTTTGATGGATTGCCTTTACCCAGTGTGTCCCAGCTGGAGTATGACAGATTGAAGGAGCCGATCTCCGAATTGGAGGTGTTATGGGTGATTAGAGATTTAAAACCAGGAAAGGCGTGTGGGTTGGACGGGTTCTCTGATTTTATAAAAAGTTTCAGGACACCCTTAGTGCTTTGTTGGTCCGGGTAGCTAATGGGGCTCAAAATGGTAGCCCATTCCCAGGATCTATGGGAGATGCGGGTATTACTGTCCTGCCCAAGCCGGGGAGGGAGGCGACTAGTTGTGGGGCTTATAGACCTATCTCCCTTTTAAATGTGGACATTAAGATTATAGCGAAGGTGTTGGCTCTAGTTTGCTCACGTCTTGCCACCGCTTATCCATGTAGATTAAGCGGGGTTTATATCTCGGCGTCAGGTAGAAGATAATGTGCATCATACCTTGTATGTGATGTTGGAGGCCCAGGGCCTACGGGGGAATGGCAGTGATGGCTATTGATGCGGAGAAAGCCTTCGATAGGGTCCTTTGGGATTTTCTCTGGGCTGTTATGGCTAAAGTAGGCTTGGGTCCTTTACTTTGTGGTTGGGTTAGAGACCTGTATGCCGGGCCTCGGGCCTGTATTAAAATTAATGGGTCCTATACCAATTTTTTTTGCAATTGGTAGAGGTACTCGGCAGGGCTGTCCCTTGTCCCCTTTGCTATTCGCATTGTCCACTGAACCTCTTGCGGCGATGATTCGTATGCACCCTGGCATGCAGGGGGTTTGGGTGGGGACTCATGAGCATCGCATTGCACTTTTTGCGGATGATATTTTGTTATATATTCGAGATCCGGAGGGTACAATCCCCATTATTTTGGATATTTTCCGAACCTATGGGGGATTAGCAGGGTTTAAGGTTAATATGGATAAGACAGAGTTGATGGGCGTTAACTTGAAGGAGGAACCAGACTAGAGAGACCTCAAAGAATCTTAGCCCCCAAATCTTCCTGAATATCCAAACTATAATGGCACAAAAAGGTATGCATTTAAGACTAAGTAGCCACTTTGTATATTTTTTGTGGTGGAATCAAGCTATGCCTTGCCCAAGGCTTGCCTCCTCATATGGGGAACGGGACGGCCCGACAGAATGTTGGCAGACACATTTCATGTTTTAATCTATTTGGCAACCGTTGTCTTAGAAGCTATTTCATCTTTCCTGGCTCCATCAAATTGAACAAAGTCTATCCAAACTGCAAAGTCTTCCATTCATTTCAAATATCAGCACAATACTCTTCCAACATCTAAACCAGTGTTTCTCAATTTCTTCAAGTCAAGTACCCCCCTAAGTCTAACAAATATCAACCGAGTACCCCCGGCCAGGCTCCATCCCATACCCCACCCTCATAATAGTACTAATTGTAATGCAATTTTGTCTATCCATTTTTCATATACACACAATATAATCTTAGTAACCACAGAATTAAAAAAAACAAAACACAAAGCACACTGTACGCAAAGAAAATGTTAATTTTATTTGTTGGGGTTTTTTTTCAAAGAGGTCATAGCAGATGACTTTAAAATATGCAATGTCTCCTCAGTAACAACTATAGAAAACCATAAAAATATACAGTACTCCCCCGAAATTCGTGGGGGTTCTGTTCCAGGAACCCCCGTGAATTCAAAAGGCAGCGGAGGCAGGAGAGGGCAGCTGGAGCGCCGGCGAGTGAAGAAAATCACTTGCGGACTGCTCCGACCACCTCTTCCTGTAGTAAAGTTGGGCTACACCAATCAGGAGCTGCTTTGGTGTAGCCCGACTTTACTACAGGAAGAGGTCGGAGCAGACTGAGAATGATTGAGTCTGCGATTCATGAACCATGAATTTGGGGGGGAACACTGTAGTGCAAAATATAAACAGCAGATATAAATTCTCAAAATGGACACATTTTGATCACTAAATTGAAAATTTTCCTACCTTTGTTGTTTTCATGAGTCTTCTGACTGTGCATCCAATATTTCTTTCTGCCTCCTATACGCTTCCTCTCCTCCAGACCTCATTCCCTTCCCCAACCAACATCTCTCTCTGTCCCTCCACGAGTCCAACATTTCTCCCTCTCTCATCCCCTGGATCATGTGCAGTATTTTTCACAACTGACCACCTCCATTCCCATTTCTCCTTCTATCACTCCTCTCTAGCACCATGTCACATCTCTCCCTCCACCACTTTATCCAATATTCCTCCCCCTTTCATCCCCTTCAATCTGTTCCTATGTTCTCTCTCCACCACCATATCCAACAATTTTCCCTCTCACCCCTTTCTAGCTCTTTGTTTACTCCTGGCAGAATTCTGTGCATCTCTCCACTTCATTCTGCTCCTGGATCCATCTCCCTCCTTCTCCCCTTTCACCTCCTGCGCATCTTTCTCTCCCTCTCATCTACCCCCATGACCAACAACCTCTCTCTCTCTCCCTTCCTTGTGCCGTGTAAATTCTCGCTATCTCCTTCCATGCACCATCTTCCCTTCCACTCCTCCATTATTTGCAATTTAATCTTCTCCCCTCATCATGCATGTTTCAATCTACTCCCCCATCTTTCCTTCTTTTCACTCTCCCCTTCCCCTATGCCACCAGATTTTCTTCCTCTTACCTCTTTCCTCCCCCTGTGCCATCAGACATCCTTCCTCTCCTTCCCTGTATTAACAAGGCTTGAATTTTGCAGTCACGATATCGGCAGTGACTCTCACGTGCTGCCTGCCGCTAATCTGGAAATCTCCCCTCTGCCACGGAGAGACTTCCAAGTCAGTGGCAGGCAGTATGTAGGAATTGCTGCCGATATCGCAAAGAGATTTGATGCTGATTCGCTCCCCCCACCTCCGATTCGATGGTGATTCGCCCGCCTCCGATCTAAAGCAGAAGCGTCCCTCTCTGCCAGGGCTTCCCTCTGCCGCATCATTAGTGATGTCATCAGTAACGCAGCAGACGGAAAGGCCTCAGCAAGCAGACCAGGAGCAGCCTGTTTACCGCTGCTGTTTTAGGTCAGAGTCGGAGGTGGGAGGCGGGCCAAATCAGTATTGAATCTCACTGTGGTATCAGCAGCAATTCCCACATGCTGCCTGCCGCTGACTCGGGGGAGGGGGGAGAACAAATCCATTCAATTGGATCGGGCAGCACTACCGCATACCCCCAACAAGCGGCTCGTGTACCACGTGTTGAGAAACACTGATTTAAACAAGAAAGCCTATAAAAATCCTTTCGTAACACAGACTTATAGAAAACTGAAAGAGAAATAGATGGATTTGTAGGAGTCACAGACATCACCTTCTGAAGAAAGGATGAACCAGACAAATTACTGCCTTCTCATGAGGCAGCAATTTGGTTCCTGGCATAATAAGGCTTGAAACTTTGAAATCAGTCTTCCTGAAGAAACAGGCACTTAGAACACTGTCTTCAAGGTAAAATCCTTATCAAAGGAGAAATTAGGTTCTTACCTGCTAGTTTTCTTTCTTTTAGACTCTCCAGACTGGCCCAATTCACTGATGGGTAATAGTTCACCATGACCAGCAGGTGGAGACTGAGACAAAATCTTCTGGTTTTAATACAAGTAGCTGTGCTTCCTCCTAATATAATCAGTCTGTCGAAAAGCCAAGCAGAACTAAGAAGTACTACCATGTTTCTCCGAAAATAAGACCTACCCCGAAAATAAGACCTAGCATCATTTTCGGGGTACGTCTTACTATAAGCCCTTCCACAAAAATAAGCCCTAGTCCCGGGATTCGCCGGCAACTGCTTCAACTCGGCTGGCGCCACCTCCCCCCCCCACTGTGCAGCCAAACCCCTGCTAACCCTCCATCCTTCCCTCCCTGCCAAGGGTCAGCAAGGGTTCGGCTGCGCAGTGGGGGCGGGGGGGGGTGCTCAAGGGTTATGCTGCACAAGGGATGGGAGGGAGGGAAGGATAGAAGCTGGGCAAGGCTGCATGAGGGATAGGTGGGAGGGTAGGATAGAAGCTGGGAAAACTTCTGCTGCACAGGGGGATGGGAAGGAG
The DNA here is from genome assembly GCF_902459505.1 of Geotrypetes seraphini. Lineage (NCBI taxonomy): Eukaryota > Metazoa > Chordata > Amphibia > Gymnophiona > Dermophiidae > Geotrypetes > Geotrypetes seraphini. Next base: position 101,062,988 of record NC_047088.1, on the reverse strand, counting down.
GGAGGGAGGAGAGGAAAGATGCTGCACATGTGGGTGGAGAGAAAGGAAAGAGGAAGAATTGGGGTGAAGGAGAGGAAGGGAGAGATGGTCATGTGCATACCCCGAAAATAAGACCTAGTGCCTTTTTTGGGCCCCAAATGAATAAAAGACACTGTCTTATTTTCAGTGAAACACAGTAAGTATAACAGTAGCAATACTCCTAACAGAAGTAACAACTAACATAGAACAATACTGTAGGAAATTGCATAGAAAAAACCCCTTCAACAAATGTTCCCAAAGCTCGTCAGCCGAGCCAAAGCCGATGTTCTTTTTAATCTCCCCGAACCCGCAGAAAAAAAAACACACTCTTCATGTGAATCCCGAAAGAACAACAGACAGGGTGGGGACTGGGCCAGTCTGGAGAGTCTATAAGAAAGAAAATTAGCAGGTAAGAACCTAATTTCTCCTTCTTCAGCAACTCTCCAGACTGGCCCAGTTCACTGATGGGATGTACTAAAGCCGTACCCATCTTGGGAGTGACCTCCATAGGGCCACCACCAGAACATGCTCACCGAACACAGCATCCCAACATGCCTGAACATCCACTTGGTAGTGTGCACAACGGAATGGAAAGAAGACCAAACCACAGCTTTAGATATATCACTGGAGGCACAAGAGAAGACTCAGCCCAAGAAGCTGCCTGACCCCGACTGGAATGAGTCTTGAGAAATTCCAGAACAGGCATCTTCTGAAGAAGGTATGCGGAAGCGATAGTCTCCATGATTCAGGATGCAATGGAAGCCTCGGACGCACCACCCTGCTTACAAGGACCGGCTAAAAGAACAGAAAGATGATCTGATTTCCGAACTCCTGTGTCCCCTGAACATAAGAGTGAAGAACCTGCAGACATCCAACTTGCGCAACTGCCTCAGCTCCGAAGAGCCCTCCCAACTATCCAAGACCAGAAGGACTATGGACTGATTGACATGAAAAGGTGAGACCACCTTCAGCAGAAAGGAACAGGCCACAGCATAACACGCTGCCAAGAAAACTCCAGGAAAGGAGGCCTACAAAAGAAAGCCTGCATCTCATAAATGCGTCTTGCAGAAGTAATTGCAACCAGGAAAACCACATTGAGAGTAAGTTCCTTCATCGAGCATGAACCCAGGGGCTCAAAGGGAGGGCGCACGAGCACGGACAGAACCAGATTGAGATCCCAGGCCGGAACCAAAGGCTACACTGGAAGCCGAAGCAATTTGGCCACCCTCAAAAAGCGAACCACATGAAAAAGTGAGATCACCTTCGGCAGAAAGGAAGGAAGAGGCTGCAGCAAAACACGTTCCCTAGAAAATTCCAGGAAAGAAGGCTTACAAGAGAAACCTGCAACTTAGAAACGCATCTCGCAGAAGTAATGGCCACCAATCAAACTGCATTGAGAGTAAGGTCCTTCAACGAGCAGGAACCCAGTGGCTCAAAGGGAGAGCACACGAGCATGGACAGAACCAGATTGAGATCCCAGGCTGGAACCGAAGGTCGCACTGGAGGTCGAAGCAATTTGGCCGCCCACAAAAAGTGAATTTTATCTGAATAACCTTACTTACCCTGTCTCACTAGCTGTTTGTCTTCAACTCACTTTTGTTCTTTTCACCCGACACTGCTCCTCCTGATCACAATTTCCTTTTCTGTAAGTACTGCTCGTATTGTTAGTTTCACTTCTCCTTGCTGCTATTGCTCAAACGTTTTACTAATATATGTTTTATGTTTAAATATATTTATTGATTTTCAAATCATATAATCAAGAATACCTTGTACAGAAAGCAAATTAGCAATTCTAGATAAAGCAAGAAACATTCCAATAACATTAAATCATATATTAACTAAAATGCTCAAGTCCTCTAAATTGGATCCAAGATTTCTTATAAAATAAAGCCTAAATTAAAGAATTGAACTTAATGTACACTCTTTCATAAAGTTAGCTGGAAGGCTGATTGCTGGGATTAACCTATAGTCATAGAGCTTATGATTTTTCTACCTCCAATCGGGAGAGCGCTAAAAAAGAAGTCAACTGATTAGGCTCAAAGAAAACATATTTAACTGATCGGTGATGGACTATACATTTACAAGGGTGTCGCAAATAAAAAGTAGCACCCAAAGATATAACACCTGGCTTCAACAAAAGAAATTCACGACGACGCCTTTGCGTCTCTCGTGATAAATCAGGAAATACCTGGACTTTACAACCCATAAATTCTTTCTGTCTATTTTTAAAGAACAGTTTTAACAACCATACTTTATCAATAGAGAGAGCTACTGTTATAATCAAAGTACTCGGTTCTACAACCTCTTTATCTGATTTTTCCAATAACTCTGATACATCCAATAGTCCTTGATCCGACGGCTTTTTTGGTAATTTAGTCTTATTAGGTAAATAATAGACTCGTGATAAAGGAGGTAATGAATCTTCTGAGGCCCCCAAAACTTCAAGAAAATATCTTTTAAACATTTCTCTAGGAGGTGTCAGTGGAAGCTTAGGAAAATTAATGATTCTTAAGTTATTATATCTAGAGTTATTTTCTAAGTTCTCCATTTTTCTTCTAAGATTGATATTATCTTTCATTAAAGATTCCTGTAATTGTTTGGATGATTTAATGTCCTGTTCAAGCTTTTGAACCGAGAAATTAGAGGCAGTCATATCCTTTTTCAAATCTTTAAGTTCAGTAGAATGTTGAGATAATTTCCCCTCAATTAACTGAAGTTTGGGACTTATGGTCTTCACTAGTCCGGCCATAAGATCCCATAGTGAGTCCAGAGTTACTTCTGAGGGTTTTTCCAAAGAAAATACAGGTAAAGAAATGTCATAGTGCTCACCGTCCAGTTGAATAAGTTTACGCTGTCCCTGAAGGTTAACTCGCCTCTCAGATGATTCCCCCTCAGCTTCTTCAAAGGAGCTCATATCCATAAGAGCTCCTGTCAGCAGGCTCTGTGATGGACTACTTGCCTCAGGGGAAGACAAGACCCCGACCTCCGGGGTTACCTTACCCCTTGGAGAGCTGCTTAGCTGAGGTTGCGGGGGCGGCGCCCTAACGTCGGGGCTCAACGATGTCTCCAATCCCGGGGGAATCTCCACGTCCTCACTGACGCCGCTACTCCTCTGCGGGCCTCCCTCCGACGCCGAAAAAATACCCTGCATCCGCCTGATGAGTTCCCCAATGTCTCCAGCCGCGGGGGTGGCCGTGGGCCGCGAGGCACCAGCGGTGCTACGGCCCCTCCGTTTAGGCATCGGGTAAGTAATTGAACCGCTTACAAATTGTTTGAAAATTGTTGAAGGAAAATCCTCAGAGCGGCATCTCAGCGCGTCCAGCCCGACGCCATCTTGGATATATGTTTTATATGTTAGATTTATGCTCCTTCATTTTTGTTTTGCCTATTGTCTTACCCTGTGATTACTTTCTCCTTAGGCCATCTTACTTTGAAGACAGCCGCCGCTTTGCGCTGGAGGCTCCACCCCCTGATTACCTCATCGGTTGCCTGCATTTAAATCTAGTACTACCTGTGGCGCACGCAGCAGAGGCACGCGCCAAAGGAGCACGGTTAAGGAGCGTTCCTTTGTGCGCCTTCCTTTTGCCCTTCAAAGATTTCCTCCAACTTATAATGTTATTTCACTGCCTATCCAATCTTCTTTTACCAAATCTTATTTTCCTCCACCTTCTATACTTTCCCCAGTATGGGCGGACCTATCCCAGTCCTCTGGCGACACCGGCCACTCTCTCAACCTTCTTCCTTCCCAAATACATCACGGCCTAGATGTTTACTACCTATTCCTTGTACTTCTCTCTCTTCTTCTCTACTGATCTCTACCTCCCTTTTTCACTCCCAAACTTGGACTTCTAAATGTGCGCTCCATTAAAAACAAATACCATCTAGTGAATGATCTTATTCTGTAACACCAATTCCATGTTCTCTGCCTCACTGAAATTTGGTTATCTGAAGGAAAGGATGCATACTTGCACCAAGCTTGCCCAAATAATTTTGTTTTCAAATCTTTTTATCGTAAATACAAAACTAGCGGAGGTGTTGCTGTAATTTATCACTCTTCCGTCCCACTCAACTTTGAAACATCTACCCCTGCCTGTCCTTTTGCTGAGATCCTTCAATTCTCTCTCTCTAATCTCTACCCTCTTCATTTTCAACTATGGAACTTACCACCCCCTATTACCAGAGACTTACTGTCAGCCCTCCAATCTATTATCTTTGACTTCTGTATTTCTCATGAAAATCCCGTTATTTTAGGCGACTTCAATCTTCACTTTGATGCCCCAAACAATCCTCTTACCTCTGATGCCCCAAACAATCCTCTGACTTTCTCTCACTCACTTCCAACATCCATCTAATTCATACTCCCACACACTCTGCCGGACATACTATTGACATGATCTTTGCCCAAAAATCGCTCTCTTCAAAATTTCTGAATCTAAAAACAACCCCCCTTCCTTGGACCGATCATTCTTTAATTAGCATTTACATACCACACTCCACTCACGACTTTCAATCAACTCCTCAAACCTATAATGCTCGCGATTATAGCAAAACCACCTCTAGTGGCATTACCTCTGCATTAGATTTTCAAATAGATGAATTCTCTCATCTTACTTTAGAAAAACAATCTGAAATCTGGTCTTCAAAAACCCAACGAATGCTAGACTCGCTAGCCCCTAGCTATTCTCAGACAACATCCTCATCTTCCTCCCAAAAAAGCTATGGTACACTCATGACTTATCTTTAATTCGTCTTCAACGAATTAAACGGGTGCACCATCGCCTGATACAACGGCAGGATAACTTCTTTCGTTCTGGTTATAATACCTTTTTTGATAGTACCCAGCATTCTATTCGCCTTCTTAGAGGCCACTGCGCACTGTGCCGACGGCTTCATTGTGTTGTCCACTATTACCCCCAAGTCCTTTTCTTGGGTACTTTCACCCATTACCAGCCCTCCTATCGTACAGCTGTATTTCGGGTTTCTGTTTCCTATATGCAAGACTTTACATTTCTCTACATTAAACTTCATTTGCCATCTCGTTGCCCACTCTCCTAGTTTGTTCAGGTTCTTTTGTAAATCCTCGCAGTCCTCTTTAGTCCTAACTCCACTAAATAGTTTGGTGTCGTCTGCAAATTTTATTACTTCATATTTCGTCCCTGTTTCTAGATCATTTATAAATACATTGAACAGCAGCGGTCCGAGTACAACAGAACGTCTATGGAGAAAGAAACGGTCATCCTCCAAACTAAAAAATACAAAGAACTAGCCACTTTCTATAAAAAATATAAGAAAGAATTTTATACCAAACGGATTACACTTACCAAGAACTCATCTGCCTTATACTCCATTGTTTGTTCCCTCTCTCCTTCTGCCAGAAGATACTCCATCAAGCAAGATCACCCCTCGGCTCAAGCTTTTAACATTTTGAAGATAAACTTAAATCTGTTCGGACAAAACTTAGTTGCCCCCCCTCATCCCCAACCATAACTTCACACACCCCTAACTCTTCTCTCCCGTTTAGCTCTTTAATAGACTTCCATCTGCCCACAACTGATGAACTTAAAAAAGTAACAGTCTTAACCTGCCGAACAATTCTCTCGAAAGTTTACTTCCCACTGTCCTTAAACAACACTTCTCAATCTTTGGACCATTCCTATTAGACATGATCAAGAACAGCCTATCCTCAGACCTAGTACCTTCTTCATGGAAATCTGCCCTTGTCTATCCAAAACTCAAACAACTAAATATCCCAGAAAATCAAATTACTAATTATCGAACTATCACCAACCTGCCTTTCTTGGTGAAAATAACTGAGAAATTGGTTTTTAAAAAGCTATCCAATTTTGCCAAAAAAACTAACGCTCTTCACCCTTACCAAACAGGGTTTCGTAAAAACCATTCTACTAAACTTTCTCTCATCGGCCTAACTACCTCAATTCTCTATTTCAAAGATCACCGTAAATCCTCAATTCTAATTTCTCTAGATCTTACATCTGCTTTTGATACTATTGATCATCCCCTTCTTCTCAATCGATTAGAAACCCTTGGGATATTAGCTACTGCCCTACAATGGTTCTGCTCTTATCTGAATGATCGACATTACTGTGTTAGTTTCAACAATCCCATTTCCATCCTCAATCACCCAAACTTATGGAGTCCCCCCAGGGCTCAATTCTTTCGCCCCTACTCTTTAATATTTTCTTAACCCCTCTATTTACTCTAGCTCAATCTATAGGCTTTACAGTCTCCACTTATGCCGATAACATCCAACTACTTCATCCATTAAATTCCTCATCCCCCGAAGAAATTTGTGATATCAACTTCAAACGCGATCAAATCAACTCTTGGCTCCAACAAAACAAACTTGCACTTAACATCTCAAAAACTACAAATGTCCTCTTTCCAACTTCCACAGAAGAACATCTTTGTACCCCCATTAGCATTGCCTCCTCTTCCATACAAATGGACAGTAAAGTTAAACTTCTTGGCATTATCTTGGATAAAGATCTTACATTTCACCAACAAATCAGTGTTGTAACAGAAAAAGTTAATCCGTTCTATCTCCTCTTTTCTCGACCCCACTTCAATCAATATACTGATTCATTCACTTGTCATCTCAACCCTAGACTACTGTAATGCCCTCTACCAAGGAATAACTCAGAAGGAAACGCATCACCTCCACCTAATACAAAACACCGCTGTTAAACTTCTCTACCACGCCAAAAAATATAGTCATGTTACTCCCCTTATCCGCAAAGTTCATTAGCTGCCCATCTCTCACTGTTCTACCTATAAAATATTACTTCTTGCTTTCAAAACAAACACGCATCAACCAGCCTTCATTGATAAACTTCATTGATAAACTTTTAATTCCTTATGCATCTTACAGAACTCTCCGATCTAGTAATCAAAACCTGCTCACTATTCCTCCAATAAGTGAACTCTTTTACGACACTACATGCAAATCCATCTTCTCTGTCACAGCTCCCACACTGTGGAATGTTCTTCCCACTGATCTTCATCTAGAAAATTTTTTAGATAAATTCAAATCCAAACTTAAAACATTCTTCTTTAAAGACGCCTTTACCTTGTAAATGCTATTCCCTTTGAAATCTGATTATCCTTTACAGAAATTTTAAGACTACCAAAACGCTTTTTTTTAGAAGCGATCTCCCCAGCCTAACTGTACCTCCCTCTCCCATTTTCGTCTTTTATTTTTATCTCGATGTATTTATTAATCTTTCCTTCCCATCCTTTCCTAATATATCATATATGTTCATGCATAAATGTCTCCCCTTTTTTTGTTGTTTAGATAAGTTTTTATTCTTCTTTTAATTTTTACTACATATTATTGTAAACCGTTTAGATACCTGTATGATAAATGTTATATAAAAAATAAAGCAACTTGAAACTTGTCCCTCTCAAGAGCCATGCCGTAAGACAGATCAAACATTAGAATGGGGCCCTGAGTCAGAAGATCGGGCAAGAGGGGCAGTGGAAGAGGATCTGCCATGAGATGACAAACCAGATCTGCGTCCACGAGCGCCTGGGCCAGTATGGAGCCACTAGGATCACGCGGCCAGGGTACTGAGCAATGTGAAGAACTCTGCCCACCATCAGCCACAGTGGAAACATGTACAGTAAGCCCTCCGCCGGCCAAGGCTGTACCACAGCATCCAGCCCCTTGGCCTGAACATCCCTGCACTAACTGAAGAACTGGGGCGCTTTGGCGTTGACATTTATTGCCATCAGACCCAGAACCGGGTGACCCCCAAGTCTGCACAATCAACTTGAAGGCTGCGGGACCGAGACACCACTCTTATGTTCCAAGATCTAGCACTTGACGACTAAGGAAGTCTGCCTGGACATTTTCCACTCCTGCTATGTGGGAAGCTGAGATGTCCAGAAAATGAGTCTCAGTCCAAACCATGAGCAGAGCAGCCACCTGTACAACCAGACGACTCCTGGTCCCCCCCCCCCCCCAGTATTGTCCGAGAGAACCCGAACAGACTTGCCTGTCAACAGTGGCTGGAACACTAGCAATACTGATCGACCAAGACACCTCCTCCGGCGAACAGCTGCCTTGAGTTGAGCGACCAAGATACTGAGCTCCCCAGCCGAGGAGACTGGCGTCCGTGAGAAGCACGATCCACTGAGACTGATCTAGACTCACTCCCTGCACCAGATTGGAAGAATGGAGCCACCAATGGAGACTGCGACGAACCAACCCCTGCAGAGGAACAGGAGAGTCCAAATCGTGCAACTGGGGCGACTACCACTGCAGCAGAGCATACTGAAGCGAGCGCATGTGAGCCCGGGCCCACTGAAACACGTCCAGGGAAGCCACCATTGACCCCAAGACCTGGAGAAAATCCTGCGCCCAAGGGCACCAAGGAAGACCAGATTTCAGATTGTTCTTCTAAAGTAAGATGAGAGAATTCATCTATTTGAATATCTAATGTAGAGGTAACGCCGCTAGAGATGATTTTACTATAATCTCGAGTATTATAGGTTTGAGGAGTTGACTGAAAGTCGTGAGTGCAGTGTGGCATGTAAATGCTAATTAAAGAATGATCAGTCCAAGGAAGGGGGAGTGCAACTTGACCACTCGGGTGTCCATCAGGAAGACCTTCCCCAAGCTGGTATCAAAGAGAACCATGAGGTACTCCAAGCACTGAGACGGAGCCAACCGGCTCTTTGACAGGTTGACAACCCACCCCAGCGACTGCAGAAGCTCCACAACCCAAGCTGTAACTCAGGAGCTCTTCTGAAAAGACTTTACTCGGATCAACCAGTCCATTGACAGTCCAAATAGGGCTGAACCAGAATGCCCTCTTTGAGCAAGGCCGTTGCCATGACCACCATAATCATGGTGAATGTCCGCGGAGTCCTAGCCAGACCAAAAGGAAGTGCACAAAACTGATAGTGCCGTCTCAAGATTGCAAAGCGAAATAATCCCTGATAGGAGGCATGAATTCGAACATGCAATATGCCTCCATCAGATTGAGCAAGGTCAGGAATTCCCCCAGATGAACCACCAGAATGACAGATCTCATGGTCTCCATACAAAAAGGCAGAATTGTTGACCCCCTTCAGATCTAAAATGGGCTTAGGCACCACGAAGTAAATTGAGTACCAGCTGGTGCAACACTCCTGAGGAGGTACTGGAACTAAAGCTTTGAGATCGAGCATCCTTTAAAGCATCTGGCAAAAAGCCTGCTTCTTCCACACCACCTGGCAAGGAGAAGCGAGAAAGTGATCTGGCAAGGCATGAGAAAACTCCAGAGCATAACCGTCCTGAATCACCTCCAGGACTCACTGATCTGTTGTGATCTTGGCCCACCCCCGGTAAAACTCCCATAACTGGGTACCCACTGGCACCAGGGGAGGTGCCAGCAAAGAGTCATGGGGCGGGCAGCGGAGGAACTGGCAGAGGGATCACACACACCCTCTCCGAAAGGACTGCATGTACTGAAAGAAATGGCCCCGGGGAGACCCGGCAACAGGAAGGGAAGCTGTTCCTCATCCAGAGCGGTATCTGCAGAAATCACACAAATGCCCTCGAGCCACACTGCCCCATGCAGGCGGGCAAGCACGGTCTTCAGGAAGACAGGGCATCTTAGAGTCTGTTAAGGTCTGAACCAACTTGTCCAAATCCTCGCCAAACAAGAAAGATTCCCTAAAGGGAAATTTCTTCAGCTTAGCCTCAGATACCACATCTGCTGACCAAGCCCGGAGCCAAAAGTTATGGACAAGCGGCCACCCCGAGAGCCATGGAGTTGACCAACGCCCACAACAGATCATGGCATCTGAGAGATAAAAAGCACCCAGCTCAATTTTAGCTACTTCCTGTTCCACGAAAGACCAGTCATCGGACTCCTGGTCCAGGACACGCTCGGCCCACCAAAAACAAGCCCGAGCCACCAGACTGTCACTCATCACCGCCTGGACTGCTAGGACAGTGACATCAAAATTCTGCTTAAGAAAAGACTCCAACCTACGCTCCTCAGAGTCTCTCAAAGCTGAGCTGCCCTCAACTGGCATCATATGCTGTTTTGTGATGGCCGAAACCAACGCGTCCACCACTGGTGACTTCAAGGTATCCCTATCCCTTGGTGAACCATAGAGCATGCAAAATGAAAGGGTGACTCTGGAACCTTCTACTGTGCAAACACAATATCCCGAATATCCTGATACATAGGAAAAGAGCAGGAGGCTGAGTAGATCACTTGAAGAAGGGGGTCTAACCACATGTGGAGGCTCCTTCGCGTCTTCCTCGAATCGCAACACCAAGGAAACCTGAAAAATAAGCTCCTGGAGCTCTTCTCGCTGAAAGATGTGCACTACCAATGCATCCTTACCAGCTGGCGGAATCAAAAAACCTCCCGAGAGGATCCTGGAGGTCCACCAGGGGATCCAGTTCCTCCATCAAGCAAAAACTGCTCCCCATACAAAAAAATCATCCCATGAGATGCTTGACCACTTGGACAGGGGAGGAAATGGGGACGAAACCAGCGATGAGGGGGACCAAGCCGGAGTGGACACAGAGGGGAACCCCCCGAAGCAGAAGCAGGACACTCGACTGTCTGAAGATAAGCTTTGCACAAGGCTAAAAGAAAATCAGGGGAAAACCCCCCTGACAGCCCAATGGGACTCACTTCCAAAGCAGTGGACCCAGCAAAAACCTGCCCCTGTCTCTCCAATACAGGGGGAAGGTCACCTGAGGCTGAAGAGAAAAAGGAGACACTTCCTGCCAAAATCAGAGCACAGCCTGCCGAGAAAAACACCCCCGAGGCCTATAGTGGCTGAGAGGCCTGAACCGCCCCAGCCGCTAAAGTAGGCAAGCCAGCAGCAGCGGTAAGGGAGTCCCCAGCTGCTTTGGCCGTAAGGGAAACCCTATTTGTCTGACCATCCGCGGCTGTGGAAATCCCTGCGTGGGCTTTCCCGCTGCCAACTGCCGGTGTGCGAGGCACTTGCAAAGGGGATCCCTGGACACCAGTACCAGAAGTCAATGAAAATTCCCCTTCGTGGCGGCAGGTACACCATGAGCACAGGCCAGCCACATCGACCTCACGTCTGGAGCACAATGAGCACTTTTTCTCATTAAAAGTGCTCATTGCACAATACACGACCTAGCTAAGGAAAGTGCTAGTAAACAATAAAAATCAATTACAGTCAATTGAAGGCTTCTCTTCAGACTGGCACTGCCTCAGGATTTTTTTTTTTTTTTGTCAGAACAGATGCCACTAGCTCTTTAAGCCATATGCCTTGCTGGTATTTGGTGGCAAGGATTACAGCTGAGGCACCTCTCCACCTGCTAGGCATGGTGAGCTATTACCCATCAGTGAATTGGACCAGTCTGGAGAGTTGCTAAAGAATGATAGCTTTAGAAAGTCAAAGGATGTTTCCATTAAGGATGGATAGCAAGATATTCAGGTCCTGGGTGGCAGGAGGGGAGGACTACCTGGTGTCTTAAGAAATTGCAACCACTTAAACATTTCACCGGAATCTAACATCATCTACATGAGACAGATTGACCCAGGAGAGGTAAAAACATTTTCGGACATCGACTAGCCCGCCTACTTCGCAGGGCTTTAAACTAGGTAAGTTGGGGGAGAGTACATACTCACTTTCTAGAGCAGTAAGGAACCACCCTGAGGAGGCGAATCACACCCACACTTCTGAGTCTAAGGTAAGTACCCATACTACGTACAATAATTTAGGAGCCACACTATCTCGGAAGGAAATCTCTTCACAGGTATGGAGGGCAATGTATGTCAATGCACACAGCTTGGGCAACAAGATTCTGGAATTGGAGACTGAGATAATGAACGCTGACCTAGACGTGGTAGCGATTTCCGAGACCTGGTTCACAAACTCGCATGGGTGGGATATGGTTATACCAGGCTATAACCTACATTGTCGTAACAGAGAGGGCAAGTTAGGAGGAGGGGTCGCACTATATACTAAGGAAAACATCAAAACTACCAGAATCACAGATGTTAGATACACCAGGGAATCCCTCTGGGTGAACCTGGCCAGAGGAAATGAAAAATGCCTATACCTTGGTGTGGTATATAGACCTCCAAGACAACAGGAAGACAAAGATATAGAACTGATCGAAGATATAGAGAACATCACTTTGCGTGGGGACACAGTTCTGCTAGGTGACTTCAACATACCCGATGCAGATTGGAAAACACTCTCCGCGACTACCTGTGGCAGCAGAAGAATATTAACCTCCATAAAGGGTGCACGACTCAAACAAATGGTATTGGAGCTCACCAGGGACCACGCAATACTGGACCTGGTACTCACCAACGGAGACAGCATTTCAGAGGTTTCAGTAGGAGATAAGCTGGCCTCCAGCGACCATAACATAGTATGGCTCAACCTCAAGAAAGGCTTCTCTAGATCAAACACAGCGACGAGGGTCCTCAACTTTAGAGGCACAGACTTCGACCTCATGGGAGATTTTGTCCATCGGGAGCTGTATAACCAAGCAGAAACTGACTATGTGGAGACTATGTGGTCTACTCTGAAAGTCACCTTACACGAAGCTACAAACCGCTACATAAAAACAGTTAGCAAGCGCCGGAGAAACAAAAGACCCCAGTGGTTAAGCTCCGAAATTTCAAACCTCAAATTTCAAACCTCATTAAAGAGAAAAAAGAAGCATTTATTGCCTACAAACATTTCGGAAAGCGGGCAAAAGAAGACTATCTGGTCAGATCTAGAGCAGTCAAAAAGGCAGTCAGAGAGGCCAAACTCCAAACAGAAGAAGATCTAGCACGGAACATTCAGAAAGGGGATAAATCCTTCTTCAGGTATATTAGTGACAGGAAAAGAAACAAAGATGGGCTAGAACGCCTTAGGAAATCGGACAGAAACTATGCAGAATCCGATTCTGCCAAGGCAGAACTACTAAACGAATACTTCTGCTCAGTCTTCACCTGTGAAGCGCCGGGAGCTGGTCCGCCGTTACGGACAAGAGACAACCAAAAAGACCCGTTTCAAGATTTCGAGTTTACGCCCATCAACGTCTACTACGAACTTTCAAGACTCCAAGTAAACAAAGCCATGGGACCAGACAACATACACCCCAGGGTCCTCAGAGAGTTGAGCCAAGTCCTGGCAGAACCGTTAGCCGTACTCTTCAATCTTTCCCTACGTACCGGAAGAGTTCCCTTGGACTGGAAAACAGCCAACGTTATTCCACTTCACAAAAAAGGCTGCAGGACAGAGACGGCAAATTACAGACCAGTGAGTCTCACATCCATAGTGAGCAAGCTTATGGAAACACTGATCAAGCAGAAACTTGACACAATCCTGGACGAAGAAAACCTACGTGATCCCCACCAACACGGATTTACCAAGGGCAGGTACTGCCAATCTAATCTGATTGGCTTCTTTGACTGGGTAACTAGACAACTGGATGCCGGGGAGTCTCTGGACGTGATATATTTGGACTTCAGCAAAGCTTTTGATAGCGTCCCACACCGCAGGTTATTGAACAAGCTGAAATCGCTGGGAATAGGGGACACACTAACTGCATGGGTTAGGGACTGGCTACACGGTAGACTTCAAAAGGTAGTGGTTAACATTACCCCCTCCAAAACGTCACACGTGACCAGTGGAGTACCACAGGGCTCGGTCTTGGGCCCGATTCTATTCAACTTATTCATAGGTGATATGACCCCAAGGGCTTAGAGGAAAAGTATCTTTGTTTGCTGACGACGCCAAACTATGCAACATAACAGGCAAAAGCATTTTGCCTGACAGTATGATGCAGGACCTACTACTACTGGAACAGTGGTCATCGACTTGGCAGCTATGCTTTAATGCTAAAAAGTGTAAAGTAATACACCTGGGTAAGGGAAATCCATGCAGAACTTACACACTAAATGGTGAGACCTTGACTAGGACCACGGCGGAACGTGATTTAGGGGTGATCATTAGTGATGACATGAAGGCTGCCAATCAAGTGGAGAAGGCTTCCTCCAAGGCAAGGCAAATGATGGGTTGTATCCGTAGGGGTTTTGTCAGCAGGAGACCTGAAGTGATAATGCTACTGTACAGATCCATGGTGAGACCTCATTTGGAGTATTGTGTTCAATTCTGGAGGCCACACTACCGGAAAGATGTGCGGCAAATTGAGTCGGTTTAGCGAATGGCCACCAGGATGGTCTTGGGGCTCAGGGATCTCATGTATGAAGAAAGGCTAAATAAATTGCAGCTGTACTCACTAGAGGAACGAAGAGAGAGGGGGGACACGATTGAGATGTTCAAATATGTCACGGGCCGTATCAAGGTGGAAGATGATATCTTCTGTCCTATAGGTCCTTCGACCACCAGAGGGCATCCGCTGAAAATCAGGGGAGGGAAATTTCGAGGTGATTCCAGGAAATACTTCTTCACAGAAAGGGTGGTCGATCATTGGAACAGTCTACCTCTGCAGGTGATTGAGGCCAGCAGCGTGTCAGATTTTAAGAGAAAATGGGACATTCACGTGGGATCTCTAAGGGAGTAAAGTCAGGGGGGTGGGTCATTAGAGTGGACAGACTTGATGGGCTATAGCCCTTTTCTGCCGTCATATTCTATGTTTCTAAATCAAACCTCCATAGCAAGACATTGTTGCAATGTGCAGCCTCAGGAAGGCCAGGATCAATCCCTTGTCCAAATTATCATGCAAAAATCCAAAATTTCTGAAATTGACTACCACAGTGGCTTAATTCCACTGCTGAGAACACTATTCTTTAAAAACTCTAAACAAATTAACACACAAAAGGAGAATGACATTTTCTAGGAACATAAGAGTCAAACACAAAAAGAGTAACCTCTTTTCTACAATCTTGCCATTTCAAGAGTGAGGCAGTAAGAGGGAATCAAGACATGCCCTGCGTCCAGATTAAATTGTGCATCAATAGTCCCTCCACTGATGAAAATGCTAAGAAATCTTCTACTCTCCACTGCATGAGATTTCCATACCAAGATATTTTTTAACTAATCTTACAGTATTTCCTCTGATATTTAAATTTTTATGTGATGCTTTTCGTGTATGGTTTTCCTATTAGTGGGCTAATAAGGAAATTACATCATCCAGGTATTCCTATTTCCTTTGACATTATAAATACCATGCTTTGAGGGAACTGTTGCTATATTGAGTTTGACTGTATTTTTGTAAATTCTTATTTGTAAAACTTAGAAAAACTCTACATGCATTTACTTCCCCTAAATTCAATGTATCTCTAGAATCATCTACTTTTAATGATACAAAAAAAGTACTCATCCATTCTACAGAGTCCCGGCTGCTGTTCAATGTGTTACAAGAGATTTGTTTGTTACCTGTGTGTCAAAAGCTTCCAATTCTTGCACTGAGACAGGATATGCATTGAGATATTTGTCTTTATCCTTCTTGCTGATAGGGTAATACCCCTCACTACGAGCAGAGCCAGTCTGATGCTCTCGCAAGCCATCCTGGCACTTTTTCTTCTTCTTGTGGTTGAACATATTGGTGAGTAAAAATTGAGATTAAGGAAAATATAGTTTCATATATATTTTTATAGTACCATTTAATAAATTTTTGTATTGTATCTGTATTCATTAGGACTCCCAAAACACGGACCGTGTCGGGTCCTTTGATTGGTAAAAGGGTTTTATATATATTTTAAATCTTGTCACAATAAGTTTTGCCTGCATCTTGTACACAGTCTGCAGCTTTGTTTGGTTTGTTCCTGGAAAATATGAAAATACATATACTGAAGTTACTTACCTGTAGCAGGTGTTCTCTGAGGATAGCAGGCCACTTTACTACATATGGGTGATGTCATCTAATAGAGCCTGGCCCAGATGCTACCCAGCAATCTACATTCTTCTGAACCCTTTGGCAGCACTGTACCATACTTTCATGGATGTTTCTCACTCAATGTGAACATGTAAGACAAGCAGAAAAAAAACGCCAAAAACTTAAGGAATAACTCCTAAGGAAGGTGGAAGGGATGTGATATGTGTTGTCCTGTCTTCAGAGAACACCTGCTATAGGTTAGTAACTTCGCTTTTTCTGAGGACAAGCAGCACAGCATTATTAACTTGTATGGGAATCCCTTGTTACAGGCTCACTGAAAACAATCAGAACTTGTAAAAGATAAGGTCAAGGAATCAATTAACCTAGAGCTTATATACATAGTAACATAGTAAATAACGGCAGATAAAAACCTGAATGGTACATCCAGTTGGCCATAAGTTATACGCATTAAAAAATACATGCTTAAATTAACTTGTCTCTTCTTTGATATTTCTGGGCCATAGACTTTAAAGTCTGGTATTGTCCTAGGTTCAAAATGCTGAAGTTGCTGTCCAAGCTCACTCCAGCCTATCCAACCATCCTGCTGTTTGCAGGATATCTACCGTAACATCTGGCGAGTAATATCCTCAAGTTCCAAATTAGTGGAGTAATCATTGCTATACATTTCTGTTGTATGGGTGCACCTGGAATAGAACAAAAATGGTCCTAGTAGATGGAGTTGGTTTCATTAAAGCCTAATAAATAATAAATAAATATATTCTAAACAAATTCTGTAGAACTGTCTGACTGAGCTGACTACCATGTCAGGAATTCTGATCAAAGAACAAGGAGATGTGAATGTGTGGATTAAGTAGCAGTCTTGTCAACCCCTTCAATGGAAGCTGGAGGCTGATCTCAAGTGAGCTATCAACATGACCATGGCATCGTGAGTCGTGACATGATCCTCTAGAATCAGTCCAACCGAGGCATAAGTAAAGTGGAGGCAATTTGCTAGCCAACTGGATAAATTGCGACTACCGATGGCTGCCCTGATCCTGTTTGGGTGAAAAGAAACAAAAAGCTGGGTGGACTGTCTATGGCTTTAGTCTTCTCCAGAAATAACGCTAAAAACTTGCTTGCAGTCTAAGGTATGCAGTGCATTTTTACCACATTCAGGATAAGGTTTTGGGCAAAATGTTGGCAGAACAATTGACTGATTAAGGTGGAAATCTGATACCACTGTCAGAAGGAATTTATGATATGTACACAAAACACATTGTGATGACACTTTGTGTAGGGTAGATCTGCTACTAAGGGCATGAAGCTTGCAGACCCTGCATGCTGAAGTGACCACCAAGTATATAAAATGTCCAAGGAAAATACTTCAGATGACAAATGTCAAGAGGTTCAAAAGGAGTTTTCATCAGCTGGGTGAGGACAAAGCAGAGGTCCCATGACACAAGAAGATGGTTTGATAGGCGGTTTTATCAAAAGTAAACCACTAAAATTGAATTAGAAGCTGTACAAAGATGTGCTTCCCTTCCACTTAGTGATGGCAAATATCAATTGCACCTCACATAGTTAATCTTAAGACAAGACCCAGAAAGGTGTAAAAGGTATTCAAGCAGTTTTTATGTAGGACAGGATGGTAAATCTCTTTCTCTTGACATCTTTGTGGAATTCTTCTTGGAAGCAACCAGAACTTGGAAGATACCTTCAAGCAGATGAAAGGATGCATGTTCTATACTCTAATCATCTAAGATATGAAGGCTAGGGATTGGAGGCTGGGAAACAGGAGAAATCCCTTGTTCTGATTAGAGTCAGAAGGTAGTACAGTCTCCATGGATTTTCAAAGGCTAACTCCAGAACAGAATCAGATATGCCTTGGCCAATAAGGCCCAATGATCATGGTTCCTCAATCCTGATTAAATTTTAGCAAAATCATCCCTTAGAGGTATCGGAGGATATACGTACAGAAACATCTTCCTCTCAAGAGGAGGAGGAAGGCATTCAACACTAGTATGATCTCAGTGTGGAACAGACCTGAGGCACTTTGTTGTTGATGTGAGTAGCAAAGAGATCCACCAAGGGGGTACCCCATGTTTGGAAGATCTTGCAGGCAATACCCATGTTTAGGGGCCACTCTTGATTGCATCATCCTGCTCAGCCTGTCATCTTTCCCTACTAGGTATGTGGTTCTGTGGAGGCTCACAGCCATTCTATTTCTCCCAATTTATATTACAGTCAACCTTTTTTCCTCCTATTTGGAGGGAAAAAAAGGTTACCTTGGTTTATATCCAGGTCAATTTACCGTATTTTCACGTAGATAACGCGCACCCGTGTAAAACGCGCACACGGGTATAGTGTGCGGGAAACCGAAATATATGTAAAAAATTTTTTGTATACCGCGCATGCTGCCCGACTCTCCCGTCGCCGCCCGACTCTCCTTTCGCCCGCCCCAACTCTCCTCTGGCCACCCCGACTCTCCTTTCGCCCGTCCCAACTCTCCTCTCCCCCTTGAAGTCCTGTCCCCACCCTGAAAGCCTGATGCCCCCCCCGACATCCGATTCACCCCCCCCCCCTGCAGGACCGCTCGCACCCCCACCCCGAAGGACCGCTCGAACGCACCCGCACCCCCACCCCGAAGGACCGCTCGCACGCACTCCCACCCGCACCCCCACCCTGAAGGACCGCTCGCACCCCAACAGCCTCCCGACCCCCCCCCATCATGTAGAAGCTCCTACCGGTCTCCTGCTGCTTCCTCTTGGTGGTCCCGGCCCTTCTGTGAGCCCTGCGCCTGCGCTGCTTCTTCCGGCGGTCCCGCCCTTTCTCCGACGTCAAGCCCTCTTGCCCCGCCGACTCTCCGACACGATCGGGTTGGGCCCATGTGTCTCAGGCCCCGCCCCCAGGAGGGACCAAAGGCTCCCGGGCCTATTCTGATTGGCCCAGGCGCCTTAGGCACCACCAGTAGGCGGAGCTTTGGGACAGATGGGCAAATCCGGCCTCATTCCGTTGTTGGCTGCCTGCTGGACAGGCGGGTTTGGCTCCCGTCTGTCCGGCCAACTACACAAAGGTACGGGGAAGGGGGGTGGGGGTGTCGTGGGGGTCGGCCAGGGGGGTCGCGGGTCAGCTGGGGGGGGCGGTCAGAGGTTCTTGGGGGGGGGCGGTCGTTGGGGGGAGGAGGGTTTGCATCGAGGGCAGGAGGGCCTGGGATCCCTCCTGCCCGTAATGTAGTGCGGGTTGGGGGTCGCTGTGGCCAGGAGGGTTTGGGCTCCCTCCTGGCCCGAACAACTAGCAGGGGGGGGGTCGCCAGAGCCAGGAGGGCTTGGGCTCCCTCCTGGCCCGATATTGTCGGGGAGTCAAGAGGGCTTGGCCTCCCTTTTGCCCCGATTGTGTCGGGGAGTCAAGAGGGCTTGAGCTCCCTCTTGCCCCGATCGTGTCGGGGGTGCCGCGGTTGGCTGGGGCAAGAGGGCTTGAGCTCCCTCTTGCCCCAATCGTGTCGGGGAGTCGGCGGGGCAAGAGGGCTTGACGTCAGAGAAAGGGCGGGACCGCCGGAAGAAGCAGCGCAGGCGCAGGGCTCACAAAAGGGCCGGGACCGCCAAGAGGAAGCAGCAGGACACCGGTAGGAGCTTCTACATGATGGGGGGGGGGTCGGGAGGCTGTGGGAGTTCGAGCGGTCCTTCAGGGTGGGGGTGCGGGTGGGAGTGCGTGCGAGCGGTCCTGCGGGGAGGGGGGGGGAAATCGGATGTCGGGGGGAACTATGTAAAAAAAATTTGTAAATCGCACTCACGCGAATAACGCGCAAGGTTATTCACGGTTTGTAAAAACTGTGTATAACGTGCGCGTTATATGCGTGAAAATACGGTATATTCAAGTATATACTGTAACTTCTCCTCCAAGAAGTAATGTGGATCCTCACCAGTCTCCATGAACGGACCATGTCGGTATCGGGAAAAACATCATGATATCTTGCTTGCCTCAGATGTGAGGAACCATGTCCTGTGCCTGAATGGCACCGAGACAGGTTGTCCCCTGGACTGCAATGAAGCTTCCTCCATGCCAAGGAAGTATCTGCGTGGGCTTGTGTCGATACTGATGCTGCCAATGGTACCGGCAGCAAAGAATGCACCACAGGTGAGGGAGCAACAAAGTAAAGAGAATGACACAAGTTTCTACTTAAAAATGGCAAACCAAACAAAAACGGAAGATGTGGAAACCAACAATGTTCAAAACCTTCTTTTTATTTTTTCAGAAAAAGCTAAAAACACTATGTACAATTGTGCGTCGCGGACCCAACACAAGCCATGTTTTGATGAAACACCTTCCTCAGGGGTCCAATGAAAAAATGTGTAATAAAATAGCATTGCTAACCAAAGGTAAAAGAAGGGTAAATGCTGCGGTATAACTCCTTGCTGAGTTACCCTTTTTTTTTTTTTAACCTTTGATTAGCAATGCTATTTTATTACATCTTCTTTCATTGGACCCCTGAGGAAGGTGTTTCACCAAAACATGGCTCGTGTTGGGTCCGTGACACACAATTGTGCATAGTATTTCTAGCTTTTTCTGAAGAAATAAAAAGCACAGTTACTTACCCTAATAGGTGTTATTCAGGGACAGCAGGCAGCTATTCTCACATGTGGGTGACGTCATCCACGGAGCACAGATGCGGACAGCCTTGCAACCAGACTTGCTTGAAGAAACTCAGAAGTTTCGAATCTGCCGCACCGCACATGCGCGAGTGCCTTCCTGCCCAGCACAGGGCACGTCTCTCAGTTCAGATAGCTAGCAGAGAAGCTAACCCGGGGAGGTGGGTGGGTTGTGAGAATAGCTGTCTGCTGTCCCTAGATAACACCTGTTATGGTAAGTAACTGTGCTTTATCCCAGGACAAGCAAGCAGCCTATTCTCACATGTGAGTGACCTCCAAGCTAGGGCAATACAAAGGAATCCAACGAAAACTGCAGTATCATCAGCCTAAGCAAAAACAGAAAACAAACTGCAGACTCCTATGTACCAGATGCAGGCAATGTTTATTATACCAAATATTTTATGCAGTTGAAAATACCACCTTATAAACAACCAAGGGACCTGACACGGTCTGTGTTTCGGAAAACACTCCTTCCTCAGAGGTCCATAGTTGCTAAGGTATAAAGTAAACCGCAATAAAATGTATAAAACAGCCGTCTGTATGGTATCCTTCTCCACTTAGAGCGTGCGACACTTTTGTTTTACTAGTTTTGCATCGCACACTCTAAATGGAGAAGGATACCATACAGACGGCTGTTTTATACCTTTTATTGCTGTTTACTTTATACCTTAGCAACTATGGACCTCTGAGGAAGGAGTGTTTTCCGAAACACAGACCATGTCAGGTCCCTTGGTTTGTTATAAGGTGGTATTTTCAACTGCATAAAATATTTGGTATAATAAACATTGCCTGCATCTGGTACATAGGAGTCTGCAGTTTGTTTTTTGTTTTTGCTTTGACCTCCAAGCTAACCAGAATGGGATGGTGGGAGTGTTGGCAATTCAGGAGAATAAATTTTTTAATACTGCCTGGCCAAAATGGCCATCCCGTCTTGAGAAAACATCCAGACAATAATGAGAAGTGAAAGTATGAACCGAGGACCAGGTGGCAGCTTTGCAAATTTCCTTAATAGGAGTGGATCTGAGGAAAGCCACTGAAGTTGCCATGGCTCTGACTTTGTGGGCTGTGATTTGACTCTGTAGATGCAGTCCAGCCTGAACATAGCAGAAAGAGATACAAGCAGCCATCCAATTGGAGATGGTTCGCTTAGAAATCGGATGTCCCAACTTGTTCGAATAGAAGGAGACAAAAAGTTGAGGAGCAGATCTGTGTGGTTTGGTTCTAAGTAGAAGGCCAAAGAACGCTTACAGTCCAGAGTATGAAGAACTGATTCTCCAGGATGAGAATGAGGCCTTGGAAAAATCACTGGAAGTACAATGGATTGATTGAGATGAAATTCTGAAACAACTTTGGTATGAATTTAGGATGAGTATGGAGAGCTACCTTGTCATGATGAAAAACTATGAAAGGTGGATCAGCAACTAAAGCTTGCAGCTCACTGACTCTTCGAGCAGATGTGAGGACAATGAGAAACACCACTTTCCAAGTGAGATATTTCAGACGAGCAGTAGACATTGATTCAAAAGGAGGCTTCATCAATTGAGCAAGAACAACATTGAGATCCCAAACCACTGGGGGCGGTTTCAGAGGAGGTTTGACACTGAAAAGTCCTTTCATAAATCTGGAAACCACAGGATGAGCAGAAAGGGGTTTCCCTTCGATAGGCTGATGGAAAGCAGCAATTGCACTAAGATGGACTCAAATGGATGTAGACTTGAGGCCAGAGGTAGATAAGTGCAGAAGATAATCCAAGACAGAAGACAAGGAGGTATCTCGAGACTCCTTGTTATGAGAGATGTAGCACGTAGAAAATCTAGTCCATTTTTGGTGGTAGCATTGCCTAGTAGCAGGTTTTCTGGAAGCCTCTAAAATGTCCTGAACAGGTTGAGAAAACTGAAGAGGACGTCCTGCGTGCTTGTATGTGGTTCGCGTGTTGTTGGAGGATGGCGGCCGGCTTGAATCGGAAGCCGGGAGGCGATGGTGGACAGCAGAGGCATCGGTCGAAGAGGGAGGAGAGCCGCACAGAGACCCCGGGGAAAGAAAACCACCATGTTGCAAGGGCTGCAGGACCCACCCTTGGGCCACCATAGTAAACCTTGGTTGTGGAACGAATTGTTTCAGTTTACATTGTGGCCTAAGGGACATGTGCTTTGATATACAAGTACTTTGGATTACGAGCATGCTTCTGGAACAAATTATGCTCGTAAACCAAGGTACCACTGTATAAGCTTAGCCGCGGCATTCTGAATCTGCTGAAGTCTCTGGAGGCTTTTCTTAGTTAGGCTTAAGTAGATAGAGTTGCAATAGTCCAATCTGGAGAGGTTGATGGATTGTACAAGGACAGCAAAGTGTTTTTGATGGAAGCAGGATCTCACTTTCCTCAGCATATGAAGATTAAAAAAGCATTTTTTTACCAAGGAGTTGAGGTGGTTATTGAAGGATAGTGAAGAGTTCATGATGATGCCCAGAACTTTGCTTGAGAACTCAAGCTGTAGTGTGGAGCCGGAGGATAATGGGATGGAGGTGGGTAATTGGTCTAATATTGGGCCGAAGCAAAGTAGTTTTGTTTTGGACTCATTCAGTTTCATTTGTACAGTGAGGGCCCAGGATTGGAGGTTCGTTATACATGAGGATATGTTCTCAGAGAGGTTAGTGAGGTTCAAGTTGGTCTCGAGGAGAACAAGGATGTCATCAGCATAAGTGTAAAGTGTTTCCTAGGGGGGAGTTTCAGAGGACATATAGATGTTGAAAAGAATAGGAGATAGAGGTGAACCTTGCGGGAATCCACATGTCGGTTTCCAGGGGGAGGAAGAGGTGCCGTTCATGTTAATGGTGTAAGAGCGGGAACTTAAAAATTTCGAGAATCAGTCTAGAACTATGGAGTTAATGCCTATCTCGGAGAGTTGGAAAACTAGAATATCATGATGGACAACGTCAAAAGCTGCAGAAAGGTCGAATTGTAGAAGAACAGCTAACTTATTACGAGAATGAAGTTGTTGAACCTTAGAGATTAATGAGGCTAATAGGGATTCGGTGCTGAAGTTGGGTCTAAAGCCATATTGGTAAGATAGGAGGATAGAGAATCTTTCTAAGTAGGATGAGATTTGGGTAGATATGATAGATTCTAGCATCTTGGTTAGGAAAGGGATATTTGCTATTGGACGATAGCTGGATGGTGTGGAGGGGTCTAGGTCAGCTTTTTTCAGTAGTGGGGTCAAAGCAATGTGTCCATTTCAGAAGAGAATAGGCCGATAGTAGGGCAGAGTTTATAAGTTTGGTAAGAGATGCGATGGCCTGTGCGGGAATTTTCTCAAATAGATAGGAGGGGAATGGGTCCAAGGTATAGTTGCAAGTTTTCAATTTGATGCAGAGTTTAAAAACCTGCGATTCGGATACGAGCTCAAAGGCAGTCCAGGATCTGTCAGCTGGGATAGGGTTGGAGACAGGTAGGGTAGGGTTGGAATCGGGGGGTACCAGGGAGTTGTAGGAGACTGCAGGCGGGAAGAAGCATCCTAAGGTAGTAACCTTTTCATTGAAGAATTTTGCTAGAACGTCGGCGGACGGAGAAGAGGGGAGCAAGGTGGAGTCGTTTTTAGACGTTAAGAAGCGCCAGATATTAAATAATGCATTATTTTGGTTGTTGGATCTGGAGATCTTGTCACCGTAGAAGTTCTTCCTTGCTTTTTTTAATATTGTATTGCAGAGCTTAATATTGACCCTCCAGGTCTGTCTACCTGTAGGGGATTTAGATTTTTTCCATTTGCGCTCCAAAGATCGACATTTCTGCTTCAGTCCTCTGTGAAGTGGAAGGTACCAGAGGGCTTTACGGAGGTAGGAGATGGTTTTAGTGGATAGTGGGGCAAGGGAGTGGTAGGTGGATTCAGAGAGGGCGATCAAGTTGTGCCAATTGGTTTCTGAATCTACAAATTTCCATACCGAAAATTTTCTCCACTTGAACTCGACGACGTTTGAGGGCTCGAGGTTGAAGGGTAGCACAGCGAACACACAACTCCGAGCAATGGTCAGGCCCCAGACACTGAAGGCACCAGCAGTGTGGGTCAGTGAGGGAAATCACACGCTTGCACTGGCTACACTTCTTGAAGACAGTGACTGTCCGGGACATAGAAGGAAAATAGCCACCACCAATCACTCGATGAAAAAAATTCATCTTTTTTTTTTTTTTAAACAATGACTGAAAGACAAGCACAGTGACACAGTAATAAGAAAATAAAACACGAGCCGCAGTGAGAGAAGGCATGAAGCAAACTAAGTTCAGCGCAGAGCGTCAAAGACGGACTTCTCGGCTCCGCGGAAAACTGAGAAATGAGGAGACATGCCCTGTGCTTGGTGGGAAGGCACTCACGCATGCATAGTGCGGCAGACTCAAAACTTCTCAGTTTCTTCAAGCAAATCTGCTTGCGATGCTGTCCGCATCCGGGCTCTGCGGATGATATCACCCACATGTGAGAATAGGCTGCCTGCTTGTCCTGGGATAAGGAAGGTTTTAAACATTGTTGACTTCCACATCTTCTGTTTTTGTTTGGTTTGTCATAGGCTGAAGGAACTTACCACAGAATAGGTTGGGCAGATGCCATAGCCAATATAAGCACCCTTGATGCTGATGCACTCTGCATAACCAACAGCCCTGCCAAATGCTCCTGGAGCATGGCCTGGATCTGTTCATCAATGGCAGGCCAGTAAAATCAAGGACAATGGTTCAGGAACAGCCTGAACAGTTGTCAGTGCTGACTCAGGAACAGAGTCCCAGCTGACTAGAGACCTGCGCATAGGCACCTCTTAAATAGAGGGGAAGCACTCCTCCTGGTGTCATTTCTTGGGTTCTGCATCCCACAGTGCACCGGAGTTCCCAGAACCGTGTGGAAGAGACCAATGATTGTGTTTCTTGGTCTTCATCTGACACATAGCATTGAGTTCCCTTGGTGCCAATTAGAATAACATTGAATCTTCCGTGTCTCCTCGGTGTCAGATTTGATGCTGACCAGTCTTGGTGGCCCTGCTTAGTCACCAGCATCGAGGCAGGTAGAGAACCAATCAATGTTTGGCAAACCTCAGTGCCAGGTCTTTGTGCCATGTGAACCAATGATCCTGATTCCAACGCCAATACCGATTTGGCTCCAAAAATTTTATTTCTGAGCTTCTCTGGATTTCTGTATTCTCTTCTGAATAAGCAAAGACAGTTTAAATCAGGGGTGTCCAACCTTTTCGCTTCCCTGGGCCGCCCTGGCTGAAAAAAACATTTCTGGGGCCGCACAAACCTGCAAACACTGCAGCAGGACAGAGGAGGGAGCCAGCAAGACATTAAACACCCAGGGGCAGCAGAGGAAAACACTGCATCGCCCTCGACCGGGGCTGCACAAAATACTTCACAAGGCTGCATGCGGCCCTCGGGCCACAGCTTGGATATCCCTGGTTTAAATGGTTATGCTCTGGTCCTGAACACCAAATACACCAAGAAGCTTCCAGTGATGGTCCAACTGCATCAGGAGCAATGCCCTTAGGATCTTTTGATGAGATGGAATGAAATGGCTGATGCTAAATTTTAAGACTCAATGATGAAAAAAAGGGTGCTCACTATATTAAAAAAAAAAAAAAAGAAGGGGGGGGGGAGTTTCCGGCTGATGCTCAGGCCTAAGAGAGAACATGAACCACGAAAAAAAGGAAAAAAGAAAACATAAAAAGTTGACCAAAAAGTTACTAAAACAATAAGGAAAGGATGAAAAAACAGTCTAGGTAAAAATAGTGAAAAAGCTCTACCAGATAAGACACCACATAACGAAAGTTGATTATTCAAAATGAGGCTGAGGAGCTGCCGCAAAAACGTCCTCTCTCAGTGGATGGAAAAGAAACTGCTGGTCCCGTGCTCATGAGCTGCTTTGAACTCAATCACACTTTTTTTTTTTTTTTTACACAAGTCGCTGCATTGGGATTCCATGGATGACATTGCCCACATATGAGAATAGTATGGCCTGCTTGTCCTCAGAGAAAGTAATTTACTCTGGGGTCACCCACAATCTTTCAAGCATTTCATCTTTAGTCCTGTCCTCTAGCACAGATTTTGCATACATAACAGATAAATCATTCTATCTTCCCTGCACCTTAACTCTAATTCTTTGAGAGGATATTGGTATGATGCACCCAGTGCGTATCATTCAGCCAGTCTGTACTGTGGTCTTCCTGCAATAGTTTCTCGTAGGTATGCTTCAAGTAATACATGTCCTCTAGGTCGATGCCACAGTTCCAGATGTCATAAAGAATGGTCATCTGCTCAAATTCACTGCGTGCTTCAAAATGCGGTGGTGGTGGTAGTCCTTGCTTGGCCTGTGATCTTAGCAGCCTTGTTGATACTGTCTCCTCTTCTTGATGAAGAACTTCACCTGGTTCCACAGGAAGACCTGAAGGCACCTCTACTTCTTTCTCCCTGTCCCTATGCTTCTTTTTTTTTGACTTGTCCAACTTGTTCTTTACAGTCTTTGAAGAATCAACAGCAGTGTCAGCAGCTGGTAGTAGCAAGTGAAGTTCCCCAACCTCCAGATCTGGTTTCAAAGCAACTGCAGTAGAGCCAGAAACACACACCACCTCCTCAGGTGCTTCCCATACTTCCTGTGCTCGGTCAGTAAACAGTTCTATGTGGAAGACATCCATAGGCTCCTCTGGCCTGGACACCTTTCTCACAACAGGCATGGGCTTTACTGCCATAGCATAACTGTGCTCCAAGAGGATTAAATTGCATCGGTGCCGGTTCAGAACCTGCTCTTCAGTCTCATCTGAGGTTTCCATGCTCTCTGAGTCCTCTTCCTTTAATCTGTTCTTGCTCTGGTTCAGTAGCAGTGGCTGCTGGGAAAAGGTGGAAGTATTGGCAAGTTCCAGAAGAGAGGAAGCACTAAGTTGTTCCCTCATCCTTAGTGGGTCTGGACTTAGGGGCTCCTCAGGGGTCAGGCAGGAACCCATCATCTCAGAGCTTCGGGAACGTAAACGTGAACGACTTCGAACTTCAGGCATCTCTTCACCCCAAGCTTTCACTAAGGAGGCATGGTCAATGGGCAAGTTTCGAATGGTCCTTTGGAGCAGTTTTGGACTCTCTTTCTGGAGCTCAGACTTGGCAAGCAGTGGTGAGCTAGGCACCTCAGGAGAAGAAGAAGGAAGTGGACTGGCATCAGCATCATCTAGAGGTTTTGAAGGTATCCTAGGGCTTTCTATGCCTGGAGGTGGTGAGGGTACAACAGTGTTAAGAATTTCTGTTGAAAATGGTGTAGCCCTCATTGAGGCAGATGAAGATAAAGGTAGCAAGGATGCTTCAGGCTGGCTGGGGGATTTGATCACCGGAGGTTCCAAAGCTTCATTTTTCAAGTTAGGAAGATCCTCAAGTGGTTTGTCCATAGGAGAGTTAGACTGTGGAGGTATAGGAGTAAGAGGGAAAGGGGATGAAATATCAGACAAATTCTCAGCCGTGTCATCTTCGAAGGCTGCAGAAAAAGAAACAGTTTTCCGCCTCTTCTTAGGAGGTGGCAGGAGTGGAATTGAGGGGGAAGACAGAGGTTCTTCAAACTTCAGGGCAGGTGGCTCTTGAGGATCAGGCACTGTAGCTTCTACCTTCTCTTTCAGAGATGGCTGACATACAGCATTATCTATAAGATAGGTAAAGAGAAACAAAGAAGGGAAAAAGAAATAGAAATAATAACATATTCATTAGCAACAAACTCATCAGTTATCAAGACAGATATCGCATTTGAATTTTAAATTGCCAATTTGCAGTCTTTTCCAAGGCAGAAAGTAAAATTTCTCATTTGTAAATGGGCACTTTCAGATACCAGGTCTCAAAAAAAAAAAAAATAAAAAAAAAGATACTATCATGTAATCCAAATGTAGGAGTTGTGAGGAAAAAAGATGTCGATCACTCAGCAGTAGATAATCCAAAAGTTGCTTTACTGATAAAATAGCACAATGGGTCAAATATTGGATAAGAACATAATAGCCTTACTGGGTCAGACCAATGGTCCATCAAACATAGTAGCCCGTTCTCATGGTGGCCAATCCAAGTCACTAGTACCTGGCCAAAACTCACGGAGTAGAAATATTCCATGCTACCGATTCAGGGTAAGCAGTGGCTTCCCCCATGTCTTTCTCAATAACAGACTATGGACTTTTCCTCCAGGAACTTGTCCAAACCTTTCTTAAAACCAGCTACACTATCTGCTCTTACCACACCCTCTGGCAATGCGTTCCAGAGCTTAACTATTCTCCGAATGAAAAAATATTTCCTCCTATTGGTTTAAAAAGTATTCACCTGTAACTTCATCTAGTGTCCCCTAGTCTTTGTAATTTTTGACGGAGTGAAAAATTGATCCACTTGTACCCATTCTATTCCACTCAGGATTTTATAGACCTCAATCATATCTCCCCTCAGCCATCTCTTTTCCAAGCTGAAGAGCCCTAACCGTTTTAGTCTTTCCACATATGAGAGGAGTTCCATTCCCTTTACCATCTTGGTCGCTCTTCTTTTCTAGCGCCACTATATCTTTCTTGAGATAAGGAGACCAGAATTGAATGCAATACTCCAGATGAGGTTGCACCATGGAGCGATACAAGGGCATTATAATATTCTTAGTCTTGTTAACCATTTCTTTTTAAATAATTCCTAGCATCATGTTTACTTTTTTGGCCGCCGCCACACATTGGGCGGAAAGGTTTCATCGTATTTTCTACAATGATACCCAGATCCTTTTCTTGGGCGCTAATCCCCAAGGTGGACCCTAGCATCTGGTAACTGTGATTCAAGTTATTCTTCCCAAGGTGCTTCACTTTGCATTTGTCCACATTAAATTTCATCTGCCATTTAGACGCCCAATCTTCCAATTTCCTAAAGTCCGCCTGCAATTTTTCACAATCAGCATGCGTTTTAATAACTTTAAACAGTTTAGTGTCATCTGCAAATTTAAACACCTCACTTGTCATTCCAATTTCCAGATCATTTATAAATAAGTTAAATAGCACCAGTCTCATTACAGACTCCTGCAGCACTCCACTGTTTACTTTCCTCCATTAAGAATAATGACCACTTAACCCTACCCTCTGTTTTCTATCCGAAAACCAATTCCTAATCCACAACTGAACTTTGCCACCTATCCCATGACACTTTAATTTTCTCAGGAGCCTCTCGTGAGGAACTTTATCAAAAGCTTTCTGGAAATCTAGAGATACACTATATCAACCAGCTCACCATTATCCACGTTTACAAGGGCTGTTCAAAAAGTATCAGACCTTAATTTTTCTTGCGTAAACAAATAAAGCTAGGGAGGCATGGTTTGGTGCACTTATATATGTGAACCTAATGCATATGCTTGAATTTCTCTCGCCTACAGAAGCTGTCAGTCACCAGCAGACCGTCGATGAGTGAGGAAGTGTAAGTGAGTGCTGTCCGATTTTCATTTTTGACATGACAACAGAAAAAGTTACTGTATTAAATTTTGTGTAAAGCTTGGTGATTCCCAAGTGGAAACAATCTGCAAGATTCAACAGGCCTTCGGGGACGAAGCTATGGGCACCACACAGATAAAGGAGTGGCACAACCGCTTCAGAGATGGCTGCACATAAGTGGAGAGTGAAGCACGTTCTGATAGGCCCTCAACAACCAGAAATGAGATAGTCATTGACAAAGTGAGGACCCTGGTGATGCAGGATTGTAGAACACAATCAGAGAACTTGCAGACAAGGCGAGCATTGGATCCGTTCATTCCATTTTGACTGAGGATCTGGGCTTCAGGACAATTTCAGTGAAGTTCGTGCCAAAGCTGCTAACGATCGAGAAGAAGCAACTTCATTTGCAGATCGTTCAAACATGCTGGAGACTACGAACAGTGATCCCAACTTCCTCAGCAGTGATCACTGGCGATGAGTCCTGGGTTTATGGGTACAACCCAGAAATCAGGCTGATGTCATTACAATGGAAGCATTCAACATCCCCGAGGCCAAAAAAAGTAAAGCAGGTCCACAGCAATGTCAAAGTCATGCTGACCATCTTCTTTGATTCCAGTGGTGTGGTTCATCACGAGTACGCACCACACGGCACAACAATCACCAAAGGGTACTACCAAGAGGTTCTGTGCCGCCTTCGTAATGCTGCGAGACGCAAATGGCCGGACCTGTGGGCAGCGGGCAATTGGCAGCTCCATCACAATAACGCACCTGCCCATTCTTCACATTTGATACAGAGTTTCCTGGCCAAACACAACACACCTGTGATTCCTTAGGCTCCCTACTCTCCCGATATGTTTCCGTGTACTTTCTGGTTTTTCCCCAAGCTGGAAATGCCCCTGAAAGGGATCATATTTCAGTCAAAAGACATCATGCAGAATGTGACGGACCAGTTGTGAGCAATCTTAAAAGATGTGTTCCAGCGATGCTTTCAACAGTAGCAGAACCGTTGGAAGAAGTGTGTGGCAGCCCAAGGAAACTACTTTGAAGGAGATTAGTATAAGATTGTTGCATCTGAATACAAGTATTTTATATGAATAAAGGTCTGATACTTTTTGAACAGCTCTCGTATTCATACCTTGAAAGAAGTCGAGCAAATTTGCGAGGCAAGATCTCCCTCAGCTGAACCCATGCTGACTCTGTCTCATTAAATCATGTTTTCTACGTGTTCCACAATTTTATTTTTTAGAATTGTTTCTATCATTTTGCCCGGCAATCTGTAATTTCCCAGATCTTTCCTGGAGTCCTTTTTAAAAATTGGTGTAACATTGGCCACTCTCCAATCTTCAAGTACTACAGACGATTTTAGCGATAGGTTATAGATCACTAACAGCAGGTTAGCAATTTCATGTTTGAATTCTTTTAGTACCCTGGGATGTATACCATCCGGTCCTGGCGATATATCACTTTTATTTCTTTCAGTTACTCCGCATCATCACCCTTGAGAAAACCATTTCCGGTCTTACATCTTCTTCCGTAAGACTGAAGCACAGAATTCATTCAGTCTTTCCGCTATGGCCTTATCCTCCCTGAGCACCCTTTTTGCTCTTTGATCATCCAACGGTCCCACAGATTCTCTCACAGGTTTTCTGTTTCTGATGTACCTAAAAAAATTGCTATGAGTTTTTGTCTCTTTTGCAAGTTTCTCTTCATAAAGGATGTTTTTTGGCTCTAATAGCCTCTTTCACTTCACCTTTTAACCAACCTGGCTCTTGTTTCCTCTTCTTTCCACTTTTGCTGATACGTGGAATACATCTGGTCTGGGCTTCCATGATGAATTATCCACTGCTTAGTGAACATCTCTTTCTTCACGACTCCTATATTTGGATTGTTGTTTTTGTCATCAAAGCCTATTTGAGCTATTTTCTCCAGTACTATCATCTAATGACATGTCATGGCAACTTAAGCAAACGTTCAAAGTTTAAAGAATGTTCTCCTTTGTTGTGTAGAGTACTTTTGTTCGCAGCATTGAACAGGGCCAAAGCTAGTATGAGGAGAAGTTAATTCCTAGAGGAGGTGGATGGTTTTGTAAGGGTCAATTCTGCTGTCCTTGAATACCTGTTACAGGCGAACAATTTTGCTTTCTTCAAGGACAAGCAGGATAGCAGTTCTCGCACCTGGTACTCCTTAAAAAAAGACTGCTTTGTTATACCTAGAGGAACACATACACACATGATGCCAACAGGGGGAAAAAGTCAGCATATAAGATAGAAATCTAATTGGCATTTAAAATTATCTTGACCTTACTTACATGAAACAACCGAAGGAAAACCTCTTCCACTTGAAGGCATTTATACCTGAATTTTTTGAACTGGAGGTGGTAGTCTTAAAGAAGGAACTAATCACTGCTTAATATTTAGGCTGTGAGTGCTAGAGTTGAAACTGGAATGCAAAAGCATATTTTGGTTCTCTATTAGAGCTGTGAACATAATTTCTGCAAGGAGGCTGAACCAATAGACTCGAGGAAGGGGAACCAGGTTATGAGGTCAGTGGGGTTCTACGTGAATCACTGTAATCTGTTTTCTCTGAAAGTTCTGAAGAGTTGCCGCTAAGGGTATAGAAGGATACTCATAAAGGAGGGGCTAAACTCATTCTATGATCAGTACATCTTAAACAATGCCATTTGAAAATAGGTTACAAACAAGAGGTACTTTAGCTTGGCATATTTATTGCAGCAAACAAGTCCATTTGAGGAGTTGCAGATTCAGCAGCCACTCATGAGGCTGAAGGATTCTGCTGAATCTGTTTGCTAAGTTATTTTGCTTTCCAGGATATAGGGGGTTTGGATGGATATCTGAGAATCACAAAATCCCATATCTGTACTGCCACTCAATATAATCAAAGGGATCCCACTCTTCCCTGCTTGATAACATTGCCACCTATCAATTAGGATCAGCCCTAACTGACCGTGAAGAAAGTGAACAAATATTGGAAAGTAAATTACTCTCAATCTGGGATTGTCCAGGTGCCCTCTGTGCGTTAAAGGTCAAGGTATGTTCCCCAACCATTTTTTTTAATATCTTGGTGAATACACATTGATATTATCGAAGCTTAAAGGGGAGAACTCGTAGCAGCCATTCAGCTAGCGGCTCAGCACAGGGCAGGAACACTGGAAGACCGCTCCTGCTCTGGCTCACCGCTGGACCGCCAGGGATTTCAAAGGTACACGGGGGAGGCGGGAGGGAGTTAAAAGTCGTTGCAGTCGGCTGGAACAGGAGGAAGGAGGTATCCATTCTTTCCCGGGCCACTGCTACACCACCAGGGATTTCAAAGGTACGCGGGGGAGGCATGCATGGCATCAGGAGGGAGGGAGAGTGGACAATGTACAGGGCAAGGAGAAAGGGGAAACAGGGTGCAGAGCCTGGCAGAGCACTTGAATATTAACCCCCCCCCCCCTAGTTTATATTTGAGTATATACGTATTCTTAAAAGAAGCTTGTGTGTATAATACTGTTTTACAATAGAAATTAAGGGATCAGAATGTTTGTTGGGAACAGTGGGTAAAAGGAATTTTGGTCCTAAGCATGTTATAATCCTTACAGCTAGGCAGAACACACACTTATATCACATCTATGGCTGGCATAAGTGCTCATGCCTAAGTGTATACACATGTGTATGCTTGGATACACTAATATTCTATAACAAAATGTAGGCATCTACATTTATTTATAGAATATATTTCTATTGGGTGTCCTCTGGGCAACTTTATATATAGGTAGGAGAAGTGCAGTTACAGAATTACCCTACAAGTGGACCAAAAACAAAAGAAAAAGTAGATCCATACTGGCAATATCCCGTTCTTTCTGTAATATGACAGTTTCTGGAATGGAGAGCTGTGTCTTGTCTTTCCTTTCTACCATGGCTTCAGCAAGGCAGCTGTCCAAGGTAGATTCATCCATGGTATCCTCTGTTGTTTCTTCTGCAGGGGTCTCATCAACTGCTGCTGCTGCTTCTTCTTCTTCTTCCTCATCCTCTGAGGAAGAGGATGAAGAGCTACTTTCTGAATCTGAGGTTGTGTCACTCTCATCCTCAGATTCCGCCTTGGAGGAGCTCTCACTCACTACCGTTGCCAACTCAGCTTCTTCTACATAAGAATTGAGAAAAACAACAAATTATTTAATCCTTGTTTGAGGCTAGTAAGAGGCCCAGAAAAACAAAAAAGCTTCAGGAGAATAATTCAGCCTATCTTCTATCTGAGGTGGGAATAAAAGTCCTTTTGTCTCTCAACTTTGAGTTCTCTGTAGGAAGAACTCTGAAAGCCTTTCTCTTTTCCATCTGACTCACACAAAGCTCTCTCCTACCCTAACAAATTTCCACCAGGAATCCATTATGTATGGCTTCTCTCCTTCTCCAGTCTATCATGGAGTTATTATGCAGACTGCCTTCTTCCCATCCAGCTGTCATTATAAAAAATATCTACAGGCCTCTTCACCTTACCCCTTCCTGCGCAATGCATGGTCTTGCTCACCTTCAGATTCCTGGTCCTTCTCACTTAATTCAAGATCTTCCTCTTCTTCCTCTTCTTCCTTTCCAAGCATTAACAAAAATACATAGATAAATGTACACATATTTGAGGAAAACTGACATTTTCTATTTACATTAAAAACAAATGTCACCCAGATATCCTGTGCACACCTTCTCCGAGGATGATTCCTCAGAGGCTTCCTCTCCCTCACTGTCCAAATGAAAAGATTTCCTGTGCTTAGCCTCCACTTTTATTCTCTCCGAGTCTCTTTTAGAGCCATTGGAACCCTGCCGGTTGGCTTCCAGCACATCTTTCTCTCTCTCTAGAGCAAGGAAAGAACATATGGAAAATGTAACTGCAATATAGAGGAATTTATTCAGTTGATCCAGCACAATCCTGAGCTTTGTATACTATCATTACTTTGCAGTAATAATGTGAAAAAGCAGTTACTTACCTGTAACAGGTGTTATCCAGGGACAGCAAGCAGATATTCTCAGATGGGATGACAACATCTGTGCCCAGTATAGATAGTGCAAAAGTGTACTGCCATTTTAACTTCTTCAGAAGTCTTGAGACTGCCCATACTGCACATCCGCGAGTGCCTTCCCACCCGTCAGCTCGCAGAACCATCAGTTTAATAAAAACAAAGCTAAGAATCCAACTAGGGGAGGAGAGAGGGTTGTGTCCCTAGATAACAACTGTTACAGGTAAGTAACTGTGATTTATAGCAGGCACCATATTCTCACAGACGGAACTCCCTAGCTACTTCAAGAGATGGAGGGAAGATGGCACTTACATAGAGATTAAACTTTGGAGAACTGCTTGGCCAAACCGAATGTCCTGTCCTGGAATAAGTCTCCAGACAGTAATGGAACGTGAAAGTATGTAGTGAATACCAGGTGGCAGCTTCATAGATGCCTCAATAGGAGTGGAACAAAGAAAAGCAACTGAGACTGCCATTGCTCTAACCTTGTGTACTGTGACTCAGCCTTCTAATGGTAGCTCAGCCCAAGCATAACAGAAGGAGATGCTGTCTGCTAACCATGTAGAAATTGTTTTCTTGGTAACCAGAGTTCCAAGTCTGTTAGGATCAAATGAGATGAATACCTGAGTAAAAGTTCTAAGAGGATTTGTGCAATCCAGGTAATAAGCCAAAGCAAGTTTACAATCCAATGTATGAAGTGCAGCTTCTCTCGTATGGGAATGTGGTCTTGGAAATAAGACAGGCACATTATAGACTGGTTGAAGTAAAATTCCAAGATGACTTCTGGTAGGAATTTGGGATGAGTGCATAGGACCTCTCTGTCATGGTAGAAAGTTGGATAAGTTGGATCTGAAACCAGAGCTTGAAGTTTGCAGACTCGTCGAACAGAAGTGATGCAAATCAAGAAGACCACTTTCCATGTAAGGTATTTGAGAGATGAAGATACCAATGATTCAAATGGTGTCTTCATGAAAGTGGAAAGTACAACACTGAGGTCCCAAAAAACCGGAGTGGATTTGATTGGGGATTGTATGTGCATCAGTTCCTTCATAAATTTGGAAACCAATGAGTATGTAGTCAGAGAACTGATGGTACAGAGGTGCACTTTAACTGAAGTATGTCTTTAGACCCTAGTCTGAGAGCTGCAAAAGGTAATCCAATACTGAAGACAAGGGACATGTATCGAGTAGAGCTTGCTCAGTACATCATGAAATGAAGCGAGTCCACTTAAAACGATTGTAGAGTTGTGTGAAAGGTTTCCTGGCAGCATCAATGATAGCTGAAACTGGAACAGAGAGATGGATATCATTTAGTTGTTGGGAGAGAGGTACGAGGCTGTTAGAGCCAACAAATGCAGACTGGGGTGAAGTAGGGACCCTTCGTTCTGAGTAATATGAGTTGGGTAAATCTGCAGAGGGATGGGATCCCTGGCACTGAGTTGAAGTAGAACAGGGAATCAGGGTTGTCTTGGCCATCTTGGAGCGATTAGATTCATTGTAGCTGGCTCCCGTTTGAGTTTGAATAGACGTTTCCCTATTAAGGGTATCAGAGGGAAGGCATAGAGAACTGGTCTGTCCAATCTATCAGGAAGGCATCAGATTCCAGAAGATGCAACAAGGGTAATCTGGAGCAAAACTCGGAAGTTTGTAATTCTTGGGAGATGCAAACAGATCTATCTGAGGGGTTCCTCATGTTGAGAAGATTCATTGTGAGGTTGAAGGTGTCTGCTTAGCTTGCCTGCCAGATACTGCTTTGAGAAAGATGTTTCACGGAACGGTCCAATTCCAAATTTGAGTCGCTTCTTGGCAAATGAGGCGAGAACCCGTGCCCCCTTGCTTGTTGACATAGTACATAATGATCTGATTATCTGTCCTTACCAACTACTTGATTGAAGAGACGATCCTGAAATGTGTTCAGCACTCTGCAGATCACTCGCAGTTCTAATAGACTGATATGAAATGATTGCTCCTAAAAAAGTCAAAATTCCTTGAGTGTGAAGGCCATCTAGGTAAGTTCCCCATCCAGACAAGGACCCATCTGCCATTAAGATCTTCTGATGCAGGGCACATGAAAAAGAAGGCCCCTGGAAAGGTTGGATAGGATAATCCACCCTAGACGAAGTGAGGTGACTCCCGATTGGTGGGAGACTGGATTTGTGGCCAGAGACCATTGGGGAATCCCTGAGATAAGGCGGACAAATGGAGTAACATGTACTGTGGAGGCCATGTGTCCCAGGAGATGCATCATGTGATGTGCTGAAACTGCCCTCAGTTGCAGAGACGAATTAGATTGTCGAGGCATAGGTTGGATGTGTGTTTGCTCCTGACAACCTCCTCGAATTAGTGATTTTTTTCTAGCATTTAACATAATTACCTACCGAGGATGCCTAAGCGGAGAGGGAGAAGCGTCGCTGGGGCCTCGCGACGCTCCGGGACTCCCGTGGTCGGCGGCATAGAGGAGCTTTTCCGGTGCATGTAGGGCACGTTGGTAGAAACAGGGCTGTCTCCGATGGAGACGCTGCAAGGGAACGGTGTGCAGCAGTCCTCCTTGGGGCTCGAGACAACTTTCAGCCCTGAAACATGAGCACCACCCCCGCATCCTCGAACGACCAGTACCCCGAGGGAGGGGGAGCTTCTGGGAGCCGGAGTGCTTTCTCCCCCAGAGGCAGCAGAAATCGATCCGGGGAATGGTGATTCAGGTTCCCAGCCTTTGCTGGGGAGCCTGAACATGGAGTTGGAGGCTTTAACGGCTGTGGGAGCTGGTTTAGTGCAGCCTGAACAGCAGTTGGAAGACTTGCCAGTGGGTGAGCATAAAACTTTACATTTACAATTTCCTCAACTTATTAAACCCCAGGAAGTAATGTTGGACACCCTGTGGGACTTGGTAGCTACCATTCCTAAAACTATAACCTCTCAATTTAATCAAGTGGAAGAAAGACTTAAAGAGTATGATAAGGAAATCTCAGGATTGCAGAAAATTACTAGTGACTTTAAATCACAAATTGAAACTCAACAGTAAAATATTAAATCCTCCAAAGTAATACAGGAGGCGCTAATTAAGGACAATACAAATTTAAGAAGAAAGCTTGAATCACTTGAAAATTTTTAAAGAAATAATAATCTTAGATTAATTAATTTTCCTAAGATTTATACAACAACTCCTAGAGACATGCTTAAACGTTATTTAGTGGCAATACTCGAAATTCCTGAGTCTTCTATCCCACCGTTTACACAGGCTTATTATTTGCCTGTTAAAGATACTAGTGATCAAAAGAACCCTCAAGAAGCGAATCAAGAAGTGATTCAAGAACCATTGGATATATCTGCCTTATTAGAGTCTTCGGACAGGGAAGTAGCCATTCCGGCCACTTTGCTTCTCTCAATTGCTCTTACTCTGGATAAAACATGGTTATTGAAGTTATACTTTAAAAATAAACAAAGAATTTTTGGGATTAAAAGTTCAAATGTTTCCTGATTTGGCCAGGGACACACAGAGGCGTAGAAAAGAATTTTTATTGCTAAGACCTGCAATTACTGCCCTGGGAGCTACCTTTTTTCTTCGATACCGTTGCAAATGTATCGTTCATTATAAGTCGCATAAATTTGTTTTCTTTGAACCCTCACAACTGACAACATTCCTGTCTCTGTCAAGGCTGGAGAAAGCTCATGACGAATAGATGACTGCCTACCATAGTTTCAACCTATAACTGTTTTTCTTTTTTAACTGATTACTTTAAATTCCGTTTAATTTAATCTTGGATCCTATATGAGGACACGAGCGAGATTTAAGATAGAATTTATTTTCTTGTTTGGAATGTATATATTATGTTGGATGTTATCTTTTTATTTCTTGGATCTTGCTTTCTGTACAAGTTTAACTTGATTGATTATATTTGAAAGTTTATAAATAAATAATTTTAAAAAAAAAAGGTTGTCGAACCTCTGCTGCGGAAGGTAGGCATGAGCTTGAGCTCAGTGTCTGGGTTGGTCGGAGATGGAATTTCTGGTAGTTGATTGCAAATCCCAGAAGTTCTAAGAAACATATGGTCGAGTCCATTGCTATCTAAGCCGCTTGAGGTGAGGATGCTTTTATCAGTCATCCAGATAAGGGAATACATGAAAGCCATAAGAGCAAGAGTGTTGCAGCTACTACAACTAAACACTCTGGGTGCTGATGCAAGACCAAAGGGTAGTACCATGTATTGGAGATGATACGTTCTTATTTGAAAGTGGAAGTACTTCCCTGTGGGCTGGAAAATGGGGATATATGTGTATGCCTCTTTGAGATCCAGAGAGCAAAGCCAGTCGTTCTCTAAAAGGGGATAGAGAATGCAGAGGGACAACAGGCGAAACTTCTCTTTGACTAAGTACTTGCTGAGGGCTCAGAGGTCGAAATTGAACGCAGTCCTCTGGTATTCTTTGGTATGAGAAAATATTTGGAATAGAAACCCCGCCCCCCTCTGCTGAGGAGGTGCTGGTTCGATGGCATTCAGCTGTAGAAAGCCCAAGAGTTCTTGTTGAAGAAGGGAAGTCTGTTGAGTGTATACTTTTTAGAAGTTTGCAGAGGCATTTTGCAAAGATGGAGAGCATAGCCTTCTTTTATGACCTTTAAGACCAAGTTGGCGTTGGTGATTAGGATCCAATGATGTTGATAATGAGTTAGATGACCTCTGATGGGATAACTTAAGAACATAAGAATTGCTGCTGCTAGGTCAGGCCAGTGGTCCATCTTGCCCAGCAGTCCGCTCACACGGCGACCCTTAGGTCAAAGACCAATGCCCTAACTGAGACTAGCTTTACCTGCTTACGTTCTGGTACAGCAGGAACTTGTCTACCTTTATCTTGAATCCCTGTAAGGTGTTTTCCTCTATAACAGCCTCCGGAAGAGCGTTCCAGCTTTCCACCACTCTCTGGGTGAAGAACTTCCATACTTTTGTACGGAATCTATCACCTCTCGTTCTCTCTACCTTAGAAAGTGTGAACAATCTGTCTCTATCTATTAAATCTATTCCTTCATTATCTTGAATGTTTCGATCATGTCCCCTCTCAGCCTCCTCTTTTCAAGGGTGAAGAGGCCCAGTTTCTCTAATCTCTCACTGTACGGCAACTCCTCCAGCCCCTTAACCATTTTAGTCGCTCTTCTCTGGACCCTTTCGAGTAGTACCATGTCCTTCTTCATGTACGGCAACCAGTGTTGGACGCAGTATTCCAGGTGGGGGAGTACCATGGCTCGGTACAGCGGCAAAATAACCTTCTTCGATCTGTTTGTGATCCTATTTCTTAATCATTCCTAACATTCTGTTTGTCCTTTCCGCAGCTGCCCGCATTGCGCAGACAGCTTCATTGACTTGTCGACCAGTACTCCCAGGTCTCTTTCCTGGGGGGTCTCTCCAAGTACCGCACCAGATATCCTGTATTCGTGTATTTTTGCTACCGACATGCATCACCTTACACTTATCCACGTTAAACCTCATTTGCCATGTCGTGGCCCATTTCTCAAGAGTGTTTATGTCACCTTGCAGGTCTTCACAATCCTTCTGCGTCTTCACCACTCTGAATAACTTTGTATTGTCCACAAATTTAATCACTTCGCTCATCGTACCAATTTCCAGGTCGTTTATAAATATGTTGAAGAGCACGGGTTCAAGCACCAAACCCTGCGACACTCCACTCGTGACGCTTTTCCAGTCCGAGTATTGTTCATTTACCCCCACTCTATTTCCTATCCACCAACCAGTTTTTAATCCACATGAGTATTTCACCCTCAATTCCATGGCTCGCAATCTTTCAAAGTAGTCGTTCATGCGGAACCTTGTTGAACGCCTTCTGAAAATCCAGATATACAATGTCGACCGGCTCACCCTTGTCTATCTGCCTGTTTACTCCCTCGAAGAAGTGCAGCAAGTTCGTCAAGCAAGATCTTCCCTTGCTGAAGCCGTGATGGCTAGTACTCATCAGATTGTGTCCATCAAGGGATCAATGATGCGGTCCTTTATCAGCGCCTCTACCATCTTTCCCGATAATGAGATCAGACTCACCAGTCTGTAGTTTCCAGGATTTCCTCTTGAACCTTTCTTGAAGATCGGCATGACATTCGCCACTTTCCAGTCTTCCAGAATCCTTTCCGATTTGATTGAGATTGGCTATTAGTTGAAGCAGTTCAGCTATAGTCCCTTTCAGTTCCTTGAGGATGAGATGGTAGGACGGTGGCTAGTCTCTAGATGAGGGAGTCAAAAAGACTGAGTGGATTTTTACTGAGGCTGAGTTTGTTGTCTGGAGCTCTTCTGAGGCGGCGGCCTAGAAGACGACATGGGCTGAGAATAGTGTCTCTTAAATTATAAATCACCTAGTAGTCTGGGGTTTAGAGGACTGAGATAGACAAAGCTGTCATACTTTGCTCATGCCTAGTCATTTTCTCAGTGGCTTGTTCAATCTTGTCCCCAAACTACTCATCTCCCAGACAAGAAATATTGGTGAAGCGATCTTGCACATTAGGTTCTAAGTCGAAGACTCATAACCAAGGCCTGTCGACGCATGGCAATAGACAGAGCTGAAGCTCTGGAAGTGACATCAAATACTGATCTGGCCACAAACTTTCTGGTTTCAAACAGATTATGATTGATGTCTTGATATTGGTCAATAAATTTCAGCAGGAAGATGTTGTTCAAAGGTAGCAAACTGCTGGACAAACTGTTCCAAGTAAAAGTCATATAAAAGTTATAACTGAGAATGCAGCTCTTAAGCATGGTGTTTTGATACAGCAGTCTACCAAATTTGTCCAGGGATCAGCCCTCTCTTCCAGGAGGTATGCTGGCATATGTTCTAGTACTGGATGACCTTTTTAGGACATACTCAATTAAGAGGAATTGATGCTGTAGCTGGACATTCATGGACCCTATAAAGGTAGTCAAATTTTCCAGGAGCTAAAGATGCATGTAGAGGTATCTTTCATAAGATGATGAAATGGAAATTTTAAAGTCCTTAGGAATTTGTTCAAAATCCAAGGCATCATACAACTCTGGTTTTGGTTCAGATTCAGTTTCCATTTTCACTTGTAGGGTATGTCCCATTTAGTGTATGAATCTGGTAATGACAAACATCTCCAGTAGACACTTACATCTAGGAGGTGGAGAGGAATCAGGGGTAATACCATAGGATTCTAGTGTAGAGAGTTCTGGTTCTGAGTGTGTAGGATCCAAGAGATCTAAATCATAGTCAGTTCTTTTATGAGACAAGGCACGGATAGAGTAGTGGCCTTTTGATTTGAATCAGTGTCAATATGAAGACCTATGACTGCAGTGCCTGGAAGAGCTCAGATCGGTGTCTCAGTGCCTATTCAATGTATAGCGTGAGGAAAAACTGTGATGGCTATGATGGATGATCGGCTTGGTACAAGAGTCCTTGTTGGAGTCATGTATTGGTTAGGACGGTGCCAATGGAGGTACAGAGGCAGGTTGTAACTACAAAATAAGTGCCAATTCACTTTGAAGGATCTCTCAAAGTTGCTCCTATAACGACTGCACTGGTAACTTTGTTGGTACAGATGGTGCCATTGGTGCTGCAATGTATTAAAGCGTTGGTTACCTCAATGAGGCACGCCTCCAAGGAGACACTAATTGCAGTGAAGGAGACCTCAACTTCTTACGTCGGCTTCTGGCATGCATCGACTTACTCGATGCTTGACAGTATGCCGATGTACGAGCCGATGGAGAAGCATGTACTCACTTCTTAGCATTTTTTAAGAGGAAAAGTTGATGGTACCATTGGAGCCAACACCAAGTGGGATGCCGGTGCTGATGTTGATCATTCTGTTGAATGGTCCTTAGACTTCAATGGCGAAGGTCAAGACGCTGATGGAGAAGACCTGAAAAGTTTCTTCTACTGAATAAGTTGAGCCTTCAAATAACGTTTTTAAGAGTGGCACTGTGAAGACAAGTGTCAACCTGATATTCGGGACCAAATCACTGAAGGCACCAACTGTGCGGATCAGTGACAGATAGGGCCCTATTGCACCGAGAACACTTTATAAACCTGCAGGAAGGCTTGGACATCGATGGAAAAATAGTCACAGTGAAGTTGAAGGAATCAATCGTAGCGGTGATCGATTAAAGTAGAGCCCGAAATCAATCGATGCAGCCAACCTGCTAAGAGGCTGAGAGGAGCTCTAAGGTCTCAAAATCAAAAAGGGAAAAACATCTGAGGAAATTAAAGTAAATTACTAAGAAAATAAAATGAAGAAAATGGAGAAGAAAGTATGGAAAGGCAAAAAATATGAAGAAAAATCATGTGTTTGGAGACACTCCAAAAACACAACTGCTTAGCTCCGCGGAAGACTAAAACAGGAAGGCACTCTCAAGACTTCTGAAGAAGTTAAAGTGATAGCACACTTTTGCATTGTCTGCACCGGGCTCCGTGGATGATGTCATCCATCTGTGAGAATATGCTTGTCTTGGGATAAAAAATTTTTCATACAATTTATTTTCTATTACCTTTGTCACATTCAGCATTAATAGATTGATTTCATTCAATCATTCAGCAAATATTGCTGCTTTCCCATGGATGGATCATTTGGACTTCTAAGTTATTTTGGTCAAGTAATTCCAAAGTGTTGTGGGAAGAGGAGTGTTTTGAAAATTTATTTTTCTCCCTTTAAATCACAACTATATGCTCAGTTCTTTATAATAGTTTCCACCATTTTGTTCAGCACAGTTATCAGAATCATCAGTCTAATTTTCCACATCACCCTGGAACCCTTCTAGAAACTGGCATTACTGGCTATTCTCCTGTATTTAGCTAGATGATTTTAATGATCAGTTATAAATTATTAATAGTAAGTTTTTTGGTCCTCTGAGGTATGCATTTGGTCTAGGTGATTTCCCCTAAATCTTCCAGGTTCAATGAGATTGATTGTGTTCCTCCTATTTATTCATTATTGGTCATCACTTGGCCTTGTTATCCCCGATTGTCTTTTTTTTTTTTTTTTTACTTTGATCATCTAATGGTTGAACTGATTCATTCATAGGCTTCCTACTTTCAATCTACCTGAAA
The DNA here is from genome assembly GCF_902459505.1 of Geotrypetes seraphini. Classification (NCBI taxonomy): domain Eukaryota; kingdom Metazoa; phylum Chordata; class Amphibia; order Gymnophiona; family Dermophiidae; genus Geotrypetes; species Geotrypetes seraphini. Next base: position 101,019,053 of record NC_047088.1, on the reverse strand, counting down.
GATATCATGATGAATGTTTGCTTCTGTGGAAAGCTTTGTTTCAGATTTTTTGCCTTTCTTTTAATGATTTGCCTCTAATAATAAGGCATCATCTGAATAAGTACTTTTGAATATTACCAGATCTTGGAAGCCCAGATCAAATCTATATTATACATTAAAAGAGGCAGAAGAAAAGGCAAACAACTGATGTTATAGTTACAAGGGAAGGAGAAATTTTCTTCTTAGCTATTTCTGGGCAAGAATCCAAAGCTCTGCCTGATACTGTTCTTAGGTTCCAACTACTGAAGTCTCCATCAAAGATCACTCCAGTCCATCTACACCCTCCCAGCCACTACAGCACAGATTTACTGGGATAAATTAATTTCCTTCTTTGAGGAAGTACTAGGCATTCCAATCCCTAAGACCATGGAAAGCTGTTTGTTGAATAAAAGACCAGAGGCCCTGCCTTTGAAGTATCAGAAATAGATACAATTAATAATGGCAGCAGGGAGACTTGTTCAGGCATCTGCTTGGAAACAACTAGAACTACCAGGGCCGAGATTATTATTGGCTAAAGTACAATATATACAGCAGATATCCAAATTAACAGTTCTTCGGAGAAATCAGTTACAGAATTATATTACCATTTGGACTCCATATGAAAATTGGATTACTTCCCAAAATTGTGATTTATAAATCTGTGCTTACCCTATAAGTATCTCCTGCACTTATCCTTCCACAGGGGTTGGGGGGAAGAAGGGAAGGTGGGATGGGAGGATTGAGAAATATTAGACATTATAGATAATTTAAAAATTATAGTATTTATGAAAGAATGATCTATAATGAATTAATGAATTGTTTAGTATACAACTGTATAAATTTAAGAACATAAGCCGTGCCTCTTCTGGGTCAGACCTGAGGTCTATCATGCCCAGCAGTCGTTCACGCGGCGGCCCATCAGGTCCAGGACCTATATACTAGCCCTCTATCTATACACTTCTATACTTTTTCCTTCAGAAAATTGTCCAATCCCTTCTTGAACTCCAATACCATACCCTGTCCTACCACTCCCTCTGGAAGCGCGTTCCAGGTGTCCACCACCCGATTTTCCTTTCTCTGCAAAAGATCGTGTTCTACGTTAATACCTTTCAAGTATTTTAACGCCTGATTCATATCTTCCCTGTCCCTCCTTTCTTCTAGGGCAGAGGTGTCCAACCTTTTGGCTTCCCTGGGCCGCATTGGCCAAAAAATGTTTTCCTGGGGCCGCACAAACATTAACACTAGCCAATGAGCAAAAAAAAGGTTGAGAAGGTTCCAAATATGCAATCACTAATATAAAAGATGTATGTATCTAATAATAAACCTTCATTAAAGGGACACTGTGGAGAAGAACCCAAAAGAGCAGTAATACTTACCCTGACTGAGAGATCCTCCACGTACACCGCTGACAGTGGGAGCAACCACAGGCTTCCGCATCCCCACTCTGATGAGCAGGGATACGCGCTCCTAGTTCTCTCATTCACTTCTATTACAGCTTCGGTGAGCCTTATCAGAGCGGGGATGCTGTATCAGCTGTCAGCAGCGCATGTGGAGGATCGTTTAATCAGGGTAAATATTACTGATTTTTGGGGCCTCCCACTTTGAGCTTAGACTCCCTCAAAATGAATATCTCCCCTGCTGTAGCTAGTAGGGATCCCCAAGCCTCACAAACTAATGGCCACCTCCTCCCCCTCCAACTTCCCAAGTTCTGCAGCTGGCAGCAATATTGCAGAGCTGCTGCCTTCCCTCCCCCCCCCCCTTGGCTTTCATGCATGCATGAAAGCAGGGGCAGCTTGAGGATATTGCCATCGGCTGCAAAGCTTGGAGATTTTGAGTGTTGCCACACTGGAGGAAGATGTCTTCAGTTGACAGAGCTTGGGAATCCCCACTAGCTCAAGCATTTATAAACTGCACTCAGGCAGGGAGAAACTTTGGTGCCCATCCACTAATTTTGGGCTCCAGTCCCTCCCCCAAATCAGCTGTATATGATTACGCCACTGAATACAAAAATAATTGTGATGCACATATCCCAAAGCTAATAAATTCAAAATAAAACAATTTTTTCTACCTTGTTGTCTGGATGTTTTTTTTTCCATCATCTTGGACCCAGTTTCTCTTTCTGCTTTTTCTCTATCTTCAACAAATTCTCTTTCCAAAGTCTGCTGTCCATTTTTTTCTCCTCTTCTGTCATTCCATTTCCTTCTTATGCCTATCTCCAAAGTATTGATTTTTCCCTTTCAGCTTTAACTTTTTCTTTTCTTTTTTTGCCTCTGCCTACTCAGATCTTGCCTTCTTTCTCACCCTTCTTCTTTTTAAATGTTCAGCTACCTCTCAATTTTCCATCTTCTCTCAGTCCCTAGCTCTCCTATTTCTCATCTCATTCCTTTCCCAGTCTCCTATTCCCTTCTATCTACTCTCCATTACCACATTTCTACCACTGTACTCACTGCTCTCTCACTTATCTTGTCATCTCCCTTTTGACCTCATCTACATGGCTCGCCACTTTCAAAATCCCCCTCCCTCTCTCCACTGGTCAGGCTATAACTCCCTGTTCCTCTCTCCACTGGTCAGGCTATAATTCCCTGCCCCTTTCTTTCCATCCCCTAGCATCATCTTATCTCAGCTCTCTTCCCTCCTGCCCTCCCATGGTTCCATCTCTCCTCCTCTATCTCCATGGTCCAACATTTTCCTCCCTCTCTTTTCTGTTTTTCTTCTTCTCTCCCCCTTTGATGCTGAACAATGAAATGGAGAAAAAAAAAAGAGAGATGCTGCATCTCTCTGCCTTCCATCCACAGGCCTAACATTTTTCCCTCCCTCCCATCCCTAGATCCAACTTCTCTCCCTTTCTCTTCCCAACTGCCCCCATCCCATCTCTCCCCCCTGCCTGCCTCCCTTCCCCAGGTCCATAATTTCTTCTTTTAATACCCTCCCCCCCAAAATAAAAAAAAACATCCAAGAGGCTTCCTTGGTCCAGCATGTTCTCCCCTTCTCTCTGCGCCCATGCATCTTTACCTCACTCCTCTCCCACCACCATGTCCAATAATTCTCTCTGTCTCCGTCCCTCCTCTCTCTGCCCAACAGTTCTCCGCTTTCTTTATCTCCCCAATTGCACCATGTCTTTCCCTCTCTCAGACACCCAATTCTCCCTTTCTGTTATCTCCCTTACCTCTGCATCTCTTTCCCTCACTTCCTCCATTCTTCCATCTTATGGCTCATGCTTCCCTCTATCTTTCCCTTCATTCTGTGTCCTAAGTTCATGCCCCTCCCTCCTTCCTTCCATCATTTTCCTAAGTTTGTGCTCCCTCCCTCTCAAGTCTCAAGCCCTTCTCCCTTTTGGGCAGGTCAGGATTAATTCTTTGAGGGCCCCTAGGCACACAAATATACTGGGCCCCCTGGCCCCGTTCCCTCTTTTCAGTGTCTATTCACAGCTTGCCACCCCTTTCCTTCACCCCTCCAATATCTCATTAACACTATCTTTTTCCCCAATCCAGCATAATAATAATAACTTTATTTTTGTATACTGCAATACCACAAACAGTTCAGAGCGGTTTATATGCCACCCCCCCCCCCCCATCCAGCATGTGGGAAAGCAGCAGCAGTGGTGAAGAGATGAGGGCCCCTCACCTCCTCACCGCTGCTGCTGCTTTCCCATATGTGCCTGATGCTGACGGCACAAGTTCTCTCCACTTCCATCTCTCTCCCTTCTTTCCACTTCCAACATCTGCCCCTTCTCCAATCCCCCCTTCCATCATCTCCCCCCTTCCATCATCTGCTCCCTTCTCTCTCTCTCCCTTCTCCTTGTGGGGCCTGGTAGATGGTAAGAATTGTGTAGGATGGTGGTGGTTCTCTGGGATCCCGTCGTCCGAGGCCATGCCCAGAGGTTCAGCAGGAGGTGGAGTACAATCAGAGCCCAGCAGCCAAGGAGCAACAGTCGGACAAAAGCCCAGGAGGATAAACCCCCAACAACCCTAGTAAGTGAGGACTCCTGCTTCCTACAACTTTCCTAATGCAGGAGAAAATACAAAACATCTTATACCTCACCCACTGCCAAACCTTAACTATCTCTCTCAACACACTGCCAACACCTACCAGGCCTCTACCCCCTACCCCCCTCACAGGCAGACAGAGAACAAAAAAGATCACTGAGCAGCTCCAGAGTCCAGAGCAATTCACCTTCTACTCCCAAAAGTTATCCAACTTTCACTCTGCAAAAGCATCTCTTATCTTACCAGCTCCCTGTCTCTCTGCCTTCATCTTTCTCCTCCTGGGTAAGAGCTTTTGGCAATTCTTTTTTGAAGGCTCCAGTGGCTGCAGACACTCTCTCATCCCAAGGCCCCTCCCATGGGGACTTCATTGATTGAATTCCAGTTCTCTTATTATGTTCAGCCTGTCATTTCACAAGTCAAATTACTTCTCTCTCTCCCTTTATTTTTCTTTCTTTCTTTTTTTTTTCCTTTTAAGAAAAGCAGTAACATGCAGGCCTGAAGGAGAGGATATAAGAGTTTAAGCACAGATAATGCAGTGGGCTGCGATGAGCTGATCTCGCACTGCGCCGGGCCCGAAGACCCTGCAAGGTTTCCCAAATCTGCATTCACAGTGTATTAGCAGGGCACATTTGCTTCGGCTGGATCCAAGCCACACGAGGATCCATGTGTCCCAGGAAGGAGAGAGAAAAGAAATGGGGGTGGGCCAGATCCCCGCACTCCCTCTGTTAGAACTCACACCCTAAGTGGCAGCCAAAGTAGCTTTTCTTTTCACGTGCTCTCAGTAAGAACCATAACCGGCAGACACCATTTGCAGGGAACGAGGAATAATGCCAGACTCTATTTTCAGGGAACTGGGCAAAGGAACGAGAGAAAGGGGTTGTGCTGGACAAGAATGATGGACTAGATTAGGGAAAGTGCTGGATCAGGGAGAGGACAGGAGAAAGAGAAGGAAACTAATGCTGTCAGCAGATAGATTAAGAGAGATTTTGATGCTACAGATGGGAAAAGGGGGCTGATACTGAGGCTGGATGCTAAGTCATGCGAAAGATCTCATGACTTGGCTAGAAGAATGAGAGAAGGGAACTGATTCTGGCAGATGGAGAAGGAGGATATAGAGAAGAAGGATATGGGAGAAGAGGGCTGGTGGTAGTGCTGGGGCATGGAGAAGAGGGTCTGATGGTGGCAGATGCTAGGACTGGTGGTTGAGCTGGAAGAAGGGTCTAATCAGGGCAGGATTAATTAGTTGAGGGCTCCTAGGCACAAGTCCACTGGGTCCCCTGCCATACGGTAGTTCTGGGCCGAGGGTGTTCACCGTATTGCCGGTTCCCTCCTCCGTCTTGCAGTGTTCGCTCAAAGCCACGGGTAGCGGCTCCCACCCACCTCCCGCGGCTGATCTGGAAGTGTTCCCTCTGATGTCACGACGTCAGAGGGAACGCTTCCGGGTCATCCGCAGGAGGCAAGTAGGAGCGCTGCCCACAGTTTTGAGTGAATGCTGCAGCAAGACGGAGGAGGGAGCTGGCAAGACAGGAAACAGCTGGGAGCAGTAGAGGAAAATATCAAATCATCTTTGAGGGTGAGTAGGGCCGCAAAAAATTCTTCACGGGGCCGCATGCGGTCCGTGGGCTGGACACCCCTGTTCTAGGGTATACATATTCAGGGCTTCCAGTCTCTCATCATACATCTTCTGGCGCAAACCTCCTATCATTTTCATCACCCTCCTTTGGACCACTTCAAGTCTTCTTACGTCCTTCACCAGATACAGTCTCCAAAACTGAACACAATACGCCAAGTGGGGCCTCACCAATGACCTGTATAGAGGCATTAACACCTTATTCCTTCTACTGGCTACACCTCTCTTTATACAGCCCAGCACCCTTCTGATAGTAGCCACTGCCTTGTCACACTGTTTTTTTTTACTTTAAATCTTTGGACACTATCACCCCAAGGTCCCTCTCCCCATCCGTGCATATCAGCCTCTCACCTCCCAGCATATATGGTTCCTTCTGATTATTAATCCCCAAATAAATTAATCTGCATTTCTTTACATTGAATTTTAGATGCCAGATATTAGACCATTCTTCTATGACTTTCTAATTTCCTCAGAAGTCTTTCATGAGGTACTTTGTCAAATGCGTTTTGAAAATCCTCCCCCATTCTGATCTGTACATCCTTCAGGATTTTGTGAATTGTCACTATCACAGATTCCAAGGGGGTGGGGGGGATTAGGATGAAAGAACTGGAGGATATCTTCAAGCTCTACCTTTAAATGGAATGGCATGAGCTATTTCCCTTAGAAGAAAAAGGAGATTCAAGATGACATCAGTATCCTGCTGAGCAGTAGTGTGTCCCTTATCTTTTGGATGGTTTTACCTTCAAGATGGTTAAGCACAAGGGTAAGCAGCTGGGCAATAATATTCAGTTACTGCTAGTGCTGTAGCAGTACTGATGGAATTATTTGTGACTCACACTGAAAGGCAGAATATAGCTCTGTCACTAGGGCCACTGAGGCCGAAAGTCAGTCACCTTAGCCCACAGCTGCACTCCTTGACGCTGTAGCCACATGCAACTAGCTCCCCTGCCTGACCTATGGGTTTATATCTAAATCTAAACCTTAGGTTTGTATACTGCATCATCTCTACATTCGTAAAGCTCGACACGGTTAACAAGAGTTAGGGTAGAAAGGAACTCCAGTGGAGGGAAGACTAGAATAACCAGAGAGGGAGGAGGAGTTACATTTTGGAGAATAACCAGGTTTTCAGATGTTTACAGAAGAGTTGGAGGGAGCTCAGATTCCTAAGAGGGGAGATAAGGTTGTTCCAGAGCTGAGTAATTCTGAAAGGGAGGGAAGAACCTAGTTTTCCTACAAGTGAAACGCCTTTTAGAGAGGGAAAGGAAAGTTTCAGTTTTTGGGTGGATCTGGCAGAATTGGGGTTAGAGGAGTTCCAAGAAAGAGGAATGAAGGGAGGGAGAATACCATGTAGGATCTTGAAAGTGAGGCAGGCACATTTGAAGTGGACTCTGAAGATAATCGGAAGCCAGTGGAGCTTGGATAAAAGCGGTGCGACGTGGTCGAATTTGCTTTTTGCGAAGATAAGCTTAGCAGCGGTATTCTGAATCCGCTGGAGTCTTTGAAGGTTTTTCTTTGTTAGGCTAAGGTAGATAGAGTTGCAGTAGTCCAGTCTGGAAAGGATGGTGGATTGGACAAGGACGGCAAAGTGTTTTTGGTGGAAACAGGATCTCACTTTTCTCAGCATGTGAAGGCTGAAGAAACATTTTTTTACTAGGGAGTTGAGGTGGTCGCTGAAGGAAAGTGTAGAGTCAATGATGACTCCCAGAACTTTACTAGAATATTCAAGATGCAGAGTGGGGCCAGAGGACAATGGGATGGAGGTGGGCAGTTGGTCCAATTTTGGGCCGAGCCAGAGAAGTTTTGTTTTAGATTCGTTCAGTTTCATCTGCACAATGTGGGCCTAGGATTGAAAGTTCGATATACATGAGGATATGTTCGCCGAGAGGTTGGTGAGGTTCCAGTCGGTCTCGAGGAGGACAAAGATGTCGTCTGCGTAAGTGTAGAGTGTTTCAAGGGGGGAGAGATGGAGGAGTTTAAGGGAGGACATATAAATGTTGAAGAGGATAGGAGAGAGAGGTGAGCCTTGCGGGACTCCACAGATCGGGTTCTAGGAGGAGGAAGAAGTGCCCTTCATGTTGACTATGTAGAAGCGGGAGCGTAAGAACTTCGAGAACCAGTCAAGGACTGTGGAGTTTATGCCTATCTCGGTGAGTTGGTAAATTAGAATATCATGATGGACGACATCAAAAGCTGCAGAGAGGTCGAATTGAAGAAGGACAGCGAACTTGTTGCGAGAATGGAGATATTGAACTTTTGAGATTAAGGAGGTCAGAAGGGATTCGGTGCTGAAATTGGGACGGAAGCCGTATTGGTAGGGTTGAAGAATGGTGAATTTTTCAAGGTAGGAAGATAGTTGAGTGGATATGATGGATTCTAGCATCTTGGTAAGAAGGGGAATGTTAGCTATTGGACGGTAGCTGGATGGTGTAGAGGGGTCAAGCTCAGGTTTTTTCAGTAGTGGGGTTAAGGAAATATGGCCCATTTCTGGAGAGAAGAGACCCGAATGGAGGGCGGAGTTTATGAGAATGGTAAGAGATGAGATGGCCTGAGGGGGAGTGTTCTCGTAGAGGTAGGAGGGGAAAGGATCCAAGGTACAGTTGCAGGATTTCAATTTGAGGCAGAGATTATAGACCAGGGATTCGGAAACAAGTTTGAAGGAAGACCAGGATCTGTCTGCTGGGATAGGGTAGGAGTCTGTTGGGATAGGGTTGGGGTCAATTGGAATCAGAGATTTGTAGGAGATTGCAGGTGGGAAGGAGCGCCTCAAGGTGGAGACCTTATCGTTGAAGAACTTTGCTAGAGAATCGGCTGAGGGGGAGGAGGGAAGTATGTAGTCATTTTTGGAGGTTAAGGAACGCCAGATGTTAAATAATGTGCTACTCTGATTGTTGGATTTGGACATTGTGTCACCGTAGAAGTTTTTCCTTGCTTTTTTTAGAACAGTATTATAGATTTTAATGTTAACCCTCCAGGAGAGTCTGTCTGTAGGGGATTTAGATTTTTTCCATTTTCGTTCCAGAGCACGGCATTTCTGTTTCAGTTCTCTGTGGTATGGGAGGTACCAAGGGGCCTTACGGGAGTAGGAAATGGTTTTAGTGGAGAGAGGGACGAGGGAATGGAAGGTGGACTCGGAGAGGGCGACTCAATTTTGCCAGTTAGATTCTGGTTCTGCAGGTTTAGAGATGGGGGAAAATTTGTCGAGAAAATTGATCCAGAACAGATTGCTCGAGATTTTTTTACGGAAGGTAATAGAATTTGAGATGCGGGATGGGGCCCCGAGATGTGACATGAAAATGGGGAGACAGAAGGCCCCTAGGTAGTGGTCGGACCAGGGGACAATTTCCCAGCGAATGTCGTCAGTTGAGGTTTTGTGAGTAGTAAGATCTAGAAAGCTGATGAGGTCTAGTGTGTGGCCTTTTTCTTGGGTTGGGGAGAGTGTGGGGGGGGAGGGAAAGCCTAAAGCGGAGAGGAAGCTATTAAATTCGGATGTATCCTTGTTGGTGACATCGTCAAGGTGGAGATTGATGTTTCCGATGATCAGTAATCTTTGAAATTTGAGAAAGGCGTTTGTTATGGTTTTAAAGACGAGTTCGGAGAAATTGTTCCAAGGGGCAGGTGGGCGGTATAGAAGCAGGATACCCAGAGGATGAGGGTGGAATTCGTCATTGACTGAGGTTAACATGTATTCTAATGAGGAGTGGCTGCCCTTTTCAAGGAGTTGGACATCGAAGAATGATTTGAAAAGGAGGGCCAGGCCGCCTCCTCTTCAGTTGGTTCTGGGAGAGAAGAGGCCTTGGTAGCCATGGGAACAGAGTTCATTTTGAGTAAATTGGTCATCTTTTGTAATCCAAGATTCTGTGATGAATAGGAATCCGAGGTCAGAATTCTCAAGTAGGTCCTTCAAGATTTGTATCTTATTGCAAGCAGATCTGGCATTGCAATAGAGTGTTGGGACTGGGGTGAGAGAATGTGAGGCAAGGTTGGGGGGAGTGGAAGTGAGGACAGGTTTTAGAGAGGCATGGTTGACTTTGCGAGGGTTTTTGTAGGATGGGTGGTGTTTGGGGCGAATGAGCTTGGGAATTCTGAGGCCAGGGCAGATATTGCAAGCATTTGTAGAGTCGAGGAGGTTGGGGGCAGGGGGTGTCAGGCAGGGGAAGAGTTTGAGAGAAGAGAAGAGTAGGAGAAGAAGGAGCCATGAAGGTGGCTTCATGATGAGAAATTAGAGATCTATGGGTTAGATGGCCTGTTTGAGGCGTGTGAGAGTAGGTTAAGGATGGAGGAGAGACTAGGTAATAATGTACTAGGTATCAGCACAAACGATATTGGACAGATCTAGTAAAGTGTTTCTGAATTGGAGCTATTCTGAAAATGATCTCGTGGAAGGGGGATGAAGATAATCTGGCTATCAAACCGGTATTCAAATTAGCATAGATTTTTGGATACAATAGGCATTTAACAAATTAGTTAAGAATTGACAACAATTAATTTACAAAAATTAAGAAGACAGCAAGCATTTAACAGATTATAAGATTCAACAGGTATTTAAGATAATTTTTGATTACTTTTGCTTTATGTATATTTTTTTTTTTTTTTGAGAGCTAGTAAATGAACTTTACAGTTGAATGGGTTCACGATTATGCTTAACGATTAAAGATTTCACAATTTGACTTAAACATGGGGAAAGTTCCCCTGCTGGCTCGGGGGGATGGGCGGAGCGGTGCTCGAGACCCGCCGATGTGGCCGCTGTTTTCGGTTGGCGATAGCCCACTTGAAGGGAGAAAAGTTTCCCCTGCTTCCCTTTCGATCTCACCTCTGCTGAAACGGGGGAGGAGTGGAGATGAGGCCAGGTGCCCTGCTGGAAAGGGCTCCCGAAACTGGCCGCTGGTGCCGTTAGCGCTGCTTCTCTTTAGTTCTCTCTCCTGCTGGAATGGGGGAGGGGTGGAGATGAGGCCAGGTGCCCTGCTGGAAAGGGCTCCCAAAACTAGCCGCTTGGAGGGAGAAACTGGCCGTTTGAAGGGAGAAAAGTTTCCCCTGCTTCCCTTTCGATCTCACCTCTGTTGGAACGGGGGAGGAATAGAGATGACTTCAGTGAAAAATGTCCACAGAGAGTGATCAATACATGTATACTCCGCTCACCCACTCTAGGGTAGTGACTAGGGTAGTTACTGTTTGTTCCTCCTCTTATCACTAGGTTTGACAGCCTTAATAGCATATCGTGCTATTTTTCATTTTGAGCTGATGTCATCACGTCTAATTTTACGTAAAGGGATTTTGATTTGGTTTAAATAAACCCCGCGAAAGTTAGAGTTCCTTTGTCAGTTGCAATCTTTAGAGTGAACTCAGCAGTGGTATGTATTATTTAATATTATACAGGTCTCTCGTCCCATTCCCCCATGTACTGCCAAGCAAGGTTTGTAATATTGCACTATAGTGTGGAGTTAGAATTTTATCCACACTGTATGCTTAAAACACCTTTTTTTTCTTCTAGATCAAGCAATCATAGTTAGCACGGACATTTTGCAGTGACATGATTGTCTTCCCAATCCATCCAACGAAGTACTTTTGATAACCCTCATCGGGTCTCCTGAAGCAGATTTCGAAACGGGGCTGCGTTGGGACCCCTCAAACTGGTATTACAAGCTAAGTACTTCTTATTGTATTCAACTATCTCTGACAACGTATCCTTGCACACTATGGACTGATACATTTAAACTAAATGAAGACAATTAAGAGAGTCTGTTGTAATATTTTTGAAATTTTTTTGAGACTCTTTATTGAAACATTAGATACATCGTTCCACCAAGCCTCAGAGAGTGATCTAATATATAAAAATCGCAATGACTGGAAGGTGAACTCTTATTGCAAAGGTGGCTTTTCAGCCTTCTTTTTGAGTTTCATATCTCTGAGCGGAGTATACATGTATTGATCACTCTCTGTGGACATTTTTCACTGAAGTTAGTCTGTTTGAATATATAGTATACATTTTTCTGACTTCCTTCTTATAACATTTGATCCCTGGGTTTCTAAGGAAACTGACCTATGGGTTTGGCATACAAAGAATAGACGCTGATCCAAGAGAACAGGGTGGAGGAGTGGGTGCAAGTCCAAAGAATGTTGTGGGGACTTCTGGAAGAAGGGTGATTATACACTCTTGAATGTAGGAATTTCGATGATGGGGAAGCTTCCAAGTACTGAGGGAGTAATTTTAGTGGAAACACCAACTCTGGAAGAGATCAGTTTGAATTTGCCTTACTTTGATAATCAAACCTTCTTAAATACCTCAGAAATCTATTTTATCTATAACTGATTTAGCTAAAAAGAATTCTATTGCCCATAAAATAATTTGTCAACAATAGCCTGTATGGATTCTTGATTTCTAGAGTAATTGAAGCTCTTGATGCCAATGCATCCTCAGCATCCAGTGAAGCACCAGGACCCATGGAGATCGATTCAAGTGCCATAGTCTGTGCCAAGCAAAAATTAGGTTCTTACCTCGATAGTCTTTCTAGTAAAAAGACATACAAGTCTTGAACCAGTGGGTTATTCTACTTTACCTGCGAGTTTGTAGAAGGCATCATCTACCTTTATCTCTCAGCTCCGCCTCCTGTATCTCTAGGCTATGCCCCAGCAACTCAGTTCATATCAAAGCAGTTGATAATTCTTACAAGAGGAGAGACAAAGAGGCAGGATACAGGGTACTCCTCGATCAAGCCATTTCTGTTCTGATCTGCAACAAGTCAAAAGCAACAAATCAATGCCAATATAATCATAACTGAAAAGAAGGTGGAAATGAACAAGCCACCTACCTGAGTGCAACAAGCACTAATTCTTATGTAGCTCTCAAGTCTCTCGTTTTTCTCATCAAAACTGAGAGATAGATCAGTACTTTTCGGATCTGTCTGCCAATCAACATCATCATCCAGAAATACATACATGTTTGAGCCAGCAAGCAAGCTAATTGAAATCTGACAGGACAGGCCTTCACGACTCATATGCCTGTCTATTAGAAAGAAGATTATTGACGTAAGAACCTAATGTTCTAGTGCAAAAGGCACATGAGTTTTGAACCAATGGGACGTACCAAAGCAGTCCCCCAAGTCTAGGTTAGAGCAGATGAGCCTGCTGTGAGCACAGAGGACCCTAAAAGTGATGTCTTTTCATGCTGTCACCTCCACTCTGTAAAATGTCATAAGAGTATGAAGGTTAGACCATGTAGTCACCCTACAAATTTCCTCAAGTGAGCATCCACCCTCCCTGAACTCCGCTCATGAAGAAGCCGCATCCTTCAAAGTGTGTTCTTACACTTGCTTACCACACACAATAAACACTGAAGCAATAGTTGCATGAATCTACTTGGGACTAGAAGCATTAGAAGTTGTCACTCAGGCAGCTAGGGCTCATTAGCACAAAAAGAAGATGCGAGAGGCAAAAATTATTTGTCACCTAGGTAACGGAGAAAAACTCTTCTAACATCCAGTAATGCTAAAACTTTGTTTTGTTTTCTTTTTTTTAACCTGTGGGAAGGAACGTGGGTAGTCAATTTTCCTGATTTACATAGAAGGCCAAGACTACTGTGGCAGAAGAAAGGGACAGTGCAGAGAGAGACCCTTGCCTCCGTAGACTTGAGGGGAAACTCTCTATACGACAGTTTGCATCTCCAAAACCCTTATTGCTGAAGTGATAGCTATTTTAAAAAAATGTTTTAACAGTAAGATACATCACAGACACCTCTCGCAAAGGCTTATACGGAGCCTTACTCAGGGCCTGTAAAACCAAGATCCCACTTTGGGAACAGCTGTCATAGAAGAGAATGCAGTTGCAATCCTTTCAAAAATTTGGCAACTGGATGAAAGGCCAAGGAAATCCTTTCTATGCAAGCCCTAAAACACGAGAGTCTTACGGCTCTTTCCACTTGTACTTTGAGGGAGACAACAGCCAAACCCCTCTCAAGACCATCCTGGAGAAACGCTAGGACCACTGACATTGGAATCATCGCAGCTCCGCATTGTCCTTAGCACACCAGCACTAAAAGGCATAGGCTGTGATAGTCTCTGGTTTCTTAGATTTTAGGGTGGCAAGAAGCTCTTCCATACTAAGGTCATACACTCAAGAGCCATGCTTTAAGCCCAGAGCATTCTGGGATCCTCCAGGGCAACTAGACCCTGCGAGAGCAAAGTCAGATGCAGTAGTAGTTTGAGACACTAGCTCCTCTGTAGACGAACCAGATCCATGTACCACAGCCGACAATGCCAATCTGGAGCAACCAGGATTGCCATCCCCGGATGATTCACAATTCTTCGAGTGACCGAGCCCACCATGGGCCACGGGGAAAAATGTACAACAGCCCCATCTCTGGCCAAGGTTGTACTAGAGCATCCATGCTGGTGTTTCCAGGTTCGAATCTTCGGCTGAAGAGTCAAGAGACTTTTTTGTTGACTGCCGATGCCATCAAATTGAATGTTGGATACTCCCATCGATACACAATGCAATCAAAAGCCCTGGATCTAGGGCTAGATGATTGTCAGCCTGCATCCACTCCTGAAAAGTGTGAATTTGCAAGTGGACTTCTGCACAGTGAAATAATAACTGCGCCTCCAGTTTCAACTGGGCACTCTTGCTGCCTCCCTGCCTATTGACGTAGGCCACTGCTGTGGCATTATCAGAGAAACCCTGACCTTGTTGCCTTCCAGGGTATTTTCCAACATCTGTAGGGCCAGACAAAAGGCTCGCAGCTCCAAGCAGTTGATAGGCCGCTTCCTCTGCAAGGGTAACCATCGGCCCTGAACTGGGTGATCCTACATGATGGAAGTATTTGAGTTTACCATTCCGACCCACCTTTTACATTCCAACTCCATTTTCTCCTACCCCTCCTTGCAGGGAAGGCCTAAAAGAGCTTATGTCACAAGACTGTTATCCTACCAAGTAGTTCAAATAAGCCAGGAACTATTCCCATCATAGGGTCCTCTTCATCATTCATGCATTTTAGGTAAAGCTTAAAAACATAACTGTTCAATAAGTTTCTAGCAGAGCATTAAACCCTGTGTTCTAGCATGCTGGATCGAGCACCTGACAAGTTTCTGCTCTGGCTGACAGACCTTGTCAATATATGTCTGACAAATGGGATCTATCCAACAATGTTATTGGCCATCTCACTGACTCCCATACCTAAGGCCCTGGGTCTGGACCTAACCAAGGTAGAAAACATAAGGCCGGTAGCAGGTATACTGTGGCTTGCTAAACTGATGGAATTCTGCATCAATACACAACTATCTGAATTCCTAAACCTGGTTAATGCATTTCATAACTCACAACATGGCTTCAGGTCAATGCACAGCACCAAATCCCTACTCCTAGAATTAACGTCAAAGGCAAAATGCTATCTAAGCAAAGGCAAGAAAGATGTTCTGTTGCACTTTGATATCCCAGCCACTGTCAATACAGTTGATCACACACTATTATATCTAAAATTGGAAGAGCTAGGTGTGAACGGGATACCACTGAAATGGTTCACAGAATTCTTAAGCCACAGAAGAGGCAAGTGAGATATCTGATTTCCAAACAGTTGGATTTTATTTTACAAACATATCAATTCCACAAAAGTCCATGGAAATATAACAGTTCCAAAATGATTGTGCATAAAGAATTGAAGTGTAATCCCAATTAGGACCCAAGTTTTGGCAAACAAGTTGCCTTCTTCAGGGGCACAAGTCACACAGTTCAGAAGGCAGTAGAAACGTTCGTGTTGGCGTCTTCACACGGATGCTCTGGAAGTGCCATCAAAAGAATCAAATACTGATCTGGCCATGAACTTTCTTATTTCAAGAAGGTCATTGGTAATGTGCTGGAAATTATCTAGTCAGTCATGAGGAATGTATTGTTCATACTGGGTTAGCTTTTGAACTAATGTTACCCGCCCTGAGCTTTCTATGAGAGCGGGGAATAAATAGAAATAAATTCTGCAGGTCAGCATTGTGTTTCGGAACAGTCTGTGACCAAATCTGTCCATTGTCCTTCTCTCTCTGCCTGGAAGGGTGATAACATAGCCTTTTTAAATGCAACCTCAACTAGAAGAGATTGGTATTGGAGCTATGGCTTGTCAAACCCTGGGCATGACTAAACTCTGTATAATGAATCCAACTTTCTTGGAGCAACAGGAGCCAAGAGGGGAGTTTCCCAATTTTTGAACATGGTATCTTTCATGAGAGTGTGAAAAGAGAGCTTTAAACAATCCTTTGGGATCTGATAATAGTCTAATGCATCGAAGAGCTCTGTCCTGGGTTCAGGCTCTGATTCTATCTTGATTGGCAGGTCTTGACCCATTCATAAATTGGGAAAATGAGAGACTTTCTGGAGATGATCTCCTGCAAGGTGATGGAGGAGATGGGTCTGAAGAGATCCCATATGATTCCTCAGTTGAGAGCTCTGGACATGCAGAGAAGGAATGACAGGAAAGGTCAGAGGCATATCCCTTAGTGCCCAGTCTGGGAGATGGTGAACATTAAGATGGGTGGTGTCAAGATGGACATAGATGGGTAGAGGAATTTTGACTATGACGCCGAGGAGAACGTCGAGAGGTACTTCTGGATGTTCTACAACATTGATCCAATGTATAATGAGGGAAGAATTTTGATGCCTGGATGACATCAAATGGTGCTGATGGAGAGTACAGGACTTGGCTCTCGATGACCGCTTAGAGTGGTGCTCGGACTGGGCTGGTGTTGGTTGTGTCATAGCAGGAGCTTGAGTTTCTTGAGACTGCAGCATGTAGCCAATTCTCTTTGTACAAGCTCTCTTATGTGCTCTTGAAGAGAGGGTACGGATACCGTGGATATCATCGGTAGAGTAGGTTCCGTAAGGTGTCCAGGCATTGGGGACCTCAACGAGGTACGCCTTCGAGGAGACACCATTTATAAAGAATGTGAGCATTGTCTGTGTGCCGACACTTAGAATGCATGCCTAGATGGAGAGGTATTCTTATGCTTCTTAACCTTTGTACTGGATGCTCCTGATGGTGGCAGCAGCAAAGATGCAGACATTGAGTGACGCATCGATGTCAGTATCAGCTTCTATGTAGATGATGATTTTGTGTCGCAGCGTTGGAGGTGGCAGACATCCTCAATGCTCCCAATGTCAATTCAAAAGGTTTTTTGTATTGGAGCTGACTAGCCTTTGTGATCTTTTCTGAAGTGTGGCGCAGCATTGATAACAGAGAATGCACAATGAACAGGATCAAGGCACTGAAGACAAATTATGTGGATCAGTGGCCAAAATAGTTCTGTTGCACCAAATGCACCCTTAAAGACAATGGAAAGTTTTGACATGGAGAGAAAAACTACATAGAAACAGAGTATGACGGCAGAAAAGGGCCAATGGCCCAACAAGTCTGCCCACTCGGATAACCCACCCCCCTAAGCACTTCCTCGAAGTGAACCCACATGTTTATCCCATTTATTCTTAAAAGCGAGCATGCTGTTGGCCTCTACTACCTGATCATTCCAACGATCAACCACCCTTTCGGTGAAGAAATGCTTTCTAATGTCCCCATGAAATCTCCCACCCCTGATTTTTAGCGGATGTCCTCTTGTCGCCGATGTCTTCTTCCATCTCCATAAGGCCAGTAACATATTTGAATGTTTCTATCATGTCTCCCCTCTCTCTGCGTTCCTCGAGAGAGTATAGCTGCAACCTACCTGATGCAAGATCGAAGGACTCAATGGTCCAGTGAAGTCAAGTAAATTTATACCCAAAAAAGGCTTGATGCACCCGGCCTGAAAAAAGGTCAAAGATCCAAAACATGAAAAATGGCAAAATTGAAAAGTTTGTACCAAAGAGTAAAAGGAAAAAAGAAAATAAAGCAAAATAATGAAGAAATGAAGACGCAGGAAGGCTGCCTGCTAGTCCTGGAATAACTAACAGGCACCATAAGCCAGCGGTCTCCATCCTTTTTCATGTAAAGGCCATAGTATGACTATGAGAAAGCTCTGAGGGCCACTACAAGATGCTAATTTTGTAAACCACCTTGACCTGCATGTTCAGACTGGGTATTAAACATTAAAAACTAATACTAAATATTAATTCTACAACACTTTCAAGAATATATTTTTTAAACCCACTTCGTTTTGGACTGTCAACCATAGCAAATTCCATAGACAAATACCTGAGTAACACACTTAAAGAAATATCAAAAGGGCAAGATTGGAATTAATGCATTACAGGATTTGAAGAGCATTTTAGCCATCTATTTGAGTTGGCTGCAATGGAGAACTTTGGGGGCCACACATTTTTTAAGTTTAAGTTTTTTTTTTTTTAAGTTTTTATTAGGATTTTTATATACCGCCTATCAAGGTTATCTAAGCGGTTTTTACAATCAGGTACTCAAGCATTTTCCCTCATCAGAGATCATTGGCATAAGCAGTAAAACTGAACAGCATGGCGTAGTTTAATACAAGGTATTGTGATAGGGTATGTAGGAGTGATTCCTTCCTCACACCTAAGGTTAGGCCTCTCTCACTGATGTCAAGAAGCATGAACCATCTTCTGCAAGAAAAATCATCTTTGCTGTCTGCTGCCTGCCAGATGCATTCTGGGTATGTTACAAGAACTATGTGTTTCTAGCCAATGACATTTGACTATGGATAAGTGCTCAGCTCCTGAGAAATCTGGAGGAGGTAGGAGCTGCTCTGCTGTTCTTATCTTCGGAAGGCGCCTCTCAAGTCTTCGGGACAGAAAAGGCTATTGATTCATGTTCTGTTTCTGGATTGGTCCTAGTGGGGTCATCTGACGAAAACTAAAGAGAAAGGTGTCTAATAATTACTAGTCTATGCTGGGATGTAAGGAAGCTTGGATCTTAGCATAAGTTTCTCTACACACACCTTCTAAGAACTGATAAGTACCTCTTGTGAACCAGCTCTCAGCTGAGAGTTAAAACAAAGAACTGCTTTTGAAACAGATCTGGTTTCTATCACATAAGGAACTGTGGCAGACCTACATTACAGCATATTCCATTGACTAACGGACTGTCCCTGGTCAGAATAATTCTATCCACTGCTGCGCTGAGGAAAACGGACGGATTCCATCTCCTTGATTCTGCTGAGGCCTAATCTGAGGGTGAGAACATGAATTAACTTTTTATCAGCTGGGCTAGATAGAATTCTATTGTTTTTGGGATAAGGAAAGTGAAGTTCCTTTGGTGATAAGCTATCTTAGATTGCTGCTAATCAGGAATTATTATTATAATGAATTACCTAGTGTGTAAGAATTAGTCATATTTACTCATTTACTTAGGGATTATTGTGTAATAATTATGTAATGAGATATATGTATGTATTCGGAGATATTGTGAACAAATAATTAATATTATTTACTGCTGGCTTGTGAATTATATTTTTCTATTTCTATAATAAAATATTTCATATAGCTCTGGTCTCTATCTTAATATAAGCTGGCAAATTACCGAATCAGTGGATGTAGTTATGGGTTGTCCTAGAAACAAGAGGTGACTTGTTTATATTGCACTAATTTGTTATACCTCTCAGAAGAAGCTGCATCGAGAAGTCCTATGCTAAAACTTGCTGGGCATAGGCTCTTCCCAGCAGGCCAAGCGAAGCAAGCGCATTTGCATTTTTGGAGATAATCTCACCTAGAGAGAAATAGGAGCTTGTAGACAAGACCTGGAGCACAGAGAGGCAAGCAAGGGGAGTTCTTGGAAATAGGAATTCCTAAGAGTAACCCTGGGGGGAGGGGGGATGCATGATGACACCCGCTTAACCCCCAGTAAACTCTGAGATAGGTGAAGGTGGCTGACCTCACCTGCATGGACACAAAGAATTTTGAAATACTGAACCACATGATTATGAGGTGCTGGAATCATCCTAAACTAACTATGGGTAAGCTTGCTGCTGAAATGACTTGCTGACAAAAGCAATCAGAAGAAACTAGAAAGAACTGATGTAATTCACTGTTCGTCCATAAGAAATGATTAAAAGAAGCTGCACAGCAAACAGAATATGGCCAAGATAGAATGTACTAGGGGAAGGGTATGGAAAGTCTTGAGGGAAAAGCTGCTGTTTGCTAAACCACGAATAAAGGGGACCTTTGGCACAAAAAGATTTAGTTATCAGCATGGAATGTTTCAGATTGAGTACTCTATATATACCTATGCTTAGTAATGATTAACAAATACAAGCAGAATTTACTAAAAATGACATAAGAAGGTTGCTAGGATGTAAAGTCATGAGTTACTGTTTATTATAAAGTATATAAGAAGTGACAAGTCAGAGAGCAGTTAGAGAGAAGTATTCTGCTGCTTGCTAGCCGCATAGCAAAAATTTCTCTCCCTGCTATTGGAAAATCAATTTGCTGTACTCCTTTAATACTTGTTTAAAGCTGCTTTTATTTTGTAATCTGCTTTAATCATATGTAATCTGCTTTTATCATATCAATAAATATAGCATAAATGAGAAGTACATAGCATTGTGTTGCATGGTCATTACTTTTATGAAGGGCTCGAGCAGCCAGCTCTTCAGCTCAAACCTGAATTGGCCGGTGATCTGAGGGTCCACGGGAGCCAAAGTACTGGGAGACTAGAACTGACCAGTGACTCAAGGGTCCACAGGGACCAAGATACCGGGAGATCCAAGTGACCAGAAGAGACCAAAGTGACTGGTGGGGACTGGTAGTGACCTGTGGTGACCAGGAGAGCCCCGAGTGACTGGAAGGTGACTGGAAGACCCCTAAGTGACTGGTGGTGACCCGAGTAACCAGAAGAGATCCAACTGACTGGAAGTGACCAACAGTGACTGGAAAAGACCAGAGAGAGACCAGATGCCAGAGTGACCAGTTGGCAGTCTCTGCCAACAGCAACAAAGTGATCGCTTGACAAGTATCCAAAGTTTTATTTTTTTGTGGGAGGGGGATTAACAGAGGGGCATAATATAACAACTTGGATAATATTTCACAAAAGAAAACCAATGATTATCAAATAATCCCTCTGGAAAAATCTTTCCTAGGTTTTGGCTGAGTGTGTGGCATAGTGGTTGGAGTTACATTCTCAGCACCCTGGGGTTGTGGGTTCAAACCCGCGCTGCTTGTGACCCTGGGCAAGTCACTCAGTCCTCCATAGCCCCAAGTACATTAGAAAGATTGTGAGCCCACCAGAACAGATAGGGAAAATGCTCGAGTACCTGATTGTAAAAACCGCTTAGATAATCTTGATAGGTGGTATATAAGAAAACCTAATAAACTAATAATAATAATAAATCCTGAAACTGTTTGATGGCCTAAATTTTTTTCTCCTCCACCTATCTTACCGTCACCATCATCTTCAGCTGGTGTAGAAGTTCGTGGACGCTTCTGCTCACTCTCTTCTGTAATTTCCATTGGTTCTTTCCTTTTTACCTGCAAAGTGTCAAGTTTAGTTCCTATATTAAAAAGGAGGATGATGTATGGAGGCAAGTTGCTAACACATACAGAGCTGTACATACAGCTCAGCAAGTTACTGTCACTCTCAGAATGTGAGGCTTCGTGCACAACCAATCAATTTAATGGCTTGTACAGCATGCAATGTTTCAGGCTTAACCCAGCTAATTACAAAAGCTTATCACCTGCAGCATTTCAAAAATCAAGTAAGAAAGATTAGGCTCTTACCTTGATGATCATTTTTGTAGATGGGTCTAGTAGTCATGAACACTAGAGTTATGCATCTGAACCCACAAGTTGCTTACAGAATGCTGTCAATTATTTTCAACTCCGCCTCCTTCCCAGGGAGCTGCTCCTGCCACCTCTATTTGTACAAAAGCCATCAAGCAGCACTGTAATGAAAGACCTAACTGGAAGGAGGCAAACGGGGGGGAAAAAAATCCCCAACACTACAATTCTGTTCTGCTCTGCTCTGTAACAAACCTATCAATTAACATTCAAGTAACTGATCAAAACAGATACAAAACTGTGTGCGACCAGCACTAATATTATATACAGATCTTAGCTACTCGCATGACCTTAGACCAGATTTTGATTTCCTGAGTGGCATTTTTTCTCTCTCTCAGCTTATCTGAGATAGAAATCTCCAAATCCAGACTGATCCTAAGGCAGACGGCAGGCAAAGCCCACTTACAGGGTGGGGCTTCATGACTACTAGACATCTACAAAAGAGAAGATTATTGAGGTAAGAAGTTAATCTTTCTTTCTGGTGCAATGTGTCTAGTAGTCTTAAACACCAGAGATTTACCAAAGCAGTCCCTTGAGTCTAGGGCGGGCCTTCTAAGCCTGCCTTCAATACGGATGACCCAAAAGCGCCATCTTTCCTGGCTGCTCCATCTATACAATCTAGTAAAGGTATAAAGGGTAGACCATGTAGCTGCTCTACAGATTTCCTTGGGCAAAACTGCCCAAGACTCCGCCCATGTGCTAGCAACTCCTCTAGTGGAGTGCGTTTTCAATGTAATTGGCGATTAGTTACCACAGCACACATACGCACATACACATTTTAATCCATCTGGAAATAGAAGCCTTAGACACCAACCTCCCTTTCTTAGCATGACTGGTCAGAATAAAAAGGTGATCTGATATGAAACTCATTAGTACTGTCAAGGTACCAGAGAAGCACTTTATTGACATCCAACAAATGTAATGGTTTATCCTTTTTCTTCAACTCCCTAGGATGAAAAACAGGCAAACGGACTTCCTTATTGATATGGAAGGCAGAAACTACTTTCAGTAAGAATGACAGAACCATGTGTAAGGAAATCCCTGTTTCTGTAATCTTAAGGAATAGCTCCCTACAGGAGAGAGCTTTTAACAGAGACTCATCTTACTAACACATCACCACAAGAAACACTGCCTTGACTATAAGATCCAGAAGGGAAGCCACCTGTAAGGGCTCATATGGAGCTTTACTGAGACCTTGCAATACAGTATTAAGAATCCAGGATGGGAAAGCACAGTTACTTACCGTAACAAGTGTTATCCAGGGACAGCAGGCAGATATTCTCAACATATTGGTGACGTCATCCACGGAGCCCCAATGCGGACAGCTTCACAAGCAGACTTGCTTCAACAACTTTTGGAAAGTTCATGACTGCCGAATCACGCATGCGCGAGTGCCTTCCCGCCTGCGTAGGGCGCGTGTCTTCTCAGTTCAGATAGCTAGCTAAGAAGCCAAACAGGGGCGGTGGGTGGGTTGTGAGAATTGCTGCCTGCTGTCCCTGGATAACACCTGTTAGGGTAAGTAACTATGCTTTATCCCAGGACAAGCAGGCAGCATATTCTCAACATGTGGGTGACCTCCAAGCTAACCAGAATGGGATGATGGGAGTGTTGGCAATTCAGGAGAATAAACTTTGTAATACTGCCTAGCCAAAGTGGCCATCCCATCTGGAAAAAAACATCCAGACAATAATGAGAAGTGAATGTATGAACCGAGGACCAAGTGGTAGCTTTGCAGATTTCCTCAATAGGAGTATATCTAAGGAAAGCTACATATGCCGCAATGGCTCTAACTCGACCCTCTAGAATAGAGCATAACAGCCTAAGCATAACAGAATGAGATGGGAGCAGCCAACTAGTTGGAGATGGTTCACTTTGCCACTGGATGTCCCAACTTGTTTGGATTGAAAGAGATAAAAAGTTGAGGAGAAGATCGATGTGGCTTAGTCCTTTGTAAGTAGAAAACTAAAGCACGCTTGCAGTCCAAAGTATGAAGAGCTGTTTCTCCAGGGTGAGAATGAGGCTTTGGAAAAAACACTGGAAATAGAATGGATTGCTTTAGATGAAATTCTGAAACAACTTTTGGTAAGAATTTAGGATGAGTACGGAGGACCACCTTGTCATGATGGAATTCTGTGAAAGGAAGGTCCGCTACTAGTAGCTCACTGACTCTGCGAGCAGACGTGAGAGCAATGAGAAAAACCACTTTCCAGGTGAGATGAGCCGTAGACATTGGTTCAAATGGAGGCTTCATCAACTGAGCAAGAACCACATTGAGGTCCCAAACCACTGAAGGTGGTTTAAGAGGTTGCTTGACATTGGAAAGTCCTTTCATAAATCTGGAAACCACAGGATGAACAGATAAAGGTTTTCCCTCCAACGGCTGGTGAAAAGTCGCAACTGTACTGAGATGGAATCGAATGGATGTTGATTTGAGGCCTGACTGAGATAAATGAAACAGGCAATCCAGAACTGAAGACAAGGAGGTAGGCTGAGGTTCCTTGTTATAAAGAGCGCACCAAGCAGAAAACTATGTCCGTTTCTGGTTTTAACATTGTCTAGTGGTAGGCTTCCTGGAACCTTCCAAAATGTGCTTGACAGATTGAGAGAACTGGAGATTGTCAGTTACTTTGAAAGGTACCAAGCTGTCAGGTGCAGAGACAGCAGGTTGGGATGAAAAAGAGAATCCTGACTCTGTGTAAGCAGAGACGGAAAAACTGGAAGAAGTAGTGTCTCTCTGCTGCTTAGTTGAAGTAGAAGGTAGAACCAAGATTGCCTGGGCCACCGAGGAGCTATGAGAATCATGGTGGCATGTTCTTGTATGAGTTTGATGAGTGTCTTGAGAATCAGAGGGAATGGAGAAAACGCATACAGAAACTTGTTTGTCCATTCCAGGAGAAAAGCATCTGCCTCCAAGCAGTGAGGAGAGTAGATTCTGAAGCAAAATTGAGACAGCTTGCTGTTGCGGAAAGATGAAAAGAGATCTACTTGGGGAATCCCCCATTGAGAAAAAATGTGATGGAGAGGCTACGAATTAAGTGTCCATTTGTGAGGCTGTAAAAGACGACTCAATTTGTCCACCAAGAAATTTTTTTCTCCTTGAATGTAGATGGCTTTCAGATGATGTTGTGAAGAATTGCCCAATGCCAAACCTGCTGAGCTTTTTCACACAGGGGAAGAGATCTTGTTCCTCCCTGCTTGTTGACATAGTACATGGCTACTTGATTGTCTGTTCGAATGAGGACTACTTGATTGTGAAGAAGATGTTGAAAAGCTTTGAAAGCATTGAAAATCACTCTGAGTTCCAACAGATTTATGCGACACCAACGATCTGTGCTAGACCAATGCCCTTGAATACGGAGACCATCAAGATGAGCCCCCCAAGGGTAGGTTGAGAAATCTGTCGTGAGAACCTTCTGATGAGTTTTGAAACAGTAAACCTCTGGAGAGATTGGAAGAAAGCATCCACCAGTGAAGAGACTGTTTGAATGAAGGAGTCAGTGTAACGTGTCGAGAGCGAAGATCGGAAGCCTGCGCCCATTGAGAGGCCAGGGCCTACTGAGGAATTCTGAGGTGAATTCTAGCAAAAGGAGTCATGTGAACTGTAGAAGCCATGAGACCGAAGAGCACCATCATGTGTCTCGCTGAGAGCGAAGTGAGGGGCAACACCTTATGGCAAAGTTGTATGAGAGTATCCCGACGTTATTGAGGAAGGAATGCTCTGAGTTGCACAGTGTCCAGTACAGCTCCAATGAACTGTAGAGTTTGAGAGTGTTGTAGCTGGGATTTTGGAAAGTTTATTTCGAACCCTAAATTTTGGAGGAACCAAATAGTCTGTTGGGTCGCTACAATAACCTCTTGTATGTTGAATCTTTGATGAACCAGTCGCCAGATATGGGGAAACCTGAAGACCATGGCTGCACAGAGCTGCTAGTACTACTAGGCACTTGGTAAAAACTCTGGGAGATGATGCCAGGCCAAAATGTAGCACTCAGTATTGAAACAATGATTTCCAACCCAAAATCTGAGAAACTTGCGAGAGACTGGATGAATAGGAATGTGAGTATAAGCCTCTTTGAGATCAGAGAGCATAACCAATCGTTGTGATCCAGAAGGGGATACAAAGATGATAGTGATAGCATACAAAACTTTTCTTTGACAAGAAATTTGTTGAGAGCTCTGAGGTCCAAAATAGGTCGCAGAGCTCCCATCTTCTTTGGGAGTAAAACCCTGTGCTCTGCTGTTCCAGAGGAACTTTCTCGATGGCATGGAGATGAAGCACAGCTTGAGCTTCCTGAAGAAGAAGAGTGTTCTGTGACGGATTGGAAGGATACACTCTTGGGGAAAGATCTGGTGGAACCTGAAGGAAGTGAAGAGAGTAACCTTCTTTGATTATTGTGAGGACCCAGAGGTCGGATGTAATCAGTTGCCATCGCTGATAGAAATGATAGTGATGACCTCCGATGGGAAGAGGGGAGAACAGAGGTAGAAAGATTGATGTTATGTTCTGTGTTAGATTGTTAAAAAGGCTGAGTGGACTTGGGCGCAGCAGGAGCCTGAGGTTTATGCTGCCTTTGCTATTGCTTCTTAGGAGGTGGCTGTGAATAAGGGGCTGACTTCTGCGGATAACACCTCTGATAAGATGGAGGAGGCCTATAACCCTTAGCAGTGGATGGCTTCAGCTTCGGCCTTACGATAGAGGCAAACAACTTCTCATGCTACTATGTTACTATGCTCAGATAAACGTTTTGTGGCTGCCTCAATTGAGTCATCAAATAACTCGTTCCCCTGACATGGGGATGCTGGCCAGTCGATCTTGCAGGTTTGGATCCATATACACAGTTCTTAACAAGGCTAGACGATGCATGGCCACCGAGAACGCAGTGACCCTAGAGGACATATCAAAAGCATCATATGCAGCCTGAACCATATGCATGCGAAGTTGACCTAGAATAGAATGCATATGTTGGAACTCTGAGAGCCGATGTTTTGGGAAATACTTGAAGAAAGCAGGCATAGCATTAACCCAATGCTTGAGATAAGATGTGAAGACAAACTTATAGTTCAAAATCCAATTTGTCATCATCGAATTTTGATACAACCGATGACCAAACTTGTCCATGGTCTTTCCCTCTCGGCCAGGTGGAACAGTGGCATAAACCCTGGCAGGGTTGTTTCTTTTCAAAGAAGACTCCACGAGAAGAGATTGATTGGATAGTTGAGACTTCTCAAAGCTTTTGCAATGAACCATCTTATATCTAGATTCTAGCTTTGTTGGTACAGCAGGAATTGAGTATGGTGTATCTAGGTTCCTCTTGAAAGTTTGGCAAAGAATGCCATTCATGGGTAACTTTAAAGAATCCCTAGGAGGAGTAGGCATACTCAGTTCTTCTAAATACTCAGAGTATTTTGAATCAGATTCCAAGGCAATATTGAGATCTTTACTCATTTGGCAGATAAAAGGACACCAGATCAGAAGATGGATGACTTTGTTGAGGTGAAGGAGAACGAGACTCCCTCAAAGTTCCCCTTGCTGCAGAGAAAGAAGGTGAAGCTTCTCTGGAATATTGATAGTGAAGATCTGAATCCATAGGTAAAGATGCAGAAGAATGTCCACTCCTGGAACGAACAGGAGAAGTAGAACGTTTTCTTTTTGATGAACCAGCTGGCGAAGAAAATCTCGCAGGAGAGGAGCTCGACTGACGAGAATGATGTTGATGAGGTGCAAAAATCAATTTCCTCGACAAGGGAATGGGAGGCCTCGAAGATTCTTGATGCCTCGATGAACGAGGTCTGCCTCGAGAAGAAGACCTGGGTCGAGACGAATGTCTGGACAGATGGTGTGGAGATAAACTATGCCTCGGAGAATGAGGCATTGATCGAGTCGAATCCAGCCTCGATGAGGAGTGGTGAGGTGTCCTCGTCCTGTGCCTCAAAGAAGGCAATGCTTCATGCTGTAGAGGATGACTGGAGGTCGAAGACAGAGGTCGAGACACTTTCAAGGATTTGGCTCCTTGTATAGAGTGTTCAGATTGACCTCGAGACACTCTCAAGAACTCGACTCCTTGTATTACTGCTGAGTGCTCAGGCTGGACTGCAGGAAGCAGGGTCGAGGCAGGAGTTAATTTGGCAAGCATATTACCAAACTCCTGATGCAGAATAGCCTCCAACATATTCTGCAAAGCCGGCACCAAGACCGCTGGAGCTGGTGTAATTGGTGTGGCTATAGACTCTGAGGAAGATGATCGAGGACGAATGTTTCCTCGACTTGGATACCCACTTCTTGAAAATCCTCGAAGCAATGGATCCAACAGAGCTCGCCACTGAAGTCTGTTGTGACTCCTGAAGGGAGACACTGAGGAGAATGGCCCTTCCGGGGATGATTTTGCCGATTCCCCTGAAGATGAAGACTTCCCCATCGAGGGAGGCTTTAGCGAGGCCGAGGTCAAGGCCAGAGGTTTAAGCCCCGTAGAAGACTTCAGCACAGTGGAGGTCAAGATTGGAGTCAAGGGATTTGGAGGCAGATCCATACTCTGAAAATTTTTTCGATTTGAACCAGACGGCATTTAAGGGCTCGATTTTGAAGTGTAGCACAGCAAGTGCATGACTCCTAATGGTGGTCAGATCCTAAACACTGAACACACCACTTATGTGGGTAAGTGAGAGAGATCACGCGTTGACACCAGCTACACTTCTTGAACCCTGTAACCAGCCTGAACATGGAATGGAAAATGGCCACAGCTAAATCAAAGCCCGCAGGACAGGCCCCACCATGACCCGACCCCAAAAATTTGAAAACTTAAAAAAAAAAAATAATAAAATAAATACACTTGCACCGCAACGACTGTGGAAAAAGAAACAATAAACACGAGCCGCGGCAATGAGAAGGCACAGAATGAACTAATTCTTGTGCAGAGCATTGAAATGAGGGCTTCTCAGCTCCATGGAAAACTTAGACCTTAGGAGAAGTGCGCCCTACATCGGGCGGGAAGGCACTCGCGCATGCGCGGTGCAGCAATCACGAACTTTCCAAAAGTTCTTCAAGCAAGTCTGCTTGTGAAGCTGTCCGCATTGGGGCTCCATGGATGACGTCACCCATATGTTGAGAATATGCTGCCTGCTGGTCCTGGGATAATGGGAGATGCACTGGAGTGTGCAAACGAAGAGCCCCTTTTATGAAATTAGTATCATCTGCGTGAGAGACCAGAGACCCTCTTTCCCCCTGAGTTTGGAAACAGGAGAGGCCTGCTATTTGCACTTTCAGTGATCTGACCAATAGACCCTTCTAAATTCCCTCTCCAAAAGTCCAGGACTACAGAAATCGTGGCTTGTAAGGGCTCTACATCTACAGCACACCAGTGCCAAAACGACTTAGCATAGGCTGCCACTATAGTTGGCTTTTTAGCAGAGTGTCAACAACCATATCTGAGTAACCTTTACTCTTCAAGACAGCCTGCTCAAGAACCATGCCGTAAGCCCAAAATGTTCTGTATAGGAATCGGTCCCGAGTGAGAAGTTACATAAGAATATAAAAATAGCCTTACTGGGTCAGGCCAATGGTCCATCAAGCACAGTAGACCATTCTCACGGTGGCCAATCCAGGTCACTAGTACCTGGCCAAAACCCAAGTGTAGCAATATTCCATGCTACCAATACAGGGCAAGCAATGGCTTCCCCCATGTCTTTCTCAATAACAGACTATGGACTTTTCCTCCAGGAACTTGTCCAAACCTTTCTTAAACCGCTAGTCTGAGTCCTTCGTTCCTCTGGAGGCAAACTAGGTCCACATACAATGGTCTGCGGGGGCCAATTGGGCACAAGGACTACCAACTCCAGATGACTCACAATACTGCAAATGATTCGACCTAGCAAAGGCAAGATACATACAAACGAAGGCGGCCGATTGGTGTTCAGTCTCCTTTATTGACTAATAAGACGCGACACGATCGTGTTTCGGCCTAAAGAGGTAGCTGAGAAGTCAATAATGTGAAGGTACACAATCTTGTATTGTTTTTTCAAAGTATCTGCATTTACTACTTTCAGATCGTTGCCATCTTCTCGAAAGCGAAAATGGACCTAGCATAGGCTATGGGGGAACACATACAAGAGCCCTTCTCAGGCCATGATTAGACTAACATATTCAACCACGTGATTCCAAGCTCATAACTTTGGCTGTAAAAAGCAAGCTGTCTTTGTGTTTACTGTTGCGACCATAAGATCCATCTATGGATGCTCCCATTACCAAACAATGACGTTTAATGCTTGGGGGACAGTGGCCATTCCACCAGGTTGCTGAGAAAGTCGGTCTGCACAATTTCCACTCTCACTATGTGTGCGGCTTAGAGTCTCTGCAGATGAGCTTCTGCCTACCAAAAGAGTTGAGCTTCTAGGCATAACGGGGCACTTCTGGTGCCTCTCTGCTTGTTAATGCAGGTCACTGCTGTCAAACTGTCCGAGAAGACTGACTGCCTTGCCTTCCAGAGAATTCTCCAAAGCCTGCATTGAAAAACGAATGGATCAGAGTTCTAGGAGATTAATGGACCACTTTTGCTGAGCCTTTAATTGGGTATCCATTACAATAGCTCCTCCCCCCCAACTATAAAGGATGGCATTGGTAGTTAGTATCTCCCATGAGGAAATGCAGATAGGTATGCTTGAGAGGGAATCTGTCTGAAGCCACCACCACAAACTTCTCCTTGCTTCCAGTAATCATGGAAGCAGTTGCTGAAGCAGGTCCATCTGATGAGATCAGCAATAAAAAAGAATCCTGAAGAGGTCTTGTGTGCTATTGCCCAAGGGACCATATCCTATGGCTGCCACCATCAACCCCAGGTCCAAAATCTATTTCTGGAGCTTCAGTCTGTGGCTCTGGAAGAAAAACCTGGCCCAAGACCATGTTGAATAAAACTCCCAGGTACTCCTGGCACTGGGCTGGCTCCAGCTGACTCTTCTTGAAGTTGACCATCCTTCCCAGATCTTGGAAGAATTGGACCACTCTTGAAATTGCCAGTTTGTCTTCCTCCCCGGACAGGGCAATGATTAGCCAATTATCCAAATATGGGTGCACTTGTGGAGATGTGGATTATCCAAATATGCCAGCCTTGTGGAGATGTGTCACTACCACCACAAATTATTGGTAAAGGTGCTAAGTGCTGCTGTTAGGCCAAAGAGGAGTGCACAGAACTAGAAATGTTGCTCCAACACATGAAACCACAAGTACCTCCTGTGGGCCAGAAAAATGGGAATGTGGAGATAGGCTTCCATCAAATTGAGGGAGGCAAGAAATTCCCCCAGCATCACTGCTTCTAACCGCTATGACCAACCAAATGGTCTCCATGCAGAAGTGCAGAACTTTTAGTGCAGCATTTACTGACTTGAGGTTCAGAATTGGCCTCCAGTCATCTGAGTCTTTCTTTGGCATGATAAAGTATATGGGGTATCTCCTTGAGCCCGATTCTTCATCCAGGGCTGGCTTTATGGGCATGAAGATCCAGTAGCCTTTGCACCATTGCCCAGACTCTCTCCAGCCAGCCAGCTGGAAAAACTACAAAATGATCTGGAAGGGAGGCAGAGAACTCGATTTTATAACCTTCTCAAACCACCTCTAGGACCCAATGGCCTGCACCAATCTGAGCCTAGTCCGACCAATAGGCTGATAGCCTATCCCCTATTTAGGGGGCTTGGCACCTGTCCTGGTGTCATTGTGCTTTCTTGGAGGCTGGAGAGGATCTTTGCAAGCTGCCATAGCTCTTCTGAGCTGTCTTCTCTCTGCCGCGGTCCCACCCCTCCTCTGACATCAGAGGCAGGATCGCGGCAGAGGAAACAGCTCCAAAGACCTATGGCAGTTTGAAAAAGATCGCTAGCACCAGTGATCCTATGCAGGCTGCTGAAATTAGGTAAATTGATGCCGGGAGGCCAGGGGGAACACGCAGGCCTTCTGGGGGGGGGGGGATAGTACAGGCCTTCATGGGGGACAGGCAGGCCTTCAGGGGTGGGGTATGGGCCTTCAGGGGAGGGGGCCCTGGTGTAGAAGTACATGGAGGGAGGGTTCAAAGAGACATGCATAAGCCAAACTTTGGGTGGAAAAAATAATGGGTCTAAAAACAAGAGAGAGATAGTGGACAATGAGATTTAGGGTTGAAAGGAACAGAAAGGGAGAGATTGTGGACCCTGGGGTGGTGGGGAAGGAAGGAGAGATGCTGGATGAAAGGGTAGTTGAGAAAAGGTAGATCTGT
The DNA here is from genome assembly GCF_902459505.1 of Geotrypetes seraphini. Classification (NCBI taxonomy): domain Eukaryota; kingdom Metazoa; phylum Chordata; class Amphibia; order Gymnophiona; family Dermophiidae; genus Geotrypetes; species Geotrypetes seraphini. The sequence goes on along the minus strand of NC_047088.1, from coordinate 100,987,482 downwards.
GGATGGAGATGAAAAAAAGGAAAGAGGCCAGACCTCCAAGGGAGGGAAGAGAAATGGAAGGGGAGGACAGAGATGGCAGATGGATGGTTAGCATGGAGAAAGAAGGAGACCCTGGCAAGCAAGCTATCAGAAGACAACTAGAACCTGGGACCAACAAGATTTGAATAATGACCAGACAACAAAAGGTAGAAAAAAATAATTTTATTTTCTGTTTTGTGATTACAACATGTCAGATTTGAAAAGTGTATCCTGCCAGAGTTGGTGTTAGACCGCAAACATGAGCTAGGATTTAACAGAGAGAGGAAAAGTCTTTTGTTTGTTTATTTTGTTTACACCACAGCGCCAGTGTGGTTAGGAGAAGGCAAAGGGGGTGAAGAGGCTATAAAATAAACCCAACAGGATGTTTTAAAAAAACACCCAATTGGGCAGGAAAACCGAATTGAATCGAAAAATCGATTCAATAGGTTGAATCGAATCGAAATTTTTTTCCTGAATCGGGCAGCACTACTAAACACATTGCACTAGAAAATTACTGATACATTTACAATGCATACTGCTATCTAGACGTAGATTGATCAGTACAGATGTTGAGTAAAGGTACTTAGCAAGCAGCATGTAAAATATTGAAAACAAAAATGCAGTGGTACCTTGGTTTACGAGCATAATTCGTTCCAGAAGCATGCTCGTAAACCAAAATATTCGTATATCAAAGCGAGTTTCCCCATAGGAAATAATGGAAACTCGCTTTGATACGTTCCCCTACCGAGGCCAGCGGCGCTGCTCTCCCCCCCATCCCCGCTCGCACCGGCACCCACCCCACCCCGCGCAAACCAGCACCCCCCGCCCTAACAACTTTAACTTATCCCCCCATCTGACACCGGCACGCAGCCCACAGGACGTGCCGGTGCCGCTAAAAGATCTTCCTGCCTCTGCCGGCCTTGAGCATGCATCTGCGCATGTTCAAGGCCTTCTAATTCTTTAATTCGCCGAGAGGGAGAATTAGTAGGCCTTGAGCATGCGCAGATGCATGCTCAAGGCCGGCAGAGGCAGGAAGATCTTCTAGCGGCACCGGCACGTCCTGTGGGCTGTGTGCCGGTGCCAGACGGAGGGGTAAGTTCAAGTTGTTCAGGTGGGGGGTGCCGGTTCGAGCGGGGTGGGGAGCCATGCCGGTTATCGGGGGGAGGGGGGTGCTCGCAAATCGAGTCAACACTCGGTTTGCGAGACAAGTTTTGCAAGAATGTTTTGCTCGTCTTCTCACAAACCGAGGTTTGACTGCACTTATCTTTTTCAATGTGTTTCCTGAATATCTGTATGCTTTGATTTTTTCCATTAGAGCATGCTTTAAAATTCTGTTTCTACCCTCTCTTATATTTTAACTATTAGAAGGAAAATAGCTTTAGCAGTACTAAATATTACCTTGAAAGATGGGAGCCTTAGAGCACCACGCAATCCAGTTCCAAAGCCAAAGCTCTCAAGATTGCCAGCCCCGCCACTCTTGGCCCAGTCCACTAGAGAAAGGAGCCCTGGCTCCTTCAATTTGACCTTCTCTTTCTCCTCCTCTTTTGCCTGCTGCTTGGCTGCATTCTGAAAAGGCTGGCACAGTAAGGAAAGACACCAACATACTATTAAAATCAATTTATATTGATATGTTTTCTCTCATTCCTTACTTCTTGGTTGATACTTAAATATGCAAACTAAAAGTCAAATGAGTCAAAACTCAGATTTCCAGAGGGAAGTTTGATATTCTTCATGTTTTCTTAAGAATTTGAATCTCTAGTGCATCATGTTATCTGTAGTCTCATATTTCCATTTCAAAGCACTACCGCAAATAGAACTCATCAGGAGGAGGATGCGTCAAAAACTCCAATACTGGCCCAACAGCTCTTTTTAGTAACAATCCTACCTTGTCTCTTAACAGCTAACATAAACAAATGTGTATTTATAAGTAAGCAACAATATGCTTAGAAGTTAATTGAAACTTTATAAGAGCCTCTGACAAAAATGATGCGTTTCCCCTCCTCCTTCCCTACAGTTAAAATTTGTTCTCATATCCTTCCCTTTTGGTTTTACTAAATTCTGCAGTATCTCTCCTCCCTTGTTTTCATCCTGTTACCAATCTTACAGAAATTCCTTGTTCCCACTAGACACTAAAGCCAGGATTCTAAAAAGAACACGTTAAAAAGCAATGGTCTGCTATCCAGCTCTTTTGATAGCAAATTGAAAAAAGTGAAACATTCTCAAAAAAAAAAAAAAAAAATCGCACATGCAAATGAGGTCGACGGACAGCAGCGAAGATTTACTAAATTTTCATGTGCCCATCGCTGTGTTAGCACCCCTGAAAACACGACAGTGAGAGAGATGTTCAATCTCTCCCACTGCCATGGAACTCCTGCCACCGCCTGGCCTCGCGAACCCCATGCAGCGAGAGATGCCCACTCTCCCCTGCTGCTAAGTGATACACCCCTCCCCCGCCATACACCTCCCTCCTACGACGTCCCTTCTCCCTTACCTCTAAGTAGATGACCTGAGGGATGCAGGTTCCCTCCTCCCAGCTGGCATGCGTTGTCCAAAATGGGCCTTCAGAAGAGACCTGAAGCTCTGATTGGCCCAAGTTGTTTAAGGCCCCTCCAATGCAAGGGGCCTTATACAACCTGGGCCAATCAGAGCCTTAGGTCCCTTCATGGTGCATCCAGGGAGGGGCCTGAGGCTCTGATTGGCACAGGTTGTATAAGGCTCCTTTCATGGGAGGGGCTTTAAACAACTTGGGCCAATCAGAGCTTCAGGCCCATTCCGAAGGACCATTTTAGACAACGCAGGCCAGCTGGGAGAAAGGAATCCGCGTCCCTCAGGTCATCTACTTAGAGGTAAGGGTGAGGAGGTGTTGGAGGCAGAGGAGAGGTATTGTATGGAGGTGAGGGCTGTCACTTGGCAGTGGGATAGAGTGAGCATCTCTCCCTCTGTGGGGGTGGGGGTGGGGGCGGCGGCAGGCTTTTCTTGGCAGCAGGAAAAAATCGGCATCTTTCCCGCTGCAAGGAGAGTTATCACTGCCACTGCAGGGGAGGGGTGTTGTGATGCAAGAGGAGATAATGAGCATCTCTCCCCCTGCATCACAACAAGGCTTTCTAGCAGTCTCTGTCATGCCTGTACCAGCACCCCTGGACCAGTCACTTATTTTTGACGCCAAAAGCTGACGTCGTATTATGAAAATGGCTCAGCATTTTTTAAAAATCCACTGGAGGGCTCATTTCAATGTTGAAGAGCCCATTTGAGTGTCTGTTGGAGAGAATACTAGAAAGCTCGCTATTAAGAGAGATAATCCGTTCTGATAATCTGCCGCTAAAATGCATACAGGCTAATCTATTGGTAAACAGTTTAGCGACGGCGTTAAAGTTTTGAGAATCTGGACCTAAGAAAAAGCAAATGCAGATATCAAATGAGTAATCACAAAAATGAAAGATTTCTGACGCAAATATATTGAGTAGAAACCTTGGGTTTGAAGATTTACTTCCTAGCCAAACTCCATCTGTACAGAAGTATGATTTTTTTCAACAGTAGCTGCAAGGAAATAACAGTGATGACTGCGCCTCTCACCTTTGCCTTCTGTTCCTTACGTTCCCACCACTCATCAAAAGTGGCAAAGGCCACATTTTCTACCATTTTGCGGTTCAGGTCTCGTTGCATGGTGCTTTTCATTTCTTGTGTGAGTGTGGCCAGCACACTATCCACTGTGGCTGCATGTGGGTCCTTTACTTCCTCTGTTACCACTGTGTACGGCCACCCTGGCTGTAGTCTGTAGTCAAACAGCCGATTTGGCTGTTGATCCTCTTCGTCTCCTTGCTGCTGTTGGTGGGATAAGAAGAGCAGGTCACTCTCAAATGGACGTCGCCCCTGCTCCAAAGTATAATGGCCATAGGCATGATGTGCTCCTCCAAATGTTGCCTCTTGGTGGTGAAGGGGGAAGAGTGGGTAAGGTTCCTCAAAGGAAGGCCCCTGGCCTTTCCCCTGCCTTAGTTGGTGTAACCGGCTCAGCATTTGAGTCTGCATTTGGAAAGACATGGGCATGCCACCCCACTGGGTGCCCAGCCGGTTCATCAATTCCAAAGAATTTACAAAGTCATAAATGTGTGGTGGGGCATGGGGAGGAGGGGCCTGCCCATACTCCTGGAGGGCAGACTGCAGATGGTGAGGCCCTGGAGGATGTGGTTGAGGGTACTCTGGCAGTGGCTCAGCCCCTAAGTGGGGCAGGCCAGAATGGTGTTGTAACTGGAAACCAGGCTGCGTAGCAAAGGCTGAGGGAGCAATACCCAGGTGGCCCATGGTGACATTGGAAGGCAGAATAGAGAAATGCTGTTGATCAACAGAATCCTCAGCTTCATCTTCTGAAATCTCCATGTCCTCCCCTGAGGACTGGTGGGAAATCTGCAGTAGACACAGGATTTTTTTTGTTAGCAATGTTTGCATACAGAATTTTTAAAAAGGCACATTAATTGCTTAATATTTTTTTATTTTCCACAGTTACTAAGAAAAGTATGCAAGAATGAATACGAGACTTTTGTCCCATGAGTTAAATTTCTGTAATAAAATTCCTTCAGTGTTTTGTTTTAGGGGTTTTTCACTTCTGCTTTTACAATACAGTACTCCCCCGATATTCACAGGGGTTCCCTTCCAGGAAACCCTGTGAATGCAGAAAAACCACGAATACGGTTTTTAGCGGGGGAGATAGGAGAGGGCACCCAGAGAGGCAGGAGAGCAGCCGGAGTGCCAGCGAGTGAAGGAAATCACTCGTGGTATGCTCCGCCCGCCTCTTCCTGCACTAAAGTCAGGCCTCACCAATCAGAAGCTGCTTTGACTTGCAGCTCCTGATTGGTAAGACCCAACTTTAGTGCAGGAAGAGGCGGGCGGAGCATACCACGAGTGATTTCCTTCACTCGCTGGCACTCCGGCTGCTCTCTCCTGCCGCTGCTGTTGTCCTCTCCTGCCTGGTCATTCGCAGTCGGAAAATCAGCGAATGACCGGGACCGCGAACCGCAAATGACCAGGGGAACACTGTATATGTTTTACAGGAACAAGAGATTATATACTTACCCTGGTAAGCTCTTTTCCAGTACATAGGTGAGACATTCTAGACAACAGGGTTATTTCCCCATACTTGCATGGACTGCAGAAGGCATCCACTCCGGATTTTTCACTCTGTCTCCACAGATTAGCTTAGCACCCTCTAGCAATCAGTACCCAAGCACAGAAAGGCACCCACACATGTGAAGTAGAGGCACCTGTAACCACAGGCTAAACTATTGTCCTGCTCATATACAACTAAACAGTACTGTTAATCGCCAACACAAGCTTCAAAGGAGCTCAGAATCTACTCCTTAATAAGTTGAACATATATACAGATTCTTCACAAACCCAAAGGGCTGGCCAAGTCACCAACAATCAGCTAGTAGAAGCATAAGTAGACAAACTTGAAAGCAGACGCAGGAAGGACAGGGCGGGGTGGGGAGTCTAAAATGTCTCACCTATCTACTGGAAAAGAGCTTACCAAGTTAAGTACATAATCTCTTTTTCCAGTGCAGTACATAGGTGAGACATTCTAAACAACAGGGACAACATTCTAGACAACAGGGACATACAAAAGCAGGGTGGGCTAGGGTATGCCTAAAATAGCTAGGGTGGGCTTAAGACCGAGGACCCGAAGGCCGAGTCCTGCCTAGCAGCAACATCCACTCTGTAGAACTTGGGCAAACGTGTGAAGCGAAGACTATGTGGCCGCCGTGCAAATCTCTTCAGAATAAACAGCTCGAGCTTCGGCCCATGATGAAGCCACACTCAGATAGAATGTGCCCTGATGGAAACAAGAGAGTTTCCCTGCCAGAATATAAGCTGTCAAATTGGCCTTACGAATCCATCTGGATATCGTGGCCTTAGAAGCAGGAGCACCCCACTTAGCTGAATGAGTCAGCGCAAACAGAAGGTAAGCAATCCAAAACTCATTAGTGACCTCCAAATAACATGGGAGCACCCTGCACATGTCCAATTTCTTTAGCAGGCAAACACACTTCCTGATTGACATGGAAAGCCGAAACAACCTACAGCAAAAAGGAAGGAACTGACCGTAAACAAACTCCTGCCTCCGAAATATGGAGAAATCGGTACGCCTGCCGTTCGGAAGCCCTATGGACAGAGGTGATGAGAGTTAAATCCAATGCCCAACAGCAGCAAATTAAAGTCCCAAGCCAGAAAAGGATTCTTAACGGGCGGCCAGACCTGAAGAGCCCCCTTCTTTTTTTTTTTTTTTATAAACTTTATTGAATTTTAAATAATGGCAGTGCATTACAGAAATTATAACATGAAAAGCTTGCATAAAATGCACCTTAATACAGAAAATATAATGAAACAACCATTTTCTCCCCTATCATTCAAATATTAATACCTTAAATCCTATTTTTATTACAAAAATATACTCATATATTTAAACCTTCAAAATATCCCTCCCTCCCCCATCCTGGAAGTGTAAGGAAATCTAGGAAAGAAAAGCAACAATTACAAAATCCTTATTATTTGTTAACAAATGCAGTCAATGGGCTCCATATTTTACTAAATGTATTACTCAAACCTAAGCATTCCGCGTTTATTCTTTCATATTTATATGTATTGCACACACTAGCCCACCAGAACATGTAATTAAGTCTATCATTACATTTCCAATTTCTTGTGATCATTTGAATGGCTATTGCTGTCATAATAAAAAAAAGATGGCTTTTATATTTATCCAACACAAACATGGTTATTTCTGTTGCATAGGAGTTTTTTGGATCCCAGTTCAATTACAAAAAATTGCTAACTCAAAATCTAATAGATGCTGGCATTGTCATATTAATATTGGGACATTAGATCATCTGTTATATTTTTGTCCAATGATACTTAGTTTCTGGAGGTCTATATGGGGACAAATTAATCTTATATTAGAGTCATCTATTCCTTTGTCTTATGAAGTTATAATTTGCGGCACATTGTTACAGGTAAAGCCTGTGTTGGATAAATATAAAAGCCCCCTTCAACAATCGAGCAACATCCGGATTCCTCGCCAAGAGAACAGACTTTCCCGGATCTAAAACAGGACTGTCTGGCCACCTGAACCCGCAGAGATGCCACAATGAGGTCTTCATCCAAACCAGCCTGAAGAAAAGTGAGACTCTGCACAACCGGAGCCGAATAAGGATCCACCTGATCTTGGGCACACCAATGCAGGAAGGTCTTAAACGCCTTAGCATAGGCAGACACAGTGAATGACTTCTTAGCTCTGAGAAGCATATCAACCACCTGTTCCAAATATTGTTTATGTTCTAGGGCAGCGCACTCAAGAGCCATGCCATAAACACAATTCGACCCGGATATTCCATAGACTGACAGAGAAGGTCCGGATAGATGCTCAGACGGAGACTGCATCCTATATGCAGCTGCAGCAGATCTGCATACAACGGTCTTCTAGGCCAATCGGGCACCATCAGAATGATGCACCCAGGATGATCCACAATCCTCTGAAGGACTCTACTGATTATTGGCCAAGGAGGAAAGACAGAGAAGAACTCCCGGAGGCCATTGTTGCACTTGAGCATCAAGCAATTCCAGGCTTGGATCTGCGACTGAAGAAGCACTGTGCCTTTTTGTTTCTTGCTGTGGCCATGAGGTCAAAGCTGGGCTGCCCCCACCGCGCTTCACATTTACCCGGAACGCCTCCGGTGAAAGGGATCAAGAGTCTGTAGGCTGAGAAAATCCATTTGAAAATTGTCATTTTGCCAGGGAGGGACCAAGAGCTCTCCCTTTGGCTCAGAAAGCCTGACTGCTTTTCCTTTGGGCAGAACTTCATCATTTGGCATTGATGGTAGTGCATGTGGCTGGAGTGGACATAGGCCACTGCCGTCGCTTTGTCAGAGAAGACCCAGACTGCCTGTCCCTCCAGGGTCACCTGCAAAGCTCTCAGGGCAAGACGAATGGCCCTGAGCTCCAGACGATTGATTGACCACCTTCTCTGAGACAGAGACCAACAGTCCCCTGAAGAGGACGACAATTGCAGTACACTCCCCAGCCCCAAAGGCTGGCATCTGTCGTCCCCACAGTCCAAGAGGCAATATGTAACGGAACGCCCTTGCAGAGCGATTGAGAACAAAGCCACCAGTTCATGCTTACTCGGGCCTCAAAGTCCACGGCAGACACATCTGCAAGGCATCACGGTGGGGTGCCCGGCGGGAAAGCAAGGCATGCTAAAGAGGACACATGTGCACTCTAATCCCATGCTGCAGGAGCCAACTTCTTCAAAAGAGCCACAATCTGAGCACACAGCTCCTGCCTGCAAGTCTCGTAAAGGTAAACACAGCCCGCTGCCATATCGAAAAGAACGCCTAGGTATTCCAGCGACTGCATGGGTGTCAGATGACTTCCTGTAGTTGACTTCCAGCACCTGAGCACCTGCCCCCTACTGTGCATTGCCCCTCTGTCAAGGAGGGGGTTCTGATCAGCCAGTCGTCTAGATAAGGGTGAACCTTCAACCCCCATCTCCCTCAAATGAGCTGCCACTACCACCATCACCTTGGTGAAGGTCCGGCGCGCTGTTGCTAGCGCTGATCCAGAATATGAAATCACAGAAACTTGCGGTAGGCTGGAAAAATGGGAATGCAATCCAGGGAGGCCAGAAATTCCCCGGAGCCATTGCTGCAATGACCGACCGCATGGACTCCATTTGGAATCGAGGAATCTTGAGCACCACATTCACATGCTGAAGATACAGAATCGGTCTCCAATCTTCTGATACTTTCTTTGATACAATAAAGTATACAGAGTATCTGCCCTGACCCGAGAGGTCATGTGGCACCAGTTCTATAGCTCTAATATCCAGCTAACACTGAACAGTAGTCTTGAATTTGTGTGCCTTGTCCGGTTGCCCAGACAGAGAATCCATGAACCAATCTGACAGAGGTTGGGCAAATTCCAGCTTGTAACCCGATTGAATAATTTCCAAAACCCACTGGTCTGCTGTAATGCACATCCAGGCAGGTAGAAACTCAGAGAGCAGACCCCTAACCGTAGAGGGGCATGCGGCTCCCGGGCATCATTTTATCTTTCGGGCAGGTCGTGCATATTGACCCCAAGAACTATGTGAAGATCTCTGTGACGAGGAACTGCGCTAAAGTTGCCTTTGAGGTGGAATTACTAGCCCACTGCCGAACCCAAAGCATTCAGCGTGCCGAAATAGAAAACGCTGATACCTTTGCCAGCACTTTCAAAAGATCATATAAGGCATCTGCCATGTATCTGTCCCAGCCATCAGAAACTGAGGAGGAGGCTCCAGCGCATCAGTCTCCAGTGTACGCAGCCAGGAGAGAGCTAGGCGTGTGCCACTGTTGCTTTTATGCCTAAATTTGCTGGCTCGAAAATGTTCCTGAGGACTAAATCCACACGGCGGTCCTGCATAGTCTTCAACACCACTCCCCCAACACTGAGAAGAGAGGTGCACCTAGTCACCTGAGCCACCAAAGAATCCATCTTGGGCTGTCCCAAAAGCTGCTGGCACTCCTGCACCATAGGATACAAATGGAACATAGCCCTAGCATTTCTCAAAGGACCTTCTGGAGTCAAACTGCTCAGAGACCATACATAGTAACATATAGTAACATAGTAAATGACGGCAGATAAAGATGCGAATGGTCCATCTAGTTATACCCATTAAAAATACATGATTAAATTAACTTGTCTCTTCTTTGATATTTCTGGGTCATAGATTGTAAAATCCACCTGGTATTGCTGACGTTCCCATCCAAGCTCACTACAGCCTATTCAACCATCCTGTTTGCAGGATATCTACCATAAAGTCTGGCCAGTAACATTCTCATGTTCCAAGTCAGTGGAGTTCCTATTCATGCCCTGCCCAGCCCAAGCCTACACCAAATCACCCTCTAAATCAATGCTGTAATCTTCATTTGCATCGATACCAGCGGTATTTCTACTTTACTGTATACCATCTTGAACTGAATAGGTATGACGGGATATAAATAAAGCTAGTATTATTATATGGGACACAGCCCATGCCTGTTGTGGATTGGGGCACACTTACCGCTGCTTCCGGCAGCAGCAGGAGGCTATTAAACTCTTTGAAAGGAGCACGTCTCAGGCAACTGGTGTTGGACCCAACAAGGGATCAGGCAATACTGGACCTGTTGCTTACCAATGGTGAAAGTGTCACAGAGGTCTCGGTGAGAGACACATTGGCCTCCAGTGACCACAACATGATATGGTTCAATCTTGTGAAAGGCTTCACTAAATCTGCCACACTGACCAAGGTTTTCAAATTTAAGGACACAAACTTCCAAGAGATGGGTGACTTTGTTCACCAGATGCTACAAAGCCAAGCAGAAACTGATAGTGTGGAAAAAATGTGGTCGACTTTGAAAGCCACCATACAGGAAGCGACAAACCGTTATGTTAAGCTAGTGTCTATTGGAACAGGACTGAAGGATCTCCCATACGAAGAACGGTTAGATAAATTACAGCTATACTCGCTCGAGGAACGCAGAGAGAGGGGAGACATGATCGAGACGTTCAAGTATCTCACGGGCCGCATCGATGCAGAGGAGGATATCTTCTTTTTCAAGACAACAAGAGGACATCCGTGGAAAATCAGAGGCGGGAAACTGCGCGGTGACACCAGGAAATTCTTTTTTACCGAAAGGGTGGTTGATCGCTGGAATGGTCTTCCACTTCAGGTGATTGAGGCCAGCAGCGTGCCTGATTTTAAGGCCAAATGGGATCGACACGTGGGATCTATTCGCAAAGTAAAGGCAGGGGAGGGTCATTAGGGTGGGCAGACTGGATGGGCCGTGGCCCTTATCTGCCATCAATTTCTATGTTTACCGGCCTTAGCTCTTTAATTTACATTCTTCTATGCTTATCCCATGCTTTTTTGAACTCCATCACCGTTTTCCTCTCCACCACTTCCCTCAGGAGGGCATGCCAGGCATCTACCACCCTCTCCGTGAAAAATAATTTCTTAACATTGCTCCTGAATCTTCCTCCCCGCAACCTCAAACTATACCATCTAGTTTTACCATTTTCTCTTCTCTGGAAAAGATTTGGTTCTATATTAATATCTTTCGTATTTAAACGTCAGTATCATATCTCCCCTGGCCCTCCTCTCCTCCAGAGTATACATTCTCTTCTCATCCTTTTTTTGGTTCAAACCCCTTACCATTTTTGTTGCCTTCCTCTGGACCACTTCAAGTCTTTTTATATCCTTCACCAGATACGGCCTCCAAAACTGAACACAATACTCCAAGTGCAGCCTAACTCATATCCGGAAGCCAAGGAAAGGTCACAGATTGTGAGCGTACACTGGAAAGCCAGGGAGGAGAAGAAGTAGTAGCGGTGGATGTTGCTGGTTGAGTGGCCAAGTTCAATTACTTCAAATATTCAGTAATCAGATCAGGCAAAGCCGCAAATTTAAATAAGCACAGCACAGTCAGATCCTCACCTGGATCCGCGGATCCAGTACCTAAGTCTGGTTCCCCCAATCCAGGAAGGGCTGTACTATCAAACAAAAGATCAGTGAGGTCAGGATCAGTCACCGGATCCCCTAGAACAGGAGTCGAAAGAAGAACAGATGGAATGGGTGGATGAGGGTAGCTCTCCAAGGGCACCCCGCCGACCCCAGATGCCGATGGAGGAAGCAGAGAACTTCCAGCAGTAGAACTACTGCTCTGAAATTTGGACCACAAAAATTACCCTTAGATGACTTAGACTCGCGTTTCTTAGGCTGTGAAAACACAAGAAACCCCTCAAAATTAATTTTTCAAAATTGCTGTGAGAGACTGTCAGCTCTACTGTACTTACTGTTCCAATAGACACTGGGCTGCACCCGCTTCTTGCTCTGAGTTAGTAGCCAGATAGAATTCACTGCCACACTGCTGGGAAAGCCTTCTCTAAGGTGATCTTAGGCTGCCAGTCAGACTCCACTGTCTCACAACACCTCCATCCCTGCGGACCACACGGATACGCACTAGGAAGGGTGGAGGTGCAAAAACGCAGTTGGCATGCTGCCCCTTAAGCGCACCTAACAGTCTGCGCTCGACCCCCCACTTAGCGGATGGTAAGACAACTTCAGTGACGGCCCTGAGCTCCAAGGATTACTATGCAGACTGGTCAAAAGGGATAGGCCTGTCAGCTACAGCCGAAGTCTGTGAATTCACAAGCAGCCAGAGCCTCCAAATTGCTGTAATGTGAAAATACCCGCAAGGGGACAAAGCTTGAAGTAAAATAATAAAAATGAGGAGAGTAGAACACACACAGCTGCAGCCATGCGTGCAGAAGGAAAGACTGCTAGAGGGCGCTAAGCTGATCTGTGAAGTACACTGGAGGCAGAGTGAAAAATCCAGAGTGGATGCCTTCTGCAGTCCATGCGAGTATGGGGAAATAACCCCTGATGTCTAGAATGTCTCACCTATTGCACTGGAAAAGAATAAATAATTCAGAAGCTAAATTAAATTAAATTCTTGAACAAAAGATACTCCATTAAAAATTGTGCAAACCTTTTGAGGCTTGTACAGATGAGAATAGAGCTTACAGGGATAGGCCAGGGACAAAACTTATGGGGACAGGATGGGGGATGAAGATAGATCCTATGGAGATAAGAACAAATCTGCCCCCATGTCATTCTCTAATCAAACTATCAATAAGAAAAACAAAATACACTATCCCAAAAAGTCTCTTATTCTCAGAATAAGAGCCACTTTATATGACCAAATCTTATAGAACACAGTGATTTAGCACTTAAGGCAATTTTTATAGTTACTTTCTATCCAATTCCAGAATAAAGTTGTAGAAACATATTTGTGGTCATTTTAAAAACCCTATTTGCGCCATGATATGCATACCGAGTTTCCCTGAAAATATGCCCTAGTTGCCAGCAGAAGCAGCGGTCCCCCCCATCTCTCCCTCCCATCCAAACCGTGATACAGAAATAAATACCTTATAACAAACCGGCAGCAATCTAGACAGGCTGCTTCACAGCACAGCCTTCTGTCCCCGGGATTCCTCTGCCGCATTGCTGATTACGTCATCAGCAACGCAGCAGAGGAACCCCGGGCAATAAGAGGCCACGAAGCAGCCTGTCTAGTTTGCTGCCGAAGTTGTCAGTTTGTTATAAGGTATTTATTTTGGTCTCGCGGTTTGGATGGGAGGCAGAGATGGGTCGGTAGGGAGGTGGGATAGAAAGATGCTACACGGGGAATGGGAGGAAGGGAGATATAGAAGCTGCAAGGATTCTGCTGCACAATGGGAGGGAGGGAGGGATAGAAGCTGCAAGGGATGGGAGGGAGAGATAGAAGCTGCAAGGGTTCTGCTGCACAAGGGATGGGAGGGAGGGATAGAAAGATACTGCACAAGGGGATGGGTGAGAGGGGTGGAAAATGCGCATATGGGGGAGAGAAAGGAAATAAGAAGAATTGGGATGGAGGAGAGGAAGGGAGAGATGATCATTGTACAAGAAAAAAATAAGACATCCTCAAAAATAAGACCTAGTGCCTTTTTGAGGCACAAAATTAATATAAGACAGTGTCTTATTTTCGGTACATGTCTAAATCTCCACTTTAGCAATCTAGGACATGCCTATCCAAATATGTGCATATTATAAATGAGTGTGGTCTGGGCGGAACAAAATAACACACATACATTCACCATTTCAGAAGTAGATTGCACATTTATGTTTGCCGACATCAACACCGAGATGTGCATTTGCTCCCAGGAACGTCTATATTCTACAAAGTTGCTTATTTTATGCAACAATCCACTGGAGGAATCTTGGGGTGGTTGCCTCCTTAATCACTCAGTAGTTTTTGTCTCTCCCAAAAGCGGTACTATCAGAATGTTATCAGGTGCCATGACAGCTTGAAATTGCTACCTTCAAAATGTTTGCTGGCACATACATTCCTGTTCATGCCATGTTGACCCTGCTGATATTTTAGACATTGAAACTTGTAAAAAAAACAAAAAAACAAAACCCGATGATTCTGCTAACACATAACTGGAACAACATATATGTCCATTCCTGGAGGTATTTTAGACCCAACTCTACTTCAGCAGATTCTGTTCTAAAATGCTAATAGAACTTGACATGCCACAACATGTACATCTTGCTTCCAATTTGTACATCTAAAAATGTCATTGTGGAGTTTGTTTTTGTTTTGTTTTTTTGCTAATGTCCATGCAAATTATATTAAAAAAAAAAAAAAAGGGAGGAAAGAAAGTTTGCTGGAACTAAAACTCAGTTTTACAGCTTATGGTACATTTTATTCAAGATTTTCAATGACAGGAAAACTATTACATTAGACTAGAACAATAAAACGCCTGTGTAATTAAACTTGTATACATTCTGATTTATAGCACACCAAAATTCACCTCAGTTTAACCATTATATATTACAGATTTTGGGTCATTTTCTCTCTTTATGTGCTGAATACATATAAACACACACACATATATGACAATATGTCAAATAACGTAAGGGTATCTGGTAAACTGGAGTCTGACTGTTCTTTCTCCATTACCTCCTTGACAGAATTATTTTCTGTTTTTTCTTTTTTGAAATTTAGCTTCTACATTTTCTTTTTCACTTTATTTTGCCTAAAATCCATTCTTTTGCTAATGTAATATTATGTCTTGAGCTGTGGAACTCAATACAGAGTTTTTAAAAAAATACAAAGTGCTAACCTGTAAGGGGGTCCTCCATAAACTGGAGAGAGGGATTATGGGATTAATGATCCTGTTTATTTCAGGACTATTTACCTGTAGGCAGTTTGGTTTTCTCCACAGACAAACAGGATCACTAAGCAACACAAAATGGAATTCATAGCCAAGGGCAGAACATATTTACAGTATATGCTTCAATATAAACTGATCCAAATATAAACAGAAGTAACCATTTCCCCCCCCCCCCTTTATTGGGGGAGGGAGAGGTTGACTCGAATATAAACCGAAATTAGGCTCCAGAACAGTGTTTGCAATTTGTGTTGTCTCGATACTCACCCTGTTTACTATTCGATTATTAAGGCTTGGCTATGGACTTGTGCATACTTGAATCTTTCTTCAGTTAGCTCCCCTTTATTAACGATAAGAGGTAATCCGCACTTCCGTCCTGGGATGGAGACATCCTTGTTTGACTCTTGGTTAGAAAGGACTGATGTATTTACACCATGTACTTACCTCAGCTGGACATATGCGTTCATACCAAAATTTAGTTCAGAAATATGGGCTTTCGCCAAATGATATTTTTCCTTATCTGCAGTTGCAACATTATGCACCTTACCACCTGAAACCCTTAACAACTAAGACCCTTTTTGACTCATGGAAAAAAGCTTATTGTTTGGAGGCGCAGTCTACGATTCCTCTGTGCTTCCATCACAAATTTTTGTTGAAAGAGGCTCCTGGTTATGATTTTGCTTGAGTGCATGGTGGTTTGTTGATTTGAGGACCCCTATTTCTGAAGACTTGCAACAAGTTACATTGAAGTCTTTTAAGCAGTCTTGGGCTTCAATTCCCTTGCTTGAATTGCAATATAAACTGCTTATGCGTGTTTACATCTCCCCTTCCAGGGCCTATTGTGCTGCCCTTCGTCCATATTCTTGTTGTCCTAAATATGGGGAAAGTGTGTATGGGGGGGGGAGGTAAATGCTACTTTGGGGCACATGTTTTATTCTTGTCCTTTTGTTTTGCAATTTTGGAAGATTCTTCATCATCACATTGCTAAACATTGGAATATGCACTACTTCAGCCTTGATTCAACCTGTTCCACTGTACCTACGTAAAGAATCATCTTTGGAAAAATTCAAGCGTTTTTTAAAAAGCTTTCTATATAAAGATGTATTCAATATATAGACAGCTAACTTCCCAAACATAAAATTCCCAGATCTTAATGAATTTTATGTGATTCCCATCCTTCATGTTCCTCCCTAAATGTTCCTTTTTTTTTTTTTTTTTATTAAAGATTGTAATCCACCCCATTTACCCTTTATGTATCAGTTTGTATCAGTTTGTGTTAGAATAGATTTAATATGTATATAATGTCATATTTTGTCTACCCCTTTTTTATTGTATGCATTGGAAAACTGTAATACGCATTGAAATACATGATTTTGCGTAGATAACAAATCTTATTATTATTATTAAACTTGAACTTTCCAAGAGGCCTACGTCCTTTTTTGAAGCATGCATTATTGTTGGGGAAGAAATCTATTCTGGTACACTGGCTTGATGCACATCCCCCTACCTTGTCGCAATGGCAATCACTGATCAATTGAAGTTCCTGAAATGGACTCAGTTAAAGGCCGTCAATTGCAACTTACTTGGGAGCATTTTTTGGGGCCTCTTTGACCGGATATGCTCGAAGCCATATACTGAACACTTGACTGTGTATTTGTTATTTCCTTGTAGTATATGTTGTACTTTCTCTCCATGCCCCATTTTTTTTGGGGTGGGGGTAGGTGGTGGTTTCTTTGGTTTATGAAAATTTGGTCTGTGCTGCTTTGTTGTCATTGTGGTTTTTGATTGTGCTTTTGACCAATAAAGAGTTTTGAATTTGGGTATCAGCATCCGTACTAGTTAGAAGAAAAAGATGATCGGAAAACTGAAAGTTATTAGTCACTTTGAGATAAAGGAGGTGACCTCTCCTCAAATCCAGTGACTAACTTTGTCCTGTTTCTTCAACTCATGGACTGGAGCGCAGGCAGCTGAACCTCTTGATTGACATGAAAAGCTGAAATTACCTTCGGCAAAAAATAAGGAACTGTGCGCAGAGAAATTCCAGCTTCTGTAACCTTGAGGAACAACTCACTGCATGAAAGTGACTGCAACTCAGACTCGTCTCACCAAGGCAATAGCCACTAGAAAAAATGTCTTAAATGTAAGATCCAGACACGTGTCTTGCACAGACTCATATGCAGCTTTATTGAGACCCTGCAAAACAATGTTACAGTTCTTACCGTAACAGTTGTTATCCAGGGACAGCAGGCAGCTATTCTTGCATATAGGTGACATCATCCACGGAGCCCGGATGCGGACAGCCTCGCAAGCAGATTTGCATGTAGAAACGTAGAAGTTTCGAGTCAGCCGCACCACGCATGAGCGAATGCCTTCCCGCCCAGCGCAGGGCGAGTCTCTTCAGTTCAGATAGCTAACAGAGAAGCCAACCAGGGAAGGTGGGTGGGTTGTGAGAATAGCTGCCTGCTGTCCCTGGATAACAACTAAACTAAACTAAACCTTAAGTTTATATACCGCATCATCTCCACGGAAGTAGAGCTCGGCACGGTTTACAAGAACTTAAAAATGAGAAAGGGTAGGAAAAGGTTTATATAAGTTTATAAATTGAGTGGAAAAGTAAGGGAAAATAAATTACATGTTAGAGAAGAGCCAGGTTTTTATGGTAAGTTATGGTATGGTAAGTAACTGTGCTTTATCCCAGGACAAGCAGGCAGCCTATTCTCACATATGGGTGACCTCCAAGCTAACCAGAATGGGATGGTGGGAGCACTGGCAACTTAGGAGAATAAATTTTGTAATACTCTCTGGCCAAAATGGCCATCCCGTCTGGAGAAAACATCCAGACAATAGTGAGAAGTAAAAGTATGAACCGAGGACCAGGTAGCTGCTTTGCAAATTTCCTCAATAGGTGTGGATTTGAGGAAATCCACTGAAGCTGCCATTGCTTTGGCTTTGTGGGCTGTGATTCGACTCTGTAGTTGTAGTCCAGCCTAGGCAAAGCAGAAAGAGATACAATCAGCCATCCAGTTGGAGATGGTATGCTTAGAGATTGGATGTCCCAACTTGTTTGGATCGAAGGAGACAAAAAGTTGAGGAGCAGTTCTGTGTGGTTTAATGCGTTCCAAGTAGAAGGCCAAAGCACATTTACAGACCAGAGTATGAAGAACTGATTCTCCAGGATGAGAATGAGGCCTTGGAAAAAACACTGAAAGTACAATAGATTGAATGAGATGAAATTCTGAAATCACTTTAGGTAAGAATTTAGCATGAGTACGGAGGATCACCTTGTCATGTTGGAAAACTGTGAAAGGTGGATCAGCAACTAACGCTTGCAGCTCACTGACTCTTCGAGCAGATGTGAGGGCAATGAGAAACACCATTTTCCAAGCGAGATACTTCAGATGAGCCATAGACATTGGTTCAAATGGAGGCTTCACCAATTGAGCAAGAAAAACATTGAGATCCCAAACCACTGGAGGCAGTTTAAGAGGAGGTTTGACATTGAAAAGTCCTTTTATAAATTTGGAAACCACTGGATGAGCAAAGAGGGATTTCCCTTCAACAGGCTGATGGAAAGCAGCAATTGCACTCAGATGGACTCGGATAGATGCAGTCTTGAGGCCAGAGGTAGAAAAGTGCAAAAGATAATCTAAAACAGTAGATAAGGAGGAATGTTGAGGCTCCTTGTCATGAGGGATGCACCATGTAGAAAATCTAGTCCATTTTTGGTGATAGCATTGTCTAGTGGTAGGTTTTCTAGAAGCCTCTAAAATGTCTCTTACAAGTTGAGAAAACTGAAGACGGGCTATGTTGAAAGGTACCAAGCTGTCAGATGTAGAGACTGCAGGTTGGGAGGAAGTAGAGACCCTTGACTCTGTGTAAGCAGAGACGGAAAAACTGGTAGAAGGTATGGCTCCCTGCTGCTGAATTGAAGTAGAAGGGAGTACCAAGGATGTTTCGGCCACCGAGGAGCTATCAGAATCATGGTGGCATGATCGGTCTTGAGCTTGACAAGAGTCTTGAGGATGGGAGGGAATGCATACAGGAAGAGATTCGTCCATTCCAACAGAAAAGCATCTGCCTCGAGGCGATGAGGAGAGTATATCCTGGAGCAGAACTGAGGCAGTTTGTGGTTGTGGGGAGATGCAAAGAGATCTATCTGAGGAGTTCCCCACTGAGAACAAATGTGATGAAGAGGCGAGGAATTGAGTGTTCATTCGTGAGATTGCAGAAGATGACTCAATTTGTCCACCAAACAATTTTTCGCTCCTTGGATGTAGACAGCTTTCGGGAAGGTGTTGTGGAGGATTGCCCAGTCCCAAAACTTCAGAGCTTCTTCACAATAACCCCCTGAGATGTTGAATCTTTGATGAGCCAGTCATCTAGGTAGGGAAGCACCTGAAGACCATGGTTCCTTAGAGTTGCTGCTACCACCACTAGGCACTTGGTGAACACTCTGGGAGATAATGCCAGGCAGAAAGGTAGCACTCTGTATTGAAAATGCAGATTCCCTACCCAAAATCTGAGGTACTGACGGGAGGCTGGATGAATGGGAATGTGAGTGTAAGCCTCCTTGAGATCTAGAGAACATAACCAATCGTTCTGATCTAGAAGGGGGTAGAGGGATGCCAGGGATAGTATGCAAAATTTTTCTTTGACTAAAAATTTGTTGAGAGCCCCAAGATCCAGAATGGGTTGCAGATCGCCTATCTTCTTCGGAACTAGGATGTAACGTGAGTAAAACCCCATGCTCTGCTGTTCCAGAGTAACATCCTCAATGGCACGGAGATGAAGCAGAGCTTGAGCTTCCTGAAGAAGAAGGGGATGGATTGGAAGGATACTCTATTAGAGGAAGCTCTGGTGGAATTTGAACGACATGAAGAGAGTATCCTTCTCTGATTATTGACAGCACCCAGAGGTCGGATGTAATGATCTCCCATCGATGGTAAAAATGATGGAGACGACCTCCTATGGGGGGAAGGGAGGAGAGAAGCAGAACAATGGAGATTATGCTCTGTTGAGACAGTCAAAAAGGCTGCGCAGCAGAAGGCTGAGATTTCTATTGCTTCTGCTGTTGTTTCTTGGGAGGTGCTCAAGAGTAAGGAGCTGCCCTTGGAGTATGACGCTTCTGGAAGGATGGAAGAGGTCGAGAAGGTTTTGCAAGAGCTGGCTTTGGCTTTGGTCTGACAATTGAAGCAAAAGATTTTTCATGCTCAAGACAATTTTTTGGTAGCGGCCTCTATGGATTCATCAAAGAGGTCATTGCCCTCACAAGGAATATTATCCAGACGATCCTGAAGATTGGGGTCTATATCAATGGTGCAAACCCAGGCCAGGCGGCGCATCACTACTGAGAAAGCAGTGACCCTGGAAAAAAGTTCAAAGGCTGGAGAAGATATAAACAGAGTTGTGCCAATGTAGCAGAGAGTTGAAACTCCACAGGTCTATGTTGATCCAGGTTTTTCATAAAACTTGGAAGATGATCAATCAGGAACTTAAAATAAGTAGTGAAAATAAAATTGTAGTTGAAAACTCTAGAGGCCATCATGGAATTCTGATAAATGCGATGGCCAAACTTGTCCATGGTCTTACCCTCTCTTCCAGGAGGTACTGTGGCATAGACTCTGAAAGGATGGGTTCTCTTCAAAGAGGATTCCATAAGGAGGAATTGGTGAGATAACTGTGAATTCTCAAAACCCTTGCAATGTAGAGTTCTATACCTCGATTCCAATTTGCCAGATTTTGTTTGAAAGTTTGAGACAAAAGCCTGTTAAGAGGAAGCTTGAGTGACTCTGCAGGAGGTTGAGGCAGGTGCATTTCTTCTAAATACTCCTTAGAGTATTTAGAACCATTGTCCAATTTAATATCCAGGTCATAAGCCATTTGACGAAGAAAGGAGGAAAAGGACAATTTATCCACCAGAGCATGGCCTCGAGAGGGACTTGATAACCCTGAGGCGCCTCGAGTGGAGAACGAAGGCGAAGCCTATCTGGAGTATTGGTAACCGAAGGAATAAGCAGACTTGGAGGAGGAATTGGAAGCAGTTGAATCCTCAGGGTGTGTAATTGGTGACCTCGAGCGAGGAGTGGAAGGCCTCAAAACGGAAGGTCTGGATGGAGGTTTGGACGAGGAAGGCTTTTCTGTAGAAGAATACCTGCGTCTCGATGGATGTCTCAATGAGGGCTTTGATCAACGACGAGAATGCTGAATAGAGCTAGAAGCTGTAGATCAAAACCCCATAAACTCAGTGGTTTGGATCGAGGAATCTCAAAGCCCAAACTCCCAAAGAACTCCCAAACTCCCAAAGAACTCCCAAAGACTCAGCTCCTTGTTTGGAGTGTGAGGATTCCTGTCGAGACACTCGCAAAGATTTTAGACTTTTTAAAAAACTAACTGTTCGGATGGGGGAGTACGTCAAGGAAATTGTCTGGATGGATTCTCCCAAAAGTCACTCGTGTATGTATGCACACATTTGCACATAGAGAGAGCTGAGGAAGGGAGGGGGTAGGTTTTTAGAGAGCTGGAGAGAGCATTTAGTAGAAAGAGACAAAATGGAGCAGTTTAGGTAAGGACAGATAGGTTGCTAGTTACAGATTGAGTGAGGCCTGGCCACAAACTGAGATATCAACCAAACAACACTATAGGTCAGGGGTAGGAAATTCTGATCCTCGAGAGCCAGAGCCAGGTCAGGTTTTCAGGATATCCACAAAGAATATGTATGAGATGGATCTGCATGCACTGCCTCCTTGAGATGCATATCTATCTCATGCATATTTATTGTGGATATCCTGAGAATCTGACCTGGCTCCGGCTCTCAAGGACCGGAATTGCCTACACCTGCTCTAGTTCAAAACAAACATCTTCTCTATCATTGTGCTGTTAATAGCACGTGTATGTTTTGGCACATCTTTTACACATCATCTAGGAGTGGAGGTGTTACCTAGTGGTTAGAACTGTTGACTCAACACTCTAAGATTGGGGGTTCAATCCTAGTGCTGCTCCTTGCAACTCTTGGAAAGTCACTTAA
The DNA here is from genome assembly GCF_902459505.1 of Geotrypetes seraphini. Lineage (NCBI taxonomy): Eukaryota > Metazoa > Chordata > Amphibia > Gymnophiona > Dermophiidae > Geotrypetes > Geotrypetes seraphini. Next base: position 100,965,656 of record NC_047088.1, on the reverse strand, counting down.
CTATCTATTGCCCCAGGTGAGCAATAAGTCTACAATAGATAGATTGTGAGCTCACAAGGACAGATAGGGGAAATACTTAAGAGTAACTGATAACAAAATAAAATTGTACACTGCCCTGAGCTTCTCTAAGATGGGTAATATATCAAATGCCAATAAACAAACATTTGCACGCCCAACATGTGGTAGAGCACCCAAAAATTATACAATGTGCAATTAAACTCTGGGATTCGTTGCCAGAAAATGCGGTGAAATCAATTAGTTTAGTGAGGTTTATAAAAGGCTAGAAAAATTTCCTAGAAGAGAAGTTCAAAGGCCATTATTGAGATGGTTTGGGGAAAGTCCACTGCTTATTCCTAGGATAAGCAGCATAAAATTTGTTTTACAACTTGGGATCTAGCTAGGTACTTAGGACCTGGGTTAGCCACTGTTGGAAACAGAATACTGGGCTTGATGGACCTTTGGTCTGTCCCAGTATGCCAATTTTTATGTTCTTAAGAACCTTGGGCCAGATTCACTAACGACAGTAACATAGTAGATGATGGCAGATAAAGACCTAAATGGTCCATCCAGTCTGCCCAACTTGATTCAATTTAATTTTTTCTTCTTAGCTATTTCTGGGCAAGAATCCAAAGCTCTATCCGGTACTGTGCTTGGGTTCCAACTGCCGAAATCTCCATCAAAACCTACTCTAGCTCATCTACACCCTCCCAGCCATTGAAGCCCTCTCCAGCTCATCCTCCCCCAAACAGCCATATACAGACACAGAATGTGAAACTCTGCCCAGTACTGGCTTTAGTTCAATATTTAATATTAGTTTCTGATTCTAGATCCTCTGTGTTCATCCCATGCTTCTTTGAACTTAGTCACCGTTTTCCTCTCCACCACCTCTCTTGGGAACGCATTCCACGCATCCACCACCCTCTCTGTAAAGTAGAATTTGCTAACATTGCTCTTGAATCTACCACCCCTCAACTTCAAATTATGTCCTCTGGTTTTACCATTTTCCTTTCTCTGGAAAAGATTTTGTTCTACTTTACGTCTGAATCATATCTACCCTGTCCCTCCTTTCCTCTAGGGTATACATATTTAGGGTATACATATTTAGGGCTTCCAGTCTCTCCTCATACATCTTCTGGCGCAAGCCTCCTATCATTTTCGTCACCCTCCTCTGGACCGCTTCAAATCTTCTTACGTCCTTCGCCAGTTACAGTCTCCAAAACTAAACACAATACTCCAAGTGGGGCCTCACCAATGACCTGTACAGGGTGTCACAAGCCCGACTCCCGTACCAGTCTTGTGCCAGTTAAAAACCCCAGAAACCACCCTGTTAAGCTGGTTAGGGTTGATCAGTATGTCCCTGCAGGCCAGGAACAGGAATATGAAGTTCAGGCTGAGACACGACAGAACTCTAGTCACAGCCTGGGAAAATCAGATTTGGCCCCTTTAAGGGCATCCATGTTGGAATTGCCGACCAAACAGGTTGAAAGGCAGTCTGAGCTGCAGAAAGCCCTTCCCCCGTGCAGGGCTGGGCATGGCACCACAGCTCTGCAGCACTTAGAGAGCTGGTTGTCCCAGAGAAGGAGGCAGCCCCGGGAAGCTCCCATGTTGGAGGAGCCTCCACCTTCTCAAGGACCAGCAGATGTTGAAATGCTAAGCCCAGAGGCAGAAAAAGAACCCTAGAGGAACCAGAAAGAAGAAGAAGAAGAAAGAAAGAAGAAGAAGTTGCCCCCGTTGAGTCAGACCAGAGGTCCATCTTGCTCAGCGGTCCGCTCCCGCGGCGGCCCATCAGGCCTAGTGCCTGAACAGTGGTCCCTGATTAATTTTGTAACTTATCTCTAATCCCATCCCTATAATCTACCTTTACTCTTATCTGTACCCCTCAATCCCTTTGTTTTCCAAGTACCTATCCAAAGCTTGGAAGATATGGACTGGAATGCTCTGCCAGAGCTTGCCCTTCCAGAGGAAATGGAAGTAAGCTGTGTTTGCTTTGAAAAGTTTTTCTTTGATTTTTGGATTTTGGGCTGTCTTACTGCTGGGAGAATTATTCAGCTGCAGAAATGTTTTAGTAGCTGAGAAAGTGAATGGACTGTGTTTGCTGTGGAAGGAAAATTGCTAACAATTTATTTTGTGGTTTGAAAATTGTTTTTTTTTAACTCAAGATGGTCGCTGCAAGCAGAGGCTTAGCTGCAGGTAGGCAGCACTAGCAATGTCCTTCCTGGAGTTGGAAAAACCCTGAAGGTTGGGGGCAGGATTTACCCAACATCTATGTGGTGGGTTTTTCAGGGTTTATTTTTGTACTTTGCTTCGGCGAAGTACTACTTTAGTAAATCCACCAACCTTCTGCTCCTTAATTCCTGCAAAGGAGAGAAGATCTGCAGCATTGCAAAGATAGTTTTTGTGTTTGGCCCAAAGACTACTTGTGACTGTTGAAGCTATTGTTTCATAGGACTTACCTGGGATATAAGCTGAACACTTAGGAATTAATCAGACCAGGCTGGCGAGTACTACATTATCGTTTTGTTTTGCTCAAGGTTGCTGATATTGTTGCATTCTTTTTCCACATTTTGTTTTGCCAAGTTTGGATGAGAAATAAATTTGATTTCATTATTTTGACTACTTACCTGGGTGATGCCATTCTGACTTTTATCCACAAGGTAAGCTCTCCACCACAGGTACTTCCTCCTTCTTGGGGAAGCACGACAGGGCTAGCTAGTAGTTGTGTACTGGTCCCTGCCTTGCCCTAAGGGACGGCCACACTACACAGGGCATAAACACTTTCTTCCTTCTACTGGCTACGCCTCTCTTTCTACAGCCCAGCATCCTTCTGGCAGCAGCCACCACCTTGTCACACTGTTTTTTCGCATTTAGATCTTTGGACACTATCACCCCAAGGTCCCTCCCCATCTGTGCAAATCAGCTTCTCACCTCCCAGCATATACAGTTCCTTCTGATTATTAATCCCCAAATGCATTACTCTGCATTTCTTTGCATTGAATTTTAGTTGCCAGGCATTAGACCATTCCTCTAACTTTTGCAGATCCTTTTTCATATTTTCAACTCCCTCATCGGTGTCTACTCTGTTACAAATCTTGGTATCATCTGCAAAAAGGCACACCTTTCCTTCTAACCCTTCAGCAATGTCACTCACAAACATATTGAACAGGATCGGCCCCAGCACTGAACCCTGAGGGATTCTACTACTCACCTTTCCTTCCTCCATGTGACTTCCATTAACCACCACCCTCTGGCGTCTGTCCGACAGCCAGTTTCTTACCAGTTCTTACCAAGTTCACCTCTTTGGATCCTAACTTCAGCCCTTCAAATTTGTTCAACAGCCTCCTATGAGGAACCATATCAAAGGCTTTGCTGAAATCTAAGTAAATTACATCTAGCATATGTCCTCGATCCACCCAATCAAAAAATTAAAATCAGGTTCGTTTGGCACGATTTATCTTTTGTAAAGCCATGTTGCCATGGATCCTGTAACCCATTAGATTCAAGGAAGTACACTATCCTTTCTTTCAGCAACACTTCCATTATTTTTCCAACAACCAAAGTGAGGCTCACTGGCCTGTAGTTTCCCACTTCATCCCTGTGACTTTTGTGACTAGAGACCACATCCACTCTCCTCCAATCCCCAGGAACCACTCCAGTCTCCAGAGATTTGTTGAATAAGTCTTTAATAGGACCCGCAAAAACCTCTCTGAGCTCCCTCAGTATCCTGGGATAGATCCCATCTGGTCCCATCGCTTTGTCCACCTTCAGTTTTTCAAGTTGCTCATAAACACTCTCTTCTGTGAACGGCGCAGAATCTACTCCATTTTCTCGTATAACTTTGCCAGACAATCTCAGTCCTTCTCCAGGACTGAGATTGTCCTGATTTTAAGAAGAAATGGGATCATCACGTGGGATCATCATCTACACAGAGTTAAATAGAGGAGGGTCATTAGGGTGGGCAGACTAGATGGGCCGCGGCTCTTATCTGCCATCTTTTTCTATGTTTCTATGTTTCTTCTGTGAACACAGAACAGAAGTATTTATTTAGCAAATTTGCTTTTTCCTCATCACTCTCCACATATCGGTTCCCAGTATCTTTTAGTTTAACAATTCCATTTTTCATCTTCCTCCTTTTGTGTCTCCCTTTTTAACATTTTTTGCCATTTGTTCTTCCACCTGGCTTCTTTCAGTTTCACTCAACAAGTGTATGAAGATGAAAGTGAGGTCAATCAACTCTTGACAAATCCAAAACTTCACCTCACTCTACAAGAAGAGGAAATAAATAATTCTCTTTCTAAATCTCAAATCTGAGATAGCTACCTCTGATATGTTGTAAATTTTACATTAAAAGTGTTCCATTATCTTGCAATCTTTTCAGAAGTAAGACAAACCAATAACATCAGGTAATTAATTCCTTTATTTTTCTTTTTCTTCTTTGTTGCAGAGATACTAGCATGTCTCAGACGGGACCCGTTTCGCCCAAATAGGGCTTTTTCAAGGGTTCACAGTGGGTGCTCTTTCTCCAGCGTCCTCACAGTTCAGGTGCTAGAGCTGCCGGGAATGCACTCCTCTTCTTGGTTGTTTTTTTTTGTTTTTTTTTAATAATTCACGAACGCCAACTCTTTCGCCTTTATTTTCTCCGCCACTAGTTTGGAGAACCATATCAGTTTCCTTTTTCTCTTGTTTTTATTTATTTTCTTCACATAAAGGTCTGTAGCCATTTTTATCGCTCCTTTCAGTTTAGACCACTGTCTTCCCACTTCTCTTATGTCCTCCCATCCTAACAGCTCTTTCTTCAGGTACTCTCCCATTTCATTAAAGTCCGTATGTTTGAAATCTAGGACTTTAGGTATCGTGCGGCCGCTCTCCACTTTAGCCGTTATATCAAACCAAACTGTTTGATGATCGCTACTTCCCAGGTGAGCACCCACTCGAACATTAGAGATACTCTCTCCATTTGTGAGGACCAGATCCAATATCGCTTTTTCCCTCGTGGATTCAGTCACCATTTGTCTGAGCAGAGCCTCTTGAAAGGCATCCACAATCTCCCTACTTCTTTCCGATTCTGCAGACGGAACTTTTCAGTCCACATCCGGCAGGTTGAAATCTCCCAACAGCAGCACCTCCCCATTCTTTCCAAACTTTTGGATATCCACAATCAGATCCTTATCAATTTGTTGCGAATGAGTTGGAGGTCTGTAGACTACACCCACATAGATAGAAGTTCCATCTTCTCTTTTCAGAGCAATCCATATCGCTTCTTCCTCTCCCCAGATCCCTTGCATTTTGGTTGCTTGGATATCGATCTTTACATAGAGAGCTACTCCTCCACCTTTTTGACCATCTCTGTCCTTCCTAAAAAGATTATATCCTGGTATTTTTACATCCCATCCATGGGAACCACGTCTCTGTGATAGCGACAATATCCAGATCTGCCCCTAACATCAGGGCTTGCAGATCATGAACTTTGTTGCTTAGACTGGAAGCATTTGTGGTCATCGCTTTCCAGCTATTTTTCAGCGGTATAGATCTTTGTTTCGTTTCACTTTTCATTGCAATGCTAAGAAATGAGTTGCTGATATTGTTCACGTTGCAATCTTTACTACCATCACATCTTTTCTTTTGCTGGGGGTGGTCTCTATAATTGTCCTTCATACATACACCACCCCCACCTTCTAGTTTAAATGCCTAGAAACATATTGTCTAAATTTCTCCGCGAGATTTCTTTTTCCTGCTGTAGTAATATGTAGCCCATCAGTGCAATATAGCTTCTTGTCCTTCCATGTATTTCCCCATCCTCCCATGTACCTAAACACTTCTTGATGACACCAGGCTTTGAGCCATCTCTTAAAGTCCTCTGTGTTTTTTACTTTTTGCTCTCCCTTTCCATATGCAGGCAGTATTTCAGAAAAAGCTAGTCTTTACAAAAAGTTTCAAGCCCTCACCAAGCTCCCGAAAAGCTTTCTGTATTGCAAGTATGGAGTTGTTGGCCAGGTCATTTGTTCCCAGATGGATAACAACATCAATGTTAAAATCCTTAATTAGTATTTGCCTGGAACTCCTGGTAGTGAGGATACTGGAAGACATTAGAACTTTTTCGGTATGGCGGTATATAAGAATAAAATTATTATTATTATTATTTCACTATTTTGGTCTCCTCGCCTTGTGTCCAAGGTTAATGCCTCTGATGATAGAATCCCCCAACAGTAATAGCTTTCTGGTTTTGGCTTTTTTTTGTGCTTAGGGTGCACTTGTTCTCTTGAGTTACCTTCATTGGTTCTTTTCTTGAGTATCGCAGTACACTAGTGGAGCAAAGGAATTCTGTAGCGGTAATATTTGTGAAGGTGGATGTTTCTGTGTTACATGTCGCAGTCTTCCTGAGCCTATTGTGACCCAATTATTCCTGGGCTGTTTTATTCTTTGAGGTAGAGGTGGTAAGTTAGTATGATTTTGTGGAGTGATGGAAGCTACTTTAATTGTATTCAATTCCTGTTTAAGTTTGCATAGCTCCTCCTTAATACTAGCAAGCTGAAGACAGATGGGGCAAGCCTTAAGCCTCCAAATAGTGTGTCTTGGAATTAAAGCATCAGTGATTGCATAGAATAAAGGTCATCTTGATTGGTTGTGAAGTGACTTGATTTGAGTAGTCCTGATTATTTGGTTTTCTATATATGAGCAGTGATCCCTGGGATGGGTGGAACTATAAGTCTTACCCTTATTCCTATGAAGAGGAAGAGGAAATAAGATTCAACAGAGGAAAGAGAAGGGTTTATTTTTTGAGTAAGAAAAGGGAGGAGGAGAAGAGAAATTAAGCAGATATAATGCTGAAAAACAGTGAAAAAAGCAGAATATGAAATTCTGAGTAACTTAGCTTTTAGAAGTTCACAGGGCAGTCTTGTTCACAGCACTGTCTCAAAGATAATGCAGTTAACCTTAGTAGTAAATCAGAGCCCCTCCCTTCTACACCTAATCAGCAGACACAATGTCTTAAAACTAGTAGGTCAGAAATGCAGGCTCTAAACCAGATCAGTGGATACCCCAAAACACAGGATTTTAAACAGAAATGCAGGCTCTATAGCAGATCAGTAGCTACCCTAAATCACAGGATTTATAACAGGATTTTCCCTACTTGAGTCACCCTGTGCCACGGATACCAGGATATAATTAGAGTTAATATAAGTCTTACCTTTATTCCTATGAAGAAGAAGAGTGGAGTCAATGGAGTCGATCGCTGTTGGCCGATTCCTGGCCGATTTTAAAACAACGATTGATTCACTATCAAGTTTGCATGCAAATGATTTGCATGGAGATGCAAATCATTTGCATGCAAACTCCGACTCAAAACCAATTGAGTCGGGGGCAGAGACCTGACAGTAATGACAGAAGAAGCAGCCTCCTGTCACTGCTGTCAGGGCTCCTGCTGGCTTTTTTAATTTTTTTTTTTTTTTAAATCAGGCAGATATTTTGCGTGTTTTACACACGCAAAATAGCAGTCCGATATAAAATTTTTTTTTATAAGCCCCCCCTCTCCCCACAAGTGCCCCTTCCCCCCCTCCCTCCCCAAACCAAAAAAATAATGTGTGCCTCCCCTCACCGATGCCACTTTTAAAATTTTGGCAGGAGGGTTCCCACTCCCTCCTGCCATCTCTACTACTTCCCCCACTCCCAAAAACAAATGTCAGGAGAGATGCAGACTCCCTCCTGTTACCCAAGGGATGCCTCCCAGTTCCCGGACGGGCCCACCCCCCCTCCCCATACCTTTAAACAGTTGGGAGAAGAAATGCTCAATCCCTCCTGCTCCAGGCCTCCAATGATGACAAGTGTGGCCTTAGGCACCCGCCCCAGTGCATCATGTGATGCATGGGGAGGGGCCTAAGGACCTGATTGGCTGAGGCATCTTGGGGTTCTCCCTTGAGAGAGGCCTGGGGCGCCTCAGCCAATCAGGGACTTCCTTAAGGAGGAGTCCAATAAAGTCCCTGATTGGCCTTTGTTTTTGGCACCCCTCCTGCCATTTGTTTTTTGGGGTGGGGGAAGTAGTAGAGATTGCAGGAGGGAGTAGGAACTCTCCTGCCATAATTTTAAAAGCAGCAGCGCCTCAGCCAATCAGGCCGCACTTTTCCTCGTCATCAACGGAGGCCTGGAGCAGGAGGGACTGATCACCCCTCCTGCTTCCAACTGTTTAAAGGTACAGGGAGGGGTGGGCCGGGCCCGGCCGATGGCGGGTTTGCGATGGCAGGAGGGAGTTGGCATCCCTCCTGCCATATTCATTCGTTTGTGCGCAGGGAGGGGGTTGGGCAGTATCAGGCCCAATGGCAGTAGCGACAGGCAGTGGATTTCGGTTCGGGGTGGGGGCGCACTTTCGGGTTAAAACTACAGGATCGCAATACGTTTTGCAGACTATATAAAAAAGGAAAAATTCCTTTTTTCTATATTCTGCTAAAAAGCATTGCAAGCCCGTGGTTTTAAAGGGCAAAAGAGGGCAGGAGAGTTGGCAAGGATAGAAGCAACTGGTCTTCAGCATTCGCTTCTTTTCTGAACGGCAAGCCCAATCAGTGTTGTAGAAATTGTTTAGTGAATCACTGCCTTCCAAAATTTGCATGCCATTTCCCTCATTTGCATGCATTGATCGGATCGGGTACTGATCGGATTGGAATGTTAGTGAATCAGGTCGGGGAACAATCAGTTTGCTTAGTGAATCTAGCCCACTGTAACTTATGTGTGTATTTTGCCTATCTAGGCATAGCCTTTGCACCAACTCTATGACCGGTATAAGTGATCTTGCTTAAATTACTGTATATGCATGAACTGACACTGTCTGACCAATGCGATTGTGGCATTCAATAATATTGAAGAACTACTAAACAGTACATTGTGAGTAAGCATAAAACACATACCTAGGGGTTCTCAAGGGCACTCAGTGGTCTATTTGCCTTAAAAATTGATTGGATGCAATATCACATTTCTCATGCAATGGCAGATATCTCCATTAGCATTCTATAATAAAATAGGTTTCTTTATAAATACTGTAGTTTCCAAATAGGTGATAAGTACCTCAATGTAGCTGTTTCAGTATAGAACTGCCCTTCACACGGCTATCACCTCTTAAATGTATGAGGCAGACATGTCACCATCCCCAGAATGCTGCAAATCATGCCCCCTTTCCAGATAATTTTGAACATATAACAGTTTATCCATCTGTCTAAAATCATCGATTCAGCCCCCAGGAGTTTTGAAATAAAGGGGTAAAGAGGATATACCACTTTTTTCTGTGTGGTTACAATTAAAGGAGTTTACATATTTTAGACAGGTACTTATTTTGTAATGAAGTGTTAAGTGAGTTGCCCAGATTCACAAGGAGCTGAAGTGAGAATCAACTCACAACCTCATGGCGCTGAGGCTGCTTCATGTATACAGCTAGCATTGATGAATGATCTCATAAGAGCTTTGAATTAGAGAATGACACGGGGAAAAAAATCTGTCCTCGTCCCCTGTCCCCTTCACCGCCCCGTCACCATCACTGCCATCCCATTCACCTCCCCGTCCCCGCAGCATCCATACAAGCCTAAGTACTGCAATATTTAGCTTATTCCTTCCTTATAAATCAAAGTTCTGGCTGCTGAACTGGAGAAAGAGATGTTCAGCTGGCAGGGCTTTGTTTATAGATTTTTATCTACACAACTAATATACTACTTTATCCTAAAGCCAAAAAATATATATATATATAGAATTTTTTTTTCTACCTTTGTCTGGTTTCTGCTTTCCTCATCTTCTCATTCAATTTCTTCCATCCACTGTCTCTCTTCTTTCTGCATCTTCCATTTGCTCCGTTACTGTGCCTCTCCCTTTCTCCCCCCTCCAAATTGGTCTTGTACCCATCTTCTTCCCTCCGCTCCCCCCATAGTCTGGCATCTCTGTCTTCTTCCCTGCCAGCATCTTCTCCCCACTCTCTCTTCCCCATTTCCCTTCAGCATCTTCTCCCCACTCTCTCTTTTCCATTTCCCTTCAGCGTCTTCTCCCCACTCTCTCTTCCCCATGTACTTTCAGCGTCCTTCTCCCTCCACTCTGTCTTCCCCATGTCCTTTCAGCGTCCTTCTCCCCACTCTGTCTTTCCCATGTCCCTTCAGCGTCTTCTCCCCACTCTGTTTTACCCATTTCCCTTCAGCGTCTGTTCTTCTCCGCCCTACCTTTCCTCCCTTTCTCCCTCCCTGCCTCTTACCTTCGTGGCACTTTCACCCCCCCCTGCAGCGGAAACACCTCTAAGCCGTTTCCGTCATGCACCCGCACACCCCCCCAGACAACAGGCCCAGTCCGACAGGCAGAAGGAGTGTTTCCTGCTTGCAGCACACAACTATGCCGACAAACCTCCCTGCCCTTTACCTTCGTGGCCGACAATTTCTAAACTGCCTTCTTACAACAGCCAGAGCGTTGAAGTTGCATATGGCTGCCGGAAAGGTCGTCTCTGATGCAACTTCTGGTTGCGTCAGAGATGACCTTTACGGCAGCCACACGCAGCTTCAACGCTCCAGCTGCTGTTTCAAGTTTCACGTTTATTATAAATTTGATTGATCACTTATTCAAAATTCTAAGCTATGAACATATCAGTAAAATTACAAAATTAAGGGGGCAACAAAACAAACAGAGACCTAAATCTTACAAAACATATTGAAGACTAACTTTACAAACATAGTAAAACACGAGGAAAGGATGGGAAAAGAAATACAAATTGATTGATAGAAAAGAAGACAATTATGGTAAAAAAACAATAGGAAGGGAAAGAACAATGAACCTCAGAGAAGTTATGGGATTGGAATGAAATTCCTAGTCAGGCTTTCTAATTATTAAATAAATCTTTAAAAAGAAAGCTTTTTAGTTTGCTCTTAAATTTATCCAAATTGTTTTCTTCCCTTAAGTAAATAGGGAGGGAATTCCATGTTTGAGGAGCTGTAATAAAAAAGATGAAATGCCGCCGTGTGTTAATAATTTTAAGTGAGGAAATAACTAGTAAATGTTGATCATTGGAACTCAGTAGCCTGGTTGAGGTATAGGGAATCAATGATTTGTAAATGAAAGCTGGAGTTTTGTATAGCAAAGATTTGAAGGTAAACAGACTTAATTTATAAAATATATGGTGCGTGACTGGGAGCCAGTGTGCTTTCTTAAAAAGGGGAGTCACGTGATCGAATTTCTTAGCTTTCATTATAAGTCTGATTGATACATTTTGGATGATCTGTAAACGTCTGATTTCATTTTGGGCTATTCACTTGAATAGGGCATTGCAATAATCGAATTTTGAGATAACCAAGGAGTGAATTAATATGTTAAGAGACTTTGGACATAGAAATTTTGAAACTGAACGGATCTGACGAAGTCTGTAGAAAGTTGATTTAACAATGTTACTAATGTGATCATGATAGGTTAGTTTATCGTCGAAGATAACCCCTAAGATCTTAATGCTACTTATGAACTGTAAAGTGGTACCCTTAATAGAAATTGGAAAAATAAGTTTAAAACTATCTTTCCAGGGAAAGAACATGACATTTGATTTATTAACATTAAGAGCTAATCTGTTAGCATCAAGCCACTGGTGAATCTGTTCAAGTTTCTTATTAATTGCTATTGTTTCAAGAGAATTATTGGGATCAAGCGGATGTAAAAGCTGAATATCATCTGCGTAAGCAAATACAATGGATTGGCAGAGGGTCATGAGGGGTGCAAGAAAAATATTAAACAAAAGTGGTGAAAGAATGGAATCTTGTGGAATACTATATGTTGCCGAGAAACTTTCAGAAGTTGTATTGTTGAAGGACACAATTGAAGAGCGATTTTCAAATTAAGATTTAAACCAAAGAAGAACCTGATCCATAATGCCTATAGATTGACGTCTATCTATAAGAAGATTGTGGTCAATTGTATCCAACGCCGATGAAAGATCGATAGAGATCAGAAGGACAGAAGTATGATGATCCAGAAAGTAAAGTATACAGGTAGACATGCCAATCAACAAATGTTCAGTAGAGTGATGCTGTCTAAAGCCTGTTTGATTTGGATGTAAGATGTTCGTATTTTTTCTATTAACTCTGATACTTGATTAAATACTACCTTCTCAGTCAGCTTTGCCAAGTAAGGGATATTTGCAATTGGCCTGTAATTGGATTTTTCCTCAGAACTGATTTTATGATCCTTAATAATGGGACAAATGACTGTTTCCTTCCATGCTTTGGGTATAATGCTTTGTTGAAGACTTTCATTGATTAGAGCAAGGATGAAAGGACTGAAATTGCAAAATAACGTTTAAGAATGAAAGGGGGGATTGATTCTGCTTGGGAAAGCTATGTTACTTACCGTAACAGTTGTTATCCAGGGACAGCAGGCAGCTATTCTCACTAGTGGGTGATGTCATCCGACAGAGCCCCGATGCGGACGTCTCACAAGCATACTTGCTTGAAGAAACTTCAGAAGTTTCGAGATGCCCGCACCGCGCATGCGCGAGTGCCTTCCCGCCCGATGCTCTGGGCGTGTCTCTTCAGTTCAGGTAGCTAGCAGAGAAGCCAACCCAGGGGAGGTGGGTGGGACGTGAGAATAACTGCCTGCTGTCCCTGGATAACAACTGTTACGGTAAGTAACATTGCTTTATCCCAGGACAAGCAGGCAGGTATTCTCACTAGTGGGTGACCTCCAAGCTAACCTCAATAGGATGGTGGGAGAATTGGCAACTTAGGAGAATAAATTTTGTAATACTGTTTGGCCAAACTGTCCATCCCGTCTGGAGAAAGTATCCAGACAATAATGAGAGGTGAATGTATGAACCGAGGACCAAGTGGCAGCCTTACAAATTTCCTCAATCGGTGTCGATCTGAGGAAGGCTACAGAGGCCGCCATTGCTCTGACCTTATGGGCTGTGACCTTACAGGGAAGGGGTAGTCCAGCCTGGGCATAGCAGAAAGAGATGCAAGCCGCCATCCAGTTGGAGATGGTACGCTTCGAAACAGGGCGTCCCAACTTTTTCAGATCAAAGGAGACGAAAAGTTGAGGAGCAGTTCTGTGTGGTTTGGTGCGATCCAGGTAGAAAGCCAAAGCACGTTTACAGTCCAGAGTGTGAAGAGCTGATTCTCCAGGGTGAGAATGAGGCTTTGGAAAAAACACAGGAAGAACTATGGATTGGTTGAGATGAAATTCAGAGACCACTTTAGGCAGGAATTTCGGATGAGTGCGAAGGACCACCTTGTCATGATGGAATACTGTGAAAGGTGGATCCGCCACTAAGGCCTGAAGCTCACTGACTCGGCGGGCAGAAGTGAGGGCAACAAGAAAAACCACTTTCCAAGTGAGAAACTTCAGCGGAGCCTTGTTGAGAGGCTCAAAAGGAGGTTTCATAAGTTGAGAAAGGACAACTTTGAGATCCCAAACCACTGGAGGAGGTTTGAGAGGAGGATTGACATGGAAAAGTCCTTTCATAAATCTGGAAACCACAGGATGAGCAGAAAGAGGTTTCCCTTGCAGAGGCTGATGGAAAGCCGCAATTGCACTCAGATGGACTCGGATCGATGTAGACTTGAGGCCAGAATGAGAGAGGTGTAAAAGATAGTCCAAAACAGAAGACAGGGAGGCTCGCTAAGGTTCCTTACGATGAGAAACACACCAGGTAGAAAATCTAGTCCATTTTTGGGAGTAGCATTGTCTGGTAGCAGGCTTCCGGGAAGCCTCCAACACATCCCTCACCGCCTCGGAAAACTGATGGGAGTTACGTTGAGAGGAACCAAGCTGTCAGGTGGAGAGACTGCAGGTTGGGATGGAGTAGGATGTAAACAAGGATCGATGAGAAACACACCAGGTAGAAAATCTAGTCCATTTTTGGGAGTAGCATTGTCTGGTAGCAGGCTTCCGGGAAGCCTCCAACACATCCCTCACCGCCTTGGAAAACTGATGGGGAGTCACGTTGAGAGGAACCAAGCTGTCAGGTGGAGAGACTGCAGGTTGGGATGGAGTAGATCCTTGTTGCTGAGTAAGCAGTGAAGGAAACACTGGAAGAAGGAATGGCTCCCTGCTGCTGAGTTAAAGTAGAAGGGAGTACCAAGGCTGTCTGGGCCACCGAGGAGCTATCAGAATCATGGTGGCATGGTCGGATTTCAATTTGACCAGAGTCTTTTGAATGAGGGGAAATGGAGGAAACGCATACAGAAAGCGATTCCCCCAATCCAGCAGAAAAGTATCTGCCTCGAGGCGATGAGAAGTGTAGATCCTGGAGCAGAATTGAGGCAGTTTGAAGTTGTGGGGAACCGCAAAGAGGTCTATCTGAGGCATCCCCCACTAAGAGAAGATCTGATGGAGGGTCCATTCGTGAGGTTGGAGAAGACGACTTAAGTTGTCCGCCAAGGCATTGTCCTTCCCCTGAATGTAGACAGCTTTGAGGTAGGTGTTGTGGCGAATCGCCCAATCCCAGACTCTGAGAGCTTCCTGGCAGAGGGAGGCCGAGCCCGTGCCCCCTTGCTTGTTGACATAATACATGGCGACCTGATTGTCCGTGTGAATGAGGACCACGATGTCGTGAAGCAGATGTTGAAACGCTTGAAGAGCATTAAAGATTGCTCTGAGCTCCAGAAGATTGATATGATACAGCCGGTCCGCACTGGTCCAGAATCCCTGAGTGCGAAGACCGTCCAGATGAGCTCCCCATGCATAGGTCGAGGAATCGGTCGTGAGAACCTTTTGGTGGAGAGGAGTGTGAAACAGCAAACCTCTGGATAGAGTTGAAGAGGTCATCCACCAAAGTAGAGACTGCTGAAGAGCAGGAGTGACTATGATGTGACGAGTCAAAGGATCTGACACCTGAGTCCATTGAGAAGCCAGGGTCCACTGAGGAATTCTGAGGTGAAGTCTGGCAAAAGGAGTCACATGAACTGTAGAGGTCATGTGGCCCAGGAGAACCATCATGTGTCTCGCTGAGATGGACGGGCGAGAAGACACAGACTGGCAGAGATGAAGAAAAGCATCCAGGCGCTGTGGAGGAAGGAATGCTCTGAGTTGAATAGTATCCAGAACCGCCCCGATGAAGGGAAGAGACTGGGTAGGCTGTAGATGAGATTTGGGGAAGTTGATCTCGAAGCCCAAACTCTGCAGGAACCAAATAGTCATTAGGGTCGCCGAGATGACCCCTGGAGCTGAGGCGGCCTTGATGAGCCAGTCGTCGAGGTAGGGAAATACCTGAAGACCCTGGTTCCAGAGTGCAGCAGCCACTACCACCAGACACTTCATGAAGACTCTGGGAGACGAGGACAGGCCGAATGGAAGCACTCGATACTGCAGATGGAGATGTCCCACCCGAAATCTGAGGAACTGGCGAGAGGCCGGATGAATGGGAATGTTAGTGTAAGCCTCTTTGAGATCCAGAGAGCATAACCAGTCGTTCTGCTTGAGGAGGGGGTAGAGAGAAGCAAGGGTCAGCATGCGAAATCACTCCTTGACCAGGAACTTGTAGAGAATCCTGAGGTCCAAAATGGGACGCAGGTCACCCGTCTTATTCGGAACAAGGAAGTATCGGGAGTAAAACCCCCGGTTGTGTTGGTCCACAGGGACCGGCTCGACGGCTCGAAGCCAGAGCAAAGCCTGAGCCTCCTGAAGAAGAAGGGCGGTCTGGGTCAAGTTGGAAGGAAACTCTCTTGGAGGGTGGTCCGGGGGGACCCGATGGAACTGAAGAGAATATCCTTCCCTGATGATTGTCAGGACCCAAAGGTCGGTGGTAATAGCCGTCCATCGATGATAAAAATGATGGAGGCGACCCCCAATGGGAAAAACAGGGGATGTCAGAACGGTATTGGTTATGCTCCCTAACAGAGAGTCAAAAAGGCTGAGGAGCCTTAGGACAGCAGAAGGCTGAGGTTTTTGCTGAGCCTTCTGTGGAGGCTGTCTCTTCACTGGTTGTCTCGCAGCAGGAGCCTGCCTAGGTGCATAGCGTCGCTGATAGATCAAGGGTGGTCGAGAAGGTCGAGACTGCGCAGGCTTAGGCTTGGGACGAAGAATGGATTGAAAGGATTTTTCATGGTCCGACAGCTTCTTCGTCACGGTCTCAATAGATTTGTCAAATAAATCTGCACCCGCACAGGGGACGTTGGCAAGCCTGTCTTGGAGGTTCGGGTCCATGTCAATGGTCCGAAGCCAGGCCAAACGACGCATGGCCACGGAGCAGGCAGCAGCTCATGCCGAGAGCTCGAAGGCATCATAGGAGGATTGCATTAGTTGAAGGCGCAGCTGGGACAGCGAGGCGACCACCTCCTCAAATTCAAAGCAAGCTTGAGACTCGATGTAAGGTAAACTTCCGAAGCACAGGCAGGAAGAACTCCAAATAAGTTGCAAAATGAAAAGTGTAATTGAGAACTCTGGATGCCATCATCGAGTTCTGGTATATGCTCCTCCCGAACTTATCCATGGTCCGGCCCTCTCTGCCCAGAGGCACCGAGGCATACACCTGGGATGGATGAGACCTTTTGAGGGAGGACTCGACCAACAGGGATTGATGAGAGAGTTGAGAGCCCTCAAACCCCTTGTGATGCACTGTTCGGTACCTGGCATCCAACTTGCCAGGAACAGCAGGAATAGAGTACGGTGTTTCAAAACACCTCATGAAAGTTTGGTCGAGGAGTTTGTGCAGAGGTAGACGAAGAGACTCGGCAGGAGGATGAGGCAAATGCATGGTATCCAGGTATTCCTTGGAGTATCGGGAACCGGAGTCCAAGGTAATGTCAAGGTCATCCGCCATCTGCCTGGAAAGACGAAAAGGAGAATTGGTCTGCCAACACAGGCCGGCGGGACGGGCTGGACGAAGTCAAAGCCTCGGCATCCAGGGAGACCTGTGATCGACAGGGCAAGAATGAGCCATAGGAATCCTCGTACTCCGGGCCCGGAGGAGGAGAGACATCCGAAGAGGAATATCCCACACGAGGAAGCTTCTTCTGAGGCGAGACTGTAGAATGCCTAGAGGAATGCCTTGAAGAATGCCTGGACCGATGCCCCTCCCGATGTCTCGAAGGAGATCTGGATCGGCGGTGCTTAGACTGGTCCCCAGAAGCCTCCAAGAAGTAGATAGGGCTCGAGGCAGTAGAGCGAAGAGGTGGAAGATGCGACGCCTCTCGAGACGCATTCCAGGCCTGATAGGGAGTGCGGAAGAACTCTTCTTGGCGATGCCCAGGACTTCGAAGGGAGATTCCAAACATCCTCGCCCGTAGGTGTAATGGGTTCCAAGGGAGGCATGTCACTAAACGAGGCACGCCTCGAGGGACCGGCCGCTGAGCGCCGCTCTTCCTCCCCGAGCTGCGAAAGCGAGCGGCGAGGGGGAGGAGGAGGGGGCGGCTCGCCCCCCCCCGAGGGGGAACCGGTTGATCACCTTGGATCGTGGCCAGCCACTTGGGCCCCATGGTGGTCATAATCTTGATAAATTGAGCCTCCATGATTGACCGTAACGAAGCCGACAAGGAGGGAGCCGCACCCGAAGTGGGGCCTCCTGAACGGTCTTCGCGGTCCCGAGTGGTCGAGTGCTTTGGCTTAGAAGCCTTCGGCACTTTGATAACCACCGGTGGAATGGTGGGAGGAGGTATCTGATCTGAGGAGACCGAGGAAGGCACTGGAGCAGGAGGCGGGGTCGAAGCCGGAATGAAGAAGGCCGGCTTCAGAAGACCCGATGCAGCAGGAGCAGTGGAAGGCTTCGCGGGTACAGGTGAAGCGCTGGTCGAAGTCGAAGCCGAAGGTTCCTTAGCAGCTTCCATCTTGAACATCGACTCCCACAAAAAACAGCGATGTTTAAAAGCACATGCTGTGAGAGTGGAACAAGGCCGGCACGATTTCAGAATATGTTCTGGACCAAGACACTGCAGGCAGCGTCGATGCGGGTCCATCAACGAAATTGCGCGCTGGCACTTGCTGCACTTTTTAAAACTGGTAATCGGCCGGAACATAGGCCGAAAAAGCTCCGCCGCAAGATCGAAGGAGCGGGGCCTGAGCCACGCGGCCGACCCGGTCGAATCACCGGAAGAAATTTTTTTTTTTTCTTTTTAAATAAGAAAACGAATAAAGAAAACACACGATAAAGAGCAAAATAACTCAAAAACGCGGTGAATAGAAGGCAAAAACACGGGTTCAATTAGCGCAGAATTGAAGTAAAACTTCTCAGCTCCGCGGAAAGAAAAGAACTGAGGAGACACGCCCGGAGCATCGGGCGGGAAGGCACTCGCGCATGCGCGGTGCGGGCATCTCGAAACTTCTGAAGTTTCTTCAAGCAAGTATGCTTGTGAGACGTCCGCATCGGGGCTCTGTCGGATGACATCACTCACTAGTGAGAATACCTGCCTGCTTGTCCTGGGATAACCCTTAGTATTAATGGTTTTAATAAGGGATTCAATTTCCATAAGATTAGGTAGATTAAATTGTGAGCATTTTGAAGATAATGATGACCCTGGCTCAGTTTGGTCTTGATCTGGTATGGAATGCTGATTCATGGTTAGAAGGCAGTTTAGAAATCGCGGCCACGAAGGCAAGGGGCAGGGAGGGAGTAGGGAGATGTTTAGACTCGGCGGCGGCAGTAAGGAGGGAGGGAATGCGATAGGTGACCGTGCGCGTTCCCTCCCTTAACTGCGGGGACAAGGCCATTCACCACTCCACGGGGCGGTGAATGGCCTTGTCCCCATAGCCACTGTGAACAGTTTTTTCCCCACCGTTTTGGCAGGTTACCCGTGGCTACCCGCGGATAATAGCCACCGTGTCATTCTCTACTTTGAATACCGACATCAGGGAGTGCTATAAACATAGAGAATATACAATTCCTCACACAGAATCATCCTTTATACTGAAACAGAGCTGAAGTTGAATATGAAAACTCAAAAAAAACTCTCGAAATTAAGATAAATCAGCTCCTCTGTACTCACTGCACAACAGAAAACACAGAGTTGCACTTGCTTTCTAGCCCCGAAGAAGAGCCAGATCAGAATTCACTGCCACACTGCTGGCAATGCTGTCTCCAAGCTGATCTTCAGGCTGCCGGTCAGACTTCACTATGACTATGCCTCCACCCCTGCGGACCACTGGATGTGCACAAGAACAGGCTGAGGCATGAAATGCAGTCTGCACAATGCGGAACACCGTTGAGCCCCCTAAGCATGCTAAACAGTCTATGCTCGATCCCCCACTTAACAGGAAGTGAGACTAGGTTAGGGACGCTCCAAGGAAGACTAAGCAGATTGGCTAACAGGTACCCCGAAGGAATCGGCCTGTCAGCTACAGACCGAAGTCTGTGAATTCTCAAGCAGGCAGAGCTTCAAATTCAATTGAAACGCAAAAATACCCACGACAGGGGTGAAACCACTTTGAATTAAAAATAATAAACTGAAGAGAGCAGAACACACACAGCTGCAATCATGAGTGCAGAAGAAAAGACTGCAAGAGGGTACTAAACTAGCCTGTAAAGTACACTGGAGGCAGAGTGAAAAGGCCGGAGTGGATTTCTTCTGTAGCTCACGCGAGTATAGAGAAATAATCCTTTAGTCTAGAACAGTGGTTCCCAACCCTGTCCTGGAGGATCACCAGGCCAATCGGGTTTTCAGGCTAGCCCTAATAAATATGCATGAGAGAGATTTGCATATAATGGAAGTGACAAGCATGCAAATCTGCTCCATGCATATTCAATTAGGGCTAGCCTGAAAACCCGATTGGCCTGGTGGTCCTTCAGGACAGGATTGGGAATTACTGGTCTTGAATGTCTCACTTATTGCACTGGAATGTGAATTATCTGTATCAAATGATTAGAGCAGAAGGCTGAGAACCAAGAAAGCAGGATTCAAATGTCACTGCTGCTCCTTGAGAGCTTGAACAACTTAGATTTTAAGCCCTCCAGAGCCAGAAAAATACCCATTGTATCTGAATGTAACTTCCCTTAGCAACTAAAGTAGACTGTTAACCAGAATTCAAGCAGCCAGCAAAAAAAATAAAATAAAATAAAAAAATGAAATACTGTAATATTTTAAATAAAAATGAAAATAAAAATTTCGGATCTTTTTTCCGTTCTTTAAAGGATGTTTTTTGGCTTAGGATAACAGAAGACTAAAATCCTCTGCAAACCAAATCCAACACAAGACAACAGCTTTGGAGACACAAAAGTCAGGATGGCAATATTGACATATGGAAACTTTGTTGTAGAAACAAATGGATGACACTATATTATGATAAAGAAAAGACTCCACACGAATCGTGTTTTGCCCCTAAGACCTGCATCAGGAGTATAATTACTATGCTGATTATGCAAAGCCATATTGTTCTAGCTGCATAGACTAGGGTAGTGCTAAACACTTCACTTCTTCAAAATAAGTAGAATCACTCCAATATCATACAAAAACCTTTTTATCTTCTGTCTTCTACTCCAAAATGGTTTCAAAAGATCAATATCCAAAATATCTTAACATCCCATACACCAGGTGGATCTTTCACATGTACTCTCTAAAATTTATTTTAAGAACTAAACCTAACCAGGAGAGTAACATCAGAAATTCAACATGGGGAGGGGATCATGGGGCCTCATGGCACACAGCTATTTCAGAACTCATTTCACCAATCCCAATCATTTAATCATTTGTTTCTCCACCCCCCCTCCATCAACCTTCCTATTTCTGGATTTTATTTACTAAACATTTCTTTTAAATTACTTAAATATGAAATGTTCCATAAAACAAACATATCAAAGTGTATTGATAGCTTATGAAACTGCACTTATCTATTCCTTAAGATTCCAGCGCTGTCTGTATTTCACGTTATCAGTGCACTTTGCTGTGTTCATTTTATGGAATATTTCATATTTAAGTAATTTAAATATTGTACTGAATAGTCATCACTTCTTCTCTTCTCTTTTTCTCTTACGGCACACTAAAAAAGGGGGGGGATTTGGAAATAATTTTACATAATATGTTATAATATGATATATAATTTGTGTGTATTTTATTGAAAATATGATGAAGGGTGGGTGGTAGGGGGGATATTGATGTACTAGATTTTTATGTATAAATATCAAAGTGATATTGTGGAATACGTTAGTGTAATATACTCTTTTGTGCACTTGTTCAATTTGAAAACGAATAAAGAATTGTTAAAAAAAAAAAAGTAATTTAAAATGAAATGTCTAGTAAATCAAATCCAGAAATAGGAAGGTTGGGGGGAGAAACAAATGATTAATAATAATAGTTTTATTTATATCCTGTCATACCTTTCAGTTCAAGATCAGGATTGGTGAAGTGAGTTCTGAAATAGCTGTGTCCACAGCAGCTCTGAGAACCATTGAGACTTATGCCTTTAATGCCAAAGATGATGAACTGGATTTTCCAGCACCAAAAATATGTTTTTGCTGCTGCTCATAACTGCTCATAATATGCTTCTTTCCTTTTTTATTGAGTATTTTCAACATTATTACATTCATTCAAACATAATAAGATATAGATTATAAAGAAATTATACACTATCCAAAAACCAAATTTTACGCCCTTAGGCACATATCCATCTAGCCCACTAATGAAGGAAGACATCTCATTATTCATATAAACTTAACAGGAAATACAAAATAGGTATGGAGGGAGGAAGAAAAAAGAACAGACTTACCCCCCTTCAGTAACCTATATACCTCTTAGGACGCTATTATATAAACCCCCCACTAAAGAAAGCTAGTAATTAGTCTTGTTTCCTTCCTTTAAGAAAAAGTTCTAATTGGGAAGGTTCCCAAAACACATAATCTTTTTCTTGAAGATGCAGAATATATTTACAGGGAAATTTAAGAAAAAACGTTGCACCCAATTCAAGAACTTTAGGACGTAAAGCCAAAAAAGCTTTCCTCCTATATTGAGTAGCCCTTGCCACATCAGGGAACATTAAGACCTTATCTCCACAGAATTTTGCCTCTCTATTCTGGAAATATAGCTTCAACATTAAGGTTTTATCTAGTTCATTAACATAGATAATTAAGAGAGTAGCCCGGGTTTGGATCAAATCTTGAGAATCTTCAAGAAATTTTGTTAAATCTACTTCTACAGTACTCAATTGATCCATTCCCCCTTCTACTGGAAATTTTTTCTTTTGAGGTATATAAAAGAAGTTAGAGAACATCATGGTGTCAGAATTAGTGACCCCTAATATCTCCTTGAGATACTTTCTCAATAGTATCTCGGGAGATAATAAGTGAGTCACTGGGAAATTAACTAATCTCAGATTCCTTGATCTAACCTGATTCTCACTCATTTCCAACTTATAGTGAATATTCAAGGAGTCTTTTGTTACTGCCACCATAGATGACTGTAAGTTCTTTATCTGCTTTCCAAGAGAAAGCGTACGTTGATCTAAATTCCTGATGTTAGCATCTACATTTCCCAATTTATCAACAACTTCATTAGAGAAAACTTGAACATGATTAGTAACTTTCCTTAACATCACCTCCATCCTCGTATTCAAAGTCCACAAGTCTTTTAAGGTAACTTCATCTGGATTTTCTTCCAACCCCTCTGATTAATTATTCCAGGAAAAACTTGAGGCATCTGCGAAAAAACAATCTCCGCAGTTTGTTGGAGGTCGGAGGCTTCAAAAGAAGCCCCTTGCGAACCTGTAGGTTCCAAGTTCCTGGGAAGATCAGGAGGGAGGGGTGGGGTACGCTCTGGAGAACTCAGGGAAGCTCCTGAAAATGAGTCAGGTTTATCTACTGACCTCATGGAACCTGGTAACAACACATGTTTATCCATAGGTCCAACACTAACTGGTGTTGAGACCCGAAGTTTCCCCTTACGTTTCCCCATATCAATCTGGAAACAAACATATAGCACAGTTAGGTAATTAAATTCAACTTAATTTAAAGCTGTTCACACTCCAGAGGCTCCAGTGGCTCTCAAAGGGCTCGTAAGGGGCATGACCTGCCCCTCCGACCGCGCGTCTGTGGCCGCGCCACAGGAGAAGGCACTTCTTATCTCCCGGGCTGCAGGACCCGATGCTGTGGGTGTCCAGTTTCAGTGCCTGTTAGCAATAGGCACTGCAGTATCGGGAGAGACACTCTGGGGGAATAGAAGGCAAAACAGCTCACAAACAACTCCCTGGTCTCCTATCACTGCGCCCTCCAGGAAATGCTTCCCCCGATATGCTTCTTTCCTATCTACATGATAGCGCTCTTTTCCTCTTTTTTCCCCCAAAATTTTATATTGTTTATTGTGAGCTTCTATACCGCTACTAATAACTGGGGAGTCAATTCAGAGCCGTTTGCATGAGCTTCTGTAAAATGTGTTACAATACATGAGCTTCTGTAGAGGTGTTGCAATTCAGAGTTACAAAGAGCTTCTGTGAGGTGTTACAATACCTGGGTTCTAGACAGATTTACAGGGGCTTCTGTAGCTGTGTTACAATACAAACAGAGTTATTAAGACCGGCATAATTATGGCATAATCAATCACCCTACTTATGTTAAAGGCACATCAATCATCCTACTTATTTGCATATGTTCATACCAAATCAATCTTCCTACACATCTAATATTAGGTTTACTATTGCAGCTAAGCACATTATGGGCTCCTTTTACTAAGTTGCGCTAGCAGTTTTAGCACACGCATGGCGCATACAACAATGCTGCATGCGCTACATGCCAACGCCTCCATAGAGCTGGCATTAGTTTTTTCGCATAGCGCAGGGGTTAGCACGCACTAAAAACGCTACTGCAGCTTAGTAAAAGGAGCCCTATATCTACAAAGAACTACTTAGGACGGGATTCACCAAGCAAACCGATCGTGTACCGATCAGTTTGCAAGCCCTTGCGACAAAATTGCCCTCCTGCACTATTCACTAAGGCCCATAGCAATCCGATCCCAATCCTCCCATGCAAATTAGTAAAACCCCATGCAAAATAGCCAAGCAATTGATTCACTAACAATTGCTTGGCTATTTTGAGTCGGGTTTTACTACTGACAAACCCGACTGCTGAGTTACCGACAGGTCTGCAGGTTTTTTGACCGGCCTGCCTGTCTTTTTTATTCATTTTTTTCCATAGCACAGATATTTTGCATGTGTTACACACACAAAATATCTGCCGGTGTGTTGGGCCGGTGCCCAATATCTCTTCCCTGATCGCCGAACTCTCCTACTCTCTGCCGCCATTCCCCGCAGTGCAGGCCCCATTTAAAACCATGGGCTTGCACTGCAGGGAACGGCGGCAGAGAGCAGGAGAGTCCGGGAGCAGGCAAGAGAGATCTCGTCTGAGCCCTGACAGCAGTGACAGGAGGCTGCTTCTCCTGTGCGCGTGATCGGGGATCGCTCTGGCCCTGGGTAGGAGGCGTGTTAATGATCATCCCCATTTGCATGCTGGCCTTTACTGAATTCATCGGCCGGCATGCAAATGGAAAAGGATGGTGCACAGTTTGGAGGTTTAGTGAATCTAGGCCTTAGTTATGTCCTAAATAAATACTTCTATTTAACATCTATAAACACAGTTTACAAAGATTATGATTGGGTTCAACACATGCCAAAATAGCCTAGGTAAAATAAAACATGGGTTCCACACATGAGAAAAATAGCCTAGACAAAATAAAACAAGTTGATTATGAAAAACTAGCCAGGATGCTCAAGTCTAAAAAAGCTCAGTAAGCCACAGGAAAAAAAAATTATAAAGTTTTGAAAACTGTAAGAAAACTAAGGAGAACTTAGCCCTGTGCAAACACTTATACACAAAAAAAATTAAAGGGAGAAAAACATGGTGATCCGCCAAGCGATAAACAGATTTGAGCCGAGGGGAAAACAGACAAAAAGATGTCCTTTCTGTTCCATGAAGAAAGATAGACTGCCCTCGTCCTGCATGACAACAGTGAACGCTTCTAAAGGCTTCGACAAAAATCTCAGAGGCATCTTTGCACCAGGCTCCACTGGTGCAAATATGTCCTGCTTGTCCTAGGAGAGTAACATGCACATAATTTTTTCAAACTTATGCAGAAAACATGGATGTTTGGTTGACTATAAAGCCTTTTGCCTGATATTTAAAGCCTGGCCCTTAATGCTTCCTAAAGGGCAGATATGAATATGACCTCTAATATCTCTACTCTTCAGAGAATGTGCCCAGAAAGCACAGTTACTTACCGTAACAGGTGTTATCCAGGGACAGCAGGCAGATATTCTTGACTGATGGGTGACGGCACCGACGGAGCCCCGGTACGGACACTTTTAGAGTGATTGCACTCTAAGAACTTGGAAAGTTCTAGTAGACCGCACCGCGCATGCGCGAGTGCCTTCCCGCCCGACACAGGCGCGCGGTCCCCAGTTATGATAAGCCAGCTAAGAAGCCAACCCGGGGAGGTGGGGGGGACGCAAGAATATCTGTCTGCTGTCCCCGTAACTACCTGTTACGGTAAGTAACTGTGCTTTATCCCAGGACAAGCAGGCAGCATATTCTTGACTGATGGGTGACCTCCAAGCTAACAAAAAGAGGGATGGAGGGAAGGTTGGCCATTAGGAAAACAAATTTTGTAAAACAGATTGGCCGAAGTGTCCATCCCGTCTGGAGAATGCATCCAGACAATAATGAGATGTAAAAGTATGAACTGAGGACCAAGTGGCAGCCTTGCAGATTTCCTCAATAGGAGTGGAACGGAGGAAAGCTACAGATGCTGCCATAGCTCGGACTCTATGGGCCGTGACAGAACCTTCCAGTGTCAGTCCTGTCTGAGCATAACAGAATGAAATGCACGCTGCAAGCCAGTTTGCCAACGTACGTTTAGAAACAGGATGTCCCAATTTATTCGGATCAAAGGACAGAAAGAGTTGGGGAGATGATCTGTGGGGCTTAGTACGGTCTAAATAGTAAGCCAGAGCCCGCTTACAGTCCAAAGTATGTAGAGCCTGTTCTCCAGAGTGAGATTGAGGTTTCGGAAAGAAGACAGGCAGAACAATGGATTGGTTGATATGAAATTCCGAAACAACCTTAGGGAGAAACTTTGGATGTGTACGCAGAACCACCTTGTCATGATGAAAGACTGTGAAAGGTGGGTCAGAAACTAGTGCATGGAGCTCACTGACCCTCCTGGCAGAGGTGAGAGCAATAAGGAAAAGAACCTTCCAAGTGAGAAACTTGAAAGTGGCATTAGCCAAAGGTTCAAATGGAGGCTTCATTAAAGCGGATAGAACCACATTAAGATCCCAGATCACAGGAGGTGCTTTAATAGGTGGTTTTAAATTAAAAAGACCTCGCATGAATCTGGTGACCAGGGGATGAGCTGAAAGGAGTTTCCCATGGACTGGCTCATGAAAAGCCGCAATAGCACTGAGATGAACTCTGACGGAGGTAGATTTGAGGCCAGAGTCAGACAGAGAAAGCAGATAATCCAACAAGGTCTCCACTGCAAGAGACGTGGGATCATGATGATGAAGAAGACACCAAGAAGAAAATCTTGTCCACTTCTGATGGTAACACTGAAGAGTGGTTGGTTTCCTGGAAGCATCCAGAACAGAACGAACGGGCTGAGACAGTAGAGAATCATGTGAAGTCAGCCCGAGAGATACCAAGCTGTTAGGTGTAGAGACTGGAGGTTGGGATGAAGAAGGGTCTCATGATGCTGTGTAAGCAGAGAAGGAAATATTGGAAGTAGAAAAGGTTCCCTGGAACTGAGTTGAAGTAGAAGGGAGAACCAATGCTGCCTGGGCCATCTTGGAGCAATTAGGATCATGGTGGCTCTGCCCCTCTTGAGCTTGAACAAGGTGCGTAACATGAGAGGTAGCGGAGGGAAAGCATACAGGAACAGATTGGACCAATCCAGGAGGAACGCATCCGCTGCCAGACGGTGAGGAGTGTAGAGTCTGGAGCAGAAGCGGGGCAGTTGGTGATTGTGAGGAGCTGCAAAGAGGTCCACCTGAGGAGTGCCCCACTGGTCGAAGATGGACTGCAAGGTTGAGGGATCGAGAGTCCATTCGTGTGGTTGTAGAACTCTGCTGAGTTTGTCCGCTAACGAGTTCTGCTCCCCCTGGATGTAGATCGTTTTCAGGAACAAGTGGTGATCTGTGGCCCAAGTCCAGATTCTCTGGGCTTCCTGGCATAATAGGCGAGAGCCTGTCCCACCTTGTTTGTTGATGTAATACATTGCAACCTGATTGTCTGTGCAAAGCAGGAGGACCTGAGGAAAGAGAAGATGCTGAAATGCTTTGAGGGCATAAAACATTGCTCTGAGTTCCAGGAAATTGATGTGATGCTTCATTTCCTGAGGTGTCCAAAACCCTTGAGTTTGAAACTCGTCCAAATGTGCTCCCCATGCATAAGGGGATGCGTCGGTGGTGATGACAAGCTGATGCGGAGGCAGATGAAATAGAAGACCTCTGGATAGATTTGAGGATATCAACCACCATTGCAGAGATCGACGAAGTGACGATGTCACAGATATGTGTTGTGAGCAAGGATCTGTCGCCTGGGACCACTGGGTAGCCAAGGTCCATTGGGGAGTGCGCAGGTGGAGACGCGCAAGGGGAGTGACGTGAACCGTGGAAGCCATGTGACCCAAAAGAATCATCATTTGCTTGGCAGAGATGGAACGGTGAGACAGTATCTGCTGACAGAGAAATTGGAGAGTCTGAAGACGATTGCATGGTAGGAATGATCTCATCAGGATTGTGTCCAGTATTGCTCCAATGAACTGTAGTCTTTGAGTGGGGATGAGGTGAGATTTTGGAAGATTGATCTCGAATCCCAGGATTTGAAGAAAAAAGATGGTTTGATTCGTGGCCGGAAGAACTGACTGAGATGAGACGGCCTTGATTAACCAGTCGTCTAGGTAAGGAAAGACCTGAAGGTGGTGAGAGCGAAGAAATGCTGCCACCACAATGGGGCACTTGGTGAACACCCTTGGAGAGGAGGCAAGACCGAAGGGTAGCACCTTGTATTGGTAATGGCGATGATTGATCATGAAACGAAGATATTGTTTGGAGGTCAGATTGACCGGAATGTGAGTGTATGCTTCTTTGAGATCGAGGGAGCATAGCCAGTCGTTTTGATTGAGAAGAGGGTAAAGAGTGGCTAAAGAAAGCATTTTGAATTTCTCTTTGACCAAATATTTGTTGAGATCTCGAAGATCTAGGATGGGTCTTAGATCTCCTGTTTTTTTGGGGACTAGAAAATAACGGGAGTAGAACCCCTGCCCCTGCTGATCTGGAGGAACCTCCTCTATAGCATTTAAAAGAAGAAGGGATTGAACTTCTTGAACAAGGAGAGCAGATTGAGGAGTGTTCAAAGCAGACTCTTTTTGTGGACTTAGAGCCGGCAGAGTTTGAAAGTTGAGAGAGTAGCCGTGGTGGATGATGTTGAGGACCCATTGGTCTGAGGTGATGATTTCCCATCGGCTGAGGAAAAGAGATAAACGACCACCTATGGGTTGAGGAAGGTGGGTGGAGATTTGAACACTGGCTATGCTTTGGAGAATTAAGTCAAAAGGGTTGGGACTTTGGTTGTGGAGGTGGCTTCACAGGCTGCTGTTGCTGTTGAGGCCTCGGGGGTTGACGTTGTTGTTGGCGTTGACGTCTAGGTGGTTGGGAAGGTGTCTGCAATGGTCGAGCTGCATAGCAGCGCTGATAAGCCGACTGCTGTCTGAAAGGCCGTGTAGTAGGGGGCTTCTTTTTATTTTTGAGCAGAGTATCCCAACGTGTTTCATGAGCCGAGAGCCCCAAAGAGCTCATCCCCCAGGCATGGTGCATTGGCTAACCCGAAGCCAGGCAAGTCGACGCATGGCCACAGACATAGCTGTTGCTCTGGAGGTTAGCTCAAAGGTATCATAGATGGACCTAACCATAAATTTTCGCAGTTGGAATAGCGAAGAGGAGCATTGATGAAAAGCCTGTTGTTTTCGTTGGGGGAGGTACTTTTCGAACGAAGCCATGGTGGTAAGGAGGTGTTTCAGATAAAATGAAAAATGGAATGCGTAGTTGCCAGATCTATTGGCTAACATTGCATTCTGATAAAGTCTCTTACCAAATTTGTCCATGGCTTTGCCCTCTCTGCCAGGAGGTACAGAAGCATATACACTAGCTCCTGAGGATTTTTTTAGGGTAGATTCCACTAACAATGATTCGTGAGGAAGCTGAGGTTTGTCGAATCCAGGAATAGGGATCACCTTGTACAAAGAATCTAGTTTACGGGGAGCTCCAGGAATTGTTAAAGGAGTTTCCAAATTCTTGTAGAATGTCTCTCGTAATATATCATGCAGAGGCAGTTTCAAGAATTCCTTAGGAGGCTGGTCAAAGTCAAGTGCGTCTAAAAAAGCTTTAGATTTTTTAGACTCAGCCTCCAAAGGAATAGACATGGAATCACACATATCTTTCAAAAAGGAAGTGAAAGATGTGGATTCCTGTCTTAAAGAAGGATCAGGTAACGCAGAATCATCTTCTTCAGAGGAACATTCACCTTCAGAAAGGAATGGTTCTTCAGAGTCTCCCCACAGATCAGGGTCTCTTACATGAGATGTACGATCCCGGGACTCTGGAGTCGAGGGTTCTAAATGTCGGGATTTGCGTACCGACTTACCCGATCTCATCGACACGGTACCGGGAGAAGTCACTGGTTGTACCGGTGCCGAAGTCTGTACGGACTGATGCCTCGGCTCCGGTGCAAGAAGTGGCATCGATGTCGATGAGGCCGAGTGCACCGGTACCGAAGGAGTGGATGCAGAAATAAGAGGTTGCTCCACTACCGGTACCGGTGGCTCAGACCGGACCGGTTCTGGAAGGATCGGGGTTAATATAGCAGGAAGCAGCTGCTGGAGTTGTTCCCTGAGCTGAACCTGCAAGACAGCGGCAATGCGCTCATCTAACGAGGGCACCGGCACCGCTTTTTTCTTCTGCGGTACCTTAGGTGCCGCTCTACACTCCGAGGAAGAATCCGATGTCGAAGGGCTAACCTCAATCGGAGCGGAGCGCTTCCGCTGGCGTTTCACGGTCGGCAGGATTGGGCTCACTGCAGTGGAGACCGGAGGACGCTCAAGCGGGGAAGGCTTCTTAGCCGGCTTACCTGGAGGGTGCGACGCCGGCGCGGTATCGCGCGGTGTCGACGAGGAAGGTGCCGACTGAGATGGAACCGATGTCGGTGCCGGTGTAGCAGAGCCGGACATCTCGGCACCGAAAAGTAACCGCTGTTGGATCTGGCGGTTTTTCAGAGTCCTTTTCTTTAACGATGCGCAGCGGGTACAAGATGACGCTCGATGATCAGGACCAAGACACTGCAGACACCAGTTAAGTGGGTCTGTCAGTGAAATTGGTTGAGCGCACCGCTGGCACTTTTTAAACCCGGGTTGAGGGGGCATGAATGGAAAAACGGCTTCAGCCAAATCGAAGCCCGAGGCTTCGATAGTGGCAATAGGCCCCGCCGGGGCGAAACTGAAAGAAAATGAAAAAAATGACTAAATAGAATTTTTTTTTTTTTTTTTTAAAGAAATAAAGAAAAAATGAGGAAAATGATATTTTCCAAAAGGTTTACGCGAGCGTGGAAGGCAAAAATCGAAAAAATATTCAACAGCAGTTGAACACCCGTCTTCTTAGCTCCGCGGAAACTAAGAAACTGGGGACCGCGTGCCTGTGTCGGGCGGGAAGGCACTCGCGCATGCGCGGTGCGGCCTCTAGAACTTTCCAAGTTCTTAGAGTGCAATCACTCTAAAAGTGTCCGTACCGGGGCTCCGTCGGTGCCGTCACCCATCAGTCAAGAATATGCTGCCTGCTTGTCCTGGGATAAGGATCTTTACCACTCTCACTTTTCTCTCCTTATTGAATAATCTTAAAACTTTTCTGCTCTAGGTGGTAGTGACTTTACCTTATTCTAGAACAGGGGTCTCAAAGTCTCTCTTTGAAGGCCGCAATCCAGTCGGGTTTTCAGGATTTCCCCAATGAATATGCATTGAAAGCAGTGCATGCACATAGATCTCATGCATATTCATTGGGGAAATCCTGAAAACCCGACTGGATTGCGGCCCTCAAGGAGGGACTTTGAGACCCCTGTTCTAGATGTTGATTCAAATATGAAAACGTCACCTCTGGGGAAAAAAAAAAAACAACAAACAAGAGCGCTCTTTATTAATGTACTGGTGAAACCCAGGCTGTTTAATGTTGATGCTTTATTTAACATCAGAACTCTGTTGCTGGGCACTTCTACAGGACAAGCAAGATAACATAACTGAAGCCTTTCCATTAACTTATTACATCAGACAAACACTTCCTTACTTTCCTGAACACTGACAAGAATATCAAGGTCCAATTCTTCCTCCTGCTTTCCTCCTAACCGTTACACTCATCATCTCAAAATTTTCTGATCAGAAATATGCATGGCACTGTCTACTCACCTTATCCTGCCCATTGGCAGTGGTGGGAGAGCCCACAGGGTCCTGAACCAGTGAAACATCCTCAAAACTGACAGGGAGGGGTGGGGTACAGGGACCATGTGGCAGAGGGGGTGGTGGTGGAGGCAGCGGTGGCTCCACTCCAACTCCATCTCCTTCTTCATCTGTGTCTGAGTTGAGGAAAGAGAATTTGGAACGTTGCTCCTTCAGTAGCATCTCAATGCGGGAGTCCAGACTACTATGCTGAGCAAAGGGTAAGCTTTCATGTGTGGGGTCTGATACTGGGGAACCTGGCCTGCATGGAGAGGAGAGTGGCAGAGGGGGTGATCGTGTCCTGTCCTCTGCTACTGCAGGGCTCCTACTCCCTGCTGTTTCCTGAGCAATTAAGTCCAAGGAAGCAGTGACATTGTTCAGTGAAAAATTCTCCTTAGGGGTGGAAGGGAAGAGTCTGTAATCTTTATCTCCAGAGGGCTGCTCAGCAGCATTAGTGGGAAGGGGTGAGGGAAACTCCACTCCAGTAACAGCATAACACGAGTATGAGGAGTTATGGCTAGCACTTGGGTCAGTAGGTGGTAGCGGTGGGGGTGGAGGAGGTGGAGGGGGGGCACGACTCCTGTGTCGGTGGCCTGAGCGGTATAGGGGCTCCTCTCGATGGTGGCTGTGGTGGTAGGAGGAGCGGCGCTTGGAGGAGGAGGAGGAAGGTGTTAGTGCCACATCATTCAACTGGCTACTATAGGGCAGTGAGAGATAGTGATGCTCAATGCCACTGCTCCGATACTGTGAGTGTGAGGCTCCAGGCTTGCGAGGGTAGGGATCTTGGTAACAGGCCTCTGATCGTTTCTGCTGTCCTTTAAAACCAGAAGGCTCCTGGTACGTGGTGGAATAGTTTGGAGTGCTTTGCCTAGGGAAAGCAAGAGTAAAATAAAAACACTGAAGTCAGCATTAAGAACAGGAATAAAGATGATGCAAAATGTTGTCAATGTCTCAATGGGGCTGATTTTCAGCAGGACTTATCCAGCTAGAAGACTCCTAGCCAAGTAAGTCCTACTCACAGAGTCATAACTGGATTTTCAACAGCATCTTCCCAGACAGTATCACTAAAAACTATCTGACCACCTCAGCACTATCTAGGGAGTACCAGGAGGTCTAGGCAAATAGCTAAACCAGAACTAGAAGTTATCAGTGTACTGTCAATATTCTGCCTCATACCTGAATAACTACCCAGACAAGTAAGATCATCAGGACACCATACCTGGCTGTTGCAGATTTTTATTATCTACCACCACTCACCCCCCCCCCCAAAAAAAAAAAAAAAGATATAGACAGATGGAGATATATCTCTATCTCGCCATATATATTTTAAACTAAAGGATGGTTTGTAAAACTTTAATAAATTTTTTTTAATGGAAACACTGTCATTGTGCCACAATTAGACATTATGTTGAGATTCACTCCTTTATGCACTATATGATAGTCCCAAAATTGCTAAGTAGTACTGTACAACCTTCCACAGTCGAAGCACATTTTCAAAGATATAATATTTTTAAGCCGCCTCCGGGGATCCCTCCTTCGTGCCCGCCCCCGTCTGTCAAAGCCAACCCAACCCCAGCCCCCAGCTGGATCTGACCTCTCTCCAGTTCCCAATTCCTCCACCTACCAGCTCCCCACTGCTGTATTTCAAAAACTTTGGGCAGCCAGCAGCACAACGAAACCAGCTTCCTGATGTCTGCCTGTCTGCCTCAGAAGTATTTTTTCTGCAGCATTCTGCGTAGGCTGCAGAAAGAACACTTCCAAGGCACTGGCAGACGGCGGGAGCCAGGCTTCATTCCCGATTCCCCCACCAATCAGCTCCCCGCCATTGTATTTTAAAAATCTTCGGGCAGCCAGAGGTTCAACGAAGCCAGCCTCCCGCCATCTGCCTGCCCTGGAAGTGTTCTTTCTGCAGCATTCTGCTTGGATGCTGGACCTGCAGGGTGAAGGGCAGGGGAGGATGGATGAATGCTTGGCTCTTAAGTGAGGGTGGGGGAGAGAAAGTGACCCAGACAAGAAAGGAGGGTGGAAAGGGAGGAACAGATGCTGGACTTACAAGTGGAGGTGGGGGGGGGGGGTGATAGAGAGAGGAAAAGAGTGACTCAGACCAGGAAAGGGAGACAAATCTATTTTTATAGTAATCTCAAGCTACCAGATACTAGTTATTGGGAATCTACCAATCTCCATGGGTGCCGGATAACAAGAGTCTGCTGTATTTCAGCACCTTCTGAAGTTATTATTTGTGAAATTCTTTGAAGAAATCTGTTACATTTATACTTTACTAGTTTTTTAGCCCGTTACATTAACGGGTGCTAGAATAGATGTGTAGACTTAGGCATTTCTTTCTCTTTCTTTCTGTCTTTTTTTCTCTATCCCTGCCCCCTTTCTTTCTTTATTTCTGTCTCTCTCCATGGCCCCCCGTCTGTCTTTCCTGCCCACTATCTGTCTGTATTTATTTATTTCTGTCTCTCACCCCTGTGCAGCAGCTCCCCTTCCCTGCTCCCCCTGTCCTGCAGTAGCCCTTCTCCCTTCCTTTGACCTCCCCCCTGTCCAGCAGCACTACTTACCTGCTCCCCCTGTCCAGCAGTAGCCCTTCTTCCTTCCTTTTACCTCCCCCTTGTGCAACAGCAGCATTTCTCTTCTCCCCTTCCCTAGTCTTCCTTCTCCCTCATTCCCTCTGTCTCCCCAAAAGGGTGTTGCTGCAGCATTCTCCCCGCAGTATCACACAGCCATCGGCAGCATTCCCCCCCCCCCCCACACACACATACACACAGCCAGTGGCAGCGTTTCTCATTTCTCCCCCTCACCCCTCCAGGTCTCACACAGCAGTCGGCAGCACAGCATTCATAACTCGCTGCTCCTGCTTGCTTCGGTCCTTTGTCGCTGCCGGGTCCCACCTACTTTCTGTTTCAGAAGCAAGCAGGAAAAGCGAGTTGAAGCCTCCCTCCCTGCCCTATCTTCCTTCAATGCCGCCCAAGCCAGGAAGCAACTTCGGCCATGCTCTGGGGGCTCTAACACTGTGCTTGCCGGCTTCCTTTCTCCTCCCTCCCCCGTCTCCGGTTTCAGAGGAACAAGGTCAGGAAGCCGGCAAGCACAGCGCAGTCAGAAGTCAGCCGGCATTGGAGATCAGGAAATCAGCTGAGGCAGGTACTTCCCATTCGCGGGCACAACGCCAAGGATCATAGGACCCACCAACTTTGAAGTGCGCATGCGCACTAAGGGAATTATTATAGCGGATGAAGAATACTTTAAACACCTTGTGTGGCACTTATAAATGTAAGGTGAAAATTGTCATACCTGTTAATTTCCTTTCCTTTAGTTCAGTCATGGACAAGTAGGTCCCCAGTCTGAACAAGTGCTCCCTTTCCTACCAGCAAATGGAGATAAATAGGTGAAATTGCCAGTGAGATCACTGGGATATAGGTTGGAGCTATGCTGGAACCTCTAGAATGTCACTGTCAAAGCAGTGAAAGGTTCTGTGAGCCACCCCCAAACCATAATCTGACACTGCAGCATTAACTTCCACAATTAACCTGTAATCCCTCCTGCTGCCACCCCCCTTGAACTTCCCAACCCCCTCAACCAACCGGCGACACCTCCCTCAGACCTCACCCCTTAACCCGTAGATCACCCCCCTTGCAATCCTAAGCCCCACCATACACCCCAGTACCTTTCCAGAAGAAAGTTCAACTGGAGGGGTGCTTACACCCTCCAGCCGGCAAACCCACCACTCCAAAATTGCCTAAAGCCCTGACAGGCACAGATGCCTAAAGCCCTGACTGGCATAGATACCTAAAGCCCCTCCCAGAGGAGGCCCAAGACTCCAATTGGCCCAGGTTCCCTAAGCATATGATCCAATCAGAGTCATAGGTCCCTCCGCAGTGCATCCCAGAAAGTACCGGGAAGGGGAGGGTACACCATTTTGGAGTGGTGGGCCTGCCAGCCGGAGGGTGTAAGCATCCCTCCAGCCAGAGCTTCTTCTGGAAAGGTACAGCAGGTTGGGGCGGGGGGGGGGAGTAAGAGGGAGTGTTCAGCCCTTCTGCCAATTTCAACGGGACTTGTGAGAGGTCTCCTGCCGCAGCTGATCACTGCAGAGCGATTCCCTTGCTGTGATCAGCTGATGGTAAGGGATCCCTCGATCAGACAGATGTGATTTTCTAACTGGCGCCTGTTACATGGATGCCAGTTAGAAAATCTGGGCAGTTAGGCAGGGTTAGGAGTTTGTCCATTAGGGAAGATGTAATTCTGTATAGGATGCCAGTCTGCGATTCTCAGCCACTATTTAGGCGGCTGCTGAGACCGGCGTCCTATAAAGAATTTCCCCCTTAGTGCTTACAAACAGAGAAAGTGTTTCTGATGTTACAGTGGGTGATCATCTGGCATCTAGTGATCAACACATGGTGTGGTTTAATATAAGAAAACAGTGGACAAAACTGAAAGGAACTATTGTAAGGACAACAAACCATTTTGTACGGAAGAGGAAAAGGCGGCCACTTTTGTTCTCAATACAGTGGACTCACAGCTATCCAGCACCCATGGGGATTGATGGATGCCGGATAACTGTATTTTCTGGTTGCTTGAGAATTACTGTAAAAATAATTTTGACTCCTTTCCCATCTATCATCCCCCTACCCCCAGTTGTAGGTCCAGCATCTGTTCTTCCCTTCTTTATGGGTCACTTTCTCTTCCCCCTTCTCCCCCCATTCCCTCCCTTACCTGAAACAGCAGAGTCAATCCTGGCAACTCCCTTCCTCCCTCCATTCCTGAAACAGCAGAGACAACCCCTTCCCTCCCTCCATTACCAAAACAGTAGAGCTGGTCCTAACAATCCCCCCCTTCCATCATTCACCTGAAGCAGCAGCAGCACCCGGCAAGCAGAAGAAGCACTGGTAAACAAGCACAAGCAACTTCTGGCCAGCCCCGGAAGGGCCTTTCCTCTGCTGCTGAAGCCTTTGGGGCTGGAGAGAGGGAGGGAGGGGATGTTGGGTCAGGAGCACAACTATGGACAATGTCTGAGGAGCAAGGGAGACAAATTTTTTTTTTTTTTTTTTTGGATAGTTGGTTGAGACTGCCTGTTAACTGAGTTCTGGTTATTCCAGTTTTCCACCACTCTATGGGTGAAGAAGAACTTCCTTACGTTTGTACAGAATCTATCCCCTTTTAATTTTAGAGTGCCCTCTTGTTCTCTCTACCTTGGAGAGGGTGAACAATCTGTCTCTATCTATCAAGTCTATTCCCTTCATTATCTTGAATGTTTCGATCATGTCCTCTCTCAGACTCCTCTTTTCAAGGGAGAAGAGGCCTAGTTTCTCTAACCTTTTACTGTACGGCAACTCCTCCAGCCCCTTAACCATTTTAGTCGCTCTTCTCTGGACCTGTTGGATAGTTCGTCCATGCACTCAACCTTTAGTAATGTGGCAGCCATGAGATCAGAAACATGGACGCTTCATTGCAAGTTTGCACCATCGAAGAACAACATTTAGTAGTGTGCTTTCTTTGGGCAGAGGAAGTGAAATCTGTGGAATTTCACTGTCAGATATGGACTCAGTATGGGCATAGCACCATGAATCAATGAAAGGTTTATGAGTGGATAAAAAGGTTTAAAAAGGGAAGAACAGGTGTAACCAATGAAGGTCATTCTAATCACCCATCATCACCACACACATAAGAGCACATTGACAGGGTGGTTGCCTTGATTAGAGAAGACAGACGTATAACAGTGTCTCAATTGGCTACAAATTTGAATATCAGCTATGGATCTGCATTTGCCATGACAACTTGGGATACACAGTATGACAATTTGGGATACAGGAAAGTTTGCGCATGATGGGTTCCCAAACAAGTTTACTATCTGCACAAGCAACAGCGTGTGGAGGTTAAAACCCAATTCTTGAGACGGTATGAAGAAGATCCAAGTATTCTGGAGAGAATTGTCACTGGCAACAAGAAATGGGTGCATCACTGCAACCAGAAGAGCAAAAGACAAAGCATAATAACGAAAAGGAAGCAGTGCTCACCTGGCTTCGGGAGCAGCCAAAAAACTTTCTTCTCTGCAGAAATGCAGAAACTCTTCTCTGCAGAAATGCAGAAACTAGTGGAACGATACAACAAATGCGTCATTCTTGCATGGGGACTATGTGGAAAAGTGATAGGTTCAATTACTCACAGTTACTTCTATTAAAGCTGTTAAATGTATTTTGCCTTTACTTTTTCATTTACCCATGTATTTCGGTTCTGTGTTCACAGTTGAAGCACTGGAAGTGGCAGAAAACAAACGCAAATAGGGATGAAGGTATGGTATCCTCTGACTGATTTTCAGAGGATTGTGTTTGTGAGGAGCTAGCTAAACTAAAAGTAGACAAAGCAATAAGGCCGAATGTTGTACATACAAGGATACTGAAGGAAGTTAGGGAAGTTCTGACGGATTCACTGGTTGACCTTTTCAATGAGTATCTAGAATCGGGAATGGTACCAGAGGACTGGAGAAGTGCTGATGTGGTCCTTCTCCACAAAAGTGGCAATAAGGAAGAAGTAGGGAGCTACAGGCTGGTAAGTCTGAATTCTGGGGTAAGAAAATTAATGGAAACATTTTTAAAACAGAAAATAGTGATGTTTCTGGAATTCAATGGATTACAGGACCCAAAGCAACATGAATTCACTAGAGACAGGTCTTGTCAGACAAATCTAATCAGTTTCTTTGGCTGGGTGACCAGCGAATTTGATAAAGGGAGTGCACTAGATGTGGTGTACTTAGATTTTAGCAAAGCCTTTGACAGTGTTCCACACAGGCATCTAATAAATAATCCGAGTGTTCTCGGTATGGGCCTCAAAATGACAGACTGGATCAGGAACACATTGAGTAGAAGGCAACAGAGGGTAGTGGTCAATGGAGATCACTCTGAGGAAAAGGATGCTTCCAGTGGTGTGCTTCAAGGTTCAGTTCTTGGGCTGTCAGGTAAGATTTGCCTCTTTGTGGATAATACCAAAATTTGAATAGAGCAGACATTCCTGATGGTGTGAACATAAGGAAGGACCTGGTAAAGCTTGAAGAATAGTCAGAAATTTGGCAGCTAAGACCTAATGCTATGAATTGCAAGGTCTTGCATTTGGGCTGCAAAACCATAAGGGAATGGTACAGTTTAGGGGGGTGAACAATTTTTGGCAAAAAAGAAAAGTGGGACTTGGTTGTGATAGTATGCGACGATCTGAAGGTGGCCAAACAGATTGAAAAGGAAACGGCGAAATCTAGAAGGATGCCAAGGTGCATAGGGGGAAGTATGGCTATTAGGAAAAAGGAGGTATTGATGACCTTATATAAGACTCTGGTGAGACCTCATTTAGAATGTTGTGCACAATTCTGGAGACCGCACCTACAAAAAAATACAAACAGAATGGAGTCAGTACACAGGAAGGCTACTAAAATGGTTGATGATCTTTGTCATAAGGAGTATACTTTGGAGGAAAAGCAGGAAAGGGGAGATATGATAGAGACATTTAAATACCTATGTGGCATAAATGCGCATGAGGCAAGTCTCTTTCAATTGAAAGGAAGCTCTGGAATGAGAGGGTGTAGGATAAAATTAAACAGTGATAGGAGTAATTTAAGGAAATACTTTTTTTTACAGAAAGAGTAGTAGATGCATGGAATAGTCTCCCGGTAGCAGTGGTGAAATTAAAAGTGTGGAACAGGTACACTGGATCTCTTAGGAAAAGGAAGAGATAGTGGATGCTGTGGATGGGCAGACTGGATCGGCCATTTGGCCTTTATCTGCAATCATGTTTCTATTACTAGTTTTCCCTATCTGGTTGACTAGTAGCAAAGATATACTACATACATTTCGGTTTGCCACCTGCTTTTGCTTTTAAGCAAAGGGTTTTTTCCCCCTTTTAAGCAGAGTATTATTTTTGCATCTTTGCGTATTTCATGCATTATTTCAGTGTCTGTCAATTTTACAGTATGCTTTTGCATGTGAATGATCTCTAAGGGAAAGGGGAGAACAGTAGATGGCATGGTTAGGCAGACTAGATGAACCATATGGTCCTTATCTGCCTTTCTTTTTCTGTTTCCATGTGAGCTGCATCTTAATCTTCGCATTTATACTTGTTCAGTATGGTGTTTTGATTTCTTTTTCCAGTCCCTCCTCCTTCCCCTTTTTCTCTGTCTCCTTCACCCTCCCCCTTCTTTCCCCTGTTCCCTTCCCCTCTTTTTTTCTTTTATTTTTTAGTCTTTCCTGGTTTTTCAGCCTTTGCACAGTCCCTTCTCTCTCTGCAGTGCACTCAAATATTTGAGGCAGTGTTTTATTAGCAGGACATCAGAAATGTAATTGTCATTGGTCCATGTTTATAACACACTTTCAGGTATGAGTTTTGAATCCATAGTCATATGCTCCCCCCATGGTTTTGTCAGTATATCATGGAATTATATAATTGTGTTTATTTTATCATTTTAGGGCTGCTGATCCTCTTTCATAATATTACAGTCAAACCTCGGTTTGCGAGTAACCCAGTTTGCAAGTGTTTTGCAAGACGAGCAAAACATTCTCGCAAAACTTGTCTCGCAAACCAAGTCTTGACTCGATTTGCGAGCACCCCCCATGAGAACCAGCATCGCTCCTTCCCATTCGCAAAGGCCCCCTCCCCCCCCCCCCCGCAAACCAGCACCCCCCCCCCCGCCCGAACAACTTGAAACTTACCCCCCTCCCCTCCTCCCGTCTGGCACCGGCACGCAGCCCACAGGACGTGCCGGTGCCACTTGAAGAACTTCCTGCCTCTGGGTGGGGGTATTGACTTATACGTCAAAGAGGGAACTGAGTCTACCAGAGAGAACACACCAGAAACGAAGAATAAGTTAGTCTCTATGGGTCAAAATTCCAGGAAAGAATGGAACGGAAACGAAGATCGGCATCTACTACCGACCCCCAGGGCAGTCCAAAGAAATTGATGGTGAAATGACGGACAAGATTAAACGCAACTGCAAAGGAGGCAAAGCAGTTATCGTGGGTGACTTCAATTATCCATGGATAGACTGGAACCTAGGCACCTCCGGCTACGGTAGGGAGACCAAGTTTCTGGATGCTATAGGCGACTGCTTCCTGGAACAACTTGTCAAGGAAAATACGAGAGGAAATGCAATTCTGGACTTAATTCTAAATGGACTACGAGGACCGGCGCAAGGTGTAGAAGTAGAAGGGACGCTAGGGAGCAGTGACCACAATATTACATTACAATACATTAGTGACTTCTATTCCGCCTGTGCCTTGTGGTTCTAAGCGGATTACACTGGAAGATAGCTGGACATTTCCAGGAACTTACAATTGGAAGATAGCTGGACATTTCCAGGAAGTTATATTACATTGGAAGATAGCTGGACATTTCCGGGAGGATACATTACATTGGTAGCTGGGTTTCAAGTTACATAGTGAGGTTTCAGATTATATTTTGTGACATAGAGATGGGTTACCAGAGGGATGGGTAGTTCGCGGGATATTTGCAGAGGGGATGGGAGGAGGGGGAGGGTAAGTTAACTTAATATGTTTTTTGAATAGTAGTGTTTTTATCTCTTTTCGGAATGCTTTAAAGTCAGTTGTTGTGGTCAACAGATTGGAGATGGCGGGGTCAATTTTCGCTGCTTTTGTCGCTAGGAGGCTG
This sequence comes from Geotrypetes seraphini, assembly GCF_902459505.1. NCBI lineage: Eukaryota > Metazoa > Chordata > Amphibia > Gymnophiona > Dermophiidae > Geotrypetes > Geotrypetes seraphini. The sequence goes on along the minus strand of NC_047088.1, from coordinate 100,924,641 downwards.
TCGTACATTTTCTTGCGTTGAGTACCTTTGAGTGGTGGGTAGGAGAATGGGTTCTGGGTTCTCCTTATTCTGGGTGAAAGTTTTCGATTTATGCGATTGTTTAGGTAGGTAGGTGCAGTTCCATTTGTTACTTTGTATAATAGACAGTATAATTTGAATTGGATTCTGGCTCGTATCGGCAGCCAGTGTGAGTCTAGATAGGCATTGGTGATGTGGTCAAATTTTCCAAGTGAATAGATTAGTCTGAGAGCTGTATTCTGAACGGTCTGTAGTTGTTTAATTAAGTTTGTAGGACATGGTAGGTAGAGGATGTTGCAGTAATCCACTAGCCCTAGGACAAGGGATTGGACTATGATCCTGTATTGTTCTTTATTGAAGAATGTTCTTATTTTTCGAAAGTTGTGCATGGTGAAGAATGCTTTTTGGGTAGTTTTGTTGATTTGAGTCTGCATTGTGCAGCATCTGTCTATCATTACTCCAAGGATTTTAAGAGATGTCTGTATTGGGTATTTGGTTACATTTATTTCTAATTCTGTTATGGAAAGGTTTTTGTCCATTTCAAGCAGTAAGAATTTTGTTTTATCCGAGTTAAGTTTCAATTTGTTGTTTGACATCCATTTTTCCACTGTTTTCAGAGTTGTTTCAAGGTGTCTTGTTGAGGTGGGGTTTTGGATATCGAAGGGGAGAATATGTCGTCTGCATAGCTGAATGATAATACGTTTAGGGTATCTAGAGTGGTACCAAGGGAGGATAAGAAGAGATTGAAGAGGATGAGCGATAGTGGTGACCCTTGTGAATCTCCACAGGGGTTAGACCATGGGGCTGATTTAAGATCTTTTGACTTTACTCTATATGTTCTTGTTTTAAGGAATCCTTGGAACCAGTTGTATACCCCATCTGAGATCCCTATAGTGTCTAGTATCTGAAGTAGTATGGTGTGATCTACTAGGTTGAATGCAGCAGAAAGATCTAGTTGGATAATTAGCATCCTACTTCCTTTACTGAGGTATTGTCGGGCTGTATCCAGTAGAGTTGCTAGTAATGTCTCTGTGCTATGGTTTGTTCTGAATCCTGATTGTGAAGGGTGGAATAGGTTATGATTTTCCAGGTAGTTGGTGAGATATTGTGCAACAAGACCTTCTATTCCAAAATCTTTTCCAGAGAAAGGAAAATGGTAAAACCAGAGGACATAATTTGAGGTTGAGGGGTGGTAGATTCAGGGGCAATGTTAGGAAATTCTACTTTACGGAGAGGGTGGTGGATGCCTGGAATGCGCTCCCGAGAGAGGTGGTGGAGAGTAAAACTGTGACTGAGTTCAAAGAAGCGTGGGATGAACACAGAAGATTTAGAATCAGAAAATAATATTAAAGATTGAACTAGGCCAGTTACTGGGCAGACTTGTACGGTCTGCGTCTGTGTATGGCCATTTGGAGGAGGATGGGCAGGGGAGGGCTTCAATGGCTGGGAGGTTGTAGATGGGCTGGAGTAAGTCTTAACAGAGATTTCGGCAGTTGGAACCCAAGCACAGTACCGGGTAAAGCTTTGGATTCTCGCCCAGAAATAGCTAAAAAGGAAAAAAAAAAAAAAAAAATTTAAATTGAATCAGGTTGGGCAGACTGGATGGACCATTCGGGTCTTTATCTGCCGTCATCTACTATGTTACTATGTATTAGTTTAACATATAATGGGATTGAGGCGATGGGTCTATAGTTAGAGGGAGTGTCTATGGGTCCCTTAAGATCTTTCAGTAGAGGGGTTATTATAATCTCGCCTAGTTCTAGTAGGAACTGACCTTCTCTGAGTGTGAACTGTATCCATTGCATGAGGCTGGCTTTGAATTTAGGGGTAGCATTTGTTAGTAGATACGAAGGGCAGTTATTCAAATCGCATGAGGCTTGGCTGTATTTTTTGTAGAGTCAGTCTAAGTAAGTCCATTGTATTGTTGGGAAGTTGGTCCAGGTTCTGTCAGCTGTTATGGCTTCTTCCATTGTGGGATATGTTAGTATCTCGTCAAGGTTGGTTAGTGCGTTATTGAAAGTGGTTCTGATTGTGCTGATCTTGTGTTTGAAGTGGTCTGCTAGTTGGGAGGCTTTTGGTGGTTGATTTCCTTGAGTGGCTAGAAATAGTTTGGTGTCAGTGAGGTTTCTTACTAGATTGAAGAGTGTTTTTGTGTCAGGGGTTTTGGTACCGATTAGTATGGAGTAGTAGGCTTTTCGTTTTTCCTTAAGTTAAATCTTATATTGTTTGATTAGGTTTCTCCATGCTGTTTTGGTTTGTTCCTGGTTCTGTTTTTTCAAGACTCTTTCGAGTTGTCTGCAGTGCTTTTTTAGTTGGAGAACCATTTGTCAGAGGGTCTGCAGATTCTGTGTTTTGATTTTACTGGGGCTAGTTCATTTAAGATTGTTTCGCTTAGGGTACGCCATTGGTTTGCGAATTCTTTCGGGTCGATGGAGTTGAATGCGGAATCTACTTTGTCCCAGAATGTGATGGGTTCGATTTTCTGGCGAGTCTTGAACGACGTTTTGTGGTGTTTGGGTTTGTTGTTATTTTGAACCGAGTTGATGGTAAAGGTATATTTGTGGTGGTCTGACCAGCGGGTGGGTACTGTTAGAAATGTGGATATCTGGTGTGAGAGAGTTTAGGGATGTGTACGCAGCAATATCAAGTTGGTGGCCTTTTTCGTGTATGGGTTGAGGGTTAAGAATGCTGTAGGAAAGGGCGTCAAGCTATGAAAGGAAGTCTTCTACTTGTTTGGAGGTGTGGTCTTCTAGGTGGAGATTTATGTCTCCAAGGAGCAGGATATGTGTTGAAGTTAGAGAGTTCTGAATGATGAAATCTTCGAGTTCATGTTTTGAGGCGTTCCATTTACCTGGGGTGATGTAGCAGAGAAGGCATGTTAAGATGCCTTTGAGTGTGTCATCGGATAGTTGGCAGGCTAGAAGGTCCAAGTGGGGGGTTGAGTGTCTGCTTCAACCTGGACACAGAGGCAAAACGTAGATCCAAAACATGAATTACGAAGGGATGAGACTCATGGCGGGGGAAGAAGATTAAGAAGAGGATAAGCACTGTAAAAACCCTAGAGCAAGCATGGTCACTTTTTAAGGGCACAGTCATCAAGGCACAAAATCTATATATACCACGTATCAACAAGGGATCCAAGAGAAAGAAGAACAAGGAACCGGCGTAGCTCATTGTAGCGGTGAAGGAAACGATCAGAGATCCTTCGTTTAAGGAATGAAAAATATCAAAAACAGACGAAAACTGGAAAAAGCACAAACAGCATCAAAGCAGGTGCCAGTAAGAGGGGCCAAAAGAGACTATGAGGAAAAAATAGCCAAGGAGGCAAAAAACTTCAAGTCGTTCTTTCGATATATTAAGGGGAAACAACCCGCGAAAGAAGCAGTGGGGCCGTTGGTGACCATGGAATAAAGGGAGTGCTAAAGAAGGACAAAGCCATCACTGACAAACTGAACACATTATTTGCGTCTGTATTTATCGAAGAGGATATAAGAACATAAGAAATGCCTCCGCTGGGTCAGACCTAAGGTCCATCGCACCCAGCAGTCCGCTCACGCGGCGGCCCATCAGGTCCAGGACCTGTGCAGTAATCTTTTATCTATACCCCTCTATCCCCTTTTCCAGCAGGAAATTGTCCAATCCTTTCTTAAACCCCAGTACCGTTTGCTGCCCTATAACGTCCTCTGGAAGCGCATTCCAGGTGTCCACCACACGTTGGGTAAAGAAGAACTTCCTAGCATTTGTTTTGAATCTGTCCCCTTTCAACTTTTCCGAATGCCCTCTTGTTTTTTTATGTTCTGAAAGTTTGAAGAATCTGTCCCTCTCTACTCTCTCTATGCCCTTCATGATCTTGTAAGTCTCTATCATATCCCCTCTAAGTCTTCTCTTCTCCAGGGAAAAGAGACCCAGTTTCTCCAATCTCTCAGCGTATGAAAAGTTTTCCATCCCCTTAATCAGTCGTGTCGCTCTCCTCTGAACTCTCTCGAGTAACACCATATCCTTCTTAAGGTATGGTGACCAATACTGGACGCAGTACTCAAGATGCGGACGCACCATTGCCCGGTACAGCGGCAGGATAACTTCTTTCGTTCTTGTTGTAATACCCTTCTTGATTATCCCCAGCATTTTATTCGCTCTCTTGGCGGCCGCTGCGCACTGTGCCGTCGGCTTCATTGTCATGTCCACCATTACCCCCAAGTCCCTTTCTTGGGTACTCTCATTCAATAACATCCCTCCCATCGTATAGCTGTGCCTCGGGTTTCTGATTCCCACATGCAATACTTTACATTTCTCAACATTGAACTTCATCTGCCATCTCTCTGCCCATTCTCCCAATTTGTCCAAGTCCCTTTGCAATTTTTCACAGTCTTCCTTTGTCCGAGCTCCACTAAATAGTTTGGTGTCGTCCGCAAATTTTATTATCTCACTCTTTGTTCCTGTTTCTAGATCATTTATGAATATATTAAATAGCAGTGGCCCGAGCACTGAGCCCTGCGGGACACCACTCGTGACTTTCCTCCAGTCTGAGTAGTGTCCCTTCACCCCTACCCTCTGTTTCCTACCCGCTAACCAGTTTCTGATCCATCTATGCACGGCTCCGTCCACCCCATGGTTCTTCAGTTTCCGGAGTAGACGTTCATGAGGCACCTTGTCAAAGGCTTTCTGGAAATCTAGGTATATGATGTCTATGGGGGTCTCCTTTGTCCATCTGTTTGTTAATTCCCTCGAAGAAGTGCAATAAGTTGGTCAGACACGATCTCCCCCTGCAGAAACCATGTTGGCTGGTTATCAGAAGTTCGTGTTTTTCAAAATGTTCATCAATTTTTTCTTTTATTAGTGCTTCCGCCATTTTCCCCGGAACAGAGGTCAGACTCACCAGTCTGTAGTTTCCCGGGTCTCCTCTTGATCCCTTTTTAAAGATGGGCGTAACGTTGGCTATCTTCCAATCTTCCGGAATCACACCTGTTTTCAGAGACAGGTTGCAAATTTGCTGTAGTAGTTCCGCTATTTCCTCTTTTAGTTCCTTCAGCACCCTTGGATGGATTCCATCCGGACCCGGGGATTTGTCAGTTTTTAGTTTTTCTATCTGTCTGCGCACATCATCAAGGCTCACTTCTATGGATGTTAACTTTTGTGCTTGATTTCCATTGAAGAATTGCTCAGGTTCCGGTATGTTGGTTGTGTCTTCGTTTGTGAATACAGATGAAAAGAACATGTTAAGTCTTTCTGCGACCTCTTTCTCTTCCTTCACCGCTCCCTTCCTGTCTCCGTCATCCAGTGGTCCCACCTCCTCCCTAGCCGGCTGTTTCCCTTTAACATATCTAAAGAACGGTTTGAAATTTCGTGCCTCCCTGGCTAGTGTCTCTTCATACTCTCTTTTGGCTTTTCGTACCACACGGTGACATTCTTTTTGATACTTCCTGTGCTCTCTCCAGTTTACCTCAGTTTTGTCCCTTTTCCATTTTCTGAATGAATTTTTCTTATTGCTTATCACTTCCTTCACTATTTTAGTTATCCACGCCGGGTCTTTTATTCGACTCTTGTTGCACCCTTTTCTGAATACTGGAGGCCGACAGGATATACGCGGGAAACGAAGACGGGAAACTGATAGGGTTGACGGTCAGTCTAGAAGAGGTATGCAGGCAGATTGATAGGCTTAAAAAGTATAAATCCCAGGGACCGGATGGCATTCATCCGAGGGTAATCAAGGAACTGAAAGGGGCTATAGCTGAACTGCTTCAACTAATAGCCAATCTGTCGATTAAATCAGGAAGAATTCCAAAGACTGGAAGGTAGCAAATGTTACGCCGATCTTCAAGAAAAGTTCAAGGGGAGATCCGGGAAACTACAGAGCAGTGAGTCTGACCTCGGTACCGGGAAAGATGGTAGAGGCACTGATAAAGAACTGCATCATTGATCACCTTGACAAACAATCTGATTAGGACCAGCCAGCAAGGCTTCAGCAAAGGAAGATCTTGCTTGACGAACTTGCTACACTTCTTCAAGGAAGTGAACAGGCAGAAAGACAAGGGTGACCTGGTCAACATTGTATATTTGGATTTTCAGAAGGCGTTCGACAAGGTTCCTCATGAATGACTACTTCGAAAAATTGAGAGCCATGGAATCGAGGGTGAAATATTCACGTGGATTAAAAACTGGCTAGCGGGTAGAAAACAGAGAGTGGGAGTGAATGAACAATACTCGGACTGGAAAAGTGTTACAAGTGGAGTGCTGCAGGGTTCGGTGCTTGGACCCGTGCTCTTCAACATATTTATAAACGACCTGGAAATTGGTACGACGAATGAGGTGATTAAATTTGCAGACAATACGAAGATATTCAGAGTAGTGAAGACGCAGGAAGATTGAGAAGACCTGCAAGATGACAAACACGCTCGAGAAATGGGCCGTGACATGGCAAATGAGGTTTAACGTGGATAAGTGTAAGGTGATGCATGTCGGTAATAAAAATCTTATACACAACTACAGTGCGGTACTTGGCCAGACACCTCCCCCCCCCCAGGAAAGAGATTTGCGATTTCTAATCGACAAGTCGATGAAGCCGTCTGCACAATGCGCGGCGAAAAGGGCGAACAGAATGCTAGGAATGGTAAAGAAGGGGATCACGAACAGATCGGAGAAGGTTATCATGCCGATATACTGGGCCATGGTGCACCCTCACCTGGAGTACTGTGTACTGAACTGGTCGCCGTACATGAAGAAGGACACGGTACTACTCGAAAGGGTCCAGAGAAGAGCGACTAAAATGGTTAAGGAGCTGGAGGAGTTAAAATGGTTAAGGAGCCATACAGTGAAAGATTAGGGAAACTGGGCCTTTTCTCCCTCGAACAGAGGAGTTTGAGAGGGGACATGATTGAAACATTCAAGGTACTGAAGGGAATGGACTTAGTAGATAAGGACAAGTTGTTCATCCTCTCCAAGGTAGGGAGAACGAGAGGGCACTCTCTAAAATTGAAAGGGGATAGATTCTGTACAAACATAAGGAAGTTCTTCTTCACCCAGAGAGTGGTGGAAAACTGGAACGCTCTTCCGGAGTCTGTCATAGGGGAAAACACCCTCCAGGGATTCAAGACAAAGTTGGACAAGTTCCTGCTGAACCAGAACATACGCAGGTAGGGCTAGTCTCAGAGCACTGGTCTTTGACCAAAGGGCTGCCACGTGAGCGGACTGCTGGGCACGATGGACCATTGGTCTGACCCAGCTGCGGCAATTCTTATGTTCTTAGGCCTCAATCAGCCAGTCCTTCAAACATTGAAATCTAAGGGCTGCCAGTCAGACCGATCCTCAACCTCTACGGAACTGCGCATGTGAAGAGGTGAAGGCAAAATCACAGTCAGCACCCTGAAGAGCCCCGCTGAAACACCTGCAGATGCCTAACAAACCTGTAATCAAGCCCCTGCAATTTTGTAGACAAGCTAAGCTACTAGGGATACAGACCCCAAGTTCCACAATGTTTTCTGCAGGCTGACCAAACAGGTCCCCAAGGGACTAATCTGCCAACTGCAGATCCAAATCTGTTTCTTCTCCACAGATGCAGAGCTTTCTCCCATACCGGGAAGTTCTGGTGCACCAATAGTCACAAAAACTGCAAAAAAAAAAAAAAAAAAATACCGAAAAGAAATATACAGAGCAGATCTGAAAGACATTCGGGCTTGTATACAAAAGGAAAAGCTGAAGGGGGTAGCAGAGCCCTTTGGAGGAAGAGAAGCAGAAAACCTGGAGTGGATTCCTTGTGCTTATGAGTATGGGGAAAATATCCTGCTGTCCAGAATGATGCACCTAGAAATATCTAACACTATCCATTCAATCGTGTCCAACCCTTGGATACACTGTAGGCCAGTCTTTGCTATGCTTCCCCATTTTCCACGGCTTCTTTCAATTGCTTGATGTTTATTCCCGTGGCATTCTTGATGGTATCCAGCCAACAGGCCTTTGGTCTCCCCTGCTTCCTTTTACCACTGACCATTCCGAATAGCACCTCTTTTTCTAGTGAATTCGCCCTCATCACATGTCAAAAATAGGTCAGTTTTTGTCTGGCAATCTTGTCTACCAGGGACAACTCTGGGTTTATATGATCAAGAACATATTTGGTGGTGATCCTAGTTGTCCATGGGATTTGTAGAAGTATTCCCCAGCACCATAGCTCGAAGGCATTGAATTTTCTTCTATCTGTTTTTGTGAATGTACATGTCTCACTGCTATATGTCACAATTGAGAACACAATAGCAGTGATCTATTATTTATTTTTTAAATTTCTATACCGTTTTTTTCCAAAATGATTTACAAGGAGTTACATACATAAAATATATATATATATATATATATATATATATATATATATAGGTTTAAATAAATAAGTTATATAGCTATACACACACACAGCATATATAATTTATTTGTTTATTCATATTTATACATTACTGACTATGTATGCTTTAATTTTTGTTTCTGTTTTATACTTGTGGTGTGTGAACTTTTGACACCCAACGTAGGCACTGTTTGCCAAAACACAGCCAAGTTCGGTCTTCCTTTAAATGTTTGTTTGTTTGTTTTTCATGTACATCCCGAGTTGACAGTGAAATAAAGCTTTGTTGGTTTCATCACAACTTTGAACTTTCTCCTCACTGACTTTTTTGACATTTAAATATCTCCACGGCAAAAAACACAGAGGCAGGTCTCATTCAACTGAAAAGAAGCTCTGGAACCAGAAGGCATACGATAAAGTTTAAGGGAGACTGGTTATAAAGTAATCTAAGGAAATATTTCTATACAGAGAGGGTGAACATAAGAACATAAGAATTGCCACTGCTGAGTCAGACCAGTGATCCATCATGCCCAGCAGTCCGCTCACGCAGCGGCCCTCTGGTCTAAGACCAGCACCCTAATTGAGACTAGCCCTACCAGCGCACGTTCTTGTTCAACAAAAACTTGTCTACCTTTGTCTTGAATCCTTGGAGGGTGTTTTCCCCTATAACAGCCTCTGGAAGGGCGTTCCAGCTTTCTACCACTCTCTGGGTGAAGAAGAACTTTCTTACGTTTGTACGGAATCTATCCCCTTTCAACTTTAGAGAGTGCCCTCTTGTTCTCCCTACCTTGGAGAGGGTGAACAACCTGTCCTTATCTAATAAGTCTATCCCCTTCAGTACCTTGAATGTTTCGATCATGTCCCCTCTCAATCTCCTCTGTTCAAGAGAGAATAGGCCCAGTTTCTCTAATCTTTCGCTGTACGGCAGCTCCTCCAGCCCCTTAACCATCTTAGTCGCTCTTCTCTGGACCCTTTCGAGTAGTACCGTGTCCTTCTTCAGGTACGGTGACCAGTGCTGGACGCAGTACTCCAGGTGAGGGCGTACCATGGCCCGGTGAAGTGGCATGATAACCTTCTCTGATCTGTTCGAGATCCCCTTCTTTATCATTCCTAGCATTCTGTTTGCCCTTTTTGCTGCCGCCGCACATTGTGTGGACGTCTTCATCAACTTGTCGATCAGAACTCCCAAGTCCCTTTCCTGGGAGGTCTCTCCAAGTACCGCCCCGGACATCCTGTATTCGTGCATGAGATTTTTGTTACCGACATGCATCACTTTACACAACTGTATTTGAATTCAACCTAACAAGAGGATAGACAGGTAGGATCTTCTTAGGGCACATGTGTTTGAAACTTTGCAGCTAACTCCCAATGGAAAAACTCCTTAAGTTGGTCCAGGAAGGACTGCACACTCAACAGTCAGCACCACTGGTGCTGCAATGTGTCGAGATGTGGGTGACCTCAAAGATGAGGCATGCCTCAGAAGTAACAGCCTGCACTGATGGAGAATGAAGGTGGCGTTGACGATTGGCATGCATCAAGGGACTCTATACAGAAGATACCTAGAGTTGAGAGGAACATGGCTTCTTAGCAGGTTTACCAGATGCAGGAACTGAGTCCAATGTTGAGGGAGGTGTCGATGCGCGTATTGTCAGTACTGCTGGCACCGATTTATCCTCCATAGCAGAGAGCTGCACAGAAACAGAGATGATGGGAATCCCACAGAACCCGTGGGGTTTGCTCTGGGGTCACGGGGATCCACCCCAGGGTTGCGTGGATGGAGGCACCTTGAGAGGCTCGAATGCTACCTCAATAGTGCACCTCCTTTTTCCTGCCCTCCAGCTACACTCGCCCCTCCACAAAGTAGCGTACAATGCTCCCATGATGTCATCCGCAGTCGACCCAAAAGCTTTCCTTCTGACATCGCTGGCTATACTATATCTTGGGCCTGTTCTTTTTAAGATTTTTATAAATGATATTGCTGAAGGGTTGTCAGGTAACATTTGCCTCTTTGCGGATGATACCAAAATCTGCAATAGAGTGAATAACATGAAGAAAGACCTGGCGGAGCTTGAAGAATGGTCTGAAATTTGGCAGCTAAAATTTAATGCTAAGAAATGCAAGGTCATGCATTTGGGCCGCAAAAACCTGAGGGGGACAGTACAATTTAGGGGTAAAGAACTTATGTGCACATCGGAAGAACGTGACTTGGGTGTGATTGTATGTGATAATCTTAAGGTGGCCAAATAGGTTGAAAAGGTGACAGCGAAAGCTAGAAGGATGCTAGGTTGCATAGGGAGAGGTATGGCCAGTAGGAAAAAGGAGGTATTGATGCCTCTGTATATGACTTTGGTGAGACCTCATTTAGAATATTGTGTTCAATTCTGGAGGCCACACTTTCAAAAAGATATAAAAAGGATGGAGTCAGTCCAGAGAAAGGCTACTAAAATCGTGTGTAGTCTTCCTGATAAGGCATATGGGGACAGACTTAAAGATCTCAATCTGTATACTTTGGATGAAAGGTGGGAGAGGAGAGATATAAGAGTCGTTTAAATACCTATGTAATATAAATGTGCATGAGTCGAGTCTCTTTCATTACTTACCATAACAGGTGTTATCCAAGGACAGCAGGCAGCTATTCTCACATATGGGTGATGCATGAATCGAGTCTCTTTCATTACTTACCGTAACAGGTGTTATCCAGGGACAGTAAGCAGCTATTCTCACATGTGGGTGATGTCATCCACTGAGCACGGATGCGGACAGCCTTGCATGCAGACTTGCTTGTAGAAAACTTCAGAAGTTTTGAGTCTGCTGCACCGCGCTTGCGCAAGTGCCTTCCCGCCCAGCAAAGGGAGCGTCTCCTCAGTTCTCAGTTTTCCGCTGAGCCGAAAAATCCATCCTTGACGCTCTGCGCTGAACTTAGTTCACTTCGTGCCTTCTCTCACCGTGGTTCCTGTTTTATTTTTCTTATTACAGTGTCACTGTGTTTTTTCTTTTGATGATTTTTTTAAAAAAAGTTTTATTTTTCGTCGACTGACTGGCGGGGCCTGTCGCACGCCCTCAGCCTGCGGCCTTCGACTTTGCAGTGGCTATCTTTCCTTCTATGTCCCGGCTGGTCATTGGCTTCAAGAAGTGTAGCCAATGCAAGCATACGATCTCCCTCACTAACCCACACCGCTGGTTCTTCAGTGCCTGGGGCCTGACCATTGCCCGGAATCGTGCGTTCACTGTGCTACCCTTCAACCTCGAGCCCTCAAACGTCATCGAGTTCAAGTGGAGAAGATTTTCAGTATGGAAACCCCTGCTACACCCTCGAACTCCGACTCAGTCAGGCCTGCTGCAGGGTGTCCTCTAGCCTCCACTACTCCGATCTCAAGTCTCATCAGATCTTCCTCGTTTGGAACATCCTCAACCTTGAGTAAATCTGTCAAGTCTTCTCCTGAGCTTCCCTCAGGTCAGATACCTCTGCCACCTCAGAATGTTTAGCCTCAGCAAGTAGTCCAGTTCCAGACTCGGATCCACAATTGCAGGCTACCATCCAGACCATTTTAGAGTGGGAATTTGTTCAGTTACTGAGCAAATACAGTCCTGCCTCAACTCTGCTTCCTGCAATCCATCCTGGGCACTCAGCAGTCTCACAAGAGATCCTTGCCTGTGCCTCGAGCTGAATCTTCACACTCTATGCAAGGAGTCGAGTCTTTGCGAGTGTCTCGACTGGAATCTTCACACTCTATGCAAGGAGTCGAGTCTTTGCGAGTGTCTCGACTGGAATCTTCACACTCTATGCAAGGAGTCGAGTCTTTGCGAGTGTCTCGACTGGAATCTTCACACTCTATGCAAGGAGTCGAGTCTTTGCGAGTGTCTCGACTGGAATGCTCATACAAGAAGCCAAGTCTTTGGGAGTGCTTTGAGATTCCTCGATCCAAATCACTGAGTCTACAGGGTTTTGATCTACAGCTTCCAGCCCTATACCCTAACCAAAGGCATTGCCCATTTCGAGGCACAGGGCAAAGTCTCCTCGACCTCGCACGAGACCTGCTTCCAGGCAGCACTCTCGTCGCCAGTCGAGGCCCTCATCGAAGCATTCATGGAGGCACAGGTTCTCTTCCAGAGTGAAGCCTTCCTCATCCAGACCTTCCAGCATTTCAAGACCTCCAACTCCTCGATTGAGGACACCGTTAGCAGAACCTGAGGGCTCAGCTGATTCCAATGCCTTGTCCCAGTCTGTTTATTCGCGTGGATACCAATACTCCAGAGAGGCCTCACCTTCATTCTCCACCTTCATTCCAATTGAGTCCCTCTCAAGGCCATGCTCTGGCGGATCAATTGTCCTTTTCCTCCTTTCTCCATCAAATGGCTGAGGACCTGGATCTTAAATTGGACTCTGGTTCTAAGTACTCTAAGGAGTATTTAGAGGAAATGAGTATGCCTCGGCCTCCTGCAGAGTCTCTCAAATTTCCTATTAACAGGCTTCTTTCTCAAATTTTCAAACGAAACCTGGAGACTCCTTATTCTATCCCTGCCATTCCAGGCAAGTTGGAATCAAGGTATAGAACTCTACATTGCAAGGGCTTTGAAAACTCCCAACTATCTCACCAATCCCTTCTTGTGGAATCTTCATTGAAGAGGAGTCATCCTTCCAGGGTCTATGCTACCGTACCTCCTGGCAGAAAGTTTGGCCGTCGTCTTTATCAAAATTGGATGATTGCCTCCAGGGTTTTAAATTATAATTTTATCTTTACTACTTATTTCAAGTATTTTATTGATATACTCCCTGGTTTTTCTAAAGATCTTGGTCAACACAGGCTTTTCTAATTTCAGCAAGTCATTGCCACTTTGGCACAACTCAAGTTGCACCTTCTTTAGTCATCTTATGATGCCTTTGAACTTTCCTCAAGGGTCACTGCATTCTCAGTAGCGATGCGCTGTCTGGCCTGGCTTCGCACCATCGATATGGATCCCAACCTTCAGGATCGTCTGGCTAATATTCCTTGTGAGGGCAATGACCTCTTTGATGAATCCATAGAGGCCGCCACCAAGAAGTTGTCTGACCATGAGAAATCTTTTGCTTCCATCATTAGACCAAAGCCTAAGCCAGCTCCTGCAAAGACTCCTCAACCTCTTCCATCCTATCAGAGGCGTTATCCAACAAGGGCAGCTCCTTAACTCGAGCACCCCACAAGAAACAACAGCAGAAGCAACAGAAACCATAGCCTTCTGCTACACCCAAGACTTCTCAGCCTTTTTGTCTGTCTCAAACAGAGCATAACCTCTGTCATTCTGCCTCTGTCCTCTCCTCATAGGAGGTCGTCTCCATCATCGATGGGAGATCATTACATCCGACCTCTGGGTGCTGTCAATAATCAGGGAAGGATACTCTGAAGTAATCGTTCTTTGTTTGGCAGACCAACAAACAATTCATTACAGTAGTATTGGCATACAATAACTGGGCAAAGTCTGCTTTGGAGAAGTACCTTCAAAGTTTTTTCAATTGTCGGAGATGAGAGTTAGACACAACCTTAGAGATATGGGATGTTTAAGAGTCAGACCAGCATTTAATAAACACCCAAACTATTTGGATTCAAGAACTGATTTGTCTCATTTAACAGAAGAATGAGTGAACTGGCACTTGTCCCAGTGTACTCTTATTTATACATTCAATTTTCTATACCGTTCTCCCAGGAGAGCTGAGAACAGTTTAGATTAATTTATTTAGGTACTCAAGTATTCTTCCCTGTCTGTCCTGGTGGGCTCTCAATCTATCTAATGTACCTGAGGCAATAGGGGGATTAAGTGACTTGCCCAGGGTCACAAGGAGCACCACACTTTTTTCATGAATTTAGCTGTAATTTGTTGTTTGACATCCAAGTTTTAATCTTTGTTAGAAAAGACCTTAGTTTCTCCAGAAGTGCATCATGGGATGTACCCAGTGGGATATGTAGTTGGATGTCATCTGCAAATGAGTAGATGTGGATGCCATAGTTTAAAGCAATCTCAATAGCTGGTCTAACAAAGATTAAAGAGTAATGGGGGAAAACAATGCTCCTTGAGGTACACTGTATTTTGATAATCTTGGCTTACGAAAGCAGAATTTATTAGTGCATTTTGTTGCCTGTCATCTAGAAAAGACCTGAACCATAAAAGTGCAGTGTTAATCTAAATAATAGGATCTAATACAGTGTTCCTTCAACCGCTGGTCCGCAAAAATTTCCTGCAGGTCCGTGAAGGATTCAGGTCCCTCCAGGCAGTTACATTCAGTGTATCTCAAACTGCACATAAGAACATAAGAATTGCCGCTGCTGGATCAGACCAGTGGTCCATCATGCCCAGCAGTCTGCTCATGCAGCGGCTCTCTGGTCAAAGACCCGCGTCCTAACTGAGACTAGCCCTACCAGCGTACGTCCTTATTCAGCAGGAACTTGTCTAACTTTGTCTTGAACCCTGGAGGGTGTTTTCCCCTATGACAGACTCCACCCTGCTCTCTGCCCTGTCAGTCCCAATCTCTTGCTGCCCCAATCAGTGCTAGCCCGTGGTTTTAACCCGCGGACTTCTAGCAGGTTAAAATCACGGGCAAAAGAAAAATAAAAAAGCTGGCCCAGAGATCCAGTAAAGAGTTTTAAAAAAAAAAAATTGCGGTTCTGATGGGCACGCAGCTCCTGATTGAATAAGGCGCGACTTAGTGCAGGAAAAGGCGGTCGGAGAATACCGCGAGTGATTTCCTGCACTCGCGGCGCTCCGGATGCTCTCTCCTGCCTCTTCCGCTGTCCTCTCCCTATCGGCGGTTTGCAGTCAGAAATGACCAGGACCGCGAAACACTGGGGGAATACTGTATATAATTTTAAAAAAACAAATAATTACTAGTATCCTCTTTGCTTTTTTCCCATTGCCTCACACTGAACAGAAGATTTCAGCATATTTCTATGACACCCAGTGTTCCCGCTAAGCTGCGTTGGCCTGCGCTCACGCACAAAATATTACATCGCAGCGCAAAGTTTCTCTTCACAGCGCACACACGCGTCGGTAAGGTAAGGGGACGCATTGGGGGGATTGCACTTCCCCACAATTGCCATGCTTCGGTTCCTCTTCTTCCTTCCTTCCTCCCCCCCCCCCCCCCGCGGGACCCTGCGGCACCATCAACTCTTACTCCCTCTAATGTCGGCCCTGCAGCTCCAGACTTCCTCGCACCTTCTCCCCTCCCCCTTTGGATCGCTATTATTTTAAATGTTATAGCCGCGGAGCTGTATCCAACAGTGGAGATGTCTAACCTCGGCCTGCCCCGGAACTCTTACTGCAGCAGACGCCCGTCTAGGCAGGAACAGGAAGTCACTGTTGCAGTAAGAGTTCCGGGGCAGGCCGAGGTTAGACATCTCCACTGATGGATACAGCTCCGCGGCTATAACATTTAAAATAATAGCGATCCAAAGGGGGAGGCGAGAAGGTGCGAGGAAGTCTGTAGCTGCAGGGCCGACATTAGAGGGAGTAAGAGTTGATGGTGCCGCAGGGTCCCGCGGGGGGGGGGGAGGAAGGAAGGAAGAAGAGGAACCGAAGCATGGCAATTGTGGGGAAGTGCAGAGCTGCAGGGAAGAGTGTTGCGGTACCCAGCTGGAGGGAGAAGGAAGATGAGGGAGGGAATTAAAGGAGATGCCAGGGCTTGGAGCGTAGGAGGAAGGTATGCCAGTCTAAGGGAAAAGGAAGGGGGAGATGTGAGAGCATGGAGGGGGAGCGAAAGATGGAAGAAAAGGAAAGGAGAGAGATGCCAGAGAATCAGGGAAGGGGAGATACCAGACTATGAGGAGAGGTGTGGGAGAGGGAAGGCGAGGAGAGAGATGCCAGACCAATGGGGTGAAAGGAGAGATGGAAGGGGGAGGCATACAGTTTCTGGAAGGGGCATAGAAGGAGAGAAGATGCCATATAGGGGAAGAGAGACGGCAGACAGTGGATGGAAGGAAGAGAGTTACAAGAAGATGAGGAAAGGAGAAACCACAGAAGACAAAGGTAGAAAAAAATTTCTATTTATTTATTGCTTTAGGAGACATGTGTCACTGTTTCTGTGAAGCATTGTATGCAGAGTCCAGCTTCTTGCTGGTTCAATTTAACCTTTGTCTATGTATTTTTATTTTATCCCCCCTTTTACAAAACTGTGAAGCGTTTTTAGCACCAGCCTTGGTGGTAGCAGCTCTGATGCTCAGAATTTTATGAGCATCAGAGCTGTTACCTCCGTAGCTAAAATCCACACTACAGTTTTGTAAAAGAGGGAGGGGTTAGTTTGTGATTACATATTCCTTACTAGGCGAAGGTGTTTTCTGTGTTCTGTGTGTTCGAAAGACATGGTTTTCTGTTAGGATTGACGGTGTAGGATTGATCTGTGCTGGTCTGGCTTGTTTAGTTTTACAATGGGTGTATTGATGTACTGCTCACTGCAATATGTAAGATGCTGCCTTTTCCTAGGTACTCATGTGTGACGTGTGGTTTGTTACTAAAAATCATGTTTTTCTTACAGATGGGGGGGGGGTGCCAAAAAATGATGGGCCCCGGATGTTACATATGCTAGGTACGCCACTGTATGTAAAGATACCAGAAAGCTGGCGTAGCAAAAACTTCTAAGTTTTGAGTATTTAACCCTCCCACAATCTCACGGGCACTCGTTTCAAGTTTATTGAGATTTTGATTTAAACGCAATATCAAATATTTTCAATGCGTATAACAAAAATAAATTTGGGGAAATAAATAAAACCATTTGAACCAGTGTTCCCGCTAAGCTGCGCTGGCGTGCGCTGGCGCACAAAATATTACATCGCAGCGCACACGTTTCTCGTCACAGCGCACGATCGGAAGAGGCGTACGGCAGATGGCAGGGCGGCGAGAGGAGAATCGGGCGAGTTGGCTCATAACTTGCTGGCGCCCGATATTTTTGGCTCACGGTGAAAAAAGTTTGCTCACAACACCCGCCCGCTTAGAGGGAACACTGATGACACCTAGATTTTTTTCTTCTTTACTGATATCCAAGTGGTAACTATGATTAGGATTCTTCTTCCCAAATGTGCATCATTATGCATTTGACCATTTTAGGGGCCCCTTTTACAAAGCCATGATAGCTAATCTGAGCACATCAAATGCTATGAAACCCATAGAAATTGAATTGGGTTTGTCTCATTTGTTGCATGGGAATCACTACCATGGCTAAATAAAGGGGGCCTTATATTTCATTTGCCATTTGGATGCCCAGTTTTCAATTTTCAACAGTTTTCCTGCAAATTTTACAGTCCACATATGTTTTAACAACTTTGCATATTTAATTGCCTCACTTCACTTGTTGTTACAATTTCCCACTCTTCTCACCTGTCTCTCTACAAATGCCTGTAAATTTTGTCCTGTATTTTACTGTGAATGTCAATTGTAACCCATCCTATATTTAACTGTGAATGTCAATTGTAACCCGTTCTAAGCTCCTGGAAGAACGGGATAGAAATCCAAATAAATAAATAAATTTATAAATGTATTAAGGAGAGAGATCACGTGATGCAATGAGGAGAGCGGACGTGTGATATGCAGCTCCCGGGCCCTCGCACGCTCAGCCCTGTACTACTTATTATTTTGGCAACTTGCAGTTCCGCGGTTCCCTTCTCCAGTTGGTTCGCCTATGGACAACTCGGGAGGCTGCCGAGTCAGTAGAACCGCGGCTAAAACCAAGGAGAAAATTCGGCCGGTTGATGACAGCATGGTGGAGGCAGGGCCGTCTTCGATGGCAGAGTTTACTGCCACACAACTGAGGCAGCTTACCTCGGCAGTGGCGTCTGCTTTGGCCCCACAAATGGAGAAGCTTTCAACCCAAATGCTGCATTTGGAGACTTTGCTGGGGGACACAGTGACCCGAACCACGGAGCTTGAGACGAGAGTTTCGGCAGCCGAAGACTCGGCGCAGACCCTGAGTGATCGACTCGCTAGTCTGGAGCAGCGCCTGGCGGTGAGTGAAGAACAAACGGAAGATCTCGAAAACCGCTCTAGGCGAGACAATTTACGCTTTATCGGGGTCCCGGAAACGCTGTCGGATCATCAATTGGGGACTACCTTTAAAGACTGGCTTGCCGCTGAATTCCCTTTGCCTGCTGGCATGGGTTCCCTTTGCCTGGAACGGATCCATCGGGTGGGCCGCCCGGAGACTGAGCGACAGCGGCCTAGGGTCGTGGTGGCGAAACTGCATAATTACCTTCATAAGGTGGAAATCCTTAGGCAATATCGTCTCCGGAGAGATACTCTTAAGTATGATGATGCGCTCATCTGCATTTTTCAGGATTATTCTGTGGCTCTACAGCGGAAGTTTCAACCATTGTGTGCGGCATTGGCAGCAAAGCAGATTTGATTTCTTTTCTTATATCCGGCAGTCCTCAAGATTCAAGAGAATGGGGTCTGGAAGTCCTTTGACTCAGTGGAGGTGGCTCAAGCCGTGGTAACACGACTTGCCCGATTGAACTTGTAGAGCCTTTCTGTATTGGAGGGGGGTTACTTTACTCTGCTTATTTCCATTTTGGTTTGTGCTCGGAGCTGCAGAGTAACAGACCTTGGCTTTGTTGCCTACTCGAGTGACTTTTTGGTTCCTATTTGCTTATATTTAACATGGTTTCTGTGAGTGTGCATGGGGGCCCATTGCATTTTGTTGATCTTTTGGGGCTCCACTGGTTGTGGGTCCTGTGGGTGGGTGTGGTTGTTTGGGGGTTTGTTGGGGGTGGGTGGGGGTGCTGGGGGTTGGGAGGGTGGATGGGTTGGAGAGAGGTCCGGAGTCCCTGATGGGGTTTGGTTGTTTGTCTCAACACATTCTGTATAAATTTTTGTGGGGTATAGGACACATTTCCTGTTATTGTATCAGTCTCTGTTTTGCCCTGGGGGAGGCTGGGCTTCCGGGGTTAGTTTCAATAGAGCCTTGTCAGTACATCTCTTATTTGAGCTATGTCAGGCTCGTCGTTTAGGCTGGTCTCCTGGAACGTAGGGGGCATTACCTCACCCATTAAACGGCAGAAAATCTTAGCTGCATTACAGCGCTCTAAAGCTGACCTGGTCTGCCTCCAGGAGACCAGGCTGATTGACGAGGAGCACCTGAAGCTGAGAAGATCTTGGGTGGGTGAGGTGTATTTTGCTTAGCCCATGGGACGTCATGGGGGAGTGGCTCTACTTCTCCGTAAATCATCTCCCATGGGTGTTCAGATATTGGAGCAGGACCGGCTGGGCAGATACCTCCTGGTTCGTTTACAGGTGGGCGCATTGCATTACCTACTATTGACAGTCTATGGGCCTAATTCAGCTGAACTGCCCTTCTTTCAGAAATTGATTGCTCTTCGTCTGAAGTATCCTGCTGAACCACTCTTGGTGCTTGGGGATGTTAATTTGGTCATGGATCCTGATATTGACAAATCCTCCAGTCCTGCCACTCCTTTGGGGCCCAGGGGTCTTGTGCTTTCAAATTTTTGTAATGCCTTAGATTTGGTGGATCCTTGGAGATTATTACATCCAGAGGTCCGTGATTATACTCATTTATCTCGGGCCCATGGCTCGTGGTCTAGGCTTGATTACATCCTTGTCTCTTCTTCCTTATTCCAGCAGGTGACGGCGGCGCGAGTGGGCTCAATACAAATTTCCGATCATGCTCCTGTATGGATTGATATTCAACTTGACGTGAGCCTGACTAGACCCAGTCGTTGGCGATTCCCGGCTTATTTGAGGCATGACGCAGACTTTCAGAAGTTTCTATTGGCGCGGTGGGAGGATTTTGTCTCGACCAATGAACAGCATCAGGATGACCCGCTCTTATTTTGGGAAACGGCTAAGGTCGTGCTTTGGGGTCATATTTTAGCTTATACCTGTACCCGTATGCGTAGATTGAATAAGTCGATCGTCACTTTGGAGCGTTCCCTGCGTGCGGCTAAGCGGTCTCATATTGCCCATCCTTCGGTAGCCACCAGGGAACACTACTTGGCCATGCAGGCAACGCTCAATTCTCTCTTGCATTCCCGAGCTCAATGTTGGTCCACTTATCGTCGGTATTCCTTTCAGCGCTTCGGCAACAAATCGGGAAAGCTATTGGCTAGAATGGTGGATAGTCAAGTGGGAAAGAAACCGATTTTGACTTTGCGCTCTGCAGGTGGCAAAGTTGTGTCGTGCACTGATGATATAGTCAAGGTTTTATACGATTATTTTGCAGCTCAGTATAGTTCTCTTCCCGGTCCCCCTGGGGACCTGATCAATGACTATCTCCTCACATCGGGTATGCCCCATTTGCGGGAGGTGGACGTTGCACGTTTGAATGTACTGTTACAGGCGATAGAGTTGCAACGTGCTATTCGGACTAGCAGGGTGGGTGCGGCCCCGGGTTCTGATGGTTTCCCGGGGGAATTTTACAGGATGCTGGAATCTCAGCTTTGTGGTCCTTTGTTAGCCTATTACAATAGTGCAGTGGAGTCTGGGGCTTTCCCAAGATTTGCTAATGCTGCCTCCATAGTTTTGCTGCCTAAACCTGGAAAACCGCCTGATCTCGCTGGAACGTATTGTCCTATCTCACTTATTAACATGGACCTTAAACTTTTTTCTCGGATTTTGGCTGATCGCCTCCTCCTTTGATTCAAATTTGATCCACGGAAACCAAGTGGGTTTTGTTCCTGGGAGACAGTCCATGCTGAACGTCCGTAAAATCCTTTTGGCTCTTGCTCATGCTCAACACGCTCAGGAGCCTACCTTGTTGGTCAGCTTGGATGCGGCTAAGGCATTTGATAATGTCTCGTGGCCTTATCTTTTTCATACTTTGGATTATATTGGGATTTCGGGATTTTTCCGTGCTGCTCTTACGTTGTTGTATGCTGGCCCAACTGCATCTTTGGTTGTTAATGGCATCCTCTCTAACACATTTTCAATTCACCAAGGTACTCATCAGGGGTGCCCTCTGTCCCCATTAATTTTTATTCTCACTTTGGAACCTTTATTATGCACCCTTCGTCAATTCGAGGAGGTGCGTGGATTGCATATAGCGGGACATGTAATCAAAACCTTGGCTTTTGCAGATGACTTAATGCTTGTCCTTACCAACCCGGCTGGCTCGCTTGGGGCTGCGTTGGATCTTATTGCGGAATATGGGTTCTATTCGGGGCTTACTATTAATTTGGAAAAATCGGTAGCTTTGCCCTCGCATTCCTCTATTCGGGATTCCTGGGAGGGTGTTTTTCCATTGCAGTGGGCTACTAATGCCATTAAATATTTGGACGTGACTATTCCTGCTGATCTTTCCACCTTATACTCGTCTAATGTTTCTCCTTTATTGCATTCGCTGGCTGTTAAATTGCGACTGTGGCAGGATTATCCTCTTTCCCTTTTGAGGTGGGTGGCGCTTCTTAACATGATTGTAATCCCCACTTGGCTTTATACCTTTCAGGTTCTCCCCCTCTATTTGTTGGGTCAGGATGAAACTACCTATATCCGTTTAGTTCGGCGATTTTTGTGTCGAGCTCGCTTACCTTACTCCCAGGTGGCGCGCCCTTCTTATAAAGGGGAATTGGGTTTACTCAACCTCCGACACCTCACTACTGGTTGCGGTATGCCCCATAACAATGATTATTTCCAGGGTACCTCTGTTTTTTCTAATACCTCCTTAGAATTAGTGTGTTTTCAGCAGGAACACTTCAGTGCTTACTTTCATTCTGTTCCTTCTGCTTCTTCTTCAGATCTGCGACTTAAGATTTTTGGACTCCCTTTGCGAAAGGTGTGGAAATGGTGTGTAAGTTTCATGGTATTAGTGCACATGAGTCCCCCCTTTTACCTTTGTTAGGCAATAGAAATTTTACTCCAGGTATGGGGAGTTCCAGGTTCCGACAGTGGGTGGCAAGGGGGTTGTCCCTTTTATTTCATCTGGTGCAAGATGATGGTTCCATGCAGCCCTTTCACACACTATGCCAGTCTCATGGCCTACCGGCCGTAGACAGATTTGCATATATGCAGATTGCGCATTATGTAAATACTTTGAACAAGAACAACTTACAATCTGCTCGACAGGAATTATTGTCTACGGCTTACACTTTTGGCTCTCAGATGAAAGTCCCACTTAAGTTTCATCTTAGATATCTGAAGGATGCAACCCCCTTGTTCACCTCCAGGAGGTGTGGTCTCTGGATTTGAATATAGTGATTCCGGAAGACACCCTATTTGGCGCAGTGGCCCGGCTGCCGGCCTTAAGAAAATATATATACTTTTGGGAAATGCAATTTAAGTTGTTATTTCGACTTTATGTATCACCTTATAGAGCCTTTTGTGCTAAATTTCGGTCCTCAGCTATGTGTGATAATGTGGTCACTTGGTTGCTGCTCTGGGACATATGCTGTGGTCTTGCCCGGCTGTTCAAGCCTTTTGGACACAACTTTTTACTTTTATAGGGACTCTTTGAAATGTGACTATACGACCTCAGCCTCTCATTCTGTTTGGTATTTCTTCCTCTTGCCATCCGCAGCCACCGGGACTGAAGGCCTTTCTGCGGTGGTCTATTTATGTGCCCTGAAATGTATATTCCTAAAATGGCTGGACACTGATGCCCCTTCAATCTGTCTGTGGCGCTCTCAAATGATTTTGTTGCTGACTTGGGAGCGCCTTGAGGTGCCTGATCTTTCTACAGTACGGGGGGAGCGATTTATGGCTACCTGGGAAAGATTTTGGAATACCTTGACTCCTGCTGCGTGCAGTACAGTTTTGAACTGCTGACTGTGTCTATAGCTATTTACCTGTGTTGTTCTTTTCCATTTTATATTTTTGGGGACTCCGGTCTGTGTGTGTGGGGGGGGGGGAATTTATTGGTTGGTATAAAACTTTTCTTTGGAGCACTGCTTTTTGGGCTGAATCTTGGTACTTGTGTTTTTGTCTGTTCCAATAAAAATTATTTACTATAAATGTATTACGTAGCACTGGACCCAGCACTCCATTATTTATCCTCCTCTATTGAGAAAAATTGCCATTTAACCATACCCTCTGTTTTCTGTCCAATAACAGATTCCTAATCCACAAAAACAAAACACTGCTTCCTATCCCATAACACTAATTTTCTCAGGAGTCTCTCATGCACCTGGGAAGCCAAAATCCATGCAAGACTTACACCCTAAATGGCGAGATCCTGACAAGAACTGAAGCAGAAAGAGACTTAGGGGTGATTGTCAGTGAAAACATGAAGACTGCAAATCAAGTGGAGCAAGCTTCATCCAAAGCAAGGCAAATCATAGGTTGCATACGCAGGAGTTTCGTCAGCCGTAAACCTGAAGTCATTATGCCATTGTATAGATCCATGGTGAGACCACACCTGGAGTACTGTGTGCAATTCTGGAGGCCGCATTACCGTAAGGATGTGCTGAGACTGGAATCAGTCCAGAAAATGGCCACCCGGATGGTCTTGGGACTCAAGGATCTCCCATACGAGGAGCGGTTAGGGAAGTTACAGCTCTACTCACTCGAGGAACGTAGAGAGAGGGGAGATATGATCGAGACATTCAAGTATCTCGCGGGCCGCATCGAGGTAGAAGAAGATATCTTCTTTTTCAAGGGTCCCACGGCAACAAGGGGGCATCCGTGGAAAATCAGGGGCAGGAAACTGCACGGTGACACTAGGAAGTTCTTCTTCACTGAAAAGGGTGGTTGATCGCTGGAACAGTCTTCCACTTCAGGTCATTGAGGCCAGCAGCGTGCAAGATTTTAAGGCCAAATGGGATAGACATGTGGGATCTATTCGCAGAGATAGATAGGGAGGGTCAATGGGGTGGGCATACTGGATGGGCCGTGGCCCTTATCTGCCGTCTATTTCTATGTTTCTAATCATGGTGGCATGTTCGTGTTTGACGAGTGTCTTGAGAATGAGTGGAAATGGAGGAAATGCATACAAAAACTGATTTGTCCATTCCAGAAGAAAAGCATCTGCCTCGAGGCAGTGAGGACATTATATCCTGGAGCAGAACTGAGGCAGTTTGTTGTTGTGGGGAGACGCAAAGAGATCTATTTGAGGAGTCCCCCACTGAGAAAAAATGTGATGGAGAGGGGATGAATTGAGTGTCCATTCGTGAAGTTGCAGAAGTAGACTCAATTTGTCCGCCAGACAATTTTTCTCTCCTTGAATGTAAACTGCTTTCAAAAAGGTGTTGTGAAGAATTGCCCAATTCCAAACCTGGCATGTCTGGAAGGATTGGCTTAGCTATCTTACCTGATGAAGACACTGAGGATAACGGTGCCTTAGGAGAAGATTTAGCTGATTTTCCCGAAGACGAAAACTTCCCCATCGAGGAAGGTTGGAGCGAGGTCAAGGTTGAAAGTCTTCTATGGGGCCAAAACTTTGCTGGAGTCGAGGTCGGGGATGGAATCGGGGTCAAGGCCTTAGGGCTTGGGGATTCCCTTCTGCAGCCTCGGGGATTTTGCTAGATCGCCCCACCTCCGATGATGCAACTTTCTTCTTCCTCGGAGGCGGGACGGCCTAGCAGAGGCCCCAAGGCTGCTGAAGGGAATTGACTCGCTAAAGCTACGACAGCAGTCAGGCAAATTACAATAAGGAGAGAGCGGTGCTGCTGTTAGTCCAGGCTAATGTTATGGGGAGGGTTTGAATAATCGCCTGGTTTTTCCAGGGAGGGGGGTCTTTTTTACTTTCTTTGGCCGGAGTCAAACACACAACTTCAGGCTGTGCCGAGTCAGGCCGGGGAATCCCCAAGCCGGTGAGAGCCGATGAGAGCCTGTTAATCAGGAGGGGGGAGTGGTGCCGATGGACCTGGAAGATAAGAGGAAGGGGTGCTTATAGGTGGCGAGGAGAGGAGATAGTGGTGCTGCTAGACCTGGGAGGTGAGTGGGTACGGTACTGAAGGGAGAGGAGCCCTGCTAGTCAGTGGAGGTGAAATGGAGAGGTGCTGCAGCTAGTCGGGGGGGGGAAACAGAGTAGGGGAGGGAGAGGTGCTGTTGGATTGGGAACAGAGGAGAGTACTGCTGGACTTAAAATGGAAGAGGGAAAGCTGCAGCAGGACTGAGGGGAGAGCAATGGAGGAGGAGAGTGGATGGGGGAAGGGGGAAGAGAAATGCTGCTGCTGCACCCAATTGGGGAGAGAGAGGGAAGATAAGGAAGGGAGAGGAGAGGAAAGAGATGCTAAAACCCTGGGAGGGAGGGAAAGGAAAGGCGATACTAGACCATGGAGGGAGAGATGTCAGGGCATTGGGGGGGGGGAAGGAGACAGATGTCTGACCAGGGGAAAGGAAGGAAAATGGAAGGGGAGAACACAGATGGATGGTTAGCACGGAGAAAGAAGAAGTCCCTAGCAAGCGAGTTATCAGAAGACAACCAGAGCCTGGAACCAACATGATTTGAATAATGACCAGACAGAAAAAGGTAGAAAAAATCATTTTATTTTCTGTTTTGTGATTACATGTCAGATTTGAAATTTGTATCCTGCTAGAGTTGGTGTTAGACCATGAACGTGAGCTAGGATTTAACAGAGAAAGGAAAAGTCTTTTTTGTTTATTTTGTTTACGCCACAGCACCAGTGTGAGTAAGAGAGGGCAAAGGGGGTGAAGAGTCTATAAAAGGGGTGAAGAGGCTATAAAATAAACCCACCAGGATGTTTGGGAAAAAAAAACCAAACAAAAAAAAAAACAACCAATTGGGCAGGAAAATCAAATCGAATCAAAAATTTGATTCAATAGGCTGAATCGAATCAAAAATCTTTTTCCTGAATCAGGCAGCACTACTGTACACAACACTTCTGTGGGTCAGTGCTGGAGATCGTGCGTTGACACCAGCTACACTTCTTGAACCCTGTGACCGGCCGGAACATGGAATGAAACACGGCCGTGGCGAAATCGAAGCCCGCAGGCTGAGGCCGCGGAGTAGGCACCGCCATGACATGATCAAAAATACAAACAAAACTTAAAAAAAAAAAAAATCAAACGTGCAAATAACACAGTGACCCTGTAAGAAAATACACGAGCCGAGGTGAGAGAAGGCACGAGTTTAGAACCAACTCTCATACAGAGCCTTGAAATGAGTGCTTCTTGGCTCCGTGGAAAACTTAGAACTGAGGAGACGCGCGCCCTACCTCAGGCGGGAAGGCACTCGTGCATGCGTGGTGCGGCAGTCACAAACTTAAGTTCTTCAAGCAAATCTGCTTGTGAAGCTGTCCGCATCAGGGCTCCATGGATGACGTCACCCATATGTTGCGAATATGCTGCCTGCTTGTCTTGGGATAATGACTGTACCATTAAACCATGTTTGTCTATGTGTTCCATTGTTTTATTCTTTATAATAGCGTTCACCATCTTGCCCAGCACTGAAGTAAGGTTTACTGGTCTAATTCCCTGGATCACCAATTGAACCTTTTTTTTTAAAAAATCAGTCTTATGTTGGCCATTTTTCAACCTTCAGATATAGTTACTTACCATAACAGGTGTTATCCAGGGACAGCAAGCAGATATTCTCACATTTGGGTGTTATCATCCACAGAGCCCCGGTATGGACAGCTTTAAAAGTGCATCACCACTTTAAGAGCTTAAGAAAGTTTGCAAACTGCCCACACCATGCATGTGTGAATGCCTTTCCACCCAATGCACTCGCGACTCCTCAGTACTTAGTTTACCGGAGCTAAGTTGCTGTGTTTTTTTAATGTTGTTCAAATTTTGCTTTTGCCTTCCCACTCATGCGTATTTTTTATTAGTACTTTATCTGCATATTTAATTTGAGTTTAAAAAGAAAAACAACCCCCACAGTTGAGGACATTTTTTTCCTTGCTGTTCTCACCTCACGGGCTTCGCCCGCTGAGGCATCTGTTTTCTTCAGCCATTGAATTCATTTGGGCTGAGGCGGTTTTTCTGTCGATGTCCCGGCTGCTAACCAGTTTTAAGAAGTGATGTAGGTGCCAATGACAAATTTCCATCACTGACCCACATAGCTGGTGCTTACAGTGCCTTGGCCCTGAATTGAGTCCTTCGCACAGTGTTCTACCCTGCAAAAACATACTATTCATTAGCATCTCTCCATTCCGGTACAGTTCATTGATGGGTAATAGCTCACCATGACCAGCAAGTAGAGACTGAGACAAAACTTTGGTTGTAATACTAATAGCTGTGCTTCCCTCTAGTCCAGTGTTTTTCAACCGCTGTTCCGCGGCACACTAGTGTGCCGCGAGATGTTGCCTGGTGTGCCGTACGGTCAGGGCCGCCATCAGGGCAGTACCACCAGTCTAGGGAGAGGGGCGGTCCGCCCCACGTGGACAGGAGAGAGCTGGACAGGGGACCCGCAGAGTTCAATACATCTCGAGCCGCGAGGCTCGTCTTCTGTTCCTGCCTGCCCTGCAGCTAACATATAGCCGATCGCAAGCGTTCCCCGATGTCAGCGCTGACGTCGGAGGGAGGGCTTAAGCAAAGCCTGCCCTCCGACGTCAGCGCTGACGTCGGAGAATACTTCCGTTCGGCTATTTGTGTGCGGCAGGGCAGACAGGAAGCAGAAGACAAGCCTCGCGGCTTGAGCTTCGTTTTGCTGAGAAAGTTGCAAAGATGGGCTGGGAGGCAAACACGGAACACAAAAGGGGGGAGGGAGTGCGTTTTGGACACAAGGCATGAACTTGGGAGAGAGGAAGGGAGGGAAAGAGATGCTGAGGTGGGGGAGGGAATGCGTTTTTGGACACAGAAGAAATGGACTTGGGAGAGAGGAAGGGAGGGAGAGAGGAAGGGAGGGAAAGAGATGCTGAGGTGGGGGAGGGAATGCGTTTTTGGACACAGAAGAAATGGACTTGGGAGAGAGGAAGGGAGGGAAAGAGATGCTGAGGTGGGGGAGGGAATGCGTTTTTGGACACAGAAGAAATGGACTTGGGAGAGAGGAAGGGAGGGAAAGAGATGGTTGTGTACACGGGGAATAGAAGAAAGGAGAATTTTTGGTCATAGGGAGGGAGTGAGGTACAGATAGTGGCATACCAGGGTGGGGGGGGCGGTCTGCCCCACCCCGGGTTTACGTCCCAAGGGGGTGCACAGCTGGCCACCCTCCAGTGTTGTCCCTAGGCCGGCAAACTGTGGCTCTTTAGCCACTTGAGTGCCACCGCCACCAACGGTGATGTTGGCGGTGGCAGCATTATAAAATACTTTCTTTGTGTTTATTTGATTCCTATTCAAGAGAATTACTTTATATATAGTCAATATAGGCACAGAGTTAAATTTTTTAACATTTTCTAATGGTGGTGTGCCTCGTGATTTTTTTCATGAAACAAGTGTGCCTTTGCCCAAAAAAGGTTGAAAAACACTGCTCTAGTCTAACCAATCTGTTCTCAGTCTCAGCAGCTGTGGTAAGCAGGGCCAGTCTTCCCTGAAAATGGTTAGCATAGGACTGTTGGAAGTTAGTGCCCTTCTTGTCCCCACTTGGTGCCAGATTGAGCTTAGGGGGACCCTTTCAGGGGTCCATCCGGCCTTAGGGGTGTCATGAGTTGAGTCCCTCCCCCCCATTTCCTGCACCTCCCCCAAATTTTTCTAGATGTGCCTCAGCTATAAGCCTTGCCACAGATACCAGCAAGGCATATGGCTTAGGAGAGCCACTGGAGTCTGTTCTGACAGGGAAAAAATAAATACTGAGGCAGTGCGGGTCTGAAGGGATCCTTCAGTTCATTGTTATTGCTTACCGGACATGGCTCACTTTTTGAGGGCAGCCAAATTGCTTTGGTTTCCAGTGCAACCTTCGGTTTCCGGCCTGGGATCTCAATCTGGTTCTGTCCGTGCTCATGCCCCTGGATTCCTGCTTGTTGAAGGACCCTACTCTCAAGGTTGTTTTCCTGGTAGCCATTACTTCTGCGAGACGTGTTTCTGAGCTGCAGGCTCTCTCTTGTAGGCCTCCCTTCCTGGAGTTTTCTAGGGAGCAGGGTAATGCTATGGCCCGTTCCTTCCTTTCTGCCAAAGGTGGTCTCGCCTTTTCATGTCAATCAGTCCGTGGTCCTCCTGGTCTTGGGTGGCCAGAAGGGCTCTTCGGAACAGAGGCAGTTGCCCAACAGATATGTCCATCTCTCACCTCAAATGAAAAAAGACCAATGGTCCTGCACATGCACAGCGACAGCACTGCCTCAAGCTTTTAAAGAAAAATTACACTCAAAGCATCCACATTGAGGCTCCTTGGATGACAACACCCACATGTAAGTATAATATGACCTGCTTGTCCATGGAGAAAAGTGGTTACTGTGAGTTTTGCCTCTGGCAAATTTCTCTTCTTTTAGCCTTCTTTATCAATGCCTTGCATCTAACTTGCCAGTGCTTACATAGAAACATAGAAACATAGAAATAGACGGCAGATAAGGGCCCACGGCCCATCTAGTCTGCCCACCTTAATGTCCCTCCCCTACCTTTGCCCTGTGAAGAGATCCCACGTGCCGATCCCATTTGGCCTTAAAATCAGGCACGCCGCTGGCCTCAATCACCTGTAGTGGAAGACTATTCCAGCGATCAACCACTCTTTCAGTGAAAAAGAATTTCCTGGTGTCACCTCGTAGTTTCCCGCCCCTGATTTTCAACGGATGCCCTCTTGTTGTCGTGGGACCCTTGAAAAAGAAGATATCTTCCTCCGCCTCGATGCGGCCCGTAAGATACTTGAACGTCTCGATCATATCCCCCCTCTCTCTGCGCTCCTCGAGCGAGTACAGCTGTAATTTTTCAAGCCATTTTTCGTATGGTAGATCCTTGAGTCCCGAGACCATCCGGGTGGCCATTCTTTGCACCGACTCCAGTCTCAGCACATCCTTGCGATAATGCGGCCTCCAGAATTGCACACAGTATTCCAGGTGGGGCCTCACCATGGATCTATACAATGACATAATGACTTCCGCCTTACGACTGACGAAACCCCTTCGTATGCAGCCCATGATTTGTCTTGCCTTGGACGAAGCCTGCTCCACTTGATTGGCAGACTTCATGTCCTCACTGACGATTACCCCCAAGTCTCATTCTGTTACCGTTTTTGCTAGGATCTCGCCATTAAGGGTATAAGACTTGCATGGATTCTGGCTGCCCAGGTGCATAACTTTGCATTTTTTGGCATTGAAGTTGAGTTGCCATGTCCTAGACCATCGCTCCAGTAGGAGTAGGTCGTGCATCATGTTGTCGGGCACTGAATCTTCATCTGTTGTGCATTTGCCCACTACATTATTCAGTTTGGCGTCATCGGCGAATAATGTTATTTTACCTCGAAGCCCTTCTGCGTTGCTTCAGAGCCTAGAAAGGCCCGAGGCTGCCTGATGGAATCGCCGCCTAAACTAATGCTAGCAGCAGCTGCAAGGGGAAGTTAAAATCACACACAGTGAGATGGCACAATAACGAGACCCCCCTCTTGGAGCAAAACGCCAGATATTTGCCGATGACAATCTTGATAAAGCTGGTCAAAGAAACAGGAAATCTAACTTACTGGCCCAGATGAAGTTTCGAATTTTCATCCTATAGCCAACATACCTTTCCTTGCAAAATTAACCGAAAGACTGGTGTTTGACCAGCTCTCAGATTTTATCAAATCCACTAATGCCCTTCATCCAAATCAAACTGGTTTCCGTAAATTAAACAAATACCGAATACTCAATGATAGGACTTATAAATAACATTCACTATCACTTAGACCACCACAAATCAGTAATTCTCTTTTCTTTAGACTTATCGGCGACCTTTGATACAATAGATCACGATTTATTACTCAAACGTTTAGAATCCATTGGTATTGACGACCAGGTCTTACACTGGTTTAATTCTTTTCTGTCTGTCAGTTACAACGATGAAAACTCTGAAGTCTTTTCCTTATCTTATGGTATTCCCCAAGGTTCTATTCTGTCTCCTCTTCTATTCAATATCTTCCTTTCCCCACTGCTAAGTATTTGTCAATCTATAGGTTTTACATCCTTTACATATGCGGATGATATCCAGCTTCTCCATTCTCTTGATCCAGAAAATATTGATGAAATCATTGCAATTAATAAGAAACTTGAAATCATAAACAATTGGCTAACCTCCAATAAACTAGCCTTAAATATTCAAAAAACCAAAGCAATGCTTTTTTCTTGGGAAAAAGATACAACCTTAAGAACCCCTTTCGTCCTTAACTCCATCATCATTGAATTAGTTTCTTCCATAAAAACCAATGTGCTACATCCAAATCAAACAGGATTTAGATTAAACCATTCTACCGAACACTCCTTAATAGGTTTGACAACATCAATCCTATACCATCTAGATCACCATACTTCCGTCATTTTGATTTCTCTTGATTTATCGTCTGCTTTCGACACCATTGACCACACTCTTCTAATAAATAGACTTCAGTCGATCGGGCTTACAGATCAAGTTCTACTTTGGTTCCAGTCTTATTTTGATAACCGTACATCGATTGTTTCTTTTAACGATACCATTTCAAATAGTTTTTCTCTTTCTTATGGAATCCCCCAAGGTTCCATACTCTCGCCTATTTTATTTAATATTTTCTTAGCCCCTCTGTTGACTCTGTGCCAATCCATTGGATTCACAGTATATGCATATGCAGATGATATCCAATTAATACATCCAATTAACACTAAAAATCCACAAGAAATAGCAACAATAAATGAGAAACTAAACCAAATTTATTACTGGCTTGAAACCAACAAACTCGCCTTAAATATTCAGAAATCAAATCTTATGTTTTTCCCATGGAAAGATGGTGAAATACTTTCTTCGCCTATATCTATTAAGGGCATTTCTTTGCAGATGGCTAAGAACATCAAGTTTCAAGTTTCAAGTTTCAAGTTTGACCTTTATTTGATGGATCGCTTATAATAACATCTAAGCGATGTACAGTGTTAAAAACCATCTGAATGTGGTAATACATTTAGTTTATAATAGTCACTCAAAAGACAGACAAAATTAGACAAACAGGAGGGGGTGGGAAGAAAGGGGAAAAGTTACAATGTTGTTTTTTGTTAGAAATTGACATCAAAGGGATAACACATCGGGTAATAATAGATTAGGATGAGATGGGAAGAATATTGGAACTTAAAAGATGATATTTCATGTGTCAAACGCGTCTTGAAATAAGTACGTTTTTAAAATTTTTTTTAAAGCAACTAGGTCAGTTTCGTTTTTAATGAAATTTGGAAGGGAGTTCCACAGTGTAGGGGCTTTTACAGAAAATATATCATTTCGCCTAGTGCCTATGACTTTTAATGAAGGGACTGAGAGCAATTGTGATGAAGAGGATCTAAGAGAACGAGAAGTTTTGTGTGGGACTATCATTTTTGTAATATATTGAGGTTCACTGAAGGTTAATGTTTTGTATACCAGAAATAAAATTTTAAACGTAATTCGATGGGTTATAGGAAGCCAGTGTGCTTTAATTAGTAAGGGGGTGACATGGTCAAATTTCTTTGCGTTATGAATTAGTTTGATTGCTGTATTCTGGATAATTTGAAGACGTCTATTTTCTTTTTGAGTTATATTAATTAGAAGGGAATTGCAGTAATCCAATTTGGAAATAATGAGAGAGTGAACTAATATATTGAGAGATTTAGTATCCAAGAATGTAGAGATTGAACGTAAAAGCCGTAGTCTGTAAAAGCATGATTTGACTAATGCACTGATATGATCATGATAAGATAGATCTACATCAATTGTTACACCTAGGATTTTTAGCTTAGATACTGGTTCAATAGGAATATTGTCAAGTGTGAATGGTGTTTTTTGGAATATATCTCTTTTCCAAGTGAAAAGCATGGATTTTGTTTTTTGAGTGTTTAGAGCCAGTTTGTTATTTTTTAGCCAGTTTTTAATTATTTCTAATTTGTCATTGATTATTTTTATTTCTGCAGTGTTTTCTGGGTTGAGAGGGTGCATTAGCTGAATGTCGTCAGCGTAAGAAAAGGTTGTAAATCCTAGTGATTGTGACAAGGTGATAAGTGGGGATAGGAAAATGTTGAATAGAAGAGGAGAGAGAATTGATCCTTGCGGAACTCCAAAAGATGAGGAGAAGAATTCGGAATAGGATTCATTGAATTTAACTCTAGAGAGACGATCCGATAAAAATGAAGTTAGCCATTGTAAGACTTGGCCCTCTACCCCTAGTGATTGTAGACGATTAAGAAGAATTTCATGATCTATGGTATCGAAGGCTGCGGATAGATCTAGAGAAAAGAGAGCTACAGATTTGTGATGGTCAAGGAAGTAATGAATGTTTGTGACAAGACCAATCATGGAATATTCGGTACTGTGATATTTACGAAACCCTGTTTGGTTTGGATGTAACGCGTTAGAGGATTCGATGAAGTCAGATAGTTGTTCGAAAACAAGTTTTTCCGTCAGTTTCATTAGGAATGGAAGATTTGAGATGGGACGGTAATTAGATGAGTCATCTTGACTGGACTTAAAGTTTTTTAATATTGGTATTACAGTAGAAGTTTTCCAAGCAGAAGGAACGGTAGCAGAAGATAAACATTTTTGAATGAGAGATAGAATAAAAGGACCAAAATAATCGAAATATTTTTTTATATAGAATGGCGGAATAATTTCTGTAGGTGAACCTTTTAAGTTGATTGATTTAAGGTGTCTTTCAATATCATTAATAGTTGGAATTAGATCCTAGGAGTAACATTTGACAATAAATTGTCTTTCCATGATCACATAAGCCAAGTGGTAAGATCTACTTTTTATAGACTTCGCCAGATTCGATCGATATCAAAATTTTTATGTGCAAAATCATTAAATATCTTAATTCATTCCCTTGTAGTCTCTAAAATTGACTACTGTAATGCATTACTTATAGGTTTGCCACAGAAAGAGCTTAGGCGGTTACAATTAATTCAGAATGCCGCTATTAAAATAATCTATAAAGCCAAAAAATTTGATCATGTTTCACCCCTACTTAAGAAAGCACACTGGCTTCCAGTAGTACATCGCATATTATATAAACAATGTTTACTCACTTTTAAAGCTATAGAATACAAAACTTCAGCCTTTATATATAGACTTTTGATACCTTATACCACCTCTAGATCTCTTAGATCTCAAGACCAACACCTATTAGCAATTCCATCATTAAAAGTTATTAACACAAGACGTAGCACAATCTTTTCAATAACAGCCCCTCAAACCTGGAACAACCTCCCACTATACCTAAGACAAGAAAAAAACCTGTCAAAATTTAAGTCTGAACTAAAAAGTTTTCTATTTATAGATGCTTTTAACGACTAAATCCTTCATATTCTTAATTTTATTACTAGGCCAAATGTCTTCGTTTCCCCTTCCTAATGTTTTTCCCTTGAATTTAATGTTTTTAATAGCGATTGTAACCATTAAATAATTTTCTTTTTGTTTCATTATAATTTGTAGAAATTCCCTCTAAAATGTATTGTAATTTGTATACATGAGTTTATTATTTTTTAATTTAATTATTGTATGTACGTTACCAAAAACTTTTATTTACTTGTACATCGCCTTGAATTTTGAATAGGCGATAAATCAAAATATTTAATAAACTTGGAAACGACAAACTATCGTTTCAAGATCATATTAGCAATATAGTTAAAATATGCTTTTATAAACTACGTTTGATTCGATCTATTTCAAAATTTCTTGAACCCAAATCCATTAACATATTAATACATTCTCTGGTTCTATCCAAAATAGATTACTATAATTCTCTTCTACTTAACATCACACAAAAAGAAAAATGAAGACTACAAATAATACAAAATACGGCAGTTAAATTAATTTATAATGCCAAAAAATACGACCATGTCACTCCTTTACTAATAGATTCTCATTGGCTGCCAATCAGCCATCAGATTAATTTTAAAATTTTGCTCTTAGTACACAAAACCTTATCCTCTAACGAACCACAATTTATTTCAAGAATGCTTATTCCTCACAACATCTCCCGATCTCTCCGCTCAATGTCGCAAAACCTTTTAACCATCCCCTCTTTGAAAATTATAGGTATTAGAAGACACAATATGTTTTCTGTAATGGAAACTCACTGCCACAGTACATTAGAGAAGAAAAACATATAACTTCATTTAAAAAAACGTTAAATACTTATCTTTTTAAAGACGCATTCAATATCTATTAATGAGACCTCCACTTGAAACTTCAAGCCTTTATTTTGTTACCTTCCCTTTTGTTTTTCCCTTTTTTGTTCTCTCTCTAACTAAAAATTGTAACTTCTCCCCGCTATCCCCACACTTCGTGTCTGTCCTAGAGTTAAAAGATGTGTATTATCCTGTTAGTTTTCATAACCTATGTTTTTATAAAGCTGTACATCGCTTAGTTAATTGAATAAGCGATATAACAAATATTAATAAAAACTTGAAACTTGTTGAAGCAGAAAAATGGCGAATCAGTATCTCCCAGGGTGGGCTTCAGGAACAGAGTGTGGATTTGCAAGAAAGAAGATTAGCACCAGTTGGACCACAAGAGCTTTAAAGGTAGGTTTGTTTTTTTTTAATTCTGAGTGACAGGAGGGAGTTGGGATGTGTCAGTCAGCCAGGATAGGAGGCAGAAGGGATCCCTCCTATCCCGGCTCACTACTGGACCACCAGGGCTTTTGGTAAGTCCAGGGGAGGCCTGTAACAGGTCCAGGAGAGGGGCGGGTGGGCACTGACCCAAATATAAACCAACACTATTGCAAAATACCAGGAGAAATGTGAACATCTCTAACTGGATGTCCCAATTCCTCTCTCTTTATAAAACATGAAGCCTATTTTGTATACAACACTTGCAATAAGCCGTTCTGGTGATTCACAAAGCACCATCATACCTAATCTTTCCTTCTTGTACAACCCCACTCTATTCCTGAACAAATGGGACGTAACAGAGAAATTCCTTAAATTTAAAGTGGGACTGATGAGCCAGCTACTAGGATAGATGATCCAAATGTGGAATCCTCACTTGCTGCTACATCTATCCTGTAAAACTTCATGAATGTGTGTAGAGAAGACCAAGTGATGGTCTACAAATCTCTTCTGGGGAAACCGCTAAAGATTCCGCCTATGAGGAAGCCACCCCTCGTATAGAGTGGGGCTTCACAGAAATAGGAGGCTGCTTTCTAGCTGCAATATAAGCAAATTAAATGGCCATCCGGATCCACCTGGAAATGGTGGCCTTCGACATTGGTCTGTCCTTACAGGTTGCTCTGATCAGCACAAATAAGTTATCTGACAAACAATATTAATTTGCAACTTCCAAGTATTTCAGCAAAAGCCTGCGCACATCCAGAAATTTTAACACACTGTCATGTTTACTCAAACCTGAGGGCATATAGGCTGGCAAACACACCTCCTGATTGATGTGGAATGCAGAAACCACTTTTGGCAAGAAAAGAAGGAAACTGCACGCAGGGTCATGCCTGAATCTATAATCCGAAGAATGGAATCTCTGCAAGATAAAGCCTGAAGCTTGGACACTCTACGGGAAGAGGTACTGGCTACCAAAAACACTGTCTTGACAGTGAGATCCATCAGAGAAGCCTGGCCTAGTGGCTCGTAAGGTGGATCTGCATGCACCCTAAGAACTAGGTTAAGATTCCAAATCGCAAAAGGCTGACACAACGGAGGGTGGAGTCATAGCGCGCCCTTTAAAAACCAAACCACATTTGAATGAGCCACAAGACAGCACCCACAGGGCTTAGGACCAAAGTAAGAAAGTTTGGCTATCTGAACCCTCAGAGATTCAATGGCTAGGCCCTTTACCAGGCCCTCCTGGAGAAAGGTGAACACTACTGGGATCACCACCAAGTTCAGGTCTTTGCTCTTTCGAGCACACCAGGACTGGAAACATTTTCAGGCCTTTGTATACACTGCAATCAACTTATTGTTGTGTAAGATAGTAGCAAGTAGATCCTGCACACTAGAGCTGTGCGCTCAACACAAAAACAGCATCCAGATGCAGACTGTCCCCCAACTGCACATGGCTCTCCTGCTATGGACCTGCGCTCTTGGGAGAAGAGACCTCCCCCAAGAGCTAACAGGGTCATAAAATTAACCGGATTCATAGAACCCTTGCTAACCAAGTACGCTTGAAACATCATATTAATAAAATCTAGGGAACCCCTTGCCCCAGAGGAGCAGAGGACCCCTCCGAACCCTGTTTTGAGCTTTTGAAGGATTTTGGTGCCCAATCACGGCTGTGCCTCGCTGGGGACCCACTTGTGCTGTTCACCAGCTCAAATTTGGATTTTTTTGGATGGTCTTCAGGTGGACTGTGCACCAGAACCCACCGAAGGGGCATGGGTGGAGGACTAAAGAAGATGCTACTTTTTCCATGCTTTTTTGGCTGTCCTGTGGATTAAGGCTTTTTAGAGGCGGGTAATTCGGTACTTGGAACTGTTGTTGGGCCGCCCTATACCTTTTACCGTGGCGGGGTTTCTCTTAGATAAATATGAAGCCTTCTGTTTCACCAGGGGTAGGCTGTTTATGTCTGCGAAAAGCTGGGTTAGTGGCTAAGAAAATTATTTGGGGGGGAATGCGTCTTGGGTCACTCTCCCTCTTATTGGGTTTTACATGCTTTGATGTTGCTTGAGAGGGGTCA
Source organism: Geotrypetes seraphini (assembly GCF_902459505.1). NCBI lineage: Eukaryota > Metazoa > Chordata > Amphibia > Gymnophiona > Dermophiidae > Geotrypetes > Geotrypetes seraphini. The sequence goes on along the minus strand of NC_047088.1, from coordinate 100,886,759 downwards.
GGTGCGTGTTTTTTTTCACCAATCTAAATTCTTCTTGAAGGTCTGGGGTCCTTATGTATACTCTTTGTCTCCTAGAGTTCGCAGTCTGATACTTAATACTTTAACAATCTAAATTGATTTGAGCGGTGAAGGGGTCAGCGCCCTGTGAGTGTTTCCTTTTCCCTGATCTGGTTCTCCTAGCTAATCCTCATATTATATGGTTGGGGTTTTTTTTTGTTTTTGTTATGGTCTGGTATGTTATTTGCTTTTGTTTCCTTGGTTTGTGTGGATGTCCCCTATGGAATACTTCGGGGCCCAGAGTCCAGGGCCTTGATGATCTTTCTTTTTGTTGTAGTTGGGACCTCTCTCTTTTGGTCTTGGTCCTTATTGATTGTTCCTTTTCTGTTCTTCTTGGGAGGGGGATGTTGCAATGGGAGCTGTTGCTGTATAAACCAAACAAAAATTTTTTTGACCATATCTTCAACCTTTCGTTGTATTACCTGTTACTGTCCCTGTTTGTTCAATAAAAATTGTTTTCAACTAAGATGATGCTTTTGCCCCTCCTCATGTGCTACACGGCACACAGAATACGGATGCTCCTCTGAAACCATCCACTGCAAACATGGCATGAATCCTCTGCAGCACGAAAAAGAAATCATGCAAAGAGGCAGAAAAAATAATGAAGTAAATAAAAATAAAACATGAGCAGAAAAGACTAGCTACTCCTGTCTCGCTTGTAGGAAGACAACTGGAAGTTGAAGGATAGTCTGGAGGTAAGAGGAGCAAAACTATGCAAATGAAGCTTCTTAAAAGAGATCTCATGAAATGGGATGGACTACTCGTTTGTTCAGGAATAGAATGGGGTTGTACAAGAAACCTGAATATAAACCAATCTGAATATAAACATAGGTGACTCCCCCCCCAAAAAAAAAAGGAGGAAAAAAGGTTGACTCGAATTTAAACAAGTGGGTTATATTCAAGTGCTCTGCCAGGCTCTGCACTCAGCCTCTATCTCCTGCCCGGCTCTACTCCCAGCCCCCCTCCCTCCTTGCCTGTCAGGCTCTGCACCCAGTCCCCCTCCCTCCCTGCTAGGCTGTGCACCCAAGCACCACTCCCTCCCTTGTCAGGCTTTGCACCCAAACCCCACTCCCTCCCTTGCCAGGCTTTGCACTCAGCCCCCTCCCTCTGATGCCTTGCAGGCCTCCCCTGGGCCTGTCATAAGCCCTGGTGGTCCAGCAGTAGGCCAGCAGCTTTATAGAATATTTGGAGGTCAGATATAATGCCTCCCCTCCTTCAAATTTTTTACTAATATACATCCCTCCTCCAGTTAACATCTCGGCTTTGACTCATCTACAATCTATTATCTTGGATTCTTGTGTCAATTCAGTTAATCCCGTTATTCTAGGTGACTTCAACATTCATTTTGATGACACCAGCAATGCTTCCACATCAGAAATCCTTACTTTGCTAAAAGACTTGGATCTTTACCTATTAATAACCAGCCCCACCCACATTGCTGCTAGATATGGTAGTGACCCCAATATCTCAAACTAACAATTTTCAAACACTAGCCATTTCACCCGTCCCATGGACAGACCACTTTTTAATTTCGTTTCAACAATTACACTCTAACTACCAAAGAAACCTAAAGCCTAAAATAATTACAACTAGGAACTATAGTAAGCTCGAAGCTGCAGACATCTCTTCTAATTTCAGCCTCTCTTTTGAACAATTACCCAGGTCCACTATAGATGAAAAATTGTCAATCTTCTAAACTCTACCGTACCAGCTGTTACTTTCACAATCTCTCCCCGTAAACAAAAAAAATCCATGGTACACTGCAAATTTAAATCTACTAAAAAAACAACTACGTTCTCTTGAATGGAAATGGAGGCATAATAAATCTTTTTTCAATCTTAACAAATTCAAAGAGCACGCAGCGTATTACAGATCTGAAATCAACAGAACTAAAAGAGAATATTATACTAAACAAATCAAGAAAGCTAAAAACTCTTCCACATTATACACAATTGTCAAATCCTTAACAACAAAAAAAAAAGGAAATAATTAAATCCAGTTTTACACCATCAGCTCAAGCTCTTGCAACTTTTTTCATTGACAAAATCCAGAAATTCAGAGATAATTTTCCGCCTACTGCCTCCTCACATTCTTTAGAAGATCATTTAGGCTCTCATGACCATACTAATCTATTCTATTCTAAATGTACTCATTTCACCCTCCCTAGTTTGGAGAAAATACAAAGGTGTATTAATTTGCTTAACTTAAAAGGGACTAGTACAGAGGTCATCCCCCCACCCCTTCCTTTTAAAACGGTTTTTTCCCATCTTTGGACCATACATTAAAGACTTGATCCATTCAAGTCTGTCATCTGGGTCCTTACCTACGTCTTGGAAGCAATCAATCATTTATCCTATTATTAAGGATTACAATATTAGCACCCAAGATTTGCCCAAAAACTTACAGAAAAAAGTTTTCCAACAAATCACAGATTTCGTTGAGAAAACTAATGTACTTCACCCTAACCAAACTGGTTTCCATCATTGCCACTCTACAGAACTTTCTTTGCTAGGACTCACTACCAAAATTCTATATCATCTAGACCACCATCAATCAGTACTGCTCATCTCTTTAGATCTTTCCTCTGCTTTTGATACCAAAGATCATAGCCTGCTTCTAACACGGCTTCACAAAATAGGCATATCCAATCAGGTCATGGACTGGTTTGTTTCCTATCTTACAGATAGATCTTCTAAAGTCATTTTCAACAGCACATCCTCCGAATTTATCCTTTTCCACTAAATATGGAAGGGATCCATCTTATCACCATTGCTCTTTAACATTTTCTTATCGTCCCTTCTGACAGTTGGCCAATCCATTGGCTTTACCATATTCGCCTATGCGGACGATGTGCAACTGATTCACCCCATCGATCTCAACAACACAGAAGAAATAGCCATCATCAATCAGAAATTAGGAAAAATCAAGGCTTGGTTAGACTCAAATAAACTTTCTCTTAATATCAATAAATCTAAACTTATGTTTTTTCCCTTTAAAGATGGAGCCACACTTCAGGCTCCTCTGAAGCTCGAATCTTTCCCCATCAAAGTTGTTCCCACTTTAAAACTGTTATGTGTCACTCTTGACAGTAAATTCTCGTATCATTCGCATATTAGTACAGTCGTTCAGAAATGTTTCTATCGACTCAGAATGATACATTCCCTGGCTAGGTTACTTGAACCAGCCTCTCTGAACACACTAATTCACTCTTTAGTAATTTCCTGCATAGATTATTGCAATGCCCTTTATAAGGGCATTACAAAAAAGGAAATTAGACGGCTTCAAATTGTTCAGAATACAGCAATTAAGATCATTTGTGGAGCAAAAAAATACGATCACGTTACACCTCTTTTGTTTAATGCACATTGGCTTCCCATTGTATATAGAATTAGTTATAAAATCCTATTTTTAACATTCACTACAAAATCAAATAACCAACCAGATTTCATTAATAGACTTTTAATTCCATATAACTCATCAAAATCTCAGAATCTCCTTACTATTCCCTCCCTGAAATCAATTAATACGTTGCGCTTTAATAATTTTGCTGTTACCACCCCTACTTTATGGAATTCACTATCTAACCACCTACGTAGCGAGTCCGATTTAAAAGAATTTAAAGCAAAGTTAAAAACATTTTTATTCCAAGATGCTTTTGGATAAACAACTGTCCTTTTAAGGACAAAATTAAAGCATTCTGCTATTTTTCCGCATTCCTATTGTTATTTCCTTCTATGTTGCACCTTTCCTATAATAATTGTAGTTCTTCCCCACTACCCTATTGTTTGGATGTAGATCCGTACATTTTAACAGATTTTAAAGTCAGACTTTGATGTTATTTAATATCCCTTGTTTTAATGTGTTTTTATGTAATTTTATATTGTAAACCGCTTAGAAACCTGAATAAGCGGTTCAAACAAATCTTTTAATAAACTTGAAACTTGAAGACAGGAGAGATCGCTCCTGTCTCCTGTCCCTGCTGACTGACACACCCCATCCTCCCTCCCGCCTCCTAGACTTTAAAAAAAAAAACAAAAGCCTACTTGTTGGTCCAGTGGTGAACCAGGGTAGCAGTGATCTTCCTATGCTCCTGTCCTGTACAGAGCCACTATCTGAAATGGCTGCCGCGAGCTCTCGCAACAACCTTCTGAGTTCCCATGAGAACGCACTGCAGCGATTTCAAATAATGGCTCTGCATGGGGCAGGAACATAGGAAGATCACTACTGCCCTGGTTCACCGCTGGACCACCAGGGCTCTAAAGGTAGGTTTTTAAAAAATTCTGAGTGACAGGAGGGAGATGGGATGTGTCAGTCAGTCAGGACAGGAGGCAGAAGGGATCCCTCCTATCTCGGCCCACTACTGAACCACCAGGGCTTTTGGTAAGTCCAGGGGAAGCCTGAAAAAGGTCCAGGAGAGAGGCGGGTAGACGCTGACCCAAATATAAACCAACACCATTGCAAAATACCAGGAGAATTGTGAACATCTCTAACTGGATGTCCCAATTCCTCTCTCTTTATAAAACATGAAGCCTATTTTGTATACAACACTTGCAATAAGCCGTTCTGGTGATTAACAAAACACCACCATACCACCCCTGATTTACTCAAACAGCTTTTGATTTGGAACACTTATCTCCTCAGAGAATGAAGTTAAAATTAGAATGGGGAAAAATGAGAGAATCTAAATGATTACTTCTGTTCTAAGGATCAAACAAATCCTAAAAAAAAAAAAAGGGTTTTCTTAAAATTAGGTTTATACTTCCCCCTTCATATCCGCGATGGTTAGGGGCAGAGCTGGCCCGCGAATAATATTCGGGCCAGTTCTGCCCCTAACCCCCGATTCCCCTGGCTATTTTAAGCCCTGTAAGCCCCCCCCTCCCCCACCTTTAAGCCTTACCTGGTGCTGTAGCGGATTTTCAGGGCAGGAGCAATCTTCCCACGCTCCTGCCCCGTGCAGACCGCTCATAGGAAATGGCTGCCTTGAGCTCCCGTAGTCTCTCGAGCCATTTCCTGTGAGCGATCTACATGGGGCAGGAGCGTGGGAAGATCGCTCCTGCCCCAAAAACCTGCTAGACCACCAGGTAAGGCTTAATGGGGGGCTTACAGAGCTTAAAATAGCCTGAAAAAAGAAAAAGGAATTTTAGGTTTAAAATCACAAATAAGTGAATCTGTAGATATGGAAACCGCAAATACGGAGGGGGAAGTGTAGTTTTATTTCTTAACATTGTAAATCTACCTTAATTTAGCTGACAACAGATTTGAAAATTTAGGCTGGTCTTAAAATAAAGAGCAAACAAATCCTCACTAAAGTCCTAGGAGTAAATATGATAAACGAGTGGACCTTACATACCTGCTAGAGTAGGCAGAATCCTGAGAATATGGGGTGCCTCCACGGGGTGTGTAAGGTGTGTCTTGGGAGGAGCAAGACTGTGTGGAGCTGGGTGTATACTGGCTATATGATCCAGGGGTGTCTGGCCGTCCACTGGAGACGGATACTTCCTGGGAGGAAGGGGTGCCATTGCCTGGGGTAGAAGGCAGAATGTTGGAAAGGCAGGAAGAATCAGTGGATATGCGCCGACGGGTGTCAGACTGCAATGATAGATAGGCAAGAAAAATAAATACAAAAAAAAAAAAAAAAGGACAGGTCCAGTCATTCTAGAGACACACTTATTTTGTAACAAATATAATACAACACTTAAACCTAATGAGAAAACTGTATTGTAAAATCTTATATATATGCCATAGTTAGCTTCCTCTGCTATACTTTTCCCTCGCCAGTGGAGTGTCGATCTAACAAAGGAGCAATCTTTCCTTACCACTTCATTCTGAGGCAGGAACTTCTCTGTCAGTGCCTTCCCACTTGTGGGTACAGTCTGAGGCGTGTAAGAACCACTAACAATCAAGTCATAGTACTTCATTCTTTGCTGTCCTGTAGCAAGACAGTTGGGGACAGTGAGAGAGGGAAAAAAAAGGTGACCATTTATACAAACATCGTATTCATGTGTCCTTCACTGTAGCTGTCCATACTATATTCATGTTTTACACTGATTCTTCAAGAATTCTATCAAAAATTGCTAATAATGGAACAGGCAATACTAACTTGGAAATACCAGTGCCACTATGCATTATCGCCCCAGTACATATCATTCCCTTCACCTTACACAGTGTTCACTCTAAACTGCACTTATGTTTAAACACACCATGAATTGGAAAGGGAGCACACACATCTAGCAACTCTGCACACAGAATTTTTGCTGGCTTTATTGTGAACATAGCCTATACCACACACATCACATTAAGCCTCAAAACTTGCACATAAATATTTTTCAAGTACACGTGTGTCAGCAAAAATCAGAAAGAGCAATGTACACCACCACTGATTTTCTCATTTATTCTATATTCTCTTTTTTCTTTGCACCTCTGTCCTCTTCTACCAGTTTCAGTGGTCACAGCAGCAGCCAATACTATACTTTCTTTCTGTTCTATACCAAGATTAGGTTTATAGTTCCTTCGATAATCTTGATAGTCCCTGGATGATTCCATAAGCTAGGTGTTCAGTCCCAAGCCGCAGTTCAGGTGTTGCAGAAATCTATATCTTTTCTAAACACATGCTCTACCCCCTTAGGCTAAGTCAGCAAACAACCTTAGTTCAGTCCCAAAGTCAAGCACATACCTGCAAATCCAGGACAAGGGGGAATGGGGGAGAATCCCCATCAACATAAGTAAACCATAAACTGGCTTGCTCTGCAAAATATTAAGTGAGAAACAGGCACAAAGACAACAGAAAAAAAACCATTGAGGACCAATGCATTCTAACCTTTTGTGTGCAGCGAGCATCCCCAAAAAGGCCTTAAGTAAAGTATACACTCACAGAAACTCTACACAGGACCTGCCAACTTCCTGGAAAAACTTCAAACCTCTAATGAGAATGACCGAGGCAGAAAGGAGCAGGCTACTCCAACAACTGAGTGAAGACAGAAAGGGCAGATCATATGGAATCTTACAGGGACTAACAAAAAGAAGATTATCGAAGGTATAAACTTAATCTTCCATTCTGCTACGGCCCTTCCGGATTCCATATGCTAGGTGACAAACCAAAGCCACAGTAGCTAGGGAGGGACAGAAGAGCCTGCCATCAAACCAGAGGTCCCAAAAATGGCATCAGAATGCGCTGCCACAACTCAGTTTAAGTTTGTATTGTTTGTCTCTCATTGAATATATTTTAAAATGTTCATCGCTTAGAATATTGATTAAGCGATTAATCAAGAGAAATAATAAACTTGAAACTCAGTAAAACCAGGCAAAAATATGAAGAGAGCACCAAGAAACCACCCTGCAAATAAAACGGTATAGAAATTTTTAAAATAAATAAATAAATGCCCCCCACGACGCAGCCACACTTCTCGTCAAATGCTGTAAACGAGATTGGCGGCTGCTTACCACGGGTGACAAAAGTCTCAAAATGGCCATTCTAATCCATCGAATGACTGAGGACTTGGATGCCGGCCTATCACGGTGAGGCGCAGTTGTGAGAACAAAAAGGCGATAAGACAGCCTGAACTCAATTTCCTTACCAAATAAAGGAGCAAGACCCTCCAGACATCCAAATTGCAGAAAATCTGATCTATGTGCTCCAACTTGTTGGATGAAATGCCAGCAACTTAACCTCCTGATTGGCTTCGAAGGCCAAGACCACCTGCAGCAAAAAGGAAGGTACAGTACAGAGAAAGACACCCGCGTCCGAAACAACAGAGAAAGGGTTCCTTGCACAAAAGAGCAGAAACTCTAAAATACACCATGATGAGACAACGATGACCATAAAAACCGACTTTCAAAGGGGCCCTCACCAAGGGAATGTTAAGATTCCATGAAGGGAAAGGAAGACACAAAGGAAGACGCAGACAAAGCATCCCCCTCATACACCTCGTCACATCTGAAAGAGCAGTAAGCAAACTAGTGCCTCAGCACACTCAAAAACACACAAAGCCTGCAACCTGAACTTTCAGGGAGGCTACTGCCAGACTTCTGTCTAAACCCTCCAGAAGGAAAGCCAGAACTACCTAACTGGGAGGCTCCACCCGATTCCTAGAACTCTACTGTGAGAAAGCCTACCAGGCTTTGGCAGAGGAAGCCATAGTAGAGGGAACTTTGAGCGCAAAAGAGTCAAGAAAACTACCTCCAAATAACCGCTCATCATCAAGACTGAGCGCTCAAGAGCCATGCAGTAAGACCAAAATGCTGAGGGTACTCCATAGATACCGGTCCCTGACTGAGAAGATATCAAAGAAAAGGGAGCCGGAGCCTCTATCCCACCAAAAATGTATGAGAACTGCATACCATGGGCAGTGAGACCAATCCAGAGCCACTAGACACCCCAAGGCCTGGATGCGACTCTATCCAGCGGAAGACCCAATCAACCAGAGACCATGGAGGAAACATCTTACAGGAACTCGTGAGCCAGCCAAGGCCAAACCAAGGAATCCGGACCTAGCTTCCATGTTGTTCGGCAACCGAAAAGGCACCCAGCCTTCAAGATCTCTGCCGAAGCCAGCGAACTCCAGCTCTTGTAAGAGCCAACAGAGCGGCTTCTGAGAGAGGAACTATCAGCCGAGGGTCACTGCCGGAACATAAAACTGCGGCCCCATGGGCTGCTGAGGAAGACAGAAGAAGCTCTTCTGCCCAGAGGAACGCCACTAAGCTTTCTAGTCCAAGGGAAAGAGTACTAGAGCTTCCTTGTGAAGTACATACGCCACTGTTGTGCCATCAAAGAAATTTGCACCATTGGGCTTTCTGAAGGAGCTGGAGAGCAAGTAGCACAATCTGAATTTCCAGAAGCTCAAGACTATAGGTCAATCAACAGATCAGGAGTCCACTACCCCTAAATGGAGTGGGCCCCACAAAGAGCCCACAACCCAACAGGCTGGCATCCATACAAAGAGTTATCCACTCTGAAATCTGAAGAAGCTAGCCATGGCCAAGAGCCACCCCCTAAAGCCACCAGCTCAAATTGCTGCCAACTGGGTCGTCCAGGAAATAAAGTCTCTAAAGGGGGGGAAAAACTTAGCGGAGATCACCAAGAGTGAAGGGAATCCCGTCAAGGGTGCCTGGGTGCTCTGAACTAGGGGGATCGCATCCAAGGTGGCTGCCTGAGACCCAAAACCTGCAGATAAAACCAGGCCAAGAGAGCCGGGCAGTCCAAAAAAATTCTGTTGATGAATATTCTGACTACTTGCCCTGAGAAGAAACACACGTCCCTGTCAGAAGATGAAGAAAGGCCCCAGAAACTCCAGGGACTGGGAGGACACCAAGTGTCTCTTCATGAACTTGCCAACGCCTGCAGCAGAGTCACTACCATCCCTACCGTGCCTTCATACACCCAATGAGAAACAGCCTGGAGCACCCGCTGTCCCAAGAAGGGTGGATGGAGAACCCCTGCTGGCAGAAAACTGCCTCAACTACAATCATTTCGACAAAAATGCGTGAACAGTCACAAGGCCAAGGGGAAATGCAGTTGCAGAACATGGAAACCTAGAAACCTCTGGGCAGAATGAAATATGGAGGTAAACCTCTGGGAGATCCAAAGACACTGGAAACTAGTGCTGCCCGATTCAGGAAAAAAAATTTTGATTCGAATCAGCCTATTGAATTGGTTTTTCGATTCGATTTTCCTGCCCAATTGGGTGTTTTTTCAAATATCCTGGTGAGTTTATTTTATAGCCTGTTCACCCCCTTTGCCTTCTAACCACACTGGCGCTGTGGTGTAAACAAAATAAAGAAACAAAAAGGACTTTTCCTCTATCTGTTAAATTCTAGCTCACGTTTGCTGTCTATCACCAGTTCTGGCAGGATACACTTTTCAAGTTTGACATATTGTAATCAGAAAACAGAAAATAAAATTATTTTTCTACCTTTTGTTGTCTGGTCAATATTCAAATCTTGGTCCCAGGCTCTGGTTGGCTTCTGATAACTTGCTTGCCAGGGTCTCCTTCTTTTCTTCTTTCTCCGTGCTAACTATCAATCTTCTATCTCTGTCCTCCCCTTCCGTTTCCCTTCCCTCCCCCGGAGATCTGGCATCTTTCCTTTTTTTCGTCTCCATCCACAGATCCATCTTTTCTCAACTACCCTTTCATCCAGCATCTTTCCCTCCTCACCCACCACCCCAGGGTCCACCATCTCTCCCTTTCTTTTCCTAACTACCCTCCCTTGTGTCCAACTTCTCTCCCTTTCTGTCCCTTCCCTCCCTAATTCCCATTGTCTCCACTATTTTTAGACCCATTATTTCTTCCCCCCCCAAAGTCCGGCATATGCACATCTCTTTGAACCCCCCTTCCCTCCCTCCGTGTACTTCTACACCAGAGCCCCCTCCCCTGAAGGCCTGCACCCCACTCCTGAAAGCCTTTCCCCCCACCCCTGAAGGCCTGTCCCCCCGTCCCTGAAGGTCTGTCCCCCATCCCTGAAGGCCTATGCCACCATCCCTTGCCTGTTCTCCCCTTGAAGGTCTGTCCCCCCTTAAAGGCTTGTCCCCCCCTGAAGGCCAGTGCCACCATCTCTAGCCTGTTCCCCCCTTAAAGGCCTGACCCCCCCCCCCCCCCGAAGGACTGCGCAACCCCCCCCCCCCCACGAAGGCCTCCGTGTTTCCCCTGGCCTCCCTGCACTGTCTATCTTATAGCTTCAGCCTGCAGCGAAGATCGCAGTTACAGCGTCTTTGCAAAGTGCTTTGAGCTGTTTCCTCTGCTGCAGTCCCGCCCCTCCTCTGACATCAGAGGCAAAGGAAACAGCTTAAAGCACTTTGCAATGACGTTGTAACCGTGATCTTCGCTGCAGGCTGAAGCTATAAGGTAAACGGTGCGGGGAGGCCAGGGGGAACACAGAGGCCTTCCCGGGGGGGGGGGGGGAGGGGATGCGCAGTCATTCAGGGAGGACAGGGGGGAAGCCGACAACAGCATTTCCTGACTGACCCTCCCTCCTCGCCCTCTAAAGCAAATGCGGCAGCAGCCAGCCAGCAAGAACAGCGCTGCTGCTCCTGCTTTAGGGGGCGAGGGGGAGGGTCTGAATCAGGAAGCCAAATTTTTTTTTTTGTTTTGAATCCATTCGAATCAATTCACCCGAAGTGAACCGGTGAACCGATTTAAATCGTGAATCGGGCAGCACTATTAGAAACTCCCCTCGAGACAGCAGCTAGCACTATGTACTCCATTGTCCATTTGGAAAAAGGGAATTCGCAAGAAGTGGGTGACCGACTGTAGATCCACCAAAAAGGTTAATCAAAAAAGCAAAAAGCCATCTAAATAGATGGCCTATACAATAAAGTCAAAATGAAGGAAAAGATCTCAGAATTGCCACTCCAGCGGATCATAATATTATAATCCACATAAGGAATTGTGGCGTGGTTATCTTTCATTGATCAAAAAACCTTCTTGACCAATAGTATGACTTAATTCATCATAAATATTAATATTTCACTACTCATCATAATTTAGATAAAATAGTAAAAAATTATCTTATCATAAATATGTTTTTTTAATAAAGATTTTTCTTTTCTTTTACAAAAAACTGTGCAAATTCGCAAGTCTCAAAAGGTGCAAAACAGCAACTGCCAAATAGTTTTAACTGTGCAAATTAGCAAAACACAGAAAATGCAGCAGAGCTGCTGCTCTTGTGCAAATAAGCAAAATAGAGCAAAGACATATCAGAAAGCCAAAAGGCATTTAATCTTGTAGTTTAGTAATGCAAGATATATTGCTTAGACCCCATGAACTGTATCCAACGGGAACCCGTTTCGCCGCTGTCATGCGGCTTCCTCAGGGTTTTGATTAATTTACGGGTTAAAGCAAACGACAAATGCTTTAACCCGTAAATTAATCAAAACCCGTCGGATACAGTTCATGGGGACTAAGCAATATATCTTGCATTACTAAACTACAAGATAAGTGCCTTTTGGCTTTCTGATATGTCTTTTCTCTATTTTGCTTATTTGCACAAGAGCAGCAGCTCTGCTGCATTTTCTGTGTTTTGCTAATTTGCACAGTTAAAACTATTTGGCAGTTGCCGTTTTGCACCTTTTGAGACTTGCGAATTTGCACAGTTTTTTGTAAAAGTAAAAGAAAAAGAAAAATCTTTATAAAAAAACATATTTATGATAGGATAATTTTTTACTATTTTATCTAAATTATAATGAGTAGTGAAATATTAATATTTATGATGAATTAAATCATACTATTGGTCATGAAGGTTTTTTGATCAATGAAAGATAACCACACCACAATTCCTTATGTGGATTATAATATTATGATCCGCTGGAGTGGCAATTCTGAGATCTTTTCCTTCATTTTGACTTTATTGTATAGGTCATCTATTTAGATGGCTTTTTGCTTTTTTGATTAACCTTTTTGGTGGATCTATTTATTTGTGGTTAATCCTCTCTCATTTTTCTAATTAACGTTTGATTGACCGACTGTAGAACTAGAATATATCTCCAATTCTCTGAGCCCTTCTGGCATGAGAAAAATAAGGAGTATCCGCCTAAGTCCCCATTCATAGACTGGAACAGGGTCGAGCATCCCGAAAACTAAGAGGCGGTGCAGAATTTCGCAGACCCTGGTCTCTGTTGCCATCCACTTGCCGGAGTCTAGAAACCAAGCTAGAGGCAGGCAAAGGAGTACTAACAAGTGTCTGACAAAAGTCGAATCCACTCCTGACAACACGGTAGAAGACAGCCTGCGAGCAAGGATGTGTATGACTGTGTCTGTGTGTGTATGGCATAGCCATTGCACAGGAACCTCAGGACACCTGAAATTGGAACAGGGGGTAACATGATCATAGACCTGGGAATGAAAACCTGAGTATCCCTGAATATACCTGAAGAAATGAAGAGAACAACGATCCCCTCCAACGTTCAGCAAAACTGGTTCACAGGGAGCAACGTAAGACAGCGTTCACAACATCTAAGTAGAGGTCATCCAGACCTATACCAAGAAGAACCTGGCTCTTGAAAGGACGGCCGCTGAAGGGAGATCCTCAAGGCAGCGTCCTCATCCAAAGACAGTCCAAAGAGTTCAGTGCTCAGATTCTGCACCAGCAGAAAATGTACTAAGAATTTGAATTAGATCATAAAGGTCGACCAGCATCACAGCCACACCAACTAGCACCAGTGGGACAGGCATGCATTTCCACAGAGGCATTGCGCAGGCTGGAATGACAGGCATGTGTCATAAAGAAAGCAGCCACCACCACTCAGCTACCTGAGAATGCTAGAAAAAAAATATTCTGTAAGGCAACAGCCTCCTGTGATCCCGAGAGCCCTGAAACTGCACTCCCCCATCACTAAGGAGGGCTGCACACTGGAAAACCTGCACGGCGGAATCTACCTTAGGCTGTGCATACCTGCCAAGAAGCAGGATCCAGGTGATAAAGTATAGACATAGCTGTAGCAGATCGGAAAGAGGTTTCTGGAGATCACGTTCTGAAAGCAGACCCAGGAGCTGTGGATGGAATGGAAAAGTCACAGGAGACCAGTCCAGGACCAAAGCCTGGAAGGTGGAAAATCCAATTGGAGCTGTTTCAGAACATCAGCCGTAAAGAGATGGACAGAAGCCCGCTGAAAATGTGAAGAAGGATCAGCACCTCCAAGTCCGGATGTTCAGGGCAGACGAGGAGACCAGTCTCAACAAAGGCATCAGCCGAATCCAAATTAAATACACTGGCAGGAGACAGAAGAAGCATAAAATCAGTATGACAACTGCAATAGAGGTCTGGCAAGGACAGACAAGAGAGCTCTCAAAAAGGAAGCTGCGCCACAGACTGAAAAAGCCCCAAAATGACCAACGGCTGCATCAAACAAGTGGGGGTCTGAGGATACGCTCTTCAGAGGAGCCAAATAAAATCTGGTGAAAAGGCCCACTCTGCAACCATGGCAAGGCTCTGCTTTGGGACATGCGTCGCATCAAAAAAGTCCCCAGACACGGAACGCAGGCGTACTGCAGTAGTCTCCCGAATGGCCGCTGGGTGAGATTTTCTTTGGATGGCACAGGCCAGCTCCCCAGCCCAAGAGGACATAGAGGCGGTGAAGTCCAAAGCTCCCGCACTCTCCTCTAGGGTGCTAAGACACACTGTAAGCAATTGCTGATCCGGTGCAATCAATGTCCACATTCAATAGATATGGGGCTGTGGAGTCCATCCCAATCAATTTTGAGTTAAATTGGATTTGACTGGTTAGGACATTGAGGGGGTTTTCGAGGCAGAAATCAAAGTGAGAAAAAAAAAGATCGATTTTAAAATACAAGATGGCCGTCACAAATTCATGCCAAAAACAGCAAAAATAAACAAAACCCAAAAATAAAAATATAGCAGTTGGAGTCTGGGGAGGTGAGGGACCTGAAACCTACCCACAGAAACTTAAAAAACGAAGTTTAAATCAATCCATAAGCCACCCCCCGAAGTTTCCAAAGGAAATAATGGATGTACTCACAGTCTTTGTAGTACCTTTGTCTGTCAGCGTTTTAAAAGCAACTGAGTGGAGAAAAAGGACTTTCCAAACGTACAGGAATGAAGATCTTCGAACTGCCAGCCAGCCAGAGAGCAACTACAACCCCCGCCTCCACTAATCCTCTGTCACGTGGTCAAAGGCGGGAAAGGAAGCTTGCGCCTTGAAACCTAGGTGAGTTTCTGTCCACACATACAAAGCCTGTGCTAGAAATCTGTGACAGAATCACCGGCCAGCAGACTTCCACGGGAAAGGACCCTGGGAACTTGATGAGGGTGGCACACAGCAGGCTGGCTCCACAGATCCACCAGAACTTCCTGCATCCTTTTCTCCAACAAAGGACCACCAGGGAGGAGTCTCAAGGCACTGAAGACACCAAAAAAAGAACTTTAAGCAAAAAAATAAGAAATGGAAGCAAAGCAAAAGTAGTTCTGCTTGGACTACTTGCAGAAATTGAAACTAAGGTTGTTTGCTGACTTTCAGCCTAGGGAGGTGGAGCATGTGTTCAGAAAAGATGTGGATTTCTACAACACTTGCACTGTGGGTTGAGATTGAACACCTAGCATATGGAATCCAGAAGGGACGTAACAGAATATTTTGATTTTATACCAAAGAAGCAGATTACAATGAATAGAAAAACCTTCTCCATGAAGGGAGTTACAAAATAGTTTTCCAAACAAAATTAATTAATAGTACAATTGGTCCTAAAAATAGAGGACTTTCAGAAAAATTTCAATATTCAAGACTGATAATTAAGTTTAAAGAAGGAATTACCAACAATTACTTCATAAATCAATTATAGTTGATTAATACTGGAAAACAAGAATGTTTTTAAACCTTTCTAAAATGCAAATAGGATGGTGATTATTGTGAGCCTGCCTGCACAGACAGGAAAAAATGCTTGAGTACCTGAATAAACTCAATCAATTTGTACCTTTGCTTAATCTTTGTAAACCGCATAGAACTTCACGGTATTGCGGTATATAAGCTGTTATTATTATTATTCCAGATTATTATGTTTTGATATGCCTAAGTCTGCCCTCCAATATTTTTCAGCAATATTTTTCATAGAAGGGAAATCTAAATCAAATTTCTGTCTCCATCTTGAATTCAACCAATTACTAGGAAATACAAGTAAGCACCCTAAATCTTTTGCATTATCACCATGAAATCATTTGACATAACATAGCAGATGACGGCAGTTAAAGACCTTAAGGTCAAATCTAGTTGGCCCAACAAGATAAATTCAAATGGTATGATGTGATACTATATATGCATATTTGATCTTGATTTGTCCTTGCCATTTTCAGGGCACAGACCATAGAACTCTGCCCTACTGGTGTTGCCATCTAATCACCACTAAGCTTGTTTGGTTCCATGCCTTCCATACAGAATTCATTTGTATTTATCCCACTCATTTAAAAGTCAGACGTGATTTTAAAATACATGCATGAGTTTAATGTAAACCAATGTATGGCTTATGGTTTATTAATATTTGATCAAATTGCCTAATTTGCCAAGCAAATCGAGGTGATGTCAGTAAAATTAAATAAGAGAAAAGAATGCTATTAAAAAGAACAGCCACTTACACACACAAGAAAGTCAGCAGATGTAGCCCTTAGTTTATTTATAAGAGGTGTAATCCTTTCAAATTTTCCTAATTTAAAAATCAAATCTCATAGTATTTTGCAAAAGCTGTAGTCTCTATAATTTTAAAGAGATTGAATTATATAAAGAATTGCAATAATCCAACTGTGGTAATAAAATAGCTTGAGCAATAATTCTGAATCTTTGCATTTCCAGTGAAAAACAGATAGATCACAATTTGTGTAAGTTAGATAAATGAACTATCTAGAAAATTTTTGTATGACTCTCAAATGTTAGTTTAGAATCCAGTATGACTTTAGACATTTTCAATCTTAAATATTTTGGCCATAACTATAGCACTGATTTCCTCTGTGGCAAACTAACTCTGGCTGTAGTGATGGGTTTTCTGAAGCAATCTGCCTGCAACTGTAAAGATAACCATTCTCCTCTCTGGAAACCTAAGGTCAACTTTCTCCACTTGCAAAGCTTCAAGGTAACTCGCATTTGTCAAGTTGTGAGCATAATTCTTGAGGACAAACCAATGTAAGCCTGCAGTATAAAAGGCTCATCTGACTGGTACTCGTAATACTGCCTTTTATTATTTAGCTCCAATTTTGTAGAACAATCTCCCCCAGGAGTTAAGAAAAAAAACTTTCTGTAGTTCGGTTTAGAAAACATTTCAAAACTTATTACTTTCAGTTGGCTTTTGGGGCTGAAGTAGAATATAGTAGATGGTTAGGGAGATGAATGATGAAATCTGTGAAAGCAAAGAATACACATATTGAATAAATATATAGGAATTTTTAAGGGTATGTATTTATGAGGTGGGCTTTGGACTTCTATTTATGGAATTCCTCTCCGGGGTTTTATTGTTTTTATTATGTAAATTGCAGAATGAATTTGGTCTTAAAGGCGGTATAACAAGTATAAAACCGTAAACTGTATAGGATAGAAGGGGTTACTTATGATGAACAGTAGTACTGTTGATTTACTTTGGATTAACATTGCAACCTAAGTAGGCACCAGCTTTTGAATGCTTCAAAAACTTTAATATTTTTACAGAAAATACAAAAGGAGAAGTCTTAATTATTTGCTTCTTTTAAATACCACCGGAATTACAAATTTATTTTAAATGGCATTATTATTTTTAATCCTAATGCCTTGAAACATGCTTCACAAAGAAGAAAATCTTTGTGAAGTATTTGAATCTCTCACCTTTTATGTCCAGCTGTGCATGGATGATGTTGCCCATGACAGAGGTGTTGTGAAGGTTTTTGACTGTTTCCTTGGCCCCTCGTGTGTTGGTGAAAACTACCTTAGCAAGCCCCAAGTGCTTGCGGTTTTTGGGGTTATAGAGGATCTCAATCTCTTCGATGTCCCCATGTTTCTTACACATATCAGCCAGGAACTGTTCCTTGATGTTGTCATTGAGTCGGGCAAAAGTCACCTCCTTCAGGGGTATTTGGCCAACATAGAACTCATCCAGCTGCAAATAGGTAAGCAGAAGTTGCTGTCATTAGTACAGAATACAGGTCCTATACAAGGAAACATTAGGTTCTTACCTCAATTTTCTTTCTGGTAGACACACACTCCATTCCTGAATTTGTGGGTAAGTCAGTCTGTTCTCACGAGAATTTTTGAAGGGAGCTTCATTAGCATTCTTTTGCTCTGTCTCCTAGCCTTCTGGGCTATCCAATTCCTCAGTTCATACCAAAGCAGATGGTAAGTCCTGAAGAGAAAAAGAACATGGAGGGGTACAGGACACATCCTGAGCAACATGTCTGCTCTGCTAATATCATTAAACATATTAACAGATAAATAAAATTTAACCACTGGCAATATATAACAAGGTGAAAAACAAGTCACCAACTTGAGTGCAACCTGCACTAAGAGTGTGGGAGTTTTTAAAGATACCCCCTAGCTTCCTCAACACAGCAGTCGCTTCCTCTATCCTTGTCAAGGTTGGACAAAGGAAAGAAACAAGATGTTTGGATTCCCCGGCATCTCTGAGACAGTAAAGTAAGCAAATGCACATCTGACAGGGCGGGCTTCAGGAATGGAGTGTCTGTTTACTAGAAAGAAGATTAACAAGGTAAGAACCTAATCTTTTCTTCTAGTGCAACAGACACTCCATTCCTGAACTTGTGGAAAGTATCAAAGCTGTCCCCCAAATTTAGCCTGGTGAGACATATGAGCCTGCTGTCAGAACTGATGATCTGAATGCAGAGTTCTATCTGGCCACCACATCTACCCTGTAAAACTTTGTAAACATATGCCGAGGCGATCAGGTGACAGCTTTACAGATTTCTTCTGGGGACACCGAAGAAGATTCTGCTCATGAAGCTATGCTTCTAGTTCAGTGCACTTTTATAGACATTTTCTGCTTATGATGTAGGCTGAAACGGCCATACAGCTCCATCTTGAAATTGTTGATTACAAGGCTGGATGACCTTTACGGGCAGCTGTAGTCAGTATGAACAGATGATCCAACAACCAAAATCTGTTTGTAACCTCTAGATACCCCAGTAAGAGTCTTGCGCACATCCAACGATTTCAACACCTGATCACTCTCTCTCAATCCCAAAGGAGTGAAGGCAGGTAAGCAGACTTCTTGACTGATGTGGAAGCTGGAAACCACTTTCAGTAAGAAAAATGGGGCTGTGCATAAGACTACATCTGAATCCAAAATTCTGAGAAATGGATCTCTGCAGCATAAAACCTGAAATTTCGATACTCATCACACAGAGGTAATCACTATAAAAAAAACCCATATAGATGGCGAGATCCTTCAGGGAAGCTTGCTCCAGAAGTTCATAGGGCACTTTCACCAGTGCCCAGAGGACCAGATTAAGATTCCACGTTGGAAAAGGCTGTCACACCAAACGGCGGAGGTATAATGCACCTTTCAAAAACCTGGATGTGCGGCTACGGTGCTCTTATTAATCCTAGGCCCAAAACAGGAGAGCTCCGCAATCTGAACATTCAGAGAACCAACCACTAGGCTTTTTTCCAGATCTTCCTGCATGAAGGCGAGTACCACAGAGATCGGTGCCAAGCTCTGGTCCTCACTCCTCTGAGCACACCAAGTTTGGAAGCATTGGAAGTACTGTAACCCGACCCTCTAAGGGCTCATGGTCTGCTGTCCAGTAAGAACTTTGGCTTACGATCCTGCACGCTGACCACATGATCATCCAGACCTTTCCCAAAAAGTAAATGTCCCTTAAATGGTAATTTACTCAAGATCACCTTAGAGGAGGAATCTCCTGCCACTGTCTGATCCACAGCATCCTGAAGGCGGAAATGGAATAAGCAGACATTTTGCTTGTGACTCTGAAAAAGTCATACAGAACATCAACTACTTAATCCACCCCAGACATTAAAAACTGGAGATCCTTCCCAATAATAGTCTCCAGATCGTAGCGCTACTTGGAGTTGCAACCCCGGAAATTAAAATATGCCGCAGCAGCTGCTTTCAAACCAGAGGCTTCAACTTCAAAGAGCTTATGAATAAAATCCAGTCCTGGGCATCCTTTAATACTATGCCTCCTTTACTGGGAAGGTGGGAAGGGAAGTATGCTTTGTAACCTGCGCCATGCGTGAATCCACTTTCGGAGGACCAAAGAGCTGGAAAACAGGAGGTCTGTGCCTCTGTGCTGCTCATAAGCGAACACTGTGTAGCAGAGGACTATGGAATCTATCTTTAATTCCTGAAGGGATTCCATGATCACCGCCAAAAGCACGGAGGGCTTAGCTTGCGCACAGTCGTGTCCTCTCCAAGATCAAGGACATCCATCAGGATCCATATCCGGCCCCCCTTAGAGATGAAGGAGCATCGCCTGATACAGAAAACCCTGACTGGGAGAGTAAAGGCATCAAAAGAGAAGTTAGGTTCTTACCTGCTAATTTACTTTCTTTTAGCCTCTCCAGACCGGTATAGGTATCTTACAAGTGGGTATATATCTCATCATGATCAGCAGGTCAAAACTGTGGAATAGTACATAATAGGTGCCTTTCCCTATTCCTATCAGTCTGCCAAATAGCCAAGCAGAATTAAGAACTTGAAAAAGAAATAAACAAGACCCCGAACAGGAATAACAACTAATATAACCAAATGCTGTTGGAAAATGCAAAGGAGAGATCCCAGCAAGAAAATATCCCCACAGCTCACCAGCTATGCCAGCCAAGCCACAGCCGCTGTTCTTCAATTCTCCCCGACCCTAGAAAAATACTAGAAGCCACAGAAAAATCAAAAACTGCATGTACAACAGCCACAAGAACAACACAACAATAGACAGGGTGGGGTCCTATACCGATCTGGAGAGGCTAAAAGGAAGTAAATTAGCAGGTAAGAACCTAATTTCTCCTTCTTTAGCAACTCTCCAGACCAGAATAGGTATCTAACAAGCGGGATGTACCAAAGCAGTCCCCATCATGGGTAGGACCCCCAAAGGGCCGACACCAGAACACGCTCATCGAACACCGCGTCCCGACGCACCTGAATGTCCGCACAGTAGTGTCTGACAAAGGAATACAAGGAAGACCAAACAGCAGTCTTACAAATGTCCCCCGGAGGCACTAGCAAAGACTCAGCCCAAGATGCCGCCTGACCCCAAGTGAAATGAGCCTTGAGAAATTCCAGAACAGGCTTTTTCTGAAGATATGCGGATGCAATAGTCTCTTTGATCCAATGCGCAATGGTATCCTTGGAAGCGCCAACCTCCTTACAAGGACCCACAAGAAGGACAAAGAGATGATCCGATTTCCTGAACTCATGGGTCCTCTGCACATAAGAGCGAAGAACCCAACAGACATCTACGCTTGCGCAACTGTTTCTGCTCAGAAAATCTCTCCCGATTACCCAACACCGGGAGGACCACTGCCTGATTAATATGTTTGTGAGTGACATTGCTGAAGGGTTAGAAGGAAAAGTATGCCTTTTTGCAGATGATACCAAGCTTTGTAACAGAGTAGACACCGAAGAGGGAGTGGAAAATATGAGAAAGGATCTGCAAAAGTTAGAGGAATGGTCTACTGCCTGGCAACTAAAATTCAATGCAGAGTAATGCATTTGGGGATTAATAATTGGAAGGAACCGTATATGCTGGGAGGTGAGAAGCTGATATGCAAGGACGGGGAGAGGGACCTTGGGGTGATAGTGTCCAAAGATCTAAAGGCGAAAAAACAGTGTGACAAGGCAGTGGCTGCTGCCAGAAGGATGCTGGGCTGTATAAAGAAAGGCGTAGTCAATAGAAGGAAGAAGGTGTTGATGCCCCTGTACAGGTCATTGGTGAGGCCCCACTTGGAGTATTGTGTTCAGTTTTGGAGACTGTATCTGGTGAAGGACATAAGAAGACTTGAGGCAGTCCAAAGGAGGGCAACAAAAATGATAGGAGGCTTGCGCCAGAAGACGTATGAGGAGAGACTGGAAGCCCTGAATTTGTATACCCTAGAAGAAAGGAGGGACAGGGGAGATATGATTCAGACGTTCAAATACTTGAAGGGTATTAACGTACAACAAAATCTTTTCCAGAGAAAGGAAAATGGTAAAACCAGAGGACATAATTTGAGGTTGAGAGGTGGTAGATTCAGGGGCAATGTTAGGAAATTCTACTTTACGGAGAGGGTGGTGGATGCCTGGAATGCGCTCCCGAGAGAGGTGGTGGAGAGTAAAACTGTGACTGAGTTCAAAGAAGCATGGGATGAACACAGAGGATCTAGAATCAGAAAATAATATTAAATATTGAACTAAGGCCAGTACTGGGCAGATTTGCACGGTCTGTGTATGGCCGTTTGGTGGGGGATGGGCTGGGGAGGGCTTCAGTGACTGGGAAGAGTGTAGATGGGCTGGAGTAGGTTTTAACTGAGTTTTCAGCAGTTGGAACCCAATCACAGTACCGGGTAGAGCTTTAGGATTCTTGCCCAGAAATAGCTAAGAAAAAATTAAAAATTTAATTTGAATCAGGTTGGGCAGACTGGATGGACCATTCGGGTCTTTATCTGCTGTCATCTACTATGTTACTATGTTTCTATGATTGACATGAAAAGGAGAAACTACCTTTGGCAGAAAAGAAGGAACAGGCCTCACTCAACACTACCCGCTCCCTAGAAAACTCCAAGAAGGGAGACCTACAAGAGAGAGCCTGCAGCTCCGAAACACGTCTAGCAACAGTAATAGCCACCAAGAAGACCGCCTTAACGTCCTTCAAAGAGCAGGCTCCCAAAGGCTCAAAAGGGGGGCTCACTAGCCAGGACAGGACCAGAATCAAATCTCAAGAGGAAAAAGACGGTCGCATGGGAGGCTTGAGCGATTTGGCCGCCTGCAAGAAGCGAACGACATCAGGAATGGCAGTCAGCCGCTGACCTCATAACAACCCATGAAATGCTGACAAGGCCACCAGCTGAACCTGGAGAGAAGACCAAGCCAGGCCACTGTCCAGGCCATCCTGGAAGAACTCCAAGATGTCAGGCAGGGAAGCGCGAAAAAAGACCACTCAACGTGCCCCACACCAGTCCTCAGAGATACACCAAACCTGCACAAAAGCCGAGATGGCAAGTCTCCGGGACCACGGAAACAATACTCTGGAAGGTACACCAAATAACTGCCAACAAAGTCACCTCCGGGACCCCATGAGGGTGGAGATCACTTTATCTGAATACCTCTCCTTACCTAGGTGTTCCCTTTTAAGAGCCAAGCCTTAAGACAAAAGAGACTCTGATCGAACAGGGGAATGGGGCCTGAGTCAGAAGATCGGACGAAAGAGGCAGAGGAAGAGGATCCGACACCAGATGCTGCACCAGATCCGCATACCACGGATGCTGGGGCCAATCCGGAGCCACCAGAACCACAAGGCCCAGGTGACGAACAATATGGAGTAGAACTCTGGCCATAGTAACATAGTAACATAGTAACATAGTAGATGATGGCAGATAAAGACCCGAATGGTCCATCCAGTCTGCCCAACCTGATTCAATTTAAAATTTTTTTTTTTTTTTTTTCTTCTTAGCTATTTCTGGGCGAGAATCCAAAGCTTTACCCGGTACTGTGCTTGGGTTCCAACTGCCGAAATCTCTGTTAAGACTTACTCCAGCCCATCTACACCCTCCCAGCCATTGAAGCCCTCCCCTGCCCATCCTCCTCCAAACGGCCATACACAGACACAGACCGTACAAGTCTGCCCAGTAACTGGCCTAGTTCAATCTTTAATATTATTTTCTGATTCTAAATCTTCTGTGTTCATCCCACGCTTCTTTGAACTCAGTCACAGTTTTACTCTCCACCACCTCTCTCGGGAGCGCATTCCAGGCATCCACCACCCTCTCCGTAAAGTAGAATTTCCTAACATTGCCCCTGAATCTAC
Organism: Geotrypetes seraphini; assembly: GCF_902459505.1. Classification (NCBI taxonomy): domain Eukaryota; kingdom Metazoa; phylum Chordata; class Amphibia; order Gymnophiona; family Dermophiidae; genus Geotrypetes; species Geotrypetes seraphini. The sequence continues at coordinate 100,863,275 of NC_047088.1, read as the reverse complement.
CACCCCTCAACCTCAAATTATGTCCTCTGGTTTTACCATTTTCCTTTCTCTGGAAAAGATTTTGTTCTACGTTAATACCCTTTAAGTATTTGAACGTCTGAATCATATCTCCCCTGTCTCTCCTTTCCTCTAGGGTATACATATTCAGGGCTTCCAGTCTCTCCTCATATGTCTTCTGGTGCAAGCCTCCTATCATTTTCGTCGCCCTCCTCTGGACCGCCTCAAGTCTTCTTACGTCTTTCGCCAGATACGGTCTCCAAAACTGAACACAATACTCCAAGTGGGGCCTCACCAATGACCTGTACAGGGGCATCAACACCTTCTTTCTTCTACTGACTACGCCTCTCTTTATACAGCCCAGAATCCTTCTGGCAGCAGCCACTGCCTTGTCACACTGTTTTTTCACCTTTAGATCTTCGGACACTATCACCCCAAGGTCCCTCTCCCCGTCCGTGCATATCAGCTTCTCTCCTCCCAGCATATACGGTTCCTTCCTATTATTAATCCCCAAATGCATTACTCTGCATTTCTTTGCATTGAATTTTAGTTGCCAGGCATTAGACCATTCCTCTAACTTTTGCAGATCCTCTTCGGTGTCTACTCTGTTACAAATCTTGGTATCATCTGCAAAAAGGCACACTTTTCCTTCTAACCCTTCAGCAATGTCACTTACATACATATTGAACAGGATTGGCCCCAGCACCGAACCCTGAGGGACTCCACTAGTCACCTTTCCTTCCTTCGAGCGACTTCCATTAACCACCACCCTCTGGCGTCTGTCCGACAGCCAGTTTCTGACCCAGTTCACCACTTTGGGTCCTAACTTCAGCCCTTCAAGTTTGTTCAACAGCCTCCTATGAGGAACTGTATCAAAGGCTTTGCTGAAATCCAAATAAATTACATCTAGCATATGTCCTCGATCCAGCTCTCTGGTCACCCAATCAAAAAATTCAATCAGGTTCGTTTGGCACGATTTACCTTTTGTAAAGCCATGTTGCCTCGGATCCTGTAACCCATTAGATTCAAGGACCACTAATGGTCACGGAAGGAACATATACAATAGCCCCTCCGTTGGCCATGGTTGAACCAGAGCATCCAGGCCCTCGGCTTGACCATCTCTGAAACGAATGAAGTGGGGCATTTTGGCATTGACACTTGTGGCCATCAGGGTCCATGAGGGGCTAACCCCAAGACTGCACTATCAACTGAAAGGCCACGTGGCTTAGACACCACTCTCCAGGATCTAGCACGTGACGACTGAGTAAGTCCGCTTGAACATTCTCCACTCTGGCTATGTGGGAAGCCAAGATGTCCTAAAGGCGAGACTCTACCCAGACCATGAGCAGAGCCACCTCCTGCACCACTTGAGTGCTCTTGGTGCCCCCCTGACGACTGACATAGGCCACCACCATGGCATTGTCCGACAGAACCCCGACTGACTTGCCCATCAAGAAGAAGCAGAAGGTTAACAGCGCCAGACAGACGGCTCTGGTCTCCAGAGCACTGATCGACCAGGACGCCTTCTCCATGGACCAGGTGTCCTGAGCTGAGTGACCTAGACACTGAGCTCCCCAACCGAGGAGACTGGAATCCGTGAAAAGCACTGTCCACTGTGGTTGATCCAGACTTGTCCCTTGAACAAGATGGGAGGTCTGGAGCCACCAATGAAGACTGCACCGCACCAAGCCCCACAGAGGAACAGGGAGATCCAGAACGTGCCTCTGGGGCGACCACCTCCAAAGCAGAGCATACTGAAGAGGATGCATGTGGGCCCGCGCCCACCTCACAACGTCTAGGGAAGCCGCCATCGACCCCAAGACTTGGAGGAAATCCTGCGCCCGAGGACACCATAAGCAGGTGAATCTGAGATTGCAATTTGCTTAGCCGGGCCTCTGGGAGGAGACCTTCCTCAAGGAGGTGTCGAACAGAACCTCAAGGTACTCCAAACGCTGAGATGGGGCCAACCAACTTTTGGAAAGGTTGACCATCCATCCCAGCGACTGCAGAATCTCCACCACCCGAGCCATGACCTGGGTGCTCTCCTGAAACGACTTTGCTCGAATCAACCAGTCATCCAGGTAGGGATGCATCAGAATGCCCTCTGTCCGCAAGGCCACCACGATGACCACCATAACCTTGGTGAACATCCGGGGAGTGGTGGGCAGACCAAAAAGAAGCACACAGAATTGATAGTACTGACCCAAGATTGCAAAGCGAAGGAAGAGCTGATGGGAGACCTGATTTGGAACATGCAAGTAGATCGAGATAAGTCAGAAACTTCCCCACTGAACCACCAGAATGACAGACCTCAGTGTCTCCATGCGAAAAGAGGGAATTTTGAGAGCCCTGTTGATCCCTTTCAAATCTAAGATGAGCCGAAAGATCCTTCCTTCTTGGGCACCACAAAATAAATTGAGTACCTGCCGGTGCCGCACTCCTGAGGGGGAACTGGAACAATCGCTTTGAGATCTAGCAAGCGTTGAAGGATCTGGCAAAAGGCCTGCATCTTCCATGCTGCCTGACACAGAGAAGCTAGAAAATGATCTGGCAGAGCAGGCAAACTCCAGAGCATATCTATCTCGTACCATCTCCAGGGTCCACTGATTGGACAAGATTGCGGCCCATTTGGGAAAAAAAACTCATGCAGCCAGGCACACACTGGAACCAGAGGGGGCACCGGCAAGGAGTCATTGGGCAGGTCGGGCAGCAGGGAAACCGGTGGAGGGATTCCCAGCCCCCCGACAGGACTGCATGCATTGATAAAAGCAACCCTGGGAAAACCCCAAAGTCGGAAAAGTAACAGCCCCATGCTTAGGGCGGTATCTGCGGAACTCCTGCAGATGCCCCCAGGCACTGCCACTCCAAGCTGCCGGGCAGGCACAGTCCTCAGGCAGGCAGGGCACTTTAGAATCCGTCAGAGTCTGAACCAACTTATTCAAATCATCTCCAAATAAAAAAGACCCCTGAAAGGTACAACACGCAGCTACTCCAAAAGCCATAGACTTGGCAGACGTCCGCACCAAGTCATAAAGGGCATCCGAGAGGAACGAGGCAGCCATCTCAATCTTTGCCACCCCCTGAACCACCAAGGCCCAGTCATCAGACTCGCAATCCAGGATGCCCTCAGCCCACCGAAAAATGGCACGAACCACCAGCCCCCCCACAAATAGCCGCCTGGACCCCCAAGGCCAAAACATCAAAATTCTGTTTATGAATGGTCTCCAACTTACGCTCCTCAGAGTCCTGTAAGGGAGAACCACCCTCAACGACACGGTATGCCACTTAGCAATCGCTGAGACCACCACGCCCACCACTGACGACTTCAAGGTAGCCCTATCCCCCTCCGGGATGGGATACAAATGAGCCATAGCTCACGCCAACTGAAACTATGCCTCCGGCGTAGTCCATTGAGCCAGGACGATATCCTGAAAATTCTGATGCATAGAAGAGAGTGGGAAGTAGCGCTGATCTCCCTAAGAAGAGGGTACCCCACACGCAGGGTCTCCGGTGGCGCCTCTTCAAAACGCAGTACCGAGACCTGCTGAATCAGTTCCGGCAACTCATTCCTCTGAAAAAGGCACACCAGACGCCTCTTCACCAGAAAGTGGAAAACCCGACGCCCCGCCACCAGTGGCCATTCCCTCAAGAGGATCCTGGAATTCCTCAAAAGAGTCCAGGTCCTCATCCAGGCCGACACGTTCCTCCGATCACAAATCCTCATCCCAAGCCACCTTCAGGCGCTTGGACGAAGGAGAAGGAAGAGGGGATGCCAAAGATGCACGCGGGACCCCCAGCCACCTGAAAATAGGCTCTGCACAAAGCAAAAATTAAATCAGGGGAAAAACTCCCAGGGGTCCCATGGGACTCCCTGTCACAGCAGGGGACCCAGCAGAAACCTACCCCTGTCACCTGAGGTTGCAGATAAAATGGAAGGGCCTGTCTGTAAAAATGGCAAAGTTCCCACCCAAAACAACCCCTCCAGGGCCTGTAGCGGCTGGGAAGCCTGAACTGTCCCAACTGCTAAAGCAGGCAAAAGTCAGCATCAGCTGTGAAAGAAACAACTGATAGGAAATCCATCCGTTGATGACAGGGGAAGAACGCGGTTCCCTGCAAACCGCTGCCCGCTCGCAAGGCACTAGCGGTGGGGAGCCCTGGACGCCGGCACCTGCTGCCGACGAGGCTCCTCCACCGCACCGGCCCGAACAGCTGTTTTCAGGCCGACTGCAAGTGCCTCGCGTCTGGACCAAATTGAGCACCTCTTCTTCTGAGAAGTGCTCAATTACTCCATACGTGACCTAGCTAGAAGAAAAAAGGGCCAGTTAGTTGAAAAATACAGTAATTTACAGCAAATTTAAATGGAAAGCAACCCTTCAGACCGGCACTTCAGGATTTTTTTTTATTTTTTACAGAACAGACTCCACTGGCTCTCAAAGCAGTATACCTTGCTTGAATTAGGGGGCAAGGCTTACTGCTGAGGCACTTCTAAAAAAATGTTTGGGAGGTGGAGGAAAGGGGGGAGGGACCCAGTACGAGACCCACCGGGTCTGACACCCCCAAACAGGGCCCACCCAAGCTCAATACAGCACAAAAACGGGGACCAGGATCACTAAACAAATTCCAATAGCCATAACCAAGGGAGAAGGGTACAGCTCCTCACACCTGCTGAGAATGAAAGAAGACTGATAGGAATAGAGAAAGGCACCTATTATGTACTATTCCACAGTTTTGTTTCAGTCTCTACCTGCTGGTCATGAGATATATACCCGCTTGTAAGATACCTATACCGGTCTGGAAAGTTGCTAAAGAAATAGAGTATTTCATCCCAGTCATCTTCAGACTGAACTTCCCCATCTTGCGCATGGCACTGTTGCAGGGGAATTGCACTCTGGGGGGGAGAGGGGGGGAATTCCCAGTGCCAGCAGGGCTACAATCCCAGAGGGTTCCACGCAGCCCTTGTTAATCATGTAAGCTTAAAACATAATACTGATGAATTAATGTAGAAACCTCTGGATGCACACAAGCTCATTTCTAGGATTTTGTGGCCATGTCACGGCTACGCTTCATCGAAGACGCACTTGTGCTGTCCCCCTGGCCCAAATCTGGACTTTTTCCTGGACAGATCCTCAGCTAGCCATCCACCACTAACTTGGCATGAATCCAAAGTATCCTGGTCTGAGGAGTCCATCAAACGTTTTTAAGTAAAATCCAGGTGTTCTGAGGCAGGTAGAGCCTTTTATTTTCAAATTGGGAAATCCAAGATGGCTGCTGTAGCACAAAAAACCAGTACAGGGGAGCTAAACTGGGGATTAAATCCCCACCAGACCTCACGCACGCACGCAAATGGGAGAAGGAAAGCAGTTGGCCAATCCTGGAAAAACCACCATGGAGCCACTCAGCCTGCACTCAAACCTATTGCGGACGAACCTGGGAAGAGCACTGCTCCAAAGGGAACAGTCCTTGAGCCTCCAAACTGTTGATGCAGGCTGTCCAAGTGGGTGCACTGCAAAGCAGTCTGCCCCTTGGAAGCAGACCCTCGACCTTAGAATCTGCAATCTCCCACAGCCAGAACTGTCAGCATGCAGCACCAAAAAGCCTCAAAAATGGTTAGTGAACAAGACCAAACTGAAATTAAAAGAAACAAGAGCAGAAAAGACAAGCTTCTACTATCTCACTTGTAGAGAAACAACTGCACTCAGAAGGATGAGAGGTGAAGCAAAAGAATGATAATGAAGCTCCCTACAAGAATTCTCGTGAGAATGGATTGACTACCCGCAAGTTCAGGAAAGGAGTTGTCTATCACACTAGAATTGCCAGTACCGCCTATATGTTCTCATCTATACAGGCTGTCAATCCCATTACAGGTACCGACAGATCCCATACAATTAAAAGATGTTTGTTATGCTAAAAGGTCTCTTACAGAACATTCCTCAGATCCAAAGACCTATATCTCTAGATTCCCCAACCTACAGGTTCCAGTTCCTCACCACCCCCAGGAAGCCCATCTAAAGCCCCTATACCAGATACATCAGCCATGGTGGAAAGATGAAGAGGATCTCTGGGGTTTGTTTGCTTTTTTTTTTTACAAACTATAATAATCTGAACATACTCTTCCTACCTTTTACCAGGACACTTCAATTAAAGGCCGGTCTCACTTACCTTAAACTTAGGAACAGGAAGAGAGAGTTCTCTATGCTTGGACCAAATCCTCCGAGGACGTGGATCTTGCACAGCCCCTACAGGTAGATACCTTGCATCCTGAATAGACAGAGGGAAAGCAGAAGGGTAAAAACACAAGGTCCATGAAGGGGGAGGGGGAGAACAGCACAGAATATTTTACAACATTATGGTGGTTATTTTAGAAGCCCTATTCAAGATCTGCATGTGTAAATCCCAGCATTTACACATACACATCCATTAACTTAGACAACTCAATGTTAGACACCTGGAATATATATATGCAAATCATGACTATATGTCTATGATAAAGAAGTGTGGGACCAGGAAGAGAGCCAAAATGTACAAATATTCCCCATTTCAGAAAGAGAATTCATGACAGACCTTGACCCGCTGGCCAGAAGACATCAGAGATCCATATCCTGGGGTCTATGAGGTCAGTCCGGAGTCACTAGCAGGGTGACTTGCAATCCTGAACAACAGTAGCCTATTAAAGGCCAAAAAGGGAAGACAAAGAGGCTTCTCACCTGCCAAGGTTGAACTGGGGCATTGATTTCCTGGTCCTGCCCTGTCTGTTGATGTCAGATAATGCCACGGCTATGGCTCTGACCACTTTTCTTTTGAGGAGCAGCTGAAACCCTCCAAGATCTCTGAACTATTTATAAATCTGCCATCTCCAAGCTTGACCAAGATCCTTAGGCCAACTGGCACAGAGTGAGCTCCCCAACCAAGGAGACTTCCATCTGTAGTGACCACAACCCACTGAAGAAGATCCAACAGAATTCCCCTCAACAAGTGAACCAGACTGTCTCACTATGCCAGACTGAGTCTTGCCTTGGACAGGAGAGGATGAGTACAACCAGAGTCCTGTAAGGCCAGAATCCACCGCAACAAGAAGGCCCGGCCCTGTCCAGGAAATCATCTCCACAGTTGGAACCCTGGAACCCGGGAGCTACAAATAATCCCAGACAGCAGGTTCCTAGAGCTCATGCAACCTGTGCAGCTGAACATTGAGCTTCTCTACCTGCTCCTCTGGAAGAAACACCATCCCCCTGGCCATGTCAAAGCAGACTCCAAGATACTGCAGGGACAGAGATAGTACCAGTCTGGTTCACTATCCAGCCCAGAGATTCCAGAAGGGAAATAACCTGAGAGGTGACCAAATGCCTCCTCAGCCGAAGAGCCCAAATGAGCCAGGTCATCACAGGATAGTGCATAGCCACTATCACCCTGGGAAATGTGTGAAGGGACTGCAGTCAGACCAAAGGGCAAAGTGCTGCCAACACACAAATGTACAGAAACTTCCTGTGGCGAGCTGCGATAGGAATATGGAGATAGACCTGGGAGGTCAAAAACTCCCCCAGCAGCACTGACATGATTAATGAGCAAAAAATATCCGAGACTCCATGCAAAAGTGCTGGACCTTCAGACAAGCATTCATGTTCTTGAGATTCAAAATGGTGAAAGGAGCCAACCTTCTCTGCGACCATAAAATAGAAGGAATACCTTCCTAGTCGTGTTCCTGCTACAGAATAGGATCTACCATTTCCAGATTGCACAGATGTAGTAGCATAAGCACGACCACCTATTGCTATAGGTCCAGGCCAGACGAAGAGACCATGCAGGCATCTGGAATGTAATGAGTGAAATCCAGAGTACCTATGTTCAACCACCTCAAGCACCCATTGGATTGTGATGATGCAGGCCCACTCAACCTGGAAGAGACGCATTCTAGGATCAAGGAGAAGCCTGGTACATCCTTATCACAACCTTACCTCCCTTCTTTGGAACTTGAGCTCCCTCCAAGTTTTCTGCAAACATTTGAAAACCTGGCTTTTCACAAAAACGTAAATCTTCCTCCAATTTAGGAATCAAGGAAACTCTTATATCTGGGCATCCCAAGTCCTCTAAATTTTCTTCACACTTCTACCTCTAACCCTCTGTTGTAGTTCCTTCCTATTTCTTCCACTGTAAACCGTGCCGAGCTCTACGAACGTGGAGATGATGCGGTATACAAACCTAAGGATTAGATTAGATTATCAGGAAAGACAGGCGGCTGGAGTCCTGCTGGAAAGATTCGAAGACCCAACTCTCTTGGGACCATGAACAGATTAAAGGACCAACTCTGACTCCCCCTCCTCCCCCCCCCAAGTCTAGGCTGAAAAATGTTGAGACCACCCTTTGAGGTGTCCTCTGGAAGCAGATGATCTCTACACCCCATTTTCCCCAAATCAGGAAGGCAGAGAGGCTGGCCTTCCTCAGGTCCTTCACCAACTTTTCAAGATTCTCTTCAAAGAGCAAGCACCCTTTAAAGAGTGGCTGAATAAAGAGCTTCTTCCAAACCACATCTGCAATCCAGTAGTGGAATCATAGGCAATGGCACTCCACCACAGCATAAGTCACTGAATGAGAAGCCAGGCAAACTAGATCCTAGAGAACATCCTACAAAAAGGCCATCCTGTTTTCGGGCAAGCAGAAGATGCTATAGCTAACATAGCATAGCTTTAGCCACATCATTAATTGCCCCCTCCCCAAAGAACCCCGCCCCACCCCCCTTCTTTATCTCGCCCCACCCCCACCCCCCCGATCCATTCTATCCTTCCCCCCAATTTTATCTACTTCGTTGCCCGCATCCCTATTTAATTGAACACTTAACTCTACATAAAACTGTTTAATTAATACTTAACTGCAAGTAACTATGTTTAAATAATATGTACCACATGTAACTATACACGTAACTATGTTTAATTAATGTAAATCTGTTCAATTAATACTTAACTGCATGTAACCGTGTCTAATTAATGTGAACCGCCTAGAACTCACTGGGTATGGCGGTATACAAGAATAAAGTTATTATTATTATCATCAGATTGTGGCCTGAATGCTTGACACCTCCACCGAGAATGCTAGGTAAAGCTGTTAACTCCAAATAAATAGTATGGTAGACAATCCTCAAAATCTATAAGAGCAGAAAAAAGCAGACTGATACAAGATATCCATCACCAAAATACAGCAGGGCATAGAAAATTGTTCATCACCATAAGTATTTATTCGCCATGCTCACATTGTAGTGATTGACAGTTTTCCATGCCTTGTTGTCTTCTGGTGATATCTCTCATTATCTAACTGCTTTTTTCTGCTGTGGAGCTGCTGTTCCATCATAAAGTTTCTTAATGGCAGAGTATCCCTGAAAGGGTTTGGTGATTGCCTAAGTGACCACTATCATCAGTGCAAAACACTGAATAACTCTCAATCGCCTCAGGAGCAAAGGTATACAGAAGATTGAAAGGGGAACCATCAGGATTCTTCCACTCCTCCATCATCATATGGAAATGTACAGTAAGGACAGTCATACTGGGTCAGACTAATGGTCCACCTAGCTCAGTTTCCTGTTTCCAACTGGAAAATCCAGGTCACAATACCTAGTTGAAATCCAAATAGCAGCAACATTCCATGCTACCAATACAGGGCAAGTAGTAGATTCCCCCATGTCTGTCTCAAGACCATGCTTCAGATACTTCCTCCAGTAACTTGTCCAAACCTTTCTTAAACCTAGCTATGACCTCATCCTCTGGCAACAAGTTCCAGAGCTTAACTATTCTTTGAGTGAAATAATATTTCCTCCTATTTGTTTTAAAAGTATTCCCATCCTAGTTTTTGTACTGTTTGAAGGGTGAAAAATGGATTCACTGTTATCCATTCTATACCATCAGGATTTTGTAGACCTCAATCATCTCTCCCTCTCAGCTGTTTCTTTTCCAAGTTCAAGATCACCAACCTCTTTAATCTTTCCTCATACAAGAGAAGTTCTATCACATTAGTAGTATAATGGGTACACCTCATGTCAAAATGATTGACAGCTGTCAGAGATAAGGATCGACCAATCAGCGTTCACTTCCGGGTTAAGCCCCCGCCCACCCTCCGCCCATACCACGCCTAAACCCTGCCCACTTTTACCCAAACCCTGCCCATGCCCTGCCCACTCCATACCCACTTTTCCCTTAGCCCCGCCCAGGCCCCAGCCACACCCACTTTTCTATAGCCCTGCCTACCACACACCCGCCCACTCTCTACCCATGCCCCACCCCTCCCATAGGAATGAATGGTTGTGCCCCACCCCCGCCAATGGCCCTGCCCCTCATGCCCCGCCCCTGCCCATGGCCCTGCCCCCTCATGCCCCGCCCCGGAAATGCACTTTCTGATGACATCACCGGAAATGGGAGTGCCTGCCCTACCAGAAGTGCACATTCTGATTCCGTAGGTGGAAATAGGGTAAATGAATGTAATGTAATGTAATGTAATTTATTTCTTGTATACCGCTACATCCGTTAGGTTCTAAGCGGTTTTAAGAAAATATACATTTAAAATTGAAAGTAAGAAGTAAGAAAGGTGCTTAATAAATTCCCTTACTGTCCCAAAGGCTCACAATCTAACTAAAGCACCTGAAAGTTGATAAAGAAGTGAAAAATAAAGAAGAAGATTAATGTTAATGAAGCGTCGGAAATGCGCTTTTCTGACCACGTAAGCGGAAATAGGGGAAACAGACTTAGTCAAAACCCCCCCAGAAATGATGTGGCCAGAAAAAGAAGTGTCTATTTTAACAGTTTTTTTAGTTAAGACAGGTTTTAAGAGCTCATGGATAGAGCAGATCACAAAACAAAAGACATTCCTGTTTTTAAAACAGACAAGGGCAGAAACAATTCAGAAAAGGCTGCATTTATTTATTTTTTTTCTTTTCTGGTTTTAACACACTTTCAGTAGGAATTCTGAGCTAATGGTTAATGGGCCAGCTCCCCTATTGTCATGGTAACAGCTGATAAGCCCCTTGCAGCCCCCTGATAAAGCCAAGGGGGGGGAGAGGTGGAGGTGTGTTTAAACATGTCTGAACATGTCCCGGCCCCCTACTATTGTCTTAACAATCTGAAAAAAAAAAAACACAACTGTCACCTAACAGGGGTCTGTTAAAAAGGCAGTTTTAAGACCTATTTTTTTTTTATTTAGAGCTAAGCTGTCAGAGCTGAATGGAACATGAAAGAATCTTTATTGAAGCAAATTTATTATGATCCATACGCGGCAGGAAGCTATGGAGGCATTAACCCTCTACTTCAAGCGGATAAAAAGAGCGATATTACAGTCCGTAGAAAAGACGTAGTAGACTGGGTCACCGGTCAAAACGCATACAATTTACACAGACCGGCTAGAATCCATTTTAAAAGAAATAAAACAATGGTGTCAGAAGTTGACAGCCAGTGGCAAAATGACTTAGTCGACATGTCAGCCTTTGCCTGTTATAACAACGGTTACAAATACATCTTAACAGTAATAGATATCCTGTCAAAATATGCATGGGTCGTGAGTTTAAAAACAAAAACCGGTCACGAAGTTACCAAAGCCTTTGAAACAATATTTAATTTAGGGCGTACACCTGAAAAACTTCAAACAGACAAGGGTAAAGAATTTTTAAATAAGTCTCTGAAGAATTTATTAAAACAAAAAGGCGTTAGCCATTTTGTGACCCATAATGATGTTAAAGCAGCTGTAGTGGAAAGATTTAACAGGACTTTAAAATCCAAAATGTGGAGATATTTTACAGCCCATAATACCTTTACTTATCAAGACGTCCTACAGGCTATAGTGCAAAGCTATAATTATAGTTTTCACAGAACGATACAGGCGAGGCCTGTAGATGTGACACCCTCAAACTCTTTGCAGATTTGGAAAACAGTCTACGGCAGTAACATCAAACGCGATCCCACCAAGGATCTCTTAATGAAAGGAGACCATGTGAGGCTATCAAAAGTTAAAGGAAAATTTGAGAAAGGTTACGAGCAGTCATGGACGGATGAGATATTTATAATAAAAGATGTTTTAAACAGGGGTCAAAGAACAACATACAAGATACAGGATTACGATAGCGAAGCTATACAAGGTTCTTTTTATCCTGAAGAATTACTAAAAGTAAGGCCCCTACAGGACAGAATATACCATATCGAAAAGGTTCTAAAGATAAAAGGAGGGGGTAAAAACAAAATTTGTCTCATGAAATGGAAGGGGTGGCCTGATAAATTTAACAGTTGGGTGAAGGCCTCTGAGATTCAAGACATCTGATTTTGTCTTTTGAAGCAGCACAGAGAGAGAGAGAGAAAAAAAAAAATGAATGACGGTGGCTTTTATATCACATTGCCTAGCAATGCTTCGGCAGCTATGTTTCCCCATAATACCAGCTCTAATTTTACCATACAAATAGCTAGGCCTTTGGACTTACAGGGTCCGTGGGAAGCGGGGCTGGTGGAAATACAATACCCACATACTTGGGAAAATATTAAGGAAGACATAAAGTACGTTGTCACCTCTGGAGAAGGAAATGTACACCAATTTACAATCCAGAGAGGATATTATGCGACCATGGGGAGGTTATTGGAAACCATGAATCATGACATTAGAAGCGTCTATGAGACTGAGAGACCGCCGAGAATCATATATGACCCCAATACACGAAGAATTCATGTAAAATCAGAGGATAAGTCTGTTATTTCTGCAGGGGGTGATTTGGCAACCATTTTGGGGGTAAAGGCTAACGTTAATACAAGGCATTCTCATTTTCCAGCAAATATCGATGCCGGCTTTAATACCCTCTACGTGTACAACGATATTGTAGAGCACCAGTTAGTAAGTGACCATTTTGTACAACTGTTGCACTGTGTTCCAGCTCTAGGGTCAGCGGATAAGTTCATCACCCTCACGTACGATAAACCGCACTATGTACCTGTGAACATGCAGCACATCGACACCATCACATTTGAAATAAAGACGGATCAGAACAGGAACGTCTCATTTCGTTATGGGAAGGTGATCCTTAAGCTTCACCTGCGACCAGGAAGACTGTTGTGTTTTAAAATGTTGGTGTCTAAAGATTACGGAGACCCCAAAGCATACAAAAATTATTACACAGCACAAGCCGGTTATGGACTTTCAGGATATCACGGGGCCCCTGTCATGTACAGTGCCAGTGTAGGTGGCGTATTTCGTAGTCTCTTTAGAAAAGCAATACCGCTTTTGAGAAGGGGTTTTGAAATTATTAAACCACATGTGAAAGGAGCCGCAAAAAACATAGCTAAAGATGTCATGGGCCATGTCGCAATAACCGTTCTAAATAAAATAAACCATTCCGCAGAGCAGGCGGGGTCAGGACTGGCTGTGGTTAGACGTGCTGTTAAAAGAAAGAGGACCCATCCTCAAGAGATTCTGCAAGGACCTCCAAAATCTTTTAAAAGAAAGAAATCCCAAGGTAACAAATCACAGAAGCTATCCAGCGGATCCAAGAAGAGAAGGACCCGTTCTACGAAACGTGATATATTCTAAAAAAAACCATGGCTTTTGTACACAACGGCTCTGAAGAATGCATTAAATCAGAACTAGATCTGTTTGAGCTATCCCCAACCCAAACCAGTATCGAAAAAAGCATCTATGTGGAAATACCACCATATCAGCTTTATCGGAAACAGCACCTTTGGACTTCTACATAGCGGGGCACAGTGAAGACTACATTGATTTAAACAACACTCTCCTGCATCTGACCTGTAAAATTGTGAAAGACGACGGTTCAGACATTGGCGCAGCCGCCAAAGTAGCCCTGGTAAACTACCCGATTGCATCTATTTTTAGCCAATTGGATGTTACCCTGGGAGACCAGCTGATTAGTCAGAGTAATAACTGTTACCCCTACAGAGCCCTCATAGAGCTGATCCTCAATTATGGTGAAGGAGCCCTCAAATCACAGTTCACAAGCGGCCTGTTTTATAAAGATACAGCCGAACATCACGTTAGAGATATAGGTGCACGTAATGTGGGTTTTACCGAAAGGGCTCACTTTACAGCATCTAGCCACAAGGTGGAACTGTTGGGACATTTACATAGCGATCTATTTTTTCAAGAAAAGCTACTCATCAACGGCGTAGATCTTAAAATAAAACTGTCTCGTAACAAAAACTCTTTCTGTTTAATGAGCGATGATGCTGACCAAAATTATAAACTCCTTATCCTAAACGCAGCCCTCTTTGTAAAGAGAGTTAAAGTGGCCCCTGGAGTGCGCTTGGGACATAAGAACATAAGAATTGCCATCTCCGGATCAGACCCATGGTCCATCGAGTCCGGCGATCCGCACACGCGGAGGCCCCAGTCAGGTATACACCTGATTGTTCTAATCACCCATATCCCTCTATGCCTCTCATAAGGAGATGTGCATCTAATTTGCCTTTGAATCCTAGCACAGTGGATTCCTTAATAACCTCCTGTGGAAGAGCATTCCATGCGTCCACCACTCGCTGCGTAAAGCAGAACTTCCTGACATTTGTCCTGGACTTGTCACCCCTTAGCTTCAAACCATGTCCTCTTGTCCGTGTCACATTGGACAATGTAAATAATTTGTTTTTCTGCTCTATTTTATCGATGTCTTTCAGTATTTTGAACGTCTCTATCATGTCCCCTCGCAGCCTCCTCTTCTCAAGGGAGAACAATCCTAGTTTCTTGAGTCGTTCCTCATATTCCAATTTCTCCATACCTCTTATTAGTTTCGTTGCTCGTCTCTGCACCCTCTCCAGCAGTTTTATATCCTTCTTTAGGTTGGGAGACCAATGTTGTACACAGTACTCCAAGTGTGGTCTGACCATTGCTCTATAAAGCGGCATTATGACTTTCTCCGATCTACTCGTGATTCCTTTCTTTATCATGCCCAACATTCTGTTTGCTTTCTTTGCCGCTGCCGCACATTGTGCCGACGGCTTCAGGGTCCTATCTATCAGTACACCCAGGTCCTTTTCTTGTTCGCTCTTACCCAGAGTTGCTCCTGACATTCTATACTCGTGTTCCTTATTCTTACTACCTAAATGCATTACTTTGCATTTCTCCACGTTGAACTTCATCTGCCATTGCTCTGCCCATTTCTCTAGCTGATACAAGTCGCTCTGGAGTTCCTCGCTATCTTCCTGCGATCTGATTTCCCGGCATAGCTTTGTGTCGTCTGCAAACTTAATGATCTCACTGGATATTCCGCCTTCCAGGTCATTGATATATATATTAAATAGAATCGGCCCAAGTACCGAGCCCTGGGGCACACCACTAGTCACTTTCTCCCAGTCTGAGAACTTCCCATTTATGCCCACTCTCTGCTTCCTGTTTTCCAGCCATTTGCCTATCCACCTTTGTATATCTCCCTCTATTCCATGGCTTTGTAGTTTCCTGAGAAGTCTTTCATGCGGAACTTTGTCGAATGCTTTCTGGAAGTCCAAATAAATTATGTCCACCGGCATTCCACTATCAATTTGCTTGTTCACGGTCTCAAAAAATTGAAGCAAATTCGTTAAACATGATTTCCCTTTCCTGAACCCATGTTGACTGGGTTTCAGCAAGTCGTGTGTATCTAAGTGCCGGACTATGCTATCCTTGATCAGTGCTTCAACCATCTTTCCAGGGACAGACGTAAGGCTCACTGGTCTGTAGTTGCCCGGTTCCCCTCTCGATCCTTTCTTGAAAATTGGCGTGACATTCGCTATCTTCCAGTCATCTGGTATCTGTCCAGTTCTGATTGTCAGATTGGCGAGTTTTTGCAATAACTCTCCGATTTCAATCTTCAATTCTTTTAAGACTCTCGGGTGAATTCCATCCGGTCCAGGGGATTTGTCACTTTTAAGTTTGTCGATCTGGTAGTATATCTGGTCCAACTCCACTTCAACTGTGGTGAGGCTGTCTTCTATTACTCCACTAAACACTTTCACTGCTTCTGGTATTTTAGCGGTATCCTCCTCCGTAAAGACGGATGCAAAGAAGGAATTTAGTTTGTCAGCAATTTGTTTATCTTCCTTGATGTACCCTTTTCTGAAGCTCTACTGAAAGCTAACGCCAAGTATGCAATAGACCGTGTGGGGTTGAAGGTGTTTAGCATACCGGCCGGCGCCCGTGTGACTAATCAGGAAAATCTCTTTTTGGGGCAGTTACCAAAGCTCATCGTGTTGGGCTTTGTGGATAACGACGCTTTCAGTGTTATGGAGCCTGACTGCGATGATTACTGCTGGATAAGCCAGCATGTGGCTGGTGAACAAAGACAGCAGAGTTTGTCTCCCTGTAAAAGGGGATCTAATTCTAATAGGAGTTTTAAAACATAATTGCATCCCTGTTCTATTAGGAAAGGGTCAGGAAAAGTTCCTTGTTGCTAAACGGTTCATAGACATAATCGCGGAAGACAAAGGTGCGTGCCGACAACTGAGCGCAAGATGGAGTTGTCGGTGCGCACCGAAGAAAATTACTGTTTTTAGGGGCTCCGACGGGGGGTTTTGTTGGGGAGCCCCCCCACTTTACTTAATACAGATTGCGGCGGCGTTGTGGGGGGTTTGGGGGGTTGTAATCCCCACATTTTACTGGAAACTTAACTTTTTCCCTAAAAACAGGGAAAAAGTGAAGTTTTCAGTAAAATGTGGGGGGTTACAACCCCCCAAACCCCCCATGCCCCCACAACGCGGCGTGATCTGTATTAAGTAAAGTTGGGGGGTTCCCCCCCCCGCCCCCCCCCCCCGTCAGAGCCCCTAAAAACTGTAATTTTCTTCGGCACGCGTCTCCGCGCTGCGCTCAATTGTCTGCGCGCGCCTTTGTCCAGGCGCGCTTTTGACCTGACACCTTGCTAAACTAAGACAATCAGCCAGAGAGCTAGCACCCTTCCCCCATGCCCAGCTGAGAGGGCAGTGTTTGGAGCATACTAAAAGCCAGTCTGCTGCCGAGAGAAGGAGGACGGTGGAAGAGAGAAGGCATCTCTCTTCAGAGCTGCAGGATCTGAACCAGGATATCTGTAAGATAGAGGTAGACACTTTTCAACCTGACCAGATTGAGTGTATGGACTTCCAGGAAGCAGGATTTAGCCCAGTGAGGGTGAAGAGGCAATGGACATTAACTGGTGCAAACTTTGAGTCTGTGAGTTTGCTATGATTAACCATTGTGGCTAGAACTGTGACTGAAGCTACAAACCTGGGTGGCTTAAACCCTGGAAAGGACTGTTCATCTTCTATGAAGTTTTGTTTTGAAGGAAGTTTGTACATTTTTGTGAGAGACTGAGTTTGTTAACTTATTAGCTATTTCCCAGTGAGACAGTTTGCTAGCTGGAGCTCGTGCAGGCTGCTGTAGCTAATTAAAAACGCTGGCTAGCAGCTATGGCCAGGAGCTACCCTGCAACAGCAGAATGGCAAAGTATGTAACTGCTGTATATGAATACTTACTTTTTGGTGCTATATTTCTACTGGAGAGTTTCTTTGAACTACTTTTACTGAGCTGGGAAAGAACTGAACTGGACATTTATCATATTATAGAACTGTGGCTAACGGACAAGCTGTTGTGTGGTAAACAACCTGCTGAGTCAGTAGATATCTGTAAGAAGCCAGTTGAAAACCCTAAAGCTTTTTTTCCATTTTGGAAATTCTTTTGAACAGAAAGCAATGTAATATGGTTTGGTTTGAGAGTTTGATTTTTCCTTTTGTACTGTTTCCCAGAAGGAGCATATGTTTTGTGACTTGCTGGGTCAGCAGCAGAGTAGTGCTGTGATCCATAATAAAAAGCTTGGAAACTGAAGCCATTCTGACATTTGAGCTTTATTGCCAAGAGGAAAAGGTTACATACCAATGTCATCCTGTAGATCATAGTAAACCTGGTTAAAAAAAAAAGAGGCCTGAGAGTTCCCCAAGTTATAGGAAACAGCCCGGACCCCAGATGTCACAACCAGTAATATAGGCTCAACAGCCGGTACCATCAGTGCAACAGGTTGTCTCGGTATGGGTGACCTCAATGAGGATGCTGGGCCTTTGGGATGGCTGGGCCAATCCGGCTTCATTCTGCCGGTGGCTGCCTGCCGGACAGGCGGGTTTGGGCACCCGTCTGTCCGGCCAACTGCAAAACAGGTATGGGGAAAGGGGGTGGGGGGATTGTGGGGTCGGCCGGGGGGGGGGGTGATCGGGGGTTCTGGGGGGGCCGACATTGGGCGGAGGGGGATTCGTCGAGGGCAGGAGGGCCTGGGATCCCTCCTGCCCGTAATTTAGTGGGGGGTGGGGGTAGAGAGTCGCCTGGGCCAGGAGGGCTTGGGCTCCCTCCTGGCCCGATCGAGTCGGGGGGGGGGGGGGGGAATAGAGAGTCGCTTGGGCTCCCTCTTGGCCCGATCGAGTCGAGGGGGGTAGAGAGTCGCCTGGGCCAGGAGGGCTTGGGCTCCCTCCTGGCCCGAACGAGTCGGGGGTGCCGAGGTTGGCCGGGGCAAGAGGGCTTGGGCTCCCTCTTGCCCCGATGTTGTCGGGGGGGGGGGGGGGGGGTTTGGTGGTTTGGCATGGCAGGAGGGCTTGGGCACCCTCCTGCCTAGATTGTTTGGGGGGGGGGGTTTCTGTAACCGGTGTTGTTTTTGACAAACACCGGTTACAGAATCCAGCTTTTAGGCGAAGGACTGGCTCCTCCTTCGCCTAAAAGCCCTTCTGTTGGACGTTTGGGGCTTAGGCGTTTTTTTGTTTCATTATGGCTAAAAAGTGTAGACGTGGTGTGGGTGTACTTTTAGACGTAGTGGAGATTGGGCGTTTAGGCAGAGGAAGGCCATAATCAAAACATGGACTTTTGTTTTGGTTGTAGACACTTTCCCTGTTTCTGGGTTGAACGTTTAGGAACTTAGGCCAAAAGGGGACTTAGACGCTTTTTTTGATTATGCTCCTCCAAGGCATTATCTGCTTTGAGTGCTCCTTGATAATTCAACAAACCAATGAATTCCCTCACAGATTTTCTGCTTCTAATGTACCTGAAAAGTTACTACTATAACATTTTGCCTCTTTGGAAAGTTTCTCTTCATATTCTGTTTTAGCCTTCTTTATCAATGTTTTGCATCTAACTTGCCAGTACTAATGTTGTTTCTTATTTTCTTCATTTGAATCCCGTTTCCATTTCTTAAAAGATACTTTTTGGCTCTAACAGCCCCTTTAATATCACCTTTTAACCATGCCAGCTCTCATTTTCTCTTCTTTCCACCTTTGTTAATATATGGAATATATCTGGTTTGGGCTTCCATGATAGTATTTTTAAACATCATCCATGCCTGATTTAAAATCCTAACCTTTGCCACCAATCCTATTAGCTTTTCAAACCATTTTCCTCATTTTATCATAGTTGCCCTTTCAAAAATTAAATGCTACAATAGATTTCTTTAGTGACATCACTCCAGTTACCTTTCATACTATGCCCTGCATTCCACAAAGGACTAAGGCTTTAATGTTCAAAGTCCCTGTTAAAATCCTATGTGCCGTTGTAGCACTGATAAATTTTCCAATTTATAAACAAGTGATGCTCATAAAACTTTGTATGCAAATGAGATTTGCAGAAATTCCATAGATAAGTCGTTGGAAAAAGCAATTTACATGCACAGAATAGTTCACAAAAAGAGGCATAAATGTGTGTATGCACCAGGAAAAGCTACACAGTAGGCATGCATGAGTGTCAATCAATGCCATTGAAGAAGGGGGCAGAAAACTACCAACAAACCATGCAAATGTGAAAATGCAACATATATATACTTTTTTTCTACACTGCTTTGGCAGGACATATGCAAACGGCAGCCCCAGACCTACCAACATATGCTTTTAATAGACACGCATGAGATGTGCTTTTAATATTCATGTGCATTATATGGTGCTCCCCCCCCAACGCTTTAAGTATGATGGATGTATCCCGGTTTTGTTTGGGGGAAGGTTTGGGAGGGTTGGGGGGGCTTAAACTTCCACCTCTCATACAATCGGCAGTTACAAACCTGCCAATATGCTTTTAATGAATGCACAAGAAATGCCTTTAACACACATGTAATATTGTGTTCAATGCTACCAGCACCTTCAGACCTGTTGTTAATTTTGGAGCATTAAAGGTTCATTTCATGCATCACCTGGCAATGTGTGGGCATCGCCCAGAGTGCTCATTTTAATATTAATGACCTTGTTGTACTACATTTCCATAGCATTTGCAGAGGCTGCTACAAGGTATGGAAAAGACCATGTAGAGCCATTTTGTGTGCATCAGAAGCTAAAATGCTTGTACACTAAACCAGTTAAGACCTGGTTTAGCATCAAACGTTAAAAACAAGGTACATTTTGAGCATCAAGCCATAAATCTAAAATAGCTCCCCCTCTTCAGTTCCTGGACCTGTTGCTCTAAGAATCAGTCATTTATTACATCTAGGAAAAATGCTTTGAGGGCTTTGCAAGCCCTTCCAGAAGCAATCTCCCTCTTCAGGATCTGTAGCTGTAGGCTAGAGCAGTGGTTCCCAACCCTGTCCTGGAGGAATACCAGGCCAATTGGGTTTTCAGGCTAGCCCTAATGAATATGCATGAAGCAAATTTGCATGCCTATCACTTCCATCATATGCAAATCTCTCTCATGCATATTCATTAGGGCTAGCCTGAAAACTCGATTGGCCTGGTGTTCCTCCAGGACAGGGTTGGGAATCACTGGGCTAGAGTATAGAGAGAGCTTTGTCAATGAAACAAGACAGCTCCTCTCTAAAAAGATGGATCATACTAGAATTTTCAGGAATGTGTGTAAATACATTATATTTAGTTAAAATGGCCAACCTCCTTAGGAGGTGTATAAATAGAGTGTATTTAGCTGCAATAGTAAACCTAGTATTATACGTGTATATATGTAGGACGATTGATATGATATAAACATGTGCTTATAAGTAGGATGATCAATGTGCCAGTAACGTAAGTAGGATGACTGATTATGGCATCATCATGCCGGTATTAATAACTCTGTATTGCAACACCACACAGAAGCTCTTTGTAACTCTGTATAGAGCCCATGTATGGCAACACCACACAGAAGCTCTTTGTAACTCTGTATAGAGCCCATGTATTGCAATGCCTTGCAGCAGCTCCTCTTTGTAACTCTGTATGGCAACATCTCTACAGAAGCTCATGTAACATAGAAACATAGAAGATGATGGCAGAAAAGGGCTACAGCCCATCAAGTCTGCCCACTCTGCTTTCTCACCCCCTGTCTATGCCCTAATGACCCAATTTCCTTATCTTGACCCTCGTAGGGATCCCACATGGGTATCCCATTTATTCTTAAAGTCTGGCACGCTGTCTGCCTCGATCACCTGCACTGGAAGCTTGTTCCAATGATCAACCACTCTCTCTTTGAAGAAATACTTTCTGCTGTCGCCATGAAATTTTCCGCCCCTGAGTTTGAGCGGGTGCCCTCTTGTGGCCGAGGGTCCCTTGAGAAAGAAAATATCATCTTCCACTTCGACACGTCCCGTGAGGTACTTAAATTTTTACATCATGTCTCCCCTCTCCCTACGTTCCTCGAGAGTGTAGAGCTGCAATTTGTTCAGTCTCTCTTCATACGAGAGACCCTTGAGCCCCGAGATCATCCTGGTGGCCGTCCGCTGAACCGATTCAATTCTGCGCACATCTTTACTGTAATGTGGCCTCCAGAATTGCACACAGTACTCCAGATGAGGTCTCACCATGGCCCTGTACAACGGCATTATGACTTCAGGCTTTCGGCTGACGAAACTTCTATTGATACAACCCAATATCTGCCTTGCCTTAGATGAAGCCTTCTCCACTTGATTGGCAGTTTTCATGTCTGCACTGATGATTACTCCTAAATCTCGTTCTGCTGAAGTCCTAGTTAAAGTTTCTCCGTTCAAGAAGTACGTCCTGCATGGATTTCCGCTTCCGAGGTGCATGACCTTACATTTCTTAGCATTGAAGCCTAGCTGCCAGGTTGAGGACCAACTTTCCAATGTAAGCAGGTCCTGCGCCATATAATTCTGCAAACTGCATTCACTTACTATATTACATAGTTTGGCGTCATCGGCGAATAGTGTTATTTTACCTTGAAGCCCTTGAGTCAGATCCCCTATGAATATGTTGAAAAGGAGTGGACCCAGGACCGAGCCCTGCGGCACTCCACTGGTCACCTCCGATGTTTTAGAGAGGGTACCATTAACCACCACCCTCTGAGTCTGCCACTCAGCCAATCATTGACCCATGCAGTTAGTGTCTCTCCTAACCTCATCGATTCTTTATTCTATGCAATCACTGTGGTGCTTTAATTCCAAGACATACTATTTGGAGGCTTAAGGCTTGCCCCAT
This sequence comes from Geotrypetes seraphini, assembly GCF_902459505.1. Classification (NCBI taxonomy): domain Eukaryota; kingdom Metazoa; phylum Chordata; class Amphibia; order Gymnophiona; family Dermophiidae; genus Geotrypetes; species Geotrypetes seraphini. The sequence goes on along the minus strand of NC_047088.1, from coordinate 100,840,941 downwards.
CTGTCTTCAACTTGCTAGTATTAAGGAGGAGCTCTGCAAACTTAAACCGGAATTGAATACAATTAAAGCAGCTTTCATCACTCCACAAAATCATACCAACTTACCACCTCTACCTCAAAGAATAAAACAGCCCAGGAATAAATGGATCACAGTAGGCTCAGGAAGGCTGCGACATGTAACACAGAAACATCCACCTTCACAAATATTACCTCTACAGAATTCCTTCACTCCACTAGTGCACTGCGATACTCAAGTAAACAGAAGGGAGGTGGGACTGGAACCAATGAAGGTAACTCAAGAGAGCAAGCACACCCTAAGCACAAATAAAAAGGCCAAAAACAGAAAACTATTACTGTTGGGGGATTCCTTCATCAGAGGCATTAACCTTGGAACACAAGGCAAGGAGACCAAAATAGTGAAATGTCTTCCAGGATCCACAGCTACTAGGAGTTCCAGGCAAATACTGACTATAATTAAGGAAGAAACTAAGGATTTTAACACTGATGTTGTCATCCATCTGGGAACAAATGACCCGGCCAACAACTCCACACTTGCAGCACAGAAAGCTTTTCGGGAGCTTGGTGAGGGCGTGAAACCTTTTGTAAACACTTTAGCTTTTTCTGAAATACTGCCTGCATATGGAAAGGGGGAGCAAAGAGTGAAAAACACAGAGGACTTTAATAGATGGCTCAAAGTCTGGTGTCATCAAGAAGGCTTCAGGTACATAGGAGGATGGGGAAATACATGGAAGGACAAGAAGCTATATTGCACTGATGGGCTACATATTACTACAGCAGGAAAAAGAAACCTTGCAGAGAAATTTAGACAATATTTTTTTAGGCATTTAAACTAGAAGGTGGGGGTGGTGTATGTACGAAGGACAATTATAGAGACCACCCAAAGAAAAGATGTGATAGTAGTAAAGACTGCAACATAACCAATATCAGCAACTCATTTCTTAAGAACATAAGAACATAAGAAGTTGCCTCTGCTGAGGAAGACCATAGGTCCATCCTGCCCAGCGGTCCGCTCCCGCGGCGGCCCATCAGGCCCATTGCCTGAGTAGTGGCCTATACCTATCTATACCCTTCAATCCCTTTTTCTTCTAGGAATCTATCCAAACCTTCTTTGAAACCATTTAATGTTTTCTTGTCTACAACAGCCTCTGGAAGCGCGTTCCATGAATCCACCACCCTCTGAGTGAAAAAGAACTTCCTAGCGTTTGTTCTAAACCTGTCCCCTTTCAATTTCTCCGAGTGCCCCCTTGTACTTATGGTGCCCTTCAATTTGAAAAATCTGTCCCTGTCTACTTTTTCTATGCCCTTCAGGATCTTGAAGTTTCAAGTTTATTGATTTTTGATATCCCGATCATAAAACAAATATCTGACCGGTTAACAATAAAAAAAAATTTTAAATGGGAGAGTAAGAACTAGTTATTGGTGTGTTGGAAAAATTAGCGAAAACATATTAGACATATACTGACAAACATGACTGTGAGGAGAAATGGGAAGGAAGGGAAAAGTTACATAATATTAGAGGAAATGAGATAGAGGGAAGGGATAGGACATGAAGGACAAGGGTGCATGGTATAAGAGATATGCGCAGAAATAAAGGAGAACTTTTGGGACAAGGATGAGTAAATAAGTGGATATAAAAGATTAAGATTTATTAAAGGCATCCTGGAATAGGAAAGTTTTAAGATTAGTTTTGAATTTAGTTAAACGAGTTTCATCCCGAAGAGATTGAGGGAGAGAGTTCCATAATGTAGAGGCTGTTATGGCAAAATTAGTCTTTCTTGTATAGTAAGATTCTTTTAGGGAAGGGATGAAGAGGAGTTTTTGGTCCGTAGATCGTAAGATACGGGGAGAACTTTGAGGAATTAGCAGTTTGTCTAGAAATAGGGGCAGATGGGAAAGTTTGATTTTAAAAGAGAGTAATAAGATTTTATAAATTATACGGTGTGTGACTGGGAGCCAATGAGCCTCCTTAAGAAGCGGGGTAACGTGTTCGAATTTACCTATTTTGTAAATGAGTTTGATAGCGGTATTTTGTATAATCTGCAAACGGCGGAGTTCTTTTTGGGGTAGTCCATTTAATAATGAATTGCAGTAGTCTAAATGAGAGATAACTAAAGAATGAATAAGGATCTTGATCGAGTCGGTATTTAGGATGGAAATGAGTGAACGAATGATACGAAGTTTAAAGAAACAAGTTTTTACTACTGTACTTATGTGATCATGGAAGGTGAGATCTCTGTCTAGAGTAACGCCCAGTAATTTTATTTTAGTATCCATATGTAAGGGTGTGGATTTGATGTAGATAGTTCCTGGTAAGGTTTCGGATTTTTTAATAGGAAGGAGTAAGCCACAAGATTTAGCAACATTAAGTGAAAGTTTATTAGAGAACAGCCAATCACTTATGATATCTAATTTAGAGTTAAGATCATTAATATCTGAAGAGTTTGAAGTATTAATGGGGTAGAGTAGCTGGATATCGTCAGCGTAGGCGAAAATTGAGAATCCTAGTGATTGTGCCAGAGAAAGAAGAGGGGATAGAAAAATGTTAAATAGAAGTGGGGATAAAATAGAGCCCTGAGGAACTCCAAAAGTTTGAGTTACTGAAGGAGAAGTTTGGTTTTTTATATGAACTTTAAAGTTGCGTTGATGAAAGTAAGAAATAAACCAGTTGAGAGCGGGACCTGTGATGTTACAGTCTGCTAATCTAGATAGGAGTAAAGAATGGTCAATGGTATCAAAAGCTGCAGATAAGTCAAGTGAGATTAGTATAACCGATTTTAGATGATCGTGAGAGTATTGTATAGTAGAAATGAGACCTAGTAATGATAGTTCAGTAGAATGAGAAGTTTGAAAGCCAGTCTGATAAGGATGTAGGGCATGTGTTTGATCAAAGAAATCTGATAATTGAGAATGAATCACTTTTTCGGTAAGTTTAGAAATTAAAGGCAGATTGGCAATGGGACGATAATTGTTAGGTAAAGAAGGATCAGTGTTGTATTGTTTCAATTTTGGAAAAACTAGAGCTGATTTCCATACGGTAGGAACGCAACAGTCAGAAAAGGATTTGGAGATCATTTCCCTAATATAGGGTCCAAAGAAAGAAAAAAAATCTTTTGATAAGATGAGGAGGAAAACTTTCAGTGATGTTATTAGGTAAGTTTATAGATTGTAAAACAGTGGATAGTTGTGTTAGTGAAGGTACTTTGAAATTTGAGAAAGAACTGAGAGGTAGGAAAGTTGGATCATTGTTATTAGGAACCTTAAAAGCAGGAAGGGAAGGTCCGAGATGGGTACGAATAGTAGTGACTTTGTTGTCAAAGAATAGGGAAAGTTCATCAGCAGATGGTATATCTGAGGCAGGAGGAGGAAGTTTTTTTTTAGAATACTTTGAGAGAGATTGGGCAATACTGAAAAGAGTAGATGAATTACTGGTAGTAGAGATGAGTTTTGAATAGTAGTCCTTTTTAGTCTGTTGAATGGTCTTTTTATAGTGAGAAGCTTTTTCTTTAAAAGAAAGAAGGTGACTGTTATAACGAGATTTGCGCCATTTGTTTTCTGCCGTCCGGACTTGTCGTCGGAGGAGGATCAAGTTTTCGTTAAACCAGGGTTGTTGTTTTCTTGAGGAAGTGTTGAGAGTGGGTTTATTTTGTTTGTCAGATGAAGGAGCTAATGAGTCTAATAGGGTTTTCGTAGCTGTTTCCCAATTAGAAAATTGTTCAGTGATTGGAAGGGAAGAGAAATCTGTGAGATTTAAAGCAAAAGAGGATTGTATGGCGGAGAGAGTTATGTTATTTAGATTACGAGAGAAAGAGGAATTATTTGTCTGATTAATGGGATTTGAATGATTTGGAATATTTGATTGCCATATAATTAGTGTATGATCTGACCATGGTACAGGGATGAAATCGAAAGTGTGAAAAAAATGGGTCATGGTGGTTGGGCAAAGAATCATGTCTAGAGTATTTCCTGCTGAATGAGTGGGCGTATGAATAAGAGGTGATAGAGATAAATCAGCTATCGAGGTTAAGAGTTCAGAAGTGTTAAAGTGATTAGGACAGTTGAAGTGGATATTAAAATCTCCGAGTATTATTGACTCAGGATAGGCGATATTGAAATCAGTTAAAGTGGAGATAAGAGATGAAAGAGAGACTTTAGTTATTGGAGGGGGTAAATAGATAAGAAGAAAGTTAAGAGGAGAGGGGAGTTTAATAGAAAATTGGAGAGATTCAATAGGAGTGTAAGAAAAAAGGTTGGCGGTATTTACCTGAATAGGAATTGAAGCATGATGTATAATTGCTAGTCCACCTCCCTTTTTGTTTGGGCGGGGTTGAAAATATGCTGTATAATTAGGTGGGCAAGCCTGAGTGATATAAGCATCATCTCCCTGAGTTAACCATATTTCTATCATGTCTCCTCTAAGTCTCCGCTTTTCCAGGGAGTAAAGTCCCAACTGCTTCAATCTGTCGGTATATGGGAGATTTTCCATTCCCTTTATCAGTTTAGTTGCTCTTCTCTGTACTCCCTCAAGTACTGCCATGTCCTTCTTGAGGTATGGCGACCAGTACTGGACACAGTACTCCAGATGCGGCCGCACCATTGCACGATACAGCGGCATGATGACTTCCTTCGTCCTGGTCGTAATACCCTTCTTTATGATACCCAACATTCTGTTTGCTTTCTTTGAGGCTGTGGCGCACTGCACCGATGCCTTCAGTGTTGCATCTACCATCACTCCCAGGTCTCTCTCCAGGTTACTGACACCTAGTGGTGTTCCCCCCATTTTGTATGTGAACATCGGGTTCTTTTTCCCCACGTGCATGACCTTGCATTTTCCTATGTTGAAGCTCATTTGCCATTTTTCGGCCCACTTTTCCAGCTGCGTTAGATCCTTTTGGAGATCTTCGCAGTCTTCCCTGGTTTGAGCCCTGCTGTATAGTTTGGTGTCATCTGCAAATTTAATGACCTCACACTTGGTACCCGTCTCTAGGTCGTTTATGTAGATATTGAACAGGAGCGGTCCCAGCACCGACCCCTGCGGAACTCCACTCGTGACCCCTTTCCAGTCTGAGTAATGGCCCTTTATGTCAACCCTCTGCTTCCTGTTTGCCAGCCAGTTTTTGATCCATCGGTGGACCTCCCCTTGCACGCCGTGGATCCATATCTTCTTAAGCAGTCTCTCGTGTGGTACCTTGTCGAAGGCTTTTTGGAAGTCAAGGTAAATGATGTCTATAGATTCCCCTCTATCCACCTGGCTGTTCACTCCCTCAAAGAAGTACAATAAGTTTGTGAGGCATGACCTGCCCTTGCAGAAGCCATGTTGACTCGTTTTTAGCTGCCCATTTTTTTCGGTGTGTTCTTAGTATTACAACGGAAAGTGAAACGAAACAAAAATCCATACGAAAAAGGAGATTATCGCTGAAAAATAGCTGGAAAGCGATGACCACAAATGCTCGCAGTCTAAGCGACAAAGTTCATGATCTGCAAGCCCTGATGTTAGAGGCAGATCTAGATATTATCGCTATCACAGAGACATGGTTCAGTAAATCACATGGATGGGATGCAAACACACCGGGATATAATCTTTTTAGGAAGGACAGAGATGGTCAAAAAGGTGGAGGAGTAGCTCTCTATGTAAAGATCAATATCCAAGTGACCGAAATGCAAGGGACCTGGGGAGAGGAAGAAGCGATATGGATTGCTCTGAAAAGAGAAGAAGGAACTTCTATCTATGTGGGTGTAGTCTACAGACCTCCGACTCAATCGCAGCAAATTGATAAGGATCTGATTGTGGATATCCAAAAGTTTGGAAGGAAAGAGGAGGTTCTGCTGTTGGGAGATTTCAACCTGCCGGATGCAGACTGGAATGTTCCGTCTGCAGAATCAGAAAGAAGTAGGGAGATTGTGGATGCCTTTCAAGAGGCTCTGCTCAGACAAATGGTGACGGAACCCACAAGGGAAAAAGCGATATTGGATCTGGTCCTAACAAATGGAGAGAGTATCTCTAATGTTCGAGTGGGTGCTCACCTGGGAAGTAACGATCATCAAACGGTTTGGTTTGATAAAACGGCTAAAGTGGAGAGCGGCCGCATGATACTTAAAGTCCTAGATTTCAAACGTATGGACTTTAATGCTATGGGAGAGTACCTGAAGAAAGAGCTGTTAGGATGGGAGGACATAAGAGAAGTGGAAAAGACAGTGGTCTAAGCTGAAAGGAGCGATAAAAATGGCTACGGACCTTTATGTGAAGAAAATCAATAAAAACAAGAGAAAAAGGAAGCCGATATGGTTCTCCAACCTAGTGGCTGAGAAAATAAAGGCGAAAGAGTTGGTGTTCGTGAAATATAAAAACCAAGAAGAGGAGAGCAGAAAGGACTACAGGGTGAAACTGAAAGAAGCCAAGAGAGAGATACGTCTGGCGAAAGCACAGGCGGAAGAACAAATGGCTAAAAATGTAAAAAAGGGAGACAAAAATTTTTTCAGATATATTAGTGAAAGGAGGAATATGAAAAATGGAATTGCTAGGCTAAAAGATGCTGGGAACCAATATGTGGAAAGTGATGAGGAGAAAGCAAATGTGCTAAACAAATACTTCTGTTCTGTGTTCACAGAAGAAAATCCTGGAGAAGGACCGAGATTGTCTAGCAAAGTTACACGAGAAAATGGAGTAGATTCTGCGCCGTTCACGGAGGAGGGTGTTTATGAGCAACTTGAAAAACTGAAGGTGAACAAAGCGATGGGACCAGACGGGATCCATCCCAGGATACTAAGGGAGCTTAGAGAGGTTCTGGCGAGTCCTATTAAAGACTTGTTCAACAAATCTCTGGAGACGGGAGTGATTCCTGGGGATTGGAGGAGAGCGGATGTGGTCCCTATTCATAAAAGTGGTCACAGGGATGAAGCAGGAAACTACAGGCCGGTGAGCCTCACTTCAGTTGTTGGAAAAATAATGGAAGTTTTGTTGAAAGAAAGGATAGTGTACTTCCTTTAATCTAATGGGTTACAGGATCCGAGGCAACATGGCTTTACAAAAGGTAAATCGTGCCAAACGAACCTGACTGAATTTTTTGATTGGGTGACCAGAGAGCTGGATCGAGGACATATGCTAGATGTAATTTACTTGGATTTCAGCAAAGCCTTTGATACAGTTCCTCATAGGAGGCTGTTGAACAAACTTGAAGGGCTGAAGTTAGGACCCAAAGTGGTGAACTGGGTCAGAAACTGGCTGTCGGACAGACGTCGGAGGGTGGTGGTTAATGGAAGTCACTCGAAGGAAGGAAAGGCGAGTAGTGGAGTCCCTCAGGGATCAGTGCTGGGGCCAATCCTGTTCAATATGTTTGTGAGTGACAATGCTGAAGGGATAGAAGGAAAAGTGTGCCTTTTTGCAGATGATACCAAGATTTGTAACAGAGTAGACACCGAAGAGGGAGTGGAAAAGATGAAAAAGGATCTGCAAAAGTTAGAGGAATGGTCTAATGCCTGGCAACTAAAATTCAATGCAAAGAAATGCAGAGTAATGCATTTGGGATTAATAATAGGAAGGAACCGTATATGCTGGGAGAAGAGAAGCTGATATGCACGGACGGGGAGAGGGACCTTGGGGTGATAGTGTCCGAAGATCTAAAGGTGAAAAAACAGTGTGACTAGGCAGTGGCTGCTGCCAGAAGGATGCCGGGCTGTATAAAGAGAGGCGTAGTCAGTACAAGGAAGAAGGTGTTGATGCCCCTGTACAGGTCATTGGTAAGGCCCCACTTGGAGTATTGTGTTCAATTTTGCAGACCGTATCTGGCGAAGGACATAAGAAGACTTGAGGTGGTCCAGAGGAGGGCGACGAAAATGATAGGAGGCTTGCGCCAGAAGACGTATGAGGAAAGACTGGAAGCCCTGAATATGTATACCCTAGAGGAAAGGAGAGACAGGGGAGATATGATTCAGATGTTCAAATATTTTAAGGGTATTAACGTAGAACAAAATCTTTTTCAGAGAAAGGAAAATGGTAAAACCAGAGGACATAATTTGAGGTTGAGGGGTGGTAGATTCAAGATCAATGTAAGGAAATTCTACTTTACGGAGAGGGTGGTGGATGCCTGGAATGCGCTCCCGAGAGAGGTGGTGGAGAGTAAAACTGTGACTGAGTTCAAAGAAGCGTGTGATGAACACAAAGGGTCTAGAATCAGAAAATAAGATTAAATATTGAATTAAGGCCAGTACTGGGCAGACTTGCACGGTTTGTGTCTGTATATGGCCGTTTGGTGGAGGATGGGCTGGGGAGGGCTTCAATGGCTGGGAGGGCGTAAATGGGCTGGAATAAGTCTTAACAGAGATTTCGGCAGTTGAAACCCAAGCACAGTACAGAGTAAAGCTTTGGATTCTTGCCCAGAAATAGCTAAGAAGAAAAAATTTAAAAATTTAAATTGAATCAGGTTGGGCAGACTGGATGGACCATTCGGGTCTTTATCTGCCATCATCTACTATGTTACTATGATTCCATCTTGCTTAGCAGCCTGCGGTGTGGGACACTGTCAAAAGCTTTACTGAAGTCCAGGTACACGACGTCCAAAGACTCTCCCAAGTCCAACTTTCTTGTTACCCAGTCAAAGAAGCTGATGAGATTGGATTGGCAGGACCTACCCTTGGTGAATCCATGCTGACTGGGATCCCGAAGATTCCCTTAATTCAAGATAGTGTCCAATTTGCTTTTAATTAGTGTTTCCATGAGTTTGCACACTATTGATGTGAGACTCACCGGTCTATAATTCGCAGCCTCTGCCCTGCAACCCTTTTTATACAGAGGAACGACATTAGCTAATTTCCAGTCCAGGGGAACTTTCCCCTTACTTAGGGAGAGATTGAATAGCTCAGCCAACAGTTTCGCCAGGACATCGCTCAATTCTCTGAGCACTCTTGGGTGCAAATTGTCTGGTCCCATGGCTTTGTTCACCTTGAGTCTTGCCAGTTCACTGTAAACTTCACCTGGTGTGAACTCAAAATTCTGAAACTGGTCTTCTGTGCTTTGTGTTGCCTTCAACTGCGGACCATGTCCCGGTGCCTCACAGATGAAGACTGAGCAGAAGTATTCATTCAGTAGTTCGGCTTTATCGGAATCTGCTTCCACGTAACTTCCGTCCGGTCTTCTAAGGCGTACTATCCCTCCTGTGTTCCTTTTTCTGTCACTAATATACCTGAAGAAGGATTTGTCCCCCTTTTTAATGTTTTTTGCCAGAATTTCTTCCACTCAAAGTTTTGCCTCCCTAACTGCCATTTTGACCGCTGTAGACCTGGTCCTATATTCTACCTTTGCCTCTCTTTTCTCCGTGCGCTTGTAGGAGAGAAACGCTTTTTTCTTCTCCTTAATGAGGTGCGAGATTTCCGCGGTGAACCATTGGGGTTTATTGTTTCTTTGTCGTTTATTTACTGATTTTATGAAGTGGCTAGTTGCTTCATGTATGGTTGATTTCAATGTTATCCACTTAGCTTTTACATCATCGGTCTCCGCTTGGTCCTGCAGCGTCCGATGGACGAAATCTCCCATGCGTGCGAAGTCTGTGCCCCGGAAATTGAGTACCTTTGTTTTCGTGTTTGATCTAGAGAAGCCTTTCCTAAGGTTGAACCTTACTATGTTGTGGTCGCTGGAGGCTAGCGTATCTCCTACTGAGACCTCTGAGACGCTTTCCCCGTTGGTGAGTACCAGGTCGAGGATCGCTGGGCCCTAGTGGGCTCCGTTACCATTTGTTTGAGACGTGCTACCTTTATGGAGGTTAAGAGCCTCCTGCTACCGATGGTTGTCGCTGAAAATGAGTTCCAGTCTGCATCAGGCATATTGAAGTCCCCTAGCAGTACAGCTTCTCCTCGTAGAGTGATATTCTCTATGTCTTCAATTAATTCTGCGTCCATGTCTTCCTGTTGTCTTGGGGGGTCTGTATACCACATCTAGATACACCTTTACAGAAGCTCATCTAAACTGCTCTGAATTGATTGCCCAGTCATTAGTAGCAGTATAGAAGCTCTCAAACAAACATGTGAGTGCTTCTCCTCAGCTTCCCAAGGTGGGGAGTGGGGCCCCTCAGAATCCAAATCTGTAGGGGACTGGGAGTCCAAAATGGCATCTGGGTTCTCCTATACCTCCTGAGTCACCAGACCCTAAAGCAGGACCCCTGTTAAGTCACCTTCCCATGAGGCTCATGCTAAGGGTTGAAATCCCCTTGTATTCCCTTCAGGGCTTGCTTGACCAACAAAGCCAAGCTCTGAAGCCAAAAATTACATGTGGACACCAGAGACACAGTTGCATCCAAAGGGGGTTGTGAGGAAGGAACCCCCACCCGTACCGCCAATCTCCAAGGGAGATGGAGACCCTTCTAGTGACTGAAAAGCAGCAACAAAATGGCTGCTGTACCCAAAGTCGGAAATGGTCCACTGCATTGGAATAGACAGAACTGGGAGTTTTATTCTGCTACTAGGGCTTGCAAGAACCACAGCGCCTGTTTGTTGTCATATCAACCACATGGCAGATGCGTGCAGATTTGGCTCCTTGTCTGGTCCTGCCTCGGACCAGACAACCAGCATCTTTACCATTCCCCAGCTTTCTGTGTATGCTAAAGCAGGGAAATCCCTTATATGCTAGTAAAGGGATTTTCTTGTCTGTGTTCTAAAGCCCTCCCCCCCCCCCCAAAAAAAAAAAGCACAGTTACTTACCGTAACAGGTGTTATCTGGGGACAGCAGGCAGATAGTCTCACATATGGGTAACGTCATCCACAGAGCCTGGTACAGACAGGTTGACAAGTGAACTGTCACTAAGTTTGAAAAACTTCACGACTGCCCGCAGCACGCATGTTCTGTGAGATTGAGTCCTTTGTAAATAATAAGCCAAGGCTTGTTTGCAATCCAAGGTATGAAGAGCTGTCTCAACAGGGTGTGAATGAGGTTTTGAAAAGAAAACCGTTAACACAATAGACTTGTTGAGATGAAACACCTAGATCACTTTTGGTAAGAATTTTGGATGAGTGTGGATAACCACCTAACATGGTGAAAAACCGTAAAAGATGGGTCTAACACCAAGGTTTGAAGCTCATTCGCTAGACGTGCAGAAATGTTGGAGATTAAAAAGACCACTTTCCAAGTGAGGAATTTAAGATGAGCCGAAACCCACGCAGAGCGTTGGAAAACGACTTCACAGATCCACAGAAAAACGACAACTGAGGAGATGCGCACCCTATGTCAGGATGGAAGGCACTCGCGCATGCGCGGTGCAGTCAGTCGCGAACTTTCTAAAGTCCTTCAAGCAAAAAATGCTTTTGCAGCTGTCCACATCGGGACTCCATGGATGATGTCACCCATACGTAAGAATATGCTGCCTGCTTGTCCTGGGATAAAAGAGGTTTACCACCTGTACCTTGAGGGGACCAAACGCCAGGCTGCCATAGACAGTAATAGAATACTCGTAGAACTACCTGTTGCCATGCATCAGCTCACACTGCAGCTGGACAAAAGAGAAGATTCCTGCTAGAGAATGATGCAAGGAAAAGATCTGTCCCCATCACTGCTCTGTCCCTGCAAGTTCCATCTCCATCACTACCCCGTCCCCACGATCTCCATCCCTGGCACTGCTCCATCCTCTCAAGCTCTGACTGTTCCCATCCACACAAGCCTCGAATAGCTATGATTTTATATTGAAATTATTTTATTAAAGAAACAATATTCTGTACAACTGTCATTTTATAAATCACAAATATAGAACAAGGATCAACAAAACCCCTGTCTTCCCTCCCCTCTCGTAAATACCGTGTTTCCCTGAAAATAAGACTGTCATATTAATTTTGGGTCCAAAAAATGCACTAGGGCTTATTTTCGGGGGATGTCTTATTTTTGTGTGTGTGTGTACAACAATCATCTCTCACCCATCCCCTTGTGCAGCATCTTTCTATCCCTCCCTCCCATCCCCCGTGCAGCAGAACCCCGAAAGCGATTTCATTGTGTTGCGTTAGATCTAACCTAAGCATTGATCATGTATGCCACATCTTCCTTATAAAATAGAGCTTTAAATAGTTAAATAAACAAATTACAAATCATCCTTAAACAAACTGAATTTCAGATGTCATAACATTTCTGAAATAAAAAAGTCTTGTGGAACAAATAATACATGGGCTTTTGTTAGGAAGGGATGTGGGTGGGTATTATTTTATTCATCTCATAATCTCATAATATATATAAATTTCTCAATATTTTTGCTGTATTAGGTTGGTATTTCTGCAATGGGTGGGGAGGGGATGGGAAGGTTTTCTATTTTAATATTAATTGTCTTACATATTGGATGTATTACATAATATTCAAGATATTACAGAATATGAATATAGAATGATATGTTGTATTTTAAATGTTATATTAAGGAAAATCAAGTGTGTATTTATAAGATCATATGTCTTTTCCTGTTACACTTGTTGTAATATGTAAAAATGAATAAAAAATTTAAAAATAAAAAAAACATGGGCTTTACTGAGATAACTACAATACCAAACAGCTCCAAAGGATAAGCCACTTGCCTGTTTAATGTATTGGAAGTCTGTGTTGAAGTGTGTCTGGCACCATTTTGACAACTTTTAAAAGGCTGTTATACTCAGTGTTTGGGATGTCGCAGCCCAACTAAAGCTAGCATTTGGGACTAGAAATCCTAGGACTGCTGCAGTGGGTAATTTTCATTAATTTTGGGATGTTGTACAGATAAAGCACAGTTACTTACCATAACAGGTGTTATCCAGGGAAAGCAGGCAGATATTTTCACATATGGGTGACAACACTGACGGAGCCCCTGTACAGACACTTGAAAGTGCATCGATACTAAGTCTTTGGAAAGTTCGCGATAGCCTGCACCGCGCATGTGCTAGTGCCTTCCCGCCCGACGTAGGCACGCAGTCCCTCAGTTAAGATAAGCCAGCTAAGAAGCCAACCCGGGGAAGTAGGTGGGTTATACGAATATCTGCCTGCTGTCCCTGGATAACACCTATTATGGTAAGTAACTGTGCTTTATCCTAGGACAAGCAGACAGTATATTCTCACTGAGGGGTGTCCTCCAAGCTAACAAGAATGGCCTTTAGGAAAATACATTTTGTAATACAGATTGGCCGAAGTGCCCATCCCGTCTGGAGAAAGACTCCAGACAATAGCGAGAAGTGTATGAACTGAGGACCAGGTGGCAGCTTTACAGATTTCCTCAACGGGAATAGATCTAAGGAAAGCAACAGAAGCTGCCATAGCTCTAATTTTGTGGGCTGTGACATGACTCTCCAGTGCCAGTCCAGTCTGAGCATAACAGAATGAGATACAGGCAGCCAGCCAGTTGGAAGTTGTTCTCTTTGAAACAGGATGCCCCAACTTGCTAGAATCAAATGAGATGAAGAGTTGGGGAGATGTTCTATGAGGCTTTGTCCTGTCGATGTAGAAGGCTAAAGCACGTTTACAGTTCAGTGTGCAAAGCGGTTTCTCCAGCATGAGAATGAGGCTTAAGATAAAACACTGATAGAACAATCTATTGATTAAGATGAAACTCTGACAACTTTCGGAAGAAACATTGGATGAGTGCGCAATACTACTTTATCGTGGTGAAAAACTGTGGAGGGTCAATCTGCCACCAATGCTTGTAAGTCACTGACCCTCCTGGTAGAGGTAAGAGCAATAAGGAATACCACTTTCCAGGTAAGGAACTTGAGATGAGTTGTAGCCATGGGTTCAAATGGTGGATTCATCAACCTGGAAAGAACCATATTAAGGTCCCAAACGACAAGTGGAGGCTTGAGAGGTGGTTTAACATTGAAAATTCCTTTCATGAATCTGGAGACCAAAGGATGAGCATTAAGAGGTTTTTTTCCTCGACTGGCATGTGAAAGGCTGTAATAGCACCGAGATGGACTCTGATAGATGTAGACTTGAGACCAGAGTCAGATAAATGGAGTAGATAGTCTAACACCAATTCTACTGACAAGGAAGTGAGATTATGATGAAGAAGACTCCAGAAAGAGAATCTAGTCCACTTTTGTTGGTAACATTGTTGAGTGGCTGGTTTTCTGGAAGCATCAATAATATGTCGAACAGGCTGGGAGAACATAAGAACATAAGAAATGCCTCTACTGGGTCAGACCTGAGGTCCATCGTGCCCAGCAGTCCGCTCACGCGGTGGCCCAACAGGTATAGGACCTGTGCAGTAATCCTCTATCTATACCCCTCTATTCCCTTTTCCAGGAGAAAGTTGTCCAATTCCCTCTTGAACCCCAGTACCGTACTCTGCCCTATCACGCCCTCTGGAAGCGCATTCCAGGTGTCCACCACACGCTGGGTAAAGAAGAACTTCCTAGCATTCATTCTGAATCTGTCCCCTTTCAACTTTTCTGAATGCCCTCTTGTTCTTTTATTTTTTGAAAGTGTGAAGAATCTGTCCCTCTCTACTCTCTCTATGCCCTTCATGATCTTGTAAGTCTCTATCATATCCCCTCTAAGTCTTCTCTTCTCCAGGGTAAAAAGTCCCAGTTTTTCCAATCTCTCAGCGTATGAAAGGTTTTCCATCCCTTTTATCAGACGTGTCGCTCTCCTCTGAACCCTTTCGAGTATCGCCATATCCTTCCTAAGGTACGGCGACCAATATTGGACGCAGTACTCCAGATGCGGACGCACCATCGCTCGATACAATGGCAAGATAACTTCTTTCGTTCTGGTTGTAATACCCTTTTTGATGATGCCTAGCATTCTATTTGCCTTCTTAGCAGCCGCTGCGCACTGTGCCGACGGCTTCATTGTCAAGTCCACTATCACCCCCAGGTCCCTTTCTTGAGTACTCTCATTTAAAAACATCCCTCCCATCGTATAGTTGTACCTCGGGTTTCTGTTTCCCACATGTAATACTTTACATTTCTCAACATTGAACTTCATCTGCCATCTCGTTGCCCATTCCTCTAGTTTGTTCAAGTCCCTTTGCAGTTTTTCACAGTCTTCTTTAGTCCGAGCTCTACTAAATAGTTTAGTGTCATCTGCAAATTTTATTATCTCACACTTCGTCCCTGTTTCTAGATCATTTATGAATACATTAAATAGCAGCGGCCCTAGTACTGAGCCCTGTGGGACCCCACTCGTGACCTTTTTCCAGTCCGAGTAGTGGCCCTTCACTCCCACCCTCTGTCTCCTACCCGCCAACCAGCTTCTGATCCATTTATGTACATCTCCTTCCACCCCATGGTTCTTCAGTTTCCGGAGTAGGCGTTCATGGGGCACCTTGTCAAAGGCTTTTTGGAAATCAAGATATATGATGTCTATGGGGTCTCCGTTGTCCATCCGTTTGTTAATTCCTTCGAAGAAGTGCAATAAGTTAGTTAGGCATGATCTTCCCTTGCAGAACCCGTGTTGGCTGGTCATCAGCAATTCGTTTTTTTCAAAATGTTCATCAATTTTTTCTTTTATCAGTGTTTCTGCCATTTTCCCCGGTACCGAGGTCAGACTCACCGGTCTGTAATTTCCTGGGTCACCTTTTGATCCCTTTTTAAAGATGGGCATAACATTGGCTATCTTCCAGTCCTCCGGGATCACGCCTGTTTTCAGGGATAGATTGCAAATTTGCTGCAGTAGTTCTGCTATCTCCTCTTTTAATTCCTTCAGAACCCTTGGATGGATTCCGTCCGGACCCGGGGATTTGTCTGTTTTTAATTTATCTATCTGCCTGTGTACATCTTCAAGGCTCACTTCCATGGTTGTTAGTCAGATGGATTCAGCCCAAGAGAAACCAATCTGTCAGGTGCAATGATTCAGGTTGGGATGTAGAAGTAATTCCTGACGCTGAGTAAACGGAGTAGAAAAAACTGGAAGAGGTATGAGCTCCCTGGAGCTGAAGTAGAAGGGAGAATCAATACTGCCTGAGCCACCGAGGAGCTATGAGAATCATGGTGGCCGCCTCTCATCTGAATTTGAACAGAATCCTCAACATGAGAGGGACTGGAGGAAATGCATATAGAAACAGGCCGGTCCAATCCAGGAAAAACGCATCTGCTTCCAGACGGAGAGGAGAGTAACATAGAAAAAAACAAACAAACATAGAAACATAGGAAAAAAAAAAAAAGTCTGGAGCAAAACTGGGGCAACTGATGATTCTGGGGAGCTGCAAACAAGTCCACTTGTGGAGTGCCCCATTGAGCAAAGATGGACTGGATAGTTGCAGAGTTGAGAGTCCATTTGTGAGGCTGAAGAATTCTGCTCAGGTTGTCTGCTAGGGAATTCTTCTCCCCTTGAATGAAGACAGCCTTTAAGAAAAGGTTGTAAGCCGTTGCCAAGTCCAGATTTTCTGGGCTTCCTGGCATAACAGAAGAGAGCCCATGCCTCCTTGCTTATTTATGTAGTACATTGCTACATGATTGTCCGTGCGAAGGAGGAGGACTTGGGGGCAGAGAAGATGATGGAAGGCCTTGAGGGCATAAAACATAGCTCTGAGCTCTAAGAAACTGATGTGAAATTTCCGCTCTGTGGCGATCCAAAGACCCCGAGTCTGGAGATCATCCATATGTGCCCCCCAAGCATAAAGGGATGCATCAGTCATGATGACCTTGTGATGAGGGGGTAAATGAAAAAGGAGACCTTTGGATAGATTGGAGGTGGTCATCCACCACTGAAGCGACTGCAGAATAGATGATGTTACAGATATATGCTGTGAGAGATGATCCGTTGCTTGAGATCATAGAGAGGCAAGGGTCCACCGAGGAGTGCGAAGATATAATCATGTCAGTGGTGTCACAAGCACAATGGAAGCCATGTGGCCCAGAAGAATCATCATGTGTTTTACAGAAATGGACTAAAGAGAAAGCAACTGCTGACAAAGGAGGATGAGAGCCTGAAGGCAATCCGGAGGGAGAAACGCTGTCATGAGTGGTGTCTAGGATAGCTCCAATAAATTGAAGACATTGAGTCGGAATGAGATGTGACTTGGGAAAGTTGACTTCGAATCCTAGCACATGAAGAAAAGAGATGGTCTGAGATGTTGTTTTGACCACTTCCTGAGAAGATACAACATTGATCAACCAGTCATCCAGGTAAGGGAAGAATTGTAGGCCGTGTGATTGAAGAGATGTGGCCACTACAATCAGGCACTTTGTGAAGACTCTGGGGGAAGACACCAGACCAAAGGGAAGGACCTTGTACTGGTGGTAGTGACGTTGACTGATCTGGAAAAGCGGAGACTTAAAGGAGACATGATAGAAACCTTCAAGATCATGAAGGGCATAGAAAGAGTAGACAGGGACAGATTTTTCAAATTATGGGGAACCACAAGTACAAGGGGGCACTCAGAGAAATTGAAAGGGGGAAGGTTTAGAACAAATGCCAGGAAGTTCTTTTCACCCAGAGGGTGGTGGATACATGGAACGCATTACCGGAGGATGTAATAAGCAGGAGCACGCTACAGAAGGTTTGGATAGGTACCTGGAAGATAGAGGGATTGAGGGGTACAGATAGGAGTAGAGGTAGGTTATAGGGATAAGATTAGAGGCAGTTACAAAATTAGTCAGGGACACTGTTCAGGCAATTAGGCCTGATGGGCCGCCGCGGGAGCAGACCGCTGGGCAAGATGGACCTCTGGTCTGTCTCAGTGGAGGCAACTTCTTATGTTCTTAGATATTTCCTGGAAGCCGGATGAATTGAAATATGTGTGTAGGCTTCCTTGAGATCCAGAGAGCATAGCCAGTCATTTTGATTGAGGAGAGGATAAAGCATGGCGAGGGAGAGTATGCAAAATTTCTCCTTGACTAGAAATTTGTTGAGAGCTCCAAGATCCAGAATGGGTCGCAGTCCTCCCATCTTCTTTGGAACTAAGAACTAATGGCAGTAGAATCCCTGGTTCTGCTGAGAGAGAGGAACTTCCTCAATGGCATTCAGCAGAGAAGAGCTTGAACCGCCTGGAGAAGAAAGGAGGACTGTGCAGGGTCCAAAGTAGACTCTCTTGGAGGATGGTCTGGAAGCAAGGTGTGAAAATGGAGTCTAACCCAGATGAATGATGGTTAAGACCCAGAAGTCTGATGTTATGAGCTCCCAACAAGTGATAAAAAATTAGAGATAGCCTTCAACGGGCTGAGGCAAATACTGTGAAATGCTGACGGTGGCTATGCCCTGAAGAAACACATAAAAAAGGTTGTGTAGGTTTCTGGGGAGCAGCCTGTGGTTTCTGTTATTGACGAGGTTGCCGTTTCTGCCTTCTAGGTTGAGATTGCAGAATACAGCCTTAAAGCATCCACCCCATGTAAAAAAGTTGATAGTAAGAAATGGAGTAAACATTTTTTAATTGACTTCCAAACGTTATGATAACAAATAAACTTGTATTATCAATCTCTAATGTCCATTTTCACCATGTGTTTTAATACATATTATTCTTATTCCCTCTTTGGGTGATTGAAACTTGTGGGCATATCATAACTCTACAGACATCAATCTTTGGAACCTTTTAAGATGTGTATATAATTTCAAGTTCCCGTCTGTCTACAGAGAGTGATCAGTTCATATATAATGCACTCAGAGATAAGAAACTCCAAAAAGGAAGGCTGGAAAGCCACCTTTGCGGAAAGAGTTCACCTTCCAATCATTGCGATCTCATATGTATCTGATGATTCTCTGAAACTTGATGGAAAAAAATGTGTCTTATATTATTTCAATTATTCAAAAGTCATTCAAAAAAATCAAAAAGGATCATTTCTTGTCTTCATATGTTTAAATTCATTAAATTTCATAATATGCATTATATATGAACTGATCACTCTCTGTAGACAGTTTTTTCATTGAAGTCAGTCTTTTTGATATACATTTTGCATCTATCTTTGACATTAACTTAACATTCAATTTTTCAGCTTTCTTCTCCAAATCTACTTTTCCATGTTTTACCTTCCCTTCCTATCTCTCTCCCCTTCCCTTCCTGTTTCCATGGTCTGACATCTCTATCCTTCCCTCTTCCCCCCCCCAGTGGTCTGACATCTCTCTCCTTTCTTTGCCCCCTTCCTAGTCCAGCATCTCTCTCCTCTCCTTCCCATAATCTAGCATCTCTCTCTACTACCACTACTATTCTCGTATTTCTATAGCGTTACCAGACTCCCCTCCTTTCCTTCCATTCCCTGGGCTGGTATCTCTCCCTTCAGTCCCCCCCCCTCCAGTGTAACATTTCTCTTTCCTTTCCTCCTTTCTGCCCCCTGCAGTCCATCTCCCTTCCCTTCCTCCTTTCTGGCATCCTTCCCAGTCCAACATTTCTCCATCCTTTCCACCAGTCCAACATTTTTTTTTCTCTTTTCCTCTGGTCCTCTTTTCCTCCCCCAACCAACATCTCTCTCTCTCTCTCTCTCTTCATGAGTCCAACTTTTCGCCCTTTTCCCCTTCTCCAGAGTGTAACATTTCTCCTTCCCTCCTTTCTGTCCTCCCCATCCATTTCGCCCTCTTCATGAGTCCAATACTTTCTACCGCCTGCATGCTGTCTCTCTCTGTCCTTGCCTCTTTCCTCGAGTGGCATCTCTCCATCCCACCCCTCAACCCAACATGCTCTCTCCACATGCACTATCTCACCCTCCCTTCCAGTGTGTAGCACCTTTCCTTTCCCCCCTTTCTGCCAGGTCCAGCAGCACCTCTTCTCCCTTCCTTTTACCTCCACCCTGTCCAGAAGTACCCCTTCCCTCCTCCTCCTGTCCAGCATTACCCCTTCTCTCTTCCCTCCTCCCCAACCAGCAGTACCACTTCCCCCTTCCCTGCTCCCCCATGTTCAGCAGTACCTCTTCTCCCTTCCCTCCTCCCCCATCCAGCATTACCTTTGTGCACCTTCAGAAGCACTGCCAGACTTTCCTTTAAAGGTCGGCTGTCCTGAAAGGCTCTCCACATTAAATTAACAAATTCCAGAGAATGTACTAGGCAGTGCGTATCTCCTGTAAAGGACTCCAGCTTGCGTCTCTTGGGCTCTGCAGCCTCCACATGCCTGCATTTAGGATGACCGCCATTTTGGGGCTTCAAAAGGAATATAGCCCCAACCAACGGACTTCCTGCCCATTCTTTGGCTCTAGAGAGCAAAGGGAAAAGCTAAGCCAACCGTTCCCACCTCTCCTTCACATGCTACACCAGTGTTATTCAACCTTTTTACACCCGTGGACCGGCAAACTACTAGGACTAAAATTTAAAAACCCTGTTTCTGCCCCATCTCCACGAGCTCGGTCACCTCAGTAACTATAGACAAATATAGTGCAAAATATAGACAGCAGATATAAATTCTCAAAACTGACACGTTTTGATCACTAAATCTATATATATAAAATCGGAGGTATGTATGTGTGTATGTATGTGTGTGTGTATGTGCCGCGATCACGCAAAAACGGCTTGACCGATTTGAACGAAACTTGGTATGCAGATCCCTTACTACCTGGGATGATATGTTCTGGGGGTCTCGCGGCCCACCTGCACACGTGGGCGGAGCTACAAACATAAAATCAGATTTCACCCATTCATGTCAATGGAAAAAATGTAAAAAGCTGCCATTCTCACAGTTATTCAAAAACGTCTTGACCGATTTGAACGAAACTTGGTATGCAGATCCCTCACTACCTGGGGTGATATGTTCTGGGGGTCTCGCGGCCCACCTGCACACATGGGCGGAGCTATAAACAGAAAATCAGATTTCACCCATTCATGTCAATGGAAAAAATGTAAAAAGCTGCCATTCTCACTGTCATTCAAAAACGGCTTGACCGATTTGAACGAAACTTTGTATGCAGGTCCCTCACTACCTGGGCTGATATGTTCTGGGGGTCTCGCGGCCCACCAGCACACGTGGGCGGAGCTACAAACAGAAAATCAGATATCACCCATTCATGTCAATGGAAAAAATGTAAACAGCTGCCATTCTCACAGTAATTCAAAAACGGCTTGACCGATTTGAACAAAACTTGGTATGCAGATCCCTCACTACCTGGGGTGATATGTTCTGGGGGTCTCTCGGCCCACAACTCTATGTTGCTTGCTCAAGGGTGGGTTCACCCAACAATTTATATGTTCTTGCTCCTGGAGGTGAAACTAAAAATGTTGTTTATAATCACGTTTTGCGTTAGTTGTATTGTATTCATTTTGTCAAATATTTCACGTTATTATTTGAATATTGTACTTTTTATTAAGCTGTAAAACAATAATTTCATTCACCACTATAAAGTATCTTTATTTGAATCCATTTACAGTGTTATTGCTATAATTAAATACCCGTGCAACGCCGGGTCATCAGCTAGTTGAAAATAAAATCATTTTTCCTACCTTTGCTGTCTGGTGATTTCATGAGTCTCTGGCTGCGTTTCCTTCCGTCTGTGAATCCTTTCTTTCATTTCTTTCTTTCTGCACTCAGGCCCAATAATTGTCCCTTTCTATTCCCTCCCTCTTTCCTTCCTATGTCCTTAGTGCCCCCAGTGCCTCCTTCCCATGTCCTTAGCGCCCCTTCCTGTCTTTAGTGCCCCCAGTGCTTCCTTCCCAAGTCTTTAGTGCCCCCAGTACCTCCTTCCCAAGTCCTTAATGCCCCTTCCTATGTCTTTAGTGCCCCCAGTGCCTCCTTCCCATGTCTTTAGTGCCCCCAGTGCCTCTTTCCCATGTCTTTAGTGCCCCCAGTGCCTCCTTCCCATGTCTTTAGTGCCCCCAGTGCCTCCTTCCCATGTCTTTAGTGCCCCCAGTGCCTCATTCCCATGTCTTTAGTGCCCCCTAGTACCTCCTTCCCATATCCTTAGTGCCCCCCATTACCTCCTTTCCATGTCCTTAGTGCCCCCAGTGCCTCCTTCCCATGTCCTTTAAAAAAGGATCGAGAGGTGACCCGGGGAACTACAGATCAGTAAGTCTGACCTCGGTTCCGGGGAAGATGATGGAAGCACTATTAAAAGAAAGCACTGATGAACATCTAGATAGAAACAAACTGATGAAAACAAGCCAGCACGGCTTTTGCAAGGGAATATCGTACCTAACAAACTTATTGCACTTCTTCGAAGGAATTAACAAATAAAGGGACAAAGGGGACCCAATAGACATCATATACTTGGATTTCCAAAATGCCTTTGACAAGGTACCTCATGAATGCCTACTACTGAAGAACCATGGGGTGGAAGGAGAAGTTCATAGATGGATCCAAAATTGGTTGGCAGGTAGGAAGAAAAGGATAGGAGTGAAGGGCCACTACTCTGACTGGAGGAGGGTCACAAGTGGTGTTCCGCAGGGGTCGGTACTCGGACCGCTGCTGTTCAATATATTTATAAACGATCTAGAAACAGGGATGAAGTGTGAAGTAATAAAATTCGCAGACGACACCAAACTATTTAGTGGAGTTGGGACTAAAGAGGACTGCAAGAAATTACAAAAGGACCTGAATACACTAGAAGAGTGGGCGATGAGACGGCAGATGAAGTTTAATGTAGAGAAATGTAAAATCTTGCATGTAGGGAACAGAAACCCGAAGTACAGCTATACGATGGGAGGGCTGGTAATGGGTGAAAGTACCCAAGAAAAGGACTTGGAGGTAATAGTGGACAACACAATGAAGCCATCGGCACAGTGCGCAGCGGTCTCTAAGAAGGTAAATAGAATGCTGGGTATTATCAAAAAAGGCATTACAACGAGATCGAAAGAGGTCATCCCGGACAATGGTACGCCCGCATCTGGAGTACTGCGTTTGATATTGGTCGCCGTACCTTAAGAACGATATGGTGATACTCGAGAGGGTTCAGAAAAGAGCGACGCGATTGATAAGAGGTATGGAAAAAATTTCATATGGTGAAAGATTAGAGAAACTGGGGCTCTTTTCCCTGGAAAAGCAGAGACTTAGATGGGACATGATAGAGACTTACAAGATCATGAAGGGCACAGAGAAAGTGGAGAGGGACAGATTCTTCAAACTTTCAGAAACTACAAGAATGAGAGGGCATACGGAAAAATTAAGAGGGGACAGATTCAGAACCAATGTTAGGAAGTTCTTCTTCACCCAAAGGGTGGTGGATGCTTGGAATGCGGTTCCAGAGGGTGAGATAGGACAGGGTACGGTATTAGGGTTCAAGAAAGGATTGGATGAATTCCTGAAGAAAAAAGGATAGAAGGGTATAGATAGAGATCACTATACAGGTCCTGGACCTGATGGGCCACCGCGTGAGCGGACTGCTGGGCAGGATGGACCCCTGGTCTGACCCAGCAGAGGCATGGCTTATGTTCTTAGTGCCCCCAGTGCCTCCTTCCCATGTCCTTAGTGCCCCTTCCTATGTCTTTAGTGCCCACAGTGCCTCCTTCCCATATCCTTAGTGCCCCTTCCTGTCTTTAGTGCCCCCAGTGCCTCCTTCCTATGTCCTTAGTGCCCCCAGTGCCTCCTTCCCATGTCCTTAGTGCCCCTTCCTGTCTTTAGTGCCCCTAGTGCATCCTTCCCATGTCTTTAGTGCCCCCAGTGCCTCTTTCACATGTCCTTAGTGCCCCTTCCTGTCTTTAGTGCCCCCAGTGCATCCTTCCCATGTCTTTAGTGCCTCCAGTGCCTCCTTCCCATGTCTTTAGTGCCTCCAGTGCCTCCTTCCTATGTCCCTCACTGCCTTCCAGACTTTGTTCCACTCCCACCCCCGAAGCCAGCCTGCCTGCCTGTCTACCTCTATAGCCAATGCCAGCCTGCTTGCCTGCCTACCTCCTTCCCTCTCTGCTGCACAAAAAAAAAAAAAATCCTCCCTCCTTCTTTTCCCTGGTCTGCTGCTATCTTACAGCCCTGCTGCTGCTGCTACTGCTAAAGCCGACACAAAGTTTTCTTTCTGACATCAATTCTGACGTTGGGAGAGGACGTTCTGGGCCAGCCAGGCAGTGATTGGCTGGCCCAGAACGTCCTCTCAGATGTCAGAATTGACGTCGGAAAGAAGACTTCCTGTCGGCTTTAGCAATAGCAGCAGCAGGGCGGTAAGATAGCAGACCGGGTGAAAGGAAGAAGGGAGGCTTTTTTTTTTTTTTGCACAACAGATAGGGACAGGAAATGATTGCCTGTCTCGTTGTCCCTGAGCACAGCTTTGGGACGCTGTCCCTGAAAACGGGACATTTCGGCGTCCCGAAGCTGTGTGTGGGGACAACGGGACAGGAGGTCTGAAAACGGGACCTATGGTCACCTTAATCTTGCCGGCCCTGCGCAGACTTGCAGAAATTTCCTGCGGACCAGCGGTTGAAGAACAGTATGCTACACGGCACGTGGTGCAAGGGCACTCTTCAGGCACCCATTCAATGCGAACCAGGAATGAATTAGGATCAAAATAGCCTGTGGACTCCATCTCTGCCAGTTATGAGGCAAAATGAGGTGATTTGGAGCTTCTGGAGAACTTTGAAAATAAAAACAAAAACAATTTGGGAAATCCGATGGCCAAAAAATGGCTCCAAAACAATGAAATAAAATGAAAAACATCTAGCGATTTTAGAGGTGGGGGAACATCACGGAACAAGCAGAAATCACCAAAAATAACATTTACAAATCCTCTCCTCCTCCTCCCCTCCCCCCCAGATTTTCCTCATAGGCTATTACCGTATTTTCACGCATATAACGCGCACCCGTGTAAAACGCGCACACGGGTATAGCGCGCGGGGAACACAAATTTATGTTTAAAAAATTTAATATAGCGCGCACACGCGTATACCGCGCATGCTAAAACCTCCTCCCGCTTACTCCGAACCGGCATCCTCCCCTCCCCCGCTCGCTTACCCGCGTTTTACAACTTTTTTTTTCAATCCGATCCGGCATCCCCCCTGCGAACCGGCATCCTCCGCCCTCTCTCGCGTCACCCCCCCTCCCCCGCGATCCTACATCCCCCCAGCACCAAACATCTCTTACCCGATTGGGCACCGGCACCAGCACCAATGCACAGGACGTGCCAGTGCCCGAAGATCCTCCCTCGTTGGTTTGGGCTGGGCTGGGCGGTGCAATGCAGGAGAGATAATCCTTCTTCCTGCGCCGGGCTGGACTTTGAGCATTTGCGCATGCTCAAAGCCTTCTGGTCTCGCTCTCTCCGAGATTCTCGATCTCGGAGAGAGCGAGACCAGAAGGCTTTGAGCATGCGCAAATGCTCAAAGTCCAGCCCGGCGCAGGAAGAAGGATTATCTGTCCTGCATCGCACCGCCCAGCCCAGCCCAGCCCAGCCCAAACCAACGAGGGAGGATCTTCGGGCACTGGCACGTCCTGTGCATTGGTGCTGGTGCCGGTGCCCAATCGGGTAAGAGATGTTTGGTGCTGGGGGGATGTAGGATCACGGGGAAGGGGGGTTGATGCGAGCGGGGGGGGGGGGGGGAGGATGCCGGTTCGCAGGGGGGATGCCGATCGGATTGGAAAAAAAAAGTTGTAAAACGCGCTCACGCATATAACGCGCAAGGTTATGCACGGTTTGTAAAATCGTGTATAACGCGCGCGTTATATATGCGTGAAAATACGGTATAGCTTTACGCACTGTGACCTGTGCTGGCAATGTGCTGCAGCCTGCCTATTTCCAAAGGGAGCTGGATCTGGGAAAAGAAATCAGTGTCTCACAACTGAATGTCCCTCCAGTGCTGAATTTTTAGGCTGCCAGTTTGACTGGTGTCTGATTGAGCCTCCAACCCCTGTGGACCCACAGATGAGAAAATGGAGGGCCCAAACGCAGCCAGTACCCTGCGAGACCCCGCTGAGCCTAATACGGATGCCTAACAGCCTGCACTCAAGCCCCTGCAACACAGCAGATGAGCAATGTTACAAGGGGAACGGACTCAAGCTCCAAAACTTCTTCTGCAGGCTGGGCAGCTGCAGACCTCAACTCAATCAGAAGAGCTCTTAGCACCAAAATGAAACACAAAATAGGCAAAATGACCAAAAAAACCACCAATAAAAATAAAGAAATAAGCAGAGCAGATCAGAAAAACTCCTTCAGGCTCGCATTCAGAAGAAAAAAAACTGAAGGTGAAGTAGGAAGAATTCAAAGCTGGAGTGGATTACTTCTGCATAACTTGCGAGAACTGGGATATTACCCATTCATCCAGAATGACACACCAACTGTACTAGAAAGAACATTAGCCTCCCAATGCTTTTTTTTTTTTTTTAAAGCACAGTCCATGGCATGAAGGGGCCCCTAGGTCACAGTTCCGGGTCACTGAGGGGGAACTAACAGCCCTGCT
The DNA here is from genome assembly GCF_902459505.1 of Geotrypetes seraphini. Classification (NCBI taxonomy): domain Eukaryota; kingdom Metazoa; phylum Chordata; class Amphibia; order Gymnophiona; family Dermophiidae; genus Geotrypetes; species Geotrypetes seraphini. Next base: position 100,814,775 of record NC_047088.1, on the reverse strand, counting down.
CTACCTCAATCATTGATCTGGCTGAGGGAGGGACAGTTTTCAACCACAAAGCCAAGAGCCACAGACCTAGGCTTGGGGGGAGGCTGGCCTAAAATCTGAGAAACTGCTCTACCAGTCCACCTATACCATCTATTATACTGATAGCATATGAAAAGACTTGGCGATTCTTATGATGACATTAAGAAGATATAACTTTAAGCTCCGATATCCGACGAGAACATTGCAAAGGCTGGCAAAAAGAGCAAATGGCTGACAGTTTACAGCTGTGCTGCAGCAGTAAAGATGCAGAGATGCACTATAAAAGGATTAATCCATCCTGCAGTAGGGCTAGGTTTACAATCAATGTTATTAACGACTCCTACTGTATTTCAATCACACTGCTCAATGCAAATAATATTTTTAAAGTTCTCATTCCTCCCCCCCCTTTCCTTTTCCTCTGGCATCACAATGACTTACAGAGACACTGAAGTGCACACCATCATAGCGATATATCTTCTGTGAAGAACGCCCCAAGACAGGGTCCATCAGAAGCTTATAGCAGCGCCACTGGAAGTTTGGGGCCTTCTGGAGCTCTCCCCCACTTTCCTGATCCATTTTGATTCATTTACACTGCCAGAACACAAAAAATATACATAAGCAACATTAATAAGGCTACCTAAAATGTACTAGCATAAGTGGATGTTAAAATCATATGAAGACAGGCTGAAAAAGAAAGGGACTGTAGAACTGGGCGGTTGACATAAAAAACAGACTAAACAGAAAACGGTGGCAGAAGCCATACAGCCTATCTTCTATGCTTGATTTGTTTTGGTCATTTCTGCTCTTCTTCCTCTTGATATTTGGTGCAGAGACCTTTTCTTCTTTTTTTGTGTCCATCCCCAAAATCCACTGCAGGTAGAACCAGAAAAACTGTTCAATCCCATTCTTAAAATCCTTCTAAACTACAACTAGAAATGATGCACAAAGTAATTAACCCCCCTTTTTACAAAACCGCAAAAGTGTTTTTTAGCGCAGGCCAGCGAACTGAATGCTCTGCGCTGCTCCCTACACTCATAGTTCCTATGAGTTGGGAATAGCACAGAGCATTCAGTGTGCCAGCCTGCATTAAAAAATGCTTTCGCGGTTTTGTAAAAAAGGGGGGGTAAGTGACTTATCCAAGTGTCTTACATAAAGAATCAATGACGGAAATGGGGATTAGCACTTAAATGCATCACATAGAACATCCGAGTTAGAGATTATGCAGGAGGACAGTAAATACAGTACTAATATTTAAGAGAACATGATTTTTGCCTCTTAATGTGCTTTGAATGATAAAATTGTAAAATAGTCCATAGCAGTGTTCTCCCCAGAAATTTTTCCCAGCCGCGTGACATGAAAAAGTAGCTGGGTGGGGCAGGATGGGGAAATTTGGTGGTGGGGAAAATTAACCCCCTCTTTTACTAAGGTGCGCTAGCATTTTTAGCACGCGCAAACCCCGTGCTATGCAGGAAAACTAACACCAGTTCAATGCGGGCGTTAGCATCTAGCGCGTGTGGCAATTCTGCGTGTGCTAAGCGCATTCTAAAACCACTATCGCAACTTAGTAAAAGGACCCTAAAAGCACAGTTACTTACCGTAACAGGTGTTATCCAGGGACAGCAGGCAGATATTCTTGACTGATGGGTGACGGCACCGACGGAGCCCCGGTACGGACAATTTTAGAGTGATTGCACTCTAAGAACTTGGAAAGTTCTAGTAGACCGCACCGCGCACGCGCGAGTGCCTTCCCGCCCGACAGAGGCGCGCGGTCCCCAGTTAAGATAAGCCAGATAAGAAGCCAACCCGGGGAGGTGGGAGGGACGCAAGAATATCTGCCTGCTGTCCCTGGATAACACCTGTTACGGTAAGTAACTGTGCTTTATCCCAGGACAAGCAGGCAGCATATTCTTGACTGATGGGTGACCTCCAAGCTAACAAAAAAGAGGGATGGAGGGAAGGTTGGCCATTAGGAAAACAAATTTTGCAAAACAGATTGGCCTAAGTGTCCATCCCGTCTGTAAAAGTATGAACTGAGGACCAAGTAGCAGCCTTGCAGATTTCCTCAATAGGAGTGGAACGGAGGAAAGCTACAGATGCTGCCATAGCTCGAACTCTATGGGCCGTGACAGAACCTTCCAGTGTCAGTCCGGTCTGAGCATAACAGAATGAAATGCACGCTGCAAGCCAATTAGACAGCGTACGTTTAGAAACAGGACGTCCCAATTTATTTGGATCAAAGGACAGAAAGAGTTGGGGAGCTGACCTGTGGGGCTTAGTACACTCTAAATAGTAAGCTAAAGCCCGCTTACAGTCCAAAGTATGCAAAGCCTGTTCTCCAGAATGAGAGTGAGGTTTCGGGAAGAAGACAGGCAGAACAATGGATTGGTTGAGATGGAATTCAGAGACAACCTTAGGGAGAAACTTTGGATGTGTACGCAGAACCACCTTGTCATGATGAAAGACTGTAAAAGGTGGATCCGCAACTAGTGCATGTAGCTCACTGACCCTCCTGGCAGAGGTTAGAGCAATCAGGAAGACCACTTTCCAAGTGAGAAACTTGAAAGGATTCGTAGCCAAAGGTTCAAACGGAGGCTTCATTAAAGCGGAGAGAACCACATTGAGATCCCAGACTACAGGGGGTGATTTAATAGGTGGTTTCACATTGAAAAGACCCCGCATGAATCTGGAAACTAAGGGATGAGCTGAAAGGAGTTTTCCATGAACTGGCTCATGAAAAGCAGCAATAGCACTGAGATGGACTCTGATGGAAGTAGACTTGAGGCCAGAGTCAGACAAAAAAAGAAGATAATCCAACAATGTCTCCACTGCAAGGGAAGTGGGATCAAGATGATGAAGAAGACACCAGGAAGAAGATCGTGTCCACTTCTGATGGTAACATTGCAGAGTGGCCGGTTTCCTGGATGCGTCCAGAATGGAACGAATGGGCTGAGACAAAAGAGTATCATTCGAAGTCAGCCCGAGAGATACCAAGCTGTCAGGTGCAGAGACTGGAGGTTGGGATGTAGAAGGGTCTCCTGATGCTGTGTAAGCAGAGAAGGAAACAGTGGAAGAAGAAAGGGTTCCCTGGAACTGAGTTGAAGTAGAAGGGAGAACCAATGTTGCCTGGGCCACCGTGGAGCAATCAGAATCAGTTCCCTCTTGAGCTTGAACAAGGTTCTTAACATGAGAGGCAGAGGAGGGAAAGCATACAGGAACAGATTGGACCAGTCGAGGAGAAATGCATCCGCTGCCAGACGGTGAGGAGAGTAGAGTCTGGAGCAGAATAGGGGCAGCTGGTGATTGTGAGGAGCTGCAAAGAGGTCTATCTGAGGAGTGCCCCACTGAGCGAAGATGGATTGTAGAGTGAAAGGATCGAGTGTCCACTCGTGAGGCTGGAGAATTCTGCTGAGCTTGTCCGCCAAGGAATTCTGTTCTCCCTGAATGTAGATAGCTTTCAGGAATAGATGGTGATCTATGGCCCAAGCCCAAATCTTCTGGGCTTCCTGGCACAAGAGGCGAGAGCCTGTCCCACCCTGTTTGTTGATGTAGTACATCGCAACTTGATTGTCTGTGCACAGCAAGAGGACTTGAGGAAAGAGAAGGCCTTGAGGGCATAAAACATCGCTCTGAGTTCCAGGAAATTGATGTGATGCTTCATTTCCTGGGCTGTCCAAAGACCTTGAGTTTGGAACTCGTTCAAATGAGCTCCCCAGGCATAAGGGGAGGCGTCGGTGGTGATGACAAGTTGATGAGGAGGTAGATGGAACAAAAGACCTCTGGAGAGATTTGAGGATATCAACCACCATTGTAGAGACTGCCGAAGAGATGATGTCACAGATATGTGACGTGAGCAAGAATCCATCACTTGGGACCACTGGGTAGCTAGGGTCCATTGAGGAGTGCGCAGGTGAAGACGTGCGAAGGGTGTGACATGGACTGTGGAGGCCATGTGACCCAGGAGTATCATCATTTGCTTGGCAGATATGGAACGTTGTGGAAGCACCTGCTGACATAGAGATTGAAGCGTTTGAAGACGGTTGGATGGCAGGAACGCTCTCATGAGGACTGTGTCCAAGACCGCTCCAATGAATTGAAGTCTCTGAGTGGAGATGAGATGAGATTTGGGTAGATTGATCTCGAACCCCAGAAATTGCAGAAACAGGATGGTCTGGTTGGTGGCCTGAAGAACTGTCTGAGATGAATTGGCCTTTATCAACCAATCGTCCAGGTAAGGAAACACCTGAAGGTGGTGGGAGCGTAGAAAGGCAGCCACCACAATCAGACATTTGGTAAACACTCTTGGAGAGGAGGCAAGACCGAAGGGTAGCATCTTGTACTGGTAATGACAACGATTGATCATGAAGCGTAGGTACTGTCTGGAGGCCAGATTGACCGGTATGTGAGTGTATGCTTCTTTGAGATCGAGTGAACATAGCCAGTCGCCTTGATTGAGAAAAGGGGAAAGAGTGGCCAGAGAAAGCATTCTGAATTTCTCTTTGACCAAGCATTTGTTGAGATCGTGAAGATCTAAAATGGGTCTGAGATCTCCTGTTTTTTTGGGAACTAGAAAATAACGGGAGTAGAATCCCTGCCCCTTTTGATCTAGAGGAACTTCCTCTATGGCGTTCAGAAGGAGGAGGGATTGAACCTCTTGAAGAAGGAGGGAAGACTGAGGAGTGTTCAAAGCAGACTCTTTTGGTAGACCTTGGGCAGGAAGAGTCTGAAAGTTGAGAGAGTAGCCATGGCGGATGATGTTGAGGACCCACTGATCCGAGGTGATGATTTCCCAACGGCTTAGAAAATGAGTAAGGCGTCCTCCTATAGGCAGCGGAAGATGGGTAGATGGAGGGATACTGGCTATGTCCTGGAGAACCAAGTCAAAAGGGTTATGAGGATTTTTGTGGAGGAGGAGGAGGCTTCACCTGTTGTTGCTGCTGTGCCGGTCTATTGTTTTGCCTCTGCTGTTGCCTCTGACGCCTGGGTTGTTGAGGTGCCAGTGGCAAAGGACGAGCCACAAATCGACGTTGGTATGCCGATTGCTGACGAAAGGGCCTGGTAGGTGGGGGTCTTCTTTTTTGTTTTCAGGAGAGTATCCCACCTAGTCTCATGAGCTGAGAGCTTTTGGGTAGTGGAGTCCATGGATTCTCCAAACAGCTCATCCCCCAGGCAAGGTGCATTAGCCAGTCGATCTTGATGATTGACATCAAGTTCTGAAACTCTGAGCCAGGCCAGTCGACGCATGGCCACCGACATAGCCGTGGCCCGAGAGGTCAGCTCAAAGGTGTCATAGATCGATCTGACCATGAACTTACGAAGTTGTAAGAGCGATGAAGAAGTTTGGCGAAAGGCAGATCTTTTACGGTCAGGGAGGTATTTTTCAAAAGATGACAAATTCTGAATGAGATGCTTAAGGTAGAAAGAAAAATGGAAAGCATAGTTCCCTGATCTATTAGCAAGCATCGCATTTTGATATAACCTCTTGCCAAACTTATCCATGGCTTTACCTTCTCTGCCAGGAGGGACAGAGGCGTACACACTAGCCCCTGCAGATTTCTTTAAAGTGGATTCCACCAATAAAGATTCATGAGGGAGTTGCGGTTTGTCAAAACCTGGAATAGGTATGACCTTATATAAGGAGTCCAGTTTGCGAGGAGCTCCTGGGATGGTCAAGGGCGTCTCTAGATTTTTGTAGAAAGTTTCTCGCAAAATATCATGGAGAGGTAATTTTAGGAATTCCCTTGGAGGCTGGTCAAAGTCCAGTGCATCGAGAAATGCCTTGGATTTTTTAGATTCAGCCTCCAAGGGAATAGAGAGAGAGTTACACATCTCTTTGAGAAAAGAGGTGAAAGAAGTTGCATCAGGTTTGGAGGATGGATCTAAACCAGAAGGGTCCTCGTCCCCTGACGAACACTCTCCCTCAGAGAGGAAAGGCTCCTCTGAATCACCCCACAGATCAGGGTCCCTCACTTGAAAGCTGCGGTCCCGTGACTCCGGTGTGGAGGGTTCCAGGTGTTGAGTTTTGTGAGTCGACTTACCAGATCTCTGTGAAACGGTACCGGGAGATGTTATAGGGTGTGCCGGTGCCGAAGTTTGTACGGCCTGGTGTAAGGACCTCGGTTCCGGCGCTAAGATCGGCATGGATGCTGATGAAGCCGAATGTACCGGTACCGACAAAGTGGATACCGATAAAAGAGGCTGCTCCACTGCCGGTACTGGTGGCTCAGACCGGACCGGGACTGGAAGGCTCGGTGTCAAAAGAGCAGGAAGGAGCTGTTGTAATTGCTCCTTGAGCTGCACTTGCAGGACGGCGGCAATTCGCTCGTCCAGCGAAGGCACCGGTACCGCTTTTTCCTTCTGCGGTACCTTCGGTGCCGCTCTACACTCCGAAGAGGAACCCGAGGTGGAGGGGCTCACCTCAATCGGAGCGGAGCGCTTCCGTGGGCGCCTCGAGGTCGGCAGGATTGGGCTCGCTGCCACTGAGACCGGAGGGCGCCCCAACGGGGAAGGCTTCTTAGCCGGCTTACCTGAGGGATGCGACGCCGGCGCGGTGTCGCGCGGCGTCGAGGAGGTAGGTGCCGAAGTCGGGGCCGGTGCCGCTGAATCCGACATCTCGGTACCAAAGAATAACCGCTGTTGGATCTGGCGGTTTTTTAAAGTTCTCTTTTTTAGAGTGGCACAGCGGGTGCAGGTGGATGCCCGATGGTCAGGACCCAGGCACTGTAAGCACCAGTTGTGCGGGTCGGTGAGGGAAATGGGCCTTGCGCACCGCTGGCACTTCTTAAAACCGGGTTGGGGGGGCATGAACGTGAAAACGGCTTCTGCCAAATCGAAGGCCGAGGCCTCGATGGTGGCAGCAGGCCCCGCCGGGGCGAACCCGAAAAAAGAAGAAAAAAAGAAAAGAAAATTCTCTCTTTTTTTTTTTTTTTTTAGAAAATAATAAAAAGAAAAAGAAGGGAATATAATTCCGAAAAGGTTTACGCGAGCGGGAAGGCGTTTGTTAGAAAAAATTTTCAACAGCCGTTGAAAGTGCGTCTTCTTAGCTCCGCGGAAACTAAGAAACTGGGGACCGCGCGCCTCTGTCAGGCGGGAAGGCACTCGCGCGTGCGCGGTGCGGCCTACTAGAACTTTCCAAGTTCTTAGAGTGCAATCACTCTAAAATTGTCCATACCGGGGCTCCGTCGGTGCCGTCACCCATCAGTCAAGAATATGCTGCCTGCTTGTCCTGGGATAATGTGTACTATTTTTATTAGTTAATTATTATTACTTTCAAATGCTCAATATGACTTCCTTTTTTAAGGTTTGACACTTGTGCCAGAATATTTTTACTAAATTTAAGAAGTATCCTATTCTAGAAGGGAATAATTAGATATTTGCCCTCTTTCAAATGGTATGGGGGTTTAAAAAAGGGAAAGGCATTAATTAAGTCATTAGGTTCAATCTAGCAATTTATTTCTGCATGAATTTAAACAACTAAAAAAAAAAAAAAAAGATAAATATAGCTCATCCAGTCATACAAGAAATGGCTCTACAGCAGGAGTGCCCACACTTTTTGGGCTTGCAAGCTACTTTTAAAATGACCAAGTCAAAATGATCTACCAACAATAAAATTTTTAAAAAACACTAAGCACACTGTATGCAGAGAAAATGTTAATTATCATTTATATTCCATGGGTTTTCAAAGATGACTTTATGCAATAATAATAATAATAACAGTTCATATATCGCAGGGCCATGAAGTTCTATGAGGTTTACAATGATTAGAAAGATGCTACAAATTGAGTGGAACTTACATAGTTGGAGATTAGTGGTTAACAGACACGATTAGTGGCTAACAGTTTAAGGGATCAGTTTTTATGGGAGAGATTGTACAGATTCGTTACCTAGGTACTTCAAGAACAGGTATGTTTTTAGGTGTTTCCTAAATTCACCATAGTTATTTGCGTATATAATTAGTTTCTCCAGGTCTTTGCCCCATAAGGCTGCTTGATAAGAGAGAAGATGTTGATGGTGCTTTTAAATTTACATCCTCTAGCCGATGGGGAGACGAACTTCAGGTGTGTACTTCTCTTATGTTGGTTGAGAAGGAGAAGAGGTCAGTTACATATTTAGGGGCTAGACCGGATAGTACCTTAAAGCAGAAACATCCCAACTTGAACTTCGCACATGCCTCCATTAGCAACCAGTGTAGAAGTCGGTAGGAAGGGGTTATGTGATCAGACTTCTTCAACCCAAAGATCAACCTGACCACCGCATTCTACACCAGTTGCAGTCTCTGCATGTTCTTCTGGGAGATTGCCAGATGGGCGATGTTACAATAATTGAGATGGCTTAGTATTAGGGATTGTAGCAGAATTCTGAATGATGAAGCATCAAAGTATGCTCTAATGGACCTAAGCTTCCAGAGAGTAAAAAAACCCTTTCTGACTAGGGAGTCCACTTGGTCTTTCATAGTTAGGCCTTGGTCCAGTATTACTCCCAAAACCTTCATTGTAGGTTGTATAGGGTAGCTGAGTTTGTTGATGCATAGTGGTGTTGTAGTGACAGGTGGGTGTGGCGAGGCTATGAGAATTTAGTTTTTTTCTGAATTAATTTTCAGTCTGAATTCTTTGGTCAATTGTTCCATCAGGTTTAGTGCTTCTGTTGCCATGTGGGTAGTTTCACAGGGAGAAGTAGTGAACAGGATAATGATTGTAAAGTCATCTGCGTAACTGAATAATTTTATACCCCGCAGGGCCAGCTGCACACCTAGTGATGACATGTAAACGTTGAAGAGCAGTGGAGATAATGGTGACCCTTGTGGAATGCCAGATGGGTTTCTCCAGATTTTAGAGAGGTTGTGATTGAAACGTACTTGATAGGTGGGGACATAAGGAAACCTTGGAACCAGTCAAAATACCTCTCCTCTGACACCAATTATGTCTAAGCATTGTAGCAATTTCTCATGATCCACCAAGTCAAAGGCCGAGCTCATGTTAAATTGCATGATTAGGGCGTTATGGCCCTTGCTAAATAAGGAGCGTAAGTAATCTAGGGTCGCCGCAATTACTGTCTCAGTGCTAAACAGAGGTCTGAAGCAAGATTGGGTTTCATGTAGTAGAGAGAACTGATCGAGGTAGTCCATCAACTGGGTATGTACTAGACCTTCCATTATTTTTACGAAGAATGGAATGGATGGTACCAGTCTATAGTTGGTTACTGATGCTAAGGATTGTTAACAATTTTTGGGAATTGGGGTGATTATAATGTGACCGTTATTAGTTCCATTTTTAAAATTATCGGTCAGATAGTTCCAGTGTTAGTTTAAAGTCTAATGGGGCTGCTTTCTTAATATTAGGGGGAAAGTGATCTAGAATGCAGTGTGATAAAGTATACTTGTTATAGAGTTTGATGAAATTATTCCATTCTAGATCCTGAAAGGAGCTCCAAATCATGTCCACTGGTATTTCATTTCCGTGTATGTTGGCTATTTGATGTGCACGTATGTTGTTTGTCAAACAGTTGTTTCTTAGGTTTATAATTTTTGAATCAAAATGCTGTGCTAGATTGTTTGTTGACGGTAGTTTCGTATCGTGCATGGATTGATTGTGGCATGAGGTATCAAATAAATTTGTAACCAAGTTAAACAGTTCTTTAGTGTCGATTCCTTTCGAACTCGTATTGGATGTATTAATTTTGGATGAGTAGAATGCTTTTCGTTTTTCTTTTATCAATTGTTTGTAGTTTTTTATGCTGGATCTCCAATTGTTCCGGTCCGATATTTCTCCCGTTTTATTCCAGATCCTTTCTAGTCGTCTTACTAATTGTTTCATTTTAATAGTTCAGAGTCGAACCATTTATTATATTTATTTGAGCAGTTTTTACTGTTTCGTTTAGGGGCAATTTTATCTAAAATGGATGTGCTTGTTTTTGTCTAATGATCCCAAAAATCATCCCCTTCTTCTATTACCTCACGTAATTCATAATGTGCCCAGTATTACTCTGGATTGATATGGCCCCTTGTGAGATGTTCTTTTTTTATCTTTGGGTGAGTTTTTTGCTTTTGGATGATTCCAGATTAAGTTAAAGTAGTAGGTGAAATGATCGGACCAGATATCATAGAACCAGATACCGTCAGATAAAGAGATAGGATCTCCTTTGTGGACATAGCTACCAAATCTAACCGATGGCCTTTTTCATGTGTTTGTGTGGGTAAAGGGAGATTGTAATTGAGCGAGGACGGGAAGTTTTTAAAATCTTTCGCTTCTGGATTGTCCTCGTTCTCTAAATGTAGGTTTACGTCTCCTGCTATAATATTGTATGAAGGAGTAATTGAATTATGTAGAAGTCCTCTCTGGCTTTTGACCAGCTTTTTGGTGGGACATAAAATAGAATACAAGAGAGGGATTCTTCTAGATCCTTGTTACTAATTTTGCAGGCTAGTATTTCTAACTGGTTGGTTATTTTGGAATCTACTAAGACAAGTTTGAATTCTTCCTTAAGGATGACTGCTAATCCTCCCCCTCTTCTGTCTTCGCGATTTAACATGTATATTTTTGTATAGTTGTCACCTCAGGAACATGTATATTTTTGTATAGTTGTCACCTCAGGAACATGTATACAAAAATAGACAAATATACCCCCTTCCTTTTTACTAAACCGCAATAGCGGTTTTCAGCGCAGGGAGATGCACTGAATGCCCTGCGCTGCTCTCAATGCTCATAGGCTCCCTGCACTAAAAACCGCTATTGTGGTTTCGTAAAAGGGGGCCATAGTGCAAAATATAGACAGCCGATATAAATTCTCAAAACGGACACATTTTGATCACTAAATTGAAAATAAAATCATTTCTCCTACCTTTTTGTCTGGTGATTTCTTGAGTCTCTGGTTGCACTTCCTTCTGACTGTAAATCTAATATTTCTTTCTTTCTGCCCTCCCCTTTTCTTTCTGTCTCTCTTTCTCTCTCCCCCCTGCCTGTCTTTCTCCCCCTGCCCCCACCCCCCAAGCCATTGCGCCGATTTCTCCACTTCCCTGATTCTTTCCCTACCCCCTAAGCCACCATGCCGATTTCTCCCTGCTGCTTCCCTGAGCCAGACCAGGCACGTACAAGCACCGGACTCACAAGACTTCACCTCTGACGTCAATTCTAACGTCAGAGAGGAAATTCCAGGCCAGCCAGGCAGCGATTGGCTGGTACAGAACTTCCTCTCCAACGTCAGAATTGACATCTGAGGTGAAGTCTTGTGAGTCTGGCACTTGTACGTGCCTGGCCTGGCTCAGGGAAGCAGCAGGGAAAAAAGATTGCAAAGGCAACACGATTGACTCACATTGCCTTTGCGATCTACTGGTCGATCGCAATTGACCATTTGGGCACCCTTGCTGTTATGGTATTCTGTCCTGACCTGAGGAAAGGGGTTTAGTCCCCCAAAAAACTGCTTTATTTCCATTTCCTATTTATAAACTTTAATCAATACAGTTACAATACTACTTGATTCTACATAAAGCAACAAAAAAAAATTTCTACCTTTTGTCGTTTCTGCTTTAATCATCTTCTCTTCACTCTCTTCTTTCTATTCAGTGTTTGTCCTCGCTTCCTTCCATGCAACATCTGTCCTCTCTTTGCCCCTTCCACCCAGCCTCTGCCCTCTCTCTCTCTCTCTCTACCCCTTCCATCTACTGTCCACCCTCTCTCTGCCCTTTCCATTCAGTGTCCGCCCTCTCTCTGTTCCATATGGCATCTTCCCTCTTTCTATGTCCCTTCAAAAAACTGTATATCCTGTGCCCTTTCTCTCCATTGTACATGATTCATTTCAGCTTCACCCCTCCCCTATGCTCTGGCATTTCTCTCATCTCCTTTCCTTACTTCCTTCCCACTCCACCCCATGGTCTGGCATCTCTATCTCCTTCCCTTTTCTCCCCCATGCCCTGGCATCTCCCTCCCCCCATATGCACTGACATCTCTCCCACCTCCGTGGTCTGGTCGCTCCTTTCCTTTCCCTCCCTCCCATGGTTTTGGCATCTTCTGCCTCTCCTCTCCCTTCCCTGGTCTTACATCTCCCCTCTCTCTCCCCAATTGGGTGCTGCTGCAGCAGCACTTCTCTTCCCCTCCCCCCTCATCAATTGGGTGCAGCAGCGGCTTTTCTCTCCCCCCCAATTGGGTGCACCAGCTTTTCTCTTCCCCCTTCCCCCCAAAAAATTGGGTGCTGCAGCAGCAACATTTCTCTTCCCTTCCCCTCCCTCCAAAAATGGGTGCAGCAGCAGAACATTTCTCTTCCCCCCTCCCCCATTCGGTGCAGCAGCAGCATTTCTCTTCCCATCCCTCCCAGCTCACACACCCGTTGGCAGAGTCGCTAGGCAAGTTGTAAGCTTCCCTCCATCGCTGACCTATCTTCCATAGGTCAGCGACGGAGGGAAGCTTACAACTTGCTGCTTTTACTTGCTTCGGGCCTTCCTCGTTGCCGGGTCCTGCCTACTTTCTGTTTCCGCGAAGGCAGGACCCGGCAGCGAGGAAGGCCCGAAGCAAGTGAAAGCAGCAAGCTGTAAGCTTCCCTCCAGGGCTCTAACATGTGCGTGCCGGCTTCCCTTCTCTTCCCTCCAAAACTGGAAGTTACGTCCCATGGGGGGAGGAGAGAAGAGAAGGGAAGCCTATATTTCAGGTGCCTATTGCAATACTAGAGAGATGCCTAAGACAGCCTAAGCTTACCTAAGGCCACTTCTGGATGAAACCACGCCTAAGCCTAGCCTTGCGCCTCCCTAGGCTTGTGAAAATGCCTAAACTGTAGGCTGCCTGTCTTGGGGTGTTTTTTTTTAACCTGCGTCCCGATTGCCTGGTCAGACAGTGGTAGGACGCCAAACCGTCGCCTACAATCAGCATGCTGTTTATAGAATTTCCCTTTTTTGGCCTTATATCTTATTTTGTTGCAAAAATTTGATTGCAACTTCTTCATTAAATGCCATTTTGCTAAAACAGATCTTAATGGTCACTACTTGAATGACGTCATTTTGAAAACAAGGATCATCCAGTTTTTATAGCATCTTGCAGTAACACCTATTAATAATAGGAATAATTTTTTTTAATAATAGTATATTTGTTTTGGGGTTATTTGGGAAAATATTGGGGGTCCCATTTTCTTTTTCCCGACACCATGTACATGTCCATTTTCCTATAATTTTTGGAGTTCTTTTTCCTTGGTTTTGTATTGAGTCGTGAATGTGTCATTTAGATGTTTTGAACAATAAAGACCTTCATATCATTAGACGGACTGGAGAACACTTTTTTTAAGTGCACATCTCTCTTACTTGGACAATTCCACTCTGGTCTTTACATATTCAGTTTTGTGGTGTTTTCCCCTCTTTTTTTTTCATACATATTATCAGTTACACAAGCTCTTGCCACAACTGGACATGCTTAGTTATATCAGCTCTATGGCTGCTGTAACTGCAAGGCGCCTGAATCTAAGGCTATATGCTACCATTCTGTAATGGAACCTGGGAGCCCATTCACTGCTATAGAATAGGCGTTCCCAGTATAGTCTCAGGGTACCTACGAGGAAGAAACCACTTGGAGAATTGTCCCTTATTTTTTAAGGATTATAAAAACAGAAGCAATAATGTGAAAAACAAACCCCCAGCCTTAAAACAGGCTGAATTAATTTGTGAACCATTATTTAAAGGAGACTCAAAAAAATATTGTTTTCCCTTAGCTTAAATGAAATAAACCTATTCCTATCCATCATTTGACTATAGCTAAGTGCAAAAGAACATTAGCTCGAAAAATCTCATAGAGCTGCAGTGAAATAGAAGAGAAAAGTGATTTGGTTTTACTGTAATTTCTGCATTAAGTGGATTTGCACACCCCAAGCTCGTTAAATCCTGATGCACTTCTAGCTTTTTCTGTATCAGACTTTGCAAGATTAATGAATGGAGCATCCTTCTGCCTGCCAGTTAAGGGATGAAAAACAAATGCCTATAAAGTTCAAATCACAGCTTGACTAAACTTGAACTTTCTTGATTTCATTCTTCCTGACTGACCACTTTATCTTCCACAATAGGCACCAAGGTTGCTTGGATCAGAGCTTTAAAAGAGCAAGCAGAATCGGGTCCGATTTCCGTACGTTTGTTTTTCTCAAATGGTATACCACTACACTTGCTGCTGTATCATGTGCGTGCCGGCTTCCTTTCGAAACCGGAAGTTGCGTCCCGTGTGAGGGAGGGAAGAGAAGGGAAGCCGGCACACACACGATAGAGCCCTGGAGGGAAGCTTACCACTTACTGCTTTTACTTGCTTCGGGCCTTCCTCGCTGCCGGGTCCTGCCTTCGCGGAAACAGAAAGTAGGCAGGACCCAGCAACAAGGAAGGCCCGAAGCAAGTAAAAGCAAGCTGGCAAAAAAAAAAAAAAAAAGGCAGGCGTCAAACAAAATATGGTAATCGGCACTCCCCCTCCTCTCTTGACCCAGCCCAAGCTGTGCCACTCACCTGGTCGCCTTAGTCGGCGGCATCTCCAGGTCCCGCGCCAGCCCCTTCCGAGCCTGACACACAGAGAGCCGGTTTTGCACCCAGAAGAGGCAGCAGCAATTTTCTATGCAGATGACCTCCACTCCTATGTTCAAGGCAAAGCAGGGTCACCTATCCACCACCAGAGAGGTCTCACCATGTAGCCTAGGTTTTCGCGAGCATGCAGATGTTGATGTCGGGAGTAACGCAATCGCCACGTTGGTGGTGGGAGGAGGGAGTTTGTAATTCTGCTTTCTCCTCTCACTACGTTGTGGGAGGGTACACGGGAAAACCGCAGGTTGGGGAAGGGAAGGCCTGTAGTGACAGAGAGCTTTTCCACTGGTTAGTCGTTCATGGTACTTTCTGACCGGAAGAGGAGGTCAGAAAATACCGCAAATGACCGAGTCCGCAAATCGCAGACCGCGAATTTGCAGGGGTGCACTGTAAACCTGCAATAAACCGTGCTATAAGGAGAGACAGCCTGCACTAACGGAAGGGGGCGCTACCATTAGGGATCCCCAAGATAAAGTGTGAAATACATTCAGATGGTATTCTTAGAAATACTGGTCAGGAAACCAGAAGAAGTCCAGCTTACCCGTACTCATTAAGGCGGACAAATCAGTGAATCAGCAACTTCCAGGGCGGGTTCCAGGAACAGAGTGTGGATTTATAAGAAAGAAGATTAGCAAAGGTAAAAACTTAATCTTTTGTTCTTCTACAATCCCACTCTATTCCTGGACAAGTGGGACGTAACAGAATAATTCCGTAGGGTCAGGGTGGGACTGATGACCCTACTATCAAAACTGAGGAACCAAAAGCAGCATCCTGTTTGGCCGCCACATTGATCCTGTAAAACTTAGTAAAAGTATGCAGAGAGGACCAGGTAGCAGCCCTGGAAATCTCCTCCAAAGAAAAATCACCAACAACTCTGCCCAAGAGGAGCAAATGCCTCTGGTAGAATGAGCCCACACAGAAAGAGGGGGCTTCTTGCCAGCAGCAATGTAGGCAGATGAAATACCCATACAGATCTATCTGGAAATAGTGGCTTTCGAAGCCAAGAACCACAACAAAATCCTGTGCACATCCAGTAACCGCAACACCCTGTCTTGCTCCCTCGAACTGGAGGAAGTAAAGGTAGGAATGTGGAATGCTAGAGACCACTTTCGGAAGAAAAGAAGGAACAGTGCTCATAGACACACTTGAATCCGAAATGCTAAGAAAGGGATCCTGGCAGGATAAAGCCTGGAGCTCAGAAACCCTGTGGGCGAAAGTAATGGCCACCAGGAAGACTGTCTTGACAGTGAGGTCCATTAAGGATGCTTGCTCCAAAGGCTCATGAGGCAGACAAGTCAGAAACTGGAATACAAGATTGAGATTCAAAGTCAGACAGGGAAGCAGCAGCAGGGGATGAAGCCTCAGAACACCCCTCAGAAACCAGATAACATCCAGGTGAGTGGCCAATGACCCTCTCAGAGGCTTAGGACGCAGACAGAAGAGACCGGCAATCTGAACCCTCAGAGAGCTGACAGCCAGTCCCTTTTCCAGTCCATCCTGAAGGAAACCAAGTACCAGAGATATCGAAGGCACAAACGGATTCTTTTGCTTATGGACACACCACGATTGATAACATCTCAATTTTCGCATAAGCTGCCACAGCTGACTTCTTTTTGCTGTGCAAGAGAGTAGCGATCACACCCAAAAAATAGCCTCTGTGGACTAAAGATGTGCACTCAATAGTCAGGCTGTAAGACCAAAGTGGTCTGGATCCCAAAACGCAATCGGGCTGTGTGAAAAGACGAGTATGACACGAAAGTCTGAGCTCCTGGTTCAGTTGCAGATGAACCAGGTTGACATACCATAGCCGCCTCAGAACAGCTGGACGCCACGATCCATCTTAACAGAAGGCCTATCATGGGTCACGGAGGAAAGACAAAGGAAGCCTCCAGTGGCCAAGGCTGCATCAGCGCATCTTAAGCCTTCGCTGCCTGGTTCTCGACAGCAGCTGAAGAACCAATTTGCTTTCTTCTTGAACGCCGACACCACAAGGTCAAACGTCAGAGAACCCCACTGGTCCACAATACAGTCAAACGCTCTCTGGGACAAGGACAATTTCCCGGGATCTTGAGTCTGACGGCTGAGACAATCAGCCTGGATGTTGTCTACCCCTGCCACGTGCGCAGCTAAAATTGCCATGAGGTGGTTTTCCGCCCACTAAAAGAGAAGGTGGGTCTCCATGCACAGAGATGTGCTCCTGGTGTCACCCGGCGATTGATATAAACCACTGCCATGGCATTGTCTGAGAAAACATGCATGGCCCGATTCCAAAAAAGGTGCTAGACGTGGAGGAGAGCCAGCCAAATCTTCCAAACCTCCAAGCAATTGATTGACCACTTTTTCTCGGAAAGGGACCACCAGCCTTGAACTGAACTGTTCATGTAAAGAGCATCCCAGCCAGAGAGGCTGGCATCCATTGTTAGGACCACCCAACTGGAGATCCGGAGGGGAAGATCCCTTGACAGGGAAAGAGGACAACCACTAGGTCAGACTGTTCTGAGCCTCCTCCGTCCAAGGAAGGCCGACATGCAACAAATCAAGAAAGAAATTTTAAAAATTTAAATTGAATCAGGTTGGGCAGACTAG
Source organism: Geotrypetes seraphini (assembly GCF_902459505.1). Classification (NCBI taxonomy): domain Eukaryota; kingdom Metazoa; phylum Chordata; class Amphibia; order Gymnophiona; family Dermophiidae; genus Geotrypetes; species Geotrypetes seraphini. The sequence goes on along the minus strand of NC_047088.1, from coordinate 100,797,647 downwards.
ATGGACCATTCGGGGCTTTATCTGTCGTCATCTACTATGTTACTAGGAATCCCACTGGAGTCAGCTGGTGTAGGTGGGCCCTGGCCTATGGAACCACATAGATTATTGCCACCATAGACCCCAGGTCCTGAAGGTACTGCCAGGCAGTTGGGAATGGATTTGCTAGAAAGTCCCAGATTAAATGGTAAAGCTTCTCCTGGAAAACCTTGTTCAGACCCATGGCGAAGCAAGCCCCCATATATTCCAAGTCCTGTGTTGGCTCTAGGTGACTCTTGCAGAAGTTGATCACCCAGCCCACACATTGAAGCAGCTGGATGACGGTGAACCATCGGAGCCCTGTTAACCAATCATCAGGTGGACCAGAAATTCCAGTATTTAGTCCAAGAAAACCTTGGGGGCTGCCTAAGATTTTGATGTCTACCAGTGCCTAAGTCCAAGTTAGGCACCTCTAGGTGTGACTCTATAAATGACTCCTAACTGAAGCTTGACAAGCGCTGTTTGCTTCATTTCTCAATGCCTATCTTTTAGGCACTGTTATAGAATCAGGGTCTTTATGTATTTATTTGGATGTAGCTCGGAATTCTGCAGCAACTACCTCCCCCCCTTTTACAAAACTATAGCACAATTTTTAGCGCCGGCTGTGGTAGTAACAGCTCCGATGCTCATAGGAATTCTAGGAGCATCAGAGCTGTTACCACCTCAGCCGGTGCTAAAAACCACGCTACAAATTTGTAAAAGGGCGGGGTGGGGGAGAATGTTCAGTAGAGTTTCATTCAGGAATACTAGGTGGTTTCTCCCTGTTGTTGGTAATGGGTAGTAAAAATAAGCACAAAATAATTGATCTCTCTCTATGGACTGCAGAGTGGTTGTATTGTTTGGAATTTCTGGTCCATTCAGGTGGACCAGAATGCAGAGTGTCCACAGGTGAGCTGCCACCACTACTATCACCTTAGTAAAGGTCTGGGCATTATCGCCAACCCAAAGGGTAGGGCTGCAAACTGTTAATGCTGCTGCAGAACGTGGAATTTCAGATACCTCCTGTGTTCCAGAAAGATGGGAATATGGAGATAACTTTTCGGGACCTGAGAGGCCTAGGAACTCCACCTGGAAGTATTGAGGCGATCATAGAGCGCACCATTTCCATCTTGAAGTGGGGAATTTTGAGGACTGCATTGACTGCCTTGAGATCCAGGATCGATCTCCAATCTTCAAAGCCTCACTTTGGAATGATAAAGTATATTGAGTAGCTATCCAAGCCCAAGTCGTGCTCCGGAACAGCTTGATCACCATGATGCTCAGCAACCTTTGAACCATTGCCTCCATGCTGGGGAGTCCAGAAAGAGCTCTATCAGGGGCCAATAAAACTCGAGTTTGTAGCCGTCCTGAAGAATATCCAAGACCCAGCAGTCAGAGGTGATGGCATACCATTCTACCAGGAAGACAGAGAGCCACCCCCTCCGATCTGCAGATGAACAGCCAGAGGCCTGGCATCAGAACTGTTTCTTAAAGGTTGAAGCTGGGCTACTGTCCACAGACTCCTGGCGGAGGGAACCGCTGAACCTGTTTTGGCTGATTGAAAAGAACTCTGCCCTGAGGAGCCCCCAAAGTACTGACAGGAATGTCTGAAAACTAGGGCACCACAAATGGCTAGGGGGGTTGAGCCTATTATCTGGCAAGAACTTGGGTTTACAGTCCTGCAAGATAGCCATAAGATCATCCAGACCTTTACCAAACAGCAACTGCCCTCTGAAAGGGAGCCTACTCAGGGTTGTCTTGGAGGACAAGTCAATGGACCACTTGTGGATCCACAACATCCTACACGCCAAAATGGAATATGCCAATAGCTTACTGAACACTCTGAAGATATCATACAAGGTGTCCACCATATAGTCTACCCCTGAAATCAGGAAGGGAAGATCCTGAATCATGTGTCAGGATTATGGCGGAGCTTAGAATGAAAAACTCTGGCTACAAAGATGAAACCACCAACGCTTTCAGCCCCACAGCTGCAGAGTCAAAGGAAAAATTATGTTCTTACCCGTTAATTTTCTTTCCTTTAGACGCAGCAGATGAATCCAGAAACCAATGGGATAGCACACATCTACCAGCAGGCGGAGATAGAGAAACTGATTAACAGGTGGTCCTATTGGCTGGCACTCCTCCTGTATCTTCAGTATAGCTCTTTGCCCAAGCATCCGTAACCATCAATAGGCATAGCATGTAAAAAACGTCTTTCCCATAACAAATCTCAAAAGGCAATCATACAGAATACAACTATCAATAATAACAAACTTTGAAAGTTGCAAAAGAAAAAACCAACAGACAATATCCAGAAAGGGTGGGGCTCTGGATTCATCTGCTGCGTCTAAAGGAAAGAAAATTAACAGGTAAGAACATAATTTTTCCATCCTTAGCAACAGCAGCAGATGAATTCAGAGACCAATGGGATGTAGCAAAGCAATCCTCAATCTGGGTGGGAAGCAAACGCTGTGCGCTACCTCCGCAACAACCAAAGCACTAAACACATCCACCACATGCACCCCCACATCCAACCAGTAATGCTGAGATAAAGCACTCTCGGAAGACCAAGTAGCCACAAGACAAAACTCCTCCAAAGAAAAAACCTCTGGACCGAGTCCAAGAAGTAGCCATCGCTCTGGCGGAATGGTCATGAAGTTCTTTCGCCAACCGCTTCCCTGACATCAAGCAAGCATAAAAATGTCCTCCTGGACCCATCGAGCGATGGAGGCTTTGGACGCCAACATACATTTGAGGCGTCCCTTGAAGAATACAAAAACGTGATCTAAACAACTAAAATTCGTTAGAAACCTAGCTCGCGGAGAACGCTATGCACTTTCAAAAAATACATTGAATAAAAGCACGTCTCCCCATTTCTCCTCCCAGGAAGAAGGAAGGAAAAGTGAGAGTGTCCTAAAAGAAAGGATGACACCTCCTTAGAAAGAAATTGTGGTACCGTCCGAACTGACACCCCAGATTTTGTAAATCAGAAATAGGAATCCCCGCCGAACAAGGCCTGCAACTCAGAAAACTGCCGAGCTGAAGCCATGTCCACAAGAAACCCAGTGTTCAACGGCACAGCCTTTTAGAGTCTCAAAAGACAAGGATGAAACGAAGCCTTCGGTAAAATGCGAAGAAGTACCTTAAGACTGTACTCTGGACAGGGCTTTCTAAGAGGTGTACGAATATACCGTACTCGGTTTAGGAACTGAGAAGTAAGCGAAGAGCATGATACCTAGCCCTTGTAACAAGCTAAGAATGGCACTTGAAGCTGAAGGGAATTGAACACTAAGCCCTTGGCAATACACTTGTGCCAAAAAAGAACTCTGGAAGAGTGCAAATGTTGAGAAGTACCCAAGAAAAGAAAAACCTCCTAAAGGAAGCAGAAGCCACAGGTGAAGACATCTGTATTGCCTGGATAAGAGAAGAAACAACCTGCTTCGCATAACCCTTACACGTCAGCCATGACTTTCCAAAAGCTAGGTCATAATACCAAAATAGTAAGACTATCCATGTTGATCTACCATAATTTACCTGGACTTCTAGAAAGCCTTCGATAAGGTACCACATGAGCGGTTGCTCAGGAAGCTATGGAATCACGGGGTGCGAGGGGAGGTCCACCGATGGATCAAAAACTGGCTGGCAGACAGGAAGCAGAGGGTTGGTGTAAAGGGCCACTACTCGGACTGGCAAGGGGTTCCTCAAGGGTCAGTGCTGGGACCGCTCCTGTTTAACATATTCATTGACGACCTGGAGGCGGGAACAAAATGTGAGGTCATCCAATTCGCAGATGACACCAAACTATTCAGCAAGGTTGAAACCACGGTAGATTGCGAGGATCTCCAAAGGGATCTTACGACACTGGAAGAATGGGCGAAAAAGTGGCAAATGAACTTCAACGTAGGGAAATGCAAGGTCATGCATATAGGGAGAAGGAACCCGATGTTCACTTACAAAATGGGGGGATCAATGCTAGGGGTCAGTAAGCTGGAAAGAGACCTGGGAGTGATGGTAGACACGACATTGAAGGCGTCGGCACAGTGCGCCACAGCCTCGAGGAAAGCAAATCAAATGTTAGGTATCATTAAGAAGGGTATCTCGACCAGAACGAAGGAAGTCATCCTGCCACTGTACCGGGCTATGGTGCGCCCGCATCTTGAATACTGTGTACAGTACTGGTCACCGTACCTCAAAAAGGACATGGCAATGCTTGAGGGAGTCCAGAGAAGAGCAACTAAACTGATTAAGGGTATGGAAAACCTTACATACACTGACAGACTGAAGAGGCTGGGGCTGTTCTCCCTGGAAAAGCGGAGACTCAGAGGAGATATGATAGAGACCTTCAAGATCCTGAGGGGCATCGAAAAGGTTGACAAGGACAGATTTTTCAATTTGAAAGAAACCACAAGAACAAGGGGACACTCGATGAAATTGAAGGGGGACAGGTTTAGAACAAACGCAAGGAAATTCTTTTTCACACAGAGGGTGGTGGATACATGGAACACCCTTCCAGAGGCCGTGATAGGAAATAGCACAGTACATGGTTTCAAGGAAGACCTGGATAGGTTCCTGGAGGAAAAAGGGATTGAGGGGTACAGATAAGAGCAGTGGAAGGTTTAGAGATAAGTGTAGAGGTAGGTATAAAATTAGTCAGGGACCGCTGCTCAGGCAATATGCCTGATGGGCCGCCGCGTGAGCGGACCGCTGGGCGGGATGGACCTCTGGTCTGCCCCGGCGGAGGCGACTACTTATGTACTTATGTACTTATGATCGGACCCTAGGTGAGCAAATCTGGAGATACCAGGAAACTCAACAGTCCAGCTGTCAAAAGACTCATCAGATCCGCATAACAAGGATGGCGTAGCCAATCCAGAGATTCTACAAATACTGTGCCCTGAAAGCGAGCTTGACATGGCAAATCCAAGCCATCATCAGCCAGGGGAAAACATTGAAAAAAGAGAAACCAGAGGCAAGAAAGAAGCCACGCTGTTACCCCCTCTGACTCCTACTCCCTGTGCCCGCCGAAGAAGCTAGGAAGCTTATAATTTCGAGACGAGGCCATGAGGTCTAGTTCCAGGAGATCTCACTTCCATACAAAGAACTGGAACGCCTGAGCCAAAATTCTCAATATCCAGGATGTAGAAGATTTCACTATTACTAACATTTACACTTTCTAGAGAGTACACAGCGCTGTACACTGTAACATACAATAAATGGGCCATGCTCAGATTTCGTGGAGAGAAAGTCTATCCAAACTCTTTTCCTGACCCGTAAAATGATCTGCCAACAGAAGAGGAAGATGAGGGTCCACCCATTGAAGTAGAATCACAACTTTACCTGCCAACTGAGTACATCACCTACTGCCCAGGCTTTAGAGAAATACCCCCATCATAATACTGACTGAAAAGACCTTCAGCGTCATTCCGGAAGAATGGTCTGAAGCTCCAGAAATGGTAGCCTGACCATGCTCCAGAGTAGAAGAATGAACAAGTACCGAGTCGCCTCTTAAGACCAGACTCCTGGAGCTTAGGATGGAAGGCACCAAGCCCCCCAACCCGACAGCCCGGGATGTTTGGTGACCATGAGCTAGTCCAGCAAAGACCGAGGCATGCCTTTGAAAAGAGAAATCTTGCTGAGCCACCAAATCATACAGAGCGATGCTTGAGGAGCCTACCAAATAATTGGAGCCCTGAGATATCGGGAACCACCAGAACAAAAACAACCGCTGTAGCGTTATAATGGAAAAGCAAGCTGAAGTTCTCAGTGGAGTCAGCAACATGGATCCTAGAACCTGTACAGAATCCCATACTCTTATCCCATACTCTTGGTCATGGTGACCGAAGAAGAATGCAAACCTGAGACTGTGACCCATCGCCTTAGTCTCTGGGAAGAAACACATTTCTCTCCTATATGAATAAAAATATCTCCCCGATATATCTATAAATAGTACAGGAGAAAAGAGCACTGTGCAAATTCGAAGATTCACGTCCATAGAACTGAGAAAAAACCACCCTTTTTGTGTCAGTCAAATGGCCCGACTGGAAGACGTCCGAATCAAGCAGTCAGTCAAGAAGAAAGTAGGTGAATCGCCTGGTAGTGCCAAAACGGTACCACTGCCCACATTTTCTAAAATGTTTGTGAAGCCTTGGGTAGGCGAAATGGCATATGCCAAAACTGAAAGCGCTGCTCCAAGAGAGGCAAGCAAACCTAGTGCCGATTCGGAGTCCATAGTGAAAATGTGTAAACCTGAGAAACTAATTCAGCAGAATGGGATCCAGCCTGCCCAATGCCCCCGTCTTGGGCACCATGCAGTAAGTGGAACAACGTCCCTTAGTTCCTGAAGAACTACAAGAACTGCCCTAAGGACCAGTAACACTTAAAAGGGAAACACAAAACATAGAGACTCCAAGAACGAACCGGAAACCTGATAAGGATGCAAAGTTGCAAGCATCCTGAAAAATGTTCACAGCCCCCTAACCTGACATTATAGCATCTTCCCCCTCATGAAAAAGCCTGAAGAGTCATTGGAAGAAGTCAAGATCCCCTCAGAACGAAGTGCAGAAGGTCAGGGAACGGCAGGATGAGAACTGTAGGATCTGTAAGAAGAAAGAAACTCTCCTAGGAAAAAAAAAAAAAAAATCAAGGTTCACAATGTAAAGAGGAGTATATTGGAACTGAAAACAGTACTAACTCCATGCAACGTGAGCGAAATACGTATGTCCTTTAAAGTGAATACATACTAGACCAGGGGTCTGCAACCTTTAAGACATAAAGAGCCACTTGGACCCGTTTTCGAAAAGAAAAAAAAACTTGGAGCCGCAAAACCATTATAAAACAAATCTAACACTGCATATATTGTTTCTTATCTTAATGCTATATACAGGATCACTAAATTGAAATAAAATCATTTTTCCTACCTTTGCTATTTGGTGATTTCATGAGTCTCTGGTTGCACTTTCTTCTTCTGACTGTGCATCCAATCTTTCTTCCTTTCTTTCAGCCTCCTGTATGTTTCCTCTCCTCCAGACCTCATTCTCTCCCCCAACTTTTTCTTTCTGTCTCCCTGTTCCCCCTTCTTTCTGTCTCCGTGCCCTCCCCCAAGCCACTCGGTTTGCTGCCACCGCCATCGGGGAACAGCCCCCAAGCCACCGCCGTCCCAAGCTTTCCCTGCAGAAGTGTTGCGCTGACCAGCATTCCGTTCCCTGACGTCAATTCTGACGTAGGAGAGGAAGTTCCGGGCCAACAAGGCATTTCTCCTCATTCCATCCAGCCTGAGCCCCATCTCTCCTTGATCCAGCATTTCCCTTCTGTGTCTGTCAGAATTACCATTCCACCTATTTTCCAGCATCACCCTTCTTTGTGTCCATCTCACCTATATCCCTATCTCACCACTTTTTCAGAATCTTCATTTGTCTCTGTCCTTATCTTTACGCCATGTTCACCATTTGCCCTTTCAATGTCTTTATCTCCCCCCCCCCACACACTTTTTCAGCATTACTTCTATGTCTCTATTTCACCTCCTCTTCATGTCCCCTCTGTATCTCTATCCTTATTCAGTAGGTCCTGCTTACCCTTTCTCTTCTTTGTGTCACTATCTCCATTTTCAGCTTTCCCCCCTTTTCCTTTGTTACTGCACCCTGTAGCTAGAATCTTTCCACCCTCCCTCCACTCCGGCCCAGCCCAGTATGAAAGATTTCCTTTTGTTTCCCTCCCCTCTCTCTTTCTCTCTCTCTTCTCCTCCCTCGCCCACGAGTCCTGCATCTGGCCCTCTCCCTTCTACCTGCACCTGGCAACACCCCCCTGCTCCGCGGCTCTCTTCAGCAACTCGTCAGCAGCAGTGATCAAGACAAGCTGCCGACATCGAGGCCTTCCTTCTACGAGTCCCGCCTTTGTGGAAAAAGGAAGTTGAAACAAGCGGGACTCGCAGAGGGTAGGCCCCGACGTCAGAAGCTTGTGTCGATCACTGCTGCTGAGTTGCCGAAGAGAGCCGCGGAGCAGGGGATGTGGCCGGAAGCAGGTAGAAGGGAGAGGGAGATAGGAAGGCTGTAGATCTCCGGAGCATGACACCGACCCCGGCCAGGATGATTTCTTTTTCAGGCGTGCACCTTACAAGTCCAGCGTCGCGGCGGGAAATAGCCATGCTGAGCAGTGAGCTCAGCACTACACAGATGAAAGCCTTGCTTGCTGATTGGTCCGGCGGCACGGCGGGGCGGGGCCGCCGGACCAATCAGCAAGCAAGGCTTTCATCTGTGTATGTGCTGAGCTCACTGCTCAGCATGGCTATTTCCCGCCGCGACGCTGGACTTGTAAGGTGCATGCCTGCGTTACACACTACCGGAGCCGCAGCAAAGGTGGAAAAGAGCCGCATGCGGCTCTGGAGCCACAGGTTGCCGACCCCCGTACTAGACGCAATCAAGATGCTGCATCTACCTCCCCGTGGAAAACAACAGCATCCTAACAAGTATCAGACAAAGCTCACATTGCTAATGAGAGTTTCAGGGATGAGGCTAACAGCCATATAGTGCGTGCTCCTCCGTGGGTTTGATAGAATAGGTAACTGGCTCCTGGTTAGAAGGAGCTGTACAGCCCTTCCTGTCTGGTCAGGGGGTTCGTCTAGCATGTGCCATGAGAAATGGCGACAGGTGAAACCAGCGTGATAAGCATGGAAATCTGAAGTCCAGGCCCCCTCAGAAATAGAGAGAGTCCTGGTCGCAGGAAGATGCGAAGTGTCATTATGCCCATAGAGACAGCCCGAACTTGGAAAACTGTTTGTACTACCTTTAGGCATATATATCCTATGCCACTACTAGACACATGCTGCGCAGCACAGAGGCCCAAATAAGAAGGACAGTTACGAACAGACAAAGGCTCAATCTGCAGAGACCCCAAGAGAGACAATGAGATACCCGTGTGAAAAACAGGGCACTATCTTACTGCTGATCTCACTGTGCCGTAGTTTGGCATATGTCGACCCAGTCCGGAGACAAACCGAGACTGGGTGACCTAGCACAGGTCAGAGTCTCTCTGGTAATCCCCTTGAGTGCTAACCCCAGAGTCCGATTAAACTAGCAGCTTCCTTCAAGTGAATACAGCAGGAACACAGACATAGAAATATAAATCTGCCCAAGCTTGTCCCAAAGCTGGTAAAATACATACAACTTGTCTGAAACGGAAAGGAGAGAAGCCGCGGCATACCCTGACCAAAGTCAGCTAGAAATAAACTACCAGAACGCTGCAGCTCTCCCGCCATCGCTGGAGACCCAAGCGCGCGCCTGATTCTTGCCAACACGTGGCCGTTGCATCAACACTCCTAGAAAACTAGTCGGATTCAAGCCCCGCAAAATTTACCCTGACACGGCCTGCATAGAAAGAAAATCAGACTCAAGGGAATAACTAGAAGAACGGTGCGGTGCTTCCCACAGTGCCGGAAAAAACATGTCCCATCTCATGCGCACTGCTATAAACCGGCACCTGCACAATCAGCTGCACATGGCTGCGACAAACACCGACGAAAGAGAGCCTCGGAATAAAAAGGACTACTACTACTGCACTGAAACCCAACGAGGAGAACAAGTGCGAGCATGAAATCACACCGCTACTGCCGCGCTGTAACCAACAAGGAAACCAAGCGTGTGCATGCAAAGGGCGGGAAAGTCCTGGCTCCCTCAACGGATTTCTAGTCATATTAGCATCAATAAAATATCCATTCCTTAAACGTACGTTGACCGAACCCACAGTACTAAGACTCCCAAACAGAACGTGAAGTTCAAACAACAGTAAAAAAAACACATACATACTCAAAAGCTTGTTGTTAGGGCCAGTTGAAGCCAGTAAGAGCTGGTTGTGCAGCACTAACAGGGCAGAATGTAGCAACTGTGGTATCCTTTTTTTTTTTTAACAGAGAAGGGAAAGAAGAAAAAATGGAGACCCAGTCAGACCCTCTATCATTGGAGGGAGGGCGAGGCAGGGACCTGGGGGGGGGCCCAGGTGTAACCCCTAAAGCCAGCACCGTTCAGCCGGACACCCCTGTCTCACTGAAGAGAAACCTCAACAGGGGAAATAGAATGGCACTCTCACTGAAGAGAAACCTCAACAGGAGAAAATAATTTTCCAGTCACAACCAGAATTCAGGAGCTAGTTGAATAGCGACTATCACCTGCTGGGAGATAGAACATACTGAAGATACAGGAGGAGTGCCAGCCAATAGGACCACCTGTTAATCAGTTTCTCTATCTCCATCTGCTGGTAGATGTGTGCTATCCCATTGGTCTCTGGATTCATCTGCTGCTGTTGCTAAGGAAGAGGCATTTGAGGACAAAATCCACACTACAGTCCTGTGCGTCCTAACACCCCCCCCCCCAATCAATGGGGGGAGAAGTGCACTTAGTGACCTGAGCCACCAAGGAATCTACTTTCAAGGACGCAAAACACTGGTTAAAGGCGTCTGCCATCGGATTGAGCCTGGACATGGCTCTTGCACACCATGGGATCATCAGGTGCCTACCAATTATCCATGAACATCTTGACAATGTCTGGATGATCAAGAAAGGCTGCAGACTGCAGTTTCTCGCTACTCAAAAGAGAGCACTTCACAGTCGCCAACTGTCCAACCTCCAACTTCAATTCCTGGAGGGACTCGGAGATCAAATCGATCAGAGCCGCGGGTTTGAAAAATCTCTTTAATGTAGGGTCCTCACCCAGATCCGGAGCCTCACACTGATCCAAATCCTAGAGATCCACAAGTGCAGCAACATCCCCCGAGGTGGTAGTACCTGCTTGAGCAAAAGCATGGGCAAGTCATCCTGGTCATCTATGTTGTCAGCTGGCAAAACATCCCAGGACAACTCAGGGAGACTGGACTTAAGACCAGGGTCTTGGGAAGGGGGGGCCCCAGAGGCGATGTAGAAGGTACACTCTTCTTTTCTAAATGAGCATGATAAGAGCATGTTAATAAATTTCGGGGAAAACCAGTTGTTTGAAGCAGCAGTCACTTCCTGTGAACCTCCCTTAGAACTTTTGGAGGATGCACGTATTTGCCTTGGATGCTGAATTGCAAATGCGTTTCACCAGGGCCGCGCTTTCAACTTTTTGGGCTGCCCCAGATGGAAAGATTGGCAGAACCCCCCCCCCCCCACACACACACACACACACACCTTTCAGGGGTCAAGGGAACTTGAGCTGAAAAAATCTTTCCCCTTTACCACAGAGCATGAGGAACATGGCCGCTCGCCAGCCAGCCATCCACCACAAACAGGGCATGAATCTGAAGTATTCTGCCCTGGAGAATTCATCTTGAGTAGTTTTCTTGCAAAAACAAAGTTTGTAGAGGCAAAAAAGAACTTTAAATTCAAATCGGGATGAATCCATGATGGCTGCCGCAGATGCAATTTTCAGAACAAAACAGCTAGAGAAAAGCACAGGAGCCCTCAATTTTAGGGGTGGGAGGGACTAGGGCCAACTTCCAAACTGCCCAAAACTCACTTTTTGGAGACAACCCCCACCCCACCCCCAAATAGCTGAAAACAGGCTGTCAGCTCTGTACTCACTCTGCCATTCTTCTGCTAACCCCATAAACCCTGTCTATGAGCTAAGTGTAAGCTTTATTAGTTCAAGTGCAGTGACAGTTGCATGTTTGATACAAGGAGAAAATTATTAAGTCATCTTTAAATTTTTGAAAAACTTTAAAATTTCAAAAATTATAACTTACCTAATCAACAGCCTTTGAGAATGTGATCAAAGATTTTTTATGAAATGACAATGACTGGAAGGTAAACTCTTTACCCAAGGGGGGTTTTTCAGCCTTCCCTTCAGAGTTTCACATCTCTGAGCATTTTTATACATATTTGTTTGATCACTCTCTATAGGCTGATTTCATTTAAGAGGTCAGTTGTGCTCCTATTTATTTATACATATGCTAAAAGCAGAAACAGCTTACAGAGAGATCGTCTGCCTCAACAAGCCTTACAACTGCACTGCTGATTTTCCATCTGTCTCTCTGGCTAAGGACCCAAACACACTGCACAAATGATCTTGCAGAGGAATGCAGTTAGCTCCGATCCCGGACAAACCCCCACGGAGCCACGTAACCTGCACTCAAACCCACTAGCAGACAAACCTGGGGTGAGCTAGCTCCCAAGGAAACAGTCCCTGAGCCCCAATCCAAAAGTGCAGGCTGTCCAGAGGATGCACTGTCAGGAAGCCAACCCCCTGGAAACAGTCTTTTCCTCAAAGTCTGTGTTCTCCCGCAGCAAAAGCTGTCCACACTGGGAACCTCTACAGCACAAAGCCACAAAGTGCAAACAAAAATACTGGCTTTAAAGAAAAATAAACATGAGCAGAAAAGACCAGCTCATACCTTGTAGGAAAGCAACTGAATACCTGAGGGCAGTCCTGAGGTAAAAGGGAAGGGTCTAAAACATTATATAAATGAGGCTTCCTTCAAGCAGCCTCATGACTGGAGATGTATAATCCACTTGTCCAGGAATAGAGTGGGATTGTACTAGAATGTGCTCTTGTCCCATCTATTTTCCCCTTTCTGTCCTGAGTCCTGGCAGAAATGCAGAGAAGCAGAAAAAAAACACTAACAGAAAGGTAATGAAAACCACCATTGGCCCCAGGCCTTGTAGTGAAGAATTACATTACATTACATTAGTGATTTCTATTCCGCCATTACCTTGCGGTTCAAGGCGGATTACATCCAAACTAAAACAAGAATTACATTTCAACTTTGAAGTAATAGATTAAAAGATGAGATAAAATTTTAAGGGAGAACTTAAAATTATGTCCTTACCTGATAATTTTCTTTCCTTTAGTCATAGCAAATAAATCCAGACAAGTGGGATAACGTCCATCAACCAGCAGGGGGAGACAGAGAGAACTGAATTGACTGCGGGTATATCTTGGATGCACCTCCTCCTGGCCAATCAGTATAAGTCTTCTCAAGCAGTTGAAAAAGCATATAAAAGTAAATCACATACCGTATTTTTCACTCCATAAGATGCACTTTTTTCCCTCCAAAAAATTTAGTGGCAATAAGGGTGTGTCTTATGGAGCAAATACCCAAACTGCCCACCCCGGTTACCTTTTTTTTTTTAATGTTGGTGCCTTCCCTCAATGGATGCGGCTGCCTCTCTAGCGGCAGAGCAGCACGTAAGACTGCCTGCCTGGTAAGCTAACGCAGCTGCTTCCTCTCCCCTTCTGTAGCGGCAGAGGGGCACACAAGGCTGCCTGTCTAGTCCCGCACCGCTTCCATTCTCGCGGGAAATGCTGTGGGACCAGGCAGGCAGCCTTGTGCGCCGCTCTGCAGCTACAGAAGGGAAGAGGAGGCAGCCGCGTCAGCCGACCAGGCAAGCAGCCTTGTGCACCGCTCTGCCGCTGGAGAGGCAGTTGGAGACAGCGAGTCTTGCTTCCCACAAACTCTTCGCAGGCCGGGCATGAGCAGCAGACATCAGATTCGGAAGCCGCTGGGAGTCCCAGCATAGGGGCGCACCCCTGAAGAGAGCGAGCGGCTACGGAAATAGCAGAGTGGGGGCATTGCCATATATGTCAAAGAGGGAATTGAACCTACTGGAGAGAACACGCCAGAAATGACGAATAAGTTAAGAGTCTCTATGGGTCAAAATTCTGGGAACAAATGGATTAGAAATGAAGATCAGCATCTATTACCAACACCCAGGACAGTACGAAGAAATTAATGGAGAAATAACAGACAAGATTAAACGTAACTGCAAGGGAGGCAACGCAGTTATCATGGGTGACTTCCAACTATCCGGGCATAAACTGGAACCTAGACACCTCTGGCTGCAGCAGAGAGAGCAAATTCCTGGATGCTGTAGGTGATTGCTTCCTGGAACAACTTGTCAAGGAAAATACGAGAGGAAATGCAATTCTGGACTTAATTCTAAATGGACTACAAGGACCGGCACAAGATGTAGAAGTAGAGGGGACGCTGGGAACTAATGGTCACAATATGATCCACTTCGAACATCGAACCAGAACGACGGCCATGGCGCTGAACTTCTGAAAAGGGACTTACGAAGGGATGAGACTCATGGTGGGGAAGAAGATTAAGATGAGGATAGATGCTGTAAAAACCCTAGAGCAAGCGTGGTCCCTTTTTAAGGACAGTCATTGAGGCACAAAATCTATATATACTGCGTAGCAACAAGGGATCCAAGAGGAAAAAGACCAAAGAAACGGCATGGCTCACTGTAGCGGTGAAGGAAGCGATCAGAGACAAGAAGACTTTGTTTAAGGAATGGAAAAAGTCAAAAATGTACAAAAACTGGAAAAAGCACAAACAGCATCAACGCAGGTGCCATAAGGCGGTAAAAGGGGCCAAAAGAGACAACGAGGGAAAAATAGCCAAGGAGGCGAAAAACTTCAAACAATTCTTTCGATATGTTAAGGGGAAACGACTCGTGAAGGAAGCGATGGGACCGATGGATACCCATAGAATAAAGGGAGTGCTAAAGGAGGACAAAGCCATCACCGATAAACTGAACACATTTTTTGCTTCTGTATTTACCAAAGAGGATATACACACCATACCCGAACTCAACAGGCTATATACAGGAAACGAAGACGGGAAACTGGCAGGGTTGATGTTTAGTCTAGAGAAGGTATTCAGGCAGATTGATAGGCTTAAGAGCGATATATCCCCGGGACTGGATGGCATCCATCCGAGGGTCATAAGAAACTGAAAGGGACTATAGCTGAATTGCTTCAACTAATAGCCAATCTGTCGATCAAATCAGAAAAGATTCCAGAAGACTGGAATGTGGTGAATATTATGCCGATCTTCAAAAAAGGTTTGAGGGAGATCTGGGAAACTACAGACCGGTGAGTCTGACCTCAATACCAGGAAATATGGTAGAGGCGCTGATAAAGGTCCGCATCATTGATCACCTTGACAGACACGATCTGATGAGGACCAGCTAAGGAAGATCTTGCTTGACGAACTTGCTGCACTTCTTCGAGGGAGTAAACAGGCGGATAGACAAGGGTGACCCAGTTGACATTGTATATCTAGATTTTCAGAAGGCGTTCCAACAAGGTTCCACATGAACGACTATTTGTGAAAATTGCGAGCCATGGAATCAAGGGTGAAATACTCACATGGATTAAAAGTTGGCTGGCGGATAGGAAACAGAGAGTGGGGGTAAATGGATAATACTGGAAGAGCATCACCAGTGGGATACCGCAGGGCTCGGTGCTTGCACCCATGCTCTTAAACATATTTATAAACCAACTGGAAATTGGTACGAGTGAGGTGATTAAATTTGCAGACAATACGAAGTTATTCAGAGTAGTGAAGACTCGGGGATTGCAAAGATCTACAACGCAACATAACCACGCTCGAGAAATGGGCTGTGACACGGCAAATGAGGTTCAACGTGGATAAGTGTAAGGTGATGCATGTCAGTAACAAAAATCTCATACACGAATACAGGAAGTCCAGGGCGGTACTTGAAGAGACCCTCCAGGAAAGAGACTTGGGAGTACTGGTCAATAAGTGAATGAAGTCGTCCGCGCAATGCGCGGCGGTGGCAAAAAGCACAGTTACTTACCGTAACAGGTGTTATCCAGGGACAGCAGGCAGAAATTCTTAACTGATGGATGACGGCACCGACGGAGCCCCGGTACGGACAATTTTAGAGTGATTGCACTCTAAGAACTTAGAAAGTTCCAGCAGGCCGCACCGCACACGCGCGAGTGCCTTCCTGCCTGACAGAGGCGCACGGTCCCCAGTTAAGATAAGCCAGCTAAGAAGCCAACCTGGGGAGGTGGGTGGGACGTAAGAATATCTGCCTGCTGTCCCTGGATAACACCTGTTACGGTAAGTAACTGTGCTTTATCCCAGGACAAGCAGGCCAGGGCTGTGGAGTCTGAGTCGAGGAGTCGGAGTCGGAGGAAATTTCGGGTACCTGGAGTCGGAGTCGGAGTCAGAAGTACAAAAAACTGAGGAGTCGGAACATTTATCTACCGACTCCATTTTTGAACTTGGCATACCAATCACGAGCGATTCTTTCAGCTATAGCACCCACTATATACACAGCACAAATGTTGCGAGCAGCTTCTGCGGCCTTAGAACCTTGATTAAAAGCAAAAAGAAGGTGGTGTCGAAAATGCTCATTTCTCTCAACTTGACATTCCATTTTAACGATCTGAAAATTAACCAGTGCTGTGGAGTCGGAGTCGGAGGAAATTTCGGGTACCTGGAGTCGGAATCTGAAGTACAAAAAACTGAGGAGTCGGAGTCGGAACATTTATCTACCGACTCCACAGCCCTGAAGCAGGCAGCATATTCTTAACTGATGGGTGACCTCCAAGCTAACAAAAAGAGGGATGGAGGGAAGGTTGGCCATTAGGAAAATAAATTTTGTAAAACAGATTGGCCGAAACATCCATCCCGTCTGGAGAATGCATCCAGACAATAATGAGATGTGAAAGTATGAACTGAGGACCAAGTAGCAGCCTTGCAGATTTCCTCAATAGGCGTGGATCTGAGGAAAGCTACAGACACTGCCATAGCTCTAACCTTATGGGCCGTGACAGAACCTTCCAGGGGCAATCCGGTCTGAGCATAACAGAACGAGATGCAAGCAGCAAGCCAATTGTATATCATACGTTTAAAAACAGGGTGACCCAACTTATTGGGATCAAAATATAGAAAAAGTTGGGGAGATGATCTATGAGGCTTAGTGCGCTCTAAATAGTAAGCCAAAGCACGCTTACAGTCCAAAGTATGCAAAGCCTGTTCCCCAGGGTGGGCATGAGGTTTCGGGAAGAAGACAGGTAAGACAATGGACTGGTTGAGGTGAAAGTCAGAGACAACCTTAGGGAGAAACTTTGGATGTGTACGTAGAACCACCTTGTCATGGTAAAAAACAGTGAAAGATGGATCAGCCACTAGTGCATGCAACTCACTGACCCTCCTGGCAGAGGTGAGGGCAATAAGGAAGATCACTTTCCAAGTGAGAAATTTGAGATGAGCCGTGGCCAATGGTTTGAAAGGAGGCTTCATGAGAGAGGAGAGAACCACATTAAGATCCCAGGTAATGGAAGGGGGCTTAAGAGGTGGTTTGACATTGAAAAGGCCCCTCATGAACCTAGTAACCAGAGGATGAGCCGTGAGAGGTTTTCCTTGAATGGGCTCATGAAAAGCGGTAATGGCACTGAGGTGAACTCTGATTGACGTAGACTTGAGGCCGGAGTCCGATAAAGAAAGCAAGTAATCCAACAGCTGTTCTACCGGTAGTGAAGTGGGATTATGATGATGAAGGAGACACCAGGAAGAAAAACGAGTCCACTTTTGTTGGTAACATTGAAGAGTGGACGGTTTCCTGGAGGCCTCTAGAATGGAACGAACCGGCTAAGAGAGAGAGACAGGAGCAGTGGTTAGGTCGAGAGAAACCAAGCTGTCAGGTGGAGAGATGGCAGGTTCGTATGAAGAAGATATTGCTGATGCTGAGTAAGTAGAGTAGGAAATACTGGCAGCAGTATGGGTTCACTGGAACTGAGCTGAAGAAGAAGGGAGTACCAATGTTGACGAGGCCACCGTGGGGTGATGAGAATCATGGTGGCCTTCTCCCTCTGAAGCTTGAACAATGTCTGCAACATGAGAGGAAGGGTAGGAAAGGCATAAAGAAATCGGTCCGCCCAATTGAGGAGAAAAGCATCTGGTGTCAGAAGATGAGGGGAGTAGAGTCTGGAACAAAAGAGGGGCAGTTGATGATTGTGGGGAGCTGCAAAGAGGTCCACCTGAGGAGTGCCCCACTGAGCAAAGATGGACCGTAGAGTGACAGGGTCGAGGGTCCATTCGTGAGGTTGAAGAATCCTGCTGAGGTTGTCTGCTAAGGAATTCTGTTCGCCCTGAATGTACACCGCCTTCAGAAAGAGACTTCGAGCTGTCACCCAAGACCAAATCCTTTGGGCCTTCTGACATAACAGGCGAGAGCCTGTTCTACCTTGCTTGTTGATGTAATACATGGCTACCTGATTGTCTGTGCACAGAAGAAGAACCTGGGGACAGAGAAGATGTTGAAACGCTTTGAGAGCATAAAACATTGCCCCGAGTTCCAGAAAATTGATGTGATGAGCTCGTTCCTGGACCGTCCACAGACCTTGTGTACGAAGATGGTCCATGTGTGCCCCCCAGGCACACGGGGAAGCATCCATGGTAATGATCATGGAGTGAGGAGGCAGATGAAAGAGAAGACCTCTGGAAAGATTGGAGGAGTTCGACCACCATCGCAGAGACTGTCGGAGCGACGATGTTACAGATATGCGACGTGAAGGCGGTTCTGTCGCCTGGGACCATTGAGTGGCCAAGGTCCACTGAGGAGTACGAAGGTGGAGACGGGCGAGAGGAGTGACGTGCACCGTTGAGGCCATGTGCCCTAATAGAACCATCATCTGGCGGGCTGAAATGGAGTTTTGAAGGAGCACCTGATGACAGAGGTGGAGCAGTGTCTGTAGACGATCGGAGGGAAGAAAAGCCCTCATAAGGGTGGTGTCGAGGACTGCTCCAATGAATTGCAGTCGCTGAGTAGGAAGAAGATGCCACTTCAAGTAATTGATCTCGAATCCAAGGATTTGAAGGAAGGAGATGGTGTGGTTGGTGGCTTGAACCACCTGCTGAGATGAAGGAGCCTTGATTAGCCAGTCGTCCAGGTAAGGGAAGACTTGGAGACTGTGAGATCTTAGAAAGGCAGCCACCACTATCAGACACTTGGTGAATACCCTTGGAGATGAAGCAAGGCCAAAGGATAGCACTCGGTATTGATAATGACGGTGATGGATCTGAAATCTGAGATACCGTCTGGAGTTCTGATGGATGGGTATGTGAGTGTATGCCTCTTTGAGGTCGAGGGAGCATAGCCAGTCGCCCTGAGTGAGTAGAGGATAAAGCGTGGCCAGAGAGAGCATTTTGAACTTTTCCCTGACTAAACATTTGTTGAGGTCCCTGAGATCCAGGATAGGTCTGAGATCTCCCGTCTTTTTGGGAACCAGAAAATAACGGGAGTAAAATCCCTGCCCCCTCTGATCTAGAGGAACTTCCTCTATGGCATTCAGAAGAAGAAGGGTTTGGACCTCCTGAAGAAGGACTAGCTAGGACTTCAGAAGAACGGGACTTGGGAGTAATCGTCAGTGCAGATATGAAGGCTGCCAAACAAGTGGAGCAGGCCTCATCCAAGGCAAGGCAAATGTTGGGATGTATCAATAGAGGCTTCATCAGCCGCAAACCTGAAGTCATAATGCCACTTTACAGAACCATGGTGAGACCTCACCTGGAATACTGTGTGCAATTTTGGAGACCACACTACCAAAAAGATGTGCTTCGAGCTGAATCTGTCCAGCGAATGGCCACTAGAATGGTCTCCGGACTCAAGAGTCTCTCATACGAAGAAAGACTGGGCAAACTACAGCTATACACTCTTGAGGAGCGTAGAGAAAGGGGAGACATGATTGAGACATTTAAGTACATCACAGGTCGTGTCGAGGCTGAAAGCGATATATTCTTCCCCAGGGGACCCTCGGTCACAAGGGGGCACCCGCTCAAACTCAGAGGAGGGAAATTTAATGGTGACACCAGGAAGTATTTCTTCACGGAAAGGGTTGTAGATCACTGGAACAAACTTCCAGTGCAGGTGGTCAAGGCCACCAGCGTGCTAGACTTTAAGAATAAATGGGACATCCACGTGGGATCCCTATGGGGGTCGAGCTAAGGATCTGGGTCATTAGCACTCAGACTTGATGGGGTGGGTCAGAAGAGTGGGCAGACTTGATGGGCTGTAGCCCTTTTCTGCCGTCATCTTTCTATGTTTCTAAGGAGTGAGGACTCAGAGGAGTTGGAAGCAGACTCTTTTGGAGGATTGTCTGGTGGAAGAGTCTGAAAGTTGAGAGAATACCCGTGACGAATGATGTTTAGAAACATAGACTCATAGTACCCATTGATCTGAGGTGATGAGTTCCCACCGGATGAGAAAGATGTGCAGGCGACCTCCGATAGGCTGTGGTAGAGGGGAAGATGGAGGGAGACTGGCTATGTCCCTGAGAAGCAAGTCAAAAGGGCTGAGTTGATTTGGGTGGAGCAGCTGGTTTTACAGGTTGCTGCTGTGGTGGACGAGCCTGTTGATGGTGCTGCTCGCGCTGCTTCCTAGGTTGATTCTGAGGAGGATGGAGAGGCCGAGCAGAATAGCGATGTTGGTAAGAAATGTGTTGACGGAAAGGGCGAGCTGGTGGAGGCTTCTTCTTGTTCTTGAGTAAGGTATCCCATCGGGTCTCGTGGGCAGACAGTTTTTGTGTGGTGGTGTCCAAGGATTCCCCAAACAGCTCGTCACCCAAGCAAGGAGCATTTGCCAGGCGGTCCTGGTGATTCACATCAAGCTCAGAGACCCGAAGCCAAGCTAGGCGGCGCATGGCAACCGCCATGGCAGTAGCCCTGGATGTCAGCTCAAAGTTATCGTAGATGGAACATACCATGAACTTCCTCAACTGGAGCAGACTGGAAGTATATTGCTGGAATAAATGGACCTTACGCTGAAGAAGGTATTTCTGGAGGGAAGACAGCTGTTGGATCAAATGCTTCAGGTAGAAAGAAAAGTGAAAAGCATAATTACCTGAACGGTTAGCCACATAGCATTCTGGTATAACCGTTTTCCAAATTTATCCATGGTCTTCCCTTCTCTGCCAGGAGGGACAGAGGCATAGACACTAGAGCCCACCGACTTTTTGAGAGTGGACTCCACGAGTAAAGACTCATGGGGGAGTTGTGGTTTGTCGAAACCTGGGATAGGGATCACCTTATATAGAGTGTCCAATTTTCTTGGAGCTCCTGGGATTGTCAAAGGGGTCTCCAAGTTCTTGTAAAAAGTTTCTCGCAGGATGTCATGCAGAGGTAACTTGAGGAACTCTTTTGGAGGCTGATCAAAATCCAGGGCTTCAAGGAAAGCCTGGGAATTTTTGGAATCAGATTCCAAAGGGATAGAGAGAGAGTCAGATATCTCCTTCAAGAATTTTGAAAAGGAGGATTGTTCAGGCTTAGAAGGCGGTTCTTGGAGAGAAGTATCTTCCTCGCTTAAAGAAACTGCCTCCTCAGTACCCATAGGCTCTTCAGAATCGTCCCACTAGTCAGGGTCACGAACCTGTGAACCCCGACCTCGAGAAATCGGGGTCGAGGGTGCAGTATGGTGGGACTTGCGCACTGATTTACCGGAGCGTAAAGAGGCAGCACCGGGAGAAGTGATACGGTGCCGAGCGGTATCGGGAGACGGTGCCGATTCGGAGACCGTCTGCACCACATGGTGCGAGGTTCTGGGTTCCGCTGACAAAATGGGCATGGAAGCGGAAACAGGAGATATCGGTGCCGAAAGTGTCGACACCGACAACAAAGGCTGCTCAACCAACGGTGCCGTATGCTCAGACCGGACCAGGGCTGGAAGGTTCGGTGCCAGCAGAGAAGGGAGAAGATGTTGCAACTGCTCTTGAAGCTGGACCTGTAGGATAGCTGCAATGCGGTCATCTAAAGAAGGCACCAGTACTGCTTTCTTTTTCTTCGGTACCTGTAGTACCGCTCGACGCTCGGGAGATGAGGAGGCCGATGATGTGGCACTCACCTCAATGGGAGCGGAGCACTTACGGGGGCGCCTCGAGGCCGGCAGGACTGGACTCACTGCAGGATCGGCAGGAGGACGCTCCAGGGAAGAGGAAGGCTTCTTAGCCGGCTTACCTGGGGGATGCAACACTGGAGGAAGCTCCGGTGGTGTCGAAAGAGTCGGTGCCGATTTAGAAGGGGCAGCCGACATCGGAGTGGATGTTGATGGTTCCATCCCGGCACCGAAGAGAAGTCGTTGTTGGATTTGGCGGTTTTTCAAGGTGCGCTTTTTAAGAGAAGCGCAGCGGGTGCAAGAGGAGGCACTGTGATCCGGTCCCAGGCACTGAAGGCACCAGTTGTGGGGGGGTCGGTCAAAGAGATGGGCCGCGCACACCACTGACACTTCTTGAAACCTGGCTGCGAGGGCATGAAGGTGAACACGGCCTCTGCTAAATCGAAGGCGGAGGCTTCGATTGTGCCAACAGGCCCCGCTGGAGCGAGGCGAAGAAAAGATCCAAAAATAAAGAAAAATTCTTTTTTTTTTTACAATACTAAACTAAAAGAAAACAAGGAAGAAAAACTTCCAGACAGAAAAAAAATGCGCGAGCAGGAAGGCAAAGAGGATTTTCAACGGCCATTGAAAAAAAAAAAAAACGCGTCTTCTTAGCTCCGTGGAAACTAAGAAACTGGGGACCGCGCACCTCGTCGGGCGGGAAGGCACTCGCGCGTGCGCGGTGCAGCCTGCTGAAACTTTCTAAGTTCTTAGAGTGCAATCACTCTAAAATTGTCCGTACCAGGGCTCCGTCAGTGCCATCATCCATCAGTTAAGAATATGCTGCCTGCTTGTCCTGGGATAATGCTAGGAATAATTAAGAAGGGGATCATGAACAGATCAGAGAAGGTGATCATGCCGTTGTACCGGGCCATGGTGTGCCCTCACCTGGGAGTACTGCATCCAGCACTGGTCGCCATACATGAAGGACCCGGTACTACTCAAAAGGGTTCAGAGAAGAGCGACTAAAATGGTTAAGGGGCTGGAGGAGTTGCCGTACACTGAGAGATTAGAGAAACTGGGCCTCTTTTCCCTTGAAAAGAGGAGAAGGAGAGGGGTCATGATCGAAACATTCAAGATACTGAAGGGAATAGACTTAGTAGATAAAGACAGGTTGTTCACCCTCTCCAAGATAGGGAGAATGAGAGGATAGATTCTGTTCAAACATAAGGAAGTTCTTCTTCTCACACAGAGTGATGGAAAACTGGAACGCTCCTCTGGAGGCTGTTATAGGGGAAAACACCCTCCAGGAATTCAAGACAAAGTTAGACAACTTCCTGCTGAACCGTAACGTACGCAGGTAGGGCTGGTTTCAGTTAGGGCACTGATATTTGACCTAGGGATCACTGCAGGAGTGGACTACAGGGCACGATGGACCACTGGTCTGACCCAGCAGCAGCAATTCTTATGTTCTCATATTATGTTCTGGTTCCGGCCTCCCGTTTTCCTCCCTCCTATCCTCCATGGCAGCACTAGGCGGCACATCTGGGCCTCAGCTGCTCCATCATCGCTCCTCTGACTCCGTTCGCGTCCGGCGGGACATGGAGGAACGGGCCTGTTAAGCTGCGCCAGAGGAACTAAATGTACGGGGGAGAGGTCGGAGGGGGTACGGGGGGCCTATTTGCCTGCCTCAGGGTGGGGATGAGGATTACAGGAGGAAGGAAATGACAATCCCAGCATAAGAACCAGGGCAATCAGGGGAGGGAAAGAGACAGAGCAAAGAAATGCTGAAGGAGAAGGAAGCATAGGGACAGGGACATGGAATAATGCTGGAAAGGGGAGGAATAAAGATACAGAGATGTGATACTTAATGGAAGGGGAGGAAATGGTACACATGGATAGTGAAGAAAAGAAGAAAGATCATGCACTTTGGGGGGCCCTGCCTGCATGCTTCGGGGTGGGGTGCCCTGCCTGTTACTAGGCCTGCCTGCCCCTGCCTACCTCTAGACTACCAGAAGGGGGACAGGGTAAAGAGCCTGGCAGGGAAAATTTGGTTCAGAATGGGTTTTTTTTCTTGTTTTCCTCCTCTAAATCTAGGGTGTGTCTTATGGTCAGGTGTGTCTTATGGAGCAAAAAAGCACAGTTACTTACCGTAACAGTTGTTATCCAGGGACAGCAGGCAGATATTCCCACACATGGGTGACGTCGCCGACAGAGCCCCGCAGCGGACAGCCTCGAAAGCAAACTTGCTTGAAGATCTCGATCTTTCGAGCACTGCACCGCGCATGCGCGCGTGCCTTCCCGCCCGAACTAGGGGGCGCATCTCCTGAGAGGATCCTCAGTTCAGATACCTAGCCAAGAAGCCAACCAGGGGAGGTGGGAGGGTTGTGGGAATATCTGCCTGCTGTCCCTGGATAACAACTGTTACGGTAAGTAACTGTGCTTTATCCCAGGACAAGCAGGCAGCATATTCCCACACATGGGTGACCTCCAAGCTAATCAAAAGGGACGGAGGGAAGTTGGCAATTTACGAAAAGAGATTTTGCAAAACAGATTGGCCAAAGCGGCCATCCCTCCTGGATAAGGTATCCAGACAATAATGAGAGGTGAATGTATGAACCGAGGACCAAGTGGCAGCCTTGCAGATTTCCTCAATAGGAGTTGATCGGAGGAAAGCTACAGATGCCGCCATAGCTCGAACTTTATGGCCCGTCACTCGACCTTGCAAAGGAAGACCAGCCTGAGCGTAGCAGAAAGAAATGCAAGCAGCCATCCAGTTGGAGATTGTGCATTTCAATATAGGACGTCCCAACCTGTTCGGATCAAAAGAGATGAAAAGCTGAGGAGATGTTCTGTGAAGTTGAGTGCGTTGGAGGTAGAAAGCCAAAGCACGTTTACAGTCCAAAGTATGAAGAGCCGCTTCTCCTGGATGAGAATGAGGTTTTGGAAAAAATACAGGCAGAACAATAGACTGATTGATGTGAAATTCTGAAACCACTTTAGGCAAGAATTTAGGATGAGTACGTAGGACCACCTTGTCATGGTGAAAAACTGTGAAAGGTAGATCTGCAACCAAAGCTTGTAACTCACTGACTCGTCGAGCAGATGTGAGGGCGATCAGGAAAACAGCTTTCCAAGTGAGATACTTGAGGTGAGCTTTGTCAAGCGGTTCAAAAGGAGGTTTCATAAGTTGAGCTAAAACCACATTGAGATCCCAAATCACTGGAGGTGGTTTAAGCGGTGGATGGAGGTGAAGAAGTCCTTTCATAAAGCGAGAAATCATCGGATGCGCAGAAAGGGGTTTTCCATCCAAAGGCTGATGAAAAGCAGCTATAGCACTAAGAAGTACTCGAATAGATGTAGTCTGAAGTCCAGATTGTGACAAATGAAATAAATAGTCCAGAACGGATGTCAAAGAAGCAGATCTGGGTGGTAAATGACGTGTAGAACACCAAGCAGAGAATCTAGTCCACTTCTGACCATAACATTGTCTCGTAGATGGTTTCCTGGAGGCAACCAATATATCTTGAACAGACGGAGAGAATTGAGAGAAGTCTGTTATGCAGAAAGGTACCAAGCTGTCAAATGTAGAGACTGCAGATTGGGATGAAGCAAAGATCCGTGACTCTGCGTGAGTAGAGAGGGAAATACTGGTAGAAGAAGAGGCTCCCTGGTGCTGAGTTGAAGTAGAAGGGAGAACCAAGGTTGCCTGGGCCACCGAGGAGCTATCAGAATCATGGTGGCGTGGTCTGACTTCAGCTTGACTAGAGTTTTGAGAATCAGAGGAAACGGAGGAAAAGCATAAAGGAACTGGTTTCTCCAGTCCAGTAGAAACGCATCCGCTTCGAGACGTTGAGGAGCATAGATGCGGGAGCAAAATTGAGGCAGTTTGCAGTTGAGAGGTGACACAAACAGATCTATCTGCGGAGTTCCCCAACGAGCAAAAATTTGGCGAAGAGTAGGAGAATTGAGTGTCCATTCGTGAGGCTGTAGAAGACGACTCAATTTGTCCGCCAAATAATTTTGTTGACCCTGAATATAAACAGCTCTGAGGAAGATGTTGTGAAGAATTGCCCAACGCCACAATTTCAGAGCTTCTTGACAGAGGGAGTGAGATCCCGTCCCTCCCTGTTTGTTGACATAATGCATGGCTACCTGGTTGTCTGTACGTACCAGAATCACCATGTCGTGAAGGAGATGTTGAAAAGCTTTGAGAGCATAGAATATCGCTCTGAGTTCCAACAGATTGATACGACACCGATGGTCTGCTGGAGTCCAGAGACCCTGAGTGCGAAGGCCGTCCACATGAGCTCCCCATGCGTACATTGATGAGTCGGTTGTGAGGACTTTCTGATGAGGAAGAGGGTGGAACAGCAAGCCTCTTGAAAGATTCAAAGAGAGCATCCACCAACGGAGAGACTTCCGAAAAGAAGGAGTTATGGAAATCAGTCGAGTTGGTAGATCCACTGATTGCTGCCATTGGGATGCCAGTGTCCATTGAGGAATGCGAAGATGAAGTCTGGCAAAAGGAATCACATGAACTGTAGAAGCCATGTGACCTAACAGAACCATCATCGTTCGTGCTGGAACAGTTGAAAGGTGGAAGAGTTGTTGAGAAAGCTGAAGCAGAGCAGCCTGGCGTGGTTGTGGAAGGTATGCTCTCAGATTGATAGTGTCCAGAGTTGCTCCTATGAACTGGAGAGACTGAGAAGGAGTCAACTGAGATTTGGGAAAATTGATGTGAAATCCCAAACTTTGGAGAAAAAGAATAGTCTGTTGGGTCGCTGCAATAACCCCTGAAAAAGAGGGAGCCTTGATGAGCCAGTCGTCTAGGTATGGAAATACTTGGAGACCCTGGTTGCGAAGAGCTGCAGCCACGACCACGAGACATTTTGTGAAAACCCTGGGAGAAGAAGCCAATCCGAAGGGGAGAACTCTGTACTGTAGATGAAGGTTTCCTACTTGGAATCTGAGGTACTTGCGAAATGCTGGATGAATAGGGATATGAGTATAGGCCTCTTTGAGATCGAGGGAACACATCCAATCTCCTTGATCCATTAACGAATATAAAGTTGGCAGAGTGAGCATTCGAAATTTCTCTTTGACTAGATATTTGTTGAGGGCTCTGAGATCCAGGATTGGTCGCAAATCCCCCGTCTTTTTGGGAACTAGAAAATAACGGGAGTAGAATCCCAAGTTCCTTTGGAGAAGAGGAACTTCCTCCACTGCTCGTAGGAGAAGAAGAGCTCGAGCTTCTTGAAGAAGAAGGGGGAGATGCGACTGATTGGAAGGACACTCTCTTGGATGGCGATCTGGAGGTACCTGAAGGAGTCGAAGAGAGTATCCCTCTCTTATGATTGTAAGCACCCAGAGATCTGATGTAATGAGCTCCCATTGGTGATAAAATGTGGACAGGCGACCCCCTATGGGGAGGAGAGAATTTGGGAACAGAGAAATTTGAATGCTCAGGTCGAGATTGTCAAAAAGACTGAGCAGGCTTGGTGGCAGCAGGAGTCTGAGACTTTTGTTGTCACTGTTGTTGGGGAGGACGACGAGGAGGAGGTCTGGAAAAAGCAGGAGTCGTTTTCTGAGGATAACGACGTGGAGTCTGCTTGAAACCTCTAGTTGGTGCAGGTTTCGATTTTGGACGAATGAGGGAAGCAAAAGAGCGTTCATGTTCTGAAAGACGCTTGGTAGCCGCCTCAATAGAGTCATCAAATAACTCATTTCCTTGACAAGGAAGATTAGCCAATCTATCTTGAAGGTTAGGATCCATGTCCACAATACGCAACCATGCTAAACGACGCATGGCTACAGCAAAGGCAGATACTCGAGATGAGAGTTCGAATGCATCATATGAAGCTTGTAACATGAATAGTCGTAACTGAGAAAGAGTCTTAAGGATGAGTTTAAATTCTGAGAGACGAGTAGTAGAGATATCCGGGTAAAAAGATGGTAAAATCTTCAGAAAATGATTGAAGTAGGATATAAATATATAGCTATAATTAAGAACTCTATTTGCCATCATAGAGTTCTGATATAAACGACGTCCAAACTTATCCATGGTACGACCTTCTCTCCCTGGAGGAACTGAAGCATAAATTTTTGAAGGATGTGCTTTTTTCAAAGATGATTCTACTACCAGGGATTGATGAGAAAGTTGAGACTTTTCATAACTTTTGAATGGAACAGTTCTATAACGGGACTCCAATTTAGATGGAATGGCAGTGATTGAATAAGGAGTGATTGAATATTACGAGTAAATGTCTGTTTCAGAACAGGTGTCATAGGCAATCTGAGGGACTCTTTTGGTGGATGAGGCAGCTCCATATCTGCTAAGTATTCAGGAGTATACTTAGAGTCTGAATGAAGGTCCGATTTGAGAGCTTGACCCATATCAAAAATAAACTTTGCAAAAGAAATGGATTTAGGATCAGATGTTTCTTCAGGCGAGGCACTGCGAGATTTAGGAACAGCTGAGTAGGATGGAGAAGCCTCTCTAGAGTATGGAGAAAGTGGTTCTGAGTCCAGACGTAAAGTCATAGAAGAAGCCGCACTGTGAGGCGGAGTAAGAGAATGTTTCCTCTTTAGGCTTCTGGAAGGAGAAGTACCAGGTGTACGTGGCACAAAATGGGTCGAAGTGTGAGGTGAACTGTCTCGACGTGAGTGCTTCGACGGTGATGTCTTCGGTCGAGAAGGGCTTCGAGTCGATGCTCGATGGTGTCGAGATCCATATTTCTGCTTCGAAGAATGAGGCAGAGAAGTCTCAGTATCCAAGGTCGAAGACTCCTTCCGAAGCTTGGAAGCAATAGATCTCGAATGCTTCGACCGGTGCTTCGGAGGAGGTGAGTCTGGAGAAGAATCCGATGAAGAAACGGTCTTCGGTGTCCTTGATCGGCCTCGGGACACTGGAAGCTTCGGTTGAGTGACAGGCTGATCAGTCCGAGGCAAGGTCGAGGACGGGACCAATTGAGCCACTAAGGAGGAAATCTGAGTGGTGAGTATAGATTTCAGCATGTCCTCCAGCATCGGCACCGAGACAGAAGAATCTGACCTCGTAGGTGCAGCAGTACGCTCCGAAGAGGGCGACCTCGAAGGTGAGTATTCCCTTATCTTGGAGGTAAGCTTAGACGAAGGACGTGCCAAGGACTCTGGTGGCTTCTTGGGTATGGTACCTGAAAGAGAACCCGGAGACTTACCCCCCGTAGAAGACTTCGTGGATGATATTGTCTTCGAGGGAACCGAAGCAGGTAAGGTCGAGGCCTTCGAGACCAAAGTTCCAGCCGGAGTCTGGGTCGAGGCCTTCGAGACCACAGGTGTCGATGTCGTCGGAGTCGAAGCCTTCGAGACCGGGGCAGCCGCCGAGGTCGAGGTCGAATCCGAAGGTTGCTCCATGCCAAAAAGTTGAAAAAACTGAGCACACCGGCGCCGAAAAGCCCGTGGAGTAAGGGTGAAGCAACGATGACAGTCTTCTGGGGAATGAGTGGAACCCAGACACTGTAAACAACGACAGTGGGGATCGGTGACCGAAATCACACGATTACACTGGCAACAACGTTTAAACCCGGTAAGAGGCCGGGACATGGAAAAAATAAAGACCGTGTCGAACGAAAGAGCGAATGGGCCTAGGCCCAAAGCTCACCGGCCGGACAAAAATAAAAGAAAATGTTGTTTGTTTGTTTTTTATAAAAGAAAAACCGAAAAAGAAGAGCACAGCGACCGAACTTAACTAAAGAAAAGAAAAGAAACAGCCGCGGTGAAGAGAAGGCAATGCTGCAGAGATAGAAAACGTGTCTTCTTGTCTCCGCGGAATTAAACGAACTGAGGATCCTCTCAGGAGATGCGCCCCCTAGTTCGGGCGGGAAGGCACGCGCGCATGCGCGGTGCAGTGCTCGAAAGATCGAGATCTTCAAGCAAGTTTGCTTTCGAGGCTGTCCGCTGCGGGGCTCCGTCGGTGACGTCACCCATGTGTGGGAATATGCTGCCTGCTTGTCCTGGGATAAAATATGGTAAATCACTCAACCGCATTAAACACGTGAGACATAGGACACCTATGGAACTTCTTCCGTCACATGCACTACCGGAACCATTGATGCCTCACATTCTAGACTGCAATTTTAGTCTAAAGGCAAGCCCAGACCGCTCCTGAAAGTGACCAACCCCGCACCAGGGTGGGGCTCCAGATTCATCTGCAGTGACTAAAGGAAAGAAAATTATCAGGTAAGGACATCCTTTTACATTGCTTGTCATCAGCAGCAGATGAATCCAGACAAGTGGGATGTACAAAAGAAGTCCAAACGTAGGGAGGGAAATAAAACAAGTGAACTGAAAACCTGCCCTGCAGCACATGTCTAAGGAGATACAACCCCTACGTAGCCTATGAACATACAGAGGATAACCCCTCTAGCCTAGGTGAACAGGAGCAATCCTTGTCTAAGAGTACCATTCTGCGGGAAACCCGAGCTACAGTGTCCCTCCATGAATAGTATGAGTGCAAAGCAGCCTGCTAATTGCTATCACCAGGCTTCAAATAACCTCCTGTGGAATGCAAGCAACATGTCTGGCAATGGTCCTTGGCTGATGGCAAACCCCATGAGCCTCATTGTAAACCAGACCTACTTTCCTCAGAAGGTTCTAGGGCAGCCCGTCCAGACTTGTGATCAATGAAGATTACCCATCTGACCGAAGCCCTCTCAAGTACCAAGGCCCTAGGATGCCAGAGGTCACACTGTTGACCCCAGTCCAGAATAATGCCAAAGGAGAGGCAAATCATCCCCTTGTAACCATACACTACTCTGTACCCGGGTCACAGAGTGACAAGGGCCTGTCCCAGCATCCCAAGGAGAAACAGTAACAGCCTCAGACACCGAGGTAGCTTATACAACTGCCAGCCCAGTCCTCCCCATGAATGAACCCAGGAGCGGAAAGAATAACCTGGAGCGATATTCTGTAGTCGCTACTAGCTTATTTGTCCAAAAGATCACTCACTGAGCGAGTGCTGTCGCCAAATCCGGTACTTTGCATGTCAGGGTACTGCAAGGAACCCCAAATGCCGCAAAAGCAGCCGTAGGCAGCAGAAAAAGGCGACAGCCCGGTGCATCTGGAATCCCGACACAAAAGCCTATCCATAAAAAATGCACCAGAGAACACAAGGAGCCATGTGTCCTCCTGCACCAGGAAAAACCTACCCAAAAACTAGTTCTAAGGAGCAGGGCACCTCCTCCCTGAGAATGAAAACCTCCATCCAACCTGCTGGGAAACACTGTTTCTCTAACTCCTCTCATCCTTTCTTTTAAAGTTTGAAAAAAAGAAAGGATGGTGCTTTCCTTGCTTTTCATCTGACCACACAAGACCCTTCCCTAGACTCCACTTCTTGCTTCACAGAGGCTGGTTAATGCAGGTATACTTGAATGTAAATATAGCATTTGCTATTGAGCTAGGAGGAGGTGCTTCCAAGATATACCCGAGGTCAATTCAGTTCTCTCTATCTCTCCCTGCTGGTTGATGGATGTTATCCCACTTGTCTGGATTCATCTGCTGCTGATGACAAGGAATGCTGCTCTAATGCAAGGTCCTCATGGTAACTTTATTCATTGTCACTTTCTACGTCCCTCCCCATCTCATGTTAAGTTTTCTCTCAATTATGCAACAGTAAAGTTAGCATATGGATGCACCAGGATACAGCTTAAAAGTTATCCTCTTATCTAAATGTGTGGCAAGTGCTCTAATAAGCAAATTTTCTAGTGCACCACCAATTTAGGATCCCATCCTATGTTCTTGTCTTTCACAATACAACTCAGATCTTGCTGTAACAGTCCTTGGCCTCAGCCACCAAGTGCAGCTCTTCCCAGAACCTAAGTCTGGCAATTATTTTCTGAGATTTTTCTTTGGTGGCTGGAAATCCATTTTTTTTGGTAGAAGTTTTTGAAGGTAGTTAGTGCCAAGCTGATGGTCAATGGCTTTGCTTCCACCAATTTCTGCAATCCTGCTGTCTGAAAAGGTGCATACAGTTGCTGGTGTTTCCACAGGTTTTGTGATCAGCTTTTGATTTATTTATGACAGCACTTACCAAGCTTTTTGTGGTTGCATACTCATTGGTGTGGCCACAAAAGGCATGCAATCTGCTTGAAGTACATCTTTATGGAGAGCCCATTCAGGGCGCAACCTCAAATGTGGAAACCCAATTTGGAATCACAACCAACAGTTTAGGAACCCCTGGATCTAAAGTAATTTGTGTTACATTTTTAAGAAACTGGTTTCAACCTTTAATCAACTAAATTTATGTGAAATCATTTCAAAAGTTAGGAATAAAAACAGTTTTTGCACTAGTACTCTTGCATCATTTCAAAAGGACAGGTTAAAGATCAAGTGTTTTTAAGTGCCATCTTCAAATCTGAACACTTTTACTTCTTATGTTCGTCTTTCACAATTGTCCAAATATGGTTTGTTTTTTAAGTTACTCCCATATTATGTGAATGTTTATTTCCTCTAAGATTACCTCCACAAGGGCTTTGCAGTCTGGCCCCAGAACTGTAATCCAGGTCTACCATATCATTATAATAGCATTTTTTAACTAGTGTACCATTTGGCCTGATTAGGTATGAAATAGAAGCCTGATGCTCAGATCCAGGGCTGTGGAGTCGGAGTCAGAGTCGAGGAGTCGGAGGAAATTTCAGGTACCTGGAGTCGGAGTCAGAAGTACAAAAAACTGAGGAGTCGGAGTCGGAACATTTATCTACCGACTCCATTTTTGAACTTGGCATACCAATCACGAGCGATTCTTTCAGCTATAGCATCCACTATATACACAGCACACAGCGAGCAGCTTCTGTGGCCTTAGAACCTTGATTAAAAGCAAAAAGAAGGTGGTGTCGAAAATGCTCATTTCTCTCAACTTGACATTTCATTTTAACGATCTGAAAAATAACCAGTGCTGTGGAGTCGGAGGAAATTTCGGGTACCTGGAGTCGGAATCGGAGTCTGAAGTGCAAAAAACTGAGGAGTCGGAGTCTGAACATTTATCTACCGACTCCAGAGCCCTGCTCAGATCCACACCAGTTGCTGGGCTCTGCTCTTAGCTTCTCCATCTCTAAACCTTCTCCTCATGCTCCCCTCTCACCCAGCGCCTATTTTACCTTCAGGAGCCTCAACCACACCTATTTTACCTTCAGGAGGCTCAACCATGCCATGGAGAAGAATCATCAGAAGCCTGCTCTGGGACCTTCCTTCTGCCAAGTCCCTCTCTGTAGCAGGCCTCTGAAGATTCTTCTCCAAGGCATGGCAGAGGCTCCTGAAGGTAAAATAGGTGCTGGGTGAGAGGGAAGCATGGAGGAGGAATGTTTAGAAATGCCAACCTGAGCACAATTTTATTTTACCGCAAGGCAATAAGAAGCCTTGCTCCTGTTTCCATGGTAAACCGGCTGCAATTTTCCCATCC
Organism: Geotrypetes seraphini; assembly: GCF_902459505.1. Taxonomy (NCBI): domain Eukaryota; kingdom Metazoa; phylum Chordata; class Amphibia; order Gymnophiona; family Dermophiidae; genus Geotrypetes; species Geotrypetes seraphini. Next base: position 100,764,602 of record NC_047088.1, on the reverse strand, counting down.
CGTGGTTTTACCATGGTTTACCATAGGAACCCATCTGAGCCATTCTCTACTTTTAGCCTCTCTCATTCCCACACTGAGATGGGGAAAAGGATGCATTCAGCAAAGGATGTGATTGCATGTTGGTTTCCAGCTAGACTAGGTGCCTACACTACACAGACTTCTCTCTTCACTTGCACTTAATATAAACCAGTGGTTCTCAATCAGGGCAAGGTACGTCACAAAAAGTTTGGTATAGACAGCAAGCCTTTGTTTCCTCTACAACCATCAGCGCCTGCAAGCTGGGAAGACCAGCAATCTTGAGTCAAGTTCTTAAAATCCCCATAATTGGTCCCTATTTTTCTTTCCCAACAATTCCCAATAATAACTTCTGCCATTAGCCCTAACTGAAAATGTTAAGTCTGCTATACATAGGTTCTGATTGTTATATAGCTTCCGAGTAGAATATTTACAGGCTTTTGTGCTGCATCACAGCGGAGGGATTTTGTGTCATTGTTACTGAGGTGATACCAGAATTTGAATATACATATTTGTTTTGTTGTATGACAAGTGAGAAATCTAGAACTGATATGTTGCATATAGTTTTCTGATATGGAATGGGCAAATTCATACTAAACTTAGTTACCATATACAATGAAATATTTAAGCATGCTTTATTCGGCTGTGAATTATACAGACTAATAATCAGCGCTATTGAACCGGCCAGAAGTGGCACTGACCAGTTAAATAGTGCTTAACTGGTTAAATTTAAATATTCAGTGCAAGATAACCAGTTATCTCTACTGAATATTCAGTTAGAGGCTAAAAATTAACATATTGCATATTAACCAGCAATATTCAGCGTTGACCAGCTAAGTTTAGCAGCCAAATCAGGCCATGTTAATAGCAGTTCTATCTTTGGCCGCTATAAACTTAACCAGTCAACTAAAAAAACAAATAAACTCAGAACAGATATTCAATGCTGGTTATAAGAAATGTCCAAGCATTGAATATCCATGGTCAGCGCCAATCATAGGAGTTAGTTGGCTACTTTCTGCAGTCTGAATATCGGCCCCATAGTGTTCAGTGTGTCACATGCATGAATGTTGTCTATCATGTGTGTCACAACAGAAAAAAGGTTGAGAACCACTGACAAACCAAGTTGGTTCACTATGAAGAATTCATGTTTCTCTAACTCCTCTCATCCTTTTTTAAAAAGTTTGAAAAAAGGGAAGGATGGTGCTTTCCTTGCTTTTCACCTGACCACACAAGACCCTTCCCTAGACCCTACTTCTTGCTTCACAGAGGCTGGTTAATGCAGGTATACTTGAATGTAAATAGACTGGGAAACAATAGCATTTGGTATTGAGCAAGCCTAATTTTCATATTTGCAGATTTCAAAGATGGAAAGAGTATATGAAAAAAAATAGAACAGCAAACACTTACTGGAAAGCAAGGAGCTATGCACATTTCTCTTCTCTCATTCATCCACAAAGGAAATAAAACTAGCCCCAAAAATGCATTCTAGAGTTATTCTACTGCTCACTCAACTAGCCAGAATAAAAATTTTATCTAATGGGAATAAAACTTTTGTATCAAGGGAATGCTTTCCTCTGCCCTCACCTGTAATTTCATGTATGTTTTGTCACTCATCCCTACTGCTTGTAAGTGATAATCACATTTCCATTACTAAAAACTTTTGTCTATGTCAAGAGAGAGAATACAATACCTTCATTTCACAGCTTATCATTACCTCTGTATCTCCCTGACATCCCCTATAATCCTCTCCATGACCTCCTCTTTCTACTACTACTTATTTCTATAGCACTACTAAATGTTCTTTCGATGCCTTTCTTGTTCACTATAAATTTCCAACTCCATGAATTCCAGTGTTCTGTAATGTATGCCTTGAACAGTCTTCCTGATTTGGTATGCCATTCCCACTCTAAAGCCCTACCTGCAATATGTTTGAATGTGTTGTTGGTGAAAAATGATTTTGTTCAAAGTTTTAAACCTGGCTTTTAAGGTCATTCGGGGAATTGGGACTCTTATTTAGGGGTCCCTCTGAAGACCAATATGAACCACAAAGGGAGTGGAGTTCTAGTGGCATAGGAAATCTGGTTTTGCTACCAATTACAGTTTAGGATGGTCAGAATGGGGGCTTTGTGTTTTTCTTGGGCTGCCCCAAGTTTCTGGAATAAACTCTCAAAGACCTGTATGTTTCTCAAGACTAGCTTGAGTTTTAGGAAGCAGTTTAAAGTTTGGTTGTTTACATTTTTTTTTTTATGTTGAATCCTGTGTTCTATTCTAAGAAATTAATTTTTCTAGGAAAAGAGTAAAATGGGAATTGGGCTTAAAGGTTGGTGTGGGTTATATACTATATATAATCCTATCTGTACAAATGTTGTATTTTACATTGATCTAACTAAATCTTAAACTCTAGCTCTTCCTGATCATAATCTTATCAATTTAGAGATTATTATATTCAACTTTTTAAAAACTTATCTTGATTCCTATTGTGCTAGGCAAAATACACAGACATATCTCATGAATCAGTACTTTACTGTTTATATCTAGTTAAGTATCCTGTTTCCACAGTGGTCAATCCAGGTCACAAGTTACCTGGTGGAAACAAACATAGCAACATTCCATGCTACCGATCCAGGGGAAGCAGTGGCTTCCCTCATGTCTGTCTAAATAGCAGACTATGGACTTTTCCTCCAGGAACTTGCCCAAACCTTTTAAGTCCAGTTTTGTTAACCACTGTTACCAAATGCAGCATAGGGATTAACACTTACTATGGAAGTGCATCCTCTCTCTACAGTACTCAGTTTTGACCAACTTTTCTACAACAGGCATTCAGAGGTACCAAGTTACCCAGTTCCAAGAAGAGATTTGGCCAATGCTAGTTTTAAATGTACATTAGAGAATGACACGGAACTCAATTTCTGGGTCCCCGTGAGTTTTCTTGCTGTCACTGTACCTGCCCCATTCCTGTAAGCTCTGCCTTAACTGCGCAAGCCTCAAACACTTATGATGAGGCTTGTGAAGATGAGAACAGAGCTTGCAGGAATGGGGCAAGGGCAGGAAAAGAACTCACGGGGACAGGACAGGAAAATGAGTTCCTGTGGGGATGGGGAAAAATTTGTCCCTGTGTCATTCTCTAATGTACATCCCATAAACAATGTGGGATTTGTAGTCAGGAAGAGTTGTCAAAGCCAAGACTGGCCTAAAAGCTTCCTCATGAACTGGATAACTTGGAAGCTTTGGGCATATATTCCTCACACCTCTGAGTCAGGGACAAAGCTGAGTACTTGTGTCCAACAATGGTCAATACAGATTACAGAAGGCCAACAGCATGGAATATCTTATATTTTTATTCACTTTTCCCATCTCTTCTGAGTATTATCTCATGACACTGCACATTATCTTTTGTTCTCTTATAGCAGAAGTGACTCCTTTTTTTCTCCTCTCCCTCTTCATGAGCATACATACTCTTCTACTACTTGTGAACAGGTAATAAATGTTTACTTGATTAATATATTATTTGTTCCTCTTCCTTCTATGGGGGACAACACCTCCAATTTAATCTTCACATATCATGACAGCAATAAACCTCACTTCTAAACCAGGGTATATTGAATATAATTTCAATCTCATAGATTTACTAACCCTTACCTTTGTACTTGTATCATGCTGAACAGAGACTCCTTCTGGAATTCACAGTATGTAATATGTACAGGCAACTTACAAATGTGTGCTTAAAAACTGCATTTAAATCAAGCCTGTAGCACCAAATACAGTGGGAAATACTCTCTTTCTACCGCATTTTCTCGGTCTCCAACTTAATTACTTGAAACCAGAGCATCTTTTCCACACAATTCAAAGAATAATTTACTTAGTATCAACACCTATGATCAATGCTGTTCTCATATTCTCTCACACTGAGCTTTAATCAGTTGTAATAGGAACTAGAGAATGACACAGGGACAAATTTTTCCCTGTCCTCACAGGAACTCAATTTCACCATCCAGTCCCCGTGAGTTTTGTCACTGTCCCATTCCTGTACACTTTGCCTTATCCGCACAAGCCTTGAACACTTATGATTTTAAAGTGTTTGAGGCTTGTGCAGATGAGAACGGAGCTTGCAGGAATGGGGCAGGGACAGGAAAATGAGCTCCTGTGGGAACGGGGAAAAATTTGACCCCCATGTCATTCTCTAATAGGAACATCCCAGATGATCACATCTTCATTCTCCATAACCCTCTTAGGATCATAGTCACAATGATGTGTTTACAAAGTTTTTAATGGATGAAATGGGCCACCTTATTGTTAGTTTCTATACAGAAAGTTTCTCTCATCAAAACTTTGTGGCCAACTATGAGGTATTTGTCTCCAGCTGTCTTACAAAATTTTCCTTCGTAAGAATTGCTACAGGTTGTTTTCTATGAGCAGTCTTACAAAATCTACATGTCTTATTTTACCAGCTCTTAGCATCTTGTCTGTACCCATTGTCCCAAGTGCGACTACCAGCCTTTCATCCTTAAGTATCAGTTCAGGAACCATGCACAAATGGTTAAGAAGAGACTTGCCTTTTCAAATTCAGTTACTTTGTAATCTTGTAATTGCTTGGCTTTTTATTTTAAGGCACATGTGTAAACTGTTTATTGTATACTGTTAGTTTAATAATCTGCTATGTTTTGTTCAATATATATGTTTTGTTTTAATTATGTATGTATCATTGTTATCCACATAGATGGTTGATATGCAAGCTACAAGTGTCTTAATTAAATAAACAAACATCTTGCTTTTCCCCACATACTACATTCTATGAACTCCAGAAGGAAGCTCTCTCTGGTACAAAGAAAAGTACTACAGCAAACTTTAACAGGAAATTTGAGATTACATCTACTCATTCTCTATTCTGCCTTACTCATGAGCCTCACAGATAAATTTTTAATCCATATAATCTCTTTCCTCACCTCCCTCCATATAAGCACTGACAAAGTTTTTACCTTGTGGTTAAATGTATTACAGTATCTCCTCTGCTCATAAGTATTACTAGCAAAAATGTATATAATTTTCCTTGAGAAGCAATCGTCAATGTTTACTCCTCACAAAGTGACAGACAGCTGGGGGGGAGACTGTCATTATGGTCTTCCTTAGCTAGCTAGCTAGCTTCATCTATGCTCACGTTATTAATGGGGGTGGGGACGGCTAATGGACATCAGGGTCCAACACACATGCACATTCGAACGTTCCCAGCATTCTCAAATCCAATCAACCAAAAAAAAGAGAGCAGAGAATCCATTGCTACCCCATCAAAAAGTTTTTCCTTAATCTCCGTCCACCAATCACATAAACCCCTCAAAAAGCAGGCACCGCCCGCGCGCAAATGAAGTCGAGGAAGCGAACCCTCCATAAGATAAAGGGTCCGTACAAGACCACCGATCTCATTTAAAAAGCTTTTATTTATTCACAACCGGGCCCCGCGCGCTCCTCCTTAAAGAAGCTCCTCTAAAGCTAAATACTCCGCGAGCCTCAGAACCATGGGAGACAGAGCTCAGAGCTCCTACCCACTTTTCCACTGTAGTAACTAGAAATGCGTAAGGCACACTCTTCCACTTTCCCACCACTCTACTCACGAGTTGGAACGTTAGGTTGGAGGACAGTAGCAGACAGAAAGAGAGCGCGCGACCAACCGTCACCATCCAAGCCAGTCACCACAACAACTGCCGGGCACCACAGGGCCCCGTACCCTTCTGTCTCTCAGCCTGCCTGCTTTGGCTTCTTACCGGCTGCAGTCTCTTCTCCGGCAAGTGAGTATGTGATCTCCACTTAATGGGTCCCTCCTTGCCCCCTCCGTGTCTTTCTTCGTCTAAATGTCTGCACGGGGCCCGCGGGAGGATAAGGGAAATTGAAGCGCCCTGCGCTGCCGACCCGACTACGCCTGCGCGCTTCTCAGGCTGCGGCCTCACATGGGAGGGGAAGGTGAATGCACGTTACGTCATCACGCGACGACGTTGTCGCACTTTCCAGTTTGGATAATTGTATAAAGGATATGAAGAAAATGGTAAAATCTGAATCACAAAAATAAAAATTAATTTTACTTCTTTATATTGTCTATTTGATCAGTTTTCTAGTGCTTTGAAAAAGCTGTGGCTAAAGTTACGAATATGCTGACAAGTTTACTGGATGCAGCTTTCGGGAGAGCCCAGGAAAGAAAAAAAAAGTTGAACTTTAGTGTACGGAAAAAGTCGAAGATATTAAAGGGTTGTTACATAATGTGACTGGCTGTGATCATATCTCACTGCTCTATGCGAAGAACCAGCGGCCTGTATTCTGAATTAGGATTTTTACTATTACGAATCGGTACTTTTACTTGCACTCTCGGTTTGCTAACATTGCAGGAATTTGCCCTCTACTAATTTGCTGCAGCTTTGTCGCTTTGCTCTTGTCTTGGGCAGCAGTAAAAGCAAACCTGGCAAAAAACCATTTTTTAAATTTATCTTTGAATCAGTCTAGTGCCTGGCTACCGTTGCTTTCATCCTTCCTCACTTGTCTAAGGTGGTTCAGCTGTTGCTTTTGTCAGCAGTTTGATTGCTGAGCCTGGAACGATAGTGCGGGTCTGTCTATGTTACAGCAGATAGACCCACAAAATGAAACAAGTACAGTATTGTAGTGTAATAGGTATGTCATTCTGGACAGTAGGGTATTGTCCCCATGCTCCATTCCAAGTTTTCAACTCCTTTTCTAGAGGGCTCTGCTGGCCCTTTCAGTTTTTCCTTCTGAACTGTTTTGTATATTACTTTATAATTTTTGCGGGTTTTTTGTGCTCCATAATTTCCCAGTGCTGGGCTAAGTTCTGCTTGCGTGGAGAAAAAGCAGACTTAGGTCTACAGCTGGCATGTTAATCCTTTGAGGTCCTGTTTGGCTGCAGAAAATTGTATGGGGTTCAGGCAGTGCAGGATTAACGGGTAGGCCCAGTAGGCAGGTGCCTAGGGCCCAAACTTGTCAGAGGGGCCCACTAAAGGAGGGCAAACAATAAATACTGTACCTTTTTTAAATTCCTGCAGGGCCCCCCGCAGGACTTGCGAGAACTGACGGCAGCCATTCAGGGAGCAGCGCGGGACCAAGCAGCACATGCCTCCCTTGCTACCGGAAAAAATCAGGAGGAGTTAACAAAAGGTATGGGGGGGGGAAGGCCTCTGCTGGAATTTAAAAAAGATACAGGGGCAGGGCCCTGCCTGCCCTGTCCTGGCCTCCCACTAGATCTGCCCTGTCCCAGCAGATGAAGGAAGTAGAGACTGGAGAAGGGGGCAGATATGAGAGAGAGAAGGGGGCAGATGTCGAAAGTGGGGAGAACGTGTGCCGTCAACATCAGGCGCATATGGGAAGGTGGCAGATGATGGAAGTGGGGAGAACTTATGCCGTCAGCATCAGGCGCATATGGAAAAGCAGCATTAGCGGTGAGGGGCCCTCACCACTGCTGCTGCTTTCCCACATGCTGGATGGGGGGGAAGGGGGCAGGATAATGCAATGGAATTGCCTGGGGTGGAGAAAGAGAGAGAAGGGGCAGATGATGGAAGTGGGGAGAACTTGTGCCATCAATATCATGCTTCATCAACTACAGCAAAGCTTTTTGACTGTGTGGATTACAATAAACTATGGAGAACGCTACTGCAAATGGGAATACCCAAACACATAATTCACCTGATAGAGAGCCTATATGAAAATCAAGATGACAAAGGTAGAAAAAAATTATATTTTTAATTTTTTTTTGCTTTAGGATAAAGTATTATAACTGTGTTGATAAATTTTTATAAATATAAAATGGAAATATGGTGATCATTTTATTGATCTAATTTCTATACATTTTTGACTACCATATATACTCAAATATAAATCTGGATTTTTGGGCCAAAAAATTGGCCCAAAAATGGGGGTCCCGGTTTATATTCGGGTCATCCCCCCAGTGACCACCCGAAACTCTCCCAGACTTCTTGCAGGCCTGCCTTAGGCCAGGACAGGAGGAATCCTTCTAATCTCCTGCCCCGGCCGACACTAACAATTACCACCCTCCTTCCTTCCCTCCCTCGCGTACCTAGTTCCCTGGTGGTCCAGCGTGTATGTGCTGAAATCCTCTTTTGTAAAAGTAGCCAGCGGCGCACCTGGGCTGGCATGCAGGAGCGAGCTTTTCGTGCTCCCAGCTGGCCCTACACTGCTCATTGATAGGCTACTGTGAGAACCGTGAATCCCGCAAGAACTTGTGGCAGCCTATCAGTGCTCCTGCATGCCAGCCCGGGTGCGCCGCTGGCTACTACTTTTACAAAAGAGGATTTCAGCGCATACACGCTGGACCACAAGGGAACTAGGTACGCGAGGGAGGGTGGTAATTGTTAGTGTCGGCTGGGGCAGGAGATGGGAGGGATTCCTCCTGTCCCAGAATACCAGTAGGTGATTTAAGTTAAGGGGCTGTTGGTGGAAGGGAATTTGTTTTTATTGGGAGGTGTGGGGTAGGAATTGGGTGCTGTCAGGGGTTAGCATTTGTGATTGGAGGAGGAGAATTGCCACAGCACCTATCCTGACACTGCCTTGCACAGCTGAAGTTGTTGCCTCTTTTTCAGGTGACAGTACATTCAACTGCACCATCACCAATCGTGATAGCTAGTGCACGGTATTGAACCATGTGCTAGCTAACACTGCTGGCTGGGTTAGAGGGCAGAGGGGAGTATGGGACAATCAAGCCATTGTGCCATCACTGATGAAGTTGGCTCTTTTTAGGGGGAAGAGGGTACAGGGAAGGAAGGGGGGACAGTATTCAGAGCCTGGCAGGGAGGGGGGCTGAGTGTAGAACCTTGCAATGGAAGACGTGATGGAGGAGGGGACACTGGGTGAAGATCCTGGCAGGGCATGGCACTTGAATAATAAGCCCTCAACTTATATTCGAGTCAACCATTTTTTCCTTCTTTATGTGGGAAAAATTGGGGGTCTCGACTTATATTCGAGTATATACGGTAACTTTCAGAGACCAAATTCTCCTTCCTCAGATCAGGACAGGATACTGTAACAGCAGTATACTTTACTGACCTAAGGAAAGATGTTTTGACCTCTGAAAGCTAATTAAAAAATAGAACTAAAACTGTACACTGGCACTGGTATAGTAATCTTTGGGTTTTTTAAATTTTTAAATAAAAGAAAAAAGAAATACAAGTGGAAATAAATAAGTAAATAAGAAAACAGGTAAATAAATGTGGCGGGGCCCCAGTGTACTTGTGTGCCTAGGGGCCCTTGAAGAATTAAGCCTGCCCTGGGTTCAGGGTCTGTTTCCTTAATAACAGCTGTGATTTCGCCTCCCACCCCCACCCCTTTGCGTGCACGGTTCCATGGGGGTTGAAGATCAGTCAAACTGGCAGCCCAAAGATTTCAGCGTTTGTAGGACTGGCTGATTGAGGCAGAGCTTCTTCTCCCAGATCTAGCTACTTCTTAGAACTGCAGCACCTTCAAAGCACATATCATAGTGAGCAAGGCTATTCCAGCCTATGGGCAAAATAAGGAGGTGTCCGAAAAAACTTTTTGAAGATTTCTACCACATCCTTTAGGGTCCCCCACTACTAAAATCCTGTTTTTTTTTAAACTTTAGTTCATTTTATATTCATTTTTTGGTGCTAAAACACTGACACGGTGGACATCTTGGATTTACCAATGTTTTTTTCAAAGTTCTCTAGATCCTTCAAATCACCTCGTTTTACCTCAAAACTGGCAGGGATGAAGTCCTCAGGCTCTTTTACCCCTAGTCCATGCCATATTTACACTGGATTAATGCCAGAAGAGTACCCTTGCAGCATGTGAAGTGGGGGGAGCGGGAGCATTGGGCGTAGTCTCCCCTTCGTCTCTATGGCTGAGGATCCTTTGGGAGGCCTTTTTACCGGAAAAAAATCCCTACCAGGGCCCTGAAACAGCGGTATCCCTAAGTTTAAGAATGTGGAAGCCGCAGAGCCCAAGAGATATAATGTGGAGTTACCCAAAGGGAACTTGATGATGCCTAGTAAAGCCTTTTCTCTTAAATTTGTTCACTTGATGTGGAAAGCTTATTTGGTTAGCTGGGATCCTCATCTGAAGTCTGGCAGCAAGCCAGGGGTCGTACAAGAGGACTTGGGCTCCGAACCATTGGCAGAGGGTGACCAGGATCTGATGGATCTTTCTGATGGGGATTCAGAAGGTGAGGGGGCAGTCTGTAGGCCCCTGCTGTCAGAGCGAATCTTCCCTGCTGGGTGATATAGGATCACAAACAGGAGTAAGTACACAGGCTACAGTGATGGTTCTCCAGAAACAAGCAGGGGAAATGCAGCACACTTGCTGGTGAAGTCCTCTGACTAAGCTTGCGTGCCGGTGCTCTCCCCTAGATACAGTAGTTTTTTTATTTGTTTTTTACTACTGAGCATGTGCAGGCACATTGCCTCTCAAGCTCCACCCCTTAGCTGTCAATTTTTTTCTTTGACCGGTGCCTTACAGGTCACAGCTCTCCCCTCTCCTTGCCTCTTTAGTCAGGTAAAAAAAAAATTAGTTTCTAAATACGTTTCTTTAAAAGCATAGTTGGGGGGAGGGGGTTGGACAAATAGTCTGCCACAATTCTTTGTAAAAAAGTAGTAGAAAAAAACACTTAATGAACATGCCAGTATTTTTCTTTTTTAACAAACCGGCAAAATTCTTTAACAACCAAACGGTCACTAGGAACACAAAGGCTTCTTTTATATAGAACGGAACTCCTTTTCAGCACAACTTCAGCGCCAGAAACTCTCTGACGTTGAATTCTTCACGGATCGCTCCTCCCCCTCAGGGCCGAGGTCAGGTACCACCAGGGGAAGGAAGCCCTTAATAGCCATTGCTGTCAGAAACTTTAAAAATGGCATCACGGCTAGAGAGGGAAAAAAGCCAACCGGCTCCAGAGTTTGCACTTTCCCCTCAGGATCCAGGCCAGGTACTGCTAGGGGAAGGAAGCCCTTCACAGCTGCTACCATCAGAAGCTACAAAGATGGCACCTGTGCTATAGAGAGAGGAAAATACCAACCAGCTCTGGAATTTGCTCTTCCCACTCATTGCCCAAGTCAGGCACCACTGGGGGAAGGAAGCCTTTCATAGCCACTGCCGTCAGCAGCTACAAAAATGGCATCCTTGACTTAAAAAAAGAACTGGCTCCGGCGACATGCACTTCCTCCCCCACCAGTTCCAATGAAGCCAGCGTGAGGCCCACAAAAAACAGCCTGCGTCTACATCTAAACAGAAGGGTAAAGCAAGGAGGCCTCCTGTGGCCAATGGCGCTGCCTTGCAGTCCTCTTGTAAACCCTCACAGGATTATGCAGGTACTCTTCTAAAATTTTTTCTCAAAAGAAAAAGGGAACTAAAAGGGCACTATCTCCAACAGGATTAGCTGACAACCCCATCTCTCCAAAATAGTTACCAATGCCTCTTTCCCTCCCAACTCTTGCTCCATAGCCTCAATGCTCTATGGCCTAGATTCATTAAGGGCACGGATCGGATCCGATCTGTGAGGGATCTGATCCGTGTCCGGGGGGGCTGTTTCACGAATTGCCTTCATGCAAATGAGGGTAATTGGAATCACGCCCCCAACCGCCTGCTCTATAGCGATCCCAACTCATGCGCAGACCATCTGTAGATGGTCTGCGCATGCGCTGGCCCTCCATGCCCGGCAGAGCTAGATTTTAATTTTTTTTACTCTTTTTTTTTTTTTTTTTTTTTGGCAAGCCTGTGGTTTTAACCCACTTTAAACTGCGGGTTAAAACCACGGGGCTTGCACAGCAGGGAAGGGCAGGAGAGTCGGGGCAGGAGATTCGGGGCACAGCAGGACACAGGAGAATCGTGGCTTGAGTTGGGGCATAGAGCAGGAGAATCGCGGCTTGAGTTGGGGCAGAGAGCAGGAGAATCAAGGCTTGAGTTGGGGCAGAGAGCAGGAGATTCAGGGCAGAGGGCAGGAGAGTCGGGGTAGAGCAGTCGGAAATGATGTGAACGACTGGTTTCCAGCAGTCACTTGTTTGCTGATCTGCCAGTCCAGGTGGCGTTGCTTTTTTTTTTTTTAAGTTAATCGCTGCCTGCCTACATTTGAATGCCGTTTCCCCTCATTTGCATGCTCGGATTAGAGGATGATTGGGACAGAGGTTAGTGAATCGGGCCAGAGGGAAATCAGATCGCAAAGGAGTTGGAACTTGATTAGTGAGCTTAGTGAATCTAGCCCTTTGTCTGCTGTGGTAAATTTTTTCTCACACCAGATTCTGCTCTTTTGGATCCTCCTTCCCATGCGCTACAACCAGATCAATTGGAGGAATATTCTTATCCTAAATTCCTACAGAAGGTGAATCCCTTCTAACCTTACCCAGTTGGTTACACTGATGGATAGAAAGGATTTTCAAGCAATCCTTAAGTCCTGCCAAAGTCCTTCAAATGGATTAATTGTACTCCCTGTGCATCAAATACTGCAAGATATACAGTTTGCAAACTGCCAGAAAACCCAATCAGTTTCCACTGCTTTCAAGCGACTACAACTAACATACAGAGTTGACAAAGCGCCTGGGCATGATTTACAACAGATACCACATCATTTCATGGTATCTGAGTCAGCTATTCAAAAATCAAAATCCTCTGTCTCAATACAATTTACCTCCACAGTGTTCTCCCTAGGGCTTTTTAGCCGGGCGGTCTGCTATTTTCCGCTGTGAATTCTGCTGCTGCCGCCGGTGTTGCGCAACACCAAAAAAAAAAACAGCTTGGAGTTTTCACGCCTTAGCCCATAGCGAACTTATGCTCCGGGGCTCTAACGTGTGCTTGCCGGCTTCCCTTCTCTTCCCTCCGAAACTGGAAGTTATGTCCGGGGTGGGGGGGGAAGAGAAGGGAAGCCGGCACGCACATGTTAGAGCCCTGAAGCATGCGTTCGCTACGGGCTAAGGCGGGAGACAGGTCAGTGAAGCTTACAATTTGCTCTGCTTGCTGCCGGGTCCTGCCGACTTTCTGTTTCTTCGAAGGCAGGACCTGGCAGTATTTCCCCAATAGGTCGATCGCGATCTTGGGTCAATCAGCCTTCCTCTCCCCAGCGGCAGAATTAACATCAGGGAGAGGAATGCTGGTCGGCCCGAAGCAGGGAGAGCTTGGGGCGGCGGCAGCTTTGGGGCCAGTTCCCCGATGGCAGTGGCTTGGGGGAGGACTGGGAGAAAGAAAGAAAGAGGGCAGGCAGGGAGACAGAAGGAAAGAAGAGAAACAGAAAAAAAGAAAGGGCATGAAGAGAGAAAGAAAGGGAGACAGGGAGAAAGAAAGGGTAGGGAGAGAGGAAGAAAAAGTTGGGGGAGGGAATGAGGTCTGGAGGAGAGGAAGCATACAGGCTGAAAGAAGGGAAGAAAGATTGGATGCACAGTCAGAAGAAGAAAGTGCAACCAGAGACTCATGAAATCACCAGACAACAAGGTAGGAAAAATGATTTTATTTTAAATTTAGTGATCAAAATGTGTCTGAATTTATATCTGCAGTCCATATTTTACACTATGGTCCCCTTTTACTAAACCGCAATAGAGGTTTTTAGTGCAGGGAGCCTATGAGCGTCGAGAGCAGCGCTGGGCATTCAGCGCAGCTCCCTGCGCTAAAAACTGCTATCGTGGTTTAGTAAAAAGGGAGTGGGTATATTTGTTTATTTCTCCCAGGACAAGCAGGCAGCATATTCTTAACGCATGGGTGACGTCACCGACGGAGCCCCGGTACGGACCTTTTTAACTAGAAAGTTCTAGTTGGCCGCACCGCGCATGCGCGAGTGCCTTCCCGCCCGACGGAGGAGAGCGTGATCCCCAGTTTCTTCGTTTCCGCGGAGCAAAGAAGACGCATGTGCTTTCAACGGCCGTTGAAAAGCTAGTTTCTGCCTTCCCGCTTGCGTAATTTTTCATTTTTCTTCTAATTTTTCCTTTCGAATTCCCTATTTTTTTTTAACTTACCAAAAAAAAAAAGAACTCGTCCAGTTTTCTTTATTTTTTCAGGCCGGCCCCGGCAGAGCCTGTTGCCACCATACAGGCCTCCGGATTCGATTTTGCGGAGGCCGTGTTTCCCTTCATGCCCCCTCAACCGGGCTTTAAGAAGTGCCAGCGGTGTGCACGCCCGATCTCTCTCACCAACCCGCACAATTGGTGCCTGCAGTGCCTGGGTCCAGAGCATCGGGCTGACTCTTGCACCCGCTGTGCTACGCTTAAAAAGCGCACATTAAAAAACAGGCAGATCCAGCAAAATCTTTTATTCGGTACCGGATCTGCCATGGAACCTGCTGCGATGTCGACGGCACCACAAAAGTCGGCACCCACGACGTCGACACCACCTGACCCTTCTTCGGGGTCATTGCGCCCAGGTAAGCCGGCTAAGAAGCCTTCCACTTCCCTTGAGCGCCCTCCTGCCACGGTTGCGACACCGGCCCTCCCGGCACCGCACCGACCCCGCAAACGCTCCGCTCCGATATCGGTGAGTGCCTCATCATCGGCCTCCTCATCGCCGGAGCGTAGAGCGGCACCTATGGTACCGAACAAGAAAAAAGCGGTACCGGTGCCCCCCCTGGATGACCGCATCGCGGCCATACTCCAAAACCAATTACAGGAGCAGCTCCAGCAACAACTCCAACAACTGTTGCCGGCGTTGCTGGCACCGCACCTTCCGGTACGGGACCGGTCCGAGCCTCGCACTGTCCCATCGGTGTCGACCCCCTCGGTACCGATTAATACCTCTATGCTGGTGCTCTTGGCTGAAACACCTACAGTGCATACCCATACTGCTGCCGACCCTTCCCGGTCCCAGGAATGACATCAGTCTTCCTCTCCCGGTACCGCCTCGGTGCGCTCAGGCAAATCTCTCTCAAAGACCCGCCATGCCGAGCCTTCCACACCGATGTCCAAACGTGCACACCCTGACGTTAGAGACCCAGACTTGTGGGAAGACTCCCCGCACGGTACCGAAGAGGACGCTTCGTCAACCGACGAAGAACCCTCCATGACCGATACCGCCTTAAAACCAGAACAATCCTCTTTTTCTAAATTCCTTAGGGAGATGGCAGCAGCTCTTTCCATCCCCTTAGAGTCCTACTCTAAAAAGTCTCAGGCTTTCCTCGATGCCCTAGACTTTGAGCAACCTCCCAAGGAATTTCTAAAGTTGCCCGTCCACGACATCTTACGGGAAACTTTCTATAAAAACTGGGAGACTCCCCTCACTGTTCCCGGGGCCCCTCGCAAATTGGATAGCTTGTACCGGGTTATTCCAATCCCAGGGTTTGACAAACCTCAATTGCCCCACGAATCCCTCCTGGTGGAATCTACTTTGAAAAAGTCTCAGGGTTCCAGTGTATATGCCTCCACCCCTCCTGGCAGAGAGGGAAAAACCATGGATAAATTTGGTAAGCGCCTTTTCCAAAATGCCATGCTAGCCAATAGAGCCAACAATTACACCTTCCACTTCTCCTTCTATATGAAGCATCTGGTGCAACAGCTCTCCTCCTTACAGAAATACCTTCCTGAACGTAAGGTCCCTCTTTTCCAGCAACATATTTCCAGCCTCCTCCAACTCAGGAAATTCATGGTTCACTCCATCTGCGACTCATTTGAGCTGACCTCTCGCGCATCTGCCATGGCGGTGGCCATGCGACATTTGGCATGGCTGAGAGTCTCTGACCTGGACATTAACCACCAGGACCGCCTGGCTAACGCACCTTGTCTGGGTGATGAACTCTTCGGAGAGTCCCTGGACTCAACAACCCAGAAACTCTCAGCACATGAGACCAGGTGGGACACTCTGATTAAACCTAAAAAGAAGACTCCACCTGCTCGCACCTACAGACAGCAGTCTTCATACCAGCGCAGGTTCTCGGCCAGACCTCTTAACCCGCCTCAACAGCAGCCTCGCCGACCTCGTCAACAGCATCAATCTCAGGCTCGCTCACAGTCTCACCAACCTGCCAAGCCTCTCCCTCCGTCAAAACCATCTCAGCCCTTTTGACTTTTTCCTCCAGGGCATAGCCAGTCTCCCACCATCATTGCCTCTTCCTCAGCCTATCGGAGGTCGCCTCCAAATCTTCCTCAGCCGTTGGGAGGTCATCACATCAGACCAATGGGTCCTCAACATCATTCGCCACGGCTACTCTCTCAACTTCCAGACTCTTCCACCAGACAATCCTCCCATAGAGTCTGCTTCTCACTCCTCCCAAACCCCCCTCCTCCTGAGGGAGGTCCACTCCCTCCTTCTTCTCAATGCCATCGAAGAGGTGCCTCCGGACCAAAGGGATCAGGGATTCTACTCCCGCTACTTCCTGGTTCCCAAGAAGACAGGAGACCTTCGTCCCATCCTCGATCTCAGGGACCTCAACAAGTGTCTGGTCAAGGAGAAGTTCAGAATGCTCTCCCTTGCCACGCTTTACCCTCTTCTCTCTCAACACGACTTGCTATGTTCCCTGGACCTCAAAGAGGCCTACACTCACATCCCAATCAATCCGACTTCATGTCGCTACCTACGGTTTCAGATACAGCACCGTCACTATCAGTACAAAGTGCTACCTTTTGGCCTCGCTTCATCGCCCAGGGTGTTCGCCAAGTGCCTTATTGTGGTGGCGGCCTTCCTCAGGTCTCACAACCTCCAGGTGTTCCCCTACTTGGATGATTGGTTGGTGAAAGCACCTACGTCTCCACTTGTGCTACAAGCCACTCATCACACCATCTCTTTCCTCCATCTCCTGGGGTTCGAGATCAACTACCCCAAGTCGCATCTGCTTCCCACACAGCGACTTCAGTTCATTGGAGCAGTTCTCGACACCACACTAATGAGGGCATTTCTCCCCTCCGACCGTCAACGGACCCTGCTCCACCTCTGTCGTCAGGTGCTCCTTCATCACTCCATTCCTGCCCGACAGATGATGTTCCTCCTGGGCCACATGGCCTCGACAGTCCATGTGCTTCCTCTGGCGCGACTCCACCTCAGGACACCTCAATGGACTCTTGCCAACCAATGGTCACAGGCCACGGATCTTCTTTCTCATCCCATCTCTGTGACATCGTCTCTTCAGCAATCTCTTCAATGGTGGTTGAACTCCTCAAATCTTTCCAGGGGTCTACTCTTTCATCTACCCCCTCACTCCATGATCATAACCACGGATGCCTCCCCCTATGCGTGGGGAGCTCACCTGGGAGATCTACGCACCCAGGGACTCTGGACCCCTCAGGAGCGTCAACATCACATCAATTTCCTGGAACTCAGAGCCATGTTCTATGCTCTCAAGGCCTTCCAGCACCTTCTCTGCCCTCAGGTCCTTCTCCTGTGCACAGACAATCAAGTCGCCATGTACTACATAAACAAGCAAGGCGGCACCAGATCTCGCCTCCTTTGTCAGGAGGCTCTCAGCATCTGGACCTGGGCCACGGCCCGCAATCTCTTCCTCAAGGCTGTCTATATCCAGGGCGAACAGAACTCCCTGGCCGACAATCTCAGCCGCATCCTTCAACCTCACGAGTGGACTCTGGACCCTTCAACACTCCACTCCATCTTTGCTCGCTGGGGCACTCCGCAGGTGGACCTCTTTGCAGCGCCTCACAACCATCAGCTACCCCAGTTCTGTTCCAGACTCTTCTCTCCTCATCGTCTGACCCCAGATGCATTCCTGCTCGACTGGACGGATCGGTTCCTCTATGCCTTTCCTCCACTACCTCTGATGTTGCGGACGTTATCCAAACTCCGCAGGGACAGGGCCACCATGATTCTCATCGCTCCTCGGTGGCCTCGCCAACACTGGTTCTCCCTCCTGCTTCAGCTCAGCTCCAGGGAGCCCATTCCTCTTCCTGGTGTTTCCTACTCTACTTACGCAGCAACGTCAGTCTCTACTGCATCCCAATCTGTCTTCGCTCCACCTGACAGCTTGGTTTCTCTCGGGCTGACCTCTCCAGAGAATCTGTCTCAGCCTGTCCGTCGCATTTTGGATGCCTCCAGGAAACCGGCCACCCTCCAATGTTACCATCAGAAGTGGACCAGGTTCTCCTTTTGGTGTCTACTGCATCATCACGATCCCACCTCATTAGCGGTGGAAACTGTACTGGACTATTTGCTCTCTCTGTCCGACGCTGGCCTCAAGTCTACCTCAATCAGAGTCCACCTCAGTGCCATCACTGCGTTTCATGAGCCTATCCTCGGAAAACCTCTCACGGCTCATCCACTGGTTTCCCGGTTCATGAGAGGCCTCTTCAATGTCAAACCACCTCTGAAGCCTCCTCCTGTCGTCTGGGACCTGAATGTGGTTTTATCAGCCCTCATGAAACCCCCTTTTGAGCCTCTTGCCACAACTTCGCTCAAACTTCTCACATGGAAGGTGCTTTTCCTCATTGCCATCACCTCTGCCAGGAGGGTTAGTGAGATGCATGCACTGGTCGCCGATCCACCGTTCACTGTTTTTCACCATGACAAGGTGGTTCTGCGTATCCATCCTAAATTCCTTCCCAAGGTGGTCTCGGCTTTTCACCTCAACTAGTCCATTGTGTTGCCTGTCTTTTTCCCTAAACCCCATTCTCATCCTGGGGAACAGGCGTTGCACACGCTGGATTGTAAGTGTGCCCTTGCATACTACCTTGACCGTACCAGGGCTCACCGCTCGTCCCCTCAGCTCTTTCTGACCTTCGATCCTAACCGTCTAGGTCGTCCTGTCTCTAAACGGACGCTTTCCAACTGGCTTGCTGCCTGTATTGCGTTCTGTTATGCTCGGGCCGGTCTCTCACTGGAAGGTGCTGTCACGGCCCACAGGGTCAGAGCTATGGCTGCTTCTGTGGCTTTCCTCCGTTCCACGCCCATCGAGGAAATCTGCAAGGCTGCCACTTGGTCCTCAGTTCACACGTTCACTACTCACTACTGTCTGGATGCCTTCTCCAGACGGGATGAACACTTCGGCCACTCTGTGTTACAAAATTTATTTTCCTAATGGCCAACCATCCCTCCTCCCTCTCTGTTAGCTTGGAGGTCACCCATGCATTAAGAATATGCTGCCTGCTTGTCCTGGGATAAAGCACAGTTACTTACCGTAACAGGTGTTATCCAGGGACAGCAGGCAGATATTCTTACGTCCCACCCTCCTCCCCGGGTTGGCTTCTTAGCTGGCTTATCTTAACTGGGGACCACGCTCTCCTCCGTCGGGCGGGAAGGCACTCGCGCATGCGCGGTGCGGCCAACTAGAACTTTCTAGTTAAAAAGGTCCGTACCGGGGCTCCGTCGGTGACGTCACCCATGCGTTAAGAATATCTGCCTGCTGTCCCTGGATAATACCTGTTACGGTAAGTAACTGTGCTTTTTGTATGGTTATTACTGAGGTGACAGTGCATAGAGTGCATTTGCTTTGACCTCGTTGGAAAAACCCCAGAATAGGAATGATAATTAACATTTTCTATGCGTACAGTGTGCTTTGTGTTTTGTTTTTATTTTATTGTTGGTAGATCATTTTGACTTGGTCATTTTAAAAGTAGCTCGCAAGCCCAAAAAGTGTGGGCACCCCTGCTCTAGAACATCGCTCCTTAGTTTTATCAAGTGGTGCAGTGAGGGGCCAGCACTTTACATCTTTTCTCCTCATGTACAGCACGATTCTTTATTCTAAGCAGCTCTGGCACTAACAGTACTACGGGTGCCTTATGCTACTTTCACTACCACTTGCAGTCAGGTTTGGCATTTTATCATGGTTTTGGGTTTTTATTTAGTTTTTCACCAGTATTTTCATTTATTTATTAAAGCAGCCTTTTTTAACAGCCTAATGCCCCTCCCCTATCAGTGTGCATCCAATCCACTGCTGACACTTTTTTGGCGCCTTTTTCACCTGATCAAATATCATAGCCCCACTGTCGCGTGGGGGGTGTCACATTTATTCTGCGTACAAGTTTATCTCATCAGTGCAGAGACCTTTTCGGTAAGTCCATTTTACTCTCCCTTTTTTACTTTCCCGAGTGCTGTGGTTTTATTCTTTGGTTTTAATAGAAGCTCATTTGAACAATAATTTAGATCTTTCCCAGGTTTCACTTTTCATCTACCCGGTTGGCTTGTCTTTGAGCTACTATCGGCTTATGTTTTCAAAATACACTGTATTATCAGCTGTTCATTTCCCATACGTTTACTTTTGCCCTGTTTAGGTCTATATAGTCTAGGCCAGGGGTCTGCAACCTTTAAGACATAAAGAGCCACTTGGACCCGTTTTCGAAAAGAAAAAAAAACTTGGAGCCGCAAAACCATTATAAAACAAATCTAACACTGCATATATTGTTTCTTATCTTAATGCTATATACAGGATCACTAAATTGAAAATAAAATCATTTTTCCTACCTTTGCTATTTGGTGATTTCATGAGTCTCTGGTTGCACTTTCTTCTTCTGACTGTGCATCCAATCTTTCTTCCTTTCTTTCAGCCTCCTGTATGTTTCCTCTCCTCCAGACCTCATTCTCTCCCCCAACTTTTTCTTTCTGTCTCCCTGTTCCCCCTTCTTTCTGTCTCCGTGCCCTCCCCCAAGCCACTCGGTTTGCTGCCACCGCAATCGGGGAACAGCCCCCAAGCCACCGCCGTCCCAAGCTTTCCCTGCAGAAGTGTTGCGCTGACCAGCATTCCGCTCCCTGACGTCAATTCTGACGTAGGAGAGGAAGTTCCGGGCCAACAAGGCATTTCTCCTCATTCCATCCAGCCTGAGCCCCATCTCTCCTTGATCCAGCATTTCCCTTCTGTGTCTGTCAGAATTACCATTCCACCTATTTTCCAGCATCACCCTTCTTTGTGTCCATCTCACCTATATCCCTATCTCACCACTTTTTCAGAATCTTCATTTGTCTCTGTCCTTATCTTTACGCCATGTTCACCATTTGCCCTTTCAATGTCTTTATCTCCCCCCCCCCACTTTTTCAGCATTACTTCTATGTCTCTATTTCACCTCCTCTTCATGTCCCCTCTGTATCTCTATCCTTATTCAGTAGGTCCTGCTTACCCTTTTTCTTCTTTGTGTCACTATCTCCATTTTCAGCTTTCCCCCCCTTTTCCTTTGTTACTGCACCCTGTAGCTAGAATCTTTCCACCCTCCCTCCACTCCGGCCCAGCCCAGTATGAAAGATTTCCTTTTGTTTCCCTCCCCTCTCTCTTTCTCTCTCTCTTCTCCTCCCTCACCCACGAGTCCTGCATCTGGCCCTCTCCCTTCTACCTGCACCTGGCAACACCCCCCTGCTCCGCGGCTCTCTTCAGCAACTCGTCAGCAGCAGTGATCAAGACAAGCTGCCGACATCGAGGCCTTCCCTCTACGAGTCCCGCCTTTGTGGAAAAAGGAAGTTGAAACAAGCGGGACTCGCAGAGGGTAGGCCCCGACGTCAGAAGCTTGTGTCGATCGCTGCTGCTGAGTTGCCGAAGAGAGCCGCGGAGCAGGGGATGTGGCTGGAAGCAGGTAGAAGGGAGAGGGAGATAGGAAGGCTGTAGATCTCCGGAGCATGACACCGACCCCGGCCAGGATGATTTCTTTTTCAGGCACCTTACAAGTCCAGCGTCGCGGCGGGAAATAGCCATGCTGAGCAGTGAGCTCAGCACTACACAGATGAAAGCCTTGCTTGCTGATTGGTCCGGCGGCACGGGGCCGCCGGACCAATCAGCAAGCAAGGCTTTCATCTGTGTATGTGCTGAGCTCACTGCTCAGCATGGCTATTTCCCGCCGCGACGCTGGACTTGTAAGGTGCATGCCTGCGTGACACACTACCGGAGCCGCAGCAAAGGTGGAAAAGAGCCGCAGGTTGCCGACCCCCGGTCTAGGCATACTGTTTGTAACCAGCTATCATTTTAAGTATGTATATGCCCTATTTTAGCGGGGGGGGGGATAAGTTCTTTTAGCATGTTATTTCATTAATTCTGAGTTCAGTGTTACAATATATTGTTCTTGGTTTTTAGTTTACACATTATTTATTCTTTTCTATGACATGTTCGCATTGCAATTTTACTCAAAAGTATAAATAGGTATCCATATTTCCATTCAAGTTTCATCATGGTGCTCTGGTTTTGGCTCCAGTATTTGTCACTTCCATTCACAAGGTCTGGCTATCCGTTACCTTCTCATATTTTAAAGACTCACTTGTTATAATTAGTGGTGATCCACACGTCTCTTCATAATGGACATGCCCGATTTTAGCATTTGGATCTTAGTACTATGGGTTTGGTCATTTCTGGTTTCCTTTCTATAGTCTGCTTTTCGTCTGGAGTCTTTTGAGTTTAGAATTACATTTTATGACATATTTTTGTTGTTATAATTGTATGACATGTCTAAATCAGTCAAGTTATCCATTCTTTTTATTATTTTTTTGTCCCCTCATACAGTGGCAGACCGCCCCGGGTGCCAGCCCTAGGGGGGTACACAATCGGCTGGATCCTGAACCTTCCAAGCTGCTGTAAATGGCACCTTCACCTCAGCGCAGCTGCCGTACTTATTCCGAAGCAGAGTCGGCAGCCGCACTGAAGTGCAGGAAGGTCCCGCGATGACTGCATTTGCCGCCTCTGCCTCCGGAAGACGTAAGTGACGTTGTTAGGGGTGAACTGGCAGCTGCAGTCATTGTGGAACCTTGCCGCAACTCCCTGCGTCTGCCGGCCCATCCCCTCCAACGTCACTTACATCTTCCAGAGGCAGAGACAACAGAAGCAGTCATCATGGGACCTTGCTGGTTTGGCGGGAGAGAGGAGCATAGAAGGGTGATGGAGAGAGAAAAATGGGGTCAGGGTGGAATGGAAGGGTGGTGGAGGGAGAGAAAGGGGACAGATGCTGATGGAAGTGTTGTGCAGGGAAAGGAGAGAGAGACATAAGGGGGAAGGACACTGGATGGAATTGGGTTGGAGGGAAAGAAAGGGGGCAGATGCTGATGGAAGTGAGGGGAAGGGATAGGAGAGAGCGAAATGCCAGACCATGGGGGTGTGAGAGAGGGAAGGGAAGAAGAGAGAGATGCCAGACCATTGGAGGAGGGAAGGGAAGAAGATGGATGCCAGAATAATAGGGGTGAAGAGAGAGATGGAAGTGGAATACAAGGAGATAAGATGCCATATAGAAGGGGCAGAGAGAGGGTAGACAGTGGATGAAAGGAAGAGAGTGACAAGACTATGAGGAAAGCAGAAACCAGAGAAGACAATGTAGAAAAAAATTTTATTTATTTATTTTTTTGCTTTAGGGGAGATGCATCGCTGTTTCTGTGGTGTTGCATTGTATGCAGAGTTCAGCTTCTTGGTGGTTTAATTTAACCTTTGTCTACGTTTTTCTATTTTATCCCCCCTTTTACAAAACTGTAGAGCATTTTTTTAGCACCAGCCATGGTGGTAATTGCTCAGAATTCTATGAGAGTCTGAGCTGTTACCACCATGGCTAAAAACCACATTACAGTTTTGTAAAAGGGAGAGGGGTGAGTTGTGATTACATATTCCATACTAGGCGAAGGTGTTTTCTGTGTTCGAAAGACATGCTGCTTTGCAAGGTTACAGTCTCATCATGCATTTAAAGTATGGATTATACCAAGGTAACTCCCTTGTTTACATATCTAATGTTATTCTCAAAGCTACCATCTCACGTGACATCTAAATACATTATAACGGTTACAATAAAGTGATTCCCTTGTTTACACATCTAATACTTCTAAAAGCTTACCATACTCTGGATGCAGAAAAGCTTCTGAGCTCAAACAGCAAAAAATATATAAATCTTTTTCTCTCTTTTCTGGTTCTCTGCTTAACATCGTGCAAGCACTTTGTCTAAAAGTTGTTACTTCAGGGGATGTTACAAAACACACCTATTTCAAGCCTAACCTTTTCAGATATAGTTTAGTTCAGATATAAGCTTATTCAAATGGAAATTTCCTAAGATATAGATCTGTCTCTTACCAATCGTGTATGTGCCCAGGATTTGTTGCAGTTCAACATACGTGATTGTAGAATTAAGTTTTAAAGTAATAATGGTCGGAGCTGCATAAAATTGTAGTAATTTGTGACCCAAATAGATATAAGGATACTGCTTCAGAATTTTTTCAGGTGCAAAGCACAATCCGTAATATTTTATTTTATTTTTTTTTTCCATATTATTTTTTATTTTCAAATTTTACATGAAGTGTACAAAATATTAAAATACAATTGATAAATACACAATATCACTTTTATATCTAATACATTATATTCTAAATATATTTTATCCCTCTCCCTCCCCCCACCCTTCTATTACTTTTCAATCATACATTATATATTATATATCATATTATAGTTTGTTATGTAAAATTATTTTTACTACCCTCCCTCTATGTGTGTCACAAAGAAGATATTTAAAAGAAGAAAAGAAGAAGAAAAATCTTACTTTTTATTCATTGCAGTATTTTGTCAATGGCCCCCATATTTTTATAAATTTAGTATATTTCCCTCTTTGTATTGCTATTGTTCTTTCCATTTTGAATATATGACATATTGTATTCCACCAAAATGTATAATTTAGGTTATTATAATTCTTCCAATTGTTGGTTATATGCTGAATGGCAACCCCTGTCATAATTAATAAAAGCTTGTTATTTTCTGGTGAAATTTGACTTTTTTTCCTCATCATCATTCCAAATAATACTGTATCATATGATATTGCTATATGATTTTCCATCAATTTATTAATTTGTGGCCAAATTGAATTCCAAAAACTTTTAATGTAGGGACAATGATATAGTAAGTGATCTAATGTCCCTGGTTCCAGATTACAGTGCCAGCATTTATTGGACTTAGAGCTGTCTAATTTTTGCAAACATGTAGGGGTCCAAAAAGCTCTATGTAATAAAAAGAACCAAGTTTGTCTCATAGATGCTGACACTGTACATCTCATTCTCCAAGACCAAATTAGTGGCCATTGAGATGCATTAATTTGATGCTTAATCTCAATGCTCCAAATATCTCTTAGACCATTTTTTGGTTTTTTATTCATATATCCAGATATTAATTTATACCACAATGCGGCTTGATGTCCTAGGAAGTCTGCTTGGAAACATAAGAACTTTAAACTATATTGATTATTCAATGTTTTCCATTCAGGGAACCCAACCTGAATGGCCTGCTTCAATTGCAACCATTTAAAACTTTGTGTTTTACTAAGACCAAATCTATGTTGCAATTGTGAAAAATCCAGCAGTTTACCTTCTGAAATAACGTCATCTAGAGATCTAATGCCTGCAATAATCCAGTTCTTCCAAAGGATTTGAGCTCCGCCAATTTTGATCTTGGAGTTTATCCATAGAGATTGATTAGTTGATTTGTTTATTGGGATAGGTGTTAATTTACTTATAAATCTCAACGTTTTCCAAGTATCCATTAATATTTTATTTTCTCTGTATCTTCTAGGGATGTTAATACTTGGAAGGTGAACTAAATTTAGGGGAAACATAAGTTGCCATTCCAAATATAACCAATCTGGTGCATTATCTATAAGTTCTGGGAGGATCCAATACATACCCTGACGTAGAATATAGGCTTGATGGTACCTATAAAAATTTGGAAAATTTACCCCTCCCTCCTTAATTGATTTTTGCAAAGTTACTAAAGCTATTCTAGGTGTTCTACCAAGCCAAAGAAATTTCGTTAGAATGCTATTAAGCTTTTTATAAAAGGACCCCTGAAAATAAAGTGGTATCATACTCATTTGGTAGCAAACTACAGGCAAGATCATCATTTTAATAGTTTGAACTCTCCCCCACCAAGAAATATGTAAGGGGTTCCATTGCTCACACAGCTCCGTAACTTTTTTTAATACAAATTTTTCATTTTCTTTTACGGTATCTTCAATTGTATTTTTAACTTGTATGCCAAGATATTTAAATCCTTCTTCTTTCCATATGAACGGAAAATCTTTAAATAATCCTTTTACACAATGAACATTTAAGGGTATAATTTCAGATTTATTCCAATTAATTTTATAACCTGAAAATTTACCAAACTTATCAATTTAATTTTAATAAAGAAGATAAGGTAGATTCTGGATTTTTCAAATAAAGCAAAATATCATCAGCATAAGCCGAAATTTTATATTCCATATCTGAATATGGAATACCCTGTATCTCCCCGGTTTGCTGTATTGCTAACAATAAGGGTTCTAATATAACATCAAATAACAAAGGAGATAAAGGACAACCTTGTCTAACTCCCCTCTGCAATTGAAATCCATCAGATATCATATTATTAATATTTAATCTTGCAATCGGGAAGCTATACAAAGTTTTTACCATTTGTATAAATCCAGAACCTATACCAAACCATTCTAAAGCTTGATACATAAAATTCCATTCTACCCTATCAAACGCTTTCTCTGCATCCAAGGAAACTGTAAAAGTCGGTTCATCTATTTTTTTTGATAAATTTA
This sequence comes from Geotrypetes seraphini, assembly GCF_902459505.1. NCBI lineage: Eukaryota > Metazoa > Chordata > Amphibia > Gymnophiona > Dermophiidae > Geotrypetes > Geotrypetes seraphini. The sequence goes on along the minus strand of NC_047088.1, from coordinate 100,738,209 downwards.
ACATATGAAACAATAATCTAGAGTTATTAGAGGAATGTCTTTTAGCAACGAAACCCGTCTGATGCATATCTATAATATGTGGGAGAGCTTTGGCTAATCTTAAAGCCAAAATTTTCGCCAAAAGTTTATTATCCACATTTATTAAAGATAGGCCTGTAGTTCGAAACCAAAGTAGGATCTTTATTTGGCTTAGGTAGAACAATTATTATTGATTCAGCCATAGTACCTTTAATATCACCTTTTATAAGTTGTGTTTGATATAAATTTAGTAAATGTGGGGAAAGAATATTTTGAAATGTTTTATAAAATTCTACTGTATAACCATCACCACCTGGAGCGGATCCAACTCTAAGAGATCTCAATGCTGTTTCTAATTCTTTTAATGATATAGGTTCATCTAAACTCCGTTTTATATGATCAGGAACCTTAGGTCCATTAATTAAATCTAAAAAATTTTTACCATCTTTTTGTCTCTCCAAATAAGGCTCGGAAGAATATAGATCTTTATAAAATTTTAGAAATTGTTTTAAAATTTTATCTGTTTGATTTGTTATTGTACCATTATCATCTTTTATCCCATTAACATTAGTTTTCCTTTTTTTTGCTTTAAGATAATTTGCCAATAATCTCCCCGCCTTATTAGAATTTCCATAATACACTGCTTGTTTGGAAAACAAATCTCTTCTTATCATTTTTGAAGATAATTCATTATATTTACCTTTTGCTTTCAAAAGAGCTTGCAATATCTCATTTTCCCATTTATTTATCAATTTAGCTTCTAATATTTTGATTTCTTTCTCTAACTCTATATATTGAATTTTATTCTGTTTCCTAATAAAAGCAGAATATGATATAATATTACCCCTCATAGTTGCTTTAAATGCATCCCATACATTCTCAATAGATGTATCCTCCACTAAATTCATTTGAAAGAAATCATTAATTTGTGTTTTAAAATTTTCCAAAAATTTATCATCCACAAGCAGTGCATTATCAAATCTCCAAAGAGGTCTACCCTTTTCCAATTTATCCAATTGTAATTCTATCCATATTCCCGCATGATCCGAAATAATAATAGGATCTATGGAAGCTTTAATCACCTGTTGCACTTCATTTGTTGAAACAAAAATATAATCTATTCTTGAAAATGATTTATGAACCTGTGAGCAAAATGAAAACTCCTGATCATTAAAATGAAGAATACGCCATATATCCTTTAAATCGCATGATTGAGCCAAATTATCTAAACCTAAAGATTTTATACTTTTACTTGGTTTTTTATCCAATAATGGATCCATTACAGCATTAAAATCTCCAGCCACCACTAAATTAGAAGCGGCCAGTGGTAATAACATATTCTGTAATTTTTTAAAAAATTCTGATTGATTCGAATTAGGGGCATATATATTAAACAACGTCAGGGCATTATTTCCCATACCTATATCAACATGTATCCATCTTCCATGTGGGTCTGAATTTATTACCTTAATCTTGGCCATACATTTTTTATTAATAAGAATTGCTACTCCTGCTTTTTTACCCTCTGCTGGAGCAAAAAAACATTCTTTTACCCACCCACCCATTAGTTGACATTAATAGAATATATCTTAAAAGACATTATATATTTTAAAACTTATCAGTATAATCTTTTTCCCCTCTTCTTTTATATTTAAAATCCAAAAAATATTTTCCATGACACACATATTTACCCTTGAAGTATCCAATCCCTTATTTCCTTTCTCCTTAATCATTCTAGTAAATCTCATCTTTTTCCCTCCCTTTCCCACCCAATTTAATGACTGCTTAAGGACACACATTGGAATAGCAACCCGAACATTCCCCTCTCCTCTAGGCAACCAATATTCAATCAAATATCCCCTTTTAACTATCTATATTAACCTTTAATATCTTTAGTCATTTTTTTTTTTTTTTTTCTCCCTTTACTTCTAAACATTTCATTAATGTATCTTTTATCCATTCATCAATTTTTAATTTATATTTCCCTAGTATTATAGTTTACATCATAAAAATTTATCTTAAACATGTATTTAAAATGGTATTATTATTTTTCCTATATCTTATACTTTCTCTCTTTATATTTTTATTGTCTTTTTTTTTTTTTAGTTCATGTTTTTCTTTCTTCAGTATTTCAATATCTCATATTTTTAAAGTTTTTCACAATATCATCAAAACCAATCTTGATATTTTTTATTAAAACGACATAGGTTCTGATTTTGAAAGAAAGGCTTTTAGTTTTTCTGGATCTTCAAAATACAAAGATTTGTCTCCAGATGATACTCTCATTTTTGCCGGATAATATAATCCGTATTTAAAACCTTTTTCTTTTAGTTGAGGTCTCATGTCTAATAGTCTCTTTCTTTTATTTGCTGTGTTTTTAGCAAAGTCCGGCAAAAACCATATTCTGGATCCTTTGTAATTTAGATTTTTGTCTTTCTTGGCAGCGTTTAATATTTCTAATGCTTGTTGGTACCTAAGCATTTTGAATATTATTGGTCTTGGCCTGCCTTGATTTTCTACGTTTTTTGCTGGGATCCTATGAGCCCTTTCTATTTCCAGTGGTTGTTTTAAATCCAGTTGTAATATTTTTGGAATTAAGTTTTCTAGAAAATGTATAGTATTTTTTCCTTCTAAATTTTCTTGTATTCCAAAAAGTTTAATATTTTTCCTTCTTCCTCGATTCTCATAGTCTTCCAGTTGATCTTTCAATTTATTCAATTCCAGACTGTCATTTTTGCATCTGTTTGCTTCACCTTCTATGACCTCCATTTTGGTTTCTAATACAGTTGTTCTTTTATTATTAACTTCCATTTGTCTGTGGATGTTCAGTATCTCTTCCTTCATTTCAGACATATTGGTCACAGTTTCCTTAAGCATTTGTTTAATTTGTCTCAGTTCTTCCATAACTTCTACTTTACTCAATATGTCAGGTTCTTCAGCAGGAAGTGGGATCTTGCTTGGTGTGATTTGATCCTGCTTTTGTCTTTTTGCTGACATACCAGCCTCATTTTTATTTTGTCTGGTACTTGCCATATTTCTGAACTTATTTCTATATTTTTACAGATTTTACCTTGTCCACAATCTTTATATTCAATGACTCGTCTTCGATGCTATGTTGTTGAGGAAATAGCAAACCTTTTTTTTTTTTTTTTTTTTTGGATCTCTTCCTTCAGGGTTCCTGTCCAGCTCTTTACCCTCTTCAAAAATGGCAGAGGAGGTCTATTTCAAACTGCCTTAATTTCAGACTGACAGGCACTGTCCTCTCACCAAAATTAGTTTAAATTGAGGAAGCTTTTATCTTTTTCCTTTTATCTTCGGCTTGTTCAATGTCAGTTTACCGTGGTTCTCAAGCCTCTTTTTAATTTTTATTGTTCAGCTCATTGGAAATCTCATCCCTCAACACCATGTCACTATCAGCATTTGAGAATAAAGGCACTCTTTATTTTTTTTTTTTTTCCTCTGTTTTGCCAGTGAGGAAATAACAGATTTTCTTTTTGGCCTTTTTTCCCTCAGAGCTTTATTTTAGTTTTGTCAGGTGTAGGGTAGTATCAGTTGCCACAGTTTTTGCCAATTTTATTTCTCCACAGTTATTTTTGATGTCATTCAGCACAGAAGAAAACAATTGGATTTTATCTTCTCCTCAATCGTTATGTTTGTATTTAATATTGTGCCTTATCAGCTTAAAAAACACAGTGAGGAAATAACAGATCTTTTTTCCTGTCTCCTTTTCCTCAGGGTTTTTTGTTTCAGTTTCGGCAGCACTAGTTTTCTCCTCAGTAAAATAGAGATTTCAGTCAGTCACACTGTCAATAGCTTGCCTAGACAAAAAAAAATGAAAGAGAAATAGATTTTTCCCCTTCCCTCAGGGCTACTTTAGTTTTGGCGGCACAAGTAAGTAGCTTTTTTTTATTTTAAACTTTGCCGCGCCTTTCCAGCTCTGAAACAAACAAACAAAAAAAAAAAAACGGCGATCTTACTTCTGGCTCTCTTCCCTCAGGCTTTATTTCATCTCCGGCGGCATAAGTCTTTCTTCAGATTGATATTTAAAATTATGTCTGTCACTCACACCGTCAACAACCTTGCTCTCGACGCCAAGCCGTTTCAGCACAGAGACCATCAGCCACACTGTCAGCAACTTATTCGAAAATAAATCGACAGACCTTTTCTTTTTTTTTCTTTTTTGCTCTCCTCTTTCAGGGTTCCGTTCCAGGCTCGGAGGCACAAGTCTGCCTTCCACAGTGATCCCCAAGCCCGTCAGCCACCTGCCTCCGATACCTTGCCGTTTCAGCTCTCAAAAAAAAAAAAAACGGCGATTTTTCTCTTTGGCTCCTTTCTCTCATGCCTTATCTCAGTTTCGGCGGAGGAGGGCAATATCAATATGCCACAATTTCAACAACAATTTTAATTGTTTTTCTTTGAAATTAACATTAGGGGATAATTTTTTTTTAGTAATCTTTGCCTAGTTGAAGAGGAGCGTCGCGATCACACTTCCATCTTGTGTTCGCGTTAAGCCACGCCCCCAATCCGTAATATTTTAAATGTGTGGTCAATTCAGAAATCCATTCTGTTTTTATTTTTGGTATTGCTATTAAGATATCATCCATGTAATGATAAATTAACACTTCGGGAGTATTTGCTCTGAAGCTTTGTAATGCCTATGAAACATATATCTGACACAGAGTGGGACTGTTTAACATCCCTTGTGGTAATACTGTTCACTGATACCCCTGAGTTGGTTGACTGTGATTAAGAACAGGAACAGTGAACGCAATTTTTTTTTTATCATCTGGATGTAGAGCAGAGGTGTCCAACCTGTGACCCGAGGGCCGCATGCAGCCCCGTGAAGTATTTTGTGCGGCCCCGGTAGAGGGCGATGCAGTGTTTTCCTCTTTTGGCTCCGGGTGTTTACCGTCTTGCTGGCTCCCTCCTCTGTCTTGCTGCAGCATTTGCGCGTTTGTGCGGCCCTAGAAACATTTTTTTTAGCCAGTGCAGCCCAGAAAAGCCAAAAGGTTGGACACCCTTGATGTAGAGGAATTGTGAAAAAACGATCTTTAAGGTCTATTACCAAAACCTACCATTTTATCGGGATTATGTTAACATAACTAGGATTTGGAGTGCCACACTGTAAAGGGCCCATCGGCTGAATGCATTGATTTATTTTCCTAAGATCATGCAGTAATCGCCATTTACCTGATTTTTTCTTTATTACAAACACCAGAGAATTCCAGGGGCTTGTCGTAGGCTCTAATGTTTAGCATTCAATTGTTCTTGAACTAATTGATGTAAAGCTTCTAACTTTGGCTGGGTTAATGGCCATTGATCAACCAACAATGGAGTGTCAGCAAGCCACTTTAAGAGCAAGTCTGTATGACTCATTATTGTATCTGCAGCACAGTGTTGAATTGTGATAAATACTCTTCCCCAGAGATTTAGATGAGCTGGCAAAATATATGGTCTGACAGTGGCTGTCTGCTTTGTTCCTTCTACTGTGACTGTCAGCCACTTTGCTTCACTTCCTGGCTTCCCCCAATTCCCCACACTTGTTTCACTTGGTCAATGGCCCATTCTGATGGCCATTGATTCAGAGCTATTACCGTGACATCTGCTCCAGTATCTAATAACCCTTGAAACAAAATGTTATTGAGATAGACATTCACAAAAGGGCGACTGTTACCTCTTATTTGTGTAAGAGAGTATACTTGCTTTGTAATTGAACCAAATCCTTGATTCACACGCAACACCTCTTTTCCTCCTGCAGGTAAGATAAATGGCAACAAGATTAATTGAGCAAATGATTTTCCTGAGCACACAGTTTGAGAAATGTTAGTCCAAGTTTGCATCTTTATTTTTCCTGTGTAGTCAGCATCTATCACTCCAGGAATTATAAATATACCCTTTAGTGCAGCAGAAGCTCTGGGTAATACCAATCCTACAGAGTTAGGAGGTAAAGGTCCCGAAAGCTGAGATTCCAATCCATATATTTCTCCTGCTATTTTCAATTCCTGTTTTGCTTGAATATATAAGTCTATGCCCGCACTTTGAGTTGTTTCAGATTTTGAATTTAACACAGTTGGCTTTGCGCTTGAAATTTCAAGGGGCATGTTATTGTAGTCTCTGTTTGTACCGGGGCCAGAGACCTGCCCGATGGGAAGTTTCCTGAAGGGTTGTGTCTCGCTGTTTCTGAGCGACATTGGTTAGCCCAATGATATCCCTTCTTACATTTTGGACAAATACTAGGTGGTTGTCCTCTGTTCAATATGGGCGGTTTATTAATATTTGCCTTGCAGTTTCATTTGAAGTGTCCTGGTTTACCACAGCCATAACAAGTGCCTTTTGGAGTGGAACTTTTTTGTACTGCAGCTGCTAGAAGGCTCATTTGATAGGTTTGAGTACCAATATCAGCATAAGCTCGCAGCATATCAGCTAAGGTAAGATCTTCCCTGTTGCCTAAGCCTTGCAATGCTTTACAGCAATCTAAATTGGCATTGTATTTGGCTAATTTCATCATTAAATCACTTTGAGCCTCCTTATTATCTACTTGTCTTTGTATTGCTTCCTGTAACCTATTTATAAATTCTATATGAGGCTCGGTGGTTCCCTGTTTGATGCTTGCATAACTTTTAACTGGTGTTCCTGAGGCTGGTATCTTTATGGTATGCTCTGAAGGCACGCTGACTACCTATCGTCAGCGTTTTGGTTGGAAGTACACCTTGTTGGGGAATAGTAGAGAAATTTCCTATTCCATATAACTGAACTGGGGTATAAAGCCCTCCAGACTGTAAAGCTCTCCGTTGAGCCTCCCTTTGATATTCATTATCCCACATAACATATTGTCCCATAGTCAATACCATGCACATAATGTCTTTCCAATCTTGTGGTATTAAAGTATGCGCCCCAGCCATGGTTTCAAATAACCCGGCTGTGAAATTACTTCTTAAACCTGTCTCTGAAATAGATTTACGAATTTCTCGCAATATTGCAAAGGATAATGGTTAATAAGTAGCTATCTGTCCTGGACCATTAGTATCTCAGGCATATGTGACTGGGTAGGCTTGAATTAAATCTTTCATATCTTCGGCTTCTAATTGCCCTTCCTCTCTGGCCTTTTTCATCATTGCTTGAAACGTATTTAAAGGGTGCGCTAATGTTTCTTCCTTTTTTGCACTTAAAGGAGCTGGAGGTAACTGTGTGGGAGGTATGATTTTTGGATGTGTTCTGACTGGAATAGTTTGGGGGGGGGAACAGTTAATGAGACCGTTGACACCTTGGAGGACACCTCTGTCCCTACCTTTTCCAAGGCACACTTGCACTGATGCCATAAAATTAATGTCTGCCAATGCCCTAGGCTCTTTATTTTGGGGAAGGGTATCTTTAGCCACCCCTGAAATACCTTCTATTTATAATTCTTCAGGCCCTCTGAAATGCCACCAAATGTTCAATAAAATTTCATAACACTTGGCTTTATGCATCCAAATCTTCATCGGGTCACTTTATGAAACATTATATTAACTCCAAATAGTTAAACCATTAACTTTTCTAAGTTAAAGAAATATGTTGTACTTAGCTTAGGTGGTGGACAGCAAGGGACAAGTTCGCCAACATGTTTCACCCTTGGGGGGTTTCCTCAGGGCTACAATCCCTTGGTTTAATTTGAACTTCACGACGTGACCACCCAGTGTTTTTTTACCCTAGGCTCAGCATACAAAACTTTCCCGACTCTAAGCCAATCTTCTACTTTTATAGATCCCTCTTCTGGATACCAGGGGCAGTGCTCTCTTATCTCTTGTATTAAACATTGTAACTGCGAATCAGATACCTCTTTATCCCAGGACAAGCAGGCATGATATTCTCACATGTGGGTGATGTCATCTACGGAGCCCCGATGCGGACAGCATTTCAAGCAAACTTGATTGAAGATTCAAGCTTGCTGTGCTGCACCACGCATGCGTGCCTCCTACTCCACTAGAGGGCGCATCCCCTCCTCGTGGTCTCCAGTTCGTTTTTTTCCGCAGTGCTAAGATGACTTGTTTTTTCCTAGCTCTGCCCCAAGTGCCTTCTTTGCACCGCGATTTATTGTTTTTCATAGTTTAAAAGTCTGTATAGTTATAGTACTGTAGTTACTTCTTTTTCCTGCTCATCGCGTTTAAATGCGCTTTCGTTCGCGACCCGGGGGCTCCCGGGTCATTGCGGCCGCGTGGCCTGGTAGGCCGCGATCGCCTGATTTTTTTATGTCCCGGCCTGTTACCGGCTTCAAAAAGTGCACCAGTTGCGAGCGTCTACTATCGATCACAGACCCGCATCGCTGGTGCATCCTTTGCCTGGGGGCCGATCATCCGACCAAAACTTGCCCCGGTGCGCAACCTTCCAACACCGGGGGCTCCGCCGACGACGGGCCCACATGGCGGACCTGTTTGCTGCCGACCAACCCTCGACCTTGGCCTCGAGGTCGGCCCCGGCCTTGACCTCAGCCTCGGGTCCCTCGGCCCCACCTCGGGACTCGACCTCGAAGACCCCGAGCTCTCAAAAATCTTCGGCTCCGGGTAAGTCCCCTCTTCCTTCCTCAGGTTCCATACCTTCGAAGAACCCAACCTCGGGGACAATGGCCGGGCAAGGGGGGGGAGTTCCTTTCCCACGGTCCCGGCGAAACCCTCGAAGACCTCTGGGCGTGCCTCCACCACTCGGGAATGCTCAAAATCGAGATCGCCCTCGGTGGAGTGCACCGCGGCCTCGGACATGCCATCGATGCTGTCCATGCCGGTGTTCCAGGATATGTTCCGGGCAATGATCTCGACGGAGCTATCGGCTGCCCTGGATCACCTTCACCCGGCCCCGACCTCAACCTCGCGTGCGCCGGTCCAGCCTGAGCCCCGTGTCGAGACCCCTCGGGGCAAAGTGTGCCATTTCCATCGCCTCTCTGCTTCCTCAGATTCCTCTCCGAGGCACTCGAGGCGTTCGTCCCCGGCGGAGCTGCGCGGGGCGAAACGTAGATCGAAGCCCCTCGACTCCTCGGGCAGCCGACTTTCCAAAAAGGCCCGGAGTTCACCACCGAACCGAGGCCGATCGCCCTCGACTCGATCGGGGGGACCGCTACGGGTTACCGAGCTATCTCTCACTAACCCCAAGCTGTTACTGACTCTCCCTCAGTCCGGGGCTCCGGTCCGAGGCTCTAGGCTTTCGCCGAGGGAGTTTGGGGAGAGGTCTCCGACCCGACATCGGTCGGTGCCCCTTACCCCGGCGGCGTCCCCGAGGGGCTCCTCGAGGCGACGCAGGTCCTCAACGCCGGAGCGCTTCCATAGCGCGTCCCCGGTATCGGATCGAGGGTCCGAGCGAGAACCTCGCTATTCGAGGGAGGCTTCTCCTTCCTTCTCAGCGAAACGGAGGTCTCGTTCACCGTCCCCACAAGGGGCCACGGGATCACACCGGCCTTCCTTTACGAGGTTCGTCCAGGACATGGGGCGTGCCCTTGATTTGGACTTACAATCTGACTCGAGGTACTCCATGGAATACCTGGCGGAGCTGGATATGCCTTCTCTGCCCCGAGAGTCCCTCCGGCTGCCACTGAACCCGGTGCTCCGGCAGACCCTCATCAGGAACCTCGAAACTCCATACATGGTGACGGCCGTCCCATCTAAAATGGAGTCAAAGTACCATACAGTACCCTGCCCGGGGTTCAAGCAATCACAGTTGTCCCACCAATCTTTACTGGTGGAGTCTTCGTTAAAGAAAGCTCACCCCTCTAGGGTATCTGCGGCGGTCCCTCCGGGACGCGAGGGCAGGACACTTGACAAATTTGGCCGCCGTTTGTATCAGAACTCTATGATGACCTCTAGAGTTCTGAACTATACATTCACTTTTTCCTCTTATCTGAAGCACCTCATCGGGCTGCTGAGTGCCTTCTCGGTGGATTTACCTGCCCCCCGCCAAGCAGCATTTGGCCTCCTCCTCGAGGATTTTTCAAACCTCCGACTGCACCTGTTCCACGCCGCTTACGACGGCTTCGAACTTTCATCCAGGGTAGCAGCCTTCGCTGTGGCCATGCGCCGGCTGGCGTGGCTGCGGCTGGTTGATATGGACCCTAACCTCCAGGATCGGTTAGCTAACCTCCCTTGCGTCGGTAAGGAACTGTTTGACAACACTATCGAAGCAGCGACGAAACGGCTATCGGAACATGAACGTTCCTTTGCTTCACTCGTCCGGCAAAAGCCTAAACCGCCGGTCTCTCGACCTTTTCGGGGATTGCCTCGCCGCTACCCCCAGAAATCCACTCCGGCCTTTTCCAGACCGCCGCCTCGGCGCCCCCAGACTCATTCTAGGGCTTTACCAAAATCTCAGCCTACTGCGTCTGCGAAGCCGTCTCCGTCCTTTTGACGGGATGAGCGGACGGGGGCTGGCCCCCTCCGCGCTTCTGCCTGGCCTCCTTCCCATCGGGGGCCGCCTATGAGCCTATTACCCTCGCTGGGAAGCCATAACGTCAGACTCATGGGTCCTTGGCGTGATCTCATCAGGGTACTCACTCAACTTTCGAGAGATTCCTCCCGACAGCCCACCAAGTGCGTGTCCCCCCCAATCGAACGCAGTTGTCCCTCCTCCTCTCCGAGGCACAGGACCTCCTTCGCCTGCGGGGCGGTAGAACTGGTCCCCCAAAAACAGAAGGACCAGGGGTTTTACTCCCGTTACTTCCTGGTACCGAAGAAGACGGGGGACCTGCGCCCGATTCTAGACTTAAGGCGCCTGAACAAATTTCTGGTGCGGGAAAAGTTTTGGATGCTTTCCCTTCCGATTCTTTACCCCTTGATCAACGAGGGCGATTGGCTCTGCTCCCTCGATCTGAAGGAGGCCTACACCCATGTTCCGGTGCACCCTGCTTGTCGCAGGTACCTGCGCTTTCAGGTGGGGGACCTCCATCTGCAATATCGGGTCCTCCCCTTCAGCCTGTCCTCGTCCCCTCGGGTCTTCACAAAGTGCCTCGTAGTGGTCGCGGCTGCCTTGCGCTCCCAGGGTCTGCAGGTATTCCCCTACCTGGACGATTGGTTGATCAAAGCCCTGACCAGGGAGGGGGTTATCTCAGCGACCCGACAGACTATTACTTCTCTTCAGAGTCTGGGGTTCGAAGTAAACTTTCCAAAATCCCAGCTGTGCCCCTCTCAGTCCTTACAATTCATCGGGGCCGTGCTGGACACGGTCCGTCTTTGTTCCTTCCTCCCTCCTCAGCATCTGGAGGCACTGGTAAATTTGAGCCGACAGATCTCGAGGTCGACCTCTGTCTCGGCGCGACAAATGATGACCCTCCTCGGCCATATGGCCTCTACCGTCCACGTCACTCCGCTTGCCCGTCTTCATTTGCGGTTACCACAGTGGACTTTGGCCTCACAATGGCGTCAGGATCGGGACCCGATCAACCGCCCCGTGACAGTGACTCCTTTGCAAAAATCGCTCCGTTGGTGGGCTGACTCTTCGAATCTTTCCAAAGGTTTGCTCTTTCTCGCCCCTCCACACCACAAGGTCCTAACCATGGACTCGTCAGAGTATGCTTGGGGGGCTCATGTGGACGGTCTCCGCACTCAAGGTCTGTGGTCAACAGAGGATCGCCACTGCCACATCAACGTGCTGGAGCTTCGGGCCATTTACCTCGCCGCGGTGGCCTTTCAACACCTGCTTCACGACCGGGTGGTTCTCGTCCGCACAGACAACCAGGTGGTGATGTACTACGTAAACAAGCAGGGAGGGACGGGGTCATGGTCCCTCTGCCAAGAAGCTCTGCGTCTCTGGGAATGGGCGGTCTCCCAAAACATCCTCCTTCGAGCGGTTTACATACAGGGAGAGCAAAACTGTCTGGCGGACAGGCTCAGCCGCCTCCTCTAGCCACACGAGTGGTCCCTGCATTCGCAGGTCCTGCGACAGGTGTTCGACACATGGGGGACTCCCCAGATAGATCTGTTCGCCTCCCCGACAATCACAAACTGCCTCTCTTCTGTTCAAGGATATACTCCCCGGACCGTCTCGAGGCCGATGCCTTCCTCCTCGATTGGGAGGGGAAGTTCCTCTACGTGTTCCCGCCTTTTCCTCTGATTCTGAGGATGCTGGTTCATTTGAAATCAGTGAGGGCCACTCTGATCTTGATTGCTCCTCGGTGGCCCCGCCAGCCTTGGTTTTCCCTACTACTTCAACTCAGTGTCAGGGAACTTCTGCTTCTGCCTGTGTTTCCCTCTCTGCTATCTCAGAGTCGGGGTTCACTGTTACATCCCAATCTTCAATCTCTACATCTGACTGCTTGGTTTCTGTCCCCCTGACTTCTCTCCCTGTGTTTCAGTCGGTCAGGGAGGTGTTGGAGGCTTCTCGGAAAGTCTCGACCAGACTCTGCTATTCCCAGAAGTGGACTAGATTCTCGTCCTGGTGCTCCTCTCACCGCCAGGACCCGGTGTCGGTCCCTGTGCCTTTGGTTCTGGAGTATTTGCTCCATTTATCTCACTCTGGCCTGAAGACCAATTCCATTCGAGTACATCTCAGCGCCATTGCTGCCTTTCATCACCCCTGGAAGGGAAGGCTCTTTCACTCCATCCCTTGGTTTCTCGTTTCATGAAGGGTCTTTTGAATGTTCATCCTCCCCTCAAACCGCCTCCTGTGGTTTGGGATCTTAATGTGGTTCTAGCTCAACTGATGAAACCTCCATTTGAGCCTATGGATAAGTGTCATCTTAAGTTTCTCACTTGGAAAGTGATCTTCCTACTCGCTCTCACTTCTGCTCGGAGGATTAGCGAGCTGCAGGCTTTGGTGGCGGACCCACCTTTCACGGTATTCCATCATGACAAGGTGGTTCTCCGCACTCACCCTAAGTTTTTGCCTAAGGTGGTATCTGATTTTCATCTCAACCAGTCCATTGTTCTGCCTGTGTTCTTTCCCAAGCCCCACTCTCATCCTGGAGAGGTGGCGCTCCACATTCTTGACTGCAAGAGGGCGTTGGCTTTTTATCTTCAACGCACTCAGTCTCATCGGACAGTTCCACAATTGTTTTTGTCCTTTGACCCTAATAGGCTGGGACGCCCAGTTTCCAAGCGCACCGTGTCCAACTGGTTGGCTGCTTGTATTTCTTTCTGCTACGCTCAGGCTGGTCTCGCGCTGCATGGTCGAGTTACGGGGCATAAAGTCCGAGCGATGGCAGCTTTGGTAGCTTTCCTCAGGTCCACGCCTATTGAGGATATCTGCAAGGCTGCCACGTGGTCTTCGGTTCATACTTTCACCTCCCACTACTGCCTGGATACACTGTCCAGGAGCGAAGGCCGGTTCGGCCAATCGGTTTTACGTAATCTATTTTCTTAAATTGCCAACTTCCCTCCGCCCCTTTTTATTAGCTTGGAGGTCACCCACATGTGAGAATATCATGCCTGCTTGTCCTGGGATAAAGCACAGTTACTTACCGTAACAGGTGTTTATCCAGCCCAGTGTTCCCGCTAAGCTGCGCTGACGTGCGCTGGCGCACAAAATATTAGGTCGCAGCGCACAAGTTTCTCGTCACAGCGCAGGACCGGCAAGATTGACTCATTTGAACTTCTGCAAGATCAGCATCGGAAGCGTGCGCTGGGCCGGAGAGATCTTGGGGAGCCTCCGACAGTGGCTTTCTCCCCTCTCTGCAGCTCTCCTTTACTTCCCAGCGCAGCGATTCACGAAGGCAGCCTCGGGGCTTTTGCTGAGTCGCGGCTGCCTCTGATGATGCAACTTCCTCTTTCCTCAGAGGCGGCGCGACACAACAAAGGACCCGAGGCTGCCTTCGTGAATCGCTGCGCTGGGAAGTAAGAAGAGCTGCTGGGAGGGGAGAAAACCACTATCAGTCTGGGAAGCTGCTGGGCAGGGGAAAAAAGGGACAGCTGCTACTGGAAAGGGAGAAGGAGAGATGCTTCTGGGAGGGGAGGAGGGAAAGGAATCTGGGAAGCTGCTGGGCCAGGAAAAAAAAGGGACAGCTGCTACTGGAGAGGGAGAAGGAGAAGGAGAGATGCATCTGGGAGGGGAGGAGGGAAAGGAATCTGGGAAGCTGCTGGGCCAGGAAAAAAAAGGACAGCTGCTACTGGAGAGGGAGAAGAAGGAGAGATGCTTCTGGGAGGGGAGGAGGGAAAGGAATCTGGGAAGCTGCTGGGCAAGGAAAAAAAGGGACAGCTGCTACTGGATAAGGAGAAGAAGGAGAGATGCTTCTGGGAGGGGAGGAGGGAAAGGAATCTGGGAAGCTGCTGGGCTAGGAAAAAAAGGGACAGCTGCTACTGGAGAGGGAGAAGGAGACGGAGAGATGCTTCTGGGAGGGGAGGAGGGAAAGGAATCTGGGAAGCTGCTGGGCCAGGAAAAAAAGGGACAGCTGCTACTGGATAAGGAGAAGAAGGAGAGATGCTTCTGGGAGGGGAGGAGGGAAAGGAATCTGGGAAGCTGCTGGGCTAGGAAAAAAAGGGACAGCTGCTACTGGAGAGGGAGAAGGAGACGGAGAGATGCTTCTGGGAGGGGAGGAGGGAAAGGAATCTGGGAAGCTGCTGGGCAAGGAAAAAAAAGGGACAGCTGCTACTGGAGAGGGAGACGGAGAGATGCTGCTGGGAGGGGAGGAAGGGAAGAGAGTTACTGCTGGACAGGAGGCTGGGAGAAAGAAAGAAAGGGGGCAGGCAGGGAAACAGAAGGAAAGAAGAGAAACAGAAAAAAAGAAAGAAAGGTCAGGGAGAGAGGAAGAAAAAGTTGGGGGAGGGAATGAGGTGTGGAGGAGAGAAAGCATACAGGCTGATAGAAGGGAAGAAAGATTGGATGCACAGTCAGAAGAAGAAAGTGCAACCAGAAATCACCAGACAAGGTAGGAAAAATGATTTTATTTTAAATTTAGCAAAGTGGAGGCAGTATTACCACAGTTTTCAAAGGAATTTGCCCAAATAACTTAATAGTTAACTGGGTAAATTCCCAGAGATGAAAACTTCCCTTCACTTACTATGCACAGTTCTGAATTTATATCTGCTGTCTATATTTTACAATATGGTCCCCTTTTACTAAACCACAATAGTGGTTTTTAGCGCAGGGAGCCTATGAGCGTCAAGAGCAGTGCTGGGCATTCAGCGCAGCTCCCTGCGCTAAAAACTGCTATTGTGGTTTAATAAAAAGGATGGAGGGTATATTTGTCTATTTTTGTATGCTATAAAAACCAAATACAGAGAGAGACTGAGAGCTGTTGACGAAGAGCTACGTGTGTGTCTTTCTTCCATTCCAGCCAGAATATCAGCTTTGTGTTCAGCCATGAAACAAGTGTGCCTTTGCCCAAAAAAGGTTGAAAAACACTGGTCTAGAAATTGAAAGCATCAAACGTATTGTCTTCTGGACTGTTTTTAATTTACAGTTTACACATATGGATGTAACAGACATAACTACATTTGTTGTAAAACATTTATTAAGATATCATTTCATCCCTACAATTTCTGTGTTCTTAAAAATATTATTTAACGTTATTTAATTTAGCGTGTAGGCCTAAAATTCCTTTGAATACCTCGTCCTCATGTATCAGCAACTTTGACAACATATTTATTTGGCTCATAACTTGCTGGCGCCCGATATTTTTAGCTCACAGTGAAAAAAGTTTGCTCACAACACCCGCCCGCTTAGAGGGAACACTGCCAGGGACAGCAGGCAATATTCTCACAACCCGCCCACCTCCCCGGGGTTGGCTTCTTTGCTGGATATGTGAACTGGAGACCACGAGGAGGGGATGCGCCCTCTAGTGGAGCAGGAGGCACGCATGCGTGGTGCAGCACAGCAAGCTTGAATCTTCAATCAAGTTTGCTTGAAATGCTGTCCGCATCGGGGTTCCGTAGATGATGTCACCCACATGTGAGAATATATGCCTGCTGTCCCTGGATAACACCTGTTACAGTAAGTAACTGTGCTTTATCTGTATGTCTCAGAATATACCTCAATTCTTTCACATGAGCACACTGTAAATCTGACAGGGAATTTCCCATACTTACTCGAGGGGATCCCGGAGGATGAGGTGCACTTAATCTTATCATCAGACGGAGCAAGCAGGGCGAAGGGTCCCTGTTCCAGGCGCCACTTGTAGGGATGAGGCTTGACACAGAACTCAGATTGGGATGAGGCATTCCTAAATGAAAGGCCTCTAATCCTTTTGAGTATCTTAACTCCCTTATTTACTTATTTAATGCTTTGCAAGGTTACAGTCTCATCATGCATTTACAGTGCGGATTATACCAAGGTAACTCCCTTGTTTACATATCTAATGTGATTCTCAAAGCTACCATCTCACGTGACATCTGAATACATTATAACGGTTACAATAAAGTGTTTCCCTTGTTTACACATCTAATACTTCTAAAAGCTTACCATTGCATGTGACATTCTAAAGGTTATAATGCATGCAGCGCGTGACAGAGGCCTGCTTTTACACGTAGGTAATGTCTGTCTGCTGCCCATGTAAGGACTACTTAAACAAGATAAGGAATAAGATTAGGGTTAATTTGTGACAGGTAAGGGAGAGAGAGGGAATGATTCAGTATTCATTCACATGGGCTTAAGATCAGTGTGCTGATCTTGCCTTGTATCAGAACTGCGTCCCTTCAATCCAATACATACCTTGATGCAGAATAAAGGCTTGATGATACCTATAAAAATTTGGAAAATGTACCCCTCCCGCCAATTGTGATTTTTGCAAGGATACTAAGGCGATTCTAGAGGTTTTATCAAGCCAAAGGAATTTTGTAAGAATCCCATTCAGTTTTTTATAAAAGGACCCTTGGAAATAAACTGGCAACATACTCTTTTGGTAGCAAACTACAGGCGAAATCATTATTTTGATGGTTTGTACTCTCCCTCACCAAGAAAGATGTAATGGGTTCCAATGCTCACACATTTCTTTGACTTTCAGCAATAAAGACTTTTCATTTACTGTCATTGTATCTTCCAATGTTTTTTGAATCATTATACCCAAATATTTTATTCCCTCTTCCTTCCAAAGGAATGGGAAATGGATCAAATAAACCTTTTACACAATGCACATTCAATGGAAGAACCTCTGATTTACTCCAATTTATCTTATATCCAGAAAATTTACCAAAACTATCTATCAATTCCAGTAAATGAGGGATGGTTGATTCAGGATTTCTCAAATGAAGCAAAATATCATCTGCATAAGCTGAAACTTTATAATCTCGACCTGAATATGAAATTCTCTGTATCTCCTTTGCCTGCCGAATAGCCAACAACAAGGGTTCCAAAACAATATCAAAAAGCAAAGGAGATAAGGGACATAAGAACATAAACAGTACCTCTGCTGGGTCAGACCAGAAGTCCATCACACCCAGCAGTTCGCTCACGCGGCAGCCCATCAGGTCCAGGACCTTTTGTAGTAATCCTCTTTCTATACCCTTCTATCTCCTTTTCCTTCAGGAAATTATCTAATCCCTTCTTGAACCCCAAAACCATACTCTGTCCTATCACACCCTCTGGAAGCGCATTCCAGGTGTCCACCACCCTTTGGGTGAAGAAGAACTTCCTAGCATTGGTTCTGAATCTGTCCCCTCTTAATTTTTCTGAATGCCCTCTCGTTCTTGTAGTTTTTGAACTTTTGAAGAATCTGTCCCTCTCCACTTTCTCCATGCCCTTCATGATCTTGTAAGTCTCTATCATGTCCCATCTAAGTCTCCGCTTCTCCAAGGAAGAGAGTCTCAGTTTCTCTAATCTTTCAGCATATGAAAGGTTTTCCATACCTTTTATCAATCGTGTCTCGAGTATCGCCATATACTTCTTAAGGTACAGTGACCAATATTGGACGCAGTACTCCAGATGCGGGCGCACCATCGCCCAATACAACGACAGGATAACTTCTTTCATTCTGGTTGTAATACCTTTCTTGATAGTACCCAGCATTCTATTCGCCCTCTTAGTGGCCGCTGCGCACTGTGCCAACGGCTTCATTGTGTTGTCTACTATTACCCCCAAGTCCTTTTCTTGGGTACTTTCACCCATTACCAGCCCTCCCATCGTATAGCTGTACTTCAGGTTTCTGTTTCCTACATGCAAGACTTTACATTTCTCTACATTAACCTTCATCTGCCATCTCGTCACCCACTCTTCTAGTTTGTTCAGGTCCCTTTGTAAATCTTCACAGTCCTCTTTAATCCCAACTCCACTAAATAGTTTGGTGTCGTCTGCGAATTTTATTACTTCGCACTTCATCCCTGTTTCTAGATCATTTATAAATACATTGAACAACAGCAGTCCGAGTACCAACCCCTGCGGAACACCACTCATGACCAATGTTTCCTCTAAGTTGTGCGCTTGTGCGCGCGCACACAACTTGCCGAACCTGCACATACAAATTAAAATAGCGCGCACAAAAAAATACATTTTTGCCTAAAATGATTTTCACTGCTAAAATGAAATGTTGCAGAAGATCAGCTGTTCCAATTTCCCATTTATCACATTTATTGAAGCGCTATAATATAAATTTTAAGTCATTCACGTGATTCCGTTATCTTTGACAGTTGAACTTGACACGTCACGTGCCCCATAGGGCCATAGCCTATGGCCCATAGGATATGAAACACTTCAGATTCTTTGACTTCCTGAAGTTCCGCCATATTGTTTATTTCGTGTGCAGCGTGGTACTGCGGTTGTATAACTGCATTCGTTTATTAAAATGCAACCAGATATAACTCTTAAAATGTCTAAACCGTGAATGGTGAAAAGTGTAAAACGCAAGAGAGCTTCAACAGCTTTTAGGTCTGAATGGCTTGAAGAAATTGTTGAAACGGAGACACTAGAATCTCTAAATACAATGCGTGTTTGACTGTGTGAAATATTTACCTATGACGAAGACGATGGAGTTGTGTGTTGTTATTGTCAAGATGCCAAAGCAACTGGAAAATTCTCTACTGGAAAAATATGGGATGATGTTTGGAAACTGGACTTTCTGAAACACCATCTATCAAGTAAATCTCATACCGACAGTATTAGGAAACTCAGAAGTAAAAATCCAAATTTAAGAGGAGGACTGTGCAATAAGTTCGTTAGGCACGATCTTCCCTTGCAGAAACCATGTTGGCTTGTTTTCATCAGTTTATTCCTGTCTAGATGCTCGTCAATGCTGTCTTTTATCAGCGCTTCCGCCATCTTCCCTGGAACCGAAGTCAAATTTACCAGTCTGTAGTTCCCCAGGTCACCTCTCAATCCTTTTTTAAAGATGGGCGTAACATTAGCTATCTTCCAATCCTCTGGGATCACGCCTGTTTTCAAGGATAGATTACAAACCTACTGTAGTAGCTCTGCTATTTCCTCCTTAGTTCTTTCAATACCCTAGGGTGGATTCCGTCCAGGCCCGGAGATTCGTCAGTTTTTAATCTATCTACCTGTTGTATACGTCTTCAAGGCTTATCTCCATGGATGTTAATTTTTCTGCTTGATCTCCTTTGAAGATTTTTTCAGGTTTCGGCACGTTGGATGTGTCCTCTTTTGTAAATACTGACAAAAAGAACATGTTTAGTCTATCTGCCACTTCTTTTTCCTCCTTTACCACTCCTTTCCTATGTCCGTCATCCAGCAGTCCCACCTCCTCCCTAGCCAGTTGCTTCCTTTAACATATCTGAAGAACGGTTTGAAATTTCGTGCTTCCCTGGCTAGCTTCTCTTCATATTCTCTTTTAGCTCTTCTAACCATGAGGTGGCATTCTTTTTGATGCTTCCTGTGCTCTTTCCAGTTTTCCTCGGTTTTGTCCTTTTTCCATTTCCAGAATGAATTCTTCTTATCTCCTATTGCTTTCTTTACTTCTTTCTCTTTATGCATCCTTTTCTAAATCTGGGGATATACAGATTTTGCGCCTCACTCACCATGTCCTTGAATAAAGACCAGGCTTGCTCTACAGTCTGCGATTTCTTTGAGCTGTTCCTAAGTTTCTTCCTTACCATTATGCCTGTATGCTTCATGATAGAGTTTGTACCCCGGCAGTGCTATGTCCCATTTATTTTCTTTATTCCACCATGTTTCAGAGACCCCAATGATGTCTAGGTTCTCTTTTTTGGCCATGACTTCTAGTTCTCCCATTTTGTTCCTTAGGTTGCTTGCATTAGTATACATGCAATTTAAGTCCTGGGGTTTTTTGCCTTCATTTTCTTTTCCTATGCTACGATCTTCCTAACATCCTCTTCTTGATCTGTAAACTCTTGTTTTTTGCCTGTTGTGTCTTCCCAGCATTTTTTCTCACTCAGTATCCTCTCGGGATACCTTCTTCCGAATCGTCGACACTTGGTCGACTGTCGGCTTTCCCCTTCTTCTTAGTTTAAAGCCTGCTCTATTCCTCTCTTGACGTTTGCTAGAAGTCTAGTTCTCGCCACGCTCAGGTGCAGTCCATCTCTCCTGAAGAACTTGCTCTTGCCCCAAAATGTTGTCCAGTTCCTCACGAAGTGGAACCCCTCTTCCTCACATCCTTGTCTAACTCTCCTCTTCAGACAAAAACATTCAGAGAAGGTATTATTAATATATAGTCTGGCTGAAGGGGAACTATACAAGGTTTGAATCATTTTAATAAATCTGGAACCTATCCCAAACCAATCCATTGCTTGGTACATAAAAGTCCATTCTACAGAGAAAGTCGGATCATCTATTGTTTTTGCTAAATTAAGCATGTGAAGCACCAATCTGGTGTTATTTACAGAATGTCTGTGAGCAACAAAACCCGTTTGGTGCATTCCATTCATAAGGGAGAGCCTTAGCTAACCTCAGTGCCAATAGTTTAGCCAGAATTTTGCCATCCACATTTATTAAAGAAATAGGCCTGTAGTTTGAAACCAACATGGGATCTCTGTTTGGCTTTGGCAAAACAATAGTTGTTAACGCTTCTGCTATAGTACCTGATATTTCACCTTTCGTCAGTTGCGAATGATTAAAATTTAAAAGATTTGGTAATAGTATAATTTGAAAAGATTTTTTTAAAACTCCACTGTAAATCCAGTAACCAATCACACTACCATGCCCATTCATTCTTTTACTTTACATTCAAAACTACCTTAAAAATAAATACTCGTATCAAATAACTCCATGCCCATTTGCCAATTCCAACTACTATCTATCCATGTATCCTTCAGCGTTACAAGCCAGAGTCTTTATATTTTTTTTTCTTAGAAACCATCTCCCCACTTACAGATCCTGTTTGCTTTACTTTTTATGTGGGCCACTGAAAAATATTCAACAGAACCGAGACGGTTTCAGTACTTTTTAAACCATAAACTGCAGTTGTATAGTTATCTGTATTTTTCCTACTCATTCTGAAAGTCCTTTGCATGACTTTCAGGCTCTTTGAGTTGATATTTTAGACCATTTGCATCCCGTTGACTTTGCTCCTGTAAAGACCACATATGATTTCAAGCTCTTTCCGAGTTGTATTTAGGCCTTTGAGATCATTAGCAAGCTCCCGACTCTGCTTGTGCGAACTAAGCAGTTCGTTCTTTTGACGCTGAAGTTCCGTTGTCAACAAAGCATTTTTATGCTGTAGAAAAAAGCAGTCTGTCCAGAAAACCCTGCACACTCTTTTAAGTTTCCCACATCAGCTTGCGAGTGAGTAGCCTCTTTCCTCTGCTGTTCCTCCTGTTCTTGGCACTGCCGCTGGAAACTTGCTTGCAGACTGACAATTTCCTTGTCGTAGTCTGAGGCTGCTTTATGACACTGTTCTAGCTTGGCCCACACCTCTTGCAACTCTCGTTGAAGTTCAGCAATGTTGCGGTTGCATTCGGAAGTGGCTTATTCTGCTACCTGAGTGTTAAATATTTGTCACCATTTTACCACTGTTAATGTCCCTCAACATGCCAGCTTCCTTTCCAAACTTGTCATTAATATCGCTGTTGGCAACACTTAATTTCAGCGCTTCCGCTTTCCTCCCTCCATTCATGTGATTTCTGACTACGCGTTCCAAGCCTCAGTCTGGTGTTCCACTGCTCCGTTTTTAACAGTGTTCGAGCCGGCACCGTTAAGTTAAATAGAATTTTAATTCAATTCATAGTTTTAACAGACTTTCCATGTGATTTTTGAGACCGAACTCCAAAAAATACCCAACAAAACAACCGCCTTTGCAATGAACTTCCCAAAGTTGAAATTGAAATTATACTCACCAAAATTAGCCACAAACATAAAATAAAGCTGAAGTCCCAAAATTCAAACCTCACAAATCTATCTCATCATCTCCAAAAATTGGTTTAAATATTTCTGGAGCTTAATTGGGTTTTTGTAGTGGATAGTTTTATTGTGTGTAACCTTCATCACCGATGGGTACAACAACCCATATGTGGCTCCCAATTGTCTCCGCTGTGGGTGGAGTTGTAGAAACTGTTTCCTGACTGTTACCATGGCCTTTGCAAAGTCCGGTAAAAATAAAATCATTGACTCCTTAGCAGCCCTTAATATCTCCAAAGCTTGTGGAAATCTAAGCATCCTAAAAATTAAGGGTCTTGGGCCATTCTGTCTGCTGTTTCCCCATGATGGTATATGATGTGCCCTTTCCAATTCCAACGGTTGCCTGAGGTTCAAGGTAAGCAGTTTTGGAATAAAGTCTTCTAGAAACTTAATACGGTCAGACCTCTCAGCTCCCTCCAGAAGACCCAGCAATCTGATATTCTTTATCCTGCCCCTCTTGTTCCTATCTTCCAATTCCCTAGTCAGATGAAGTATAGTCTTGTGGTCTGACTGACATTGCACTAAACAAGTTTCAGTGGCAGTTACACGATGTTCAATAGCCTCCAGCCAGATTTACCACCTCCCCTTGAACTGCTGCCACCACATTTGAGTTTTCTTGTAGCTTTTTTGAATTGTCTTGCAGCATGTCTTTAATACTCCTCATCTCCGTCATCAGCTGCTCTAAGATTTCAGCAGAGTCTTTGGGGAGTGGTATCTTAGAAGGTGTGGGAGGATCAGGTTTAGATCCTATTATTGTTTAACATCTTCCTAGCTCCTCTGGCCTCTTTAATTCAAGAAGTGGGATTCTTTCATTTATGCTGATGACATCCAGATTGTTCTGACTATTGACAAACCTCTGGATGATATGGTCAAGTCATTAGAAGCTCGCCTGTCCCCAATAATGGTCTGGTTACAAGAAAATAAATTGAAGTTAAATTTGGCTAAGACCAACTTATTATTTTATCCACTCTGTAAAGTCAGTTTCTCACCACCTTCTTTAACGCTCTTTAACACCAGTATCCCACTTTGTTCATCTCTTCGTATACTGGGGGGTTTTCTTGATCCAACTCTTTTATTTAGACTGCATATTAGTGCTGTAGTCCAAAATGAATGCATCTATTGACACGGAATGCCTTACAAATTGTTTTACATGTTTGTGACAGAGAGTATGAAACCTTACCACGTCCCCCAGCAGAACACTGGTCCTCGGACTAAACCTGTTTCCCAGAAAACCCGGCATGCCCCCTTTTGGCCAATGAGTCTCAGAAACAGGACAACTTAGAGAGAAAGACATTAGCAGAGAAAGGGGAGGGGAAGGGAGGAAAGGAAATAACCAGGAAGCAACTGCAGGGAGCTTAAAGGGAAGAGCCAGAGTCAGAAGGAGGACTCCCAGAGTGAAGGTAGAGTATGGGGAAATTGAAAGAGAACTCTATTGGGCCCCTGCCTAAGGTAAGGAACTGCTGTAATCAAATCTTACCTTTTGTTCCAGTGCCTGAAAAAAACTGCACCCAAACATTCTTTGAAGCTATCTCTGCTGGAGAAGTGCTACTGACTGTGGTGGTGGGGGCAGGGAACCACACAAAGCTGATGGACTGAGACTAGTTCCAAGCTGTGACTGCCTTTAACAGTGGACTGAAGATATAAAACTGTAAGGGAAACCTGTAAGGCAACAGACTCCTTTATTTGTCTAATCACAGCCTTTGTTCTGACCACTCCACAAGCTGGCTGTATGAGTTTTTGCAGTCCCTTCCTGGCGTATGCTGGCCTGCACTTCCACAATGCTTTAGTGATTTCAAATTTGGATTATTGTAACTCTGTTCTTAAGGGTGTTTGCGAGAAGGATGTGCATCATCTCCAGCTGTCTGTTGTCTGTTACAATCTGAACATTGGCTCTAGATTAAATTTAGAGTAATTTTTAAGTTAATTCTTTTGTTCTTTCAAGCCCAATTGGGATGTTCTCCACTGTTTTTATCTATACATATAGTACCTTATATGCCAGGTAGAGCTCTGCATTCAAATCGTCAACTACTTTTGGAGGTTCCATCAGCTTGCCAGGTCTCTACTGCTTCCCTTAGGGATACACAGTAGGCGGTAGTGGATCTATGTGGAGAATGAAATGGGGAAAAAATTTGTCCCTGTATCCACCCTGTCCCGTCCCTGCAAGCTCGGTCCCCGTCTCTGCAACCATCTGATCCCATCCACACAAGCCTTGAATAGTTTTATACTGACCTTATTTTATTAAAGCATTTAAAAAATAAAAAAAATACAGTATTCTGTTCAATTGTCATTTTATAAATCAAAGTTCTGGCTGCTGAACTAGAGAGAGAGATGTTTAGCTGGCAGGGTTTTGCTTATAAATGTTTATCAACACAACTAATATACTACACTTCCCCTCCCTATTCTCAGTTTTGGCAATTGCGGTTTCGACCATTTGTGATTTTTTTGCTTGGCTCTCCCCCCTCTATAGAATTGCTCGGAGGCAGCTCACATTGACCAGAACCAGCCCTGGGACTTGGTTCGGGGCAAGGAGGAGGCAATCTGAGGTGAGCAGCCACCTCATGAGCACAACCATCAGCTGTGGGCGCAGCTCCAGTGGCAACTTCATACACGGATCTTACCTGGTGGTCTAGCGGTGACGCTGTGCTGTGCACCCATGCTGTGAGTTCTTGTGGTCTCGGGAACTCACAGCATGGCTCTGCATGGGGCAGGAGTGTAGGAAGATCGCTCCTGCCCCGTGTCACCACTAGACCACCAGGTAAGGTCCAGGGGTGGGTCAGATTCAGCCCAAAAGTTATTCGCGAGTTGGCTCTGCCCCTTACCTCTGTGAATACAGAGAGGGGAGTATACTTTATCATAAAGAAAATAAATAGATTTTTTTTTACCTTTGTTTTCTGGTTTCTGCTTTCCTCATCTTCTCATTCAGTTCCTTCCATCCACTGTCTGCCTTCTCTCTGCCTCTTCCATATGCTCTGTTACTATGCCTCTCCCTTCCATCTCTCCCTCCATACACATACACCCCATTGGTCAGGCACCCATCTTCTTCCCTCTGCTCCACCCATGGTCTGGCATCTCTGTCTTCTTCCCTTCCAGCATCTTCTTTCCATTTCCCTTCCAGCGTCTTCTCCCCACTCTCTCTTTCCCATTTCCCTTCCAGCGTCTTCTCCCCACTCTCTCTTCTTCACTCTCTTCCCCATTTCCCTTCCAGTGTCTTATCCCCACTCTCTCTTCCCCATTTCCCTTCCAGCGTCTTCTCCCCACTCTCGTTCCCCATTTCCCTTCAGTGTCTTCTTCCCACTTTCTCTTCCCCATTTCCCTTCAGTGTCTGTTCCTCTCTTCAGCACCCTTCACGCGGTCCAGCAGCCCCTTCCCTCCCGCTTGCCACGGTCCGAGCATCTCTCTCCCTTCCTTCCCCTTACCTTCATGGTTTTTTATTTTCTTTCTACAAGCAGCCAGATCCTTGAAGTTGCGTGCATCTACCGGAAGCTTATCCTCTGACACAACTTCCTGTTTCTGGTTGCATCAGATGAGAACTTTCCAGCAGCCACACGTGATTTCAAAGCTCCGGTTGCTTGTAAAAAGAAAATTAAAAATCACCATGAAGGTAAGGGGAAGGGAGGGAGATGGTCGGATAGATGACAGGGTCTCCTTCTTTCTTCTTTCTCTGTGCTAACCATCCATCTGCCATACCTGTCCTCCGCTTCCCTCCCCAGGAAGTCTGGCATCTTTCCTTTTTTTCATCTCCCTCCACAGATCCATCTTTTCTTAACTACCCTTTCATCCAGCATCTATCCCCCCTTCCCCACCACCCCAGGGTCCATCATCTCTCCCTTTCTGTAACTTTCATCCCTAAATCCAATGGTCCATCATCTCTCTCCCTCTCCTCTATTTTCAGAACCATTATTTTTCCCCCCCAAAGTCCGGCATATGCGTGTCTCTTTGAACCCCCCCTTCCCTCCCTCCCTCCGTGTACTTACATAGTAATATAGTAGATGACGGCAGATAAAGACCCGAATGGTCCATCCAGTCTGCTCAACCTGATTCAATTTAAATTTTTTAATTGTTTTTTCTTAGCTATTTCTGGGCAAGAATCCAAAGCTTTACCCTGTACTGTGCTTGGGTTCCAACTGCCGAAATCTCTGTTAAGACTTACTCCAGCCCATCTACACCCTCCCAGCCATTGAAGCCCTCCCCAGCCCATCCTCTACCAAATAGCCATATACAGACACAGACCGTGCAAGTCTGCCCAGTACATAAGAACATAAGAAATGCCTCTGCTGGGTCAGACCCGAGGTCCATCGTGCCCAGCAGTCCGCTCACGCGGTGGCCCAGCAGGTCCAGGACCTGTGCAGTAATCTTCTATCTATACCCCTCTATCTTCTTTTCCAGTAGGAATTTGTCTAATCCTTTCTTGAAGCCCAGTACCGTACTCTGCCCAATCACGTCCTCTGGAAGCGCATTCCAGGTGTCCACCACACGTTGGGTAAAAAAGAACTTCCTAGTATTTGTTTTGAATCTGTCTCCTATCAACTTTTCCGAGTGCCCTCTTGTTCTTTTATTATTCGAGAGTTTGAAGAATCTGTCCCTCTCCACTCTCTCTATGCCCTTCATGATCTTATAAGTCTCTATCATATCCCCTCTAAGTCTTCTCTTCTCCAGGGAAAATAGACCCAGCTTCTCCAATCTCTCAGCATATGACAGGTTTTCCATACCTTTTATCAGACGCGTCGCTCTCCTCTGAACCCTCTCGACTAATGCCATATCCTTCTTAAGGTACGGCGACCAATATTGGACGCAGTACTCCAAATGCGGGCGCACCATTGCCCGATACAATGGCAGGATAACCTCTTTCGTTCTGGCTGTAATACCCTTTTTGATTATACCAAGCATTCTATTCGCTCTCTTAGCGGCCGCTGCACACTGTGCCGTCGGCTTCAATGTCATGTCCACCAATACCCCCAAGTCCCTTTCCTGGGTACTTTTATTTAATAATATCCCTCCCATTGTATAGTTGTACCTCGAGTTTCTGCTCCCCACATGTAATACCTTACATTTCTCAACGTTGAACTTCATCTGCCATCTCATCGCCCAATCTTCTAGTTTGTTCAAGTCCCTTTGCAATTCTTCGCATTCCTCTGTAGTCCGAGCTCCATTAAACAGTTTAGTGTCATCCGCAAATTTTATTATCTCGCACTTCGTCCCTGTTTCTAGATCATTTATGAAGATATTAAATAGTAGCGGCCCGAGCACCGAGCCCTGCGGGACGCCACTCGTGACCCTCCTCCAGTCGGAGTAGTGACCCTTCAGTCCTACCCTTTGTTTTCTACCCTCCAACCAGTTTCTGATCCATCTATGTATGTCACCTTCCACCCCATGGTTCTTCAGTTTCCGGAGTAGACGTTCATGGGGCACCTTGTCAAAGGCTTTTTGGAAATCTAGATATATGATGTCAATGGGGTCTCCTTTGTCCATCTGTTTGTTAATCCCTTCGAAGAAATGCAATAAGTTTGTTTGGCACGATCTTCCCTTGCAGAAACCATGCTGGCTGGCTGTCAGAAGTTCGTGTTTTTCAAAATGTTGATCAATGCTTTCTTTTATCAGTGCTTCTGCCATTTTCCCAGGAACTGAAGTCAGGCTCACTGGCCTTAGTTCAATATTTAATATTATTTTCTGATTCTAATTCCTCTGTGTTCATCCCACGCTTCTTTGAACTCAGTCACAGTTTTACTCTCCACCACCTCTCTCGGGAGTGCATTCCAGGCATCCACTACCCTCTCCGTAAAGTAGAATTTCCTAACATTGCCCCTGAATCTATCACCCCTTAACCTCAAATTATGTCCTCTGGTTTTACCATTTTCCTTTCTCTGGAAAAGATTTTGTTCTACGTTAATACCCTTCAAGTATTTGAACGTCTGAATCATATCTCCCCTGTCTATCCTTTCCTCTAGGGTATACATATTCAGGGCTTCCAGTCTCTCCTCATACATCTTCTGGCGCAAGCCTCCTATCATTTTCGTCGCCCTCCTCTGGACCGCCTCAAGTCTTCTTACGTCCTTCGCCAGATACGGTCTCCAAAACTGAACACAATACTCCAAGTGGGGCCTTACCAATGACCTGTACAGGGACATCAACACCTTCTTCCTTCTACTGACTACGCCTCTCTTTATACAGCCCAGCATCCTTCTGGCAGCAGCCACTACCTTGTCACACTGTTTTTTCGCCTTTAGATCTTCGGACACTATCACCCCAAGGTCCCTCTCCCCGTCCGTGCATATCAGCTTCTCTTCTCCCAGCATATACGGTTCCTTCCTATTATTAATCCCCAAATGCATTACTCTGCATTTCTTTCCATTGAATTTTAGTTGCCAGGCATTAGACCATTCCTCTAACTTTTGCAGATCCTTTTTCATATTTTCCACTCCCTCTTCGGTGTCTACTCTGTTACAAATCTTGGTATCATCTGCAAAAAGGCACACTTTTCCTTCTAACCCTTCAGCAATGTCACTCACAAACACATTGAACAGGATTGGCCCCAGCACCAATCCCTGAGGGACTCCACTACTCACCTTTCCTTCCTTCGAGCGACTTCCATTAACCACTACCCTCTGGCGTCTGTCAGACAGCCAGTTTCTGACCCAGTTCACCACTTTGGGTCCTAACTTCAGCCCTTCAAGTTTGTTCAACAGCCTCCTATGAGGAACTGTATCAAAGGCTTTGCTGAAATCCAAGTAAATTACATCTAACATATGTCCTCGATCCAGCTCTCTGGTCACCCAATCAAAAAATTCAGTCAGGTTCGTTTGGCCCGATTTACCTTTTGTAAAGCCATGTTGCCTCGGATCCTGTAACCCATTCTTTCAGCAAAACTTCCATTATTTTACCAACAACTGAAGTGAGGCTCACCGGCCTGTAGTTTCCTGCTTCATCCCTATGACCTCTTTTATGAATAAGGACCACATCCGCTCTCCTCCAATCCCACTAATCACTCCCGTCTCCAGAGATTTGTTGAACAAGTTTTTAATAGGACTCGCCAGAACCTCTCTGAGCTCCCTTAGTATCCTTGGATGGATCCCGTCTGGTCCCATCGCTTTGTCCACCTTCAGTTTTTCAAGTTGCTCATAAACGCCCTCCTCCATGAACGGTGCAGAATCTACTCCATTTTCTCGTGTAACTTTGCTAGACAATCTCGGTCCTTCTCCAGGATTTTCTTCTGTGAACACAAAACAGAAGTATTTGTTTAGCACATTTGCTTTCTCCTCATCACTTTCCACATATTAGTTCCCAGCATCTTTTAGCCTAGCAATTCCATTTTTTATCTTCCTCCTTTCACTAATATATCAGAAAAAATTATTGTCTCCCTTTTTTACATTTTTAGCCATTTGTTCTTCCGCCTGTGCTTTCGCCAGACGTATCTCTCTCTTGGCTTCTTTCAGTTTCACCCTGTAGTCCTTTCTGCTCTCCTCTTCTTGGGTTTTTTTATATTTCACGAACGCCAACTCTTTCGCCTTTATTTTCTCAGCCACTAGATTGGAGAACCATATCGGCTTCCTTTTTCTCTTGTTTTTATTGATTTTCTTCACATAAAGGTCCGTAGCCATTTTTATCGCTCCTTTTAGCTTAGACCACTGTCTTTCCACTTCTCTTATGTCCTCCAATCCTAACAGCTCTTTCTTCAGGTACTCTCCCATTGCATTAAAGTCCGTGCGTTTGAAATCTAGGACTTTAAGTATCGTGCAGCCGCTTTCCACTTTAGCCGTTATATCAAACCAAACCGGTTGATGATCGCTACTTCCCAGGTGAGCACCCACTCGAACATTTGAGATACGCTCTCCATTTGTGAGGACCAGATCCAATATCGCTTTTTCCCTTGTGGGTTCCATCACCTTTTGTCTGAGCAGGGCCTCTTGAAAGGCATCCACAATCTCCCTACTTCTTTCCGATTCCGCAGATGGAACATTCCAGTCCGCATCCGGCAGGTTGAAATCTCCCAACAGCTGAACCTCCTCTTTCCTTCCAAACTTTTGAATATCCACAATCAGATCCTTATCAATTTGCTGCGATTGAGTCGGAGGTCTGTAGATAGAAGTTCCATCTTCTCTTTTCAGAGCAATCCATATCGCTTCTTCCTCTCCCCAGGTCCCTTGCATTTCAGTCGCTTGGATATTGATCTTTACATAGAGAGCTACTCCTCCACCTTTTTGACCATCTCTGTCCTTCCTAAAAAGATTATATCCCGGTATGTTTGCATCCCATCCATGTGATTCACTGAACCGTGTCTCTGTGAAAGCGACAATATCTAGATCTGCCTCTAACATCAGGGCTTGCAGATCATGAACTTTGTTGCTTAGACTGCGAGCATTTGTGGTCAACGCTTTCCAGCTATTTTTCAGCGATAATCTCCTTTTTCGTATGGATTTTTGTTTCGTTTCACTTTCCGTTGCAATACTAAGAAATGAGTTGCTGATATTGCTTATGTTGCAGTCTTTACTACTATCACATCTTTTCTTTTGCCGGGGGTGGTCTCTATAATTGTCCTTCATACATACACCACCCCCACCTTCTAGTTTAAATGCCTTGAAAATATTGTCTAAATTTCTCTGCAAGGTTTCTTTTTCTACATCAGGGCCCCCCTTCCCTGAAGTCCTGTACCCCCTTAAAGGTCTGCATCCCACCCCTGAAGGCCTGTCCCCCCCCCCCTTGAAGGCCTGCATCCCCCCAAAGGCCTGCCTGCCTGTCCCCTCCCTTGAAGGTCTGTCCCCCCCCTGAAGGCCTGCACCTCTCCCTGAAGACCTGTCCCCCCTTGAAGGCCTGCATCCCACCCCTGAAGGCCTGCCTGCATCCCACCCCGAAAGGCCTGCCTGTCCCCCTTAAAGGCCTGTCACTCCCTAAAGGCCTGCATCCCCCACTAAGGTCTGTCTCCCCCCCCCCCCTTAAGGCCTGTCCCCCCCTGAAGACCTGCCCTCCCCACCCCGAGGGACTGCTTGCCCAATCCCCCACCCCAAAGGACTGCTCACCCCCCCTGGCCTCTTCGCACCGGCATTTACCTTAACAAAGCAGCCTGCAGCAAGATTGCGATGCCTGCGATCTTTGAACTGCTTCGGAGATGTTTCCTCCGCCGTGGTCCCGCCCCTCCTCTGATGTCAGAGGAAGGGCGGGACCACAGCGGAGGAAACAGCTCCGAAGCAGTGCAAAGATCGCGGGCATCACAATCTTGCTGCAGGCTGCTTCGTTAAGGTAAACGCCGGTGCGGGGAGGCCAAGGGGGGAAGCGAGATGCCGGGGAGTGGAGGTGCGGCAGCGGCCAGCCAGCAAGAGCAGCGCTGCCGCTCCTGCTTTAGGGGGTGAGGGGGGGGGAGGGTCAGCCGAATTGGGAAGCCGATTTTTTTTGTTTTGAATCAATTCGAATCGATTCACCCGAAGTGAATCGGTGAACTGATTCGAATTGGGCAGCACTACCTAGTATGGAATAAGTAATCACAAACTAAAAATAGAAATATGTAGACAAAAGTTAAACTGAACCGCCAAGAAGCCAGATTCTGCATATAGTGCAACACCACAGGAACAATAACACATGTTCCCTAATACTGTGCAAAGGACTTCCACTCGGATAAAGGGGAAGAACTCGAAGCAAATGATGGAGACAATAAAGGAACACAAATGGATGCCGTGGAAGACACATTAAGGACTGTGAAGCCCAGTAAGTCCAAGAAGGCAACACAAAGGGAGCTTAAGTGTATGTACACGAATGCCAGAGGCCTGAAAAATAAAATGGGGGAGTTAGAGACACTAGCAAGACGTGAAGAAGTAGATATCATTGGCATAACAGAAACATGGTGGAACGAGGAAAATGAATGGGACACAGTACTGCAGGGATACAAGCTTTACAGAAGAGACAGAATAGGGCAGAAAGGGGGGGTTATTGCCTTATATGTCCAGGAGGGAATAGAATCTACCAGAGAAGGGAAGACGGAGTGGGATAAAGAAACTGGAGTTCCTCTGGGTAAAGATCCCCAGAGTGAACGGAGCGGACACAAAAATAGGTCTCTACTACTGTCAGACGGCTGAAACAGACTCCGAGATGATAGATGAAATAAGGCATGAATGTAGGACGATCATTGGGGACTTCAACTTCCCAGGGATAGACTGGAACCTAGTAACCTCGAACTGTGGCAAAGAAACAAAGTTCCTGGAAATGATGTGAGACTGCTTCTTAGAACAAATGGTAGGAGAACCGACAAGAGGTAACGCCACCTTGGACTTGGTCCTAAACGGCATAACCGGGCAAACAAAAGAAGTAGAAGTCACGGTCCCACTGGGAATGAGCGATCACAGCATGACCAACTTTAAGCTAGACATCGGGAAGGGAAAGCGAACCAGGACCCAAACCACAACCTTTAACTTTAAGAAAGGAAGGTACGATAACATGAGAGCCATGGTGAGAAAACAGATCAAGAAAAAGATAGACAAAATCGAAACGGTGGAGCAAGCTTGGTCCCTACTAAAAAATACCATCACTGAAGCACAGAATCTATACATTCTGCAGATAGCCAAAGGAAGGAAAAATAAAGACAAAAGGGAACCAGCTTGGCTAACCAAAGAGGTGAAGGATGCAGTGAGGGAAAAGAAAGACTCATTTAAAAAATGGAAACGCGAGAAAACAACCGAGGCTTGGGATAGCCTCAAAGCCAACCAGAAGAAGTGCCACAGGGCAGTGAGAGAAGCCAAAAGGGTCTATGAGGAAAAGTTGGCGCAAGAGGCCAAAAACTTCAAACCTAGGGGATGAAACCGGCTAAGGAGACAGTGGGCCCTCTCGATGACAATGGAAGAAAAGGATACATCAAAGATAAACAGATTGCAGATAGATTAAATTCCTTCTTTGCACCTGTCTTTACCAAAGAAGACGACACATCAATACCGGAGACATTGAAAGTATTCAACGGAGAAATAGAGGAGAGCCTCACCACAGTGGAGGTGGATCTGGACCAGATATACTATCAGATTGACAAATTAAAAAGTGACAAATCCCCTGGCCCAGATGGAATTCACCTTAGAGTATTAAAGGAGCTAAAGGTAGAAATTGGAGAACTACTGCAATCCCTAGCTAACATGTCAATTAGGACCAGACGGATACCAGAGGACTGGAAGATAGCGAACTCGTGAGAACTGGCAGCAGCCATTCACGGAGCGGCGCAGGGCCAGGCGGGAGCTCAAAAAGCTCGCTCCTGCCTGCCAACCCAGATGCACCACTGGCTGCGAGATCGGAAGAAAAGGCTTGAGCGCAGAAAGTTCACTTCTCCTGCCCATACACCGCTGGACCACCAGGGAAAAGGTACGCGGGGCAGGGGTAAAACATTGTTTGTATCGGCCGGGACGGGAGGGATCCCTCCTGTCCTACTACACAACTAGAGGGGGAAGAGGGTACAGGGAAGGAAGGTGGAACAGGGTGCTGAGCCTGGCAGGGAAGGGGGACTGAGTTCAGAGCCTGGGAGGGAAGGGGGCTGGGTGCAGAGCCTGGCAGGGAGTGAGGGGGACTGAGTTCAGAGCCTGGTAGGGCAGGGAAGGAAAGGGGTTGAGTGCAGAGCCTGGCAGGGGAGGATGTGAGATTGGGGACACTGGATGCTGATCCTGGCAGGGCATGGCACTTGAATATTATGTCCCCATCTTATATTCAAGTCAACCATTTTTCCTCCTTTTGGGGGGAAAAAAATGGGGGTCTCAACCAGTGTTCCCTCTAAGCGGGCGGGTGTTGTGAGCAAACTTTTTTCACCGTGAGCCAAAAATATCGGGCGCCAGCAAGTTATGAGCCAACTCGCCCGATTCTCCTCTCGCCGCCCTGCCATCTGCCGTACGCCTCTTCCGATCGTGCGCTGTGACGAGAAACGTGTGCGCTGCGATGTAATATTTTGTGCGCCAGCGCACACCAGCGCAGCTTAGCGGGAACACTGGTTCAAATGGTTTTATTTATTTCCCCAAATTTATTTTTGTTATACGCATTGAAAATATTTGATATTGCGTTTAAATCAAAATCTCAATAAACTTGAAACGAGTGCCCGTGAGATTGTGGGAGGGTTAAATACTCAAAACTTAGAAGTTTTTGCTACGCCAGCTTTCTGGTATCTTTACATACAGTGGCGTACCTAGCATATGTAACATCCGGGGCCCATCATTTTTTGGCACCCCCCCCCCATCTGTAAGAAAAACATGATTTTTAGTAACAAACCACACGTCACACATGAGTACCTAGGAAAAGGCAGCATCTTACATATTGCAGTGAGCAGTACATCAATACACCCATTGTAAAACTAAACAAGCCAGACCAGCACAGATCAATCCTACACCGTCAATCCTAACAGAAAACCATGTCTTTCGAACACACAGAACACAGAAAACACCTTCGCCTAGTAAGGAATATGTAATCACAAACTAACCCCTCCCTCTTTTACAAAACTGTAGTGTGGATTTTAGCTACGGAGGTAACAGCTCTGATGCTCATAAAATTCTGAGCATCAGAGCTGCTACCACCAAGGCTGGTGCTAAAAACGCTTCACAGTTTTGTAAAAGGGGGGATAAAATAAAAATACATAGACAAAGGTTAAATTGAACCAGCAAGAAGCTGGACTCTGCATACAATGCTTCACAGAAACAGTGACACATGTCTCCTAAAGCAATAAATAAATAGAAATTTTTTTCTACCTTTGTCTTCTGTGGTTTCTCCTTTCCTCATCTTCTTGTAACTCTCTTCCTTCCATTCACTGTCTGCCGTCTCTCTTCCCCTATATGGCATCTTCTCTCCTTCTATGCCCCTTCCAGAAACTGTATGCCTCCCCCTTCCATCTCTCCTTTCACCCCATT
This sequence comes from Geotrypetes seraphini, assembly GCF_902459505.1. Taxonomy (NCBI): domain Eukaryota; kingdom Metazoa; phylum Chordata; class Amphibia; order Gymnophiona; family Dermophiidae; genus Geotrypetes; species Geotrypetes seraphini. The sequence goes on along the minus strand of NC_047088.1, from coordinate 100,703,158 downwards.
GGTCTGGCATCTCTCTCCTCGCCTTCCCTCTCCCACACCTCTCCTCATAGTCTGGTATCTCCCCTTCCCTGATTCTCTGGCATCTCTCTCCTTTCCTTTTCTTCCATCTTTCGCTCCCCCTCCATGCTCTCACATCTCCCCCTTCCTTTTCCCTTAGACTGGCATACCTTCCTCCTATGCTCCAAGCCCTGGCATCTCCTTTAATTCCCTCCCTCATCTTCCTTCTCCCTCCAGCTGGGTACCGCAACACTCTTCCCTGCAGCTCTGCACTTCCCCACAATTGCCATGCTTCGGTTCCTCTTCTTCCTTCCTTCCTCCCCCCCCCCCCGCGGGACCCTGCGGCACCATCAACTCTTACTCCCTCTAATGTCGGCCCTGCAGCTCCAGACTTCCTCGCACCTTCTCCCCTCCCCCTTTGGATCGCTATTATTTTAAATGTTATAGCCGCGGAGCTGTATCCATCAGTGGAGATGTCTAACCTCGGCCTGCCCCGGAACTCTTACTGCAGCAGCCGCCCGTCTAGGCAGGAACAGGAAGTCACTGTTGCAGTAAGAGTTCCGGGGCAGGCCGAGGTTAGACATCTCCACTGATGGATACAGCTCCGCGGCTATAACATTTAAAATAATAGCGATCCAAAGGGGGAGGGGAGAAGGTGCGAGGAAGTCTGGAGCTGCAGGGCCGACATTAGAGGGAGTAAGAGTTGATGGTGCCGCAGGGTCCCGCGGGGGGGGGGGGGAGGAAGGAAGGAAGAAGAGGAACCGAAGCATGGCAATTGTGGGGAAGTGCAATCCCCCCAATGCGTCCCCTTACCTTACCTCCCCTTACCTTTGCGACGCGTGTGTGCGCTGTGAAGAGAAACTTTGCGCTGCGATGTAATATTTTGTGCGCGAGCGCAGGCCAGCGCACCTTAGCGGGAACAAGCCTTATATTCGGATTGACTTATATTCGAGTATATAAGGTACTTACTGTAACAAGTTATCTAGGGACAGCAGGCAGATATTCTCACAACCCTCCCATCTCCCGTGGTTGGTTTCTTAGCTTGCTTAACGAACTAAGGAGCTGCGCACCTACATCGGACGGGAAGGCACTCGTGCATGCGCAGTGCAGGCTATCGCAAACTTTCTAAAAATTTTAAAGTGGTGTTGCACTTTTGAAGTGTCCATACTGAGGCTCTGTGGATGACGTCACCTACATGTGAGAATATCTGCCTGCTGTCCCTGGATAACACCTGTTACGGTAAGTAACTGTGCTATATTGATGCTTCTTTAGATTTTTAATGACATACATATCTGAAATGTCTGATCATTGGAACTACACAATTAAAAACACTATTGAGATTGTAGCTCCTGTTAAAACTAAAATAATTAGATCTACCAAGTTTAATCCTTGGTATAGTGAAGAGCTAAAAAAAGACAAACAACGTAGACAATTAGAGAGAATTTAGCAAAAAGACAATGCAATTCAATTTGGAGAACAACAATTACATTTTATAAATCACATATATCATATGCAAAAAAGTTCTTTTATGTATTAGAAATAGTGACAGGTAAATGTAACTAAAAAAACTGTTCCAAACTATGCATAAATTAACAAATCATCCTTTAGCAGGAAGTTCCATAATTAAATCTCAACCTTCAGCTCAGACTAACATATTTCTTCCTCAATAAAATTACTACGGTGCATCAAAATCTTGAAACAATTCCAACTTCAGACAAAGGGAATGAGATACAATTCATTTTTGATTCTCTGGAGTCTAGAGCACATCAGATATGGAATACTTTTAAGAGCATCAATATAGAGCAGTCAGCACACCGTCCACCAGCTTGAATTGATGCAGCTTTAGTTTGTTTCTTCTGATGGATTACCTGAAAATTTTTCATATGCCACACACAAAAAGGAAGGGAATGATTAGAGCCATGATGTCGCCGGCTCTTTCCTCCTCCCCAATTCAGTTGATGCTTCCCCAGGTTTTGGTGTGGTAGTTGGCCGCAGCGTCAGGGGCAGGAATCCACTGTGGAGTCAAGCATGGGAGCGCTTGACTCACTGGAACAAGACATCTCATTATCCCCCCTCCCCCCAATGATTACCATGCCTCCGTGTCCAGCGGAGGCACAGAGCTCTGGGCGAAAGGAAGAGGAAACCCTGGAGCTTGATCTAGGCGGAGCTTCACTCGCAGGAGGACTGCTGAGAGAGACGAACACAGCGGAGGCTGGAGAGCCAGCAGCAACACCAGCAGTCAAATTGGAGACGCTTTTGGTAGCCATAAAGGCCTTGGATTCGATGGTGAGGAAAACATCAAAGGATATGGAAGTATTAGTAGCCAAAGTTGAAGCATTTTCTTTAAATATTTAAAAATTACAACAAGATACTACAGAAAAGTTTCAATTGAAAACTGTGCCATTGAAAGAATCAATCTCAGCAGTTATTAAAGAACAGAATTTTGTTTCAAGAAACATTGAACAAATAGAGAACAGACATCTGAATCTTCGGATATTAAATTGCCCAAGAATTGTGGCTATGGGCACCTTTTATGAAGGTGCGCTAGCATTTTTAGTGTATGCTACAATGCCACGTGCGCTAACCCCGCGCTACACGGAAAATACTAATGCCAGCTCTATGGAGGTATTAGCCTGTAGCGCACCTTCATAAAAGGAGCCCTTAGCCACAATTCTTGGGCAATTTAATACCCGAAGATTCAGATGTCTTAAATACTTCAATTGAAGTATTTAAGAAATTTCTACTAGAGAATCTGGGTTTCTCTTGCGAAGGTATTCCTCCTATAAATAAAGCTTACTCTCTGCCAGTTGCCAAAGATAAAAAGTTTGGGATAGAGGATATTCTTGAAGATCCCTCTCTGAGGTTAAGGAGCAAGCAACTTTGATAGTTAATTTTGCCTTTGAACAAGACCTCACCTCTGTTATGAAAATTTACTTTAAAAAGGGAGCGGCCCCATTTTGTGGGCAGAGAATGGATATATCCAGATGCGATGAAAGCAACTCAAGAGAGGCAGAGAGAATTTCATACGAGAGAGGAAACTATAAAACTGGGTACTACTTTTATGCTTGCATACCCTTGTAAATGCATTGTTAAATATTTGAGTCTGAGATATGTTTTTTTTTTTTCCTCCCTGAGCATTTAAGATCTTTTTTGGACCTTAAGAAGTTAGCCAGTGGGTCGGGATAAAGCAAAATGATAAGAGCCGAGGATTAGTCGTTTAAGCATTTGTTGAGGTTTAGCTGTTTAAGCCTTTTCCTTGAATTGTTTTATATTGAATGTCTCCCTTAAAATCTATCTCCTTCTTCCTAGATATAGTGGTCTAAGGAAGAGACTAACTCCAACTAATATTTTACCTTAAAAAGATATTCTTTTTGTTTCTCTTTTGGATGTGGCTCTGTATTACTAGAACAAGTGTTTATAACTTGTAAAAGATTTAATAATCAATAAAAATAAAGTAAAAAAAGAGTATAAATACAGATTTAATACCATTATTAAAAACGTGTTCTTCTAAAAATTGTGAACTGGATATATGTCCTTTGTCTCTTTTGTTTCTCTTTCAAATAATACTCTATCATGGTTAGTTGAATTTATTAAAAAGACTTCTAGCTGAAGGTTCTCTTCCACAAAATATGGGTAACATTGTTATTCTGTCTTTTCCAAAACAACAAAACAGCAATCTTTCTCAACCATTTAGGGCTCCTTTTACTAAGGTGGGTTAGGGCCTTAGCACGCAGAATAGCGCGCTCTAAATTGCCCGGGTGCTAGACCTTAACGCCAGCATTGAGCTGGTGTTATTCTAGAAGCGTACCATGCGGTTTAGCGCGCTGTAATTTCATGCGTGTGCTAAAAACACTAGCGTACCTTAGTAAAAGGAGCCCTGTAGCCAATACTCTTCTGTTGACTAAATTACTAGTCTCTGGTAAAAAAAAAACAAAAAAAAAACCAGCTATAAGAATACATAGAACAATTCTCTTGTTTACCTGTAGCCAATACTCTTCTGTTGACTAAATTACTAGTCTCTGGTAAAAAAAAAACAAAAAAAAAACCAGCTATAAGAATACATAGAACAATTCTCTTGTTTACATCCAGCTCAATTTGGGTTTCAACCTAACAATAAAATTTAAGTACTGTGTTTAACATTAATATGAAGAGTGAAATATTGATTGAGTTTGGGAAGTTAATCTTTATTATTACAATTTGATATTAGTGCAGCATTTGATTCAGTAGATCATTCACTATTAATATGTAAATTAAGGGCCTCGTAAAAATATCAAAAGTATAGGAGAAATAAAAGAACCATGTGGAACTCCACAAAAAGAATTCCAGCTTTTAGAGAAAACTCCATCCTTGATTACACAATAGCTCCTATTTGTATGAAATTCCTTGAAACATTTAATAACTGATCCATACAAACCCAAATCGCATAGGGCCTCTTCTATCAAACTGCGCTAGCAGTTTTTAGCACAGAGAGCCACGCTGAATGGCCCGCACTTCTCCCGACGCTCATAGGAACTCTATAAGCATTGGGAGCAGCGCAGGCCATTCAGCACGGCTCTCTGCGCTAAAAACTGCTAGCGCAGTTTGATAGAAGAGGCCCTATGCGATTTGGGTTTGTATGGATCAGTTATTAAATGTTTCAAGGAATTTCATACAAATAGGAGCTATTGTGTAATCAAGGATGGAGTTTTCTCTAAAAGCTGGAATTCTTTTTGTGGAGTTCCACAGGGTTCTTTTATTTCTCCTATACCTGTACTTTTGATATTTTTACGAGTTCTGTGCAGACATTGGTTCTGTTGGGTGAAGATCTTTTACTCTCTTATGCTGATGATATTTTTTGGTTAATTCCACTGGATAGGGATAATGCAAATGTCAACATTAAGGGGTCCTTTTATCAAGCCGCGCTAGCGGGGTTAGCACGTTGGACATTTCATCACGCGCTAACCCCTGCGGCTGGCTAAACAACTAATGCCTGCTCAATGCAGACGTTAGCAGCTAGTGCGGCAGGCGGTTTAACACGCGTTAAACCCCTACCGCAGCTTGATAAAAGGACCCCTAAGATCAGGAGCTGTATTGGAAAACTGGAAAGATGGGCTCTGTCTTGTAAACTGAAATTAAATACAAACAAGACAAAAGTTTTATGGTTAAATAATCAAGTTGTCTTTGGTCCCTTCATCGATCACATTGGAATCTGGAGTTTCTCTTAAAGTTGAAAAAACAACCAAAGTATTAGGGGTTATATTAGATCCCTCTTTGAAATTCAAGGATCAAATTGTAAATGTATGAAAGAAAACCATGTATGTAATGAGACAGTTGAGATTAGTAAAATCTTATTTTTTTTGAACACTTTGCATTCGTAGTACAAATATTATTATCACATCTTGACTATTGTAATTATTTGTATTTGAACTTAAACTAAAAAATGGTTAAAAAAAAATTGCAGCAGATTCAAAATACTGTCTTGAGGTTGATATATAGGGGAGAGTGTGGCTCAGTGGTTAAAGCTACAGCCTCAGCACCCTGAGGTTTTGGGTTCAAACCCACGCTGCTCCTTGTGACCCTGGGCAAGTCACTTAATCTCCCCATTGCCCCAGGTACGTTAGATAGATTGTGAGCCCGCCAGGACAGAGAGGGAAAACTGCTTGAGTACCTGAATAAATGCATGTAAACCGTTCTGAGCTCACCTGGGAGAATGGTATAGAAAATGGAATAAATAAATAAATATATGACCTGAGGAGATACAATAGTGTTTCTATATTCTTTAATAAACTTTATTGGCTGCCTATAGAGAAAATATAGAGTTTAAAACTGTATGATTCATCATATTATACAGGCAGAGGCTTCTGATCTTCTCATTTTATTCTTTTCACTTTTGCATTATTCATCTAATAGGTTGAGTAGTACATTTTTATTGCAGTTTCCCCCTTTAGAAGTATACATTTTAAACATCAATTTAATTCCTCTTTTACATATGCTGCTGTTGTTTAAAATGATTTATCTAGGCAAATAAGGACAGAAAATAGTTATTGGAGATTTCATAAAATGCTAAAAACATTTTTATATGATAGATTATAAAGTTAGTATTTTTATCTAAAGAATTATAAGGATATCTTTTTATCCATACAATTGTATATTCCCATAGAATTATTATGGCTTCTCTATAATGTAAATCGCCTTGAACTAAATTGTATTAGAGTGATTCAAAAATCTTACATTAGATTAGATTAGGTTAATCTGACTATTCCATGAAACCCAAAAACAAAATGTCTCTGATATGAAATCAGTTCAGTTTCAACACACACATTCACACAATATCTGAGCAACCTCAGCTTTATCTGTATATTCAAATATTTTTGATTCAGAAATAATTAAATTTATCAGTACTTACTTCAGTCTCACAGCTTCCTCACATAGAGCTTGTTAGTATAGGAACACTGACTAGACACAGGTCTGCACCACAGAGCTTAGAATTCTGAGACAAGGGATCACTCTTAAGGCTTTAGCCCTTCAGTTTTCAAAAGAATATTTAGCTTTCAAAAAATAGCTTCAAATTCTCCAAGCTTCACATAACTGTATATACTAGTCAAGATCTCAGCAGATTAGTAATCAGAAAAGACCGCAAGAATGCACTCCAGCAGAAAAACAGCTGAACACTCAATTACATAAAAAACATTGTTGTAAACACCAATAATATTAGGCCATCTGAGTTGAATCGGTGGTCTTACACAGTGAAGGGATTAAAATTCTCTATTTCTCAGTATTTAACATTTATTTTTAGCAACAGGAGTCACAAAAATCTAGGTTAAATTCTGAAACGTACTAAAAGTTCTTATTAATTTTCCTTTGAAATAAAACTCCAAACTTGATTTAGAAATCTCGATAAATCATGAGAACCAGTGGATATCAGATAAGTTACTGACCCACAACTCACACAAACTCAGCTGTATTCTCCTTCACAGCCATCTCATTACACACCTCAGCTCAACAGCCCATAAGCAGGTTCAATTTGCAGCATTTCTCATGAAATCTAATATTTGTAGGAAATATTATTTAAAAAATATTCACTCATTCCATAAACACACAAACTCCAGAGTTGACATACAAATTATCCCAGGACAAGCAGGCAGGTATTCTCACTAGTGGGTGATGTCATCCGACAGAGCCCCGATACGGACATCTTGAAAGCATGTCTTGCTTGAAGAAACTTAGAAGTTTCGAGATGCCCGCACCGCGCATGCGCCAGTGCCTTCCCGCCCGATGTACCGGGCGCGTCTCCTCAGTTCTTTTCTTTCCGCGGAGCTGAGAAGTTGTTTTCATTCTGCGCTGACTGAATTTCAGTTTTTTTGCCTTCTTTAACCCGCGTTTTTGTTTATTTCTTTAAATTTATTTCAACTTTTATTTTATTTAAAAAAAAAAAAAAAAAAGTTAAAAATTATTTCTTCCGGCGGTTCGGCCGGGCCGGCCTCGTGGCTGCGGCCTAGCGGCTTCGACCTTGCAGCATCGATTTTCCGGCCTATGTCCCGACCAATCACCGGTTTTAAAAAGTGCAGCAAGTGCCAGCGTGCGATTTCGCTGACGGACCCGCATCGACGCTGCCTTCAGTGTCTTGGTCCGGAACACGTTCCGAAATCGTGCCGGCCTTGTTCCACGCTCACTGCGCGCTCGTTTAAGCGGCGCTGCTTGCTCTGGGAGTCGATGTTCAAGATGGAGACTGCCAAAGACATCTCTGCTGCTGCGGCTGTTGAGGTTTCGCCGGTCCATTTGAAACCTACATCTGCGACTCCTGCATCGAGCATCGTGAAGCCAGCATCGTTTGCCCCGGCTTCAGCTTCGAGTTCTGCATCGGCGCCTGCCTCCGTCTCCTCGGTTCAGGTACCGCCTTCCACTGTCCCTCCCGTGGTCATCAAAGTGCCTAAAGCTAGCAAGCAGAAGCACTTGGCCACGAAGGAACGCGAAGACCGTGCAGGAGGACCCCCTTTCGGTGCGGATCCCTCCATATCGGCTTCGCTTCGATCCCTGCTAGAAACTCAGTTTGTCGAGCTTATGCACACTATGGGACCCCGGCTTATCGCCAACATTCAGGGTGAGATTCCCACCCCGGTTTCAGGGGGCGGTCCGCCCCCTCCCCCTCCTCCTCGTCGTTCGATCTCTCTGCTCGACGAGGGGGATCGGCGGAGGGCGGCGGAATCCTCCAGGAGGGCTTCCCTTCCTGAGATGCCGCCTTTGGAGCCCATCACACCTCCACGACAACAGGGTGCTAGGGCGGCTCCTGATAATCGTAGTCCTGGGCATACTGCATCGCAGGAGGAGTTCTTCCGCACTCCATACCAGACATGGGTGGCGCTGCGTGAATCCGCATCTCTGCGATCCACTGCATCGAGTCCTATCCATTCCTTTGAGGCTTTGAAGGATCAATCGATGCATAGAAGATCTCGTTCTCCGTCCCGTCACCGGGAGGGGCATCGATCTCGGCACTCTTCTCGGCACTCCTCACGTCATTCGGAGGTGTCTCCGCAGAAAAAGATGCAGCGTTTGGGGTACTCCTCGTCGGATGTGTCCCAGCCGGAGGGGCCAGAATACGAGGAACCATCTACCTCCTATTCTCCATGCCGATCTCAGCTCTCCCTGGACCCGGAGGTTTCCACTTCTTCTAGAACATCTCGTCGGCCGGCCTTGGCAGACCAACTGTCTTTCTCATCCTTTCTCCGACAGATGGCGGATGACTTGGATGTGACTTTGGACACTGGGTCCAAATATTCTAAAGAGTATTTGGATACCATGCATTTGCCTCACCCTCCGGCGGAGACTCTTCGGCTTCCTCTACATAAATTGCTGGACCAGACTTTCATGCGCTGTTTTGAGACACCGTATTCCATACCTGCAGTTCCCAGTAAGCTGGATGCTCGATACCGCATCGTTCACCACAAGGGGTTTGAGGGAGCTCAACTTTCTCATCAGTCCCTTCTGGTCGAGTCTTCTCTCAAGCGTTCTCACCCTTCCCAGGTCTACGCTTCCGTGCCTCCGGGCAGGGAGGGGAGAACGATGGACAAGTTTGGTAGACGTATCTACCAAAACTCGATGATGGCGACTCGAGTGCTCAATTACAATTTTTTCTTCTCTTCATATTTGGATTTCTTCTTGCCGGTGCTCCGCAAGTTCATCCCTTTCATCGATGCTCAGGCTCGTTTCCAGTTTGAGGAGGTGGTGGCGACCCTGTCCCAGTTGCGGCTGCAGCTGATGCAATCCTCCTACGATGCCTTCGAGCTCTCGGCACGTGCTGCGGCCTGTTCGGTCGCCATGCGTCGCCTGGCCTGGCTTCGCACTATTGATATGGATCCGAACCTCCAAGACAGACTTGCTAATGTGCCTTGTGCGGGAGCGGATCTGTTCGATGAGTCTATCGAGACTGTTACTAAAAAGCTTTCGGACCATGAGAAGTCTTTTCAGTCTATTCTGCGGCCTAAACCGAAGCCTCAGCAGTCTCGTCCCTCTAGGCCGCCTCAAATCTACCAGAGGCGTTATCAACCGAGGCAGACTCCTCCTGCGAGACAGCCTGCGAAGAGGCAGCCTCCACAGAAGACTCAACAGAAGCCTCAGATGCCGGCTGCACCCAAGGCTACTCAGCCTTTTTGACTCTCTTCCAGGGAGCATAACCGACGTTCTGTCTTCCCCTGTTTTTCCCATAGGGGGTCGACTCCATCATTTTTATCATCGATGGGAGTCAATCACCTCGGACCTGTGGGTCCTTACCATCGTAAGAGAAGGATACTCTCTTCATTTCCAACGGGTCCCCCCGGACCACCCTCCAAGAGAGTATCCTTCCAACTTGACGCAGACCGCTCTTCTCCTCCAGGAGGCTCAGGCTTTGCTTCGGCTTCGGGCCGTCGAGCCGGTCCCGTTGGATCAGCAAAACCAAGGGTTTTACTCCCGGTATTTCCTGGTCCCGAAGAAGACGGGCGATCTGCGGCCCATTTTGGACCTTCGAGTCCTCAACAAGTTTTTAGTCAAGGAACGGTTCCGTATGCTGACCCTTGCCTCGCTCTACCCCCTCCTCGAGCAGCACGATTGGTTATGCTCTCTGGACCTCAAGGAGGCCTACACTCACATCCCGATTCATCCGGCCTCCCGCAAGTTCCTCAGATTTCGGGTGGGACATCTACATCTGCAGTATCGAGTGCTTCCATTCGGCCTTTCCTCGTCGCCCAGAGTCTTCACGAAGTGTCTGGTGGTGGTGGCCGCTGCACTCCGGAACATGGGTCTCCAGGTGTTTCCATACCTCGACGACTGGCTCATCAAGGCACCGTCGGCCCAAGGGGTCATTTCGGCGACCTTGACTACAATTTCTTTCCTGCAGAACTTGGGCTTCGAGATCAACTTTCCCAAGTCACATCTTCAGCCCACCCAGTCTCTCCCCTTTATCAGGGCGGTACTGGATACCATCCAACTTCGAGCATTCCTTCCTCCTCAACGCATGGAGGCTCTTCTTCTACTCTGCCAGTCGGTGTCTTCTCGCCAATCCATCTCAGCGAGACACATGATGGTCCTCTTGGGTCACATGGCATCCACAGTTCATGTGACGCCTTTTGCCAGACTACATCTCAGGATTCCTCAATGGACCTTGGCATCTCAGTGGACTCAGGTGTCCGATCCGTTGTCCCGCCACATTGTGGTCACTCCTGCTCTACGGCAGTCTCTTCTCTGGTGGATGACCTCTTCGAATCTATCCAGAGGTTTGCTGTTTCACTCTACTCCCCACCAGAAAGTTCTCACGACCGATTCATCGAACTATGCATGGGGAGCTCATCTGGATGGTTTTCGCACTCAGGGGTTCTGGACCAGTGCGGAATGACTTCATCAAATCAATCTCCTGGAGCTCAGAGCCATCTTCAATGCTCTCCAAGCTTTTCAACATCTGCTTCACGACATGGTGGTCCTAATTCGCACCGACAATCAGGTCGCCATGTATTATGTCAACAAACAAGGGGGCACGGGCTCGGCCCCTCTTTGCCAGGAAGCTCTTCGAGTGTGGGATTGGGCAGTCCGCCACAACACCTTCCTCAGAGCTGTCTACATTCAGGGGAAGGACAACGTCTTAGCAGACAAGTTGAGTCGTCTTCTCCAGTCTCACGAATGGACTCTCCACTCCGACCCCCTTCATCAAGTCTTTGCACGGTGGGGGACGCCTCAGATAGACCTCTTTGCAGCCCCCCACAACTTCAAACTGCCTCAGTTTTGCTCCAGGATATACACTCCTCATCGCCTCGAGGCAGACGCTTTTCTACTGGATTGGGGGAATCGCTTCCTATATGCGTTCCCTCCGTTTCCTCTCATTCAAAAGACTCTAGTCAAGTTGAGATCAGACCATGCCACCATGATTCTAATTGCTCCTCGGTGGCCCAGACAACCTTGGTTCTCCCTTCTACTTCAACTCAGCTGCAGGGAGCCAGTACTTCTTCCAGTGTTTCCTTCACTACTCACTCAACATCAAGGTTCACTACTTCATCCCAATCTGCAGTCCCTCCACCTGACAGCTTGGTTCCTTTCAACATTACTCCTCACCAGTTCTCTCAAGCAGTGAGGGAGGTTTTGGAGGCTTCAAGGAAGCCTGCTACTCGACAATGTTATTCCCAGAAATGGACTAGATTCTCTTCCTGGTGTATTTCCAATGCCACAGAACCTCAGCGTGCTTCACTATCTTCTGTATTGGACTATCTTCTACACCTGTCTCAGTCTGGTCTCAAGTCTACCTCCATACGAGTCCACTTGAGTGCTATTGCGGCGTTCCATCAGCCTCTACAGGGGAAACCTTTGTCTGCTCATCCTGTGGTTTCTAAATTTATGAAAGGTCTTTTCCATGTCAACCCTCCTATCAAACCTCCTCCTGTGGTTTGGGATCTCAATGTTGTCCTGTCTCATCTTATGAAGCCTCCGTTTGAACCTCTCAACAAGGCTCCACTTAAGTATCTCACCTGGAAGGTGGTTTTCCTGGTGGCCCTCACGTCAGCTCGCCGGGTCAGCGAGCTTCAGGCCCTAGTGGCGGATCCACCGTTCACTGTTTTCCATCATGACAAGGTGGTCCTTCGTACTCATCCAAAATTCTTGCCTAAAGTGGTCTCTGAATTTCACATCAACCAATCCATCGTGCTTCCAGTGTTCTTTCCAAAGCCTCATTCTCATCCTGGGGAATCTGCTTTGCACACTCTGGACTGTAAACGTGCTCTAGCTTTCTACTTGGATCGCACAAAGCCACACAGAACTGCTCCTCAACTTTTCGTCTCCTTTGATCCAAGCAAGTTGGGACGACCTGTATCGAAGCGCACCATCTCTAACTGGATGGCGGCTTGTATCTCTTCCTGCTATGCCCAGGCTGGATTATCCCTTCCCTGTAAGGTCACAGCCCATAAGGTCAGAGCAATGGCAGCCTCTGTAGCCTTCCTCAGATCGACACCAATTGAGGAGATTTGTAAGGCTGCCACTTGGTCCTCGGTTCATACATTCACCTCTCATTATTGTCTGGATACTTTTTCCAGACGGGATGGACAGTTTGGCCAAACAGTGTTACAAAATTTGTTCAAGGTAATGGCGGAATAGAAATCCCTAATGTAATGTAATGTAATGTAATGTTCTCTTAAAATTGCCAACTCTCCCACCATCCCATTGGGGTTAGCTTGGAGGTCACCCACTAGTGAGAATACCTGCCTGCTTGTCCTGGGATAAAGCAATGTTACTTACCGTAACAGTTGTTATCCAGGGACAGCAGGCAGCTATTCTCACGTCCCACCCACCTCCCCTGGGTTGGCTTCTCAGGCTAGCTACCTGAACTGAGGAGACGCGCCCGGTACATCGGGCGGGAAGGCACTGGCGCATGCGCGGTGCGGGCATCTCGAAACTTCTAAGTTTCTTCAAGCAAGACATACTTTCAAGATGTCCGTATCGGGGCTCTGTCGGATGACATCACCCACTAGTGAGAATAGCTGCCTGCTGTCCCTGGATAACAACTGTTACGGTAAGTAACATTGCTTTTTCACTCAGCCACACACCATTTTCTCACCAATTCCTTCTACTACCTTAAACTCGCTGCTCTCCAGCTTAAAATAACGGTCCCAGGGATCTTAATGAGACAGCTGCTATTAAGTGCAGCTTCCCCCAAGCTTCCTGCCCCTCTGTCTTTTTGATTTCCCTGCATCTCCCAGACTCTGCATGGGCTCAGCCTCCAAGCAGTGTTCAGCATTTCCCTCCTGCCTCTCCCCTGTAAGTGTTTTAAATTTATTTTTATTTTTTCCTGTTTACATATGATTTCCTTCACTATAACTTTGGAGAAGGCTATTAATAAAATCAATAAAAAAATCAAGCCTAGATTGTGTGGTATTGTAAGGAGCCTGCACGGGATTAATCAAAGGAAGGGTCTAAACCTGAGGGGAAAATAAGCTCTGTGTGTAAGCAGACTTGCCCTTAGAATTCCCTTCAGCCAGAACCCTTTAGGAACAGGCCTGTGGGAGGTGCAGAACAAAGCCTGCTATTAGATGGAGAGACTCCTGATAATTTCCCCAGTTTTACTGAATTATTAGGCAGATCTGTTCAACATCATAACTAAGATCATTTGATACTATCGTTCCCATTTCTGAAAGGTGTAAAATAAGACAATTCACTGTAATTAATTTATTCTTTCTTTCTGCCTCCTGCATGCTTCCTCTCCTCTGGACCTCATTCTCTTCCCCAACCAATATCTCTCTCTGTCCCTCCATGAGTCCAGCTTTTCTTCATCTCTCCTCTACCCCTATTGGCAACATTTCTCCCTCTCATGCCCTGGATCATATGCAGCATTTTTCACCACTGCCCACCAGCCCCATTTCTCCTTCTGTCACCCCTCTCCAGCACCATGTCACATCTCTCCCTCCATCACTATGTCCAACATTTCTCCCCCTTGCATCCCCTTCAATCTGTCCTTCTGTTCCCTCTCCACCATCATATCCAACATTTCTTCCTCTCATCTACTCCCCATGCATCTCTACCTCACTCCTCTCTCTATGCCCAATTTTCATTTCTTCCTATCCCCATGTGCACTCTCTCTCACTCACACACTCATGCCCAACAATTCTCCCTTTCTATTCCCTCCCTCCTATGTCCCAAGTTAGTGCCCCCTTCCTCCCTCACTGCTGTGTCGAGTTTGTACCTCCCTCATCCTTTCTGCCTTCCAGCCTTTGTCCCAAAATTAAGTTGTACGCCGGAGATCCCTGCCTGACCACCCACCCCCGCTGAAGCCACTGCCGGGGATCCCTCCGTGCCCGCACCACTCCACCCCCAGCGAACTCTGTGCAGGGACGGCGCGAGCAGCAATTCACACACTGCACGTGGCTGGCCCAAAAGCCGTCCCTCTGACGTCGGAGGTTTCTGGGTCAGCTACTTACATACAGCATGAGTCACTGCCTGCGCGGTCCCTGCACGGAGTTTGCTGGGGGTGGAGTGAGCAAATGTGGCTCCAACAAGTAAATGGGTCAGCTTTGGGGGGGAAGGGTCCATGCAGGCATGGAGAGAGGGGGGATCCCTGGCAGTGACTTTGGGGGGTGGGGGAGGCGGGCAGGCAGGGATCCCCGGCAGCAGCGGTTTCTACTGATGAGCAGGGAATATCCTCCGCAGCGGCCAGTCCATATACCTCTAAGGGTACGCGTGCCATGTGTTGAGAAACACTGCTCTAGGGTGTGAGGTTTAGCCCCCAAAATGTAAGGTTTTGGAGGGGTAATGTTGAAGCAAAGGCAGCCTTACAATCCGCCAGGTCCCAGGTTCGATACCTTCGTTGAAGATTCAGTAGGCAGTAAAATTACTGACAAAGACAGCTAAGAGTGCTTGCATAAAGAATATATATATTGTGCAGAAATAAGCTTAATATTACAGAAAAGCAAGATTTATAAAGATACATCAAGCATTACAATTAATGAGAGAGAAAAGACAGTTTACCTGCCTTACAGATTCCAGAGGAGAGAGAGATAGGGGAGGGGTGATGTTCCAGAGAGAGAGAGAGAGGGGGGGGGTGTTGCAGAGAGGAGGCTTTTATAGGTTGGAGTCTTATTCTAAAAATAGAAACTATTGTATGTCCCAGTATATTTCTGTTTATAATTTGTAAACTGTTTGAAACAATGGTGAATAAGGTGAGTGGGGTGTGAGAGACTGGAGAAGAAAAGATGGAGAATTTCCAGTATCACTTTGACAGTGGTTTCTGATTAACCCTAACTATCTGTGTTAGACCATGCACCTGGGCTTACTGTATATCTTAAACACAGACATTAACCCAAATACACAAATCAACAAATCAATCTAAATGGCTAAACTCCAAGATTCAAATTGGCGGATTTAAAATCGTATGGAAGCATTGGATTATTGCAGGTATACGGACTTTATATGATGTTATTTCAAATGGTAAACTGCTTGATTTTTCACAGTTGCAACATAAATTTGGTCTTAATAAATCACAAAGCTTTAAATGGTTGCAACTTAAGCAGGCTATTCAGGAGGGGTTCCCTGAATGGAAAAATCTCAATAAGTATAGTCTAGAGTTCTTATGCTTTCAGACGGATTTCTTGGGACACCAAGCCACACAGTGGTATAAATTGATATCTGGATATATAAATAAAAAAATCAAAGAATGGTCTTAGAGACATTTGGAGCATTGAGATTAAGCATCAGATTTCTGCATCTCAGTGGCCACGAATTTGGTCTTGGAAAATGAGATATACAATGTCTGCATCTATGAGACAAACTTGTTTTTTTTGTTACATAGAACTTTTTGGACCCCTGTTCGATTACAAAAGTTAGATAGCTCCAAGTCAATGCTGGCATTGTAATCTAGAAGCAGGGACTCTGGACCATTTAATATTCTATTGTCCCTGTATCATGGTCTTTTGGAAATCAATTTGGTCCCAAATTAATTGTTTACTAGAAAACCATGTAGCATTATCATATGATACAATTCTGTTCGGGATGTCAATGAGAGCAAAAAGTCAAATTTCATCAAGTAATAATAAACTTTTATCGATTATGACAGGAGTCGCCATACAACATATCACCAGCAGTGTTCCCTCTAAGCGGGCGGGTGTTGTGAGCAAACTTTTTTCACCGTGAGCCAAAAATATCGGGCGCCAGCAAGTTATGAGCCAACTCGCCCGATTCTCCTCTCGCCGCCCTGCCATCTGCCGTACGCCTCTTCCGATCGTGCGCTGTGACGAGAAACGTGTGCGCTGCGATGTAATATTTTGTGCGCCAGCGCACGCCAGCGCAGCTTAGCGGGAACACTGGTTCAAATGGTTTTATTTATTTCCCCAAATTTATTTTTGTTATACGCATTGAAAATATTTGATATTGCGTTTAAATCAAAATCTCAATAAACTTGAAACGAGTGCCCGTGAGATTGTGGGAGGGTTAAATACTCAAAACTTAGAAGTTTTTGCTACGCCAGCTTTCTGGTATCTTTACATACAGTGGCGTACCTAGCATATGTAACATCCGGGGCCCATAATTTTTTGGCACCCCCCCCCATCTGTAAGAAAAACATGATTTTTAGTAACAAACCACACGTCACACATGAGTACCTAGGAAAAGGCAGCATCTTACATATTGCAGTGAGCAGTACATCAATACACCCATTGTAAAACTAAACAAGCCAGACCAGCACAGATCAATCCTACACCGTCAATCCTAACAGAAAACCATGTCTTTCGAACACACAGAACACAGAAAACACCTTCGCCTAGTAAGGAATATGTAATCACAAACTAACCCCTCCCTCTTTTACAAAACTGTAGTGTGGATTTTAGCTACGGAGGTAACAGCTCTGATGCTCATAAAATTCTGAGCATCAGAGCTGCTACCACCAAGGCTGGTGCTAAAAACGCTTCACAGTTTTGTAAAAGGGGGGATAAAATAAAAATACATAGACAAAGGTTAAATTGAACCAGCAAGAAGCTGGACTCTGCATACAATGCTTCACAGAAACAGTGACACATGTCTCCTAAAGCAATAAATAAATAGAAATTTTTTTCTACCTTTGTCTTCTGTGGTTTCTCCTTTCCTCATCTTCTTGTAACTCTCTTCCTTCCATTCACTGTCTGCCGTCTCTCTTCCCCTATATGGCATCTTCTCTCCTTCTATGCCCCTTCCAGAAACTGTATGCCTCCCCCTTCCATCTCTCCTTTCACCCCATTGGTCTGGCATCTCTCTCCTCGCCTTCCCTCTCCCACACCTCTCCTCATAGTCTGGTATCTCCCCTTCCCTGATTCTCTGGCATCTCTCTCCTTTCCTTTTCTTCCATCTTTCGCTCCCCCTCCATGCTCTCACATCTCCCCCTTCCTTTTCCCTTAGACTGGCATACCTTCCTCCTATGCTCCAAGCCCTGGCATCTCCTTTAATTCCCTCCCTCATCTTCCTTCTCCCTCCAGCTGGGTACCGCAACCCTCTTCCCTGCAGCTCTGCACTTCCCCACAATTGCCATGCTTCGGTTCCTCTTCTTCCTTCCTTCCTCCCCCCCCCCCCCGCGGGACCCTGCGGCACCATCAACTCTTACTCCCTCTAATGTCGGCCCTGCAGCTCCAGACTTCCTCGCACCTTCTCCCCTCCCCCTTTGGATCGCTATTATTTTAAATGTTATAGCCGCGGAGCTGTATCCATCAGTGGAGATGTCTAACCTCGGCCTGCCCCGGAACTCTTACTGCAGCAGCCGCCCGTCTAGGCAGGAACAGGAAGTCACTGTTGCAGTAAGAGTTCCGGGGCAGGCCGAGGTTAGACATCTCCACTGATGGATACAGCTCCGCGGCTATAACATTTAAAATAATAGCGATCCAAAGGGGGAGGGGAGAAGGTGCGAGGAAGTCTGGAGCTGCAGGGCCGACATTAGAGGGAGTAAGAGTTGATGGTGCCGCAGGGTCCCGCGGGGGGGAGGAAGGAAGGAAGAAGAGGAACCGAAGCATGGCAATTGTGGGGAAGTGCAATCCCCCCAATGCGTCCCCTTACCTTACCTCCCCTTACCTTTGCGACGCGTGTGTGCGCTGTGAAGAGAAACTTTGCGCTGCGATGTAATATTTTGTGCGCGAGCGCAGGCCAGCGCACCTTAGCGGGAACACTGATCACCAGTAATTGGAAAAATTATAAAAGGCTTAACTATACATTTGGGTGGAATTCGCTATGTCATATTTATAAAATGGAAAGAATTGCCATACAAAAAGGGAACTATAATAATTTTAAAAAGATTTGGGGGCCATTGACAAATTATGATTAGACGCCATTATCCACTGAAAGTACATAGGGGAGAGGGTATAAAGTTATAGTAAAGGTTTGATCAATAGATAAGAATATAATATTTATATGATTTTTTTTTATTAAAATATTTGTGGGAAGGGTGGGTGGGGAAGGTATAATTTTATGTTTTTAAGATGATGTTAGAAGAAATACAAGTAATGTTTACAAGGTTTAAATGATGTAATATTGTGTTCTTGATGTAAGTTGGAAAAATTAATAAAGAATTTGAAAAAAAAAACACCTCTTCACACCTCTTAGCTGTACCAAGGTCCTTTGTTACCTTTAAGCATTGATGTAATTTAGGCTCTCGGGGGCAATCTGAGGCTGTTTGCACTGACATGCCCTAAGGTTAGATATGAATGATATGATCTCCCATAGGCCTTTGCTGACATGGTAAGGCCAGCAAGTTAAGGCTGGGCTGACACTCCATACCTTTTTTTCCCCTTTTTTTTAATAATTCTTTGAAATTAAGGCAAGCTTGCGGTACCCTTCTAAATGGCATGCACTTCTGCAACTGTTTTGTAAACAGCCAGTTTGTCCTTCGAAGATGCCTCTCTTACCTCCCACATTGTATCAGCACATCCCCTTGTCCTGCACAATCTCCAAGCTATGAAGATAAACAGTTCCCATTGTGAGTTCAGACCTCTATCTTAGGTTGTAGTCATCTTGGTGGGGAAACCTAATATGCTACATCTTACCCATCTTTGAGCAAATGAACAGTACACAAGGGATGCAGGAAGCTGGCTTAAAGGTACCAAGATGCCATGAGTAGTGTAGCCAGGCCCCTGGTGAGTGGGTAACCCCGGTTCGGACCACAGATAAGATTTTTTGATGTGCCTTTTATATGGTTGGTGTAAGAAAAACCCAGATACTGGATTTCTTACAAACAAAACTTCACCGGGTTTATTAAAACAAAAGAAAAAAGTCCCAAAGCAGACAGTTGCTTCTCACAGGCACCAATTATGCAGTTCCTTCCACTTAGTTCCAGTGCACTCTATCTGTGCTCAAGTTCAGTGGCTGGACAGTCCATGTCAGCAAAAAAGATAAACCAAAATCAAACAAGCTTTTCAGTCTCTCAAATGCCCCAATTCTCCCTCCTAAGGGCAGCTGGCTTCTTCCACCCAGTTCTGGCCAGCACTGGCTGAGCAATGCAGGTGCCAGCCCTTCTTTCAACTTTTCCCACAGAGAGGGGAAAAAACACGTTTTATCTGTCACTGCTTTTCCTCTCTAGCACTTTGTCCCCTCTAAGGACTTTCACAGCCCTGCTTTGCAGGCTGTGTGGAGCAAGCCTCCCTTTTCACCAAGGTTTTCAGGCCCTCCCAAAAATGCCCCCAAAAGTCCTTCAGCTTGGTTCTTTGGAGACTGCTAGGTGAGGTTTTAAACACACTTGAAAATTCAGGTAATGATGCATTGTTATTACCTGTAGCTTCAATTAGGCTTAGGTTTCTTTGGCAAAGACTTTCCTTTTACTCTGTGAGGCAGGAAGCAGCTTCTCATGGATCATTCACATGTCCATGCCTTCCTCTAACACACATTCCCCTGGGTCAGTCTCACTGTATCTTCCCCATCCTGTATCACTGGGGCTATAGTCCATTAAGTTTCCTGTTTCACTTTCCACTTCCCATCCCCCTTCCTGGGTGAATGGGACAGATTCAAAGGAGGATTCTCCCTGGCTGGAACTATCCTCTAGCCCTACCTCCCAAAACTTATATGGGTTATTACCATACCTCTCTGAAGGGAATATTCCTGCCTTTCCTTGCTGATCTGGAACAAAACTCCTGTTTTGTGGATAAGGGAGGTTTTCAGCTTTGCTCCTTGTGTGCCTGCCTTTCTCGTTAGAGTCAGCTGAGGGTAATTTATTCATCTGACTTCCTCCTGCTTGAGGCTTACGTAACTGCCTAGCCTCGTAGCAAACTCCACCCCCTTCTGTGCTGACTCTGTTTCTCCTTAGCTCTGGGAAAGGAGTAATAGGGGATAGACTGTGTTTTCTGTGCCCTCCCTGCCTGGCTGTGACATCACCTGCCTTTTCTCTGTTCCTTCTTGCTGTACTAAACTAGTGCTTTTAGCAGGGTGTACAGGCTTTATTTTAGGGATTGCAGGTTTGAGGGCTGTACTTTTGATGGGGCTCGCAGTCTTTTTAACCATGACAGAAGCTTTCCTGTCACAGTAGGGATATAAGGGTATGGGAAGAGATCATATATTATGCCTGACCCTGGTATGCAATGCAATAGGCCAAGCCAAATCAACCAAATTAGAACCAAATTAGCAAGTGTCAGAGAAGATACTGGAAAACCATGTCTTAAAAGCTAGGGGGAACCTTGTGAGATAGGCATTGTAAAGAGATGTACATGTGTTTCATTTTACAGCAAAGGAAAATCATAATAATACATAGCAAAATTTGTACAATAATTAAGATAATGATAGGATGAATTAAAACATTACAGACATGATTTGCAATAGGTAAATACCCAAGGAAAAGTTCCCAAACTGAGACATGAGCGTCTCGTAGCAAATTTTCAACAGTTTGTGCAATCTGTCCATTTTCAAAAGTAATGGTATGATTCACTTCTTTGGAGGTTTTCTTAAGTTGTTCAATGTAGGCATGGAGTTCTGTGAAATTCAGCAGCTTGTGAAAATGTCTCATTCCCATACCAAGAGGTAGTGGATGCACAGTAGAGAATGATACCGGGAAAAAATCTGTCCCCGTCACTGCACCGTCCCCGGCCCACCATCCTCTGCACCACCCCGTCACCGCCGTTCCCTTCACCGCCCTGTCACCGTCACCGCCATCCCTTTCACCGCCCCGTCACCGCCACTGCCATCCCATTCACTGCCCTGTCACCGTCCCCGCAGCATCCATATAAGCCTCAGTACTGCGAAACACCATGAAGACAGAAGAGAGTTCTGCCACTACTACTACTGCACTGAGAATCTGTTTCAGTGCCTCTACTATGTAGTAAAAACCGAACATAAAATAAATCAATTAAATTGTCCTCCCTTTCAATGACGTGTCCCCCATGTTCACCTATAGCTCGAATCAGGTCAATTGTGCACACTAAAAATGCAGGAGGATCTGGAACGTGAGCGCAGGCAGGCAGTGATACAAAAACAGCAGACACCCGACCGACTGCAGTGTTCTGCCATCTCCCTCCCTCCATCTCACCTTAGATGTAGAGTATGCCGGCTTTCTTTTTCGCCCAGCCGCATGTGCGGGTGTTCATTTGTTCAATATTCTCCTCTGAGGCAACCGGAAACAGGAAGTTGCAAGAGAGGAGAAGATTGATCAATGCGAGCGCGGCTTGGCGAAAAAGAAAGCCGGCATACTCTACATCAGTGGTTTTCAACCTTTTTACACCCGTGGACTGGCAGAAATAAAAGAATTATTTTGTGGACCGGCAAACTACTAGGACTAAAATTTTAAAACCCTGTTTCTGCCCCATCTCCGCAAGCTCGGTCACCTCAGTAACTATAGAAAAATAGACAAATATAGACAGCAGATATAAATTATCAAAACTGACACATTTTGATCACTAAATTGAAAATAAAATCATTTTCCTACCTTTGCTGTCTGGTGATTGATTTCATGAGTCTCTGGTTGCGTTTCCTTCTATCTGTGTATCCTTTCTTTCATTTCTTTCTTTCTGCACTCAGGCCCAAGAATTGTCCCTTTCTATTCCCTCCCTCTTTCCTTCCTATGTCCTTAGTGCCCCCGGTGCCTCCTTCCCATATCTTTAGTGCCCCAGTGCTTCCTTCCCATGTCCTTAGTGCCCCTTCCTGTTTTTAGTGCCCCCAGTGCCTCCTTCCCATGTCTTTAGTGCCCCCAGTGCTTCCTTCCCATGTCCTTAGTGCTCCTTCCTGTCTTTAGTGCCCCCAGTGCCTCTTTCCCATGTCTTTAGTGCCCCCAGTGCCTCCTTCCCATGTCTTTAGTGCCCCAGTGCTTCCTTCCCATGTCCTTAGTGCCCCTTCCTGTTTTTAGTGCCCCCAGTGCCTCCTTCCCATGTCTTTAGTGCCCCCAGTGCCTCCTTCCCATGTCCTTAAGTGCCCCTTCCTGTCTTTAGTACTCCCAGTGCCTCCTTCCCATGTCTTTAGTGCCCCTAGTGCCTCCTTCCTATGTCCCTCTCACTGCCTTCCACACTTTGTCCCACCCCCACCCCCGAAGCTTGCCTGCCTGCCTGTGCACCTTTCTCCCTCCCTAGCCAAAGCCAGCCTGCTGCCTCCCTGCCGCTCAAAAAAAAAAAAAGCCTCCGTCCTTTTCCCCTTCTCTTACTGCCATGCTGCAGCTGCTAAAGCCGGAAGTCTTCTTTCCGACTCAATTCTGAAGTCGGAGAGGACGTTCTGGGCCAGCCAGGCAGCGATTGGCTGGCCCAGAACGTCCTCTCCGACGTCAGAATTGACGTCGGATAGACTTCCTGTCGGCTTTAGTAGCTGCAGCATGGCGGTAGGAGCAGGAGAAAAGGAGAGGCTTTTTTTTTTTTTTTACTTCGCGCGGACCGGCAGAAATTCAACCGGCGGTGCTCTTCCAATTCAAAGGTGAGGTGGAGGGAGGGAGATGGCGGGGACCGCGCGATCTTGATTGCCTCACTGCGGGGACAAGTCCATTCACCACTCCACGGGGCGGTGAATGGCCTTGTCCCCGTCCCGCAGAGGCTACTATTTTTTCTTCCCCGTTTTGGCGGGTTACCCGCAGCTAAATGCAGCTAGCCACGGGTAACCCGCCACCGTGTCATTCTCTAATGCACAGCATATGAAATATACCAGGTATTGTTCAGTAATTAGCTTGAACTGTATAGCAAAGCGTTCTTAGAAAGGTGGCTGTCATGAATCTGGGATCCAACGAACAGGATACATTTTGTGGAAAGAACAGGTGAAAACAAAAACGTCCAGCTCTGAGGTAGTACAACATGAGTGAAGTAGAGGAGTAGGAGAATGTTGCAGTCAGGGAGCAGGAGGATGAATTAGTCCAGTAGGAGCTGACAGTCTCTTTACTTGGGAGGAAATGATGTCTGCTCAGGAGCTATCAGTCTCGTTAAACTGCACATACAGGGAGGGATACACCAGCTTGAAAAGAGTCCAGGTATCATTCAGCGGCTGAACCCATGTGATCTCAATAAGAGATAGAAAAAGAGAGAGAGGAACCATGTTGCTTGTACTGAGTGTGGCAACATGTGATAATATTAATGCATTTGCTTGGTATGTATTACAAGAGAGAGACAATATTCAGGTATTTAATGTTCTTAATTGGACATTCCAAAAAGATATGATTTTGTGTGCTGCACACAACTATTATGGCATGCCATAGAGACCATAATTATGTACTGATTGTATTTAAAAAAAATTATGTCAGAAATATGTATAACCCCTAACCAAGCTACACCTAGACTATGAAAACCATAGTTAAAAGGACATTGGGCTAGTAAAAAGTGGGAAAAGAACTCTAGAAATGGCCTATGTTATATTTTCCTGTGGTACCTCATAAACTAAAACAAATAGGCAAAACAGACCACATGGCACAGACACAACAGAAAACAAAGTTTTAGGCTTGAAACTATTCTTCCATCTGTCAAGGATTCAGGGCTGAGCTTAACTCTGCAAATAAACACATTGTTAATCAAAACAAAACACAACAAAGATGCATACATGGGTAAAGTATATGTACAAATAAAGCATAGCATAACCATTCCATATTCAGAAAAGGCATAAAGCTAATAATGTCTCTTTGGAGGGTCTTTATCTCTGCAGTGATAAAGAGGATCCTTGGAATACATTAAAATATCTCTGTGCCAAAACTGGTCTGGGATAGCTGCTAAGTAAAAGAAGAAGCATTTTAAATGAACAACATCATCAGGGTCACTTAGAGCAAAATAAGTCCATGTTCCATTCAAGCCGACTAAGACCACATGTCTGCCACCTGGGTCCAACTGCACTCTGAGGAGTGGGCACTGCTGTGCAGAGATCAGGTGCAGGCTGGATGTGTCTTTTTTTGTCCACACTGTCATGTCCTGGCATTTAGAGGCTAAGGGGCAGATTCCAAAAATCATTAGACATGTCTAGGACAGAGAAAAATGCACATTTGGGGTTAAATATCACTAATTTCAGAGTAAGAGGCTGCCACTAGTACAACAGACTTTGAAACCTTATTTAGGGCCCGAGAGTCTATAGTGAGCCTAATGGAGCCTCCTGGTTTAGCATCTGACCAAGCTGGAGGGCCACATGCTGAAGAGAGAGGTCCACTGAGACCCCTCTCCTCCATCTTAGGCACCAGTTCTGTTGCTGGAGGAAGTACTGGGTGCTGTCTTTGTGGTTGAGGATCTTCGCCCTCTAACAAAATTTCAGTGTACATTTTCATACAATCTAACTTCTCTTGTGCCCAAACTGAAACATCTGCAACCTCTGAATGAGTAACATTAAGGTCTATGTTCTCACTTGTGCTGGCAGTAGTTTCTACAATGTCCTTCCTTTGTTCCTTTTCTACAGGGCTAGACACACACTTTGAAGCTGTATCATTTTTACCCTGAATATCACAAATTTCCACATTTTTCTGAACTCCAGTAGGAGGCGCTCTATCTGTAAAACTGATTATGGCCCCTGTATCAATCAAAGTTAATATATCCTGACCCTCTATGGTAGTATTAACATTGGGGCGGCCGCAAGTGTCCAATATCAAAGGTTCCACATACCGCAAGCTGAATTCTGAGTCTGACTTCTTTCCCTTATCCTGTGTCTCCAGAAGTGAGTCCGCAGGTAAGTGAAAAGAATCCGGTAGGGCTGTGAAGGCTTGAATCACCTTGGTATTTGGACACAGAGAGTCAGGACAGCTCTATGCCCTAGTGCTGTTTTTCCTGGCTGTGAAATCACTCTTTACTCTGTCCAATTCTAACTGCATTGTATGTCTATCCTGTTCCCATTTAATTTTCTCTTTTTCTAATGCTTCTGTCTGTGCTCTGAGCTTTTGGAAAGGAATGTAAGTAGAGGAATTTCTGTAATTACCTCTGCCATGCCCTCTATTTCCTGTGTGTGGTTCCTTTGTATTGGGGAGACCCATCACCATGCCACCTTCTAGCTTCTGATACTGAAATAATTTGAGCAGGCTGGGTCTTCCACACAGACCCAATCCAGAGCAGTAAAGTGTCAAAAGGGGTTGCTTTAGGGTCCTCAGACAACAGAAGGTGTTCAGTAATCTCAGGGGATAATAATTCCAATAGAAATTCTTTTTGCTCTCTCTGACCATAATCTGCTGAACTGGGCCAGTGTTCATGTTCTTTAAGTACAGTCAAACCTCGGTTTGCGAGTGTTTTGCAAGACGAGCAAAACATTCTCGCAAACTTGTCTCGCAAACCGAGTGTTGACTCAATTTGCGAGCACCCACCCCGAGAACCGGCATCGCTCCCCCCCCCACTTGCAAAGGCCCCTCCCGTCCGACCAACTTTAACTTCCCCCCCCCCCCGTCTGGCACTGGTACGCAGCCCACAGGACATGCCGGTGTCACTTGAAGATCTTCCTGCCTCTGCCGGCTTTGAGCATGCATCTGCACATGCTCAAGCCCTTCTAATTCTCCCTCTCGCCGAGATTCTCGGAGATCTCAGTGAGAGGGAGAATTAGAAGGGCTTGAGCATGCGCAGATGCATGCTTAAAGCCGGCAGAGGCAGGAAAAAGAGTTAAAGTTGGTCGGGCGGGGGGTGCCTGTTCTCGCAGGGGGGGGCCTTTGCGAGCGGGGGGAGCAATGCCGGTTCTCGTGCCGGTGCCAGACGGGGGGGTGAGTTCAAGTTGGTCGAGTGAGGGGGTGAAGCAGCGCCGCTGGCCTCGGGGGGGTGGGGAACGTATCAAAGCGAATTTCCATTATTTCCTATGGGGAAACTCGCTTTGATATACGAGTATTTTGGTTTATGAGCATGCTTCTGGAACGAATTATGCTTGTAAACCAAGGTTCCACTGTATAGCGTTTATTACCCACGCTCTATATGCAAACTGCTCTATTGTATCACATGGCAGGGGTGAAAGAGTTCTAAGTACTTGGAGAGAGGTGCAGTGAAATAGTTGTTCAATGTCCATCATTACAAACTGGCACGGGTGAGTGAGAGAGCCAAATTTATAATCATGTGGAACCAGGGCTAGGTTCCTGTCAAAATATTTCTGTACAATATCTGTGAGTTCTTGAAAATCAAACGCATCCATATTTGAGGCTGCAGAAGTCTGCCTTGGTACGTGGGCCTTGCTCATATATTTATATGGCCTTCTAAATGGCCCTGTCTGTGTGAAGCCTTTGAGATTGAAATGTTCCCACTTATGAAGGAGGGAGACTTTAGTAATAGGTAGAAAAATGAGGTAAAGTGTGTTAGGCAAGAGTCACCAGCATAAAGAATACACTTATGCCCACACATGCCCATACTTTAAATACAAAGGTTACTACCTGAAATTTACAGGCAGAAAAATATAAGAAGTTTGTTAGAACAAAGGTGCCAGCTGCCAGTTGCAGCCCAGTCTGCACTGGTCCTTCACCAGGGCAGAGACTGACAAGAAATAGAATTAAAGGCAGAAAGTTAAAAAAAAAAAATTAAAGTTGTTGGTACAGATGTGGTGTGTCTTAATTGAGTGACTGTTTTAACTTCGGACCATACTTTTCTTCAAAGTAGCTCAAATATTAAACCAAATTTTCTTATATACAACACACTCTGGCAGGCCTATAATAGGAAATCTTAAAATGCAAACTGGCACAGATAAAACTACAAAGCCTTTTGATAGTAAAATGTCACCAAGTATAAAACAGACAAGTAAAAACCCTGAATGCATAATAGCCAATAATATCCACAAAATCTATAAGAATAATCCAAAATTGGCTAATACGCCTAATCGCTGGGGAAGAAAAAGTCTAAGGAAATGAGGCAAAACTGCAAATAAATGAAATAAATGAATAAATATATAAATAAATAAATAATGGACATCAGTATGAGCCCTTCATAACTAGATGAACGTAGACCTCTGGCTCAGGCAATATCTCAAGAGGTGACCAGCACCAGACCGAAGTCTAAATGAGAATAGCCTCATACATCATGTAGTCCATATATACCAAAAACATGTATGTGCAAAATTTCACACCCTCTCAAAACCAAAAAGACTTTTTTAACGCCAGGAGAAGGGGTTAAAAGGACATAACATATACACTATGCCTGTGGGCACACCATGTAACCTTTACTAAAACATACAACCATACATATAATAAATACTATAAATGTGCATATAAAATGTAATGTATAATATATAATAGTATCTGTGTGTGAATATGCAAATGAGCAAAATAAATAAATGAATACCTAATAAATAATTAAAGAAAAAATATATACAAAGTGCAAGGTGCTTCATGAAATGCAAAATTCAGGTGAAGCTGTATTTTTCTGAAAATCCCTCTAATTCTGATGTTTCTATATTTCGTCCTCGTTCTTCTTGGATTCCTCCTGGGTGCATGGATTCCCACATTGCCACCTTTCGGGATTTGGTTTTAAAAGATCTTGCCAAGATTGAATCTAAACATGTTAAAAAGTCTTTTATCAATATGACTTCCAAGGAATTTCAAGCACTACAAGTTCTTAAACAGGACCAATGTTTGATTATTAAACCAGCAGATAAAGGGGGCTCCATCGTTATACAGAACAGGCAGCAATATGAATCGGAGATCCTTCGTCAACTTAGTGACACTCAATGTTATGCTCTTCTTCATCAAGATTCTACTAAAAATCTTCAAATGGAGATATGTAAGTTAGTTACTGAAGCGCACCAATCTGGTATTATCACGAAGGCAGAGAGTCGCTTTCTTCAGAATTCTCATCCTAACTCCAGTGTTCTATACAGTGCCTAAAATCCACAAATCCCTGACTAGTCCACCGGGGAGGCCGATTGTTTCTTTGAAAAATACGATCTTGGAACCATTATCTCAATTTTTGGATAACTTTCTTCAACCTCATGTATGTAAAGCCAGATCTTTCATCAAGGATACCACGGATTTTTTGTGCAAACTTCAGTCGTTGGAACTTACGGCATCTCAGATTTATTTGGTTTCCTTGGACGTAGTGGCCCTTTACACCAGTATTCCTCAAGATCAGGCTCTGAATATAGTCAACAAGACTCTTGATCAACGCCAGGTTCCTTGCAGAGTTCCAACTGCCTTCCTCATGAACATGGCCTCCCTGGTCCTTACAAGAAATTATTTCAGATTTGATAGTTCTTTTTATCAACAGATCCAGGGAGTAGCTATGGGCACCACTGCAGCTCCTAGCATTGCCAACCTCTTTATGAGTCAATTCGAAGAAGATCATCTGTATTCCAGTCCTCAATTTTCCAACATACAGGGGTGGATGCGTTTCATCGACAATATTTTTTTCGTCTGGACTAACTCAGAAGTACAACTTTTGGGGTTTGTGGATTGGCTTAATTCTCTTACTCAATATTTGAGGTTTACATTGACTTATCACAAACAATCCATTAATTTTTTGGACACTGTAGTGGTGTTCGAAAATGGCAGATTATCGACAAAGGTGCATCATAAACCAACCGAGAGAAATAATTTTTTGTTTTTTTCCAGCTGCCATCCGAAGAGACTCAAGGCTGCTATTCCCATCGGGCAATTTTTACACATCAGACGTATCTGTACCACGGAGGAGGAATTTAGGAAAGAAGCGACTATCCTTAGGAAAAAATTCTTAGCCAGAGGTTACCCCAACAACGTTATTCATAAAGCCTATTTAAGAGCCAAACATGCAAATCGGGATCTGATGCTGGAGGGTAGAAAGAAGGAAACTTCTTCCAATCAAATCTGTATTCTATCACATTCTACACAGTCGGCAGCAGTGGCCGCCAGCATCAGATCCCATTGGCATGTTTTACAATTGCACAGGATTTTTCAAGAGAGCCCCTGTATAGCTTTTTCTAGGGGCAAAAATCTGACTGAGCATCTTGTATTCTCTGATTTCCACCCCAGATCCCAATACAGTCGAGTTTTGGGGCATCATTCTCCCTGTGGCAAATGCTCTGTTTGCAACATGTCCATAAGTGGAAATCAGTGGGTGCACCCGCGGACCAAAAAAGTTTATCATCTTACTTCACGCACTTCTTGCGATTCCAAATTCGTGGTCTATGTGATTACTTGTCCTTGCGGCCTCACGTATGTGGGCTGTACTTCTCGTAGCATAAGAACTAGACTTATCGAACATCGCAGTTGCTCAAAGACTGGCAAAACCACAGCTCCTATGGTATCCCATAATGTAACCCACCAGCATGATTTTGATCAATTGCGTTGGTGCATTTTAGAACAAATTTCTGGGAATTTTGATGGTGACAAACATTCCTATCTCTTGAAACGTGAAAATTTTTGGATTTTCCACCTCCAATCCTATCCTCCTATGGGATTAAACGAGAATGTGGACAGATGCTTTATGACATGAGGGCTCTGGTGGTCTTGGTACACGTGGTCATTCTTATTTCTTATTTCTTTTTCTTCTCTTTTCTCATTCTTTTTCTTTTTCATTCTGTTTGGTTACAGATACAGATTTTTTCTGTATTCATTTTTTAGTTTTCTTCTTATTTATTGATTTTTTCATTTATCAAATATATTTTTTCTTGTTTATTGCCACGTCCTGACGTTATTACGTCATCACGTCGGCACGTTTTTGGGCGTTGGCCATGTAGGATCTCCAGGGCGTCTTTACAGCTTCAAGCCGTCATGTTTCACTTCCCGGTCCCAGCGTCTTTGATTGTAGTACGTTCTGGACCCAGGGGATTTTTCCTTGCTGACAGACCCGGCAGTCTATGTCGGCTTTTCACCAACTTATATTCAGTTTTTTCCAATTTAATCTCTGCTCCTGATGGAGTGGTGATTCGTGAAGTGGTGATATTTATGAGTGACTCTTAATAGTTTATACGTTCCGGATATTTGTGATTGGGCTCTATCAGAGCCTCTTGTGTGTCTGTATATGTGTGAATGTTTAGTATTTATTTCGTATTATTTTAGCTTGGTGCGTATGTGTGTGTGTTTGGGGAGCTTTTCAGCTCACGAACCTTTCATTGTTAGTACATGAGGCACGGTTAGTAAGGAATGGCACTTATACTTTGAATGATAGGACTTTCAAAGGTCAGTAATGACCTGCATTTGCACTTTCTTTTGATATTTTTTATGTATATTTATATTGTTATTATGGTGTTTTAGGTTTCAATCTCCCTTGCAGTTTAGTTTAAATTTGATTTCTACCAGGAACCTGCAGTGGGATTCTTTTGCATTTGCACTTTATGCTTCATTACTGCCATAGATTTTGCATTTGCACTTTAAGCCGTATTCGTGCCATAAATTTTGCAATTGCACTTTAGACCTCATTCTTGCTACAAATTTTGCATTTCATGAAGCACCTTGCACTTTGTATATATTTTTTCTTTAATTATTTATTAGGTATTCATTTATTTATTTTGCTCATTTGCACATTCACACACAGATACTATTATATATTATACATTACATTTTATATGCACATTTATAGTATTTATTATATGTATGGTTGTATGTTTTAGTAAAGCTTACATGGTGTGCCCACAGGCATAGTGTATATGTTATGTCCTTTTAACCCCTTCTCCTGGCGTTAAAAAAGTCTTTTTGGTTTTGAGAGGGTGTGAAATTTTGCACATACATGTTTTTGGTATATATGGACTACATGATGTATGAGGCTATTCTCATTTAGACTTCGGTCTGGTGCTGGTCACCTCTTGAGATATTGCCTGAGCCAGAGGTCTACGTTCATCTAGTTATGAAGGGCTCATACTGATGTCCATTATTTATTTATTTATATATTTATTCATTTATTTCATTTATTTGCAGTTTTGCCTCATTTCCTTAGACTTTTTCTTCCCCAGGGATTAGGCGTATTAGCCAATTTTGGATTATTCACCAAGTATAAAACCCACAATACACAGATGCTACTGGAACTTTTCACAAATGTGTCATCCAGTCTAAAACACAATTTAAGGGTTGCCCAAGGTCTTTTGATTCCTATCTCACTCTGTCCATAAAACCAAAAATACAAAGCTTATTGATAAGTAAAATCTTACCAAGTATAAAACCCACAATATTACCTGAACTTTTCACCAGTGTGTCACCCAGTCTAAGGGTTTCCCAAGGTCTTTCGATTCCTATCTCACTCTATCTATATTCAATCATCAATCACAACTGCACAAGGACCTTTGAGTGTAAAATACCATCTCTCACCTTGTCTATGCAGCCTCTAATCCTACCTATTGCACAGTGCATACAAGAAAAAATTGAAATCTACTTACCCAGATGAAAATCTTCTTGAGGAACCGAGATGAGCCCCCAAGGTTTAGCCCCTAAAATGTAAGGTTTTGGAGGGGTAATGATGAAGCAAAGGCAGCCTTACAATATGCCAGGTCCCAGGTTCGATACCCTCGTTGAAGATTCAGTAGGCAGTAAAATTACTGACAAAAACAGCTAAAGAGTGCTTGCATGAAGAATATATATATAATAACAGTTTATATATATACTAGTATTTAAGCCCGTTACATTAACGGGTGCTAGAGTAGATGTCTGTCTCTCATTCTTTCTGTCTGTGTCTCTCCCTGGCCCCCTGCCTGCCTGTATTTCTCTGTTGCGCCATGCCTGCCTATCTCTCCGTGGCCCCCTTCCTATGTCCATATTGTCCCATCCTATGTCCTTAGTGCCCCCAGTGCCTCCTTCCCATGTCAGTGTCTCCGTCCTGTGTCCATAGTACCCCCAGTGCCTCCTTCCCATGTCCTTAATGTCCCCAGTGCCTCCGTCCTGTGTCCTTAGTGCCCCCAGTGCCACCTTCCCATGTCCTTAGTGCCCCCACTGCCTCCTTCCTATGTCCCCCTCACTGCTTTCCAGACTTTGTCCCACCCCCACCCCCCGAAGCCAGCCTGCCTGCCTGCCTCCCTCCCATCCCCCTGTGCAGTAGAACCGTTAAGCAGCATGTTTCCATCTCCCCCCCCTGCCACTACCGCCGCCGTACAGCCAACCCCACTGACCCTCCCATCAGACCCTCCCACCGCGAGATGACCTACAAACCTCCCGGCTCTGATAATGTCATCAGGGATGCGGCAGAGGAAATCAGGGCAGTAGAAGGCTGCAAAGCAGCATGTTTAGAGTGCTGTGGACGCTGCTGGAGTCGGGAGGTTTGGGGTCGTCTCATGGTGAGAGGGTCGGATGGGAGGGTCAACAGGGGTTCGGGTGCGCCGGGAGGTGGGGGCGACGAAGAAGAATTGCCTTACAATGAGGGGGGGGGAGTCGAAGCGTGCATGCGCACTCCTACCTGCCATGGACATACGGATCAAGGAACACGCAGATAGGAGTGCGCATGCGCGCTTAGGGTTTTATTATTATAGATAATAACAGTTTATATACCGCAATACCGTTAAGTTCTATGCAGTTTACAATAGATTAAGCGAGGTACAAATTGATTGAATTTAAGAGGGGGGAAGAGGAGAGTTAATAGGACCGGAAATGCGTTGTTGAGGAGAAAGAGATTAATAAGACAAAGGAATCACTATGGAGGAGAAAGAAGATGAGTGGGTCAGTTGTCTAGATACTTTAGGAACAGTTGAGTTTTTAGACGTTTTCTGAATTCCTCATAAGTAGTATATTCCTTATAAGTATATATTGTGCAGAAATAAGCTTAATAATACAGAAAAGCAAGATTTATAAAGATACATCAAGCATTATAATTAATGAGAGAGAAAAGACAGTCTACCTGCCTTCCAGAGGAAAGAGAGAGAGAGGGGAGTGGTGATGTTTCAGATAGAGAGAGTGGGTTGGGGGGTGATGTTCCAGAGAGAGACAAGGGGGTGTTGCAGAGAGGAGACTTTTATAGATCTTATTCTAAAAATAGAAACTATTGTATGTCCCAGTATCTTTCTGTTTATAATTTGTAAACTGTTTGAAACAATGGTGAATAAGGTGAGTTGGTTGTGAGAGATTGGAGAAGAAAAGAGGGAGAATTTCCAGTATCACTTTGACAATGGTTTCTGATTAACCCTAACTATCTGTGTTATACCATGCAGCTTTATATATTAAGCACAGACATTAACACCTCTTTGCACCTCTTAGCTGTACCAAGTTCCTTTGTTACCTTTAAGCACTGATGTAATTTAGGCTGTCTAGGGCAATCTGTTTGCACTGACATGCCCAAAGGCAGGGGTAGGGAACTTCGGTTCTCGAGAGCCATATTCCAGTCGGGCTTTCAGGATTTCCCCAATGAATATGCATTCAAAGCAGTGCATGCAAATAGATATCATGCATATTTATTGGAGAAATCCTGAAAACCGGACTGGAATACGGCTCTCGAGGACTGGAGTTCCCTACCCCTGCTCTAAGGTCAAATATGAATGATATGATCTCCCATAGGCCTTTGCTGACATTGGTAAGGCCAGCAAGTTAAGGCTGGGCTTACATAGTGGATTACTACTATTTGGTTTTTGTTAGGTACTAGTTACCTAGATTAGACACCATGAAGATGGGCTGCTGGGCTAAATGGACCAGTAAGGCTATTCTTATGTTCTTATATACCAAATGAACTACTGCCATTCAACAGACCCCATGGAATGTTTCCCTCATTACCCACTACCAATCCATTGGGCTGCTAACAGTTTGACAGGATAATGGTCAGCCCAGAAATGTTAGAAGTACCTTTCTAGCCTGCCCAGTCCATTACCAAATAATAGTAGCTTCGCCCTCAGGCTGATCTTTTTATAATCCCTCTACTCCAGTAAAGCGTTCCTATAAAGTAATTTACTTCCTTAGGAATTCAAAAGGCATCCTTATCCTCCCACCCCTCAATGCTGCACATACCCTAACACATATTTCACTCAATCCCCCTCCATTCACTAGCCCTTGCAAAAAACCCTAACCATTCTCTAATCCTCACTCATCCACTCCCATAGCAATTCACATACTCAATCAAGAGTAACACTGAACAATTAATGCTATTTATTAATATCCCACTGCAAACTGGAGGTCTACAACAACAAAAATCCACATACATTTGAACTACTACTATTCAATGGTCCCTGAAGAACAGTTGCCTCCCTCCACTGTGACCATTCCACTTGGCTGGTAGTAAAGTTCAATCCAATCCATTCAAGGAATAGTCAACCCAATAATTGTAGAAGCACCATCCCAGATATCCACAGTCAATTGTCAACTAATCACTTCAACCTTAGCCCAGACTTCATATGTTCCCTGCATTTAGGGCAATTTTTCGCACAAAGTCATTCATATTGTCAGAACTTAAGAATAAATGTGTCTGTCCCTTGTGTGTAATTCTCAGGCAATCAGGATACTGAAGAGCAAAGAGCAAACAACTTTAAACAGGCCCCAGAGAACTCCTTTGGCTGAGCAGCAAGGTTTGCAGAGTAGTCCTGGAAATGCTTCCCTCCCCAAAGTCCCTGCAGGATTTCAGTGTTGTGAGCAAAATTTAAAACATATTAACATAGCAAATATCAGCAGTTAAAGCTCTGTATGGTCCATCCAGTCTGCCCAACAAGGTGGCCAGAGTTGTATCTGGCACACTATGCTGGTTACACTTCTTCATGATTAAACACTGGCATCATAAACAGAGCAGTCTGCAGCTTGCCAACTTAATGGAAGCAGTTATATGATGCAATCTTGGATAATAATACTATGATACTATTGCTTTCAACACTAATAATGTCTTTCCCTCCTGACACCATTGTGTTCAGCCCTAAGAGTTTCTTCCTCTCATCCACTGCTAACTAGCCTCATTTATTGTTTAATATCAACTTTATTATTCTCTCCCTCTCACCTTAGAGATATGCGATATCTGCAGTCATAGTACAGCAAAACCTTAGATTGCAAGTAACTTGGTTTGCAAGTGTTTTGCAAGACAAGCAAAACATTTTATTAAATTTTAACTTGATATACAAGCAATGTCTTGCAATACAAGTACATACAGTATACACGTGTCACATCATCACAACTGAGTTGATGGTTCTCTCTCTGACGCTGCAGGAGTGTAATGACTGTTCTCAATGAGCGAGGTCTTGCAAAACAAGTAAGTATAATATTTTGTATTAAAGGATTTGGGTTGTGGAACGAATTGTCTGAGTTTCCATTATTTCCTATGGGGAAATTCGCTTTGATATACGAGTGCTTTGGATTACAAGCATGCTTCTGGAACAAATTATGCTCGCAAACCAAGGTTTTGAATGTGATACGATATACACACATATAATCTCATCCTGCCAATTTTGGGGCACAGACCATAGAAATATGTCCAGTACTGGTCCTAATTCCTATAAGAACAGCCATATTGGGTCAGACCAATAGTCCATCTAGCCTAATATCTTGTTTCCAACAGTGGCCAATCCAGGTCACAGTACCTGGCTGAAAACCACATAGTAGCCACATTCCATGCTACTGATCCAGGTAAGCACAGGCTTCTCCCTATATCTATTTCAATAGCAGACTTTGGACTTTTCCTCCAGGAACTTGTCCAAACCTTTCTTAAACCTAGCTACACTAACCGCTGTAACCACCTCCTCTGGCAATACATTCCAGAGCTTAAATATTCTTTGTGTAAAAAAATTACCTGTTATTTGTTTTAAAAGAATTTCCATGTAATTTAATTGATTGTCCCCTGGTTTTTGTACTTTT
The DNA here is from genome assembly GCF_902459505.1 of Geotrypetes seraphini. Classification (NCBI taxonomy): domain Eukaryota; kingdom Metazoa; phylum Chordata; class Amphibia; order Gymnophiona; family Dermophiidae; genus Geotrypetes; species Geotrypetes seraphini. Next base: position 100,667,202 of record NC_047088.1, on the reverse strand, counting down.
GGAAAGGATGAAAAATCAATGCACTCTTATACATTCTACACCACTCAGGATTTTGTAGACCTCAATCTAGTCCCCTTTAACTGTCTCTTTTCCAAGCTGAAGAGCCCCAACCTCTTTAGTCTTTCCTTGTATGAGAGGAATTCCATCCCCTTTATCATTTTGGTCACTCTTCTTTTAACCTTTTCTAAATCCACTTTATCATTTTTGAGGTACAGTGACCAAAACTGTACACAATAACCAAGATGAGGACACACCATGGGGCAATACAGAGGCATAATATTCTCTTTCTTATTTACTATTCCTTTTCTAATAACTCCTAGCATCCAGTTTGCTTTTTATTCCGCAGCCACACACTGGGCAGAAGATTTCAGCATAGAGGGGCATAATAAAAAAAATATCTATGTCCCCTTATGGCCTAAGGCCTTAGGCGCCCAAAGTAGGAAGCAGGGAAATGTCCATTCTCAAAAAAAAAAAAAAAAGTCCAAAATGTGGTTGGTTTGGTTTTTTTCCAAAAATGACCTACTGTACGTTCAGGAGTTTAATCGGCCTGACCACCACTACATCCACCTTTAAGCCCTATTCTAAAAAAAAAAATCTGTTTACTACTTGGGATCTAGCTAGGTACTTGGGACCTGGGTTGGCCACTGTAAGAAACAGGATACTGGGCTTAAAGGGCCAGTATGGCAATTCTTATATTTCCTATTTGACCGAAGACACACATGAGCTCTTGTCTTCTGTGTTCACATTTTGCTCCCATGTGCAGGTCCAATTCGGTTCTATCACATGCATCTGAAGGAACACTCACCAACTGTTGACTATGCTCAAGTATTGAACTGTTGGACTGCTGACTTGGGGTTTTCTTTCCCAGAGAATCTAATTGAAACTGCAATATAACAGTTACACTTACGCAGATGATATCTTTGTCCTCCTTGAGACCAACCGGAACCTCACCAACCTCTCTGCGAACATATCCTCAAGTATATCGAACCTTCAATCCTAGGCCCAACTGTGCAGATGAAACTGAACGAATCCAAAACAAAACTTCTCTGGCTCGGCCCAAAATTGGACCAACTGCCCACCTCCAACCCTCTATCCTCTGTCCCACTCTGCATCCTGAATACTCAAGTAAAATTCTGGGAGTCATCATTGACTCTACACTTTCCTTCAATGATCACCTCAACTTCCTAATAAAAAAATGTTTCTTCAGCCTTCACATGCTGAGGAAAGTGAGAACCTGTTTCCATCAAAAACACTTTGCCGTCCTTGTCCAATCCACCATCCTTTCCAGACTAGACTATTGCAACGACTATTGCAACTCTATCTACCTAAGCCTAACAAAGAAAAACCTCCATAGACTCCAGCGGATTCAGAATGCCGCTGCCAAGCTTATCTTCACAAAAAGCAAATTTGACCACGTCTCACTGCTTTTGTCCAAGCTCCACTGGCTTCCGATAATCTCCAGAGTCCACTTCAAATGTGCCTGCCTTACTTTCAAGATCCTACACGGCATCCTCCCCCCCTTTATTCCTCTTTCTTGGAATTCCTCTAACCCCATTTCCACCAGATCCATCCAAAAACTGAAACTCTCCTTTCCCTCTCTAAAAGGCGTCTCCCTTGTAGGAAAACTAGGTTCCTCCCTCCCTTTTAGAATCACTGAGCTCTGGAACAACCTTACCTCCCCTCTTAGGAATCTGAGCTTCCTCCAACTCTTCCGTACACATCTGAAAACCTGGTTATTCTCAAAAATGTAACTCTTCCTCCCTCTCTGATTATTCTAGTCCTCTAAATTTCCTCTTCATCCTTTCCCTCCTCTGGAGTTCCTTTCTACCCTAACTCCTGTTAACCGTGTCGAGCTTTGCGAATGTAGAGATGATGCGGTATACAAACCTAAGGTTTAGTTTAGTTTAGTTACGTGCTTTGTGCTTTAATGTGGACTTTTGAGAACTGCAATACAAAATCATTATATCTGGCTCCATAAAAAGCAGCCTTACTTCATGTTGCAACTTCAGGAACTTGTTTGAAATGTGGGCAAGTGGAAGCCATCTTGGGTCATATGTTATGGAAATGTCAACCAATAGCTACCTTTTGGCACCGTCTCCCTATTAAACCTAGGATCCAATTTTTCTTTGGCGTCTCATCAGATACTCTCCAACATATTAAAGGCCTCGCGAGGTTTATTAGATGGTCTTCCCTGATGGTTTTGATAAACATTATGCAATTGTGGATTTTACTAACACATCTGATCTTACAGACCTGAAGATCCAACATGATCATGATGTTATCCCAGGACAAGCAGGCAACAAATTCTCACATGTGGATGACGTCATCCACGGATCCCAAGTATGGACAGCTTTAAAAGTGCATTGCCACTTTAAGAACTTGAGAAAGTTTGCAAACTGCCCTCACCACACATGTGCAAGTGCCTTCCCACCCAATGTCGCTCGTGGCTCCTCAGTTCTTAATTTTCCGCAGAGCTAAGAAGTCGTGTTTTTTTTAACGTTGTTCAATTTTTGCCTTTGCCTTCCCACTCACATGTCTTTATTCTTCATATTTGTTTATTTCTTTTACTTTTGTAGTTTGTTTAAAAATAAAATCAGCCAGCAACTTTTTTTCCTCACTGTTTTCACCTCGTGGGTTTCGTCCATTAAGTCCTCTTCTTTTTCTTCAGCCATTTAATTCAATTTGCCTGAGATGGTTTTTCTGTCAATGTCCCAACCGCTGACTGGTTTTAAAAAGTGTTGCAGGTGCCAACAGCAGGTTTCCATCACTGACTCACATAGTTGGTGCTTACAGTGCCTTGGCCCAGTACACCGCATTGAATCCTGCACACACTGTTCTACCCTGCAAAAACATACCATTAAGAGTTGAAAGCTCCAACAAGTAAAGTTGTTCGGCACTGGTATGGACACCGAGAAGACATCGCAGCCTTCCATGTCGAAAACATCTACATCGACATCGGTGTCGGGGGACATCGCTCCATCGGGTAGGCCAGCTAAAAAGCTGCCAGCTTCCTAACAGGTCTCGCAGGTCAACATTGCATCAAGTCCCTTGATGCCAACCAAGTGATGACCGCTTTGCGTCTGGCCTCTCTATCGAGGTGTTCTTTTTCTTCACAGTCATCCTCTCCATGGCCAGATAAGGCACCGATGGTATCGGCAGAATGCGTGCTCTCATACTGTGAAAAGCTCAAAGCGCTTTTCTAAGTCAGTGACATGTTCAAACTCCTTACTCCGACACTGACTCCATCGGTACCAGCCTATAAGGCTACCAGGTCCTGTGGTACCAATACTGGATCTCCGATGCAGCATCAACGTTCCACGTCCAAGCACAGCTTGTTTCATCGCAGAGCCTGTTCTCCATCATGGTGTCGATCCAATTCTTTGAGGCATTGGCATTCTTCCTCATCATCTCGACAATCCAAGTCCACTCAGCATCATTCATCTTCAGCTGATTTGAAGTGCATGCATTGCTCTTCTTCCTGCTCTTCAAAGCGTACAAGGAAGTCCCATCATACATCATCATCTTCATCGGATCGACAGAGACCGGCAATGTGGAAACTATGTGGTCGTACCTGAAATCATCTATACACGAAGCAACTAATTGCTACATAAAATCAGTAGATAAAAGACAAAGAAACAACAAACCCCAATGGTTCACTGAAGAGATCTCGCACCTCATTAAGGAGAAGAAAAAAGCATTTCTTTCCTACAAACGTACGCAGAGAAAAGAAACTAAAGTAGAATATAAGACCAGATCTGCAGCGGTCAAAAGAGCAGTTAGGGAGGCCAAACTTCGAGTGGAAGAAACTCTGGCAAAAAACATTAAAAAAGGGGACAAATCCTTCTTTAGGTATATCAGTGACAGGAAAAGGAACACAGACGGTATAGTACGCCTTAGACAATCGGACGGAAACTACGCGATGGCAGATTCAGAAAAAGCAGAACTACTAAATGAATATTTCTGCTCAGTCTTCACCCGCGAAGCACCGGGACACGGACCACAGTTGATGATAAAACAAGACATGGATGACCCGTTTCAGAATTTTGAATTCACACCTGGGGACGTCTACAACGAACTGGCAAAGCTAAAGGTAAACAAGGCCATGGGTCCGGACAATTTACACCCAAGAGTGCTCAGAGAATTGAGAGATGTTCTGGCGGAACCGTTGACAATGCTATTCAATCTCTCACTAAGTACGGGGATAGTTCTGTTGGACTGGAAAACAGCTAATGTCGTTCCTCTACATAAAAAGGGTTGCAAGGCTGAGGCTGCGAACTATAGACCGGTAAGCCTCACCTCAATAGTGTGTAAACTCATGGAAACACTAGTTAAATATAAATTAGATACGATCCTGAACGAGGAAAATCTCCGGGATCCCAGCCAACATGGATTCACCAAGGGTAGGTCATGCCAGTCCAATCTAATCAGCTTCTTTGACTGGGTAACAAGAAGACTGGACTCAGGAGAGTCCTTGGACGTCGTGTACCTGGACTTCAGCAAAGCGTTTGACAGCGTCCCACACCGCAGGCTGCTGAACAAGATGAAATCGATGGGATTAGGAGAGACTCTAACTGCATGGGTTAAAGATTGGCTTAGTGGCAGACTTCAGAGGGTGGTGGTTAACGGTACCTTCTCTAAAATGTCAGAGGTGACTAGCGGAGTGCCACAGGGTTCAGTCCTGGGCCCACTCCTCTTCAACATATTCATTGGGGATCTAACTCAAGGGCTTCAAGGCAAGGTAACCTTATTCGCTGATGACGCCAAACTATGCAATATAGTAAACGGCTATAATCTACAGGATGCTATGGAGAAAGACCTGCGTACTTTAGAAAAATGGTCCTTGATCTGGCAGCTGGGCTTCAACGCCAAGAAATGTAAGGTCATGCATCTCGGTAACGGAAATCCTTGCAGAACCTACACCCTGAATGGAGAAACTTTAACAAGGACTACGGAAGAACGAGACTTGGGAGTAATCATCAGTGCTGACATGAAAGCAGCCACTCAAGTGGAGAAGGCTTCATCTAAAGCACGGCAGATGATAGGTTGTATCAAGAGAAGCTTCGTCAACAGGAAACCTGAAGTCATGATGCCATTGTACAGAGCCATGGTGAGACCTCATCTGGAATACTGTGTGCAATTCTGGAGGCCACATTACCGTAAGGATGTGCTCAGAATTGAATCGGTTCAGCGGATGGCCACCAGGTTGGTCTCGGGGCTAAAGGGTCTCCCGTACGAAGAAAGATTGAGCAAATTGCAGCTCTACACTCTCGAAGAGCGTAGGGAGAGGGGAGACATGATTGAGACTTTTAAGTACATCACGGGACGGGTCGAGGTGGAAGAGGATATCTTTCTTCTCAAGGGACCCTCGACCACAAGAGGACATCCGCTCAAACTCAAGGGAGGGAAGTTTCGTGGAGACGCCAGGAAGTACTTCTTCACGGAGAGAGTGATTGAGCATTGGAACAAGCTTCCAGTACAGGTGGTCGAGGCACGCAGCATCCCAGACTTCAAGAACAAATGGGATACCTATGTGGGATCCCTACGAGGTCATGCCAAGGGTTTGGGTCACTAGGACTTGAATTGGCGGGTCAGTAGAATGACAGTATAATTATTGTACTTTAGGGGTCAGTAGACTTAAGAGGGTGGGTAAATGGTGTGGGCAGACTTGATGGGCTATGGCCCTTATCTGCCGTCATCTTTCTATGTTTCTATGTTTCTATGACACCGGGCTCGACGTCACTGATCCCGACACACTCCTTCGCCAAAAGACTTTTATGACTTGGATATACAGTCCGACTCAGCAGATGATGTCCCTGAATGACACTTCTTCTGAAAATCTCCTCAGAGATTTTTGCAAGACAAACAAATGAGCTCCCAGTCAAATTAGAAGCTGATTCTGCCTACAGTGCTGAATATTTGGAGGCTTTAGATTATGATGAGCCTCCTAAAGAACTTCTTCACCTACCATTACATGGTATTCTCAAGGAGACTTTTCATAAGAACTGGGAGACATCTAGAAAATTGGACTCTTTATACAAAATCATTTCTTCTCCTGGTTTTGACAAACCAGCATCAGACCCTGGTGGTAGAGTTGACTTTGAAAAAAATCGACTCCATCCAGAGTCTATGTCTCAGTGCCACCAGGGCGTGAAGGGAGCACTAAAGACAAGTTCGACCGTCACCTATACCAAAACTCCATGCTGGCTAAACTGCAATTTCTATATTTCCTGCTATGTCAAGACTGGTTAAGAAATTGTCTTCTTTTGATAGGTACATCCCTTCACAGCAATTACAAGATTTTTGTCACATCTCTCGCACCCTTGCGCTGGATAGAAGGTACATGGCGAGATCAGCTAATGATGCCTTTACATTATCTTCCAGAGCCTCATCTATGTCAGTGGCAATGAGACATCTGGCATGGCTCAGAGTCTCTGATATGGATATCAATCTCCAGGATAGATTGGCTAACAGTCCATGCTTGTGTGATGAGCTATTTGGTGATTCTATTGAAAATGCTACCCTAAAGTTCACTGACCATGAGAAACATTGAGATGCCTTAGTCAAATCCAAGCCTAAGCTTCAACTTCCAAGTCTTTCAAGCCTTTTCTTCCTATCAGAGACGTTTTTCTTCCAAATCTGCTGCTCCTTCTAGACCACAGCAAAAGAAACAAAAACACTGCCCTCAGAAAACTCAGACAGCAGCTCCCCAAAAACCTGCTCAGACTTTATGACGTGCTTCTCGAGAGCATAGCCACTATTCCTCTATCCTAGCCTCTCCCTCAACCCATTGGAGGATGACTTCAACTCTATTATACTCGCTGGGAACTGATTTTTTATTTTATTTTATTTATAATGTTACATAAATTTTACAAGATAATCTTGTTCCATGGAATACAGAGAAAGAAACATATTATAAAAGGAAAATTAAGAGCACAACTCTTACAATATATAATCAAAATCATACAAATAACTTCCTTCTTAGACCACAATATTGGGGAGCTGATCAAAATTATATGAGAGTACATGTACATATAGTTTCCAAAAAGAAAAGCTTAGTGATACTTAACAACTGCTATATTATAAAAGTCCCTCATAATCATTCCTTGATGATCTTTTTGATATCTATAAACTCCTTCAAGTGGTCAGGAGAGAAAACGGTGTATTTAATTCCCAAGCATCTGATCAGGCATTTACAGGGATATGCTAATAGGAATGTTGCCCCCAATTTAAGGGTCTCTTGACGTAAGGAAAGGAAAAGTTTTCTTCGCTCTTGAGTAGTCTTAGTGACATCAGGATATATCCATCGCCAAACAATTTTTGAGAATTTTAAAAATATAATTTCAAGATCATATTAACATCTTGTTCAAAAATGAAAGAGACTAACAGAGTAGCTCTATCGGTATTGAGCAGGGACTTTACCAAACCCTGCCCTTAGTTGCCCGGGAATAATAATTGCACGAATATTTTCCAACAGTTATTTTTTTATTAGTTTTATCAGGAACATCTTTCGTTAGGCATTTGTATAATGGGGACCCCCACCACCTCTCCTGAAGCATACATGACCCCAAAAGAATCAATACTGGTGCGTTCCTTTATACCTTCACACTGACCAGTATGACATTACTCCTGCCAACAGAGGCTGTTCTTAGGTTTTTTGAACAAAGAAAATTCCTCTTACATAGTTACAAACTCAAAAAAAGTTTTAAGAATCACATCTTTGTTTACATCAATTTCTGAATGCACAACACATTATAACATACCCAATGAACCCTTTGCAATTCTCAAAAAGTTTAAATCAAAAGCCTTTCTGTGTTTGCAGAACCCATACTGGGAAAACTAACAGCTTCAAGTTTCACTGAACCACAAAGTGGGTCACAAGACCCCTCCCTTCACAGCTACAGACTGGTAGGGTAGCTGAAAGGTCAGATAGGTCAGACTACAGATGTGGTACTTTTCAGAATTTCTCCTTTAAGTTTCTTGAATCTTATACAGTGGTACCTCGGTTTACGAGTGCACCGGTTTGCGAGTGTTTTGCAAGACGAGCAAAACATTTGCAAAATCGATGCCTCAGAAACCGAGCATGGCTCGATTTACGAGCACCCCCCCTGCAATCTGGCACCCCCCCTGTGATCCGGCACCCTCCCCCCGCCTCGATCCGGCATCCCCCCCCGCCATGATCCGACCCCCCCCCCGCCACGATTGGGCACCCCCCCCCCGCCACGACCGACCCCCCCCCCCCCGACACAATTGGGTACCCCCCCACCGCTTCTTACCCTCATCTGGGCTCTTGAAGATCGGCCTACTAGTCTGCTGGTCCTTGAGCATCTGAGCATGCTCAAGGCCTGCGAGTTCACGTTCACATCATCAGGGACGAGGCAGAGGAAATTAGGCCAGTAGAAGACCCGAAGCAGCGTGTTTACTGTGCCTGGGACGCTGCTGGAGCTGCGAGGTTTGTCGGCCCTGTAGCGGTGGGAGGGTCGGCTGGGAGGGTCAATGGGGGTTTCTGGTGTGCTGGGTAGGGTCAGCAGGGGGGGAGTCACGGCATGTTAGTGGTGTGCCGGGTAGGGTCGGCGGCGGGGGGAGGAGGGGGGGGGAGTCGCAGCGTGTAACCTGGCCGGTCCTTAGACAAGCGCATGCACACTCTTACCACCACAGCCCGACAGATCAGGACTCAGGGAATACGGGGTAAGAGTGCGCATGCGCGCTTAGCATTTTATTATATAGATAATAAGAGAGAGTACTAATCACTACTACTTATCATTTCTATAGAGCTGCTAGACGTATTAAGCGCTATACATCAAAACATTCAAGAAACAGTCCCTGCTCAGTAGGGCTTACAATCTAATAAAACAGGACATATAGGGGGTTAGGGAGTTTCTTAGGCATGGGGGTTAGGAGTTAAAGCAACCTAAAAATAGTGAGCTTTTAGCCTGGATTTGAATACTGCCAGGGACAGAGCTTGACGTACTGCTCAGACAGTCTGTTCCAGGCATATAGTGCAGCAAGAAAGAAGGAACATAGTTTGGAGTTCGCAGTAGAGAAGAAGGGTACAGATAAGAGACTTGCCCAATGAATAGATATATGTAGCATTATACAGATACACCCAAGAAACAGTCCCTAACCCAGGAAGAGGGTTATATTTAAATATATAAAATTACATCTGATTAGAACTGGGGGTAAACTATCAAAGGCTCTTCAGACATATCATTTAGGTAATTTCAAAAGCCACTGGAGCACTGCTTCCTGATGCCAGGTTCATGTAGGTCTCTGCTTCCTCTCTCCCTTTGTTATGAAATTTGGCAGATACTGGTCAGGCTTTCAGTGCTTCCATAACTCTTTTGGCTCTACATGTCCTCTCCGTGTTTGCACTGCTTGCTTTGTGGATGTTGGCATGGTACTAATTTTTGTTCACAGGTATGTCATGGGTTTGAAACGGTTATGAAACACTGACTTAGCAACACATGTTAAACATCATACTCAAACAATTCAACAATGAATGTTAGGGTTGCCAGAATGAATGGCAAAGAGAGCAAGATTTTCTTTTCATTTGATAGACTGTTGTATTTTTTTGCTACAGGCTACAGCCATAAAGCAATGTACTGTACATTAGAATACAAAAACTGTTGAAAGTCTTAGTGGAAAAGCAGGCAACCATATTGCTAGGGCTTCTGGCAGGCTGCAAGAACAGTAATATTTAGAAGTCCTAGAAGAAAGAGATACTTACAAAAGTAATTTGTCTAGAAGACTACATACCTTTGTGTTGACTAGTGCAATATAGCAAGTTGGTGATAGGTAGGAGGCCAGATATTATGGATGTTGGTAGCGGTGATTACGGGTAGGAGGCCAGATATCACGGATGCTGATAGCTGTGATTGCAAACGCTGGAAAAGAGGTGGTAGAAGTGAACTAAATAAGGCCTCTTGCATGCTTACTCACATAGGAGAATAGGACTACAATGGGGAACGACATCAAAAACTGTTTTCGAAAAGGAGTAATAGTCTACAGCTGATCACACCATAACTGGCATCTAGGATATATCCTTAGTAATAAAGACAAAAATAAATGGGTAGGCTTTTCCTACGCTTACCTACTGTTACTATGTGTTAGGTGCCATTGATTCGTGTTCGAGTCTTAGTGACTTGATGAATTACAGATATAAGAAGAAATCGGTTTTGTGCTGGAGTGAGGAAGGGGATTCCCATGTTCATTGCATCTTTCAAAGTGCAGTGAGGAGGGGGATTCCTGTGTTTCCTAATGTTGTCTCTGAATTCACTGAATCTGTCTAAGTGCAGAAATTCAGTGTTGCCAGATACATTTTATAATCCCACCCAATTACCTTGAAAAAGCAGCCCAAACACAGCTCAATGTGTGAGGGGGTGCTGAAAAGTTCTCAGCCCAACTAACTTTAGTTGGGACAGTCTCCACAAAGTAGCGTCTGAACACACTCACAGAAGATACAAAACAAGATTCACAGCCACAAAACAACCCTTTCTAATCAGATTCAAATTGCTCCACAGATCTGGAAGTTCCCTAATACTCTTTGAGGAGAGGATCAGACAGTGAGTATATGACACCCAGGGCAAATCATTTTTTAACACCCCCCCCCCCCATATCAAAATGGATTTGAGGAGCACCCCCTAGGAGCTGCACTCAGGGAGGACTGCCTGCCCTGGCTCCCCCTCTTGGTAGCCCACTGCCTGAGAAAGGGAATTTTAGTCTTCAAAAGTTAGTTAAAAAATGTATTACAATTAGTCCAATAAAAAGATTACCTTATTTCCATTTTCTATTTATAAATGTTTATCAATACAGCTACAATGCTACTTTATTCTACAACAACAAAAAATATATATATATATTTTTTCTACCTTTTATCATCTCTGGTTTCTGCTTTCCTCATCTTCTCTCCACTTCCTCCCCCATGCTCTAGCATCTCTCTATTCTCCTTACCTTCCTCCTTCTCACTCCAACTCACCCCATGGTCTGGCTTCTGCTTCCATTCCCCCGTGCCCTGTGATCCTCTCCTCTCTTCTCCTTCCATCTCTCCCTTTCTCTCCATGCTCTGGCATCTCCTTTCCTTCCTTTCTCTTCCTCCTTGATAGTCTGGCATCTCTGACACTTTCCCTTCCCTCTTCTCCATGCCCTGGCATCTCTTTTTCTTCCTTCCCCTCCCCATGGTCTGGCATCTCTTTTCATATCCTCTCCCTTCCATGGTCTTCCTTATCCCCAATCGAGTTCAGCATTTGTCTCCCTCTCCCTTCTTTCCTTTGTCACCCTGCAGTCGGCAGCACAATGTTCGCAATTTGCTGCTATGGTCTGCTGGGTCCTGCCTTTGCGGAAATAGGAAGTAGGCGGGACCCAGGAGAGAGGAAGGCAGAATGCCGACCAGAGCAGCGAATCATGAACCTGGGGAGGGGGGACTGATCTTCCCTCTCTGTGGTCTCTCATCCCTCCCTCTTGTTTATGCTCTCTTCCCTGTATGCGATCAGGCACCTCTCCTTCAAACCCTTCCCCCACCATTCCATCCTATCGTCAAACTCATGAGATCGCCCACCAACAAATATGCAGCTTTCCTTCTCCTGCATATCCAACACAAGTTGTGCATGATGCAGCCCCAATTATCACACAAAACTAAAACCAGCTACTCAAAAGTTCCCACACCAAGCGTTCCAAAGCAGCCCAATTAGGCAAGAAAACCCCAGTCCTAGCAACTATGCTTCTGATGTCATAGCAACAGGGAGGCTATCATGCACACTGTGTGGATTCCTCCCACTGCCAAAAGCAGAGAGCTTATTATTGGCTCTTTTGAAAGAGTCAGATTTTTCAGCCTGATAAACAGCGTAGAGAGAAGCACAAAAAAAAGCAGTTGGTGGGAGAATGGGAAGGAAGCAGTTTTGGAGTAGAGAGTGAGAGGCAGCTAGTCTCTCTCTGGTTAAAAGTTTTGTAGGAGAAACAAGATGGCGTCTTAGTAGATGGATGCTCGGTTTGTAGCTCCTGCCTGAGCCGACTTTGTTGGTTCATAGACAGTAACGCGGAAGACGGAGGCGCGCGCCGAAGAAAAATACTGTTTTTAGGGGCTGCGACGGGGTTTTTTGTTGGGGAGCCCCCCCCCCACTTAATACAGATCGCGGCGGTGTTGTGGGGGGTTGTAATCCCCCACATTTTAGTGAAAACGTAACTTTTTCCCTAAAAACAGGGAAAAAGTTAAGTTTTCAGTAAAATGTGGGGGGTTACAACCCCCCACAATGCGGCGCGATCTGTATAAAGTGGGGGGGGTCCCCCCACACCCCCCGTCGTAGCCCCTAAAAACAGTCTTTTTCTTCAGCATGTGCCTCCGCGCTGTGCTCAGTTGTCTGCTCGCGCCTTTGTCCCGGCGCGCTTTTGACCTGACACCGACTTTGTTTAATAAGCCTTCCAGCTTAACTATGCCTAAAAGAAGGGGTAGGGCGGCGGTTGCCCGAACGCTGGAGCCTACCTTGATGCAGCAGGGAGCGATCACCGGCTTCCTCTCATCTTCACCTTGGGGCGTTCCTGCTTTATCCGACACAAGGGAAGCATCGGACTTGGGAAGCAAAATCTTGCTCAGCCCCATGGGACCAGCGCCTCCTTCGCAGCCAGGGGATAGGGGAATGTGAGCAGCAACGCAATCAGCGGAAGCTATCGGGCTTGCTGGCTCCCCAGGACTCCAGAGCCGGAACTACGATACCGAAGGAGGCCTCAGAAACTTCAGCAGTGCGAGGGGAATTGCCAGCTCCTCACCCCCTCGAGAAACCTGCTGAAATCACATTGGAATCCATTTGGACAGCACTGGACTCCCTCCATAAGGTATATCTAGGAATCATGCCACTTGTGCAGAACCAAAATGTGATAATGCAGAAATTTGAAGAGGACTTGAAAGTCCAAGGGGAAAAAGTAAAAACTTTGGAGAATTCCGTGTAACCAGTTCAATCTACTTGTACATCAATTGTTCAGGACAAATTGGTACTTTTGAGGAAATTAGAAAACATGGAGAACTATACTAAACAGTTGAATTTACGGATTTTGAATTTCTCCAAAACACTAACAATGTCCCCAAAAGACTTGTTTTATAAATTTTTGAGAGAAGTCTTTAAATACCCTGACCACGGACTTCCACCTCTACATAAAATATTCTTTATACCTATTTCTGTAAAAAAAACCTCACCTTCAGATGTCAATCAACCTACGGAAGATTTGTCTAGTCCTATTGATATATCTAGAATATTGGAGACCTCAGAAGATGAAGTGGTAGTTCGTTCAACACTTCTAGTGACATTTGTTTTCTTACAAGACAGGGAAGCGCTTCTTCGCCTATTTTTTTAGGCTTAAAGAAGTCTCCTTTATGGATGGAAAGATTTCTTTATTTTCAGATGTCTCTAGAACAGGGGTAGGGAACTCCGGTCCTCGAGAGCCGTATTCCAGTCGGGTTTTCAGGATTTCCCCAATGAATATGCATTGAAAGCAGTACATGCACATAGATCTCATGCATATTCATTGGGGAAATCCTGAAAACCCAACTGGAATACGGCTTTCGAGGACTGGAGTTCCCTACCCCTGCTCTAGAACAACACAAACAAGAAGGAAAAGATTCCTAGAATTGAAAGATAATGTTAAGTCGTTTGGCGCAAAATTTCAATTGTGTTATCCCTGTAAATGTGTAATTTACTTGGTTCAGAATAGTTATGTTTTTAATGAACCTTCCCAATTGCAGTTTTTTTTGGAAGGGAAAGGAGTTTCAATGCAAAGTCCCAATTGATCCCAATTCTACTAGTCTGAAGCAAGTGTTGTTTAATTCCTTGATTTTCCATTCCCAGTGGTTGTGATCTGTTTCTCCTTTAATGAGGACTATTCAAAAGTTTGATGTATTAACTTGTAAATGAGATATTTTTATTTTGTTTTATGAATGGGGAGAACTTTTGTTTTGTTCAATGAACTTATATTGTTGAAATTATGATAAATGCTTAAATTAAAAAAAAAGTTTTGTAAGAGTTGGAAGAATTTCTCTAAGCAGCTGGCTACTTCTATACATTAGCTCTGAGGATCAGTGTCCCAGAACCCTGAATATACTGGTGAAAGGTGAATTTCTATTTGTCCTATTTACTCTCCTTGTACCTGATACTGTCCTTCTGGCTTGCCTCCTGTGCACACAACCAGCCACAGGGTACTATAGGAGGACAGGAGCTACACTGGGGCAAGAAAATGAGATGTTCTGGTCATGTATTTAGCATTTCTAGAGCAATATTACTTAAGTTAGTACTGGAGGATACAAAAGGGCAAAACAAATAAGAGGAAATCAAAGAGCAGTCTAGAATGCCATTAAAATCTGTCACAGTCTGGTAACATGAGTGATGCAAACAGGAAGTGTGAGCACAGAGAACTAGTTACCATAGCCTTCAAATTTCATTAAACAGATGAGTGGTATTTTATGATTGTTGAGAGTGGAGGGCTGTAGACCCAGTTCTTGCTATTGACCACTAGAGGACAATATATCACCAACCATGCCTATGTAAACACAGTTCACACACAAAAACATTATGACAGCAACCTCCAGGCTTATTCTGTATGGGCTCCTTTCCTCAACTCCTGTTTAATTTTCAGCACTTATTTCCACATCCCTACCTGAGAAGATTCCTCTGTGTTTGTTCCAGTCCAGCAATAAAGAATAAAAGTGCATTTCCTCCCAAATAATATGACAAAAGTAAAAGATTTACTTAGGATGTATGCAGGGCTGGTTTTAGTACATAAATTCAAAATCTGAACTCTGCTCAACTACACCCAATAGCACTTACTTTATACACATATAAGAGTACATGTAGGATCACTCCCAACTTGTACTTTTATATGTGGATATGGTGGCACAGTTTCATAACTGGCTTTCTTTGTATAAAACTAAAAGTGCCCTCCTTAGCCTGCCAAAACAAACAAAATTTAAAAAACAAAAAACAACCCAAGTTTTAATGGTGGGGGAAAACAGGATATCCAAAATGATGAGGAAAACCTCTTGTACGCTACCAAAAGCATTTGTGAAATGTTTAGAGTGTACTACTATAAACTTTTCACCTCTGAACCATGTCCAGGTAGACAGAATAGCAACAGAAGAGACCAAAATGGTAATCAGAATATGTTAGCAGATGAACTAGCCTAACCATTAACCAGGATTTACAAAACAATGCTACATTGCAAAGCAAAAAACTCCCAGAAAGAGAATGACATGGGGATGGGTACCTGCGGTTAACCATGGGGTAGGGATGGGGACAGGGACAAACTTTGTCCTTGTGTCATTCTGTAAACTTGAGCCTACTGTAGTATCACTATGTAAAAACTTAACACATCTTAGACCAGTGCTCTTCATTGCAAGGCCCGCGAGCCAGTGGTGGCCTTCCATGACCTCTGTGCAGAGCCTGTGCAGAATATCATCCTCCTGTTGGGATCCAGTACTTTTTGTTTCCAGAGCTGCAGTCTTACACTCTTTGGGCTATGTGCAGTGTGAATGAAGTAGAGACGGGGCGAGGAGAAGGACAGAGCCTGCGGGGACAGTGTGGGGATGGGAACAAACTTTGTCTACTCCCAAGTTCCATGTGCAAAATCCAAACCTCAATATTTCACAAAGAAAATAAGGATAATGGATGACTGTAAAAACTACAGACTGATATTCTTATTAAAGTGAGAATGCAAAATATTAGCCACAATACTATCAAAACAATTTAAAAAAATATTTTGTAGAAACTTGTTGCAATTTAGAAAACTGCTCAAAACTTATCTTTTTACATAGGCATTTCTTTGTTAAATCTACACTCCACCATAGTGATCATGTTACCTAGAACAGTGTTCTTCAACCACCAGTCCGTGGACCAGTGCAGGTCCACAGAAATTTCCTGCCGGTCCACAAGGCCGGCACGTGCATCAGGCCCAAAACAGTATTCTTCAACCGCCGTTCCATGGTGCAATCAATGCGGCGTTATCTTCGAGCCGGCTCCCTCTTCCTCACTGACTCAGTGCACAAAGCTAAGGGCAGCGGCTCCTATGCGCGTCCTGTGCCTGAACCAGAAGCCTTCTCTCTGACGTTGCAACGTCAGAGGGAAGGCTTCCAGATGATGCACGGGACGCGCAAGGAACCGCTGCCCGCAGCCTTGTGCACTGCATCAGTGAGGAAGAGGGAGTTGGCCTGAAGATAACACCGGGGGCAGCATAAAATGGCCAAGCGGTAGAAGGCCAGAAGGTATGGCATAACATGGAGGGAGGGAGACAACAAAGGTAGGGGGGAATGATTTTATTTTTGAATTTAGTGATTGAATTATGTCAATTTTGAGAATTTACATCTGCTGTCAGTGTGCTTTGTGTAGTTTAATTTTGTGGTTAACCATTATGTGTTGTTAATAAGATTATATTGTGTGTGTCTATGAAAAATGAATGGAAAAAATTGTGTTACAATTAGTACTATTATGGGGGCGTGGTCTGGGGTGGAGATTGGGTAGAGATGGGCATGGTCTGGCTCACGACATAGCCCAGTGTTCTTCAACCGCCGGTCCGCAGACCAATGCCAATCCACAAAATAATTATGTTATTTCTACCGGTCCATAGGTGTAAAAAGGTTGGAGAACACTGACCTAGAAGACTAACCTAACCCCCTCTTCTACGAAACTGCGCTAGCAGTTTCTAGTGCAGAGAGCTGCGCTGAATGACCCGTGCTGCTTTCAACGCTCATAAGAACTCTATGAGCTTCGGGAGCAGCACGGACTATTCAGCACAGCTCCCCACGCTAGAAACTGCTAGCGCAGTTTCGTAGAAGAGGGGGTATGACATAGATTTTGAAATTTGGACCTCTTCTCCTTTCCCTGTTTTACACTTGGGGCTCCTTTTATGAAGCCGCATTAGCGGTTTAATGCACGTAATAGCGCGCACTAAATTGCTGGCCGTGCTAGACGCTAACGTCAACATTGAGCGGGTTTAGCGCATGCTAAAAAGCTGCGTGCGCTAAAACCGCTAACGTGGCTTCGTAAAAGGAGCCCTTGGTCTCATGAAATTGTATGTATTTTAGAAGTGAATTGTGAGCCGCTTTGGTTAAAAGCATATTATAAATGTTCTTAAATAAAATAAATAAATATTAATAAATAAAACTTCCTCCAGGTCTGGCTGCTATGTATTCTAGTGACCCACTATCTGGATTGCTCTCGTAATTAATTGTATAACTTTTGTCTTTCTTGTCTTAGACCTTTATACCTGCTCAATAATCCTGTGGGCCTCATCTCCTTCCCAGATGCTATAATTTACTATCAGTCAAGAACATCACTAATAGACACATTTGAATAAAGTAGTCGTGCACCTTTAGTGGCAACTCAGGCCAGGGTAAGAAGTAACTGGATCAGTGCCGGGATTTATTGGGC
Source organism: Geotrypetes seraphini (assembly GCF_902459505.1). NCBI lineage: Eukaryota > Metazoa > Chordata > Amphibia > Gymnophiona > Dermophiidae > Geotrypetes > Geotrypetes seraphini. The sequence goes on along the minus strand of NC_047088.1, from coordinate 100,649,803 downwards.
CCTTCTGTCACCCTAACCTCATAAGATGAACAGGGAGATTACCAAGATACTATCATCAAACAAAATGAACTCTCATACATACAACTAAGCCTAAATATTATATAATTATTTTTGAATATTATTTATTTAGGAGGAAAAAGTACCTCAGAAACCTGCCAGATAACAGTTTAATTGCTCTGTTTAAGCTGGATCTTCAAGGTCAAAAATTTCTTTCATCAGTTCTTAAAAAACCTCCAATATTTTGTTTCACATACCACTACAGTGCAAAAAAGGGATGATTCTACAAATAGGCGTCCCAAATCTAGGTGGCCGTCTGTCAGCCAATTGAGATGCACGTTTTTAGAAAAAACTCAGGCAAGGAAGGTCGCCTACATTGTAGGCATCTACTGCGTATTTACAGAGATATTTTACATGCTTCTCTCCTCTCCATTCCTTCCTGCCCTCCATAGTCCTCCCTACCCTTTTCTAACCACTTCCTCTGTAATGTCGCCTAGAGCTTGTATAGGTATGTGCGACGCACAAATGGAAGAAATAAAATAAATAAATGTGTAGGGACACTTAAGCTCGCCAAAGGTTGGGCGGGTGCACGATTTCACCCAGAAGTAGCCTACGGCGGAGTTTAAGCATCACTACGTGTCTCCCTAGAGCTGCAACAGACACCTGAAATGTAGGCCTTTCAAAATACTGGCCTACATTTCAATCCTAAAAGTAGACACTGCTGCCGACTCAGCTGATCATGACACAGGAATCCCTGTTCAGCTGAGCTGGCAAGACTCCCAAAATCTGCGGCTTCAGGAAGTCCTACTGGCTCAGTTGATCGGGGGCAAAATACACTCACCGCAATCAGCTGAGTAAGCTGCGGCAGAGGTTCTCCCCCCCCCCCATACATCTACGATCAGCAAGAGGGATGCCTACTCCCTCCTGCCTAACACCTCTGACACTCCCACCCTCTATCCATGATTGGCAGGAGGGATCCCCACTCTCTCCTGCCTAACACCCCCGACACCCCCTTACATCCAGTCAGCAAGAAGGATGCCCACACATTCCTGCCTAACACCCCCAACATCTCCCTACATCCAATCAGCAGGAAGGATGGCCACTCCCTCCTGCCACAAGGCCCACTCAAACCCTTGAACCTCTGACACCCCAACATGTCACCCACAACACCTCCCAAACCCCCAATATCCTACCCCAATACCCTGACATCCCAACATCCAACCCCGACACTGCCGAACCCCTGTACCTTTAGAAAAAGGCCAGCAAGAGGGATGCCTACTCCCTCCTGCTGGCAGGCCCGCTTCTTCCAAAATGGTGGTCCTGGGATGCACTGGGGAGGGGTCTAAGGACATGATAGACCCAGATACCTAAGGCACCTCCCATAGAATGGGCCTTAGGCACCTGGTCCAGTCAGAGCCATAGGTCTTCTTCCTGGTCCATCATGGGATGCCCTGGAAGTGGACTAAGACTCCGATTGGTACAGATACCAAAAGCCACTTTGGTGCTATGTTGTTAATCACTTCAACAATCCTTATTATCTCACCTGAACTCCCAACCTCTCAGCTTGCCAGTAGTGCTACAAGTACAGCAAATAGTCCCAAGGAGTTAATGTTTCTAGTAGCCCAACTTTTTTTTCCTGCAGTCCAAATACTTGACTGTATACCAAGGAGTGAGGGAATGGGAGTAGAGAGATTACTTGTGATCAATACTATTTATGGCCCCATTTATATGCTTTGCGTCTGATTGTCCTGCTTTAGAATGTTTTATGTTCTGTTTTTAGAATGTTTTATATATGACTGTATGTATGTTTGGAGTATTTATATGTATGTTCATTTTGTGCTTCGCTTTGTACAAGGTGAATAATAAAGAAAATAAAGATAAAGACTACAGTAACAGACTCTGGAGCATCTCTGCATTTGGATATACTGAGGTTCTATGGGTGCAGTGACTTCTTCAGCATCTTCTGTATTGAGCAAACTTGGTCACTGTGTCCACAGAGGAGAAATCTGAATTGAGGTTAGCACCCTCAGTCATTTTAAGAAGTTAATATACAAAACATAGGGATCAAAAGATTAACTTCACACAGGGACTGAATGATGAATATAAGTCAATTTATTGGCAAAAAACATAGTAGACATCCATGGAGTTCATCTTTCAATCCCTTCTTCTTTGTATATTTGCTTTTTGCACTGTGAGATTTTTTTTTTTTGGGGGGGGATTGTTTTAAAAAGTTGGTTCCCATGCTTAGATGGAATTTACAAGATCTGACAATTAAGTTTGCAAACTCATCCTAGAACTAGTGCTACATATCTTATTGCTGAATATCACTATGGTCACCTTCAAAGTACTTCCCTTGGGAAGCTATGCACCAATATCAGCGTCTAATCCACCCTTCAAAGCGATTTTTAAACTATTTTTCTGAAATGCCCATCAGAGCTGTTGTCTCGGCAATGCCAGTAACAAAAATCGTATACACGAATACAGGATGTCTGGTGCAGTACTCGGAGAGACCCCCCAGGAAAGAGACTTGGGAGTATTGGTCGACAAGTCAAAGAAGCCGTCCGCGCAATGTGTGGCGGTGGCGATAAGGGCGAACAGAATGCTAGGAATGATTAAGAAGGGGATCACAAACAGAACAGAGAAGGGTATGCCTCCACTTGGAATACTGCATCCAGCACTGGTCGCTGTACATGAAGAAGGACACAGTACTACTCAAAAGTGTCCAGAGAAGAGCGACTAAAATAGTTAAGGGGCTGGAGGAGTTGCCGTACAGTGAGAGATTAGAGAAACTGGGCCTCTTCTCCTTTGAAAAGAGGAGACTGAGAGGGGACATGATCGAAACATTCAAGATAATGAAGGGAATAGACTTAGTAGATAAAGACAGGTTGTATACCCTCTCCAAGGTAGAGAGAACGAGAGGGCACTCTCTAAAGTTAAAAGGGGATAGATTGCATACAAATGTAAGGAAGTTCTTCTTCACCCATAGAGTTGTAGAAAACTGGAATGCTCTTCTGGAAGCTGTTATAGGGAAAACACCCTTCAGGGATTCAAGACAAAATTGGACAAGTTCCTGATGAACCAGAATGTACGCAGGTAAGGCTAATCTCAGTTAGGGCACTGGTCTTTGACTTAAGGGCTGCCGCAGGAGCGGACTGCTGGGCACAATGGACCACTGGTCTGACCCAGCATCGGCAATTCTTATGTTCTTATGATGTTCTGAATGTCATCAAAATGTCTTCCTTTCAATGTTTCCTTTTTCTTCGGGTAAAGAAAAAAAAATAATTGGAGGCCAGATCAGGTGAATAGGGAGGATGTTCAAATACATGGCTTTTTGGTTTTGGGGGTCATCATGGAGGGATCGTCATCAGTGGGGGGGGCGGCTCACATTTTATAAAATGGAGTCAGATATTGTGCGTGTATAATACACGCACAACATCTGTGTCATTAAAAAAAAATAAAAAAGAAGAAAAAAGCCCCAACAGCTGAGTGACAGGAGGCTGTTTTGGGGCTTCCCCTGCTGCTCAGCTGTTCAGGCTTCCCCAAACCAGCTTTACACATATGTGAAAGCCAGTTTCTAAGCGAGCAATGAGATGGGATTAAAAATGCCCTCCGACAAACTCATTTGCATGGGCAGCTGCTTTGATCACAGTTTAGAAATTGGCCAAAAAATCAGCCTACAGTGACTGTGTTTTGTGCATCTAGCCTACAGTTATTTGTTTTTTGGCTAAAAACTCCTCTGAGACAGTGCCGTATGAACTGTTGTATTGTATTGTCGTGATGCAAGAGCAATGAATTGTTGGTGAAAAGTTCAGGTTGTTTTTATCTAACTTTTCACACAGCCTTTTCAGTACTTCCAAATAGTAAACATAGATAGCTATTTGTCCAATTGGTACAAATTCATAATGAACAATACCTCTCATATAAAAAAAAAGGTTAGCAACATCGTTTTGACTCTTGAGGGAAGTGGTGGAGAGGAAAACGATGATGGAATTCAAAAAAGCTTGGGATAAACTAATTAGAAAGCAAAAGATGTAAATTAAAGAACTAAGGCCGGTACTGGATAGACTTGCATGGTCTGTGTCCCATATGTGGTGATTTGGTGTAGAATGGGCTGGGAAGGGAATCAATTGGAACTCCACTAACTTGGAACATGAGGTTGTTACTGATCAGACTTTGTGGTATATATCCTGCGAACAGGATGGTTGGATAGGCTGGAATGAGCTTTGACGGCAACTTCAGCATTTGGAACTTAGTAACTTCAGCATTTGGAACTTAGGTCAATACCAGGTGGATTTTACAGTCTATGACCCAGAAATATCAAAGAAGAGTCAAGTTAAATTAGTCTTGTATTTTTAATAGGCATAACTAATGGGCAGACTGGAAGACTGTTCAGGTCTTTATCTGCCGTCATTTACTATGTTACTATGATTTGGACTGGCAGAACTTTTTTAGAGGTGGAGAATTGGCCAACTTCCATTGTGCACTTTGATGCTTTGCTGTAGGGTCGAATTGGTACATCCATAGTTTCATCACCAGGGATAACATGGCCCAAAACATTACCTTGCCTCTCCAAAAGGTCTTGGCAAACTTTGACTCTCCTTTGCTTTTGTTCATCATTGAGATCATTTTCGCACACACCTTTTCATGCCAAGATTTTCCTATTTCTCTATTGATATTTACTTGGTCTGCTATGCTTCTCACAGTCAGCTAACAATTTTGATGCATAAATTCAACAAATTTTTGCAATGTTTTCATTAATTTTGCTCGTTATTGGTCGAACACAGCTGTGAGACACTGATAAATCAAGGTTATAAAACCTTACTGAGTTGTTTGTACAGTGCTGACAACATAAGTGCATGGAGGCAAGTTTGCGAACTTAATTGTCAGACCTTGTATATTGAAAAGCTGTTGGTAGCAATGGGAGTGGAAGTTGGATCTGAACATGTCACAGTTCTGACACTATGAAGAAGTCTAAATGGTAAGGACTAGAGGAATACAATTTAGTCTGGTGCCACGATTCTAATATATTGTCCTGATTGTTAGAGTGTGTTGGAGTTGGAAATATTAAAAAAAACAAAAACAACCAGTTTGTAATTTGAGAGGAGTGAATGTACGATTACTCTCTTGTTTTAGAAAGGCATTGTTGTATATAATTTAAGAAATAATTTAATTCTGAATGCATATGAGAGATATGCATATAGACAGTAGCCAGAGTTGAAGCTTTGAAGAATGGCAGTACTGCCTAGAAGTGTCCAACTTGACCCTGTTTGTGTAATTTGTAGGACACGCTAACCAATCATTTACAACATACCTGAAGTATAGGCACAGGTAGATGTGGAAAGGTCTAGGCCCCTCCACTTTTGCTTCTAGCCTTTCCAATTTCCCTGGTCCCGTGACCATCAGCACATTTCCATGGCTAGTAGGGATTCTGAAACTCCACCAGCAAACAGATTCAGGAATCTCGGTCTATCGCAATGTTCAGCCAGCATTTGTGTGCATATTAAGCCCTCATAGGTGGCATATCTCTTTCATGATCATGCAAGATATGATTTTATGGGAGAGAATCAATATGGATTTAGCCAAGAGAAGTCTTGCCTCACTAATTTGCTACATTTTAAAAATGGAATAATGAATAACTACGTGGATAGAGAACCAGCTGATGCAATGTACCTAGATTTTCAGAAATATTTTGACAAAAGCCCTTCATTAGAAGCTCCTATGGACATTTAAAAAAAGACAACAGAAGGCAATGTTCTATTGTACACTGTGAAATAGTTAAAAAAAAACCCCACAAAACTACCAAACAAAAACAACAGATAGAGTAGGATTAAATGGCCAGTTCTCTCAATAGAGGAAAGTGAATAGTGGAGTACCACAGGGACCAGTGCTTTTTACAAAGCACTTGTCCCTATGGTACTCCATTATTCACATTCCGATAATGTGACAGGCAAGGGGGTCTGTCATGTAATGCGGTGCCAAAGAAGGGTGCCCCATGACCAGGGATGGGTGATATAGGGGTGAGATATGCTCAGAGTCCACTGGGAGGAGCTCTGTTTCCATAAGGAGGACTAGGGGAGGCCAGACGTGTGTTCAGTGAGAACTACATTTCCCAGGAGGCTTTGGTGAAGTGAGAATTAGAACCTTGTCTCAGAAAAGAGGGAGGTCCCGGTGGTTTCCTGGGTGGAGCTATTCCAGAACCATCCAAATTCTTGGATAAAAGCAGCTGGACTTGATGAGAGAGAGAGGATGTACCTGGAATGGCCTGAGCCTACAGACAGAGATAGAAAGCCTGCCTGGAATAGAAGTGATTTTGCTGATATCAAGTCTTGGCTAGGGTTGCCAGATTTTCTAATTAGAAAATCTGGACCCCTAGGCCCGCTTCCAGATCCACCCAGTTTTGCCCATTCCTGCCCTGTAACGCTCCAGTCCTTCCCCAGTCCTGCCCTAGCCCCACCTGCTCTAGTCAGGCAGGGAGGAAGTCTGCACATGCGTGGATGCCACGTGATAACATCACGTGGCATCCGCGGACTTCCTCCCTGCCTGATGCAATTTGAGGAGGTTTTTCAAAACCCGGACAAAGTGCCGGGTTTTGAAAAGCTGTCCGGACCCCCAGACATGTCCTCAAAAAGGAGGACATGTCCGGGGAAATCCAGACATCTGGTAATCCTAGTCTTCGCAGAACTGGAACCTAAATAATTTGGGTTAAAGGACTGTTTTATTATGAAGAAGTACCTGGCAGCCAAGCAAATGGTAGCAGGGGATGGCTCTGTGGAAAGAGATAGCAATAGCCCTTTTTCTGTTATGAATGAAGAGAGTAAAGGGCAGGAGTAAAAAGCCCAGTAATGTTAGATTAAATGTTTCCTTTGATTATCAGTCAGGGGTAGAGGATGACATGAGAAATAAAATTGGTGAAAAGAGTTAATGTCATCTAGAGTGTGAAGCAAGATAAACAGAAACCCCTTTGGCTGCTTAGTGAATGTAAGGCTTGAACCTGAGAGGAAAGTTTAAGCAGGTTCACTTGCATATGGTAATAAGAATAAGTGGACTATTCTTATAAAGCCTTGTTCTCCAAGGCAGAAGCGAGAACACGTGAGTGACTGAACGGTGGACTTCAGGAGGAAGCCTCCCATTGAGGGAAAAATAATTTGCAACAGTATACAGCACATGTGTCAAACACAAGGCCCGCGGGCCAAATCCGGCCCGCCAGGCCTTGCAATGTGGCCCGCACCGCGCTGTCATCACTGCACGCCGCTGCGTTCCATCACAATGACGCGCGGTGACATAGGAGGCTTGTGATCTCGCCGGCCGTACTTACTATCTATCTCCCCCCATCGACCGCCCCCCCCCCCCCAAGAACCTCCGACCGCCCCCCCAGCCGACCCGCGAACCCCCTGGCCGACCCCCACGACACCCCCACCCCCCTTCCCCGTACCTTTCTGTAGTTGGCCGGACAGACGGGAGCCAAACCCGCCTGTCCGGCAGGCAGCCAACGACGGAATGAGGCCGGATTGGCCCATCCGTCTCAAAGCTCCACCTACTGGTGGGGCCTAAGGCGCCTGGGCCAATCAGAATAGACCCGGGAGCCTTAGGTCCCACCAGTAGGCGGAGCTTTGAGACGGATGGACCAATCCGGCCTCATTCCGTCGTTGGCTGCCTGCCGGACAGGCGGGTTTGGCTCCGGTCTGTCCGGCCAACTACAGAAAGGTACGGGGAAGGGGGGTGGGGGTGTCGTGGGGGTTGGCCAGGGGGGTCGGAGGTTCTTGGGGGGGGCGGTCGATGGGGGGAGGGGGGTTTGCGTCAAGGGCAGGAGGGCCTGCCCGTAATGTAGTGCGGGGTGGGGGTAGGGGGTCACCGTGGTCAGGAGGGTTTGGGCTCCCTCCTGGCCCAAACAACTAGCGGGGGGGGGGGGTCGCCAGGGCCAGGAGGACTTGGGCTCCCTCCTGGCCCGATATTGTCGGGGAGTTGGGGAATCGGCGGGGCAAGAGGGCTTGGGCTCCTTTTTGCCCCGATCGTGTTGGGGAGTCGGGGGGGCAAGAGGGCTTGAGCTCTCTCTTGCCCCGATCGTGTTGGGAGTCGGGGGAGTCGGCGGTCCTTCGGGGTGGGGGTGCAGGTGCGTGCGAGCGGTCCTGCTTGGGGTGAATCGGACGTCGGGGGGGGGAACTATGTAAAAAAAATACACAGCAGAAGCTGCCAGTTCCTGGCATAAAGTGTAGGCATAAAAATCGCAACAGAATCTGCTATCTGTACCCAGCCAGGCATTTATTGACTGACTTTTTCATTCTAACGCAGATTTCCAATAAACTACATCTTTTACTGCCAATATTGATCCCAAAATGTCCAGGAAAAGAAAAGTTGACGGTGAAGGCAGGCAATTTAATGACAAATGGGAAAATGAATACATGTTTGTGCTTAGTGAGGGCAAACCAGTGTGTATATTGTGTTATGAGACAGTGTCGGTGATGAAAGAGTACAATATACGTCGTCATTTTGACACCAAACATAATGTTAAGTATGGCAAATATACTTTGGAAGAAAAGCATAAAATTGTTAAAGAACTAAAAGGCAAACTACAATCACAGCAGCAAATGTTTACAAAGGCTACAGCGAAAAATGATGCTGCAGTGAAAGCAAGCTTTATAGTGGCTGAAGAAATTGCCCGTACTTCAAGGTGTTTTTCAGAGGGTGCCTTTTTGAAGCAATGCATGCTAAAAGTGTGTGAGAAAGTATGCCCAGACCAGATACAGAGTTTTCAAACTGTCAGTTTGTCAAGAAACACCATTGCAGACAGAGTTCAAGAACTCTCAGGAAATCTATCATCATAGCTGGCCGAACAGGCATGCAGTTATCTCGCTTTTTCACTTGCTATCGATGAAAGCACAGACAACACTGATACAGCGCAGCTGTCCATCTTTATACGTGCTACGAAGACCGACCTCTCTGTCACTGAGGAACTTTTGGATGTAGCTGCCATGCATGGGACGACGACTGGTAGAGATATATTTGAGGCTGTGGAGAAATCTATAAATAATTTTAAATTACCCTGGGAAAAGTTGGTGGGGCTAACTACCGATGGCGCACCTTCAATGTGCGGAGAAAAGAAAGGCTTGGTTGGACTAATGAAGGAAAGAATGCAAAAAAGTCACTGCCACACACCCTTGATTACTTATCATTGCATTATCCACCAAGAGGCTATGTGTGGAAAAGTTCTGGACATGAATGACATAATGACCACAGTCATTAAAACTATTAACTTTATAAGGGCACGTGGCCTGAATCATCGCCAGTTCCAGCAGTTTTTACAGGAGGTGGGTGCAGAGCATGGAGACGTGCCATACCACACAGAAGTAAGATGGCTGAGCAAGAGCGCAGTCCTCAAAAGATTTTTTGAGCTCAGAGAACAAATTGCTCTTTTCATGGAAAGTAAAGGAAAGCCCTTGCCTGAACTGTCGGATCCCGCCTGGCTATGTGATTTTGCTATGATGTGTGACATATGCGAGCATCTCGCCCAACTGAATCTGAAGCTGCAGAGACGCAAACAAGTCATCACGAAGATGTCTGACATGATCACAGCATTCCAGCGTAAACTTCAACTATGGAAGTCCCAACTGGAACAGGACAATCTTGCCCACTTTCCCGTTTGTTTGAGTATCTCAATCACTATTTCTGGTACTTTTCCTTGCAGTCGGCTGGCTACCAAAGTTAGCCGTTTACTAAGTGAATTTGAGCGGCGCTTCTCTGACTTTAGAACACAGCACTCAGGCTTTGACATCTTTGCCAATCCTTTTACAGTTGATGTCAACAATGTGCCCCATCACCTTCAGATGGAGATAATCGAGCTTCAGTCTGACAGTGGCCTGAAATCAAGGTTTCAGGATGTTGAAATTGAGGACTTCTACCCTCTACTGCCCCCTGACTCAATGCCAGAGCTCCGACTTCATGCTGCCCGTATTCTATCCATGTTCGGGAGCACCTATCTTTGTGAACAGATGTTTTCAATAATGAATCTGAACAAAAACAAGCACAGATCACGCATTACCGATGACAACCTCCATGCTGTTTTGCGGGTTGCTACAGCCCAAGAAATAAAACCGAACATTGACTCATTGATACGGGGAAAACGGTGTCAGACATCTAGCCAGAAAACAAAACAATGAGCATTTTAGGTACATTCCAATATTACTGTTTTGCTTCATACCAATATTACTGTTTTGCTTGATAGCATGTGAGTTGGTTAACAGCACTGTTAAGGAAAAGATTGTTCCACTCATTTTAAATTCACATTTCTGGTTAACATTGTCAGTTTATGACTGTTCAGTAAACCATTCGGCCCGCGATTTAGGCTGGATTTTAGATTTTGGCCCCTTCTCTGATTGAGTTCGACACCCCTGGTATACAGTGTACTGCAATGTACTCACCCTGAATGTAATAGTAGAGACAAGGACTCTCATTATAAATGGATGGCCAGTACTATCTGAAGGTTGCCAGGGGAGGGGAGGGGAGGGGAGGGGGGACTGAGCTAGTCCCAGAACAAACAAGGTCTTGAAATCCTTCACCCTATTTAGATTGGCTCTGTGGCAGTTTCTTCCTAACTTTTGAGGAGTGAGCCCTGACGTTACCACTATATAATATACTGTATATTTACATTTCCAAATCATATAATGTGTAAAGTGATCAAATTTGCAGATGATACAAAATTGTTTAAAATTGGTAAGCTACACGTGAATTGTGAGAAACTGCAGGAAGGCTTTACGAGATTAGAAGACTGAACATCCAAATGACAGATAACATTTAATGTGAACAATTGCACTTAGGGAAGAATAACAGTGATGATCAACAAATCAAACAGCATGTTAGGAATTGTTAGGAAACAATTAGACCATGAAGCAAAGAATATAATTCCTCTGTATTGCTCCAGGTGCAACCATACCTTAAGTATTGTGTGCCTGATCCTATTCAACATCTTTATAAGAGACTTGGCAGAAGGGCTTCGCGGTAAAATAACATTATTCGCCGATGACGCCAAACTAAGTAATGTAGTGGGCAAATGCAAAACGGACGAAGATTCAATGCCCGACAACATGATGCACAACCTACTCCTACTAGAGCGCTGGTCTAGGACCTGGCAACTCAGCTTCAATGCCAAAAAATGCAAAGTTATGCACCTAGGCAGCCAAAATCCATGCAAGACTTATACCCTTAATGGTGAGATCCTAACAAGAACGGTAACAGAACGAGACTTGAGGGTGATCGTCAGTGAGGACATGAAGGCTGCCAGTCAGGTGGAGCAGGCTTCATCCAATGCAAGACAGATCATAGGTTGCATACGCAGGGGTTTCGTCAGCCGGAAGCCGGAAGTCATTATGCCATTGTATAGATCCTTGGTGAGGCCCCACCTGGAATACTGTGTGCAATTCTGGAGGCTGCATTATCGCAAGGATGTGCTGAGACTGGAGTCGGTTCAGAGAATGGCCACCCGGATGGTCTCGGGACTCAAGGATCTCCTGTACGAAGAACGGTTAGACAAATTACAGCTATACTCGCTCGAGGAGCGCAGAGAGAGGGGAGACATGATCGAGACGTTCAAGTATCTCACGGGCCGCGTCGAGGCAGAGGAAGACATCTTCTTTTTCAAGGGACCTGCGGCAACAAGAGGGCATCCGTGGAAAATCAGGGGCGGGAAACTATGAGGTGACACCAGGAAATTCTTTTTCACTGAAAGGGTGGTTGATCGCTGGAATGGTTTTCCACTGCAGGTGATTGAGGCCAGCAGCATGCCTGACTTTAAGGCCAAATGGGATCGACACATGGGATCTATTCACAAGGCAAAGGTAGGGGAGGGTCATTAGGGTGGGCAGACTGGATGGGCCGTGGCTCTTATCTGCCGTCTATTTCTATGTTTCTATGTTTTACATCTCAAGAATTAGAAAAGGTACAAAGAAGGATGACCAAAATTATACAATGGGATGGAATGACTCTCATATAATGTAAGGCTAGGGAGGTTGGAGATTTTCATTCTGGAGAAGAGACAGCTGAGGGGAGATATGATAGATTTCTATAAAATACTGAGTGGAGTGCAATAAGTAAGCACAAATCGATTACGCAGCAGGCCATGAAAGTTACTAAGTAATATGTACATTTAAAATAAACAGAAGAAGATATTTTTTCACTCACCAGTTATGGTCAAATATATTTTATTGAGCAAGCAAAAACACAACATAGTAACACAAAGTACAGAAACAGCTCAAAATTTTTGTTTTCTGAAACAGTCCCCAAAAGAACCACCCCCCCCCCCAAACCCCCCTCCCCACCATACCCACCCCTGGGTCCTCCTTCGAAACACAAATTAACAAAGAATGGAATAACAAACTATACAAAAAAGGCATAAAAGGGAAGTACAGACAAAGCATCAATTAAGTATCCGGCTACGAGCCAGAGGGGTCAAAGTATTCCAGAAAGGTTCCCAAGTGGTCTGGAAAAGACGACCATGTCGAGAAGCCAAGTCAGACATATCTCGTCGCTCCCACATCAAAAGAGCGATCATGCGGCTCCTCCAAAGGGAATAGTCCGGTGCCTCAGCTTCAAGCCATTTCAGCAGGATGCATTTCAAGGCAATCAGGATAGACCACTTGAGGAAAGCGGCAACTCCCTTGAAACGTGGAAAGTAGTGAGGAACAGTCCCAAATAAAAGCAAAGGAGAACTGCGAACAGTAACATGCCAAATAGACTCCACAAAAGCAAATACAGCAGTCCAAAACAGTTGTATCTGAGGACAAGACCAGAACATGTGGCCTAAGCTGGCTTCCGGAGCCTGACATCGAAGACAGGCTGCATGGGGACGGAAGTGAGCCAAATAAGCCCTTTTAGGAGAAATATATAAACGAAAAATCAATTTAAAATGTTGCTCCCAAAAGGTAGTGTATTTACGAAAAGCAGGCAGTCGCCGGACAGCCTGAAGAAGGACATCAGAAGGCAAATCAACAGCAAGATCACCGGACCAAGCATCTCGCAGCTTAGAATGGTCAAACAAAGGGCATTCATCCTTCAAGTGGCGGTGATGAATCACTCACCAGTTATATGTATGTCGCCTACAAAATTAGCACTGATTGGGCAGTGCTAAGTACATTTCTATATAGTGTGCCTAAATTTTATAGAATCATGGTTAGCGCCACCTAAGAAGTGTTAGGCATTGCAATGCACACTAACTTTTGGGTGCACCCTATTTATACCAGTTTTCTTGGCCTAAATGTGTGTGCCTAAATTGTACACAAAATGAGACCTAATTCAAAAATAGACACTGAGCCTGACAACATGCTCACACTATGCCCCCTAACCACGACCACTTTTAGGTAGGCACTATGGACTAGACCAGTGTCTCGCTGATGGCACACTAAATCCAGTGCCCCTGCCGGAAGGCACCCAGAAGTGTGCGGATGTCGATGTGTTGATGTCCGTGCAAGCACTGAGGCCCATCTGGCTGTGACCTGCTTTGGTGGAGGGATCCAGGAAGTGCGGGGAGAGGAGGAGAGACGCCGGCCAGGAGAGTCATCTGCACCGGCTGTCTTCCTACAGGACGTACCTCTCGTGGCGAGAAGCACGTCCTGTAGGAAGTCAGCCGGTGTGGATGACTCTCCTCCTCTCCATTGTATCACGGCACACCTGAAATCTCAGGCGGCACACAGTTTGCGATACACTGGACTAGACGCATACCACTATGTGCTATGTACCCACGAAGTTGTGTGACTTTCAATTAAGTTCAAATATGACCCTTAGAATTTTCCTCAGTCTTGCAACCCATCTGCCTTTTTTTACTTGCCTTAGCAAGTTCTCCAATTTCCTCCTCATCTGACCTTTTCTTCTTCCTTCAAAGAATCTACCCTGGTCTTTATTCTCTCTCTGGCTAGCTGCCAGAATCTTCCACTCATTATCAACATCCATTCCTCCTGATTGTGGTAAGAGAACCCATCACTCCACTCCCAGCCATTATGTCTTCCCCAGTGTTCTGCAATCTGCTGGCACCAATGCACATTGAAACCTTACAGGTGATACACAAGAAGTGCCATAAATCAGAACAAATGTACATCTAGCCCAGCTTCTTGCTTCTAACAGTGGCCAATCCAGCTCAGAAGTATCTGCAGAATTCCAAGAAAAAGCAATATTCTATACTTCATACCCCAAGGGATAAGCAATTGTTCTCAGATCTACCTTAATGGTTTATGAACTTTTCTTCCAGGAATTCGTCCAAAATCATTTTTATTACTCAGCTATCCTCTGGCAACATATTCCAGAGCTTGAGGCCCAAATTCTGTAAAGTCTCCCTAAAGTGAGGTGCCTACATCGGCACGCCTAGCCAATGTAGGCACCTAACTTAATTGAATAATAATAACTTTATTCACTTATACCGCCATAACCAAAAGTTCTAGGCGGTTTACACTAAAAAAGTGCTGGACAATCAGCAAAATACAATAATACAGTAAAAATACAAATATTTGTAAAATAGAATTTCAATAATAAAACTCTCATTAAGTAATAAACTTATCGAACAAAGTGGTCTTAATTAATTTCCAAAAACAGCAATAGGATAACATAGCTTACTGAATACATTTATCTAACCAAGATTGTTGCCTACCAGCTTGAAATGCTAGGGCTCTATCTAAGAAGGTCTTATATCTACACCCATTAATTTTTGGATAAGCAAATAAGTAGAAGTTTCTAGTTTCTCCTGATGGTCTATGCAACACAAAATGAGGGAAAAGGTAAGCTGGAGACAATCTCGATATCAACTTAAAGCAGATACAGGAAAATTTGAATAATACTCTTACCTCCAAAGGCAGCTAATGAAGTAAACAATAATATGGACTAATATGGTCGTTCTTTTTAAATCCAAAAATCAATCAAACAGCTGTATTCTGAATTATCCTTAATTTCCTTAGAATTTTTATGGGTGCTCCTAAATAGATGATGTTACAATAGTCTAAAATAGATAAAACTAATGCCTGCACCAATAGTTTGAACGATAAAGGATCAAAATATTTTTTTATGGTTCTTAATTTCCATAATGTAAAAAAAACATTTTTGTACCACTAGGGGCTCCTTTCACTAAGCTGCGATAGCGGTTTTAGCATGCGCTTAGCATGCGCTACATTGCCGTGCACGATCGCGCTAACGCCACCATTGAGCTGGCATTAGTTCTAGCCATGTAGCGTGGGGTTAGCGTGCACTAATATTCTGCACGCGCTAAAAACGCTATCGCAGCTTAGTAAAAGGAGCCCTAAGTTTGTGTGTTCTACTAGTGTTAAATGTCGGTCTAGTGTGACTCCCAGAATTTTGATAGATTTAATAATCAGGTAGTCATGACCATTAAGATGGAGCAATGAGTTTGTTATTTTGTCGTTGGGACTAGCCAAGAAAAGTTTAGTCTTTTCCGTATTGAATTTCAGTTTGAAATTAATTGTCCACTGTTCTATCTGAGTCATAATAGAAGACATCTGGTTTAAGATTTCAGTGGTAAAATTATTTAGAGGGATTAAAATAGAAATGTCATCTGCATATATATAAAATTTTACATTTAAACTCTGTAATAAATGTCCTAAAGGGGAAATGTAGATGTTGAATAACGGAGAACCTTGGGGCACTCCAGATGGGTTGATTCATGAATGAGAATAGTTACCGTCACAAATCACTTGATAAGATCTTTTCTTCAAAAAATCTTGAAACCAGTTCCAGACCCTTCCTGAAAGTCCTATTGTGTCTAAACAACTCAACAATATTCAAGGGTGATGATGCGAAGGAACTGAAGAAATCTCAGTAAATCCGAAGACATACTAAGCCAAATTGACAAGTTAAAGAGTGATAAATCATATTGACTAGATGGTATACATTCCAGGGTACTGAAATAACTCAAATATGAAATTGCTGATCTGCTGTCGCTAAAATTGTCTGATCTGCTGTCGCTAAATTTGCTGATCTGCTGTTGCTAAAATTGTTTGTAGTGCCTGAAGACTAGAAGGTAGCCAATGTTCTGTCAATTTTTTAAAAGGATTCTAAGGGAGATCTGGGAAATAACAGACCAGTAAGCCTCACATCAATGCCGGGCAAAATAGTGAAAACAATTATATAAAATTGTGAAACACGTAGACAAACATGATTTAATGGGACAGAGTCAGCATGAGTTCAGCCAAGGGAGGTCTTGCCTCACCAATCTGCTTGACTTCCCCTATGAAACTGTATAACCTTTTTATTCACTGTCTTGCAACCATTTCCCCATGCTGCTACATGGGTCTCTTATCCTGTAAATCGCCTTGAACCTCTACTGGAATAGTGTGATCAAGAAATCGTGATTAGATTAGATTCTTTGAAGATGTGCATAAACATGTGGATAAACGGTTGTTGTAGTGTATCTAGATTATCAGAAAGCTTTTGACAAAGTTTCTCATGAGAGGCTCCTGAGAAAATTAAACAGTTATGGGATAGGAGGCAATATTCAGTTGTGAATTAGGAATTGGTTACTGACAGAAAACAGAGAGTAGGGTTAAATGGCCATTTTTCTCAATGGAGGAGGGTAAATAGTGGAGTGTCACAGGGATTTGTTCTGGAACCGGTGCTATTTAACTTATATATAAATGATCTGGAAATTGGAACGAGTGAGGTGATTAAATTTGCAAATGACACTAAACTATTCAAAGTTGTTAAAATGCATTCAGGCTGTGAAAAAAGCAATGTTACTTACCGTAACAGTTGTTACCCAGGGACAGCAGGCAGCTATTCTCACTAATGGGTGATGTCATCCAACGGAGCCCCGATGCGGACGTCTCACAAGCATACTTGCTTGTAGAAACTTTAGAAGTTTCGAGTCGCCCACACCGCGCATGCGCGAGTGCCTTCCCGCCCGATGCACCGGGCATGTCTCCTCAGTTCAGATAGCTAGCAGAGAAGCCCACCCAGGGGAGGTGGGTGGGACGTGAAAATAGCTGCCTGCTGTCCCTGGATAACAACTGTTACGGTAAGTAACATTGCTTTATCCCAGGACAAGCAGGCAGGTATTCTCACTAGTGGGTGACCTCCAAGCTAACCCATATGGGATGGTGGGAGAGTTGGCAACTTAGGAGAATAAATTTTGTAATACTGTTTAGCCAAACTGCCAATCCCGTCTGGAGAAAGTATCCAGACAATAGTGAGAAGTGAAGGTATGAACCGAGGACCAAGTAGCAGCCTTACAAATCTCCTCAATCGGTGTTGATCTGAGGAAGGCTACAGAGGCTGCCATTGCTCTGACCTTATGGGCTGTGACTTTACTGTGAAGGGGTAATCCAGCCTGGGCATAGCAGAAAGAGATACAAGCCGCCATCCAGTTGGAGATGGTGTGCTTAGAGATAGGGCGTCCCAACTTGTTCGGATCAAAGGAGATGAAAAGTTGAGGAGCAGTGCTGTGTGGCTTGTTGCGTTCCAGGTAGAAAGCCAAAGCACGCTTACAATCCAGAGTATGAAGAGCAGATTTTCCAGGGTGAGAATGAGGCTATGGAAGAATAATGGAGTGATTCAGATGAAATTCCGAGACCACTTTGGGGAGGAATGTGGGATGGGTGCGAAGGACCACCTTGTCATGATGAAATACTGTAAAAGGAGGATCCACAACCAAAGCTTGAAGCTCACTGACTAGACGAGCAGAAGTGAGGGCAATGAGAAACACCACTTTCCAAGTGAGATACTTCAGAGGAACCTTGTTAAGAGGTTCAAAAGGAAGCTTCATAAGCTGAGAAAGAACAACATTGAGGTCCCAAATCACTGGAGGCGGTTTGAGGGGAGGGTTGACATGAAAAAGTCCTTTCATGAATTTGGAAACCACAGGATGAGCAGAAAGAGGTTTCCCCTGAAGAGGCTGATGGAAAGCAGCAATCGCACTCAAATGGACTCGGAGTGATGCAGACTTGAGACCAGAATGAGATAAGTGCAAAACAAAGTCCAACACAGAGGATAAGGAGGCATGTTGAGGCTCCTTATGACGAGAAAATCACCATGCAGAAAATCTAGTCCATTTTTGGGAATAGTTGTCTGATAGCAGGCTTCCGTGAAGCTTCTAAAACATCCCTCACAGCTTGGGAAAACTAAAGGGAGGTTACGTTGAAAGGAACCAAGCTGCATAAGCAGAGATGGAAACACTGGTAGAAGGAAGGGCTCCCTGCTGCTCAGCTAAAGTAGAAGGGAGTACCAAGGTTGTCTGGGCCACCGAGAAGCAAACAGAATCATGGTGGCCCGGTCGGACTTGAGCTTGACCAGAGTCTTTTGAATGAGAGGAAACGAAGGAAACGCATACAGAAAGAGATTCCTCCAGTCCAGAAGAAAAGCATCTGCCTCGAGGCGGTAAGGAGTGTAGATCCTGGAGCAGAACTGAGGAAGTTTGAAGTTGAGGGGGGCTGCAAAGAGGTCTATCTGAGGCTTTCCCCACAGAGAGAAGATGAGATGAAGGGGCGTGGAATGGAGAGTCCATTCGTGAGGCTGTAGAAAACGACTCAAATTGTCCGCCAAGGCATTGTCCACCCCCTGAATGTAAACAGCTTTGAGGAAGGTGTTGTGGCGAATTGCCCAATCCCAGACCTTCAGAGCTTCCGGACAGAGGGAGGGCGATCCCGTGCCTCCCTGTTTGTTGACATAATACATGGCGACCTGGTTGTCCTTGCGAATGAGAACCACCATGTCGTGGAGGAGATGCCGAAAAGCATTGAGAGCATTGAAAATCACTCTGAGTTCCAGTAGATTGATGTGACACAGGCGGTCCGCACTGGTCCAATAGCCTTGAGTGCGCAGACCATCCAGATGATCCCCCCAAGCATAGGTCGAGGAGTCGGTCGTGAGAACCTTTTGATGGGGAGGCATGTGAAACAGCAAACCTCTGGAGAGATCGGAAGAGAGCATCCACCAGCGAAGAGACTGTATCAGAGCAGGAGTGACCTGAATGTGGCGAGTCAGAGGGTGGGATACCTGCATCCATTGAGATGCCAGGGTCCACTGAGGAATCCTGAGGTGAAGGCTGGCAAAAGGAATCACGTGCACTGTAGAGGCCATATGGCCCAGAAGAACCATCATGTGTTCGCCGACATGGACTGGCGAAAGGACACTGAAAGACAAAGACGAAGAAGGGCATCCAGGCGTTGCGGAGGAAGGAAAGCCTGGAGTTAAATGGTATCCAGAACAGCTCCAATGAAGGGAAGAGTCTGGGAAGGTTGCAGATGGGATTTTGGAAAGTTGATTTCGAACCCCTAGACTCTGCAGGAACCAGATCGTCCTTTGGGTCGCCTGGATGACTCCCTGAGATGTGGAATCCTTGATGAGCCAGTCGTCGAGGTAGCCAGGCCGAAAGGAAGCACTCGGTATTGAAGATGAAGATGTCCCACCCGAAATCTGAGGTATTGACAGGAGGCCGGAAGGATGGGAATATGAGTGTAGGCCTCCTTGAGATCCAGAGAGCATAACCAGTCATTCTGCTCGAGGAGAGGATAGAGAGAAGCCAAAGTTAACATGCATTACTTCTCTTTGACCAGAAACTTGTTGAGCACTCTGAGGTCCAAAATAGGACGCAAATCGCCCGTCTTCTTCGGAACAAGGAAGTACCGGGAACTGAAGAGAGTATCCCTCCCTTATGATGGAAAGGACCCAGAGGTCGGTGGTGATAGTCGTCCATCGATGGTAAAAATGATGGAGATGACCTCCGATGGGAAAAACAGGGGAAGGCAGAACATTGGTTGTTATGCTCTCTACGAGACAGTCAAAAAGGCTGAGGAGCCTTGGGTGCAGCAGACATGGAAGGATTTTGCTGCTGCTTCGGCGTGTACTGTCTCTTAACAAGCTGACAGATGGTAGGTGCCTGTTTCGGTGGGTAACGCCGCTGATAGATCAAAGGCGGGCGTGATGGACGAGGAGGAGCAGGCTTGGGCTTCGGACGGAGAATGGACTGGAAAGACTTCTCATGGTCCGACAGCTTCTTGGTCGCCGCCTCGATGGACTCATCGAAGAGGTCGGCTCCAGCACATGGGACGTTAGCCAGCCTGTCCTGAAGATTCGGGTCCATATCGATGGTTCGAAGCCACGCCAGGCGTCGCATGGCCACCGAACATGCAGCAGCCCTCGCCGAGAGCTCAAAAGCGTCATAAAAAGACTGCATCATCTGGAGCCTCAGTTGGGATAACGAAGCCAGAACCTCCGAGTGCTCAAAGCGAGCTTGGGAGTCCAAATATGGCAGAAACTTTTGCAGAACTGAGAGGAAAAACTCGAAGTAGGCGGCAAAATGAAAACTGTAATTGAGGACTCGAGAGGCCATCGAGTTCTGGTAGATGCGCCTGTCAAATCTGTCCATGGTCTTGCTCTCCCGGCCAGGTAGAACGGTGGCATAGACCTGGGAAGGGTGAGACCGCTTCAGGGAAGATTCCACTAGCAGAGGCTGATGAGAGAGCTGAGCCCCATCGAATCCCTTGTGGTGAACCTGGCATCCAATTTACCCGGAACAGCTGGGATGGAGTAAGGAGTCTCGAAGCAGCGCATGAAGGTCTGGTCCAGCAGCTTATGCAAAGGAAGCCGGAGGGACTCCGCAGATGGATGAGGGAGATTCATCGTCTCCAAATATTCCTTTGATAATTTGGACCCCGTGTCCAGGGTAATGCCCAAATCTACAGCCATCTGTCGCAGGAAAGAGGAAAACGACAGCTGGTCAGCCAGCGCCGGGCCTCGAGAAGAACTCGAGGACGATGAGGCCTCCGGGTCCAACGAGGCTGGGGATCGGCAGGGAGAAAAAGATCCCAAAGTGTCTTCTCCTGAGGCAAATATTCGATGAAAGGCTGCTTCCGTCGAGGTGAGTCACAGCTCGATGAATGCCTTGAGTGACGACCCAAACTGTGCCTGGAAGTGGGCCTCGACCGTCGAGGTGAGCGAGGCACCGACGAGGCTTCCAGCGAATGAATGGGACTGGAGGCGGTGGATCGAAGCAGAGGTGGCTGAGTAGACGCACCTCGAGGCACTCACCAAGCCTCGAGGCTCGGCATCGGGTCCGGAGGAGGCCCTCGCCGAGACTCTGCTCCCGGCATCGAGGAAATCAGTTCCAACGGAGTCATCCGCAAAGACTCTGCTTCTTGCATCAAGGGAATTGGTTCCAAGGGAGGCATGGGCAAAGACTCTGCTCCTTGCGATGCATGCATCGATGCCAGACCAGACACTCACAGAGACTCAGCTCCCTGCAGCAAGAGTGTACGACGAGGAGGCACCGGAGGCGGCTCGACCTCGCGGGAGGCCCCCGCGTGCCCAGGCTGGATTTGGGAAAGAAGCTTCAGCCCCATGGTAGTAAAGAGCTCGATGAACTGCTTCTCCAGCAAGGTCTGGAACGACGGCGGCAAGGAGGGATCCGAATCCGAGATGGGATCTCCTGCATGGACATCGGGATCCCTGCCGCCCAGGTGCTTGGACTTAGAAGCCTTGGGCACCTTGAGCACCACAGGGGGAACGGGCTGCTTAGCTACCTGACCTGAGGAGGCAGAGGAAGGCCCCGCTGTCGGCGGCGAAGTCGAAGCCGGCACAAACGAAGCAAGCTTGAGGAAACTCAGGGCCGCAGAGGTGGAAGATGGAAGAGTCGAGGCGGAAGTCGAAGGCTTGGCGCTCTTCGATGAGGTCAGCTCCGATGAAGCCTCCATTCTGAACAGCGACTCCCACAAGAAACAGCGACGCTTAAACGCACGTGCTGTAAGTATGGAGCAAGGCTGGCACGATTTCAGAAGGTGTTGAGGCCCAAGACACTGCAGACAGCGTCGATGAGGGTCCGTCAGCAAAATTGCGCGCTGGCACTTGACACACTTCTTAAAACCGGTGATAGGCTGGGACATAGGCCGAAAAAGCTCCGCCGCTAGGTCGAAGCCGCAGGGCTGCGGCCACGTGGCTTGCCCGGTCGAATGGAAGGAAAAATTTTTTTTTTGAAAAACAAGAAAATACGACAAAAATCAACGATTCTGAGTAAAAGAACCCAAAACCACGGACTTAGAAGGCACAAGTGAAGTTACTTCGCACAGAGAGTCGAAGACGGACTTCTCGGCTCCGCAGAAAAGTAAGAACTGAGGAGACATGCCCAGTGCATCGGGCGGGAAGGCACTCGCGCATGCACCATGTGAGCGACTCGAAACTTCTAAAGTTTCTACAAGCAAGTATGCTTGTGAGACGTCCGCATCGGGGCTCTGTCGGATGACGTCACCCACTAGTGAGAATACCTGCCTGCTTGTCCTGGGATAATTGAAGGTACATCTTAGGAAATTGGAAGACAGGGCATTCAAATGGCAGATGAAGTTTAATGTGGACAAATCCAAAGTGAAGCACATTGGGAAGAATAATCCAAATCATAGTTATCAGATGCTAGGGTAAACCTTGGGGATCAGCACCCAATAAAAAGATCTGGGTGTCATTGTAGCCAATATGCTGAAACCTTCCACCCAATGTGCGGTTGCAGCCAAAAAAGCGAAGATGCTAGGAATTATTAGAAAAGGGATGGTAAACAAGACTAAGAATGTTATAATGTCTCTGAACCGCTCCATGGTGCAACCTCAACTTAAATATTGTGTTCAATTCTGGTCACCTTATCTCAAAAAAGATATAGTGGAACTAGAAAAGGTTCAAAGAACAACCAAGATGGTAAAAGAGATGGAACTCCTCTCGTATGAGGAAGGACTAAAGAGGTTGGGGCTCTTCAGCTTGGAAAAGAGACAGCTAAGGGAAGATATGATTGAAGTTTTCAAAATCCTGAGCAGTGTAGAATGAGTACAAGTGGATCCAATTTTTTTTTTTCTCCATCAAAAATTACAAAGACTAGGGGACACTCAATGAAGTTACAGGGAGATAATTTTAAAATCAATAGGAGGAAATATTTTTTTCACTCATCGAGCAGTTAAGTTCTAGAATGCATTGCTAGAGGTTCTGGAGGAATAGTCCATAGTCTACTATTGAGACAGACATGGGGGACGTCACTGCTTGCCCTGAATCGGTAGCATGGAATGTTGCCAGATACTTGTGACCTGGATTGGCCACCATGAAGATGGGATATTGGGTTAGATGGACCATTGGTCTGTCCCAGTTAGGTGATTCTTACGTATAAATATGTGACGAAATCATGAATAAAAGATTCTTAAATACATGTACAGTGGTGCCTCGCATAACGAACGCCTCACACAACGAACGCTGCACACAACGAACTTCATGTCTTGATTCACACAACGAACTTCGTTTCACACAACGAACTTCACACAACGAACTTCGTTTCACACAACGAACTTCGTTTCACACAACGAAGTCGCCCGAGCTGCCGATGTATTGCATCCTTCCGCGCAGGCACTGCACTTAACTGCCCTCTCTCACTGTATACAGTCGTCTTTTTAAGATAAACTCAATATTTTTTATATATCATGAAGCAGGAAGGTGATTTCTGTTGAAATGAAGCGGGAAATAATTAGAAGGAGTGAATGTGGGGTAAAACAGTGTGACCTCGTCAAAGAGTTTGGCCTCAGCAAGACCACCATTTTCACCATTTTGACAAATTTATCTTTTTTTATGTCATCTTAGCATATTTTATGCTGCAGAACGAATTATTTTTTTTAACATGTATTGTTATGGGAAAACGCGTTTCACATAACGAACTTTTCGCATAACAAACTTGCTCCTGGAACGAATTAAGTTCGTTGTGTGAGGCACCACTGTATATATATCTGAAATGTGTAACTATGTGCACTAATATGTGTACAAACCTCTTATACCAAAAACAATTACTAATGTAACACTGGAAAGAATTTCAGGGCAGTCACCAAGGAAGGCTGGGATGTTCATCCTTGAGGGTGGTTGTGGAAAAAGCCAGATCATGTGGGTAGGGCCAGAAAGTAATAAAACAGACTGTGTTTGTTAGTACATGGTCTTTGGTTGCCCACCCCTGCCATGGCCCTAGCACTTAGGGGCAAATCCTGGAAGCAAAGACAGGAGAAATTTGCTGTGCGTGGAGGGGCATAATAAAAAAACCAAAAATGTCTAAACCCCTTTTGGCCTAAGTCCCCAGACACTTAAAGTAGGCAGCAGGGAAATCTCCATTCTCAAAACAAATGGCCAAAATGAGTTGTTTTTTTTAGAATGGCCTACCTCTATGTTCAGCAGTCTAATCACCCAGACTGCCACTACGTCTATACTTATAACACATTATCAACCAAAAAATCGCCCAAGTCCAAACGCCCAAAATAAGACCTTTTAGGTGAAGGAGGGGCCAGCCTTCACCTAAAAAATAGGATTCTGTAACCGACATCTGTCAAAAACAACGCCGGTTACAGAATCCTGCACAATAGCAGCAGGAGACATGCCCAATCTCTCCTGCCGACACCCCTCCCCCCTCCGTGAAACAAACCCAAACCGGCAGGAGGGATCCCAAGCCTTCCTGATGGAAGACCCCCCCCCCCATGATTACTGGCAGGAGGGAGCCCAAGCCCTCCTGCCGGAAGACCAACCACCCCCCGGACCCCCAAACGCACACCTCCCTGATCCCTCCCCTAAACCTTAGGGCATTGGCTGGCCAGCCGGGTCCTCCCTCCATCCGTCCGGCAGGCTCACCATCTTCCAAATGGAGGGCCTGCCCCTTCCTGGTGCATTATGGCATGCACCGGGGAGGGACCTAGGGCCTGATTGGTCCAGGCACCTAAAGGCCCCGCCCATAGGAGAGGCCTTAGGCAACTGGCCAAATTCCAGTTTGCCCACGTGCCTAAGGCCGTCTCCTATGGACGGGGCCTTAGGTGCCTGGGCCAATAAGGCCCTAGGTCCCTC
This sequence comes from Geotrypetes seraphini, assembly GCF_902459505.1. NCBI lineage: Eukaryota > Metazoa > Chordata > Amphibia > Gymnophiona > Dermophiidae > Geotrypetes > Geotrypetes seraphini. The sequence goes on along the minus strand of NC_047088.1, from coordinate 100,624,990 downwards.
CCCGGTGCATCTATAGGAGAGTTCTTAGGCACGTGGGCCAACCGGAATTTGGCCAGTTGCCTAAGGCCCCTCCTATGGGCGGGGTCTTAGGTGCCTAGGCCAATCAGGCCCTAGGTCCCTCCCTGGTGCATCACACAATGCACCGGGAAGGGGCAGGGATCCCTCCTGTCGATTTGGGTTTGTTTCGCGTGGGGGACAGGAGAGATTGGGCATCTCTCCTGCCACTTCGGGTTTGTTTCAGGGGGGGGGTCGGCAGGCGAGATTGGGCATCTCTCCTGTCGGTTCGGGTTTGTTTCCGGGGAAGGTGTCAGCAGGAGAACTTGGGATCCCTCCTGCCACAATCAGGGGGGGGCAGAGACAGGTTGCCTGGGCTTCTGAGCTGATGGCGGCATCCTCAATCAGCTCAGCAGCCCAATTAGGAACTTATACCTGTTTTTATTTGGTCTAAGTTAAAATGTATAAGTTCCATCTGGCAACCTGTCAAACCTTTTTGGTTATGGCTGCCAGACAATTAAGTCTAGGATGGCCCAGATCCTGCCCACCTCCCGCCTTTTCTACTCCTCCAAAAATGCCCCTTTTCGCTCAGAGGCAGGGTAAAGTCCTAAGCTGGTTTTAGATATGTCTAAAACCAGCTTTGATTATCGATACTTGGACGATGTCTTTTTGATTGTCCAAGTACCGACTTAGGCCACTTTTTGAACTTTTTTAAATTTTTTATTATGAGCCCCATAGTGTTTGAAACCCTTACCAAATGGCAGTAGTGCCTGCTGAAGTTACCAGCCGTTCGGATTTACCCAGCTATGTCCTCTTATTAAAGTGTCCCACCTACATGGGAATAGAAAGTTGCTGCGGAGAGAAGGCTTTCAGGGAAGGCCAACAGCAGCGGGCTCACCTCGCTGCTGTTGGCCTGTCCCCCCCTACCCCCCCAGCCAGCTGAAGATTACATTTCAACAGAAGATTTAGGTGGGAGAACAACCAATGTTGTCTAAAGCACAGTTCTTCAAACCGCCGGTCCGCGGACCGGTTGTCGGTCCGCAGGAAATTTTTGCCAGTCCGTGCAGGGCCGGCAAGATTGACTCACTTCAACTTCCTGCCGGTCCACGCAGGGCCGGCAAGATCAACATGTGAAGCGTGCGCTGTGGGCCGGAGAGATCTTGGGGAGCCTCCGACAGTGGCTTTCTCCCCTCTCTGCAGCTCTCCTTTACTTCCCAGCACAGCAATTCACGAAGGGCAAGCCTCGGGCTTTTGCTGAGTAGCGGCTGCCTCTGATGATGCAACTTCCTCTTTCCTCAGAGGCGGTGCGACCCAACAAAGGACCCTGAGGCTGCCTTCGTGAATCGCTGCGCTGGGAAGTAAGAAGAGCTGCTGGGAGGGGAGAAAACCACTATTAGAGTCTGGGAAGCTGCTGGGCAGGGGAAAAAAGGGACAGCTGCTACTGGAGAGGGAGAAGGAGAGATGCTGCTGGGAGGGGAGGAGGGAAAGGAATCTGGGAAGCTGCTGGGCAAGGAAAAAAAAGGGACAGCTGCTACTGGAGAGGGAGAAGGAGAGATGCTTCTGGGAGGGGGGAGGAGGGGAAAGGAATCTGGGAAGCTGCTGGGCAAGGAAAAAGGGACAGCTGCTACTGGAGAGGGAGAAGGAGAGATTGCTTCAGGGAGGGGAGGAGGGAAAGGAAATCTGGAAGCTGCTGGGCAAGGAAAAAAGGGACAGCTGCTACTGAAGAGGGAGAAGGAGAGATGCTGCTGGGAGGGGAGGGAAGAGAATTATTGCTGGACAGGAGGAGGAGAGGGAAGGGAGAAGGAAAAAAGGAAGGAAACAGCTGGCAGAGAGTTTAGAGGAGGGGAAGGGGAGATACAGGCATGAGAAAGTAGAGAGATTAATGATAGGAAGGGGTCAGTAGAAAAATAAGCAGAGAGGGACAACGATGATAGATCTGGTGTAGGAGAGATAAAAATGAAGAGAGCAGTGAAGCTGGAATGAATCATGTAAAAAGGAGAGAGGGGGCACAAGCTGGATGGAAAGGGGAGAGGGGCATAGAAAGAAGACAGATACCATATGGAAGGGGGAGAGGACAGACAGTGGATGGAAGGGGCAGATGCTGGATTGAAGAGACAGAGAGGGCAGACGCTAGAAGGAAGAGAGTGAAAAGAAGATTGAAAGCAGAAACCAGAGACGACAAAAGGTAGAAAAAAATAATTTTATTTCTATTTTGTGTTTAGAATATATCAGATTTGAAATATATATCCTGCTAGAGCTGGTATTAGACATAACTGGGGACTGCAAAACCCAGGCAGTGCTTCTTTAGCTTCCAGCTGGCTTAGGGCGCTCTCTGACCAGGGGGCAGTTGCCCTAGTTGCACTCACCTAAACCTGTCATGTGTGACTTCAGTATTCTATTAGCATGATATTTCTTTGTAGCATTCTGTAATAATTTGGCTTGTTCAGTTTTCTTGATAGTAGAGGGGATATATGTGAAGGGGAGGGGAGACAGGGGTTTTGTTGATCCTTGCTCTGAATTATTTGTATTTATAAAATGACAATTCTACAGAATATTGTTTCTTTTTATACTTTAATAAAATACATTCAATATAAAATCATAACTGAGGCTTGTGTGGATGGGATCAGATGATTTGTGGGGACCGAGCTCGCAGAGATGGGGTGGAAACTGGGTTTTTAAATTTTAGTCCTAGTAGTTTGCCGGTCCACAAAATAATTCTTTTTTTTCTGCCGGTCCACGGGTGTAAAAAGGTTGAAGAACACTGTTCTAGGGGATATCTGTAATGAAATGAAAAGAAAAAGAAGATTTAATGATTTTGATTGAGAGAGATTGGGTGTTATCCTACTATCTACACTGGAGTTCTTTTCTCCATTTCTTTTATTGTATTGTAAACTACTTTGGTCTTTTGTTATATCCCCATCTAATTGGAATTGTATCTCTTTTGTAAACCGCAATGAATTCTAGCAGAAAATTGCAGGATATAGGAAATGATATCATATGGTAATGCAGCTAGGGCTCTTTAGCCTGGAGAAGAAATGACTCAGGGGAGATATGATAGAGGCCTAGGAAATTCTGAGTGGAGTGGATTTGCTGAATTCAGCCACCAGTGGAGAGATTGATGAAGAGGTGAGGTGACTTTAATCTGTTGGGACAAGGGATCCAAGGCCTGAGACCTTTGTGATGCCAAGGTCCACTGAGCTGTTCTTAGGTGAAGTCGAGCGAAGGGAGTGACCCATGATGTGCATCATTTGCCTTGCTGAGATGTTTTGTATGGTGGACACTCGGTTGCAAAGATGAAGCAAAGTATTTTGTCTTTGTTGAGGAAAGAATGCCCACAGAAGAGTAGTGTTTAGTAGAGCTCCTATGAACTCTAATATTTGAGAGGGCTGAAGCTGAGACTTTGGAAAGCTAACTTTGAACCCTAGAAGTCGAAGGAAAGCTATTGTCACCTATGGTGCCAAGTACACTATTTGAGGTAATGGAGCCTTGATCAACCAATCATCGAGATATAAGAACACTTGTAACCTGCGGCTGCAAGACCTTAGAGTGGCTGCGACCACTACCAGGCACTTTGTGAACACTTGGAGAAGAAGCAGGCTACATGGCAGGACTCTGAACTGGAATTATTGATGAGATATCCAAAACCGTAGAAACTTTCTGTGGTGAGGGTGCAAGTTTCCAAGTTTATTCAAATTTTGATATAACGCTAATCATAGATTCTAAGTGTTTTACAATAAAATAGGGGAAACATTTAAACATTCCTAAATATATACTGGACGAACTGGACAAAGAAACAAAAGGGAAGTAGGGAGAATTCCAATTTAAAAGAATGGAGGACATGAAAGGTAAATAATAGAAGGGAGGTAAAGGAGACCAGAATAGCAACAAGGAACCATTTCAGCATTCATATGCGTCTTTAAAAATGAAGGATTTAAGATTTCCTTTGAATTTGTGTAAGTTTTGTTCAGCCCTGATATAGGGTGGTAACGAGTTCCAGGCAGTGGGTGCTGTTGTAGCGAATGAAGAGGTCTGCCACGTACTGATGATTTTTAAAGATATGGTACATGAAGGAGATGCTGAGAAGAGGATTTTAGGGCTCTAGGGGATCGTGTGGGATTAGATTAGGAACTTATGAATGAAAGCGGGTTCTTTGGTATTTTGGGTTTTGAATGAAAGAATAGCTATTTTTTATAGAATTCGGTGTGGTACTGGCAGCCAACGTGCACTATTTAATAAAGGGATAACATGATCAAATTTCTTCATATTTGTAATGATTTTGATTGCAGTATTTTGTATCAATTGGAGACGTCGAATGTCTTTTTGGCAGATTCCTTTATATAATGAATTGCAGTAGTCAAGTTTAGATATGATAAGGGAGTGGATTACTATGTTGAGAGATTGAGGGTCCAAAATATTTGATAAAAGATCTTATCATTCTAAGTTTGAAAACACAATTTTTTACTACTGCGCTGATCTGTGGATGGAAGGATAATTTACTATCTATTATTACTCCAAGTATTTTGGTTGTATTAACAGAATTGATTGGTGCATTATTAATGGTGATTGGAGATGTAAGCTGTATATTTTCCTTCCAAGGAAACAGAAGACAGTTGGGTTTTGGAAATGTTAAGAGAAAGCATATTTTTGCATAGCCATTGGCTAATCTTGTCTAATTTTGAATTAATGAGATTAATGTTCGCTGGGTAAGAAGCATCAATGGGGTGAATAATCTGTATATCGTCCACATAGACAAAAGTGGTAAGACCTATTGACTGACAGTGTCAGTAAAGGGGACAGATAAATATTAAAGAGTGGGGGGGACAATGTTGATCCTTGAGGAATGCCAAAGTTATTTTGGGTGATTTATGTGGAGGTATTAACTAATACTGAATGAAACATTTCAATCCTCTGAAGCAACCTGCTCTACTCTAACACCTCTGGACATGTCCAGAAATCCTCTTCTATAATCTGCCTTGAACTGCAAAGTAATGGTGGAATAAAAATCACTAATGTAAAAAATGTAAAAAGATTAATAGAGACCATGGGAGTGCGGTTTGAGAAGAAGTAAACCATTCGAGGACTTGTTCGGAGATCCCTAAGTAGCCAATCTTTGAAGTAGAAGTTGGTGGTCTATTGTATCGAATGCCACTGAAAGATCTAAAGAAACAACGATAAACTGATTTGTGCTGATCCAAAAAGTATTGTATGGATGTGATTAAACCTACTAGTGCATATTCCATAGAATGGTTTTTGCGGAAGCTAGTTCAATTAGGATGAAGAGCTTGAGTTTTGTCAAAGAAATCTGAGATTTGGCTATATACAATTTTTTCCGTTAATTTTGCAAGAAATGGAAGGTTAGAGATTGGCCTAAATATGGAGCAGTTTTGAAGAATTTATTTGTTGTTTTTAATCAAAGAGTAAATAATAGAGTGTTTCCAGACTGTAAGCATAGCTGCCGTGGTGAGGCTTTGATTTACTAGCTTAAGAATAAATGGGCCAAAAATGGGGAATTATTGCTTTAGGATGGATGGGGAAATCAATTCATTGTTTGAACCCTTAAGATTTAAGGATTGTATGACGTGTTGAATATCATTTAAAGAAGGAAGAGAGAAATTTGAACATTAGAGCATAGGTGGTTTGGAGTAATGCCCTCCGGATGATAGATGGTTCGGGACTTATTTTTAATATCTTTTCTAATAGTAAGAATTTTCTCTTGAAAGAAATTTGATAAATTTTGAGCTGAGGGTAAAGGATATATTGGGTTGGCCTCTTTGAGGTTGGGAGAGCACAGACAATTGTTTCGTTCTGGAAGTGGGTATAGGGTCCCCAGGGATAGAATGCAAACTTTTCTTTTACAAGATATGTGTTGCAGGCTCAAAGGTCAAGACTAGAACGAAGATCTCCTGTCTTCTTTGGAATTAGGAAATACCTGGAGTAGAACTCCTTGATTTTTGTGGGAAAGAGGTGCTACTTCTATGGCATTCAGTTGAAGTAGAGCTTCAATTTCCTGAAGAAGGGTTGTCTGTTGAGATGTGAAAGAGGACTCTTGGAGGATTGTATGGAGGCCTGGTGTCAAAATGTAGAGAGTAACCCTCTTGAATGATTCTGAGCACCCAGACGTCTGTGGTGATGAGAATCCAATGACAATATTACAGAAGTCAACCTCCGATGAATTGTAGAAGAAGCTGAGATGTGGGAATGTTGGTTATGTTCTCCAAAAGCAGGTAAAAAAGACTGGGCTGGCTTTTGAGGAGCTGAAGTCTGAGATTTCTGAGGATTTTGTTGCTTCTGCCTCTTTTGTGATAGAGGTGGTTTGTAAGAAGCTGAAGCCATTGGATAGTGCCTCCTATAGGCAAATAAAGTAGACCATTGAGATAGTTTAGACGATTGAAGTTTAGCTTTAGAGCCAGCAAGAGTAGTCCAACTCTTCATGCTGCATGAGTGAGTGGCATCCTCAACCTTGTCTCTCAAGAGTTCTTCCCCTAGACAAAGGATGTTTGCCAAGTGGTCTTGAACATTAATGTCCATATCAGAGACTCTATGCCATACTAGGCTGATTTTCTGGATGATATGTCAAATGCATCAAATGTAGATCTTGCCATGAACTTTCGTATTTGAAATAAATTATGAATGGTCTCTTGAAACTCCTGTAGGTGGTCAGATGGAATGTACTGTTGAAAATCAACCAACTTCTTAAGGAGTAAACATCAAAGTGGTGAACTGGGTCAGAAACTGGCTGTTGGACAGACGCCAGAGGGTGGTGGTTAATGGAAGTCGCTTGAAGGAAGGAAAGGCGAGTAGTGGAGTCCCTCAAGGATCAGTGCTGGGGCCAATCCTGTTCAATATGTTTGTGAGTGACATTGCTAAGGATTAGAAGGAAAAGTGTGCCTTTTTGCAGATGATACCAAGATTTGTAACAGAGTAGACACCGAAGAGGGAGTGGAAAATATGAAAAAGGATCTGCAAAAGTTAGAGGAATGTTCTAATGCCTGGCAACTAAAATTCAATGCAAAGAAATACAGAGTAATGCATTTGGGGATTAATAATAGGAAGGAACCGTATATGCTGGGAAGAGAGAAGCTGATATGTACGGATGGGGAAAGGGACCTTGGGATGATAGTGTCCGAAGATCTAAAGGCAAAAAAACAGTGTGACAAGGCAGTGGCTGCTGCCAGTAGGATGCTGGACTGTATAAAGAGAGGCGTAGTCAGTAGAAGGAAGAAGGTGTTGATGCCCCTGTACATGTCATTGGTAAGGCCCCACTTGGAGTATGGTGTTCAGTTTTGGAGACCGTATCTGGCGAAGGACGTAAGAAGACTTGAGGCGATCCAGAGGAAGGTGACGAAAATGATAGGAGGCTTGCGCCAGAAAACGTATGAGGAGAGACTGGAAGCCCTGAATATGTATACCCTAGAGGAAAGGAGAGACAGGGGAGATATGATTCAGACGTTCAAATACTTGAAGGGTATTAACGTAGAACAAAATCTTTTCCAGAGAAAGGAAAATGGTAAAATCAGAGGACATAATTTGAGGTTGAGGGGTGGTAGATTCAGGGGCAATGTTAGGAAATTCTACTTTATGGAGAGGGTAGTGGATGCCTGGAATGCGCTCCCGAGAGAGGTGATGGAGAGTAAAACTGTGACTGAGTTCAAAGAAGCGTGGGATGAACACAGAGGTTTTAGAATCAGAAAATAATATTAAATATTGAACTAAGGCCAGTACTGGGCAGACTTGCACGGTCTGTGTCTGTATATGGCCGTTTGGTGGAGGATAGGCTGGGGAGGGCTTCAATGGCTGGGAGGGTGTAGATGGGCTGTAGTAAGTCTTATCAGAGATTTCGGCAGTTGGAACTCAAGCATAGTACAGGGTAAAGCTTTGGATTCTTGCCCAGAAATAGCTAAGAAGAAATAATTAAAAAATTTAAATTGAATCAGGTTGGGCAGACTGGATGGACAATTCAGGTCTTTATCTGCTGTCATCTACTATGTTACTATGTAGAAGAAGTTGTAGTTAAAACTCTGTTTAGTTAACATGGAGTTCTGGTAAAGGTGATGACCAGACTGGAGGATATAAAGTAGACTCATTGTCTGTATCAGTATGTTGAGGTAGGTCAGTATCAATGTCTGGTGCAACTCTCTGTATGATGGAGAAGAAGGCTGTTTCTTAGATAGCAGAGTGTGATGAGAGCATTAAGAAGAATATCTTTTAAGACGCTGGTACCTATCCGAAGACAATAAAGAGCATCATCTAGAATGTCTGGATTGTGATCTGTGATGAGAGGAGGAAGAATCGATACCATGAGATGCTCAATTAGACTTAGAAGAATGGGCATCAGTACCATGTGATGTCTTCTGAGGTTGCACTGATAGAGAACGTCGACGTGTCAATTGATGTCTCGATGTAGATCTACGATGCAGAATGTTGTTGCCTCGATGTAGATCTGGAGCCGATATCATGTGGCCTTGAAATGCTATGCACTGTCTAGGCTGGTACTGAGGGAGTCAGAGTAGAATGGAGCTTAACGATATCACTGAGCTCCCTTTTAAGAACTCCTTCAGTTGGTCTGTGAAGATTTGCATTGGCTGAACAGCATAGAGGGATGTGTGACCTTGATGAAGATGCACGCCCCGTTGGAGACACCGCTTACACTGAAGAAGAATGTTGGCGTCGACTCTTGGCCTGCATTAAGAGACTTGATGTGGTAGAGGCCTGTGACACTTGCTGGGAAGAGGATGGCTTCTTAGCAGGCTTTGATGGAGAAATGGCATCTGATGTTGGTACTGATGGACCTGATTTGTTGCCCGAGTCCATTGCTGAGCCAAAAAGCTTCTGTTGCTAGATGTGCCAAGTCCAAAAAAACAGAACTTCTTCGCTCTGCAAAAAATGGTTTATGGTTTTATTAAGCTTGTTATACCGCTCGTTCATTTTACTGGTCCAAGCGGTTTACAAAATATAATAAAAATAAAATAAAATAAACAAATATAAAAAATAACTCCATTATTAGATAATGTAGACCTAATCCATATAAACAGCAGGCATACTAAGGAACATTCACTCTTACAAAAAAACATTCACTCCTAAAAAAAAATCATATAATTACCATTAAGCTTAAAATTTTCCCAAGACTGCTAACTGAAGATCTAGAACATTCAAAATATGAGTAATACCGATTGATTTCAATCTTGTCCAAATGCTTCTTTAAAAAATACTGTTTTTAACATAATTTTAAAAGATTTTAAATTTGCATCTATTCTCAGCTCTCTTAGCACATGTTATGCCCATGGCTGGCCAAAGCATGGCATATGTGGCCACTTTGGCTACTGGTATGTGAATCTTCCCGTCTGATTCAATTATTGTTTTCTGTTCCAACTTTCGACTTGTTTTAATGAGGGCATATTCTCCTGTGCTGTTTCATGTCTGCTTTTAACTTTATTAACGAGAAAGGATTCTCATGGTATTGTGATAAGAGACAATTCGAGCAGCAGCCAACATTCCACCTGTGAGATAAATGGGACAGCTTGGACTTTGAAGCCGTGGGAACTGTGTACTGTACCGACCTATTGATCGAATGGATTCCCGATCGGAATCAGGACAGAACGTGGAAGACATGGTGATGTTTTCTATTTTGTGTATATAAATATAATTTGCTTCTATCTTGTATATTATCTGATGCTTATCTGCATTATTTAGTAATTATCTGATGTTTATGCAATAAAGGATCATTTACTCTGATGCTTTTCTTAGATATTACTTTTACACACCCTTGTTAGATAGATACGTGGCAGTACAAATTGGTAACATAAGTGGGGTGTAAAATGTGGCCAAGAAAGTAACAGAAGAAAATGGGGAATCTGAAGCAGGCTTCGGAACCCTCTATCCCTGGGTGGGATGACAGTATTAAAAAATTGTGATCCCGGGGGGGCATGGAGGCAAAAAATTGTAGCTTAGGGGTGTGAAGGTTGTCCCATACAGTGAAGGTATATTTTATGAAAGGTCTGGCCAGCCAACTGTAAGTATAAATTCTTTAAGCATGCTTTATTTTATTAAATGATATTCATGTGCTGCCTGTAAAATTATACAAGGAATAATATTATCTAATGATAAATATAATCTGTTTTTGTATGATGCCTGTATATATTTGCTTAGCAAAAGAGGAAACCTCACCTCCTATAGCTCAAACTTACAGTGTCCCACAAGGCTCCATTCTCTCTCCTTTACTATTTAATATCTTTATTGCTCCTCTCCTCACTTTAGCTTAGTCTATCGGTTTCACGATTTTCGCATACGCGGACGACATTCAACTACTTCACCCCATTGATTCTTCAAACATATCTGAAATACTAGAAATTAATTCTAAACTGGACAAAATCAGTGATTGGCTTCACGCAAACAAACTTTCCCTCAATATCAACAAATCCTGTGGCTTACTTTTTCCAACCAAGAACAACGAAATAATAAAAGGACAGATCCTCATCAAATCTTACCCTGTAAAAATGGAAACAAAAATAAAACTACTTGGTGTAATTATAGACAAAGATTTAACTTTTCATGATCATATTAGTTCAGTGGTAAAAATCTGCTTCTATAAACTCCGGCTTATTCGTTCTTTAACTTCTATTCTCGAAACCAAAGCTATTACAACCCTTGTCCATTCATTAGTTATTTCTCACCTTGATTACCGGACTCAGAGGAGCTCATGAGTGGAGAACAGGCTGAAAAATTGGAACACATAGAGGTAAGTAAGGAGGATGTCCTCAAACAGATAGACAGGTTAAAGTGCGGCAAATCGCCGGGCCCAGACGGGATCCACCCAAGGGTTCTAAAGGAACTAAGACAAGAAATAGCGGGCACAATCCAGCATGTTTGCAACCTATCCTTGAAAACTGGAGAGGTACCAGAGGACTGGAAATTGGCGAATGTCACACCTATCTTCAAGAAGGGATCGAGGGGTGACCCCGGGAACTACAGGCCGGTGAGCCTGACTTCAATTATAGGGAAGATGGTGGAAGCTATGATCAAGGACAGTATTTGCGAGCACATCGAGGGAAATGGCCTACTGAGAACAAGACAGCATGGATTCTGTAAGGGAAGGTCATGCTTAACGAACCTTCTGTACTTCTTTGAGGGAATAAGCAGTCGGGTGGACAATGGGGAACCTATAGACATCATTTACCTCGATTTTCAAAAGGCTTTCGACAAGGTGCCACATGAAAGGCTGCTTAGGAAGCTGTGGAATCACGGGGTGGGAGGGGATGTGCACAGATGGATCGAGCACTGGTTGTCGGGTAGACTGCAGAGGGTCGGAGTAAAGGGACAATATTCTGACTGGCGGGGAGTCACAAGCGGTGTGCCACAGGGATCGGTGCTGGGGCCGTTACTCTTCAACATATTTATCAATGACCTGGAAAAGGATGCAAAGTGCGAGGTTATAAAATTTGCAGACGATACTAAACTGTGCGGCAGAGTTAGGTCCAGGGAGGAGTGTGAGGACCTACAAAGGGACCTGGACAAACTGGAAGACTGGGCAAACAAATGGCAAATGTGCTTTAACGTGGAAAAATGCAAGGTCATGCATATAGGGAAAAAGAACCCATTGTTCAACTACAAATTGGGGGGGGCATTGTTGGGAGACAGCAGTCTTGAGAGAGACTTGGGTGTGATGGTGGATGAATCACTGAAGCCATCTGCACAGTGCGCAGCAGCCTCGAAAAAAGCCAACAGGATGCTGGGCATCATAAAGAGGGGCATAACAACCAGGACGCGGGAAGTCATCATGCCATTGTATCGAGCGATGGTGCGTCCGCGTCTGGAATACTGCGTTCAATATTGGTCGCCGTACCTCAAGAAGGACATGGCGGTACTTGAGAGAGTCCAAAGGAGAGCAACGAAACTGGTAAGAGGGCTGGAACACTGCCCATACGCTGAGAGGTTGGATAGGCTGGGACTCTTCTCTCTGGAAAAAAGGAGGCTCAGGGGAGATATGATAGAGACCTTCAAGATCATGAGGGGCATAGAGAGGGTGGATAGGGACAGATTCTTCAGGCTGAAGGGGACAACAGGTACGAGGGGGCATTCGGAGAAACTGAAGGGAGATAGGTTCAAAACAAATGCAAGGAAGTTTTTTTTCACGCAAAGGGTCGTGGACACTTGGAATGCGCTACCGGAGGAAGTGATCAGGCAGAGTACGGTACAGGGATTCAAACAGGGATTGGACGAATTCCTGAGGGATAAAGGGATCGTGGGATACTGAGGGAGGAGCTGGGATGTAACACAAGTATAGAAAGCTAATAAGTATAGAAACCCAACCAGGTCGTGCATGCGCAAGACCGGAGAGTTAGGACTTCGATGGGAAGATGGGACTTCAATGGGAAGCCAAGGAGGCAGGGGAGCCCCTTCTGGTGATTCAGACAGGTCGTGACCTGTTTGGGCCGCCTCGGGAGCGGACTGCCGGGCAGGATGGACCTATGGTCTGACCCGGCGGAGGCACTGCTTATGTTCTTATGTTCTTATTACTGCAATTCTCTTTATAGCAGAATTCCTCAAAAATAATTATGACGTTTACAGCTCATTCAAAACATGGCAATAAAACTCATACATAAGTTAGGGAAATATGATCACGTTACCCCCCTTCTGAAAGAAGCCCACTGACTACCTATCACACACCGCATTACCTATAAAATACTTATGCTAGTCTTTAAAATTAAACTTTCACGTCTTCCTCCCTTTCTGGACAAACTCCTCATCCCTTTCTGTCCCTCTCGGACTCTTAGATCAGCAGATCAGAACCTACTATCTGTTCCCTCTATTAAAGAATTTTATTACATTAGGAAATCCAATTTCTCCGTTGTCGCCCCAACTTTATGGAATGCCTTACCTCCCCAACTTCGCCATGAAAATCTCCTAGATAAATTCAAGATTAAACTAAAAACATTTTATTTCAAGATGCATTTCTCCTAAACTTCTTATTGCCAAGTCTGCCAACCGCTTTTAAGAAGCGACCCAATCCCTAATGTTTTATCCCTCTCCCTCTCTCTTCTTTTTAACCCTAGTTTATTTGTTTACCCCCACCTTTCTTCTTCAATCCCCCACCTTTCTTCTTCAATCTCATGTATGTCTTTGTAAAATGTCTACAATGTTCACTTTCCCCCCTTTTATAAGCATTATTTTAATTCTTCATTTTATCATAGCATTGTAAACCGGCTAGATATTTGTTGATGGTCGGTATATTAAAAATAATAAAACTTGAAACTTGAGTTATGAAGCTACAGCATTAGGGAACGTGCCGTTGTATATATGTATGGAAAAATTAGATTTTGGGCAAAGGGATGGATTACTTTTTCCGGGTATAGATCTTAGAAGGACAGACAGTACAGGAGATTCACTCTCAGTTGTGGTGAGCAGGGAGGGGAGGGGCTGATGTGAGATTTTTTCCAACTACATTAGCCAGTTGAGGAATTTTACAATTAAATTAAGATACTGAAGAGTACAGGGAGTTAATTAACAGATCATTACAGGCTTCCTGTACTAAAAAGCGAAAGCAGTTTGTACACTTTGGAAAATAAAGGAAAAGTTTGGAGCGTGACAGGAGCCAGGGGAAAAAAAAAAAAAAAGGTTTATGTCCGGTGTATTTTTCATTAAGCTGCCCATTAAAGGGATGTATTAATAGATTTCTGAGAGTTTGTATGAGCCAAATTCGTTTGAACTAAAAGTGTAGGGATCTTTGCAATTCAATGCTTTAATGAGTAAAACAGGGCTCAATGTAATTAGAAACCAAACTTAAATGTTTTTGTATGTGCAATCTATTAGCCTATGTCATAAATCTTTAGGAGTCTTATCTTGCTTCCCGCTTAGACATAGAGAGTGTGAGAAAGAGATGGGGGAAAGAAGGAGAAAGTTCTCATTCCATAGTATTTAATTACTTTGAAAGGGGGCAGAATAACTAATAAAGAGGCTTCGTTTTTGATTAATAAAAGTTCCAATACTCCATATATTTATTTCTTACCTAAAGTACACAAGAATTTAGAAGTTCCCCCTGGGAAACCTATAGTCTTTACTAGAGGCTCAATTCTGGAACCCCTATCTCAATTAGTTGATAAATTTCTTCAGAAAGCTGTAAAATCAATACCTTCCTTTATACAAGATAGTTCTCATATGATTTGTATGCTGGAAAATTTAGATTTAGTTATGGACAATGCTATTCTAGTAACGCTGGACGTTGTAGCTTTGTACACAAATATACCTCAGGGTGAAGCCCTGAAAGTTACAGCTGAAACACTTCAAGAGAATGAGGAGGTTAATCAGAGAATACCAGTTGACTTCCTATTAAAATTAGCTGAATTAGTGATTACCAGAAATTATTTTTGGTTTAAAGGATCTTTTTATGAACAGATCCATGGAGTGGCAATGGGGCCCACCCTGGCCCCATCTGTGGTGGCTCTCTATATGGCTAAGTTTGAAAATCTGTTGGTCTTCCCATCCCACTTTTTTCAAAAAAATTCTCTTTTGGAAAAGATTTTTAGATGATATATTTTTTCTTTGGGAGGGCACTATGGAAGAGCTATGGGAATTCTTTGGCTGGCTTAATGGTCAGGATGTAAATTTGAAATGAAGTTTGATCTTTCTTCTATTGAATTCTTAGATCTTTTGATTATGAAGAATTGCAATAAAGTTAAGCACTACGCTTTATAGGAAGCCCATTGAGAAGAACTCATCATTCCATAGTTTTCACCCATTCCATCTCAAATACAATCTTCCAATTAGTCAATTTTTACGCCTCAGACGAGTATATACATCTTTGTCTGATTTTAAGATACAATCTAAAATCTTGGAGAAGAGGTTTTTATCCTGAGGGTATCCGAAGAGCGTTATTAAAAAAGCGTACCTAAGAGCCAGGTTCGCCCAAAAAATTCAGAGAGATTAGTGTGTGTTATGCCTTTTTCCACTATGTCTATGGAATTTATTACAATAATTAAGAGACATTGGCATATAGTCCAGCTTCACTCAATATTCAATGAATTACCTATATTTGCATATAAAAAATCAAAGAACATTGGAGAATTGGTGCGTACTGTTAAGCAGGGTAATATAGAGATAGTTGATAGAGAAAAACCATGTCAGTTGTACCAGATGCCAATGGTGTGATACTAATATACAAGGTCCGGTATGGACGGCTCCAGGATCGAATAGGAAGATCTATACTAGAGATCACACTGACTGCAACAGTAGTCATGTTATATATATTATTCAATGCCCTTGTGATAAGGTTTATGTTGGTAGAACTAAAAGGCAGATTAAGATTTGTCTAAATGAGCATAAATCACGGATTGTGACTAAGAATGATCAGGCACCATTAGTAGAACACTGGTTAGAACATCAATACAGTATAGAAGCTTTGAGATGGCAAGTTATTGATAATATTAGGATCAGGTGGGAGGGTGGTAACCTGGAGAAATTTCTTAATTTTAGGGAGCAAAAAAGCAATGTTACTTACCGTAACAGTTGTTATCCAGGGACAGCAGGCAGCTATTCTCACTAGTGGGTGATGTCATCCGACAGAGCCCCAATACGGACATCTTGCAAGCATGTCTTGCTTGAAGAAACTCAGAAGTTTCGAGATGCCCGCACTGCGCATGCGCCAGTGCCTTCCCGCCCGATGCTCCGGGCGTGTCTCCTCAGTTCAGGTATCTAGCAGAGAAGCCAACCCAGGGGAGGTGGGTGGGACGTGAGAATAGCTGCCTGCTGTCCCTGGATAACAACTGTTACGGTAAGTAACATTGCTTTATCCCAGGACAAGCAGGCAGGTATTCTCACTAGTGGGTGACCTCCAAGCTAACCTCAATGGGATGGTGGGAGAGTTGGCAACTTAGGAGAATAAATTCTGTAACACTGTTTGGCCAAACTGCCCATCCCGTCTGGAGAAAGTATCCAGATAATAATGAGAGGTGAATGTATGAACCGAGGACCAAGTGGCAGACCTACAAATCTCCTCAATCGGCGTCGATCTGAGGAAGGCTACAGAGGCTGCCATTGCTCTGACCCTATGTGCTGTGACCTTACAGGGAAGGGGTAATCCAGCCTGGGCATAGCAGAAAGAGATAGAAGCCGCCATCCAGTTGGAGATGGTGCGCTTCGATACAGGTCGTCCCAACTTGTTTGGATCAAAGGAGACGAAAAGTTGAGGAGCAGTTCTGTGTGGTTTGGTGCGATCCAAGCAGAAAGCCAAAGCACGTTTACAGTCCAGAGTGTGAAGAGCTGATTCTCCAGGATGAGAATGAGGTTTTGGAAAGAACACTGTAAGCACAATGGATTGGTTGAGGTGAAATTCAGAGACCACTTTAGGCAGGAATTTCGGGTGAGTGCGGAGGACCACCTTGTCATGATGGAATACTGTGAAAGGTGGGTCCGCCACCAAG
The DNA here is from genome assembly GCF_902459505.1 of Geotrypetes seraphini. NCBI lineage: Eukaryota > Metazoa > Chordata > Amphibia > Gymnophiona > Dermophiidae > Geotrypetes > Geotrypetes seraphini. The sequence goes on along the minus strand of NC_047088.1, from coordinate 100,608,584 downwards.
GCCTGAAGCTCACTGACCCTGCGAGCAGATGTGAGGGCCACCAGAAAAACCACTTTCCAAGTGAGAAACTTTAGTGGAGCCTTGCTCAGAGGCTCAAAAGGAGGTTTCATAAGCTGAGAAAGGACAACATTTAGATCCCAAACCACTGGAGGCGGTTTGAGAGGAGGATTGACATGAAAAAGTCCTTTCATAAATCTGGAAACCACAGGATGAGAAGAGAGAGGTTTCCCTTGTAGAGGCTGATGGAAAGCCGCAATAGCACTCAGGTGGACTCGTATAGATGTCGACTTGAGACCAGACTGAGACAGATGTAAAAGATAGTCCAAAACAGAGGATAGGGAGACTTGCTGAGGCTCCTTAGAATTGGAAATACACCATGAAGAAAATCTAGTCCATTTTTGGGAGTAGCATTGACGAGTAGCAGGCTTCCTGGAAGCCTCCAAGACATCCCTCACCGCCTGGGAAAACTGGTGCGGGGTTACGTTGAGAGGAACCAAGCTGTCAGGTGGAGAGACTGCAGGTTGGGATGAAGCAGAGACCCCTGATGCTGAATAAGCAGTGAAGGAAACACTGGAAGTAGGTACGGTTCCCTGCTGCTGAGTTGAAGTAGAAGGGAGAACCAAGGTTGCCTGGGCCACCGAGGAGCTATCAGAATCATGGTGGCATGTTCGGACTTCAGTTTGACTAGAGTCTTTTGAATGAGAGAGAATGGCGGAAACGCATACAGAAAGCGATTCCCCCAATCCAGCAGAAAAGCATCTGCCTCGAGGCGATGAGGAGCGTAGATCCTGGAGCAAAAATTGAGGCAGCTTGAAATTGTGGGGAGCCGCAAAGAGGTCTATCTGAGGCGTTCCCCACTGAGCAAAGATCTGATGAAGGGGCTTGGAGTGGAGTGTCCATTCGTGAGGCTGGAGAAGACGACTCAGTTTGTCCGCCAAGACATTGTCCCTCCCCTGAATGTAGACATCTTTGAGGAAGGTGTTGTGGCGAACCGCCCAATCCCAGACTCTGAGAGCTTCCTGGCAGAAGGAGGCCGAGCCCGTGCCCCCTTGCTTGTTGATATAATACATGGCGACCTGATTGTCGGTGCGAATGAGGACCACCATGTCGTGAAGCAGATGTTGAAAAGCTTGAAGAGCATTGAAGATGGCTCTGAGCTCCAGAAGATTGATTTGATGGAGTCGGTCCGCACAGGTCCAGAATCCCTGAGTGCGAAGCCCATCCAGATGAGCCCCCCAGGCATAGGTCGAGGAATCGGTTGTGAGAACCTTCTGATGAGGAGGAATGTGAAACAGCAAACCTCTGGATAGATTCGAAGAGGTCATCCACCAAAGTAGAGACTGCCGAAGAGCAGGAGTGACAATGATGTGTCGAGTCAACAGGTCTGACACTTGAGTCCATTGAGAAGCTAGGGTCCACTGAGGAATTCTGAGATGGAGCCTGGCAAAGGGTGTCACATGAACTGTAGAGGCCATGTGGCCCAGGAGGACCATCATGTGTCTCGCTGAGATGGACTGGCGAGAAGATACAGACTGGCAGAGACGAAGAAGAGCATCCATGCGCTGAGGAGGAAGGAATGCTCGAAGCTGAATGGTGTCCAGTACCGCCCCGATGAAGGGAAGGGACTGGGTAGGCTGCAGATGAGATTTGGGAAAATTGATCTCGAAGCCTAGGTTCTGCAGGAAGCAGATCGTGGTCAAGGTCGCCGAAATGACCTTTGGAGCTGACGGGGCCTTGATGAGCCAGTCGTCGAGGTATGGAAATACCTGAAGACCCCTGTTCCGGAGTGCAGCGGCCACCACCACCAGACACTTCGTGAAGACTCTGGGAGACGAGGACAGGCCAAATGGAAGCACTCGATACTGCAGATGTAGATGTCCCACCCGAAATCTGAGGAACTTGCGGGAGGCCGGATGAATGGGAATGTGAGTGTAGGCCTCCTTGAGATCCAGAGAGCATAACCAGTCGTTCTGCTCGAGGAGAGGGTAGAGAGAAGCAAGTGTCAGCATGCGAAACCTCTCCTTGACTAGGAATTTGTTGAGGGCCCTGAGGTCCAAAATGGGTCGCAGGTCGCCCGTCTTCTTCGGAACAAGGAAGTACCGGGAGTAAAACCCCTGGTTCAGTTGGTCCGTCGGGACCGGCTCCACGGCACGAAGCCGGAGCAAAGCCTGAGCTTCCTGGAGAAGAAGGGCGGTCTGAGTCAAGTTGGAAGGATACTCTCTTGGAGGGTGGTCCGGAGGGACCCGATGGAAATGAAGAGAGTATCCTTACTTGATGATAGTAAGGACCCAGAGGTCGGTTGTTATGGCCTCCCAGCGATGATAAAAATGATGGAGACGCCCTCCGATGGGAAAAACAGGGGGAGGCAGAACGAGGTTGGTTATGCCCTCGACGAGACAGTCAAAAAGGCTGAGTGGTCTTAGGGACAGCAGGCGACTGAGACTTAGGCTGACCCTTCTGGGGAGGCTGGCGCTTCGCCGGTTGCCTCGCAGGTGGAGTTTGCCTCGGCTGATAACGCCGCTGATAAATCAACGGCGGACGAGAAGGTCGAGACTGCTGAGGCTTAGGCTTCGGCCTAAGAATAGATTGGAAGGACTTTTCGTGGTCAGACAACTTCTTCGTAACAGTCTCGATGGATTCGTCAAAAAGATCCGCCCCAGCACATGGGACGTTCGCCAGGCGGTCCTGAAGATTGGGGTCCATATCAATGGTCCGCAACCAGGCCAAACGACGCATCGCTACCGAGCAGGCCGCCGCTCGGGCAGAGAGCTCGAACACATCATAGGCAGATTGCATCAACTGAAGCTGAAGTTGGGACAGCGAAGCAACCACTTCCTCAAACTCAAACCGAGCCTGGGACTCGATGTATGGAGTGAATTTTCGAAGCACAGGCAGAAAAAATTCCAAGTAGGCTGCAAAGTGGAAATTGTAATTCAGGACTCGAGACGCCATCATCGAATTCTGATAGATGCGTCGACCAAACTTATCCATGGTTCTGCCCTCGCGGCTCGGAGGCACTGAAGCATAGACCTGGCCAGGATGAGACCGCTTGAGCGAGGATTCGACCAGGAGGGACTGGTGAGAAAGCTGAAGACCCTCAAAGCCTTTATGATGCACCGTGCGGTACCGCGCATCCAATTTGCCAGGGACCGCAGGGATAGAGTAAGGAGACTCGAAGCATCGCATGAAGGTCTGGTCGAGGAGCTTGTGCAGGGGAAGCCGCAAGGACTCCGCCGGAGGACGAGGCAAGTGCATGGTATCGAGGTACTCCTTGGAGTATCGAGACCCAGCATCGAGAGTAATGTCCATGTCATCTGCCATCTGCCTGAGGAACGATGAAAAGGACAGTTGGTCCGCCGTCGCCGGTCTGCGAGACGGACTAGAAGAAGAAGAGGCTTCAGGCTCTAGAGAGGCCTGCGAGCAACAGGACGAGTAGAAAACCTCGGGGTCCTCGAACTCCGGGCCCGGAGGAGACCCAGTCGAAGCAGCATACCCCAACCGAGGCAATTTCTTCTGAGGCGAGACGGTCAAGTGCCGAGAGGAATGCTTCGAAGAATGTCTGGATCGATGCCCCTCCCGATGCCTGGAAGGGAATCGAGCCCGTCTGTGAGAAACTGGTTCAGACGCCTCCAAGGAGCAGATCGGACTTGACGCCGTCGATCGTAGAGGCGGAAGAGTCGGCGCCTCCCCCGACGACACCCAGGTTTGATAGGGGGTTCGGAAGAACTCGTCCTGCTTCCTGCTATGCCCAGGACTGGGTGGCCCCGAAGGTGGATGCCACACTGAGTCATGGGGCGGAGTAATCGGTTCCAAGGGAGGCAGGTCACTAAACGAGGCTTTCCTCGAGGGGATGGGCTCCAAGGGAGGCATATCACTAAGGGAGGCCCTCCTCGAGGGAATCGGTTCCAAAGGAGGTACAGCGCTAACGGAGGATCTCCTCGAGGACCCGGACACCGCTCGCTGCTCCTCCTCGCCGAGCAACGAGGTCGTGCGGCGAGGAGGAGGAGGAGGGGGCGGTCCGCCCCTCGAAGCCGAAAGGTCACCCTGGATGGTGGCAATCAGCCGAGGCCCCATGGTCTGCATGAGCTCCACGAACTGAGCCTCCAGAAGGGACCGCAACGAAGCCGATATGGAGGGATCCGCACCAAAAGGGGGCCCTTCCGCACGGTCTCCGCGCTCCTTCAGTGCTGCGTGCTTCTGCTTGCCAGTCTTCGGCACCTTGAGCACCACCGGTGGAACTGTCGGGGTCGATACCTGCTCTGAGGAGACGGAGGAAGGCACCGGCGCCGAAACCGGTGTGAACGATGCCGGTTTCAGGAGGCCCGAAGCAGCCGGGGAGGCAGAGGGCTTCGCGGAAGGAGTCAAAGCACCCGTCGATGTCGAAGCTGCAGGATCCGATGAAGCTTCCATCTTGAACATGGACTCCCACAGCAGACAGCGGCGCTTAAACGCTCTCGCCATCAAAGTGGAGCAAGGCCGGTACGATTTTGGGAAGTGATCCGGTCCCAGACACTGTAAGCAGCGTCGATGAGGGTCTGTGAGCGAAATCGCGCGCTGGCACTTGCTACACTTTTTAAAACCGGTAATCGGCCGGGACATAGGCCGGAAAAGCTCCGCCGCAAGGTCGAAGGCGCGGGGCCCCAGCCACGCGGCCGAACCGGTATCGGAAGGAAAAAATTTTTTTTTTTTTTTTTGAAAAAAGGAATCAAAGAAAGAAATAAATGCACAGGAGAGCCAAAAGAACTCAACCCGCGGCAAAAATAGAAGGCAAAAAAAAGATTCAATGGACGCAAATTGAAGATAGACTTCTCAGCTCCGCGGAAGAAAAAGAACTGAAGAGACACGCCCGGAACATTGGGCGGGAAGGCACTGGCGCATGCGCGGTGCGGGCATCTCGAAACTTCTGAGTTTCTTCAAGCAAGACATGCTTGCAAGATGTCCGTATCGGGGCTCTGTCGGATGACATCACCCACTAGTGAGAATAGCTGCCTGCTTGTCCTGGGATAATGGATTTTCTAATTAAATACTGTGATTCCCTTTGGGTTGAATGCAGAACTTGAATGGATGATGTTGCTGTGAAAATGGGTGGGCTTTGCTTGTGGGACTCTATGATTGGTAGAAAGTATGAGTGTGTGTATATAAAGAAAGATCTAAGACGCCGTGGCCATTTTAGACCTACATGGAGATATGGTGTGTTGTCTATAAATGGTGAGTGAGTGAGTTTAATACCCGTTCTATTATTTATATTAGCAAAGCTATATTGCTGGATTATTCTGCGTAAGCTTCAGGATGCACTGAAAATGTGTTTGTGGTTTTAGGGGATGCTCCTTGAAACAGCTACCTTGCAAAACGCTGAATTCACGTCGAAGCCCCATTCAGTGTATCAACTTTAAGATAAGTTATTTAAAGTTTTTATACGATAAATTATTTGAATCAAATGAAAGAAAATTTAAAATATATTGATGAATTAAGATTAAGATTAAAGGTGGCCGATGAGGCTGGCTATTATATAACCAGGGTTTTACATGAAATATGAAACCTGGATGTAGCCGCTGAGGTTACATCAAGATGAATTATTAGAGCAATGGAATAATTTTGGGAAGAATTGATATGAATTAAGAAGAAAGCAGTGAAAGAAGACTATTATTATAAGTGAGTGATATGTTTTGGAAATGAGCCAAAATACCAAACACATTATAAAATCAAAGGGGTTGTACTGAATATTTTGAAATAGGTGATAACTATGATAGAATATCCCACGATCTATAGATGACATGGTATTTTAAATTCTGCTTTTTATAGATTTACAGTTACACTGTGAATCAGTGCCTTTATCTTGCTTTCAGTGGGAAGGAAAAACCAAACAAACCCTAACAGAGGAAAATTGTTGTATTGATAAATAAGAGAGGGAATTTTGAAAAAGAATTGAAAACAGTGGTATACAATATAGTTGTATTTTACTTCTATGGATTTGCAGGGGTGGAAGAGAGGAACAAAATGGAGAATTATAAAAATAATGGTCTCCCTTGCTTTCCAGTATTGTGTCTTTTGAACCTGGGCCGGGCAGCCTATTAAAAATGGACAGCTATGTGGTGGAATGGGCAAGCATGAAAAATAAAATAGCCATTATATTTTCCTTCCATTGCTCTGGATTTACTAATCAGGGTTTCTTTATAAGATAAGGACCTATCCAAGGGCAAAGGAGGAAGGTTTAAATGGCTAGATAAAATTACAATTGGAGAAGCCAGAACACAAACCAGATAAGACAAACAGGGGATAATATATTGATCTAAATAAGTGTTTTTGTGCTGAGGTCACTGGAAACAGGGAGAGAGCAGCATTCTCTTAGGACCCTAGAAATGAATTTGATAGCTTTGTTGAAGGACTAGAGAAGATACACACAGGCTGTATGTAGCTTAGTTTTATGAAGTCCCATTGTTTCAATGTGTGTTCAGTCTGGTCTCCAGAGACCTGCAGGAGAGATAAGGGTTGGCTTTTGACCTGGTTGCTACAGAGATGGACTTTTCTTCTTACTACGGAGATTACATTCCAGGGGAGGGGGTTCCCTCTCCTTTTTTGCAGGGTAAAGTTAGAAATTTTAATCGAATATACAAAATGCATATATGATTAATTAAATTTTAGTGAACTAATAACGTAGGAACTTTCATATTTAAGGGTTCAGATTGAAATATAATTACCTCTAAAAATTGTACTGGAGAAGTCATATAGGAAAATGTTTGTGGGAGTGGATTGGCCACTCCCTTTTCTTTCACTGAGACACGGGATTTTCAGTGCATGCTCTTAAATGACTCAGTAACATGGGAGCAGTAGTTTGACTCTTAAAGAGAAATGATTTAAAGCTGTGTGAATGGATAATTTTTCCTCTGTATGTATATTGTAATACTTTTTCCTGGTTTCTTCTGTACTTATTGTTTATTGTTTATTTTAATTATTTGATTAAACGCCTTATCGATTCTACAAAGCGTTGTACAGAGTAAAAAAATTTTTTTTTTCCTTTAGACAAACAATATTACAATTAATACATACTTTTAAAAAAACTACAGACGAACTATAATACATACAAAGTTGTTGTGGACGAACGAACAAAAGACACACAAGGTAAAGAGGGAAGAAATACAATAGTTATAGTAAATGGAAGAAACATTAATGGAAAGTACAAAAGGGCAGGGAGATTAAAAAAAAAAAAAAAAAAGAGATTAAAAATAAGACGTCAGTTAAAATTAAATTTAAGATAAAGTAAAACTTCAGTTAAAAGCATCTTTAAAAAGGAAGCATTTTAATTTGCTTTTGAATGATTTTAGATTATTTTCCATTTTTAAATACAACGGAAGAGAATTCCAAATCGTTGGGGCTGTTACCGAAAAAATGTAATTATATTTCAATCTGAACCCTTAAATATGAAAGTTCCTACGTTATTAGTTCACTAAAATTTAATTCATCATATATGCATTTTGTATATTCGACTAAAAATGTACCTTTTCTTTATTAGATAAGCTAATATTAAAATGTAATTTTAAGAATTCTTGTGTGAGGGGGATGGACACTCCCCCAATATGCCTTATATGGTATCAAGTATTCATGACCAATTAGATGCAGGTAGTAAAATGTCATGTATTAGGTATATTTAAGTGAACCTAGCAGAACAGAAGTTTGAAGGCATTATGTCAGGGAAGTTGCATTTACACTCTCTGACTTGTAATGTTCCTCCATTGTACAAATGAATGCCTTGAAACAGGATTGTCTGTTGAATTTTAATAAAACAATATTTTATCTGAAATATTTGTACAATTATCATCATGTCAGTGCACCTATGGGCAGGGTAGAACCAAAACTCTGCTCAGTCTCTATCCCGGTGTTCTTTATTAGGTCTGTCTGTCCAGTATCTCATGTTTTGGAATATGAATTTTTTTTTGTTCCCATGCACGTTTGTATAAAGTGTTAGAATTGGGTATTGTCCTGAATATATGATTAAGCGATCAACCAAATTCTAAATACAATTGGAAAAAGAAATAAATTTAAAATAATCTTGGTAGTTAAAGCTCCAGAGGAAGGGGACAGTTATTATGTAAAGACAGTGCAGACACAAGAAGACACATTTAGCGTGCCCCTGACCTCTGCACAGCAGTGCCCACCCCTCAGAGAGTAGTGGGACCCAGGTGGCAGACAGGGTTCCAGGTCAGCCTGAAGGGAACATGGCTAAGTGTCCTTAAGGGTGGTGTTGAGTTGAAATGTTTCTTCTTTGTCTTGGCAGTCATTTGGCATACATACAGAGCTATTCTGGACCCGTTTTTGGCACAAAGAATCTTTTGCTGAACCAAAAGAAGTAAGAAAAAGTTATGCTTCAAGTAACCTTGAAATGACCTTGCACTTAAGAGTTAACATGTTTCTTTTTCCCCCTTAGAATTGACACTCTACCTCTGTACCTAACATTGTACACTGTATCTTACTTTAACTAGTAAGTTCTGCTTATTTTTAAAGATTGAAGCACAACCTAGCAGTTTGTGTCCCTGTCTACATTATCTTTCATGTCCTATGAATGAAATAGGCAGGGCAACAAATCCGAGTGATTAAATTCTTACATTCTCTCTTTCAGAAGTTCCAGCAGACATTTAGACACCACACCATTTGACTATGCCTTTTCTGATTATGTGATTATTATGCCATGTGTTATATAAAAATTTACTTTGCTAATGTGTGCACACAAATATGTCTAGTGGTATGATGTTTGTTTGTTTTTGTATAACTGTGTGTTGATCTGCAGATTTAAGTTCAGCCCTGAATCTTGAGAAATGGAAGAACAGTTACAAGCCCAAAACTTTGTGTTTCCTGTTTTGTCTGTGCCATGTGGTCTCAGTTCTGTCTATTTGTTTCAGTTTAAGGGGTACCCCAGGATACATGACATTGGCCATGTTTTAGAGCTCTTTTTTCCATTTTTTACTATTCTAATTGCGCAATATCATTTTAGTTATAGTTTACATGGCCCAAGTGTAGATTAGGCTATGTTATATTAAGCACAAAAAATGGACGAAGTCCTCTTGAGCAAATCAAAATAATCAAACCAACGAATAGAGGACAAATAATAACAAGAATTCTTGCTATTCTATACCGCTCTCAGAACCCTGTAATGTTCAGGACACTTGAGTATCCAGACATCGCTCATACAGGTACATGATATCTTTCATTGAGCCGGTATTTTCATGTGCAAAACTACAAATGTGCAAGAAGCTGTAATAAAGTGCTACGTGAAATAAATAACATTAAAAGTTCGCACTTAGCTTTTGTATGTACTTGATTTGTAGTAGATCATTGTAGTTAACAAAAATTGGCTAAACGCCAATGTTATATTAAGGAAAGGTTTTATGTAGTGTTTATTCTATGGTGCTCACTGGATATGATTAATTCAGGACATATTTCTGATAATTTTTTTTGTTCGATATAATCAGTACATAATTATGGTCTCTCTTGAGTGCTATAATAAGTGGTGTGCAGCACACACATAAAAAAAAGAAAGGAAAAAATATATCTTCTTGGAATGTCTGATTAAGAACATTAAGTACTTGCATATTGTTTCTCTCTTGCAATATCTATATCAAGTAAATGCACTAATATTGTCACATGTTGCCACACTCAGTACAGGCAATATGGTCTCTCTCTCTCTCTCTCTCTTTTTCTATCTCTTATTTGGATCACTTCACTGGGGTTCAGCTGCTGGATGATACCTGGAATCCTTTCAAACTGGTGTATCCCTCCCTGTATGTGCAGTTTAAAGAGGCTGTCAGCTCCTATTGGACTAATTCATCTCCCTGTACCCTGACTGCAAAGACACTTTTGTTTTCACATCCACCTTCCTAAGAACGCTTTACTGTACCTAAACCATACCTGGTGTAGTCATTCATTTCATATGCTGTGCACCCACTCCCTCTTGGCATGGGGAATGAAACATTCCACATGCTGCTGAATTTTACAGACATTGAACAACTTAAAACTACCCCAGAAGACATGAATCAATCATACTATCACTTTTGAAAATGGACAAATTGCACACTGTTGAAAATTTACTACGAGACGCTCATGTCTCAGTTTGAGAACTGTTCTTTGGGCATTTGCCTATGGCTATCATGTTTTGATGTTTTAATTCACCCTATCGTTATTTTATGTATTGCACAAATTTTGCTATATATGGTTATGATGTTTCTCTGCTGTAAAATGACCACGCATTCACCTATGTGAATTTCCAGAATTTTTTATGACACTTGCTAATTGGGTTCAAATTTGGTTGATTTGGCATGGCCTATTGCATCGCATGCTAGGACCGGATATGATATATGATCTCCTATCCCGTACTCTCATCCTCATGGCATCCTGATACCTTTCAGCCTGAACCTCCTGAGAAAGTTTCCTGCATCCCTTATGCACCGTTCATTCGCTCAAAGACGGGTAAGATGTAGCATGCTGGGTTTCCCCACCCAGATGATTGTACAACCTAAGACAGAGGTTTGAACTCATAATAGGAACTGTTTATTTTCATAGCTTGGAGATTGTGCAGGCTTAAGGGGACATGCTAATATAATGTTGGAAGTAAGAGAGGCATCTACGAAGGGCAAACTGGCTGTTTATGAAACAGTTGCTAAAGTATAGGTCATTTGTACCGCAAGCTTGCCTCATTTCAAAGCATAAAACAGAAAAGGAGATGTTAGTAGCCAGAATTTTCAGTTGGCCTAACCAATGTCAGCAGCAGCCATGGGGACATTATATCAATCTGAAATTGGAATGTTCATGCAGATAGACCCTAAATGTTCCCGCAAGATTAAATGCTTCTATAGTACGCCCTCTTTCCACATGTAAGGGGGGAAAGGTGTTGGATGTCTTTCATTGGGAAGGATGTTGACTTCCCAACACTGTACATAACCAAGAGCTTACTCTGAAATATGATGATGATATTATGCTCCATTTTGTAAATAACTGTATTTTCAAGCCATATGCTCTGGACAGTAATATCACTACTGTCTTAAATTGGATCAATAATCTAGCATGTAGATATCTTGTATAAAACTAACCAATATCGTAATCTCACTCTGTTATACTGAATTTTTAAGTGAAAAATTACATTCAATGACTGAAGATGCTCTTTATTTTGATGTTAACCTTCTTCAATTGTGAATTTACCTATTTTGTTTATAAACGTACCATGGCCCCATCCATTCGGATGGTTTCTTATAATAAAGCGCAGACCTGAAGATTCAAGGAGTGGAATGTTATGCCCATGGCTGGCCAGGGCATGGCATATGTGGTCACTTTGGCTACTGGTACGTGAATCTTCACGTCTGATTCAATTATTGTTTTCTGTTCCAACTTTCAACTTGTTTTAATGAGGGCATAATACGGGAGTTTTCCTGTGCTGTTTGATGTCTGCTTTTAACTTTATTAACGAGAAAGGATTCTCATGGTACTATGATAAGGGAGGGTTTGAGCAGCAGCCAACATTTCAGCTATGAGATAAGTGGGACACCTGTTGTTTATTAGAGGAACAGCAGTGTGTGTGTGTGTGTGAGCATTTTTATGCTATATAAGACTGAGAGTCACAGCTTTGACTTTGAAACCAGCTGTAGCTGTGGGAACTGTGTACTGTACTGACCTATTGATCGAACGGATTCCCGATCAAAATCAGGATGGAACATGGCAGACATGGTGATGTTTTCTATTTTGTGCATATAAATATAATTTGCTTCTATCTTGTATATTATCTGATGCTTATCTGCATTATTTAGTGATAATCTGATGTTTATGCAATAAAGGATCATTTACTCTGATGCTTTTCTTGGATGTTACTTTTACACATCCTTGTTAGATAGATATGTGGCATGTGATTTCATAAATTTGGAGCTGCAAAATAGAATGCTTTATTTCAAGTAGACTTCCATCTAGCTCTATGAACAGAGGGTATTACCATTCTATTGTCCTGAATAGATCTCAAAGTTCTTAATGGCGAATAGGGAATCAAATATGAATGTAGATAAGTAGGCTGTAGAGAATAAAAAACTCTATACGCAAGAAATAAAGCTTTAAATTGGATTCTAAAACGAATGGGTAGCCAATGATATTGCATATAAAGGGGCGTTACCCTAACAAATTTTTTTCTTAAAGCCTAAAACTTTTATTGCAGTATTCTGTAGGGGTTGTAATCTTTTCAAATTCCTATTTGAGTCCCCAAGTATACAATATTGCAATAATCAAATTTTGAAATTGTTAAAGCATGAAAAAGGTAGATATTTCTCCTGGAATAATCCTCTTATGGTCCTCAAGGCCCTTAATGTCTAAAATCCCCCTCTTATAACATCTGATACTTGGTTTTCAAAGGTCAGTTGATAATCAACCCAAATTTCCAGATATCTAAAGCTTTTTATCAATGGGATGTTCTTTCCCAAAATTTCAACTTCCAAATTCAGTTGTATGTAATGTCCTGTAATCCAACAAGACACACATTTCTCAATACTCAGGACTAATTTATGGCCAGATAACCATTGGGCAATTAAACTAAACTAAACCTTAAGTTTATATACCGCATCATCTCCATGGATTCAAATCTAAATGAATTGTATCAATTTTAGCAACCAATAAAATATCATCAGCATAACAATGAAGAACTGAGGAACTGCAAGCTGACATTGGGCAGGAAGGCACTCACTCATGCACACTGAAGGCATTCTCAAATCTTTGCAAAGCTTACAATGACAGTGGATGATGTCACCCACATATGAAAATATGCTGCATGCTTGTCCTAGGATAATCTGTTTTTATTCTTTTGGGATCTTGCTAGATACTTGTGACCTAGATTAGCTACTGTTGGAAACAGGATACTGGACTTGATGGACCTCTGATCTGTCACAGTATGGCAACTCTTACAGTATATTCTTAAGGGCTCATGTGGCTCCCTGGAGCCCAGTGCTACCAAATCTGTCCGATCGTCATTGCATTGAGGGCAATAGAAGCTGTCCATGTTGACATGTCAGTTCCTACGACCTCCACCCTCTCCTGCCCACTAATATTTTACAGCTGAAAAAGCGTGCTTCAACACCTTCCTCCAGGACTCACACAGCTTCTAGGTTCACATGGACTGCCCTTCTCCTCCACAATGCAGCTACTTCAAGGCTAATTTTTAAAGTTTTAATTGCTGAAAGTGTCTTGGGGGGGAGAGGGGGAGCCAAGAAGAAAAAAAAAGATTTGTCTCGCTAGTATATGGGCACTTGGGGGCTGCTAGCAGTCTCAGCATTTGAGGAGAGTCCAAAAGCTAAGCTCATGGCTACAGAGGACAATGCCACTTTAAGTTCAACCAAGGGAAGATCTTTGGACTGATCTGCAATGATCTGCAGAAGCACTGGCCATGGACTACCTCCAGAAATGCAGCCTGCATACCCTAGCCTACAGTGTCAGGCCTATCCTGCTGCATCAGTCTATCCTGCACCAGCTGCTAGACAGAAAGAAATATTTACCGGTAGTTCTAAGCTGCATCAGTCCTCATATCAGTGAGGTCAGTGGAATGTTCAAATTGATCAGCCTTCCATCTGCTGGTAGGGGTACACAACCTACTGGTCTAGCAGGCTGATAAGGAAAAGCACTTATAATTTGTTTCTACTCATAGCATTTCATGGTAGGTTGCACATTTTAATAATCCAGGTGTCCATTTGTGATAGAGACAATAATAACTTAACAATACATTTTCAAAATGACAATGAAGTATTAGAATCTTGTAGACAATACCAATAGGTGCACTGTGCACAGCAGTGAGACCTCACTTTACCCCATATCCTTTACAATAGGCACCATCAAACTGAAATGGCAATTCATAGGGAAAGAGGTATAAACAGATGTCAAGTACCTGTAGCATAAAAAAATACATTCACTGTAAAAGTACAAGCTTTTAACACTGCTAGGGTCTATTCCAGGAAAAGGACCTCAGTGGACTGATATCCACCATCTGAAAACCTCAAAAGACAGTCTTAAACTTGTAACATCCCCTCTCCCCTCTAACACACTATGGGAGTTTCAGCCCTATTAAGAAATCAACTACTAGGGTGGACTCCAGTATGCTAGATCTTGTCACTCAATTACCTAAACATAGTCTGTAATTGCAAAGTCTGAATGAAAGATCTTGTCTCAGTTCAAACATTAACATCTGCTGCGTTCCGTATACCTTCTCTTTTGGCTCACATGGATTTCACAAGTGTCTCTCTCACATTTTCACTGATTTTCAAATTTATAAAAGTTTTTCTCAATGAAATCAAGGAAGTGGAATCATCTTGTCCCCATCATCTTGTGAGACTCTTAAACTGTCTGCATTATCACATCCTTTTAACCTGTTTTCTGTTAAAAATGCTAGCAGGTCTCACACAGTCTGTAGGGCTGTGTCCTCTCCATCAAGCTGGTACTTGATCATGTTGAGCTCTTCAAGCTCCTGTTGATACCGGTCTGTCTTATGGCCCAGAAGAGAGCGGTAAAAGTGCACGGCAAAGATGATAAAAATGATTCCTACAGGGACCATGATGATGGTGGATGCCATGGCCGCAATCCAGCCAGACCAGTACTCCTCACCAACCTCAGGGTCAGTAGCAGTGGTAGTAGAAGGAATCTTTTGTCTTGGAGCCCCCACTGGCAGGAACTTCACCCAGCAAAGGAGCACCACCTCAGCCAAGAAGAGGAAGAGGCCTAAGGCAGTGGAAAATCCCCAGGCTAGCTCAATATAGCGGTGCATACGCTCATGAGGAGATTCATTGACTGAGTTGAGGTTATGAATATTGCTGACAGCCTCAATATTGGGTAGGATGCACGTGCTGATCATCAGAGCAAAGAGATGCACAGCTACCAGGATGGTGGTACAGGCAATAAAGGCAATGAGGAGACCCCAGTGGTATTCATAATCATCCTGAATCTGTACCTCCACCATGGCCACCTACAAAAAGGAAGGAAGGAGTTGTATGGGTGAAAGCTCCACAACTGGTCTAAGTTCACTTATAAAATAAAGAAATTATTTTTTTCTAGTAGATAGGTGTCATTCTGTAAGGGTGGGTAATATTCTCATGCTCGCGAGCTGTGCAGAAGGAATCCACTCCAGTTTTTTAATCCCTCCTCCTTCACTAGAGGGCTCTGCTGCACCCTTTATTTTGTATCAAAGCAGACAATAGCCCCATATAGTAAATCATGCGAAAAAGGGGTACAAGGAAACTCCCTGAGCTAAAACTCTGTTCCGCTCTGAAAATATAACAAACATATTAAACATTGCCAATGAACAATCAAAACAGTGAAGCAAGCATTGCAAACAGAAACATTTATGGAGCTCAAACAATACTCCAATGTGTTATAGCAATAGATTATTCTTCATACCCTTTAGATCTGACATCCAAATTTCAGTTTGGACTATAACTTTCTGATTGAGACAGTAAAAGCAGGTGCAAAAGATAACTGATAGGGTGGGGCTCCAGAATGACACCTATCTACTAGAAAAGATCAAAGTAAGAACCTAATCTCTTTTTCTAGTACAATAGGTACAGTATGTCACTCTGGATGGACAGGATGTACAAAATCAGTCTCATAAATCTAGGGCGGGACATCTGTGATGACTTGTAAAATTTTGAAGGGGATTCCTTTCTCCAAACAGTACTCACGCACTTGAGGAATAAACAATTACTGTACCAATCCTCAAATAAAGCCTGGTTCAATCAGGCATTATGGTTTGATCTATAATAAACTGGCAAAGTGTGCTTGTTCACATTCTTAAATGCACGTGGATTTTCAGAATGGTAAATTAATAAGGGCTTCAGCTTGAACCCATTGATATTTCCTCCAAGCAGTAGAGTGAGTCTTTCCTTGTGTGCTTTAAATCCTGGCATGCTTTTGGCTTCTTTGTGGATGTAAGTGTGTCCTGGCATCCGCTTCCAATATAACCCTGTTTTATCCACATTAAAAATTTGGTCTGCCAGGTAACCCTCCACCTTGATTATTTCTTCTAAACTATCAACAAACTTTTTAGCTCCTTCCTCATCCGTACTTGCTGCTTCTCCAGTCACCTGAACATTATGCAACTGGAATCTATTTTTAAACCTCGTAAACCAACCAGTACTTGCCACAAATTCTTGACTTTAGTCTTCTCTAGCACGTTCCTTTAAAGTCCCAAACAGACTTCTAGCTTTAGACTGTACTATAAAGAGGCTTAACAGCATCCGCTTTTGAATCTGATCTTCCATCCAAATGTTTAACATTTTCTCCATTTCATAGATGGGCCCAGTACGTTACTTTGTAATCACTGTTGACCGCAAAGGTGCAGAACCTTTCACAGCTTCACGAACTCTATTTTTGTCTTTTATAATAGTCGACACAGTAGAGTGTGATAATTTTATATCACATGAGATCGCATTCATTTTCTTTCCTCCTTCATACTGTTTTATTATCATCATTTTGGTGTCTAGATCTATGGCCTTTCTTTCCTTTTTGGAAGGCTGAGGAGTGGACAGAGACAATTTCCTCTTCGTAGTCATTTTAAGGGCATGAAATCGCAGGTGGACCTTAGGAAATTGGAAGACTTGGCGTCCAAGTGGCAGATGAAATTTAATGTGGACAATGCAAAATGATGCACTTTGGGAAGAATAACCTGAATCACAGTTACCAGATGCTAGGGCCCACCTTGGGGGTTAGCGCCCAAGAAAAGGATCTTGGTATCATTGTAGACAATATGATGAAACCTTCCGCCCAATGTGTGGCGGTAGCCAAAAAAGCAAACAGGATGATGGAAATTATTAAAAAAGGGATGGTTAACAAGATTAAAAATGTTATAATGCCCCTGCTATCGCTCCATGGTGCGACCTCATTTGGAGTATTGCGTTCAATTCTGGTCTCCTTATCTCAAGAAAAATATAGTGGCGCTAGATAAGTTTCAAAGAAGAGCGATGAGGATGGAACTCCTCTGGTATGAGGAAAGACTAAAACAGTTAGGGCTCTTCAGCTTGGAAAAGAGACAGCTGAGGGGAGATATGATTGAAGTTTACAAAATCCTGAGTGGAGTAGAACGGGTACAAGTGGATTGATTTTTCACTAGGTCAAAAATTATAAAAACTAGGAGACGCTCAAAGTTACAGGGATATTGGAGGAAATTGGAGGAGAATAGTTAAGCTCTGGAACGCGTTGCCAGAGGATGTGATAAGAGCGGATAGCGTAGCTGGTTTTAAGAAAGGTTTGGACAAGTTCCTGGAGGAAAAGTCCATAGTCTGTTATTGAGAAAGATACAGGGGAAGCCACTGCTTTCCCTGTATTGGTAGCATGGAATATTGCTACACCTTGGGTTGGTACTAGTGACCTGGATTAGCCACCGTGAGAATGGGCTACTGGGCTTGATGGACCATTGGTCTGACCCAGTAAGGCTATTCTTATGTTCTTATGAGGTTGGAGCAGAGTGAAAACTGAAGGCTTGGCTCCACCTGAGACCTGAGAATCTCTGTCTGGCTCCCTGGAAGATCTCTGAAAGGAGGTGCCACTTGAATACTGACGAAAGTGTCTGGAGCCATGAAAATTAGACTGCCTGGGGTATCTAGAGGCTTGCGGTCTGCTGTCAGGTAGAGATTTTGGCCAATGATCTGCCATGCTGGACATGAGATCGGCCAGTTCTATTTATTCCTTGAAAGGAAATTTGCTGGGGAAGTGACGTCATTGCTTAAGATGGACGGTTAACAACTCTGCTCTACATGTCCCTGGGAATCTTTTCTTGCTATTTTATTTTAGCGGTATTTGTTTCACTTCCAAAACCTCAGTACTGCTTGGTGAAATTGCTGGGCTTTGTTTGCTGGATAAAGGAGGCAGGGGACTTCATTCCAGACAGTTTTGAGGCAAAACTAGGTGATTTTAAGGTTCTGGAGAACTTTGAAAAAAAAGTAATAATCGGGAAATCCAAGATGGCCACTGTGGCTCCATTTTGGGGCCAAAAAAAGTTCCAAAATACTTGAACTAAAATTTAAAAAAGAGCAAATTTTAGGAGGCAGGAAAACCTAATGGAAGGGGCAGAAACCTTAAAAAAAAAAAGAAAGTTTTAAAGACCCCCCCCCCCCCCGATTTTCCTCATAGGCTTTAACAGCCTTATTCACTGTGACCTGTGCTGCAGCCTATCTCAGCTCCAAAGGTAGCTGGATCTGGGAGAAGAAATCACTGTCTCAAATGGACCGCTCCTGCCAACGCTAAATCTTCAGGCTGCCAGTCTGACCGGTGTCTGACAGCCTCGAACCCCAGTAGACCTGTGGACACAAAAAGGGGTAGGGGGGAAGGTAAATCATAGCTGGCACCCTGCAGAACTCTGCTGAGCCCCCTACGGATACCTGACAAGAAATGCTACAAAGGGAATGGACCCCGAGCTCCAAAAGGTTTCTGCAGGTTGGCCAACAGGTACCACAGAGGGATTGGCCTATCAGCTGCAGACCTCAGGCTGCTTCTTCCTCATGCAGGCAGAGTTGAACTCTCAATGAGGGGAGCTCTGAGTACTGAAAACCATTGAAAAGTCACAAAAAGAACAGAAAAAGACTGGAAAAAAGTAAAGAAATAAATTGAGCAGATCATAAAGACTCCTTCCGGTTTGCATGGAGAAGGAAAAACTGAAGGGGGCAGTAGTGCCCTCTAGTGAAGGAAAAGGGAATCAAAAGCTGGAGTGGATTCCTTCTGTGGCTCATAAGCATGGAGATATTACCCGTCCATCCAAATAACATGCCTATTGCCATATACATAAAGGCAAAGCTATAAGTTCAGCATGTCCAAATGATATAGAGTCAGTTGCAATCATTTATAAGATAAATTTTGCAGATTGCTCCAGGTCATTTGGAGCAGCTGAAACATTCTCTTTATTCCAATATATAGCCCATCCTACCAAAGTCCCAAGGGTGGGTTACATAAAAGGAGTCTTTTTTTATTTTTACAAAATAGCTCTCAACAATTTGAATACAATACATTTAACAAAAAAAACTGTAGCAGTCAAAACTGATTCCAATTAAAACATTCAACTAAGAGCAAAAAGCAAGTTATTCCACAACAGTGAAATAGTGTAGGAAAATCACAAGCCCTTGAAAATGTAAAAGTACTAACTGAAGGGAGAATCAAACTTCCCTCCTTGTGCATATAAGGGGCATAAAGGTGGAGGACACAATAGCTTACCTATCATCTATGCAAGGACAAAGCTAGGGAAAGCCTTAAAGTCTAAAATAAAGGTCTTATAAGCGGGGAAAAACACACGATTCCTCAGCCTAGGTCCTGGCCAAAATCAAATGCCTCAGTTCAGTATTGTGGACCCTCTAACTATACTGCATCCTAGACAAACGGAACAAAAAAAAAGTACAGAACATTATAGTAGTTCAACTATGCCATAAGGCACAATTTTTGCATAACCTATTTGTGCAAAAGAAGGGCAAATCTTTCAAATTTGGACAGGTAGTAAAAACCTACCCTCACCCATATCAGTGATTTCCTGATCAAAAGTCAGGCCTGAATTTCTTTTCTCCAAGCTATGTACCTGGTCTTTCATCTCAACTTTTAGTCCCATCCCAACTCAAAGAGGGCCATGAAACATAATTGTACCATTGAACACAGTCTCTTTTTTGGTGGTCCAAAGTGCCAGCACTGAGTGGTTAAGAGATCAGTACAGTCTCCTACCACTCAAATGACAAGAGATGAGAAAGGAAGAAGACACACTGAAGCAGAAACAATAGTTGGTGAAATGGAGATGAGGAAGGGGGCAGGGCGAAGATTTTGGGAACGAATGGATGCTGAGGAAGGAAGCAGACCAGGTGCTAGGGGAGGAAAAAAAAGGGGTGGAGGGAGAAGGAGGCAGGAAAGTACATATTAGAAAAATGGAGAAGAGGCAGAAAAGAGGAATCAAATTCTGTGCCTTAAGCACCATCACCCAATTAGTAAGTCCTGTGCTAGAGCCACTGGAGTGGGGGAAAGAATGGAAAGAGGTATGCAGTTGGGTAGATGGAGAGAGAGATATTGAGGAAGAATACCAGGAAGAGAGTAGGAGGACAGAAAAGGGGGATGCTGTGCTAGAGTCACCTTTGTCAGAGCAAGGAGCACTATGCTGGAGTTATTACTAGTAGATAAGTTCAGGTGTGAGGAGGAAGTTGTTTGGTATAAATCTGAAGAATTCTGTCTAGGGAACCTAATGTCCATTTGTTTAGGGCCCTAAAAGGATTTTAAGCACATACTCTGGAGCAGGCTTTTCCAAGGGCTGCAAACAGGCCAGATTTTTAGGATATCCATAAAGAATATGCATATGAGTGAGGTGTATACAGGAGGAATTGGTGGCAGTCTTCTGGATGGCAGCTTGGATCTTAAAAGATGGCAGTTTAGATTTTAAAATAACAAATTTTACTTAGTCTCCATAGGATAATAACCTTTTATAGTTTGACAGTTTTGTAAGCTTGAACCTGCTGCTAGAATTAGTTTCTGGCAGGCAGAGCAGGGTCTGGCTTAGTTTCCTTTAAAAAATAGAAATAAAAGCACATTTTAGAACTAGTTAATAACAGAGTATACAATCCTTTCCAATACTTTTAAAAGAGAAGTGTTTTACCAGAGGTAGAACCTAAATTAAAACAGAAGATTTAAAGTTAAACAGAGAGTTTGGGCTCTGGTCCTAAAACAAAGTCTGTTTCCGTCTTTGTCATAAGAAACAGACACCAGTGCTGCTGACCTGAATTAGGTGTTACTTAGTTTCTGTGAGCTTCAAAGGGTCTGTTTGGAGAGAGAGCGAGAGCGACTCAATCGCTTACTAGAGCTGGTGACTACCTTAGGTACTCACTAAGGAAGTCCCTGATTGGCTAAGACGCCTCAGGCCCCTCCCAAGGGAGGAGCCCAAGGCACCTGAGCCAATCAGGGTCTTAGGCCCCTTCCCATGCATCACATGATGCACCGAGGCGTGGCCTAAGGCCAAGATGCGTTGCAGGAGGCTATGGAGCAGGAGTGACTCAGCACCCCTCCTGCTACCAACTTTTACAGGTACCAGCAGGGGGGGGAGGAGAACGAGAAGGGGGTGTCCGGTAGCAGTAGGGAGTCGGCATCCCTCCTACCGTTTCTTTTTTGGTGGGTGGGTAGTCGGCCCGATGGCAGGAGAGAGTGGGAATCTCTCCTGTCATAATTTTGAAGTGAAGGGCGGCGGTAGAGGGGCTTTTTTTGGAGGTTCGAGGAAGGGGGAGGGAGCACTGTCAGGGGGTGTGTTTTTGCATTTTTTTTTTTAAATCGGGGGCTGATATTTTGCATTTATAATATCAGTGCCATTAAAAGAAAAAGAAAAAAAACCAGGCAGACCTGTCAGTAACACAGTTACCAAAAGGTCTACAGCAGTCGTTTTTTAAGCAATTGTTAGTGAATCAATAGCTTGGCTATTTTGCATGGGGTTTTAATCATTTGCATGGCAGGATCGGATCAGATCACAGATTGATAGGACAGCAGTTTAGTGAATTGGGTCAGGGTTGGGGAATGATTGCAAAACCAGTAAAATTGGTTTTGTGATCATCAGTACAGGATCGGAAGATTTAGTGAATCTAACCCCAAGTTAGCATTCTTTCTGAGAGAGAAAGAGGAAGAATAGAAGACTTATATTTGGGTAAGTATATATTATTTTGCTCTGAGCTTTGATAGGTTTGGGAAGAAAACATAAGAACATAAAAATTGCCATCTCCAGATCAGACCCTGGGTCCATCAAGTCCGGTGATCCACACACGCGAAAAAGCTCAATTGTAGGCTCCCATCTATAAACAGTTTAGATCAGTGGTCTCAAACTTGCGACCCAGGGGCTACATACAGCCTGTCAGGTACTATTTTGCGGCCCGCAGCCTGTACTAGTGCTGCATGCTCTTTGCAGCGTCCTCCGGCTTCCTCCTGCTCTTACCTTCAGATAATTACCGCAGCCTACAGAGAGGATCGTCGGTGCTGTAGCGATCCTTGCAACTGCCTTGGTCCTCAGCAGCATGTTCCCTCTGCCGCGATCCTGCCCCTGACGTCAGAAGAGGGGTAGGTCTGCAGCAGAGGGAGGCCGATGGCAGCCTGCAAGGAACGTTACAGCACCGACAATCCTCTCTGCAGGCTGCAGTAATTAGCTGAAACTAAGACTTTGAGGCCGGGGGGGCACTGGAGGACGCTGCAAAGAAGTGGGGAACATGCTGGCCTTCAAGGGGGAGAGATTTATAAACTATAAAGAGTTTTACCTTATGCAAAATTGTCATTTCTTAAGACATTAACTATTTTTTCTGCGGCCCTCCAAGTACCTGCAAATCCAAAATGTGGCCCTGCAAAGGGTTTGAGTTTGAGACCACTGGTTTAGATCTTAAAAGAACAAACTTTACTTAGCTAGTCTCCATAGGATAATAGCCTTTTATAGTTAAACAGTTTTGTAAGCTTGAACCTTCTGCTAGATAGTTTCTGGCAGGCAGAGCAGGGTCTGGCTTAGTCTCCAGTCCCTCCCACACACCCCTAGCTCATTTCTATACTTTATACTTCATTTCTATACATTATTGTCAATTATTCTAATTAGGACAACAGGAGAACTCTTTATATTTCATTACCTGTAAATAATCAAACAATAGCATACAATATAACCCTAAGACTATCTAAGAAACAAACACTACATAAAGCATATAATAAAATCCTAAGGCTCTCTATACCAGTCTAATTTATTCCTAGTAGCTTAGAAACAGAAACATGATGGCAGATAAAGGCCAAATGGCCCATCTAGCCTGCCCATCCGCAATAACCATTATCTCTTTCTCTCTCTGAGAGATCCCACTTACCTATCCCAGGCCCTTTTGAATTAAAACACAGTCTCTGTGTCTACCACTTCTTCTAGGGGACTGTTCCATGCATCTACCACTCTTTCTGCAAAAAAGTATTTCCTTAGATTTCTCCGGAGTCTATCACCTCTTAACTTCATCCTATGCCCTCTCATTACAGAGTTTACTTTCAAATGAAAGAAACTCAACTCATGTGCATTTATATTATGTAGATATTTAAACATCTCTATCATATCTCCCCTCTCCTGCCTTTCCTCCAAAGTATACAGATTGAGATCTTTACTTCTGTCCCCATATGTCTTATGATGAAGACCACATACCATTTTAGTAGCCTTCCTCTGAACTGACTCCATCCTTTTTATATATTTTTGAAGGTGCAGCCTCCAGAATTGTACACAATATTCTAAATGAGGTCTCACCAAAGTCTTACACAGGGGCATCAATACCTTTTTTTTCCTATTGGCCATACCTCTCCCTATGCAACCTAGCATACTTCTAGCTTTCGCTGTCACCTTTTCAACCTGTTTGGCCACCTTAAGATCATCACATACAATCACACCAAAGTTCTGCTCTTCTGTCATGCACATAAGTTCTTCACCCCCTAAACTGTACCGTTCCTCAGGTTTTTGCAGCCCAAATGCATGACCATGCATTTCTTAGCATTAAATTTTAGCTTACAAATTTCAGACCATTCTTCAAGCTTCGCCAGGTCTTTCTTCATGTTATTCACACCATCCGGCATGTCTACTCTAATGCAGATTTTGGTATCATCCGCAAAGAGGCACATCTTAGTAGAAAAACCTTCAACAATATTGTTTTAAAAAATGTTAAAAAAAAAAAACAGGTCCAAGAACAGAACCTTGAGGCACACCACTGGTAACATCCCCTTCCTCAGAGAGATCTCCATTTATCACTACCCTCTGTTGCCTTCCACTCAACCAGTTCTTGACCCAGTCCGTCACTTTGGGACCCATCCCGAGGGCACTCAGTTTATTTATTAGATGTCTGTGTGGAACACTGTCAAAGGCTTTGCTAAAATCTAAATACACTACATCTAGCGCACATCCTCTATCCAATTCTCTGGTCACCAAGTCAAAGAAATTGATCAGATTTGTCTGATAAGACCTACCTCTAGTGAATTCATGTTGCCTCCGATCCTGTAATCCACAGGATTCCAGAAACTTGACCATTCTCTGTTTTAAAAGTGTTTCTTCCATTAATTTGCTTACCACAGAAGTCAGACTTACCGGCCTGTAATTTCCTACTTTTTCCTTACTTCCGCTTTTGTGGAGAGGGACCACATCCGCCACCACTCCCAACTCTAGAGACTTGTTGAAAAGGTCAGTCAGCAGAGCTACCAAACTTACCTAAGTTCCTTCAGCACCCTAGGACAGTGTTTCTCAATCTGCGGTACGCAAATGTTAGGGGGTACGTGGGCCGACTGTTATGGGTACGCGGGCGGGCTGCCTATTCCTCACTGCCACCACCACAACCTCCATTCAATTATCCCCCGCCGCTGCCGCAACTCCAGGCAGGGAAGAGCCAGGCGTGTGCAGCGATTGCACACTGCTGGCCCACAAGCCTTCCCCAGACATCAATTCTGACATTGGAGAAAAGGTTCCAGGCCAGCATAACTGATTTTAAAAAAGGAATGGCAAGTTCCTGGAGGAAAAATGCATAGTATACTATTGAGATAGACATGGGGGAAGCCACTGCTTGATAGCATGGAATGTTGTTACTGTTTGGGTTTTGCCAGGTACTTGTGTCCTGGATTGACCAATGTGGAAACAGGATGCTGGACTAGATGGACCATTGGTCTGACCTAGTATGTCTAGTCTTATGTAGATAGGCTTCATACCTAAGGATTGTGATCTGCTCAGGAAACAGATCTCCACTTCAACATTTTGGAACTAAGGACTATTTAGAACACAATAAAGGTTTTCGGAAATCAATCAGTTACAGAACCAAACTATTCTCATCCAAACTGACAACTAAGTTGCAATGCATTATGTGAATAAATGGGGAGTTGTCAGTAAGGGCTCTTACTCCTTGTATCAGGAGGTAGTACAGTTATGGTAGTGAACCATCCTTCATGTTTCCAAGTTTATTAATGTCTTGATATCTAATCTAATCCTTAGGTTTGTATACCACATCATCTCCACGTTCGTAGAGCTCGACGCGGTTTACAGTAGGAGAAATAGGAAGGAACTACAACAGAGGGTTATACCGTCTATCAAAACAAATCTAGATGGTTTACAGTAAATGAAATACATTTAAAAACAGATATTAAGAAGGGAAAGAAAAAGAAAGAAAACCCATCACATAATACAGTGAGAGGGCAAAGTGACAAGACATAAGACTGACAACATAAGGGTGGAAGGTACAAGAGGTGGCATTAATACATCAAGATTTAAAAAAAAACCTAAAAAAAGGAAGATGGAGGGTAGAACATTAGGTCTAGTTTGCCTCAAGCAAGGCATTTGGTGTTGTGAACCTGAAGTGAAAATTATTTCAGGAAAAGCAGACGGAATCCTAGGTTAGGTATCGTAGGTATCCTTGAATAAAAAAGTTGAGCTTAGTCTTGAATAGTGGGAGAGAGGACTCTTGCTGTATATGTAACATAGAAACATAGAAAAATGACAGCAGATAAGGGCCATAGCCCATCAAGTCTGCCCACTCCTGGAGATCACGCTCCTAATGACCATCCTTAACTCCACCCTCTTAGGGATCCCACATGGGCATCCCATTTACCCTTAAAATCTGGCACGCTGTTGGCCTCGATTACCTGTATCGGAAGCTTGTTCCACTGATCAACCCCTCTTTCGGTGAAGAAATACTTTCTGGTGTCACCATGAAATTTCCCGCCCCTGAGTTTAAGCGGATGCCCTCTTATAGCCGAGGGTCCTTGGAGAAGGAAAATATCTTCTTCCACCTCGATATGTCCAGTGATGTATTTAAATGTCTCAATCGTGTCTCCCCTCTCCCTACGTTCCTCGAGAGAGTAGAGCCGTAATTTGTTCAGCCCCTCTTCGTATGAGAGATCCTTGAGCCCCGAGACCATCCTGGTGGCCATCCGCTGAACCGACTGCTCTTAGCACATCTTTATGGTAATGTGGCCTCCAGAATTGCACACAGTATTCCAGATGTGGTCTCACCATGGTTCTGTATAACGGCATGATGACCTCAGGCTTCCGGCTGACGAAACTTCTGCGGATACAACCTAACATTTGTCTTGCCTTAGATGAAGCCTTCTCCACTTGACTGACAGCTTTCATATCTGCACTGATGATCACTCCCAAATCTCGTTCTGTTACAGTCCTAGCTAAGGTCACACCATTTAAGGTGTAAGTTCTGCACGGATTTCTACTGCCGAGGTGCATGAACCTTACATTTCTTGACGTTGAAGCCCAGCTGCCAGGTAGATGACCAATGTTCCAACAAAAACAGGTCATGCTTCATATTATCATGTAAATCGGAGCCGCTCACTATGTTACATAGTTTGGCGTCGTCAGCGAATAGTGTTATTTTACCTTGAAGCCCCTGAGTCAGGTCCTTTATGAATAAGTTGAAAAGGAGCGGGCCCAAGACAGAGCCCTGCGGTACTCCACTCGTCACTTCTGACGTTTTAGAGATGGTACTGTTAACCACCACCTTCTGAAGTCTACCACTTAACCAATCCTTGACCCATGCAGTTAGCGTTTCTCCCAACCCCATCGATTTCATCTTGCTCAACAGCCTACGGTGAGGGACGCTATCGAACGCTTTACTGAAGTCTACGTACACTACGTCTAGGGATTCTCCCAAGTCCAGCTTTCTTGTTACCCAGTCAAAGAAGCTGATGAGATTGGATTGGCAGGACCTACCCTTGGTAAATCCATGTTGACTGGGATCCAGTAGATTCTCCTCATTTAGGATCGTGTCTATTTTACGTTTGATTAGTGTTTCCATGAGTTTATACACTATTGATGTTAGACTCACCGGTCTGTAATTCACAGCCTCCGTTCTACAACCTTTTTTGTGCAGTGGAACAATGTTAGCTGTTTTCCAGTCCATGGGTACTCTCCCTGTACTGAGGGAGAGATTGAAGAGTACGGATAGAGGTTCCGCCAGGACATCACACAACTCCCTGAGTACTCTGGGGTGTAGATTGTCCGGACCCATGGCTTTATTCACCTTGAGTGTTTTCAGTTCGCAGTAGACGTCTCCGGGTGTGAACTCGAAATTCCAAAACGGGTCTTCCGCTCTTTGCTTTGTCTGTAGGTGTGGACCATGCCCCGGTGCCTCGTTGGTGAAGACTGAGCAGAAGTACTCATTCAGAAGTTCGGCTTTTTCGGAATCTGATTCCACGTACTTCCCATCTGGCTTTTTAGGCGTACTATCCCTTCTGTGTTTCTTTTCCTGTCGCTAATATATCTGAAGAAGGATTTGTCTCCCTTCTTGAGGTTCTTCGCTAAAGTTTCTTCCACTCGAAGTTTGGCCTCCCTGACTGCCGTTTTGACCGCTGCGGCCCTGGCTGTATATTTTAGTTTGGCTTCCACTTTCTCCGTACGTTTGTAGGAAATAAATGCCTTTTCCTTTTCTTTAATGAGGCACGAGATCTCAGCGGTGAACCATTGGGGTTTATTGTTTCTCTGCCGTTTGTTTACTGATCTAATGTAGAGGTTTGTTGCTTCATGTATGGTAGATTTCAGGGTTGACCACATAGCTTCAACATCATCCGTCTCAGCTTGGTTCTGCAATGCCCGATGGACAAAATCTCCCATGCGTTCGAAGTCAGTGCCTCGGAAGTGGAGTACCTTTGTCTTTGTGTTTGATCTAGGGAAACCTTTCCTGAGGTTGAAACGTATCATGTTGTGGTCACTGGAGGCTAGCGTATTTCCTACCGAGACCTCCGAGACGCTTTTCCCGTTGGTGAGTACCAGGTCCAGGATCACCTGGGACCTAGTGGGCTCCAATACCATTTGTTTAAGTCATGCTCCCTTCATGGACGTTAATAGCCTCCTGCTGCTGCTAGTTGTCGCTGTATGTGTGTTCCAATCCGCATCAGGCATGTTGAAGTCCCCTAGCAGAACAGCGTCCCCCCATAGAGTGATATTCTCAATGTCTTAAATTAGTTCCATGTCTTTGTCTTCCAGTTGTTTTGGAGGTCTATATATCACACCAAGATACAGGCATTTTTCTCTGCCTCTGGCCAGGTTCACCCAGAGAGATTCCCCGGTGTACTTGACATCTGTGATCCTGGTCGTTTTGATGTCTTCTTTAATGTATAGTGCTACCCCTCCCCCTAACTTACCCTCTCTGTCTTGACGAAGTAAGTTGTAGCCCGGTATAGCCATGTCCCACCCATGAGAGTCCATGAACCAGGTTTCGGATATTGCCACTACATCCAGGTCGGCATTTATTATTTCGGTCTCCAATTCTAGAATTTTATTGCCTAAACTGTGTGCATTAACATACATAGCCCTCCACACCTTGTGTTTGATAAGTCCCTGTAGAGAATTTCCCATCTGAGTCAAAGTGACTCCTAGAGAATCGTTTGCAGTGAGGGTACTTACCTCGGACCTAGAAGCGGAGTTTCGACTCACCTCATCAGGATTATCACTTACTGCTCTGGTATGTGAGTGGGTACCTTCCCCCGACTTACCTAGTTTAAAGCCCTGCGAAGCAGGCGGGCTAGTTGGTGTCCGAAGACGTTCTTACCTCTACTGGTCAGGTGGAGTCCATCTTGTCTCTGAAGTTCCTGCAACGTCTCTCCATGATTTAGAAATCCGAAGTTCATTTCCCGGCACCATCCATATAGCTACTCATTTGTCCTCAGGATACACTCGTCCCTGGCCCTTCCCTTACATCTAACTGGAAGGATCAAAGAGAAGACCACCTGTGCTCCTGTCCGCTTTAGCCTCTCCCCCAGAGCTCTGAAGTCTCTAGTTGTGTCCTCTGGTGTGTTCCTGCCAGTGTCATTCGTTCCGACATGGATGAGCAGCATGGGGAAGTGATCTTGGGGCTTGAGCAGTCTATCAAAACAGGCGGTCACATCTCAGATTCTGGCTCCAGCAGACCTCCCTCGATTGCATGTCTGGTCTGCAAATTGGTCCCTCGGTGCACCTCAGCATGGAATCCCCGATGACTATTACTCTACGCTTCTTCTGGGGGGGTCGATCCATTGTCCCCGGAGATAGAGCCTTGTGTTGGACCCGCTCCTGTTCCTCGTCAGCAGTCTCTTCTTGCAAGGCCTGGAATCTGTTCCTCAGGATAAGTTGTGGGGTCGATGTGGAGCTACCCTGGTAAGAAAAAGAAGAAGAAGAAGGTGAAGAGATTGAAAGAGGGGGGGGAGTTGGTTTCCTACGTTTACCCGTGGAGGATGTCACCAGCTGCCAGGAGTCAGCATCCCCAGCCTCCTCCTGGACCCCTGTGGTTGGTTTCAAGGCCGATAGTCTGGGCGTCTCAAGGAAGGACCTGTCACGGGCCTGCTTGGTGATTTGGGACAGCTCCTGCACTACTTCATCGATGTAGGCCTCATCCTCTCTGATGCTTCTCAGGCGTTTCACCTCCTCCCTGACCATTCAGCTGACCAACCTGCTCTGTCTGTGTAGAGACTGTAGTGTACTGCTGGGGGATGGTCTCGGTCTGCATGGAGACCTTCGTCCGCCGTCCTGGGTCCTCCTCCTTCTGTACGCAGGCCGTGGTCGCCTCCTGGATCCCCCCGGTGGAAGGAGTGCCGGCCTTGAATGTAGACTTCGCGCTTCTTGTTCTCCCTGCCATATCCAAGTTGTATTTAAGGTCTGCCTGTTAGTAAGTAAATGAGAGAATTAAACAAAAAGAAAGAAAAAAAAAAAGGTGTCCTGTTGTCAAAGATTTGGCTCTTCTTAAGGCTCTTCGCAAAGGTGCTCTCGCTAAGGCGAGCGCCTTTGCTTCTCGCCCCTTTTAAGGGGGAGATCGGCTGCCGGGTGCCACTGACGTCAGGGGGTGGGCGGAGCTATCTCTCGCCTCTGCCCCTCTCTATGCCTTGCCTCAGCTCTGCCTGCCTTGGCTTTCTCCCTCTTCCGTTCTCCCTCAGCTCCCACGTGCTCCTGCTTCTTCAGCCCAGCTGCCTCTCGACTCCTCTGGCTGCCTCCGAAGCTGAATGCAGTGGTCTCCGGCCGCTGGCTCCTCCCTTTTTAAGGGGGAGATCGGCTGCCGGGTGCCGCTGACGTCAGAGGGGTGGGTGGAGATATCTCTCGCCTCTGCCCCTTCTCTATGCCTTGCCTCATCTCTGCCTGCCATGGCTTTCTCTCTCCTCCGTTCTCCCTCAGCTCCCACGTGCTCCTGCTTCTTCAGCCCAGCTGCCTCTTGACTCCTCTGGCTGCCTCCGAAGCTGAATGCAGTGGTCTCCGGCCGCTGGCTCCTCCCTTTTTAAGGGGGAGATCGGCTGCCGGGTGCCGTTGACGTCAGAGGAGTGGGTGGAGATATCTCTCGCCTCTGCCCCTCTCTATGCCTTGCCTCATCTCTGCCTGCCTTGGCTTTCTCTCTCCTCCGTTCTCCCTCAGCTCCCACGTGCTCCTGCTTCTTCAGCCCAGCTAACTCCCGACTCCTCTGGCTGCCTCCGAAGCTCAACGCAGTGGTCTCCGGCCGCTGGCTCCTCCCCTTTTAAGGAGATCGGCTGCCGGGTGCCGCTGACGTCAGAGGGGTGGGTGGAGATATCTCTCGCCTCTGCCCCTCTCTATGCCTTGCCTCATCTCTGCCTGCCTTGGCTTTCTCTCTCCTCCGTTCTCCCTCAGCTCCCACGTGCTCCTGCTTCTTCAGCCCAGCTGCCTCCCGACTCCTCTGGCTGCCTCCGAAGCTCAACGCAGTGGTCTCCGGCCGCTGGCTCCTCCCCTTTTAAGGGGGAGATCGGCTGCCGGGTGCCGCTGACATCAGAGGGGTGGGCGGAGCTATCTCTCGCCTCTGCCCCTCTCTATGCCTTGCCTCAGCTCTGCCTGCCTTGGCTTTCTCCCTCTTCCGTTCTTCCTCAGCTCCCACGTGCTCCTGCTTCTTCAGCCCAGCTAACTCCCGACTCCTCTGGCTGCCTCTGAAGCTGAACGCAGTGGTCTCCGGCCGCTGGCTAAACTAAACTAAACTAAACTAAACCTTGGGTTTATATACCGCACCATCTCCACGAATGCGGAGCTCGGCACGGTTTACAGGAAGAAAGATGAGAGAGGAACTACAGTGGAGAGATTAAAGAGTTAGGTGTAAAGGGGGAAGGTGAGAGGCCTAAGAGGGGGGAAGTGTTACAGTTTTGAGAATAGCCAGGTTTTTAGGTGTTAGGCTGCCTCCGAAGCTGAACGAGTGTTCCAAAGTGAGGGCTCCATAACTGAAAAATTGAATTTTTAGTGGTGTCATAGAAAATTTCTCTGATAGAGGGAAAAACAAGAAGATCTTGATAGTTTGAATGGAGTGTACGAGAGGAGGCGTAAGGATAGGGTGACCATACGTCCCGTTTTCAGACCTGCTGTCCCGTTGTCCCCACAGAGAGCTTCGGGACGCCAAAATGTCCCGTTTTCAGGGACAGCGTCCCGAAGCTATGCTCGGGGACAACGGGACAGGCGATCACTTCCTGTCCCTCCCTGCCGCAAAAAAAAAAAAAAGCCTCCCTATCTGCTGCTCTTACTGCCCTGCCCTGCTAAACCCGACAGGAAGTCTTCTTTCCAACGTCAATTCCGACGTCGGAGAGGACATTCTGGGCCAGCCAGGCAGCGATTGGCTGGCCCAGAACGTCCTCTCCGACGTCGGAAAGAAGACTTCCTGTCGGGTTTAGCAGCTGTAGCGGCAGGGCAGTAAGAGCAGCAGACAGGGGGAAAGATGGGGAGGTTTTTTTTTTTTTTTTTGCGGCAGGGAGGGAAGGAGATAGGTAGGCAGGCAAGCAGGTTGGCTTTGGCCAGGGAGGGAGGGAGAGTGGTAGACAGGCTGGCAGCCTGGCTTTGGCCAGGGAGGGAGGGAGAGAGGTAGACAGGCAGGCAGGCAGGCTGGCTTGGGGGGTGGGGGTGGGACAAAGTGTGGAAGACAGTGAGAGGGACATAGGAAGGAGGCACTGGGGGCACTAAAGACATGGGAAGGGGGCATTGGGGGCACTAAAGACATGGGAAGGAAGTACTGGGGACACTAAGGACAGGAAGGGGCACTAAGGACATGGGAAGGAGGCACTGGGGGCACTAAAGACATGGGAAGGAGGCACTAAGGACACAAAACGGAGGCACTAATGACACAGGACGGAGGCACTGGGGGCACTAAGGACACAGGACGGGGGCACTGGGAGCACTAAGGACACAGGACGGGGGCACTGGGGGCACTAAGGACACAGGATGGAGGCACTGGGGGCACTAAGGACACAGGATGGAGGCACTGGGGGCACTAAGGACACAGGATGGAGGCACTGGGGGCACTAAGGACACGGGAAGGAGGCTCTGGGGGCACTAAGGACATGGGAAGGAGGCTCTGGGGCACTAAGGACATGGGAAGGAGGCTCTGGGGCACTAAGGACATGGGAAGGAGGCTCTGGGGCACTAAGGACATGGGAAGGAGGCTCTGGGGCACTAAGGACATGGGAAGGAGGCTCTGGGGCACTAAGGACATGGGAAGGAAGGAGGGAGGGAATAGAAAGGGACAATTGTTGGGCCTGAGTGCAGAAAGAAAGATACAAAAGAAAGGATACAGACAGAAGGAAATGCAACCAGAGACTCATGAAATCACAAGACAACAAAGGTAGGAAAAATGATTTTATTTTTAATTTAGTGATCAAAACGTGTCAGTTTTAAGAATTTATATCTGCTGTCTATATTTTGACTATATTTGTCTATTTTTCTTTAGTTACTGAGGTGACATTGCATATTTGAAAGTCATTTGCCTTGACATCTTTGAAAACCCCCCAAATATAAATGATAATTAACATTTTCTCTGCGTATAGTGTTCTTTGTAGTTTTTTTAAAATTTTATGGTTACCATTAAGAATTAATAAGATATGTCTACATGAAAAATGAATGGAAGAAATTGGGGGCGGGATTGGGGGTGAAGCTAGGGCAGGGTTGGGGTGGAGCTAGGGTGGGATTGGGATGGGGCTGGGGCTGAGGTGGGATTGGGGGCAGGATTGACAATTAATAGATGTCCCCTTTTGATGAAAAAAATAAATGGTCACGTTATGTAAGGGATTAGATATTTGTCTATGAAAGCAGGGATATGATGTTGTTTGACTTTGTAGGCGAGTAACAGAATTTTGAATGTAATGCAATGGGGAATTGGGAGCCAGTGCACATCACGTAGAAGCGGAGTAATGTGATCAAATTTCTTTGCATGGTAGATGAGTTTAACAGCCGTGTTTTGTAGGATTTGAATTCTACGTATCTCTTTTTGATTTATACCCTGATAAAGGGAGTTGCAATTTAGTCGATGATTGAAATGATGAGGGAGTGGATGAGAATGTTTAGAGAGAGAGGATCGAGTAGAGATGAGAGTGATCAAATGAATTTTAATTTGTAGAAGCATTTGCTAACTACAGAACTGATTTACCTGTGAAAAGAGAGGTTTTGATCTAAGATTAATTCCAAGTATTTTCACTTTAGTATCTACCTGAACTGGGATGGAGCCTATTTTGAAAGAATCAGCTAGACAATCAGTGTCGGTGGCAGGAAACAATACACACTTTGATGTATTGACATTTAGTGATAGCATATTTTGTGAAAGCCATGAGTTAATTTTGGTAAGTTTGAGGTTGATTTCTGAGATATCTGAATTATTGTTTGGGTTTAGGGGATGAAATAATTGAATATCATCAGCATAGGCAAAGCAAGTGAATCCAATGGACTGGGCTAGTGTTAGAAAGGGGGATAGGAAAACATTGAATAAAAGTGGAGATAATATGGAGCTTTGAGGGACACCATGTTGCTGAGAGATATTAGAGTAAGTGGAATTACCGAAGCATACTTTGAATTCCTGGTCATGGAAAAAGGAAGAAAACCAATTTAGAGCTGAGCCTGTGACACCTATCGATTGAAGTCAGTTTAGAAGAAGATTATGGTCAACTGTGTCAATGCAGCTGTAAGATCTAAGGAGATTAGTAAGATTGATTTCCTATGGTCAATGTACCGTAATAGTGGATAGAAGTGGTAAGTTTGATTAAAGAGAGTTCAGTGGAATAGTGTTGGCGGAATCCTGTTTGATTCGGGTGGAAGGCATCTGTTTTTTCAAGAAAGGTGGAAGTCTGATTGAAGATAATTTTTTCTGCAATTTTGGATATAAATTGGAGGTTGGTTATTGGTTGATAATTTGAGCAACCAGCAAGAATAGCAATCTTGTTGGCCAGACTAAGCAGGATAATGCAACCTCATGAGTGGTCTCTCAATATGGGTATATAGCCTGAAAGATCTTCCAAGAGTAGGGAATCTCACCTTAACAGCAAAGACCCTCAGTTCTGCTCCAGGCTCAGGTCACAGGGCAGAATAATGGCAGATGATTTTCTCCTCAAATTGAGGGGGGATTTTGCTAAAACTCAAGCAATGTCAGGAAATGATGATCCTGATTGCTCCTTTTTGGCTGAGACAGATCTGGTTCCTGCTCCTTCTAGAGTTGTCCTCCAAAGAACCATGGAGATGAGCGTGTTTTCTGACCCTCATTATGCAGAATGAGGGGTGCCTTCTGCATCCCGACTTTCAGGCACAGGCCCCCACAGCCTAGATGTTGAGAGTATAGAATTCTAGTCCTTGAATCTGCCTGAGGGTGTCTCTAGAATCTTGCTTGTTTCCAGAAAAGATTTCACCAAGATATTATGGAGGTGGTCTGCCTCAGATCCTCTCTCTCTTGCCCTACACAGAAACTGCTTGGATACCTCGGACACCTCTCTGAGTCTGGTTTAAAAATCCAACTGTAATGGTGCATCTCAGTGCTTACCATTCTCATGTAGTGGGTAAGCCCATCTCTTTACAGACTCTAGTTGTTAAATTCACGAGAGGTTTGCTGTCGATAAAGCCCCCGGTCAAACAGCACAGTTACTTACCGTAACAGGTGTTATCCAGGGACAGCAGGCATATATTCTCACATGTGGGTGACGTCATCTACGGAGCCCCAGCGCGGACAGCTTTTCAAGCAAACTTGATTGAAGTTTCAAGTTTGCTACACTGCACCACGCATGTGCATGCCTTCTTGCCCACTAGAGGGCGCATCCCCACCTCGTGGTCCTCAGTTCCATAACCAGCAAAGAAGCCATCCCCGGGGAGGAGGGCGGGTTGTGAGAATATATGCCTGCTGTCCCTGGATAACACCTGTTACGGTAAGTAACTGTGCTTTATCCCAGGACAAGCAGGCATGATATTCTCACATGTGGGTGACCTCCAAGCCAACCAAAAAAGGGCAGGTGGGAGGATGGCAATTTAGGAAAACAGGTTACGTAACACCGACTGTCGCTTCTGGACAAAGTGTCCAGACAGTAGTGGGAGGTGAACGTATGAACCGAAGACCAAGTGGCAGCTTTACATATGTCCTCCACAGGAGTAGACCGGAGGAAAGCAACAGAAGCTGCCATAGCCCTGACCTTATGCCCCGTGACTCGACCATGGAGCGTGAGACCAGCCTGAGCGTAGCAAAAAGAAATACAAGCAGCCAACCAGTTGGACAAGGTGCGCTTGGAAACAGGATGTCCCAACCGATTAGGATCAAAGGACAAAAACAATTGAGGAACCTTCCGATGAGATTTGGTACGTTGGAGATAAAAGGCCAATGCCCTCTTACAGTCAAGCGTGTGAAGCGCCGCCTCACCAGGATGAGAGTGGGGCTTCGGAAAGAACACCGGAAGAACAATGGACTGATTGAGGTGGAAATCAGACACAACCTTAGGCAAAAATTTAGGATGGGTGCGAAGAACCACCTTGTCATGATGAAACACAGTAAAAGGTGGATCCGCAACCAAAGCCTGCAGCTCACTAATCCGACGAGCGGATGTGAGCGCAAGCAAAAAGACCACCTTCCAAGTGAGAAACTTAAGATGAGATTTGTCGATAGGCTCAAAAGGAGGCCTCATCAGTTGAACTAAGACCACATTAAGATCCCAAACTACAGGAGGAGGTTTCAGAGGAGGGTGAACATTCACGAGACCCCTCATGAAACGAGTTACCAGAGGATGAAGAGAAAGAGACCGACCCTCGAGATGCCGATGGAACGCCGCAATGGCACTGAGATGCACCCGAATGGAAGTCGTCTTCAGCCCAGACTTAGACAGATGCAACAAATATTCCAGCACCGAAGACACTGGAACTGAACTCGGGTCCAGATGGTTCGAGGAACACCAGGATGAAAATCTGGTCCACTTCTGGGAATAACAAAGCCTAGTCGAGACCTTGCGCGAGGCTTCCAAAATCTCCCTCACCGACTGAGAAACAGGAACCGAAGTCAAGGGGAAAGGAACCAAGCGGTCAGATGTAAAGACTGAAGATTGGGATGTAACAGCGAACCCCGACTCTGAGACAGCAGAGAGGGAAAAACAGGCAGAAGCAGAGGTTCCCTGACACTGAGTTGAAGGAGCAGGGAGAACCAGTGCTGTCTGGGCCAACGAGGCGCAATGAGAATCATAGTGGCTCTGGTCGATTTGAGATGTACCAACGTTCTCGAGATTAGAGGAAAAGGAGGGAACGCATAAAGGAACCTCCCCCCCCCCCAGTCGAGAAGGAAGGCATCAGCCTCGAGACGGTCCCGGGAGTACATCCGAGAACAATAGAGGGGCAGTTGTGAGTCTCCGGGGAGGCAAACAGATCCACCTGAGGAGTCCCCCAGCGGT
Source organism: Geotrypetes seraphini (assembly GCF_902459505.1). NCBI lineage: Eukaryota > Metazoa > Chordata > Amphibia > Gymnophiona > Dermophiidae > Geotrypetes > Geotrypetes seraphini. The sequence continues at coordinate 100,571,981 of NC_047088.1, read as the reverse complement.
CGAAGACCTCGTGCAGAACCCGGGAGTTCAGCGACCACTCGTGCGGCTGGAGAAGACGACTGAGTTTGTCTGCCAGACAGTTCCTCTCTCCCTGAATGTAAACCGCACGTAGGAAGATGTTCTGGGAGACCGCCCATTCCCAAAGGCGCAGAGCTTCCCGGCACAAGGACCAAGAGCCCGTTCCGCCCTGTTTGTTCACATAATACATTGCCACCTGGTTGTCCGTCCGCACGAGGACTACCTGATCGTGTAGCAAGTGGCAGAACGCTCGAGCCACCAGAAAAATGGCCCGAAGCTCCAACACATTGATGTGACAAAGACGGTCCTCTGCCGACCATAGACCCTGAGTCCACAGACCGTCGAGTTGAGCCCCCCATGCGTACTCCGAGGAGTCCGTGGTCAGGACCTTGCGATGCGGAGGAACGAGAAAGAGCAAACCCCCGGAAAGATTGGAAGAGTTGGTCCACCAACGGAGCGAGCGTCTCAAAGAAGGAGTCACCGTTATCGGACAAGAGACTGGGTCGCGATCTTGACGCCACTGCGAGGCCAAGGTCCACTGAGGAAGCCTCAGATGCAAGCGGGGCGAACGGAGTAACGTGGACCGTCGATGCCATGTGGCCCAGAAGAACCATCATGCGCTGAGCCGATACTACGGGGCATCAGCGAAACCCTGGCGACTCAATCGAAGCAGGGCCTCCAACCGAGGGTGGAGGAGGAAACGAACGAAGGCGAACCGTGTCCAGCACGGCTCCGATAAACTGAAGGGATTGAGTCGGGCACAATTGAGACTTGGCCAATCGTCCAGGTAGGGAAAGACCTGTAGCCCCCGAGATCTCAGGGCTGCAGCGACTACCACCATACACTTCGTGAAGACTCGAGGGGACGAAGCCAGTCCGAAGGGGAGGACCCGATATTGAAGGTGCGACTCCCCCACCTGAAACCGTAAGAACTTGCGGAAGGCAGGATGCACCGGAACATGAGTTTATGCTTCCTTCAAGTCCAGGGAGAACATCCAGTCCCCTTCCTCCAAAAGAGGGTACAAAACCGGAAGCGACAACATACGGAACTTCTCCCGGACCAGGAACTTGTTGAGCTTCTGGAGGTCCAAAATGGGCCGTAAGTCCCCGGTCTTCTTTGGGACCAAAAAGTAACGGGAGTAAAACCCCCGCCCCCGCTGGTCGGGGGGTACCGGCTCCACCGCCCAAAGGCTCAACAAGGCCCTGGCTTCCGCGAGGAGTAAAGGAAGCTGGGCTCGATTGCACGGAGAAGCCCCCGGCGGAATGTTCCGGCGGCGTGGCTAAGAAATTGAGCGAGTAGCCCTCGGAGACGATCCGGAGCATCCAAGCATCTGAGGTGATCCCGGTCCAGGCCGCATGAAAGGCCCGCAGCCGACCCCCGATGGGAAGGGGGTCCGGCGAGAGTGCGGAGGGGGGCCCGCCCCCATCCGCACATCACGTCAAAAAGACGGCGCCGGCTTGGACGCCCCCTGCGCCTGAGGTTTTGGGTTGGCCCGCTCTACCCTGTTGCGGGGGGCGCCGGGGCGGAGGCCTAGAGAATGCCGGCGTGGACTTCTGCGGGTATCGCCGCGGGGGAGGTCTGAATGGCTTCTGCGGCGGGGCCCGAGGTTTAGGACGGACCAAGGAGGCGATGGAGCGCTCATGTTCCGACAGTCGTTTGGGTCGCCGCCTCCAGGGACTCGTCGAATAATTCCGATCCAACACACGGTAGATTGGCCAGACGCTCCTGCAAGTTCGGGTCCATATCAACCGTACGGAGCCATGCCAGCTGGCGCATCGCCACTGCAAAGGCGGAGACCCTCGAGGCCAGTTCAAATGCGTCATAAACTGCGTGGAACAAGTACAGACGCAATTGGGACAAGGTGGCCATGAAAGTAGCAAAACCCTCCTTATGGGAATCTGGCATGACCCCATAATAGCGGGGCAAGTCTTTCACCATGTGTCGAAGATAGGAGGAAAAAGTAAAGGCATAATTGAGGACTCTAGTAGCCATCAATGAATTGGAATAGAGGCGGCGACCAAACTTGTCCAGGGTCCGCCCCTCCCGTCCGGGAGGGACGGCCGCCGAGACCTTGGAGGGCTGTGATTTCTTCATCGCCGACTCGACGAGCAGCGACTGGTGAGACAGTTGTGCTTTCTCTAAGCCCTTACATGGGATGGTCCGGTACTTGGACTCCATCTTAGACGGCACCTCTGTGACTGTAAGAGGGGAGTCCAAATTTCTCAGGAAGGTCTGGTGTAGGACCTTATTGAGAGGCAGACGAGGAGTTTTCTCTTGGGGAGAGGGCAAGTCCTGCTCCTCCAAAAAACTCCTTCGTATACTGAGAACCTGCGAGTAAGTCCAGGTCCAAAGCACGTCCCATATCCTGCACGAATTTTGAAAAGGAAGAGGGCTTGGAAGGCGGGGAAGGAGTTCGCGAAAACCCGTGCCGCCAAGAAAGAGGGGGAGGCCTCGTGGGAATAACGAGGCTCCCTATCAGACCCGATCCCCAGGAGGCCACCACCCAGCGACCTGGAGGGGGTCGGGGATCGCCTATTGCCCCGAGGAGCCCTTGGGGGAAGTCCCCCGGGGTACGAGGCATCGAGGCACCGCCCCCTCCGTCTCGGCGAGGAGTCTCTCGAACCCCTTCCCTCGGAGGACCGAAAAAAGCCTCGGATTATCGTGGCGGAGCTCCGAGACACGCAATGTCTCACCCCCGGTCGGCGAGGAGCGACCGCGTCTCCCAGGAGAACCCCGAGAACGCTTGGGCTTCCTCGGCCGGCGCCTCGCCCGAGGCCGACCCGAGGGCGAGGAGCCCCGGGAGGACCTCGACGAAGATGAAGAGATCCTCCTAACCTGACGCACCTTGTCCCGAGGCCGCACGTCAGGTTGCTCGACCGAGGCCGAGGTCGAGGGCAAGGTCCGTGGTCGAGGCCGGGAGGACCCCGGGGCCGAAGCCGAGGGCACCGAGACCGAGGCCGCCGACGCCGGGGCAGCCAAGGTCGACGCCAGGGCAGTCGAGGCCGAAGCCTGCTGCAGGTGCGAGAGGGCCCCGGACAGCTCCGAGGCAATCAGCGCTCGGAGTAGGTCCTGGAAGACCGGAACCCCCATCATGGCGGGTAGGTCCGGGGCCGTCGGGTGCTCCCTGGAGGGCGACCTCGGTCTCGAGTATTCCCTCGGGGTACCCGACTTCGGCACTCGGTGCGGGGCTGAGGACGACCCACCCGCCATCGAGGAGCCCGAGGATGGCTTCTTCGCAGATCCTGGAGTCGAGGAGGGAAGCGAAGACTTACCCTGGGCAGGCTTCGTCGAGGTAGCAGGCTTGGACGAAGTCGAAGCGCGCGGCGAGGTCGAGGGACCCGAGGCCGAGGTCAAGGCCGGAGCCGAAGCCGAGGCCGACGTCGAGGCCTTCCCCGCCGCGGGGTTCCACAGCGAAGAGCTCCGCCATTCGGGCACGGCGACGGCGGAGCGCTCTAGACTGAAAAGTCGAGCACCTATCACAAGTGTCCATAGGGTGCTCAGGACCAAGGCAAATCAAGCACCACCGGTGTGGATCGGTAATCGAGAGCAACCGATCACACCGGGAGCACTTTTTAAAACCCGTCAAGGGACGGGACATGAAATCAAAAAAAGGCCGGGAACGAAAGAGGTCCCACGGCCGCGGCTACCGGGAGCCCCCGGAGCCGAACAAAAGAAATTTTTTTTTTTTTTTTTACGAAAAACAACCGACAACTAATAAAAACAACAAAACAAGCACAGCGACCGAGCGAATACACTCCGCCGCGGTGTCAGAAGGCAAATTGCTAAGAGCACAATTTCCACAGGGCTTCTGGCTCCGCGGAAAAAACTGAACTGAGGACCACGAGGTGGGGATGCGCCCTGTAGTGGGCAAGAAGGCATGCACATGCGTGGTGCAGTGTAGCAAACTTGAAACTTCAATCAAGTTTGCTTGAAAAGCTGTCCGCGCTGGGGCTCCGTAGATGACGTCACCCACATGTGAGAATATCATGCCTGCTTGTCCTGGGATAACTTCACTTGTGTCATGGGATTTCAATGTCATTTTTACCCAGCTGATGAAAGCTCCTTTTGAACTGCTTGACTCTTGTCACCTGAAGTATTTAACCTGGAAAGTTGCATTTTTGGCGCCAGCAAACTTTTAACACATCCTAAGTTTCTTACTAAGGGAGAGTCAGAGTTCCATCTCGATTAGTCAATTGTTCTGCCAACATTTTTCCCAAAACTGCATTCCCAGCCTGGTCAAAGTATACTGCATACGTTAGACTAAGTGAGCCTTACCCTTCTATTGGGAGCAGAGACACAGTCCAACCAGATTTTTGTTTCTTTTGATCCAAATAGGATGAGAGTGGTCATCAGAAAACACATTATTTCCAACTAGCTTGTAGATTGCATCTCTGGTCAATTTATGCCCAAGTTGGGCTGATTCTAGAGGGTCAAGCCAGAACCATGGCTATGTTGGTAGCCCACGTGAGGTCAACCTCTATAAGAAAATTTACAAGGCTACTACCTAGAACAGGATCCCAGTTACTGTTGGTACAGTCAGACAGTGTTGCATGATTTGTTTGGTGTCTAGAATCCAACTCCACCCTTCTAGGCCCAATTTTATTCTGTTCCAGACTGCCTTCACAATTTGTTTGTATATAATTTCAGACTAATTGACTTCAAGGCCTTGACATTTTGAGACCCTATTTTCCTAGCATTGCTATTTTCAGTGAGCCTAGTAGCTAGAGATTTCCAAATGTAAGAATACTATTGGCCTGCTTAACCTCAGAGAAAGCAAAAAGCACAGTTATTTACCTTAACAGGTGTTATCCAGGGACAGCAGGCAGCTATTCTCACAAGTGGGTGACGTGATCCAACGGAGCCCCAATGCGGACGCCTTACAAGCAGACTTGCTTGAAGAAACTCGAAGTTTTGAGTCGCCCGCACCGCGCATGAGCAAGTGCCTTCCCGCCCAGCACAGGGCGCATCTCCTCAGTTCAGATAGCTAGCAGAGAAGCCAACCCGGGGAGGTGGGTGGGATGTGAGAATAGCTGCCTGCTGTCCCTGGATAACACCTGTTACGGTAAGTAACTGTGCTTTATCCCAGGACAAGCAGGCAGGTATTCTCACAAGTGGGTGACTTCCAAGCTAACCAAAGTGGGATGGTGGGAAAGTTGGCAACTTAGGAGAATAAATTTTGCAATACTGTTTGGCCAAACTGTCCATCCCGTCTGGCGAAAGTATCCAGACAATAATGAGAAGTGAAGGTATGAACTGAGGACCAAGTGGCAGCCTTACTAATTTCCTCAATAGGTGTAGATCTGAGGAAAGCCACAGAAGCTGCCAGTGCTCTGACTTTATGGGCTATGACTTTACTGTGAAGAGGAAATCCAGCCTGGGCATAGCAGAATGAGATACAAGCCGCCATCCAATTAGAGATGGTACGCTTAGAGATAGGACGTCCCAACTTGTTTGGATCAAAGGAGACAAAAAGTTGAGGAGCAGTTCTGTGCGGTTTGGTGCGTTCCAAATAGAAAGCCAAAGCACGTTTACAGTCCAGAGTATGAAGAGCTGATTCTCCAGGATGAGAATGAGGCTTTGGAAAAAACACTGGAAGCACAATGGATTGGTTGAGATGAAACTCCGAGACTACTTTAGGAAGGAATTTCGGATGAGTGCGAAGAACCATCTTGTCATGATGAAACACTGTAAAAGGTGAGTCCGCAACCAACGCTTGAAGCTCACTGACTCGTCGAGCAGAAGTGAGGCTAATGAGAAACACCACTTTCCAAGTGAGATACTTCAGATGAGCCTGCCCATTGGTTCAAATGGAGGCCTCATCAGTTGAGTAAGAACAATATTGAGGTCCCAAACCACTGGAGGCGGTTTAAGAGGAGGTTTGACATTGAAAAGTCCTTTCATGAATCTGGAAACCACAGGATGAGCAGACAGAGGTTTCCCTTCAACAGGCTCATGGAAAGCTGCAATTGCACTATGATGGACTTGGATCGAGGTAGACTTGAGACCAAACTGAGAAAGGTGCAACAGATAGTCCAAAACTGAAGATAAGGATGAAATTGAGGCTCCTTATGATGAGAAAAACACCAAGCAGAAAATCTAGTCCATTTTTGGTGATAGCATTGTCTAGTAGTAGGCTTCCGTGAAGCTTCCAAAACATCCCTCACAGATTGAGAAAACTGTAGAGGAGCTATGTTGAAAGGAACCAAGCTGTCAGGTGGAGAGACTGTAGGTTGAGATGAAATAGAGATCCCTGATGCTTCGTAAGCAGAGAGGGAAAAACTGGTAGAAGGTATGGCTCCCTGCTGCTGAGTTGAAGAAGGAGGGAGAACCAGGGTTGTTTGGGCCACCGAGGAGCAACCAGAATCATGGTGGCATGGTCGGACTTCAGCTTGACCAGCATCTTTTGAATGAGAGGAAACGGAGGAAACGCATATAGAAAGAGATTCGTCCAGTCCAGAAGAAAAGCATCTGCCTCGAGGCGATGAGGAGTGTAGGTCCTGGAGCAGAACTGAGGCAGCTTGAAGTTGGGGGGGGCAGCAAAGAGATCTATCCGAGGCGTTCCCCATTGAGAGAAGATGTGATGAAGGGGCATGGAATGGAGAGTCCATTCGTGAGGCTGTAGAAGACAACTCAAGTTGTCTGCTAAGGCATTGTCCGCCCCCTGAATATAGACAGCTTTGAGGAAGGTGTTGTGGCGAATTGCCCAATCCCAAACTTTCAGAGCTTCCTGACAGAGGGAGGCAGATCCCGTCCCTCCCTGTTTGTTGACATAATACATTACGACTTGATTGTCTGTGCGAATGAGGACTACACGGTCGTGAAGCAGATGCTGAAAAGCATTGAGAGCATTGAAAATCACCCTGAGTTCCAGGAGATTGATGTGACACTGACGATCTGTACTTGTCCAATAGCCTTGAGTACGGAGACCATCTAGATGAGCCCCCCAAGCGTAAGTTGAAGAATTGGTCATGAGAACCTTCTGATGAGGGGGCGTGTGAAAAAGTAAGCCTCTGGATAGATTGGAAGAGAGCATCCACCAACGAAGAGACTGTGTCAGAGCAGGAGTGACCTGGATGTGTCGAGTCAGAGGGTCGGAAACCTGCGTCCATTGAGGAATTCTGAGGTGAAGTCTGGCAAAAAAGGTCACATGTACTGTTGAAGCCATGTGACCCAGAAGAACCATCATGTGTCTCGCCAAAGACAAAGACAAAGATGGAGAAGAGCTTCTAGACGTTCTTGAGAAAGGAACGCTCTGAGTTGGACAGTATCCAGAATAGATCCGATGAATGGAAGAGTCTGAGAAAGCTGGGGATGGGATTTTGGAAAGTTGATTCTGAATCCCAGACTCTGCAGGAACCAGATAGTCCGCTAGGTCGCTAGGACGACACCTTGAGACGTGGAATCCTTGATGAGCCAGTCGTCCAGGTAGGGAAACACCTGAAGACCATGGTTCCTGAGCGCAGCGGCCACCACCACCAGGCATTTAGTGAAGACTCTGGGTGACGAGGCCAGGCCGAAAGGGAGCACTCTGTATTGATAATGAAGATTTCCCACCCGAAATCTGAGGTATTGACGGGAGGCCGGATGGATGGGAATATGCGTGTAAGGCCTCCTTGAGTTCTAGAGAGCATAACCAGTCGTTCTGCTCGAGGAGGGGATACAGGGATGCTAGGGTCAATATGCAAAATTTTTCTCTGACCAGAATTTTGTTGAGCACCCTGAGATCCAAAATAGGACGCAGATCGCCTGTCTTCTTCGGAACAAGGAAGTACCAGGAGTAAAGTCCCTTGTTCTGCTAAGCCAAAGGAACTGGCTCGATAGCTCGGAGCTGAAGCAAAGCTTGAGCTTCCTGAAGAAGAAGGGTGGTCTGGGCAGAGTTGGAAGAATACTCTCTTGGAGGATGTTCCGGAGGAACTTGATGGAACTGAAGAGAGTATCCCTCCCTGACGATGGAAAGGACCCAGAGGTCGGTGGTAACAGTCATCCATCGGTGGTAAAAATGATGGAGACGACCTCCGATAGGGGGAAAAACGGGAAATGGCAGAACGACTGAGGTTATGCTTTCTACTAGACAGTCAAAAAGGCTGAGGGGCCTTAGATACAGCAGGTGTCTGAGGCTTCTGCTGTTTCTGAGGATGTGGCCTCTTGACAGGCTGACGAATGGAAGGAGCCTGTTTAGGTGGAAAACGTCGGTGGTAAATTTGAGAGGGGCGTGCAGGTCGAGGAGGAGCCGGCTTCGGTTTCGGTCGGAGAATGGATGCAAAAGATTTCTCATGGTCCGAAAGCTTCTTGGTGACTGCCTCTATAGACTCATCAAAGAGGTCATTGCCATCGCAAGGAACATTAGCCAGCCGGTCCTGCAGGTTAGGATCCATGTCGATGGTTCGGAGCCACGCCAGACGCTGCATGGCCACCGAGCAAGCAGTAGCTCGAGCAGACAGCTCAAAAGCATCATAGGAGGACTGAAGAAGCTGCAGCCGGAGTTGGAACAAGGATGCAAGGACTTCTTGATATTCAAAATACGCCCGAGAATCCAGATAAGGCATGAACTTAGGAAGGATGGAGAGAAAGAACTCAAAGTAGGTGATGAAATTAAAATTATAGTTGAAGACTCTGGAGGTCATCATAGAGTTTTGGTAGATGCAATGACCAAATCTGTCCATCGTTTTGCCTTCCCTTCCCGGAGGAACAGTGGCATACACCTGAGAAGGGTGAGAACGTTTCAAAGAAGATTCAACCAGAAGGGATTGGTGAGACAATTGAGTGTTGTCAAACCCCTTATGATGTACAGTCCTGTATCTGGAATCTAATTTGCCTGGAACAGTTGGAATGGAATAAGGAGTTTCCAGACATATATCTTTCTCATGCCAAGATTTCACAGTTATGATTTTTCCTGTTTCTCTATCGATGTTTCTCTATCTATGTTTCTCACAGTCAGCTGACGATTTTGACACACAATTCGACAAAATTTTGATCCAGAAGGTTTGATCCAGAAGCTTGTGAAGAGGAAGCTTGAGGGATTCAGCCGGAGGTTGAGGGAGATGCATGGTCTCGAGATACTCCTTGGAAAACTTAGATCCAGTGTCAAGTTGAATATCTAAGTCAACTGCCAATCTGACGCAGAAAAGATGAAAAGACAGCTGATCTGCCAAAGCCTGGCCTCGAGAAGGACTCGAGGATGTCGAGGCAGCTTGCTCCATTGATGAAGGAGATCTGGATGGAGAAAGAGAACCCACCGGGTCTTCGAGATCCGGAAGCAGAAGGGTCAAAGCAGTCGGTGGGGAATACTGAAGAAACGGCTGCTACTGATGAGGCGAGGCATGCCTGGATGAATGCTTCGAAGAATGCCTCGATCTATGATGTGAGCTGTGCCTAGAAGCAGGCCTCGACAATCGAAGAGAGTGTGTCCCAGTCGAAGCCCCCAGAGAATGGATAGGGCTGGAGGCTGTGGAACGAAGCAGAGTAAGCTGAGTGTAAGAACCTCGAGGCACTCGCAAAGACTCTGCTCCTTGCATCGAGTGTAAGGGTTCCAATGGAGGCATGGGCAAAGACTCTGCTCCTTGTGATACATGCCGAAATGCCAGACCAGACACTCGCAGAGACTCTGTTCCCTGTAGAGAGTGTGTATGCGACTGAGGCATAGGAAGTGACTCGACCTCGCGGGAGGCCTACGAATGCCCAGGCTGGATTTGTGAGAGAAGCTTCGGCCCCATGGTAGTAAAGAGCTGAATAAATTGCTTCTCTAATAGGGTCTGGAACGAAGCCAGAAAGGATGGATCCGCATCTCCAACGGGACCACCTGCACGGGCTTCATGCTCCCTTGAGGTAGTGTGAGAGTGCTTGGACTTAGAAGTCTTGGGCACTTTAAGCACCACCGGGGGAATGGGCTGCTGTGCTACCTGACCTGAAGAGACAGAGGAAGGCACTGCAGCAGGCGTCAAAGACATAGCCGGTACAAACGAGGCAGGTTTGATGAGGCTCGAAGCAGAAGCTGTGGAAGCCTGGAGAGCATCGGAAGATGTCGACGGGAAAGCACCCCTCGAGGACGAAAGCTCCATCGAAGACTCCATGCTGAAAAGCTGCTCCCACAGGATGCAACGACGCTTTAAAGCACGAGACTTAAGTGTTGAGCAAGGCCGGCACGATTTCGGGAGATGTTGAGGCCCGAGACACCGAAGACAGTGTCGATGAGGGTCCGTCAGGGAAATCGAACGCTGGCATTTGGAACACTTTTTAAAACCGGTTGCAGGCCGAGACATAGGCCGAAAAAGCGCCGCCTCAAGATCGAAGCCGCGGGGCTGCGGCCGCGTGGCCTGCCCGGTCAAACAAACGGAAGAAATTTTTTTTTTTTCAAAAAAGAAGAAAACAAAGAAGAAAATGAGCGATTCTGAGTAAAAATAACAAAAAACCGTGGACAAAAGAAGGCACAAGTGAAAACACTTCACGCAGAGAGTCGAAGACGGACTTCTCGGCTCCGCGGAAAAGTAAGAACTGAGGAGACGTGCCCTGCGCTGGGCGGGAAGGCACTGGCGCATGCGCGGTGCGGGCAACTCGAAACTTCGAGTTTCTTCAAGCAAGTCTGCTTGTGAGGCGTCCGCATCGGGGCTCCGTTGGATCACGTCACCCACTTGTGAGAATACCTGCCTGCTTGTCCTGGGATAAAATTATTTACTTACAAGGTCTGACAATTAAGTTTGCAAACTCATCCTAGAAAAAGTGCTACATACCTCATTGCTGAATATCACTATGGTCACCTTCGAAGTACTCCCCTTGGGAAGTTATGCACTAACACCAGTGCCTAGTCTACCCTTCAAAGCAATTTTGGAACTTTTTTACTGGAATACCCATCAGAGCTGTCGTTGTATTACCCTTGATGTCCTGAATGTCATTAAAATGTCTTCCTTTCAATATTTTCTTCGGGTAAAGAAAAAAGTCTTTGGGGGTTAGATCAGATGAGTAGGGAGTGTGTTCCAATATAGTTATTTGTTTTATGGCTAAATCTCCCTCACAGATAGTGCCGTGTGAGCTGGTGTAGTATTATGATGCAAGAGCCATGAGTTGTTGGCAAAAAGTTCAGATTATTTTCAGCTTTTTCATGCAGCTTTTTCAGCACTTCCGAATAGTAAACTTGGTTAACTGTTTGTCCAGTTCGTACAAATTCATAATGAATAATCCTTCTGATATCAAAAAAGATTAGCAACATCGTTTTGACTCTTGATTTGGATTGGCAGAACTTTTTTTGGTCGTGGAGAATTGGCTGACTTCCATTATGCACTTTGATGCTTTGTTTCAGGGTCATATTGGTACACCCATGTTTCATCACCAGTGATAACACAACCCAAAACATTGTCTTGCCTCTCCAAAAGGTCTTGGCAAACTTCGACTCTCCTTTGCTTTTATTCATCGGTGAGCTCCTTCGGGACCATTTTTGCATATATCTTTCTCATGCCAAGATTTCACAGTTATGATTTTTCCTGTTTCTCTATCGATGTTTACTTGGTCTGCTATGTTTCTCACAGTCAGCTGCCGATTTTGACACACAATTTGACAAAATTTTCCATTGTTTGTCAGTTCTGCTCATTACTGGCTGCTCTGACCTTTCTTCATCAATGACACACTCTCCTCTCAAAAAACCCATTTGTACACTGCCGTTTTCTTTACGGCATTATCCCCATAAACTTGGGCTAACATGTCCGATTTCACTTCCATTCTTGCCAAGTTTGTTGCTCTAATTCAAGCTCCAACATTCTTGTGACTGCACACAAAAACACACACTAATGAACACCACTCAGCCACATGTCAACACGAACCCAGTTGTGAGACACTGATATACCAAGGTTATGAAACCTTACCGAGTTGTTTACACAGTGCTGCTAATATAAGCGTACGAAAGCAAGTTCGTGAACTTAATTTTTAGACTTCGTATATTAGGTGTTCTCCGAAGACAGCAGGCAAAGTATTCTCATATACCATCCCACTTCCTCTAGTTGTCTTCCTTCAGCTATATTATTCTGCTGAGGAACCTGCACCCACACATGCATGGTAGGACACCGATAGAAGTTTCCTCATGTTGTTTACACTGGGCAACGTCCACACCAGGCTCCACTGGATGACATCAGATGTGAGAATACTTGGCCTGTTGTCCTCTGAGAACATTTGCTGCAGGTGAGTAACTTAACTTTTCCATTTCAGTGGGTGCAACATAGTTTGAAATACCCTGGGGTTTGGATTACAGGAACTAGAAAGCTCTTTGATGCCAATTATCTGAAGTTTCTGGCAACTATGAAAAAAGATCTGTTGAAATGAAACTAACACTTACTTGGTTTGAAAGACTTGGCACTGTCAAAATAAATCTCCTACCTAGGTTTATTTATTCCAGGTACTTCCAATTGAAATACCTGTCAGCCCTGCAGGAAAGTCTGTTGAGATTGTGGCAGGGGATAGGCAAAAGCCTTGGCTTACCTATGCCACAACCAAATACCAAGCCAAACGGTAGCCTTGGTATGGCCAAATTGGAATTGAGGTGCAATAAAGAGCCCTGCATCCAAAAATTTCTTAAACAAGGCTCATCTATTAGGCTTTCTTCTGTAACCCAAAACCAAACAATTCTATTCATGGAATAATGCCTTCATAGGGTTCCATAGCTCTGACAAAAGGTAGTACAAAACAATCATAGACTTAATGATTCAAACAAAACTCTTCAGGCAGAAAGCCCCTTTTATATCCTGCTTTGCAAGTCTTTTAACCGTGCTTTCATAGGTCCATTGGAAGCAATGGGAAAGTAAAGCCGGTACCCTAGGCCCCCAGTTTCTCACAGCCCTGCACATGTGCAGGTACAAATTTAAACACATGCAATTTACTTCTGTCTTTTAAGCTTTCTTTGGACAGCACGTTTAAGTTCAAGAATTCCTCACATTTCATATAGACCAGGGCAGAAAACATCTTTCATTGTAGCAAACTTTAGCTCTAAAGGAATTTCTCCTTTCAATCAGTGACACCTGGTTCAGGTTGCCACTGCATTGCCGAATCCTCTTCCACGTTAGGATCCCATTAAAAGTCACACTCCATGTTATCACTTCCCACAGAGTTAGCTTCCCACTTCTCAGAGTCTGGAGTTAATTTAGAACAGGGATTCCAGTGCCTGGAGCCTCACTTGACTGGTATGCTTGGCTGCAATAAATCAGTGCCACTTAGGAACGTTCTTCTCTGTCAGAGGAGTATGATTCTGATTACCTGCAAACACTCTGGCTTCCTCTTTCAAAGCTGTGGGCTTTACCTTAAAACATGGAAAAGTTTCTTCTTTTGGAAGGCTGTAGATTTGTGTGTGCTGGAGACTGCTACTGTGCCGATGGTTGCTTCTGTTACCTTTACAGCTGCCCCCTGTACTAACCTCTCCTTCCTTGTTTAAGGGGCTCAGCTGGGGTGTGGTAGCTTCTCATTGGCCTAAAGATTAACTCTCTGTTTGCTGGTTTCAGAGCTCTGTTATATAACTCTGTAATTATGGGCTTTATCTCTTCTCCCCCTCTGGGTTCTGCGCAGGGATCTAGATTACCCTTGTATACAAAAAGTGACAGACTCCTGATCTGGGGATAAAATTAGTCCGACTGGAGGAAATACTGTGCTTTCTACCCCCTTTCTGGATAGACTGGCGTTTGTCAGCTGGATGCAGGTATCTCTCTCCTTTGGTGACAAGGGAAGTTTCCTCATCCTGATCTACTGATTCAGGATTTTCACTGTGCTGTGCATCTTTCCTGTCACAAGATTCATTTTGGGAGATAAAAAAATTCTGATTTGAAAAAACACTTGTTCAGAGATCAGGAAAAGGGGGTCTGGGAGTATTACAAGGTAGCACAGGCCAGAAATGCAGTTGAGTGGTTTCAAAATCATCTATAAACTCTGGATTGTTCTCATTCAGCAAAACCTGGTGGGCCCAGTCCCTCTGAATTACCTTAATGTTGCTTCCACTGTGTTGACAAGGAAGGATAATTGTCCTCTGCCCTCCACAGTGTGGGATAATTTGAGCACTCTGTCAGATTTTCAGTTGTCTCAACATGTGCCCATCAGGTATAACCCTCTGTTTGGGAATCCCTTGGAGTGGCAAAATAGGGGCAGATAGTAGAAAGTTCAGAGATGATATCCTTTACTGATTTGATGCAGATGATCAAATACCCTGACCACATTAGTGTGCCTATCTCCAATTAGTGCACTTTTTAAAGAGAAGTACAGTAAAAAGACATTTAGAGGGGCAGAGTATATTTTTTGATGATATTTATGAAGACTTTTACTTCCCTAGGCACCTTGTGGTAGCCTTGTATAGGTATCTGGAGCAGGGTATTATTTATGAGCTTGAAGAGTGGGAAACAACAGACTCTGCATTGGTAAAAACTGCAATAGCAGCAAATGTGCAAGAGAATGTCAACATTATGGATCACTGGTATTTAACCCCAGATTGAAGGCCTTGTTGCTTTCTGGCAGCATGGTAGAACTATATACAGTAACACCTGGGCATATGTGGAAGAGTAAACAAATTTGAATTAAATAAATTACATAAGTACTGATTCCTTGGGACCCGAGGTTTAATAGGGAAAGACGAGGTTTCAGTGAAGCACAAACAAAATTAGTAAGGCACTGCTTAAATGTGGTAAAATTGACCTTTATTGCCCATTTGAAAGAAACGAGTCTCTTCTTTGCATTAATGGAGAGTCACATTTAATTATTTATGTAACAACTGCATGTCATCCTTAAAATTGGGATTAATGGTATTGGGGAAAATAAAAAGTGTACTGCGGTGTAAACTATGCTGCAAGGATGGTTCATGAATTGCTTTTTTAAAAAATAAAGTCATCCTTTATATATGAAGATTTAGATACAACAGATGGAGGGGGTATGCATATCTTCTTTGTGCCTTTTCAGGCTATCTCCAATAAATATCTGGCCTGTTTGCAGCCCTCAAGGACAGTTAGGGTTTTTGTTTTGGGGCTTTATGGGTGGTTTTATGGGTTAGATCTTTCCTTTAATGGAGTTCCTTTCTTAATTCTTTTAATTTTTATTGTAATCTGCATTAATAAGGAGATTATATACTTGGTTGTAAGCTTTTTTCCAGTAGATAAGTGAGACATTCTAGACCAGTGTATCGCAAACTGTGTGCCTCCTGAGATTTCAGGTGTGCCGCAGTACACTGAGAAAGAGGAGAAATGCTGGCAGCAGCTGACTGTCTACAAGACATGCCTCTTGCAAAGAGAGGCACATCCTATAAGCAATCTCCCAACATCGGCACCTCTTCTCTCTGCTGGCCCTTCTCTCCAGCGCAAGGCCCATTTGAAGGGCTTTTGCTCATGTGATGACATCAGCGCGCTGATGTCACGCATGTGCATGATGTCATCATGCCAACGCCAGTACACTTCCGGGTGTCTTGAGCCGGGGACACTAAGTTTAGTGTGCCCCAGCTCGAAAAAGTTTACGAGACACTGTTCTAGCCCATAAGGTTATTTCCCCTTACTTGCATGGATTGCAGAAGAGAACTATGTTTTTCACTCCGCCTTTAGGGTACATTATAGTCTAGCTTAGCTCCCCCCTTCAGTCCGTACCCAAGCATAGAGAGGCACTAAACTAAACTAAACCTTAGGTTTGTATACCGCATCATCTCCACAATCGTACAGCTCGGTACGGTTTACAGGAGTTGGGAGAGAAAGGAACTCCAATGAAGGGTTAAAGGATACAGTATGAAGAATAATTAGAGGGCTTAGAATGCTAAAGATGGAGTAAGTATTACATTTTTGAGAATAGCCAGGTTTACAGATGTTTGCAGAAAAGTTGGAGAGAGCTCAGGTTCCGAAGAGGGGCGGAAGGTTGTTCCAGAGCTCGGTGAATCTGAAGGGGAGGGAGGTCCCTAGTTTTCCTGCATGGGAAATGCCTTTTAATGAGGGGAAGGACAACTTTAATTTGTGGGTGGATCTGGTGGTATTAGGATTTGAGGAGTTCCAAGAGAGTGGGATAAAGGGAGGGAGGATGCCGTGTAGGATTTTGAAAGTTAGGCAGGCGCATTTAAAGTGAACCCTGGTGATTATCGGAAGCCAGTGAAGCTTGGACAGGAGCGGTGAGACATGGTCAAATTTACTTTTTGCAAAGATAAGCTTAGCTGCGGCATTCTGAATCCACTGAAGTCTATGAAGGTTTTCTTAGTTAGGCTTAAGTAGAGAGAGTTGCAATAGTCCAATCTGGAAAGGATGATGGATTGGACGAGGACAGCAAAGTGTTTTTGATGGAAACAGGATCTTACTTTCCTCAGCATGTGAAGGCTGAAAAAGCATTTTTTTTACTAAGGAATTGAGGTGGTCGTTGAAGGACAATGTGGAATCAATGATGATGAGCAACAACAGAAAAATCCAACTGAAGCTGCAGTAAAAAATCACCAAAACGGAAAAACCAACAGAAACTGCAGACAATGTACAAGATGTCATCTTGTACATTGTCTGCAGTTTCTGTTGGTTTTTCCGAATCAATGATGATGCCCAGAACATTGCTTGAGAACTCAAGCTGCAGGGTGGAGCTAGAGGACAGTGGGATGGAGGTGGGTAGTTGGTCTAGTTTTGGGCCGAGCCAAAGTAGTTTTGTTTTGGACTCATTCAGTTTCATTTGCACAGTGTGGGCCCAGGATTAGAGGTTCGTTATACAGAAGGATATGTTCTCAGAGAGGTTGGTGAGGTTTGAGTCGGTCTCGAGGAGGACGAGGATGTCATCAGCATAAGTGTAAATTGTTTCTAGGGGGGATAGATGGAGGAGTTTTAGGGAGGACATATAGATGTTGAAAAGAATAGGAGATAGAGGTGAGCTTTGCGGGACTCCACATATTGATTTCCAGGGGGAGGATGAGGTGCCATTCATGTTGACAGTGTAAGAACGAGAACATAGGAATTTTGTGAACCAGTCTAGGACTGTGGAGTTAATGCCTATCTCAGAGAGTTGGAAAACTAGAATATCATGATGGACGACGTCAAAAGCAGCGGAAAGGTCGAATTGTAGGAGGGCAGCAAACTTATTTTGAGAATGAAGTTGAACCTTTGAGATTAAGAAGGTCAGAAGGGATTCGGTGCTGAAGTTGGGACGAAAGCCATATTGGTAAGGTAGGAGAATAGAGAATCTAATCTAATCTAATCCTTAGGTTTATATATCGCAACATCTCCACGTTCGTAGAGCTCGACGTGGTTTACAGTAGGAGAAATAGGAAGGAATTACAACAGAGGGTTAGAGGTAGAAATGTGAAGAAAATTTAGAGGACTTAGGATGCCAAGATATAAGAGTTTCCTTGATTCCTAAGTTGGAGGGAGACTTACATTTTTTGAGAAAAGCCAGGTTTTCAGATGTTTGCGGAAAACTTGGAGAGAGCTCAAGTTCCGAAGAGGGGAGGTAAGGTTGTTCCAGAGCTCAGTGATTTTGAAGTGGAGGGAGGTTCCTAGCTTTCCTGTGTGGGAAATGCCTTTTAGGGAGGGGAAGGATAGTTTTAATTTGTGGGAGGATCTGGTGGTATTAGGATTTGAGGAATTCCAAGAAAGAGGGATAAAGGGAGGGAGGATACCATATAGGATTTTGAAAGTTAAACAGGCGCATTTATAGAATCTCTCTAAATATGAAGAGTTGGGTAGAAATGATGGATTCTAGCATCTTGGTTAGGAGAGGGATATTTGCTATTGGGCGATAGCTGGATGGTGTGGAGGGGTCTAGGTCAGATTTTTTCAGTAGTGGGGTCAAGGCAATATGACCCATTTCTGGGGGAAAAAAGGCCCAAATGTAGGGCGGAGTTTATGAGTTTGGTAATAGATGAGATGGCCTGTGTGGAAATTTTCTCGTATAGGTAGGAGGGGAATGGGTCTAAGGAACAGTTGCAGGATTTCAGTTTGAGGCAGAGTTTGAAGACCAAGGATTCAGATACGTGCTCAAAGGTAGTCCAGGATCTATCGACTGGGATAGGGTTGGAGACCGTTAGGGTAGAATTAGAGCCTGTGGGCACCAGAGAGTTGTAGGAGACTGTAGGTGGGAAGGAGCTCTCAAGGTAGTGACCTTTTCGTTGAAGAATTTTGCCAGAACATCGGCTGAGGGAGAGGAGGGGAGCAAGGTGGAGTCTTTTTTGGAAGTTAAGGAGCACCAGATGTTGAACAGTGTACTGCTCTGGCTGTTGGATCTGGAGATTTTGTCACCGTAGAAGTTCTTCCTTGCTTTTTTTAGTACTGTATTGTAAAACTTAATATTGACTCTCTAGGACTATCTATCTATAGGAGATTTAGATTTTTTTCCATTTGTGTTCCAGAGTTCGACATTTCTGCTTTAGTTCTCTGTGATAAGGGAGGTACCAAGGGGCCTTACGGGAGTGGGAGATGGTTTTAGTGGAGAGAGGGGCGAGGGAGTGGTAGGAGGACTCGGAGAGAGTAACCCAGTTATGCCAGTTGGTTTCTGAGTCTGCAGACTTAGGAGCGAAGGAGAATAGGTTGAGAAATTTAGACCAGAACAGATTGCTTGTAATTTTTTTTGCGGAAGGTGATGGAATTGGAAGTGTGGGGTGGAACCCCAAAATACGACATGAAAATGGGGAGACTGAAAGCCCCTAAGAAGTGGTTGGACCAGGGGACATGTTCCCAGCGAGTGTCACTGGCTAAAGTTTTGTGAGCAGTAAGATTGAGGAAACTAATGAGGTCTAGTGTGTGCCCTTTTTCATGGGTTGGGGATGATGCGGGGGGGAAGCCAAGGGAGGTGAGGAAGCTAATAAATTCAGTCGTATCCTAGCTGGTGTTGTCATCTAGGTGGAGATTTATATTAGAGAATGACACGGGGAAAAAATCTGTCCCCGTCACCACCCCGTCACCGGCCCACCATCCTCTGCACCGCCCCGTCACCGCCATTCCATTCACCGCCCCGTCACCGTCACTGCCATCCCTTCCTTTCACCGCCCCGTCACCGCCACTGCCATCCCATTCACCGCCCCGTCACCGTCCCCGCAGCATCTTTTGGGATCTTTAACTCATCATCGCTAGGACTCGAATCTGAGTCCGTGGCACCTAACATAGAATGGAATTAGTATGGCAAAGTAATGAAGAATGGTCCAGCAGCCCCTACCCTCCCTCCACCTGACCTTATATTCGTTCCGAGTTTGCCGGCTTCCTTTTTCCCTAGCCGCACGCGTTCAAAAAGCCGTGCATTTAGCCAGCTCCCTCCCTCCACCTCACCTTAAATTTCGAGTTTTCCGGCTTCCTTTTTTCCGAGCCGCACATGTTCAAAAATCCGTGCACGCGCGGCTGCGCGAGTCAATCAAACTTCTCCTCTCCTGCAACTTCCTGTTTCCGGTTGCGTCAGAGGAGAAGATTGATTGACTCGCGCAGCCGCGCGTGCACGGATTTTTGAACACGTGCGGCTCGGAAAAAAGGAAGCCGGAAAACTCAAAATTTAAGGTGAGGTGGAGGGAGGGAGCTGGCTAAATGCTGCGGGCGGGCGGTGGCTGCGGGGACCGCGCGATCCTTGATACCTCACTGCGGAGACAAGACCATTCACTGCCCCGCGGGCGGTGAATGGCCTTGTCCCCGTCGCCGCAGCGACTGCTAGTTTTCTTCCCCGTTTTCGGCGGGTGACCCGCGGCTAAAATGCGGTGGCCGCGGGTAAACCGCCACCGTGTCATTCTCTAATTTATATCCCCAATGATCAGTAATCTTTGAAATTTGAGGAAGGTGTTTGTTATGGTCTCGAGGACGAGTTCGGAGGATTTGTTCCAAGGGATAGGTGGGCGATATAGAAGCAGGATACCCAGTGGGTGAGGGTGGAGTTCATCGTTGACAGAGGCTAGCATATATTCTAGTGAGGTGTGGCTACCCTTTTCGAGGAGCTGGTCATCGAAGAATGATTTGTAGAGAAATGCCAGGCCACCTCCTTTACGGTTAGTTCTGGGAGAGAAGAGGCCTTGGTAGCCGTGGGAGCAGAGTTCGTTTTGTGTAAATAGGTCATCTTTTGTAATCCATGATTCCGTGATGCATAGGAATCCAGGGTCAGAATCCTCGAGTAGGTCCTTCAAAATCTGAATCTTGTTGCATGCGGATCTGGCGTTGCAATAAAGTGTTGGGACTGGGGTGAGAGAGTTGGAGGTGAGGTTGGGGAGATTGGCAGGGGAAAGAGGCTTTAGAGAGGCGTGGTTGATTCTTCGAGGGTTTTTGGAGGGATGATTTCTGGTGCGTATCAGCGTGGGGATTCTGAGGCCATGGCAGATATTATTGACATTTGCGGAATTGAGGAGGTTGGGAGAGGGAGGTATTAAACAGGGGGTGGTGTTGAGAGAAGAGCAAAGTAGAAGGAGAAAGAGCCACGAGGGTGGCTTCATGGTGAGGATAGGGAGCGTATGGGGGGTTGGGAAGCAGGACCTGTTTGAATTCGCGTGTAAGTAGTTTCGGAGTGGAAGAAAGGCTTGATGTGGACACGGAGAGCTAGGGACTTGATTAATCTATGAGAAATGGTTTAAAACAGGAAGCAACTTGGCATCTAATTGAGGCAAGTAAGACAAGCATCAGTTGGTTGTTTTTTTGTTTTTTTATTTTTGGGAGAGCTTGATTGGAGGAAGAGCTAGGCAACTTGGCATCTAAGCAGGAAGAGGCTTAGCACAGAGCCCGATCCTTAGCGGTGAATGCAATTTAGTATATACACTGTTTTGTGCGGGGATCTGGGCACTACCATCTGTGAAGTAGAGGCACTTGCAATGACAGGCTAAACAATAGTTCTGCTCAAAACAAATAAATAGCACTATTAACCGTCAACATAGGCTTCAAAGAAGCTCAGGAATTACTCCCATAACATGGAGAAAATATTCACAAAACTCTCTCTAGCCACAAAAGGCTGACCAGTCTCCACAAAACAGATAGGGGAAGCATAGTGAGACAAACATCTGACCTGAACTCTGCAAGCGGGCACAGCAAGAACAGGGCGGGTGTCTAGAATGTCTCACCTATCTACTGGAAAAGAGCTTTCCAGGGTTAAGTACATATTCTCCTTTTCCAGTGCAATAGGTGAGACATTCTAGACTATAGGGACGTACAAAATCAGTCCCCCAACTAGTCAGGGTGGACTTGCTGCGTAAACCTTCAAGACTGAGAACCCAAAAGCTGAGTTCTGACAGGCAGCACCATCCACTCTGTAGAATGTGGCAAACGTGGGACGAGACAACCATGTCAGAAGGAAAAGATCTAGCTTCGGACCACAAAGAAGCTACACTCCTGGCAAAATGTGCCTGAACAGAAACAGGGGACTCTCCCTGCAAGAATATAGGAGTATGAAATGGCTCTACGGATCCGCCTGGAGATCAAAGCGAACCCGGAAACACAGAGCCGCACACCATAGTCCTTGAGGCCAGTCTGGGGCCACTAGAAGGATGCGGCCTGGATGACTCTCAAGCCACTGAAGGACGTCGGCCTGGCTGGAAAGACATAATGAAGAACGTCTGTTGACCATGACTGCATTCGAGCCTTGAGCCCCTCGCTACTGGGCTTGAAGCTGCGGCTGAATAACCATTGGGGTACTCTTTTTTTCCCCCCCTGCTGAGGTCAAGAAGTCGATGCGGGGCTGACCTCAGCGCCTCACAAACGCCCGAAGCGACAGGGTCCACTTGAATATAATCCACTCCAGCCACCTATGCCACCATCAGCATCAGGAGATAATGTGCAGTCCAAAGGAAAAGTAGGCGGGACTTCGCCAGCCCCTCCACAGACCTCAGGAAGCCTTTTAGGGCTAGAAAAGGGATGGACCACTTCCTCTATAACGGAGTCCAGTTGTCTTGAAGGAGACAGGGGCAGCGAGCTCCACCAGCCCCAAAGGCTGGCATCTGTGC
Organism: Geotrypetes seraphini; assembly: GCF_902459505.1. Taxonomy (NCBI): domain Eukaryota; kingdom Metazoa; phylum Chordata; class Amphibia; order Gymnophiona; family Dermophiidae; genus Geotrypetes; species Geotrypetes seraphini. The sequence continues at coordinate 100,550,110 of NC_047088.1, read as the reverse complement.
TTACCACCATCCAGGAGGCAATGTGCAACAGAACGCCTGGACAGAGCAATTGAGGGCGAAGTCTCCAAAGTCCATGGCAGCTTCATGGCTAAGACATCTCAATGGGGCGCTCAGCAAGAGAGCCAGGCCTACTGAGGAGGACGCAAATATGTCCTCGCCCAAAGAACCACCTCCAGCAGGCCCCTATGGAGCCTAGAACCTGTAGGTAGGTATGAGCCTAAGGGGCTGACTTGGTTGTTTTTTTTCAAACTCTGAAATCTGTGAACACAGCTTCAGTCTCTGAACCTCGGGCAGATATACACGGTCCTCTGCCGTATCGAACAGCACCCCCCAGAAATACAGCAACCTTGAGGGCAATGGATGGCTGTTGCTGAAGATGAAGCTGACAATCCAGCCCAGGTCCTCCAGAACCTGGAATACCTGCTCCTCATGGTGCCCCCCACTTCCAATGAGGGCGCTCAGTTGTCCAGATATGGGTGAACTTGCAACCTCCTCCTCCTCCAATGAGCCATCCCAACCACCAGCACAGTGGTAAAGGTTCGGGACACTGTCGTCAGATCACATGGCCAAGCCAAAAACTGGTAAAGTCGATCCTGCACATGAAACCTCAAAAATAGCGGTGAACTGAAAATGAAAATGGGAATCTATAAATATGCCCCCTCAAAATCCAGGAAGCCAGAAACTTCTCCAGATCCATTGCTGCAAAGACTGATTTCACGGTTTCCATCTGAAACTGAGGAAGCTGGAAAGCCACCTGCAGTTATATTAGATCCAGAAGAAGTCTCATCTACTGATGCATCCTTACGTTGAAGTATACGTTGAAGTATACAGAGTATCTGCCCGAGTCCGAAAGGGTGCTTGGCACTGGCTCTACCACTCAAGTATCCAGGAAGCGCTGAACAGTAGCCTAGACTATACGTTTTGCGTCCTGTCTTCTGGCAGGAGAAGCCATAACCCAATCTAACATGGGTTGAGCAAATTCCAGCTTGTAGCCTGACCAAAGAAATTCCAAGACCCTCTGGTCTGCCACCATGTGCACCCAGGCCTGCAGACGCTCCAAGATCTGATCCCCTATCCGCAGAGGGGTCTTCAAGTCCCTGGCGTCATTTTATTTTTCTGGCAGGTCAGGCAGAGGCAGGCTCATAGTGCCTGTAAGTCGCAAACTGACCCAGGGAACCCTGAAAGGATCTCCGCGATGAAGAAAGAATGACGATCCATTACCAAAGTCATGAAGGCATCCAGCCAATTGCCCAACAGCAACTGCCCCAGGAAAGGCAGCTGGGCTAGAATTGCTATGCAGAACATAGCAGCAGCTTACTGCCGAACCCAAAGTATTCGGCGGGCTGACATAGAATACGCTGACCCTGAAGTCAGCCCTCTCAAAAGGTCATAAAACCATCCGACATGAAGTCCATCCTAGCCATCAGAAGCTGAGGAGGAGGCTCTACCGCCTCAGTCTCTATCATTACCACAGCAGCTTTAACTCCTAAATTAGTAGAGTCAAAAACCTGTCACTAGGCAGCGACGTGTGTCGGGTCACCTGAGAGCCCCGGGAATCACCTAAGGTCGCTCCAACAGCTGCTGTCACTCCTGTACGAGGATACTAGCAGGAGATAGCGCTACCATTCTGGAAAAGCCCAGCTAGACAGTCAAACTGTTCTGTAACTATGAGCCTAATATCTGGATGCCCCCAACTGCGAGTGCAGATTGAAAAACCAGGGATAAAAAGAAACAGAAATAGGAGGAGAAGTGGCATCCAAGCTCAAGCCCTACCAAGACAAAGCAAGCCGAGCAAGCAGCGCTGCAAAGTTAAACAAAAGCCCCACAATCTGATCAGAACCAGGATCACTTGTGATCTCCTGCATAGATTATTATAATGCCCTCTACAAAGGCATAACAAAAAAAGAAATAAGGCGCCTTCAGATAGTGCAGAACACAGTGATTAAAATCATTTTTAATGCAAAAAATATGATCATTTCCCCCCACCCTTCTGTTCAAGACACATTGGCTACCAGTAGAACATAGAATCAGCTATAAAATTATTTTACTAACATTTAAAACCTAAGTAACCAGCTCAAATTTATTGACAGACTTCTTATCCCTTATAGTCCATCTAAAGCTCTTCGCTCCATGACTCAGAACCTCCTCACTATTCTATCCTTAAAGCATGTTAACACAATGAGATCTAATATTTTTGCTGTTACCACACTCACCCTCTGGAATTCCATGCCCAATTATTTACGTGATGAACCATCTCTAAATCCATTCAAAACAAAACTAAAAACATTTCTGTTGCATGATGCTTTTGGACCATAACTGTCCTTGTAAGGACTAATTACTTCACTTCCATTTCAGTCTTCCCCTACCTATTATTTGTCCCTTTTTTGTTCTTTTGTTCTCTTTTTCTCAGAATATTGTGGTTCTTACCCTTTTCCCTTTTGTCTTCGTTCGACCACGGTTCAAGTTATCTGTTGTACTAACAACCCCTAGTGATGTCTAATATTGCTAATTTTATAACCTTGTTTTATTGTATTTGTACTTTGTATAATCTTTTATTGTTGTACACCGCTTAGAAGTCTGATCGGGCGGTATAAGAAATTTTAAATAAACTTGAAACTTAATTCGGAGCCTCTAAGTGATCCGCGGATCCTGCAATCCTGATCCTCCAATCCGAGCAGTGCAGCCCTTGCAACCAAATGGTCATTGAGGACCGGATTCGCTGCTGGGATCCCTGAACTGGCTGTGAAGAAGGAACAGACGGAGCCGACACAGATGCCAAAATTCCTGAGGAGGTAACGTCGGGCAGAGACTGTGCAGGGGGACATAACAGCCAGCAGCTGGATCCCTGTTTTGAAACTCAGAGCACAAAAATTCTCACATGCTCTGAGAAGGTATCTGAGTCCCCTCAGATGACAAACTTGCGCACTTTAGGCAGCAGAGGGTTCATCTCACGGCTGGCCACCATAGAATCAAGCCCCTAAAGCAAAAATGGCCGCCCTGACAGGCTAGCTGAGTGTGTAATCACTTGCACATGGCACAAAATCTGCACAAATTGTGCATGAATCCAAGCTAGGAGACTCTCAGGACCCCATTCCAGCAGTTTTCCTGGCAAAAATCTGAATTTTAAAGAAGCAGAGAGAAGTTGAAAAAAAGATCGCTGAAAATCCAAGATGACCGATAGACCCAAATTCACACCAAAAACGTGCTACAAATGGCATTTCCTGAAAATAAAAAATTAGCATATTTCAGGTGGGGGAACAGAGAGGATCAATGGAAAACACTCAAAACCCCTCAAAACTAAGTTTTAGAAATCGTGGTTGGAGCCTATCAACTCCTCTTATTCACAAACGCTGGTCACAGAATCTGTAGCTGCTCTCTAGCCCCGATTATAAGCCAGAGTGAGAATTAACTGCCACTCTGCTGGAAAAGGTGTCCTCAAGCTGATCTTTGGGCTGGGATCAGGGATCAGCCTGTCAGCTACAGAGCGAAGTCTGAATTCTCAAGAAAGCAGCACTTCAAATGTTCGTAGAATGCGAAAGAACTGCAAAAGGAAACGAAACTACGCCAAATTAAAAATAATAGATTGGAGAAAGCAGAACTAACACCCTGCAACCACGTGCAGAAGAGAAAGACTGATGGGAGGAGCTAAGCTAGCCTGTGATGTACCCTAGAGGCGGAGTGAAAAACTTATAGTTCTCTTCTGCAACCCATGCGAGTAAGGGGAAAATAACCCTATGGTCTAGAACAGTGGTCTCAAACTCAAACCCTTTGCAGGGCCACATTTTGGATTTGTAGATACTTGGAGGGCCTCAGAAAAAATAGTTAATGTCTTATTAAAGAAATGACAATTTTGCATGAGGTAAAACTCTTTATAGTTTATAAATCTTTCCTTTTGGCTAAGTCTTAACCCTTTCAGGACCATAAGGATCATAGGCCAATTTTTGTGGTTTTGATGACATTTTTATGGTAAAAAGGGCTTGCAGATGCCAAAATATTGATTTTTTTTGTGAAATATCATTATTTTTTTTTTTTAAATCACACTTCTGGCTTATGGACAGTGTGGCAAGTGAATCTTCTCGTCAATCTGGCAACGACGCTAATGAATGAATGTCGGAACCAGTTTGTTTACATAAAGGCAGTATCCTATGGAATCCGTACATATCAAATTTAGAACTGTAGACTATCCCAATCAAAATTTATAGGATTTTAAAGTTATGGGACAAATATGTCCCTTGGTCCTGAAAGGGTTAATAATAATATTGTAATTTATAGATAAAGAGACATATGATCAGGAAACTGTTTTATTTTACTTTTGTGATTACGATAAACATACCGAGGGCCTCAAAATAGTACCTGGCGGGCTACGAGTTTGAGACCATTGGTCTAGAATATCTCACCTATTGCAGTGGAATTACTGTTTATTATAACTCTGTGGTATATCAAATAAAGGCAAGTGTACCTGAACTTGGAGTAGCCTACTCTAGTCTAGAGTATGTGTTCAGTTGAGTACATCTTGGAGAGTAGTATTTGATTCTGCATCTTAGAAACAGCACTCTACAGAAGCTGAGAAGCCAGTTTGTATAAGGCATAGTAAGGAGGATAATATGCCTGAACCTCATAATGCTGCAACTTTCAGGATGATTATGAAGCCCAACAGAAATGTGTTCCCAACTCATAGATGACACAATCTAATCCTTAGGCTTTGTCATGAGAGTTTGATCTGGAACTGGGATTAAATTCAGAACTTTTTGCACATTAAACTTTTGTATTCACACTGAAAATCCAGTACTTTAAGCAATTGTTCTGTGAAGCACCTTGTAAACACTTTCCCCATATAAATAAAAACCAAAACTGGAACCCCACTGCTGGAGTGCCTATATATATATATATATATATATATATATATATATATATATATATATATATATATATATATATATATATATAGCTTTGGACACCTTAGTCTTTGAGAGTTTTCACCTGCAGTCAACTTATTAAAGAACCCTTACACTTCCAGGCCTTGAGAAAAAATATGTAACATTTGTTCAGAGAATCATCCCACATTCTGTCTTCTTTATTCTTCTGTGTATGCAGAACCAATAATCAAGCCATATAAGGCATTTTCAGTGCCATGCTTAACAATTTCTATATTCAGAACAGATTTTACAGAAAAAGTGATTTAAATGTCATCAGAACAGAGGCACATGTAGACAAAGTAACTTGCCAGAAGCCACACACAAGTCTGTGGGAGAGAAGGGGATTAGAAATGGGGAACAGAGAGAGAGAGAGAACATGACTCAGCATAAGACAACCTATAGTTATGTTCTCTGTCTGTTTAAAGAATTAACATCACTCCTCCTTCCTGCTTGGCCTCCAAAATGCACCCTCTGTTATTTCACTCCAGAAAAGGCTAGAAATCTGTTACTTGAGATCCTGCTTCCATGACATAAGCTGTAGAAATCTCCACTATCATGAGCATTAATTACTTTTGTGTGGATAGGTTTTTTTTTGTATCTGACACTTGTGCAGACAGGAAGCAGTTTATAAATCAAATAAGAGACAGTGAAAGTTAAATAAAGTATTTTTTCTGGATATTTAACCTCTAGAAACCAATCCTGGTTTCATAATTAACATTCTCTATGCTTAGATCTCCTCCCTCTTGCTTTTCTACTAACAGCAGTTGTATAGAACTTTGTTTATAGATCTCTGTGTGTGGTGTGCAAGTGAGAGGAGTATTAGTGTATCTATCTATCGTGCTGGACACAAAGAATATTCCCCCATATCTCCAGGTCAGTGGCAGGCCCCAATGCAAGAAAAGGTATTAGGTAGGTACCCCAGAAGAATCTTTAGTCTTGCACCTCCCTCAATTAGCATGAAGGCACCTAAGCATCCCGAGATTTTGATAAATTCATCATTCATAATCACCTCAGTGCCATGGTCCCTAAAAGCAGTTCTGCAAATCTGTATATCACAGATTGATGGTTCTTCTAAGTCTGTGTGACTGACAGACTTGTCACTTTGCTTTGACTGCAAGCTGCTGTTTGCTACCCCCACCTGCTACTCTAGATCAGTGTTTTCAACCGCTGTTCCGCGGCACACTAGTGTGCCGCGAGATGTTGCCTGGTGTGCCGTACGGTGCAGACACTGATTAGGTCTCAGGCCGGGTCCCGCACGCGCTCCCATGAGACTCCCCCGGTCCCCGCTGCTGTTCAGTTTCGATCTTCTGCTCTGACGCAACCGGAAACAGGAAGTTGCAGCAGAGCAGAAGATTGAACACTGAGCTGCCACGCGTGCGCGGCTCTTTGGGAAAGCGTGCATGTCGCCGAAAAACAAAACCTACAAAATAAGGTGAGGCGAAGGGAGAGAGCTGGCTAAACAGTAGGATCGATTGGGCAGGTGAGTGGTGGCTGCGGGGACCGTGCGATCGCTCGTGTTCCCGGCTCAAATTGGAAGGAGGGAGTGAAAGGGAAAAGGATTCTGGGCCAAGGGGATGAAGATGGAAAGAAAAACCCACAGCAGGAAAGAAAGGGAAGGACAGGCAGGTGAGCCAGATGCTAGAAGCAGGGGGGGGGGGGAAGAAAGAGGGAAAAAAGCTAGATGGGGTTGAAAAGAAGAGACACACTGGTATGGAAGAGGAAGATAGGGGAAATCTGGACACAGGAAGGTAACAGAAAGAGGGGAAATTATGTGCATGGGGCATAGGGACAAAGACATAAAGGGGACATGCCATGGGGATGGTATATGGACACTTGGGGGGGGGCAATGACAGCTACATAGGGGAGATATTAGAAATGGAGAAAATAGGAGCACAGAAGCGAGATGGTTTGTGGGGATGGGACAGGGACCGAGCTCGCAGGCTCCAGTGGCTTGCACAAATTACATTGTAACGTGCCATGAAAATAAGAGGGAGGAAGGTAGATAGATAAGCCACATGAGAGGAGCTGAAGGGTAGTAGAAAGGAACAGATGGTAAAGGAGGGAGGGAAGGGTGGTGGTGGAAAGGAATAGGACAGACATTGAAGGAGGGTGGAGAGGAACAGATCCCGAAGGGAAATGTGGAAGACAGAGTGGGAAGAAGACAGATGCCAGACTATGGGGGAGCGGAGGGAAGAAGATGGGTGCTAGACCAATTGGGGGGGGGGGGGGTGAAGGGAGAGGCACAGTAACAGCAAATGGAAGACGTAGAGAGAAGACACACAGTGGATGGAAGGAATTGAATGAGAAGATGTGGAAAGCAGAAACCAGACAACAAAGGTAGAAAAAAAAAATTCTATTTATTTATTTATTTTTTGCTTTAGGATAAAATAGTATATTAGTTGTGTTGATAAAAATTTATAAACAAAGCCCTGCCAGCTGAATATCTCTTTCTCTAGTTCAGCAGCAGGAACTTTGATTTATAAGAAAGGAATAAGCTAAATATTACAGTACTAAGGCTTATATGGATGCAGCGGGGACGGTGACGGGGCGGTGAATGGGATGGCAGTGGCAGTGACGGGGCGGTGAAAGGGATGGTGGTGACGGTGACGGGGCGGTGAAGGGAACGGCTGTTGACGAAGAGCTACGTGTGTGTCTTTCTTCGATTCCAGCCAGAATATCAGCTTTGTGTTCAGCCAAACAGGCCCAGGTTTCGCACTGAATAAAGTATTTTATAATTTTTCACTATTCTGTTTACTTAATATTTCATAATAAAGTAATTATAAAATACTTTCTTTGTGTTTATTTGATTCCTATTCAAGAGAATTACTTTATATATAGTCAATATAGGCACAGAGTTAAATTTTTTAACATTTTCTAATGGTGGTGTGCCTCGTGATTTTTTTCATGAAACAAGTGTGCCTTTGCCCAAAAAAGGTTGAAAAACACTGCTCTAGATGATTGCATAGTCTTGCCTAACAACTGGGCCAACTCTAATCAGTGGTTTCTGTTCTGTACCCCTCTCTAGCACGAAACACTTAAAAATATTAGTTGTGTGGGACTCTCTGCTTATAGTGTGTTTTGGAGAGAGGGTTCTTTATATGTAAGGGGATGTGTATGTATTGTATATGGGTTGAGGAGAGGGTATTCTGTCTTATGTCTGTGTTAATGGGTGCTACTCTGCACCCCCTCCCTCTGGCATTGTGCACTGAAAAAACAACAACCCAAACACACATCAGTAGTCTGGGTAGGGACTCTGCTTATGGACATGTGTGTTGGGGAGGGGGCATTCTTTGTGTTCATATTTGTGTCAGTGGATGCTACTCTATACCCTCCCCACTGAAAGGGCACCAATTTTCTGCGACTCTCAGCTATAGATTTGCCTATAGGTGTGTTGGAACAGATATGGTGAAGGTCTTTGCCACATTATCTCTCCGTGTCCCACCAACCCCACCTCACCATAGCGAATCCGGAGAAGAGGGCAGAGGTGCGGCTAGATGCCTTCAGCTTGGCACGGCTGAGGTAGAGGCGCCTCCAGTTCAGGGCGCTCAGGGAGTGCTGGTTAGCGCCCATCAGCTCCAGGTAGCTCCTCCTCACGAAATCCCTATAGGTGACAGAGTCGGGTGCAGCGGGGCTCACGGGCGAGGGCTCCTGCTCTCCCGGCGTCATTAGAACATTGAACCCCCCCTTCAAGAAAGTAAAAACAAAGCAATAATCTGCAAACGGAGAGAAACACGATGCCAGCAGGACGAAAACACGGGAAATTAAGAGTATCAATAACAAATAAATAAAATGCGATAAAGCTCAAATGCGCAGAGAGACTCAAGCAGCCCGGCGGGAAGCTGAGGCGCTCAGCTTTCCCACACAAACCTTCCCTGTGAAGAGCCGAGAACGCGACAACTTAAAAGAAGAAAAAAAAGAAAAAGTTATACGTGTGTGTAAGCCAAAGTGACAGGAGCCGTAAACGTCTCTTCCTGGTTTTGCGGAGGTTGAGTGGCAAAGTTCCGTTAGAGCAGATTTCGGTGGGAGGAAGAGAAGAGTCAGGAAGAGCAAAACGAAGAGAACCCAGACTGTGAGAAAGCCGAACTTCGTTGCTGTCTATATTTAAATATTTATTTCGACGACAGCACACACCCCTTCCTGCGCCAGGCCTCTTCTACAAGCGTTTTTGTTGTTTTAAATTTTATTTTCGGAGTTTTTGTGAAATGCAGGCGCCTCCGAGTTTGTTGTAGGAAGATTCCACTAATTCAATTACTGAGTTAAGTTGGGAAATTCAGGTTTTCTTCCCCGTGATTTAAAAGTTCAGCGAAACCTTTTCAGTTAAGGCGGGGCTTCCTAAACTTGACCGGGTCGAGTTTTGCAGAGAGCCATAATTTGCATATTTTTTTAATGCGCCAGCCAGTTTATTGTGCAATGTTTGTTAATGCTACAATATCGTGAAAATTCGACTAGCCCTGGAAGGCAAGAGTTCCGGAAACTCTAGCCTAAGGGGGAAGAAAGGGGAGTGGGGGATGTGTTACTTTTTTCAGCCAATCCTCGCTCATTCTTTCATTTAAATCTTGTCTCCAACAAATTTATTAGCAAGGTAAGTATGCTATGAATTTACCTGCAAAGCCAGTGGACCAGGACTGAAAGCTCCTTCAATACTACCCCAAACATAAAACAGTAAACCCAGAATCTTAGAAAACAATTTTATATATATTCATATATATTTACGTATATTTAAAAAAAGAAAGAATAAACCCAAGCAGAAATTTAAAAAATTAAAAACATATAGAAAATTGTGATATTGAACCACCTTAGTGCCTTAAGAACATGGAAAGAAATGTAAAATTAATGTAAAATATTTGACCCATAACCCTCCAATTCTGGTTACAGCAATGTTCATTCATGATATACATGCAAACCACATGCCTTTTTTTCATCATCCAAACCTCTCAGCTGTACAAGAGGTAGGGGACATCATGTAAATCACCTGATCTTTTTTTTTCTCCAGTTCTGGAACAAATGTAAATCAAAGAAATATACACAAAAGAGACACTTTTAATTATAAGGAAAAAAAAAATCAAGTTTTAATGTTCCCTCATTCCACAAGAACTGCCAAATGTGTTTCCATATGGAAACCTTTGAAAACCTTCCCACCAATACTAAGAAAAAGCAATTACCTGTAGTTTAAAATTAGCATCTTTCTTTTTTAAACCTTTCTTTTTTTTCATCCAGATTTACCCTTCCTTTTACTAAGCTGTGATAGAGGTTTCTACCTCACCCTGAAGCATAAAATGCTCCAACGCTCAGGACTCCAGGCCATGGTAGAAACCTCTACCACAGCTTAGTAAAAGGGGGGTTAATTTTAAGGAACATAAAAAAAATTTCACCTTAAAACAAAATGAAATAGGAAAAGCTATCCTTTTCTTCTTTTCCCTTTTATTACTGTTATTAATATTACAGGGACCATGGAGCAGCAGTGGAGTTTTCTTAAGGGAGAAAAATTCCATCCGAGGTAGTTTGAAAAGCTATTTTTTAAAAGATTTTTTTTAAATTAACAAAAGTATGTGTGTATATCTATATATGTATACATATCAGGCCATAAATGGCTCACCCCCTTAGGTTAGATTAATTAGCATCTTGGTCAGCCCCTAGAAATTACAGAATGCCTGGTAAGCCCCAAATGTCACCAAACCTCTTTCCCCACTACGTATAGAGGTATCCCTAAACTTCTACAGTATATTGCCCCAGAGGATAACCATAGCAGGCTACAGAAGTACAGAACAGTGTAGAGAGTGATGTATTTCTTTTTGGAACTGAGTTTGTTGCAGTTGAACCGCCAGTATTATATCCTTGAAACATTTTAAACAGCTGACAAAGAAAACCCAGAATTACATTTTTTAAACCATATTTCTTAGAACCTATCAAACCTTTCCCATTTTCAGTGGAAGGCAGCCTCAAGCTCCCACTTTTTAAAAAAGTATTTTTCATTTCAAGTATTAAAAAGCCCACACACCCAAAGGCTGCCAAGAAAAATTCAAGTATGAGAAAGGTTATTCCAATGCTTAAAAAAACCCCAAGAAACAAGAAAAAGAAATTTCAAACATGTAAAATTTGAAAACCTGCTTCCCTCCTTATTTCCCCCTCTCACATTTATGGATTCAGATCTTTTAGTACACAATACAAGAGCAGCTGTCTGCTTCCCATGTCATCTCCAAGAAACAAGAGTCCTTTTACTAAGCTGCAGTAAAAAGTGGCCTTTACATGACATGACATGACATGGTCTTTCCCATACTCTAAGGCCATTTTTACTGCAGCCCTATAATGGATGATTTTCAGGGGGGGGTGTTTTTGTATTAATGGCCATGAATTAATTTTTCCATTAGTGCATGTCCATTTTTAAATATTACCATGTGGGTACTTAACCACAATTCATTTTGTAAGTAGTGCTGTAAGGCGCCTAACTTAATTGCTTTAATTGGGGTGGTAACTGTGTCATTTAAAACCAATTCAAAATTCATTTTAAAAAAGTAGGTACCGCTAGGTGCCTGTTGGGATAGGTGCCAGAACTGCACCTACAGCATGGTGGCTAGCGACACCTAAGATCGAAGTAGCCATGGTTAGAGGCAGAGAAGACATTAGGCACTGCTAGGCCTGTTTCTTAACAACACTTAGGCACCGGTAGTGTAGGCCTTTAAAACCCTGGCCTACATCACTGGCACCTAAGTTTTTTCTTAGGTGCTGTTAGTTGCAATTCTGTTAACGGTGCCCAAGCAAGATTGACATGCGGCCAGTGCCATTTTTTAAGGCACCCACTAGTTTAGGTACCGTTAACAGAATTGAGGCCTAAGGGCTCATGTGGTATTCTTGCACTAACCAGTTAGCACATCTATATTAGGCCATTCTGCTTCGTGAAGGAACACCCACTCTGCCCTCTTGTCATGCCTTCAAAAAAATAAAAATATTTTTTAGCATATACACATTTGGTAGTTACCACAGCATGCAATTTTAAGCTGCATAAGGTGCATGTTAGCACCTAATGCAGCTTACTAAAAGGGCCCTAAGAGTTTTCTTTAAAACCTAAACATGCTGTGAAGGAATACAGGAAAGGAACCAAAAGTGAACCAGGAGTAAGGGGGACACTTTCTTGGTCTTCAAATCCCTTGTTTTATCCACTTCCTTGCAAATTATAACCAGTTTTCAGACAAACTGCATTTCTACTATAACAATAATATATATAATATATACCAGCTCAACATTGCCATTAGCAGTTACAATACACCAGGTGGCTTTGTCACATTTTCTCCATGCCATAGGAAGTTGTTATGGTACTGAAAGTCCATGTAAATAAAAGCCCAAACCCCAGCTCCCAAAGTGAAAAAGGTGATGTACTGCTCTCCATCGGCAACATTTCCCAGTTTCTTACACCTAGTATATGATTAAAAGATACACTAATGTGGTAGCCATGCTAGTCCTCTTTTAGGGCCCCTTTTACAAATGCACCGATGTCTATTCAATTTCTACGTGCTTTGGTGCATTTACTGCAGCAGCATCATTACCGTGGCTTGTAAAATGGATCCTTAAAGATAATAAATAGAAACAAAACAAAAAGATGAAAGATACCATTTTTATTGGATAAACATATTTTTTTGTTTTGTTTCTATTTATTACATGAAAAAAGGAGAAACTGTCAGTGAATCAGAAGGATTATGGGAAAAGTGGACATCTCCCATGCTTATTTTCAAGTACTGTTATAGCAGGTCAAGGAGTAACACTGATGGAAAGGTGTTCATTTAAAAAAAAAAAAAATCTTTTTTTTTTTTTACGCAGAGGTTACCTGTCAGTCTGTAAGGACCGCTAAAGGAAATCTGGGGTATGGAATTACTGTTGTTAATATACAGGAAACTTGTACCTCTGCCATACCTGAGGTTATATAGTATTTATGGTTAACTGAGTCTTCTCTTTATTCGTGGAAAACTGAGCACTCCTGATTAAAATAAATCTAGTCGCAAAATTCAGTTGCTCATTAAGGGGTCCTTTTACTAAGCTGGGGTAAAAAAATAGCTTTAGCACACCTTTACATAGATTTTTTACATGTGCTAAGGCCATTTTTACTGCAGCTATTATATGTCCCATTTTCTATTTTTTGTACTAATGGCTATTAATATTCACAACAAAAAAAAGAGGAAACTCTCCCAATAGTAACTATCACTTAACAATAATACGGGAGAACAAAATTGCCAAACCACTAAAGCTCAGGAGGAAAAAAGGCCTCAGAAGTCCGTCATCTGGTGCAGTAACATATTAAACTGCTAATATGCATCTAGACTAGGAATCATTCACTGGTCAAAAAATCCTCCATTGCAGTCTATAATATACTTTTCAATATATCTACAACAACAGCACTTATCTTTAAAGATCCCAACGAGGACCCGTTTTGTCAACCGCTTCCTCAGGAAATCTTTTTTCCTCCTGAGCTTTAGTGGTTTGGCAATTTTGTTCTCTCATATTATTGTTATGTGCTAATGTTGCCATTCTGTTATGTCCCATCTGGATTCCATACTCTAGGTGTTCAATCCCTTCCTGCAATCTGGGAGTTGAAGAAATTCAAACACTTTTCTGAGCATGTGCGCCTCTTACCTTAGAGAGTGAGTTAGAGCCCCTACAGTTTCAATTTCTGCAAGCAATCTGTGAAGTCTTTTGATCTGCTCTGTAATCTTTTTTTGCTTAAAGTTAATTTTTTTCACTGGCTTCAGTGCTATGAGACCCTGTGCGGTGTCCCCTGCTGGAGGAAAGGACGCAGTCTCATGGAGCTGGACTGCTGCTTCACAGAGAAACTTTGGTGGATCTGTGGAGCCAGCCTGCTTGCGCCACACCCTTCCTAGACTCTGGGTCCATTCCCCTAGGAGTTTGCTTATCCTCTGACCATGTCAGGGGATTAAGCAGAGACTGTGTGCATCCTGAGCAAAATATCCCTCCGGGTTTCAGGGTGCAGGCTGTATTTTCCACCCCTGGTTGCGTGGAGTTTCCGTGGGGGTGGAGGTTACAGTTGGTATCCGTCCGATTACTAGTCCAAAGATCTTCAAGTTTGGTCATTGGAGCAGATTCTGAGGCAGAAAATCATTTTCCTCCATTCAGCTGCAGTGTAACAGAACTGGCAACACTTCACAGACTGTAAGTACACCTTCATTATTTCCTATGGAAGTTTCGCGGGTGGTCTGAGGGTAGGGTTCTGGTCTCCCACTTCCTCAAACCGCTATTTTTTACTTTTGGATTTTCTTTATTTTTGCCATTTTTGGTGCAAATTCGCTGGCTGCCATCTTGGATATTAATTGATCTTTTTTTCAAAGCTTTAAAACCCGTCAATTTTGTTGCAGATTGATTGGGATGGACACCTCAGCCTCTAATCTGTTGACTGCATGTATGTATTTTGCTAAATTGGTACCAGAACAGTGTTTGTGTACAGCATGACATAGCACACTGGGGGGAGGGGTGGGATCTTTGGGCTTCTCTGGGTCCTCCTGGGCTGAGGAGCCAGCCTGAGTCCATGTTTTGGGCTAAAAGTCTCGTCCAAATGCCTACGTTCCGAGTCTGGGGATTATTTTGATTTGGTGTGGGTGCCTCAGCAGTGACCTGTCTCCTGACACTGTGTCTCTTTTGGATGCTGTACTACCTTTGCAGGGACTTGTCAATGCAATACCTTGGAGTGTCTGGATTTGGGTGAGGACCCCACTAGCCGCAGACTTCTTAGGTCTGTCTCTGTCCACCATTTCATGCTGATGCTCTGAAAGGGCTTAAATTGGACTCTCAGCCTTCTACGTCTCAGTGTTTGGTCATGGACCATTCTAATGTGCGATTCTCCTTTTTTCCAACCTACCCGCAGCTTTTTGGGCTGGTGACAGGCCAGTGGGATTCCAGAAAGCTCTTTTCAACTCTAAAGCTATGGCTACATTTTCTCCACTGGCTCCTGCAGCAGTTTTTGAGCAGCTAAAAGTGGATTTCGCCCGGCAGCCAGTGCAAGGCCCTCCCTAGTGGTGAGGGGTGTACTGCTTAATGACTCCAAGATCACAGTGTGCTCATTTTCTTGAAAAGTCTTTTTGAGGTGGCTTCTTCAGGTATCAAGGCTTTGGCGGCAGCCTCCTTAGCGGTGCATGCTCGTCTCTCGAGATTGCGCCATGTACCCTCTGTGGAGAAGGATGCCTGCCCCCCCACATGGTGATGGACGGTGTAACTTATGTGGAGGATGTCCTTTATGATCTCTTCAGTGTTCTCAGTAAGGTCTCAGCATGCTGAACTCTTTGGATCCGTCATTGGGCTGGGAACTCTGCCTCCAAGGCCATTTTCAGTAGTCTTCCTTTACAAGGATCAGCTTCTTTGGAAAAGATCTAAACGACCTCCTGGCCAGTGTTGTTGACTGGACTTAGGGAGGGGACCATTGTACATTTTGTCCCTCCCACAGCTTTCTTCAGGGATCCTTGGGCTCTTTCACCCAAAGATATTCCAAGGGATACCATCCCCATTACCACTTCCAATTGAAGACATCCTCAGGTGTCCGGATCCCATGCCGCTGCTGCTGCCCCTGCCCCTAAAAAAAAAAAAGAAAGCCTCTATGACGCTGGCAGTCAGATGGGGCTCCCTCTTTCATGGCTTTACGTATCCTCAGATCAATGAGTGCTGGACATCGTTCAGGAGGGGCACAAGATGGTTTTCTTTTGCCTGCCTCCAAATTTGTTTCTGGACTCTCCACCAGATCGGCTGGAGCAGTAGTCAAAGGTCTGCACTCCCTGCACCATCTCTTGGACATCTAAGCGATAAAGCCCATTCCAGAACACGAATCAGGCTTAGGCAGATACTCTTTCTACTTCATCATGCCAAAGACAGGCTTGGAGAATTGGAGACCCCTTTTGGATCTCAAGCCAGTCAATCGCTTCTTGCGGATTCCTCCTTTCCAAATAGAAACCGTGCACATGTTATAGCTGTCTCTCCTGGGGTGTTTCTAGCGTCCTTGGATCTCACGGAGGCGTACCTTCATATTCCAATTTACCCAGAACACCGCAGGTTTCTGCATTTCCAATTTGCAAGTCTGCCCTTTGGGCTCGCAACAGCACCCCATTCTTTCACCATGGTGATGGTAGTTGTAGCAGCCTTTCTCTATGTTCTGCAACAGCATTTCCAGTTCGCAATTCTGCCCTTTGGGCTCGCAACAGTGCCCCATTCTTTCACCATGGTGATGGTAGTTGTAGTGGCCTTTCTCCATGTTCTGCGACAGCATTTCCAGTTTGCAATTCTGCCCTTTGGGCTCGCAACAGTGCCCCATTCTTTCACCATGGTGATGGTAGTTGTAGTGGCCTTTCTCCATGTTCTGCGACAGCATTTCCAGTTCGCAATTCTGCCCTTTGGGCTCGCAACAGTGCCACATTCTTTCACCATGGTGATGGTAGTTTTAGTGGCCTTTCTCTGCAGGCAGGATGTCCAAGACTCTCCTTACCTGGACAACTGGTTGATCTGGGCTCCATCTTGGCAGGAGTGTGAGCGAGCAGGGGAGATGGTGGTCTCTCTGCTACAACGCTTAGGTTCGATTGTCAGCTTCAAGAAGAGCCGGTTGCTGCCGTCACATACCTTGGAGTATTTGGGCCTTTTCTTTGACACCCTGCAAGGCCGTGATTCTTCTCCACAGATAGAACCTTCAGAAGCAAATCAGAGATCTCCTGACTCTTCCAGTTCCCTCATCAGTGCATTATATGGTGGTTTTCCTGGTGGTGGCCCCTGGGCCAGAGTACACATGTGCCCTCTACAGGAGTCTTTCCTCCTTTGGTGGTCTCCACAGTGTCATCCCCTTCAGATATTGCTTCCCTGGACGGAAACAGCTCAAAGCAGTTTCCGCTGGTGGCTTCAGGGGAAGGCACTCCACAAGAGCATACCTCTTCGGCCACAGAGTGTTTTACTCATGACGGATGCCAGCCTGCCAGGCTGGGGTGCTCTCTGTGGGGACTGCTTCATTCAGGGGCAATGGCCTACCACAACAGAAGCAGTGGTCGAGTGGAGAGTCTATTGAGCTTCGGGCTATTTGGCTGGTGTTTTCTCGTTCTCTTGCCCACTCTGGCAAAGAAAATGGTGCGAGTGTTCTCAGACAACGCCATGGTGGTGGCGTATGTGAATCGTCAAGGGGCACTAAAAGTGCTCTCTTGGGTCAGGAAGCTCGCATACTGTTTCACTGGATGGTTTAACATCTATCTCTCTCACATGGCCAGAGTCAAACTGTATAGCCAGACTTCTTGGACCTGGGAGAATAGTCCTCCTCGCAAAGAGCATTCCATCTTATTGTGCAGTGCTGCAGCCCACCACAGGTGGACCTGATGGCTTCAGCTAGGACCTTGTAGCTCAGGCACTTTTTCAGTCGAACAGAGCATGGAAGTTTAGGTCTGGACGCCTTGGTTCTGCCCTGGCCAGCTCACAACCTCCTTTATGTGTTTCTTCCGTGGCCTATGGTTGGTCGATTCATGCGCTGGATAGCGTTGCATCCCGGCCTAGTTATCCTAGTGACTCCAGATTGACCTTGTCTTCCATGGTATGCGTATTTCGTAGTCTTCAGCGGGTCTGGAAGTGAAAGCTCTTCTTTATGACCTTCTCAGTCAGGGTGTGGTGCCCGTAGAGACTCCATGGCACTTTGGTCTTTTGGCAAGGCTCGAGCGCTGTTATTTTGACGTTTTTGAAGTCTAAGACAACCTTTAATTTGGCTTCTTATGCCACAGCCTGGAAAGCCAAGGACTCAGTAGAGTCTGTGCAGGCTACCTTTCTGGTGGTTCTGTCTTTCTTCCAGCGGACTTGGATATGGGTTTAGCTGTGCTCTCCCTTAAGATTCAGGTAGCAGGCTTTTCATGCTTCCGATCACTTAGGGGTTTTAGTTTGCTTACTGTTCATCCTGAAGTGACCAGGTTTCTACAAGGGATGCTTCGCTTGTGACCTCCTTTTTGTCTTTCTTTCCCTACATGACTTCTTAACCTCATTCTGCAGGGCCTTGTGGAAGCCCCATTCAAGCCACTGAAGGATGTTTCTTTTCTGGATCCGACGACCAAGTCTGTCTTTTTGGTCACCATTGTCTCGGCCTGGTGCGTTTCAGAGCTTCAGCCTCTTTCGTGCAGTGAACCCTTTCTACAGATCATGGAGGTTGGTATGCCTGTATTTCATTTCATGGTGAAAGGATCAGATCTTCCACAAACTGGAGAATCTTGCTCCACTATTTGGAGCAGACTAATGGCTTTTGGCTGTCCATCTCTTTATCCTGGCTATTCTGTCTTGGCCAGGTGGGCCGGCTTCTAAGTCCTGATCACCAGTTGGATTCATATTGCCATTTCTGCAACTTACATCACCCTCGGTAGGCAGCTGCCGGTTTCTCTTATGGCCCAATTGACTAGATGTGTTGCTGCCTTGTGGGTGACATTTAGAGCGATTCATCCAGATGAAATTTGCAGGGTGGCTACTTGGTCCTCTCTTCATACCTTTATCTGGTTTTACTGAGTGGCTGTGGCAACTCACTCTGATGCTGCTTTTGGGACCTTGGTGTTGTGGGCAGGCTCTTCTGTCTCTTCCTAGATGCTGCCATTGCTTTGACATGTCATCCAGAGTATGGAATTCGGAAGGGACATAATAGAATGGAAGATTAGGTTTTTACCTTCGATAATCTTCTTTCTGTTAGTCCCTGTAGGATTCCATACGACCCGCCCTCTCTGTTCAAGTTCCGTTGTTTTGGAATTGCCTGCATTTCTTTCTGCCTTTGTTATTCTCCTTAAGGCTTCATGATCTTCCAGCAAGTTGACAGATCCTGGGGGCAGTTTGCTCTTCTGTGAGTATGCATCTTGCTGATGGCTATTTCATGTGGGTGCTCATTGAACACAGCAGATTAGTTCTACATTGTTCTTCAATGTCTTTTCTGTGTTGCATTTTGTCTATTACTTGTTTTATATTTTGCAGAGCTGATTGTTAGCATCTTCGTATTTGCAATTTAGAAAATTGTTGAAATTATCATTGTTTACCAAATTTATTGGTAATTGAAAATCCAGTAATTTATTTCGTAACTGAAAATTTTTGCTATTTTATATAAATTGCTTTCTGCAAATTTTGTAAGTCACTGTGGTTTTACTGTTTCTTCGTTTCTTTGTTCACCGTAATGAACTGAAAGGTATTTGTGGTCCAGAAATGGAAAATGTTGTTGGGGAGGTTCCAATGTGCCCCCTTATTTGTCATAGATTGGTTCTGGTATGGTTGCTTGGCTTTGGGACTGAACTGAAACGGGCGCTAACTCATTCTCTAAGGTAGGAGCACATGCTAAGAAAAGTGTTTGGATTTCTGCAACTCCCAGATTGCGGGAAGTGATTTAACACCTAGGGTATGGAATCCTACAAAGACTAACAGAAAGAAGATTATGGAAAGTAAAATCCTAATCTTCCATTAGCACATAGCCATTTTAAAATTATTGCATGAACATTGATTGCCATACCTTTTGTACGGGCTCAAGTAGTATCCCTATGCTAACCATTTAGCACACAGTAATATAGTACGCGAAGGAATGCCCACTCTCCTCCTCAACACATCACCTTAAAAAAAGATAATTCTTTTATATGTGTGAACATTTTGAAGTTACTGCAGGAAACCCAAGCACTTCCTCTGGTACTCCATTTTTAGCTGCATTAAACATGCATTAGACCTAACAGAGCTTAGTAAAATGACCCCTAAACTATGAAAGAGAAAAGAGCAGACTTAATGCATTTAAAAAGTCTCTTCTCCCAACCCTGGGCAGAAATAAACTCCCTCCAAATGATGCTCAAGTGGACTGCAGTTCTGCGATTCCTGACTCATATCATGCTAACTGATATAAAATAAAAGTGACCAATGTTTATAGAAACTCAGAAATACTGTAGAGAGAACATGGAATATAAACTAGAGAATGACACGGGGACAGATTTTCCCCCGTTCCCATAGGAACTCATTTTCCCATCCCATCCCCACGAGTTCTTTTCCTGTCCCTGCCCCATTCCTGCAAGCTCCATCCTCATCTGCACAAGTCTCAAACACTTTAAAATCATAAGTGTTCGAGGCTTGTGCGGTTAAGGCAGAGCTTACAGGAATGAGAAAGGGACAGCGACAAAACTTGCTGGGACGGGGCAGGGAAATTGAGTTCCTGTGGGGACGGTGACAAATTTGACCCCGTATCGTTCTTTAATATAAACCTCAAAACTATCCTATCCTGCAGTGGCACCATCAGTAAAACAACTACCAGTGCAAGGCAAATATATTCTGAGCTTTGCTCTCCACTGTCATTCTGCAGTAATAGCATGTAATCTGTAAACTATTAAGCCATGTGATAACGCATTTGCATTCTAGCACTTTGACTAATATGACTTTTTTTATACCATTAAACTAAGAAAATCTGAGCATTATCATTTGTACCAGTTTGTACAACTCTCCTTCCTATCATCTGCTGTCCCCATATGTCATTACAAGTTCTACTGTAGAAGACAGGGAGTAAAAATGATTGGATGGAATCTGCTTTTTAATTCAACAGAAGCCAAAGAACTAACTAAATCCCTAGGAAAATTAAACCACAGTACCTTCAGTGGCTAGAAGGTAGCGCTTTTGTGCCATGAAATATAAAATTGCTCTGACAGGCTTAGGGCTCCTTTTACAAAGCCATGGTTGCAAGTCTCCTAAGGCAAATGCACCAAAATCCATAGGAAATGAATGGGCTTTGGTATATTTGCTACAGGGGAGTTACTACCACAGTTTTGTAAAAGGGGCCCTTAGTTTGTTATTAGTAACATACTTATTTAGGTCTCCTCCAGAACTAGAGGTGTCTTTGGACCACCCAGATATGTTTTAACCCTCTAGCCTCCTTTTGCTTTCCATATACATGTCACTATTCCAATGAAATAATGTCTATCCCACAGCTAACAATATTGTAATTATCTTCCCATTTTCCTGATACCTGTTCAAAACTAATTTCCAAATGGGCTTCATTTCAAAATTTGATCCTAACAAGTCCACTCAAAGTAAAGTTCCATGCCTTTGAAAAAAATGCACAGACTAAATTGTTGAATTTAGGGCACTCCAACCATATGTCAAAAATAAACGTAGGTTAGGGTTAAAACCAGAACATACCCCCATCTGTACTCTCTGGTATATAAGCTACCTTTTTTTTAGTACTGGTGCCCCTTCTTCTCATCTCCTCCCAAAGAAAAAGCCTTCAGTAACCAATTAATTTCAGAAATGAGGCAATCCCCATCCATTGCTACAACCCCTATACAAATGTTCCATCATGAGACCTTGAGAGAGAAAGAACTGGAGACAAATAGTGATATGGAAACTGTGCCATAAAAAAAAAAAAAATTTTTTTTTTTTAAAGATTAATCATAGCTATCCCTTTCCCCTCATGCTCAGACCATCCCCCTCACTCCTGTCCAACTAGCTCCCCATCATTGTCCCATCCCCTACAGTAGTGTTCCCATGAATAGCTGCCATTCAGAGTTAAGTGATGGAATAGTTGTCCCAGAAGGGGGCAAAGATAAGACAACCATCAAACCCGCTGACCAACTGTCTTCTAAAATAATACTGAAGGGAACTTCTGACCCTGAAGGCCCCTCATTCCACCTCAGTTCTAAGGACACTGAAGAATATGAGATTTAAAAAAATTGAGAGAGATTAATTAGATAGTCAATGCAGCAGGAAACATGCCAGTTACCTATCCCTTCATCTCCTTCTTCAAGGGTCATAACTTACAGGAAGGGATCAATGGTAGTCTTACACCATGGGCCTTGTCAATTCCCTCATATTCACATGCATACACTTATTCCCATGTAATCCCAGCTCTCAAAAGGCAACTGCCACTTAGATCAGGCACCCCAGAAGGAAGCATATGCAAAGGGACAGGCCATAACTGGAAGGATGTTCAATAGTAACAAATTACACTCCCACCATTCTCCTGTCTCATCCTCCAAACTGTCAGTGTCCAGCATCTCTGCTTTCTTTCTCTATCAGACAGTTAAGGAGACAATCTGGAAGCGCTGCTTGCTGGATGTGTTTGCTGAGGAGAGCCAAGGGTGATTTTGATAAAGAGGGGTTCAGTGTCTCTCTTGTACCTCCTTTCTCCTCGGTTAATGCTCCTCTATGATCAGTGCCATAAGATTAGTTTTTGTTCTGGTCTTTTTTGGTGTCTATGAAACCATGCTGCTAGCTGTCTTTCAAAAGAAGTTTCTCTTCTGAACAAAGGAAGGAGGAAGAGGAAGAGGAGGAAGGGGGAGCCCGAGATTCTTCAATGAAGCGTTGGCAGGCTTCTGGAGAGATCAGACGGCAGGAACGCAGGTCCAGGCGGGAAAGTCTTGGGCAGCGCTTGAAGAGAGGCAGGCACTGGTCTGTCAATCTATGGCACCCTGGAGAGAAAGAAAGACATTTTAAAAATCTGTGGTGCAACAAAGGCAGTATGTAAAAATGTATACATATAAGGGTCTGTATCCTGAACCTCACCATACTGGAGACAAATACAGTTGAAGTGCTCACTGAGAGAGCAACTTAAAATAAGCCATTATGTACTTGGTAAAGGAACTGACTGAAACTTGAATCTAAAAGTACAATGTGTTACAAAGTGCATGTGTTTTTAAACAATGAGAAAGAGGCCTTCCTGGGGCATATTTAAGTAAGGAGAGTAAATTAATGTGCTATTTAGCTCCATAGTCCCCCACCTGCCTGTACAAACAGCAGGAAAAAAGCACTTGAATAATTCTAATACACAAATATGGTGCTTCATAATTTTCACAGGCATGGTTTCTTTGGCATGGTTTTCATAGGCATGGTTTCTTTGAAAATGTGCATACATTAAACATGTTAAAAAAATCAGCTAGGAAAAGAGAAGAGGAGGAGGATAAGGAGCGATGAAGAAGCTCTGCAGATAAAAAAGAGAACTGAAGGGATAAGTACTGTTAATAAGGGAGGGAACACCTGGAACTTTGGTTGATGGGATTTGGGGAGGAGAGAAAGAGGTAGGTAGTTCTAGGACAGTGGTCTCAAACTCTTTGCAGGGCCACATTTTGGATTTGTAGGTACTTGGAGGACCTCAGAAAAAAATAGTTAGTGTCTTATTAAAAAAATGACAATTTTGCATGAGGTAAAATTCTTTATAGTTTATAAATCTTTCCTTTTGGCTAAGTCTTAATAATAATATTGTCATTTATAGCTAAAGAGACATATGATGAAGAAACTGTTTTATTTTACTTTTGTGATTATGCTAAACATACCGAGGGCCTCAAAATAGTACCTGGCGGGCCGCATGTGACCCCCGGGCCATGAGTTTGAGACCAATGTTCTAGGATCTTGGTGAAGGGGTAAGTACAGTGGAACCTTGGTTTACAAGCATAATTCATTCCAGAAGTATGCTCGTAAACCAAATTACAGTGGTACCTTGGATTACGAGCATAATCCGTTCCAGGAGCATGCTCGTAATCCAAAATGCTCGTATATCAAAGCAAGTTTCCCCATAGGAAGTAAGGGAAACTTGCTTTGATATGTTCCCACCCCAAACCTTCCCCCCCCTCCCCCCCCCCCGCGAACGGGCACCCTCCTCCCCGCGATCCGGCACCCCCCCGCCGCCATCATGCACCCCCCCCCCGCCGCCATCGGGCACCCCCCACCGCCACCTGAGATCCCCCAACCCACCCGAACCCTCTTCTTACTTCCCTCCGCATCGCCGGCATCAGCATGTCCTATGCCCGAAAATCTTCTTCCTGTGCCGGGCCTTGGGCATGTGCGCATGCTCAAGGCCCGGCACAGGAAGAAGATTTTCGGGCACAGGACATGCTGATGCGGCGATGCCGATGCGGAGGGAAGTAAGAAGAGGGTTCGGGTGGGTTGGGGGATCTCAGGTGGCAGTGGGGGTGCCCGATGGCGGCGGGGGGGTGCCGGATCGCGGGGGGGGAGGGTGCCGGTTCTTGGGGGGGGGGCGCTCATACAGCGAGGTAAGCTCAGTTTACGAGGCACCAAATTTGCGAATGTTTTGCTCGTCTTGCAAAACACTCGCAAACCGGTGCACTCGTAAACCGAGGTACCACTGTACTCATATATCAAAGCGAGTTTCCCCATAGAAAGGGAAACTCGCTTGATTTGTTCCCCCCCCCCCCCGAGGCCAGTGGCACTGCTCTACCTCCCCCCCCGAGAACCGGCATTGCACCCCCCTGCTCACAAAGGCCCCCCCCCCCGCATGATCCGCCTCCCCCCGCTCGCATCGCCCCCCCCCCACCGCGATCCGACATCCTTCCCGTACCCATCACCCACCCAAACACATCACTTACCCCCCATCTGGCACCCGGCACCGGCACCAACGCACAGGACATGCCGGTGCCTGAAGATCTGTCCTCCTTTTTGCTGGGCCTTGAGCATCTGCGCATGCTCAAGGCCTTAGTTCCTGCTCTCTCCAAGATTCTCGGATCTCAAGAATCTCGGAGAGAGCAGGAACTAAGGCCTTGAGCATGCGCAGATGCTCGAGGCCCAGCAAAAAGGATGACAGATCTTTGGGCACTGGCACCAGCATGTCCTGTGCGTTGGTGCCGGTGCAGGGTGCCAGATGGGGGGTAAGTGATGTGTTCAAGTGGGTGATGGGTACGGGGATGATGTCGGATCGTGGCGGAGGGGCAACGTGAGTGGGGGGTTGCCGGATCGCGAGGGGAGGCGCTCATACATCGAGGCAAGCTCGGTTTCTGAGGCGCCGATTTTGTGAATGTTTTGCTCGTCTTGCAAAACACTCGTAAACCCAGGTACCACTGTATCTGGTGAAGGAAGAAAGAGCTTCCCTTTGCAAGGTCTAACCTTGCCATGCCCCCATACAACATCCCCATCCCAGGTTCCCTTTCTCTGGGATAACATATACACATATCCCACATTTCACCAGTTTTTTCCACACCCCATCCTGTCTTTCACACAACTCATCTATTCTACCAACTTGACTTCAGCACAATCCTTCATTCATAGAACCAATTTCTCTGTAAAACATCTTTTTCCCTGTTTCCAGCCCCAGAAATCCTCTTTCCCAAACCCTACCCACACTGATTTTTTTTGGGGGGGAGGGGAAGGAGGAAGAAAAGAACAATAGCAAGTTAGGCCGCACTAGAGAATGACACAGGGACAAAGTTTGTCCCAGTCCCCACCCCATCCCTGTGAGCTCTGTCCCCATCCCATCCACTTGAAATCTGTCTGATCTCATCCACACAAGCCTTGAATAGTTAATGATTTTATATTGCAATCATTTTATTAAAGTATAAAAAGAAACAATATTCTATACAACTGTCATTTTATAAATTACAAGTAATATAGAACAAGGGTCTCCCCTCCCCTCTCAAAAATAGTCCCTCCAATATCAAGAAAACTGAACAAGCCAAATTACTACAGAATGCTACATAGAAAAATCATGCTAACAGAATACCTTGGCCACACATACACCCAATACAAATGCCAAATTCATAAAAGCTGACCAAAAATGATAGACAGTAAATTAAACAAAAATCCCAAGAAGCCACACCTTGCAAATAATAAACACCAAAGAAATAGAAAGATCCATTTCCTACTATATTGTGCAATACAAAGATCACATATGGCAGGAATAGTGTTGTGGGAGTGCAACTCGGCAATTGCCCCCTGGCCAAAGAGAGCTCTAAGTCTACTGGAAGCTGAAGAAGGCACAGCCTGGTAGTGTGTTTTTTTGGTCCCCAGTTACATCTAATACCAGCTCTGGCAGGATACATATGTCAAATCTTTTGTATTCTAATCACAAAATAGAAAATAAAATTATTTTTCTACCTTGTTTTTGTCTCGTTATTTTATTCTTTAAATCATGTTGGTCTCAGGCTCTGGTTTCTGTTTTCTTCTGTCTTCTCTTAACTCACTCTACGGTCTCCTGACCATTTCATTTTTTTTCTTTTTGCATACTCACTATCCATCTTCCATCTTTGGAAGATGGGTTATTTTTCCCCATGTTGAGCATCTCCCTTCTTTGTGTCTCCTATACTTCCCTTTCTAGTATTTCCCCTGTGCCCATCTCCGTGCCTTCATCATCATTACCATTCTATGTCCCTATTCCTTCCCCATGTCCAGTATCACTCCTCTATATCCCTATCCCTATACCCTTCTCCTGTGTCTAGCATCTCCCTTCTGCATTCTTATTCTCCCCCATGTCTAGCCATCTTCCCTCTGTGCCCATATATGCACTCTCCCATGTCTAGCATTGCCCCTTTATGTCCATATACCACCCCCATGCAGCATTCCCCTTTGTGTCCCTGTTCCTATGCTCCCATCCATGCCCACCAGCTCCTCTCTTTTTGTATATTTCTATGTGTCTAGCTTCTCTCCTCTCTTACTTCCTTACACCAATGTGTGTCTCGCCCTCTCTCTTTCCTCATTCTCTCCACTTTGTTCAATATTTCATTCCATCTTCCTTAATCCCCTTGGTTCAGCATCTCTTTTCCCCTTCTCTCTGCAGGTCTAGCCCCCCTCTTATGGGTCCAATACCCTCTCTCCCTTCTCCCAGGTGCAGGTCCGGCATCTTTCCCCTCCAGCTCTACTTCCCCCCACTACATGGGTCCAGCACCTCTCTTTCTTCCCTCCAGCTCTACTTCCCCCACTACATGGGTCAAGCATCTCTCTCTCTTATCCCCAGTCTCCAAACCATATGCAGCACCTCTCTCTCCCTTCAGTTCCAGCTCTGGAGCCAGCCAGCCAACCAGTCAGCACCCTCCTAAGAGTGCAGCACCCCCCTCCCCTTTGTGGGTCCAGCAGCTCCAGCAAACCCTTCCCTCATGGTTAAAAGAGCTAAAAAAAAAAAAACCCACACTGTGACTCTCTTAAGCGCGGCCTTCACGCTATCAGTACCTTAGGATTGGAGTTTCAGCAACCAAAGAAAACTTCACGGGCCTGTCTAAGGGTTTTCCCTTGGCCAAATCACTCCATCCGAAGTAACTTCATTTACATATTTTTGATCCTCTTACTAAAGGACTACCCTCTGATTTCCCGTCGTCTTCCTACAAGTAAGGCAGTAGGAGCTAGTCTTTTTTGCTCATGTTTATTTTATTCTTTAACATCAATATTTTCGTAGATGTGTGTTTTCGTGATGTAGTGGTTCCCTGTAGGGACAGCTCTGGCTGCGGAAGATCGCAGACTTTACTGGCAAAGTCTGTTTGCAGGGGTTGGCTGCTTTGCAGTGCACCCATCTGGACAACCTGTATTCACAGATCAGGGCTCAGGGACTGGTCCCTTGGGAGCGTTGCTCACTCCAGATTCGTCCGCTAGTGGGCTGGATTGCAGGCTGCGCAGCTCCTTGGCAGTATATCTAGCATTGGGGCCAACTGCATTCCTCCACCCATTCGTATGCGCGGCATTTCCGGGTGAGGTGGAGGTCTCTAGCCAGGGCACTGGGCGCAAGAGGCAGTCAAAAGACCGGCAGTCCAGGTTCCAAGGCTTGTTGAGACAAATCTCCCTGTAAGCTGGAAAAGTTAAGAGAGGCTGGTCGTTTAGTCAGGAAAGCAAAGATGCAAATGGAAGAAAAAATAGCTAACACGGTAAAACGGGGAGAGAAGACATTTTGGTTCTGTTCTTGGGCCTGTTCTTTTTAACATTTTTATAAACGATATTGCTGAAGGGTTGATGGGTAAGATTTGCCTCTTTGTGGATGATACCAAAATCTGCAATAGAGTAGACACACCGGATAGTGTGAAAAACATAAAGAAAGACTTGGCGAAGCTGGAAGAATGGTCTGAAATTTGCCAGTTAAAATTTAATGCTAAGAAATGCAAGGTCATGCATTTGGGCTGCAAAAACCCAAGGGAACGGTACAGTTTAGAGGGTGAAGAACTTATGTGCACGACAGAAGAGCGGGGCTTGGATGCGACTGTATGTGATGATCTTAAGGTGGCCAAATAGGTTGAAAAGATGAAAGTGAAAGCTAGAAGGTTGCACAGGGATAGGCATGGCCAGTAGGAAAAAGGAGGTATTGATACCCCTGTATAAGACTTTGGTGAGACCTCATTTAGAACATTTAGTACAATTCTGGAGGCCACACCTTCAAAAAGATATAAAAAGGATGGAGTCGGTCCAGAGGAAGGTTACTAAAATGGTTATGTAGTCTTCATCATAAGGCGTATGGGGACAGACTTAAAGATCTTAATCTGTATACTTTGGAGGAAAGGCGGGAGAGGGGAGATATGATAGAGACGTTTAAATACCTATGTAATGTAAATGCTCATGAGTCAAGTCTCTTTCATTTGAAAGGAAACTCTACAATGAGAGGGCATAGGATGAAGTTAAGAGGTGATAGGCTCCGGAGTAATCTAAGGAAATACTTTTTTACAGAAAGTGTGGTAGATGTATGGAACAGTCTCCCAGAAGAGGTGGTGGAGACAGAGACTGTGTCCGAATTCAAAAGGGCCTGGTATAGGCATGTGGGATCTCTCGGAGAGAGAAAGAGATAATGGTTACTGCGGATGGGCAGACTAGAAGGGCCATTTGGCCTTTATCTGCTTTCATGTTTCTATGCAACTCCCAGCACACAGCATGGAATAGTGAGTAACAGGCTGTCAGCCTGTGATTTTGGGGGTCTCCAGATCCAGGTTTTGGGGTGGTTTGGGGGTTAGTTCTAGGTCCCCCCACCCCAAAGATCCTAAAATTGCTGGAATTTTTTTTATTTTTAGTGTGGGTTTCCCAGGCCATTTTAGCACAAAAAAAATTACTCCAGTGTCGGCAGTCTTGGATTTTCCCAATTTGAATTAATAGCTTTTACCTGCCTCAAAACATTTCAGTTTTGCAAGAAAACAGGTCAGATGGACTCCTCGTGGTTGGATACCTAGGATTCATCCCCTGTTTGCAGTGGATGGCTATCAGGAAAGCATCCATATTCCACATACCATGTGGCGCATGGGAGGGGGGAGTGACATCGGTTTTAGCCCTCCCTGCCCCTTTGGGGGTTCTAATGCTCAGTTCATCCAAGGACTGTCCAAAAAGTCCAAAATTGGGCTGGGGGCAGTGCAAGTGCATCCCTGGCGAAACGCAGCTGCAATTCAGCACCTAAAGCCCACAAAAACTCTAAAATCTCCAAGAAGGTTCAGAGGAGGCAGCTACTACTCAGAGTAAAGGTTTTCCCCCGGAAATTATTAATATGCTGTTTCGGGCTCATCTAGCCCATAAAAATGTGCCAATTCTGCCTACCATGGTGTCTCTGTTGGTGGGTCCCCCAGCAGCAGGGCCATGCGCAGTTGGGGGACAATCCACCAACAAACAACTCAGATGATCCAGATGATGTTCTTATGTCTTTGCTTTTTAAGACAGGTACTTCCACAGTGGAGGATTTAGCTGCAATCATGGATCTTCAGTAGCCAGATCTCCGGAACTTAGGGAGATCTCCACTGTGTGGAGACTATTCAAACCTTCCGCATTGATAGGGATTATTTCAGAATCCCTTCAGGAATTGAAATTGGAGGCTAGCCAGTCTTCGATAGCGCAGTGCTCTCTTATGAGTAGCACAAGGCCAGTGTCTTTCTCCTTTCCTGACCACTGCTTATGGATCACTGGGTGATACCAGAAAGTCGAGAGTGGCCAAGGCCATGTCCAAGCTCTATCCAATGGTGGAGACCTTTAATCAACGTTTTGTTTCTGCAAAGGTAGACTCTTTGGTGGTGCAGGGCACCAAGCACACTTCTCTCCCCAGTGAAGGTGGTGTGGTATTGAAGGCACAAACAAAACAAAAGACAATATCCAAAATGAACTGCAGCTCAAAGTCGAAAGATGAAAACAAAGGAAAAACTGCAGATGCGATGTACAAGGTGTAAAAACTGATCATTATTTTTAAAAAGTTCAATGTAGCATTCAATACTAAATGAAAATAAGTAAAAATATAAAAATGGTTCTCAGGTGCGAGTCCACAGGACCCGATACGGTCTGTGTTTTGGAAAACACTCCTTGATGTGCTCAGGCTTTTGCTGAGGTACTTCGAGGTCACGAATGAGTTTTGTCTGTCCGATCACCTGTTCATGCTGGTAGGTGCAGCTCATAATGGTAGACAGGCTTCAAAAGCCACCATTTCCAGATGGATTAGCATGGCGGCTTTCTCATTTGGTAAAGGCTCACTCTACATGAGGTGTTGTTTCTCGTGAACAGAATCTTCAGCGGTTTCCCCAGAAGAAATATGTAGAGCTGTCACTTAGTCCTCCTTGCATTCCTTTACAAAGTTTTAGGGAATAGATGTGTCAGCCAAGCAGGATTCTGCCTTCGAATCTTCAGTTCTTGAAGCAGGCTCATCAGTCCCATCCTGAATTTGAAGGACTGCTCTGTTACGTCCCACTTGTCCAGGAATAGAGTGGGATTGTACAAGAAGGAAAGATTAGGTTCTTATGTTCGCTAATCTTCTTTCTTGTAAATCCACACTCTATTCCTGAGGGCCGCTCTGGGAGTTGCTGATTCACTAATTTTCTGTCTCTATAAATACTGGTAAGTTGGAATTCTGATTCTTTGACCAGCCTTTCCAAGATTAACATCTACCAATATCGTGCACTTTGCCCTGGGGGTCTTTTGCTAATGTGCCCCTCACTGTTAGTGCAGGCTGCATCTCCTTGTTCCAATTTTATGGTTTATAATGTTTACAGAACCTGTTTTGATTGACATGAGCAGATCAGACTTCTTTCTCGGGGATTATCCCCATATTCATTCCTTTTTCTGTATCCTATACAGGTATGACTGTCTGCTTTTGTACCAACTGGAAGTCAGCAGGCAGTCCTGAGTAAGAGAATGAAGCTTCTTACAAGAGATCTCGCAAGAAGGGATTGACTATCCACTTGCTCAGGAGTGTAGATTTACAAGAAAGAAGATTAACAAAGATAAAAACTTAATCTGTTCTTGCCCCTCCCTCAATCTCCAATGGTAATTCTACAGAGACCAGAAAAATTCCATTGCAGAAGCAATATTTCTGCAGCTTTTCCCACAGCTCTGTGAGAGTCCAGAAGCCAGGATCATAATCTACGGTTTCTAACAAGAACACAGATAAGACAAACAGAAACCTTTTCAAGAAAAATACCAGAGAGGTTGAGTTCAGACAGTGACTCCCGGAGTGGGGAGTTAGCAGCGGTTAGTAGATTTATAGACTGATCGCCTATATTACTGCAGTGGCTGAGGTCCAGACGGGTCAAGTGTGGCGTAAGCCGGGTCAGCAGTCTCAGGGAAGTGTCGGTGAGGTTCAAACCTGCCAATCGCAAGTCTGAGAGAGTGAGCAGCCGACCTCGGCTATCCAGCTGACCTAAGAAAAAAAGATAGACACCATCAGAACCACTGTGCCAGAAAAAGACAGCCGATCCATGTTAGGAACCCCCTTAAGAGCAGAGCCGAATTAGGACACTTCCTCTTATTCCTTACATATAAAATCAACATTCAAATTTTAAGATGTCTCCTCAGTAACAGTGATACAAACTCCCTTCACAACCAGGCACTCTTGTAATATAATAATCACCCAAATATATTTAGGAATGATAACAGCTTGAATGCAGCTACCACAGAGCTCAGACT
Source organism: Geotrypetes seraphini (assembly GCF_902459505.1). NCBI lineage: Eukaryota > Metazoa > Chordata > Amphibia > Gymnophiona > Dermophiidae > Geotrypetes > Geotrypetes seraphini. The sequence goes on along the minus strand of NC_047088.1, from coordinate 100,518,635 downwards.
GAATTTAGTATAGTCAGATATCATCTATGTTTTTAAAATGTTATTCTTTCATCCCAAGAATCACAGTTTTTATTATATTCATTCCATGCATAATCACCTTGGTACAGTGTAAAAATACAGCCATGAGATATTATCGTAATAAAAAAGGCAACAGAGCAGCCAATGCAATAACAATAAAATTAACATTTAGGGCTCCTTTTACTAAGCTGCGATAGTGTTTTTAGCACATGCTGAAGATTAGCGTGTGCTAACCCCCTCGCTACGTGGAAAAAAACTAACACCAGCTCTATGGAGGCGTCAGTGTCTAGTGCACGCTAAAACCGCTAGTGCTGCTTAGTAAAAGGAGCCCTTAGTATACATATAACAAAAATACAGCGGAACCTTGGTTTATGAGCATAATTCGTTCCAGAAGCATGCTCATAAACCAAAATACTCGTATATCAAAGCAAGTTTCCCCATGGGAAATAATGGAAACTCGCTTTGATACGTTCCACCCCCCCCCCCCCCGAGGCCAGCGGCGCTGCCCCCCCCCACGCGAACCGGCACCCCCCGCTCGAACAACTTGAACTTACTCCCCCCCCGGTCTGGTACCGGCACGCATCCCACAGGACATGCCGGTGCCGCTAGAAGATCTTCCTGCCTCTCTAGGCCTTGAGCATGCATCTGCGCATGCTCAAGGCCTTCTAATTCTCCCTCTCGCCGATTCTCTAAAGCTAAGTTTTATTCTTTTTAGAGTTTCATACCCAAAATGATAAAGCTATAACCTGTTTGGTTTTGCGTAATCAACTAGAGAGATATATACCATTCTTCTGACACTGTATTGAACTATGCAATGATTGAGTGGTGAGGCGGTTTTATAGCCTTCATGTCTCTGAGCACAGTTCCTAAAAACAGTAAAGAAGAACATTTTTAGATTTTTTTTCTGATTCAATACATATGGAGTGACTTTTTGTTTGTTTATGTTCTCTTTTGTCACTCAATAGCTTAGTACTGTGTGAGTTATATTGCCTCTCTTTTTGGTTTTTTGACTGAGTCTACTCCCTCCAACCGGCAAGCTCGTTTCTTCAAAATGGCAGGCCTTTCCCTACCTGGTGCATCCTGGGATGCACCTGGAAAGAGGTCCAAGTCCCTGATTAGCCAGATGCCTAAGGCCCCTCCTTTACCAGTGGACTATTGTGCTCTTTTCAGTTTTTCCTTTGGTAAGCCAACTGAGAAGGCGTGTTCTGGTCTGCACTGTTTGGTTTTTTTTAAAATTATTATTTTCAGGCATTTTTCTTCCATTTCGTGAGGCTTTGATGCCAAGAGGACCCTGAATTTGGGGCTACTCTGCCTGGGAGAGGACTTAAGACTCCAAAGGGGTGGGATGCAGTGCAGGGCAACTGCCAGGTATATCTGATGAACCAACCTACTTTGTGCTTCTTCGAGGTTCGCAGTCTGTTCCCCTGGGAGCCAGCTCACTTTCTGATTTATTAGAGGCTTGAGCGCAGTTTGTGGGGCCCCTGTGTAAATCCCATTGGGTTTCAGTGAGCCAGCTGCTTTTTAATCTTCCCCCGTTATGCTGCGAAGTTTGTGGGGGTGGAGTCCTCAGTCAGGGTTTGTTCGACTGGCATCCCGAATATCTCCAATTGTGGATTGATTACAACAAGGATTTGGGCAGAAAGTCTTCTCCATTTAGTTAGGCTGAAGTAAAGCTGATACAGGCAGGCACCAACAAAGCACTGTGAGTACAATCCATTATTCCTTATAGGGAAAATCGAGGGGGAGGGGTCAGAAAAAGGCATTTTTAAGAATTTCTGGTGCCAGAGCTAGGGTCCCCCTCCTCCAAAACCCCTTTCTCTGAATTTTTTTAACTTTAGGGGAGCTCCCATGGGCTGCTTTTGGTGCAAATTTGCTGGCAGTTGCCATTTTGGATTTTAAAATATCTTTTTTCTTAAACCGCCAGTTGCCTCCAAACTCCTTGATTTGACTCAAAATCGACTGAGAGACTCCTCAGGCGGTTCTGCCTCTATATAATACTAGTTTTGCACTGGATGGTCAGCTGAGGAACATCCGTGTGCTGTGAGACAAACGAGGTAGGGGTGGGAGCTTCAGGCTCAGCCTCCTCCAAGTCCTCTAGGGCTGGGGAACGGCAGGGGGTCTGAGTGGTAGGGAGAAAATCCCTTCTGGAAACTACAAACATCAAAGGCGCGAAACACAAGTGTGTGTATGCTGCGGAGCCCTAGAGAAGCCACTCTACAGTCCTGCAGGAGTCTATGGAGCCACATGTGCAAGAATCTACCCCCCCAAGTTTGTGAATTTCCTGTGGAAAGCATATTTGACGGGTCTGGGGCACACTGCGCTGCCTTTTGATTCTCCATGGAGAGATCCCTGTTCTGGAGGTCTCCCCACTGCAGAGAAAGCTGGCTTCTAGCCTAAGTGACCAAGCGGAACAGGACTAGGAGGATTGGAGGTCAGACTCCATGTCTTTATTGTTCCAGGGCTCAGCTGCTTTCCTGGAGAATTCCGGTTCCGTGTAAGGGAACGGAAATCGGGATGCAATAGCTGCACTCAACCAGGAGATTATCCATTGGTGCAGTAGCTTTTCAAGTCATCCACCATCCTTCCTGTTATTACGGATGCGCTTAGGGAGATGAAGTTGGAGTCCCAGCAGCCATCTAGTCATGAGCAACACAAACGTTCAGACCACCTTTTTGTTTTACAAATCCGGACATCACCTTGCTGGCTACTGAGCAATGGGAGACTCTGGAAGGCTCCCTTAAGGTGGCATAAACTATGTCCAAACTTTACTTTATGTCTCCGGAATTTCAGCAGCTGTTTAGTCAGCCGAAGGTGGATTCCAAGGTGGCTGAAGTAACTAAACACACTTCCCTCCCTAGTGAGGGAGGAATGATGTTAATAAATGGACAAGATCACAAGATGGACATGGTTCTTAAGAGGTAACTTGAAACACTAGCTTTGGGGATCACAGCTGTAGCGGCAGCCTCGTTTGTGGCATATGCCTGTAACACCAGGTTAAGGCGGAGTACTACTGAGGAGGAGGACGTCTACCCCCAGCTGGTGCTGGAAGGGATGGATTATGTGGCAAACGCTCTATCATCAGCCATGAGCAAAGTGTTGTCGTATGCTGTTTCTGCTCACAGGATGCTCTGGATCAGGCAATGGGCAGGCGATTCAGCCCTCAAAGCCACTTTAAGCAGACTGCCCTTTAAAAGGCAGATGCTATTTGGTAAGGGCTTAGACAACCTTATGGCCAATGTGGTGGATCGCCACCCTAAATCTTTGCAGATAGCAGACCTCGCTGACTCACCGGGGGAGGCAGAGGCCGTTTTTTGGACGTTGTTTTTTTTGATTATATGCCCCATAGTCTTTACTTGAGTCTGCTTTAGTCCAAAATAGTGACGTGTCAACTTTTTGGCAAGTTTCAAAGTTAGCCTTCTGTTTTTCTTTTCTAAATTTGCCTTGCACCCAGTTTAGATTAAATGTATATACAGTATGTAGTGATCCAACCATAATGAAGTTCTCCAATCTCCATCAGAGAAGTGAATTTCTGGGTGAGGGGGTTGGGTGGTCGGTAGCTGATCCCGCTAGCAGCAAACTTGTGCCATGAAAGTCTGTGTCTCCAAAGAACACAGAGCAAAAATACCCCAAAATAATCAGTTTTCTGCATGCAACTAGCTGGTTCAGATACAAGACCTAGTGTTCAGGACCACTACATACATTGCACTTGAACAATATTGACGTCAATAAAGCAAATAGGAGAGGGAAGGAGAAAGAAAACACCCAAGAATTGGGGAATTCAAGGGATATATAAGAAAACAACCCTTGATAGAAAAATCTTAATCAGTCAGGAGAAAATTTGATCATATCAGAAGGTAGATAATTGCTATTACACCTTATCCTTCAGATGGAATTACTGTAACCAAAAGATTAGATGGAGTCTTCTTACCCTCAATAAAACTCTTCAATTGTTTAGGGTTAAAGAAAACAATTACTATCCTCAAATTTTATATAACATTTACACGGAAACTGTAGGAAAAAAATTGCCCCAAGAATAACCTATGGACACAGGGCCAAAAAAGCTTTATGTCTCATCTGTGTAGCTCTGGAGAAAAATCAGGAAATCTAAAAATATGATGATCCAAAAACAATGCATCCTTATATCTGAAATATAGTCTCAAAATCCAATTATGGTCTAGTTCAAGGTCAAATGTACCTATCAAAGTAGCACAGGACAAGACTTCTTGTTGGGAATCTTCCAGAAAGGTTGTCATCTCTAGGCTAGCAGATGAAGTACCCTTCACGATATTCCATCACAAGGTGGTACTCCGCACCCATCCAAAGTTCTTGCCTAAAGTAGTGTCTGATTTTCACCTCAATCAGTCCATTGTCTTGCCTGTGTTTTTTCCCAAGCCCCACTCTCACCCCGGAGAGGTGGCGCTCCATACTCTTGACTGTAAGAGAGCGTTGGCCTTTTACCTCCAACGTACTCAGTCACACCGGAAAGTCCCACAATTGTTTTTGTCCTTCTACTCAAACCGGTTAGGTCACCCAGTCTCTAAGCGCACCTTGTCCAACTGGTTGGCCGACTGCATCTCCTTCTGCTACGCTCAGGCTGGTCTCACGCTGCATGGTCGAGTAACAGGACACAAGGTCCGAGCGATGGCAGCCTCCGTAGCGTTCCTCAGGTCCACACCTATTGAGGAAATCTGCAAGGCTGCCACGTGGTCTTCGGTTCATACCTTCACCTCCCACTACTGTCTGGACTCACTGTCCAGGAGCGATGGCCGGTTCGGCCAATCGGTTTTACGAAATCTATTTGCTTAAATTGCCAACTTCCCTCCATCCCTTTTCAGTTAGCTTGGAGGTCACCCACATGTGAGAATATCATGCCTGCTTGTCCTGGGATAAAGCACAGTTACTTACCGTAACAGGTGTTATCCAGGGACAGCAGGCATATATTCTCACAACCCGCCCACCTCCCCGAGGTTGGCTTCTTTGCTAGTTAAGTGAACTGGAGACCACGAGGGGATGCACCCCCTAGTGGAGCAGGAAGGCACGTATGCGTGGAGCAGCAGAGCAAACTTAAATCTTCAATCAAGTTTGCTTGAAAATGCTTCCGCATCGGGGCTCCGTAGATGACGTCACCCACATGTGAGAATATCATGCCTGCTTGTCCTGGGATAAACAAAAATACTTGTCCACCTGTATTATGCAAAATACAAAGATATCAGACGTGGAGTAAACAGATCATCAAAAGAATGTTAATGAAAAAAACTGCACATCCCTCAGGGAAACATGAGACAGCAGCAAGATCAGGTATCTTGCCACCTAGCCAGAAATATAAACCAGGGCTGTAGAGTCGGCACACAAACCCTTCTGATTCTGACTCCTTATTTATGACATCTCCACTCCAACAGTTTTATTTACGGCATCTCTGCTTCAACTCCTTTATTTACAGTATCTCCACTTCAACACAAACAAAGAAAAACTGTACAAGATGCAGGCTAAGTTTAGTAAAACAAATATATGTTGCGGTTAGTATCACCACCTTTTAACAAACCAGGGAACCTGACACAGTCCGTGTTTCGGTCAAAACGCCTTCATCAGGGGTCCCTAATTTGAAAGGTATTGAGTAAAACCGCAACTAAAATAAACTTAAGCTTGTGTAAAAAAGTGTAACTGGTCGCCGTAACAGGAACTCCATGCAGGGTATTGCAATAGCATTAGGAAGTCTAACGGCGGCCATTCAGCAAGCGGTGCGGGGCCAGGCTGGATGCTGAAAAGATTGCAACTGCCCTGCACCGCTTGCCGCAAGATTTGAGGAGGAAGCCAGCAGCGAGGGACGTATTTCAGGGGAATTTTAAAAAGGTACTGAGGGGGGATGACTTTTAGTTTTAGATAGGCCACCCCATTTAAGTAAGCCATGCCCCATAGACAGGTTTGTAAAACCCATATATAGGCCACGGTCTATATATGGGGACATACAGTACTAATGCTAACGTTAATATAAGGCCATATATTCAAGAAATGGATACAACCTTTGTTGATGGACATGCTATAAAACGAGCTTAGTGCATAGGAAAGGCTCGCATAAAGGAAGGAATCAGCCCATTTCTTAACGTAACTTAATAAAAGGGCCCCATAGCAGACTACATTTTATTAATTGTATTCTTATTTGTTGTAAATATTCGACGTGCTTCTCTCCTCTCCACTCCTTCCTGCCCTCCATAGACATCCCTACCCTCTTCTAACCCCTTCCTCTGTAATGTCGCCTAGAGCTTGTATAGGTATTTTTGACGCACAAATGGAAGAAATAAATAAAAAAATAAAATAAACCAGTTTGGGACAATCCTTTGGGACTGATGAGGTGGCGTGTACATCTCTTAACACACAATACAGGAGGGTGCATTCAAGCACTGCAATGCTAACAAGAAAACCTGAACTTCCCTCCGCCCTCTGTCTATCTCTGTCTCCCCTTACCTGGCTTAGTATCAGCAGGAGGTGAGAGGAGCTCCCTGAGGTGAGAATCTTTCACATCCTCCACCCAGCGGAGATCCAACAGCCTGAGGCAGGGGAATGAAGCAGTGCACAGAGCTGAGACAGAGGACCAGGTACAGCCAGTCAGCAACAGTTCTTTTAGCCCTACAGTGAGAAAAAGAAAGATACTACAGTTTAGTTTAGGAACCATCAAGAGCCTGCCTCTGGGGCTGATACAGAAAGCTAGCACAGATGCAAGCATGTGGTTAGTACAACATGTGTGCAAAATTTTCTGGATATGCAATGCAGAAAAAGATTTTGTGCAGAAGCTAACCCTGTGCAAAACCTCAAGTTAGACACCAGTAAACATCATATGAAAATCAATGGTAAAGAGACTATTAGCTAGTCTGCCATGATGCAGAGAACTGTTGCAGAAAACATAAGGTGAGCACACTATTTGAAATTTTTAACGTCACAGAGAGTCCAACAAGTAGATGGCACACAAAAGAAGTTCAAGCAAGAAAAACAGTGGGACAGGACAAAAAGCTTCCCACCAGAGCCAGTTGTATAAAAATTTGAGATCTTTTATTTCAGTCCAGAAGAGCATACAGCAACTGTTTTCCTTGCTTGAAATTTTTAATACCAGGTTAGCTCATTTTTTTGCAGTAGTGTCTGTGAAGATATTTTTACCTGTTATTATTTTGATTCTTTAATCTCCTTGGACCTTCAACCCTGATCTCTCACACTAGAGATGATAATCTCCAATCTCTAAGCCTTCCCCCACCACCACAAAATATCCCTAGTGGTCCTTTCTTTGGAGAACTGACCTCACAATAATAATAATATAATAATAATAATAATAACTTTATTCTTATATACCGCCATGCCCATCGAGTTCTAGGCGGTTTACAACAATTAACAAATGATCTGCATTGACAAGCTTATTTACAACATGTTACAAGCAGATTTACAAACAAATTACCAGCAGATTTACCGTATTTTCACGCAGATAACGCGCACCCGTGTAAAACGCGCACACGGGTATAGCGCGCAGAAACCACGATTTTATGTACAAAAACTTTTGTATACCGCGCTCACGGGTATACCGCGCATGCAGCCCGACTGTCCTTTCGCCCGCCCCGACTCTCCTCTGGCCACCCCGACTCTCCTTTCGGCCTCCCCGACTCTCCGTGCGCTGTCCCAACTATCCGTTCACCCTCCCTGACTTTCCGTGCACTGCCCCGCCTCTCCGTGCGCTGTCCCGACTCTCCGTTCACCCTCCCTGACTTTCCGTGCACTGCCCCGCCTCTCCGTGCGCTGTCCCGACTCTCCGTTCACCCGCCCTGACTTTCCGTGCGCTGTCCCGACTCTCCGTTCACCCGCCCTGACTTTCCGTGCACTGCCCCGCCTCTCCGTGCGCTGTCCCGACTCTCCTTTCGCCCGCCCTGCCCTGCTCCCAGCTCTGTAAGCATGCGCAATGGTCTGAGCATGCTTGCCGCTTAGTTTTCACCAAGGCTGTTTTTCTTGTGGTGTGCTTTTCACCACGTGGCTGTGGCCCCCCTCTATCTGGCGTTGTAATTTGCCCAGTGAATACTATTTTGACTATACAACAGCATCTCAGCCTTTGGGTAAGCCTATAAAAGATTAATGCTGCATGTAGAGCCCACATTTTAATTTGATCTCTTCAGATTGGTATTCTGCCTGGGTCGGGTTGGGCCCATGTGCCTCAGGCCGCGCCCCCAGGTGGGACCTAAGGCTCCAGGGCCTATTCTGATTGGCCCACGCGCCTTAGGCCCCACCAGTAGGCGGAGCTTTGGGACGGATGGGCCAATCCGGCCTCATTCCGTCGTTGGCTGCCTGCCGGACAGGCGGGTTTGGCTCCCGTCTGTCCGGCCAACTACCAAAGGTACGGGGAAGGGGGGTGGGGGTGTCGTGGGGGTCGGCCAGGGGGGTCGCGGGTCGGCTGGGGGGGCGGTCGGAGGTTTTTGGGGGGGTGGCGGTCGTTTGAGGGAGGGGGGTTTGCGTCGAGGGCAGGAGGGCCTGGGATCCCTCCTGCCCGTAATGTAGTGCGGGGTGGGGGTAGGGGGTCGCCGTGGCCAGGAGGGTTTGGGCTCCCTCCTGGCCCGATATTGTCGGGGAGTTGGGGAGTCGGCCGGGCAAGAGGGCTTGGGCTCCCTCTTGCTCCGATCGTGGATGCGGGTGCGGGTGGGAGCGCGTGCGAGCGGTCGTTCGGGGTGGGGGTGCGAGCGGTCCTGCTGGGGGGGGTGAATCGGGCATCGGGCGGGGTGGGAACTATGTAAAAAAATTTTTGTATATCGCGCTCATGCGTATAACGCGCGAGGGGTATGCGCGGTAGGTAAAAACGCGTATAACGCGCGCGTTATATGCGTGAAAATACGGTACAGTAGATTACAACAATTTTCAATTTACAACAGTCAGCAATGAAGTTGCCACAGTTTACAGTAGTCTGCAATGAAAGGAAGATGTACAACAGTTTAACTGAAAATTGTGGCTTAGATCGAGATGCATCCTAAGATGCGCTGCACAGGGTCAGTTGCTACCACTTTGGAAGATGGCAGCATTCCTCCTGCCTCCTTTTAAAGATAAGTGGGAAGTGGTCCTGGGGAATATATCTAGGGTTGAGGGGGGTCTACATCCATCAAGGATTTTTTTTTTTTTTTAGTGGTGGTGGTGGAGAAGCAGAATATCAGAGGGCATCTTTATGAAGGTAGAAATGACCCAGGGCCAGATTCTCAAAACTTAAGGTTGCCTTTAACGTGTTCACTAAACTGGTTCCAGCCGGTTTAGCCTGCACGCATTTAGCGGTGGATTATCAAAACAGCTTATCGCGTTCTTTTGTGAGCTTTCTAGCAGTCTCTGACACTGCCATGCAAATAGGCTCTTCAATATTTAAATGAGCACTCCGGTGGATTCTTCAACATCACTGAGTCATTCTCCAAGAACAACGTTGGCTTTTGGCAAAAAAAATTAGCGACTGGTCCAGGGGTGCCGGTACAGTGTCAGCACTGAAAAGTGCATCTTGTGGCATATGTTTTGACTGTGGCTAATGAAACAAAATAAAAATTACATGATTCACATAAATTGTCTTTTTTTTAGGGGGAGTAGAAGGGACTTACAAGAGGAATTATGAGGCGGATAGGGTAGGGAACTATAGAGGGATGCACTGGGGAGGGGCCTAAAGCTCTGATTGGCCAAGGTTGTTTAAGACCCCTCCTATGGGTGGGGCCTACTGTGTCTGGACCAATCAGAGCCTTAGGCCCCTCCCCAGATGCACCGGTACTGCCTTTAGGTTCCTACTGCTGGAGTTGCCATTCAAGCCCACTCCAGCCTATCCTAACCATCTTGTCCCTGGAGCCCTCCACCAGCTCATCCTAAACCAAATCACCATATATGGTACACAGACTGCTGGATTACCCAGTACCAGCCTTAGTTTGTTTTATACCATTCATTTTCTAATTAAAGATTATCTGTGTTCATCCCACACTTTTTAAAATTCTGAAACCATGTTCATCTCTACCACCTCCCTTGAGAGGGCATTCCAGGCATCTATTACCCTCTCCGTGAAAAATAATTTTCTAACATTACTTCTAAGTCTGCCACCCTGCAACCTCAATTCATGCCCTCTTAGTTTTACCATTTTCCTTTCTCTGAAAAAATTTGTTTCTATATTAATACCTTTCATCGGTATCATATCTTCCCAGTCCCTCCTCTCCTCTAGAGTATACATATTCAGATCTTCCAATCTTTACTTGTACTTCTTTTTGTGCAAGCCCCATACCATTTTCATTGCTTTTCTCTGGACCATTTCAAATCTTTTCATATCCTTAGCCAGATATGGCCTCTAAAACTGAACACAGTACTCCAGGTGGGGGGTCTCACTAATGACCTGTACAGGGGCATCAATACCTCCTTTCTTCTGCAAGTTGTGCCTCTTTCTATACAGCCCAGCATCCTTCTGGCTACAGCCACTGCCTTAGCTGCTCTTAGCTGTAACCATCTCCTCCACTGCTAATTCCAGACTTTGCTCCTTTCATCTAACTGCCCTGCATGTCTGGAATTAACTACAATCCCTCCTTTCCTCCCATCACCCCCCCCCCCACCGTGCAGCATCTTTCTATCCCCACCCCTTGCGCAGCTGAAACCCCACCAACACTTCCATTTCTCCCTCCCATTAGAACGCTGCCGACCATGAGACCAATATACCTTGAAAACGGCAGCATAGGCAAAAATCTAATCAGGCTGCTTCACGGCCTACTCTTCTCCCTCCCGGGTGTTCCTCTGTCACATTACTGTTGATTTAATCTGCAACGCGCCACACGGAACGCCCAGGAGAGAGAAGGCCCCGAAGCAGCCTGATTTTTCTGACGCTGCTATTTGCAAGATATATCGGTCTCACGGTCGGCTTAACTATTCTCCGAGTGAAAATTTTTTCCTCCTATTGGTTTTAAAAGTATTTCCCTGTAACTTCATCAAGTGTCCCCTAGTCTTTGTAATTTTTGACGGAGTGAAAAATCGATCCACTTGTACCCGTTCTACTCCACTCAGGATTTTATAGACTTCAATCATATCTCCCCTCAGCCATCTCTTTTCCAAGCTGAAGAGCCCTAACCGTTTTAGTCTTTCCTCATCCGAGAGGAGTTCCATCCCCTTTATCATCTTGATTGCTCTTAAAACCCTTCCCCCAGCTCCTGAAAAGCTTTCTGTGCTCCAAACTGGGTATTGTTGGCCAGGTCATTTGTTCTCAGGTGGATAACAACATCACTGTTAAAATCCTTGGTGTCTTCTTTAATTATTGTCAGTTTTTGCTGGGTACTCTTGGTAGCTGAGGATCCTAGAAAACATTTCACTATTTTGGGCTCCTTGAACTGCATTCCAAGGTTTTCCTGACTGAGCTTGAGCTTTTTTTTCGTGCTGCGGGGGTGTTTTACTTTTTGAGCTATCGTCGATGGTTCTAGTTCCACCTCAGTTCTTTTTTCTGGAGCATCATAACAAACTAGCCCCAGGACTACTTCCCCATGCTGCTCATCCACGTCGGAACGAATGACACTGCCAAGAACACCCTGGAGGACATAGCCAGAGACTTCGGAGCTCTGGGAAAGAGGCTGAAGCAGACAGGAGCACAGGTAGTATTCTCTTCAATTCTTCCTGTTAGGGGCAGAGGAAGGGACAGGGACGAACGTATCCTGAAGACGAATGAGTGGCTACAACGATGGTGCCGGGAGATGAACTTCGGATTCCTGAATCACGGAGAGACACTACAGGGACTACAGGGACCAGACGGACTCCACCTGACCAACAGAGGTAAGAACGTCTTTGGACACCGACTAGCCCACCTACTTCGAAAGGCTTTAAACTAGGTAAGTCGGGGGTGGGTACCCACTTTTACACCAGAGCAGTAAGTAACAATCCTGATGTGGCGAACCAAAACTCCGCTTCTAAGTCTAAGGTAAGTACCCTTACTGCAAAAGAATTGCTAGGAGACACTTTAACTCAAATAGGTGGCTCTCTGCATGAGCTTAGTAAACAAAAAGAGTGGAGAGCTATGTATGTTAACGCACACAGCCTAGGGAATAAATTTCTAGAACTGGAAACAGAAATAGTTAATGCAGACCTAGACGTAGTAGCAATTTCAGAAACATGGTTCACAGACTCTCATGGGTGGGATATAACTATACCAGGATACAACCTGCTTCGCCAAGACAGAGAGGGTAAGTTAGGAGGAGGGGTAGCACTTTACATCAAAGAAAACATCAAAACAATCAGAATCACGGATATCAAGTATACTGGGGAATCCATCTGGGTAAACCTGGCCAGAGGCGGAGAAAAATGCCTGTATCTTGGTGTGGTGTACAGACCTCCAAGACAATCGGAGCACAAGGACATTGAATTAATTGAAGACATTGAGAATATCACCTTACGGGGAGACGTTGTTCTGTTGGGAGACTTTAACATGCCTGATGTAGATTGGAACACACTCTCAGCGACTACTTATGATAGCAGGAGGATATTAACGTCCATGAAGGGAGTACGGCTCAAACAATTGGTATTAGAGCCCACTAGGTCCCAGGCCATCCTGGACCTGGTACTTACGAATGGGGAAAGCGTCTCAGAGATCTCGGTGGGAGAACCGCTAGCCACCAGTGACCATAACATGGTATGGTTCAACCTTAGGAAAGGCTTCCCTAGAACACAAACAAAAACAAGGGTACTCAATTTCCGGGGCACTGACTTCACACGCATGGGAGACTTCGTCCATCAGACGCTTCAGGTTCAAGAAGTGACGGATAATGTGGAGGTTATGTGGTCAACCTTGAAATCAACCCTTCATGAGGCAACTATCCGCTACATAAAATCAGTAACTAAACAACAAAGAAAAAAGAAACCCCAATGGTTCACTGATGAGGTCTCGTACCTCGTCAAGGATAAGAAAAGAGCGTTTCTCTTGTACAAACGCACGGGGGAAAAAGAAGCAAACATTGAATACAGGACAAAGTCTGCAGCGGTCAAAACAGCAGTCAGGGAGGCCAAACTTCGAATGGAAGAAACACTAGCGAAGAACATTAAAAAAGGGGACAAAACCTTCTTCAGGTACATTAGCGACAGGAAAAAGAACGCAGACGGGATAGTACGCCTTAGAACGCCAGACGGGAATTATGTGGAAACAGATTCTGAAAAAGCCAAACTACTGAACGATTACTTCTGTTCAGTCTTTACCTGCGAGGCGCCAGGGCAAGGGCCACAGCTGGAAGCAAAGGAAAGCAAGGAAGACCCATTTCTGAATTTTGAGTTCACACCAGCTGATGTTTACAGAGAACTTTCAAGACTCAAGGTGAACAAAGCCATGGGACCGGACAATTTGCACCCAAGAGTGCTCAGAGAGCTGTGCGATGTTCTGGCGGAACCGTTAGCCATGCTCTTCAATCTCTCCCTAAGTATGGGGAGAGTCCCCCTGGACTGGAAAACAGCTAATGTCGTTCCTCTGCACAAAAAGGGTTGCAGAGCAGAGGCTGCGAATTACAGACCAGTGAGTCTCACATCAATAGTGTGTAAACTCATGGAAACTCTACTTAAAGGTAAATTAGACACGATAATGGATGAAGGGAATCTAAGGGATCCCTGTCAACATGGATTCACCAGAGGCAGGTCATGCCAATCCAATCTTATAAGCTTCTTCGATTGGGTGACAGGAAAGCTAGACCTGGGAGAGTCTCTGGACATAGTGTACTTGGATTTCAGTAAAGCTTTCGACAGTGTCCCACACCGTAGACTATTAAACATGATGAAATCGATGGGTTTGGGTGAGAAACTAACTGCATGGGTCAGGGATTGGCTGAGTGGAAGACTTCAGAGGGTGGTGGTCAACGGCACCCTCTCTGAGACATCGGAGGTGACTAGTGGAGTGCCGCAGGGCTCAGTCCTGGGACCATCCCTTTTCAACATATTCATAGGGGACCTGACCCGGGGGCTTCAGGGTAAAGTAGCACTGTTCGCCGACGATGCCAAACTGTGTAACATAGTAAGTGAAAGTAACCTCCAGGATAGTATGACACAAGATCTGATCACGTTAGAAAACTGGTCCTCGACATGGCAGCTAGGCTTCAACGCTAAAAAATGTAAGGTCATGCATCTCGGCAGAGGAAATCCATGCAGAACATACTCCTTGAATGGAGAAACGCTAGCTAGGACTTCAGAGGAACGAGACTTGGGCATAATCATCAGTGCAGACATGAAGGCTGCCAAACAAGTAGAGAAGGCCTCATCAAAGGCAAGGCAAATGATGGGATGTATCAATAGAAGCTTCGTCAGCCGTAAACCTGAAGTCATTATGCCACTCTATAGAACCATGGTGAGACCCCATCTGGAATACTGTGTGCAATTCTGGAGGCCACATTACCGGAAAGATGTGCTTCGAGCTGAGTCGGTCCAGAGGATGGCCACTAGGATGGTCTCGGGGCTCAAGGGTCTCTCATACGAAGAAAGACTGGGCAAACTGCAGCTCTATACCCTAGAGGAGCGCAGGGAAAGGGGTGACATGATTGAGACATTTAAGTACGTCACGGGTCGTGTCGAGGTGGAAAACGATATATTCTTTCCCAAGGGACCCTCGGTCACAAGGGGGCACCCGCTCAAACTCAGAGGAGGAAAATTTAGTGGTGACACCAGGAAGTATTTCTTCACAGAAAGGGTGGTAGATCACTGGAACAGACTTCCGGTGCAGGTGATCAAGGCCACCAGCGTGCTCGACTTCAAGAATAAATGGGATATCCACGTGGGATCCCTACGAGGGTCGAGTAAAGGAACTAGGTCATTAGCATTCAGACTTAATGGGGTGGGTCAATAGAGTGGGCAGACTTGATGGGCTGTGGCCCTTTTCTGCCGTCATCTTTCTATGTTTCTATGTTTCTAACTAATGGAGCAAAGGAACTCTGTAGGGCCAACAATTGTGAGGGTGGTTATTTTTGTGTCACACATCTTAGTCTACCTGAGTCTACTGTGACTCATCTATTCTTGGGTAGTTTTAATCTTTGAGGCAATGGTGGTAAATTGGTATGATTCTGTGAAGTGATGGAAGCTGCTTTAATTTCATCCAATTCTTGCTCAAGTTTATTGAGTTTCTGTTTAATAAGCTAAAGACAGATGGGGCAAGCCTTAAGCCTCCAGACAGGTATGCCTTGGAACTAAAGCACTACAATAATTACACCGAATAAAAGTAATCTTAATTGGTTGGATGGAGTATTGACTGATAAGTATTCCTGCTTATTGTAGCAAACCCTGGGGTAAGAGGGATTAAGTTATAATGAGTCAGCCAAGTTCCCCACTGGAGGAGGGGTAAGCCCTCACAACACAGTCAAATTTTACTGGAATCTAATTTTTCCCTTTTACAGCCAAATATCCCCAATAAATGTAAATACAGCAAGTTTCTGCACAATAAACCAGCTGCAAGACTAAATCTTCTATCTATCCTAGATCTGGCAATGGAAAATAAACCTTACAGAGCAAGTCTACAGTTCAAGAAACCAAGTTAGGAAAGTTTAGAAAAAATAGCAGCATGGAAGACTAGAGTCAGTTTGAAAAAGCTATCCTAGGAGTTCATTTGGATTCTAGACTGAAAATGAAGGAGCAAGTTAAAAAGATGAGTGATCTTCTATAATGGAAGATTAGGTTTTGACCTTCATCTTCTTTCTGTTAGTCCCTGTAGGATTCCATACTCTAGGTGTTCAATTCTTTCCTGCAATCTGAGAGTTGCAGAAATCCAAACACTTTTCTGAACATGTGCTCCTCGCACCTTAGAGGGTGAGTTAGAGTCCCCTATAATTCAAATAAGGGGGCACGGGAGATCTTTCCAGGCAACAATTTCTGTTAAGATCAGCTCTGCAAAATATAAAACAGAAGATTAGGGTCTTACCTTTGCTAATTTTCTTTCGTGTAAATCCTCCCTTTATTCCAGGACTAGTGGATTTATGCATCCCTTGCCGCCAGGCACTGTAGGAAGCCTCAGATGATTGAAGTCTTAACTTCTCCCTTTGCTAGCCTATCTTAGAGCATGCCCCTTGGACACCAATCAGTCTTCAAACAGCCAGGAACATCAACAGAAGATAATAAACAAGAGAGAGGGAAATGGGGAACTTCCCGCCAAACAAATCAATTCTGCTCATATTAACATATGCAAAATAGCAACAATGAAAACTAAAAAACAGGTTTTGAAACATGCTGCTCCTTGTGACCCTGGACATGTCACTTAATCCCCCAATGCACTAGGTACATTAGATAGAGTGTGAGACCACCAGGACAGATAGAATAAATGCTTGAGTACCTGAATGTAAACCATTTAGGCTAAAGTAGTATATAACTATTGAAATAAATAAATATTAGAAACTTGAATGATAAAGACAGTTCTAAAGGGAGACACAGCCTGCATTCGCAGAAGGATCACTAAACCAGGGACCCCCCTCCCCCCAAAAAATTTAGTGCTAGATCTAATCAGATAGCACTCTTATAAAGGCTGGTCCGAAACTTAAATCCAGCTTACCAATACTTCATGGCTGATGATCATCGAATCAGACATACATAGGGCAGGTTCCTGGAATAAAGGGAGGATTTACAAGAAAGAATATTAGCAAAGGTAAGAACCTAATCTTTTGTTCTTGTACAATCCCCCTTTATTCCATGACCAGTGGGACATAACAGAGCAGTCCTGAAAACATCAGGATGGGACTGATGAGCTCGCTGCTAACACCAAGGCACCAAAAGCGGTATCCTGCTTGGCTGCCACATCAATTCTATAAAAGCTGGTGAAGGTGTGCAAGGAGGACCACGTAGCAGCCCTGCAAATCTCATCCAGAGACTCAGCCCAGGAGGAGGAAACCCCTCTGGTAGAATGAGCCCACACCCCAAGGGGGGCTTCTTTCCTGCTGTTATATAAGCTGCAGAAATGGCCACTCGAATCCATCTCAAAATGGTAGCCTTAGATGCAGGCTTGCACTTGTGGACAGGACTCACCAGGACAAACAGGTAGTCCAAGACACGAAACTTATTGGTAACCTCCAAATATCACAGCAAAGCTTGCGCACATCCAGGGACCGCAGCACCCGGTCCTGGGCCTTTGAACCGGAAGGAACAAACACTGGAAGTTGAACTTCCTGATTCACATGGAAGACAGAAACCACTTTCAGAAGGAAAGAACCGTACGCAGGAGCACTGCGGTATCCTTAATACATATTCCACCTGGACTGGCTACAGATTTAATTCCTGCAGAGATTCCGTAATGAGGTCCTCCAGATGAGCAGGTTTGAAGAACCTGCGTACTGTGGGATCATCAGTCAGGTCCTGGGACCCACACGGATTCTGATTGCGGAGCTCCGCCAGATTTACCACATCTGTGGATGCCGCCGAACCTCCCTGTGAAAGCTGAGGGATCGAAAGAGTGCCTGACATAATTGCAGGCATCGTCCTTTTCCACTCCGGGGTCCCTGCCAGGGAACAAAGCGAAAGACTCAGGTCCAGCGGAGGTGTAGTCTCCACAGACGGCCCAGATGTCGGTGGGGTGACCACAGGCATGGACTTCTTAATTAAGTATGCCTGATACAGCATATTCACAAATTCCGGGGGAAAAGATCTCCCGCAGCAAGAGCTGTCCTCTGTACCTCAGACTTACCAAGTGCTTGGAAGACCTATGAGGCTTTTCTCTGGAACCGCTTTGGCATTTCACAAATATGCTACCAGTGCTTTCCTGAGAGCTCCCAGACGTGATTTTCACTGAAATTGGGGTGAAGGTTCAAGTAGGGTCTCCCCAGAGGTAGAAGGCACCTTCACCCCCCTTGTGGGCTGCAGCACACATGGAACACGGCTGCACATCCGACAGCCATCCGCTGCATCCCAACCTGCGGAGGCCATCTGTGAAGTTTGGGGCAAAAATGAAGCTCCTAACTATAAAAAATATATATAGTTTTACTCAAATCAGAAAAAAATCCAAGATGGCTTCAGTGGGTGCCGATTTTGCACTAAAATAGCCCGGGAAAAGAAAAGGAATCCCTAAAAAATGGCGATTTGTGGATTTTAGAGGTGGGGAGGGTTAGAGCATGCAGGGTAACCACCCCCAAACCCCTTTTCAAGACCCCCCAAAATCGCTGTAACAGGTTGTTAGGCTGTTACTCACTGTTCCATTGTGCTGTATGGGAGAACCTGCAGGCAATGCTAGAACAACATGCAGGAAGATCTAAAGCCTCAGAAAGCTGGATTTCAAGTCTGACTGCCGACCACCACAGCCGGTGACCTCTACCACCCTTGGATAAGTCTCGCAACCACCAGGCATAGGTACACAGTCCGGCTCCAATCCCAGTTGCGCCTCCATGGAACCGCTCAGCCTGCACTACACCCACTAGCGAACGAACCTGGGGTGAGCTAACTCCCAATCCCGGAGCCCGATCTGACCTGCAGGCTGTCCAGGGGGGTTACTGCAGCAGAGGGAGCCTCTCAGAAGCAGACGTTCTCCAAAAGTCTGTGATCTCCTGCCGAAAGGATGTCGGTGGTTGCTTACCATGGGTAATGGAAGTTGCAGAAATGGCCATATGAATCAAAGAGGCAATCGAGGACTTAGAAGCCGGCCCACCTGGCCCAGATGGAATAGTCAGGACAACGAGATGATCAGACATCCAAAAACCATTACAATTTCTGTTAAGCCATAACAATTTTTGTTAAGATCAGCTCTGCAAAATATAAAAACAAGTAAAAAAAAAAGGCAAAATACTCTAAATAGTTGAACAAGACTCTCATGATGTCCAATTTGCGGAAGATCTTATCCTTTCACACTGATCCTGTGAAGTGAAACACAGGAAAACCAGCCTCCTTGGTGACTTGGATATCGGAAACCACCTTCAATAGAAAAGAATGTACTGTACAGAGAACCACCCCTGCTTCCATGATCTGTAGAAAGGGTTCACTGCATGAAAGAATCTGAAGCTCCGAAACATACTGTGCAGAGACAATGGTGACCAGAAAGACAGACTTGATCATCATATCCAGAAGAGAAGCATCCTTCAGTGGCTTGAATGGGGCAGAACAAGGTTAAGATTCCATGTAGTGAAAGAAAGACACAAGGGAGGTCACAAGCGAAGCGCTCCTGTCAGAAACTTGGACACATCGGGCTGAATAGTAAGTGAACTGGAACACTTATAAGCTCAGAAGCACAAAAAGCCTGCTACCTGAACCTTAAGAGAGGCCACAGCTAAACCCATATCCAAGCCTGCCAGAGGAAATGACAGAACCACCGGAATGGGAGCCCGCTCAGGCTCTATCTGGTCCTTGGTACACCACTATTGGAAAGCCTTCCAGGCTTTGGCATAAGGAGCCAAAGTAGAAGGTTTCTCAAACTTCAAAAGTGTCAAAACAACCACATCAGAATAACTGCTCCATCAAGCTGAGCGCTCAAGAGCCATGCCAGAAGACCAAAGTGCTATGGGTTCCCTATGGGCACCGGTCCCCGACTGAGAAGATCACGATGAAGAGGGAGCTTGAGTTTCTGACCCTGCTGAAGATGTACAACATCTGCCTACCACGGAAGGCGAGGCCAATCTGGAGCCACTAGGATCACTATGCTGGGATGTGACACTATCCAGCAGATCAATCGACCAACCAGAGGCTACGGAGGGAATACATAAAGGAGGTTGTGAGCCAGCCAGGGCAGAACCAAGTCATCTAGACCTATACATCTGCACTCTGTAATTCGACTGAAGAAGCACCTGACCTACGAGATCCTGGCTGAAGCCATCAAGTCCAGCTGTGGTGGAATGCAGCGCTGCATGATAAGATGAAACGCTCTTCATGAGAGGGACCAGGCTTCCAGGTCCAGGACTTGACTGATGAAGTCTAGCTGTATGGTTTTGACTCTGGCCACATGCACTGCAGAGGGAAACATAAGATGTAACACCATCCAGCAAAACAATATGTGAGCTGACTGGCCCTAGGGAGTGCTTCTAGTGCCCCCTTGACAATATGCATATGTCACTGCTGTGGCATTGTCAGAAAACACTCGCACTGCTTTCCCTGTCAAAGTGGGCAGGAGAGCAAGAAAACACCAGTTGAAAAGCCCGATCTCCAGATGATCAATCAACCAACGCTTCTGTCGCGGTAGTCCATTGCTCCTGAATGAAGCGGTCCCCGCAGAAAGCACTCCAGCCCAACAGGCTACTATCTGTCATGAGTGAACCACTCCATCTCCAAAGAGATTCACTCTGGTGGAAAGCATCCCCCTGAAACCAGCAGCAGAGACTGCTGCAAGCTGGTTCTGTCCAGGAGAGCTGCATTTGAAGGGGATGATGCTGTGGAGACCATCAAAAAAGGAGAGACTCCTGCAGAGGGCACATGTGCAGTCCGGCCCAACTTGAGATCCAGAACATGCCTCCAGTCCTCTGAGCTTTTGTTTGGCATGATGAACTATAAGGAGTATCTGCCGAAGCCCGATTCGTGTTCTGGAATGGGTTCAATCACTCGGATGTCCAAGAGACGCTGCAGGGTAGTGCAGACCTTTGACTCCTATTCTGGCCAACCTGCCAGTGAGCCCAGAAACAAATCCGGAGGCAGACAAAAGAAATCTATCTTGCGCCCCTCCCGAATGATGTCCAGCACCCACTGATCCAAGGATATGTGAGTTCACTCTTGGGAAAATTGAGAAAGCCAGCCCTTTGGCATCAATGGTGCTTTTGAGGGGGGGGGGGGGGTGTTGGAACAGTAGCTGCCCAGGATCTGGAAGCCTGCGAGGATCCATAACAAAAACGGCAGGAAGGATGAAAATTACTAAGGTCACCTCCCAAAGTCCAGCAAGACATGTGCACAAGGAGAGACTTAGAGTGGTGATCAGCAACATTGGCAATGAGGTTATCCAGACCTGTCCCAAAACAAAAAAGCTGACCCTTTAAAGGAAGTCTGCTTAAAGTGGCCTTGGAGGTAGTGACCCCAGCCCAAAAACAGATCCAAAGAGGCCGGCATGTAGACACCGCCTAAGCCAAGACCTTACTAAGAATTCAAATGAGATCATAAAGAGCATTTGTCACATAATCCACACTGTCCATCACCAGCTAAGGACAGACATCCACTTCCACAGAGGGCACACTGCATAATCCCGTGTGTCAGGCATGCACTGCAAAGGAGGCCGCTACCGCCTTGACACCTGAAAAAACCACTTCAAAAGGTCTTTTTTTGTGTGTATGTATGTAATATAATTTCCACTCTATGATCCTTGGAGTCCTTAAGCACTACTCCTTCATAAGTAGGGAGGGCCGTGCGCCAGGTAACCTGTGACATGGTGGAATTCAATTTAGGATGCCCAAAACACTGCTGAAAATCAGGAGCCAGCTGATAAAGCTTAGTCATAGCTTTAGAGTGTTTGAAAGAGCTCTCTGGGTATCCCATTGTTCTGTAACCAGACCAAGAAGCTCTGGATGACAGAGCATTAGAACAGTCCATGAACGAACACTTTGACATGGAAGATTACAAATTGAGCTCTTTCAGAACTTCAGCAAGAAAACGGTGGACAGAGCCAGGTTGAAAAAGTCTGCCGACGGAAGGATTCTCACCCAAATCAGGACTCTCAGGACGACTGTGTTGACTAGTCCCAGCAAGGGTATCAGCCAGATCCAAATAGAAACAGTGTCAGGAGAAAAAAGAGGCATAATATCCATATGAAAACTAATGCAATCGTGCTCTGCCATAGCCGGACGAGAGGGCTCCTGAAAAGGGATCTCTGCCACTAGTGCAACCAGTTTAGAAGAAACCAATGCACCTTCTGGCTGCATGAAATGAGCTGGGTGCAAAGAACACAACTTCCAGAGGAGCGAAAAAAAAAGTCTGGTGAAAATTTACACTTCTTGTCTACAGTGGGGCCTTGCTGAAGTGCCTACATCATGCCAAAAGAGTCCCCAGACTCAGAAAGCAGGCATTCGGGACCAAACTCCAGAACGGCCTCTAGGCAAGATTTTTTTCCCCAAATTATGGACCCAGGCCGGCTCCCCAGCCTTGGAGGATCTGAAGGAGGCAAAGCCTGAAGCTCCCAACCCCTCCCTCAAGTGTGCCACAGCAAACGGTCACTGATCCGGCACAATCAATGTACACATTTGACAGATTAGGGGTTAAGGAGTCCATCCCAAACTATTTTTAATAAAATTGAGGGGTTTTGAGGCAGAAATAAAAAAGATCGATAAAAATCTAAGATGGCCACCGCCAGTGAATTTGCGCCAAAAATAAATAAAATCCAAAAATAAAAAATAGCAATTTGGGGAGGTGGGAGACCTGAACCTTTCCCTCAAAAATTCTGAAAAATGCATTTTACAGAGTCCCACAAGACCACCTCCGAAGCTCCCACAGGAAATAATGGAGGTGTATTTACAGTTTGTGAAGTGCCCGCTTGCCTGCCAGCTCTGCTACACTGCAGGTGAATGGAGGAAAATGATTTTCTGCCTCAGAAATTGTTCCAAATGACCAAATTTGAAGATATTCGGATTGACAGTTGGAAAGATTCTGACTGTAACCTCTGCTCCCATAGATACCTCGCCACACAATCGGGGCGGGATACGAAGCCTGTGCCCTGAAACCCAGAGGGCTATTTTACTCAAGATGCATACAGCCTGTGCTTAAACCCCTGACAGGGTCAGAGGGCAAGTGAACTCCCAGTGGAATGGACCCCCAAGTCTGAGAAGGGTAGCACAAGCAGGCTGGCTCCACAGATCCACCAAAGTCTCTCTGTGAAGCTCTTTGAGACTGCATCCTTTCCTCCAGCAGAAGACACCACACAGGGTCTCATGGCACTGAAACCACAGAAAAAAAACGAACTTTAAGTGAAAAAATAAGAGCATATCCAAAAGACTTCTGCATGGAAGTGGAAGGGAAGGGAGAAAAGGGTTTTTGTTGATCCTTGGTCTGTATTTGTGATTTATAAAATGACAGTTGTACAGAATATTGTTTCTTATTATACTTTAATAAAATGACTTCAATATAAAATCACAACTATTTGAGGCTTGTGTGGTTAGGATCAGAGAGTTCATAGAGACAGGGCGGAGACAGTTTGCGGGGATGGGGCGGGAACAGGGACAGAGCTCACGGGGATGGGGACAAACTTTGTCTCCATATCATTCTCTAACTTGTACTCCTCAAGCATGCTCAGTTTGCCCATGATCTGAGCATACTCGGGGAGTGCTAGCATCAGCAGCTGGAACACCTCACACTTCCTCTATCTTGAGGCAGCAGCAGGAAGAAGGAGGCTACTTTGGGAATGGATTTATTTGACTGGCGGGTTTTGGCATCCGCAACAGCAAAGGTATGATGCCTAACATGGGGAGGAGGGAGAGGAAATGCATGGCCCTTCCTGTGCCCCCCACCTCCCCACAGACTGCTGACTATGCCCCACCTTAATCTTACAATTAAAAATTTAAATCAAAATGCAGTCTTAATTTTAATGCATATTAATTTGATGTAATAATGCACGTTTGTATATTTGTTTTATTTTAAGATGTAATTTTTTATATATGTATTTTATTATATATGTTTTGTTGTTAGCTGCTGAGGATTGTAAAATAAATAAATATGGCTCCCTTTCTGTCATTATGGGGTCCTTTTACTAAGGCGCGCTAGCCATTTTAGCACGCTAAATGCTAACGCGTCCATTATAATCTATGGACGTGTTAGCATTTAGCGCTCGCTAAAACGGCTAGCGCGCCTTAGTAAAAGGACCCCTATGTGAACCAGTGACAGAAGAGAGACATTTTGCTCTTCAATGCAGCAAACAGCAGCATAATCCTGTGGCAGTATGTGCAATTTTTTCTTATACTGCACATTTTTTTTTTATCATGGTGGCAATTGTTTGCTATTTACTTACTGAATGGAGGAACAAAATTTGTGTGTTTGGCTTGTGTTAAGAATTGGTGTGCTAAACCATTAATGCACAGATCTCCTGCAAGCTTTCCACACTGGTTCTTCTGTGCATATAGCAATCATTAAATAGTTGGAGCCTGTCAAGCACATGTTACAATTAGCAGTTGTCTTGTACACTGAAATACTAGCAGTCAAAATCTCTCTCTACAGTTGGACTGTATGTCAGGTCAGTCAAACCATATTCTAATGTAACTGGTTTCCGTCATAGTTTGTCTTAAGACATCAATGTACATCTACACACTACTAGTCAAATGCTGAGGTATGAGAACCTATTTTCATATAGTCAGATTATAACAACCAATTTTCTGCATCTAAATTCAGTCAACCAAAAGCTTGCCATATTCAAATTCTGGTTTTACACAGTGAGTGTATCCCTCTCTTACCCTGTAGTCGATTGATTAGCCACATAAGCTGCTTCTTGGAAATATTGCTCCAGCTAAGATTCAGACTGCTTGGCTGCCGTCGCACAATACCACTCAGCATAGGGGGCGTGATGGACTTTCGCCGGCTCAGATCGATGTGTGTCCAAAGACACTTGTCACAACACCTATTGCAATAGACAAGGGAAGAAGAGGCTAAGATCCATCTGAAAATACTTCAAAACAGGTTTTCCGAATTTTAGTGCAATCCCTAATCCTATCTCGACTAGACTATTGTAACACTAGTTCTTTGCTCTAAAATATTGCTATCATGTCTACAACTAGTTCAAAATGCAGCAGTAAGACTCATTTACAGATTATGGAAATTGGAACACCTACAGCCCTACTACATGAAACTACATTGGTTGCCCATAACTGCAAGGATCAAGTTTAAATTAGGCATCACTGCCTTTAAGATCCTGATGGGGAATGCCCCCGACTACGTAACTGAGTTGGGCCATCCTACTCCAAGGTGCCTCCAACAAATATTCCACCAGAAATCTTTTCCGCTTAAAATACCCAGCATGCAACAATATAAAGTCTACCAGGCAAATTACCTTATCCATCCAATATCAATTAGTAAAATGCTGGAACCAACTACCACTTACGCTACAATCTTGTAACCACTATCTCAGGTTCAGAAAACTCTTAAAAGCATTTCTGTACCAAGACAGGGAGCTAACCTGAAAGTAACTGAAATGGTAATTGAAAAGTAAATTTCTAAACTGTATAATGCAAATCCTGGGACATAACGATGAGTCAAAGATAACCTACTTAAAATTGTAACTATGTATTTGTAACCATGACCTAACTGTATTATTACATTACATTAGTGATTTCTATACCGCCATTACCTTGCGGTTCAAGGCAGATTACATAAGAATTGTCATGATATTAAGAAATACATAAGGATTAGTTTGAATATTTTCTAATTTGCTAAGGAGTAGATAGTTTCAAGTTTATTATGATATTTGATTAAACGCTTTTCAGATTACAAAGCGTTTTACAAAGGCAATAAAATCACAAATACATTAAAATTAAAAATGACTACTTTAAAAAGTAAAAAACAAACTGGGGTGACATGCCACATGAAACGGTAGGAAAGAAAGAAAAAATACAATTGTATTGCAGTATTGCAGATGAAGCTTGGGACAGATCTGGTTGTGTTACATAGGTTTTATGTATTTTTTGAAGAGTAGGGTTTATGTTTCTTTTTTGAAGGTTATGTAGTTTGTGGTTGAAATCAGCAGATTGGTGAGTTGTCTGTCTAGTTTTGCTGCTCTGGTGGGCAGTAAGTTGTCATATAGTTTTTCTTCGTTTGACATTTTTGGTTGGTGGGTGTGTGAATAGTGTGTGGGTTCTTCTGTGTCTAGTTGAGGTGGATTAATCTACCTGTACTAGCAAATCTACTGAATGTCCTTGTCAAACTGTCCACTGTAATTTCCTAGGTAACTGACCCAATCTCTTGTAATGTAATCCAACCTTGAACTAAATAGGTAAAGGCAGAATAGAAAACTTGATTAACATATAATCATATGGAGGATAATTTTATAACAGGTCACTTACATAGGAAAGGCAAGCAGATGCCTATTTTATAAAGCCAAAAGGAAGTTACATCACTCCTCATGGTGTAGCCAAATCTGTTAGCTCCAACAGGAGATGGCTTAAAAATTCTGCTAACTGAAACCTTATATTATTCATGGCAATTGGAGTAAGATAGAAACCCCCAGACTATGGAGAGGTCAGCAATATCCACAAATACACACACAAAAAAGAAGTTTGGGCAAATTTCCTTAAAACTTTCTTCAGATTGTGAGATAAAGAGGTAGTAGCAGAAGCATGCAGCACTGGAGGGAAAGCCCCAGATAGTAGAGCTGTACCAAATATTTAGCCACCTAGTGCTCCAAATGCATTACCCTATTCAAAATCGGCTGAATACAAATAATGCGTTTGGAGCAACAGGGAGCCAAATATTCAGTACAGCCCTACCAGATAGTGCACTCTACTAAGCACTGGATGCTGCTAGTGATTGTGAATTGGTGCATCATTCAGATCTATGCAGTGATGAAAAAGAGGTTGATGGAAAAAAAACCGAAAGATTCAGTTCTTATCTATGCTAACCTTCTTCCTTGTAAATCTACACTTTATTCCAGGACCAGTGAGATTTCTTCCCTACAAGCCAGGCTGTAGGAGCTTGTATTTTCCGCTTGTGTTTTATTTGGCATGTTCAAATTCTTCTATCAACCTCTATCTTCTTCTTCAACTCTATTAATTCTTAATGGCTGCTAATATCTCATGTCTAAACTAAACTAAACTAAACCTTAGGTTTCATCATAGTCCTGTCTCTTATTTCTCCACTTCCTTGATTTTTATTGGAATTACCTGACAGCTAATAACAGACTGCAAATGGTTGTCAAAGATGAGAGAGGCAAAGTGAACATTTAACAGGGCACCTGAGAAAGGACGAGAGGAGGACCGGAGGAGGAGAATAGGAATAAGGTTGGAGAGGTTACACATGTGGGGAAGCAGATGATGTGGAGGGCCAAGATTGGGATTAATATCCCTCAAAGTGAGTAGGAGAAGGAGTGGGAGAGTGATCAAAGTAAAGGGAAAGTGTGATGGCAATTACGAAGATGGGAGGTGCTCACAGAAAAAGGAGATGGATGAATTGGAAGGGAGAAAGTGTTTGAGCTTGAGCATGGAGAATAAGGTAAATGACAAGACGGATGAAGAGGAGATAGGAAAAGGAGAAGAATAGTGAAGGTTTGTGGGGTGGAGTGGAAGGGAATAGGGAGTAAGACTGGGGAGAGTGAATATGAGAAGCAAAAAGTGAATTGGAGCCATAGGGAAAGGAATAGAGAAGGAAACAAACATACAAAGGAAGTGATGTAGTTAAGAATAGGGAGGTGCACTAAGGAGCGCACTAAGAAGCACATGCTTGTTTAAGTGAATTGTGTTGCCTTGACAGGGATTTGTTTAAGTAGGTTTGTGAGGACACCTGAATGAATGATTGATTGACAGTTAGTGGGCAGGGCTAGAGCCAGCAATAGGCATCCAACAGAAGCAGCAAGGGGAAGGGCAACAAGCAGCAAGAGAGGTAGAAGGTGGCGAGGCTGGTCTGAAGTCAATCTTGAGTGGTTGACTTGCAGTTAGTAGGCATGGCTATAGCCAGCAGTGGGCACCAGTCAGAAGCAACAAGGGAGGTGGAAGGTGGAGAGGTTGGTCTGCAGTCAGTCCAAACCAGCTGCAGGAGGAAGGGGGAGGAGGAGGAGGAATCCATCCAAGGCAAAAGTAGAAGATAAAATTAGTTCTTTTGAATTTGCAAAGGCATTTTCCTTCTAAATAGGCAAAGGAATCAATAAAATTATAGTATATTAAGTTAGTGGCAGATTTAGGGAAATTAAATGAGTATAATCATGGCAAAGTCTTTCAAAGTATAAAGGGTCAGTAATAACCATGAACAGATGAAACACATTAGGAAGTGGGAGACTTTAAATCAGCTGTGAGGACAGAACAGGTGTGGTATGGTAATTATACCATGAAATACATACACTGTCAGAAGAAGGAAGGATGGATAGAAGTGGGAGATACAGACCGAGTCCATTTATAATACATTTGTCTGAGTGAAGTAAAGAAGTTGAAAAAATAGGCTGGGGGAGTGTATAATTTGGCTTCAATTAAGCTAGATTTGTCATTTCTGGTGGCAGGAGAGGTGGTAAAGGACGGTGTTATCATGGTTAAGCCACTTTATGGATTAAGGCAGGTATTTGAAATTTGCCAAAATTCAGGAATAGTATACAGAGATTAGGTTCTTACCTTGCTAATATCTTTTCTAGTAGATAGGTGTATCATTCTAGACAATAGAGTATTCTTCCCCATGCTCATGAGCCATGCAGAAGAAATCCATTCCAGATTTTCAACTCTTCCTACTCCAGAGGGCTATGCTGCCCTCTTTAGTTTGTACCAAAGCAGGTGACTGCCCTATATAAGAACACATAAGGAGGAGAGGTGCAGGGAGATTCCTCGAACTACAAATCTGTTCTGCTCTGAAAGTTTAACAAACACATTAAACACATTAATTGAACAATCAGAAACATTGATTGAGCTGAAACATTCCCCCAATGTGTTAAAGCAGTAGATTATTCTTCATACCCTTGAGGACAGACTGACATCAAATCTCAGTTTTGACTTGAACTTTCTGACTGAGCTAGTAGGCAGGTGGAGTAAATAACCAATAGGTCGGAGTTCTAGAATGACACACCTATCTAATAGAAAAGATGTCAGCAAGGTAAGAACCTAATCTCTTTTTCTAGTGCAATAGATATGTCAGTAGGGATGTACAAAAGCAGTCCCAGAAATCTAGGGAGGGACCTCTATGCCTATTTGTAACACAGAGGACCCAAAGATAAGAGTCCATGCCGCCATGTCCACTCTGTAGAACTTGGAGAATGTATGCAGAGTGGACCAGGTTGGTGCCCCCAAAATCTTATTGGGTGAATAACCTGAGCTTCTGCCTAGCCACGCTTCTTGTGGAATGCGCTTTCAAGGAGACCGGTGATTGCTTATCACAAGCAATATATGCTAACAAGATGGCCATCTGTATCCATCTTGAGATGATAGCTTTAGACACCGGTCTAACGTGTCCAGCCTGATTGATGAGCCCAAATAGATGGTCTGACAGTCAGAACTCTTTGGTGACCTCCAGATAACGTAGGAGGATTCTTCTCACATCCAGCTTTCTCAGAATCCGATCCTTTTTCTTTGACCCTGTGGTCTGGAACGCTGGTAATCTTATCTCCTGATTGATATGAAATGCCAAAACAACCTTTGGCAAAAAGGACAGGGTCATGTGCAAGAAAACTCCCTCCTCCATGATCTTGAGGAAGAGCTCCCTGCTTGGAAGGGCCTGCAGCTCTGAGACTTGTCTTCCTGACGTACTGGCCACGAGGAAAACTGTCATGACAGTAATGCCCAACAAGAAAGCCTCTTGAATAGGAGCCTGACTGAGGTCATGCAAAACCACACTAAGGTTTTACGCTGGAAACAGTTGTTTTACCAGTGGTATGAACCTTAGTGCTTTTAGGAATCTGGCTATGTCCGGATGAGAAGCCAGGAGAGCTTTGGGTCCACAGGCTCTGAAGCATGAGAGGCCCACCACTTGGATCCTGAGTGACGTCACTGCAAGGTCTTTGTCAAGACCTGCTTGGAGTAAAGCTACCATCACCACAATCGGAGCACTAAATGGCTCCATTTCCTCTTTCATGCACCAGTGTTGAAACATCTTCCATGCCTTAGCATAAGTGGAGACTGTCATAGGCTTCTTGACTATGAGGAGAGTAGCAATAACTATCCTTTGCGCTCTATGTTGCACACTTAACAGCCATGACATAAGACCAAAGTGATCTGGATCTTCTATGAACTCTGGGCCGAGACAGAAGATCGGGCTGTACCTGCAGTCTGAGACTAGGTCTGCATACCATGGCCTGTGTGGTCAATCTGGTGCTATAAGACCACTCTCCTTGAGTGGTTTGTTATTCTGTGAAGTATTAGCACTATCATTGGCCATGGGGTAAACACGTACAAGAGCTTGTTCTTTGGCCACAGCTGGACTCTTCCTATATACAGCAGTTGTTCTGTGCACTAGCACTTAGCTACCGATGTTATTCAACGATTGTTCTCTCTAGATTTGGAAAGTTTCTTCCACCACTTCACACATACATCATATATATTTAATCAGACCCTTAAGACTTAACATATGAACATAAGAATTGCCCTGTTGGGTCAGACCAGTGGTCCATCATGCCCAGCAGTCCGCTTCCACGGCGGCCCTTAGATCAAAGACCAGTGCCCTGAGTCTAGCTTCACCTGCGTATATTCTGGTTTAGCAGGAACTTGTCTAATTTGTCTTGAATCCCTGGAGGGTGTTTTCCCAGCATTTCAGCATTCCACCACTCTCTGGGTGAAGAAGAACTTCCTTACGTTTGTACATAATCTATCCCCTTTTAACTTTAGAGAGTGCCCTCTCATTCTCCCTACCTTGGAAGAGGGTGAACAACCTGTCTTTATCTACTAAGTCTATTCCCTTCATTATCTTGAATGTTTCGACCATGTCCCCTCTCAGTCTCCTCTTTTCAAGGGAGAAGAGGCCCAGTTTCTCTAATCTCTCACTGTACGACAACTCATCCAGCTCTTAACCATTTTGGTCGCTCTTCTCCAGATCCTTCTTCAAGTACAGTGACTAGCGCTGGACGCAGTATTCCAGGTGAGGGTGTACCATGGCGCGGTACAGCGGCATGATAACCTTCTCCGATTTGTTTGTGATCCCCTTCTTAATCATTCCTAGCATTCTGTTTGCCATTTTCGCCGCCGCCGCACATTGTACGGACGGCTTCATTGACTTGTCTACCAGTACTCCCAAGTCTCTCTCCTGGGGGGGTCTCCCTAAGTACTGCACCAGACATCCTGTACTCGTGTATAAGATTCTTGTTACTGACATGCATCCCCTTACACTTATCCACGTTAAACCTCATTTGCCATGTCGTGGACCATTTCTTGAGCGTGTTTGTCATGTTGCAGGTCTTCACAATCCTGTGTCTTCACTACTCTGAATAACTTTGTATCGTCTGCAAATTTAATCAACTCGCTCGTCGTACCAATTTCCAGGTCGTTTATAAATATGTGGAAGTGAACAGGTCCAAGCACCGAAGCCTGCGGCACTCCATTCGTGACACTTTTCCAGTCAGAGTATTGTCCATTTATCCCCACACTCTGTTTTATATCTACGTGATTATTTTACCCTTAATTCCAAGGCTTGCAATTTTTTGAAGTAGTCGTTCATGCGGGACCTTATCGAATGCCTTCTGAAAATTTCGACCGGGTCACCCTTGTCTATCTGCCTGATAACTCCTTTGAAGTGCAGCAAGTTCGTCAAGCACGATCATCCTTTGCTGAAGCCGTGCTGGCTGGTCCTCATCAGATTGTGTCTGTCAAGGTGGTCAATGATGCGGTCCTTTATCAGTGCCTCTACCATCTTTCCCGGTACCGAGGTCAGACTCACAAGTCTGTAGTTTCCTGGATCTCCTCTCGAACCTTTCTTAAAGATTGGCGTAACATTCGCCACTTTCCAGTCTTCCGGAATCCTTCCCGATTTGATCGACAGATTGGCTATAAGTTGAAGCAGTTCAACTGTAACCCCTTTCAGTTCCTTAATTACCCTTGGATGGATGCCATCCGGTCCTGGGGATTTATCGTTTTTAAAACCTATCAATCTGCCTGCATACCTCTTCTAGACTGACCGTCAACCCAGTCAGTTTCACAACTTTGTTTCCTGCGTATAGCCTGTCGGCTTCCAGTATATCCTCTTCAGTAAATACAGACCTAAAAAATGTGTTCAGTTTGTTGGCGATGGCTTTGTCCTCCTTTAGCACTCCCTTTATTCCATGGTCATCCAACGGCCCCACCGCTTCCTTCGCGGGTCGTTTCCCCTTAATATATCGAAAGAATGGCTTGAAGTTGTTTGCCTCCTTGGCTATTTTTAACTCATAGTCTCTTTTGGCCCCTTTTACCACCTTATGGCACCTGCTTTGATGATGTTTGTGCTTTTTCCAGTTTTCGTCCGTTTTTGACTTTTTCCATTCCTTAAATGAAATCTTCTTGTCTCTGATCGCTTCTTTCACTGCTACAGTGAACCACGCAGGTTCCTTGTTCTTTTTCCTCTTGGATCCCTTGTTGATACGTGGTATATATAGATTTTGCGCTTTGGTGACTGTGTCCTTAAAAAGGGACTATGCTTGCTCTAGCGTTTTTACAGTGCTTATCCTCTTCTTCCCCACCATGAGACTCATCCTTCGTAATTCCCTTTTCAGAAGTTCAGTGCCGTGGCCGTTGTTCTGGATTGATGTTTTGCCCCCGTGTCCAGGTTGAAGTGGATCATATTGTGATCACTGCTTCCCAGCATCCCTTCTACTTCTACACCTTGCACCGGTCCTCGTAGTCCATTTAGAATTAAGTCCAGAATTGCATTTCCTCTCGTATTTTCCTTGACAAGTTGTTCCAGGAAGCAATTGCCTACAGTATCCAGGAACTTGGTCTCTCTACTGCAGCTGGAGGTGGCTAGGTTCCAGTCTATCCACGGATAATTGAAGTCGCCCATAATAACTGCGTTGTGTTTAATCTCGTCCGTCATTTCTCCATCAGTTTCTTTGGGGTCGGTAGTAGATACCGATCTTCGTTTCCGTTCCATTTGTTCCTGGAATATTGGCCCATAGAGACTCTACCTTATTTTTCATTTCCAGCGTGTTCTCTCCGGTGGACTCAATTCCCTCTTTGACATATAGGGCAATACCTCCACCTTTTTGACCCACTCTGTCTCTGCAGTATAGCTTATATCCCGGTAGAACAGTGTCCCAGACGTTTTCCTCAGTCCACCATGTTTCCTTGATGCCAATGATGTCAAGGTTATCTTTTTGTGCCATAGCTTCCAATTCCCCCAACTTATTTTTTAGGTTCCTTGCGTTCATGTACATACACTTGATTTTGCTGCCTGTTACTTTCTTGCATTTCCTTCCCTCTTATGTCCCTTTCGATCCATCAGGATTTCTGCCTTGTCTATGATCCGGTGAATCTTCCCCGCAATCTTCCTGCACGGTATGCTCTGGATATACCGTTTCCCGAACCATCAACTCTTGGTCGACCGACTGTCGGCTTCCCCTTCTTCCTAGTTTAAAAACTTCTCAATTTCCCGCTTGATTTTGCTTGCAAGTAGCCTCGTTCCATCTCCACTGAGGTGAAGTCTATCCTTCCTGTATAGCTTGCTCTTCCCCCAGAACGTCGTCCAGTTGCACACAAAGTGGAATCCATCTTCCTCACACCAGCACCTCATCCACGTGTTGACTGCTTGCAGCTCCATCTGCCTCTTCTCATCGATCCTGGATACTGGAAGGATCTCCGAGTATGCTACCCTCAACATTCTGGTCTTCAGCTTCCTTCCTAGCATCCGGAACTGGTCCTTCAGTACTTCCCTGCTGTAGTTCCTGTTGCTCAGGTTGTTTGTCCCCACATGGATCACCACCGCCGTATCTTCCTCTACCATGCTGTCGATGATCCTGTCGATGCGGCTCACTATATCTTGGCTCCCAGTAGGCAGGTCACCAGCTGATCCTGTCTTCCTCCCGTTATGTGGCTGTTGACTTGTCTGATGATGGAGTCCCCCATGGCGATCGCTGTCCTTTCTGTCTTCTCTTGTCAGCCGAAACACGGCCCGTGTCAGGTCCGTTTTACCTTTGTATATGGTCTATGTGGACAAAGATTTATTTATTTGAAAACATTTTTGAAGAAATAAAAGGAAAGTCAAGAACCTTGCGTTTTCCACAGCTTGTTTTTCTTTGGATTGCTCCTTTTCCTGTGGAACATTGGATCTTCACAGCTGGACTAGGACATTCATATCCTTACTTCCAGGCTCAGATCCTTGACTGAAGAAGCAGTCTGCCTTCTGGTTTCTTGCTGTAGCCATCAGATCGAAAGTTGGCTAACCCCATCGAAGAACGATGGATTGGAACGCTGCAGCAGATAATGTCCATTCTGCCTGCTGAAGTAATCGGCCTGGACATTGTACACTCTCGCTACATGCGCTACAGAGATTGCCTGTAAGTGTAACTTTGCCCACTGGAACAATAACTGGGCTCCCAGGCTCAACTGCACACTCTTTGGTGCCTCCTTGGCGATTGACATAGTCCACTACTGTAGCATTGTCCAAGAAGACTGACCATCTGTCTTTCTAGACTCTTCTCTAGCTTCTGTAATGTCAATCGATTAGCCCAAAGCTCCAGTCTGCTGATGGACCATTTTCTTTGGGAGGTCAACCACCACCTCTGGACTAGGCATCCATTGCAATGGTCTTCCTAGCTGAACAGGCTGGCATCCATTGTAAGAATCACCCATAAAGGCATGCCCTGTAATAACGACTATGGATGGAGCAACCAACTTGTACTACGGCGGGATTCCAGAGTCCATAGGAGAGACATTTGAAGGGAGTCTTTTTGTGGGAAACACTGAGACAGTTGTACATTCTGGAGAGGATACTTGTGAA
This sequence comes from Geotrypetes seraphini, assembly GCF_902459505.1. Taxonomy (NCBI): domain Eukaryota; kingdom Metazoa; phylum Chordata; class Amphibia; order Gymnophiona; family Dermophiidae; genus Geotrypetes; species Geotrypetes seraphini. The sequence continues at coordinate 100,484,210 of NC_047088.1, read as the reverse complement.
CCTTCACTCAAGGGACTACATCTTTAGTGGGTTCCATGGAGCCTAGTACTTGATGATAGTGTCACGCAGACGGAGCTGGTTTAGTCATCATATCCATTACTGAGTATAGAACTTTTGTCTGCATGCCTCTAGAAGATAGACCCGCCCTTCTGCTGTGTTGAATACTACTCCCAGATAATCCAGGGATTGGGGCGGAACCAGTTCGCTCTTTCAAAAATTCACTATTCAGCCCAGGCTCTGCAAGACTTGGACCACTTGTGATACTGCTTGTTCCCCTTCCAATAATGATGGAGCTCTGATCAGCCAGTCATCCAGATATGGATGCACTTGCAATCTTGCCTTGCAGAGATACACTGCTACCACAACCATCACCTTGGTGAACTGATGTTTCTTCAGCACATGAAATCTCAAGAATCTCCTATGTACCAGAAATATGGAAATGTGCAGGTAGGCTTCCATCAAGTCTAGGGAAGCTAGAAATTTCCCCAGAGCAATCGCTGTGATGACTACCTGCACGGTTTCCATACAAAAGCACAGAACCTTCAGGGCCTCATTGAAATGTGTAAGATCCAGAATGGGTTTCCAATCTTCTGAGCTTTTCTTGAGAACTATGAAGTATATGGAATATCTGCTCAGGCCCAATCCTTCTGGTGGCACTGGCACTATGGTCTGAATTTGTCTCTGTACAGTCGCCAAGACTCTGCACGACTTTTCTGGGTGCCCCACCATGGAATCTACAAACCAGTCTGTAAGGGGATGGGCAAACTCAAGCTTGTACCCTCCTCAAATGATCACCAGCACCCAGCGGTCTAACAAGATCTGCTCCCAGACCTCCACATACACCAAGAGCCTTCCTCCATGGAAGACTATGACCCTGGCACAACTGTACCTTCTTGGAGACTGAAGAGGGTCGAGGACTGGAGGCTTGGCCTTGCCTAGATCCTGTGAATCTGTCTTAATCCCTGAAAGGATCTAGGAGATGAGACTCTTCCTGAGTACCTGTTGAAAGTGCCTGGAATAACAAAAAACTAGACCACCCAGAACCTCTACAGGTTTGCTGTCTGGCAAGGAATTTTGACTGGCAATTTGTCATACTGGCCATCAGATCATCCAGACCCTTTCTGAACAACATCTGTCCCTTGAAAAGGAATCTGCTGAGAGTATCCTTGGAAGTGAAATCTCCCACCCACTGCCTGCTCCAGACCATTTTGCAGGCTGAATGGAATAAGCTGAGACTCTGGTGATGTCATAGAAAGCATCGGCTACATAATCCACCCCTGCTAGCATAAGCTGAGGCAAAGGTTTGTCCTCTGCCACGGTGAGCTCCTATATCTTGGTATGACAAGCATGTGACAAAAAAAAGGCTGCTGCAGCTACTTTGATCCCTAACGCCAAAGCTTCAACTGCCTTTTTAGGACCACATCTGTTCTGTGATCCTATGTATCCTTTAATACTACGCCTCTCTCACTCAACAGGGATGTGCTCTTGGTTACCTGAGCAACCAAGGAATCCACCTTAGGCTGAGTGAACATTTATTAACACCCTGCACCATAGGATATACCCTAGACATTGTTTTGGCTACCTTTAAAGAGCCCTCAGGATCATCCCCGTGCTCTGTGACTAAAACACTCATATCAGGATGCCAGGGAAAAGACGTGGGCTGTGCTCTCAGGACAGAACAATGATTGAAAGGGACATAGAAACAGAGTATGATGGCAGAAAAGGGCCATCAGCCCAACAAGTCTGCCCACTCGAATAACCCTCCCCCCTAAACACTCCCTCGAAGTGACCCCCACATGTTTGTCCCGTTTTTTCTTAAAATCGAGCACGTTGTTGGCCTCAACTACCTGAAGTGGAAGATCATTCCAACGATCAACCACCCTTTCGGTGAAGAAATACTTCCTGATGTCACCATGAAATCTCCCACCCTTGATTTTAAACGGATGCCCTCTTGTAGTCATAGGTCCTGTGAGGAAAAAGATGTCTTCTTCCACCTCAATATGGCCTGTTGGGAGTCTAACTGTAACTTCTGCAGGGAGTCAGTAATGAGCTCTAATAGTGCCGAAGGCTTGAATAGCCAGTATACTGTGAGATCCTTCTCCTGCTCGAGGGCCACCAATCCTGCATACTTGCTCCTGTTTGCGACCCTATATCTCCCAGCAGGGAAGACTCACTCTGTGACAGCAAGGGCATACAGACTGATCTTTTGTCCTCTGAGTCCCTGTCAGAAAGGTCCACAGGTTCCTGGTCAGCAACTGCCAATTACCCTGATGCGCTCTGGAAGCCCAAGCCCCATTACGTGACCCCTGGCTTGCTGCCAGACCTCATAAGAGTGTCTCGTCTATTTAAATAAGCTCTCCACAACAAAATTAACAAATTCAGGAGAAAAGGCTTTACTAGACACCACCGAGTCCCCTTTAATTAACTCCACTCCATCTCTTGGGCTCTACAGCTTCCATGCTCTTAAGTTTAGGTACACTGCTATTCTGGGGCTCCGGAGGGATTTTTTCTTGGTAGACAGCCTCCCCCCACTGAGGATCCTCAGCCCTAGAGACCAAAGGGGAGGCTAAGCTCGATACTCTTGCCTCCTTATCATGCCTAAAATCCTTCTCTAGCAACAAAGCATAAATGAATCAATCATCTTTCTGTCTTGGTTCTGTAGTGGCCAGTTTTCTCATCCGTATCCGACCACTGAGAAAATGAGTGCGTGGACAAGTCTGATCTTCATTTGGAGTGTTACCGCCTTGCCTTGAATACTTTGTTGAGAGCTTTCATTGAAAAATGACCAAGTGCTATTCTGATGAATATTTCCTCCCTGCTATTTGCTTCTTTGTTTACAAAAGGACCCCAGGAAGTTGAAATCCTTTACCACTTCTATTCTATCACCTTCAAGCTCAAAATCTTCATCATTTTCCGTGTTCATGATCTTCGTCTTGTTTATGTTCAGTTTTAATCCTATGTTATGACTTTTGGCTTTGACTTTTCTCAGTAGATACAGCATGTCTTCTTTGCTGCTGGTGATGAGTGTTGTATCATCTGCATAACGCAGGTTGTTTATATTTCTGCCACCAACTTTAAAACCAACACTCTCTTCTTCCAAATTTACTTTTCTGAAGATGGTTTCACTGTACAGGTTGAACAGGTAAGGTGATAAGATGCATCCTTGCCCAACACATTTTATTAAAAACCAATCTGTGTTGCCATATTCAGTTCTCACTTCATCCTATGCCCTCTCATTCCAGAGCTTCTTTTCAAATGAAAGAGACTTGACTCATGCACATTTATGCCATGTAGGTATTTAAACATCTCTCAAGATCAAAAAAGTAGTGACAGTAAAACCAAAAAATAACAAAAAAATGTCACTCAAGCAGTAGGCTACCTCTCTAAGATCCAACATTGAAATTCAAAAACAGGTGGAAAAAAAGCCTCAAAAACGTTTTTAGCATGCAACAATCATTGATGATTCACAGCTGGAATTCTTTTTCTTATCATGGGTTGGTGTGAAACATTCTGGCTGTTGGAAGCTGTTTGGAGAATTTCATAAGGAGAATTTTGTAGCTGTTGGAAGCTTTTTTGAGAATCCCTGAAGAAACCAAATGTGTTGGTGAAACAAGTGCTTGTTGGAGGTTTTGGCTCTGTCGTAGACTTGGCTGTGTACTGTGAGAGGCTTATGTTTGCTGTTGGAAAAAGAGGAAGAAGAAGTCTGTACCGGTGGTTCCTTTCCAGTTATGTCCTCTGGTGCCAGAGCTAAATATTTTGCTTCCTTCTTCAGCGATTTTGTATTTTGAACTTTATATTTCATATATTTATATATAAAAAGTTTTACAAGTTTTTACATAAAAACTTATTATAAAAATGAATTAAAAAATGTAAATATATAAAAAAGAATTAAAAATACTGTGCACGGTAGTGGGGTTTTCCCCTTTTAGATCTTTTTACATTGTGCTGCGGGTGTGAGTTTTTTGCCCATGAAAAGGAAAAGAATGCCAACTGTAATCATTAATGATTGCTGCACGCTAAAAACGTTTTTGAGGCTTTTTCTCCATCTGTTTTTTAATTTCAATGTTGGATCTTAGAGAGGTAGCCCATATTTCAATGTTGGATCTTAGAGAGGTAGCCCATTGCTGGTGAGTGACATTTTTTGTAATTTTTTTTATTTAAACATCTCTATCATATCTCCCCCCTCTCCTGCCTTTCCTCCAAAGTATACATATTGAGATTTTTAAGTCTGTCCCCATATGCCTTATGGCGAAGACCATGCACCATTTTAGTAACCGACTCCATCCTTTTGATATCTTTTTGAAGGTGAAGTAGCCAGAATTGTACACAATATTCTAAATGAGGTCTCACCAGAGTCTTATATAAGGGCATCAATACCTCCTTTTTTCCTACTGGCCATACCTTTTTCTATGCACCCTAGTATCCTTCTAGCTTTCGCCATCACCTTTTCAACCTGTTTGGCCACCTTAACATCATCACATACAATCACATCCAAGTCCCACTCTTTTGTTGTCCACATAAGTTCTTCACCCCCTAAACTGTACCTTTCCTTCGGGTTTTGCAGCCCAAATGCATGACCTTGCATTTCTTAGCAATACATTTTAGCTGCCAAATTTCAGACCATTCTTCAAGCTTTGCTAGGTCTTTCTTCATGTTATTCACACCATCCAGCGTATGCACTCTATTGCAGATTTTTATATCATCTGCAAAGAGGCAATCTTACCTGACAGCCCTTCAGCAATATCGCTTATAAAAATGTTAAAAAGAACAGGACCTAGAATAGAACCTTGAGGCACACCACTGGTAACATCCCTTTCATCAGAGCGATCTCCATTGATCACTACCCTCTGTTGTCTTCTACTCAACCAGTTCCTGACCCTGCACTTTGTGGCCCATCCCGAGGGCACTCAGTTTATTTATTAGACATCTGTGTAGAACACTGTCAAAAGCTTTACTAAAATCTAAGTACACCACATCTAGCACATTCCCTCTATCCAATTCTCTGATCTCCCAGTAAAAGAAATTGATCAGATTTGTCTGACAAGACCTATCTCTAGTGAATCCAGCAGCAGCAATTCTTATGTTCTTATGAATCCATATTGCCCCTGGTCCTGCAATCCACCGGATTCCAGAAACTTGACCATTCTCTGTTTTAAAAGTGTTTCTTCCATTAATTTGCTTACCACAGAAGTCAGACTTACCAGCCTGTAATTCCTGGGAATAGAGAGGTTTTGGGGGGGCATTTACAGATGCACTACTATGGAGAACAGAAATTATGTGAGGGGAGACAGCTTTGATGGCACTGTAATTAAAAAATGCCTCAGAATGAGGTTGATAACTTGGCTTTAAAAATATTTAAACAGAGACAGTAAAAGAGGTGCTTTCACAACCACAGTTCAAAAATGGAAGCAGAACTTGCTTGTGGATATGGATGTTGATGATTTCTCTGTGTGTTTGGCATACAAGTGGTAAATGGATGGTGTGGGTTGCAGGAGCTATATTTTAAGTTTTGTATAGACTATATATGTATCCAAGGCAAGCATATAGAGAGAGGGTGACTGGTTCGAAAGCATGCCCCATGTGTGTGGACCTTGAGAGTACATATCTACACTTTTTTTGGTCTTGTCAGGTAGTGGTTTCACCCTGGGAGCAAATTTTTCAGTTTTTGGCCAGTATGTTAAACATATGTATAGAAAGCTCCCACTTGGAATGGGTCCTGAAGATTTTTTCATTCACAGACAAAATAGACTTGCAGATCCATCTGGAAATAGAAGCCTTATATGCTGGCTTTCCCAGTCTGCCAGCACTGATGAGCATAAAAAGATGATCTAAAAGACATAAATCATTTGTCACCTCGAGATAACGGAGATTAATTCTCCTCATGTCTAGTAACTCCAAAATTTTGTCCTTTTTTTTTTTTATACCTGCAGCCTGAAGACAGGCAGTCAGACTTTCAGAATGACATGGACCACCCACAAGAAAACAGGAGATTGTTATTTCCCAAAACTTGGAAAGTAGAAAAAACAGCGAAGGAAGACTCTGGTGCTCAATGGTTTTTATTGATATGTCGTGATATAGCCTCCCATGGAGGAAAGTGCAGTTTCAGTTAAGGGGCCAAGCTTTTCCAATACGAATTGCTGCGCTGGCTTGTAGAGCCAATTGCTATGTTGTAAGAGAGAGATTTGTGTCATTTTTAGGAAGATATTAGATATTACATCATTCTAATAAGACTCCTGAGGCAGGCCCGGTTGGGCCAAAACACAATCGTGTCAAGTCACGACATATCAATAAAAAACATTGAGCACCAGAGTCTTCCTTCACTGCTTTTTCTACTTGACATGGACCACCACCACCACCTTTGACAGAAAGAAAGGCACTGTGCATAGCAACAACATACCTACCTCTGTAAATCTGAGGAATGGCTCTCTACATGATAGAACCTGAAGTTCTAAAAACCCTTCTGGTTGAAGCGATAGCTACAAGGAAAACTGTCAGATTCATCAGTGATACACTCGTAAAGGGCCCTACTGAGAGTCTGTAGCATAATGTTAAGATTCCATATTGGAAATGGTTGTCGCATGGGAGAATGCAAATGCAACACTCCCTTCTGAAACCTGGGCACATGAGGATGAGGAGCCTTTCTCCACTCATGCTCTAAGACATGAGGCGCTTGCCACCTCTATCTCGAGGAGGTCAACCACCAGGCTCTTTTTGAGATCATCCTGAAGAAATGATAGGATTGTGTAAATTGGAGCCCTAAAAGGCTCCACCTTCTATTCCGCACACTGGTGCTGAAAAGTTTTCCAAGCCTTAGCATATGCTGTGACCATAGCCAGCTTCTTAGAACGTAGAAGGGGAGCTATAACCCCCTCCAAATATCCTTTCTTCTTTGGGGCTGTGCATTCAAACACCCTGCTATAAGCCCAAAGCATTCTGGATTCTCCAGAGCAATTGTACCCTGCGAAAACAGCCCTGGGAACAATGGCAGAATGAGGCATTTATCCTGCTGTAGCCAAACTAAATCTGTGCACCATGGGTATCGTGGCCAATCTGGTGCACGAGAATCACCACGCCTTAGTGGGTCACTATTCTTCAAATAATCCAGCCTAAAAATGGTCACAGGGGAAATACGTACAACAGTTCCTTTATTGGTCATGGTTGTACCAAGGCATTTATGCCTGCGCTTTCCAGATCTACTTTGCTGCTGAAGTAATAAGAAGCCTTCTTACTGACTGCTGACGCTATTAGATCGAACTTCGGCCTACCCCAGCACTTTACAAGTTCGTTGAAAGCACTCTGGGACTAAGACCACTCCTATAGATCCAGAGCTTGGTGACTGAAAAAGTCTACTTGCACATTGTCCACTCCTGCTACATGTGCCACCCAAATGATTTGTAGGTGGGATTCTGCCCAGTGAAACAACAACTGAGCCTCTAGCTTCAATTGAACACTCTTGATGTCTCCCTGTCTGTTGATGCATGCCATCTCTGTGGCATTGTCAAACAAAACGCTGACCATTTTACCTTCCAGAATCTTTTCAAATGACTGCAGCGCTAGATGAATGGCTCTCAGTTCCACTCTTTTTGTTGACTATTGTCTCTGAGATGATAGCATCGGCCCTGAACCAGGCCCTCACAATGATGTCCCCAATCATAGAGACCGGCATCTGTCATTAGTATCAACCAAAAGGAAATGCAGAGAGGACAGTGTCTTGGACAGTGTCTCCGCCAGAAGCTAACACAAACTTTGACGTGCTTCCACTATCCCGGTCAATGGCATCCGGAATAAATCAGACTATGGAGACCAGCAGGATAACAGTGCATTCTAAATTTGAGTCTGTAGCTCTCTCGAATAATGTCCAGCACCCATTTGTCTGAACAAATCTTTGACCAGGCCCTCTGGACTCGGTCCGAGAGTCTCCCTCCTATACGGGGAGTTTGAGCTTTGGCCTGGCATCACTGGGACTTCTTAGAAGTGGCTGTTGGGTAGAAACCTGAGCTCTTCTGGAGCCCCCAAACCTCTGTCTAAATCCGCAAAATGATCTCCGAGCAGAGAAGCCTGGCGAGACCGCCTGTAGCCACGAAAGGAACCATAACTTGACCCCCATTAGGGCATGTGGTTTACTGTATGGCAATAACTTAGGATGATGATCTGCCACACAGGCCATAAGGTCATCCAACTCTTTGCCAAAGTGCATTTGTTCTTTGAAAGGAAACCTGATCAAAGTAGTTTTAGAAGCAGAATCTCCTGCCCATTGTCTGATCCAGAGCATTCTGCAGGTAGAGATAGAATAAGCAGACATTTTGCTCGTGATCCTGAACGTCATATAGAGCATCTGTTACATAATCAGCCCCTGAAGGTACCATCTGGGGGTATTCCCTCTTCTCTGAAGCCAAAACCTGATGCAGTATCTTATGGCAGGTGCACACCACAAAGGAAGCCGCCGCTACTGCTTTCAGACCCAAAGCTAATGCTTTAAGCTGTCGTTTTGAGGAATAAGCCCACTCTGCAATCCTGTGAATCCTTTAGAATTACTCCACCTTCTCTAGGAAGTGACGTACACTTCGTAACTTGTGCTATCAGCAATCCACCTTAGGTGGCACAAATGACTGTTGGAACTCAGGAGCCATCGGGTACAATTTTGTCCGGGCTCTGGAAAACTTCAAGGATCACTCAGATGGCCACTGCTCTGTCAGCATCATGGATGCTGAGGGAAAAAAATATGGACTGAGTCTTAAAACTGCTCATAAAAGAAATTTGAGTCATGGAAGCCTGAGACAGTTCCCAATTGAACTCCATTTAAGTCTGCCAATTTTAAAAGCTTGTACACCATCGGGTCCTCTGCTTGGTCATGGGTTGCCAAGTCTCTTGGCTAGTAGTGCCCACTTGCTATCTGGAATCCTCTAGATCTGAAGATTCATTTTGCAGGAGCAAAATTAATTGAATCTGACCCCCCTACATCCCAGTACTTTTCCACATTGCAGCAGAACAAAGGAGAAGATTCCTGCCTCAGACAAGCATAGAAGATCTTCCAGAAGCTTGTTTCTTTGGCCTGATTTAAGACAGGCTCTGAGAACCTGAAGCCTTCAACCTCACTAGCTCCTCATGTGTCTTTGGGAGTGGATGCAACCAGCACCTGCTACAGCCCTCTAGACTAACACAGAGCCACTCAGTCTGCACTCAAGCGCCTGATAAATTGGGACGAGCTGAACTCCCAGGTGATGCGCCCTAAGATATCTTTAGTGCAGGCCAGCTAGGTAGGTGCCCTGCGAAAGGTTGCCTGTCCCCTCCCCTGCTACAGCTTTCTGAACTACAGTCTGTATCTTCTCCCATACTTTGGATTAAAACCCAAAAATAATAAATCAGTTGCAGAGCAAAAAAAAAAAAAAAAAAAAGGTACTTTTTAATTTGCTTGCAGAAGGAAAAACTGAGGAGATGGGGACTGCCCACTGACACAAAGAGGAAGAGCTGAAAAGTTGTAGATGATTCCTTCTGGCAAAAACTCACGGGTAGAGGTGAATAACCCACTGGTCATGTTCCTTTTGCACTCAAAATGGATGTTAGATTGTAGATGGAGCACCTGAAAGAACTAGCAGTTAGTGTGTGTTGTTGCAATCCTGCCCTAAGACCTCCTTCTCTTCTAGAAGGTAAAAGTGAAGTGGCATTATGTCCATGTTGAGTACATTTATAGAAGCCTGCTTATGTGGATTTGGAAAATTATACCAATAAACCTACAGGCTACCCAACACGAACCCTTACTTTAAAAAAAACAAAAACAAAAAACATAACCTAGGTAACCCAGAGGCTAACATCAGTCTCATTCCAGCATTTGGCAAGCTTAAAGTAACCTAATACTAGCACTGTGCAAATAATATCAGCCTATCCCCAAGTTTCATGCAGGATAATCGCAGCCTAACCATAATTTTATTCCAGCATCCTTCAGAATGATTCCTGCATCTGAGTTTCATAACATGACATTCTCCAGCTCCCCTTCTTTCTTGTGATTTCCCATCCTGTACCCCTCTCCTTCACCCCATTCCTTACCAGCGGCTCCAGGTCCGGCACACCCTCATGCAGACACATAACTCCCGATGGCTAAGGTGGCGGAAGACAGCAAGCCAAACGTGCCTCTGCATGACATGCTGCGAGCCACCATCCAGTGGCAGGGAGTCTGGTTCAGGGCTGTGTGGGGGAGGTTTTACCACGTGTCTCTCCAGCTGTGGTGGTTTTGATGGAGAGGGAGCTGGGGGTCGGCTCAAAAACTGTGCTTTAGCTATTACCCGCAGCCCTGGCTGTCCACTGGCCCTCAAGGTTCTCCTGCAGCCTTTCCCTCCTGCATGCCATTTGTTCTCCTTCTCTTGTGAGCCTCCCCAGGCCCTCTGCTTCCCATTGCGAGCCTCTGAGCCACCATTGCGGCCCTCTTCTTCCTCCCCTTCCTCCTCGCTCTCACTGAAACCCAGTGCTGGGGAAGGGCAGCCTGAAGCCGCCTCACTGCTGGGGTCTGAACCTTGAGAATCTGTGTCAGAGTCTGAATCGGAGCTGGAGGTGGAGCTGCAGGGACCACGAACTCTTTCTAGCAACTGACACATCTGCTTGAAACGCTCAAGCTTCTCTCGCTGTGGGGTCTCCTCTGAAGGGACTACTGTCTCACTCTGTTCCTCAGGAGCATTTGGTTTCTGGAAGGGAAGGAGAAAGACAGAAGCATGTAGGAGTTCAATTATTCAGATGTCCTGTGTTTGGTTTAAGCAACAGTCACACCAGCACAATGAATTTCTCTTCTTAAGCAAACTGCTAATGCAAGAATCACATTTCTCTCTTATCATTCTGAATTTTATTTGATCCTGATTTGTACGCATGTCTAAAAAGTTCTTCTTATTTAGCTGCTCCTGCCAAAACAAGCCTGAATCAACTGGGAGACACTACTTTTCTGATCATCAGAAAATCCAATACAGACATTACACCAATACATGTAACGCGTGTATACAGAATGAAGAAAAGTGGGTCCTCATACTGTGTTCATTCAACAATATGTTTATGTTTTATTAACATTTGATATACTGCTTAAGCATATTACAGATCTAAGCGGTTTACAATAAAATACAGGTACTTAGAACTTCCCTATCTGTCCCGAAGGCTATGCTCCCTCTACATAGTGTCAATCAGCAACATTGTAAGCTTCACAAACAATCCAAGGTTACAGCAAGCACCACTGAGAAATGAATAATGAGAAATTAGAATGTAAAACCACATAGCATCTTTTCACTCACCTTCTTCAGATGCCTGCCCCTGCCTCCTTTTAACTGTTGAAAGAAGAGACAAGCAACATGTCAGAAACTAACATAGACATATGCCGGGATCCCTCTTTCATGTCTGGAGATGTGGGGAACAAAGGAAAATGAAGGGAGTTGTGGAACCCTGAAGATATAAATAAAAAAGGAGCAAACTACATAAGATCCTTAGGAGACATTCAGAGTCAAGCAAATATCAAGAGAAAACTCTACTGGGTGCCAGGTCATCATGGCACCAAGACATTGCATCTTAGTGCACAGGATTTCATGGCCCCAAATATTTTTCTTTTGCAGAGCTGTCTCAGAAACAGTGCATCTCATTTCCAAACCATGGTGCAGCTTAAGTGGTGCAGAAAGTCTCATGGTTTCAATTTTCACAGGACTTGAAGCCATGAGACCAGGCCAAATTTCCTGTAGTGCATGGCTCAAGCATAGAGAGCCAACTGCAATGCAGAAGTGAAAGGTGATTTTTTTCTGAGGCAGCTTATAGAAAGGCAGGGAGAATAGATGACAGATTCCAAAGCATAATAGTTGTCTGGGACTGACATGTATAAGAATATAAGTGAGAAAGAAAGACTGGGTGAAGGCCTGGAGTGGGGGTGAGGGTAGGGAATGAGAGGAGAGACTAGCGGGGACTCACACCATGTAATTTATGAGAGACAATTGTCATTTTGCTTTAACTGTTAAAGCAGTACTTTTACAGAGCTGACAGCATGCTTTGGGAAGGGAGACCGCTGGCTTCTACAAGCGATTAGCCGAGACACTTTAAGGGGCTGATTTATTAAAGTTTCATTGCCCAGACCAGAAAAGAACCTTACTAAATCAGTTTCTAAAAGATCTGAGAGGGATTTCTACCCTCCCTCCTCCCTCCCAATTCACTGAGGACTTATGCTGGAGGAGTGAAAAGAGAAGTGCGAGAAGTCTCAGCTACTAGTTCCTAGATTTAATGAAAATTTGTCAAGGTCTGGTTTATAATTTATTTAAAATATTTGTTAACAGCCTAAGACCTAGGCAGTTTACATAAATACATAATCAATTAAAACAATAAATCAAACAGTAAACAAAAATTTGCTTGCAGAAGGAAAAACCTTTAAAAAAGTCTCCCCTTACTCCATCAAATTCACAGTATCAGACAAAACCTTCTCTGAAGAAAGAATAAACCTCAATTCAATAAAACACCTGAACAAATAAATATGTTTTTAACAATTTTCTAAACCTCAATATGTCATAAAAGCATAAGAATTGCTGCTGCTGGGTCAGACCGGTGGTCCATCCTGCTCAGCAGTCCGCTCACGTGGCGGCCCTCAGGTCAAAGACCAGTGCTCTAAATGAGTCCAGCCTTACCTGCGTACCTTCCAGTTTAGCAGGAACATGTCCAACTTTGTCTTGAATCTCTGGAGGGCGTTTTCTACCACTCTCTGGGTGAAGAAGAACTTCCTTATGTTTGTTCTGAATCTATTCCCTTTCAGCTTTAGAGAGTGCCCTCTCGTTCTTCCTACCTTGGAGAGGGTGAACAATCTGTTTTTATCTACTAAGTCTATTCCCTTCAGTATCTTGAACGTTTCAATCATGTCCCCTCTTAGTCTCCTCTTTTCAAGGGAGAAGCGGCCCAGTTTCTCCAATCTCTCACTGTACGGCAACTCCTCCAGCCTCTTAACCATTTTAGTCGCTCTTCTCTGGACCCTTTCGAGTAGTACCATGTCCTTCTTCAAGTACGGCGACCAGTGCTGGACGCAGTACTCCAGGTGAGGGTGAACCATGGCCCGGTACAGCGGCATGATAACCTTCTCCGATCTGTTTGTGATCCCCTTCTTTATCATTCCTAGCATTCTGTTAGCCCTTTTCGCCACCAGCGCACATTGCTCAGACGGCTTCATCGACTTGTCGATCAGAACTCCCAAGTCTCTTTCCTGGGAGGTCTCTCCAAGTACCGCCCTGGACATCTTGTATTCTTGCATGAGATTTTTGTTACCTACATGCATCACTTTACACTTATCCACTTTGAACCTCATTTGCCATGTCGATACCCATTTTTCGAGCTTGGTTATGTCACGTTGCATATCTTCACAATCCCCTCATGTCCTCACTACTCTGAATAACTTCGTATTGTCCGCAAATTTAATCACCTCAGTCGTCGTACCAATGCCCAGGTCATTTATAAAGATGTTGAAGGGCACGTGTCCAAGCACCGAGCCCTGCGGCACTCCACTGGTGATGCTCTTCCAGTCCAAATATTGTCCATTTACCCCCACTCTCTGTTTCTTATGCTCCAGCCAGTTTTTAATCCACGTGAGTATTTCACCCTCGATTCCATGGCTCGCAATTTTCCAAAGTAGTCATTCATGTGGAACCTTGTCAAACGCCTTCTGAAAATCCAGATATACAATGTCGACGGGGTCGCCCTTGTCTATCTGCTTGTTTACTCCCTCAAAGAAGTGCAGCAAATTCGTCAAACACAATCTGTCTTTGCTGAAACCATGCTGACTAGTCCTCATCAGCCCATGTCCGTCAAGGTGAGCAATGATGCGGTCCTTTATCAGCGCCTCTACCATCTTTTCCGGTACCGAGGTCAGACTCACTGGTCTGTAGTTATTCTCTGGCAGGGAATTCCACATCATTGGCCCTGCCACTGAAAAAGCAGCTTTTACTGTCTCAACATACCTACCTGATCTACCTGAACAATCTACCTGAACAACCGTCTCATCCAAACTACATCAACTAGACATAGGATAACCCATATTCCATTTACGTACCCTGCAATCAAAGAAGTCAAACAGAAAAAACTATATGATGGCCTCCTAGTCACACAAGCAGCAAAACTTGACAAGCAAATCTCCAATCTACTAATTATGACGCCAGACTACAAAACATTCAGAAAAGCAATAAAAACTCTACTCTTCAAAAAATTCCTGCAAACGACTTAATACCGCTAGCTCTTTCCCACTTCCTAATACCACTCCCTAATACCTTCCCGATTCCTCAAAGCAACCTCATCTACTCCGTATCTACTCTAAAAATTACCAGATATCTTCTTCATGTAATACCTTTTTTGTAATTCTTTTGTAATCCGCCTTGAACCACAAGGCAATGGCGGAATAGAAATCTGTAATGTAATGTAATGTAATAATGAACCTAATTCCATATTCCCTCATCTAACAGCTAGGTTTTCTTTAGAGTCGCTTTTTCTCCAGCAAGGAGAGCATCAATTTACTTTAAGACAAATGCAATTTTCTAGTCTGTCTCATGAGTCCCAGTGCATTCCCAGTTTGCCTCTGGAAAACCCAGGATGGGGTTCTTACTTTTTTTTTAGGTCCCTCTGGATCACTGCTCAGATCCCTCTCCTTTTTGCGTTTTGGCCCTTGGGTCTCTTCTGGGAGCTTCTTGGGTTTGTTCAGCACTGGCTCATCAGTCAGCTTCCAGCGCACTGCAGCATCCTCGCCATTGTCCACCCTACGTTTCCCTGTGGCATCAGCATCCTGAAGAAGAAAGGAGAGAAGGTGTCAAACAGCTTGCTGCTACTGCAATCATACACACTCTGGTTAATATTCAAAGAAAGTTAACCATCTGGGAAAGGCCGCCAACCAGTTAACTCGCTTATCTAGCTATCCAGTCATATTCAGCTGCACTTAACCAGTTATCTTCACTGAAAATGACCAGTTAGCACTGAACTGCAAGCAAGCTGTGTCAGGGCTATTCCAGGGGCAGAGTCCAGTTAGCTCCCGATATTTAGAGCTAATTGTCCAGTATTAGCATATAACCAGGACCGCATAATTTGCTGTCCTATCTTTATGCGTTAATGAATGGCCAGTTAACTCTGAATATCAAGTTAACTAGGCATGCGCTAGCCAGCTTTAAAAAAAAAAAATAAATAAATAATAAAGAAGCAGGTATTCAATGCTAGTGACCAGATATGGCCCGTTATTGAATATCTGAGTTTGACACTTGCAGCAGGCATTAATAGCACTGTCTGCCAGTGGCTGAATATTGGGGGGGGGGGGGGAGACAACTAACTTTTAGAAAACTATGAGGGTAGGGCTCATTTATCTTTGGAGATATCTGCGAGTAGGACAGGCTTGTAAAGTTTTCAGAACCTGAAGAATAGCTTTTCCTTGTCCGGTATTTTAATGATTTAATTTCCTATTAAATAATTGATCCCCTAAAAGACCAAAAGCTATCAAAGCAGTGTACATTCAGGTACAAGAGATATATTAATGAAAGATTAGGTTCTTAACTGGATAATCTTGTTTCTGTTAATATACACAGAAGTTCATACATTGGGTGATCAACCCGTGCCCTCAAACCACTTGCAGAAGGGTGTCAATTACATATTTCAGCTCCTCCCCTGTCACCAGTGGAGTATAGCTCCCTCTTCAGTTTGTACCAAAGCAATCAAGCTCTACTATAACAGGAGGGGCACGGGGAACTTCCCTGGAAATAACATACATTTCTGTTCTGCTCTGCTCTGTAACTCATGAAAAAGAACAAATATTAGCATGAACTTGCAATATAGGTGTATTAATGGACCAACCTGCAGTGTGCAACCAGCACTAACACATAAGGAACGACAATGCTCAATAACTCAGTACTTTATATGTAAGTTAATCATACATGTTCATCCGACTGACAGGAGAACTCCACCAGTTCCGGACCATAGAGTTGTCCAAGGCAGAAAGCAGGCAAATTACAGAAAGCACAGGTTGGGCTGTACAGACTCCTGTGTATATTAATAGAAACAAGATTATCCAGGTAAGCACCTAATCTTTCATTCTGTTACATATACACAAGAGTGGCATTAGGTGACATACCAAAGCAGTGCCAGATATCTAAGAAGGGACAGAAGAGCCTGCCTGCAAGATTGAAGACCCAAAAGCAGTGTCCTCTTGAGCCACCACGTCCACTCTGTACAACTTTGTAAAGGTATGGAGAGTTGACCAAGTAGCTGCTCCACAGATCTCTACAGGCAAAAGTACTCAGGTCTCTGCCCATGAAGGTGCCACACTTCTGGTTGAATCAGCTTTGACAGAAATGGGCAGCTGTTTGCCACTGCCAATGTAGGCTGACAAAATTGCCAAGCAAATCTATCTGGCAAAAGAAGCCTTGGAAGCTGGTTTGCCTAATCTGGACTGACTAGCACAAAAAGATGGTCAGAAAGGCGAGCCTCATTTGTCCTTTCTAGGTAGTAAAGTAGAACTCTTTGCACATCTAACCTTTGCAATATCTCATCTTGCTTGTTTGAACCTGTAGGATAAAAAGTGGGTACACGAACCTCTTGGTTGACGAGAAAAGCTGACACAACCTTTGGTAGGAAAGAAGGTACCAATCTCTGCAAGAAAGAGCTTGCAATTCTGATATCCATCTTGCAGAGGCTATTGCCACCAGCCATACTGTTTCACTGTGAGGTTTAGAAGAAATGCCTCAAGGAGAGGTTCATATCGTATGGAGGCTTAGACAGACCCTTCAGAATGATATTAAGAGTCCATTATGGAAAAGGTTGGCATATGGGAGGACGCAACCTGAGTGCTCCCTTTAAGAACCCAGTCACATCAGGGTGAGATGCCAGAAATTGTTTTCCCCCCTCAAGCCAGATGCACAAGAGGCTGGATTAGAAAAGGACCTAGCAGTGGCATCTCTCAAGGTCTAGGTGCCTTGAGAGGCACCACTGCTAGGCCCTTTTCTAAACCGGGTTGAAAGAATGCCAGGAATTGGTGCAGTGAAAGGCTCAACCTGATCTTTGGAGCACCCAGAGCTGGAAAGCCTTCCAGGCCTTAGCATAGACTGCAAATATTGATTGCTTCTTTGCTTGAAGGAGAGTAGCAAGGACTACCTCTGAATGACCCTTGCAGGTTAAGGCTGTGAACTCAAATAGCCATGCCGTAAGACTAAAGCAATCTGGATTATCCATGGGAACTGGATGTCAGCCTAGAGGCTTATGGGAAATTATATCAATCTGACCCTGGCATGGGAAGGCAGATAGACCCTTAGTGCAGGGAGACTGTGTTAAGTATCCCTGATATGTTTTAAGTTTCCCTGATTGAATCATGACTATCTAAAAGGTGTTAATGTCTGATTAAGAGGGTGCTTAGGACAATGGTGCACAGATCGAGCCAGAGACTTAATCCCATCACCATGCTTGCAGATGTCACACTCTCCTTTGTCAATTAAATTGACCATTGTCTCAAACAGTTTGCAAGTTCTAAACAGAAAGATACTGGGAGATACAATATTTTCTCTAGTCAGAATAAGATTCCAAGGTATAAAAGCCTGCTCTCTGCTCTATCAAGATATCTCTTTTTCTATGGAGCTATCAAGCTCTCTCTTTCTATCTAGCTATCTCTTGGCTCTTGGCTTGGCACTCTGGTTCTCTCTTGGCTCTCCCTCTCTCTGTCTATCCTTCCCTTTATCTATGGAACACGAAGCTTAGACCATCCCCCTTTTCTCTTTCTCTCTGCCTTTCCCTGAAACTTCACGCTTCCTTCTGGACTCTGTAAGGCAGTGAGACTGCTTTGCTCTCTGCTTAAGTGTAATGCTCTCTGCTTAATTGTAATGCTTATAAATATTACTTTTCTGTAAGACTATTTCTATAATATATTCTTTATATAATCACCCCTGGCTGTGCTTCTTATTTGATTCTATCCCTAATGAAACTTCTGTGAAGGTATTGAACTCGGGACCGCGGATTGTAAGGCCATATCAAACATAACCCCTCCAACCTAACATTGTGAGGGTGCGACCATCCTTACATTTTATTAAACTTACATTTTGGGGGCTTTGTCTCGGTCCTTCCTGATGATTTCATTTGGGTAAGTAGAATTCAAGTTTTTTTTTTTCTCCTCCTTTTATGCACTGTGCAATAGGATTATGTATAGACAGAGTGATATAGAAATCAAAAGTCCTTGCAAAACCCTTAGATTGATTATACGTTAGACTGGATGACACACTGTTGAAAAGTTCCAGTAATATTGTGGGGTTTTATACTTGGTGAGATTTTATTTCTATTTTTGATTGATAGACAGAGTGAGATAGAAATCAAAAGTCCTTTTGGAACCCTTAAATTGTTTTAGACTGGATGACACAATTGTGAAAAGTTTCAGTAATATTTTGGGTTTTATATTTGGTGAGATTTTACTATCAAAAGTCTTTGTAGTCTACCTGTGCCAGTTTGCATTGTATGATTTGCTATTATATGCTTGCTAGGGTGTTGCATGTAAGAATATTTGAGCTGCTCTGAAGAAAAGCAGGGTTCAAAGTGAAAACAGTCACTCAATTAAGACACCCCGCATCCGTATAACTTTTACTTTTGTTACCTTGTGCTTTTAATTCTATTTCTTGTCAGTCTCTGCCCTGGTGAAAGGCCCAGTGCACACTGGACTGGAACTGGCAGCTGACACCTCTGCTCTTCTAACAGACTTCTTATATTTTTTCCTGCTAAACTTCTGCCTGTAAATTTCAGGTACTAACCAGTGTGGGCAAGTGTGGGCATAAGTGTATTATTTTATGCCAATGACTCTTGCCTAACACGCTTTACCTCGATTTTCTACCTATTAATTAAAGTCTCCCTCCTTCATAAGTGGGAGCATTTCAATCTCAAAAGCTACACACAGACAGGGACATTTAGAAGCCCATTCTCTCTGCCCACGAACCAAGGCAGACTTCTGCAGCCTCAAATATGAACCCTTTTGATTTTCAAGAACTCACAGATATTGTACACAAATATTTTGACAAGAAAGGGGGTCCATATGAGGGTAATTTTCCAGAAAACACATGGCACGATATTCAGAAACAAATGGTTTCTCTTTCTCAGGAGTTTAGAAAGAAAACAGATTTAAAAAAATGCCTTTTCATTCAAGGCCTCTGTAGAGGACTTATTAGCCTAAGACAAGATAATACTGACTTGAACACTCAGTGCCATCAGCTGTCCAAAGACTTAGATGAGGCACAAATTAATATATCCATGCTAAGAACCCAAATTGTTCAGGCCACAAATTCCTTTTTAACTGTAAATGAACAATTAGAAGAGGCCAAGGCAGAATTAAAGTATTTAAAGTCAAAATGTGCCTCACAGGGACAGGCTATTCTGCCGTCTGCACCTGTGCCACCATCACCATATAATCCATGTAGTCAGAAAACCGTTTTTGTAGCAGGTCAGAGAAAGGGTAAACTAGCTACAGATGTAGAACAGGAAGAAGAACCGACAAACGAAAGTGAGGAAAATTCATTACCAGGCCAGAGCAATACCAATAGTACCCCTATAAGTGACACAGCTCCAGTAACTGTAGTGCTGCAGGGACATATGAAAGACAGTGACATTGAAAGAATAGTGGAGAAAGTGGGCCCTATGCCTTTTAACATAAATGA
The DNA here is from genome assembly GCF_902459505.1 of Geotrypetes seraphini. Lineage (NCBI taxonomy): Eukaryota > Metazoa > Chordata > Amphibia > Gymnophiona > Dermophiidae > Geotrypetes > Geotrypetes seraphini. The sequence goes on along the minus strand of NC_047088.1, from coordinate 100,464,567 downwards.
ATGGTGCAAATGGGCTATTGACATACTGATTCACTGGGGTCTAGGGAAATACAAAAGGAACAATGCAGATTTTGATAAGCTTATGCACCTCGCCCTGGGTCCACATTATTATAAATTTGGATCTCTTGTTCATCCATACCAATTTGTAAAGATGGGCATCGAACAACTATTTCGCTGCACCTCTTTGCAAGTACTTAGAACTCTTTCACCCCTGCCAAGTGATACACCAGAGCAGTTTGCATATAGAGTGTGGGTAATCAATGCAGTACTTAACGAACATGAACATTGGCCCATTTCCTCAGATTATGGCCAGAGAGAACATAAAGAATTCCTATTAGAATTATTATCTCCCGAGATTACTAAACACCTTCTGTTGTTCTCGGAGGACCCTAAAACTACGCCTTTTGACACTTTACTGCTCAGGATTGGGTCTGTGTGGAAGACCCAGCCAGCTCAAATTATTTCAGTTTCAGAAGCTAGAAGGTGGCGTGCTGAGGGAGCACCCCAATACAAGAAAACACCACACACAGGAAATAGAGGGCATGTCAGAAGTAGTTACAGAAATTCCTCCACTTACATTCCCTTCCATGAACTCAGAGACCAAAAGGAAAAATTAGAAAAAGAGAAAAGGAAATGGGAACAGGATCGTCACACAATGCAGATAGAATTGGACAGGGTGAAAAGTGATTTAACAGCTAGGAACAACAGTGCTAGTGCATAGGGATGTCCTGACTCTCTGTGTCCGAATGCCAAGGTGACTCAGGCCTTCACAGCCCAGCCAAACTCCTTTCGCTTACCTGTGGACTCACTTTTGGAGACGCAGGATGAGGGAAAGAAGTCAGACTCAGAATTCAGCTTGAGGTATGTGGCACCTTTGATTTTGGACACTTGCGGCCGCCCCAATGTTAATACTACCATAGAGGGTCAGGATAAATTCACTTTGATTGATACAGGGGCTGGAATCAGTTTTACAAGCAGAGCGCCTCCTACTGGAGATCAGAAAAATGTAGAAATGTATGAGATTCAGGGTATAAATGACACAGCTTCTAAATGTGTTGCTATCCCTGTGAAATGGGGCATCCCGGTTCAAAATGAACAGAGCCAGAACATTTTAGAAATTACTGCCCCCACTATAGTGAGTACAGACAAAGAAATACTGGGAATTGATGTCCTCAACCAGTTAGACCTGGTTGTCGATATGGCTAACCTTACATTGTGGCAAGGTACAGGAAGCCCAAATGCTTCTAAAACTTTAGTTCATGAGGTCATTCCCATGCAATTAGCTACTCAATGCACTAAGGCAGCTACATGACCTTAGTGGAATTCCCTCAGAGGTGGCAGATATTCCAGTTTGGGCACAAGACAAACTAGATTGTGGGAGAATGCAAACTGAAATTCTGTTAGAGGGTGATGACCCCCCACCACAAAAGCAATATCCAGTACCTCATCAAGCCATAGAACAAGTAACTCAGATTGTACAGGTACTAGAGGAGAGGGGTCTGATCAGACCTATCTCTTCCACCTGCAATTCTACAGCATGGCCAGTGGTCAAACCAGGGGGCTCATTCAGGCTTACTATAGACTTCCGGGCCCTAAATCAGGTCTCCAAATCTGTAGCACCGGTGGTTGCCTCTTACCCTGAAATGATTTCTAAATTGAACCCCAAATGCAAATTTTTCTCTGTCTTGGACATTTCTAATGGCTTTTGGAGTCTGCCCTTAGCCACTGAATGCCAGTATAAAACAGCATTTCAATGGCAGAATAAACAATATGCATGGACAGTTCTACCCTAGAGATATAAAAATTCACCAGCAGTTTTTCATAAATATATGTACAATGTCCTGGCACGCATATCATGCCGAGAAAATGTGATGCAATATGTTGATGACATTTTGATTCAGTCTGAGAATGAGTCTGCACACTGGGTACATGTAAGGGAGGTTCTAACAGCTCTCTTAGAAGCTGGCCTTAAAGTTAATCCTACCAAGGCTCAGCTATGCAAACCACAAGTCTCCTTTCTGGGAGTATCCATTGGCCAGGATGGTAAGTCTGTGGATTCTCAGAGGGTAGAACTGATACAGAATTTGCCACTTCCTACAGATCAGAAATCACTCCAGTCATTTCTAGGGCTCACAGGGTTCTGCCGTGAATTCATGCATAATTATGCTGAGGTAGCAGCCCCACTCTACTCCCTGCTGAAAAGTAAAGACTATGTGTGGGAAGAGGAGCATACAGATGCTGTCACCAAGCTTAAGCGCATTTTAACCTCAGCTCCTGTCCTTGCCAACCCAGATCACACACAAATTTTTTCCTTTATCCTGTTGTTGGGGACAATAGTGTAGGTGCAGCATTAACACAGCGCTTAGGTGCAATGGATCGTCCAATTGCTTTCTTTTCCAGAATTCTCACTTCTCCAGAACTCAAAATGGGTCTCTGTGAAAAGCATACACTGGCTGCATATGCTGCCATGCAGAAATTTACCTACATCATTGGGGCTCAAACTACATACATATGCAGCCACCATAACCCACTTAAATTCATTGTGGAGGGTAAGTTAGCATGCAGCAAGATTAGGACTGAGAGAATAGTCCAGTGGACATTGATGTTGCAGGCACAGAATGTAAAGTTTGAACTTCTGAAACAGCCTAATGTTCAGGTTGCAGGAATCCTACTGGAGGGGCAACCACATGAGTGTCAGTCCTCCCCCAGTGCCCCTAATCACATGATCTTTAAAGAACTAGTAGTGGACAAAATCTCTCCTTTTCTTCCTACCGTATATATTGATGGCAGTAGCCAGTGTGAGGGAGGCAGGCGATTAGCAGGTTTTGCAATGTTACAACTAGACCCTGCTAACCAAGTGATTCTGCAGAGACAGTATTCATGTGGTTCTGCTTCGGCACAGTACTGTGAACTGGCTGCTTTTGTAGCATGTCTGCAGCAATACCATGAATCCCACTCAGAAATGCAGATCATTTTAGACTCTGATTATGTTTTTAGAAGTGCTGTTGCATTGTTACCGTGGTGGCTAGCTAATAACTTTAAATCAACTGACAGTTCACCTGTAAAACATTCATCATTGTGGGCTATGGCACAGGAATTGAGTGAGAAGTTTCAGAGAGTACACTTAATTAAAGTGAAAGCTCACAGAAAGAAAGGTCCTTTGGTAAAGGGCAACACATTAGCTGACTCGCTAGCCAAAGAAGCATGTCATGTAGGCCCTGTATGGCCCTGGTATGAACAGACTCGTATGGTAGCCATTGCTACCCGTTCCACAGATTACGATCATGTGGTACCTCCGGACTATTTCATAGCCCTGCAGAAAAATGACCCTGAACTCTCCAATCTGAGGAAGTTAATACAAGATACCTCTGATAACATATACCAGCACACACCCTTTATCACACTCATTATACAGAAAGACATTCTATGTGTCAAAAGAGAGGCAGGCTTAGTTATAGCTATCCCCAGAGCTCGAGGTAAAGACTGGATGCATTGGGTTCATGGTGCAGGTCCCATGGGACACCCCAAAGAAGATGAAATGCTGTCTATCTTAGATATGTTGGTATGGTGGCCAGAAATGAAACATGACATACAGGATCACGTTTCCTCTGTCTCATCTGTGCCTCCTTTGGGAGACAGCCCAAAAAGAAAAAGGGACAGTTGATGAGAGCACCGCCACGTGGTCCATTTGAGAGAGTCCACATAGATCATGTGGGTCCTCTTCCCTTAACTGCTAGGAAAAACAGATTTTTACTGACTGTGGTTGATTCATTTTCACATTGGGTCGAAGCATTCCCAGTACCAGATCAGACAGCCAGGACCACAGCGGAAATTCTAACTATGCAATTTTTTGCAAGATGGGGAATCCCAAAAACCATTGACTCCGACAATGGCCCTGCTTTTGTTTCCCAGCTTATCAAAGAATTGTTTGAGTTCCTAGGCATTGAACAGCAATTACACATCCCATACCACCCCCAGGCAGCAGGACAGATAGAAAGAATGAATCAGACCATTAAGGCCCATCTCAGCCCTATGCTGAATCTGACTGGAAAAAACTGGGATCAGGTACTCCCTTTGGTCCTTATGCGTATCAGAGCTAATGTTTGTAAGTCCACAGGTTTTGCACCTTATGAAGCCTTAATGGGGAGGCCAATGCCACGGTGGGAAAATCTGTTGTTTCCTTTCCTTCCAGAGGACCAGACAGTAATTCTGGCTAATGAGTGGATGAAATCCCTGCAAGAACATCTGAAAGAAATACAGACTACTGTGCTGGCTAACACAGAAAAGTCTAGGAATTATTTGCAGGAAATATATGCAAAAGGTTCTGACTTAAGGCCCTTCAAGGTCGGGAGCAAAGTCATGCTCCTGAACCCCAGACCTAATCTTCCCTTTGGGACAGCAAAATGGGATGGACCACATTTAATAACAGATACCCTAGGCCCAAGCCTTTACCAAATTCTCATGCCTGACAACCAGCAATGCTGGAAACACATCACTCAGTTGAAACCATATGGGTAACGTGTTTATCAGTCTCTGTTTTCAGATTTCACCTGAAGACAGCACAGACAGCTGCTTTGAAGACAGCACGGACAGCTGTATTGCATGAGGAAAAGTCACAAGAGATTGGTAACTATATTATTCACTCCTGCTGCATAGTTGATGAGCCCTATCTATAGAACAGCAGTACAATATTTATGTAAATACGTAGTAGAAATTATTTTGCTTCTTGCATTCTATCAATAGTAAGTACTAGTTAATTTGTTTAAGTTTAGAGTTAGTTTTAGGATGGCACGGTTCCCTTTTACTCTTGTATATGCTCTCCTTTACCCAAGTATCATTACAGGAACTATCATTCGAATATGCACAATCGGTTGGGCAAAATCCACAGATGGGGTATATCGCTATCAAGAAATACCCCCACCTTTTCTTGAAGGAACCGACCTTGTCATCTTAAGTTTTTGTTCTGTACAGGACAAGCCAGTGTTCTACTCAGTAAACATCACCCAAGTAAAGTGGGCACCTCCTGTCCCCACTTCTTTAGAAAGAACACAGGAACTAATAGCACCCCCAGAGAAGTACTTTCTAGGGCCCCCTGCCTTGATTCTGTATAATATCTCCTGTCAGGATAGCGGTAACTGGAAGATTTCGTATACATGGGTCCAGAGTAACCAACAACACATTACTGAGACGTCTTTCTATTTTGATGTATCTTGCTTTCCTACTATTCCCCCTCCTCCCACCTCAGCCCCTCCTGTACTCTACCTTTCTGATATCAATATGTTTCAGGAAGGAAAGCCCTTTCAGGTTAAATATGATGCACCACATGATGTTTTATATGATGTAGAATACCATTTTCTTACTTGGCATTTATTTCCAAAATTGTTTTTAGTTAATCATAGATACCCAAATTGCTCGCAATTTGTTGCTAACCACATACATATGCTGAATACTTGGTTTGACATGCAGTCAGGTACCGCCCAAACCACGCAACGTAGAAATAAACGTGAATTATTGGACACTATTCTAGGTGGCACAGGAACTGCACTAGGTGCTCTTAATACAATTGATGTAGAGGTACTACGCAATAAGATGGGATCCACCTCTCAACATGCTTCTGATGGGTTCACCTCACAGCACATTATTAATGAAGCTTCCTCTAAATTATCCAATGTAATGGTAGACACATTTGCTCTTATTTCACCCATTATAGAACATAAAATTGTGACCTTAGCACATGAGGAATATAGGTTGGGAAAAAATATTTCCTGGGCTATGGCCTGTGATCAAGTACAGATCGAGCTTATTACTATCCTAAAAGAAATTCTAATCACAGCTAAGTTTGGCCACTGGCCCCTGTCTCTGGTCCAGATGGCTAGTACCTGATTTTGCTATAGCGCACCTTGATTGGTGGACAGTGAGTGTTCCAATCTGTACACCACAAGGATGCTCTATCTGTACTTTGATCCCATGGTCAGGACACCACACAGTTATTTACCCTGTAGTTAATATTGGTGTGCAGCTTGATAATATGCTTTTATATCCTTTGGATCACATCACATGGGTACTACCGCTGGATGATACCTGGACTTCATTTAAGCCAATGGATCCCTCCCTCTGTGTGCAGACACCATTTCATTTCAAGTGTGAACCTCATCAGTTTAAAGAGACTGCCGGTTCCTGCTGGACTGATTAAGCTTCCTGCTCCCTATCCGCAAAGTTCTCCTACTCCTCTACTTCTTCACACACTTTGTACTACCTTGGAGCTGGACATTTTTGTTTTCACCTATTTTTTCCACAAAACGTTTCCTGTTCCTTGGATCCCCGGATTCATGACAGCCACCTTCCTAAGAACGCTTTGCTGTACAGTTCAACTTATTTACTGAACAATACCTGGTGTAGTCATTCACCTCTGTCCTCCATCACCCTTAATGGGACAACCTACTCCACACCTCTGGTTACTAATGATTCTATGGACATTCCAGACTTTATTTCATATGCTGTACATCCACTACCTCTTGGTATGGGCAACAAAACATTTCAAAAGCTGCTGAACTTTACTAAACTCCATACTTACATTGAACAATTTAAGAAAACCTCCAAAGAAGTGAATCATACTATCACTTTTGAAAATGGACAGATTGCACAAACTGTAGAAAATTTGCTACGAGACGCTCATGTCTCAGTTTGGGAACTTTTCTTTGGGTATTCGCCCACTGCAAACCACGTATTTAATGTTTTAATTCACCCTATCATTATCTTAATTATTGTACAAATTTTGCTATGTATTATTATGATTTTCCTTTGCTGTAAAGTGAAACACATGTACATTTCTTTACAACGCTTATCATACCAAGTTCCTTCTAGCTTTTAAGGCTGTTATACATGTATTTCCAGTATCTTCTCGGACACTTGCTAATTTGGTTTTAATTTGGCATGGCCTATTGCATTACTATTACCAGGGTCAGACATAATATTTTCCCATATCCCATACTTAGATACTCTCTCATGACATCTTGGTACCTTTATACCTGAACCTCCGGAAAAAGCTTCCTGCATCCCTTATGCACCGTTCATTCGCTCAACGACGGGTAAGATATAAGCATACTGGGATCCCCGCCCAGATGATGGCCTATACAACCTAAGACAGAGGTTTGAACTCGTAATGGGAACTGTTTACGGACTATACAACCTATCTTCATAGCTTGGAGATTCTGCAAGACAGGGGACGTACTGTTGGAGGTAAAAGAAGCATCTGCTAATTGCAGGCTGTTTAAAGAAGGGTACCACAAGCTTGCCCTCATTTCAAAGAATAAAAATAAAAATAAAAAAATTATGGGAGATGTCAGCCTAGAGGCTTAAGGGAAATTATATCAAAGAGGCTTATGGGAAATTATATCAATCTGACCCTGGCATGGGAAGGCAGATAGACCCTTAGTGCAGGGAGACTGTGTTAAGTATCCCTGATATGTTTTAAGTTTCCTTGATTGAATCATGACTAGCTAAAAGGTGTTAATGTCTGATTAAGAGGGTGCTTAGGACAATGGTGCACAGATCGAGCCAGAGACTTAATCCCATCACCATGCTTGCAGATGTCACACTCTCCTTTGTCAATTAAATTGACCATTGTCTCAAACAGTTTGCAAGTTCTAAACAGAAAGATACTGGGAGATACAATATTTTCTCTAGTCAGAATAAGATTCCAAGGTATAAAAGCCTGCTCTCTGCTCTATCAAGATATCTCTTTTTCTATGGAGCTATCAAGCTCTCTCTTTCTATCTAGCTATCTCTTGGCTTGGCACTCTGGTTCTCTCTTGGCTCTCCCTCTCTCTGTCTATCTTTCCCTTTATCTATGGAACACGAAGCTTAGACCATCCCCCTTTTCTCTTTCTCTCTGCCTTTCCCTGAAACTTCACGCTTCCTTCTGGACTCTGTAAGGCAGTGAGACTGCTTTGCTCTCTGCTTAAGTGTAATGCTCTCTGCTTAATTGTAATGCTTATAAATATTACTTTTCTGTAAGACTATTTCTATAATATATTCTTTATATAATCACCCCTGGCTGTGCTTCTTATTTGATTCTATCCCTAATGAAACTTCTGTGAAGGTATTGAACTCGGGACCGCGGATTGTAAGGCAGTATCAAACATAACCCCTCCAACCTAACAATGTGGGGGTGCGACCATCCTTACATTTTATTAAACTTACACTGGACTCTGACTTAGAAGACCTGCATGCACCGGTAGCTTGAAGCATCTGTCTTGTTAAAAACGCACAAGATCTGCATACCAAGGTTGGCAAGGCCAGTTTGGGGCTACCAAGATCACAAGTCCCTGGTGAGACGTGATTCTGCAGATGACCTGGCCCACCATGGGCCACAAGGACAACACATATAGAAGCCTCTCTGCCGGCCAGGGTTGAACCAATGCATCCAACTCTAAGCTTCCTGATTCACTTCTTCAGCTGTAAAAACATTTCACCTTTGCGTTCTTGGCTGATGCCATCAGGTCCATCTCTGGAATTCTCCAGCATTGACTAATGAGGCTGGAACGCTCTATGGGACAGGGAACACTCTTCTGGGTCTAGAGTCTGCTAGCTGAGAAAGTCAGCCTATACGTTTTCCACTTCCACTATATGGGCTGCTGAGAGTGCCTGAAGATGGGCTTCCACCCACTGGAACAATATCTGAGAATCCAGATTTAAGGGAGCACTTCTGATCTACAACTTGTCACACTGTCTGCACACCCTCCAGCCTTGATGGCTCTCTGATCAGCTAATCATCCAGGTATGAGTGTACCTGTATACTCATCCTGCGAAGATGAGTTGTGAGCACCACCATCACCTTCATGACTCTAATGATGTCATTTGGAGCGTCTGCCACATAATCATAGAAACATAGAAATAGACGGCAGATAAGGGCCACGGCCCATCAAGTCTGCCCACTCCAATGACCCTCCCTATCTATCTTTGCGGATAGATACCACATGTCTGTCCAATTTGGCCTTAAAATCTGGCACGCTGCTGGCCTCAATAACCTGAAGTGGAAGACTATTCCAGCAATCAACCACTTTTTCGGTGAAGAAGAACCCCACCCCCCCTCCAGCACCAACTGGGGGCAGATGTTCTTCTCAGCCAGACTTTGCCTTAACCTGGTATGGAAAGCATATGCCACAAACGAGGCTGCCACTGCAGCTTTGATCCCCAAAGCTAGTGGAAGGGAGGGAGCTTTGATCCCCAAAGCTAGTGCCTCTTAAGAACCACATTCACCTTGCAATCTTGCACATTCTTTAACATCACTCCTCCCTCACTAGGGAGGGCAGTACTTTTAGTTACTTGAGCCACAGTAGAATTCACCTTTGGCTGACTAAACAGCTTCTGAAATTCCAGAGCATACGATGAAGTTTGGACATAGCTATGGCCACTTTTAGGGAGTCTTCCGGAATCTCCCACTGTTCAGTGACCAACAAGGTGATGTCCAGAAGCAAGGGAGAAAAGGTGGTCTGAGCACCTGTGCCGTTCATCTAATCTAATCTAAGACTTAGATTTATATACTGTATCATCTCCTGAAGTAGGGGCTCGACTCGGTTTACATACTTCCCATTAAAATCTTTAAGATCAGAAGACAAAGCCCTATTAACAGTCCCTTCTTTAAAAGTTATATACTCTAGGAGAGACATGATTTTTTCTGTTTTGGCCCCCCACATCTGGAACTTACTTCCACTTAATCTAAGAGAAGAAAAACTATTGAACAAATTTAAAAGTCTTCTAAAGAGCTGGCTTTTTAAAGACACTTTTTACTAGATCAGTCTTACTATATTTTAGGATAGGATAAGGAGGTTCACTATATTTTAGGATAGGACAAGGAGGTTCACTGTAATATGAGGGTATTTGTCTCCCATCCTGTGTGTTCTAAACCTATACCCGATTTTATTTTTGGTTTTATTTTTTTTAATATTGTAATTTAAGCTGCCCTCTTCCCTAATGTTTTAATGTTAATTAGCAGTATATGTGATATTTGTGGATTTTATTATTTTATATTTTTATCTGATGTAAATCGCATTGAAATGGTATCATTTTCAAAAAACTGTTGAAATAGCATTGTTCTCATCGATTTACGAAAAATCTGGCAAGAGAAAAGAGTTCTAATATAACTAGGAATTTCATGGCCGTGCACTGTGAAGTGGATGGCTACTGAGGCTCCAACTTCACTGAGCGCATCCGTAATGACATGTGGGACAGTAGCTGACTTGAACAGTTGCCACACTGATGGATTGCCTCCCTGGTCAAAAGCAACAATCACCTCTTGACTTCCAGTCCCCAACAGGGAACCATAATCCTCCGGGAAGGAAGCTGAGCCCTGGGACAAAAAAGCATGGAGTCTGATCTCAAATCCTCCCAGTCCTGCTCCGCTTGGTCACAAAGGCTGGGAGTTGAATTCCTGTTCAGCATCTCTCCCCAGTCCAATACCATCATGCCCCCAGTGCATCCTGGGCCTGACAAAAAAGCTTTTCACAGAAGATTCACAAATTCTGGAGTAAATTCTTGAACAGGACCCCTGCAGAACCTCAGACTGGCTTCTCTTAGGCTTCACAGTGTCCATGCATTTCGCTATGTGAGAACACCAGGAGGGATTTTCTCCCTATCACTTGTTCTCCCTGTGGTTCCCCAGCCCTAGAGGACTCAGAGGTGCCTAAGTCCAAGGCTCCCGCCCCTCCTTCGCATGCGCCACAGTATACAGACATTCCACGGCCGACCATCCAGTGCAAAACTAGCATGACATAGGGGTAGAAAAGCCTGAGGAGTCCATTCCAGTCTATTTTGAGTTAAATCGAGGAGGCTTTAGAACCGGGGTGTCCAACCTTTTGGCTTCCCTGGGCCGCATTGGCCGAAAAAAAATTTTCTGGGGCCGCACAAACACTAACACTAGCCGATGAGCAAAAAAAAGGTTGAGCAGGTCCAAAATTTGCAATCACTAATATAGAAGATGTATGTATCTAATAATAAACCTTCATTAAAGGGACACTGTGGAGAGGAACCCAAAAAAGCAGTAATGCTTACCCTGACTGAGTAATCCTCCACGTGTACTGCTGACAGTGGAGTGGGAGCAGCCACAGGCTTCCGCATCCCCACTCTGATGAGCAGGGATGTGCGCTCCTGGTTTTCCCATTCACTTTTATTACAGCTACGGAGAGCCTCTTCAGATGTGAGCCTCATCAGAGCGGGGATTCTGAATCAGCTGTCAGCAGTGCACGTGGAGGATCATTTAATCAGGGTAAATATTACTGCTTTTTTGGGCCTCCCACTTTGAGCTTAGGCTCCCTCAAAATGAATATCTCCCCTGCTGTAGCTCACCAACTGACAGCCACCTCCTCCCCCTCCAACTTCCCAAGTTCTGCAGCTGGCAGCAATATTGCAAAGCTGCTGCCTTCCCTCCTTCCTGCCCTCCCCCTTGGCATTCATGCATGCATGAAAGCAGAGGCAGCATGAGAATATTGACAATGGCTGCAAAGCTTGGAGATTTTGGGTTGCAAGACTGGAGGAAGATGTTTCTAGTTGGCAGGGCTTGGGAATCCCCATTAGCTCAAGTATTTATAAATAGCACTCAGACAGGGAGAAACTTTGGTGCCCATCCACTAATTATGGGCTCCAGTCCCTCCCCAAAATCAGCTGTATATGACTACGCCACTGAATACAAAAATAATTGTGATGCACATATCCCAAAGCTAACATATTCAGTTAATAAATTCAAAATAAAACAATTTTTTTCTACCTTGTCGTCTGGATGTTTTGTTTTTCCATCATCTTGGTCCCAGTTTCTCTTTCTGCTTTTTGTCTGTCTTCAACTAATTATCTTTCCAGTGTCTGCTGTCCATTTTTTCTCCTCTTCTCTCATTCCATTTCCTTCTTATGCCTGTCTCCATTGAATTGATTTTTCCTTTTCAGCTTTCTTAACTTTTTCTTTTCTTTTTTGCCTCTGTCCACTCAAATCTTGCCTTCTTTCTCACTCTTCTTTTTTAATGTTCAGCTACCTCTTAATTCTCCATCTTCTCTAAGTTCCTAAACTCTCCCATTTCCCATCTCACTCCTTTCCCAGCCTCCTATTTCCTGCTGTCTAATCCCCATTACCACATTTCTACCACTGTACTCACTGCTCTGTCACTCATCTTGTCATCTCCCTTTTGACCTCATCCATCTGGCTCACCACTTTAAGAATCCCCCTCCATCTCTCCTCTGGTCAAGCTATAATTCCCTGTCCTTTTCTTTCCATCTCCTAGCATCTTCTTATCCCAGCTCTCTTTCCTCCTGCCCTCCTATGGGTCCATCTCTGCTCCTCTATCCCCATGGTCCAACATTTTGCTCCCTCTCTTTTCTGTTTTTCTTCTTCCCTCCCCCCCTTGATGCTGAACAATGAAAAGGATGGGAAAAAAGAGATGCTGCATATCTCTGCCTTCCATCCACAGGCCTAACATTTCTCCCTCCCTCCCTTCCTTCCATCCCCAAATCCAGCTTCTCTCCCTTTCTCTTCCCAACAGTTCTCCCTTCAAGTATCTCTTTCCCTCTTCCTCCCCACCGCCCCAGGTCCAACTTTTCTCCCTTCAGACTATTGCCCACCATCTCTCTGCCCTGTTTCTGGCCATCATCTCTCTGTCATCTGTTTCTGACCATATAAGCTCTCTCCCCACATCCAATCTAGCACTTCTTTTAATACCCTCCCCCTCTGTACTTAAAAAAAAAAGTCCAGGAAACTTCCTCGGCCCAGTATGTTCTCCCCCTTCTCTCTCCCCAATTGCACCATCTCTTTCCCTCTCTCAGACACCCAATTCTCTCTTTCTATTATCTCCCTCACCTCTGCATCTCTTTCCTTCACTCCCTCCATTCTTCCACCTTATGGCTCATGCTCCCCTCTATCTTTCCCTTCATTCTGTCTCCTTCACTGCTGCCCCCAGCCCTCTCTACCTTCTCCTGAAGGGCTACTGCTGCTGGTGTCTGTAACTCCCAGTTCCTAAGCCCGTTGATTTTAAAGATTATTTTAGCACAGGGGAAGAGCTTGGATCGTTATGAGACTGGAGAAGAGAGGGGTTAGTCCCTGAAGTTCCCTCAAATCTATGAGCTGTACAGAAGGAGGGGAGGGAGGGAAGATGGTGGGGAGAATGAATGAACTCAGCGCCACCCTTCGGGACTAGAAACCACTGGATGGGCTTCTCTCTGCAAGACCCATGCTGCCCTGCTCACGCTCGAGGGTGTTTACCATCTTGCCGGGTGCCTCGGTGATGCGGTGGTTTCTGTCTTGCCGGTACCCTCCTCCATCTTCCTGTAGCATTCGCTGAAAGCCGTGGGCAGCGGCTTCCATGCGTCTCCTGCTGCTAATCTGGAAGCGTTCCTTCTGACGTTGCGACGTCAGAGTGAACACTTCTGGGTCAGCCTGACTGAAGTGGAGAGAACTTTCTGCCTTGAATCCTTGTGGAACAGTCCAGACCCGGAATTTTTTGGGCTGCCAGTCGTACTGGAACCGACTGAAGGCTCAACCCCCACAAATTCTCGTGGTGCAATGGGGGGGGGAGAATAAAATGCAGCCAGTTCCCTGAAACCTAAAGGAATTCACACAGGGTTCCCACAGCCTGCACTCAAGCCTCTAATAAATCAGAAAGCGAGCAGGTTCCCAGGGGAACGGACCCCAAGCCTCAAAGTAACACAAAGCAGTCCAACCTCGTTGAGCCTGTGTTTTCTCCCAGGCAGTATGGCCCCAAAATTAGGTTCTCTGACACCAAAGCATCTTGAAAATGGAGTAAAAAGACCCAAAAATAATAAAACCGAACAAAGCAGATCAGAACATCTCTTCTTGGTTCGCTTGCAAAAGGAAAAACTGAAGAGGGAACTGTACTCCACTGGTGAAGGAGGAAGTGCCTAGCTTTAATGAAACTCATCTGTTCTTTCTGTTCTTCCACTCACCAGGGTTGGGATGCACTCTGCAAGCGACAGTCAACTCAAAACTTAGCTAGCATCTTAACATCTAAGTTTAGTAATGAAATGGGTCTCTAAGACTGTGGTGTATGGAATATTTGCTTGGTTTCAGTATAAGCATCACCACTACCTTATTAACTCCTTCAAAGAAAGCTTTCTCCTGAATTATCTTGGTGTAATAAGGACTCAGGGAGTTGATATTGAAGTTGATGAAGATTCTAGGAGTAATACTAGACCAAGGACTAACCATGAAAGACCACATAGACTCCTTAATCAAAAGAGGGTTTTTCACTCTCTGGAAACTTAAATCCATTAAGGCGTACTTCCACACTTCAGCATTCAGAATCCTAGTACAATCCCTAATACTAAACCACCTGGACTACTGCAACATCACCCATCTAACAATCCCACGGAAGCAAATGCTGTTCCCGCTAAGCTGCGCTGGCCTGCGCTGGCGCACAAAATATTACATCGCAGCGCACAAGTTTCTCTTCACAGCGCACACACGCGTCGCAAAGGTAAGGGGAGGTAAGGTAAGGGGACGCATTGGGGGGATTGCACTTCCCCACAATTGCCATGCTTCGGTTCCTCTTCTTCCTTCCTTCCTCCCCCCCCCCCCCCCCCGCGGGACCCTGCGGCACCATCAACTCTTACTCCCTCTAATGTCGGCCCTGCAGCTCCAGACTTCCTCGCACCTTCTCCCCTCCCCCTTTGGATCGCTATTATTTTAAATGTTATAGCCGCGGAGCTGTATCCATCAGTGGAGATGTCTAACCTCGGCCTGCCCCGGAACTCTTACTGCAACAGTGACTTCCTGTTCCTGCCTAGACGGGCGGCTGCTGCAGTAAGAGTTCCGGGGCAGGCCGAGGTTAGACATCTCCACTGATGGATACAGCTCCGCGGCTATAACATTTAAAATAATAGCGATCCAAAGGGGGAGGGGAGAAGGTGCGAGGAAGTCTGGAGCTGCAGGGCCGACATTAGAGGGAGTAAGAGTTGATGGTGCCGCAGGGTCCCGCGGGGGGGGGGGGGGGAGGAAGGAAGGAAGAAGAGGAACCGAAGCATGGCAATTGTGGGGAAGTGCAGAGCTGCAGGGAAGAGTGTTGCGGTACCCAGCTGGAGGGAGAAGGAAGATGAGGGAGGGAATTAAAGGAGATGCCAGGGCTTGGAGCGTAGGAGGAAGGTATGCCAGTCTAAGGGAAAAGGAAGGGGGAGATGTGAGAGCATGGAGGGGGAGCGAAAGATGGAAGAAAAGGAAAGGAGAGAGATGCCAGAGAATCAGGGAAGGGGAGATACCAGACTATGAGGAGAGGTGTGGGAGAGGGAAGGCGAGGAGAGAGATGCCAGACCAATGGGGTGAAAGGAGAGATGGAAGGGGGAGGCATACAGTTTCTGGAAGGGGCATAGAAGGAGAGAAGATGCCATATAGGGGAAGAGAGACGGCAGACAGTGGATGGAAGGAAGAGAGTTACAAGAAGATGAGGAAAGGAGAAACCACAGAAGACAAAGGTAGAAAAAAATTTCTATTTATTTATTGCTTTAGGAGACATGTGTCACTGTTTCTGTGAAGCATTGTATGCAGAGTCCAGCTTCTTGCTGGTTCAATTTAACCTTTGTCTATGTATTTTTATTTTATCCCCCCTTTTACAAAACTGTGAAGCGTTTTTAGCACCAGCCTTGGTGGTAGCAGCTCTGATGCTCAGAATTTTATGAGCATCAGAGCTGTTACCTCCGTAGCTAAAATCCACACTACAGTTTTGTAAAAGAGGGAGGGGTTAGTTTGTGATTACATATTCCTTACTAGGCGAAGGTGTTTTCTGTGTTCTGTGTGTTCGAAAGACATGGTTTTCTGTTAGGATTGACGGTGTAGGATTGATCTGTGCTGGTCTGGCTTGTTTAGTTTTACAATGGGTGTATTGATGTACTGTTCACTGCAATATGTAAGATGCTGCCTTTTCCTAGGTACTCATGTGTGACGTGTGGCTTGTTACTAAAAATCACGTTTTTCGTACAGATGGGGGGGGGGGGTGCCAAAAAATGATGGGCCCCGGGTGTTACATATGCTAGGTACACCACTGCATTATGTAAAGATACCAGAAAGCTGGCGAAGCAAAAACTTTAAGTAAATTGTTATTCTTCTAAGTTTTGAGTATTTAACCCTCCCACAATCTCATGGGCACTCGTTTCAAGTTTCAAGTTTATTGAGATTTTGATTTAAACGCAATATCAAATATTTTCAATGTGTATAACAAAAATAAATTTTGGGAAATAAATAAAACCATTTGAACAATAAACATACAAACATATCCATAGATGATTAAAATTACATAAGGAGTACAAGGATAAACTACATTTGTTTAAAAATGCGTCCTCTGCGCCTGCTCATAAATTTGTGGAGTATGTAATTTGTCGCTCATGCATATTTTTTTTTGCACACACCTCATCAATCCTTAGAGGGGACACTGACTACAACTGATACAAAATGCAGCAGTCAGGATGATTTTCAGGCTGAAGAAGTCCGATCACATAACCCCTTCCTACCGACTCCTACACTGGCTGCCGATGGAGGCGCGCTCGAAGTTCAAGCTAGGCTGTCTCTGCTTCAAAGTATTAAACGGTCTAGCCCCAAAATACATCACAGACCTCTTCTCATTCCCAACCAATAAACATGAAAGAAAAACACACATGAAATTTGTCTCCCCACCGGCCAGAGGGTGCAAATATAAGAGACACCATCAACAACTGCTATCATATCAAGCAGCCATATGGGGTAAAGACCTAGGAAAACTAATCGCGCACACAAACAACTATGAAGAATTCAGGAAACACCTAAAAACCTACCTATTCCTGAAATACCTAGGTAACGAACCGGAACATCAACCCCCCTCGAAACAACACCACATACCTGAACTTGCAATCACAACTTACAGAACATTTCTACTTCTGTTTAAACAACTTGGCACTTCCTGACCACACAACACACAGACTGACGTTAACATAATTAATGTTATCAGATGTACACTGCAATACTCTTTAATTCGCTGTACGGGATATTCACTGTTATACTCTTCAATTCGCTGTATGTAAAGTTTCTCTTTATATTTATTGTATTTTCAGTTTCTTGTATTGTAAACAGCTTCTTTTATTGTAAACCGCCTAGAAGTCGCAAGATTGTTGGCGGTATATAAAAATAAAGTTATTATTATTATTATATTGCAAGACCTTATAGAATCCAATGCCAAGGTAGTCTGGTCCAGAAGCCTTATATGGAATAAGACCTTTAATAAGTACTTCAAATCAGCAGTTTTTTTGTGGGTCTGCTCTATATAGACTCTGAATCAAGGTTTGAAAGATTTGTCGCAGATCATTCAGGTTCTTGAGGGAGGAAACAAATTAGGAGATTACTCATGATTAGTAAATTGCGCTAACATGTGATGTGCTTTGTTGCCATATTTACAAAAACAATTGTAATACAAAATCTGTTTCTTGATGTGCTCATGAATAAATGTATTCAGCATCTCCTGAGTCACTACATAGAAGGCACTATTCTCTCTATGAGAATACAAAGCAAGACTCTTCTTGTCTACTCAGAGCTGAGCTTCCGTTATTTAAGATATTTGCATAGATAATTAATTCAATAACAGTTTTCTTCTTTTACTGATAAAACATTTTACATCCAAAACAGGCAGGTTTCCGTGCCAACCATAGCACTGAAACCATTCTTTGCTGTTTTTTCAGTTTTGTTTTAGAGATCCTGGACAGTGATTTTCTAGCTTTTGCAGTATTCTTAGATATAGCTGCTGATTTCAATCTAGTTGACCATCAGATTCTATTCAATAAGTTGAACAACATAGTTATAGATATAAGTTCTACAACCCTATCTTGGTTTTCCTCATTCCTCAAAAATCAGACTTATTCTGTGGTTACAACACAAACTATCTCTTCCATTTACAACTTGCCTTGTGGTGTTCCACAAGGTTCTGCCCTATCTCCAGTTTTGTTTAATATTTTTATTGCTCTATTACTAACCATAATCGAGGAATATGGCATTAAAACATAGTGCTATGCGGATATTTTGCTTGTGGCTAAAATAGACCTAATCAAGCTAAATTTAGAAAATCTTCAAAACAGTATTTCAGCAATCAATTCTTGGTTCTCTCTGAATAAATTAATCTTAAATGTAGACAAATGTTACTCTTGTTGGATCACAGGACAAAGGACAGAACCAATTACTACTTTAACCTTCCTTGGGAAAACCATTCCGTTGGTTAATAAATTCAAATATTTTTGGATCATTGTTGATTCACATTTATCCTTTAATAATCAAATTTCTGAACTTGTAAAAAAAAAAAAAAGGATCACACTCTAAGATTGCTTCAGACAATTAGACACCTTTCAATAATAAAAAAATCAACATACTTTAATACATGCATTCTTCACATCAAACATCTATTACTGTAATATTATCTATGCTGGTATTTCTAAATTTAATTTAAGACGTCTCCAAATACTACAGAACACAGCATTGAAATTACTCAGACATAAAAGTAAATATGATCATATTACCCTCTCTTTCTTCAATATCAATGGCTTCCTATACCTTACAGAATTCAGTTCAAATTACTAATGTTGACTCATAAGTCTTTGCATACTTTACAATCCAATTATCTAAATTCTTTAACCATTTCGTATACACCCACCCACACTTTAAGATCATTTCAAGTTAATGGGTTAGTTATACCATCTGCTCAAATGGGAGCTAACAAGAGCTAAAGCTTTTTTCTATTTAGCACTCTCATTGTGGAATCAGCTTCTAAATTATATCCATCTGGAATCTAATTTCAAAGCCTTCAAAATGTTATTAAAAACTCACTTTTTCAAACAAGCTTCTAGAGAAGGAATATCACAGAGCGATCATATATATTGATCATGGTATGTTAAGATAGTATGAGGATTTCCTTATTGACACAATATGTTATTTGATTGCCTGTTTTTGGATGATTTTTCTGGATGAGGTTAAGTCTATCTTATTTCATTTTGGAGTTCTATTGTTTTATATACGTAATGTTTTAATTGTAAACCGCTGTGATCTTTTGTAAGCTTCAGAGAAGGGCACTGAAAATGATAAAAGGGACGGGATGACTTCCCTATTAGGTAAGGCAAAAACAGCTAGGGCTCTTTAGCTTGGAGAAGAGATGGCTCAGGGGTGATATGATAGAGGTCTATAACTTACTGAGTGGAGTGAAAAGGATAAAAATGAATCGCTTGTTTAATCTTTCCAAAAATACTAGGCTATGTGGCATGTGATAAAGCTACTAAGTAGTACATTTAAAATAAACTGGAGAAAATATTTCTTCACACGTGTAATTAAACTCTAGAATTCGTTGCCAAAGAATGTGCTGAAATCAGTTAGCCTAGCGGAGTTAAAAAAAAGGCTTGGATAAATTATTAAAAGGGAAGTCAATAGGCCATTATTGAGATGGCTTGGGGAAATCCACTGCTTATTCTTAGGATAAGCAGCATAAAATCTAGGTACTTGAGACCTGGGTTGGCCACTGTTGGAATCAGGATACTGGGCTTGATGGACCTTTGGTCTGTCCCAGTATGGCAGTTCTTAGGTATATCAAATTTTAATAAGCATGCGTAGTACACCTATTCTATGGAAAAATGATAATTTTCTTACTTTTAATTACATCAAGATGAGTCCAGAAATTGTGAGTTATGTCTGTCTACCAACAGGTGGAAATATGAGTATAGGGCAAGAAACTGAACTCTGATACGTAGAACAGTGAGAGTATAACATCCAGTATTTTACCATCAAAGCAATACATATCTGTATAAACCAGAACATAAACTTCTCTTTCCTTATGAAAAGCGGAGAAACCATCAAATGTACCACCACTACCACAGAAACCTGAAGAAACAATCCAAACAGAGATAGACAGGACATGATTTCTGGATTCATCTGTGATTAAAGCAACAGATGAGCCCATAAATTGTGGTGTGTAGCAAAGTAGTTCTCAAATAGGGTGGGATTCTAACCCCACTGCCACACGGGCCAACACTCCAAAGGAAGAATCTCATCTGACTGTGTTATGCTTCCTGCAGCCTTGTAACAGGGCTCTAAGATATGCTTTATGTAATTCAGTATTGTTTTAGAACCTTATTGCAATAGTCATTTCCTGTCAGGACATGTGAGATAAACATTGTGGGTAATGTAGTCAGAGATGTTACAGTTACCCCTGCTTGAATGTATAAACTGTGTTTCTATTGGTCTTTATTCTGCAAGACTTCTCCTCTCTCTCAGCTAAACGTGAATCCTTTGTCCCATTGCTGTGCTTCCTGGTCATTTCTTTACCTCTGCCTGATAAAGTCAGCAAGGTGCAACCCTTCCTTGGCCACCTAGAACTAAACTCAGCTCTGATTGGCCTCTCTGTTGCATCCCCTCCCTTGCCTTGGGTGTTCCCTGTAGACCACAGGGGTCAAAGTCGGTCCTCAAGGGCCGCAATCCAGTGGGGTTTTCAGGATTTCCCCAATGAATATGCATGAGATCTATTAGCATACAATGAAAGCAGTGCATGTAAATAGATCTCATGCATATTCATTGGGGAAATTCTGAAAACCTGACTGGATTGCGGCACTCGAGGACCGACTTTGACACCCCTTCTGTAGACCTTTTGTTCTGAGTTAGTCATGCTTTAGCTCTGCTGAAATATGCTCCTGGCTGCATGGCTGCTCACATCACACTGCTGCCCCTATGATTAGAGGACCATCATTTTCACCTTTCTCCATCTGACCTCACGCAAGAATCATCCTGCTATCCTTTCTGGCACCTAGATTCTTCAATACCTGTCCTCTGTCTCTTTCCCTCCTCCTGCTCTCCAAACTTTACTACCTCTGCATTATTTTGGAACAAAGGAGCTGTACCCAGACGTACCTCTGAGAAATTCTACTGTGAGTACTTATGTTATATTTACTCAAAGTATAATTCAGAAAATATAAGGATTATCTGCATGTGTGTTAGCATGTTGGAGATTTAAACCTCCGATAAATGTAACCTATATCTTGGATTTGTTCACTTGTACTAGATCTGCATACCAAGGACATCTGGGCCAACCCGGGGCCACAAAAATCACCCTCCCTGGGTGAGATGCTATGCAACAGACCACCCAGCCCATCAGGAACCATGGAGGAAACACATATAAGCAGTCCGGACTTCGGCCATAGTTGCACCAAAGCATCCAGCCCTGCACTTTCAGTCTCATATCTTCATCTGAAAAACCAAGGCACTTTCTTGTTGAGCACCGTTGCTATCAGATCAAACGTCAGATGCCCTCAATGTCCAACAATGTCCTGGAATGTCCACCGTATAATCTGTGGTCCTGTGCATCCTTCAGCATGACTCCTCCCTCACTGGGTAAGGACATGCGTTTATTTATTTATTCAATTTTCTATACCATTCTCCCAAGGAATCTCAAGCATTTTCCCTGTCTGTTCCAGTGAGCTCACAATCTATCTAATGTACCTGGAGCAATGGGGGGATTAAGTGACTTAGTCACTCACCTGTGTCACCAGGAGTCTACCTTTGGCACAGCAAACATTTGCTGGAACTCTTGATCCAGAGGATACATCCTAATCATGGCTTTGGCCCCTTTGAGTGAGCCTTCCGGGATCTCCTATGGCTCTGAAACCAGGAGTTTCATGTCTGGGTACCACGGAAAGGACATGGGCTGAGATCGGACCCAACTCAAAATAGAATACCGAGATGACTAGGGCTGAGATGGACCCAAGGGCTTAGAGGAAAAGTATCACTGTTTGCCAACGACGCCAAACTATGCAACATAGTAGGCAAAAGCAGTGTGCACAGCTGGAACAGTGGTCATCAACTTGGCAGTTAGGCTTCAATGCTAAAAAATGTAAAGTGATGCACCTAGGCAAAAAAAATCCACACAGAACTTACACACTAAATGGTGAAACCTTGTCCAGGACCATGGTGGAACGTGATTTAGGAGTGATCATTAGCAATGATATGAAGGCTGCCAACCATGTGGAAAAGGCTTCGTCCAAAGCAAGACAAATGATGGGCTGCATCCGTAGGGGTTTTGTCAGCAGAAAACCTGAAGTCATAATGCCACTATACAGATCCATGGTGAGACCTCATCTCGAGTATTGTGTTCAATTCTGGAGACCACACTACCGGAAAGATGTGTTGAGAGTTGAGTCGGTTCAGCGAATGGCTACCAGGATGGTCTTGGGGCTCAGGGATCTCACATATGAAGAAAGGTTAAAAAAACTGCGGATGTACTCACTGGAGGAGCGAAGAGAGAGGGGGGACATGATTGAGACCTTTAAATATATCACGGGGCGTATAGAGGTGAAAGATGATATCTTCAGTCTTACAGGGCCCACGGTAACCAGAGGACACTCGCTGAAAATCAGGGGAGGGAAATTTCAAGGTGATGCTAGGAAGTACTTCTTCACCGAAAGGGTGGTCGATCATTGGAACAAGCTGCCTCAGCAGGTGATTGAGGCCAACAGCGTGTCAGATTTTAAGAGAAAATGGGATATTCATGTGAGATCTATAGGGGAGTAAGAATCAGGGAGTGGGTCATTGGTATGGGCAGACTCGATGGGCTATGGCCCTTTTCTGCCGTCGATTTCTATGTTTCTATGTTTTAATCTTGAGCTCACAAAGAGACTCAGTAATAATATCTGGCAGGGCCAAAAACTTGAACAGCCACCGTATGGAGGGATCCTCTCCCAGGTCCACAGCTGGGTCTCCATCCTGATCCTCAACATAGGAGGCTGAATCTCCCATCAGGGATGCCTCGCTTTGAGACAGTAAGGGGATCAAGACTGAACTTTCATCCCCAAATCCTTGTCCGACTGACAGGGAGGAGCTCCGCTCCCAAAGAAGCGCTCTGAGGATTCTTAGAGGCGTGCACCAAAGGTCACTCTTCAGCAGACTTAAATTGCGTATTTTGGCCATGTGCATACACCTGCCAGAGCAGATTAATGAACTCTGGGGCAAAAACCTTAGTATGAAAACTCTCTCTTTCCCCTTTAGAAGGGAGGAGATGTCTCTAACTGAGGAGCCTCTGCGCCAGTTTGGCGCACTGTGCCGCTGTTCTGGGGCTCCTGGGGAAATTTTTGTTCCCCTAAGAGACGGGTCTTCCGAGCTTTCCCTTGTCTGCAGCTGAGGGCCGGATCCCGATGCCTCACAAGTGAAGACTGAGCAGAAGTATTCATTTAAGATTTTGGCTTTATCGGAGTCCGATTCTACATAATTCCCGTCAGGTTTCTTAAGGCGTACTATCCCATCTGTGTTTCTGTTTCTGTCACTAATATACCTGAAGAAGGATTTATCGCCCTTCTTGATATTCTTCGCTAGATTCTCCTCCATTCGAAATTTGGCCTCTCTGACTGCTGTTTTGACTTGGCCAGATAGTCTTCCCTAGATTCCTGCTTTCCTGATTGTTTGTAGGAGATGAATGCTCTTTTCTTCTTTTTTATGAGGTCTGAGATCTCCGCAGAGAACCACTGTGGTTTATTGTTTTTGCACCATTTACTAAATGATTTTATATAGTAGTTGGTTGCTTCGTATATGGTTGTTTTCAGAGTTGACCACATTACCTCTACATTATCTGTTTCTACTTGGTTTTGCAGCCCTCCCCTCTCTAACCGGGGAACCGTCAATCCAAGACAAAAAAAGAAGAACAAGCCCCGAGCCCCAACAATTCAACAGCAGCCCCCAGTGAAACCCGCAGGCGCACTCACTCATCACACATACCCTCCCCATCCAGCAAACATCAGTAGCACAACCGCTCCCCCCAATAAAAAAAAGGGGGGAGAAAGAAGAAATCAGGCTGTAACAAGGGTAAGGAAGCCCCTCACAGGAGGCATGCACCAAAGTCCAAAGTCACACAGCTCAGCATCCCAAGGGGCCAGCTACACCGCAGACAAGTGCTCTCCAAAGCTCACGGGGCACCTTCCGGGATTCTCTCCTCCACAAAACGCTAGGCGGCCTCCGGATTATCAAAATGGTGCGCCTTGCCCAAGTGCATGATCCGCAACGCACAGGATACTGTAAAAAGAAGGGTATGTGGTGATGAACGAGGCTGGTACAAAGAGGCAAAAACTTGCGATGAGCCTGAGAGACCTCCGCGGAGTAGTCCTGGAAGCAAAGGACAGGGTGGTTGTTATACTGCAGCTTGTTCCCCTGCCGCACCACCCGGAGCACTGCTATCTTATCGCGGTAGTTTAACAGGCGACAAATAACTACCCACGGCCTGTCTGTTCCATCCTTCTGCTGCCCCAGGCGATGAGCCCGTTCGATGGAGATAGGGCCCAATGATGATGGGAGCAACAAGGACTCCGGCAGCCATTTCTCCAGGAAGTCACCCAGGTCGGTATCCAGCAGGGACTCAGGCAATCTGACAAACCAGAGGTTATTCTGGCGGGACTGGTCGTATACCTTGGCCTGGAGCACTGCCAGCGACGTAGAATGTACCGCCTGCTCCTAGGAAAGTCTCTGCACCGAGTTCTCTCTGCTGCATGTCGCACACCTCAGAAGTCAAAGTAGCAAACTGTTGATCCATAGAGTCCAATTTATCCAGGATTCTCTGCAACTTAGCACCTAGCGTGCCTTCCAGTGCAGCCTGTACATCAGCAGTGACTTCGGCAACCCAAAGAGAGCTCAGGGATTCTGGCAATGCAGGCACCATGTGCGCCGCCATTTTGAGCTTCAGCTGCTTACCCCGTTCACGAGTCTTTGCGGTCAATCTAGTGGCTATCACCCAGCGACTTCCACTGAGCACTCCGGCAAGACCCGTTCCCATTCCCCGGATGTGGGAGCGATTAGGTAGGGCGAATTAGCAGTTTATTATAGCAGATCTGTGAAAAGCGCACTGGAGCTATGAGATTATGCTGCTCACAGCCCAATGCTTCTGCCGGAAGTCACAGTCAGCAAGGGTTTAAATGCTAGTTCTTCGAGGACAAGCAAGCATAATAGTCACACATGAGAGGGTGACGTCATCCATGGAATCCAGTAAGAACACTACCAAGTGCACTATCACTTTAAATCTTTTGCAGTGCCCATACTGTGCGTGTGCTGCTGCCTTCCCACTCAACGTCAGCTCACAGGACCATCAGTTCTTCATTTTCCATGGAGTTAAGAAGATGTGTCTTCAGTTCTCTCTAAAGAGCATCAAACTTTTATCTTCATTATGCCTTCTCATACTTATTTTTCATTATTTTCAACATAATTCATTGGTTTTTTGTGTTCCAGGATTTTATCCGACTTTGGTTAATTTTCATCAAATTTTCATTTTTCAGTCTTCAGAAGAGACCATCAGTTTGGACAAGCAGAATCTATTCTGCAGAATGTATTTACTTCCTGAGTGTCAACTTTCCTTCCAACCCACTTGGGTTTTGCCAGATTCATGTTTATAAATCCATTATCCTTGTCCAGAGCCATGATCCTGGCAACTTAGAAGTCCCACATATGAGATTATGCCAGTTTGTCCTCAGAAAAAGCCAAGATGCTTACCTATAGCAAATGTTCTCCAAGGACAGTAAGCTTATATTCTTACAACCCACCCACATCTCCTAGTTGGCTTCTTAGGTTTTCTATTGAACTGATGGTCCTGCAAGCCAACATTGGACAGGAAGGCACTGGCAGTGCCAAAAAATTTCAAGTGACAAGACACTTGGTAGTGTCCAAACCAGGTTCCATGGATGATGTTGCCCTCATGTGAGAACATGTTCCTGCTGTCCTCAGAGAACACCTGTTACTTTGCCTTTTCTTATATTATCTAATAATCCCTCCCTCCATCTCCTCCGCTATTCAATCCTCGTATGTAAAATTAGATAAGCTAAATGTTAAAACAACTACAGTTTCCCCAAGTGTTAACAAATACACAATGCAAGTTATACATTCCTATCAGAAACCCCAGTTCCCCCCTTTTTACCTCCTGTCGTTACAAGAGATTTTTGAATAGGATACTTGCTTTTCAATTAGGGAAAACAAACTCTTGGTTAAGCCCGCTGATCTGTCAAATGGACTCTTATTATGTTTTTAGAAAGTTTGATGCATTTTTATCTCATTATGATGTTTTACTGAATTTTATGTATATATCACTGATTGTGCAGTTCTTCTTTTCTGTTAAACGCCCGGAACCTTATGGATGGGCGGTATACAATAATAAATTTATTATTATTATTCCCCTCCCACACATACACACCAAAGGACATTAACTTACAAAAAAAATTTTTTAATTTCAGTTCAAAATTTAACTATATGATTTTTTTTCATAACACACTGGTGTTCACCATCTTGACTAAGCTCATCTTTTTTCATTTCAATTTTTAAAATTGAAAGAATTTTTTTAAAAACCTTTTATAATGAATTTTTGAACTGCAATTAAGAATTATTTAAAATAAAAAATGTTTTCTTTTTTAACTTGAGATCCTATAAACTTTAATTGTAGACATTTTTAAGGTACTACCATTAAATTTTAGCCGCTTAAAAAGTTTATCCAGCCAACAGCACATCAGACTATAAATGTTTTTCTTCTATAAAACAACATGATTTCTAATTAACTTCCGAAGTAAACAGAAGAGTATGAGGAACAAATCGGGGGGGGAGGGGGGTGTCACGTGATGCACTCAACCTGAGAAGACGTGCCTCAGCCCCTCTCCTGACCCCTGTGCTCTTTAATTGGCTTTTTCTTCTTATATTTTTGCTCTGCGGATCCACAGCCTTTTATTCCCTTCGAGGTTTTCTGTGGGCTGCTTGCCTATCTTCTTTCGGGCATGTTTCCTGAGGTATGCCGACCCAAGCCTCGAAACCTGCTAGGTTTCCAAGAGGCCCTTCTACCCCCGCAAAGATGGCTGCATCGACGCTTCCTGTGCGGGCCCTGCAAAGCCCAACGATCACTATGCCGGCGGATGCGCTAGAGGAATTGAAAATCTACCTCACCACCTTATTTAATGACAAACTGATCCGTCTGCAGACCACGGTGGATGGGATCAAGGACACCCTGGAAAGGCAAGCCGCGCGATTGCAGCAGGTGGAGGACAGGGTGTCCACGCAGGAGGATCGCATGGGAGAATTAGAGGCGGGAGCCCAAACTTTGGCTGAGAAGGTTCACCGGCTGGAGGACCGGACTGAGGACATGGAGAACTAGAGCCGTCGAAATAATATCAGGCTCATTGGGCTGCCAGAGTCGCTCATGGAGGCGGACTTGCGGGTCCTGGTGTCCACGTGGCTGCCAAAGGAAGTCGGCATGGAACGGGGAGACACCCCTTTGTTGATCAAGCAGGTCCATCGGCTGGAAGTCCACCACGAAGGAGATAGTTGACCGAGGCCGGTCATAGCTCGAGTTCTTAACTTTGCTGACAAGCACCAGCTTATGGCCTGCTACAAAGCTAAAGGGGGCCTTTCTTATGAGGGCCAGCGGCTTTTGATCTTCCAGGATTATTCTCCAAGGATCTCTGAGCAACGGAGAGCGATGGCACCTCACTGCACTCAACTCCACCAACGGCAGTTGCGCTTCTCTTTGCAATACCCAGCAAAACTCTGGGTACACCATGAAAACAGAGCCCTCTATTTCTCCACACCGGAGGAGATCCGAGTCTTTCTGGAGGGCCTGCAGGACTGACATCCTAGCCACTGCGGACGCCGAAGCCTCTTATCCCTGACTGGTGCCCTGCTTTGTGAGATCGGGACCTGATCTATGCTATCTGCGGACTACTTGTCTATCCTGCCCAGCTTGACCTTTCTTTTCTTTCCCTTGTTGATTTTTCTGTATGTTTTTGTTATCCTTTTTGTCTCCCTCTTCCTTTCACCTTCATTGGAATGGGGGCCTTTTTGGTTTCTGCTTTTTTCACTCTTTCTATTTCTTTCCTATCTCCCATTCTTCCTCAATTGTGATGTCAGAGCGCACGCTTCTACCTGGCAAGCCTTGCCATTGACCTTGCTTGTGGACTTGGAGGTCTACCTGCTTTCTGGATCTGATTGTCTGCTTTTCTGTTTCCATCTACTTTTTCTGCTATCTCTTCTCCCTTTCTTTCTCTCTACTCTTGGGGGTTGCTAGGGCTCTTTAATATTCTCTGGGCAGCTTGGTGCTGTTCCGTGCTAGATCACCTTACTGGCCATGCTGGCTTCTGAGACTTTGTATGTTAAGCTAACGGCCCGGCTGCAATGCCAGAGTTGTGTGGACTTTGCTTCATATCTGTATTTGACTATTCTGCTGCTCTGGTGCATAAACCATACTGTGGGTGGCTGTGGGCTTTTCTATCCTCTTCCCCATTGCCCTTGTTTAGTGTGTGTGTGTGTGTGGGGGGGGGGGGGGGGACATGGATCTGGGAGACCCTTGGGGTTCTGTGAGTGGGGGAGGGTTTTTTGACCCTTGGGTATCTTTTATGCGGAGGCTGGCTAGGGTGGGGGGTTTGGGGATCTGCTCCACAGGGTGCCAGGAGGCCACGGGGACTACTACTTGGGGGGGGGGGAGCGATCTGGCTCTGCACCTTTCTTCTTGGGGGGGAGGGATGGATTCCTTCTGTTAGATATACCAGGGTTGGTCTGAGGACTCCCCTTTGGGCCCCGTTTCTACATCTTTCAGGTTTGGGAGAGGTGCTGGACAGGTGAATGCAGTGGTTTCTTTCTGGAAAAGGGTTATGGATGTCCTGGGGTGGACTTTCGGGAGGGGAAGGGAGAGGGAGAGAGCATGGATGTGTGTGTGTGTGTTGTGATTGTAGTTGTTGGCTGGTTAGTGGGTAGGGGGGCCAGAGGGATGGGGTTTTTTAGCAGAAGAGGGACTGGGGGAACTGCAGGAGCTATGTCATTTTCTCCATTGCCATCCTCTGGAGTTGGACCTAGCTGGGGGATCTGCTCCTTGGACTGTTTGATTTTCTTCACCCTTTGGGTGCAGTGGTGGCTCTTGTTGCTTAGTAGCTATGGTTAATTTGATAATTGCTACACTTAATGTTGATGGTATACATTCCTCCATAAAGCGTAAGAAAATTCTTACTTGGCTTCGGCAGCGCCATGTGGATGTGGCATTCCTCCAAGAAACCCACCTGTCTGCTGCCGAGCATGAGAAGCTTTCGGAGAGACTGGGTGGGAGATATGAGATACTCTGCCTATAACAGCAAACAGCAAGGGGTGGCGATTCTTGTTCATAAACAATTAACTCTCCACATCCATAAGATCATTCAGGATAAGGAGGGTCGTTATGTCCTTGTCCTGAGATGAGCTCTGGGATTTTCAGCTTCTATTTTGCAATTTTTATGCTCCGAATGTTTATAGCCATAAATTTTATTCGGGACTCTTAGGTGTGTTGACTCAATACCCTACATATGAATTGATTGTTGGGGGATTTTAATGTTACCGCAGACTCTACTCTGGACTGTTCTCCTACCAAGCCGTGCCCTTGCACTCTCTTTTCACTACTTTTCTATGGCATCACCGCTTGGCGCGCATCCAAGAATGAGGGAGGCTTGGGATTTCCCGATATCTGTGCCTATAAAGTGGCGGCCCTTATGCGTTTCATCCACGAGGGGGTGATGGGGACGGTTCGGTTTTCCCCTTCGGGGTGGATGGCAAGTTGGTGTGCACCTTTTACCTTTCTGAATCTCTTGCATTTGCCCTGTATCCAGGGGGGTGTCTTATCCTCTCTAAATTGCAGTTTCTGCACGGCATGAAGGTGGTGGCGAAAGGCACAAGCCCGGTCTCCTCTTGCTTCAACCTTTTTACAACTGCAGGGTAACCCCAGCTTCTTACCGGATCTTGGTCCCTCTCCGTTTGCGGCTTGGGCTGCTAGGGGGGCATCCCTACTCTCTCACATGATTGACCACGACAAGGGAGCCTTTTCCTCCTTTACTCACCTACAGGATCGGTGGGCCATTCCAAGTCAACAATTTTTCGCTTACTTGCAAGCTCAACATTATTTTCAGAGCTTTTATTTACGGTACGGCAGGGAGGGGATGGGTGGCCCCCTTGATGGGTATCTTCTTAGTGTGTCAGCTTCTCAAAATTCCCTCTCAGTGTGGTATCAGGTGATTCGTTCCTCTGCCTCTCAAGGGCCTTTAACCCTTCTTCGGGAACTGTGGAACCGGGATCTCACTGCATCCTATACTCCTGATACCTTTTTGGAGCTCTTCCACACCTTACATGCTTTTATGAAATCCGCGGCTTGGTAGGAAACTCAATTCAAGATCCTTCATAGGGCTTATATTACTAAGGTGAGGGGTGCTCGCATGGGTTTGTGGGATGCGGATCTCTGCTCTAAATGCAATCAGGCTTCCGGAACGTTACTGCATTCTTTTTTGGAGTGTCCTGCTCTTACCCTGTGGAATTTTTCCTTTACGTAGCTTCAACTGGTCTTGCAGCGTGACTTGGAGTGGGATTATAAAACACTGCTTCTTGGTGACCAAACCTTACTTGAAGCGCAAAGCTTCACTGTACCTCAGCGTCGCTTTATCTATTTGATCTTGCTCACGGTCAAATGCACGATTTTACAATATTGGACCCAGGAGGGAGCTGTTCCCTTGGATTGCTGGCTCAATCAGATTCTGAACTGGCGCGGTTTGAGCTCTGCTATCATACCTGTTCTACCAGCCCGGAGGTTCGGGCATACCTGGCTTTATGGAGAGAGATCTTGAGTTACCTCTAGTCTCTCGGCATGGAGTGGGGAGTTGGGGGGGGGGGGTCTGTATGGGGAGCATGTATGGTGCATGAATGATTGTATGATTGGTTTGTGCTGACTGGTGTGGGTGTTCTGTCCTGAGTTGGGGATTCGCTGGAATAGGTTCTACGTCTTAAAAAAAAAATAAAAAAATTTATGGGGGTCACTTGGGGGACCCGGAATGTTCCTGCAGTTGGAGTGTTCTCAGAGCGCGATCTGGAGCTATATGTAGCTTATTCTTTCTTAGCTCCTGGCCTGAGAAGTCTGAGGTGTTCCATAGCACCACACAATCCCGTAGGCCATTGTATTTGATCTTTTGGATTCACTCTAGGTGGGGGGCTGTGGGTTCCTCATTCTTGTTATTGTTCTTATCCGCGCATACTGGGTTTTTTTATCTCATTACTACTGTGTTTTCTGCTGGTGATGATGATTGTATTGTTTTGTACTGTTCATAGCCGCGTTTGTTTGCCTTTGTATGCCCGGTGTTACTCTGGTTGACCTCAATAAATATGATTTAAAAAAAAAAAAAAAAAAGAACAAATCAACTTGTGTTGCTGTGAATTATTTGAATGGAGCCAGAAGTGCCTTCTACCAGTTTCTACCTGCAGGGACTTGGAAGTATATATATATATAATAATAATAATAATTTTATTTCTTGTATACCGCTATACCGTGAGGTTCAAAGCGGTTTACAGTATAGATACCATAAATATGCAATAAAAATTGAAATAAATGAAAAAAGGTACTTAGAAATTCCCTAACTGTCCCGAAGGCTCACAATCTAGCTAAAGTACCCAAGAAAAATTATTAGATAAAGCAGATAGAATAGATAAAGACATAGATACAATATATCAGAGATTATTTCTGGATATGTTATATAGGAAATTATTTCTGATTACATATATTTATATATATATATATATATATACACACACACAACCATACTCCCATGGTGAAGAACCAGTTATCCTCTCTCATTCCTATAGAAGAACCAGATTTATGTAACAATGGTGCACAGATGGAGAAATTTGTGGACTTCTGTTCATAGGAAAGTTTGATATGTTTTCCATTGGTGAGATTTTGTTGCAAAGAAAATATGGCTGCTACTTTACTTTATTTTTTTTTAAGCAAGAGAGGTACAGCACACGAAAATGCCAGCAAGAATGGCACCAAGAGCATACTCTGGATGATACATCCCCCATGATCACAAAGCAAACAAAGTGCAAAAGGCTCATGCATGCCAAAGGGTGTTGACGATTGGCAGTGTGTAGAGCCCTCCATGTCTGGACTTGAAACAAAGTTAGAGAAGGCACAGCAGAGCAATGTAGACTGCACCTATAGCCTGAAGGTATGCAAGACAGCTCTGGATGGCTAAGGAAGAGGAATAATCCAACAGCAAAATAACCTTCCATGCTAATCATATATGATATAGTAATAACAATTAGGAGAAAATAAATTCAGTAATATTAGTTACTATTTTCTAGCACGCAGTGCAATATGATTCAACATTTACTGAGTATTTGCTGCAATCACTAATATAAAGGCTGTCTTTTAACTTTAATTCAGACAAACCACCAAGATTTGAAGCTTAACAGGAGGACTTAGCAATACAATTGATTAGTGTTCTTAAAACATGATTGGTTCAGGTCATTATGGGGGCAATTATACTAGCATACCAATATTCCACCTAAGAGCCATTCTGTAAATAGCTTGGATAGTGATTATTTGCTAGGGGTGCAGTACAAAGGGATGAAGTCATTGTGGGGAATTGGCAAGACTAAGTTACATGAACAACTTCTGCACTTAGGTGTGATCATTTATACCAGCTCCATGGTGGGCACACGTGTTTGTGCCTAAATGAAGTGTGTAAATACTCCGTTATGCTAGGCACCTTATTGCCCTATATCTGGTCCATGATGGTGTCTTAGAAAGTCTGGTGCTATTATGTTGACAGTCAAGTAGTTCAGAAAGCAGATACTTAGTCAACACGGGGGGGGGGGGCATGTGGAAGTCATTATTAAAAACTATCTATGCAAAGATAGATTCTTACCTTGCTAATCTTTCTTGTAAACAGGAATGGTAGTCTTGACCAGCAGGTAAATCCCTCATTAGCCGCGAGGATTGTGAGCCCATTATTTAATTCTCATGCTCTACCTCAAGTTTAAGTTTAATAAAGATTTGATTGATCGCTTAATCAGAATTCGAAGTGATGTACATATCAATAAAATTACAAAATTTAGGGGACAACAAAATAAATGACAAAAACTAAGTCTTGCAAAACATATTATAAACTAACATTACAAACATATTAAAACACAGGGAAAGATAGGGAAAGGAAATACAAGTTATTTGATAGTAAATAAGACATTCAAAGGAAAAAACAAAAGGAAGGGAAAGATCAGTGTGCTTCCGAGAAGCTATAAAATACAGTTGAAATAATGCCATTAGACGAGCTTACTAATTATCGAATGTGTCCTTAAAAAGAAAGCTTTTTAATTTGCTCTTAAATCTATCCAAGTTGCGTTCTTCCCTTAAGTAAATAGGGAGTGAGTTCCATGTTTGAGGGCTGTGACAGAAAAAGTGAATTGCCACAGAGTATTAATAATTTTAAGTGAGGGAATCATCAGTAAATGTTGTTCATTTGATCTCAATAATCTATTTGAGGTGTAGGGAATCAGTAGTTTATAAATAAAAGCAGGAGTTTTATAAAGTAATGATTTGAGTGTAAGCAAACTTAGTTTATATATTATCCGGTGAGCTACCGGAAGCCAATGCGCTTTCTTAAGGAGAGGTGTCACGTGATCGAACTTCCTAGCTTTCGATATAAGTTTAATAGAAGCATTTTGAATAATCTGTAAACGTTTGATTTCATTTTGGGCTATTCAGTAACGCGGCAGAGTGAAATCCCCAACAGACAAGGCCAAGCAGCCTGTTTAGAGTGGTGCCGGCCCTTGAAGGTAGGGCTTGCTTGCGGTTGGCGGGGAGGGAGGGAAGGATGGAGGGTCAGCAGGGGTTCGGCTGCGCGGTGGAGAGGGGGAGCCAGGTTGAAGAGTTGCTGGCGAATCCTGAGACTAGGGCTTATTTTTGGGGTAGGTCTTATTTTCGGGGAAACACGGTACCTCTATCCTATTAAAAAAAAAACAAACTTAGTGAATGTGTGGAGATCGGACCAAGTGGAGATTGATTTATGTTTCCAATATAGCCAGAAGATATGGCTATCCTGATCCACCTAGATACAGTTGATTTAGATGCCAGTCTTCCCTGACATGCCACATTCGTAAGTGCGAAGAGATGATTAGAAAGCAGGAACTCATTGGTTGCCTCTAAGTAATGAATCAAAATTCTTAGCACATCCAGAACTTTCAACACTCTATCCACTTTCTTCACTTCCCTAGGTGTGAAGGGTGGAAGTCGCACCTTCTAGTTTATGTGAAAACTGGACACGCCCTTCAATAGGAAGGAGGTTTCAAGTTTCAAGTTTTTATTAAATGGAACCATTCGAATTGAGACACTAGATTCTGAGATTCGAAGAAAGGGCTCCCTGCAGCTCCGACACTCTTCTCGTTGACATCACAGCCACTAATAAAAATGTTTTAACCATAAGATCTATCAGGGACGCCTCCTCAAAGGCTCATACAGGGCCTTTGCAAAGGTCGCAGGACCAGATTAAGATTCCAAGAAGGAAAGGGATGGCACACTGGAGGGTGAAGACATAAGCCATAAGGCTCCCTTCAAAAGTCTAGAAACACCCAGATTAGACACCAATGTGCGCTTGCTAGAGTGTGCTCTGAAGCAGGAAAGTCCCGCTATCTGTACTATGAGAGAGCCAATCGCTAGGCCTTTTTCCAGACCTTCCTGCAGGAAGTCCAACACCAATGAAACTGGTGAAGCCACCGGGTCTGAGCACTACTGCACACCAATTCCAGAAACACCAGGCTTTTGCATAGGCCGCTAACATGGACTGCTTCTTAGACCTCAAGAGTGTGGAAATAACCTCAGTTGAATAGTCTTTACACCCTTAAAAGAGCCATGCTGTAAGACCAAAGCGCTCCGGATCCTCCACAGCAATGGGGCCCTGTGATAGAAGGCTCGGGTGCCAAGGAAGCTTGAAAACCTCGTTCTTCTGCAGACATAATAACTCTGTATACCACGGCTGCCTCAGCCAATCTGGAGCCACCAGCATCACTCGACCTAGGTGTATGCTGATCCTTCAAAGTATTCTGCCTACCTTTTGTAAAGACTTTAGCTTTTTCTGAAATACTGCCTGCCATACAGTATGGCACTGTTGCTGGGGAACCCATTCCAAAATGAATACAAAATATCCTGACAAGAGTCCATCCCATTTGTTTTAAAGCAAAAATGAGATATTTTGAGGCAGATGGAGGCTTTTAAATTCAAATTGGGAAATTTAAGATGGCTGCAGCAGCAGCGATTTTTAGCTCCAAAAATTGCCAGGGGGAGCTTCACTAAATTTTTTTTTTAAATAGCAATTTGGGGATTTTAAAGGTGGGGAAACCTATCTCTAATCCCAGAACCCACAAAAAACTGATTTTAGGGAACCCCACCCCCCAATTTGATTAGTCAGCTGTCAGCCTGTTACTCACTGTGAAATTCTGTGTGCTGGGAGCTACAACAATGGAAGCTGCAAACAGTATACAGCAGTGTCTCTCAACTGTGTGCCAGTCACATATGCAAGAGCAGGGGTGCCCAACGTGTCGATCGCGATCGACCGGTAGCTCAGGAAGGCAACATGAGTCGATCGCAGAGCCCATCCCGGGCTCTGTGATAGACTCGTGTTGCCGTCCCGATCTACCGGGCCTATCAGCCTTCCTCTCCCCGACGACAAAGACGCAGACGCCGGGCATTAGGCTGTTTTTGTCATTTCGGGGAGGGAGGGAGGGGGGGCGTGGTGGCGTGGCAGCGGCAGCAGCAACAGCCTGAAAAAGAAATTATCCTGACCCGGGTCGGTGTCATACTCCGGAACTTCTACCTCTTCCAGCAGCCCTCTCCCTTCTACCTGCTTCCGGCCACACCCCCTGCTCCGCGGCTCTCTTCGGCAACTCAGCAGCAGCGATCGACACAAGCTTCTGACGTCGGGGCCTACCCTCTGCGAGTCCCGCTTGTTTCAACTTCCTTTTTCCACAAAGGCGGGACTCGTAGAGGGAAGGCCTCGATGTCGGCAGCTTGTCTTGATCACCGCTGCTGACGAGTTGCTTAAGAGAGCCGCGGAGCAGGGGGGTTTTGCCAGGTGCAGGTAGAAGGGAGAGGGCCAGATGCAGGGCTCGTGGGTGAGGGAGCAGAAGAGAGAGAGAGAAAGAGAGAGGGGAGGGAAACAAAAGGAAATATTTCATACTGGGCTGGGCTGGAGTGGAGGGAGGGTGGAAAGATTCTGGCTACAGGGTGCATTAACAAAGGAAAAGGGGGGAAAGCTGAAAATGGAGATAGTGACACAAAGAAGAGAAAGAGTAAGCAGGACCTACTGAATAAGGATAGAGATACAGAGGGGACATGAAGAGGAGGTGAAATAGAGACATAGAAGTAATGCTGAAAAAGTGTGGGGGGGGGGAGATAAAGACATTGAAAGGGCAAATGGTGAACATGGGGTAAAGACAAGGACAGAGACAAATGAAGATTCTGAAAAAGTGGTGAGATAGGGATATAGGTGAGATGGACACAAAGAAGGGTGATGCTGGAAAATAAGTGGAATGGTAATTCTGACAGACACAGAAGGGAAATGCTGGATCAAGGAGAGATGGGGCTCAGGCTGGATGGAATGAGGAGAAATGCTTTGTTGGCCCGGAACTTCCTCTCCTAGTCAGAATTGACATCAGGGAGCGGAATGCTGGTCAGTGCGATGCTTCTGCAGGGAAAGCTTGGGGGCTGTTCCCTGATGGCGGTGGCAGCAAACCGAGTGGCTTGGGGGAGGGCACGGAGAAAGAAAGAAAGGGGGCAGACAGGGAGACAGAAAGAAAAAGTTGGGGGAGAGAATGAGGTCTGGAGGAGAGGAAACATACAGGAGGCTGAAAGAAAGGAAGAAAGATTGGATGCACAGTCAGAAGAAGAAAGTGCAACCAGAGACTCATGAAATCACCAAACAGCAAAGGTAGGAAAATTGATTTTATTTTCAATTTAGTGATCAAAATGTGTCGGTTTTGAGAATTTATATCTGCTGTCTATATTTTGCACTACGGCTCGCTTTTACTAAACCGCAATAGGGTTTTTTAGCGCAGGGAGCCTATGAGCATTGAGAGCAGCACGAGGCATTCAGCGTAACTCCCTGTGCTAAAACCTACTATTGTGGTTTAGTAAAAAGGGAGGGGGTGTATTTGTCTATTTTTGTATTTTGTTACTGAGGTGACATTGCATAGAGTCATCTGCCGTGACCTCTTTGAAAAAACCCGGAATATGAATAATTAACATTTTCTCTGCCTTTCAGTGTGCTTTGTGTTTTTTTTTAATTTTATTGTTGGTAGATCATTTTGACTTAGTCATTATAAAAGTAGCTCGCAAGCCCATAAAGTGTGGGCACCCCTGTGCAAGAGTCTGTCAATGTTATGAGCATCTGTGTGCATAAGGATACAACCGCCCAGACAATCATCATTCTTTGACATGATTGGTCCTTGAAAACTAACAGCACAGTCATTTTATTTTTTATGCAGTAGTTATTCTAACTTGACCAGCAAAGCAATCATGACTTTGATGATAGAGATGTTTAAATACCTACGTGGCGTAAATGTGCATGAGTTGAGTCTCTTTCAATTGAATAAGAGGGCATTGGATGAAGTTAAGAGGTGATAGGTTCCGGAGAAATCAAAGGAAATACTTTTTTACAGAAAGGGTGGTAGATGCATGGAACAGTCTCCCGGAAGAGGTGGTAGAAACAGAGACTGTGTCTGAATTCAAGAGGGCCTGGGATAGGCATGTGGGATCTCTCAGAGAGAAAAAGAAAGAAATAATGGTTACTGCGGATGGGCAGATTAGATGGGCCATTTGGCCTTTATCTGCCATCATGTTTCTAAGTAAGGCTTTGTTACTGTATGGATCTTATCTTTGCGAACTTGGATTTTCAGCTGTGACAAATTAAATTGAAAAAAAAAAAGAGAATGACTGCAGATGATGGATGATGAAATGCGTGTTTGCTTGTTGACTGTCGAGCTGCATTTTAAGTTAATTTGAACTCAAAAACAAGCACTTCCATTGCATTGATTAGCAATTCTATCTACTTTAGTTTCACCTTTGTTACAATTACCCATACATACTCGTAGATTAAAGAACTTTAAATAAATAGCTCTAAAATTTAATTTTTGTTGATTTTGCAACTTTATAATTTCAATTATAAAGTGCCCTGAAAAACACTTACTCCATTTAGTATGCCGGAGCTAAAAATGTTTGAAACACTGGCTTACAAGGAGAACCTCTGCCTCAACAAGCCTGGAATCTGGACTGCTTGTGTCCTCTGACTGCCTCTCGAACCAACAAACCAGCCAGAAAGCTCAACCCCCACCAGATCAAGCACAGGCACATAGAGGGAGGAATGCAGTCAGCCCCGATCCTAGAAAAAGCTGCCACAGAGCCACGCAGCCTATACTCAAGCCCACTGCGTACATAAGAACATAGGGCAGCCTGCACTAACGGTTCGGGGACTTAGGGACCATTCCCTTGGTAGCAAGGCTCGCTATATCAAGAAAGATATAGCAGCACTAGAAAAGGTTAAAGAAGAGCGACCAAGATGATACAGGGGATGGAACTCCTCTCGTATGAGGAAAGACTAAAATGGTTAGGGCTCTTTAGCTTGGAAAAGAGATAGCTGAGGGGAAATATGATTGAAATCTACAAAATCATGAGTGGCGTAGAACAAGTACAAATGGATCGATTTTTCACTCTGTCAAAAATTACAAAGACTAGGGGACACTCGAAGTTACAGAGAAATGCTTTTAAAACCAATATGGGGAAATATTTTTTCACTCAGAGAATAGTTAAACTCTGGAACGTGTTGCCAGAGGTTGTGGTAAGAGTGGATAGCGTAGCTGGTTTTAAGAAAGGTTTGGAGAATTTCCTAGAGGAAAATTCCATAGTCTGTTATTGAGAAAGACATGGGGGAAGCCACTGCTTGCCCTGGATCGGTAACATGGAATGCTGCTACTTGTTGGGTTTTGGCCAGGTATTAGTGACCTGGATTGGCTACCGTGAGAACAGGCTACTAGGCTTGATGGACCTTTGGACTGACCCAGTAAGGCTATTCTTATGTTCTTTAACATAAGAATTGCCATACTGGGACAGACTGAAGGTCCATTAAGCCCAGTATCCTGTTTCCAACCGTGGCCAACCCAATTCTCAAGTAACTAGCTAGATCCCAAGTAGTAAAACAGATTTTATGCTGCTTATCCTAGGAATAAGCAGTGGATTTCCCCAAGCTATCTCAGTAATGGCCTATGGACTTCTCTGTTAAGAAATTATCCAAACCTTTTTTAAAACCCTGCATTCTCTAGCTACAAATTCCAGAGTTTAATTACATGTTGTATGAAGAAATATTTTCTCTGGTTCTCTAAAGATGGCTCCAAAGACAGACTGTGAAGGAGGAAGGAACTGGGAGCATCACAATAATACCTCAGATTATGTCAGGCGCTGAACCAAATGACCCAGCTAAGGCTGCCAGCAGTGACAAAGTACTGTAGATGATGACAGATAAAGACGTGTATAGTCTATCTAGTCTGCCCAGCAATTTAAGGATTAGCCTAATGGCTAGTGCAGTGGTCTGAGTACCCGGAGGACTGGGTTTGATTCCCACTGTAGCTTTTGTGACTGTGGGTAATCACCTAACCCTTTGTTGTCCGGGGAATAAAATAAGTACCTGTATATAATCTGTAAGCTATTTTGATTGTAACCACAGAAAGGCAGTATATCAAATTCAAATTCCAATCCCATCCAAGATAAACTCATAGCATAAGGTTTGATGCAATACTACATAAGCATACTTGATCTTGATTTGTCCTTGCTATTTTCAGGGCAAAGAATGTAGAAGTCTGCCCAGCACTGGTTTTATTCTCAATTACTCATTTATCACTTGCATTTTTATATATTTTTCAATTTTCTATACCGTTAACCCAGTGGGCTCACAATCTATCTAATGTACCTAGGGCAATGGGGGGATTAAGTGACTTTCCCAGGGTCACAAGGAGCAGCATGGGTTTGACCCAGCTCAGGATGCTGATGCTCTAGCTTTAACCACTGCGCCACACTCTCCCCTGAATTCCATTGCTGGTTTTATCTTCACCTCCTCATATGGGAGGACATTCTATCTACCACCCTCTCTGTGAAAAAAAAACACACTTCCTGATGTTAGCCCCGAGTCATCCCTCTTGCAACCTAAATTAATGTCTTTTGTTTTACCACCTTACCATCTCTGGAAAAGGTTTGTTTGTATATTAATACTTTTCAAATATTTGAATGTCGATCATATCACCTTTATCTCTCCTTTCCTCCAGGGTATTACATCTTCAGGTCATTAAGTCTCTCTTCAAACACCTCGTAGCATAAAACCACAAACCATTTTCATCATCCTTCTCTGAACCACTTCAACTCTTTTTACGTCCTTAGCAAGATTCAGCTTCCAAAACAGAACACAATACTCCAAGTGGGGCCTCACCAATGATTCCTTTCTTCTGCTGGTTATACGCCTCTATATGCAGCCTAGTATCATTCTGGCTGTGACAACAGCTTTGTCACATTGTTTAACTACCTTGAAATCATAGTAACATAGTAGATGACGGCAGATAAAGACCCGAATGGTCCATCCAGTCTGCCCAACCTGATTCAATTTAAATTTTTTAATTTTTTCTTCTTAGCTATTTCTGGGCAAGAATCCAAAGCTTTACCCTATACTGTGCTTGGGTTCCAAATCCTCAGATACCATCCCCCCCAAGGTCCCTCTCCTGAGCTATGCTTGTCAATCTCTCACCTCCTATCTTGTATATCTCTTTTGGATTTCTGTACCCCAAGTGCATCACTCTTAACTTCTTCACATTAAATTTTAACTGATAAAACTATTTATGCCTTTAAGTCCAGTGTCTTTTTGAAGGGGTCAGTCACAGAGCATCTGACCTGTGAAGCACAGAAAAAGAAATGTTTTGCCTCACTTACTCATCTCAAGACAATATTCATCCCCTTCCAGGATGGAAAGAAGTTATATATAGCATTGGAGAATCAAGTATCAGTTCAGTAAACTCAAAACCAGATATTGAAAATCTTATGTACTACACCCTCAGATCACTGGAAAACAAGTTCACTTTCATGTATCAGAATGAAGCAGAAGAAAGGCAGAACAAACAGGATGACATTATTTGCACAGATTTTTTTTAGTAACCAGAGAAACTGCAGAAATAAGGGAGGTGCTGTGGGTGGAACATGCACATTTTACTTGGTTCAAGTTACTGTTTAAACAGAGCAAACCAAGTAGTACAAAAGAAGAGAAATGAGTGGCAACTCAGTTATCAAAACTGCATGTACCACTGTGGATAATGAATCTGAGATTCTCAGAGACACTGGGTGAGATGCAATGACAGAGCAGCTGAGGGAGGATACTATATACAAAGTTATTGGAGTGGATGATCAATTCTCCCTGACCCTGATAAACCACCTCTCCCCAACCTGTCCCCCACCCCCCAACAAAACAAGTAGCCTAGTGCTTTAAGAAGCAGGATGAGAATGAGGGAAACCAGTGTTCAAATCCTGCTTTTCCCTACTTATGTCACTTTTGCTTCAAACATACAGATGATAAGACCAGCTAGGCAGGGAAATAGCTTATGTACAGCAGCATCAGAAAGGAAAAGAGCTCCTTTGGTCAGCCCTGGAAGCATTCCCTCTTTCGGTATCTTGCCTCCTTTACAAAGCCACACTAGCATTTTTTAGCACCGGCCACAGCGTTAACAGCTTGGATGCTCATAGGAATTCTATGAGCATCAGAGCTGTTACCACAGCAGCCAGCGCAAAAAAGCTAGCGTGGCTTTGTAAAGGAGAGGGATAAACTTTTTCTTCTTGCTTTAAGAAAAAGTAGTATTGTAGATGTGCTAATATTTATAATGGTATATCTTATTTTCCATTTTTGTTTTATTTCTGTTTGTAAATTTTAAAGTGGTGATTGGTATTTGCACAGTAGTGCTGCCCAATTCAGAGAAAAAAAATTTCGATTTGATTTGGCCTATTGAGTTGATTTTTCAATTTGATTCCCTTTTCCTGCCCAATAGGGTGTTTTTTTCAAACTTCCTGGCAGGCTTATTTTGTAGCCTCTTCACCCACTCCAACCCCCTTTGCCCTCTCCAGCCCCATGCCAGCGCTGTAGTGTAAACAAAATAAACAACAAAAAAATGAGATTATGTACTTATCCTGGCAAGCTCTTTTCCAGTAGATAGGTGAGACATTCTAGACAAGTGAGTTGTGTCCCAATGGCCGCATGGCATATGCAGAAGAAATCCACTCCGGATTTTTTCTGTGACTCTGCTCTACTTCACTGGTCTCTCTGACTCCACCTGTAGTTAGTACCCAAGCACGAGAGCCACCTCATAGAATGGGAAGTAGAGACAGCCATGACAATTAAGTCCATAAACAACAGTTCTGCTCAAGAATTAATATGAAAACATTAACTGCAAACAGCCAACAAATGCATCAAAGGAGCTCAGAAACAACCCCTGCAGAAAACAGGAACATATATACAGATTCTTCCCAGGCCAAGGGCTGACTGTCATCCAAAAATCAACTTGGAGTAGCATAAACAGACTGACACATTAGACAGACGCAAGAAGGACAAGGCGGGAGTCTAGAAAGTCTCACCTATCTACTGGAAAAGAGCTTATCACACGGTAAGTACATAATCTCTTTTTCCAGTGCAATAGGTGAGACATTCTAGGCAAGTGGAACATACAAAAGCAGTCCAAAAAAACTAGGGCAGGCTGATTGTGCTGACCCTCAAGACTGAGGATCCAAAGGCACCACATCCATCCTGTAAAATTTGGCAAACGTGTGCAGAGTGGACCTAACAGCTGTCCTACAGATCACCTCAGGGGAGATTGTCTTAGCCTCAGCCCACAAGGCCACACTTCTGGTAGAATGCGTCTTAACAGAAACAAAGACTGCTTACCGCAAATAATGTGGGCTAATGAAATGGCCTTAAGTATCCATCTGGAAATAGTGGCCTTGGAAGTAGAAGCACCCCACTTAGAGGAATGAGTCAGCACAAAGAGATAATCAGAGAGACAAAATTCATTTGTGACCTCCAGATAACGCAGAAGGACTCTGTAAACATCTAATTTCCACAAGCCACTTTATTGGGATTATGACATCATTAATTCATTAATAAACATGCTCACTGTCTAATACCAGCTCTGGCAGGATACACATTTCAAATCTAGTGTACCATAATCACAAAATAGAAAATAAAATTTTTTTTCTACTTTTCATTGTTTTGTCATTTTATTATTCAAATCATGTCAGTCCCAGGCTCTGGTTTCTATTTCTCTTCTGTTAACTCACCCGCTAGAGTCTCTTGCCCATTTGACACTTTCTTCTTTCTCCATGCTCACCATCCATCTTCCATCTCTGTACCTTCCCTTCCACTGCCATATCCAACATTTCTGTTTCTTTCCCACTGTCTAACATCTCTCTCTCCCTGCCTTGTGCCCTGGGTAAAACCTCTCTATTTCCCTCTATGCAGCAGTATATCTCCCTTCCTCCCCTCCATTATCATGTGCACAATTTTTTTCTCCCCATGTACCATTTCTCCTTGCCCTCTACCTTATGTCCAATGTTTCTCCCTCTGTAGCATACACACACACACACCCCGTGCAGCAGCTTTCCATCCCTCCTATCCCCATGTGCAGCATCTCTTGACAACCTTCCCATCCCTCTTCAGGCCTCCTAAAGTAGCAGCAATGGTGGTGGTGGTGATGAGCTTGGCATAGGCAGCGTGCTTCTCGCAGCCTGCTGCCAGGGCTTCCCTCTGCTGCATCATTAGTGACATCATCAGTGATGTGGCAGAGGGAAGGTTCCAGCGGGGTAGGCCAGGAGAAGCCTGTTCACTGTGCTGCCTCTGCCAAATGTCAAGCCAGTCTTCGCTACCGCTGCTGCTACTTTAGGAGGCCCGGAGGTGTGTCAGGAGAAAAGGATTCACTGAATTGGTGAGTCCAATTTTTTAGAAAGTGAATCAATTTGACTGGCGAATCAGGCAACACTATTGCACAGTACTAGGGGATGTGCATCATTATTTCTGTTTCTGTGGTGTTGCATTGTATGTAGAATCTGACTTGGTAGTTCAGTTTAATTTTGGTCTATATATTTCTATTTTTAGCTTGTGGTTATTTATTCTTAATTGTGCAAAGGTGAATTTATGTTTATGTGTATGAAAAAGACATGGTTTTTTGTTAACGTTGACTGTGCAGAATCAATCTGTACTAATCTGCTTTAGTTTTACAATGAGCCTATTGATGTTATAGTGCTCACTGCAATGTTTAAGATGCTGCCTTTTTCTAGGTACACCCTTGTTGTGTTACTTGTGGATTATTACTAAAAATTATTCTTCTCATGTGGGGGGGGGTGTTAAAAAAAATGATTGGCCCTGAGTCAAATATGCAAGGCATGCAAGAGTGACTGTACTAATTCCAGGGATGGCCTAAAACCAGAGATGAGATACTATGTACAAAATACTATTATGGATCTGGATTGTCATGAGAAGAGATAGTGTGCAGCTTAGGGGAACTGATAAAAAACTCAATTTAATGTAATTATGGGTAAAAGTTCATTTTGAAGAACCACCAATATCACTGAAGTTGATGGTGCCTATGTTACTATACTGATCATATTTCTCATATGGAAACCAAAACACTAACTGGGGCAGAAGTTTGCAAACGTGTGTTAAAAGTGCAATACACATCCTCTCAATAATACAGAACATCCTGTATTATCAGTACTTTCAACACACATTATTTGACTATTGTGAACTTCAATGTCACAATTATGTAAGTCAGCTGAACACCTATGAATGCATAGTTCAATGTTGCACATTAAACTGGGAAAACACAAATGCAGAGCTATTACTGTAACCATAGTCTTTAATGCAAGATAATTAGCCCATGAGAATGGCCCATATCATTGCAGTTTAGTACATCAGCCTCTAGTAAACCCAAGAGTAATATCCACTGTATTATGAAGCATTATATGGAAGGAGGGACTCTCATTGAAAGGGTGGTAGACATTTCAGATTTCTAGCA
This sequence comes from Geotrypetes seraphini, assembly GCF_902459505.1. Classification (NCBI taxonomy): domain Eukaryota; kingdom Metazoa; phylum Chordata; class Amphibia; order Gymnophiona; family Dermophiidae; genus Geotrypetes; species Geotrypetes seraphini. The sequence continues at coordinate 100,419,665 of NC_047088.1, read as the reverse complement.
GTTAAAGAATCCAGAACAGTAGCAAAATTCCTAAGATGAGGCCAATTCATCTAGAGACAAGGAGGGAAAGATAATCAGGAAAGAAATAGGGTTAGATACACATCAGGCTCCTCCTTATGCACATTCCTGCATGAACCACCATAAGATACATATCCAATAAACTGTGACCTTACACACCCAGATGTTTGCTTCGCTCACAAAAGGAGAAACGACTCAGCCTAGTTGATCCCTCCTATTGGAAACTGCGCTTAAGCGCTCCTACATCCAATTCCTTCCCAAACTGTGGAAGCCACTGCCCACACAAATCAGATCTCTGGAAAGCAGTGATAACCTTCTTCTTCCAATGGCCAACTGTAGTCCTGAACTCTTTATGTGGACTAGAGACTCCTTTGTTTCCACTTTCCAGGATATGACCTTGTGTCATTCAGTGTGAATCCCTCCATGACTGTTCAATTGTATGCCGCCTATATGTTATCGCTCTGTTCCGCCTGTTGTATGACTTCTATGTGTTATCACTTTGTTACTCCACTAATTGTTTAAAACTATGTATGTTATCTTGTGACCTGTCCTGAGCTTTCTGGGAAGACGAGATATAAATTGAAATAAATAAATAAATAAACCAAGGCCCAGATGCACAAAGCTCTGATATCACAGTAAAAAAATACCATGGTGGGATTTTTTTTTTTTTTTTACTGGTGATGCTCAGCACAATAGAATGCAAATTATATGTATGCTATTCATGCAGAGAATTGCCAGGAAAAGGGGGAAGAACTGTACCTAGCACTTGCTCAGAAGAGCAATTGCTAGGCACAGCTCTTCCTTCCTGTCAGGCTGCTCTCCTTGCTCCAATCAACTCAGTTGCAGGAGTCCCCAAAGCTGCTGCCAGCTTCAGGGCTTCCCCTGACATTCAGTTGTTCAAGGTTCCCCCTGCTGGCTCAGCCACCATCAACTAAGCCGGCAGGGGAAGCCCCAAAGCTGCTGGCGGTCTCAGGGAGTCTTGCACTCAATTGATCAGGGCAATGAGAGCAACTTTTTTTTTTCCAATGGGTGCCAGGACCCCCCTACTCCCTCAACCCCCCATACTTAAAAAATAAAATAAAATCAGCAGGAAGGATGCCCACTCTCTCCTGCCTCAAGGACCCCCTCCACTGGCCCAGGACCCCCCCCCCCCCCAAACAAGCTCGTAACCTTTAAGTTGAAAATCTGGTAGAAGGGATGTCCACTCCCTCTTGCCAGGAAGCCTGCCTCTTTAAAATGGCAGGTCTTCCCCTTCCCAGTGCATCCTGATAGGAAAGTAAGGCCATAGGCATCTGAGCCGGTCAGTGCCTGAGCCAAATAGTGCCCAAGCATGGATAGGGAAGTAAGGCTATGACAATTCAAACCCTGCCGTTAAAGTTTGCATGGTAAACAATACGTTTCACAGCTGTCCATTACATGGAGTGCTCATTAGAATACTAATGAGCTCCTTGACATGCATTAGAATAGGATTCTCAGTGGCTGCTATGAAGATCAGTAGCAGCCATGGAAAATCCTTTTGTGCATCGTCAGGGCAATATGAGACCCCCTGCTCATATAACTCTTCCGATTTAACTCCATCCTGCCTTGCTACAAACTGTAATATTCCAAAACCCCAATCCTGCCATGCAGCATCCCCAGCTATTTCAGTACTTGAACCAGGAGCACCTCTTGCTTACCTTACTGGACTTGCCTTCTTTTTTGCATTTTGGACATTCCCAGCAGTTGGGAATTTCATTGTTAATGATACCATCATCTTTCCCCATCTGAAAAAAAGAGAAAAACAAAGAAAAGTAGAGAGAGAAAGAGAGAAGAGAAGCAAAGTGAATTACATCTGTGCTCAGTTTAGAAGCAAAAACAGCCAGTTATCATCACACATTAAAAATGTAATTCTGATTTAAGAAGCAACTGCAATATACTCCCTGGACAAAGGGGGGTTTTCTGCAATGTTTCCTCATTTTCTTTTCTAGGAAATGTAATTTAAAGTGTCTCTGAGATTTCTTACACTTCATCAAGTCAAAAAGCAGCAACAAGAAGCAGGAAAAAAAGTTTCAAGATGCAACATTTTCAAGAGTTTCCAACCAAGAAAATTATGAAACTGAAATAAAAGTTTAGAATGATTAGGGTTCCAAGTTTCCAAGTTTATTTAAAACTTACTATCCCGCACCATACGTCTGGGAAAATCCGGACATGTCCTCTTTTTGGAGGATTGTCCAGGTGCCCAGATGGGTTTTTAAAAATGGGGCAAGTTTCAATGGCAAAGTAAAGGAGGCCGGGGGGAGGGGATCTGCCCCGGGCATCGTCGTAGTGGGGGTGCCAGCTCCTCTCCATCCCACTGCCGTGTGCATACCTTCCCTTCCCCCCTCATACCTACTTAGGGCCAGATACACAAAGCTCCCACACCATGGTAAAAAATACCGTGGTAGGAGCGATTTTTCTTTTACTAGCAATGTTTAGCTTATATGCTCTATGCTCAGCAATGCTCAAATTATATGCATGCTATTCATGCTCAGAATCGTGGGTAAAAAGGGGGAGGAACTTGCTCCTTCTCTTGCCTGCCCTGTCAAAAAAAGCAGTCTCTGCTCTTCCTGACTGCTGGTACAGCTGACGGGGGTAGGTGAATCCTTCATCAAGATGCACCGGAAGGGGGAAGGGCCACCATTTTGAAGAGGTGGCCCTTCAAGGCAGGAGGGAATGGGCATCCCTCCTGCCTGATTTTCAATAAAAGGTGGAGGAACTGACCTGCCCCCCCCCTAGCCCATTAGACCACCATGATTTTGTTTTGAGGTGGTGGGATTGGTCGGGGAGATTGTTAGGGGGGGGCTTAGTGTCGGGGGATCCTGGTTTGGGGATGCGTTTTATTTAATGCTGTTGTGCCTGTGCACAACACATGCACAACAGTTGCCGGTAATTAGCGACTGAAAACGAGGGGGAATTCCCTTTGGTGCATCGCTAGAAGAGCTCATTTAAATACTAATGAGCTCCTAGCAATGTATTTCCAGAGGATTCTGGGGGTTTGGGAAGAAGAAGGCATGAAAGTGGAGACCCAAGACAGCCCCTACCCTCACTACACCACTGGGAAGTCTATCCGGGTTTAGCCAGCTCTCCCTACTGCCTGGCCGCTGCACTGAATCTTCCGGCAGCCGTTGACAGTGGTAACAAGGTGAGCCTGCTGCAATCAGTCTGCCCCAGAAGCTGCTTCTATGCAAGTCCCGCCTATGCGGGCACAGGAAGTCGCTGCAGACAAGCATCTTCCAGGCAGGCAAACAGCAGCAGGCTCACCTTGTTGCTGCTGCCACACAAAGATTTAATGCAGCAGCTGTGGAAAAGGTGGGTGGGGGTGTCAGATCCCACTGGTCGGAGGTGTTGAAAGGAGAGAGGCAGTGTGTGGATTATCAGGTAATGACTAGGCTCTGTTGCTGTGTGATATACAACCCTCTTCTCCCTCATGACTTTACAAAAACTGGTAGTGGCAGCAGCAGAGAGTGATCATAGTGGGGGGTGGGTGGGAAGAATTTCATTTTCAGCCAATAGTGCGCAAGCATTTTCAGCAAATCTTGACTTCAGATTTTGGGTCAGTTTCAATACTAAATCGAAAAGCAAAATTCGGTCAGCTTTTAACCTGAAAATTATAGCGCCTACTTTTATGTGACATACACATGTTTTTGGAGGACATAGAATGGATGATGTGGGGGTGGCACTTACACAGGTTCTCTTATAAGATATATCCATAATCATAAAATCTTACTGGCACATATACACAGTTATTCCTGCCTAGAATAAGTATAACTTCATGCAGCACCTTTCCAGCACATGGGCCTACACACTGTCTTTCTAACACAGATGTCCCTGATACAAAATAATCTACCCTGCGATTGTTGAAAGAAAGATTAGGTTCTTACCTCTGCTAATCTTCTTTCTTGTAAATCCATACTTTATTCCAGCACCAGTGGGCTATTCCCCTCCACTCGCCATATCCTCCCTCCCTTACATACCTCCTCTCTGAGCATACTCACCAGTCAGTCTGAAAGCTGCCAGGAACATCTGTAGAGGATAAGAACAAGAGAGAGAGGGGTACGGGGACACTTCCCGACAAGTAAGTATATTCTTCTCACAGTTATAAATTGAAAACAGCAACAAGGGAACATAATCAAATCAGGATAACAAACATCAGTAACTTGAATGACAATAACAGTGTTAGAAGTAGAAACAAAATACACTGACAGAAGATAGCACCCTAACTGGTGACTCCCAAACTGAATGCTGACCCCATTCTGATGGCACTCTAATAAAAACTGGACAGAAACACAGCTTACCAGTATTTGTAAAGGCAGACAATCAGCAAATTAACAAGTATAGGGCGGGTTCCCGGAATAAAGTGTGGATTTACAAGAAAGAAGATTAGCAGAGGTAAGAACCTAATCTTTCGTTCTTGTACAATCACACTTTATTCCGGGATCAGTAGGACGTAACAGCGCAGACCTGAAAATTCAGGATGGGACTGATGAGCCCATTGCCAACACAGAGGCATCAACAGCAGCATCCTGCTTGGCCGCCACATCGATCCTGTAAAACTTGGGTGACTGTATGCAAGGAGGACCAGGTAGCAGCCCTGCAAATCTCATCCAGAGAAATAGCCAACGACTCTGCCCAAGAGGAGGAAAACCAGAGGATTGAAGGAGCCTGGACCCAGAGAGGGGGGCCTCTTTCCAACCGCCACCTATGCTGTGGAAATGGCCATGCGAATCCAACTGGAAATGTTAGCCGTAGAATCTGGCTTCCCTCTGTGGGCAAGACCTGCCAAGACAAGCAAGTGGTCAGAGAGGTGAAACCTCCAGATACCTCAATAAACTTTTGTGCATGTCTAAGGACCGCAACACCCAATCCTGCTCCTGCGAACCAGAGGAAGCAAAAGCAGGGAGCTGGACTTCCTAATTCACATGGAAAACAGAAACCACTTTCGGAAGGAACAGTACGCGGCATCACCGCGGAATCCATAATCCGCAGAAAAGGAACCCTGCAGGAGAGGGCCTGCAGCTCCGAAACCCTGCAGTCTGAGGAAACAGCCACCAGGAAGATCATCTTGAGCGTGAAATCCATCAGAGACACCTGCATTAGAGGCACATACTGAGAGTGAGCAAGATGGCTAAAAAGCAGATTAAGGTTCCAGGTTAGACAGGGAAAGCGCAATGGAGGCCTGAGCTGCAACGCTCCTCACAGAAAACGAACATCTGGATGGACTGCCAATGAGCTCTTCAGGGAAGGAGGACCCATACCCAAAAGCCCAGCAATCTGTACCCGGTTCAAAGCTACTGCTAGACCTTTCTTCAGGCCATCTTGCAGAAATTTCAGGACCCAAGGAATTGATGGAAAAGAAGGGTCCACCGGCCTCAGGGCACACTAGGCCTGGTAACACCTCCAAGCCTTTGCATAGGCCACCACTGAGGGCACCTGCTTGCTGTGAAGCAACATGGGGGTCACCGCTGAAGAATAGCCCCGGCTAGTCAAGGCCACATGCTCAAGAGACATGCTGTAAGACCAAAGAGGTCTGGATCTTGCATTGCAATTGGACCCTGTGTGAGAAGGTGAGAATGACAAGGGAGCCTGAGCCCCTGAACCTGCTGGAGCCAAACTCAGCTGGCATAGCATGGCCACCTCAACTAATCGGGAACCACCAGAATCACCAGACTCTTGTGGGCTGCTGTGCACCTCAACAGACGCCCTATCATGGACCATGGAGGGAAGACATAAAAAAGACCCTCCTGGGGCCAGGGCTGAACCACAGCATCTAGGCCTTTGCTTCCGGCCTCTCGCCGATGACTGAAGAAACAATCAGCTTTCTTGTTGGTTGCCGTCGCCATGAAGTTGAATGTGGGACACCCTCAATGATCCACTATGAAAACGAATGCTCTTCGAGAGAGTGACCACTCTTCAGGGTCTAGTGTCTGACGACTGAGAAAGTCTACTTGGACGCTGTCCATTCCTGTCACATGTGCCACAGACAGCACCACGAGGCGTCTCTCCACCCACCAAAAGAGCAGCTGAACCTCCACACTCAGAGGGACTCTTCATACCCCCTTGACGATTGACGTAAGCCACCACCGTGGCATTGTCCAAGGACAAATGGACAGCTCAATGATGGAGATGACCCTCGAAGAGAAAGGCCTGCAGAATTGCCCGCAGTTCCAGGCAATTGATCAGACATGCACACTGCTCTCGATCCTTTGGAACTCACATCTATCAACAAGATCACCCAGTCCGAGACCCAGAGCAGGAGACCCTGGGACAATGAGAGAGGACACAACCACCACACTAGACTGTTGTGCACCACCATCATTCAGGGCAGGGTTACATGTACCAGGTCTCACTTTGGATTCCAGCGCGAAAGCAAGGCAACCTGCAGTGGACATAGGCGGGCTCTAGCCCAAAGAACCACATCGATCGATGCCACCATGGACCCCCATAACCTGGAGATAGTGCCAAGCCGTCAGGACTGGAGTGGCCAGAAGATCCCTAATAACCTGCTGTAGCTTCTCCTGATGGGCAGACACTTTGTTCTGACCTGTGTGAAACCGAACTCCCAAGTACTCCAAAACCTGGATGGGCTCAAGGTAACTCTTTCTGAAACTGATCACCCAACACAGCTGTTACAGCAACGGTACCACCTGTTGGACTGCCTGACGCCCTTCGGACAGAGGTCACTCTGATCAACCAGTCGTCCAGATATGGATGAACCAGGATACCCATGAAGTGCAGATGGGCCATCACCACCATCATCACTTTGGTGAAGGTCCGGGGTGCCAACCCAAAGGGCAATGCCACAAACTGGAAATGTTGCCCCAGAATATGGAATCGCAGGTACTTCTGGTGGTCCAGGAATGTGGAGATCCGCCTCAGTCAGATCCAGGGAGGCTAGAAACTCCCTCAGTGCCAGCAATGCGATCACCGAGTGTACTGTCTCCATGCAAAATCATAAGAACATAAGAAAAGCCTTCACCGGATCAGACCGAGGTCCATCCAGTCCGGTGATCCGCACACGCGGCGGCCCATTTAGGTACTCCTGGTTGGAGACCCAGATATACCATAGCCCTCGCTATATATGATTTGCAAGAAGGTGTGCATCCAACTTGCGTTTGAATCCCAGAACAGTAATCTCTGTCACAACATCCTCCGGGAGAGCATTCCAAATTCCCAGCACGCGCTGTGTGAAAAATAACTTCCTGATATTTGTCCTGAACCTGCTGCCACTCAGTTTCAGTCTGTGACCTCTTGTCTGTGTCACATCTGAAAAAGTTAGCAATACTTCTTCTTGGTTGAGGGACTTTTAGGGCTGCATTGACTGCCTTGATGTCCAGAATTGGACTCCAATCGTTGGATCTTTTCTTTGGAACAATGAAGTATATTGAATATCTCCCAGAGCCTGAGTCTTGCTCCAGCACAGGTTTTATGGCTGCAATATCCAAAAGTCCGTGGACTGTGGCTGCACCTGAATCAACTTCTCGGGGCGGCTGGTAGGGGAATCCAGAAAATACTCGGTCAGAGGACAGAGAAACTCCAACTTGTAACCACCTCAGAGAACCTCCAGAACCCATCAGTCATAGGTGATATCCTCCCATTCTGCCAAAAAGGCTGATAACCCCCCCTGATGTGCAGAGGGGGAGACAGAGGCCAGGCATCAGAACTGTTTCTTGGCAGCAGTCACTAATAAACTTGCCACAGACTGCTGATGGCAAGACCTGCCAAAGTGCGGTCTAGCAGATGATGAGGAACGATGACCTGTGGAAGAGCCCAAGTACAGGCGAGAATGCTAAAAGGGACAAAAATTTGAACGCCCAGAAAAGTATGACCTGCTCCCAGGTAATGCTTTGGGTTTACAATCCTGAACACTGGCCACAAGGTCACCCAGACCGTTACCGAACAGGAGCTGATTCTTGAAGGGCAACTGGCTTAAAATAGCCTTAGAAGATGAATCACCAGACCATTGCCAAATCCAGAGCATCCTGCAAACCAAAACAAAATAGGCGCCAAGCTTGGCGAAAACATTCAAGATGTCGTACAGGGCATTAGCCATGTAATCCATGCCGGAGATGAGAAAATACAAATCCTGAAGCACCACAGTGTCAGGATCAAGACGCAGCTTGGAGTGGCATGCCTGAGCCATGAAAAAGGACGCCGTTTCCACTTTGACCCCAGCCACGGCCAAATTAAACAGACGCTTAAAGATAAAATCCATGCCTTGGTCCTGGACATCCTTCAGGACCACATACCCCCAATTGCTAGGAAGAGATGTGCGCTTGGTGATATGAGCCACCAAAGAATCCACCTTTGGAGAAGTAAAGCGCTTGTTAAAGCCATCCGCAATGGAATAAGGCTACGCCATGGCTCGAGCATATTTCAAGGGACCCTCAGAAGTCTCCTAGATATCTGTAAGAATCCAGACAACATCAAGATGATCAGGAAAAGAGGCAGATTGTGGCCTCTGGTCACTCATAAGGAAACATTCAGCAGAGACTGGCTGTTGCATCTGTAGCTGCAATGCCTATAGAGAATCAGAGATTAAATCCACAAGGTGTGCGGGTTTGAAGAACCTGCGCAGTGGGGTCCTCCCCGAAATCACAGGTTCCGCACTGGTCTAGATCCTGGAGATCCGCCAAATTCGCCATGTCTGTGGCCGCCGCAGAGCTGCGTTGTGAAAGTAGAGGAATGGAAAGAATGTCTGGCACAACTGTGGGCTGGTACACTCACAGGAAGACAACAAACACTGTGGTCCCTTGGAGCAGGGATCTCTGTGACCAACACAGAAGCTTGTAGAAGGGAAACAGGCAGGGATTTTTTAACTAAGTATGCCTGATAAAGCATGTGCAAAAATTCAGGGGGAAAACCATCCTCTGCGACAGGAGTCAACTTCTGCACTTCAGTTTTGGAATGTTTGAAAGATTTATGAGGTTTTTCACTGGAGCCACGCTTACGGTTCACCAAAATGCCGCCAGCACACTCCCCAGGGCCCCCTGACACCAATTTTGTGGGATTCAGGGCATAAGGTGTTTGAAGATCCTCTCCGGAGGTCAAAGGCACCGCATTCGAGCAAATCTCATCCCCCGCAACGTAGGTTGAACATGGCTGCGGAACCAGGTGTCAGGTCAAAAGCGCGCCGGGACAAAGGCGCGCCCAGACAATTGAGCGCAGCGCGGAGGCGCTGGGGGGGGGAACCTATTTAATAGACATCGCGCCGCATTGTGGGGGCATTGTGGGGGGTGTGGGGGGTTGTAACCCCCCACATTTTACTGAAAACTTCACTTTTTCCCTGTTTTTAGGGAAAAAGTTAAGTTTACAGTAAAATGTGGAGGGTTACAACCCCCAAACCCCCCATAACGCCGGCGCAATGTCTATTAAGTAAAGTAGCAGGGTTCCCCCCCCCAGGCTCCCCCGTTGGAGCCCTAAAAAAAGTAATTTAGAGCGGCGCGCGCCTCCGCGCTGCGCTCAATTGTCCGGGCGCGCCTTTGTCTTTCACGCTGTTGTCTATGAACCGCGGAACCGACAGCCATTCATCGCAAATGAGGCATGAATCCATCCCATCCTACCCTGGGGAGGTCATCTATGTTGTTTTCTTTCAAAAATGAAGCTGGCAAATATGAAAAATAACTTTGAAATCAAATCTGGAAAAATTCACAATAGCCCAGGAAAACCACAAAGAACCCTCAAAAACAAGAGATTTTAGGATTTTACGGGGGGAGGGCATAAGATATGCAGGAAAACCACTTAAACCCCCTTTTTAAAGACACCCCAAATCTCTGATTCAAGCTGTTAATTTGCTCTCACATAACCATGTGCTCACAGGAGAAACTGAAACCTTTTACTCACTGTGCTGAATGAGAGAAACTGCATGCAGCTAAACAGCTTGCAGGGAGATCTTTTGCCTCAGTGAACTGGAAATCTGGATTTCAAGTCTTCTGACTGCCCACTAGCCTGATCACCACAGCCGGAGACCTCCGCCACCCATGGACATGCCATGCAAACGCCTGGCGGAGGGACGCAGTCTGGCTCCAATCCCAGTTGCACCTCCACGGAACCGTCTCAGCCTGAGCTACACCAGCGGACAAGCCTGGGGTGAGCTACCTTCCAAGGGAAAGGTCCTGGAGCCCCAATCTGATGTGCAGACTGTCAAGGGGGCTTACTGATGAGCAGGGAACCCCCCCAGAAGCAGATGTTTTCCAAAAGTCTGCAATCTCCCAGTCAAGCATGTCCCCTTAGGGATCCTCCACAGCACGAGGGTGAAAACCATGAACAAAAAATACTGAAAGATCACAAAATAAAACACGAGCAGAAAAGATGAGCTCCTACAGCCTGGCTTTATAGTGTAGCGTGATATTATCTGCAAATACCACTTTGTCATGTTACCACACTCCATACACAAAATAGTCTCTCTTTCTTTCTACTATCCACCGTCTCTCTTTTTCCTTCTCTTCCTTTCTTTCAAGGTTTAATAAGTATTTTGTATAGAGTTTATTATAGTAATTGCATCCTTAGTAGAATATGTGCTGTTATCTTATATTCCCAATTATTATATTTAGTTTTGTTGGAGGTAAATTAAATTTGCTTGAGATTATGGACTTAAAGTAAAGAAACTGGGATTCTGAAAAGTTTGAGTCCAGCCCTGCTGCTAGCCATCTTATCCAGATGTTGTGCTAAATGTACCTATTACAAAAGAAAGGACTGAGCCATTTTACCTTCAGACTGTGTTAAGTACAGAACAAAGACATGGCAAGATGCAGAATAAACAGAAGCATGGCTGGGTGTACCAGTACCCCTGCCCCACCCCCAGTATACAAGAAAATTTAATCATGACTTCACCGAGGACAAGACTACCCTGCTCTATGATGATTGGAGGTGATGCCAGAGACTGCCCCTGAATTTTGAACTACCCACATCTATAAAGACCTCTGCCTTCTCTCTTCCTCTTTTCCCTGGATCACCATGCTGCAACATCATTCTCTCTCTGCTTCTAGGCCATGTGCTTGGCCCTACCATGCGGCCTCCATTTTAAGGTCTAGTCACATCATAACTTTTTGAATCCAGATAAATTGATCCTTCTGCTTTAATAATAATTTTGTCTAGTGTATCCTATTATCTTTGTTTAAAAATCCTATCTGTAACTGCTTTACAGAGCTAAGTTTTAATCAAGCGGGCTAATTTCCCCCATATTGATATTTCTTTATCATAATAAAACCCTAAGCGCGCATGCACACTTACAACTTCGTGATCCCTGCCTCCATGATCTGTAGCTCCATGGCAGTGTTCAACACGTTCAGCTGGAGCCTGCAGCAGTTTGTGTGCGGCGAACCCTTTTCCCTTTGCTTTAGTTGCGGCAGATGGCAGCGGACTGGGGGGGCAGGGGTGTGTTTGAAGCGGCGGTAGGCCAGACGGTAGGTAGCAGCAGCAGGGGCCGGTAGGGTGGGGGGAAGGCTTTGGTGTTGGAGGGAGGCAGGCAGGCTTTAGCGTGGCAGATAGGGAGGGAGGGAGGTAGGCTGGCTAGCTTCGGGGGAAGGGGTGGGACAAAGGCTGGAAGGCAGTGAGGGGGGACATAGGAAGAGGCACTGAGGACACTAAGGACATAAGAAGGAGGCACTGGGGCACTAAGGACATGGGAAGGAGGCACTGGGGGCACTAAGGACATAGGAAGGAGGCACTGGGGGCACTAAGGACATAGGAAGGAGGCACTGGGGGCACTAAGGACATGGGAAGGAGGCAGTGGGGCACTAAGGACATGGGAAGGGGCACTGTGGACACTAAGGGCATGGGAAGGGGCACTAAGGACATAGGAAGGAAGCACTGGGGGCACTAAGGATATAGGAAGGAAGGAGGGAGGGAATAGAAAGGGACAATTGTTGGGCCTGAGTGTAGAAAGCGGCCAAGGAGAGAGAGAGAGACAGAAAAAAAGAAAGACAGACAGACACATCTACTCTGGCACCCGTTAATGTAACGGGCTTAAACACTTGTAAGTTATATTCCTCTCCTTGAGAGTGATATAGCTTATTGGTGGAGTTCCATCCATTTAATAATACAGTGGAACCTTGGTTTACGAGCATAATTCGTTCCAGAAGCATGCTCGTAAACCAAAATTCTCGTATATCAAAGTGAGTTTCCCCATAGGAAATAATGGAAACTTGCTTTGATACGTCCCCCCCCGATGCCAACGGCGCTGCTCCCCCACCGCTCGCAAAGGCCCCCCCCCCGCTCGAATTGGCACCTCCCCCCCACAAGAACAGGCACCCCCCACCTGACCAACTTTAACTCACCCCTCCGTCTGGCACCGGCACGCAGCCCACAGGATGTGCCGGTGCCACTTGAAGATCTTCTTCCTGCCTCTGCTGGCTTTGAGCATGCATCTGCGCATGCTCAAGCCCTTCTAATTCTCCCTCTCGCCGAGATCTCCGAGAATCTCGGTGAGAGGGAGAATTAGAAGGGCTTGAGCATGCACAGATGCATGCTCAAAGCCGGCAGAGGCAGGAAGATCTTCAAGCGGCACCGGCACGACCTGTGAGCTGCGTACCGGTGCCAGACGGGGGGGGGGGGGGGTTGAGTTAAAGTTGGTCGGGCAGGGAATGCCTGTTCTCGCGATGGGGGGTGCTGATTCCAGCGGGAGGGGTCCTTTGCAAGCGGGGGGGAGCGATGCCAGTTCTCGTGCCGGTGCCAGACAGGGGGTGAGTTAAAGATGGTTGGGCGGGGGGTGCCGGTTCATGCGGGGGGGGGGGGGGGCCTTTGCGAGCAGGGAGGGGAGCGATGCCGGTTCTTGGGGTGGGTGCTCGCAAATCGAGTCAACACTCAGTTTGTGAGACAAGTTTTACGAGAATGTTTTGCTCGTCTTGCAAAACACTCGCAAACCGGGTTACTCGCAAACCGAGGTTTGACTGTAATTTTGTAACAGTAGGAAGAAAAGACTGCTCAGAGAGGAGGTATGTAAGGGAGGGGGAGAAAAGCCTCTGAAGTTTCAAGCTGGTGGAGGGAAATAACCCACTGGTCCCAGAATAAAGTGGGATTGTACAAGAACACATTTTGTTCAAAGACTCCATTTCCAGAAACATTAGCAAAAAGACCAAATTCCCACAGATTATTTATGAATTTTTGCTTTTCTGGTTAAAGTGTAGAAGGATTTTGCTTTTGATCTTTATTTGACCCTTACGAGAATAAAAGGCCTTGCAGTGGTTTTTTGATTTTTTTTCATTAAATTTTTTACTTCTACAGGAGTTTTCTCCCTAGAGGCCAATTTTCCCTCCCAAAGTTTCAAGAAATTAAATCCTTAGGCGAACAAAAGAGATGAGTTATTTCTGATTTTATAAGCAAACTGAATTTTAGGCATTTTATTCTAACCCTTCAATGTGGCACTAAGTTATTAAGAGCTCATTTCTCCAATAAAGACTTGGCAGATAGTATGAAGGCTGGTAGAAGCTTTGGTTACAGGTATGGTTAAAATTACACAGATCTGAGGGTCGATGCTGGACAGACAGTTGCCTCACCTTTATGCACCTTGGGTGAACAATCTCATTGCAGATGGTGCACTCCATCAGTGAAAGGCTGAATTTCTCTTCTTCCTCCTCTACAGTCTCCTCCTTCCCAGCTTCACCACAGAAGAGGCACACTGCTGTGTGAGGGAGCACAGGCTGCCACCATTGTAGAGAAAAGGAAAAAAAAATTTTTTTGAATTCTTAACAGCGTGCATTTAAGTTCTTCTGCATTTGCATTCAGTTTACTTTTCATTCCATCTTTCATTTCTTTTATGCCCCATTTGTTACTTGCAATTTTACTGTAAACTTATTTGATGCTTATGGGGAATGGAAAGATTATGTTCTTACCTTGGCAATCTTTCTTATAAACCCACACTCTATTCCTGAACTTTCGGATGTCATTGTCAACTCCGCCTACTTTCTTCAGTTCGTATCAATCCCATCTCGCAAGATCTCTTGTAGGAAGCCTCATTTGCTTAATTTTGTTCCTCCTTTCTTACCTCTAGACTGCCCTCTAACTTTCAGTATGTGACAAAGCAGACAGTCATTCCTATAGAGGACACAGAAGAGGGAGGCGTACAGAGAACCTCCCAGAAAAACACATCTAATCTGTTCATATACAACAACGCAACAAAACATCAAATATTGGGAAAACAGAATAAACAATGAACACTAAGAACTCAGCCTGCACTAAAAGTGTGGGGACATATTACTGATAGTCCCCCTGAATTGGAGAACACAATATCCATAGACAGTATCCTTTCTAGAGCTGGACAAAGAAACAAGAAGTCCAATTTACCAGTACTCATTAAGGCAAACATCAAGCGAATCCGTATCTCCCAGGAAGGGCTTCAGGAATAGAGTGTGGGTTTACAAGAAAGAAGATTACTAAGGTAAGCACCTAATCTTTCCTTCTTGTACAACCCCACTCTATTCCTGAACTCTTGGGATGTAACAGAGCAGTCCCTCAAACCTAGGGAGGGACTAATGAGCCAGCTATCCAAAATGAAGATCTTGGTGCAGAATCCCTCTTGGTTGCCACATCTATTCTGTAAAACATTGTGAAAGTATGAAGAGAAGACCAAGTGGCGGCTCTCCAAATCTTTTCTGGGGAAACCATTGAAGATTCCGCCTATGAGCAACGTACGTATGGAGTGGGCCTTCACTGAAATAGGGGGCCACTTTCCAGCTACGATATGGGCAGAAGAAATGGCCATCTGGATCCATCTAGAAATGGTGGACTTTGATGCTGGTCTGCCCTTACAGACCACCCCAACCAGCATGAACAGAAGATTGGACAAACAAATCCATTTGTGATTTCCAAGTATCTCAGCAAAAATCTGTGCACATCCAGAGATTTTAACACTCTGTCATGTTTACTTGAACCCAAGGATGTGTAGGTTGGCAACTGCACCTCTTGATTGATATGGAAGTCAAAAACCACTTTTGTCAAGAAAGAGGGAACAATGCGCAGGGTCGTAATCTGAAGAAAGGGATCTCTGCAGGATAAAGCCTAAAGTTCACACTTTTGGCAGAGGTAATGGCCATCAAAAATACCATCTAGACAGTGAGATCCATCAGAGAAGCATGGTCCAGTAGCTCAAAGGGCAGATTTGCAAGTGCCCTCAGCACCAGGTTAATATTCCAAGTCAGAAATGGCTGATGCAGTGAGGGCAGAGTCATAGCACACCCTTTAAAAACCTAACCTCATCTGGATAGGCCACAAGAAAGCCCCATGTGGCTTAGGACTGAAGCAAGAAAGCCTGGCTCAATGCTCAGAGAGCTGACTGCCAGGCTCCTTTCCAGGCCCTTCTGGAGAAAGGTGAGTACCAGCAGGATCAATGTCGAGCTCAGGTCTCCACTCTTCCTAGCAAACTAGGTCTGGAAACACCACATGGCCTTTGCATACGCTACAACAGTCGACTTCTTCTTGCTGTGTAAGGTGGAAGCAACCACACCAGTTGAATAGCTCCTGCACACTAGAGCTCCACGCTGAAAAACCATGCTGTAAGACCAAAGCAGTCCTTATCTTGTATGGCTATTGGGCCCTGCGTGAGAAGCCGTGACAGGGAAGTTTGAGACCCTGATCTAGTTGCAGATCAACAAGGTCTGCATACCACAGGTGTCTCAGCTAATCAGGTGCCACAAGAAGCGCCCAACCTCGGTGCTGTTGCAAGATGTGAAACCTCAAATAACATCTGTGCTCTGAAAAAATGGGTATAGGAAGATAGGCCTTTGTCAAATCCAGAGATGCTAGAAATTCCCCCAGCATAACCGAGGTAATCACTGACTTCACCGGTTCCATTTGGAACCATGGAATTTTGAGGGCCGCATTGACTGCTTCAAGATTCATCATTGGTCTCTAGTCCTAGGAGCCTCTCTTTGGCACAATGAAGGATATCGAGTATCTGCCTAAGCCCGAGTCAGACTCTGTAATGGGCTCTAAGGCTACTATATCCAATCATTTCTGGACTGTTGCTCTGACCTTTACCTCTTTTTCTGGTTTCCCCACTGGGGAGACTAGAAAAAGTGCTGTAAGGGGATGATAAACTTGAGTTTGTACCCCTCTCATAGAACATCCAAGTACCCAGCGATCTACAGTGATCTCCGCCCACTTCTTTAAAAATGCTATAAACCTCCCTCCGATGCATGGAGGCTGCACCTCAAATACTGTGTGCAATTTTAGTTGCCATATCTCAAAAAAGATATAGCAGAATTAGAAAAGGTACAGAGAAGGGCAATGAAAATGATAAAAGGGATGGGACGACTTCTCTATGAGGAAAGGCTAAAACATCTAGAGCTCTTTAGCTTGGAGAAGTGATGGCTCAGGGATGATAGGATTGAGGTCTATAAAATACTGAGTGGAGTAGAAAAGGTAGATGTGAATTGCTTGTTTTCTCTTTCCAAAAATACTAGGACTAGGGAGCATGTGATGAAGTACTAAGCTGTAGATTTAAAACAAAAACTGAAGAAAATATTTCTGCTGGTATTCGTTACGGGAGAAATCAGTTAGCTTAGTGGGGTTTAAAAAAGATTTGGATAAATTCCTAAAAGGGAAGTCCATAGACCATTATTGAGATGGCTTGGGGAAATCCACTGCTTATTCGTAGAATAAGCAGCATAAAATCTGTTTTATTACTTGGGATCTATTTATTTATTTATTTTTTAAATTTCTGTACCGTTTTTTCCAAAACGGTTTACAGGGAATTACATACATATAATATTAAAAGTCAATTCAAAATAAGAACAAAAGCAGGCAGATTCAATCTTACATAAAGTCAATTGCTCAAAGAAATGCATCTACAAATAGTTGAGTCTTTAACATTTTCGAAAATGAGTTCCTCTCTCCACATTTTCAAATCTGGTCAACAAGGCCATTCCACAGCTTGACTCCTGCACATGTAAAAGTCATGCCATTTGTTTCCACATATTTAGGGTTAGCCTTTGTTTTCAGCAATGCAGAACTTTTGGAATGCAATAATCTTAGTGGTTGATAACCATACTCTTAAAAATTTCAGGAATCATACCATATAGAAATTGGTGACATAACATAATTGCTTTGTACTGAATTCTGAATACAACTGGTAACCAATGCAATTGTCGAAAATATGGAGTAATATGTTCATATCTTGATGTTCCAGTTATTAATCTGGCCGCGGCATTCTGAACCACCTGCAATGCCCTGCACCTGGTCTTTAGTTGGGTTGGCCACTGGTGGAAACAGGACACTGGGCTTGATGGATCTTCGTTCTGTCCTAGTATGGCAATTCTTATGTTCTTCAGATTGTGGATTCATGCTACTCATAAAGGAGAAGTGCACTGCCGAGGTCTGAGGATTCTGATCATCCCTACCAGCTCTGATGGTCTGAACAGTCTCCACACAATGGGGTCCTGCAGCACTATGACTGCAGCATCATCACCTCCCACAGTGGAAGTGCATACTCAAACTTGGACCTTTTGGGGTGATCCTCAGATGGACTGGGCAATAGAACTCCCCAAAGGAGCAGTGGAGGCTAAAGTAGGCGCTAACACCCCCTCTGATGCTCTTCAGATAGCCAGCCATCCATCACAAATAGGGCATGAATCTGAAATATCCTGCCCTGAGGAATCCATCCTACCCATGTTTAAACAAAAATGACATTTTGAAGCAAATAAAAACTTTTAAATCCAAATTGGGAAATCCAAGATGGCCACCATGGGAGTGAATTTAGTACTAAAATGGTCCGGAAAACCCATATTAAAAAATAAAAAATAGCGATTTTAGGTTTTTTTGGGGTGAAGGGTCCTAGGACTAACCTCCAAACCACCCAAAACCTGATTTTGGAGACTCCCAAAAATCGATCTCACTGTGCCATGCTGTGTGCTGGGAGCTGCAAAAGCTTACAGGGAGATCCTCTGCTTCAAGAAGCCTGGAATCTGGACTGCCAGTTTCTTCTGACTGCCTCTCACGCCCAACATGCCAGTCAGAGACCTTCACCCTCCTGGAATCTGTGCGCACTAACGGGTGGAAGAACGCAGTCGGCCCTGATCCTGGATAAACCACTATGAAGCCATGCAGCCTGTGCTCAAATCCACTAGTAGATGAATCTGGGGTGAGCTAAGTTCCCAGGGGAACGGTCCTCAAGCTCCTGAACTGTGAATGCAGGCTGTCCAGGTGGGTGCACTGCAAAGCAGTCAACCCCCTGGAAGCGGACTCTGCACCTCAGAGTCTGCAATCTCCTGCAGCCAGAGCTGTCTCCCAAGGAGATCCTCTGTAGCATGAAAAAGAAAACAAGCCAAGCAGCGAAGAAATATTTAAGTTAAAGAAAAATAAACATGAGCAGAATAGATTAGCTCCTACTGTAGGAAGACAACTAGAAGCTGGAGGGCAGTCTAGAAGTAAAAGAGGAGGACCAAAACTATGCAAATGTAGCTTCCTACAAGAGATCTTGTGAGATGGGATTGACTACCTGAGAGTTCAGGAATAGAGTGGGGTTGTACAAGAAAGCAATATAACTAACAAATGGAAATGCTTTTCTCATCACTTTCTTCCATTCTCCTAGTTTCTCTTTTGGCAATCTATTCTTTTATTGCTTTCCACAGTCTTTTTAAACTCTCCTTGTCTCCAATTACCATCTTCCATTCTCCTTTCCAATTGTAATGCCTCTCTCCATATACATTTTTCCTTCCCTGCCACTAAATATTTCAGGTGGCCATCTAACTTCTGCCCCATCCCCTTAATACTTTTTGCACTAATGCTTCAATCTTTCTCACTAATACTGTTTCAGCTCTTCTTCCCATTATTGGAGACATCACTACTAATAAGATTACCTAGTGTACAATTCTATTTTAAAAAATAACTCAGTAAAGCAATTCACAGATTTGAAACAGAACTGTAAAATGTCTGGTAGCCCGAAGAACATAGAGGAAATAAAGCTGAATTGGTAAGACTGGGGAGCCACAGTGCAGGCAGGACCGTGGGGAAAGAAGACATTAGTTGAATGGGATGGAAGAGGTCTACAGGAGAAAGACTGAGCAGCGACCATGCAACAATGAGTGTCAATTGCCATACCTGCACAGTAAAAAGATGACAAATTTTGCAGGAGTCCCTTTATTTTGTGGTTTCTTAACCTCCCTCAGCATCTCTCAACATCTCTTCCTCAGGCTAAGTTACGTAGGAACATAGAATTGCCATACAGGGTCAGACCAAAGGTCCATCTAGCCCAATATCCTGCTTCTAACAGTGACCAATTCAGGTCACAAGTATTTGGCAGGATCCCAAAGAGTAGCAAGAATCCATGCTAGCAATACCAGGGTAAATAGTGGCTTTCCCTAAGTCTGCCTTAATAATGGTTTATGGACTCTACCTCCATGAATTTATCCAAGCCTTTCTTAAACCTAGCTATGCCAACTGCTTTTACCACATCCTTTGGAAATGAGCTCCAAATTGTAACTGTACCCTGACAGAAAAAATATTTTGAGGAGATGTATATGAAATCAGTACCCTCCAGTTATACCCTTTCCCCTCTCATTTCAGATGCATGGGCTAACTGCTGTCAATCTACAACGGGTTCTCAACCCAGTCAGGTTTTCAGGATATCCACAATGAATATGCATGAGATAAATTTGCATGCAATCTCTCTATTAAATGCAAATCCATGTCATGCATATTTATTGTGGGCTTAGTGTGTCCTGAAGACTGAACTGAGAACTCCCAATTTATAAGATGTCAAAAAGCTTCTTACATAGAAACATGATGGAAGGTAAAGGCCAAATGGCCCATCTATTCTGCCCATCTGCAGTAACCATTATCTCTTCCTCTCTCTAAGGGATCCCACATGCCTATCAAACGCCTTTTTGAATTCAGACCCAGTCTCTGTCTCCACCACTTCTTCTGGGAGACTATTCCATGCATCTATAAAAAAGTATTTCCTTAGATTACTCCTCTCATTCCAGAGCTTACTTTCAAATGAAAGACTCGATTCAGGCGCATTTATGCCACATAGGTATTTAAACTTCTCTATCATATCTCCTCTCTCCTGCCTTTCCTCTACAGTATACATACTGAGATCTTTAAGTCTGTCCCCATACACCTTATGATGACAACCATGCACCGTTTTAGTAGCCTTCCTCTGGACCAAGTCCATCTTTTTTATATCTTTTTGAAGGTGCGGTCTCCAGAATGTACACAATATTCTAAATGAGGTCTCAGAGTCTTACACAGGGGCATCAATACCTCCTTTTTCTTACTGGCCATACCTCTTCATATGAATCCTAGCATCCTTCTAGCTTTCGCCATCACCTATGTTTTGTCACCTTAAGGTCATCACATACAATCATACCAAAGTCCTGCTCTTCTGTCATGCACATAAGTTCTGAGTGGCAGCAGGTTCAGGACAAATGTTAGGAAGTTCTGTTTCACACAACGAGTTGTGGGCGCTTGGAATGCTCTCCCGGAGGAGGTGGTGGCAGAGGCTACTGTTCTGGGTTTCAAACGCAAGTTGGATGCACACCTTCTTGCAAAACATATTGAGGGATACGGGAAATCCGGGTCTCCAACAAGGAGCACCTAAATGGGCCTCCGCGTGTGCGGATCGCCGGACTAGATGGACCTTGGTCTGTTCCGGTGAAGGCGTTTCTTATGTTCTTACCCCCTAAACTGTACCATTTCTTTGGGTTTTTGCAGCCCAAATGCATGACCTGCATTTCTTAGCATTAAATTTTAGCTGACAAATTTCAGACCATTCTTCAAGCTTCGCCAGGTCTTTCTTCATGTTATTCATACCATCCGGGATGTCTACTCTATTGCAGATTTTGGTATCATCCGCAAAGAGGCAAATCTTACCTGACAGCCCTTCAGCAATACCACTTATAAAAATGTTAAAAAGAATAGTCCCAAGAACAGAACCTTGAGGCACACCACTGGTAACATCCCTTTCCTCAGAGTGATATCCATTAACCACTACCCTCTGTCATCTTCCACTCATCCAGTTCTTGACCTTACCCTCTGTCGTCTTCCACTCATCCAGTTCTTGACCCAGCCCGTCACTTTGTGGCCCATCCCGAGGGCACTCAGTTTATTTATTACACGTCTGTGTGGAACACTATCAAAGGCCTTGCTAAAATCTATGTACACCACATCTAGCACACTCCCTCTATCCAATTCTCTGGTCACCTAGTCAAAGAAATTGATCAGATTTGTCTGACAAGACCTACCTCTAGTGAATCCATGTTGCCTCTGGTCCTGCAATCCACCAGATTCCAGAAACGTCACCATTCTCTGTTTTAAAAGCGTTTCCATTAAATTGCTTACCACAGAAGTCAGACTTACTGGTCTGTAATTCCTCATTTTTTCCCTACTTCCACTTTTATGTAGAGGGACCCTGCCCTCTCCAGTCCTCTAGTACCACTCCAGACTCTACAGAAGCATTGAAAAGGCCAGTCAGCAGAGCCACCAGAACTTCCTTAAGTTCCTTCAGCACCCTTGAATGTACACCATCTGGCCCCATTGCTTTGTCTGCCTTTAATTTAGCTAGCTTCTCATGAACACAACTCTAAAAACTGATCAGGGTCAACCATTCCTCCATCCCTATTCGTGTTTGTCTTCTGCTGTCCCGCTCCCAGCACTTCAGCTATGAACACAGAAATATTTGTTAAGCAATTCGGCCTTTTCTTTATCAATTCTACATATTCCTCCCCTTCGCGTTTGAGTCTCATAATGCCATTTTTGCACTTCTTCCTATCACTGATATATCTAAAAAAATGTCTCCCCATTTTACCGTGTCTGTTATTTTTTCTTCCATTTGTATTTTTGTTTCCTGACTACTCGACCAGCCTCTCTTAACTTTTACAGATCTTTTCACCTTTCTTCCTCTTTCTGCGATGTTTTGTAGTTATGAAAGCTAACCAATTATTCCTTACCTTCTCAGCAACTACTTTTGAGAACCAAAGAGGCCTTCTTTTTCTCTTACTTTTACTTACTTGCCTCACAAATAGGTTTGTCGCCCTTATAATAACTCCTTTCAGTTTTGACCTCTGCATTTCTACTCCTTCCAGACATTCCCATCCAGACAATTCCTTGACATAATCCCCCATCCAAACAAAGTTAGTTGGTTGTTTTTTTAAGTCTAGAACCTTTACTTTTGAATGATCCTTCTCTATACTCTTTGCCATTTTTACTAATTTCTGTATATTTTACTAATTTCTGTATATTCTGTATCAGTAGTTCTATGTAACCCTGAATCCTGCTTAATCTTTCCTGGCATTTGGACTGGTAGCTACAAGTCTTCTGGGGACAAGGGCCCTAATATTTCCTAAAAGTTTTTTAGGTGGGCTCCAGATAACGTATTTATTAATATTAACCATTTCAGTAGACCCACAGGGACTTACTGCAGTGCACTGTCTCAGCAGACAAGACTGCTTCATGCGACCGGGGCCCCCAAACTTCTTCATGTCCTTGCAGAAGTGACACTCCCCACACTCCAAGCGCAGACAAGCGTGACAGCGGCGGCACCGCGTCCGGCGCCGGCGAGATCCTCCCCCACCTCGGCTCGACGACATTGACCAAGTACCACCTCAGCTGCGCCGGGGGCTGTGCAAAAAGGAAAATAAGAAAGAGGGGCATCAGTGGCGAGACAAGTCACATCATCACTGTAAACCTGCAAGGGAAACCATTATCATCAATTAAAGTCCAAAAGGAAAATCCTGCAACATCAGTTCTCATTTTAAACTGACAACTATACCTATGTTATTATCAATGTGTGGATGTGCATATTATATAAACACACACATTATGTATACAGACATTTTATACACATATATCTATATATCTAATCATATCCACAAATATGCATATATACATATTGTTGCCTGAAAGCAAAAAGTGTTGTATATGCACTTGATGTGAAACAAAGAAAATGAGACGTGTGAATGTCATTATAAAATCACCAATAATATATCAAATTTTATTTTTTTTAAATAAAATAGTACAGTATCAGTACCACACTCTTTGGCATTCAGTACACTAATCCATGATCTTCTTAAAATATATGCCTGTCTCGTGTAAAGCAAAAATTACATATATGACACTTTTTCAGGCAACAATATATATATACATACACACATACATATGCTGTTTATTTTTTTGATAGTCTACCTTCTGTAGATCAAGGGGAGAAACCTTGGCCATCACGTTGCAGCGCTATCTAGTGGCCTGTCAAGATATACTTGTACCAGTTACCATACAGATCCACATTCTGTAGTCCCTGTTCAAGTTCAATTTATTTGTTATACCGTAAATATAAAACCAGGGTTAAAATCTAAGCAGTTTACATCATTAAAAAAAAAGGTGGGGAAACAAACTAAGACCATTAACAAGGGCAAAGTCTACAAGCATCAATAGGAACATGAGGTAAGAACGAAAAAGTTAGTTACAATGAAATCTAGGGTATGGAGAAAGGGAAAAGGATAAAACCTTAGATTCGTTTTCCTTTTTAAAAAAAAATAAAAAAAATTAATCTGTTTAGTTGAACTGTTATTGCTTTTAATTGAGCCTTAAATTTTGAAAACAAACTTTTGTTGCAAAGGTAGTGTGGTAAGGAGTTCCAGAGTGTAGGTGCCATAAACGAGAAAGAAGAATTCCTGTGGACATCAAGAAATAGTTATCTGAATGATGGGACAGTTAGCAATTGTTGTTATGAGGATCAGAGGGCTCTCTGTGGAGAATAATAAACTCAAAAACTGAATAGGGAATAAAGAAAGACTACTTGATAGTATCTGGTAAGAAAGAACATTGTATTTGAAAGGAATTCATTATGAAACAGGCAGATGTGTTCATCTTTTAGAAGAGGAGTGACATGATCGAACTTTGACCGACAATAAAGTAGTCTTACTGCAGTATTTTGAACTAACTGTAACTGATGTAGCTGATACTTTGGGAGACCGATAAGGATGGAGTTAAAATAGTCCAAGTTAGAGAGTACCAGGGAATATATTAAAATACAAAGTGAACTCAATTGAAAAAAATATCTAACTGATTGGATTCGTCAAAGAGGAAAGAAAGAGAAGGAAACTACCTTCGGAATGTATAAATGAAAAGATAGAGTGTTATGAATCACAACTCCTAAGATCTTAGTCGTTTGTTGAAAGTTGAAAGGGAACACCTTTCATATTAAAGTTGAAAGATTTTGCTGGTGAAAATTTTGAGAGGAAGACCACTACTGAGGTTTTTTGAGAATTGATCTCTAACTTGTTGATCGTTAACCAATCTGCAATTTTGTCTAATTTCTCAGAGATGAGTGAATAACTGGATGATGAAAGTCCAGTGGTAAAATTAGCTGGATGTCATCAGCATAGATAAAGAAGGTAAACCCTGCCTAGAGACTGAAACAGCAGTCTGAGGGGAGCAAAGAAGATATTGAAAAGAATAGGTCCCAACTCTGAACCCTGTGGTACGCCAGATTGAAGTGAGTGAATATTAGAAAAAGTTTTGGAGTAGTAAACTGAAAATGTTTGATCAGTGAGGTATGACTGAAACCACTGAAAGGCAGACCCTTTAATTTGTATTTCTTTAAGCCAATTAAGGAGAATATCATGGTCAACCAAGTCGAAAGCGGCAGACATGTCGAGAGAAAAGAGAACAGTGTCACGGTTGCTATCCAGGATCTGTCTTATGTGATTTAAGAGACCTAGGAGTGTGTGATCTGTGGAATGGTGTTGGTGAAAACTGGTTTGGCAAGGATGCAGTACATTAGTGCTTGTTAGAAAATCAGATAATTGAACAGACTACTTTTTCAATTATTTTAGAAACAAATGGCAAATTTGAGATTGGTCTGTAATTGGCTACAGTATTAGGGTCATGTTTTTGGTTCTTCAAAAGAGGGGTGATTATAGTTTTTTTTCCAGTCATGAGGGAAATCTCCAACTGAAAGACTATTGTTAACGATTGATAGTAATGGTTCAAGGAGTCGATTGAGGAAGCACGATAAAAGAAAAGCAGGAATAGGGGTCAGTTGGGGGAGATGAAAGTTTTAAAGATGTAACTATTTTCTTTAAGGAAGCACAGGTTTGAAGATTGAAAGAAGTGAGTGCTGAAACTGGCAATTACTGAGCTAGATGTAAGGTGGCTTTATATAAACAGGAGACCCTTCTTTCACACAGTTGTAAATGAAGGCTTATGTCATTGTGTACCTGCAAAGGCAACTCCAATTGGAATTAGAAACTTAAACAACCAGAAGGGAGTCACTTAGCCAAAACACCCTGGGAAAGCAAGTATCAAGAGGCAAAAAGCTCTGAATCCCTATTCCCATCCTCTTGGTCATCCAATCCTAAAGTCCATCACAAGTGATATAATTGTAAACAGCAGAAAAAGTAGAGACAATAAATACATAGAAACATTGAATAACCTGGCAGATAACTGCAAAGGCCATCCAGTTTGCTCATCTTTCTTCCCTGCTGCAATATTGCAGGCCCAACTTGAGGCTCAGCTTTATCCTCATTTCCCTGCACTGCCTCCAACATGATGATGTTTCAATGTATCCACCACTCTTTCTACGAAGAAATAAGTTTATTTATTGACCTTTATATTCTACTAGACCAACAAACATCACTCAAGTGACTTATCAAATATCATGCATAAAATCACAAATCAGAATGATAAAATGCAAGCGCAAAGCATAGATCAAAATCATATCCTAAAAATTTAAGCAAATTAAGTCTTCACTGTTTCTTGAAAACAGCAATAAACCTAATTCCAAATGAACATGAGCTGATAAGGAGTTACATAGTCTTAAAGCACGATCTCAAGTACCTGAAATTTAGAAGAACATAAACATCACAACCCATCCCCACACAAAGCCTTAAACATCAAAACAAATACCTTGAATTTCACGTATCACAGAACTGGCAGTCAGTGGAGAGCTTTAAGTACAGGGAAACATGTTTGTACTGGTTATTGTTAACTAACAGCCTAGCTGCTGCATTTTGAATCATTTAGAGAACCTGCACATATACATGGAAAGTCCAAGAGAAAGGGAACTGCAAAAAAAAATAAAAAATAAAAAAAAAATAAAATCAATGTTAAGTTGAATTACAGATTGCAACACTGCCCGAATGTCATCACCAGAAAACACACATCTCCATACACACACAAGGCAAAACTTGTATAAGAAGCTCTTTGCTGCTGACTTAACAAGTTCTAGATCTTGAATTTAAACAGGACAGATCTCCAAGAACCAACATTGACCCACTATCCTGTGGAGATGACCAACCTTCCCCCAAATACCTCAGGTTTCTGAAAATTAAGTGACAGCTTATTTTGGCCTATCCATGCCTGAACTGACATCATAAACTGCTTGCTAAAAACAGGAAAAAATGCCGGTAACTGATCAGCAGTAACTGAGTTGCATATAATGTAAAATGTCAAATAACCCAAATGGACCCGTTTTCTTCCACAAAGCAATTATGTGAAATAGTGTAGTATGGTACCACAAATTCATTGCTCATAGTAAATATAACTATGTTCTTAAGATTACTCCTAAAGACTACCTTCTCTAAGTCTCATGCACCGATTTGTTTGTGAACTTCTTTTGCACTTATTGTCAATTCTTGTGTATTACTTATATCTCTGAGGTATTTGAATATCCTCTATGACAGATTCCCTCATCATCCTCTTGCATATACATTTACATCTTCAAGCCTCACCTTGTGTGGTCTATGATACAGCTTTGGCTTTTTACTGGCTCTACTCAGAATCACAATAAATGCTGCAAAAGGGAGAAAGGGAAAGAGCTGGGTTTAGAGTCATTAGTTCTGCAAGCTCTGCCTGCAAACGCTTGGTGTAACTAGGCCAAGAAAAAAGGTCCCAGCCCTCTCTGAGCCACTCCCAAGTCAGCAGCAGGACTGGAAAAGGCAGTTTTCGGTTCTAAGGCAGAATGTCACTAAATTCAGTTTCAAACAAAAGAGGGGGGGGGGGAAATCACACACTCAACTTTCACAACTCTGTCAATGCACCTCAGTTCTTTCCTTACTAAGATCCCATATATAAAAATTCTGCTAATGAGTTTCAATCCTGATCTGCAGCACCTTTACAACTCTTAAAAGAGACAAGCTCTGTGTATTTGGAGCCACTCCAGCACTCTATATCCCTGTGTCTGTGTTCTGGGACACCTAGTCCTATAAGTGAAAGGATTCATAATCCATAATTATAATTTACAAAGTATATATTGTCAGTGTCATAGAAAGAGACAATGATTATAGTTTGAACTGTATTGTGCTGTTCACCCTGTTAGTGCTGGCATAACTCTAGCCCAGAAGAAATTTCTAGTCATATGGTAATGGGTGGAAAGAGAAAACCTTAAACCTATCTAAGGAAATACATTCATATGTTACAGAGTGATAGAAAAATAGTCCTGTAGTTGGACTGGGAGCCTGTAGATATTACATCCTACAAACTCCAGAAAAAGGTTTTCTTTGATGCAATGCAAGTGTTAAGAACAGAACCATTACAATGCTTGAGAGACTAAGATCATTCCTGGCATATACACAAAACAAAACAAAACTCATCTTTGAAAACGGTCTTTGAAAACAACCATTCATACCAATGTCAGCAGTTCTGACACTATTTAAAAAAAAACCTTTTACAAGATTGCGAAAATACAAAATAAAAATCTATTATAGCCCTAAATTCCCAGATTAATTCAAAAAACATCTCTTTTGATTTCTCCTATTTGCTGAAGAATTTCATGCAAATGTTGCTACTTTTCTATTCAAGACAGTAGTGTTTGCACTTAAAAAACACTTTGCTCTACCTTTATCTTTTTTTTTAAAAATTCTTTATTTATGCATTTTTAAACTTTTGATAATAACATCCGTCAAAAAAAAGAAAATATACAATGAACAGAAAATATCTAAACAATAAGAACTGATGTTCTCAATTTAAAGTTTCCAGGAAACATATTAATTAAATCAGAGTATAATTAATCCACAATTTTTGGAGAAGGAGCTGAACGATGAACTGAACTACATTATTCCATAAAACTCTTAGAGGTCCTTTTACAAAGGCGTGGTAGCGGTTTAACGCACGGAATGCCGCACGTTACACAGCCTGCCGCGCTAGTACCTAACGCCTCCATTGAAGAGGCGTTAGGATTTTAGGCTGCCATGGGGGTTAGTGCGTGATGAAATGTCCGACGCGCTAATCCCTGTAGCGCGCCTTGATAAAAGGAGCCCTTAGGGAAATAAAGATGAAGCTTTATGATCCCCCCCCAAACCTATTTCCGACTGAGCTGTTCTACTTGGGTACCCTTATCAGGAGGTGAAGTTACTTGACCTTTAACAGAAATAAATTTAGATAGCTGTTGCGGCTCGTAAAATCATATCTATTTTCTTTATAAACCATTACACATTTACAGGGATAGCTCAATGTGAAGGTTGCTCCCAACTGAAGGACCCGTGTCTCAAAATTAAGAACTGTTTTCTTCTTTTCTGGGTGGCTCTAGATAAATCCAGGTACATCGATACTTTATAAGTCATAAAGGGAAGATCTCGGTATTTAAAAAACAATTTCAAAGCCACTCTCTGTCTGAGTCCCTAGCAAGGCAAATTAATAATATTGCAGGGATCTGAGCTTCTACATCTGACCTCTCAAGGAAATTAGTCAGGTCCAAACTATCAGCAGAGAGATTCTGCTGGTTAGGACTCTGTGATTTTACCTTAGTTGGTAGGTAATAAATTTTAGAGACAGGTGGATAAGATGGCTCAGGTGTGTTCCGAACCTCATTCAAATATTTTTTAAACATTTCCATTGGTGTAATGGTCAAAACTTTTGAAAAATTAATAACCCCAAGGTTACATTTTCTGGTAGCATTTTCTAACATTTCACATTTAAAATGCAAGTTCCCGCTATCTTTAACCCAGATCAAAGCTTGTCTCTCCAAAGTTTTTAGTCTGGTTTCATAGTCCAAAGACTTGTTTTCAGACTAGATATTCTGTTCTTTATCTCCACATGTCCCGATAGTACAACTGTTCACAGATTAGAAAGTTACTGGATTTGGCTACCCAAAGAGGACTGTAAGCTAACTTATTGCTTCCCATATCGTCTCCATACTGAAGACCATGGGTCTCTGCAGGAGTGCTAAATCCACACTGAGTTCCCCTGTAACACCAGTACCTAGAACTGCTGCTGCCAAAGAAATCTGCATGTGAACCTCCTCCTCCTCACTTGCATCCAAGTCCTCCACTGACAATGCTGGCTTATCCTCCTGGTGCCAATCAGATTCGCTCTGGCCATACATCAAGGGAGCGTCTCGGGTATGCTTAACGTCCAACGCTGATTCCATAGCCAAGGGACGCTTGGGTGGGCTCTGCTCCTCTAGAGATAAAGTGGCACCCTAACTGGAGTGCTTGCACGCCTCAGTCTGCATGCCTCCTCCTGCCGAGGATTCATCCGGATGCTGCATTCGGGGGGGGGGGGAGGGGGGGGCGCGGGGGTATGTTGCACGAAAGCATCCATCGGCCCGGTAAGCAGTGCAGGTTCCTCCGGGAAAATCCGAACTTTAGATCTACGTTTCACCATGAGTTAGGGAAAGCAAAAAGGATATTCTCCTGGGGATGGCATCTCCATACTCCCTTCAAGCCGTCATCTTAGATTTGCTCCTCCTCCCTTGTCTCGCTCTACTTTTATCTTGTGGGTTTATTCTTCACAACTTTACTCCTTTTTCTGTCATACTGTCGTATCCTCAAACATTTTACATGGATGCTTGAACACTGAATTCATCCATGGATATATTTATCCACAAGACTGCCTGGATATCTTGACACAAAATTTTCACACAGCATATTTAACTACCATGACTCATCCACAGTGAATACTCACTACACAAGTTTGTATATATATTCTTTTCTCAAACATAAGAATTGCCAAACTGGGACAGACCAAAGGTCCATCAAGCCCAGTATCCTGTTTCCAAAAGTGGCCAACCCAGGTCCCAAGTACCTAGCTAGATCCCAAGTAGTAAAACAGATTTTATGTTGCTTAACCTAGCAATAAGCAGTGGATCTCCCCAAGCCATCTCAATAATGGTCTATGGACTTCTCTTTTAGGAAATTATCCAAACTTTTTTTAAACCCCACTAAGTTAATTGATTTCACAATATTCTCTGGCAACGAATTCCAAAGTTTAATTACACATTGTGTAAAGATATATTTTCTCTGGTTTGTTTTAAATCTACTACTTAGTTGCTTCATCGCATGTCTCCTAGTCCTAATATTTTTGGAAAGAGTAAACAAGCAATTCACATCGAAAGATAGGTTCTTATCTTTGCTAATCTTCTTTCTTGTAAATCCACACTTTATTCCGGGACCAGTGGGTTATTTCCCTCCACCTGCCAGGATCTGTAGGAAGCCTCAAATTTCAGAGACTTTTATCCACTCCCCCTCATACCTCATTACTGAGCATGCTTCCCTGCTCACCAGTCAGTCTTAAAGCAGCCAAGAACATCTGTAGAGGATAATAACAGAGAGAGAGAACAACTCAATTTCGCTCATATAAACAACAGCAATGAAAACGAAATAACAGGTTATGAAACTTTGGAAACCTGAATGGCAAAACAGTGCTATAGGGAGACACAGCCTGCACTGTCAGAAAGGGGGCACCTGAACTGGGACACCTCCCACAAAAAAAATTAAGTGCTAAACCCAGTCTGATGGCACTAAAGGCTGGTCAGAAAACAGAAATCCAACTTACCAGCACTTGTAAGGCAGACAATTGGCGAATCAGCAAGTATAGGGCTGGTTCCCGGAATAAAGTATGGATTTACAAAAAGATTAGCAAAGGTAAGAACCTAATCTTTCATTTTTGTACAATCCCACTTTATTTCGGGACCAGTGGGACGTAACAGAACAGCCCTGAAAATTCAGGGTAGGACTGAAAAGCCCACTGCCAAAACAAAGGCACCAAAAGCAGTATCCTGCTTGGCTGCCACATCGATCCTGTAGAACAGGGCTGCCCAAGTTCAGTCCTCGAGATCTACTGGCAGGCCAGGTTTTCTGGATATCCACAATGAATATGCATGAGAGGGATTTACATACCAAGAAGGCAGTGCAGGCAAATCTCTCTCAAGCATATTCATTGTGGATATCCAGAAAACCTGGCCTGCCAGTAGATCTCGAGGACCGGACTTGGGCAGCCCTGCTGTAGAACTTGGTAAATATATGCAAGGAGGAACAAGTAGCAGCCCTGCAAATCTTGTCCAGAGAAACAGCCAGCAACTCTGCCCCAAGAGGAGGAAAACCCCCTCTTGTTGAATAAGCCCACACCCCAAGAGGGGGCTTCTTTCCAGCCACCACATAAGCCATAGAAATGGCCATGCGAATCTACCTGGAAATGGTAGCCTTAGAAGCAGGCTTCCCTCTGTTGGCAGGGCCTGCCAAAACAAACAGGTGATCAGACAGGCGAAACTTGTTGGTGACCTCCAGATACCACAATAAACTCCTGTACACATCCAAGGACTGCAACACCCGGTCCTGCTCCCTTGAACTAGAGGAAGTAAAAGCAGGAAACCGGACTTCCTGATTCACATGGAAAGCAGAAACCACTTTCGGAAGAAACAGTATGTAGCATCACAGCAGAATCTGTAATACGCAGAAAGGGATCCTTGCAGGAGAGAGCTTGAAGATCCAAAACCCTGCGGGCTGAAGTACTAGCAAGGGAGACCTTAGCTGCAACTTGCCCCACAGAAATTGAACCACATCAAGATGAACTACCAATGAGCCTTTCAAGGAAGGAGGGCCCATACATGAAAGACCAGCAATCTATTCCCTGAGTGAAGCTACTGCTAGACCTTTCTTCAGGCCATCCTGCAGAAACTCCAGGACCCGAGGAATCGATGAAAGAGAAGGGTCCACCTGTCTCAGGGTGCACCAAGCCTGGTAATACCTCCAAGCCTTTGCATAGTCTGCCACTGTGCACTTCCGATCGGTCTTCTTTCTGGCTGCAGTTGCCAGGAGTTCGAATGTGGGGCACCCCTATTGATCCAATATGCAATCAAATGCTTTTCAAGAGAGTGACCACTCTTCGTTGGGCCAGTGTCTAACAACTGAAAAAGTCTGCTTGAACGTTGTCCACTCCTGCCACATGCGCCACAGACAGCACCACAAGGTGTCTCTCCACCCACCAAAAGAGCAGCTGAGCCTCCACGCTCAGAGAAAGACTTTTTGTGCCTCCGACGATTGACGGAAGCCACCACTGTGGCATTGTCCGAGAACACATGGACGGATCGATGACGGAGACAACCCTCAAAGTGGAAAAGGGCAGTTCCAAGCAATTGATCGACCACTTGCAGTCTGAGGGCACCCACCAGCCCTGAACAGGGACAGTCATGCACACTGCTCCCCAATCTTTGAGACTCGCATCTGTCAACAAGATCACCCAATCCAAGATCCAGAGCAGAATTCCCTGGGACAACGAGAGAGGACACAACCACCTTGCTAGACTGTTGTGTGCCACCATCGTCCAGGGCAGGGATGAATGTAATGGGGCTTGCTGTGGATTTCAACATGAAAGCAGAGCATCCTGAAGCAGCCACAGAGGGGCTCTGGCCCAAGAGACCACATCGATCGTTGCCACCATGGCCCCAGAATGTGGAGATATTGCCAAGCTTTCGGAACAGGTGTGACCAGAAAGTCCCTGATAATCTGTTGTAGCTTCTCCTGATGGGACACGGGACACAGGTAGAAGCACTGTGTTCTGACCCATGTGAAATCGAACTCCCAGATACTCCAAAGTCTTAGGTGGGCTCGAGGTGACTCTTTCTGAAGTTGATCACCCAGTCCAGATGTTGCAGCAAGTGTACCACCTGACAGACAGCCTGACATCCCCTCGGACAGTTAGGGAGCTTTGATCAACCAGTCGTCCAGATACGGGTGAACCAGGACATCCAAGGTGCGGAAATAGGTCACCACCACCACCACCATCACTTTGGTGAAGATGCGGGGTGCCGTCACCAATCCAAAGGGCAGTGCTGCAAATTGTAAATGCTGTCCCAGAACATGGAATCACAGACACTTCCAGTGGTCCGGGAAAATGGGAATGTGAAGATATACCTCCATCAAATCCAGGGAGGCTAGAAATTCCCCTGGCAACACCGATGTGATCACTGAACGCACCGTCTCCATGCGAAATCAAGGGACTTTCAGGGCTGCATTGACCGCCTTGAGGTCCAGAATTAGTCTCCAATTGTCGGATCCTTTCTTAGGAACGATGAAGTATATTGAGTATCTTTCAGAGCCTGAGTCTCGCTCCAGCATGGGCTCGATTGCCACAATATCCAAAAATCTGCGTATTGTGGCCTGCACCCAAATCACCTTCTCAAGGTGGCCTGCAGAGGAATCCAGAAAATACTTGGTCAGAGGACAGAAAAACTCCAATTTGTAGCCAGCTCTAAGAACCTCCAGAACCTAGCGGTTGGAAGTGATGGCCTTCCATTCTGCCAGAAAGGCCGACAACCACCCCCACCCCGATGCAGAGAGGAGGGGACATCGGCCTGGCATCAGAACTGTTTCTTAGCAGAAGCCACTGGCCAATTTGCTGCGGACTACTGACAGCGAGACCCGCTGAAGCGCGGTGTGGCAGATGAAGAGGATCATTGTCCTGTGGAAGGACCTGAGTATGGATGAGGAACGCCAGAAGAAATGAAAATTAGAATGCCCAGAACTCCTAGATAGGTGCGGGATATAAGGAAACTTCAAAACCAGTTTAACACCTCTCCTCTGATTCCAATTGCGTCTAAGCATTGTAACAGTTTCCCATGGTCCACCAAGTCGAAGGCAGAACTCATGTCAAATTGCATGATCAGGGCGTTAAGGCCTTTACTAAACAAGAAATGCAAATTATCCAAGATAGCCGCCATTACTGTCTCAGTGCTAAACAAAGGCCTAAAACCGGATTGAGTTTCATGCAGAAGAGAGAACTGGTCAAGATATTCCATCAATTGGCTATGTAGCAATCCTTCCATGATTTTTACAATAAATGGAATGGATACTACTGGTCTATAGTTGGTTACTAATGCTGGTGATTCTTTACAATTTTTTTGAATTGGGATTATTATAATATGACCATTATTAGTGAGGAATTTTCCATTTTTTAAGTTATCGGTTAAATAATTCAGCAAAGATAAGTTTGCATTCTGCAAGCTGAAACAAAATAGATGCCAAGCTTGGCAAAAACTTTCAAGATGTCTTACAAGGTTATCACTATCTAAATTGGCTTGAAAGATATTTACTTCATTGAGTGAGGACAATATAAACTTGGTTTCAATCAATACCACACTCTATTATCTTCGGTTATTCAGAATATTGTTTCATTATTTCACAGAAATTTCATTTTAAATTCAGCAGAGCTAGAGTGGATGACGTTAGTATGAATGGGGGGAGTGTTTGCAGTGAGCTTAGTGATTGGATGGTATGACTAGTGAATTAGGAATAAGAAGGGAGATAGAAACGCTGCAGCCATTTTGAGACCGACATGGAGATTATGGTGTTAGTTTTGAAATGGTGAGTGAATGAATAAGTGACAAGACTGCTGAATTTAAAATGAAATTTCTGTGAAATAATGAAACAACATTATGAATAACCGAAGATAATAGTGTGGTACAAGTAATAGTGTGGCCATGTAATCCATTCCGGAGATAAGAAAATCCAAATCACGAAGCACCACAGTGTCAGGATCATGGTGCAGCTTGGAATGGCATGCCAGAGCCACAAAAGAGGAGGTCTACATTGCTTTAACACTAGCCACAGCCAAATCAAACAGATGCTTAAGGATGAAATCCACATGTTGGTTCTGGACATCCTTCAAGACCCCCCCCTATCGCTGGGGAGGGATGTGCACTTCGTGACCTACACCACCGAAGAATCCACCTTCGGGGAAGTAAAGCGCTTGTTAAAGCCATTCACCATGGGATAAAGCCTCAACATGGCTCGAGCACATTTCAAGGGACCCTCAGGAGTCTCCAAGATATCTGTAAGAATCCAAAATCAGGATGATCAGAAAGAGAGGCAGATTGTGACCTCTGGTCACTTATGAGGGAACATTCAGTAGTGAACAACTGTTCCGTCTGTTGTTTCAATTCCTGCAGAGATTAAATCCACAAGATGTGCAACTTTGAAGTGGGTTCCTCCCCCAAATCACAGGTTCCACAAAGGTCTGGATCCTGGAGATCCGCTAGATTTGCCACAACCATGGCCACCGCAAAGCTGCCCTGCAAAAACAGAAGAATGGAAAGAATGTCTGGCGCAACTGCAGGCACAACCAACTTACTCCCCAGTACCCCCACTGGAAGACAAGAAGAAAGACCCTGTTCCCTCGGAGTAGGGTTCCCTGTGACCGGCAGAGTATGGTGGAAGAGAAACAGGCAAAGACTTTTTGACTAAGTATGCCTGATAAAGAATATTCACAAATTAGGGGGGGAACCATCCTCCACGGTTGGAGCCAACTTCTGCACCTCAGATTTGGAATGCTTGGAGGATTTATGAGGTTTTCTGCTGGAGCCATCCTTACGTTTTGTCAAAACATCAACAAGCACACTCCCCAGGGCCCCCTGATGCAAACTTCGAACCCCTTGAAGACCTCAGTGTACGTGGAACACGGCTGTGCATCTGACAGATGATATTTTCTTTCTCAAGGGACCCTCGGCCACAAGAGGGCACCCACTCAAACTCAGGGGCGTAAAATTTCATGGCGACACCAGAAAGTATTTCTTCACAGAGAGAGTGGTTGATCATTGGAACAAGCTTCCAGTGCAGGTGATCGAGGCAGACAGCGTGCCAGACTTTAAGAATAAATGGGATACCCATGTGGGATCCCTACGAGGGTCAAGATAAGGAAATTGGGTCATTAGGGCATAGACAGGGGGTGGGTAAGCAGAGTGGGCAGACTTGATGGGCTGTAGCCCTTTTCTGCCGTCATCTTCTATGTTTCTATGTCTATGTTTCTATGACAGCTATCCACTGCAAATGAGGCAAGAATCCATCCCATCCTGCCCTGCGGAGGCCATCTATGAGTTTTTCTTGCAAAAATGAAGCTGGAAACTATGAAAAACAACTTTAAATTCAAAACAGGAAAAATCCAAGAGCCTTGCTTTCATCGTATCATCATAAACTTTTTTGTTTCAGCGGTATTTCCATGTCATCTGATAAGCATCCTTTTCTCCTGATGCAGCGGGTCTTTGGCGAAACCAGGCTCTTGTTGAGGGAAGGAAACTGTGAGCTGCTCTTTAACCTCAAGTTGGATTACAACTGTGAGTTTGGGACTGCGTGGTTTGAATACCGGTTTGGATCCCAGCATGAAGATGTGATGTCATCTTTTCAAGCTAAGTACAAGATGAGCTTTTCTTGAACATTTGTTTACTGTACTATGTCCAGGTTTGCATTGTGTGTCACTGGAATCTTGTGAACTTCTCTATGCTTTGCTGGCAAGTAGGTCTGAAGCACAGGCTTTTCTCATTAGGCTATTATCCATTGTGGTTTTTATTGCGTTTCCCCCTGTTTGGTGGAGGAGCCAGTGATTTACAAATGTTTGAGCCGTTTCTGGCTTTTTAGCCCTACTTTCTGCTCTGAGGCTAATTTATTCAACATTGCATCAGTTCTGCTTCCTTGTGGTTACACTGTTAAAACTTTGATTTGCTAAGTGTTTGTGTACCTAAAAGTATCTGTTTTTGGCAAAGTTACCGAGTTGTTGGATTTACTATAGTGAGTAGTAAGGCTAACAGCCTAAATCAGCGATTTTGGGGAGGTCTTAAAAAGGGGGGGGGGGGTGTTTTCCTTGCATGGAATTTCATATGGTAAAGTCATGAGAGTCATATCAGTAGAGGCGAAAAACAAAACAACAAAGGCTGATTCAAGAAGCCAAAAGGATTGAAAACAGATTGCAAAAATGTACCCCAGGAGGTGCCCTTAATACCATTGCTGATCTATTTGCCTCCTCTAATCTGTGCTAGCTTTGACCCATGAAACTGCCTCTGCCCTATCCTTGTTTTATTTCTCCTTATCCTACAGCCTCAGGCTATAAGATAATGTTGATCTCATCTCCCTTACTTCCTGGTCTCAACTTGGGGCCCCTTTTATAAAGCTGTAGTAGAGATTCCCACATGATAAATGCAATGCAGCCTATTTAATTTATATGGGCTGCATTACATTTGCAGCACTAGGATTTGCTACAGTGGCTTTGTAAATGGGGCCCTTGGTTCCTTACTTCAACTGTTTCCTATCCTTCTTTTCACTTCCATCTGGTTCACTTTTCACTTCCATCTCAATTCATCATCATTTTCCACCATTTTCTTGAGCATTTAAATACCTTCTTTGATAAGCTGGATTCCTTTCCTGGATCTTTTTTCCATCTATTTTCTCTGGTTCTTGTTCTTTATGATTTCCACATCCACCAAAATAATTCTGAATATTCCTCTCTTCTTTCCATTAGTTCCTTCTTTTTAACCTTTTGACTCATCAAGCTGACAACCACATTCTTTTTACCCTTTTGACTCATCAAGCTGACAACCATCTTTATCGTTCTCCCAGATATTTCTCTCAGATTATGTTTCACTATTGCCAATTTCTAACCATTCATCTATATTAAATATTTTTGCACTCCACCTCATCCTCTCCTCTTTCCACTCACACCCATATTGTGTTTTCCATGACTTACTATTACTCTTTATAGCGTTCCTTTTTCCCCTTAATCCTGTCTCTAGACCTGTACTTCTCAACCAATGTGTCAAGGTGAATTCCTTTGGGTGCAGCAAATAAGCCTCCTATGCTACCACCCAAATGTGCATTCATCCTGACCCCCATTACTCTCTCTCTCACCTTCTCAGGGTTCTAACTTGATAATGCTATAGGTCAGCCACACCTGTGCAGGCTAAAAAAGAAACTAAGGAAGAGACAAAGAAACACCTGCCACCCCAAATGAAGGAGAAGACCATGCCAGATGTGCTAGAACTATTGACAACCAAAAGAAACCACCTCCTCTACTGTGCTGTGCCAAATAATCTTAGGATAGAAAACCAGAAGACATGCCAAACTAGATTAATAATAATAATAATTAATAATAATTTATTTTCTTATATACCGCCAAAGCCATTGTAGTTCGAGGCGGTTTACAACAAGAGGAGCTGGACAGTCAGCGATAAGTTACAAAATAGAATCAATGAATACAAGTACACTGGAAGCAAGTACAAATAAGAGGCGCTGGACAGTCAGCGATAAGTTACAATATAGAATCATTGAATAAAAGTACACTGAAAGCAAGTACAAATAAGAAGAGCTGGACAGTCAGCGACATAGCTATGAATTGGTATACAGAATACGAGAGATAATGAACAACAAATTCTTAGGTGACAAATTAGACCAGTATCATTCCTACAGAATACGAGAGATAATGAACAACAAATTCTTAGGTGACAGATTAGACCAGTATCATTCCTAATAATCAAAAGAAACTTTTTAACATTTTCCTCACTACTGCCACTCATCTAATAATCTGTAACTGGAAGGATAATACTAAGCTTAATTTTAGTGAGTGGTGGAGTTATGTGTGCTCTATACAAAAATATGAAAGTATTATCACTTTAAAATCTTGTAAAATAATACACTTTCGTAAAACTTGGCACCTTTTGATAGTTTCTGTAACTGCTTTTGAGTTTTTTGCCTTTTCGTATTGTTTGCAGCTTGACCGCATATTTAAGTAACTATCTATATAACATATATTACTTGTAAATATGTTTATGTACTTCTATTGGAAAATGCAATAAAATCTTTTTTTTTTTTTAAACAGTTCAGTATTCTGCCTCCAACAATGAAGAATTCAGGTTGACTATCACTGTCAACCAAGGAGAAGCCAGACGGACAGCCCTCCCTCCCCCAGATCACCACTCCTAAAAAGAGAGTCATGCCAGAGGAGCTATAGTCTCTGCTACCACTGAAGAATGAGCCAGTTGGTGCTCATCCCTACTATTCAGAAATTATTTTGGTAAGAAAAAGGGCAAATATACAGCCCACTGGAAAAGAGAGTCTGAAAGAGTAAGGAATCCCAAGAGGGAGGGTGTTTTCGATATTGCTGGCTATGGATGTGAGAGATAAAGGGAGTGGGGAGAAAAACAGAAGAGGGAAGTGCTGGCTTTGTGGATATATAGGAAATGCTGACCTCAGTGGAGGGCAAAAAGATGGGGAAATGCTTACTGTGAATTTCCACAGGAAAGAGATAGCAAGAGGGATGTTCTGGCAGTGTCTAGGATGAGGGATGGAGTAGAAGATACTGAGAAGAGAAAAAAAAATGCAGGAGCAGCATAAGGAAGAGATGGATACAAGATTCTGGATATTTGAGGAAAGAGGTGGAGAGGAAGACAGAAGTTGTAGATCTCCAGAAGAAGAAATGGCTGCAGACAAAACCCTAACAGTAGAACATCTACTGTATGGGGTGATACTGTTATTTGCATCAGTCTAGGGGAGGAGAACATTCCCTTCCCCACTTGCAGAGACTGCATGCCCTCAATAGACTCCACTGGGACTAAATACTGGTCTTGACCTTCAGAAAGAAAGCTCATTTTCTTTTGCTACAGGTTTTTTTATTCCACAAAAGGGGAAGGAAGAAAGGAGAGCTAGGGAAATACAGGCCAGTTAGTCTGACCTCTGTGGTGAGTAAATTACTGGAAAGGCTGCTAAAAACAAAGGATATTACACTTTATGCAATCCAACAGATTATAGGACACTAGGCAATATGTATTTTTTAAACTAGTTGTGACAAAAACTTCTTTGACTGGATGACCAGAGCACTGGTTCAAGGGAAAGCACTGGATATGGTGTACTTCAGTAAGACAGGGTTCAGCAAGAACAACCCATAAACTGAGCATCCTTGGAATGGGCTCTAACATGACTGACTGGATCAAAATCTAGCTCAGTGTGAGGTGACAAAGTAGTGGTAAGTAAGAGTTCACTCCAAGGATATGGATGTTACCTATGGTGTGTAGTGGTGTAGCAAGGGAGAGAGGCGCCTGGGGTGGTGGTGCCCCTCCCTGCTCCCCCCATCTTCACACGTTCCTTCCCCACCCCCTCCTGCCGCATACATGCCCTTCCCTTTCTCCATATCTCTTTAATGTTCCTGTTACGAGCAGCAACCCCCAAGCTGCTGTCGCATCAGCATTGGCTCTTCCTCTGATGTCATTTCTTAGGTGCGGGTCTAGGAAGTAATGTCAAAGGAAGAGCCAACGCTGGCGCGACAGCAGGTTGGGAGTTGCTGCTCTCACCAGGAACGTTATAGAGATATGGGGAAGGGAAGCAGTGCGCACAAAAGTGTGTGTGGGGGGGGTGGGGGAGCGGCCGGAGAGGAAGATGGATGCCTGCACTCTCACTAAGATTGCGCTCGGAGAGGACTGTCCCTCCTTACTACACCACTGATGGTGCACCAGAGGAATCAGTCCTTTGTCTTGTTCAACATTTTTGTAAGCAATTTTGTGGCAAGACCGTCAGGAAAGGTTTGACTCTTTGCAGATGATACCAAAATCTGCAGCAGAATAAACATCATGGGAGGTGTGGATAACAAGAGAAGGTCACTAGCAAAGCCTGAAGAACGATGCACAATTTGACAATTAACATTTAATGCTAAAAAATACAGGGTAATGTACTTGGGCTACAAAAACCCAAGGGAGCAGTACAGTATAGTTGTGAAGTTAGGGTTACCATATTTGTCAAATCAAAAAGAGGACACCTGACCTTACTCTCAGCCCTGCCCTACCCACAGTGCCTTGCCCCACCCATGCCGCTCACTAGCCTGGTCCCTAACTTCCCACTAGCCTGGTCCCCAATCCCCACCAGTCTTGCTCTTTCTCTCTCTCCAGCTCCCTCCCCCAACCCAGCCACACAGAGTCAGGTATGGCATTCTGAATCTCCTCTGTTCCCACATACCTCCTCTGGCACTGCAACATGATCCTGCGACTGTCAGCCTGCCCCGGAAGCCTTCACTCTGCAGGCCTTCCTGTTCCCGCACAAGCGGGACACTGCAGAGCAAAGGCTTCCAGGACAGGCTGACGGCAGCAGGATCATGTCACTAACGCTGCTGGCTGCCCAAAGTTTTGAAATTGCAGCATCAGAGAAGGTATGTGGGGACAGGGGAGATTCAGTCATATCCCACTCCGGGGTGGGGGCTGGACTGGACAGAGTAAGTCCAAAATCTGGACAAACTCCCTCCAGTCCAGGAAACCATCTGGACACCCGGAGAGTCCTCCAAAAACAGGACATGTTCAGGTAAATCCAAACGTCTGGTAATCCTAGGTGAAGTATTTCTGTGCATGAAATAACAGACCTGTAAAAATCTTAAAGTGGCCAACAGGAAGAAAAGGCAACAATGAAAGCCAGAAAGATTATTGGGTGTACAGGGAAAGAAATGGCTAGCAGAAAGGAGGAGGTGACAGTGCTTCTATACAGTATAAGTTTCCAGTGATATGTCATTTGGAGTACTTTGTTTAACCTGGAAACAACATCCTCAAAATTATTTAAAATTGAATGTTCAGTTCACAAGGCAACTACTAATATGGTCAGCAGTTTTTATAATAAAGTATACAAGTACAGACTTAATGATCTAAACATGTATATTCCAGAAGAAAGGAAGGAAAAGGGCGATATGGTAGAGAGTTAAATTACACGGTGGTACAAAAAACCCAGGAGGCAAGTCTCTTTCAACTGAAACGAAGCTCTGGAATAAAAAGAAAATGAATAAGGATAGACAATAAATATTTGCTCTATTACTCCTTATAGAAAGAGTATTGGAGGTATGGATCAGCCTCCCATGAGAGAAATAAAGACTGTATTAGAAAGTGATATTGTTTATCAAATTTAATACATCACCTTCTTTAGCAGCAAATCAAGGTGGTTTACAAAAGCATATTATTAAATTAAAAATAGAAGTGGAGTTCCAAGGTTATTAAAAAATTTGTTATACTGCTTATCATAATTCTAAGCGCTATACAGGTATCAACCTTTACATAGCCACACTTGGCACATACTTAGACAAACTAGGCATAACATCATACAGCTATGCAGACGATATCACCATCCTCCTGCCTGTCGACCAAACCACCCTCAACACAACGAACAAACTACACATTGCACTAGAAACAGTGTTAAAATGGACGAGAGACCACAAATTAAAACCAAACCAAGACAAAACCAAATTCTTACTTCTAGAAAGAAATAAAACCCCAGCCTTCCAACAAGGGAAGCGCCAGGAGTAGAAAAAGGTACAGGGGGAAGTACAAAAAGGTAGGGGGGGCCCTGCAAGGTTTTTAAAAAAGTAAAAATTCTAAAGGGGGGAATACGGGGCAGGGGAGAACAAAAAGGTACGGGGGGGGGGCCTGCCGGGATTTTAAAAAAGTGAAAATAGTACACGGGGGGGGGGGGGGGGGGGGGGAGTACGGAGGGGAGTCCAAAAAGGTACTGAGGGCCCTGCCGGGATTTTAAAAAGTAAAAAATGTACGGGGGGGGCCGCCCCTGCCTGTTTGCCACTA
Source organism: Geotrypetes seraphini (assembly GCF_902459505.1). Classification (NCBI taxonomy): domain Eukaryota; kingdom Metazoa; phylum Chordata; class Amphibia; order Gymnophiona; family Dermophiidae; genus Geotrypetes; species Geotrypetes seraphini. The sequence continues at coordinate 100,377,121 of NC_047088.1, read as the reverse complement.
GGCCTGCCTGCCCTGTCCCTATCTGCATGCCAGTCACTAGGTCGGCCTGCCTTGTGCCCTGTCCCTGCCTGCCCTGTCCTTACCTGGAAATCCTCACCTGCAAAATCTCCAAAACAGACTGTATAGATAACCTAATCGTCACACTATTCTACATACCCCCTAATAAATGGAATCAAGAAAAAGATGATTACTACGAGTTCCTCCTTACGAACTCATCAGCAGGCACCTATAATCTTTTAGCAGGAGACATCAATCTACACCTTGAGCATGAAAAGAACTCAAATGTGGCAGACCTACTCTTCTTCCTCACGTCGCTAGGCTTTACCAAGCCCCTCCAAACCACAACACACAACAAAAGCCACCACCTCGACCTGATCACTTTTCTCTCCAACACCTATATCACTCCCAATATAAGTCTCACAGACCAAACATGGTCAAACACCCCCTGGTCCGACCACCTCCTGTGCAATTTCGAATTAACCTGGCTCAAAAAACAACCAGATTAGAAGCCTAACCCCAACCATACAATGAAGATGATCTGGACAAGAGAACAAATAAACCCAGCAGACTTCTGGACACATTACACCCTCATCTCCAATCCGACGCAGACCCCAACTTCCACCTAAACTGGAAAAAATTTAGCGACCAAGTTCTAAACACCACCGCCCCTCTAAGACTTCGCAGGAAAACACTTCGTCCCTCAAACAGCTGGTTTGATGCGGACCTCCTGGCCATAAAACGAGAAGTACGGAAATTAGAAAGAACTTGGTGTAAATCAGGGACTGACATAGACAGACTCACCTGGCGACTAAAAGTCAAAGAATACAAAAAACTGATCAACGAAAAACGCAGTAAACATTACTCCCAACTAATTAACTCCCCTTCTCTAAACAGTAAAACTCTTTTTAGAATAGTTAACTCCCTACTCGACACAGATTCTCACAAACGCCCCATCTCAGACCTCCCACCCTCCGCTATTACACTAGCCGACCATTTTGCCAACAAAATTCACACTTGCAGCGCCCAACTCTGAACCATTACTCATCCAACATGCAGCTGGTGCAGAAGGTTCAATAGCCGACATGTCCTGGAACTCCTTTGAAAACCCTGACTGGAACCTATTTCTCAAACTCTACACTAAATACGCCAACTCCAACTGCCTATTAGACACCTGCCCACCCACTATCATGAAATCCGCCCCCCCCCCCCAACATTCAAAGCCAAACTCTTCAATTGGGTCTCCCTATGCCTGTCCACTGGCCACTTCCCGACTGAACTCGGCCACATCCTCATATCCCCTATCCCAAAACACCCCAAGGAACCAATCTCTTCCACCGCCAACTACAGACCCATCGGCAACATACCACTCTTCCAAAAACTCATGGAAGGCCTAGTTAACCACGACCTCATGAAATACCTTGATAAGTTCAACATTCTTCACGACTCCCAGTCTGGTTTCCACCCAAACCATAGCACAGAAACCGTCTTAACCGCTCTGACAAATTACCTCCTCCACCTGTTCTCACTGGGCAAAAGAGCCCTGATACTTCAATTCAACCTGAGCAGTGCCTTCAACCTGGTCGACCATGACATTTTGCTCAGCTGTCTTGACTCCATCGGCATCTCCGGACAGATATTAGATTGGTTCACAGGCTTCCTAACTAACTGTACCTACCAGGTCCACAGTAACGGAACCTTCTCCCACCATTGGCGCAACCCCTGTGGAGTCCCACAAGGCTCTCCCCTATCCCCCTCCCTATTCAATAATCACTTGGCCCCTCTGGCACGGACGCTAGCAGACTCAAACCTAAAATCATTCATATATACAGATGACATCACCATCTTTATTCCCATTACTTCATTAACACAAGAAACGGAACAACTCACCTCTTCTATCCTCACCAAGTTAGAACTATGGACCTCACAATTCAAATTAAAATTGAACACTGAAAAAAACAAAATTTTCCTGGCAAGTCCCAACCATAAATTAACAAACACTTCCCTGAAATTGAATGGTCTAGATTACCCTATCCACCCCACCATAAAAATTCTCGGAGTTATCTTGGACCGCACCCTGACCTTCGATGACCATACCAGCACCCAGGTGAAAAAATGTTTCTGCACCCTCTGGAAACTTCGCACCATCAAACATTACTTCGACCACCTATCCTTCCGACTACTTGTCCAATCTCTGATATTAAGCATTCTAGACTACTGCAACATCATTTACCTGGGATCCTATAAAAATACCATCAAACGTTTAAGAATAGTCCAAAATGCGGCCGTTCGCCTCATTTACAATCTCAAAAAATACGACCATGTAAGCCCCTATTACACCAAATTCCACTGGCTTCCAGTAGAGGCAAGGATCATCTTTAAGTTCGCCTGCCTCTGCTTCAAAACTTTAACTGGCTCTTCTCCAATCTACCTGTCTGAGCACCTTGAAATAGCAGGCCCCTCTCGCACACGAAACGCCTACCTGTTCACCTTTCCCTCCCTAAAAGGCTGCCTCTACAAGAGATTCCTCGATAGATCCCTAGCATTCCAAGCGGGCAAATGGAACAATTGCCTAACCGCCCTCATTTCCAACTCTCCGCCCTACCAATTGTTCAGGAAGTCATTAAAAACCTATCTCTTTGACAAATTCCTCTAACTCTCCCCTCCCTCCTTCCCTGCCCTCGATATGCCTCCAAACTCTGACTCCTCCTACCTTGCCAAGCCAATATATGGCCTTTCATAATCGATCTCTGTTTATCTAAATGCCCTGTCCTTGTTACGCCTATATATTATATGCCTTATCATTGCCATGTATGTAACTTCGCTGTAAATGTACAGTCTCTTCATCTGTTAACTGCATTGAACTTCCATGGTATTGCTGTATACAAGAAAGTACAGTTACTTACCGTAACAGGTGTTAACTTGATTGAAGATTTAAGTTTGCTTTGCTGCTCCACGCATGCGTGCCTTCCTGCTCCACTAGGGGGCGCATCCCCTCGTGGTCTCCAGTTCACTTAACTAGCAAAGAAGCCAACCTCGGGGAGGTGGGCGGGTTGTGAGAATATATGCCTGCTGTCCATGGATAACACCTGTTACGGTAAGTAACTGTGCTTTATCCCAGGACAAGCAGGCATGATATTCTCACATGTGGGTGACCTCCAAGCTAACTGAAAAGGGATGGTGGGAAGTTGGCAATTTAAGCAAATAGATTTCGCAAAACCGATTGGCCGAACCGGCCATCGCTCCTGGACAGTGAGTCCAGACAGTAATGGGAGGTGAAAGTATGAACCGAAGACCACGTGGCAGCCTTGCAAATTTCCTCAATAGGTGTGGACCTGAGGAACGCTACGGAGGCTGCCATCGCTCGGACCTTGTGTCCCGTTACTCGACCATGCAGTGTGAGACCAGCCTGAGCGTAGCAGAAGGAGATGCAATCGGCCAACCAGTTGGACAAGGTGCGCTTGGAGACAGGGTGACCTAACCGGTTTGGGTCGAAGGACAAAAACAATTGTGGGACTTTCCGGTGTGGTTGAGTGCGTTGGAGGTAGAAGGCCAACGCTCTCTTACAGTCAAGAGTGTGGAGCGCCACCTCTCCGGGATGAGAGTGGGGCTTGGGAAAAAACACAGGTAAGACAATGGACTGATTGAGATGAAAATCAGACACTACTTTAGGCAAGAACTTTGGATGAGTGCGGAGTACCACCTTGTCGTGATGGAATACCGTGAAGGGTGGGTCCGCCACTAGAGCTTGCAGCTCACTAACCCGCCGAGCGGAAGTGAGCGCAAGCAGGAAAATCACCTTCCAAGTGAGGAATTTTGGATGGCATTTGTCTAGGGGCTCAAATGGAGGTTTCATTAGTTGAGCCAGAACCACGTTAAGGTCCCAAACCACCGGAGGAGGTTTGAGAGGAGGGTGGACATTCAGAAGACCCTTCATGAAGCGAGAGACTAGGGGGTGGAGCGAGAGGGCTTTCCCTTCCAGGGGCTGATGGAAGGCTGCAATCGCACTGAGGTGTACTCGAATGGAGTTGGTCTTTAGGCCGGAGTGAGATAATTGAAGTAAATAGTCAAGGACCAGGGGGACGGGGACCGACACCGGGTCCTGGCTGTGAGAGGAGCACCAGGCTGAGAATCTGGTCCACTTTTGGGAGTAGCAGGTTCTCGTTGAGGTCTTTCTAGAGGCCTCCAATATCTCCTTGACTGATTGAGACACGGGGAGAGAAGTCAGGGGGAAAGAAACCAAGCATTCAGATGAAGAGATTGAAGATTGGGATGTAACAGCGAACCCTGACCCTGTGATAGTAGAGAGGGAAACCGAGGCAGAGGCAGTGGATCTCTGACACTGAGTTGAAGCAGAAGGGAAAACCAAGGCTGGCATGGCCAGCGAGGAGCAATCAGGATCAGGGTGGCTTGTACTGTTTTCAGGTGGACAAGCGTCCGCAGGATCAGAGGAAACGGTGGGAACGCATACAGGAACCTTCCCTCCCAGTCGAGGAGGAAGGCGTCGGCCTCGTGCCGGTCCGGGGAGTACATCCGGGAGCAGAAGAGAGGCAGTTTGTGATTGTGGGGGGATGCGAACAGATCTATTTGAGGTGTCCCCCACTGTTTGAACACCTGTCGTAGGGTTTGAGAGTGCAGTGACCACTCGTGTGGCTGGAGGAGGCGGCTGAGTTTGTCCGCCATACAGTTTTGTTCTCCTTGTATGTACACCGCTCGAAGGAAGGTGTTGTTGGAGATTGCCCATTTCCAGAGGCGCAGGGCTTCCCGACAGAGGGACCAAGACCCTGTTCCTCCTTGTTTGTTTACACAGTACATTGCTACCTGGTTTTCAGTTCGGATGAGGACCACCCGGTCGTGGAGCAGATGTTGAAAGGCTACAGCTGCAAGATAGATGGCCCGGGGCTCTAGCACGTTGATGTGACAGCGGCGGTCTTCCGCTGACCACATCCCCTGCGTGCGTAGGCCGTCCAGATGGGCTCCCCAAGCGTACTCTGACGAGTCCATGGTGAGTACCTTGCTGTGATGAGGGGCGAGGAAGAGTAAACCTTTGGAAAGATTTGAAGAGTCGGCCCACCAGCGGAGCAATCTTTGCAAGGAAGAAGTCACTGTCACGGGACGGTCGATCGGGTCCCGGTCTTGACGCCATTGAGAGGCCAGGGTCCATTGAGGGATTCTCAGATGGAGGCGGGCAAAGGGTGTGACATGGACGGTGGAGGCCATGTGGCCTAGGAGAGTCATCATCTGTCGAGCTGATACCGAGGTCAGCAGAGAGAGCCTTCGACTCAGACTTACTAACGCCTCTAGGCGCGGAGGGGGGAGGAAGGAACGGAGGCGAACCGTATCCAGCATGGCCCCGATGAACTGTAGGGACTGCGAGGGGCGTAGTTGGGATTTTGGGAAGTTATTTCGAACCCCAGACTTTGTAGGTAGGTAATAGTCTGTTGGGTCGCTGAGATAACCCCTTCCCTGGACGGGGCTTTGATCAGCCAGTCGTCCAGGTAGGGGAATACCTGGAGGCCCTGGGAGCGTAAGGTTGCTGCGACCATCACGAGGCACTTGGTGAAGACCCGAGGAGATGATGCTAGGCCGAAGGGGGGACTCGGTATTGTAGGTGCCAGTCCCCTACCTGAAAACGCAAGAACTTGCGGTGAGCGGGGTGTACTGGGACATGTGTGTACGCCTCCTTCAGATCGAGGGAGCAGAGCCAGTCGCCCTCGTCGATCAGGGGGTAGAGGGTCGGTAGGGAAAGCATCCAAAATTTTTCCTGTACTAGAAATTTGTTGAGGCGTCTCAAGTCTAGTATTGGGCGTAGGTCTCCCGTTTTTTTCGGTACCAGGAAGTAACGGGAGTAGAAGCCCTTCCCCCGTTGGTCGGGGGGAACCTCCTCCACTGCCCTGAGGCGAAGCAGGTCTCGAGCCTCGGAGAGGAGTAGGGGTAGCTGCGTTCGGTTGGGAGGGCAATTCCTTGGGGGGTTGACTGGAGGAATGGCCCGAAAGTTGAGAGAGTATCCTGATGAGATCACGCCAAGGACCCATGCGTCCGACGTGACTTGTTCCCAGCGAGGGACCCCCGATGGGAAGGAGGCCTGGGACTATGGCGGAGGGGGCCCCCCCCTTCCGCGAATCCCGTCAAAAGGACGGGGATGGTTTGGAAGTCGCAGGCGGTTGGGACTTGGGCATGGCCCGGTGGTGGGCTTGCGGACGCCTGGGTGGAGGCCGCGAGAAGGGAGGGGTGGATTTTTGTGGGTAGCAGCGTGGAGGGGCCCTGAACGGCCTGGGCGCGGGCGGTTTAGGTTTTTGCTGGACGAGGGAGGCAAACGAGCGTTCGTGTTCAGAGAGGCGTTTTGTGGCCGCCTCGATCGTGTCATCGAACAGTTCTTTTCCCATGCAGGGTAGGTTAGCCAACCGGTCCTGTAAGTTGGGGTCCATGTCGACCAGGCGCAGCCAAGCTAGTCGGCGCATGGCGATAGCAAAGGCTGCCTCTCTGGAGGAGAGTTCGAAGCCATCGTAGGCCGCGTGGAATAGATGGAGGCGCAGGTTGGAGAGGGACTCTAAAAGCAGGCCAAACGCTCCTTGGCGGGAGGCCGGTAGGTCAGTCTCAAAGGCTCTCAATAGTCCAATGAGGTGTTTGAGGTAGGATGTGAAGGTGAAAGTGTAGCTTTGCACCCTAGAGGCCATCATGGCATTCTGATATAGTCTCCTGCCGAACTTGTCTAGGGTTCGGCCTTCTCGGCCTGGGGGGACCGCGGCTGAGACCCGGGATGGGTGGGCCTTTTTCAAGGAGGATTCTACTAGCAGCGACTGGTGGGAGAGCTGTGGTTGTTCGAATCCCGGGTAGGGTACTGTGCGGTACTTGGCCTCCATTTTGGAGGGTACGGCTGTGACCATGTAGGGGGTCTCCAGGTTCCTGAAGAAGGCCTGTTGGAGTACCGGGTTAGGCGGTAAGCGGAGGGATTCTCTGGGTAGTGATGGCATATCAAGCTTCGCTAGGTATTCCTTAGAGTATCTGGAGTCGGACTGGAGGTCTAAGTCCAAAGCGTGGCCCATGTCCTGGACAAAGCGAGTGAAGAATGGGCGAGATGTTCCCGAGGCCCCGTGCGGGGTCGGTGAACGAGACCTCCGTCGGGTGGAGAAGGATGGGGAGGCTTCCCTCGAGTATCGATGTTCCTGCTCCGATCCACGCTCCGAGACCGGGGAAGTACTGTGAAAGTGTTCCGGTGTCGTAGATCTCCGACGTGTCGAGGAGCCCCTCGGAGACGATGTCGGGGTTCGAGGTACCGATCGATGCCGAATCGGTGACCTCGACCCGGACTCCCTCGGTGACAACCTGCAACCTCGGGTCGGAGTCCCGGTCCGAGGGGGAGTTCGGAGGATGGGCGGGTTGGAGAATGATAACTCAGCCACCCTTAGCGGTCCCGTACGAGGTGTAGGTGAAAGGCCTCGTAGAGTGGGGGAACCCCGGGCCTTCTTGGAGGTACGGCGGTTCGAGGTGTCTGTCGTTTTAGCACTACGTTTTGCACCGCGGCAGTCTGTGGAGGGAGAGCGCCTCGGGTGCCTCGGTGAGGAGTCCGAGGAGGATGGAATGCGGCGAAGCTTGCGCGCTTTTCTTCGAGGTGGCTCGACGCGAGGCTCAGGCTGGTCTGGCACATGCGGGGTCGAGGCTGGTTGCAAATGGGCCATTGCAGCGGACAGCTCCGACGAGATCATCGCTCGGAGTAGGTCCTGGAAAACGGTCACGGACAGCATCGAGGGCATGTCCACTGCCTCGGTGCACTCCACCGGGGGCGACCTCGTATCAGAGTATTCCCGTGTGGTGGAGGCACGGCCCGAAGGCTTGGAGGGCTTCGCCGGGGCTGTAAGCATGGGACTTCTGCCATGCGTCGCCGGCGTCCCCGAGGCTGGTTTCTTTGCTGGTACAGAACCTGAAGAGGGAAGAGGGGACTTACCCGGAGCCGAGGTCTTCGGACCTGTTGTCCCGAGGACTTCGGGTTCGAGTCTCGAGGTGATGCCGAGGTATTCGGGGCCGATGTCAAGGCCGGGGCCGAGGCCGGGGCCGACCTCGAGGCCGAGGTAGAGGGTTGGTCCGGGGCGAAAAGGTCCGCCATGCAGGCTTTCCTTCGACGGAGGGCCCGGTTCTGGAAAGTAGCACATTGGGGGCAGGAGTCGGTTGGATGAGCGGCCCCCAGGCAGAGGATGCACCGGCGATGCGGGTCTGTGATGGAAAGAAGCCGCTCGCACCGGGAGCACTTTTTAAAGCCGGTCAATCGGCTTTAAAAATCGAAACTGGCCGCGGCTCGAATAGCCACGCGGCCACGGGGACCCGGAAGCTTCCGGGTCGGTGAAAAACGAAGCAGGAACAGTTGAAACAAGAAAAAAACTCACGCACAGCGACTAAATCGAGAAAAACAAGAAAAAATTGCGGTGCTAGAAGGCAGTTGGGGCAGAGCCTGAAAAAACACGACTTCTAGGCTCAGCGGAAAATTTTGAACTGGAGACCACGAGGGGATGCGCCCCCTAGTGGAGCAGGAAGGCACGCATGCGTGGAGCAGCAGAGCAAACTTAAATCTTCAATCAAGTTTGCTTGAAAATGCTTCCGCATCGGGGCTCCGTAGATGATGTCACCCACATGTGAGAATATCATGCCTGCTTGTCATGGGATAATAAAGTTATTATTATTATTACCTGCATGCCAGCCACTAGGCCGGCCTGCCTTGTGCCCTGTCTGCCCTGTCCCTACCTAACTGGCAGCCCTGTGCCCTGTCTGCTCTGTCCCTACCTGCCTGCCATGTGCCACCATGCCTTGTGCCCTGTCCCTGCCTGTCCTGTCCCTACTTGCCTGCCAGCTACTAGGCATGTCTGCCCTGTGCCCAGTTCCTGCCTGCCCTGTCCCAACCTGTCTGCCCTGTGCCAGCCTACCACTAGACCACCAGAGGGGGTACAGGGTACAGAGCCTGGCAGGGAGGGGGACAGGGTTCAGAGCTTGGCAAGGAGTGTGGGGTTGGGTAAAGAGCCTAGCAGGGAGAAATTGGTTCAGAATGGTTTTTTTTTCTTGTTTTCCTCCTCTAAATTTAGGGTGCGTCTTATGGTCAGGTTGCGTCTTATGGAGCAAAAAATATGGTACTCGCTGAAAAAATACGATTACATTACCTCAGATTTCCAAGTCTCACACTGGCTCCCAGTACAAGCACGCATACAACACAAATTCTACTGTACCCTATTCAAAGCCCTAAATGGAAATGGACCAAGTTATCTGAGCAACTGCCTAATCAAGAAAATAATAATAATAATAATAACAACAGTTTATTTATATACCGCATAGCCGTGAAGTTCTATGCGGTTTACATAATTTAAAATACAATAAAAGCAGAAGAGGATTAGAGAGTAAAGAACCAATAGCTAAAAACCCTAAAATCTAATAATTACATAGTATTAAATTTTTACAAGTTAACTACCTAAGTACTCCAAAAATAAATGTGTTTTTAGATGTTTTCTAAATTCCCCATAAATTTCAGTAAAAAGGAGCAGTTGATCTAAATCTTTGCCCCATGCTGCTGCTTGATTTGAAAGAAGATGCTGATGATATTTTTTAAGTTTGCATCCTTTAACAGGCAGAAAAGCAAAAATCAAATGTGAGATTCTTTTATGTCTATTAGTTGTAAAAGAGAAAAGTTCATTTATATATTTGGGAGTCAACCCAAATAGAACCTTAAAACAAAAGCAACTAAATTTAAATTTCACGCACGCCTCCACTGGCAACAAATGCAACACCTGATAAAAAGGTGTCACATGGTCATATTTCTTTAACCCAAAAATCAACCTGACCACTGTATTTTGCACCGTCCACAGTCACTGCATATGTTTCTGAGAAATTGCTGAATAAGCAATGTTGCAGTAGTCAAATTGACTCAGTATAAGAGATTGCACCAAAACTCTAAATTAGGGTGCCCAATAGCTCGATCGCGATCAACTGGTAGATCGCCAAGACAAAGTGAGTCGATCGCGGAGTCCATCCCAGGTTCTGTGATACTCACTTTGTCTTGGCGATCTACCGGGCCGATCAGCCTTCCTCTCTCCAAAGTCAATTCTGCCGAAGAGGAAGTTCTGGCCAGCCAATCACTGCCTGGCTGGGCCGGAACTTCCTCTCCGACGGCAGAATTGACGTCAGGGAGAGGAATGCTGGTCGGCTGACGCAGGGAAGCAGGGAAAGCTAGGGGTGGCGGCTTCGGGGCCTATTATTGGATGGCGGCAGCAGCTTGGGGGCCTGTTCCCCGATGGCAGCGGCAGTGGCTTGGGGGAGGGCAGGGAGAAAGAAAGAAAGAGGGCAGGCAGGGAGACAGAAGGAAAGAAGAGAAACAGAAAAAAAAGGAAAGAGGGCATGAAGAGAGAAAAAAAGAAAGGGAGGCAGGGAGAGAGGAAGAAAAAGTTGGGGGAGGGAATGAGGTCTGTAGGAGAGGAAGCATACAGGCTGAAAGAAGGGAAGAAAGATTGGATGCACAGTCAGAAGAAGAAAGTGCAACCAGAGACTCATGAAATCACCAGACAACAAGGTAGGAAAAATGATTTTATTTTAAATTTAGTAATCAAAATGTGTCTGAATTTATATCTGCTGTCTATATTTTACACTATGGTCCCCTTTTACTAAACCGCAATAGTGTTTTTTAGCGCAGGGAGCCTATGAGCGTCGAAAGCAGCGCTGGGCATTCAGCGCAGCTCCCTGTGCTAAAAACTGCCATCGTGGTTTAGTAAAAAGGGAGGGGGTATATTTGTCTATTTTTGCATGGTTGTTACTGAGGTGACAGTGCAGAGTCATCTGCTTTGATCTCTGAAAAAATCCTGGAATAGGAATGATAATTAACATTTTCTATGCGTACAGTGTGCTTTGTGTTTGTTTGTTTTTTATTTTATTGTTGCTAGATCATTTTGACTTGGTCATTTTAAAAGTAGCTCGCAAGCCCAAAAAGTGTGGGCACCCCTGCTCTAAATGATGAAACATCAAAATATGCCTTAATGGTCCAGAACTTCCAAAGAGTGAAGAAACCCTTTTTAACCAAAGAATCCACTTGGTCCTTCATTGTTAATCCCTGGTCCAATATTACAACCAAAATTTTAACAATAGATTGAACAGGATAATTAAATTTATCAATGTACAATGATGTCTTGGTGTCAAATGGATGAGGTGAAGCAACGAAAAATTTCGTTTTTCTGAGTTAAGCTTCAACCTAAATTCAATCATCCATTGCTCCATCAAATCCAATACTTCTGTTGCCTTAGGAATAATTTCAGAAACTGAGGTAGCAAATGGGATAATAATCGTGAAATCGTCTGCATAACTAAATAGCTTTATCCCCAGCTGGGATAACTGCACACCTAAAGATGACATATAAACATTAAAAAGAAGTGGGGATAATGGTGAGCCCTACGGAACACCAGATGGATTACTCCAAATGCCAGAATAGTCAAAATTAAAACGAACTTGACATAAGGAAGCCCCGAAATCAATCTAACACTGTTCTTCTAATAATAATAATAATAATAATAATAAATAATAATAACTTTATTTTTCTATACCGCCATAATCTTGCGACTTCTAGGCAGTTCACAGTGAAGAGAGCTGTACAATCAGCGAATTACAGTGTACAAATAGTGAAGGTGTCACTGAGCAGTCAGTGATTACAAAGTTAGCAAGAAAAGATATTAATGGGTTGCAGTATAAACTTAACATGTTACATTAAAAAGGGGCTGGAGAGCCAGCGAATTACAGAATACGATTGGTGAAGAAGACACTGAACAGTCATTAAAATCAGGATACCGCTAGATGAAGATACGTAGTATCAGCGTGAAGAGTGAGAGCTTTTTAAAATGAAAGGGGGGCGTTTTTTGACTAGGAATTGAATCTATTGAACAGAGCGGTCTTGATTTCTTTCCGAAAGGTGCCATAGGTTAACCTGGTTCTGTCCATGAAGTTGCCTAGCCAGGATTGCTGTCTACCAGCTTGAAATTTAAAAGATCTATCCAGAAAGGTTTTATATTTGCAACCTGTGATTTTCGGGTAGGCAAAGAGGTTGCAATTTCTGGTTGTCCTTGTGGGTGTGTAAAGTTCAAAGTGAGGTAATAGATAATTGGGGGCCATTCCCCACACCAGTTTATAGCAAAAGCATGAGAACTTGAATAAGATTCGTGCCTCAATAGGCAACCAGTGTAGAAGTTTGTAGTAGGGACTGATGTATTCACTTTTCTTTAGTCCATAATTAAGCGGACGGCCGTATTTTGCACTATCCTTAGTCTACTCACAGTTTTTTTAGGAATACCCACATAAATGATGTTGCAGTAGTCTAGGGTGAATAGAATCAATGATTGTACCAGTAGTCTGAAAGATAGAGGGTCGAAGTATTTTTTGATAGTTTTTCATTTCCAAAGTGTTGAGAAGCACATTTTTGTCACCGAGTTCGTGTGTTCAATCAAGGTTAGGTGGGTGTCTAAGGTGACCCCTAGAATTTTTATGGTTTTAGATATTGGGAGATCATGACCATTTAGGTGTATTGTTGTTGCAGTGATTTTTTCCTCTGGGCTGGCCAAGAAGATTTTTGTCTTTTCTGAGTTAAGTTTCAGTTTAAAATTGATAATCCATTGTTCAATTTCAGTCATGATGTGGGAGATTTGTTTTAGGGTGTCATTTTTCACATTAGTCACAGGAATTAGAATAGAGATGTCATTAGCGTATATATAGTATATTAGGTTTAACTTTTGTAATAGGTGTCCTAGGGATGAAATATAGATATTGAATTAGGCGGGAGATAGAGGGGAACCTTGAGGAACTCCTGAAGGGCTTTTCCAAGAATTAGAGTATTTTCCATCGTAGACTACTTGATACGATTGTTTTGTTAAAAAGCCCTGGAACCAGGTCCAGACTCTTCCCGAGAGGCCCATTGCATCTAGACAGTTCAGCATTATTTCATGATCCACTAGGTCAAATGCATTGCTAAAATCTAGTTGTAAGATCAGTGTACTAGTACCTTTACTGAAGAGATTATATAGGTGGTTGAGGATAGAGCCTAGGACTGTTTCTGTGCTGAATCCTTTTCTGAAACCTGATTGATGTTCGTTGAGGAGGTTGAATTTGTCTAGGTGATTTACTAGTTCCAGGTTGACCAACCCTTCCAGTACTTTGGTGAATAAGGGGGTGCTCACTATGGGTCTATAGTTGGACGTCAATGCGATTGAGTTCTTCTGGTCTTTGGGGATGAGTGTAATCAGTATGTGTCCCAAATCTTCATGATAAATCCCTCTTATAAGAGTGGATGTAGTCCAGTTAAATAGATCCCTTTTGAATTCTGGTACTGCAACTTGCATGATCTTAGATGGGCATTCGTCTAGTAAGCAATTTGATTTGGCGTATTTGTTGAACAAGGTGAGGAATTGGTTCCAATTAGGGGGTTCAAATTGATCCCAGGTCATGTCCACACTGGGCTCCCTTTCCTGTGGTCTGAATTGGGGTTCGAAATCGGGTGAGGAAGTTGGTAAAGTAGCTCTTAAGTCTAAAATTTTTTTGCAGAAGTAGTTGGTAAGGTTATCGACCGGTGGTATCTGTTCGTTGTTATTTTTCAGGAGCTGTGTAGTGTCTATTAGTCTGTTTACTAGCTTGAACAGTTCTCTGCTATTTGAATTGACTGCTCCTATTTTTTTTGCATAGTGTTTAGAACATTTTTCTTTTATAAGGGTTTTGTATATTTTCATATTTTGTTTCCAATAGCATCTAAACATTGTAACAGTTTTTCATGGTCCACTAAATCAAATGCAGAACTCATATCAAATTGCATGATCAAGGCATTAAGGCCCTTACTGAACAAAAAAACGTAGATTGTCCAAAATAGCCGCAATTACTGTTTCTGTACTAAACAAAGGTCTGAAACCTGACTGAGATTCATGCAAAAGAGAGAATTGATCGAAATATTCCATTAATTGAGAATGGACCAATCCCTCCATAATTTTACAGAAAAATGGAATAAATGCTACTGGTCTGTAGTTAGTTATTAATTCTAAAGATTCTTTATGATTTTTTGGAATTGAAGTTATTATAATATGACCATTATTAGTAAAAAAAAATTATATTCTTTAAATTATCAGTTAAATAATTTAACAAGTTTAGTTTAAAATCTAATGGAGCTGCCTTCATAACTTCCGGTGGACAAGAATCCAAAACACAGTAAGATCTAACATACTTGTTATATAGTTTGGTATAATTATGCCAATCTAAATCATAAAAGGAGCTCCAAATCATGTCCACTTGAACAGCATTTCCTTGCATATTAGATGCTTGATGTTCATAAATATCAGTTGTCGGGAAAACATTTCTTAAATTTTTAATTTTTGAATCAAAATACCGAGCTAACTCGTTTGCTTGAAGGTATTTTCATGTTATATACAGGGTGAGTGTGGCATGTGGTATCAAATAAATTCATAACCAAATTAAACAGTTCTTTTGTGTTAATATCCTTTGAACCCATGTTTAATGAATCAATTTTGGATGAATAAAATGCTTTACGTTTTTCTTTTATCAATTGTTTATAAGCTTTTATATTCAATCTCCAATTATTCCGGTCTGATAGCTTTCCCATTTTTTGCCAAATTCTTTCCAATCGTCTTACTAATTGTTTCATTTTTAAAAGTTAATTATCAAACCATTATATTTATTTGAGCAACTTTTACTATCGTATAGGGGCAATGTTATCTAAAACGAGTGTGCTTGTTTTTGTCCAGTGATCCCCAAAATCAATCCCTTCATCTACCTCTGCTGACAATTCATACTATGACCAATAATCCTCTGGATTAATACGACACATCCAGACCAAGGAGAACTCAAGCACACTTTACCCACCCCCAATCAAAGACATGCAAAGCAAAAAAATATGGCGGTCTACTCACCACCAGAGCAGCAAAAATAGATCACCACCTCTCAAATCTGCCTAACACGACGCTCAACTACAAAACATTCAGAAAAGAACTGAAAACCATACTATTCAAGAAATTTGTCAAATGATCTAACCAAACCGTATCGACCCTTCCCAGATCCCGACGCATGCTATAGCTATCAACCTTGTAATCTCACTGGGAATGCCCAGGCTAATTTCTTATTGTAAACCACCTAGAACTGAAAGGTATTGGCGGGATAGAATGCTCGATCTTATCCCCACTACTATTTAACATTTTTCTTGCTCCTCTCCTCACACTAGCACAATCCATAGGATTTACTATTTTCGCATATGCTGACGATATTCAACTTCTCCATCCTATTAACACATCAAACATTTCTGATATAAAAGATATTAATACCAAATTAGACATTATCTACGATTGGTTATTTACAAATAAACTCTCTCTTAACCTAGATAAATCTCGAAGTATGCTATTATCTATCAAAACCACAGAATCCTTATTAGGTAACATTTCTATCAAATCTACACCAATTCAAATAGATACCAGAATAAAACTTTTAGGCGTCACTATCGACATCAGCTCAGTTATCAAAATCTGTTTCTTTAAATTACATATCATCCGATCTTTAACTTCTATACTAGAGACCAGCTCAATCACTATCCTGATTCATTCTTTAGTAATCTCCCATTTAGATTACTGCAATTCATTCCTCAACGGTCTACCCCAAAAAGAAATCCGACGCTTACAACTAATACAAAACACGGCAATAAAACTTATCTATAAACTAAGCAAATATGATCATGTAACTCCCCTTTTCAAAAATGAACATTGGCTTCCCATCACTCACCGTATCACTTATAAAATCATCATATAGAGTCTCACTTATTCCCTCTTCTGCAAACAATAAATAGCTCTAATATTAAAAATCCCCCTCCATGTTTTATCCTAACCCCACTGTCACCCTTTTCTATCTCCAATATGTAACTTTTAACCTTCCTTCCCTTCCACCCTCACTTTCCAGTTTGTCTTGTAATGTTATTTATGTTCACACAATACTGTTAAATTAATTATATATATACTTTTAGTATTATTTTTTTTTTTCCTGTAATCTTATTGTAAACCAGCTAGATATTAATTTGATAGTTGGTATATCAAAATCAATAAAACTTGAAACTTGAAACATCAATGTAATGTAAACAGAGTACGTACGAGAGACTAACAACAAACAAGAGGGTAGAGGGAGAACGCCATTAAATCAATAGGATAGTGAGACGGTTAAGGGTAGAACAATAGGAAGCGGGAATCCTGTCTGAAGTAGTCTAATAGAGAAGAGTTTTAAGTTTCAAAGGCGTCTTTAAATAGAAAGGATTTCAGTTTTGACTTGAAACGATCGAGTAACGGTTCTTCTCTAATGTAGATTGGGATAGAGTTCCAGAGTGAGGGGGCAGTTACAGAGAATAGAGAGTATCAGGTAGAATCAAAATCTATTTGGCGTACTGATGGAATCACTAAAAGTTTTTGAGATTCTGACCGAAGTGATCTTAATGGTGTGTATGGGATCAGAAGTCTGTTAATGAATTCTGGGGCACTGGTGGCTAAGGACTTAAACGTGAGTAGGAGTATTTTGTAGGTGATTTTATAAGAGATTGGGAGCCAGTGTGCTTTGAGCAGAAGTGGTGTAACATGGGGCTCCTTTTACAAAGGATTAGTGCGCGCGAGCCAAAAATCTACCGCCTGCTCAAAAGGAGGCGGTAGCGGCTAGCGCGCGCTATTCCGCGTGTTAAGGTTCTAGTGCGGCTTTGTAAAAGGAGCCCATGGTCATAATTTTTTGCTTTCAATATGCGTTTGATTGCTTTGTTTTGAATTATTTGGAGTCTCCTTAATTCCTTCTGTGTAATCCCTTTGTTTAGTCTCGTTTTGCAATAATCAGGGAGTGAATTAGTATGTTTAGAGATGAGGGTTCTAAAAAGTTTGATACAGAATAGATCATTTGCAATCTATGAAAACATTGTTGAACAGTGGCGCTAATTTGTCGATGGTAGGTTAGTTTATTATCCAAGATTATGCCTAAGATTTTAATAGAAGACGTTATTTGAAGTGGTGTAGATTTGAGAGTGATTGATGTAGTTAATGATTGACCTTCCGTATACTGAAGGAGTATGGTTTTTGTTTTATTAATGTTCAAAGCCAGCATATTGTTATTTAACCATTTGTTTATTTGTTCTAGTTTAAGTAATAACCCAGCTTACTACCCTAGGATTCATCCATTCACTGTTCAGTTTATTTATGAGTCTCTTATATGCAATAGTGTGTCATACTCAAATCCAAATATACAATAACATGGCATGTCTGACCAAATTCTTTTCTTATCCAAACCAAAGAAATTGATCAGATTTATTCAACATAGAAGATATAATGGACTCGATTCCTTTTCTTGCCCCGGAAAATTTTTTTCCAACAGTGATAGCAGATTTTAATCTTAATTTTGATAATCTGGTGGATACATCTGTTCAATGCTTTCTCCCTCTCTGCCAATCATAGTTCCATCCAATTTAATTCTTGCATCATACAGAGTTGGTTACTGCTTTTTCAACATTGGGGACCAAACAATTTTATTTTAAACACTGCTCTCCCACCCACCCCATATCTGACCTAATCATAATTATCCAATTAAATATGAAACCCTTGTAGACCCACCAAAACTCCACAATTTGCCTCTTTTGTAACACCAAAAAGTTTGACCATTTAATTACCCTTCAAGTACATAAACACTGGCTGCATATACAATTCCATATGGCATTACATAACGGTTGCCAATATTATCTAACTTCCATGATTCCCTGTTTCTATGTATTTTCTTTGTTCTCTTATTGATCACAGTCTGGCTCTCCCTTCAACTTCAAGTACCAGACTCAAGACATAGGGCCTATTTTACAAAGCCCCGCTAGCAGCTGCTACGCAGTAACAGCCCCGAAGCCCATAGAGATTTAAAGGGCTTTGGGGCTGTTGCCGTAAAACAGGCTGATAGTATTTTGGTCACCGCATTGTGAAACCTGTTGCCCCTGGCACTTCGATCAAATCTATCAATAAGTCTTTTAAAAAGGTACATTTTAATGCACATTACAATCCTGGATTTCTCCGAGCCCCCATCTTATTGAAGTTGGTGAAACCAGATACATTTATTATTCACACAGAGGCAAAAGAAGCTTATTTGACTCCAAAATCTAAAACAACAAAGTAACATAGTAAATGATGGCAGATAAAGACCTGAATGGTCCATCCAGTACACTCTATAAATTAATAATTTTAATTGTCCTTTTTCTTAGATATTTCTGGGCCAGAAACCCAGAGCTCTACCTGGTACTGTGCTTAGATCCCATCTACTGGAGTCTCCATCAAAGCTCACTCCAGCCCATCTAAACTATCCCAGCTGTCAAAACCCTCCCCAGCCCATCCTCAGCTGAATGGCCATATACAGGACACAGACCGTGCAAGTCTGACCAGTACTGGCCTTAGTTTTTCAATATATACCATTATTTTCTGATTAGAGATCCTCTGTGTTTTCACATGCTTTTTTGAACTCTGTCACCATTTTCCTCTCCACACCTTCCTCGGAAGCACATTCCAGGCATCAACCACCCTCTCCATAAAGAAGAATTTTCTAACATTACTTGAGTCTACCACCCCTCAACCTCAAATTATGCCCTCTAGTTTTACCATTTTCCTTTCTCTGGAAAAGACTTTGTTTTATGTTAATACCATTCAAGTATTTGAATGTCTGAATCATATCTCCCCTGTCCCTCCTTTCCTCTAGGGGTGTCTTCTAGGGGTGTCAAACTGAAATCACATAGGGGGCCAAAATCTAAAACACAGGCTAAGTACCGGGATAAATTTTTTATTAAGATACTTATACCCTCCTTTGCTGACGCACAGCATGGGCCCCAGCACCGGCGGCTGCTCCGACGTTCACAAGATTTCTGTGAGCATCGGATTAATCGCCACCGCCAAAACCCATGCTGCGCGCCAACAAAGGAGGGGGTTAATCTTAGTAGAAGTATACGGATACAACCTCTCCAACCCTACGCCGGCTACAAAATAAATAAAAAAGACTTTTCTTCTCTTTTAGGTCTTCGTTCACGCTTCCTGTCTAACACCAGCTCTAGCAGGATACACAAACTCTCTCCCTTCATCTCGCTCTCTTCACAACCCGGCATGCTTTTCCCTCCAGCGCTGATCCCTCTCTCCTCACAGCCCAACATGCCTTTCCCTCCAGCACCAGTCCCTCTCTCCTCACAGCTCGGCGTGTCTTTCCCTCCAGCGCCGGTCCAATGTCACCGCCAAGCCAAGGAATCTGCCACTTTCAGTGATTCGGCAGTGTTGTATGTGGCTCCTCCTCCTGCTTTTCGCCTGCTGCAATCTGTCTCCAATGATATGCAACTTTGTTTCCACCCAGGTGGACCATGGCGGACGGAAGGCAGGAAGGGGAGCCACGACAACACTGCCGAATCACTGCCAGAGCTGGCAGACTTTCCGGCATGACGGTGATGTAGGACCGGCGCGGGAGAGAGGACACGCTGGGCTGTGAGAAGGGGAAGTGTGGGAGCATTGCCATGGGCCATATAAAAAGGCCAGGTGGGCCGGATTCGCCCAACAGGCCTTGTGCTCTAAGGTATACATATTCAGAGCTTCAAGTCTCTTCTCATACATCTTTTGGGTCAAATCTCTACCATTTTCATCATCTTTCTCTGAACTGCTTCAAGTCTTCTTACGTCTTTTGCTAGATACAGTCTTCAAAATTAAACACAATACTCCAAGTGAGGCCTCACCAACAACCTGTACAGGGGCATCAACACCTTCTTTCTTCTTTCGGTTACACCTCTCTCTATACAGCCTAGCATCCTTCTGGCAACAGCCACTGCCTTGTCACAGTGTTTCTTTGCCTTTAGATCTTCGGACACTATCACTCCAAGGTTCCTCTCCTCAACTGTGCATATCATCCTCTCACCTCCCAGCACATACGGCTCCTTCTGATTTTTAATCCCCAAATGATTTATTCTGCACTTCTTTGCACTGAATTTTAATTGCCAGATATTAGACCATTCCTCTAACTTCTGCAGATCCTTTTTCATGTTTTTCCAAATCTTGGTATCATCCGCAAAAAGGCAAACCTTTTCTTCTAACCCTTCGGCAATATCGCTCACAAACATACTGAACAGGATAAGCCCCAGCACCGATACTGGAGGGACTCCACTATTCACCTTTTCTTCCTCCGTGTGAATTCCATTAACCACTACCCTCTGGCATCTGTCCATCAACCAGTTTCTAATCCAGTTCACCAATGTAAAGTCCGTGAGCCAAGAGTAGCCTGTGGAGACCTTCTGAGCAACCTGCATATCTGACCAGAGTTCCATCTCTCCCATGCAGGATCCAATGCTTCTCCTTCCCAGCAGCCGCTCTTTTACTCTTCGGGCTACCAGCAGCATGTGTACTAAACACGCTGTCTTCGGCAGAACAGAAGGTTTCCTTCCTGTCCCTGCATTGGCAAGAAGCAGTAGCTGAGGGAAAGTTTCCGGGCTGCCAAAAGCAGCATGTTTACTTTACTCACACTGCCAGCATCCTGAAAAGTGAAAGAGCACCTGCCAGAAAGGAGAAGGGTGAGCAATATTGGATCCCATGGGGGTGGGGGTGGAGGGGGAGGTTCTTACTAGAGACATGCTAGACTGTAGGAATGGGGGGAAGGAAGGAAGACAGACAAGAAGGGAATGGAAAGACAGATGCCAGACCACAGTAGAGAGAAGGAGAAGGAAAGGGAAGGCGAGGAGAGAGATACTAGACTATAAGAATGGGGTAAGAGAAGGACAAAGATGTCAGACTATAGGAGGAGGGAAGGAAGGAGAGAAAGAGATGCCAGACAAGGGAAGGGAGGAGAAGGGAAGGAGAGGAGATAGATACCAGACCACAGGAAGTAGGAAATTGAAAGAGAGAGATGTTGGACTACTGAAAGGGGAAGAAAAGGAGGAGAAACAGATTCCAGGCTAAGGTAGTGGGAAGGAAGGAAAAAGAGAAATGCCAGACTACTGGAAGGGAGGGGGAAGGAGAGAGATGCCAGACCTGGGAAGAGAAGAGAGATATTTTAGACCACAGGAAGAAAGGGAAAAGAAGGAGAGAGATGTCAGATTATTGGAGTGGGAAGGAAAGGAGGAGAGAGAGTTTCTAGTCTAAGGTAGAGGAGAGGGGAAAGGAAAGAGATGCCAGACTACAAAGGGGGGAGGAGGGAAGGAGAAGATGCTGTATAGGGATGGAGAGGAAGGAGGGAGAGAGGTAGGAGATAGTGCATATAGATGGGGGGGTGGGGAAGGGAAGAGAGATGAAAGAAAAAGAGATTATGTACATACCTTGGTAAGATCTTTTCCAGTAGATAGGTGAGACATTCTAGACAGATGGGTTATTTCTCTATAGCCGCATGCTGCTGCAGAAGGAATCCACTCTGGATTTTTCATTCTGCCTCTGCTGCACATCACTGGAGCTCAGAAACTGCTCCCATATAAACTGAAACATATTTACAAAGTCTTCCCAGACCCCAAGGGCTGACGGGCATTCAGATTCAGCTTGGAGAAGCATCAACAGACTGAAATAGATAGGCGTAATAAGGACTGGGCGAGTGTCTAGAATGTCTCACCTATCTACTGGAGAAGAGCTTACCAGGATAAGTACATAATCTCTTTTCCCAGTGCAATAGGTGAGACATTCTAGATCAGGGGTGTCAAAGTCCCTCCTCGAGGGCCGCAATCCAGTCAGAATTTCCTCAATAAATATGCATGAGATCTATTAGCATATAATGAAAGCAGTACATGCAAATAGATCTCATGCATATTCATTGGGGAAATCCTGAAAACCCGATTGGATTGCGGCCCTCAAGGAGGGACTTTGATACCCCTGTTCTAGATAGATTGGACGTACAAAAGCAGTCCCCAGAAAGCTAGGATGAACTTGCTGCGCCAACCCTGAAAACCAAGGACCCAAAGACAGAGTCCTGTCTTGCTGCCACATCCACTTCTGTAAAACTTGGCAATCATGCGAAAAGACCACGTTGCCAGCCTGCAAATCTCCTCCTAGAAGAAGCTCAAGCTGCAGTTCACAAAGAAGCCACACTCATGGAAGAATGTGCCTTGACGGAAACAGAAGACTGTTTCCCAGAAAGAGTGTAGGCTGATGAAAT
This sequence comes from Geotrypetes seraphini, assembly GCF_902459505.1. Classification (NCBI taxonomy): domain Eukaryota; kingdom Metazoa; phylum Chordata; class Amphibia; order Gymnophiona; family Dermophiidae; genus Geotrypetes; species Geotrypetes seraphini. The sequence continues at coordinate 100,354,972 of NC_047088.1, read as the reverse complement.
GGCTCTACAGGAGCGCCCCACTTAACTGAATGAATTAGCACAAACAAATGGTTAGCGAGACTAAACTCTTTAATGACCTTCAGATATCGTAGAATTCAGCACACATCCAGTTACTTCAGCAGTCCAAAAAGGTAGGCTGAAAGGCAATCAAATGCACTTCCTGATTAACATGGAAAGCCAAAACCACCTTCGACAGAAAGGAAGGAACTGTCCAAAGGGAAATTCCAGTCTCCAAAATCCAAAGGAATGGTTCTCTGCAAACACAGAACATGTAGGTCCAACACATCACGCCGAAGTAATGTCAACCAAAAAAACAGACTTGATCGTCAAGTCCAAGAGGAAGCATTTTGAGGGGACTCAAAAGGAACCTTGGCAATGCTAGACATAAGAACATAAGCATAAGCATTGCCTCTGCCGGGTCAGACCAGGGGTCCATCATGCCCGGCAGTCCGCTCCCGTGGCAGCCCTCCAGGTCCATGACCTGAAAGTTTTCCCTACCTAACCTAAAATGTCCATACCCTATTCGCTCAATGTCCTGTAAGGTAAACCTCTATCTGTACCCTGTTATCCCCTTCGCTTCCAGGAAGTCATCCAGTCCCTTTTTGAACCCCAGAATTGTACTCTGTCTTATCACCTCTCTAGGAAGCGCGTTCCAGGTGTCTACCACCCGTTGAGTGAAGAAGAACTTCCTTGCATTCGTTATGAATCTGTTAAAGTCCCAGGATGGGAAAAGTAGCTTAACCCGCAGTCTGACATGAATAGCCCCCTTCAGAAATCTAGCAATATCAGGTTGTGACACCAAAAAGGATCGATGCTTCTGGTATCTAGAATGAGAGAGCCCAGCCACCTGGACCAGAAGAGATGCTACAGTGAGGCCCTTATACAAACCAGCCTGAAGAAAGTTGAAAATCAGCGAGATCGGAGCTAAATAAGTGTCCATCTGGTCCTGGGTGTACCAGTTTTGTAAAGCCTTCCACGTCTTAGCATAAGCCAAAACCATAGATGACTTCTTAGACTTTAGAAGAGTATCAACAACCATAGTAGAATAATCCTTTGTGCTCTAAGGCTGCGCACTCAAGAGCCATGCCTTAAGAGCAAAGAGACCCAGATCCTCCATGGACATTGGACTCAGCAGGAGGAGGTCCAGATAGGCGCTACTCTTGCGCAGATGTATCAGATCTGCGGTTCAAGGCCTGCAAGGCCAATCTGTAGCCACCAGAATGAAGCAGTCATGATGGGCCACAATCCATCAAATAACCTGGCTGAACATCGGATAAGGAGGAAAAACGTATAGGAAAATCTCCTGAGGTCACAGCTGCACCAGAGTGTCGAGCCCCTTACTGCTGGACTCGGATCTTTGACTATAGAAGTGATCTGCTTTCTTGTTTCTCGGTATGTTTATCATAATCACAAAAGTAAAATAAAACAGTTTCTTCATCATATGTCTCTTTAGCTATAAATGACAATATTATTATTAAGACTTAGCCAAAAGGAAAGATTTATATACTATAAAGAGTTTTACCTCATGTAAAATTGTCATTTCTTTAATAAGACATTTCCTATTTTTTCTGAGGCCCTCCAAGTACCTACAAATCCAAAATGTGGCCCTGCAAAGGGTTTGAGTTTGAGACCACTGGTCTAGAACATCTCACCTATTGCACTGAAAATGCTTTTTAAGAAAAGATGAGAACAGAGGAGAAGAAAGAGGGAGAAGATGGTCCAAGCACTAGTCCTAAGCAACATTGTCTACCTAGCGGGACTATGCAGACACTTCCAGAAACTACTTGTCTTTCAAAATGCCACAGTTAGGATAATCTTCAACCTAAGAAAATTTGACCACATCTCCTCATTCTACCAAAAACTACTTTGGCTAACGATAGAGGGACAAGTATTATTCAAATTTGGCTGTCTCTTTAACAACCTGAAAAAGTCAGACCATGTCACTCCTTTCTATTGTAGGCTACAGTGGCTGCCAATTGAGGCTAGGGTCATTTTCAAATTTGGGTTGCTATGTTACAAGGTGTTGTTTGGCCTTACAGCTGATTATCTCATGGAACATTTTGTACTGGCCACCTCAAAATGCCCCAATGAATTTTGGCATTCTTCATCTTTCCTTCTATCAAGGACTGTTGATACAAAAGGTTCTTTAACAGATTATTTTCTTTTCAGGCAGCAGTCAGAGATAAAGAATTAAGTCAGTTAATAGTGCAGCATCTTATAAATATTTCAAAAAGCTCTTGAAAACGTATCTATTTGATAAATTCTTTTAAGAGTTGGTCTGTAATTCCTGAGAATGTCTCAGCTTCTTTATGTTGTAAACCGCATACAACTGGAAGGTAATCTGGTATAGAAAATGATAATGTAATGTAATGTAAAGCATTACAAGGCCTACTAACCAACTATCTTACTAATTAATTCATATTTGCTAGAACTGGCTTTTTTACACGTCATCATTCATTCTTCTCCTTCCCCTCAGTCAAAGGCTGTACTCAGAGAAGATTCATTAACAGACTACTAGCATATTAAGCTGCCTCCAGAGACCCAGAAATGAACCAACTGTTTAGAGAAGTGGTCTCAAACTCGCCACATGCGGCCTGCTAGGTACTATTTTGAGACCCTCGGTATGTTTATCATAATCACAAAAGTAAAATAAAACAGTTTCTTGATCATATGTCTCTTTAGCTATAAATTACAATAGTATCATTAAGACTTAGCCAAAAGGAAAGATTTATAAACTATAAAGAGTTATACCTCATGCAAAATTGTCATTTCTTTAATATGATATTAACTATTTTTTTCTGAGGCCCTCCAAGTACCTACAAATCTAAAATGTGGCCCTATAAAGGGTTTCAGTTTGAGACCACTGGTTTAGAGTAGTGCTGCCCGATTCAAATCGGTTCACCGATTCACTTCGGGTGAATCGATTCAAAACAAAAAAAAACAACCAAACAAAATCGGCCTCCTGATTCGGTAACTGACCCTCCCCCTCGCCCCCTAAAGCAGGAGCAGCAGCGCTGCCTCTTGCTGGCCGGCGCTGCCTCACCTGCTTTAGAGGGTGAGGGTCAGTCAGGAAGTGCTGCCGTCCGGCTTCCCCCCTGGCCTCCCACTGGTGTCCGGCTTCCCCCCTGTCCTACCGCGTATGATTTACCTACTAGCTGGGGCTAGCGATCTCTGCAAGCTGCTATAGGTCTTCGGAGCTGTTTCCTCTGCCGCAGTCCGCCCCTCCTCTCATGTCAGAGGCAGGATCGCAGCAGAGGAAACAGCTCCGAAAACCTATATCAGCTTGCAGAGATCGCTAGCCCTAGCGATCTTCTCTGCAGGCTGCTGCTAGTAGGTAAATCATGTTCGGGAGGCAAGGGGAAACACCGGGGGCAGGCCTTCCGGGGGGAGGGTGCGCAGTCCTTCGGGAGGGGTAACAGGCATTCAGAGGGGGACAGGCAGGCCTTCAGGGATGGGATGCAGGGCTTCAGCGGGGGTGCAGGCCTTCGGGGGGGGTGGTACAGGCCTTCAGGGTTGGGGTGCAGGCCTTCAGGGGTGGGATGCAAGCCTTCTGGGATGGGATACAGGCCTTCTGGGATGGGATGCAGGCCTTCTGGGGTAGGATGCAGGCCTTCTGGGGTAGGATGCAGGCTTTCTGGGGTAGGATGCAGGCTTTCTGGGGTAGGATGCAGGCTTTCTGGGGTGGGATGCAGGCAGGCCTTCAGGGGTGGGATGCAAGCCTTCAGAGGGGGACAGACCTTCAGGGGAGGGGGGCCCTGTTGTAGAAGTACACGGAGGGAGGGAGGGAAGGGGGGGTTCAAAGAGACGTGCATATGCCGGACTTTGGGAGGGAAGAAATAATGGTTCTAAAACAGAGGAGAGGGAGAGAGATGGTGGACAATGGGATTTAGGGAGGGAATGAACAGAAAGGGAGAGAAGTTGGACACAAGGGATGGTGTGGAGGGGGAGATAGAGATTCTGGATAGGAGGGTAGTTGGAAAAAGAAAGGGAGATATGGTGGACCCTGGGGTGGTGGGGAAGGAGGGAGAGATGCTGGATGAAAGGGTAGTTGAGAAAAGGTGGATATGTGGATGGAGATGAAAAAAAAGAAAGATGCCAGACCTCCGGGGGAGAGAAGGGAAATGGAAGGGGAGGACAGAGATAGAAGATGGATGGTTAGCACAGAGAAAGAAGAAAGAAGGAGATCCTGGCAAGCAAGTTATCAGAAGACAACCAGAGCTGGGGACCAACAAGATTTGAATAATGACCAAACAACAAAAGGTAGAAAAAAATCATTTTATTTTATGTTTTGTGATTATAATATGTCAGATTTGAAACATGTATCCTGCCAGAGCTGGTGTTAGACCACAAACGTGAGCTAGGATTTAACAGAGAGAGGAAAAATCCTTTTTGTTTGTTTATTTTGTTTACACCATAGCGCCAGTGTGGTTATGAGAAGGCAAAGGGGGTAAAGAGGCTATAAAATAAACCCACCAGGATGTTTGAAAAAAAAACCACCCAACTGAGCAGGAGAATCGAATCGAATTGAAAAATCGATTCAATAGGCCGAATCGAATCAAAATTTTTTTTCCTGAATCGGGCAGCACTACCGTATTTTCATGCATATAACGCGCACATTATACACGATTTTACAAACCGAGTATAACCATGCACGTTATATGCGTGAGCGCGTTGTACAAATTTTTTTTTACATAGTTCCCCCCCCCCCAACGTCCGATTCATCACCCCGAAGGACCGCTCGCACCCCCCAGCCCACCCACCCCCGCACGGAGAAGCTGCCTACCGTTGTTTCCCGATGCCAGTGAGCCCTGCTGCTTCCTCTGCCGGCGGTCCCGCCCCTTCTCTGAGCCCTGCGCTGTGCTGCTTCTTCTGCCGGTGGTCCAGCCCTTTCTCTGATGTCAGAAAAGGGGCGGGACCGCGGCAGAGGAAACAGCGCAGCACAGGGCTCAGAGAAGGGGCGGGACCGCTGGCAGAGGAAGCAGCAGGGCTCACTGGCATCGGGAAACAATGGTAGGCAGCTTCTCTGTGCGGGGGGAGGGCTGGGGGTTGTGAGCGGTCCTTCGGGGTGGGGGTGCAAGCGGTCCTTCGGGGTGGGGGTGCGAGCGGTCCTTCGGGGTGATGAATCGGACGTCGGGGGGGGGCATCAGGCTTTCAGGGTGGGGACAGGACTTCAAGAGGGGATAGGCAGACCTTCAAGGGGGGCGAAAGGAGAGTCGGGACCAGAGGAGATTCGGGGCAGGGCGGCGAAAGGAGAGTCGGGACCAGAGGAGACTCAGGGCAGAGGGCAGGGCAGCGAAAGGAGAGTCGGGACCAGAGGAGACTTGGGGCAGGGCAGCGAAAGGAGAGTCGGGACCAGAGGAGACTCGGGGCAGAGGGCAGGGCGGCGAGAGGAGAGTCGGGACGGCAGAAGGAGATTTAAATTCATGGAGCAGCATGCACGGTATACGCGTGTGCGCGCTATATAAAAATTTGTTTACATATATTTAGGTTTCCCGCGCGCTATACCTGTGTGCGCGTTTTACACGGGTGCACGGTATATGCATGAAAATACGGTAGTTTAGAGTATCAGCCTCATACATCTACTTTAGAAAGCTCCTACAAACACACCTTTTCTCTAAATCCGACAATCCTTCTTAAGATACTTTCAAATGTAGCTTCCATTATTAACCGCTTCTGCCAAGTTACACTGTAGCCCACAAACATGGGTCAGTTCTACCTCTTCTATCAACCCCAATTGTCAACCTATAATTCTTATTGATACCTGCTCTGCCAAGCCATGCGTAGCTCTATGACACTGGTCAGCTCTACTTCTTTGCAATCTATACTGCCAACCCCCTTGTAAACTCTACTGTCACCCTCTTCTACCAAGTTATGTTGTAGCTCACTGACATGGTCACTGACTTTGGTCAGTTTTACCTCTTTTGTAAATCACATAGAACCAAAATGCTTTTAGGATATATAAATAAAAATTTATGTTATGTTATGGTATGGTACACATGGAAGGAAGGAAGGGAAGGGCAGAGAGAGGGAGGAGATTGATAGATTAGAAGGAAGATATGGAAAAGTAGATAGATTTGAGAAAGAAGAAGAAAAATTGAAAAATATTAAGTTAATGACAGAGATGGATATAGAGCAGAAAGTAAAAAAGGAGAGAAAAACAGCAAATGAATAAGAAGGCCCTAGAAACAGTTAAGAGCACAGACAAAAGGAAGTGCAACTAGAAATTGGACAAACATGATTAGAAAAATATAATTACCAGACAATAAAAGGTAGGAAAAAATTATTTTATTTTTAATTTACTTCTGTGAAATATGTCAGTTTTGATAATTTACATCTGCTGTTTCATTTGTGTATATTAGGACTTTAAGTTTGTGGTCCTATATTTGCATAGACTTATATTTGTTCTGCGTTATTGGTGTCATGGCCCCAAGTAGGAAGATATTTGTCGGTTCTCCTTCAGCTCTTTTGGACCCAAAACAGCCCTCACTTAAAAATTAGTGGACTGCTACTATATAAAGTCTTTGGGCTCCTTTTACAAAGCCGTGCTAGCGGGTTTAACGCACGCGACTTTTCATCACGCGCTAACCCCCGCGCTGGCAGAAAAACTACCGCCTGCTCAAGAGGAGGCGGTAGCGGCTAGCACGGCCAGCGGTTTAGCACGCGCTATTACGCTTGTTAAACCGCTAGCACGGGTTTGGAAAAGGAGCCCTTGGTCTCCAAAAGGGAGAAGAGTCATTTTGAATAATTGGGAACAAACAGCAAGTGAAGACTGTACCCAAGGGAGCTGGCTCTTATGACTGAAAGGATGGAGGGTTTGAGGTTGGTAAACAGGGGGTTATAAGAACAAAGACTTCCTGGTTTTTTGGGGGGGAGGAACTTCTGATATATGGAAAAAGAAAGAACGTTGGATGGAGAATATTAAAATATTGTGATTGCTCTTTCTGAGAAGAGAGAAAGAGGGAAGAGGACATTCTCTTTCTGAGAGAAGAACAGAAGACCTATCTTTGAGTAAGTATACATTATTTTGACCTGAGCTTTGATAGGTTTGGGGAGAAAAGCTAAATTGTAGGTTCCTTTCTATAGACAGTTTAGATCAGTGTTTTTCAACCTTTTTACACCTATGGACCGGCAGAAATAAAATAATTATTCTGTGGACTGGCATAGGTCCGTGGACCGGCGGTTGAAGAACACTGGGCTAAGTCGTGGACCAGACACCGCCTATCTCTACCCAATCTCCACCCCAGACCCGCCCCCATAATAGTACTAATTGCACTTTGTGCGTCCCGTGCCTCATTGGCAGCCGTTGCAACGTCAGAGAAGGCTTCCGATTCAGGCGCAGGATGCCCGTAGGAGCCACTGCCCATGGCTTTGTGCACTGAATCAGTTAGGAAGAGGGAGCTGGCTCGAAGATAACGCCGCATCGATTGCACCATGGACTGGCGATTGAAGAACACTGTTTTGGGCCTGATGCACGTGCTGGCCCTGTGGACCGACAGGAAATTTCTGTGGACAGGCACTGGTCCATGGACTGGTGGTTGAAGAACACTGGTTTAGATCTTAAAAGAGCAAACTTTATTTAACTAGTCTCCATAGAATAATAGCCTTTTATAGTTTTACAGTTTTGTAAGCTTGAACTTTCTGCTAGAAACAGTGGCAGAGCAAGGTCTGGCTTAGTCTCCATTCCCTCCCACTCTCTCCTCTCCTGCCCACCCTAGCTCATTTCTTTACTTATAGTCTTAATTTATTGTCAATTATTCTAATGTTATTTTTTTTTTAAACACTTTTATCCCGCATAGCTAAATAATCTATGCGGGTTACAGAAGTACATGCACAAATCAATAAACAAACATAAAAACACCACATTCCTTAAAACGCTAAAATCGTATTAAAAAAAAAGCAAAAGCTAATGATTCAATGAGATTTTTGCCAGTGTACATTGAGAGGTATTTATCCCATTCATTTTGTATCTAGAAATTAATGAAATGATTAGATAGCATACATTAAGGAGGCAGAGACAATTCAACATCAGAAAAATAAACCACCATATCACTGGCATACAGGGAGTTGATAGGACAATAGGAGAACTCTTTATATTTCATTATCTGCAAAAACTCAAACACTAAATAAGCAAACAATAAAATCCTAAGGCTCTCTATACTAGTCTAATATATTCCTAGTAGCTTAATAAGGTTTAATTAATTAATTAATCAGCTCAATAACAAGGTGTAGACCAGGGATGCCCAATAGGTCGATTGCGATCAACCAGTAGATCGCCAAGGCAAAGTGAGTCGATCGCGGAGCCCATTCGGGCTCCGTGATAGACTCACTTTGTCTTGGCGATCTACCGGGCCGATCAGCCTTCCTCTCCCCGAAGTTTATTCTGCCGTCAAAGAGGAAGTTCTGGCCAGCCAATCACTGCCTGGCTGGGCCGGAACTTCCTCTCCGACAGCAGAATTGACGTCGGGGAGAGGAATGCTGGTCGGCCCAACGCAGGGAAGCAGGGAGAGCTTGGGGCGGCGGCGGCTTTGGGGCCTATTATTGGATGGCGGTGGCTTGGGGGAGGGAAGGGAGAAAGAAAGAAAGAGAGCAGGCAGGGAGACAGAAGGAAAGAAGAGAAACAGAAAAAAAGAAAGGGGGCATGAAGAGAGAAAAAAAAGAAAGGGAGGCAGGGAGAAAGAAAGGGTAAGGAGAGAGGAAGAAAAAGTTGGGGGAGGGAATGAGGTCTGGAGGAGAGGAAGCATACAGCCTTAAAGAAGGGAAGAAAGATTGGATGCACAGTCAGAAGAAGAAAGTGCAACCAGAGAATCATGAAATCACCAGACAACAAAGGTAGGAAAAATGATTTTATTTTAAATTTATTGATCAAAATGTCTGAATTTATATCTGCTGTCTATATGGTCCCCTTTTACTAAACTGCAATAGCGGTTTTTAGCGCAGGGAGCCTATGAGCTTCGAGAGCAGCACTGGGCATTCAGCGCAGCTCCCTGCGCTAAAAACTGCTATTGTGGTTTAGTAAAAAGGGAGGGGAGTATTTGTCTATTTTTGTATGGTTGTTACTGAGGTGACAGTACATAGAGTCATCTGCTTTGACCTCTTTGAAAAAATCCCAGAATAGGAATGATAATTAACATTTTCTATGCGTACAATGTGCTTTGTGGTTTTTTTTTTAAATTTTATTGTTGGTAGGTCATTTTGACTTGGTCATTTTAAAAGTAGCTCGCAAGCCCAAAAAGTGTGGGCACCCCTGATGTAGACAGTAGTCCAACAGCAAGAGGGATGCTATCCAATCTTTTGCACTGAGTGTCACATGTATGATTTTCTCCCAGTTGGCGAGAAGTTATATAACAAAACATAACATAACTTTGTGCTTATTGACCAAGTTCAACACAGTTTACAAAAAGTTATAAAAGTAAACATGTTACATGAAATAAGATGATTCATTAAACAGTCAAATATTTAGAAAAAAAATAGGTCTTCAATTGTTTTCTAAAATGGCCATAGGAATGGGTAGTAAGCAACAATATTCGGAATTCATTGTCATGAAGAGCTGCCTGAGATGCCAAAGTATGATTTAGAAATTTCTTACTCCTGCAACCCTGGACAGATGGAAAATTAAACAAAGGATGAGTTCTTCTATTATGTCTGTATGATGCTAAAGAAAATCTATTGACCAAGTAAGAAGGAGCTGTACCATAAACAGCCTTGTAACAGAAACAACCTAGTTTAAACAATACCCAGGCCTCCATTGGCAGCCAATGCAATTCGCAATAAAAGGGTGTAACATGATCAAATTTCTTCAGGCCACAAATCATTCTGACCGCTATATTCTGTATTATTGTAAGTCTTGCTAATTCTTTCTTAGTGACAGTCAGATAGATAATATTACAATAATCAAGAAGACTCAGTAGTAATGATTGAACCAGTAATCTAAAGCAGTAAATTCAAAATAAGATCTAATTGTTCGCAATTTCCATAACGTGAAGTGGCATTTACGCACTACAGCATCTATCTGAGCATGCATTGTAAGATGCAGGTCTAATATACCTCCCCAAATTTTAATCGTTGGATGAATTATATACTATGTTGAATTTACTAATACTAATACTAATAATGTTGAATACTAATAGAAGGTTCAGAAGAACTATTACTAGCAGTCGCCACGAAAAACTTTGTTTTGTCAGAGTTTAGTTTGAGTTTAAATTTTTGCATCCAGAAATCCATCTGTTTCATTACGATTATATGTGCGTGCTCACTGCAAAGAGCTCCTAGGTCTCAGAAAATGAGTACGATCCCTTGAGGCTAGAGTAGCAGACTTGGAGGAGCTGAGGGAGACAGAGAAGTACATAGAAGAGGCCTACAGGGATGTTGTAGAGAAGTCCCAACTCCAGTCTGGTAGCCCCTGTGCTGCCTTGGAGGAGAGAGACTCCTAGAAGGAAAGCATCACCCTGGTGAAGTAGGAAATAATCCTGTAGCTAGGACCTGCCCACCAGGGGATGCAATATCCTCTCGCACCGAAGATTTGTCTCCAGGGGCTTCTGCCCAGAAGGGAAGGGTTAGGACAGCTGTTGTAGTTGGTGATTCAATCATTAGCTATGTAGATAGCTGAGTGGCTGGTGGGCATGAGGATCGCCTGGTCACTTGCTTGTCTGGTGCGAAGGTGGCGGACCTCACGCGTCACATAGTTAGGAATTTAGATAGTGTTGGGAAGGTGCAAGCTGTCCTGGTACAAGTAGGTACTAATGACATAGGAAAATTTGGGGAAGGAGGTTCTGGAAGCCAAATTTAGGCTCTTAGGTAGAAAGTTGAAATCCAGATCATCCAGCAATGCTCCCAGTTCCATGCCAAGAGGCAAGCAGAGCTCCGAAGACTCAATGAGTCGTTGAGACAATGGTGCAAGGATGAGGGATTTAGATATGTTAGGAACTGGGCAACCTTCTGGGAAAGGGGGAGCTTCTTCCGAAAGGATAGACTCCACATTAACTGGGATGGAACTAGGCTGCTGGCACTAATGTTTAAAAAGGAGATAGAGCAGCTTTTAAACCGAGATGTGGGGGAAAGCTGACAGTCGCCCAAGAGCGAATGGTTCGGTGTAAGGTATCCTTGAAGGATACTATTGAAACAGGATATTTAGGGTCCCAGTAGAGAGGTTCCAATAATGGTGAAAAAAAAGCCAGGAAGGTTTAAGAAGAAGGCCGAGGAAAAGATTCAAATTTTCCCTGTCTTCTCAGCAGCCTGTATTTACAAGGAAAAAACACAATTTGAAGTGTCTGTATAGAAATGCTAGGTCTAAAAAATAAAATAGAAGAGTTAGTGTATATAGCACTGAATGATAAGGTAGATATAATAGGCATCTCATAGACCTGGTGGAAGGAGGACAATCGATAGGACACTGTGTTACCTGGGTACAAATTATATCACGAGGATAGAGTAGATCAAATTGGAGGGGGGGGGGGTTGTGCTATATGTTAAAGAGGGAATTGAATCAAATCAAATAAACATTCTGCATGACATAGATAGCAGTGTGGAATCCTTATGGAAAGAAATTCAATGCATGAAGGGAAGGAATATAAAAGGTAGGGTTATACTACCGTCCCCCGGGGACAAAATGAGCAGACAGATGAAGAAATGTTTGCAGAGATTTGGAAAGCTGGAGAATTGGGCAACAGTATAATAATGGGTGATTTCAGTTACCACAATATCTAATTTGGGTGAAGCAGACAGATCAAATATAGTACAAAACCTGCTCCAAACTAAGCAATGAGAAGGAGGATTCCTAATAGTCACAAAGCCGGCAAAAATAGCCTGACAAACAAAAAAAATCTCAGTTATGCTTCATCTGGTTAAAAAAAAACCACCACTTTTTAATATATGAAACATCCCATCCAATGATAGGGATATATATGTGAAAATACATTTAGTGAATTCAAATTTCAGTGACTCAAACAGGAAAACTCCATTCATGGCAAATGTCCAATACTGTAACTGCAAAAACATATCATTAAATTAGTACAGCAACAATTGTAGAAATATTCCAAATCATGGCGCTGGCAAACTCAGACGCCCCGGGAAAACATTTAAAATGATGCTGCAATTCTCCCACCTACAATCCAGCCAATCACCGAGCAGATCTCAAAAAAATGCAGACCATTCAACACTAGTGTTCAAACCACCTGGGAAAATTGAACTCAAAGGTGTATATCCAATGCTGCTCTCTCTGACATAAATACCGAGACCAATTGCCTTTTCTTATCAATCTCATACATAATTCTAAGACAGCACAGCATAGTTCAGAGAAATTATGATGTGCCGAGAAACAATTACATTTCATTTTATATCACAGATTCCCAGGAGAAAAATTGCTTTTAGACATCACTGTTTTTAGTAATGGCCCCCATGGTGTAGAGCTGGTTCCTTATAGACAGCTTGCTGAACATATTACTTGACATTCCAAATGAAGGACAAGGCATAGTGCTTTCCATCTAATGGCCTTTGGTTGAGATTTTGGGCAAATTCCCCTGTTAAGACAACTACATTGTGTTTTGAGGGGAGGAGAGGTGGGGAAGATTCTGTGCTAAGATGCATTATGTCCTTTTAAGTTTTGTTATGTACAGTACATTGTTTTGTGAACCTCCATGCATGTCTTATTTAGTTCAGGAAGCTGTGTACAAGTATTTTAAACCAGCAAGTACATTCATTCTACAGCTCCTTAGTATCTCTCCCTATACTCTGCCTCAGCAACTCTGTTCGTCAGATGAATCTCTCGTGGGTACCCTTCTCTTCTACTATAAACTCCTGATTCCGACCCTTCTTTCTACCTTGCTGTGCTGTATGCCTGGAACAACCTGTCTGGCTCAGTGCGTCGAGCCCCATCTCTGATAATCTTGAAGTCCAGGCTAAAAGCCCACTTTTTTGAAGCTGTGTTTACCCAGCTAACGTGTAAAGCACCCATATCTATTGTCATTCCATCATACTATCCTACCCCTCCACCTCTTACATCCCTTATAATTCCCACCTAAGTATAATGTATAAATTCACCTTTGTCCTCTATGTCTGTCATAATTAGATTGTAAGCTCTTTCAAGCAGGGACTGTCTCTTGTGTGTTTAATGAACTTTAGAAATAATAAGTAGTAGTAGTAGTAAACAACAACAACAACAAAAAAAATTAATAAAGATGTAAGTGTTTAAAAAAGTACTTACAGAGACTGGCAGAAGACTCACCAAGATATTTCCCCTAAAGTCAACATAATGACTTCAGAGCATTAGCTATAAACGGGAGGGTAGTTCAGGTCTCCAGATGATCAGTCTGCTTGATCCAGTCATCATTCAGATCAGATAATGAAATAAGTTATGTGGCAGATGCAATGATGAAAGCACTTCTGCAGAGGAATTTATGTCAGGAGAACGAATATAGAAGACAGAACAAAAGATTTCAGCGAAGGGGCTAACCTTACAATATGGTAAAGCCAAGGGCTTTGATGTGATCAACTTTACTCACCTCATCTAGACACAGAAAAAAAATATGTGTTTGATGTGATAATTGTGATGACAAACATGCACAAAGCTTTTCGGCTTCATTCTCTTATTTCACTAGCAAGCTCTGATTGTATGTTCCCCACCCCCCTTTTATCACACCTATAAAAATCAAGAAGGCAGAAACCCATCTTTAGGCTACAGTGGGGCTTAATGCATTAAAGTGCAGGGCCTGACATTTCACCACTGCATGCATTATAGTTATACTCTCACCAATCCTCCCTACTCCCCTCGATCTTACCACTTCTCACTCTTACTTCTACCCCCTTGCTTTCATCTCTCTCTTGTAACAGCTGACAAAGAAAGCATTTCTGAGTTGCTACCTTGTACCCTTTGGCTGTCTTCTCTCAAGAATAAAACAGGAAAGTAGCAACAGCTCATAAGCAACTGCTCAGCTCCCACGCCTACTGTGGTCCTGCTGCCCTGAAGAGAGAAAGAAGCAGGACAACATTCCTAAATCCTCCTGCTTATCCTAAGCAAAACCAACTCAGTCCCTTTCATTCTGTTCTTAGGCCTGTGCAGGCATAACCACTTTGGACTCTGGTGCTTTCATATTGTTAGTCCTAACTTAAGCACGACCCTGAGTGAAAAAGCAAAGACTATCCATACCATAACAAAATCAATAATGGATTATGCAACTCTTAGAAAAAGATAGTCTAAAACTTTGCATATGGGATTAGACATGTTTTTTCCAAGAAACACATGCTTTCTGACTCATTTTCCCCTCCCTACAAGGATGTGATTTCTTTTACTTCATATAGCAAATGAACTGTTTAATGTTGGGAATTATTCTAATGTTGGATTTCAGTGAATTCAACGCACAAAACAAGTTTATATTGTCTGATACATTTCTCTCTTGTACAGCGCTGTTTTAACATTAACAGGGCTAGTGTGTATAAACATATTGAGGGGGACATTTTTTATTTTATTTATTTATTTTTAAAATTTCTATACCGTTTAAAACTAAACTGTTTGCATAAGTTACATACATAAAATTATAAAAACATAATTAGACAAACAAACAAATAATCCTCAGAGAACATCTGGAATATGAGCACAGGGCTATTACCTGCTGTGCCATACCTGCTTCTTTTTAGTCAGGGGGTTCCTACCATGAGAGCTTAGGAGATCGTAGCCATATGATCTAAATAAGTTTGCCTGCAAATGGCAGAGTGCTGATGAAAATGGCAAAGTCTACCATCCAATACTCTTATGAGAGCAATAGGAAACTGTAAAAGTTCTGGAGATGAGGGGGAGGAGGATTCGAACCTCTGACATTGAAAGCAGTGCTTAAAACCACTGAGCTAGAACAGCTTTCTTTCAAGTGACTATCATATCATACCTGAGAAGATCATAGCTTAGCAGATCCCTAAGTTACCATATCACAGGGCACTCGGAAATACCTGCCTGGAAGCTGCTGTGGCTCAATGGGCAAAAGCCCTATTCCCATCTTCCAAAGGTCATGGGTTCAAATCCCAAACAGCACCCCCAGCACATATTTTAATTGTGGCATTCTACCTTCCAGGTGCACCTTGATGATCTCACAATGAGGTCACCATTGTGCAGCTGCACACCTCTATTTGCAATGAAGTTATCTATGAAATATATAAATTCTTTTCAAGTGGTTTGCTTGCTGAATGTATCCGTTTCAAGAATCAGCTCATTGGAGCACTCTTTAGTGAGAAAAAAAGGGTAGCCTTTTAGCAAGAAACAAAGCTGTTTTTCATGTGCTCTAATTAGCAAATAACATTGCTGTTTGGCCAGAAAACTAGTAGGTTTTGCATGCAATATGTTTGTATTGATATGCCCCGTTTATGTGGTGCGTTATTAAATGTATTTTGAGCATAATAAAGCAAATGTAAAAACCCAGAAACCTATTTAGCAGATCGCATTAAGAACGTCAAAAGTCCACCTAAATCCCATCCAGCTAACTCACGTCTATCTGAAGCCCAAACCACGCTGAAAAGTAGATCTGGTTTTTATTTGCCTACAATGTAAGCGTTAGATGGATGCATTAGAGCGCTCACTGATATGTAAATTAGTCCACAGATGTCCACAATGAAGCTTCTCCCATGCCACACCTACTCCACACCTATATATTTAGGCGCAGTTTTTCCCGAAGGGCATCTCGGAACTTTTGTCCACATTCTTTGGACGTCCAAGTGACAATTATCACTTATTAAGACCCTTAATTTGCTCATTAACCACTTAGGGCGAGATTCACTAACCTGCCTGATCCGGGCAGGTCCGACAAATTCCCAACAAATAAATATGCAGATGGGAGCGATCGGAGGAACGCCCTATCTGAAGGCAAGGATCGCTGTTTAGCGATTCCCGCGCATGCGCAGACTATCTGTAGATGGTCTGCGCATGCACTAGACCTCCGGGCCCGGTTTAGATTTTTTTTTTTTCTTTTTTTTACGTTAGAAGCCTGTGGTTTTAACCCACTTAAAAGCCCGTGGGTTAAAACCACAGGCTTGCACTGCGGGGAAGGGTGGGAGTCAGGACAGGCAGGTGATCGAGGCAGGCAGTTTTCAGGGCAGGCAGGCATTCAGGGCAGTGGGAGAGTCGGGGCTGCAGGAGGTTTTCGGGGCAGCGACTTTTTTTTTTTATTTTTTTTATTTCTATTTAATTTTTTTTATTTTTTTGCTTTTTTCATCTGGGCGGCAAGCAGGAGAAGAGCATGGGGCAGAGCAGGCAGGAGAAGAGAGCAGGGCATGCAGAGAGCAGGGCTGGAAAGTCGGAAAGACGTTTTCGACTGGTCCCCAGCAGTAACTTCTTCAGGTGATCGGCCAGCTCAGTTGGATCTGAAATTTGATGTTGTGAATCGCGTCCCAGCCTACTTTGCATGCGTTTCACCTCATTTGCATGCAAGGATACGAAGCGGATCGCAGGAAAGGTAAGTGAATCAGGCCAGAGGGAAATTTGATTGTAAAGGGGTCGCAAACCGATCGGCACACAATCGGTTTGCTTTGTGAATCTAGCCCTTAGTTTGGAAGCCTAAGTCCCGCTTAAATTTAGACGGGACTTTGTTACGCTTAGGCTTCCTTTATAGAATCAGGGCCTAAGGACCTATTTTATCAAACAAATTAACACAGGCTAGCGTAGGAAATGCACTGAAGCCCATAGGGATTTAAAGGGCTTCAGTGCATCTGCTACATGGCACTCGCTACCGCAGCTTGATAAAATAGGCCCTAAATTGGCTATTATGTAAGCATCACATTTCAAAAAATTGCATGTATATATGAGTACCAGTATTTGCATATGTAGGTTACAAAATTGGTGCTTAAATGTACAAGCCACCAAGTAATGCCACACTGAACATGTATTTCACTAAGCATGCAGAAGCATTTTATAAAAATACATGTGTTTTTTCCCCCCAAACCAGCCAAGGCTGTGGAGTTGGTACACCAAACCTTCAATTCTGACTGCTATTAAGCTTTTTGTTCTGGATCTAAATTACTAATAAATATAACTAACATTTACCAAAATTTTAGATCCAGAACAAAAAAATAAATATAAAATGATAAATTTACCATATACTGTATTACAATGTTTTGTTTATGATGAAGCTGGAGTTGGTGTATTTTTACCAACTCCAACTCCACCCCAAATTGCTTCCAACTGACTCCACAGTCCTGCCTGGAATATACAGTTTACAAAAGTTCTATATTTCACAAAGCCTTTTATAAAAGAGCCAGGACATCCCATTACATAGGGAAGTCAGAAACCTATGTAAAATGGGTTTAAAATCTTATGTGTCCTATAACCCTTATTAAATGTATAAAAGTATCATCACTAAAATCTACTTTGTTTTTAACATGGTAGGTTTGTATGATATTCCCTTTCTAATAATGGGTTTTGTCCGATTCTGAGATTTCTTCTTCAATAAACATTGTACAGCCTGGCAAAAGCACCGTAATTCTGAGAAAGAAGTGAGTGTATACAACACCTGAAATAAGACAGGCAAGGGAGAAGGCAGAATTGAGGAGTATTGTACTCCTCCTATACCTGCAAGAAAATTATTGTACTGTATATTTTTCCTTTCTTACAGGGTAGAAATCTAAGAATTTCTCCTTGACATAAATCTAAGTGTGACAAGAGGCCAATAGCATAAGCTTGTTTCTCATCTGAGGGCCACTTAGGAACATAAGAGGATCTTGGCTTTAAAATTGAGGGTCAAAATCCAATAAAGAGAAATACAAATGGGTAAAATATTCTATTCTAAAAGTGCCCTAGTGAGAGAGCAAGGGAAATGATAAAGCAAATAAGACTAAAAGGCAGGCAGGAAGCAGTGGGCAGACTGGATGGGCCAAAACAGTTATTTTCTGTTGAAATTTTCTGTTTCTCTGAAAAGTGAGAGAACTTCTCATCTGCCGATTTAAAAGATTGGGAAAGGGGTACACCACTATAGAGTACTCAAGTTCCCAAATGTGATTTTTTTTTTCTGAGCACAATGTTTAGCACCAAAAATTGTAACTACACAAGACATGCAATCTGCCAGCAGATCTGTGTGCATAAGTCCATTTGTCTGCACTGTTATTTGACTGCTGACAGAGTTATGCATGCTTCAAATGGATGACAGACATAATATCCCTTAAATGTATTCTCTGCCTTGAGCACAAAGTATATGTGAGGAAGAGTAAGCCTATGTTTTGGTAAAATCACTTCTCTCATGCATTTTTCTCCCATAAGCTGTTGAGTTTCACCAGTAGGACATCCTTGCCTCCAAGACTGTGCAAAAGATCTCTCTGATCATGCCTCAACCAAGACTTTAGCCTCCTCTTTGCCACTTGATTGATCACAGGTCTCCGCTTCCAGGTCCATTTTTGGAGCATGGCTACTGCCCCCAATATATTAATCAGAATGGAGATAGCAAATGAGCAAAGATAGCAAAGATGGGCTGGAAAATGGCAACACAGGATGCTAAATCCCGGTTCAATTCATTTTGACATCAGAGCAAAACCTGAACACTTGCACTTGCTCTCTACCCCAGTTCTTGTCTTGGGAGTAGAAAAGAGGCAAAAGCAGGGGAAAAAGAAATTACACTGACCTGCTGCAACTTGTTAGCTTGACCTCTATGTGCCCATGTCTTCCAGTGCCACCACGACCACCTTTCCTGGGTGATGTCATGGCGGTTCCTGGCTCAGCCAGCATTCCTGGAAAAGACCAGGGATTAATTATCATCATTACTGTCATCAGCATTATCAGTAGTACTTCAATTGATTTTCACCCTTTCCTTCCCCAGAATCCTTTGCAATCAGTCCTCCCCCCACCCCAACCACAAAATCTCAGTCTCAGATGACTCTCCAGCAGAAACAAAGAACTGATGGGAAAGTTTAAACTGCCAAAGGCTTTCCCCTCATTAGGAACAATACATCCGAGGCCACTCTGGAATCGGAGAGGTGTAGTGCTCTCTCCCTCTAACTCACCCTTTAAGGCTTTCTGCCAGCAATCATTCCCCCTTTAAGAGAACACACACAACACCACTCACACACACATACACACAAAAAAATCCAACATGGCCGCCGGAGGGGGCCTGGCAATATCCTGAGGCGAGCGGGGAACGTCGGAAATTTTAGTCTTTCCTCAAATTCAAGTCTATTCGGTAATAGTGGGCAGACGTCAATTCAGGACTACAAAGCGTAATGGCTTTCATGCGGAAGAGGCTGGGCCAGCTCGTTTCTCTCATTAAATCGGTATGATGGGAAGTGTAGTTCTTCCTGGACCATGTTAATGCGTTTTTTCTTTTGTTAGAGCAGAATAAAAGCAACTTTATTGGCAAGGACAAAGTGGTTAAATTCGTTTAGTAAAGGTGTTTTGTTTTGTTTTTCTTTAATTTAACATACTGAATTTACCAGTTTTCCGCAAAGATTTCATTTCCTCTTTCTTAGCGACTCCATGTGGCTCTTCCTAGGTTTTACTCCTCATTTTTCCTGGGGGGGTTCTATTAGAATTGGTTTCTCACAGTTAAACTGGAGTCACTATCTGCTAGATTCCCTTCCAGAATTCATTTGCAAAACAAACGGCAGATTTTCCGCAGACGGCCAGAACTCGACAAAGAGAATACCCTGGTTTAGGAGTGAGGTTCATTTCTGATGTGGTATGCGCAAAATTAACCCATTTAGAGATATTGCTCCCGAGAGTACACCCTGGCTTGGAGGTTCATTTCTGGTATGTGCAAAATAACTAATTTGAAGCCCTTGGAAAGAAACTTAAAATAGCAGCCTCCAAATTAGCAAAAAGGGTTTTTACGTTCCCCCTCTTGTTTAAAATTACAAATACAATAGTTCTCCATTTTAAACAAAATTAAATCTGGAAAATGAATCATTAACATTTGTTTTCTTTTGTTCTCTCCATACTATATCCTTATTTTCCTATGTTGTCATTCTCTCTTCTAGGCGTTGCTTCTGCCTCTGGCTTTTTTTTAAAATCAGGAGCAAAGCAGTTTCTTCGAGGGAAAAAAGGGAGAGGCTTACAGAGAGCAGCAGCAACCTGTCCCTGCTGCCCCAAGAACCTAAGTCCTTCCAGAATAGGGAAATGACTCCTGCAAAACAGGAGTGGAATACAAGAAAGCAAACTACCCCACGGCTGGCTAACCACAGACGCCAAAAATAGAAGCGCCGTGTACTTCCAAATGGAAAGAAGGCCGAGAATCAAAGCAGAAGAAAGCGAGCACAATTTTTTTTTCCAGGAAGTTGAATGCTTGTTGTCCGTTTACAAAGCAGCAGAGTGTTTACACATGCTTCTCAAGGCTGAGGATCTCAATTTCAGCTGAAGGACCAGGAAGCAATTGTTCTCGACAAAAACAACCACACACACCCACAAAGATACCAAAAGAACTCGCATTCTTTCTTTCCATAGCTAAGATATCAGGGCTTTTCCCTCTCTCTTTACATTTATCATATTTCATCACCTCCTGTCCTCGCACCACTACCGGGGGAAAAATATTGAAGAATCGAGAACAGTTCGCATGAGTGAAAAAGCAAACTGAAACCAAAACAAGCCAGGTTTTTAGTTTTCATTTTTTTTGTTTAACTTTCTTAGGTTGGGTTTTTTTGTTCTCAGCCGATACTTCACCCATTTCCTAGAAAAGCAACTTCCTGTTCCTTAGAAAAGAAAAAAAAGGGCTAGATTTATTTTTGTTTCATTCTCCCTCAAACATTGAGATTGACAGATAGGGCTAATTCTGGTTATAAAACTATCTCGAAAATGTATAAAATAAGCTCATTTTGTATGTGTGTTTGTAATTCTTTAAGGAGCTGCCCAGTTTTATGGGACAGGAATTCTAGTCAGTGGCCTCTTATAAAAGTACTACCGTAAGTAATGGAAAAGTATGCATCATGTTTTGATGGTGGGTATGTGCATGGGTGGAATTCTGACAAAGCATGCAAGCACACATGTAAATTATAGAATGCTATAATTTATGTGCATTCCAGCTAACATCTTGGTATGGATATTTCTTGCAGAAACAGAGATTTTATAAAATTGCCTAGAAGTATAGTGCATTAAAGTATATGCTACTGACTCAGCATATACTTCTTCATGAAGTATACTGCATACATAGGCATTCCTGGGAGTGGAGTTGAAGCATAGGGAATTGTTGTACTGGATCAGACCAAGGGTCCATAAAGCTTAGTATGCTGCTTCTAACAGTGGCCAATCCAGGTCACAAAAAGCTGGCAAAATCCCCAAATACATAGGTCTCCTTAAACAATGGTTTCTGTTGCAAAGACATAGGACCCTGTGGTGACTTCATTCACTGGACCTGAGTTGCTTGCAGAAGGATGTCAATCAAATCTTTCAGCTCCTCGTTTACCAGTGGAGTATAGTGCTCTCCAGTTTTTCCTTCTGTAAGCTAGCTGAGAAGGTATGTTCTGATCTGCTCTGTTTTTGTGTTTATTATCGGGCTATTTTCCATCTGATTTGTGAGGCTTTGGTGCTGAGAGGTTCCCATATTTGGGGCACCTCTGCCTTGGAGAGGATGCAGATTCTGCAGGGCTGGTCTGCAGCTCGCAGGGCAACCTCCAGGTAAACCTGCTGAGCCAGCTTGCTTTGTGCATTCATGAAGTTTGGGGTTGTTCCCCTGGGAGCTAGCTCACCTTCTGATTTATTAGAGGCTTAAGCACAGGCTGTGGGGCCCCTGTGTTAATCCCATTGGGTTTCATGGAGCTGGCTACGTTTTTATCTCCCCCTGTTGCACCCCAAGTATTCATGGGGGTTGAGTTCACATTTAGTGCTGGGCTGACTGGCAGCCTGAAGATTTCCAGTTCTGGATCACTTCTGAAAGGATTTGAGATGGTAGGTCTCCATTTAGTCAGGCTGCAGAAAAGCTGAGACAGGCAGACACCAACACAGCACAGAGAGTTCAGCCCATTATTCCCTTTGGGGAAAATCAATGGGTCTTAAAAATCTGAAAAATTGTTTATATCTGATAAATTGTTGTAAATCCGTGAGTCAACGCAGATACTACTGTAATTGATGTAAACCGCCTAGAACTCTCCGGGTATGGCGGTATATAAGAATAAAATTATTATTATTATTATTAGATTTTTGTTTTCCAGGGTTTCTGGGACCAGAGATAGGGTCCCCTCCTACAAAACCCCTTTCTGTGAATTTTTTGATCTTCAGGAGAGCCCCTACAGTCCGTTTTTGGTGCAAAATTGCTGTTGGTGGCCATCTTGGATTTTAATCTTATCTTTTTTTCAAAAACTTCCATCTGCCTCAAAACCCCTTAGTTTGGCTCAGAATTGACTGGCATGGCCTCCTTAGCTGTTCTGCCCCTATAACATGCCAGTTTTGTGCTGGATGGTCAGCTGAGGAGCATCCATGTACTGTGTGCCACGGGAGTCTCAGACTTAGCCTCCTCTGAGTCCTCTAAGGCTGAGGAATCGCAAGGATCCCAGGTGGCAGGGAAGAAATTCCTCCCGGAGACCAATAACAGTGAAAGCGCAAAATATAGGTGTGTGGATGCTGTGGAGCCCAAGAGAAGCCAATCTGAAGTCCTGCAAGAGTCTATGGAGTCACCTGTTCAGTGGTTTACCCCAGATTTTGTTATTCTCCTGTGGAAAGTTTATTTGACAGGTCCAGGACGCTCTGGCATTGGACCGGGGAGAGATCCTTCTCCAGGAAACCTCCCTGCCACTGAGGAATCTGGCTCCCAGTTTGTGTGACCAGGCGGAACAGGAGTGGGAGGGTATTTTAGATTACTGTAATATTGTTCATTTAGAAGGCTTACATAAGAATCTTGATTGCTCCGTCTGATTCAAAATACAGCAGTTCGTCTTTCAGACTAAACAAATATATAATGTTTTATTACAGAATTTAGCACTGACTACCTGGCTATTCAAATTTCCTTCTGTTAGGGGTTGTCATTATAAAAGATACCATAATTGATTGCTATCTTATCAATCAGCTCTATGGGACTCAATTTTTCGCCAGCTTTTTATTACTTCAACATCCTACATGAATTATAGGAAATTATTAAAGACTCACTTATTTAGTAAATTTTTGTAGCATCTTGCATATCTGAAGTCCTGTAAAGACTAATTTGCTTAAGATTATTTGTAGCTTGCTGTTAATGTTCCAGCTTCTCTTAACTTAAACCGTCAGTCGCATGGATCTGAAAGGTTTTTGCAGTATATAAATGCTAAGCTATGTTATGTTTCTTCTCCCTCCATATTTGCGGTTTCAGCAATCTGGTTTTGAGTATTCGCGGTTTTTAGCTTGCTGACTCTTCCCCCCAAATTACATCACCTTGCATGAGAAATCCCTGATTCCAAGCTTTTACAGAGAAAATCGCTGATTTCCAGCACTTTTTTCACCGTGTTTTGCCTCTCCTTCAGGAACAGGCCAGGTCTCCCACCATGTTATTTGCGGTATCACCATATTCACAATAGTTTTTAATAGAAAACCGCAAACAACATATGAAAAAGTTATTTGTGGTTTTTCTGTATTCACAAGTCTGTTAATCCCCTATCACAGCGAATACGGAGGGAGAAGTTAGATACAGATATATAAAATGTAAGGGGATTTTCAAAGAAAGGTAAAGTTTATATTTGGGGAAAAATGATTTTACATTAAATATCTTTTATTTATTTAAAAATTTATCACCCATGGGATACAATAAAATACACTAGACATACAGTCAAAAGCAACAGAAGCGAACCTTTAAAACAAGTAACATTCAGGGAAATGCTTGCTTTAATAAAATTGTCTTCCCAAGTTTCCTAAACTGCAACAGGAATTTTCTGGCCAGGAATTAATTTCTATAACTGTTGCAGACAAGATCATTTTGAGAGGGTGTTCAGCTTTTCCTTTTCACACATAAGAGTACTCCAAGGATTTTAGGAGTGGGATGTGTCTTTCTTTTCTACACACAAGGCCATATGCCAGTCTTCAAATTGTTTTTTGGAGAACCCTTTTCTTTCTTTCCTCAAGTGGGAAAAGATACAACAGTAGCCTTCAGATTTTGAGAGATCTATGAAACCATCCTGTCATACATGTATATGACTCTTATATACAATAAGGGGCTCATAATCAAAACGGGAATACGTCTAAAATCCCACCTAAATCGGCATTTGGGTGATCAAAAAGACAGGTCGTCCAAGCGCCGATAAAACGGGTTTTAGAAGTATCTAAAAACAGCTTAGGCTTTTCCAGTGCCGCCGTATGCCCAGAGCTGAAAGGGGTGTTTTAGGAGGAATGGTGAGGGTGGGATTGGGGCGGGACGTGGGCTGACCCAGACTTAGTTGTACTGCAAGTATAACTGAAAGTTTAACGAAACTGCCTAGACAGAACTTGTACATAGTGACTTAGGCAATCTAAAAACAGATCTAAGTGCCCAGAAGGTATCCAAAGGGATCAGATAACCACTGTAGACACAAAGTACAGAACCACACACACTCCCCCCAGTGATCACTGACAACCTCCCTCCCCCCCAATACCATAAAAATCAGAATAAAAACATATGTACATACCTGCCTCCAGAACATCAGCACCTGGCATAGAAAAGCCTAGTAGAGCTGCACAGAGGTGGCTTAAGTAGGCTGGGGGTGGGCTAGTGAACCATAGAGAGCAGGATCCAGGCCCATAAGCCACTCTAACTACTGCATTCATGTGCACCCTCCAAAACTCTATTGTACTGCCATATACTGTAGGTGACACCTGCCGCCATAAGGGCTATTGGGGTGGTAGACATGTGGGTCTATTAGGCTTTGGGGGTGTTTTGGGAGGCTCACCATGACCTAGGTGAGATGTTAATGTGGCATCCTTTTTCTGAAGTTCACAAGCCAGCATGGTTTCTGTAAAGGAAGATCATGCCAAATGAATCTACTGCATTTCTTTGAGGGGATAAGTGAACAATTGGACAAAGGTGACCCCATAGACATCGTATATCTGGACTTCCAAAAAGCCTTTGACAAGGTACCCCATGAGCGCCTACTAAGGAAACTGTGGAATCACGGGGTGAAAGGGGAAGTATACAGATCGATCAAAAATTGGCTGGCAGACAGGAAACAGAGGTTAGGAGTAAATGGACACTACTCTGACTGGAAAGGGGTCACGAGTGGCGTTCCGCAGGGGTCAGTACTGGGACCGCTGCTGTTCAATATATTTATAAATGACCTGGAGTCAGAGACAAAGTGCAAAGTTATAAAATTTGCGGACGACACAAAACTCTCCAGTAGGGTTAAAACTGTGGAGGAATGCAAAGAACTACAAAGGGATCTGAACAAACTGAGTGAGTGGGCAGACAAGTGGCGGATGAGCTTCAGTATGGAGAAATGTAGTCATGCACATAGGGAAAGGAAACCCGATGTATAACTACACGATGGGGGGGATGGTACTGGGAGAAGGTAAACTGGAAAAGGACTTGGGAGTTTTAGTGGATAGGACAATGAAGCCGGCGGCACAATGCGCAGCAGCCTCAAAGAGGGCAAATAGAATGTTGGGCATTATCAAAAAAGGTATCACTACCAGAACGAAGGAAGTTATCCTGCCACTGTATCGGGCAATGGTGCGCTCGCATCTGGAGTACTGCGCCGTACCTTAAGAAGGATATTGCGATACTCGAGAGGGTCCAGAGAAGAGCAACAAGGATGATAAAAGGCATGGAAAACCTTTCATATGCTTAAAGGCTAGAGAAGCTGGGGCTCTTTTCCCTGGAAAAGCGGAGACTTAGAGGGGACGTGATAGAAACTTATAAGATCATGAAGGATATGGAGAAGGTAGAGAGGGACAGATTCTTCAGACTAGCGGGGCCAACAAAAACAAGAGGGCATTTGCAAAAATTGAAAGGAGACAGGTTCAAAACAAATGCTAGAAAGTTCTTCACTCAGAGAGTGGTGGAAACCTGGAATGCGCTACTAGAAGAGGTGGTAGGGCAGAGTACGATTTTGGGTTTCAAAATGGGATTAGATGATTTCCTGAGGGAAAAGGGGATTGAAGGGTATAGTTAGAGGGTTACCATACAGGATTTTAAAGGATTAAGGAATAGAATGTTTTAGGTATAAGATCACTTACAGGTCATGGACCTGAGGGGGCTGCCGCGGGAGCGGACTGCTGGGCATGATGGACCCATGGACTGACTTGGCAGAGGCCATGCTTATGTTCTTATGCCCTGTTGCCATGTCTGGGTGGCCAGTCCATCACTTTGCTGACCCCTTCCACGTCCAAAAGGTCTTGTTCTAGGCATTTTTGACTTGGGTGAATTTGTGGACAAGAATGGGGTATAAAGATAGACGACTTAGCAGGCTAGACAATCAAACGGCTAGACGTAGAAGTAGACAATTCTCGAAAAAAAGAAATATTTTGGACATATTTTTTGAGAATGGACTTTTGACATATCAGACTTTGGGTGACTAGCGACTTAGGCCCAAAGCGGACTTAGATGTATTTTTTATTATGCCCCTCCACATTATTAGGGTACCAACAATTTAAATTTTTTCTATGGATCTGAATTCTGCAATCAAATGAATGACCACACCATACTTCAATTTTAGAAAAGCAATAAAAACAAATTTGTTCATTCGATTGTAACCTAATTATCTTATATTGCATAACTGTACCTCAAATACGATGACTTTGTATTGTACCACTTCACTGTATTGTACCACTTCACTGTATTGTACCACTTCGCTGTTTGTCCAGCACCTCTTATTGTAAACCGCCTCGAACTATCATGGCTTTGGTGGTATATAAAAAAAAATAAAAAATAAATAAATTATTATTATTATTATATATGTGTGGTTTCAATTTTGGCTTTTCACACCTAATGGGACTATACTGTGCCTTTCCCCTACACATGGAAAGACTCAGGTAAATCTCTAGAGATTTTTACAACAGCAAGTACATTTCTTCTCACACATAAAAGACATTATGCCGCTCTAGATATTAAGATTTTAGTGACCATCCTTTCACACATGGACACATAAAAGATTTTTATTAGTGAATTTCTTTTGCATTTAGGTGACTGCGCTACCATATATTAGTTCTGTGCATCCTGCTATTACAGACACCAGTTTGTTTTTTCCATCTAGAAAATCCTTCTGAGTAAATAAGAGGATGACAATGGACTTTGAAAAAGTTACAGTATACAGACTTCATTATAGGGATAGCATTTGGGAACAAACAAAATGTAGTGGTTTACCATTTTTCCTTTGGGAGGAGGGAAGTGTAGAGTTGGCTAAGATTCTGCTTGTGCTGGAGTACCAGAACCTTCTGTATTCTACCAGAATAAAAGCAGTTCTAACTTTTCACTATTTTCTGCAACTTCCAGAACAGGGACTGTGCTTTCTCCACCTCACTGACATGGTGAATTCAGCCCTTTAGTTTGTCATATAAATACCCAACCCAGGGGAGGGTCTTTGACTTTGGCTTCCAGTCCTCAGCCATTGTATTGTACCAGGATATCGTTAGGGGACCCGGTCTTGCTCTTATCTCACCAAGTTTTTCTACTAATGAGAGAGAGGGGTTGCTGGCTACTTAGGTCAGAGTACCTAGAGAAAGGAACAAAGGATGCACCCAAGCCTGTAAAGCTGCTGCACATACTGAAGGAGGAAGTTATCAACTTTCTACTCCCCAGTTCTACAAAGAGAAAGAGGAGTAAGGAAGAGAAAACAAGATCAAACTTTAACCAACTGATCAACATTTTCACAGAACCCAGAAGTTGTGTTCCAGGGAAGAAGAAACAGAATACAAGGACTCTGAGAGTAGATGCTTGGAGAGAAAGAGATAGGGAAGTTCCCCTCCGAGAAAGGGCTCAAAGGAAGTATGTACTGTAGGTGTAAGAGTTCAATACCTTTCTAGCAATAAAGACTGTTCCTAAAGGAAATGGCCTAGAGACTGCATGTTTCTTCAGATAATGCTTGAGAGATGAAATTCATATCATAGTTTTTCTATAGCTTTCTCCAGTTTTGCAGGAATAATCCAGTAAATCTCATCTGATTTGCAATATAAAAGCTGCCCTGGATTGTTTTATTCAGTGAAAGAAGTATGTTGAAGTAGGTAGATTAAAGTACAGCTGTTATCCTAGATTTACTATTCATGGCTTGACCTTCAAATAGTCCATGAAAAATATATTTGTATGGCCCACCTGTTGCTCATACCCAAATCAAGGGGTTACAGTTAGTTTCAGAGCACTGAGGCCTAGATTCTCAAAAAATCGTGTTAAAAAATGACAGGCCGCTATCGCAGGTTGTTAAGGCCCCTCCTATGGGAGGGACCTTATGCGTCTGGGCCACCTGCAGCCTCAGGCCCCTCCCCAGATGCACTAGGGAGGAGAAGGCCTATTTTGAAAAGGCGGGCCAAATGGTCGAAGGTAGTAGGCATCCCTCTGGTCAGCCATCTAAATCAAGGTAAGGGGAAGAGGGTGCCGGGCGTCAGAGGTAGGGGGATATTGTGTGACAGTGAGAGAAAATGGGTATCTCTCCTGCTAGGGGATGGAGTTTGCTTGGCAGCAGGATAGAGTGGGCATTTTTCCCACTGCAGGGGGGGTTCACTTAGCAGCGGGAGAGAGTGAGCACCTCTCCTGCTGCCGGGGTTTTAAACAGTGCTGAAACTGTACTGGCACCCCTGGACCAGTCGATGATTTTTGTCGCCAAAAGCCAATGCCGCTCTTGAAGAATGGCTTGGCGATTTTTAAAGAATCCACCGGAGTGCTCATTTCAATGTTGAAGACCCATTTGCTTGGCAGTGTTGGAGACTACTAGAAAGCTTGCTAAAGACAGAGATAATTTGTTTTGATAATTCGTGGCTAAAATGCAGGCAGGCTAAACTGTCAGAAACCAGTATAGCGACTGTGTTAAAGTTTTGAGAATCTGGCCCTGAATTCCTGTGACTTTATCTCAAGATTTTGCACTTTGCCCATAAAATTTTAGGTTTCCTTTTGTATTTGGCTAATCATCTTTTGCCTTTGATGGCTATTCATCATATCCAATTACAATATGAAAGTAGATGCATTATTTTCCCTGTCTCATATTCCCATTTTGAAGATACTCAACAAACAGCAATTTTCTTCATTGCTCCTGCTCTTTGGAAGTCTCTACCGGCACACTTGCAAAGGCCTCATCCAAAAAAAAACCCTAAAAACTTTTTATTTCATGGAGAGTTAAAGAGATTCTTGGACAGGAAAGACCTGCATTAGTCTCCTCCTGTTTCCATTCCTGTTAACTTTCCTTCCTGTCCCCCAGCTTTCCCCATGAAATCCATTATGATAAGGTTACCAGATGTCCAAGAAAACCCGGACATGTCCTTTTTTTAGAGGAATGTCCGGGTACCTGGAGGGATTTCCAAAACCCAGCAGTATGTTCAGGTTTTGGAAGTCCCTGACTCCAGGGCCACTTGTGAAGGGTGTCTGCGCATGTGCAGATGTCGATATGATAATGTCATACACATGTGTGTGATGTCATCACGTTGATGTTCATGCATGCACAGACACAGTCCAGAGCTTGAGGAGGGGTAGGGGGCAAAATGGGGCAGAGCTGGAGACAGAAGGGGGAGGAGCTTGGGGACAGAACAGAACAGGACCAAATGTCCTTTTTTTTCATAAAGGAAATCTGGCAACCCTACATGATGCCCACGGTTCAATTCTCTTTTAACATAACATTTGTATACTGCAAGCACCTCACAGTTCTATGTGGTTAACATAAAAAGAACTGTGCATTCACAAAGAATTACAAAATAACAATGGAAACATACATTACATCCATATTATTCCCCCCAAAATTGCATAAATAAGTTTTAAACATTTTCTTATAACGATCATAAGATGCAGATGCTCATATTATAGAATCTAGCTTTCTCGTCCAACTAGCAGCCTGAAAAGCATTTTATTCTTTTTCATTCTTGTTTTTGTGAACCAGTCTGTCTATGCTGTGCTATCCTTCTGCTGTAACAGCTACTTCAGTAATGCCTAAGATTTTTAAATTTTATGAATTATCTTATTATTTGTGATATAGTTGCCATATTAGTCCACTGTAAAGGCAATATAAATAAAGCAAAAAAAGAGAAAAATAAAATGATACTTTTTTTCATTAGATTAAGTCCATTTTTTTTTTTTTTTACTAAAAGAGGCCAGAACCTTCTTTCCCAGGTCAGGAGATTATGAGCAAAAGTATCAGGATATATAAGTGGGACATAAAAGAATTTCAATGACAGCTTTAAGAGGAAATAGGAAAGCTAAGATGTACATGGAAGAAAAAAAAATAGCCAACACGGTAAAACAGGGGACAAGACATTTTTTTTATATGTTAACAATAGAAGAAAGTGCAAAAGTGGCATTGTGAGACTCAAAGATGAAGGGGAGGAATACATAGAAGCTGATAAAGGCTGAATTGCTTAACAAATATTTCTGTTCTGTGTTCACAGCTGAAGAGTCGGGAGCAGGACTGCAAAAGTCAAACACAAATAGGAATGGAGGTGTGGTAGACTTGGAATGATTTTTAGAGAACTGTATTCATGAGGAGCTAGCTATTAAACTAAAGGTGGACAAAGCAATGATGCCAGATGGCATACATCCGAGGGTATTAAAAGGGAAGTTCTAGCAGCTCAGCTAGCTGATCTTTTAAATGTTTTTTCTAGAGTTGAGAGTAGTACTGGAGGACTGGAGAAGAGTGGATGTGGTTCCTCTCCACAAAAGTGGAAGGAAGAAGGGAAGTACAGGACATCAAGTCAGGCTTCTGTGGTAAGTAAATTAATGGAAATGCTTTTAAAAAGGGAATAGTGAAGTTTCTTGAATCCAGTAGATTACATGACTTGAGGCAACATGGTTTCACTAGAGGAAGATCTCATTTGACAAATCAGATCAATTTTTTTGACTGAATGACCAGAGTATTGGAGAGAGGGGAAGCACTAGATGTGGTGTATTTAGATTTTAGCAGGATTAATTCTTTGAGGGCCCCTAGACCCCCAAGTACACTGGGCCCCCTTGGCCCTGCCCCACCCCGCCCATGTCCCGCCCCATATATCTGTTTTCTTATTTACTTCTTTATTTCCACTTGTATTTCTTTTTTTAATTCAAAACAAACAAAGATTAGCATGCCAGTGCACAGTTTTTCTTCTACTCATTGAGCTACAGCACCTTCCACAGTTTTTCTTCTATGCAACCTCCAAACATCTCTGAACAAATCCCCCTTCCTTCCCTTCCCACATACTTACCCAGGACTTTAACTATGAACCCTTTCCATGCATATATAAAAGTGTTCAAATATTTGTAAAGCAGTAATACTATCCGAAATATATGTCTATATTAATAACCAAGTTTACAACCCCTCTCAACTGCCTCACTTTACATCAGGGCTGCCCAAGTCCAATCCTCGAGATCTACTGGCAGACCAGGTTTTCAGGATATCCACAGTGAACATGCATGGGAGAGATTTGCATACCAAGAAGGCAGTACAGGCAAATCTCTCTCATGCATATTCATTGTGGATATCCTGAAAACCTGGCCTGCCAGTAGATCTCGAGGACCGAATTTGGGCAGCCCTGCTCTACATCAACCAACTGTAACCCATATGTATAAACAACCAAATCTGTAACTACTCTAGTACGTTCCACTCCATGTATGTTAACTTGCAACGAAACAACAAGGCAAGCAATCCACCAAAGAATCCAACATGAAACAAAAGAAGATTGGCAGAAAATAAGGAGATTCAAATCAGGTTAATTCAAGGTGCTCCCAAGAACCATGCCTGATGCATTTCGCCAAACAAGGCTAGTCAAAGCTAACAAAAAAACATGTCTTTCATACAAACAGAACACAGAAAATACCTTCGCCTAGTATGGAATATGTAATCACAAACTAACCTCTCCCCCTTTTACAAAACTGTAGTATGGTTTTTAGCCACGACCAGTGCTAAAAAAATGCTCTACAGTTTTGTAAAAGGGGGTAAAATAGAAATAAGTAGACAAAGTTTAATAAAACCACCAAGAAGCTGGACTCTGCATACAATGCAACATCACAGAAACAGCGATGTATGTCCCCTAAAGCAAAAAAATAAATAAATAGAATTTTTTTTTCTACCTTGTCTTCTCTGGTTTCTGCTCTCCTCATCTTCTTGTCACTCTCTTCCTTTCATCTTCTGTCCTTCTTTGCCTCTTCCAGAAATTGTCTGCCTCTCCCTTCCATCTCTACTTCCTCCCCCCCCCATTGATGTAGCATTCATCATCTTCCCTTCCCTCCTCCAATGGTCTGGCATCTCTCTCCTCTCCTCTCCTCCCCTCCCCTTTCCTCTCCCACACCCCCATGGTCGGGCATTTCAATCTCTCCTCTCCCTTCCTCCCACTTCCATCAGCATCTGCCCCCTTTCTCTCCCTCCAACCCAATTCCATCCAGGATCTTTCTGCCTTATGTCTCTCTCCCCTTTCTGTACACCCCAATTCCATCAGCATCTGCCCCCTTTCTTTTCCTTCAACCCAATTCTATCCAGTATCCTTCCCCTTATATCTCTCCCCTTCCCTTGTACACCAATTCCATCAGCCCCTTTCTCTCCTTCCACCACCCTTCCATACCACCCTGCCTCCTATCTCTTCCTTCACCACCCTTCCATACCATCCTTCTCACAACCCTTCCATACCATCCTGCCCCCTTTCTCTTCCTCCATCACCCTTCCATACCATCCTTCTCACAACCCTTCCATACCACCCTGCCCCCTTTCTCTCCCTCCACCACCCTTCCATGCTCCTTTCTCTCTCCCCCTCCAAACATTGCAGCTGCTGGCTCTGCCTGCTGAGCTCCTTTGCCCAAAAGCAGCATTAGAACAGCCTTAGAGTATGTGGGGCTTTTGAGATGGGACTTAAAGGCTATCAGGACTCTTTATCATGAACCAAAAACTTCATTAATAGTTCATGGAATTCAGATTTCCCCTTTCCCATTAAAGTAGGAACTAGACAGGATTTCCCTCTGTCCCCATTACTCTTTCTAATATCTTTAGAGCAGGGTTGTCCAACCTTTCTCTATTGGGCATTTTATATTTTGTAATATTCAAAGGACCAAAACACACACTGTTATATTATGTTGCATGTTTCATCAAATAGTGGCAGAATACAGTAGTGCATTGTTCCCTCCCCAGCCTTCATCCAGTCTCACTCTCTCCATGTACTCTCCCTCAGGGGTAGCAGAACGCCTTTTTGTTTGGGGGTACCCAAGCTCAACTCCAGACCTACCCCCATAATAATAGTACTAATTATAATGCCATTTCTTCCATTCATTCTTTATATACACACAATATAATCTTATAAACAATATATAATAGTAACCATAAAATTAAATTGCGCAAAGCAGGCTGAAACATTTTCATTCCTTAATGCCATGTTCTGAAAGTTTTTCCTCTCTTTCTGTCTTAGAGCAGCTAATACAACAAGGCTAATCAACCTAATTCTACCTCTCAAGAACAATTCAACACTGGAAGCTTCCACTCCCCTCCCCACGCCAGGTCCGTAGAAAAGCTCTCTTTCAGACCACCTTTGAATTCCAAGCACCCAAAGTCTGGAACGAAACTCCCAAGCAGCTTACGACGACTTACCACATACTTCCAATTCAGGAAGGCACTGAAAACACATCTATTCTCATCACTGCACTGACCTGTTACAATGTATCCATGTATATGTGGTATATACCTCTGTATCATTTCTAATATTATGTAAGCTGCAATGATTCCTAGTCGACATTTGCGAGATACAAGAATCAGTATGGTATGGTATTTAACATGTAATAAAAATCAAGCACCCACATTGTCACATAAGTCTCTCCTTTCTCAGTCCCCAATGACTGATGCTTTAATAGGAATTCCATCTACTAGTTTAACAATATTTAATTCAGCTGTGCCATTCCATATCTAATTAACTCAAACTGTACCATTCCATATCTAACTGAAAAATGAAAATTGTCAAGCTACTAAAACATTTCTTTTACTACTGATAATGGGCTATAAACAACATTTGGGACATACTCTACAACCCGCTCCCCTCCTCTACAGCCCCCTCCCCCACACAATGTTCTCCAGCCCACTCCCCGATGCTCTCCTCTACAGGCCCCCCCCTACAAAATGTTCTCCAGACCACTCCCCAATACTTTTCCAAGAACCTATATAGTAACAATGGAGAAAGAGAAAACCTGATGTACTTTCCCCTGTACTGTGCAAAATATAAAGATAGCAGAAGTCAATTTCAAAAACTGACATATTACAATCATTACAATATAGGTTAACAAATACAAATAAAATTTGGGTAATATATCATTTTATTGGACTAAATACATTTTTCGATTAACGTTTAGAGGCCAAAACTTCTTTTCTCAAGTTAGGACAGTATACAGCAGTTATGGTACCCTGTTCTGACATGAGGAAGGAGGGTTTGGTCTCCAAATATTAATCAAAAATGTATTTTAAATTAGTTCAATTAAAAGATATCACTTTATTTCAATTTTAATTATTACTGTTTATTAACACAGCTACCACACTACTTTATCCTAAAACAAAAATCAAATTAATTTGTTCTACCTTTGTTGTCTGGTCATTTACTTTTTCTAAATATGTTGGTCCCAGTCTCTGGTTTCTGCTTTCCTTGTTTTCCTCTTAACTCTTTTGCCAAGATTTCCTGTCAATTTGTCATGTTTCTCTTCTTTTTTCTCCTTTTCCATGTAGCTTTCTTTAATTTATTTTTTCTGCCTCTGTCCAGATTTAATTCCTTCCTACTATACAGTCTAAAGTTTCCCTTTTTTTTTTTTTTACCTGTGTCTACCTACAGCTTGCCAACTCTTTCCTTATTTAACTTCCTCTTATTTCCCAATCTCTTATTAACTCTATGCTCTTTTTTCTCTCCCATCTAGCATTTGACCCTGTCTCTCACTTCCATCTAGCATCTGCCCCTCTTCTCTCTTCCCCTTATGTCTAGTGTTAGCTCCCTCTCCTCCCCTTCTACCCAGCATCTTCTCCCTCTCTCTCTCCCATCCAGCATCTGCTTCCTTCTCTTCTATCCCATCTCTCCAACATCTACCCCTTCTCTCTCTCTCCCCCTTTCATCCAGTGCCTAATGTACTCTCTTCCTCTTCAATCCAGCATCTGCCACCTCTCCTTCCTTCCATTCAGTGTCTGCTTCATTTCTCATTCTATCCAGCATCTGTCCCTCTCTCCCACCTTCCATCCAGTGTCTGCACCCTTTCTCTTCTCCCTTCCATCCAGTACCTGACCCTTCACTTCCCCTTCCATCCAGCGCCAGACCTCCTCTCTCCCCCTTCTGTCTAGTACCTGACCTCCTCTCTCCCCCTTCCAGCCAGTCTGTACCCTCTCTCTCCTCCCTTCCATCCTATGCCTGACCCCTCTATCTCTCCTCCCCTTCCAGCACCTGACCTCCTCTCTCTTCCTTCTGTCTAGCACCTGACTCCCTTCTATCCTCCTTTCCATCCAGCACCTGATCTCCTCTCTCCCCCTTTCCATCCAGCATGTTGATTCCCCTCTCTATGGTGGTGGCAAAACAAAGATAAAGGCATCGCAGGGCCACTCTCTTCATCCTCGCTGCTGCTGGCCCTATCCCTTCTGACATCACTTTCAGTTCTGGGGCAGAGCTGGCAGCCATGAGGATGAATAGAGCACCCTGTGATGCCTTTATCTTTGTTTTGCCGCTGCTGAAACAGCAGCAGTGGTAGTGGATTGTGGGAAGATTTTTAAGGGTGCCATGGCACCCATAGCTCCCCCCTTTACAATGCCCATGCTCTCCCTAGCCTTCACCCTAGCCCACCAAGAGCTTTTTCTTGGCCCTCAGCTTGGCAAGTCTTGTGGTGCTTACAGCGAGATTTCTGCTTCCCCACCATAACACAGCTCTCTACAAGCTTGAGCCATGTAGTGCTGGAAGTTGGTTTGGTCTTGTAGTTTCAAGTCTCTTAAGGCATGAAACTGCAATACCAATATGAACTTCTGGTATTATGTGGCTCAAGTTATATACACTGATGGATTGGTGTACAGAGCTGAGTTCTGGTGGTGAAGAAGGAATCCTGCCATAAGTGCCACAAGACTTGCAAAGCTTCCAAAGGCCAGAGAAAAGCTCTTGGTGGGCCAGATTCTGGACCGTGGGCTAAAGGTTGGAAAACCTGCATTAGAGCCTTTATCATGTGCTGTACATAGAGTGGGAGAGGTCAAGAGAGTGTCACTGGGGGATAGATCTAAAGTTTGGTTAAAAGCTCATAAGGATAGCTTCCAGACTAGTTTGGGCTTTCTTCTGTAGTTTATACTCGTATGTACATAAGAACATAAGAAGTTGCCTCCGCTGAGGCAGACCAGAGGTCCATCTCGCCCAGCGGTCCGCTCCCGCGGCGGCCCATCAGGCCCATTGCCTGAGCAATGGTCCCAGACTATCCCTATAACCTACCGCTACTCTTATCTGTACCCTTCAATTCCTTTATCCTCTAGGAACCTATCCAAACCTTCTTTGAAGCCTTGTAACGTGCTCCGGCCTATCACAGCCTCCGGAAGCGCGTTCCATGTGTCCACCACCCTCTGGGTGAAAAAGAACTTTCTGGCATTTGTTTTAAACCTGTCTCCTTTTAATTTTTCCGAGTGCCCCCTTGTACTTGTGGTTCCCCGTAATCTGAAAAATCTGTCCCTGTCTACTTTTTCTATACCCTTCAGGATCTTGAAGGTTTCTATCATGTCTCCTCTAAGTCTCCGCTTTTCCAGGGAGAACAGCCCCAGCTTTTTCAGTCTGTCAGTATATGAGAGGTTTTCCATACCTCTTATCAGTTTAGTTGCTCTTCTCTGGACTCCCTCAAGTACCACCATGTCCTTTTTGAGGTACGGCGACCAATATTGGACACAGTACTCCAGATGCGGTCGCACCATTGCACGATACAGTGGCAGGATGACCTCCTTTGTCCTGGTCGTGATACCCTTCTTAATGATACCCAACATTTTGTTTGCTTTTCTTGAGGCTGTGGCGCACTGTGCCGACGCCTTTAAAGACGTGTCCACCATCACTCCCAGGTCTCTTTCAAGGTTACTTACCCCTAGCAGTGATCCTCCCATTTTGTAGCTGAACATCGGGTTCTTTTTCCCTACATGCATGACCTTGCATTTCCCTACATTAAAGTTCATTTGCCATTTTTTGGCCCATTCTTCTAGCGTCGTTAGGTCCCTTTGCAGATCTTTGCAGTCTTCCATGGTTTCAACCCTGCGGTAGAGTTTGGTGTCATCCGCAAATTTAATAACTTCGCAATTTGTTCCCGCCTCCAGGTCATTAATAAATATATTGAACAGGAGCGGTCCCAGCACCGACCCCTGCGGAACTCCGCTCGTGACCCCATGCCAGTCTGAGTAATGTATGGGATATTTTTTTTTTCTCTAATGGATATATGGATGTGTTATAATGTAGCTGGTTTTAAAAAAAGGTTTGGACAATTCCCTGGAAGAAAAGTCCATAGTTGTTATCGAGACAGACATGGAAGCCACTGCTTGCCCTGGATCAGAAGCATGGAATATTGCTACTCTTTGGGTTTCTGCCAGGTACTAGTGACTTGGATTGTCCACTATGAGGTCGGGCTACTAGGCTAGATGGACCATTGGTCTGACCCAGTAAGGCTATTCTTATGTTCTATATTTGTTTTTTTGTAATTGTTCACCACTGAGAATCTACTGGCTAAGCAGTATATCAAATTTTAATAAACCAAACTAAATTATGTCAAGCTGTGTCCTCCTCTTCTGCCATCCTGGACCAGTTCTTGATTTCAACCATATGGCTGCTGAGTATCCCTTGCAGTTCAAATTGTGAGAAATATAACTGGAAATAACTTTATAATATAAGAGAGTTTATGTACTCATATATTATTTATCAAACGTTTGCATGGTGTTAATTATTGCAGGATGTAATAATATATAGAGACAGTGAGAGAAAGGTATTAACACATAATTTAAGGAATAGATAACATAACACACACATGCTCATTGATATATTAATTGGTGCATATAGGGTAATGTCAGGAATAGGGGCTTGTAGATTTTATATTGTTACAGGCATTATATAGATATATATTGTCAGAATATGTTAGGGCTAACTTTCTGAAAAGTGTTGATTTATATGGTGATTCGTTGGTTAGGAATAAGGTAATCAGAGGTTATGATCTTGCATATGCTTAGTGGATTACAAAGATAGAATGCATCTGTATTCTTAAGAGCTTGAATAGAATAACAAAATGTATTTTTGTACTTTTTAACATTATACTGTAATGTGAAAAGGGGGGGGGACCATGGGGCAGTTGAATTATGAGTCAGCAAGTTGCTGATAGTGGACAGAAGGGAGGAGGTGAGGGTCTGCAGAACAACGATAGGGGAGTTGAGCATCTGGGTATCAGGGCTGTTGAAAGGGGGGGGGGCATGCTGACCCAAGTCTTGTAGAATGTAAGGAAAACTTTAAACAGGAGTGGGGGGGGGGGGGTTTCTTAGCACGTGGGATACTTGGGTTGAGGGGAGACTTTTGTCTTCCCCACTGAGAGAAGTGGACAGGATTTGATGGACAGGAAAATTATGTTCAGAAAATATATAAGTTGATGCTGAAAAAGGGAAGAGTGTGCCTGCCTTTGTTGGACACCCTTCTTGCAAGAAGCATAACAATAAACTCCTTTGCTGCTTCATTGGGGTGTCTTGCATTAATACAGGTGTAATATACCTGTGATCGTTTCTAACAAAAACATCAGTCAGGCTCTGAATGGCAGATAAGGAGGACATGGCCCACTATGCTGCTGCAAGAGGGGTGACAGGGAGTAAGGATATGCTGCCATTACCCACCTGATCCAGCTGAACCCAGCTCACTGGTTTCTGGTGGCCATTATATGATAAATACATGCAGTTCCTGTATTTCACCACTGCAGTGAGCTTTTGATGCTGTATGCTGCCCTTCTCTTGCTCAGTTTTGCCAGTACACCTCAAAACTGTGCTGCAAAAAGTATGCTACACTGGCATGTGGTAGGTTGCCAGTTCATATCCCATTCCAACCTGGATCACAAAAACAAGAAAAGAAAATGTTCACAGCCTCAATTACAATATTAGGGAATCTGAAGTTGTTTGATCAAACCCCCAGCACTGCTGCTTGCTATCATAGCAAAATCACTTAATCCTCCTTTACCCTAGATACAAAATAAGTACCTGTATATACATAAACCACCTTGAATGTGTAACCACAAAAATGGCTGTATACAAAGTCCTATTCCCCCCCTCTTTAATCAGAAAACCTTGAAAGCCTCCCAATAAAAATACTTTAGAATGTTTTAAATATCATCTTCCTTTGTTTCCTCTTTTTTAGGTCTTATTTCTAGGTGCACATGTGTCAAAAATATTTTATTTCATAGCTCAAACTTTTATTAAATAGGGGTTCAAGGAGGGTCTGGATAGGTTCCTGAAAGAAAAGGGGATTGAGGGGTACAGATAGAAGTGGAGGTAGGTTACAGAAATAGTCAGAAACCACTTCACAGGTCGTGGACTTGATGGGCCGCCACGGGAGCGGACCACTGGGCATGATGGACCTCTGGTCTGACCCAGTGGAGGCAACTTCTTATGTTCTTATTAAGTGTACCTTTAAAAAAATCTAATTTTCTGAGTCCTGCTGTATTCATTCTTTATGTGTACCAGTGTTATACCTATGTAGGGTTCTGATGAAAATCTGCTCTTTAGCCATTTGTGCTGTTTTCTTGTGTGATATGTATTCTTGTCTACAGAAAAGGACTGGAAGAGTTAATGAATACTCCAGTCACCACAGCATCTAATTGTCTTTGGAAACAGATCTGAAGGCAGGAATCTCAAGGTGTCCTGAATCATAAATTGGTTTTGTTTCTCATCTTATGCCCGCAAGCAGAAGAATTAAAAAGCCTCTGATTAATTAGACTCCTCCTTCTTGGAAATGATTATAAGGTCTCTTCTAAATTTAGACTTCCAGGGTGTCTGTGCTGACCTGTTTGTGAGTTTCCTACCCCTCCCTTCATTGCCTCCCCCCACTGTATCGGTGGTGACACTGATATCCCAGGAAAACATAGAACAGGTGTGCCTGTATCTGTGTGTGAATTGCCTTTTGGCCTACTTATTTTTAATATCCTCCAAATTCTAGGAAGATGAGTTTTTATTTCTACCAATTCTCCTCTTTCGTTTATGGGCCTATTAAACCTTTCTTCTCTACTCCACCCTTGCATAGGGTTACATAGAAACATAGAGTATGATGGCAGAAAAGGGCCGTCGGCCCAACAAGTCTGTCCACTCGAATAACCCACCCCCCTAAGCACTTCCTCGAAGTGAACCCACATGTTTATCCCATTTATTCTTAAAATCGAGCACGTTATTGGTCTCTACTACCTGAAGTGGAAGATCATTCCATCGATCAACCACCTTTTCGGTGAAGAAATACTTCCTAGTGTCACCATGAAATCTCCCATCCCTGATTTTTAGCGGATGCCCTCTTGTCGTCATAGGCCTGTGAGGAAAAAGATGTCTTCTTCCACCTCAATACGGCCAGTAACATATTTGAACGTCTCTATCATGTCTCCCCTCTCTGCGTTCCTCGAGAGTGTATAGCTGCAACTTACCTAGGCGTTCTTCATATGGGAGATCCTTGAGTCCTGAGACCATCCTAGTGGCCATTCACTGAACCGATTCCATTCTCAGCACATCCTTTTGATAGTGTGGCCTCCAAAATTGAACACAATATTCCAGATGTGGTCTCACCATGGACCTGTACAGCGGCATTACCACTTCGGGCTTTCGACTGACGAAACTTCTCCGAATGCAACCCAGCATTTGTCTAGCCTTGGATGAAGCTTTCTCCACTTGATTGGCCGTCTTCATATCTTCAGTAATGATTACTCCCAGGTCCCATTCTGTAACAGTTCTAGTTAAGGTCTCACCATTCAGAGTGTAGGTTCTGCATGGGTTTCCGCTACCAAGGTGCATAACTTTACACTTCTTGGCATTAAAACTCAGTTGCCAAATAGTAGACCATTGTTTCAGTAAAAGTAGGTCCTGTGTCATAGTGTCGGGCACGGTACCTCCACCCACTACATTGCATAATTTAGCATCATCGGCAAATAATGCAATTTTACGCTGAAGTCCCTGAGGCAGATCCCATACGAAGATATTAAATAGGATTGGACCGAGGACCAATCCCTGTGGTACTCCACTAAATACCTCCGACGTTTCAGAAGGAGTACCGTTTACCACTAGGCAAACTAAAAGTTCTAGGGGCAACAGCGAGCCAGGGCTGGCCCAGTAGACACAAAACAGTCAGCTATATTAGACATTAAAGGTACATTACAGTTTATGGACAAGGTAGAAAAAGTAACTTTATTTTCTATTTTGTACTTAGAATAAGTCAGTTTTTAATCTCTGATAATTGGAGCTTGAAGAAACTCAGTTTAAATTTATTTAACTTAGAAGGTACTTGACTTTACTTATAGACATCTACATCTACATCCGGAACTTGGAGGCGAGGAGGATGGCAGTTTGAGTGCAGAGCTCCTCTCCCTGGACAATCTGCCTGCTTTTAAATATCAGTAGCAGTGGGAGATCAATTGCTTTTACACCCAGCAGCAACGGGACCAACCCACCAAAAACCCACAGTCAAAAATATGCAAAAATATGAGCTCCACCCTCCCTGCAGTCCGCTAGGAAAATCAACTGCTTTTACACCTAAGCAGCAGCAGGACCAGCCACCACTACCAAGAGCCCTTTGCCCCGATCCAGCCAGGCATGTGAGCTCCTCCCTCTGCAGTCCATTGGAGAGATCAATCTACCTACTTTTAAATATCAGCAACAGTGGGAAATTAACTGCTTTTACACCTCAGCAGCAGCGGAACTATCCGCAACTACCAAGAGCCCACAGACCCGATCCAACCAAGAGTGTGAGCTCCACCTCCCTCTGCAGTCCACTAGGAAGATCAACTGTTTTTTACACCTAAGCAGCAACAGGACCAGCCACCATTACCGAGAGCCCTTTGCCCTGATCCAGCCAGACAAGTAAGCTCTTCCCCCAGCATTCCGTTGGAAAAATCAATATGCTTGCTTTTAAATATCATCAGAAGGAGGAGATCAACTGCGTTTACACCTAAACAGCACCAAGACCAGCCGCCACTATCGAGAGCTCCTCCCCTTATATCCCGTTTAAGAGATCAATTTACCTGCTTTAAATATCAGCAGCAGTAGAAAAACAACTGCTTTTACATACAAGCAGCAGCGAGACCTACCGCAACCACCAAGAGCCCACAGACCCGATCCTGCCAGGATTGTGAACTCCTCCCCCTGCAGTCCATTGGAGAGATCAATCTGCCTGCTTTTAAATATCAGCAGCAGTGGAGATCAACTGCTTTTACACCTAAGCAGCAACGAGACCAGCCACAACCACCGAGAGAACACAGACCCGATCCTACCAAGAGTGTGAACTCTTCCCCCCCTGCAATCCGCTATGAAGATCGACTGTCGGCTCCGGGCGGCTTTCCCGCAGAGGAGAGAATCCTGCATTCACCGTGGGCCTCATCTGGGGCAGCCTCCTTGGAGCGGCTGGGGCACGGGCAGTGTGTCTGGGAGGGAATGCATGGATGGGAGAACATCGCAGGGGAGGAGACATAGACATCCTGGGACTGTTGGCCAAGTCTCTTCCCTGAAGAAGCCCTTTTTCTGGAAACGTCATCGCTCCTCCTAAACTTACTTGCTCCACTTCATCACTGACGCTGAAACCGTGGATTGAAGACAAAGTTTTATTTTATTTTTCTTTCCAGCTTATGATTTATCTTTAATCTTATCTATTGTTTTGCGTTTTGTCTTTGTTTTGTTCTATTTCTATCATTTAAATTTCTGCTTCTATTCCTTTCTCTCCTCTCTTCTACCTCCCAAAGTATTTAGATCAATGCTGTCTTGTTAAAATGTTTATTTTATTTTTATTTTTCCTCTAACTCTACTTTTCACTTCTCTATTACCCTCCAGGTACTTTAGTTAGATTGTGAGCCTTCGGGACAGTAAGGAAATTTTTCAAGTACCTTTCCTATTTCTAATCTTAATGTATATTTTCTGTAAACCGCTTAGAACCTAACGGATGTAGCGGTATATAAGAAATAAATTACATTACATTACATTACATGTGACTAAATGGGGATTTGGAGAACAAAGAGATCTTCTGCCTCTAAACATAAGATGAAAAAAGAAACAGTACTATAAAGCAATGTTTCTCAACTTCTTTATTTTATAGTACTGTCTCCTTTATTCCTCTTTTGTTTAGAGGCAGATGATCTCTTTGTTCTTCAAATCCCCATTTAGTTTATAAGTACATGACTCCTTTAACTCCCCATGTCTTCCTAAGAGACTCTGATAATGTGGATTCTGATACTGGCTCACACCGTAATGTCTCTAGAAAGTGCTAGACTCTAGTTCAATAAATTGGTTAATCTAGAAGGTGCTACTTGCCTCAATTTTATAAATAGCTAATTTAGCTCCCAAGCTTCTCTTAAATGTATGTATAGATAAGTTTTTTATTCTAGGAGTCTCCCTTTTCATCTATATGCAGATAAGTCATTTTTACTTTGAATCTCTTTATCCTCTAAATGAGTTATTTGTCCCCTCATATCCCTTCTGGACTATGGGCAAATAAATCTTTTAGTCCCCAAGTCTTCATAAGACTTTTTTTATGACTTGGAAGAGATGACCCAGTTGCTTTATTTACTTTGGACTATCCCTGTCTCACTGCTGTTGGGATAATTATATCATCATTACATAACTCCGGGGTTTCTTTAATAATTCTTAATGGGAGATGCTTCATTAGTGAGTCACAACACTACTCTTTCACGCAATGGAAAAGGGAAGGGGTGAGAGGATGTTAGTGAGACTGAGAGCAAAACAAAAGCCTTCTCTCCAAAGAGAAAGCTGAAAAAGTTTGAATAATTCTCAGGGAAGAAGCAACAATAGTTATGGCAGTAGTCTAACAATAGATTGCATCCTGCCATAGTATAATCAATAACTACATTAAATGACACCAGAAGCCTGGAATTGACTTTGCTGTTTCTTTTGTTTCATTGTAGTTCTTTCTTATATTATTATTCTTGTATTGTAGTTCTTTCTTGTATTATTATTTAGAGAGGCAGCTGCAGAGAGGTACACAAAACGTAGAGAAAAACTGCACAAAAATAAAATTAAAAGAGGATCTGATGAATAAGAATATAAGAATAGCCTTACTGGGTCAAACCAATGATCCATCTAGCCCAGTGGCAAATCCAGGTCACAGGTACCTGGCAACAAACCAAATAGTAGCAACATTCCATG
This sequence comes from Geotrypetes seraphini, assembly GCF_902459505.1. Classification (NCBI taxonomy): domain Eukaryota; kingdom Metazoa; phylum Chordata; class Amphibia; order Gymnophiona; family Dermophiidae; genus Geotrypetes; species Geotrypetes seraphini. Next base: position 100,310,671 of record NC_047088.1, on the reverse strand, counting down.
CTACCAATCCAGGGCAAGCAGTGGCTTCCCTCATGTCTGTCGCAATAGCAGACTATAGACTTTTCCTCCAGGAACTTGTCTAAACCTTTTTTTAAACCTGCTACGTTAACTGCTCAAACCACATCCTCTAGCAATACATTCCAGAGCTTAACTATTCTGAGTGAAAAAATATTTCCTCCTATTGGTTTTAAAAGTATTTCCCTGTAACTTCATCAAGCGTCCCCCTAGTCTTTGTAATTTTGGATGGAGTAAAACATTGATTCACTTGTACTGTTTTACATCACTCAGGATTTTGTAGACTTCAATCACATCTCCCCTCAGCCATTTCTTTTCCAAGCTGAAGAGCCCTAACCTCTTTATTCTTTCCTCATATGAGAGGAATTACATCCCCTTTATCATCTTGGTTGCTCTTCTTTGAATCTTTTCTAGTTCTGCTATTTCTTTTTTTAGATAAGGCAACCAGAACTGAATTCAATACTCAAGGTGAGGTCGCATCAAGTAGCAATACAGAGGCATTATAACATTCCTAGTCTTGTTTACCATCCCTTTTCTAATAATTCCTAGCATCTTGCTTGCTTTTTTGGCAGCCATCACACATTGGGCAGAATGTTTCAGCTTATTTTCTATAATGCCACCCAGATCTTGTTCTTGGGTGTTGAACCCCAAGGTGGACCCTATGATTTGGGTTATTCTTCCTAATGTGCATCACGTTGTATTTATCATCATTAAGTTTCATCTGCCATTTTAATACCCAGTCTTCCAATTTCCTAAGATCTGCCTGCAATTTTTTACAATACGCAAACATTTTAACAACTTTGGAAAAGTTTAGTATCATATGCAAATTTAATCACCTCATTCATCATTCCAATTTCCAGATCGTTTATAAATAAATTAAATAGCACCGATCCCAGAACAGATCCCTGCGGCACTCCACTATTTACCCTCCTCCATTGAGAAAAATAGCCATTTCATAGTTTCATAGTTTATTAAACTTTGATAAAACGCTTCTCTTGGAATACAAAGCATTGTACATTAAAAATTTAAATATGAATAGGGAACAAACAACAAATAATGAACATAGGCCTTCCAAGACTGACATAATTGGTTGTGGTTGTGACATGAGAACAATAGGAAAAAAGAGAAGAACTACAATTTGTTAAGAAAGAGCACATAAAAGGAAGGAACAGCAGGAAGGATATGACAAGGCAAGTAATAATTAATAAAAGGGAAAAGGGGGGGGGGAATACCATATAGGATAAATCAATTGTAGGCATCTTTGTAGGTTCAGGTAGATCTCCTACATCTTTTTCTGTAAAGACCAAAACAAAGAATTCATTCAGTCTCTCCACTATGATCTTATTCTCCCTGAGCACCCATTTTGCTTCTTGATCATCCAATGATCCCCCAGATTCCCTCACAATTTTTCTGATTCTGATGTACCTAAAAAATTTTACTATGAGTTTATGCCTCTTTAGCTAGTTTCTCTTCATATTTAGCAATATGTATCAAGGCCTTAACTGAAATTATACACAACTAGTCTTTAAGCCCGTTACATTAACGGGTGCTAGAGCAGATGTCTGTCTGGGTTTTTTTCTTTGTCTCTCTCTCCTTGGACGCTGTCTGTCTGTCTGTCATTCATTCTGTCTGTGTCTCTCCCTGGCCCCCTTCTGTCTCCCCCCTTCCCAGCGCACCCCTCCCCCCAGCAGCCCTCTTTCCCTCTCCCCCTGTTGTGCCATGCCTGCGTGCTCCGTGGCCCTCTTCTGTTCCCCCCGATGATTGCTGTCTGCCCCTAGCACACCCCTCCCCCCACAGCAGCCCCCTTTCCCTCTTCCCCTGTTGTGCCATGCCTGCGTGCTCTGTGGCCCCCTTCTGTTCCCCCCTGATGATTGCTGTCTGCCCCCCTTCCCCCAAAGCAGCCCCCTTTCCCTCTCCCCCGGTCCCCTGTTGTGCAATGCCTGCCTGCCCCGTGGCCCCCTTCCGTTTCCACCCCCACCTCCATCCCTCCAACTGGAGCTGGTGTCGGTCTAGGACAGGGGCTGCATCATTCACCTCTCGGCCCAGATCGTCGAGCAGGTTCTCCTGCTTAATTGCGGTGGGCGGGGCTGCAGGAAGACTGTGAGTGTAGCAGCAGCGGCAACCCTGGCTCCTTCTTCAGCACCATATCGGGAAGGTGGAGAGCGGCCTGCGAGGTTCGCTACAGCGGCTGGCGAACCTCAGCAGGCCGCTTTGAAGAGGAGCGGCAGCGGGAGGGAGGAGTCACTGGCGTCTTCTGCACACTCACGCGCCTCCAGCTAGCACAGGCGCCGTGAGGACTAGCACAGAAGCACACCTCACGCCACCAGGAATCACGATCTTTCAACAGCGCATGTGCGCTTAGCCTTTTATTATAGTTGATAATAAGAAAACACCACAGAGCTCTGAAAAAGTACAAGTTCATACCTGGGGTATCTAAGCAAGTATATTTTTATTTAGTGACTCCCCCCCAAATAAAGTATATACAGGGTGAAAGAAGATAAAGAGCAAACTAGAACAAAGCACAAAATCAGTTGATAAAGTCCCACCAGTTCTTTATGTTGATTTCTTGCATCTTGACCAAGCTTCTTTATTAAACTCCTCTTTTGGAATCCTCTTCTGGGACCTTGGTTGAACATCCTCTCTTATCTCTTCAAGGTCCCAGGTTGGATACCCCAGTCTCCTTATTCCAAATCCTATAAAATCCTATCACTGAGACAGCTATCCATAAATACCTGACTCATTGATTTAGATAAGTACTGGAAGTATTAGTTCCTTTGGATTCCCAATTAGAAAAATCTTCAAACCACTGTTCCATTGTATGCAATTAGATCTTATGTATATTCATTGGGCAAATCCTGAAAACCTGATTGGGTTGTGGCTCTTGAGGCCCACGGTTGCCCACCCTTATTCTAGAGCGTACATCAGCTACTTAATACATGTAATCTCAACAATTGGGTCAATTAATACTCAATGTGTGGAAAGATGGGGGTGGTTCTTTCCAAAACTTTTCCATATTGAATTTAGCTGCCAACAGCATTTGAGAGAAGCCATGCTAACTCCAACCCAAAAGACTAGAAGATGGATCTGGTTTTATAAAGAAAGTTGGATACCTGGATATACTGCCTTCAACAAAGTTTTTGATCAGTGGATAAACTGTTACTGGACACTCCTTCATGTAAGCATAGTAACATAACAGAAGATGGCAGATAAAGACCCGAATGGTCCATCCAGTCTGCCCAACCTGATTCAATTTAAATAACATTAAAAAAAAAAAAAATTCTTCTTAGATATTTCTGGGCAAGAATCCAAAGCTCTACCCGGTACTGTGCTTGGGCTCCAACTGCTGAAGTCTCTGTCAAAGCTCACTCTAGCTCAGGGGTGTCCAACCTTTTAGCTTCCCTGGGCCGCATTGGATGAAAAAAAATTTTCTGGGGCCACACAAATGCACAAACGCTGCAGCAAGACATAAGAGGGAGCCGACAAGACAGTAAAAACCCAGAGGCAGCAGAGGAAAACACTGCATCGCTCTCGACCTGGGCCGCACAAAATACTTCATGGGGCCACATGCTGCCTTCGGGCCACAGGTTGGACACCTCTGCTCTAGCCCATCCACACCCTCGCAGCCAGGGCCGCCATCAGAAATTTCTGGGCCCCTTACTGAGCAATCCTATTGGGCCCCCCACGCACCCCTTCCCCCCCCCTCCGACCCCCCCTTTTTCCATGGGCCGAATACACACATACTTTTCTCTGTCGCCGCACTCTTTGACCAAAATATTTGTAAGCCTGCAACCATAAATACTGTAAGCTTAATAAATATATCAGAAAAAACTACACATCTGAGCGCATATCTGAACATACACATCTGTTTGATCCCATCCTCCTCAGCTTGCCTATAGCTGCATCATGCATGTTAAAAATGTATGATATGTTGATATGTGCACCTTCCTTCCTTCCCATCCATCCTCCTCAGCCTTTCCTTACACATCCACAGCTGCATGTTAATGATGATGTATATGTTATGATGATAAATAAGTGCATATGAGCACATCATTAACATGCAGCTATGGATGAATATAAAAAAGAAACAATATTCTGTACAATTGTCAATTTATAAATCAGCGTCTTCTCCCCACTTTCTCTTCCCCATTTCCCTTCAGCGTCCTCAGCCCACTCTCTCTCCACTTTCCTTCAGCGCACGCACATAAAAACAAGCAAGTAATTTATATCATTTGCATTCTATTCATTCATATAAATTAAAGTCTAAATAATGCCAGTCACATAACAAAACATGATTTTACAAAAATAATTCCCTGCACAGTCAAGCCTGCAAGGATTACTAGATGTCTTTCAGCAGCTCCCCTCCCTCCCCCTTACCTTTGTGGCCAAGTCAAAATGATCTATCAACAATAAAATTTTAAAAACACAAAGCACGCTGTACGCAGAGAAAATGTTAATTATCATTTATATTCCGCGGGTTTTCAAAGAGGTCAAGGCAGATGACTTTATGCAATGTCACCTCAGTAACAACTATACAAAAATAGACAAATTTTCCCCCTCCCTTTTTACTAAAACGCAATAGCGGTTTTTAGTGCAGGGAGCTGCGCTGAATGCCCCATGCTGCTCTCAACGCTCATAGGCTCCCTGCGCTAAAAATCGCTATTGCGGTTTAGTAAAAGGGGGCCATATTGCAAAATATAGACAGCATATATAAATTCTCAAAGCAGACACATTTTCATCACTAAATTGAAAATAAAATCATTTTTCCTACCTTTGGTAATTTCATCAGTCTCTAGTTGCACTTTATTCTTCTGACTGTGCATCCAATATTTCTTCCCTTCTTTCAGCCTCCTGTATGCTTCCTCTCCTCTAGACCTCATTCCCACCCCAAACTTTTTCTTTGTTTCACCCTGCCCCTTCTTTCTTTTTCTCTCTCTCCATACCCCCTTTCTTTCTGTATGTCTGTTTTTCTCTCTCTCTCACCCTGCCCCCTTCTTTCTTTCTCTCTCCACACCCTCTTTCGTTCTGTATGTCTGTCTTTCTCTCTCTCTCTGTGCCCCATTTTTCTTTGTTTCACCCTGCCCCCTTTCTTTCTTTCTGGCTTCCTGTCTCCCCCCCCTTTCTTTCTTTCTCCCTGCCCTCCCCTATGCCACCACCATTGAGAAAATGCTGCCACCGCCACTGGGAAATAGGCTGCCACTGCTGCCATCAGGAACAGGCCGGCACCGAGTTTGCCCTGCTTCTCTTCCCCGCGGTGCCGACCAACTCTCGCCACCCGACGTCAATTCTAACGTTAGAGAGGACATTCTAGGCCATCCAGGCAGCGATTGGCTGGCCCAGAATGTCCTCTCCGACGTCAGAATTGACGCGAGTGGTGAGAGTTGGTCGGCCCCACAGGGAAAAGCAGGGAGAACTCAGCGCCAGCCTGTTCTCGATGGCGGCGGTGACACTCAAGTGGCTAAAGAGCCGCAATTTGCCGGCCTAGGGAGAACACTGGAGGGTGGCCAGCTGTGCACCCCCTTGGGACATAAACCCGGGGCGGGGCAGGGTGGACTGCCCCCCCACCCTCCCCCACCTTGGTATGCCACTATCTGTACCTCACTCCCTCCCTATGACCAAAAATTCTTTTTTCTTCTATTCCCTGTGTACACTACCATCTCTTTCCCTCCCTTCCTCTCTCCCAAGTCCATGCCTTCTGTGCCAAAAATCCATTCCCTCCCCCACCTCAGCATCTCTTTCCCTCCCTTCCTCTCTCCCAAGTCCATGCCTTCTGTGTCCAAAAACCCATTCCATCCCCCACCTCAGCATCTCTTTCCCTCCCTTCCTCTCTCCCAAGTCCATGCCTTCTGTGTCCATAAACCCATTCCATCCCCCACCTCAGCATCTCTTTCCCTCCCTTCCTCTCCCAAGTCCATGCCTTCTGTGTCCAAAAACCTATTCCCTCCCCAACCTCAGCATCTCTTTCCCTCCCTTCCTCTCTCCCAAGTCCATGCCTTCTGTGTCCAAAAACCCATTCCCTCCCCCACCTCAGCATCTCTTTCCCTCCCTTCCTCTCTCCCAAGTCCATGCCTTCTGTGTCCAAAAACCCATTCCATCCCCCACCTCAGCATCTCTTTCCCTCCCTTCCTCTCTCCCAAGTCCATGCCTTCTGTGTCCAAAAACCCATTCCATCCCCCACCTCAGCATCTCTTTCCCTCCCTTCCTCTCCCAAGTCCATGCCTTCTGTGCCCAAAAACCTATTCCCTCCCCCACCTCAGAATCTCTTTCCCTCCCTTCCTCTCTCCCAAGTCCATGCCTTCTGTGTCCAAAAACCCATTCCCTCCCCCACCTCAGCATCTCTTTCCCTCCCTTCCTCTCTCCCAAGTTCATGCCTTGTGTCCAAAACGCACTCCACGTTTGCCTCCCAGCCCATTTTTGCAATTTTCTCAGCAAAACGGAGCTCGAGCCGCGAGGCTTGTCTTCTGTATCTTGCCTGCCCTACCGCGCACAAATAGCTGACCGGAAGTATTCTCCGACGTCAGCGCTGACGTCGGAGGGCAGGCTTTGCTTAAGCCCTCCCTCCGACGTCAGCGCTGACATCGGGGAACACTTAAGAACATAAGAAGTTGCCTCCACTGGATCAGACCGAGGTCCATCTCGCCCAGCGGTCCGCTCCCGCGGCGGCCCATCAGGTCTGCGACCTGTGAAGTGGTTTCTGACCACTTTTATAACCTACCTCAAGTTCTATCTGTACCCCTCTATCCCTTTATCCTCCAGGAACCTATCCAAACCCTTCTTGAACCCCTGTACAGAGTTCTGGCCTATCACTTCCTCCGGAAGCGCGTTCCATGTGTCCACCACCCTCTGCGTAAAAAAGAATTTTCTAGCATTTGTTCTAAACCTGTCCCCTTTCAATTTCTCCGAGTGACCCCTAGTGCTTGTGGCTCCCCTCAGTTTGAAGAATCTGTCCTTATTTACTCTCTCTATGCCCTTAAGGATTTTGAAGGTTTCTATCATGTCCCCTCTAAGTCTCCTCTTCTCCAGGGAGAACAGCCCCAGCATTTTTAACCTGTCAGCGTATGGAAAATTTTCCATACCTTTTATCAGCTTAGTCGCCCTCCTCTGCACTCCCTCGAGTACCACCATGTCCTTCTTGAGGTACGGCAACCAGTATTGAACCTCAAGAAGGACATGGCGGTACTCGAGGGAGTGCAGAGGAGGGCGACTAAGCTGATAAAAGGTATGGAAAATAAAAGGTATGGAAAACTTCCGATCGGCTATATGTGAGCGGCAGGGCAGGTAGGAACAGAAGATGAGCCTCGCGGCTCGAGATGTATTGAACTCCGCGGGTTCACCGTCCAGCTCTCTCCTGTGCACCTGGGGCGGCACGCCCCCTTCCTAGACTGTGGCCTAGGACCCTGGGGGAGCCCGGGCCCCCTGTCAACTCCGGGCCCCTGAATGCAGGACTGGTAGTACTGCCCTGATGGCGGCCCTGCTCCCAGCCATTGAAGCCCTCCTCAGCCCATCCTCAACCAAAAGGCCATATACAGACACATACCATGCAAGTCTGCCCAGTACTGCCCTTAGTTCATCAATATTTACTATTATTTTCAGATTCTAGATCCTCTGTGTTCATCCCATGCTTCTTTGAACTCCATCACCGTTTTCCTCTTCATCACTTCTCTTGGCAGCGCATTCCAGGCATCCACCACCCTCTCCGTCAAGTAGAATTTCCTTACATTGCTCTTGAATCTACCACCCCTCAACCTCAAATTATGTCCTCTGGTTTTACCATTTTCCTTTCTCTGGAAAAGATTTTGTTCTACATTAATACCTTTCAAGTATTTGAACGTCTGAATCATATCTCCCCTGTCCCTCCTTTCTTCTAGGGTATACATATTCAGAACTTCCAGTCTCTCCTCATACATCTTCTGACGCAAACCTCCTATCATATTCTTCACCCTCAAGTCTTCTTATGTCCTTCACCAGATATGGTCTCCAAAACTGAACACAATACTCCAAATGGGACATCAACACCTTATTCCTTCTACTGGCTACGCCTCTCTTTATACAGCCCAACATCCTTCTGGCAGCAGCCACCACCTTGTCATACTGTTTTCTTGCTTTTAAATCTTCAGGCACTTATCACCCCAAGGTCCCTCTCCCCGTCCGTGCATATCAGCCTCTCACCTCCCAGCATATACGGTTCCTTCCGATTATTAATCCCCAAATGCATTACTCTGCATTTCTTTGCATTGAATTTTAGTTGCCAGGCATTAGACCATTTCTCTAACTTAAAGTCTGACAGCGTGCCAGACTTTAAGAATAAATGGGATACCCATGTGGGATCCCTACGAGGGTCAAGATAAGGAAATTGGGTCATTAGGGCATAGACAGGGGGTGGGTAAGCAGAGTGGGCAGACTTGATGGGCTGTAGCCCTTTTCTGCCATCATCTTCTATGTTTCTATGTTTCATCTTCTATGTTTCTATGTTTAACTTTTGCAGATCCTTTTTCATATTTTCCACTTCCACTCCACTCTACTCTGTTATAAATCTTGGTATCATCTGCAAAAAGGCACACATTTCCTTCTAACCCTTCAATAATGTCACTCATAAACATATTGAACAGGATCGGCCCCAGCACCGAACCCTGAAGGACTCCACTACTCACCTTTCCTTCCTCCGAGCGACTTCCATTAACCACCATCCTCTGGCGTCTGTCCGACAGCCAGTTTCTAACCCAGTTCACCACTTTGGGTCCTACCTTCAGCCCTTCAAGTTTGTTCAACAGCCTCCTATGAGGAACCGTATCAAAGGTTTTGCTGAAATCTAAGTAAATTACATCTAGCAAATGTCCTCGATCCAGTTCTCTGGTCACCTAATCAAAAAATTAAATCAATTTTTGGAAATCAATTTGGGACCAAATTAATAATTTATTAGATAACCCAGTGGCATTATCCTATGATACTGTGATATTTGGTATGGAAATGAGAGCAAAAAGTCAGATTTCTGCGAATAATAATAAATTACTACTTATAATGACTAGTGTTGCAATTCAGCAAATTACATATAATTGGAAGGATTGGAGGAGATTAAATTATAACTTCTGGTGGAATTCTTTATGTCATATTTATAAAATGGAAAGGTTTATTGCATTACAACGGGGATACTTTAAGATGTTTCAGGATGTGTGGAAACCATTAACAAAGTATTGTAAAGATTCATTTGAAATTGTTTCCCTTATACTTATTGATTTAAGGTGTAGGGAGGGGGGAATTTTACTATTACATGTTTTATATGATAATGGAACATAAGGGTGGGGGGAAGGGATATATTTTTATGTAATATATCAATGATTGTTTCTAAGTGATGTAGTTAATGTTAATCTGAATGAATATATTTAACACTTAATGTAATTTTGAAAATGAATAAAGAATATTAAAAAAAAAAAAATTCAATCACGATTTACCCAATCAAAAAATTCAATCATGATTTACCTTTTGTAAAGCCATATTGTCTCAGATCCTGTAACCCATTAGATTCTAGGAAGTTCACTATCCTTTCTTTCAGCAACACTTCCATTATTTTTCCAACAACTGAAGTGAGGCTTACCAGCCTGTAGTTTCCCGCTTCATCTCTGTGACCACTTTTGTGAATCTGAGGGAACCATATGTGCTGGGAGGCGAGAGGTTGATGTGGGACCTTGGGGTGATTGTGTCTGAGGATCTATACAGTGTGATAATGCGGTAGCTGTAGCCAGAAAGATGATAGACTGTAAAGAAAGAGGAATAACCAGCAGAAGAAGGGAGGTGTTGATGCCCCTAAATAGGTTATTGGTGAGGTCTCTCTTGGAATATTGTGTTCAGTTTTGGAGGCCGTATCTGGTGAAGGATATAAAAAGACTTGAAATGGTGAAGGAAGGTAACAAAAATGGTAAAGGGTTTGAACCACTAGAAGTATGAGAAGAGATTGGAAGACCTAAATTTGTATACTCTGGAGGAGAGGAGAGACAGGGGAGATATGGTACAGACGTTTAAATACTTGAAAGGTATTAATATAGAACCAAATATTTTCCAGAGAAGAGAAAATGGTAAAACTAGAGTGCATAAATTGAGGTTGTAGGGAGGAAGACTCAGGAGCAATGTTAGGAGTTTCTTTTTCATGAACAAGTTGGTAGATGCCTGGAATGCCCTCCCGAGGGAAGTGGATGCCAGAAGATCACCCACTGTAACATCAGAAACACTTTCCCCGTTTGTAAGCCCTAAGTCCAGTATGACCCCATCCCGTGTGGGTTCCATTACCAACTGCTGGAACAGTTCTTCTTGTAAAGAATCCAGAATATCCCTATTTCTAGAAGAACCAAATCTATTCCAGAGAAGAGAAAATGGTAAAACTAGAGGGCATAATTTGAGGTTGCAGGGAGGAAGACTTGGGAGTAATGTTAGGAAATTCTTTTTCACAGAGAGGTTTTTGATGCCTGGAATGCCCTCCTGAAGGAATTGGTAGAGAGGAAAACAGTGATGGAATTTGAAAAAGCATGGGATAAACACAGAGGATCTCTAATTAGAAAATGAAGGATGTAAATTAAAGAACTAAGGCTGGTACTGGACAGACTTGCAGGGTCTGTGTCCCATATGTGGTGATTTGGTGTAGGATGAACTGGGAAGAATGTTACTGGCCAGACTTTATGATAGATATCCTGCAAACATGATAGTTGGATAGGCTGGAGTGAACTTGGATGGCAACTTCAGCATTTAAAACCTAGGACAATACCAGATGGACTTTACAGTCTATGAACCAGAAATATCAAAGAAGAGACAAGTTAATTTAATAATGCATTTTTAATGGGCAGACTGGATGGACCGTTCTGGTCTTTATCTGTCGCATTTACTGTGTTACTATGTAGAGCCTTGAAAAAATACAGCATGGGGCATTGGGAGTTTTGCTCCCTCTGACAAAAGATGTCAGAGGTCCAAGTGCTGCCATTATCTAAATGCATCAAGCCAGTGGATGGTGCCAGTGAATTAGAAAGGGGCATGAGGAGAGATGCTGAATATGGGGGAAGATGGAAAGTGAGATCGGGGAGATGCTGAACATAGGAAAGGTGCTGAATATGATGTGGAAGGGGAGATCATAGAAAATGCTGAACATAGGGAAGATAGAAGAGGAAGCTTGAGGGACTGGGGAGGAGAGTTCAGAGGAGATGCTGAACAAGATAAGGGTAGAAAGAGAGCTTGGAGGAGATGCCAGACATGGGGGAAGTAGAAGGGGAGATTAGCGGGAGATATTGGACATAGAGGAAGTGGAAGATTGAAAATATATAAAAATATTTTAATGAACCAGTTACTTAAAGTGGAGGAGTTGCCTAATGGTTACAACAGTAGGCTAGGACTTGGAAGGTTCAGGTTCAGATTCCAACATGGCTTCTTGTACAAGCCACTTAACTGTCTGTTGCCAGGGGTGGTACTGGCATCCCTTTTAGAGCCTGCTATAGGAACTTCCATGTTTGTGGCAGCCTCCATAATTTGTTTGTGGCTTGGTGCATGTGCACAGGGAGGGAGAAAAAGAACAAGACAAGATTAAATACTGATGACAATTGGGCAGGTGATTCAAATGTGCTTTTAGACTGAGTTTTTCAATCATTTCCTCACTAGCCTAGTTTTCTTAATTTTTTTTCTGAAAGAGCCTTCTAAACTGGTCAAATTGTTCCATTGGGTCTTCTCCCATACATATATTCCAAATACTGGTCTACTAAAAGGAGTAATTCCCTCTTCATTGAAAGAAGTCAGAATCAGCCAGATCTTTATTAAAGAAAGATTTATTGGATATTGACGGTCCAACAAATTACGGCATAAACCAGTTTTGAATAAGCCATATCTGGCAAAGCTACTTGAAAATATTTGTTTATCTAGATTTTCCAAAAAAAAAAAAAAAAAAATGCAATTTTTAAAATTCCAAAACAGTCTTGTTTTTGGCTAGGTTTCAATATGAAGACATTTGTCCTGATTGATTAGGCTCAAAACAGATGAAAATAACAAGGTGGTTAACGTAGATGGGTTTAAAAAAGGTTTGGACGAGTTCCTGGAGGACATGACCATAGTCTGCTATTGAGACAGACAGGGGGAAGTTGATGCTTGACCTGGGATCAGTAGCATGGAATGTTGCTACTATTTGGGTTTTTTGTTAGGTACTTGTGACCTGGATAGGTCACTGTGGAAACAGGATACTGGGCTAGATGGTCTGACCCAGTATGGTTATTCTTATGTTCTTATGTAAGGCATTCATCTTCATTTTAGATAAGATGGAAGCCTTCAGCACCATTAAATTTAAGCAATCTGTATATGGATTTAACTTTGTTAATCTGATTTTTAACAGTCAAAATTTACCAGACAAAGTGGGAGTCCACCCTTTCTCAGAAAATAATTTTGACTGCTACGTAGTGTGGCCCCAATGCTGTTAGCAAGCAGTAATTCCCAAATGAAACAGAATGAGTAGGCCCACCATTTTTCTTAGGATATGAATATTAATATTTGCCTTTATTATTCTGTTAGAAACCACCCTGATACTCTAGTACATAAAAACATAAGAATAGCCTTACTGGGTCAGATTAATGGTCCATCTAGCCCAGTATCTCGTCTTCATGGTGGCCAGTCCAGATCACAAGTACCTGGCAAAAACCCAAATAGTAGCAACATTCCCTGCTACTGATCCAGGGCAAGCAGATTTAAAAACAAAGCTATTCAATCAAGCTTATAACAGCTGATTCTAGTGGTTGTGCGGTGCCCATGGCCATTTGATTTTTGAGTCCAGAAGCCTTCCTGCTCTGTCTAACCTCTGTAATCTGTCTTCCCTCTGTCTCTCCTTCCCATCCTCCTAAGTAATGTATGCTTACGTTATTGTCCTATCAATTATTGAAGTTTCTTTCTTTTTCTTTCAATTTTATGTTAATTTAATTTTTATTGCATTTATAATTATACAGGCATTTAACATGCATTTAAGAAAAAAGTTCACATGCAAATATTACATAACAAAAGAAAATTTATATGAAGAAAAATAATCTCTAAGCCCACAATATATATGTAAGATCCAGTTAGGAAAAGAGGCCATCAAAAAATAGGAAAAACCTAGACAATAAATTCATAACACTTCCAAAATTTAACTCTCAGTTTACTTAATCCCCCATCCCTCTCAGGAAGCTGAACAACTCATTTTTTAGCAAGAAAAGCCTTAAGCTGATTTGGGTCTTAGAAAAAGTATCTATTAGAATTTAGAAGAACCAAACATGTACAAGAAAAATGTAAGAAAAAATGAGTGCTCAAGAATAAAACTTGTGGACACAACAATAAAAATTGCTTTCTCTTGTTCTGTGTGTCCACACAGAATCAGGAATTTTTTTTATTTTATTTTAATTCATTTATTAAATCTTACAAGTTATACACTTGTTCTAGCAATACAGAGTACATTCCAACATTAAATCAAAAAAGGAAAAAAATTGTGAAACAACAAAAAAAAACTCTTTGGAATACATCTCCTCCATAGACCCCTATCAGTATAGGGGAGAAAAACTGCAACTTAGGGGAGAAGTCTTCAAAGTATTAAATCTCAGGAAAAGGCTTAGACAGACCAATCCTCAGCTACTCTATAGTTTTCTCATCCGTAACCACTGGTCAACTTCTTAAGATCTTAGATGTTCAGGGAGGAAAAACACATATTTTATAGTCAAATATTTAACAACACATTTGCAGGGATAAGCTAGCAGGAAAGTAGTACCCAATGCTCTTGTCTCGTCTCGCCTCGCATTACAAGAAATTCTCTTCTCCTTTCTTGAGTAGACTTCGTTAAGTCTGGATATATCCATTTTTTCTGTCCAGAAAAGGGAACTACACGCTTCTTAAAGAAGATTCTCATCACAGATGTAAGATCTTGTTCAAAGTTCACTAATAGGGTGCTACGCTCTTTAACATCAGATAAAGAATCTGCCAAAATCCCTGTTAAATCTTGTGGTGCATCATCAATACTTTGAATCATTAAAGCATTTTCAGAGGGACCATTTTTCCCTTTAATAGATGGTAAGAAATAAGCCTTAATAATAGGTGGAATAGATTCTGGCGGAAAATTCAAATTCTCAATGAGGAATTTCTTGAAAATTTCAATTGGTGGCAAAACTGGAATCTTTGGACAATTCAAAATCCTCAAGTTTAAATGTCTATTGAAATTTTCTATCTGTTCAATCTTCCTTTGAAGAAAATTCTGATCTTTTATAATTGTTGATGTAGATACTTTCAATTCATCTGATTCAGATTGGATTGTTTGCATATATGTTCAAAGAAAAGACATCTACTTTAGTAACAAGTACCTCTATGTTATTTGCAGTCTTTCTGACCTTCACATCCAGGCCCTTTATGGCCTCAAGAAGTGATTCCAGTGTAATTTCTGGCTTTACCCCTGGCATTACAACCTTCTCATAACTTTTCCCAGCCAGTACTTCTCCTTAGAATCAGGAAATTTGCTTTTGATTTTAGATTGTACACTGCTCTGCTCTACTAGTCAGTTAGAGTGGTATAGAAAGTTTTAAATGAACTATAAACTAAAAGGCGATATGGACATACTGTATAAGGCCAGACATATTTTGCATACGCAACTGGAAGAGAGTCTAGCCTGGGGAGTAGTGAACCCAGACAGGGCCCTGCTTCCACTTTAGGTGGCCTGGTTTGGGGGATTGAGACCTTGAGGTTGGAGCCCTCTGGATCCACAACCCCATAGGTGGATGGTGTGAAAACTAAAAAGCCCTTGGGGTGGGGCTGAGGCAGGGTAGTACCATCTTGGAGTGATCATCCAGGACTGGGGTGGAAAGTTTGAGGAGCAGAATTTATCCCATTGAGGAAGACATGGAACAAGAGTTGAGGGGAGAGGAAAAATTGATGCCCCCTCATGAAAAGGACATTACGGGGAGAGCATCCCCTGCAGTGGTCCTGTTTTATTTGATGAGCAAGATGACCTGATCCCCCTTTGTGGGTTCGATGGTACAGGAGACAAACTTGAGAACTCACAGGAATGTGCCCAAAGACCTGGATACTGGTCTGCCTCAGCCTGGGGATTGGGGTGATGTAGACTGGAACACATTCTCAGCAACAACTTGTAGTAGCAGGAGGATATTAACGTCCATGAAGGGAGTACAGTTCAAACAAATGGTACTAGGGCCCAGGCCATCCTGGACCTGGTACTTATGAACGAGGAAAGCGTCACGGAAGTCTCGGTGGGAGAAACGCTGGCAACCAGTGACCATAACATGGTATGGTTCAACCTTAGAAAGGGCTTCCCTAGATCACAAACAAAAAAGAGGATACTCAATTTCCGGGGCACTGACTTCGCAAGCATGGGTGATTTCGTCCACCAGACGCTACAGGCTCAAGAAACAACGGATGATGTGGAAGCTATGTGGTCAACACTGAAAAGGACACTACACGAAGCAACTATCCGCTACACAAAATCGGTAAATAAACAACAAAGAAAGAAGAAACCCCTTTGGTTCACTGATGAGGTCTCACACCTAGTCAAGGACAAGAAAAGAGCATTTCTTTTATACAAACGCACCGGGGAGAAAAAAGCTAACATTGAATACAAGACAAGGTCTGCAGCGGTCAAAACAGCAGTCAGGGAGGCCAAACTTCAAGTGGAAGAAACTCTAGCAAAGAGCATTAAGAAAGGGGACAAATCCTTCTTCAGGTATATTAGTGACAGGCAGAAGAACACAAATGGAATAGTACGCCTTAGAACAGCAGACGGGAATTATGTGGAAACAGATTCCGAAAAAGCCAAACTACTGAACGATTACTTCTGCTCAGTCTTTACCTGTGAGGCACCTGGACACGGGCCACAGCTGGAAGCAAAGCCAAGCAAGGAAGACCCATTTCAGAATTTTGGGTTCTCACCAGCTGATGTTTACAGCGAACTGTCAAGACTCAAGGTGAGCAAAGCCAGACAAATTGCACCCAAGAGTGCTCAGAGAGCTGTGCGATGTCCTGGCGGAACCGTTAGCCATGCTCTTCAATCTCTCCCTAAGTACGGGGAGAGTCCCCCTGGACTGGAAAACAGCTAACGTCGTTCCTCTGCACAAAAAGGGCTGCACAGCGGAGGCTGTGAATTACAGACCAGTAAGTCTCACATCAATAGTGTGTAAACTTATGGAAACACTACTTAAATGTAAATTAGACACGATTTTGGATGAGGGAAATCTAAGGGATCCTAGTCAACATGGATTCACTAGGGGTAGGTCATGCCAATCCAATCTTATCAGCTTCTTTGATTGGGTAACAGGAAAGCTAGACTCGGGAGAGTCTCTGGACATAGTGTACTTGGATTTCAGTAAGGCTTTCGACAGCGTCCCACACCATAGACTATTAAACAAGATGAAATCGATGGGGTTAGGTGAGACACTAATTGCATGGGTCAATGATTGGCTGAGTGGAAAACGTCAGAGGGTGGTGGTTAACGGCACCCTCTCTGAGACATCGGAGGTGACCAGCGGAGTGCCACAGGGCTCGGTCCTGGGTCCACTCCTTTTTAACATATTCATAAGGGACTTGACCCGAGGGCTTCAGGGTAAAGTAACTCTATTCGCTGATGACGCCAAACTATGTAATATAGTAAGTGAAAGCAATCTGCAGGATAGTATGACGCAGGATCTGCTTACGTTGGAAAACTGGTCCTCGACATGGCAGCTGGGCTTCAACGCTAAGAAATGTAAGGTTATGCATCTTGGTAGCAGAAATCCATGCAAACCTTACACCTTAAATGGAGAAACACTAGCTAGGACTTCAGAAGAAAGAGACTTGGGAGTAATCATCAGTGCAGACATGAAGGCCGCCAAACAAGTGAAGAAGGCCTCATCCAAAGCAAGGCAACTTATGGGATGCATCAATAGAAGCTTCGTTAGCCGCAAATCTGAAGTCATAATGCCACTGTACAGAACCATGGTGAGACCTCATCTGGAGTACTGTGTGCAATTCTGGAGGCCACATTACCGTAAAGACGTGCTTAGAGTTGAGTCGGTTCAGCGGATGGCCACTAGGATGATCTCGGGGCTCAAGGGCCTCTCGTACGAAGAAAGACTAAACAAATTGCAGCTCTACACTCTGGAGGAACGCAGGGAGAGGGGGGACATGATTGAGACATTTAAATACATCACGGGACGTGTCGAGGTGGAAGAAGACATCTTCTTTCTCAAAGGACCCTCGGTCACAAGGGGGCATTCACTCAAACTCAGAGGAGGGAAATTCGATAGTGACGTAAGGAAGTATTTCTTCACAGAAAGGGTTGTAGATCACTGGAACAAGCTTCCAGAGCAGGTGATCAAGGCCACCAGTGTGCTTGACTTTAAGAATAAATGGGATGCCCTAGTGGGATCCTTACGAGGGTCGAGTTTAGGAAATGGGTCATTAGTACTCAGACTTAATGGGGTGGGTCAGTAGAGTGGGCAGACTTGATGGGCTATAGCCCTTTTCTGCCGTCATCTTTCTATGTTTCTATGTTTAGGGCGGGATTGGGGGCAGGACTGACAATTAATAGATGTCCCCTTTTGATGAAAAAAATAAATGGTCACATTATGTATGCCTGGCTAGGGTTACCAGATGTCCAGGTTTCTCTGGACATGTCCTCTTTTTGGAAGTCCGGGCAGCTGTTTTTGTCCACGGAAACCAGACATCTGGAAACCCTACAGCAGTCATTGCAAGGCCCGCACACCTATCTGGAGTCCCCTGCCATCCCCATCCCTGTCTTCATTGCAAAGCCTGCACACCTAGCCGGATTCCACTGCTGGCCCCCCCCCCCCCCACCCAAAAGAACCACTGCATGCTTACCATTCTCACAGTGCTACTGCTTTAACTCTTCAGCCAGAGGCAGCATGAATGAAGTAAACCCACTGCCTTCGGCGACCTGGAAGCTTTTCCTCTGTTACTGCTTCCTGCCCCTGCATAGGTGGGAAGCAGTAGTAAGCTTCCAGGTCATCGGAGGCAGCGTGTTTACTTCACTCATGTTGCCTACAGCCAAAGAGTTAGAGCAGCACTGCTGGGAGAACAGGCACTGGATCCTGCAGTGGGGGATGGGGAGGAATAGCATATGGAGGGTAAGAGACGCTGGACTGTGGGGATGTGGAGGAATGGGACGGAAAGATTCCAGACCTCCAAGGGAAGAAAGGGAAGGAGAGAGATGTTAAGAGTGAAATATATGGCCCACCAAAGCAGTTTTCAGTTTAAATGCTTAGCAGCAGTCAGTTGGGTCTGAATTTTTTCTTTTTCTAAGAAGATGAAGGACTGTCTTTTATTTCATTGGTGATTAAAGACCCTAACATTTAATAAGAATTTATGTGAAACAAGCAATACTCCTGATTCATCCAATCTTCTGAAATAACTTTGTTTTTACCCCATTTCTTAATACTAAATAATTCCATTTCTGTTAACAATCATATGGACATAGAGTTCCACTAAATAGGTTCAGAAAACACAAAAGTCTGCTGCCTCCTACATTTAGTTGCATTATGATCAGGTATAATCCAACAGCTGAGGTTGCCATGAACGCAAAACAGATCCTGCTGGGATAGATATGAGTTAGAACTGTCAAAAAAATGCTCTAAAAATCAATTCCACAGTTAACCAACAGAGGATAGTCAATAATGGGATAACATGTTCCCAAGTCTTTTTCCATAATAGCATCATTGTAACAGTATTTTGAATCAATTGCAACCACTTGAGGTAATTATGCAGATCAAAATACAGGCTATTACAACAGTCCAACCAATATATGGGCAAGTGTTGCAAATTCTCACTTGAGTCCCCCATAGTTACATAATAAAAAAAAAGCTTATGAGGGTAATATCATGGTACCACAATAAAGTGCTTTTGATCTTCTTGTATTTGGTAATATGGTTTGTTTGTTTTTAATTAGATATGTAATTGAATCATAAAGCAACACATACCTCCAAAAATGGCTCAGTGGGTAAAACTCACACTTGGGTGAGGAGGCACTGGAAAAAATGTTGATGTATGAGCAGTTTGTGTGCAGGACAGCTGTGTATTAACAACAGACTGTCTGTTAGATCTCTGGCCCAGAATAATGCAGTAAGACAGGATACAAGCCCTAAATGCCCTTCAATGCCCAGCTCTCAACTGAGTTGGTACTGAAGCACCGACGTGTGAGACATTCAAGAGCTTAAGACTGTATCAGAAACAGTGGTTCCCAAAGCCAACATGTAAACCGCAAGGCAGAACCACAAAGAGGTTGAGGGTGAGACATTGTCTTGAGAGCAAATAAAGGTTAAGAATAAAATGAAAATCCAAGAGTTATGAGAATAGTAAAGAAGAAAATGGGAAAAGATAAAGGCTGTGCCTCTGTATCTTTATTGCCTCATTAGGAACATTTTTATGAAGGAAGTAGTATCCTGGAGTTTGCTCATAAGCTTAATCAAAAGGCAAGAATATATATTTTTTAATGCTAATTAGACCCACAGTATGTACTCCTATTGAAACAGAAACTGTTTTGCACACAAAAGCTGAGCACAGCAAAGAAGAATTGCATGAAAGCAAATCTATACTGTACAACCAGAGAAAACAAACAAGGAAATGCTGAGGTACCAGTCCTGAAAAGGGATCCCAACCATGGGAAATGATGATGAATTGTTTGGTAGAGGAGAGGCCCAGGCTGAGATAATTGTAGTAGAGTGCAGATGACTACTGGTCTCTGTTCAGGGCCTGATCCTCTAATACAGGAGCTTTGAGGTCTATATTTTATTTGACAGGAGCTGTGGGAAGCAGAAAGTACAACTAAACATAAACAAATGATGAAGTCCAACAGTGTTCAAACATCTAGTGGTGGGTCTTGTGTGGGTGGCGAGTATACAACTGATGCTACTATAGGGGTGACCACCTTAGTACATACAGGAGTGTTAGCATATTGCATAAAAGTGGGATGCGCCCCAGTGGTAGTTACAGGTTTGAAACTGAATTAAGATAAGTCAGAGACCATGGCTTTCAATTGGTATAATTATGAAAACTGATTGACACCTTTCTCTCTCAAAAAATGTAACTTACAGACTCAAATATCTTTGGGTATATATTAACAAAATATTACAAAAGCGTATCATGAACATTTTTACACATTGTTGAGGAAATAACAGTATATATTGACCTTATGGACTAGATTACCCTTAACTTTAAGGGGCCGCATAGCCTTGGTATTGTTTCCAAATGGTATTGTTTCCAAAATGGTTGTATGTGATGCAGACCTTCCCAATGTATATGACTAATAAGGATTTAGCAACTGTTTATAAGATATTAAGAACGTTTCTCTAGAATAATAAAAATGCTAGCACAAATGTTTTTCCCCATGGGATGAGGAGGTCTGGCCCTCCCTGATTTGCATAGGTATAATGTTGCTTGCATAGGTATAATGTTAATGAGGCATTTAGTGGACTGTATATCTTGAGAAACAGTTGATATCTTCTACACATTTGTTATATTATTTGCATGCTTGGAAACCTTATAAGATCTTTCCTACTAGAAGACATCCCTTATTAAGCTAGACCAGTGGTTCCCAAACCTGTTCTGAAGGACCCCCAGGCCAGTCGGGTTTTCAAGAAAGCCCTAATGAATATGCATGGAGCAGATCTGCATTCCTGGCATCTCCATTATATGCAAATCTCTGTCATGCATATTCATTAGGGCTATCTTGAAAACCCGACTGGCCTGGAGGTCCGCCAGGACAGGTTTGGGAACCACTGAGCTAGACTATTGCCAGTGAAATGAGAAATTCCTTTTAGATTTGAATGAACATTAACATTGGGTGGAAATCATCGAACATATTGTTTACCTGGAGATTTGGGAAGAAAAATTCCTTTGAATTTGTAAAGATTGTCAACTGTGGACTGACACCACGATACTGGAGAGAGTGGATATTTTAACTGAACATTATTGCAGTAGTCACTGAATTTTTATATGGGGGTGTTTCTATGTCACTATTTATGAAGTTTGTTATTTATGGAATATGTTTGATTAATAATAATTAATAAGATTTGTATAAGAAAATATATAATAAATAGTATTCTAAAAGTTTTAGTATGTATGGAAGTAAATGTGAAAGCTTCTTTTGTTTTTTTTGTGATTGAAATCAATGAGACAGTGTGGGCAGTGGCTGTGTAAACGTATGCAGTTGCCACCCTATTCCACTTTTCTGCTCCCCTTAAGGGATAACAAGGATCTTGACCCTGACGCAAACAAACTTTATTTAAAGCAGTGGCAGGAGAAGGGACTCAGCTATGTGAGGGACCTGATTATGGAACAGGGTGCCATGAAGTCATTCCAGGATTTGCAAATTGAAGGTCGCTTGTGGGCACAAGACTGGCTCTCTTATGAACAAGTCTCTCACTACATTCAATTTTTGAACCCAGCTACTTTGAACAAAAATATGGCTGATATGGTTCAAGCCTGGGAACTTTTAGTTCTCCGTGGGACTATGATATATTGGTAGAGGTTTGGAATAGAGATCTCCATCTATGGAACAGATTACAGGGGATGGATTGCAACTTCCTTACAAGAGATGCAATACAATTTTCTCCTTCGCCTCTATGTACCACCATATTATGCATATATCTGTGAACTCACAAATAATACAAAGAAAGATGAGTGTATGACAAAACAGAAACAATAATTATTGTGTATGTATATAGATAGTATAAATAGGTAAGATACACATGCATTTAGCCCATGTATTGTAATAACATTACTGAAGCTCATATATTGTAACACTTTTACTGAAGCTCATGCAAACCGCTCAGAACTAACTCCCCAGTCATTAGTAGCGGTATAAAAGCTTCCAATAAACAATATAGCTCCTCACGCAGAGTATCCTAAATGCCACTATACACCTGCTGGTTTGATACATATGTTTTGGTCATGTGAAAGAATACATTCTGGTCCTTTATTGCATTTTACTTACAGACTATATTATGTAAATGGATCCCTTTGAGAGCAGATATACTGTTATTTTCTAGTGTAAGAACATTGGGTCTGTCTAGGGGAGGAAGTGCATTGCTGCACAAGGTTTTACTACTAGCAAGAAACTAAACTAAACCTTAGGTTTGTATACCGCACCATCTCCACAAGCGTAGAGCTCGGCACGTATTCTTGTAAATTGGAGACAATCTGATACCCCCTTTCATCTTATGGAGAAATGAAATGTTTACATTGTTGAAAATAGAACATTTGGATGTTAAGCAAGGGTCATCTCAACTATGGAAACGGTATAAAGAACTTTGGTCACCTATATGGGAATTCATAATGCTGGAGCTCTCAGGGGTTGGGAAGGATAGTTTATATTGTATTGAAGGTTGATTTGTCGTCGTCTATATTCTGTCAA
Organism: Geotrypetes seraphini; assembly: GCF_902459505.1. Taxonomy (NCBI): domain Eukaryota; kingdom Metazoa; phylum Chordata; class Amphibia; order Gymnophiona; family Dermophiidae; genus Geotrypetes; species Geotrypetes seraphini. The sequence goes on along the minus strand of NC_047088.1, from coordinate 100,288,272 downwards.
GTTGTATATCAATGGAAAATCAATAAATATTATATACTGTATATAAAATATTAGCATTATTTGGTATCAGCGTGCCCAACATTTAGGCACCCATAGTTATACCATCATAGACTTGGTATAACTGAGAGTGTCTATGGAACTTGTTTTCGAAGCATATGGACATCTCATAATGTTTGAATGGATGTCCATGTGCTTGATACATCTAAGACATCCAACACTGCATTATGTCCAAATAGCAAGGTGGGTTGTGGGCATGTGTAGGATGGGACTAGGGAGGGCCCAAAATTAGGACATCCAACAGTGATTACTTGAAAAGGACATCCTAAATTAGACCTGTTTCAGTCACATCTAGGGTACAAAAAAGTGCTCTGACTGAGCAACTGACCATTGAAGCTGACCACTCCTTAATTCCCCAATAGTTGCTGTTGCCTTCCTTCTCCCCCCAAAGTGAAACTGAAAGAGGATACCAAGCCCTATGACAGCTTCAGGGATTATGGGCATTCTTAGCAAAGCAGGCAGTAAATCTGAGGAGTAGTTTAGAGGTTAGGGCAGTAGAACTTAAATCAAATCCCACTTTTTATTTTTTTTTCTTGTGAACCCTCCAGAAACAGAAAAATACCTATTCCACCTAAAAATATAAGCCATCTGTAAGCCTGAAGGCTATTGAAGTGGTGTACATTCAGGTACAGTAGGTATTTTTCTGTTCCTGAAAGGCTCACAATTACAAAATAAAAGAGTTAAAGTGAGATTTGAACCTGGGTCCCTTGGTTTAAAGGCAGGTGCACTAAACACTAGGGTGCACCTCTGCTCTGCAGGGATATTTATGTGATCAGTCTTCTGAGAATGCTGCCAGACATCTTTGTCCCTGCTTTTTTGCCATTCATATGTTGGACATTCTAATTTGTAAAATGGCTGTTCGTGCTGGACATCCTCAGCACACGGACATCCATCACACATATTTCCTATTGGAAACATGAGATGGATGTTTGTTTTGGACATTATGAGCTGCATGTCTTCTTTCTGACTTGGACATGTGGTAAAGGCGTATGTAACTTACAATAGTCTATAAGTGTCAGCCTCGTCCATGCATCTCCCATGTGAACGCCCTCTTGCATTTGCACACTGTACCACTTAGGTGCACCTTTAAAGACCAGAATGGATCTGATATGCTGCTACTTATGCACATAAATGTATATGTACCCAGGGCTGCTGAGAGGAGGGTGCAAGATTCTCTCAGGCTCAGCCTCCAAGGGGGGGGGGGGGCTGACACTGACCATAGAAAGCCATCCTAATAGGGTTGCTCCACAGTCCTGCATCTCCCTCCCCTCCTTCCCTTAACAAGCTCTCAAGGGGTTGCCGGCAGCAGCAGCAGTGATTCTTGCTTGCTTCCTGTGGCTGACCTGGAAACCTCCCTTCTACTGCATCCTGACCCCTCAAATGTAACTTCCTATTGTGGCAGAGGAGAGATTTGTTGGTCAGCTGCAGGCAGTGTATGAGAGTCGCTGCTGCTGCTGCTGCCAGCATCCCCTTGAAAGAGAAGGTTGTAAAAGTAGATTGGGTGGAGGGTAAACTTTACCTTTGGGGCAGGGCGGTACAGAGCAGGGCAGGGGCAGCAGCATGATTGTTTGCTTCAGGCCCAGCTTTGTCTCTCAGTGACCTTGTTTGTACCCACAAAAGTGCCAGCATTCTATATATTTATGTGCTCACATGGTGTGTACTTGTGGGCACACATTTACATACAAATGAAAGATTAGGTTCTTATCTGGATAATCTTTTTTCTGTTAATCTTTACAGGAGTCCATATGTTAGTTGTTCAATTCCCAGCCATGAACCAGCTGAGCAGAAGTGTGTCATTCACAATTTTCATTCCCAGTGGAGTGGAGTGTCCCCTTCAGTTCATACCAAAGTAATCAATCTCCACTAGAATAGAATACAAAGAAGGAGGGGTATCTGTTCTGCTCTGAAACTTATAAAAATAATTATTATTAACAAATATTTATAACATAGTAGCAATAGTGAACAAGCACTAACATCAAAGAAGCCAGGCGTTTAACAAGTCACTTACTTATACAGTATTTCTTTATGCTGAGCCATCTGACTGACAGGAGAAGAAATATCCAAGGAAGAACACAGGCAAATCAGGAATACTGAGGGCAGGCCTTATGGACTCTTGTGAAGATTAACAGAAAGAAGATTATCCAGGTAAGAACCTAATCTTTCATTCTGTTACACCTACACAGAAGTCCGTACTTTAGGTGAGGTACCAAAGCAATGGCTGACGTCTAGGGTAGAACAGAGGAGCCTGCCCACAAGACCAAAGATCCAAAAGTGGTGTCTGCCCGAGCTGCCACGCCCACTCTGTAAAATCTTGTTTAAGGTATGGAGAGTACATCAAGTAACTGCTCTACAAATCCCTGCAGGAAGAATTGCCTGAGACTCCACCCATGAAGATGTGACACTCCTGGTCAAGTGTGCCATAAGAGAAACTGGTGGCTGCTTGCCATAGGCGATGTATGCCAATGAAATGGCTGTGCAAATCCATCTGGCAATAGAGGCCTTGGACGCTGATCTGCCTTGTCTGGATTGGCTGGCTAACACAAACATATGGTCAGAAAGATGAAATTCATTGGTCTTTTCCAGGTAGTGAAGTAAAACTCTTTGCACATCCAGTTTCTGTAAAATCCTATCCTGCTTACCTGAGCCTGTGGGTTGAGAAGCAGGAAGACTAACCTCTTGGTTGATGCGGAAATCTGATACAACCTTCAGAAGGAAGGAAGGAACAGCATGGAAAGCTAGAAAGGGCTCTCTGCAGAAAAGAGCTTGCAAATCAGGAACACCCTCTTCTCTGTGAGATCCAAGGACACCTTCTGTAGTGGCTCATATGGAGCTTTAGTGAGAACTTTTAGGATGATGTTAAGATTCCAGGACTGAAAAAGTTGACATAGCAGAGGTCGTAACTGGAGCGCAACGCTTAGAAATCCAGATACATCTGGATGAACTGCCAGCAAAACTTTACCTTCTTGTGCCTGGAAGCATAAGAGGTCTGCCACTTGAACTTTGAGGGATGCTGCTGCAAATCCTTTTTCCCAACTAGCCTGCAGAAAGGCAAGGATTACTGGAATGGGAGCCTGTAGTGGCTTCACCCGATCCCTTTCACACCAGTACTGAAAAGCCTTTCAAGCCGTGGCATAGACTACCATTGTGGAAGGCTTTTTAGGCCGGATTAGAGTAGCAATAACTACATTCGAATAGCCCTTGCGAACTAAGGCCGTGAGCTCAAAATCCATGCCATAAGACCAAAGTGCTCTGCATTCTCCAATGGAACTGGTCCCTGACTGAGAAGCCACAGATGAATAGGGAGCTTGAGACTCCTGTCCTTTAGAAGACGTACTAGCTCCACATACGACAGTTGGTGAGGCCAGTCTGGGGCAATTTACAACCAAAAATAATAAAAATTAAACAGAGCAAATTTGAAAAACCTCTGCACGGTTCGCTAGCAAAAGGAAAAACTGAAGGGAGCACTCCACTCCACTGGGAAAGAGGGAGGTGCTGAAAGCTGTGAATAATACACTTCTGCAAAGCCGGTTCACAGCTAGGGATTGATCGCCTAACGTACGGACTCCTGTGCAGATGTAGCAGAAACAAAGTTTAATATTTAGAAGTGACCTGGATTCATTGTTCCCTCTAAGCTAAGTGAGAGTCCTCCAACTCCATTTCTGCCAGAGGGGGTGGTGCTTCAATACTGTGTTTTAAATCCCTAGGAATAGGATCCTGCAGAGCTTGCCTGTTCCTCACTATTGAAACTATGATAATGAAACAATGACACACACCCTACCCCCCCCCCCCATACACATACACATACACTATTAGGACTGTAAGTGGAGGACTCCTGATCAGCTTAGAGGGAATAGTACCTGGAAGCAGGATACTGGGATATATAGGCCATTGATCTGACTCAGTATAGCTATTCTTATGTTCTAAAGTGTGATGTCCAATTATGTCTTTCTAAAGGATTGTTCTGAGAAAGATGGTATTGGGATGATCATGATTGTTGTGTTTAACAATCAAAATCTGGGGAGAGGGGACTAAACGTTAAATGAGAGAAGCATACAGTTGATGATTCAGCTAATGCACCTACCTCCCTTGCAGCAGCCCTGTTTTTATCAAGTCTAACTTTAGGCACTCTATCTAAAATTATCCGTATTGCCACTATAAGGCAATTCTATACCTGGGAACTGCTATTTATATGCCACTTGCATGCGTAAATGAACAGAACATCAGCACTTTCACAGGTAAGTGGCAGCACATCAACTGAGCACTATTCTCTAAGGTAACTGCAAGGGAGATGTTCACATGGGCAGAGCATGGGAGGGGCATGGGCAGGACCACCATATATGCACACAGCTTATAGCAGGGGTAGGGAACTCCGGGCCATATTCCAGTCGGGTTTTCAGGATTTCCCCAATGAATATGCATTGAAAGCAGTGCATGCAACTAGATCTCATGCATATTCATTGGGGAAATCCTGAAAACCCGACTGGAATATGGCTCTCGAGGACCGGAGTTCCTTACCCCTGGCTTATAGAATGCAGCAAGTTATGGGTGACCTTCTGCATTTAGGAGTCCGCATATACTATAACTGTGGGTGCCTAAGTTTTAGGTACATTGATGCCAGGTTACTCTGGGCAACTGGATACTATTATAGCTTAGGGTTTCAGTGGATGGTATCAGGATGCTTAAAAGGGGAATCCATTTACAGAATTATCTCCTATATGAGTATGTGTTTTTGAATATCTAGCCCAGGGATCTCAAAGTCCCTCTTTGAGGGCTGCAATCCAGCTGGGTTTTCAGGATTTCCCCAATGAATATGGATTGAAAGCAGTGCATGCGCATAGATCTCATGCATATTCATTGGGGAAATCCGGAAAACCCGATTGGATTGCGGCCCTCAAGGAGGGACTTTGAGACCCCTGATCTAGCCCATAGTTTCTTTTTTTTCCAACTGCTTCTAGAGGGGTAGAGGCCGGTGTTGGCCTCAAATTGATATCTTTAAAAAATATATATTTTTTAAACTGTATAACGGTGTAATCTGTATATACATGAATAGAATTTATTGTAATTTTGTAGTAATAAAATGTAACAAGTGCCACTGTTTTCTTCTTTCTACTTCTGCACTTGATATACAATGCTCCTAAATCCTATTTAGGTTGTGTGGAGAAGTCCCCAATATTATTAATTCCTCTTGTCTTCCTAAAGTCACTGTTACAAACTTGAGATGTCATATCTCAGCAGCTCACGGGAGGTCGCTTCCTGCTCTACCTGTTCATGGTATAAAGGGGTAGAGAGGAAGGACAGGTTGCAGCTTGTCTAGGGACAGAGGCTTGGCTCTTGGGCCTTTCTGCATTGCCAAAAGATTATGATCGCCACACAGATCCTTCCACATCTCTGGTGTGTCCTACACTAGGCCCTAACATGCAAATGAGCACTGATGGGCCCATTCATACCTCTGTGTTTGCTGTCCCCAATTCCCATTAATCCTGGCCTGAATTTGAGAAAGACACAGGGAAGAAATTTTCAGCACAAACACTAACTTTGCTGGTAACAGAGACAAAGACAAACACGCACACACAGATGGAGAAGGAAGTACAGGTAGACAGAGAATGTGCATATGTAAAGCTTTTCATAAGATTCAGGACCATGATAATACTCCTGAAGAACACGGAACACCCAGTAGATATTTGTGATATAAGAAAACAGGGAATGGGCCGTTTTAGTGTGGCCATTTCAGTGTGGGACGTTTCAGTGTCAGACATTTAATCGCAGCCCTTTAAGAGCAGGCCGTTTCATCGTGTTGAGTCAGCCTCTACCCAGCTCAACTGAATAGGCGGCTCATGAGGGGCCTGACAGATGCTGTCCTGGGTTGGCCCCATCATGCTAAGTCACTCCCCACCCAGCTCACCTAAAGAGCTGTTAAGTCTGACATGCTGTCTCAGATAACTTTACTGAAGCACCAGTAGGGGATGAGGGGAGCACTTCCGGCCACAGTAGGAGCCTTCACATCAGTGGGGGGCAAGGATAGCACTTCTGGCTGTAGCAGGAGCCTTCAGATAACTTTACTAAAAGCACCAGTGGGGGCAAAGGGGGCATTGCCCTCCTTTCAAAACTTGAAGCAAGTGGACCTGAAGCATCAGTGGGGGGGGGGGGGGGGGGGGGGGGGGGGGTGGAAGTGGGGCAATGCCCTCCTTTTTCACCAGTCCTATTGGGCATGAAGCACCAGTGGGGGAGCAATGGGGCCTGCTCCAGAAGCTTTCTTTCACCTGTCCAATTAGGAATTAAACACCAGTGGAGGGGCAAGTCTTCTTTGATATGCTCCCTCTTTCACCACGATATTTGTCTGATGGAATGGCAGTTTCAGCAAGGTAAGTGCTCACCAGTGATGAAACATCCACGGTGAAACGGCCGTGCTGGACCGGCCACAATGAAAGGGCCGCACTGAAATGGCTGCACTGAACTGACCTAGACCCAAGAAAACAAAGCCTAAGTAGGCAAATAAATACCTATTTTAACATGTCTCACAGAAGCCATTAACAACTGATGAAACCGGAGACAATGAGAAGGTGATGTAATGCAATGGAGAGTACTCTTGAGAGCTCCCAGGATCCACTTGATAAATTATTTTCTGAAACTAAAATGTGGCTCACAGAGCTAGTAAGAACCCTTTGATAAGAAATTAACAAGATAAATGCTGTATAAAGATGATTGCTGGGCTGAAGGATATATTGCTGTATAGATGTGGGATGGTCATGTGCTGTATTGGCAGGATGGAGTGCTGAACAGATATGGTAGGGTTGTTGTGCTATTGGCCACTGAGGGTTTTGATCAATTTGATTTTAATACTTCATATACCACTAAAAACCAAAGGTAATTCTATAGGGGCACCTATTTTTAGGCACTAAGGGGCCATATTACCAAACACTGGTAAAAAGTGGCCTTAGCACATTCTTACATGCATCAATTCCATGTGCTAAGGCAATTTTTCATTGGGGTGAAATGGACAATTGTTCTATTTTCCCTATTAATGGCCATGCGCCAATTTTCCCATTAACATAAAACACATACACTTTCTGCCCCCATATCTACCCCAGCACTAAAAATAAATTTTGTTTTTTAGCATGTGGGTAGTATACACTGATCCAAAAATTACTGTGGATACATGAGTGTGCCATGGTGTAAGTCATTTTTTTGCTGCAGTAAGTACATATTAGTGCTTACTGCAAGTTTAAAAAAAAAATGGACCTCTGAGGAAAGGCCTATTTTGAGCCTATTCTATAAAGAGCCCATTTTAAACATGATCACTTACACCAGCCATATTAGCTGATGTAAATGTTCATGCCTAGATACAGAGGGGCTCATAATCAAAACTTATATATGTCTAAAAAGCTGCCCAAGTTGCTACTTGGACAATCTAAATGGCAGGTCACCCATGTGCCGATAATCGAAACGGCTTTTAGACGTATCCAGGAACATTTTAGGCCTCTGAATCCCGCTGTGCACCTAGGGCTGAAAGGGGCGTTTTCAAAGGAGCGGTTAGGGCGGGATGTGGGCCAATCTAGAATTAGTCATCCTGCATCAATAATCGAATGTTTGACAAGAATTCCTTGATGAAACTTATACGCTGTGAGACGATGTAAAAGCAGGTATAAGTGCCAAAAAGGTATCCAAAGCAACCAGATAACCACTGCAGGGACAAAGTAAAGACCCACATACACTCCTCCCATGTTCACTAACTCTGTCACACCCCCACAAAATTTAGATTAAAAACATACATACCTTCCCCTGGAACATCAACAGCTGGCATAGGAAAGCCTAGTAGAACTGCACAGAGGTGGCTTAAGTAGTCTGGGGAGTGGGCTAGTGAACCATAGAGAGGAGGACCCAGGCCCATAAGCCACTCTAAACACTACATTAATGGTGGAAAATGTGAGCCCCTCCAAAAACCCTATTGTACTGCCATATTGGTGCTACCTGCAGCCATAAGGGCTATCGGGGTTGTAGACAGATCGGTATAATGGGTTTTGGGGGGCTCACAATAACCTATACGGGAGTTCATGTGAGATGTTTATGTGTCACCCTTTTTGTGACATTCACAGCAGTGCCCTGTAATGTGCCCCACTGCTCTCTTGCTATGTCTGGGTCGCCAGTCCAACACAATGCTTGCCCCTCCCACATGCTAAAGTTCTTGTTCTGGGCATTTAGGACTTGGACAAATTTTTGGTCGAGAATACAGTATAAAGATAGACAGTGGCAGTCTGGACAATCAAATGCCTGGATGTACAAATAGATGATTAAAAAAAAATATATATATATATTTTGGACGTACTTTTGAGAATGGACATTTTGCCACTGATGACTTTGGGCAACTAGTGCCCTACGTCCAAATTGGACCAAGATGTATTTTTTGATTATGGCCCTCAGAGCATGCATATATTCTAATATTTATAATATATGCATAAACTTCACCCATGTGAACACCCACCTGTAAAGTGCACATCATCGAATATTGGTGTGTACTTAACATATTCATGTACAGGTCTTGAATACAGGCATTTAAGTGCATTCTTGCTGCCAAAATCTGGGTGTCTCCTTTCTAGAATTACCCCCACAATGCCCAATTGTATGTAATTCTTGGAGCAGGTAACAACATGACTTTGAGTGCTACTTTTCAACTGTATGAAATTGCATTACGATTAACTCCCATTAAAGTGGATATACTAATGATTGATAAACATCCACATGCCACACTAATAGTCCATAAATGGAATCACACTCCTCACTTAAGAGAGAAACATGTTAAATTCTGACTTTTCTAAAAGTTAACCCTTTTCTTTTTCTACTCCCTTTATGTGGTCTAAGAAGCTTATTGTACTGTATTATTAGTTATTAAGAACATAAGAACATAAGAAGTTGCCTCCGCTGAGGCAGACCAGAGGTCCATCCTGCCCAGCGGTCCACTCCCGCTGTGGCCCATTAGGCCTAATTGCCTGAACAGTGTCCCTGACTAATTTTGTAACTGCCTCTAATCCTCTAATCCTATCCCTATTACCTACCTTTACTCCTATCTGTACCCCTCAATCCCTTTGTCCTCCAGGTACCTGTCCAAACCCTCTTTGAAGCCCTGTAGCATGCTCTTGCTTATCGCATCCTCCGGTAGCGCATTCCATGTATCCATGTATTGATTTTCTTTCTTTAAGGGGGGGGGGAGTCAGTACAGTTTGCAGGGTAACAGAACAGTTGTGGGATAGTTTTTTGGGTGAAGTCATAGTTGTGGAGGGTGCGGAAGGTTTGTAGGGTGGTGGGGCAGTTGCGGGGACTATTTTTGGAAGAAAAGCAGATTGCAGTGTGGTGTTGGAGTTAGGTGGGGGTAGATTTTGTGGATGGGGCAGCTTGGAAAGTATTTTTTTTAGATATGGGGATTAGCAGGGTGATGGGGCAGTTGGGGTAGTTTATAGGTGTGACAAAAGTATGGGGTAGTAGTTTGGGGTGGATCAGCTTATGGGAGAGTAGGGAAATTACAGAAGGTAGTTTTTTGGGGTGGGGCAGTTTGAGGGATGGTGGCAGCTGAATGGTTAGCTTTTGGGGGCAGCCTGCAGGATAGTTATAAGGGGTGGAACAGTTTGTGCAAGGGCATTTTTGGGGTGAGCGTGGTTTAGGGGGCTGGGAGAGTAGAGAATGGAAAGAAGCAGTTTGAAAGGAGGAATTCCCTAACTGCTATGTTTCACTGTATGTAAGAACATAAGAATAGTCTTAATGGGTCAGACCAGTGGTCCATCCAGTCCAGTAGCCTGTTTTCATGGTTGCCAAACCAGATCATTAGTACCTGGCAAAATCCAAGAGTAGCACATTCCATGCTACCGATCCAGGGCAATCAGTGGTTTCCCCCATGTCTTTCTTAATAACAGACTGGATATTTTCCTCCAGGAAACTGTCCAAACCTTTCTTAAAACCAGCTACACTATCCACAACCTCTGGCAATGCATTCCAGAGCTTAACTATTCTCTGATTGAAAAAATATTTCCTCCTATCGGTTTTAAAAGTATTTCCCTGTAACTTCATCAAGTGTCTCCTAGTCTTTTTTTTTTTTTTATATATATATAAATCTTTATTGATTTTCAAGTAGTAACAGTGCATTACATATGAATCTGAACATATAACAAATCAAGAAAAGCACTTTGAACTTACAAATAATTGAAAGTAATATTTTCCCCCACCCCTTTACTTAATCAATAATATAATGCAATTATTCTTCCAATAACCCATTCTTATTTAAAATAATACCCCATTCCCACCCTGGATGTGTAAGGAAATCAGACAAAAATAAAAGAGAAATGACAACTATATAGAAGCAATAAAAGATGCCAATGGGCCCCACACCAAGTTAAATATATTATTACTATGCCCCAAAATTTCAGCATTCATTTTTTCATATTTGTAGCTGGAGCATAAGTTCACCCACCAGAAAGGAAAGTTAAGTCGATCATAATTCTTCCAATTACGTGTTATCATCTGAATGGCTATTCCCGTCATAATTAAGAAAAGCCGGCATTTATAACGGTCTATAGGAGGTTTAACATGCACTAGTGTTCCACATATTATGACTTCATAAGTCAATGGGATTGATGACCAAGTGTCCCCTAGCGGTCCTTTTATCAAGCCGTACTAGCGGGTTTAGCACGTCGGACATTTCATCACGTGCTAACCCCTGCGGCCGGCTAAACAACTAACGCCTGCTCAATGCAGGCATTAGCAGCTAGCGCGGCAGGCAGTTTAATGTGCGTTAAACCCTTACCTCAGCTTGATAAAAGGACCCCCTAGTCTTTGTAATTTTTGATGGAGTGAAAAATTGATCCACTTGTACCCGTTCTACTCCTCTCAGGATTTTGTAGACGTCAATCATATCTCCCCTCAGCCATCCCTTTTCCAAGCTGAAGAGCCAAGCTGAAGAGTCTTTCCTCATCCGAGAGGAGTTCCATCCCCGTTATCATCTTTTTATGATACAGAAGTTGGGACTCCTTCTCCCACAGAAATACATTGGGCATATTTTTTTTTAGAAGAGAGCTAATTTGGCCCATTTTCAAACTTAGTTTGTCTTCTTACCAGTTTTTCCACTTGCCAAACTTCATCTTATTTCAGTAAATTTTCAGCAAATCATTTTGCCCCCAGACCTGACCCATAAAAATGCATTGGGCCATTGGGGGGGGAGGGGAACCTTATTTCTCTGGCACTTCTTATCCAATTTTGAACTCAATGTGTCTTTTTACTGGATTTTCCAATGTGTTAAGTTTCATCCCATTCTGTTAAATATGGAGGGAGTAATTTGGCCTCTAGATGAACAGACATTCTCAACCCTTTTTGCATAATTCTTTCTAAACTTCCACTGGGTTGGAAAGAATGAAAAGAAAAGTATGCAATTTGGGCAAAGTTGAAGCTCCTTTCACATATGCCAAAGGTAACCAGCAACATATCTTTTGTTTTCATTTGTGTCTGACCTATAAACTTAAATCCTGGCTTAATAGTGATGGTCTGGCTATACTGGTACACACTGAGCTATGTCACACTTAGGCTACTGCACAGTGCACACCATCTACTTCCCAGAGAAAGACCTCTGGCATGGATGAGGAGATGGTGTGAAGAAGAGGGGTTCCACTTTGTGAGGAACTGGACAACGTTTTGGGGTAAGAGCAAGCTCTTCAGGAGAGATGGACTGTACCTGAGCGTGGCGGGAACTAGACTTCTAGCAAACAACGTCAGGAGAGGAATAGAACAGTCTTTAAATTAAGTAGAAGGGGAAAGCCAACAGTCGACCAAGTGTCGACGATTCGGAAGAAGGTATCCCACAAAGATACTAAGGGGGAGAAATGCTGGGAAGAAACAACGGGAAAAACACAGGAATTGACTAACCCAGAAGAGGAGGATAAAAGGATTGCAGTACAGGAGAAGAAAATAAAATTCAAAGCACAGCGAAAGGAAGTGAAGACAAGAAAATACCAGGACCTAAACTGCATATATATTAATGCAAGGAGCCTAAGGAACAAAATGGGGGAATTAGAAGTCATGGCCAAAACTGAGAACATAAACATCATTGGGGTCTCCAAAACATGGTGGAATGAATAAAACAAATGGGATACAGCACTGCCGGGGTACAAACTCTATCGCTAGGACAGGTCAGTTCAAAAAGGAGGAGGCATAGCCCTATACATAAAAGAAAGCATACACTCGACCAGAGTGAACACAGCAGCGACGACCAACAATTTGGAATTGCTATGGGTTAAAATACTGGGAAGGAAAGGGCCCGAGATAAAGATGGGCCTGTACTATTGTCCACCTGGGCAAACTGAAGCTAACGATGAAGAAATGGAAGCCGAGATGAAGCGAGAATGCAAAAGCGGTAACACGATTATTATGGGAGACTTCAACTATCCCGGGATAGACTGGAGTCTTGGAAGCTCAAATTACGCCAGAGAGACCGGATTCCTGGAGGCTATACAGGATTGCTTCATGGATCAACTTGTTAGAGAACTGACGAGATGGAATGCCACTCTGAATCTAATCCTAAATGGGCTATGAGGACCTGCGAAGGAAGTGGAAGTAGTGGGACCGTTGGGAAACAGCAATCACAATATGATCAAGTTCAAAGTTGAAGTAGGAATACCGAAAGGAAAGAGAACCATAGCGACAACTTTTAACTTCAAGAAAGGAAACTACAAAGCAATGAGAGTAATGGTAAGGAAGAAACTCAGGAACACCTCAAAGAAATGGCAGACTGTAGAGCAAGCCTAGTCTTTATTCAAGGACACGGTGATCGAGGCACAAAATCTACATATACCAAGATTCAGAAAAGGGTGCAAAAAGAATCGAACAAAAAACCCAGCGTGGATAACCAAAGAAGTGAAGAAAGCGATAGGTGATAAGAAGAATTTATTCAGGAAATGGAAAAAGGGCAAAACTGAGAACTGGAAAGAGCACAGGAAGCATCAAAAAGAATGTCACCGTGTGGTTAGAAAAGCCAAAAGAGAATATGAATATGAAGAAAGGCTAGCCAAGGAAGCACGAAATTTCAAACCGTTCTTCAGATATGTTAAAGGGAAGCAGCCGGCTAGGGAGGAAGTGGTACCGCTGGATGGCGGAGACAGGAAGGGAGTGGTAAAGGAGGAGAAAGAAGTGGCGGAAAGACTAAACATTTTCTTTTCATCTGTATTTACAAAAGAAGAAACATCCAACATACCGGAACCCAAACAGATAAACTAACATCCATGGAAGTATGCCTTGAAGACGTACGCAGGCAGTTAGAAAAATTAAAAACTGACAAATTGCCAGGCCCAGATGGAATCAACCCAAGGGTTCTGAAAGAACTAAAGGAGGAAATAGCAGAACTACTACAGCAAGTTTGCAATCTATCCCTGAAAACAGGCATGATCCCGGAAGATTGGAAGATAGCCAATGTTACAACCATCTTTAAAAAGGGATCGAGAGGTGACCCGGGGAATTACAGACCGGTGAGTCTGACCTCGATTCCGGGGAAAATGGCGGAAGCACTGATAAAAGACAGCATCGATGAGCATTTTTAAAGAAATAAACTTCTAATCACAAGCCAACATGGCTTCTGCAAGGGGAGATCATGTCTAACAAACTTACTGCACTTCTTTGAAGGAATTAACAAATGGATGGACAAAGGGAACCCATAGACATTGTATATTTAGATTTCCAAAAATCCTTTGACAAGGTACCCCATGAACGCCTACTTCGGAAACTGAAGAACCATGGGGTGGAAGGAGATGTACATAGATGGATCAGGAATTGGTTGGCGGGTAGGAAGCAGAGGGTAGGAGTAAAGGACCACTACTCGGACTGGAGAAGGGTCATGAGTGATGTTCCGCAGGGGTTGGTGCTCGGACTGCTGCTATTCAATATATTTATAAATGATCTAGAAACAAGGACGAAGTGCGAAATAATAAAATTTGTTGACCTTTTTGATATAGCCTCCAAACTATAACCCTACTCCCCACTGCCCTCCAACCCAGACACAAGATTAACCATTCCCCTTAACTGTTTCCATGACATCATAATTGTCTGTCATGTCTGTTTAGATTGTAAGCTCTATCGAGCAGAGACTGTCTTCTTTGTGACTGTACAGCGCTGCGTAGATAGATAGTAGTAATAGTAGTAGTAGTAACCAAGGTGAAAGAGGCCAGACTTAGGAGCAAGCGTGGATTTGGGGGGGGGGAGTGGGATGAGGACACAAATGTTTCCCCCACACACACACTCTCTCTGCTCCCCAGTGACCCCACATACCTGAGCTGATGGGAGACCCTCCGCCCCCACACATGCTTAATTTTCACAAAACAGCATACATGGGAGAGATCTGCCAGCTGTGCATGTTGTTTTTGTACATGTGCGGGGTGCAGGCCTAGCTCATATATGCTTGGCGGTGGTGGCCCAGGAAAAGTGCTGCCAACTGCTAGGCTTCATGTGGTGAAGTGCTTCCAGTGGCTGGACTTCAGGACTACCACCAGCCAAAGCAGCAGACAGCATCTCAGTTTTGGGGAGCCCAGGCCTTCGAGCCCTCCACCCACCCCCACCCCCCATCTACATCACTGCTCAGGAGTAATCTATGAAAATACTTCTGTACAGAAAAGGTGGTGGTTGTGTGGAACAGCCTCCCGATGGAAGTGGTAGAGACAAAGACTGTATCCAAATTCAAGAAAGCATGGGACAAGCACTCACGGGATCTTTAAGGGAGAGGAAGAAATAGTGGATCGTATAAGATACCTAAGGGAGAAAAACATATAGTGGATAGTATGGCTGGGCAGAGTGGATAGGCTATAAAGTCCTTATATAGCTGTCATTTTTCTGTTTCTATATTTAAGAACTTGGATGGTGGCAGTTATATGTACTAGGGTCCCAAGGAGGGTGTTAATGTTTATTCATAGTTACAAGAATAAGAGAGACTGGTAGCCACATGCCTTCTCTTGCGCTGCTCCTTATTAATATTAACATGCTTCAAGGAGAGATGCACTCTGTAGGTGATTACTTTGTCTTTTCAGGGCCCTAAAGACTTAGTTGCTTCAGAAATCCTGTACAGTACTTCCTGGTGATCAATGTTCCTTAATGTGTTTCTGAGCAGCAGACCCGACAGGACTTTCTATATAGACAGGTAGACACTCTGTTTAATCTACGCTAAGTCAAATTTTTAAAGCAGGAATCCCAAAACTATGGCCTAAGGGCCACATGCAGTCCTTTTTCATTTATTTTGACACCTGATTCTTGACTTACTGTATAAACTGGTAGCCATCCAAGAACAAGCTCCAGAGACTGCAGTGGGTGTCACTTTTAATTGGATGCTCTCCATTGAAAATTCCCACTAGGGAAATTCATATCTGTGGACTGAAGGTAAGAGATCAGGAGACTCAGGAAAGAAAGCCAATGCCACACAGGCATAGTGGCATGACGCTTTCCTCAGGCAGCTTAAGGGCAGTCATATGGGTGCATGTACCAGCTCTGCTTTTATGAAAGAGGAAAACACAATCTGAGAGGTGCATGGGTACAAAAAGAAATGTCAAAAGGAACACTGGGTGATTAGGGATCTGGGCTGGAGCCGGTGGTGTAGTGAGGAAGGCTGGCTCCCGGCATGGCCGTGCCGTGCACCCCGAACCCCGCATACCTTTTAAAATGTCCGTCAGCGCGAACAGCATTTCCAATCTACTGCCGATCTCGGCTTCATTCTGATGTCACGTCCTGGTCCCGCGACCGGGATGTGATGTCAGATAGGAGCCGAGGCCGGCGCGAGCTGTGAGGGGGAAGATACTGCTCGCGTTGGCGAACTTTTAAGGAGGTACCGGGGATGGGGCGAAGAGTGGACTAGAGGTCTGCATGGTAATGGGGATCGCGGGAATCCCCCCCTAACCCACGGGGACCCCCCTCTGGCCCACAGAACTCCCACGGGTCCCCCCTCTAGCCAACGGGACTCCCACGGGAATGGAAGGCTTTGGAAGCAGGGTTCATCCATATAATATAATGGACACATCAGCCTTAGTAAAAGAGGGGGTTTATAAGTTATTTACCTGAACAGAAAACAAAAAAAGGGTTCCACCAAAGAGATTCCACAAGGAAAACAGCAGCGCAAACACAAAAGAAACTGTGGACTTGATGATCCTGTCAGAAGTAATTGCTGTTTTTTATGGGGACGGGCGGGGATGGAGGTAATTCCTTGCGGGGACAAGTGGGGATGGAGAGGATCCTGGCGGGGACGGGTGGGGATGGAGAGGATCCTGGCGGGGACGGGTGGGGATGGAGAGGATCCTGGCAGGGATGTGTGGGATTTCTGTCCCCACGCAACTCTCTAGAGTGGACGGCACTCGGAACGGTTCCCCCCCCCCCCCCCCCCACTGGCTGGAGCACCAATGAGAGACGACCAGAGGAGATTCTAGTAGGAGAGAAGCAGAGAACGGGAGTTGCTGGAAGGAGAGTGGGAAGAAGAGGAATGAGGTTAAGGTAAGAAGCTGGACTACTAGCTGGTGTAATAAATTTTCAGTAGTAAAGTGTCACCAATATTGCCTCCCCCAACATTGCAAATCACTAAGAAGGCTCCTTTTCTAATCTTATCAGTGATTTGAAAATGGTCTATGTGTACCTTCTCACAAAATGCTTAAAGGATTCATTACTGTCAGGTTTGCTTTATTTCCTTCACAAGTTCTCTCTGGTGTGTAGAACCTTTCTAGAATGTACAGACCCATCTGTACAACAATTATTACATAGCTAGGAAAAGCCAGGAACCTAGGTGTATACTATTGGATTTTTTTTTTTTTTTTAAATTCCATTCGCAGTGCCGATATGTGAGGCAGTAGCCTTAGACATGTCAGTAAACCTGTCACTAATTATAGTTAATTATTTGTTATGCATGTTAATATTAACTATTGTGTTTAACCAGCTATTTTCTCTGGACAATATTGTGCTACATCCAGAGATTATTATTAGTAATCAAAGAGGTCATTCTGAAAACGTATTTGCATAATGATCCCCTTATTGATTATGATAAGATATTGATAGTTAATGCATTATTAATAACTGATTTGCTGGTTACTTGGAAATATGACCATTCTTCTTCATCCTAAGGTGTGTTACAAGTGTTTTAAATACATAGATATAATCAGAACACATCACTAAACAGATGTAATGCTGTGTTGTATTAGGAGATGCCATTGTACAGATGTGATGGGGATGTTCTATTGTATTAGGTGATACCATTGTACAAATATGATTAGGGTGCTGTGTTGTTTTAGGAGATGTCATTGTACAGATGTGATGGGGATGCTGTGCTATGTTGATCACAGTAGAAATTTGGTGGGGTATTGTGCTGCACTGTACAGATGTGATGGTATAGGGTTACCATATGGTTCCAGAAAAAGGAGGACAGATTGAGACATCTGGGTTTTACTTCCATTGAAAGCAATGGAAGTAAAATTCGGATGTCTCAATCCATCTTCCTTTTTCTGGAGCCATATGGTAACCCTATGATAGTACATTGGTCTGTATACAGATATAGGGACAGGAGGCACTACTTTATAGATAACATAAGTTGTTGTACTGACAGCATGCACTTATATATTAATGTGATTGGGCCACTTTGCTATACTAAAAGGATTTGAGCCGGTGGGTCTCAAACTTGTCCTCAAAGACTCCCTGCCAATCAGCTTTTCATGATATCTACAATGCATGAGGTAGATTTGCATGCACTGCCTCTGTTGTATGCAAATCTCTCTTGTGCATATTCACCATGGATATCCTAAAAACCTGACTGGCTGGGGTTCCCTGGGACAGGTTTGGGAACCACTGATTTAAGCTAAACAGAGCTGGGAGTGCTGTGTTTACTTGAATGATTCACTGCTGTACAGATGTGGTAGTTTTTAATACAGTTGATGTGAACAGTTTTCTACCATTGTTTGATGATACTTTGAAGCACTAAAGGAAAGTCAAGAACATTGTGTTTTAGCCGCAGTTTGTTTCTTTTTTGGGTAGCACTAAACCATTATACAGATGCACCGCAGAAGAGTGCTGTGCTGTATTGGAAGGATCATCTGAGACTTAACATTGCCAAAACTGACAGCTTATCTTTCCCTTCTAACCCACTTTCCCTCTGCCCCCTTTCTCTGTAGTTGCAGATAATGCTGTCATCCAACATAGAAACAGTTACACTGGAGGACATAAAAAGAGCTTGCAGGATGGTAGACTCAGGAGGAACGTCAGGTGGATCACTGGTGGAGATGGTGGCTGAGATAGAAGAGGGTCTAGCTCCCCAAAGGCAGAGCTCTGGATTACTGCTGGAGGTGCCCCCAGAGTGTTCTCAGGCTGAGATTCTGTGTGAGGCCCTGAAGCGGTTGAGTGCCGTCACCATTTCTATAACGGGCAATGTACGTCTTCTCAACAACAGCCTGGAAAGGATTTTGGTGGATAAACCGGATGTGGAGGAACTGGAGAGAATACTGAATAATTTCTCATGGAAGTGAGAGAAGATCCCAAAAGCACCCAACAGGTGCCTCATTCTTAAGACTATTGAAGTCTATTGTAGAACTCACTTCCGGAGTTGTGGCAAGGATCTGCTCATTCTCCTTACTGTACAAGAGAGTCTTGGGACTCTTGAGGACAGAGGTTCCAGTTGCAGAAGCATGTTAGAGCTATGCAGTAGAAAAATTTTCCACTTCAAAGACTAGTTGCCTGCCAAGCTCTTTTAGCATTTGACTTTGACCAAGTTGTAGATATTTTGTGATGAATTTAACTTGACTGAAGAAATTGTGCTGAGTGCCAAAAAGCCAAGTAGAAGAAAAGAACACTTTTTATGTTTGTCTTTCATGGCAAAGTGGTCTCTTATTTTGTGGAGTAATGCAAGGATTGTACAGAGCATTTAGCTGTAGTGTTTACCCTCAAATTTGTTTACTGTGTCAAAATGCAATTGAAATAAATTCAGAAAATATGAGGAACCTTTTCTTGTTGGGGAAAAATACTTTTTTCACAGAGAGGGTGATGGATGCTTGGAATGTCCTCCCTGGAGAGGTGGTAGCAGAAAAAACAGTTACGGAGTTTTAAAATGCATGGAATAGATATAAAGGATCTCTGGAATAAAAAGAGAATAGTAATGACACAAAACTCTCAGAATTAGACCTATAACTTCATTATGATGAGCAGGTGTGGTACTTAAATGGCAGCCCCAGCAGTGAAGCTGATGCCGGATGGACTTCTATGGTCTGAGTCCAGTATGGGGCTACACAGATAGGGATAGTCTGGAGTTAGCTTAAATAGTGATTCCAGCGGTGGGGCAGTGTGGCTGATGCCGGGTGGACTTCTATTGCCTGTGTCTAGATGGATCAGGAGCAAAAAAAGCACTTTTTTAACCACATTCATATAGCCTGAGTACAGGTCTTTGCCTATCTCAGAGAAGAGGGGAAACTTAGTGACTGTTGGGACAGACTGGGCCACACAGGTCTTTATCTGCTGTCATCTACTAGGTTGCTATATGTACTATGTTCACCTTTAACCTTATAGTCATGTTCAATACCTCCTCCTCTTTTCCTGCACTGCTAAAGCATTTGTTTCTTTACAACACCTCCAAAATTTAACCCTTCTTTCCTGATCCCATTACCAAATTTTTATCTATGCTTTCATTACCTCCCATTCAGATTACTGTAACCTGCTCCTTACAGCAAACTGTCTCTCTCCACTAGAATGTACTCAAAATTCATCAATGTGACTTATCTTTCTCCACTGTTGCTATACCCATATAGCCCCTCTTCTCAAGTCTCTTGATCGGGTCTCTGTCTGCTTCTGCATACAGTTTAAACTTCTCTTCCTTCTAAAATGCAGTCATTCTACATCTCCTCTCTACCTTTCCTCTCTCTAATGCCTTTTTGCAGTCACTTCTCGTTTCTCCTCTATCAGTAGGGGTACCATATTTTGAAGTAAAAAAAAAGAGGACACATGACCACCCCTGGCCCACCTCCCCCCAGTCTTGTCCCTGCCCTGCCCCCTCCACCTTTCATCAGTCTCACTCCTGCCCCATCCCACCTTTTTCACCCATTTCCTTAGTCTCCTCTTTCCACAAAATATCTGTACCCTTTTAGTGCTTCTCTCTTTCCCTTCTTCCAACCCTCCACCTGCAGGTGCTTCTCTCCCTCTCCCTCCAACCCGTGGTGGGTGCTTTTCTCTTTCTCTCTCCCACAGGTTATCTCTCTCTCTCTCTTTTTCTCTTTCTTTCTTTCTTTCTCTCTCTCTTTTTCTTTCTCTCTCTTTTTCTCTTTCCCTCCCTCCAATTCCCCCCCCAACATGGGATGGTGCTTCTCTCTTTCCTCTGACTCCCACTTACCTCCTCATTGAAATTGAATCCTTGAACCTGCTGCTGTTGGCCTGCCCCTGAAGACTTCTTTGAAATGACTTCCTGTTCCCATGTAGGCAGGATACTCCAGAGAGAAGGCTTCCGAGACAGGCCAATGGTAGCAGGCGCACTTCACTGCTGCTGGCCAGCCCGAAGATTCAATTTCAATCGAGCCCAGAGGGAGGTGGAGAATAGGGCAGACGGGTAAGGGCTCTAGACACTTTCTCCCCAGACACCCAGGCAGTCCTATAAAAAGAGGACATGTCTGGGTAAATCTGGATGTCTGGTAACCCTATCTATCAGAAACTCCTGACTCCACACTTTCCACTTATTGCACCATATGCAAATCTGGTACAAAAGTGCACCTTTTTGAGGCTGCTCTTCAAACTTCATTTCTGGTCTTCATGTTCAGAGGTTTGTTTTCTAAAATAAATGAACCCCCAAATATCTTATATGTCCTTTATGTCTTGTTAGAATGGAAGCTTCACAAGGCAGGGACTTTCTTTTATACTGAGCTTGAGTAAGGTTCACACTATGGCCTCTCAGGCTTTGGTGAAGGTCCTGTGTATTTGGCAAAGATGTTTACCCATCATGCCCCTTGCTGGTGGTTGTTTGAGCCAGAACATATTTTTGGAGATGCCCTAAATGAAGCAAATGTGCATGGTAAAGTGGAAGATCTAGGGCCTTGTCAGTAAGAGTCCTGGAGAAGCAGAATATGCTACCAGAATCAGGTTCCTTCTAATCTGAATGGAAGTCCTCCAACTGCATTGCTGGCAATGGGGGGGGGGGGGGGGGTGATGCTTCAATATATGTTTTCAGTCACTAGGGACAGGCAGGTTCTCTGGACTCATGCTAATAATGAAACATCACCCTCCATTGGCAAGACCTAGGTCGGTGGAGGACTCCTGCTCAGTTTAGAGAGAAAACTGTAGAGCTGCTGCTTAAGGAAATGAGGTATGGGTTATTCTCTATGTAGGAGGAATATTTTTTCTTATTTCTTAAATTCTGCTTGTAAGCGAATACAGTTTTTAGTGGGCAGCCAGAGAGGCAGCAGAGAGCAGCCGGAGCGCCCACATCAACTGTTTACAATACAGGAATTCTGCAGAATTGAGGCCTGAATGCTGAACAGAAAAGCACACAATTCAGGCACCTCACAGGAGGCTGCGTTCCGGTGAGGAATCTCGGACTAGCTGTGTGTGCACGAGGCAGGAAAGTCTGTACCGGTGTGATGGAAAGCACCCGAGCCTGTGGTTATCTCCCACTGTCGGCATGCGCGCTACTGAGGTTTGGGCAGGGAGGTGAACAAGCTTATCTAGCTGATTACACCAGAGCCCTCTTCAGCCCGAAATCCAGTGGTTGAAGTCATTTCCGTAGGTCTTTTTAGTGGGGGAGACAGGAGAAGGCAGCTCCTGATTGGTGAGGCCTGACTTTAGTGCAGGAAGAGGCGGTCGGAGCATACCGCGAGTGATTTCCTTCACTCGCCGGCACTCCAGCTGCTCTCTCTTACCTCTCCGGCTGCCCTCTCCTGCTGGGTCATTCGTGGTTGGAAAATACCACAAATGTACGGGACCGTGAATTGCCGACTGCAAATGACCAGGGGAGCACTGTACTACCTAGTGTTGGGATCCATGCCAATGTATGGGTGTAAGCATTCACATCAAATGAAACCTGGTGTAAACAGGGCAGGATTAATTCATCGAGAGCCCCTAGGCAAGTACACCGGGCTCCCTGCCCCGCCCCGCCCCACCCCACCATGCGCCCAGGCGGAAACAGGAAGCTGCGTCAGAGGGAAGCTTTAGGCAAGCAGCACCGCTTGCACAATTACAGTTCCCATTGCCTTTCTTACCCGTATTGCTTGCTTGTCTTACTTTCCATCAATGGGGGTGGGGCCCGCGTTGCCAATCGATGCTGGAGGGGCCCATCGCCGTTTGGAAAAAACAATGTTGATGCCCTCCTTCATCGGGCCCCCCTGACCATTTCGGGCCCTAGGCACGTGCCTACTTGGCCTATTGGTTAATCCTGCCTTGGATGTAAATCCTCATGTATAAATTAGGTGCAGATCCCTCATATTTTATAATAATGCACGCATATTTAGTCAAGGTCCCTGACTTACCTATGCCCTCCCCAAGACCACACTTCCTTTTCAATTACACACAATAAAATTTTTGCTCACATCTTTATAGAATAGCGCTGAGCAAGATGTGTGCACAAATCCAAATTGTTCCCAGTTAATGCAAATAATTATTACTCAATTATTAGCATTAATGGGCTTGTTACTCAGTTAAATTGTGTGCGCAAATTGGGCTTGCATTGAAACTTGTGCATACAACTGTGGATGCCATATATAAAATTCAGAGGTTAGCGCCTCCGCATTAACTCAGTGTTAGCCAGTTAGCACACACTAATGTGAGCATTTCAGTTGGTTAACACTTTCATGCCCATTATCTGCCAATGACACGCCCCTCCTTAAAAATTTATTTTAAAAAATAATGCGTGATTAGGGTGTGGAAAAGAACATAAGAATTGCTGCTGCTGGTCAGACCAGTGGTCCATCGTGCCCAGCAGTCCGCTCACGCGGCGGCCCTTAGGTCAAAGACCAGTGCCCTATTTGAGTCTAGCCTTACCTGCGCATGTTCTGGTTCAGCAGGAACATATCTAACCTTTTCTTGAATCCCTGGAGGGTGCTTTCCCCTATAACAGCCTCTGGAGAGTTTCAAGTTTATTAGTATGTTTGATGAATCGCTTATTAGAATTACTAAGCGAGGAACAAAATTAAAAATAGAGTATAATACAAAGAAACTAACATATTGACAATATTCTTTCATAAATTACAAACATAAGTCAGGAGGGAAAGTGAAAAAGTTACAATTTTCATTCCAGATTTGTACCACTCTCTGGGTGAAGAAGAACTTCCTTACGTTAGTACTGCAAAATGCTTTGGTGTGTTTTGTGGATAGTATTTTCTTGTGTGTTAGGACTTAATGTCCTTTAGTAAATATTGCAAATGACAGCAGATAAAGACCTGTATAGTCCATCAGTCTGCCCAATAAAGAGAGTAGTACCTCCCTCTATGCCTTAGTTTAGAGATGCCTATAAAAATAATTTTAAAGAAATAATATGTTTGGTACCTGAATGTATACTACTTCCATAGCTTTTGGGATTGCAGGCAGTATGTATGAGATTACATGAAATTCACATTTATTTTTATTTTACTTTCATTTCTACAGTGCTGTGTGTGTCTAGTAATGTAGTACTGAGGTTAATCTACTGTACATGTTCTCTTGTCTTTCATCCTGACATGACATCACCCAGGGACCATGCCCTCAGGCTCCAAGCTTCCACCTTTCCCACACTGGTTACCGGAGACAAAACAGAGAGCTCATCTGGGAAGCATGTGGACTCAGGTGCAAGGAATGCGTGGCCACTGGCTCTTCCCGGGTGCAGTCTCTTCGCCTCTCCCTCTGTGCCAGACTCCTCTTACCTAGCTCTCCCAGACGCACCCCGCCCTCTGTACAAGCATTGTCTGACTTCTAATGAGCTGTCCAGCGGGGGGCACTCACTGTGTGGTGGTGATGTTAGGGTGATAGTCCTTGCTCATACTGGCTCTACTCTTTCTACTGGACACAGATCTTGTAGCATGAAAAAACAGCCTAGTCTGCTACCTCCCTCCTGATAGGGACTATTTTATGTTTTTGGTCATGTTTCTTTGTAATCTCATCTCTCTTTTTTTTTTTTTTTTTTTTTTAATCTTTATTAATTTTCAAATATTAACAATGCATTGGAAAAAATTTTTTAAACATAAACGAATCAGAAAAAGCACTTTAAATATACAAACATTCTGAAAAAAATCATTTTATTCCCCCCTTCCTTCCATTCATCCATAAAAGTATAACTACATATAGAATTTCAATAAACTAAATAAACTAAATAATTATCCCTTCCTCCCTCCCTCCCTCCCACCCTGGATGTGTAAGGAATTAACTAAGAGATTTATCAGCTGGTACTAGATAGCTATGTGTTATTATTACTGTTTTGTACATTCTTTTTTGCATTATGTATTACAGTACTTTGGCAGCACTTGTAATAGAGTCAGTGCAGTAAAGTTCTCTGAAGCTTGTATGCTGTAGTTTGTGTGTCTGTGTGTATGTATACAGTATGGTTCACCTGTTCTCTTTGTACTGTAATTTTGAAATGGCTGGACCTAGTTTCACTTTGGGAGAACATTGGAATTTTTCCAAGTTTGAAAGTGGCTGAATGATTGGGTAGGGAAGGGGGGAATAAGGTGACAGCACATGATGGGCAAAGTTGGCCCTTTTCTCATAAGAAATACTGGGGTTTTCCAGCGTGTTACACCTTTTACTGCTTTTCCTTTCTTTATGACTCCATCTTCTGGCTCTCTCCATTCTGTTCTTTAAATGCTTTGTTTTGTCATATCACTCAACTTTTTTCATTTGTCTGTCCTGCCCTGCCTGTCCTTTATCTCCTCTTCCCTCTTCATCTGACCTGTATGAACTCTTCATCTCTACTTTATTCTCCTCCATATCTGTCCTTCCTTATTTCTTTTTTCTTCAGTATATTTACTTCCCCTTTATAGATGTTCACTTCTCTATGTACATATATGTCTCAGTTTTTCTGTTATTCTTTCTGTTTTCTCTCCTCCCTTTCATGAAATGCATAGCCCCAAGCCTCCTGCTAGGAGCCACTACAGAGAAAAAAAAATGCTAGTCATTCAGAGATTATTCATAACTCTGGAATCTGCTACAGGTGTCGGTGAATGTGTGTGCATTGAGGTGAACTTCCTGAAACACCTACACACATGCCCATAAACACACATACATACAGCAACAAACACGCTGGCAAACACATGCAGAGACACAGATACACATAAACACAGTGACATACAGATACACACGCTGCCACCCAGATACAGCATCTCTCCTTCTGCCTCTCCACTCCCTGCAGGTACCCTTCCCTCTTTCAGCACAAAAGTCCTGCGGATCAGTTTCCTTGAAGGAAGTTAGGATTGGACAGAGGGAAATCATGACAAAGCACCTATCCATCCCCATCTCTGCATGTAGAGAAGCACTTAAAGGGAGTGTCTCACCCACCTCAGTTGAAGGCGTGGTCACTGGGGATTTCAAAGAGGATGGCAAGAGCTATATAAGAAGCAGTTTGCCTAGGGACCAGGTACCAGAGCTCAGGGACCTATCCTTTGATCAGTCAGCAGATCAGGGAGCAACCCTCTCAGAGTCCAAAAAGAGCTATGACACCTTCTGCCTGTGAGTACTAATATTTTCCAATATTATTTAACTTTTATACTGGGGACAGAAAGGGGAGCAGGTACTTTGTCCTTAATAAGAGTTATGCACCATAACTTGTATATGAAGAACTGTGAGAAAAGTAGTATTTTATTCTTAAACTTAAGTTATGTAGCATAAGTGGTTATTAGAGACAAGGAGGGGAGAAAATTCATAGTATAAAGTGCCTCTCAGGGGCAATGGGAAAAGTAATTACTTTCTCCTTAAGATAAAAAGTGATATAGTGTAACTTGTTATCAGGAATGCTGTATCCATAATATTAAGTTATACAATGTAATTGGGATAGTGAGGGAAGCAGGTACTTAATTCAAAATTATCCTTAATACAAAGTTATATAGTGTAACTCCTATATTGAAGAATGTCCGTTCATCCTTCTCTCCTTCCCATTCACAGCCCTATGGATACTCTTCTTCATGGCCTTGTGCTCTTCCTTGCACTCTGTGCCCATTCCAGCTACCGAGACCATCAGACAAACGTACAGCCTGGCCCTCCTCCTCCAGAGTAATACCTCTGCACTACTGAACACCTATGTGAGTGACTGCAGTATTAGACATTATACTTCGACTGGTATCCCACAACTGTAATTACACCGACCAACCTTCAGGAAATCATTGAAATTGTATTATAGTAGTAGTGTTTATTTATTTATTTAGAAAGTACCATCTGTGCACACAGCCTTTACAGTGTCAAGCTTGGGCTCACTAGAGGTTATATGATTAATTCGAGGTTGCACAGCTTCTGGTGATAAAGTGGGGGGTTTAAACTATGCTTGGCACATCAAAACTGAGATTTAAGTACATTAAAAGTTCAGGAATTTGCTGAAGGTTGCACATTGAAATTGGTGACTGTTGCTAGATTAGAACTCGGCTGTTATGTTTTCCTATGTTCTTCCCTTACTGCCAAAGTTCTTTATGCATAAGTGACTCTTCTTATACTGATGGCTTTATATAATGTTTCTCTGTGACTTTCAACTCACTTCTAATCATTTTTTAAATTTAATTTTCACCTATTTTCCATTATTATTTATCCTCTCCCAAGATGATGTGTTTGGGGGGTCTTGGGTATCTTTGTTGGCCTTGAGGGAATTTCCTCTAAGATTATTGCCACTCTGAGGCCTATTACAGTTGTCACAGTCATTTTTCTGCCTGGGCACAAGTGCATTACCTTTGTGTACATCTAAGCCCTATTTGGCCCCATCAGTTGGCAAACTTGAACACGAGTTTGCTAGATCCAGTGCATAGTGCTGTAGTTTGAACTACAGTGCTAGTTCCATATCTACTCTGTTGTTTCAAATTGCCTTTTTAAACCCTCAGCTGCTGCAGAGTGACAATGGAATCTAAAGCGCAGGATGTGTTCTGTCCTACATTTAAAGTCTTTAGTTAATGATTTACAGATTATACTAATGACATAAAATATCACATCCTGTGCTTTGTACCAAATTTCTTTCTACAGATATGTATTCTAAACCATAACAGCTATGCTTCCAGGCCAGTAGGAAAGAAAGAGAGCCTCTAATTCTTTTAGACTACAGATCAGGCACTATGTAAAACTGAAACCTAGATATCTTACAAATAATTATTTTCCTCTCCATTTCTTTAATATCTAGGGTAATGGTAGAATATATATAATTATTTCTGGGTTTTGTTTTGCCACAGCCTGACAAACAGATTGAAGATTTGGAATTTTTCCTTCTCTTCATTCCAATACACATTTTTATCTGACCCAGCAGTTTCCTCTTGCTCCTTTGTACTTCCAGCTCACTCAGAACCAGATCTGGGATTTGGCACAATAAACCTTTATCAGCAGTTGCTCAGGTTCCCTATTTCATTGCCCCCCCCTCCTCAACATACCTAGTGGCCCTTTTACCAAACCTAGTGGCCTTTTTACTCATAAAAAGTGACTTTAGTGTGTGTTTATGAAGGTAATTCCCAAGCACTGAGGCCATTTTTACTACATGGGTAAAATGGACGAATTTCTGAGTTTTCCTATTAATGGCCACATGCTAATTTTTCCATTAATGTGTGGCCTATTTTGTAGGCGGTAAGAGCTCACGCTCATGTACTAATGAGTACCTGATTTGTAACTCGTTCTGACCTTCTTTGGGAGGACAGGCTAAAAAATTGATTGAATAAATAATCAGAACACGGCAATGTAGCTGCACTAACCGATTAGTGCAGAACACACCTACTTTCTGCCCCAGCCCCTCCCCAGCATAGGTAGCACATATCAATGCCAAAATTACCATAGGATGCCTAAGCATGCCCTGCAGTAAGGCATTTTAAGCACACATTAGTGCTTGTCACAGCTTAGTAAAAGGACCCCTTAGTGTGGTCATTGCACTGATCATCCTGGGCCAAGGGCAATGCATCAGGGCTGTTTCTAGAGCCCTTCAGCCATAGGTCCTGCCTCTAGCCACTAGGTGTCACCTTTGAGCAACAGTCGTGATGCTCCCTGGTGACTATCAGTGCTACTCACCGCATCCCCAACTGATCTGGGAAACAAAAGACCTGAGTCAGGGAACAAAACAGTGCCTTTCCTCATAGTAATACACAGCACTTGCCACCTGAGCTATGCACCAGGCCTGCTCTGACACAAACATTTCTGAGCACAGAACACCCTTGACAAAGAAAGGGGCAGCCATTCAGAAGCATAGAGGGAGGAAAACCACAACTTAGATTTCTACAGACATATTGACTCTGCCAAATTACTATTTAATTAAAATGTACTGTGACTAATTTTTTGCTACAGAAGAACATACTATAAAGCTATTGTCTCAGAGAATTGATATTGAATTTGATTTATTATTCATAACTGACCAAACAATATCTATCCCTGTTGTGAGAGGCAGACTAGAGAGCTCACACTTCCCCTTTTCACTTCTTTGATGCCCCTTAGCTGTTTCTTATGGCTAAATGCTATTAGGATTAAGAAGTCTTAGTATCAAATTCTCTTCAGCCTCCCCTAGGGCTGGCTACCATCCAGTCCCTCAACTGGAGATTGTAAAAGTCCAAAAATGAAGTTACCCCCCCCCTCCCCCTCTACTCATACACACGTTTACATCTGCATGCCAAGATGCCTCCTACAGACTGACTCAAAGGAGGCATCCAGCTGAGTCTCTTGTCATGGCAACAGGTGATGTCACCAAGAACTAGGTCTAGTCCCCTTCCTGTGTGGTGAAGGGCACCACTCCAAGGGTGGAGATAGGCTGGCAGCAATAGAACTAACTGTGGCATCATCTCTTGTGACTTCACTCCTCAAACACCTGCTTAAATCTCAAAAGCCAAAGCATTCTGGTCCTTGTAGTACAAGGTGAACTTCTACAGCATCACTGTAAAATTTGGGGTCAGGATTTGGGGCCAAGCTGCTCCATTTGTGAGCAATTCCTTCTTCATTCGTGCTTCCTATTGTTCTGCCTTTATCCTAGCAAACATCATTAGGTAGCATTGCAAGGTAGTAACCAAGTGCTTTGTCCTAGAGGCTAAGCACGCACATACACTCACACATACACTCACACATACACACTGTTACCTGTTTTTGCATGCTGCTGCATTGTACTCTGCCTGGGAAGGGCATCACATCAAAGCTGAACAAAAAAAAAGTGAATTACCAATATGTACAGGCCCTGAGCACCAAAATAATCCTGCACCAATGTTATAATGGCCTCGTCTTCCTCTAGGCAATACCAACCTAGTTGTTTCATCACTTCCTCTCTCGTCTAGAATTTCCTGCGTAAAGATACCATCACTTACTGTTTTGCACTTCCTATGCCATTGATTCTTAATTTCCTCTTTGCTCAAACACTTTCCATGCTGTTGCCTCCTTGTTTCCTCTCTGCTCTCACTTATTGCATAAGGTTTCTAAGAAAGTGACCAAAGTAAGGGATAGATTTTGCACAGATTGCAGATGGACAGGGTAGTCTTTACTAAAAGATGGAACATCCCTCATAAAATTGATGAAACTGTAGGTTTGCCAACATTTCATTTCCTGTATGCCCTCACACCCTTTTTGCATAACTCTTGTAATCCCAAGAAGCTACTGCATCAGTTCCTCTTCTGAACGTCCTGTACTGTTCTTTCATCATGCCCCATTAGAATTTTGTAAATATTTTTCATATTGTGTTTTCTTCTAGCTAAGTTACCAGGGTAGTCCCTTCAGTGACCCAGGCTTCGGCTCCCCCTTCTTCAAGATTGAGGAGCTACCAAGAGCTGCCATTACGTACCGCCTTTGGCGTGGTCTGAGCGAAGAGCAGCGCCTGACAGAGAACTATCAGGCCTATACCATCTACACAGAATTCTTCCAGCTGGTTTTGGATGATCAGAGGCTCCTGAATCCAGGGCAAGATGCTTTGCTGGGCATGCTCAGAAAAACTAAAATGGGTATTGAAGGACTGCTGAATAATCTGGCTTCCATTATGGGTACGGCGGGCTACCAAATCCCCATGCTCCCTGATCCCTTGATGTCCGCCTCTGCCAGCATCTCCAACTTCAACCGGAAGGTCCGTGGCTATGTGGTATGCACAGAGTATAGGAACTGGATGGAAAGGACAGTGAGGGACTTCACACTACTACGAGATAGATATCATGAGTGATGTAGCAATTAACGACAAGTAGAGATCAAAATGTCCCTTCCAGTCTGCCCAGTCAAGATTCATTCACTTGGGTAGATGCACTTATAACTTATCATATGCAACCCAACATAAGCTCTTCTCCATGTCTGGTACATGACTTCTAAACCCTCTTCCTACTGTTACCCTCCAGACCGATCCCAGGTATGCTCAAAATCTGTTACAGTGATGACCTATAGCACTTCTACTAGTAGACCATTTCAGGCCTACAACTCTTCTTCATGACTAACTCCCAGGCCCCCTTCTATGTTTTATTACCAAAAAGTAAAATACAGTCTCTCCATGTTCATTGAAGTTTGGGGTCTAACAATGATCACCCCAGGTCTCTTGTACCACTCTTGTTTATGGCTGTAATGGCCACTTGATACAAGTTACCTCAGTGCCTTCTTGGATGCCGAGTGTGACTGTAGCTGTGACTCCTAGTGTATATGTTACTTGGTTTACTGTTTATGTATCATTATACACTCAGATAATTCAGAGATGAAATAGCACATAACACTTAAGTTGTATGTTCTGCCTTGGGCCAGTGCCTTAATATTATAGAATGAGCTAAGCAATATTACAACTAAGTTATAGCACTAATTACAGGAGGAAGACATCCTGAGCTTCATAAGCTAGTTCCTCTCTTCAGCATCCTGAAATAGGTCTTCTAAAGTACAAATACTGTAATTCAAGCTAAAGTAGTGAATGTAGCCTAAAATGCTGTTTTTTTTAATGGTGCACTATCACCTTTCCTCATCTCCCCAACCAGCACGATCACCTTCCTTTTCTCCCACCACCCCCTCATATCACTACCTTCCCTTCAACCCTTTGGATGACCTCTAGCCATCTAAAGGAATCAAGTGAGTAGGACTCTACCTGCTGCTGCCTCATCTTCTGCCCACTTTCCTTTGAAATTTAAAAAAAAAAAACCCCACACTGGGTTGGGTAGTCTAATGAGAACTGTTGGTCCCTCATGGTTCCAACTTCTGAAGGAAGCTGGCAGAGTAGGAGGCAGCAGAAGTTAAGGACTCCCTGTTCATTGAGTCCCGCTATTGGCAAGATGGTGGGAAAGAGCAAGACTTAGACATTAGCAATGCCACCCCATGACCAAATGTTCAAAGGCCCTCTGCAGAGTATCAGTTCAGAATCTTTAGCTTGAAAAACAGAATGAGAAGGTTGGAAAATTGCTAAGAATCTTTGAGGGGATGAAAATTATTATTTCTTTTTAAACAAACAACTGACCTTTTTCTTTCTCATTATTGCTTAGAAAATTGCATAAAAGTGTGTGTGGTGTTTTTTTTTTTACAAACTGGATAACCCAAAATAAGACAGAAAGTGGAACAGAGCCAGAAGAGATATTATGGGAGAGATTAGTATGCTGCTATATGTCACATAAGTGTCAACCCTTAACATTTATTTAATCTTATTAATATTTGTATGTTGTCTCATGTTATTTATATGTAAATGGAGAAATTTTTTAATGTATACTGTATTTATATTTTTATACATAGATAAAAAGAAAATGAAGATGGAAAACAATGTATTTATTTTCCTATTTAAGAATTACTTTTCTGTCTTTTAAAGAATAATTTTGTATATTTATTTTATTTTATTTAAAGCCAGTATGGAGTACAATTTCCTAGCAGGGCATATAGCTTCCTAGGGGCTCCTTTTACAAAGCTGCACTAGTGATTCCTGCTTGCAAATATGATGAAGCTCATTTACCCCCCTTTTTACAAAAGTGTAGAAGAGGTTTTCAGTGCTGAATGCTCCGTGCTGCTCTGACGGTCATAGAGGTTCTGTGAGCGTTAGAGCAACACAGAGCATTCAATGTGCCAGCCGGCACTAAAAACCTCTTCCACACTTTTATAAAAGGGAAGGGGGTTAGAATTGCTAGTGTGGCTTTACAAAAGGAGCCCTAAGTGAGGTAATACAGTGAGTAGAAATGATTGGTTAAGGGCATTATTGACCTTCAAAGGCCTCTGCCCCCTCCTGCTTCTGTTTTGAGATGGCAGTGGCAAGCCTCTTCAAGGTGACTATTGCCCTCTCCTAGAGAGGCAGAACATCTTTTGTATCTTAAAGAACCAGCTGTGTTATATAAAATTTCTCTTATCAATTATTTTTGCAAAATAAACTTTTAAATCTTTGTCAAGTTTCCTTGTATTTTATGCTGCAGCACGTGTACAAATAGGTCTGCATAATAATGTTTGTACATGCAAATGTATGTGAATGGTAAAGCTGCCAACTGGGCCCAGGTTTGCAGGACAGGTTGATCCAGTCCTGGATTTACTCCATTCCATGCAGGGACTTGTAGTTTTGATTTCCCCATTCCCTATGAAAAGTAAGACTATTAGTCCCAGCATGAACTGGGGTAAATCCAGGACTAGATCAACCTTGCCCTGCGAATCCAATTGGCAGTCTTAATTAATGGGTATCTCTATGATTTTTCTGAGTCTAAGGATGTTTTCAATCTGAGCATATATGTTAGTGTATGAATCTGAGTCTTGTTAAGATTTCAATCTAGGGATATAAAAGATGTGAACAGGATTTATGATTTTTTGATATACCGCTGTATCCAACACATGGGCCAAAGTGGTATATAGTTAGTTAGTGCCATTGACTCATGTTCTAGTCCTAGCCAATTAGGCATCTCTATCCTCCCCCACCCAAATATCATTCTCCTCTTGTCCTCCACCCTTGTCTTGTGATTGATTTCCTTGCTCCTGCCCCCAGGTGACCGTCTAACCTGTTAGTTCCTTCTGTGGACAGTTGAGAGTGGTCTCCCCCCTCCCCCCTTGCTCCAGGGAAATTTGCTTTAGGGGGTGGGTCACAGCCATGAGCATCGGGAGTTTTTGTTGTTGCTTGGTGGGGGGGAGGGAGAAGCCCCGCCCTTCCCTGCCAGAACTGGAAACGCCCCTTTCCCCCTACGTGGTTGCCATGGTGATTACCAGTGCATCCGGGCTTGCAGCATTGCCAAAGGAGAGCAAAGGGTAAACCGCCACAGGCTCCTTCTATTCTACTTCGTATGCAGAGGCACGGAGGCACAGAGTTTTAAGTGTGCATGCGTGGCTAGGGCTTTATTATTATAGATGTAGTCCCAACAAGGATCCTAGTTTTGGCGTAATCAAGATGCCTTCCTCAGGGGACATGAACGCCCTGAAAAGCGGAGCCACATGTAGTGGCAGGCATATGCTCTGAACGTTAATATACCTATACGTGGCTCCGCTTTTCAGCGCATTCATGTCCCCTGAAGAAGGCGTCTTGATTATACCGAAACTAGGATCCTTGTTGGGACTACATTTATGAATAAAGATCTTCTCATTGGTTGAATTGATTTTATACTGACCATCATATAATGCTCTTCCATACTAAGTCCCCTCCGGTGGTATAATGTACAGCCTCCACTGCAATGCAAGGTCCCACTGTACTATGTACTATGTCTGACCATGCAATGTTTCGTCATACATTTTACCACATTTTGTCATTCTGTCACCATTTCTGTTACACTTTACTATACTATACGTCATATCTTCCACACTATATTTGCCATACTATGTCTACCATGCTACGATTTCTCATGCTATGTCTGCTATACAATGTTTGTCGATCCATTTCTACCTTGCTAGGTTTCCTCATGCTATGTGTCATACTGTCATGTCATACTAGGTTAGGGTTACCAGATTTTCCAAACAGAAAATCCAGACCCATGGCCCATTTTTTTGGCCCAAAAATCTCATCCTATATTCAAGTATATACAGTAATAGACGTATACAGACAGAATACAAAGACATGACACACAGTTAAACAAAAAGAAAAAGGGGAGAACTACAATAAAGTAAAGAAAAAGAAACATTTGAGGGATAAAACAATAGAACCATAAGGGGGAAAACCTCCTTTGCAACGGTATATCAAAAATAAAGAAACTTGATACAGCAAACCTGCGGCCCACAAAATTTGGAATGCGTCTGGCGTTTTTCGATCTGGTGCGAAGAACATGGAGCATTATCTGCTGCATTTGAAATTCTGAGGGGGACTCAAATAGGTCTATCTGCGGAGTACCGAATTGACTAAACAGGTCTTGAGTAATTGTGATGTTCAAGGACTACTCGAGACATCTGGGTTTTACTTCCATTGAATGCAATGGAAGCAAAACCTGGATATCTCGATCCATCCTCCTTTTTCTGGAGCCACATGGTAGCCCTAGTTCCAGTCTCCTTTCCACCTTCCTTTTGTGATTTTTTTCTTAAATTATTTTTTCAGCATACCCTTTCCATTTCTCTCTTCTAAAACTGCTCGGCCATTATTCACTCCAGAAGTCTTGCATATTTTGCAATCATCAAGCTCGGAAGCCACAAAATGGGCCTATTCCTATAAATAGCGCTGTTATGAAGAATGGTGCATTCGACACCGATTTTCACCAACTGCTTCAATGCTGGCTCTTTTTCTTATTCTCATCCCCCCTCACTCGATGCTCTTCCTCCCTCTAACTGACCCACTAGAGGTACTGCTCTCTCAGAGAGTATCCCCCTCCTTCCATCAGCAGTAGGAGAAACCTTAATAGGATGCCATCTCTTGCTATCATGGGACCAGTCGTCTCACCATAAATCTCACAGCTCTTTTTATGAGACTGGTCCTTTGTGATCCCTCAGTGGGAGTACAGGAGAAGACCCATGAAATTGGGGGTTTTCAGCTGAATGTGAGAGACGTGAAGGGTACTGTATATCCAATGCCCCATATAGAGCTTCTTTGTAAGTTTTTATAGTAACTGATACTGTTTCTGAGTCAGCAGTGAAACAAAACTGACAGAGGCGAAGCTGAATGAGGGCAAGGCTGCTTAGCAAATTCTAATGCCAGAGGCAGTTTTCTATGTTTGCTGCAGATAAATTGAGGTCTATCAGGTAGGCAGCCTGTCTGCTTCAAACCTCTCAATTACTGCCATGGAGGTCAAACTTCTGCCGAAGCGTAAAGGGGATGGGACTTGATATACTGCTTTTTCTGTGTGGTTTACACAATCAAAGTAGTTTACATGGGGCAATGAAGTGTTAAGTAACTTGCCCAAAAGATCAAGTCTGGGCACTCTCATGAGATCTTGGTGCCTCAGAGACTAATTCTTTTCCCCCTCTGCCTGCATAATTTCATGCAGAAAGACATGCAAAGTCCCCGGGGCCCATAATGAGCGAATAATATCTATGACATAATTTTTTTTATGCATGGGTTTATCTTTCCATGACTATGTCTCCCTCATTTTCTCTCAGTGTTGTTCTCTGGTTGTGTGGCTTTTCAGACAAATCTCCTAGTGATCCAGTTTCTAGAGATTTTTATTCACATACATCCCAATGCAGTCCCATTTCTTCCACTTTTAAATCAAAACTGCCGCTATCAAAATGCATCAAGTGGGGAGTAAAAATGCCCCAACTAGTTTATAATGTACTCCCAGCAGCCAAGTTATCTTGCCTTACTACTTCTGACTACCAGAGGGCACTCTTCTACCAGAGTCAGCTTCTTCTCCATAAATCACTTTCACCTCTCACTGATCTCAAGCTTTGAAAGCTGAACCCGTAGAATAACTGAAAGATGTATTTGCCTCTAGTTAGTCTTCCCTTAAACTGAATATCATACTAAGTAAAGATTGAAAACTGCACTGTGATAATAACCATTATCTGTAAAACAGTAACTCTTGGTACAGAGATGCCAAGTCTCACTCACAGTGTTAAGAACATAAGAAGTTTCAGGGTCCTATCTATCAGTACACCCAGGTCCTTTTCTTGTTCACTCTTACCCAGAGTTGCACCTGACATTCTGTAATCATATTCCTTATTTTTTCTGCCTAAATGCATTACTTTGCATTTCTCCACATTAAACTTCATCTACCATATGGCTACAGAAAAATCTGACTATCTTAATCTGTCCTCTTTTTTTCTGGAGCCATATGATAAGGGTTACCAGACGTCTGGGGAAACCCAGACATATACCCTTTTTAGAGGACAGACGGGCTCCCAGATGGACTTTCCAAAACCCGTCATTTGTCCAAGTTTTGGAAAGCCCCTACAACAATGGTCTCAAACTATTTTGAGGTCAGTATGTTTATCATAATCACAAAAGTAAAATAACAGAGTTTCTTGATCAAATGTCTCTTTAGCTATAAACTACAATATTATTATTAAGACTTAGCCAAAAGGAAAGATTTATAAACTATAAAGAGTTTTATCTCATGCATAATTATCATTTCTTTAATAAGACATTAACTATTTTTTCTGAGGCCCTCCAAGTACCTACAAATCCAAAATGTGGCCCTGCGAAGGGTTTGGGTTTGAATTTGAGATCACTGCCCTATAAGCTCCGGCCACATCTGGAGAGCCTCTGAGCATACGCAGATAATATCTCATGCATCCGCGCATGCTCCAGGCCTTCCAGATGTGGCTGGAGCTCGTCACAAAGAGAGAGAGCTTTCTGGGGACAGCGCTGGAGGGTGGGACAGGGTGGAGCTAGAGGCAGAACCAGGCGGGGCTCGAGCCAGAATT
Organism: Geotrypetes seraphini; assembly: GCF_902459505.1. Taxonomy (NCBI): domain Eukaryota; kingdom Metazoa; phylum Chordata; class Amphibia; order Gymnophiona; family Dermophiidae; genus Geotrypetes; species Geotrypetes seraphini. The sequence goes on along the minus strand of NC_047088.1, from coordinate 100,251,408 downwards.
TGGTAACCCTTCTCTTAGCATTGTGGAGCCCTGCAGACAAGTTCATTAGGCTCTCTGCCCCCACCTCCCCTGTTGACAAGATTTTTAAAAAAATTAATGTTTTATTTATGAAATTTCAAAGAAAGATAAATCAAGCAAAAATTGTACAGAAAAAGTAATTCAAATAAGAATAATGATATCATAAGAAACCCAATATATAGCAATGAAAATATTCAGAAATTGTTCACTTCCAGTACATTACATTACATTACATTAGTGATTTCTATTCCGCCTGTGCCTTGCGGTTCTAGGCGGATTACAGTTAAAAGAGATCAGGACATTACCGAGAGAATTACATAACAACGATACAAGTAAATTACATGGTGGTGTAGAATTACAAGTTAGAAGATATCTGGATTTATCTATAGAATAACTTAGCAGGGTTCAAGTAGTTACAGGGTATATAGTGGGGAAAACAATATAGGTAACAATTAGGAATGTTAAAAAGTAGCAGAAACTAGCTCATCTGCTGCACTTTTTATAATCAATTTAAACAAATGGCACTCAATTTTAATATATAAATGTTCTTGTGAGGATCACCAAACTCTCACCTAGATATATATCAAGCTCAACATATACCTCAAATTCCTCACCTCTAATGTATAATCCCTAGCTCTTCAGAGCTTCTCCCTCTGTATTCGCGGTTTCTGCACTCGCGGTTTCACATAATCGTGATTTTTTTGACAGGTGACTCCGCCCCCCCAAAATTACATCATGATTAAAGTTCCTTTCCTTTTGCTGTAATGTAAAAAAACTTCAACTTTTACCAATAATCACTCTGCTTCCATGATTTCTCCTACAAAATCAAAGTTTCAAAACTTTCACCCTGAAAATCGCTGGTTCACATCGTGCACAGGGAAAAACGCTGCTTCCCAGCATCCATAGAGTGAAATGCTGCTTCCCAGCATGCATAGAGAAGACCCACTTCCACTGCCTGAGGAGGCCCCTTATCCTCTTCATCTGCTCCTCCTGCAGTGCTTGTACTGAACGATGAGGATGAAGACACTGCCTAATTACTGTACAGTACTGTACAGGTATTCCAGTATTGCACTTTAAGTACAGTATTGAACATTTCTTTTTTTTCCTTGTTGGGAAAGCAGTACTGTACTGAACATTTTTATTTACCCTGAGATTATTACAGTACTTGTATTGTTCAATAAATATTGTTACAGTATTCAATAAATACAGTCAATATATACAGTACTGTATCGTTATTCCACCAACATTGTGAATATTTACTGTAGTACTGTAGTTGTAGTCCTTTCCATAAACCGCGAATATGAATTGTTATTTGTTAATCGCGGTTTTAGTAACAAAACTGCTATCTTTTACAAAAAAACCACGATTAACAAATACAATTCATATTTGCGGTTTTTCCATATTCATGGCTATAGCTGGAATGTATCCCCCACGAATATGGAGGGAGAAGTGTACCACCTGGGCTCAAAAGCTTTCACAGCCCTAGACTTTATGTATTACCTCCTCACTGGAGCCGTTATCAATTTTTACTCACAAACTTTATTTGTACATTTTTATTTAACAACCCTTATAGCATATTTCAAGGATACTTAGAGGGGCATAATCGAAAGGGACGTCTAAGTCCGTTTATGTCCAACTTGCAAGTCGTCCAAAGTAAAAAACAGCCTAGGACACATTTTTGAAAAATACATCCAAAATTTTTTTACTTTCGAAAATCGTCTAATTATACATCCTGCCATTCTGATCGTCCAAGTCACTAAAGCGTCCATCTTTATACCACATTTCCGTCCAACTTTTCGTCCAAGTCCAAAATGCCTAGAACAAGCCCTGTTGGTCATGGGAGGGGTCTGCAAAGTGATGGACTGAACACCCAGACATGCCACTTAAATAGTGGGGTACCTTACAGGGCACTGTTGTGAACTGCACAAAAAGGGTTCCATGTCTTCTCCCCACTACAGCTCCCTTATAGGTCATGGTGAGCCCCCAAACCACCTCCAGAATCCCCTAGACCCATTTATCTACCACCCCTTATAGCTGCAGGAGCCACTTATGTGCCAGTACAAAAGGGTTTGGGGGGTGTTTAAGAGAGTGCACGTTTCAGTATCAATGCAGTGATTATAGGGGCTTATGGGCATGGGTCCTCCTCTCCATGAGTCCCTAACCCACCCCCAAAACGACTTAAGCTGCCTCTGTGCTGGTTGACTAGGCTTTCCTATGCCAGGCGGCCAGGTGACGATGGTCTGAAGGCTGAAATTTAAAGGTGTGATTAATATTTTATGGAGGTGGGGGAGGGTCGGGGATCACTAGGGTAGTGTGTGGGGGTCTTTTTTATGTATTTGCAGTGCTTATCTGGTGACTTTAGGTGGGTTTTTGTGACTTAGACCATGTTTTACATGGTCTAAGTCACAACGTCCAAGTTCCGTCGATCATGGGCTGTATAACTTTCGGTTATACATGCTGTACGACTAAGTTTAAGCTGGCCCACGTCCTGCCCAACTCCCGCTCTCGACACTCTTCCCGAAATGCCCCGTTTAACTTTGGTCATTCAGCGGCACTATGAAGGCCTAGGTCGTTTAGCAATACGTCCAAAACCCATTTTTAGTATCGGCATTTGGATGTATTTGGGAAATGTTCATCCAAGTGCCAACTTAGACTGGTTTTTGGGTATTTTTTCTCTTTCGATTAATTGTGGTCTTCTTTTGAGGGAAATAGGAGCCAACATGTTTCACCCACAGAAGGTTTTTTAAGGCTTATCATCCCTTAGCAAGCTTTACACCGACATATATGACCACTGAATGTTGACCTTGAAATATGTTAGAAGGGTTGTTAAATAAAAATTTAAAAATAAAGTTTGTGAGTAAAAATTGATAACAGCTTCAGTGAGGAGGTAGTACATAAAGCCTAGGGCTGTGAAAACTTTTGAGCTCAGGTGGTACTTCTGAGGAGCTAGGGATTATACATTAGAGGTGAGGAGTTCGAGGTATATATTGAGCTTGATATATATCTTGGTGAGCACTTTTTATAATGACATTGACAGCCCTGCTTTCCAGTCAATGCTAGTTTGATAATCAGAAGTAGGTTTAATGTACTTATGCTGTAAGATTCTTAAAATGTAGTGTGTGGGTGGTGGGCGGTTAGACATGGCAGGACGGTTGGGTAGGTCCAACTCCTCATGCCGTAAGATAGTACATTCATGGTTGTTATAAAAACAAAATAAATAAAAACAAAATAAACTGCCAGGTTATTTTGGTTGGTCAACTGCAAAGGGGAGGTTGGGAGGGGGGAGAAAATACACAACAAAAGAAGCTATATGGGGATAAAAAATCTTATTCTGTTCTTTCTGTTTCTTACATATATGATGCTAGTGATATAGTTTTTAGGAAATAGTTGGGATTTTTGTCTATGTGAACTTTTTAAATAAAAAATAATTTTACATAAGATACCTCCTCTGCTCCAGTCAAGGCCCGGAGCCAATCTCCTCTCCTGCTACTAGACAGTGGCAGTTACAGTTGCCGCCACTGTTGCTGATGCCGTATGTCCATGCCCCCACAGGCTCAATCACCACAAAAATCAAAATAGTAAAGAAGCAGGAGGACCTTGAAGCCCATTCAAAATTAGCTCCCAAAGACACTGGTTGGTCCTGCAGTTCCCACCTACTTTGAGCGTGCATCTCTCTCACAAGTTCTCTACATGCAGTTTAAAGGGATGGGAGTGCAAAAGCCAGCACCCATACACTCCACCTTTAAAAAAAAAACCTAAAAACAAAATCTTGGGGAATTTTATACTTTCACTACCTCTCCTTTATTCATGTCTGCGCCATAGTCAAACATACTACAGAAATGCGTTCTAGACCAAATTCTATATTTGGCGCAGAAAACCTAATCTAAAGTTAGACGCGGTGTATAGAATATAAATAGCAGCTTGCCTCACGATTAAAATTTATGACAACTAAAACATGGTTTAAAAGGCCAACACCTAACTTAGGTACAGATTAGGTATATTCTATAACAGTGTCCGTAACATTTAGGAATGCCCACAACCGGTCCAAGCCCCTTCACTGGCTGTGCCCCCTTTTAAGATCCACGGGTTAGAATTTACATACACCACTTTACAGAATATGTTTAGAAAGTCACGTGTATAAATTCAAATTAAGTCCTTAATTTGTCTTGTTGATATGTCCTTGTAAGTCTTCCCCTTGTTTTTAACATTGTAAAACGTTTAGAATTCATGATAGGCATTTCAACAAATTTTAATGAAACTTGATTGCAAATTATCAGCATGGATTAGCTTGTTAAACAATTAAGTTGTGCACACAAGTTTAGTTACAATATATAGAATCCAGGGGTCTGCATTTAAAAATGCACCTTCCCGTGTGTACAACCATCCATCTTTAGTTCTGCTCCCTCTCTATGCAGCTGGAGAAACCTCTATTTTCTGATTATTCTCTCTTCTGAGAAATGATAACTTTATATCCTAAGTACCTTAGGAGATGAACAGCACCCGTGGCCTATGGAAGATAGCAGACAAACACAACAAGTTCAGTATGTTGGCTTAGGTGGCTGGGCACAACAGCTGGTGTTTACACAGCTATGGAAGAGGTTTCGACTGCAGGCCAACGAGGCAAATGCTCATAGAATTCCTATGAGCGTCAGAGCATTTACCTCACCGGCCTGCGATAGAAACCTCTACCGTGGCTTTGGAAAAGGAGCCCTTCATTTATTGTTTTTCTGTATTTTCATACGGGATTTCTTTATTCGTAAATCCTATTGAAAATTAAATAATAAAATAACAGTCACCAATGTAGGCATGGCCTATCGTTCTGCAGCACTTAAGCGTTAAATTTTTAATAAAAAATTATACTAAAATATACTTTATTGACAAATCCAGACAGAGCTACAACAACACACGTACTTGCAGGGCAAGTCTATGATTGTTCCAAGAAGGCAAGCGTTCTGCAAGACCCAAGATGGCAAAAAAACAAACAGCAAACCAAGAGCAGAATGTCCATCACCAAGACTTATTCACCACAAGATAAATAAAATACTAAAAAGCTTGACCTGGCCATGTTTTCCCCCCCTCATAAGGGCTGTATCAGGGGCATGAAAAAACCCCAAGTGATATAATCCTGTAGCATCACCTACTTGGAGCTGCTTTTTACCTTTAAAAAGGTGAAACATGACCATCTGAATGAATAAATCTTGGTGATGAATATTCTACGTGTGATTTGCTTTTGCCAGTTCTATAAATGGGCACATGCAGTTACATGGATCTTGTGCATAAGTGACACCTTTATTGGTACTAATGCAGGCATATGCAGTAGTCATTACTCCATAAGGTGGCGCATAAGTGCTAGAGTGTGAATCTGCAAGGGGGATGTACACATGGGTGGGACATGGTAATATTACCATGCAACCTGTACAACTTAGAGAATACCATCAGTTCCACCTGTTACATGGTGCACTTAGGTATGCCAGCCATTGACCTGGCTTAAGTGGTCATGCCTAAAATGGCTTTGCACTAGTATCCTACAAGTGGTTCAGGCGCACCCAGCTACAGTTATATAGGGTGGACCACAGAAAAGTAGCCCGCCTCTAATACCGGGGATTGTGGAAGGCTACTTGTGAAGCGGACCAATTAAGGAAATGCAAGAAGCCTTTGTCATCAAGCACCATCTGTTGTAACTTATGGGTAAATGGGGGGGGGGGGGGGGAAATCCACTTGCTCGTTCATATTGTCATCTTGCCAGAGGCGGGTTACTTTTCCGTGGCCCATGCTGTAGAACTGGCGATCACTATTGTGGTGCCCAATTATAGAATTACCTTCTTAATACAAAGGATAGACTTCAGCAACAGTCATGGGGTGAGATGTTAGGGGATGACAGGGAATGTTATAGGGGGTATCTCTGTGCAAGCACAGTGAAGTCTCTCTCTGTTCGGTGCAACCAGTCTTGGTAGTGTCGGCAGATGCTCCAGCCTTTGAGTTTTTTAATGAAGTCTGGGGAGGCTTCAAAGGCAGGTGGAGGTGATACTAGTGGCACGAGGAAGCAGAGAGTCTTCATCAGTGATGCTACATTGCTTCTCAGTCCCAGGGCCTGTTTGGCTGATTTCTCTAGCAGAGCCAGCAGGTCAAAGGCATTGGGATTCAGATCCTCCTGCCAGCACTTCACCTCAGACAGGAAATCTGTGAGGATGGTATATGCCACGTAGTTTTGCCGCAGACGCTCAGCATCACTCAGGGACAGCCAGGCTTCCTGAGAGAGGTCTGGAGAAGGGAGGCCTGGGAAGTCCATCAGTTCTGGATGGAAGTCGGGCTGCCCAAAAGGGTCCCCTTGGTGCTTCAGCTGTGATTTAAAAAAAAGTTTAGAATCACAATTACCAATCCAACAGTACCATAGTTATTTGTAGTTTAATAGGGTATTTCATCTTAAAGTAAGTGGGGGGAGGGTTTTTACTAAATATAATCAGGGCTGTCTTAATGATTAGACATAGAGGCACATTACCTAGGAAGGTGGCTTTTGATGAGCACCAAAAAGCAGCTGAAGTGACAGCAAAATGACAGAACAATGGTCTTTACTAATGTTGAAGTCAAAACATTTTGTAACCACTGAGGCTAAGAGAGATTCAACATCTCTTTTCATGACACTGCTGGCTGGCTATGTGCCAATGAGATCCTATCTCCAGCAGTCTCTCTCTCTCAACTCTACCCTCTGCTACTGTTTGCCATCACCATGTCCCACCAATTGCTCTTTCAAACCACATCCAGCCCCAACTTTGCCACTAATCTCCCACTCTCTCAAACCCTCCTTCTCTTGCCCCCAGTCTCTCTTTTTTTTCTCTCTCTCTCTCAATCTTCCTCCTTTGCCACCCGACTCTCTCTCTCAACCCACCAATAGAATTTCAGACTCCTGTTTCCCCATTATTATAGGCAGGTTCTTGTAGGACAAGCTGAATAATCATTCTCCTGGTTATCAGTGATATCACATTTCAGTAACATGACACTGTTAGAGGAGCCTGCACAATGCCATGTGCAAAAATCAGGGCTGCTTTAACCAGCTATGGGCAACCTCCAAGCCAGTGGTCTACTCTCCTCCCCCCACTGCTAGCCAAATCATTACCCACTAAGAAATGGCAGCAGAAAGACATGGAGCTCTGCCTGTCCTGCCCCTCAAACAGTCTACATACGATGGACAGAACTGTTAGTGGCTTTGGACTTTTATGATCTGCCCTATAGTGTTGTTTACTGAAGAACTGGAAAAAGAGAGTAACAATAAAGAAGCTCTAGAACATATTTACCCTTCTTTACCGTGTTTTACACTTCCATGCTTACCACGAACCTTATGAGCATTTCTCCCTCTTACTTTTGGTCTCACGGCGCACATATTAGTTGCATGCAATTAGTGTTGAGCATCAGGGAGCTATTTTTCTGTGATGTCCCTGTGCTATTCCTGGGCACTGTTTGCTATATTGCCAGAGTTCTGAGTATTGGTCCATTAGAGTGGCAAAAAAATTGGGTCAGTTGGCAATCAAACTCAGGGAGCAAATGTGCAAGATTGGTCCCCTTACATGTGTGAGTTGGAGAAGGGGCCTGAATGTGTGCGACTTGATAAGTTTGCAGCAGAAAGAAAAAATGACCTACACCCAGGTCCCACGCCAGTAAATATTATCAGAGCTAGCTAAGGAATGCAACCAAGGAAGAAGGAAATACTGTGTCCTACTGGATTTCTGTAAAATGTACAAGATAAAAATCTTGTAATACAGAATGATACTTTTCTAAGAAAGTGTACACAACCCTTTCATTAAATGATTATCAGGTATTGCCTCTGTATACACAAATAACAGGAAGGACAAGGTGGAGTGCTAGTTGCACAGAAAGTACCTGTCCTCTGCCCTTCCAGCAAGGCAAATAAGCACATTGGGTCTCCTATCATAACAAATACATTTTAAAACTTCCACAATTGAGGCCCCACCTCATTCTAACTGCAATAGAAAATTGGCAGAAGACAAAGCCGCTTGTATGAAGCATTATTCCTAGACTTCTGGAGCACTAAGCACAGTGGGATTGGACATAACAGACAGGCCTCTGTTCCTAGTGGAGGCTCTGTTCCCCTCATATTCTTTTCTCCCGCAACTGACTTACCAATGCCAGGGTAACAATTTGCTTTGGGATCCATTGAATCAGCCCATGTACGAGGCCCCTCTTCAAAATCTGGGTCTTGGCACATGCCTTAAACTGCCCTGCTTTTATCTGGTTCTTGCAAGAGGCAGCAGGAAATTTTACTGCCTTAACTTGAGGATCCCGATGCACAATGGGTGGTGGTTGCAGCAGGGTTTATATACCTGATAATCTCAGGGCAGCTGTCATTCCTGCTGGGGTTAGATGCAAGTACTCTCAGCCTCCACTCTTTTTATCCCTTTTCTGTTAGTGCTGCTTGGCATGTTGCAGCCAAAGTACCCAAGTCAGGGCTATACAGAAATGCCAAGTTACCATGCTCCAGGCTGGAAACTTTTTGGCTAGGCCTAGTTTTGAACTAACATCTTAAAACAATGTGGTAGTTGTAGTGCCTGATCCTACCCATTGAAATCAGTGTAGCGAGTCCCATAATGCACCAGGATTAGATGGCCAGAACTCCAGGCCTACTCCAAATCTATGACCTGAAAGTGGATAACTTGGCATCTCTGGCAATATAATTTAATAGAAAACTGAAATAGCAGCTGTGGTGTTGATCCAAAATCATGTTCTGTGATGTTTCTGGGTCCCCCTTGCAATCCCATCCTCTGATTCACAAATCATTTTGGGGCGAAATTATTTGCAACCCATTCGCACAAGGCTAGAGATCAAACTGTTATACATTCCAACTCATAAGAATAGCCTTACTGGGTCAGATCAGTGGTCCATCAAGCCCAGTAGCCCATCCTCACAGTGGCCAATCCAGGTCACCAGTACCTGACAAAAACCCAAAGAGTAGCAACATTCCATGCTACCGATTCAGGGCAAGCAGTTGCCTCCCCCATGTCCCCCTCAACAACAGACCATGGACTTCTCCTCCAGAAAACCACCCAAACCTTTCCTAAAACTATTAAGAAAGGCAAATAGAAATTTATGACCCATGGACAGCAATTTACAAACCTCCACTTCATAAGAAAAACACTCCGACTATAGAACACTACTAAACATGATCAAAATGGTTACTTTGGCACTTTACTCTGTGCTAGTCTTGGCAACTAGTTCCATTTCTTTTCATGGCATTCAGAGCTACCAAGTGAACCAGTTCCAGGAGGAGACTTTTCGGCCAGTCCTGGTTTCAAACTCATCCCAAAAGCAGTGAGGGATTTCAGTGGGATCCTGTTCAATGAAATCAGTGCTGCAAGTCCCATAATGCACCAGGACAGGTGGTCAGAAATCCAAGTGTGTCCTAAAATCTCCAGCCTAAAACTGGATAACTTTGTAGATCTAGGCCATGTTGTTGGATTTAGTACAATCCCATCAGAAAGGTCTCTTACAGCCATTTTCTCCTACAGCCATGTATTGACCAGAGTAGGGGGCATTGATTAATTGTGTGACACAGCTGAGTTAGTCGTGCCTTTGGCTGGACTCCTTTGTTGCATAGCGCCGGGGGGGGGGGGGAGGAATAGGAATAGATCCAGAAAAAGTAATACTGTTATTGGCCCCACAATTACAACTGCAATGTATAGTGCTTGTTGGCTCTAGTACAATTATGTTATTGACAGCTCCATGTTTTGTGAATAACATGACAGCCAAATATTATCACTAATATTACATTACATTAGTGATTTCTATTCCGCCATTACCTTGCGGTTCAAGGCAGATTACATAAGAATTGTCATGGTATTACGAAATATATAAGGCGGATTACATAAGGATTGTCATGAAATTAGGTAATTTTAACATTTTAGATTTGCTAAGGAGTAGATAGTATTGTAGGTGAAGCTTGGGACGAATCTGGTTGTGTTAAATAGGTTTTATGTATTTTTTGAAGAGTTTGGTTTTTGTTTCTTTTCTGAAGGTTTTGTAATCTGTGGTCAAAGACAGCATGTTAGTGAGTTGTCTGTCTAGTTTTGCTGTTCTGGTGGCCAGTAGATTGTCATATAGTTTTCTTTGTTTGACATTTTTGGTTGGCGGGTGTGTGAATAATGTGCAGCTTGCTTGGGCTGGCACCCCACCCCAGTTTCTGCAGGAGAGGGGTTGGCCTAGGCTGGGACACAGGGGTCATAGCTGCCTATTTTATAAGCCACTTACGTATTTCTGCAGGAGCTCCTGAGAGTTAGCAGTGAGCAGCAGCACCTGCTTACAGATCTGCTCAATCTTCCTTGCTGCTTCCTGGGACTGTGCAGAGGACAACCGTGTTGGACGACTCCCTGACGGACAGAAAAAAAAAAAATGAGAATGAGAAACATTGGGCAGGCTGACTACTCACAAAGCAACAGGGGGCCCCAAGCCTTTAATAGAAAAGCAATGAAAGTGGAAAGTAGAAAAATAAAACCTAAGTACAGCAAAAGAAATGGAGCCTCAAGGGAGATTAAGAACCCTACTGACCACTGATTTCAGTTTATTTGTATTCGGAATTAGCTCCCACCTGTCCATTGGTAGAGCAGGTATTTCCCCATCCACAGAGGTCTAACAATCTGAGCATTAGATTTACTGAGTTATCTGCACTATTTATCACAGATATTGGAATCCATTTATTAACAGCAGATATGAATGGAAATGATCCAACCTCTCCTGGAGGAACTCTGGCCAGTCAGGTTTTCATAAGAACATAAAGAGTTGCCATACTAGAACAGACTAAAGGTCCATCAAGCCCAATATCTAGTTTCCAACAGTGGCCAACCCAGGTCACAAACACCTAGCAAGAGCCAAAGGCTATCCCACAATGAAATATGCAAATATCGCTTATGCATAGGAGATGGCAGTGCATGCAAATCCCTCTCTCTCAAATGCATATTCATTATGGATATCCTGAAATTAGAGAATGACACAGGGACAAATTTGCCCCTATCCCCACAGAATCTACCTCCCCATGTGTTCCAGCCCGGTCACTGCCCCTGTCCTGAAAGCTCTGTCCTCATCAGCACAAGCCTCAAACACTTTAAAATCATAAATGTTCGAGGCTTGTGAAGATGAGGAAGGAGTTTGCAGGGACGGGACAAGGGTGGGGACAAATTTGTCCCCATGTCATTTTTTTACCTAAAATCCTAACTGGCCAGGTGGTCCCTGAAGACTGGGTTGAAAACCATTGCTCTAGGCTACTGAGTTCAAAGAAGCGTGGGATGAACACAGAAGATTTAGAATCAGAAAATAATATTAAATATTGAACTAGGCCAGTTACTGGGCAGACTTGCACGGTCTGTGTCTGTGTATGGCCGTTTGGAGGAGGATGGGCAGGGGAGGGCTTCAATGGCTGGGAGGGTGTAGATGGGCTGGAGTAAGTCTTAACAGAGATTTCGGCAGTTGGAACCCAAGCACAGTACCGGGTAAAGCTTTGGATTCTCGCCCAGAAATAGCTAAGAAGAAAAAAAAAAAATTTTAAATTGAATCAGGTTGGGCAGACTGGATGGACCATTCGGGTCTTTATCTGCCGTCATCTACTATGTTACTATGTTACTTCTCCATGCTAATGATGGGCATGAGTACTGGTATTGAAAGATTGGCTGTTTCTCCGTCTTCAATCTCAGAAGTACACTCGCTAACAGAAAAATAAAATTTGGACTCAGGATCCCAGAATGTCCCCCTATATTTTGAAGATAGCCCCCCCAAAAATCCCCTCCCTCACAGTCTTTCCCTTTCTCCTATGTCAAACATACAAATTATCTGAATGAAAAATGTGGAGTTGATTTGCTCCTGTAAGTACATAAACATTAGATCCCTTAACGAAGTGGGACCTGCTATGGAAGGTCAACAAGACGACTGCTTAACCTCTCAACATATTGTTTCTCTACCCTATAATCAACAATTGAGGATGCATTATTGAGATCCAGAAAGCATAATAGGGGCTGTTGAGAACCCTACTTGCATAGGGACAGTTTGCTTGTCAAACTAAACAGAAAGCAAATTTTGGTCTATGACTCCAAGAGAGAAGTTGAAATCAGAATGATACGGAGACAAATTTTTCCCCTGCTCCGGAGGAACTCAATTTCCCCATCCCTGCAAGTTTTATCGTTGTCCCTGTCCTTGCCCCATTCCTGTAAGCTCTGCACAAGGAACACTTATGTTTTTAAAGTGTTTGAGGCTTGTGCCAATGAGGACGGAGTTTGCAGGAATACGGCAGGGACAGGAAAGGAACTTGCAGGGGACGGGGAAAAATTTGTCCCCATGTCATTCTCTAGTTGAAATTCAGATAAATAAATAAACACAAACTAACACCTTTATGAAGAGATTCGCATAATATGGTGTACAGCAGGTACAGCTCAACATAAATCCTACATAACAAGAGCAAAATAACAAAATGCAACCATAAAAATACAATCATTAGGTCAATTTTGAGATGGAAAATTAAAAAACTTAATACAGTATTAGAATTAACATAAAACAGTATCAGAACTATACCATTTAACAGCACTGTAGAACAATTACATAACAGAAATATAATAAATATCAGTGCAGTACAAATACCATCATAGACAGGATGGAAGAACAGTAGTATGCTACTGATTGTCTGTACAGTACAAATGAAACACCTAAAAATAACACATTAGAACAATCAAATAACAGATATGATGCTCATGTTTTCAGTACAATACATTGAAACATCTTGAAAGGCAGCTGAGGGGGCAAGGGCAGATAAGACATAGATGGAACAAGATAGATAGGACAAAATCATTTGGCTAAATAGATGGGAGACTGGCTTTATTTTTTATATACCACATATTGACTATGCAGTTTACAAATTACATACAAATCAACTTAATCTCCATCTACAAACAATAGTAAAACAGGTAACAGGAGTAACACAGGAAGAGACCAATAGGCATGCTGTTTTAACATATTCTTGAGGGTCAATTATATGAACTAGTCATAGTTACAGAGTGTGCAGTAAGCTAGTCCAGGTGTGGAGTAAGTGGACAGTCACCACACATATGAAAGGCTCAAGAGAAGAGCCAGACTTTCACCTGCTTCTTGAAGTAGAGGGAGTCTCGAGTTAGACATGCCCTCAATGAGAATGAGTTCCAAAAACTGAGGGGGGGATACTTCTGAGAAGGTTCACTGGCAGGTATCACATTGTGTAATTTCTTTTGACAAGGGTAAAGATAGCAATGTTCCTTGAGAGGACCTTAGAAGTCTCAAAAGGTGTGTAGAGGGCTAACTAGTTCTTTAAGTACTCTGGCCCATTTTGTCTGAGGAACTTGAAAATCAAACAGTATTAAATTTAGCCTTGTAAAGTACTGGTAGCCAGTGCATTTTTTGCAGGAATGATATGATGTAGTCATGCTAATTAAGCCTTGAATCAATTGTACCACAGTATTCTGAATTAATTGGAAGTGGTGCAAACTCTTTTCAGTTTGACCAGTGTACAGAGCATTACATTATCACTTGTGACATTATTGTAACATGGACCACTGACAAAATAAAGAAGTTTGAGGCCATGGCAGAAGTTCAAATTAAGAGTCACCTAGGCAAAATATCAGGACCCCCCAATGCATCTAAGTAGATTCAAGAGCATCTATTAAATGGGCCCCTTCCACAGTAGGGACTGCTTGAATGGGTTTATACCATCCCACTGCGTGCTAAAGGATTTCACCAGCATGTTTTTACTGCTTTTCCTTTCTGAAGCATGCTGCAAGTAGAAACATGCAGTAGATGGTGCTGTTTCTCACAGAACAAACCACTTCAACAGTAGCAAACAGACAAGTACAAAGCAGGTTCCAGTGTAGCTGGCCGTGATCGTATAGTGGTTAGTACTCTGCGTTGTGGCCGCAGCAACCTCGGTTCGAATCCGAGTCACGGCAGAGGACCAACTTTTGTACTGTAGTTAGGAGTAAATGTCCTAGTTGCATTTAGATGCCAAATCTGCTCCACTTTCAAGGAAAAACAAAACCTGAAGCTAGGAAAAGGAAAAGGAAGGTAGATGCAGGCATGGTTTCAGTACTCTTGTACATCTCTGAAAGCAATGATTTGTTAAAAAAAAAAAAAAAAAAAAAAAAAAAGGCCTTGTTTTTGTATCTTAGTGTGTTATTACACATCTGGCCAGCAGCACTAGTGCTTTGAGGGGAGTTTTCTTTCATATTGGGAATATTTTATTGTGTGTGGTAACCCTATTTCTCTTAAGGTTTCTGCCAAGTGTCACTCATTACAAGTGTGTCACTCTCATGCTCAGCCACTTTTCTTACTTCTAAAGCCTTTATGCCAGCGCACCAATCCCAATGGCTTCTCTCAGGCTCTCTCATGAAGTTAGCAAAATGGTCCCAATTGGTAGAAAAAAATTGGAGCACACCTTCCTGAGTACATAAGAATAGCCTTACTGGGTCAAGCCAATGATCCATTTAGACCAGTGTTCTATCTTCACAGTGGCCAATCCAGGTCACAGGTACCTGGCAAAAAAACAAATAGTAGCAACATTCCATGCTACTGATCCCAGGACAAGCAGTGGCTTTAGTCTTTAGGGATGTTTTAAATAGGCGATTTATCAAATAAACTTGAACTTGAACCTGAACCAGCCGAGGCCAGTCTGTCCCCGTTGTGGGGAAGCTGCCGACATGCTGAATATGTGGAAAGTGCAGGATCTGGTGGATAAAGCGCGAGTATGGCTTCCTCCGGCCAGGGAAGAGGTACCCTCTGGCTCCCCACTGCCTACCATCCCCCTCTCTCTCTGAGCTGCTGAGGAGGACCCGTCATGGCGGCGCCGGACTCAATTTGAAGAAGGCCGCAGGCAAGGCTGAAACACCATACGATATTCGCAGTTTTTACGTATTCGCAATTCAGTCCAGTCACAATCACCATGAATATGGAGGGAGAAGTGTACTCGTATTGTTTTTGAATGTAATATTCAAGGTGAATACTGCCTCCCCTGCCCCAGTCCTTTTCCTTGCACCTACAAGCACACTGAACTCTGGGCATATGTTTTTAGCCACTCATGGCCATATTCTATATATGGCTCGGGAAAAAAAATTGGTGTCAACTAGAACAGCACTTAGCATCTAATATAATAAAACGGTAAGCCGCGCATGCGCACTTCCTATGCGTACGTCCGTTTTCCATGAGCTGTAGCGACCCATAGGAAGTGCGCATGCGCGGCTTACGGTCTGGCCTCACGCAAGGCAAGACAACTGCGTGCCCTTCTCTGCTCTCCACCTGCGGAGCGGTGGCTGCCGCCTGCTAGCACACCTTGCCCTCTCCAAGCCGGGACCGCAGCCAGCCAACGATCGCCTCCACAGCGCAGAACAAGTCGACGACTCCCCCCTCCCGCACCAACCGCTGCCGCTCCTGTTTGAAGTGGCCTGATGAGGTTCGCGGCCGGCTGTAGTGAACCTCGCAGGCTGCTCTCCACATAGCGTCAGAGGGAACGTGCTTCATGTGGAGAGCGGCCTGCGAGGTTCGCTACAGCCGCCCATGAACCTAAGCAGGCCGTTTGAACAGGAACAGGAGCGGCAGCGGTGGTAGGAAACATGGATGCATGGAGGAAGGTAAGAACGGGAGGGGAAGCCAAAAAAGAAGGGCTAAAGGGAGCTGTTTTGGTGGCAGGCATTGCACAACAGGGGGAGAGGCAAAGAGGGCTGCTTTGGGGGATGGTTGTGCTGAGGGCCGACAGCAATCATGGGGGGAACAGAAGAGGGCCACAGAGCAGGCAGGCATGGCACAACAGGGGGCCAGAGGGAGAGCGAAAGGGGGCTGCTTTGGGGGGAGGGGTGTGCTGGGGCAGACAGCAATCAGGGAGGGGGGAGGAACAGAAGGGGGGCCACGAAGCAGGCAGGCATTGCACAACAGGGGGAGAGGTAAAGGGGGCTGATTTGGGGGGATGGTTGTTCTGGGGGCAGAAAGCAATCATGGGGGGGAGGAATAGAAGGGGGCCATGGAACAGGCAGGCATTGCACAACAGGGGGAGAGGGAAAGGGGGTTGCTTTGGGGGGATGGTTGTTCTGGGGGAAGAAAGCAATCATGGGGGGGGACATAAGGGGGCCACAGAGCAGGCAGGCATGGCACAATTGGGGGCCAGGGGGGGAGGGAAAGGGGCCTGCTTTGGGGGGATGGTTGTTCTGGGGGCAGACAGCAATCATGGGGGGGAACAGAAGGGGGCCAAGAAGCAGGCAGGCATTGCACAACAGGGGGAGAGGGAAAAGAGGCTGATTTGGCAAGCAGGGGGGCCAGGGAGACAGACAGAAAGAAAGACGCACAGACAGGGGACCAGGGAGAGACATAGACACAAACAATGACAGACAGACAGCGTCCAGGGAGAGAGAGAGAGAGAGACAAATAAAAAAACAAAACACAGACATACAGACATCTACTCTAGCACCCGTTATTGTAACGGGCTTAAACACTAGTGATTCTATAAAAAGGTACATTCGAGAGTTGTTCTAAGCACATTACATTTAGGTGCATCCATTTAGGCCAGGGAAAACCAGGCCTAAATACCTGCACTGGCTGTATTCTATATCAGTGCGCATATGTTTTAAAACAGTGTTCTTCAACCACTGGTCAATGGACCAGTGCCGGTCCACAGGGCCAGCATGTGCATCAGGCCCAAAACAGTGTTCTTTAACCGCTGGTCCACAGTGTGATCGATGCGGCGTTATCTTCGAGCCAGCTCCCTCTTCCTAACTGATTCAGTGCACAAAGCCACAGGCAGTAGCTCCTACAGGCATCCTGCACCTGAACTGGAAGCCTTCTCTCTAACATTGCAACGTCAGAGGGAAGGCCTCCAGATGAGGCAAGGGACGTGCAAGGTGAAATTAGTACTATTATGGGGGCGGTGTCTGGGGTGGAGATTGGGTAGAGATGGGCGGGGTCTGGCCCATAACTTAGCCCCGTGTTCTTCAACCGCCGGTCCACAGAATAATTCTTTTATTTCTGCAGGTCCATAGGTGTAAAAAGGTTGAAAAACACTGTTTTAGAACACCCATGCTCCTCTCTTGGCCAAGTCCCCTTTTCAGATTTGGGCACTAAATCTGGCTTGCAAGTAACTTTCAATTTGTGTCAATTATGAGGTATTAATTACCAATTATCAGCACCTATTAGGTTTGTTAAACAATTTAAGTTGTGTGCACCGATTTGCACACACAACATTAAGATACCATATAAAGCAATTTTCAGCCCAGAGAATTTACACCTATTGCCTCCCCTCCATCTGTATCTCTTCAGATGCCAAAGAAAAGCTAATATTTCGTGCTGGTTTTTTTTTTCCATTTATACCCTAGATGGACCAACTAGAAAATCTCACTCTTTGGAATGGTTCACCCTTAACATCTCTAGGTCTGTCATATTAAGAATGGCGTTTTGCAGTCTCCCACACTTTTTCTTAACAAAGTGCAAAGACACAGGGCTGCTGGTGCTAAACTAATTATTATTATTATTATTTTTTTGGTGGGGGGAACTGACAAGTTGCCCAGGAGTGGATATTTCAGTGTGGATAGGGAATCTCAACAGAGAGGTTCCAATAATGGTGAAAGAAAGCCAGGAGTGTTTAAGAGGAAAGCACGGGAAAGGACAAAAATTATCCCTATCAACTTTTAGGTAGCCTGCAGAAGTATCTGTATATAAATGCTAGAAGCCTAAAAAATAAGATGGGAGAGTTAGAGTATACTGTATAGCACTAAGGGCTCCTTTTATCAAGGTGCGCTACAGGGGTTAGCGTGGACATTTCATCACACGCTAACCCCCATGGCAGCTTAGAATCCTAACGCCTCGTCAATGGAGGCATTAGGTACTAGCACGGCAGGCGGTTTAACATGTGGTATTCCGCATGTTAAACCACTACTGCGCCTTTGTAAAAGGACCCCTAAGTTTCCAAGTTTTATTATAGTTTGATATACACATTTCAAGGGTAATATCAATGCGGTGTACAATAATTACACCACTAATAAAGGAGGGAAAGAAAACCAGAAAATAAAGAAAAAGGAAGAGAAGAGAAGAAGAAAAAAATTGGGCAACAGTATAATAATGGGCAAATTTCAAATACCTCTACAATCAAAAATACGATAGTTCAAGTTTTCAAGCAATTGTATCCAGCCAGACAAAAAAGTAAAATATCCTCAATAAAAATGGAGAAAAAGAGCCTCAGTTTAGAAGGCTTAGTCTCATTAACAATAGACCAAGCTCACAATCATTGGCAAAAAAACAAACAAACCCCAAACCCTCAAAACAAAACCCTCCCTCACAAAAACACAATTTCTGTACTGATATACTGTTGCTTAATCATAATAAATGACGGCAGATAAAGACCTGAATGGTCCATCCAGTCTGCCCTGTAATCACAATTTCATAATTAAATTAAAATGTCTTTTCTTTGTTATTTCTGGGCCATTTACTTTAGAAGTCTACCTGATACTGACCTTAATTTCCAACTACTAGAGTTGCTGTTGAAGCTTGCTCCAGCCTATCCAAACCATCTCCTTGCAGGATTCAAACTGTGAAAGCTAGCCCATTCATATTCTAATTAGTGATCCTGTGTGTTCCCAAGAGACTTGGGAGTTATGATCGACAAGTCAATGAAGCCGTCCACGCAATATGCAGTGTCGGCGAAAAGGCTGAACAGAATGCTAGGAATGCTAAAGAAGGGGATCACGAACAGATTGGAGAAGGTTATCATGCCGCTGTACCGGGCCATGGTGCGCCCTCACCTGGAGTACTGCGTCCAGCACTGGTTGCCGTACTTGAAGAAGGACACGGTACTACTCGAAAAGGTCCAGAGAAGAATGACTAAGATGGTTAAGGGGCCGGAGGAGTTGCCGTACAGTGTAAGATTAGAGAAACTGGGCCTTTTCTCCCTCTAACAGAGGAGATTGAGAGGGGACATGATCGAAACATTAAGGTAGTGAAGGGAATAGACTTAGTAGATAAGGACAGGTTGTTCACCCTCTCCAAAATAGGGAGAATGAGAGGGTGCTCTCTAAAATTGAAAGGGGATAGATTCCGTACAAACATAAGGAAGTTCTTCTTCACTCAGAGTGGTAGAAAACTGGAACGCTCTTCCGGAGTCTGTCATAGGGGAAAACACCCTCCAGGGATTCAAGACAAAGTTAGACAAGTTCCTGCTGAACCAGAACGTACGCAGGTAGGGCTAGTCTCAGTTAGGGTGCTGGTCTTTGACCAAGGGCTGCTGCATGAGCGGACTGCTGGGCACGATGGACCCAAAAGCGGCAATTCTTATGTTCATCCCATGTTTTTTAAATTCTATCACAAACTAAAGGGGTTTGCATCTTAAAGATGCCCCTTGGAGACAACCCCAGCTAGAAAACTTCAAATTAATTCTAGAGTTTGGTTTGTTCTAAACTTTACCGTTCCTTTATGCTTATTTTGAAATTTTCCCTTGCTTCAAATGAATGTACATCCCTACTTTTTTAAGGCAGCTCCTTATTAATCTCACAGTTTTTATTTGTTGATCTTAGCCTATATATTTTACATAAAGGTGATCTAATAGCTAGGAAGTTTCCAGTTTATATGAGATAAATTAAAACTCTTTTTTTGAGTACAGTAACATTCAAGTAGTGATGAGTAGGGGCAGGTATTGTAGAATGCCTATCAGTTATCCAGAATTGTGTTGTTCCAATAATTGCACACAATTTAACCTATCATCTACCATACTAGCAGATTTTCATGGGGTCAATGTCTCCAAAGGGGTGCATTTTGTCCATCCATAAAGAACCAAGAGGTACATAAAGTAGTAAAACAGATTTTATGCTGCTTATCCAAGTCCATCTTAATAATGGCTTATGGACTTGTCTTTTAGAAAATTATCCAAACTCTTTTTTAAACCCTGCTAAGCTAATCATTCATATTCAAATGAAATTCCCAGTCCAAGAAAAGTAGGGTTTGGACTACTGTATTTTCATGGGTACTGTGGGATTTTGATTGAATATTAGAATTTGATTGATTGTTTAAGCAACAGTATATCAGTACATAAGAACATAAGAACATAAGAAATGCCATCTCCGGATCAGACCTTCGGTCCATCAAGTCCGGCGATCCGCACACGCGGAGGCCCTGCCAGGTGTACACCTGTCGTAATTTATAGTCCACCATATCCTTACATGCCTCTCTTAAGGAGATATGCATCTAGTTTGCTCTTGAAGCCTAGGACGGTCGATTCCGCAATAATCTCATCTGGGAGGGCATTCCAGGTGTCAACCACTCTCTGAGTGAAGCAGAACTTCCTGACATTAGTCCTGAACCTGTCCCCCCTTAGCTTCATTACATGTCCTCTAGTCCGTGTCAAATTGGACAACGTAAATAATCTTCTCTGCTCTATTTTGTCGATTCCTTTCAGTATTTTGAAGGTCTCGATCATATCCCCACGCAGTCTCCTTTTCTCAAGGGAGAATAATCCTAGTGTTATAAGTCTGTCCTCGTATTCCAGTTTTTCCATACCCTTCACCAGTTTTGTTGCTCGTCTCTGCACCCTCTCCAGCAGTTTTATATCCTTCTTTAGGTAGGGAGACCAATGTTGGACGCAGTATTCCAAGTGTGGTCTGACCATTGCCCTATAAAGCGGCATTATAACTTTCTCCGATCTACTCGAGATTCCTTTCTTTATCATGCCCAACATTCTATTTGCCTTCTTTGCCGCTGCCGCGCATTGTGCCGACGGCTTCAGGGTCCTATCTATCAGTACACCCAGGTCCTTTTCTTGTTCACTCTTCCCCAGAGTTGCACCTGACATTGTATACTCGTATTCCTTATTCTTATTTCCTAAATGCATTACCTTGCATTTCTCCACATTGAACTTCATCTGCCATTTCTCCGCCCATGTTTCTAACCGACACAAGTCGCTCTGGAGTTTCTCTCTATCCTCATGCGATCTGATCGCCCGGCATAGTTTTGTATCGTCTGCAAACTTGATGATCTCACTGGATGTTCCTTCCTCCAGATCATTGATATAAATATTAAAAAGGATCGGCCCAAGTACCGAGCCCTGGGGTACACCACTAGTCACTTTCTCCCAGTCGGAGAACTTCCCATTTATGCCCACTCTCTGCTTTCGGTTTTCCAGCCATTTGCCTATCCATCTTTGTATATCCCCCTCTATGCCATGGCTTTGTAGTTTCCTGAGAAGTCTTTCATGTGGAACTTTGTCGAACGCTTTCTGGAAGTCCAAGTATATTATGTCCACCGGCTTCCCACTATCAATTTGCTCGTTCACGGTCTCAAAAAATTGGAGTAAATTCGTCAAACATGATTTCCCTTTCCTGAATCCGTGTTGACTGGGTTTCATCAAGTCGTGTGCGTCCAAGTGCCGGACCATGCTATCCTTGATCAGTGCTTCAACCATCTTGCCGGGGACAGACGTAAGACTCACAGGTCTATAGTTGCCCGGTTCCCCTCTTGATCCTTTTTTGAAAATTGGGGTGACGTTCGCTATCCTCCAGTCGTCCGGTATCTGTCCAGTTCTGATTGTTTTGTTTTGTAAGTGGAGGGTTTTTTTTCCCCCAATGATTGTGAGTTTGGTCTATATTGTTAATGAGACTAAGCCCTAACTGAGGCATTTTTTCTCCACTTTGAGGATATTGTAACCTTTTTTTTCTAGCTAGATACAGTTGCTTTAAAACTTAATGTATTTTTTATTTTGGATATGGTTAGCTCAAGTGATCATATTGTGGTGCTGATTTCAAGTACCCCAATATGGTTTGGATTAATGTTACTCATACATCGAGTACTAGGGAGGTAAAATTCCTAGACGTAATAAATGACTGCTTCTTGGAGCAACTGGTCCAGAAACTGCAGGGTGTAGTACGAGAGGTTATAGAAACATAGTAACATGACGGCAGATAAAGGCCAAATGGCAAGTCTAGTCTGCCCATCCACAGTAACCATTATTTCTTTCTCTCTCAGAGATCTCACGGGCCTATCTCAGGCCCTCTTGAATTCAGACAGTCTCTGTTTCCACCACTTCTTCCGGAAGACTGTTCAACGCATCTACCACCCTTTCCGTAAAAAAGGGTTTTCTCAGATTACTCTGGAGCCTATCACCTCTTAACTTCATCCTATGCCCTCTCATTGCAGAGTTTCCTTTCAAATGAAAGAGACTCGACTCATGCACGTTTATATTAAATAGGTGTTTAAACGACTATCATATCTCCCCTCTCTCGCCTTTCCTCCAAAGTACACCTTCTGTCCCCATACGCCTTATCAAAAAGGCCACACACCATTTTAGCAGCCTTCCTCTGGACCGACTCCATCCTTTTTAAATATTTTTGAAGGTGCGGCCTCCAGAATTGTACACAATATTCTAAATGAGGTCTCATCAGAGCCTTATACAGAGGCATTAATACCTCCTTTTTCCTACTGGCCATATCTCTCCCTATGCAACCTTCTAGCTTTCGCCGTCACCTTTTCAACCCGTTTGCTCACCTTAAGATCATCACGTACAATCACACCCAAATCCCGCTCTTCCGTTGTGCACATAAGTTCTTCACCCCTAAATTGTATTGTTTCCTCAGGTTTTTGCAGCCCAAATACATGACCTTGCATTTCTTAGAATTAAAATTTTAGCTGCCAAATTTCAGACCATTCTTCAAGCTTTGCCAGGTCTTTTTCATGTTATTCACACCATCCATTGTGTCTACTCTATTGCAGATTTTTGTATCATCCGCAAAGAGGTAAATCTTACTCGACAACCCTTCAGCAATATCATTTATAAAAATGTTAAAAAGAACAGGCCCAAGAACAAAACCTTGAGGAACACCCCTCAACACTGATAACATCCCTTTCCTCAGAGCGATCTCCATTGATCACTATCCTCTGTTGCCTTCCAATCAACCAGTTCCGGACCCAGCCGGTCACTTTGGGACCCATCCCATGGGAACTCTATTTATTAGACATCTGTGTGGAACACTTTAAAAGACTTTGCAAAAATCTAAATATACTACATCTAGCGCACATCCTCTATCCAATTCTCTGGTCACCCAGTGAAAGAAATTGATCAGATTTGTTTGACAAGACCTACCTCTAGTGAATCCATGTTGCCTCCAGTCCTGTAATTCACAAGATTCCAGAAACTTTACCATTCTCCGTTTTAAAAGTGTTTCCATTAATTTGCTTACCACAGAAGTCAGACTTACCGGCCTGTAATTCCCTACTTCTTACTTACTTCCACTTCCACTGGTATCACTCCTGACTCTAGAGACTCATTGAAAAGGTCTGTCAGCAGAGCTACCAGAACTTCCTTAAGTTCCTTTAGCACCCTTGGATATACATCATCTGGCCACATCGCTTTGTCTACCTTTATTTTAGCTAACTCCTCACAAACACAACCTCTGAAAATCGATCAGTGTCTATTACTCCTCCATCCCTATTCACATTTGTCTTCTGCGGTCCTGCTCCGGCGCTTCAGCCGTGAATACAGAACAAAAATATTTGTTAAGCAATTCGGCCTTTTCTTTATCAGCTTCTACATATTCCTCCCCTTCACCTTTGAGTCTCACAATGCCACTTTTTGCACTTCGTCCTATCACTAAAAAACATGTCTTGTGTCCCCGTTTTACCGTGACAGCTATTTTTTCTTCCATTTGCATCTTTGCTTTTCTCACTACATAACCAGCCTTTTCCAGATATTTTTGCCTGTCTTCCTCTTTCTGCGATCTTTTGTAGTTTACGAAAGCTACCTCTTATTCCTTACCTTCTCATCTACTTTTGAGAACCAAAGCAGCCTTCTTTTCCTCTTACTTTTACTTACTTGCCTCACAAAAAGGTTACCGTTACAATTGTTCCTTTCAGTTTTGCCCACTGCATTTCCACTCTTTCCAAACGTTCCCACCCAGACAATTCCTTGACATAAACCCCCATCTGAACAAAGTTAGAACCTTTGCTTTTGATTGAGCCCTCTCTATACCCATCTTAATTATTAAACCGTACTGTGCAGTGATCACTGGATGCCAAATGATCACCCACTGTAACATCAGAAACACTTTCCCCATTTGTAAGCACTAAGTCCAGTATGACCCTATCCCACATTACAATTCTCCTTGTAGAGAATCCAGGATCTCCCTACTTCTAGAAGACCCCGCAATAGTGATGCCCCAATCACCTATTAGCAAGACTTCCCCTTTTGTAGATATATTCTGAACGTCTACTATTAAATCTATCTACTTCTTCCGTCTGTGAAGGAGGCCTGTATGTCACACCAATGTAAATATATTCACTATTCCCTCTTTCCAAATTGATCCACAGTGCCTCTTCCTTGTTCTGCAGATCCTGCAGTTGTGTGGCTTTAATATGATCTTTAACATATAACGCTACTCCTCCTCATTTTCTTCCTACCCTGTCTTTCCTGAACAGATTATAGACCAGTATAACTACATCCCAGTCATTACATTACATTAGGGACTTCTATTCCGCCTATACCTTGCAGTTCAAGGTGGTCATGATTATGTTGGGTCCGCTGTGAAAAAAATTATCTAACATGATCAAATTTGAGATGAAATCTGGAATGATGTCACTAGAAATATACTGTAGCAGCCCTTAATTTTCAAAAGGGTGACTACGATAAAATGAGGAAAATAGTTAAAAATCTATAAGGATCAGTGACAAAGGATAGGACTTTGAATCAGGCATGGACATTATTTCAAAATAACATTGTGGAAGCCCAGACCATATGTATTACATGGTTAAAAGATGAAGTAAAAGAGGCTATTAGAGCCAAAAGAACATCTTTCAAAGAATGGAAAAAGGATCATATGTGGAACATTATTACATGTTAAGCCCCCTATGGATTGATATAAATGCCGTCTTTTCCTAATAATGACCAGGTTAGCTATGCAGATGGTTACCCGTAATTGGAAGAACTACGACCGTCTAAATTTTCCTTTCTGTTGGGCAAATCTGTGCTCCAGCTATAGATATCAAAAGATGAATGCTGATAGTTTGGGGCACAGTAATTTCTTTAAATTGGTTTGGGGCCCATTGACATCTTCACTAGAGTAGGGCTTTGATTATGAATCAGTTTGTTTAATTTATTTATTTTCATACACATCCAGGGAAGGGTGTGGGGGGGTTATTTCTGTCCTAATTTTGACCTTTGAATATTTACATGCTGGGAGGGAGGCTGGGAAAATATTAATGTGAATAGGGTAAGGTTATTAGGAAAATCTATATTTTTGTGTTTTATTGAATAATCATTGGGTGGGTGGGAGAAAATGATTGGTTATGTATATTTGTAAGTTGAATGTGCTTTTATTGATCTATTATATACGTTATATATCTGTTTATTGCACTATTGAAATTTGGAAAATCAATAAAGAATTAAAAAAAAAAGAAAAGAAATAAGAAACAACATAAGCACTGGCAAATTAGATCAAATAATTAGTAAAGAAGGCTAAAAGAAAATATAATGAGAAACTTGCCAAAGAGGCAAAAACTCACAGTAACAACTTTTTCAGATACATCAGAAGAAAACTTGTGACGAAATCCGCAGGACTGTTGGATCATCAAGAAGCAAAAGGGCATTCGGGGAGGATAAGGTTATAGTGGAGAACAAAAAAATTATTTGCTTACATTTTTTTCATAAAGATCAAAGCAATCGACCTGAACTGGATATAGTTTTAAGATGATGCAGTGGAACTGAAATTTCAGTGAACCTAGAAGATATACTGAAAGAACTCAACCTGAAATTGCTAATCGGCTGTTTGTGATCTGTAACCCATTGCTAAAATTGTCCATAGTATCTGAAGATTGGAGTGTGGAATGTTATACTATTTTTTTAAAGGTGATCCAGGAAATTACAGAATGGTAATCCTGACTTCAGTGCTGGGCAAAATAGTGGAAATTATTATAAAAAAAAATTAAAATTATGAAACACAGACCAACATGATTTAATGGGACAGAGTCAGCATGGGTTCAGCCAAGGGAGATCTTGCCTAATCAATTTGCTGAACTTCTTTGAAGATGTAAATAAACATGTGAATAAAGGTGAGCCGGTTAATATAGTGTACTGACAGTCCCCGAGTTACAGACACCTAACTTAAGTACAACTCGTACTTAAGAATGTGATTGTGGCTTCATTTCACTGAGCAGTGTTTCAAGTGGCATAGACTCCTGCACCACTTCTGCAGCACATTCAGGAATGGCGCATGGCCACATTAAGAACAGTGTATGGTTGTGCATGCTGTACCTTAGAGGAAACACTGGTAGGGAAAGTTGGCCCTTTTATCAGCTGGGAGCAGAGATAAGCAGCAAGAATCTTAAAAATTTACAAGTTATGAGTTATATGCAAATCAGACAGAACAGCTTTAAAAAAAAAAAAAGTAACTTGTTCTTAACCAGGGGACTGCCTGTATTTTTTAAATTTCTTTATTAATTTTAAAGCTATGAGTAAGTGTAAAATATAATACAATCATAACTCTGTAAAAGCACTTAAATACATTTAGTTATAATTTATGACAAATAGATATATCCCCCCCAATTATATATAAAAAAAATACACTCAAATTAAAAAATTGAAAAATACATTCCCACCCACGACGTGTATGACCAAAGGGCATAATCACCAATCAATCACTCTTTGCAAAATTATATCAATGGCTCCCAAATCTTCAGAAACTTCTTATAATGTCCCTGATGTATAACCATATTTCGTTCCATCTTAAAAAAAAAATGTGACATAGAGACTCCCACCAAAAGGTATAGTTAGATTTTCAGACAGCTTTTGACAAAGTTCCACATGAAAGACTCCTGATAAAATGAGCCATGGGATAGGAGGCAATGTTCTGTTGTGGATTCGGAATTTGTTATTGAACAGAAGAAGAGGGTAGGGATAGGGTTAAATGGCCATTTTTCTCAGTGGAGGAGGGTAGATAGTGGAGTGCTGCAAGGATCTGTACTGAGACTTGTGCTATTTAACATTTATAAATGATCAGGAAATTGGGGGAGAAAGTGACTTGGAAAGTGAGGTGATTAAACTTGCAGATGACACAAAACTATTCAAAGTTGTGAAAACACACGAGACTGAAAAATTGCAGGAAGACCTTAAGAAATTGAAAGACTGGGCAGCCAAATGGCAGATTACATTTAATGACAAATGCAAAGCAATGCACTTTGGTAAGAATAATCCAAGTCATAATTTCCTTGATGCTAGGAATTAGGAAAGGGATGGTAAATAAGACCGAGAATATTATAATGCAACATGAGGAATGGGCTGTGAAATGGCAAATGAGGTTCAACACGATGCATGTCGGTAACAAAAATTGTATGCATGAATACAGGATGTTCGGAGCTATACTTAGAGAGAACCCCCAGGAAAGAGGCTTGGGAATACCTGTAGACAAGTCAATGAAACCGTCTGCGCAATGTGTGGTGGCAGCAAAAAGGGCTAACAGAATGCTAGGAATGATTAAGAAGGGGATCACAAACAGATCTGAAAAGGTTATCATGCCTTTATACCGGGCCATGGTACGTCCCCCACCTGGAATACTGCGTCCAACACTGGTCGGCGTACATGAAAAAGGACATAGTACTACTGGAAAGGGTCCAGAGAAGAGCGACAAAAATGGTCAAGGGACTGGGGGAGTTGCTGTACAATGAGAGGCTAGAGAAACTAGGCCATTTCTCCCTTGAGAAGAGAAGACTGAGAGGGGACAAGATTGAAACATTCAAGATATTGAAGGGAATTGACTTAGTAGAGAAAGAGAGATTGTTCACCCTCTCCAAGGTATCAAGAACGAGAGGGCACTCGCTGAAGTTAGAAGGGAAAAGATTTGATACAAACGTAAGGAAGTTTTTCTTTACCCAGAGAGTGGTAGAAACCTGGCATGCTCTTCCAGAGGCTGTTATAGGGAAAACACCCTTCAGGGATTCAAAACAAGGTTGGATAAGTTCCTACTGGAACAGAATATACGCAGGTAAGGCTAGACTCTAATAGGACACTGGTCTTTGACCTAAGGGCTGTCGCGTAAGCAGACTGCTGGGCACAATGGACCACTGGTTTGACCCAGCAGCGGCAATTCTTATGTTCTTATGTATCGCTCTATGGGGCATCCTCACCTTGAGTATTGTGCACAGTTCTGGTTGCCATATTTCAAAAAAGATATAGTGGAATTAGAAAAGGTTCAAAGAAGAGCAACCAAAATGGTAAAGGGAACTCCTCTCATATGAGGAAAGACAAAATCCTAATCCTGAGTGATGTAGAACAGATAACAGTGAATTGATTTTTCATTCTTTCAAAAAGTATAAAAACCAGGGGACACTCGATGAAATTACATGAGAATACTTTTAAAACAAAATAGGTGGAAATATTTTTTTACTCAAGGAATAGTTAAACTCTGGAACTCATTGCCAGAGGATGAGGTTACAGTGGTTAGGGTAGCTGGATTTAAGAAAGGTTTAGACAAGTTAAAGTCCATAGCATGCTATTGAGGGAGATGTGGGGGAAGCCACTGCTTGTCTTGGATCGGTAACATAAAATCTTGCTACTATTTGGTTTTCTGTCAGGTACTGTGACCTGGATTGGCCACTGTTGGCGACAGGAGACTAGGCAAGATAAACTATTGGTCTGACCCAATATGGCTGTTCTTATGTTAGGACCTATAGTTCTACTTTGAAAGCAGTTGCTCCTTACTACCAAACCTCTAGGCCGTGTGTCAAACACAAGGCCTGCCTGCCTGGCCATTTTATGCGGCCTGTGGTGACTGTGCACCTAACACTACATCAGGGGTGTCCAACTCGCAGGCCGCCGGTTTGAGGGCGATGCGGTGTTTTGCTCATTGCCACCACTAGGTGTTTAATCTTCTGGCTGGCTCCCTCTTCACTGCCACACTCATTTTTCTGCACAAAGCCATGGGTGGTGGCTAAACTGGAAGCCTTCCCTCTGATGTTGTGAGGTCAGAGAGAAGGTTTCCAGCTCAGCTGTGGGATGTGTGTAGGAGCCGCCATCGCCCACGATTTTGTGCAGAGAAATGAGTGCAGCATTGAGGAGGAGGGAGCAGGTTAGAAGGTAAACACCCGCTGGAGGGAGGCACAGAATGGAAGGAGGAAGAGCGGTATGTTGGTATTCGAGAAAGAGGGAGCACAAACTTCTGAACAATGATGGAAGGAAGGAGGGAGGGGGCATGAACTTGGGACATAGAATGAAGGGAAGGAGGGAGGGGAGCATGAGCCATAGGATGGAAGAATGGAGAGAGTAAGGGAAAGAGATGCTGAGATGAGGGAGGGAATAGAAAGGGAGAAATGGGTGTCATAGGGAAAGAGATGATGGACATGGGGAGATGAAGAGGATAATTATTGGGCAGAGAGGGAAGGAGAGAGAATTATTGGACATGGTGATGGGAGCGGAATGAGGTAGAGATGCATGGGGAAGAGAGAGATGCCAGACCACTGAAATGGGAAGGAAAGAGAGAGATGCCAGACCACGGAATGCAAAGGAAGGAGGGGCGAGAAATGCCATTCTGCAGGGAGGAGAGATGCCAGAACGCAGAAAGCAAAGAAAGATGTTAGACTTTGGAAAGAAGGAGAGAAGGAGAGAGAGATGCAAGACCATGGGAGAGGAGAGAGATTCCAGGCTATAGGAAGGAGAAGAGAAAGATGCCAGACCATATGAGGGAGAAGGGGGAAGACAGAGTTGTATGACCATGGGAGAGGGATGAGATGGTGCACAGGTATGGAAGGGAAGGGGAGACAGAGGGAAGAGATGGTGCACAGCAAGGGGTGTGGCACAGAAGAGATGAGAAGAAATGCTTCTTATGGATAGATGGGAATAGGGGAGAAGAAAGAGGGAGGAGATGGTACACATAGATAGATGGGAAGGGAAGACATGGAAAAGTAG
Source organism: Geotrypetes seraphini (assembly GCF_902459505.1). Classification (NCBI taxonomy): domain Eukaryota; kingdom Metazoa; phylum Chordata; class Amphibia; order Gymnophiona; family Dermophiidae; genus Geotrypetes; species Geotrypetes seraphini. The sequence goes on along the minus strand of NC_047088.1, from coordinate 100,221,470 downwards.
ATAGATTTTGAGAAGAAAGCAGAAAAATGGAAGAAAGTTGAATGTTAAAAGTTAATGCTAAAGATGTATGTATGATCCAAACAGACTGGGGATTTTAAATTACAATCCACTTGAGGGGGGGCAATACTTTCAAAATGGAACAAAACAACAAAAATAACCCCTCTCATCAATACTGGGCAAGTCTCTCAAATTGATATCATCAGATAACATTTAAAGGCTTTTAAATATTTAAATGTGCTCATAAGCTCTTCAGCAAAGTGCCACAACAGCAGTACAACGTCGCTGGAAAGCTGCTTGAATTTTAATCATAACACATTACTTGGAGCAAGGAATCTTGCTTCCGCTGGAGTGGCAGTTGTTATGGCTCTACAAAAGATATTTAACAGTAGACCACTTATCTGAAAAGGTCAGTTCACGGCTCCAACACAGTCTGTGTTTCGCTAGGCTACACCCCGTCAAAGGACTCAGGCACTGCACACTGCAAAGAAAATCAATATAAAAAAAAAACAAAAACTTATCCTTCCAGTTTCCTGATGTAGCCTAGCGAAACAGACTGTTGGAGCCGTGAACTGACCTTTTCAGATAAGTTGTCTACTGTTAAATATCTTTTGTAAAGCCATAACATCTGCCACTCCAGTGGAAGTAAGATTCTTTGCTCCATGTAATGTGTTATGATTAAAATTCAAGCACCTTTCCAGCGATGTAGCACCTTGCTGAAGAGCTTATGAGCACATTTAAATATTTAAAAGCCTTTAAATGTTATCTGATCATATCAGTTTGAGAGACTTGCCCAGTATTGATGAGAAGTTTTTTTTCATTGTTTTGTTCCATTTTGAAAGATGGCAGAAAGTGAAGGAGAGAAAAACAGCAAATGGATAAGGTGGCCCTGGCTACACAGTTAAGAGCACAGACTGAAGGAAGTGCAGCCAGAGCTGGGAAAATATGGTTTGAAAACCAAAATCACCAGACAACAAAAGTAGGGGAAATAAATTTTATTTTCAAATTAGTGATTGAATTGTGTCAATTTTGAGACTTTACATCTGCTTGACTATATAGTGCACTGTTCAGGAAGAAATGCATTTGTTTCTATTTTTCTGGGGTTGTACTGCATGCAGAGTCTTGAATCTTAGGGTTGCATTTGTATATATTAGTACTTTTAGTTTGTGATCCTGTATTTACATAGGGGGTATTTGCATAGTTTAATTTTGTGGTTAACCATGTTGTATGTATATATGAAAAATATGTATTACAAATTAGTACTTTTATGGGGGCGGGGTCTGGGGCGGAAATTGGCAGGGTTTGGCTCGTAACTTAGCCTGTGTTTTAGATTTCGGCCCCTTAATGTGATTGAGCTTGACACACCTGCCCTAGGCAATTAAGCCTGCCCTGATATAACAACAGGAAAAGAAGATCCAAGTTTCAATCCAGTCATGAACAGGTGTCTCGTTCCTTTCTTAGCAGCATGAGATCAACCCACCCCTGAGGCTTTTCCTTTTCAGCACATCAGCATGTGTAAATGACTGACTAAATGACATCAGTCAGCTACTGACAGAACAGTATTATCCCAGGGTTGATGTTAGAGGTGCTTCCATGAGATGTGTGTATAGAAGAGAAAAAGAATATGTGGCCCCCCCCCCATCCTACCCAATAAAGTAGAGAAAAGCTTCCATCAAACCCCATGTCCATTAAGGGCTCCTTTTACAAAGGTGCGCTAGCGGTTTTACCACACGCTAGCCGCTACCGCCTCCCTTTAAGCGGGCGGTAATTTTTCAGCTAGAGCGCGCACTAATCTTCTGCGTGCGCTAAAAATGCTAGCGCACCTTTGTAAAAGGAGCCCCAAGTAATTCTTCAACATCTGCTCTCTCTCCTTCAGAAAGTGCCCAGAGACCTATAACCGATACCTATAACGCAAAGCTAGACAGAGATAACTGAAAAGACACCACTTTTGCGCAAAAAAAAAAAGTTCTAACAAAAAAGGTAACCTTTTCTAGCAATCCTGCCGGCAGAGCCAGAAGTTAGTTATGAGACTTACTGAAATTAATCCAGGGAAAAGGGAAAGCGAGAGAACCATGATGAAATGTACATTTTAAGGATTATGTAACACTGAGCATGGACAAGTCTAGAAAGGATCCTCCCTTTAGCCATTCAAAAATAAAAAGAGTTCAGTTCCTTCTTACCTAGTATCAAATCTCTTCACTGCTAGGTTTTTCTACTGAAAAGCACCTGAGGGATCTGTATGTATCAAGCCTGTTTTAACTAAGCCAGCCTCTGCCCCTGGGTTCATTCTGGTTCCAGTGCAAGCAAAAACCATTCTCAGCGTAGTTGGTTTGAAAGCAATCTCCTAAACTTCTGCGGGCAGTTAGCCAGTTATAAAAGGCGTGATCCATTCACGCAGAGGCTGAGTTATCACCTCTGTCCCACTCTGGCAGACTCAGTTCCTGTTTAGGGAAAAAATAAAAACTATTTTGCATCTTGGGACTCAGACCCACTGCCCGCATTCTAGTGCTTTTTTCCTGTGCCAGCACCGATTTTTGAATGGAAAAATCAAGAACTACAACTCACACTGCACTAAAAAGACCCCCCCCCAAAAAAAAAATAAAAATAAAAATACAATACAATACAATAAAAACACTGGATTAAATTCCTCCTTGGAGATCTGGAGTGACTCGCTAGTTCAGCAGGATTGAATCAGCTGCTCACTCCATAGCAAAGGCTTAAAAGGGAAGGGAAATAAATCTGACACCCCTCCCCCATTCATCAAGGCAAAAAAACCCCACAACACCTTTTCATCCTTCACTCTGGCACACCACCTCCTTCCCCTCCCACTCCAAGCCCTAAACTTTCATTTCCGTGCTCCTCCCCCTCTCCGGAAAAAAAAAATCACCTTTTAAAATCTGACTTCCTTCCCTCTCAAGAGGTTTCCTTTTTCACCAGGGTTCCCAGAAAAACGAAAAGATTAAAAAAAAGAAAGTATTACCAAACCCTTGTCGAGTTTTTCTTCTTTCTTCACCTGTTAAAACCTCCATGTTGTCCTCCAACTAGCAGAAAAGTACAGGCTTAGGTCAGTCACTGTGTGTGTCTCGCTCTCTCTCTCTCTCTTTTCCTGCTACTTATAAAAGGCAACCCTCCCTCCCACTGCCCTCCCTGCCGGTTCTCAGCTCCCTTCCTCCTCCCATGTGAATTCCTTCTCTGTGATATCATTTAAACTTGGAGTCAATTCCAGGAAAGGAGACCCCCCCCCCTCCCCTCAATATACACACGCGCGCACACCCCTGCAACCTCCAGCACTCTTAGCTACCTGGATCAGCAGTAAGGGGAGACAAAATTGAACTTTAAGTGGATTATGTGGAAGTACTTTGCATAGCAAGGTGCAAAACTGGAATTTGGAGAAATGCATTCCACTCACACTCATCAATATATAAGCACTGCAGAATCAACGGCACACAGTGGATCGCTTTCAGTTTTCAGAATACTTTCTTAATGTCTGCTTTTTGCCATTGTGTGTAGCAAAATAGCCTCATTGTTCAGACTCAATAAATAAAGAGGAGGGTGAAACATTAAAGTTCTTCTCGGTTTCTCATTCCTGCCTCCGGTGTATTAACTCTGGCAGTGATCTCAGGAATGATTCAGGAATCTGGCTACATGACGCAATGTGAGGAAGGCTCATTATAATATAAAGCTGTAAGTCAACTCTTATCTGGTGAAACTGACCCTATTAATTTTCCTGCAAAATTCAGGCGGTTTATACAGTTTTGCCGTTTTTCCTCATTCCTCCTCTGAAGTATCCCTACTGTTTCAGTACTGAGACCCTCTCCAACCTTGTTCTACAAAAAATGCACCTCAGTCCTCTACAAATTGCAGACTTGAAACCCCAGGAAGGAAAGTCTGCAGTTCAATGTTTCTCAAAGCAGTTCCCTCTATCCAGTCTAGTTTTAGGATATCCGTTATGAATATGCATGAGCTATATCTGTATATAATGGAGTCGGTGTGTATAAATATACCTCATACATATTTAATGTGGGCATCCTGAAAACCAGACTGGTTGGGTATAAGGACCAGTGAATCCACTGAATAATTGAACTGGAGGTGCAAGAAAGGAATGCCTTGGAAGGTGCATTGTTAGAATTCACCTTTTGTTCCTTTGCCTCAGTTTATTCTAAGTTTGGTTTGGGTGCTTGTTAGAAGTTGGATTTCTATCACCCAAAGTCTCTAAAAGTAAACAAAAATGATTTATTGCAAAAATTTAAACCAACATTCTTCCAAGTTCAAAATTTTAATAGTCCGTCCTCTATCCTTGCCAAGGCTGGACAAAGGAAAGAAACAAGATGTTTGGATTCCCCAGCACCTGTGAGGAAGTAAGCAGGTAAATGAACATCTGGCAGGGCAAGCTTCAGGAATGGAGTTATAAAATTTAATAATCGGATTTTGCCCGATCTTGTTTTCAATTATCTTCTCTTTTGAATTTTTTTCCTGTCTCTTATATTTTCCATTTTATTCTTGTTACACTCATTACTGTTTGCTGCTTGTATTTTTCCTGGACTACAAAGTGCCCCACCCTTTTTGTTTTCACACACATTTCTACCTAGAAGAGTTCATTCCTAGTGCATTGAGAACCCAAGTCCTGAAACTGATTTGCTCTCCTCTACACCCCTTCCAGCCTTGCTCATTCTGTTTTGATTTCTGATTAACTCACACAGAATCCAGTATTTTATTTTTTGTAAGCGTTTCCTGGTTTCTAATTGCATTTCCTCTCTACCACCTTCCTTCTCTAAATCAGTATTTTAAAGGCACTTGAGTTATTTATTTCAAAAGCTCCTCTTTGAAATTCAGATTTGTTCCATTTGTCTAGTTCTTTTTAGATCTTCGATAAGTTGCTATTCAGAGGCAAGGATCAAACTATAAGAACACCTCTTGAGAAAGTTTCTCTGGCCAACTCACTGCACCAAAGTCCTAATGAAGCATTTCAGTGCCTTGAGCAGGCAACTGTATTTATATTCCTGCTCCCACTGTTCTCTCTAACCCAGTTCTTCCCAAACTGTGGGTCGTGATATCAAACAGGGTCACAAACCTGCGATTGGGGTCATAACCTAAGGGGGCTGAAAACAGAAATATCATTGGCCTGCGCAGTCTTCCTGGAAGGTGGTTGATGATGGCAGCATGGAAGACAAAATAGGCTTCTGGGGGTTGTGGCCACAGAAAGTTTGCTAAGTACTGCTCTTACCACCTCCATTCTGATCTCCAGGCAAGGCAGGATTAAAGCACAGGCAAATCAGGTACATGCCTGGGGCCCAAATGTTTAGGAGAGCAGATGGATTGAAAACTGGCTGGAGCATAGGAAACAGAGAGTGGGAGTAAATGGTAATGTGCTCTTCAACATCTTTATAAACGATCTGGACATTGGTACAACGAGTGAGGTGATTTGCAGACGATACGAAGTTATTCAGAGTAGTGAAGACACAGAGGGATTGTGAAGATCTGCAAGGTGACATAATCAGGCTCGAGGAATGGGCATCGACATGGTAGATGAGGTTCAACGTGGATAAGTGTATAGTGATGCATGTAGGTAACAAAAATCTCATGCATGAATACAGGATTTCTGGGGCAGTACTTGGAGAGACCTCTCAGGAAAGAGACTTGGGAGTTATGATCGACAAGTCAATGAAGCCATCCACGCAATGTGCGGCGGCAAAAAGGGCGAACAGAATGCTAGGAATAATAAGGGGATCACGAACAGATCAGAGAAGGTTATCATGCCGCTGTACCGGGCCATGGTGCACCCTCAGCTGGAGTACTGCGTCCAGCACTGTTCGCGGTACATGAAGAAGGACACTGTACTACTCGAAAGGGTCCAGAGAAGAGTGGCTAAGATGGTTAAGGGGCTGGAGGAATTGCCATACAGTGAAAGATTAGAGAAACTGGACCTTTTCTCCCTCAAACTGAGGAGATTGAGAAGGGACATGATCGAAACATTCAAGGTAGTGAAGGGAATAGACTTAGTAGATAAGGACAGGTTGTTCACCCTCTCCAAAGTAGGGAGAACAAGAGGGCCTTTCTAAAATTGAAAGGGGATAGATTCCGTACAAACATAAGGAAATTCTTCTTCACCCAGAGAGTTGCAGAAAGCTGGAACGCTCTTCCGGAGTCTGTCATAGGGGAAAACAACCTCCAGGGATTCAAGACAGAGTTAGACAAGTTCCTGCTGAACCAGAACGTGCTCAGGTAGGGCTAGTCTCAGTTAGGGCACTGATCTTTGATCAGAGGGCCGCCGCGTGAGCGGACTGCTGGGCACGATGGACCACTGGTCTGACCCAGCAGCGGAAATTCTTATGTTCCTATGATACAAAGGATGGTCCATCCTAAAGATGTTACATTTGCCATAGGCCTAGGGGATGTTCTTGAAAAAGCAATTGGCAAAACATGTTGAACAGGAGACTCCTTGAAAGAGAGTGCATGAGAGAATTGATGAAGCTAAGTATTTTAATATTTTAATTTTGTTCAAAACGTTCAAAAAGAAGTGTGATAAGAACCGATGAAGAACAGGCACATAAAGCCTACGGCAATGAAAATGTTGAGCCTGGAGTGGTGTCGCTGAGATTCTGTGAAGAGATGTTATAATGATGTTTTATAGTGGTATCCCAAAATTGACGTTGCAAGCTAGGCAGGTTTTGAATAAACCCATTACAGGGAAGGAGCTCCAGCGGGCCACACAATCCTTAAAACTAAATTCAGCACCTGGGCCTGATGGATTTTCAAGCAAGTTTTACAAGCTCTTACAAGTGGAGGTCCATGGGCCCATTGTCTTATTATGCAGTGGTTTCTTCAGTTGGTTCCTTCCCTTTGCATGAAAACTACTTCTACTACTACTATTAATTATTTCTATAGTGTTACCAGATGCATGCAGCACAGTTTTAATCAGCCTTATACCCAAACTGGACTTCTCCCAGAGCTAGTCACATCCTATCACCCTATTTCCTTAATAAATGTGGATGTCAAATTGCTCTCGAGCATTCTGGCATGCAGGTTGGCAGTCATTATACCAGATCTCATAGGACCAGAGCAGACTAAAAGATAGGTCGTCCAAGTGCTGATAATCAAACCATTTTTCTGGACATGTTGCGGGACCATTTAGGCCTCTGAATCCCGCTGTGTGCCCAGAGCTAAAAGAAGCATATCTGGAGGAGTGGTTATGGTAGTATGCGGACAGGATGGGGGCTGACCTAGACTTAATCGTTCTGCAGGGCTAATCAAATGTTTTACTAGACATCTTGGATGAAACTTAAACATTAAGAGTAAGTGCCAAAAAGGTATCTAAAGTGACCAGATAACCACTGCAGAGACAAAGTAAAGACCCCTACACACTCCTCCAGTGTTCATTGACCCCCTCACACCCCCACAAAGATCAGAATAATAAAGTACATACCTGTGTCCAGAACATCAGCACTTTCTAGGAAAGCCTAGTAGAGCTGCACACAAGTGTCTTAAATAGCCTGAGTGGTGAACTAGTGAATCATAGAGAGGAGGACCAAGGCCCATAAACCACTCTAACCACTACATTTATGGTGGAACATGTGTGCCCCCCAAAACCCTACTCTACTGCCATATAGGTATCACCTGCAGCCATAGAGGCTATTGGGGTTGTAGACAGGTGGGTATAGTGAGTTTTGGGAGAGGCTCACCATAACCTATAAGGGAGTTCTGCACCCGAGCACGGCGGGAACTAGACTTCTGGCAAACAACGCCAGGAGAGGAATAGAACAGGCTTTAAACTAAGAAGAAGGGGAAAGCCGACAGTCGACCAAGTGTCGACGATTCAGAAGAAGGTATCCCGTGAAGATACTAAGGGGGAGAAATGCTGGGAAGAAACAACGGGCAAAACACAGGAGTTGACTAACCCAGAAGAGGAGGATAAATGGATTGCAGCACAAGAGAAGAAAATAATGTTTGAAGCACAGGGAAAGGAAATGAGACAAAAAAATACCAAGATCTAAACTGCATATATACTAATGCAAGAAGCCTAAGGAACAAAATGGGGGAATTAGAAGTCATGGCCAAAACTGAGAACATAGACATCTTTGGGGTCTCCGAAACATGGTGGAATGAAGAAAACAAATGGGATACAGCACTGCCAGGGTACAAATTCTATCGCCAGGACAGGTCAGATCAGAAAGAAGGAGGAATAGCCCTATACATAAAGGAAAGCATACACTCGACCAGAGTGGACACAGCAGCGACGACCAACAATTTGGAATCGCTATGAGTTAAAATACCGGGAAGGAAAGGTCCCAAGATAAAGATGGGCCTGTACTATCGTCCACCTGGGCAAACCGAAGCTATCGATGAAAAATGGAAGCCGAGATGCAGTGGCATACTTAGGGTATGTGGCACCCGGGGCCCATCATTTTTTGACACCCCTCCCCCCATCTATATGAAAAATATGATTTTTAGTAACAATCCACATATCGCACAACAAGAGTGTACCTAGAAAAAGGCAGCATCTTAAACACTGCAGTGAGCACTAGAACACCAACACATACATTGTAAAACTAAACAAGCCAGATCCCGCACAGTCAATTGATCCTGTAGTCAATGCCAACTGAAAACTATGTTCTTTTCATACACACAGAACAGAAATACACCCTCACCCAATATGGAATAATCACAAACTAAAAATAGAAATATGTAGACAAAAGTTAAACTGAACCGCCAAGAAACCAGACCCTGGATACAATGCAACACCACAAAAACAGTAACACATGTCCTCTAATACAGTGCAAAATATAAAGACAGTAGATGTAAATTTGAAAAAAACTGATACATAACAATCACCACTTTACAAATTAACAAATAAAAATAAAACAAATAAAGAGAAATAAAAAAATACCATTTTATTGGACTAATCAAGTTCAAGTTTCAAGTTTGACCTTTATTTGATGAATCGCTTATAATAATATCTAAGCGATGTACAGTGTTAAAAACCATCAGAATGTGGTAATACATTTAGTTTACAGTAGTCACTCATAAGACAGACAAAATTAGACGAACAGGAGGGGGTGGGAGGAAAGGGGAAAAGTTACAATGTTGTTCTTTGTTAGAAATTGACATCAAAGGGAAAACACATCGGGTAATAATGGGTTAGGATGAGATGGGAAGAATATTGGACCTTAAAAGGTGATATTTCATATGTCAAACGCGTCTTGAAATAGATAAGTTTTTAAAATTTTCTTAAACGCAACAAGGTCAGTTTCGTTTTTAATTAAATTTGGAAGGGAGTTCCACAATGTAGGGGCTTTTACAGAAAATATATCATTTCGCCTAGTGCCTATGACTTTTAATGAAGGGACTGAGAGCAATTGTGATGAAGAGGATCTAAGAGAACGAGAAGTTTTGTGTGGGACAATCATTTTTGCAATATATTGAGGTTCACTGAAGGTTAAAGTTTTGTAAACCAGAAATAAAATTTTAAACGTAATTCGATGGGCTATAGGAAGCCAGTGTGATTTAATTAATAAGGGGGTGACATGGTCAAATTTCTTTGCGTTATGAATTAGTTTGATTGCTGTATTTTGGATAATTTGGAGGCGTCTATTTTCTTTTTGAGTTATATTAATTAGAAGAGAATTGCAGTAGTCCAGTTTGGAAATAATAAGAGAGTGAACTAAAATATTGAGAGATTTAGTATCCAAGAATGTAGAGATTGAACGTAAAAGCCGTAGTCTGTAAAAGCATGATTTGACTATTACACTGATATGGTCATGATAAGATAGATCTACGTCAATTGTTACACCTAGGATTTTTAGCTTAGGTACCGGTTCTATAGGAATATTGTCAAGTGTGAATGGTATTTTTTGGAATATATCTCTTTTCCAAGTGAAAAGCATGGATTTTGTTTTTTGAGTGTTTAGAGCCAGTTTGTTATTTTTTAGCCAGTTTTTAATTTTTTCTAATTTGTCATTGATTATTTTTATTTCTGCAGTGTTTTCTGGATTGAGAGGGTGCATTAGCTGAATGTCGTCAGCGTAAGAAAAGATTGTAAATCCTAGTGATTGTGACATGGTAATAAGTGGGGATAGGAAAATGTTGAATAGAAGAGGAGAGAGTATTGATCCTTGTGGAACTCCAAAAGATGAGGAGAAGAATTCGGAATAGGATTCATTGAATTTAACTCTAGAGAGACGATCCGATAAAAAGGAAGTTAGCCATTGTAAGACTTGGCCCTCTACCCCTAGTGATTGTAGACGATTGAGAAGAATTTCATGATCTATGGTATCGAAGGCTGCGGATAGATCTAGAGAAAAGAGAGCTACAGATTTGTGATGGTCAAGGAAGTAGTGAATGTTGGTGACAAGACCAATCATGGAATATTCGGTACTGTGATATTTACGAAAACCTGTTTGGTTTGGATGTAAAGCGTTAGAGGATTCAATGAAGTCAGATAGTTGTTCGAAAACTAGTTTTTCCGTCAGTTTCATTAGGAATGGAAGATTTGAGATGGGGCGGTAATTAGATGAGTCATCTTGACTGGACTTAAAGTTTTTTAATATTGGTATTACAGTAGAAGTTTTCCAAGCAGAAGGAACGGTAGCAGAAGATAAACATTTTTGAATGAGAGATAGGATAAAAGGACCAAAATAATCGAAATATTTTTTTATATAGAATGGCGGAATAATTTCTGTAGGAGAACCTTTTAAGTTGATTGATTTAAGGTGTCTTTCAATGTCATTTATAGTTGGAATTTTGAAGTTTATGCATTTGGCTGTCGGAATAGAGTTATTTGTAGATAGGTAAGCTTGGTCCCCATCCCTGCAAACCACCTGATTCCATCCACACAAGCCTTGAATTGTTTTTATTAAAGTATAAAAAGAAACAATATTCTGTACAATTGTCAATTTATAAATCAGTGTCTTCTCCCCACTCTCTCTTCCCCATTTCCCTTCAGCGTCCTCAGCCCACTCTCTCTCCACTTTCCTTCAGCGCACGCACATAAGAACAAACAAGTAATTTTATATCATTTTCATTCTATTCATTCATAGAATTAAAGTCTAAATAATGCCAGTCACATAACAAAACATGATTTTACAAAAATAATTCCCTGCACAGTCAAGCCTGCAAGGATTACTAGATGTCTTTCAGCAGCTCTCCTCCCTCCCTCCCCATTACCTTTGTGGCCAAGTCAAAATGATCTACCAACAATAAAATTTTAAAAACACAAAGCACGCTGTACCCAGAGAAAATGTTAATTATCATTTATATTTCGCGGGTTTTCAAAGAGGTCAAGGCAGATGACTTTATGCAATGTCACCTCAGTAACAACTATACAAAAATAGACAAATATTCCCCCTCCCTTTTTACTAAACCGCGATAGCGGTTTTTAGCGCAGGGAGCTGTGCTGAATGCCCCACGCTGCTCTCGACGCTCATAGGCTCCCTGCGCTAAAAAAACTATTGAGGTTTAGTAAAAGGGGGCCATAGTGCAAAATATAGACAGCATATATAAATTCTCAAAACGGACACATTTTGATCACTAAATTGAAAATAAAATCATTTTTCCTACCTTTGGTAATTTCATCAGTCTCTGGTTGCACTTTATTCTTCTGACTGTGCATTCAATATTTCTTCCCTTCTTTCAGCCTCCTGTATGCTTCCTCTCCTCCAGACCTCATTCCCTCCCCAAACTTTTTCTTTGTTTCACCCTGCCCCCTTCTTTCTTTTTCTCTCTCTCCATACCCTCTTTTTTAAGATAAGATAAGATAAGATAAGAATTGCCCCTGTCGGGTCAGACCGGAGGTCCATCGAGCTCGGCAGTCCGCTCACGCGTCGGCCCCTCAGGTCCAAGACCTGATAGTGCTCATATCCTAAAACTATCATACGCTTTTCGCTTATGACCTGTAGAGTAACCTTCTATCTATACCCTGTAATCCACTTCGCTTCCAGGAAGTCATCCAGCCCCATTTTGAAACCCTCTTTCTGTATGTCTGTCTTTCTCTCTCTCTCCGTGCCCCATTTCTTTCTTTGTTTCACCCTGCCCCCTTCTTTCTTTCTCTCTCCATGCCCTCTTTCGTTCTGTCTGTCTTTCTCTCTCTCTCTCTACATGCCCCATTTTTCTTTATTTCACCCTGCCCCTTTTCTTTATTTCTGACTCCCTGTCCCCCCCTTTCTTTCTTTCTTTCTCCCTGCCCTCCCCTCCCCCATGCCACCACCATTGGAAAAATGCTGCCACCGCTGCTGGGGAATAGGCTGCCACTGCCGCCATCGGGAACAGGCCGGTGCCGAGTTCGCCCTGCTTCTATTCCCCGTGGGGCTGACCAACTCTCGCCACCCGATGTCAATTCTAACGTTGGAAAGGACGTTCTAGGCCAGCCAGGCAATGATTGGCTGGCCCAGAATGTCCTCTCCGACGTCAGAATTGATGCGGGCGGCAAGAGTTGGTTAGCCCCATAGGGAAAAGCAGGGAGAACTCGGTGCCGGCTTGTTCCCGATGGCGGCGGTGGCACTCAAGTGGCTAAAGAGCCGCAGTTTGCCAGCCTAGGGAGAACACTGGAGGGTGGCCAGCTGTGCACCCCCCTTGGAGCGTAAACCCGGGGTGGATCACCCCCCCACCCCCACCTTGGTATGCCACTGTCTGTACCTTACTCCCTCCCTATGACCAAAAATTTTCCTTTCTTCCATTCCTGTGTACACAACCATGTCTTTCCCTCCCTTCCTCTCTCCCAAGTCCATGCCTTCTGTGTCCAAAAATGCACTCCCTCCCCCACCTCTTTCCCTCCCTTCCTCCATCCTCTCTCCCAAGTTCATGCCTTGTGTCCAAAAATGCACTCCCTCCCCCCTTTTGTGTTCCGCGTTTGCCTTCTAGCCCTCATCTTAGCAACTTTCTCAGCCAAATACAACTCAAGCGGCAAGGCTCGACTTCTGCTCCTACCTGCCTTGCCGCGCACACATAGCAGACCGGAAGTCTTCCCCGGTGTCAGCGCTGACTTCGGAGGGAGGGCTTAAGCAAAGCCTGCCCTCCGACATCAGCGCTGACATTGGGGAAGACTTCCGGTCGGCTATGTGTGTGCGGCAGGGCAGGTAGGAGCAGAAGACGAGCCTCGCGGCTTGAGTTATATTTAACCTCGCGGGTCCCCCCTCATCCCCGTTCAGCTCTCTCCTATGCACCCCTTTGGGGTGTGCACCCGGGGAGGACTGCTCCCCCCTAGGTACGCCACTGCCGAGATGAAGCGAGAATGCAAAAGCGGTAACACGATTATTATGGGAGACTTCAACTATCCCGGGATAGATTGGAGTCTTGGAAGCTCAAAATGCGCTAGAGAAACCGGATTCCTGGAGGCTATACAGGATTGCTTCATGGATCAACTTGTCAGAGAACCGGCGAGAGGGAATGCCACTCTGGATCTAATCCTAAGTGGGCTAAGAGAACCTGTGAAGGAAGTGGAAGTAGTGGGACCGTTGGGAAACAGCAATCACAATATGATCAAGTTCAAAGTTGAAGTAGGAATTCCGAAGGGAAAGAGAACCATAGCAACCACTTTTAACTTCAAGAAAGGAAACTACAAAGCGATGAGAGTAATGGTAAGGAATAAACTTAAGAACACCTCAAAGAAATGGCAGACTGTAGAGCAAGCCTGGTCTTTATTCAAGGACACGGTGATCGAGGCGCAAAATCTGCATATCCCAATATTCAGAAAAGGGTGCAAAAAGAATTGAACAAAAGACCCGGCGTGGATAACCAAAGAAGTGAAGAAAGCGATAGGTGACAAGAAGAATTCATTCAGGAAATGGAAAAAGGGTAAAACAGGAGAACTAGAATGAGCACAGAAAGTATTCAAAAGAATGTCACCGTGTGATTAGAAAAGCCGAAAGAGAATATGAAGAAAGGCTAGCCAAGGAAGTACGAAATTTCAAATCATTCTTCAGATATGTTAAAGGGAAGCAGCTGGCTAGGGAGGAGGTGGGACCGCTGGATGACGGAGACAGAAACGAAGTGGTGAAGGAGGAGAAAGAAGTGGCGGAAAGACTAAACATGTTCTTTTCGTCTGTATTTACAAAAGAGGATACATCCAACATACTGGAACCTGAGCAAATCTTCAAAGGAGACCAAACAGATAAATTAACATCCATGGAAGTAAGCCTTGAAGACGTACGCAGGCTGTTAGAAAAATTAAAAACTGACAAATCGCCGGGCCCGGACAGAATCCACCCAAGGGTTCTGAAAGAACTAAAGGAGGAAATAGCGGAACTACTACAGCAAGTTTGCAATCTATCCCTGAAAACAGGAGTGATCCTAGAGGATTGGAAGATAGCCAATGTTACGCCCATCTTTAAAAAGGGATCAAGAGGTGACCCGGGGAACTACAGACTGGTGAGTCTGCCCTCGGTTCCGGGGAAAATGGTGGAAGCGCTGATAAAAGACAGCATCGATGAGCATTTTGAAAGAAATAAACTTCTAAAAACAAGCCAACATGGCTTCTGCAAGGGGAGATCGTGCCTAACGAACTTACTGCACTTCTTAGAAGGAATTAACAAAGGGGATCCCATAGTCATCGTATATTTAGATTTCCAAAAAGCCTTTGACAAGGTACTCCATGAACGCCTACTTCGGAAACTGAAGGACCATGGGGTGGAAGGAGATGTACATAGATGGATCAGGAATTGGTTGGTGGGTAGGAAGCAGAGGGTAGGAGTAAAGGGCTGGAGGAGGGTCATGAGTGGTGTTCCGCAGGGGTCGGTGCTCGGACCACTGCTATTCAATATATTTATAAATGATATAGAAACAAGGACGAAGTGCGAAATAATAAAATTTGCTGACGACACCAAACTACTTAGTGGTGCTCGGACTAAAGAGGACTGCGAAGAATTACAAAGGGACCTTGAAAAGGATTAGGTCCCAATTCCTGCCCCATACTTTCTCTCTGTCATTTGCAAGCCAGATGCATCTGGGGACATATCTTAGAGGCAAGAAATGATCTCCGAAACATGTCCAATTTATTGTCAGCTTTACCACTCTTTTATATCATTTTACATGAGTCAATGTCATCAGCATATGATGTAAATACAAACCATATATGGACACAGGTCACATGAAACTTTAAAAGGGTGCTTTGGTCAGCAGAGCCTCTTATCTAAAGCTGCTTGCAAATACAGCTATGAAAACAATTGAATTCACTTCACAACAAGATAACACACATCTTCTCAAACATAAAATGGCCTTGCAGTATTTCAGAGAAGGAAAAACAAACAGGGTCTGGTTTTCTTACAGCTTCAAACACAGTTGAAAGAAAAACTGCAAGACACATGAAAAGTATCCCTTCAATCCCCCTCTTACGTCATGAAAATGACGTCATAAATGCACAGCATGAGCTGGGAGGGAGAGATACTCTAGATATGTCTCTCGAGGAGGGGTTTTAGGAGCTGTAATACGAATAACACAGGGCATGAGCAGGCAAAAAATTACATAAGAGACAAGAGTGCAGTTAATAATAGAGATTATAACAATAAAAAGGTCTTTTACCCAACCCTGCATTCAACTAAAGTACTGATCCCAAGAATTAGATAAACCAGAGTTACGTTTGAGCTCAGCAGAGAGGTCTTCTAATTTCTGAATGGCCATAGTAACCTGTAGGACCTGTATTGTCAGGAATAAAAGTGCAACACGATAAAGTACTGGGAAGAATTTTACAGACACCCCTCTTCTCAGCTAGAATCATCTCCAGGGCCATACGATTTTGAAAACCATCTGAGAAGTGAAGCCTAATTGATCAGCAATACCTTGCAAGGCGTCCCTAGAGTAGTTCACAAAGCGTTGCTGATTATAATAAATTTAATTAATCCAATCAACATTCTTATTAATAGTAACAAAGGGAATAAGGAACTCAAACCCAGCCTTAACCTGATCTTGGGCCTTAAATTCATCTGGGACCCCTCTTGAGACCCCTATAGCATCTATGTATACATGCGGATCAAAACTACCAAGGAGATCAGATTTATATCGAGACAGAAAAGAGGAAAAACCATGTGAATAGGAAGGATGCCTTTCAGAAAGAATATGCAGGAGCATGGTAACCTTAGCTAAAGCACAATGGTCTATCCACTGGCTGGGTAGCTTAACAGGGAGCCAAAAGTCTCCATAGAGCCAGTAAATATCACCTAGGGTGAAAATCTGATGCTGCAACAATGGGGCATACCTATGAGCCAAGACAGTACAATAACCTGGGGGTAAATTACCTACAAAACTACCCTGTGTCACATTAAAAACATGACATGTGTAATTACCCTTATAGATGGTAACGGCAATATCAAGCTTTTTCTGTCTATGCAGCAAAAGGTATTTAGAACACCACAGTGCACAAAGGGGATAGGTAAAATTAGAGGAGGTAAATAGATCCCGTAAGAAAACTGATGGGTCGGATAGCTAGGCCCACCCTTAAACCACATGTCCATAATGTACATATCTTCATCAGTAGGTCTAGGGTTGTCAATAGTAAGAGAAAGCTTAATAATTTGTGCAGGAACACTTTTCCTATAACAGTTTCCAACCTTACGAAGGGTCCTATGAATAAGCAGTGATTTACCATTTTGGTCCACTTTTTTTTTCAGAGTACTTTCTGGTTTATAAGCCCAGTCAGTATCAATATTCTACCCTACCGCTCCCCAGAATGCACACTTATCCCCCCAACGTGAGTCAGTAACACATATATATACATATGTCTTTAGTTTTAGGAATCTCTGAGGACCAATGTCACAGCCTTGGGATATCAATTGATGAACAGTCCACAATGTCACAATACTCAAAAGTGAAGGTGACCACGTGCACACTGCTGGAAGTATACCAAAGGGTAGTATACTGTCTGTCTTTCTGGATTCCAATTGAAGGGCAGCCCTTGGAAGGGAGTCCAGCTTGACGTCGTGTTCGCAAAGAGGTGCCGGGGGTGCTGTTTATAGCAGGAGTGTCATTTACAGATGGGTATGGGCAGAAAGTGTCGTGGACCCAGGACACATTATCCCTGTAGACCCAGTTAGAAGTGATCCATACAGGAAGAAAAACTAGCAGCAGCGTTGCCAGTAAGAGAATGATAAAGTTGGTAGAATGCTGCAATGAGATCATCATGTTGTTCCACTGGAGGAGGTGAAATCTGCGCAGGGAAGACTTGCTTCTGGGGTTTTAGGTTAACCCTCTTCAAGCAACTTGAGTGGATCCAAACAGGAGACTCCTCAGTGAGTACAGCAGTCCTGGTCACAGCGATCGCAGTAGTGGGAAGGCCAAAGGGGAAATCCGTCTGCTTCCGATCCTTGGAAAGCTTCTGGACGATAACTTTGTCACCAGGCTGGAAAAAATGGGTAGGAATCTGTGGAGAGAAAGGAGAAGTGCAAGACACGTTTCTTTGAACAAGCCCTAATATTTCAATGAGCTTTTGGACGTATTCCTCCTGTATCAAGGGAAGATCACTACTCTCAACTATTGAGGGTTTATCTACCCATGGGGCGGGGAAAGGTCATCCCGTGAGAATCTCAAAGGGAGAGCAGCCAGATGTCTGTGCATACAGAAAGAGATAGAAAACAAGAGAGAAACCATGTTGCCTGTACTGAATGTGGCAACATGTGACGATACCAATACATTTACTTGGTATAGCTATGGCAAAACAGATACAATACTCAGTTACTTAAGGTTCTTAATTGAACAATACAAAAAGATATGTTTTTGCGTGCTGCATATAACTATTATGGCACTTCAGAGAGCACATACTGATGTATTCAGAAATATATACTGAATGGATCATATGTAGGGAGCACCACGAAATAAACGCTGTATAAAGTAAAACTTTTTCTTAAATATATAACCCCTAACTAAGCTACATTTAGAATATGAAAGCTATAAGAAAAGGAACATTGCGCTGTTAGGCTAGTAAGAAGTGGAAAAAAAGCTCTAGAAATGGCCAATGTTATGTATCCTGGGGTACCCACTAAACTAAAGCAAGTAGACATGACACAGACAAAACATAAAGTTTTAGGCGTGAAGCTATTACTCCATCTGTCAAGTGTGCAGGGCTGAATTTAACTCTGCAAATAAACACATTGATATAAAAAAAACCAAAACTACAAATAATGTACAGTGGTGCCTCACACAACGAACTTAATTCGTTCCAGGAGCAAGTTTGTTATGCGAAAAGTTCGTTATGTGAAACGCGTTTTCCCATAACAATACATGTTAAAAAAAATAATTCGTTCTGTAGCATAAAATATGCTAAGGTGACATAAAAAAAGATAAATTTTTGGTTACTATTTTTATTTAGATACATCTAAAAACATAATTGTTTTTTAAAACAACACACATTTTTTAAATTTAAAGACAGACTAAGTAGAGTCTAATTTTACAGTGAGAGAGGGCAGAGTCTCAGCGGCAAAAACTGGGACTTAACTGTTCATTTTTTTTTTTTTTTCTACCGTGTTTCCCCGATGATAAGGCAGGGCCATCAAATAAGACAGCCCCCCCTTTTTAGAAAAAAATGTAAAATAAGGCATCCCCCCCGCAAATAAGCCACCCACCGATACCTGCGCTTACCCGAATCGGGTGGTACGGTGGGTGACTCCGTGTGGTCCCTGGCACCCCCGACACGATCGGGGCAAGAGGGAGCTCAAGCCCTCTTGCCCCCCCGACTCCCCGATACGATCGGGGCAAAAGGGAGCTCAAGCCCTCTTGCCCCCCCGACTCCCCGACACGATCGGGGCAAAAGGGAGCCCAAGCCCTCTTGCCCCGCCGATTCCCCAACTCCCCGACAATATCGGGCCAGGAGGGAGCCCAAGTCCTCCTGGCCACGGCGACCCCCTAACCCCACCCTGCACTACATTACGGGCAGGAGGGATCCCAGGCCCTCCTGCCCTCGACGCAAACCCCCCCTCCCCCCAACGACAGCCCCCCCCAAGAACCTCCGACCGCCCCCCCAGCCGACCCGCGACCCCCCTGGCCGACCCCCACGACACCCCCAACCCCCTTCCCCGTACCTTTCTGTAGTTGGCCGGACAGACGGGAGCCAAACCCGCCTGTCCGGCAGGCAGCCAACGACGGAATGAGGCCGGATTGGCCCATCCGTCCCAAAGCTCCGCCTACTGGTGGGGCCTAAGGCGCCTGGGCCAATCAGAATAGGCCCGGGAGCCTTAGGTCCCTCCTGGGGGCAGGGCCTGAGGCACATGGGCCCAACCCGACCATGTGCCTCAGGCCCTGCCCCCAGGAGGGACCTAAGGCTCCCGGGCCTATTCTGATTGGCCCAGGCGCCTTAGGCCCCACCAGTAGGCGGAGCTTTGGGACGGATGGGCCAATCCGGCCTCATTCCGTCGTTGGCTGCCTGCCGGACAGGCGGGTTTGGCTCCCGTCTGTCCGGCCAACTACAGAAAGGTACGGGGAAGGGGGTTGGGGGTGTCGTGGGGGTCGGCCAGGGGGGTCGCGGGTCGGCTGGGGGGGCGTTCGGAGGTTCTTGGGGGGGGCGGTCGTTGGGGGGAGGGGGGGTTTGCGTCGAGGGCAGGAGGGCCTGGGATCCCTCCTGCCCGTAATGTAGTGCAGGGTGGGGTTAGGGGGTCGCCGTGGCCAGGAGGACTTGGGCTCCCTCCTGGCCCGATATTGTCGGGGAGTTGGGGAATCGGCGGGGCAAGAGGGCTTGGGCTCCTTTTTGCCCCGATCGTGTCGGGGAGTCGGGGGGGCAAGAGGGAGCCAGGCGGAGAGAGGGCAGTTAAGCGCAGTGCCTGCGCGGAAGGATGCAGCTCGGGCGACTTCGTTGTGTGAAATGAAGTTCGTTGTAGGGAGCAAGACATAAAGTTCGTTGTGCGCAGCGTTCGTTATGCGATGCACCACTGTATATCATATCCATCTCATATTCGGAAAAAGGCATAAAGCTAATGTCTCTTTGGAGCGTCTCTATCTCTGCAGTGATAAAGAGGACCCTTGGAAAACATTAGAAATATCTGTGCCAAAACTGATCTGGGATGGCTATGTATATATCCGAACTACTGCTAAGAAAAAGAAAAAACATTTTAAATTAGCAACATCCTAATTTCAGCTAAAACAATAGAAAGGAATTGTGTTTTCCAATTTGTTTTCAATTCACAAACGTGCCAGCTGTAGCTATCGAGCTATATATATCTGTAGCAAGGAGCAAAAGGTCAAGAATGAAAATATCACTAGCAAGAAGTTAAAATGTCAAGCGAGCACTACGATAACCAATACCATGATATTGGGCAAAGGGAGAGCTAGCAGCTGGTATCCAGGGTTTCCCCTCTTTGCACCAAAGTCTGTCCAAAAGGGCGGCTTTGGGCACCTGCCAAACGCCAGGCATCAAGTTCAGAGGGTGGTAACAAAGGACTGAAGCTGTGAAAAAAGAGAGGAAGAGAATCCTGTTCACCCTTGAGACCCTGGAGCCCATTTAAAAGAAGGGCTTGGACATCATGAAAAGTGTAAAGGGTAGTGGGGTGACCAAGGGTCAGAGGAGTAACCATCTCTACCACCATAGCACATGCAGCCAGGGCTCTCAAGCAGGCAAGCATGCCATGAACTTGAACAGGAGTGACTATAGAAAAAAAGGCAACAGAGCGTAACTTACCGCCATGTTCTCCCTTCATGGTGTTACAATGGTCCCGAACAAAGAGATAAAACATATGGTCATAATAAGGAAGACCCAGGCCTAGGCTAGAAACCAAAGCACATCTCAAATGTCCAACATTTCATGAGTCCATCTGATAAGAGCAGTCATTTCAGAACCCAGGGTCTGTCTCAGAATCTGGTCATAGAAGGAACAATCAGAGATCTATTGGCGGCAGTAACCAATCATATAAGCATGTCTTTCTTGGTAGCTAGGCGGGGCAGACCCAGAACAGCAGCAATGCGGGAAGTGCAGAGTTTCCTCTGACCATGAGACAGGACAAAACCCAGGTATTTCATTTCAGATTTACACCAGTGCAGTTTATTTCGTGACACCTTGTGACCACACACAGACAACCATTGTAAAAGGTGCAAACTATCAGCCTGACAGGTCTCCTGAATTATGGAACACAAAAAGAGGTACAGGATGAGGACAGAACCATGAGGGGCAGTGCATGGCTGTAGAATAGCCCGGAGGACAATGGAGAACACCATAGGAGGGTCAACATAGCCCTGGGGCATTCCACACCAGGTATACTGTTGTTTAAAGGAGAAGGCAAAAAGGGGCTGAAAAGCCTCATCAACAGGGACTGAAAAAAAACTTTCTTCAGGACAATGACAGAAAAAAAATTGGCTGCCGATGGAATGGAGGAGAGGAAGGAAGAAACATCAGGGACAATGGGTGCAATGAGAATTACCAAAACATTAACAGCCCGAAAGTCTAGGACGAAGCGGGGGATGCCATCAGCTTTGACAACATGATTGATAGTGGTTTTGATAATACCGGAGGAAAGAAAAGTGACAAGCAGTGGAATCATGATTCTCACCGTACTGCTTACAACATTGTCAGTGGAAGCCCAAACCGGGAAGTCTGGGGGGAGGGGCAAAAGCATTCATGCACGGACCCTGATAATGAAAGCAAAGAACAACAGTCAAAAGTGCATTTGTACTTTATATAATTCAAACTGTCAAATAGAAAAATATGGCTTTCAGTCAGAAAGAGAAAACCAGAATCGCATTCCTTAAGGTCAGTAACTAGGTATCCAAATAAGCACAGAGAAAATTTACAACTGGCTAATCTGCTAAAAACAAAACAAAACAAAATTTTGCCAGCACAGAACTCAAAGGAAGCAGCCGTAGAAGAAAAGCACAAAATGAGTCAGGATCAAACTATTGTATGTTCAAAAGGAAGACAAGAAACAGTTTTTGTGTACAAACTACGAGGGAAAGATCTTAGACTGATTCAGACACCGCTTGCAATTCATTCCACATAACAGCATGTCCTACCTCAGTGTTAAACACATAAACAGTGCAAACGTATACGAGAAAGGATTGGTGACGCAGAAAGATGTAGGCTGAAGGAAGAATGTCACACACACACAGGCAACATAAGCCTTACAAGTCCCATCTGTCTAGGAGGGGGAGAATCCTAAGTGCCTTTATGACTCATTACAAAAACAATATAACAATGCAAAAATATTCACTTATCTTACCTTATAAGCGAGGTATAAGAGACAATAAAATCTTATACTCTATAAAAAATTTTTAACCTCACAAATGACAGAGTGGGCAGGGGGTTCTATAAATAATTTCATTCTTCCCGAAAGAATGGCAGCTGCTTATATTCACGAGGGGCGCTTACTGAAAGTACCCCGAGATTTTTCCCCAAAAACACTGTAATAGAACCCAAAGCTTGAACTTAAAATAAAGAGTGGGAACAGGTCACCAATACCAGTGAGTATTAAAGAACAGAAAAAATTCAGAAATACTCACAAAATAATGGTGATGTCATCTGCCCCTCCCGGGCGGGCCCCCAACTGAAAAGGATTAGGTCCCAATTCCTGCCCCATACTTTCTCTCTGTCATTTGCAAGCCAGATGCATCTGGGGACATATCTTAGAAGCAAGAAATGATCTCCGAAACATGTCCAATTTATTGTCAGCTTTACCACTCTTTTATATCATTTTACATGAGTCAATGTCGTTAGCATGTGACGTAAATACAAACCATATATGGACACAGGTCACATGAAACTTTAAAAGAAATAACAAGCATCTTTCTATCTAAAGACTGAAGTCCAAAGGGTGCCTTGGTCAGCAGAGCCTCTTATCTAAAGCTGCTTGCAAATACAGCTATGAAAACAATTGAATTCACTTCACAACAAGATAACATACATCTTCTCAAACATAAAATGGCCTTGCAGTATTTCAGAGTAGGAAAAACAAACAGGGTCTGGTTTTCTTACAGCTTCAAACACAGTTGAAAGAAAAACAGCAAGACACATGAAAAGTATCCCTTCAGACCTGAATAAATTAGGGGAGTGGGCGACGAGATGGCAGATAAAGTTCAATGTAGAGAAATGTAAAGTATTGCATGTAGGAAGCAGAAACCCGAGATACAGATAAACGATGGGAGGGATGTTATTGAGTGAGAGTACCCAAAAGAGGGACTTGGGGGTAATTGTGGACAAAACAATGAAGCCGACGTCACAGTGCGCAGCGGCCGCTAATAGAGTGAATAGAATGCTAGGTATAATCAAGAAGGGTATTACTACCAGAACAAAGAAGTTATCCTGCCGTTGTATCAGGCGATGGTGCATCCGCATCTGGAGTACTGCGTCCAATATTGGTCGCCGTATCTTAAGAAGGATATGGCGATACTCGAGAGGGTTCAGAGGAGAGCAACACGTTTGATAAAGGGTATGGAGAACCTTTCATACACTGAGAGACTGGAGAAACTGGGGCTCTTTTCCCTTGAGAAGAGGAGAATTAGAGGGGATATGATAGAGACTTACAAGATTATGAAGGGCAAAGAGGAAGTAGAGAGTGACAGATTCTTCAAACTTTTGAAAACTACAAGAACGAGAGGGCATTCGGAAAAGTTTAAAGGGGACAGATTCAAAACCAATGCTAGGAAATTTTTCTTCACCCAACGGGTGATAGACACCTGGAATGCGCTTCCAGAGGGCGTGATAAGAGAGAGTATGGTATTAGGGTTTAAGAAGGGATTAGACAATTTTCTGAAGGAAAAGGGGATAGAGGGGTATAGATAGAGGACTACTACACAAGTCCTGGACCTTTTGGGCCGCCGCGCGAGCGGACTGCTGGGCACGATGGACCTCTGGTCTGACCCAACAGAGGCACTTCTTATGTTCATATGGCACCCTTTTTGTGAAGTTCACAGCAGTGCCTTCTAAGGTGTTCCACTGCTTTATTGCCATGCTCCAGTGTGTTCAAAACGTGGTGATCAGGTTTCTAAAAAACCTCTGTGCCCTTGACCCTGTCTCCCATGCTCTAGCGTCAGGTTACTGTCTACCTATAGCTAAACGTTGTGTCTTCAAGGGCCTGATGTTAGCATTTAAATCCTTGCACGACATGGTGTCAGGCTATGTAATGGCTAAACTTACTCCGTATATGCCAAACCTGTCCTTCTGCTCCCAGGATGAAATATGCCTCAAAACGCCCCCTGGTCAACTACAAACTGCAAAAGGTCCTACTCCCACTTCATACCAAGCTACTGAAATCGACTATCATCACAGATCAGATCTCTTGAAGGTCTCCTAAACTTCAGAAAAGCAATAAAAACATATCTCTTCATCTGACACCCCCCCCCCCGATCCATGGACTACAAATAATTGTTTATTGGTAACTGAACCAGTCTGTGTCACATAAGGTTAACTTCACCTAATATGTGCCAACTGGGATGAAAACTTGTATTGTAATCTTGTACTAATATTATGCATGTTTAACCTGTAACCCGTTCTGTACTCTTTGGAGACGAGATAGAAAACAAATTAAATAAATAAATGTCTTGGTGGCCAGTCCATTATGAGATTGGCCCCTCCCATGTCCAAATGGCCTTGTTCTGGGCTTTTGGGACTTGGATGAAATTTTGGTCAAAAATGTGGTATAAAGATGGACGTTCTGGTGGTCTGGATGAATAATAACCTGGACATCCAGATAGATGATTTTCCAAACAAAAATATTCTAGATGTATTTTTTTGAAAATGGGCATTCCCCCCCCCTGCGGACTTAGATGTTTGTTTTGATTATGCCTCTCTATGTATATTGGTATTAGACCTCTAGTATGTATCAAGTTAGGATAAAAACTTGTATCGTAAACTTGTAACTATGGCAAATTGTAACCCGTTATGTGTGTTTAAACTGTAACCCTTTCTGAGCTTTTTTGGGGAAAACAGAATAGAAAATGAAATAAATAAATGAAAAGAAATTGTACAAACTAATGCAGCATTATCTTTGGCAAAGAAAAGAACTCGACTTCCCATAGCAACTATTTGAATTCATAATCATGATGGAGGTTTGGGACTTCTAGACCTTTGTTATTTGACAGTAGCCTGTGTTATGAGGCACATCAGTGACTGGTACAGAGCTTCTCAGGACTTTTTAGCAACACCTATGGAACACTCTTGGATGGGCCCTTGGCATTTCAGTTATCTTCATTGCATAGGCCTCTGCATTCCTAAAGTTCTCCAATTGTCACATTTATTACCTTCTGCAGTGTTTGCTTGGAGATGGGTATGCAAATGACAAGGATTCTCTACAGCAGTGACTCCTTATCTTTTAATCTGTTCTAACCCTGCTTTTCCACCTGGTCAGGTGAACTCTGTGTTTCATCAAAGGAGGTCCAAGGACGTTCGTTATTTGTCTCAGGTGCTTACCGATGAGGGGCATATGAAGTCTTTTGAGGACTTACAGCGGGAATATTCTTTGCCCTCTAAAGATATTTTCTCATACCTACAACTCCATTATTATAATACGTCTTCATTGGGAGGACTTGACAGAGGATGCTCAAGAGGAATTAACTTCTTTTTACATTTTGGTAGCTCAACTTAGGGGTCCTTTTATCAAGCTGCGCTAGCGGGGTTAGTGCGTCTGACATTTCATCACACGCTAACCCCCGTGGCTGGCTATAAAACTAACGCCTACTCAATGCAAGCGTTAGCGGCTAGCACGGCAGGCGGTTTAACGCGCAGTATTATGCGCATTAAACCCCTACTGCAGCTTGATAAAAGGCCCCTTAAAGTCCCTTTGTGATTTCACCATAGGTATGTACAAAATGTGAAGGAAAGGAAAAAGACAGCAAATGCATACGGAGGCCTTGGAAACAGAATTAAGCGCACATAGGGAACAAGATGATCAGAAAAAAAAAAAAATTGCCAGATAACAAAGGTAGGAAAAATGTTTTTATTTTGAATTTAGTGAAATATGTTAATTTACATCTGTTGCTTTATATTTTGAACTATTCAGGAAGAATGTATTTCTTTTGTGTACTGTGTGCAGAGTCTGGCATATTAGGGTTTCATTTGTGGGGTTGTATTTGAAAAGGGGCTTTTTTTTCTGCTTTCTGAATGTGTGACTGAGGCCAGGTGTTCTGGTGGGGTTGAGTCCAGAAACTTTGATTAGTGTCGTGACCCCAAGTAGGAAGATATTTATCGGCTCTCCAGCTTTTTTGGACTCAAAACAATCCGAACTTAAAAATTAGTGAAGGCCACTCTCCTACTGCCTACTGTATTTTTGCAGTGATTTGTGTTGAGTGGGCATTGAAGAACTCGCAACACTTCAGTTTGTGCAATATATGTTTATTATAATTAAATAGTTACAAAAAACAAACAAACCCCGAAACAGGATACTCTTCTAGATGAATCATTGGTCTGACCCAGTATTGCTATTTGTATGCTCTTTGCAGGTTTTTGTATTACTTCTTGCTGTACTTCTTTGGCACTGAAGGTGAGTTTTCTGTAGCAGTTACTGAGGTGACATTGCATCTGCCTTGACCTCTCTGAAAAAAAAAAAAGCAGAATATAAATGATAGTTAATTAAAATGTTATCTGCATACAGCGTGCTTTGTGTAGTTTAATTATATGGTTACCATTATGTGTTGCTAATAAGATTGTGTGCATATGAAGAATGAATGGAAAAAATGGCATTACAATTAGTACTATTATTATGGGGTGAGGTCTGGGGTGGGGCTTGATTGTGGTCTAGGGTGGAGCTTTTGGGTCCCCCAAACAAAAAAGCATTCCACTGCCTATGACCACTACCCTCTGTTATCTTCCACTCAACCAGGGTACTCAGTTTATTTATTAGACACCTGTGTAGAACACTATTAAAGGCTTTGCTAAAATTTAAATATGCCACATCTAGCCCATTCCCTCTATCCAATTCTCTAGTCACCCAATCAAAGAAATTGATCAGTTTTGTCTGACAAGACCTGCCTCTAGTGAATCCATGTTGCCTCGGGCCCTGTAATCCACTGAATTCCAAATACTGCACTATTCTCTGTTTTAAGTGTTTCTATGAATGTACTTATCACAGAAGTCAGACTTGCCAGCCTGCAGTTCCTTACTTCAACTTTTGTGGAAAGGAACCACATTCACCCTTCTCCAATCCTCCAGCACCACTGCTGACCCTAGAGAAGCACTGAAAAGGTCAGCCAGCAGAGCTGCCAGAACTTCCCTAAGTTCCTTCAGTACCCTCAGATGTACACCTTCCAGCCCCATCGCTTTAGCAGTGGAGTACTGGCTGGGGGCTGATGGAATTGGTGTGCAGGAAAAGGGGAGAGACATAAGGGGGAAGGATACTGGATGGAATTGGGTTGGAGGAAAAGAAAGGAGCAGATGCTTGATAGAAGTGTGGGGGGGGGGGAGGGAGAGTGAAATGACAGACCATGGGGGTGTGGGAGAGGGAAGGGAAGAAGAGGAGAGAGATGCCAGACCATTGGAGGAGGGAAGGGAAGAAGATGGATGCCAGACCAATGGGGGTGAAGGGAGAGATGGAAGGGGGAAGACATAACATTTCTGGAAAGGGAATAGAAGGAAAGAAGATGCCATATAGAAGGGGCATATTCCTCCCCTTCTCATTTGAGTTTCACAATGCCACTTTTGCACTTCCTCCTATTACTAATATCTAATAAAATGTCTTATCCCCCCCACCACCATTTTACTTGTCTGTTATTTTGTTTTCCATTTGCATCTTTGCTTTCCTGACTATTTGACTCTCTTAACTCTTAACTTTTACAGATATTTACTTTGACTCTCTTTAACTTTTACAGATATTTTTGCCTGTCATCTTCTTTCTGTGATTGTTTATAGTTTATGAATGCTAAGCTCTTTTTCCTTACCTTCTCAGCTACTACTTTTGAAAACCAAAGCAGCCTTCTTTTCCTCTTACTTTTATTTACTTTTCTTACAAAATGGTTTTTGCCCTTACAATAGCTCCTTTCAGTTTTGCTCACTGCTTTCCTACTGCTTCTAGATGTTCCCATTCAGACATTTGCTTGACATTATTCCCCATCTGAACAAAATTAGTTTTTTTTTTAAAGTTTAGAACCTTCACTTTCGAATGAGCCCTCTCTACACCTGTCTTAATATTAAACCATACCATGTGGTGATCACTGGATGTCAAAAGATCACCCACTATAACAAAAGGATTCTCTGTGGCTGTTATCAATCATCATAGCAGACTCAAATAGCAGAGTGGTAGGGAAAGCTTTGAAGCTGCAGTGACTTTGGGAAATCCATGCTGGCGCTGATCGGTTGTCAGGGAGAGCAGCAAAAAAAAATAAAATTTGACAGCAGGGGTGTCGTGATCCTGCTGCGGCTGCTTCGTAGGTGGTGCGGTGAGGCCAGGGGGGCGAGCGTTCCTTCGGGGGGGGGGACTGAACGCCAAGGCCGGGAGCACCCCCTCAGGGCTTGCACCCAGGGCAGAATGCCCCCCTGCCCCCTCCTTGGTACACTACTGCTTTTAGTTCCTCTTACCCATTGTTCTCCCTTCTGTAATTCCAGCAAAAACAAATAGGTACTTCTTTGCTCTTCACTGAACCTTCCCTGCCTGGCTGTAGTTCTGGGCTGAGGTGTTGGTGTGGGTAGTGTTTTATCTCTTTGGGAAAGTATTTTCCCTTGCCTAGCCCTAGGCATAGGTGTCCTTTCACTACCCTGCTCAGTCGCAGAGCCTACCATGTGACAATATATAATACCACTCCCCCTCATTTTCTTCCTACCCTGTCTTTCCTGAACAGATTATAGCCTGGTATAACTATATCCCAGTCATATCTCTCTTTGAACCACATCTCTGTGATCACCACTAAATCCAACTCTTCCATCACAGACTCTAGATCAAGAATCTTGTTTCCCATACTTTGAGCATTAGTATAACTTGCTTTCCAGAAACTGCCCCTTTTTCTCATTTCTGTAAAGGTATTTAGTGATTCACTTACCTGAGGGCTTATACTTACTTGGGGCTTTGATCACTTTGCCCCAATGATTCTAGTTTAAAACCCTTTTCAATAGGTTAGACAGTCTGCTGCTGAAGACATTTCTTCCCTTCTTTGATAGATGCACACCATCCCTGCTCAGCAACCCTTGGAAAATCATCCCATGGTCCAGGAAACCAAAATGCTCTCAAGAACACCATTTGCACAGCCACTCATTTATCTCCAGGTTGTGAGCTTCTCTGCCATGGCCTTTACCCTTGACAGGGAGGATTGATGAGAACACCACCTGCACACCCGACTGCTTTACCTTCTCTCCCAGAGCCACAAAGTCACTTTTGATATATTTGGAGGGGTACCTCACAATATCATTAGTGCCAACATGGATGAGTATCATCGGATAATAGTCATTAGACATGATAAGTCTCTGGAAGATCTCTGTAATATCTTGAATTTTGGCACCAGGTAAACAGTACATCTCCACCTCATCCACCTCTGTACCCCTCAGAAGGGAAACACCAACCACCTAATACCAATATCTTTTGGGGGATTTCAAGCTTTGGTCCTTCCTATCCATGGGATGCTCTCATCTCCTCCACTTCCAGAGCTGCATATCAGTTCTTCAGTTCAAGGGTAAGTGGAGTCACAGTATTGATCCTACAGGGTATCGTAACCCAAATCCAGTTGTCTTCCTTCAGCACGTCCTCATCTTCCCCACTGCTGGAAATCTTTGATGCCTCATAAATAATTTAATTGATGTACCTCTCATTTTCACGGATGTTTCTCAGTCTTGCTACCTCCTCTCTCAGTTCCTTTACTTCCTTCTTTAGGGATTCCAGCTGAAGACAGCTTGCACTTGGAAACACTCCCTCTGCTTGGGTAACATTTTCTGTCTGCACAGAGACGGACCCTATAACCTAAGCAACCACTTTGGTGACACAATGTTTCCCAGCCATACTGTGGTTGCAGAAGTATTTGCAGCTGATGAAAGATTGAAAAAAAAGAAAAAAAAAAAAAATCATACACAAGCAATGTCCTGGTCCTAATTTGCTGAAGAGCCTACAAATCAAATGATCAGCCATGGGGTGAGTGGGAGGGAATTAAACACTAAACAGAGACTTTCCTCAGTTGCTGTCTGTGCCTTAATCTGATCTTATCTTATGTTCTGAAATGCAACCTAAAATGCTAATCTAAATGAAATCACTTTTTATATAAAGCCCTAACAGAGACTCTGAAGGCTACACTATTGCCTAACCTGACTTTGCTGAAAAAGCAGAGTACTGAACTAAAAAAGTAAAAGAGAAGGGCAATTAAATAACCTATAGAAGCCCAAGTTTTCCTTTTCCCATGATTGAATGCCAGTGGGTAGAAATTCCAAAATTGAGTTTTTCTTCCCCCTAGCAGATCCTCACTCATAGAAACATAGAAACATAGAATATGACGGCAGAAAAGGACCATCGGCACTTCCTTGAAGTGAACCCACATGCTTATCCCATTTTTTTCTTAAAATCGAGCACGTTGCTGGCCTCAATTACCTGAAGTGGAAGATTATTCCAAAGATCAACCACTCTTTCGGTAAAGAAATACTTCCTAGTGTCACCATGAAATCTCTCAACCTTGATTTTTAACGGATGCCCTCTTGTTGCCGTAGGACCTGTAGGGAAAAAGATGTCTTCTTCTATCTCAATACGGCCAGTAACATATTTGAATGTCTCTATCATGTCTCCCCTCTGTCTGCGTTCCTCATATGGGAGATCCTCGAGGCCTGAGACCATCCTAGTGGCCATTCGCTGAACCGACTCCATTCTCTTCACATCCTTTTGATAGTGTGGCCTCCAAAACTGGACACAGTACTCCAGGTGAGGTCTCACCATGGATCTGTATAACGGCAGTATGACTTCAGGCTTTCGGCTGATAAAGCTCCTTCTGATGCAACCCAGCATTTGTCTTGCCTTGGCTGAAGCTTTCTCCACCTGATTGGCAGCTTTCATATCTTCCTGGATGATTACTCCCAAGTCCCTTTCTGCAACAGTTCTTGTTAAGTTTTCACCATTCAAAGTGTATGTTCTGCATGGATTACCGCTACCAAGATGCATTACCTTACATTTTTTGGCATTGAAATTTAGTTGATATCAAAAAATAAGGAATCCCTATAGTAAACTATCCAATTAATCATAAGATATAAAGAGCATGAGTAGAATGCACAAGCATAAATAAATATTAACCATTAAGTTATCACATATTCATCGAGAGATTCATCGAGGAGGCCTATAGGAAGGTGGAGGAACGGGACTAGCAGCTGCACAGACGGATGTCGGCAGATGAGACCCAGGATCCACAAGGCGACACCAGGGAAGGACCTAGTGGAGGAACCACGCAAGAGGAGGAGACCGCGACTCACCGGGACCCCGAGGGAGAGACACCGCACTACACCAAGGACACGGACCTGAGGCAGAGGAGGTTGCTGAGGAAAGGGAAGTCTGCTATTGTGGTGGGAGACTCGATCTTGAGAGAGGTAGACAGTCACGTAGCTGGAGGAAGGGAGGACCGGCTAGTGACTTGTCTCCCAGGGGCCAAGACACGAGACATCACTGATAGGATCGAGAGGATCCTGGACGGAGCAGAGACAGAGGAGACTGCGGTAATAATCCACGTCGGAACGAATGATGTGAGCCGGAGGAACTTCAGCATGGCCACACTGACTGACCAGTTCAGGGTCCTGGGATGAAAGCTGAAGCGGAGCACACGGAGGATAGCATTCTCGGAGATCCTGCCTGTACCGAGAGCAGATGCAAAGAGGCAGGCAGACCTCCAGGCTGTGAATGCATGGTTGAGGAGATGGTGCCAGGAGGAGGGCTTCCACTTTGTGAGGAACTGGACGTCTTTCTGGGGAAAGAGCAAGCTCTACCGGCGGAACGGCCTGCACCTGAGCACAGCGGGAACTAGACTACTGGCAGCCAATGTGAGGAAGGAGATCGAGAGGGCTTTAAACTGAGGAGAGGGGGAAAGTCGACAGCTGATCTGATGTTGATGCTTCGGACAACAGTATCCAGAACAGATGCTGAACGGGCTGACTGCAGGGAGGAAGCAGAGGGACCGGAGGATCTTATGATCAGACAGCGAGGGAAACATCAGGTAAAGGGAGCTTGCTGGGAGAAGACTAAGGGGCATGGAGACACAGGGGGACTGGGTGGCACGAGGGCGAAAGCTGAGGGCAATATAGAGGTACCACAAGGCGAGGGGGATCAAACAGAGGCTCAAGGGATGATAGCCCAGGAGGGGGCCGGTAGCTCTAGAAAACCCAGAGGAAAAGCGGGGAAGTGGGGTGGCGGGAATGTGGGGAAGCTGAAAGCTAAGAGGGTAAAGGCTGAGGGCAAAGCAGAAGCACAGGGAACGGGAGAACTGCCCGAAATCCAAGGGCAGGCGGCCCAGGTAAATGCAGAGGTGGAGGTAAAACGACGAGACCTACGGGACCTGCGGTGCTTATACGCAAATGCAAGAAGCCTCATGGCCAAGATGGGTGAACTAGAAGTCGTGGCCAAGGGGGAGGACCTAGATATAATTGGAATTGCAGAAACCAGGTGGACAGAGGAAAATCAATGGGATGTGGCGCTGCCGGGGTACAAGCTCTACAGGAGGGACAGGACCCACAAGAAGGGGGGAGGCATTGCACTATATATAAAGGACTCTATCCACTCGGTCGGGATGGATATGGCAACGAAGGCAGAAGGGCTGGAATCGCTATGGGTCAAATTGCCGGGAAACAAGGGTGCAGGCATAAAACTGGGGCTGTACTATCGCCCACCTGGTACGCCAGAAAGAGTCGGACACGACTTGGAAGCGGAATTGAGACAGGAATGCAGGACTGGAAGTGTAACAGTGATGGGGGACTTCAACTACCCGGGAATAGACTGGAGTACGGGTCACTCCTACTGCACTAGGGAAACAGGATTTGTAGAAGCTGTGAGGGACTGCTTCATGGAGCAACTAGTCAAAGAACCGACGCGAGGGGGTGCTACTCTTGACCTCATCCTAAACGGATTAGGGGGGCCTGCAAGAGGGGTAGAAGTGGGAGGACCACTAGGCAACAGTGACCAATACGCGATCAGATTCACATTAGAAAGGGGGACACCCATAGTAAGGAGGACCGCAACAACTGCGCTCAACTTCAAGAAAGGGAACTATGTTGCTATGAGGGAAATGGTGGGGAGGAAGCTCAGAAACATCTTTAGGATGGAGACTGTGGGAAGCGCCTGGACCCTATTCAGGGACACCCTGCAGGAAGCACAAAGAATGTACGTCCCCAGTTTCAGGAAAGGCTGCAAGAACAAGCGATCAAAGGACCCGGTTTGGATGTCAACTGAAGTAAAGAGGGCAATAAATGACAAAAAAGTATCCTTCCGGAGATGGAAAAAGGACCCAACGGAGGAAAATCACCAGGCGCACAGGAAATGCCAAAAGGAATGCCACCAAGAGGTTAGAAAAGCGAAAGGGGAATACGAAGAGGGGCTGGCCAGAGAGGCGAAAAACTTCAAGGCATTCTTCAGTTACGTAAAGGGGAAGCGACCAGCGAGAGAGGAGGTGGGGCCGTTGGACGATGGGGATAGGAAGGGAGTGATTAAGGAGGATAAAGAGGTAGCTGAGAGGTTGAACACGTTCTTCTCGTCGGTTTTCACGAGCGAAGACACATCTAATATACCGGACTCAGAGGAGCTCATGAGTGGGGAACAGGCCGAAAAATTGGAGCACATAGAGGTAAGTAAGGAGGATGTCCTCAAACAGATAGACAGGTTAAAATGCGGTAAATCACCGGGCCCAGACGGGATCCACCCAAGGGTTCTGAAGGAACTAAGACAAGAAATAGCGGGCACAAACCAGCATGTTTGCAACCTATCCTTGAAAACTGGTGAGGTACCAGAGGACTGGAAATTGGCGAATGTCACACCTATCTTCAAGAAGGGATCGAGGGGTGACCCCGGGAACTACAGGCCGGTGAGCCTGACTTCAATTATAGGGAAGATGGTGGAAGGTATGATCAAGGACGGCATTTGCGAGCACATCGAGAGGAATGGCCTTCTGAGAACAAGCCAGCACGGATTCTGTAAGGGAAGGTCGTGCCTAACGAACCTTCTGTACTTCTTTGAGGGAATAAGCAGTCGGGTGGACAATGGGGAACCCATAGACATCATTTACCTCGATTTTCAAAAGGCTTTCGACAAGGTGCCACATGAAAGGCTGCTTAGGAAGCTGTGGAACCACGGGGTGGGAGGGGATGTGCACAGATGGATCAAGCACTGGTTGTCGGGTAGACTGCAGAGGGTCGGAGTGAAGGGCCAATATTCTGACTGGCGGGGAGTCACGAGCGGTGTGCCACAGGGATCGGTGCTGGGGCCGTTACTCTTCAACATATTTATCAATGACCTGGAAAAGGAAGCAAAGTGCGAGGTTATAAAATTTGCAGACGATACCAAACTGTGCGGTAGAGTTAGGTCCAGGGAGGAGTGTGAGGACCTGCAAAGGGACCTGGATAAGCTGGAAGACTGGGCAAACAAATGGCAAATGCGCTTTAACGTGGAAAAATGCAAGGTCATGCATATAGGGAAAAAGAACCCGTTGTTCAACTACAAATTGGGGGGGGCATTGTTGGGAGACAGCAGGCTTGAGAGAGACTTGGGTGTGCTGGTGGATGCATCAGTGAAGCCATCTGCACAGTGCGCAGCAGCCTCGAAAAAAGCCAACAGGATGCTGGGCATCATAAAGAGGGGCATCATAACCAGGACGCGGGAAGTCATCATGCCATTGTATCGAGCGATGGTGCGTCCACATCTGGAATACTGCGTTCAGTATTGGTCGCCACACCTCAAGAAGGACATGGCGGTACTTGAGAGAGTCCAAAGGAGAGCAACGAAACTGGTAAAAGGGCTGGAACACTGCCCATACGCCGAGAGGTTGGATAGGCTGGGGCTCTTCTCTCTGGAAAAAAGGAGGCTCAGGGGAGATATGATAGAGACCTTCAAGATCATGAGGGGCATAGAGAGGGTGGATAGGGACAGATTCTTCAGACTGAAGGGGACAACAAGTACGAGGGGGCATTCAGAGAAACTGAAGGGAGATAGGTTCAAAACAAATGCAAGGAAGTTTTTTTTCACCCAAAGGGTCGTGGACACTTGGAAGGCGCTACCGGAGGAAGTGATCAGGCAG
This sequence comes from Geotrypetes seraphini, assembly GCF_902459505.1. Classification (NCBI taxonomy): domain Eukaryota; kingdom Metazoa; phylum Chordata; class Amphibia; order Gymnophiona; family Dermophiidae; genus Geotrypetes; species Geotrypetes seraphini. Next base: position 100,186,421 of record NC_047088.1, on the reverse strand, counting down.
AGTACGGTACAGGGATTCAAACAGGGATTGGACGGATTCCTGAGGGATAAAGGGATCGTGGGATACTGAGAGAGGTGCTGGGATGTAACACAGGTATAGAAAGCTAACCAGGTAATAAGTATAGAAACCCAACAGGTCGTGCATGTGCAAGACCGGAGGGTTAGGACTACGATGGGAAGATAGGACTTCAATGAGAAACCAAGGTGGCAAGGGAGCCCCTTCTGGTGATTCAGACAGGTCGTGACCTGTTTGGGCCACCGCGGGAGCGGACTGCCGGGCAGGATGGACCTATGGTCTGACCCGGCGGAGGCACTGCTTATGTTCTTATGTTCTTATATAAAATTATTTTATATGTGATAACTATAACCATTAAGTTATCACATATAAAATTATTTTATATGTGATAACTTAATGGTTAATATTTATTTATGCTTGTGCATTCTACTCATGCTCTTTATATCTTATGATTAATTGAATAGTTTACTATAGGGGTTCCTTATTTTTTGATATCAGTTTATTTTGAACTTCCTTTGCTTTTTGATTTCTCTCAGCTTTGTTTGATTGAAATTTAGTTGCCATGTACTAGACCATTGTTCTAGTAGAAGTAGGTCCTGCTCCATAGTGTTGGGCCTGGTTGCGCTGTCAGGTTCTGTTGCCCTGCCCACAATGTTGCATTGTTTAGCGTCATCAGCAAATAATGTAATTTTGCCTCGAAGTCCCTGAGTTAGATCCCTTACAAAGATATTAAATAGCATTGAGCCCAAGACCGAGCCCTGCGGCACTCCACTGGTCGTTTTTGATGGAATACCGTTTACCATTACCCTTTGAAGTCTGCCGCTAAGCCAGTCTTCTACCCATGCAGCCAGTGTTTTTCCTAGTCCTATCGCGTTCATCTTGTTCAATAACCTACGGTGTGGGACACTATCAAAAGCCTTACTGAAGTCTAAATACACGATGTCCAGGGACTCTCCCCCATCCAGTTTTTTTGTTACCCAGTCAAAGTAGCTTATCAGATTGGGTTGACAAGACCTTCCCTTCGTAAAGCCATGCTGGTGGGGATCCCTTAATCTTTCGTCGTCCAGAATTGTGTCCAATCTGTTTTTAATCAATGTTTCCATGAATTTACTCACTATTGATGTGAGACTCACTGATCTGTAATTTTCAGCCTCTGACCTGCATCCCTTTTTGTGGAGCAGACTAACGTTGGCAGTTTTCTAGTCCAAGGGAATTTTTCCCTTGCTTAGGGAAAGATTGAAAAGCTCGGCTAATGGTTCTGCCATGACATCTCTCAATTCTTGAAGTACTCTGGGGTGTAGATTATCCGGGCCCATAGCTTTGTTTACCTTTAGTTTTGATAGCTCGTGGTAGACGTTGCTCGCTGTAAATTCCATGTACGGAATGGGTCCTCTGAGCTCCCCTTTGTCTGTAGCTGAGGTCCGGATCCTGGTGCTTCGCAGGTGAAGACTGAGCAGAAGTAGTTATTGAGTAGTTCTGCTTTGTCTGCGTCCGAATCTGCAAAGTTACCGTCAGATTTCTTTAGGCGCCCAATACCGCTTGTGTTCTTCTTCCTGTTGCTAACGTATTTAAAAAAGGATTTATCCCCTTTTTTAACCTGCCTAGCTATGTTTTCTTCCATCCGGAGTTTGGCCTCTCTGACTGTCGTTTTAACTTTTCTGGATTTCGCCAGGTAGGTTTCTTTAGATTCTGGTTGTTGTGATTGTTTGTAGGTTATGAAAGCTTTTTTCTTTTGCTTTATTAGTTCTGAGATCTCCACAGAGAACCACTGTGGTCTATTTTTTCTGCGTCGTTTGCTCACGGTTTTTATGTATATGTTGGTTGCTTCTTGCAGAGTAGATTTCAGAGCCGACCATAGCACCTCTACACTGTCCGTCGTGCTCTGGTTTTGCAGCGTTTTGTAGACATAGTCCCCCATGCCCTGAAAGTTAGTTCCTTTAAAATTTAGGACCTTAGTCGATGTATTTGATCTAGTGGTCCCTTTCTTGAGGTGGAACCACACCATGTTGTGGTCGCTGGAGACCAAGGTTTCTCCCACCGATACCTCTGTGACACTGTCTCCATTGGTGAGTAACAGGTCCAGGATTGCCTGATCCCTGGTGGGTTCTAGTACCATCTGCTTGATGCATGCTCCTCGCATGGAGGCTAGTAGCCTCTTGCTGCCCCTGGTTGTAGCGAAGGGTTTGTTCCAGTCCACATCAGGCATATTGAAGTCTCCCAACAACACTGTATCTCCACGCAGTGTGATGGTCTCAATGTCTTCAATTAGTTCATTGTCTGCATCCTCTTTACATAGAGAGCTATTCCTCTACCTTTTTGACCATCTCTGTCCTTTCTAAAAAGATTATATCCCAGTATGTTTGCATCCCATCCATGGGATTCACTGAACCTCGTCTCTGTGATAGCAACAATATCCAGGTCTCCCTCTAACATCAGGACTTGCAGATCATGAACTTTATTGCTTAGACTGCGAGCATTTGTGGTCATCGCTTTCCAGCTATTTTTTCAGCGGTGATCTTTTTTGTATAGTTTTTTGTTTCGTTTCACTTCCCTTTGCAAAGCTAAGAAGTGAGTTGCTAATATTGTTTGTGTTGCAATCTTTACTATCATCATGGCTTTTGCCGGGGATGGTCTCTATAATTGTCCTTCATACATACGCTACCCCCACCTTCTAGTTTAAATGCCTAGAAACATATTGTCTAAATTTCTCCGCAAGGATTCTTTTTCCTGCTGTAGTAATATGTAGCCTGTCAGTACAATATAGCTTCTTGTCCTTCCAAGTATTTCCCCATCCTCCTATGTACCTAAAGCCTTCTTGATGACACCAGGCTTTGAGCCACCTATTGAAGTCCTCTGTGTTTTTAACTCTTTGCTCTCCCTTTCCATATGGTGGCAGTATTTTGGAAAAAGCTACAGTCTTTACAAAAGGAGTACAGTTATTTGAGAGTAAGGGTCAAGGTAAGAATGATGGCCTGAAATTATCTAAGGGAGTAAAACCAACATTTTGTGAGTGCATTAACCTGTAGTTCAAAGCTTATGTTACTGTCAAAAATTATTCCAAGGAAGAGGAAGGTCCACTATTTTGAAGAGTTAGACCTGCCAGCAGGAGAGAGTGGGCATCTCTTCTGCTCGTCTTCTGAATAAGGTATGAGGGTCGGTTGGGGGTATAAGGGGGTCCAGGTGGCTGAGGAAGGAGGGAGTCGGCCTCCGTCTTGCTGATCTTCATGGGGGGGTTGGTCCAGGTGGCCAAGGCAGAAGGGAGTGGGCCAGTGTCAGGTGGAGGGGGCTGTCATCAGGGGAGGGGTCCAGGCACAAATTCTTTTTTTATTTTTAATGGGGACAGATATTGTGCTTGTGTAATTTAAAAAAAAAAAAAATAGATATGCTTTTTTAACACTACCGGCACCTACAGACCTGTGAGAGATTTTGGAGCATTCAAAACTGGCACTTAATTTTGTGCATAATCTGGGTATCGATCGGAGTGCTCATTTTAATACTGATGAGCTCATTGTAATCCATTTACATATGATTAACAGAGGCTGCTACAAACCATGAAAAAGGCTGTGATTAGCCATTTTGGGCATCGATAACTGAAATGCTTCGATGCTAAACCGGTTAAAACTGGTTTAGTGTTGATTGTTAAATGTATGGTGAGTTTTGAGCATATGGGCTAAGGAGAATGTCATCTGCATAATAATAGGTGGCAAGCTATGTTCCCTCTAAGCTGAGCACATAAGCAATCGCTCATACATTCTAGGAGCTTTGTTTACAAAAAAATATTTGCAAATCTGGAAAATTGTTGGTTTCTAGAACTTGTTGCTCACATGAATTTTTTTTTTTTTTAGAACTAGTTGCTCACATGAGAAAAAATTTGCACCCAGCCAATCCATAAAGGGAGTATTGGTGGCAAGACCAAGATCTCGGATAAACATTGCCAGAGGAGAAAGGAAAATGTTAAATAACAGGGGGCAAGGACTGAGCTCTGTGATAGCCAAAAGGAAGAGACTGTGGGGAGAAGATAGAATTTGGAGTCACAACGTTAATGATCTAGTATTTAGAAATGATTCAAGCCGTTGCAAAGCTTTGCTGGTAATATTGATGTTCTGAAACTGTTGGATAAGAAGGGAGTGATCCACCAGCTCACGTAAGTCTAGTGAAATGAGTAATGCAATTTTACCTGTGTCCAAATCAGAATGAAGGTCACTGAGGAAATTGGTTAAGAGTGTTTCAGTACTATGAAATTGATGAAATCCTGTTGGGGGTGGAGAACATGAGTGTCTTCAATGTATTGGTCCCTTTTACCGCCTTATGGCACCTCTCCCTTCCTCTCCTCTACCCCAATTCTTCCTCTTTCCTTCCCCCCACCCATTCCTCCCCTCTCACCCACCCCCTTGTGCAGCAGAACCCCACCGACCCTCTCACCATGAGACTGACCTACCTCCACTCCGAGGCCTGCTAAAGCCTGATTTTTTTTTTTTTGGGGGGGCAGCACTAGTGTCAGGGATGGAGTCGGGGACATTCAGGGGAGGGAGGGGCTTTGGGGGTCATTCTTAACTAGAGCTTATTTTTAGGGTAGAGCTTATATTAGGAGCATCTTTAAAAATCATGCTAGGGCTTATTTTCAGGATAGGTCTTATTTTCGGGGAAACAGGGTACTTCCTATCTTTACAAAAAAAATAAGAGATGTTAACTCCCTGTTCTCTTTGTTTGTGCATTATCTTTTATGTTCTTCATCTTCTGTACTTTGTGAAACTAACTATTCAAAATAAAAGGATAAGCATTTGGCCTTCTCTAAATCTCACTCTTTACTGATAGTCTTTAAGTTTATTGTAACATAGTAACATAGTAGATGAAGGCAGATGAAGACCTGAATAGTCCATCCACTCTGCCCTGTAATCATAAGCATTATAATTTCATGATTAAATTAAAATGTCTTTTTTCTTTGTTATTTCTGGGCCATGGACCTTAGGAGTCTACCTGGCATTGTCCTTAGGTTACAACTACTGGAGTTGCCCTTGAAGCTCACTCCAGCCTGTCCAAACCATCTCCTTTGCGGGATTCTGGCCATGAAAGTTTGTCCATTCATATTCTAAGTAGAGATTCTCTGTTTTCATCCCTCGCTTTCTTGAATTCCAACACAGTTTTCCTCTCCACCACCTTCCTCAGGAGAGCATTCCAGGCATCCATCATCCTCTCCGTGAAAAATAGTTTCCTAACATAACTCTTAAGTCTACCACCCCTCAACCTCAATTTGTGTCCTCTAGTTATACCAATTTTCCTTCTCTGGAAAAGATTTGGTTCTATATTAATACTTTTCAACTATTTAAATGTATCATATCACCCCTGTCCCTCCTCTCCTCCAGAATATACAAAATAAGTAAATTCTTCTATTAGGGTCTCTTTTACAAAGCCGCACTAGCGGCTGCCCTGCGCTAACGGCCCCAAAGCCCATAGAGATTTAAAGAGCTTCGGGGCTGTTGCCGCGTGGCAGCCGCTAGCACGGCTTTGTAAACGAGGCAGTTAGTCTCTAGCTACATTTGGGAAGTGCTTGACTTCTTACAAATTTGTATCTAGATCGCTCACCTCTGACATTGACTTCTTTATTATTAGTAGCTGGTTTTCTTTGTAAATCAGAGTAAAACGTTTTCTCTTTTTTTCCATTACAGTGTGAAATGCCATTGGCAGATCTGTACTAATTTTTTATATAGTTAGTACTTGCTATACTGATTTTATTTTTATATGTGCTCTTAAGCCCAAAGTAAATCAAAATAGTATGTCCTAATCACAAAATCCAATCCGTAGTCATAAAATCAAAATAAATGTGCAACACTATTAAATGGGAACAGGAGCCAACCTATAATGTTAGTGTCAAAATTAATAATAATATAAGTAATTTCAATTCAAGATACAGAATTCCACAAAGATATGTCAAATTAGACTGAAATGTCATTTAGCTTAAACGATCCACTGAAATGGCTGCTAATCCAACACAGTACCTTTTTCGTTTATCATGCTTGATATACCACCTTAGTTGCAGCACAATTCAAGGCGGTTTACAATAAAATATATCAAATAAAAACAAAAAAAAGGAACACCATTGAAATAGGATGGTACACTACTTTCATACCGAAAACATAAAACCATTCATGGTCTATCACTAGTTATAAAGTTAATAGAAAGCACATTAAAAAAGATAAGTTTTCAAAAGAATTTGAAAGCAAGAATACGATGATTCCAAACGTAAACTAGGTGGAGCTATTGCAAAGAATGCTGACTTTCTAGTTCTCTCCCATTTTGTTTTTGAGGGTTGTGGAATTATTAATCTATTGTTCCGTAAAGATCGAAGAACCCTTGATGGGGAATATGGGATGATTAGTGATGCCAGATAATCAGGGACACCTGACTGTAAAGTTTTATATGTCAAGGTTAATATTTTAAATTGTATCCGTGAATAAACCGGTAGTCAATGTAACTGTTTTAGTAAGCGAGATATGATCATATTTCCCCGCATTGTTATGCACTCTTACTGGCGTATTTTGTAATGTCTGAAAACGTTTTAATTGCATTTGGGGCAAACCCTCATAGATCACATTACAGTAATCTAGTTTTGAGTTTATAAATACGTAGAAAAGTTTTAACAACGATTCTTTATCAACAAGATTACAAATCGCTTTAAGTCTCCGTAGGGCGTAAAAACCAGATTTAACCATAGCTGATATCTGCATGATGAACGATAACTGGGAATCAATAATTATTCCCAGATAATGAAATGACTTGACTACCTGAATTTGTGTATTCCAAAATGTAGGAACCAATGATGGAATTGATTTTTCACCTATTATCCAACAAGTAGAAGTTTTTTCAGGATTAAGGAACATATATCTGATAGCCACAAAAATATCTTTGAAAGGCAGTTTTGCAGACAGGAAAGATCCACTCTTCCTCATGGATTCAACTTCAATAAGGCTTCAATTGCTTCTCTCTTTAACTTAACACACAATGTGGGAAAAGAAACACAACCACCTTCACAGGGTAATTAATTCTCCTATATATATTCTCCCTACAATATATGATATCAATGGAGGATTTTGAAACAGTTTAAGTGGAGACAAAATATGCCAGTACTTACGAATGATGGCAGCAAATTTCAAAGTACCCGTGATATATAATTCAATAGGATTTCATGATTGGCATACCAGGCACATTTATAAACTCTTCTGATGGGAAAATTGGGATATCCCTGAGACACCTGGGCCCAAATTATCTAAATGGCACTATAAGTTAGGCAATGGTAGCACCCTACCACCGCCTAACTTGATCATTTTAATTGGTGTTAATCAGTGTGGTAATTGGCCACATTGTTTAAAACCAATTAAAATGTCATTTAAGAAAATGTAGGCACCTGAAGGCACCAACAAAAAAAGGCACCTCTATAGGTGCCATTATGGCATCCGACAGCACCTAAGGTCAAAGTAAGCATGGTTTACACTGGAAATGTCCTTAGGCACCGCTAAGCACCTTTGTAGATGTGCTTCTCATCAAACATAGGCACCGGTAATGTAGGCAGACAAAACCCTGGCCTACATTACCAGCACCTATGTTAGACATAAGCCGTAATTCTGTTAATGGTGCCTATGTATGATTGACACGTGGCTGGTGCCATCTCTGGAGGCATTGGCCATTGTAGGCAGGGCTGCCATCAGGGCAGTACTACCAGTCCTGCATTCAGGGGCCCGGAGCTGACAGGGGGCCCGGGCCAGTAGCGTACCTAGGGGGGGAGGTGCACCCCGGGTGCACGCCCCAAGGGGTGCACAGGAGAGAGAGCTGAACGGGGACGATGGGGGACCCGCGGGGTTAAATATAACTCAATATAACTCGAGCCGCGAGGCTCGTCTTCTACTCCAACTGCCCTGCCGCTCACACATAGCAGATCGGAAGTCTTCCCCGACATCAGCGCTGACGTCGGGGGAAGACTTCTGGTCGGCTATGTGTGCGCGGTGGGACAGGCAGGAAATAGAAGACAAGCCTCGCGGCTCGAGCTACATTTTGCTGAGAAAGTTGCTAAGATGGGCTGGGAGGCAAACGGGGAACACAAAAGGGGGGAGGGAGTGCGTTTTGGACACAAGGCATGAACTTGGGAGAGAGGAAGGGAGGGAAAGAGATGCTGAGGTGGGGGAGGGAATGGATTTTTGGACACAGAAGGCATGGACTTGGGAGAGAGGAAGGGAGGGAAAGAGATGCTGAGGTGGGGGAGGGAATGGGTTTTTGGACACAGAAGGCAAGGACTTGGGAGAGAGGAAGGGAGAGAAAGAGATGGTTGTGTACACGGGGAATAGAAGAAAGGAGAATTTTTGGTCATAGGGAGGGAGGTACAGACAGTGGCATACCAAGGTGGGGGTGGGGGCAGTCTGTCCCGGGTTTATGCCCCAAGGGGGTGCACAGCTGGCCTCCCTCAAGTGTTCTCCCTAGGCTGGCAAACTGCGTCTCTTTAGCCACTTGAGTGCCACCGCCGCCATTGGGAACAGGCCGGTGCCAAGTTCTCCCTGCTTTTCCCTGTGGGGCCGACCAACTCTCGCCACCCGCGTCAATTCTGACGTCGGAGAGGACGTTCTGGGCCAGCCAATCGCTGCCTGGCTGGCCCAGAACGTCCTCTCCGATGTTAGAATTGACGTCGAGTGGCGAGATTGGTCGGCCCCGCGGGGAAGAGAAGCAGGGCGAACTCGGCGCCGGCCTGTTCCCGATAGCGGCAGTGGCAGCCTATTCCCCAGTGGCGGTGGCAGCATTTTCCCAATGGTGGTGGCATAGGGGAGGGCAAGGAGAAAGAAAGAAAGGGGGGGACAGGGAGCCAGAAAAAAAAAAAAAAAGAAAGGGGGCTGGGTGAAACAAAGAAAAATGGGGCACGGAGAGAGAGAGAAAGACAGACATACAGAATGAAAGGGGGTATGGAGAGAGAGAAAAAGAAAGAAGGGGGCAGGGTGAAACAAAGAAAAAGTTTGGGAGGGAATGAGGTCTGGAGGAGAGGAAGCATACAGGAGGCTGAAAGAAGGGAAGAAATATTGGATGCACAGTCAGAAGGATAAAGTGCAACCAGAGACTGATGAAATTACCAAAGGTAGGAAAAATGATTTTATTTTCAATTTAGTGATCAAAATGTGTCCGTTTTGAGAATTTATATATGCTGTCTATATTTTGCACTTTGGCCCCCTTTTACTAAACCGCAATAGCGTTTTTTAGCGCTGGGAGCCTATGAGCTTCAAGAGCAGCGTGGGGCATTCAGCGCAGGTCCCTGCGCTAAAAACCGCTATAGCGGTTTAGTAAAAAGAGAGGGGGAATATTTGTCTATTTTTGTATAGTTGTTACTGAGGTGACATTGCATAAAGTCATCTGCCTTGACCTCTTTGAAAACCCGCGGAATATAAATGATAATTAACATTTTCTCTGCGTACAGCGTGCTTTGTGTTTTTAAAATTTTATTGTTGGTAGATCATTTTGACTTGGCCACAAAGGTAAGGGGGAGGGAGGGGAGCTGCTGAAAGAGTCTACCTTGACGTGGTTGCAGGCTTACAAATCTTTTGGTCAAAGAGTGCGGCGACAGAGAAAAATATGTGTGTATTCGGCCCATGGAAGAAGGGGGGTCAGGGGGGGAAGGGGTGCGTGGGGGGCCCAATAGGATTGCTCAGTAAGGGGCCCAGAAATTTCTGATGGCGGCCCTGATTGTAGGTGCTGTTAACAGAATCCAGACCATAATGGTCATTCACTTGTCAGACATGATGTTGAAATCTTGAACAGGGAAACAAACTTTACATACTCTTAAGAAAGGACTGTGAGATTAATTAATCTTCAAAGTATGAGGATGGAAACTTTCAAGTCATTAAAGATTTTTCCTATCCATCTCCCTACAGTATAATATAGTTTGTATTCCACCCCCATTTAAGCCCAGCACTACTCTCTACCAACATGCTAAATCACAGCCAATAAACACTGAAGAGCAGATGCAGAAAGTTACACAGCTACTACTGTGAAATTAGTGATCCCAAAATTCCATGGCATGTTGTAAACAATAAGTATGCAATTATTGCTGCATTCAAATCATGGCAGTAATACATAGCTCATTGCAAAATGTCCCCATTTCAGTCGGTGCATGATGGTGATTGGCTCACGCACTAGCAGGAATGGGAACATTTAAAAAAAGCCACCAGCAAGAATCCCTGGTAGTCTAGCAGACCCCTCCCCCTGAGTCTGACACAACTCCTGCTAATAGTGGCTTTCTGTATCAGCTTCCCAACATGAACACCAAAAGACCTGGTAGTCCAGTGCAGTGTTTCTCAACTTCTTCAAGTCAAGTACTCCCTAAGTCTAACAAATATCAACTGAGTACCCCTGCCCAAGCTCTATCCCAGACCTGCCCATGCTCCACCCCTGACCCCACCCCCATAACCCCATAATAACAGTATTAATTGTAATGCAATTTATTCCATTCATTTTTCATATACACACAATATAATCTTATTAACAATACATAATAGTAACCACAAAATTAAACTACAAAAAACACTCTGTACACAGAGAAAACATTATCATTTATATTCTGTTTTTTACAAAGAAGTCAAGACAGATGACTTTAAAATATGCAATGTCACCTCAGTAACAGCTGCAGAAAAATAGACAAATATAGTGCAAAATACAGACAGCAGATATACTGTATTTTTCAGTCTATAAGACTTACTTTTTCCACCAGAAAAGTGGGTGCATCATATGGAGCGAAGATGACCCCCCCTCCCTCCCAATACCCATTAATAACACGGCCTGCCCACCAGCCCTTCCTTTTAAAGCACCTCCCGCCCCACAGTACCTTTTTAAACACCCCCTGAAGCCTGGTGGTCCAGCGGTGTATGGGCTGGCAGGAGCACACTGTTTGCAATGCTGCTTGGGTTCATCCCGCTTTCTGAATGGATGCGTCAGTTCTTGCAGGACTTAAGCTCCTGCTGGCCCATACAACACTGGACCACCAGGTTTCAGGGGATATTTAAAAAGTTACTGTGGGGCAGGGGTGTTTTAAAAGGAAGGGCCGGTGGGCGGAGGTTTTTTTTAAAGGAAGGGCCGGCAGGCCTTGTTATTAAAGGGTACCGGGAGGAGTGGGCAAGGGAGGAGGATTGTTAGTCGGCTGGGATGGATCCCTCCTGTCCCAACCTACCACTAGACCACCAGAGGTGAGGGGGTGGCAGGTTATAGGTCAGGGAAGGGGGGATAGAGTGCAGAGCCTGGCAGGGAAGGGGGGACAGGGTGCAGAGCCTGGCAGGGAGTGTGGGGTTGGGTGCAGAGCCTGACAGGGAATGAGGGAGGCTGGGTGCACAATTTGGTTCAGAATGGGTTGGTTTTTTTTTCTTGTTTTCCTACTCTAAATCTAGGGTGCGTCTTATGGTTTGGTGTGTCTTATGGTGCGAAAAATATGGTAAATTCTCAAAACTGACACATTTCTATCACTAAATTGAAAATAAAATCATTTTCCTTACCTTTTTTGTCTGGTGATTTTATTTTACTAATCATTCTTCGACAGTCTGTGGTTGTACTTCCTTCTGATTGTACTCTTGACTGTATTTCCAGGGCCTTCTTAGCCACTTATTGTTTTTCTCTCCTTTACTTTCTGCTCTGCATCCATCTTTATATATATAATGGGAGACTGACTGTATAATAAAGAAACTACCAGTGTGGAGAAAATGAATGACTCATTAGCTGTACGTTCAGAGAAATGAAACTCTGAAGAGGGGGTGAGAACCTCCTCTTGGGGTAAGAGTTTACCATCCAATCATTGCATATGTTTCATGAAAAAACACTCTCTGAACACTGGTAAAACATGTATTGATAATTAGACTTGCTTGTAAGGCTGGCGTAAGTATTCAAATTTCTTATGCCACAAATCTCACTGGATTGCTAGTTTGGAACACTTATCTTGTAAGTAGAGCTCTCAGGGGTCTCAACGCTTGGAACTTTGGAAATTTGCAATTGATTTTCTCATGGAAAGCTGTTACTGTTGTACAGAGTCTCAATGAGTACATCGTTCAATTAAGTGTTTCTGGGTCTCCTGAAGCAGAACACGAAACGGGGCCACGTTGAGACCCCTGAGAGCTCTACTTACAAGATAAGTGTTCCAAACTAGCAATCCAGTGAGATTTGTGGCATAAGAAATTTGAATATTTACGCCAGCCTTACAAGCAAGTCTAATTATCAATACATGTTTTACCAGTGTTCAGAGAGTGTTTTTTCATGAAACATATGCAATGATTGGATGGTAAACTCTTACCCCAAGAGGAGGTTCTCACCCCCTCTTCAGAGTTTAATTTCTCTGAGCGTACAGCTAATGAGTCATTCATTTTCTCCACACTGGTAGTTTCTTTATTATACAGTCAGTCTCCCATTATATACATAGCCTTTTACTGACTATTGTTTATAGACAGTCCCTGTAATTTGCTATAACGAAGCTGCATCCATCTTTGGCATTAATTTTTAACATTCACCTTTTTGCTTTCTTCTCAAAATCTACTTTTCCATGTCTTCCCTTCCTATCTCTCTCCTCTCCCATGGTCTGGAATCTCTCTCTCCTTCCCTCCCCGTTTCCATGTTCTGACATTTCTCTCCTTCCCACCTCCCAGTGGCCCAACATCTCTCTCTCCTTCTTTTCCCCCCTTCACACAGTCTGGCATCTCTCTCCTCTCTTTCCTGCAGTCTGGAATATCTCCTTCCCTCCCTCTTTCATTGGTCTGACATCTCTCTCCCCTCCAACCCCTCACAGGTACCTCTCAGCCCTCCCTCCCTTCCTCCCCCACCCCTCCCCTCCCCCAACCCCTAGCGAAGGTTCTCTTCCTTCTCCAAGTCCCAACCCTTTAATTTCCCTCCCAACCCCATGATTCACCACCCCAGGCCCCAAAGTACCTGGTGGTCCAGCAGGAGTCTTTGTGGCAGAAGTGCGTCCCTCTCGCTCCTGCCTTCTTGCAGCATCTATTTTAGAAGGCAGCTGCGAGGAGGCAGGAAAGGACTGTGCTTCTGCCACAAAGACTCCCACTGGACCCCCAGGTACTTTGGTAGGCCCGAGGGGGGAAGGGGAATCGTGAGGTTGGGAGGGAGATTAAAGGGTCGGTGCCAGGAGAGCGAATCCATCAGGCAGCCTCGGGGCCTTTGCTAGGCAGGCCACCTCTGAGTAAAGAGGAAGTTGCATCATTGGAAGTGGGCCAGCCTAGCAAAAGCCCCAAGGCTGCTTGATGGAATTGCTAAAGTAATTCTAGCTGCAGCTGTGTGTGGAAGCTAAAAGCACAATGAGCTGTCACTGCTAGTCCAGGAGGGCTGGGAAGAGAAAACAATGGTGGCAAAAGGAAGATATGCGATGGCAGAAGGAGGGTGGGAAACTTACAGTGCCGCACTGCATACTCCCTGACAATGTGTGCATACTGCATGTTGAGAACCTCTAGTCTAATGGCTCCCTCCCTTCCCCCGATTCCCTGTACCTGAACTTAAAATGCATGGTAGTATGGTAGTCTAGTGGCCCTCCTCCATCACCCTTCCCAAACCCATTCCCTTCTTCTCCAAGTTAAACTAAATCTCTGGCATCTAGTAGCCCCCTCACTCCACCCTAAAGCAGGTTTCTAGGGTCTCTACATTTTTGGTGCGCAAAACACCTTTTAGTGATCACAGTATCAGAAAATATTTTGCACAGAAACTGTGCTCAACTGTGTAGAAAGCCTCCCAGACTTTGTTACATTGGCTCCTTGGATGCTAACAGGAAAGTTGTGCTCTTCCTGGCTTCTCATGTGCTTTTAACCCACACTTGCATTTCAGTCATTTTTCCAAAGAAGGCAGTCATTGTCTTCAAGGCTCTAAATTTGTTTACTTTTACTGCTAGAGTGGAGGAGTAGCCTGATGGTTAGAGCTAGAGGCCAAGAACCAGAGAAGCCAATTTCAAATCCCTCTGCCACTTCTTGTGATATTGGGCAAGTCAATTAACCCTCCAGTGCCCTCTGAGGAGAGAAAGTTGCCAACCATTGTATACCTGAATGCAACTCACCTTGAGCTACTCCTGAAAAAGACATGAGCTAAACTGAAATCCCCTATCCCAAATGGGTGTTGGGCCCTGGTCAGTTACCCTTCTTACCACATGTGTAGTTGATATGTTTATTCTGGACTGGGTGTACAAAGTGTAAGGAAGTTATATTGGCAATAGCCAAGTGGACCAATTCAACTGTAGCAACAGAGGAAAAGGGGGACCGTTCCTCTCATCCATCCCTAGTTACAACCCTGAACTGCACCAGTGACCTTTTGATCAAGTTGCTAAATGGTTCAAGGATGTCAGACATTCAAAATTAAAATGATCAGAAAAACTTATTTTTCACATAGAGAGGGATGAAAAGACCTTAGTGAATCAGGCCTGTGCTATTTCCGTCATCTTCTGACCACATTCTAACATCATCGTATCATCCTTCCAGTTCCTTTCCTTCTCCTCATTTTAACTTTATATCCCCAAGGGATTTACGTATTTATATATTCCAACAACATTTGTCCTTTCCATTAACCTAATTATTTTAGATAAAAATGCATCACTCTCAAATGCTAGCTAGAGATGTACTAAAATAGTCCAATAAAAAAGGTATTGGATATAAATTAGATTATTTTTAAATTTTACTTCTGAAGAAAACAAGAAAGATTTTTGTGAAGGCCACAGCAAAAGCAACTTTGAGGCTGGGAGCCCTGTATCTCCCAGATATCCATAATGTGACAATGGACCTGGTTGTCGTTTCTTCAGGGAGGGACAGGCAGGCAGGCAAGAAGCAGGATGATCCTCCAGCAGTTAGGAGGATCCAGAGACCCTGTATCTGTGCAGCAGCTTCTCTCTTTCCATGTGGCCCTGATGCTACCATTCTCACTCTCACTAGCAGCCAGCATTCTTCCTACTGATATGCAGGAGAAGTGGGCTTAATATAATAACAAAGGGCCAATCTCACAGTTTGAGCTCTGAAGATCTTGGTGTTCATGCAAAATACGTAATTCACTCTGTGCCTGAAGGAAAGAGAAGTATTAAATTGAGAATGGCAGCAAACATCTGAAAATCTGGCTTTTCTCAAAAATGTAAGTCTCCCTCCAACTTAGGAATCAAGGAAACTCTTTTATCTTGGCATCCCAAGTCCTCTAAATTTTCTTCACACTTCTACCTCTAACCCTCTGTTGTAGTTCCTTCCTATTTCTTCTACTGTAAACCGTGCCGAGCTCTACGAATGTGGAGATGATGCCTAAGGATTAGATTAGATTAGATTAGATTAGCATCATAAACATGGGGGAGGAGAGAGGCCTATGGAAACACAAGGTTGGTTGATTTGATTTTAATATTTACAAGTATATAATGCAAATCTAAAATTTTATGCTGTTCTCATACGGTATTATATATACAGTACATTATACAGCTCCCACCTCCTCACTTCACATTGTGGCAATGTAGGCAGCTATCTAGTTCACTTAGAGGGGAAGTTATTAACGTGAACTACCATTCAGATGGGTTATTTTACTATTAACTCAGGTTATTAGTAGCTATCTGATTGCATAAAATGGGACCCTGTGCTAAAATAGCATAAGTTGTGGTAAAATAACCCTTCTTAATGGTAGCCCATGTTGATAACTTTCCTCCTTAATGCTTCTACTAAATCTGCCTCTTTCACCAAATTTGATGGAAGGTCTCTTTTATCCTCTGCTCCAATGACTGATTTAGTATTCAAATAGCTATATTCATATTGCCAGTTTAATACACAAGGAAGGCAAATCCCTAATAAGGCAGCTAGATTGCAAAGGCATATACCCCCTAATTCTATGAATAATGCTAAAAATTGTATGTGCAATTTTGGTCATGTATTCGCCACCGAAGAGGAGTCATGCAGCATGAGAAAGTCAATGTCATTGAGACCTGACCCCTATGGCATAAAAAAGAAGAAAACCCCACCACCACTTCAGCTTTCAGCTGTCGTCCATTGTTTTACATCTCATCATTCTACCTGTGCACCTGGGTCCTGGATAGCATTATTCCATCCCCATCCAAGGGCTCAGACATGGGGACTGACATTGAAAAGAGAGAGGAGAAACTCATCCCAAGAACTGATGACCTCTTCTCCTGAAGATCTTAGTCGAGTCCAGAGGTGTTTAAATATACCAAAAAAGGAAACTATGCTAACATGAGGAGATTGGTAAAAATAAAACAGAAAAGAAGCTGTAAGGGTTAAAAATTTAAATCAAGCATGAATGTTATTCAAAAATACCATCCTAGAAGCCTAGACCAGATATATTCCATGTATTAATAAAGGAGGAAGGAAGACCAAATGGCAGTTAGAGTGGTTAATAAGTGAAGTGAAGGAAGCTATTAGAGCTAAAAGAAAATCCTTCAGAAAATGGAAGAAGGATCTGACTGCAAACAATAGTGTGGCCAGGTGTGGCATGCAGTGGAAGAGCAGCCCTGTGGTTAGCATTTCCCCTTGACAGTTGGGTGTCAAGTTGGGTTGGTGAGCTGCACGGGAACGGGGATGACGGGACTCCCACGGGTTCCACCTTCAGGTCACGGGGATCCCATGGGGACGCCCCCTAGGGTTGCAGGGATCCTGTGGGGTTCGATGCACTCGAGCCGCGAGGCTCATCTTCTTTTTCCTACCTGCCCTGCCGCAGCACACAGCTGACCGGAAGTCTTCCACGATGTCGGTGCTGACGTCGGAGGGAGGGCTTAAGCAAAGCCCTCCCTCCCTCCAACGTCAGCGCTGACATCAGGGAAGACTTCCGGTCGGCTATGTATGCTAAGGCAGTGCAGGAAGGAAATAGAAGACAAGCCTTGCGGCTCACGCTCCATTTTGCTTGCAGATGAGGGCTGGGAGGCGGAACACAAAAGGGGGGAGAGAGTGCATTTTTGGCACAAGGCATGAACTTGGGAGAGAGGATGGAGGAAGGAAGGGAAAGAGGAGGGGGAGGGAGTGCATTTTGGACACAAGGCATGAACTTGGGAAAGAGGATGGAGGAAGGGAGGGAAAGAGATGCTGAGGTGGGCGTGCAGCAGGTATAACCAAACTTTAGGCAGGTTGCCTAGTCGGCACTTGACGTTTTGACTTCCCCACTGCCGATTACGATGGGGCCAATATGAGCTAAATCAGTGGTTTTACAAAGTTAAGGAACTGATATTCTGTATTTCCCAGTACTTAATACTTCTTTTTGACAACAGAAGTCATAAGTACTGTGTACAGTTTTGGAGGCCACACTATCGGAAGGATGTGCTAAGAATGGAATCGGTTCAACGATTGGCCACCAAGATGGTCTCAGGGCTCAAGGATGTCCCTTATGATGAACGACTAGGTAAGTTGCACCTTTACTCTCTCGAGGAACGCAGAGAGAGGGGTGACATGATAGAGACGTTCAAATACGTTACTGGTCGCATTGAGGTGGAAGAAGATATCTTCTTCCTTACAGGCCCTACGGCGACAAGGGGGCATCCGCTGAAAATCAGAGGCGGGAGATTCCATGGTGACACTAGGAAGTACTTCTTCACCGAAAGAGTGGTCGACCGTTGGAATAATCTTCCACTTCAGGTAGTTGAGGCCAGTAATATGACTGATTTTAAGATCAAATGGGATCAACACGTGGGCTCACTTCAAAGAGGAACTTAGAGGGGAGGGTTATTTGAGTGGGCAGACTTGTTGGGCCGTAGGCCTTTTTCTGCCGTCATATTCTATGTTTCTATGTTTCTATAAGAATCCAGTTTAAATTTTGAAATATACCATTTAGAAGTTCTTATCAATTTCCTTTGAAATATTACTCCAAACTTATGGCCCCTTTTACAAAGCGATTCTTAAAAAAGTCACTGCAGGACAATCAGACAAATGTGAATTCAAAAGATAATCATTTGTTTTACAAAGCTGCAGAAAATGCACTGAAGCCCATTCAATTCCTATAGGCTTCAGTCCATTTATGGCAGCAGCATCACTACCTTTGATTTGTATAAGATCCCCTTAATTAAGAAATTAAGGGCCCCTTTTATTACGCTGCACTAAAGGTTTTTAGCATGAGCCAGTGCAGTTAGTGCTCTGATGCTCATAGAATCCCTAATTCGACACTTAGCTTTAAAGCAGGAAAATTCTGATTCCTATGTAAGGAGGACCTGATTTTAGGCAAGGGACACACACAAAACATATACACATCAGAATTTAAAATTTAAGCAAACTACTCTTACCAGAGAAGTCACCAACAGCTCCAGACCTGCTGGAAAGGTTTGCACGGTAAAAGATGGGCATTCTTTGCTGTGCATTACATGGCATGCTCATGTTAATACCAATAGGTGTCTTGTAACGCATTTTCTTAAGATTCACAGTGGCTGTTACCACAATCTGTAAGAACTCCCATAAATCCTTTTGTGCAGAGCTGAATTAACTTACAAGCTAGACTGGCTACAACTAGTCTTACTTGTTTAACCCATTCCTTTACAAAGCCATGGTAACAGCTCCGATGCTCATAGAATTCCTATGAGTGTCCAAGCTATTACTGCCGCAGTCGGCTTTAAAAATGCTAGTGCGGCTTTGAAAAGGAGAGGTTAAGCTTAGTGCATGGAGGCCCTGGTTCTCAGCCTGCTGCTCTGATTACTGGATCACTCTAGCACTGAGCCCTCATCTCTCTTTCTTTTCAGTCTTTTTATAGAACTCACATAAGAGAGTTTGGATATATATATTTTTTAAGTTTCTCCTGTTTAGTTGCTCACACTGTGAAATATATCTGAGTAAATTAAGGATGCTGCTGAACTGATTGTCATCAATCATCCCATGTAATGAGGTAATCACACTATTACTGTTAATTGGCAAAGATTGCTGCAAAAGAGGATCTTCATCAGAGCCCCTCAGCAGGGGTCACAGTGATACAGAAAACTGACTAGTAAGACTTAAGGAAGAAGAATTGTAATAGAAATAGTAGAAATAAAAAGATTACAGCTGAAGAAAAATCAGTGAGTGAAGCCAGACCAACAGGCTGGTCTTTGGTTCCATATACTCCCTTCTGCTTTATTGCTGTGATGTTATGTAATTGATATGATCATCAATTCTGCCAGCATCTGCTATGGTGAACAGCTTATCGGTAGGTTGTGCATTGATATGCTATTGGTCTGTAATTTTTAGAAACATTACATGGCTTTCTCTTTGGAAGGAGAAGTGTTCTCCCTTATTAGCCATTGCAGCGTTAGGTCTGGCTGCTTGACCAATTGATTTTTGCAGCTGGTCAGGGCTTGTTGGGAGTGATAACTGTTTGAGGTAAAAGTCTTCACTCCATCTGAGTCAGGGCTGTAGCTCACTGGTTGAGCTGCTGTCTTTGCCCCCAGAGGTTGTGAGATTAAATCCCAGTGCTGCTCCTTGTGTCCCTGGACAAGTCACTTTAATCTCCACTGCTCTGATTGTAAGCTTTGAAATGCCAAAGCCACTGTAGGCCATTCCCTTTAGATTGATTTTTGCTTTAGTCAAATTCCCCCATATTTAGGGTATCTATTCTGCTTCTTAATTGTATTATACAGGATCCTTGACTAAATTTCTCCAGAATGTCTCTTCCACTGAAATGGTATTCCCATCATTCTAATGTCCTTTCCCAGTGATAAACCCTGAGAATATCTATGAGAATAGGACCACCCTAGCTAGAGAGGAATACCAAGGGTTAAAGATATAAATAGGAATGCGTGGACTAAGCAGTTTATAAGTTTCAGTATGTAATTAAAATGTTTTAGCACACATTGTGTTGACATTGTAATCTGAATATATTTTATTTATTGCTATAATTGTCTGTTGCTTATGTCTGACTTATTCTTGCTGTACACCGCCTTGAGTGAACTCCTTCAAAAAGGCAGTAAATAAATACTAATAAAAACCCAAGCGCCCACTCTTTATTCTAAAACAGGGGTGTCAAAGTCCCTCCTCGAGGGCCGCAATCCAGTTGGGTTTTCAGGATTTCACCAATGAATATGCATGAGATCTATTAGCATACAATGAAAGCAGTGCATGCAAATAGATCTCATGTATATTCATGGAGAAATCCTGAAAACCTGACAGGATTGCGGCCTTCAAGGAGGGACTTTGACACCCCTGCTAAAATAAATGTTAGACTATCAGGTGTAGGCAATTCCGGTCCTCAAGAACCGGAGCCAGGTCAGGTTTTCAGGATATCCACAATGAATATATATGAGATGGATTTGCATGCACTGCCTCCTTGAGATGCAAATCTATCTCATGCATATTTATTTTGGATTTCCTGAAAACCTGACCTGGCTCCGGCTCTTAAGGACCTGAATTGCCTACCCTTGGACTATACAAAAACAGTATAAGGTGAAAAAGAAAAGAGACACGGTTCTGCTTTCAACAACATGTCAAAAAGTATGTGTTAGGTGCCATCAACTCGCGTTCAAGTCCTAACGACTTGATGAATTACAGATCTAAAAGGAAATCGGTCTTGTGCTAGTCCAGTAAGATCCTCCAGCATCCTCACCATGGTTTTTTTCAATGTGGCCAACCATCTGATTGCAGGTCGCCCTATTCGCCTGGTTCCTCCAATCTTCCCAAACATGATGTCCTCCGATGATCTTTCTCTTCTGGTGTGCCAAAATAACTTCTTCATTTGGACTTTGAGTGATATAGCCAGTTTGATCTCTTCCAGAATTGATTCGTTAATTCTTCTGGTGGCCCATGGCATGCATAAAATCCTTCTCCAGCACCAAAGCTCAAATTTCAAAAAGTATATTAAGTTAATACAGTACTACTACCATGTTTCCCCAAAATAAGACCTACCCCGAAAATAAGCTCATGATTTTTGGGGTAGGTCTTAATATAAGCCCTAA
Source organism: Geotrypetes seraphini (assembly GCF_902459505.1). Classification (NCBI taxonomy): domain Eukaryota; kingdom Metazoa; phylum Chordata; class Amphibia; order Gymnophiona; family Dermophiidae; genus Geotrypetes; species Geotrypetes seraphini. Next base: position 100,165,537 of record NC_047088.1, on the reverse strand, counting down.
CCCAAAAATAAGCCCTAGTCCCTGGACTGGCCGGCAGCAGCGCTTCTTCCTGCCCCCCCGCCCCCCTGCCGCACAACCGAACCCCTGCTGATCTTCCATCCTTTCCTCCTATCCGAACCCCGCTGACCACAAGCTATAAATACCTTCTTCCAGAGCAGTGTTGGGCCAGCAGCACTCTAAACAGGCTACTTCATGGCCTTCTTGCTGGGAAATTCCCTCTTCCGCATCACTGATGATGTCATCAGTAATGCGGCACATGGAAGGCCCCAGCGAGAAGGCCGTGAAGCAGCCTGTTTAGAGTGCTGCTGGCCCGACACTGCTCTGGAAGAAGGTATTTATGGCTTGTGGTCAGCGGGGTTCGGATAAGAGGAAAGGATGGAGGGTCAGCAGGGGTTCGGCTGCACGGCAGGGGCAGGTGCCCAAGGGTTCTGCTGCACAAGGGATGGGAGGGAGGGATGGAAGCTGGGCAAGGGTTCTGCTGCAAGAGGGAAGGGAGGGAGGGAGGGAAGGAAGGATGGAAGCTGGGCAAGGGTTCTGCTGCACGAGGGAAGGGAGGAAGTGAAGGATGGAAGCTGGGCAAGGGTTCTGCTGCATGAGGGAAGGATGGAAGCTGGGCAAGGGTTCTGCTGCAAGAGGGAGGGAAGGATAGAAGCTGGGCAAGGGTTCTGCTGCACAGGGGGATGGGAGGGATGGAGGAATAGAAAGATGCTGCAGAGGGAAGGCACAAGAGGATGGGTGAGAGAGGAGGAAAGATGTTGCACATGTGGGGGAGAGAAAGGAAAGAGGAAGAATTGGGGTGAAGAAGAAGGGAGAGATGATCATGTACATGAAAAAATAAGCCCTACCCCACAAATAAGACCTAGTATGTTTTGGGGGCCCAAAATGAATATAAGACACTTATTTTCGGGGAAACACAGTACCACTACTATTAATTATTTCTGGAGCACTATCAGACATTTGCAGTGCCATAGTTACAAAGGAGACAATCCCTGCTCGAATGAGCTCACAATCTAATCTATCAAGACAATAAACAAGATGCCAGGGTAGGGGTTACAGTTAGATGGTGAAGCAGTCTTGAAAAGTTGGGCTTTCAGTCTATTTTTGAACAAGGGAAGGGGCGTGACTGATGACCTCAGATACTCTATTCCAGGCATATGGGGCAGCCAGGTGAAAGGAATGAAATCTCTGGAATTGGTAGTGGAAGCACTTGTTTTCTTTTGTTTTGTTGGTGGTGTGTTTGTTTTTTTTACTTTGGCTGCTTTATATTTGAATGTCTTTATTGATATCAATCTCAGACAAGCAAAATGCAAGGTCCCCCTTTTTTGTTTTATTTCCATTTATTCCCTTTAAAGTGAACTATCACGGCAACCGCACTACTTCATCCAAAAGAAAGGAAGGAAACGGGGACTTGTGTAACGTTTTTTTTTTTTGTTGTTGCTTTGGCATTTCAAAGCTGACATTCAAAGCAGTGGGCACTGGAAGAGTATGTGACTTGCGCAGGATCACAAAAACACACAACCCCTAGATGCAGAGGCAGCAGCTCAACCAGTGAGTCACTGTGCAAAGATAAACGAATAATCTGATGACCACATTTCAGACATCATCGGGAGTGTCAAACACAATACAGATACCCAGTGACGTAGCCTGCTCGAGGCACCCCGGAGTTAGCTCCTACGTTCTCCGGCTCGCTTCGCTGCTGTCATCCTGCCTAGAACCAGGTCGCTGTTCTTCCCGGCAGCTAGATGGCGCTGTGCGGAAAGGCAGCGCTGCACGTTTACCAAACCCGTTGCCCGGTTCGGTGATTTGCCTCCGGTGTCACTCAGACATCTCGGGAGCAAGAGCGTGAGAGGGGAGAGGGAGGGCGTCGCGCTGCCTGCAGAGGTGGAAGGGGCAGGAGGGCGCAGATGGCAGGGAGGACGGGCAGAGCCGAGACCCGCAGCAGGGCAAAGGATGACATCAAGAAGGTGATGGCAGCCATCGAAAGAGTGCGCAGATGGTGAGGGGAGAGAGAGAGAGAGAGAGAGAGACACGCACGCACGGAGAGACAGCCAGCTCCGGGGGCTGGGATAGGCTGCTGGAGCAGCACGTGCTCACACTGTCAGGCCGAGAAAGTTTCCCCCAGGCTGAATGAGAGAGGAAAGAAAAGAGACAGCATAGGAAAGAGACCGCCAGAGGCAGAGAGACACGGATGGTGACAGACAGACGCAGTACTACTACCACTATTTAATTATGTCTGGAGTACTAACAGACATTTGCAGTGCCATAGTCACAAAGGAGACAATCCCTGCTCGAATGAGCTCATAATCTAATCTGTCAAGACAGATAAACAGGATGCCAGGGTAGGGGTTACAGTGAGAGGGGAAGGGAGATACAGAAGGGAGAGGGGAGCTGTGAGAAACAGCAAAGGATGGAGAGAGACTAAAAGCACCAGAAACAGAGACTGTAAGAAACAACCAGAGAGACAAGATGGGGTTGATGCAGAAAGCTGCATGTTAGAGCTGTTCCCCTGATGGCTGAGCACAAGGCTTCTAATGCCAGCTTAAGGAGGAAGTTGTGCCCATTGATGCAGTAAGCTAATCATATCCAAATTTGAAATGGGCAAACCTGCCAGATGTATGCACACAAAGTTCTACAACGATGGCACCGAGTACTGTGTATATGTCTGAGCAAAATGGAAGTGTCTGCAAACATTTGCACATATACATTAATGTTATTCTGTGGATAAATATGAGAATCTCAAAAATTTCTTGTGCATAAAAATGTGATGTCAATATTTATGTGCAAAGCAACATACCAATACATACACAAATACAGTTTTTCTCTGCATAGACCTGTGCGCAGAGCTGTCACCTCTCATTCTGTCTTAAAAGTTGTGGGCATTGTTATGTTTGCAGTAAAATGAAGAAACTAGCATTAAATCTTCAACAGCTGCTACTGCAAAAGAATGGACTAACCCATTGTATCGCAAACTATGTACCATGGCATACTAGTGTGCTACGGCAAGATTCCAGGTGTGCCATGAGAGGCATGTCCTGCAGGCAGTCAGCTGGTGCCTCTCCTCTCCGCACACACCTCCCCCATACATACACTGGCGTAGTAATTTGTATTTTCAGGGTTAGCAAGCACAGGGCCCCATCTGGAGGGCCTCCATGCATGTGTGGATGTCAACCAGATGAAGTCACACATGCACATGATGTCATCACGTTGACATCCATGCATGTCCGGAGGCCCTACAGATATGGCCCCGAGTTTAGTGTGCTGGGGCTTGAAAAAGTTTGCAAGACACTGGACTAACTCTTCTATGCCTCCACAGATCTGGCATTCAGGCTCTACCATTATGCTGGCTTTAAAATCTTCTGTGAACTTCTCTGTATTGGGGATGAGTAGTTAATAACCTCAATACTTTTTGTTTTAACATGATTGTGTGCTAGTGTCTAATGTGAAGTTTTGTGCAAGGTTAACTTCTGCACAAAGCTGTGTATTATTTATCCAGAAACTTGTATGCAGATGTCTCTAAATGTGTACTTCCGCTTGTGCTTTCTGCATCAGCCCCAGAGAAAGGTAGGAAAAATGTAGCAAATGAGAGACAAGGCAAAAACAGAAAGCAGAGAGAGAGAGACATGCACAGAAAAGCAATATGCAGTTCATAAAGTTCTCTTGTATTTCTGTTTAAGACTTGTTAAGTAAATAAGTGAAAAAAAATTGGTCCCTCTTTCATACACACAGAAGGTATATAAAGATACATATTCTGGGTGCATAAGTATGCAGGGAGGGAGTTTTAAGTGCATTATTCCAGATTCACACAAAGATCTTTGGTTTTCTCCCTATCTCACTTGTCCATAGGGAAAAGCGCTGGGTGACTGTTGGTGACACCTCGCTCAGAATCTATAAGTGGGTGCCCATCGTGGATCCCAGAGATGAGGTAACCAGCCCTGTACCATTTCTTATTACTGTTTCTGCTGTCTTTTTGTTCCACTTTTAGAATCCAATAAATATTTCCATATTTTCTTACCTTTTCTTTCCCCTTTTCATCTACTATCCACTTTCCTGGCAGGAAAAGCAGAGACTACAAACCCCTTCAGAAAGGCAGAAAGCACGAGAGAGACGCTCCCGACTCTCCAACTCTCACATCAGCCACCCTGTGCTCATGCTGGACTTAAATGGTAGGACACTCGTCCATCTCCTAGTACTATGACACTCTCGGAAAACATGGTAGAACCTGAGTTGTGACAGAGGGGAAATGAGCAGGAGAATGGCTAGAATAGTGGGCTGAGTGCCAGGGTTCAAATCTCACATCTGCCACTAATTCCTCTTATGATCTTGGACAAGTTTCATTTTCTCAGGCATTCAATTAGATTGTAAGCTCTTTAGGACAGGGACATTTCATACCGGATTACTTATTGTATGGTGCTATGTTATGTGCAGTAGTGCTATAAAAAAATTTGTAAGTAGAACCATAGAAAGATGAGACTGGAAAGGAATTTGAGAGATATGGGATGAGAGAAGGAAAAGACTGGAAAGTACCATTGGAAGTTGTCCACCCAGGGGTTCTCAGTCTGCTCCACTAGGACCACTTGACCTCTTGGGTTTTGCATGTACCCAAAATGAGTATGCATTTGCATGCATTACCTCCATTGCTTGGAAGTTTATCTTGTGCATATTTACTGTGGGTATTCTGAAATCCTGATTAGTAACATGAGTATGGGATAGCATATGGGTTTTCAACATATAAAGAATGTGTTTCTTTTGAAATTTCATCCCTGTCTTTTATAATTTATCCAAAATCCAGAAATCCATCCTTATATTGTGTTTAGGTCCCACCCAGTGCAAGGGGCAGGGTGCTGCCATTTTGAAGAGGCAAGCCCTAAGGCAGGAGGGAGTAGGCATCCCTTCTGCCACTTCTACAGGAAAAGGTATTGGGGGGTCTAGGGGAACCTGTCCCACATGGCCAGATATGGGGCGGGTTGTCAAGCTGGGAGGCCAGGCCATTGAACCACTATAAATAGTTTTTTGATTTGGGGAGGGGGGTAACTGAACCACCAGGGATTTTCTTAGGATGGGGTCCAGGTTCTCTGGATATGCACATAAGAGTTGTACAAGGCTCGTGAGGATGGGGATATTACCTGTCCGTCCAGAACGACACACCTATCTACTAGATATTAGCAAGGTAAGAACCTAATCTCTTTCTATTTAATCACAAACAGAAACACAGTACAATACGTCAACTAATTCTGATGTCATTACCAAATATATAATCTCCAGTGTCATAGTCATTATCTTGTGGCATTTTTTAAATATATTTACATTAATCTTTAAAGACCCAATGTTAGACTTAACTTTACAATTCCAGGATCATATGCATTGTTTCTTCACAGTGATTCCTTCCAATGAAGCTAAATTATCTTATCATTGTGTCCCACAACCCAATTCTCCATCACATCCTGTCATCTAGTGCTCTAATGTACAAATGTAAGAGATAACTACAAACCATAACTAAAGCCCTCTTTTACAAAAGCGCTAAGCATTTTAGCATGGATTTAGCGCACGCTAAATCAACATGTGCGCTAACCACTAAAGCAGGGGTGCCCACACTTTTTGGGCTTGCGAGCTACTTTTAAAATGACCAAGTCAAAATGATCTATCAACAATAAAATAAAAAAAAAAAAACACAAAGCACACTGTACACTGAGAAAATGTTAATTATCATTCCTATTCCAGGGTTTTTTCAAAGAGGTCAAGGCAGTAACAACCATACAAAAATAGACAAATGTACCCCCCTCCCTTTTTACTAAACCACAATAGCAGTTTTTAGCGCAGGGAGCTGCACTGAATGCCCAGCGCTGCTCTCGACGCTCATAGGCTCCCTGCGCTAAAAACCGCTATTGCGGTTTAGTAAAAGGGGGCCATAGTGCAAAATATAGACAGCAGATATAAATTCAGACACATTTTGATCACTAAATTGAAAATAAAATCATTTTCCTACCTTGTCTGGTAATTTCATGAGTCTCTGGTTGCACTTTCTTCTTCTGACTGTGCATCCAATCTTTCTTTCAGCCTGTATGCTTCCTCTCCTCCACATCTCATTCCCTCCCCAAACTTTTTCTTCCTCTCTCCCTTCCCTTTCTTTCTCCCTGCCTCCCTTTCTTTTTTTCTCTCTTCAGGCCCCCATTCTTTTTTTTCTGTTTCCCTTCTTTCCTTCTGTTTCCCTGCATGCCCCCTTTCTTTCTTTCTCCCTGCCCTCCCCCCAAACCACTGCCGCTAGGCAGTGACAGGGCACAGGGCAGGCAGGCAGGCTGGCCCCATACCCCTCACGTACCCTAAACCATCCCCCATACCCCCCAGTACCTTAAATCATCCCCCTACGTATCCCCCAGTACCTTTTTTAATCATACCCCCTGTACTTTTTAAAATCCCTCCTTCCCTCCCTAGATGGCTATCCTGGTATTTTAAACATCCCCTCACCCCCAGTACCTTGATGCAATCCTGGCGGTCCAGCGCTGCATCGGCAGCCTTCCCTGCTGGACAGCCGCCCAAGTTCCCATCTGCTGCGGCAGTAATAGGCAGGTGTGAGCCCTGAGCGTGCCTGCCTGGTCTTGTGCCGCCCGAATTGTGTCAGCTCGGCAGGCTCCCCCATCTGCGCCGGAAGTGAAAGTCAGACGCGAGCCCCGAGCGCGCCTGCCTGGTCCCGCGCCGCCGCTCGAATGGTGCTGTCAACTCCCGCGAGTCTCGCGAGAGTTGAACAGCATCATTTGGGCGGCGGCACAGGACCAGGCAGGTATGAGCCCCGAGCGCGGACTGGGGGAAAGGAAGGTCAGGAGGGCCTGGACCTGGCCAGCTGCACACCCCTCCAAGCCGTGCACCCGGGGCAGACCGCCCCCCCCCACTTGGTACGCCACCGACCTTCACCCCGCCCTGCCAGCACTCTGAGGCGGGCCAGTCAGGAGGGGAAAAAAGAGAAGGGAAGAAGGGAACCCGCTCTGCGATCGACTGGGGTCGCCTGAGTGAGCGACCTGTTGATCGCGTTCGACGTATTGGGCACCCCTGCGCTAAAGCATCCATAGGATAACATGCACGCGTTATCTTTTAGCACATGCTAAAAAGCTTACCACACCTTTGTAAAAGAGGGGGTAAGTCTGTTGAAACATCCTCCGCACTTTAGATGAGCCCCTCTTTGTATGCAGCCTTTCCAGTTTTAGCAGTTGATAACAATTAATTTTTTCATTCTGTCACTGTAGGTGCAGTCTGATATCTCCAGCAAACTAAAATGCATTTCTGAGCCAAAAGAAAATCTTTTTGCAGTGAATAGTTTGTACTTTTCTTGTGCCCAGAGTCACAAAATTAGAAAACAACTGTACATTCACACATAATGGAATCCTCCTTTCCAGAATTGTATAAAGATTATCCTGAATTTCTTCCAAAAATCTTCAATTCTTACACAGGAACAAAACATATGTGATAAGGTTATCAAAGAAATGTGACACGACACATTCTGCATTCTCAGAAATCTTAGCCAAGAAAGCTTGATGTGGAGAAATAAACATCCACAACAGGAATTTATACTGCTGCTTCTGTAATATTGCAAAGCAGATAACTTTTTAAATATTCTTCATCAAGATATGCAGTCCATGGCTTCAGGAAAGGGAAATCATGTTTAACGAATTTACTTCAATTTTTTGAGACCGTGAACGAACAAATTGATAGTGGAGAACCGGTGGACATAATATACTTAGACTTCCAGAAAGAATTTGACAAAGTTCCACACAAAAGACTTCTCAAGAAACTACAAAGCCATGGAATAGAGGGAGATATACTAAGATGAATAGGCAAATGGCTGGAGAACAGAAAGCAGAGAGTGGGCATAAATGGGAAGTTCTCCGACTGGGAGAAAGTGACTAGTGGTGTACCCCAGGGCTCGGTACTTGGCTGATCCTATTTAATATATCAATGACCTCGAAGAAGGAAAATCCAGTGAGATCATCAAGTTTGCAGACGACACAAACTATGCCGGGCAATCAGATCGCAGGAGGATAGCGAGGAACTCGAGAGCGACTTGTGTCAGTTAGAGAAATGGGCAGAGAAATGGCAGATGAAGTTCAATGTGGAGAAATGTAAAGTAATGCATTTAGACAATAAGAATAAGGAATACGAGTATAGAATGTCAGATGCAACTCTGGGTAAGAGTGAACAAGAAAAGGACCTGGGTGTACTGATAGATAGGACCCTGAAACCGTCAGCACAATGTGCAGTGGCAGCAAAGAAAGCAATAGAATGTTGGGCATGATAAAGAGGGGAATCACGAGTAGATCAGAGAGGGTCATAATGCCGCTTTATAGAGCAATGGTCAGACCCCACTTGGAATACTGCGTCCAACATTGGTCTCCCAACCTAAAGAAGGATATAGAATTGGAGAGGGTACAGAGACGAGCAACAAAGCTGGTAAAGGGTTTGGAGAAACTGGAATACGAGGATCGACTGAAGAGACTGGGCTTGTTCTCCCTTGAGAAAAGGAGACTACGAGGGGATATGATCGAGACCTTCAAAATATTGAAAGGAATCGACAAAATAGAGCAGAAAAAATTATTTGCATTGTCCAACTTTACACGGACAAGAGGACACAGAATGAAGCTAAGGGAGGACAGGTTCAGGACAAATATCAGGAAATTCTGCTTCACGCAGAGAGTGGTTGACATCTGGAATGCCCTCCCGGAGGAGGTTATTGCAGAATCAACGGTCCTAGGATTCAAAAGCAAACTGGATGCACATCTCCTTACGAGAGGCATAGAGGGATATGGGTGACTAAAATTACGTCTGGTATACATCGGGCAGGGCCTCTGTGTGTGCGGATCACCAGACTTGATAGACCGAAGGTCTGATCCGGAGATGGCGCTTCTTATGTTCTTATCACCTGTTACCCGCCCATTATCTGCCAGTTCCCCTGTGCTATGCATCTGCCACCTGGTCAGATTCCCATTGTAGACCTAATCTACCCAAAGTGGCATGGTAAAATGACAGGTTAGCTTTAGTCTGTCTGACAAGAATAATAGTCTCTGAATAATAGTCTCATTCAGATAGTGAGCATCCTTTGAGATAATGTGATGAACCACTTGCAGACGTGCATACGAATTATTTGATTGCAAGAACCCCTCTTTTTGCAAGACCTCAAAAGATTTACTTCCCTCCCCCCTTTTTTTTACAAGCGTCAGAGCTGTTACTGCCAAGGCCAGTTCTAAAATCCATGCTATACCCGTCTTTCTTTTTCTGTGATCTTTTGTAGTTTATGAAAGGTAACCTCTTTTTAATGGGGTGTCTTATATATCACTAAATCTCCCAAAGGATCCGAAGCAGTTTACAAAGCAATTAAATTGATTTAAGTAATGGCCAAAAATCTAATCAGGTATTTTGAATTTCCTTCTCTATCCCAACAGGCTCACAATAACTATAGTACCTATAAAAAAAATGATTACTTACATTTACCTATATAAAGAGAAGGAAGAGGGAAAAGATAATTCAATACTACAGGTGCATAAAATTAAAAGCAGGAAAAAAATAGCAAAATTAAACAAGCCCAACAAAAAGAATTACTAATAGGTGATTTTAATATGCCAGATGTTGAATGGGGTATCCCTAATGTGGAGTCTTCTAGAAGTAGAGAGATCCTGGATTCTCTAAAGGAGAATCGTTCCAGCAATTGGTAATGGAACCCATGCGAGATGGGGCCATACTGAACTTAGTGCTTACAAATGGGGAAAGTGTTTCTGATGTTACAGTGGGTGATCACCACATGATGTGGTTTAATATTAAGACAAGTATAGAGAGGGCTCATTCAAAAGTAAAGGTTCTAGACTTTTAAAAATCTAACTTTCCCCCCCTCTTGCTGTTCTCTATTTCTGTGAATAACACTATCCTCCTCCCTGTCTCGTCGGCTTACAACCTTGGGGTGATCTTTGACTCCTTTCTCTCCTTCTCTGATCAAATTGCCAAATCCTGTCACTTCCTCCTTTATAATAATGTCAAAATCCATCCTCTTCTCTCTGAACACACTACCAAAATCCTTGTCCACACTCTCATCACCTCGCGCTTAGACTACTGCAGCGCACTTCTCTCGGGCTTCCCGCGCACCTGTTTCTCGCCTCTTCAATCCATTCAAAATTCTTCTGTGTGACTCATATTCCGTGAGAGCTGCTGTTCTCACACTATCCCTCTCCTCAAGTCGCTTCATGGGCTCCCTGTCCATTTCCGAATACAGTTTAAACTCCTCTTGCTGATTTACAAGTGCATTCGCTCTGAAGCCCCCGATATTTCTCCTCACTTATCTCTCCCTATGCTCCCCCCTGTGATCTCCATTCATCAGGCAAGCCCCTCTTATCTGTACCCTTCTATTCTACTGCCAACTCCAGACTCCGTCCCTTCTTTCTTGTGGCACCGTATGCTTGGAACAGGCTGCCTGAATCAATACATCGTGCTCCATCCCTGGCAGTGTTCAAATTAGAGAATGACACGGGGAAAAAATCTGTCCCCGTCACTGCACCGTCCCCGGCCCACCATCCTCTGCACCGCCCCGTCACCGCCGTTCCCTTCACCGCCCCGTCACCGTCACCGCCATCCCTTTCACCGCCCCGTCACCGCCACTGCCATCCCATTCACCGCACTGTCACCGTCCCCGCAGCATCCATATAAGCCTCAGTACTGCGAAACACCATGAAGACAGAAGAGAGTCCTGCCACTACTACTACTGCACTGAGAATCTGTTTCAGTGCCTCTGCCCTGTAGTAAAAACAGAACATAAAATAAATCAATTGACTTGTCCTCCCTTGCAATGACGTGTCCCCCATGTTCATCTATAGCTCGAATCAGGTTAATTGTGCACACTAAAAATGTAGGAGGATCTGGAACGTGAGCGCAGGCAGGCAGTGATACAAAAACAGCAGACACCCGACTGATTGCAGTGTTCCGCCATCTCTCTCCCTCCATCTCACCTTAGATGTAGAGTATGCCGGCTTTCTTTTTCGCCCAGCCACACGTGCGGGTGCTCATTTGTTCAATATTCTCCTCTGACGCAACCGGAAACAGGAAGTTGTAAGAGAGGAGAAGATTGATCAACTCGAGCAGCCGCGCAAGCGCGGCTTTTTGAACGCGTGCGGCTGGACGAAAAAGAAAGCCGGCATACTCTACATCAGTGTTTTTCAACCTTTTTACACCCGTGAACCGGCAGAAATAAAATAATTTTTTTGTGGACCGGCAAACTACTAGGACTAAAATTTTAAAACCTTGTTTCCGCCCCATCTCCGCAAGCTCGGTCACCTCAGTAACTATAGAAAAATAGACAAATATAGTGCAAAATATAGACAGCAGACATAAATTCTCAAAACTGACACGTTTTGATCACTAAATTGAAAATAAAATCATTTTTCCTACCTTTGCTGTCTGGTGATTGATTTCATGAGTCTCTGGTTGCATATCCTTCTGTCTGTGTATCCTTTCTTTCATTTCTTTCTTTCTGCACTCAGGCCCAAGAATTGTCCCTTTCTATTCCCTCCCTCTTTCCTTCCTATGTCCTTAGTGCCCCCGGTGCCTCCTTCCCATGTCCTTAGTGCCCCTTCCTGTCTTTAGTGCCTCCAGTGCCTCCTCCTCATGTCTTTAGTGCCCCCAGTGCCTCCTTCCCATGTCCTTAGTGCCCCTTCCTGTCTTTAGTGCCCCAGTACCTCCTTCCCATGTCCTTAGTGCCCCTTCCTGTCTTTAGTGCCCCCAGTGCCTCCTTCCCATGTCTTTAGTGCCCCCAGTGCCTCCTTCCCATGTCTTTAGTGCCCCAGTGCCTCCTTCCCATGTCCTTAGTGCCCCTTCCTGTCTTTAGTGCCCCCAGTGCCTCCTTCCCATGTCTTTAGTGCCCCCAGTGCCTCCTCCCCATGTCTTTAGTGCCCCAGTGCCTCCTTCCTATGTCTTTAATGCCTCTAGTGCCTCCTTCCTATGTCCCTCTCACTGCCTTCTACACATTGTCCCACCCCCTCCCCCGAATCCTGCCTGCCTACCTTTCTCCCTCCCTAGCCAAAGCCAGCCTGCTGCCTCCCTGCCGCTAAAAAAAAAAAAAAAAAAAAGCCTCCTTCCTTTTCCCCTGCTCTTACCGCCATGCTCATGCTGCAGTGCAGCTACTAAAGCCGACAGGAAGTCTTTCCGACTCAATTCTGAAGTCGGAGAGGACGTTCTGGGCCAGCCAGGCAGCGATTGGCTGGCCCAGTACGTCCTCTCCGACGTCAGAATTGACGTCGGAAAGACTTCCTGTCGGCTTTAGTAGCTGCAGCGTGAGCATGGCGGTAAGAGCAGGGGAAAAGGAAGGAGGCTTTTTTTTTTTTTTTTTCTTCGTGCGGACCGGCAGAAATTCAACCGGCGGTAAGGAGGAGGGAGGGAGATGGCGGGGACCGCGCGATCCTTGATTGCCTCACTGCGGGGACAAGTCCATTCACCGCTCCACGGGGCGGTGAATGGCCTTGTCCTCGTCCCGCAGAGGCCACTATTTTTTCTTCCCCGTTTTGGCGGGTTACCCGCGGCTAGCCGCGGGTAACCCGCCACCGTGTCATTCTCTAGTTCAAATCTAAGCTAAAGGCCCACTTTTTTGAAACTGCTTTCAACTCTTAACTCCCACTCACTGCAGTCAGATACCTATACCCACTGTATCATTTCCTCTACCATAATCACGCTAACCCTGTAATGTGCTGCTTAAATTAGATTGTAAGCTCTTCTGAGCAGGGATTGTCTATTGTATGTTAAAATGTACAGCACTGCGTACGCCTTTTCAGCGCTATAAAAATAATAAATAGTAGGAATATCAAGGAATTATCTGGATGGGAACATCTGGAAGAAGTAGGAAAACAGTGGGCAAAACTGAAGGGCAAGAAACCATTTTGTAAGGAAAGTAAATAAAAGTAAGAGGAAAATAGGGCTGTTTTGGTACTCAAAAGTAGTAGCTGAGAAGATAAAGAAATTTAATTAAATTAAATATTCTGAATGTCTACTATTAAATTTCTGTCCGCTTGTTCTGTATGTGAAGGAGGCCTGAACAGCACACCAATGTAAATTCATTTTCCATTCCCTCTTTCCAGATTGACCCACAGTGCCTCACATCCTAGAACATCAGTGAGAAAGTTCCTGTATTTTTTTGTTTTCACTGTAGTACTATGGATGAGCTCAAACAGCCATCACAGTTGTGGGTTAGTGGTTTCTGGAGAAAGGTTATCCCTCATCTGCTGTTATAAAAGCTTTTAAAAATGCTTTGTGTTGTAACAAGAATCTCCCGTTCCAAGAAAAAGCTAAAGAACTTTGTAATAGGATTACATTTGTTCTTCCACCCTCTAGTGAGGCGTGTCATGTTAAGGGCATGATTTTGAAACATTAGTCTTTAATGATGTTTTCTCTGTGATTTCCCATTGTTTCCTTTTCAAAGGCCATGTAATTTAAAAGACCGGCTAGTATGGGTTGCTTTACCTATTTCCTCAGAAATATATACATTGGTTGTGGGAACCTGCCAATATGGAACTTCAGATGTGGATGTTACGTGGTATGTCTTCATACAATAGTAGTGCAGGAATTTCAGTTCTTGGGATGTATGAAGATCATACAACTAAAATCCATCTTTATCTTATCTTGGAATTGATTGCCCAAGTAAGAAAATCTATGTTAGGAAGACTTGGCGGTCCTTTTACTAAGGTGTGCTAAGGCCTTGATTCTATAAAGTCTGCCTAAAGTTAGGTGCTGATATTAGCACTGATTCTATAAATCTTAAGCACCCATTATAGAATCATGTTCAGCGTTGCCTAAGCTTGCTTAGGCAGCGCTCAGCATCCTAACATTTAGGCGTCCCCAATTTATGCCAGGATTTTCTATGCCTACAGTTAGGCAATGATATAAGAGCCTAATGGCACCTGAATCACTAAGAGACGCCTAACTCTAATACATTTACTCATTTTGTTAAAAATATTCAGTTTATTGTCTTGTATAAAACTGAGATTAAAATAAGGGAGGGTGAGCATGCGCTTGCTTTGAAACACCGAATTTTGTCTCTCTGGCATCCTTATAACTCTATGGGCTTATTTCAGAGATTAAGTGGAGTGTGTTTTTCTGAATTTGGTGATGGCTGCTTGTGTCTTGTAACATAGTAAATGACGGCAGATGAAGACCTGAATGGTCCATCCAGTCTGCCCAACAGTTATGCTTAAACTGAATCATCTTTATTATTTGATATTACTGGGTGCTAGACCATAGAAGCCTGCCGGAAACTACTGGAGTTACTGTTAAAGCTTGATACCTTGGGTTCCAACTACTAGAACTGCCTCCTCCCTTCTCTATACCCTCCCATCCCCTTATTTCTAGCGCTGTTCTTAGTTCCAGAACTATTCTCTTGGACTCTCCACCCCAAAACCTTAGGAACATTCCCATCTCTTCCTGCTCCCCAGATCTGAAGAGCATCCCACAGTTTCTCTCCCCTCTACCTAGACTTCAGGAGCATTTCCTTGTCTCTCACCCAGGTCCCCAGACCTAAAGAGCTTACTGCTGTTTATTTCCTCTTGTCTTTAGACTTCAAAAGCATTCCCTTGTCTCTCTTTCCCAAAACCCAGAAGCATTCCCAACTCTCCCTGTCCTCCAGATCTGAAGAGCATCCTTCTGTTTCTCTCCCTCTCCCCCTCCCCTAGACTTCAGGAGCAGTCACCTGTCTCTTTCCCCCCATGAACATTCCCATCTCCCTGCTCCCCAAATCTGAAGAACATCCCACTGTTTCTCTCCTCCTCCCAGAAGACTTCAGGAGCATTTCCCTATCTCTTTGCCTCAAACCCCAGGAGCATTCCTCTTTTTCTCTTTCCAGAGTCTGGCAGGAGCATCCTTTCTCTGCTCATTGTCTTCCTTCAGCCCTTCTTCCAATTCCAATCTCACTTCTGTGCCTCTTCTTGTTGTGCCTCATGGTCTTCCCTGTGCTGGAGTATTGCTTCATCCTTCCTGAGCATAGTCATGTTTCCCCCTCCAAGCAAAGTAGTGATCACCCCTCCCTTACATCTGCCCTAAGCAAATGCCAACCCCCCTCCTGGCACTCCCCCATAAGCTTATCTGTAAAGGTGTGGTGGTCACAACTTTTGAAAATCCTTGCTGTGACCTGTAGTGGTACTACTGCTATGCAAGTTAAGTCACAGTCCTTGGTACAAGCAGACAATATGTATAACAAATTCTCCACGCACTAGAGTATGGTAATTAATAAATACAGTAGAATCTCGATTAACCAGTACTCAAGTAACCAGCACTCTCACCCAACTGGTAAAAAAAAAATGTTGGGAAAAAATCATCCCCCTCAAGCTCCTGAAGCAGCAACAGCAGCAGTCCTGAGTCACCAACCCAAGTTTCCAAGTTTATAATTTGTCTAAGCGGCTTACAATTCAAATTAATATTGAAAATAAAATATAAAAAATGTCATATAACATAAACAATAGGAAAAAGAGAGGATCTACAATCTGTGAAAGGAAAGAAAGGAGAATGACAAAAAAGGAGAGGTGTAAGTGCTCTAATGGGTAGCTCTGAAATACCAACATGTCAGATTTGAAATGTGTATCCTGCCAGAGCTGGAGTTAGACAGCGAGCATGAGCCTAGGACCTAACAGAGAGAGGAAAAATATTTTTTATTTTCCACCCACCCCACCCCCCCTTTGCCCCTTTGCTGGCGCAGTATGTAAAGACTACAAAATAAACCTTCTAGGACGTTTTAAAAAAAATGCCTGATTGGGCAAGAAAAGTAAATCTATCAAGCCAGGTATTTCCAGACAAGTACTGTTTTTTTCCCTGTCACCCACCCACTCCCTAATTTCACCCACCTTCCCCCTATAACCCACCTCACCCCCTGACCTCTTCCTCATAATCAAGATAATCCCCTCCGGAGATCTGAGCCATGGCTCTACCAAACTCCCATCAATGTGCACTGTTGCTCCTACTCTATCTTATCTGCATCAGAATTTGTACAGTCAACCCACTATACCCATCACCAATTCCAATTCACTACACCTCACACCGCGAGGCCAAGCCCAAGTTCCCACCATTCCCACCATATAAACCATACGACCACCCAGAGGTAGGTCCACTTCCAACCCCAACTCCACCGTCCCCCCACACTCCTTCCAAGCCCCGCACTATAAAACAACGGTCACTAAAAAAACTAGCATACTCCCACTACTTTCCAAACGAAGTCACCACCCACCAGAACCTACGAGGCTTCTACCTAAACATAAGATCGATGAGGAACAAATCTATCTTGATCAACGATTGGCTGAACGAAATTAACCCGGACTTTTTTCTACTCGCAGAAACTTGGCTACTATCAGATAGTGACATCATTATCAAAGATTGTCATCCCCCAGGCTTCAAGATTCTAACTCTAGCCAGAACCTGGGGAAGGGGAGGAGGATTAGCAATAATCTACAGAGACCACTTAAATTGCGCTATTCTTAACTCTAAATCTTCGCCCAACTTAGAGATATTATCAATATCGCTAACCTCAAAATCCCTAACAGCCTCTCTAGCAACTACTCTGTTTTATGTCCCACCAAAAAAATGGAACCTAGCCAAGGAGGACTTCGCGGAATTTTTAATAACCAACTCACTAGCAAGCCCATACAACTTACTATGTGGAGATATCAACATTCACCTAGAGCAAACAGACCAACCAGAAATATCAGATTTTTGGTCACTCATCTCTCAATTAGGCTACTTCATACCACCCCCAACCAAAACCCATCAAAAAGGTCATCAGTTAGACCTGGTGACTTTCTCCTCTAAAGAACCAATCAACTAACTAAACTCTACTGGAAAGAAGATAACTGGTCAGATTCCCTATGGTCTGACCATAGACTATGTAACTTCACTATTGACTGCCAGCAAAGAACTAACATAAACAATAAAACACGAACTAATAAAACCCATACTTTCAGAGGTAAGATCAACCCAATAGAATTCTGGTCCCACTATGAGAATATCACTATTCAGAATGCAGAAACAGATCAATTCATGTCCTCATGGACTAAAGACAGCACTAACATTCTAAACAAAATTGCCCCATTAAAAATCCGCAGAATTAGAAGCACAAATCTAGAGGGATGGTTTGATTCTGAGCTGCTACTGCTAAAGAGAAACCTAAGAAAGACAGAAAGATTATGGTCTAAATCTGGTATTCAGGAGCACAGGGTTGTGTGGAGATCAAAAGTAAAAATCTACAAAAACCTCACCAAGGAAAAACGAAAAAATTTCTATGCCCAAAAAATAGGAAACGTTACAAACAACAGTAGAAACCTTTTCAACCTGGTCAACGACCTCTACAACTTTGAGACACTCACTGACACCCGGGAGGAATCCACTTTAACAGCCAGCACCCTAGCAGACTTCTTCAATTCCAAAATACAAAAATTAAGATAATCAATAATGCCCCCTGCCAATCCCATGGGTACTTTCCTGTCCTCAAAGACACAAACACATCCAACTGTGATCTAGGGTCCAGAACCGACCTAAGTTGGAACCATTTCACATCCATAGACTGGCAATCCTTTAACAAATACTACAACAAATACAATAACTCCTACTGCTGACTGGATACTTGCCCCTCAAATGTCATGAAAACTGCCCCAATCCACTTCAAAGCCAACATGCTGACATGGGTCAACGCTCTACTATCTGCCGGAAACTTCCCAGCAGAGCAAGGCCACATCTTGATAACTCCAATTATAAAAAACTCAAAAGAACCTCCCAACATCCCATCTAATTACAGACCTATTGCCAGCATCCCGCTAGTCACCAAAATAACTGAAGGGGCGGTAAATGCTGAACTCACCACATACCTGGACAAATTCGACATCTTACACGGCAACCAATCAGGCTTTCGCTCTGGCCATAGCACCGAAACCATCATAGCCTCTCTACTCGACTACCTGCACTCACTCTTCAGCCAGGGTTACAGCGCCCTAATCTTGCAACTTGACCTAAGCAGTGCTTTCGACCTAGTCGACCACACCATTCTCCTAAACTGCCTTGCAAACATCGTCATCTCCGGACAGGTTCTCAGCTGGTTCCACGGGTTTCTAAAAGATCTTACAGAGTGATCAAGAACGACTCTTTCTCCCACAGCTGGGACAATTCCCCAGGGCTCACCACTATCCCCCACCCTATTCAATATCTATCTCGTCTCCCTGGGAAACCTCCAGCACAGCTTCAAGCTCAAATTCTTCATTTACGCAGACGACATCACAATAATCATCCCACTAACCAGTTTCACCCTAGAGCTGCTTAACTCTATATCACACTTACTCAGGCAGATAGAACTCTGGATGCTATCCTATAGACTAAAACTAAACGCTGACAAAACTAAATTCTTCCTGGCCTCCCCCAATGATAAAATCAAAGATACCTCAATTCAAGTGAATGGATCAGACTTCCCCCTAGAACAAACCCTAAAAATACTAGGAGTCACCCTAGACAAACATCTATCCCTTGAGAAGCACACTGATCTTACCGTCAGGAAAAGCTTCTCGGTGCTCTGGAAACTCCGCACCATAAAAAAATACTTTGATGACAACTCATTCCGACTGTTAGTACAATCCTCCATTCTCAGCATCCTCGATTATTGCAACATCATTTACCTAGGCTCCATGAAGAAAACCACCAGGAGACTAAAACTGATTCAGAACACTGCCGTCCGCCTTATATTTGGCCTAAACAAATGGGAACATATCACCCCTTTCTACCATAAACTGCACTGGCTACCATTTGAATACAGAGTACTGTTTCAAGTTCGCATGCCTCAGCTACAAAACGGTATTTGGTCTATCCCCAAGCTACCTCATCCCCCACTTTAAATTAAATCACAACAATAAGAACTCTCGCAGAATTCATCTGTTCGCCTTCCCCTCCCTAAAACTATGTCATCTCAAAAGATTCCTTGACAAAACCTTCTCCTTCCAGGCGGTCAAACTAAACTCATGGCTTGCCCAAATTATACTTGACGCCCCCACTTACCTGGACTTCAGAAAAAAACTCAAAACTCACTTATTCCACGGACAGAATCCCTAACACTCCCACTCGCTTCTTCTACTCCCTTCAATACACATGAACCTCCACCTTCCCCTCCTACTGTACCCTCCAAACCAATTAACTTCACTGGCCGGTATTTTTTCCCTGTAAAAAAAAAAAAAAAAAAGTTACCCTCCTATTGTACACTCTTGTATATTCCTATTGTACACTATTGTATATTCTGTCAACTGCATTGACCTGTACATCCAAAAATTGTTAATTCCTGTCAACTTCAATGACATGTACATTCCAAAAATTGTTAATTCCAATGTTATCTTTGTTTGTAATCTTATTAATTGTTGTGAACCGTCTAGAACTCTCTGGGTATGGCGGTATACAAAATAAAGTTATTATTATTATTAAATCGAATCAAATCAAAAAACTGATTCAATAGGCTGAATTGAATCAAATTGAAAAATTTTTCCCTGAATCGGGCAGCGCTAGTCAGGACTACTAGACACATTTACAAGAAAGAAGATTATCAAAGTAAGAACCTAATCTATCTTTGTGCATGCAAATCTATCTCATGCATATTCATTGCTGAAAATTTGGCTGGCTGGGAGTCCCTCAGGGCATACTTGAGAATCACTAACATGGAACATTAAGGGGACAATTCTACAACAGGGTGTCTTCATTTATGCACCCTGATAACATGGAGTGTCAGTCTATTCTCTATGGACATTTGGGCACTCAACTGTCCATATAAAATACTAGGACCTGATATTCAGCCAGTGGCAATCAGCATTTTGCTGACTGCCGCCAGTGCTAAATCTGGAAATTCGATGCCAGGCTATGTCTAGGCACCAGCATTTAATTCTGGGTTTGTGGAGCCACCTAACACATAGTCGGTTAAGGGCAGTATTCAGCACTTAGTCAGCTATGGGATATAATGATAGGATGTAATTTTATGCAGTCCTATTTGGGGCATAATCAAGAAGGGTATTACAACCAGAATGAAAGAAGTTATCTTGCCGTTGTATCGGGCGATGGTGCGTCCGCATCTGGAGTACTGCGTCCAATATTGGTTGCCGTACCTTAAGAAGGACATGGCGATATTCGAGAGGGTTCAGAGGAGAGCGACACATCTGATAAAAGGTATGGAAAACCTTACATACGCTGAGAGATTGGAAAAACTGGGACTCTTTTCCCTGGAGAAGAGGAGACTTAGAGGGGATATGATAGAGACTTATAAGATCATGAAGGGCATAGAGAGAGTAGAGAGAGACAGATTCTTCAAACTTTCAAAAAATAAAAGAACAAGAGGCATTTGGAAAAGTTGAAAGGGGACAGATTCAAAACGAATGCTAGGAAGTTCTTCTTTACCCAACGTGTGGTGGACACCTGGAATGCGCTTCCAGAGGGCATAATAGGGCAGAGTACAGTACTAAGGTTCAAGAAAGGATTGGACAATTTCCTGCTGGAAAAGGGGATAGAGGGGTATAGATAGAAGATTACTGCACAGGTCCTGGACCTGTTGGGCCGCTGCGTGAGCGGACTGCTGGGCACGATGGACCTCAAGTCTGGAAGTGCGCAGACATTGACACGATGATGTCATGCACGTATGACGTCATCATGTCAACGTCTGCGCATATACAAAGGCCCTCTAGATGTGGCCCTGAGCTGTCAGTAGGGGGTGCTGGAAGGGAAGGGATGCAGAGAGGAGAGGTGCTGGCGTCAGCTCACTGCTTACAGGATGTGCCTCTTGTCAGCCAGCGCCGGCATCTCGCGGCACACCTGAAATCTCGGGAGGCACACTTATTTGCCACAGCACACAGTTTACGATACACTGGTCTACAGTGACAGGCACACCATGTCATTTTTTTGCCTATTTGCAGATTACCACTGTAATGCCCAAATGGCATTTTCCTTGGTAAGTATACATTTTAGGTGTCTAAATTTCAGTTTTTTGTACATTTAGATACAGTTTTGAAATGCAAATGTAAATGACTTGTTCTATCTTTTATGAGCCCATATTCTAAACTGTGATAACACAGGCTGTTATTATTGATTACTATGAGCCATTATCACAAATGGCCCATATTAATCAATGATTCAATTTTAATTTAATTTAATTTAATTTAATTTCTTATATACCGCTATACCGTGAGGTTCTAAGCGGTTTACAGTAAAGATACATTAAGATACAATATAATAAGTAAGTAAAGATAGGTACTTGGAAGTTCCCTAACTGTCCCGAAGGCTCACAGTCTAGCTTCAAAAGAAACAGATTCCAGATGAACTGCTCCAAAACAAAATCTCTTTATTAAAACAATCACCTGACATGGCCCACATTTCACCCTCTCTTAGGCTGCTTCAGGGGTATAAAAAACAATACGTTATGTTCGGACTTATGTTTTGTTTTGTTTTTTATGTCCCGTCCTCCCCAACAAGCTCAGAACAGGTTACAGGTTAACATACATAAAATATAGTCCAAATAGGTTACATCTCCACACCTGCTCTCTGCCCATGCCACACTCCCTGATCGAAAAGCTCTGGAGATGAGCTTCAAATTCTCCTCTGCTACAGAATCCATGGGGCCCATTTATTCAAAGTGCATTAAACTGCAGAATCCTCTCTTAATGGAGTTCTAGGCGGGTTACAAATGTACTAGAAGCATAATCTTAATATATATAGCGGCTGTACTCACTTGAGGAAAGAAGAGAACGGGGAGATATGATTGAAACGTATAAGTACATCACGGGACGCATCGAGTCAGAAGATGATATCTTCTGGCTCATGGGACCCTCAACCACCAGAGGGCATCCGCTGAAAATCAGGGGAGGGAAGTTTCATGGCGATCCCAGGAAGTACTTCTTCACCGAGAGAGTGGTGGACCATTGGAACAGACTCCCACCCCAGGTGATAAAGGCCAGTAGCGTAACAGATTTTAAGAAAAAATAGGATACTCACGTGGGATCTTTAAGGGAGTAAACTCAGGGGGGGGATACTTGGAATGGGCAGACTTGGTGGGCAATAGCCCTTTTCTGCCGCTTTTTCTATGTTTCTATGTTAATACATAGCTGACAAACGTATTACATAAAAACTTTGGTGTGGAGCCCATTAGCATCATATATTGAGTCACAGTAGATGTCATGTACCTTTTCTTTTTATCTGACCTCCTTACACATCCAGGGTGGTGAGAAATGTATTATTGTTTGTTATTTCTATTTTATTTATTGTATGGAAATTATAAATGTATATTTACTTTTATTAGTTAAGGGGGAAGGGGGAGAAAATGAGTGTTTTTCAAATTATTTGCATATTTAAAGTGCATTTCTTGATTTGTTTATGTTTAAATTCATTGTATTGCACTATTTATATTTTAAAATTAATAAAGATTTACAAAAAAGAAACCACCAACAAAACTTAAATACATATCTGACAGAGGTGAAATTCAGTTACATTCTTACTAATATAACTATGGTATTTTGTTGTAGTTTATGGTGTCCTTTTCTTGAGTGGAATTTAGTCTGTTTTCAAATAGGTTTAAACCTGTGTAACTGTGGTTATGTTAGTTTTTCCTATGGATTTTTGAAACAGCCATATTTTTAGATATTTGCAGAACATAACATATTGGTTATGGCTCTGATCTCTGTGGGAGAGAGTTCCAGGTTTTTCCTATCTGATAGGTGAGAGACAATAAATTTTATTTATTTATTCAGTTTTCTATACCATTCTCCCAGGGGAGCTCGAAACAGTTTACATGAATTTATTCAGGTATTCAAACATTTTTCACTGTCTGTCCTGGCGGGCTCACAATCTTTCTAATGTATCTGGGGCAATGGGGGAATTAAATGACTTGCCGTGGGTCACAAGGAGCAGTGTGCGCTTGAACCCATAACCTCAGGGTGCTGAGGCTGCAGCTTTAATCACTGCGCCACACACTCTCCACATCTTTTGTACTTTATACCCTTCATGGTTGGGAAAGATTGAGTTAGTTGGTTTGAGCTGTGATGATCTTCCATTTTGCCTAGCATTACAATGAATCTTGTGAAGCTAGCTGGAGTATCTCCATATAGAAATTTATATGCTATGCAACATAGTTTGAACTTAATCCATTGTTCTACCAGGAGCTAGTGTAATTCCATAAGAAGTGGTGTGACATTATGTTATATTAGTGATTTCTATTCCGCCAATACCTTGCGGTTCAAGGCGGATTACAAAAGAAGCTATTTGGCCATTTCCAGAGGAATTGAAGAGTAGAGTGAGTTGCTTCAGAGAAGGGATGAGTCTTGCAGTGTTAGTTTGTCTTCAAGGATGTCTTGAATAGGATAGTTTTTATATCTTTTCTAAACGGTTGAATTTTCTAAATGGTTGAATTTTGTTTTGTAAAATTTAACATTAAAAACATTAAAAACTTCATGGGTGTATCAAGTGAACAACCAACCTTAGTATACACATGTTACAAGAAATCTATACATCCACATTGTACCTCAAAATTATACATCAAAGAGAAGGAAATACACTAAAGCCAGAACAAACTCATATCCCCTCTTCTACGAAACTGCGATAGCAGTTTCTAGCACAGAGAGACGCGCTGCATGGCCTGCGCTGCTCCCGAAGCTCATTGAATTCTTACATAGAAACATAGAGTATGATGGCAGAAACGGGCCGACGGCCCATCAAGTCTGCCTACTCAAGAACCCTCCCTCTTCAAGAATCCGTCTTTTAAGCATTCCTCTGGAGCGACCCCACCTGACGGTCCCATCGTCCCTTGAAGTCGAGCGTTGTACTGGCCTCAACTACTTGGCGTGGAAGACCATTCCATTTATCAATTACCGTTTCGGTGAAGAAGTATTTTCTGGCGTCCCCATGAAATCTTCCCCCCCCCCCTGAGTTTTAGCGGGTGCCCTCTTATGAGCGTCAGGAGCAACGCGGGACATTCAGCGTGGCTCCCCACACTAGAAACTGCTATTGCAATTTCGTAGAAGAGGGGGGATAATGTCGCTCTAACAAATAACTCAGACAAAGAAGAAGAAAAAACAACAGAAAATAACAAAAGAGCCAAATACTAAACATAGTCAATTATACATTCTGGGGTTTGTTTTAAGAATAACAAAACTTTGATCCCACTGATGGACCAGGTATGTGTGTCGGGGGGGGGGGGGGGGGGGGGGGGGGAGGGTATGTTAGTTAACAAAACAGATAAAACCATAGTACACCTTGTTCAACAAAATCAAAGTGAATGTGAAATTTGTAGTGAATTTCCAAGGGGGCAGCTGAGGAGAGGTGCTGCAACCCTCTGATGTTTAGTATACCCTGGATGTGACAGGATTTGCTGTGAAAGGAGTGTCTGTATATAATGTTTACCTTGCAATACTGCAATAAGAAGAAACAGAATTCATTGTTGTTAATTTTCTGCTTGGTGTTATTCTTGATTTCCTTTTTGATTGTTCACTGCTGACCTTGGAAGATGAGAACAGCAACCAGAGTTCACTGTCAGAAGCCTCAGGACACAAGGGGGACTCCAGTCCCAGCCCTTCTCCTGAGCACAGTCGGACAGAGACCCCTGCCTCGTTGGCGGAGCTGAGGGCAGAGGATTCGCAGCAGCCCCCTCTGCTGGGACAAGAGGAGGGTGAGTGTAGGACTCTGGGGCCCTTGGGAGTAAGAGGCACAAATTCTAGCTTTTATTGATCCAGATTGCAGACTTTGAGTTTATTAAAGAATTGTGTTTGCTTTGCTTGGATACACAGAAAGAATGTTCAACAAATAAGTTGTAGAGATACCTTCTTATTGGATTGTGAGAATTGTATAAGCTTTTGAGAGTTAGTCACTCTTCAGTCAGTCAGGAGGAAAAATAATGTTTATTAATGTAGTTGAGTTGGTAGTTATTTTGATTGTCAACATAAAAAAAAATAGATTACCCTTGCTGTTAGAGTCGTGTAGCTTGCTCTTAAGCAGCCTAACAGATTACAGATACTTTGCTCCTTCTCTTTTGTTTTGTCTTGTTTTCTTTAGTAGAGGTTTATAGTTACAGGTTATATAATTGTCTGGTTTGCCAAGGGATTACTTTGAGGTATTCTGCTTTGTAAGGGCAATTTTATAATTTAGGTGTCCACAATTATTGCCTCGTATACATAAATGTATAGAAAAACTAGCACTTACACACATACGTATTCTCTTACCATGAAAGTGCCAGCAGGGCTCCTAAATACTATTCTTGGATGGCATGCCATAAGCATTGTAGCCCATGAAGGTATAGAATATTAACACTTCTGCACATAAGTATACCCTTCTATGAAAGTGCAAATGCAATGTATATATGAGTGGGACATAGGAGAGGCTCCTACTTATGTGCATAACTTACAGAATATGCCTAAGTTATGTATTTTCCTGCTGTGTATACCCAGCCACTCTTACATCAGGTATGGGTCTGGTGTAACTAGAACGCATACATATAATATACTGGGTAACTCTAGTATTCTGTAATGGAATCTGAGCGTCCAAGTACTGTCACAGAATAGGCTCTCATCAAACATCTTTGGCCTGCCTAAAAGGTGCCGTCCAGTTGTAGAATTTGTCCCCTTTGTGTCTTTACCAGGAAGAACAGTCATCTTCTCTCCATTCTTATATTATACTGGGAAACTCACTGTTTTTAGATTCATCTATGTATTTTTCTTTTTCACAGATTTATGTTAAGAAAAAAAACAGTTCAATACAACACAAAATGGTGAGCAGACAACTAAATATGTCAGCAGACCCCAACATATCACAAAATGTTATTTATAACTAAAGACCACAAACCAGTGAAAAAGACTGCAGTATCCCCCTGTGTTCCACTGCAACTCATTCATATCAAAGAATAAAACAAACACATTCCACCACATATAACCATTCACTGTGTAATTGTTCCTTCGAAATATTTATAACCGGTTTTAATGCTGGAGAGGTCAGTTTGTTCAGCAGTTTCACTTGATATTTGTCTTTTGGCATTTAGTCCATCTTTGATTTGCTAACTCGATAACTAAGGGCTACCATGAGATGCTAATGCACTGCCAGACCTCTAACCCATACAATAAATAATCAGATATAAGAACATTCCAGTTGCTAACTTATGAGACCAGCAAACAGAGAGTACAAAAATCCATGTATTCAGTGCTGGTATTCAGATAGTGGCTGGCACTGACTATCTGTATTCAACAATGTCCTCCTCCCAAACGACACCTCCAGATAACAATGATTTTGGCCCACTATCCGGATAGCTAACTAGATGAAATGTGAACAGTCCCTTTACTATCCTGTCTTTATCCAGACAGTTATCCAGTTAGTAGACTGAATATCACTACTAACCAGATAATGCTAGGGACTTCCCTCATTCCTCCCACAGACCTTCCTAGCACTGTCCAGATAGTGCCAGAGCAGTCGGCAGTAATTTTCAGCTTCATTTTTCAGATAATGGTACTGAAACTCCAGGGATGGCCCAGTAGCAGATGCTGCTGTCTAGACAAATGCCTTTGATTGGGCACTTATTACTGTTCCATGATTTTTTTTTTTACTATCCTGTACACCGCCTTGAACCGAAAGGCTAATGCGGTATACAAATAACCATAAACATTATTGTTATTTTCCAGAAGATTTAGAGACCAGATACTGGATTTGCACCATTTTGATCCAGCTCTCTTTTGTATTTTAGGACTTCTTTTTTTTTTTTCTTTTAGTTTGATAATAAACCAAACAACAACATCTGGGACACAGATGTTCCTTCAGTGTCCAATCCAAATTCAAAAGCTCAATAAAAAATAATTAACAATATTCAGTTGCCCCTTCCCCTACCCACCTGCTCTCCCTCTCCCAATTGGCACATCCTCTACTCAATAGGCCATTAGCCCACAATCACAAAACAGAATACACTTTCCCCCAAATCAATAATACCTTAATAGTTAGCCGGTAGGAATGGGGCCAACGCAGATCCTGCAGGGATGGAAGTCCATGCCACACTCCCTGATCAAAAAGCTCTGGAGATGAGCTTCAAATTCTCCTCTGCTACGGAATCCATGGGGCCCATTTATTCAAAGGGCATTAAACTGCAAAATTCTCACTTAGTGGAGTTCTAGGCGGCTTACAAATGTACTGGAAGCATAATCTTAATATATATAGACTTAATTAATACATAGCTGACAAACGTATTACATAAAAACTTAAACTTGCGGGGCTCCCGTGGTACACCCAGGGCCAGCCCTATAATGAGGCTAACTGAGGTAGCAGCCTCAGATGGCACTCTCATAGGTGCAGCATCTTGCTGCCGGCCAGTGTACCTGCTGGTCGGCTCTCTCTGCCATGTCCTTTCCCCTGCATCTACTTTTATTCCCCCTCCCCCCTGGACAGGCATCACCTTTTATCTGCCGCTCCTCCCCCCCTGTGGGTATCTCTTAAATTTGTTGTAAAAGTTGCCAGGTGGTGACCACGATTTACAGCACAGCACTGCCCTGCCACAAGCCCTGGTACCTTCATTCCACTGTGGCCTGCCCTAGTAGAAACAGGAAGTTGTTAGAGAGGATGGATCGCAGTGGAGAGAAGACACTGTGAATAGTTGACGTCACGGGACGCAGCAGAGTGAGCTAACCAACAGGTAAGCTGGCCGGTAACAAGATGCTGCTTCCACCGGAGTGCTGCCTAGAAATAAGGCCCTTCCCGAGACATGTCAGATTTGGGAAAGGAGTAGAAGTCAGAGAGGGAACAATATTGGACTTCAGGGAGGGAGTGGGAGAAGGAAGAGACGTTGGACTCAAATAAGAGAAGGAGCGAGTAATGTGAGATTCAGGAATGGGCTAATGAAAGGAGGGAGGGAGAGATGTCAGATTTGTAAGGGAGAGATGAACTTGCAGGAGGGCAGAGTGGGTAGGACAGGGAGAGGTGGCAGAGGGGAAGTAGATGGGGGACAGGGAGAGGGATTTGGAGGAGGACAGAGGGAGCAAGAGAGGGAGAGATGGACATGGGGAGGGCAGAGGAAGTCATGGAGAGATGGCGGAAGGGATAAAAGGGAGAGATGGCAGAGGGAGAGAAAGGGAAAGAGATACATGGAGAGGGAAATGGGAAGAGTTGGAGGAGAGGGCAAAATGGAGAAAGGGAAAGAGATTCAAGGGAGGTGGCAGAAGGGGGAAGGAAGATGGATGACTTAGGGAGAGCAGAGTAGGGAGAGGAGAGGAGAGATGGACAGGGAAAGGCAGAAGGGAAATGGGGCCGCAAGGGTGTAGGGAGAAGAGATGTCAGACTTGGGAGGAGGGTGTGGAAGGGTAGGAAGGAGAGCTGTAGAAGAGAGAGAGAAAGAGAGGAAGAAAATGCTGGGTTATAAGGGTAGAAGCAAATAGTGAATCCATGTGGGAGAGTTGTCAAGGAGATGAGTGAGAGCAGAATAATGAGTATATGAGGGTAGAAATGTGATAATAGGAAGTAGATAAAAGAGAATAGGAGGATGGGAAATGTGAAAGCTAGGGGATGAGAGAAGGAGACAGAAAGTTAATTAGATAAAAATTGAAAAGGAATAAAATACAGCCTACTTATGGAAAGGGTATGGAACGAGTACAGAACACTGAGAACTTCAACAGATGGCTCAAAGCCTGGTGTCATCAAGAAGGCTTTAGGTACATAGGAGGATGGGGCAATAATGGAAAAACAAGAGACTTTATTGTAATGATGGGCTGCACCTTACCATTGCAGGAAAAAGAATCCTAGCTGAAAAATTCAGGCAATATGTTTCTAGGCATTTAAACTAGAAGGTGGTTTTTAAACTAAAAGACAAGATTTGATGATGATAAAGATAACCATGAAAACAACATTAGCAATTCACTTCCTAGCGATGCAACAGGAAATGACCTGAAATTAAAAACTATACAAAATATTAAAGTGCTGCGGAATAGTTGCTAGAAAGCAATGACCACAAACGCTCACAGTTTAAGCAACAAAAATCAGGATCTGCAAGTCCTGATGTTAGAGGCAGACTTGGATATCATTGTTATCACAGAGATATGGTTCCCATGGATGGGACACCAACATACCAGGCTATAATCTTTTTAGGAAGGATAGAGATGGTTGAAAAGGTGGAGGAGTAGCTCTCTATGTAAAGACAGATATCCAAGCAACTGAAATGCAGGGGGCCCGGGGAAAGGAAGAAGTGATATGAATTGTTTTGAAAAGAGAAGATGGAACTTCTATCCACTTGGGTGTTGTCTACAGACCTCCAACTCAATTGCAGCAAATTGATAAAGATCTGATTATGGATATGCAAAAGTTGGGAAAGAAAGGAGAGGTGCTATTGCTGGGTGAGTTCAACCTTCCAGATGCAGACTGGAAAGTTCCGTTTGCGGAATCGGAAAGTAGAGAGATCGTGGATGCCTTTCAAGGAGCTCTACTCAGACAAATGGTGATGGAAAAAAGCAATACTGGATCTGGTGCTCACAAATGGTGAAAGTGGCTCTAATGTCTGAGTGGGAGCCCACTTGGGAAGTAGTGATCATCATACGGTTTGGCTCGATATAACAGCCAAAGAGGAGGATGGCTGCAGAAAAGTCCTAGATTTCAAATGTGTGTACTTTAGTAGCATGGGAGAGTACCTGAAGAAAGAGTTGATTGGATGGGAAGACATAAGGGAAGTGGAAAAACAGTGGTCCAAGTTGAAAGGTGCAATAAATAGAGCTACTGACCATTATGTGAAGAAAATAAATAAAAACAAGAGAAAAAGGAAAGCGATATGGTTCTCCAAAGTAGTGGCGGAGAAAATAAAGGCAAAAGAATTGGCATTCGTGAAATATAAAAAAAGTGAAGAAGAGGAGTACAGAAAGGAATATTGGATGAAACTGAAAAAGTCAAGAGAGAGATACGTCAGGCAAAAGCGCAAGTGGAAGAGCAAATGGCTATAAATAAAGGGAGACAAATTTTTTTTCAGGTATATTAGTGAAAGGAGGAAGACAAAAAATGGAATTACGAGACTGAAAGAAGGCATGAACCGCTATATGGAGAGTGATGAGGAAAAAGAAATGTGCTAAACAAATACTTCTGTTCGGTGTTCACAGAAGAAAAATATGGAGAAGGACTGCAATTGGTCAGCAAAGTTACACCTGAGAATCGAATGGATACTGCATCGTTCATGGAAGAAAGTGTTTATGAACAACTTGAAAAATTGAATGTGGGCAAAGCTATGGGACTGGACAGGTTCCATCCCAGGATATTGAGGGAACTCCGAGAGGTTCTGGTGGATCCTCTTAAAGATTTGTTCAATAAATCTTTAGAGACGGGAGAGGTTCCGTGGGACTGGAGAAGAGCGGATGTGGCCCCTCTTCACAAAAGTGGTTGTAGAGATGAAGCGGGAAACAACAGGCCAGTAAGTCTCACTTCAGTTATTGGAAAAATAATGGAAACGTTGCTGAAGGAAAGGACAGTGAAATTCTTAGAATCTAATGAATTACAAGATCCAAGGCAACATGGGTTTACTAAAGGTAAATCATGCCAAACGAATCTGATTGAATTCTTTGACTGGGTGACCAGAGAATTGGATCAAGGACATGTGCTAGATGTAAGTTACTTAGATTTCAGCAGAGCCTTTTACACGGTTCCTCATAGGAGGCTCTTAAACAAACTCTGTGGGCTAAAGTGGTGAACTGGATTAGAAACTGGTTGACAGACAGATGCCAGAGGGTAGTGGTAAATGGGATTCGCTCAGAGGAGGGTCAGGTGAGTAGTGGAGTGCCCGATTCTATTCAATATGTTTGTGAGTGACATTGCTGAAGGGTTAGAAGGTAAGGTTAACCTTTTTGCGGATGATACCAAGATTTGTAACAGAGTGGACACCCCGGGGGGAGTGGAAAACATGAAAAAGGATGTGCAAAAGTTAGAAGAATGGTCTAGCGTCTGGCAACTAAAATCCAATGCGAAGAAGTGCAGAGTGATGCATTTGAGGAGTAGAAATCCGAGGGAACTGTATGTGCTGGGAGGTGAGAGACTGATAAGCACAGATGGAGAGAGGGACCTTGGGATGATTGTTTCTGAGGATCTAAAGGCGTCTAAACAGTGTGATAAGATGGTGGCTACAGCCAGAAGGATGCTAGGATGTATAGAAAGAGGAGTAACCAGCAGAAGAAGGGAGGTGTTGATGCCCCTGTATAGGTCGTTGGTGAGGCCGCATTTGGAGTATTGTGTTCAGTTTTGGAGGCCGTATCTGGCGAAGGATATAAAAAGACTTGAAGCGGTCCAGAGGAAGGGGATGAAAACAGTAAGAGATTTGAACCAAAAGAAGTATGAGAAGAGACTGGAAGATCTAAATATGTCTACTCTGGAGGAGAGGAGGAACAGAGGAGATATGATACAAATGTTTAAATACTTGAAAGGCATTAATATAAAACCAAATCTTTTCCAGAGAAGAAAAAATGGTAAAACTAGAGGGCATAATTTGAGGTTACAGGGAGGAAGACTTAGGAGCAATGTTAGGAAATTCTTCTTCTTGGAGAGCGTGGTAGATGCCTGATTAACCATCCTGAGGGAAGTGGTGGAAAGGAAAACGGTGATGAAATTCAAAAAAGTGTGGGATAAAAATAGAGGATCTCTAATTAGAAATTGAAGGATGTAAAGTAAAGAACTAAGGCTGGTATTGGACAGACTTCCATGGTCTGTGTTCCATATATGGTGATTCGGTGTAGGGTGGGCATCAATGTGACCTCCACTAATATGGAACAGGAGGATGTTACTGGCCAGACTTTATGGTAGAAGTCCTGCAAACAACGGGATGGTTGGATAGACTGGAGTGACCTGGTACAATACCAGACTTTACAGTCTACGGCCCAGAAATATCAAAGAAGAGACAAGTTAATCTAATCATGTATTTTTTAATGAGTATAACTTATGGACAGACTGGATGGACTGTTCAGGTCTTTATCTGCCATCATTTACTATGTTACTATGTTCCCTCCAAGCTGCGTGACCACACAACTTTTGGTAGC
The DNA here is from genome assembly GCF_902459505.1 of Geotrypetes seraphini. Classification (NCBI taxonomy): domain Eukaryota; kingdom Metazoa; phylum Chordata; class Amphibia; order Gymnophiona; family Dermophiidae; genus Geotrypetes; species Geotrypetes seraphini. The sequence goes on along the minus strand of NC_047088.1, from coordinate 100,133,525 downwards.
AGGCTACGCAGCCAGCTCACCAGAACTTCCAGTTGTACTCTGCTGCTTGTGGATTTCTGAAGAAACAAGTGTGGCTGGAAGGAAGGAGGAAGAGGCCTACTTGGATGTCTTAGAGCCAGACAGAACACAGGTACACACCGGTGGGAGGGGAGCATAAACTTAGGACACAGAAGGGAGGGAGGGAGAGTGGTCTCATGTTCTTGATTGATGACTGTGTTATAGTTTCATACTGTATTTTCATTATTGAAATATTGTATTGCCTTTCTGATTGCTTTGTATTATCACTGGAATGTCCAGTCCTTCTTATTCTGTGAACCGCCTAGAACTTTTTGGGTGTTGGCAGTATAGAAAACTAAAGTTGTTATTATTATTAGGACGTGGGAGGGAAGGGGAGTGGACGAGTTGGGACACAGAAGGAAGGAAGGGAGCGTGAACTTGAGCCAAAGGATGGAAGGAGTGAGGGGGCACAAACTTGGGACACAGAATGGAGAGAGGGAGCATGTTGGGGCACAGCAGGGAGGGAGGGGGAACGAACTTGGGACATAGGATGGAGGGAGGGAAAGAGATGCTAAGGTGGGGAGGGAATAGAAAGGGAGACTTGTTGGGCATGGGTATGAGTGAGCAGGAAAGAGAGAATGGTGCAAATTGGAAATGAAGAAAGAGGAAAATTGTTGGGCATAGGGAAGGAGAGAATTGTTGGACATGGTGTGGGAGAGGAGTGAGGCAGAGATGCATGGGGAAGAGAGAGATGAGGGAGAAATGTTGGATGTGGTGTTGGAGAGGGAACAGTGGGACAGATGGAAAGGGATGCAAGAGGGAGGAATGTTGGTCATGGTGGTGGAGGGAATGGAGGAAGAGATGTGGCATGGTGCTGGAGAGGGGTAATAGAAGGAAAAATGTTGGGCATGGGACTGGTGGGCAGGAGTGAAAGATGCTATGGCTCTTGGTTTCATGATCTGAATCTTGTATTTTGGAAGTTGATTCATGTGTAAAAAAAGGTCAATAATAGTACTTTGATATAATGTATTGAATCCAGCGTGACATCTCCTGGTATTCCAGGTATTCTCAGTTTTTACCTTTTGTTTCAGTTTGCTTTGATTTGTGCCTTTTCTTTAAAAAATTCAACTATTTTTTTCAGTTCTGGTATATGTGAAATTAATCCTTCAGTTTTCCCACTCATGCTTGTGCTTCCTGTGCTCTTTGCTTGGAAACTCTCTCATTTTGCTGTAATGGAAGCCAAAGCTGAGATCTAGCATCACAAGTCTTCAATCACAGCTGTCTAGGGTTCTTATCCTGTTTTATCTCTCATTCCAGTTCTCTTTCCTTAGTCCAGTGTTTTTCAACCTTTTTTGGGCAAAGGCACACTTGTTTCATGAAAAAAATCACGAGGCACACCACCATTAGAAAATGTTAAAAAATTTAACTCTCTGCCTATATTGACTATATATAAAGTAATTCTCTTGAATAGGAATCAAATAAACACAAAGAAAGTATTTTATAATTACTTTATTACGAAATAAAAATTATAAAATACTTTATTCAGTGCGAAACCTGGGCCTGTTTGGCTGAACACAAAGCTGATATTCTGGCTGGAATCGAAGAAAGACACACACGTAGCTCTTCGTCAACAGCTCTCAGTCTCTCTCTGTATTTGGTTTTTATAGCATACAAAAATAGACAAATATACCCTCCATCCTTTTTATTAAACCACAATAGCAGTTTTTAGCGCAGGGAGCTGCGCTGAATGTCCAGCGCTGCTCTTGACGCTCATAGGCTCCCTGCGCTAAAAACCACTATTGCGGTTTAGTAAAAGGTGACCATATTGTAAAATATAGACAGCAGATATAAATTCAGAACTGTGCATAGTAAGTGAAGGGAAGTTTTCATCTCTGGGAATTTACCCAGTTAACTATTAAGTTATTTGGGCAAATTCCTTTGAAAACTATGGTAATACTGCCTCCACTTTGCTAAATTTAAAATGAAATCATTTTTCCTACCTTGTCTGGTGATTTCTGGTTGCACTTTCTTCTTCTGACTGTGCATCCAATCTTTCTTCCCTTCTATCAGCCTGTATGCTTTCTCTCCTCCACACCTCATTCCCTCCCCCAACTTTTTCTTCCTCTCTCCCTGACCTTTCTTTCTTTTTTTCTGTTTCTCTTCTTTCCTTCTGTTTCCCTGCCTGCCCCCTTTCTTTCTTTCTCCCTGCCGTTCCCCAAGCCACTGCCGCTGCCATCGGGGAACAGGACCCACCAATGGCTAACAGGCCCCAAAGCCGACGCCGACGCATGCTCTCCCTGACGTCAATTCTGCAATCGGAGAGGAAGTTCCGCCCAGCCAGGCAGCGATTGGCTGGCCCGAACTTCCTCTCCGACTGCAGAATTGACGTCGGGGAGAGGAAGACTGATAGGTCCGATAGATTAGATCGCCAAGACAAAGTGAGTCCTGGGTGATCGACTCACTTTGCCTTGGCGAGCTACTGGTGCCCCTGCCTCGGGCCCCCTGTCAGCTCCGGGCCCGGCGGCCCTGCGGCACACCAGGCAACATCTCGCGGCACACTAGTGTGCCGCGGAACAGCGGTTGAAAAACACTGCCTTAGTCACTGCAGTGACGGTTCTTGGCTAATCGTGGGCCCTAATACTAGGCACATGGTGAGCAATTTTATAACCGTGCACCTATATGACACCTGTTCTGTAATGAAAAGTAGTTGCCTACTTTTCTTTACAGAATACTAGTGTAACAGGTGAAAAGCATGATCACTTGCACCAGTCGTAGAGCTACTGTAAATGCTCGCACCTAGATGGTTCAAGGATGTGAGTAGAGCAGTGTCTCTCAAACTGTGTGCCATGGCACAATAGTGTGCCCTGAAGAGATTCCGTGTGGGCCACGAGATATTACTGAATTTTATTTTGTTTTTTTAAAACTCCCTTCATAAGTATACACTAGAATAGATGACATATATGTCGTGTACACAAGAGTCTGTCAATGTTCTGAGCGTCTCTGTGCATAAGGATATAACTGCCCGACAAGCATCATTCTTTGATGTGATTGATCCTTGAAAACTATTTTATTTTTAATACAGTAGTTATCCTAACTTGAGCAACAAAGCAATCAAGGCTTTGTTACCTTTTGGATCTTCTTATCTTTGTGAACTTGGATTTTCAGCTCTGACAGAAATTAAATTGAAAAAAAGAGAATGACTGCAGGTGGTGGATGATGAAATGCATGTTTTCTTGTCGACTATTGAGCTAATTTGCACTCAAAAACAAACACATTCATCGTATTGATTAGCAATTCTATTTTATCTACTTTAGTTTCACCGTTGTTACAATTATCCATCCATAGCTTAAATAACTTTAAATAAATAACTCTCAAATTTAATTTTTTGTTGGTTTTGCAATTGTATAATTTCAATTATAATGTGCCAAAAAAAACATTTGCTCCATTTAGTGTGCCAGAGCTAAAAAAATTTGAGACACACTGGAGTAGAGTATAGTGCTTTATAATTTACATATGTAAATGTGTGCTCTGTCTTTATTTCACTCACACTCTGAACATGTGAGCGCTCACCTGCAAAATACATATCCTTGAGGGGGAACTTATCAACCTGTTAAGATGGGTTATTTTAACACAACTCATGCTATTTTATACAGTGAGGCCTAGTTACTAATAACTGAGATTAACAGTAAAAAGTAACACATCTTATAGTTTGCCATGAGTGTCAGGGGGGAAAGGAAGCAAAGCAATAGTATTTAGGACAGTGATATTTTCAACTTTATTTTGTCTACTTATATATTAATTTTATGATTTTATTTTTTACCAGTATATTTTATTATGTTGAGTTTGTATGTTTGATTTGTAATCTGCTTAGTTAGAGGCAAAATATGAATGAATGAATAAATAAATAAATAATCTGTGCCACTATGAAGAAAGGGGGAAGTGCTCCCTCTGCTGCTAATCAGAGGTCCCAACAAACAAAGCAGGCAGACTACACCTATGTTGTATAAAAGGTAGGTGCCGGAAAGAGTGTGCCTACATGTACATTGCCTTCACTTATGTGTTTCCAGAGATGTCATTTGGACAGAGCATGGATGGCATGTGATGTATGCATGCATTTTATAAAATACACTGGTAGAATGCATGCATATATTTACATTTTTTTCAGAGCAGGTATACATTTGTACATCAGAATTTGTGTGCTGTTGAGGCTGGCTTTAGGAGCCTATGTTGTCTTTATAAAATAGATATCACCAATGTCCCCACAAAACCAAAATAAAATAATGCTGAACTGAAAACCAAAAAGCATAATTAGTATAAAAAAATGCATTACATAAAAGCAAAACAACTTTTACCATACGTACTTGCAAAAATATTTTAACATGCTTCAGCCTAATGACTTTACAGGAAGCTACTGGAAAGTGGCATCCAAACTAATATATAAACTTACTTACAAGTGAGCCAATCATAATCAAGCATGTGACCATTAAACCACCAATCATAAAGCTGCCCATTCAACAGTTTTGTTGAGTCTTTTAACCTGCACAGTTTTCAGTTTATGTAATGCTTGCTGCAATTATGTAACATAGTAGAATTTGTGTGCTGTTGAGGCTGGCTTTAGGAGCCTATGTTGTCTTTATAAAATAGATATCACCAATGTCCCCACAAAACCAAAATAAAATAATGCTGAACTGAAAACCAAAAAGCATAATTAGTATAAAAAAATGCATTACATAAAAGCAAAACAACTTTTACCATACGTACTTGCAAAAATATTTTAACATGCTTCAGCCTAATGACTTTACAGGAAGCTACTGGAAAGTGGCATCCAAACTAATATATAAACTTACTTACAAGTGAGCCAATCATAATCAAGCATGTGACCATTAAACCACCAATCATAAAGCTGCCCATTCAACAGTTTTGTTGAGTCTTTTAACCTGCACAGTTTTCAGTTTATGTAATGCTTGCTGCAATTATGTAACATAGTAGATGACGGCAGATAAAAAACCCAAATGGTCCATCCAGTCTGCCCAATCTGATTCAATTTAAATTTTTTTCTTCTTAGCTATTTCTGGGCAAGAATCCAAAGCTCTACCTGGTACTGTGCTTGGATTCCAACTGCCGAAATCTCCGTCAAAACCTACTCCAGCCCATCTTCACCCTCCCAGCCATTGAAGCCCTCTCCAGCCCATCCTCCCCCAAATGGCCATATACAGACACAGACTGTGCAAGTCTGCCCAGTACTGGCCTTAGTTCAATATTTAATATTATTTTCCGATTCTAGATCCTCTGTGTTCATCCTACACTTCTTTGAATTCAGTCACCATTTTCCTCTCCACCACCTCTCTCGGGAGCGCATTCCAGGCATCCACCACCCTCTCCGTAAAGTAGAATTTCCTAACATTGCTCTTGAATTACCACCCTGCAACCTCAAATTATGTCCTCTGGTTTTACCATTTTCCTTTCACTGGAAAATATTTTGTTCTACGTTAATACCCTTCAAGTATTTGAACGTCTGAATCATATCTCCCCTATCCCTCCTTTCCTCTAGGTTATACATATTCAGGGCTTCCAGTCTCTCCTCATACGTCTTCTGGCACAAGCCTCCTATCATTTTTGTCACCCTCCTCTGGACCGCTTCAAGTCTTCTTACATCTATCGCCAGATACGGTCTCCAAAACTGAAAACAATACTTCAAGTGGGGCCTCACCACCTTCTTCCTTTTACTGGCTACACCTCTCTTTATACAGCCTTTATACATCATCCTTCTGGCAGCAGCCACCACCTTGTCACACTGTTTTTTTGTCTTTGATCTTCGGACACTATCACCCCAAGGTCCCTCTCCCTGTCCATTCTTCTCACCTCCCAGCATATATGGTTCCTTCCAATTATTAATCCCCAAATACATTACTCTGCATTTCTTTGCATTGAATTTTAGTTGCCAGACATTAGATCATTCCTCTAACTTTTGCAGATCCTTTTTCATATTTTCCACTCCCTCTTCAGTGTCTACTCTGTTACAAATCTTGGTATCATCTGCAAAAAGGCACACTTCCTTCTAACCCTTCAGCAATGTCACTCACAAACATATTGAACAGGATCGACCCCAGCACCAAACCCTGAGGGACTCCAGTACTCACCTTTCCTTCATCTGAGTGACTTCCATTAACCACCATCCTCTGGCGTCTGTCCGACAGCCAGTTTCTAACCCAGTTCACCACTTTTTGTCCTAACTTCAGTTCTTCAAGTTTGTTCAACAGCCTCCTATGAGGAACCATATTAAAGACTTTGCTGAAATCTAAGTAAATTACATCTAGCATAAGTCCTCGATCCAGCTCTCCGGTCACCCAATCAAAATTCAATCAGGTTCGTTTGGCACAATTTACCTTTTGTAAATCCATGTTGCCATGCTGTGCATGGTTGCTATTCAAGCAAGGAGGAGGAACAGAATCTATGATTTGCCACTTAATATCATTCAAAGAATGTGACATAACATGCCAATGAGATACCAGACCTGTAGGCCGCAAATCTAGCTTCCATGCTAATTCAAATGAAGCTACATTTAAGCTGTGTCCTGCCGACAACTAAGGGGCAGTGACAGATGTTAGCATAAACAGCACAGGTAAACTGACAAGTAGTGAAATTACAAGCTTTAATTCTGTATCCATTGGAGGGTAAAGTCCAAACCTCCCCATCCACAGTGCATTCACACTAATTACAGTGTAGAGTCATTGGGCTGAAGCATATTGAAATGCTTTTTGCAATTACCGTATTTGCCGGCGTATAAGACGACTTTTCAGTACCTTAAAATCCTCCCCAAAGTCGGGGGTCGTCTTATACGCCGGGTACTGTTTACATGCAGTGGCGTACCAAGGGGGGGGCGGAGGGGGCGGTGCGCCCCGGGTGCCAGCCCTAAGGGGGTGCTCCCGGCCTTGCCGTTCAATCCCCCCTCACCCCCGAAGGACCGCTCGCCCCACTGACCTTCCTGCACCACCTGTGAAGCAGTCCGCAGCAGGATCGCGAAGTCAGCGTCAGCGATCCCGCCCCTCCTCTGACGTCAGAGGAGGGGCGGGACCGTGGCGCAGGAAGCAGCGCAGGGATCGCTGACGCTGACTTCGCGATCCTGCTGCGGCTGCTTCATAGGTGGTGCGGGGAGGCCAGGGGGGCGAGCGGTCCTTCGGGGTGGGTCGGGGCATCAGGCCTTCAGGGTGGGGCGGGCGGGCAGGCAGGCAGGCTTTCAAGGGGGAGGGGGTGACAGGCAGGCAGGCAGGCCTTCAAGGGGGGACAGGCCTTCGGGGGGGGTGCAGACCTTCAAGGGGTGCAGGCCTTCAAGGGGGGGGGGCAGGCAGGCCTTCAGAGGGGGTGCAGGCCTTCGGGGGGGGTGTAGGCCTTTGGGGGGGTGCAGACCTTCAAGGGGGTGCAGGCCTTCAAGGGGGGAAAGGCAGGCAGGCAGGCCTTCAAGGGGGAGACAGGCCTATAAGGGGGGGACAGGCCTACAAGGGGGTGGGACAGGCCTTCAAGGGGGGGACAGGCCTTCAAGGGGGGGAAAGGCAGGCAGGCAGGACTTCAAGGGGGGACAGGCCTACAAGGGGGGGGGACAGGCCTTTGGGGGGGTGCAGGCCTTCGGGGGGTGCAGACCTTCAAGGGGGGGACAGGCAGGCAGAAGGTTGTGCAGAAGGTGTGCGGAAGAAGGGGTAGTCTTATACGGCGAGTATATAACAAAATTATATATGGTAATACAAGACTGATGATTACAGCTACAGATGGCAATTCAAATGTGTAAAGTGAACATAAGAATAACCATACTGGGTCAGAACAATGGTCCATCTAGCCCAGTATCCTGTTTCCACAGTGGCCAATCCAGTTACAAATACCTGGCAAAAACCCAAATAGTAGCAAAATTCCATGCTACTGATCCCTGGGCAAGCATTAGCTTCCCCATGTATGTCTCAGTAGCAGACTATGGACTTATTTCCTCTAGGAACTTGACCAAACCTTTTTTTAAACACATCTACACCTTGAGTGTTGCGTTCAGTTCTGGTCTCCTTATTAGAGAATGACACGGTGACTGTTACCCATGGGTAGCCGCATGTAACCCACCGGAACAGGGGAAACAATTAACTGGTTGCTGCGAGTATGGGGACAAGGCCATTCACCGCCCTGTGGAATGGTGAATGGCTTTGTCCCCGCAGTAAAGGATCTGGTGAGTTGCCTCCCTTCCTTCCCCTCTGGATCAACATCTCCCCTCATTATCGCACATTCAGCAGCCACCCTCCCTCCCTATCATGGTTGGAACAGTTCCCCACCCTTGCACCTAATGCATACGTCACTGGGGATTCCATTTATAAATAGGCCCTCTCTCCGCCGAAGCCAACATGAGGGCTTCCCTCTAATGTCAGAGCTGACATCGGAGGGAAGCTTTGCTGGTCAGCCAGGGATCCCAGTTACCTTAACCGTCATCCTTCCAGCTTGGCTGCTCCTTCTTGTCTTCAGCACCAGTGGCGATGGCTTTTGGGTCAAGAGCAAGAGCTGCTGCGTGCTGTCCCAGCAAACAAGTACCACTGAAGTCAAGAAGGAGCATCTAAGCTGGAAGGAGGATGATTGAGGTAACTGAGATCCCTGGCTGACCAGAAATGCTTCCCTCCAATGTCAGCACTGATATCGGAGGGGGAAGCCTTCATGACGGCTTTTGGCGGAGGGGGGCATGCCCAGCTGGACAGCCCTGAAGGGAACAAGTAAGGGAGAGATAGGATAATGTGGGACAAAGGGAGAAAGTGGGGGGAATGAGTGCGTTGGGACATGGGAAGGGCACTAATCTGGGACAAAGACAGGAAAGGAGACACGAACTTGGGCCACAGAAGGAAGGGAGGGGACTTGAACTTGAAACACAAGGGAGGGAACAGAAAGGGAGAATTATTGGACATGAGTGTGTAAGTGAGAGGGAAAGAGATGGTGCACATGGGGGAAAGAAGAAAGAGGAAAATTGTTGGGCATAGAGAGAGAGGTGTGAGGTAGAGAAGGATGAGAGGGAGAAATGTTAGACATGGTGATGGAGAGGGAACAGAGAGACAGATTAAAGGGGATGCAAGGGAGAGGTGGCATGGTGCTAGAAAGGGGTGATAGAAGGAGAAATGTTGGGCATGGGGCTGGTGGGCAATAGTGAAAAATGCTGCACATGATCCAGGGAATGAGAGAGGGAAAAATGTTGAATGTTGCAGTAGAGGCAGTGGGAGAGGTGCACCCTGGATCTCTCTCTCTTTCCCCACTCCCTGTACACAGGGGGAAGGGTTCATATAATGGTGAGTTGATGAAGGCAGGGAGATGGGCACAGGGGAAATACTAGAAAGGGATGCACAGGAGATATAGAGAAGGGAGATGCTGAACATGGGGAACAATATATACACAGAGATAGAAGATGGATGGTGAGCATGGAGAAAGAAAAAAATGTCAAATGGTCAGGAGACCCTGGCAAGTGAGTTAAGAGATGACAAAACACAGAGACCAGTGCCTGAAACCAACATGATTTGAAGAATAAAATGACAAGACAACAAAAGGTAGAAAAAATAATTTTATTTTCTATTTTGTGATAAGAATATATCGGATTTTAAATATGTATCCTGCTAGAGCAGGTGTTAGACATAACTGGGGACTGAAAAGGCCATGCTTCTTTAGCTTCCAGTTGGCTTAAGGCTCTCTCTGAAGGAGATCACGAACAGATTGGAGAAAGTTATCATGCCACTGTACCGGGCCATTGTGCACCCTCACCTGGAGTACTACATCCAGCACTGGTCGTCGTACATGAAGAAGAACACAGTACTCCTCGAAAGGGTCCAGAGAAGAGCAACTAAGATGGTTAATGGGCTGGATGAGTTGCCATATAGCGAAAGATTAGAGAAACTGGGCCTCTTCTCCCTTGAGCAGAGGAGATTGAGAGAGGACATGATCGAAACATTCAAGGTATTGAAGGGAATAGACTTAGTAGATAAAGACAGGTTGTTCACCCTCTCCAAGGTAGGGAGAACAAGAGGGCACTCTCTAAAATTGAAAGGGGATAGATTCCGTACAAACATAAGGAAGTTCTTCTTCACCCAGAGAGTGGTAGAAAACTGGAACACTCTTCTGGAGTCTGTCATAGAGGAAAACACCCTCCAGGGAGTCAAGACAAAGTTAGAAAAGTTCCTGCTGAACCAGAACGTACGCAGGTAGGGCTAGTCTCAGTTATGCCACTGGCCTTTGACCAGAGGGCCGCTGCGTGAGTGGACTGCTGGGCACGATGGACCACTGGTCTGACCCAGCAGCGGCAATTCTTATGTTCTGTCATGTGTGACTGCGGTATTCTGTTAGTATGATATTTCTGTGTAGCATTCCGTAATAATTTGGTTTATTCAGTTTTCTCGATAGTGGAGGGGATATATGTGAAGGGGAGGGAAGACCTGGTTTTGTTGATCCTTGCTCTGTATTATTTGTCTTTATAAAATGACAATTGTACAGAATATTGTTTCTTTATATACTTTAATAAAATAAGTTCAATATAAAATCATAACTATTCAAGGCTTGTGCGGATTTGATCAGACAGTTTGCGGGGACCGAGCTCATGGGGATAGGGCGGGGATAGGGACCGAGTTCAAGGGGATGGGGCAGATATGTGAACAAATTTTTTTCCCCGTGTCATTCTCCTTATCTCAAGGGATATTGCAGCACTAGAGAAGGTTCGAGGAGGAGTGACCGGGATGGTAGAGGGGATGGAACTCCTCTTGTATGAGCAAAGACTAAAGAGGTTAGGGCTCTTCAGCTTGAAGGGGAGATGTGATTGAAGTCTACGGGAACCTGAGTATAGAATGGGTACAAGTGGATCGGTTTTTTACTGCATCAAGATTTACAGACTAGTGGACACGTGATGAATATTACAGAGTAATATTTTAGAAAGCAATAGGAGGAAATATTTTTTCACTCAGAGAATAGTTAAGCTCTGGAACGCATTACCAGAGGATGTGGTAAGAGCGATTAATGTGGCTGGTTTTAAAAAAGGTTTGAACAAGTTCCTGGAGGAAAAGTCCATAGTCTGCTGTTGAGACAGACATGGGAGAAACCACTGCTTGCCCTGGATTAGTGGCATGAAATGCTGCTACTATATGGGTTTTTGCCAAGTACTTGTAACTTGCATTGGCCTCTGTGAAGATGGGACTCTGAGCTAGATGGACCATTGGTCTGACTCAGTAAGGCTATTCTCATGTTCTTACATTAACCGCTGTTACCATATGCTCTGGCAATGCATTCCAAAGCTTAACTATTCTCTTGAGCGAAAAAAAATATTTCATCCTATTGCTTTTTAAAGTATTTCCCTGTAACTTCAGTGAGTGTCCCCTAGCCTTTGTAAATTTTGATGGAGTAAAAAAATTTTGATGGAGTAAAAAATTGATTCACTGGTACCTGTTCTATACCACTCAGGATTTTGTAGATTTCAATCATATCTCCCCCATAGCTGTCTCTTTTCCAAGATGAAGTGTCCTAATTTCTTTCACTATATGAGAAGAGTTTCATGCCCTTTATCATCTTGGTTGCTTTTATTTGAACCTTTTCTAATTCCGCTATATCTTTTTTGAGATACGGTGACCAGAACTGAATGCAATACTCCAGGTGAGGTCACACCATGGAGCAATACAGAGGCATAACATTCTTAGTCACATAACAATACAGAGGCATAACATTCTTAGTCACATCTGGCGAAACCTAACTTCTAAAAACGACTCCTCCCCCTCCCCCACCCTCCCATCTCCAAATGACTTAGCCAATTTTTTCAACGAGAAGATCACTACCATAAAGAGTTCGTTCCCCCCAGCTATCTCTTACAACTCTCTTCCTCTGAAAGACTCCGACCCTAGACTTTGGATTCCTAGACCACGGAGAGGCGCTACAAGGACTACAGGGATCTGACGGACTACACCTGACCAAGAAAGGCAAGAAAGTATTTGGACATCGACTAGCACGACTACTTCGGAAGGCTTTAAACTAGGTAAGTTGGGGGAGGGTACATACACACATTCCAGGATCCACCCTGAGGAAGCAAGTAGCACCCACACTTCTGAGCCTAGGGTAAGTACCCATAGTATACACAAAAAAATAGGAGCCATACTAACAGGGACAGGAGTTTGGAGAGCTATGTATGTTAACGCACACAGCTTGGGCAACAAAATCCTGGAACTAGAAACAGAGATAAGGAATGCTGACCTTGACGTAGTAGCGATATCCGAGACCTGGTTCACAGACTCGCATGGATGGGATATGGTTATACCAGGCTACAATCTACTTCGTCGGGACAGAGAGGGCAAGTTAGGAGGGGGGGTAGCACTATACACTAAGAATAATATCATAACCACCAGAATCACAGAGGTTAGATACACAGGGGAATCACTCTGGGTGAACCTGGCCAGAGGGAATGAAAAATGTCTTTACCTCGGTGTGGTATACAGGCCTCCAAGACAAAAGGAAGACAAAGACAAGGAATTGATAGAAGACATAGAGAACATCACTTTGCGTGGCGACACAGTACTGTTGGGGGACTTCAACATGCCAGATGCAGATTGGAACACACTCTCAGCAACTACGTGTGGTAGCAGAAGAATATTAACCTCCATCAAGGGTGCGCAACTAAAACAAATGGTATTAGAACCCACAAGGGAACAGGCAATACTGGACCTGGTACTCACCAACGGAGACAGTGTCTCGGAGGTATTAGTAGGGGACACGCTGGCCACCAGTGACCATAACATGGTATGGCTCAACCTCAGGAAAGGCTTCTCTAAATCAAACACAGCGACGAGGGTCCTCAACTTTAGGAGTGCAGACTTCAACAATATGGGGGACTTTGTCCACCGAGAGCTGCATAACCATGCAGAAACCGACAATCCGGAAACTATGTGGTCAAATCTGAAATCCATACTGAACGAGGCAACTAACCGCTACATAAATACAGTAAGCAAACGCCGGAGAAACAAAAGACCACAATGGTTCAACAAGGAAATTTCGGAACTCATTAAAAAGAAAAAAGAAGCATTTATCACCTACAAACATCTTGGGAAGAGGGAGGCAAAAGAAGACTATCTGTTCAAATCTAAAGCTGTCAAAAAAGCAGTCAGAGAGGCAAAGCTCCAAACAGAAGAAGATCTAGCAAGGAACATTAAAAAAGGGGATAAATCCTTTTTCAGGTACATTAGCGACAGGAAGAGAAACAAAGATGGGATAGAACGCCTCAGGCAATCAGACGGAAACTTTGCAGAATCTGATTCTACCAAGGCAGAACTACTAAACGAATACTTCTGCTCAGTATTCACCTGTGAAGCACCGGGAGCTGGTCCACAACTACAGACAAAAGACAGCCAAAATGACCTGTTTCAGGAGTTCGAGTTTACGCCCAGTAGCGTCTACTACGAACTTTCAAGACTCAAAGTAGACAAAGCCATGGGACCAGACAATCTACACCCCAGGGTGCTCAGAGAGCTGTGTGATGTTCTGGCTGAACCACTATCAGTGCTCTTCAATCTTTCCATGCGCACGGGAAGAGTACCCCTGGACTGGAAAACGGCTAACGTAATTCCACTACACAAAAAAGGCTGCAGAACAGAAACAGAAAATTACAGACCGGTGAGTCTCACATCCATAGTGTGCAAACTCATGGAAACACTGATCAAACAGAAACTCGACAAAATTCTAGACGAAGAAAATCTACGTGATCCACACCAACACGGATTTACCAGGGGAAGGTCCTGCCAATCAAATCTGATTGACTTCTTTGACTGGGTGACTAGTCATCTGGATGCCGGGGAGTCCCTGGATGTGATATATTTGGACTTCAGCAAAGCTTTTGATAGCGTCCCACACCGTAGGCTGTTGAACAAACTAAAATCGATGGGATTAGGGGATACACTCACTACATGGGTTAAGGATTGGCTAAGCGGTAGACTTCAAAGGGTGATGGTAAACGGTACCCCCTCCAAAACGTCAGCCGTGACGAGTGGAGTACCACAGGGCTCCGTCTTAGGGCCGATTCTATTCAATTTATTCATAGGAGATATGACCCAAGGGCTCAGAGGAAAAGTATCACTGTTTGCCGATGACGCCAAACTATGCAACATAGTAGGTAAAAGCAGTGTGCCTGACAATATGACACAAGACCTACGACAGCTGGAACAGTGGTCGTCAACTTGGCAGTTAAGCTTCAATGCTAAAAAATGTAAAGTGATGCACCTAGGGAAAAAAAATCCACACAGAACTTATACACTAAATGGTGAAACCTTGACCAGGACCATGGTGGAACGTGATCTGGGAGTTATCATCAGTGATGATATGAAGGCTGCCAATCAAGTGGAGAAGGCTTCGTCCAAGGCAAGGCAAATGTTGGGCTGCATCCGTAGGGGTTTTGTCAGCAGAAAACCTGAAGTCATAATGCCGCTGTACAGATCCATGGTAAGACCTCATCTGGAGTATTGTGTTCAATTCTGGAGACCACACTACCGGAAAGATGTGCTGAGAATTGAGTCGGTTCAGCGAACAGCTACCAAGATGGTCTTGGGGCTCAGGGATCTCACGTATGAAGAAAGGCTAAAAAAACTGCGGATGTACTCACTGGAAGAACGAAGAGAGAGGGGAGACATGATTGAGACCTTTAAGTATATTACGGGACGTATAGAGGTGAAGGATGATATCTTCTGTCTTACAGGGCCCTCGGTCACCAGAGGGCACTCGCTGAAAGTCAAGGGAGGGAAATTTCATGGTGATGCCAGGAAATACTTCTTCACCGAAAGGGTGGTCGATCATTGGAACGAGCTACCTCAGCAAGTAATTGAAGCCAACAACGTGTCAGATTTTAAGAGAAAATGGGATATCCACGTGGGATCTCTAGGGGAGTAAAAGTCAGGGAGTGGGTCAATGGTATGGGCAGACTTGATGGGCCGCGGCCCTTTTCTGCCGTCGATTTCTATGTTTCTATGTTTCTATCCCTGCTGACAGATCATGGACTACTTTCGAACCTGTATCCGAGCCCCAGATCTCTAAACTCTGCCTCAAACTTAAATCCTGCAAGTGCATCCTAGATCCTTTCCCATCTTACCTCTACGAAAACATCCCAGCGCAGGCCATCTCTTCCCTTACAAACCTTATAAACAAAGCTTTACTATCGGGCCTGTTCTCCTCAGAAATGGGTCACATTGCCTTATCCCCTCTTCTGAAAAAAGCCGATCTTGACCCTTCCTTACCATCGAACTACCGCCCCATAGCTAACATCCCTCTTTTAACAAAACTTCTGGAGACCATAGTCGCTACCCAGTTCTCCTCTTACCTAGAGAGATTCTCCATCCTCCAACACTACCAATTCGGATTTAGGCCCAACTTCAGCACCGAGTCCCTCCTAGTTTCCTTAATCTCAAAGGTGCAACAACTACACGCCCAAAACAAATTTGCTGTTCTCCTGCAGTTCGATCTCTCCGCAGCTTTCGACGTTGTGCACCACGACATACTAATCTACCAACTTTCTGAGATAGGAATAGACTCCTTTGTCCTAAAGTGGTTCTCAAACTTCCTTCGCGCACGTTCCTACATTGTCAACGCAAACGGCTCCAAATCCGCTTCGTGGACACCATCCTGCGGGGTCCCACAGGGTTCTCCCCTATCCCCTATTCTCTTCAACATGTATATGACCTCCCTGAAGCTTCTCAAACTATCCCCCCTTGAAACAATATACACATATGCAAACGATATCCTTATCCTCCTCGAAACAGACCAGAACCTTACAAACCTCCAAGAGAACATCACCTCATGCATAATGAGACTTCATGCCTGGTCCCTCTCTGTTCAGATGAAATTAAATGAATCAAAAACAAAACTACTCTGGCTCGGCCCAAAGTTAGTACACCTGCCCACCCTCTTCACTCTACCCACAGGTCCTGCTCTTCACCTTGAGTTCTCAAGCAAGGTCCTCGGCATCATTATCGATTCCTCCCTCTCCCTCAACGATCACCTGAATTCCTTGGCAAAATCATGTTTTTTCAGCCTTCACATGCTGAGGAACGTTAGATCCTATTTCCACCAAAAACACTTTACCGTCCTGGTACAATCCATCATCTTATCCAAACTCGATTACTGTAATGCCATTTACCTATGCCTAACAAAAAAAAGTCTTCACAGACTCCAGCTCATCCAGAATACTGCGGCCAAACTGATTTTTGCTAAACGCAAATTTGATCACGTCTCCCCCTTACTTACCAATCTTCACTGGCTCCCTGTACTTTCCAGAATTCACTTCAAATGCTCCTGTCTGGCTTTCAAGATAATTCATGGCATCCTTCCGCCACTAATCCCTCTATCCTTCCTCGCCCTAACGCCTGCTACCACCAGATCAGCCCACAGACATAAACTATCCTTCCCCTCTCTACATGGCATCCTCCACGCAGGTAAACTGGGAAAATCCCTCCTCTCCAAAATCACGGGCCTTTGGAACGATCTCACTATCCCGCTGCGGAACCTGGGCTCCCTCCAACTGTTCCAAAAACAACTGAAAACCTGGCTTTTCTCTAATATATAACATCTCCTGCTTACTTCCCCTCTTTTCATATGCTCTTGTAAATTCTCTCTCCCCTCTCTTCTTGTATTTTTAAGCTTTGTAAACCATGTCGAGCTCCACTTCCGTGGAGATGATGCGGTATATAAACTTAAGGCTTAGTTTAGTTTAGTTTAGTTTAGTCTTATTTACCATCCCTATTCTTTTTTTTTTAATCTATTTATTTATCATTTCCATACAACTAAATAAATGGTATAAGAAATACTGAATATACAGTATATAACTTAGTCAATATTGACTAAACAAAAAAATGTACAAAGCAATATATATCTTATATAGTCTTCTATTAAGGGAGGAAAGCAAGACACAAATGGGGAGAGGGGATATAAGTACAATAGAAAAAGTAAAAAAAAAAAAAAAAAAAAAAAAGCAAAAGAGCAGTATTTAGATGTTAACCTACTATTTGTCTAAACACTACACTAAACAACTTGATTCGATTCATTCTGGCTGTGTTGACTCTAAGAAAAAACCGAATTGGGCAGGTTCAAAAAAATATATTTATTCTCTTGATAGGAAACAAAACATTTGCAAGGAAACCTTAACTAAAAAACTGCCCCCAAAGAAATCACTGTAGAACGAAATTGCAAAAATTCTTTCCTCCTGGATTGTGTCCATTTCGAGACATCAGGAAATTTGTATACCTTTTTACCTAAAAAGGTGACTTGTATAATTTCAACAGCATTTCTTTATCCTGCAAAAATACAAGAGAGACTAACAATGTCGCCCGACCCAGTGTTTCAATATCAGAAGATTGCAATATAGCAGATACATCCAATTCCATAGTTTCAGCTTCTAAACCTTTTTCTTTTTGCACTTTCTTTATATAGTAGACTCTCTGCGTCGGGGGAAGATTCAGTTCTGGAACGTTTAAGATTGTTAACATAAAGTTCTTAAAGAGTTCCTGTGGAGACATAAACCTAGCTCTCGGGAAATTAAGAATCCTTAAATTCAAATTTTTTTGTTGATTTTCTAGGTTTTCTGTCTTCCTCAGAAACATCATTTTATCAGTCATTTGTTTAGTCACCAGATTTTTATTTTCAGTTGTTAATTTGTCTAACTTAGAAAGTTCAACCTTCTGCTGTTGAAGTGAAGTCTCCAAAAGAGTTATCCTGGATGAAGAGTTCAAAGTAATAGATATAAAGTTTGTACAAACCGAGTGCAGGTTTTCTGTAGTTGACCAGATAGAGTCAAGAGTCACTGCCTGTGGTTTCTCAAGTGGCTTGAGGGGGGAGATAATTGCCTGATTGGGCAGAACTTTTCAGCATATTGTCTATGATGACACCTAGATCTTTTTCATGGGTACTGACCCCTAAAGTGAACCCTAGTATCTGGATTATTCTTACAAATGTGCATCACTTTGCATTTGTTCACATTAAATTTTATCTGCCATTTGGATGCCCAGTCTTCCAATTTCCTAAGATCTGCCTTCAATTTTTTAGAGTCTGCATGTGTTATAACAACTTTTAACAGCTTAGTGTCAGTTTGCAAATTTAATCATCTCACTTGTTCTAATTTCCAGATTATTTATAAATATGTTAAATAGCACTGGTTCCAGTTCAGATCCCTGTGGCACTCCACTATTTACCCTCCTCCATTGAGAAAAATGGCCATGTATCCCTACCCTCTGTATTCTGTCTAATAACCAGTTCCAAATCCACAACAAAATATTGCTTCCTATCCCATGACACTCTAATTTTCTCAGGAGCCTCTGATGAGGAACTTTGTCGAAAACTGTCTGAAAATCTAGATACACTACATCAACCAGCTCTCCTTTATCCATATATTTATTCACTTTTTCAAAGAAATGCAGCAAATTGGTGAGGCAAGACCTCCCTTGGCTGAACCCATGCTGACTCTGTTCCATTAAACCATGTTTGTCTACATGTTTCATAAATTTTATTTTTTATAATGGTTTCAACTATTTTTTCCGGCTCATCAGTCTGTAATTTCCCAGAACACCCCTGTAACCGTTTTTAAAAATCAGTGTAATATTAGTCATCCTTCAATCTTCAGATACTACAGTTTTAGTGATAGGTTACAGATCACTAACAGTAGATCAGCAATTTCATGTTTGAATTCCTTTAGTACCCTGGGATGGGATATCAAATGTTAAATAAACTCGGAAACATGTATAACATCCAGTCCAGGTGATTTATAAGAATCTGGAAGCCTCAGTTATGATGCTCCCACTTCTATTTCAATAATGTTATTTTTATGAAGTACTTGAATATTTAAGAAGGTGCTTTTTATTGAGATTGCCTTTATAAAATAGGCTTAGGTGCATTTTGGGCTTCTCACATAGGTGACCTTTGGAAAAATTGCTCACACATTGATTGTTATTTGTAATTCACTAGCACAGCCCCTTGCTATCTCTGAGCCTGGTATATCAGGTCTCAAAAAAGATAATAGTGGAACTAGAAAAGGTTCAAAGAAGAGTGACTAAGATGATAAAGGGGATGGAACTCCTGTTGTATGAGGAAAGACTAAAGAGGTTAGGGCTCTTCAGCTTGGAAAAGAGATGGCTGGGGGGGAATATGATTGAAGTCTACAAAATCCTGAGTGGTGTAGAATGGGTACAAGTAAATTGATTTTTTACTGCATCATAAATTACAAAAACTGGGGACTCTCTGGGAAGTTACAGGGAAATACTTTTAAAACCAATAGGAGGAAATATTTTTTCACTCAGACTAGCTAAGCTCTGGAACGCAGATGGGTTTAAAAAAGGTTTTGAACAAGTTCCTGAAGGAAAGGTCCTTAGTCTGCTATTGAGACATACATGGGGGAAGCCAATGCTTGCCCTGGGATTGGTAACATGGAACATTGCAACTATTTAGGCTTTTGCCAGGTACTTGTGATGGATTGGCCACGGTGGAAACAGGATATTGGGCTAGATGGGTCATTGGTCTGACCCAATATGGCTGTTCTTTTGTTCCTTCCTTTTCAATACCTGCTTCTCAAAGTGTCTCCCATCTCACCTACTGTTCAATCTGCCTCACATTCTGTCAGGTGGAGGAGTCCTGCCCATAGAAGGAACAGATGATCCCCCCATGCTGACAAAGGAGGAACCCATTCCAGCATTACTTCAAGCAGAGGTGAGTTCAACATGTCCCCTGTCTTCCATGCTAGATCAGGTTTCTTTATTACAGGGAAACCTGACCTATTTTGTTGCAAAAAGATCTCCATCTCTTTGCATTCATGGTAGAAGCTGACCCTTATTTTTCAGTCTCTCTGACAATGCCAACACTTGCTACACCTGAGCTCTGTGTTGGAAAAGCAGAGGAATGGCTAGCCACAGCACTGTTTTGTAAATACGCATATGTCTTAAGATTTTACAAGCAGGCATACACATCTCTGGGAGTCACAGACATAAAACTTATAGAATATTTATACTATAATTTATGTGCATTTTTCTGGCATTTGGATTTGAGCACTTTTTCTAGCTCTGCTCGTGCCTGTTATGCTTGTATGCTATAAAGTAGAGTAGGTGTCACATAGATGCACTATTGTAGAATTACCCCCCAGAAGCTGTGCCCTGCCAATCCAGCTTCCAATCCCACTTTTGACACCACCTTTCACTGTGTGTCCTCTGGCCTTAACTTCCAATGGCATAGTTCCCAACAGTTTTTATGCTGTGATTGTCCAATCAGAAAGATTGCTGATTTTTTTGACCTGTTTGTATATCTACAATGTGGCTTTACTGCATTGTATTGGTTTTCTGTATGCGTTTTCTTCACCACTGCCAATAAACAGTTATAAAAAAAAAAAAAAGAAAAGAAAGATTGTAACATTGTGGTCTGGTTTAGAATAGATGTTTTTGTTTGCTTTTTCTTAAAGGAGCAGAGTGAGGACTATGAACCAATCTTGGAGTTCCCAGAATCAGCAGAGGAGGACTCCCTAGGGGCCCCGCCCCTGAAACGTGTCTGTGTTGGGGAGCAGCAACCTGCAGGGATTCAGCCCCCATAGCATTGGGCTTTCATTTGCCAAACAACAACCAAATTTCTTTCTGCTCTACCATTTTTCAAGCAAGTCATCTTCCCTGATAGTGCTGAGAGAGACATAGGCAGAACTTGAATGGAAGAAAATTAACTGTGCCTTTTTAAAACAGCAATAGTACAAAAAAGTCACATTTTAAAAAATAATTCAGTTGCCAACTGTCTTTCTATTCTCCTTATACCTATACAAATTTTATCTTATGCAGAGCAAATATTTAGAGTTTATAAAGGTTCTCAAAAGATCCTCCACCACCATCAGTATGAAAATGAATACATCAGGTGTACTGCTGTGATGGTTGTCAGCTGAGTGCCCTGTTCAGGCAGTACACTGTTAGATGTAAAGCAAGAATAGAACACATCTAGCTGAAAAACAGACTATCAGTGGAACTGCATCAGACTTCACACTAATGCCTGTAAAGCAAGAATACAACATCAACAGGTGAAAAACAGATCTTCATTAGAACCACCCTTCAAATGTCATATTCATATATGTAATATGTTATTCCTTTTGTGTTTTAAAGCATCTTATTTTTAAAGCTTTTAAGGAAGAAAAAGTATTTTCATTAAAGTCAGATGAAGTCTATTTGAGGCACTTAATGCCTTTTCCAGTACAATAGGTGAGGCATTGTAGACTGTAGGGTTATTTCCCTATAGTCGCGTGCTGCTGCAGAAGGAATCCACTCAGGATTTTTCACTCTGCCTCTGTTATATTTCACTGGGCTCTCTAGCTCCACCTTCAGTTCTTTCCTTCCGCATGCCTTCAGGAATGTTTGTTCTGCTCTCTCCATTTTATTGTTTTTAATTTAATGTAATTTGGTCCCCTTTTGGGGTAATTTAGTGCTTGGAGCGAATTTGAATCTCTGCCTGCTTGAGAATTCACAGACTTGGGTCTTTAGCTGACAGGCCGATCCTACTGGGTACCTGTTAGGCAGTCTGCATAGTTTTCTCTGGAGCTCAGGTCCATCCCTGAGATGGTCTCACCTACTGTTAATCAGGGGTCGAGCACAGGCTGTTAGGCACACTTAGGAGGCTCGGTAGTGTCTCGCAGGGTGCTGGCTGCATCGTTGCACCTCTGCCTGTACCGGTGCACATCCGTTGGTCCACAGAGTGGAGGTGTAGTCAGACATGGGAGTCTAACTGGCAGCCCGAAGATCAGCTTTACAGAACCATTCCCAGCATTGTGGCAGTGAATTTTCTCATCCAGCTACTGTGAGAGAGCTGAAAGTAGGCTAAAGCACAGATCTGTTAGGCCATAGTGAGTACACAGGCTGACAACCTGTGAGTGGAATCGGGGGAGGTTTGAAAAGTGGGATTTTGAATGTTTCTAAATGTTCCCCTATGTTCCCCCTTCTTGAAAAATCCTAAAATCACTGTTTTTAGAGTTTGGAAGTATGAAAAAAAATCACGATTTTGTCATGAATTTTTTGATATTGGCCATCTTGGATTTTTAGCGCTTTTTTTCTAAAGCTCCTTGCTTCTTCAAAACTGCAAATTTTGCCTAGAAACCTGCTGGGATGGAGTCCTTGGGCTCTCCTCATGTGGATTCTTGCCAGGATTGTGCATAGTTAAATTTTTGCGCCATGTGGAACAGCCGGGGGGGGGGGGGTTACAGCGTGGCAGGGCGCCCTTCGTGACTTTTGGGGCTTGGCATGGCTGGTAATTCCATCTGCTTGACTGCAGACCTTTCGCAGCCTTGGAAATACAAATTTTAGTCACCTTAGGGTGACTCTGTGCCCCAAGAGCCGGACACTTTCTGAATTTTTGAAATTTTTGTGGTCTGACTCTCAGAACCAATATTCTTCATTTGCCCAGTCCCAATCCACCTCCATGGCGTCTCTCAGTGGCTCTGCTCCTTTGGACACATCCTCGATTCACCCTGCCACTGTGCTTGCGCTGCCTGACCCTGATCTGGGGAATCCTGATGCAGATGACTTATTTGCTGATCCCTTATTTGGAGGTGCAGCACTTCCCGGGGCGGAAGATTAGGAACTG
Organism: Geotrypetes seraphini; assembly: GCF_902459505.1. NCBI lineage: Eukaryota > Metazoa > Chordata > Amphibia > Gymnophiona > Dermophiidae > Geotrypetes > Geotrypetes seraphini. The sequence goes on along the minus strand of NC_047088.1, from coordinate 100,110,932 downwards.
TGTGCTAGATCTGTAGATCCTTCTGGGGTTTATGGAGCCTGGAAATGCTCTCATGATCCTACATTTTTTTAATCTGCATCTTTGCCAGTCTTTATTTCTGAATCTTTGCAAGAGGTCCTTTTGGTTACTCAGCTGGCTACATCCACTTCTTCCTCCTGGCTTTGTGTTGTGTGCTTGCAGTCTGCTACCTTCTCTTGGCACCATAATGTGTGCATTCTGATCTCAGAGCAGTTTGACTCTCTGGAGGGTGCTCTGAAAATTGCTAGAGGTATGTCACGCTGGTATCCTGGCATAGGAGTGTCAGCAACTTTTGGATCAATCCATCTTGGATTCTTTGGTGGCATAGGTGGCTAAACACACCTCTTTCCCCAGTGTGGGTGGTATAGTGTTAGAAGATATGCCGGACTATTGTGTGGATGTGGTCCTCAGAAAACTCTTTGATGCAGCTGTTTTAGGTGATATTTTTTGTCACAAGAGCCTGTCTCTCTCAAATGTGCACACTGGAGACTGAGATGGTGGCTCCCTCTCCTCATTTTTTTTTTTGTTGGGACAGATTATATGGCATACATTGTATGACATTCTGCGAGTTTGGCAAAGGTGTCAGTGTACTCTTTCTCTGCCTGCAGAATGCTATGGTTCAGACAGTGGGCTGGTGATTCTATTTCCAAGGCTTTTTTGGCTAGACTGCCTTTTCAGGAGCAGTTATTGTTTGGCAAAGGTCTGGACTGCTTTTTCAGGAGCAGTTATTGTTTGGCAATGATCTGGACGACCTCTGGATTCTGATATGGACCGTCGCCCTATGACTGTACCTGATAGCAGACCCAGACCCTCCTGGGATTCTGGTCATTCTACTTTTGTGGCTCACAGTGATTCTGACTGTATGCAAGGGCCACATTGCAGAGATTTTCACAGGGCTATTGATAACGATATACCGGCTACAGGCATTTCCAGCCTTCCACCTCTAGTTCTGTGCCCCCAGCTGAAGAGGCACAATGGTGCCAGGCCGAGGGATGTTCTCTTCAGATAGGTCTTGGACATTATTCGATCGGGCTACAAGCTGGAATTTGCTCAACCTCGCAAGATTGCTCCTTCAGGTTGCTCGGACAAAGTGCTCAGGGTTTAAACCACCGTTCAGCACGTGCCGGATATTCAAGCTATAGAGCCAGTACCGCCTAACCTCTCGGGCTCAGACAGATACTCCATATACTTTATCATGCCAAAGAAAGGCTCAGAAGGTTGGAGGCCTGTTCTGGATCTTCAGCATGTAAATGCGTCTCTTAAGATTCCCCGCTTCTGAATGAAGACTGTGCATTCAGTCATTGCAGTGGCCCCAGGAGAGTTTCTTGCCTCTCTGGATGTCACAGAGGCATCTTTGCACATTCTTATTTTTCAGGCACAATGCAAATTTTTGCATTTTCATGTTCTGGAACAGCATTACCAGTTCTCGGTCCTGCCCTTTGCGCTGGCGACGGCGCCCCGGACCTTCACCAAGGTGATGGTGGTAATGGCAGCTTACCTGAGAAAGATGGGTCTCTAGATTCATCCTTGCTTGGATGACTGGCTGATCAGAGCTCCCTCGCTGACCAAGGGACAGCATACAGTGGAGCGGGTGCTCCAGATGCTGGAGGATCTGAGCTGGATTGTCAATTTCAGGAAGAGCCATCTGCCACCCACACATTCGCTGAAATACCTGGGAGTCCTTTTCGATACACCAGTGGGCTGCATTTATCTATCAGAGCATGCAGGCAGAAATTGTGTGTCTAGATTTCTTTCCTCTGGAGCGGCCGGCTCCTTCGGCATGGGATTCTCTTCAAGTTCTGAGATCCATGGTTGCCACACTGGATGTAGTTCCTTGGGTGAGAGTGCTCATTTGTCCTCATCAGCATGCTTTGCTCTCTTTCTGGACTCCACACAGGGATGCCTTGCAGGCCTGTCTGCCCTGGACTCTGGAAGCCCAGGCAAGCATGGACTGGTGGCTTCTTCCACAATTACTCTGTAGGGTCGTACTGCTACACATTGCCTCCTGGATTGTGGTGATGATAGATGCCTGCCTTCGGGGCTGGGGAGCCCATTGCAATCGTTGTCCTGTTCAGGGGTGCTGGACGCCCTAGCAGTGAAAATGGTCAATCAACCAGTTGGAGCTCAGAGCCATTTAACTAGCTCTGACAAGATTGCAGAAGACTCTGGAGAGCCAAGCAGTGCGGGCCTTCTCCATCAATTCAACATCAGTAGCCTACATCTATCGCCAGGGAGGGACCAAGAGCACTCCTCCGGCTCAGGAAGCCTGCCTTCTTTTTCTTTTGGCAGACCATATGGCAGGCGTAGACAATGTTCAAGCAGACTTCCTCAGCAGACAGATTCTAGATATTGGCAAGTGGGCCCTGTCCCCAGAGGCGTTCCAAGTGATAGTGGGGCACTGGTAGTGATCCCACTTCGACCTCATGGCCATGGCAAGAAACAAGAAAGCAGATCGCTTCTTCAGTCAAAGATCCAAGCCCAGCAACTCAGGACTTGACTCTCTGGTGCAGCCATGGCCTCAGGAGATTCTCCTGTATGTTTTCTTCCTTGACTGATGTTCAGCCGGGTCATTCAGAGGATCGCAGCTCATCTGGGTCATATCATTCTGGTGGCTGCAGATTGGCCTCGCAGACCATGGTACGCAGTTCTAATGCATCTGCACAAAGGTCACAGCCTTCAGCTGAGCTCTTATCTGGACCTTCTCATGCAGAGTCCGGTATCCATTGAAGATCTGGGTCTCTTTGCTCTTACAGTATGGCTCTTGAGTGTGCAGCCTTAGAATGTAATGGATATTCTGCCCTTATTGTTGATACTCTTCTGAAGTCTAACAAGTCATTCATGGTATCGGCTTACACTAAGGCGTGGATGGCCTCCCAACATTGGTGTGCCCGGGACAGGTAGATCCTTATTCAGCTCTGATCTCGCTAATTTTTACCTTTCTTTAGGCTAGTTTTGATACCGGCCTCACTGTAGCTTCTCTTCGGGTCAAAGTGGCTAGGCTCTCCTGTTTTAAATCCCGGGAGCGTCGGTCTTCCTTGGTGTCTCATCTGGATGTCGCTAGATTCTTGAAAGGGTCTCTTTGTGTCAGTTAACCATCCTTTCCCTTCTTGGGATCTTAACTTGGTGTTGTCTAGCCTTACGAAGTCTCCTTTTGAGCCCCTTCGAGTTGCTTCCCTCTTGGATTTGATGCTCAAGACAGTTTTTCTGGTCACCATTACTTCAGTGCATCATTTGTCGGAGCTGCAGGCTTTGTATTGCAGGGATCTTTACCTCCGTATCTCGGAGGCAGGGGTTTCCCTTTGCACGATCCCTTCCTTCCTGCCGAAGGTAGTTTCGGCTTTCCATGTTAACCAGGAAGTGTGTTTGCCTTTCAGCTGACCAGTTCCAAGACACAGGACCACCCGTTGAAGAACCTGGATGTGTGCAGAGTTCTTCTGCATTATCTGGAGATCACCAACGAGTTTTGTGTCTCTGACCATTTATTTGTGCTGACTCATTCAGTTCAGCTTCCAAGGCCACAATTTCCAGATGGATCTGCAGGACCATTTCGTCAGCCTACATTTTTTCTGGGAAACAGTCTCCTGTTTCCATCAAGGTGCATTCTACCAGGAGTATGGTTTCATGTGGACCGAAGCTAGATCTGTCTCTCCTGAAGAGATTTGCAGAGCGGCAATGTGGTCTTCTCTTCACACATTTGCCAAGTTCTACAGAGTGGATGTGGTGGCAAGACAGGACTCCACCTTTTGGTCCTCAGTCTTAAGAGTTGGCAAAGCAAGACGCCCTAGCTTTTTGAGGGACTGCTTTTGTACATCCCTACTGTCTAGAATGTCTCACCTATTGCACTGAAAAAAAAGATTATGCACAACCTGGTAAGCTCTTTTCCAGTAGATAGATGAGGCATTCTAGACTCCTGCCATGTCCTTCTTGCGCCTGCCTACTTTTTAGTCTGTTTATGCTTCTCCAAGCTGATTATTGGATGGCTGTCTGCCCTTGAGGGTGGGGAAGAATTTGTACATATGTTTCAATTTATTGGGGAGTAGTTTCTGAGCTCCCTTCAAGCCTGTGTTGGAGGTTAATGGTACTGTTAGGTACTTTTTGATTAGAACAATTTGTTTAAGCCTGTTGCCACAGATGTCTCTACTTCATGTGTGTTGGGTGGCTCTACGTGCTTGGGTACTAACTGAAGGTGGAGTTTGGGAGCCCAGTGAAGTATAACACAGGCAAAGTGAAAAATCCGAAGTGGATTCCTTCTGCAGCAGCATATGGCTATAGGGAATTAACCCTACTGTCTAGAATGTCTCGCCTATCTACTGGAAAAGAGCTTACCAGGGTAAGTACATAATCTCTTTTTTCTGCTGTCATTTGCTATATTGTTTCCTGTAGATGAAGGACATTTGTTTCTGCTATAAAGATTAGATCTATCAAACTTATTAGTTCTGCCATTTCTGGAGAACTGGGAAATGAAACATACTGGTTATGAGGGACAGTGCCCCAGTACCGGGCTGGGAAATGAAGCAAGTCCTGGTAATAAAGCACAGTGCTCCTAATGCTATGATGTTGGTAGATGGCATGTGCCCCTTTTATGAAGGGCAGTTCTTATAATGCTATGTTGAGGTGCTGAAGCATGTTCTCATTTTGAAGGATAGTGTTTCCAGCAGCTTAGAGCATCTTCCAACACTGTTCCATTATAATCAGAATAAGTACTTTCACACAGACAGTGGCAAATGATAGTCTGTAGCCTTCCTTGGAACAAGAAGCTACAAATTATACAGTGGTGTAGCTAGACTACCAGTTTCAGGTGTGCATGAACTCAAGATGGGTGAGTATGAAATTGTCTCCATACCTGCTCCCTGTCTTCACCCTCTGCCCCGCATCTGACCTGAGCTGGCTGGAATTCCCAAGTTCTGCAACTGAAGATCTCCCACTTTGGCAACCTGAGCTTTTTCAAGCAGAAGTCTATTGGAGTGTTTCTGGGCCACTGGTAGGCCACACATGCTTAGTGTTTGCACATGTGAGAAAACTGCATGCATAGGGAGCCTCTGTGTCAATTTGGGGGCATGCTGGCTGCCACTTGGAAGAACGCTGGCTGATGAAGAGGGAGGAATCATGTCCAAGCCTTTGCTGAAATCTTTATACCACACACCCCCTCCCCCTATAAAAATAGCAGATTTGTTTGATGACCTACCTCTAGTAAAGCCATGCTGCGTCAAGTCCTGTAATCTGTTGGATTCCAGAAACTGCACTGTCCTCTGTCTTAGTGGCTTTTTCATAAATTTTTACTGTAGAGGCATTCACAACCACCTCATTACTTGCTTTTGTGAAAAGAGACCACACCAGCCCTTCTCCAGTTTTCTGGGATCACTCCCAACTCCAAGGAATCTTGTAAAGGTCAGTGTAGAGACACCTAAGTTCAATTGATACCCTTGGCTATATCCCATCTAGCTACTTCACTTTTCTGCTTTTAGTTTAGCTAGCAGCATCTCATGAACTCAGGTACTCATGAAAATCAATTGAGATCTACTTCACTCCCATTCCTGTATCCAGTATCTTTGTTTTCTGTGGTTCTACTCCTGTCATCTCTCCCAAAAGGTCTCATCAGGTCTCATCCCTCAGAAAGCGCCTTTAGTGTCTCCTCTCACCCAAGCATTTCTAATGCTTCATCTCACTCTGCTTCCTCTCCTCCTCTAGATCCTGTGCTGTTCCTTCTTCTCCCAACTCTAGCACAGCAGGCCTACTAGATTAAGGTTGCTAACTGGATCCAGATTCACTTGACAGGGATATCCAGTCCAGAGTTCACACATTACATGCAGGGATGTGTAGTTGTGATTTCCCCATTGTATTCCCTAAGAAAAGCATGAGTACAAGTCCCTACATGTAATGGTATAAAACCAGGACTGGATCAACCCTGTCAAGCAAATCAGGATCCAGTTTGCAATCTTATACTTGATCTTTTACCTCACTTGGCAAAAGAAACAGTAAATAATACAGTGGCTGCTCCATTTCTGTGTGGGGCTAGACTTCTATCAGCAGCAGCAGGCTTAGGGAAGACAAAGGCTCCCTGGATGTGCCACTCAAGATGATTGTTTAGTCTGTCTAATGGTTACGGTGTCCTTGCTGCTTTCTTCATTCCAAAGTCGGGGGGGAGGGGGAGGTGGCAATAGTGGACCCCACTGACTCAGAAATAGAGAATAGTGATGTTTCTGGAATCCATGGAATACAAGACCTGAGGCAACATGGATTCACTAGAGGCAAAATTGTCAGACAAATCTGATCAATTTCTTTGAGTGACCAGAGAATTAGATAGAGGGAATGCACTAGATGTGGTATATTTGGAATTTAGCAGTCTTTGACAGTGTACCCTCAGTATGGGCCCCAACATGACAGACTGGGTCAGGAACTGATTGAGTGAAAGGTGACAGAGGGTAGTGGTCAATGGAGATCTCTCTGAGGAAAAGGATGTTACCAGTGATGTGCCTCAAGGTTCGCTTCTTGGGCCTGTTCTTTTTAACATTTTTGTAAACTATATTGCTGAAGGGTTGTTGGGTAAGATTTGCCTCATTGTAGATGATACCAAAATTTGCAATAGAGTAGACACTCATGATAGTGTGAATAACATGAGGAGGGAAATAGCGAAGCATGAGGAATGGTTTGAAATTTGGCAGCTAAGATTTAATGCTAAGAAATGCAAGGTCATGGGCTGCAAAAACCTGAGGGAATGGTACCATTTAGGGCAGTGTCTTTCAAACTTTCTTGAGCTTGGGACACACTAAAAGTAGTGGCCACAGCTTGAGGTGCCCAAAAGTGCATTGACTGTGATGACATCATGCAGAAGCGTGACATCAGCATGACATCCGATCAAGTGCAGAGGCCCAACAGATGGGCCCTGAGATGCCAGTAGGGGGTGCCGCAGGGAGGTTCATAGACAACAGCGCGAAAGACAAAAGCGCGCGCCACAGCGCCGCTCTAAATTACAGTTTTTAGGGGCTCTGATGGGGGGTTTTGTTGGGGAACCCCCCCAGTTTACTTATTAGATATCGTGCCGGCGTTATGGGGGGTTTGGGGGGGTTGTAACCCTCCACATTTTACTGTAAACTGAACTTTTCCCTAAAAACAGGGAAAAAGTTAAGTTTTCAGTAAAATGTGGGGGGTTACAACCCCCCACAATGCGGCGCGATGTCTATTAAGTAAAGTGGGGGGGGGGGTTCCCCCCACGCCCCCCCCCCCATCGGAGCACTAAAAACAGTAATTTAGAGCGGCGCGCAATGCGCTCAATTGTCTGGGCGCGCCTTTGTCCTGGCGCGCTTTTGACCTGACACCCCGCAGGGAAGAGAGCCAGAGAGAAGGAGAGGCACTGGCGCCAGCTGAATGCCTACAGCAGTGTTTGTCAACTACTTCAAGCTATATACCCCCTAAGTCTAACAAATATCAACTGAGTACCCCAAGTATAAACCTCCCTAGGCCCACCCAAGCTCTGCCCCAGATCCCCTTTACTAATTGTAATGCAATTTTTTCCATTCATTTTTCATATGCACACAATATACACAGCAGATATAAATTCTCAAAACTGACACATTTCAATCACTATATTGAAAATAAAATCATTTTACCTACCGGTGATCCTCTTCAGGCTGCTGTAAATAGCTTTAAAGGTGAGACCAGGAGGCTATGGGTGGAAGCCGGAGGACACTAGAGAGAAAGGGGAAACACGCAGGCCTTCGGTGAATTGGGCAGCACTGGCGCTGTACCATGTAGGGAAGTCAGCTGGCAGGCACCTCTCTTCTCAGTGTGCCACGGCACACTTGGAATCTCAGGGACACATAGTTTGAGATACACTGGTTTAGGGGGTGAAAAAATTTGTGCACAAAAGAGGAATGGGACTTGGTTGTGATAGTATGTGGTGATTTACAGGTGGCCAAATAGGTTGAAAATAATGAAAGCTAGAAGGATGCTAGGGTGCATATGGAGAGGTATGGCCAGTAGGAAAAAGGAGTTATTGATGCCTCTGTATAATACTCCGGTGAGACCTCATTTAGAATATTGTGTACAATTCTGGAGACTGCACCTTCAAAATATATAAACAGGATGGTGTCGGTCCAGAGGAAGGCTACTAAAATGGTTGGGGGTCTTGGTCATAAGGCATATGGGAACAGACTTAAAGATCTCAATATGTATACTTTGGAGGAAAGGTGGGAGAGGGGAGATATGATAGAGATGTTTAAATACCTACTTGGCATAAATACGAGGTAAATCTCTTTCATTTCAAAGGAAGCTCTGGAATGAGAGGGCATAGGATGAAATTAAAAGGTGATAGGATAAGGAATAATCTAAGGAAATACTTTTTTACAGAAAGGGTGGTAGATGCGTGGAATAGTTTCCCGGTAGAGGTGGTGGAGACCAAGACAGCATCTGAATTCAAGAAAGCATGGGAAAGGCGTGTGGGATCTCATAGAGAGAGAAGGAGCTAGTGGATGATTTGGATGGGCCATTTGGCCTTTATCGACAGATCAAAAACTATAACTTCATTTATGATATGCAGAAGTGATGCTTAAATAGAAACCCAGCAGCAGAGAAGTGAAAACAATGCCAGAGAGACTTCTATGGTCTGTGTCCTGTATATGACAAGACAGAAAAGGGGGGGGGGGGGGACTGAACTTAGCTCTGATGATGACTCCAGCAGTGGGGCGATGAAGCCAATGCTGGGCAGACTTCTACGATCTCTGTACCATAAGCAGCAAGAAATACCAGGAGCAATTATATGCATTTTATACCACATTCAAATTGTCCGAGCACAGGTCTTACCTATTTCATGGGGGCAGGGAAAACATACTCAACAAATAAAACAAATAATTATTGGTTTGTTGCCTTGAGAATGAATGTGATTGGTGGGCAGAATGGATGGATCATCAACTTTATCTGTCGTCATTTGCTATGTTACTATCATATTTCTATGTTTAAATGCAGTCCCCTGGTATTTCCTGCAATATACATGCTCCCTAGCCTTCTCTGGAGACATTGCTGCCTCTAAATCCATAATAGATTATATATTTTCCACATGCAGCTGCCTGTAAGTTTGAGACGTGCAGTGCAGCCCAAATTCCCACACTATTCTCATAAGTCTGAACAAACAGTATGAGAGTTTGGGCACTGTGTGGTTCAAACTGATTTTCATGTGGTGCCAAAAGAAAGCAGAATGTTTATTGCAAAGGTGGCATCACCAACAAGCCTCTGAAGAAAAAAATAGGAGGAATTTAAAAACTGGAGTAAGGGGATTCTGACTTGAAGGATCTGTGGATGGAGACAGGATGGTGAGTGCTTATTGTTGGGGATTGAGACTGGCTGAGAGGGATTTAGACAGAGGTGACTTGGGGAAAAGAGATGAGAAGCATGAATATTGGGAGAAGGGTGCAAGGGAAATGGGCTGGGAAACAGAGATAGAATATGTTTGGGGATGAAAGATGGGCTTAAGGAAATTGTGGGGATGTAGACTTTTTTAAAGTTACACCAGTGGTTCCCAACCCTGTCCTGGAGGACCACCAGGCCAGTCGGGTTTTCAGGATAGTCCTAATTAATATGCATGGAGCAGATTTGCATGCATGGCACCTCCATTATATGCAGATCACTATCATGCATATTCATTAGGGCTATCCTGAAAATCTGACTGGCCTGGTGGTCCTCCAGGACAGGGTTGGGAACCACTGAGTTACACCACTCACCCTGAATGTGCCTGAGGAACAGGATTGTAAACCGCTTAGAACCTAACGGATGTAGCGGTATATAAGAAATAAATTACATTACATTTACATTACATTACATCATCAGAGGGAGAACCCTCCAGACCAGATGTTGTCAGCAGAGGGGGACTCTCCTCATTGCCAAAGATTCCCCATTAGAAAATTAGTAAAGATCATTGATGTACTGTGTACATCTGAATTCTAGACCAAATTCATAGAGTACTTAAAGCTTCATCCCAAACAGTGATGTAACTGAAGCCCAAGTTATATTCCTGAATAACCTGCAGTGTATAATTCAGGTTCCATCTGTATTATGGTTATCCGTAAAAAAAAAAAAAAATCCTTGTTCAGATTGATGTTAATAATATATCTGCAGTATTGGAGCAATTGATATCAGATACATCTGACAGAGCTATATTGTTGGTGTCCTTTGTTTTTGAGTAGGACTTAAATATGGTATTGAGGTTATATTTAAAAAAAAATGTTCATACATTGTTTGGTGGACAAAAAATTTGGCTATACCCAGAAGTCACTAAGACCACTCAAGAACGAAAAAGTTATTTCTCTCAATGAGACTGTTAATATTGGTGCATCTTTTTTGTTGGCATACCCCTGTAAATGTCTGGTCTGGTTTGGGAGATCTAAATATATTTTTTATGCTCCTGAACATTTGAAGACCTTTCTCGAACTAAAGAAGTTATAAGTTGGAGTAGAGGTTAAAGAATTGAGATTTCATGTTAAGTCTTACTTCACAGATATTTCAAGGTTATAATTCTCCTTGTATTTTTCAGTGTGACCATGTCCCCATATTGTGGTCTAAGGAAGAGTGTAAAAGTTTAATATCATAGTGGGTGGAAGGGGTAAACATATGTTACTTTCTCCTTCATGTATATTTATACCAAGAATTTTTTCTTTCTGTATTTCTTGAAACAAGAGTTGTCTTGTGTTTAAATTTCAATAAATAAATACAAATCTTTGACTGGGTGGCCAGAAAATTGGATAAAGGGAGAGCGCTAGGTGTGATGTTAGATTTTAGCAAAGCCTTTGACAGTGTCCCACACAGGTGTCTAATAAATAAACGGAGTGACCTCGATATGGGCCCCAAAGTGATGGACTGGGTCAGGAACTGGTTGAGTGGAAGGCGACAGAGAGTAGCGGTCAATGGAGATTGCTCTGAGGAAAGGGATTTTACCAGTGGTGTGCCTAAAGGTTTGGTTCTTGGACCTGTTAATGTTGACATTTTTATAAGCAATATTACTGAAGGGCTGACTGGTAACATTTGCTTCTTTGTGGATGACACCAAAATCTGCAACAGAGTAGACACCCATGATGGTGTGGAAATATGAGGAAGGACCTAGTGAAGCTTGAGGAATGATCTGAAATTTGGCAGCTAAGATTTAATGGTAAGAAATGCAAGGTTGTGTATTTGGGTGGCAGAAACCCAAGGGAACGATACAAGGGCAGTGGTCTCATACTCTAACCCTTTGCAGGGCCACATTTTGGATTTGTAGGTACTTGGAGGGCCTCAGAAAAAAATAGTTAATGTCATTAAAGAAATGACAATTTTGCATGAGGTAAAACTATAGTTTAGAAATCTTTCCTTTTGGTTAAGTCTTAATAATAATATTGTAATTTATAGCTAAAGAGACATATGATCAAGAAACTTTTATTTTACTATTGTGATTATGATAAACATACCGAAGGCCTCAAAATAGTACTTGGTGGACCGTGAGTTTGAGACCACTGGTTTAGGGGGCGAAGAACTTTTGTGCACAAAAGAAGAGTGGGACTTGAGTGTGGTAGTACGTGATGGTCTTAAGGTGGCCAAACAGATTCAAAAGGTGATGACAAAAGCTAGAAGGATGCTAGGGTGCATAGGGAGAGGAATGGCCAGTAGGAAAAATGAGGTATTGATGCCCTGTATAAGACTCTGGTGAGACCTCATTTAGAATATTGTGTACAATTCTGGAGACCGCATCTTCAAAAAGATATAAACAGGATGGAGTCGGTCCAGAGGAAGACTACTACAATGGTTGTGGAGATGAGGGTGCTAAAAACATAAGCATAAAAATAGCCTTACTTGGTCAGACCAATGGTTCATCAAGCCCAGTAGCCTGTTCTCACGGTGGCCAATCCAGGTCACTAGTACTTGGCCAAAACCCAGAGAGTAGCAACATTCCATGCTACCGATCTAGGGCAAGGAAAGGCTTCCCTCAAGTCTTAATAACAAACTATGTTCTTTTCCTCCAGGAATTTGTCCAAACCTTTCTTAAAACCACTATCCACTTTTACCACAACTTCTGGCAACGCATTTCAGAGCTTAACTATTCTCTGAGTGAAAAAATATTTCCTCTGTTGGGTATCCCATCACCCAGTTTAAGGCAGTAGTCAGCATTCCAGCTCCAGTTCGAGGATAGGCAGTACTTCCGGCATCCAAAACCTTGCTCTCTGACTGATTCTGCAATCCACGTCTGAGAGGAAGTCTTGAGATATTCGGGGCTTAGCATGGTGTCCGATGCGCTCAGACCTAGGTCCCTCACAATATGCTTCTGCTCCCAAACTTTCTTATTCTCCGTCTGAGGAAGGAGGAAGCCCTCCAAAGTCTGCTATATCAATACTGAGGAAGAGGCCGGTTCAGCAGGGTAAGGACCCCTCTCACCTATCCCCTTGTGCCTTCCCTCTGCAGCATCTATCCCTCCCATCCCCCTGTGCAGCAAAACCCTTGCCCAGCTTCTATCCTTCCGTCCCTCCCATCCCCCTGTGCAGAACCCTTTGCCCAGCTTCCATCCTTCCCTCCCTCCCATCCCTCATGCAGCAGAACCCTTGAGCACCCCCCGCCGCTCCCGCAATGCAGCCAAACCGCCAATGACCCTCCATCCTTCCTACCGATCTCTGCCGACCTCAACCATAAATACCTTGCTGCAGAGGAGCGTCGGGCCAGCAGCACTCACAGGCTGCTTCGCGGCCTCGCTGGGGCCATTTGTGCACTGATGATGTCATTAGTACACAGATGGCCCCAGCGAGGCCGCGAAGCAGCCTGTGAGTGCAGCTAGCCCAACACTCCTCTGCAGCAAGGTATGTATGGTCAGTGGGGATCGGTTGGATGGTCAGCAGGGGTTCGGCGGTTCAGCTGTGCAGCGAGGCTGGGGGAAAGCGCAGCTGCCTAAGACTAGGGCTTATTTTCAGAGGTAGGGCTTATATTAAGCTTATATTAAGCCCTACCCTGAAAATCATGCTAGGGCTTATTTTCGGGGTAGGTCTCATTTTCAGGGAAACACAGTAGTTAAAGGTCCTTCAGAGGTAAATTTTCAAAGGTAGTGCTCAAATTCTGGATGAACTTACAAGCTGTATAAGGTTAGGGAGAGCAAGTTAAGTAAATAATTATAATTTTCAGTGGTAACCAGTTAATTCTACTGATCAAACAGTACAGGGCTTACTCTGTGCCTGAGTCCATTATCTACTTTTTCCTCAGTTTCTGTGATTTCTTCCTCCTCCCCTGTTGAAGAGCAAAGATTCCCAACATTCCCTGACTTCCCCAGAACCTCCCCTCCCCCCCCCCCCGAATGCAAAGTCTTACTTCCTCTTGGCTTGTTTTGGTAATAGATGTTGCCAGGGCAATGGGTGCTGGGCTGGTCAAGAGAGCAACTTCCTATTGGCCTGGTATTTGGAGCTTTCTGAAGGATGAGGAGAGGAATCACTGAAAATGTTGAGGCATATTTTTATTCAACACTAAATGGTGGTGATGAAGAGCTAACATTGATTTTCATTGCTAGCCTGTTGAATTTAAGCCCCCAAATCTGAGCATCCTAAATCTGCGTTCTATTTAAACTAATCTTCAACCAAGCTTAGGTGCCTAGGTTCAAATCCATATGAGCTTAATTTAGATGGCTACAATTTGGATTTGAAGTTAGCTTTCTAGCTATTATTCAAATTGACTTCTTTATGGAGGGGTCATGTTTTGCTGAGCTACACAGCAGACAGGCTGCATGGGGACTCCCTTAGAATGCTTAATAGCTTTAGTGACAATTATCTGAGTCTGCAAAGGTGTCTCTACAATATGTCAGCATGGGGTAGGGGGCAGAAGGCAGCAACATTAGCTCCATTTTAAGTGGTGAAATGAGGCAGTAAATGTAGGAATGTCTAACAGAGCAAGATGGTGGTGGGCCACCACTGACCATGGCTTCACCCGGTTCTATGGGGAGTAGGTCACCAGCGGCAGGCTCCAGAGCAAGTGTGGATGCAAGCCCTGAATGGGAAAATGACCCAGAGGTAATCCTTAAAACCATAAAAGAGGAACATGTCACAGTTACTGAAACATTATGGTCAAACTGAGATGGGTGGAGTAAGAACGAAACTGAAAGAGAGTGGAATGAATGAAACAGTGAATCACAGAAGCAGAGGATGAGCTAGGGATTCTAAAGAAGGAGTCTGGTTCACAGAATAAAGTTATACATGAACGTTTACAAAATAATAGAAGACATGTGCCCTTAGTAGGTGTACTGGAAGGCTTGTAATGGGAAACAGACATATTTCTGTAAAAACTATGTAAAGAATTATTTTCTTCACCAGCATTGTAGGATGACATAGTTTTCAGTCAACTTTCAGAGCCCATAGGGTATCTGGGAAATCCCCAGTGCCAGAAGGTAGACCCAGACTGATCATGGTAAAGATATTGAACTCTAACCTCAAGGACTTGCTTTTGGCATAGGTCAGAAGAAAAGGAGTGAAAATATATAATGACAATAATTGATTTGAATAGAAGATGACAGCAATTTAGAGAAGTTAAAAGAAGGAAACACTGTCCTGCAATACTATTGGCTCTGAAAACTCAAAATCTGGTGGAAGGTTGAGACAATACTTATTACAGATGTTTAGGAAATAAACTTTCAAGAACTACAATTTTCAGACGACCCTCCTTACTCAGAAGAGACATCTGGCAAAGCAGGAAAACAATGGGAGTGACAACATACCATAAAATAGGACATAAACAGAATAGACAAGCTCCAGTGGGTGATGTGGCCCTTTTAAACCTGGGATTGTCAGCCTATTAAAATTGGATGGATGTGTGGTGGAATGGACAAGCATGACAAATAAAATAGCCATTATATTTTCCTCCCATTGCTCTGGATTTACTAGTCAGGCTTTGATTTATAAGATAAGGACCTAATCCAAGGGCAGAGGAGAAGGGTTTATGAGTGGCTATATAAAATTACAATTGGATAAGCCAGAACACAAACTAGATAAGACAAATATGGGATAATATATTGACCTAAATATGTGTTTTGTGCTGAGGTCACTGGAAACAGGAGTAGGCTTTCTCTCAGGTCACTAGAATTAATATATAAGCTCTGTTGAAGAACAGAGCAGATACACCCAGGCTGTAGCTTAGTTTTATGAAGATCCATTGTTTCAATGTGTGCCCAGTCTGGTTCCAAAGATCTGTGGCAGATAAAGTTTGGCTTTTGACCTGGTTGGTATAGAGATGGACTTTTCTTCTTACTACAGAGATTACATTCCAGGGGAGGGGGTTCCCTCTCCTTTTTTGCAGGGTAAAGTTAGAAATTCTAATTGGATATATAAAATGCTTATACGATGAATTAAATTTTAGTAAACTATTAATGTAGGAACTTTCATATTCAAGGATTCAGACTGAAATATAATTACCTCTAAAAATTGTACTGGAGGAAAATGTAGGTTTTTGGGAGTGGATTGGCCACTCCCCTTCTCTTTCACTGAGACAGACACAGGATTTTCAGTGCATGCTCTTAAGTGACTCAGTAACATGGGAGCAGCAGTTTGACTGTTAAGGAGAAATGATTTAAAGCAGTGTGTATAGATAATTTTTCCTCTGTAAGTATATTGTAATACCTTTTCTTGGTTTCTTCGGTATCTTTCTTTATCAGATAAGCTAGTATTAAAATCTAACTTTTAGGAATTCTTGTGTGAGGGGGACAGATACTCCCCCAATATGCATGCAAGCGCCTTATATTACCATTCTTGACCAATTATATGCAGGCAGTAAAATGTCATCATGTATTAGGTATATTTAAGTGAACCTAGCAGAACGGAATTTTGAGGGCATTAAGTCAGGGAAGTTGCATTTACACTCTCTGACTTGCAATGTTCCTCCATTTACAAATAAATGCCTTGAAACAGGATGTCTGTTAAATTTTAATAAACAATATTTTATCAGAAATATTTGTACAATTATCATTTCAGTGCACCTATGAGCAGGGTAGAACCAAAACTCTGCTCAGTGGCAAAGAGGAAATAAATTAAGGAGCCAAGACAACTATAGGAACACACAGCAGAACTATCTACAAAGCACAAACAATGAGCAAAATTACACCATCTATATATATAAAATCGGAGGTATGTATGTGTGTATGTGTGTGTGTATGTGTGTATGTGCCGCGATCACGCAAAAACGGCTTGACCGATTTGAACGAAACTTGGTATGCAGATCCCTCACTACCTGGGATGATATGTTCTGGGGGTCTCGCGGCCCACCTGCACACGTGAGCGGAGCTACAAACAGAAAATCTGATTTCACCCATTCATGTCAATGGAAAAAATGTAAAAAGCTGCCAACGCAAAAACGGCTTGCCCGATTTGAATGAAACTTGGTATGCAGATCCCTCACTACCTGGGGTGATATGTTCTGGGGGTCTCGCAGCCCACCTGCACACGTGGGCGGAGCTACAAACAGAAAATCAGATTTCATCCATTCATGTCAAAGGAAAAAATGTAAAAAGCTGCCAACGCAAAAACGGCTTGCCCGATTTGAACGAAACTTGCTATGCTGATCCCTCACTACCTGGGGTGATATGTTCTGGGGGTCTCGTAGCCCACCTGCACACGTGGGCGGAGCTACAAACAGAAAATCAGATTTCACCCATTCAAGTCAATGGAAAAAATGTAAAAAGCTGTGGGACCGATTTGAACGAAACTTGGTATGCAGATCCCTCACTACCTGGGGTGATATGTTCTGGGGGTCTCGCGGCCCACCTGCACACATGGGCGGAGCTACAAACAGAAAATCAGATTTCACCCATTCAAGTCAATGGGAAAAATGTAAAAAGCTGTGGGACCGATTTGAACGAAACTTGATATGCAGATCCCTCACTACCTGGGGTGATATGTTCTGGGGGTCTTGCGGCCCACCTGCACACGTGGGCGGAGCTACAAACAGAAAATCAGATTTCACCCATTCATGTCAATGGAAAAAATGTAAAGAGCTGCCATTCTCACAGTAATTCAAAAACTGCTTGACCGATTTGACCGAAACTTGGTATGCAGATCCCTCACTACCTGGGGTGATATGTTCTGGGGGTCTCGCGGCCCACCTGCACACGTGGGCGGAGCTACAAACAGAAAATCAGATTTCATCCATTCATGTCAAAGGAAAAAATGTAAAAAGCTGCCAACGCAAAAACGGCTTGCCCGATTTGAACGAAACTTGCTATGCTGATCCCTCACTACCTGGGGTGATATGTTCTGGGGGTCTCGTAGCCCACCTGCACACGTGGGCGGAGCTACAAACAGAAAATCAGATTTCACCCATTCAAGTCAATGGAAAAAATGTAAAAAGCTGTGGGACCGATTTGAACGAAACTTGGTATGCAGATCCCTCACTACCTGGGGTGATATGTTCTGGGGGTCTCGCGGCCCACCTGCACACATGGGCGGAGCTACAAACAGAAAATCAGATTTCACCCATTCAAGTCAATGGGAAAAATGTAAAAAGCTGTGGGACCGATTTGAACGAAACTTGATATGCAGATCCCTCACTACCTGGGGTGATATGTTCTGGGGGTCTTGCGGCCCACCTGCACACGTGGGCGGAGCTACAAACAGAAAATCAGATTTCACCCATTCATGTCAATGGAAAAAATGTAAAGAGCTGCCATTCTCACAGTAATTCAAAAACTGCTTGACCGATTTGACCGAAACTTGGTATGCAGATCCCTCACTACCTGGGGTGATATGTTCTGGGGGTCTCGCGGCCCACCTGCACATGTGGGCGGAGCTACAAACAGAAAATCAGATTTCACCCATTCATGTCAATGGAAAAAATGTAAAAAGCTGCCATTCTCACAGTAATTCCAACTACCTGGGGTGATATGTTCTGGGGGTCTTGCAGCCCACCTGCACATGTGGGCGGAGCTACAAACAGAACATCAGATTTCACCCATTCATGTCAATGGGAAAAAAGTAAAACGCTGCCATTCTCACAGTAATTCAAAAACGGCTTGACCGATTTGAACGAAACTTGGTATGCAGATCCCTCACTACCTGGGGTGATATGTTCTGGGGGTCTCGCGGCCCACCTGCACACGTGGGCGGAGCTACAAACAGAAAATCAGATTTCACCCATTCATGTCAATGGAAAAAATGTAAAAAGCTGCCATTCTCACAGTAATTCCAACTACCTGGGGTGATATGTCCTGGGGTCTCACGGCCCACCTGCACACGTGGGCGGAGCTACAAACAGAACATCAGATTTCACCCATTCATGTCAATGGAAAAAATGTAAACAGCTGCCATTCTCACAGTAAATCTAAAACGGCTTGACCGATTTGAACGAAACTTGGTATGCAGATCCCTCACTAACTGGGGTGATATGTTCTGGGGGTCTCTTCACCCAAGAATTTATATGTTCTTGCTCCTGGAGGTGAAACTAAAAATGTTGTTTATAATCAAGTTTTGTGTTAGTTGTATTGTATTCATTTTGTCAAATATTTCACATTATAATTTGAATATTGTACTTTTTATAAAGCTGTAAAAAAATAATTTCATTCACCACTATAAAGTATCTTTATTTGAATCCATTTACAGTGTTATTGCTATAATTAAATACCCGTGCAACGCCGGGGCATCAGCTAGTATCCTATATAATAAAACGCTAGCTGCGCATGCGCACTCAGACTTGCGTGATCTGTAATCCCTGATCCGGATTCCGTAGGTCCGTGGCCAGAGTGCGTATGCGGCAGACAAATCGGGAAAGCACAGCACAGCCGGCGACTCCCCCCCCTCCCGCCCTCACTCACTGCCAAAACCACCACCTCCTCCTTCTCACCGGCTCACCCACTTTTAAAAATAAAGAGAAAAGCGCTGCGCTAACGCTGGCTTTGCTGTCTTCTGTCCACTGCTGCCCGCCCTCTCTGACTACTTCCTGTTTCTGCTAGGGTTGGCCGCAGTGGATAGAAGACGCCGAAGCCAGCGGCTGTAGCCGCCGATCTCCGTTCCTCCGGGGGGAGGGGGGGTCTGGGAGGAGAGGGTTCGCGGCCACTCAGCGCCCCCACCGAGGATCCCTGCATCTTTCCGCTGCCGGGACCCGAGTCATTTGCCGCCCCCCTTCCTTACCGCGGGCCCGACTGGCGATTTAAGCAGCATGTCAGCAGTCTTCACACGCTGCTTCGGGCCCTTCTACTGCCCTGATTTGCTCCAGACGTGCCAGAGTAAATCAGGGCAGTAGAACGACCCGAAGCAGCGTGTGAAGACTGCTGACACGCTGCTTAAATCGCCAGTCGGGCCCGCGGTAAGGGAAGGGGGGCGGCAAAGGAATCGGGCCCGCTTTTGTAGTCGCGACTGTGGGAAGGGAAAGGGGGTAGAGGAAACGCTAATGCTGCAGCACAGGGAACTGGAGGAAGGGAGACAGAAAGACAAGAAGAAAGACACAGGGGAAGGTGCACAGGAAACTGGTGTGGGGGGAGGGAAATGGAGGGGGAGGGAATGCTGCTTCGGACAGACAGACAGAGGGAGGAAGGGAGACAGAAAGAAAAGAAGAAAGACACAGGGGCAAGGAGATATACAGAAAGACAAACAGACAAAGGGGGCCAGGGACAGACAGAAAGAAAGACAGCGGGAGTCACGTCAGGAGGGGTGCGGGATGCCGCAGAGGGAACTTTTCCAATGGGTGCAACTGGGCAGCTGTCGGGAGCCTCTGATCAGAGGCAGAGCAAGGTAAGTGTATCATAGGAATAAGAAGGAGGAGGGTGGGAGAAAAAGGAAGGGACGCCTACTGATGGACAGGGGGAGAAGGAAAGAGGTGCTGATGGACAGGGGGGTGAAGAAAAAGGAACGGAGGCCTAATGTTGGACAGGGGGAGAAGGAAGATGCTGCTGGACAGGGGGGAGGTAAAACAAAGGGAGCTGCTGCTGCATAAGGAGAGCTGTGAAGGGGTGGTGGTGGACACAGGGGAGGTAAAGGAAGGGAGAATGGACAGGGGGAGCAGGCAAGGGGTGGTGATGGACAGCCAAGGAAAAAGAAAGAAAGAAAGCGGCTAAGGAGAGAGAGAGAGAGAGAGAGAGAAAGAAATAGAGAGACACACACACATATATTCTAGCACCCGTTAATGTAACGGGCTATAAGATTAGTACAGTATATATGTGTGTGGGAAGGAGAGGAGTATTGGGGTGGAGAGCCCCCAGTGAACTATCACTGAGCAAAGGATAGGAGTGTAGGAAACCCAGTGATTCCAAGTGCTGAAGGAGGCTGATCTAGAAGGCAGAAAGAACAAGTAGAACTTAGTGCGCGCCTGCAGTGACGACAGTTGGATTCTGAAGCTAACAAAATAACAGGCTCCAATCAGCAGGAGCACACCAGCACTTTACGAGAGCGATGGAGGACCCAGGATCCCAGAGGTACTTTCCGGTATACTGCACAGAGTGCAATATGTACGACTACCTCCCCTTGGGAAGGCGGGAGTACATATGCAGTCGGTGTCAGGAATTGGAAAGCCTGAGGATGGAGGTCGACAGATTGAGAGTCAGGGTCCAGGAACTGGAGGGACTGCGCACCACAGAGGAGATGAGCTGGTCAACCCAGAACACAGACGGAGCAGGCCCCATTGTGGACCAGGTGAGGGACCTCGAGAGATTCATCGAGGAGGCCTATAGGAAGGTGGAGGAACGGGACCAGCAGCTGCACAGATGGATGTTTGCAGACGAGACCCAGGATCCACAAGGCGACACCGGGGAAGGACCTAGCGGAGGAACCACGCAAGAGGAGGAGATCGCGACTCACCGGGACCCCGAGGGAGAGACACCGCACTACACCAAGGACACGGACCTGAGGCAGAGGAGGTTGCTGAGGAAAGGGAAGTCTGCTATTGTGGTGGGAGACTCGATCTTGAGAGAGGTAGACAGTCACATAGCTGGAGGAAGGGAGTACCGGCTAGTGACTTGTCTCCCAGGGGCCAAGACACAAGACATCACTGATAGGATCGAGAGGATCCTGGATGGAGCAGAGACAGAGGAGACTGCGGTAATAATCCACGTCGGAACGAATGATGTGAGCCGGAGGAACTTCAGCATGGCCACACTGACTGACCAGTTCAGGGTCCTGGGACGAAAGCTGAAGCGGAGCACACGGAGGATAGCATTCTCGGAGATCCTGCCTGTACTGAGAGCAGATGCAAAGAGGCAGGCAGACCTCCAGGCTGTGAATGCATGGTTGAGGAGATGGTGCCAGGAGGAGGGCTTCCACTTTGTGAGGAACTGGACGTCCTTCTGGGGAAAGAGCAAGCTCTAACGGCAGGACGGCCTGCACCTGAGCACAGCGGGAACTAGACTACTGGCAGCCAATGTGAGGAAGGAGATCGAGAGGGCTTTAAACTGAGGAGAGGGGGAAAGCCGACAGCTGATCTGATGTTGACGCTTCGGACAACAGTATCCAGAACAGATGCTGAACGGGCTGACTGCAGGGAGGAAGCAGAGGGACCGGAGGATCTTATGATCAGACAGTGAGGGAAACATCAGGTAAAGGGAGCTTGCTGGGAGAAGACTAAGGGGCATGGAGACACAGGGGGACTGGGTGGCACGAGGGCAAAAGCTGAGGGCAATATAGAGGTACCACAAGGCGAGGGGGATCAAACAGAGGCTCAAGGGATGATAGCCCAGGAGGGGGCCGGAAGGGCTAGAAAACCCAGAGGAAAAGCGGGGAAGTGGGGTGGCGGGAATGTGGGGAAGCTGAAAGCTAAGAGGGTAAAGGCTGAGGGCAAAGCAGAAGCACAGGGAACGGGAGAACTGCCCGAAATCCAAGGGCAGGCAGCCCAGGTAAATGCAGAGGTGGAGGAAAAACGACGTGACCTACGGTGCTTATACGCAAATGCAAGAAGCCTCATGGCCAAGATGGGTGAACTAGAAGTCGTGGCCAAGGGGGAGGACCTAGATATAATTGGAATTGCAGAAACCTGGTGGACAGAGGAAAATCAATGGGATGTGGCGCTGCCGGGGTACAAGCTCTACAGGAGGGACAGGACCCACAAGAAGGGGGGAGGCATAGCACTATATATAAAGGACTCTATCCACTCGGTCGGGATGGATATGGCAACGAAGGCAGAGGGGCTGGAATCGCTATGGGTCAAATTGCCGGGAAACAAGGGTGCAGGCATAAAACTGGGGCTGTACTATCGCCCACCTGGTACGCCAGAAGGAGTCGACACGACTTGGAAGCGGAACTGAGACAGGAATGCAGGACTGGAAGTGTAACAGTGATGGGGGACTTCAACTACCCGGGAATAGACTGGAGTACGGGTCACTCCAACTGCACTAGGGAAACAGGATTTGTAGAAGCTGTGAGGGACTGCTTCATGGAGCAACTAGTCAAAGAACTGACACGAGGGGGTGCTACTCTTGACCTCATCCTAAACGGATTAGGGGGGCCTGCAAGAGGGGTAGAAGTGGGAGGACCACTAGCCAACAGTGATCACAACGCGATCAGATTCACATTAGAAAGGGGGACACCCATAGTAAGAAGGACCGCAACAACTGCGCTCAACTTCAAGAAAGGGAACTATGTTGCTATGAGGGAAATGGTGGGGAGGAAGCTCAGAAACATCTTTAGGATGGAGACTGTGGGAAGCGCCTGGACCCTATTCAGGGACACCCTGCAGGAAGCACAAAGAATGTACGTCCCCAGTTTCAGGAAAGGCTGCAAGAACAAGCAATCAAAGGACCCGGTTTGGATGTCAACTGAAGTAAAGAGGGCAATAAATGACAAAAAAGTATCCTTCCGGAGATGGAAAAAGGACCCAACGGAGGAAAATCACCAGGCGCACAGGAAATGCCAAAAGGAATGCCACCGAGAGGTTAGAAAAGCGAAAGGGGAATACGAAGAGGGGCTGGCCAGAGAGGCGAAAAACTTCAAGGCATTCTTCAGTTACGTAAAGGGGAAGCGACCAGCGAGAGGAGGTGGGGCCGTTGGACGATGGGGATAGGAAGGGAGTGATTAAGGAGGATAAAGAGGTAGCTGAGAGGTTGAACACGTTCTTCTCGTCGGTTTTCACGAGCGAAGACACATCTAATATACCGGACTCAGAGGAGCTCATGAGTGGGGAACAGGCCGAAAAATTGGAGCACATAGAGGTAAGTAAGGAGGATGTCCTCAAACAGATAGACAGGTTAAAATGCGGTAAATCACCGGGCCCGGACGGGATCCACCCAAGGGTTCTGAAGGAACTAAGACAAGAAATAGCGGGCACAAACCAGCATGTTTGCAACCTATCCTTGAAAACTGGTGAGGTACCAGAGGACTGGAAATTGGTGAATGTCACACCTATCTTCAAGAAGGGATCGAGGGGTGACCCCGGGAACTACAGGCCGGTGAGCCTGACTTCAATTATAGGGAAGATGGTGGAAGCTATGATCAAGGACGGCATTTGCGAGCACATCGAGAGGAATGGCCTACTGAGAACAAGCCAGCACGGATTCTGTAAGGGAAGGTCGTGCCTAACGAACCTTCTGTACTTCTTTGAGGGAATAAGCAGTCGGGTGGACAATGGGGAACCCATAGACATCATTTACCTCGATTTTCAAAAGGCTTTCGACAAGGTGCCACATGAAAGGCTGCTTAGGAAGCTGTGGAACCACGGGGTGGGAGGGGATGTGCACAGATGGATCAAGCACTGGTTGTCGGGTAGACTGCAGAGGGTCGGAGTGAAGGGCCAATATTCTGACTGGCGGGGAGTCACAAGCGGTGTGCCACAGGGATCGGTGCTGGGGCTGTTACTCTTCAACATATTTATCAATGACCTGGAAAAGGAGGCAAAGTGTGAGGTTATAAAATTTGCAGACGATACCAAATTGTGCAGCAGAGTTAGGTCCAGGGAGGAGTGTGAGGACCTGCAAAGGGACCTGGACAAGCTGGAAGACTGGGCAAACAAATGGCAAATGCGCTTTAACGTGGAAAAATGCAAGGTCATGCATATAGGGAAAAAGAACCCGTTGTTCAACTACAAATTGGGGGGGGCATTGTTGGGAGACAGCAGACTTGAGACTTGGGTGTGCTGGTGAATGCATCACTGAAGCCATCTGCACAGTGCGCAGCAGCCTCGAAAAAAGCCAACAGGATGCTGGGCATCATAAAGAGGGGCATAACAACCAGGACGCGGGAAGTCATCATGCCATTGTATCGAGCGATGGTGCATCCACATCTGGAATACTGCGTTCAGTATTGGTCGCCGCACCTCAATAAGGACATGGCGGTACTTGAGAGAGTCCAAAGGAGAGCAACGAAACTGGTAAAAGGGCTGGAACACTGCCCATACGCCGAGAGGTTGGATAGGCTGGGGCTCTTCTCTCTGGAAAAAAGGAGGCTCAGGGGAGATATGATAGAGACCTTCAAGATCATGAGGGGCATAGAGAGGGTGGATAGGGACAGATTCTTCAGACTGAAGGGGACAACAAGTACGAGGGGGCATTCGGAGAAACTGAAGGGAGATAGGTTCAAAACAAATGCAAGGAAGTTTTTTTTCACCCAAAGGGTCGTGGACACTTGGAATGCGCTACCGGAGGAAGTGATCAGGCAGAGTACGGTACAGGGATTCAAACAGGGATTGGACGGATTCCTGAGGGATAAAGGGATCGTGGGATACTGAGGGAGGAGCTGGGATGTAACACAAGTATAGAAAGCTAACCAGGTAATAAGTATAGAAGCCCAACCAGGTCATGCATGTGCAAGACCGGAGGGTTAGGACTTCAATGGGAAGATAGGACTTCAATGAGAAACCAAGGTGGCAAGGGAGCCCCTTCTGGTGATTCAGACAGGTCGTGACCTGTTTGGGCCGCCGCGGGAGCGGACTGCCGGGCAGGATGGACCTATGGTCTGACCCGGCGGAGGCACTGCTTATGTTCTTATGTTCTTAACTGATGTCATACAAAAATCTGGTAATGATTTAAGAACATAAGAATTGCCGCTGCTGAGTCAGACCAGTGGTTCATCATGCCCAGCAGTCCACTCACGCGGTGGCCCTCTGGTCAAAGACCAGCACCCTGAGACTAGCCCTACCAGCGCACATTCTTGTTCAGCAGGAACTTGTCTAACTTTGTCTTGAATCCCTGGAGGGTGTTTTCCCCTATAACAGCCTCCAGAAGAGCGTTCCAGCTTCCTACCACTCTCTGGGTGAAGAACTTCCTTACGTTTGTACGGAATCTATCCCCTTTCAACTTTAGAGAGTGCCCTCTCATTCTCCCTACCTTGGAGAGGGTGAAGAACCTGTCCTTATCTACTAAGTCTATCCCCTTCAGTACCTTGAATGTTTCGATCATGTCCCCTCTCAATCTATTCGAGGGAGAAGAGACCCAGTTTCTCTAATCTTTCACTGTATGGCAGCTCCTCCAACCCCTTAACCATCTTAGTCGCTCTTCTCTGGACCCTTTCCAGTAGTATTTTGTTTAAAGTTTGCAAGTGAATGACAATGTGTTTTTGACTGTGTAGATGGGGGAGGGATAATTGCAAATAAATGGGTCATTGGTGGTGGTGGTGGTAGTGGTGGAGTTATAATCTTGGTTGTTAAAATTAGGAGCTAATAAATGGCCCTACAGAACAAAAAAAAAATCTGAATTATCACACAGAATGTGAGAGGCTACAAATCCCCAGGAAAAGAAGTAAAGCTTTGTTGGAGATGGGAAGGCTAGGGACGGACATACACATATACTTACAGAAAGAAACCTACTTTGGGCCTGGAGATCAGAAGAGAGCATTCATATGGGAGAACAAACAGTATTGGTGTAGCCATTATCATAAAGGTATGAAGAAATAAGCAAGAGAGACCAATTCCAACAGAGGTGATAATACATGATGTGATGTGTGTGTATAGTGGATATGTATATTCCAAATAAGGGTCAACTAATGTTTCTACAAGGAACACTGCAAAGTGTAAGAGGGTGGACAACAGAGCCTCAAGAGTCAGGTACATTAATTGAACATCAGATAAAAGGATGGAGAAGGTGGGACATGGGGGTGGGAGAGAGAATATGAATCGGAGGTAGAGCAGGGCTGGGACAAATTTAAAGGAAGTTGCATTGGCAGATGTAATGAATCAAAAATACCCCAATAAAAGAGATTACACATGATAAAAACACAAAATTCATATTCAAGGATCAATGATTTTTGATACATTTTATGAATTATTTTATTACATTGACTTCTTTGTGTACAAGGCAAATTCAAGATGCAAAAAAGCAAAGTCTGTGGCAGACAAAAGCATAAAACAAGAAAATGCAAACAAGGAAGGTTACACATCATCACCGTCTACATATACAACACAAAGATCAGGCATTTGTTGCGTGTCCCTTGTTACCACCACTTTTTGGGACCCTTGAAGAAGACATGTTGTTCGAAACACAAGTCCCATATTTTACATAAAGTGGTTTGTTTGTACGCAACAATCTGTTTGTTTGTTCAAAATAAACTTTGCCTGCATCTTGTGCATTTGTCTTTTATTCAGATTTCAGGACAGATTGCAAATAGCAACAGGTACTACAGGAGTAAAGACTGGTGTAAGACTCAGGAACAGAACCACAGGGAGCCTAGTAAAGGAAGGAGGGATAAGAGCTGGACTCCTGCAGGACCAATTCAGAAGCAAGCAGGGGACAAATCTGAGCATGGATCAATCAGGAAAGAGAGTAGATCCATAAAGGCATGGTCAGAAGTGAACTCTATGAAGACAGCTCACTTGAAGGAAGGGAGAAAGCCAACAAATATGTGATTGTTACCATGCCTGGGAAAACATGGTTACAGTCATCAGAAACAAAAAAAAATGATGTTTTAATAAATTCCACTAGAGCAAACAATTTGCAATACAGTAGACCAAACTCCTTCCTTTTATGAAATAAAATTAAAATATTATAGAAGTTCAAACATGTGACTGCTTTCGGATCCATGATGTGAAAATTAGCCAGTCTCAACATTTTGAATCTGCGATTTTAGTCCCGTTTTCCCAGACACGGTCCCAATTTCATGCCACATTAAAGTTGCATCATTTCACAGGTACACATCCGAAGTCCTGGAAGGCCACATATCAGTCTGGTTTTCAGATGACCATACTATATAGAGTAGTGTCTCTCAAACATCTTTAGCTCTGGCACACTAAATGGAGCAAATGTTTTTTGCGGTACATTATAATTGAAATTAAAAATTGCAAAACCAACAAAAAATTAAATTTGAGAGTTATTTATTTAAAGCTCTTTAAGCTATGTATAGGTAATTGTAACAACGGTGAAACTAAAGTAGATAGAATAGAATTGCTAATCAATATGATGGATGTGCTTGTTTTTGAGTGCACATTAATTCAAAACATGGCTCGATAGTTGCCAAGCAAACATGCATTTCATCATCCACCATCTGCAGTTATTCTCTTTTTTTTCAATTTAATTTCTGTCAGAGATGAAAATCCAAGTTTGCAAAGATAAGAAGATTCAAACAGTAACAAAGCCTTGATTGCTTTGTTGCTCAAGTTAGGATAACTACTGCATAAAAAATTAAAAAATAAAACTTAAATGACTTGCATTTAGTTTTCAAGGTCCAATCATGATGCTTGTCTAAGCAGTTGTATCCTTACACACTCAAATGCTCATAACATTGACAGACTCTCGCATACGCGACATACATGTCATCTATTCTAGTGTATACTTATGAAAGACATTTTTTAAAATAAAGTTTCTGGACTCTCTCATGGCACACCACTGTGCCCTGGCACACAGTTTGAGAGACACTGATACAGAGCATACGCCAGTGATATCAATTCCCAGTCCTCAAGAGTTGGTTAGATTTTCCAGGATGCATGAGATAGAACTGAATTCAGTAGATGTAGTATGCATGCACCTGTTTGCAGCCCTCAAGAACTGGGAGTACCACTGGCATAAGCTGTTGCTTAAACCAAATATTATTCATGTATCCTGAAAGCCAGTGTCATTTGCAGCCCTCTATGCCTATCAATCAATGATCAAACATTTTTTTACCCTGATAATTCATGCCTTTCCATTATTTTTCTGCATAAACCAGGGGGGTATCAAACTACAATTCAAGGGTCACAAACTAGTCAGACTCTCAGGATAGCCCTGTATGCAAATATATTCATGAATATTCATTAGGGATATCCTGAAAACCAGACTGGGCTGTGGCTCTCCATGATTGCAGTTTGGAGCCCCTTATATCCATTTGTATCATCTTGTACTAAGACACAGTCTGGAACAATTTTTTAAAAATGCAACCCATCACATGGTGTATGCCAGCAGTAAAAGGTGGTGTTGAAAATAAGATTACATAAGTAATAATAAAGACAGCAATACTGCTAGTATAAAAAGTCTAAACCAGGAGTGGGGAACAAGAGCAGCAATCCAGTTGGGTTTTCAGGATTTCCCCAATGAATATGCATGAAATTTATTTGCATGCACTGCTTCCATTGTATGCAAATAGATCTCATGCATATTCGTTTGGGGAAATCCTGAAAACCCGACTGGATTGCGGCCCTCGTTCCCCACCCCTGGTCTACACCCCAGTCCTCAGGACACAGCTAGCTAGTCGGGATTTCAGAAGAGCCACAATGAATATGCATGAGATATCTACATACAAGGTAAACCACATACATAAATTTACTGTAGCTCATGCATAATTCATTGTGGCAGTCTTAAACCTGACTAATATGCCCCGAGGACTGGCTTGTCTAAAATATTGACTAGCTAAACTTCAGTATGAAAATATGTAAATAAGGCAGTGTATCAAATATGGGACTAGTAATTTCTAACGAGATGTGTATGTAATAAAATGTATTTTAATTAAATGATCAATGTGTTTGGCCCCTAGTAGTACCATTTTTCCTATTACTTATGTAATTATATGTTCCCCATCATTTTTGTTTTGTTAAGAAAATACCTAAAATATTCAAGGGCTGGTAAATCTGTCAGTTTTCTTATAAAGTTATTATTTGGATTGAATGAAGTAGGAATTCAGAAAAAAGAGGAACAGTCTGGTTAGTCCCATTTTCTGCATAGGATTTCATCACTTGAAGATCCATAAGGCTCCCAGAATTTGTTTTTGAGGTGAATTCCTACAGTGGAATCTGGCAGTGATCCTCAAGAACAGAGAACACCTGGAAATGGATTTCTGAACCTTTTGGAATAGACTAGGAGAGGAGCCCTTGGGAGGAGAATGACTCTGAAGTAGATTTCTGAACTCTTTGGAATGGAATGTAAAAACTGCCCCTGTGTGTGGGGGGAGGGGGGGGGAAAGAAAAACTCTAACTGGGTTTCTGTGCATTCTTGAGTAGATCACAGGTGGATACTGGAACTGGATTTAAATGCTTCTTGGAGTGGATTCTGGATGAAGTTCCTTGATGAATGAGAATAATATTGTAAAATGGAACTTCTGCACCTCCTCAGAATGGATTCTAACTAAATTCAGCTCAGCGAATGCTAACTTGCTGTATCTCTTTAGACCCCTCCCAGGTCTCTGATGAGAGGCAGGTCATTATCCTTCAATGCCTGGAAGAGGATGTCCTTATCAGAAGGCCCACAGCCCCTCATGATCCTAAACAGCTCCCTCATCTTCTCCTGGCTAGTGCTAAAGGCCCGGATTGTGTCATATTTTTCATCTTTTAGCACCCCTTTACTCAGCAAGACATCCAAGATAGGGTCCACCAGGGAGACTCGACTGATGAGGTCAATTCTGTGCTTGTCCACAAAGTGTTCTGAGCAAGAAAAAGATAAGAGCAACCAACATGAGAAAGAGCAGAATCACTTTCACTATAAAATACTAGATATCAAACTGAATTTTAAAAAATACACTGTAGCACTTGATGAAGGAAATTAATATCCTTTTTAAGGGTTCCAAAAGAGTAAGACCAAAGAATCATTTCTTTTGAATTTAATTTAATTTTGAAATTTATATTCCACACGTTCACCTCATACGGCTTGCAAATAAAATAATGCATCTTTGATTGAAGACAGAAGAGTCATCCTTTCCAAATATGCACTTTATGGGGGGGGGGAGCCTTTGGCATTAATCCCATTTTAAGATAACCCACAAATCATTTTTCTAATTATTTCAGCTTCACTACCGCCAGCTTCCAATAATTCTGAATGCAAAACTTTTAATCGATTGCTTCATTTAGGTGTCCTTTTACTAAAGTATGACGTTAGTGTATGCTAAGTGCCATATGGCCCACAGGTATGAAATAGGACATAAAAGCATTTAGCAAGCATTATAAGTGTGTGCTAAGCTTTAGTTAAAAAAAGTTTCTTTAGTAACATAGTAGATGATGGCAGATAAAAACCTGAATGGTCCATCCAGTTTGCCCAACTTGAATCAATTTAAATTTTTAAAATTTTTCCTTCTTAGCTATTTCTGGGCAAGAATCCAAAGTTCTACCCGGTACTGTGCTTGGGTTCCAACTGCTGAAATCTCCGTCAAAACCGACTCCAGCCCATCTACACCCTCCCAGCCATTTAATTAAAGGATTTAGAATCATGTTTTAAACTATTATAATCCATGTGCCTTAAAAATGGATTTCAACATTTTTCATCTAATTAATGAATATTTTTGCCTCAGCTATACACTATAATGGAGCAATCGATTAGGGGTTTGCTATATCTCACCGCATTAAAGCTGAATCCATCTCATAATCCATTCCATAAATCATTAAAATGACCCATAAATTCTATAAAGTGCACCTATGTTGGAACGCCTAGCTTAATTGATTAATAGGCTATATTGGCATCGATAATTGAAACTTAACACCTCATAAGTGATGTTAATTGAAGTTAAGTAAACTTTTAACCACTTATTCATTGTCTTTCCAATAGTCTCATTCCAATCACTCCTATTCCTAAATCTGATCTTTTAAAATCTGACTTCCAAGCTGATTATAGAATCCTCTTCCTTAAAAATTAAGAGGCCTTTTTACTGGAATGCGTTAAGCAATTAATACCCAAATTAGCATGCGCTGTTATCACATAAGCACAGTAACAGTTACTGTGATAGCCATAATGGCTAACATGAACTAATTCTCAAGAACTGGGTGGGTTATAGAAACAGAATGGACGTGGACTGCACATTGGAGTTAGGGCTCAGGACTTAGCACAGGAACACTAGAGGTGCTAACAGGACAATTCTACAACAAAGCACAGAAGTAAGAGCTTGTTATATAATAATAATAATAATTTATTTTTTTGTATATCGCCATACCCAGGGAGTTCTAGGCGGTTCACAACAAATAGATGAATTATTACAATTTTCTTATTGGGGAAATAATAGAGGAATGATGGGAGGGGAGGGTGGTAATTTTATAAAGGAATGTAAGCCCTTACATTTCTTTACAGAATCTAGCATAACGTTTAGGCGCATTCTCTTCAACCAGCTACAGAGCCGTTACCCAAGTAACTTACAGCATTTTGTAAGTTATGTGCATAAGTGGAAGCCCCGCCCATGTTCATCCCCTGTGTACACACCCCTTGCAATTAAACACCACAGGACCCTTTTACAAAAACTTAGCACGCTCTGACAGACATTGGCATGCGCTGAATGCCACGTTGCTCATAGGTATGAAATAAGTCATGCAACTTTTAGTGTGAGCTAAAGTTTTAGTAAAAGGCCCCTATGTAAATTAAGTGAGTATCTAACAAAAAGCACTCAGCCCTGGATTCGCTAAACGGCGCCGTTGTCGGTGGCCGCCGACTGCATGTCAATCACATGTTGGTGCTGTTTAGAGAATCGCTTCTCTTGCAAAGATAGGTGTGGAAATATAGGCCACGGTTTTTAAGGTCTATATTTCCAGTGTCTACCAGTAGGCGCCTTGAAATGTCTTTTAAGTCCTCTTTTAAATGACATTTTAGAGTTAACTTACACACTGGTAGGGCGCCTACTGGCACCTACATTAAGGTGCCATTCAGAGAATATGGGCCTTAGGAATTATGTTAGCATTTCTGCATGTAAGAACATACATATGAGAGTAAATGCGAATGTGTAACTTGCAGGCTAAATGTCAGTGCCTAGGTTACAGAATTGCCACTATGTGCAAACAGTAGAGAACTTTCCAGTGTGTTAATTTGCAAAGGACATACTGGCCACACTCCCCCAAAGGTTCCTGCACAGTCTTCGCACTTACCACGAGTTAAAATTTGCTACTACATCAGGGTTAAGTGCAAAAACTTACTACGCTTTACTAAAAAGGCCTCAAAGTATTTTAAGGGTCATGTACTACTAAGACATTTTGCAGACAATTTTTAACCCATGCAAATTATGCACCACAAAAATATTATACATCATTGAGTAGTCTTTTTCCCCCCCTAAATTTGGTTCCTGAAGCCAGTTTTGACACATTCCATACGTTAATAGTTCAAGAGCTGCTTTGCCCAATTTTGCATCGCAGCACTTAAACTTGAACAAAATCCTGCAGGTGGAAAACTGTATTCCTTGCAAAGGTGAAAAATTCTGCAAACACAGCTTTGCCCAGTGAAGCAGGAAATAATGCATGCTCTTGCTAATAAAGCACACTACTTTCTGTTTTTGTATGAAAAGCCGAGTTTGTAAAATTTTCCTCTGCATAGTATCTTGGTCTCTTAGGGGCCCTTCGACTAAAGCTTAGTGTATGCTAAATGCAGTGTGTCCTATTTTATACCTATAGGGCATGTAGCACTTAATACAAACTAATGTCCATTAGTGTGTGCTAAGTCTTAGTAAAAGTGTCCCTTAGACTCAAAACCTGTCCCTTTAAGTTATTTGCTATTAAACTCTGTGGACATCATAAAAGATGGCAATAATAAAGTTGTTGCTATTAATTTTCTAAGCAGAGATATTCTCCCGTCTCCTGCTTCGAATTTACACTCAAAACCTATTTTTCTCAAGTTCCTCTAAACTAATATTTATTTCTTTATTCTTTTCCACATAGATCTTTAATTTAAGATGGCTAAACATTGTCACAATATAGAGGTTGAAAATGTAAATGCATGCATTGTGATATAGGTGCTAATACTGACCCAACAGAGGATCTTCCCAATTGGTATGAACCTTAGGTAGACAAAGGTTGGAACAATGGTGTTTTCTGTTATTAAAGAAATTTCTTTTTAAACAGATTTGTTTTTAAACCCAACCTGAGGAAAAAGTGTGGAATCTATTTGAAATATAGGGAGCACAGCAGGATATATATCAGCTTACCTGTAGCATTTCCAGCACCAGCACGTGCTCCAGAACTTTGGGACTGTCCACTGGCCCCTGAGGAGGTGGAGGTGGAAGTCTGGGGACCTATAGAAAAGAGGGAGGCATTCTGGTGAGACATTCTCAGACCATAAAGCATCTATTAGATGTGAGGATCTCACACAGACCCTGTTGTGGCTCTGAAGAATCAGAAATCTATCTGGCCCAAACCCCCTTAAGTTCCAAAATGTATGCATTTTTCTGTTAGGTTTGAATATGGTCTGTGTGTTGCCCTTTTCTGTCCCCTCTCTCAAGTGAAAGTATCTGTTCATATTGCTTCTGCTTCCCCTCCCCCTTTCCCTCCTCACCAGTTACTCTTCCTCATCTAAAGTCTTCTCATCTCCTGCCTGGTCCCTCTTTATCTCTATTAATTTTTATTACTCTTTCCTTGACCTTACCCCTACTTCTTCTCGAGCAGTTCCTGTATCCACTGGTTTTCCTAGCTGTACTCTCTCCTTAGCTGTTATGTCTCTATTGCCTCTACTTTCCCCCTTGCTAGTCCCTCTCCCCCCCCCCCCATCCTCTGTTTCCCTGATGACTCTATTACTGTCACTGACTCTTATCTGGCTTTTCTCCTGCCTGCATTCTTTTCTTAACTATCACTCTATTGCCTCTGCTCACCTCTCTCCCCAGTGTTTCTCTGTTTAATGCCTGTCTCCTCCCCCCTCCCCCCAGTGAATTTCTTCGTTTATCGCCCTTTTCTTTTCCCCAGCAGTAACTGTCTCTATTGCCTCTGCTTACCTCTCCCCCCTACAGCTTGTCTCTGTTAAATGCCTCTGACCTTACCTTTTCCCTAGTTGCTCTTTCTCTAGCAGTAAATGTCTCTAGACCCCTCCCTCTAGCTGACAGCCCCGCTTTGCGACTGCCATACTGGGAAGCCCCAGAAGCAGAGGGTGAAAGGCGGAAGAGAGCAACAAAGTGGCGGGCAAACGGATTTAAAAGGGACTGAGAAGTTTTCGGGAAAATCCGAGCGCTTGCAATAGATCCAGACGTTAGAAACAAAGTTCGGAAGACGAAGCGACTCAACTAAATTCTCTCTGCGGGTTTCTCCTTCCTGCCACAGTTCTACACAGTAAATATTTTAGTTTAAGGCAGATGGAACTCTGGCGGGGGAGGGGCTTCCCATTGACCCTCTAAATCTAGGGCCTTGTTAAAGGACCTCTTAACTCATTTACTCCACTGGGGTGAATTCAGATGCCCCCCTTTGCGGATCCCCCTTTTGGGCTGCGTTTAGCTCCCCTACCTCCCTGCAGGGCTTTCCTGAGCTTCTCTGCCACCTTCTTCTCGTTGATGCTCTCCAGGATGTCCACGGTCACCCTGATGCCGTACTCCTCCCTGTAGAAGCTGATCAGGAGATCTGCGATGTCCAGCGGGTCCGCGTTCTCCAGCCGGCCCCGGGGAATGTTGTCGAAGCCCTCTTCCAGGTCCACCTCGTTCAACTTCCGCTTGAACTTCTTCAGCTGGTTCTCCTGCAGCTCTTCAAGGCTGCCCACCAAGTGGTCCCGGAGGGTCTTCCCCATCTCGGGTCACCGACTGAACTCCCCCCCCCCCTCCCCTCCCCTCCCCCGCTACCTGCGGTTTAGCACATAAGCAAGATTCAGGAAACAAACTCGAGAGGCTGCGGATTGTGCAAACTGAGCCTAAGGGGAGGAGCTGGAAGGGAAGGGGTAAAACGCGGACCTCGCGGACCTTACGGACCTCGCGGATCTAAACCGGCACGGCCTTAAAAATTCTTCCGACATTCAGCTGACAACTGCGGTTTCAAACTTCATCATTGCAAGACCGGCTTTTCTACCACTATAGCTGCTATTGAGATGCCGGCAAGGAAATTTAATATCGCTCCCCTCATCCTGGACTTGAACCCGTACTGTTAGTCTCATAAACAGCTGCACTAACCTCTACACTATGTTCTTAGCTCATAAAATTGTACGTTTTATAACTTATATTTTCTGTACAGGTTATCAGTCTCTCACTCCTGCCACCTGTCAGGATCCATTTGCTAATTTGTCTAAAAAAACCCAAAACCAGAAGCCCACTCTTTTCTTATTCTTTTACCTATTCTCAATAAAATTTCAGAAAAGTGTACTTTACCCTGGTCTTGAACCCAGCCCATCGGGGTCCCAGTCAGCTGCCTTAACCCCTAGGCTAGAGCCTAGCTTGAGTAGTTGCAAAAAAATTTCAATCTTTTAGTCTCTGCATATCTTATGGCCCTTTAACTCCCACGGACCTCCATTACAGCTTGACTCTGACGGACCCTAATGCTGAGAAGGGTCTAAAAGGGAGGATCCGTGATGTAAAACATAAGTTTTTCAATGCTGGGGAGAAAAGTGTACTTTCCCCTGGTTTTGAACCCAGCCCATCGGGGTCCCAGTCAGCTGTCCTAACCCCTAGGCTAGAGCCTAGCTTGAGTAGTTGCAAAAAAATTTCAATCTTTTAGTCTCTGCATATATTATGGCCCTTTAACTCCCACGGACCTCCATTACAGTTTGACTCTGACGGACCCTAATGCTATGAAGGGTCTAAAAGGGAGGATCCGTGATGTAAAACATAAGTTTTTCAATGCTGGGGAGAAAAGTGTACTTTCCCCTGGTCTTGAACCCAGCCCATCGGGGTCCCAGTCAGCTGCCTTAACCCCTAGGCTAGAAGCCTAGCTTGAGCAGTTGCAAAAAATTTCACTCTTTTAGTCTCTGCATATCTTATGGCCCTTTAACTCCCACGGACCTCCATTACAGCTTGACTCTGACGGACCCTAATGCTGAGAAGGGTCTAAAAGGGAGGATCCGTGATGTTAAACATAAGTTTTTCAATGCAGGGGAGAAAAGTGTACTTTACCCTGGTCTTGAACCCAGCCCATCGGGGTCCCAGTCAGCTGCCTTAACCCCTAGGCTAGAGCCTAGCTTGAGTATTTGCAAAAAAATTTCAATCTTTTAGTCTCTGCATATCTTATGGCCCTTTAACTCCCACGGACCTCCATTACAGTTTGACTCTGACTGACCCTAATGCTATGAAGGGTCTAAAAGGGAGGATCCTTGATATAAAACATAAGTTTTTCAATGCAGGGGAGAAAAGTGTGCTTTCCCCCGGTCTTGAACCCAGCCCATCGGGGTCCCAGTCAGCTGTCCTAACCCCTAGGCTAGAGCCTAGCTTGAGTAGTTGCAAAAAAATTTCAATCTTTTAGTCTCTGCATATCTTATGGCCCTTTAACTCCCACGGACCTCCATTACAGCTTGACTCTGACGGACCCTAAT
This sequence comes from Geotrypetes seraphini, assembly GCF_902459505.1. Classification (NCBI taxonomy): domain Eukaryota; kingdom Metazoa; phylum Chordata; class Amphibia; order Gymnophiona; family Dermophiidae; genus Geotrypetes; species Geotrypetes seraphini. The sequence goes on along the minus strand of NC_047088.1, from coordinate 100,074,460 downwards.
GCTGAGAAGGGTCTAAAAGGGAGGATCCGTGATGTTAAACATAAGTTTTTCAATGCAGGGGAGAAAAGTGTACTTTACCCTGGTCTTGAACCCAGCCCATCGGGGTCCCAGTCAGCTGCCTTAACCCCTAGGCTAGAGCCTAGCTTGAGTAGTTGCAAAAAAATTTCAATCTTTTAGTCTCTGCATATCTTATGGCCCTTTAACTCCCACGGACCTCCATTACAGCTTGACTCTGACGGACCCTAATGCTGAGAAGGGTCTAAAAGGGAGGATCCGTGATGTTAAACATAAGTTTTTCAATGCAGGGGAGAAAAGTGTACTTTACCCTGGTCTTGAACCCAGCCCATCGGGGTCCCAGTCAGCTGCCTTAACCCCTAGGCTAGAGCCTAGCTTGAGTAGTTGCAAAAAAATTTCAATCTTTTAGTCTCTGCATATCTTATGGCCCTTTAACTCCCACGGACCTCCATTACAGCTTGACTCTGACGGACCCTAATGCTGAGAAGGGTCTAAAAGGGAGGATCCGTGATGTTAAACATAAGTTTTTCAATGCAGGGGAGAAAAGTGTACTTTACCCTGGTCTTGAACCCAGCCCATCGGGGTCCCAGTCAGCTGCTCTAACCCCTAGGCTAGAAGCCTAGCTTTAGCAGTTGCAAAAAAACTTATATCTTTTAGTCTCTGCATATCTTATGGCCCTTTTAACTACCACATACAGCTTGACTCTGACGGACCCTAATGCTGGGAGGGGAATAAAAGGGAGGATCCATGATAAAAAAGCCCGAGAGCTTGTCTCGATGGGCGGCTCTAACGCGGAGCTGGGAGGCCCGTGGAGCCGTCCGTCGGGAAAATGTTAGGAAGGGGGGTTAGGCAGGCAGGGAAGCTAAATTGAAGGGAGGAGGTCGAATCAGGGTAGCAGGATAGGGTGGGGAGGAGGTATATAAGCAGGGCTCTCGGAGGACCGTAACGGTTTCCGTTCCTCCGAGGCTGCTTTTGTTTGGTCGGCTGTTCGCGGAGTCCTGTGGCCTGCCACGTGGCCATTTTCGTTTTCGGGCGACCGGACGGCGGAGGGTGTCGGCGGCAAGTGTCGGGTCGGGAGGATGGCGCGTGCACCCACCTCCGATGCTGCTGATCTCGCGGAGCTGTCCCTGTTAGCTGGAGACTCGCTGGATGAAGAGGACCGGGAGCCGGTGAGTGCTTCTGCTTGGGAGGGGGCCGATCTTTACCTCCTCGGCGCTCGCATTCGGCTGCTCGAACGGCGATAGCGCTGGAGGTAGGGGGGGAGGTGCTGTCTGCTCTTGGCTGTGCGGGGTTGGCCCGCAGGGGCAGAAGCAGGCTGCAGGGAGGCCGTGGGAGGGGTAGAGACGTTCCTCGAGCAGGCTGTGTGCCTGTGGAGCCTTCAGCAGCTGCTCCTGATGGAGCTGGGAGGTCTTCTGCTGCTGGGAGTGTGCCTTCTATTGAAGTGCCTGTAGCAGCTCCGGGTGGTTCAAGGGGTGTGTGGGCTGGGTTCGGGCCTGGCCAGCAGGGTGGACCAGCGTATTCCTCTGGGGTGAGGGGTGAGGTTGGGGTAGATACCCCCGTGCTTCCCTCCACGTCCGGGTTGGGTCGTGGGTCACCGGCGGCCTCTTGGTGGCCTCCGTGGACGTTTGGGCCTTGGGGTTCTCCTTGGGGATCCGGCCCCTGGGCTATGGGTCCTCCTCCTTTCCCTGGAGCGGTTCCATCGCCGTCTTTGGGCCCTGGCGCCTCTTTTGGGGGCGGGACTCGGAGGTTGGAAGGGGGGGAGATCAGCTGGTGGGGGCTTGGCCCCCAGGGTTAACTTCTCCTCATACTGTGCAGGTTGCTGGCCCCTGTGTGGATTTTTTCCCCCAGGATCCCGCCGCTGGACTTGAGCGCTTCATGGAGCCTTGTTCTGCCGGAGTTTCGACCGGAGGTCAGATGGAAGCCCCGCGGACCGGAGTTGAGGAGCCAGTGCAGGCGAGCCAGAGCCCTGTTATGGTGGTTGCTTCGGAGGGCGCCACTCCTGGAGTGGCAGGTGCAGGATGCGGACCTGGAGGAGTCAGGAACACGAGGAACATGGCATTCGAGGCTGGGGTTGGGGACCAGGGGGGGAAGTGGAAAGAGAAAAAGAAGGGTAGGAGGGGCCATAGGAGTAGGACTTCTTCTTCGTCCTCTTCGTCTTCTTTAACCTCCTCTTTATCTTCGACGTCGTCTTCCTCGGCAGGGTCACCTCGGCGGGGGTCGGGTAAGAAGCCAGCGCAGGAGGGGGGATAATCGGGGGGCTCCGGCTCTCGTAGCGCTGTCGGAACTGTGGGAGAAGGTTCCGCGGTCTCTACGTCGTAAGATCCGGAAGTGTACATCTGTTGACGTTTTTCGGCTTCTGGAGGGCAGAGTGCGTGGGCGGAAGAAGAAGAGTAAGAAGGAGGGGGGAAGCAAAAGGTGGGCTTGGTGTCGCGCAATGTCGTGAATTGGACACGTGCATTTTTGAGGTTGGCAAGTGTCTGGGGGCGGGAGCGCCCTCAGGACTACGGCCTTTTGCTGGCCTATGCTGATTCCATTCTTGATGCTTATCAGCGGTTCGGCGGGTGGTCGTGGCTCAACTACGATGAAGCGTTCCGCGACAAGATGGAGGAAAACTGGTACATGTCCTGGGGTACGCAGGACATCAATCTGTGGCTCACTCACATGTCGAAACCTGCGGGGTCGGGATTGAGTTCGTCAGGGAAGCCGGGGTCTCAAGTCTCTGGGGGGGTTCGTTTCTTTTGTCCCATTGGGGGCCCGGGGGCTGTGGGGGGTCCTGGCCTTTGCTGGCAGTTCAATAAATCTTCCTGTTCCTTTACGGACTGTCGTTTCCGTCACGCCTGCTCCTTGTGCGGGCAAGGGCACTCAGCGCTCAAGTGCCCCAAGAAGGGAGCTGGGCCACCTCCCACCCTGGCTAAGTGAGGTCGGGGTGCAGGGGTTGCCCACCCCGGTCTGGGTGGGTGCCATGAGGCCTTGGTTGGACCTCTACAGTGACATGCGGGCCACTGCGACGCTTGTCCGGGGATTTAGTGAAGGTTTTGTTATTCCATATTCACTTCCTTTGGCTAATGTGCAGGCGTCCAACGCTTGTTCGGTGTCTCAGTTGCAGGTGGAGGTGCGACGTAAGTTGTGTGAAGAACTTGATCAGGCGCGAATTGAGGGGCCCTTTCAGGAGCGCCCGTTCCCTGTGATGGTATTGTCCCCTCTGGCGATTATCCCTAAGAAAGAGCCGGGCAAATATCGCCTGATCCATAATTTGTCCAGGCCCGTTGGGCGCTTGGTGAATGATGGTATTCCTCGCGATCTTTGCTCTGTCCACTATGCCTCCTTCGACAGTGCCTTACACCTCGTTCGACAGGCGGGCGGTTGTGCTTTGCTGGCTAAAGTGGATATCAAGTCAGCCTTTAGGTTATTGCCGGTTCATCCGTCTTCGTATCCTCTACTGGGGTTTTGGTTCGAGGGTGCCTTTTACTTTGATCGCTGTCTGCCGATGGGTTGTTCCGTATCTTGCGCATTTTTGAGTTGTTCAGCTCCTTTCTGCATTGGGTTACTGTTCGTCGAGCGGGGAGGGTTTCGGTGGTTCACTATCTGGATGATTTTCTTTTCGTTGGTGGGGCGGGTTCTGGTGATTGTAGTCTGTTGAAATCTACTTTCGAAGCCATGGCTGCTGAATTTGGGGTGCCGTTGTCTGCTGATAAATCTGAGGGGCCCACTACTTGTCTCACTTTCTTGGGGATCGAGATTGACTCGGTGGCTATGGTGACTCGGCTCCCGTCGGGTAAAGTGCGACAGTTGTTAGCTTTGATTTCGCTTGTTCGGGACACCCATAAACCTACTCTGAGGGTGGTTCAATCTTTGTTGGGGTCCCTTAATTTTGCCTGTCGGGTACTGCCTATGGGCCGTGCCTTTTCTCGTCGTCTGGCGGTTGCGACGTCGGGTATACGTGATCGTAGACACTTCGTACGGATTACAGCGGGGATTCGAGCGGATTTGCATATGTGGTCTTTATTCTTATCCCAGTTTAATGGGTCGCTCCCGATTCAGCTTCCTGACGTCTCTACCGTGGATCTCAAGCTGCAATCAGATGCTGCTGGCAGTGCGGGTTTTGGTCTTTATTGTCAGGGGGACTGGTGCGTGGCAGCGTGGCCTGAGGGTTGGCGTCAGGCAGGTATTACTCGCAATATGACCTTACTGGAATTTTTCCCCTTGCTGGTGGCGTGTGAGTTGTGGCCGGAGAAGTTACGGAATCGGCGTGTTGTTTTCTGGTGTGACAACATGGGGGTGGTGGAGGTGGTGAACCGGCAAGCAGTGAAATGCTTGAAGGTGAACGCGGTGATGCGGGAACTTATCTTGCGCTGTTTGTATCTTAATTTATACATTCGGGCTCGCCACGTCCCCGGGGTTCAGAACAGGATTGCTGATGCCCTTTCTCGATTTCAATTTTTGCAGTTCCGGCAGCTGGTGCCGACAGCGAAGACGGATGGGTCGCCGATGCCAGAGCGCTTGTGGAACCTGGTGGTGAGCGGATCTGGAGCCTGTTGCAGCAGTCCGTAGCTCCTGCTACTTGGACTCGGTACAATTGAGGTTTTGTCACAGTGTTCAACTTTCTGCGTCCGCGGGGTTGGGTCCCCGGCCCTGTCACTGAGGTCTTGTTAGCGGACTTCTTAGCTGATTCCCTGGCTGCGGGCTGTTCCCGTAGTGCAGCGGCGGGTCATCTGGCAGGCTTTGCTTTCTTTTGTAGGGCCTTCGTGTGGTACTGCCCAGTGACAGGATTTTTGCCGCGCAGGATGCTGGCGGCCTGGGATCGGGTGGCTCCGCGGTTGCCGGATTCCCGGTTGCCTATCACGCATGCATTGTTATCTCGCATCTTAGGGTTTTGCCTGGGATTGCGCATTCGGGCTTTGAAGCTTGTTTATTTAGGGTGGCTTTTTCCTTGGCGTTCTTTGGGGCTTTACGAGTGGGTGAGTTGCTTGTTCACCCGTCCGACTTACGGGGCATGCATAGTCAGGTGCTCGTGGCTGGGGATACAGTGCGGTTATTCATTGCCCGGTCTAAGTCAGATCAGCTGGGCAGGGGGCGCACAATAGTATTGCACTGAGTGGAGGGCTGTACTTCGTGCCCTGTCCAATCTCTGGCTGCCTATATGGTGGTTCGACCTACTTCGGACTTGGCATTGTTGATACATGCCGACGGCACTCAACTTACTCGTTTCCAATTTCTGACAGTTTTGCATCGGGCACTGGGTCATTGCGGCGTTGAGCCGATGCGCTTCGGCACGTACTCCTTTCGCATAGGGGCTGCTACCATTGCCTTCGAGGCGGGGATGCCTGCGGAGGTTATTCGACAGTTGGGTCGTTGGTCCTCGGAGGCCTATCGTGGCTACATCCATTCATCGGGAGCTGGGCGGGGGAGTTCTTCGTCTGGTCAGTCGAGTGGGTAAGGGTGCTCCTGAGCCGGTAGGGGGGTCCAGGGAAGCTTGGTGGAGTGGCCAGTTTGGGGGAGGGGCTGTTTGCTTTTGGGGTCAGTTGGGTGGGTTCCCTGCATGGCCTCCTGTTACTAACTTTTAGGGTGTCGGTGGACGTTGGCTTGACTGCTGGGCTTTGCTTTACAGGTGCCGCTCGACGTGTTCTGTCGGTTTGGATCGTCGGGCACTCCTTCGTCTATTGGGCTGGGGAGCGTGCTGTGGTCCGACCATGTGTCAGCACTTGGGCCTTCGTCTACGTGGAGTCTATGTCTCTTGGTGGGGGCAGCGGGGTATGCGTTGGCACCAGCTGCTCCCTTTTCTGGATGATCTTCATCGTTGTGCCCGGCGTCCGGATCTTTTACTTTTTCACCTTGGGGGCAACGATGTTGATTCACTTAGTAGAAAATTTTTAATTGATATGGTCATAGGAGATCTTGGGATGATTCAGGGTTGGTTTCCTGGTGCTCGGCTCGTTTGGTCCAACATTATTCCGTGACCGAAGTGGTTGGTGTCTCGTAGATGGACCAGGGGGCTTATCAAAGTGAATCGACAAATTGGGAGGTGGGTGGAAGCTCGGGGTGGGGTGCAGATGAGGCATGCTTGGGTTGATGTATCTTGTTCAGGGTTGTTCTACAGGGATCAGGTACATTTGTCGGACATCGGGTGGGATCTCTTGCTCGATGATTTTGCTTCTTGTTGTGAACGCGTGTTGGACCTCTAGCCGCAGCTCTGTTCATTGTTGGGGGGGGGCCTGTAACGAGTTTCAGGCCTGTGGCGGTATCCCGAGCTACTGGCGGCTTGTCTCATCATGGGATGAGTGGTGGGCTGGCTGGGAGCCGTGCCTGGTGGGTCTGATGACCCTGGACAAGGGGGCATGTGGGGTCATGCCACCCCTCGGACCCTTGCTTAGATGGCAGGGTCGGGGGCCATTTTCATCTAAGTTGGTAGCTTGGGATCAGGGTCACAATGTGTGGGTTTAATCAGATAAACTGTTATTTAATGCTGTTTGTATATGTTGTTTACTATATGTAAATGTTATTTAAATATGTTTATTTTACAATAAACAGGGCTGCGGCCAGGTTTCTCCACTCAGGTATACGCTTTTTTTTTTGGGGGGGGGGGTTGGATTGGGATTTGAAGGTAAGGATGGGTATGCCTCAGGGAAGCGGGCCTCTCCAGCTTCCGCTGTTGGTAAAACATAAGGTTTTCAATGCTGGGGAGAAAAGTGTGCTTTCCCCAAACCCAGCCCATCGGGGTGCTAGTCAGCTGCCCTAACCCCTAGGCTACAAGTCTAACTTTAAGAGCTGCAAAAAGTTTCACTCTTTTAGTCTCTGCATTAACAGCGGAAGCTGGAGTGGCCCGCTTTCTTAATGCTAACATCTTCCTGCCCATCAAACCCTTAACCAAACCCCAAGAAGACACGTAAACCTGCGTGGAGAAACCTTGTCGCAGCCCTGTTTATTGAAAATTAACATATTTGAATAACATTTTACATATTATAAATAACATTACAAACAACATTAAATAACAGTTTATCCATTAAACCCGCACAATGGTATCACCATTGCGACCCAGATCCCGAGCTACTGACTCAGATGTAAATGGCCCCCGACTCTGCCATCTAAGCAAGGGTCCGAGGGGTGGCATGTCCCCCACATGCTCCATTGTCCAGGTTCATCCGACCAACCAGGCACGGCTCCCAACCGGCCCACCGCTCATCCCCATGATGACACCAGCCGCCAGTAGCTCGGGATACCGCCACAAGCCTGTAAACCGTTACAGGCACCCCCAATGAACAGAGCTGCGGCTAAGGATCCAACACACGCTCGCAACAGGTAGCAAAATCATCGAGCAAGAGATCCCACACGATGTCAGAAAGGTGCACCTGATCCCGGTAAAACAAACCCGAACAAAAAACATCAATCCAGGAATGCCGGATCTGTACCCCGCCCCGAGCTTCCACCCACCGGCCAATCTGCCTATTCACCTTAGTAAGCCCCCTGGTCTATCTACGAGACACCAGCCGCTTCGGACGCGGAATAATGTCGGACCAGACTAGCCTGGCACCCGGAAACCAACCCTGAATTACCCCCAGGTCACCAATAACCATATAAATTAAATGTTTTCCGCTAAGCGAATCAACATCGTTGCCTCCGAGGTGAAAAAGCAATAGATCAGGACGCCGAGCACGATGCCGCAGATCCTCCAGAAGGGGGAGCAGCTGGTGCCAACGCATGCCCCGCTGACCCCACCAAGAGATGTAGACTCCGTGAGGACGGAGACCCAAGTGCTGACCACCCGGTCGTACCACTGAACGCTCCCCGGCCCAATGGACAAAGGAGTGCCCAATGATCCAAACCGACAGGACACGTTGTGCTGCACCTGAAAAGCAAAACTCAGCAGTCAAGCCAACGTCCCCCAGAACCCAAAAGGTTAGTAACAGAAGCCATGCAGTGAACCCGCCCATACCCCTGAAAGGCAAACACTACTACCCAGTACTCAACCTCCCTCAAACCGCCCCAGCCTCCCCGACCAGCACAGCAGCACCCACTAACCCAATCCACCAGGCTGAGAATCAGTCAGAATTCCACCGGTATGGAATCAGTCAGACGAATGTAGCCGCGATAGGCCCCAGACGACCATCTACCCAACCTTTGAATAGCCCCAGCAGGTACCCCAGCCTCAAATGCACTAGTAGCAGCCCCAATGCGAAAAGAGTGCGTGCCGAAACGCGCCGGCTCAGCACCGCACCGACCCAGAGCCTGACGCAAAACTGCCAGGAATTGGTAACGAGTGAGACGGATGCCATCCGCATGCAGCAACAACGCCACGTCTGAGCTAGGTCGGATCGCCATATAGGCTTCCAGCGACTTGGCCGGGCATGAAGCACAGCCCATCACTCAGCTTAAGACCAATGTGCGCCCCCTGCACAGCTGATCCGACTTAGACCTGGCAATGAACAAACGCACCATATCCCCGGCCACGCGCACCTGACTGCACAGGAGACCACGCAAGCCCAGGGTGTCAGCCGGGTGAACAAGCAGCTCACCCACTCGCAGCGCCCCAAAGAACACATGCTTCGAAGCTAGAACTCGCCACAACAGGCAACACCACGATGAGACGAGATAACAACGCATGCGTGATTGGCAACCGAGCATCCTGCAACTGTGGAGCCACCCAACCCCAGGCCACCAACATCCTGCGGTGCAGAAATCCCAACGCCGGGCAGAACCACCCGAAGGCCCTACAAAAGAAAGCAAAGCCCGCCAGGTGACCCGCCGCCGCACTACGGGAATAACCCTCCAACTGAGAACCCGCTAAGAAGTCAGCTAACAAGACCTCCGGGACAGGGCCAGGGACCCAGCCCCGCGTATGCAGAAATTGAAATACAGTCACGAAGCCTCGATTGTACTGAGTCCAAGTGGCAGGCACTACCGACCACTGCAACATGCTCCAGATCCGCTCACCAACAGGCCCCATAAATGTTCTGGCATCGGCGACTCCTCCTTCTTCGCTGATGGCGCCAGCTGGCAAAACTGCAAGAACTGAAAACGAGAAAGCGCATCAGCAAGCCTGTTCTGAACCCCAGGGACGTGCCGAGCCCGAATATACAAATTAAGGTGCAAACAGCGCAAGACCAGTTCCAGCATTACCACATTCACCTGCAAACACTTTGCAGCCTGCCTGTTCACTACCTCGACCACCCCCATGTTGTCACACCAGAAAACGACTCGCCGATTCTGCAACTTTTCAGTCCACAACTCACACGCGACTAGCAAGGGGAAAAGCTCCAGCAGGGTCAAATTGCGAGTAATACCTGCCCGCCGCCAGCTCTCAGGCCATGCCGCCGCGCACCAGTCCCCTTGACAATAGAGTCCGAAACCTACACCCCCAGCCGCATCCGATTGCAGCTCTAGATCCAAGTTAGAGGCATCAGGGAACTGAATGGGGAGCGATCCGTTGAATTGGGCTAAGAAGAGAGACCACATATGCAAATCCGCCCGAATCCCTGCAGTAATCCGGACAAAGTGTCGTCGATCCCGAACACCTGACGTCGCCGCCGCTAAATGACGCAAAAAAAGCCCGACCCATAGGCAAAACCCGACAGGCAAAGTTAAGGGACCCCAACAAAGACTGCACGACCCGCAGAGTAGATTTATGGGCACCCCGAACCAGAGAAATCAAGGCTAACAACTGTCGCACCTTAGCCTGTGGCAGCCGAATCACCATTGCAACCGAGTCAGTCTCGATCCCCAAGAAGGTGAGGCAAGAAGTGGGCCCTTCCGATTTATTAGCGGACAATGGCACCCCGAATTCGGCAGCCATCGCTTCGAAGGTAGATTTCAGCAGACCGCAATCGCCGGAGCCCGCCCCCCCCCCCCCCCCCCGACGAACAGAAAATCATCTAGATAGTGAACAACCGAGTCCCTCCCTGCACTTCGGACCGTAACCCAGTGAAGAAAGGAGCTGAACAACTCAAAAAATGCACAGGAGATGGAACAACCCATTGGCAGACAGCGGTCAAAATAAAAGTCATCCTCAAACCGAAAGCCCAGCAACGGATAGGAAGAAGGATGAACTGGCAACAACCGAAAGGCTGACTCGACGTCCACCTTGGCCAATAAAGCCCGACATCCCGCAATTCACACCAGATGCAAAGCACTGTCGAAGGAAGCGTAGCGGACAGAACAGAGATCGCGAGGAATTCACAGATCGACCTACGGGCCTAGACAGGTTATGAATCAGGCAAAATTTCCCTGGCTCCTTCTTAGGAATGATTGCCAGAGGGGACAACACCATCACCGGGAATGGACGTTCCAGAAAAGGGCCCGCAACCCGCGCATGTGCAAGTTCCTCACGCAACTTACGCCGCACCTCCACCCGCAACTGAGAAACCGAGGAAGCATTGGAAACCTGCACAGTAGCCAAGGGAAGTGAACATGGAATAACAAAACCGTCGCTAAATCCACCCGCCAGAATCGCAGCCGACCTCCCATCCCTGTAGAGGTCCAACCAAGGCCTCATGGCACCCACTTGGACCGGAGTGGGCAATCCCGGCACCCCGACCTCACTTGGCCGGGGCAGGGGGCGCTCCAGTTCCCTTCTTGGGGCACTTGAGAGCCGAGAGGCCCTGTCCACACAAGGAGCAGGCATGACGGAAGCGACAGTCCGTAAAAGAACAGGAGGACTTATTGAACTGCCAGCAGAGACCGGGCCCCCCCCCCGGCCCCCGGGCCCCCCCGGGGGACGAAAGGAACGAACCCCCCCCGGCGACCGGAAGCCCCGTCTTACCCGCAACACTAGGGATGGACACCCCCAGGTTTTGCCATATGGGTGAGCCACAGATTAATGTCCTGCATACCCCAAGACATGTGCCGGTTCTTCTCCATCTTGTCACGGATCGCTTCATCGTAGTTGAGCCAGGCTCAACCACTGAACCGCTGATAACCATCGAGGATGGAATCCGCGTACGCCAACAAAAGGCCGTAGTCCTGGGGGCGCTCCCGTCCCCAAACACTGGCTAAACGCAAAAATGCCCGTGACCAATTCACAACATTACGAAACACAAAACCCACTTTAGGCTTCCCCCCTCCTTCTTACTCTTCTTCTTCCGACCTCGCACTCTGCCTTCCAAAAGCTGAAAAATATCAACACATGAACACCTCCTAATCTTGCGGCGAAGAGACCGCAGAACCTTCTCCCACAGCTCTGACAGCGCCACAAGAGCCAGGGGCCCCCGATCAGCCCCTTCCTGTACTGAGCTCTCACCCGTCCCCCGCCGAGGTGACCCTGACAAGGAAGACGACGTCGAAGAGGAAGAAGAGGTTAAATAAGACGAAGAGGACGAAGAAGAATCCCTACTCCGTCGGCCTTTCCTACCTTTTCCCTTACTCTTCCTCCTCCTACCCTTACCAACAACCCCAGCCTCTAACGCCATGTTACCCGTGGTCAGGATTCCAGCTGATCTGCCTCCTCCACCTGCTGCTCCTCCTGTCGCCTTCCGCAGCAACCACCGTAGCAGGATTCCGACGGGCCGCCCTTGCGTGCTCCTGGACTCCAGTCCGCAGGGCAGCATCCAGTCCCTCGGCACACACTCCAGCTGCAGAAGTCCCAGCGACACACCCACGTTCAGCAGCGGAAGCCTGGGGGAAAAAATCAAGACAGGGGCCAGCAGCCTGCACAGTAGAAGGATACGTTAACCCTGAGGGCCAACCCCCCACCCGCTGGTCTCCCACCCCCTCAAACCCCCGAGGGATACCCCCGATGGAAACGCCCGGGCCCCAAGGCAGCGGCGGGACAGCTCCATGGACTGGAGGCAGAACTACAGCCCAGGGACCAGGACCCCAAGGAGTCCCCCAAGGACCCTGCGCCCAAGGTGACCACCAGCTGGCCGCGCTGCCAGGCAGCCCAGGACCCGTCCCAGAGGTAGAGGGCAACACCGGATCTCCAAGGAACCACCCCCGAGGACTCCACTCCCCAGCGAGGAAGGAGCCGTTCCATCCTGCCGGCTAGACCCCAAACCAGCACCAACACTCCCCACCCCAGCCCGATCAGCCACAGGCACACAAGCAGGAAGAAGACCAGCATCTGACACACCCACAACTCCAGCAGCAGTCAGAAGGAAATGCCCTTCCTGCCTACCCCCTGCTCGGGAAGCACCACGGCTCCTCCCCCGCACACCCGGTAGTCCGCTGCGGCCCCTGCGGGCTGACCCCTCACTGCCAGCAACAGATCGCACCTCCTCCACAACCTCGAGCGCAATCGCAGTTTGGGCAGCCGAACGCAAGCGCCGAGGAAGCAGCGAGTGTCCCCCCCGTGCAGTCCTACTCACCGGTGTCGGCTCGTCCTCATCAAGTGAATCGCCGGCCAACAGGGACAGCTCCGGGTCAAAAGGTGCACGCTCCATAGCAGAGGGGCAAACCACGAGGCTCCGCACGAACCCGACGCCGCAAAAGTTGTCTCAGAGGACCTGAAACCGTTAAGGTCCTCCGAGAGCCCTCCTTATATACATCTCCCATCCCACCCCACGACCGCGACTTTTACCCTATCAGAGGCCAATCCCTCAGCGGGAAGGCCTCTACCCTCCCGATCAAAACTTTTATTCCTACCTTAACTTCCCCCCCCTTCACTAAACCCTACCCGACGGATGGCCCCGCGGGACTCACAGCTCTGCGTTAGAGCCGTCCATCGAGACTAGCTCTCGGACTTTTTAATCTTATGGCTCCTTCACTCCTGCCGCCAGTCAGGATACGTCTATTAAATTATCCAAGCAAAATCCCTAATTAGCAGATCACTGATGAGACAGTGTTAGAGAAACAAACAATGGAGAGCAGAGCAAATTAGTAAACTAGGGTTGATGGTTCACTTTTCACAGCAACTACTTTCACTCTTCAGTTGCCATAAGCATGAGTGAATTCAACAGTTTAAATTTACTTAAAAACCAGAAGTCTCAATCCATTATTCTTTTTCAGGAGCCATATGGTAACCTTACTTCTGAGAAGCTAACAGCGGAATCTGGATAGGCCCGCTTCCTATATATCTCAAACCCTTACCCCTCCCCTACATTCTCCCACAAAAACTCAACACAAATTATGGTGAAAAAATAGCCGCAGCCCTGTTTATTGGTCATAACAGTTTGTTAAATAACATATCAACGTATAAACAGCATAAACATTATAACACAAAATTATTTCGAGCTACTGTAAAACAAGTTATGCCCCCGACCCCGCCATGAAGCAAGGATCTGTCGCCCACATGCCCCATTAACCCGGGTCACCTGACCCACCAAGCACGGCTCCCAGCCGGCCCACCGCTCATCCCATGATGAGCCCAGCCAGTAGCTCGAGATACCACCATAGGGCCTGTAAACCCTTACAGCCCCCCCCCCACAATGAACAGAGCTGTGACTAAGACAGCGCCCAACGCTCACAACCCGACGAGAAATCATCCAACAGCAAATCCCAGCCCACGTCAGGCAAATGTACCCGATCCCTCGCAAACAAACCCAAACAGGACACATTCACCCATTCATGTCGTAGTTGCACCCCCCCTAGACTCCACCCAGCGCCCAACCTGACGGTTAACCTTGCACAAACCCCTGGTCCATCTCCGGGACTCCAGCCGGCGTGGTCGGGGAATAATGTCCGATCACAGCAGCGTCGTGCCAGGGAACCATTCCAAAACTATCCTAAGATCACCCAGAATAGAGTCAATCAGGTGCTTCCCCGTCTGGGAATCCACGTCGTTACCACCCAAATGCAGCAGCAGGACATCCGGACAACGAGGGCGACGATGGAAGTCAGCCAGCAACGGTAACAGCTGATGCCATCGCATGCCCTGCTGACCCCACCAGGACACGCAAATGCCCAAGTGCTGCAGACCCAGGTGCTGACCCCCAGGCTGGATCACGGCACGCTCTCCCGCCCAGTGGACGAAGGAGTGCCCGACAATCCACACCGTACGCTGTCGCCGCACCGCATCTGCAAGGCAAACCCAGCAATTAAACCCAGCCCAATTGGAAAAACAAAACCCCAGTTAGTAAAGTGTCAGTCCTGAGCATGCACCAACCAGCTATAGCCACACACTCCCCCAGAACCAAGGTACCCATCTGTGGAAACCAGAACTGATCAGCCCAACCTAGGTCCCTCCCCGATCCAAACCCCGTGCCACCCCGTAAGGCCGAATGTAACTCCTGTAACTTCCCGAGGACCAATGGCCCAACTGTTGAATCCCTTCACACAGCACCCCAGCCAGAAAGGCGCAAGTGGCAACTCCAATCCGAAATGAATGAGTACCATATCGCGCCGGGTCTTCACCACATTGGCGCAAAACTAGACGCAGCACGGCTAAGAACTGATAATGTGTAAGGGGCCTGCCATCCTCATGCAACAACAAGGCCAACCCCAACGGGGGACGAACCGCCATAAAGGCATACAGAGCCGTAACCGGGCAAGTAACACAGCCCACTATCTTATGCAAAACCACCGTACGGCCCCTGCTCAGCTGGTCCGTCTTGGATCTGGCAAGATATAAACTAACGGAGCTGTCACCACACTGCACGTGCCACAATAAGAGGCCATGCGCACCTGCAGAATCAGCTGGATGCACTAGTAGCTCCCCGATGCAGAAGGCTCCGAAAAACGCTAGCGAAAAAGCAGCAGTAAACAGCAGCTCCTCGTATCGGGACCGAGCCACCGCCGGCAACTCCGCGAGCAACCTCACCAACAAGTCATGAGATATTGTCCGCCGGGCGGCGGGTTGCTGTGGCGCAATCCGAGCCATAGCCGCCAGAAGTCTACGCACCAGGAAACCCAAAGACGGGCAACGCCACCCCAAGGCCTTGGAGAAGAATGCAAAACCAGCTAAGTGGCCAGCCACAACTCCCCGCGACAAACCCCCACGATGTGAAACCAGTACAAATTCCGCCAGCAGGGTCTCAGATACTGGTCCCGGGGTCCAACCCCAGGAAGACAGAGAAGCGGACAATCGACGGAATCCAGCATTGTAGCGAGTCCAGGTGGTAGGAGCCACCGACTGTCTCAGCAAGTCCCAGAGCCCTTCTCGACCAGGCTCCATAAATGATCCGGCATCTGCAACCCCCGGAGCTGCGCGTCTGGAGCCAGCCAACGAAACTGTGAAAAGTTAAAGCGAGAAAGAGCATCAGCAATACAGTTGCGACTCCCTGGCCTAGCCCTAATGTACAAATTGAGCCGCAGACAACGCAGAACAATCTCACGCATCAACTGATTAACATTTAGCGGCATGCCGATTAATGACCTCCACAACCCCCTTATTATCACACCTAAATACTACGCGCTTATTACACAGCCGAGCAGGCCAAAGTTCGCAGGCGACCAGTAGCAGGAAAGCTCCAAGAGAGTCACATTACGCGCAACACCACTCCGCTGCCAGGCAACAGGCCACGGCGCTGCACACCAGTCCCCCTGGCAGTAAAGGCCGAAACCGAGGCCACCGGCCTCATCCGAGTAGAGTTCCAAATCCAGGTTAGACAACTCGGGCTGCTGTATCGGAAGCGTTCCATTAAACCGCGTAAGGAACACGATCCACATCCTGAGATCCGCCCGAATACCAGCAGAAATACGCACGAAATTACGACGATCACGAACAAGCGAAGTGGCAGCAGCAAGCCGTCAAGCAAAAGCCCGTCCCATAGGCAGTACCCGACAAGCGAAGTTAAGAGACCCCAGCAGCGATTGAACTTCTCTGAGGGTAGCCTTGCGGGACTCAGCCATCCGAGAAATCTGTAACAACAGGAGTCTCACCTTACCCAGCAGCAACCTGGTGACCATTGCTACAGTATCGATCTCTATACCCAGAAAAGTAAGCACCGTAGTTGGACCTTCTGATTTATCCGCCGCAAAAGGAATTCCGGATTCAGCGACCACGCGTTCAAATGATGCTTTCAAGCGGGAACACACCGCAGACCCCACCACTCCCACGAAGAGAAAGTCGTCCAGATAGTGCACAACCAAATCCGCCCGCGCTATGCGGACCGTAACCCAGTGCAAGAACGTACTAAACATCTCGAAGTAAGCGCAAGAAATGGAGCAGCCCATCGGTAAACAACGATCGTAATAGAACTCACCCTCGAATCGAAAACCAAGCAGCGGGTAAGAGGAGGGATGGACGGGCAAAAGCCGGAAGGCAGACTCAATGTCCACCTTCGCCAATAGAGCACCATGCCCAGCCTGCACAACAAGACGCTGCGCACAATCAAATGACGAATAACGAACTACACACAGGTCACGAGGGATGCCCTCGTTGACAGAGTGGCCCAAAGGCCAGGACAGATTGTGAATCAAACAGAACTTACCAGGGTCTTTCTTGGGAATAATTGCCAACGGGGAGACCATCATAACCAAGAAAGGCTGCTTCTGAAAAGGCCCCGCAATACGTCCAAGCCCAATCTCCTCCTGCAATTTTGATCGAACCACCTCCCTTAGGCTAGTCACTGAGGATGCATTGGGAACCCGCACCGGAGCCACCGGTTTCTCGTACGGGATGACAAAACCCTCACCAAAATCCTTCTCCAACAGTACTGCTGCCCTCCGATCACCATAACAGCTCAACCACGGCCGGAGGGCCCCCGCCTTAATCGGGGTGGGCACCGCAGAGGAACCCACCTCATTTTTCCGGCCCCGAGGGCAAGACCGCTCTTTATTTAGGGCATTTAATCGCTGAGTGACCCTGCCCACACAGAGAACAGGCATGCCGGAATCTACAATCCGGAAATGGGCACGTCGCTTTGTTGAATTTCCAGCAGAGGTCATTCCCTCCCCCAGAACCCTGACCCGGTTGCCCTGCACCGGAGCGAAAGGAACGACTCACACCCATTGATCCCTATTGCATCAATCGTACCGCACCACCTGCAGCAGCGCCCCCTAGCCTAGCCATATGCATTAACCACAAATTGATATCTTGGGTACCCCAAGACATGTGCCTGTTTTTTTCAATCTTATCTCGAAAAGCCTCATCATAGTTGAGCCAGGCCCAACCACCGAAGCGCTGATAAGCATCGAGCACAGAATCAACGTACGCCAAAAGCAGGCCATAGTCCTGAGGACGAGCCTGGCCCCAGAAGCTAGCAAGCCGAAGAAACGCCCGCGTCCAGTTGACCATATTACGGGAGACCTGACCCGATTTAACCTTACCCTCCTCCTTCTTACACTTCTTTTTACTCCTACGCACTGCCCTCTAAGAGCCGAAAAACATCAATGCACGCTCGATTCCTAATTTTACGACGCAACCCTCTAGGTACCTTCTCCCAAAGCTCGGTGAGCGCCATCAATGCCGGAGCTCCCCTATCCTGGCTCTCCTGCCCCGCCTGCTCACCCAACGCCCTCGTCCGAGATTGGGAGGAAGACGAAGAAGAGGAGGAAGCCCTAGCCCTCTGCTTGCGCTTGCACTTACTCCTCCCCTTCCCCATACCCTGTTCTCCACACTCAGCAGCCTCTAAGGCCATGTTACCCATGTCGTATGCTCCTCCGGCGATGATTGGTCCGCTCGACTCTCCAGCGGCGCCATCCGCAGCAGCCACCGTGTGTGGACCCCGCTGTCCGGACATCGCAGACAAGATTCCTCCGCCAGTAGCGCCATTCGCAGCAACCACACGACCAAGGCCACTCCGCCCGAGCTCCGCTGTCCGAACTCCTCCGGAACTCAGCACTTCCTCTGGGGGAAAGGTGGCCACGGCCTCTCGTCTCACCGAAGAACCAGCGAAGGCCTGTGAAGAAAAATCCAAACAAGGACCAGACAACTGCACAGCACCAGCAGGATGAACCCCAAAGGGACCCCCAGAACCCCCAACTCCCCCGAGGGCACACCAATCTGCAGGACCACCACTGCGACCAGCCCCACGGCCCCAAGCGGATACATGTTCAGACAGGCCAGCACCCCGGCACCTGCCCCGCGGTCGGCAATACACGCCCCGACGCTGCCACAGCACCACCCTGACCAGAACCACCGGATCCAATCCCCCCTACGGGCCCTCCCACCGGACCTCGCGACTTCCACGCTACCTCCTCCCGCCTCCAACGCGATCGATTCCCGGGCGACCGCACGAGAACGCTTTGGCGGCAGGGAATGCTCCCGGTCCGGCGCGGTACTCACCAGCTCCTCCTCCTCGTCGAAGGAGCTACCGGCCGCGAAGGAGAGCTCGGCCACACCGCCACCGGTTCACGAACCCAACTCCATGCTGCTAAAGGCACTTCGGAGGACCAGGAACGCCCTTAGTCCTCCGAAGCCCGACTTATAAACCCTCCCCCCTCCCGAGGCTCTCCGCAGCCGCGACTACCCAATGGCAGGTCTTCCCAACGGCGGGAAGACCTGCCGAACAATCTCCTGCCTCCTGCTCCCCCCAGCATCCCCGCGTCTCTGACGGGCTACCACGCGGGCCTCCCAGCTACACGTTATGTACGCCCGTCGAGACGAGCTCTCGGGCTGCCTATAACCAATGCAGAGACTAAAAGATTGAAAATGTTTGTAGCTGCTCAAGCTAGGCTTCTAGCCTAGGGGTTAAGGCAGCTGACTGGGACCCCGATGGGCTGGGTTCAAGACCAGGGGAAAGTACACTTTTCTCCCCAGCATTGAAAAACTTATGTTTTACATCACGGATCCTCCCTTTTAGACCCTTCATAGCATTAGGGTCCGTCAGAGTCAAACTGTAATGGAGGTCCGTGGGAGTTAAAGGGCCATAAGATATGCAGAGACTAAAAGATTGAAATTATTTTGCAACTACTCAAGCTAGGCTCTAGCCTAGGGGTTAGGACAGCTGACTGGGACCCCGATGGGCTGGGTTCAAAACCAGGGGAAAGTACACTTTTCTCCCCTGCATTGAAAAACTTATGTTTAACATCACGGATCCTCCCTTTTAGACCCTTCTCAGCATTAGGGTCCGTCAGAGTCAAGCTGTAATGGAGGTCCGTGGGAGTTAAAGGGCCATAAGATATGCATAGACTAAAAGATTGAAATTTTTTTGCAACTACTCAAGCTAGGCTCTAGCCTAGGGGTTAGGACAGCTGACTGGGACCCCGATGGGCTGGGTTCAAGACCGGGGGAAAGCACACTTTTCTCCCCTGCATTGAAAAACTTATGTTTTATATCACGGATCCTCCCTTTTAGACCCTTCATAGCATTAGGGTCCGTCAGAGTCAAACTGTAATGGAGGTCCGTGGGAGTTAAAGGGCCATAAGATATGCAGAGACTAAAAGATTGAAATTTTTTTGCAACTACTCAAGCTAGGCTCTAGCCTAGGGGTTAGGGCAGCTGACTGGGACCCCGATGGGCTGGGTTCAAGACCAGGGTAAAGTACACTTTTCTCCCCTGCATTGAAAAACTTATGTTTAACATCACGGATCCTCCCTTTTAGACCCTTCTCAGCATTAGGGTCCGTCAGAGTCAAGCTGTAATGGAGGTCCGTGGGAGTTAAAGGGCCATAAGATATGCAGAGACTAAAAGATTGAAATTTTTTTGCAACTACTCAAGCTAGGCTCTAGCCTAGGGGTTAGGACAGCTGACTGGGACCCCGATGGGCTGGGTTCAAGACCGGGGGAAAGCACACTTTTCTCCCCTGCATTGAAAAACTTATGTTTTATATCACGGATCCTCCCTTTTAGACCCTTCATAGCATTAGGGTCCGTCAGAGTCAAACTGTAATGGAGGTCCGTGGGAGTTAAAGGGCCATAAGATATGCAGAGACTAAAAGATTGAAATTTTTTTGCAACTACTCAAGCTAGGCTCTAGCCTAGGGGTTAAGGCAGCTGACTGGGACCCCGATGGGCTGGGTTCAAGACCAGGGTAAAGTACACTTTTCTCCCCTGCATTGAAAAACTTATGTTTAACATCACGGATCCTCCCTTTTAGACCCTTCTCAGCATTAGGGTCCGTCAGAGTCAAGCTGTAATGGAGGTCCGTGGGAGTTAAAGGGCCATAAGATATGCAGAGACTAAAAGATTGAAATTTTTTTGCAACTACTCAAGCTAGGCTCTAGCCTAGGGGTTAAGGCAGCTGACTGGGACCCCGATGGGCTGGGTTCAAGACCAGGGTAAAGTACACTTTTCTCCCCTGCATTGAAAAACTTATGTTTTACATCACGGATCCTCCCTTTTAGACCCTTCATAGCATTAGGGTCCGTCACAGTCAAACTGTAATGGAGGTCCGTGGGAGTTAAAGGGCCATAAGATATGCAGAGACTAAAAGATTGAAATTTTTTTGCAACTACGCAAGCTAGGCTCTAGCCTAGGGGTTAAGGCAGCTGACTGGGACCCCGATGGGCTGGGTTCAAGACCAGGGTAAAGTACACTTTTCTCCCCTGCATTGAAAAACTTATGTTTAACATCACGGATCCTCCCTTTTAGACCCTTCTCAGCATTAGGGTCCGTCAGAGTCAAGCTGTAATGGAGGTCCGTGGGAGTTAAAGGGCCATAAGATATGCAGAGACTAAAAGATTGAAATTTTTTTGCAACTACTCAAGCTAGGCTCTAGCCTAGGGGTTAAGGCAGCTGACTGGGACCCCGATGGGCTGGGTTCAAGACCAGGGTAAAGTACACTTTTCTCCCCTGCATTGAAAAACTTATGTTTTATATCACGGATCCTCCCTTTTAGACCCTTCTCAGCATTAGGGTCCGTCAGAGTCAAGCTGTAATGGAGGTCCGTGGGAGTTAAAGGGCCATAAGATATGCAGAGACTAAAAGATTGAAATTTTTTTGCAACTACTCAAGCTAGGCTCTAGCCTAGGGGTTAAGGCAGCTGACTGGGACCCCGATGGGCTGGGTTCAAGACCAGGGTAAAGTACACTTTTCTCCCCTGCATTGAAAAACTTATGTTTTATATCACGGATCCTCCCTTTTAGACCCTTCATAGCATTAGGGTCCGTCAGAGTCAAGCTGTAATGGAGGTCCGTGGGAGTTAAAGGGCCATAAGATATGCAGAGACTAAAAGATTGAAATTTTTTTGCAACTACTCAAGCTAGGCTCTAGCCTAGGGGTTAGGACAGCTGACTGGGACCCCGATGGGCTGGGTTCAAGACCGGGGGAAAGCACACTTTTCTCCCCTGCATTGAAAAACTTATGTTTTATATCACGGATCCTCCCTTTTAGACCCTTCTCAGCATTAGGGTCCGTCAGAGTCAAGCTGTAATGGAGGTCCGTGGGAGTTAAAGGGCCATAAGATATGCAGAGACTAAAAGATTGAAATTTTTTTGCAACTACTCAAGCTAGGCTCTAGCCTAGGGGTTAGGACAGCTGACTGGGACCCCGATGGGCTGGGTTCAAGACCGGGGGAAAGCACACTTTTCTCCCCTGCATTGAAAAACTTATGTTTTATATCACGGATCCTCCCTTTTAGACCCTTCATAGCATTAGGGTCCGTCAGAGTCAAACTGTAATGGAGGTCCGTGGGAGTTAAAGGGCCATAAGATATGCAGAGACTAAAAGATTGAAATTTTTTTGCAACTACTCAAGCTAGGCTCTAGCCTAGGGGTTAAGGCAGCTGACTGGGACCCCGATGGGCTGGGTTCAAGACCGGGGGAAAGCACACTTTTCTGAAATTTTATTGAGAATAGGTAAAAGAATAAGAAAAGAGTGGGCTTCTGGTTTTGGGTTTTTTTAGACAAATTAGCAAATGGATCCTGACAGGTGGCAGGAGTGAGAGACTGATAACCTGTACAGAAAATATAAGTTATAAAACGTACAATTTTATGAGCTAAGAACATAGTGTAGAGGTTAGTGCAGCTGTTTATGAGACTAACAGTACGGGTTCAAGTCCAGGATGAGGGGAGCGATATTAAATTTCCTTGCCGGCATCTCAATAGCAGCTATAGTGGTAGAAAAGCCGGTCTTGCAATGATGAAGTTTGAAGCCGCAGTTGTCAGCTGAATGACGGAAGAATTTTTAAGGCCGTGCCGGTTTAGATCCGCGAGGTCCGCGTTTTACCCCTTCCCGAGCTGGAAGGGTATAACACATGCACCCTTCGAGGCTAAGACAGGCATAGCGGAAACATACAGCACAAACTATTAGACTTCTCTAACAAGTGTAAATAGCAGCCAGCCATTGCAAACTAACTGATTATTATTTTTTTTTAGTTCAATAAGTTTTTTTTTTTAATTATAGTTTGAATAATACATTATCCAATAATACAGGAAAAAAAGGAGTCACCAAAATAAAAATCATAATCAATTTTTTAAATAGTAGGGAAAGCAGTTATTTACAGTGTCCAATATGACAGGGACAAGAGGACATAGACTGAAGCTGAGGGGGGACAGGTCCAGGACGAATATCAGGAAGTTCTGTTTCACGCAGCGAGTGGTGGAAACCTGGAATGCTCTCCCAGAGGAAGTAATTGCAAAATCCACCGTTCTAGGATTTAAGGGTAAACTAGATGCACCTCTCCTTAAGAGTTGTTAGTATATTGGCCACTTATCATACAGTAATAATCCAGCCTCTAACGAATGCACAAAGTCAGTATAAAACTGAATGGTCTGGATTTGATATATTAAATGAATATTTCTATATTATTGAAAAGGACGCCTCAGCCCCACCACTCCACCGCAGAAAAAACTTATATCGCGGGAAGCATAGTGTGGTGCTTCATCATTGGCTGCCACTTCTCATTCATTACCTAATCTTCACTTTATTTATTTTATTTTAGTTTAAATACTTATATCAAAAATATTTTTTCTTTATAATAAATATATTGCAATTGGTGCTGGTATATTAGTGTGGTACTTATCTCAGCCAACCCTGGGGAGCCAGACCCGACATGTTTCGCACATGAATTGTGCTTTTTCAAGGGCCTCCCTAAAAAAATATATATACAAGATGGAGTCATAAACGTACAATTGCATATATTAACCATCCAATCATTAACATCTTTCCTTAAACCTCAATCTTTGTCAAAAAAAAACCTCACCTAGGTTGCCGCCGTCATCCAACTCCAAACGTTAAAGAGTATAAGATGGCGTCGGCGTCCCAGGAGCTCAGTTTAAATGCTTCCCTCCCCGAAAAGTTCACGCCCCCCCAGCAGCTCATTGGACAAACTCAAATGAAGATCAGGACACAGAGCTCCATTCAATCATGTTATTTAACCCTCTAGGTTCCACTGTGTCTATCTTAAAGATATATCGCTGTTCTTGTTCATTCAGCAGTCTCGCATCCCCTTCCCCCCCGATGCCACTATTCTTATAAATAATCCGCCATTTCAAGTCCTCCACAGAGTGATTTAATTTTTCCCAGTGCTCTACTAAGGGAGCCTGGGCTACTCCGTTTATAATACGGGACTTATGCTCATTAAGGCGTACCTTAATCTTCCGATTAGTACGACCAATGTACACCAGATCGCAGGGGCACACTATTACATAAACCACCCCCTGCGAATTACAATCTGTATCCATTCTTGATCTCAGGATCAAGTTCCTCCCCGGGACCTGCCAACAATCACCCTGTATGGTGAGAGGGCACCACTGGCACCTACCACAATTGCCGTGGCGACCCCCCACCATACGTTGTCTCTTGCCATACCTTTGAAAACCACAACATTGGCCCAGTGTCCTCCCCCGGGAGTAGGCTACCAAAGGAAAACTTTCCAAAGACTTGTGGCCCTGAAGGATGTACCAGTATTTTCTTAAAATGCCCACCAGGGTCGGAGTTATCTTGGAAAAAGGCAAAATGCAGGTAAGTTGGGCATACTCTCCCTGGGGGTTATCACTCGGTTGTGACAAAAGAAGATCCCTCTGAGCATACCTCGCTCTTATATATGCCTGTCTGATTGAACTGTCAGGGTAACCCCTCGTACGTAGTCTGTCACTTAATTTTCTAGCTTCAAGTTTATACAGGGCAATCGAGGAACAAATCCTGCAAATCCGCAGGAATTGTCCTATAGGTAGATTATACTTTAATTTGTACGGGTGAAAACTATCATAGTGTAATATGGTGTTCTTAGTCACCGGCTTCCTATAGAGCGATGTATAGATCAAACCCTCCGACACCTGTATTGAAATATCTAGGAAATCAATTTTAGTTTGATGGCACACCATAGTGAATTGGATATTGTTATCTACGGAATTAAGATATTGATAAAAAGCTTCAAGTTCTTGTCTCGTATTGTCCCAAATGAAAAAAATATCATCGAGGAATATACCCCAAAATGATATCCTGGGGTACCATGTAGAGGTATATATCCAATTCTCCTCGAACCTAGCCATAAACAGGGCGGCCACAGAGGGGGCCAGCGTGGCCCCCATCGCCACTCCTTGGATCTGCTGGAAAAACATTTGTTGGTATTGAAAATAATTCCTCTTTATCACCCACTCAGCCAGTTGTATGAGAAAATCAACAGACATACGATGAGGTGTCATAGATTGAAGTGTGTGGCGAATAGTGTAAAGGGCCTCCTCCTGCGGTATCTGGGTGTACAAGGACACCACATCTAGTGTTACTAACCATTTATCAGTCATATCTATATTCAAATTAGACAAATCCTTCAAAAAATGGGTGGAATCCCTAATGTATGATTTGATCTTCGGAACTTCTTCCCTAAGGAAGAAGTCCACTATCTTAGAAAGGGGCTCCAAAATAGAGGAACGAGTATTGACAATGGGGCGTCCCGGGGGTTTTATCAAGGTTTTATGTACCTTCGGGACAAAAGAGATCTTTGGAATCTTCGGATATCTCTCAAATAGAAATTTGTATTCTTTTGATGTTATAGTTCCCAGATCTAGATGTATATTCAGAAATTCTAGAATTTCAATCCCCAAAGCCGTAGTGGGATCGTCCGCCAGCGGGCAATAAGCCTGTGTATCCGACAGTTGACGCCATGCCTCTTTTTCATAGTCGTTTCTGTCAAGGATCACGGTGGCACCCCCCTTGTCCGCTTTAATGATGATAATATCATCATTATTTAAAAGATCTTGTAAACCTTCCTGTTGCGCCCTAGTAATATTATATGGACCCTGATTTCTCCAAGATTTTTGAAGATTCTTTAAATCTTTTATAACTAACTCAGAAAAAGTAAAGATTAGAGGGTCCATAGGGCCTGGGGGGGTCCAGGAAGATTTAGTCCTACATATAGAGATGGAACTTTTATCTATATCTGCCTCCTGATCCTCTTTGTCTCCTCCACCCTCATTTTTATACTGCTGGGCAGGCTCAGTATTTTCAAAAAACACCTTAAGTTGTAATTTTCGGGTGAAATCATGGAATGCTTTATGTAACATAAAGAAATCTGGCGGGTGAGACATCACAAAACTCATGCCCTTTTCCAAAATGTCCCATTGGTGTACAGTCAGCTGTACCGATGATAAATTCACTACTGTCGTGCCGTCCCCGTCCGCGCTCTGTGCGATGATTGTTGAATCGTACCCCTCATACGTTGTTGACGTGTTCTTCCTCTTCCACGAACCTCTACATTGGAGGACTCCCCTGCCTTCTCATTAGTGGTCTCGATTGGACCTTCGCTAGACGCTTCTGAATCTCCTGAGGAGCTATCAAATACAATCTTCTTCTTTTGTGGAATCAATGTGCTTTTCCTCTGCCAGGAATACACCCGGTCTTGTAAGTAGTCTCTTTCATCTCTTTTCCACTTTTTGATTTTGTTTATTTTGATCTCTTCCCTGAATTTAGCCATTGATGTTTTTAATTCATTGAGTTTTTGATCAAAATCTATAACCTCTTGTCGTTGTTGGAGATCATTCTGGATCACACTAACTTTTGAACATAGTTCTTTCTCAGTTGCCTCCGTGGTTTCCACTAAGAGAATCATCAAATCTCTTGAGCACTTGTTCAAGATAGCAGTCCAACGTTCACTGAAGGATTTGTCTGTGGAAATCATCTTGGGTTCTTTGAGGATGCGAAGTCCCCTGGGAATCATTGTATTTTTTAGATACTGCACCAGGGTGCTACAGTGTAATTCCGCCCGTATAGCTCTTTTCATAACATTCTCGAGTTCTAACCAAGAAGATTCTGCTGGAGGGATAGATTCATCATCAAGAAGAGCAGGTCTAGTTAAAATCCTTTTAAACTGCTCTTCTGTATATCCCTCAAATTGTGGTAATTCCTGGGCCATCTTGAACATTCACTTAGAGCTGTTAGTATATTGGCCACTTATCATACAGTAATAATCCAGCCTCTAACGAATGCACAAAGTCAGTATAAAACTGAATGGTCTGGATTTGATATATTAAATGAATATTTCTATATTATTGAAAAGGACGCCTCAGCCCCACCACTCCACCGCAGAAAAAACTTATATCGCGGGAAGCATAGTGTGGTGCTTCATCATTGGCTGCCACTTCTCATTCATTACCTAATCTTCACTTTATTTATTTTATTTTAGTTTAAATACTTATATCAAAAATATTTTTTCTTTATAATAAATATATTGCAATTGGTGCTGGTATATTAGTGTGGTACTTATCTCAGCCAACCCTGGGGAGCCAGACCCGACAAGTTTCGCACATGAATTGTGCTTTTTCAAGGGCCTCCCTAAAAAAATATATATACAAGATGGAGTCATAAACGTACAATTGCATATATTAACCATCCAATCATTAACATCTTTCCTTAAACCTCAATCTTTGTAAAAAAAAACCTCACCTAGGTTGCCGCCGTCATCCGACTCCAAACGTTAAAGAGTATAAGATGGCGTCGGCGTCCCAGGAGCTCAGTTTAAATGCTTCCCTCCCCGAAAAGTTCACGCCCCCCCAGCAGCTCATTGGACAAACTCAAATGAAGCTCAGGACACAGAGCTCCATTCAATCATGTTATTTAACCCTCTAGGTTCCACTGTGTCTATCTTAAAGATATATCGCTGTTCTTGTTCATTCAGCAGTCTCGCATCCCCTTCCCCCCCGATGCCACTATTCTTATAAATAATCCGCCATTTCAAGTCCTCCACAGAGTGATTTAATTTTTCCCAGTGCTCTACTAAGGGAGCCTGGGCTACTCCGTTTATAATACGGGACTTATGCTCATTAAGGCGTACCTTAATCTTCCGATTAGTACGATCAATGTACACCAGATCGCAGGGGCACACTATTACATAAACCACCCCCTGCGAATTACAATCTGTATCCATTCTTGATCTCAGGAACTAAAATAAAATAAATAAAGTGAAGATTAGGTAATGAATGAGAAGTGGCAGCCAATGATGAAGCACCACACTATGCTTCCCGCGATATAAGTTTTATCCCAGGACAAGCAGGCATGATATTCTCACATGTGGGTGACGTCATCTACGGAGCCCCAGCGCGGACAGCTTTTCAAGCAAACTTGCTAGAAGTTTCAAGTTTGCACACTGCACCACGCATGTGCATGCCTTCTCGCCCACTAGAGGGCGCATCCCACCTCGTGGTCCTCAGTTCAATTTTTTCCGCGGAGCCAGAAAGCCCTGTGGATTTGAGCTCCAGTTTTGTATGCCTTTCTGCTGCTGCGTTTCGTTTTTTCGATCGGTTCGCGGTGCTCCTTTCTTTTTTGTGTTTTTCCTTCGTTTTCATTAAAAAAAAAAAAATAAATAAATATTTTTTTCTTTTCGTTGGGCTCCGGGGGCTCCCGGCAGCCGTGGCCGCGGGACGTCGGTCGTTCCCGGCCTCCTTTTCCGTTGATGTCCCGTCCTGTTACGGGATTTAAGAAGTGCAGCTGGTGTGAGAGGTTACTTTCCATCACTGACCCTCACCGGTGGTGCATTGTTTGTCTCGGGCCGGATCATCCGACAGCTTCGTGTGATCGCTGTGCTACTTTTCAGGCCAGAGCCCTCCGCCGCCGAAAGGCCAGAATGGCGGAATTGTTCGCCGTGGACGCGCCGGCTAAGGCCTCGACGTCGGCCTCGGCCCCGGCCTTGACCTCGGCCTCGGCGTCCTCGGGGGCCTCGGCTTCGCCTCGGCCCTCGACTTCGAAGGCGTCCTCGGGAAAACCGGCTTCGGGTAAGTCCTCTGTTCCATCCCCGTCAGCGAAGAAGCCATCCTCTGCTCCGGCTAAGGCGAGTGGGTCGACCCCGGCCCCGCCTCGGACCCCGGCTTCGCACACCCCGAGGGAATACTCGAGACCGAGGTCGCCCTCCAGGGAGTGTGCTCCGGACCCGGAACTCCCGACCTTCGTGGGGATTCCGGCCTTTCAGGACCTCCTCCGAGCTCTTATTTCATCGGAGCTGTCGGGGGCCCTGGAAGTGTTGCAGCGAGCTGCGGTTCCGGCGGCCTCGACCTCGCAGGCCTCGGCCGGGGCGCCCTCGACCTCGGAGGCCCCGGCCTCGGCGCCCTCGACCTCGGGAGCCCCGGCCTCGGTGGCCTCGGTCTCGGGTACTGTGGCCCCTTTAACCTCGGCCCCGGCTGTGCCCTCGACCTCGACCTCGGGGGGGGTTGCCTGAGCGGAGTGTGCGGCCCAAGGAAAAGTTGCGCAGAGTGCGCCGTATTTCCTCCTCTTCCTCCTCGAGGTCTTCCCGGGACGCCTCGCCCTCGACGCGACCTCGGACGGGGCGCCGATCGAGGAAGCCGAAGCGCCCGCGGGGCTCGCCTCGGAGGCACGGTCGTTCCTCGCCACTCGAGGGCGAGGCGCTGCAGGTATCGGAGTTGCGCCTCGACAACCCGAGGCTCCTCCGATCACCTCATGGGAAGTCTTCCCGTGCCGCCTCGCCGAGGAAGTGGGAGAGTGCCCCCTGGACCCCGGGGGTCCTCACCCAAGGGTTCTTCGAGGCGGAGAACTTCTCCTTCCCCCTCGAGGGCCTTGGAAAGAGAATCCTGGGGCTCGGGGTCGGTCAGGGATCCTCATTATTCCCATGAGGCCTCTCCCCTCTCCTCGGTGGGGAGGTCGAGAACCCCGTCTCCTCCAGCCAGGCCGTCCTCATTTTCCACTTTTGTTCAGGACATGGCCCGAGCCCCGGGGTTGGACCTTATGGTCGGTTCCCAATATTCTAAAGAATTTTTGGAGGAGCAAGACCTTCCCACTCCTCCTAGGGAGGTGCCTAGGCTCCCCCTCAACAGAGTCCTCCTGCAGACCTGGTTGAAGAATTTGTCGAACCCTCTTACAGTCACGTCTGTGCCTTCTAAAATGGAAGCGAAGTATAGGACGGTGCCCCCTAAAGGGTTTGAAAAGGCGCAGCTCTCCCACCAGTCTCTTCTGGTGGAGTCTGCCCTTAAGAAATCACAGCCCTCACGGGTTTCTGCAGCGGTTCCACCCGGCAGGGAGGGGCGGACCCTGGACAAGTTTGGCCGTCGCCTCTATTCAAATTCCCTGATGGCCACCAGGGTTCTAAATTATGCCTTCACCTTTTCCTCCTATTTGCGTGGCATGGTGAAGGACCTTCCTCAATATCGAGACTCCTTACCGGACTCCCAAAGAGCAGGATTTGATAAGTTTATGTCCAACCTGTCTCAATTGCGGTTGTACCTCTTTCATGCGGTGTACGATGCATTTGAGCTGGTTTCGAGGGTGTCGGCCTTCGCAGTGGCCATGCGCCGTCTGGCCTGGCTTCGCACCCTCGATATGGACCCAAACCTGCAGGAACGTCTTGCAGACTTGCCTTGTGTGGGGTCCGAGTTATTTGATGAGTCCTTAGATGCGGCGACCAAGCGGTTGTCGGAGCAGGAGCGCTCGTTAGCATCCCTGGTCCGCCCCAAACCTAGGCCCCCGCAGCAGAAACCTTTCCGTCCTCCGCCGCGCCGATACCCTCAGAAGTCGACTCCGGCTTTTTCAAGGCCGCCTCCGAGACGTCCGTCTCAGCGAGGCAGAGGGGGACAAACCCAAGCCCTGGCGCAGGGTCCTTCTAAACCCGCGCCTTCCTTTTGACGGGCTGAGCGGACGGGGCGGGTTCCCCTCCGCGAAATCACAGGAACCCCTTCCCATCGGGGGGCGTCTTCGGTTCTTCCACATGGCATGGACCGAGATAACATCAGACGCTTGGGTGCTCCGGACCGTCTCCGAGGGCTACTCGCTCAACTTTGTGTCCTTGCCACCGGATCATCCCCCAAGGGTAGCCTCTTGCAACCGAGCGCAACTGCCGATCCTTCTGGCCGAGGCCAGGGCTCTGTTGGTGCTTCGGGCGGTCGAACCGGTCCCAAAGGACCAGCGGGGTACGGGGTTTTACTCCCGTTACTTTTTGGTCCCAAAAAAGACCGGGGACCTGCGGCCCATACTGGACCTCAGGAAGCTCAACAAATTCCTGGTCCGGGAGAAGTTTCGAATGCTGTCTCTCCCGGTTTTATATCCTCTCTTGGAGGGAGGGGACTGGATGTGCTCCCTCGACTTGAAGGAAGCATACACCCATGTTCCGGTGCATCCCGCCTTCCGAAGATTTTTACGATTCCAGGTGGGAGATCTGCACCTTCAGTACAGGGTCCTGCCCTTCGGCCTGGCCTCGTCTCCCCGAGTCTTCACGAAGTGCATGGTGGTGGTCGCGGCAGCCCTGAGGTCTCGTGGGCTTCATGTGTTCCCTTACCTGGACGATTGGCTCATCAAAGCCCCGACCAGGGAGGGGGTTATCTCAGCGACCCGACAGTCTATTGCCTTCCTGCAGAGCCTCGGGTTCGAGATAAACTTTCCAAAATCACAGTTGTGCCCGGCTCAGTCTCTTCAATTTATAGGCGCAGTGCTGGACACGGTGCGCCTGCGCTCCTATCTCCCGCCCCAGCGGTTGGAAGCCTTGGTGCGGATGGGCCGTCAGGTCTCTCAACTGTCGGTGGTGTCGGCCCAGCGCATGATGATGCTGCTCGGCCATATGGCGTCGACGGTCCACGTCACTCCGTTCGCCAGGCTGCACCTGAGGATTCCTCAGTGGACCCTAGCTTCCCAGTGGCGTCAGGAGTACGATCCGGTGTCTCGTCTCATTGCGGTGACTCCGCTTTTGCGGAAATCGCTGCGTTGGTGGACCGACTCTTCAAATCTGTCCAAGGGTTTACTGTTTCTCACCCCTCCTTTTCGCAAGGTTCTGACCACAGACTCCTCGGAGTACGCGTGGGGAGCCCACCTCGACGGTCTTCGAACGCAGGGCCTGTGGTCTGCCGAGGACCGTCGGTGTCACATCAACGTGCTAGAACTTCGGGCCATCTTTCTGGCGGTTCGAGCATTCGTCCACATATTGCAGAATCAGGTAGTCCTCGTCCGCACGGACAACCAAGTGGCGATGTACTATGTGAACAAGCAGGGTGGAACGGGTTCTTGGCCCCTCTGCTCGGAGGCTCTTCGCCTTTGGGAGTGGGCGGTCTCCCGGAACATCTTCCTTCGGGCGGTCTACATCCAGGGAGAACAGAACTGTCTGGCAGACAAACTCAGTCGACTTCTGCAGCCGCACGAGTGGACTCTACACTCCGGAGTTCTGCGCGAGGTTTTCGCTCGCTGGGGAACGCCGCAGGTGGATCTGTTTGCCTCTCCGGAGACCCGCAAACTGCCCCTGTATTGTTCTCGGATGTACTCCCGGGACCGTCTGGAGGCCGATGCCTTCCTTCTCGATTGGGAAGGGAGGTTCCTGTATGCGTTCCCTCCCTTTCCTCTGATCATGCGAACGTTAGTACATCTC
This sequence comes from Geotrypetes seraphini, assembly GCF_902459505.1. Classification (NCBI taxonomy): domain Eukaryota; kingdom Metazoa; phylum Chordata; class Amphibia; order Gymnophiona; family Dermophiidae; genus Geotrypetes; species Geotrypetes seraphini. Next base: position 100,042,968 of record NC_047088.1, on the reverse strand, counting down.
AAATCGTCCGCTGCCACGATGATTCTCATTGCACCTCGGTGGCCGCGTCAGCACTGGTTCTCCCTGCTGCTTCAGCTCAGTACCAGGGAGCCTCTTCTTCTGCCTGTGTTTCCTTCTCTGCTGTCTCAGAGTCAAGGATCCATGTTGCATCCTAATCTGCAGTCATTACACCTGACAGCTTGGTTTCTTGCTCCTTAACTTCGCCTGATCTGTCTCAATCTGTGAGGGAGGTGTTGGAAGCCTCCCGCAAGATTTCGACTAGGCTTTGTTATTCGCAGAAATGGACCAGGTTTTCCACCTGGTGTTCGTCTTTTCACCTGGATCCGGTTTCGGTTCCGGTGTCCTCGGTTTTGGACTATTTATTTCACCTGTCGCACTCTGGTTTGAAAACCACTTCTGTGCGTGTTCATCTTAGTGCTATTTCTGCTTTCCATCAACATCTGGATGGGCGTCCTTTGTCGATCCATCCTTTGGTGACACGCTTCATGAAAGGGTTACTCAGGGTTTGTCCCCCTCTTAAGCCTCCTTCAGTCGTGTGGGATTTGAATGTGGTTTTAGCTCAACTGATGAAACCTCCTTTTGAGCCACTCAACAAGTCTCTCTTGAAATTTCTGACTTGGAAGGTGATTTTTCTGATTGCCCTCACATCCGCTAGGCGGATTGGGGAGTTGCAAGCTTTGGTTGCGGACCCTCCTTTCACTGTCTTCCATCATGACAAGGTGGTTCTCCGCACCCATCCTAAGTTTGTACCTAAAGTTGTTTCTGATTTCCACCTCAATCAGTCCATTGTCCTTCCTGTGTTCTTTCCTAAGCCCCACTCCCATCCTGGCGAGACGGCGCTTCACACGCTTGACTGTAAGAGGGCGTTGGCATATTACCTTCAACGCACCAGGTCTCATAGGAAGGTTCCTCAATTGTTTTTGTCCTTCGATCCTAATCGATTAGGGCATCCTGTTTCCAAGCGCACTCTGTCTAACTGGTTAGCTGCTTGTATTTCTTTTTGCTATGCTCAGGCTGGACTTCCGCCCCCGGGTCGAGTCACGGGGCATAAGGTCCGAGCGATGGCAGCTTCGGTTGCTTTCCTCCGATCCACTCCTATGGAGGACATATGTAAAGCTGCCACTTGGTCTTCGGTTCATACGTTCACCTCTCATTACTGTCTGGACACTTTGTCCAGAAGCGACGGCCGGTTTGGCCAGTCGGTGTTGCGTAACCTGTTTTCCTGAATTGCCATCCTCCCACCTGCCCTTTTTTGGTTGGCTTGGAGGTCACCCACATGTGAGAATATCATGCCTGCTTGTCCTGGGATAAAGCACAGTTACTTACTGTAACAGGTGTTATCCAGGGACAGCAGGCATATATTCTCACAACCCGCCCGCCTCCCCGGGGATGGCTTCTCTGCTAGTTATGGAACTGAGGACCATGAGGTGGGATGCGCCCTCTAGTGGGCGAGAAGGCATGCACATGCGTGGTGCAGTGTGCAAACTTGAAACTTCTAGCAAGTTTGCTTGAAAAGCTGTCCGCGCTGGGGCTCCGTAGATGACGTCACCCACATGTGAGAATATATGCCTGCTGTCCCTGGATAACACCTGTTACGGTAAGTAACTGTGCTATTTCTGCGGTGGAGTGGTGGGGCTGAGGCGTCCTTTTCAATAATATAGAAATATTCATTTAATATATCAAATCCAGACCATTCAGTTTTATACTGACTTTGTGCATTCGTTAGAGGCTGGATTATTACTGTATGATAAGTGGCCAATATACTAACAGCTCTAAGTGAATGTTCAAGATGGCCCAGGAATTACCACAATTTGAGGGATATACAGAAGAGCAGTTTAAAAGGATTTTAACTAGACCTGCTCTTCTTGATGATGAATCTATCCCTCCAGCAGAATCTTCTTGGTTAGAACTCGAGAATGTTATGAAAAGAGCTATACGGGCGGAATTACACTGTAGCACCCTGGTGCAGTATCTAAAAAATACAATGATTCCCAGGGGACTTCGCATCCTCAAAGAACCCAAGATGATTTCCACAGACAAATCCTTCAGTGAACGTTGGACTGCTATCTTGAACAAGTGCTCAAGAGATTTGATGATTCTCTTAGTGGAAACCACGGAGGCAACTGAGAAAGAACTATGTTCAAAAGTTAGTGTGATCCAGAATGATCTCCAACAACGACAAGAGGTTATAGATTTTGATCAAAAACTCAATGAATTAAAAACATCAATGGCTAAATTCAGGGAAGAGATCAAAATAAACAAAATCAAAAAGTGGAAAAGAGATGAAAGAGACTACTTACAAGACCGGGTGTATTCCTGGCAGAGGAAAAGCACATTGATTCCACAAAAGAAGAAGATTGTATTTGATAGCTCCTCAGGAGATTCAGAAGCGTCTAGCGAAGGTCCAATCGAGACCACTAATGAGAAGGCAGGGGAGTCCTCCAATGTAGAGGTTCGTGGAAGAGGAAGAACACGTCAACAACGTATGAGGGGTACGATTCAACAATCATCGCACAGAGCGCGGACGGGGACGGCACGACAGTAGTGAATTTATCATCGGTACAGCTGACTGTACACCAATGGGACATTTTGGAAAAGGGCATGAGTTTTGTGATGTCTCACCCGCCAGATTTCTTTATGTTACATAAAGCATTCCATGATTTCACCCGAAAATTACAACTTAAGGTGTTTTTTGAAAATACTGAGCCTGCCCAGCAGTATAAAAATGAGGGTGGAGGAGACAAAGAGGATCAGGAGGCAGATATAGATAAAAGTTCCATCTCTATATGTAGGACTAAATCTTCCTGGACCCCCCCAGGCCCTATGGACCCTCTAATCTTTACTTTTTCTGAGTTAGTTATAAAAGATTTAAAGAATCTTCAAAAATCTTGGAGAAATCAGGGTCCATATAATATTACTAGGGCGCAACAGGAAGGTTTACAAGATCTTTTAAATAATGATGATATTATCATCATTAAAGCGGACAAGGGGGGTGCCACCGTGATCCTTGACAGAAACGACTATGAAAAAGAGGCATGGCATCAACTGTCGGATACACAGGCTTATTGCCCGCTGGCGGACGATCCCACTACGGCTTTGGGGATTGAAATTCTAGAATTTCTGAATATACATCTAGATCTGGGAACTATAACATCAAAAGAATACAAATTTCTATTTGAGAGATATCCGAAGATTCCAAAGATCTCTTTTGTCCCGAAGGTACATAAAACCTTGATAAAACCCCCGGGACGCCCCATTGTCAATACTCGTTCCTCTATTTTGGAGCCCCTTTCTAAGATAGTGGACTTCTTCCTTAGGGAAGAAGTTCCGAAGATCAAATCATACATTAGGGATTCCTCCCATTTTTTGAAGGATTTGTCTAATTTGAATATAGATATGACTGATAAATGGTTAGTAACACTAGATGTGGTGTCCTTGTACACCCAGATACCGCAGGAGGAGGCCCTTTACACTATTCGCCACACACTTCAATCTATGACACCTCATCGTATGTCTGTTGATTTTCTCATACAACTGGCTGAGTGGGTGATAAAGAGGAATTATTTTCAATACCAACAAATGTTTTTCCAGCAGATCCAAGGAGTGGCGATGGGGGCCACGCTGGCCCCCTCTGTGGCCGCCCTGTTTATGGCTAGGTTCGAGGAGAATTGGATATATACCTCTACATGGTACCCCAGGATATCATTTTGGGGTAGATTCCTCGATGATATTTTTTTCATTTGGGACAATACGAGACAAGAACTTGAAGCTTTTTATCAATATCTTAATTCCGTAGATAACAATATCCAATTCACTATGGTGTGCCATCAAACTAAAATTGATTTCCTAGATATTTCAATACAGGTGTCGGAGGGTTTGATCTATACATCGCTCTATAGGAAGCCGGTGACTAAGAACACCATATTACACTATGATAGTTTTCACCCGTACAAATTAAAGTATAATCTACCTATAGGACAATTCCTGCGGATTCGCAGGATTTGTTCCTCGATTGCCCTGTATAAACTTGAAGCTAGAAAATTAAGTGACAGACTACGTACGAGGGGTTACCCTGACAGTTCAATCAGACAGGCATATTGTCATCAGCACACACTGGGCAAGGTGTCCAGGTTTACTGGGACAAGATTTGAGCACTTGTGAGCCGCGAGGGCTACACAAGGAAAAGCAAACCCTTGCTTGAAATAAGAATTTTTGCCACAAGTTAGGAAAGTTTTATAGCAAATCCGGACTGGATTTTATTATGCTGCATAGCATTAAACAAACAAAAAGAAAACCAAAACAACCTTTCTGTCAGGATACCAACTTTAAATGCAGTCTTCAAAAAATCAAACTTAGTTTCAGCAAGATATTTTTAAAGTCCAAACTTCTTTCAGTAAAATAAAGAAAGGCTCTGTAATTCTGAGCCACAGTATTAAGTTCTTTCCAAGAAGATGCAAACTAGAAAACAAACAGTGTTCTTTCCTCTGCATAGGATTCTATCCCAAGGAACAGCAGCACTGCACTGTCTTTCTTCAGCAGATTGAAAAAATGCTGGCCAGGTGGTGTGCTCCACGTGCTGACATTCGCTACACAATGAGCCCTCAATCCCACCTCAATAACGTGGGGCTAAATCCCCCACCACACTTGGCAAAAGTCAAACAAAACAGTTCAGTGTCCTCAAAGACAAAATAAATTGTAGTACCTTTTTCCTTAGGCAGCCTGGGTATTGGTCTTGGAGACACATACTTCCATTGGTAGAACTTCAGAGACTGGTTCACTTTCCAATTCCATGGCTTGTGAAATTTCCATGCATTCAGGAGACAAAACAGAATCAGCTTCCTCAATCTCCATACCTTCAGGGCATTGAAGTTCCTGCAGAGCTCCTAGTCCTGAGCTAGACTGCCAGAGCTGTTCTTGTGACCGGTCTCCTGTTCTCCAGTTCTCTCTCCACCTTTCTAACTGTTCAGCTCTACATTTAAGGAGCTTACAGCCCCGCCCAACCTTCTCAGGTGAAACGTATTTTCTGTCCCCAGCTTTGGGAAGGTGAGGGGGAGGGGAAGCCTGCAACTCTGCTCCTAAGCTCCCTCTGCTGGATTTAGAAGGGAAGTCGGGCAGGAAGGCAAAATGTTCTTTACTTTGCACAGCATGAGAGATACCTGCTCTAGGCCTGGGCATAGTAGTAGGGCCAAACCTAGCAGGCTTATCTCGCATACCACAATATATAAGAGCGAGGTATGCTCAGAGGGATCTTCTTTTGTCACAACCGAGTGATAACCCCCAGGGAGAGTATGCCCAACTTACCTGCATTTTGCCTTTTTCCAAGATAACTCCGACCCTGGTGGGCATTTTAAGAAAATACTGGTACATCCTTCAGGGCCACAAGTCTTTGGAAAGTTTTCCTTTGGTAGCCTACTCCCGGGGGAGGACACTGGGCCAATGTTGTGGTTTTCAAAGGTATGGCAAGAGACAACGTATGGTGGGGGGTCGCCACGGCAATTGTGGTAGGTGCCAGTGGTGCCCTCTCACCATACAGGGTGATTGGTGGCAGGTCCCGGGGAGGAACTTGATCCTGAGATCAAGAATGGATACAGATTGTAATTCGCAGGGGGTGGTTTATGTAATAGTGTGCCCCTGCGATCTGGTGTACATTGGTCGTACTAATCGGAAGATTAAGGTACGCCTTAATGAGCATAAGTCCCGTATTATAAACGGAGTAGCCCAGGCTCCCTTAGTAGAGCACTGGGAAAAATTAAATCACTCTGTGGAGGACTTGAAATGGCGGATTATTTATAAGAATAGTGGCATCGGGGGGGAAGGGGATGCGAGACTGCTGAATGAACAAGAACAGCGATATATCTTTAAGATAGACACAGTGGAACCTAGAGGGTTAAATAACATGATTGAATGGAGCTCTGTGTCCTGATCTTCATTTGAGTTTGTCCAATGAGCTGCTGGGGGGGTGTGAACTTTTCGGGGAGGGAAGCATTTAAACTGAGCTCCTGGGACGCCGACGCCATCTTATACTCTTTAACGTTTGGAGTCGGATGACGGCGGCAACCTAGGTGAGGTTTTTTTTGACAAAGATTGAGGTTTAAGGAAAGATGTTAATGATTGGATGGTTAATATATGCAATTGTACGTTTATGACTCCATCTTGTATATATATTTTTTTAGGGAGGCCCTTGAAAAAGCACAATTCATGTGCGAAACATGTCGGGTCTGGCTCCCCAGGGTTGGCTGAGATAAGTACCACACTAATATACCAGCACCAATTGCAATATATTTATTATAAAGAAAAAATATTTTTGATATAAGTATTTAAACTAAAATAAAATAAATAAAGTGAAGATTAGGTAATGAATGAGAAGTGGCAGCCAATGATGAAGCACCACACTATGCTTCCCGCGATATAAGTTTTTTCTGCGGTGGAGTGGTGGGGCTGAGGCGTCCTTTTCAATAATATAGAAATATTCATTTAATATATCAAATCCAGACCATTCAGTTTTATACTGACTTTGTCCTCTCCTTAAGAGTGGCATAGAGTGATACGGGTAAGGGTAAATTAGATGCACATCTCCCTTGAGAAGCATACAGTGATATGGGGACTACAACTATGCCAGGGTACACCTGGCGGGGCCTCCGCGTGTGCGGATCACTGGACTTGATGGACCCAGGGTCTGATCCGGAGATGGCAATTCTTATGTTCTTATATATCGTTTAACGCTAAACGTTTTACATAATTTACATGCACAATATTTAAAATAAGCACTTAATAAACAAATACATAATAAAATGGACATGTGATAAAATGGACATACAGACAATCCTCAGAAAAGTACCATGATATGGACAAAAAAAAAGCATGGATAATTCAACTCTACCAAAAATAACTTTAAAAAAAGGCATCTACGAATAGCTGCGTCTTAAGAACTTTTCTAAACATGCCTTTTTCACCGCAATTGTGTATCTGACACCCGGGGCCCATCATTTTTTGACAGCCTTCCCCATCTGTACGAAAAACATGATTTTTAGTAACAAGCCACATGTCACATGAGTACCTAGGAAAAGGCAGCATCTTACATATGCAGTGAGCAGTACAACATCAATACACCCATTGTAAAACTAAACAAGCCAGACTAGTACAGATCAATCCTGCAGTCAATCCTAACAAAAAACCATGTCTTTCGAACACACAGAACACAGAAAACACCTTCGCCTAGTATGGAATATGTCATCACAAACTAACCCCTCCCTCTTTTACAAAACCCTAGTGTGGATTTTAGCCACGGTGGTAGCAGCTCTGACGCTCATAGAATTCTAAGCATCAGAGTTGCTACCACCATGGCTGGCACTAAAAAACGCTCCACAGTTTTGTAAAAGGGGGGATAAAATAGAAATACATAGACAAAGATTAAATTGTCCAGTAAGAAGCTGGACTCTGCATACAGTGCACCACAGAAACAGTGACACATGTCTCCTAAAGCAATAAAAAAATAAAAAAAATTTTCTACCTTTGTCTTCTGTGGTTTCTGTTTTCCTCACCTTCTTGTAACTCTCTTCCTTCCATCCACTGTCTGCCGTCTCTCTTCCCCTATATGGCATCTTCTCTCCTTCTATGCCCCTTCTATGCCCCCTTCCATCTCTCCTTTCACCCCATTGGTCTGGCATCTCTCTCCTCTCCTTCCCTCTCCCACACCTCTCCTCTGCAATCCCTTTCCCTCATTTCCCTTTTCAATTTATTTTCTGCATCTGTCTAGATTACGTTCTTACTACCCTCTCATCAATGTCCTTTTTTACTGTCTACCTAAAGCTTGCCACCTCTTTCCCTCACTTCTCCAGTGTTTCCCTAACTCAATCCTTTTCTCCCCATCATGTGCCCTCCTTTTATTTATCCCCTCCTTCCATCATGTACCCTCTTTCTTTAACCCTTCCATCTAGTACCTTCTCCTCTCTCTGTCCACTTCCATCCAGCGTCTGCTCCTCTCTTTCTCTCCTCCCATTTCCTTCCTGCATTTGCTCCCTTATCTCTCCCATCTGCACTTCCATCCAGCATAGGCTCCCCACTACCATCCAATGTCTGCCCTTTCTCTTGCCATCCACCCCTCTTCAATCAGCATCTGCCCCCTTTCTTTCCCTCCAATATCCTTCCCCCTTATGTCTCTCCCCTTTCTCTGTACATCAATTCCATCAGCACCACTCTGCCCCCTTTCTTTCCCTCCACCACTCTTCCATAAGAACATAAGAAGTTGCCTCTGCCGGGTCAGACCAGGGGTCCATCACGCCCAGCAATCCTGCTCCTTTCTCTCCCTTCATGCAGTAAGGTCCCATGATGACTGTAGCTGCCGGCTGCCAGTCCACCCCACTCCAACATACTTGCTCTGGAGCGGACTCAGCAGCCACATGCTGGAAAGTCCCACGATGACGCGTCTGCTGGCTCTGCTCCGGAAGAAGTAAGTTACGTCGGAGGGGGTGGACCCGGCAGACGCAGGGAGTTGTGGCAAAGTCCCGCAATGACTGCGTCTGCCGGGTCCACCCTCTCCGAAGTAACTTACTTCTTCCGGAGCAGAGCCAGCAGACGAGTCATCGCGGGACCTTCCTGCACCTCAGTGCGGCTGACGACTCTGCTGCAGAGAAAGTAAGTCAGAGATAACGTGACCATTTATTTTTTTCATCAAAAGGGGACATCTATTAATTGACTGTTCATCCTTTCTTTAATTTCTTTCTTTGCACTCATGCCCAACAATTGTCCCTTTCTATTCCCTCCCTCCTTCCTTCCCATGTCCTTAGTGCCCCCAGTGCCTCCTTCCTGTATCCATAGTGCTCCCAGTGCCCCCGTCCTGTCCTTAGTGCCCCAGTGCCTCTGTCCTGCGTCCATAGTGTCCCCAGTGCCTCTGTCCTGCGTCCATAGTGTCCCTAGTGCCTCCGTCCTGTTTCCTTAGTGCCCCCAGTGCCTCTGTCCTGTGTCCATAATGCCCCCAATGCCCCCTTCCCATGTCCTTAGTGCCCCCAGTGCCTCTTTCTTATGTCCCCCCCTACATTCCAGATTTTGTTCACCCCCAAAGCCAGCCTGCCTGCCTACCTATCTCCCTCCCTCCCTGCCGCGCTAAAGCCAGCCAGCTTGCCTGCCTACATCCTTCCCTTCCTGCCGCAGAAAAAAAAGCGCCTCTCTCTTTCCTTTCCCCCAGTCCGCGCCGCTGCAATCTTACCTCCCCACTGCTGCTGCTGCTAATCGCCGACAAGAAGTCTTCTTTCCGACGTCAATTCTGACATCGGAGAGGACGTTCCGGGCCAGCCAATCACGTCAGAAAGAAGACTTCTTGTCGGTGATTAGCAGCAGCAGCGGGGAGGTAAAATTGCAGCGGTGCAGACCGGGGGAAAGGAAGGGCAGGAGGACCCGGACCTGGCAGGAGGGCAGGAGGACCCGGGCAGGAGGACCTGGACCTGGCTGCCTGTGCACCCCCCACAAGCCGTGTACCCGGGGCAGACCGCCCCCCCCCCTTGGTACGCCACTGATCTGACCCACCAAGGAGTTCAATAACTCCCCAGGCAGTCCATATCGCTCCAAATTCCTTACTTCAAGCTCACCCGGGTAATGTCTGCATTCCCAGTCGCACTTTTATTACACTGCACAGACTGGAAAATTATGATTGATATATATTTTTTAAACACTTTAGGGCTTGAATCTGTTACAGCAGTGTTTTTCAACCTGCGGTACGCATACCCTAGGGCAGTGTCTCTCAAACTGTGTGCCAAGACACAGTGATGTGCCTCGAAGAGATTCCAGAATTTTACTTTTTTTTTTTTAAATTCCCTTCATAAGTATACAGTATAGAGTCTGTCAATGTTATGAGAGCCTGTGTGCGTAAGGATGCAACCACCCAGACAAGCATCATTCTTTGACGTGATTGGTCCTTGAAAACTAATGGCAAGTAATTTTACTTTTATTTTTTATGCAGTAGTTATCCTAACTTGAGCAGCAAAGCAATCAAGGCTTTGTTGCCATTTGGATCTTATCTTTGCGAACTTGGATTTTTAGCTCTGACTGAAATCGAATTTAAAAAAAAAAAGAAAATGACTTCAGATGGTGAATGATGAAATGCATGTTTGCTTGTTGACTATCGAACTGCATTTTGAATTAATTTGCATTCAAAATCAAGCACATCCATCACATTGATTAGCAATTCTATTCTATTTAGTTTCACTGTTGTTACAATTATCTATACATAGCTTAAAAGAATGAAATAACAATCAAATTTAATTTTTTTGTTGGTTCCGCAATTTTATAATTTTAATTACAAAGTGCTGTGAAAAACATTTGCTCCGCTCGGTGTGCCAGAGCTAAAAAAGTTTTGAGAGACACTGCCTTAGGGGGTGTTAAAGCCCGATTATGGCTGTACACACTCTGTCATTTGACAAGCAGATGCATCCGGGGACAATATCCAAGAGAAAACAGACACCTATTATCTCTCAAACATGTCCACTTTATTGAATGTTCTGTACCTCAATTTATATCATCTTACATGGGTAAGGGTCGTCAGCATATGACGTAAATGCAAACCATATCAGATCACATGCAACTTTAAAAGAAATAACAAAATCCTTTACTTATCTAAAGCCAAAGTCTAAAGGTGCTTTGGCTAACAAAGTCTTATCTAAATTTTCATACAAATACAGCTAAGAAAACAATTAGATTCACTTTACTACAGAAGAAAACACATCTCTCAAATATACAATGGCCTTGTAGTATATCAGCAGGAGAAGGCAAACAATCTGGATTTACAACTTCAAACACAACTTAAGGAAAACTACATAATAGAATAGCCTTATAATATTTGGCAAGAGAAGGCAAACAATATCTGGATTAAACATAGCATAAGGACACACATCTTTTCAAACATTAGATGTCCTTGCATTATTACAGAGAAGGAAAAACAAACAGGGCCTGGGTTTCTTACTGCTCCAAAACACATTCTATGGAAAACTACAAGACGTGTCCCTTCAAATCCCCTCTTACGTCATGTAAATGACGTCATAAATGTACAGCATGAGCTTGGAGGGAGAGATATTCCAAATATGTCTCTCGAGGAGGAGTTTTAGGAGCTGTAATACGAATAACACAGCGCATGAGCAGTCGAAAACTTACATAAGAGACAAGAATGCAGATAATAATAGAGATTATAACGATAAGAAGGTCTTTTACCCAGCCCTGCATCCAACTAAAATACTGGTCCCAAGGATGAGATAAACCAGAGTTATGTTTGAGCTCAGCAGAGAGGTCTGCTAATTTCTGAATGGCCATAGTAACTTTTCCTGTAGGACCTGTATTATCAGGAATAAATGTACAACACGATAAAGTACTGGGAAGAATTTTACAAACACCCCCCTTCTCAGCTAAAATCATATCTAGGGCCATACGATTTTGAAAAGCCATCTGAGAAGTGGGGCCTAACTGATCAGCAATACCTTGCAAGGCATCTCTAGAGTAATTCACAAAGCGTTGCTGATTATAATAAATGTAATTAATCCAATCAACATTCTTATTGATAGTAATAAGGGGAATAAGGGATTCAAACCCAGCCTTAACCTGGTCTCGGGCCTTGAATTCATCTGGGACCCCTCTCGGGACCCCTATAGCATCTATATATACATGCGGATCAAAACTACCAAGGAGATCACGTCTATGTCGAGACAGAGGAGAGGAAGAAAGTGAATAAGAGGAAGAGTGCCCTTCAGAAAGGATATGCAGAGGCATAATAACCTTAGCTAAAGCACACTGGCCTATCCACTGGCTGGGTAGCTTAACACGGAGCCTAAAGTCTCCACAGAGCCAGTAAATATCACCTAGGGTGAAAATCTGATGCTGTAACAATGGGGCATACCTATAATCCAAGACAGAACAATAACCTGGGGGAAAGTTGCCCACAAAACTTCCCTGTGTCAAATTAGAAACATGACATGTGTAATTACCCTTATAGATAGTAACGGCTATGTCAAGCGTTTTCTGTCCTGGCAGCAAAGGGTATTTAGAACGCCACAGCGCACAAAGGGGATCAGTAAAATTAGAGGAGATATTGGTAAATAACCCAAAAAAGCATGGTTGGATACCAGGAGGGAGGTCCAGAGGTACGGTTCCTAGATGGGGTCTAGCTTGAGCACATATGTAACAATTACTCTTATTATGTTGATCAGCAGTGAATTTCATCCATTCTAACCAAAGGTTACGTTCTGAAAACCCTACCTCAACAGCCATAGTATCTTCAAAAGTGGGATTGGCAATAGCCATCATGTCAGTAAGTTTATTGAATGTAGGGGCCAGTGGGTTAGTATTTTTGGGGCCCCCACAAAATGGCGGGAGAGGATGAGTGGAGGTAGATAGATCCCGTAAGAAAAACTGATGGGTCGGATAGCTAGACCCACCCTTAAACCATATGCCCATAACGTACATACCTTCATCAGTAGGTCTAGGGTTGTCAATAGTAAGAGAAAGCTTAATAATTTGTTCAGGAGCCCTTCTCCTATAACAGTTTCCAATCTTACGAAGGGTCATACGAGTAAGCAGAGATTTACCATTTTGATCCACTTTTTTTAGAGCACTTTCTGGTCTATAAGCCCAGTCAGTGCCAGTATTCCACCCTACTGCTCCCCAGGATGCACACTTATCCCCCCAACGTAAGTCAGCAACACATATATATATATCTTTAGTTTTAGGAATCTCTGAGGACCAATGGCATAGCCTTGGGATATCAATTGATGAGCAGACCATAATGTCACAATACTCAAAGGAGAAGGTGGCAACTTGCACACTACTGGAATTATACCAAAAGGTAGTATACTGTCTATCTTTCTGAATTCCAATTGAAGGACAGCCTTTGCGAGGGAGTAGTCCAGCTTGACGTCTCAGTCGCAAAGAGGCGCCGGGGGTGCTGTTTGCAGATGAGTACATTGTTGGAGTGTCATTTACAGATGGGTATGGGCAGAAAGTGTCGTGAACCCAGGACACATCATCCCTGTAGACACAGTTAGAAATGATCCATACAGGAAAGAAAACTAGCAGCAGCGCTGCCAGGAGGAGAAAGATAAAGTTGGTGGAATGCTGTGATGAGATCATCATGTTGTTCCTCTGAAGGGGGTGAAATCTGCGCAGAGACGGCTTGCTTCTGGGGTTTTAGGTTAACCCTCTTCAAGCGACTTGCGTGGATCCAAACAGGAGACTCCTCAGTGAGTACAGCGGTCCTGGTCACAGCGATCACAGTAGTGGGAGGGCCAAAGGGGAAATCCGTCTGCTTCCGATCCTTGAAAAGCTTCTGGATGATGACTTCATCACCAGGCTGGAAGGAATGGGTAGGAGTCTGTGGAGAGAAAGGAGAAGTGCAAGACACAGTTCTTTCAACATGCCCTAATGTTTCAATGAGCTTCCGAACATATTCTTCTTGTATCAAAGGAAGATCACTACTCTCAACTATGGAGGGTCTGTCTACCCATGGGGCGGGGAAAGGTCGTCCCATGAGAATCTCAAAGGGAGAGTAGCCAGTGGTGCAGTGAGGCTGCATCCTGATTTCAGCTAAAACAATAGGGAGGAATTTTTTCCAATTCACAAACGTGCCAGCTGTGGCTTTCCTGATTTTGTCTTTAATAGTCCTATTCATGCGTTCGACAATACCAGAACTCTGTGGGTGATATGGAAGATGAAATTTCCACTCAATACGGAGTGCGGTAGCTAAAGCTTTGCATACTCTGGCAGTGAAAGCAGGACCATTATCTGAATTGATGTGTATGGGACATCCCCACCTAGGGATGATTTCACGAAGTAAAATGTTCACCACAGTCTGAGCAGTTTCATTTGTAGTGGGAAAGACTTCAGGCCATCGGGAAAACATGTCAACAATAACAAGAGCATAATCCTGGCGGGTCCCAGTGGCATGAGGTATATGAGTAAAATCAATCTGTAAGTGTGAAAAAGGAGAAGTGGGGTAAGTAAGATGCTGGTGTGGTGCTTTATGGGGTATGTTGGGATTAGCACGGAGACAAGTTAGACATCGAGCTATATATGTCTGTATCAGGGAGCGAAGATCAAGAATGAAAAAATCGCTGGCAAGGAGCTGGAGTGTCGAGCGAGCACTACGATGACCAATGCCATGATATTGAGCAATGAATAAGGGAGAACTAGCGGCTGGTATACAGGGTTTCCCCTCTTTGCACCAAAGTCCGTCCGAAGGGCAGCTTTGGGCACCAGCAATTTGCCAGGCATCAAGTTCAGAGGGGGTAACAAAGGATTGAAGCTGGGAAAAAAGAGAAGAAGGGGGAAAAGCAGGAGGAGAAAGAAGAGGAAAGAGAACAGAGGAAGGAGGGGGGTCCAAAGCAGCTTGTTTAGCAATGCGGTCAGCCAGAGCATTACCTCTGGCAACTTCAGTCTGAAGGCCAGTGTGTGCACGACAATGAAGAATAGCAACTGCAGCAGGCAGGAGTAAAGCAGAGAGAAGATCCGAAACAAGGGAAGAATGAGAAATAGGCTTACCATCAGCGGCCACAAAGCCGCGACGCTGCCAGATAACACCATGGTCGTGTACAACACCAAAGGCATATTTAGAGTCAGTATAAATATTAACGCGTTTACCAGAGAAAAGGTGACAGGCGCGAGTAAGAGCAATGAGTTCAGCAGCCTGTGCCGATGGATAGGGGAGGGAAAAGGCCTCATGGATGATATCAGGGAGTTCAACCACAGCATATCCTGTGTGGAAGGTGTTGTCACTAGGACGTGAGCAAGAACCATCAACAAAAATGGAGGAAGCATCAGGGAGAGGAGTAGAAGACAAATCAGGGCGAGGGGAAGTGTCTTGATATATCAGGGAGACACAGGAATGATCAGGAGGAAGCGCATCCTGTTCACCCTTAAGACCCAAAAGACCATTTAAAAGTAGAGCAGGGCCATATGTCGGGGCAGAATATCTGATGGTGAGATTGGGATTAGAAAGGAGGATGACCTCATAACCACTAAGGCGCTGAGCTGACATATGCTGGGTATGAATATTGCGAAGGAGGGCTTGGACATCGTGAGAAGTATGAAGGGTAGTGGGGTGACCAAGGGTTAGAGGAGTAGCCATCTCTACCACCATAGCACATGCAGCTAGGGCCCTTAAACAGGCAGGCATGCCTTGAACTTGAACAGGGGTAACTTTAGAAAAAAAAGCAACAGGGCGTAACTTACCGCCATGATCCTGAGCCAGGACGCCCGCCATAGTTTTACAATTGTCACGAGCAAAGAGATGAAACATTTGGTCATAATCAGGAAGACCCAAGCCGGGGCTAGAAACCAAAGCACATTTCAAATGTCCAAAAGCGTCCAACATTTCTTTAGTCCATCTGATAAGATCAGTCATTTCAGTACCTAGGGTCTGTCTCAAAATCTGGTCATAGAAGGAACAATCAGGGATCCATTGGCGGCAGTAACCAATCATACCAAGAAAAGTAAGCATGTCTTTTTGAGTAGCTGGGCGAGGCAAACTCAGAACAGCAGCAATGCGAGAAGTGCTAATTTTCCTCTGACCATGAGTCAGGACAAAACCCAGGTATTCCACTTCAGTTTTACACCATTGTAGTTTCTTTCGTGACACCTTGTGACCACACAGAGACAACCATTGTAAAAGGTGCAAACTATCAGCTTGACAGGTCTCCTGAGTTATGGAACACAAAAGAAGGTCATCCACATATTGAATGAGAATAGAACCATGGGGGGCAGTCCATGACTGTAAAGTAGCCCGCAGGACAATGGAGAAAACCACAGGGGAATCAACATATCCTTGAGGCATTCTACACCAGGTATACTGCTGTTGCTTAAAAGTGAATGCAAAAAGGGGCTGAGTGTCCTCATCAACAGGGACAGAAAAAAAAGCATTCTTCAAATCAATGACTGAAAAAACATGAGTTGCAGGTGGAATGGAGGAGAGTAGAGAAGGGACATCCGGGACAATGGGTGCAATGGGAATCACCAAAGCATTAACAGCCCTAAGGTCTTGAATAAAACGGGGGGTGCCATCAGCTTTGACAACAGGATTGATGGGCGTATTGTAGGAAGAGATGGTGGTTTTAATAATACCAGAGGAAAGAAATGAAGCAATTAGTGAAATCATGACTTTCTCCTTTTCTTGGGAGATTGGGTACTGCTTAATGAAAACAGGAATGAGTGATTTCAGAGAAGCACGATAGGGGGTACATGAAATAAAGCCTACATCAGTGTCAGTAGAAGCCCAGACCGGAGAGTCTGGGGGAAGGGGCAAAAGTGTGTCAGGGCAAGTAGAAAGGTAAAGGGTGGACGGAGGGCGAATGGGAATAACGGAGGAAAAGACATGCAAACCTCCTGTATCATCTGTAGTGAGCTGAATGAGGAGGGGAAAAAAAAGATCTCGACCAAGAAGGCTGACAGGGCAATGGGGAATAATAAGAAAGGAGTGCTGAAAAAGAGTAAAGCCTGTATCAGGATGAGCTACAGACAGGGGTGTGGTACGATAGGATTTAGTCAAAACCCCATTAATTCCCATAGAAGGTTCAGCATTCATGCGTGGGCCCCGATAGTAATCCTCACTGATGGTGCTACAAGTGGCACCCGAATCTACAAGAAAAGGCACTGGACTCCCTTGTACAATAAGAGATATCATAGGAGAATCCTTAGCAAAGGCAGAGACCAAAGTGAATGCTGGGGTGTAAACCTCCGGGCCCCTTCATTGGGGAGTAGGGGGGCTGTGCCAGGAGATAGGAAAACGAGGAGAAGTGGCAGATGGTCTCACAGTAGAGGGAGGGGTAGGCACCACCGGTGGGGCGGGCTGAACTGGTAATGCGGGGGGTCTGGGATGAGGGCATTGATTAAGCCAGTGACTAAGGTCCCCACAATTAAAACATCCAGTACTTCTGGATGGATTATTACCACCTCGACCGGAGACTGGAGCCCTCCCCCTGCGAAACCCGCGACCCCTTCTTCCACGAGTAGCAGTCAGGCGCGGTCCCCAGGTGGGTAGCTGGCCCTGATGCAGGATTTCCCGAGGTTTAGAGATCTCAAAACAACCTGCTGCCTCTTTTTCCATTAATTTATTTTGAAATTCAGCACGAGAACTAGTGGGCCATTCTGAAATCATTTGTTTGACCAGAATTTGCAAGGGAGAACGGAGGTTAGAAAGAAAAGTCTGAATAAGTAGGGAATCCATATTAGCATGAGAACTGAGACCCGCCTCTTGGGTCCAGGTTTCATTAAACCTCTTCCAGAAATCCACAACAGTTTCACCTGATTTCTGTTTGCAGGCTACTGCAATAGGAAGGGAAGATCGAGACTTAAAACACCGATCAAGCTCTGCCTGTAATTCATTCCACATAACAGCATTTCCTGCTTCAGTATTCAGTCTATAAGCAGTAGCTGTGACAGTAGCAGGCTCTAAAACACTAATACTAGGGACATTAGACCAGTCCCAAGGGGAACTGTGTCCAACAATGCCATCTATAATAAGGCGCATATCTTCCTGCGTATAATTTCGACCCTTGCATGCTCGTTTTAAATAGTGAAAAGTCGCACTAGCAGAGACAAGAGGCTTGGGGCAGTGTTTAATGATCTTGTTAATGTCTTCTAACTCAATGGGTTTCTTCAAAAGAGTATCCCCCACTGTGAGAAAGGGCATCTGTTCTTGCATCAGCTCCTGTACTTCCGCAACCCTTTGAGTACCGCTACGAGTGTGGAGGGGTGAAAAAGAGATTATCGGCCCCCGAACAGTGGGGCTGGTCGTGGATACAGTGGGAAATGTAATGTCTTGGGACAAAGTGTCAGCAACCTGTCCTGATGCAACTGCACCGGACAGGACGGGAGGTGGAGGAGGAGGGGGAATAAGAGTACTACCGATAAGGAGGTCAATATCATCCTTAGATAAAGAAGGATAAAGTTTAAGAGGAGCACCGGGTGAAGGAATTTGTAAATGATAAGGAGGAGGGCTAGCAGCACAGATAGATTGTTCTGCAGCATGTAATTGAGCAGGGGAAAGAATGGACAGCTTGGATGTTTTATCTTTATCAGTAGCTGACCAATAAGGAGCATATGTAAGCCAATTAATGCCTCCCCTTCTCATATATTCTTTGTCCCAGTGCGGATCCCCTAAATAATATGGCCATGCCTCATGATCCCCCAAACACAATCCCTTTATCATATCCATATGAAACGTATCATTTGCCCCATCTCGGGGAAACGGACTCGAACTATGAAGTCCTTCAGTCCAACCAGCCATATTATCTATCCAAGGATCAATAAGATAATATCCCGTGTCACATACACGGGCAACGTAAGCCTTACAGGTCTCAGCTTTCTTAGGGGGGGGGGGAACCTTACTACCGTTCTGACCCATTACAAAAACAATATAGCAATGCAGGAATCCCGCTTATCTTACCTTATAAGCGAGATACAGAACAGTAATATACAATATAGTCTTATACTCTATAAAATCTTATCTCTAAGCAATAGAAAAGAATAGCGATAGAAGAGAGAAGGCACATACAAAAAGTGTTAACCCCACAAACGACAGAGTGCGCAGGCAGCTCTATAAGTAATATAGTTCTTCCCAAAAGAACAATAGGAGTTTCTTTATTGTTATAAACTCCGCTATAGACTTCCCAAAAATCTATATTTAACAAATAAAGGGTGGGAACAGGGCACCTAATACCCGTGAGTATTAAAGAACAGAATTCAAAATTCAGAAATACTCACAAAATACCGGTGATATCAACGTCCCTCCCGGAGGAGCCCCCACTGTTAAAGCCCGATTATGGCTGTACACACTCTGTCATTTGACAAGCAGATGCATCCGGGGACAATATCCAAGAGAAAACAGACACCTATTATCTCTCAAACATGTCCACTTTATTGAATGTTCTGTACCTCAATTTATATCATCTTACATGGGTAAGGGTCGTCAGCATATGACGTAAATGCAAACCATATCAGATCACATGCAACTTTAAAAGAAATAACAAAATCCTTTACTTATCTAAAGCCAAAGTCTAAAGGTGCTTTGGCTAACAAAGTCTTATCTAAATTTTCATACAAATACAGCTAAGAAAACAATTAGATTCACTTTACTACAGAAGAAAACACATCTCTCAAATATACAATGGCCTTGTAGTATATCAGCAGGAGAAGGCAAACAATCTGGATTTACAACTTCAAACACAACTTAAGGAAAACTACATAATAGAATAGCCTTATAATATTTGGCAAGAGAAGGCAAACAATATCTGGATTAAACATAGCATAAGGACACACATCTTTTCAAACATTAGATGTCCTTGCATTATTACAGAGAAGGAAAAACAAACAGGGCCTGGGTTTCTTACTGCTCCAAAACACATTCTATGGAAAACTACAAGACGTGTCCCTTCAGGGGGTACGTGGGCTGGCAGCCACCTGGGATCTCTCCCTGTCTGCCGCCAATTCCTCCCTGCCACCTGACATGCTCCATTCCCCCTCCCCCGCTACTCTGCCACCTAACATGCTCCATCCATCCATCCCCCACCGCCGCAAAGTGCTTTGAAAAACATTTGCTCCGGTGTGCCAGAGCTAAAAAAGCTTGAGAGACACTGCCCTAGGGGGTACATGGGCTGGCAGCCACCTGGGATCTCTTCCTGCCTGCCACCAATTCCTGCCTGCCACCCGACATGCTCCATCCCCTCCACCACCTAACATGCTCTATCCATCCATCCCCCATCACTGCAACTCTGGGCATGGACAGGCTAGACACGTGCAGCGACTACACACAGCCGGCCCACAAACCTTCCCCCCAACGTCAATTCTGACATTGGAGAGAAGGTTCTAGGCCAGCCAATCACCACTGAGCATTATGTTGTCTTCAGATGGATGGACACTGATCGTAATTATATAATTCTTTATAACATTCTGAATGTTGGAAAACAGAGCTCTTCACCTACAAAATAAAAAATGGTCTCCCTCCACTTGGACAACATAAGAAGAAAACAACTACTGTATTCTTTTTCAATGTTGTGTTTGGAAATACAAGGCAGCTATCCAGGAGCTGGATAGTCCTTGGAATAAACTGGGTTCTTTTCCAGTTGTGATCACTTTTATTGGATCAGTGTGTTACAAAAATAACGTTCATGAATTATTGAGACCACAGATTAATATATCTAATATGACATTTAAAGAAGGGACCTCTGAGTTCAAAAGCTCACATACAATATTTTTAGATAATTTGCACAGTGGTCCAAAGGTTCAAGATCTGTGAGTAATCTCACGACTGAGGGTAATTTTCAGTGCTAAGTTATTGCATATTGTATATACAATTTACTTTTTGTTATATGGACAAGATCTCAACAACTCTCTGGTAATTCTTATTACCCAACATTTATCACCTAAGATCTCGACAACTCTTTGGTAATTCATATCTAACTCTTATGACATGTCTTATGCCATTCCTGTAAACTTTTATGTAATCTCTGAAAACTTTTATGTAATCCGCCTTGAACCGCAAGGTATTGGTGGAATAGAAATCACTAATGTAATGTAATAGCAGATGGTTAAATAATTTTGTGCAGCAACAACCGAAAAAAGGGAGAGCCACAAAATCAAAAAAGGAAGTGGAGTCGATGGACTGGATAAACCAAGTTTATTCTGACAAATGAACCAGTTGTAAAGCTGTGTAGTAGCAGTAAGTGTTAACTGAAGGTCATAGTTTGATCCAACAGGTATGACAGTTTAACTGGCAAGCTACAATGCTGGTCTGATGAGTAGTAGCATAAGCAGTAGCAGGAAACTCAATATGAAGGTCCTTCTGGCAAGTACTACTGCAGAAGTCTAGGCCAGTATCTGGATAATTTTGTGGAAATTATTTCTTCATCAAGGGAGCACAGCTGGTAAGAGCCATTCATTTATAAACTAGAAAGATAACATTGAATGTGCCAGAAAGAACAGTTACTTACCATAACAGGTGTTATCCGGAGACAGTAGACAGATATTCTACGGAGCTCGGTACGGACAGTGTTAAAAGTGAACTGTCACTTTAAGTTTCAAGAAACTTCATGACTGCCCGACCATGCATGCACGAGTGCCTTTTCGCCTGACATTGGCTTGCAGTTCCTCAGTTCCATAAGCAAGCTAAGAAGCCTATTGTCCCTGGATAACACCTGTCCTAGGACAGGGGTGTCAAAGTCCCTCCTCGAGGGCCACAATCCAGTCAGGTTTTCAGGATTTCCCCAACGAATATGCATGAGATCTATTAGCATACAATGAAAGCAGTGCATGCAAATAGATCTCATGTATATTCATTGGGGAAATCCTGAAAACCCAACTGGATTGCGGCCCTCGAGGAGGCACTTTGACACCCCTGTCCTAGGACAAGCAGGTAGCATATTCTCACATGGAATGGAGGGAGAATTGGACATTAAGAAGAAAATAAATTCTATAATACTGCTTGGTCAAAATGACCATCTCATCTGGAATAGGATTGTCTAGATCAGACATGGTCCTCGAGGGCCGGAATCCAATCAGGTTTTCAGGATTTCCCCAATGAATATTCTGAAAACCCAATTGGATTCTAGCCCTCGAGGACCGGAGTTGCCCATGTCTTCTCTAGACAGTAGTGAGATGTGAATGTGTGAATTGAGGACCAAGTAGCTGCCATCATAAAGCGGCAAGGGTGTGTGTGTGTGTGTGTGTGCTTTTTTTCTTATGGGACAGATATTGTGCATGTGAAATATGCACAGCAACTGTGCCTATTATAAAAAAAAAAAAAAAAAAGGTTAGACAGGTAAGCAACTGGTTTTGACCAGTCACCAGTCACTTCTTTTTTGGATTGCTAAAAGTGATCACTTTTTTTTAGTGCATCAGGAAGCCATGTTAGAGCATCAATTACTCTACAGTTTACATGGCATTGTAGTATTAATTAGCTTATTTGCATGGTTGCATCAGGGAATGAGCGATCGTGCAGAAAACCAGGTGGTGTGCCGTGTTCTGTTTCGGGGCAGCTAAAGCTGTTGAAATAGGTTTAGCGATGATTGCTGGCCTTAGTGCATCTGGTGTGTGAGAGAGACAGTGAAAACTTGGAGGGGGTTGCATGAGAGAGAGTAGGAGAGATTGTTTGAAGGCTGGAGAGGGGACAATGCATTGTGGTATTTTGCCACTATTTGACTAAACATGCGGCAAAATATGACGCTGTGTGTTCTGGCCCTCCAAATGGTACAAAATATAAAATGTGGCCCCTGATAGAAAAAGGTTGGACAAGCCTGCTCTAGCCACTATTGTTGCTGATTTGCACTTGTATTTTATAAAGTCCCATAGGTCCCTATGAGCCTTCACAAAATAGCATCAAAATAGGTGCCTTTCTGCTCTTTTAACATCAGCACTTTGTTTTAAACAAACCCCCAAATGCTATTTTACACACACAAATGCCTTATAAAATTACTCCAAAAATATCAACGACCCAACCAGCACAGCATGACAACTCATACTGTAATACAGCACAAAGTATCTAATGAAGAAAATCCATAAACCATCCAGCAAAGGACATAATTTTTTTTATACCAGAAAGTAAATTCCTCAGAAGGCACTTTAACTGATGCAAAAACCTCTATGAATGAACAGTATCACATGGTATCTCTTATGCCAAAGCAAACATCTCTCGATGCATTTATTGAGTTGGTGTTAGATATCTGTGATTGGCAGTTGGTATCATAGGAAGCATTCCTCAGGAGCATCCAGGGAATTTTGTACAAAATGTGTCCACTATAAATGATAGGACATATAAAGGTAGGGAATTTGGAAGAGAAGAAGGGCAAGGAGTTAATGAGTCATTGGGTTGTTCATGCTCCTTAGGTAGAATGCCACTTCCCCCACAACCAAACTGAACTCCTTAGCAGCTGCCTGGCATCTAGCACAGGTTTTTGTTCACTTCTCTTTGCCACAGGGGGGAAAAAAAAAATAAAAATCTGAGACCTACTTGTTGCCTTCCCAGAACGGCTCAGCATGCCAAAAATAAACTCACTGGGAAGCGGTGGGTGGGGAGTGGGAAGACAAGATCCAGGGAGTGAGGATTTAGTCTCTGTGTGTGCCCTTCAGACCCTATTACAGACTCTCAGTCCCCAAAAACTTCTCAGCAACTGACCTCTCATCTCAGAAGTTGAACCAGCATCTTTTAAGAAACAGGTAACTTCTTTCTTTCTAATTCCCATTATTTCTTGGCATCTATTCTGACTTTTCCAACATGGGGGAGAGTTTTGAGATATGAACAGTACGCACATATGCTAACTTTTTTTTTCACTTTCCAGATCCCACAGAGCAGGTTCAGTATAGCTGAAATAAAGAGGTCTTTGGAAGGCTAAGATTCAGAACTGGTTATTATTAGTAACTCTGGTAGTTGCAGTAACTAGTACTATCAACTGCACAAATGTAATATTTTTTCATTATTGGTTGATGAACAAGAAATCTATATAGTTAAAATTACTAGTTACTATCAGGGAAAAGTACCTAGCTACATTTACTAGCAAAATAAACAGTATGATAACTAGTTGCTAGTTCTAGTATCTTAGACAGTAAAATAACTGGCTGTAACCGTTAGTTGGCTGGTTACTAGTAAGTCAGATAGCAAAGAACTAGCAATTATTAGCATGCGTTCAGTTTGTTAGTGCATCTCAAAAAAATGTAGTGCGTGTTAAATAAATTTAATGACACTAACCTACAATTATCATGCTTCAATTAGCTTATATTAAAAAGTTAGATTTTTTTCATTAAAACAAACACATTAGAAGATGACCAAAAAGTTTCTGCCCAGTGCACATTCCTACTAACTAGGTTTTTAGCTACTCTAATCTGTTTCAATATGGCTCTGTCCTGGAAACACTTTTTAACAGCAATTCTGAGAGAAAAAAAAACACACAGGAGATAAGCTCTGCATTGGACATTCAGTTCGGTTCTACAGGTTGGACTGAGGTTTACGAACAGCTTTCAAAAGAGAACAATGTGTCTTATGTCACCAGTGTTAGAGCAAACAGCAGAAGAATCACAGAAATGATCTAAAAATTATATTTGATACACAAGTAGTTACAAAAGTAACTTTAGTAGCTATCTACCTACATAACTGGGTAGTTCCTTATGTCCAGGGCAGCTCTGTGGCATGTTTGATTAGCATACGCTTGATCTGAATTGTATGAAAACATTTTGCTGGTAGTGTGATTTTAAGTGACCTTGTTAAAGGTCATAGGGAGAGAGATGGTGGGAGCAATGTGATCAGAAGAATCCCAGTCTTTAGGCATGATAGTTCTTACTCACTGCTGGGAATAATGGAATTGGGTCAGATTTGCAGGTGTCATTTCTCTGCAGGCTACTAGCAATACTGCATAGGCCACAGTTATGCTCAGCTGCTCTGAAAGCCAGAAAAATGTTGGCAACTGTGACCAAAATGGAGTAGTGTCTAATTATAGCTATCTATCTCCTTTTTAAAAGTGCAGCTCTGAATGCCATTGACCCTGTCTGTCTGAGTAGCAGAATCTCCATGTCCCCTCTGTCATTCTAGGGTGGGGATGGAATCCAGAACTAGAAAGGAAAAAAGGGGAAGAGTATGTGGGACATTTCTAGCCTAGAAGCAAAACAGCAAAGAATATGATTTGACAAAATCTGCCATCATGATTTTCATGTAACTATTGTGAAAAGATCATACTGTATGTGGCCACCTCTAATCTTGATCAAAGGGAGGGAAGGGGCTGATTCCAGGACTGGTGCAAGAGTATTGGGCCCACTAAGCAAACCTTCAGTTTTATCTCCTTAGGCCTAGTCTGCTCCCCCCCTTTCCCAGACATCATGCTTTAAACTTTGGGGAAGGGGGGAGTTGAGGGGGGCTGCTTTGCTTTGACTTGCTACCCTAGGTAACCACCTACTCTTGCCTAATGGCTGGGCCAACTCTGCATTTGCCCCACTTAAGAGGTTTTATTAGATGTTAAAATGAACCCTTGATGGAGTAAGCTACAAAAAAAGAACTTCACACACTAGGCTGGTGGTCCTCATAATTTCCATTTATTGCTGAGGTACAAGAACAGTGCAGGTATTTTTCAACAAAAAGAAAACAGTCTGTGTAGATTCATTGCTTCTTATTCAATAGTGATCTCCTAGTTTTAAGGTTCTGGCATCTTGTTGAGGGTTCTGAATTAAACCTTCAAGGCCTCAGGGGAAATCCTTTTTCATAGGACAGACAAGACTTCTTTTTAAATGCCCATCCCACATGCATAGAACCAAAAGTGGACTTCTGCTTTGCCATGACTTTAGGGCTGCTTCCCTCATCACGCATGGCGGTACCCAGATGTTTTCTACTTACAGTTTTGACATGAGGGTGCTGCTGGAAGGATGAAGCAAATACAGAACTCAAGCAACCAGCCAAAAAAACCCAATGGGTGCCGGTTAACTGAGACTACTGTTATTGAAAAATAAAGGTAGATAAAGACCATATTGCTATCTAGTCTGCCTATCCATGCCATCTACTATCCCTTCCTCTTCCTCAGAGATCTAATGCAGTGTTTTTCAACCTTTTTACACCTATGGACCAGCAGAAATAAAAGAATTATTCTGTGGACCGGCATCGGTCCGTGGGCCAGACCCTGCCCATCTCTACCCAATCTCCACCCCAGACCCTGTCCCCATAGTCCTAATTGTAACACTATTTTTTCCATTCATTTTTCACAGATGCACAATATAATCTTATTAACAACACATAATGGTTAACCACAAAATTAAACTACACAAAGCACACTGACAGCAGATGTAAATTCTCATAATTGACATAATTCACTTACTAAATTCAAAAATAAAATCATTCCCCCCTACCTTTGTTGTCTCCCTCCCTCCATGCTATGCCTTACCTTTTTGGCCTGCTCCCACCTGGCCATTTTATGGTGCCCCCGGTATTATCTTAAGGCCAGCTCCCTCTTCCTCACTGATGCAGTGCACAAAGCTGCAACGTCAGAGACGCTTCCGGTTCAGGCACAGGACGCATGTAGGAGCCACTGCCCATGGCTTTGTGCACTGAATCAGTGAGGAAGAGGGAGCTGGCTCGAAGATAACGCTGCATCGATCGCACCGTGGACCGGCGGTTGAAGAACACTGTTTTAGGCCTGATGCACGTGCTGGCCTTGTGGACTGGCAGGAAATTTCTACAGACCGGTAGATGAAGAACAGTGATCTAATGTACTTGTTCCAAACTTTCTTGAATTCAGATACATTTTCATCTCCACCACCTTCAGCAAACAGAGGGTGCTCCTGGATTTGCGACTATCTTTCCAATTGCTTACACATCTTTGTATCTGGGGAACTCTCTAGGATCTGACCTAGACTGAACCAAGTACAGCCTATCAGACTGTTTCCATGAGTTAGGGCAATGGATTTGATTAGATTAAGACAAAGGGAGGTCACTCTTAAATTTAAAACAGGAGTGCTAGACCACCTTTTTGATTAGAGGGGCAAAACAAACCAATCTCTAGCTCCATTCCCTGCTCCCTGGTTACCACAGTGGCTCACCCCATTCCACTTGCCTGTGATTGATTAGAGACATAGCAGAGGGAGAGAGTGGGTTCCTAAAGCATGCATGATCACATCCTGACCAGAAAGTAGTTTTTCATATTTTGGACCCCCCTCCCCCTCCCTTTTACACTATGACTGCTGTTCATATTTATATAGCACAAAAAATCATGCACAGCTCTGTAGAGATACATACATAGAAGAAAGAGTACTTACTCTGTGGAGCTTACAATTTGATCATGGGAGAGCATCAAGACAAAAAAGGTTTCAGAAATATGATTGCTATAGAATGCCATGAACAGGGAAGACCAATTTTAGGATTTAAACATTGGCTTAAAAGGAAGAATTTTAGTGAGAAACTGAGCAAAATGTCTGCCTACTAAACGTTAGTCTCCTGGTTGGTCTGACCAGTCTCTTAATCATTGTGATCTAGTTTGACCTTCTTTGGGGTATACGTGGAATATAAGAACTACTGCTATGCTAAGCCTTCTAAAAATCTATACAACAGGTGGTGAAATTAAGGGTATAGTTATAGTTAATAATCTGCAGTAAAATAATGCAGGTACCACAGGTTAGTGGTTCCAATGGTACAAATGAATTTGCATTATTGCAGCCAGGAACACAGGGCTCGCTATCTCTTTAAGGGGCCAGTAGTGGGATAAAGTTAACCTATTCCCTGATCCCCTCCCCGATTTCCAACATAGCCTCATCAAATACAAAATCCCTACCTAAAAGATAGCCCTTCTGCCCCTGATCCCCCACCACCATCAAATATGAACCCCTTACCCTCCCAAAAGCCCTCTTTCCCCCTACCCCTCCAATCCTCCTCACCATCAAATACTGAGCCCTCTTTACCCAACAGCCTCCCAACAATCAATCTTCCCCCTCCCACCTTCTGGAGGTTCCATGAAGGCTAGTGGCTGAGCAGAAGTGATTCCTAGTTGCTCCTGCCCCATCAGTTGGCATCCTCAAAATGGGACCTCCCCAGCTTTAGTGGTAGGTTTGTAATAGTACCAAATAAGTTTAACTCCAAGTGGTAGTATGCAGGTTGTATTATGTAATTTGCACAATGAGATGTTTTGCTGCATTTTCAGGCTTTGCATATCATTATTATCTTACTTTTGTTAAGCTGCCAAAACATACATTAACAGAAAATAAAACACCCTTTTGCTATTTAACACATACACATATGCGCTTTAGTAACTACCTAAGCAGGAGAAATTAACATTTCTTTAATCATTTGAATTATTCTACCAGCTGAAGCAGAACACTATAGACTAACAGAATTTAGTCAAATTTACAGCAATGAACCTTTTCTAATCTTATAAAAGGTATTAGGCTGAGCAGTAAGATTTAAAGCAGTCTCAAAAAGTATATTTATAAACCACTGAACTTTTAGGTAAAACTGCAAGAATCAGATCTCTATTCCTTTGCTGGGGTCATTTACTAATGGTTAGTGTGCTAATGCTATTATTGCACTCTGCACACTTATTCAATGGACTCCCATGGCACTAACTATATCAGTAGCTGACCTCCTATATCAGAAAAACAGGAAGTGCACTAGTTGTTGGGGTTGAGTTCACAGTATCCAACTTTTGAAAATGATTGGGGATGCTGAATTCATAACTTACAACAAATTTCTCCTCACCCAGAAAAGGAAAAACAAAATACATCTGGTAGTGAATGACCAGCTGGTATCTAAATGTCAAAAGCAGGACAGGTAATGTGGACAAATCAAAAACTAGGGTCCTGCCACTCTCTTCTCTCCCTCATAGCTTGTCAGCATCATACTCTCTCCTTCCTTCTATTTAGTCCCTTCATAGCACTTTTCTCCAATCAGTCCTCTTCCTTCAGCCCATCATCTACACCAAAACTTTTCCCTCAATATTTTTCATTTTCCCCCTCTCTCTTTTCCTTCCTTATTCCTCCTTGTCCTCTTTCCATCACCGTACTCTCACTGCACATTTTGTTCTCCTTCTGCACAAGCATAATTTGATGTTTTTGTCTTAAGGGATAGAGAGTTTAATAGGTCTCTTCCTGCTCCTCCCTAAATCTTTTTAGCTTTTTTCTGGTTTTTATTTCCCTTGATCCTGCCTATATTCTCCAGCAAGCTCCCTAACTAGTTGCTATTCAATGTAGTTCCAGCAGCCCAGAGCATAGGAGCCTTCACTCATATTAAGTCTCATAAGAACATAAGAATTGCCGCTGCTGGGTCAGACCAGTGGTCCATCCTGCCCAGCAGTCTGTTCACACGGTGGCCCTCAGGTCAAAGACCAGTGCTCTAAATGAGTCCAGCCTCACCTGTGTATGTTCCAGTTTAGCAGGAACCCCTGGAGGGTGTTTTCCCCTATAATAGACTATGGAAGAGCATTCCAGTTGTCCACCACTCTCTGAGTGAAGAAGAACTTCCTTACGTTTGTATGGAATCTACCCCCTTTCAGCTTTAGAGAGTGCCCTCTCGTTCTTCCTACCTTGGAGAGGGTGAACAATCTGTTTTTATCTACTAAGTCTATTCCCTTCAGTATCTTGAAAGTTTTGATCATGTCCCCTCAGTCTCCTCTTTTCAAGGGAGAAGAGGCCCAGTTTCTCCAATCTCTCATTGTACGGCAGCTCCTCCAGCCCCTTAACCATTTTAGTCACTTTTCTCTGGACCCTTTCGAATAGTATCATGTCCTTCTTCAAGTACAGCAACCAGTGCTGGTGAGGGTGCACCATGGCCCGGTACAGCGGCATGATAACCTTCTCCAATCTGTTTGTGATCCCCTTCTTTATCATTCCTAGCATTCTGTTTGCCCTTTTCACCGCCACCGTGCATTGCGCAGATGGCTTCATAGACTGTCGATCAGAACTCCTAAGTCTCTTTCCTGGGAGGTCTTTCCAAGTTCCCCCCCCACCCCCGGACATCCTGTATTCATGCATGAGATTTTTGTTACCGGCATGCATCACTTTACACTTATCCACATTGAACCTCATTTGCCATGTCGATGCCCATTTCTCGAGCTTGGTTATGTCATGTTGCAGATCTTCTCAATCCCCTCGTGTCCTCACTACTCGGAATAACTTCGTATTGTCCACAAATTTAATCCAGTGGCCAAAGAATAAGCATCCAGCTCAGGGAACAGAGTTCGGATCTAGGAGATGGCTACAGAGTTTTCCCAAGAATAAAAAGGGGAGCAAGATCAGCAATTAAACAGGAGGAACGCCTGAAAGCCAAACCACGAAACCCACAGAGTTTGTGAGACATGTCCCTCCTGCCACCTCTTCCTGCTGCTGTGCTATTTATTTAGGTTCACATAGCCCAGGGTCCCCATCATTTCTACCTTCTGTGGTATATAATGGAGGAATAATTATAATCCCTGACCATAGCCCCTCTCAATATAAAAGCTGCCAAGAGAAAGTAAGTTTTAAAAGGGAGATTTTCAATTCATGGCATTTCATGCTTCTACAACCTCCTCCCCCTTTCCCCATCCTTCTAATGAAATAGCATATTTACCCCAGTGACTGCAAGGTTGGAGCAAAAAAGCAGATACCAACAGCTACCCAAACTTCATCCAGCTCAATTAGCAATATTATACACTCCCATCCAGTGATTCGTGGGCTCGTTCAGTTGTGGGGAACAGCTGATATATTCAAACCATGCACCCAAAAGTCTAAAAATTATCTTTTCATTGCTTGTTCTTAATTTTTTCTTCCTAGTGTCGCCTCTTCTGCCACTTCCATCCTATTCATCTTTTCTTTTTTCTACCGGCGCCTCTTCATAACTCACTACACACTCTGCAGCTCCTCACAGTGGCACTGAAGGCAGGCAAGGCACCCATAAAAAAAGAAAAGAGAGAGGAAGATGCAGATCATGAGTGGGGGAGGGGAGGGGTGCGTTAAATAAAAAATATTTTAAAGTGTTAACATGTTAATCGCATTAATTGTACAGCTCTAATTTTTTTATTACTGTAATCTGCCTATATATGAAGTTGTTAGGTGGATAAGCAAATGTGATGATCTCTGGGAAAAGATGGCTACAGTCACTAGAAGCAAAAGAATGTGGTTTTAATTAGAGAATGACACGGGGACTGTTTACCGTGGTAAACCGCAGGTCACCGCAGTAAATCTGCATGAATGGAGACATTTGCAACTGGTTTACCGCAGGAATGGGGACAAGACCTTTCACCACCCCACGGGAATGGGGAGAAGACCTTTTACCACCCCTTAG
Source organism: Geotrypetes seraphini (assembly GCF_902459505.1). NCBI lineage: Eukaryota > Metazoa > Chordata > Amphibia > Gymnophiona > Dermophiidae > Geotrypetes > Geotrypetes seraphini. Next base: position 100,012,226 of record NC_047088.1, on the reverse strand, counting down.
GACAGTGGTCTCAAACTCAAACCATTTTCAGGGCCACATTTTGGATTTATAGGTACTTGGAGGGCCACAGAAAAAATAGTTAATGTCTTATTAAAGAAATAACATTTTTGCATGAGGTAAAACTTTTTATAGTTTATAAATCTTTCCTTTTGGCTAAGTCTTAATAATAATATTGTCATTTATAGCTAAAGAGACATATGATCAAGAAACTATTTTATTTTAGTTTTGTGATTAAGATAAACATACCAAGGGCCTCAAAATAGTACCTGGTGGGCCGCATGTGGCCCTAGGGCCGCAAGTTTGAGACCACTGCCTTAGGAGCAGTGAAAAGTCTTACTCCTGTGGTAAAAAAAATTGCACCCCTGTCAGACTCGGCATCTTCTCCCCAGCTACTCTTGCGCCTATTTTACCTTCAGGAGCCAGCCATGTTACACTGAAGACAGAAGGAACCTAAAACCAAAGCCTGAGACCAATGTGATTTGAAGAATAAAATTACCTGACAACAAAAAGAAAAAAAATAAATTTATTTTATATTTTGTGATTATTTCAGATTTGAAATATGTATCCTGCTAGAGCTGGTATTAGACATAGCTGGGGACCACAAAGTCCAGGCTGTGCTTCTTTAGCTTCCAGCTGGCTTAGGGCTTTCTCTCTGACCAGGGGGCAATTGCCCTAGTTGCACTCCCCTAACATTATTCCTGCCATGTGTGACTAAAGTATTCTGTTAGCTTGATTTTTCTATGTAGCATTCTGTAGTAATTTGGTTTGTTCGGTTTTCACAATAGTGAAGGGGATATTTGTGAAAGGGAGGGCAGATGGGTTTTGTTGAACCTTGCTCTGTTTTGTGTTTATAAAATGACAATTTTCAGAGGAGAAGCTTCCGCCCACACACACGCGACTGCAGGGTGACACAGGCAGGCTTTGACGGCATCAGTTTCTTTTCTAAAGCGCCGCGAAGGTAAGGGGGAGGGAGATAGATTTGGCTGGAGGGAAGGGGCCACGCACACAATCATTGACCGTGTGCCTTCTCTCCTTTAAGTTTCTTTATGCCGCAAAGGTGAGGGGGAGGGAGGGAGATTCTCGGGCCACTGAAGGGCGGTGAGGTGGCGAGAGGGAAATAAGGATGCTGCGGGGACGGGGTGTTGAAGGGGATGGCGGGTTCGGGGATGGGGCGGTGAAGGGGACGAGTCAGTGAAGGGGATGGTGATCCGGTGATGAGGCAGTGACAGGGACAGATTTTTTCCCCGTGTCATTCTCTAGTTTTAATGAATTCTGTTAGAGCAATTTGTAATACAACAATCTAAATGCCATCCTTTTATGTGAGAAATTTAAAAAATTACAGAAGTTCAAACATGTAACTTTTACAGACTGCTTATGGACCCATGACATGAAAATGACCACTCTCAAAATTTGATCTACTACTTTCCCTCACAAATGTGAATGAATAAATAGGAGACAATTCTATAATAACAGAAACAGGTGTTATACTGTATCTAGAAATGGAGATCTGAGGGAGGGAATCCTGGGATCATTTTTCTCCATTCTTCTGCCTCTTCTCTACTAGGACCTCTGAGACCTACTTAAGATGTCCAAGCCCCTGCTCATCCATGGAATGCATCAGGACTTGAGCTGTCCCATCTGTATGGAGCTTTTCAACTCTCCTGTGACCTGCGAATGTGGTCATACTTTCTGTCAGAAGTGCCTTGTAGGGGTGCCCCGAGAGGATGATACCAATTCTGTGGCCTGCCCTACCTGCCATGCAATGACCCGACCTGAGTCCCTTAATATCAACCGGCAGCTACAACATCTCGTAGAAAGCTTTCAGCAGGTGCCTAGGGACCACTGTGAGGAGCACTTGGACCCGCTCAGTGTCTTCTGTGAAAAGGACCAGCAGCTGATCTGTGGAGTCTGTGCATCCCTTGGGAAGCACAAAGGTCACAGCATCATCAAGGCAGTTGAGGCTCACCAGAATATGAAGGTAAGATGAATATATTGGAATTTGTGCTGTAGGGAACTTGGCATTCAGAATTCAAAATCCAAGTGAAATAGCAGAGATGTGTGTATGTATGGTTTTTCTTGTACAGCAAAAGGTAGTGTAGCTCATGTGCATGGCAGCACCTGTCAAGGCCTAAGCATGGGCTCAGATCCAAGATCAAGGGAGAATGAAAGAGAGAGAGAGGCAGCCAAGTAGAACACAGAATTTAACCCAGAAATAAATCAGGACGCAGTGCAAATAGCATTTACTGAATATATTGAAAGATTAGATTTTTTTTTTTTTTTTTAAATTTATTCAATTTTTCTATACCGTTCTCCCAGGGGAGTTCAGAATGGTTTACATTAATTTATTCAGGTACTCAAGCATTTTTCCCTGTCTGTCCCGGCGGGCTCACAATCTACCTAATGTACCTGGGGCAAAGGGGGAATTAAGTGACTTGCCCAAGGTCACAAGGAGCAGCGTGGGTTTGAATCCACAACCCCAGGGTGCTGTAGCTTTAACCACTGTGCCACACACTCCTTGTTTCTGTTAATTTACACAGGAGCCCATACATTAGGTGATCAATCCATGTTCACGAACTACTAGTAGATAAGATAAGTAGATAAGTAGTCGCCTCCGCCGGGGCAGACCAGAGGTCCATCTAGCCCGGCGGTCCGCTCACACGGTGGCCCATCAGGCATATTGCCTGATCTGCGGTCCTTGACTAATTTTATGCCTACTTCAACACTTATCTCTAAACTTTCCACTGCTCTTATCTGTACCCCTCAATCCCTTTGTCTTCCAGGAACCTATCCAGGTCATCCTTGAAACCCTGTACTGTGCTATTTCTTATTACGGCCTCCGGAAGGGTGTTCCATGTGTCCACCACCCTCTGTGTGAAGAAGAATTTCCTTGCGTTTGTTTTAAACCTGTCCCCCTTCAATTTCATCGAGTGACCCCTTGTTCTTGTGGTTTCTTTCAAATTGAAAAATCTGTCCTTGTCAACCTTTTCGATGCCCCTCAGGATCTTGAAGGTCTCTATCATATCTCCTCTGAGTCTCCGCTTTTCCAGGGAGAACAACCCCAGCTTCTTCAGTCTGTCAGTGTATGTAAGGTTTTCCATACCCTTAATCAGTTTAGTTGCTCTTCTCTGGACTCCCTCAAGCATTGCCATGTCCTTTTTGAGGTACGGTGACCAGTACTGTACACAGTATTCCAGGTGCGGGCGCACCATAGCCCGGTACAGTGGCAGGATGACTTCCTTCGTTCTGGTTGAGATACCCTTCTTAATGATACCTAACATTTGATTTGCTTTCCTCGAGGCTGTGGCGCATTGTGCCGACGCCTTCAGTGTCGTGTCTACCATCACTCCCAGGTCTCTTTCAAGGTTACTGACCCCTAGCATTGATCCCCCCATTTTGTAAGTGAACATCGGGTTCCTTCTCCCTATATGCATGACCTTGCATTTCCCTACATTGAAGCTCATTTGCCACTTTTTCGCCCATTCTTCCAATGTCGTAAGATCCCTTTGGAGATTCTCGCAGTCTACCGTGGTTTCAACCTTGCTGAATAGTTTGGTGTCATCTGCGAATTTGATGACCTCGCATTTTGTTCCCGCCTCCAGGTCGTCAATGAATATGTTAAACAGGAGCGGTCCCAGCACTGACCCTTGAGGAACCCCGCTCGTGACCCCTTGCCAGTCCGAGTAGTGGCCCTTTACACCAACCCTCTGCTTCCTGTCTGCCAGCCAGTTTTTGATCCATCGGTGGACCTCCCCTCGCACCCCGTGATTCCATAGCTTCTTGAGCAACCGCTCATGTGGTACCTTATCGAAGGCTTTTTGGAAGTCTAGGTAGATTATGTCTATGGGTTCACCTTTGTCCACCTGGTTATTTACCCCCTCAAAGAAGTACAATAAGTTTGTGAGGCACGACCTACCCTTGCAGAACCCATGCTGGCTCGACCTTAGCTGTCCATTTTTTTCGATATGGTCACAGATGCTGTCCTTGATCAGCGCCTCCATCATCTTTCCCGGGACCGATGTGAGGCTTACCGGCCTATAGTTTCCCGGGTCGCCCCTTGAACCCTTCTTGAAGATGGGCGTGACATTTGCTATTTTCCAGTCCTCCGGGATCTCTCCAGTTTTTAGGGATAGGTTGCATATTTGCTGAAGTGTCTCTGCTATTTCATTCCTTAATTCCTTGAGCACCCTTGGGTGAATGCTGCCTAGACCTGGCGACTTGTCGCTCTTTAGCTTGTCTATCTGCCTGAGGACCTCCTCCTGGCTCACCTCTAATTGGACCAACTTGCTATCTTGATCTCCATTTTCTATTTCCTCTGGTTCCGGAATGTTGGATGTGTCCTCTCTCGTGAAGACCGACGTAAAGAAGTCGTTTAACTTGTCCACTATTTCTTTTTCCTCCCTCAATACTCCCTTTCTATCCCCATCATCCAAGGGCCCCACTTCCTCCCTCGCTGGTTGCTTTCCCTTTACGTACCTGAAGAATGATTTGAAATTTTTTGCCTCTCCCGCTAGTCTCTCTTCATATTCCCTCTTTGCTCTCCTAACCACTCGGTGGCACTCCTTTTGGCTTTCCTTGTGTACCTTTTGGTTGGCCTGCGTTTGGTCCTGTTTCCATTTTTTGTACGATGCTTTCTTGTCACTGATCGCTTTTTTTACCGCAGCCGTTATCCATGCTGGGTTCTTAATTCGATTTTTCTTGCACTCTTTTCTGAACCTGGGGACGTACAGGTTCTGTGCTTCGTGCACCGTACATTTGAGCAGGGACCAGGCTCTTTCTACGGACTCTATCTCCTTTGTGCTGCCGTTGAGTTTCTTCCCCACCATTTTCCTCATTGCATTATAATTCCCTTTTCTGAAGTTGAGCGCTGTCGTTGTGGTTCTTTTCACCCTGGTTGATCCCAGTTCTAGTCTGCACTGGATCATATTGTGATCGCTGTTCCCCAGTGGGTCTATTACTGCTACTTCCTTTGCAGGTCCCCCCAGTCCACCGAAGATTAGATCAAGAGTGGCTACTCCTCGTGTAGGTTCCGTGACCAGCTGTTCCAGGAAGCAGTCCCTCGTGGCTTCCAGGAATTTGGTCTCTCTCTCGCAACTTGAGTGCCCGATACTCCAGTCTATCCCAGGGTAGTTGAAGTCCCCCATCACCACCACACTTCCATTTTTGCATACCTGCCGCAGTTCCGTCTCCAGGTCCCGGTCGATTTTTTTTAGTAGAAGGATGTCAATCACATCTTTCAGTTCCTCCTCCTTCACCTCTGGTGGAATGCACTGTCAGGGAAAGAGGCGGCTGTTTCCCAGAGGAAATATAGGAAGAGGAAATTGCCATACGGATCCGTCTGACAGTGGTTGCCTTGGAGGCTAGCCTGCCCTGTCTTGAGTATAAAAAGATGATTAGAAAGCCTGGAGTCATTAGTCCTCTTCAGGTAGATGAGCAGGGCCCTGTGCACATCCAACTTGCACAGAAATTTACCTTATTTGGCTGAACCTGTAGGCTGAAAGGCGGGTAGAGGAAGCTCCTGATTAATATGGAAGGCAGAAACCATCTTCGGAAAGAAGATACTGTACTCAGCAAAACACCAAACTCCCTGAAACAGAGAAATAGTTCCATGCAATTCTGAGATCCTTCTTGCCAAGACTATAGCAATCAAAAACACAGTCTTGACCCAGGGTAGCCTCTGAAAGAGATTTGTAAGGAGCACAGGCCAGGCCCTTCAAGACCACACTGAGGTCCCAAAATGAAAATGATCTGCGCAACAGGGGTCTCAGCCCCAGAGCTCCCCTCAAAAAACCAAGCGATGTCCAGGTGAGAAGCCAGAGACCAAAGGCAACTCCAAGCCCAAAAACACAAGATACCAGCTATCTGCACTTTCAGGGACAAAATGTAAGTTCCTTTTTGAGGCAGGCTTGCAGGAAGGCAAGGATCACCAGAATGGGAGTACTCTCTGGTTCCACTTGCTCCTTGGCACACCATAACTGGAAGGTCTTCCAGGTCTTAGCATAAGTTGCAACCATCATGGCATCTTGGCCCTAAGGAGTTGTAACCACAACCTTCAAATAACCCTTCCGAATCAAGGCCGCATGCTCAAGAGCCATGCCATAAGACTAAAGTGGTCCAACTTCTCCATCGGAACCGTGTCTTGACTGAGAAGACCCAGATGAACAGGCAACTTCAGGGGTCTGCCTCTCTATAGATGCACCAGGTCGGTATACCAAGGTCTTCGGGACTAGTCTGGTGCCACCAAGATCACCAAACCCTGTTGGATGATCAAACCCACCATGGCCCAATGATGAAACACAGAGAAGCAGATCTGTGGACCAAGGTTGGACCAGGGCATCTAGTCCTACACTTCCCCACTCTACTCTGCAACTGTAGAAGAAGGCTGCTTTTGCATTCCTGGCCATGTACAGTTTGTCCCAAGTCTGGACTATGAGGGAAAACATCTTTTGAGAGAGAGACCGGGAGTGCTGGCTGAGAAAGTCAGCTTGAACATTCTCTATTCCTGCCACGTAGGCTGCTGAGAGGGCCTGCAAATGAAGTTCTGCCCATTGGAATAGCATCTGAGCCTTCTGGTGCCCCGCTGTACACTTACATAAGCCACTGTGGCAACGTTGTCCAAAATCACCCTGACTGCTTTCCCTGACAGGAAAGACTGCAACTGTAGAAAGGCCAATTGAATGGCTCTCAGTTCCAGATCACTGATGGACCACTTGCTTTCCGATGGGGACCACTTGCCCTGGAGAGGGCAATAGCAGCAGAGGGCCCCCCCCCCCAGCTGCTGAGGCCTGTGCAATAAGCTTTCCACATAAGATTCAGAAATTCTGGAGTAAATCTTTGGACAGGAAGCCCCAAGGATCTCTGCAGGACCTGACTGGCTTCTCATGATCACGACAGTGTCCGAGCACTTGTGTTTCATGTCTTTGCTATTCGAGGACTCCTAGAGAGATTCTTTTCTTATCACTTGGCCTCCCAGTCATTTCCCAGCCATAGAGGGCTTAGTGGAGGCTAAGCCCAAGGCTCCCGCCCCACCCTCACATGCAGCATGGCATGCAGCACATGTACTCTCCTTGGCCGACCATCCAGCGCAAAACTGGCATGATATAGGGCATAGAACAGCCTGAGGACTTCATCCCAGTCGATTTGGAGCCAAATAGAGGCATTTTGAGGCAGATGGAGGCTTTAGAATAAAAGATTGTTTAAAATTCAAGATGGCTACAGCCAGAAAAATCGCACCATAAACTGCCCATGGGGGCTTCCCTGAAAGTTAAAGAAAACTCAGGGAAAGAAGTTCTGGAGTTAGGGGACCCTATCTCTGGCCCCAGAAACCCTTAAATTTAACTTTTTCAGGACCCACTGATTTTCCCCATAGGGAATACTGGGCTGTACTCACAGTGCTACTTCTTGTGTCTGCCTGTGTCAGCTTTGCTTCAGTTTAACTGAAGTGGAGAGAACTTTCTGCCTCGAATTCTTGTAGAACAGTCCAGTTCTGGAAATCTTCAGTCTGCCAATCAGACTGGAACTAACTGAAGGCACAACCCCCCCCCCCCCCCAATCTTCACAGTGCGACGAGGGAACTGGCTCCCTGATACCCAAAGTGATTCACTCAGGGGCTCCACAGCCTGTGCTCAAGCCTCTAATAAATCAGCAGGTAAGCAGGCTCCCAGGGGAATAGACCCCGAGCCTTGAAGTAACCAAAGCAGGCTGACAAATCAGGTATACCTGGGGGTTGCCCTGTGAGCTGCAGTCTGCTCTCGTGGAGTTTGCTTTCTCTTCCAGCCATAGTAACCCCAAATATGGGGGGTCCTCTGGCAGCAAAAACCTCTTCCAGCCACAGTAACCCCAAATATGGGGTCCTCTGGCAGCAAAGCCTTCCGAAAACAGAGTAAAAAGACCCAAAAATAATAAAAACTGAAGAAAGCAGATCAGAACATCTTTTCTTGGTTCACTTGCAAAAGGAAAAACTGAAGAGGGAGCTATACTCCACTGGTGAAGGAGGAACTGATGAAAGATGTGATTAACACCTTTCTGCAAGTGAGCATGTATTGATCACCTAATATACAGACTCCTGTGTGTATCTAACAGATATTTGTGGTTTAAGGGGACAAAGCCAACATGATAACTAACCTGCTATATTTCTTGAAGGCATGAACAAACATTTATATAAAGATGAGGCAGTTGCCATCATTGACCTGCAGGGAGGATTCTTGATTGGCCTAGGTACCTAAGGCCACTCCCATAGGAGGCTGTCTTAGATGCCTGGGAGTTGGCATCCCTCCTGCCAATTGTACTGAAGAAAGGTACAAGGGGATGTCGGGGGAGGGGTATAGGGCAGGGTCTCTGTGAAGGGGGTGGGGAATCGGTATGAAGGAAAGGAGGGATGAATCAGATCTCCCTGTCAGTTCAGGTGATCCTGACAGGGGAATCCTCCATCAGCTGAGCTGGCAGGACTCCCAGAAACTGGTTCAGCTGATCATGATTCCCCTGTTGCAATCAGATAAGGTAGTTAGGTAAGTCTTTCTATTATTGAAAATGGCCAAAAAAGATAGACATCCTAAGGACCAAAACATCTACATAGGTCATTTTCAAAAATAAAAAACAGATGTCTGAAAATGGACATTTTCTGTACTGGATCTCTGGATGTTTTTTCCCAAAACATCCAAATTAGACTTAGACATCCTATCGAAAATGTTCCTCCATGGCTGTGTCTGAATTCAAGAATGTGTGGGACAGGCACATGGGATCTCTTAGGAAGGAGACAGTGGATGCTGCGAATGGGCAGACCATTTGGTCTTTATCTGTTTCTAAATAATTCCCTGGGGTGTTCAGTGTATGAGGGCTGATTGAAAAATAATGAGACTGCTTCTGTTTTTCTTTCCAAGAAGTAGACGTGGCAATGCTGTGCTGGTTCTTGTGAAGCTCATACATCAACATTTCTGAACCTCCAGTTGGACTGCCATAGTCTTAACTGTTGTGTCAAAGTGAGAGGAAGAACTTTGTATGTTTCGTCATGGCAGATGAGGGAGACTTGTCTGTAAGAGTGTCAGAGATGTGTAATTTAATTTTGTGTTAAACTTATAAAGAGTAGTAATGAAACTCTTGAAATATTACGGCAAGCATAAAGTGGTGAAACAACTAGCCATGCTGCAGTATTTTGGTTGTGGAAGCACTTCAAAGATGGCAACACATGAGTGACTGATGAAGTGCATTTTGGGCGGCCATGCCCCATGGTTACAGATGTCAACACTGCCAAAGCTATGGAGTTGTTGCAAAATGAAAGTATAACTTTATGCAAACTTTTGGCTTCACTTGGCATCTCATTTGAACTTGATCAACATATTGTGACAGAGGAACTGAAAATGCATCACATTTGCCCCAGGTGGGTACCCAGAAATCTCACAGAAGAGCAGATGCAACAATGAGTTCAAGTGCGCAGGAACACTGTTCATAGTGAAAACCATCACAGCCACAGCACTAAAAGTGATGTCGCATAACAGTCTACTGCAAATCTTTGAATCATTTTTGAAATGCTACAAAAAATTAATTGACTATGAAGGACACTACTTTGGAAAAGAAAAATGTTCAGATCCTGTGGCGTCATCTGATTCTGAATAAAATAACCAGTATCATTACTTTACAATCAGTCCTCATATATTTGGTGCATAAGTAGAGAGCCATCAGCTTTCTCAGTTGCTTTGTTACATTGACTGTCTTACTTTAGATCATCTTAGATCATTACACTTAGATCTTTATTTTTGTTTGAAAGTTTACAGTTCATGTCTGACCAATGAAATTTTATATTCCAAATATGTAATCTTAAGCTTGTTAGCATTAAAGGTCTTTCTCCAAACCATTGACCTTTCTTGTAGTTTTTTCCAAGTCCATTTTAATGTTTTATACTCCTCCCCATTTGTCTGCTGTATTGCAGATAGTCTTCCTTTGAATTGTTTCTGTCTTGTTGAAACCCTCCAGAGGTGAACATTCTTAACATGGTGGTGTCTCATAAGAGACTTGTACCGCTCTCTCTTTACTGGTGAGGCCTCCATCAGAGATCATGTCTCCCATTGTCTGGTGTCTGCTAATACTCTAATACTCCTTACTCTCTTGACCTGTATGTTTATGCACAGAAAGTGAAGGGGGAAAGGTTAGAGGCAGGCAGCTCTCACTATTTGAATAAGGGGTTTGTCTTTCTCTCTCTCCTATTCTCCTTTTGAATTCTCCCTTCAGAGACAACTCCCCCAGCAGCAGGTGCTCCTGCAGGAAGCTCGTGTCCGCAAGGAGAAGACTATTGCATTGCTTGATCAACAAATTGCAGAAGTTGAGGTGAGCCAGAATCAATTTTGTACTGTTCAATCCCTATCACACCTCAGTTTCAAGGTTGTAAATCTTTCTTCCCATATTCCTAGGACACAGTTTCAAAGTTCAAGAGCAATGTGAGGGAGCAGCTGAACACCATGCGGGCCTACTTGAATGTCATGGAGTCCTCACTGAATCAAGAAGCGGAACGAGCCCAAAGGGATGCCTCTGGTGCATTGCTGGAGGAACGCAAGTTAATGACACGCTACCTGGAGCAGCTGCGGCAGATGGAAACTGTCCTAAGTGAGGTGGAGAAAGAAGCACAGACAGAGTTCCTGCGGGTAAGCTATGGGGTGTGCACTGAAGGATCACCCCTAAAAAATTTTAATTTTTCTTGCTACTCAATATGATTCACATCTATTTTTATTTCTTTTCCTTTTGTCATTTCTTTTCTCTCCCTTTCGTGCTTCTTCTGTATTCTTTTCTCATCATATTCATTCATTTATTGTTTTTCTCCTGTCTCTCCATTATTTGTAATTTCTTTTCTTTCCATTCTTTCCTTCTTATCCAGTTTCTCTGATTAACCTTTTTGTTGCTCTCTGTGCTGCTAGCCGTGCTCGTGAAAGACATAATTATCTTATTTTTTCTTTCCCATAGAAATACTGTTTGATAGCAGCCAGGTAAGTCCAGTGTTTATGAAATAAAACACCACTTTTTACTCCCTGAGAACGTCTGATTTCTTCCCCTCAAAACTCAGATGATTGATTCTTGGTTTTAATTTAAAAAATAATATCCAGAGATTCATTACTTTCAAGAGCAGTAGTAACCCTATCATTTACAGCCTTACTTACTTCATATTTTTATGTATCCTTTCTTTTTGTTATAGTATAATTTTCTTCCATATGAAAAAAATATGTAACTTAAGACGATGCTCCATGCTTTTAAATAATCTTCTTCCTTGAGTAGTGTTCTTCAGCCGTCTGTGTTGTATTGCATGTTCCATTCTAATGCTTGCATGGGATATTAATACATATTTGATGGTCAGTTGTATTCATGTTACATAGTGTGGTATCTGCCCTGGGATTCAGATGATCACAGGAATAACAGTTTGCTCAAATTCATAATGGTAGACCTGCTAAATAGGAAGATCATTCAAGACATTGCAAACACTTTACATCTTCTTGGAACAATAACAAAAAAGGGATACATGTGATATACTTTGCTTCAAGGATATCCTTGATCTAATTCAAGCTGGATGTTATCCTCTATAGCAGGGGTATCAAAGTCCCTCCTCGAGGGCTGCAATCCAGTTAGGTTTTCAGGATTTCCCCAATGAATATGCATGAGATCTATTAGCATACAATGAAAGCAGTGCAAACAAATAGATCTCATGCATATTCATTGGGGAAATCCTGAAAACCTGACTGGATTGCGGCCCTCGAAGAGGGACTTTGACACCCCTGCTCTATTGCTTCAAGTTTATACATGCCATTGACTCTATACCCCCAGCCCCCTTTATGAAGCCAAACTGCCAAGCAGCGCAAGCTAAATGCTAAGCTGCACATAGGAATAAAATGGATGGCTCGGCATCAAGCTCCTTGGAAGCGCAGCTTGATAAACGGAGGGTATACTCCTTATCCTCCTTGACCTGTCTGCTGATTTTTGATACTGTTGACTTCAAAATTAATTTTTTTTCATCTTACTTTTTACAGCACTTTATGTCCTCCAGTAGATCTTTCACTTACATTCCACTAATGGTTGATGTGCCTCAGGGCTCTGTCCTAGACTCCTCCATTTTGGGTCTAAAAGGGATGATGGAGAGCCAACAAATATCTTCCTACATGGGGCCATACCAATAACGCTTCAAGGCATACTAATAATGCTTCAAGGCATTCATTCCTACCAGAATATCTGACCTTGGTCACACATGAAGAACACAGATAAACCCTATGCAAATACAGGACCACAAAGTAAAAGTCCTAATATACACAAATGAAACCCTAAATATGCCAGATGTTGCATGCAGTACAACACCAGAGAAATAGAAAGAAATGCATTTCTTCCTGAACAGTGCGAAATATAGACAGCAGGTGTAAATTCTGAAAACTGACACATTTCAAATCACTAAATTGAAAATAAAATCACTTTCCTACTTTTGTTATCTGGTGATTTTATTTTTCCATCCGAGGGTAATCAAGGAACTGAAAGTGGTTATAGTTGAACTGCTTCAACTAATAGCCAATCTGTCGATCAAATCAGGAAGGATTCCAGAAGACTGGAAAGTGGCGAATGTTACGCCAATCTTCAAAAAAGGTTTGAGGGGAAATCCGGGAAACTACAGACCTGCGAGTCTGACCTCGGTACCGGGAAAGATGGTAAAGGTGCTGATAAAGGACCGCATCATTGATCACCTTGACGGACTCAATCTGATAAGGACCAGCCAGCACGGCTTTAATAAAGGAAGATCTTGCTTGACAAACTTACTGCACTTTTTCGAGGGAGTAAACAGGCAGATAGACAAGGGTGACCCAGTCAACATTGTATATCTGGATTTTCAAAAGGCGTTCAACAAGGTCCCGCATGAATGACTGCTTCAAAAAATTGCAAGCCAAGGAATAGAAACCTGAAACTGCCAGTTGTTAACCACTCTACTGAATCATTCATGCCATACGGTTTATATGAGCGCAGATTGTAGATCCAAAATTGTTCTTTGGACAGTAAAAAAGTTTTCTTATCCCTGCCAAAATCCAAGGAGATCTGATCATTGATAGAGCAGCACATGTGATCAAAAGTATGTTCCTTGTCTGTGCTGTGGGCCACCATAGGCACATTTTGATTTCTTGTTTAAAGGCAGCTGCAATGTTCTGTCATCCTTACCCTCACTGACCGTACTGTGCTGCCTACATACAATTGACCACACGGACAATATACAACATATACCACATAAGTGGAATCACAAGTAGTAGATTTCCTTAGTGTGTACTCTCGTTTGGTCTGTGAATGAATCTAAATTTTTCCCACTATAGTATTGTTACAGCAAGAACAATGACCACAAGTGCTGTGTCCTTCTGAATGTGTGAAATTGTCACTGAATTTCGATCTTACCAGTTTATCTGCTAAATTTTTGCCCCTAGTGAAGGCAATGCAAGGATGTTCCTGAAAGATAGGATGTAATTGTAACACTTCCCAGTGCTTGTGTATACTTTTCATTCTATTTTGAGCTTGTAATTTGAATGACAGGACACAAACATGCTTGTCCATGTTCTCTTGTGTGGCCTTTCACAATAACAGATCTCTGTTTGCAAACTTAGCCCATAAAAAAGCTTTAAGAATGATCCAGTTGGGGTAACTCCTTGCCAATAGTTTTGAGGTGAACAGTTTTGATTCCCTATAAAATTCCTCTATAGATGTACTTATTCTCAAAAAGTGACCTATTGGTAAGGCTTTTTTTAAACTGTAAGGATGGCAACTGGTGTATTGTAAGTAATTGTTCTTCTCTGTATTTTTATGATGGACTTTTATAATAAGGCTTTGCTCATATTTGACAACTGTGTCCAAAAAAGTGATCTTCTCAAAATCCCAAGTATGCGTGAATTGTATATGCTTGTCCAGAATATTTAACCAGACAAGAAAATCCTGGAGGTCCTCTAAGGACCCTGCCCAAATCAAAAAAACATCATCAATAAAACGAGTCCACATTCTAACCTGATGATAAAAAGAAGAGGGGTACAAAAACTGTTCCTCAAACAAGCTCATATACAAATTGCAATGCTAGGGGCTGCCACCTTACTTAAGGCGATCCTTTGATATTGTTGGTAAAATGTGTCTTTAAATTGGAAATAGTTCTTATAAAGAACTAAATTGGTGAGGGTCATAATAAATTCTGTAGGGACTCTATCTGTGTCACTCCTTTGGCGGAAGGTTTGATCACAATCTGTATTGCACGAGCCTGAAATATCTAATATAATAAAGAGCTAGCCGCGCATGCGCACTCCTATTTGCGTGTTCCGTGCGTGTAGGTCTGTGGCCGAAGGAGTGCGCATGCGCGCTAATACGTCACCAGCCTATCGCCTCCACAAGCCGGACCGCAGCCAGATGACCATCTCCGTTCCTCCTTTGCCACCCACCCCCTTCTCTTCCCGCGGGCCCGAATGGCGATTCCAGCAGCGTGTGCAACAGTCTTCACACAATGCTTCGGACCCTTCTACTGCCCTGATTTGCTCTGCCGCGTCTCTGATGATGTCATCAGGGACGTGCCAGAGTAAATCAGGGCACTAGAAGGGCCCGAAGCAGCGTGTGGAGACTGATGCAAGCGCTGCTGGAATCACCACCTTTGTAGTCCGGACCACGGGAAGGGGGGGGGGGGGTAGAGGAAACGCTAATGCTGCTGCACAGGGAACTGGTGGGGGGGAGGAGGGAAATAGAGGGGGAGGGAATGCTGCTTTGGAAAGACAGAGAGAGGAAGGGAAACACAAAGAAAATAAGAAAGACACAGGGGCAGGTGCACAGGGAACTGGTGTGGGGGGAGGGAAATGGAATGCTGCTTTGGACAGACAGCAGAGGGAGGAAGGGAGACAGAAAGAAAAGAAGAAAGACACAGGGGCAGGGAGATACACAGAAAGACAGACAGGCAAAGGGGGCCAGGGATAGAGACAGACAGAAAGGACAGCGGGAGCCGCGTCAGGAGGGGTGCGGGATGCGGCAGTGGGAACTTTTCCAATGGGTGCAACTGGGCGGCTGTCGGGAACCTCTGATCAGGGGCAGAGCAAGGTAAGAGTATCATAGGGATAAGAAGGAGGAGGGGGGATAAAAAAGGAAGGGATGCCTACTGCTGGACAGGGGGAGAAGGCAAGAGATGCTGATGGACAGGGGAGGTGAAGAAAAAGGAACGGAGGACTAATGTTGGACAGGGGGAGAAGGAAAGAGGTGCTGCTGGACAGGGGGGAGGTAAAACAAAGGGAGAAGGGCTGCTGCTGCATAAGGAGAGCAGTGAAGGGGTGGTGGTGGACACAGTGGAGGTAAAAGGAAGGGAAAATGGACAGAGGGAGCAGGCAAGGGGTGGTGATGGACAGCCAAGGAAAAAGAAAAGTAGAAAGAAAGAAAGCGGCTAAGGAGAGAAAGAAAGACAGACACACACACATATGTTCTAGCACCCGTTAATGTAAGGGGTTAAAGACTAGTGTTACTATATAAAGCAACCACACCAAAGAAACGAGAATATCTGTGAACTGATATTAGTTAGCTCCTGTACTTTACAGATGAAATGAGTAGTGTCTTTTGTATAAGAACGAGCCTGTACCACGAAGGGTTGCTAAAAATGGTCAGAGAGAAGGTCTGGGCCAACCATTCACTGCTTGGCTGGCCCGGACCTTCTCTCTGACGTCAGAATTGACATCAGGGGAAGGCTTGTGGGCTGGCGGCATGCAATCGCTGCACACACATGCTCCTTCCCTTCCTGGAGTTGCAGCAAGCAGCAGCAGACTGGGGGTTGGAGGAATCAGTGGCGAATAGGCAGGCTTTGGCGCAGCAGGGATGGAGGGAGGGAGGCAAGCAGGCTCCGGCAAGGCAGGGAAGGAGGGAGGCAGGCAGGCTTCGGCAAGGCAGGCAGGCTTTGTCAAAGGAGGGAGGTGTTGGCAAGGCAGGGAGGGAGGGAGGCAGACTTCGGCATGGCAGGGAGGGAAGCAGGCAGGCGGGCAGGCTTCGGCATGGTAGGGAGGGAGGCAGGCTTCAATGTGACAGAGAAGTGGGCATAAACTTGGGACATAGGAAGGAGGGAGAGAGGGAGGAAGGGGGCACTAACTTGGGACATAGGGACAATTGTTGGGCCTGAGTGTGTGAGTGAGATAGTGCACATAGGGAAAAAGAAGAAAATTGGGCATAGAGAGGAGTGAGGTAGAGATGCATGCGGAATAGGATGAGAGGGAGAAATGTTGGATATGGTGTTGGAGAGGGAACAGATAGATTGAAGGGGATGCAAGGGGGAGGAATATTGGGCATAGTGATGGAGGGAGAGATGTGGCAGTGTTGGAGAGGGGTGATAGGAGAAATGGGCATGGGGCTGGTGGGTCGTGGTGAAAAATGATCTGGGGGACAAGAGAGGAAGAAAAGTTGGACTCATGGAGGGACAGAGATGTTGGTTGGGGAATGGAATGAGGTCTGGAGGAGAGGAAGCATGCAGGAGGAAGAAAAAAAGATTGGATGCACAGTCAGAAGGAAGTGCAACCAGACTCATGAAATCACCAAAGGTAGGAAAAATGATTTTATTTTCAATTTAGTGATCAAAATGTGTCAGTTTTGATAATTTATATCTGCTGTCTATATTTTGCACTATATGTCTATTTTTCTATAGTTGTTACTGAGGTGACATTGTATATTTTAAATTCATCTGCCTTAACATCTTTTAACCTCCTCCCACAAATATAAATGATAATTAACATTTTCTCTGCATACAGTGTGCTTTGTGTTTTTTTAATTTTGTGGTTACCATTATGTATTAATAAGATATTGTATGTATATGAAAAATGGATGGAAGAAATTGCATTACAATTAGTATTATTATCATGGGGGTGGAGTCAGGGGCTGAGTTTGGCTGGGTGTACTCGGTTGGTATTTGTTAGGCTTAGGGAGTACTTGGCTTGAAAAGGTTGAGAAACACTGCCCTAGACAGTAAGGCTGAAGATATTTAAGGGGCATTGTTCTCAACCCACAGCAGCAGGGGAGTCATGGTCAATGTTTAAGTGTGGCACCTAGATACCAAATTCAAGGTCCATAAGAGCAAGTTTCTGGGTGGAGCATTTTTGCATGAACCCCCTTCCAGGTAATAGCTACTGCAAAAAGAAAAAACAAACAACCTAATACAGGAATTCAAGAGGAAATGGGACACAAATAGAAGATCCTTCATAGTAGGAAAATGAAGGTAAACACAACACAAAATAGTAGAACAGGACAGAAACAAGGTGGCTGGCTATATCTCTCATTATTGCTTATCTGTATGCAAACATTCATGGCACATTGCTTTTAGTAAGCACTCAGGGACAAGGATTCTTTATTTATGTATATATCTCTATATATTTTTCTCCCTCACCTCTCTAGGCTGAACAAGATTCTTTGCGAGTCCCCTCCTATAGGACGTCTGGATATCCACCTGCCAGTCATTTCAGATGAGTTTAAATTCCAGGTGTGGAGGAAGATGTTCCGTTCCCTGATGCCACGTAAGTATGGGATAGAGGAAAAGGGTGCAGGGGTGTGGCAATTCCCAAAAGCTATTGCAGGGTCAGATCATGGGGAGAGCCTAGGTGGGGAAAGGGAACCAGAGCACCAGTTCTGCTAGAGCTGGGAAACACATAGGATTGGAGATCTCTTCCTTTAGACCAGTTTTTCACTTGCTTGTCCTCCCCCTTCCCCCAGCATTCACTTTCCTGACTTGTCATCCTTCCCTCAGCACTCATTCCCTTTCACAGTGCCCCCCCCAGATTTTTCCTGCTTGTCTTCCTCCTAGCATTCTCTACTTGTGGCTTCCTCCCCCAGCATACACCCACTCGGCTTCCTCACACCCTCCCACTAGCATGTAATACCATTTCTTATATTCTGTTGAGTTTTATTGATATTTAGTAAACACAAGTTGCCTAATGCCTATTATGAGTAGTATATCAAATAAATTATGAATTTATTCCCCTCTTCTTGCATATAAATTCTCAAAGTTCAATCTTTCCTCTCACTCCTCCCCATTCATCTCTTCACTTTTTTGGTAGTTCTCTCTTTCGCTTCTTTCTACAGCTAGAGTCCAGGGAACACAGAGCTAGGGCTGTCTGTAGCCTCTCTCTTCTGGCCATGTTCTCTTTTGAGTGGAGAGAAAGGAAGCTGCAGACGAAGCCTCTATTCCATCCTCATCCTTCTTGATCTATCCACAGCTTTCAACATGGTAAATCACCACCTACTCATTGATATGCTGTCCTTGCTTGGATTTCAGGGTTCTATTATCTCATGGTTTTCTTCCTCTCTTTCCCATTGCACTTTTAGCATATGCTGCGATGGATCCTCCTCCACTGCCATCCCGCTGTTGGTTGGTGTAATTAGGGCTCTGTCCTGGGACCACTTCTTTTTCCATCTACACTTCTTCCCTTAGTGCTCTAATATCACATCTATGTTGACGACTCACAGATCTCTCTCTATACACCTGAAATCTCAACATACATTCAATCCTGGGTTTCCACCTGCTTCTCTGACATTGCTACCTGGATATCTCACCGACATCTAAAATTAAACATGGCCAAGACTAAGCTACTTATCTTTCCACATAAACCCGTCTCTCCTCTTCCCCCATTCTCTATTTCTATGAACACCCTCATCCTCCCTGTCTCATTAGCTTGCAACCTTAGGGTAATCGTCGACTCATCTCTCTCCTTCTCTTCACATATCCAACAGACTGCCAAAACTTGTTTCTTTCTCTACAATATTGCTAAAATCAGACCCTTCCTTTCTGAGCGCACTGCTAAGACCCTCATCACCTCTCATCTAGACTACTGCAACCTACTTCTCATTGGCCTTCTGCTAAACCATCTCGCTCCCCTTCAATCTGTTCAGAACTCTGCTGCATGCCTTATATTGTGCCAATATCACTATGCCCACATTACCCCTCTCCTAGTCACTTCATTTGTTCCTTATCTGTTTCCACATACAATTCAAACTCCTCTTAATGATCTACAAATGTATTTGCTCTGCAGCAACTCAGTATCCCTCCTCTCCTCCCACCCCCGGCACTCCGCTCATTGGGTAAGCCTCGCTTATCTGCACCCTTCTGTTCTACATCTAACTCCAGACTTTGTCCCTTCTACTTTGCTGCATTGTATGCCTGGAACAAACTGCCTGACTTGGTACGTCAAGCTCAATCTCTGGCAGTATTTAAATCCACACTCAAAAGTCCCCTCAGAAGCTGCTTTTAATTCCAAACTCCAACCCACCTGTTGAGCACTAATATCTGTCTTATTATTCCTTCTGTAATTCTCCCATTCACGTTCTTGTCCAGTTTATCTGTTTTGACTAGACTGTAAGCTCTTTTGAGCAGGGACTTCTATGGTTTTGATGTATAGTGCTGTGCATTTCTAGTATAGAAAAGATAAGTAGTAATAGTAGAAGCAGTTCTTTCTTCCTACCTTTCATCAAAACTGCAATGGTATTAATATCTGCTATTTGTACAATCTTTAACATAGCTAGTGGCCAGCAATACAGAAAAAAAACAAACAAACCCCCAAACCAAAATACCCTGGTTTTTATGTTGCTTGTTATGACTGGTGTCAGGAGCCAGACTGGTTAGATATAAACCAGCCAAGCCTGCTGGATGCCAGTCATCGGCACCCCTACCTGCTACTTCCATATAACCTAGACTGCTTAATTGTGTCCTGATTTTAGCCCCTGGTATGCTTGCAGATAGTGTTTTCCCCCACAAAATACATTTCCATGATGTAAGTACACTTCTCCCTCCAAATCTGCGGTTTCAGTATCCACGGGTTCGGTTATTTGTGCGCAGGCTGTGCGCGAGGGAGACCTGGCGTTAAGAGCAGTCGCTTGTGGAGTGGGAGGGGTTGCAGCGATGCGATGGGAGTTGGCGGTGGGCTTCTCTCTCTCCCCTGCTCTATAGATGGGGCCAGGGTTAAGGAGAGACCCGGGCAGGTGGGGGATGGAGGCGAATAACTTTCTCATAGGTTATTCGCGGTTTTATAATATTCTTGAAGGTTTTTAACAGAAAACTGCAAATAACCTATGAGAAAGTTATTTGTCGTTTTTCCGTATTCGCAGCTATGTTCCGCCTGTAACCACCGCAAATATGGAGGGAGGAGTGTAATTACTGTACTGATCTACCTGTACTAGCAACTCTGTTGAATGTCCGTGTCAAACTGTCCATTGTAACTTCCTGGGTAGCTGACCCAGCCTCTTCTAATGTAATCCAACCTTGAACTGAATAGGTAAAGGTGGAATAGAAAACCTGATTAACATACACATGCATGTACAGTATGTGCCTTATATACATATGTTGAGCATTCCACAGTTCAATTTTTATACAAAGAAAATCTAGTTTTTGTATAGAAATGTCTATGAAAATTACCCTTATAAATTGTATATGTTATAAACGTTCCCTGCAGATTAAGAATCAATACCTATTTTGTTTTGATTTGGGCTGCTCTTTGCTGGTCCCTAGCTACTGACCCAGCTTATTATTTATAAAATTAATTGGAACAATAACCCATCAGGTTCCAACCTTCTTCCCCATGCTATCTATGGACCATTTAGTTCCTGCTCTTCTGAAAAGAGGAATAGAATGTCAAAGGGCAAAAACCAAGACTGGCTGAACTTGTTCTAATGATCTGAAATTATCCAACAATCAGATTTTCAGGATAGTCGTATTAACAATGAATATGCATTAACTAAGTTTGGATATAGAGTTTCCAGTGTGTGCAGTTTATCATGTACATTTTTATAGTGGATTTCTTGAAAACCAAACTGACTATAGAGTCCTTAAGACAGGTTTGGGATCTTGGATATAAGCTTAAAAGAAAAACCCAACAAAAACCCCAAACCACAGATTATCTATTAAATTCAATTGTTCATTACATCTTTGGAACTCACTGCAGTTTCTGTAAGAGCAGTTGCAGCTACATGCCACATAGATACATAGAAACACAAAACCAGGCCTAGACCTACTTGTTCCTAATAATCACATGCTATTAGATTACCCTTATAGCCCCTCCATTCATTTTTCATTTGTGTACTCCTCAGCTCTGGAAAGCTTAACCCTCGATCCAGACACAGCCCATCAGAATCTGCTGATCTCAGAGGATAGAAAATCAGTGGAATGTGTGGACCGCAAGCAGCCCGTGTCACCAGAAGACCCAGGACGCTTTGACAAGGCCAACTGTGTGGTGACAAGGGAAGGGTTTTCTTCTGGTGAACACTACTGGGAGGTAGAGGTGGAAGACAAGCCCCGCTGGAGCATAGGTGTGATTTCTGAGTCTGTCAACCACAAGGGAAAGCTTCATGTTTGCCCCTCCAATGGATTCTGGCTGCTAGGATGCAAGGATGGGAAGGTATATGAAGTACATGCAGAGGAAAAAGAGCCACGGCTTCTACGTATGGAATCCAAGCCAGCTAAGGTGGGTATCTATCTGAGCTTCAGTGATGGTGTAGTGTCTTTCTACAATGCAGATGATGAGGACTGTATGATCCTACTCTACACCTTTCACGAGAAGTTTGCTGGCAAAGTATATCCATTCTTTGATGTGTGCTGGCATGACAAGGGCAAAAACTGCCAACCCCTGAAGATCTACTATCCAGCATGAGAACACCAATAGTCTAATACTTGTACTGGACAAGCCCTTCAAATCTACTGTCCCCACATTTAAATACTGAAATTATCTTAGATTTTCTCCATCAATATTCCTGTTATTTCTATCTTTTGATCCCTCTCTTTCCATTTCATTCCCTCAACAAGTCAGCTGTCAAACTCACTTTACAAAAATGAGTTTTAAAATAGGTACGAAACCAACATTTCTTGCCTATATAAGACAACAGAGGGATGTAAGAATGGACACTTGTCTTTTGCAGCTGAAATTGAGCAACTTGAGATAGTGTTTTGAAGGAAATAACTGCTAACATTAAGACTCCTCTTAAAAATTGCCACCACCCATTTTATATCCCAAATAAATGACCAAACAGATACAGACCAGATATTTCAGACTATCACCATTGCTACTTTGAGGATTTTGAGAGGGATGAATAGGAATTGTAAACATGTCAGATTGTATATGTGATGTCATGTTCTATGTATTCAATAAAGCTGCTCTGTACTTCATAGCTTGTTTCAATGAATGTAACTGCAATATCACAAAACAGAATGGATACAACAGTATAAAACTGCTTGACACACTAAGTAATTATTCTGCAAAATAATTATTTTAATTAGAGCCAGGCAAGGTAACCCTCTCCATTTTTGAACTGCAAAATCCAGCCAACAGTCCACAGAAACCTTTATATAACCACAAAAGAAGGGAAAAAAAAAGCACAACACTTTGTGGCAGTAATGGGATTAGAAATAGAAACCACATTTCTTATGTAGGCTTTCACAAGGCCATGGTTTATTTTAGCATAGCCCTCTCCTCTTCTACCCCAGAAAGAAAAGGAAAAAAGCAGGTTGTCAATCCCTTCTCCTCAGAAGTCCTGCAAGAAGCTTCATTTGCATACCTCTTTGCTCCTCCTCCCTTATCTCTGGGCTGTCCTTCAACTCCTCAGTGCAAAACAAAGCAGTCAACCCTAGAGAGGAAACATGTCTGATCTACTCACATCATTAAACAACCTGTGCACAGTTGGGTCCTCACCAAGGTCCAGAGCTTCCCCCAGATCTGGGACCTGCATTCCCAGAGATGCAGCAGCATCACCCACCATGGAGGACCCTGACTTGGAGAATAAAGGCATCAAAAGAGAATCATCATCCGATTTGTTCTCTGTGCCCGATCTGTGCATGGCATTATTGCTGGGGACTCGTGTTGTTGGTGGTGGGGAACCCCTGGAGTTAGCAGGGCCACAATTCCAGAAGGTTTTATGTAACCTTTGTTAATTAGATAGGCCTGAAACATCATATTTATAAACTCAGGAGGGAATCCCTGCCCTAGAGGTGCAGATGACTCCTGCGGCCCGCTTAGTTTCATTCCGGGATTTTCCAATCGAACACTGGTTGCATTTCGCCAGGGATTCACTTGCACTGCTCCCTGGCTTAAATTTGGTCTTTTGACCCTTTCCTCAGACCAATTAGGTACCAGTACCCCCCTCGATGGTACAGAGGGACATAAGCTGAAGAATTCCCCCCCCCTCACATGCTGCATGTCATATGGAACACTGAGGCTCCTCGGACTGCCATCCACCGCAAATGGGGCATGAATCTGAAGTATCCGGACCTCAGCAATCCATTCCACCAATTTTTAAGCAAAAACAAGGTGTTTTGAGAGACAGCTTTTAAATTCAAATTGAGAAATCCAAGATGGCTGTGGCAGCAGCGATTTTAGTTCCAAAAATGGCCTGGGCAAGCTACACAGAAAAATTTAAAAAATAGCGATTTTGGGATTTTTGAGGTAGTTTACAATCTCAGCTGCCTTCACATCTCAGGCTAATCCTAGAACAAAAAAAAAATCAATTTCAAGGACCCCCTCTCCCAAATTGATCTGCCAGGCTGTAAGTCTGTTACTCACTGTGCCTTGCTGTGTGCTAGGAGATGCAAGATGGAAGCTGTAACAGCTTACAGGGAGAAACTGCTTCAACAAGCCTGGAAACCAGACTGCTTGTATCTTCAGACTGCCTCTTGGGCCCAATGCACTGGCCGGAGACCTCCATCCCCACCAGATCACGTGCATGTTTAACGGGGGGAGGAATGCCATGGAGCCACGCATGCGGACAAACCCACTAGCGGACAAACCTGGGGCAAGCTTTGCGCCCATGGGAATGGTCCCAGACCTCCTGAACAGTTAGTATAGGCTGTCCAAGCAACTGCACTGCAAAGTATTATGCCCCTTGCGCTCACCCAGACAGAATTATCCCAGAAAGGGGATTCTCTGCAGCACTGAAAAAACTTTGCAAACGGATTAGCAAAAAAAAGAGACTGAATTTAGAAAAAAAATTAACACGAGCAGAAAATACAAGCTCTTATTGTCTCATTTGTAGGAAGACAACTGAGGAGTTGAAGGACAGCCCAGAGATAAGGGAGGAGGAGCAAAAAGGTATGCAAATGAAGTTTCCTACAAGACTTTTCTTGAGAAGGAATTGACTACCCAACAGGTTCATGAATAGAGTGTTGTTGTACTAGAATGAGTTATAGTGGTTTCCCGTACCCTTCAAAATTTAAAAGGGAAAGGAGGTCGGACTCCTTTCTGTGAGGAGGGAAACAGAGGTATAAAGGAAACTTTAATGTAAAAAAATAAAAAGGAGAAGTGGAATAAGGAGGTGAAGAGGGCTAAAGAGGAGGAAAGGGTTACATGGGGAAGAATTAAGCAGCCATGCCTGAGGGCTTCAGGTAGAGCAGTTTTCGCAGAGTATACTGCACCAGTGGGGTACTCTTGTACTGCTGTTGATTCCTGGTTGGGATGTTAATACCAGACACTTCCTGGATCACCTACCAAGCATCAAAAGGAAAAAAAACCAACATTAAATATTAATTAAATTAACAATGTATTTAAGCAAACCTCACAAAACAAAAAATAAAAAAGCAAACAAAAAAACACACCCAAAAATACAAAAATGGCTATTTAGGAATTTAATTCTTCTATTGCCCTCACCCATTCTTGAAAAACTGTGAGTAACAAAAGATTAGGTTCTTTTGCTAATCTTCTTTCTTGTAAATCCACACTTTATTCCGGGACCAGTGGGTTATTTCCATCTACCCGCCAGGATTTGTAGGAAGCCTCCATCTCATCAGTCAACATGCTCCTCTGCTCAGTCAGTCAGTCTTAAAGCAGCCAGGAATATCTGTAGAGGATAATTATATTCCCCCTCCTTTCTGCACTCTCCTGTACTTAAGTTGCTGTATAGTATTTGAACTGTCTAAAATGTACTTAAGTTAAGAACATAAGAATTGCCACTGCCGAGTCAGACCAGTGGTCCATCATGCCCAGCAGTCCACTCACGCAGCGGCCCTCTGGTCTAAGACCAGCACCCTGAGTCTAGCCCTACCAGCGCACGTTCTTGTTCAGCAGAAACTTGTCTAACTTCGTCTTGAATGCTGTATAGTGTTGGCCTGTCCAAAATGTCACCCATTCTGAGCTACTGGGAGGACGGGATAGAAATCGAAATGAGAGAAAGAGAGAGAGAAAAACTCCCTAGTAAGCAAATCAATTCTGCTCATATAAACAAATGCAACAACAGCAACAATGAAAAATGAAATAATAGGTTATGAAACTTTGGAAACCTGAATGACAAAACAGTGCTATACGGGAGACAAAGTCTGCACTGTCAGAAGGGGGCGCCTAAACTGAAGCGGACTGGAATTTGCATTGCAATCGGACCCTGTTTGAGAAGGCGAGAATGACAAGGTAGCCAGAGTCCCTGATCCTGCTGGAGCCAAACCAAGTCGGCATACTATAGCCACCTCAGCCAATCTGGTGTCCTCAGAATCGCTGGGCCCTTGTGGGCCAAAATCCACCTCAACAGATGCCCTATCATGGGCCACAGAGGGAAGACATAAAGACGACCCTCCCGAGTCAGGGCTGAACTAGAGCATCCAGGCCTTCGCTGCCAGCCTCTCGACGACAAAAGAACCGATTGGCTTTCTTGTTGGCTGCAGTCGCCATGAGGTCGAATGTGGGGCACACCTATTGATCCACTATGAAATCGAATGCTCTTTGAGAGAATGACCACTCTCCAGGATCCAGTGTCTGACAACTGAGAAAGACAGCTTGAACATTGTGCACTCCTGCCATGTGTGCCGCAGACAGCACTGCAAGGTGTCTCTCAGCTCACCAAAAGAGCAGCTGAACCTCCACACTCAGAGAGGGACTCTTCATGTCTCCGTTACGCTTGACGGAAGCCACTGCCGTGGCAGTGTCTGAGAATACAAGGATGGCTCAATGACGGAGACGACACTCAAAGTGGAGAAGGGCCAGCTGAATCGCTCACAGTCCCAGATGATTGATCGACCACTTGCGCTCTGAGAGCGCTCACCGGCCCTGAATAGGGACAGTTATGCACACAGCTCCCTAGTCTTTGAGGCTCACATCTGTCGATAGGATCACCCAATTCGAGATCCGGAGCGGAAGTTCCCGGGACAGCAAGAGAGGATGCAACCACCATGCAAGAGTGTTGCATGCCACTGTTATCCAGGGCAGTGGTGCTTGTAACAGGTCCTGCTATAGATTCCAGCACAAAAGCAGAGCAGTGGACGCAGATGGGATCTGGCCCAAGAGACATCAATCGTTGCCACCATTGTACCCACAACCTGGACGTACTGCCAAGCTGTCGGGATCGGAGTGGCCAGAAGGTAACCTGTTGTAGTTTCTCCTGACAGGATATGGGCAGAAACACTTTGTTCTGACTCATGTGACATCGAACTCCCTGGGTGGACTCGAGGTGACTCTTCCAGAAGTTGATCACCCAGCCCAGATGTTGCGACAACTGCATCACCTGATGGACAGCCTGACACCCCTCGGACAGCGAGGGAGCTCTGATCAACCAATCATCCAGATACGAGTGAACCAGGACACCCAAGGTGCGGAGATGGGCCGCACTCATTGTGCTCATCCAAAGGGCAATACTGCAAACTGGAAATGTTGCCCCAGAACATGGAACCACCTATACTTCTGGCGGTCCGGGAAAATGGAAATGTGGAGATATGCCTCTGCCAGATCTAGGGAGGCTTGAGATTCCCCTGACACCACTGATGCCATCATTGAGTGCACCGTCTCCATGCGGAAGTGAGGGACTTTCAGTGCTGCATTGACTGCCTTGAGGTCCAGAATTGGTCTTCAATCCTCCAAAGTTTCATAACCTGTTATTTCATTTTTGGTCTCAATCCTTTCTTGGGAATGATGAAGTATATGGAGTATCTAAGAGTTTGAGTCTCACTCTGGCACAGATTCGATGGCCGCAATATTCAATAGTCTGCGGACTGTGCCCTACACCCAAACCACATTCTCAGGGTGGCTCACAGGGGAATCCAGAAAATACTCGGTCAGAGAACAGAGAAAATCCAATTTGTAGCTATCTCCGAGTACCTCCAAAACCCAGGAGTCAGAGGTGATGGCCTGCCATTCTACCAGAAAGGCCTACAACCGTCCCTCAATGAACAGAAGAGACATTTGCCTGGCATCAGAAATAGTTCTAAGTGGAAGCTACCGGCTGACTTGCCACGGACTGCTGTAAGTATAGTACATAAATATAGAAGAAGAATGTAATCTAGAATGGCTTAGTTTCCAAAGTGTTTAGTAAACAAGAAAGTTTTTAGAGCTTTCCGAAATAAAATTAAGGGACCTAGACTTCTAAGTAAAGCGGTAACTCATTCCAGTTAGTTTGAAAATAAAAAAAGAGTGGCTGAATCTCTTGAAAGTTCTATTTTTACCCCTTAAGGGAAGGAAATGTAAATTTTAACTTATTTGAACTCCTAGCAAGATGAGATCTGTGTACATTCCAATCTAAAGGAATCAACGTATCAACGTAAAAAATGCCAAAGAGAATTTAAAATGCAATACAAACACACTTAAATTGAATTCTAACATACACTGGAAGCCAATGTAATTCCTTGAGCAACGGGGTTACGTGATCAAATTTACTCTTACCAAAAATTAGCTTGACAGCGGTACTCCAGGTACTCTATATCAATTGAAGTCTCTGCAGACTGATCTTTGGGAGACCCAGGTACATTGAGTTGCAACAATCCAACCTTGACAAGATAAATGACTGAACCAATACAGAGAAGTGTTGCTAATGAAAGAGCGCTTCTCAGGATATGGAGGCTAAAGAAAGGAGTGGAAATGTGGTGGGCAAAACTGAAAGGAGCGATTGTAAGGGAGTCAAACCTTTTTGTGAGGCAAGTAAGTAAAAGTAAGGCCGCTTTGTTTCTCAAAAGTAGTAGCTGAGAAGGTAAGGAATAAGAGGTTAGCTTTCATAAACTACAAAAGATCGCAGAAAGAGGAAGACAGGCAAAAATATCTGGAAAAGTTAAGAGAGGCTGGTCATGTAGTCAGGAAAGCAAAGATGCAAATGGAAGAAAAAAATAGCTGACACGGTAAAATGGGGAGACAAGACATTTTTTTAGTGACAGGAAGAAGTGCAAAAGTGGCATTATGAGACTCAAAGGCAAAGGGGAGAAGCTGATAAAAGAAAAGGCCAAATTGCTTAACAAATATTTCTGTTCTGTGTTCACGGCTGAAGCGCAGGGACGAGACCGCAGAAGACAAACGTGAATAGATGTGGTGTATTTAGATTTTAGCAAAGCCTTTGACAGTGTTCCACACAGACACCTAATAAATAAACTGAGTGCCCTTAGGATGGGTCCCAAAGTGACGGGCTGGGTCAAAAACTGGTTGAATGGAAGGTGACAGAGGATAGTAAACAATATTGCTGAAGGGTTGTCGAGTAAGATTTGCCTCTTTACGAATGATACCAAAATCTGCCATAGAGTAGACACACTGGATGGTGTGAAAAACATGAAGAAAGACCTGGTGAAGCTTGAAGAATGGTGTGAAATTTGGTAGCTAAATTTAATGCTAAGAAATGCAAAGTCATGCATTTGGTCTGCAAAACCCGAGGGAACAGTGCAGTTTAGGGGGTGAAGAACTTATACGCATGACAGAAGAGCGGGACTTGGGTGTGACTGTATGTGATGATCTTAAGGTGGCCAAACAAGTTGAAAAGGTGACGGCGAAAGGTAGGATGCTAGGTTGCATATGGAGAGGTTAGGAAAAAGGAGGTATTGATGTCTCTGTATGACTTTGGTGAGACCTCATTTAGAATCTTGAGTACAATTCTGGAGGCTGCACCTTCAAAAAGATATAAAAAGGATGGAGTTGGTCCAGAGGAAGGCTACTAAAATAGTATGTGGTTTTCATCATAAGGCATATGTGTGGAGACAGAAACTGTCTGAATTCAAGAGGGCCTGAGAGAGAGAGAGAGATTACTGCGGATGAGCAGATTAGATGGGTCATTTGGCCTTTATCTGCCATCATGTTTCTATGTTTCTAGTATGATCTGGAAAAGAGGCAGATTGTGTTGTTTCTGGTCACTCATGAGGGAACATTCAGCAGTGATCAGCTGTTCCATCTGCAATTTCAATTCCTGCAGAGATCCAGAAATTAATTCAACAAGGTGGGTGGGTTTGAAAAATCTGCGCAGTGAGGTCCTCCCCCAAATCACGGGCTCTGCACAGGTTTGGATTCTGGAGCTCTGCCAGATTTACCACATCAGTGGCCACTGCAGAGCTGCCCTGCGAAAGCAGAGAGAAGGAAAGAGTATCTGGCACAACTGTGGGCACAGCCGTCTTACTTCCTGGTACCCCCACAGGAAGGCATGAAGACCCTGGTCTGCCAGAGCAGGGGTCCCTGTGACCTGCACAGAGGCCAGTGGAAGGGAAACAGGCAGAGACTTTTTAATTAAGTATGTCTGATAAAGCATATTCACAAATTCCAGGGGAAAACCATCCTCTGTGGTAGGAGCCGACTTCTGCACCTCAGATTTGGAATGCTTGGAAGATTTGTGAGGTTAATCGCTGGAGCCACACTTTTCTTTTGCCAAAAGATTTTCAGCGCACTCCCCAGGGCCCCCTGATCCATTTTTGCGGGTGTCAGGGCAGAAGGCACTTGAAGATCCTCCCTGGAGGCCGAAAGCATCGCATACGGGCAAACCTTGCACCCCTCGCGGGCTGCAATGCACATGAAAACACTGCTGCGTAACCGACAGCCATCCACCACAAATGAGGCATGAATCCACGACATCCTGCCCTGGAGAGGTCATCTCTGTGGTTTTCTTTCAAAAATGAAGCTGGAAAGTATGAAAAATAACTTTAAAATCAAATCTGGAAAAATCCAAGATGGACACTGACAGTTTGTTTTGACTAAAAATAGCCCGGGAAATGCAGGGAAACCACCCAAAACCCCCCTTTTTAAAGACCTCCCAAAACCTGATTCAAGCTATTAGCTTGTTCTCACAGAAACATGTGCTGATAGGAAAATATTGCAGCTTGTACTCACTGTAAAATGTGCTGAATGAGCAGACAAGAGCTGAAAACAGCTTAAAGGGAGATCCTCTGCCTCAGTCAACTGTAAATCTGGATTTCAAGTCTTCTGAATGCCCCACCAACCTGACCACCATGGCCGGAGACATCCGCCACACTTGGATACGTCTTACAGACGCCTGGTGGAGGAATGCAGTCTGGCTCCTATCCCAGTTGCGCCTCCAAGGAACCACTCAGCCTACGCTCTACCCATTAGCAGACGAACCTGGGGTGAGCAAGCTCCCAAGGGAACAATCTCTAAGCCCCAATCTGATGTGCAGGCTGTCCAGGGTATTACTGACAATCAGGGAACCGCACCAGAAGCAGACTTTTTCCAAAGGTCTGCGATCTCCTGCAGTCAAGGATGTCCCCGCAGGGAACCTCCACAGAACGACGGTGAAAACCATAAACGAAAAATACTGAAATACCACAAAATTAAACACAAGCAGAAAAGATAAGCTCCTACAGGAAGAAGAACTGGTGAGCAGAGGAGCATGCTCAGTGATGAGGTATGAGGAGGAGGGGGGGAGGGTAAAAGTCTCTTAAGTTTTGAGGCTTCCTACAGATCCTGGTGGCCAGACGGAAATAACCCACTGGTTCCAGAATAAAGTGGGATTATACAAGAAAGGTGTGTTTCAGTTGCAAAATGCAAGAAGGTACAAATTATATAATCACATCTCAAGCTACCAACTCTCCAGGACTATCCTGGAGTCATTGAAACCAAAGGAGAAATTAGATTTTGCCTGCTAATTTTCTTTCCCCGAGTTCCTCCAGACCAGTTCAGAAGATGGGTTTGCCTTCTACCAGCAAATGAAAGCCGAGAACTATATAGCTAGTGACAGACTTTCACTATCTAGTACTTCGATAAAGCAGATGGAACAGCATATGCTCGTGAACTTGTATGACTTTGAATAAGTCAACTACACAAGAACCAGTAACAACTTATATAAACACAACTGCTCAACCAAATATACTCTTCAAAAGCATCCTCTCCTCCTCTTTTTTGAGCTACAGTGATGCGAAGCAGCTTTGCCTGTTTTGATTTCAATTTTTAGTACATATACTGTGGCAGGAAGCTGAAACAGATTCTAAAAACAGCACCTGTAACTTTTGTTTAAATCTTTTTATTGTTCAGCAGATCAGAGAACAGTACATAGAAACATAGAAATAGACGGAAGATAAGGGCCACGGCCCATCCAGTCTGCCCACCTTAATGACCCTCCCCTACCTTTCTCTGTGAAGAGATCCCACGTGACGATCCCATTTTGTCTTAAAATCAGGCACGCTGCTGGCCTCGATCACCTGAAGTGGAAGACTATTCCAGCGATCAACCACTCTCTCGGTGAAAAAGTATTTTCTGGTGTCACCGTGCAGCTTCCCTCCCCTGATTTTCCACGGATGCCCTCTTGTAGCCATGGGACCTTTGAAAAAGAAGATATCTTCTTCCACCTTGATACGGCCCGTGAAATATTTATGAGAAACATGGTTCAACAAGTACAGCTTTTAAGTATAACCCTCCAAACCCACCCAACCTCTCACTCAAAAACCCTTCCCATCCCTAAATACCTCCATATGCTGCAGACATTCCCCACCCTCATGCACCACTGAGAAGCTACATATTGAGGATCCAACTTGGCGTTCAAAGTGGACCAAAAGGATTCCCAGACGGTCTGGAATTTCTATCCTTGCAGAGAGAACATAAGAATTGTTGCTGATGGGTCAGACCAGTGGTCCATCGTACCCAGCAGTCCACTTACGCGGCGGCCCTTAGGTCAGAGACCAGTGCCCTGAGACTAGTCTTACCTGCATACGTTCTGATTCAGCAGGAACTTGTGTAACTTTGTCTTGAATCCCTGGAGGGTGTTTTCCCCTATAACAACCTCCAGAAGAGCATTCCAATTTTCTACCACCTTCTGAGTGAAGAAGAACTTCCTTACGTTTGTACGGAATCTATCCCTTTTTAACTTTAGAGAGTGCCCTCTCGTTCTCTCTACCTTGGAGAGGGTGAACAACCTGTCTTTTTCTACTAAGTCTATTCCCTTCATTATTTTGTGCTATTTACAATTAGTTTCAGTCAGATCCTTCTTCCACTTTCTGAAGGATTCTCTTTTGGCTCTAATAGCTTCCTTCACCTCACTCGTTAACCACACTGGTTGCCATTTGGTTTTTCTTCCTCCTTTTTTAATATATGGAATATATCTAGTCTGGGCTACCAGGATGGTGCATGTCCAAAACATGTGACCCAGGGATGCCTCTGGATGGCCACATTTCGGACAGGCAGCTGTGGCAACTATATGGAAGTGAAAAGCTTTGTTGGGGGCAACATATATTCTCCAAATACAGTGGTATCTTGGTTTACGAGCATAATTCGTTCCAGAAGCATGCTCGTAAACCAAAATACTCGTATATCAAAGTGAGTTTCCCCATAGGAACCAGGGGAAACTCGCTTGATACGTTCCCACCCACCCCCACAGGCCAGCGTTGCTGCTCTACCCCCCCCCCCCCCGAGAACCAGCATTGCTCCCCCTGAAGGCCCCCCCCCACGTGATCCGGCACCCCCCGCCGTAATCTGAAATCCCCCAGACCCACCCGAACACGTTTCTTACCCCCATCTGACCACCGTATGTCCTGTGGGTTGGTGCCGGTGCCCGAAGATCTGCGTCCTCTTCTTTGCTGGGCCTGCGAGCAAAACATTCTCGCAAAACGTATCTCGCAAACCGAGTGTTGACTCGATTTGCGAGCACCCCCCGATAACCGGCATCGCTTCCCCCCCCCCCGCTCACAAAGAGCCCCCTCCCGCTCAAATCGGCACCACCCCCCCGCGAGAACAGGAACCCCCTGCCCGACCAACTTTAACTCACCCCCTCCTTTGGCACCGGCACGCAGCCCATAAGTGCCAGTGCCGCTTGAAGATCTTCTTCTTCCCAGTCTCTGCCGGCTTTGAGCATGCATCTGCGCATGCTCAAGCCGGCAGAGACTGGGAAGAAGATCTTCAAGCGGCACCGGCTCTTGTGGGCTGCGTGCCGGGTGCCAAAGGGGGGGTGAGTTAAAGTTGGTCGGGCAGGGGGTTCCTGTTCTCGCAGGGGGGGGGTGCCGATTTGAGCGGGAGGGGGCTCTTTGTGAGCGGGGGGGAAGCGATGCCGGTTATCGGGGGGTGCTCGCAAATCGAGTCAACACTCGGTTTGCGAGACACGTTTTGCGAGAATGTTTTGCTCGTCTTGCAAAACACTCACAAACCGGGTTACTCGCAAACCGTGGTTTGACTGTATATTAAAACATGGATGTGTCAGGAGAGGTGATCTTTAAAACGGCACAAAGCAGATATGTGACTTTGTTAAAGGAAAAGACAGAACTCATAAGTATAAGAACATAAGAATTGCCGCTGCTGGGTCAGACCAGTAGTCCAACATGCCCAGCAGTCCGTTCACGCAGTGGCCCCTAGGTTAAAGACCAGTGCCCTAATTGAGTCTAGCCTTACCTGTGTACGTTCTGGTTCAGCAGGAATTTGTCTAACCTTGTCTTGAATCCCTGGAGGGTGCTTACCCCTACAACAGCCTCTGGAAGAGCATTCCAGATTTCTACCACTCTCTGGGTGAAGAAGAACTTCCTTACATTTGTACGGAATCTATCCCCTTTCAACTTTAGAGAGTGCCCTCTCGATCTCCCTACCTTGGAGAGGGTGAACAACCTGTATTTATCTACTAAGTCTATTCCCTTCATTATCTTGAATGTTTCGATCATGTCCCCTCTCTGTCTCCTCTTTTCAAGGGAGAAGAGGCCCAGTTTCTCTAATCTCTCACTGTACAGCAACTCCTCCAGCCCCTTAACCATTTTAATCGCTCTTCTCTGGACCCTTTTGAGTAGTACAATGTCCTTCTTCACCTGGCTGGACGCAGTATTCCAGGTGGGGGCGTACCATAGCCTGGTACAGCAGCATGATAACCTTCTCCGATCTGTTTGTGATCACTTTCTTAATCATTCCTAGCATTCTGTTCACCTTTTTCGCCGCCCCCGCACATTACGCAGACGGCTTCATTGACCTGTCAACCAGTACTTCCAAGTCTCTTTCATGGGGGTCTCCCCGAGTACTGCACCAGACATCCTGTATTTGTGTATAAGATTTTTGTTACCGACATGCATCACCTTGCACTTATCCATGTTAAACCTCATTTGCCATGTCACAGCCCATTCAAGTGTGTTTATGTCATGTTGCATGGCTTCTCAATCCTGTGTCTTCACTACTCTGAATAACTTTGTATCATCCGTAAATTTAGTCACCTCGCTCGTTGTACCAATTTCCAGGTCGTTTATAAATATGTTGAAGTGCACAGGCCTGAGCGCCAACCCTTTGGCACTCCACTCGATACGCTTTTCCAGTCTGAGTATTGTCCATTTACCCCCATTCTCCGTTTCCTATCCACTAACCAGTTTTTAATCCACGTTAGTATATCACCCTCGATTCCATGGCTCGCAATTTTTCAAAGCAATCGTGATCAATGATGCAGTCCTTTATTAGCGCCTCTACCATCTTTCCCGGTACCGAGGTCAGACTCACTGGTCTGTAGTTTTCTGGATCTCCCCTTGCACCTCTCCAGTCTTCCAGAATCTTTCGTGATTTGATTGACAGATTTGCTATTAGTTGAAGCAGTTCAGTTATAACCGCTTTCAGTTCCATGATTACCCTCAGATGGATGCCATTCAGTCCCGGGGATTTGTCGTTTTTAAGCCTATCAATCTGCATGCATACCTCTTTTAGACTGACCGTCAACCCTGTCAGTTTCCCGTCTTCATTTCCTGCGTATAGTCTGTCGGCTTCTGGTATATTGTATATATCCTCTTTGGTAAATACAGACCCAAAAAATGTGTTGTTTGTCAGCAATGGCTTTGTCCTCCTTTAGTACTCCCTTTATTCCATGGTCATCTAACAGCCCCTCCGCTTCCTTCACTGGTCGTTTCCCCTTAATATATCGAAAGAACGGCTTGAAGTTTTTTGCCTCCTTGGCTATTTTTTCCTCATAGTCTCTTTTAGCCCCTCTTACCGCCTTATGGCACCTGCTTTGATGTTGTTTGTGCTTTTTCCATTCCAAAACAGAAGGATACCATCTTGAACAGATGACAATAATGGCTAATGTGGTGAACACATGAAAAATTTTGAAAGCCAGCTGAGGATTGAAGAGCTATAGTAAAAAGGTTTAAAGGGGATATATACAGTTATGTGAAAAAATTAGGACACCCCATGAAATATTCAGTTCTTTCTTAAGAAATGTTCACATATCAATGTCAAAATTTTTTATTTATCTCTGCAAAAGAAAGTGATGGTGGTTATTTGTGGTACATTGTTCTCACCTAAACCTCCTTGAGGCCCCCACCTACCTCGGGTTTAGAAAATCTCTCAAAACTCACCTATTCCATGGACAAGACACCTAACACCCCTCTCCAATGAACCACAATCTCCTCCTGTCCCCTTCCACCTCTCTTCCCAGCCTACCCACCTCTATCCTTCCCTCCCCCTGACCTACACACTCTCCTCTCTCTCTAACCTCAACTACTTCCTTGCTTCTAATATTGTTCAATTGTTTTGAACCACTTGTAATTTTTTTGCTTGCTTCTAATAGTGTTCAATTGTTTTGAACCACTTGTAATTTTTTTGATAAACAAATGTGAACCGCCTAGAACTCCTTGGGTATGGCGGTATACAAAAATAAAGTTATTATTATTATTCCTTTAGACAAGTATAAAAGTAGATTATTTTCCATCGTGATGGGATAGCCATAGAAATGGTTACCAAAAATTGGAATCAACTAAATTTCTCTTTTTGGTGGGACTCTATATGAGAAAATCAATTCAGAAATGTTGTGTAATAATAAGTTATTTAAATTAACATGGAGTCCATGTCCATTTTGTTAATGATGATTAGTTGGTTTATTTTCTTGATTTCTTATTTGATTTACACATCCAGGGAGGGTGTGTGTGTGTGTTATATTTTGATGTTTTCAATGATCAATAAGTTTAATATGATTTTCACTATATGTCTGAAATAATGCATTTGGTTTTTGTTCTTGTATTGGGGTGGGAGGAAGGAGGAAAAGTTTTTGAAGTATTACTATGACTGATGTAAATGCAATTTTGAAATTAATTATATGTAAATGTATATTTTAATGCATTGTTTTTGAATGAAAAATTAATAAAGAGTTCAAGTGATATAAATGCCAAGTAAACAACAAAAATTTTCCTTGATTTACTCATGAAACAAAAGATAAGAACATAAGAACATAAGTAGTCGCCTCCGCCGGGGCAGACCAGAGGTCCATCCCGCCCAGCGGTCCGCTCACGCGGCGGCCCATCAGGCATATTGCCTGAGCAGCGGTCCCTGACTAATTTTATACCTACCTCTACACTTATCTCTAAACCTTCCACTGCTCTTATCTGTACCCCTCAATCCCTTTGTCCTCCAGGAACCTATCCAGGTCTTCCTTGAAACCCTGTACTGTGCTATTTTCTATCACGGCCTCCGGAAGGGTGTTCCATGTGTCCACCACCCTCTGTGTGAAAAAGAATTTCCTTGCGTTTGTTCTAAACCTGTCCCCCTTCAATTTCATCGAGTGACCCCTTGTTCTTGTGGTTTCTTTCAAATTGAAAAATCTGTCCTTGTCAACCTTTTCGATGCCCCTCAGGATCTTGAAGGTCTCTATCATATCTCCTCTGAGTCTCCGCTTTTCCAGGGAGAACAGCCCCAGCTTCTTCAGTCTGTCAGTGTATGTAAGGTTTTCCATACCCTTAATCAGTTTAGTTGCTCTTCTCTGGACTCCCTCAAGCATTGCCATGTCCTTTTTGAGGTACGGTGACCAGTACTGTACACAGTATTCCAGATGCGGGCGCACCATAGCCCGGTACAGTGGCAGGATGACTTCCTTCGTTCTGGTCGAGATACCCTTCTTAATGATACCTAACATTTGGTTTGCTTTCCTCGAGGCTGTGGCGCACTGTGCCGACGCCTTCAATGTCGTGTCTACCATCACTCCCAGGTCTCTTTCCAGCTTACTGACCCCTAGCATTGATCCCCCCATTTTGTAAGTGAACATCGGGTTCCTTCTCCCTATATGCATGACCTTGCATTTCCCCACGTTGAAGCTCATTTGCCACTTTTTCGCCCATTCTTCCAGTGTCGTAAGATCCCTTTGGAGATCCTCGCAATCTACCGTGGTTTCAACCTTGCTGAATAGTTTGGTGTCATCTGCGAATTTGATGACCTCACATTTTGTTCCCGCCTCCAGGTCGTCAATGAATATGTTAAACAGGAGCGGTCCCAGCACTGACCCTTGAGGAACCCCGCTCATGACCCCTTGCCAGTCCGAGTAGTGGCCCTTTACACCAACCCTCTGCTTCCTGTCTGCCAGCCAGTTTTTGATCCATCGGTGGACCTCCCCTCGCACCCCGTGATTCCATAGTTTCCTGAGCAACCGCTCATGTGGTACCTTATCGAAGGCTTTCTGGAAGTCTAGGTAAATTATGTCTATGGGTTCACCTTTGTCCACCTGGCTATTTACCCCCTCAAAGAAGTACAACAAGTTTGTGAGGCACGACCTATCCTTGCAGAACCCATGCTGGCTCGACCTTAGCTGTCCATTTTTTTCGATATGATCACAGATGCAGTCCTTAACCCTTTCAGGACCAAGGGACATATTTGTCCCATAACTTTAAAATCCTATAAATTTTGATTGGGATAGTCTACAGTTCTAAATTTGATATGTACGGATTCCATAGGATACTGCCTTTATGTAAACAAACTGGTTCCGACATTCATTCATTAGCGTCGTTGCCAGATTGACGAGAAGATTCACTTGCCACACTGTCCATAAGCCAGAAGTGTGATTTTTTTTTAAAAAAATAATGATATTTCATAAAAAAAATCAATTTTTTGGCATCTGCAAGCCCTTTTTACCATAAAAATGTCGTCAAAACCACAAAAATTGGCCTACGATCCTTATGGTCCTGAAAGGGTTAATCAGCGCCTCCATCATCTTTCCCGGGACCGATGTGAGGCTCACCGGCCTATAGTTTCCCGGGTCGCCCCTTGAACCCTTCTTGAAGATGGGCGTGACATTAGCTATTTTCCAGTCCTCCGGGATCTCTCCAGTTTTTAGGGATAGGTTGCATATTTGCTGAAGTGTCTCTGCTATTTCATTCCTTAATTCCTTGAGCACCCTTGGGTGAATGCTGTCTGGACCTGGCGACTTGTCGCTCTTTAGCTTGTCTATCTGCCTGAGGACATCCTCCTGGCTCACCTCTAGTTGGACCAGCTTGCTATCTTGATCTCCATTTTCTATTTCCTCTGGTTCCGGAATGTTGGATGTGTCCTCCCTCGTGAAGACCGACGTAAAGAAGTCGTTTAACTTGTCAGCTATTTCTTTTTCCTCCCTCACTACTCCCTTTCTATCCCCATCATCCAAGGGCCCCACTTCCTCCCTCGCTGGTTGCTTTCCCTTTACGTACCTGAAGAATGATTTGAAATTTTTTGCCTCTCCCGCTAGTCTCTCTTCATATTCCCTCTTTGCTCTCCTAACCACTCGGTGGCACTCCTTCTGTCTTTCCTTGTGATCCTTTTGGTTGGCCTGCGTTTGATCCTGTTTCCATTTTTTGAACGATGCTTTCTTGTCACTGATTGCCTTTTTTACAGCAGCCGTTATCCATGCTGGGTTCTTTATTCGATTTTTCTTGCACTCTTTTCTGAACCTGGAGACGTACAGGTTCTGTGCTTCGTGCACCGTACGCTTGAGCAGGGTCCAGGCGCTTTCTACGGACTCTATCTTCCTTGTGCTGCCGTTGAGTTTCTTCCCCACCATTTTCATAAAATGTGTATTCTAAAATGTGTATTCTAACTAAAATGTGTATTCTAACTGAGGAATAAATTAAGAGACTCCCATATATCCTCCCCACTTAAAGTAGCTTAAATCATACACAGGTGTATCACATCAGGTGCACTTGATTAGAACATCATTACTCAGCATTTTGAAGGTTTGCCCTACTTAAACCTCAGACATTTAGTTTGTGTGCTCATGACTGTTGTGGTGAGAGTGGATACCATGATAAGATCAAAAGAGCTGTCTGAGGCCTTTAGAAAGAAGATTGTAGCAGTTTATAAGCCAGGTAAGGGATTTAAAAAAGATCTCAAAAGAATTTGACATTAGCTATTCCATGGTCCGGAAAGCACAGTTACTTACCGTAACAGGTGTTATCCAGGGACAGCAGACAGATATTCTCAATTGGACATGGTCTTGAATGAGGGGAATCTTCGGGATCCAAGTCAACATGGTTTCACCAAGGGTAGGTCCTGCCAATCCAATCTCATAAGCTTCTTTGATTGGGTAACAAGAAAGCTGGACTTGGGAAGAGTCTTTGGACGTCGTATACCTGGACTTCAGTAAAGCTTTTGACAGCGTCCCACACCGCAGGTTGCTAAGCAAGATGAAATCGATGGGGTTAGGAGAGAAAATAACAGCATGGGTCAAGGATTGGCTAAGTGGCAGACTTCAGAGAGTGATGGTCAATGGTACCCCCTCTAAAACATCGGAGGTGACTAGCGGAGTGCCACAGGGCTCAGTCCTGGGTCCACTCCTTTTCAACTTATTCATAGGGGATCTGACTCAGGGGCTTCGAGGTAAAATAACATTATTTGCTAACGACGCCAAACTATGTAATATAGTGGGTGATTGCAATTTAAAAAATAATATGGAGCAGGACCTGCTTACTTTGGAAAGTTGGTCCTCAACCTGGCAACTAGGCTTCAATGCTAAGAAGTGCAAGGAAATGCACCTCGGAAGCTGTAATCCATGCAGGACGTACTCCTTGAATGGAGAAACTTTAACTAGGACTTCAGCAGAACGAGATTTAGGAGTAATCATCAGTGCAGACATGAAAACTGCCAATCAAGTGGAGAAGGCTTCATCCAAGGCAAGGCGGATGATGGGTTGTATTAATAGAAGTTTCATCAGCCGGAAGCCTGAAGTCATAATGCCATTGTACAGGGCCATGGTGAGACCTCATCTGGAATACTGTGTACAATTCTGGAGGCCACATTACTGTAAGGATGTGCGCAGAATTGAATCGGATCAGCGGATGGCCACCAGGATGATTACAGGCCTCAAGGGTCTCTCGTATGAAGAGAGGCTGAACAAATTATAAATCTACACTCTCGAAGAATGAAGGGAGAGGGAAGACATGATTGAGACATTTAAGTACATCACAGGACGTGTCGAAGTAGAAGATGACATTTTCTTTCTCAAAGGACCCTCGGCCACAAGAGGACATCCGCTCAAACTCAAGGGCGGGAAATTTCATGGCGACTCCAGAAAGTATTTTTTCACGGAGAGAGTGGTGGATCATTGAAACAAGCTTCCAGTGCAGGTGATCGAGGCAAGCAGCGTATCAGACTTTAAGAACAAATGGGATGCCTATGTCGGATCCCTACGAAGGTTAAGTTAAGTCTCTCACAACTCCCTAGTGCCCACCGATTCCACTCCCACCCTAATGGTCTCCAACCCTATCCCAGCTGACAGATCCTGGACCACCTTTGAGCGTGTATCTGAATCCCTGGTCCTCAATCTCTGCCTCAAACTGAAATCCTGTAATTGCTCCTTGGACCCATTCCCCTCCTACCTATACGAGAACATTCCCGCTCAGGCTATTTCTTCTATCACCATTCTCATAAACTCCGCCCCTCAGTTGTGCCATTTCTCCCCAGAAATGGGTCATATCGCCTTGACCCCACTACTGAAAAATCTGACCTTGACCCTTCCATACCATCCAGGTATCGCCCAATTGCCAAATATCCCTCTCCTAACCAAGATGCTAGAGTCCATCATTTCTTCCCAACTCTCATCATACTTAGAGAGATTCTCTATTCTTTTACCCTATCAATATGGCTTTCGTCCTAACTTCAGCACCGAATCCCTACTGTCTTCCCTGATTTCAAGGGTTCAACAACTTCACTCTCAAAACAAGTTCGCCGACCTTCTACAATTTGACCTTTCCGCTGCTTTTGACGTTGTTCACCATGATATTCTTGTTTACCAACTCTCTGAGATAGGTATCAACTCCACAGTCCTAGGTTGGTTCTCTAAATTCCTCCGCTCTCGTTCTTACATTGTTAACATGAATGGCACCTCATCCTCTCCCTGGAAACCGAATTGTGGAGTCCCGCAAGGCTCTCCACTATCCCCTATCCTTTTTAACATCTATATGTCCTCTCTAAAACTCCTCCACCTATCCCCCCTTGAAACAATTTACACTTATGCAGACGACATCCTCGTCCTCCTCGAGACCGATTCAAACCTCATCGACCTGTCTAAGAACATATCCTCTTGTATAATGAACCTACAATCCTGGGCCCACACTGTGCAAATGAAATTGAATGAGTCCAAAACAAGACTTCTTTGGCTCGGTCCAAAACTAGATCACCTACCCACCTCCATCCCACTACCCTCTGGCTCCTCTCTGCAGCTTGAGTTCTCGAGCAAGGTCTTGGGCATCATCATTGATTCTACATTGTCCTTCAATGACCACCTCCAATCCTTGGTAAAAAAATGCTTTTTCAGCCTTCACATGCTGAGGAAAGTTAGATCCTGCTTCCATCAAAAACATTTTACCCTCCTTGTCCAATCCATCATCCTCTCCAGATTGGACTATTGTAACTCTATCTACTTAAGCCTAACTAAGAAAAACCTCCACAGACTCCAACGGATTCAGAATGCCGCGGCCAAGCTCATCTTCACTAAAAGTAAATTTGACCATGTCTCCCTGCTCCTGGCCAAGCTCCACTGGCTTCCGATAATCGCCAGGGTCCACTATAAATGCGCCTGTTTAACTTTCAAAATCCTATATGGTATCCTCCCTCCCTTTATCCCTCTTTCTTGGAATTCCTCAAACCCTAATACCACCAGATCCTCCCACAAATTAAAACTATCTTTCCCCTCGCTAAAAGGCATTTCCCACACAGGAAAGCTAGGGAACTCCCTCCACTTCAAAATCACTGAGCTCTGGAACAACCTTACCTCCCCTCTTCAGAACTTGAGCTCTCTCCAAGTTTTCCGCAAACATCTGAAAACCTGGCTTTTCTCAAAAAATGTAAGTCTCCCTCCAACTTAGGAATCAAGGAAACTCTTATATCTTGGCATCCCAAGTCCTCTAAATTTTCTTCACACTTCTACCTCTAACCCTCTGTTGTAGTTCCTTCCTATTTCTCCTCCTGTAAACCGCGTCGAGCTCTACGAACGTGGAGATGATGCGGTATACAAACCTAAGGATTAGATTAGATTATTAGAGCATAGACTAAAGGGGTGGGTCAGTAGGGTGGGCAGACTAGATGGGCTATAGTCCTTTTCTGCAGTCATCTTTCTATGTTTCTATGTTTCTAAGTTATCCATGAAGCCCGGGCATGGAAGGTCCCAAGTGCATTGCCACTTTAAGGACTTTAGAAATTTTACGACTGACCGCACATGTGCGAGTGCCCTCCTGCTCAAAGCAGGTGCGTGACTCCTCAGTTCAGGTAGCCAACTAAGAAGCCAACCAGGGGAGGTGGGTGGGTTGTAAGGATATCTGCCTGCTGTCCCTGGATAACACCTGTTACAGTAAGTAACTGTGCTTTATCCCAGGACAAGCAGGCAGCATATTCTCACATGTGGGTGACCTCCAAGCTAACCAGAATGAGATGGTGGGAGAGTTGGCAGGAAAATAAATATTGTAATACTGTTTGGCCAAAGTGCCAATCCCATCTGGAAAAAGATTCCAGACAATAATGCGAGGTAAATGTATGAACTGAGGACCAAGTGGCTGCCTTGCAGATTTCGTCTATAGGAGTGAAACAGAGAAAAGCTACTGAAGCTGCCATAGCTCGAACTTTATGGGCTCTGACCAGACTCTCCAGTTGCAGCCCAGCCTGAGCATAACAGAATGAGAGAGATGCATGCAGCGAACTAGTTGTATATTGTTCTCTTGGAAATAGGATGCCCCAGCTCCCAACAATTTTAAAAGGTATGGGGAGGGGGTGGCCCAGGCCACCAGCTGGCTGGCCTAGCTTAGCTACAGGTAGGGAGGGAGGTGGGCCTGGGCCGGCTCGGCAGGAGGCATTTGAGATGGCAGGAGGGAGTTGGCATTCCTCCTGCCTTTTGTGGGGCATTGGCGCTAGGGGGGGGAGGAGGCATTTCGGGGGGGGCTTTTTTATTTTTTAACCGAGCAGTTATTTTGCGTGTGTAATACATGCAAATTATGTGCCCAAAAATTTTAAAAGCGGCAGAAGCTTTGACAGCAGTGACAGGAAGCTGCTTCTCCTGTCACTACTGTCAGGGTCTGCGCATGCTTTAGGATCATCCCCATTTGCATGCAGGCCTTTTGTGAATTCGTCAGCCTGCATGCAATCGTTAATGGATTGGAGACAGAATAGGGGGTTAGTGAATCTAGCCCTCAGTCCTTTGAAAATAGTAAGCTAATGCTCGTTTGCAGTCCAAAGTATGAAGAGCTGTTTCTTCAGAATGAGAATGAGGTTTTGGTAAAAATACTGGAAGCACAATCGATTCATTGAGATGAAATTCGCTCTGAGTTCCAATAGATTTATATGATGGCATCGGTCTCTGGAGGTCCAGACCTTGAGTGCGTAGGCCATCCAGATGAGCCCCCCAAGCATAGGTTAATGAATCCATAGCGAGAACTTTCTGATGGGGAGGCATTTGGAAAAGCAAACCTCTGGAAAGATTGGAAGATTGCATCCACACTGTAGTGACTGTTGAAGAGATGAGGTCACTACAATATGTTTGGAGACAGGATCCAGAGCCTGTGACCACTGAGAAGTCAGAGTCCATTGAGGGATTCTTAGGTGTAATCTCGCAAATGGAGTCATGTGGACCGTGGAAACCATGTGCCCTAGGAGAACCATCATGTGTCTTGCCGACAGAGACTGGGTCTGGACAATCTGATGGCAGAGTTGGACAAGGGCATCTTGACATTGTTGAGGGAGAAACGTCCTGAGTTGAGTCATGTCTAGGAGAACTCCAATGAATTGGAGTTGAGACAGTTGAAGTTGAGATTTGGGGAAATTGATTTCTAATCCCAAATTCTGAAGAAAAGACACCGCTGAAAGTACATTCTTATAAGAGAGATCCTTGATGAGACACTCTTCCAGATAGGGAAAGACTTGAAGGCCCTGAGACCTCAAGGCCGCTGCCACTACTACCAGGCACTTGGTAAATACTCTGAGAGAGGATGCCCGGCTGAAAGGTAGAACTTTGTATTGGTAGAGGTACTGCGCCACTCGAACCCTGAGGTACTTCCTAGAAGCCGGATGAATTGAGACATGAGTGTAGGCTTCTTTTAGGTCTAGAGAGCATAGCTAATCATTGTGATTCAGTTGCTTGGGATAACATTCTGAATTTCTCTTTGACTAGAAATTTGTTGAGAGCTCTGAGATCCAATATAGGTCAAAGACCCCCCCCCCCCCCCCGGTCTTCTTGGTGATGAGAAAGTAACGAGAGTAAAACCCCGTATTCTCCTGTTCTGGAGGAATCTTCTCAATAGCATTGAGAAGGAATAAATTCTCGATCTCCTGAAGAAGGGAGGGCTGTAGGAGATTGGAAACAGGCTA
The DNA here is from genome assembly GCF_902459505.1 of Geotrypetes seraphini. Lineage (NCBI taxonomy): Eukaryota > Metazoa > Chordata > Amphibia > Gymnophiona > Dermophiidae > Geotrypetes > Geotrypetes seraphini. The sequence goes on along the minus strand of NC_047088.1, from coordinate 99,967,566 downwards.
TCTTGAAGGATGTTCTGGAGGTATGGTGAGAAAATGAAGGGAGTACCCTTTCCGAATGATGTTGAGAATCCAGAGATTGGATAATTGGATATAATTAACTCTCAATGATGATAATAAAGTTGTAGGCAACCTCCAATGGGTTAAGGGAGAGACAGAGACAACTGGATTGAAACTATGTTCTCGAGTAAGCAGTCAAAAAGACTGAGTAGATTTAGCAGGAGCAGACTGCTGAGGTCTTGAAGCAGATGATTTAGGAACGTAACGCCGTTGGTAGGACGTAGATGGTTTAAATGGACGTGATGTGGAAGACTTGGGTTTAGGTTTAACTAACGAGTCCCAAGAATTTTCATGAGCGATGAGCTTTTGAGTAGCATTCTCAATTGTATCTCAAAAAAGCTCATCACCAAGGCATGGAAACTGAACTCAACTATTATGAAAACCGAACAAACCAAATTACTACAGAATGCTACATAGAAAAATCAAGCTAACAGACTACTTCAGTCACACATGGAAGGAATAGTGTTAGGGGAGTGCAACTAGGGCAACTGCCCACTGGCCAAAGAGAAAGAGCGAGCCCTAAGCCAGCTGGAAACTAAAGAAGCACAGCCTGGGCTTTGCAGTCTCCAATTATGTCTAATACCAGCTCTAGCAGGATACATATTTCAAATCTGAAATATTCTAATCAAAAAATATAAATTAAATTAATTTTTTTCTACCTTTTGTTGTCTGGTAATTTTATTCTCTGGTAATTTTATTCTTCAAATTGCATTGGTCTCAGGGTTTGGTTTTGGGTTCCTTCTATCTTCATTGTGGCATGGCTGGCTCCTGAAGGTAAAATAGGCACAAGAAGAGCTGGGGAGGAGATGCCAAGTGACACAGGTGCAATTTTTTTACCACAGGAGCAAGACTTTTCACCGCTCCCATGGGGCGATAAAAGGTCTTGTTTCCATTCCCGCGGGCGGTGAAAGGTCTTGTCCCCAATCCTGCAGTAAACCAATTGCAAATGTCTCCATTCCTGTGGATTTACTGCAGTGACCATGGTTTACCGTGGTAAACGGTCCCTGTGTCATTCTCTAGTACAGGCATTTAATTTTCGAAAGAACGACTATGAAAATGAGGAAAATGGTTAAAAAGAAGCTAAAAGGATCGGTTGCAAAGGTTAGGACTGTAGGCATGGATGTTATTTAAAAATACCATCATGGAAGTCCAGACCAGTTGCAAAAGTTAGGACTGTTGGCATGGATGTTATTTAAAAATACCATCATGGAAGTCCAGACCAGATGTATTCAATGTATCAGCAAAGGTGGAAAGAAGAGGAAGAGAGAGCTGGCATGGTTAAAAGGTGAAGTGAAAGAGGCTATTGGAGCCAAAAAAACATCCTTTAAAGAATGGAAAAAGGATCCGAATGCAGAAAATAAGAAGAAACTCAAGCACTGGCAAGTTAGATGCAAAGCATTGATAAAGACAACTAAGAAAAAATATTAAGAGAAACTTGCAAAAGAGGCAAAAACTCATAGCAATTTTTTTTAGGTACATCAGAAGCAGAAGACCTGTGAGGGAATATGTGGGACCACTGGATGATCAAGGAGCAAAAGGGGCGCTCAGAGAAGATAAGGCCATAGCAGAAAGACTGAATGAATTCTTTGCTTCGGTCTTTACGGAAGAAGATGTAGGAGATCTACCTGAACCGGAAATGGTTTTCAAGGGTGATGATACTGAGAAACTGAAAGAAATCTCGGTGAATCTAGAAGATATAGGAAGCCAAATCGACAAGTTAAAAAGTAATAAATTGCCAGGACCGGATGGTATATATCCCAGGGTACTAAATGAACTCAAACATGAAATTGCAGACCTGCTGTTAGTGATCTGTAACCTGTCACTAAAATTGTGTGTAGTACCTGAAGATTGGAGGGTGGCCAATGTTACGCCAATTTTTAAAAAGGGCTCCAGGGTTGATCCGGGAAATTACAGACCGATAAGCCTCATTTCAGTGCTGGGCAAAATGGTGGAAACAATTATAAAAAATAAAATTATGGAACACGTAGACAAACATGATTTAATGAGATGGAGTCAGCATGGGTTCAGCTGAGGGAGTTCTTGCCTCACAAATTTGCTTGACTTCTTTGAAGGTGTGAATAAACATGTGGATAAAGGTGAGCTGTTGATATAGTGTATCTAAATTTTCAGAAAGCTTTTGATAAAGTTCCTCACAAGAGGCTCCTGAGAAAATTAAAGAGTCATAGGATAGGAGACAAAGTTCAGTTGTGGATTAGGAATTGGTTATCAAATATAAAATAGAGGGTAGGGTTAAATGGCCATTTTTCTTAATAGAGGAGAGTAAACAGTGGAGCGCTGCAGTGATCTGTACTGGGACCGGTGCTATTTAACTTATATATAAATGATCTGGAAATTGGATCGAGTGATGTGATTAAATTTGCAGATGATACTAAACTGTTCAAAGTTGTTAAAATGCATGTGGATTGTGAAACATTGCAGGCAGACCTTAGGGAATTGGCAGACTGGGTGTCCAAGTGGCAGATGAAATTTAATGTGGACAAATGTAAAGTGATGCATATTGGGAAGAATAACTCGAATCACAGTTACCAGATGCTAGGGTCCACCTTGGGGGTTAGCGCCCAAGAAAGGGATCTGGGTGTCATTGTAGACAATACGATGGAACCTTCCGCCCAATGTGTGGTGGCGGCGGCCAAAAAGCAAACAAGATGATAGGAATTATTTAAAAAGGATGGTTAACAAGACTAAAGATATTATAATGCCTCTGTATCACTCCAGGGTGCAACCTCACCTGGAGTATTGCGCTCAGTTCTGGTATCCTTATTTCAAGAAAGATATAGCAGCACTAGAAAAGGTTCAAAGAAGAGCAACCAAGATGATAAAGGGCATGGAACTCCTCTCGTATGAGGAAAGACTAAAAAGGTTAGGACTCTTCAGCTTGGAAAAGAGAAGGCTGAGAGGAGATCTGATTGAAGTGTACAAAATTCTGAGTGGGGTAGAACAGGTACAAGTTGATCGATTTTTCACTTCATCAAAAATTACATAGAATAGGAGACACTCGATGAAAATGCAGGGAAACACTTTTAAAACCAATAGGAGAAAATATTTTTTTCATTCATAGAATAGTTAAGCTCTGGAACGCGTTGCCAGAGGTTGTGGTAAAAGCAGATAGAGATAAAACTTTTCATAAGAACATTATTAATACATATTTTAGTATTGGGATGACTATATAACATATTAATCATATGTATAAAACCTGAGCCCATACCAAACCAAACCACTGCATTACTTTGTACATTCTACCCTGTCAAACGCCTTCTCTGCTTCCAAGGACACAGAAAAGGCTGGTTTTCCCATTGTCTTAGCTAAAGACATAAGGTGTAGTGCCAGACAGTGTGAGAAGAATACCTTCCAGACACAAAGCCCATTTGATGCACACCTATATTAGTAGTACCTTAGCCAAATGGAGGGCCAGAACTTTGGCCAAGAGTTTACCATCTAAGTTTAATAAAGAAATAGGACCTGGTACCTGTACAGGCGATAGGTGTCAGGTGTAATAATTTGTGAAAAATTTCTCCATACTCCTTATGAAAAGAACTCCTCAAATTGTTCTTTCAAAGAAGGCACTGGTGCCTGTGGCTTTTCACCGGTACCTTTGGTGCCATGGCTTGTTCTGAAGAGGATGAATCTGATGAAGAGAAACCCCTTGATTTTGAAGTGGGCCACATGAAGGGTCGATGCTTGGCCGGTATGATTGGACTCAATGCCTTACTGGCCTGCGACCCTACATGAGAAGCTGGTGACTTCTTTTCTGGCTTACCCGAAGGAGGAAGAGGCTGCAATGCTGGGGTAGCAGGTGGTGCCGATAAAGATTTTAGTGCCTTCAAAGATGGTGCCCCAGAGTGCAGTGCCTTAGATGTTGGTACCGCCGAACGCAGTGCCTTTGGTGGTGGTGCCATCAACGTTGAAGGGGGTGAAGGTTTATCTCCTTCCATAGTAGTACCGAAGATCTGTTTTTGTTGAAGGCGGCAGCGGCTTTCAAGGTGCGCTTTTTAAAAATATAACACTGCACGCAAGAATTTATATGGTGTTCGGTCCGACACACAGTATACACCATGAATGTGGTTCTGTGACAGAAATTGTCTGTTGGTACCTGCTGCACTTCTTGAACCCTATTAACAGCTGGGACATAAAGTTTGGAAAAACCGCCTCAGCCAAATTAAACACGATAGGCTGAGGCGAAACTGTAGGCCCCGCCATTGAAATCCGAGGGTGAACAAGCAAAAGAAAAGAAAATCCAAAATGTTTTTTTAAAGAAAAAAAAAACAGAACTAGAAATCTAAAGAAAAAAGAAGTAAATTTGACTTGCGAGCAGGAAGGCAATAATGAATAAACATTCAATGACACGACTGAACAGCTCTGTGGAAAACATTGAACTGAGGAGCCACGCACCTATGTGGGGCGGGAAGGCACTCACACGTGCATGGTGCGGTCAGTTGTGAACTTTCTAGTTCTTAAAGTAGCAATGTACTTGGGACCTTCCTTGCTGGGGCTCCATGGATGACGTCAGTGACTTGTGAGAGCATATGCTGCCTGCTTGACCTGGGATAATGCGTAGTTCTTATCTCCATCTGCTGGTAGAAGGCAAGCCGAGCAGTCTGGACTGGTCATGTGGGATAAGGAACTATCTTGTAGAAAATGATTTACGATATTGTGATAAACATACAAATGGAAAGACAGCTGCAACTGGAAACAAACTGTCATTTCCTCCTTAAAAAATAAAATAAATATATACAGTATATACTGTATACATACATCTGGACATGCTGTTATAAAAATGGCCCCATCAAGATTTCCCTCATCTCTCCTCCCCAAACGTTGATAAATTTCCTTCCTGTTACCTTAGTGAGAAGTTCCAGGATGTGAAACTCGCAAAAGCCTTTCAAGAAAACCATCACCAGTTTCTGAATGAGGATTGAGCCATCTGTCTCGCTGCGATAAGACACATATCCTTGGGAAAATCAAAATACAGGATGACAAATTGATACTTTGCTTGTCAGGAATAGTATTCCATTTACTTCTTTTACTCTCAAAATTAAGCCTGTTCTCACCTTCTTGAGATGGGTAGATAAATAGGCTGTCTGTATGTGTAGGTAGTACTTTAGATAGATGGCTCAGAGCATCAGTAGTATATACAATGCCAGGGTCCTGTTGCTCTGAAAGTATAAAACAAATGTGAAATTTGGTCCTACCTGTTCATTTCCTTTCCTTGAGTCCTGCTTGACCAGTTCAGATAAGTGGGTTCAATTCCCTGCCAGCAGAAGGAGCCAGAGAAAAACAGCTCCTAATTGATTTCACTTCCCTTATAGGGGGTTGATGCCACCTTCAGCTTAGTATCCTATATGTCAAAGCTAAAACAACTAAACTCAGATTATGTTTTAGGTTTCTAACTTTCCACTAAAGCCAAATTTGTTGGTCTGAAGGTAGATTGTGCATTTGGATTTTTAGAAATCATTTGACAAAGTACTTTATGAATGACTCTTGAAGAAATTAAGGGGAAGGTTCTAGCCGGTTTAGCGTGGAAGTATTCTACCGGCCAATTCTCAAAAGGGCTCACTGTAGTCTTTTCCAAACTTCCTGGCAGACTCTGCATTGCAAATGTATTACAAAGAGGTAATTAATATTTAAATGAGCACTCCAGGTGATGTTGATATAATTCATGGGTGATTTCCTAACCTTGTCCTACATCTGCGTGCAAAATTTCCGGCAGGTCTGAGCTGTCGTAGCCTAAATTTTTGGTCATAGAAACATAGAAGACGACGGCAGAAAAGGGCTATAGCCCATCAAGTCTGCCCACTCTGCTTACCCACCCTCTGTCTATGCCCTAATGACCCAATTTCCTTATCTTGACCCTCGTAGGGATCTCACATGGGTATCTCATTTATTCTTAAAATCTGGCACGCTGTCTGCCTTGATCACCTGCACTGGAAGCTTGTTCCAATGATCAACCACTCTCTCTGTGAAGAAATACTTTCTGGTGTCGCCATGAAATTTTACGCCCCTGAGTTTGAGCAGGTGCCCTCTTGTGGCCGAGGGTCCTTTGAGAAAGAAAATATCATCTTCCACTTCGACACGTCCCGTGAGGTACTTAAATGTTTTGATCATGTCTCCCCTCTCCCTACGTTCCTCGAGAGTGTAGAGCTGCAATTTGTTCAGTCTCTCTTCGTACGAGAGATCCTTGAGCCCCGAGATCATCCTGGTGGCCGTCCGCTGAACCGATTCAATTCTGCGCACATCTTTACTGTAATGTGGCCTCCAAAATTGCACACAGTACTCCAGATGAGGTCTCACCATGTCCCTGTACAACGGCATCATGACTTCAGGCTTTCGGCTGACGAAACTTCTATTGATACAACCCAATATCTGCCTTGCCTTAGATGAAGCCTTCTCCACTTGATTTGCAGTTTTCATGTCTGCACTGATGATTACTCCTAAATCTCGTTCTGCTGAAGTCCTAGTTAAAGTTTCTCCGTTCAAGAAGTACGTCCTGCATGGATTTCTGCTTCCAAGGTGCATGACCTTACATTTCTTAGCATTGAAGCCTAGCTGCCAGGTTGAGGACCAACTTTCCAATGTAAGCAGGTCCTGCGCCATATAATTCTGTAAACTGCATTCACTTACTATATTACATAGTTTGGCGTCATTGGCGAATAGTGTTATTTTACCTTGAAGCCCTTGAGTCAGATCCCCTATGAATATGTTGAAAAGGAGTGGACCCAGCGTTGAAGCGTAAAGGTCATCTCTGACGCAACCGGAAGTTGCATCAGAGACGACCTTTCCAGCAGCCACATGCAACTTCAACTCTCCGGCTGCTCGTAGGAAGGCAATTTAGAAATCGCCGGCCACGAAGGTAAGGGGCAGGGAGGTTTGTCAGCACAGTTGTGCGCTGCAAGCAGGAAACACTCCTTCTGCCTTTTAAATTGAGGACTTACTGTTTAGTTTTTTTAGTCGAACCGGGGCCTTTTGTCCGAGAGGGAGGGGTGCAGTATGCATGGCAGAAGCGGCTAAAAGGTGTTCTTGCTGTGGGGGGGAGGGGGGTGAAAGCGCCATGAAGGTAAGGGGCAGGGAGGGAGAAAGGGAGGAAAGGTGGGTGGAGAGGAACAGACGCTGAAGGGAAATGGGGATGACAGAGTAGGGAGAAGGTGCTAAAGAGAATGGGGAACAGAGAGTGGGGAGAAGATGCTGGCAGGGGAGAAGACAGAGATGCCAGACTATGGGGGAGGGGAGGGAAGAAGATGGGTGCCAGGGAGAGGGATGATGGGGGGAAGGGAGACGCACAGTAACAGAGTAAATGGAAGACGAAGAGAGACAGTGGATGGAAGGAATTGAATGAGAAGATGAGGAAAGCAGAAACCAGACAACAAAGGTAGGAAAAAAAAATTCTATTTACAGTCAAACCTATTTACGAGCAAAACACTCAGCAAACTTTTGACTCGCAAACCGCGTTTTGACTCGATTTGCGAGCACCCCCCCCGATAACCGGCATCGCTCCCCCCCCCCGCTCACAAAGGCCCCCTCGCTCCAACTGGCCCCCCCCCGCGTGAACCGCCCCCCCCCCCGTCCGAACAACTTAAACTTACCACCCCACCCCCCCACCCCCGTCTAGCGCAGGCACAGATCGTGTGCCTAGAAGATCTTCCGGCTTCTGCCTGCCTGCCTTGAGCATGCATCTACGCATGCTCAAGGACTTCTAATTCTCCCTCTCGCTGAGAGGAGCTTCGGAAAAAACACAGGAAGAACAATGGATTGGTTGATGTGAAACTCAGAAACAACCTTAGGCAAGAACTTAGGATGTGTATGGAGAACCACCTTATCACGATGGAAGACAGGGAAAGGTGGGTCCGCTACCAAGGCTTGAAGCTCACTGATCCGGCGGGCAGAAGTAAGAGCAATAAGAAACACAACCTTCCAAGTAAGATACTTCAAGTGAGCCCACGCTAGTGGCTCGAACGGGGGTTTCATCAAACGAGCAAGGACCACGTTAAGATCCCAAACCACAGGAGGAGGTTTAAGGGACGGATGAACGTGGAAAAGGCCTTTCATGAAGCGGGAAACCACAGGATGAAAAGAGATAGGTTTCCCATCAACAGACTGAAGAAAAGCAGCAATGGCACTAAGGTGGACTCTAACTGAAGAGGACCTGTGTCCAGCACCAGACAAGTGTAAGATAATCCAGGACAGTAGATAAGGAGGCAGATAGGGGCTCCTGCTGCCGAGTAGCACACCAGGAAGAAAAGCGGGTCCACTTCTGATGGTAACATTGGCGAGTGGACTCCTTCCGAGATGCCTACAGGACGTCCAACACAGGCTGGGAGAACTGGAATGAGGGTATTAAGTCTTGAGGAACCAAGCCGTTAAGTGCAGACTGTAGGTTGGGATGAAGTAGAGAACCTCGACTCTGCATAAGCAGAGAAGGACAAACAGGCAGAAGAAGAGGCTCGTTGGAACTGAGTTGCAACAGAAGGGAGAACCATGGCTGTCGGGGCCACCGAGGAGCTATCGGAATCATGGTGGCACTCGTGGACTTGAGCCTGACGAGTCTTCAGAATCCGAGGGAATGGAGGGAACACATACAGAAACAGGTTCGTCCAATCCAGCAGAAAAGCATCCGCCTCAAGCCTGAGAGGGGTGTAAACCCTGGAGCAGAAGCGGGGCAACTTGTGATTGAGGGGGGGACGCGAACAGATTGACGTCCGGAGTCCCCCAACGAGCAAACATTTGACGCAGGGTCAAGGAATGGATGGACCATTCTTGAGGTTGCAGAAGACGACTCAACCTGTCCACCAGACAATTATGCTGGCCCTGAATGTAGACCGCTCGAAGGAATATTTTGTGGTGGATGGCCTAATCCCAGAGCCGCATTGCCTCCCGGCACAGGGACAGGGATCCCGTGCCCCCTTGTTTGTTGATATAATTCATGGCAACCTGGTTGTCCGTGCGGATCAGCACCACTCGGTCGATAAGCAGGTGACAAAAAGCTTTCAGGGTGAGGAAAATCGCTCGAAGCTCCAGCAGATTGATGTGACAAAGGCGGTCGGCACTGGACCAAAGACCCTGAGTGCGAAGACCGTCCAGATGATCCCCTCAAGCATAAGCCGACGAGTCCGTCATGAGGACCTTCTGCGGAGGAGAAGCATGAAACAGAAAACCTCTGGAAAGATTGGAAGAAAGCATCCACCAACGGAGAGACTTCTTCAACAAAGGAGTCACGACAATGAGTCGAAAGACAGAATCCCGATCCTGGTTCTACTGGGACGCTAGAGTCCATTGAGGAATACGGAGGTGAAGTCTGGCAAAAGGAGTCACGTGAACCATGGAGGCCATGTGACCTAGTAGGACCATCAGGAGCCGAGCCGGGGCTGAGGACAGATGGGCCACCCTCCAGCATAAACGAACAAAGGCCTCCTGACAAGGCCGAGGCAAGAACCATGTCCAGGACCGCTCCGATGAACTCTAGAGACTGGGACGGACAGAGGTGAGAATTGGGGAAGTTCACCTCGAATCCGAGACTCTGAAGGAGCAAGATGGTTTGATTCATCGCTTGCAGAAATTTGTGGCGAGAGGACGCTTTGATCAACCAGTCGTCGAGGTAGAGAAACACCTGCAGGCCGCGGAGACAAAGAGCCGCAGCTACCACAACTAGACATTTCGTGAAAACCCTCAGAGAGGCCGCCAGGTGAAAGGAAGAACACGATACTGGAGATGGAGATCCCCTACCCGGAATCTCAGATACCAGAGAGAGGCCGGGTGTATCGGAGGTCCAGCGAGCACAGCCAGTCCCCCTCGTCCAAGAGGGGGGTACAACGTAGGAAGGGTTAGCATTCTGAACCGTTCCCTGACCAGAAACTTGTTCAGAGCATGGAGATCCAGGATCAGACGCAGATCCCCCGTCTTCTTGGGTACCAGAAAGTACCGGGAATAAAATCCTGTATTCCATTGGTCCGGAGGAACCTCCTCGACTGCCCGAAGGCAAAGAAGGGCCCGAGCTTCCCGCAGAAGGAGAGGCAGCTGAGACTGGGCAGAAGGAAACTCTTGGAGGAAGGTCTGGGGGTAAGCGACTGAAGTGAAGGGAGTACCCCTCCCGGATGATGGAAAGCACCCAACTGTCGGTGGTAAGACTTTCCCACTGGGTATAGAAATGATGGAGACAACCCCCGATGGGGAGAGGAGAAGGTTCCATGAGGAAGTGAGCCCGAAGGCTCAGACCGGAATTGTCAAAAAGACGGCTCAGGCTTCGCCGGAGCCGGTGGCTGGGCCTTAGCTTGACGCTGCTGTTGTTGCTGCGGCCACTTCGAAGGAGGCCGAGAGAACACAGGCGTAGATTTCTGCGGATACCTCTGGGGAAGAATTTTGTATTGCTGAGTCAGAGGGGTCTTCGGCTTAAGTCTCACCAGAGAGGCGAAGGACCGTTTGTGTTCCGAGAGGCGCTTAGGAGCCGCCTCTATGGAATCAAATAGCTCATGACCCACACAAGGGGGATTGGCAAGACGATCCTGTAGATTTGGATCCATATCCACAATCCTGAGCCAAGCGAGGTGACGCATGGCAATCGCAAAGGCCGTGACCCTCAAGGACAACTCGAAGGCATCGTAGGCCGCCTGAAACATATAGAGGCGGAGCTGAGAGAGCGTCTCCTCGAGGAGACGAAACTCCTGACGTCGAGAATCCGGCACATCCGCTCAAAACGAGTGGAGGGCTTCCACACAGAACTGGAGATAGGACGTGAAGATAAAGTTATAGTTGAAGACACGGTTTGCCATCATTGAGTTTTGATAAAGACGGCGACCAAACTTGTCCATCGTATGGCACTCCTGGCCCGGAGGGATGGCTGCGTACACCTTCGAGGGGTTGGATTTCTTCAAGGAAGATTCAACCACCAAGGAATGGTGAGAAAGCTGAGAACTTTCAAACCCCTTGACCGGGATCGTCTGGTAATGGGACTCCAATTTGGAGGGAATAACCGGGACCGCATAAGGGGTCTCCAGGTTCCGGAGAAATGTTTGCTGGAGAACCTGGTGCAATGGTAAGCGCAGTGCCTCACGGGGTGGATGAGCAACACCCATTTCTGCCAGGAATTCCTGGGTATAACGGGACTCAGACTGGAAGTCCAGGTTCAAGGCCCTGCCCATGTCAGAAATGAACCGAGTAAAGGAGGAGTTTTGAAAAGAAAACTCATCCTCCCGAGGAAACCCCGAGTGATATCTGGGGACAGCAGAGAAAATGGGAGAAATTTCCCTCGAATAGCATGCCGGAGCCTCGGAGTCCCGCGAATGGGAGATCGAGGAGGCTCAACTAAATCGCCTTGGGGACGTTAAGGAACGACCCCGCATAAGGTGGGTCGGGGAGGACCCCGGAGTCCGAGGGACCATCTTGCGGAGCCTCAGAGAAGACGGGGCAAAGGAAAATTCCTCCACCGGCTTCGAAGAAGACCCCTGAGAGGCAGTCACCAGCCCCGATGGGGAATGCAAACTAGAGTCCAACTCTGGGTCAAGGGTGTGCCTGGAAGGTTTCACGGTCGGCAACCTGCCCCAAAGGGGCGGAGAAGACCGCAGGTTTTTAGAAGAGGCAAGCCTCGTCAAAGTAGCGGGCAAAAAGCGGGCCCCTGTCATGGCCCTCGGAAAATCACAGGTCCCGATTCCGGAGACGAAGAATCGCTCGAGGGAATCCGGCGAGTCTTGCAGGCACGGCTCCGAGACACAAGAGAAGGATGCTCAGGCTGGTCAGACTGGGGCTGGGTCAGAGGCGTCGAGGTCGGGACCAGTTGGCTCACCACCAAGGAAAGCTGAGATGTAAGGATAGCCTTAAGCATGTCCTCGAACATAGGCACTGAGACCAAAGGATTGTGGGTCATAGGTGCAGCAGTGCGCTCCTTCGGGGGTGATCTCGAGGAAGAGTATTCCCTACGTGAGGCACACTTAGAATGAGGTCACTTACCCCACGCAACTTTGGCCAGCTCAGGTGGGGGCAGAACTCAGATGGGAGCCAGCTGCTCCTTGCTCGGGCAGCTGCACAAAGGCAACAGAAAGTAAAGCGCCGCAACTCCCCAGAAGCAGCAACTCAGCCGCCGACTCTCCCTCCTCTGGAGCTTATCACATAGGCATTAAGCTCAGCACAGGCACACATTGGTTCAGCTGCAGCACAATGGGCCAATCACAAATGACCTTAGAACTCTGAGTTCGTTTGCGATTGGCCCGTTGTGATGCAGCTGAACCAATGTGTGCCTGTGCTGAGCTTACTGCCTACGTGATGAGCTCCATGCTTACGTGACATGCTGCTGATTCGTCGGGATTCTGAGCTCAGCGCAGTGTCAGACCGGAAATAAGGTAGGCCTAGAGTCGGGAAGATAGGAACCCCGTGGGCCTTGGAGGGTATCCCCGTGGGAGTCCCGTTGACCTGGGGGAAGGATCCCTGCGGGATTCCCGTGATCCCCATTCCCATGCAGACCTCTATTGGGGACTTGGAGAACAGCCCAGAGGTAAGGGAGGAGGAGCAAACACTGCAAATGAAGCGCCCTACAAGAGTTCTAATGAGAAGAGGTTGACTACCAACAGGTTCCGGAATAGAGGGCTAAATGCACTAAAAAGGATTGGTAAGACTATATGGGTCTGATCCAATCCGATTTTTGCCAGATTCAAAAAGAGTTATTGATGCACTAAAAAGTTTGCATACAAATGATTCACATGGAGGTTCGTCGTAATCCCCGTCTCTCCTGTATGATTGATCACTGAGAGCTACACTCGTGTAGAGCCGGCAGCGGAAGTTCGAGCAGCTGAGAGGCAGGGGAAGCCCCAAAAGCAGCCTTCTGCTACTCAGATGCTTGGGGCAGGAAACCACTTTTTTTCTTTTTATGGGCACAGATGCTCTGCGTGTTACATGCACAATATCTACTCCATAAAAAAAAAGTCCCAAAAAACAGTCCCCCCGATGATGACTCTCCCTAACGACCCCTGATAAACACGGCACCGGAATTCCTCCTCACCCCCAACTAGCAAAAATCGGCAGGAAGGATGCCCATTACCTCCTGCCATGCCATCTCTCCCCCCAAGAAAAAAATGGCAGCAGTGATGCTCACTCCCTTCCCTGACACTGAAGGCCCACCCTAACGCCAGGCAACCCCCCCAACATCCTTCCCCCCAAAAAAAGGCAGAAGGATGCCCATTCCCTCCTGCCACCAGAGGTCCCCCTAAATCCCCCTCCCCACCGAACTCTCTCCCTGTACCTTTCAAGGAAGTTGGAAGCAGGAGATGCTCAGTCACTCCTCCGAGGTCTGCCTGTGCAAAATGACGGGCCTCCCCTCCCCAATGTATCATGTGATGCATGGGGAGGGGTATAAAGTCCTGATTGGCTCAGACACCTCCCAAGGGAAGGGGCCTTGGGTGTTCGAGCCAATCAGGGCCTTAGGAACTCCCTCTGTAACCCTGGATGTAAGGGGGAGGAGCCTAAGGCCCTAATTAGCTCAGATGCCTCCCAAGGGGAGGGGCCTTAGGCGTCTGAGCCAATCAGGGCCTTAGATCCCTCTCCATGCATCACATGATGCACCAGGGAGGGGGAAGGCCTGCCATTTTGAACATGTGGGCCTCAGAGGAGTGACTGAGCATCCCTCTTGCTCCCAACTTCCTTGAAAGGTATGGGTAGGGAGTTTTGGGGGACCTCCGCTGACAAGAGGGAGTGGGCATCCCTCCTGCTGTTTTGCTGCCACAGGGGTGGGTTGGCATGGCAGGAGGACTTGGGCATTCCTCCTGCCGATTTTTGCTAGCGCGAGGGGGGAGATTCCCAGTGCTGCGTTCAGAGACGGCTTTCATCGCTGGGGGGGGGGGCTTTTTCCTTTTTTTAATGGGACATATTTTGCATGTTTAACACACGCAAAATATCAGTGTTATTTTTTTTTTTTTAATGAAAACAAACACCCCTCCCCCCAAAAAAAACCCCAACCAAAAACACCAGGCAGACCTGTCGTATTTTTCAGATTGCTAAAACCCTTGCCCATTTTTTGTGCATAGCCAAGTGATGTTAGCTAATTTGCAAGCTGGATAGGAAGATGGGTGATCGAGGGGAAAAACATGCGACGATCGCTGGCTTTAGTGCATCTGGGCCAGAATGTCTGTCGTATTAGAAATGGGATTATCTTGGCACTGAAGTGAGGTCTTGGGTCCCTGATGTCCAGTGCCAGAAGACCATATTCTTCCTAGGTTTTTCAGCTCTTAAAAACCAATTCATCTGTTATTTCAAACTATGTATTATAGCTAATCTTTTGTAAATCGCATTGAACTCTCTGGTAATTGCGGTCTAGAAATAAATTCTTATGATATGTTATGTCCAATCAAAGGAGCTCTAAACATTACTTTCATTGTGCAAGACTTAACAGCTCTCAGATAGATTAAACTCTGGCTTGTTCCACATGGGGATGTTTGGGATCTTCCTCCTCTGCACACTGCTATCTGTAGGAAGGTTAGCAAGTTCCCATTCAAGAAATGCTGGACCCAAGGAAGACATATTAATTCAACTTCTAAAAACAGAATTCAACTGAATTCAACTTCTAAAAACAGAGAGAGCTTAAAGACAAAAGAAAGAATGTTTAAACAGTCTTAAATCCTTCTTTAGGGGGGGTCCCTGAATGTTTGTGTATCCCTCCAACTGTGGTTTTACAAGACAAGGTTAAGTCCCTTAAGTGACCCAATATCATATCCTTTTCATCACGAAGGGACTATAAAACTAAACTAAACTAAACCTTAAGTTTGTATACCGTATCATCTCCATAGAGCTCGGCACGGTTTACAGTTAATTCAATAAATGAGAGAACGACATAATATGAAATTAGAGGTTATGAAGAGGATAGCTAGATTTACATTTTAAATAGAGAGCTTTACGTTTTGGAAAAAAGCCAGGTTTTCAGAGGCTTTCGGAATAATTGGAATGAGCCTAGGTTCCGCAGCAGGGCAGGGAGGTTATTCCAAAGCTCAGTGAATGTGAAGAAAAGGGATTTCCCTAATTTACCTGCATACATGACGCCTTTTAATGAGGGGAAAGATAGTTTTGAATATGTGGGCGGATCTGGTAGTGTCAGGTCTCGAAGAATTCCAGGATAGTGGGATTAGGGGAGGAAGAATGCCATGTAGGATCTTGAAAATTAGGCAGGTACATTTAAAGTGAATCCTAGAAATCATCGGAAGCCAGGGAAGTTTTGACAGAAGCAGGGAAACATAATCGAATTTGCTTTTTTGCAAAGATCAACCTAGCTGTAGTGTTCTGGATCCGCTGAAGTCTTTGAAGATTTTTCTTGGTTAGACTTAGATAGATGGAATTACAATAGTCCAGTCTGGAAAGAATGATTGATTGTACAAGGACAGCAAAACCTTTAGTCTTGGACACCTTAGCCTAGAATCAGGTGTCTCAGCTGAAGGCAGCACTAGCCCTTTATAACGGGAGTGGAGTAAGTTCTGAACTGACTTTTTCTGGCTCCATCTGCTGGCAGGGTGACATCCCATCCATCTGAACTGGTCTGGAAATGCATATTTCTCTTCTCACACACCTACTGCCCCAACACAAAACAAATACATTATGAACAAAAACATTCGTCATACACACCACTTCAGCTATTTGTTTAATACATTTTATACTGTACAAAACTGCTAAACCTCATTTACAATATGAATAGCTTCTCACACACATACTGATCCAGACTCACCTCCACGGCAGGCCTGGATAAGAAAGATTTTAGGTGTGCCTTGTAGGGCAGTGCAGTTCTGATTATTCATTGCTTGGAAGAGTTGCTCTAGATTCACTGTGGCCCCATCACTGCCAATGAGGATCCCAGGTCTCCCATGAGCCATTAGTACCACAAAGCAGCAGCTAATAAAGGAAACATGAGATTCAACCCATTCACGGAATGCCAGGAGCTCCCGTTTGAATCCCTGGTATAGAAACACAAGAGATTAACTATATGTAGCACCATCTCTTTGTTGTTGCAACATAGTGGATAAGGTGAAATATATCTGTTAGTTTCCTTTCCCCGAGTCTTGGCAAACAGCACAGTTACTTACCGTAACAGGTGTTATCCAGGGACAGCAGGCAGCTATTCTCACATATGGGTGATGTCACTGACGGAGCCCGGATGCGGACGCCTCACAAGCAGAATTGCTTGAAAAAACTTGAAGTTTCGAGTCACCCGCACCGCGCATGCACGAGTGCCTTACCACCCAGCACAGGGCGTGTCTCCTCAGTTCAGATAGCTAGCAGAGAAGCCAACCAGGGGAGGTGGGTGGGTTGTGAAAACAGCTGCCTGCTGTCCCTGGATAACATCTATTACGGTAAGTAACTGTGCTTTATCCCAGGATAAGCAGGCAGTTATGCTCACATATGGGTGACCTCCAAGCTAACCTGAATGGGATGATGGGAGTGTTGGCAATTTAGGAGAATAAATTTTGTAATACTGTTTGGCCACACTGTCCATCCCGTCTGGAGAAAGTATCCAGACAATAGTGAGAAGTGAAGGTATGAACCGTGGACCAACTACCAGCTCTACAAATTTCCTCAATAGGTGTAGATCTGAGGAAAGCTACTGAAACTGCCATTGCTCTGACTTTATGGGCTGTGACTTTACTGTGAAGAGGTAATCCAGCTTGGGCATAGCACAATGAGATACAAGCCGCCATCCAGTTGGAGATGGTATGCTTAGAAATAGGATGTCCCAACTTATTTGGATCGAAGGAGACATAAAGTTGAGGAGCAGTTCTGTGTGGTTTGCTGTGTTCCAAGTAGAAGGCCAAAGCACGTTTACAGTATGAAGAGCTGATTCTCCAGGGTGAGAATGAGGCTTTGGAAAAAACGATTGATTGGTTGAGATGAAATTCTGAGACCACTTTAGGTAGGAATTTCGGATGAGTACGAAGAACCACCTTGTCATGATGGAACACAGTGAATGGTGGGTCAGTAAATAAAGTTTGCAGCTCACTGACTCATCGACCAGAAGTGAGGGCATTGAGAAACACCACTTTCCAAGTGAGATACTTCAGATGAGCCTTATCAATTGGTTCAAATGGAGGCTATATGAGTTGAGTAAGGACAACATTGAGGTCCCAAACCACAGGAGGCAATTTGACATTGAAAAGTCCTTTCATGAATCTGGAAACCACTGGAGGGGTTTCCCTTGAATAGGCTGATGAAAAGCGCAATTGCACTAAGATGGACTCGTATAGAAGTAGACTTGAGGCCAGAATTGGATAAATGCAAAAGATAGTCCAAAACAGAAGATAAGGAGGAATGCTGAGGCTCCTTATGATGGGAAAAACACCATGTAGAAAATCTAGTCCATTTTTGGTGATAGTATTGTCTAGTTGTAAGCTTTCTAGAAGCTTCTAAAATATCTCTTACAGATTGAGAAAACTGAAGAGGGGTTATGTTGAGAGGTACCAGGCTGTCAGGTGTAGAGACTGCAGGTTGGGATGAAGCAGAGATCCTTGACTCTGTGTAAGCAGAGAAGGAAAAACTGGTAGACGGTATGGCTCCCTGCTGTTGAGTTGAAGTAGAAGGGAGTACCAGGGTTGTCTCGGCCACCGAGGAGCGATTAGAATCATGGTGGCATGATCGTTCTTCAATTTGACCAGAGTCTTGAGAATGAGAGGGAATGGAGGAAATGCGTAGAGGAAAAGATTCGGTTGAAAAAGCAAGCCTCTGGAAAGATTGGAAGAGAGCTTCCACCAACAGAGAGACTTCTTCAAGGAAGGAGTGACTGAAATGTGCCGAGAAGGAGGGTCACAAACTTGCGTCCATTGAGATGCCAGTGTCCACTGAGGAATTCTGAGGTGAAGTCTGGCAAAAGGAGTCATGTGTACTGTGGAGGCCATGTGACCCAGAAGTACCATCATGTGTCTCACTGAGATGGAAGAGCAGGAAGACACTGTGTGAGAGTTGAAGAAGAGCTTCCAGACGTTGTTGTGGAAGGAATGCTCTGAGTTGGACAGTGTCCAGAACAGCTCCAATGAATTGTAGAGTCTGAGAGAGCTGAAGTTGAGATTTGGGAAAGTTGATTCCGAATTAGGTAGGAACCAGGTAGTCCGTTGGGTCGCTACAATAACCCCTTGAGATGTGGAATCTTTGATGAGCCAGTCGTCGAGATACGGAAATACCTGAAGACCATGATTCCTTAGAGCTGCTGCTACCACTAACCAGGCACTTGGTGAACACTCCTGGGAGATGAGGCCAGGCCGAAGGGTAGTACTCTGTCTTGGTAGTGCAGATTCCCCACCCGAAATCTGAGGTATTGACGGGAGGCCGGATGAATGGGAATATGAGTGTAGGCCTCCTTGAGATCCAGAGAGCATAACCAGTCGTTCTGCTCGAGAAGGGGATAAAGGGATGCCAGGGACAACATTCGAAACTTTTCTTTGACTAGAAATTTGTTGAGAGCCCTGAGATACAGAATGGGTCGCAGATCGTCCGTCTTCTTCGGAACAAGGAAGTAACGGGAGTAAAAACCCCTGTTCTACTGTTCCAAGGGAACTGGTTCGATGGCATGGAGATGAAGCAGAGCTTGAGCTTCCTGAAGAAGGGCGGTCTGGGATGGATTGGAAGGATACTTTCTTGGAGGAAGCTCTGATGGAACCTGAGTGAAATGAAGAGAGTACCCTTCCCTGATGATGGTAAGCACCCAGAGATCGGATGTAATTATCGTCCATCGGTTGTAAAAATGATAGAGACTACCTCCCATAGGGGGGAAAAGAGACAGAGACAGAATGGTGGAGGTTATGTTCTGTTGTAAACAGTCAAAAAGGCTGAGAAGCCTTAGGTGCAGCAGAAGGTTGGGGTTTCTGTTGCTTCTGAGGTTGTTGTTTTTTCAGAGGAGGGCGAATATAAGGAGCTGGCTTTGGAGCAAAACACCTTTGATAGATAACAGCAGGACGTGCAGGCTTGGCAGAAGTTGGCTTTGGTTTAGGTCTGAATATAGAAGCAAATGATTTTTCATGGTCAGATAATTTCTTGGTGGCTGTCTCGATGGATTCATCAAAGTGGTCGTTGCTCTCACAAGGAATGTTAGCTAAGCGGTCTTGAAGGTTAGGGTCCATGTCAATGGTACGAAGCCAGGCAAGACGACGCATAGCCACAGAGCAAGCAGCCGCTCAGGCAGATAACTCGAAGGCATCATAAGATGATTGGAGGAGATGCAGACGTAATTGACAGAAAGAAGCAATGACTTCTTGAAACTCAAAATGCATTTGGTTATCCAAATAAGCCAAAAACTTTGGTAGAAGAGAAAGAAGAAATTCAAAATAAGTGATGAAATAAAAATTATAATTGAGGACTTTAGAGGAGATCATAGCATTCTGGTAGATGTGACGTCCAAATTTGTCCATAGTTTTCCCCTCCCTTCCAGGAGGAACTGTGGCATAGACCTTGGAAGGGTGGGATCTCTTCAAGGAGGATTCAACAAGCAGGGATTGATGAGATAACTGGGAGTTGTCAAACCCTTTGTGATGCACAGTTTTATACCTAGAGTCCAATTTTCCTGGAACAGCTGATATGGAAAAAGGTGTCTCCATGCATTGAGCAAAAGTCTGATTCCAAAGCTTATGAAGTGGAAGCTTAAGACACTCTGCTGGAGGTTGAAGAAGATTCATGACTTCTAGATACTCCTTAGAATATTTGGAGCCAGTATCCAATTGAACATCCAAGTCTACAGCCATCTGTCGCAGGAAAGACGAGAAAGATAGCTGATCTGCCAATGCTTTGCCTCGAGAAGGACTTGAGGACGTCGAGGCAGCCTGTGTTGAAGAAGAAGCTTCGGCATGGAAAAAGGCATCAAAGGAACCTGGTGACTTGGACGAGGCAATCGAGACCGGAACATCCTCGAGGTCCAGCATCGGAGACCTCGAATGAGGAGTCGGTGGTCTGGTCGAGGTTGGAATAGATCGAGGCTTCGAGGAAGATGGTCTGTCCTGAGAAAAAGAACAATGCCTGGAAGGATGCCTTGATGAAGGCCTCGAATGGTGGTGAGAACTGTGTCTGGAACCAAATTTCGAGGATCGAGATTTCGCCTCGGAGACGTAAGCAGCCGATACCGATTTATGAATAGGGCTAGAGGCTGTAGATCGAAGCTCCAGAGGCTTGGTGGAGGAACCTCGATGCACTCTCAAAGACTCTGCTCCTTGTTTAGAGTGTGAGGATTCTCTTCGAGGCACTCGCAAAGAATCTGCTCCTTGCTTTTCATGCTTGGATGGCAGACCAGACATTCGCAGAGACTCTGCTCCCTGCAAAGAGTGTGGAAGCTCAGACTGAGGCAAAGGAAGCGGCTCGACCTCGCGGGAGTCTGCTGGTTAAGAGGAAGCAGTTTAGATCACATGTTAGTAAGTAACTGAATAAACTGCTTCTCTAACATGGTCTGGAAAGAAGCCGGCAATGATGGATCTGCGTCTGAAACCGGACTAACTGCTTTGGCTGGAGATTCCTTCGAGATAGTATGAGTGTGTTTCGATTTAGAAGTCTTGGACACTTTAATTATCACCGGTGGAACCGACTGCTGAGCTATCTGACCTGAGGAAACAGGGGAAGATACAGCAGATGACGTCGAAGCAGGAGCCGCTGCAAACGACGAGGGTCTGATGAGGCTCAAGGTAGAAGCAGTAGGCGCAGACGGAGCCTCGATGGAAGTCGAGGCCGAAGACGCTTTCGAAGTCGAGGGATCAGTAGGAGACTCCATCTCGAAAAGCTTGTCCACCAGAATGCAATGACGCTTGAAAGCACGAGGCTGAAGTGTTTGGCAAGGCAGGCACGACCTAGGATGATGTTTCGGCCCAAGGCACTTAAGGCAGCGTCCGTGAGAGAGATCGTGCGCTGACACTTGCTACACCTCTTAAAGCCTGTAGCATGCCGGGACATAGATGGAAAAATAGCCGCCGCAAAGTCGAAAGCCCTCGGGCTGCAGCCGAGCAGCCTGTCCCGGAAAACGAACGGAAGAAGGAAAAAAATTTATTTATTTTTTTAACTAAAATAAAAGAAATAAAATAAAACAGCAATTCGTGAAGAAAAAAAACACAAACCGCGGTTAAGAGAAGGCACAAAGTGAACGAAGTTAAATGCAGAGAGTCAAAGACAGACTTCTCGGCTCCGCAGAAAACTGAGAACTGAGGAGACGTGCCCTGTGCTGTGCGGGAAGACACACGCGCTGCAGGCGACTCAAAACTTCAAGTTTCTTCAAGCAAGTCTGCTTGTGAGGCGTCCGCATCCGGGCTCCGTCGATGACGTCACTCATATGTGAGAATACCTGCCTGCTTGTCCTGGGATAACAATCTAAACAAGTGGATCGTGATCTTTTCCTACCAGCAGATAAAAGGTAGAGAACTGATTTTTCCAATGACATCACTGGTATATGAGCTAGTGCCTCCTGGAACTGTACAGTATGCTACCACCAAAGCAGCATAAGGTCCTCTGTGCTATACCAAAAGCCCCATCTAACACAGCAGCACAATTAACCAATCTATACAAGCAGCTATGTAAACCAATGGAGATACAGGCAAATAAACCAATGTGTTCAACAAGCCAATGTCTTCCAGAGTGAGTCCCAGACTGGTGTGGCAGGTCTCAAGGTACTGCTTTTTAAGGAAAATTTTTATTGAAAATTTGTACAAGATATAAAGGCTTACACAAGAAATGGGGTGCTGAAATTTTTTGTGTTGGAGGGAGATGTATTGTTGGTTTTTTCCCCCTT
The DNA here is from genome assembly GCF_902459505.1 of Geotrypetes seraphini. Classification (NCBI taxonomy): domain Eukaryota; kingdom Metazoa; phylum Chordata; class Amphibia; order Gymnophiona; family Dermophiidae; genus Geotrypetes; species Geotrypetes seraphini. The sequence continues at coordinate 99,945,791 of NC_047088.1, read as the reverse complement.
TATTTAACAAAAATCTGTTTTACTGAGAACAGACCATGCAGCCACAGTAAAATTAATATTACAATGAACACAGGAGCAATACATGATGCACAATGGTTGAATTATATCACAACAACCATATCCTAACTTTCCATCAAAAAGCAGCCCATAACACCCTCCCGCCCCCAGTCAACAGAACAAAATATCCAGGATGCTGAGACTTTATGCACCCCAGCAATATGACACATTCAAGTGATAATCCCCCTGAACACCCCCAAATAAAAACCCAAAACAACCCTCCCCTACATTGAAATGCATGTGCCCAAGCTAATCATGGAAAGCTCATAAAGCCATTCAAAATTTGACTACGAGCCCTCAGCGAAAGGGTTTGTTTACAGAGACCATGCACTCCATAAGATTCCCAAATCATTAGCGCATGCAATTTATTACGCCAATACCAGAAAGATGGGGGCTGATCCTGTAACCAAATATTCAGGATGCTCTTGTGCCCACCAAATAGATCTTCTCCAAGAATCAACGTTTCCCCTCCCCCCTCCTCCCCCCCCGCATACAGTGCCCAACTGTCTGGGCTCATGAAATAAAAATACTCGTTGCATAGTATGTCAAGGTACGTTGTAGAACCCATTGGAGATAACCAAAGATAGCCTTCCAAAACTCCTGTATTGTCGGGCAATTCCAAATGCCATGGCAAAAGTTATTAGGGACTTATCTACATTTGTTGTATTGTGATGTTTGTGCACACCCTGCCAAATGAGCTCTGTGTTGCAAAAAATATGCCCTTTAAACCACTCTATTGACACTCTTGTAGTTCTGTATTATGGGCCAGTTGGGGGTTCCGAGATACCACCAAGAGAAAATCAAGGGCTTGGGCCACAGGTCCTAAATCTCGTTCCCATGCTGCCTGAGTCAAAGTATAATCTTTTGGCGGGTGCTCACCAAGCAGTAATTTATAAAGGACCTGATACTGAAACATCGCCCTCCTCATCACCACGCAAAAGAGCCTGCACTTTAGTACTCACTGCTAGAGATAAGTGAATGAGACCCAAGGAATGTATATAATGGGAAACCTGACAGTAAGTGAAAAAAATCTGAGGGGTGAGTTACCAGGCACTGTCTAAACTCCGCAAAAGTCAGAGGTTGTCCGTCCTCCCTAAGCAAGTGCTTTATCAGGTGAAGTACCCATGCTCCCCATCTCCAGAAAGTGGCATTGTCCTGTCCTGGAATAAAGCCTATATTACCTATGATGGGGAGCAAAGGAATAACATGGGCTGTATAACCTCAGTTCTTCATTAAAAAAAAAAAAGCCATGCCCCTTGAAGGGGTGTTAACAATAGACTCCCCGTACAATCCTATGAAAATTGCGAGTGATTGGCATGAAGAAATAAATTAAAATGCCAAATTGAAAATATTCCCATTCAAAGTTTAGGTCAGTATAATCAGATATAGAACAGACCCAATTTTTTATATGTCGCAGATGACATGCCTGATTATATAATCTCATAGTGGGAACTCCCAAGCCCCTCACCGACCAGACCCCCAGCAGGAGAGCCCCCTGCCGTTTCACTTTCTTCTTACCCCAGAAAAACTGACTGGGGTTAGCAAGCTCCCAAGGGAATGGTCCCTTAGCCCTGAGCCAAAAGTGCAGGCTGTCCAGAGGGTGCACTGCCAGGCAATCAACCCCCTGGAAACAGACTTTCCACAAAGTCTGCGATCTTCCACAGTCAGAGCTGTCCCCACGGGGAACCTCTGCAGCATATAGGTGCAATCTACAAACAAAAAGACTGAGTTTAAAGAAAAAATAAAGCTGAGCAGAAAAGACAAGCTCCTACTGTCTAGCTTGTAGGAATGCAACTGAATTCCTGGGAGGCAGTCCTGAGGTAAGAGGGGAGTTGCTGAAACTGTATAAACTGTTGTATAAACTGCTGAAATTGTATAACTGAGGCTCCCTACAAGTTGTCTAACAACCATAGATGCATAACTAAGGTGACCATACATCCCGTTTTGAACGGGACAGCCCCTTTTTCAGATCCCCTGTCCCGTTGTTCCCACTCACAGCTTTGGGACGCCGAAATGTCCCATTTTCAGAGAGGGCGTCCTGAAGCTGTGAGTGGGGACAAAGGGACAGGGGCTCGCAGCCTGGATTCGGCAGCGGCATCATCATCGCTCAGGCCCCGCTGACCCTCCCTATCTCTCCCTCCCAAGCGAACCCTGCCGACCCTCCCAGCGAGATGACCGAGCAGCAAACCTCCCTCCAGTAGAGTTGACAGACGCAGCACGCTAAACAGGCTGCTTCGTGGCTTTCTCCTGCTGGTGAAGCGTCACTGATGATGTCATCAGTGACGCGGCAGAGGGACTCCAGGCCACCAGGCCTTGGTGACAGAAGGAGGAAAGGGAGCAGAGGGGGAGAGAACTGGGGAGAGTGTTGCTGTACCCAAACTGGAGGGAGGGAATGAAAGGAGATGCCAGGGCTTGGAGGAAGAAGAGATGCCAGGGCATGGAGGGAAGGAGGAAGGTATGCCAGACCAAGGGAAAAGGAAGGTGGAAAGGAAGGAGGAGACGTCAGAGCATGGAGGGGGAGGGAGAGATGGAAGAAAAGGAAATGAGAGAGATGCCGGGAATCAAGGAAGGGATGATGCCAGACCGTGGGGTGGGAAGGAGAAGAGAGATGCCAGAACATAGGGGAGGGGTGGTGACAGAGACAGAAAAACGGAGAGGTGACAGAGCTGAAATCAATCACGTACAAAGGAGAGAAGGGGCACGGGATAGATAGTTTATGGAAGGAGTACAGAAAGAGGGAAGATGCCATATGAAAAGAGAGAGAGAGGGTGGACACTGGATGGAAAGAACAGAGAGGGCAGTGAATGGAAGGGGCGAGAGAGGGTGAACAGTAGATGGAAGAGGTAGAGAGAGGGAAACAGACACTGAATGGAAGTGTGGGGGGAGGGGAAGCAGACGCTGGAAGGAAGTGGGGAGGAGAAAGAAAAAAGGGCACATGCAGGATTGAGGGAAGAGGATAGAGTTAGTTACTTGAAGGGGTGAGGGAAAGAGGTGGCAAGCTATTAGTAGACACAGTGAAAGAGGGAAATTGAGGACTGAATAGTAAAAAAGAATTTAGACAGAGGCAGAAAATAAACTGAGAAGGAAAACCAGGGAAGAACAGGGGGAAGGGAACGGAGAGAGATGCCCGAGCAGGGGGGGAGGAGAGGAGACAGATACCAGACCTGGGAGGAGGAAAAGAGGAAGGAGACAGATACTAGATCTGAGGGGAAAAAAGGAGGAGAGAGATATGCTAAAATCTGCTGGGAGGGAAGGAGGGAGGAAGGAAAGAAGGAGAAAAAGAGGTATAGAAGGGGGGGGTTTGTTTGTTTTTTTGTTAATAATTTTTATTGAGAAAGCAGTCAAAAAGAACAAACAACAAGGCCCAAACTGAGGACCAAAGTACTAGTACAAAGGAAGAGTAAATCGCTGGTAGGTACAAAACCGTACAACAGGAGAGGTGCAATCGAAACAATCGCTAGGAATGAATACAAAATCAGCAAGATAAAAGGGAGAACCCTTCCAATTCGGGCTCAGAGACGTGCATCAAAAGACCCTCCTAAAGATACCAGAGACTGCAAAATCATTTTTCAAAAATAGAAATCCCCCACGCAACCATCCCTCACTCATCCAGCAGACAAAATCATCCCTCTCAAACAATCCACACAAACCACACCAAGCTTACACCAAGCACCCCTCAAACAAACAACAAACACCAGAGCTCGAGAGTCACCGACTAGTCCTGTAGGGCGAAATCCCATGAAGGCGGGCCCCCAAGTCCAACAGGGACCAGATTAAGACAAGGGAGCAGAGACTGCAGAGTCAGCTGCAACCTGAAACGCCCTCCATAAGGAAACATACAGTTTTTTGTCATTACTAGTAGGAGCTGCATAGGTCTGGAGTTCGAATGCAGCTAGTTCCCGCATTTTGTTGAGCCACTGACTAAAGGAAGCCTGCGCCTCCACCACCCAATGTAGAAGTATAATCTTTTTCGCCACCAGGAGTGCCATATATAAGAACTTCTGGGAAGGTGGGGAAAATCCCGCAGCCAACACCTCCCCCATGTCTCCCAGGAGCAAGAGGCCATAAGACCTGGGTACCGTCCTGCCAAGAAGGCCATCAAGAAAAGGGAGAACCTGGAGCCACAGAGCTGAATGGGGACACTCCAAAAACATATGTACTAGTGTGCCCGATGCCCTCCGACAATGAGAGCAGGTAGCATCGGCCCACAAGCCCATAGCCTGTCCTCTAGCCCTAGAAATATAAGCCCGATGCAAGATCCTAAATTGCATCTCCCGGAGTTCCATAGAGCTCGTGAATTGGATAAGGTTAGGAAAGAGGGCCAAAAATTGGGTTTCATTATAGTCAAGGGCCAGATCACGAGCCCACTGGGCCGAAACCCTAGGCAGATAAGAGGTGGGAAGAGCAGTTTTTAAGAGCCTATACCAAGTAGCTAGGGTGTTAAGGTGAGAAGGAAAGAGGGCCAAACAGGCGTCCAATTTGCCAAAAGCCCACTGCTCGCCCCATTTACGTGTTAATGAGAAATAGTAGTGTCTGGCTTGCAAGTAAGCCCAAAAATGTGAAGCCGGAAGGTTCCAACGGGACTGCAGTTGTTGAAAAGTGGGGAATGTCCCTGCACCCTCAGCAGAGAGATGTCGCATGCTGACACAGCCCCGGGACTCCCACAGGTGAAACCCCGATGGACCCATTCCCGGAAGAAAATCAATATTACCTACCAGGGGCAAGAACGGAGAGGCCTGCGGAGCCCGCCGCTGCAGCCTCCGCCACCACCACCAGGCCTGACGAAAAGGTTTCAGAAGATGAAATCGGAAGTCCACCCCAGGGGAGGACCGTGGATGCAGATGCAATAAAGAGACAAAGGAGTGAGGAGCAAACCAAGCCGTTATCCACCCCGGGGGAGAATACCTAAACTGTCCCGAGATGCCCTCTTGGACAAAACGCATCAAGGAAGCAACATTATATAGGCGAATGTCCGGCAGATTCAGTCCGCCTTGCCTGGTGTCCAAGGATAGGGTAGCAAAGCTGATTCGAGCCCTTTTGTTATGCCACAGAAAAGAAAGAAGGAGAGACCGAAAGGCCTGGGCATCTTTATTCAGGATCCAGAGTGGGATCGTTTGAAGCGGATATAAAAGTTTCGGCAAAAGAACCATCTTAAACAATGCTGCTCTACCCCATAAAGAAAGAGGCAAATCTTTCCACTTCTCACAAAGGTGACGTATAGCCTCAATGTGGTGAAGAACATTATACTTATAGAGGAGATGATATTGGGTGCTCAAATAGACTCCGAGATAGCGCATGGGTTTCCGGACGGGAGGAATGGGAAGATCGTCATGCAACAGCTCATGTCTATGGGAAGCCAGGGGAAAAAGTTCTGACTTAGCACAATTAACTCGGAGGCCCGATATGGTCCCAAAGTCTCGGACAAGTGAGAGAACCACCGGGAGGTGTAAAGGTGCGTTTTCCAAATATAACAAAATATCGTCCGCAAATAGATTAATGCGACTCTCTTTGGCTCCCACTTTAATACCAAGAAGGAGTGAATTGGAACAAATCTTAACCGCCAATGGCTCAATAGCCAGAAGGAAAAGAAGCGGGGACAAAGGGCACCCCTGCCTAGTACCGCGTTCAAGCGGAAATGGCGAAGTGAGTTGTCCATTAACCAGAAGCCGAGCCTGGGGCAAAAAATAAAGACTGCGCACCCAGTCCAGAAATGTGCCCTCCAACCCATAGTGACCCATAACCCAAAAAAGGTAGGACCAAGAGATGCTATCGAACGCCTTCTCCATATCAAGGCCTACTATAGCCGCCCTATTGTCCCCCCCCCCTACGAGAATAGATGGCCATCAAAGCCCTCGTAAGATTCATGGAGGTACGAATCCTGCCTGATCTTCATGAATAAGAAGGTGAAGATAAGAGTTCAGAAGTCGAGCAAGCAAGGCGGCTAGCAGTTTGGCGTCTTGGTTGAGAAGTGATATGGGTCTGTAAGAACCCACCTGAGATGGGTCCTTGCCCGGCTTGGGCAGCAAAATAACGTGCGTCATATTATAGCGATCCACACCCTTCTGGGAATGCAAAGAATTAAAAGCAGCTGCCAAAGAAGGGGAGATGACGTCGGACAAAATCTTATAATATTCTGGTCCATAGCCATCAGGCCCCGGAGATTTAGTTAATTTAAGTGCCTTAATACCCAACTCCACCTCAAGGCGATCAATCGGGGCATTCAAGGCCTGAACCTGGGACGGTTGAAGTTTCGGTAAAAGGACATCCCTGAAGAAGTGGTCCCGATCCGCATCCACGAACGGCCAACAAGCATACAAATCCTTATAGTACGTCACAAATTGTTGCTGGATGTGTGCTTCCGTCGTGTAGGTTTGACCCTTTGGGTCGGTAATGGCCGTAATGATTTGACACTTACGATAGGGACGGACCAGACGGGCCAGCAACCGGTCCGCTCGCCCCCCCCCACCGATGTAAATTATAACGACGAAAATACAGATTTCTCTCCGCTCGCTGGGTGAAGATCACATCAATCTGTTGTCTAAGAGTACATATGCGGATACGATCAGCATCCTGCAGAGTCCGCTGGTGACGCCTCCGTAACTGTTGCAGTTCGCCCGATAACTGCAACAGATCCTCTTCCAATTTCTTTTTCTTTCCAGCGACATATGCTATAACGAAGCCACGCAGTACCGCCTTGGAAGCCTCCCAGAAGAGACCCGGATCAAGATCAGAGGCATAGTTGGTACTATAATAATCTAGCCACTTTTCCCGCAGAAATCTACGAAAAGCAAGATCTTTAAACAGTTAACCTGGGAAACGCCAAGTCCGATCAGAGGAATCAGCGGTGATTTGGAGAGAGAGGACCACAGGAGAGTGGTCAGAGCGGGACCTCCACAATGTCAGCAGCATGAACGAGGGGCAACAGTGAGGGAGAGAGCAAGAAATAGTCAAGACGGGTATAAAGATTATGAGGATTAGAGTAAAACGTATAAGTGCGTTCCGTAGGGTGAAATAAGCGCCAGATATCCAGGAGTCCAAGCTGCGTGGTCAGAAAATTAACTCCCTTGCCCATATGGTCTCGAGGGATGCGCTTGGCGGGAGCGCAGTCCTGAGCAGGGTCCGCTGTGATGTTAAAATCCCCCCCCCCCCCCAAAATAACTTGGTATCCCGGGTACTGTGTCAGCCGCGACAACATCCCTGAAAAGAAACAATGATTATAGATATTAGGGGCATATGCATTACCGAGTAGGTACTTCCGGCCCCAAAGCTCGCCCAACACTAGAACATATCAACCCTCTTTATCTTGTATAACCTTATGCAATTGAAACGGGAGTTGTTTGTGAACCAAAATAGCTACCCCCCGTTGACAGGCGCTATATGAGGAATAGTACACCTCCCCCACCCAGTCCCTCCTGAGTTTCTCATGTTCTACCGGCGTGAGGTGAGTCTCTTGCAGGAAAGCAATGTCAATACGTTCCCTACGAAACCAAGAAAGTATTTTCTTCCTTTTGATCGGGGAGTGGATCCCATCCACATTGAGGGTGGAAAGTTTTAAATTAACCATTATCTACTCCTCTTGGAACAGCAGGAGTAAAACGGGCAAGAGAAGAAGAGAGGGAAGAAGGCCCCCCCAGCTAGGCCCACCTCCCACCGACCCCCATGGGATTCACCCCCCTGTGAAAGGGAAGAAGCTCGCACTCTCGAGACTCCAATCACACATCCCCATGCATACCCCACCCGACACACTCCCCCCCGCCCCCTCCCATCCCTCCCCCCTCCCCAGGAACAATCCAACCACCCAACAGACAACCCATCCTGAAAACCAGAAACGTAACCAATATCCCGAACCCCCCCTCCCTCCATTAAACAAAGGTCCACAAGATATTCATGTAGTCAGCATAAGTGCAACAGGACCAACAGTCTAACTCCCGCTGGAGTGGGCAGAGGAAAAATGCCCATCAAGGTCTCCGCATCAGGTGACAGTACAAGGGATACTGCCCCCAGCAGGCTAGACACAGACCCGTGCCCCACAGGTAAATCTTCAACCGAGGCAGGGTCCAAGAATGCAGCCATGGGCAGGGAAACACTCAGTGAGAAGAGGCAAGATCCCCCTAGGGCTGCCCTCCCCCCGGCGTAGTCTCAAAGGTGGAAGCAGATACAAGCAGGTCCCCCTGCCCAGGAAACAAAGAGAACTCCAGCTCCTATCCAGGGTCGCAGGGCAGAAACCCAAACAAGGACTGCGCCGTCTTCATCCCCTCAAGTGGCCGGCAGCCCCTCCAGATATGAGCGAAGCTCCGCCGGGGTATCCATGGTTACCACACTGTTGTTATGAGAGATGCGGACTTTGGCTGGATACTGGAGGGAGAATTTAACTCCCCTGGCATGGAGCTGGGTGCAATAGGGTGCCAGAGCCCGCCGGCGTTCAGATAGCTTGATGGAGAAATCCTGGAAAAGCAGGAGCTTGGTACCATGGTAGTCCAGGGAGCGGGTGCGCCGGTAAGCCTCTAGTATGCAAGCTTTAATGGCATAATTTAGAAAACGGGCTATGACCGAGCGCGGCCGCGCTCCCTCAGCTCGCGGGGCCCCGATGCGATGAACCCTCTCCACATGTACTGGGCCCAAGGATGATGGAAGTCCCAGGGTTTGGGGAAGCCACGTGGCCACCAATTCGCCCAGTTCAGAGTCTCTGACAGCCTCCGGCACCCCAATAAGCCGCAGATTATTGCGACGGCTGTGGTTCTCCGCCTCCTCCGCCCGTTCCTCCAGCAGCTTAACTTGGTCCTCCAGGGCACTAATACGAACTTCCGCCACCACCGCCTGCTCCTCGTGCGCCAAAATGCGCTCCTCCGCCTGCTGCAGCCGCGCAGCATGGCCCGCTATGCTGTCTTTTACCTCCTCCATCACGGTGTGCAGTTTGGAGAGTTTCTCATCCAGGAGCTTGGAGAGATGGCAGACGGAGACCTGCATGTCTGCATCATGCGGGGGCGGCCCAGGAGAGATCGGGCTAGCGGCGGCCATGTTGGGAGGCTTAGCAGTTTTTTCTTTGCCGGGCCTCGTGGTCTTGATCGGCATCCCTGCCGAACGGAACCGAGCTGCACTGCTCCGGAGCTCCCGACGCAATGCCACAGCGATCCCAAGCAGAGAGGAGCGAAATCGCCGGGGAGAAGACGCTGACTACTAGCAAGTTATTTAGCGTTTAAATTGAGGGAGAGAGGAGCCCGAGCCGGAGACGTCCGGTCAGCTCTCTACCATCACGTGACCCCCGGGGGGGGGGGGGGGGTTGTAAGCACATTAGAAAAACTACAGAGAAAAAGGCTTGAAGGAAAGGAGAAAGATAGGAGGCAGATGCAGTTCCATGGGAGGTTCAAACAGAGGGGGAGAGAGAGGGAGACCTGGAACAAAGAAAAGAGAACCGACACTGAATCTGGGGAGGGTAACAGAGGGAAAAGAGAGAGACCTGGACCCAAAGGGGATGGGGCTGGATTGTGAAAGAAATGTTGAATGCAAAAGAAAGAAAGAAAGATTTGATGCACAGTCAGAAGGAAGTGCAACCAGAGACTCATGAAATCACCAGACAACAAAGATAGGAAAAATGATTTTATTATCAAGTTAGTGATCAAAATGTGTCTATTTTGAGAATTTATATCTGCTGTCTATATTTTGCACTATATTTGTCTATTTTTCTATAGTTACTGAGGTGATATTGCATATTTTAAAGTAATATACCATGACATCTTTGAAAAAACCCTGAAACTAGTAAATAATTAACATTTTCTCTGCGTACAGTGTTTTTTGTGGGTTTTTTAAATATATTTTATGTTTACCATTATGAATTAATAAGATATCATGTGTACATGAAAATGAATGGAAGAAATTGGGGGTGGAGCTAGGGTGGGGCTGGGGTGGGGCTAGGGCGTGATTGGGGGGCGGGACTGAATATTTTTTTTTTTTTTTTTAATTCTTTATTCATTTTTACAACTTACAAGTGCATCAGAAAATGACATTTGAACTTGAACATCACTTGCTTTTCTTTTTTTTTTTTTTTTTTTAATCTTTATTCTTTTTTATTTCTTTCAACAAGTGTACAATATTATTACAATTAATTCACATAACTCACTTGACATTCTTAAACAATATTATACATGTTTTAATACCCCCCATCCACCTCCCATCCCTTCCCATATCAACAAAATATTTCATCCAAACTTATACATACTTGTACATCCCTCTTTCATAATACAATTAATCTTACATTAAATCTGTCCCTCCCCCCACCCTTTCTTCCTCAAACTCTTTATTCATTTTATTATACAAAGTAATGCACAACAATATATATCTCATCATAGTACATATATCCCCTTATATTTCATAACAACATATTTCCAATAAATTTACCCTCTTTCCTTTTCTATTCATACCTATATACCATATATTAATATGAATTTTAATAGATGTCGCGTTTTGATGAAAAAAATTAAGAGTCACATTATGCATAACCCACTAGTCTAGGAACCGAGTGAGACTGTACAAGAATTACAAGAAAGCACAGTTACCATAACAGGTGTTATCCAGGGACAGCAGGCAGCTATTCTCACATATGGGTGACGTAACTGACGGAGCCCCGATGCTGAAGCCTTGCAAGCAGACTTGCTTGTAGAAACTAGAAGTTTTGAGTCAGCCGCACCACGCATGCGCGAGTGCTTTCCCACCCAGCACAGGGCGCGTATCCTCAGTTCAGATAGCTAGCAGAGAAGCCAACCGGGGGAGGTGGGTGAGTTGTGAGAATAGCTGCCTGCTGTCCCTGGATATAACACTTGTTATGGTAAGTAACTGTACTTTATCCCAGGACAAGCAGGCAGCCTATTCTCACATATGGGTGACCTCCAAGCTAACCAGAATGGGAGGGTGGGAGTGTTGGTAATTTAGGAGAATAAATTTTGTAATACTGTTTGGCCAAAATGGCCATCCTGTCTGGAGAAAACATCCAAACAATAGTGAGAAGTGAAAGTATGAACTGAGAACCAAGTAGCAGCCTTGCAAATTTCCTCAACAGGTGTAGATCTGAGGAAAGCTACTGAAGATGCCATTGCTCTGACCTTATGGGCTGTGACTCTACTCTGTATGGGTAATCCAGCCTGGGCATAGCAGAAGGAGATATAAGCAACCATCCAGTTGGAGATGGTATGCTGAGAGATAGGAAGTCCCAACTTATTTGGATCGAAGGAGACAAAAAGTTGAGGAGCAATTCTGTGTGGTTTGGCGCGTTCCAAATAAGAGGCCAAAGCACGTTTACAGTCCAAGGTATGAAGAGCCGATTCTCTAGGATGAAAATGAGGCTTTGGAAAGAACACTGGAATAACAATGAATTGGTTGAAATGAAATTCCGAAACCACTTTAGGGAGGAATTTAGGATGAGAACAGAGAACTACCTGGTCATGATGGAAAACTGTGAAAGGTGGATTAGCAACTAAAGCTTGCAGCTCACTGACTCTTCAAGCAGAAGTGAGGGCAATGAGAAACACCACTTTCCAAGTGAGATACTTCAGATGAGCTGTAGACATTGGTTCAAATGGAGGCTTCATCAATTGAGTAAGAACAACGTTGAGGTTCCAAACCACTGGAGGCGGACTGAGAGGAGGTTTGACAATGAAAAGTCCTTTCATGAATCTGGAAACCACCAGCTGAGCAGAAAGGGATTTTCCTTCGATAGGCTGATGGAAAGCAGCTATTGCACTGAGATGAACTCTGATTGATGTAGACTTGAGGCCAGAGGTGGATAAGTGCAAAAGGTAATCCAAAACAGAAGATAAGGAGGAATGTTGAGGCTCCTTATCGTAAGAAAAACACCACATAGAAAACCTAGTCCATTTTTGGTGATAGCATTGTCTAGTGGTAGGCTTTCTAGAAGCCTCTAAAATGTCTCTTACAAATTGAGAAAACTGAACAGGAGTTATGTTGAGAGGTACCAAGCTGTCAGGTGTAGAGACTGCAGGTTGGGATGAAGCAGAGATCCCTGACTCTGTGTAAGCAGAGAAGAACAAACTGGTAGAAGGTATGGCTCCCTGCTGCTGAGTTGAAGTAGAAGGGAGTACCAAGGTTGTCTCGGCCACCGAGGAGCAATCAGAATCATGGTGGCATGGTCATTCTTTAACTTGACAAGAGTCTTGAGAATGAGAGGGAATGGAGGGAATTCATACAGGAAGAGATTTGTCCATTCCAGAAGAAAAGCATCTGCCTCAAGGCGATGAGGAGAATAGATCCCGGAGCAAAAAACTGAGGCAGTTTGTGGTTGTGGGGTGCTGCAAAGAGATATATCTGAGGCGTTCTCCACTGTGAAAAAATGTGATGAAGAGGCGAGGAATGGAGTGTCCATTCGTGAGGTTGCAGAAGACGACTCAAGTTATCCGGCAAGCAATTTTTCGCCCCTTGGATGTAAACAGCTTTGGGGAAGGTGTTGTGGCGGATTGCCCAGTCCCAAACCTTCAGAGCTTCTTGACAAAGGGAGGAAGATCCCGTCCCTCCCTGTTTGTTGACATAATACATGGCGACTTGGTTGTCCGTCCGAATGAGGACTACCTGATCTTGAAGATGTTGAAAAGCGTTGAGAGCCTTGAAAATCGCTCTGAGTTCCAACAGATTGATGTGACACTGACAATCCATACTGGTCCAGTGGCCTTGAGTACGGAAACCATCGAGATGAGCACCCCAAGGGTAGGTTGAGGATCTGTTTGTGAGGACCTTCTGATGAGGGGGCGTTTGAAACAGCAATCCTCTGGAGAGATTGGAAGAGAGCATCCACCAGCGGAGAGACTGTCTCAATGAAGGAGTAACTGCAATGTGTTGAGAAAGTGGGCCGCAAACCTGCATCCACTGAGATGCCAGTGTCCACTGAGGAATTCTGAGGTGAAGTCTGGCAAAAGGAGTCACGTGTACTGTGGAGGCCATGTGACCCAGTACCCTTATGTGTCTCGCTGAGATTGAAGAGCGGGAAGATACTGCATGACAAAGTTGAAGGAGAGCTTCCAGACATTGTTGCGGAAGGAATGCTCTGAGTTGGAGAGTGTCCAGAACAGCTCCGATGAATTGTAGATTCTGAGAGAGTTGAAGCTGGGATTTGGGAAAGTTGATTTCAAATCCCAAACTCTGTAGAAACCAAGTAGTCTGTTGGGTTGCTACAATAACCCCTTGAGATGTAGAATTTTTGATGAGCCAGTCGTCCAGGTAGGGAAAAACATGAAGACCATGGTTTTTGAGAGCTGTGGCTACCACTACCAGGCATTTGGTGAACACTCTGGGAGATGAAGCCAGGCCAAAGGGCAGCACTCTGTATTGATAATGCAGATTCCCCACCCGAAATCTGAGATATTGGCGGGAGGCCGGATGAATGGGAATATGAGTATAAGCCTCCTTGAGATCCAGAGAGCATAACCAGTCGTTCTGATCTAGGAGGGGATAAAGGGATGCTAGGAAACATTCAAAATTTTTCTTAGACTAAAAATTTGTTGAGAGCCCTGAGATCCAAAATGGGCCGCAGATCACCCGTCTTCTTCAGAACAAGGAAATAACGGGAGTAAAACCCCCTGTTCTGCTGTTCCAAGGAAACTGGTTCGATGGCATGGAGACGAAGCAGAGCTTGAGCTTCCTGAAGAAGAAGGGTGGTCTGGGATGGACTGGAAAGGATACTCTCTTGGAGGAAGCTCTGGTGGAACCTGAGTGAAATGAAGAGAGTATCCTTCCTTGATGATTAACAGCACCCAGAGATCAGATGTAATTGTCTCCCATCGGTGGTAAAAAATGATGGAGACGACCTCCAATAGGGGGAAGATAGGACAAAGACAGAACTGTGGAGGTTATGCTTTGTCTTAAGTCAAAAAGGCTGCGTAGCCTTAGGTGCAGCAGAAGGTTGAGGTTTCTGTTGCTTCCGAGTCTGCTATTTCTTAGGAGGTGGACGATTGTAAGGAGCCGCTCTCGGAGCAAAACACCGCTGATAAATAGGAGAAGGACATGCAGGCTTGGCAGGAACTGGCTTAGGCTTTGGTCTGACAATAGAAGCAAAGGATTTTTCATGGTCAGACAATTTCTTAGTGGCTGCCTCAATGGATTCATCGAAGAGGTCATTGCCTGCACAAGGAACATTAGCCAAGCGGTCCTGAAGATTAGGATCCATGTCAATGGTACGAAGCCAGGCAAGGCGGCGCATTGCTACAGAACAAGCCGCCGTCCTGGCAGACAACTCAAAGGCATCATAAGAAGACTGAAGTAGATGTAATCTGAGCTGTGATAGAGAAGCTAAGACTTCTTGAAATTGAAAGTGTTTTTGAGTATCTAAATAATTAAGAAATTTAGGCAAAAGAGCAATGAGGAACTCAAAATAAGTGATAAAATGTAATGAACAGTTTTATATCTGGAGTCCAATTTGCCTGGAACAGCTGGAATTGCATAAGGTGTTTCCAAGCATCTGGTAAAAGTCTGAGACAAAAGCTTGTGAAAAGGAAGCTTAAGTGACTCTGCTGGAGGCTGAGGAAGATGCATGACTTCGAGATACTCCTTAGAGTATTTAGAACCAACATCCAATTGAAGGTCCAAGTCAAGAGCCATCTGACGAAGAAAGGAGGAGAAAGATAGCTGATCTACCTATGCCTTGCCTCGAGAAGGACTCGAGGTCGAAGTAGCCTGGGTCGAAGATGAGTCTTCGGCAGGAAAAAAAGGCATCAAAAGAATAGAGAGACTTGGACGAAGCAATCGAAACCGCTGGGTCCTCGAGGTATGGAAGTGGATACCTCGATCGAGGAGTCGGTGGTCTAGTAGAACTGGAAGGTGTAGATCGATGCTTAGTTGAAGAAGGACGCTCTTTGGAAGAAGAGCTATGCCTGGAAGTATGCCTCGATGAAGGCCTTGAACATCAGTGAGAATGGTGGTTGGAAGCAGATCTCGAAGTTCGAGGAGACTTCACCCCGGAGATGGAAGCAGTCGATGCACCAAGGAATGGATGGGGCTAGAAGCTGTGGATCGAAGCTCCAAAGGCTTGATGGAGGAACCTCGATGCACTCCCAAAGACTCTGCTCCTTGTATGGAGTGTGACGATTCCTGTCCAGGCACTTGCAAAGAATCTGCTCCTTGCTTTACGTGCATAGATGCCAGACCAGACACTCGCAGAGACTCTGCTCCCTGCATAGAGTGTGTAATCTCAGTCTGAGGCATAGGAAGAGGCTCGACCTCATGGGAGTCTGTAGAATGCCCAGGCTGGATTAGAGTAGCTAGCTTAGGTCCCATATTAGTAAGGAACTGAATGAATTGCTGCTCTAACATGGTCTGGAAAGAAGCCAGCAAGGATGGATCCGTGTCTGAAACCAGACCACCTGCTTTGGCAGAAGTTCCACAGAAGCAGTGGAAAGTGCTTCGACTTGGAAGTCTTAGGCACCTTAAGCACCACCGGTGGAACTTTCTGCTGAGCTATCTGACCTGAGAATACAGGGGAAGATACAGCAGACGTCATCACGGAAAGAGCCGCTGCAAACGAAGAAGGTCTGATGAGGCTCGAGGCAGGAGGAACCTCGGTTGAAGTTGAGACCGAGGTTGGCTTCGGAGTTGAGGTCGAATCCATCCCGAAGAGCTTCTCCACTGAAAGCAGACGACGTTTAAGGGCTCGAGGTTGAAGAATAGCACAACGCTCGCACAACTTTGGGTGATGGTCTGGCCCAAGGCACTTGAGGCACTTACTATGTGGGTCCGTGAGAGAAATCGCATGTTGACACTGGCTACACTTCTTGAAGCCTGTTGTTAGCCGGGACATAGGAGGAAAAACAGCCGCTGCAAGGTCAAAGCCCCTGGGCTGCGGCTGAGTGGCCTGCTCCAGCAGCCGAATGGAAGAAATAATTTTTTTTTAAACAAAAAATAAAAGAAATAAACTAAATACAGCGATTTGTGATGAAAAAACAACACAATCTGCGGTGAGAGAAGGCACAAAGTAAATAAGTTGAACGCAGAGTCAAAGAGGGACTTCTTGGCTCCGCGGAAAACTGAGAACTGAGGAGACGCGCCCTGTGCTGGGCGGGAAGGCACTCGCGCATGTGCGGTGCGGCTGACTCGAAACGTCTAGTTTCTACAAGCAAGTCTGCTTGCGAGGCTTCCGCATCGGAGCTCCGTCGGTGACATCACCCATATGTGAGAATAGGCTGCCTGCTTGTCCTGGGAGAATGACAAGATTGCCACTCTGCAAATATCTTCAGGCGACACTCAACTCAACAAATCGCCTGTGGAGTAGATCCATAGACCCCCTCAACACCTGCTTCTCACAAAAAGCTGCTTTGATCCAGGTAACAATGGTAGATTTGAAAGTTCCTAAACCTTTCCATGTCCCTCTGACAGGGGCAGGTGTAGAGAAGACATAAGCTGGGGGGGAAAGGAAGAAATATTCAGGCAGATGGATGGGGGGAACACAATGTGAGGTTCATTTTTATATTTTTACAAAATGAGTGAAACCATTCATTTTTTCTGATTTCTGTCAAATGCACATGTCAAATGTTAAAAAAAAAAAAAAATATGTAGAAGCTTTATTTGTGTAACTCAAGGGAATGGACCCCGAGCTCTTAAGATTTACCAAGCAGGCTGGCTCCACAGGTAGAAACATAGAAGATTATGGCAGATAAGGGCCATAGCCCATCAGGTCTGCCCACTCTACTGACCCACCCCCAAGTCTACTATCCTAGGGATCCCACTCCTGGTGACATATTCCCTTGGCTTAACCCTCTAAGGGATCCCACATAGGCATCCCATTTGCTCTTAAATTCTTGCACGCTGTTTGCCTCGATCACCTGCATCGGGAGCTCATTCCAAGGATCAACCACTCTCTCGGTGAAGAAATATTTCCTGCCATGAAATTTCCTGCCCCTGAATTTGAGCGGATGCCCTCTTGTGGCTGAGGGTCCTTTGAGAAAGAGAATCTCTTCTTCCATCTCGATACAGCCGGTAATATACTTAAACGTCTCGATCATGTCTCCTCTCTCCCTACGTTCCTCGAGTGAGTACAGATGCAAATTTTTCAGCCTTTCCTCGTACGATAGATCCTTGAGCCCCGAAACCATCCTGGTGGCCATCCGTTGCACCGACTCTATTCTCAGCACATCTTTTCGATAGTGTGGCCTCCAGAATTGCACACAGTATTCCAAATGAGGTCTTACCATGGTTCTGTATAATGGCATTATGGCTTCAGGCTTCCGGCTGACGAAACTCCTGCAGATGCAACCTAACAACTGTCTTGCCTTAGATGAAGCCTTCTCCACATGATCAGCAGTTTTCATGTCTGCGCTGATGATCACTCCCAAGTCTCGTTCTGTTGAAGTTCTAGCTAAGGTCTCACCATTCAAGGTGTTAGTTCTGCACAGATTTCTGCTGCCGAGGTGCATGATCTTGCATTTCTTAGCGTTGAAGCCCAGCTGCCAGGTTGAGGACCAAAGCTCCAACAAATGTAGGTCCTGTGTCATACTATCGGGTGAATTGCCGTCTCTCACTATATTGCATAGTTTGGCGTCATCAGCGAATAACGTTATCTTACCTTGAAGCCCCTGAGTTAGGTCCCCTATGAATATGTTGAAAAGGAGCGGGCCCAAGACTGAGCCCTGCGGTACTCCACTGGTCACCTCCGATGTTTTAGAGAGGGTACTATTAACTACCACCCTCTGAAGTCTGCCACTCAGCCAGTCATTGACCCATGTAGTTAGTGTTTCTCCCAGCCCCATTGATTTCATCTTGCTAAACAGCCTGCGATGCGGGACACTATCGAAAGCTTTGCTGAAGTCTAGGTATACGACGTCCACAGATTCTCCCAAGTCTAGCTGTTTTGTTACCCAGTCAAAGAAGCTGATGAGATTGGATTGGCAGGACTTACCCTTGGTGAATCCGTGTTGACTGGGATCCCGTAGATTCTCCTCATCCAAGATTGCGTCTAATTTACGTTTGATTAGTGTTTCCATGAGTTTGCATACTATTGATGTGAGACTCACCGGTCTGTAGTTTGCAGCCTCTGCCCTGCAACCCTTTTTGTGCAGTGGAACGACATTAGCTGTTTTCTAGTCTATGGGGACTCTCCCTGAACTTAGGGAGAGATTGAAGAGTCCTGATAGCGGTTCTCCCAGGACATCACGCAGCTCACTGAGCACCCTGGGGTGTAGACTGTCCGGTTGGCCTGGGAGTAGCAATGTACCCATGCAGGACTGCATCCTTTCCTACACAGAGTATGCCCTAGAAGG
The DNA here is from genome assembly GCF_902459505.1 of Geotrypetes seraphini. NCBI lineage: Eukaryota > Metazoa > Chordata > Amphibia > Gymnophiona > Dermophiidae > Geotrypetes > Geotrypetes seraphini. The sequence continues at coordinate 99,927,486 of NC_047088.1, read as the reverse complement.
GGACCTCCAAGAATCAAAAACACAAGGAAAGATTTTTTTAAAATGTTGGAAAAAAAACCCTCCAAAATAATAAAAAGTAGTAGATCAGAACACACCTTTTGAGTTTGCTTGCAGAAGGAAAGTTCTCCACTGCAGAAGGGAAGGAGTTCAAACTCCTACAGACACACCCTTCTGCAGATTTGTGGGAAGTGGGATTCAACAGCTACTGTATGGACTTCTGTGTACATGCAACAGAATACCAGACTGGCCCTAAGGAGATAGGTGTGGGGCAGGTAGGAGACAGGGTGCAGGTGTGAAGGGGGAGGGGGAGGCGCAAACACAAAGTTGGCTCAGGGTGCTACAACTTCTTGAGCCATCCCTGCAATTCAGTACAATGAAAGCACCGGAAATGAGAATGGTGCGCCACCTTGCAAAGCACCCTCCTGAGCAGAGGTCATGGAGGGAAGATGTAAAGTGGCACCAGATAGGCTCTCTCCTGTAACTGAAAAAGTGCTCCATCTTGGAATTCTAAGCTGTGGCCATCAGGGCAAACACTAGCTGAACCCACCAATGGCTGAAACAACTTCAGACTGAGCTCCCCATCCCCCAGTTGGTAATACAGCAGTGAGGAAGCCCACCTAAACACTGTCCTAACTGGCAATGTGAACCACCAAAATAGCCAGTAGATTATTGTCACTTCCATTGCCTGGCACTAGGTTCTACCATTCTTGTTAATATATATCACCACTATAGCACTGTCAGACAGGAACTCCCACTAGAGCTAGAGATGAGCCACCGAATGAATGGCTCATCTCTAGCTGACTGATCACCCTGATACTTATCAATGGCGCTGCACCAATCAACTCCCACAATAGATTTCCCAGCCCAGCTGGCATTGGCAGGCACCCTCCCTCTCTCTCCCTGATAGCCGACAGCAACAAAAAGAAAAATAAACCCCCCACAAATCTGCACTCTCCTGGGCCGACCCCCATCCCATCTCCCAGGACGTGCCTACCAACCAGTTGGAAGCTTCCTGCACGCAATGCTGATCCAGGAACCTTCTTGCTGCTGAGTCCCCCTCCTTCCGATGTAACTTCTGGTTTAGCCGGAAGTTACACTGAAAGGAGGGACTCGGCAGCAAGAAGGTTCCCGGAGCAGCGCTGTGTGCAGGAAGCTTCCAACAGGCTGGTAGGTGGGGCAGGAAGGGGCCGACCCAAGAGAGTCGTGGGTTTATGTATTTTTTTTCTTTTTGCTGCCATCGGTGATTGGGGAGAGAGAGGAAGGGTGCGAGGGCTGATGGAACTGTGAAGGGGGGGGGGGGGGCTGCTGGACTGGCAAGGAGGACTGCTGTTGTACCCGCAAAGGAAGGAGGGGTTTGCTTGGGATGCTGAAGAGAAGGGCAACAGTTATTGGATCTGGTCTGGGAATTGGGAGGAGAAGGGAAACAGGTGCTGGGCCCATGTGGTGGGTGGAGTGGAGCTTGAGGGAAGGGAGAGGTGCCAGACCCACACCTTGCACTGAAGGGAGGGGATAGAGGTGTTGGACCCATGGGAATGTGGCTTGAAAGAATGGAGAAAAGTGATGGACCTGCAGGGAGGAAGAGAGAGAAGGAAAGGGAAAGAGAAAAGTTGAACCAAGGGGATGAAGAAGAGTGAGTGAAATAATGAACAGTGGAGGGAGGGAGGAAAGAGAGTGTGTGAGAGACACATTGGTGTAAGAGAGGGAAGAAGCTGGATACGGAGATATATAAAAAGAGGGGAGATGGTGGCATGGATGGGAGCACAGGAACAGGGACAAAAATGGAAATGATGCATGGGGGTGGCATATGGACACAGAGGGAAGATGGCTAGACATGGGGGAGAATAAGAACGCAGAAGGATAATATTAGACAGGGAGGATAAAGAGGAGTGATACTGTACACAGTGGGAGGGGGTCATAGAATGGAAAGATGATGAAGGCAGGGAGATGGGCACAGGGGAAATACTAGAAAGGGTCATACAGGAAACATATAGAAGGGAGACGCTGAACATGGGAAACCATACATACACAGAGATAGAAGATGGATGGTGACTGTGCTGGATTCCAAGGATGGATCTTGAATTCAGAGCCCTTAAGAGGGCTGCAAAGGCAGACTTGTGCTGAAAGTGGCTGTTGGGGGCGGGGCAAACCGCCGATCTCGGGCTCCTCCGGTGCAGTGAAGGGGGATGCCTCGATCTTCCTTCCCCTTCACTGTGCTGGATTCCAAGGATGGATCTTGAATTCAGAGCCCTTAAAAGGGCTGCAAAGGCAGACTTGTGCTGAAAGTGGCTGTTGGGGGCGGGGCAAACCGCCGATCTCAGGCTCCTCCGGTGCAGTGAAGGGGGATGCCTCGATTCCTTGCTCTCCTCAGCTCATTCGAGTGCTACTTTTTTTTTTTTTTCTTTTCTCAGCCCACTGCTGGTCGTCGAGGGGGAAGAAGAAAGGGAAGAAAGAAGGAAAGGGAAGGGAAGAAAAAGGAGAAAAAAAAAAAAAAAAATGGGGCGTGGCCTGATTGCCGCGGTGATTACACATATGGTGTAACGGCTCCTTACACCTGCACCTAGTTTTAAATTAAACCGTGCTATTATATCTTATATTTTTATACAATCGGAGAGAACTTGATGCAAAGAACTTTAATTTGTATCTGAAACCGAATATCTCGGAGTTATTGAACTCGTCTGCCTAATAAACAAAACAAATCAGATCGCCACAACTGGGGTCCCTGTCGACGCTTGTTGGTAAGTGAGCCCTCTTTTAGTGCGCAACAATCCGTCATGCCAGTAAAATCGTCGAAAACGCCGAAACACAAAATTGACTACTCCATGCTCAAAATGGCGGCGTCACCAATTCCCACTCCAACCTCGATACACTGGAGTGAATGGGCACAGGAAATTTCAAAAATGGTCACTAAATCCTTGGAAGATAAACTTCATAAATTACAATCAGCAGTTGACTGCATTAATGACCGCTTTGAAACACAGGCTGGCCGTATTACAGCAGTAGAACAGAGGATATCTGAAAATGAGGACGCAGTACTGCATGAACGGGAGAGTGTGATTAGTTTACAGACCCAGGTGACAGCACTGACAGAACGTTTAGATGCTCAGGAGAACCGTCAGCGTCGTAATAATATACGAGTAGTGGGGCTACCTGAGCTCCAAGCAGACCAAGACCTCTATCACTTCTTCCAAGTTTGGCTACCAAAGCAACTTGGCCTGGTGACCCCAACATCTGGTTTTTTATGCGAACGGGCACACCGTTTGGGCCAACGTACAAGTGATAACAACCACCCGCGAACAACGATTGCTAGATACATCAACTGGAAAGAAAAGGAGCTTATCATGCAAGCTTTTCGGAAATCTGGCCGGCTTGAATATAAAGGACAAAAATTGCTACTATTCAATGACTACTCTTTACATGTATCCTCCCTTCGTAAGGCGATGACACCACTATGCTCCATACTTCATCATCGAGGAGTGCGATTTGCACTTATATATCCTGCATCCTTACGCATTTGGCATGATGGGAAATCACACACCTTCACAGACACAATAACTGCTCAACAATTTATAGATTCTATACCTGTGACAGTAGCTGGCGGCGCCCTGGCGATGGATCCAACGGTCTAACTCCTCTTATTTTTGCATCTTTTAAACCTACCTTAGATTGATCAATATAGAGATATGACATCCTGCTTGGATAGCTCCAAATTCACTGTCTATTTTGTCTATTCATCTTCTTATAATTCATAATGAATTGTATATACTATGTCATATATTCTGCTAAATCAAGCACACTAATCTCAAATTTTCTATTATTGAATAGGTGTGGAATTTATTAGTTGTTCCATATGTGTTATTATTCCGTGGTCACAGGATCACATTTAAAATGTTTTAAAATATGTAGAATAGTGTGGTCCATTCTTTTTCTGACCATATACTATGCTGATTTCTTTTCTTTTACTTTCACACTTTTTTTTATCTCTCTTCTTCTTAGACAGGAGTGTCTGCCCGAGCTTACAATTATATCAATTATTTTTCTGGACAGAGGAGATATAATCTATGATTCAACAATATATATCATATATTATGGCTGATTTACATGTTTTTTCCTTTAATGTGAATGGTCTTAACCATCCCATTAAAAGGAAAAAGATAGCTAATTATGTATCCAATAAACATCCTGATATAATTTATTTGCAGGAAACCCACCTCCTACCCGCTGCTGCCTCGAAATTTCAACTAAAGGGATTTTCAACTCACTTATATTCCCCTGCAACTCATCAAAAGAAAAATGGTGTGTCAATATTTTTCAATGATAAACTATTTCCCGTTATTCACAATTTTAAAATAGACACTGAAGGAAGATGGTGTCTAGTACATGCTGCGATACACTCAACTAATTTTATTTTTCTTAATATATACGGCCCGGTCAAAGACCACCCAAACTTTTTCAAAGAGCTTCAGCTGGCGATAGTTGAATTTGATACTTGTTCTCTGATATTGGGAGGGGACTTTAATCAAATTCAAGATCTATATATTGACAGATCTTCTTCTTGTAAACCCTCCAAATCCAAGTCTTTCACAGCTCTTCATGCTTTAAAGGATGCCTTTTCTCTTGTGGATCCTTGGCGCTTGCTTTACCCGAAAGGTAGAGAATACACACATTTTTCACCTCCACATAATACATACTCGAGAATCGATTATTTTCTCTTATCCCCTTCTCTTATTCAAGATCTCACCAATACCATTATACATCCAATCTCTCTCACTGATCATGCTGCCATCTCATTATATATATCCATCTCAGCCCCACATAAGGAATCCCCCTCATGGCGGCTAAACAACGCCTTACTGCTAGACGAGGAAATTATTGAAAAAATCAATTCTTTCACTGCGGAGTTTTTTGAAAATAATTCTAAATATCCTGAAATTTGTCCTTCCATTGTCTGGGAAGCATACAAAGTAACCCTTAGAGGTGAATTGATTAAAATTGCCTCTTGGAAAAAGAAACAGTCCATAAGAAAGGAAAAAGATTTAGAAAACTCCATCAAAACCTTAGAATTACAACATATGTCTAATCACATACATGACCCAAATACTTTCCAACGTATTCAAAATCTTAAATATGAATATAATACTTTAGTTTCATATATAGCTAGGCGTGATATTTTTATCACTAACTCTGGACATTACATGGGAGATAATATAATGGGTCGTCCTTTGGCCAGATACCTTAAAAATAAATCTAAAAGACTACATATAACGGCTATTCAAAATTCATCAGGTCAATTAGTCAAAACCAGATCTCTAATTTCCTCTCAATTTGAAAAATTCTATACTTCTTTATACCAATCCGAATCTACCACTCCTGAAGCAGATATAGACTAATTTCTTACCTCCTTAACTCATCCGACCATTCCAGAATCTGTTAAATTGGAACTTGATTCTCCAATAACTATATTAGAAATTGAAACTGCCATATCTTCCTTACCTGCTGGGAAAGCCCCTGGCCCAGACGGCTTCACGAACGAATTCTTTAAGCAATTTCGCACCCTACTAGCTCCTCATCTCCTTAAATATTATGACTTCCTCCACTCCACTCCGGACAAGCAATTCAATTTCACCGAGGCCACCATTGTAGTAATCCCTAAACCTGACAGAGATGACACTTTAGTTAAAAACTTTCGCCCCATCTCTCTCCTCAATTTAGACTACAAGATAATGGCAAAATTACTTGCATTAAGACTTACCAAAATAATCCCATTGCTTATACATAAAGATCAAACAGGGTTCATTAAACAAAGATATATAGGAGACAACCTGCGCCTATTTCACTATATTAACGCTCATGCTAAAACAATGTCAGACCCTGTAATAGGCCTAGCTATTGATGCTGAAAAAGCCTTTGACCGAGTGGAGTGGCCTTTCCTTTTCCATGTCCTGAAGTGGTATAATTTTGGCCCATTTTTTACAAACTGGATAAAAACGCTATATCATCAACCCACAGCTCGTATTAGGATTAACAATTCTTTATCCAATAAATTTCCCCTCCATAGAGGTACTCGACAAGGCTGTCCTCTCTCACCATTACTATTTAATCTAGTGTTAGAGCCACTCCTTTCAGCTATACGACAAAGTCCCTCAATTAAAGGTATTCCCTCCTCTGATCGAGATTTCAAATTAGCAGCTTATGCTGATGATGTTTTACTTTTTCTGAGAGACCCTTTACTCTCCCTTCCCAATCTTATTCACATTATCACTCAATACTCCCTCCTTTCCAGATACTCTGTTAATTGGGAGAAATCAGAGATCTTCCCTCTAAATGATAATATACTTCCATCAGATTTGGCTCATTTTCCTTTCTCATGGTCACATGAAGCTGTGAAATACTTGGGGATTTTAATACATAAAGATTCGGTTCATGCTCAAGATCTTAATATATCTAAAGTCAAAAATCTAGTTCTAAACACTACATCTCGATGGACTCCACTCTTTTTATCCTGGTGGGGTAGAATTGCATCCATCAAAATGACTCTGGCCCCTCAAATTAATTATATCCTTTCTATGTTCCCTCTGTTATGCCGGAAATCATTATTTAATTGGCTAAATATGAAAATATCTGAATTCATTTGGAACAAGAAAAAACCTCGAATTGCTCTCGCCAAACTGAAAGCCTCTAAGATCAACGGTGGTCTCAACTTTCCTGATTTCTATCACTATTATATTGCTTCATTAGCCAAATATGGAGCTTACTGGCTCACTAACTCCTCCACTCAAAATCTTCCCCCTCAAGATCTTCCTGCCTGGTTTGAAATGGAATGTTTTTTATGTACGCCTTTACACATCTCATGCTTACTAACGGTGTCAATACCAAGGCACTTAAAGAGATACTCTTTATTGGGTGCAACGCAGCATGCTCTTTATCTTATAGATACATTGACTGAAATCTCAGTTAATGTTAGTCCACTCATGTCCCTTTGGAACAATCCCAAAATTCAAAATCACGACAAATCTCTATCATGGAAAAGGTGGCAGCGGGCAGGTATATGGTTTGTCCATCAATTGTCTACCCTCAACTCGTTAGTTCCATTCGATATACTGTGCTCTACATACTCGCTGCCTCCTTCTACTTATTCACAATGGCGTTCTCTCACTGGAGTGTTGCCTTCTTTGCATATACGATTTGAATATATGACTTCCAAAAATACTATTTACAACTGGTCTTCTCTGTCTCTATTAAAAGGCAAGGCGATATCATCCTTCTACAATATTTTAAGAGATCACTCCTTCACTTTTTCACCTCACTCTATGAAGCACTGGGACGCTATACTTACCACTCCGCTTTCTGACATTGATTGGGAGCTTTTCTGGTCATCGACAAATCGCCCGCTTTTATCTTCTAGAGTATCACAATCAATGTACTTTCTTATGTGGCAGGCAATATGGACCCCACTTCGCATGTGGAAAGCTAACTTAAAGCAAAACTCTGTTTGCTGGAACTGCTTGAAAGAGGAAGGAACTCTTGATCATATGTTATTTCATTGTACTCTAGTCCGCTCTTTTTGGACCTATGTCTGGAACACCATACAATCTATTACTAACTGCTCAGAAGAAATCTCTATAGACATTGTAATCCTTCGCTCTCAACACCCATGTTTCACACAATCAAATTGTCCACCTAAACTCATTGATACCATGTTGGTGACTGCTCTCATGCACATTCTAAAAAATTGGAAATCACCCTCGCTATTAGATTATACCTTTTGGTGGAACTCTCTGAGTATGTATCATAGATTTGAATCCTATGCATATGAGAAGAGAGTTACATTCCGAACCTGCATGAACTTGAAATACAACAAATCTCCATGGTCATTCTTAGACTCCTATGTACGCTCATCTTCTTAGACACTCCTGTTATCCTTTTCTTCTCCTCTCTTCTCTCTTTCATTCTTCTTTCCTTTTTCTTTACTGCTCTCTCTCATCTTTATCTTATATATCCCTTACATACATTTTTAATAACTGGAGCCTTTGCTCCTATACAGTTAAACATAGATTTATATATTTTATATACAGAAAGCTTTATTTTGTTTCTATGTACTTTAAATGATTCTTGTATCCTTTAAAATACTTAATAAAAATTATTGAACTTAGAAGATGGATGGTGAGCATGGAGAAAAATGTTATATGGTCAGGAGACCCTGGTAAGTGAGTTAAGAGAAGACAAAAAGAAAACGGAGACAAGTACCTGAGACCAACAAGAATAAAATGACAAGACAATAAAAGGTAGAAAAATAGAATATATCAGATTTGAAATATGTATCCTGCTAGAGCTGGTGTTAGACATAACTGGGTACCACAAAGCAAGATGTGCTTCTTTAGCTTCCAGCTGGCTTAGGGCTCTCTCTGAAAAAATATATATGGGTCCAATGACGAGTGGGAGCATAAAGCCCCACACAATGAGATGGTTTGAGTGTGTGGTGGCCCGCTGAGGACCTGAAAATATTGTGAAGTCATGCAGAATGAAGTTTGGTAAATCAGTGAGATAACATCTTACTGAAGCTGCCTGTTATATGAGAATATTCTTCATTCAAATTGATTATATCTAGTGCCTAGCTTTTTATTACTTTCTTATCAGGCATAAAAATACATTTTTTATTATTCTCCCCTTTTACAAAACTGTAGTGTGGTTTTTAGAGCAGGCTGTGGTGGTAACAACTCCAACTCTCATAGGAATTCTATGAGTGTCAGAGCTGTTATCACCGCAGCCAGTGCTCAAAACCATTTTGTAAAAGGGGGAGTATATTATTAGTCAAAAAGTATTCTACATTATGCCCAACGTTTTGCAGCTAGATATTTATGATACTGCTTCAGGAGCTGGCACATGCTTTTATATACAAATTGCTCCTTTACAAAGAAAGTTTTACCTCTCCTGTGGGATCCCGGATAATCCTGTTGAGAAATCCCAAGCGAAAGAATAGCTGATTAAGAGCAAAAATGTCTGCCTCAGCTCCAGCTCTCCCTGAAGTCACACACAGTGTGAGAGCCAGGCGCTCCCCAGACATGTCATACACCTGGAAGTCAAAAATGACAAAAAAGCATGAGAACCCACTATTTGCAATATTTAGAATTTCTTATAATACCTTTAGTCAAACCCATGTAGCTTCAAAGAAAGATCGCAAGAATAAACTATTAAAAGCAAGGAAATTGATTTTTTTCCAACATAGGTCCCATTTTCATATGTCCAATACTGAATTAGCATAAGAATTATCCAAAAAAAGCTCATCAGGTAACAAGATCAGAAGAGGAAGTCAGCTGGCTAATTTTAAACCTGTCAGAAGAGTTTCAAGTTTACCTATTTTTATTAAAATGTTGGAAAAAATAGCACTTATCAGTTTATAGATTTTCTGAATGAGATTAAACCATTTCATTCAGTATAGTAGAGTTACTAGAAAGGTCTCAGTTGTCAGATATTATCAACCAAGGCCAGCAATTCTATCAGAATTAATGCCAGCTAGCGTTTTGATGCTGTTTGAGTCCAACTGGATCCGTCAACAGCCTTTCATACCATTTACCATGGTCAGCTAGAGGTATGTCTTTATTTTCTTGGTAATACAATGATCTGAATATGAGTAGTGCACCTATTAAATTAGGGTGTGCTGCAAGGTTCATTGCTGTTCCTGTGTTATTAAGATTTATTTTTTTTAAATGTTTTATTTTATAATGTTTCATATACAAGTATACAAACTATACATCACAATTGGTTAACAAAGCCCCCACTACAAAAAAGGGGAGGGGAGACAGGCTAAAGCAACATATCATCAGAGAAATATTTACTTGTGATGTTCAAGAAATGAAACAAAAGAAATTGTAAACAAAACCCTCCAATTCTTTTCACCATTTGCCACCATTTAACCAGCATCGCTGGAGCTTGGTATAAGGTAATGATCATCAAATCCCAGATACAAATCAATACACCTCATTTCTCCACTCAAGATAAGTATCCCAAACTTTGTGAAAGGGTGCCATTCTACCATATTTGTATTGCAGTCATATATAATCTAATTTGTGCAGCACCTTCTGTATAGCAGGAATCTCTGGTTGCTTCCTTGATTGGGCCAGTGTCAGTTCATCAGCTACAAAGAGCGCCATAGCAAATTTATGAATCTGAATTGTAACCCCAGGGGGTTTATCATGCAACAGAAGGCATTCCTGTGTTGTAGGATAATCTATACCGAACACTTCCCCAAAGGTGTGCACTATTTGTGTCCAGAATGGTTGGAGTAATGGACACTGCCACCAAATATGTGTAAACATGCCCTTCTGGCCACAACCTCTCCAGCAAACATCCTGGACTTTCGGAAACATTTTATGGAGGTGCTCAGGAGTAAGATACCATTGATAAAATATTTTATATCCATTTTCCACCAGAGAGGCCACCACCGATACCTGAAACAGAGATTTATAAATCTTGACCCATTGAGATGGAGAGAAAGAACGATCCAGTTGAACCTCCAATCGGCTCATATAGGTAACTGTGGGATCTCTCCAGAGTAAAAGGTATCAGTATAACCTACCCAATCCCCTCCTATGTGAAGCCTTATATAAAGCCTGTTCAAAATAGGTCTCTCCCAGCAGTAACTCCTCTTTACAAGATAATAGGAAAGCTTGCAGTTGGTGACAGTGAAATAAGTCTCGATCTGAGAGGCCATATTCCTCTTCCACTTCTTGAAGTGAAACCATTCTCCCATCCTTCCACACCTGCCTCAAAGTGCGCAAAGACTGCTTAGCCCATTATAGAAAGTCATGTAGGTTTGATTGGGGGGAGAAATCAGGTAGAAATGATATAGGGGAGAGATGGAAATATTTACGCTCTGGAAGAGGCGGGAGCGTAAAGCAATTCAAGCTTGTAAAAGCCCCTTCATTAAAAAAGGAAGTTCAGATAGAAGTTGACGCAATCTATCTAAGGGCAGCCACGGTAGTGCCCATAACTGTATCGTAGGGATATAGTATTGCTCAAGACAAACCCAAGGTGCAGAGGATGTTGCCATCCAAGTAGCCAAAATTTGAATCTGGGCTGCTAAATATGAAGCGAAGTGAGGAACCTCCATACTGCCCCTGCATCTAATTTGACATAGTAATGCTCTATTGACCCTAAGAGGCTTACACTTCTATATATATATGCAAAAATTTTTCTCTGACCAGAAATTTGTTGAGGGTTCTGAAATCTAATATCAGTCAAAGACCTCATGTCTTCTTCGGCACTAGAAAATAATGGGAGGAAAACCCTAGGTTTTGTTGGTCTACCGAAACTTAATCGATGGCGTTGAGGAGAAGAAGGGACTGAACCTCCTGAAGAAGAAGAGAGGATTGAAAGTAGACTCTTGGAGGATGATCCGGAGGAAGGGCAGTAAAATGTAGAGACTAACCCTCCCGAATGATCTGCAGAAACTAGAGATCGGAGGTGATGAGCTCCCAATGATCGATATAAAGTTGAAGGCGACTTCTGATTGGTTAAGGAAGAGGTTGAATCAAGGGGATTGAAACTATGTTCTTCATTAACAAAGACTGAGTTGACTAGGCAGGAGCAGCAGGCTGGGCCTTGGCAGGGCGTTGCTGCTTTTTGCTTTTTCTGCTGCAGCCTTATTGGAGTAGAGGCTTTGGCTGAAAAACGCTTCTGATAAGAAGGAGTAGGCCTGAAAAGTCTTGATGATGAGGGTTTTGACTTGGGTTTAACCAAGGTGTCCCATCGAGTCTCTTGAGCCGAGAGTTTTTGGATTGCATTATCCGCCAAATCCCCAAAATGCTCTTCCCCCAAGCAAGGTACTTTGGCAAATCTGTCCTGCAGGTTTACATCCATATCAGAGACTCTAAGCCACATTAGTCTCCTCATGGTTACGGACATGGAAAAGGCTCTGGACGTGAGTTCAAAGATGTCATAGGCTGAATGTACCAGACACTTCCTCAATTGCAGGATAGTGCTGACGAGATGTTGAAAACCTTTCAACTTACAAGCAGGGATGTATTTGTGATATGCAGGAAATTGTTTCATAAGATGCTTCAAGTAGTATGAGAAGTAGAACTTGTAGTTGACAGCTCTATTAGCCAATATGGAATTTTGATAGAGACTTTGTCCAAATTTGTCCATAGTGCGGCCCTTCCTACCAGGGGGAACCGACGCATAAACTTTAGACGGAGTGGACTTCTTTAGAGTAGACTCAACGATGAGGGATTGATGAAGGAGTTGAGGTTTATCAAATCCCAGGAGAGAAATTATCTTGCAGAGAGACTCCAGTTTCCTAGGAGCCACCGGTACCGAGAAGGGTGATTCCAGATTCTTGTAAAAAGTCTCTATTAAGATCCCTTGCAACAGTAGTTTAAGCATGTCCTTTGGAGGATGATCGTAGTCTAAGATTTTGAGATACTCCTCACTATACTTAGAATCAACATCAGGTCCAGAATAGTTCTATCCTCTGTGAGTTGTGCTCCTAACTGCTGGAACAATTCTTCCTGTAGTGAATCCAAGATCCTCTTGCTTTCAGATGACCCCATAGCAGGGATGGTAATATTTCCCCTTTCATAGCTTTCTTGTGAATGTTTTCAATTAAATCTTTGTCCATTTCTTCTGACTTTGAAGAAGGCCTGTATATCACACCAATGTAAATACATTTTCCATTCCCTCTTTGCAGATTAACCCAGAGTGCTTCTTTACCTTTACCCCATATGTCCTGGAATTCTGTCACTTTAATATTATTCTTAACATATGCCACCCTTTTTACCTACTCTGTCCCTCCTGAATAGCACTCTAGTTAGGTGAGTGCTGAAATTTAGTTGCTACCTCCACAGAAATGATGTTCAGTGATTGTCTGCTATGTGGTTTGGAAACAACTGAACCTGGTTCAGCGATCACTTAGAATCCCGTCCCTGAGCTGAAGGTTGTGGAGGTGGTGGGGTTGGGCAGTTTGATAGAGGCTGTACATGCATGTGGAGGAAGGTGGGAGGGCTGCAGCTGATCTGAGGGAGCAAAGATGCTTGGGTTTGTTGGGGTTCTGGCGCTGTGCTGAGAGTGGTGCAGGAGACTGAGACAGAAGGGAGGCACTTTCCTGAAAAAATGTTTGCAAGAGTTTGAGGATAGAGGTAGCTGGCTTCCTCACTCTCCTCTACAGCAAGGAAACAAGCTTTCTTATTGGCTTAGTCCCCAGTTGGAGCCTCTTTTCCCAAAGTCTTCACCTTTACCCCCATTCTCCTCCTGTCTTCAGAGCCATCACCACCTTAACACCAAATTCCTACCACCTACAACATCCTTGCATCACGTGTCCAGTTGTTCAAGTATCTTATTGTTAACAGATTCATCCATCATTGCTGGCATCAAGGAGCATTTAAAACATTTAAGAGGAACTTATTTTCCTTTTCATCCACTACACTCTTCTATACCCATGTCTGAAAGACAATACAATTATCTTCCCATATATTTGGGGAAAGTTGTACCAAAACAAGATCAAAATGGAAGGTTCTATTTGTGATTTAAATATAAGTGTTCAAGGTTTGTGCAGATGGAGGACAGAGTCCATGGGAACAGAGGCAGGGATGTAGACAGAGCCTGTGGGGATGGGGCAGGGACAAACTTTGCCCCCGTGTCATTCTCTAGTTAGGAGTGAGAAAAGAAAACAAAATAAGAGGAACAGGTTAAGAAGCAGCAAGCGCAGAACTCCTGTATATAACCAGTAAGCCAAAAGGCTTACTTAGCTAAAGGAGTGATCAGGCACACAGGATCCATTATTATGCCTACTAGTGCTGCCCGATTCACGATTTGAATCGATTCAATTTAAAAAAAAAAAAAAAAAAAATTGGCCTCCCGAATCAATGGCTGACTAGTGTGAGTTAACTGGGACTCTACCCTACCATGGAGAAATCTAGCACTGCCCCATTAATTACTTACTCTAAACTCACCACGGCTGGCTGGCTGGAGCGGAGAGCTTCTCCTTGTAGTGTTTCTGTTGCGAGCCCACATGTTCCGACGCAGCCGAGGGGAGAGCAGAGGCAGAGAGCTGGCTGGAGTGTTGGGGGCGGCGCCCGCTGTGAGTGCACGGACGGCAGATGAGAGTATTGTCTCTGCTGGAGACTCCTTCCTCAGAGATTGTGGGGGGAGCGGCGTGGACTGAGCTTTGGGAGCTCTTTGAGAAGATGGTGTGCCTCCTAGGAGTCGATAAACTGCAGTGAGAGCCAGCGGTAGTCCCGTGGAGTGCGGGAGCTTTTTTGCTGATCCTGTTCTGCCGCGGAGATTGTTTGGCTGCGCCTCTGCTTCCTGACGAATCCTGCGAGAGTGGCTAATACAGTAGCCTGCAGGATCGCAAATGCTATAGCGATCCCTGTAGCTGCCCGTTGTCCTAAGCGTCACGTTCTCTCTGCCGCGATCCTACCCCTGACGTGCTTGAAAGCACGAGGCTGAAGTGTTTGGCAAGGCAGGCACGACCTAGGATGATGTTTCGGCCCAAGGCACTTGAGGCAGCGTCCGTGAGGGTCCGTAAGAGAGATCGCGCGCTGACACTTGCTACACCTCTTAAAGCCTGTAGCAGGCCGGGACATAGACGGAAAAATAGCCGCATCAAAGTCGAAGCCTTCGGGCTGCGGCTGAGCGGCCTGTCCCGGAAAACGAACAGAAGAAGAAAATTTTTTTTTTTGTACTAAAATAAAAGAAATAAAATAAAACAGTGATTCGTGAGAAAAAAAACACAAACCGCGGTTGAGAGAAGGCACAAAGTGAACGAAGTTAAACGCAGAGAGTCAAAGACGGACTTCTTGGCTCCACAGAAAACTGAGAACTGAGGAGACGCCCCTGTGCTGGGCGGGAAGGCACTCGTACATGCACGGTGCGGGCGACTCGAAACTTCGAGTTTCTTCAAGCAAGTCTGCTTGTGAGGCGTCCGCATCCAGGCTCCGTCGATGACGTCACCCATATGTGAGAATACCTGCCTGCTTGTCCTGGGATAAATAGGAGGTAAGGGAGAAAGAAGAAGCTGGATATGGAGAGAGATAAGATGCTGGGAATGGAGGGAGCATAGGAACAGGGACACAAGGGGGACAGTACTGGAAAGGAGAATAGGGACAGGACACAGAAGAGAGATGCTGGATGAAAGGGTAGTTGAGAAAAGGAGAGATGGTGGATCTGGGGATGGTGGAGTCCATTGCTGCAGCTGCAGGGGGATGGAGATGAACAAAAGGAAAGATGCCAGACCTCCGGGGGAGGAAAGGGAAACAGAAGGGGAGGACAGAGATGGAAGATGGATGGCTAGCACAGAGAAAGAAGAAAGAAGGAGAGCCTGATCAGAAGACAACCAGAACATCATGGGACCAACATGATTGGAAAAATGACCAGACAACAAAAGGTAGGAAAAATAATTTTATTTTCTGTTTTGTGATTACAATATGTCAGATTTTAAATGTGTATCATTTTAGAGCTTGTGTTGGACCTTGAACGTGAGCTAGGATTTAACAGAGAGAGAAAAAGTATTTTTTGTTTGTTTATTTTGTTTACACCACAGGACCAGTGTGGTTAGGAGAGGGCAAAGGGGGTGAAGAGGCTATAAAATAAACCCACAAGTATGTTTGGAAAAAACCACCCAATTGGGCAGGAAAATCGAATCGAAAAATCGATTCAATAGGCTGAATCGAATCGAAATTTTTTTTTCTGAATCGGGCAGCACTAGTGCCTACATCTCCACTGCTTACCTCCAGAGAAATGAAGGGAAATCCACGAGATAACTATGATCTATGTCATTAATTTTTTAAGCTGGCACCACTTTGGATTCTAATGAGCTGAAGTAAAGCTGCCAAGTATCTTCCCATACAGGGTCATGACATTGCTGACCAGTGTGTGTCAATGACATCATCCTCACCAACCTACCCTCAAACTTCATTGTGGGACATTCTCAAGGTTATAAGCATTCACAAATGCATTCTTTTTTGTCTACTGAGAAATGCCTTGCCCTTCAAGCATGTGGCTCTTTGCCTCTCTACCTAAGCTCAGGACAGAAAGGGGAACATGGATGAGGGAGAGTTTAAAACAAACAAACTAACCACCCCTCAGAAATACAATGGGGTCCATTCTAGAAGTGTTTGGGGGATACCATTGACCTCTGGGCCTAAAGGCCCATGATTCTTGAATGTGGTTCCCTAGCTCTTGAATATGGTTCTAGTACTGCCTCTAAGACAACTGTTCTGTTGGCTTCTTACCCTGCACATCTCCGAGTTCAAGCCACGCAATGCATGCATGAGCTTCCACATACCATTATTGCAAGACTGTGCAAAAAGTGAAGGCATTCAAGCAACAGGTAGTTCAAAGAACTGAACACCTGATTCAGGGCAACTGCTGGCAACAAGTCTCTGATGAATTTGAGGGGGAGAATTGTAAAATTGTGTTAAAGCCAATTTGTAAGGAACGGGTATGGAGACAAGGTGATGAAGATAGCTGACTAGTAGGAAAAGCAGGGAAGAGCTGAGACAAAATAGGATGGGGCTGAGGAAGAAAGGTGAGGGAGAGAGACAGCAGACTTCAGTTTTTGCTAGTTGTATCATGGAAGGAGAATATCTCCTACTAGCCCCACTGCTCAGAACCACCTTATCCTATAACTTCCCTGGCTCTAAAATTTAGAAAAAAAAATTCCAAACTGGCACTTGCATAAAAAATAGTGAAAATCACTGGTCTATGGCATTTGCAAAAAGTAGTAGATTGGGCAGGAAAATTGGTCTTATGGTCCTTATCTGCCATTATGGTGTGTTCAGTTTTTATTTTTCTAACACTGAAAAACCAAAAGTCGCACTCACTTCGGTTTTGTGCTTCTCCCGTATGTTATCTTTTCTCTGTACCGCTTGTTCCAGCGAGGTTAGGTGACCGGTGTTCAAAGAAGGGGGTAGCGAAAGGGAACGCTGTAGAGGTATGCAAGCTTGCTCTTGCTGCTGTACTCTCAAAAACAAAATTAATAAATCTAAGTAAGGAATTGCATTAAAATGTACACATTATAAGAAATGAAATCTATAAACAAGGGGGTCAATATTTAGCTGGCAGTGCCTAGTGTTTTGCTGACCACCACTGATGTTATGCTTGGAAATTCAATGCCGGGCCATGTCCAGGCTTCAACACTGAAGTTCTGGGTTTCTGGAGTAGTCCTATTTATGTGGTTACCTTGGCCAGTTAAGCGCCAAATACTGGCACTTTAACCAGCCAGGTGCCAACCCCACCCCCAAAATGCCCCTAAAATAGTCTGCTTTGCTTTAAGCACTAAGGGCTAGAGTCACTAAGCAAACTGATCGTGTACTGATCGGTTTGCGAGCCCTTTGTGACCCAATTTCTCCCCAACACGATTCACTAACCTGTGTAGCGACCCTCTTCCGATCCGTGCATGTAAATGAGGGGAACTGCATGCAAAATAGGCAGGGACGTGATTCACTAACCATTTTTTCAAATCTGACTGGGCTCGGAAAAAGCGACTGCTGGGGACCAGTCACAAACGTCTTTCCTACTCTCCTACTCCATAGAAGCCCAGCTCACAGCCCTGCTCTCTGCTGCTCCGAATCTCTCCTGCCTGCCGCCCCGATGTTCTTTCCCGATCTCTCCTGCCTGCCACCCCGAATCTCTCTTGCCCTTTCCTGCACTGCGAGCCCATGGTTTTAACCTGCGGGTTAAAACCATGGGCTCCCTTGCCTACAAAAGTTTTTTGGGTTTTTTTTTTATTTATTTATTTATAATTATTGAAATAATATACAAGTAAAACAACTTGTGTAGGCAATTCGAAAGAAAACAATATATATCACAGAATATCAACATAAGAAACCAATATTTCTCCTTAGACCTCAAAAAATTTTGAAGGGGAGAAAGCTTAATATTGGGGACCAAATTCTACATGAGGAAACAGAAGGATTTAAAAATGAAAAGGCATTAATGGCTTATTGGCCCCTTAACAGTCCAATTACTTCCCATTTTACCCCCTGGAGATTTTCTTCAAGTCTAGGAAGGCTCGCAAATGGTCTGGAAAAAAGAAAGTATATTTAGTCCCAGCATATTTAATAAGGCATTTACATGGGTACATCAATTGAAAGACTGCACCAATTTCCTTAGTCTCTTGTCTCGTAGCTAGAAAAGATTTCTTTCTCGTTTGAGTTTCTTTATTTACATCAGGAAAAACCCATATATGTTGACCCATAAAGGGAATTTGAGGTTTCCGAAAATAAAGTTTCAATACTGAATTCAAATTTTGTTGAAAAATAAGACACAAGCAATGTTGCTCTTTCTTCAATTGTTGTAGTAGTCTCCAATATAGCTGACAAATTATCCAAATCCATGGTAGGAGGAACTTGCTGAATCTGATTTTCAATCTCCACTTCAGTCCCAGGGTTTTTTTTCATAGGCAAATAATAAATTTTGTTTAATGGAAGAATAGCCTCGGGAGAGAAGTTTAAATTTTGTATTAAGTACTTCCTAAACAGTTCTACAGCTGATATTTCCAAAGTCTTTGGGAAGTTCAAGAAACGCAAATTGAGTTTTCTGTTAAAATTTTCTAGATGTTCAATTTTTCTATGAACCACCAATTTATCTTTGATCAAACTATCAACTGCTGTTTTCAAAGTTTTTATATCTTCATGTACTAATTGAAATTTAGCTTCATTGTCTGCTTTAACATTTTCAATAGTTTTAGACAAAGAGTCCATTTTCCTCACCAATTCTGATGTTTCTTGGGCAGTCTTCAGTACTGTTCCTTCCATTCTATGGAGAACTCCCCAGACGTTCAGCAGGGTGACCTCCAAAGGGGCTGAGGATAAGACCCCAGCAGCTGTTGGTTTCACCGCGGGATCACTTATCGCCTGATTACCCTCCAAAGAATACAAAA
This sequence comes from Geotrypetes seraphini, assembly GCF_902459505.1. Lineage (NCBI taxonomy): Eukaryota > Metazoa > Chordata > Amphibia > Gymnophiona > Dermophiidae > Geotrypetes > Geotrypetes seraphini. Next base: position 99,908,606 of record NC_047088.1, on the reverse strand, counting down.
GTTTTTTTAAAAAAGTTGTAGCCTAGACCCATTCCCCCCCCCCATGCCAATGCCCCACAAAAGACAGGAAGGATGCCAACTCCCTCCTGCCCTGTGAAACCCCATCCCGGTCCATCTCCCTCCCTCCCTGCAGCACTACCTAGGCCGGCCGGGCCCGGCCCAATCGCTCCCCACCCTACCTTTAAGAATCATTGGGGCAGGAGGGGTGCTCATTCCCTCCTGCTCCAGGCCTCCTCCGAGACCGGCAGGATGACCGGGCAAGGCCCACCCCCTCTCTGTACCTTAATATTGTTGGGAGCAGGAGGAGAGCTCAGTCCCTCCTGCTAAATGCCTCCTCCGCCGATGAGTGCGGCCTTAGGTCACACCCCGATGCATCATGATGCACGGGAAGGGGCCTAAGGCCCTGATTGGCTGAGGTGCTCCGGGCCTGGCCTAAGGCTGCACTCGTCGGCAGAGGAGGCGTGGAGCAGAAGGGACTGAGCACCCCTCTTGCTCCCTACAATATTAAGGTACGGAGAGGGGGTGGGCCTTGCCCAGTCATCCTGCCGGTCTCAGAGCAGGCCTGGAGCAGGAGGGAATGAGCACCCCTCCTGCTCCCACGATTCTTAAAGGTGTGTGGGGGGGGGGGAACGGGTGGGCCAGGCTGGGCCAGGCTGTCTGTCCAGCCTAGGTAGGGAGGGAGGGAGGTGGGCCAGCCAGATCAGGATGGGGTTTCACATGGCAGGAGGGAGTTGGCATCCCTCCTGCCTTTTGTGGGGCATCGGCAGGGCCGCTTTGGGGGGGGCATTTTGTAGGGGTTTGGGGAGGGAGGAAGCAGCCAAACTGATCTTCTCAAAACGCAAGTCTGACCATGCCTCCCCACTCCTTGCCAAACTTCATTGGCTCCCAATAATCTCCAGAATCCATTTCAAATGTTCCTGCCTGGCTTTCAAGGTCATTCACGGAATCCTGCCTCCTCTTATCCCACTGTCTTTCAACTCCTCCAGTCCCGACTCCTCCAGAACTGCCCAAAGGCTTAAACTAGCCTTCCCCTCTCCACGCGGCATCCACTATTCAGGCAAACTGGGAAAATCCCTTCTCTTCAAAATCACAGGTCTTTGGAACGACCTAACTACCCCGCTGCGGAACCTGAGCTCCCTTCAGTTATTCCGCAAACAACTGAAAACCTGGCTTTTCAGCAAATTGTAGCTCTATCCTTCCCCCCCTTTCTCTCCCCCCTTCTACACATAAGTTCATGTAATCCTTTTTCTTCTTCTCTACCCACTATTTTAAGTTCTTGTAAACCGTGTCGAGCTCCATTCTCATGGAGATGATGCAGTATATAAACTTAAGGTTTAGATTAGATTAGATTAGGGGGCTTTTTTTTTTTTTTTTTTAACTGAGCAGATATTTTGCATGTGTACAACACACAAAATATCTGCCCGATTAAAAAAAAAAAAAAAAAAAATTACAAGCCCTGCTTCTCCTGTCACTACTGTCAGGGTCTGCGCATGAGCGGGGATCGCACATTTTCGATTCCTGCTCACAAATGGGGGCGTTCCTCCGATCTTCTGGCCTCCTTCAAAACTAACTGCTTGTTAAGACACCTTCTTCCACATAAATGGTTTTATGGTTTACTTCAGGAGTGCCCACACTTTTTTGGCTTGCGAGCTACTTTTAAAATGAGCAAATAAAAATGATCTACCAACAATAAAATTTTTAAAAACACAACGCACACTGTACGCAGAAAAAATGTTAATTATCATTTGTATTTGGGGGGGGGGTTTCCAGAGGTCAAGGCAGATGACTTTAAAATATGCAATGTCACCTCAGTAACAACTATACAAAAATAGACAAATATACCCCCTCCCCTTTTACTAAACCGTGATAGTGTTTTTTAGCGCAGGGAGCTGCGCTGAATGCCCCTCGCAGCTCCAATGCTAAAAACCACTATCGCATTGGATGAAAGCAGGAATACATTTATTGGATGATGTTATCTCTAATAGTAAACTGCTTGAGTTTTCACAATTGCAACATAAATATGGCATCAATAAATCAGAAAGTTTTAGATGGTTGCAATTGAAGCAGGCCATTCAGGCGGGGTTCCCTGAATGGAAAAACCTTAATGATCAATATAGTATGGAGTTCCTATGCTTTCAGGTGGACTTCCTGGGTCACCAGGCTGCCCAGTGGTATAAATTGTTAACTGGACTGATTAAAAAGAAATCAAATACAGTGGTGCCTCGCATAACGGACGCCTCGCACAGTGAACGCTGCGCATAACGAACTTTTTGTCTTGCTCCCTATAACGAACTTCGTTTCACACAACGAAGTCGCCCGAGGGGACCGGGGGGGGGCGGAACTACTCTCGCCGCTTCCTAATGTGAGCCGGGAACAGCAGCACCCTCCACCTTACCTTAGATGCCGAGTTTTCCGGCTTTCTTTTTCGGCCAGCCACACACTTTCAAAGAGCAGCACATGCGCGCATGCTCTGTTGTTCAATCTTCTCCTCTGACGCAACCGGAAACCGGAAGTTGCAGGAGAGGAGAACATTGATCAACTCCAGCAGCTGCGCGTGCACAGCTTTTTGAAAGCGTGCGGCTGGGTGAAAAAGAAAGCTGGCAAACTCTGCATATAAGGTGAGGTGGAGGGAGGGAAATGTAGGGCTGCAGAACAAATTATTTTGTTTTACATGTATTCTTATGGGAAAACAGGGCTGCAGAACGAATTATTTTGTTTTACATGTATTCTTATGGGACAACGCGTTTCACACAACGAACGTTTCACATAACAAACTTGCTCCTGGAACGGATTAAGTTCGTTGTGTGAGGCACCACTGTACTGGTCTGAGAGACATTTGGAGCAAAGAGATCAAACATCAAATTTCTGTGTCTAAATGGACACAAATTTGGACTTGGAGGATGAGATGTACAATGTCAGCATCTATGAGACAAGCATGGTTTTTTCTGTTACATAGAGAATTATGGACCCCTGTTCGGTTACAAAAATTGGATAGCTCTAAGTCTAATGAATGTTGGCACTGTCATCTTGAAGCAGGGACTTTAGATCATTTGTTATTCTATTGTCCATATGTTATAGCTTTTTGGAAATCAATTTGGGACCAAATTATTTATTAGATAATCCAGTGGCATTGTCATATGATACTGTGCTGCTTGGTATGGAAATGAGAGCAAAACGTCAGATTTCTTCAAATAATAACAAATTATTACCGTATTTTCACGTAGATAATGCGCACCCTTGTAAAACGCGCACACGGGTATAGCGCGCAAAAAACACAAATTTATGTACAGAAGTTTTTATATACCGCGCACACCCGTATACCGCGCATGCTGCTCGACTCTCCTTTCGCCCGCCCCGACTCTCCTCTGGCCACCCCGACTCTCCTTTCGCCCGCCCCGACTCTCCTCTCCCCCTTGAAGTCCTGTCCCCACCCTGAAAGCCTGATGCCCCCCCGACATCCGATTCACCCCCCCCGCAGGACCGCTCGCACCCCCACCCCGAAGGACCGCTCGCACGCACCCGCACCCCCACCCCGAAGGACCGCTCGCACGCACTCCCACCCGCACCCCACCCTGAAGGACCGCTCGCACCCACACAACCTCCCGACCCCCCCATCATGTAGAAGTTCCTACCGGTGTCCTGCTGCTTCCTCTTGGCGGTCCCGACTCCCCGACACGATCGGGGCAAGAGGGAGCTCAAGCCCTCTTGCCCCCCCGACTCCTCGACACGATCGGGGCAAGAGGGAGCTCAAGCCCTCTTGCCCCGCCGACTCCCCAACAATATCGGGCCAGGAGGGAGCCCAAGTCCTCCTGGCCCTGGCAACCCCCCCCCCCACGCTAGTTGTTCGGGCCAAGAGGGAGCCCAAACCCTCCTGGCCACGGCGACCCCCTACCCCCACCCCGCACTACATTACGGGCAGGAGGGATCCCAGGCCCTCCTGCCCTCGACGCAAACCCCCCTCCCCCCAACAACCGCCCCCCCCAAGAACCTCTGACCGCCCCCCCCCGGCCGACCCCCACGACACCCCCACCCCCCTTCCCCGTACCTTTGTGTAGTTGGCCGGACAGACGGGAGTCAAACTCGCCTGTCCGGCAGGCAGCCAACGACGGAATAAGGCCGGATTGGCCCATCCGTCCCAAAGCTCCGCCTACTGGTGGGGCCTAAGGCGCCCGGGCCAATCAGAATAGGCCCGAGAGCCTTAGGTCCCTCCTGGGGGCGGGGCCTTGGGCACATGGTCGGGTTGGGCCCATGTGCCTCAGGCCCCGCCCCCAGGTGGGACCTAAGGCTCCCGGGCCTATTCTGATTGGCCCGGGCGCCTTAGGCCCCACCAGTAGGCGGAGCTTTGGGACGGATGGGCCAATCCGGCCTTATTCCGTCGTTGGCTGCCTGCCGGACTGGCAAGTTTGACTCCCGTCTGTCCGGCCAACTACACAAAGGTACGGGGAAGGGGGGTGGGGGTGTCGTGGGGGTCGGCCAGGGGGGGGCGCCGGTCGGCTGGGGGGGCGGTCGGAGGTTCTTGGGGGGGGCGGTTGTTGGGGGGAGGGGGGTTTGCGTTGAGGGCAGGAGGACCTGGGATCCCTCCTGCCCGTAATGTAGTGTGGGGTGGGGGTAGGGGGGTCGCCGTGGCCAGGAGGGTTTGGGCTCCCTCCTGGCCCGATATTGTTGGGGAGTCTGCGGGGTAAGAGGGCTTGGGCTCCCTTTTGCCCCGATCGTGTCGGGGAGTCGGGGGGGCAAGAGGGCTTGAGGAAGCATCAAGAGGAAGCAGCAGGACACCGGTAGGAGCTTCTACATGATGGGGAAGGTCGGGAGGCTGTGGGGGTGCGAGCGGTCCTTCAGGGTGGGGGTGCGGGTGGGAGTGCGTGCGAGCGGTCCTTCGGGGTGGGGATGCGGGTGCGTGCGAGCGGTCCTTCGGGGTGGGGGTGCGAGCGGTCCTGCGGGGGGGGGGGGGGAATCGGACGTCGGGGGGGAACTATGTAAAAAAATTTTTGTACAACGCGCTCAAGCGTATAACGCACAAGGGTATGCGCGGTACTTAAACACATATAACGCGCGCGTTATATGCGAGAAAATACGGTACTTATAATGACTGGGGTTGCCATTCAACAAATTACTTATAATTGGAAGAACCGGAGTAGACTAAATTATAATTTTTGGTGGAATTCTCTATATCATATCATATATATATATATAAAATGGAAAGATTTATTGCAATACTGAAAGGGTGTTTAAGAAATTTCAAGATGTGTGGGAGCCATTAACAAAATATTGTACTGATTAGAGGACATTTTTTCCCTTGAATTTACAATTTCAATTGTGAGGGGGGAGGGAGGGTAATTTATTATTACAAATCGTACAAGGTATTTGATTATATGATAAGAAAGGGTGGGAAATAAGAGCATATCATTTGATGATGATGATTAAGTGATATATTTATTGTTAATTTGTTTGAATATATTGACACTTATTGTAAGTTTGAAAATGAATAAAGATTTTAAAAATAAACCTCTATCGCGGTTTAGTAAAAAGGGGCCATAGTGCAAAACATAGACAGCAGATATAAATTTTCAAAACGGACACATTTTGATCACTAAATTGAAAATAAAGTCATTTTCCTACCTTTTTGTCTAGTGATTTCATGAGTCTCTAGTTGCACTTCCTTCTTCTGTAAATCCAATATTTTTTTCTTTGTGCCCCCTCCCCTTTTCATTCTGTCTCTCTTTCTTTCTTTCTCCCCCTACCCACCTCTTTATTTCTGTCTTTCTTTCTCTCTCCCCTCTTCCCCCCCAAGCCATTGCACTGATTTCTCCACTTCCCCGATTCTTTTTCTCTCTCCCTGCCACCCCTCTCCAAGCCACCATGACTATTTCTTCCTTCCTCCCCAAGCCAGACCCACAAGACTTCACCTCCGACATCAATTCAGACGTCAGAGAGGAAGTTCCAGGCCAGCCAGGCAGCAATTGGCTGGCCCAGAACTTCCTCTCTGATGTCAGAATTGACATCGGAGGTGAAGTCTTGTGGGTCTGGCACTTGTACACTCCTGGCCTGGCTCGGGAAGGAAGATCACAAAGGCAACACGATCGACTCGTGTTGCCTTTGCGATCTACTGGTCAATCGCGATTGACCATTTGGGCACCCTTGGTTTATTTTATTTAATATACCACTCTTTCTTATACAACAGAGCAGTTCACAATCAATAAACATACAATAAAATTAGCTATATTTCAAGTAAAAAGAAAAAAAGTGGAGAATAATTTTAATTGAATTTTGTTTAAAATGCTATAAACTCTCCCCCCCCACTAAGGTAATTTATTTTATTCATTTTAAAAATTTATATACTGTTTAAACCTAAATGGTTTACATATCGTTACATACATAATTCAGTAAGACAAATAAAATCAAACAAACATTAACATAATCATCAGAAAATCACCTAAAGTGCCCATCAAAAGAACAGTTGCAAAGATCAGTTCCTAGAAAAATGCATTAACAAATAACTGCGTTTTTAATAGTTTTCTGAAATTACCCTTGTCATAACATTTTCGTAACTGACCGACAATCGAGTTCCACAATTTGATCCCCGTACAGCAAAAGGCCATTTTACTGGTCTCAGCATATTTTGGATTAGCATTTGTTTTTAATAATGCTAAATTCTCAGAACGCAGAGACCTAGATGGTAAATAGTTTGACATCTCACTTTTAAACAATTCGGGTATGGTTCCATACAAGAATTGATGGCAAATCATTATTGCTTTATATTGAGATCTAGAAACAACAAGCAACCAGTGCAATTGTTGGAGATAGGGCGAGATGTGATTGTATTTAGATACGCCTGTTATCAGTCTTGCACAACTTGCAATGCCCTGCATCTTGTCTTAGTTATTCCAAGATACAGGACATTGCAGTAATCAAGTCTAGATAATACCATTGCCTGAACTACTATGCGGAAATCATAAGGTGACAACATTGGCTTTACGTGATGCATAACATGTTTGTACAGTTTTTGCAACTTGTAAATTCATTGAGAAGACACAATCCAACTTTACACCTAGAACTGTCATTGATTTACCTAAGTGCATGAACAACATTCCTGATTCAGTGAGTGACTCCATCCCTGGCAACATTCAAATCCTAACTAAAAATCCATGATGGTGTCTCTCTCCCCATTATGCCCAAAGTCCAATGGCTATCAGAGTTCATCCATGTCATGGCAACATGATGGCCTCAATGGTGCTGATATTGTGGGGATTTTAATCTATTGTAATAGTTGCTTTTTCCAACTCCAGCTATTTTGCTTTATTTTTCCTCTAACAAATTTGCTATTCCAGATTTCAGTGTGAACAGATATCAATGGGAAGTGAAGCCTTGAGAGAGAAAATACTGGCTTATCATCCTGACTATAATTTAGGAAACATGTTTATTCCTCACTGTCCTTCTGCTGATCACATTGCAAACACCCCAGAGTATTATCTTTGCAGTGCTGTGCTATATAAATATTTAATATTAGAAAAGAGATGTCACTGCACCCTCCTGGCCCCCATTCCCCAGTCAGCTGCAACCAGAGATGCCACAGAGGCAATTTTCTGAGCTTCTTGGGGAAGAAGGCTCCAGCCATTATGCAACAGTGGAACCTACTATGCATATTCATGTTTCACATGTTCCAAAGAACACCACAATCAGCAGTCCCTAGCTAAGAACTCTCGCATCAATAACGGCTAAACAAATGAGAAGGAGGAATACAAAGTCAGGAAAATAAATTCAGAATGCTGCAGCAAGAGAGATTATGGCACCCTAGTTCTAGCATTCAATCTGTTTCTCATTTAAGATTACACCCTAAAAGAGCAGGAGAAATCTACCAGTAAAAAATAACCCTCTCACATGCATCCTGAAGTAGCTGCATGCATAACAGCTATACAAAGGAATGTGCTATAGCAATTAGGACTAGGACAACCTTGTATCTACTGTGCTAGTATTTAAAAAAAACCTCACCTTGCATTGCTTGGAAGCTTCTTCCATGTTCAGATACGGATGCTCTCGGTGGAGCCCCCCAGCTATGCATTCCGCACAGACCCCAAGCTGATCTGTTTTACAAAAATACTTTAAGGGCAGGCCATGAGAAGAGCAAAGCTGTGCCGCACCCATTTCCTCACTGCCACCCATCTTGCCTTTTGAGTTCACAGCTTGTATAGCTCCTTTTTTCTTCCTCAAATCTTCCAGGAATCTAGCTTTAATTATGAAGTGACCAAAAGTGCTTCAGCCACCTGTGCTTGGAAGCCCAAACACCTTGTCTGGGATCAGAGATGAAGAATATGCCTGTAACAGAACAAGAACATTTAGATAAAAATAGATCAATGTGTAAATATAAAACAATATTAAGGCCCTCCTTTACAGAGCCGCACTAGCATTTCTAGCGCCAGCTGTGGTGGTAAGAACTCCGATGCCCAAAGGAATTTCTATGAGTGTTGGAGTTCTCTACTCCTGCCACAAGGGCAGCTGAGAGGCCTTTCAAGTGAACTTCCCATCCAATGGAATAACATCTGCCTCCAGGTGTAGGGGAACGCTTCTGGTGCCTCCTTGTTTGTTCACAAAAGCTATCACTGTGGTATTGTCTGAAAACACCCTGACTGCTTTCCCTATCAAGAAAGATTGCAACTCCTTCAAAGCCAAACAAATGTTTTTCAGTTCCATATAATTTATGGACCACTTGCTTTCTGATAAGTTTCACTTGCCCAGGAGCGGACAAGCACAGCAGTGAGGCCCCCAGCTGTTCAGGCCAGCAAGGGTCATGAGGGTTACCCATGTTTGGATTCAACAAAGCAACCCCCTGGAGCCACCAGCGTAAGCTGCGCTTTGCCCCTGAAGTCCAGGGGAGCTGCATCTACAAAGAGTGGTGCTGCAGAGACCTCCTGGACAGAAGAAAGTAGTAGAGTGGTGGCATATGAGCACTCGCCCAGGGAACAACATCTAGGGAGGTTGCCATCGAGCCCAGCACTTTAAGGTAATTCCAGGACATGGGGCTCGGTATAGCCAGGATTTCTAAGATCTGCTTCCTGAGCTTCTGTTTGTATGGGCATGGGGGAAAAAAAGCATGACCCACATCAAAGCAGACTCCCAGATATTCCAAGCACTAAAATGACTGAAGATGACTCTTTCAAAAGTTGACTATCCAACCCAGACTCTGGAGAAGACTCACCACCTGCTGCTGGCCCGCAGAGGAGGAGGGGAGGGGTGACCCTGATCAGCCAATCATCTAGGTAAGGATGCACCTGGACACCCATCCTACACATCACCTTGGTAAAGATGTGAGCGAGCCATGGTCAATCCGAAAGGGAGCGCCACAAACTGGAAGTATCAATGCAGAAGTTAAGGTAAAAAAGAAACACTGGGAGAGGAAAAAGGAGAAAAGGAAAGGGTGAAAGGAATGGAAAGGGGTCACTGGTGAAGAAAATGCTGCTCTGAAATGCTGGAAGAGGCAGAAAAGGTCAAAAGGAAGTAGACAGCAAAGAAATATAGAATGGGGAGGTAATTAAGCAACCTATACATCAAATTGCATTGAGAAACAAGTGAGAGAAAACCAGAATAAGATTAGAGGAATAAGATTAGAGGAACAAGAAGGTAAAATATGTCCTTACCTAATAATTTTCTTTCCCTTAGTCACAGCAGATAAAACCAGAGACTAGTGGGATTACCTCTATCAACCAGCAGGGGGAGATAGAGAGCACTGAATTGGCCTCGGGTATAATCTGGTAAAATAAATCTGTTGCTGTTGTGGACTCATGTCCAGAAATTTGAAGAGCTTGTTTTAATTGTGGTTTTCCTGAATGTTTTGTATTTAGGATTTGATCTTTTTGTACACCATTATGGACTGTTTGGGATATGTGAAATGTATAAATAAACATTTTGTATTTGTATGAAGCATTTCTTTGATAAATTAGAGGGATTTCCAGCAGCAATTGCTTGAGCTATTTTTTGCTGGCTGGAAACTTTCTTGCCATCTGGCAACCCCTTTCCAGATCCATGTTCAAGCCCCAGTTCTCCCACCTGCTCCCAGTCCAACACCTGACAGGTTCTATTTCCAGGCAAGTCCGCCATCCCCTACCTACTGCCCAGCACTTTAAAGTCACCTGCAGAAAAAAAAATTCATAGTCCACTTTTATTTAAAATTTAACACATAATACGAATATCTAAGCAGTTTAAACAGAAGTTTGTTTCCACTACTATGCGATGTTAAAACTAGTTAGAGGAACATACCTATTGCCTCTTTAATTGCTTCCAGCAGATAGCCAAGGACTGGCAGAGGCAGTGGAGTAGTGAGGGAAGTTAACGCCGGGGGCGGCGCTATGCAGTCCCCCACCCACTCCCCGCCGCGAGCAGCATTTTCCTTCCTCCTGCTGCTCGTACAGGCCACAGCTCCCTTCTGACGTCAAGTTTTGGTTCCGCGACCAGAACATTACGAAGGGAGCCGAGGCAAGTGCGAGCAGCAAGTGGAAGATGCTGCTCGCGCCAGTGAATATTTCTAGAAGTACGCGGCGCGAGGAGACAAGCACCCGTTGCTCTGAAACTAAAAGCGAACATAAATAATATTGGAGGGGCCAGGCCATTCCGACGCCTATGCACTTAAAGTAATTTTACACACCATGTACTTTTACAATTATTCACGAAAAAAACACCCCATGCATATAATAATCACAGTATAAACATTTACATGAATATACATTCAGCAGTCTCTCTCCAAAAATGTAAAGCCCACGTAGCACGCCTTAATGCATAATCTCAGCACATATTTATATACGTTATATTACACTACTACTCCGCATTAGTTCCCCCTCTAAAAGTACCTTTATCGCAAGTACCTCCGAAGCTTCAGCAAGACACCTGTGTAGAGGTGGGAGAGGTTTTTCCCGCCACAGCAAAAGGTTACGCATGCGCATCGGCACATCCTCACTCAAATTTGTACTAGCCACATAACCATGAACCCGACCACACAAAAAGGGGAGTTGTATTTTATAGGTACATGCAGCAGAACATGCACCGGGATATCTCACAAATATATAATAAACACGATTCTTGTATTAATCTGAGCTTTTGATGGAACGTTTCTTTCAGACAGAAAAAATACTGTTTGGGCCGGGCAAGAAAGAGCAATGCAGACACAAATACTTCTCTATAGAGATTGACCCATGCAATCCCAATAAAAAGAGGCTGCATCACTTAAACCACACAAATCAAAAGTGTGCCCAATCTCGCTGTGAATGAAAGGCATTATATACCGTGGGTGCTTAAACTAGGGTAATCAGATTTCCTCTTTGGAAAAAAAAACACAGAAGACACTGTGACCCTGCTCCGTTCCGCCCCCTCTTGAACCTGTTTCCTCCTTCCCCAAGCTCCGGCCCACGCCTAGAGGGCCTATGCACTGAAAAGCCCACGGTGAGCCATTATGGACGTTGGTTGATAAATTATGTTTCCAGGTTTATTCAGTACTTGATATACCGTCTATCAAGAAATACTTAGATGATTTACAATACTAATTTCTAATGGGGATAGATATTGTGCATGTGTAACACACACACAACATCTGTGCCCATTAAAAAAAAAAAAGGTAAAGTAAAATCTGGTAACCCTAGTTTAGCTGCAGTGATTGTTTCTAGCACTGCAATCTGAGACTTCTTTCACTACTACAATAGGTGTCCTGTAGTCTGATTGCTACCCTCACTGGTGGGCAGCTTGATGGAAGTATTTAGATTCTCCCCACTGCAGGCCTACCTATCGTAGGTGCTAGTATAGATGTTGAAACTTGGAGGAGGCACTTGGGCTTGGGCACAAGCACCCCTAAATGTGCCAGCTACTTCTTTCTCCTACCTGCCATTTTTCCTGTGATGCAGCATTGCTCCCTCCACCCCTGCCCACAATGTGGCATTTCACCATCTGCTCCCCTTATCCGACTTGTCAGACAGTATCTCTCCTTCCACTTCTCTCTCCCTGCCCGCAGTCCAGGATCTCATCCTCCACTCCCCTCCCTTGCCCACAGTCTGGCATCTCTCCCTTTCTCTTTCAATATTACTCCTTCTGTGATTAGGGTTATCAGATTTCCTTTTATAAAAAAAGAGGGGCCTCACCCCATTCTGCCCCCCTGCACAGCCCCATTCTAGATGTCCGGTTTCCCCAGAGAAAAGTTATAAAATTAAAAAGCCACCCGACTCCTGACACAGTCCTCAAAAAGAGGACATGGCTTGGGAAACTCAGACATCTGGTAACCCTATCCATGATTTACTGTACAACATGTCTCCTAAGAACATAAGAATAGCCATACTGGGTCAAACAAATGGTCCATTTAGCCCAGTATCCTGTTTCCAACAGTGGCCAATCCAGGTCACAAATATCTGACAGAAATCCAAATAACAGCAGCATTCCATACTACCAATCCCAGTGCAAGCAATGGCTTTCCCCATGTCTATCTCAACTGTGGACTGTGGACTTTCCTCCAGGAACTTGACCAAACCTTTTTTAAACCCAGCCACACTAACTGCTGTTACCACATCCTACAGCAGGCATGTCCAACAGATAGATCGCGATCTACCCGTAGATTGTGGAGGGGTCAGAGGTAGATTGCTAGCTCCACTTGGCTCCATCTCTCCAGCAGCTTGCCCTATTGCTAGGAGAGAGCTCATGCTGGCAGGTCGTCTGCCGAGGACTTGCCGCCGCCACTGATCCTTTGCCTGTCTTTTTTCCCTGCCTGCGGGAATCTTGCCTGCAGGTGTATTGGGGGCGCTTGTTGTTTTCGTGCCAATAGTTTGTGAGTACCCCAGGGAGCTGCCGCCCACGCCCTGTGATGATATGCCACAGGCCTGGCATCATACCTGGTTTCCTGCCTCTCAGAATCACCCATTCCTGCCCCCGCCCCAACACCTCTTAGAAGTGTGTTATATACCGGGCGATATCCATTCACCTGTGTTTTACCTGAATACACTTACCATATTAGTTGTGTCGCTTTATAGTTCGCTTTCATTAAACATTTTCGGGCAGACACAACAAAGTGTCAAGAATTTGGTGATTTTGGCAGGCTTTCCAATTTTGTTCTAACTTGCCTATACTTTGCCTTTGAATTGGTTCAAACCACTGTGACTTTTGCTTGCCTCTGCAATTTTATTTTGCTTAGCCTTTGTGTTGATTCTACACTGTGTGCAGAATTTATTAAATTGCTTATGGTGGTATTTGAACTTGTTTGGTAGTATTTTATTTTATCTGGTTTGCTGGATAGGTGTTTGAGTTTTTTTGATGATTGTTTGGTGGTATTTGATTATTGGTGTCAGTATGATGAATTATTATTTTTACTTTTAGAACTGCATGTGTGGTTTTGGCATCTCCAGTCCTTGTATTGCACATCATCTAGAAGTCTTCAGTTCCTGTTGATCTTGAATACTTTGAGACAGTGACAGTTTTGGACCAGATTCAGCCAGTGTTTATACTAACTTAGCAGATTTGGCCTTCTTACATCCAGCCACCCCAGTATAACGAAGATGAGTGTTCCAAAGAAGAGCAAAACCTACCACTTTCATGATGAATGGGAAATGGACTACTTCATCATGGTGAAAGACAAGCAGTGGCGTACCTAGCTTATGTGACACCCAGGGCCCATCATTTTTGCCCCCCCCCCCCATCTATATGAAAAATATGATTTTTAGTAACAATCCACATATCGCACAACAAGAGTGTACCTAGGAAAAGGCAGCATCTTAAACACTGCAGTGAGCACTAGAACACCAACACATACATTGTAAAACTAAACAAGCCAGATCCTGCACAGTTAATTGATCCTGTACAGTCAATGCTATCAGAAAGCCATGTCCCTTTCATACACACAGACAGATACACCCTCGACCAATATGGAATAATCACAAACTAAAAATAGAAATATGTAAACAAAAGTTAAACTGAACCGCCAAGAAACCAGACTCTGCATACAGTACAACACCACAAAAACAGTAATACATATCCTCTAATACTGTGCAAAATATAAAGACAGTAGATGTAAATTTGAAAAAACTGATACATAACAATCGCCACTTTACAAATTAACAAATAAAAATAAAACAAATAATGAGAAATAAGAAAAAAACATTTTATTGGACTAATCCCCGTAAGCTCAGTCTCCATCCCCGCAAACCACCTGATTCCATCCCCAGCCTTCAATTGTTTTATATTGAGCTTATTATATTAAAGTATAAAAAGAAACAATATTCTGTACAATTGTCAGTTTATAAATCAGCGTCTTCTCCCCACTCTCTCTTCCCCATTTCCCTTCAGCGTCCTTAGCCCACTCTCGCTCCACTTTCCTTCAGTGCACGCACATAAAAACAAGCCAGTAATTTTATATCAATTTTATATCATTTTCAAGCCTGCAAGGATTACTAGATGTCTTTCAGCAGCTCCCTTCCCTCCCTCCCCCTTACCTTCGTGGCCAAGTTAAAATGATCTATCAACAATAAAATTTTAAAAACACAAAGCACACTGTACGCAGAGAAAATGTTAATTATCATTTATATTCCAAGGGTTTTCAAAGAGGTCAAGGCAGATGACTCTGCAATGTCACCTTGGTAACAACTATACAAAAATAGACAAATATACCCCCTCCCTTTTTACTAAACTGCAATAGCGGTTTTTAGCGCAGGAAGCTGCGCTGAATGCCCAACGCTGCTCTCGAAGCTCATAGGCTCCCAGTGCTAAAAAACGCTATTGCAGTTTAGTAAAAGGGGGCCATAGTGCAAAATATAGACAGCATATATAAATTCTCAAAACGGACACATTTTGATCACTAAATTGAAAATAATTTCATCAGTCTCTGGTTGCAGTTTATTCTTCTGACTGTACATCCAATATTTCTTCCCTTCTTTCAGCCTCCTATATGCTTCCTGTCCTCCAGACTTCATTCCCTCCCCAAACTTTTTCTTTATTTCACCCTGCCCCCTTCTTTCTTTCTCTCTCCATGCCCCCTTTCTTTCTGCATGTCTGTCTGTCTTTCTCTCTCTCTCTTCGTGCCCCATTTCTTTCTTTATTTCACCCTGCCACCTTCTTTCTTTCTCCATGTCCCCTTTCTTTCTCTATGTCAGCCTTTCTCTCTCTCTCTCCGTGACCCGTTTCTTTCTTTCTTTCACGCAGCACCCTTCTTTCTTTCTCTTTCCATGCCCCCTTTCTTTCTGTATGTCTGTCTTTCTCTCTCTCTCTCTCTCTCCATGCCCCATTTCTTTCTTTCACCCTGCCCCCTTCTTTCTTTCTCTCTCCATGCCCCCTTTCTTTCTGTATGTCTGTCTTTCTCTCTCTCTCTCCGTGCCCCATTTCTTTCTTTCTTTCACCCTGCTCCCTTCTTTCTTTCTCTCTCCATGCCCCCTTTCTTTCTCTATGTCTGTCTTTCTCTCTCTGTGCCCCATTTTTTTTCTTTCTTTGTTTCACCCTGCCCCCTTTCTTTCTTTTTCCCTCCCTGCCCTCCCCAATGCCACCGCCATTGGGAAACATGCTGCTGCCACCGCTACCGGGGAAAGGCTGCCACTGCCGCCATCGGGAACAAGTTCTGTCTGGCCCGGAATGTTCTCTCTGACATCAGAATTGACATCGGGTGGTGAGAGTTGGTCAGCCTGTGGGGAAGAAAAGCAGGGAGGGAGAACTCGGCGCCGGCTTGTTCTCGATGGCGGCAGTGGTAGCTTTTCCCCAGTGGCAGCCTAGTCCCCGGTGGGTGGCCAGCTGTGCACCCCCTTGGGGCGTGCACCCGGGGCGGACTTCCCCCCGGCTCCCCTTTGGTACGCCACTGAAGACAAGTGGTGTTGTCTAATTTATATCCTTGCCCAAAAAGGGTAATCTGGAACGTCATTATAAGGCTCTGCATAACAATAAGTTTGATGCTGATTTTCCACCTAAAAGTGAAATTCATAAACTGAAGCTCAAAGAAATTAAATCAAAATTGGTTACTTAGCAACAGTTGATGGCGAAGCCAAGGTCACATTCGGTCAATGCAACCATAGCATCCTTCAAGGTCAGCAACCTGATCACAAAGAAATGCAAACCTATTACTGAAGGGGAATATGTAAGATTGGTTTCTTGAAGCAGCTAACAATCTTTTTGAAGGATTTAAAAATAAGAAAGAGATCATAGCTGCTATTCAAGATGTACAATTGTCAAGAAACACCGTCGTGCGGCGAATAGAAAAGATGTTTGTAGACACAACTGAACAATTGGAGGACGTTTCAAATTGTGTTGCTTTCTCACTCCAACTGGATGAATCTATATACATAAGAGACATAGCCCAGTTACTAATCTTTATCCGGATGGTTTTTGAAGACTGCAGTGTTAAAGAAGAACTACTTGGAATGATTTATTTAAAAGGGAGAGCTACTGGTCAAGAAATATTCAGTTCTTTCCATTCTTTTTTGATAAAGTGTAATTTTCCATTGCATAGACTTGTTTCCATCACTACTGATGGTGCAAGAACAATGACAGGTGAGGTTAAGGGTTTCATAGCCCTCTGTAGACAGCATGACTTCCCAGATTTTCTTTCTTACCACTGCATCATTCACCGGCAAGTTTTGGCAAGCAAGAGACTCAATACAAAGACTGTCATGGACATAATTTTAAAAATTGTAAATTCAGTTCATGGAAGATCACTTCAAAGCCGGCTTTTCAATCTTACTCTTGATGAAGGGGCAGCGGAAATCATTTTGCACACTGATGTAAGGTGGCTAAGTAGGCACAAATTTCTGCAAAGATTTTGTGATATGCTGAATGAACTAAGAAGTTTTTTGAAGGAGAGGGGAGATGACCAAGCAGAGTTGGAAGATGAAGAATGGTTATGTGATCTGGCATTTCTTGCTGACTTTACAGGCAAACTAAGTGATATGAACCTTGAACTACAAGGTAAAAACAAATGCATTGGTGAGATGATGAGTACAGTTTCATCCTACATGAGCAAATTTTAGCTAATGATGACTGACCTTGCAAACAACATTTTTAATAATTTTCCTACTATGCAGGACCATTTGGGACAACATCCACATTTTGTTTTTCAGAATGAGAAGTATGTGACAGAAATCTGTTCTGTTATCCAGGAATTAAAAAATAGATTCTTTGACTTCCAAAAAATTGGAGTACTTATCATACCCCATTCAAAGTAGATGTGGACATTAAAGAAACTGCAGCTGCTATCAGTAAAAATTACTCATTGAACAAACCATCTCTTGAAAATTAAATATTAACCTTTAAAAATTACATTTTTCTCAAGACCGTACTGAGCAAGAATCATTTTGGAAGCTAGTGCCTAGAGACAAATTTCCCAACTTGAGAAGATGCAGTGAAGCTGTACACTCCTGTTTCGGTTCAACTTATTTGTGTGAATCTGTGTTTTCCCATCTGAAAATGACAAAGAATACACAACGTTCCAACATGACAGATGAACATCTCCAGGATTCCCTAAGACTGGCCTTCATGCAATATTCACCCAACTTCAAAAAGCTGGTGGATGAAATGCAGGCTCACTAATGAGCAAGAGCAAAATATTAAAGATTGTGCAAGATCAGCCTGGATCAATACTTGACCTAAATTTAACACAAATCCTACATAATAAAACCCTAGCCGCGCATGCACACTTACCTGCGTGCTTCCGTGATCTCTGATCTGTGATCAGTAGGTCCGTGGCCAGCAGGAGTGCGGATGCGGCGGCCAAAGCGGAGAAACACAGCACAGCCGGCGACTCCCCCCTCCTGCCCTCATTCACTGCCAAAACCACCACCGCCAAAGCCTCCTCCTTCTTGCCAGCTCACCCGCGTTTCAATTAAGAGAAAAGCGCTGCACCGCGCTAACACTGGCCTCGCCGTCTTCTGTCCACTGCGGCCCACCTTCTCTGACTACTTCCTGTTTTGCTAGGGTTGGCCGCAGTGGATAGAAGACGCCAAAGCCAGTGGTAGCACGGTGCAGCGCTTTTGTCTCAATTTCAACGCGGCGGCTGGGAAGGGGACGGCGGGAAATGCTGCTGCTACACAGGGAAGGCCAGGAAATGCTGCTGCTGCACAGGGAAGTGTGTGTGTGTGTGTGTGTGTGTGTGGAAATGATGCTTCTGCACAGGGAAGGGTGGGAAATGCTGCTGCTGCTCAGGGAAGTGTGTGTGTGTGAGGGGGAAATGCTGCTGCTGCACAGGGAAGTGTGTGTGTATGTGGGGGGGTAAATGCTGCTTCTGCACAGGGAAGGCAGGGAAATGCTGCTGCTGCACAGGGAAGTGTGTGTGTGTGGGGGTAAATGCTTCTGCACAGGGAAGGCAGGGAAATGCTGCTGCTACACAGGGAAGGGTGGGAAATGCTGCTGCTGCACAGGGAAGTGTGTGTGTGGGGAAATGCTGCTTCTGCACAGGGAAGCCCAGGAAATGCTGCTGCTGCACAGGGTAGTGTATGTGTGTCTGGGGGGGGGGAATTCTGCTGCTGAACAGGGAAGGGTGGGAGGGAAATGCTGCTGCTGCAGCACAGGGAAGTGGAGAGGACGGAGAGGGAAAGGGGGCCTGGGAGCAATCTTGGTTTGCTTTAGGAGAGGGGAGACAGAAGGGGGCCATGGAGAGACAGAAAGACAGGCAGGCAGGCAGCGCATTAAAACGAAAGACAGACACACAGAAAGACAGCAGGCAGGGAGAGAAACAGAAAGAAAGAAAGACAGACAGACAGACAGGTTGCCAGAGAGAGAATCAGAAAGAAAGGACAGACAGCGGGAGGGAGGGAGGGAGAAAGAAAGAAAGGAAGAGAGACAGGGGCAGGGAGAGACACAGAAAGTAAGAAAGAAAGACAAACAGACATATATTCTAGCACCCGTTAATGTAACGGGCTTAAACACTAGTTATTCAATAAAAGTTAAAGAAAGTTATGGGGGGAATCAAGATGGCGTCGGAGTGAGTCGAGCTATCAAGTGGCTCCTGCTCTGCTCGGCATTTTCTCTCAATTTTTCAACTTTTTCTTATAGAATTTACCTGCTATGCCCAAGCGCAGGGGTAAGCAGAGGAGTGTGCTTCCTGCCTCCTCTTCCACTTCACTGACTCAGCAAGCGGCAATAACATCTTATGTTGTCCCAGTTGGAGAGGGCGCATCCGCAGACCGAGGAGGGCAGACCTCGGTCCTGGAAGGCGACGTTTCGCTTAGCCCCTTTGGGCCCGGAGTTCCTCCGCGTCCCGGGATGATGTCGGGGACGTCCTCAGACGCACAGGAAGCGCCGGAATTGATGTCTCCGGCGGCGCTGCAGGTCTCACCCCTGACCCCGGATGGAAACCACAGCTTGCTGACTTCCTTACAGTCAGCATCGGAAACCGGAGGACCTGAAAGTCAGCGGGAAGCGGGGAAGGTGGAGATGGATCCTATGGTGGAGTCCCCCGGAATAGCTACCCCCGCACCCCTGATTAAACCAGCGGTGATCGACATGGAGGCATTATGGAGCGCTCTGGAGACTTTACATAAGGTATGCTCCCAAATTGTACTTTCCACACAAAATACTAATAGTAAATTTAAAACTTTTGAAGAGAAACTCCAGCAACAGTCTCTTAGAATGGACAAATTGGAGAAATCTGTGGCAGATGGGAAGATTACTACTAATTTACAACTTAAGGATAAAGTTTTACTTGCTAGGAAAATTGAAAATTTGGAAAATGTTAATAGGAACTTGAATTTGAGACTTTTAAATTTTCCTGTTTCCAAGTTTCAATCTCCTACGGATCTATTTCATTCCTTTTTGAACACTGTTTTGAAATTTCCTGAAAATAACATGCCACCATTACAAAAGATATATTACCTAAATTTACCAAAGGAGGATAAAGATAAAGGGAACACCATACCGGGAGAATTGGATCTCACTGGTATGCTGGAGACATCGCAAGAAGATTTATTGCCTAGAGCCACTTTATTGGTAACTTTTGTCTTTCTTCAAGATAAAGAAGCAATTCTTCGTCTATTCTATAGGACTGAAAAGGTGGAATTTCATGGATTCAAAATTTCTATATTTCCTGATGTATCTAGGTGGACACAAGCCAGACGTAAGAAGTTCTTGGCTTGTCGTCAGTCTGTTTTGAGTTTAGGGGCAACTTTTCAATTACGTTTCCCCTGTAAATGTTGCATCACTTATCAGAGTAATAGATATATTTTTTATGAACCCATGCAGTTTTTTCTTGAAGGTAAAGTAACCACAAGAATTCCAGATACCTCCATGGAATCAACCCAGCAGGCCATTAGTTAAATAACTCCAACTGCACTCTGTTATTTGTATTGTATTAATTTAGTTTATTTCTTGAAACCAACTACCCTTGGAAGTGATTGATTCCTTCTCCTCTCAGATTGTGGACTTTACTCATAGTTACTATGTGGCATTATTTTATAATTAATATTTGTTTTTCTTATTGGATTGTTATATTTCCTTCAAGTACTGATTGACATGTTAAATTGTAAAAGTAAAAAAAAAAAGAAAAAAAAAAAAAAAGAAAGTTATTAAGACAGTTAAAGAAAGTTATTACTCAATAAAACGTTAAGAAAAAATGTACTTTTCATTTCCCCTCGCAGTTCTTACTGGATCTTTGTCTCTCTGATTTGTTTTTGCTTAATTTGCTTAACAGCTGATCACATCCAAGTAAATGACAGAAGGTTCATTAAAAATGGGGGGGTGGGGGGGCGGAGGAATCCTCCAACTTTATTTGGGTTAAAATTTAATTTTAAACTAATTTGAAACTAAATTTTCATGGTGGTAGATCACCGGTACTTTTGACCGGAAAAAGTAGATCACAACCTGTTTGAAGTTGAATATACCTGTCCTACAACAATGAGTTCCAGAAATTAACTATTATCTAAGTGAAAAAATTAGAGCTGTACCAAATATTCATATTCAGTTTGGTCCTGAATACATTGTTTATACTAGATGTTTGGCTGAATAGTGATTTAAATCTGAATACGAATAATCTGAGATTCTGCTTTGCTAAATCCTACTGAAATCAACACCTGATGCTGGACTATGGGTATAGCAAGTAAATGCGGGTATGGCGAGGAAATGGAAGGAAAGATGCCCTAGACCTGCAGGGGAAGAAAGTGAAGGGCTGATATAAATACCAGACCATGGGAGGAGGGGAAGGGTAGGAGAAAGATATCAGATCACTGGATAGGGAAGGGGGGGAAGAAGATAGAGATGTCAGACTAGGGAAAGAAAGAAGGAGAGAGGGATTCCTGACTAAGGTAGGGGGCGGGGAGAGGAAAGACAGATGACAGACCACAAAGGGGGAAGAAAGGAAAGGAAGGAGGAGATAGAGATGTCAGACTGTGGGAAAGGAGAGGAGAAAGATCCCAGATCATAGGAGGGGGAAAGGGGGAAAACAGATGTCATACCATTATGAGAGAGAGGAGATGGTATACAGGGATGGAGGAGATGGGGAGATAGAGGGAGGACATGGTATACAGGGATGGGAGGAGTGGGGAAGATAAGAAAATGGAAGAAATGCTGTTTATGGATAGATGAGAATAGGGGAGAAGAAAGGAGAAGATGGTTCACATGGATACATGGGAAAGGAAGACATGGAAAAGTAGATAGATTTGAGGAGGAAGCAGAAATATGGAAGAAAGTTGAATGTTAAAAGTTAATACCAAAGATGGATGTAGGGCAGAAAATGAAGGAGAGGAAAACAGAAAATGGATAAGGTGGCCCTGGAAACAGAGTTAAGAATACAGACAGAAGGAAGTACAACCAGAGACTGGGAAAAGATAAATAGAAAACTAAAATCAACAGACAACAAAGTAGGTAAAGTTATTTTATTTTAAATATAGTGATTGAAATGTGTCAGTTTTCAGAATTTACATCTACTGTCTATATTTTGCACTGTTCAGGAAAAAAAATATTTCTTTCTATTTCTCTGGTGTTATACTGCACACAGACCCTGACATCTTAGAGGTTCGTTTATGTATATGAAGACTTTTAGGGCTCCTTTTATCAAGCCACGCTAGCGGTTTAACACGCATAATAGCGTGCGTTAAACCGCCGGCCGCGCTAGCTGCTACCGCCTCCTCTTGAGCAGGCGGTAGTTTTTGGCCAGCGCAGGGGTTAGTGCGTGATGAAAAGTCACGTGCGTTAACCCCGCTAGCATGGCTTGATAAAAGGAGCCCTTAGTTTGTGGGCCTGTATTTGCGTGGAAGGGCATAATTGAAAGGAATGTCTAAGTCTGTTTTCGTCTAAGTTGCAAGTCATCCAAAAACAGCTTAGGACACATTTTCGAAAAATACGTCCAAAATTTTTATCGTTACGAAAATCGTCTAAGTAAACGTCCTACCGATCTGATCGTCCAAGTCACTAAATTGTCCATCTTTATACTACATTTTTGTCCAACTTTTCGTCCAAGTCAAAAACGCCTAGAACAAGCCCTGTTGGACGTGGGAGGGGTCTGCAAAGTGATGGACTGAACACCCAGACATGGCACCTAAATAGTTGGGTGCCTTACAGGGCACTGCTGTGAACTTCACAAAAAGGGTGCCATGTCTTCATCTCACTACAGCTCCCTTATAGGTCATGGTGAGCCCCCAAACCACCTCCAGAATCCCCTACACCCACTTATCTACCACCCCAATAGCCCTTATGGCTGCAGGAGCCACTTATATGCCAGTAAAAAAGGTTTTTGGGGGTGTATAGAGGAGTGCACATGTTTCAATATCAATGCAGTGATTACAGGGGCATATGGGCATGGGTCCTCCTCTCCATGGGTCCCTAACCCACAAGCAAGATGGCTTAAGATGCCTCTGTGCAGCACAACTAGGATTTCCTATGCCAGGCTGCCAGGTGATGATGTTCTGGAGGCACAATTTTCAAATTATGATTAATATTTTTTATGGGGGTGGGGGGTCGGTGATCACTGGGGTTGTATGTGGGGGGTCTGTATTATGTATTTGCAGTGCTTATCTGGTCACTCTAGGTGGGTTTTTGTGACTTAGACCATGTTTTAAATGGTCTAAGTCACAACATCCAAGTTCCATCAATCCTTTGCTGTATAACTTTCGGTTATACATGCAGTACGACTAAGCCTGCCCACATCCCACCCAAATCCCGCCCTCGACACTCCTCCTGACACACCCTGTTTATCTATGGTCATTCAGCGGCACTATGAAGACCTAGGTCGTTTATAAATACATCCAAAACCTGGTTTTATTATTGGCACTTGGACGTTTTTGACTGATGATCATCCAAGTGCCGACTTAGGTTGGTTTTTGGATTTTTTCTCTTTCACTTATGAGCTCCATAGGGTTTATCTGTGTTCTGCACTTATGACCAAGGCCAGGTGTTCTGGTAGAAATGAATGTTGTGAAGCATTATTGATGTCATGGCCCCAAGTAGGAAGATATTTGTTGGCAGTATGTCCAGGTTTTGGAAGGCCTCGATCTTGGGGCTATGTGTAGAGGACTTCTGTGCATGTGCAGATGACATCACACGCATGCGCATATGAGCGTGATATCATCACATTGACGTCCATGCATGAGCAGAGGCCCTCTAGACGCAGCCTGGAACTCTGGGAAGGAAACACGAGGTTCGTGTGAGGGCGTGGCTGGGTATGGAACAGGGCAGGCCCAGGAGCGAAGCAGTGCAGGGCCAAATGTCTTCTTGTTTTAAAGAGGAAATCTGGTAACCCTACTCAAGCCCACTTAAAATTGGGTGTCTGTCTCCTCCTCTGACTAGCAGACATTCTTATCCTTCTTTGTACAATTATTTTCAACTTCCTGTGTTGGAAAGAATAAAAAAGCTGAAAATGCACCTTTTGGCTTACCTTGATGCCCAGTTCCCTCAGTTTTGGTGCATTCTGTAGTTTGTAGAAGACAGAAGCAGATCATATGAAGAAAAGTGATTTTTAATGCTCCCAGGGGATAGTGCCTGGGATAATTTTTTCAGCCCTGGTGAAAGCTGTTATGTAACACCAATTGGTTGTGTACCCTGATGCAACCTTGTTGCCAAAACGCAGTCATGTCAGATGCTATTGCCTTGGAGCATTAAAAACCACTTTTCTTCATATCGTCTTCTTATCTTCTGTTCTATGGAATCTAGTAAACCAGCTTCCTTGTGTTTCCTTACTGCTATGTAATTTGTATATATGTTTGGACGGACTGAGACATCTGTGTTTTACTTGTATACAATTAAAGAAAAACCCGGATCTCTCAATCCGTCCTCCTTTTCCTAGAGTCAGATGGTAACCCTAAGCTGCTGCTTTTGATAGTACCCTAAAACAGAGGTTCTCAACATATGGTATGCGTACCCAGGGGGTATGCGCACCATTGTCAGGAGGTAAGCGACGCCGGTGCTGTATGACTCCCAACTTCCTTCTGCCATTGCATATCTCCCGCTTTCTCATCCTCTTTTCTTAGCCTCCCTCCCCCTGTACTTTTAACTTCCACACACAGCAGCCACTAGTGTTAGTTTAGCCGGCAAGTCCATCAGTCAGCCTCAGGCCTTTGCTAGGCCGGACCGCCTCCGATGAAAGAGGAAGTTGCATCATCGGAGGCGGCTGGCCTAGCAAAGGCCTGAGGCTGACTGATGGAATTGCCGGCTAAACTAACACTAGTGGCTGCTGTGTGTGGAAGTTAAAAGTACAGGGGGAGGGAGGAACCATGGTTAAACTAACGCTAGCGGCAGCTGTGTGGGGAAGTTAAAAACATACAGTGAGCTGCTGCTAGGGAGAGAAGAGGTACTGCTTAACAAGGAGAAGAGGTACTGCTGGTCATAGGGAACAGAGAAAAGGTACTGCTGGACATGGGGAGAGGGAGACGTGCTGCTGGACAAGGGGAGGAAAAGGAAAAATGCTGCACGCTGAAGGGGAGGGTGAGATAGTGCATGTGGAGAGAGCATATAAGTTGTGAGTAGGATTGGGGGGAGGGAAGGAAGGAAGGAAAATTGTTGCAGGATGAGTGAAAGTGATGAGAGAGGGAGAAATGGACATGGTGGGAGGAGATGGAGAGAACATATGAGTGGGGTTGGGAAGATATGTACTGGGAGGGATATCACACTTTAGGGAAGAGGCAAAGAGAAAGAGAGAAAGCGTGAAGATCACACTTGAGGGAAGGGGCGATGAGAAAGAGAGAAAGCATGCAGAAGGCAGAAAGTTTTGGACTCATAGAGAGAGAGGGAGAGATGGATGGAGAGGACAGAAAAGAGGGAAGGAGAAATGTCACACTCAGGGGGAGAGGGCAGAGAGTAAAAAGTTGGACTCATGGAGGGAGAGAGAAAGATGTTGGTTGGGGAGGGAATGAGGGCTGGAGGAGAGGAAGCTTGCAAGAGGCAGAGAGAATGACATGTTGGACCAATGGAAAGGAGGGAGAAATATTGGATGTGGCAAACTCTTTATAGTTTATAAAACTTTCCTTTAACAGTTAAAAGGAAAGATGTATAAACTATAAAGAGTTTTACCTCATGCAAAATTGTCATTTCTTTAATAAGACATTAACTATTTTTTCTGCGGCCCTCCAAGTACTCTATTTTTTCTGCAGCCCTCACATTTAAAGTTTAATATTTTTTCTTTCTCAAAATTGGCACATTTCAATCACTATATTGAAAATAAAATAATTTTCCCTACCTTTGTTGTCTGGTGACTTTATTTTTCTGTGCTTTCAACTATGTTTCCAGGGCCTTCTTGTCCTTTGACTGTTTTTCTCTCCGTCTTCACTTTCTGCCTTGCATCCATCTTTGGCATTAACTTAATGTTCAATTTTTCTGCTTTCTTTTCAAAATCTACGTTTCCATGTCTTACCTTCCCTTCCTATCTCTCTCTTCTTCCATCCTATTTCCATGGTCTGGTATCTCTTTCCTTCCTTTCTCTCCCTCTATCCTTCCTTCCTTTCCCCTGGTCTGGCATCTATCTCCTTCCCTTCCCCCATGCCCTGGCATCTCTCCCTCTCCCTCCATGATCTGATATCTCCTTTCCTTCCCTCCCTCCCATGAACTTGGCTTCTTATCTTGTTCCTCTCCTCTCCCTTCTCCTTCCTTCCCTCTCTTTCCCCAGTTGGGTGCAGCAGCAACAGAAGCAGCATTTCCCTTCCCCCTTTCCTGTGCAGGAGAGGCATTTCTCTTCCCCTTTCCTTCTCCCTTTCCCTGTACAGCAGCAGCAGCAGCATTTCCCTGTGGTCCCCCTTTCCTATGTAGCAGAAGCATTTCTCTTTCCCCTTCCTTTCCATTCTCTTCCTTGTGGAGCAGCAGCGTGTCTGGCTGGCTCGTTCCGTTCAAAGCCGCAGGTGGCGGCTCCTTGCGAGATCCGCGCCTACGTCTGAAGCCTCTCTGATGTTGTGACATCAGAGAGGCTTCCGATGCAGAAGTGGATAGCGCGAGGAGCCGCCAACCCGCGGCTTTGAACAGAACGAGCCGGCCAGAGATGCTGCTGCTCCAAAAGGAAGGGAAAGGGGAAGAGAAATGCTGTTGATCGTGTCCAGACCGCGGGCCGCAAATAAAACCTGAAGAGCCACATGCGGCCCATAGGCCATGTGTTTGAGACCGCTGGATTAGATGATTTTCTGAAGGAAAAGGGGATTGAAGGGTATAGATAGAGAATTACTGTACAGGTCCTGGACCTGATGGGCCGCCGCGTGAGTGGACTGCAGGGCGCGATGGACCTCTGGTCTGACCCAGCAGAGGCATTTCTTATGTTCTTATGTTTAAGATTATATTGTATGTATATGAAAAATAAATGGAAGAAATTGCATTACAATTACAGTGGTACCTCGGTTTACGAGTGCACCGGTTTGCAAATGTTTTGCAAGATGAGCAAAACATTTGCAAAATTGGTGCCTTGGAAACCGAGCATGGCTCGATTTAGGAGCGCCCCCCCCCCCCCCCGCGATCCAGCACCCTCCCCCCGCGATCCGGCACCCTCCCCCCGTGATCCGGCACCCCCAGCCGCGATTGGGCAACCCCCCCTCCCCCCGCCGCTTCTTACAGTCATCTGGGCACCAGCACCAGCATGTCCTATGCTTGGTGCCGGTACCCGAAAATCATCCTCCTCCTTTGCTGGGCCTTCAGCATGCGCAGATGCTCAAGGCCCAGCAGAGGAGGAGGACGATCTTTGGGCACTGGCACCAAGCACAGGACATGCCGGTGGGGGGGTGCCGGATCGCGTCGGGGGGGGGGAGGTGCCGGATCACGGGAGGAGGGTGCCGGATTGCGGGGGAGGTTGCCTGATTGAAGGGGGGGCCTTCGGGGGGAGCAATGCAGGTCTTGTGGGGGGGGGGGGGGGGAACGTATCAAAGCAAGTTTCCATTATTTCCTATGGGGAAACTCGCTTTGATAAACAAGCATTTTGGATTATGAGCATGCTCCTGGAACGGATTATGCTCGTAATCCAAGGTACCACTGTAGTACTATTATTATGGGGATGGGGTCTCTGGGGCTGAGCTTGGGTGAGGGTATGCGGTTGATATTTGTTAGACTTGAAGAAGTTGAGAAACTCTGCCCTAAAACACGAAATATTGCACCACGTATTCTTTAAACAAATGTCCAGATTTTTTTTTTTAACACAGAATCTCCTTAAAAATTAGTTAGCGATGTCACGTACATCACAGATTGCACCTTTAAGGTTTTGTTTACAATTACCATTTGAGGATAGTGTAAAAAATTTCAATTGATAGGAAGATATCTATCATACAGAATCCAGAGTGGACGTAACAAAAGTGAAGATATTATTTTTAACTGATATTTGGTCTCTTTTTGGCCAATCAAGCATCAGGCTTTCTTCCTCCTCCAACAGTCAAATATCTTAATTTAGATTCTCCCAAATTACAAAGTTTACAGAGCCAATGCAAGCAACCCAATTTTAAATTGACTGCGGTATATAAAACCGAGACCTCACTGCTACAAACAATTTGGATTCATTGGGTTTGTTTGTGTTGTTTATGATGTAGTTTGAAACCGAAAGTAAAACCATAGGAAATCCCCTTGCTTTGCCAACCTTCAAGAGTTAAGTCTGCCCGGACACTACTGACGCTACCCTATTTGGGCTTAGTCATTGGTCGGTCGTTGACCGCATTATGCTGATTTCGGGACTTCTTTCGAGACATTGGTGCTACTTTTGTGGGTAGGAGTGCAGGGATTGGCTGAGCTGTGAGACTTATATAATGTTGCAGAGCAGCGCTTAAACAGAATTGTAGGGGGAAGCCTATTTGCAAGAATGTATAAGGTTTTGGTGGTCTTCTTCTGCGTCATCGGTAGCCTTCAAGCGGAGATCAGTAAGAAAACAGATTACTTAAAGTGCTAAAGGACCATGCGAATTTTCTCTTAAGCGTTTTTCTTTTCCTGTTCTTTTTTTTTTTTTTTTTTCTAAAGTTCTAAAAAGTAATTATATTTCAGAGAGCCTGTTGCCTAGTTTTATTTCCTGGTAAATGTACGGTATATACGCCGGTATTCTGATTATTTATACGCATTCTTGGTGTATAATGTGTCTCATTTTGGATATCTCATGATGATTTGCTGTCGCCCTTATTTGTTTATTTTTATTTTTTTTTACCCCCTATGGAGTGAGGTAAAGGATGGATCCCGAGGAACAAAATAGAACCTGTCTGCTCTTAAACTAGTACTCGAAAACTCCGGGAGATTTGAAGGATCTACGAGATCCGTCTTCTACCCCTGTCACTTTAGTCGTATGATGGTAATGGTGT
This sequence comes from Geotrypetes seraphini, assembly GCF_902459505.1. Lineage (NCBI taxonomy): Eukaryota > Metazoa > Chordata > Amphibia > Gymnophiona > Dermophiidae > Geotrypetes > Geotrypetes seraphini. The sequence goes on along the minus strand of NC_047088.1, from coordinate 99,879,951 downwards.
AGATATTTATTTTGAGCAGTTAATGGTGAATACTTAGAAATCGTAAATCTAGCGTATATTTTATGGATGACTTCCTAGACATTTTCGAGGGTTAAAAACAGTATTTTACACACACTAATTCATTGCCTTTTATATACATGTATGTCGTGAGGTATGTCTGTCTTATAAATTATTCAATTCAAACAAAAACCACCAGTTAAGCCGTGTTAACTTGCCAAAAACTCCACTTTCTCATATAAATTACAGATAAAAGCTGGATAAGGGAAGAAGCTACAAGGTGCAAGCACACACCAGGGCTATGAGTGAGAGCTAGAACTAAATCTTGGCTCCCTCCTCCCCCATGCTTCAATCATCAGCCATGCTACATGGTTTTTCTGACTGATGATTGAAGCATGTGGAGGGGAGCCAAGATTTAGTTCTAGCTCTCACTCATAGCCCTGGTGTGTGCTTGCACCTTGTGGCTTCTGAAGCTTCTTCCCTTATCCAGCTTTTATCTGTAATTTATATGAGAAAGTGGAGTTTTTGGCAAGTTAACACAGCTTAACTGGTGGTTTTTGTTTGCGTTGGATGTTTTATTCTACCTCAGTTCCTCTATTGTTGAAGGCTCTCTTATAAATTACACACACAGCTGCTTAAAGTCCCAGATTTTAACTGGGAGCAGGGATAAATATACAGGGTACTTTCCAGTTGGGTAACTTAGGGCTAGATTCACTAAGGGCATGGATCGGATCCAATCCGTGAGGGATCCGATCCGTGTCCGGGGGGCTGATTCATGAATTGCCCTCATGCAAATGAGCATGATTGGAATCATGCCCCCAACCGACGCATGCGAAGACCATCTTAGATGGTCTGTGCATGCATCGAAGAGCAACAACCTTGTTTTTGTAACTTTTACCTAGCCCAGTGAGCCCGTGGTTTTAAACCACGGGCTTGCACTGTGGGGGAAGGCCAGGGCAGCGCTTGGGGCAGAGAGCAGGAGAGTCGGGGGCAGAGCAGGGCAGCAGGAGAAAAAGGCAGAGAGTCAGAGCAGGAGAGGAGATTCGGGGCAGAGCAGGGCGGTAGGAGAAAATCGCAACAGAGTTAGGGCAGAGAGACCTGGAAAGTCGGGGTAGACAGCAGGCAGAGAACAGGAGATGGCAATCAGAAAGCAGTGAACGACTGGTCCCCAGCAGTTGCTTGTTTGTGATCGGCCAGCCCAGGTTTTTTGTTAATGAATCGCTGCCTGCCATCATTTGAATGCCGTTCCTCCTCATTTGCATGCGTGGATCGGCATCAGATTGGGGTTGATCAGCCACAAAAGGGAATCGGGTGCAAAGGGGTCGGAAAACGATTGATACATGATCGGTTTGCTTAGTGAATCTAGCCCTTAGTGGGGGGAAAGTAGAGGTTTGCTTTCGCTTTTAAAATGTGTGGCACTCCTGCTATATACAAACTAGGTAGCATGTTAGGAAATTGTTTTCTTTGTTGCTTCAGGAGCAACAATGTATACAAAATGTTCAGTCAGTGCTGGATTGTGGTATTGCTCACCTGTGATCCATTATCTTGCCCCCTCTCTCAAGTTCTCTCTCCCCCTCCCCCGCTGGACCAGGTGAGGCATTGGCCCAGGGCATTATATTAAAAGATGCCAAAATTCCAGTTTGGCATCTTTCCCTTCAAATGTTTGAAGGCAGACGGACTGAGAGTGTGGCACCCTTTATCACCAGTGTGGGTCAGGGCCTTATCTGATCCATAGGTTGATTCCGCAGAATTATCTGAAGTAGAGTTTGAGGCGGTAATGACCAGTATTTATCACTGTGCAAAATAACTAGACTCTCTTATTATGATGGGGTTTTGCTAGCTCTTTCTGTCTTTTTAATCACATAAAGTGCTCCTTTCTCCTCTTACTGTTGGCTCATTTGGAACTAGTGCTAGAATACTGGTGCCATGAGGCTTTATTCAGAGCTAACTTGGGATTTCTGCACTGTTAAAGACACATTACTGTGTCGGGTCTGATCATTATAGTGATGGGGTTCTTGAATTGATGGTATCTTTTAATCTAGCCACTGTGAAGATTACAGTGATGGCTAGAACTATTGCTCCCCCAAATCATGCTTAGGGAGCTATGAATGCTATTTCTGTTGCATCCCTAGCTGACAGAAGGTGCAGAAGCCCTAACTTGGGAGCATGTAACACTGCCACCAAGCTCCTAGAACAGCCCAATTTTTAACCTGGTGGTTCTTGTTTATTTGGCTTACATGCCTAGCTAAAGCTGAGGTAGAGGTTTCTACTGCGGCCTGGTGAGGTAAACGCTCTGACCTTGCAGCAGGGCTGCGGAGTCTGTACATAAAACCTTCATCTTCAACTTCTTTATTTATGGTATCAATTTCTTTATTTATACTATATATATATATGCAAGATGTGACTTTTTGGAATTTTGTTTTAATTTATGTTTATTGTTTTTGGTCAGCTATTATGGATTTGTGTTATGTGGGGTCTAGGATAATTCACTGTAGCCATTTCAGCACTGATGAATTTTCCTACACTTGGCTGTCAACTTGGCAGTGAATCTTCCTACACTTGGCTGTCAACTTGGCAGTGTAGCCTGACCTCATTTGGGGGTGATGCTCCCCATGCCCCCTTACTCTTCCCCGCTGCTTGAGCACCCCCTTCCCACTGCCGCTGCATACCTTTTAAAAAGTTCACCGGCGTGAGCAGCATCTTCCATTTCTCGAAGCAGTCTCACGAATTGCTGTGGGAATTTGCAGCAGCCATTTTTTCAGGGAGACTGCAGGGGCAGGATCGTAAGAGGATCGCTTCTGCCCTGACTCGCCCCGCTGGACCACCAGGGGAAGTCCTACGCTTCTTCTCTGAAGGAGGGAGGGGGCGCGTGTTGCTTCTACAGGAGGGAGGGAGGGAGCCAGCATTGATCCTACAGCAGGGAGGGAGGGAAGGGACACTTGATTCTACAACAGGCTGATAGCTGGGACAGAACCTGACACCTCGCCTCACTCCTGGCTTGGCTGACCACACCACTGGACCACCAGAATTTTAAGGTGGACCTGAATATAAACCGAGACCCCCATTTTTTGGGGCCATTTCTTTTACTCCCAAATCTCTGTTTTATATTTATATTTGAGTATACAGTATATGGTAATATAGCTTACTTCTCAGGATATTTCCAAGGTTTCTGCTGTTTAAAATCGGATATTCTTTGATCGTCCAGGATTATGGAATGAATGGAAACCACGTTTTCTGGACTTGTCACTTGAGTTGGTTTCCCAGAACGTTCTTAGACTTTGGTGCTCTAATGTCCTGTTTTAAACACAGCAACCGAGTTCTTGACTGTGGAGTAGGAAGGGCTGTTATCCTCTAATGTAACTGACACATTGTAAATTAATTTGGCCAAATTTCCTTTTAGGAAAAGATTTTTCATTACCACGCAGCACTCTTGCAGTGAAATTTTGGTTGTTTTGCATAATTTTCATTTCAGATCTGCCAAAAAAGTAAATCGAGCTACAATTATGAAATTTAGGTTAGACACATGAAAAAATAAACTTTGATGTGATGAAAAATATAGTCTAAAAGTACTGGTATGTGAAATAGGAAAAGCTAAAGACTTATCAGCACCTTGTCGTATAGCTATTGAATGATGGTTTGGTTTTTTTTTTTCACCTGATATTATCCCCTACCCCATGTTTTACTTGATCATTGCAGGGCCATAGACCTAATTTGTCTGCCCCCTTCAGATTAGCATTAATTAACTTTTCTACTTACTCTCTCTCCCACACATATAGGAGCGCACATTCTATTACTCTTTCACTGCTCCTCCCAAGCCTATCGTTACCATCTCAAACTTCCTGCTTGGTCAGCTGTAGCTTGTACCCACTGTACAAAGGTTTGAAAGTTAATTTTATTATATCACCCTGTTGCATCTGTTCTGGTCTCTTGTTTCTTGTTTCATTTTTACATGGTATCTCTAGCTTGTCCTTATTTTATCTTTTTCAAAATTTCCTCGCCTTTCTAATTTTTTTAGTTATTCTCATTTTATTCTCTTGGTGTTTCCTATAGGTTTTTTTATTCTGTTACATTTCTTTTGCTCATACTAAAGGTTCAATGTATTCCCTTTATTTCTTTTTGTGTTTTTCTTTATCCTACCTTTCTCTCCGCCTGCACTCTCACACAACCCTTTGCTCTACTTTTCCCCACTTTTCATATTTCCGTTATCCTCCACTACTACTCCTCTTCATTTCTGCATCTTCCCACTCTGTTCCCTCTTTCCTCTCTCCTACCCCTATCTTATCAGCATTCCCTTCCTCTCTCCCCTTCCTCCTGGCACACTCTTCTCTTTTTCTCTCCCTCTTGGCTTGTTACATTTCTTCCTCTTCCTTCCCAGTGTGTTTTTCTCTCACTCCCAGCCATCCATCATCTTGGGTAAATGCATGGAAGAGATAGATGGAGATGCTGGACTTGGTACCCTAACTCCTTCCCTGTCTTAGCTCCTTCATCTACCTGGGCTGCTGCAGTGACACAGACGACACTATAATGTACACAGTAGAGCCTTCAAACCCACACATAATTGAAGGTTCTGCCAGTGACCCACCAGACTGTAACAGGATTCATATGTCAGAGGTGAGACAGGATGCCAAGCATAGGTTTTAAGGCTTTGCTGCAAATGTTATTTCTTTTAGCAGTAATTATGTTGCAGCAACCTGGTTTATATGAAAGAGCAAAAGCAGGGAGGGACTTTAAGTGAAGATGTTAGTCTAGGGCATGGGTCTCAAAGTCCCTCTTTGAGGGCCGCAATCCAATCAGGTTTTCAGGATTTCCCCAATGAATATGCATGAGATCTATGTGCATGCATTGCTTTCAATGCATATTCATTGGGGAAATCCTGAAAACCCGACTGGATTGCGGCCCTCAAGGAGGGACTTTGAGATCCCTGGTCTAGGGGGTGATAGGGAGTGAGGGGAGGGGAAAAGAGGAGTCAGTGTCATGGTGGGTGCAGTGGGATGGAGGTTTCTGTTCAGATGCTTATTTCCTGATATCCTTGGAGGCAGGGAATTCCATCCCCCCTAAAAAAAAAAGAACCAACAACAACAAAATCTAATGATCATTGCCAGGCCTCCTTCCAGAAACTTGGAAATATGGGCCCTGAATCTAGCTGTCCTGATTTATCTATTTGCTGGGTGCAATTGGTGTTCCCTTTACAGCTTTCTCAGCTGCTCAAGCGAGCAGAAATGCTGACTCTAGGAGTTAAACTGAGAACCTTTTACACTAGTGGTGAGCACAGAAATGGGAGGGGGGAGAGTATTACTGCAGGAATGGGAGGGGATGGGGACTAAATTATGTCCCTGTGCATACCTTAACATTGCAGCCTTGGAATCTCCATGCTTGCCCCCCAATTCCCTGCCTACCTTTAAATTCAGTCTTTGGCCCTTCAGGCCAGTGGCAGATGAATAGAAAGGCGGCCTGCACCAGCTCACCTCTTCTGATGCATTTTCCTGTTTCAGAAGGAGCAGGTCAAGTCAGAGGGAAAGGTGAGGTGCAGGTCCCAGGCAGCCTTTCTGTACAGCTGCCTTCAGGGTCAAAGACTAAATTTAAAGGATGATGGCGGTAGGGAGGTGGAAAGCAGCCACATTGGTTCGGAGTGAGTTGATGCCAGACTGGCTGGGCTGGTGTGGGTGGAAAAGCAGACACATTGAGGAAAATTCTGTAAAGGACACCTAAAGTTGGGCGTCCACAATGTGGATGTCCAGCAACTTAGGCATCCAAATAAATTGGATAATAAGCCAAATAAGCAATAATTGAAAGTTAGACATCCAAAGGCTGTGCATGATTCACAAAATGGGCGTCCACAATTTTGTGGACATCCATCGGAAAAAGCTGCACCTAACAAGATAGGCATGGGCTTGGCTTTGATGTAATGCCTATTTACAGAATCGCATGCTGCTCAGCGTCCTAATGTGTCTACATTCTCGCCTAAAATGTAGGTGTTGCAAAAGCAGGTCTACTTTTGGACATGATTTGGGCACGAGTTAGGTGGATGTGACTTAGACTTCACTTAGGCGTGCTGGAGGCATCCACATATAAGTGAATGGGGCTTCTATTTTTTTGGGGTAAAGAGGACTCCAGTTTGATATTAAGGTCAAAAGATGTTTAATAATGCATTACTTAAACAAAGCACATGAAAAATATATATATATATATTGCAAACTCAACCTATTTTTGGAGGTAGAGGACTCCTCTTTGATAATAGAAAAAGATGTTTAATAATTCATTACTTAAGCAAAACACATGATATATAAAATATATTTCCAAAAGGTTAAGAAAATAAAAAGAAACCCTACTCACAATGGCTGTAGCTCAGAGCAAATGGACATGTCTGATGCACAATCTTGACAACATTGTGACATCAATATACACCTAGATGGCAAAATGTCATTAAAAAATAATATGTGAACCTCAGCACTATCTAATAATGTTTTTGGGTGAAGGTTCAAACTAATATAGATGCTAAACAATTCAGCTGAGAGAAATTATCTCACAGCATTACCACCTTTCCTCCACATATATAGTTTAGTTTTCTTTAGTTTACTGTTCCTCAGCGGGCCACCACACACTCAAGCATTCTCATAGGGCATGGCTTTATGCTCCCACTCCTCATTGGAACTAGTGTATTTTTTTATATATATAAATATATGCACACTTCTAGCGTATACTATGTGGTTAAATTCAATATACTAAAAGTACTTAGCTTTTAGCAAGACGCTGTGCAGGGGAATATGTGTGAGTACACCGACATGTTTCGCCCATAAAAATTATTGGGCTTTATCAAGGTTCCCACTCCCTATAAAATATAAAAACAGAGAGTTAAGTTTCCTTAATCCACCGTCCCAACTACTTACAATCATATCGCTAAGTGTACTATCAATAAACCTTAATTTCATTTTCTTACCTCTCACTAACATTCAGCTACCATAGCGTCAAAACGAAATGGCAGCCCGACTCTAAATCATGTGATTTATAGACTCCTTCCCCTAGCGTCAACCGTCCAATGATAATGGGCCGCGACGTCGGGGGCTGGAGTACAGCCTTTATTGTGATAATTAAAGATACATTGAGCGTATGGGCTAAATAGAGTGTATGGGCTAGATAGAGGACAAATCCCAGGACCATTCATCTATATTAACGTGGCCCACTCCAATTCATTGTTAAGTCCATAAGGGACCACTGAATTTAGTCTGTAAATCCACCTCTGTTCAAGCACATTGAGCCTCTGCTCCCAGTCTCCTTTCTGCTCACTTATTTCAATATGATCGATAATTCTCCATTTTAATTGGTTAACTTCATGATCTCTATCAATACAATGTTGGACTATCGGGGCTTGTAAGGCTAAGGTATTAATCCGCGATTTATGTTCATTGAGGCGGACATTGATCGCTCTCTTAGTGCGCCCCACATAAACTAAGTTACAGGGGCACACTATTATATAAACTACCCTAGAGGTCTTACAGTTGGTGTTGATCCTGGCCCTCACTATGTACCCCGATTGGGGGTCAATCCATTGGGGCCCTTCCAAAGTAGAATTGCACCACTGGCATTGTTGACATTTTTCGTGACCACTGATCTTATTAGGGTCCGTTATAGCTCTGCCAGATTTAGTGAGAGCTTGACCTATGGTCCTACCTCGGCGATGGGAAAACAAGGGGAATTCTGTAAAACCCTCATGTAAGCTAAGTATAGACCTGTATTGTTTAATTTGAGATATTAATACTCCTGAGGCTTTAGAAAAGGGTAGAACACAAACAAGACGATCTTCCTCTTTATCACTAGTTTTTTCTTGTAATAAAAGATCTCTCTGAGCATATCGTGCTCTAAGATAAGCTTGTCTAATGGAATTTCTGGGATAGCCCCTTTCTAAAAACCTCTCTTCTAAATCTTTAGCTACCCTCTTGAATTCTGCTAAGGTAGAACAAACCCGCCGTGCCCTCAGATATTGACTGATAGGTAAGTTAAATCTCAAGTGATATGGATGATGACTGTTGAAGTGAAGCAGAGTGTTCCTCGCCACAGCTTTCCTATATAGCATAGTGTGAATCCCTGTATCGTCTTTGTTTATGAGTATATCTAGAAATTCAATGTTAGTTTTACTATAATGAGCCACAAATTGGAGATTTGGATTTCTGGTGTTTATCCATATACAAAACCTGTTAAGGTCATTTTCTGAGCCATCCCATATTATAAAAATATCATCTAAAAATCTTTTCCAGACTTGGATGTGTTGAAAAAACTCAGAAGGGTACACTACTTCTGTCTCAAACTTGCCCATGTATAGAGTGGCTATTGAAGGGGCTACCGTCACCCCCATCGCTACCCCCTCAATTTGTTGGTAGATGGTACCATTGTGTTCAAAAAAAGCTCTCTTTAAGAACCCATTCTGCCAGTCTAAGAAGAAAAAAATTAGATATTCTCAAATGTTCCGTCCTACTCATCATAATATCTTCAATGATAGAGAGGGCTTCATTCTGGGGGATCTTGGTATACAGGGACACTACGTCTAGTCATTGAAGATATTTTGATGAGTAGGACGGAACATTTGAGAATATCTAATTTTTTTCTTCTTAGACTGGCAGAATGGGTTCTTAAAGAGAGCTTTTTTGAACACAATGGTACCATCTACCAACAAATTGAGGGGGTAGCGATGGGGGTGACGGTAGCCCCTTCAATAGCCACTCTATAAAAATATCATCTAAAAATATTTTCCAGACTTGGATGTGTTGAAAAAACTCAGAAGGGTACACTACTTCTGTCTCAAAACTTGCCCATGTATAGAGTGGCTATTGAAGGGGCTACCGTCACCCCCATCGCTACCCCCTCAATTTGTTGGTAGATGGTACCATTGTGTTCAAAAAAGCTCTCTTTAAGAACCCCGAAGGACCACTCGCACACACCCGCACCCCCACCCCGAAGGAGCACTCACACCCCCACCCCGAAGGAGTGCTCGCACTCACACCCCGAAGGACCGCTCGCACCCCCACCCGAAGGACCGCTCGCACCCCCACAGCCTCCCCCCCTCCCCCATGGAGAAGCTGTCTACCTTGTTTCCGGATGCCAGCGAGCCCAGCTGTTTCCTCTGCCGGCGGTCCCGCCCCTTCTCTGAGCCCTGCTGCGCTGCTTCCTCTTCCGGCGGTCCCGCCCTTTCTCTGATGTCAGAGCAAGGGCAGGACCGCCTGAAGAGGAAGCAGCGCAGCACAGGGTTCTGAGAAGGGGCAGGACCGTCGGCAGAGGAAGCAGCTGGGCTGGCATCTGGAAACAAGGTAGACAGCTTCTCCATGGGGGAGGGGGGGAGGCTGTGGGGGTGCGAGCGGTCCTTCAGGTGGGGGTGCGAGCGGTCCTTCAGGGTGGGAGTGCGAGCGCTCCTTCCGGGTGATGAATCGGGCGTCGGGGGGGGGGAGAAACTATGTAAAAAAAATTTTGTACAACGCGCTCACGCGTATAACCCGCAAGGTTATGCGCGGTTTGTATGCGTTATATGCGAGAAAATACGGTATATAAAAATGTTTTTTCATGTGCTTTGAGGAAGACAGAGACCAAAAGAGGAATTGGCCAAGTGTTGAAGGTACATGTACGATATTTATCCTAGAAATATGACTGTGTATGAATCAAGAGGTATAAGCTTGGCTTTTGAATTGACATGGTTTAATATCCGAGTGTGTGTGGTATAGTGGTTAGAGCTACAGTCTCAGTACCCTGAGGTTATAGGTTCAAACCCTTCACTGCTCTTTGTGACCCTGGGTAAGTCACTTAATCCCCTCATTGCACTAGTTACACTAGCTAAGAGTTTGAGTCCACCAGGACAGAAGGGAAATATGATAAAGTAGTTAAATGTAAAACCACTTAGGATATAAGTGGTATATAAATAAAATATGCCATTTTACTGTATACAATTGTAATGTAAAAAACAGCATAAAATCGCTGTTCTAATGACTTCTTAATGCTAAAACATGATAATGTTATAGATGTTGTGGAGATGTCTATGCGATGCCTAGAAGGCGATTCTATAAAGCATGCCTAACTTTATATATGCACTTCAGTTCGCTGAGCTTGATTCTCTATTGTGCATCTATGGCTAAGAGAATTGCACTGCTGGATGTCTAAACAATATGTAACATTTAGACGTCCTTTACAGAATTTGCCCCAGGAGGGGAGGGAGGTGATATCAGACTGTGGAGGTGGGTGAGATTAAAAGAGCTAGGGCAGAGCCAAGATGGGAGGGAGGGTGGAAATAGGGAGATGCCCCTAAGGGAGGAGGGGGAGTTGGACCTGAGGCTGGAGGGCGGGGGAAAGAGTTTTGGACCTGGGGCTGGAAGGAGGAATACATTAATAAGATCTGTTAAATGCAGGTTGGGGATAGGGATGATGCAGGGACAGTACCAATATGATAGGGTGGGAACAGAAAAGAATTGACTAGGGACAAATAAAGATGGGGACCAAAAATGAGGTTCTCCAGTTTATATTCAAACCAACCCTTATCCTGCTTCTACTGTGACCCTCTAGTACTGTCCTGGTGATCCAGTGGTGAGGGGAGCCTGAGATGCCGTCAATCCCTCCCTCACAGCAACTGTGTGTAACTAGCCCACCTCTCCCTTTCCCCCTGCAGGTCTACCATGGGTCCCTGGTTTTCCAGCAGTGAGATGGTGCAGGAGCGATCTCTTTACGCTCATTCCCTGCAGTCTCTGTATTGAAAAAATAGCTGCCACGAGATCCCATGGCAACCTTTGTGAGACTGCGAGTTGGAGGCGGAAAGGGGGGCCAACTGGCAGTCTGTCTGCACCACTGGCCACCAGGGCAGTATTGGAGGCCTTCGGTGGGTCTGGGAAGGGGGGCAAATTGGCTGGCTGTTTAGTTGCAGAGATGGCAGATAGGACACCAAGGAAGGCAAGAGGGGTCGCTTCTTCCCCAGTACCGGTACTTGAATATAAACCATCGGTTTATATTTTGAGTCAACCTTTTTTCCTCCTTTTTGGGGGAAAAAAGGTTACTTCAGTTTATGTTCAGATTGGTTTATATTTGAGTATATATGGATCAATATGAGTTTCATTTTTTGTTTTTACCATTTACAGTGAAATGGATTAATATGAGTTTCATTTCTTGTTTATAAATGTCATTGTTGTTTTATATTTGTCATACATTGGTTTTAAATCATTTTCTAGACTCCTGAGGCAGGCCTTCAGGCTGAAACTCATACGTGTTGAGTATTCATAGAATAAAGATATTGAGTACCACCTGGTGTACAGTGGTACCACAGACCCTTTTCTAAAATAGCTACAAAATTGTAGATATCCCAGCATGGATAACTCAATTCCAGGTTGTGCATCTTTTCCATATGTCTTTTTGACACATTTTCTCTGGATCTAGAAGTTGGTCCTTAGGTAGGAGCTGGGGGATGAAGTGCAGGAGTGAAGAGATCTGCTGTAGCTTTTAAAATGCCTGATTTAATAAAGCATTTTCCTGTTTAGTCTCACCTCAGCTTCTGTCTCACCAGCCAGTCAGTAACCTCCTTGCTAGTATTGGTCTTCTTTGTTTAGTCACCCCCTCCTCTAAGGGCTCCTTTTACAAAGGGGCGCTAGCGTTTATAGCGCGTGCACCGGATTAGCTCAAGAGGAAGCGGTAGTGGCTAGCACGCATGACATTTTAGCACGCGCTATTCTGTGCGCTAAGGCCCTAACGCACCCTTGTAAAAGGAGTTGAGAATGACACGGTGACAAAATTCATCACCGTTCCCGTCCCCGCGGATAAACGCGGGAAATAATCCCATGTCATTTTCTAGTGTCTATTTCAATCTCAGTCCTTCTACACCAGAATTCTTCAAAGTAAAGCTTGTGGGTCAGTGGTTGTGGCCATTCATACTCTTATTCTTCCCTCTCTCCTTAAAGAATGACATGAAGATGGTTTCCCGCGGTTATCCGCGGGGACGGGGACGGTGATGAATTTTGTCACTGTGTCATTCTCTAAAAAGGAGCCCTAAGTTGTAGACTCCAGCTAGGTATGCCTCTGCTTCTGGTTGTTCCCTTTTGACATGACACCATGAGCTCTTGATGAGTTTAAAGTTGTGTAGTGCTTGAACTTTGTGCTGGTTTCATGGCCCTAGGTTTTGTGAGACTGGCATAGGAATTTGGCCACTGCATGATGCTATACCAAAGGAAACACAGCTGTTGCTGCATCAGAGCTTGATAAATCCAGAGTGCTTCGTCAATGTGTGCACTCCCGATTTTAAATCCTTGGTACTGATGTGAATGCATTTGAAAAGTTGTCATTCAAATGATAGTGATCAAGTTTTTTTTATATTCTGTTGCTTGATTATGTGCTGTAATATGGACAAATTATGACAGGCTTTTAAAAAGCTGTGCTGCCAAGCAGCCCATAGGAATAGAACAGGTGACCAAGCATTTAGCATGTCCCTTAGCATTTAGCAAGTCCCTTATAGGACTGTAGGAAAGCAGCTTTATAAAAGACCCATATGGCTTTTAAAGGAAGTAAGGGAAAGGGATTGGGACTCGTATACTACCTTTTTATAGTTTTACAACCACACACAAAGCGGTTTACGTATAGGTACTATTTATTAGACCCATGGAAATCCCCTGCAGGTTTCCTTGGTGGTAGGGGCAGGGCATTATGATGATCACACCAAGGTTCTGAAGGCGTGGTATAACATCACAAATTGCATAACAATAATACATAGAATGAAATAAAAATACCCTGTAGAAAGTCCCTTGCAATATTACCCAGATAAATTAGTGATAATGAGATCAAAGTACATGTATAGGCAGTGTCTGGTTTAAGAACACTCGAGTTATGTCGAACTCGTACTTATGAACCAGGGTACTTACTGCCTCTCCCTTCCTTTGCCAACACGCCCCTTCTTCCTCCCTTCCTGCCCCAAATTCATGCATCCTGTGTTTCCTCCTCTGGCCGGTTTTCTCCTCCCAGCCGCACTTCTGTTGGCATCCGTGAGTGGTGGCTTCTCCATGCGGTCTACTGGTCTTCGCGAAGAAAGATCTGGAAGGCTTGGCCACTTTCACCATAGGCACCAACTTTTCAAAATTATTGGGGGTGTTAAACTCAATAGAAATGACTTTTCCCCAGACATAGTTGAGATCTTTGTTCAATATTAGGGGCTCAAGCACCCACTTCTATGACTTTTACCTGGTGCCCCATAAGAAAGCCCTTATGGGCAGACTGCACAAAGTGAACATACTGAAATGGGCTGTTCTGGGAATGGGCAATGCTTTAAAAGCCAATTCTAGGGCGTTTAATTTTATTGGCATTGAATCAGTAACACTTTAATTGTACTCCTGGTTTTCTCAATACAGTACATTTTTTTTTTTTAATTATCCAAACTTTGGGGTATGTATAAACCTTTTATTTTTCTAGGGACCCTTTAGGATTTTGGGGGAGCAGCATTAGGATGTAAGAATCCTGAAGATCTAAATGAGATTCAGTGAAATAAAACAAATCTCCCTGTTTGTTGAATCGCATGTGATCCAGATCTGGCTTAATGCCTGGTTGCTTTAGTTCTTTACAATCATGTGACTTCCCAGCAAGCCTGCTGCATAAATTGACTTGCCAGCATAGAACTAGTTCAAACAAGTGATCTGGACAGCCTCTGATGTAATTCTTGCTCCTCTCCCATAGCGTTAGTCATCTTCCACATTTTTTTTTTCCAGATAAAGAACTGTCCAATGTACAGTAACTTTATGACAAATACCATCTAGAACCAATCCAGCCTTTTCTTTATCCCATCTGTGCGTATGAAAAAAATGAAGTTACATACTCCCCTGGTCAGAATATTCATATCTTCCTTCTTGACATAGTCCTCACATTTCATATTAGTAGGACATAAATTGTTCTGTGGAGGAGTGAGAGACCCACACAGGGCAACTTAAAGCCTTTTTGTCCTTTGGAAAGTGAGCTGAGAAAAACAATAGCTAGAATAGTTGGTGCAGAGACTAAGGGCTCATATAGTCTTGCAGTTTTTTTTCTTTGGGCCAGTGCTTCCTAAGCTTTTATCCAATATGACCCCATTTTAACAGCAGAGCCCCCCCCCCCCCCCAACTCATTTCTTCTTCTGCCCTCACTTATCGAAAGCACAAAGGAAACAGAAGCAGCGGTCAGCACAGGATCTTCTGTGTCGGTTTGTTTGCACTCAGACTTCTCTAGGTTTGCAGAATGACAGGAAACGCCCACGGAAGGAAGAAGCAGGTAAACATTCAGACTCCCAGGTGTCATGTCAACTGCCAGAGCAGAAATCATGGTGGAAGCCGTTAGGGGTGGGGTACAGCCCTGTTACCTCATCCACTGATGTGATGGCATTTGTTTTCTTGACCCGCAGTTTGGGAACTAATCCCTTGAAACAGATTGTATGGTGGTCCAGTTCTAAAAGCAGCATAATCTTCACAGGTTCATGCAGTTACACAAGAAATAAACATTTTTTAATTTAATTTAATTTTTTTTAAATATTCAGATAGTTGCATTGGGGCAGGTCACAATATAAAAGGACTGAAAACCAAGCATAGGAGCTATAACAAGTGAAAAGAGCCAGATGGATTTTATACTGAATGCTACTTTTCCTTGTTAACCCACTCGTCTATGGAGTCATCTGTTGCTGTTAAGTCCAGAAAGAGATAGAGAAAACAAATCTGATCTTTGCAAACATATAGGATGGTAAGCTTACTTGTAAGCCACTGCTTGCCCTGGATCTGTGGCATGGAATGCTGCTACTATTTGGGCTTTTGCCAGGTACTTGTGACTTAGATTGGCCTCTATAAAGATGGGATACTGGGCTAGATGGACCATTGGTCTGACCCAGTAAGGCTATTCTTATGTTCTTAATTCTCTTATCTCCAGCAGGCGGATGGATCGTCTTTCTCCTGGTCAGTGTGGAGGTGGCTCCTGTTTTGGCTTTGCTGATTTAGTTGAGCAATGGGATTAGGCTTCCTGGGTGCCTATTGCCAGGTATAGCTGGTGATGCCAGTTCCCTACCCTTGCTCAGCTCCATTTGACATTTGTCCTGCGCTCCTTGCTCCCTTATAACTTTTTCTTTTTTTGTGTGTGATTAAACCCAGAGGGAGTTCAGTGTACTGGAGGCAAAATTAAAGTAACATACAATGAATATTTGATCTCTACCATTTTCTGGAGTACTGCAGGTTGTTGCTCCTTCTTTCTCTTTACTGGTCCTTCCCATGGTGATTTCTTCCTGCCGGTGTTTTCAGCGGTTGTGCTAATTCTGGCCTTTGGTCCTGGCCCTTCCCCACCCCAAAAAATATATATCTATGGGGCTTTAAGGGCAGCTGAGCTTTTTGCTCCTGCAATGGGGGCCCAGGGGCAGTATTGGGGAGTCGTGCAGGCCTCTTCAGGCTTTTCTGCTTCCTGCATGAGTTTTTGCAGGTTCCTCTTAAGCTGATGACAGGGGTGCCCCGTGGGTGCCTTCCAGTGAGGGTCTGTGCCTCTTCAGCTGCAATCATTTAGCAGTTTTGGTCTTGCCTCAGATCCAGTCACATTGCGGGCTCAAGCAAACTGCAGAGCTCTGCTGGTACTGGCCCCTCTGGGGGAAGCAGGTTCCAGCTTTGGGACAGGGTGAGTTTTGTGCTGCTGGTCTAGAGAGGCAGGCAGTGTGCAGACGTCGGTGACTCAGTGATATTTCTTGCACTGGTGGTAGTCTGGCCTAGTCTTAAGGCTCCTCAAAAGAGAAGGGCTCGATGGGTCTTCACGTCCTCTCTCTGAGCTAGGGATCGTGCACGGAAGTCTTCTATTCTGTTTGCATCGTAGCTAGGGTTTTCCTGCTACAGTCTTCAATGTCTTCACTGGTGCTACATACAAAGTTGCTTGTTTAGCAATTTATCCGTTAGCTATTTTGTCAATAAAAGTTCCTTAATTATGTTCTTAAAGGTGTATTTTTTTCCTGGATTTGGATTACTTACAAGTCCCTTATAGGATCTGGAAAATGGTTTGTTTGTTTTTTTTGTTTAAATATTTTTATTGAATATTTGTAAGAAAAATTAGTATAATCTCCCCCCCCTAGATTATTATTTAGCTAGGTTTCCCCACAAGTTATTAATCTACTGTGCAATAAGGCCTTGATTCTGCAAAGTGCTCCCGATTGTAGGCAGCTTTAGGCATCCTACAGCTGTCTAATCAGCCAATTGGGAGGCACTTTTTCTGAAAAAAAAAAAAAAATATGCTCCCCAGGCAGGCTGCCTATATTGAAGGCGCCAACAGGAAGCCTAGAGAGGCCCACAAGCCGCCTAAGCTCGGTGGTAGCTTTAAGCAAACCTAGGCAGTGTCTCCCTAGCAGAACGGGATAAGCTTACAAAATTTTGTCTATATGGTAAGTAGACGTGGCCACTGTACCTAATCACGACAAGGATCTCCCTGCTGTGATTAGTGTAGCGGCTGTGGCTAAAGCCGCAAAAGTCTCCCCTCTGCCCTGTGATCACGGCAGGAGGGTGCCCAACCCCTCCTGCCGACCCCCAACGGTTCTCCCGACGATTGCGGCAGGAGGGTACTCAACCTCTCCTGCCGACTCCCCCCCCAACGGCTCCCCCCTAAGATCCCTGGCAGGAGGGTGCCCAACCCCTCCTGCTGACCCCCTAACGATCGTGGCAGGAGGGTACCCAACCCCTCCTGCCGACCCCCCCCAATGGCTCCCCCCTAAGATTACTGGCAGGAGCATGCCCAATTACTCCTGCCGACCCCCCTCCCCAACGGCCCTCCATAAGATCGCTGGCAGGAGGGTGCCGGACCCCCCCCAGTGAACACCACTACCCCGGAACCCCCCCTTGACCTTACCAGCAAGTTGGACCGGACAGCTCCTCGCATGTCCGGTCAGCTGGCCCGCCTCCTTCCAAATGAGGTGGGCCTGCCCCTACCCTGCCCAATCCATAGGATCCTAGGACCTGATTGGTCTAGGCGCCTAAGGCCCCTCCCGCTATAGGAGGGGCCTTAGGTGCTTCGGCCAATCAGGCTCTAGGATTCTCGGTCAACATTATCAGTTTCGAGCAATGCCCTGTTTGCCGCTTTAATACGATGCAATCCCAGATTATGTGTCATATTTTACACCGAGTTAAACCTCTCAATACAGATTCAAATGCAGATAATTTTCCTGTTTTTTCTGAACTATACTTTATTGAGTAAATATAACATAGGCACTCACCGTTGTGGAGTTTTCTCAGAGGATAGATGGAAAGAATCCCTCTGGGTACTGCTTCCTTATTCCATTATGATGTAAAGGTGATGAGGTTAGAATAGGGGGGAAGGGGAGCGGCAAATACTGAAAGTCCAAGAGCCAGAGAGGTTAACATGATGATTTTTACGAAAGGTCTGTTGGAAAGAGAGGTGAAAACTGTGTTCTCTAAACAGAGAAGCATCAGGGTGGCCTAAATTGCCATGCTGCCATAAACCATGTGGCCAGAATGTGTGGTCAGAGATGAGCTCCAGCAGAGGGTAACAGCAAGACTGTTAAGGCACGAAGGTACTACAGGAAGCCCACCAGGTAAGAGGAGGGGGGCACTAGAGAGAGGCCAATCAGAGCTGAGATTAGTTCCAGGTGGCCGAGGAAAGGAAACACCTTGAGTGACCTTATCAAGCAGAGGTCAGAGATAGCCAGGAAGTGATAACAGACAAAGAGAGTCCAAGTTTAGCTGAGAAGGAATACAGACCAATGGAAATACAGTTTATAAGAACATAAGAATTGCCGCTGCTGGGTCAGACCAGTGGTCCATCGTACCCAGCAGTCTTTTGGACAGTGTTACAGCGGTCTCGTATATATCAACAGGCAAGGGGTCATGAAGAGCCCTCAACTGGTGCAGGAGGCGCAAACTCTTCTTCTTTAGGCCAAAACTTGTCTTCCACTTCTGTTGGTAGCTCACATTGCAGGAAAAGCCAACATTCAAGCAAAAATCTGCCAGATCCCAGAGAGTGGGAACTGTCTCTAGAGGCGTTCCAGCTTATTGTTCAGAAGTGGGGTTGCCCAGAGATAGGTCTCATGGCCTTGGCTCACAATGCCAAACTTGCTCAGTTCCTCAGCAGACACAGGGAAAGGAATTCTGAGGGAGTAGATTCATTAGCTCTTCTGTGGCCTCTGGGAAGGCTTCTGTACGATTTTTCCCCCCCTGGCTGATAGGCAGGGTTTTGCATCGCATTGCTCGATTTCCGGGGTTGGTGGTCTTGGTGGCTCCAGATTGGCCACGCCGTCCGTGGTATGCAGATCTGATGGGCCTATTGATGGGAGATCCTCTACGGTTTTCAGTGACGCTGGACTTGCTA
The DNA here is from genome assembly GCF_902459505.1 of Geotrypetes seraphini. Lineage (NCBI taxonomy): Eukaryota > Metazoa > Chordata > Amphibia > Gymnophiona > Dermophiidae > Geotrypetes > Geotrypetes seraphini. The sequence goes on along the minus strand of NC_047088.1, from coordinate 99,861,648 downwards.
ACACAAGGTCCAAGACGGGTGAAAGATCCTTCCCGCTTTGGTCTTACGGCCTGGCTATTGAAAGGTCGAGGCTGCAATGTAAAGAATATTTTGTGCAGGTTATTTCTAATCTTCTCCAGGCGAAGAAGAGGTTGACGTCAGCGACTTATGCTAGGATTTCGATTCTTGGTGTGGTCAGCAAGGCATTTTCCCTTTTCAGGCTTCCCTATCTCATCTTTGGGTGCAAGAGGCTGTCATTGCTTGTTAAAGAGGCCGGATGTCACATTATTTGTTGGCTGCTCAGCCGGACGTGATGCGCTTCCTGAAGGGGGTTCAGCATACTTGCTTACCTTTGCAGAGACCCTGTCCGGGTTGGTGTTGGGGAGATTGCAAGGGGCGTTCTTCGAGCCCTTGCACGGTGAGATGCTTAAGGATGTCAGTAAGTCTCAAAACAATAGGCATCCAGAAAAAATTAATTTTCCATGGTTTTATTTGAGACCTTCAATGTTAAATTTTGTTCATTTTAGAGGAGATCAAAGGTCGCTGGTCTACTTGAAAGGAATGCATCACTATGCTTTCTATATATTCATAGGTAGGCTGGATTATCTTGCTGGTCCTTTGTTTGTCTGTTCTCACACTATCAGTCTGTGCTACAGATGGTTGGCTCCTTTTTATGTTCCATCTACTTCGTGCTAGTTCCACTCCATTTATGGCTCGTCTCCATCTATGGATCGGCTTTATCTCTGGATGTAGTGTGTGGTGCCTCCTGTCTGTTCGGCATGGCTCCAGCTCTGGATTAGCTCTATCTCTGAATGTAGAGCATGGCACCTACTGCTTGTTTGGCACAGTTTTCTCTCTGGATGGATAACATGACACCTGCTGCGTGTTTGGCACGGATCCATCTCTGGATGTAGAGTTGGGCACCACTTGCTCGTTCGGTGCAGATCCTTCTATATATGTAAGTGAGGTGTTGCCCGATGAGCATCTCCTGCTGAGCCGATAAGACTCTGGCTCGGGTGGTAGATTATAGCACTCCCAACTCTGGATGCAGAGAGAACTGTGGCTTGGGATTTAGAATGTAGCACCTACTGCCTCTTTGGTGCAGCACCAGCTCTGCCTATAGATCATGGCGTTTGTTAGCTGTGCAGCACAGCTCCAGCTCTGCCTATGTAGCGTGGGTCCTCTTGCCTGTTTGGCACAGCTCCAGCTCTAAAATGTAGAGCAGAGCACCTTTAAGTCTGGCCATGTGGCACAACCTCTTTCCTGGACGTCCTGTCATGCATGGGGAGTGTGCTGCTACTGCCTAGTGGGCCAGCATGACTCCTCCTGGGATGGTTTTGCGTGGCTCTGCTTCCAGGTTTAGCAGTGTGCACAGCGTGGTCATTGGACAGCTTACGAGGCCTAGGAGTTGACATTTCTGCGTTTATTCTGATGTGGTGCATCTCTGTTTTGCTGACTGTGGGTACAGTCTGTCACTCCAGCACATTTCTTTTTTTGTCTGTCAGCTGGGGGCTCTTCTCTTTGCTGTTGAGTGAGGGTATTGATCTTCTATTGCTTGTGTGCTGGTTGCTATTTCAGCTATGGAGTGCGCCGCCTTGTCTTCTCTGGGTACTTTGAGGTGGCCAGTTCTGCTGGTGTTTTTGTTATGCCGGATGGAGCTGATCTCGCTATTTGGAAGCTGGGTCTTCTGTCCAGAACATGGCTCTTTTGTAGGTGGTCCTTGCTTGTTATGGAGGCGGTGGTGGTTCTGAAGCCCATTTTTCAGTCCTCTGGAATGCTTGGGATGGGATCTCATTCTTTCTTCATTCTGCTCTCTGTCCCGCAATACTAAGGACTGCTTTGCTACATCCTACTTATCTCTAGATTCATCTGCTGCTGACAAAGAAGGAAAAATGTATGTTCTTACTTGATGATTTTCTTTTCTTTAGTCACAGCATATGAATCCAGGGTCTCATTTATGTACTTTGTCTTTCTTTGCTCTGTAGAAATTGACCCTTGGGGCAGCCTGGATTTGGATTTTGCAATTGTGAGGAGGGAGTTCTTTGCCAATTTGCCTTTTCTGTTGCTCCTGCTGCTTTGTTACGAGGAATACTGGCTTACTAGTGAGCTTACAATCCTATAAATACGACAGAGTTCATCTCGGCTTTTGTTTTCTCTATCTCCGCCTGCTGGTGGATGGACATAACCCACTTGTTTATGGATTCATCTGCAGTGACTAAAAAGAAAATTGTCACAATTTGTCCATTTTTCTGGTGTTTTGGTTATTGTCGAGCAATAATTTATAAATGGAATGCAGGCGGCCCTATGAATACCCATTGTTTACTGCATAAAGGACACTCCCAAGAAGAAGGGATTCATTGTTCAGCTGTGCTTCTAAAATCTGTAGGTACACATATTGGAAGTGGGTGAACCCAAGACCTTCTCTAGGATCCTTTATGGCTCACACTTAAAGCCTGTGTTTCTCCATGTGATGCAGAGTGCCAGTAGCCATATTTAGTCCTGGAGAAAATGAATGTGTTCTTTGCAGACTATGGTTTATCAGACCAATACAGGATTATCAGAAATGTTCTGTATGAGCTTTCATGTAATGTGTGTGTGTGTGTGTGTGTGGGGGGGGTGTCCCTTTATGACTTGCGTATAGCTTACTTGTGAATACCTGTATTTTTTTTTTTGTTGCTTTTCTCTAGAGGCACCCCGAGTAGACGTATACACTCGTTACCCAGTTGAAGAGGGAAAGGAGAATGTGCTCATATGTTGTGCTCATAAGTTTCACCCTTCCGTCATTGAAATGAGTCTGAATGAAAATGGAAAACAGATGCCGGGGATTCAGGAGCTCGACCTCTCCTTTGAAGGAGATTGGACCTACAGGAAGGTGAAATTTACCAACTTCGTACCAGGTGATAACAAGCAGCATACCTGTGAAGTGAGCCATCTAAGCCAGAAGCCTATTTCATACAAACTGGGTGAGCACCTAATTCTTTTTTGCCTGCTGCATTACGTCCTTGCCATTTTTTATGCAAAAAGTCTTCCCACAGATGCTTCAGCATACTGCCACTAGTTTTTAATGTAGAAATTTCCTGTCCTTTTTCCTGGTATCTGATGCCACTTGCTGTTACTCTAAACTTAAAATGTTGAGGGTAGGAAACTAAGGGACCCTTTTACTAAACTGGTAAAATCTGGGCTTAACACATTTTAAATATGGGACTTTCCTGTGTGTTAAGCTTAGATTGAACATACGTTGTTTAGGATTTCTTTTTATTTGCAGGTTATGGCGCTCATATTCAATCAAAAATCAAATACAGTGGTACCTCGGTTTACGAGTGCACCGGTTTGCGAGTGTTTTGCAAGACGAGCAAAACATTTGCAAACTTGGGTGCCTCGTAAACCGAGCTTGCCTCGCTGTATGAGCGCCCCCCCCCCTGCCATCCGGCAACCTCCCAGAGATCCGGCATCCCCCCGCTCGCGTCTGCCCCCCCGCGATCCTACATCCCCCCGAGCACGGCAATGACATCCTTTACCCTGACTGGGCACCAGTGCCGATGCCCGAAGATCCTCCCTCTTCTGGCGCGGCCTGGGCTGGGTGGTGCGTCGGAGTTCCTCCCTCTTCTGGGCTGGGCTGGACTGGACTGGCTTTGAGCATTTGCGCATGCTCAAAGCCTTCTGGTGTCGCTCTCTCCGAGATTCTGAATCTGAGAATCTTGGAGAGAGCGAGACCAGAAGGCTTTGAGCATGCGCAAATGCTCAAAGCCAGTCCAGCCCAGGCCGTGCCAGAAGAGGGAGGATCTTCGGGCACCGGCACTGGTGCCCAGTCGGGGTAAGGGATGTCATTGCTGTGCTCGGGGGGGGGGGGGGATGTAGGAACGCGGTGGAGGGGGGGAACAACGCGAGCGGGGGGAGTATGCCGGTTCGCAGGGGGGGGAGGAGGTGGAACCAATCAAAGCGAGTTTCCCTTACTTCCTATGGGGAAACTTGCTTTGATATACGAGCAATTTGGTTTATGAGCATGCTTCTGGAACGAATTATGCTCATAAACCAAGGTTCCACTGTACATCTTAAAAACCCGCCTAAATTGGTACTTGGACGATCTAAAAGACAAATCCCCAAACATGGAATTCCTTCCCCATTCTTTTAAGGGAAGAACACAACCTAGACAGATTCAAGAGCAAGTTAAAATGCTTTCTTTTTAAAGATGCATTTGACTGCTAGAAAGCTAGATTAGGAGCCTCCAATGATTCTTATTTTCTGACTTATTTTAAGTCTACCGCTTTCACCCTTCCTGGTGTGGGTCCCCCCCCCCCCCTTATTTGTCTTATTTACTATCAACAATTTGTATTTCTTTCCCCATTTTTTCCTTCTGCTTCATAAGTTTTTTGTTGGGTTAGTCATATTTGTTTGTTTTGTCTCCCCCAGAAATTTGTAATTTTACTTTTTGTACATCGCTTAGAATTTTGAATAAGAGGGGCGTGGCTTGGACACGCATGAGGAAGGTCGGCTAACAGAAGAGCTCCCTGAAAAAAGTCCTTGAAAGAAAAAAAAAAAAGTTACTAAAAGTGGAGATTTAAGAATTATTTAATGATAAATAAAGAAAAAAACGCGATGGCTTCAGGAAAACAAAATAAAAATGATTTTGCGGTCTCGGGAAGCAGCAAGAGAGCAAAGCCTGAACAAGAAATAGGATCAAAAACAGGAGATCCAGAAGTAATGAAAGAATTGAAAGAAATCAAAGAAATGCTTTTACTTCTTACTAAAAAAGTTAACAATTTAACTGAAGATGTATCCACGTTAAATAAAAAAATGGATTTAATGGAGTTAAAGTGCAATGACATGGAAGAAAGATTAATAACAGCTGAAAAAGAAATTTCTAACAACATAAATGAAAAAAAGAAAATTGATTTACTTACTACAGAGTTGGAGGATCAATCGAATCGTGAAAGAAGGAGTAATATTCGTCTGATTGGTCTCCCGGAAGGAGCAGAGAAAGGAAATCCGGTGGCATTTATAGAAAATTTACTACCTAAACTACTTCCTCTAAAAACCAAGTACCCCATAGAGATTGAAAGAGCACATAGAGTGCCTACAAAAAGATCAGGAAGGTATCAAGGACCGAGGCCACTGATCTTTAAACTGTTGCGCCACCAGCAGGTTATAGAAATTTTTCAACTTGCAAAACAAAATAAAGGATTACAATTTCAAGATGCCCGCATTCATTTTGTTCCAGACTTTGCAAAAAGTACGGCGATCAAAAGAAAAAAGCTCCTGGACTTGAGACCACAACTAAGAGAAATGGGAGCAAAGTTTGGTATAGTATACCCGGCTAATATGAAAGTAACTATTGCAGATAAAACTTTAACTTTTGACAATGCAGAAGAACTACAAAAATTTATACAAAGCCAAGAATTACCAATGTCACCTTAATTTCTCTTTATTATATGTTATATTATTTTAACTGGAAAAACTTTTATTTTATTTTATGATATACACTTATTAAAATAATATTGTTTACCCATAGCAACGATTTAGAATGTTTTTAACCTTATTCAAAATTACACTTCAACGTTCTTTATGCTAATGATATGGCCTGGCTAAGTATTCCATAATGGAATGAAACAGTTAAGGCATCAGCTGAATTCTATTGATCTCAATTATAATTTTTAATATTAGGAAAAACTGTATGCGAATTGATTGTAGGATGGAGCTTCCTTCCTTTAAAATAGCAGTAAGACTATTTGAACTATATGCATGTGACTAATTTAACCCCTCAAGCAAATTGAAAAGATAATCAGTATTTCAACATCTTTACTATTCTTTAATACTACAAATACTACAAATCCCAGACATCAATGCGAAAGAATCTGCGAATAAGAAGACTTCACGAAACCGGAAAGAGGAATTATAAATAGGAGATGTTATTTCTCGAATGGATATTAAAGAATTACTTCGCTGTATAACAAACTATTAAAATAAAATATGAATGGAACAGAAACAAAGACCAACTTATATCTTAAAATTGAACGACGAAGAAAAATAGAAATCACCTGGAATACAACAAAATGTGATAAGAATATTGAACTGGATATAAAAATACAAAGAGGCGGTGAAAGAAGAAGGAATGATTTTCTACGAAGAAGGAAGTACTGAACATTAAATATTAGTAAATAAAGAGCACGATATAAGAATAAAAGAGACTTCTGCGTTTGAAGGGGGGGAGCTCTGGAATATAATTTTTTTTTTTTTTTTTTTGTCGCATACTTAACCTATACCTTATATATCTTTTAATCTTTTCATGTTTTTAAAGATTAATATTATAGAAAACAGTATATGATTGGGTTTGATATAATGAAAGATTATTTCATTTTAATATATATAAGTATAATATGATTATACAATGTGATATTTTTAAATTTATAAAATTAAATATATTTACATAAGATTTAAATTAAGGTCAAAAATAGTAATGAAACATATAATTTGATATACAGGAACCATAGAAGGGAACTTAAAATATAATCTATATTATATGATTTATTAGATTTAGATTAAAATAAGAGTGTATTGAATAATAGAATAATAAATTAATTTAAAGTCTATATTAACATAAAATCTCAACCGGATTTATAGAAATATGAAATGTCAAGGAAAATATTAATTATCTTTAAAACTACTATAATATATATGACTTATTTGTGAATCTTAACAGATTTGGACTTTCAGGGAGTGTTTTTTGATACCGATCTAATATGTGTGTTGCCAAGTGTGCACTGCTATTAATTAGGGGGGAGGGAGGGTGGGATGGGAGGAGAGGGGAAATGGGAATGGGAAATTATATTGTTACAATGTATGGATATCTGATCGTAAAACTTATATTACATTTAAATCAAAATAGTTCTAAAATTTTAAATGGATATTAAAATATATACAATTAATGTCAATGGTTTAAATCATCCTATCAAAAGAAACAAATTATTAGGATTTCTCCATAAGCAAAACGCCGATATATACTTTATACAAGAGACTCATCTCTCAGATAATGAATCTAGGAAGTTAACAGGGGGTTGGATATCAAAATGTTTCTATTCACCTGCTTTAGGAAAAAAGGCTGGGGTAGCGATCCTGATAAATAAGAAATGCACTGCAAACTTTAAATTAATAAATTTTGATCCTTCAGGAAGATGGGTACATATTAAAATGGATTTGGGAAGTACAACCCTTGATTTATTTAATCTTTATGCTCCTAATTCAAATCAAAAGGAGTTTTTCAATCAAATTCAACAGATATTACTACCACTGGCTACTTCTAACTTAGTAGTAGCTGGAGATTTCAATGCTGTAATGGATCCAATTATAGACAAAAAACCAAGTAAAATCATAAAATCTTTAGGACTAGATAATTTAATACAATCTTGTAATTTAATAGATATATGGCGTATCCTTCATTTTAATGATCGGGAATATTCTTTTTGTTCTCAAGTCCATAAATCTTTTTCAAGAATTGATTATATATTTGTAAATAATAACATAGCGCAGCATGTATCAAAAGCAGTAATTGATCCCATTATAATTTCAGACCATGCTGGTGTGTGGATTAACCTTCAGAATTACAATAATGATCAATTTAATACAATATGGAGATTTAATAATGATTTATTAGCAGACTCGAAATTCTTAGAAGATCTTAAAGCAAAAATGCAAGAATTCTTTCAATTTAATACTTCTGATGACATTAATATAGAAATTTTATGGGATGCTTTTAAAGCAACAATGAGAGGAAATATAATTTCATATTCAGCTTTTATTAAAAAACAACTTAAAAAACAATATGAAGATATGGAAAAACAAATAAAAATTTTAGAAAATAAATTAATTACAAAATGGGAAAACAATACATTACAAGAGTTGTTAAAAGTAAAAGTTAAATATAATGAGATTTCTTCTCAAATTGTGAGGAAAGATATTTTCAATAAACAAGTACAATATTATGGCAATTCAAATAAAGCAGGAAAATTATTAGCAAATTTTCTTAAAGCAAAGAAAAGAAAATCTAAGATTATTGCAATTAAAGATATACAAGGTAACACACATACCAACACAAAAGATATTATAACACAATTTCTTGATTTTTACAAGGAATTATACACTTCTAATTCTTATAAAAATAAAGAACAAGACGGATTAACTTTCTTAAATTCTTTTATTGGACCGAATATTCCGGATCATATAAAAGGAAGTTTAGAAGAACCTATATCTTTAAAAGAAATAGAAACAGCATTGAAGTCTCTTAGAGTTGGATCCGCTCCAGGTGGAGATGGTTATACTGTTGAATTTTATAAATCATTCCAAAATATCATATTACCATATCTGTTAAATTTGTTTCAATATCAAATAAAGAATGAAAATATATCTGGTACTATGGCAGAATCGATAATTATAGTCTTACCAAAACCAAACAAAGATCCTACTCTGGTTTCAAATTACAGGCCTATTTCATTATTAAATGTGGATAATAAATTAATGGCTAAAGTATTAGCATTAAGATTGGCAAAAGCTCTTCCTTTCATTATTGATGTACATCAAACAGGATTTATTGCTAAAAGACATTCATCAGACAATACTAGACTTGCATTCCACTCATTAAATTTAGCAAAAAATATAAATGATCCAGTTTTTTTAATTTCTTTAGATGCAGAAAAAGCTTTTGATAGAGTGGAATGGAATTTTATATATCAAGCTTTACATTGGTTTGGTATAGGATCCGGTTTTATTAAAATGATTCAGACATTGTATAGCTCTCCTGGAGCAAGATTATATATTAACAATAATTTATCAACTAAATTCAACTTGCATAGGGGAGTTAGACAAGGATGCCCTTTGTCTCCATTACTTTTTGATGTTGTCCTAGAACCTTTATTAATTGCAATAAAAAAAACTAGGGAAATAAAGGGAATCTCATTTACCAGTTTTGAATTTAAATTATCTGCATATGCAGATGATATATTATTATATTTAAGAGAACCGGAAATTACTATTCCATGTATGCTTAATTTAATAGAAAAATACGGTACATTTTCTGGATATAAAATTAATTGGAATAAATCTGAAATCCTCCCAATTAATGTTCATTGTACCAAAGGATTATTTGATCCATATTCATTTATTTGGAAAGAGGATGGAATAAAATACTTAGGAATTATGATCAAAAATACAATTGAAGACACAGTCAAAGAGAATGAAAAACTTTTATTGAAAAAAATAACAGAAATGTGTGAGCAATGGAATCCATTACATCTTTCTTGGTGGGGAAGAATTCAAACAATTAAAATGATGATATTGCCTGTGGTTTGTTACCAAATGAGTATGATTCCAATATTTTTTCAGGGGTCATTTTATAAAAAACTTAACAATATTCTTACAAAATTTGTTTGGTGTGGGAAAAGACCAAGAATCGCTTTAGTATCATTACAAAGACCAATTATGGAAGGGGGGGTAAATTTTCCAAATTTTTATAGGTATCATCAAGCCTATATTTTAAGACAGGGTATGTATTGGATCCTCCCAGATCTCTTAGAAAATGTACCAGATTGGCTGTATTTAGAATGGCGGCTCCTGTTCCCTTTAAATCCAGAACACTTAATTTCTATATCAATGCCTATAAGATACAAAGAACACAGAATCTTATTAGATACTTGGAAAACATTAAGATACATAAATAATCTGACACCAGAACCAATTGCTAAATCCCTAAATCAATCAATATGGGTAAACTCCAGGATCAGAATTGGCGGATTTAAAATCGTCTGGAAACAATGGATAACTGCAGGAATAAGAACATTAAATGACGTCATATCAGAAGGTTCCTTGCTTAGTTTTTCACAATTGCAAAATAAATTTAGACTAAATAAAACACAATTTTTTAAATGGATGCAATTGAAGCAAGCCATTCAGGTAGGGTTCCCTGAATGGAAAATTCTCAATACTCAATATAGTTTGCAAGTTTTATGTTTCCAGACGGATTTCTTGGGTCACCAAGCCGCAAAATGGTATAAATTAATAAATGGATTTCTAAATAAAAAAAAGAAAACTGGACTTAGGGATATTTGGAGCATTGAGATTGGACAGACAATTTCTGCATCTCAATGGCCAAAATTCTGGTCCTGGAGATTAAGATTAACAAAGTCAGCATCTATGAGTCAAACATGGTTATTTTTATTACATAGAGTGTTATGGACCCCGACGCGCTTGCAAAAGATAGATAATACTAGATCTAATAGATGTTGGCATTGTAAAATAGAAGTAGGGACATTGGATCATTTAATTTTTTTTTGTCCCTGTATAAAAGCTTTTTGGAATTTAATTTGGCCCCAAATAAATATATTACTAGAAAATCACGTAGGACTCTCATATGATACCATATTATTCGGTACTGCAATGAGAACACAGAGTCCAATATCAGCAAATAATAATAAATTACTTTTAATATTGACAGGAGTTGCCATGCAGCAAATCACACAAAATTGGAAAGATTTTACCAAACTAAATTATACATTCTGGTGGAACTCGGTATGTCACATTTACAAAATGGAGAAAATTTTGGCTTTACAACAAGGAAATATTAAAAATTTTAAGAAAATATGGGATCCATTGACTAATTATTCTAGAGATCAGATATCTTAACACATTGATAATAGTAATATAGGGTTAGGGTGGGAAATATAGATATTAATATGAAAGAAAAATGAAAAAACAATTAATAGGGGAAAGGGATGAATATCTATGATATGAATTTGTACATACATATATATTTTATTATACATTTTATAATATGTGATTCATGTATTGAAAGAATGAAAATTCTATAAATAAAAAGTTAAAAAAAAAAAAAGAATTTTGAATAAGCGATTAATCAAATTTTTAATAAACTTGAAGTCGTCTAAATACTGATAATTGAAATGGGTTTTAGACATATCTAAAAACATCTTAGGCCTTTTCAGTGCTGCTGGCCGCCCACAGCTGAAAGGGGCGTTTTAGGAGGCGTGGTGAGGGTGGGATTTGGGTGGGACGTGGGCCAACCTAGACTTAGTTGTATTGCAAGTATAACCAAAAGTTAGTGACGGGATAATCGCACGCCAGACGCCAGCGCACTGACAATCTAGCGCCGACAATTCAGCGCAAGACAGAAGCGCGCGGGGGAAAAAATAATTTTTAAAGAGCTCAGATGGGGAGTTTGGGGTGGCAATCCCCCCCACTTTATTGGTTAGTGTTCGTGCTGCCATTGCGGGAGGGGGTGGGGGGTGAAACCCCCCACATTATAGAGAAAACAGAACTTTTCCTGAAAAAAATCAGAAAAGGTTCGAACCCCCCCCCTCCAACAGCAGCACAAACACTAACCAATAAAATGGGCAGGGTTGCTACCCCAAACTCCCCGTCGGAGCTCTTTAAAAATTACTTTTTCCCCCATGCGCTTCTGTCTTGCGCCGAATTGTCGGCGTGCTGGCGTCTTGCGCGCTACTGACTATGAACCCCAAAAGTTTAACCAGACTGCCTAGACGGAGCTTATATGTAGTGATTTAGGTAATCTAAAAACAGGTCTAAGTGGCAAAAAAGTATCTACAGGGACCAGATAACCACTGCAGGGACAAAGTACAGACCCCCCACACACTTCCCCAGTGATCACTGACTCCCCCCCCACCACTGCCATAAAAATTGGAATAAAAACATACATATCCGCCTCCAGAATATCAGCACCTGGCATAGGAAAGCCTAGTAAAGCTGCACAGAGGTGGCTTAAGTGATTTGGTGGGTGGGCTAGTGAACCATAGAGAGGAGAACCCAGGCCCATAAGCCACTCTAACCACTGCATTCATGGTGAAACGTGCATCCACCAAAACTCTTTTGTACTGCCATAGAGGTGGCACCGGCAGCCATAAGGGCTATTTGGATGGTAGACATGTGGGTCTAGTAGGTTTTGGGGAGCTCACCATGACCTGTAAGGAAGTTGTGGTGAGATGTTTATGTGGCACCCTTTTTGTGAAGTTCACAGCAGTGCCCTATAAGGTGCCCCACTCTACTCTTGCCATGTCTGAGTGGCCAGTCCATCACTTTACTGACCCCGCCCACATCCAAAAGGTCTTGTTCTATGCATTTTTGACTTGGACAAATTTTTGGATGAGAATAGGGGTATAACGATAGATGACTTAGCGGTCTGGACGATCAAACAGCTGGTCATACAAGTAGACAATTTTCGGAAAAAATATTTTGGATGTATTATTCAACAATGGACTTTAGACACTACCGACTTTGGGCGACTAGCGACTTAGGTCCAAAACAAACTTAGACGTGTTTTTTGATTATGCCCCTCCACGTGTTCATTATGGTGTGCAGTAGCTGCAAAATATTAACGCAGCAGCACTTAGAATCTCCTATTTATTAGGCAATCTAAGTGCTCTCAGTTATCTGGCTAGTACATTATGATAGAGACCTTCAAGACATTGGCATTCCTGTATTTGTATATTAATCACATGCTTCCCCGAAATACCATTTTGAAAAATTGGTAACATTTAGATTAGTTGTGCATAAACAGGCAAAATACTGCAAAACACTTAACATGTTTCTGCAGCAGCCTCTTCACACGCACTAATCATTTATTAAAGATTTATTGCCTTTTGGTAAAAAGGGCCCCTAAAAGAGGTAAACATTCTGGACAGCCTGGTGGATCAGGTGGTAAGGGCTGCAGAGTACTGCACAGAAGCTCCCCAGATCAACTACTGGACTTTAGCAGGAGACAACTGTCAGGTCAAGAAATAGCAAATGTTAACCCTGCTTTGCAAGGAATCTGTAGGGAGAATATTTCCACATTTGAAGGAAATGAATGGTAGTGAAATAGAACACATGTTTTTACAAAATTGCAGTAAATCTATTGGCAGTCCATGCAATTTCCCCAGTGTCCTTTTGGTTGTATTCGTAGTTACAGGTCAGAAAAGGGGTTGGAAACTGTCATTCTTTTTAGCTTCTGAGTTTAGCTTAAGAGGTAGGAGACCAGTGCCATGCCAGATCAAAAATGTTTTAAGCCACTTTATATGTTTGTCCTATGGGAAACATCCATTTTATTTTTAGGAAAATTTTTAACCTTGTTTAGAGGGTTTATTTCTTTAATAGCACTTTAATTCTTTGCCTTGTAGTCATCTGTATTCTCTGCTCTGTAGATAAGTGTTCAGTTCTTACTTGCTGCCACCATATTAAGCTCCCCATTACCCTTGATAAATTTTGGAGTGCTAGCAATATATTCTTTCTCATGCATCTTTCTTTAAGATTGCAGGGTCTTACAGACTGTAACTCTAGTATTTATATTTTTCTCTTTTTTCTTTTCAGACCCTCTAATGTAACTGCAAACAAGATCAAGGTAAGGCTCTGATGCTGTGGTCTCATATCTATTTGACTGCAAAATGGCATAAGAATACTACTATTACTACTATTAATTATTTCTATAGTGCTAGCCATACCAGGTCAGACCAATAGTCATCTAGCCCAGTATCCTTCCTTCTGAGCAGTAAGTTTGGAGATGTATAGAAAGTTTGAATATTTAAAGTGGGAAATCCTATGGTATGGAATTCATTATTATCTCAGGACAAGCAGACAGCATATTCTCACAGAAGGGGGCAACATCATCCACGAAGCTGGTAAGGATAGTGTTAAAGTGTACTGTCACTTTAAGCTTTTAGCAAAGCTTCGAGACTGTTCGCACCACGTATACTTCCTGGTTGCGGTTATTTTTCTCCATTGTATTCTTTTTCTATCTGGAAATTCTTCGGATTGTTCCTGTGCTATTCCTTTCCCATAGCACCCGAGATTAGCAGAAATAGTTGCAGAGAAAATCACTTTTTTTTTTGTGGATGTAATCAAAATCTACAGATAATATTCTCTGGAAGATGTGGAAAACGTGAAGAGGGATCTAGCAGAGCTCAAGGAATGTTCTAGTATGTGGCAGTTGCATAAACCCAAGAGAGCAGTATACTATAGTATCTGTGCAGGACTGGGGATTGATCATATCTGATGGACTTATGGGTGGCCAAACAATGTGATTGCAGAAGCTAGGATGCTTGGGTGCAGAGGGAGAGGATAAGAGAGGTTGATTCTTCTATATAGTCTCTGAGCACTCATTCGGATTACTGTGCATAATTCTGGAGACTGCATCTTCAAAAGGGTATAAGCAGGATAGTTGGTCCAGAGGGTGGCTGTTAAAATGGTCAGTGGTCTTTGCCCTACATTGTACGAGATCTACATATGTATAATTTGAAAGAAATGCAGGAGAAGGGAAAGGTGACAGACATTTTTGTGGCATAAATGCACAGGAGGCAGACCTCTTACAAATGAAAGGGAGCTCTGGAATTGAGGGATCATAAGATGAAGGTGAAAAGGGATAGACTTGAATAATAAAGGAATATGTCTTTATGGAAAGGGTGGTAAATATAAGGAACAGCCTCTTAATAGAGATAATGGAGATGGAATACAATACAAAGGATCTCTGAAGGAGAGGAGGGATTGTAGAATGTTGGTGTATCTAAGCAGACTGGGCTACCGTCTTATCTGTTGCCAGATTTTCTGTGTTTATATATGAAACTGTGTTTTAGTTTTGCATTTAATGCCTCTTTGCCAAACTGCATGGTAACGGCAAAATCTGTGTTAACTGTTAGATTCATGCACAGCATCTTCACATATGGTTAATCTTTCCTCTACGACAAATTTCTCGAACCCTCCCCATCACCAAATAACCAAATTCTACCCCTCAATCAAATACTTCCATCCTGTAATTGATACTGGTTGCTTTTCTTGTCATTCACCACCCTGCATCCTCGCCATATATGTAATTATCATTGCATAGTAAACCGCTTCACCGCATTATCCAGTCCCTTGCATTGCATTTTGCTCTATAAGTCTCTTGCACTGCTTTTTTTCAACTATATAAATATCTCTGCTATATATGTACAGTCTCCTGCATGGTAAATCTGCATTGTTCTTCGCTGTATAAACACCTTTACTGAATATGTACAGTCCTCATTGTATCTTCGCTGTAAATGTACAGTCTCTTACACTGTAAACCGCTGTGAACTGTTTGTGGTACTGCGGTATCTTAAATAATAAAATGCTAGCCCGCACATGCGCACTTGCCTCAAGAGTGTTCCCTGATCCCTTTTCTGTCGGGATGTGGCAAGACAAGTGCGCATGCGCGCCCTTCCCTGCTCTCCACCTCACAATACAGACCGCACCACGCCGACCCTTCACAACGGCAACGGCCCAGCCACAAGCATCGCTGCCGAGCGCACCCGAGGGTAGAGGCAGCCCACGTGCACGGTGGACAGAGCGTGAGGACGGCTGCCTGACCGCAAACTGTAAATTCAAAATCCTGCCGCGGCTCTGCCCCCGAGGACAGCAGCCCTTCATTGACTGCCGGTGACCTGTTCAGCTACTCTCTAGAAACCTTCCCACGGTCCCGACTCCAGCAGCACTGTACACACGCTGCTTCGGGGCGTTCTACTGCCCTGATTTACTCTGGCACAGAAGCAGAGCAAATCAGGGCAGTAGAAGGCCCCGATGCAGCGTGTGTACAGTGCTGCAGACGCTGCTGGTGTAGCAGGTTTGTCGGGACCGCGGGAAGGGAAGGGGGGGGGGCCGGAAAGGAACTAAGGGAGCCAACCAGACCGCGGGAAGAGAAAGGGGGGGGTGGTAGGGTAAATGCTGCTGCTGCACAGGAAAGTAGTGTGGGGGTAGGGAAATAGAGAGGGAGGGAATGCTGGTAATATACATTAAAAAAAAAACAACAACTTACTCTGTGAAACTTCAGTTATTACAAAAAAAAAAAAAAAAAAATAATAGGTGACATATGACACCTCCATATACAAACAGAGAGACACACACAGGAAAAAAAAAACCCTTAAAGACAAGGAGCAATAGAGAAAGATTGAAAGAAAGAAAAAAATAAAAGGAGAGAGAGAGACACAGAAAAAAAAAAATCCACATACATCAGCCAAAGAGACAAACACCAAAACAAACACAGGACAGGGAAGCGCCCAAAAAAAAAGACTTCAGCCGCTCGCCGCTCAATGGGACCAAGCAGGCAGCCACGCGAGGGAGGCAACAGAATGAAAAAAAGGTAACGTGCAGGGAGAAGCTGGGCCTGCCTGCGGGGAACACAATAAGGGTAGGGGGGGGGGGGCCCTTGGAGCAGGCTAGACCGTGGGAATGGAAGGCGGAGGGGCCAAAAGGAGCAGGCCACATCGTGGTAAGAGTAGGGAGGGGGGGGGAAATACTGCTACTGCTGCACAGGGACCTGGAGGGGGAGGGAAATGCGAGCAGGAAGAGGTGATGCTGGACAGGAGGGAAAAAAAGAAGGGAGGCTTATTGCTGGACAGGGGGAGCAGGAAGAGGTGATGATGGACACGGGGGGTGGGAAATGAAGGGAGGCCTACTGCTGGACAGGGGGAGCAGGAAGAGGTGCTCATGGACAGGGGGGAGGTAAAACAAAGGGAGAAGGGCTGCTGCTGGATAAGGGGAGCAATGAAGGGGTGGTGGTGGACACAGGGGAAGTAAAAAGAAGGGAGAATGGACAGGAAAAAGCAGCTAAGGAGACAGAGAGAAAGAAATAAAGACAGACACACACATATATTCTAGCACCCATTAATGTAACGGGCTATAAAGCTAGTACAAAATAAAGTTATTATTATTATTAATAATGCAGAAACAGTACACTTTCCACGTGTTTAAATCCATTGCAGCTATGCTGTTAATGCAGCAGATAACAAGGAGTAATTAACATGTTGCAATTTACTGCACAT
Source organism: Geotrypetes seraphini (assembly GCF_902459505.1). Classification (NCBI taxonomy): domain Eukaryota; kingdom Metazoa; phylum Chordata; class Amphibia; order Gymnophiona; family Dermophiidae; genus Geotrypetes; species Geotrypetes seraphini. Next base: position 99,844,846 of record NC_047088.1, on the reverse strand, counting down.
TAGCTTTAAGATGGGGTCCATGTCCAATCAACAGTTAGTAGAAAATTTAGGGCCCCTTTTACAAAACCATGGTAGCGAATCCCGGTGTGACAAACGCAATGCAGCCCATTCAATTCCTATAGTCTGTCGCCTTTGCCATGCTGGAATTCACTACTGCAGCTTTGTAAAAGGATCATTGCAAAGTCCTGTGTGAAAATCTGTCTCCTTCCTGTTGTACTTTATTAAATCAACCTATAGATTTGCTGCACTGTGTGCCCATATAGCCATCCTGAATTGGTTCTTGTTCTCTCTCTGGTCATAGTCAAATTCATAGTCAAAACAAATCTTTTAAATCATTTTTAAATCCTACCTCCTGATCTTGGCTTTTACTGTGACACTTTTTTTTTTTTTTTGGTCTTGTTTTTGTGCCTCAATTAGATTGGAAGCTCCATGGAGCAAGGTTGACCTTGGTTATTTGAATGCCCTAGGTTAGGGGTCGGCAACCTTTTTTAAGCAAAGAGCCAATTTATCCTAAAAATTTGACCCCAAGATTTACAGAGAGCCGTAATGGATAGAGAAGGGAGTTTGAGATATTCCAGGTCTCTTACTCTTTTTCCTCCCAAAGGTCTAGCTTCTCTCCCCGCAACCTATAGCCAAGGTTCTCTCCTCTCTCCAGGCCCTGACCCTTTTATCTCCCTCCCAACCCCTCAATCCCCCCACCCTCGGGTCTACTGAGGTACCTGGTGGTCCAGCAGGGGGTCTTCATGGCAGGGGTCTTCATGGCAGGGGGCTTGGCCCTTTTGCTCCTGCATCCATGTGGCTGCCTCCTAAAATAGCTGCTATGACCTTTTGCAGCTGCTTGCAGCTTTTCCTGTAGGTATCGCAAGCTGTCGCAAGAGGTTGTAGCAGCCATTTTAGAAGGCAGCTGCTTGGAGGCAGGAGCGAGAAAGTCACGCTCCTGCCATGAAGATTCCCCGCTGGACCACCAGGTACCTCTGTAGGCCCTGGGTGGGGGAGGAATCGTGGGTTTGGCAGAGATATTAAAGGGTCAGGGCCTGGAGGACCGCAGCCATATGGCAGAAGAGCCGCATGTGGCTCAAGAGCTGCAGGTTGCCAACCCCTGCCCTAGGTGAACCTTCAGCCATGGCTATCCTGTCCATTCTGCAGCTCAAACAGCATCTTTCCTTCCTCTCTCTACCACTTCACCATCCCAGGGGTTGCTAGCATCTCATCCTCTTTCTTCCTTCCCTACTTCCAGGCCACTGCCGCCTCCCCTTACCATCTCCTGTACCACTGACAGTAAAGAGGTAGCATTGTGCAGGCCCTGTCATTACAGACCTGCACTGAAGCACTGCTGAATCCTGCACCCTCTAAAAGCAACTGCTTAAAAGACCCACACAGCACTTGCTCTTCTTTTTGGAGCTGACATGGGAGGAGTTGGGGAGGGACAGCATCAGCAACAAATGCAGAAGGGGGGGAGCTTGATCCACACTGCTGCCTCCTACCCCCCCCCTTTAAAAAAAAAAAAAAAATCTGAAGCCCTATGTAGGTGCCTAGTCTTACTGGCAGGGTCAGTCCTGAATATAGCATGTCTAGTTATACAGTGGAAATGTTTTTGTAAATATAGTAGCTAATTTTCTAATTTAAAACAAATTCTTTTGCAGGTGTGGCTTGTCCAGCTAAGACCAGAGATGCAGTTGGAAGAATATTAACTTTCTCTAATCACTATTCCTTCTAAAGGCACCCTATCTTGTCTTAAAGATGTGGCAGCAGTAGTACTGGATCAGACCCAACACAGCTGGGAGAGCACAAAGGCTCGGATTCTATAAACGGTGCCTAGCAGTGCCCAAAGTTTAGGTGTGTTTGTCAATCAACCTCTAGGTGCTTTTTATAGAATCAAGCCTAGCGACACCTAAGCAGACTTGAGCGTCACTAGGTGTCCTAGACATAGGAGCTGCTCCATTAGGCCTGATTTTCATTTGCCTAATTTGGTAGCACCTATGTCGGATGCCTAACTCAACCATGCCTATTCTCCGCTCCTAACCACACCTGCTTTTTCAGATAGGTGTTATTAGATGTGGGAGGGCGCCTCCACTTAGGCGTTGTTAGGCACCCTAAGGGGGTCCTTTTACTAAGGTGCGCTAGCCGTTTTAGCGTGTGCTAAACGCTAACATGCCCATGATAGCGTTTAGCGTGTATTAATATTTAGTAAAAGGACCCCTAAGAATTTAGTGCCAAACTCTCTCTTAAATTATTAAAAATTTTTTTTTTTTTTGATTGGTTGAAAACTGGTGTGGTCAATTACCATGCCAACAACAACAAAAAAAAATAAAAATACACGCAGATCTTGAACTTGGGTGTTGCTAGGTGGTTGCAATTAGGGCGCCTAGCAGCACCTAATCTAGGCTTCCTCTATAGAATATGGCCCAAAATGTATTTTTAATAAAAAAAAAAAAATCATGAGATTTTTCATGTGGCTTGGAATTTATATATTTTGGCCAGTATCGCTTTACTCTGCAGCTCTCAGTCTATTCTTGGGGCATACCTACAGGTCTGATTTTCAGCAAAGCCATAACAAATGCACATGAGATAAATTTTGCATCTACTTCACCTCTAATGAAGGAAAACTCTTTCATGTACATTTTAATTTCTGGAGAACTTGGATATCTTACTGTTAGGAATGCTTACAGGATTGTGATGGTCAAAGAATTTGGAGGTTGAGGTTGAGAGATTTAGGCAAGTCTTTGTCATATAGTATTTCTTAGTAAGGAGATGGTGTAGGCAGTTGTTCCCAACCCTGTCCTGGAGGACCACCAATCAGTCAGGTTTTCAGGATAGCCCTAATAAATATGCATGGAGCAGATTTGCATGCCTCTTGCCTCCATTATATGCAAATCTCTCTCATGCAAATTCATTAGGGTTATCCCCAAAACCTGACTGGCTGGTGGTCCTCCAGGACAGGGTTGGGAAACACTGGTGTAGAGGAAATATCTCCTGTCTCAAAGTTCCTGCCTAGAAGTTGTAAACCACATCAAAAACATTCAAATGAAAATTGTATGATATATGTGCTGGATGACTGGAATATCCATGGTAAATGGGGAAAAGTTTTGGATGTCAGTTGTCTTAAAAACTTCTGTCATGTGCTACATATTTTGACCCTCAAATACCGCAGTGATGGAGATTCTTCCTTCACTTCCTGTCTGGAAGTAATGTCTAGTTATACTGCTGCCGTTTCCTTAATTTTTCAGCAATTAAGAAATTCACTGTAACTTCAAGAGTTTCTTTTATTCATAAATTGCATCTTGGCTTCTGGAAATGTTTGCTGCTATTTTCTTTGCTTTTGAGGAGAAAGAAAACTTCAGATTTTTGGCTATGAATTCAAATAAATAATCCTTTTGCTTTTTTTAAATACATTTTCCTCCTTGATCTTGGAAGGATTTTCCTGACTAGCCTTGATACAGCAAAGTGTGCTATCCTTTTAGTATAGTGACTTAACTCTTGATTTTCCTATACCAGTCTTACATATTTGATGGCGTAACACTCTTAGTATGGAAAAATTAGCAGTAATACCACTCTGTTAAAGGATAGCAGCATAGTGGGTATATGAAATACTGATTAACACTGTTTCAATGTGAAGGGTGTTGGGGGGAGGGAGCTAAAATCTACAGTGCTTTTTACTTTTCTCCTAGTGCTGGAGTAGAAACAGCATGGGAGAAAAACTGGTGCCAAACTTCACCTCAGATCACTCAAGATCTCTGGTGGCCCAAATGTGGGCTCCCCTTTTTAAAAACTAGTATGCCTGAAGCAGTGCCAATTTGCTCCTGCCTGCAGTGCATGGATCTTAGCATTACATCCTGCTTTCCCATGCCAATAAGATAATCCTCCCTAAATAAAGGGAGCTGTAGTATACACTACTTTTTCTGAAAGCATAAACTATAACACCTTGGTAATTTGCATGCCTTTAATTTATGACATTGAGTCAAAAAATATTTTAACACCCCCCCTTAAAATACTATGTGCTGAAGCTTATTGCAGTACATTACTTACTGCATCAAGGCCTCTGTCAGATGTTAATTTCAGTGTGTCTTTTGCAATAGCTATTGCATGCGTATAGAAAGCAGAGTTGTTTTTGGTTTGGGTTTTTTTCATTCAGTTCTGCACATCTGTAAATTGATTGCATTTATTTCCTGTACCAAAAAAAAAAAAAAATTAAAAGACTGAAAAATCCAACAAAGTGCATTTCTTTTTCTTTTGGTAGATTGGAGAATTAGATCATTAAAATAAATGGACTGATGGAAAGGCAACTTTATTAACTGATTGCATGTCTTGATGATCTGGTATACTGAGCTTCCATTGCAGCAAGTTCAATCTGTCTTAGCAACTGCTAAACCTGTTGAAGTTCTGAAATAGTCACATCAGATATACAAAGGTTTTACAGATGGGAGACTTGGTGTGTAATATATTAAAGGTGGTTATTCTGAAAACCTACCAGTTAAAACTGACACAAGCTGGATGCTGTACTTCCTTGGTTTCCTAAAACCTTAAGGGGCTCATAATCAAAATTTTAAAACGTCCAAAACCCAGCCTAAGTCAGCACTTGGACATTATAGTGCCGATAATCAAAACCAACTTTTTGGACATGCAGCAGTACCTCTAAGCTGCTGTGCGTCCAGAGGGGTGTGTTATAATAATAATTTTATTTTTCTATACCACCATAGTCAAATGACTTCTAGGTGGTTCATCGAGCGGGCTTCAACCTAGATGCACTCCAGCCATAATCGAAGCTTTCCTAGAGGGAACTTAGACACCAGCAGTTAGACCTGTTTGAGTTGGATCTAAGTTCCACAAAGGTGCCCAAACAGACAAGAAGACCACTGGAGGATTTAAAGCATGACCACCCCCTTACTCCCCCAGTAGTCATGACCCCCTCCCACTACCCAAAGAGCAAAACCCCCAAAAGAAAACAACCCCCAAAACCCATAGGTTTCCCATCAGCTGATTGTGGCAGAAGAAATCCTCAACAGCTGAGCCGGTTTCAGAGATTCCTGGTGGCTCAGTTGATATGGATTCCCCCTTCCAGGATCAATTGAGTCATTTAGCCCTACACCCCTCCTCCTGACACCCACAACCTCCTGACATCCTGGACCTGTCCTGACATATCTGCCCCTCCCATCTCTCCAATATTCCTGAACCACCCTCCCACATCCTTGGACCCCCCCCCCTTCCCCGGGTACCTTTGGAAGAGCAAATAGCAGGAAGGAAATTCACTTCCTCCTGCCTACAGGGCCGCGTACTGCAAATGACAGGGCTTCCCCCTCCCAATGCATCTTAGGGTGCAGTGGGAGGGGCCAAAGTCCTTATTGTCTCAAAATGGCATCTATTCAGTGGAGGCTGGCCTACTGGCTGTAGGGAGTAAGCATCCCTCCAGCCTGCCAACTCAATAAGGTACTTAGGGTGGTCTGGGTGGAATTGGGGTGGGGGCAGGGTGCCCGGGGATGTCAGGGGGGGTGTCCCTTCTGCTGGGGCATGTCTCGAGGGGGGGCTGTGGAGGAGGGACTGGGCATCCCTCCTGTGGGGGCATGTCTCGGAGGGGGGGGTCCGGCAGGAGGGACTGGGCATTCCTCCTACCGGGGGATGTCTTTGTGTGGTGGCAGCAGGAGGAATTGGGCACTCTTGCTGCAGACATTCAGGGTGGGGGAGGCGGCTTTGGGGGTTCCAGAAGGAGGGGCAAGTAGGTGAGAAGGGAAAGAAGGCTGGGGGATGTCTTGCTGTGGTGGCGGCAGGAGGAATTGGGCACTCCTCCTGCCATGGACATTTGGTGGGGTGGCTTTGGGGGTTCTGGTAGGACAGACTGAGCATCCCTCCTGCCGGTAGTCTGTGGGGGAGGTGCGGGTTCCCTGCCGCGGCTGCTAATCTGATTGCAGCAGGGAGATTCCCTTGCCATGATCGGATCAGCGGCTGTGTCTGTCTGAAATGTAGTAGAACAGCATTTTGCTGGCCTATATTTCAGGTGCCTATCACAGCCATAGGGAGACACCTAGGCCTGCCTAACCTTGCCTAAGGCTACTTCCAGGGAAAACCACGCTTAGTCTTAGGTGAGCTTAGGCAGCCCTAGGTGCCTCCCTAGGGTTGCAATAACACCTACAATGTAGGCGACTCTCGGGGCTTTTTTTTTTTTTTTAAAATAATATGTATGTTCCCAATTGGCTGGCTAGACAGCGGTAGGACAGCCACTCCCTTTCCTCCTCATCTGGTGTTTTTCTTCTGGGATTCTCTTAGGTGTTCTAGAATCCCCCCTACTTCATCGTGATAGATAGTTCCACAATCCCCCCTCTGCCACAAATGTGATCAGTAGACGGTAAGGTTAACAGAAGAAGTTTGGTACTGTGTTGGGATGAAGGCAGGAGTGTTGAGAGTTTGCATAAATGCACTTCTACAAATTTGGTGAGTATTGGGATGCTATTGATGGGTTAGTAGTTTGCAGGGCTCAATAGGTCATTATTTTGGGTCTTGGGAATGGGGGTGAGGGCAATTTGACCCAGTTGGGATGGTAAATGATTGTGGTTTAATAGGTTGGTGATCCAGGTAATGATGTGGTCTGGGATATCTGCTAACAAATCCTCCCCCAGTGACTATCACAGCAAACATCCTGTGCAGTCTTTAGTACGGTTCCTTCACAAATCTATTGAAGATACAGGTAGTGAAACTACATGAGCTATGATTGCAAGTGATGTCAGACTAAATAAACACTTTCACAAGAATGTAAGAATTGCCATACTGGGACAGACTAAAGGTCCATCAAGCCCAGTATCCTCTCCACCAGTAGCCAACCCAGGTCCCAAGTACCTAGCTAGATGTCAAGTAGCAAAACAGATTCTATGTTGCTTATCGTAGGAATAAGCAGTGTTCCCCAAGCCATCTCAATAATGGCCTATGGACTTCTCTTTTAGGAAATTATCCAAACTTTTTTTTTAAACCCCGCTAACCTAACTGATTTCACCACATTCTCTGGCAACAAATTCCAGAGTTTAATTGTGTGAAGAAATATTTTCTCCGGTTTGTTTTAAATGTACTTAATAGCTTCATCGTATCTCCCCTAGTCCTAGTATTTTTTGGGAGAGTGAACAAGTGATTCACATCTACCCTTTCCACTCAACGATGGTGGTAAAACCATGCCTAGCCTTAGGTGAGCTTAGGTAGCCCTATGCGCCTCCTTAGGGTCGTGATAACACTTACAATGTAGGCAACCCTCCTCAGGGGGGGGGGGGCTTTTAAAAAAAAAAAAAAAAAACGCGTTCTGATTGGGCAATTGCTACATTTCTTTGAAAGAGTGAATATATGTGTGGATAGGGTTCCATATTTGTGAAGACAAAAAAAACACATGACCCCTGCCCACATGTCACCCATTTCTGTGGTCCCCCTTCCCATCCTCTGTACCTTTTTTAGTGCTTTTCTTTCTCTCCCCCTTTTCTCCAACCCTCCCCCCTTACAGTTGCTTATCTCTCTTTCCTTCTAACCCCACTCCTGTGGATGCTTTCCTTTTTCCTTTTTATCTTTTTCACTCACATTCTAACCCTCTCCTGTGGGTGCCCCTCTCTTTCCTAACCTCCTCTCCTTTTGTTTCTTCCTTCCCATCCAGCACTAACCTACTCAATACTCTTTTCTCCAGCACTCTTTCCTTTCCACAATGCTTCTCTAGTCCTCCCTTCCTCCATGCTGTTTCTCCAGCTTAGGGTACCAGATTTCTTAGAGGATATGTGGCCCTACCCCATTCTGCTCTCACATAAACCTCATCTCTTCTGCCTCTGTAGGGCCTCAAGGCATGCACGGATGCACAATTAAATGCGTGTTGACATCACAATGCATCCATGCATGCTCCAAGGATCTCCAGATGTGGCCTCGAGCTTAGCACCTTCCAAAACTTGAACAAACTTCCAGGTTTTGGAAACTCATCCAGACATTCGGACAGTCCTCTTAAAAAAGAGGACATTTCCAGGATTCCCAGACATCTGGTAACCCTACTCCAGTCCCCTCCCTCCTCCTCCAATGTGCTTCCCCTCACGACTTCTCTAGCTCCTGACTCCCCCACCACCTACCTCCTTCCCAGGCTCAGCTGCTATAATTTAATCTTCGGGCAGCTGGCAGCAACAACACCAAGGTGAGCCTGCTGCTGTTGGCCTTTCCCAGAAGCTGCCTCTGCAGCGCCTTCCTGTTCCCACGTAGATAGGACCTGCAGAGCGGCAGCTTCTAGGGCAGGCTGTCGGTAGCAGGCTTACCTTGTTGCTGCTGGCTGCCTAAAGATTAAATTACAGCACCAGCCCTGGGGTGGAGGAGTTGGGATAGCCGGTTAAACCCAGACAGACTCCCCCATTTAAAAAAATTGTCCAGGCTTCCAGACAGTCCTGTAAAAAGAGGTTATGTTCAGGTTTTCCTGGATATTTGGTAACCCTACATGTGGATAAAGATGAGCTGGATGATATTGTACATCTAGATTATCAGAAGTGTTTGACAAAAAACTTTAGAAATTTAGAAAGTCATGAGATAGAAGGCAGTGTCCTATTATGCATTACAAACTGGCTAAAAGAAAACAATCTTCTCAATGGAGAAGGATAATTAGTGGGGTTCCTTTGGGACCTCAGCTTTTTAACATATTTATAAATGATCTGGAATAATGAGTGAAGTGATTAAATTTGCTGGTGATGCAAAGTTCTTAAAGCAGAAGAGAATTGTGAAACATTGCAAGAGGGCCTTATGGGAGAACGGACATCCAAATGGCAGATAATATTTAATGCGAGCAAGTACAAAGTGATCCATATAGGGAGGAACCGAAACTTATAGCTACATTGTAACATAGTAAATGACAGCATATAAAGACTCGAATGATCTTTATCCCAGGACAAGCAGGCAGCATATTCTTAACGTATGGGTGACGTCACCGACGGAGCCCCGGTACGGACACTTTTTACTAGAAAGTTCTAGTTGGCCACACCGCGCATGTGCGAGTGCCTTCCCGCCCGACGGAGGAGTGCGTGGACCCAGTTTCTTCGTTTCCAAGGAGCGAAGAAGTCGCATGTGTTTCAACGGCTGTTAAAATTATTTAGTTTGCCTTCCCGCTCGTGTATTTTTTCGATTTTCTTCTATTTTTTCCCTTCGGATTCCTTTAATTTTCTTTTCAAAAAAAAAACTCATCGAGTTTTCATTATTTTTTCGAGCCGGCCCCGGCGGGGCCTGTTGTCACCATACAGGCCTCCGGCTTTGATTTTGCGGAGGCCGTATTTCCCTTCATGCCCCCTCAACCGGGTTTTAAGAAGTGCCAGCGGTGTGCACGCCCGATCTCTCTCACTGACCCGCACAATTGGTGCCTGCAGTGCTTGGGTCCAGAGCATCGGACTGACACCTGCACCCGCTGTGCTACGCTTAAAAAGCGCACATTAAAAAATAGGCAGATCCAGCAAAATATTTTGTTCGGTACCGGATCTGCCATGGAAACTGCTGCGACGTCGACGGCACCACAAAAGTCGGCACCACCGGACCCTTCCTCGGGGTCGTTGGGCCCAGGTAAGCCGGCTAAGAAGCCTTCCATTTCCCTCGAGCGCCCTCCTGCCACGGTTGCGACACCGGCCCTCCCGGCACCGCACCGACCCCGCAAACGCTCCGCTCCGATATCGGTAAGTGCCTCATCATCGGCCTCCTCATCGCCGGAGCGTAGAGCGGCACCTCTGGTATCGAAGAAGAAAAAAGCGGTACCGGTGCCTCCCCTGGATGACGGCATCGCGGCCATACTCCAAACACAGTTACAGGAGCAGATGCAGCAACAACTCCAACAACTGCTGCCGGCGTTGCTGGCGCCGCACCTTCCGGTACAGGACCGGTCCGAGCCTCGCACCGTCCCATCGGTGTCGACCCCCTCGGTACCGATTAATACCTCCATGCCGGTGCTCTTGGCTGAAAGACCTACAGCGCATACCCGTGCTTCTGCCGATCCTGCCCGGTCCCGGGAATGACATCGGTCTTCCTCACCCGGTACTGCCTCGGTACGCTCAGGCAAATCTCTCTCAAAGACCCGCCATGCCGAGCCCTCTACACCAATGTCCAAACGTGCACACCCCGACGTTAGAGACCCAGACTTGTGGGAAGACTCCCCACACGGTACCGAAGAGGACGCTTCGTCAACCGACGAAGAACCCTCCATGACTGACACCGTCTCAAAACCAGAGCAATCCTCTTTCTCTAAATTCCTTAGGGAGATGTCAGCAGCTCTTTCCATCCCCTTAGAGTCCGACTCTAAAAAGTCTCAGGCTTTTCTCGATGCCCTAGACTTTGAGCAACCTCCCAAGGAATTTCTAAAGTTGCCCGTCCACGACATCTTACGGGAAACTTTCTATAAAAACTGGGAGACTCCCCTCACTGTTCCTAGGGCCCCTCGCAAATTGGATAGCTTGTACCGGGTTATCCCAATCCCAGGGTTTGACAAACCTCAATTTCCCCACGAATCCCTCCTGGTGGAATCTATTTTAAAAAAAATCTCAGGGTTCCAGTGTATATGCCTCCACCCCTCCTGGCAGAGAGGGAAAAACTATGGATAAATTTGGTAAGCGCCTTTTCCAAAATGCCATGCTAGCCAATAAAGCAAACAATTACACCTTCCACTTCTCCTTCTATATGAAGCATCTGGTGCAACAGCTCTCCTCCTTACAGAAATATCTTCCTGAACGTAAGGTCCCTCTTTTCCAGCAACAAATTTCCAGCCTCCTCCAACTCAGGAAGTTCATGGTTCGCTCTATCTACGACTCGTTTGAGCTGACCTCTCGCGCATCTGCCATGGCGGTGGCTATGCGCCGTTTGGCATGGCTGAGAGTCTCTGACCTAGACATTAACCACCAGGACCGCCTGGCTAACGCACCTTGTCTGGGTGATGAACTCTTCGGAGAGTCCCTGGACTCGACAACCCAGAAGCTCTCCGCACATGAGACCAGGTGGGACACTCTGATCAAACCTAAAAAGAAGACTCTGCCTGCTCGCCCCTACAGACAACAGTCTTCTTACCAACGCAGGTTCTCGGCCAGACCTCTCAACCCGCCTCAACAACAGTCTCGCCGTCCTCGCCACCAGCATCACCTCAGACTCGTCCGCAGACTCAGCCTGCCAAGCCTCTTCCTTCATCAAAACCATCTCAACCCTTTTGACTCCTTTCTCCAGAGCATAGCCAGTCTTCCACCGTCACTACCTCTCCCTCAACCTATCGAGGACGTCTTCAACTTTTCCTCAGTCGTTGGGAGGTCTTCACTTCGGACCAGTGGGTCCTCAACATCATTCGCCACGGCTACTCTCTCAACTTCCAGACTCTTCCACCAGACCATCCTCCCGTAGAGTCTGCTTCTCACTCTTCCCAAACATCCCCCTCCTCCTGAGGGAGGTCCAATCCCTCCTTCTTCTCAATGCCATCGAAGAGGTGCCTCCGGACCAAAGGGGTCAGGGATTCTACTCCAGCTACTTCCTGGTTCCCAAAAAAACAGGAGACCTTCGTCCCATCCTCGATCTCCGGGACCTCAACAAGTGTCTGGTCAAAGAGAAGTTCAGAATGCTCTCCCTGGCCACGCTTTACCCGCTTCTCTCTCAACACGACTGGCTATGCTCCCTAGACCTCAAGGAGGCCTACACTCGCATCCCAATCCATCCGACTTCACGTCGCTATCTACGGTTTCAGATCCGGCACCATCACTATCAGTACAAAGTGCTACCCTTTGGCCTCGCATCATCACACAGGGTGTTCACCAAGTGCCTTATTGTAGTGGCGGCCTTCCTCAGGTCTCATGACCTTCAGGTGTTCCCCTACTTGGACGATTGGCTGGTGAAAGCACCTACGTCTCCGCTTGTGCTACAGGCCACTCAACACACCATCTCGTTCCTCCATCTCCTGGGGTTCGAGATCAACTACCCCAAGTCGCATCTGCTTCCCACACAGCGACTTCAGTTCATTGGAGCCGTTCTCGACACCACTCTAATGAGGGCATTTCTCCCCTCAACCGCCATCGAACCCTGCTCCACCTCTGCCGTTAGGTGCTCCTTCATCACTCCGTTCCAGCTCGGCAGATGATGATCCTCCTGAGCCATATGGCCTCGACGGTCCATGTACTTCCTCTGGCGCGACTCCACCTCAGGACACCTCAGTGGACTCTAGCCAACCAATGGTCACAGACTACGGATCCTCTTTCTCATCCCATCTCTGTGACATCGTCTCTTCAGCAATCTCTTCAATGGTGGTTGAACTCCTCCAATCTTTCCAGGGGTCTACTCTTTCATCTATCCCCTCACTCCATGATCATAACCACAGATGCCTCCCCCTATGCTTGGGGCGCTCACCTGGGAGATCTTCGCACCCAGGGACTCTGGACCCCTCAGGAGCGTCAACATCACATCAATTTCCTGGAACTCAGAGCCATGTTCTATGCTCTCAAGGCCTTCCAGCACCTTCTCTACCCTCAGGTTCTTCTCCTGTGCACAGACAACCAAGTCGCCATGTACTACATAAACAAGCAAGGCGGCACCGGATCTCCCCTCCTCTGTCAGTAGGCCATCCTCATCTGGACCTGGGCCACGGCCCACAGTCTCTTCCTCAAGGCTGTCTATATCCAGGGCGAACAGAACTCCCTGGCCGACAATCTCAGCCGCATCCTTCAACCTCACGAGTGGACCCTGGATCCTCCCACACTCCACTCCATCTTTGCTCTCTGGGGCACTCCTCAGGTGGACCTCTTTGCAGCTCCTCGCAACCATCAGCTGCCCCAGTTCTGCTCCAGACTCTTCTCTCCTCATCGTCTGGCCCCGGATGCATTCCTGCTCGACTGGACGGATCGGTTCTTCTATGCCTTTCCTCCACTGCCTCTAATGTTGCGGACGTTATCCAAACTCCGCAGGGACAGAGCCACCATGATTCTCATCGCTCCTCGGTGGCCTCGCCAACACTGGTTCTCCCTCCTGCTCCAGCTCAGCTCCAGGGAGCCCATTCCTCTTCCTGTGTTTCCTACTCTACTTACACAGCAGCATCAGTCTCTACTACATCCCAATCTGTCCTCGCTCCACCTGACAGCTTGGTTTCTCTCGGGCTGACCTCTCCAGAGAATCTGTCTCAGCCTGTCCGTCGTATTCTGGATGCCTCCAGGAAACCGGCCACCCTCCAATGTTACCATCAGAAGTGGACCCGGTTCTCCTCCTGGTGTCTACTTCATCATCACGACCCCACCTCATTGGCGGTGGAAACTGTACTGGACTATTTGCTCTCTCTATCAGACGCTGGCCTCAAGTCTACCTCAATCAGAGTCCACCTCAGTGCCATCACTGCGTTTCATGAGCCTATCCTCGGAAAACCTCTCACGGCTCATCCACTGGTTTCCCGGTTTATGAGAGGCCTCTTCAATGTCAAACCACCGCTGAAGCCTCCTCCAGTCGTCTAGGACCTGAATGTGGTTTTATCCCAGGACAAGCAGGCAGCATATTCTTAACGCATGGGTGACGTCACCGACGGAGCCCCGGTACGGACCTTTTTAACTAGAAAGTTCTAGTTGGCCGCACCGCGCATGCGCGAGTGCCTTCCCGCCCGACGGAGAGCGTGGTCCCCAGTTTCTTCGTTTCCGCAGAGCGAAGAAGACGCATGTGTTTTCAACGGCCGTTGAAAAACTAATTTTTGCCTTCCCGCTCGCGTATTTTCTAAATTTTTTCCTTTTTTATTATCGGATTCCCTTTACTTTTGTTTTCAAAAAAAAAAAAAAAAAACTCGTCGAGTTTTCTTTATTTTTTCAGGCCGGCCCCGGCGGGGACTGTTGCCATCATACAGGCCTCCGGATTCGATTTCGCCGAGGCCGTGTTTCCCTTCATGCCCCCTCAACCGGGTTTTAAGAAGTGCCAGCGGTGTGCACGCCCGATCTCCCTCACCGACCCACACAATTGGTGCCTCCAGTGCTTGGGTCCAGAGCATCGGGCTGACACCTGCACCCGCTGTGCTACGCTTAAAAAGCATACTTTAAAAAATCGGCAGATCCAGCAAAATATTTTGTTTGGTACCGGATCTGCCATGGAATCGGCTGCGACGTCGACGGCACCACAAAAGTCGGCACCGACGACATCGACACCACCGGATCCTTCCTCGGGGTCGTTGGGCCCAGGTAAGCCGGCTAAGAAGCCTCCCTCTTCCCTTGAGCGCCCTCCTACCATGGTTGCGACACCGGCCCTCCCGGCACCGCACCGGCCCCACAAACGCTCCGCTCCGATCTCGGTGAGTGCCTCATCATCGGCCTCCTCATCGCCGGAGCGTAGAGCGGCACCTATGGTACCGAAGAAGAAAAAAGCGGTACCGGTGCCTCCCCTGGACGACCGCATCGCGGCCATACTCCAAACACAGTTACAGGAGCAGCTGCAACAACAGCTCCAACAACTGTTGCCGGCGTTGCTGGCACCGCACCTTCCGGTACGGGACCGGTCCGAGCCCCACACCGTTCCATCGGTATCGACCCCCTCGGTACCGCTTAATACTTCCATGCCGGTGCTCTTGGCAGAAACACCTACAGTACATACCCGTGATGCTGCTGCCCCTGTCCGGTCCCAGGAACGACATCGGTCTTCCTCATCCGGTACCGTCTCGGTGCGCTCAGGCAAATCTCTCTCAAAGACCCACCATGCCGAGCCCTCCACACTGATGTCCAAACGTACACACCCAGACGTTAGGGACCCAGACTTGTGGGAAGACTCCCCTCACGGTACCGAGGAGGACGCTTCATCAACCGATGAAGAACCCTCCATGACTGACACCGTCTCAAAACCAGAGCAATCCTCTTTCTCCAAATTTCTTAGGGAGATGTCAGCAGCTCTTTCCATTCCCTTGGAGTCTGACTCTAAAAAGTCTCAAGCTTTTCTCGATGCCCTAGACTTTGAACAACCTCCCAAAGAGTTCCTGAAGTTGCCCGTCCACGACATCTTATGGGAAACTTTCTATAAAAACTGGGAAGCTCCCCTCACGGTTCCTGGAGCCCCTCGTAAGTTAGACAGCTTGTACCGGGTTATTCCAATCCCAGGTTTTGACAAGTCTCAATTGCCCCACGAGTCCCTCCTGGTGGAATCCACCTTGAAAAAATCTCAGGGTTCCAGTGTATATGCCTCCACCCCTCCTGGCAGAGAGGGTAAAACCATGGATAAATTTGGTAAGCGCCTTTTCCAAAATGCCATGTTAGCCAATAGAGCCAACAACTACACCTTCCACTTCTCCTTCTACATGAAGCATCTGGTGCAACAGCTCTCCTCCTTACAGAAATATCTTCCTGAACGTAAGGTCCCTCTTTTCCAACAGCATATTTCCAGCCTCCTCCAACTTAGGAAATTCATGGTTCGCTCCATCTACGACTCATTTGAGCTGACCTCTCGCGCTTCTGCCATGGCGGTGGCTATGCGCCGTTTGGCATGGCTGAGAGTCTCTGACCTAGACATTAACCACCAGGACCGCCTGGCAAACGCACCTTGTCTGGGTGATGAACTCTTCGGGGAGTCCCTGGACTCCACAACCCAGAAACTCTCCGCACATGAGACCAGGTGGGACACTCTGATCAAACCTAAAAAGAAGACTCCACCTGCTCGCACCTACAGACAGCAGTCTTCCTACCAGCGCAGGTTCTCGGCCAGACCTCTCAACCCGCCTCAACAGCAGCTGCGCCGACCTCGGCAACAACATCAAACTCAGGCTCGCTCTCAGTCTCACCAACCTGCCAAGCCTCTACCTCCGTCAAAACCATCTCAGCCCTTTTGACTCTTTTCTCCAGGGCATAGCCAGTCTCCCAACATCGTTGCCTCTTCCTCAGCCGATCGGAGGTCGCCTCCAAATCTTCCTCAGTCGTTGGGAGGTCATCACATCAGACCAATGGGTCCTCAACATCATTCGCCACGGCTACTCTCTCAACTTCCAGACTCTTCCACCAGACAATCCTCCCGTAGAGTATGCTTCTCACTCCTCCCAAACCCCCCTCCTCCTGAGGGAGGTCCAATCCCTCCTTCTTCTCAATGCCATCGAAGAAGTGCCTCCGGACCAAAGGGGTCAGGGATTCTACTCCTGCTACTTCCTGGTACCCAAGAAGACAGGAGACCTCCGTCCCATCCTCGATCTCAGGAACCTCAACAAGTGTCTGGTCAAGGAGAAGTTCAGAATGCTCTCCCTTGCCACGCTTTACCCTCTTCTCTCTCAACACGACTGGCTATGTTCCCTGAACCTCAAAGAGGCCTACACTCACATTCCAATCCATCTGCATTCACGTCGCTACCTCCGATTTCAGATACAGCACCGCCACTATCAATACAAGGTGCTACCCTTTGGCCTCGCATCATCGCCCAGGGTGTTCACCAAGTGCCTTATTGTGGTGGCGGCCTTTCTCAGGTCTCACAACCTCCAGGTGTTCCCCTACTTGGACGATTGATTGGTGAAAGCACCTACGTCTCCACTTGTGCTACAAGCCACTCATCACACCATCTCTTTCCTCCATCTCCTGGGGTTCGAGATCAACTACCCCAAGTCGCATCTGCTTCCCACACAGCGACTTCAGTTCATTGGAGAAGTTCTCGACACCACACTAATGAGGGCGTTTCTCCCCCCCCCGACCGACACCGGACCCTGCTCCACCTCTGTCGTCAGGTGCTCCTTCATCAAACCATCCCAGCTCGACAGATGATGGTCCTCTTGGGCCACATGGCCTCGACGGTCCATGTACTTCCTCTCGCTCGACTCCACCTCAGGACACCTCAGTGGACTCTAGCCAACCAATGGTCACAGACCACGGATCCTCTTTCTCATCCCATCTCTGTGACATCGTCTCTTCAGCAATCTCTTCAATGGTGGTTGAACTACTCCAATCTTTCCAGGGGTCTACTCTTCCATCTACCCCCTCACTCCATGATCATAACCACGGATGCCTCCCCCTATGTGTGGGGAGCTCACCTGGGAGATCTACGCACCCAGGGACTCTGGACCCCTCAGGAGCGTCAACATCACATCAATTTCCTGGAACTCAGAGCCATGTTCTATGCTCTCAAGGCCTTCCAGCACCTTCTCTACCCTCAGGTTCTTCTCCTGTGCACAGACAATCAAGTCGCCATGTACTACATAAACAAGCAAGGCGGCACTGGATCTCCCCTCCTCTGTCAGGAGGCCATCCGAATATGGCCCTGGGCCACGGCCCACAGTCTATTCCTCAAGGCTGTATACATCCAGGGCGAACAGAACTCCCTGGCCGACAATCTCAGCCGCATCCTTCAACCTCACGAGTGGACTCTGGACCCTCCAACACTCCACTCCATCTTTGCTCACTGGGGCACTCCGCAGGTGGACCTCTTTGCAGCTCCTCACAACCATCAGCTGCCCCAGTTCTGTTCCAGACTCTTCTCTCCTCATCGTCTGACCCCAGACGTATTCCTGCTCAACTGGACAGATCGGTTCCTCTATGCCTTTCCTCCTCTACCTCTGATGTTGCGGACGTTATCCAAACTCCGCAGGGACAGGGCCACCATGATTCTCATCGCTCCTCGGTGGCCTCGCCAACACTGGTTCTCCCTCCTGCTTCAGCTCAGCTCCAGGGAGCCCATTCCTCTTCCTGTGTTTCCTACTCTACTTACGCAGCAGCATCAGTCTCTACTACATCCCAATCTGTCTTCGCTCCACCTGACAGCTTGGTTTCTCTCGGGCTAACCTCTCCAGAGAATCTGTCTCAGCCCGTCTGTCGCATTTTGGATGCCTCTAAGAAACCGGCCACCCTTCAATGTTACCATCAGAAGTGGACCAGGTTCTCTTCTTGGTGTCTACTGCATCATCACGATCCCACCTCTTTGGCGGTGGAAACTGTACTGGACTATTTGCTTTCCCTGTCCGACGCTGGCCTCAAGTCTACCTCAATCAGAGTCCACCTTAGTGCCATCACTGCGTTTCATGAGCCTATCCTCGGAAAACCTCTCACGGCTCATCCACTGGTTTCCCGGTTCATGAGAGGCCTCTTCAATGTCAAACCACCTCTGAAGCCTCCTCCTGTCGTCTGGGACCTGAATGTGGTTTTATCAGCCCTCATGAAACCCCCTTTTGAGCCTCTTGCCACAACTTCGCTCAAACTTCTAACATGGAAGGTGCTTTTCCTCATTGCCATCACCTCTGCCAGGAGGGTTAGTGAGATGCATGCACTGGTCGCCGATCCACCGTTCACTGTTTTTCACCATGACAAGGTGGTTCTGCGTACCCATCCTAAATTCCTTCCCAAGGTAGTCTCGGCTTTTCACCTCAACCAGTCCATTGTGTTGCCTGTCTTTTTCCCTAAACCCTATTCTCATCCTGGGGAACAGGCGTTGCACACGCTGGATTGTAAGCGTGCCCTTGCATACTACCTTGACCATACCAGGGCTCACCGCTCGTCCCCTCAGCTCTTTCTGACCTTCGATCCTAACCGTCTAGGTCGTCCTGTCTCTAAACGGACGCTTTCCAACTGGCTTGCCGCCTGTATTGCGTTCTGTTATGCTTGGGCCGGTCTCTCACTGGAAGGTGCTGTCACGGCCCACAGGGTCAGAGCTATGGCTGCTTCTGTGGCTTTCCTCCATTCCACGCCCATCGAGGAAATCTGCAGGGCTGCCACTTGGTCCTCAGTTCACACGTTCACTACTCACTATTGTCTGGATGCCTTCTCCAGACGGGATGGACACTTCGGCCAATCTGTGTTGCAAAATTTATTTTCCTAATGGCCAACCGTCCCTCCTCCCTCTCTGTTAGCTTGGAGGTCACCCATGCGTTAAGAATATGCTGCCTGCTTGTCCTGGGA
This sequence comes from Geotrypetes seraphini, assembly GCF_902459505.1. Taxonomy (NCBI): domain Eukaryota; kingdom Metazoa; phylum Chordata; class Amphibia; order Gymnophiona; family Dermophiidae; genus Geotrypetes; species Geotrypetes seraphini. Next base: position 99,826,037 of record NC_047088.1, on the reverse strand, counting down.
TAACCTCACAAACGTATAATATAAAGCAGAAAGTGAACAAAACAAAACTGTGCTTTGTCCTGGGATAAAGCACAGTTACTTACCGTAACAGGTGTTATCCAGGGACAGCAGGCAGATATTCTTATGTCCCACCCTCCTCCCCGGGTTGGCTTCTTAGCTGGCTTATCTTAACTGGGGACCACGCTCTTCTCCGTCGGGTGGGAAGGCACTCGCGCATGCGCGGTGCGGCCAACTAGAACTTTCTAGTTAAAAAGGTCCGTACCGGGGCTCCGTCGGTGACGTCACCCATGCGTTAAGAATATCTGCCTGCTGTCCCTGGATAACACCTGTTACGGTAAGTAACTGTGCTTTATCCGCCCTCATGAAACCTCCCTTTGAGCCTCTTGCCTCAAATTCACTCAAATTCCTTACGTGGAAAGTGCTTTTCCTCATTGCCATCACCTCTGCCAGGAGGGTTAGTGAGCTGCATGCACTGGTTGCCGACCCACCTTTCACTGTTTTTCACCATGACAAGGTGGTTCTGCGTACCCATCCGAAATTCCTCCCCAAGGTGGTCTCGGACTTTCATCTCAACCAGTCCATTGTGTTGCCTGTCTTTTTCCCTAAACCCCAATCTCATCCTGGGGAACAGGCATTGCACACGCTGGACTGTAAGCGTGCCCTTGCTTACTACCTTGACCGTACCAGGGCTCACCGCTCGTCTCCTCAGCTCTTTTTGTCCTTCGACCCTAACAGCCTAGTCGTCCTGTCTCTAAACGGACGCTTTCCAACTGGCTTGCTGCCTGCATTGCGTTCTGTTATGCTCGGGCCGGTCTCTCACTGGAAGGTGCTGTCACGGCCCACAGAGTCAGAGCTATGGCTGCTTCTGTGGCTTTCCTCCGTTCCACGCCCATTGAGGAAATCTGCAAGGCTGCCACTTGGTCCTCAGTTCACACGTTCACTACGCACTACTGTCTGGATACCTTCTCCAGACGGGATGGGCACTTCAGCCAATCTGTGTTACACAATTTATTTTCCTAATGGCCAACCATCCCTCCTCCCTCTCTTAGCTTGGAGGTCACCCATACGTTAAGAATATGCTGCCTGCTTGTCCTGGGATAAAGCACAGTTACTTACCGTAACAGATGTTATCCAGGGACAGCAGGCAGATATTCTTACGTCCCACCCACCTCCCCGGGTTGGCTTCTTAGCTGGCTTATCTTAACTGGGGACCACGCACTCCTCCGTCGGGCGGGAAGGCACTCGCGCATGCGCGGTGCGGCCAACTAGAACTTTCTAGTAAAAAGTGTCCGTACCAGGGCTCCGTCGGTGACGTCACCCATACGTTAAGAATATCTGCCTGCTGTCCCTGGATAACACCTGTTACGGTAAGTAACTGTGCTATCCCAGGGGTAGGCAATTCCAGTCCTCAATAGCTGGAGCCAGGTAAGGTTTTCAGGATATCCACAATAAATATGCATGAGATAGATTTGCATCTCAAGGAGGCAGTGCATGCAAATCCATCTCATACATATTCATAATACTGCCGTTCACCTCATTTATGATTTACAAAAATGGGAGCATATCTCTTCTTTTTATTTGAAACTCTATTAATTGCCGATAGAGTCGAGAATTCTGTTCAAATTTTCTTGTATTTGTTATAAATCAGTTTCGGGTTTGTTACCAGGTTATCTTGTGTCTCATTTTTCTTTGAGTCACGCCAAAAAGACCACATGTAGAGCGCACTTGTTTTCATATCCCTTTATCAGAAGTTTCATATCCCATTATAAGAAGTTCTGTGAGAGAACCCTCTCATTTCAAGCCGCTAAATTGAATGTATGGCTTGGAAAAATTATGTTAGAGGTCTCTTTCTATCTTGATTTTAGAAAATTGTTAGACTCAGCTCTTTGATAGGCTGGTATCTTAATGCATTCTGCTTCATTTTTTCAATCAAGTTCCTTATATTCAACTTGATGCATTTATCTGTTCTATGTATTACTTCTTTCCCTGCCATGCCGGTATTTTCTGCATTATATTGTAAATGCTTTCTGTCTTTAAATCCATTATTCTAATTTGTATTTATCTGTATTCCATGTATTAGCTCACCTTGTTGTGAACCACCTAGAACCTTTTCAGTATGGCGGTATATAAGAATAAAATTATTTATTATTATTATTGTGGATATCCAGAAAACCTGACCTGGCTCCGGCTCTCGAGGACCGGAATTGCCTATCCCTGGTCTATCCAATCTACATGATGCAAAATTCCACATTAGGAGTTGCCATAAGCTGAGTGTGCAGGCGCTGCTAAGAAAGCAAATAGAATGCTAGGAATTATTATGAATGGAATGAAAAGCAAAACTGAAAATATGGGTCTCATAACTAAAAAAATAACCACGTTCAAAGAGTGGCCTAAATTGGTACTTAGACGATCAAAAGGACAGATCGTCCAAGTACCGATAAAGCTGGTTTTAGACGTATCTAAAAACAGCTTAGGCCTTTACCCTGTCTCTAAACACCTAGAGCGAAAAGCGTTTTTAGAGAAGGGGAAAGGGCAGGAGGTGGGCCGACCTAGACTTGGTCGTACAGCAAGTATAACCAAAAGTTTAACAAGGTTGCCCAGTCAGAACTTATACATCAAGTCAAAATAGGTATAAGTTCTGAATAGGGGCCGCTGAGCTGATCGCAGCTGCCGCGATCAGCTCAGCAGCCCTGGCAACCTGCCCACCCCCCACCGCAGGGGTGTCCAATGTCGGTCCTCGAGGGCCACAGTCCAGTCGGATTTTCAGGATTTCCCCAATGAATAATCATGAGGTCTATTTGCATGCACTGCTTTCATTGTATGCTAATAGATCTCATGCATATTCTTTGGGGAAATCCTGAAAACCCGACTGGATTGCAGCCCTCGAGGACCGACATTGGACACCCCTGCCCCACCGCAACGATCGTGGCAGGAGAGATGCCTAATCTCTCCTGGCGCAATCACGATCCCCCCCGAACTGTCGCGATCATTGCCGGGGGGGGGGGGGGGGTGGCAATATTCTGTAACCGGTGTTGTTTTGAGAGATGCCGGTTACAAAATCCAGCTTTTAGGCAAAGGACTGGCCCTCCTTTGCCTAAAACAGGGGTAGGGAACTCCGGTCCTTGAGAGCCGTATTCCAATCGGGTTTTCAGAATTTCCCCAATGAATATGCATTGAAAGCAGTGTATGCACATAGCTCTCATGCATATTCATTGGGGAAATCCTGAAAACCCAACTGGAATATGGCTCTCAAGGACCGGAGTTCCCTATCCCTGGCCTAAAAGGTCTTGTTTTCAGCATTTGGGACATGGACAATTTTTAATGTGTTTTAAGGTTAGACGTAGTGGTGGTCTGGGTGATTAAACTGCTGAATGTAGAGGTAGACCATTCTCAAAAGAAACCCTCATTTTGGACGGTTTTGTTGAGAATGGACATTTTCCCTGCTGCTACTTTCAGTTTAGGGGCTTAGGCCAAAAGGGGACTTAGACTTTTTTTTTTTTAATTATTATGCCCCTGCACATGTTTGTGGGTTTTTTTGTTGTTTTTTTTTAAATCACTTTGGTTCTACTGCATCTCAAATACTGTATGTAGGTACAGAGAGAGCCAATAAAAATGATAAAGGAGATGGAATGACTTCCCTATGTGGAAAGGCTAAAGAGGCCATGGCTTTTCAGCTTGGAGAAGAGATGGCTCAGGGGAGATATGATAGGGGTTTACAAAATACTGAATCAAGTGGAACAGGTAGGCATGAATTGCTTGTTTACTTTTTCCAAAAATAGTAGAAGTCGATGCCGGATTCTCTAATATCTTCAGTAAAATTTGACAGGTCGCTGTAGCGGCTGTAAATCTAACAATTTTAAAAAAATGAGCCATTCTCAAAGAACTGCGCATGCTAATGAGGTTCGCGGAAGGTTGTCAAATTTACATGAGATCAGATAGCTGGTGATAGTGATCAGCACATGCGCAGAATAGTTCATGGAAGGTGTAAATGTGCACATGTGCTGGGAAAAACTACGCCATAGGTATGCCTTATTGGACTCATGTTATAGGCATGCGGCTGTAGCCGTTAGGTGCTCTTGTCGCAAAAGAGATAAGCCCAGCGCTTTTATGGCAATTTCCTTTTCGTGTTGCCTTCTCGCTCCTGTAGTTGAAGTACAGTAGCTGAAAAAGCCATAAGTTCCCATTACTACTACTATTTATTATTTCTAAAGCGCTGAAAGGCGTACGCAGCGCTGTACATTTTAATATACAATAGACGGTCCCTGCTCAGAAGAGCTTACAATCTAATTTAGACAGGACATTTCAGGGTTGGGGAGATTATGGTAAAGGAAATGATACAGTGGGTATAGGTATCTGACAGTAGTGATTTAGGAGTTGAAAACAGATTCAAGAAAGTGGGCTTTTAGCTTGGATTTGAACGCTGCTAGGGAGGGAGCACGATGTATTGATTCAGTTAGCCTGTTCCAGGCATACGGCGCCACAAGAAAGAAGGGACGGAGTCTGCAGCTGGCAATGGAAGAAAAGGGTACAGATAAGAGGGGTTTGCCCGATGAACAGAGATCACAGGGAGGAGCATAGGGGGGAGATAAGTGAAGAGAGATATGGGGGGCTTCAGAGCGAATGCATTTGTAAGTCAGCAAGAGGAGTCTAAACTGTATTCGGAGATGGAAGGGGAGCCAATGAAGCAACTTGAGGAGAGGGGTAATGTGAGAATAGTGGCTCTCACGGAATATGAGTTGCGCAGCAGCATTTTGAACGGATTGAAGAAGCGAGAGGTGGGCTTGCAGGAGGCCCGAGAAAAGTATGTTGCAGTAGTCTAAGCGTGAGGTGACGAGAGCATAGACAAGGGTTTTGGTCGTGTGCACTATTATACTGCTATAATTTATTTGAATAGTATGTTTTTTACAAAATTTGATCATGAGCCACAGCCAGATATATGCGCCTGAGAGGTGCTTTTCACAGAACCAGCACCTGTGGACCAGCCAGTAATTTTTGTTTGTTAAAAGCTGGCGCTTTTTTTAGAAAATCCCCTGGCGATGATAGAGAATCACCCAGAGTGCTCGATTACATATTAATGACCCCATTTTACTACCATTTTTATAATAATGACCTTGTTGTATTACATTTGCATGGCAGAGTCTGAGTCTGCTAAGAAGCTCGGAAAAGACTATGGTCCGTTCTGACAATCCAGGTGGTAAAATCCTAGCATGCTAAACCGGCTTGATCAGGTTTAGCAATCATTGTTAAAGGCACATTAAGATTTGAGAATCCGGCCCTTGGAGGCATGCCATGAAGCTACAAAATAGATACTAATTCATAGATTTAAAACAAGCCTGAGAAAATATTTTGGCTATTGTTTGCCCGCCTTCCTTTTTTAATACATGGAATATATGTGATCTGGGTTTCCAGGATGGCATTTTTGAATAGCATGGCACAAAGCAGAAGGTTTGCTAATGGTATCCAATACCCTTCCTGTCACTTGCTCCCTGTCTACAGAACTGTTAGGGAATCTGTTGATCATGTAGGGTAAGGTAATGGGCAGCAGATGATGCTGTTACAAGGGAATAATGCGAACGTTAAGGTTGATGTAAAAGAATCATAACTTAGAATGTCAGCAGGTGGCGTCAGGCACTTACAAATGTCTTTCAATGCTGCTTTTCATGTGGAAGTATTCTTTTTTTTTTTAAATTTCTTTATTGATATTTTGAACTTGACAATGTATACATTTGAAAAATCGAAAACAAAAAACAACTATATGAAAATACACTATTAACATCAGAAATATTACAATAAAAAATTTTAATCCCTTCTTAACCTATAACAGTAATGATATTATATTATACTCATCAATATTATAGAATATTATGAAATTTATACCTCTAAATAAATAATACACACCCACCCTGGATGTGCAAAGGAATCTAACATAAAGAAAAAGGAATCACTAGTATTCTGCAAAAGGTCATACAGCCACAAATCTCATAATAAAACCCAGTGTGGGGGTGATGCCGAATGTTTCTTTTCTCTGGCCAGAGAAGAGCATGATACAAGATTGCCATATAAAACTGGTCAAATAGCATAGTACACATTATAAAAAAAAACAGAGAAAAATGAAGGCTAGGGTTGTCCAGAAAAACCTGTGAGAAATTAAAATTTTTCCCATGAATTTGACTGTACTTGATCAAAAAATAATTAAAAAAAAAATATTTTTAAAGCCCATCTTGGGGTTGCTCAAAGCTCCTGATTACCTAAAGCTCTGTTTTTCTTAAAATTTTCTGCTAATTTTGCTTAACGGATGACTTTTGTTACTGATCGTGCAAGTGCCGATTTAGGCCGGTTTTTAGATGTTTTACTGGAAATTAGCTAATGTCGTTCCTCTGCATAAAAAGGGTTGCAGGGCAGAGGCTGCGAATTATAGACCGGTGAGTCTCACATCAATAGTGTGCAAACTCATGGAAACACTAATTAAAAGCAAATTGGACACGATCTTGAATGAAGGGAATCTTCGGGATCCCAGTCAGCATGGATTCACCAAGGGTAGGTCCTGCCAATCCAATCTCATCAGCTACTTTGACTGGGTAACAAGAAAGTTGGACTTGGGAGAGTCTTTGGACATCGTGTACCTGGACTTCAGTAAAGCTTTTGACAGTGTCCCACACCGCAGGCTGCTAAGCAAGATGGAATCGAAGGGGTTAGGAGAGACACTAACTGCATGGGTCAATGATTGGCTGAGTGGCAGACTTCAGAGGGTGGTGGTTAATGGTACCCTCTCTAAAACATCGGAGGTGACCAGTGGAGTGCTGAAGGGCTCGGTCCTGGGTCCACTCCTTTTCAACATATTCATAGGGGATCTGACTCAAGGGTTTCAAGGTAAAATAACACTATTCGCCGATGACGCCAAATTATGTAATATAGTAAGTGAATGCAGTTTACAGAATTATATGGCGCAGGACCTGCTTACATTGGAAAGTTGGTCCTCAACCTGGCAGCTAGGCTTCAATGCTACGAAATGTAAGGTCATGCACCTCAGAAGCGGAAATCCATGCAGGACGTACTTCTTAAACGGAGAAACTTTAACTAGGACTATAGCAGAACGAGATTTAGGAGTAATCATCAGTGCAGACATGAAAACTGCCAATCAAGTGGAGAAGGCTTCATCTAAGGCAAGGCAGATATTGGGTTGTATCAATAGAAGTTTCGTCAGCCGAAAGCCTGAAGTCATAATGCCGTTGTACAGGGCCATGGTGAGACCTCATCTGGAGTACTGTGTGCAATTCTGGAGGCCACATTACAGTAAAGATGTGCGCAGAATTGAATCGGTTCAGCGGACGGCCACCAGGATGATCTCGGGGCTCAAGGGTCTCTTGTACGAAGAGAGACTGAACAAATTGCAGCTCTACACTCTCGAGGAACGTAGGGAGAGGGGAGACATGATCGAAACATTTAAGTACCTCATGGGACGTGTCGAAGTGGAAGATGATATTTTCTTTCTCAAGGGACCCTCGGCCACAAGAGGGCACCCGCTCAAACTCAGGGGCAGAAAATTTCATGGCGACACCAGAAAGTATTTCTTCACAGAGAGAGTGGTTGATCATTGGAACAAGCTTCCAGTGCAGGTGATCGAGGCAGACAGCGTGCCAGACTTTAAGAATAAATGGGATACCCATGTGAGATCCCTACGAGGGTCAAGATAAGGAAATTGGGTCATTAGGGCATAGACAGGGGGTAGGTAAGCAGAGTGGGCAGACTTGATGGGCTGTAGCCCTTTTCTGCCGTCATCTTCTATGTTTCTATGTTTACTATTTCGATTATGAGCCCCTTAGCTTTTATTCCTGACAAGAGGCCACTCCGTTTCACTATCAATGGCTTCTTCAGAGAAAGTGTTGTTCAAATCACAGCTGTAAATCCTGTTTAAAATGCCAAGTATGTTGCCTTCATTCAGAGGTTTTTTTGACCAATGATGATACTCTAGATCCCCAAAATAAGGTGTCTAGTGTGAATGTACGACACTGGGGTATTTTGAGGTCTACAATATCATTGTATTTAGTTTGTGTGTTTGTAATTCTCTAATCAGAACTAGGGAAGTTTTCTTCAAACTTATTCTTTATGGTAAATAAAATACAACCAAAAAATACATCTGGATGAGGCTGAACAGGCTAAGCATAAAAGATAGTAGGTGGGTTCTTATTTAGCTTCTCCAGTACTTAACAGGAAATCTGGTTGTATATTATTATTTTATAAACACCTGGCAGTAGTTCATAAAATAGTATTTGGAACAGATGGACATTTTGTGTTGGCCCATATAACAGTAGGCAAACAACAACTAATTATATGTAATATCTACAGGGCCACCATCAGGGCAGTACTACCAGTCCTGAATTCAGGGGCCCGGAGCTGACAGGGGGCCCGGGCTCCCCCAGGGTCCTAGGCAGTGTTCTAAGGCAGGGGCGCCAGTAGCTCGCCAAGGCAAAGTGAGTCGATAACCCAGGACTCACTTTGTCTTGGCGATCTATCGGGCTGATCAGTCTTCCTCTCCCCGACGTTAATTCTGCAGTCGGAAAGGAAGTTCGGGCCAGCCAATCGCTGTCTGGCTGGGCGGAACTTCCTCTCCGACGGCGGAATTGATGTCGGGGAGAGGAATGCTGGTCGGCCCGAAGCAGGGAGAGCATGCGTCGGCGTTGGCTTTGGGGCCTGTTATCCATTGGTGGGTCCTGTTCCCCGATGGCAGCGGCAGTGGCAGTGGCTTGGGGAACGGCAGGGAGAAAGAAAGAAAGGGGGCAGGCAGGGAAACAGAAGGAAAGAAGAGAAACAGAAAAAAAGAAAGAAAGGTCAGGGAGAGAGGAAGAAAAAGTTGGGGGAGGGAATGAGGTGTGGAGGAGAGGAAGCATACAGGCTGAAACAAGGGAAGAAAGATTGGATGCACAGTCAGAAGAAGAAAGTGCAACCAGAGACTCATGAAATCACCAGACAAGGTAGGAAAAATTATTTTATTTTAAATTTAGCAAAGTGGAGGCAGTATTACCACAGTTTTCAAAGGAATTTGCCCAAATAACTTAATAGTTAACTGGGTAAATTCCCAGAGATGAAAACTTCCCTTCACTTACTATGCACAGTTCTGAATTTATATCTGCTGTCTATATTTTACAATATGGACCCCTTTTACTAAACCACAATAGTGGTTTTTAGCGCAGGGAGCCTATGAGCGTCAAGAGCAGCGCTGGGCATTCAGCGCAGCTCCCTGCGCTAAAAACTGCTATTGTGGTTTAATAAAAAGGATGGAGGGTATATTTGTCTATTTTTGTATGGTTGTTACTGAGGTGACAATGCATAGAGTCATCTGCCTTGACCTCTTTGAAAAAACCCCAGAATAGGAATGATAATTAACATTTTCTCAGCGTATAGTGTGCTTTGTGTTTTTTAATTTTATTGTTGGTAGATCATTTTGACTTGGTCATTTTAAAGTAGCTCACAAGCTCAAAAAGTTTGGGCACCTCTGAGCTAGAGCGTTGAAACTGTGTATTTCTATTTTATCTCCCCTTTTACAAAACTGTGGAGCGTTTTTTAGCGCCAGCCGTGGTGGTAGCAGCTCTGATGCTCAGAATTCTATGAGCGTCAGGGCTGTTACCACCGTGGCTAAAATCCACACTACAGTTTTGTAAAAGGGTGAGGGGTTAGTTTGTGATGACATATTCCATACTAGGCGAAGGTGTTTTCTGTGTGCTGTGTGTTCGAAAGACATGGTTTTCTGTTAGGATTGACGGTGTAGGATTGATCTGTGCTGGTCTGGCTTGTTTAGTTTTACAATGGGTGTATTGATGTACTGCTCACTGCAATATGTAAGATGCTGCCTTTTCCTAGGTACTCATGTGTGACGTGTGGTTTGTTACTAAAAATCATGTTTTTCTTACAGATGGGGGGGTGCCAAAAAATGATGGGCCCCGGGTGTTACATATGCTACGTACGCCACTGTATGTAAAGATACCAGAAAGCTGGCGTAGCAAAAACTTTAAGTAAATTGTTATTCTTCTAAGTTTTGAGTATTTAACCCTCCCACAATCTCACGGGCACTCGTTTCAAGTTTCAAGTTTATTGAGATTTTGATTTAAACTCAATATCAAATATTTTCAATGCGTATAACAAAAATAAATTTGGGGAAATAAATAAAACCATTTGAACAATAAACATACAAACATATCCATAGATGATTAAAATTACATAAGGAGTACAAGGATAAACTACATTTGTTTAAAAATGCGTTCTCCGCGCCTGCTCATAAATTTGTTGACTGGAAGGATCCAGCAATGTGGCCAGATGTCATTCAGGACAAAGACAGAGAAAGAATTGTGCAATTTGGATTAATGATGGAAGATGATTTAAAGCAAATGGCACAGTCTATGAGTAAAGATCTTGACGGACGTTCTTTTTATGAATATCTCCTCTATGCCAAATCACCCAATGGACGTGAGAAGATTTTAAGGGACTTGCTTAGGTGGAGCATTAGCAGAAAAGTATGTGTGTATTCGGCCCATGGAAGAAGGGGGGGGCGTCGGGGGGAGGGAAGGGGTGCGTGGGGGGCCCAATAGGATTGCTCAGTAAGGGGCCCAGAAATTTCTGATGGCGGCCCTGAATATCTATGCACCTACCAGACTATTTTCAGCTAGCACTGGGCAGCGTGCTGTCCACCCAATGCCAGTGCTTTTTAACCTGGATATTCAATACTGGGTCATTTCCATTGACTGGCATTGAATATCTGTTGGGTTTTTTTTGGCTGGCTCTAAATTAACTGGATAAACAAATATTCAGCACTGGCCAAAGTTAATGGGGTGCAAAGATAGAACTATTATTTAGGCAATCAGATTTACCTCCTAAACTCAGCTGGCCAGAGTTGAATATTCGCAGCTAGTTTGCTAAGTTGTATAACAGAGAAACATGATGGCAGGTAAAGGCAAAATGGCCATCCAGTCTGGCCATCCGCAGTAACCATTATCTCTTCCTTTCTCTAAGAGATCCCAAATGCCTATCCCATGCTTTCTTGAAGTCAGACACAGTCTCTGTCTCCACCACCTCTACCGGGAGACTGTTCCACGCATCTACCACCCTTTCTGTAAAAATGTATTTCTTAGATTACTCCTGAGCCTATCACCTATTAACTTCATCCATGCCCTCTCATTCCAGAGCTTCCTTTCAAATGAAAGAGACTCGACTCTTGCGCATTACGCCATATAGGTATTTAAATGTCTTTATGATATCTCCCCTCTCCTCCATAGTCAGAAAAAGCTAGCCCGAAGTGAGAAAGGATGCACGATAAAAATAGCAGAATGTCCTGTGAACCCTTGAAAAACCCATTTTGATGGCGAAACAGGTCCTGTCGGCCTTGCTAGAATTCTGCATATTTAAGATAAGTAATTTTTCTTGCTAAATGAATGACAATTAAAGTTAAATAAAAGCAGAAAAAAATTTTGAGCACGAGGAGGAGGAGGTTATAAGGGTCGATGACTGAGACTCGGAACCAGTCAGTCTTGGTAAAAAGTGAATACACTGAATCCCAAGCGGGTTTCTGAAACTCTAAATCTACCTTTCTCTTTCTGTATACCAATATATGGGATTTTATGTATGTTGAGATCCACTATGCCCACCACCTGTCACACTTAACGCAGATGCTGAGGACCCTCGGCAGTTCAGATAGGCATTTCACATAAGGCTTACAAAATCCGGGGTGGCAAGGAACTCCTGCAGGTCCTCCTGGGCTCCGCAATGACCACATGTCTGCATTTAGCCAATGTACTTTCGAAGGGCTCTAGAAAGGGAATTTCCTTTGGGATTGTGCCTTCTTTGGATCCCCAGCCCTGGAGGACTCAGAGGAGGCTAAGCCCAAAGCTCCTGCCCTTCTCCCGCATAGTGGTGGGCATAGTGGTGGGCATAGTGGTGGGCATGCAGAACATGATGCTCCTTGACCAGTCATCCAGCGCAAACCTGGCATGATACAGGAGTAGGAAGGCCTGAGGGGTCCATCCCTATCAATGGTAAGTAAAACTGAAGGGTTTTGAGGCAGATGGAGGCTTTAGAAGAAAATACTGTTTAAAATCCAAGATGGTCGCCACCAACATAATTGCATGGGGACTCCCCTGAAGTAATAAAAATGCAGGGAAAGTGTTTTAGAGATGGGGGATCTTTGCTCTGGCTTACAAACCTTCAAATTTAAATTTTGGAGACCTCCCTCCCCCCCCCAATTTTCCCAATAGGCTATAATAGCTTTACTCACTGTGCCATGTGCCTGCCTCCTTCAGCTTAGGAGTGCAGCTGGAACAAATGGAAAAGAACTCTGCCTCACAGGTTCGCAGAACAAGCCTGATTTTCAGGATGCCAGTTGGTCTGATGTCAGACTGAGACTCAACCTCAGGAAAACCTCATGCTTTGGAAGGGGAGAGTACCATGTACCAGCCCACGATTAAACCTGGCCAAAGCCAGGAAGGAGCCAAACAGCCTATGCTCATGCTCCTAATAAATCAGGGATGCGAGCAGCTATGGGGATGGCCCTTGAGCACCAAAAAAATACAAAAGCAGACTGGCTAGCTAGATGTCCCCAAGGGCTGATCCTCCCAGGCAGAGGTCCCACTCCCAACAGGACTACTAGATACATTGCACTAGAACTAATTTTAGGAAAATCAGAAGCTTTACCAACCCTGGCGGAAATGAGAAATAATTGGCATTGCTTCTTTTTTTACATTTGGCAATGGAGTCAATTCACTTTGGGATCAAACTCACAAAGGACACATCCAGAATTTATACACTGTGAACTGGAAAAAACCCCACAGAACTCAACCGATTCTTATGAAATTTAGTGCATCATGTCCTGAATAAAGTTGATGTAAAATATTTCCCAGCGCATCAGAACACTACCTTGTGAAAATGAATTGTTGCTATGGGATATGTGCAGAAGCAGATGACAGTTTGTAATCAGTCTCTGTATAAAAATGGTTTTAACTGCATTCTGATCAAGAACTTGGTTGATTATTGTTGAAAGAGTTCCCACAGAAGGGTTGGAACAAAAACGGCCTTGATGTGCTGTTACGCACGATCCGAGCAAGGGGCACTGTGGTTTGAAAGCCAGGCGGTGGACGACCATGCTAGATTCGCATACAAGAGCACATTGATGTTGTACGTGATTTTGTACTGAGCCAGGAGAGGACGATGCGCTGCAAACATCCCAAACAACTTGTCAAATTAGCAAGAAAAAATAGGAATAAGCCAGACAGCTGTGGTTAGAATAATTCATGGCGATCTGAAATTAAAGTGTCTTAAAAAGCATTGTGCCCTAGAATTAACTTTGCACAACAAAGACACATGCCTGAAATGGTACAAGCAGCTTTTGACCAAGTACTCGAAGCACAGCATCAGCTTCATCTGGTTTACAGATGAAAAAATATTTACAGTAGCTCCACCGATTAACACACAGAATGATTGCCTGTACATGCCTTCGACAACACTGAAGTGTGAGGTTAATGACAAACGCCTACTATGGACCAGCCCGACCTTCAGCCAATCAGTCAAGGTCTCGGTTGCAATCTTGAAACTCGGATTCACAGATCTGTTCTTCATCGATCCTGGGGTTAAGATCAAAGGTGCATTCTACCAGGACATCCTCTTGACATAGAAGCTGTTGTCAGCGATCTGTCACATGTTGGGAGACTACTTTATCTTCCAACAGGACAATGCACCAGCATTTCGGGCAAAGGACACCGTAGAACTGCTTCATCAGGAGACCCCAGACTTCATTGGTCCAGAACTCTGGCTTGCGAATTCACCAGACCTAAACCCAGTTGACTGCTGGATCTGGGAGCTTATACAGGAACACATCTAACAGACAATGATATCTGATGTCAAAGACCTTAAACAGTGACAAGTCCATAGATCAGTGGCGGACAAGGCTGAGGGCATACCTTCATGCAAAGGGAGCATGCTTCGAACATTATCTTAATTGAAACATTATTTTTTGACTTTATATTTTTCTGCAAAATATGGCATAAAACTTTTTAATGTGTTTTTATTCATTTCACAATTCATTTTCACAAGGTAGTGTTGTGGTTCGGTGGGAAATACAACATTTTACATCGACTTCATTCAGGACACAATGCACTAAATTTCATAAGAATTGGTTGAGTTCTGTGGAAGATATGACAAAATAAATGTTGGTGTGGGTTTTTTTTTGTTCACAGTATAGATTAAAACATTGCTAAGTTGTTAGATCAAACTAGACTTCAATTAAGGATCTGGCAAAGTCTTTCTCTTTGATGGGAAGGATTGCTTTAATCAGAATGACATTGTTCCCCAGATGGTTGTATATTATGCAGACTTTCCTTTTCTGATTTTAAAGAAGGATTTTAGGACATTATGTAAGGAATTGGGGCAATTTTGTTGGGACCTGGGGAAAAATCCCTAAATTATGGTTTCAATATCTGATAGGGAACTGGAAAATGGGTGGAATAGGTTTGCCTGGTTTCAATATATACAACTGGCACTGTTTGTTAAGACACCTTGGGGACTGGTTATTTGAATTGGAAAACTATACTCCCTGTCATCTGGAGAAAGAATTTTTTGCTCCTTGGCATTTGTACTTTTTACTGCACATATCCGGATAAAATATTCCAAACACCGTTAAACGTAGTATATTATTGAAGCCCCTTCAGGGCATCTGGTTTGCTTTAACACATCACTGGAATCTGAACCCTCATAGTTTCCATTTGTTTCCTCTTAAAGGGAATTCAGATTTTTCTCTTGTTTAAGATAATGCAGTATTTGTTAAATGGCAAACTAAAGGGATCAGTTTTCTGAGAGACTGTATACAACACGATGGCAGTTTACATCCATTACTATCCCTGAGATAGGGACTGTGAGCTTACTGTATATACGGTACTTGAATATAAACCAAGATTTTGGGGCCAAAAAAATGGCCCAAAAATGGGGGTCTTGGTTTATATTCAAGTCTATGCTTGAGTACTTCTGTAACCGGTTTAAAAATATTAAACTTTAAACCTATCTGGGGGTCTGGCTGTGGGAAATGGAGTTGCAGGTCAGAGGCAGGCCTGGCATGTGCAGGCAGCTGATTCCTCCCAGCGGCGGCCGTGGTGGTCATCCATGCTGTTTGCATGGGGAGTGAGAAGTCAGCGACGCATCCTGATTGCAATGATCTCTGCCTTTAGTCCCAGTCCTGCTAAACTGGCTGACAATAATGGTGCCTCATTTGTGTACTGGAGATGCTGACACATTTGATACTGTCCCCTGAGGAAGGCGATGCAGTCGCTAAAACTTGGATCCTAGTCGGGGCTTTGTTTGTTTTTACATATTTTAGTGACTTATTTCCAATATTAGACTTGAGACCAACAGTTGGTTGTGACATCTCCAGTGCCTCTTTTTGCTGTTCTTGACAATAATGAAGCCAGAAGCCGCGGGGGCCTTCCTTCTTGCCAAATCACTATAGGCTCTGCAAAGAAGGCCATATATTGACTACTCCACTCTCTCTCAAATCCACACCTCTTAAAATAGTATCCTCCATAAAACTATTAGGCATAATCTTGGCTAACAAGCTCATTTACCATCAGCAAATCAGTGCAACAGTTCAATAGTGTTTCCATAGACTACAATGATTCGTTTACTATCAACAATTTTGGAACCACCATCAATCAACATACTAATACATTCATTAGTTATCTCAAAACTGGATTACTGTAACTCCTTATATAAAGGGATCACACAAAAGGAACTGAGAAGATTTCAAATCATACAAAATCCAGCAATAAAACTTACAATGAAGGCAAAAAAATACGACCATGTAACTCCACTACTTATAAAAGCACACTGGCTCCCCATCTCATACCGAATTACATATAAAATGCTACTCCTTAAATTTAAGACCTTAAAAACAAACTCCACTGACTTTATAAAATGAATATTAATCCCCTACACACCATCCAAATCGCAATCCCAATATCTACTTACAATACCCTCTCTGCCACATAAACTATGATACAATCCAATCCTCTATCTTTTCAGTAACAGCTCCCACATTCTGGAACTCTATAACAACTTATATACAGTAGTGTACCAAGTGTGGGGCGGTCCGCCCTGGGTGCACGCCCTAGGAGGGTGCACAGCCGGCCGGGTCCGGAACCTCCTGGGACCTGCACTTCAGCGCGGCTGCCGGTCTACCCCCACAGCCAAGAAAAAGGCTAAGAAGTTTCAAGTTTATTAGTATATTTGATGAATCGCTTATTAGGATTACTAAGTGATGAACAAAATTAAAAATAGAGTATAATACAGAGAGCCTAACATATTAACAATATTCTTTCATAAAATACAAATATGAGTTTTGAGGGAAAGTGGAAAAGTTACAATTACAAGTTACAAAAGCCAGCGGGAGCAGCGAAAGTGTCCTTTAAGGAACACTCTCCCGATCTGGCTCTATCCCGCCCCCTTCGTGACGCCACCAGACAGTGTTCTCGGCCATTGGTCGACGTTGCCTGGGCGCTGTGACCCAGCAAGGTTGACCAATGGCTGAGAATGCTGTCCGGTGGCATCACGAAGGGGGCAGGATAGAGCCAGATCGGGAGAGTGTTCCTTAAAGGACACTCTCGCCGCTCCCGCCTGCTTCTTAGCCTTTTTTGAACCGTAGCAGTGGCATACCAAGGGCGGGGGTCAAAAAAATGATGGGCTGGGGGTGTGTGTGTAAAAACTGATAGCCCCCCGGGTATCACATACCCTAGGTACACTGCTGCTTATATAAGAGAAGAAAACCAATTAAACCTGTTCAAATATAAAATAAAAACCTTCCTATTCACTGATGCTTTTGAAATCTGAAAACTTCTTCTGGGTTTGCCCAGATTAAAAACTAACACCCCCCCCCACAAAAAAATAAAAAAAATCCTTCAATTGCTGTTCAAACAAGATCCTCCTTTCCCATTGTACTTCCCATAAATGTCTTACTATTCTATATATTTTATGGATTTTTCCCCCCCCATATCCTTCTGTCTCCAATATGTCTATAATGTCTTGTCCATATAGTTTTATATTATTAGTATATAATTCCTCTTTTTTTTACTATTTTATATTCTGTACACCGCTTAGAAGTACGATAAGCGGTATAACAAATTTTAAATAAACTAAACTATTGCCAACCAGTTTAGTGGGATTGGGACCGAAGGCAGAGCTGATTGCAATCAGGATGCGCCACTGTTCCTCACTTTCCCTCCTCCCAGTGGCTAGCAAACAGCATGGACGATCACTGTGGCTGCCGCTGGGAGTAATCAGCTACCTGTCTCACATGATGGGCCTGCTCCTGCCCCGCAACTCCATTCTCCACAGCCAGACCCCTAGGTAAATAGTATTGGAAGAGGCAAATGATAAAAGGTGATGGGATGAGATCTTGGTTGGAGGTGGAGGAAGAGAGACAGATGAGATGTTGGAGGAAAGAGGGGAGAAGATATACTGGATGGAGGGGCAAGAGAGGAGAGACTGGTTAGAAGAGTGAAATGGGAAGAGAGAGAAAGAGAAGATGCTGAAAGAGGAGAAAGGGGAGAGTTAGAAAAACAAAACAAAACCCTGGAGAATAATAGGATGAGGGAGATGGAAAGCTATATGAAGAAGCAGAAAAATAAATGGAGGAAAACTGAACGGAAAAGGTTAAAGTCAGACGGATGGAGGAGAGGAAGTGAAGACAGGAAGGAGACGAGGCGGATAAACGGAAGACCCTGGAAAGAAAATTAAGAAAAGACAGAGAAAAGCAGAAACTGGGATAAACATGAATAAAATGACCAATCAACAATGGCAGAAAAAAATAATTTTATTTTTAATTTCATGAACAGAAAATGCAGTTTTACAGTAAATTTACACTGATTTCTTTTTATTTTCCAAAGTGTAGAGTGCTATTTCTCTTTTTGTGATGTTGAACTGCATGCAGCTTATGGCTTCTTGAGGTTTAAGTTTGCTTTTTGTCTACATTTATTTAAATTTGTGGTTGCATGTAGTTGTGTTTTCCTATATAAGGGCCTTGTGAATATATTAGCTTTGGGATATATGCATCACAGGTATTTTTTATTATGTTTAGCGACTTCCAAGATAGCTGATGGGGAAGGAAGTTGAGCAATGTTTATAGAGTGGCTCACCATGATAACCCAAATTTCTAACCTCCGTTTATATTCTAGTCAACATTTTCCTTCCCCCACCTCCCATTTTTTTTTTGGGGGGGGGGAAAAGGATACCTTGGTTTATATTCAGATCGGTTTATATTTGAGTATATAAGGTATTTAGGAGATACCTTTGCACACCATCAATTGCAGCATTATGTTTACTCCTTACCTCCAAATTCACTTTCTATTGATTTAACTACACACTTACAGGAGTTATTTAATCCTCAAAACCCTAACCCATCATCAGTGTCTTTGCTATACAAATCTCTGTTAAACTTTGGACATTCTAATTCATATCATGGTTTAAAAAGTAGATGGGAAGGGGAATTGCTTCCTTCAGGAGATAAAAAAATAGTTTTTTGTTTTTTTTTGCCATAGACAAACAAATCCCTGAAGAGAAGTGAGGGCTGGGGTAACCAAATGAATATCATCAGCATATGGTAGTATCTCTATACAAAAATATTTGGGGTGGAAGCAGGGAGGCAAACTAGGTATGAGGGAGCAGGTCAAAATGACATTTCTGCGTATCATATTAACTCCATTTCCACCCTCAACCCCTTCTGAGACCTATCTTCCCCTCTCATATGCTTCCACAGCACCCCATTCTGGCCTCATTCGAACATTCAGAACATAGAGAGCCCCTGTTCAAATACACTAATATGCAGATGAGGACAGAGTTTGCAGGGATGGGACAAGGATGGAGATAGATCCCTTGGGGACGTGTACAAATTTGTCTCTGTGTCATTCTCTACTAAAAAGATCAAAGGTGGCAGGGAGATCCACGGAAATAAGTAGGACAGAATCAATGTGATCAAAAGGTGAATTAATATCATTAAGAAGTGAAGCCAGAATGCTGTAGTGTCTGAGGCAGAAACCTGATTGAGTGGGATGCAGAATGTTGGAAATTTCAGTGTGTTGGAGTAGTTGTGTGTAGACAATCCTCTTGGTTAGGGTTACTATATAGCTCCAAAAACAGAAGGATGGATTGAGACATTTGGGTTTTACTTCCATTAAAAGCAATGGAAGTAAGGAGGACAGATTGAGACACCTGAGTTCTGTTGCTTTCAATGGAAGTAAAACCTAGATGTATCAATCTGTCCTCCTTTTTCTGGAACCATATGGTGAGTCTGTTCAGGAATGGGATGGTAGAAATTATTAAATTCCAGTCAGAGAACACCATGAGTAGAAATTTTTTTTCACAAAGGAGGAGATTGGATTGAGAGGGCAGGTGGTTTTTCCTAGCAGATGAGAAAACCTTGCTAAATGATGTAAGAGAAGGGAGATTGAACTTGGACCATGTAGTCCTTATGATAGGAAGCTGAACATAGTAAAGGATTCAAAGGGATCTTACTGAAGGAGAACTTGAAAGCATATGCAAACCAATAGGTAGAAGAGAAATCGAAGCTTGGAGAGTCTCAATTTTGTGTTGAAAGAAGTGTGCAAAGTCAGAAGCAGATAGGATAGAGGGGACAGTAGATGTAGGAGTAATCACTGTAAGATTAGAGACTAGATGGTAACATTTTTAGGATGGTTTGAAGATTTATTAATAAAAGTTATACAGTAGGTGCGGTACAGAGCTCAGCTCCATGAAGATGATGTTACATTTGACTGGGTCTAAGCTAGTGGAAGTCCAGGGCCTACTTGTAGTTAAAGTTATGGAGGCTGCAAAAGAGGTGACCTTAAAGCAGAAGACACCTGAGCTTTGCATGCAGAGTGATACCCATGGGCAGAATTTTCCTCTGAAGGATGGCAAGGACAAAAATAGGTGTGAGCCGCCACCATTACTTCATTCAGATCATGCTGTGATTTTATTATATACGGTCTGCTTCTTTTTTACTTGCCACATTGGAGCTAATAGACCAGGTGCTTTGTTTTCTCACCTAAATGCAGCCCTGTTTTCATTCACACACAATTTGTAGGCACCAGCCAACCCTTTGGCTTACCCGGGTCTTACCAAAAGGAATTTATTTAGAACAGTCTATGTCTCTGAGCTGGGTGTAGGCTGGAGGATCACTTTCCCGGGTTCAGTCACCACACTCAGACACTACCTTGTTGCTTATCAAGGGAATCAGCAGAGACCAAGGTGCAATTGATAACGAGAACTTTACTTGAACTTGATTGTAGTTGGACTATTTACAGTTCACTTTCCAGAATAGTGACACTATTTTCAAAGCTGGCTATAATACAGTCAACTCAAGAACGTTTTCCTCATGTGCCACAATCTCTTCATTCCACTCTTTTGTTCATGCGATGAGCCACTCCTAGGTCCCACTCTCTTTCCTCAGCCCGGAACTACTTATCTTTCCCGCCAAGCTGAAACACTTCACACAAGCTCTGCTATAAGCAGGGTCTCTCAATTGCATAGTTACCCCTTGGATATGGGTCTCCACACAATCCTGGTTCTGTCATCTCCTGGAGACACCCTTGGAAGAGCAAAGTCTTAGATACTCCTCTTGGTGAAACTCTCTAGGTTCCAATCTCTCTCCTCACACTCTGTTGTCTGCTCTTCCGGCAAACCCTCACGAATTTTCCTTCCACCAGCAGTCAGTACTTTCAGGAGTCTCCCTCAGTACTAGGGCTCTGGGGGGAGAATCAAGATAACCAAATCCTTGACCTTACTCCTCTTCTCTTTTTTTATACTAGTCTTCCTCCCACCCCCTCCTACCATGTTCTTCTATCCACACACACTCATACTCAGTGATTCCCCTCTGTAGCAGAGGCATTCTTTGGAGGGGTCACACACAAAAAAAAAAAAAATCATGTGTGTATGTGTAGAAGAGGGTGGGGGAGTTTCTGCTCATTTTCAGGTTTCAATGACATACAACATGGGATAAGTCCTTGTAAAGCAATGGTCTCAAACTCATGGCCTGGGGGCCACATGTGGTCCGGCAGGTACTATTTTGAGGTCCTCGGTATGTTTATCATAATCACAAAAGTAAAATAAAACAGTTCCTTGATCATATGTCTCTTTAGCTATATATTACAATATTATTATTAAGGCTTAGCCAAAAGGAAAGATTTATAAACTATAAAGAGTTTTACCTCATAGTTAATAAGATGTTAACTATTTTTTCTGAGGCCCTCCAAGTATCTGCAAATCCAAAATGTGGCCCTGCAAAGGGTTTGAGTTTGAGACCACTGTTGTAAAGGAAAACCCATCCCTACAGGTAACTGTGGTTCCCAGAGTTGTCTTATTGCTTTGGAGGAATAGGGAACTACCAGTTGACAGCAGGTGCATGGGAGGGGAGAGCAAGTTAAGGTGCACTCCCAATGGTAAAGGAAAGTCTTGGGGGGAGAGGAATGCTGCCAAATTTTGATGCTGCCTAAGGCAACACAATTCTGTGCACCCAAGGCTTAAAATTCTGGCACAGGTCTTTTCAAGCTCTGTTATTTCCTGCCTGACTTGAAGTGGATTCTCAGCTCCTGAGTCAGGATTGTAGGATGCCTTGCTGCAAGAGATTCCTGCCCACACACACTGAGCTTTGACTCACAGCTCACATTCTTTCTGGGCCTCCGGTTTCTCCTTTCATGTTTTTTTTTCCCTACTGTGTATTTCCTTGTTCTCTCTGGGATTAACCCTTGCTTGTGCTACATAGTATTAAGAGCGCTTTGGTTGCTAATGTATTAGTACAGATGTATCCCCTTATATCGTAAGCCATTCAGTGCTAAGAGTGAGATGCTTTGTGTCCCTGTGCCAGTCCCCTGAACCATCCAGTTATAGAGGTGAAAGGCTCTGTTAGCTTGTTCCAGTCCTCTGAGTCACTCAGTCCTAGAGACAAGATGTTCCATGTTTCTTTGCTCATTTCCAAAGTCAAACAGTCCAAGAGGTCCCAGATGTGTTCCTGGGGGAGGTGAGTCTTTCAGCCTCCGATATGTGGTATGACTATGAGTGAGCCAATGTTAGCAATGTTGGTATCTTTTTCAAGTGTTACCTTACCAGAAACTATTTTCTTCCTCTAGTCAAGACTGGGGCACTTCTTAACAAACTACAAAATATAATTTATTTTATATGTAGCATTTACATTATGATGTGTCATCAAGCTCTGGGCAGGGCTATGTTGTGATATTATTAAGTGCCATCAGTAACCTTCAAGTGTGGCAAAGGTGCACTGTGATGTCATCCAGCACTGCCACAGCCTTAAGATGATGTCATTAAATGGAACTAAAGCCTGTTATCAAGTAGCACATGACATCTGGTCCCGTGAGTGTGAACTGCTCTGTGTCTCCCAGTTTATGGCTATTCAGTTTCCTGTTTAGTTTATAACCCTTGTTTTGTTTTTGTTTTTTTTGTACAGTGGAAATGTATTTGGAAACTCAGCTAGATTCACCTCTGACTTAGGATCAGGATCAGCTAGTTAACTGTGTCATTGGAAAGTTTTGGGGCAAGCCTGAGTTTGAACTTACCGTTCAACCCAGGTAGGGTTACCACATGGCTCCAGAAAAAGGAGGACAGATTAAGACATCTGGGTTTTTCTTCCATTACTTTTTCTGGAGTCATATGGTAACCCTAACAGAGTAGTGTGGGATTTGTAGTGTCTGATCCTACTCACTGAAATCAGTGCTGCATGTCCCATAATGCACCAGAATGGAGTGGTCAGAAATCTAGAACTGCCCAAAATCTCCAGCCTGAAACCGGGTAACTTAAATCTCTGTACATTTCCCCCTCCCCATTCGTGGTTTCAGCAATCGTGATTTTTGGGGGAGGGGGAAAAAAAAGAACCCCCCCCATAGTTTAGCCTTCCCACCGGCGTCCCAGCCTTACCTGGTGGTCTAGCGGGCTTTCGGGGCAGGAGCGATCTTCCACCGCTCCTGCCCCGTGTAGATCACCAATAGGAAATGGCTGTGGGGAGTTCTCGTCGTAGTCTCGAGAGACTACGGGAACTCATGGCAAGTTTCAAGTTTATTGACTTTTAATATACCGACCATCAACAAGTATCTGGCCGGTTTACAATAACAATTTAAAAAGATAAATAATTAAAAAATAATGAAAGTGCACACCAAGGACGTAAACTGGACAGACATGAAAGTGAGGGAAAAAGGGAGAAGGGGGGGAGAGTTACATGTTAAAAGAAGAAGGGAGAGAAAGGGGTGAGGGTAAAACATATGGGGCGGGATCGCTTTATAAAAGCGGTTTGTTGAATAAGAAAAGAAGAAAAATAAAAAAGAATGAAAAGGAAGAAGAAGAAAAAAAAAGAAAAAATATAAAACACATAAAAAGGTGCCATTTCCTATTGGCGATCTGCACGGGGCAGGAGCGTAGGAAGATTGCTCCTGGCCCGAAAGCCCGCTAGACTACCAGGTAAGGCTGGGATGCCAGGGGGAAGGCGGGAGGGAAGCGGGGGTGGGTCAGAGCCGGACCAGAAGATATTCCTGGTATTTCACCATTCCCGGTATTTCACCATTCGCGGTTCGGCTCTGCCCCTATCCCCCGCGAATCTGGAGGGAGAAGTGTAATATCAGCACAGTAAGGAACAGGCCCTGAACTTTCTATTGCATTATTCCTGTAGTGAATGCATAAAATGAATGATATGTGCATTAACAAAGAGAGAACAAGTGTGGCGTGGGATAGGACACGTCAACCTTGGGACAAACAATCTTTTATTTCTATAAATTCAAAATAAATACAGAGGCACATAAATAAAAACACATGTATAAAAGTCCTATGAACGTGATGTCCTTATATTGAAAGGATCCAGCCGATGACCCGACACGGTCCGTGTTTCAGCCCCCAGGTGGAGGCCTGCCTGTTGATTCCATTCCACGAGCCTTGTACATGTTCTCAGACTTTTTAAAGACCAATAGGCACACCCCTGAGGCAGGCCTCCATCTTGGGGCCGAAACACGGACCATGTCGGGTCATCGGCTGAATCCTTTCAATATAAAGACATCACGTTCATAGGACTTTTATACATGTGTTTTTTATTTATATGCCTCTGTGTTTATTTTGCATTTATAGAAATAAGATTGTTTGTCCCAAGGTTGATGTATTCTATCTCACTCTCCACTAGTTCTTTCTTTGTTGGATTTTACGTGGGGTTTCTGTTTCCTTTACTTTGCTCTATATGTGCATTAACAATCCAAGGGGCCATGGGCAAACTTTTGTGGATGAGCTCCACACAGTCCAGCAGCCCCCGGTCCAGCAGTACACTTTTTCCTTCATTCCTGGTCCAGCAGCACAACCTACCTTGCTTCTTGGGGATAAAAAGTGGCTTCCACATCAGTCAGTGCCATTGGCTCTACTGATTCTACCCCACCCCTCAGAAACGGGAAGTAACATCAGAAGGGGGCAGGTCCAACAGAGCTGTCAGTGGTATAGATGGATTTACATCTTTATACCACTTTTTATCTGTGGGAAGCAGGGATAAAAAGAGGGTAGGGAGGGAAGGACACTATTGGAATGGTGTACTTATGGGTCCCCTGTTAAACTTGGCTGGCGGAGGGGGCGGGGGCAGTTGGCCTCTGCCCAAAGGCAGAAGTAGCCCTGATGTAAGCAGGGAGTCACAAAATACACAGTACCCAAAGAAGGGTCATTTATATACAGTAACCTTTTGTCCCCAGAGAGTTAAATGTTAACACTTAGCAAGCACTGCTTCTTTAAGCCGTTCTTTCCCCCTGTGTCTGCATTCTATATATAACTCTCCTTTATAAAAGCTTGTTTTCTACAGATTGCATCATTCGGGCATTCCTAAACCGTGAGATCTCAGGGAAGCAAGCCTTGCTCACTGTTCTTTCTGCCCTGAAATCTCTCTCCCTCTTAGTATCAGTTTTATGTCTCTATGGTTCTTTTGTTTGTTTGTTTGTTTCTTGCTCTAATCCCCCCCTCCATATCTCTATCATTCTCTTCTTTCTCAGTTTCTCCTGTCTCTTTGTCTCAGTCTCTCTTCTCTTTCTCTTCCTGTCTTGGGCACAGTGCAATACATCGTGCTAAGCATACTTTAAGTACCTTCTGCACAATTGTAAGGCTGTTTTCCTCTCTTAAGCTCAACTTCCTAACAGATTTACAGAAGTTTCTTGTGAGTGTGTGGGTGGGTGTGGTAGCGGGAAAATCCCAGAACATTTAAAAAGTGTTATCAACATAAGTGTTTTACACTGGCTATTGTATTACACGTGCAGTGCTATTCAATGTAATAGGTGTGCTATATCTATTGACACCATAGCATGGTATAATGTCCATCAACAAGTATGAAACAAATGCATAATAAATTATGTTCTGAGCACATTTTACAAGTATGTTGCTTGTATTAACACAGCACAAATGTTTCAATATGTATGCACATCCCACTTAACCACTGTAAACATGTCACAAGTGTATTATAATTTACATACCGAGCAGGTAACCCCCCTTACTATAGCAAATTTTAATTATCTGTATTTGGATATTTTATATTTTATTCTTTATTGTTTGTAAACCATCTAGATAAGCATTAATAGACGGTATATCAAATGAAAAATAAAACTTGGAAACTTAGGTGACCCACCACAACCATCACCTCACCTCATCCCACACCACCCCTAGCCCAGCCTCTTTCCTTTCTCAGGTGTCCAGCAGCTCTTTCTTTCCCTCCTCCGCAAGGTGTCCAGCAATTCTTTCCTTACCTCTCCCTAGATGTTCAGCATCACCCCCTATTTGCTTGCTCTCACAAAGTGTCCAGTATCTTACCCTTTCCTCTGTTGCCCCCATCAGTGCCTATCTCCACAAGAGCCCAAAGGAAATACAAGCTTGGAGGGAAGGGGGCAGCAGAAAACCATTGCAGGGCACCTCTTTAAATTGCTATCAGTAGTGGGCCTTTGAGAATCTGCCTCTGAGCACTGAAGGCCTCTGCATTCCATCCATTTTGACATCAGGGACAGTGAGACATGACAGACACACACACTCAAAAGCCTTCCCTGTTGCTATCTTTCCCCTCTGTGCTGGTGTTGAACTGCTGCCCCTGCCCCTCTCCCTCCCTTAAAGCTTGCTTCCCTAGGTGGATACCAATTGCCAAGTCAATCTGGTGGTGGAGCTAGCCCTGATATCATGATTTGCACTGCAGTGCTTCCTATAACAAGATAATGTGTGACTGGTATGTATCCTTGCTGCTTTCCAGAAGCACCTCCTCCCTTTCAGAGAAAGCAGGCTGAGGCAGAACATGGGAATGCAGTAGGGCTGACGTAATGAGACCTTGGTTAAAATCAGAGCTAAGTTTTTAGAGCAGATTTTTTTTTTTTTTTTACTGCTCTAGAAAACTTAATTCTGTATCTTATTAACTTATTTGAGTGGAAGTAAAATGCACACTAATTAAATTGTGCATAGACAAGAAGGAAGGTTTATAAAAGTACAAAAAAGTAGAAGTAAAATTAACTTGCACTCCATTTTAACCTTAACGATTAGGTCTACCTTAATAACAGTCTGTTATTGACTTTTTCCTCCAGAAACTTTTCCTTTTTTGTTTTTTTACTGCTATTACATATCATGTCTATAAAACTTGGTTTTACTGTTTTAACTACCATACATCATCTGCCTATGGCCTGGCTGCCCTGGGTAGGCCTGCTCTTGCTATCGGAAACTAAGCAGGGGAATACTAGGTGCTGTAGGCTGCAGGGCCTTATGTTGGGCAGCAACAACATAGTAGAGCAGTGGTCTCAAACTCAAACCCTTTCCAGGGCCACATTTTGGATTTGTAGGTACTTGGAGGGCCTCAGAAAAAAAACTGTTACCCGTAATGTCTTATTAAATGTAATGACAATTTTCCATGAGGTAAAACTCTTTATCGTTTATAAATCTTTCCTTTTGGCTAAGTCTTAATAATAATATTGTAATTTATAGCTAAAGAGACATATGATCAAGACACTGTTTTATTTTACTTTTGTGATTATGATAAACATACCGAGGGCCTCAAAATAGTACCTGGTGGGCCGAATGTGGTCCCCGGGCCACAAGTTTGAGACCATTACACTACATCATCCAGCAATATGTTAAAGCTTAATTAACTAGACACTTGAGTGAAAGAGTGATTTCTATTTGTTTTAAAATGTACTACTTTGTAACAATTGATTTGCACTTACTTGTTCCACTCTACTCAGAATTTTCTAGACCCTGTATCATACTTCCCCTTGCCCACCCCTTCTCTAGATTTTTCTCATAGGAGAATCATTCAATTCCCTCCCCCCTATCATTAGGCTTTGAAAATAAATATTGATGGTGTAATCTACCCTAAAGTTTACTTCTATATGCGGGCTCTATCAGCTTTAGCCCATTTTGCATTGAGAAAGCGCATGTAGCTTTCCTAAACCAGTCACAAATGTACTCTGTTCAGTAAAAAAGGTATATCTACAACTTGTGTGTTGACTTTTCTTTCCACAAATAAAATTTTGACAAGGAGGCTTCTCAGGAGTGCAAGCAGCCACCTCCTGGCTATAAGGCAAGGCCTCTTGCTCCCTCTGTATTCCTTCTGTTTATGTGTGTCTCTGGCTACAGGAGATGAGTCACCCATCACGCCAGACTGCAGATCTGGCAGGGAGAGAAGGTTTCCTGAGCCTTGTCCTTTTCACCAGCCACAAAAGTGATGACTGATCCATGAACTTCCTTCCCTCCCCACTCCCTGAGGCACCCCCTATCTCTCTCTCACCAACGTTGTGTAAGATCTACACCAGGGATTTACAATGTTTTACCGTGAAGTTTATTGCCATGATTGGACTGGCAGCCCACACACACCAACTCCCTACAGTCCAGAGCATTCGCTGCCAGAACCCAGCCCAGCTCTCTTCTTTCTGTTGCTCTGAATTACTCACTATTTTCTTTGTTTCTCTTTACCCGTTCTGTTGTCTCATTTCTCTTTTAATCTTTTTTTTTCTTTCTTTCTTGGTCAGCATTTTTCTTTCTCCCTCAATTCTTTTTCCCCCTTTCTTTGTTATCTCTTTTTCACTTAGCTATGGTGAAGTAGCCTATTGGTTAGAGCTGTAGGCTAAGAACCAGGGGAATCCAGTTAAATCCCACTGCTGCTACCAGGAATTATTAGGAAAGAGATAGAAAATAAGACAAAGAATATTATAATGCCTCTGTATTGCTGCATGGTATGATCTCACCTTGAGCATTGTGCACTGTTCTGGATGCTGTATCTCAAAAAGGATAAAGTGGAATTAGAAAAGGCTCAAAAAAAGGACAACCAAAATGATAAAGGGGATGGAACTCCTCTTATATGAGGAAATACTTAAGAGGTTAGGGCTTTTCAGTTTGGAGAAGAGATGGCTGAGAGGAGATATGACAAGAGGTCTACAAAATCCTGGAGTTTGACAGATAAATATAATATGAATCAATTGTTTATTCTTATGGTAATACTTTTAAAACAACCAAGAGAAAATATTTTTTAACTGAATGAATAGTTAAGCTTTGGAATTAATTGCCAGAGGATGTGGTAACAGCAATGAGTGTATCAGGTTTAAAAAAGGTTCCTGGAGGAAAAGTTTGTAATCTGATATTAAGATAGACACTGGGACAGCCACTACTTATTCCTGGGATTGGTAGCATGGAATCTCGCTACTATGTGGAATCCTGTAACCTGGATTGGTCACTGTTGGAAGCAGGATACTGGGCTAGGCGGTCAATCTAACACAGTATGGCTACTCTTATGTTTTTTTGACCATGGGCAAGTTACAGTAGAATCTCAGTTATCCGGCACCCATGGGGATTGGCGGAGGCCGGATAACTGTAGTTTCTGGGTATTTATTTATTTTAAATATTTCTATACTGTTCCAAAACAGTTTTCAGATAGTTACATACATAAAATATTATAAAATTCAGAACAAAGTAAAAACAAAACAAACAGATTCAATCCTTACATAAGATCAATTTCTCAAAGAAATGCATCTTCAAATAGTTGTGTAAAAATAATTGTGTTTCCCTTCCTACCTCACTCCTTCCACCCCCACTTGTAGGTCCAGCATCTTCTTCCCTTCTTTCTTTATTGGTTACTTTTTCTCCCTCCTCTCCCACTTTCTCTTCCCTCTTCTCCCCCCCCATTCCCTCCCTCCCTTACCCAAAGCAGTAGAGCCAGTCCTGACAACCCCCTCTCTCCATTCCTGAAACAGCAGAGCCGGTCCTGACAACCCCTTTCCTCCCTCCCTCACCCAATGCTGTAGTGGCAGCTGGCAAGCAAAGGAAGTGCCACTAAATAGGCAGATTCTGGCCAGCCCCTTTCTTCTGCCATGTCGAAAGTGATGCGGCAGAGGAAAGGCCTTGCCGGGGCTGGCCTGAAGCTGTTTGTCTACCAGTGCTTCCTCTGCTCACCAGCTGCTGCTAAAGCATCAGGTGAGTATGGGAGAACATAAGAATAGCCTTACTGGGTCAGACCAATAGTCCATCTAGCACAGTATCCCATCTTCATCACCAGTACCTGGCAAAAAACCCAAATAGCAGCAGCATCCAATGCTACCGTCCCATGTCTGTCTCAACAGCAGACTATGGACTTTTCCTCTAGGAACTTGTCCAAACCGTTAGCTACATTAACTGCTCTTACCACATCCTTTGGCAACACATTCCAGAGCTTAACTATTCTCCGAGTGAAAAAATATTGTCAGGACTGGCTCTGCTGCTTCAGGAACGGAGGGAGGGAGGGGCTTGTCAGAATTGTCTCTAATGCTTTGGGAACAGAGAAAGACTGTACTGCTTCGGGAACAGTGTGTGTGTGTGGGGGGGGGGGGGGAGGTCAGCCTGCTGCTTTGGGAATGGAGGGCAATTTGTGGCTGCCGCAGTGCTCCAGGCGCTGGAGGAAGATTTGTAGCTGCTGCTGATGTCTCTGGGGCTGGAGGGAGGGGAGGTTATTGTCAGGAGCACCACTGGACGTTGTCTTAGGAGCGTGGGAGACAATTTTTTTTTTTTTTCTGGTTGGTTGAGAGTGCCGATTATTTGAATACCAGTTAAGTGAGATTCTACTGTACTGAACCCTCCATTGCTTTGGTACAAACTTGTAAGCCCTCCAGGGACAGAAAAACGCCTATGATACTTGAATAAAACCCTGCTTGAGCTACACCTGAAAAGAGACTTGAGCTAAATCCAAAATCCCAGGCACTGGAGAAGCTTTGCACTTTCCGTAGCAGGCACTTAAGCCTCTTCTGTGCCAAGACAAGAGGGTGAGATCTGAGGTTTTACACAGTAAAGCTGGGCCCCCCTCATTGCATTCATCATAGCTTTGCCCCAGAGAGGTCTCCCACCTCTTGTAATCCTTTCACCTTTCATCAAAAACAAACAAGAATCAGACTCTACAATTCAAACCTGGTTTCTGAATTCTATTTTTATTTTATTTTATTTCTTTTTGTTTGTAAGAGCACCAGATCTTCCAGGACTGTAACAATTTAAAAAGTCTTCTTATAAGCAAAATTTACAGACTATACAACTATGAAACACTATTTTATTTTATTAACAGTTCAAGCACCTGATTTGCTAAAGCTTTTCTCTCATTCCAGGTCCACGAGAAAAAAAGCTTAAAGGTCAGTCTTCAAAAACGCTCAGCGCTTCAGTTAGCCGTATTTTAGGTGCCTAGTTGAATTGGATATGTCTTCTGTTGAAGATTCAACATAGGCACTTTGAACTAAGGACTCATTTTAGTTTGGAATTCATAGCCATAAATTTAGGTGCTTAATAATAATAAAAGAAATTGGTGATAGGCACCTAACTTTTTCTCCACCTCAATTTCAACCCCACAACCACCCGTTTTTTTGATTATCTAAATTTTTAAGTGCTCAGTGCTATTTAGGTTTCAAAGAAGCCAACTTTGGAACCTAATTTCTTAAGTAGGGTACACAAACCCTTTGACAATTGATCCCTTTGATACAGAGGACACAAAACGCATTCAGGCAGATGGGTCTAAGTGTACTTGCTATGTGTATTTGTACCACTGTAAGGACGTGCAGCTACTGTAAGCATGTGAGTTTATATTTGTGTGTGAGGGTGTGTTCCTGCCAACAGTACATCAGACACCATATGTAAGCACAACATCACCTGTGCTTTAATACTTGCATCGATGCATGCCCGTGTTTCTCTGTGGGTGCATATCTGCAAGTGTAATCATATGTGTGTAAACAGTTGCGCTTCTCCATGCACAACTTGCCTGTTAAATAGTGTAAAGATGTGTGTTATTTTGTGCATGTGCACCTGAGTGCATAAATGGCTCTGTATGCATATTCACATGTCTGTGTGTGTGTATGTGAAGGTGGGATTTGGGGTAGGGAAGAGGTGCACACATAAGAAAATATATTTCAGATGATTCTACAGAAATCCCTGCCCTGCCAAGATAGAAAGTTAACAATGCAAAAAGTGAAAGTGTATATGTGTGTGTTTGGGGGGGGGAAGAGGGAGGGAAAGAGAGAGAAAGGGAGGAAATGTGTGTGCACATATATAATCAAATGGTGGGAAGGGATACACAACCCAGCAGATTATTTCCCCTAGCTATGGCCATTAGCCACCTAAACTTTCCCCCCTCACCCTTGCCTGATTTTGGAAAATCAGAGTAACGGAGCCATAAACCCATTTGCCTGATCCTCTGCCCTTGAGGATTTTATAGTATGTACACTATACAAATATAAATAATATATTTATGTGTGTGTATATACATACATACACATAGTGAACACATCACCTTGAGAAACTGTTAATATATATGTGACTGACTTTTCCATCATACATGGCTTGAAGCTACATGCCTGCGACCCATGGAGGTACTGTCTCCCCACAATCAGTCAGGCGTAGAGATGGAGGTAAATGGGCAGAACCTGGTAAAAGATGGATGGATTAGCCCATTCTTATAAAATACTCATGCTCTTTGACAATATGTACATCCTTCAAAGATACATGCATCCTTTGAAAATATGTACAGCTTTAAAAAATACATACATTCTTTGCAATAGATATAGTTTTTTTGATATTGTGCACAGCCTCTGGAGAAACACATTTTTAAAATGTTCACATCCTTTGGAAAATATTATACATGGTACTTGAACATCTGAGTTTGATTGTATGTATGTGATACACACACACACATCCAACTGCCACCCACAGACACACACAGATACATACACACCCCACCCAACCACTGCGAAACTTTTCTCACACGTGCACATCATGCATAAGAGATATGTGATTTTCCAATCATCCTGCTCCTTGCTACTTTGAGTTAAGGAAGGAAGGGATATAGATAAAGCAAAAGTGAATCTAATCCCAATTATCATACCAGTTTATGTGATGCCATCAGCAAAGTTCCCTTCCTCTTGTCAACATTTTCACTTTTTTTGCAGACCTTTGATGGAAGAGGTTCTACAAATAACTCTTCATTTGATTAATTTAGGAATGATTTAAGAAATTCCACTGCCCAAGTGATGAAACCCTCTGCATGAAAACCCTTGACTTTTTCTACAGCAGATATGTGTTTTATGAGCTATGTTGTCCAAGCATATATTTCAAGGACTCCAAGATATGAGCCTCAGAAAGCCATTTCTTTCCAGAAGGCCATGGTACATAGCAAGTTTGAACTGTGTAGTGCCTGAACTCCCGTGCTCTTCTCGGCATCTCAGAGTCTCCCTCTCCTCCCTTATCAGCATAGAGCACAAGTTTGGATACCATGCAGTGCCAAAAAGGAACAGCAACATATGCACATATAGGTACATCTGCTACCTTTCTCCTGGATCTTTGTGCTGCTCTTTAATGAAGCTGATCTGCTGGCCAGATGGCTCGGTCCCCTTCCCTCCCCCAAAGGGCATTCCTCCCCCTCCCCCCCTGTAGTGCCTGCTTCAACATATACCATTTTCGCTTTGAACCCACAGGTCTCACTGCTGTAACCTAAAAGTCACACAACCTAAGGGAAGCCTCACAATTGCCTTGGAGCAGTCAATAGCTTACCCAGAAAGGAGAACAAAGTCTACATTCAAAGTCAATGAAGTTCAGGGTGACATGAGGAACTGTTTCTCCTTTTCTAGCAATGTTCCCCATAAGCATAAAGGCACCCCCACACACACAGCATACATACACACACAGCATATCCCAGTCCCCCCCCCACCCTCCCACCGGTGCAAAATACTGTGTGCAAAATTCAGCAGCATCAGAAGAAGGAAAAAAAAAAAAAAAAAAGACCAAAAATACTTTTTTTAAGGCAATCATACAGTGAGCTGGCACCGCCAGGGTGCAGACCCTTACAAAGAAAGAAGTCGATAGATGGATCCTGTTTTTGAGGAAGGAACCTGGTTGGATCTATGCATGTGCTGCTGATTCCTGCACTTTGTGTCACTTTGGGGGTTTAAGTTTTAACCTATTTTTTGACGAAGCAAAAATACTAATGCAAAAATACTACTTTTTTTTTCTTTTCTAAACAATATAAATCGGGGATTTAAACTACCCCTCCCTTCTTTTATCTGTATATGTTCAACCTCTCTTGGAGAATAGACACATACTCATATTTATACATACCATATTTTGCTTTCTAATGGGCATTTTTCCCAAAGGAGCTATATATTTACTTAGCTATAAGTGTTCAGTGGGGCAGTTTAGCTTTACTAATAGCCTGCAAGAAGGCTTCACATGCTTTCTTCCCTCTTCCTTTGCAGGCAGTGCAGTTCTATCCCGTGGATCTGAGGGGTTGAGGGTTGTCCTCTCTTCTCTCTCTGTCAAGCAGTTCCCACTGAGGCTTCTGGAAAACAGTGCAGCTCTGGAGGCACGAGGGGTAAGGGGAAGGAGGAGAAGGACAAGAAGGACTTGTCATTCCTCCCTGCTGCCTCTGCTGCTTGGTCTCACACACCCCTGTAGAGAAAGAAAGAGACTCTCTTGATGGTTGTTATTGAGAAAGTTGGTCTTTGAACAGAGCCCCTCCCCCTGTCCTCATCTAAGGCTGCTTAAACTGCTTATGAGGCCTTGAGCAAACTTTTGATTGGGTCTCTGCTGCATCAGTACCCTGACTTCCTGACCTGTGCACTGTGCCTTTAGAGCAGGGGTCCCCAAAGTCCCTCCTAGAGGGCCGAATCCAGTCGGGTTTTCAGGATTTCCCCAATGAATATGTATTGAAAGCAGTGCATGCACATAGATCTCATGCATATTCATTGGGGAAATCCTGAAAACCCGACTGGATTCGGCCCTCAAGGAGGGATGTTGGGGACCCCTGCTTTAGAGCATACCCTGTGGCTGAGTCTGCTACAGTAAGAATATTGAAACTGTAGCTGGGAAGAGAAGCCCAGAAGCAGAGCCAGAGGGCATATGAAGAATTTGGGTCTGTAATCTGCATTGGAGGACTTTAAGGAAAGGTTTAAGAGTAGCAGTAGCAACACTGGCAGTTTTGCACTCCAGGCAGAATATACTGTACCTGTGGGCACCCTACAATGCAAGGCCTGGGGCAACTGCCCCTTTGCCCTGTCTCCATCTTCTTGGTCAACAGACTGCCCTCTAAAATGATGGGAGCTGCAAGAGGCTGGAAGGTGGTAACACAGTCTGGGGATTACATTGTAGATGACATTTTGCTGGATGTTTTGCAGCAGACACTAAATTATAACAGATCTTTTGCTGGATTATTTATTTTTTTCAGAAATCTTTCCCTGTGTTATTGATTATGTATATCAATTGACAAGTCTCTAACAATTTATCATAGAGTGTGCATTACTAAATTAATGTGCCTAACATTTAAAGAATTGATATTCAAAGCAATTTAACTTGCCAGATGTGGCTCCTTGCTGGTTAAATTACGTGTTCGGGCCTAACAGCAAATTTTTAGTGGTACTTAACTGTTTAGTGCCAAACTGAAAACCAGCTAGGTGGGTGGAATCAGTGCTTAGCTGATCGAGTACTGATATTTAGCACTTAACTGGCCAGGTTAACTGCAAAAATAGGACTGCCTAAAAGTTGCATATCATCGGGTTCCTTTTATAGAGCTGTGGCAAATGCTACAAAGCGCATAGAAAGTGTGCTTGCTGTGGGAGAATTGTTACCACAGTTTTGTAAAAGGGGCTGTGGCTCACTGGTTGAACTGTTGCCTCTGTACCCAGAGGTTGTGAGTTCAAATCCCAGTGCTACTCCTTGTGACCCTGGACAAGTTACTTAATCCTCCAGTGCCCACTACTTTGAATGTAAGTTTTGAAATTCCAATGCCAAAAAAGGCAGCATACAAGTTCCCATTCCCTTTATGCAGTGCACCATAGTTGATAATTTCTGAATATTGCACTTAACTAGCTATGTGATAGCCAGCTCCAGAGGCCTGTAAATTCAATGCTATGGCCTGGCATTGAATTTCCAGGTTTAATGCCAGTAGGGGGTCAGGCAATCACTGATCACCATTGGCTGGAAATCAGGGCCTAGGTACCACTTTTCTGAGGTGCAATCAAAGAGGTTTACATTTATTAAGCCACCCTTAAGTAAGTTAAGTATGAATACCTAAATGTGACAACCTAAATGTGTCTGAATTCTTCTGCTGTAACTAAGGGAAAGAAAATTATCAGGTAAGCTCTAATTTTACCTAATTGGGATAAAAAGTTGTCCTGGGTTACAGTAGAGTGAATACAGCCACTATCTGGATAAGTTCCAACTCTGTCCAACCTATCCAGACACCGGCACTAACTATCAGGATATTTTCTGACTGCTGCAGCCAGCATTTTTGTAAAAATATTTTGTAAAAATATTAATAATTTCTTTCTCTGTAGAACAGTGACAATAAAAGCAAGGTAACATTTAAGGGTACATAGAGCAGAGTTCTATAATAGTGTCTTACTGACGCAGCCATCCCTTTTACATGTGTGCAGAGGGACGTAAGGAGTGGGTGTAGTGAGAGCTGTCACTAAGCCATATGGATTGTATAGCAGGGGGAAGGGCGCGGCTCAAGGCTATCATCAGTTCAGACCCCCCTTGCCTGGATTATGAGACAGAAATACACAAAGATAGAGAATGGAACATACAAGACAGATAGACAGCTGGGCCTGGACAGACGGATTGAGAGCACCAGGAAAAGCCCTACAATTATCATGGTTGGGTCTTCTCTTTCTTTCACTATGCAATGTGCCGAATTTGGCTAGGTGTACATACTGCACTGCCAATAAAAGTTTCTTTGAATCCAAGCCAGTGAGAGGGTATCCTGGCTTTGATTTGCAGCCCCTGACCCTGCTTTATTCCCTGAACACAGAAAGGCTCTCTCTTCTCATTTACAGTCTCTCTGAGATGTAACCTGCTCTGTGCTAGTAGGAGGGAGAGAGAAAACGTGAGAGAGGGGTTTACTCAGAAATTCCCGGCTCTAAGCCAACTGTTTTCCATTTATCCCTGCCTGCAGGCGTCAATCCTTTCCCATCTGTCTTTAATACTTTACATCTTTCTTGCCTCAAATCTCCTCGGCGGAAACTTCTACACATCATTCCCGAAAAGAATACAAATTTTAGCTTGGTAAATGTAATAAATGCCTGGGGCTCATCAGTCAAAATCTAGGGTGGAGGCAAGGAAGAACAGGGTAGAATGCCATATTAAATTACAAGAGGACTAATCCAGATTGGAATGGGAAATGCATATGAATCCACTGATAAGCTGGGATGTACCTCTTGTGTCTGGAGGGAGACTGTGGTGGCACTGCTTTCCAAATGGAAGAAGGAGGGGCCATAAGTACCACAAAGCACTGGGAAATGTACAGTAGGTAAAAGCCTCAGGTAGCTGTCCTGGTTTTAAATCATTGCAGCTATGAAACTTGTAACTTCAGTTCCTCTACTACAGGAGTGTCAAAGTTCCTTCTCGAGGGCCGCAAGCCAGTTGGGTTTTCAGGATTTCCCCAATGAATATGCATGAGATCTATTAGCATACAATGAAAGCAGTGCACGCAAATAGATCTCATGCATATTCATTGGGGAAATCCTGAAAACCCAAATGGATTGCGGCCCTCGAGGAGGGACTTTGACACCCCTGCTCTACTACAATAGCTCCCAAATCCATCCTGGGAGACCCCCCCCAGCTAGTCAAGTCTTCAGGCTATTCACAACGAATATACATGAGAGAAATTAGCATGTATTAGAGACTCTGTGTATTGAAATTGATCTCATGCATATTAATAGTGGATATCCAGAAAACATGAGCAGCTCCAGGGCTGTGGAGTCGGAGTCGAGGAGTCGGAGGAAATTTTGGGTACCTGGAGTCGGAGTCAGAAGTACAAAAAACTGAGGAGTCGGAGTCGGAACATTTATCTACCGACTCCATT
The DNA here is from genome assembly GCF_902459505.1 of Geotrypetes seraphini. NCBI lineage: Eukaryota > Metazoa > Chordata > Amphibia > Gymnophiona > Dermophiidae > Geotrypetes > Geotrypetes seraphini. The sequence continues at coordinate 99,788,680 of NC_047088.1, read as the reverse complement.
TTTGAACTTGGGATACCAATCATGAGCGATTCTTTCAGCTATAGCACCCACTATATACACAGCACAAATGTTGCGAGCAGCTTCTGCGGCCTTAGAACCTTGATTAAAAGCAAAAAGAAGGTGGTGTCGAAAATGCTCATTTCTCTCAACTTGACATTCCATTTTAACGATCTGAAAATTAACCAGTGCTGTAGAGTCGGAGTCGGAGGAAATTTCGGGTACCTGGAGTCGGAGTCTGAAGTACAAAAAACTGAGGAGTCGGAGTCGGAACATTTATCTACCAACTCCAAAGCCCTGAGCAGCTCTGGGGTGCCCAGGACAGGATTGGGAAACTCTTCAGTAATATAAGTTCTAAACTCCCTCTCCTATTTATATTTGACACCAAGTCATTAGGACAAACTAATCTAGCCCTGATTTTACTCAACTGCTTGCATGAACTTAGACTTCTGATTTTCTCAGAAAACTCAGTGGAACAATCACTTACTCATGTGTGCAATGAGGAAAACTAGGACTGATTTAGTCTATTCCTCATGACATTGAGTTAGATCAGTGGTCTCAAACTCGCGTCCTAGGGGCCATTTCTTGATCATATGTCTCTTTAGCTATAAATTACAATATTATTATTAAGACTTAGCCAAAAGGAAAGATTTATAAACTACAAGAGTTTAAACTCATGCAAAATTGTCATTTCTTTAATAAGACATTAACTTTTTTTCTGAGGCCCTCCAAGTACCTACAGATCCAAAATGTGGCCCTGCAAAGGGTTTGAGTTTGAGACCACTGAGTTAGATAGCAATCCTACAAGGCACCAACCCCCATGTCCCTTCTTCCACCCCAAGCCATACCTTCAGTGTATCAGCGACTCTTCCGCTGAGTGTCCTCCTGTCTCTTCAATTGGTGCTGCAAACACAATCCAGTTTGATTTCATTTAGTTACAGATCCAGAAGCATGAAAACAATAATGAATATTTTTATCACATCCACAGCTTTTTAGTTCTTCTTTCCTTGTGGGGAGACTTCCACACTTGGCTATATTACACTTCTACATAGTTCTAGGATGCTCAGTAACTACACTAAAAACCAATGGAGAAGGAGGATCTTACGGAATTTGTTTTTGTCATAGGGGTTGCTATGGGGTGGGTGGTAAGGGTCATCCCCCAAAAATTGACTTGCTACTTCAGCCCAAACCAAACATTACATGTAACCTACTTTGGCTGGGACTGTGGCTCTGGTACCATTAATGGCAGCACTACGTAGCATGGCAGCTCTTTTCCGTTGTTCACTGGGACTAGGTCATGTAGTTCCAACCTCATGAACCACAGTGCACTGGCTCTGGAAGGCTTAATACTAATAATAGATGATGTTTGAACCATGCAGGGCAAGCAGTAGCTTCCCTCATATCTTTCTCAATAACATTCTATGGTCTTGAGATAGACATGGGGAAAGCCACTATTTGCCCTGGGATCAGTAGCATAGAATGTTGCTACTGTTGGGTTTCCACTGTGGAAATAGGGTACTGGACTAGATGGTCCATTGGTCTGATCTAGAATGGTCTGATCTATTCTTATGTTCTTAAAAAATGTGCAAATGCTTAGACCTGCTCCATGGCATATGTAAATGTTTGTGACTGAATAGGGTACCATGGATTTGCAAATGAATGTATTCTATAAAATGCGTATTCTACAAGGCCTGGAACTCATATGGCCCACCTATGTGAATGCCCCTTTTGCAGTTATACGCTACGACCCTTAGGCATCAAATTACAGAATTTCACTGCCGTTTTGGCTCGCAACTGCTATTGTAGCGGAAGTTATTTGCCAAACTGATGCCTAACATTTGGTGCACTACATCGAAACAGGGGGTTATGCATAAGGTCTGGAGTCCCTTGCATTAATATGTTCAAGACTTTCAAATAGCCCAATATACAAACCCTTCAATTACTCCAAAATCCTTTTACTACCATTGCTAAATTGTTATACTGTTAAATAGCTTATTTGTTTTAAAGTCTGTAACATTCCAGGTACATAAGACATTTTCTATTAGTCCCATGGGGAATGTGAGCAAAAGAAATTGGTTTGGTTTCATTTTCTGTGTCCTTTCTGTTTTGTTTTTTTAAAAAAAAGGTTTTAGGTTTAAGTATCGTTAATAATGTACATTACTGCCAATGTGAGAAAAATCTAAAATTGAAGGGCTTTTCGTATCATTTTATTAACTGGAAAATAGACACGATTCCTATTTTGTTTCAAATGAACAAACATTCCCAGCATTTAAATGAAACTGATTAAAGCACTTGATGAAAGAGTATGAATAAAAATAGGATTTTTTCAGTGTTATCTGAGTAGCCGTATCACACAGCACTACAGTCTGTGTGACTATTTCATTTGTCTTGAGACAACTGTTATATTAGCTGTGGTTGTTCTCTCAATATAATGTCTACATTTTATTATTTCTGACAGTTGACATAAATCTATGAGAATGGTTGGTGGGTGGTACTTACATTTTAGTGATGTTAACTTTTATGCAAAAATATGCAGGTTTGTCATATACTAATGCCACAGGATTTGATAATCTGCTGTACAATCATCAGTCACAGAAAAACATGCTTAGCCTCCTAATAACATCCTTCTCCTCTGTAGATTTTAATGGCATCACCCTTTTATCTAATGCTGGGTTTTACTAAATGGTGGTAGAGGTTTTTACTGTGGGCCGGCGAGGTAAATGCTCCGACTCTCATTGAATTCCTATGAGCATCAGAGCATTTAAATTGCTGGCTCATGGTAGAAACCTCTACCGCCATTTAGTAAAAGGATCCCCAAGTCATTTATATCCATAAACTCCAAGGATAATCAGCCTTCTAACTATGTAATTCATCTTTATAGATTTCAATGGTATTACCTTCTTTTAAACACTCTGCCTAATATTCAAAGCAATTTCAGCAGTCAGGAAAGACTCAAAAGCCATCTTACATTCAGCTAGTGAGATATGCGGGTACCAGCACTGAATATTAGCCGGTATCTGTGTAACATAACTCTGGTGCCTGTTTTTCTGATCCCCTTCCCATCCCCTCTTCCAACTCCCTCCAGCCTCCCCAATGAAGGCCATACCCCCTCTACCCCCGTAATGAGTTGACACCATTTGCCACTCAGGATAACCCCTCCCCCCCCCGGCCTACCTGGAGTTCCTGGTGGTCCAGCAGAGCTGATGGGGCAGGAGCAAACACCTTTCACTCCTGCCTCAGGAGTAATCTAAAGAGTAATCTAAGGAAATACTTTTTTTTACAGAAAGGGTGGTAGGCGCTGGAATAGTCACCCTGTAGTGGTGGTAGAGACAAAAACGGTGTCTGAATTCAACAAAGTGTGGGACAGGCACATGGGACCTCATAGGGAGTGGAGATGATAGTGGATGCTGCAGATGGGCAGACTGGATAAGTCATTGAGCCATTTAGCCTTTATCTGCCATCATGTTTCCATGTTTCTACCCCTAGAGGATGCAACTTCAGTTTAACCCTTATGTGGGCTCAGGCTGAATACTCACTAGGACCTAAAACTCTGGTAGCCAGTACAGGGACTATTAGTATTGGCTATTCAGTGCCAGTACCTGGACATGATCTGGCACTGAATATCTGGGGCTTATTTAGCTGAGTTTGGGGGTTCAAACCCCGCACTGCTCCTTGTGACCCAGGGCAAGTCACTTAATCCTTCACTTCCCCAGACTGTGAGCCCTTCTGGGACAGATAGGGAAAAATGCTTGAGTACCTGATTGTAAACCGCTTAATGTACCTTGTCCAAGCAGTATATCAAATCCCAATCCCAACTGTTTAAAAAACTGCTGACCACCACCGGCTGAATATTGACTGGACTATTCCCTTTTACAGACATCAATGAAACTGCTCTCCAAGCCACATAGTTCAGCTTTGTTTGATATACCACTCATCAATGACATAGCTAAGTGGTTTAAAATACAAAGTAAAAATGAGCAGAGAGAAAATAAGGAGAGACACAAATAAAGCCTAGAGTTTACTTACTGGTGAATTTTTCCCTCTTCCGACATCGGGTGAAGAATATGACTAAGCCGATGATCACACAAAGCATGACAAAGATGGCAGCTGTGCCCCCTACAATCAACCACATAGGATCATTCTTCTTCGCTATGACATCACCACCTGAGGGAGGGAACAGACAGCAGGATATCCTAACTTGCCATATCAGGTAGTACTGTTAAAGACTAGGCAAAAACAGACTTTTGGGGAGAACTAGTCTAGACAGGGTGATTCTCATTGTTTCCATCTGTCAACCCTGTGATTGCTGAACAAGCAAGGCTGTGTGCAATTAGTAAGGATGGGCATAACGGAATGGGAGCTTGGGAGAGAAGGGATCACAGTCCTAGGGAACCCTTGTGACTAGTTGTACAACTTGCACTGTAAGGATAACTATGGCAATTGTAACCTGTAAACTATATATTATGTATATTAGTATTAGATCCCTAGTATGTGTCAAGTTAGGATAAAACTTTCATCGTGAACTTGTACTGAAATTATGGCAAATCCAGTGCAAATCATAACCTGTTAACTGTATATTATGTATGTTTAACCTGTGCTGAGCTCTTTGGAGAAAACTGGATAGAAAATGAAATAAATAAATAAATGATGTGTTATGAATGTGCCATTTAAAATGTAAAAAATAGGTGAATGCTTTATAAATCTTTGCACAAATACATTTCTTTCAGGTACTACATGCTACGACTAAGGAGAGTTTAGCGTCAGAGGACATAAGGGCCAAGTTCTTTGCCCCCCTGCCCCTCCGCAAAAATATACTCTTTACAGCTAACTCTTTAAGGCAAGGCTACTCAATCCCAATCCTCAAGGTTCACAGGCAGGCCAGGTTTTCAGGATATTCAAAATGAATATGCATGGAGAGAGAATAACATACCAAGGAGGCAAACGTTTCTCATTCATATTTATTGAGGATATCCTGAAAACTATGCCTGCCTTAAGACTTCTATAATATTTTTTAATATAGTAAATTGGCTTTGCCTGGACACAGTCACAGAGGCAACAAAGAGCCACATCACATTCTCCTATTCGAGACAAGTGACAGCTAACTCTACTTCATGTGGTAAATGTACTAATTACCAGAAATTAATCATGAACTAGGACTTGCCTGAGCTTTCGAATTACAGTGATATCTTGGAATCCGAACTTAATTTGTTCCAGAACCCCGTTCAAATTCCAAGACAATTTTTCCCATTTAAAATAATAGAAACTGGATTAATCCGTTCTTGGGTCCCACAACTCAAATTTTAACAGTAATTACACTGGATTTTAAGGTAAAATATTAACAAATAATAATAATAATACAGTACAGTATTTTCCTCACTACACTACACAAAGGCAAAAATCACACGAGATGCTTTCACTACAGCTTCCGACAAAGAACTGAACGATGTATGGGTGGCTCGAGCGCTGGGGAAATGGATACACAAACACACACAAACAACATGCAGGGCATTCAGATGCCAAAGCAGCGTTCAGATTCTAGGACACAAACACACACACACACACACAACGTGGATTCTGGGGCAAAATTTGCTCATATTTTTCATTCGGATTCCAAGTTGTTCGAGTACCGGGGCGTTCGGATTCCAAAGTATCACTGTACTGGGAGCTGTGATAGGGCTACTTTTTCAGTTACCTGACCTTTCAGAGAGGACAGCACAATTTAGGCATCATAGTTTCTGGGATGAACCAGACTAAAATGATCCATGAAGCAAGCAGGAGTGCTCTGTGTCATAGGTTCAGTTCCAATTTTCCAGGCCTTTCTAGCTTAACAGAGCAGCACAATCCCCCTCCCCCCCTTTGCTTCCTCACTCCAATCAGATAAAGTTCCTATTTAATCAGAGGAAAACCATTGTCTTTGCCTTCCTCCTCTGATGCCAAACACTCCTTGGTCTCAGCGTATGTAGTGCCTGAAAGAAAGACATTTTTGCAAAGATTTATACGTTTACCTTTTCTAAAAAAATTTTTAAATGACCCATCCATAACACATTTTAAACTTCAGCTAGTCACAAGAGTTTTCTAGGACCAACAACAACAATATATTATTTCTAGAGTGTTACCAGACGCACACAATGCTGTACATTAAACATGCAAGAGACAGTCCCTGCCCTAAAGACCTTACAATCTAATTGTATAGACACATATGACAAAAGGGTGAATCTATATACAGTGCTCAGGTAGGGAATTAGAAGGAGAATGAATCGGATAGGGTGGGGGACTATAATGAGAAAAAATGGATGCTTTACAAGTTGGTTGGGTTAGGACCTAAATGCAGCCTGCGGCCCAGTGAAGTATTTTGTGTGGCCCCAGTCGAGGGTGATGCAGTGTTTTCCTCTGCTGCCCTCGGGTGTTTACCGTCTTGCCGGCTCCCTCCTCTGTCTTGCTGCAGTGTTTGCGCGTTTGTGCAGCCCCAGGAACATTTTTTTCAGCCAATGCAGCCCAGGGAAGCCAAAAAGTTGGACACCCCTGTTTTATACCTAGGAAAATGCTTGTTCAAATAGATAAGTTTTCAAAAGTACCCGAAACGTAGTGAATGAAGATTGTAGGAATAGATTTGAGGGTAATGAATTCCATAGTTCTGGTGCAATAGCAAAAAAATGCTGAATGTTTTGTTTCCCATTTTTTTTGAATGATGAGAACAACGAGTCTATTATCTATTCATGAATGAAGAGTTCGGGATGGCGAATAAGGAATAATTAATAATGTCAAATAAACTGGAATACCGGAATATACCCCCTCTTTTACTAAGGTATGCGCTAACTGATTAGTGAGTGCAAACTGATTTAGTGAGCACATGGCAGGGGGGGGCAGGTTAGAGGGCAGGGGAGGGGCACCACTGCCCTGGGTGCCACTCACTATTAGTACGCCACTGGGGGGCTTCTACATAAAAAGGGGTTGACCTGATCTAGTTTGGTCTGCCCAATGGTTTTAACAGGGGAAAAGAGGGGAGGTACTGGAATGGGATGGGGAAAGATGGTGGGTTGGCTGGCTGGCTCAGCAACGGAAAGCAAAAGAGAACACAGGAAGATGCTAGGCATTAAGGTTGTAGGGTGAAGGAAAAAAGCAGACTTGACTGAGTAGGTGGGAGATGCTAGACAAGGGGTGGATGCAGTAAGAAGAAAAAGGAGGTTCTGGATATTAGAGTAATAGGTAGAAGACAGGAAGAGTGGCAGATATATTGAAGACCTTGAAAAGAAAATTAAGAAAAGACAGAAGAAAGCAGAACAAAATGGGCAGACAATAAAGGTAGAAAAAATAATTTTATTTCTATTCTGTCATTAGAATATATCAGATTTGAACTATATATCCTGCTAGAGACATAACTGGGAACTGCAAAGCCCAGGCAGTGCTTCTTTAGCTTCCAGCATTCCCCTAACACTATTCCTGTCATGTGTGACTGCAGTATTCTATTAGCATGATATTTCTGTGTAGCATTTTGTAATAATTTGGCTTGTTTAGCTTTCTTGATAGTAGAGGGGATATATGTGAAGGGGAAGGGAAACAGGGGTTTTGTTGGTCCTTGCTCTGTATATCTGTATTTATAAAATGACAATTGTACAGAATATTGTTTCTTTTTATACTTTAATAAAATATGTTCAATATAAAATCATAACTGAGGCTTGTGCGGATAGGATCAGATGGTTTGCGGGGACCGAGCTCGCAGAGACGGGGCGGAAATGGTTTTTTAAATTTCAGTCTTAGTAGTTTGCCGGTGCACAAAATAATTATTTTATTTCCGCCGGTCCATAGGTGTAAAAAGGTTGAAGAACACTGCTCTAGGGTATACATCTTCAGGTCATCACGTTTCTTCTCACAGGTCTTGTGGCACATACCCCATATCATTTTCTTTTGAACTGCTCCAAGTCTTTTTACATCCTTAGCAAGATACAGCCTCCAATACCGAACACAATATTTCAAGTGGGGCCTCACTAACAACTTATAAAGGGGCATTAATACCTCTTTTTTTCTGCTGGTTATACTCCTCTCTATGCAGCCTAGCATATTTCTGCCATGGCCACCGTCTTGTCACATTGTTTCTTCACCTTGAGATACTCAGACACTATCACCCCAAGATCTCTCTCCTGTGCTGTGCTTATTAATTTCTCTCCTTCTATCTCATACATCTCCTTTGGATTTCTACACCCCAAGTGCATCACTCTACAAATCTACTTATTCAGTTTTAACTGTCATTGTTATAATTTTTGGAGATCTTTTCTCACGGTTTCTACTCCTTCCAGGTTGTTCATTCTGTTGGCGCTTTGTATCATCTGGGTCAGCAAATATACCCAGATATTTAATGCCAGGGGCCATGCATGCCCTGGGATTGAATATCCATGGTTAATTTAATCCATGGCTGTGAACAGCTTAAAAGTTGCTTACAGCTAAGGAATTAATATTGCCCCCATGTAAATCTATTTGCATACACAAATTTTATAAGCAAATTAAATACAAATTTGTCTTCCAATTATTCTCTTCCAATTCCAATTCTCTTCCAATTCCAAATTTGTCTTCCAATTATTCTTGGAGGTCCCTTTCCTTCTTTTGGCTTATAGTGTAGGCCACCCAACCCCACACAGCTGAGAAACCTCATTTAAAGTTAATTTATGCTGAATTTTAGGACTACTCCCACTTGATTCCTTTCCAAACTTGCAAATTGGCTTTGATGTCCACAACATCTGAATTAGCACAGATAAAGTCACCATATGACATGAGTTCTACCTGAACAAGCTAAGAGGTGTATTTTAATAAAGCTAAAAGTGAAACGTGAAATGTTGCACAACGAGAGAGTATTGTAATGTTCTTTGCCTTGGCTAGTTAATTATCCCTCACCAACATCTCGCTGTACTGTGAATATTGATTCTGCTTGCATTTCTCCATGTGACATCTTGAACAAACACTACATACTTGTCTGGTGAGATCACCAGGAGAAGAAAGCAATGATCCAGGACCACTGTGAAATTTGCAACTATTTTAAGTCTTAATGTGGCAGAAGGTCTCTCTTAGGAATCACTGAGCTTCAAACTAACTGATTCTACATTCACCAGTTCAACCTTAGAAAGGACAAACAACCTGGAACTTGATTTTTTTTATTTGGTTTTAACATACCTTCAGTGTACTACATAATAGCTATTTATTTCTTTCTTTTAAATTGGTTTTCGAGTTCATTTAACGCAAGTTGTCTTATCATTTAGCAAGGCTTTTCTTCAGATTGAATAGGTATTTTAGGTCATCACTGGCCAGGTTTAATTTGGGACTTATAGGCTCATGTTACTTTGTTACCAAGTTATATACCTGGTTTTAGATATATATAGAGGGAGGGCAAGAGGACAGCCATTTTTACTGTACAGAAAAAAATGGGTGCAAATCTCTGAGGGACTCTTCCTGCGGCAACATCAAATTTGTTAGTACATCTTAACATCCAGGGGCAATTCTATGGGTGCCAAAATCAGGTGCCTGCCTGACACTAAGGGCCAAATTCTCCTTCAGCAAGGAAATGCTGGGTTACAAAAATGGAGAATGACAAGGAGAGGAGATTCTAGAAATGGTGGATCCATGTAGGAGAGTTGTCAAGGAGATGAGTGAGAGCAGAAAATGAGTATTTGAGGGTAGAAGTGTGGTAATGGGAAGCAGATAAAAGGGAATAGATGGATGGATCATGCCACTGAGTCATGACAACATATATAGTGAGGAATCCCTGATGGTAAGAGTGGGCCTACTCAGGGCGGCCAGGCTGTAGGCTGAAAAGGGAATAGGAGGATGGAAAATGTGAAAGCTAGGGGATGAGAGGAGATAGAATTTTGATTAGCTAAAAAGTGAAAAGGAATAAAGCAATGTTTCGTCGAAAGTTCTTTTAGTAGCAGGCCGCACAGCCAGCAAACCAGGACCCCTGGCTGTACTCTGTTGCTGCTGCCCATGGCTTTGTGAAGAAACAATTACGGCTGGAAGGAAGGAGGAGGTGGCTTACTTGGACATTTTAGAACTAGCCAGAACACAGGTACACACCCGTGGAAAGGGAGCATGAACTTGGGACACAGAAGGGAGGGAGGGAGAAGGGCACGTCGGGACACAGAAGGAAGGAAGGAAGCGTGAACTTGGGACAAAGGATAGAAGGAAGGAGGGAGGGGGCACAAACTTGGGACACAGAATGGAGAGAGTGAGCATGGGACATGATAGGGAGGGGGGCAAGAACCTGGGTCATAGGATGAAAGGATGGAGGAAGGGAGGTAAAGAGATGCTGAGATGGGGGAGGAAATATAAAGGTGTTGGGCATAGGTGTGAGTGAGAGGGATAGAGAGATGGGTTTAGGAAGAAAGAGAATTGTTGAACATAGGGAGGGAGAGAATTGTTGGACATAGTGAGAGAGGAGGAAAAAATGCATGGGGAAGAGAGAGAAGAGAAGGAGAAATGTTGGATGCAGTGGTGGTGAAGGAACAGATGGAAAGGGATGCATGAGAGAGGAATGTTAAGGCATGGTGGTGGAGGGAATGGAGGGAGAGATGTGGCATGGGGCTGGAGAGGGGTGATAGAAGGAGACATGTTGGGCATGGGGCTGGTGGGCAAGGGGGAAAGATGCTGCAAACGGTCCAAGGAAGAAAAGAGGGAGAAATGTTGGATGTGGCAGTAGAGTGAGTGGGAGAGATAGAAACATGATGGCAGATAAAGGCCAAATGGCCCATTTAGTCTGCCCATCCACAGTAACCATTATCTCTCTCTTCCTGGATCCCTCTTTCTCATTCTCTTTCCCCACTTCCTTTGCAGCAAGGGAAGAAATGAGAGAAAGAGAGATGGTACACAGTGAGAGAGAGAGGGAGACATGTTGCACATGGGGGTGGAGGAGAGAGAGGAAGAAATGCATTACAGGGGTGGGAAGAATGCTGTGCAGGGGTGGAGAGGTGAAAAAGAGTAGCTTAATTTTGTGGTTACCATAGTGAATTTTACTTTTAACACTCACAACGAAACTAAATAATCAACCGGATTTCATCAACAGACTCCTAATTCCGTATAACACATCAAAATCTCTTCATTCAACTTCTCAGAATCTCTTAGTCATACCCTCTTTAAAATCGATTAATACATTGCGCTCTAATAACTTTGCGGTCACTGCCCCCACTTTATGGAATGCGTCACCTATTCATCTGCGCTATGAATCCGATATAAAACAATTTAAAGCTAAACTAAAGACATTTTTGTTTCAAGATGCCTTTGGATAACAATTGTCCTTCTAAGGGCAAAATCTAAAATTTAAACTAACTGCCGTTTTTATCTTAACCTACTGTTTTACCCTTTTATGTTTCATCTTTTCTATAATTATTGTAGTTCTTCCCCACTATCCTTGCTTTAAGTTTAAGTTATGAATGTTCTGATCATAGCTGTTTGTTATGTTTGGATGTTATTTGTATCCCCCATTTTTACATGTCCTTATGTAATTTTATAATTTGCTTTTATGTAATTTTATATTGTAAACCGCTAAAAAATCTTTTAATAAACTTGAAACTTAATAAAAAAGCATACCATTGCTTATGGCCTGAATGACTGATATGAGTGTGGTAGAGTGGTTGCACAAGTACCGTGTGGGTACAGATAGGAGGGAATTCTACAAATGATTTCAAAATTTGGTGCCAGAAAAAAAAAAAATCAGCACTAAGCACGATTCTGTAAAGGGTACACATTCTTTAAAGAATCATGCTTAGTGAGGACTCCGCCTAACTGTAGGCACCAGCATTTACACCTGCTGAAACCTGAGGCTGATAAGTACACACACTTTTCAGAATGCATCTGACACGCCCTTGCCTATGCTCTCTTTTGCTAGTAGAGTTAGACTCTTTTGCTAGTAGAATTAGGCTCCATGCCTTATAGAATAATGCACTGCAAATTATGATGAGTGCCAATTAGCATCAATAATTGGTTTTTAGCATCCAATTATTGATAGTTAAGGGCTCATTACTCAATTAATTTGTATGCGCATCTTGGGTGTACACCAAACGTGGGTACCATATATAGAATCCAGAGGATAGTGCATGTATGGGAGAGGAAACATTAAGATAATGCTTTAATAAAAGACAATGCTTTAATAAAAAGACAGGAGCATGATGGTTACAGGAAATATTACACTGCCTGTCCAGCAAGGTGGCAAGTGCCACGATCTGCTGTGGAGAAAATGGTATGGTCTCCTTAAAAGTGGCTTTTCTCAACTGCAACCAGTACCTTTGACACAGCAGGCTTGGCCACCTTTCCTTTTTATGGGTTGTAATAAAAATGATACACTTTTTCCGCTAGAATTGTCAATTTTCTCATGAGAGGAAAAGAAAAATAAGAAAATCATTCCTATTGCCCAGAACGAGAAGCGTGCTAAAGCAGCAAGGAATCTTCTAGTAGGACTCCGGCACTGAGCTAAAGTAAACATATTTGGCTAGGAGGACTCCAGGAGGTGGACGAGCACAAAGCAAGTGTGTGCAAAACTATCCCCTTGTGGGCTAACACAGTGTTCTATAATGGCTCTTTTGCCTGTAGTCCAAATCATTTTTTTTATGGATCTCTGCCTGACAAATCTTTTTTGACCTTTCCGTATTTCACAAATATACCATTTACAACAGTTGCTATTCAGCAAAACTGAATCTCCCCCACATGTTCTCTCTCCGGGACCCAAAGAGCAGAAATAAATCAACCCCAGTGACTGCAGCCTAAGCAAAGGGCAGGACTCCATTAACACCTCTAAGGAACTCAATAGTGGAAGTGATGAAAGAAGCCAAAACAGATAAACTCCTTGTTAGTGAGGAGACACAAAAATGAGAGTGATTTAAAATGGTTTTTATGTTTTTACAGAATGGTTTATATAATATGAGATGAGGCAATTCAGGGTTGAGATGGGCCTTCTTTAGCTGGGGGCAACTAAAAATAAAAATAGGACATGGAGCTCAGGCTTCCGGGGCAGGAGATATTTTTATTTTGAAATTACTTTTGATATAGGGCTAGATTTACTCATTTAATACACCCAAGCTTCATTCTTCTTGATCGGTCCTATTTATCATCTATGTGGCCAATTCTTTAAGCAGCCTGAGGATGTGTGGTAGGAGCCTAGTCTAATGAAACTAGCATAACCCGGTATCGAAGAATTTAACATTTGGCCTCCGCATTTCTGCCAGACATGAAGCTGGTGTGGGCGTACCCAAGTACATCACAGACACGCATAACTTATAGCAGTCTGTAAATTATTTGCTATCCCCCAGTAGTGGCATAGCAAGGGTGAAAGGTGCCCGGGATGGGGGCAGTGGCTCCCATCCCTGCCTTCTTCTCTGCTTCCTTCCTTCCCCGCCCCTGTACACTCTTTCCCTAACCCATATCTCTTTTAACTTCCTTGGTGTGAGCAGTATTGCCAACTCGCTCTCAACGTGGGCTCTCCCTCTGACGTCACCTTCTTAGGCACGGAACCCAGAACTGACATCAGAGGAATAGCTTATGCTGGCGCGAGCAACATGTTGGAGTTGCTGCTCGTGTCAGCAAAGAGATAGAGGCACGAGGGGGGGGGGAATGAAGGCACACGTGCGGCGGTGAGGAGGGGAGGAGTGGCAATGAGCATGGACTGAGGGGGGTAGAGGAGGAGGAGGGGTGCCCTCACCAAGACGGCACCTGGAGCAGACTGCCCGCCTCCCCCTTTACTGTCTCTCGGATTCTGTTTAGGTCGCTCCGTGCATAAAATAATTGGTCAAATTGGAGCTATCAAATCAATTATTATTATTTTTTGTTAACAAGCACTTATTTAGCAGTAATTAAGAATCCTACACTGATCTGCACCCCATTCTATAATATGCATGCTTAGCATGCAAATTCAAAGGGGGTGTGGCCATGGGAGGGACATAGGTGGGGCAGGGGTGTTCCCAGAAATTAAGCACAATGTTACAGAATACCTTAATTTGCGCACCTACCTGCCATTGGTTGGGTGGCAGCATGTACACCAGCCTTTGGCATGTGCTCAAATTGAGGTGTGAAATGCATGCTAAGGTATTATTCTATAACAGATAGGTTTGCATATTTAACGTGTTTTTAATGCAATTAACATTAAAATTTTAACTTGCGTTAATTGTAACAGGTTCCCTGCTATCTGTCTTTGTCTCAGCCTTTCCTCCTTCCAGTATCTTTCTCTCCTTCCTCCGCTCCACTGTGTGCGTGCGGGAACACACGCACACACACTCAACTTCTCCCTCCCCTTGCTGGCCCTCCCAGCTCACTTTTATTTACATACAACTTCTCTTGACTGTGAGGTCTCTCTGAATATATCCCACCTCCTCTGAACAGAACTTCCTGTTTCCTGTAGGCAGGATGCTGCAGAGGGAGAGCTCACAGTTCATGTATCCATAAGGTGACCATATATCCCGTTTTGAACGGGACCGTCCCGTTTTCAGACCTCCTGTCCCGTTGTCCCCACACACAGCTTCGGGATGCCAAAATGTCCCGTTTTCAGGGACAGCGTCCTGAAGCTGTGCTTGGGGACAATGGGACAGGTGATCACTTCCTGTCCCTACCTACCGCGAAAAAAAAAAAGCCTCCCTCCTTCCTTTCCCTCGGTCCGCTGCTCTTACCGCCCTGCTGCTAAAGCCGACAGGAAATCTTCTTTCCGACGTCAATTCTGACATTGGAGAGGACGTTCTGGGCCAGCCAATCGCAGAATTGATGTCGGAAAGAAGACTTTGTGTTGGTTTTAGCAGTAGCAGCAGGACGGTAAGATAGCAGCAGACCGGGGGAAAGGAAGGAGAGAGGCTTTTTTTGGTTTGTTTTTTTGCGAGGCAGGAAGGGAAGGAGGTAGGCAGGCAAGCAGGCTGGCTTTGGCCAGGGAGGGAGGGAGAGAGGTAGACAAGCAAACAGGCTGGCTTTGGGGGTGGGGGTGGGACAAAGTGTGGAAGGCAGTGAGAGGGACATAGGAAGGAGGCACTGGGGGCACTAAGGACATAGGAAGGAGGCACTGGGGGCACTAAAGACATAGGAAGGGGCACTAAGGACATGGGAAGGAGGCACTGGAGGCACTAAAGACATGGGAAGGGGTACTAAGGAAATGGGAAGGAGGCACTGGAGGGCACTAAAGACACAGGACAGAGGCACTGGAGGGCACTAAAGACACAGGACAGAGGCACTGGAGGGCACTAAGGACATGGGAAGGAGGCACTGGGGGGGGCACTAAAGACACAGGACAGTGGCACTGGGGGCACTAAGGACACGGGAAGGAGGCACTAGGGGCACTAAGGACATGGGAAGGAGGCACTAAAGACATGGGAAGGAGGCACTAGGGGCACTAAAGACATGGGAAGGAAGGAGGGAGGGAATAGAAAGGAACAATTGTTGGGCCTGAGTGCAGAAAGAAAGAAATGAAAGAAAGGATACACAAACAGAATGAAACGCAACCAGAGACTCATGAAATCACCAGACAGCAAAGGTAGGAAAAATGATTTTATTTTCAATTTAGTGATCAAAACTTGTCAGTTTGGAGAATTTATATCTGCTGTCTATATTTTGCACTATATTTGTCTATTTTTTTATAGTTACAGAGGTGACATTGCTTATTTTAAAGTAATTTGCCTTGACATCTTTGAAACCCCCCCCCCCAATACAAATGATGATAAACATTTTTTCTGCGTATAGTGTGCTTTGTAGTTTTTAAAAAATCTTATGGTTACCATTATGAATTAATAAGATATGTGTACATTAAAAATGAATGGAAGAAATTTGGTGCAGGATTGAGGGCGGAACTGACAATTAATAATGTCTCCTTTTGATGAAAAAAATAAATGGTCATGTTATATATCCAGCAATGCAGATGATAAAAGCAAGCTGGGAGGGCCAGAAAGGGGAGGGAGAGGCTGAGCATGTGTGTGTTCCAGCATGTATGCACTGAAAAAGGGGCAGTGGCAAGCACGGAAGGTTGGGGTAAAGAGTCATATGCCTGAGTGCATGGGGAGAGGAAAGGCAGACAAAGATGCCAGAACTTGTAGGAGAGATCCAGGCTGTGTGGGTAGAGAGTAGAATGAGAGATGCTAGAGTACAGGAAAAGGAAAGGGAAGAGAAGAGATGGGTTGCCCATGGAAGGGAGAGAAAAGGTACCTGTAGAGAATACATACCTAGAGAATGACACGGTGGCGGTTTACCCGCGGCCACCGCATTTTAGCCACGGGTCACCCGCCGAAAACGGGGAAGAAAACTAGCAGTTGCTGCGGCGACGGGGACAAGGCCATTCACCGCCCGCGGGGCGGTGAATGGTCTTGTCCCCGCAGTGAGGCATGAAGGATCGCGCGGTCCCCGCAGCTCACACCCGCCTGCCCAATCGATTCTAGTGTTTAGCCAGCTCTCTCCCTTCTCCTCACCTTAGTTTGTAGATTTTCTTTTTCGGCGACCCGCACGCTATCAGAGAGCCGCGCACCCGCTGCTGCTCAGTGTTCAATCTTCTGCTCTGACGCAACCGGAAACAGGAAGTTGCAGCAGAGCAGAAGATTGAACACTGAGCAGCCGCGCGTGCGCGGCTCTTTGGGAAAGTGTGCAGGTCGCCGAAAAAGAAAACCTATAAACTAAGGTGAGGAGAAGGGAGAGAGCTGGCTAAACAGTAGGATCGATTGGGCAGGAAGGTAGTGGCTGCGGGGACCATGCGATCGCTAGTGTTCCCGGCTCAAATTGGAAGGAGGGAGTGAAAGGGAAAAGGATTCTGGGCCAAGGGGATGAAGTCGGAAAGAAAAACCCACAGCAGGAAAGAAAGGGAAGGACTGGCAGGTGAGCCAGATGCTAGAAGCAGGGGGGGGGGGGTAGAAAGAGGGAAAAAAGCTAGATGGGGTTGAAAAGAAGAGACACACTGGTATGGAAGAGGAAGATAGGGGAAATCTGGACACAGGAAGGTAACAGAAAGAGGGGAAATTATGTGCATGGGGCATAGGGACAGAGACATAAAGGGGACATGCCATGGGGATGGTATATGGACACAGGGGGGGCAATGACAGATACATAGGGGAGATATTAGAAATGGAGAAAATAGGAGCACAGAAGCGAGATGGTTTGTGGGGATGGGACAGGGACCGAGCTTGCAGGCTCCAGTGGCTTGCACAAATTACATTGTAACGTGCCATGAAAATAAGAGGAAGGAAGGTAGATAGGCCACGCGAGAGGAGCTGAAGGGTAGTAGAAAGGAACAGATGGTAAAGGAGGGAGGGAAGGGTGGTGGTGGAAAGGAATAGAACAGACATTGAAGGAGGGTGGAGAGGAACAGACCCCCAAGGGAAATGTGGAAGACAGAGTGGGAAGAAGACAGATGCCAGACTATGCGGGAGCGGAGGGAAGAAGATGGGTGCTAGACCAATTGGGGGGGGGGGGTTAAGGGAGAGGCACAGTAACAGCAAATGGAAGACGCAGAGAGAAGACACACAGTGGATGGAAGGAATTCAATGAGAAGATGTGGAAAGCAGAAACCAGACAACAAAGGTAGAAAAAAAAATTATATTTATTTATTTATTTTTTGCTTTAGGATAAAATAGTATATTAGTTGTGTTGATAAAAATTTATAAACAAAGCCCTGCCAGCTGAACATCTCTTTCTCTAGTTCAGCAGCAGGAACTTTGATTTATAAGAAAGGAATAAGCTAAATATTACAGTACTAAGGCTTATATGGATGCAGCGGGGACGGTGACGGGGCGGTGAATGGGATGGCAGTGGCGGTGACGGGGCGGTGAAAGGGATGGCGGTGACGGTGACGGGGCGGTGAAGGGAACGGCGGTGACGGGGCGGTGCAGAGGATGGTGGGCCGGTGACGGGGCAGTGACAGGGACAGATTTTTTCCCCGTGTCATTCTCTATACATACCGTATATTGTTTTGATTGTAAAAAGACACAGGGGTGGCCAAGCACAAAAAATAAAGGTTGAACCAAAGGTACAAAAAGTGGAAGAAGCCACAACGTATCCAGATGAACCCAGAAGTCCACAATCAAAATATTTATTGATAAAAAAAACCACAGGCAGCAAAGTCCAGGGTCCTGTGTACTTGTATGCCTGTTGACATCTGGACTTTGCTGCTTATTTTTTTTAAATCAATAAATATTTTTATTGTCGACTTCTGGGTTCATCTGGATATGTTGTGGCTTCTTCCACTTTTTGTACCTTTATTGCTTTGGTTGAACCACAGAAAGGTGGTACGCGTATATCAAGTCCATAACCCTTGACCTTGCTCCCAGTTTAAGGTGTTGCAGTGAACGAAAGTTAGGAGTGATGCGGAGCAGCAGAAAGGCACACAGTCCTCTGGGAATCTTCTCCAGGGGTTATTGTATACTTACATGTCTGACAGAAATCACCTTTAGGTGACTTTTTACAGGAAAAGCAGTCCATGCATTTCCCCAGGTCTGAGCTCCACGATTTGCCATTCTGACATGCAGACTCTGAGATTAGGGATGAGAGAGAGGGAGAGACAGAAAAGGAGATTTGTTAACGTTCACTTGGTTGAATTAATTTTCCAATCTGCAGGGTTTCTAAACACCAATTTTAGAATAAGGTTTTTCTGTTTATAGTAAAGAAAAATATTGTAAGATACAGTAGTGAGTTTCATAGTTTACCTTTTTAACCTTAACAACTTGTGTGACACTCCAAGCAAATCAATTTGCAGTTTAAAACTGAACATATAACTCTCAGGATTCCGGTGCTCTTGTCTGGCAGGGTTGGGTTCCACTGCTGAAGCAGCATTCCCTAGATCAGGGGTGCCCACACTTTTTGGGCTTGCGAGCTACTTTTAAAATGACCACGTCAAAATTATCTACCAAAAATAAAATTTTAAAAACCCACAAAGCCCACTGTACGCAGAGAAAATGTTAATTATCATTTATATTCCAGGGTTTTTTCAAAGAGGACAAGGCAGATGACTCTATGCACTGTCACCTCAGTAACAACCAGTAACCCTTTTTACTAAATCGCGATAGCAGTTTTTAGTGCAGGGAGCTGTGCTGAATGCCCCGCGCTGCCCTCGACACTCAGGCTCCCTGTGCTAAAAACAGCTATTGCAGTTTAGTAAAAGGGGGCCATAGTGCAAAATATAGACAGCAGATATAAATTCTCAAAAACGGACACATTTTAATCACTACATTGAAAATAAAATCATTTTCCTACCTTTGTTGTCTGGTGATTTCATGAGTCTCTGGTTGCACTTTCTTGTTCTGACTGTGCATCCAATCTTTCTTCCCTTCTTTCAGCCTGTATGCTTCCTCTCCTCCAGACCTCATTTCCTCCCCCAACTTTTTCTTCCTCTCTCCCTGCCCTTTCATTCTCCCTTTCTTTTTTTTTTTCTCTCTTCATGCCCTTTCTTTCTATTTCCCTTCTTTCCTTCTGTCTCCCTGCCTGCCCCCTTTCTTTCTCCCTGCCCTCCCCCAAGCCACTGCCGCCGCCATCGGGGAACAGGCCTCCAAGCCACCGCCACCCCAAGTTCTTCCTGCAGAAGCGTTGGGCTGACCAGCATTCCTCTCCCCAACATCAATTCTGCCGTTGTAAAGGAAGTTCCAGGCCAGCCAGGCAGCAATTGGCTGGCCCGGAACTTCTTGTCCGACGGCAAAATTGACGTCAGGGAGAGGAAGGCTGATTGGCCTGGTAGATTGTGAAGGTAACGCGAGTCTATCAGGGAGCCCGGGATGGGCTTCGCAATCGACTTACTGCTTTCGCGATCTACTGGTCGATCGCGATCGACATATTAGGCACCCCTGCCCTAGATTCTATATATGGCGCTTAGATTTGGGTGTCAAAGTTTGGGTGTGCTCTCGAGATGTGCACACAAATTGATTGGCTAATGAGCCAGTTAACATCAATAAATGGGCGCTAACAACCTATTGAGGGCTGGCTCAAGAAATTATGGTGTCCTGGCCCATGCCCCGCCCCACAGTCCATGACCCGCCTCGCCCCTGGCCATGCTTCACCACCAGCCAGTTCCCTTCTCTCTCCTCTGATGCTACTTCCTGGTCCTGGCAGAATGCAGTTTCATAGGCCAGCGTCAGAGGAGGGAAGTGTTGCACTTCCCTTCTCTGATGCTAATGCTGGCCCAGGAAGCTACACCCTGCTGGGACAAGGGAAACTGCAGGAAAGCTAATCTTATGGGTCAGTGCAGTTGCGTAACGAGTGAGAGGGACCCAGGGTGGTGGCAACCCTCCTCTGCTACCCACTCCTTCCCCACCCCTCCTGCTGCGTGCGCAACCCCTTTCCTCCCCCCATACCTCTTTAACTTCCCTGGTACAAACAGAATCACCAAACTGCTGCCTGTACCGGCTCTCTCTCTGATGTCACTTCCTAGACACGGGAACCAGAAGTGACATCAGACAGAAAGACAATGCTGGCACGAGCAACAGGTTGGATTTGCTGCTCGTGCTGGTGATAGGGGTGGGGTGGGGGGTGGAATGAAGGCATGTATTTGGCGAGGGAGGGGTGGGATGGAACGGGGTGTGGAGAGAAGGAGTGGTGCCGGCGCCCCCACCAAGACAGATTGGATGAGCCCATTACATACGGGGGAGGGGAGAAGGATACCGCATATATATTTGATGTACGTTTACATTTCTGAGTTATACAGGGTTGGGGGGGTAATGATGTCTTAATTTCTGTAGTTCAAAAGTGCTTTGTAATGGTTTGATATGTTTCAGATGTATATATTTATATTGCACTGTTCATATTGGAAAATAATAAAATTTATTTAAAAAAATAAAATAAAAATAAATGCATCCAACATACTGTATACACATTTAGGAATTTCAATTTCCATACTTGTTGATGTAGTAAGCATTTGAGCACATTTCTTTTTTGTACAATAGAAAATCATGTGATAGAAAAAATTAATATCCTTTGTGATAATTTCTGTCTAAATTTGGATCATGAGTTTCCTTTGAGATAGGAAGCTGAATTGTGAGAGAGGTGTATCTTAACTGGTAATGACTCTGTCCTGGAGCCATTATCTATGTAAATTTTTTCTGAGACATTACAGGGCAAATTCTGTAAAGGACATCTAAAAAGTTAGGTGTCCTGTAGACGGCCAGGAGCAGAATGCTGAGCATGATTCTCTAATAGATGCACTATATATATACTGCATACTAAACCTATTTGGGGGGGGATAAAGAGGTCTACTTTTGGGCGCTAGGCATTGCTTTGATGTCCTAGTGGCGTTTAATGATGTTATCGCATTTTGGCGTTGTGATGTCATTAGAACAGCGATTTTATGTTTTTTATTCCCTGCAAAATGGCATGCAAGCACCAGTCTAATTTCACAGATGCAGACTCCAGACTCCTTCCCAAAGATCATCACTTCTCTCTCCTCCCAGGCCAGAGAAGAACTTATATTCAATACAGGTTGGCCTGTGAGAGACTTATAAGGAGGTACCACAGGTGTGCCTCCTTCCCTCGTGCTGTAAGTATCAGTGTAGCTATCCTGCTACAAATAATAATATTAAAAACACCTTGTTTAAACCTGTATAAAATAGTTCATGGATATCCTTTTTATAAACACTTGCCCAAGGAGCACTACTGGGATTTGAGCTTACGACCTCAGACTCCTGAGGAAGCAGCTTTAATACTGAGCTTACTTGCACTCTCTCTGTCCCAGATGCAAGTTATGGAGGCTGTTTAGTGCCACCAATATATTTCCAAGTTTATTATATAATTTGATTAATCGCCTATCACAATTTCTAGGCGATGTACAATCTCTCAACAATTGATTTGTAATGGGAACATATTACAATGAACTATCCCAAAAAAAGAGAAATGTGCATGCCTGCCTGCACTCCTTCCCCCACCCCCAACCCCCACCTCAGGCATTAAACCACATGTCAATTCAAAAGCCAAGCTTGTATCCTCTTGATTCACAAGCAGCCATTTCTCTAGATTACATATCAAACATGTCCAGTTCCTCTGCTGTTTTCAAAAAAACTCACACCTTTTGGCCTCTGTGTTCCTCAATCAAAGCACATGAAAAAAAATTATTACATACTAAACCTCATCCCTAAAGTTTAAGAAAATAAGAGAAATCTTACAGTGGCTGTGGTTCACAGCAAGTGGACATGTCTGATGCACAATCTTGACATCATTGTGACTTCATCATTATGCATCTAGATGGCAGAATGTTACTAAAAAATAGGAACATGTGCTGTAGCACCTGACCCTATTTCAGCTTCCTGTTGATTAGAACCCATGACCTGGGGAAGATGGAAGAAGTGCCTTTAACTACTGAGCCATAGGTGTTTCCTTTTAGGTCGAGGTTCCTGCCATGCGAGATGGTACCTTAGGAGATCATAGCCATCTCAGGACGCTCGAAAGGGCAGAGTCAAAATGTAAATGGCAAAGTCCACAATCCATACTCTCTTATGAGACCAAATAAGAAGCTGTTAAGGTACAGGAAGGAGGGGGGGGGGGCGGTGTAGATTAGAACCCATGACCGGTGGAAGATGGATGAAGTGCCTTTAAGCACTGAGCTATAGGAACTTTTGTTTAGGTAGGGGCTCCTATTATTTTTAGTTACATTCTGCCATCTAGGTGCATATTGATGATGTCACAATGATGTCAAGATTGTGCATCAGACATGTCTACTTGCTCAGAACCACAACCGTTATGAGTAGGGATTCTCTTCTTATTTTCTTAGCCTTTTGGGAATGTTTAGTATGCTATATATTTTTCATGTGCTTTGCATGAGTAATGCATTATTAAACATCTTTTTCTATTATTATCAAAGAGGAGTCCTCTTTACCCCAAAAAATAGGTTTCGTATGCAATTTATATATTTTTTTTTTCATGTGCTTTGCTTAAGTAATGCATTATTAAATATCTTTTGACCTTAATATCAAACTGGAGTTCTCTTTATCTCAAGAAATAAAGCCTAACTGACGCCTAAGTTGCGACCATTTAACTCGTGCACACCTAGCACCTAACTCGCGCTCAAAAGTAGACCTGCTTTTGCAATGCACATATTTTAGGTGTTAGGTAGTCGTGTTAGGATGCTGAGCGGCATGCAATTCTGTAAATGGACGTCTATTTTGAAACCACGCCCACATCTATCCCATTAGGCGCAACTTTTTCTGATAGGCATCCATGAAATTGTGGACACCTATTTTGTGAATTGCGTCCAGGCTTTGGATGTCTAACTTTCAATTATTACTTGTTAAAATCATTAATTGGGCTTATTATCCACTTTGGATGCCTGTCGATGGACATCCACATTGTAGACACCTAAAGTTAGGCATCCTTTACAGAATCTGCCCCTATGTACCCATGATAAAATCCTGTGATTAAGATTCAAGACATATGATGAATCTGCTGGACAATTTTCATGTTGCTCTAACTGATATTATACCGGTTATATTTCATATTGAATTTTTATATACAAACATTCCCCCGCTTGAGGCTCTCGTAGTGAAGTGTTTAAGTCCAGGTTAAAAGACCACCTCTTCGAGACTGCTTTGAACTCCTAAATCCTCTCACCTTGGGTTCTGCATCCCCATACCTATATGTCATGTCTGTCTGTTCAAGTCAGTCTGTAAACTCTTCTGAGCAGGGACCGTCTAATAAAAGTCAAAATGTACAGTGCTGTGTACATCTTTCAGCGCTATTGAAGTTTTAAATACAGTATTTGTAGTAGTAAGTCAACTCTGAACCTATTATTGATGCTAATTGGCACCCATTACAATTTGTGTGTGCATCTGACTGAACACTATTCTATAAGGGCATAGAGAAAGTGAATAAGGACAGATTCTTCAAACCGTGGGGAGCCACAAGCACTAGGGGTCACTCGGAGAAATTGAAAGGGGACAGGTTTAGAACAAATGCTAGGAAGTTCTTTTTTACCCAGAGGGTGGTGGACACATGGAACGCGCTTCCGGAGAATGTGATAGGCCAGAACTCTGTACAGGGGTTCAAAGAGGGTTTGGATAGGTTCCTGAAGGATAAGGGGATAGAGGGGTACAGATATAACTTGAGGTAGGTTATAGAAGTAGGCAGAAACCACTTCACAGGTCGCAGACCTGATGGGCCGCCACGGGAGCAGACCGCTGGGCGAGATGGACCTCGGTCTGACCCAGTGGAGGCAACTTCTTATGTTCTTATAAGGCGTGGTGCCTAACTTTAGCACAGTGTACAATAACTCAAAATGGAGTGTAGCCATGGGAAAGGCATGCACATGCTAGAGGCATTCCGAAAAGTTATGTGCGTTCTTACAGAATTCTGCTTCAGTGTGTCTAACCTGGGCGCCAGCATTTATAGCAGGTATCAGCAGGCATAAGTCTGGCTCCAAAAGTTAGGTACGGGAATAGCTGCCAATCGCGATTCTACAAAGAGCGTGTGCCTTTTATAGAATTGTGCTTAGTGTCGATTTTTTCTGCTGCTCAATTTTAAACACCGTTTAAAGAAATCCCCTCTCCCCTGGAGGTCTGGAGAAGGGCGGATGTGGTCCCTCTCCACAAAAATAGAAGTAAGGGAGAAGTAGGAATTCACATGCTGGTAAGTCTGCCTTCTGTGGCAAGAAGATTAATGGGAACGCTTTTAAAACAGAGAACAGTGACGTTTTTGGAATCCAATGGATAACAGGACCCAAAGCAACATGGATTCACTAGAAGCAGGTCTTGTCAAACAAATATGATCAATTTCCTTGGCGTTGGCTCTTCCTCTGATGTCACTTCCAGGACCCGCAGCTAGGAAGTGATGTCAGAGAAAGTGCCGAAGATGGCACAACAGCAGCTTGGGGGTTGCTGCTTGCACCAGGAACGTTACAGGGGTACAAGGGAAGGGAAATGGCAGGAGGGGGCGGGGAAGGAAAGTGTGGAGGTGTGGGGTGGAAAAGAGGGTGGGGGAGGGGCGCTGCTGCCCCGGGTGCCTCTCACCCTTGCTGCGCCACTACATGAGGTGAGTCTCTTTCAATTGAAAGGAAGCTCTGGAATGAGAGGGCATAGGGTGAAGTTAAGAGGTGATAGGCTCAAGAGTAATCTGTGTGAGGGTGCCCTCTGGGGCAGGGATTGTTGGCAGTACCCCAAAGACAACTTGGGAGTCTTATTGCTAAAGAGAGCACTGAACACTGTAGCATTTTACTCTCTTGCTGACAGAAACATTACTTAATCACTATTCTTGGCCCCAGTGATAAGGCTGACAGATATTTCAGGCAGTGATGTCAGGAACAGATGAGGTTGGGAGTTTAGGGGGTTGGCGCAGGTGATGGCAAACCAACAGCATAGCTGAGAAGAAAGAAAAGGAGTCTCCCTTGGTGGAGTGAAGAAACAAGGAAATGTGCAGATAACAGAGCGCCATCTAGGAAAGGGGGTGTGCCTCAGTGTAAGGACATACAGTAAATAGAAATGAAAGAAAAGACATTACCTTTTTCATTGGACTAACTTAATATGTTTCTGACAAGCTTTGCAAAACCTTTTTCTTTAGGTCACATATGAGCAAAGGATGAGAGAATCAAAATATATATAACTGAAACATGAAAAGCATTCCAATGACAGTCTGGAGAGGAGGGAGAGGTGGATAGGTAATGAGAATGAGTAGTAAAATTTTATGATTATGTGATTGATATTATAATAAAAAAAGTAATTATTTTTCCTATGTGTTTCACTGTAAGGAAAGAGGATAATTGCAAATCCTCACATCAGGAAAGGGTGTGAAATGCCTTTCCTTAAAACCACAAGTATCAGCAAATTCTCAGTTTAAGATGGCAAAATCCTTTCAGTTCCCTCCCTTCCACAGCAATTCAATCTCAATCTCAATGTCTGTGTCCTCCCTACACAACCTTCACCATCATCCCCATAAGAAGACTGGTCTACATTCCAGAGGCCCGGGTGACTCATCCCCAGCTTTCCAGACACTTGCTGCCTCTACCCCTCCACTCTTTCTCCAGACATATAGTCCAACCCCTCACCAGACAGATCATCCACCTCCCCTAAGGGGCAGGGTGTATGAGGTAGGCCCTTTTAGAGACATCTTTATTCCTTTTCAGTGTGACCCAATTGGTCTATTTCATGTCTACTTGTAGGGATATGTATATGGAAAGATTTTTTGTTTGGTTTTCAGGTTTTGTTCTCCAATTTTAGACATGTCCCTCTCTTTCAAATATTTTTTTCTTGTCAATAATAATGTTTAAACTCATGTTAGAACTTTTTTAAATGTGGAAATTGATTATGTACATTGTCATAGGCTGTGTATTAAATCAATTTTGCATGTGATTTTTTAAAGATGACTAAATGAATCAAATGTATGCTAATATATACAGACTAAATTAATTTAGAGCTACCTTAACCTGGCCAGAGAGACATTTCGAAGATGAGCCCTTCCCCCATCTCTTCTGCAGAATCTTGAAGAGGAAAATTTGGGGATATTTTGGACTACATTTTTATAAACTGGCCAACTACCCCTTTTTAATTACTGGAAACACAAATTCAGTAGTAAATTTTCTTTCTTTCTTCTGACATCACCAATTAGTCAGATCAGCTCAGCAGGCAACTTAAATGAACACCCTCAGGGCTTCTTCATGCTCTCTTGAAAATCAGAGGAAACCTTAAGCTGAGCAGTCAAAAGCAAGACAGTACAAGTTTCACTCTACATGCTGGCCCACTACAGAACAAGGGTAGAGCACAGAGACCAGGAGCAGATGTTTCCCTCACACTCTGCCATACCACATCACAGGTACTTGCAGTACATATATACATGTAGGTTGTGTGGTCGGTTAGTTATGCAACTATATATTTTTTCACTTTCTACATCTTTAATTTACAGGCTGAATACCTAGACCAGTTTTCTTTCCTCCCCCACTCTGCCTCTTGTCTGCCTGTGAATTCCAGAATTGTGAAATCCAGACAGTTTCTGCTTCCTGCTTGCTCCCTCCCTTCCTGCCCTGCTCTGACGACAGTCAGTGGTGTGTGAAGGCTCTCTCCCTGTCTAGCAGATGTGGTGAGTCACTCTGCAGCCTTGAACTCGGGAATACCTCACTCCCCAGGCACTCAGTTCTCCGCCCCTGTAACCACCCCCTCCCTGGGCAGCTGGCCATTCGTCTCCTACCAGCATCTTTGGAGAAAGTGATTAATCTGGGCATAGTGTTGGAGTGAAGTCAGGCAGGTGCCTCCTTCAGCTCCAAGCTGGTAAGGGAAAGGAGAAAGTGCAATAGTATGTCTCCTTTCTACCCAGATAACATAGTAACACAATAGATAACGGCAGATAAAAACCTACATGGTCCAAACAGTCTGCCCAACAAGAAACACATGGCATATGATATGATGTAATATAACATATGCATACCTGATCTTAATCATTCCTTGCCATTTTTGGGCACAGGCTGTAGCAGTCTGCTAGACTTTGGTCTTATTCCCCTCTACTGGAGTTTATTCTGCAGCATTGCACTTGACTATACAGACACTGTAGACCCTATATTATGTGGATCAGTATAATGGGGTGAAGGGCTGAACCCTTTTTTACTGTCATCACATACTGGTAACACTGTAAACCCCATATAATGCAGATTCACTTACAATATGGTCACCTATTTGGATCAAACCTCCATGTTTTATGGAGTCTACAATGTATTTCTTTTTCTTCCCTCCAATGAATGGATTCAGTGTTACATTCTCCCTGAATCCACACACATAGACGCACAAACACTGAAACAGACATGTTAAAAGTACACAGTGGATATCAGGAGAGCTGTATGAGCAGGAGACACAGCAGCACCTTCTGGAACCTAAGCAGGAAACTGAACCCAAATGTTCAACATCAATCAGCGCCATAATCCTGCCCTCCACCCACACCTTTGTAGCCTTATGTCTGGCAACCAATCAGAAGTGCCTCAGTAAACAAGACTTGCCTCGCTGAGCTCCATTCACAAAAAACTTGTGAAGCATACTGCGCATGCTCTGAATGTAACTTTCGCTTAATCCCTCACAGCATCCCATAGACACTCATCAGATTTCCGCACTGTTATGACAATTTCACTTGTGCTGCCAATGTAATCTATTCTAATTATTACAGGAAAAAGGGGGGGGGGAGTGTGAATTATTTACAAAATAATAAATAACAGTACTGGTACTCAGAGGACAGTAACAAGAGCGCCTATGTTCTGGTGCTGGCCCTAGTCAATTCATTTCTTGCTTGTTGACAGGCATAATATATTTTGCTGCTATAGTTGCTCTTTCTCCGGCTTCCACACATTCCCTGAGAAAAGGAGGCCATATCGGAGCAGCGATCTTGTAAGAGGGAGAGGGGGGGACACACTCCAAAGGGAATAGAGCATAGGCATTAACTTTTCAAAACGCTAAAGTCAACTTAATTTAACCCTTCCCAGATGCGGTTAAGAAGTGTCCTCAAGAACTGTGCTCAAGCAAGCAGAGCTGCCACCTATGGATTAGACCTATGACAAGAACCAGAGTCAGCCAGCCAGCCGGTATTGAAGTCCCTCAGCAATTTGTGGGTTTTTTGGCCACAATATAAACAAACAGAAACATATCCACTACCAGATATTATACAGAGAAGCAGAGGAACGCAAATAGATTCACACATATAGACGATCTATTATATTTTTATTTTATTTAGGATTTATTAACCGCCTTTATGAAGGCATGACAAACTTACAGTATACACACGTAAACTTTTTTGTACATATATGCACACAACGACATGTCAAGCTCTCCTACCCATGCATTCCCTCCCTTCTACCGGAGCCGGGGTTCAGTCCCCGTCTCGCTCCCCACCCCACCATCTGAGGGCTCTGCCTCCTCCCCTCTCACCTGCCGCCTGTTCGGCCTCGACCAACACTAGAAGCAGCAGCCCCAGCAGCAGCTGTGGTCCCCGGGCCGACCGCATTCCAAACGGGGGGGGAGAGGGACAGCGAGAGGCAGTAGCCAGAGTTGCACTCGGCAAGAATGAATGAGTCAGTCTCCCTTTCAAAGAAACTTCCTTTTACTTTTTTTTTTGATTTATGAGATCCGCCTCCAGAGAAGGAGGGGCGAGGAGGCAGGAGAGGTGGAGTTAGGCCGTAGCCAGGGGCAACCACCAGGATACAAAACACACAGAAATCTGGCCGCTCAGGAGCAGAGGGGCTCCGACTCTGGAAAATAAATGTAAGAGAAGAACGCATAAAAAAGCAATTGAATAAGAAAGAGCTCCCTCCCCCTCCCCCTCCCCCCGTTGTGTTAACAGAGAGGGAGGCCTGATTAAAGAAAAGCATAACTTTTCCATCTATTTGGAAAGAATTCTAGATCCGTTATCATGCTTGTAGCGGGAATATACTTACAGATGTTAGGGCTGATAAGAGATCAAATACCTGGATTGAATCACAGATGTTTGGAGGCCAGATGTTTAAAGATTTCAGAGGGGCTGCGCCCTTCCGATCCTATTAAGTCAACAAATGCGATCCAAGAGCATGGCTCATTCTGGATATTTAATGCTTTTTTTTTTTTGTCCCCTAACTGCAGATCTGGTACAAATTATTTAGAAGATTGGTTTATAGGATATTTCTGTACGGAATCACTGACATCCAGGGTTTAAAAAATGGGTCTGACGTCAAAGTCCTTTGTATGTTTTTGGCAAGCTGTTTGTTTCTCACGTGGTTCCTGGGATCTGTGGTCAACTGTGCTTTTGAGAACTTCTCCACCATCGGCCCTAAAGGGAAATGAATGATCAAGTCTGGCTTCAGAATTTTACTCCTATTGGGAAGGCTGCAGAGCATAAGATGGGAGCCCCATGGAAAAAGCCAGAGGACACATCATAGTTCACCTTACCAGGGGTCCTGAAAAGGTCTCAGTCCAACCAAACCAACCAACTTCCTAAATTCTGAGCGGTATTTTGCCACTGAAAAGTATTATCTTATTTTTTCAGAAAGGAAATTCGATGTTTTGGGCATTGTTTCAGATCACTGATTGAACCCCCTGCAAACCTTGCAGTTTTAAATACTCGGAGATACTGGGCAAATTTCTGTGTTTTTTTTTTTATATCAAACAGCTAAAGGGGAAATTTTTTTGAAACAAGTCTGGAAGTAAAATTATATAGGTCAATATAAAACAACAACAACAAAAAATCCCACAGACAGAATACTGATAGTCGTATATGAGGGGCCGCTGAAAAGTTCTCAGCCAGCCAAAAAAGTTGGAGCAGTCTCCATTGAGGGCTACACACTTACCTCCTCATTTGCTAAGGTGCACTAACCGATTAGCGTGTGCTAAACGCTAATGCATCTGTAGACTAACATGCACGTGTTAGCGTTTAGCATGCGCTAATCAGCGTACCTTAGTAAAAGAGGGCCTAAGTCCAGCGATTTTTCCACTTTTTTTCATTCAATATTTTTCCAACAGAACAAAAAAGTGGGATATCACTGGACTACATGTATAGCGCTCAATGGAGACTGCCCCAACTTTGTTGGTCGGGCTGAGAACTTTTCATTGGCCCCCTCCTACTTATCTTGTGAATGTGGATGCGAACCCGACTACCACAAACGCATTCACAAGATAAGTACATTTTTTAAAATAAGTGACACTTTCCTCCGACATGTCAGGAGTTCACTATGTTATATTGAAAAATTGTGTTCTATGATTAGAACGCTAACGAACCACTAGTTTATTATAACGTCACGGTCATTTTTGTAAAGACTTCATCTATAAGCACAATCAAAAAAGTTTGTAAATGGAGTATTTGGCATAGAACTTACTGTATATATATGACTGTCAGTATTCCTTTTATGGGATTTTTTAATTTTAAATTTTTTATGCATAGCAAAGTTCAGGGTTTTCAGTTGGACATGTGGCTATTAAGCCTTGATGTCCTGTTAGAAAGGTTTGTTTCAGAAAAAGCAGAGGGTTTTCATTGAGAAGTGAGTGCTATAAGCTCAGAAAACAGGGAATTTACAGGCGAAAGGAGGAGAGTATTCCCCAGAAAAATATTATACAGAATCAATCCAGAATAAAGCCTTTTTTATGCAATCTGGAGAGCATGTTTAGAGTTCATGTGTGGTGCCATCCCATCGGTTATTCAGATAAAATGAAATGATATATACAACCTTGTTCACTTCTCTCAGTTTGGTGCCTGTGGAAAATATCTGTATTGGGAAAGATATTTGGCCATGGGCAGAGAAAGGGAAAATTAAAATCTTTTCTGGATCCTATCCCTACACTTCAGCTTCAGGTCACCAAGCATGATCTTATTCCTTTGTCCTTAATGGTTCGTAACAGTTTATCCTCTGGAGTTCCACAGAAATGGAAGTTCTGTCATCTGTCCCCTTCTTAATCGAAATCATACTGATGTCCAATTACAGAGTTGTCTCCAACCTACCCTTTTTATGCATTCATGCAAGAGCGGCTTTAGGGCTGATTACGGCACTGAAAAAGTGTTAGCGTCTGTCATGAGTGAGCTTCATGGACATTTAAGTAAAGGAGACATTGGCTGTTTCTCTGTATCTTTTTAAACTTGTTAACCACACTTTACTTCTCTGTAAGAAATAAGTGAACGGTCCTGCAATGGTTCATGTCTTTTCATACCAATCACATGTTTTTTGTTTCCCTAGCATCCTTACTTTCATTCCTTCCTGCCTACTGTGAGATGTTGGCCTCTCTTCTTGTCAACGTTTTTCTTGAGTCATAAGAACATAAGAAATGCCTCTGCTGGGTCAGACCCGAGGTCCATCGTGCCCAGCAGTCCGCTCATGCGGTGGCCCAACAGGTCTAGGACCTGTGCAGTAATCTTCTATCTATACCCCTCTATCCCCTTTTCCAGTAGGAAATTGTCCAGTCCTTTCTTAAACCCCTGTACCGTACTCTGCCCTATCACGTCCTCTGGAAGCGCATTCCAGGTGTCCACCACACGTTGGGTAAAAAAGAACTTCCTAGTATTCGTTTTGAATCTGTTTCCTATCAACTTTTCCGAGTGCCCTCTTGTTCTTTTATTATTCGAAAGTTTGAAGAATTTGTCCCTCTCTACTCTCTCTATGCCCTTCATGATCTTATAAGTCTCTATCATATCCCCTCTAAGTCTCCTCTTCTTCAGGGAAAAGAGACCCAGCTTCTCCAATCTCTCAGCATATGACAGGTTTTCCATACCTTTTATCAGACGTGCCGCTCTCCTCTGAACCCTCTCTACTAACGCCATATCCTTCTTAAGGTATGGCGACCAATATTGGACGCAGTACTACAAATGCGGGCGCACCATTGCCCGATACAACGGCAGGATAACTTCTTTCATTCTGGCTGTAATACCCTTTTTGATTATACCGAGAATTCTATTTGCTCTCTTAGCGGCCGCTGCACACTGTGCCGTCAGCTTCATTGTCATGTCCACCATTACCCCCAAGTCCCTTTCCTGGGTACTCTTATTCAATAACATCCCTCCCATTGTATAGTTGTACCTCGAGTTTCTGTTCCCCACATGAAATACCTTACATTTCCCAACGTTGAAATTCATCTGCCATCTTGTTGCCCATTCCTCTAGTGTGTTCAAGTCCCTTTGCAATTTTCCGCAGTCCTCTTTAGTCTGAGCTCCATTAAATAGTTTGGTGTCGTCCGCAAATTTTATTATCTCACACTTCGTCCCTGTTTCTAGATCATTTATGTAGATATTAAATAGCAGCAGCCCGAGCACCGAGCCCTGCGGGACACCACTCGTGACCCTCCTCCAGTCGGAGTAGTGGCCTTTCACTCCTACCCTTTGTTTTCTTCCCTCCAACCAGTTTCTGATCCATCTATGTACGTCTCCTTTCACCCCATGGTTCTTCAGTTTCCGGAGTAGACGTTCATGGGGCACCTTGTCAAAGGCTTTTTGGAAATCATATATCTAGATTCTAGATATATGATTTCCAAAAAGCCTTTGATTGAACTTATACAGGATTTTAAAACATTAGCCTACTTCTATGCAGTCAACCTCCTATGATGACACTCATTTCCTGGTTCTCTCAAAACTCCAGTCTGGGTTGGAGCATCTGGCTGTTCTCACATCAGCTGATTCTCAAGTTCTCTAAAACAGTTGTAGCATGGTTAACTAGACAACTGCTCCATCTGTTTTTATCGCCCACTCTCCAAAAAACATTCCACTGACTCTTGTATATTCTGGGTATTCTTTTAGATTCTCAGCTTTCGTATGATAGCCAAATAGTTTCAGTGATTAGATATAGCTTCCTGGCTCTCCAATAAATCTGATCAGTATCTTGAACTCTCCTTTAGATTACTTTGAAGCCAGATTATTAAAATGTTTGCTTCTTTTAGCTTTCAAATCAATCCTGTCCTGCTGGAAAGACATTTCCTCTCTCACCCCTAACTCTTGGTGGAATACTGTATGGCTATACTCTAAATATGAGAAAATTGCTGCGGAAAGATCTAATTCTATGTTAACTTATCTTAAGGTGTGGTCTCCTGTTTTGGATTATACCAGCTCTTAATCTGTCCATTGTATTATTGGTTCCCCATTATGTTGTTGTTATTACCTTGGTTGTGTATCTGATTTTGTTCCTATTTTTATGAATCTTTTCTTATTATGTTGTATGTATCCATTATTGACATGTTGTTGATTTTACCTGCATACCACATTTACTGATTGCTTTCTCACCTGCAAGAATTGATAGTTATTTGTTGTTCTTTGTTTGTATATTGCACTGTTTTTAAATGCAATAAAACTTATTGAACTTAAAAAAAAAATCTGATCAGTATGTGGCTACCTGGACAACTCAGCTTGTGCCACCATACTCTATGCCCTTGTAATGTTGTGAGTGGATTATTGCAACATAGCAATTGCAGGGCTTTCTTCTTCACTCCTAAAACGGCCCCTGTCAATTCAGAATACAGCTGTCAGGATGCTTTCTCATGCAATACGTTTTGATGGGTCTCCCCTTTATTATACAGACACCATTGGCTTCCCGTCCTAGGCGTCACTATGAGGTGGCATGGATGGCAAGTGCCACCCTAAAAATTTGCCTTGCCACCCTAACCAGAATTAGAATCTGTAAGATGATCTTTAGGGCTACAGCTCTGGTGCCAGCACTGAGCCGCAGAGCAACTCATTCCATCTTGCACTGGCAGGGTTGCATTTTGATCATTCTACTGTAGTATTTTCATTGTAATTGTTCAGCCCATGCAAATCTAGACTACAGCCTGCCCCCTTCAAATCTCAACAGCCAACTACACATGTAAATATCGGCTTCCTGAAATCACTATTTACATGCAGGGCTGCTTTTACTAATGGACAAAATGTCTCTGCATTTAGGAGGCCCGGTCATCCAGTTGCCTATCAATAAAAAGAGGGAGCAAGGCCACAAGATCCCCAGGCCTGGATCAGTTCCCTCCTCCCTTCTGCTGCCACTATAGCTCATTGCTACCATGTTTCTGGGCATGCAGCAGCTATAATCCAGCACTAGTGATAGTCATCTGGGAGCCTTCAAGCTTATTCACTTACAAAGGCCCTCTTGGTTCCACCCTTTCTGATACTTATGAAATACAACAGAAGGTGTGGGACTAGAGGGCTTTAGTGACCACCTGGGCATGAAGGCTCTACCATCCTTTTTGTTGGTGCTATATTTATTGCTGCTGTGGATCAAGAGGCACAGTACCGGTGGTGCTATGCTATTTGAGCGCATAATTATAGACTAGCAATAAGGCTCAATGGTGTCATTTAACATAAGAACATAAGAATTGTCATATTGGGACAGACCGAAGGTCCATGAAGCCCAGCATCCTGTTTCCAACAGTGGCCAACCCTGGTCCCAAGTCCTTAGCTATGAGATCCCAAGTAGTAAAGCAGATTTTATGTTGCTTATCCTAGGAATAAGCAGTGGATTTCCCCAAGCCAGATGGCCTATGGACTTCTCTTGTAGCAAATGATCCAAACCTTTTTTAAACCCTGCTAAACTAATTGATTTCACCACATTTTCTGGCAACAAATTCCAGTTGAATTACACGTTATGTGAAAAAATATTTTCTCCGGTCTGTTTTAGATCTTCTACTTAGTAGTTTCATTGCATGCCCCCTAGTCCTAGTATTTTTGGAAAGAGTAAAGATGTGATTCACATCTACCCTTTCCACTCTATTCAGTATTTTATAGACCTCTATCATATCACCCTTGAGCCGTCTCTTCTCCAAGCTGAAAAGCCCTAGCTGCTTTAGCCTTTCTTCATAGGGAAGTCGTCTCATCCATTTCATAATTTTCGCTGCTCTTCTCTGTACCTTTTCTAATTCCACTACATCTTTTTTGAGATACAGCAACCAGAATTGCACACAGTATTTGAGGTGCAACTGTACCATAGAGCAATACAAGGGCATTGTAACGTTTTCATCTTTGTTTTGCATTCCTTTCCTGATAATTCCTAATATACTATTTGCTTTCTTAGCTGCCGCTGCACATTAAGCTGAGGGTTTCAACAATGAAGCCTAGATTCTTTTCTTGGGCAGTGACTCCTAACATGGAATCCTGCATCTCGTAGTTTGGGTTCTTTTTTCCCACAAGCATCACTTTGCACTTGCTCACATTAAACATCATTTGCCATTTTGATGCCCAGTCTTCCAGTCTCACATGGTCCTCTTGCAATTGTTCACAATCCTTTTGCAATTTAACAGCTTTGAACATCTTTGTGTCATCAGCAAATGTAAGTACCTCACTAGTTATTCTCATCTCTAGATCACTGATAAATAAGTTAAAAAGCAGTGGTTCCATTATAGACCCATAGGGAACCCCACTATTTACCCTTCTTCATTATTGACCATTTAAAATAGGGGCCTCAAAATCCCTCCTCGAGGGCCGCAATCCAGTCGGGTTTTCAGGATTTCCCCAATGAATATGCATGAGATCTATGTGCATGCACTGCTTTCAATGCATATTCATTGGGGGAATCCTGAAAATCCGACTGGATTGCGGCCCTCAAGGAGGGACTTTGAGATCCCTGATTTAAACCTACTCTGGTTTCTATCTTTCAACTAGGGGTAGGAAACTCCGGTCCTTGAGAGCTGTATACCCAGCTCTCTTCCTACTTAGAAAGATTCTCTATCCTCCTACCTTACCAATATGGCTTCAGACCCAACTTCTGCACCGAATCCCTGTTGGCCTCTCTAATCTCTAAGGTTCAGCAACTGCATTCTCGTAACAAGTTTGCTGTTCTTCTACAATTCGACCTCTCCGCAGCTTTTGACGTTGTCCACCACGACATTCTAATTTTCCAACTCTCCGAGATAGGCATTAGCTCCATAGTTCTTGATTGGTTCTCCAAATTCTTGCGCTCCCACTCTTACATGGTTAACATGAGCAGCACCTCATCCTCCCCCTGGACCCCGACTTGTGGTGTCCCGCAAGGTTCACCCCTCTCCCCAATCCTCTTTAACATTTACATGTCCTCCCTGAAACTACTCCAACTATCCCCCCTTGAAACTCTTTACACTTATGCTGATGACATCCTCGTCCTCCTTGAGACCGACTCGAACCTCACTAACCTCTCTACGAACATATCCTCATGCATAACGAACCTCCAATCCTGGGCATTCACAATGCAAATGAAACTGAACGAGTCCAAAACAAAACTCCTTTGGCTCGGCCCAAAATTAGACCATTTACCCTCCTCCATCCCATTGTCCTCCGGCTCCTCATTACAGCTCGAGTTCTCAAGCAAAGTTCTGGGTGTCACCTTAGACTCTTCTCTCTCCTTCAACGACCATCTCCAATCCTTGGTAAAAAAATGCTTCTTCAGCCTTCACATGCTAAGGAAAGTCAGACCCTATTTTCACCAAAAACACTTCGCAGTCCTAGTACAATCCATCATCCTCTCCAGATTGGATCATTGCAATTCTATCTACCTCAGCCTAACCAAGAAAAGCCTCCACAGACTTCAGCGGATTCAGAACGCCGCGGCTAAGCTTATTTTCGCGAAAAGCAAATTTGATCACGTCTCGCCACTCCTGTCTAAGCTCCATTAGCTCCCAGTAATCCCCAGGATCCACTTCAAATGTGCGTGCCTAGCCTACAAGATCCTACATGGCATCCTTCCTGCCGTTATCCCTCTATCCTGGAACTCCCCAACCCCTACCTCCTCCAGATCCTCCCAAACTCTTAAACTATTCTTCCCTTCCACAAAAGGTATTTCCCATGCAGGCAAACTTGGGTCATCCCTCCCCTTTAGAATCACTGAGATCTGGAATAACCTCACTTCCCCGCTCCGAATCTCAAGCTCCCTCCAACTTTTCCGTAAACACCTAAAAACCTGGCTATTCTCAAAACTGTAACACTTCCCCCCTCTTAGGCCTCTCCCCTTCCCCCACCCTTTTACACCTAACTCTTAATCTCTCCACTGTAGTTCTTTTCTCATCCTACTTCCTGTAAACCGTGCCGAGCTCTGCATCCGTGGAGATGGTGCGGTATATAAACCCAAGGTTTAGTTTAGTTTTCAGGATTTCCCCAATGAATATGCATGAGATCTATTTGCATGCACTGCTTTCAATGCATATTCATTGGGGAAATCCTGAAAATCCGATTGGAATACGACTCTCGAGAACCGGAGTTCTCTACCCCTGTCTTAATCCATAATAGGACATTACCTCCTATCCCATGACTCTGTAATTTCCTCAGAGGTCTTTCATGAGAAACTTTGTCAAATGTCTTTTGAAAATCCAAATATATGATATCAACCGGTTCAACTTTATCCACATGTTCATTCACCCCTTCAAAGAAATACAGTATTTTCATGAGACAAGATTTCCATTGACTAAATCCATGTTGGCTTTCTCTCATTAATCCATGGTTACCAGTCTATAATTTCCCAGATCACCTCTGGAACCCTTTTTAAAAATCAGTGTCACATTGGCCACTCTCTAGTCTTCCGATACTATTCTGGATTTTAGAGAAAAATTACAAATGACTAACAATAGCTCTGCAAGTTAATTTTTCAATTCTAGCAGCACTCTGGGATGTATACCATCTGGTCCAGGTGATTTGCTACTGTTCAGTTTGTTAAATTGACCCATTATATCTTCCAATGTTACAAAGATTTGTTCATCAGAACTGAATATCTGGCACCAGTAACTCCCCCACGTCTTCCTCGGTGAAGACCGAAGCAAAGAATGTAAACTTCTCCCTCTGAATCCATGGGTTTAGTACCTGCGGATTTGGTTATTTGTAATTTTTTGCCCCAGACCTCTCCCTAGTTTTTATGGCTGAATCACTGCCTCCTGGACCTCCCCAGACCTTACCTGATGATCTAGCAGTGATGCGGGGCAGGAGCGTTCTTCCTATGCTGCTGCTCCGTGCAGAGCTGTCATAAAAAATGGCTGCCATGAGTTCCCAATGCAGTCTCGTGAGACCAAGGGAACTCAAGGCAGCCATTTTTGATGACGGCTTTGCAAAAGGCAGGAGCGTAGGAAGATCGCCCCTGCCCCGCGTCACCGCTAGACCACCAGGTAAGGTCTGAGGAGGTCCGGGACGCAGGAGGGAGACAGGGGAGAAGTCCGAGAGGCAGGAGGGAGGCTGGGGTGGGTCAGAGTCAGCCCTAAAAGTTATCCACGGTTCTTCAATATTCGTGGGCCAGCTCTGCCCCTAACCCCCATGTATACGGAGGGAGAAGTGTATCTAATCTCTCCGTTATAGCTTTGTCTTCTCTGAGAACCCCTTTTATCCCTCAGTCATCTAGCGTACCAACTGATTCTCTTCCCAGCTTCTTGCTTTTAATATGTCTAAAAAATTTTCTTACTGTGTGTTTTTGTTTCCAGCACAATCTTCTTATCAAGGTCTCTTTGCCTTAAGAACATAAGAATTGCCGCTGCTGGGTCAGACCAGTGGTCCATCGTGTCCAGCAGTCCACTCACGCAGCAGTCCTTAAGTCAAAGACCAGTGCCCTAACTGAGACTAGCCTTACCTGCGTACGTTATGGTTCAGCAGGAACTTGTCTAACTTTGTCTTGAATCCCTGGAGGGTGTTTTCCCCTATAACAGCCTCCGGAAGAGCGTTCCAGTTTTCTACCACTCACTGGGTGAAGAAGAACTTCCTTACATTTGTACGGAATCTATCTCCTTTTAACTTTAGAGAGTGCCCTCTCATTCTCTCCACCTTGGAGAGGGTGAACAACCTGTCTTTATCTACTAAGTCTATTCCCTTCATTATTTTGTGCTGTTTACAATTAGTTTCAGTCAGATCCTTCTTCCACTTTCTGAAGGATTATCTTTTGGCTCTAATAGCTTCCTTCACCTCACTCGTTAACCACACTGGTTGCCATTTGGTTTTTCTTCCTCCTTTTTTAATATATGGAATATATCTAGTCTGGGCTTCCAGGATGGTATTTTTGAATAACAACCAGGCCTGATTGAAAAATTCCATCTTTTCAGCTGCTCCTGTAAGTTTCTTTTTTACCATTCTCCTCATGCTATTACAATCTCCTTTTTTTTAAAGTTAAATGCTGTTGGATTTCCTGTGTAAACTTATTCCAGGGATTATACCAATTCTGATTACTTTTAGCAAGCGGCCCCAGCACTAACGGCCTCTTTTACAAAGCCATGCAGCAACTGCCCCGAAGCCCTTTAAATCTCTTTGGGTTTCAGGGCTGCTAGCGCG
The DNA here is from genome assembly GCF_902459505.1 of Geotrypetes seraphini. NCBI lineage: Eukaryota > Metazoa > Chordata > Amphibia > Gymnophiona > Dermophiidae > Geotrypetes > Geotrypetes seraphini. Next base: position 99,749,128 of record NC_047088.1, on the reverse strand, counting down.
GCTTTGTAAAAGAGGCCATAAGTTTACAATGACCTGTGTGGGCATTATATTCTATAAATTTATGTGCACAATAGGTGTGTACATTTAAACAACCTGTCTTAGAGTGAGGAGGTAACAATTTAGAAAAGCTAACTATTCGTAGTTGTATAGTTCACTATGTGCAAAAGTTTATATCAGGTGTGCACAACTTCGGCCCTTGCCAGGCCAGGTTTTCAGGATTTCCCAAATGAATATGCATACAATGGAAGCAGTGCAGGCAAACAGATCTCATGTAAATTCACTGGGGAAATCCTGAAAACCCGACTGGATTTGGCCCTCGAGGACCAGAGTTGTGCACCCCTGGTTTATATCAACTTTAATGTGCTGTGGTGATACAATAGTTTACAGTTTTATTGACACTTTCTATACCAGCTATAACTGGCAAAGCAGAGCAGAGTGGTGCACAATCTAAAATTAGAAAACAGGAAAGGAATGCCATTTTCAATGGGACAGACTAAAATACTCACTAAAAGGGGAGACAAAAAATAAAAAGGGAAAGAGAGATAAGGGTAAAGGAGGGGAAGACTGGCAATAGGTATTAGATTCTTAATAGTTTTCAACCATAGTTAGGCTTCACTGTCATATGTCTGCCTAAATAGCCAAGTTTTGAGAACTATCTTGAAACCTTTAAGAGACAGGTTACTGTGAATTGGTAGGTTCCAGGTGTAAGGTGACAAAAAATAAAATGCGCTAAGACTAGTGGAATCTAATGTCACCATTTTTGGGTTCAGGAGTACCAGACGATAATCATTTACCCCCACTGATAGGATGAGCATCGGAGCTGTTACCGCCACGGTTGGCACTAAAAACCGTGCTATGGTTTTGTAAAAGGGGGTGGAGTTAAAGACCGAAGTGTCTGATGGGGCTGTACAGAATTGTTAGACAAGCTAAATAGTCTGGGGTACAGAATCTAAAAGCCTTAAAGGTAAGAAATGCTGCCTTGTATATTTTCCGTTGTTGTATGGGTAACCAGTGGCATTGCTTTAAAAGGTGAGTTATTTGGTCAAAACAAAACAATGGGCACAAGTGAGTAGTCTAATAGCAGAAGGCTCCTATTACTAAACCATGGAAATGTTTCTTACCGTGGGTCGGTGAGGTAAATATTACGATGCTCGTTCAATTTCTATGAGCGTCAGAACATTTACCTCAATGGCCCATGGTAAGAAGCTCTTCCGCAGTTTAGTAAAACCCAGCAAGTGTTTGCAAAGTAGCTCATTAATGTTGACATTTGTGAAAATAGTTATGTACAAAATGCTGTGTGGGCTCACTTTCACAAAAATAATTATACCTTCCTGAGCTATCATAGCTGATGCACCAATCCACAATAAATATTGCACATTGGCAGCCATTTTTCAAGAAAGTTTGCTATGTGTGCAAATGGACACCACAACAAACATTCCCAGTCACGGCAAGGGATTTAGCATGGTGCTGATTGAGCCCTGTCACATACCAGCCATTTTTAAAGGGGACACATGACCTGATCTGAGCACCCTCTACTGGCAATGAGAAAATTCCTGGCGGTCTAGAGGCCATGTGCTCTCCCCAGCTTGAACCAGCTAAACTTTGAAAACAAAAATGTATTTTATTTATTTAAAAAACTTTAAGCACGCTTAAATCCTAAAACAACAGTTTTATATTGCTCATACATTTTCTTCCAAATTTTAAACAAAAAACGAATATACTTCACCCCTCAAAAAAAAAAAAAAAATTTGTCTTCAAAAATTTTGTTAGTTTCCCAATTACCCTGTAAACTCATGATTACCCCAAAGTTCCCAGAGTGGGTAGAAGCTTGCTTTCATCCCACTGGCAAGTCGACACCAGATGATTTGCTTTGCACATGAGGGAAAATCAGTGTCTGGGATCAGCCAGCATCATGTTCAAATGTAGTGCTGGTGGTGGTGGGGAAAGAGCAAAGTGGGGATCATTTTTTTCTCTTTTACATCTGACAAGCTTGGGGGGGGAGATAGATAGGGAGTAGGGCATTTTTGGTGCCATTTTTGAAGGGGTAGGAGTAGGACTACTTTTAATTTGTAGCCTGTGTGGGTTTGGAGGTGGGGGTGGGGAAGTGGTGTACCTAGGGTATGTGACACCCAGGGAGGGCCCATCATTTTTTGACACCCCATCCCCCCGGCCCAACATTTTTTTGGCACACACCCTGCCCCGCCCTTGGTACGCCATTGCTACGGTTCTTCTCTTCAATATAAGCTTCTATAAAAGACAGTGGAAAATCTGGTGCTAGAAAAAGGCTAAGAGGCCGGCGGGAGTGGCGAAAGCGCCCTTTAAGGAACACCTTCCTGATCTGGCTCTATCCCGCCCCCTTCGTGACGCCACCGGACAGCGTTCTCAGTCATTGGTCATCCTTGCCTGGCGCTGTGACCGCAGGAGCTAGAATGCTGATTGCTTTGGCCTGACATTGATATTTAACTTGAACATTTTACCATATGCAGAACAGTAGAATCTCTGTTAACCGGAACTCAAACAGTCAGAACTCTCAAGCAACCAGAAAAAAAATATCAAAGAAACACTGTAATATTTTAAATGAAAATAAAATCAGTTTTTGTTGGAAATTTAAGTGTAAACTTAGCACGCCACACCTGAGTATGCCCACACTTTGCCTACCACATGTCCAGTAGTTTGTCTGGAACAGTTTAAAGTATGGCATAGTATGGGGTATAGTATTAGTTAGGCCTATTTTTATAGTAACTCTCAAGCAACCAGAAACTACATTTATCCGGCATCTATCAATCCCCATGGGTGCCGGTTAACTGAAAGTCTACTGTATTTGGGATTCTGCTAGGTATGTGCAATCTGGATTGGCTTCTGTTGGAAGCAGGATACTAGATTTGATGGACCATTGCTCTGACCCAGATGAAATTTAATGTGGACAAATGCAAAGTGATGTACATTGAGAAGAATAACCCACTTTGGGGGTTAGCGACCAAGAAAAGGATTTGGGTGTCATTGTAGACATGAAACCTTCCACCCAATGTGTGGTGGCAGCCAAAAAAGCAAACAGGATGCTAGGAATTATTTAAAAAAGGGATAGTTAACAAGACTAAGAATGTTATAATGCCCATATATCACTCAATTGTGTGACCTCATCTGGAGTATTATATTCAATTATGGTCTCCTTATCTCAAGAAAGATATATCCCCTCTTCTACGAAACTGCGATAGTAGTTTTTAGCGCAGTGAGCTGTGCTGAATGGCCTGTGCTGCTCCTGATGCTCATAGAGTTCCTATGAGCATCGGGAGCAGTGCGGGCCATTCAGCGTGGCTCTCTGCGCTACAAACTGCTAGTGCAGTTTAATAGAAGAGGGGGGATAGTGTCACTAGAAAATGTTCAAAGAAGAGCGACCAAGATAAAGAGGATGGAACTCCTTTCGTATGAGGAAAAACTAAAAAGGTTAGGGTTCTTCAGCTTGGAAAAGAGAAGGCTGAGGGGAGATATGATTGAAGTCTACAAAATCCAGAGTGGAGTAGAATAGGTACAAGTGGATTAATTTTTCACTCCGTCAAAAATTACAAAGACTAGGGGACATTCGATGAAGTTACAGGGAAATACTTAGAGAATAGTTAAGCTCTGGAACGCATTGCCAGAGGTTGTGGTAAGAGTGGATAGCGTAGCTGGTTTTAAAAAAGGTCTGGACAATTTCCTGGAAGAAAAGTCCATAGTCTGTTATTGAGAAAGACATGGGGGAAGCCACTGCTTGCTCTGGATCGGTAGCTTGGAATGTTGCTATTCCTTGGTTTTTGGCCAGGTACTAGGGACCTGGATTGGCCACCTTAAGAACGGGCTACTGGAATTGATGGACCATTGGTCTGACCAAGTAAGGCTATTCTTATGTTCTGAAGATAGACCTCAACATTTTTTTGAAGGCCCTCTCCTTCTGCTTTTGCGCTTCCAGTTTAATTGGAACCAGAGCTGGGATGTGACACTATCATTTGCAGCTATTCTGGAGAATCCTCTCCCCCCCCTTTTTTATTTTATATCACTGTAATTTACTTCAGCCTGATCATTGCAGCAACAGTTCTCATCTGGGGTATATGCACTGGGGTTATTTTTGGAAATTTTCAATCATGGGTTCTAATTCCATCCACTAGGCGTCACCATTGCACAAGGACAGTGATGTCACCCAAGAAGTATGAACACTTGCTTATCATAAAAGAGATCTAAAATTTACATTGACATTGTTGCCTTTTTGTATAGCCACTCAATATTTTCTAAGTCTCTTATGTTATTGTCTTCAAATGAGGTTTTTCCCATCATAAAATAAATGAGAGGATCTCTATCTCTCAAATTTACTTTTGATTTTCTTTGTAATATCTGCAGTGTCTAGAGCTTTGTTCTAGATCTCACAAGGACACTATACAGACAATGTGTTGAAGTGAGCTTGGAAGTTATTTTTAATCAGGCAGGTGGCACCTTACAAAACTTGCAAACTATGAGGTTCATAATCAAAAAACTAAAATGTCTAAAAAAACTACCTAAGTCAGCTCTTGGACGTCCTAAGCGCAGGGATGTAGCATCATAAGAGCATAAGAGGATCATATGAGTGTTGGAGCTGTTACCACTGTGGCTGGCATTAAAAACTATGCTACGCTTTTGTAAAAGTGGGAGGGGAGGGGGGGGGGGTTAAAGAATTTTAAATAACTCTCAGATGTAATTTTTTGTTTGTTTTGCAATTTTATAATTTCAAATATAATGTGCTGCAAAAAACATTTGCTTCATTTAGTGTGCCATGAAAAACATTTGCATAGTGTGCCGGAGCTAAAAAAAAAAAAAAAAAAAAGTTTGAGAGACACTGACATAAGATATTGGTAACCTCCAGGGATATGTGTACAGGACTCACATATGAATGGGGATGGGGAGATTGGGACAATCACTCAGGGAAGCCTCAAACCCAGCACCTGAGGTCCTTGGATCAGGTCTTCACCAATTAGCCCTGAAAGTTATTTGCCTAAAGTTAAATTATATACTGGTTATGTATACAAATTATATATGGTATGTATTCAAACTGTTACATAAACTCATTTTTTGGAAGTATCCTCTCTTTTGAACATGGATAAATGTAGTCCTAAGCTTGCCTGATTCATGCATGTAAATCCATGAAATAGTATGTAATCTTCATACAGACTATCCTTTTCCATAATCTGTAGACCAGAAAAAAAAACTCCAGATGGCTGTATCAGTGGTTAGTATATCTGGGTTTCAAAAAGTTTTGGACAAGTTCCTGGAGGAAAAGTCCATATTCTACTATTGAGACAGACATGGAGGAAGCCACTGCTTGCCCTAGGATTGGTAGTATGGAATATTGCTACTATTTGGGTTACTGCCAGGTATTTGTGACCTGAATTGGCTACTGTTGGAAACAAGATACTGGGCTAAATGGACCATTGGTCTGACTCAGTATAGCTTTTCTTATGTTCTTTTGTTCTTATGTTGTATAGTTGCTGCAGATGAACTTCCCAACATTAGGCAAAGTCTGAGGAAAGAGGCCTCCCAGGAACTACAGTTCTGTCTGTGGAATGCCGTGTTCCTATTTGAGCTGATTCCACATAACGGTACAAATCAAGTTGATGCATATTCATTAAGGATATCCTGAAAACCAGACTGGCAAGGAGGTACTCCAGGACCAAGCTGAGAAACACTGTTTTAAAGATCAGTCAGTTGATACAGAGGCTCATTTTCAAAGCTCATAGACTTACAGAGTTACATATGTTACTACAGAGGTCATTTCAACAAAGTAAAATGTCCAAAAAGTGCCATAATGGAGTAGACGGATGGTTTTCATACCAAACTCTTCCAATTTGCTATTTTTGAAACCGATTTTCTAGAAGGATTTCTATGTTGTTTATCCATAGTTTGTCTAAATCTCAAGGGTGTGTGGGCGGGACTTGGTTAGGCTTATGACCTGGATATTTTTCTGTCATAACGGAACAGCACAATTTGGATGTATGGGACTAGCGTCGGAGCTGTTACCGCCATGTCCAGCTACACTTTTTTAAAAGGAGGGGTAAGCTATGTATGGGTACCGTATTTTTTGCTCCATAAGACACATTTTTCCCCCCCAAAAAAGTGGGTGGAAAAAGGGTGCGTCCTATGGAGCAAATACCTAACCCCCCTCCTGTCCCTTATTTAGATCGGTGCCCGCCCATTGCCCGCTGCTGCCGCTGCTGCTACTGGTCTCTCGCTGCAAATAGAGGAAGGGAAGGGCCAGGCTGGTGCAGCGATTGCACGGCACCGGCCCAGAAGCCTTACTCCCGATGTCAATTCTGACGTCAAACAGAAGGTCCTGACCGTCTCTCTGATGTCAGAATTGAAGTTGGGGGTAAGGCTTCTGGGCCGGCGCCATGCAATTGCTGCGCCCGCCTGGCCTTGTTTTGTTCGGAGGGAGTGAAGCGCCGCTGGGTCCCCGCTCATCCCTTGCTCTCGGGCTGCTCTTGATGCCATGCTAATTAGTCGTTGTCCCCCCCCCCCGCCGCTGCTTCGTGGACATGTCCTCACAGCAGCAGCAGCAGCAGCAGAAGCAGGAGGCAATTAAAACCAGTGGGTGGGCAGGCTTGGGGAGGGGGGGGGGGCAAAAGAGGACAGGCTAGAAGGCAGTGAGGGGAACATAGGAGGGAAGGTGGAAGGGACAATTGTTGGGCCTGAGTAGGGGGGTGGGGGAAAGAGGACAAAGGCTGGAAGGCAGTGAGGGGAACATGGGAGGGAGGGAGGAATGGACAATTTTTGGGTCTGAGGAATGAAAGAAAGAATGAAATCACCAGACAATGGGGTGAGGAAGAGGACAAAGGCTGGAAGGCATTGAGGGGGACATAGGAAGGAGGGAGGAAAGAAGGGACAATTGTTGGACCTGAGGAAAGAAAGAAAGAAAGAGAGAAGGAAAGAAATAAATAAATCACCAGACAACAAAGGTAGGAAAAATTATTTTATTTTTAATTTAGTGATTAAAATGTGTTAGTTTGTAGAATTTATATCTGCTGTCTATATTTTGCACTATATTTATCTATTTTTCTATAGTTGTTACTGAGGTGACATTGCATATTTTAAAAAGTCATCTGCCTTGACATCTGTGCCCTGTCCCTGCCCGCCCTGTGCCCTGTCCCAGCCTACCACTAGACCACCAGAGGGAGGACAGGATGCAGAGCCTGGCAGGGAGGGGGGACAGGGTGCAGAGCCTGGCAATGAATGTGGGGTTGGGTGCAGAGCCTGGCAGGGAGAATTTGGTTCAGAATGTTTTTTTCCTTGTTTTCCTCCTCTAAATCTTGGGTGCGTCTTATGGTCAGGTGCATCTTATGGAGCAAAAAATACAGCAATTGTAACAATGGTGAAACTAAAGTAGATAAAATAGAATTGCTAATCAATGCAATGGATGTGCTTGTTTTCGAGTGCAAATTAACTCAAAATGTGGCTCGATAGTCAACAAACAAACACACATTCCATCATCCACCATCTGTAGTCTTTCTTTTTTTCAATTTAATTTCTGTCAAAGCTGAAAATCCAAGTTCGCAAAGATAGGAAGATCCAAATAGTAACAAAACCTTGATTGCTTTGTTGCTCAAGTTAAGATAACTACTGCATAAAAAATAAAAATAAAATTACTTGCCACTAGTTTTCAAGGACCAATCATATCAAAGAATGATGCTTGTCTGGGTGGTTGTATCCTTACGCACACAGACACTTATAACATTTATAGACTCTTCATACTTGACATACATGCCATCTATTCTAGTATATACTTATGAAAGGATTTTATAAAAATAAAGTAAAATTCTCATGGCACACCCAGAAATTCTTCAGAGCACACCATTGTGTTTAAGTTTTAAGTTTCAATTTATGGTATACTCTTTTTTATTGAAACGAAAGCACATTACAATCAGCACAACAATACAAGCCACCCACCCAAGTATAACAGCTACTAAGCGAGGAATGTGTGGGCCAATGATAACTTACTATCTATTTAAAAGACAGCTTCTCTCCCTTGGGGGTCAAAGTGGCCCAAAAGGCTCGCCAAGTGCATTTAAATTGACGCCCCTGGGGTGAGTCCAAATCCTGTATGTGTAGACATTCCAGCTTGAGCAACATATGCATTTGCATTCTCCATTGAGAGAATAAGGGGGGTGGGGGGACTCTGAGAGAGCAAGTTTCAATTTATTTGATATACCGCAAATACAACCATAGTTAGTCTAAGCGGATTACAATAATAATATATTATTAAAAGGAAAAAAAAAATCAAAAAGACATAACAAGAGAGGCAATAAGCAAAAATATAAGTTCAACCAACATACAAGTAAAAAAAAGGGTACAAGGGGGAATAAAGAAAGGGGAGGTTACAATAAAAACAAAAGGTTGGGGAAGGGAAGGAGTGGAACAATAGGTAAGGGAAATTACAGTGAAATTCTGCCCAAACAATTAAGGGTATAAGCTAAGATGTCAAAGAAGACACTGAGAGACACCGTCTTACGTTAAAACACAAATATGAAGATGGAGGCCACACATCGTCAAGGTCCTTCCATCTAGTAACTTCCCTTTTTCTTATGGTCCACAAGCATAAAGGTATTTTCCTCTTATTTCGGGACCTTTAATGTTGCTGCTAAGATGATGACTTTCTTCATTGTGCAAATACCATAGACTGCTCAGGATGGATCATGGGAACAGACCCATTGTTGGTGTTGAGAATATAACTGAGCATGATGACATTGGAATTGCTTTCAAAGATGTAAATACAAATGGCAGAGTTCAGCAAGACAAAGCAGGGGGGTGTAGGCTATTTTACCGGCAGCATTATGGGGTCCCAGGAATCTTCTTTGAGGAGAATAGCTTAGGAGCATTCTTTTATGAACCAGTCTCCTTTGAACCAAGAATTACTGGAGGAGGTCCCAATGAGACAAAGGTAAGAAGAACTTACCTGGAAGTTTCAGCTCTCTAAACCCAAGGAATTCACCACTGAGGAGACTTGAAAAATGGCTATAGTTTGGGACAATTTCTGTCTGGACAGTTTGCATTGCTATCCGATTAAAATAAGAATGGAGTTTAAGTTGGGGTCAAGTAAAGATCATGTATTAGAAAGGTTTGTGACTAAAATGGAGGTGGCTTTGTGTAAGTCTGAAAATCTGCAGGAGACATGGAGAAGTTTGTGCCAGATCCGTGGTATATCATACAGTGAAATGTTTAAACATTGCCTTCTAGAGTTGCTGAAGGTCTCTTTTAATATCCTGATTTAAAAGGAAGGAGATGCTATGAGAAAGGGCTATTTTAGCTTCTCCGTCTCTGAAGATATTTTGGACTTGACAACTTTTTTCGACACTTCTGAGGAGAAGCTGGCCACCCCATCTACCGTACTGTACTGATTTTGTATTAGATACTGACTGTGACTGGCTCTTAATGTATCAGTTTCTTAATATGAACATGTCTGTTTTTCCTGTTGTTGCCAAGACAACTCAGAAGAAAACGCAAGTAATTTTGTTAATGCGCCCACAGGCTTTACAGTTACACCCACCTTTCCTGTTAAAATTTCCTTGTAAATGTGTTATGCATTAGAAAGATGTAGTTTATAATTTTTATGAGCCTTCTCAATTGATGCTGTTCATGAATGACAAAGTGGTCCAGGAAGGCTGTAGCAACAGATATCCTCTCCTTAATCAGGCCTGCATGTGAATGACTTTTTTGAGTCTCTGTCTAGAATCTGTTTCTTTTTTTTTTCCCTGGTACTTCTATCCTCTTATTTTCCTTGGACACCCTCAGATTTGTGAACTGTTTATCTTTTTGAGATAATGTGTTCTATTGACTTTATTAATATCCTTTTTTTCTTGATCCTAAATGGTTGGGGATTGAGATTAATCTTGTGATTATCTCAAGAAATGTCTGCTAAGCATGTTTGTTTCTGAAGTAAATCTAAATTGATATAAATTAAAAAATTAACCCCCTCCCCCAAAACAAATGTGCTGATAAGCTACATGTATTCAGTCTATCTTATTCAGGATTTCTTGTTATGTCCATACATATTTGTCTCAAGAGCGCACCTTTCACATCAGTGTTTGAGTGTTAATTAAATAGAAGTGGAAAGATATCGTAATGATTAGAGCAGTGGGCTGAAACCCAGAAAAACCAGCATTCAAATCTCACTACTGGCCTGTGTCCTGCACATGGCCAAATCCAGATTGGGGAAACAGAGGCTGATGCCACACAGACTTGAATACTCTTTTTTCAGCTATCATTTACTGTATTATATTGGGCATGCCACTTGATGTCCCCCCCCCCCCACCCTCCTTTGTCTCAGGTGCAAACCTAGGTCTAGATTTCCTGAAGTGTGCTAATACTACCTTGTTATAACATGCACTATTAATAAACTGGTCCCATTGCATAATGTGGGTTCTGAGATAAACAGCAAGTGGTAATATCTTTTAGTAAATCAAGCCCTTAGAGAAGAGAAAAATAACAACAGGATGGATATTAGTGTTTTAATTATGGGATTTTTATTTATTTATTTATTCAATTTTCTATACTGTTCTTCAAGGGGAGCTCAGAAATGGTTTACATGGATTTATTCAGGTATCAAGCATTTTCCCTGTCTGTCCTGGTGGGTTCACAATCTATGTAATATACTGGGAGCAATGGGGGGACCAAATGAGGTCTCAGGATCACAAGGAACAGTTTCTGCAGTGTTTTGACATGGGAGGGGAGAATTAAGGTTTGTTTTACATTTATTTAAATATATTTTTTTTTAAAATAATTTGTACTGTTCTGAAGCTTGGAAGCCCATTTGGATGGTGGGGCATATTTTAAATAACCAAGGGGCATGTTTATTACAGAGCATTATGATTTTGCAGTTAACCCGGGTTAGCAGCCAAAAGCAACACACCTAAAGTGCAAAGGCTCTGTGGGAACTGTTAGGGGTTCGTTCAGCTTTCCCCCTGCAGTTTCCATCAGTGGGGCCCACCCAGCTTCACTTTAGGTCCAGCCAGTGGCAGCGCACATCTGCACATCATTATTGTAGCTGGCAGGGTTCCCTGGGCCCTGCCAGCTGAAAAGTTCTCTCTGGAGTCGGAGTCTCCCCAAGCAGTGTTATCACTGGGGCAGTCAGCAATGCATTTCCAGCTGCTTACTACATCACTCCCTCCCCTGTTCATGCTCATTTCATCACCCCCACTTATGCGTGCAAGGGAGGGGTGATGCTGGTTGGTTGAACTGCAATCCAAAGAAAAACCCATAATCAGAAAACAATACCAGTTTTTTGTGAAAAAAAGTTGTTTTACATGTGCAGAACCAGAAAGAACTATAAATAAATACAACTACTCGATATAATCCAATAACCACTTAATAATATGGTGAGAGTTCATAGCTCTCAGTTACAGACTGTGGGACTCAAGCCCCCATTCACACGGAATGATAAAAATGAATGTCAGAGCCTGAGTGTAGACTCCAATTTGAACTCCTTCATACATCCTTAAGTTCACCCCATCTAATTGTGCCAATTGTGAATAAAAAAGATTTTCTCATATAAAGTTCCAAATTGTGCTGCACATTACAATGTCTATAAGAAGGCTCCAGTACAATGTGGACTGTGAAATATCCTTGTCAAAACAGCACTTATTAATATAATATCCTCAAGCGAAATCCACAAAATGCTTTGAATCACACTGCCTCTTGAATATGTGAATGCCACTTATCTGACCAAACGTCTTGATATCTTAAAGAAAGGGTTATACAGAGCTCTGTTTCAGATTACTCCTTCCTTGGGAATCCCAAAATGTAGAGCAGTAATAACACTTGAGACTCCTGTTGTTTTTGGTCTGAGGTTTGGCATGGAAGGTGGGGGGGGGGGGTGAGGAGGGCAGTGTCAGTGTCGGCAGCTGGAAATGCACTGCTGACTGCCTCAGGGATGAGATTGCTCATGGAACTCCAGAGAACACTCTTCAGCTGCTGGTGCCAGCAAAGGTATCCATTCTTACTGTTTCGGGAAGGGGAGTAGCGGGCAGAGAGGACATGTGTGGGTTGTGTCTATCCAATTCACCCCTAGGCCCAACCAAAAATTGAAGTCAGTGCTACTGACATCTATACAGACAGTTCTCTAAGGTGTTTTACTTTCAGGCACCAAGAGAGCAGATGCAGTTAGTGGGGCATTCATCAGGCAGCATTAGGGCTTTAAGGCATGGTAAACAACTGTTGCCATGATTTAAACAGCCTTATTGTTGCAGTGCCAAAAATAGCATGGCGATATTTAAGTTACTGTGTTTTAGTAATGATTGCAAAACATGCAAATGCATGTTTTGCATCTCATTACTATGCTAATCGCCTAACACTATTTGTGGTGATATACCTGTGCCTCCTTCCGCGCTACCTGCAATTCCGATAAAATTTTTGTAAATCCGGGTTCAGACCGGATCCTAATGTAACGAATGTAAACCGCCTAGAACTCTTTGGGTATGGCGGGATATAAGAACCTAATAATAATAATAATAATAATAATACCTCAAGTTGTGTTAGAGTCAAAAAATGGCGGTATAATAACCCCACTTCTTATATGGAAATATGAACCCTAGCTGTGGTCTCACAAGATGGCTGCTAGGGGTATTGTGGCTGCACCCCTGGAACCCATTGGACCCCCACCTGAACAGTACGGGGGGGGGGCAAGGAAGGCCTACATGGGGGGGGGAATCTGCCAGGGGATGAAGGGAACTTACATTGTTGGGTCTGTCAGGGAGGATAATTCATCCTGCAGCCTGGGAATATTGGGCCATGGCTTTGCTCCTGGGCCACAGGAATAAAGCTGCTTTCGAAGTGGCTCGCAGGCAGCGTTATTCCTATAGGAAAGGTTTCAGCAACCTGCGGTATTGGGATACCACAGGTTGCTGATTCCCATGGGCATCAAGGTGCAGTAAAGGGTGAACCTTTACCGTACCTCGATGAATCCCCCTTTAATGCCTTCTACCGATGTGACATTAGGTGAACTTACAATTGACTGCACATTTGACGGCACACACTGACTGCTGTGCACAGTCCTCACCCAGTCTCTGCCCATTCCCCTCCCAGTCCCTATTCCATCTTGAGCTAAGCAATTAGTACCACACTGGCTGTTTTAACACTGATAGGCATTAGTGTAGGCTAATGCTTCCAATTAATGTACACTAAAACCTGCGCTGACTGCTTACTGAACCTTAGTACAGTGTTCTTCAACCTTTTGACACCTATGGACCAGTGGAAATAAAATAATTATTTTATGGACCGGCGGTTGAAGAACACTGGGCTACGTCGTGCCCTTCTCCACCCAATCTCCACCCCCATAATAGTACTAATTGTAGCACCATTTTTTCCATTCTTTTTTCATATATACACATACACACAATATAATCGTATTAACAACACATAATGGTTAACCACAAAATTAAAATACACAAAGCACACTGTATGCTTTTCAACATTCATTCCTACCAGAAAACAGATAACCCCTTGCAAATGCAGGACCAAAAACTAAACGTACTAATATTTACATACAAACCCTAAGATGCAAGACTGCAAGCAGTACAACCCCAGAGGAAAAGAAACAAATGCATTTCTTCCTGAACAGACAGCAGATGTAAATCAATCCGCTATAATAAAACCCTTAGCGCGCATGCGCAGTTGAAACTTCGTGTGGCCATGATCCCTGATCCGTTGCTCCGTGTTGCCACATGCATCGGTTTGCGACGCGTGCAGCGGTTTCCCTAGCAACTTTCCTGCCCCTATCTCCGACGCCGACTGACTTCTGATGACGCCTCTCCTTCTCAACTCTGGACCAGCAGCGGCAGCAGCTGCGGGGCATTTGCTAGGCCGACCCACTTAGATAATGTGAAACGGGCCGGCCTAGCAAAAGCCCTGAGGCTGCCCTGCCTAGTGGATGCTGGACAGTGAGCAGGTAAGGAAGAAGGGGTACTACTGGACAGGGGGGAGGTAAAAGGAATGGAGAAGGGCTACTGCTGGACAGGGGGAGCAGGGAAGGGGTAAAAGGAATGGAGAAGGGCTACTGCTGGACAAGCGGAGCAGGGAAGGGGTGCTGCTGGACATGGGGGAGGTAAAAGTAAGGGAGAAAGGAAGACAGACAGGGGCCAGAGAAAAAGAAAGAAAAAAAGACAGACGGGGCAGAGAGAAAGAAAGAAAGAAAGAAATGCCTAAGTCTAGCACCTGTTAATGTAACGGGCTAAAAAACTAGTCACTAAATAAAAAAATAAAAGCATTCCCCCCTACCGCTGTTGTCTCTCTCCCTCCATGCTGTGCCTTGCCTTCTGACCTGCCCCCCGGTGTTATCTTTGGGCCGGTCTAAGGTGCCATCAATGCAGCGTCTTCGGGCTGGCCTCCTCCCTTTGTGCTGCAGTGCACAAAGCTGTGGGCAGTGGCTCCTCGCATGTGTCCCGTGCCTCATCTGGAATCTTCCCTCTGACGTTGCGTTCAGGCGCAGGACATGCATAGGAGCCTTTTCCCATGGCTTTGTACACTGCAGCAGTCAGGGAGCCGGCCCGAAGACGCTACATTGATCGCACCATGGACCGGCGGCTGTAGAACACTGTCTTCTGCCCGATAGATGTGCCGGCCCTGTGGACCGGCAGAAAATTTCTGTGGACCGGCGGTTGAATAACACTACCTTAGTAAACATGCTTCCAAAATAGATACTGTATCTGAACACACTTCTCCTTTAGTTACCAATGAAAGGAATTCTGAAATACCTATGAAAGACTTTGCAAGTAGTGTCTCTGAAGTTATACTGCACAATTAGAATGTCTTTCAATGAATCCACACTAAGGCTTTTCCTATGTCTTCCAGTGGCTTTCACTGACTATGCATTCATTAAAAAAAATGTGAGAGGTGGCTGTAAAAAACTGTGTGACCTTCAGTAGTTGTGAGTATTGTTTGGGATTTTTTTACTTTTCAAAATACTTGGTCTTTTTTTGGTGTAACAGCAGTTTTTGGAACTCTTCATTGTCATTGCATATATTCACAGATTTCTATACATTGCTGCATAGATTAAGCACTTGCATGTCAGCTGTTCCCATACATTTCACTACCACAGGTTTCCACATCAGCCCAAATTGATGTCTCACTCAAGACAAGTCACAGAAAAAAAGAGAAGCATCTCCAAATGCTCTGTGTATGTGCTGTTTAGATTTGCACTCTGTCATTGAAGATATAATTAAAATTATATTTTTCAAGTTAAAACTGCTTTGTAAATTGAAAGATCTATCTTTTGAATTTTCATTCAGTGCTACAGGGCACTGTTTTCCCACATGTTGACTATTGTAATGTGTTGCTACTAAATTACGTTTTTCGATTTGTTCAAAATGCTGTAACTCAAATGTCTAAAACTGAACATATTATACCACTGCCTCTCAAACTTTTTTTAGCTTTGGTACACTAAACAGAGGAAATGTTTTTCACGTCACATTATATGGAGCAAATGTTTTTCGTGGCACAGTATAATTGAAATTTTCTAAAATTGCAAAACCAATAAAAAATAAAATTTGAGAGTTATTTACACTTCTCCCTCCGTATTCATGGGTTTAGCATTCACGGTTTCGATTATTCACGGTTTTTAGATTACTGGCT
This sequence comes from Geotrypetes seraphini, assembly GCF_902459505.1. NCBI lineage: Eukaryota > Metazoa > Chordata > Amphibia > Gymnophiona > Dermophiidae > Geotrypetes > Geotrypetes seraphini. The sequence continues at coordinate 99,733,510 of NC_047088.1, read as the reverse complement.
CCTCCCCCTAAATTACATCAGCTTGCATAGAGAAATCAATGATTCCATACATTTACAGAGAAAATCACTTATTCCCAGCACTTTCTTCACCGTGTTTTGCCTCTCCTTCAGGAACAGGCCAGGTCTCCCACCATGTTATTCACGGTTTCACCATATTCAAAATGGTTTTTAACAGAAAACAGCGAATAACATATGAAAAAGTTATTCGCAGTTTTTCTGTATTTGCGGTTCTGTTAATCCCCTATCACAGCGAATACGGAGGGAGAAATTATTTAAAGTTCTTTAAACTAAAGTAGATAGAATTGATAATGCAATGGGTGTGCTTGTTTTTGAATGCAAATTAACTAAAAAATATGGCTCCATAGTCGACAAGCAAATACACATTTCATCATCTACCAACTGCAGTCATTCTCTTTTTTTCGATTTAATTTCTGTCAGAGTTGAAAATCCAAGTTCGCAAAGATATGAAGATCCAAACAGTAACAATCGTTTGATTGCTTTGCTGCTCAAATTAGAATACCGGTAACTACTGCATAAAAAAATAAAACTAAAATCACTTGCCATTTGGTCCTTGAAAACTATCATGTCCAAAAATGATGCTTGTCTGGGCAGTTGTATCCTTACGCACACATTGACAGACTCTTGTGTACGCGATGTACATATCTATTCTCATGTATACTTACTTATGAAGGGAATTTTTAAAATTAAAGTAAAATTCTGGAATCTGTTCAGGGCACACCACTGTGCCTTGGCACACAGTTTGAGATACACTGTATTACACCAATCTTAGCATTTCAACATTGGCTTCCAATTACAACCAGCATTGATTTCAAAGTTCTAACATTGATTTTTAAGGCTTTGAATAAAGCAGCTCACTCAGTACTGTTCTCTATTCTTAAGGTCTATACGACCTTAAGGTCTATAGAACCATTAAGACCTAGAAATAAAAATCTACTAGATGTTCCAATCTTTTGAATAATTAGACTATTAGGACTTCACTCTACTATTTTCCAAGTGGCTGACTCAAAATTATGGAATAGTATACTTCTAGAACTAAGGAAAATTGACTCTTTGATGAATATTTCAGTTCACGTACCAAGAAAGCTACAGTTTTGTTAAAGTTTAAAGCAAGCATTCTAAGATACTGAGGGCTATGCACTTCTTCTGCCATATTCCAGAAAGCAATTAAAGTATATGACCCATGTTTGTTCTGTTAATCACCCTTCCTCGGTGACTCAAAGCAAGCAGAGAGGTCAGAAAAATAAAGTTATTTTCTTAACCTTTCAAGCACATTGAATAAAGAAATTGACTGAACATGTGGACATTTGAACTAAATATATGAGATATTAACCCTTTATTTGGTATTGTTGCTCAGAAGCAACATGCGTTTTCTATGGCTCTTATGGGTGATGTGACTAGGGGCGGGATCCAGCCTGCCCCTAGTCACATCTTTCAAGATAAGTCTAATACAATGTCAATATAAGCTTAAGGATTAAGTATATCATTAACTGAAATTAGAATGAAGCTGACCCGATATGGGATATTTAGAGTATAAATTGAATAATTTATGATAAACAGCCTGTGAGGATATTTAACATGTAAGGCTTCCTGCATGAAAAAAGTTTATTTCAGGGCGATGGAGTGGTGTTTCGGAGGCCATTTAAAATTTAGTATAAATTCTTGTAACAATCAGTAAATTTTCCACGAGTAGAGTGGTATTCTTGTTTACTTGGAATAAGTACTGTTGAGATAATACATTGCATTATTTCCAAGTTTAATAACTGGTGAAGAATCCTTCTTGAGTGTGATCTTATGGGAGATCTGCATGTCCAAATGCTTGCTACTTGGCACTGTTGCTCTTGTTCATAGGAGGCCATGTTCAATTGTGGATTAAGAATTGGTTATCAAACAGAAAACAAAGGGTAGGGTTAAATGGCCATTTTTCTCAATGGAGGAGGGTAAATAGTGGTATGCTGCAGGGATCTGTACTGGGACCGGTGCTATTTAACTTATTTATTAATGATCTGAAAATTGGAATTATGAGTGAGGTGATTAAATTTGCAGATGACACTGAACTGTTCAAAGTTGTGATGCAAATTTGGAAGAATAATCCAAATCATAGTTACCGGATGCTAGGGTCCACCTTGGGAGTCAGCGTTCAAGAAAAAGATCCGAGTGTGATCGTGAACAATAGGCTGAAACGTTAAGCATAATCGTGAACCCATGCAACTGTAAAGTTCATTTACTAGCTCTCAAAAAAATATATATATATACATAAAGCAAAAGTAATCAAAAAATTATCTTAAATACCTGTTGAATCTTATAATCTGTTAAATGCTTGCTGTCTTTTTAATTTTTGTCAATTCATTGTTGTCAATTCTTAACTAATTTGTTAAATGCCTATTGTATCCAAAAATCTATGCTAATTTGAATACCGATTTGATAGCCAGATTATCTTCATCCCCCTTCCACGAGATCATTTTCAGAATAACTCCACGCTTTACTAGATCTGTCCAATATCGTTTGTGCTGATACCTAGTACGTTATTACCCAGTCGCTCCTCCATCCTTAACCTACTCTCACTCGCCTCAAACAGGCCATCTAACCCATAGATCTCTAATCTCTCATCATGAAGCCACCTTCATGGCTCCATCTTCTCCTACTCTGCTCTTCTCTCAAACTCTTCCCCTGCCTGACACCCCCTGCCCCCAACCTCCTCGACTCTACAAATGCTCGCAATATCTGCCCTGGCCTCAGAATTCCCACGCTCATTCACCCCAAACACCACCCATCCTACAAAAACCCTCGCAAAGTCAACCATGCCTCTCTAAAACCTGTCCTCGCTTCCACTCTCCCCAACCTTGCCTCACATTCTCTCACCCCAATCCCAACACTCTATTGCAATGCCAGATCCGCTTGCAATAAGATACAAATCTTGAAGGACCTACTCGAGGATTCTGACCCCGGATTCCTATTCATCACAGAATCTTGGATCACAAAAAATGACCAATTTACTCAAAACGAACTCTGTTCCCATGGCTACCAAGGCCTCTTCTCTCCCAGAACCAACCGAAGAGGAGGCGGCCTAACCCTCCTTTTCAAATCATTCTTTGATGTCCAACTCCTTAAAAAGGGCAGCCACTCCTCATTAGAATACATGTTAGCCTCAGTCAATGACGAATTCCACCCTCATCCTCTGGGTATCCTGCTTCTATACCGCCCACCTGCCCCTTGGAACAATTCCTCCAAACTCGTCTTTGAAACCATAACAAACGCCTTCCTCAAATTTCAAAGATTACTGATCATCGGAGACATCAATCTCCACCTTGACGATGTCACCAATAAGGATACATCCGAATTTAATAGCTTCCTCTCCGCTTTAGGCTTCCCTCCCCACACTCTCCCCAACCCACGAAAAAGGCCATACACTAGACCTCATCAGCTTTCTAGATCTTACTACTCACAAAACCTCAACTGATGACATTCGCTGGGAAATTGTCCCCTGGTCCGACCACTACCTGGTCCGACCACTACCTGTCTCCCCATTTTCATGTCACATCTCAGGCCCCTATCCTGTACCTCAAATTCTATTACCTTCCGTAAAAAAATCTCGAGCAATCTGTTCTGGATCAATTATCTTGACAAATTTTCCCCCGTCTCTAAACCTGCAGAACCAGAATCTAACTGGCAAAACTGGGTCGCCCTCTCCGAGTCCACCTTCCATTCCCTTGCCCCTCTCTCCACTAAAACCATTTCCTACTCCCATAAGGCCCCTTGGTACCTCCCATAAAACAGAGAACTGAAACAGTAATGCCGTGCTCTGGAACGAAAATGGAAAAAATCTAAATCCCCTACAGACAGACTCTCCTAGAGGGTCAACATTAAAATCTATAATACTGTTCTAAAAAAAGCAAGGAAAAACTTCTACGGTGACAAAATCTCCAAATCCAACAATCAGAGTAGCACATTATTTAACATCTGGCGTTCCTTAACCTCCAAAAATGACTCCATACTTCCCTCCTCCCCCTCAGCCGATTCTCTAGCAAAGTTCTTCAACGATAAGGTCTCCACCTTGAGGTTCTCCTTCCCACCTGCAATCTCCTACAAATCTCTGATTCCAATTGACCCCAACCCTATCCCAACAGACTCCTACCCTATCCCAGCAGACAGATCCTGGTCTTTCTTCGAACTTGTTTCCGAATCCCTGGTCTATAATCTCTGCCTCAAATTGAAATCCTGCAACTGTACCTTGGATCCTTTCCTCTCCTACCTCTACGAGAACACTCCCCCTCAGGCCATTTCATCTCTTACCATTCTCATAAACTCCGCCCTCCATTCGGGTCTCTTCTCCCCAGAAATGAGCCATATTTCCTTAACCCCACTACTGAAAAAACCTGAGCTTGACCCCTCTACATCATCCAGCTACCGTCCAATAGCTAACATTCCCCTTCTTACCAAGATGCTAGAGTCCATCATATCCACTCAACTATCTTCCTACCTTGAGAAATTCACCATTCTTCAACCCTACCAATACGGCTTCCGTCCCAATTTCAGCACCGAATCCCTTCTGACCTCCTTAATCTCAAAAGTTCAATATCTCCATTCTCGCAACAAGTTCGCTGTCCTTCTTCAATTCGACCTCTCTGCAGCTTTTGATGTTGTCCATCATGATATTCTAATTTACCAACTCACCAAGAGAGGCATAAACTCCACAGTCCTTGACTGGTTCTCGAAGTTCTTACGCTCCCGCTCCTACATAGTCAACATGAAGGGCACTTCTTCCTCCCCCTGGAACCCGATCTGTGGAGTCCCACAAGGCTCATCTCTCTCTCCTATCCTCTTCAACATTTATATGTCCTCCCTTAAACTCCTCCATCTCTCCCCCCTTGAAACATTCTACACTTACGCAGATGACATCTTTGTCCTCCTCGAGACCGACCGGAACCTCACCAACCTCTCAGCAAACATATCCTCATGTATATCGAACTTTCAATCCTGGGCCCACAGTGTGCAGATGAAACTGAACGAATCTAAAACAAAACTGTGTCCGATCGGTTTGCGACCCCTTTGCGACCCGATTTCCCTCCGACCCGATTCACTAACCTGATGGCCGATCATCCTCCGATCCGATCCCAATCCGTGCATGCAAATGAGGGGAAACGGCATGCAAAGTAGGAAGGGCGCGATTCTCTACACTTTTTTATGGCACACCAAATGGCTGGCCGATCAAATAACAAGCGACTGGTGAGGACCCTGCTCTCTGCCCCGATTCTCCTGCTCTGGCTGCCCTGCTCTCTGCCCTGATCAGGCTTCTCTGTCCTGCTCCACTGCACAGAACAAGCTCGTCATGCCCTGCTCTTGCCGCCCCGACTCTCCTGCTCTCTGCCGCCCTTCCCCGCAGTGTGAGCCCGTGGTTTTAACCTACAGGTTAAAAGCGGGGCTGCACTGCGGGGAAGGTGGCAGAGAGCAGGAGAGCTGGCGTGGGTTTGAACAACGGGCTCGCTGAAGTCGGGGCGGCAATTGCAGGAGAATCAAACTGCTCTTTTCGCTGGAATTTGTATGTGGGCAGACCTGCACGGGAAAGGGCGCTGGGCTGAACGGCGGGAAACACAACCCGGGGACGAGAACAGCAATGTCGAAGCAAAAAAAAGAAGTTAAAATAAAAGTTGCTATGGGGCAAACAGATGCGCAGACCATCTGCAGGCAAAGTAGATGGTCTACGCTGTCGTTGGGATCGCTACACACCGATCCGTGTCGTCGGATGGGGGCGTGCCTCCGATCGCCCCCAATTGAATATTCTTCCTTCCTGAATCGATCAGCCCTGCCCGGATCGGACATGGATTGGTCATGATCGGGCAGGTTAGTGAATCGGGCCCTTTGTCTCATGGCAGCTGAAACAGAAGATGTCCCTCTACATTACAACATGGTACCTTTTTTAATGGGAATGTTGAAGTAAATCAATATCATAAAACTAAAAAAGAATCAGAAAAGTATTTAAGAAATGTTTGGCATTCAGATTGATTACAGTGCCAGCAAACAAAACACAAGATAACACATTTATCTGTTGTAGAAATGCAATGCCAACTAGCAGGTTTTAGCACTCCTTGCCTATTAATGCATTCAGCAGAGCAGAGTTTAGCCAACAGTTTGAAGGAATGAATGAGAAGCCCAGAAAATATGTAACTGCGTTCAACACTGGTCGCCATACATGAAAAAGGACATAGTACTACTCGAAAGGGTCCAGAGAAGAGTGACAAAAATGGTTAAGGGACTGGAGGAGTTGCCGTACAGTGAGAGGCTAGAGAAATTGGGCCTCTTCTCCCTTGAAAAGACGAGACTGAGTGTTTTTCCCACTCCTTTTGCATTTTACCTTAATTGTTCTCTCTTTCCTATCATAAATTGTATTTCTTTCCCTTCTACCCCATTGTTTCCTTGTTATAGTTTTAATTACCTTGTTTTAATTTGTCTGTTTTTAATGATTTTTATATTGTTGTTGTTAATGTTTACCTTGTATTTTTTGTATATTTTAGAAATTTATGTTATTATTTGTACATCGCTTAGTAATTGTGATAGGCGATTAATCAAATAACTAATAAACTTGAAACTTGGATATGATCGAAACATTCAAGATAATGAAGAGAATAGACTGATCGCGTGCAGAGGAGGAAGCAGGATCCAGAGGGCAGCCGCCGGAGGAGTCGGGTAGAGGCAGGCAGGCAGGAGATTTAGCTGGGGTAGCGGCGAGAGGAAGCTCCGCCCACCCCCCCACGTCAGAGGCAGAGTCAGCGCCCGGGCTCCCCCTTAAAGGAGTCGAGCCGAGCGCGACCTGCACTCTGACCGCGTGCAGAGGAGGAAGCAGGATCCAGAGGGCAGCCGCCGGAGGAGTCGGGTAGAGGCAGGCAGGCAGGAGATTTAGCTGGGGTAGCGGCGAGAGGAAGCTCCGCCCACCCCCCCACGTCAGAGGCAGAGTCAGCGCCCGGGCTCCCCCTTAAAGGAGTCGAGCCGAGCGCGACCTGCACTCTGACCGCGTGCAGAGGAGGAAGCAGGATCCAGAGGGCAGCCGCCGGAGGAGTCGGGTAGAGGCAGGCAGGCAGGAGATTTAGCTGGGGTAGCGGCGAGAGGAAGCTCCGCCCACCCCCCCACGTCAGAGGCAGAGTCAGCGCCCGGGCTCCCCCTTAAAAGGGGGCGAGCCAACGGCGCGCGAGAGCGCCTTTGCGAAGAGCCTTAAGAAGAGCCAAACAAGACACCGTAGGGCAAATCCTTCATTCTAAACACCCTACTGCTCAGATCTCTCTAACACCAAACTTTTCAACTTACCCCTCAGAGGCCCTAACCTCATATAATTTCATACTATCTCTCATACTCTCATACTATCTCTCATACTCTCTCTTATACTCTCACATTTACTCTCCCCTTTTTGTTATGGCAGGGCGGACAAGGAGTGTGAAACCTACAAGCAAGGTCGGCATCCCATGTACCGAGGTAATCCGGGAGATGACCTCAATCTACATACAGACGGAGGAGAACACAGCACCAGGAAAGGACGTCTCCATGCAGACCGAGACCATCCCACAGCAGTACATTTCGGCCTCCACACAGACAGAGGAGGTTTGCCAGCCAGGTGACGACATCATGCAGGAACTGAGGAGCCTCAGGGAGGAGGTGAAACGTCTGAGAGGCATTAGAGAGGATGAGGCCTATATCGATGGGATAGTGCAGGAACTGTCCCAAATCACAGAACAGGCCCGTAACGGATCTCCCATGGTGACACCAGGGCCGTCGCCACAGACACCAGGGCCGTCGCCACAGAAACCAACTGTTGGAGTTCAGGAGATGGATGGAGACACTGACTCCTGGCAGTTGGTGACCTCCTCCACAGGTAAGCGTAGGAGACCACCCCCCCCATTTACAATCTCTTCACCTTCTTACTCTTTCTCTCACCAGGGCAGCTCCACATCGACTCCACATCTGAACCTGAAGAACAGATTCCAAGTCTTGCAGGAGGAGACTACCGACGAGGAGCAAGACCAGGTCCAACACATATCTCCATCCCTGGGAACAATGGATCGACACACCCAAAAGAAGCGTAGAGTCATAGCCATTGGGGACTCCATGTTGAGGGGCACCGAGGGACCAATATGCAGACCGGATATGCAGTCGAGGGAGGTCTGCTGTCTTCCTGGAGCCAGAATACGAGATGTGACCACCTGTCTTGATAGACTTCTCAGGCCCCAGGACCACTTCCCCATGCTGCTCATCCACATCGGAACGAATGACACTGCAAAGAACACCCTGGAGGACATAACCAGTGACTTCAGAGCTCTGGGAAAGAGGCTGAAGCAGACAGGAGCACAGGTAGTATTCTCTTCAATTCTTCCTGTTAGGGGCAGAGGAAGAGACAGGGAAGAACGTATCCTGAAGACGAATGAGTGGCTACAGCGATGGTGCCGGGAAATGAACTTCGGATTCCTGAATCACGGAGAGGCACTACAGGGACTACAAGGACCAGACGGACTCCACCTGACCAACAGAGGCAAGAACGTCTTTGGACACCGACTAGCCCACCTACTTCGAAGGGCTTTAAACTAGGTAAGTCAGGGGTGGGTACCCACTTTTACACCGGAGCAGTAAGTAACAATCCTGATGTGGCAAACCAAAACTTCGATTCTAAGTATAAGGTAAGTACCCTTACTGCAAAAGAATCGCTAGGGGACACTTTAACTCAAATGGGTTGCTCTCTACATGAGCTAAATAAACAAAAAGAGTGGAGAGCTATGTATGTTAATGCACGCAGCCTGGGGAACAAATTTCTAGAACTGGAAACAGAAATAGTTAATGCAGACCTAGACATAGTAGCGATTTCCGAAACATGGTTCACAGACTCTCACGGGTGGGATATAACTATACCAGGATACAACCTGATTCGGCAAGACAGAGAGGGTAAGTTAGGAGGAGGGGTAGCACTTTACCTCAAAGAAAATATCAAAACAACCAGGATCACGGATGTCAAGTATACTGGGGAATCCATCTGGGTAAACCTGGCCAGAGGCGGAGAAAAATGCCTGTACCTTGGTGTAGTGTACAGACCTCCAAGACAATCGGAGCTCAAGGACGCTGATTTAATTGATGACATTGAAAATATCACCTTACGGGGGGACGTTGTTCTATTGGGGGACTTCAACATGCCTGATGTAGACTGGAACACACTCTCAGCGACAACTTGTGATAGCAGGAGGATATTGACGTCCATAAGGGGAGTACGGCTCAAACAATTGGTACTAGAGCCCACTAGAGCCCAGGCCATCCTGGACCTGGTACTTACGAACGGGGAAAGTGTCTCAGAGATCTCGGTGGGAGAACCGCTAGCCACCAGTGACCATAACATGGTATGGATTAACCTTAGGAAAGGCTTTCCTAGATCACAAACAAAAACAAGGGTACTCAACTTCCGGGGTGCTGACTTCGCACAAATGGCAGACTTCGTCCATCAGACGCTTCAGGTTCAAGAAAGAACGGATAATGTGGAGGTTATGTGGTCAACCTTGAAATCGACCCTTCATGAGGCAACTATCCGCTACATAAAATCAGTAACTAAACAGCAAAGAAGAAAGAAACCCCAATGGTTCACTGATAGGGTCTCGCGCCTCGTCAAGGAGAAGAAAAGAGCATTTCTCTCATACAAACGCACCGGGGAAAAAGAAGCAAACATTGAATACAGGACAAAGTCTGCAGCGGTCAAAACGGCAGTTAGGGAGGCCAAACTTCGAAGGGAAGAAACTCTAGCGAAGAACATCAAGAAAGGGGACAAATCATTCTTCAAGTACATTAGTGACAGGAAAAAGAACGCAAACGGGATAGTACGCCTTAGAACGCCAGACGGGAATTATGTGGAAACAGATTCTGAAAAAGCCAAACTACTGAATGATTACTTCTGCTCGGTCTTTACCTGCGAAGCACCAGGACACGGGCCACAGCTGGAAGCAATGCAAAGCAAGGAAGACCCATTTCAGAATTTTGAGTTCACACCAGCTGATGTTTACAGAGAACTGTCAGGACTCAAGGTGAACAAAGCCATGGGACCGGACGAGTTACATCCAAGAGTGCTCAGGGAACTAGGCGATGTTCTGGCAAAACCGTTAGCCATGCTCTTCAATCTCTCCCTAAGTACAGGGAGAGTACCCCTGGACTGGAAAACAGCAAACGTCGTTCCTCTGCACAAAAAGGGTTGCAGAGCAGAGGCAGCGAACTACAGACCTGTGAGTCTCACATCAATAGTGTGTAAACTCATGGAAACTCTACTCAAAGGTAAATTAGACTCGATATTGGATGAAGGGAATCTAAGGGATCCCTGTCAACATGGATTCACAAGAGGCAGGTCATGCCAATCTAATCTTATAAGCTTCTTTGATTGGGTGACAGGAAAACTAGACTCAGGAGAGGCTCTGGACATAGTATACTTGGATTTCAGTAAAGCTTTCGACAGTGTCCCACACCGTAGACTATTAAACAAGATGAAATCAATGGGGTTGGGTGAGAAACTAACTGCATGGGTCAATGATTGGCTGAGTGGAAGACTTCAGAGGGTGATGGTCAACGGCACCCTCTCTGAGACTTCGGAGGTGACTAGCGGAGTGCCGCAGGGCTCAGTCCTGGGACCATCCCTTTTTAACATATTCATAAGAGACCTAACCCGGGGGCTTCAGGGTAAAGTATCACTGTTTGCCGATGATGCCAAACTGTGTAACATAGTAAGTGAAAGCAACCTCAAGGACAATATGACGCAGGATCTGATCACGCTGGAAAACTGGTCCTCGACATGGCAGCTGGGCTTCAACGCTAATAAATGTAAGGTCATGCATCTCGGCAGCGGAAATCCATGCAGAACATACTCCTTGAATGGAGAAACGCTAGCTAGGACGTCAGAGGAACGGGACTTGGGGGTAATCATCAGTGCAGACATGAAAGCTGCTAAACAAGTAGAGAAGGCCTCATCTAAGGCAAGGCAAATGATGGGATGTATCAATCGAAGCTTTGTCAGCCGCAAACCTGAAGTCATAATGCCACTCTACAGAACCATGGTGAGACCTCATCTGGAATACTGTGTACAATTCTGGAGGCCACATTACCGGAAAGATGTGCTTCGAGCTGAATCGGTCCAGCGGATGGCCACCAGGATGGTCGCCGGACTCAAGGGTCTCTCATACGAAGAAAGACTGGGCAAACTGCAGCTCTATACCCTGGAGGAGCGCAGAGAACGGGGCGACATGATTGAGACATTTAAGTACGTCACTGGTCGCGTCGAGATGGAAAACGATATATTCTTTCCCAAGGGACCCTCGGTCACAAGGGGGCACCCCCTCAAACTCAGAGGGGGGAAATTTAGTGGTGACACAAGGAAGTATTTCTTCACGGAAAGGGTGGTAGATCACTGGAACAAACTTCCGGTGCAGGTGATCAAGGCCACCAGCGTGCTTGATTTTAAGAATAAATGGGACATACACGTGGGATCCCTACGAGGGTCAAGTTAAGGAACTGGGTCACTAGCACTCAATGGGGTGGGTCAATAGAGTGGGCAGACTTGATGGGCTGTGGCCCTTTTCTGCCGTCATCTTTCTATGTTTCTATGTTTCTAGTAGAGAAAGAGAGATTGTTCACCCTCTCCAAGGTGGAGAGAACGAGAGGGCACTCTCTAAAGTTAAAAGGGGATAGATTCCGTACAAACAAAAGGAAGTTCTTCTTCACCCAGAGAGTGGTAGAAATCTGGAACGCTCTTCCGGAGGATGTTATAGGGGAAAGCACCCTCCAGGGATTCAAGACAAGATTAGATAAGTTCCTGCTGAACCATAACGTTTGCAGATAAGGCTAGACTCAATTAGGGCACTGGTCTTTGACCTAAGGGCCGCCATGTGAGCGGACTGGTGATCACGATGGGCCACTGGTCTGACCCAGCAGCGGCAATTCTTATGTTCTTATGCTAATTGGCAAAATGGCAAAACTCAAGGAAAGACTATGATCTCCGGAGACCTTTAAATGACCAGTACATGAGAGATTTTGAATTCTGGGTGTTAGTCTCTTCAGCAGGGACCAACCAATGAGCACATAATTGCCACAATCCCAGAGATGAAGATTTGAAAGTCTAAATTACTGGCTTTGAAAACCTACTTTGAAAACAGAACAGTGCTGCTATACTCTAGGGCAATGGTCCCCAACCCTATCCTGGAGGACCACCAGCCAATCAGGTTTTCAGAACAGCCCTAATGAATATGCCTGGAGCAGATTTCCATGCCTGTCTCCTCCATTACATGCAAATCTCTTTCATGCATATTCATTAGGGCTATCCCAAAAACCCAATTGGCTGGTGGTCCTCCAGGACAGGGTTGGGAAGCACTGCTCTAGGGAGTATGCATTTGTTAATGTCCCTTAAAAATGTAGTGGATGCTAAAGTGATTTAATGCATCCTATGAATTAACATGCAGTAAACTAAGTGCACATTTAAAACATTATAGCATGAAAGCATATATGTTCAAATGGATGTGTGAAACTAACTGGAAAAACACACCCTAAAATCATGAAAAGTTTGGTAAATAACCAAAAAGAGCCAAATTTGTTTCTGTCTGTCAGTACACATCGCTGTTATACTTCATTTTCCGGAAGGAAAACAAATTTGCACAAAGTTTACACAGCCTTAGTTTCTCTGCATTGATTCAATGTTGTGCAACATACCTGGATGCCACAATGTGTGAGTCATGCTTGAGGAAACCAGAGATCAAAAAGAGAAAGCAGACACCCATTTTATCTAAACAGATAACTTTATTGGCATGACACTAATGCTGCTGTCACTTCCTGATTGCTCTCAATCTGTGCTCTGATAGATCAGCCCCTGCATTTGAGCCCCCCCACCCCCACCCCCACCCCCCAATCTCTGAACTACTGGCAAGTGCTGCCTTCAGTGCTCTTTGGTCACATTTATTTATTTATTCATAGTAGTAACAAAGTAAAATGACGGCAGATAAAGACCCGAATGGCCCGTCCAGTCTGCCCAACTCATTATAAAAATTTATGTTTAAATTGAATCATCTTTTTTCTTTGATATTACTGGGCTGCTAGACCTTAGAAGTCTGCCTGGAACTACTGGAGTTACTGTTAAAGCTTGTTTCCTTGGGTTCCAACTACTGGAGCTGCTGTCCAAGCTCATTCCAGTTTATCCAAACCATCACATCATTTGTGGAATACAGACTGTAATAGACCACCCAGCACCCTTCTCATGTTCTAAATTACTGAAGTTTCCATCAAAGCCCTCCCCAGTCCATCATAAACCAAATTGTCTTATACGGGACACAGACCATGCAAGTCTGCCTAGAACAGGCCCTTATGATCCAGGATGGGGTGGGTGGGGGTGGGGGGATATCTTTCTGGTTTATTTCTTGATTAAATTGTTGGAGGGGAGGGATATTTATCTTCTGCATTGTTATTAATGGAATTTAAGTACTTATTTTGTTATTGTCTGTATAATTCATGACTTTGTATTAGCTTTGAAAATTAATAAAGATTTTTTTAAAAAAAAGAACATGCCCTTTTTCTTCAATTAATGCCATTATTTTTCTACTTAGAGATCCACTGTGTTCATTCCATGCTATTTTGAATTCTTTCACCGTTTTCCTCTCCATCACCCCCCCTTGGGAGAACTTTCCAGATATCAACCACCCATCTTCCTTTTTCTGAAAAATATTTGGTTCTATATTAATTCATGATATAAATTAAATTGTTTATTTTCTTAGATATTTCTGGGCCAGAGACCTAGAGGTCTGTCCAGTTCTATGCTTAGGTTCCAACTGCTGAAGTCTTGGTTGAAGCTCAGTCTAGCCTATCTAAACCATCCCATCCCATCCATCGAAGCCCTCCCTCAACTGAATGGCCATATACGAGACACAGATCCAGTACTGGCCTTAGTTGTTCAATAAATACCCATTATTTTCTTATAAGAGATCCTCTGTGTTCATCCCTCATACTGTTCTCCCAGGGGAGCTCAGAATGGTTTACATCAGCGGTCTCAAACTCAAATCCTTTGCAGGGTCACATTTTGCATTTGTAGGTACTTGGAAGGCCTCAGAAAAAATAGTTAATGTCTTATTAAAGAAATGACAATTTTGCATGAGGTAAAACTCTTTATAGTTTATAAATCTTTCCTTTTGGCTAAGTCTTAGTACGGTAATATTGTAATTTATAGCTAAAGAGACATATGATCAAGAAACTGTTTTATTTAATTTTTGTGATTATGATAAACATACCGAGGGCCTCATAATAGTATCTGGAGGGCCACATGTGGCACAGGGCTGCGAGTTTGAGACCACTGGTTTACATGGATTTATTCAGGTACTCAAGTATTTTTCTCTGTCTGTCCCGGTGGGCACATACACTATGCCCTATTTTCTGGCACTGATACTATTAGTCCCTTTCTTTGCTCTTAAGTCTTGTGAGTCTTCTTCTTGCCTCCTTTCCTTGCAAGATAGATTCTCCATCTTGACAGTACTGCTCTGCCGCTTTCCTCTTCGAAAGCAGACTGTCATTTGACCAACAAACAATTGTCAGTTTTCCTTTAAGTCCAACTCACAAGCAACCCACAAACTCCTTTTCAAGCACCACCCTATGCAATAAATCAACTCATTATTCAGAAAATAAATTAAAACCCTGCTATTCAAGAAATCCATCAAGACAAACTAACTCCACAAGAAGTATCTTAATCCCCCAAAGTAAACTGCTCAACTATGTAATCTCTTCTGGAATTGTCCAGATAACTTCTAATGTAATCCGCCTTGAACCGCAAGGTAATGGCAGAATAAATGTCACTAATGTAATGTAATATTTCATATCCATCTCTCTTCAATATTGTCTGCTTGTCAATATTGTCTGCTTGTCGGGTGTTCCACAGGGCTCTCCCCTATCCCCTATTCTCTTCAACATGTATATGACCTCCCTGAAGCTCCTCAAACTATCCCCCCTTGAAACAATTTACACATATGCAGACGATATCCTTATCCTCCTCGAAACAGATCCAAACCTTACAAACCTCCAAGAGAACATCACATCATGCATAATGAGACTTCACGCCTGGTCCCTCTCAGTACAGATGAAATTAAATGAATCAAAAACAAAATTACTCTGGCTCGGCCCAAAATTAGCTCACCTGCCCGCCCTCTTCACCCTACCCACAGGCCCTGCTCTACACCTTGAGTTCTCAAGCAAGGTCCTCGGCATCACTATCGACTCCTCCCTTTCCCTCAACGATCACCTGAATTCCTTGGCAAAATCTTGTTTTTTCAGCCTCCACATGCTGAGGAAAGTTAGATCCTATTTTCACCAAAAGCATTTCACCGTCCTTGTACAATCCATCATCCTATCCAAACTCGATTATTGTAATGCCATCTACTTATGCCTAATGAAAAAAAGTCTTCACAGACTCCATCTTATCCAGAACACTGCGGCCAAGCTGATTTTTGCTAAACGCAAATATGACCACGTCTCCCCACTACTTACCAATCTTCACTGGCTCCCAGTACTTTCCAGAATTCATTTCAAATGCTCCTGCCTGGCTTTCAAGATCATTCACGGCATCCTTCCGCCCCTAATCCCTCTATCCTTCCTCGCCCCGACACCAACTACCACCAGATCAGCCCACAGACATAAACTATCCTTCCCCTCTCTACACGGCATCCTCCACGCAGGTAAACTGGGTAGATCCCTCCTCTCCAAAATCACGGGCCTCTGGAACGATCTCACTGTCCCGCTGCGGAACCTGGGCTCCCTCCAACTATTCCGAAAACAACTGAAAACCTGGCTTTTCTCTAGCATATAACATCTCTTCTCCTGATTACATCCCCTCTTTTTATGCTTTGTAAACTCTTTCTCTTCTCTCTTCCTATATTTTTTAAGCTTTGTAAACCGTGTCGAGCTCCACTTCCATGGAGAAGATGCGGTATATAAACTTAAGGCTTAGTTTAGTTTAGTTTAGCATCTAAACTAATCTAAACCTTAAGCTTATATACCGCATCTTCTCTATAAGGATAGGGTTCGACATGGTTTACAAGAGTTTAAGAAAGGAAAATATAATAAGAATATGGTTATATAGAGAGCAGCGGAATCTACATTTTTGAAAATAGCCACGTTTTCAGATGTTTTCGATAAGGATAGGGCTCGACATAGTTTACAAGAGTTTAAGAAAGGAAAATATAATAAGAATTAGTGGTTATATAGAGAGCAGCGGAATTTACATTTTTGAAAATAGCCACGTTTTCAGATTTTTTCGAAATAATTGGAAAGAGCCCAAATTACACAGCTGGACAGGAAAGTTATTCCAAAGCTCAATAATTTTAAAGTAGAGAGATTTCCCTAATTTTCCAATATAGATAACGCCTTTTAATGAGGGGAAAGATAATTTAAGCTTTTGGATAGATCTGGTAATATCAGGTCTCACAGAGTTCCGGGATAGAGGAATTAAAGGGGGAAGAGTGTCATGCAAGATCTTAAATGTTAGGCAGGCACATTTAAAGTAAACCCTGGAGATTACTGGGAGCCAGTGACGTTTTAACAAAAGCGGGGAAACATGATCATATTTGCTTTTTGCAAAGATCAACCTAGCTGTAGTATTCTGGATCTGTTGAAGTCTTTGAAGACTTTTCTTGGTTAGACTTAGATAGACCGAATTACAATAATCCAACCTCAAAAGAATGATTGATTGTACGAGGACAGCAAAATGTTGGTGGAAGCAGGATCTCACTTTCCTCAGCATATGGAGACTAAAGAAGCAATTTTTTCACCAGAGAATTAAGATGGTCATTGAATGAAAGTGTTGAGTCTATAATGACACCCAAAACTTTACTTGAGAATTCAATTTGCAATGAAGATCCAGATGGCAATGGAATGGACGAAGGTAGTTGATCTAGTTTAGGGCCAAGCCACAGTAGTTTGGTTTTGGACTCATTCAGCTTCATTTGCACAGTAAGGGCTAGTGCTGCCCGATTCAGAGAAAAATATTTTGATTTGATTCGATTCGATTCACCCTGTTGAATCGATTTTTCGATTCGATTCGATTCACTGTTAATGACACCACTTTATAACCAAGGCAATATCATATCAAAAATTCCCAGCTTCCATCCCCAGCCCCCCAGACTCACCAGCCCCCCTGCCAATTCCCAGATTCCATCCCCAGCCCCCCAGACTCACCAGCCTCCCTTCTGATTCCCAGCTTCCATCCCCAGCCCCCAATACTCACCAGCCCCCCTGCCGATTCCCAGCTTCCATCCCCAGCCAAGACTCACCAGCCCCCCTGCCAATTTCAGCTTCCATCCCCAGGCCCTAAGACTCACCAGCCCCCCTGCCGATTTCAGCTTCCATCCCCAGCCCTGAAGACTCACCAGCCCCCCCTGCCGATTTCAGCTTCTATCCCCAGCCCCCCTGCCGATTTCAGCTTCCATCCCCAGCCCCCAAGACTCACCAGCCCCCTGCTGATTCTCAGCTTCCATCCCCAGCCCCCCTGCCGATTTCGGCTTCCATCCCCAGCCCCCAAGACTCATCAGTCCCCCTGCTGATTCTCAGCTTCCATCCCCAGCCCCCAGGACTCACCAGCCCTCCTGCTGATTCTCAGCTTCCATCCCCAGCCCCCCTGCCGATTTCAGCTTCCATCCCCAGCCCCCCTGCCGATTCTCAGCCCCCACTGCCGATTCTCAGCCGCCCCGTCGGTTCAGTTACTTACTCGACTGGATGTGGAATCGCGGGGAAGAGAGAAGAAATGCGGAGATAGACAGAGTAAAAAAAAATACCATTTGCTTCCGAGGTCCGTTCCACGAGGTCTGCTCGCTCCCCCCTCGA
Organism: Geotrypetes seraphini; assembly: GCF_902459505.1. Lineage (NCBI taxonomy): Eukaryota > Metazoa > Chordata > Amphibia > Gymnophiona > Dermophiidae > Geotrypetes > Geotrypetes seraphini. Next base: position 99,715,645 of record NC_047088.1, on the reverse strand, counting down.
CGCTTGTTTCTTCTTATGTAACTTCCGGTTTCACAAAACCGTAAGTTACATTCGATGGGAACGAGTCCGGTGGCCGGTGGTGAAAAAAGAATGAACTTTTTATCGGGGCTGAATCGGTGAGTCAAATCGTGAATCGGGCAGCACTAGTATATTATCTTCTGTGATATGTATTATCTTCTGTGATATCTATTATCTTCTGTGATATGTATTATCTTCCGTGAAATTGAAGTATCATAATTCTTTACGGTTCCTGTAACTTACTCTTATCCTGTAATGTAATTCTACTGGAAATGCCCAGATATCTTCTCTATTGTAATCCGCCTAGAACCGCAAGGCACAGGCGGAATAGAAATCCCTAATGTAATGTAATGTAAGGGCCCAAGATTGAAGTTTCGTTTTGCATGCTATTATATCCAGTACAAAGATACTTGCCCTGGGGCAGAAAGACTTCCAGTTAAACTCCTGCATGCTGTAACTGTTCTACTTATTTTGCAATGAACAGATGAAATTCTGAAAAACAAAGTTTTCTTTGTGGATGTCGGGCTGCTGCTGGTTTGTCTGAATTCTAATGCGCATGCATGTACACACTTTATGAGGACAAACAACATTTGTCATTCCAGACATATTTAATTGCAGAGATTCAGCAGCAGACATAGTTAATGAAGGAAGGACCTTTCCAAGGAAAACATGAATCAAATTCTAAACTTGATATTGCCAGTCAGACTGGAGGAAGCAGAAGTCACACAGCCATCAAGTGGTTTGAGCCAAAAGTTAAAATGTATGGCAAGAAAGCCGTAGATTTGAGCAGAATGCAAAATCAAACATTTAAAATGAAAATGTCTACAATGTTGGGGAGGAGTAAATAATCTGAAAACCTAATTTCAATCAGTCTATAAGATATTTAGTCACAAATTTTATTACTCATTTATAAATATGGTGTTGACAACCTCCATATTCAGTACTGGTAAGGAAACATGCTTGGAAAAATCACACAAACCATAAAATGTCATAGACAAAATAAATAAATAATTCATATCTTATCTTGTAGTTTTCATTATTGGTAAGCAATGTACAATGGTCTGAACGGCAAGTTTTACATCAGAAATTCATGATGTTTTAAGGCATAAAATCTAGATGTTGACATTTATGCAATAGCACTGAGGCACCTGTATGTGTCAGCAACATATTCATCTGGATCTTTAGTTTGGAAGATCGATGGTTGATAGTGGTGGTGGTGGTATTGATGGGAGCTCAAAAATCCTAAAATGTATATTTTGTAGCTTGGCTCCTTGATTGGCTTCCCTTTGAAGTCCAGCTTTATAACATCAGCCTCTTATATGCATAGGTTACAAAATAACCATGTACACATTCTAGGGCAAATTCTATAAACAGCGTCCCGATTGTAGGCAGCGGTAGGAGCCCTACCACTGTCTAACCAGCCAATCAGAACACATGTTAAAAAGACCCCACCCCAAGGCTGCCTGCCTACATTGTAGGCATTTTTGTGAGTCTAGGGAAGCACGTAGAGCTGATTAAGCTCGCCCAAGACTAGGTGTGGACGTGGTTTCACCCAGAAGTGGCCTTAGGCAAGCTTAGGCAGCCCTAGGCATCTCTCTAGGGCTGTGAAAGACACCTGAAATGTAGGCCAGCAAAATGCGGGTCTATATTTCAAATAGATGCAGCCACTGAACCGATTGTGGCAAGGGAAACTTCCTGCTATGAACTGTTTAGCAGCTACAGCAGGGAACCCGCCCCCCCCAAAGTCAACCAGCAGGAGGGATGCCCACTCCCTCCTACCGGAATCCCCGGAGCCCCCCACCCCCAAATGCTGCGACAGGAGGAGTGCCCAATTCCTCCTGCCGCCACCACCCTGAGACATCCCCCGGGAGGATGCTCTCTACGAATGTCCATGGCAGGAGGAGTGCCCAATTCCTCCTGCCACCGCACCCCGAAGATCACCAGCAAGAGTAATGCCCAGTCCCTCCTGCCAGAACCTCCCCTGAAAGCATGCCCCCCCTTGACACTCCCAAGACCACCCAGATCCCCTCCCGATCAGCATATCTCTTTTCCTTCTTTCCTAACCCTCCCAGCCCATGCATTTGTCCTTCCAAACCCTCTTCCAGTATGTGCAATATTGTCTTTCCCAACCCCCTGAGCATCTGTCCTCCCTGGTTTCCCAACGCCTTACCCCCTGCATCCAGCCTTTCCCTGCCAGGCTCTGCACCCAGCCCTCTCCCTCCCTTCCTCCCTCCCCGTCAGCCTCTACACCCAGCCCCGTCCTCCTACCTCCTCTGGCCTGGTAGTCCAGAGGTGCAGCAGGCAGGAGTGAGCTTTCTTCGCTCCTGCCCTGCTGCTAATCCGGTTGGTCGCAGCTGGTTTCTTCTGCCACTGAGTGACAATGAGCGAGAGTGCGCTTTGGCACTTCTGCTCGGTGCTCAGTGGCATCTTTGACTAGCTTCCGTGAATTCTTGCTGGGAGTAGCCTAAGACTCCGATTGGCCAGATCCCTTAGGCCATCCTCCAGATAGGGAAAATGCTTGAAGTACTGAAAGGTCACTTGGACACACAAAGTCAGAGGCGTGAAGAAAGTACAAGTTTTATTCACAGCATGCATGCTGGACCCCTGAGCTCCAAGCTGGCTCAGAAGTGCCGAAACCAGGAAGTTACAGAGATATTTATTCATTTTTCTGGCTATACAACTGAATTCTAGAAAAAGCTTTTCACGTGTTACTTTTCTTAACACTCATTGGTTCTAAGCTCACACTAGCAGGACACCTATCTAACTCTTACAGTTAAATGTACAGAAGGGCAGGGTACATCATGGCTCAAACTCTTATCTATTCAGCTTACAATGTGGTAAGGTAGGGACATACATTTTAGGCAGATGCAGTCAATAGATTATACACTGTTTTCAGCTATGTAGGCCAGAGCAATATTTTAAACAACAGTTAACTATTTCATGACCCTACATTCCCCCCTTTCAGGCTGGCGTACCTAAGGAGCCAAGCCTGACAAAATAAAGTTAGGGGTCAGGAAAGTCGGGGTCCCCAGTGGGTAAGGGACGATACTGGGAGAGGGCCAATGCAGCAGTGGAACGTTTGACAACAGAGTCCATAGTTCAGTGGAGCAGCTTTATGGCTATGGGGACCATACAGGGCAGGCAGCAAAGGAGCAGAGAAGACAGGGCAGCAACCAGCAAGATGATCTTCAATGCTGAACCAGAGGGCAACCAGGAGCTGAAGGTACCAGAGATCCAGTCTGCAGTAAGGTCACGCCAGGTCTGGTCAGGAACATGAGCCAGTTTGGTGATACGATCCACATCGTTCTCAATCACTTTACTCAAGTTCAAGGCAACAGTTGGAGAGGTTGAATTTATCACAGGCACAGCAGCTAGTAAATAGTCCAAAGCTAGACGATTCTGATAAATAGCAGTGCGCATTTTAGCATTCGCTCTGCCAATGGTACTCAAAGCTCGGGAGGTCTCATTGGTTATCAGTTCAAGTACAGCTTATAGACAAATAATGCAGTTCAGCATATAGATTGGGGTCCGATAGCCCCAGGTGTCATCCTCGGTCCATGTGGCAGGTCCATAAGCAGCAATGATCCGTTTTGCAGGCCAGTCATCACCCCATTCACCTATTTTAAGGGAATTGGTGGAAGTAGACCGCTTTTGGCGACCTCTGGTGTTGAATACAGGGGCTCCCAGGTGTTCACCATCGGCCAGCGGTAACAGGAAGAAGCTGGGGCGGATCATGCAAAGCACACATGTACCAGTCCATTAAGCAGGCAACCAAGAGTAGGCAAACGGATCACAGAGCCAATATCAACTATCAGGAGCTGACCATAATTCATAGGAAGTTCCATTAAGCAGTGTCTGAAGGGCTGAAGACAGTGGGAAGCAACAATGGAGGTTCACAAGGCCCATCGTGAAGGTCGTGGACCTGACGTAAAAGTGAGGGTCTGTGAAGTCAGGTTTAACATGTACAGCTGCATTGCCTCCCATAGCCACTGTTCTCCCATACCAGTCCCTCCTCATACAAAATAATTGCTAACATTAAGAGTCTGATCTATAGTTTCAGCAAACTATATAAACAGATTTCTAGTGATTACAGGATATTAGTATCTACTTTCATAATTTCATAAAACTGGGGAAACACCACAGAGTGATAGACAGGAGCACATGAGTGGGATACAATTCGGACATATACATCAGTACCTGGGTCTCACCTTTTACCATCAATATACAATGCCATGCAGTCTCTGGCCTTCTGGACTTGGACATTGGCATTCCAGTTATATGGGTCAGTGATAGTGAAAACCATGGGATTACAGTAGCCTGTAGTACACAAGGGGCCGGAGCTAGGACCTATAGTAAGGGAGGCAGACGGGGTATTCTTTCTCATAAAGGACAGGCTCCACCATTAGTGAAGGTTTCCTCATAGGGGCAGTTCTTAAAGGCATCAGGTTAAACAGACCTATATACTTAGCACATTTGGTATAATAACGCTGTCAATCTAGGGAACCACACAAAACTGAATTAGGGGTAGTACCATGACCTTGAGAAACATCAAATAGCACACATGTATCACAATACAAAGACACCGGGCGAGTGGGGTCTACAATAAGAGTCTAGTTGATAAGTGGACCCTCAACATCATCAATGCAGATTTCTGCCCACTTTTAAACTTCATCACCAGTAGGTTGGAAACAGAAAATACCCTCAAATGTTTGACACTTTCTGTACTTAACTCCTTCATGCAAACAAACATCAGGCAAAGGGGCTGCACTTGTTAAGTACAAAATACAGAAGAAAGAAACATAAGTGAGGGCAACACAAATATCATATCTATATATACTAACATAGGAAGCTCATTTTTCTTTCAGGCACAACTTAGAAAACTTCAAACAGTTATACTCAAGACACTTGCTAAAGGCAGTGTGAACCACAGGCAGTCAATTAAACTCAAATACTTATAAAGAATTATATTCAGAACACCTGCTAAGTACAGTGGTAAATATTCAGAACTTTTGAGGTCTTAGAAAGCTTCAGCTGAAGATCCGTGTTGTAGTGGAACCAAGTTTCATGTCCGGACACCTTGACAACTGTAAGAGAAGAAATTATTACAGTAAAAGGACCTATCCACCTAAGTTTCAGGGGGTCTGACTTCCAAGTTTTAGCCATACTGTATTTACAGGGACATACCCATGGACTTGTGTAGCTATCGATAGTGGGGCCCTTTCCAGGACCCATTTGTGGAGCTCTTAAAGGGCTTTAGCTAAAGACTGGACCTGACTCTGGAGGATATCTGATCCCAGAGTAGCAAAGGAACCGGGATCTGGGTTCACAATGGGTGGTGGCCGGCCGGACATGAGCTCAAATGGGGCTTAGATGGGATGCATCTAATCTGAAAAAGAACAGAAGGCAGCAGGACAGGCCAGGACAGATTAGTTTCTTCAATTCATTTTGTGAGAAGGGTCTTAAGAGTTCTGTTTATTCTTTCGACCTGACCAGAGCTCTCAGGATGGTAAGCAGCATATAATTTCTATTCAATTTGGAGGGCCTGAGCAATTTGTTGGACAACATCGGCAATGAAAGTAGGGCCATTGTCACTGCCTATAAAAACAAGGAGATCAAAGCACGGAATTATTCAGGAGGTGTTTGGTTACGTCTCTGGCGCGTTCAGTGCAAGTAAGGAAGGCTTTGACCCATCTAGTCAGGGTGTCTGTGAAGACTAGGAAGTGACTGAGGGAACGGGAAATGGGCATGTGGGTAAAATCTACAGACAGAACCTGCATCGGATATGTTCCAATAGGTTGGTATCCAAGAGGTGGCAGTCATCTGATTGGGAATTTTATTCTAGAACCGACAACACACTGTCGGACCATATTCCGGACAAGCTGATCAAGGTGATTGATAAAGAAATGTCTCTTGAGAGTCAATTTTCATAGCGGGTTCTCCAGAGTGTGCCAGATCATGGCATCTTTTGACAATCGTGAGGGCCAGGTGTTGAGGAATAACTATGAGGGTGTTGTGCTTGCGTTTGAAGTATCAGTGTGTGGGTCTGGATTGGCACTTGAATTGGCGCATTTTGTATCCACCCCCCTTTCAGGACAGACTGGCCCAAAATAATGCATGCCCAAGTCTGTTCCTGAGAAGCGTACTGGGGTGTAAGGGAATCCAGAAAAGGAATGATTGTATACAGAGGAGCCGAAAGAGGGGGCAGAGACTGGCAGCTCGGGCTGTGCGGTCGGCAAGGGCATTGCCACGAGAGACAAGGTCCATCACGCGTCTGTAAGCATGGCAGTGCATAACAGAAACACATGAGGGTAGTTGTACGGCCTCAAGAAGGTCAAGAATGAGGGGGGCATGATGGATCAGGCGGCCGGAGGCTATAATGAAACCTCGATGTTTCCAGATGGCCCTAGGGGAATGCAAGTTAAGGAAAGCATATTTGGAGTCAGTATATATATATTGCAAGACTGAGAGGCAGAGTGGCGCAGGGCAAAAGTGAGGGCATAAAGCTCAGCTTCTTGGGCAGAAGGGCCAGAAGGCAGGGGCCTGAGTCAGAAGTTTTTGGAGGCAGCGAAAAGACCGCTCCTGAAGTTGGGTCCAGACAAAAGGGGCTGAGTCAGCGCCTTTGGTGGAATCATACAGAGGACGAGCAATAGTAGAGAAATCAGGGATCCAGATGGGACAGTATCCTGCAATACTGAGAAAGGTGCTCAGAGCCTTGCAGTTATCAGGGACAGGGAGACTACAGACAGCCTAGACCTCGGTGTAGGAAGGGACCTGGTACCCTTGGAGATTTGAAAGCCAAGGTAGGTGACACGAGGAAGGCATACTTGAAATCAATGTAAATATGGCCACAGGAAAATTTAAAGGCAGACCCACTATCTGAAAGACTCAGATAAATAATAATAATAACAGTTTATATACCGCAATACCGTGAAGAGCTATGTGGTTTACAAAAGATTAGAGAAGGTACAAAATAATTGAACTTAAGATGTGTACTAAAACACATAAGAATTGTTCTCAATCCCTATTCTATATCAGGTTCCTACCTCAACGAGCTGACTTATAAAATTAAGCTAAATGCAGTTCTGGATCCACCCACTAAGCAGGGTAGTCTGACACAAGCGCTCTCTAAAGCAGCAGTCCCTTCACTATCAGCTGACTGGCAAAAATATTTACTTCAATACAAAAGCATTCCTAAAAATTACATTGTTATACCTAAACTTACATTTTTTATATACAGAAATACAAAACAAAGATTGGAATATACAGTAAAACTTTGGATTGCAAATAACTTGGTTTGCAAGTGTTCTATAAGACAAGCAATGATTAAATTTTAACTTGCTATACCAGCAACGTCTTGCAATACACTTACATACAGTATAGAAGCATCACATTTTCACAACTGAGCCAATGGTTCCTCTCTATATGATGCTGCAGGAATGCAGTGACTGTTCCAAACGAGCAAGGGCTTGCAATACAAGTATGTATATTTTTGTACACTAGTGCCCTGGAATACAAGCATACTTCTGGAACAAATTATGCTCCCAAACCAAAGTTTTACTGTACTCACAAGTTTAAACATTGTTCATTTTTATTTTTTTTACAATCAACATGGGTCTCAGTAGAGACTTACTCCCCCTTCCTACAGAATTTCACAAAGGAGAGAGAGTTGCTTAAAGATCAAAGAGATCAAATTACAGATGTAGTCCTTTTCAGAACTTTTAAATTTAGACAAATAACTACTAAATTTGGACAAAGAACTTCTTTTTAGCATGGAATATAAGTTCCAGAAATCATATTTTTCGTTTATATGCATTTCTGAATATGCATATACATTTTATAACATAGCCAAAAACTTCAAATGCAAAACCACTTATCTGTTTCAGGAGAAACTACATTGGAAGTGCTACACACTTCATGGCCCTTATCAGCACAAAAGGAAAAGTACTCTCCTCTCATGCTGTGAACAACTGACAGTTTAAACTTCACTGATACATTTGAACAGACAGAAGTCATAAAGAACCCGGGATACTGCAGGACTTGGGAATCAGATGAAGGGAAGAATTTGGCAAGGTCTGAAGCAAGGGCAGTGCTGAATAGAGAGGGGCTAATTTTAAAGCCCTGGGGTAGACGGGTCCAGGTTACTTAGGAGGTTTGTCCAGTGGAAGGGTTTTCCCATTGGAATGCAAAAATTGGCTGACTGGAAGAGGAACTGACAGCAAACGAATGCATAAAAACCTGACGAGTTATGTCCTCTTCCAGGGAGCCAGAGGGGGCCAGCCCACACCAAATATCGGCCATTCTAACTGGCACAGACAAATAAGGGTTGATTTGTTAAGTATAATCAAAGACAAATTCCTTTTTTAAAATTAGCTAACATATCAAGGGATCCCCACAGGTAGACAGACATCCCCCCATTGTGCAATGGAGGACAAAAACACTTCCCTGAATTCCTGGCCCCGCCCGTCTCCAGACTAGGGAAACGCAGTACTAACAGGTCCACACTCGCTTCGTCCTCAAGGACGTCTCAGACACTCTCAAACACACAAAACACAACAGATTTCAGTTCAGTTACTCAACCAGAAAATAACAGTTCCTAGAATCCCTTTCCCACAACTTTTCAGCGACAGATCACGTGGCTTACTAGGCAGGAGACGAGAGACAGGATAGGGATGATCAATCCCCACTTACCAGATAGTGGCCACTCCAGGTACAGATACAGATACAGATACAGATTCTTGTACTTTAAACTGAGACTAGATAAGTCAGTTGAAGCGGTCCAACGTCCTGAGGTCTGCCAACCCCCCAAAAGGAAGGCAGCCGGCTAAGCAGACATATCAGCCGTAGGACCAGAAACAAGTGACCAATCGAGTAACCAGTGGTCAAGAGACCTTCAAGTCCCTGTTCGGGCGCCAAATGAAAGGTCACTTGGACACACAAAGTCAGAGGCGTGAAGAAAGTACAAGTTTTATTCACAGCATGCATGCTGGACCCCTGAGCTCCAAGCTGGCTCAGAAGTGCCGAAACCAGGAAGTTACAGAGATATTTATTCATTTTTCTGGCTATACAACTGAATTCTAGAAAAAGCTTTTCACGTGTTACTTTTCTTAACACTCATTGGTTCTAAGCTCACACTAGCAGGACACCTATCTAACTCTTACAGTTAAATGTACAGAAGGGCAGGGTACATCATGGCTCAAACTCTTATCTATTCAGCTTACAATGTGGTAAGGTAGGGACATACATTTTAGGCAGATGCAGTCAATAGATTATACACTGTTTTCAGCTATGTAGGCCAGAGCAATATTTTAAACAACAGTTAACTATTTCATGACCCTACAGTACCTTTATATAAACAGCTTTGAGTATGGTTGTAAAATTGCAAAAAGGCGGTATAAAAGTCCCAATCCCTTTCCCTCCCCCCCCCAAGTAAATGTATCTAGTTATTGTACTTATGTAAAAGTTTTGTCACCTTTACTTGTAAAGAAGTACAGGAAACTGTTAGCTTTACTGAAGTAATAATTTCATGAAGTTTTCTCCTTTTACTCAGTTACATTGGATGCTTGCATCAATAAAAGCAGAAACGATGATTCTTCAGTAAACCAAATGAAACAGCAAAACGAAGAGTAGGATTTTTGTACTGCAAACAGTGGAGGATCTCACCTTAAATTTTGCTTTTCAGTGAATATAACCTATGAGAACAGTGAAGTAGCCTGTGTTTGTTGAATTGGTTACTGGTCTCTGGCTAAACAGGGCAGTGATGAGTTGGGTCACTTTGAAGTGGAGATGAAGCTGGATTGATAAAATCTGTAGAGAGGAAGTCTGCTTGTCTGGCCTTACAACTGAAAGGCCCACAAATTTTAAGCTCTTGGATCAGTTAGTTCTCAAAGATATTCAGAGAGTTTGCCATAAGACAAAAAATTGTTAGAACAGACAATGATTTCAACTTTGTGAAGGCCTTCTCTGTAACTGGACAGCATGATGATAATGAAGGTGAAGATGCAAGTGATTAATTAGACAGCACTACTTTCCAATAAAGAATAAAAATGACAGAGATGATGATAAAATGTTCTTTGTTGTATGGACATCTATTGTTTCAGATAGATTCTCTTGATCAATACCTAGGTAACAGACTGATTACTGTATTAACAGTTGTGATTGTGAGATTCTGTGTTTATTTTTGTACGAGTCTATTGTCATAAATTCAGTGTGTATCTCTATGTTAATTAGTGTGTCTGACAATGAAAAAATACAAAGGAGAAACAGTAGGAACTCCAGGAAGTGGGGCAAAATAAACAGAGCTCTTTCCTTGGGGGTAAGATTATAGAGAGTGCCTGAAAACAGACAGCTCATTGCAAATCGTGGAAAGATGGATCCTAGTGCATGCTCAAGGAGTTGCTTATGGAAAGTCAGTGCCCCTGAGGGTTAGACAAGCATTGGGATTTAGACAAATTTCAGGATGTATTTGGGGGGAAATGAAAGCTCAGATAGCACATGTAGTCATGTTGTTTCCAAATGCAAGGAAAAGGATACCCAGGAAAAAAATGGGGTCCCAGTCCCTAGGCAGGGGGGGATATTGGCAGACTTTATCAGTAATAATTTAGTCTACTGTTGTATTGATTGCTCTGATAAAAAATACATGAACAGACTCCCTCCCCCCCATCCCTTTCTTCCATCTCTGAGACCAAAGAATAACAACCAGACACACAAATTCAGATTAAAACATTAAGGCCTTATGTTCAGTATTGCACTCCCCAATGTAGAAACTTCCACCCCTGGATCAGAAAAAGTGGTTGAGTCTCAGTCGTGAGGCGGTATTTGTTGCAGCAGCCATGGCCCCCATTCTTTATCAGCCGATTGTATCTTCATTTTCTTCACTGTACTTAAGCCAGCTAGGCAGCAAGGAGAACATGGGAAAGAATCTCTTGAAGTGAACAAAAAATAAGGAAAAATACATGATTCAAGACAGGATAAAAATACATACAGGTTAAAAAAAAAAGTCATTCATTTCTCTTTGGTAGCCAATGAAAAGAAAGTGCTAATGTTATAAATTATGCTGATCCATGTTAGGCCTCAGTATGAGGAGAGTTCTTTGCCAAGTTTTAGTCACTTTTCATGTAGCCTCTTCTATGTTCTGCATGGATTTCCGCTACCAAGGTGCATCACCTTACATTTTTTGGCATTAAAATTCAGTTGCCAAGTTCTGGACAATTGTTCCAGTAAAAGCAGATCCTGTTTCATAGTGTCGGACGTAGTTGCGCAGTCAGGTTCTGCTGCGCTGCCCACAACGTTGCATAGTTTAGCGTCATCGGCAAATAATGTAATTTTGCCACGAAGTCCCTGAGGCAGATCCCTTACAAAGATATTAAATAGTATCGGGCCCAAGACTGAGCCCTGTGGTAATCCACTGGTCACTTCCGATGTTTTTGAGGGAATACCATTTACCATCACCCTTTGAAGTCTGCCGCTAAGCCAGTTTTGTACCCAACGCTTAAGTTTCGTCCAGGAAGTCTCGTGAAACATTCGATTATCCCTGCAGTATGACTAAGTCTAGGTCGGCCCATGTCCAGTCCAAATCCTGCCCCCACCACTCCTCCAAAAATGCCCCTTTCAGTTCTGGGTGCACAGCAGCATTCAGAGGCCTAAAATGTCTCCGGATATGGCTAAAAAGTTGTTTCGATTATCAGCACTTGGATGACCTGTCCTTTAGGTCATCCAAGTGCCGACTCGGGCGGGTTTTTAGATGTATTTCTGTTTCGATTATGAGCCCCATAGGATTCAGAGAGGTCATCGGCATGGATGTTGAAGACGCTGAGGATAAGAGAGGGAGATGAGGGTTCAAGAAAGAAAAGAGCCAGGAGTCAAAGTAAGAGAGGAAGGAGGTTTTTTTGTCCCGGATGGCAGAGGGCTGGAGCTCTGAGTTGGGTGAAGAGGTTACGGCAGATGAGTTGTCTCAGTGTTTTGTGGATGGTGCGGGGGCGACTCCTAACGTTGCTCTACAGGAAATTCATCTTAAGATCTTGCATAGGGCGTATATAACCCGCTGCGTCGGACATGCTATGGGCCTGTGGCCTGATGTCTTTTGTACCCGGTGCCCTGCTCTCAAGGGGACGCTGGTGCATCACTTTTTGGAATGCTCCTTGGGTGCGTGTACTTCGTGAGGTGGAGGATGTTTTGGGGCGCTCCCTGGAATGGTCGTATGAGACTCTGCTGCTTGGTGTCACGGGTCCCCTGACTGAGGCTGGTATTAGTGCGCCTCTGCAACGCTTTGTGCTGGTGGCTCTAGGGCTCATTAAGAAGCTAATTCTACAGCACTGGGTGGGAAGTGTGTGCCCTACGTTCCAACAATGGAGAGCTAGTATGTCCCAGATGGCGGTATGGGAAAGGCAACGCAAGAAGGGTGCCACTAGCTGGCAATCAGTGGCTTATTTGGAGTGCTGGAACTCGTTCTAAGCTGGGTCGGTTTCTAAGGATGCAAGGGGGTGGGGGTGGGCGGATTGGGGGCGGTGGGAGGGAGGGAGGTTTGTTTTCTTGCTGTTCTGTTTAAAAATTGAAAATTGTGGACTTTCATGAGAGAGCTTTGTTTGATTGCTTGATCTCTTGCCTAGCTGTATTGCCTCTCTGATTGTTGTTTCTATAGTGTTACTCCCTTTTGGCTTGGTTGCTGATTGTATCTCTTGTGCTTGGTTCCTACAATAAAAATATATTCAAAAAAAAAAAAAAAGAGAGGAAGGAGGAGAAGAACTTATTAGGGGGTCAGTAAATGACTGCTACTCTGAGAGGTAACGGAGCAAACAGATGGATGGAGTGAACTTCAAAGGAAGGAGAACAGTGAGACTGATGCAGAGGGGTTGATATTTACAAGATGATAAGAGTAAGAGTCCAAAACCGCCTCCATGACCATGGCGAGGTGTGTGAGAAAAGGTATGCTCCATGACACAGAGCAGCAGCTGAAGCAGAGTCTTCAGGGTAGATCCAGTTTTCAGTTGGTGCTAGCAGGTAGAGCTTTCTAGAGATAAAGAGGTCATAAATGAAGGTAAGTTTGTTGGAGATAGAGCTGGCTTTCTACAAGGTGCATGAGAAGGGTAGGGGGGAGGAGAGAAGCAGAAATAAAGGGAGAGGCAAGGGAGCTATGCCATGGGCTAAATGCGAGACCACAGGAACTCACGGCATCCATTTTTGTTGGTGGCTCTGCATGGGGCAGGAGTGTAGGAAGATTGCTCCTACCCTGCTTCACCGTTAGACCACCAGGCTTTAAAAAGTAAATTGTGGAGAGGTCCAGGAGGTGGGAGGGAGGCAGGGGTGGGTCAGATTTGGCCCTAAGTAAGTTGTGGAGGGGTCTGGGAGGTGGGAGGGAAGCAAGCTTGGGTCAGTGTCAGCCTTAAAGATATTCATGAATTTTTCTTATTTGTGGGCTGGCTTTGTCCCTAACCCCTGCAAATATGGAGGGAATTAGCACAAAAATGCAGTCTCAGTAAAACAAAAAGAAAACTTCTTAGCACCTAGCTTTATTTAGTCCAAACTAGAGACAAGTCATCTTGCCCCTTTTATTTAAAAAAAAAAAAAATATATATATAGTATTTCTACCTTCTCTTCTTGCACAGCCTCACAGCTGGTAGCCTTGGTTCTAAAAAAAACCAAAACACCCTTCTTTACAGTTCAATCCCAGCATGGCAGCAGGCAGAATACTGGTTTTCTCCAACAAATAATTTAGTCTTTTGCCCCAGCCACCTTAACAAACATTCACAATACTTGGTTCAAATTTATCTATGTCAGTAGGAAAGAAAAATTTTCAAACAAATTTTGTTTTATTTTTCAATATAGTCCCCTGATAGCTCTATACACTTCATCCGCTTTTCCTGCAATAACTTTAACCCCTTTGAAAAGAATTCTGTTTGACCTTCAGACCAGGACGTCACAGCTTTCTTGACGTCTTCATCACTTGCAAACTGCTCTCCATAGAGTGATTTCTTCAAAACTTGGAACAGGAAATAATCCAAGGCAGCCAGGTCATGACTGTAAGGTAGATGGTTCAGCTGCTGAAACTCACATTCTTGGATATCAGTCTGTGATTGTCATGACATGTACACTGGCGCATTGGCGTGAAGAAGCAGCAAGCCTGCTGTGAGTTTTCCTAATATTTTCTCCTTGATTGGCTCCCGCTAAGTGATCATTGTGTTGGTGTATCTCTCCCCAATTATGGTTGTCTTCTGTGGCATGAACTCCAGAAGCAAAAGTCCTTCATCATTCCAGAAGACTGTTGCCATGACTTTGCCTGCAAACTTTTCTGTCTTGAACTTTTTTGAGGTGGGGGATGACTTGTGCTTCCACTGCATTGACTCCATTTTGGACTCAGGATCTCTGTGATAGACCCAAGTCACATCTCCAATCACCAAACGATGAAAAAAATTCACTTGGTCTTCACATAGTATCTCCAAGTTCTCCTGACAGCACTGGAGCCTTGTGGCCTTCTGACATGATATCAGTATTCTTGGAACCCATCTTCATTAACTTTGGACATGCCCAACTTTTCATGAATTATTTTCCAAACTGTACCTTAATTCATCTGTCTGACAAAATTAAATCCTCACTCAGCTTTCTTGCACATTTCTGAGGATGTTGCTTCCTCAAGCTATCCAGTGTGAGGGTCATCATCAATGGACTCTCTACCCCACTTAAATTGCTTGCTCCAAAATTTTACTTTGTAGGTTGATGGAGCAGACTCACCATAAATGCAGTCATGTGTTTATTGATCTCCTTTGGCTTTTTCCCTTCTTTTGCGAGAAATTCTATCACTGAACAGTGCTCCAAATTTAGCAGTTTCTTACTTGATTCATACGAGGACTCTCCTGACATCCTGTCTTTTGGAATGTTAGACTCGCACTGAGCTGCAACTGTGCATGAGCAACCTTACAGTTGCTGTTGCCTTTCTTACCCGCATTCCGTCGAGGGGGGAGGGGGTCCTTCGCCGATCGGTCCATCAATGGGGGGGGGGCTGCACTAACGATTGGGGGGGGGGGCTGCATTGCCGATCGATGCTGAGGGGGACCCATTGCAATTAAAAAAAAAAAATACCCTCCTTCATCGGTCCCCCCTGACCATTTTGGGCCCTAGGCACGTACCTACTGGGCCTATTCATTAATCCAGGCCTGCCTGCTCCTCAATATGCTATCCTCGCTGGGATTCCAGGGTTCTTTTCTCTCCTGGTTTACTTTCTCTCTCTCCCATCGTACTTTCAGCATATGTTACGGTGGATCTTCCTTTGCTGCCATCCTACTATCTATCGAGGTAACTCAAGGCTCTGTCTTGAGCCCTCTTCTCTTCTTCTTATATACCTGCTTTCTCGGTACACTGATCTCCACCCATGGTTTTCAGTATCACCTCTATACTAATGACTCCCAGATTTACCTCTCCACATAAGATATCTCTAAAGGAATTGAGGTCCAAATTTCAACCTGCCTGTCCGACATTGTTGCTTGGATGGCTCACCACCATTTAAAACTGAATATGGCTAAAACCAAACTCCTTATCTTTCTGCCTAAACTCACCTCCCCCTTCCCGCTGTTCTCTATTTCTGTGGATAACACTCTCCTCCTCCCTGTCTTGTCAGGTCGCAACCTCGGGATGATCTTTGATTCCCCTCTCTCTTCTTCTCCATTCAGATCCAACCACTAAAACCTGTCGCTTCCTCCTCTATAATGTTAACAAAATCTGACCTCTCCTCTCTGAGCACACTACCAAAACCCTTATCCATGATCTCATTACCTGTCGCTTAGACTACTGAAATGTACTTCTCTCAGTTCTTCCACTCAACTGTCTCTCTCCCCTTCAATCTATTCAAAATGCTGCTGCACAACTCATATTCCGCAAGAACCACCACGCTCACATTACCCCTCTCCTCAAGTCACTTTATTGACTCCCCATCCATTTCTGAATACAGTTCAAACTCCTCTTACTGACTTACAAGTGCATTCACTTGGTAGCCCCTAAATATCTCTCCTCACTTATCTTCCCCTATGTTCCCCCCCATGAACTCTGTTCGTTGGGTAAGTCCCGCTTATCCGTACCCTTCTCCTCCACTGCCAACTCCAGACTCTGTCCCTTCTTTCTTGCCGTGCTGTATGCCCAGAATGGGCTGTCAGAGTCAATACGTCATGCTCCTTCTCTTCAAATCCAAGCTAAAAGCCCAATTTTTGAAGTTGTTTCAACTCTTAATTCCCACTCATTGTCAAATACCTATACCCATTGTATCATTCCTCCTACCAGAAACTCCCCAGCCCTGAGATGTCTTGTCTGTCTGTCCAAATTAAATTGTAAGCTCTTCTGAGCAGGGACTGTCTATTGAATGTTAAATGTACAGCGCTGCATACGCTTTTCAGCGCTATAGAAATGATAAAATAGTAGTAGCAGTAGTAGTATTTGAGCCTCCACTGGCAAAAGTCTGTTTAGATTAGAAAGGAAGGCTTTGTATGCAAAGTGATGATAGTTTGTAGTTAGCAACTGCCATCTGCTGTTGACAGAAGTGATGCGCAAACAGAAAAGGAATGAGAGGGAAGGGTTTTTGGATTTAGCTCACACCTCTTTCAGTTGTGGCTCAAGACAATTACATTTTCCAGTGCCCTCCACCAGGTCTATGTCATCACTATTTCAACATTTATAATATTATGAAGGTAATTTTATAACAGGGCATCTACTAAAGGCAGTGGTTATTATGGCATCTATTTCAAACCTATTTTTCTTTATGGCATATTAACTTAAGTGTTTGAAAATGCGTTTATGTTTAAGGTGTAAGCACTTTCACTAGTATGTCAAATCATGGGGTGTACTTTGCTGCTAGTTGGTATTCTATAAGGCAGGGGTGTCAAAGTCCCTCCTCGAGGGCCGCAATCCAGTTGGGTTTTCAGGATTTCCACAATGAATATGCATGAGATCTATTTGCATGCACTGCTTTCATTGTATGCTAATAGATCTCATGCATATTCATTGGGGAAATCCTGAAAACCCAACTGGATTGTGGCCCTCGAGCAGGGACTTTGACACCCCTGCTACAAGGGAACAAACAGGAAGCAACCTCCACCCCAGGTAAATCACAACAGAAGAGCAGAAGTAGTCAGAGAAATGACGAGAACAACTTGAGTTGTCGCCAAACTAAAACTTTATTGTAGAGATGACCTAACAGGGTCAGGTTTCATTTAGTTTGTCGACAAAAGTTGATCTTATTTCTCCAATCACCTCTGCAGTCCTGTTGTGTTATTCTGTAAATGTATTTACACACGTAAATAGCCACTTCTGCATGTAAATTACTCGAATGCTATCATTTATATACCTTCTTACTGCCTAAAATTAGGCAAATCCTTATAATAATAATAATATTGAGGCCAATTCTGTTTAATATCTTTGTGAGAGACATTGCTGAAGGAGTAGAAGGAAAAGGTTGCTTTTTTGCATGTGAGGGGGAATTCCCAAGTTCATTGCATCTTTCAAAGTGCAGTGAGGAAGGGGATTCCTGCAGTGGCATAGTAAGTGTGTGTGTGTGTGGGGGGGGGGGGGGGCAAGTCAGCTCTGGGTGCTGTCTTGGTGAGGGTACCACATAGTTCTAGGCGGTTCACATACAGTACTAAAAGTATACAAACAGTGAATAAAAATACAAAATCTAAGAACAACTAAGATTATACAATAATTAAATCAAATGCATTCACAAAAATAGATAGATATTCCTTAAGAAAGTTCAACTGTAAAATCAATGTGCAAATTTCCCATCAATATTCTGAAACATCAGTTTACAAACTTTTCAAATAAATCAGTTTTCAATAGTTTCCTAAAAGACATGAACGAATAGGCCTGGGAAATAATAGAGCTTAACCATGAATCCATTTTACCTACCTGAAAACCAAGCAATTTATCAAAGAATCTCTTGTAACGACAAGGCTTAATAATCGGGAACACAAATAAGTATTGCCTTCGAGTTATTCTTTTAGGTTTATATCTTTCAAAACATAGAGACAGGTAATTAGGAGCCTTACCAAACAGTACTGTAAAGCTGGCACAACCAAACTTAAACAGTACTCTGGCCTCAAAAGGCAGCCAATGCAACTGTTTGTAGGATGAAGTAATATGATCATATTTTTTCAGCCCAAAAATTAAACGGACTGCCGTATTTTGTATGTCTGTCTTTTTTGGAGCTTTTTTGGGATCCCATGTATATCATATTACAGTAATCTAGAATGGACAAGATGGATGTTTGTACCAATAATCTAAATGATGCCTTATCAAAGAATTTTTGTTATCGTCTGAAGCTTCCACAAAATTGTATAACATTATCCCCTTTGTACATAATACTACAATCATTAATGGGCCGGTATTCAGTAGCATTGTTGGAGGTAAAGTTAAATGTGTAACTATGTCCTTAAAGTACAACTGAATATATGAGGAATCTTTATAAAGTTTCTGCACTTTTATTTCTTTAACGCTATTTATTAAATATCTCAAAAGCAAATGACATCACTTTTCCACATAATCATCCTGTTTTGCCTGCCTGAATAGTCACATGACATTCTATGACACAACTGTCTTACCACTTCTCCTGCCCTAACCATTTCCCGTGAAAATATAAAGAACCCTCATACTTGGCCAGCCCCTACCAGTGAACAACGTTATCCAGTTATTGTAAGTATAACTGAAGAGAATTAATGCTCAGCGCTATTTGGCTAAACAACAGCAGAGAGGGGGTTAACCTGAAAATTATCACCCTGACCTTTGCTGATCTTTTCTGCATCATTTACTATGTCACTGCCCCTCTCTGTGGAATGCCCTCCCATTAGACATTCGTTAGAGACCTCGCTTGAAAAATGTAAAGCCAAACTCAAAACTTTCCTCTTTAAACATGCCTTTATTCTTTAGTATCAGCTTCCGCCTCTTAATCCCTTGACTCTTGTGAAGCTTTGAAACATCTAATGCTTCTTTTGAAGTGATTCCCATCCTAATGCTTTTGCCACTCCCTATTTACCGTCCTTTTTTAAATTAATTTTACTTCGATGTATTTTAAACAACCTTCCCCTCCCCTACTTTCCTTCTGTTTCATGTATGTTAACCTAAATTTGTCTAGTATTTTTAATATTTGATAAAATATTTCTTTTATTTACCTATTTTAATTGTTTTTTTTACAATCTTTTTATATTGTACACCGTTTAGACACTTGTTTTGATAGACGGTATATCAAAAAATAAAGAAACTTGAAACTCCCAATTTGCCACCTCTTTCTAGCCAATGGAACTGAACAGAGGAACAACCTAATAGTTAGTGCAGTGGACTGAGATCCTGGGGAACTAGGTTCGATTCCTATTGCAGATCATTGTGACCCTAGGCAAACAGTGGTGTAGCGAGGGTGAGAGGCGCCCGGGGCAGTGGCATCCCTCCCCCACTCTCTACTACGCCCTTCTCCCCCATCCGCTCCTTCCCCATCCCGTCCTGCCGCATGCATGACCCTTCTCTTCCCCCGTACCTCTTTAACATTTCTGGTTCGAAAAGCAACCCCAACCTGCTGCTAGTGCCAGCATTAGCTCTTCCTCTGATATCACTTCCTAGGCACGGATCCAAGAAGTGACATCAAAGGAAGAGCTGACACTGGCGTGAGCAGCAAGTTGGGGTTCCTGGTCGCGCTGGGAATGTTAAAGAGCTATGGAGGAAGGGAAGGGGTGCATGTGTGCGGTAGTGGGGGAGGGGCGGAGAAGGAACGGGGGTGGCAGAGAGGAGGGCAGGTGCCCAGGACAGACTGTCCCCCAACCCCTTCTATTATGCCACTGTAGGCAAGTTACCTAATCACCCACTACCCCAGGTACAAAATGTTTAGATTTTGAGACTATTAGGGACAGAGAAAATACCTGCATATAGTGCAGTGGTCTTAAACTTGCGTCCTGGGGGGCCACATGTGACCCGCAGGTACTATTTTGAGGGCCTCGTTATGTTTATTATAATCACAAAAGTAAAATAAAACAGGTCCTTGATCATATGTCTCTTTAGCTATAAATTACAATATTATTATTATTAAGACTTAGCCAAAAGGAAAGATTTATAAACTATAAAGAGTTTTACCTCATGCAAAATTGTCATTTCTTTAATAAGACATTCACTATTTTTTCTGAGGCCCTCCAGGTGCCTACAAATCCAAAATGTGGCCCTGCAAAGGGTTTGAGTTTGAGATCACTGATATAGGGCTCCTTTTGCTAAAGTGCGCTAGCGTTTTTAGAGCACGCACAAAATTACTGCGCGCTACACCATGCGGTATGCTTCTAGAATAAGGCCAGCTCAATGCTGGCATTAAGGTCTAGTACATGGCAATTTACCGCACGCTATTCCATGCGTTAAGACCCTAATGCACCTTAGTAGAAGGAGCCCATAGTGTGTACAGCACTGCACACAACTAGAAGCACTATAGAAATAAGTAGTAGCAGTAGTAGGTAAATTTTGTCCAGCTAGACCTGAGCAGACATTTATCTATTCAGTAGTGGGGAAAATGTAAAAAAAAAAAAGGGCAGGACAAGGTTAACTGTATGGCCATTAGGCAAAAGGAGGTATTGATGCCCCTGTATAAGACTCTAGTGCACAGGTGTCGAAGTCTGTCCTCGAAGGCCGCAATCCAGTCGGGTTTTCAGGATTTCCCCAATGAATATGCATGAGATCTATTTGCATGCACTGCTTTCAGTGTATATTCATTGAGGAAATCCTGAAAACCCGACTGGATTGCGGCCCTCGAGGAGGGACTTTGACACCCCTGCTCTAGTGAGACCTCATTTAGAATATTGTGTACAATTCTGGAGGCCGCACCTTCAAAAAGACATAAAAAGAATGGAGTCAGTCCAGAGGAAGGCTACTAAAATGGTGCGTGGTCATCATAAGGCTTATGGGGACAGACTTAAAGATCTCAATCTGTATACTTTTAAGGAAAGACAGGAGGGGGAGATATGATTGAGACGTTTAAATACCTACGTGGCGTAAATGCGCACGAGTCGAGTCTCTTTCATTTGAAAGGAAACTCTGCAATAAGAGGGCATAGGATGAAGTTAAGAGGTGATAGGCTCAAGAGTAATACAAGGAAATATTTTTTTTACAGAAAGGGTGATAGATGCATGGAACAGTCTCCCAGAAGTGGTGGTGGAGACAGAGACTGTGTCTGATTTCAAGAAACCCTGGGATAGGTACGTGGGATCTCTTAGGGAGAGGAAGAGATAATGGTTACTGTGGATGGGCAGACTGGATGGGCCATTTGGCCTTTATCTGCCATCATGTTTCTATTAAGGGGGCTACATACTAAATAATACTGAACATATTCCACAATTACCCAATGATATGGTTCATTGCGGATTACAGTGGTAAGAAGCTAGAACATTTCTATGAATTTACAATTTTAAAACAGAATTGCATTGTAAAAAATATCTATCCCTTCAGAAATTTCTGAATAAATAGTTTTTCAACTTCTTTCCAAACCATAAAAAGTTGGTTTCCAAGCTAACATCCAAAGGAAGGGTATTCTAACAAGTAGGAGCTTGGAAATTCAATCTGTGTGAGCATTCTTTTCAGGTGTATTCCTTTCCCTGAAGGAAACTGCAGGATTAAATGTTGATGAATTTGTGTGTTCCTGTTCAAGCATGGGAAGGTCAGAAGATGACTCATGTAAGCTAGAGGGAGACCATGTATTATCCTAAATACTAAAAGTGCATAATTTAAACATTATGCAAACCAGTATTGGAAGCCAGTATAAATTAACCAAATTTGGTCAAATTTCTTAAAAATGCAGATCAGCCAAGCCGCATTTGTAATTTTTCCAAACCTATAAATAAGACATTACAATAATCCAGCTGAGTCAATATGTAATTTTGAACAATCGTTCTAAAGTATTCCACTGGTAATTAGTTTCAGAATCTGATGCACTTGTCTAAGGGCTCCTTTTATTAAACAGCAGTAGAGGTTTCTACTGCAGGCTGGACGCTCATAGGTATTCTATGTGCATTGGAGCATTGAACTTGCTGGCC
Source organism: Geotrypetes seraphini (assembly GCF_902459505.1). Taxonomy (NCBI): domain Eukaryota; kingdom Metazoa; phylum Chordata; class Amphibia; order Gymnophiona; family Dermophiidae; genus Geotrypetes; species Geotrypetes seraphini. The sequence goes on along the minus strand of NC_047088.1, from coordinate 99,693,602 downwards.
CACAGTAAAAATCTCTACAGTCATTTAGTAAAACCCAGCGTAAGATTCTAAGACTTTGGGGCTCTTTACTTGAAGCTTGGTACATACTAAACTCAAATTCTTTTTATTTAAAAAATCTTTATTAAATTTTCAAGTGCATAAAATTATACATACATTAATAATCAGAATCAGCACTTACAATCAATCAGTAACAATACAAAATGGATTCCCCCCTCCCTTCCAATATATCCAATCGAGGAATAAAACCTCAAATTCTAAATATAGCATTAAGAATTGTATACCCAAATCTGGACACCCAACCAATTTGTATGTGCAATTTAATTGAAAAACAAGTCAATTAGCACAGATAATTGGATCCTAACACTCAATTACACAGGCCAACAACACAAAAAATTTTCTTGGTGCCTTGAGTTTATGACCTCTTCCTGGGGTTATTTGGGGTGCTGATTCAGAAAATTGCATTGGATAGACCACATCAGCTCTAGTTTCTTAGATATGGTTGAATTTATGCCTTTGGGATAGTAGAGCCAAACATGAACTTTGGGCAAAAAAAGATTGGCCTCTGAGGAAATATATAGTGGTTGGAGGACAAAATGTAACCTATGAACCTTTGGTAGCACGAGATAGAATCATACTTCCACTACTACATATAAAGTTAGGCCTGATGAAACAATTTGTAAAGGCTTTGAATAAAGATGGTTTGTACATTTAATACGTGGAGGGGCAAAATAAAAAAATACATCTAAGTCTGTTTTAGGCCTAGAACGCTAGTTGTCTAAAGCCGGAAACATCCAGAGTCTATTCTCGAAAAGTACATCCAAAATATACTTTTTTTTTTTTTTGAGAATCGTCTGCTTATACGTCCAGGCATTTGTCGCTAAGTCGTCTATTTTTATACCTCATTCTCGTCCAAAAATTCGTCCAAGTCCAAAATGCCTAGAACAAGACCTTTTAGGTGAAGGAGGGGCCAGTCCTTCATCTAAAAGCATGCTTCTCTAACCGGCATCTGTCATAAACAATGCCGGTTAGAGAATCATTGAACCGTTCCCCCCCCCCCCCCAACACCACACAACGATCGCGAGAGGAGAATGTTGGTATTCCAGGGCTTGGGTTTAGAACAGGAGCAGAAAAGTATTTATGTAAATCTCTATATAAAATTCAACCTGCACAAAAAGCAGTGGCGGTGACTTTGTAGACTCTGTATCATGGGCAATATTTAAAGTGAAAATATGTATGTACTATATTTTGAAAACTAGTGCAAAGCTTGCTAAAAAGTAAGGACCAATATTCAAAATGACTTATCTATATAGCTGCTACAACCATACAGGTATGTTCCCTATCCAGCAAACAGATAATGCTATTTGGATAAGACTTCAAGAACATTGCATTCTACAGTCTTCTTGTTTTGGTCATCTCTGACATCTTGCATTTCAGTTTCTATTTCTGTTACTATGACAGACTTTCTACATAGGTCTGGAATGTGTTTGCCTTTTGTGGGGTTTGTTTACTGGAGCTCTGCAGGGGTTTCCCTTTCTCCCCCCCACTCCCATCTCCACAACCTTGGGAGAAATGGCATTATAGGGGGCCCATCTTATTTTTTCCACCTGGGACCTATTCAGTTCCAATTATATTACTGCACCAATTAAAAACCAAAATAAAAGTTATAAAATATAAATATGTACGTTAAGAGCCCAACAGAAACCAGGATCTTCAGGTTCTGCCAAAACCAAAATTGTGACCGAAATTACCGCGTGGTTTCAGGAGAAACCGAAGCCGAAAACTAAGTTGCCCCCTCCCCCCCCCCCGAATTAGAGGCAGCTTTCTTTTCTGTATCAACCCCCTCTTGGGCCTACCTTTTGGTTGGTGGGTAGTGGGTGCAGGAGCACCCTATTTGCTCCTGCTCCTCCTGCCTGGCCCAGAAAATGGCTTCCAGGATTTGCAGAAGCAGTCTTGCAAGATTGCTAAGAGAGGTCCCAATAGCCATCTTGAGAATGGAATCAGCATTGGCAAGAGTGATCAAACACTCATGCCCATGGCAATTCCATTCTCAAGAGGGCTTCTGGGACCTCCTGCAGCAGTCTTGCACAACTGCTTCTGGAAGTCCTGAAGTCATTTTCTGGGGCAGGCATGCACAGTGAACACCAACAAAAAGGTTGGCCCAGGAGGGTGCAGGCTTGGGAGAGGGAAGGGCTTGGAGGGAAGAACTGCCGTTTGGGGGGGGGGGGGTGCTCAGAAGGAAAGCTGCTTCTAGCAGGCCTGTCTTCTGCTGGGAGGAGGGGCTAAAAATGATTGCGAGGTGGGAAGAAAACTTTTGGTTTCAGTCAAAAATGAACTAGCTTTGTTGGCTGAAACCAGAATTTTGGGCCAGTTTCAGTGCTGAATTAATAACCAAAATTTGGTTGGCTTCTAATATAGATGTCAGATCGAGACCTAGGCTGTATCCAGGGAAGGAATGATATTATTTAGGATATTTAGAAGAACAGCACCTACTACACCTATTAGTAAAACAAAACCTAGCCTCTACTAGAGAGGGTATTATGACTTTCATATTACATTACATTACATTAGTGACTTTTATTCTGCCATTACCTTGCGGTTCAAGGCGGATTATATAAGAGGTTATCTGGACATTTCCAGAAGAGTTACATAGTTGAGCAGGTTACTTCTGGGGATTGAAATGTTTCCTGCGGAGTTAGCTAGTCTTGAAGGATTTCTTGAATAACAGAGTTTTTATTTCTTTTCTGAAAGTTTTGTAGTCTGGTGTCGTGATCAGTAGATTGGGGTGGTCAAGTTTCGCTGCCTGCGTGGCCAGTAGGCCATCGTACATTTCTTTGCGTTTGACGCCTCTGATTGGGGGGGGTGTGAATGGTGTCTGGGTTCTCTTTTGTCTGGTTGTGGTAGTTCAGATAAGGTGGTTTTTCAAGTAGGCTGGGCTGTCTCCATTCATGGTTTTAAATAGTAGACAGTAAAATTTGAAACATATTCTTGCTTGTATTGGGAGCCAGTGTGAGTTGAGGTATGTGGTGATGATGTGGTCGTATTTCTTCAGCGAATAGATCAGTCTCAGGGCTGTAGTTGAAATATTGTATTTCTTCTGTCGAAGCAGAGGTGCTTTCTCTCCCTCTCCTATATATAAATCCATTTTGGATTCCAAAAGAGGTGCCAGGTTACATGAAATTGCTCTCATTTACAGTACGGAGGATCCATCCCATCATTTTGGGCACGCTGGTATAGAAGCCCAGGCTATTCTTGCCACATTTAGTTGTGTTTCCAAAACTGATGATCCCAACCTGTGTGTGAAATAGAGAAAAGAGATGAAAGTGTGCGAGCAGGAGAGAAAGATGAGGCATAAGATAGGGGAAGAAAAGCACAGATAAGAGAAAGAGAGGAGGCACTGGTAAGAGAGAGAGGCACTAAGGGCTAGATGCCCACTCCCTCCTGCCACTGCTGTCAAGCGACCCCACCTCCTGGCAGTGGGAGAGATGCCCACCCCCTCCGGCCGCTGCCATAAAGTGACTCCCCACCCGCCATCCCAAACACCCCCTGTGCCCAGGATGACCCCCTCCTCCTTACCTTACATATGAAGGCTGGCCGTAGGGACGCCTACTCCCTCGCGCCAGCTGGCCCGCCTCTTCAAAATGCCTGGCTTGGGAGGGGCCTACTATGGGGGAAGGGCTTGGATGGGAGAACTGCCGCTTGGGAAGGGGGTCTTAGGAGGGAGAGCTGCTTCTAACAGGCCTGTCTTCTGCTGGGAGGAGGGGCTAAAAGTGATTGCGAGGTGGGAAGAAAACTTTTGGTTTCAGTCAAAAATGCACTGGCATTTTCAGCCGCAACCAAAATTTTAGGCCAGTTTCAATGCTGTATTAATAACCAAAATTCGGTTGGTTTCTAATATAGATGTCAGATAATCGAGACCTAGGCTGTATCTAGGGAGGGAATGATATTGTTTAGGATATTTAGTACAACAGCACCTACTAGTAAAACAAAACCTAGCCTCTACCAGAGAGGGCATTATGACTTTCATATTGTATTTCTTCTGTTGTGACAGGGGTACGTTCTCTCCCTTTCCTATACATACGTCCTTAGGCGTCTGGGCCAATTAGAGCCTTAGGCTCCTCCCTGGTGCATCCTAAAATGCACACTCTCTCCCGCTAAGTGATGCACCCCTGGCACCCCCAGCAGTGGGAGAGATGCCCATTCCTTCCTGCTGCCACAGAACTCCCCCCCAACACCCCTCATGCCTCCAACGATGTCCGCCCCCTACCCCTTATCTTACTTACGATAGCTGGAAGCAGGGATGCCTACTCCCTCTGACCAGCTGGCGTGCCTCTTCAAAATGACGGGCCTTCCCCTCCTATTGGAGGGCTATGTCCTGCTGAATATCAGCGAATAGCTAGCTAAGCGGTACTTAGCTGGTCGGGACCTGTTCCTGGCTGCCTAAGTACCTCTGATAATGATAAATAGAAATGATTTACCTGAATCCACCTTTGATTCATCTTAACCACAAAAGGACCCCCAGAGTCACCTGGAGAAACAACACAAGGTAGAAGTGCGATATAGGATATTCAATCAAAGCAAGGTAGAGAAAGCAGTGTTTCAAAGAATAATAATCACTGCATTGGTGCAATAAAATTGTACTGCAGGAAACAATTTTCACAGAAAGTATGATTAAAAAACATATGCCTTCTACACAGGTGCAGCAATGGGGAAAGAAGCGTGGATTGTGGGTCACTCATGTGCCATGAGCCGAGCAGTGAGCATGACGAAGAGCATATGGACAGCATCTTTGTTTGGTGCACAGAGGAATAAAAGTGATGTGACATACGAGGGGTGGTATGCACTAGCATCAGCTACTTCCCACAGTGTCAGCATTGATGGAGAGACATGCTTGGCTGGAGGGGAGGGGAACATCTTTAGTGAACTGCCAGGGATAATGTTAATAAGGAACATGAAAAGGAACCTAGCAAAGGAGTTTCTCCCACTAACTGCAATTGCTCCCTCCAACTAGTCACACCTTATTTCCTTTTTATTTTGCTAGATTTGTCTTATTTTTTGGATCTCTTTCTTTTCTCCTGCCTGATATAGTAATTTATATGTATCTTGTTAGATTTACTATTCTATCTTTCTCTCTACAATGTAAACACTCTGCTTCACTTTCCCTGGTTCTCTACATCTCTCTGGGGTTTCTTCTTCTTTCTATTTTTATCTTTGAATATATGAATGATGATAAACTAAACTAAACTAAAGCATAACTTTGTGTACCGAGTCATCATTCTGAGAAGGCTCGACTCGGTTTAAAGCAATTAAATAAACAGGGAATAATTTACAAATGTTCTTTTTCTCTTAGGCACTTTAGTTTAGATTGTGAGCCCCTTCGGGATATAGAGTGAAGTCCAAAATGCCTAATATATTTAGTTTTGTAAACCGCTTAATACTCATTTAAAAGCGGTATATCAAATATAATGAATACAATGTAATACTGTAAGTGGCCTATCCATCAGTATGATTCATATGGTCATATCCTGACTGGCATGGGGATGCGGAAGGCATCTGGACCAAGCTTGTTGGAAGGTCAACATACAAATCAGTGACTTTATTCCTTAGAGGGGTGGGGAGGTCATGCAGCACCAGCTGCTGACATAGGAACAAGAAGGCTGTATCATGCTGATGCAACACACTTATTGGACATTGGTCATGATTTAATTCAATATGATGCTGCAGGTTGCAATTGAAAAGGCAACAGAGTCAATGCAAAGAAAGTTGCACCTTCATTGTGGGGGGCCTAGAGGAGGAAGAACACTTTCCCTTGGTTGTGGCAGGTCTTTGAGCCAGTAAGTTTCTTCTCAGGGAGTAGTACAGTGGGGGAGTGCTGTACCACTCAGGTTTGGAGGTCCACGCTGCCCAAAGGGGTCAAATGGAGGTGCAAGGCAAAGGGATACAAGCTAGCTGAGGACAGTGGGCCGATGACTGAGAAGAAGAGTACACACTGCAAATGATGGCTGCCTCATCACAGTTAAACTGTATGTTTATCCAATAAAGCTGCAACCTTGTATACCAGAATGGATTCTGTGTGTTATTCTAGGTAATAAGGTGTGTGTGTGTGTGTGTGTGTGTGTGTGAGGGGAGGGGAGGGGTGCATACAGCTGTCTGGGTAAGAGGGAACTCCTGGGCCATAGTGCCTAGGCAGGCAACCATAAACAGGTGCTGTCGCTCTTCCCCAGAATGAAAGGGGAGTAGCCTTCTCCCCAGAGGATGGGATTGCAGCAACTGGCTACAAGGCAACGTGGCTGAGGGGAAGTGGAGTGGAACCAGACTGGTCAGGAGGTGGGCTTCAGGTGTGGGATAAAAGAGAGCGAACTAGGTGGCTCAGCCTTCTTCTCCATTCCTGCTCCCACTCACAAAGCCTTTGGACAGGGTTAGGAGGACCAGGCATGGGGGAATTTGAGTTGTGGCAGCTCAGGAAAGGCAGGTCCATCCCATCTCAAGGGGTGGTACAGTAAAGAGATATGTATGATCCGGGTATAAATGTTCATACCACCCAAATGGATCTGGTGGAGGTCCAAGATGAAAAAGATGCTGCCTGGATCTGGTCAGCTATACCAACCACGGCCTTAGCCTGGCTGGCTCTGGACGGCTGGGAACAAGAAAACACACTGCAAATGATGACTGGCTCAGGACAATTATACATTATGTTCATCCAATAAGACTTGGGGTTACCATATGGCTCCAGAAAAATGACAAATTGAGACATCTGGGTTCTTCTTCACCCAGAGAGTGGTAGAAAGCTGGAACACCTTCCAGAGGCTGTTATAGGGGAAAACACCCTCCAAGGATTCAAGACAAAGTTAGACAAGTTTCTGTTGAACAAGAACGTGCGCTGGTAGGGCTAGTCTCAGTTAGGGTGCTGGTCTTAGACCAGAGGGCCGCCGCGTGAGCGGACTGCTGGGCATGATGGACCACTGGTCTGACTCAGCAGTGGCAATTCTTATGTTCTTATGCTACTTCCATTGCTATCAATGGAAGTAAAATCTGGATGTCTCAATCCATCCTCCACGCGTGCCAGAACAGTTTCTGTGTGATAAGGAGAAGGGAGGGCGCATACAACTGGTTGGATTCATTGTCGGGATCTCCTGTAGTGTACCTCTATTATTACCCGGGGAAGGGGGGGGGAGTGAAGAGAGAGAAACTTTAATCTGCCATTTTAAGGTTGTTAATTTTAAAAAGGAGTATACTGCCCAGAAATGAGCAGTCTTGGGAGGGTCAGGAGTCATGCTGTAATTTCCATGCTCAATAATATGCGTCTTTTCTTAAAGAAGACAAAGATTGAGATGAGGAAAAAACTGTAAGCAGTTTGTTATGGACTGCATGATATTGTCAACTCTAAAACTTCAAGTGAATTTTGTTATATTTGGGAGCCCCACTACATTTGTGCTACTTGATTACTGAGTTAAGGAAGTCAGAGACACTGAGAGGCCCAATAGAGATTCGCATTAGAGAATAACATGGGGACTGTTTACCATGGTAAACCGTGGCCACCGCAGTAAATCCGCAGGAATGGAGACATTTGCAATTGGTTTACCGCAGGAATGGGGACAAGACCTTTCACCGCCCTGCAGGAATGGGGACAAGACCTTTTACCACCCTGTGGGAGTGGTGGAAAGTCTTGCTCCTGTGGTAAAAAAATTTACACCCATGTCAGACTCGGCATCTCATCCCCAGCATCGCTTGGGCCTATTTTACCTTCAGGAGCCAGCCATGTCACGATGAAGACAGAAGGAACCCAAAACCAAAGCCTGAGCCCAATGTGATTTGAGGAATAAAATTACCAGACAACAAAAGGTTGAAAATAACATGTATTTTATATTTTGTGATTAGAATGCTTCAGTTTTGAAATATGTATTCTGCTAGGGCTGGTGTTAGACATAACTGGGAACCACAAGCCCAGGCTGTGCTTCTTTCTCTTCCAGCTGGCTTAATGCTCTCTCTCTGACCAGGGGGCAGTTGCCCTAGTTGCTCTCCCCTAACACTATTCCTGCCATGTGTGACTGAAGTGTTCTGTTAGCTTGATTTTTCTATGTAGCATTCTGTAGTAATTTGGTTGGTTCAGGGAGGGGAGACAGGGGTTTTGTTGATCCTTGCTCTGTATTATTTGTGTTTATAAAATGACAATTGTACAGAATATTGTCTCTTTTTATATTTTAATAAAATAAGTTCAATATAAAATCATAACTATTCGAGGCTTGTGTGGATGGGATCTGACAGTTTGCAGGGACGGGGACTGAGCTCACGGGGATGGGGCAGGAATGGGGACGAGCTCATGGGGACAGGGCAGGAACGGTGTCATTCTCTAATTCGCATGACCCAGTGTGGGGGGAAGAAGAGAAGAGTAGAAGGAAGGACTACATCACACAGAGCTGGTCAACTCAGTGTCACTTAACTGGGCAGTGCTGCTAAATAACAGTGTTAACCAGCCATGTTGAAAACAGACAACTGGGGAGAGGTCTGAAGTGGAGTTTGGGTGGTCCCAGAAGTCACTGGCGTAGTGAGGGAGGGGGGTGGACTGCCCTGGGCGCCGCCTTGGCGGGGGTGCCAACACCTTTCTGCCCCCTCCCATGCCACACTCTCATCCTTCCTTCCCCCGTACCTCTTTAAATCTTTACCAGCATGAGCAACTTCTCCGGTCTGCTGCTCCCACTGGCCTGGCTCCCCTCTGAAATCACTTCTAGGTTGTGGGGGCAGGAAGTGAAGTCAGAGGGAAAGCCAGCGCCGGCACAAGCAGCATATCGGAGAAGCTGCTCGCGCTGGCAAAGATTTAAAGAGGGGAGGAAAGGAGGGCGCGAGTGGGGCGGGGAAGGAACGGGGAGGGGGAAACCACTGCCCTGGGCGCCTCCTACCCTTGCTACGCCACTCTCAGAAGTTATGATGCTATTCTGTATCAGAGCCTGGGCTAACATCTGGGTTTCACCACTCACCTGGATTTTCAATGCCAGTGTCCGGACATAGCCTAGCAGTGAATATCTGAATATGACTTAGCTGGCAACAGCCAGAACTTAAAAAAAAAAGGCTGGCTGAGAATTATTGACTAGGAAGTAATTTGGGGTCATCAACTAGAAGTCAGTTGTTTCTCAGGTGAAATATATTTCTTCTGGATATGTATAAATTATTCTTTCTTTGGATGTCGTTTGGATGTATCTGTGTCAGTCATTCAAAGTGATTTAAGTGGGCAGGAGAGGCTCCTACTTGCTTACATTACTTGGAGCTGTTTAACTGCTGATATTTAGTAGCCTTTAACCGGGCAGCACCGCTGAATATCAGCACTAAATGGCCATTTTGGAGCTGGGCTGCACAGGGACATTAGGGGGTAGAGATGAGGAGTAGCTGCAATATCCAGTGCCAGCACCCACATGGTTAACCAGGCATGTAGGACTGCATAAAAAGATGTCCTAAGTTTCCCAGTTAACTATGTGGAAGGCACCCACATAAACTTCTGGTATTGGCAGGTATGTTTCCATTGTCCCCTCACCCCTCCACCCCCTCCCGGCAAGGCAAGACACCTCTCCTGACAAAATCCCGACTACTGCTAGAGGTTGCAGTGGCCATTTTGACCATGGTCCATGGAGCAACTAGAGGCAGAAACAAGTAGAGTTCACTCCTCTCCCCCCATCACCCCACTGGGCGACCAGGGAGTTTAGGGTGCCTATTCAGACTGGGAGGGGGGGAGAGGAGGGGGCTGGGAAAGGTTAGGGGGTGGTGGGTTGGGGTCTGAAGGTTTGGACCTTACCAGGGGGCAGGAGAGGTTCTTCCCTTGGCGAGAGGAGGGTAGCTCAGGACAGTGGCACAGAATTTTTGCAGATCCTGCCTGATATTCAGCTGGGACCCACCTAAGGCCTGGCAGCCTGACACACACTGGTCAGCTGCTGATATTCAGTGCTGGCGCCCAGACACAGCCCAGCATTGAATATCGCGGTCTAATTTAGCTGGTGACTGTCAGCGTGTAAGAAAATGCTGACCGTCACTGACTGAATATTGACCAGATTCTTATTTGATAATCTGTTGCTGCAGCCTGACATATGAGTTGTATTCTATCCTGAGCAGGGGACATAGAGCAAGAAGCTGAAAGGTCTGTGACTGTGGCAATACCTGTACAGGCGTCAGCTCCATCGTTTCCAATTGCACAGAACATGTTCTCTGTGAATTTCAGATTCACTGCAGCATCACTGCATGCCACATGGTTCTGTAAAGGGAATATGCAACAGCCTTGAGAAATCCAGTGTTATGACTGGGCTGCCAGCCTTTTGCACCTCTTCCTGCCTAACTGCAATGTTCACCTTGTTCCTTATGAGGCGTAGGGAGATGACACTAGAGAATGACCTGGGGACAAATTTTTCCCCATTCCCGCGGGAACTTATTTTCCTGTCTCGGCGAGTTTTTTTTCCTGTCCTTGCCAGATCTGTCCTTATCTGCACAAGCCTCAAAAACTTTGCGGTATTTCTTCGTACGTGTTCTGCCTCGATCAACAGTGTCAATTCACGGCGTTGTAGGTAGCTCTGGCGCTGTGTCTAATCTTTAAACTGAATCTGGAAATTTGTTACTAGTCGTTACGGTTAATTGTGATGAAAATATGAGAATTTGCTGATACTGTTTGCCATCATTAATGTAATTAGTTTATAAAATTTTCTGCTTTCAATAAAACCCATATATCTAGAGTTATTTTATTATTATTTTTTATTACGGCCCGCTGAAAAGTGCTGAAGTACCCAATGTGGCCTTCGTGGTGAAAAGTTTGGAGACTTCTGCTCAAGATGACACCTCTAATTGTCTACTGAGCACAATAAATTAGTCATCTAACACTGCCTGAGATGCCTTTCCTGCTAACATAAGAGATACCCGACAGCACTCAACAGTTAGTGCCAGGGCAATCCAGGAGAGAAATCAGGGCAACGCTGGAAATTACCTGGGCTCTGCCAATTTTCAGCAGTGGTTAGCAGATTAACTATCATGCTATCCAAAGTAAACTAGGTAACTATCCAGGCATCAGGTACTGAATATTGGTAGCAGGTACAGTATGTAAATTCAGATGGCCAACTTATGCCTGGATATTCAGGTGGATATTTTAGGAGCTCTGTTCTCATTTTGGACATCTGAAAATTGGCATTTAGTGTCCATATTGCACGGACATCCAAATCTCAATTATATGAAGCAATTTAGCACTGCACGGTCAATATTTAGACCCCGGAAGGCCAGCTAACTGCCGTAAAATGGATATTCATGCTGGATGTTTCCAGCACATGGACACCAACTCACAGGTACAGTATTTTAGAACAGGCTCTATATCCTGTTCTAAAATACATGTGAGATGAATGTCCATATGTGATGTACTGACTTTGGATGTCCATATTCTGAGTTGGTTGTCTTTTCTAAAATGCCACTCTCAGGATGTAAGGCATAGCTTTGCTACCATTTTATGCATATCACAGAAACCTAACTTAAGGTTGAATTGTAGGCCTGTGACACAAAAGGGAATCTCTGTGTCAGAGGATGTTACATCATAGGTGCATCAGCCCAATGTAACAAGCTGGATCTAGTCTGGAAGATTCCAACAATCCTTATAGAAGAGACATTCCCTCACTATTCAGCTGGCAGCGGTCAGCGCTTTTCTAAGCACTGATTGCCACCGGCTAAATTTTGCCCCGATATTCAGTGCTGGGCTATGTTTGGGCACTGGCACTGATTATCGAAGCATAACTCCAGACAGCCTGGATGCCTGGAGCTTATGTGAGACCGGCCAATATTCATTTATGTGGACTCTGGCTTAATATCATAAGTAGTACAAAAAATAAAAAACAACTGTGTCTCCTCCTCCCTTCCCTCCCCTCCCCTCCCCCATCCATTTTTTCCCTTGGTTTTTCCTCCTCTACAGCGGTGCGTGTCTTATGGCTGGGTGCGTCTTATAGAATAAAAAATACGGTACTTTTTTGTACACAGAAATGTCATCTGAATATCTCCCACAAGTGCCAGTACCGGTGAATATTGTGCAGTTCTGCTTTTGCAGGTGTATGGTTTCTCACCTGTATAGCGATTTCAGCATAGTACAATCCATTTGGAGATTGGAATTCTGTGTGACGTCTCTTCCCCCAGCCAATGATAAACCCATAAATCTTTTTGTCCTCCTTCCCTCCGTGTCCTGTCAGGATCCTGTCTAAAAGGGCGGGAAATTTGAATCATTATGGCAGTAATGTGATTGGTGTAAGAGTGTCGTTAAATTCTATGGAATAACAGTCTGTTTTACTAAAGCAAATATTTTTTTATTCAATTTTCTATACCATTCTACCAAGAGAGCTCAAAACGATTTACATGAATTTATTCAGGAACTTAAGCATTTTTCCATGTCTGTCCCAGTGGACTCACAATCTATCTAATATACCTGGGGGCAATGGGGAGGGGGGGGGGGAATTAGGTGACTTGCCCAGAGTCACAAGGAGCAGTGTGGCTTTGAACCCACAACCTCAGGGAGCTGAGGCTGTAGCTTTAACCACTGCGCCATACTGCAGCCAATCACTTTTGAATCAAAAGAAAAAAAATAAACAGCAAACAAATCCAGTTAGCTTGGTTCCTAATATTTATTTATTTAAAAGACTTCTAGACTGCCTTCTCATGCTTTAATAAAGAATGTCTAAACTAAAGTGATGTGCAAGATTTTGGAGCCCTTTTACTAAGCAGCGCTAAAAAGCGGCCATCAATTTTCCCAGCACCGGTCTTTCCTGGGTGCTGAGGGCACTTTTAGCATAGCGGTAAAATAGCCTGATTTTCCAATATTCCCATTATGTTTATGTTTATTAAATTTTGATATACCGCCATAGCATACAACTGTTTACAGCAGTTTACAATAAAATACAGCATAGAAAAGAACTCCATTAATATACAGAAACAGGCCTATCTAAAAGTTAAACAAAATACAATTTTGTATTACTGTTTCTCCAAGTCAATCCTTGATCATCTCCTGGTACTTCAATAAATATGATCATTCTGTGAAACATCTTGTCCAAATGCTAATTAAACTAATATGTTTTCAAAAGTTTCTTAAAGGACATAAAATTTAATTCCAAATGGATCTGTATTGGCAATTGATTCCATAAACGTGACACTAAACAAAAAAAAAAAGCTCTGGATCTAGTAAATTCCCACTTTGTTCTTCTAACCGATGGCATGACCAAACTATTGTCCGATAACGATCTCAACATTTTTAAGCGAGTTTAGATAAATTGGTTGCTGCAAATGTAATGATTTATGTATTAACCTCAAAATTTTAAATTGAATTCTATATGATATTGGCAACCAACGACAAAAAAGATATAATGGTGTTAACGTGATCAAATTTACCCTTATGAGCCAAAAGTTTAATAGCTGCATTTGGGAGCGTTTGAAGTCGCCTAATGTTGAATTTTGATAAACCAGCATACGCTATATTGCAATAATCAATCTTAGAAACTATAAATGCATGAATCAATGTATGAAAATTCTTATTCTCAAAAAAATGCCTAACTGAGCAAAGTGATCTAAGGGCAAAAAACCATGACCAGGTGTTAATTTCACCAATAGTGTGTGGCCATTAGCACATGAGCACTTACTGATGCTTATTTTCTAGGTAGTACGGGCTTACATATTAATTGATTAGCGCAGTGCACACCTACTCTCCACCCCAAGACATGCCCCACCTCCCCAGCATTAAAAAATAAATTCTAATTTTAAGCTTGTGTGAAGCGTGCGCTGTTCCCAAAATTACCGCAATGCACCTGAGTGTGCCCCACGGTGGTGCTTTTTACTGCAGCGTAATAAAAGGGCCCCCTTAAAGCACAGCATGTAACACAGAACAGAAAAAAATGTACTCCATACTCCATAAAACAGCCACATGGTAGTTCTGAGATCAACACAGACTGATCTTCTGTTGAATGCTAGAGGTGAGCATGTGCTTAATGACTTCATCATGCCATTCATAACAGAATTAAGAAACAAAAAGGGGCAGAAGAGGATAGCACAAATCACAATTAACATTACTAGGCTGGGGGGAGTGGCTGGTATGCTATCATTACAAATGATAAAACTTACTGCTAGTAAGCTAAGGTTTTATTTATTTATTTTAAAAAATGTATATACCGCTTACCAAACTAAGCAGTTTACAATCAACATACAAAGGGTTCCTAACCGATTTAGTGCACACTTTTCGTTAGCGTGCGCTAAATTGGTTAGCGCGCCTTAGTGAAAGGACCCCAAAATTATTTCATAGACAATACATTTTATATCTATCGAAAGCTACTGCTATCCACATTGCTGCCTAAATCATGCTTATCCATGAAATACCATCATTAAAATAATTCCGCTGATCTTTACCCATATTGCTACTCCTAGTTTCAAGTTTATTAAGATTTGTTATCTACGCAATATCATATACAGTGGTACCTTGGATTACGAGCATAATCCGTTCCAGGAGCATGCTCGTAATCCAAAATGCTCGTTTATCAAAGCGAGTTTCCCCATAGGAAATAATGGAAACTCGCTTTGATAGGTTCCCACCCTCCACCTCCCCCCCCCCCCACGAGAATCGGCATTGCTCCCCCCGAAGGCCCCCCCCAGCGAACTGGCACCCTCCCCCCCCGCGATCCGGCACCCCCCCACCGCCATCGGGCACCCCCCCCCGCTGCGACCTGAGGTCCCCCCAACCCACCCGAACCCTCTTCTTTTTTTTATTTTTTATTATTTATTAGTTTTATATCTTTACAAGAAAATACATCTTGCTTAGGAAAATACAGCAGGAATAATTGTTCAAATGTTCAAAATCACATTTTACAATAATAAAAGAAAAAATAAATACGGATATGCTTTCTTAGATCACAAAAAGCTATGAAGGGGGGGTTAAGCAAGTAATTGAGAAGCTAATCAATCATAACAAAGAATCAAAAGTACCATGAAAGGCCTAACATAACACTCTGCATTCTAAATTCCATTAATCACCTAAACACCAGCAGCGGTTTTCTTCAATTCCAAAAAGGATCTTAACTGCTCTGGTTGAAAGAAGACATACTTAACTTGAGCATATTTCACAATGCATTTACAGGGATATGCGAGCAAAAAGGACGCACCCAAAGCCCTGGTATCTTGTCGCATTGCTAAGAAAAGTTTCCTCTTTTCCTGGGTAGCCTTAGTTACATCCAGGAACACCCATATCTTTTTACCGTAGAACAATTCTCTAGAAACACAAAAGTAAAGTTTCATAAAAGAGTCAATGTCCTGTTGGAAAATAAATGAAGCCAGAAGTGTCATTCTCTGAGTCATATCTGTAATAGATTCCTCTAATATGGCTGAAATATTATTTAAGTCCAATTATGGAGTCTGTTCTCCAACCCCCATTGCTTCCCGGTTTTTTGGTGAAGAAGGTAAATAATAGACTTTGTTTAAAGGAGGAATATTGTCCGTGGAATACTTTAAAATTTCTACTAAATATTTCTTAAACATATCATAGGCTAATATCCCAGGTACTTTGGGGAAATTCAAAATCCTAACATTCAGCCTTCTATTAAAGTTTTCTATATTATCAAGTTTACAGTGTAAAGTAGCTGAATCTTTAATTGCAGCATTTTTAAAGTCCACAAGGGATTTCACTTCTGATTTTACTTCCGTGAAAATATTTTTAGCTTCAGTATTTGACTGTTCCAGTGCCTTGGTTAATTCGTCCATCTTATTAGCCAACATTTGTACCTTTGTAGAAGTCTTCGTTGCCTCAGAGTCCATTTTCTGTAACAGTCCCCAAATCACTGTTAGTGTCACCTCCCCGGAGGGAATAAACTCCCCAACGCTGGTCGCCATCGGCAGAAGCTCATCTGCTCTGGGCGCTTCCCCTCTAAGAACTCCATGTGCAACTTCGGCAGCACTTTCTGTTCCTACTGCCAAAGCAGAAGAGTCAGCCGGACAGGAAGGTGGTTCGGTGAAAGGGGGCGAGAGTGAGATCTCGTTTCCGTGTGGGCTGGAGCCTTCTCTACTCTCTCCCACTGCCGGAATTACTTCGCCCCGCTGGATGCAGATACCAGGTATCAATTGCTCAATCGTCTGCTGACGGGGTAGGAGCATTGGCGTCGAGGAAGCTGGCATCTTAATGCTCCCTTTCCTCTTATGGGGCATTTTTCCTTGCGAGTAATTCTCCCAAAGCAGAGAGAGCACGATCTCAGCATCTGGTCGATGCCGCCATCTTGGCCCCTCCCCCCACCCGAACCCTCTTCTTACTTTGATGTAGCCTCCGCACCTGCACCAGCATGTCCTGTGCTGTGCTGTGCCGGTGCCCGAAAATCTGCCTCCGGTGCTGGGCCTTGAGCATGTGTGCATGCTCAAGGCCCAGCACTGGAGGCAGATTTTCGGGCACCGGCACAGCACAGCACAGCACAGCACATGCTGGTGCAGGTGCGGAGGCTATACCAAAGTAAGAAGAGGGTTCGGGTGAGTTGGGGGGACCTCAGGTCGCGGCGGGGGGGTGCCCGATGGTGGCGGGGGGGTGCCGGATTGCGGGGGGGGGGGGGAGGATGCCGGTTCGCAGGGGGGGGCTCACAAATTGAGGCGCGCTCGGTTTACGAGGCACCAAGTTTGCAAATGTTTTGCTTGTCTTGCAAAACACTCGCAAACCGGTGCACTCGTAAACCGAGGTACCACTGTATTTCAATGCGTATAACAATTAAAAAAAAATAAAAAATAAAAAAGGGGGAGGACAAAACAAGACATTGCATACAAATTATATACATTCTAATCCTGTATAACTATCATACAAAGACTTTTCAGATAAACACATCAACAAATTGCGTTTTCAGAAACTTTTTGAAGACATTTCTAGATCAGTGGTCTCAAACTCAAACCCTTTGCAGGGCCACATTTTGGATTTGTAGGTACTTGGAGGACTGCAGAAAATAATAGCTAATGTCTTATTAAAGAAATGACAATTTTGCATGAGGTAAAACTCTTTATAGTTTATAAATCTTCCCCCTCCCCCGAAGGCCTGCATGATCCCCCCCCCCCTTCTTTGCAGCATCCTCCAGTTTCCTCCCTGGCCTCCCAGTCTTATTTTCAGCTAATTACAGCAGCCTGCAGAGAGGATTACTGGTGCTGTAGCGATCCTTGCAGGCTGCCATCGCCCCCGCAGCATGTTCCCTCTGATGCGGTCCCGCCCCTCCTCTGACATCAGGGGCAGGATCGCGGCAGAGGGAACGTGCTGCTGAGGACAATGGCAGCCTGCAAGGATCGCTACAGCACCGGCAATCCTCTCTGCAGGCTGTGGTAATTATCTGAAGGTAAGAGCAGGAGGCCAGGAGGGATGCCGGAGGACGCTGCAAAGAGCAGGCAGCACTAGTACAGACTGCGGGCAACAAAATAGTACCTGGCGGGCTGCATGTGGCCTCCGGGCCGTGAGTTTGAGACCACTGCTCTAGATCTACACAATTGCAACTGACCTGGCAATTTGTTCCACAAGTTCACACCTGCAACAGAAAACATTTAATCTCTAACTTTTGCATGCAATCAGTGGAGTAGTATGGGTGAGCAGTGTCCAGGGTGGTATCGTCCTTCCTCCACCCTCTTCCCCGTCTCCCTTGCCGTGCTTGTGCCCCCTTCCCTTTCCCCCTACTTTTTAACTTCTCTGGCATGAGCAGCATGCCCACATTGGTGTCTGCTCGCCTTCTGATGTCATTTCCTAAGTGTGGGTCCTGGAAGTGATGTCAGACTGAGCGCCGATGCTGACGCAGGCAGCAACCTCGTGCCAGGAAGTTAAAAAAGGTACGGTGGAAGGCAAGGGGCTCATGCGCGGCAAGGAGAAGAATGGGGAGGGAGCAGAGAGGAGGAAGGGAGCCACGTCCTTAGGATGACCACACCCAAGGCGGACCCCCCCCCCCAATGCACTCCCTTACTATGCCACTGCATTCAATATATTCTTCTCCTTCTCAGTGGATAATCTCATAGCATTTTCAGATTTCAATATCTTTCTTGGACGGTATGGGGCTCCTAATTGAAATTTAAACATGTTGGCACTTGGATGACCTAAAAGACAGGTCGTCCAAGTGCCGATAATCAAATTGATTTTCTGGACGTATCCAGGGACTTTATAGGCCTCTAAATGCCACTGTGCGCCCAGAGCTAAAAGGGAGGAGTGGTTAGGGTGGTATTTGGGTGGGATGTAGGCTGACCTACACTTAGTATTCCTGCAGGGATAATCGAATGTTTCATGAGACTTCCTGGACGAAACTTAAACTTTGTGAATTAGACGATGTAAAAGCAGATATAAGTGCCACAAAGGTATCCTAAGTGACCAGATAACCACTGCAGACAATGTGAAGACCCCCCCCCCCCCCATAGTGATCACTGACCTCCTCACACTGCAACAAATATCAGAATAAAAACATACATACCTGTCTCCGGAACATCAGCACCTGCTATAGGAAAGCCTAGTAGAGCTGCATACAGGTATCTTAAGTAGCCTGGGGGGGGGGGGGGCAGGCTAGTGAACCATAGAGAGGAGGACCCAGGCCCATAAGCCATTCTAACCACTACATTCATAGTAGAAAATGTGAGACTACCAAAACCCCCCCAAACCATACTCTACTGCCATACTGATGCCACTTGAAGCCATAAGGGCTATTGGGATTGTAGACAGGTGGGTATAGTGTGTTTTGGTGGTGTTTTTTTTTTTATTGGGGGCTCAGTGTATCCTATAAAAGCTTTCTGGTGAGATGCTTATGTTTCTTGGACGGTATATCTCCAACGGTATATCTTGAAAACATCCAGGTACTTTATCATATAGCACTCGCTGAATTATCAATAGTACCATAGGCAGCGGAACATTTTTTTGTTTGGGGGGCCCAAAAGCTCCGCCCTAGGCCCCACCCCAGACCTGCTCAAGTTCCTCCCCAGACCTCACCACCATAATAATAGTACTAATTGTAAACACCATTTCTTCCATTCATTTTTCATATACACACAATATAATCTTATTAATAATACACAATGATAACTACAAAATTAAACTACACAAAGTGCACTCTTTTTCCCCTCCCCACCATTGCACAGCATTTCTTCCCCTCTCCTCCATCCCCATATGCAACGTCTTCCTCTCTCATTCCCTCCCTTGCTGCAAAGGGAGTAGGGAAAGAGAGAGAGGGAGAAAGAGATCCAGGGTGTCTCTCTCCCACCCCCTCTACTGCCCTATCCAATATTTCTCCCTCTTTTACACCCTGGACTATGTGCAGCATATTTCGCCCCTGCCCACCTGCCCCATGTCCAACATTTCTGCTTCTATCACCCCTCTCCAGCTCCATGCCACATCTCTTCCTCCATTCCCTCCACCACCATGTCCAACATTCCTCCCTCTTGCATCCATTTCCATCTGTTCCAATTTCCTCTCAACCACCACATCCAACATTTCTCCTTCTTATCTCTCTCTTCCTCACTCCTCTCCCATCACCTTGTCCCAATAATTCTCTTATTTCTTCCTTTCCCTATGTACACCATCTCTTTCCCTCTCACTCACAACCATGCTTAACAATTCTCCCTTTCTATTCCCTCCCCCACCTCAGCATCTCTTTCCCCCATTCTTCCATCCTATGTCCCAAGTTCTTGCCTCCTCCCTCCCTTCTTTGTCCCAAGTTAGTGCTCCCTCCCTCCTTTCTAGCCTTTGTCCCAGGTTTGTGCCCCCTCTCTCACTTCTATGTTCTAACAAGTCCCCTCTCTCTATTTTGTGTCCCAAATTCATGCCCCTTCCCTCATTTGTCCGAAGTTCATGCTCCCTTCCTTTCTTGTCTCAATGTGCCCCTCCCTCCTGTGTCCCAACATGCCCCTTTCCCTCCTTCCCTCCTGTGGCCCAATGTGCCTCTCTTCCTTCCTCCCTTTTGTGTCCCAAGTTCATGCCCCCTCCCAAGAGTATGTACCTGTATTCTGGCTGGCTCTAAAACATCTAAGTAGGTCTCCTCCTTCTTTCCAGCTGCACTTTTTTCTTCACAAAGCCACAGGCAGCAGCAGCAGAATATGGCCAGAGGTCTTGGTGGGCTCCCAAGAATAACATCTGTCACCTCTCCCGGCCCCCAGTCCATATCCCCTCCGCCTTTCCCTAGCTATGTCTTCTCTTCCTTCTCTGCTTTCCCCGAGTTGTCCATCTCTCCCTCCCCCTTATGTCCCATCCCTGAATCTCTTTCCCTTTCCCCATCTTGCCCCCTCCACCAAATCTCTCTACCTCTCTCCATTTTGTCTGCTACACATCCATTTCTCCCTTCCCCCCTATGCCTTCCCTCATGTCCATCTCTCCCTCTCTTACTCTCTCTGTCCTTCTCCAAATCCATCTCTTATTGTCCCTCTTCTGCCCCCCTCTGCCACCTCTCCCTGTCCTCCTCCTACCCCCTCTGCCATCCCCAAATCCGTCTCTCCCTATCCCTCACACATCTGCCATCATTCCCTCCCTCCCTCCTTCCCTCATCTGAGTCCAATATCTCTCCCTTCTCCCAGCTCCTCTCTACCGGTTTTCTACACCTAGCTACCGACCAGCGTACCTGCTGATCATCACTCTTCCGCACCCCTGCCAGCATATATTTCTCTTCCCTCCTCCATCCTGCCCGCCGCCGCGTGTCTACATTTAACTTCTTTGAAAAGCGCTGTGCCACCCTGCTGCTGGTCCCTTGCCGCTGCCAGGGCTGTTTTGGGCTGTATCTTATTCAGTCCCAGAGGAGAGTCTTACTTTTATCAGGAGACTTCCCAGTGCTGGGATTCAGTAGAGCAGAGGGAGAGAGAATTCACTGGCCCAGAGAGGATTATGGCAACAACCTCACTTGGCTCCCAAAGTGCCTTTCCTCAGGCCCAAGATCCCAAGTTGGAAGCTGCAGCAGTGTTTGTTGGGGGGAATCAGCTCCCTCAGTTTCCTCTTTGCAGGATTAGAAATGAATTTGGGGAGAAGCTGAGGAGTTTTTGCCTGACAGAATTGGGAAAAGGGATCAAAGTGCAGAAAGAGATTTGGAGCTGGAAGTCTGGTGACATCACATGGGAGAGGGTGGAGCTTCACACCAAAGGCTGAGAGGGAAACGTTTCTTCTGGCTCTGCCCCTGTTAGTGCTGATTGGTCAGAATGGATGGGAAGAGGAGTGGAAGAGTCCAGCTCCTAGCACAAAGAAAGCAAGAAGGAAGAGGAGTTTCAGGTCCATCCGGTGCCAGTGCTGCTGCCACTTCCTGCCCTGCCGCTGGCCCCTTGCCATTTAACTTTTTGCAAAAGTGCTGTGCCGCAGGACCAGCGACTTCTCTCCACTGCAGCCCGTCCTCTCGGACAACTTCCTGTTTTTGCTAGGGCTGGCCGCAGTGGAGAGAAGACGCCAGTCCAGCGGCAGGGCTGTGTAACGCTCTTGCAAGAAGTTAAACGGAGACATGCGGTAGGTGGTGGGCGAGCAGGCGGGGGGGTGGGTGGGGGTGAGTAGTAGTAGATGCAGGTGAAGGGGTGCGGCAGAGCGTGCTGACCAGCAAGCACACTGGCTGGTAGTAAGATGCCGCTCCCAGCCTCACAAGAAGGGGGGGGGGGGGTTTCCTCCCCACAGGATCACCCATAGGATGGGCAATTTTTGAGAAGGCCATGGCCCCTGTGCCCCCTCCTCCCCCCCGTTCTGATGCCTATGGATAGTACTTTATATTGTACCCTTTCTTGTATAGGAAACCAATGAAGCTGCTTCAAAACAGTTGTGATATGAGTCTTTCATGAAACGCCCATTATCATTCTAGCAGCAGAATGCATCAAGACTTGCAATGCTTTACTCTTAGATTTCACCACCCCCAAATACAGTGCATTGCAATAATCTAATCTATCTGTTATCAACGCTTGCACCACAGTACGAAAATCATAGGGTAGATCTCTGCTAAGAGCTTCCACCTGCTTCAGTTTTCTCCCTGGCGGTTTAAAATACCCTTTCTACACAATTCACATTTTGGTTGAGATTTGCAGAGGTCACTGGCCTTTGAATCTTTTATATCTACCAGGTCCAGGTCATTGAGTACAGGCTGAATTAGTCTTTCCCCCCATAGCACCTATGAAATCTGTAGTTCTTTTTACCAGACAGTGATAAAAGCCCCTGTGAATAAATGGACCCTTTAGTGGATCCATGTTATGTTCTCAGTTTAAACTGTTCATCGCTTAGAAGTATGATTAAGCGATTAATCAAAAATACTATTAAACTTGAAACTTATATCAGTTTATTCCTTACACATGTTCTGTCCTGAGCTGGTAAGAACAAATACAGTTCACTATATGATATCATCAGTAATCAAATGTTTCTAGCAAATGTGCAGTAAGAAAATGGCTTATATAAGAAGAATAGAACTATTAGCCAATCTTTCATGTCCCTGTGTTTGTCCTCAGAACAGATATCCTGTTGCATCAAAGTCTGTACCTTGGTAAATGCATTTTTCCACCTCCGAGATTGCTGGCAGATTTAATACTGTGTCCATTTCTGATGTACAGGGCAAGCAGACAGGCCTATGGGAAAGAAGACAGTCTAGTATTAGATTAGAATAATGGGGCAGTGACCCTAGCTGATCAAGAATGATGTAAGTTTTATGTAATGCTGCTCAGAGTACAGAGTTCTAAGAATCAAATAATGATCATAGGGTGGAGTATCTCAAAAAGTGCAAGCGGATCAATGAGCTTTTGAAGCAGTCATGAGCAATATTAAACTCTAAAAATCAGCCACACACAAGGGGAATATGACAGGGAAGCTGTTGGCACATCTGGTGCAGCTGTCTGTTGCAAAGCGGTATATCACTAGCATTAAGGGAAGTTTGGGTGGGATTCATATCAAGGAGGAGGAAATAATGAAATAGTTTGCAAATTATTATACAGAGCTAGGGGGCTAGAGTTGCTGCAAGTTAGCCCTGAATATTTGAGTTGACTCATTCAGAGCATCAAATAGTTGAGGCTTGGTATGACCCCAGGACTAGGTGGCTTGAGGAAAACTTTTAAAACAATGTGAGGTAGTGAAACCTATTGCATAAATGGGTACTGTGGTAAAAATGTCCAGAAGGCTAATTTTATTCCTTTATATAAAAATGAAAAACATACACAATTTTACATAAACAAAGTTTAGGAGTTGCCCCACCTTAATGTTTTCTTAAAACTACCGTTAAGCTAACAGTATATTGTAATTATTGTGCACTTGACAAATAATTAACAGTCTATGACATAAGAGCCGCCTTTGATGCAGAAGGAAACTTCTTTTGGTGGCTGGCCACTAGCTGAAGAACAAATTGCTTCTGTTTTTCATCTTATGTAAAGTATCGTATTTTTCAATGAGGCTTATCCCTCATTCTTCTGCATCATTAACAATAGTCAGTTTCGATGCCAAATTCCAAAGTTCCTTGAAAATGGGATTGTCAGTCCACTCTTGGGATGTTTCTTAAGGAATATTTTTGCTTTTGTTGATCCTCCTTCAATCAAGAGATCACAAAATGACTATGTTCTCTGTGTTATAAGACTTACAAGGTTCCGATTCATCTGTACGCAAGAGACATTGTGAAATGTCTGGCAACAGTGGACCAAACAAGCAAGAGAAGACACTAGACAACATGATTTCCATGATATGATGGCAACAGGTGATCCAGATTAGTTCAGCTCCCGAAGCTTTTTCGATTCAGATGCAAGATCCTTTGTGAAGTGCAGTATTGCTTGCTGCTGTATCAAAGACAAGACCTTAGTACTATAATGCAAAGGCGAATAAAAGAAGTGGGGGATTTCAGAGATTTTCTACATTGGACAATTTCCTGGAGGAAAAGTCCATAGTCTGTTATTAAGAAAGACATGGGGGAAAGCCACTGCTTGCCCTGGATCGGTAGCATGGAATATTGCTATTCCTTGGGTTTTGGCCAGGTACTAGGGACCTGGATTGGCCACTGTGAAAACAGGCTACTGGGCTTGATAGACCATTGGTCTGACCCAGTAAGGCGATTCTTATGTCCCCCCCCCCACTCTCACATAATATAAGTAAGAATTGTATCTGGTACAGGCTATAAGGGGAGGAGGGGATGGCACCCCACTTGGTGTTTCTGGCATCTTCATGAGCAACAGAGCTTTCAGAATAGATTCATAGGCAACAGTTTGAGGATACCACTAAGATTTCAATAATGTTGGACTTCAGGAAACCCTGTACAAGCTCTTTCACAGGGCCTCTATTACTAAGTAGAAAGGAGGTAGCTGAAGCTGTGGAAGGAGGATTCCTGTGACAGGTGTGAAGTATGGATTGGTAACTTTGTGCATTCCTTTTGGAGTGCATGACAGCACAGCACTTCTGCTGATAACATAGTCCCTAATATATGCTGATAACATGGTCCCTAATATACCCCAGTTCGGTGAGATCACTGAATCAAAGGGTATTGGTCTGAACACTTCACATTAATTATATTGTATTTAATTTATATTTATAAAGCTGTGATTAGTATGAGATTTGATTAAATAATTATCACAGAATAACATTGTATATCTCCCTAGTTGGTTGTATAATCTGATGAAATCTTTCATCATGTTCGTCGCTGACTGCACCAAGATTTGCGGGGAAGAAGTCCAAGTGTGAATGTAGAAAGTGCATCTTCAGTGACATGTTGCATTTCATGGTTTTGTTTGCTCTAATAAATTTGTCAACCAGTTGAAAATAGTTTGGTGCTCTGTAACTGCCAAGATAATTCTCAACGACATCCTTGAATGCTTTCCAGGCGATTTTCTCTGGCCTGACTAACAGATCTTCAAATCTTTCGTCATTGATGACGTGTCTGATCTGTGGACCAACAAAAATGCCTTCCTTAATCTTGGCATCAGTTATTCTTGGAAACATCTGTCTTAGATAAAGAAAACCTTTGCCTTCCTTGTTCATCGCTTTTACAGAATTTATGATCAGTCCAAGTTTTATGTGAAGAGGAGGCAAAAATATCTTTGTTGGAAAGTGGTTCATGTACCACATTTTTCTGTCCTGGAACCAAATTCTTATGGAGTGACCAGTTCTTTTGAATGTAATGCAACTCCTTAGCATGGCTATCCTATTCACAAATAAAACAACAGTACTTGGTATAGTACTCCCCCGATATTCGCGGGGGTTCCGTTCCAGGAACCCCCGCGAATCTTGAAAAACCGCGAATACGGTTTTTCATGGGGGAGACTGGAGAGGGCAGCGAGAGAGGCAGGAGAGAGCAGCCGGAGTGCCAGCGAGTGCAGGAAATCACTCGCTGTATGCTCCGACCGCCTCATCCTGCACTAAGTCGGGCCTTACCAATCAGAAGCTGCGTGTCAAAGCAGCTCCTGATTGGATAAGACCTGACTTAGTGCAGAGGCGGTCGGATAATACTACGAATGACCAGGACCGCGAACGACCGGGGGAACACTGTATATCCAAGATGAATTTTAAATAACAGAGCTACTACTTTAAAATCACTGCAGATGTTCCAGTTGTACTTTGTGTACTGGCTATGCTTTAACAGCAATTCCATGTCTTCATATGTTTCTTTTATGTGTGCAACAGAGAAGAAGTGGGGAAGGAACTGTACACATCAACCATAGATAAAGTCAAGTTTATTTAATACAAACAAACTGTATAAAATACAAACATTCTATGTGTTTCTAATTGTTGCTCATTTAGTTGAGTTTTATTTTGCAGTTCTTTTGATAAAGTTTTAAGATCAGTAGAGCAAACAGTAAAGAGTCCAGGATGATAACTGTCAATCTTTGAAGTGTAGTAGAAGGTTCCAAAAATGACATCTGTAGTAGAGGTGTCACCAGTGCTGATCGGGCACCCCCAGGTTGAGGTAGAGATCCCTCTAGGACAAAAGCAACACTTTTCTGCTAGTGAGCCCTGCTATGACCTCGAGTGCAGGTGATTTGACCTCTGCTCCGAGCAACTGCCTCAAACAACTATTTGTGACTTGTGGCTGTAAGCGGGGGCTCGGAAGCTTCTCGTCTCCCCCTATAAGACAAAACTGGCTCCCCGCTTTCTCCGAATTGCCATGCTGCAAAGGTTTCAAGCATCAGCTGAGAAGAAGAGGAAACCAAAACTATTGGGATGTGCCAAACTACTTTCCCCTTCTTTTTTCAGAGGCATCAAATAAAGAGAGAAAATGAAGGACACTAGAGCTCTCACAGTCAGATCAGAGTGCCCTATCTTGGCTCCACTCCAACTATTGTCTATCCCACATATTCTTAAATTCCATCACCATTTTTGTCTTCACAACCTCTCCCAGGAGGTCACTGCCAAGTTTACCACCTTGCAACATCCCCATCTCAAAAAAGATTAATTTAGATATTAACACCTTTTTTATGTATTCAGACACCTGTATTACCCTTTCCTCTAGGGTACACACATTCAAGTCTTTAAGTCTCTTCTCATACATCTCTTGGCACAAGCTCCCTATTATTTTTATTGCCTTCCTCCAAAATTGAACGCTATATTCCAAATGGGCCTCACAAAAGATTTTCACATCTCCTTTCTTCAACTGGATATGCCTTTCTCTATGCAGCTGAGCATTCTTCTAGCTACAGCTACTGCCTTGTCACATTGTTTGTTGCCTTAAGATTTTCCAACCCTATCACCCCAAGGTTCTTCTCCTAGTCTATACTTTTCACCCACTAACAAATAAAGGGCCCCTTCAACTCAATAGAATATGTTATATTATTTATTTATTCAATTTTCTAACCGTTCTCCCAGGAGAGCTCAGAACGGTTTACATGAGTTTATTCAGGTACTCAAGCATTTTTCCCTGTCTGTCCTGGTGGGCTCACAATCTATCTAATGTACCTGGGGCAATGGGGGATTAAGTGACTTGCCCAGGGTCACAAGGAGCAGCATAGGGTTGAACCCACAACCTCAGGGTGGTGAGGCTGTAGCTTTAACCACTGCGCCACACTCTCCCAACATATTGTGTCTCCATTTCCAGTTTTATACACCTGCTCACTTTTTTCTATTTCATTCCCCCCTTTTCTTCCAAGCATAGCCTTCATATTTTACTGATTAATACCATACCATATTGTTTCTTATACCCCGCAATTGTCTACTAGGAATCATTGTGGCTTAATCCCCCCAGTATTGTTCCTGACCTGCTGTCCCCGTGTTTCTCCATGTACAGTACATTCCCCAAAATCCATAATAAATTGATTTTCTTGCTTTTCAAGCATTCATTGCAGTTTTCAGTTCCCATTCCCTCATCTTCCTGATACTGTCCTCCCATGGATCCACTGGGAAGCCTCCTCTTAAACCCAACATTTTAAGATCATGAGCACCACCTTCATGAACAGCCATACAGCCTCCTTGATCCTGTATGAATTTCTCCTCCCCAGCATCACTAGTCCATAAGTCCACTCTTAGTTTTTATCTGAGAATATATCCACTGAGAATATATCCACCTACAGGCTTTATATATACCGCTATGCTTTTGTATCACCACTCCCCCTCTTCGATGTCCGACTACCTGGAAGTGACGTTAAGTTCCTGCCGGTTAGGATAATTCATTATAGATTTAACCATTCAATTTCTGAATTTAAGCCAAAAGGGAAGATGAGACGTTGTCCCTTTTGCAGCAAGCATTTTGTAATATCACCTTCGTATTGACCTATATGTATCAAAACTGTATATTTTAATTCCTCTAAAGCAGGGGTGCCCACACTTTTTGGGCTTGCGAGCTACTTTTAAAATGATCAAGTCAAAATGATCTACCAACAATAAAATTTTTAAAAAACACAAAGCACACTGTACGCAGAGAAAATGTTAATTATCATTCCTATTCCAAGATTTTTCAAAGAGATCAAAGCAGATGACTCTATGCACAACCATACAAAAATAGACAAATATACCCCCTCCCTTTTTACTAAACCACGATAGCAGTTTTTAGCGCAAGGAGCTGCGCTGAATGCCCAGCGCTGCTCTCGACGCTCATACACTCCCTGTGCTAAAAACTTCTATTGCGGTTTAGTAAAAGGGGACCTTAGTGTAAAATATAGACAGCAGATATAAATTCAGACACATTTTGATCACTAAATTTAAAATAAAATCATTTTTCCTACCTTGTCTGGTGATTTCATGAGTCTCTGGTTGCACTTTCTTCTTCTGATTGTGCATCCAATCTTTCTTCCCTTCTTTTAGCCTGTATGCTTCCTCTCCTCCAGACCTCATTCCCTCCCCCAACTTTTCCTTCCTCTCTCCCTGCCCTTTCTTTCTCTCTGCCTCCCTTTCTTTGTTTTTCTGTTTCTCTTCTTTCCTTCTGTCTCCCTGCCTGCCCTTTTTCTTTCTTTCTCCTTGCCCTCCCCCAAGCCACTGCCACTGCCATCGAGGACCAGGACCCAAACCGACACCAATAACAGGCCCCAAACCGCCACTAATAACAGGCCCGAAAGCCGACGCTGCCCCAAGCTCTCCCTGCTTCGGCTAACCAGCACTCCTCTTCCCGACGTCAATTCTGCCGTCGGGGAGAGGAAGGCTGATCAGCTCAAGATCGCGATCGACCAATTGGGGGAAATGCTGCCGGGTCCTGCCTTCGCGGAAACAGAAAGTAGGCAGGACCCGGCAGCAAGAAGAGGAAATGCTTCACTAAACTGTCGCCCGCCTTAGCCTGTGGCGAACGCTTGCTTCAGGGCTCTCAACATGTGCGTGCCGGCTTCACTTCTCTTCCCCCCCCCCCCCCCCCCCCCCGCGGACATAACTTCCGGTTTCGGAGGGAAGAGAAGAGAAGCCGGCACGTACACGTTAGAGCCCGGAGCATAAGTTCGCTAAGGGCTGAAATCTCCAAGCCGGGTTTTTTTTTAATTTTCAGCAGCGACGGCAGCAGCAACAGGTGACAGCTGGGCCCTAGGGAGAATACAGAAGAAGGCTGATCGGCCCAGTAGATCAGGACGGCAACACGAGTCTAGCGATCGACTCACGTTGACTTCCTGAGCTACTGGTCGATCGCCATCGACGTATTGGGCACCCCTGCTCTAAAGAGTGAGACTCTTGTAACCAATGGACTACCAAGGGAGCAGAGACTCTTCCCGTACGGATATTGCTAAGGTGTTCTGTTATTCTCACTTTGATCTTTCGACTCGTTTGGCCAATATATGGGAGACCACAAGGGCATACCACCCCTTGGGATTCACAGTTAGTGCCCGTAGATAACACAAATTTTTTCTCTTTCAAAGCTGGAAAAATTACTGATGATTGCTGCAAAACGTGACTGCATAAACGACAGTGTCCACACGGTTGATGTGGGGGAAGTGAATGATTTTTCATTAACCTGTCTGTTTTTTTGTATTTCAACACCTCGCCCAAATTACGAGCCCTAGAAAAAGCAAATTTTGGTTTCTCTGACAGAGTGGGATAATATTGGACAATGGGCCAATGCTTTAATATAATTTGTTTAACGGCATTACTCTTGTTGGTATATGGTAATACACATACCTTATGTTCTTCTTTATTTTTAACTTTTGGTTGCATCAGCCAAGACCGTTGGCAATATTTGGCCCGTTTCCATGCTCTCTTTATAATTTTATTTGGATATCCACGTTCTGAAAATTTCTGATACATTACATAGTAACATAACATAGTAGATGACGGCAGATAAAGACCCGAATGGTCCATCCAGTTTGCCCAACCTGATTCAATTTTAATTTTTTTTTTTTTTTTAATTTTTTCTTCTTAACTATTTCTGGGCAAGAATCCAAAGCTTTACCCGGTACTGTGCTTGGGTTCCAACTGCCGAAATCTCTGTTAAGACTTACTCCAGCCCATCTACACCCTCCCAGCTATTGAAACCCTCCCCTGCCCATCCTCCACCAAACGGCCATACACAGACACAGACCGTGCAAGTCTGCCCAGTAACTGGCCTAGTTCAATATTTAATATTATTTTCTGATTCTAAATCTTCTGTGTTCATCCCACGCTTCTTTGAACTCAGTCACAGTTTTACTCTCCACCACCTCTCTCGGGAGCGCATTCCAGGCATCCACTACCCTCTCCGTAAAGTAGAATTTCCTAACATTGCCCCTGAATCTACCACCCCTCAACCTCAAATTATGTCCTCTGGTTTTACCATTTTCCTTTCTCTGGAAAAGATTTTGTTCTACGTTAATACCCTTCAAGTATTTGAACGTCTGAATCATATCTCCCCTGTCTCTCCTTTCCTCTAGGGTATACATATTCAGGGCTTCCAGTCTCTCCTCATACGTCTTCTGGCGCAAGCCTCCTATCATTTTTGTCGCCCTCCTCTGGACCGCCTCAAGTCTTCTTGCGTCTTTCGCCAGATACGGTCTCCAAAACTGAACACAATACTCCAAGTGGGGCCTCACCAATGACCTGTACAGGGGCGTCAACACCTTCTTCCTTCTACTGACTACGCCTCTCTTTATACAGCCCAGCATCCTTCTGGCAGCAGCCACTGCCTTGTCACACTGTTTTTTCGTCTTTAGATCTTCGGACACTATAACCCCAATGTCCCTCTCCCCGTCCGTGCATATCAGCTTCTCTCCTCCCAGCATATACGGTTCCTTCCTGTTATTAATCCCCAAATGCATTACTCTGCATTTCTTTGCATTGAATTTTAGTTGCCAGGCATTAGACCATTCCTCTAACTTTTGCAGATCCTTTTTCATATTTTCCACTCCCTCTTCGGTGTCTACTCTGTTACAAATCTTGGTATCATCTGCAAAAAGGCACACTTTTCCTTCTAACCCTTCAGCAATGTCACTCACAAACATATTGAACAGGATTGGCCCCAGCACCGAACCCTGAGGGACTCCACTAGTCATCTTTCCTTCCTTCGAGCGACTTCCATTAACCACCACCCTCTGGTGTCTGTCCGACAGCCAGTTTCTGACCCAGTTCACCACTTTGGGTCCTAACTTCAGCCCTTCAAGTTTGTTCAAAAGCCTCCTATGAGGAACTGAATCAAAGGCTTTGCTGAAATCCAAGTAAATTACATCTAGCATATGTCCTCGATTCAGCTCTCTGGTCACCCAATCAAAAAATTCAATCAGGTTCGTTTGGCACGATTTACCTTTTGTAAAGCCATGTTGCCTCGGATCCTGTAACCCATTAGATTCAAGGAAGTACACTATCCTTTCTTTCAGCAACACTTCCATTATTTTTCCAACAACTGAAGTGAGGCTCACCGGCCTGTAGTTTCCTGCTTCATCCCTGTGACCACTTTTATGAATAGGGACCACATCCGCTCTCCTCCAATCCCCAGGAATCACTCCCGTCTCCAGAGATTTGTTGAACAAGTCTTTAATAGGACTCGCCAGAACCTCTCTGAGCTCCCTTAGTATCCTGGGATGGATCCCGTCTGGTCCCATCGCTTTGTCCACCTTCAGTTTTTCAAGTTGCTCATAAACACCCTCCTCCGTGAACGACGCAGAATCTACTCCATTTTCTCGTGTAACTTTGTCAGACAATCTCGGTCCTTCTCCAGGATTTTCTTCTGTGAACACAGAACAGAAGTATTTGTTTAGCACATTTGCTTTCTCCTCATCACTCTCCACATATTTGTTCCCAGCATCTTTTAGCCTAGCAATTCCATTTTTTATCTTACTCCTTTTACTAATATATCAGAAAAAAATTTTATCTCCCTTTTTTACATTTTTAGCCATTTGTTCTTCCGCCTGTGCCTTCGCCAAACGTATCTTTCTCTTGGCTTCTTTCAGTTTCACCCTGTAGTCCTTTCTGCTCTCCTCTTCTTGGGTTTTTTTATATTTCATGAACGCCAACTCTTTCGCCTTTATTTTCTCAGCCACTAGGTTGGAGAACCATATCGGCTTCCTTTTTCTCTTGTTTTTATTGATTTTCTTCACATAAAGGTCCGTAGCCAGTTTTTATCGCTCCTTTCAGCTTAGACCACTTCTCTTATGTCCTCCCATCCTAACAGCTCTTTCTTCAGGTACTTTCCCATTGCATTAAAGTCCACACGTTTGAAATCTAGGACTTTAAGTATCGTGCGGCCACTCTCCACTTTAGCCGTTATATCAAACCAAACCGTTTGATGATCGCTACTTCCCAGGTGAGCACCCACTCGAACATTAGAGATACTCTCTCCATTTGTGAGGACCAGATCCAATATCGCTTTTTCCCTTGTGGGTTCCATCACCATTTGTCTGAGCAGAGCCTCTTGAAAGGCATCCACAATTTCCCTACTTCTTTCCGATTCAGCAGACGGAACATTCCAGTCCGCATCCGGCAGGTTGAAATCTCCCAACAGCAGAACCTCCTCTTTCCTTCCAAACTTTTGGATATCCACAATCAGATCCTTATCAATTTGCTGTGATTGAGTCGGAGGTCTGTAGACTACACCCACGTAGATAGAAGTTCCATCTTCTCTTTTCAGAGCAATCCATATCGCTTCTTCCTCTCTCCAGGTCCCTTGCATTTCGGTCGCTTGGATATTGATCTTCACATAGAGAGCTACTCCTCCACCTTTATGACCATCTCTGTCCTTCCTAAAAAGATTATATCCCGGTATGTTTGCATCCCATCCATGTTTTGGCTTGTTTATTAAAGTCTTCCTCGTCTGAGCAAATCCGTCTCAGACGTAGGAACTAACCTGTTGGTATGCTATTCCTTAAGACGCGTGGATGGAAACTCTGATATTGGAGGAGGGCATTTCGGTCCGACGGCTTTTTGTGTAGACTGGTAGAGATCACATTTTCCTGGATATATATTTTTATATCTAAAAATGACATTTGATGTTTATCTAATATAATAAAACGGTAAGCCGCGCATGCGCACTTCCTAAGCGTGGGTCCGTTTTCTGTGAGCTGTAGCTAGGAAGTGCGCTTGCGCGGCTCACCCCCTGCCCTCTCCGTCATCTCCCGGCTCCAGCGGCGTCACAGTTTTCAAAGAGGCGCGGGATTGTTTCAATGCGGACCAACAACAAGCCGTTAAAGCTCCTGGTGCTGACTCCCAACGGTGGAGGAGAGGCAAGGTAGAAGAAGATTTCCACTGCCCCCCCCTT
The DNA here is from genome assembly GCF_902459505.1 of Geotrypetes seraphini. NCBI lineage: Eukaryota > Metazoa > Chordata > Amphibia > Gymnophiona > Dermophiidae > Geotrypetes > Geotrypetes seraphini. The sequence continues at coordinate 99,660,606 of NC_047088.1, read as the reverse complement.
CCCTTACCGCGGCCCCGACTGGCGATTTAAGCAGCGTGTCAGCAGTCTTCACACGCTGCTTCGGCCCCTTCTACTGCCCTGATTTGCTCCGGACGTGCCAGAGTAAATCAGGCCAGGAGAAGGACTCGAAGCAGCGTGTGAAGACTGGTGGACACGCATCTTGAATCGCCATGTGTACTCGGACCTGCGGGAAGGGAAGGGAAAGGGGGGGGGGGGCGGCAAAGGACTCAGGACCGCATTTGTAGTCGCGACTGTGGGAAGGGAAAGGGGGTAGAGGAAACAATAATGCTGCTGCACAGGGAACTGGTGTGGGGGGAGGGAAATGGAGGGGGAGGGTATGCTGCTTTGGACACACAGACAGAGGGAGGAAGGGAGACAGAAAGAAAAGAAGAAAGACACAGGTGCAGGGAGATATACAGAAAGACAAACAGACAAAGGGGGCCAGGGACAGAGACAGACAGAAAGAAAGACAGCGGGAGTCGTGTCAGGAAGGGTGCGGGATGCCGCAGAGGGAACTTTTCCAATGGGTGCAACTGGGCGGCTGTCGGGAACCTCTGATCAGGGGCAGAGCAAGGTAACTGTATCATAGGGATAAGAAGGAGGAGGGGGGAGAAAAAGGAAGGGACGCCTACTGCTGGACAGGGGGAGAAGGAAAGAGGTGCTGATGGACAGGGGGGAGCTAAAACGGGGGGAGCTAAAAAGGGAGAAGGGCTGCTGCTGCATAAGGAGAGCTGTGAAGGGGTGGTGGTGGACACAGGGGAGGTAAAAGGAAGGGAGAATGGACAGGGGGAGCAGGCAAGGGGTGGCGATGGACAGCCAAGGAAAAAGAAAGACAGAAAGAAAGAAAGCGGCTAAGGAGAGAGAGAGAAAAAAATAAATAAAGAGAGACACACACACATATATTCTAGCACCCGTTAATGTAACGGGCTATAAGACTAGTCTTTATTATAAGTAAATTTGACATTAGGATCGTTATAATTAATTTCTTCCAAGAATTCATTTAATTCATCATGACCACCAGTCCACACAAAAAACACGTCGTCAATGAATCTCCTCTCTTATTTCGGTGTTAACCCAGATGTAGAAAGCCTCACAGGTATTTAATTGTTATTTAAAGTTGTTTCATGAGAAAAGCAGAGAGAGATTTAAAGTAATATAAGAATTGATTCTGAATATACAAATATTTAGGTTTTAGTTAGGTTTTAATTAAATTTGTGTTTTTAACAGGAACCCCTCCTGACGAAGGACCCGAAACTCGAGTCGGGGGGCCAGGCTTAATAACAATAAATTTTAGTTATCACGTCAGTTAAGGCAAGCACAAGCAGCACACAGCACTTTAAGTTTAACGCACTTTACTCTCATCGCAGCTGGAGGTTAAAGATTCTGCCACCTAGTCCATTCAAGTCATCTTAAAGATAAGTGAATTGTATTTACTTATATAATACCATTTGGAGCAATGGAGTAGGATGGCACGGGGACATTGAAGTGATATGATGGTCCCTAATATACCCCAGTTCGGTGAGATCACTGAATCAAAGGGTATTGGTCTGAACACTTCACATTAATTATATTGTATTTAATTTATATTTATAAAGCTGTGATTAGTATGAGATTTGAAAGGTTTCACCAGGACATTGCCACAATGGAAAAAAGATATCATGGCAACTGGAAACCATCAATGCTGGCTGACTATTGTTGGACAGTGCAATGAGATACACCGGACACTAAGTACAAACAAAAATCAGCAGGAAAACACTTTTAACCACAGTGAACTATCATAGCGTATCAGAAACTTTGTGCATTAAAACATGTTATAGTCAATTAAAGATACCATCGTGTTTCTCAAAATTCCTATGTGATATAGTCAGAGAAAAATTATATTTGTGTTTATTTTGAAGGGGTTGATCATAATCACCAGTTCTGTTTTAAGGAAGCATAACTTTTGGAAAAATGTGTTGTTCATTAGAGTGAAATATGGGCCTGAGTCCTCCATCTCTATGGTACACTATAATAATAATAATAATAACTTTATTTTTCTATACCGCCATAATCTTGCGACTTCTAGGCGGTTCACAATGAAGATAAGCTGTACAATCAGCGAATTACAGAGTATAAATAGATATGAGAACATTAAGCAGTCAGTGAATTAAAAGGTGCAAAATGGTTAGGAGAAAAATGTACATAGGTTATTGAAAATAATTAACTTATTTTCATATTACATTGAACCACCCATAAGGCTACTCTAAGAACCTGCTTGCTTCTCTACTAGGACTGACCATAACATCTGAAGCTATCACATAAGCATGTGTACAGCTCTCCCTCTGTATTCACGGGGGTTAGGTGCAGAGCTGGCCCGCAAATTGCAAAAAATCACAAATAAGTTTTTTGGTTGGCTCTGACGCCCCCTGCCTCCCTCCTGCATCCCCGGATCTTACCTAGTGGTCTAGCGGTGACGCGGGGTAGGATCGATCATCCTATGCTCCTGCCCCATGCAGAGCCGTCATCAAAATGGCTGCCATGAGTTCTCATTGTAGTCTCGAGACTACAACAGGAACTCATGGCAACCATTTTAATGATGGCTCTGCACGGGGCAGGAGCATAGGAAGATCGGACCTGTCCCGCGTCACCGCTAGACAACCAGGTAAGATTCGGGGAGGCTCGGACAGCCTAAAAATAGAAGAAAAATAGAAGAAAACTTAGACAAAAAAAATTGCGAATAACCAAATCCACGGATACTGAAACCATGGATATGGAGGAAGAAGTGTACATTGTTTCATTCACATTTTTTGGGGATGGGAGGGAGTCAGTGACCACTTAAGGAGTGTGAGAATGTTAAGCCTTCATCCTTCCAGTGGTCATCCGCTCAGTTTGGGCACCATTTTGACACTTATTTGTTGTTAAAATAGGTCTAGCCCAAAATGTCCAGATGATGCCTTGGACATTTTCTAAAATGTTCAGTTATTGCAGAAAAATATCAGATCATAAGCCCATCCTAATTCTGTCCAAACTACGTCTCCGAAACGCCCCCTTGAAATTTAAATGCACTGTAGACAATCACCATAGAAATCTATCTAGAAAATAGCTGTCAATAATAACGAATTGGAAGGGTTTGGCAAGAAAAACTTCTATCTGCCCCTTTATGACACAAATTGGGTGTTTTTCTTTTTTTGAAAACGATCCCCTAAGTGTAGAATTATGTACAAAACATGGAACCCCCTTCCCCCCCAAAAAAGATCACCAGATCTTGTTGGACAGCTCCAAATCCTGCTTCAGCTTCAGCAGGGCGATGTCAGAATCAAAACCGTTTTTATCGTTATAGTTATTATGCACTTCAATAATCTCAACATCCATTTTCTTCCCTTTGATTTTGTTTATGTTACCTGAAAGAAAAACAAACCAAGAAGAAGAAGAAATTACCAACTGATGGCTTACAAAGGCTACTCGAACAAACATGTACGTATCCATCGGCATCAGCTTTTCAAAACAACTGAGGGTACTGAATTCAGTTCGGTCAATATTCAGCCATCATAGTCATAATTGATTTTAAATGCCATCTGCAGAGGCTACATAAAATTTGAACATTTGATATCACTGTCTAGAAAATAAGCAGCGCTGAATATCTGAGACGAGTGAGCAGCACCAAAGTTATCTTGGCCACAATATTTAAAGGGCTATCTGGCTAGCTCTCTGGGCACCCCTTGTGCTCCTTGATCATCCAACAGTCCCATGGGTTCCCTCACAGGTTTTCTGCTTCTGATGTACTTGAAAAAGTTATTACTATGAGTTTTTGCCTCTTTGGCAAATTTCTTTTCAAATTCTTTTTTTAGTTTCTTTATCAATGCTTTGCATCTAACTTGCCAGTGCTTATATAAGTTCTTATTTTCTTCATTTGGATACTTTTTCCATTCTTTAAAGGGTATTCTTTTGGCTCTAATAGCCTCTTTCACTTCACCTTTTAACCATGCCAGCTCTCGTTTTCTCTTCTTTCTACCTTTGTTTTTTTTTTAATTTTTTAAAATTATCTGTTTATTCATTTGAAAATAATATCAAGCATTACACTTGTTACGGAAATACGAAGAAAAGATTTTTACAAAGAAGAATAAGAACAGGTAAATAAAAATACAACTTCTTCTTAGACCCCAATATAGAACCTTGGTGGAAAAGTCCACCTAAAGCAGGGGTGTCCAACCTTTTGGCTTCCCTGGGTCCCATTGGCCGAAAAAAATGTTTCTGGGGCTGTGCAAACGCGCAAATGCTGCAGCAAGACAGAGGAGGGAGCTGGAAAGACGGTAAACACCCGGGGGCAGCAGAGGAAAACACTGCATCACCCTCGACCGGGGCTGCACAAAATACTTCATGGGGCTGCAGGTTGGACACCCCTGACCTAAAGGGACTTTAAATTAAACAACAAGAAACAATAACAACAAAAAAAGGCTTTAACGGATATATTCCTCTCATTATAACATCCATTAGTCCCTGATGATCTTTTTCATGTCTAGAAAGCTCCTAAGATGTTCTGGAACAAAAAAGGTATATTTTGTCACCAAGTATTTATTGAGGCATTTGCAAGGGTAAACCAATTTGAAAGTGGCTCCAAGATCTTTCACTTCTTGCCTCATTACTAAAACAATTTTCTCCTTTCTTGTGTCTCCTTATTAACATCGGGGTAAATCCATATACGCTGTCCCATAAAAGGAGCTTGAGTTTTACGGAAATAAAGCTTTAGTACAGCATCTTGCTGAAACACAAATGAAAGTGAGCAAGGTAGGTCTTTCCTCAATTTTTGTAGTAGATGTTTCCAAAATTTCTGAGATATTTCCCAACTCGAGTGGTTGAGGTAAAAGTCCTTGATTTACTACTGGAGTTTCGCTCCCTAATTTCTTAATAGGACCAGGTAAATAATAAATCTTATTCAAAGGAGGAATAAGTTCAGGAGCAAAACCCAGAATTTGAACCAAATAGTTCTTAAACAATTCAACAGAAGAAATTTCTGTCATCCTTGGGAAATTTAATAGTTTCAAGTTCAGTTGTCTATTGTAATTCTCTAATTGCTCTATTTTCTTGTGTACTAAAAGTTTGTCTTTAATCAATTGAGCATTAACTTCTTTAAGAGCTTTTATTTCTTCATTAACAACTTGAAACTTAAATTCATTTTCATTTTTTATTTCATCAATTGTTTTTGCTAAAGAGTCTACCTTTTTCACTAAGGAAGATGTTTCCTGCACTGTTTTTTGTAATGTTCCGTCCATCCTCTGGATCGCTTTCCAAACATCTAACAGGGCCATCTCCGAGGGGGTCGAGAGAGTCAAACAACTATCTTCCACCAAAGGTTGCATTTTATCCCCCGAGACTCCTTCTTCCATCTTGCATCCCTCACTGGAGACAACTCCTGCAGCCATTTCGGCATCAGTGCTTCTCTCCTGCACAGACGGCTCAGTCGCAGGGCACGGAGTTACTACCGGGTCAGGAGGCCTGTATGAATCTAAGAAAATCACGCGTCAACAATCTCGGCAAAAACTTGCAACGAAGCAAAAAAAAAAAAAAAAAAAGTTTTTGCCCAGATTGTTGGCGCGTGATTTTCTTAGATTCATACAAGCCCATGCTTATTATCAATTTATATTGCGGTTCAATACAAACTCTTTCGACCCTGGACCCCTGAAGAAGGCGTGTTTTCCGAAACACGGACCGTGTCGGGTCCTTAGGTTTGTCTGAAGGGTGGTAATATTAACTGAATTTATATTTGACATAATAAACATAGCCTGCATTTTGTACACTTTGTCTGCAGTTTCTTCTTGTGTTTTGCCTGTTCCACATCTACTGCAGTCCGTGTTGGATATTTTTCCTTGTTTTCTGTGCTTGATTTTTAAATAACGTCCATGCCTGATTTAAAGTCCTAACCTTTGCCGCCAATCCTTTTAGCTTCATTTTAACTATTTTCCTCATTTTATTGTAGTCAGTCTTTTGAAAATTAAATGCTGCTACAGTAGATTTCTTTAATGACATCACTCCAGATATCAGTTCAGATTTGATCATGTTGTGATCACTGTTTCCCAGTGGAAGGGTCAGAGAAGACTTACCTACTACCACTGTGACATGGTTGGGTGAGACCTTGACACCACCATTAGACATTACATTGTGTGCAGCTGTGAGGATCCAACGCTTTGAGATGATCGAGCCCCCACCTGTATATTGGTTGTATGGATCATTCTCATCCTGAATAATGAAATACACGTTATTGGTTATTTCACTGGAAAATTATACCTTCTTTGCTTATCTCCATTCCCCCTGCTACTGTGCCCCTTTATCTCTGATCTTCCTTCTTTTATCCTCTGCGACCAATACTGATAGCCCCATATTTAGTCCTTCCCCTCCAAACTTTATATGGAGTATGGATACTCTCCAGGCCAGTCTTGTGCCCTCTCCTCAGTTAACTTTCAGACTCCTATCACCTCTCCCAGAGATTATCAGGCCTCCAACACTACCAGTTCCAGAAAAATTCTCTAAAAATGCATAACTGGACATCATGTTTTTAAATAATAAACTTAGGGTTCCTTTTACGAAGCCGTGCTAGCGGGTGTAACATGTGCAACTTTTCATCACACGCTAACCTCTGCGCTGGCCGAAAAACTACCGTCTGCTCATGAGGAGGCAGTAGCGGCTAGCACATCCGGCGGTTTAGCGCGCACTATTATGCGTGTTAAACCGCTAACGCGCCTTCGTAAAAGGAGACCTTAGTTTTCTCTCAATCTATAAGTAATTGGATTAGCAGTTTACAAATGCCAAGGGATTTATAATATAATTTCAATAGCTCTCATAAATTAAACAATAATTTCATTCAAAAAAGAGCTATATATTACACCATTAATTATATAAGTACTCATTTATTATGTTCATAAATTATTTATCATTTTATTGCATCATATATTTAAAAATTCATGTGAACATTTCATACATACATAATCATATTCCTAATACATCTGAAGTTCTCCTAATCTACCCTATAAATTCAAACTAAAAGTTCATTCACTTAGTGAAACAATGTCCAGTTTAAATATTTAGTAAAAATTGTTCATCACTGTGCCAATTTTCACTTTGCTTATCTTGTTCTTCCGGTGTCAGTTCTCCATTTATCATCCACCTCAAATAAACTGAACTATTACGCTTCCCCTTCCCCTTCCCATCGCTCTGAATGGAAAACATCCTCCCTAGCCTGACCCCCTCCCACACACCCATGGAAGGTAAAGCAAGGACTCCCCCTGATGGCCCAGACCCAGGACTCCCCCCTGTTGGCCCCCTTGGGTCTACCTTGATGAATCCCTGCTGATCCAGTTTAAATGGGCAGGAGCAATGCCCCCTCCCTCCTGCCCATGTTGGAGGCCACTAACTGGCTAGGTGGTCACTCTGCCCAACCTCCACCCCTATCCCACCCTAACCTCCTGAATATAGCCAATATAGGATGAGCAATTTAAATGGCCAGAAACCTTGACTAGTCATTTAAATTGCTTTGAATTTCTAGCCCTAAAGTGTATAAATATTTCTGAACATGACGATGCTACAGAGGAATGATAAACAAATTCACTTATATACTGCAGTAACCTCTCAGTTCAATGTGGTTAACAACAATCAAGAGACTGTACAAGCACAGTGTATTATAATCATATTCAGAAAAATTTGTCAAATAAGTAGGTCTTTAGCATTTTTCTAAAGGAAAGATAGGAGTTGGAGTTTAACAGGACAGAAAAAGGTTTATTCCACGCTCCCACGCTCCCTTTCTTTACTGCTGTAACTATGTTCAAAATATTGTAAATCCGTGTGTCAGCATGGATCTTAATTTAATGGATGTGAACCGCCTAGAACTTTTTGGGGTGTGGCGGTATACAAGAATAAATTATTATTATTATTATTATCCCATGATCTAGCTTGAAAAGATAATATTCTATGGAAAAATCTTTGTATAAACAACCTTTTACAGTAGGAAATGTAAATAATCTAAAATGCCGAGAAAATCGTTTTCTGTCAGTAAATTTAAAGTGATCAATAGTATAATCAGGTATAAGACCAAACAATGTCTTGTAACAGGTACAACCTAACTTGAATAATATTCTTGCCTCAACTGGGAGCCAATGTACAGTAGCTTCCGATAGAATTTAGTTACATGATCAAATTTTTTTCAAGTTGAAAATCAACTGAACAGCCGTGTTCTGAATGATCTGCAACCTTTTGATATTCTTTTTACTTGAGGCTAGATAATCCAGATGATCTTCCAAATGAACATACTGCTACAGGGTATGAGGAGGTGAGCTATGAAGTCCTCTTCTTAATGTGGCCATCATTATGGAAGAAGGAATAATACTGATGCTGCCTCTGTCCTGGCACACACACGTCCCAGCTTGGGGCAGATGCTCAGAAGTGTCCAACATGCAATTATTTTAATATTAATATTCAGCCCGCAGTGTTGAGTGGTTTAAAAGCTGTTTCCAGCCACGGGCTGATAACCCAGGATATTCAATGCCGGCGCCTGTGTCTACTGACCAGGAAATTAACTTTATGCACTTACATAGCTGGTTAGAGGACTGAATATCGCCGCTAACTGGTTAAGTTGATACTCCACCCTAATTCCGCCCTTAACCTAGCCAGTTAGGGGATGACAAGTTAGCTAGACATATGCAGCGCTGTGCGTTAAAACTAGGGTTACCAGACATGCAGATTTACCCAGACATGATCTCTTTTTAGAGGACTGTCCAGGCATCTGGACGGCTTTTCAAAACCCGGCACTTTGTCTGGGTTTTGAAAAGCTTCCAGCTTGGCTTCGTGTTGGGAGGGCATCTGCGCATGTGACATTATTCGTCACATCTGTGCATGCGCAGATGCGCTCCCTATGCAGCTCCAAGCACAAGAAAAAGTTGGGAGGCAGGGCTGGGGCAGAACAGGGTGTGACTTGGGTAGGGCAGGGCTGGGCAGGGCTGGGGGAGTGGCAGTCCCTGCTCACTAGAGCTTACAGTCTAATCAAACAGGACAAGTAGGGGGTTAGTGAGTTTCTCAGGCAAGAGTGCTTTACAATGAGTGGGAGCTAGGAGTGAAAAGCAACCTCGATAAAGTGGGCTCTTTCCTTTCAAATATTGGAATTCTTTTCCCTTTTGTTGATTTTATATAATGTATACTGCTCGGAACTGCTGATCAGATTGAGTGGTATATCAAACTGAATAAATATAAACATATATGAGAACACTATTGACCTTGATAATGATGTAAACTTGCCATGGCCATTGCTTCTCTTCGGCCATCTCTCCCCTGGATATTCTTGCATAAGTTCTGGAGACCATCCCTCTCCCCCCACAGCCAGAGGCACCTTCTGAAACACAACCAAATATATAAGTTAGCGGGATAAATCTCAAACTGTCTAATGTGGGGCACAGATGAACTTAAGAAAACAAGACTGTGGAAACCAAACAATGTTCCAAATCTTCTTTTTATTTATCCAAAAACATAAAACGCTATCCACATTTGTATAGTATGGACCCAAAACGGGCCTTGTTTTGGCAAACCACCTTCCTCGGGGGTCCCAAAAATGATGTAGCTAGCCTTACAGAGACCAAGAGTCAATGCGCAGCAGAGTGAGTTTCTCTCCACATTTGATAGATGTTTCTTGGTCTCTAAAAGGCTAGCTACATCATTTTTCGGACCCCCGAGGAAGGTGGTTTTCCAAAACATGGCCCATGTTGGGTCCATACTATACAAATGTGGATAGCGTTTTATGTTTTTGGAACATTGTTTGGTTTTCACAGTCTTGTTTGGTTTGGTTTTGCCATTGTTCACTGTGGAAACTTGGGTCATCCTCTTTTTGTTTTTCATTGGTTGGCACAGATGAACTTGACATTAAATTTCAATAAGGATGTATGCAGATATTTTCACTTTTAAAACTGTCTGGTACAAAGTAAGTAAAGACATTTGCACCTGACTTTATGCAAGTAGATTTTCTTAAAAGAAACTTATATATGTTATTGTCTGATCCCCTCCTCAGAACACCTCTAATGCAAGTGAACGGGCATGTGCTGTGGAACATCCTGCGTACTTTTAGTCATACCGAGGGAGGATACTTTTCAGACAGCTGGTTTACGCATGTATATGGTTTTGAAAGTTGCACATCCCAGGCACTTCCATCACTCTTCTAAGGCTAAATACTGTAGTTATTATGCAACTCAGAATAAATAAGCTGCAGCATGTATTAGTCACCATATTTATTCAATTAAATAGTCTGCTAGGGTTGTGCTGAAAACAGCTGTTCTTTCCCCCTCTTGAGAGGATCTGACAGCAATACTTTGCCACAGTTTGATTCGCTTTCTTTTATCCATTCAGATGTCTATCACTGGGGAGAATGAACCAATCAGTATAGGAGGTAGGGGTAGGGGTAGGAAGCAGTAAATCAGGCAAAGAGGACTCTAGCTCTGACTCTGTTTCCATATTGCTGCAGTGCTGACATCTAGTAGAGAGAACTACAGGGTTTCATTGGTGTGGCTGCAGATTCATTTGCATGCATACCTATTGTGCTGCAGGAGCTAACCCAAGCCTATAGTCAAAATTGTTTAGGTTAGTGCTTCCCAAACTGTGGTTCGCAAAAACCACATTTAGGATTGTGAGCATGGCAGCGAGCCAGTTCTAGGATATTATAACTTGGTCTGCTCAGAATCCACGGGAGGGTGGGAATTATGGTAGTCACAGCTGACACTTGGCTTGGAGCTGTGCTCATTCTGATTCTTAATGGGACTGGAGCTACTAACTGTATCACATTGTGTTTTTTCAAATCTTTACATATTCTGAATCAATAACCTGAATTATTTTATTTGCAGGCCTATTCCAGTTCAGTTCAATAGAGATGTTCAAATAGTCATTCAGGTTCTCTTCTGATTCAGGAAAAAAATAAAACATTCCATCCAAGCTTTGGCTCAGTTCATGTTTAGTTTGACTCCCCATCATATAAGAACGTGGTAGAGGAACACATATCCTTTCATATGTCTATGGTTTCCTGGAAGGAGGTGGCGTGAAGTGGAGGGAGGAAAGTATTTAAATTATTTGCTGCATTTTAGAGATACATTGTAAGCATCATATTATGGTAGCTTGGAGCAATCGGAAAACACCATGAGAATATGGGGGTGCAGTAGAAGTGCTGCAAAAGTGAGGCATTTTGGTGGGAACCAGTAGAAGCAGCAGCACAAGAGATATTTGTTTTACTGGAATTGTAATATGATTATTAGGCCCTTGTAATCCACCTTAAACTGATATTTCTTGTGAAGCAAAATAAAAATACTGTATTTAAATTAAGAACAGTGGATGGGAGGGAGCAGTGAAGAGCAAGAGAATAATGGTTAGGCCTACTAAAGACTTACCCTGATTTTGCATTTCCATGGTAACCATCTTCAAGTCATCAAAACTGCGAAGGTAGAAAGCCCTTTGCTCCTCTTTTTTTGAGGCTATCCTCTCGAGCTCCCCCTTGTGGACATCTCCAATACCAAGGGTAAAAATATCTACCATCAGAATAAAGTACAAAGTTACTATGTACAGATTGCATAGTGGCTGCTGTATTGAATAGAAGTTTAATTTGATTACAAGAGAACAGAGCTGCAATTTATGTAATCCTTTCACTCACAATCACAAAGAACCCAAGCAAGACTAATAGGCCCAGCAGCAGTGTTACATACTGCCAAACCGATGGCCTTTCCCACCTGTCTACTTTTCTATCTGTTATTTATGGCCTCTTCTCGGTCCTTTATTTGCTCCTTTGTCTCTCTCTCCAATCCTTGATTTCTTCCCCTTTTCATTCTCTCTGATGTCTGGCTATTATCCCCTCAAAGCAGAAAAGAGAAGATACAACAACAACAACAACCAAACAAAAAAGGCAAGCGAGATGTCCGAATCAACCAATGGTATAGCTCTGCCTAGAGTTATAGAAAGCTAGGGCTAGAAGGAACCGCTGTAGGATGCCAAAATACTCTTCCTGAAATAGTTTCCAAAATCCTGTGCAAATAGTTAATTTTTTCCACAAATGTCACTTTTACTAATGCTACTAACCGGAAGTCACTGTTAGCAGCAGGAAACAAAGTTACAGCAATTTGCTCCTCTGCTGTATGAGAAAGACATTCATAGAAACATTGAAACATGAAGGCAGATAAAGGCCAAATGGCCCATCCAGTCTGCCCATCCATTATCTCCTCCTCTCCCTCTTAACTTCATCCTATGCCCTCTCCTTCCAGAGCTTCCTTTCAAATGAAAAAGATTTGCCTCATGCACATTTACACCATATATTTAAATGTTTCTATCATATCTCCCGCCTTCCATCCAAAGTATACATATTGAGATCTTTAAGCCTGTCCCTATACATCTTATGATGAAGACCACTGATCATTTTAGTATCCTTCCTCTGGACTGACTATATCCTGTTTATGTCTTTATGAAGGTGCAGTCTTCAGAATTGTACACAATATTCTAAATGAGGTCTCACCAGAGTTTTATACAGGGGCCTCAATAGCTCCTTTTTTCAACTGGCCATACCTCTCCCTTTGCACCCTAGCATCCTTACAGCTTTTGCTGTCACCTTTTCAACTTGTTTGGCAGCCAGAAGGGAGAGATGCCCACTCCCTCCTTCACCAGCTCCAACCCCCCCACCTCTAAATTAAATCTGCTGAGGAGGAATCCCACCCTGGTGGTGTGGTGGGACCTCTAACATCTCCAACTTGTTAAGAAAACCAGCAGGAGAAATGCTCACTTCCTCCTGTAGCCGGCCCTGCCTGTACCTCAAATTTAATCGGCAAGATGGATGCCCACTCCCTCCTGCCTTGGGAATCCCACCCACTTCCTCTGACACCCCTCCCCCCCCCGTACTCCCCTCCATACCTTTAAATTGAAGAGTGGTTAGTTAATTCATTTTTGTTGAAAGATTTCTGTCATACTATTCTTGTGCCTTATAAACTCCTACCAGTGGTGTACCAAGGGGGGGGGGGGCGGGGAGGTGGGAGCGGTCCGCCACGGGTGAAGCCTTAAGGGAGGTGAACAGCCGGCCCGGTCCCTATCACGCTCCCTCCCTCCTTACTTAAGGTGACCAGCGAGTGAACCCTTCCGACCCTCCCAGCAAGGGCAGCAAACCTCACTCCAGTAATGTCGGCAGCCGCAGCGTTAAACGGGCTGTTTCGCAGCTTTCTTCTGCCGGTGAAGCGCCATTGATGACGTCATCAGTGACTCTTCACCAGCAGGAGAAAGCCACGAAGCAGCCTGTTTAGCGCTGCGGCTGCCGATGCCAACGCTACTGGAGGGAGGTTTGCTGCTCTCGCTGGGAGGGTCGGAAGGGTTCACTTGGGGGGGAGAGATAGGAGGGTCAGTGGGGGTTCAGCTGGGAGGGGGGAGAAGCGGTCTGCCTCGGTGCTCCAAGGCCTGGCACCATTACCTTCTTCGGGCAGCAGCAACGTTTACAATTCGCTACTGTTGCCAGCTTCAGGCCTTCCTCTCTGCCGGATCCTGCCTACTTCCTGTTTTCATGAAGACTGGACCCGACAGAGAGGAAGGCCTGAAGCTGGCAACAGCAGTGAATTGTGAATGATGCTGCTGTCCGATGAAGTTCAGGACACCAGGCCTTGGGTGACAGAAGGAGGAAAGGGAGCAGAGGGGGAGAGAATTGGGGAGAGCGTTGCTTGAACCAACTGGAAGGAATGAAAGGATTTGCCAGGGCTTGGAGGGAAGAAGAGACGCCAGGGCATGGAGGAAAGGAGAAAGGTATGCCAGATCAAGGGGAAAGGAAGGAGGAGATGTCAGAGCATGGAGGGGGAGGGAGAGATGGAAGAAAAGGAAAGGAGAGAGATGCCGGGAATCAGGGAAGGGATTATGCCAGACTGTGAGGTGGGAAGGAAAGAAAGAAGAAGAGAGATATGCCAGAGCATAGGGGAGAGGGTGGTGACAGAGAGAGAAAATCGGAGAGGTGACAGAGTTGAAATCAATCATGTACAAAGGAGAGAAGGGGCACGGGATAGATAGTTTATGGAAGGAGCATAGAAAGAGGAAGATGCCATATGGAAGAGAGAGAGAGAGAGGGTGGACACTGGATGGAAAGAGCACAGAGGGCAGTGAATGGAAGGGGCGAGATAGAGGGTGAACAGTAGATGGAAGGGGTAGAGAGAGGGAAACAGACACTGAATGGAAGTGTGGGGGAGAGGAGGGACAGCTGCTGAATAGAAGTGTGAGGGAAAGGGAGAGCAGATGCTGGAAGGAAGTGGGGAAGAGAAAGAAAAAAAGGGCACATGCAGGATTGAGGGAAGAGGATAGAGTTAGTTACTGGAAGGGGTGAGGGAAAGAGGTGGCAAGCTATAGGAAGACACAGTGGAAGAGAGAAATTGAGGACTGAATAGTAAAAAAGAATTTAGACAGAGGCAGAAAATAAATTGAGAAGGCAGACCAGGGAAGAACTGGAGGAAGGGAGCGGAGAGAGAGATGCCAGAGCAGGGGTGAAAGAGAGGAGACAGATACCAGACCAATGGGGGTGAAAGGAGAGATGGAAGGGGGAGGCATACAGTTTCTGGAAGGGGCATAGAAGGAGAGAAGATGCCATATAGGGGCAGAGAGATGGCAGACAGTGGATGGAAGGATGAGAGTAAAGCAGAAACCAGAGAAGACAAAGGTAGAACAAAAATTTTCTATTTATTTATTGCTTTAGGAGACATGTGTCACTGTTTCTGTGGTGTTGCATTGTATGTAGAGTCCATCTTCTTGCTGGTTCAATTTAACCTTTGTCTATGTATTTCTATTTTATCCCCCTTTTACAAAACTGTGGAGCATTTTTTAGCGCCAGCCATGGTGGTCAGAGCTGTTACCACCGTGGCTAAAATCCACACTACAGTTTTGTAAAAGGGGGATGGGTTAGTTTGTGATGACATTCCATACTAGGCGAAGGTGTTTTCTGTGTTCTGTGTGTTCGAAAAACATGGTACTAGTCTGGCTTGTTTAGTTTTACAATGGGTGTATTGCTGTTGTACTTCTCACTGCAGTATGTAAGATGCTGCCTTTTCCTAGGTACTCATGTGTGACGTGTGGCTTGTTACTAAAAATCATGTTTTTCATTCAGATGGGGAGGGGGGGGGGTGCCAAAAAATGATGGGCCCCGGGTGTCACACATGCTAGGTACGCCACTGACTCCTATTGACCTCCGATGCAGCCTTGGTAGGCGAAATGTGGCCACGTCAGGCATATTTGTGTTAATAAACTTTGGAACACCTATTTTGGAATGTACTTTGTTTCATGGTTGTTTCTATTCCTTCTAGTATTGGTAGGTTAGCATTTACTTCCTTGTCTGTTTGGTGTTAATTCTACTAACCTAAATTCTTTTCTGTATCTGGCACAGTGGCTTCAATGTTTCTTGCCATTGTATATGGGCTGGCTCCTGCTGTATGTTTCCCTAGAATCAAAAAATATGGAGTCTTTATTAATTTGTATTCATTTTCTTTTTCACAAGAAAAAACAAGATGTGCCAAGTTTTTTCTATAGATGATGAAGCACTTGAAAGTCTTGGGCTAACTTTTATAGCTGTGTTAAATAATTTGGGGTGAATCATATATCAAGCATATTTGTTTAATTAGTTATCATATTTGACATATGTCCTTTTGTCTGAGGACACTTCGAGTGAGGTAAAGTGTAATGTAATAAAATAATCTGCATTCAAGGAACGACCAAAGGCAATGAGACAATATTGAAGAGCAAAATAAGGTACAACAAAGAACAGAAAATATAATAAGTTATACAACAGAAAGAGAACTAAAGCCTAAATGCGTGAGAAAATGTTTACAGCAAAATGCATCAAAACGTTAAATGGTAATGCCCCTTTTCTTGCATGCTAATTACATGGTATTAAAAAAATATATTTTATGTAGGGGGTGTGTCGTGGGCAGGAATGGGCATGGAAGTGCTATTCAACTAGTATTTTCTGATTAATGTTCGCTAACTGACTAATGCAGACTTAACCTAGGAATACTAAGAGCCTCTTCTATCAAACTGCGCTAACAGTTTGTAGTGCGGTGAGCCGCGCTGAATGGCCTGCGCTGCTCCTGATGCTTATAGAGTTCCTATAAGTGTTGAGAGGAGCGCAGGCCATTCAGCGTGGCTCTCTGCACTAAAAACTGCTAGCACAGTTTGATAGAAGAGGCCCTTAGAGCCTCCTAAAGAGGAGGCAATAAGGCTCTGATCCTATAAACAATGCCTAGCTCCTAGGCGCCATTGAGTGTGGTTGTCAATCAAATGCTAGGTGCCCATGTGTAGAATTGTGCCTAACGGCAACACTAGGCATTAAAACCTTAGGCACACTGCCATTTAGGTCAGGATTTTCTTGGCCTAAATGAATGCGCCCAAGTGAAATCACACCCCAAATCTGCCCCCAGTCCGCCTCAATTATGCTAACTTGCCAGTAGGTGCCTCAGTGTAGATGGCTACCTCGAAGTGATAGGCACTGATTCGTCGATATGAATTGTTTCACCGATTCACGTCGGTGAGTCAGTTTGAATCAATTCGCTTTCTAAAAAAAATTGGACTCACCGATTTAGTGAGTCCTGATACCTCCGGGTCTCCTAAAGCAGCAACAGCAGTGGTGGTGGCTGGCGGGTAGAGGCAGTGCTTGGAACAGGTTGCTTCTGGCCTGCTCCGCTGGAATCTTTCCTCTGCCACATCACTGATGACACAGCAGAGGGAAGCAGATGGTGGTGTTTGCTTGTCGACTATCAAGCTATGTTTTGCGTTAATTTAGAAACATAGAAACATAGAAAGATGACGGCAGAAAAGGGCTATAGCCCATCAAGTCTGCCCACTCTACTGACCCACCCCATTAAGTCTGAGTACTAATGACCTAGTTCCTTAACTCGACCCTCGTAAGGATCCTACTAGGGCATCCCATTTATTCTTAAAGTCAATAACGCTGGTGGCCTTGATCACCTGCTCTGGAAGCTTGTTCCAGTGATCTACAACCCTTTCTGTGAAGAAATACTTCCTTATGTCACTATCGAATTTCCCTCCTCTGAGTTTGAATGGATGCCCCCTTGTGACCGAGGGTCCCCTGAGAAAGAAGATGTCTTCTTCCACCTCGACACGTCCCGTGATGTATTTAAATGTCTCAATCATGTCCCCCCTCTCCCTGCGCTCCTCTAGAGTGTAGAGCTGCAATTTGTTTAGTCTTTCTTCGTACGAGAGACCCTTGAGCCCCGAGATCATCCTAGTGGCCATCCGCTGAACCGACTCAACTCTAAGCACGTCTTTACGGTAATGTGGCCTCCAGAATTGCACACAGTACTCCAGATGAGGTCTCACCATGGTTCTGTACAGTGGCATTATGACTTCAGATTTGCGGCTAACGAAGCTTCTATTGATACATCCCATAAGTTGCCTTGCTTTGGATGAGGCCTTCTCTACTTGTTTGGCGGCCTTCATGTCTGCACTGATGATTACTCCCAAGTCTCTTTCTTCTGAAGTCCTTGCTAGTGTTTCTCCATTTAAGGTGTAAGGTTTGCATGGATTTCTGCTACCGAGATGCATAACCTTACATTTCTTAGCGTTGAAGCCCAGCTGCCATGTCGAGGACCAGTTTTCCAACGTAAGCAGATCCTGCGTCATACTATCCTGCAGATTGCTTTCACTTACTATATTACATAGTTTGGCGTCATCAGCGAATAGAGTTACTTTACCCTGAAGCCCTTGGGTCAAGTCTCTTATGAATATGTTAAAAAGGAGTGGACCCAGGACCGAGCCTTGTGGCACTCCGCTGGTCACCTCCGATGTCTCAGAGAGGGTGCCGTTGACCACCACCCTCTGACGTCTTCCACTCAGCCAATCTTTGACCCATGCAATTAGTGTCTCACCTAACCCCATAGATTTCATCTTGTTTAATAGTCTACGGTGTGGGACGCTGTCGAAAGCTTTACTGAAATCTAAGTACACTATGTCCAGAGACTCTCCCGAGTCCAGCTTTCCTGTTACCCAATCAAAGAAGCTGATAAGATTGGATTGGCATGACCTACCCCTAGTGAATCCATGTTGACTAGGATCCCTTAGATTCCCCTCATCCAAAATCGTGTCTATTTTACATTTAAGCAATGTTTCCATGAGTTTACACACTATTGATGTGAGACTCACTGGTCTGTAATTTGCACTCAAAAACAAGCACATCCATCACATTGATTAGCAATTCTATTGTATTTAGTCTTACTGTTGTTACAATTACCCATACATAGCTTAAAGAACTTTAAATTTAAAAAAAAAACTCTCAAATTTAATTTTTTGTTAGGTTTGAAATTTTATAATTTCAATTATAATGTGCCACGAAAAACATTTGCTCCATTTAGTATCCCGGAGCTAAAAAAAGTTTGAGAGACACTGCTCTATAGTCTTCAATTTCTCTCTTTTTACTGTCTACCTACAGCTTTCTCTCTTTTCTCTCACATCACCCCTTTCATTCCCTGTCTTTCACTAATTCTTATCTTCTGCCCCTTCCATCCAGCATGACCTTCTCTCTCTCTTCTCTCTGCACTTCCATCCATTGTGTATTCCCTCTTTCTTTTCCAGCCAGTGCACCACCTCTCTTTCCCCTCACTTCCATCCAGAGTGTCACTCCTCTCTCGGGTCTCTCCTCACTTCCATCCAATGACACAAGTCCTCTAATACTGTGCAAAATATAAATATAACAGATGTGAATTTGAAAAAACTGACAAATAATCACCACTTTACAAATTAACAAAGATAAAGAAAAAAAATGGGGGAAAAAAGAAAATACCATTTTTATTGGACAAATCCATTTTTAAATTAGCTTTCAGAGGCCAAAATCTCCTTTTTCAGGTCAGTACAATATACTGTTGTTACTGTCCTGACCTGAGGAAGGGGTTTTGGTCTCCTAAAGTTAGTAAAAAATGTATTTTAATTAGTCCAGTACAAAGATAAACTTTTATAAATAGAAAATGGAAATAAGGTAATCAATACTGTTACAAAAAAGCAACATCTTTTTCTTACTTTTTGTTGTTTCTGCTTTAACCATCTTCTCTTCACTCTCTTCTTTCTATCCAGCGTCTGTCCTCTCTCCCTTCCATGCAGCATCTGCTCTCTCTCGCTCTCTGCCCCTTCCATCATTATCCACCCTCTCTTTTTCTTCCATCCACTATCCACCTTTTCCACTTTCATATGCTATCTTCCCTCTTTCTATGCCCCTTCTATCAACTGTCTATCCTGTGCCTCTTCTTTCCTTTGTATGTGATTCAATTCAGCTTCACCCCTCTCCATTTTTCTCTCTCTGTCTCCAACCCCTCTCCCATGCTCTGGCATCTCTCTCTTCTCTTCTCCTTTCCTTCCCTTCTTTCCCCTATGTCCTGACATCTCTCTCCTCTCCTTCCCTTCCATCTCTTGCTCCTCTTCCATGCTCTGGCATTTCTTCTCCTTCCTTTCCCTCCTTCCCTCCTCTCCCCTGGTCTGGCATCTCTATTTCCTTCCCTTCCCTCCCCCCTAAACTAGCATCTTTTCCTTCCTCCGTGATTTCAGCCTCTCACTCTTCCCCACTGCCTTCTCTAATCTCTCTCCAGGCCATCTCCTTCCCTGCCTGCCCTGCAGTAAGGCATCTTTTACTCCCCTCTCTCCCCTGAGATCATCACTTTCCATCCATGCCCCCCTAAGGTTTGATAACTCCCCCTGTTCCCTTCCCCCACCCTCTGTCTCTTTTTTGTCACTCCCACATCAGCAGTGCAACGTTCAAATCCAGCATCGGGCCTTCCTCTCTGCCAGGTCCCACCTACTTCCTGTTTCCATGAAGGTAGGACCCAGCTGAGAGGAAGGTCCCTTGCTGGAAGAACAGCAAGTTCCGAACACTGTGGCTGCCGCTGCCACAAAAAGTCACCCGGAGGAAAAGCCTCCAGGATGCCAGATGGACTGCCAAAAAGGAGGACATGTCTAGGGAAACCTGGATATATGGTAACCCTATTTCAGACTGCGTAATAATTTACCTAATTAGGATGAAAGAACAACAGCTTCGCATATAAAGGGCTAAATGGCAAAGGCTGAGACATAACATTAGAGTCATGAGCAATACACAGTATTTGATCTTTCCTTTTACGAAGATTTTTTTATTACCAGCTGTAGCAGTATTAGTTCTGAGGCTCATAGGTGATAAAAAAGCCTAACATGGCTTTGTAAAAGGAGCCTTATATACACCTATATAACATTTAACATCCAAATTATAGAATATTATATATGAATTACCTTTGGATTGTATGATTGATTTTGTTTTAGTTCCATATATGCACTGATATTTGTTTTATATTCTCCATGTGATACTGACCATCTCATATTGATTTTTAAACAGTGGTTAATACATGCACTCTTTTCTGTTTTTAGGATTGACTATATACTTAATAAGATAAGTTATTGTTTTATATATGTAATGACATAAACTAATTGTTTTATATTGATTTTTAAATTGACATATACTGTAGTATCTTATAGATGCACTGTTCTCTATCTTTATTTATTTAAGCTAATGTACCTTTATCTGTTTTATTATACATTTTAGTTTTTATCTAATCTAATCTTCTATTTGTGTGTCTTACATATCTATTCAGGCTCTAGATGACATTCAGAGAGGGGTTGAAGGGGATCAGGAGGAGGGACTAAAAGGGGCCTTGAAAGGGGGGAGGGTAAGAGGGGGCAAGAAATCATAGTTGTCTAGGAGCTCATCTAGCGAAAGAGGTGGAAAGATTCATTTCTGAGAAGTCAAGTAGGTTCAGCTGTCAAAGAGGAAGGTTTTCAGTTATTGATGCACAGTTATTTGATTTGACAGATCAAGGATCTTCATTAATTATCAACTGTAGAATCAAATACATAGGCCCTCTTTTAATAAGCCGCGCTAGAGGCTTCTACTGCGACCCAGAGTGCTAAATGCATGGATGCTGCTCCAATGCTCATAGAATTCCTATGAGCATTGGAGCAGTGTGAGAGCATTTAGCGCCCCAGGCCATGGTAGAAACCTCTACCGTGGCTTAGTAAAAGAGGGCCTATGCATTTGATTCTACAGTTGATAAATCACTGACTTTCAGCAGCTAATTAATTAGGTATATGCCTTTGACCCTCTAATGGAAATATAAATGAGCAGCCTTCACAGCAGTTGTGTTTGGCTCTCCAAACAGTGTCCATAACTAGATTGTTATCAATCTGAACAGTGTACTGTGTTATTGGCATTGGCGGGCTGATGTACATCAATTGGCCTTCTGGGAAGCGAGGGATGTACGGGGATCCCAAAAGGGGATCAGCGATACTTACAAATTTGGGGCCCATATTTGCATCAGTTACATCCTAAAGGCCATAGTCTTATTTTGAATACCCTGCAGTGCTGTAGTCTGCGGCTGGTGAGTTTTGTGCATGGGGGGTTGAACTTGAGGTAAGTTTTTAGATGGGGGTGTGGTGGGTGCAAGAGTGATTATACTGTAGTTAGTTTTGGGAACCATGTGCTCTCTTGGGTTGGGCTTACTTTGGCTTGGGGATGTTAGTTTGGAGAAGGGGGAGGGGGTGGGGGATTGCTTCTGACCCTAAGGGGGTTTTGTGGTGGGAGGAGGGGTAACTCCTGGGATGCTTTTGAGTTGTTGTGGAGTATGGGTTCGAGGATTATCAGAACACAGATCTCCGAGCCTCTTGTGGTAGGCTTGCTGGAGCTGGGATGCAAAGAGGTGATTGGGGAGGGACAGGAGGGGTGTGTGGATGTGGGGGGGGATGTTGTACTTTGTTATGTCATGTTCATTATCTGATGTTTTGTTTGTTGAAAATTAATAAAATGTTTCAATACTAAATTGTCACTGACCTGTTTTTGTCTCAGACCCTGACACAGCCCCAGAGGGAGCGAAACATGGCCATGTCAGGCAATTGAGAATTGTCATTGTTCATTCTAATAAAACAATTTATATATATATTTATGTTGGTCTGCTGGTTTTGTTTTTGGACTGTTTATTTCTGTGATGGTCAATAATATCAGTGAGGTCTAAACTTGAGCCTAAGCTACCAAAGTCCGTAAACCCTGTTTATATATCAATTCTTGCCATATATAAACATATAATTTGAATGTCCATACTAATCAATATTGGTGGATTAGTCTATAATCCTGTACTATGACAATTATATGTAATAGTAGTACCTTACTCTGCTGATTTTTATTTGAAATTATTTGTTGACTGATTTTGATTTGAAATCACAGCTGGCTTACTGATCCTGATTTAAATTTGAAATCTTTGTCATAACAATTTTACACGACACTGACTGCGGAATAGTTTGAAACCACAGTTACCTAGAATTGTCAGCTAGAAATAGTCCTCACGTTTGAAAGCATATGAGCTGCTGCCTGTAGGTACACTTTAAATTGTAGGTGGTTGGATTCTGCCCTTGTTAGTTCTTTCTGTTTGATCAGAAGCTTGCTTTGAATCAGAATTTGTGCAGAAGTAGTCTGACCAGCACTGAGAAAAACTTGTTTGGTTAATGTACAGATACAATACAAAATTAATAATGCTCTGTAGGGTTGGAGACATCATCACAGCAGGTTTGTTTTACAAAACTGTTAGGGGCAGAGTGGGATTGTGGAAATGACAGTGAGCCTCCCTCCAGTGGTGAGAGACCAAAACTGCAGAAGGTGCAAGTGAAATCCAGGTCTTATGCTGTCTGCCCAATCAAAGCCCTTTTCTCTAATACATTCAATTCAGATTATGAACAAGTTTGGCCATGCTGTGTCTCCAGAGCTTAGAAAAAGCTACTGCCAGGAAAAGGTGCACTAACTTACCATCAGTCACAATCAGGATGATATGCTTTGGGGGTTTGTTGTTTTTCTGACTCTTGATATCATTTAGAATCACTTCCAGAGCTCCTCCAATATTCCTTCCTGCAGTTGCATCTACAGGAAGAAGAGGAAAACAAAGACATTAAATAAATCATTAATTTCAAAGCTTTTTGAACCACAGCAGCTTGCCCAAATTATGGAGATACAATTGGTTTCAATCAGGAAATGGATTACTTCATATCAGCATGATGACTAAAGAATTCAGCAATCTGGGTGTGCCGTAACAGCAAAAAAATACCCCACTCTTATTTGAGTAGATGGCAACAGCAGTTTTAAAAAAAAATAATACGGGCTCTAGAGCTGCTGAGGAGAATCAAGAGACTTCTTTTTCAGTGCAGGGCATCACATTCCTCCATGTCCCCGTTCCAGATTTGTTTCCCTTAATTCCAGTCAGGGCAGGATTAATTTGTCGAGGGCCTCTAAGCACACAAGTACACTGGGCCCCCTGCCCCGCCCCACCATGTGCCCAGGTGGAAACAGGAAGCTGCGTCAGAGGGAAGCTTTGGGCAAGCAGCACTGCTTGCAAAATTACAGTTCCCATTGCCTTTCTTACCCATGTTGCTTGCTTGTCTTACTTTTCATTGATGGGGGGGGGGGGGGGGGAGGCGCCCGCATTGCCGATCGATGCTGGAGGGGCCCATCGCCGTTTGGAAAAAAACAATGTTGATGTTCTCCTTCATCGGGCCTCCCCTGACCATTTTGGGCCCTAGGCACGTGCCTGCTGGGCCTATTGGTTAATTCTGCCCTGACTCCAGTACTGGGATGTTCGTCCTTCTCTAACTCCCCACCTAGCCTAGTTTGTGCAGTAAACCTGATCAAATTTTACAGTTATCACTTTTGAACCTTTGTGCTTAGAGCTTGATTTCTGTCCTCTTCAGGGCCACAATATGACTTTTCTGGGTCCTAGACACTTTTGTCTTCGTGGGCCCCTCTCTTGGTGACATTTAATATATGACTGAGAGGCTTATTTACAAAAGAGAAAAATGTCCAAAAAATGGCATAAAGTGGCATTTGGGTGTTTTTCTTGCTAAAAACGCCCAAATAACTGTTTTCAAAAGCCATATTTTAGATGTTTTTCTAGGCTGTTTTTGGGAAGTTCTATAAATGGCACCCTATTTGCAGCCCAATTTTAATTTTTTTAACTGGCATAATCAGCATGGTAATTGAACATACCGGTTTTCAGCCAATCAAAAAACTCCATTAAATAATCAATTTAAGAATTTGACGCCAAACTGTTAGGATGCCTACGTGGAGGCACCCTCCCACGCCTAATGACGCCTGTGTTGAAAAGTAGGCATGGTTATGGGTGGAGAATAGGTGTGGTTGACTTAGGCATTGTTAGGTGTCCGACATAAGTGCCGCCAAATTAGGTGAGTGACAAGCTGGCCTAAAGGAGCAGCGTCTATGTCTAGGACACCTACTGACGACTAAGTCTTCTTAGGTGCTGTTAGGCATGATTCTATAAACTGTGTAGTTTTTTGATTGACAACTGGGTCAAGCAGCGCCTACAATGTAAGAACAAAAGAATAGCTTTACTGGGTCAGACCAATAGTCCATCTAGCCTAGTAGCCTGTCCTCATGATGGCCAATCCAGGTCACTAGTACCTGGTAAAAACTCAAAAAGTAGCTTGGCGCCATTTATAGAATCTGGCCTTTTGTCTCCTGTTCATCTAAATTCTATGAGAGGCATGTTGAAGACATGTTTTAGACAGGCTTAGGATTTGGACATTTTACAGTGATAATCGAACATTTAACAAAACATCCAGGGCACCATTTAGATGTTTGGGACTAGACCCATTTAAAAAACAAATAAGGGCCAAAATGGTGCCTAAACTGGCCAGAAGACCACTGGAGGGATTAAGGCAAGACTTCCCTTATTCTCCCAGTGGTTATTGACCCCTTTCCACCACCCAAAAATGTGAAAGAGATAGTACTTACCAGCCTGTATGACAACTTCAGATGACCACACAGAGATCTCAGTAGAGCAGAGAGGCACTCTAGGGGGTACTGCAGCGAATGTCACATAAAATGTTCTAAGTACACATCATACCATAACCTACATATATTGTATGGTAAGCTCTCTAAAAACCCACTCAAAATCTACTGTACCTACATAAAGATGACATCTGCAAGCATAAGGGCTATTGTGGTGATATACAGGTGGGTACATTAAGTTTTGGAGGACTCACCATTCAATATAAGTGGGTTATGGTGAGATGTGTAAATGGGACTTTTTATGTGATGTTCACTGCAGTACCCCTTAGGATGCCCCTCTGCTCTTCAGAAATCTTTGTGTGGCCAGTTTGCTAAGAATGCTGACTGCTTCTACATACCAATTGCTTGTGTGTGTGGATTTTTATTTGTCCTTTTTTTTTAATGGTCCTAAAAGATAGACACACTAAACTCAAAAAAATCTAGAAAATTGTCATTTTTGAAACAAAAAGACATTTTTCCGATTTGCAAATGGTCATTATCTTCTACTAGATTTCTGGAAAGGGACAGGAAGATGCCGATGGGGGATAGAGTGGAAGAGCCTGGAAGATTTAAGGCTTCAAGGGTGGGGAGGGGGTGAAAGAGAAAGCAGATGCTGGGCAAGAAGGGTGAAGGGAGGGAGAAGTTAGGAATGGGTGGCACCATGAGGAAGAGGTTGGGGGTTGGCAGGGAAATGAATGAACAGAGGATACTGATTACAGTGGGTAAAAATATGGTAATGGGAAGTAGACTGAAGATGGAAGGGATCTGAAGAGTGGGTGAGAGAAGATGGAAATTTAATAGGTAGCTGAAAAGTAAAGAGGAAAAGGGAGAAAGAGGGTGAAATTTGAGTGGACTGAAGTAGAAAAGAAAACAAGGAAGGAAAGAGTTAAATGGAAAGGTCAATATGTCAGAGGCAGTTGTAGTCGGTACCGTAGCAAGGGAGGTGGCACCTGGCATCGTCGTGCCATGTGCCCTCCCCACTCTTTCCAAAACCCCACTCTTCCCCACTGCTTGGGCGCCCCCAACTCTTCCCCGCCACTTGAGCGCCCCCCCCGCATACCCCATGAAATGTTTCTCCAGCGCAAGCAGCATCTTCCACCCACTGCTCAAGCCGGCATTGGCTCCCTTCTAACATCTTGTTCTGGTCCCAGGAAGTGATGTTAGAAGGGAACTGACGCCGGTATGAGCAGCAGATGGAAGATGCTGCTTGAGTCAGCAAACATTTAAACATGTACGGGGGGGGGGGGAGAAGAAGAGAGGCGCTGACGCTTCCCCCTCATGAAAACGGCACCCAGGGCGGTCCACCTCCCTGCCCCCTTACTATATCACTAGTTATAATGAGGAAATGGAACAAGGCAGGAGAGAGGAGAAAAGACAAATGGACAGCAGCCATTTGAAGGAGAATTTGCGGAAGACAGGAAAGCAAAAAAGAGAAACTGGAACCAACTTGATGGAAAAATAAATGTCCAGACAACAAAGGTAAATAAAGCATTTTATTCTGAATTTATTGACTGAAATGTATTGCTTTATATGGTGTGGATCCTCAAGTATCTCCAGCTAAGGACCCCCTCCAAAGATGGCCAGAACTCCCTTCTATCCAATCCAGTAGCATCCTTGAGCCACTGAGGTGCCAGCATTTGTGGCTCAGGGATGTTGCTGCTGCTTGCCAAGATTGGTAAAAAAGAGTTTTGGCCACCTTCAGAGGAAGCCTTCAGCTGACAGAGCTTGAGGATCCTCATCAGCTAGAGTATTTATATTTTATATTTACATTAGAGGCTCTGGCAGAGACCCAATTACCGGTAATAAAGTGTCTTTACTTATTTGGAAATGTTAATTGGGAAGAACACATACTTTGTAAATGAGTCTCTGCTAGAGCCTCTAATATATTTCAGTAGTATAATTAAATGAAATAGCTACTTCTGAAGGTTATGGGGATGGGTGGGGATGGAAGAGATTACCTGTGGGGATGGACATGGATGGAATGGAGCTTAGCTGGGACAGGTTTGATTCCAACGGAGGCAGATTTGGTTTCTGTCCCTCGGCAAATTTCTAATACTGGCATTTGGAGGATGCCTGGAGATCACTACCAGCGACATCAAGGGGTCAGGGCTGCTGTTTAGACATGCTGGGGCCCAGATCAAAAAATTTATTTATTTATTAAGCCTGTCCTCCCAAAGGAGCTCAGAATGGGTTACAAATCAGGTACTCAAGCATTTTCCCTTTCTGTTCCAGTGGGCTCACAATCTATCTATCTGTCCCAATCTATCTGTACTTGGGACAACGGAGGATTGGGTGACTTGCCCAGGATCATGGGGAGCAGTGTGGGGTTTAAACCCACAACCTCAGGGTGTTGAGGCTGTAGCTGTAACCAGGGCCGCCATCAGAGATTTCTGGGCCCCTTACTGAGCAATTCTATTGGGCCCCCCACACACCCCTTCCCCCCCCCGACCCACCCTTCTTCCATGGGCCGAATACACACATACTTTTCTCTGTCGCCGCACTCTTTGACCAAAAGATTTGTAAGCCTGTAACCACGTCAAGGTAGACTCTTTCAGCAGCTCCCCTCCCTCCCCCTTACCTTTGTGGCCAAGTCAAAATGATCTACCAACAATAAAATTTTAAAAACAGAAAGCACGCTGTACGCAGAGAAAATGTTAATTATCATTTATATTCCGCGGGTTTTCAAAGAGGTCAAGGCAGATGACTTTATGCAATGTCACCTCAGTAACAACTATACAAAAATAGACAAATATTCCCCCTCCCTTTTTACTAAACCGCGATAGCGGTTTTTAGCGCAGGGACCTGCGCTGAATGCCCCACGCTGCTCTTGAAGCTCAAAGGCTCCCTGCGCTAAAAAACGCTATTGCGGTTTAGTAAAAGGGGGCCATAGTGCAAAATATAGACAGCATATATAAATTCTCAAAACGGACACATTTTGATCACTAAATTGAAAATAAAATCATTTTCCTACCTTTGGTAATTTCATCAGTCTCTGGTTGCACTTTATTCTTCTGACTGTGCATCCAATATTTCTTCCCTTCTTTCAGCCTCCTGTATGCTTCCTCTCCTCCAGACCTCATTCCCTCCCCAAACTTTTTCTTTGTTTCACCCTGCCCCCTTCTTTCTTTTTCTCTCTCTCCATACCCCCTTTCATTCTGTATGTCTGTCTTTCTCTCTCTCTCCATGCCCCATTTTTCTTTGTTTCACCCAGCCCCCTTTCTTTTTTTTCTGGCTCCCTGTCCCCCCCTTTCTTTCTTTCTTTCTGCATGCCCTCCCCTATGCCACCACCATTGGGAAAATGCTGCCACCGCCACTGGGGAATAGGCTGCCACTGCCGCTATCAGGAACAGGCCGGCGCCGAGTTCGCCCTGCTTCTCTTCCCCGCGGGGCCGACCAACTCTCGCCACTCGACGTCAATTCTAACGTCGGAGAGGACGTTCTGGGCCAGGCAGGCAGCGATTGAACGTCCTCTCCGACATCAGAATTGACGCGGGTGGTGAGAGTTAGTCGGCCCCACAGGGAAAAGCAGGGAGAACTTGGCACCGGCCTGTTCCCAATGGCACTCAAGTGGCTAAAGAGACGCAGTTTGCCAGCCTAGGGAGAACACTGGAGGGTGGCCAGCTGTGCACCCCCTTGGGGCGTAAACCCGGGGCAGACCGCCCCCACCCCCACCTTGGTATGCCACTGTCTGTATCTCACTCTCTCCCTATGACCAAAAATTCTCCTTTCTTCTATTCCCCGTGTACACAACCATCTCTTTCCCTCCCTTCCTCTCTCCCAAGTCCTTGCCTTCTGTGTCCAAAAACCCATTCCATCCCCCACCTCAGCATCTCTTTCCCTCCCTTCCTCTCTCCCAAGTCCATGCCTTCTGAGTCCAAAAATGTATTCCCTCCCCCACCTCAGCATCTTTTTCCCTCCTTTCCTCTCTCCCAAGTCCATGCCTTCTGTGTCCAAAAACCCATTCCCTCCCCCACCTCAGCATCTCTTTCCCTCCTTTCCTCTCTCCCAAGTCCATGCCTTCTGTGTCCAAAAACCCATTCCATCCCCCACCTCAGCATCTCTTTCCCTCCCTTTCTCTCTCCCAAGTCCATGCCTTCTGAGTCCAAAAATGTATTCCCTCCCCCACCTCAGCATCTCTTTCCCTCCTTTCCTCTCTCCCAAGTCCATGCCTTCTGTGTCCAAAAACCCATTCCCTCCCCCACCTCAGCATCTCTTTCCCACCCTTCCTCTCTCCCAAGTCCATGCCTTCTGTGTCCAAAAACCCATTCCCTCCCCACCTCAGCATCTCTTTCCCTCCCTTCCTCTCTCCCAAGTTCATGCCTTGTGTCCAAAACGCACTCCCTCCCCCTTTTGTGTTCCCCGTTTGCCTCCCAGCCCATCTTAGCAACTTTCTCAGCAAAATGGAGCTCGAGCCGCGTAGGCTTGTCTTCTATTTCCTGCCTGTCCCGCCGCGCACACATAGCCGACCAGAAGTCTTCCCCGACTTCAGCGCTGACGTCGGAGGGCGGGCTTTGCTTAAGTCCTCCCTCCGATGTCAGCGCTGACTTCGGGGAAGACTTCCGATCGGCTGTGTGAGCAGCAGGGCAGTCAGAGTAGAAGACAAGCCTCGCGGCTTGAGTTATATTTAACCCCGCGGGTCCCCCATCGTCCCCGTTCAGCTCTCTCTCCTGTGCACCCCCTTGGGGCATGCACCCGGGGTGCACTTCCCCCCCTAGGTATGCTACTGGCCCGGGCCCCCTGTCAGCTCCGGGCCCCTGAATGCAGGGCTGGTAGTACTGCCCTGATGGCGGCCCTGGCTGTAACCACTATGCCACACTCCTGACTCCTCTCTTTCCTGCCTCCCCTCCAATCTCCCAAATCCCATTACTGTCATACTGACAGACCCTCATCAAGGGATTACAAAAATTGAACTGGGACCCTCAAGAAGTTAAACTTAGCATGTACTGCAACACTAGAGAAATAAAAACAGAAATGCATTTCTTTTACTACTGAACATAGTATAAAGTTATTTTCTATGCATATTTCCCAAAGGTGCACATGTCATTTAATACATTCAAAATAAAAAAAAAATTTCTATTTTTGTTTGAACATTTTATTTTTCCATCATGTTGGCTCTGGTTTCTCTTTTGTGCTTTCCTGTCTGTCTTCCACTATCTCTCCTTCAACTAGCTACTATCCATTTGTCTTTTCTCCTCTGTCCTGTCTTGTTCCATTCCCTCACTACACATATCTTTGAAATATTGATCTTTCCTTTTTAGCTCTTTCCTCTCTTTTTTTCTTTACTGCATCTCTTTCTCATTCTTCTCCTTTTTACTTTTCAGCTACCTATCAAATTCTATCTTCTCCTTTCCCATTCCCTATCTCATTCCTTTCCCTAACCTTCCATTCCCTTTCATCTTTAATCAACTCCCAATTACCATATTTATACCCCCTGTAATCACTATCCTCATTCATTTCCTTGCCTTCCTGCCCTGTTTGGTCTCTCCCATATAGTTCCACCATTTCCATTGTCTTCCTCCCTATACCCTTCTAGCCCAGCATCTGTTCCTTTCTCCCTCTCTATGCTTTCTAATTCCCCATCATCTTCCTGTCCCTTCTCTCTTCCCTACTGCCCCCCATGGTCCAACATTTCTTTTTCTTTCCTCCCTCCCTTCCCCTCTTGTGCATATCTCTCCCTCCCTCTCTTTTACCCCCATGCCCATCCTCTCTTCCTTCCTCTTTATCTCCTACTGCCAAATCTCTCTCTTTTCCTAGTGCCCCAGGACCAATATCTTTCTTCCTCAACCCTGCATCATCCCTCCCTCCCACCCTCATGTCCAATATTTCTCCCTATCCTTCCCTGAGAATCTATCCCTTCCCTCTACCCCATGTCCAACATTTCTCCCTCTCCCCCATGCAGCATCTTTCCCTCTCACCCTATCTTCCCTCCAACAATCCAACCTCTCCCCTGCCCAGCAATTCTCCCTCTCTGCACACACTCCATGCAGCATCTCTCCATCCCTCTTTCATGTGTAGCACCTTGCCCCTCCCTTTCACTTCATTTTTTTCAACCCCTTGCACTTCTCTGCAGCACCTGTTTCTTCCGCCCACCCCCCTCAACCTTCACAAATAGGCATGTGAAAGGGTTGCCGGCAGCAGTTTCCACCTGCTTCCCACAGATAACCCAGAAGCTTCCCCTCTGCCGCATTTCAACCAGGCAAAAAAGCCCCCAGGAAGTTGCATCGAGTGGGGGTGGTATGTGGCAGAGGAGAGGCTTCTGGGTTAGCTGCGGGCTCTGTATGGGAATGACTGTCGGCAACCCTTTCACATAAATGTTTGTAAAGGAAAGGGATAGAGGGAGGTGAAGGACCATGGGAGCCTCTGGAATCCAACTTATTCCTCCTACGCTTGGGCCCAGGATCACCTATGGCTATGCCTCTGGCCCACTCTCCCTGCAGATAAAAGTACTGTACATAGTAACATAGTAAATGATGGCAGATAAAGACCTGAACAGTCCATCCAGTCTGCCCCTTAGTTATTCTCTTTAGAAATACATGATTAAGTTAACTTGTCTCTTTTTTGACATTTCTGGGCCACAGACTAAAGGTCACCTGTTAATGTCCTAGGTTCCAACTGCTGAAGTTGCCGTCCAAGCTCACTCCAGCCTATCCAACCATCCCGCTGTTTGCAAGATATCTACCTTAAACTCTGGCCAGTAACGTTCTCATATTCCAAGTTAGTGGAGTTCCCATTGATGCCCTCCCCAGCCCATCCTACATGATTAAGTATGCTAAGAAGTTTCATATTGCTTGTTGGATGTATGAGGAGGGGTTCATAGTCGAAAACGCGCAGGACAATCGAGCGCCAACAATACGGAGCAGACAATCGCGTGCTGGATTTAAACTTAATTTTAAAGTGCTCTGAGTGGGGGTTTGGGGAGGGAACCCCCGCAGTTAAGTTAGTACTGTTTGCGCTGCCGTTGGGTGGGGGTGTTGGGAGGGGGAACCCTCCCATAATAGAGGGAAGAGGTGTTTTTCCCTTTTTTTAGGGAAAAATGTCAATTTCCTCTGTAATGTGGGGGGTTCCCCCCCACACACCCCCAACGGCAGCGGCAACAGTACTAACTTAAGTGGGGGGGGGGGTTTCCCCACCACCACCTCCCTCAGAGCACTTTAAAATTAAGTTTAAGTCCAGCGCGCTGATGTCCCTGCATGCGATTGCTCCGTATTGTCAGCGCTCGATTGTCTCACGCGCTTTTGTTCCGTCACCATGAGGAGGTGACAGTTGGCTATTACTTACTGGCAGCAAAAGTTTGCTATTAACCGCCACTTCTGAACAGTCTAATAAAAAGCTTTATGATATGCTTAGTGTAGGGTTAGTTAGATTTTTCATTAGTGGGGATACCATATAATAAGTTTTTTGACCTGTTAAATTTGCTGTTATCAGCTAGGAAGGCAGAATAGAAACATAGAAACATAGAAATAGACGTCAGTTAAGGGCCACGGCCCATCCAGTCTGCCCACCCTAATGACCCTCCCCTACCTTTGCCTTGTGAATAGATCCCATGTGTCGATCCCATTTGGCCTTAAAATCAAGCACGCTGCTGGCCTCAATCACCTCCAGTGGAAGACTATTCCAGTGATCAACCACCCTTTCAGTGAAAAAGAATTTCCTGGTGTCACCTCGTAGTTTCCTGCCCCTGATTTTCCACGGATGCCCTCTTGTTGCTGCGTGTCCCTTGAAAAAGAAGATATCTTCCTCTGCCTCGATGCGGCCCGTGAGATACTTGAACGTCTCGATCATGTCCCCCCTCTCTCTGCGCTCCTCGAGCGAGTATAGCTGTAATTTGTCTAACCGTTCTTCATACGGGAGATCCTTGAGTCCCGAGACCATCTGGGTGGCCATTCTCTGAACCGACTCCAGTCTCAGCACATCCTTGCGATAATGCGGCCTCCAGAATTGCACACAGTATTCCAGGTGGGGCCTCACCATGGATCTATACAATGGCATAATGACTTCCGGCTTACGGCTGACGAAACCACTACGTATGCAACCTATGATATGTCTTGCCTTGGATGAAGCCTGCTCCACCTGACTGGCAGCCTTCATGTCCTCACTGACGATCACCCCCAAGTCTCGTTCTGCTACTGTTCTAGTTAGGATCTCACCATTAAGGGTATAAGTCTTGCATGGATTTTGGCTACCTAAGTGCATAACTTTGCATTTTTTGGCATTGAAGCTGAGTTGCCAGGTCTTAGACCAGCGCTCTAGTAGGAGTAGGTCGTGCATCATGTTGTCGGGCATTGAATCTTCGTCCGTTGTGCATTTGCCCACTACATTACTTAGTTTGGCGTCATCGGCGAATAATGTTATTTTACCGCGAAGCCCTTCTGCCAAGTCTCTTATAAAGATGTTGAATAGGATCGGGCCCAAGACCGAGCCCTGTGGCACTCCACTGATCACTTCCGTCATTTTGGAGGGGGTGCCGTTCACCACTACTCTTTGAAGCCTACCTCCAAGCCAGTTCCCAACCCATTTCGTCAATGTGTCACCTAATCCTATAGAACTCATCTTGCTCAGCAACCTGCGGTGTGGTACGCTATCGAATGCTTTGCTAAAGTCCAGGTACACGATGTCCAGGGACTCCCCAACATCCAGCTTCCCCGTTACCCAGTCAAAGAAGCTGATCAGGTTGGATTGGCATGATCTCCCCTTAGTAAATCCATGTTGACGGGGATCCCGTAGATTCTCCTCGTCCAGGATCTTATCCAATTGGTGTTTGATTAGAGTCTCCATTAGTTTGCTCACTATCGATGTTAGACTCACTGGTCTGTAGTTTGCTGTCTCCATCTTTGAACCTTTTTGGTGGAGTGGAATGATGTTAGCCGTCCTCCAGTCCAACGGGACGCTGCCTGTACTAAGAGAGAGGTTGAAGAGCTGACAGTGGCTCTGCCAAGACCTCACTCAACTCCCTAAGCACCCTGGGGTATAGGTTGTCAGGCCCTATCGCCTTGTTAACCTTGAGCTTCGACAGCTCACCGTAGACACTGCTGGGCGTAAACTCGAAGTTACTAAACGGGTCAACTGAGAAAAATTAAGGAGGCAAGCTAAGCAGAGTTTGCCCAAGGCTCCAAGGACACATGCTTAATTAAAAATAGTGTAAAATAGTATAAATGAGAAAGCTACT
The DNA here is from genome assembly GCF_902459505.1 of Geotrypetes seraphini. NCBI lineage: Eukaryota > Metazoa > Chordata > Amphibia > Gymnophiona > Dermophiidae > Geotrypetes > Geotrypetes seraphini. The sequence goes on along the minus strand of NC_047088.1, from coordinate 99,626,596 downwards.
AGAGCTGAAGAAATTGAAATTAAGATGAGATAAAATTGTTTACATGAGTGTGTTTTTGTGCTATGGAGCAGAGCATTTTGGGAAATCCTCCTAGAGTGCTCTCCGACAGTTGTGCCTATCTACGAGTATACTTTGTAAAGGTAGACTGCAGACTGATATCTCTGGTTTTTTATTTAACTAGATTAGGGATAACCAACTAATAAACAACTCGCTTTTCTTAAGAACTGTGACTTAAACCTGTGTTTCATCAGTTGGGCCAGCTCTAGACAGAATAGTGCCAGAGGCACAATTTTTCTACCTGTCCTCCAACCAAAATGCAGCATACAACATCACACTGTCATCAAAGGCTCTTCCACTATATACAGCTGCCTATCCTCCTCCAAGGCTCTAGAGCAGTGTCCCGCAAACTTTCTCGAGCCGTGGCACACTAAAGGTAGTGGCCGTGGCTCGAGGCACCTGAAAATGCATGTATATCACAGTGATGACATCACACACGTGCATGACATCATCATGTCAATGTCCGCGTGTGTGTGAAGGCCCTCTAGGCAGGCCCTGAGATGCCAGTGGGGGGTGCCAGAAGGGAAGAGGGCCAGAGAGAAGGATAGGTGCTGGTGAGAGGCACGTCCTGTAGGCAGTCAGTTGGAACTGGTGTCTCTCCTCCTACCCAGTATACCACGGCACACCTGAAATCTCAGGAGGCACACAGTTTGAGATACACTGCTCTAGAGTTTGCCTTCTGCTGGTAATGTGTAGAAAATGTCAATAAGTGGAAATTCCCCATCCAGTGTGGGAAATGTGGCAGGCTTGCATCTCTGATGGCTCAGCCTATACCTCTTTCACAGCTGCTCCCTTTGCTGCTTTTTCATCCACTTCTCTCTAACCAGGGCCCTTTATCACCCAGCTAAATATTAAGGCCACAATATGCCGGTCATAAAACAAAATGCAAATAACCTTTTTGAATCATCAATTGAGACTGCTCATTTTCCTTCTCAGCCACTAACCTGAGATGTCGAAGTCCCACAGCTTCTGTTTCAGGTGATCATGCTCATGGGTTTTTTGGTGGAGAATATGTGGTGAGGAATCGAAGGTCACAACACTATATGTCACACCTCTGGAGATTTCCGTAGTCTGTAAGTAGACCGAAGGAAGGGCAGAAATGAAGTCCATTGGTAGAACTGGAGAGAGGGGGAGTAGTTCTCAGTGCTGTAAGATCAGGCAGTAGTACAAGGATGTATGTGTGTGCATGCAAGAACTTTTGGTTAGGCTTTCTTCGGGTTCTTGGGTAGATCCAGGAAGGAGAAAGAAGCAGGCAGGCCGGAGCCTAAATTTAGACCAGGGTTCACCGAGACCTAAAGTCCAGAGGGACTGATGTAAAAAAACATCCAATGTGATTATGGTGGTCTTGGAGAATGAGATGTACAATATCAGCATCTATGAGGCAAACTTGGCTCTTTTTGTTGCATAGAGCGTTTTGGACCCCTGTTCATTTACAAAAGTTAGATAGCTCTAAGTCTAATAAATGCTGGCATTGTAATCTGGAAGAGGGGACACTTGATCATTTAATTTACCATTGTCCCTGTATAAGATTATTTTGGAATTCAATTTGGACTCAAATAAATTGTCTATTAGAAAACCATGTTGCATTATCCTATGATACTATTCTGTTTGGCATGTCTATGAGGAAAAAAAGTCAAATATCAGCACATAATAACAAACTATTATTAATCTTACATATTGCAGTGAGTACAACATCAATACACCCATTGTAAAACTAGCTAAACAAGTTCGAGGGGAGACTGAAGGAGTTCTGCCGGAAGAAGTAAGTGACATCATAGGGGGTGGACGGAGTGCAGGGAGTTGCGGTAAGGTCCCGCAATGACTGCGGCTGCCGGTCCACCCTCCTCTGATGTCACTTTCTTCTTCTGGAGTAGAGGTGGCAGAAGTAGTGACCGTGGGACCTGCCTTCACAATAAGTACAGGGAGTCGGCAGCTATGCTGAGGTGAGGTGCAGGTTGAAGAGTAAGGCGGGAAGTTCCGAACCCGGCCGGCTGTGTACCCCCCTAGGGTGTGCACCCGGGGCAGTCCACACCCCCCACACCCTGCCCTTGGTACGCCACTATTCTGTCTCCATTTTGTGTGTGCAAATTATATTCTTGCATTTGAAGTCCAGTTTGTATTTTGAACTATCAGTTGCTTTACTCCCTGCTCATTACAGCTCTGAGTTTTATTGGTCATCCCTTTGCATGTGACCTCTTACCCTCTCTCTGGAGAGACCTGCTCTGGTCTGTCTCAGTCTCTTGTCACATGCCCCTTTTGTGGCCCTGGCCTCTGTTCTGCTGCCTTCTAGGCATGCAGCTCTCTCCTCCCTTTTTGTGCAGGAAAGAAGAGAAAGCAAAAGTCTCCATTTTAGTTCTTGGGAACAGCTTCAGTTCTGCCCTCTTTTCCTTTCACCAGGGGGTCTACTTCTGTACCTCACATTACCAGCTCTCCATAACACGCCTGGTATCAATTGCAGCAGCTGAACCAGAGCTCTCAGTTTGTTTGAATCATGCTCCCCACCCTTTTCAGAACGCATGCATGGATTTTCTATCTTGTAATAAACTGATGGAATTTTATACAGCGTTTCTTCATTACTGAGGGTGGTGCTGGACTGGTTTAGCAGTCTCAACAGCAAGGAATGTATATATTTTGTGAAACTAGAACATAGATTAAAACACAATGAAGCCAAAAAAGTAAAAGAGTGAGGGGAAGGAAGAAATAACATAATTGAGGTAATTCTATAAGGAATTACCTTGCTTTACATAGCAGGAATATATATGTTAGTAATGTGGAGGGGCATATTCAATATCATGGGAAAAAAAACAAAACCGGAAGAGAAAATGGCCATTTTCAAACCAGAAAAACGTGGTTTTGTACTCAACGTATCTATCTTTTTGAACAATTTTCAAAAAATTCCCATTCAAATGAAAAACGCACAAACATCAGCCATTGGGACATAGGATTAGCGGACTGGCCACACAGACATCCCAGCAGAGCAGTGGAACACCCTAGAGGGCACTGCAGTGAATTTCCCAGGTACACATTTCACCATAACCTCCTTACATTCAAGTTTTCAAGCTTGATATATCGCTTAAACATCCTAAGAGGTTTACATATTTAAAGGCAAAGGGAGTTTGACGATACAATTAAAATATAAAAAGACAACAGGAGAAACTTTACATGACACAAAAGACTGCTGTGGACAGTGAGTGTGTGTGTGTGGGAGTTCGGGGGTGGCGGCGGGAGGGAGTGGGCATCCCTCCTGCCAGCCGACTTGTGGTGGGGTTCAGTGATTCCCTGCTGTGGCCACTCAGCTGATCACAGCAGGGAGATTTCCTTGCCGTAATCAGTTTAGCAGCTGTGTCTAATTGAAATGTAGGCCAACATTCGATGGCCTATATTTCAGGTGCCTATCACAGCCCTAGGGAGATGCCTAGGGCAGCCTAAGCTTGCCTAAGGCCACTTCTGGGCAAAACCACACCCGCACCCAGCCTTGTGTGAGCTTAAGCGTCACTATGCGTCTCCCTCAACCCTGACAGATGCCTACAGTATAGGCGGCCTGCCTTGGGTTGTTTATTTTAGAAAATGTGCATCCTGATTGGCTGGTTACTGCCCCTTACAGTTGGGACGCCGTTTATAGAATATGGCCCTAAATAGCCACTTATGCATGTAATTGTATAATTTGGTCTTAGTCTCCTAATTTACTTTCTTGAGTTCTACCAAACCAGTTGAGAACCAATGGGCTATGCCCATCACCCCAAAAATGGGAAAGAAAGACCAATCACTTGCAAGTATCCTGACGTGAGGAAGAAGGTTGTGACCTCTGAAAGCTAGTAAGATCTTAGTTTTGTGTTGATGTTTCTTCTTTCATGAAAAATTTAATAAAAAATATTTTTTTTAAAAATGCATTTAGTCCAATTAAAAGTTATCACCATATTTTCCTTTTATATTTATTTTATTAATCTTTAAAGTGAATTAACATGGCTATGAGTACACCATTCTACAGTAAATTAAAAACAAAATTCTTTTTTTCTACCTTCGTTGTCTGTTCATTCAATTTTCCTAATTGTGTAGGTCCTACTCTGTGGTTACTGTTTTCCTACACAAATTGCTTTGAAAAATGCCTCCTTCCCAATGCTGAGACATTTAAGAAACTGCAGAAAATATAACCATAGAAGGGAAAACAAATGTTCTTTGTGTGTAATGTTATATTTATTTTTGTGTGTATATTCATTTGTGACATTTGTGTGTAACTATATATGATCATTAATTAGTTGATTTAAGGTTATCAGATGTCTGGGAAAACCCAGGCATTCCTTCTTTTTAGAGGACTGTCCGGGTACTTGGAGGGATTTCCAAAACCCAGCAGTTTGTCCAGGTCTTGGAAGATGCCGAGCTTGGGGCCGTGTCTGGAAGACCTCTGTGCTCATACGGATGTCAACATGATGATGTCACATGCATGCACGTGACATCATCATGTCAACACCTGCGCATACACAGAGGCCCTGCAGACGCAGATCCCATCTCAGTGACCGAAACGTGAGGTTTGTGTGGGGGTGAGGCTGGGAGCAGAACAAGGCAGAGCCAGGTGTCCTCTTTCTTTAAAGAAGAAATCTGGTAACCCTAAGTTGATATAATGCAGGACTGAGTTGTATGTGTGGACGTCTGTAGTGAAATAGCAAGGGGGAAGGGCTGAAGGTCTCTACTGAAATGCACTGCAAGAAAGGAGGAGTCTTTTTTACCTTGTCAATAAATCCAATTACAAAGTCTTTCACTCTTTGGAAGTTCTCGGTCCCAACACTTCTTGAGGCACAGAGAAGAAAATAGATATGGATGTCTGTTGAATTCACAATTAAAATACAAAATCAATAACCAGCCTTTTGCATTGATCCCATCAGGGCAATCAGAGTTCTCAGAAACAGACACACATTCATTTCAAGGCCATGCATGGCCTGGTAGAACATTTTGCAAATCTATAAAAATTTGCTAGGTGGAGAAACAGAGGAGGAGGATCCATGTTGTTGCTATCAAAATGAGGTGGGGGTATAATGAAGTCAGAAAGCACACAAAGACAGTGGCATACACTTTTCACTGCAGATGTGGATGTCTAAGATCGTATCCACGCATCTGAAAAAGAAGATTGTGTATCTTTATGTTCATTTTGTCAATCAGTATTCAGACTCCTGAGGCAGGCCCATAGAGGCCGAAACACGATTGTGTCGAATCATTTTATTGAATAAAAGAAATTGAGCATCAATTAGTCACCTTCATTGTGTGCTTTCTGCTTTCACGTTCATGAAGGTAGTATCTCCTGTTTTGGGGGGGTATAATGAAGTAAAGGGAGACAAAAGGTCAAGCAATCATAGCAGAGCCAAAGAGGAGAATCAAAGGTAGAATTTGGTAATACAGTTTTGTCAATTTTAATATGGTATCAGGCAGGGTGAAAAGGAAATTCAGATCCACCAGCACAATTGATATCTCTACCAAAGATCTATCTGCAGATGCATCAAAGAAGTAAATGAATAGTAAAGATGGTCAATTGGTGGAGGTTGAGTGGAAATGGGGATTGCTATATATATCACTTCACATTTTGTTAAGGGAGACAATTTAATAAAATAAATAAAGTCTTACTTGTGCTAGCATGTGCCATCAGCTCCTCGTACAAAACCAACTGCTTAGCAATGAATTTTGGGTCATCATATGAATGTCGTCCTGAAAAAGTTATATAAACCACTGACATACATATAGCATGTGAAAACAAGGAATATCAGAACAAAAAAATGTAATAATAGTTTAAAACTCTATTTTAGATAGAACATACAAATGGGAATTCATATGGCCAGGTAAGGACAAACTGCTACTACTACTACTTATCAGAGGATGTGCGCTAGATGTGGTGTATTTAGATTTTAGCAAAGCTTTTGACAGTGTTCCACACAGACATCTAATAAATAAACCAAGTGCCCTCTGGATGGGTCCCAAAGTGACAGGCTGGGTCAAGAAATGGTTGAGTGGAAGGTGACAGAGGGTAGTGATCAATGGAGATCGCTCTGAGAAAAGGGATGTTACCAATGGTGTGCCTCAAGGTTCTGTTCTTGGGCTTATTCTTTTTAACATTTTTATAAACGATATTGCTGAAGGGTTGTTGGGTAAAATTTACCTCTTTGCAGATGATACCAAAATCTGCAATAGAGTAGACACGCCGAATGGTGTGAATAACATGAAGAAAGACCCGGCGAAGCTTGAAGAATGGTCTTAAATTTGGCAGCTAAACTTTAATGCTAAGAAATGCAAAGTTATGCATTCGGGCTAGTGCTGCCCGATTCAGTAAAAAAAAATTTCGATTCAATTCGATTCAGCCTTTTGAATTGGTTTTTCGATTCGATTCGATTTTCCTGCCCAATTGGGTGTTTTTTTCCAAACATCCTTGTGAGTTTATTTTATAGCCTCTTCACCCCCTTTGCCTTCTCCTAACCACACTGGCGCTGTGGTGTAAACAAAATAAACAAACAAAAAAGACTGTTCCTCTCTCTGTTAAATCCTAGCTCACATTTGTGGTCTAACACCAGCTCTGGCAGTATACACATTTCAAATCTGACATATTGTAATCACAAAACAGAAAATAAAATTAGTTTTTCTACCTTTTGATGTCTGGTCAGTGGCGTACCTAGGGTATGTGGCACCCGGGGCCCATCATTTTTTGACACCCCCCCCCCCCCTCATGGAAAAATTTTTTTTTTTTTTTTTTTTGCAATAACCATGAAATGGAATAAATGGTCAGAATAGAAACAGGCAGTGAAAATTTTCTTTTATTGAACCTCATTTATGTAACCATTATTCCAAACATAACATAACATAAATTATGTCGGAATTGTCATGACATCAGAAGTACATATGGAGTAGTTGCAGGTGATGCTTGGGACAGTTCTGATTATGTTAGTTTGGTTTTATGTGTTTTTTGAATAGAAGGGTTTTTATTTCTTTTTTTAAGGTTTTGTAGTTTGTGGTCGAGGTCAATAGGTTGTAGAGTTGGGGGTCAAGTGTTGCAGCTCGAATGGCTAGGAGGTTGTCGAACAGTTTTTTTCTTTTGACGTTTTTGGTTGGAGGGTGTGTGAATGGTGCGTGAGTTCTCCTATGTCTGTTTGAAGTGGATTGAATTATTTAGCTGAAGAAATTAGTTACCCCCCCATTCCACACATTAATTCTCTTCCATTTTTGTTCCCATTATAAAAAAACACTGATAAGTTCCCAGGAAAAAAATACATTAAAATAAGAAGTGAAAACAAAGGCCCCTACAGATGAGAACATAACATAAGAATAGCCTAACTGGGTCACACCAATGGTCCATCATGCCCAGTAGCCCATTCTCATGGTAGCCAATAGTGCTGCCCGATTCAGAGAAAAATATTTCATTCGATTCGATTCACCCTGTTGAATCGATTTTTCGATTAGATTCACTGTTAATGACACCGCTTTTTAAGTTTAAACAAAGTATAACAATAAATTTCACAACAACAATAAATTTCACAAAGTACTTAAAAAAAAAAAATCACATTTTTCCATTAAAGCAGTTCTGGAGACATTTGCTTGAACAGTCTTTTTTCCCAGTCCATAAGCAAGCAATATGAAAAAGATTTCCTTAATTATCTACTCAAACATTTTTGCTATTTACTTTCATTGTACCTAGACTATTATTCAGTAGAAAAAATTTAGTTTGTTCAATCAAGCAGAACATTCACTCATAGAAGTCCAATGTCCACACAGGATTTGATTGAACAAACCATATTTTTTCTACTGAATAATAGTTTAGGTATACTGAATAGCAAAAATGTTAAAGCCACACAGAAAAGCAGTAAAAGTCAATAGGTTCTCCAAGTGGGAACAACCTGATGTCTCAGCACTTGAGGAAAAGACCACGTAATAATGTTTATAAGATAAATCATATAAATGATTATACTGAAGCAGGGTGTCCTCAGCGTGAGAGGTAAGCGAGAGGAGAGAATTCTCCAGTGCTTTACACAATAAGGCTCCTCTGCCTGCAGTGCACACCATCATAGGACACCTCAGGTGTGCTCAAATTAATCAATGTGATAAATTAAACAGTGATAAACAATTGGTCAATCACAAGAGTGCAAGATCAAACAGGTTGTTCCCACTCAGAGAACCTATTGACTTTACTGCTTTTCTGTGTGAGTAGATAATTAAGCAAATTTCTGATAGCCTACAGAACTGATTCTCACCTTCCATCCCCAGCCCCCAAGACTTACCAGACCCCCCCTGCCGATGCATTTACTTACTGCCTGAACTGGATATTAAATCGTGGGGAAGAGAGGAGAAATGCGGGGAAAGAGCCAGCCAAAACTAGTATTTGTTGCTGCTGAGTGCACCAATCCAGGGCAAGCAGACGCTTCCCCCATGTCTTAATAACAGACAATGGACTTTTCCTCCAGGAATTTGTCCAAACCTTTCTTAAAACCAGCTACGCTATCTACTTTTAACATAACTTCTGGCCACTTCATTTTTAAGCTTAGATCTTTCCTTCCAAACAGAGACCTTGCTAGATGTCAAATACAGCACAAGGTAACTTCACATGGACTTAACTGTGCAGGAAATGAATCTCCTCATACACCCACCATATAGTGCAAAAATGTGCAAAGGTCTGTTTTTTTCTTTCGATCACTACATAGCCTAATGCCACACAAGCAGCGCTGTTACAAACATATTCTGAAGGTCAATGCTAAGGTTGACAAAGTTTCCTTCCTTGGACCAGAAGGACATACTGACAAACCACTGGAAGAGATTCTAAAACAACTACCCAGAAATAACACCCAAAGACCCACTCAGTGTGTGAACCAGTTGAGTGGAGTGGACTAACTGGGGGTGGAAATGGGCCCAGAGTTTGCTCAGCAGAATTTCCCAGACTACCTCTTCCTCTCAATACACTGACATGCTACCACCACCACCAACACTAGGAACACCTCACCGAGTATGCCAGCAATGCTTATAAACTTTATAAAACACATTATTATATTTTCTTATAAAGCATATATTTTAACTGAACTCAGCCTTGCCATTCACAAAAATAGAAAAGTTCCCATTTCAAGCTGTCTCATGTACACTTTTCAAATCTAACATATTGTAATCACAAAACAGAAAATAAAATTATTTTTTCTACCTTTTGTTCTCTGATCAATATTCAAATCTTGTTGGTCCCAGGCTCTTGTTGTCTTGCTTGCCAGGGTCTCCTTTCTCCGTGCTAACCATCCGTCTGCCATCTCTGTTCTCCCCTTCCGTTTCCCTTCCCTCTCCCGGAGATCTGGCATCTTTCCTTTTTTTTGTCTCCATCCACAGATTCACCTTTTCTCAACTCCCCACCACCCCAGGATCCACCATCTCTCCCTTTCTGTTCCCAACTATCCTCCTATCCAGTATCTCTCTCCCCCCTCCACACCATCCCCTGTTTCCAAGTTCTCTCCCTTTCTGTTCCTTCCCTCCCTAAATCCCATTATGCACCATCTCTCTCCCACTCCTCTGTTTTTAGACCCATTATTTCTAACCCCCAAAGTCTGGCATATGCACGTATCTTTGAACCCCCCCTTCCCTCTCTCCCTCTGTGTACTTTTACACCAGGACCCCCCCTCCCCCGAAGGTCTGTCCCCCCTCAGAAGGGCTACACCCCACCCCTGAAGACCTGCACCCCCCGAAGGACTTTACCTCCCACCCGAAGGTCTGTCCCCCTCTGAACGCCTAAACCCCACCCCTGAAGGCCTGCACCCTCCCCGAAGGATTGTACCCCCCACCCGAAGGTCTGTCCCCCCTGAAGGCCTGCACCCATCCCGAAGGCCTGCACCCACCCCGAATGCCTGCACCCACCCCGAAGGCCTGCACCCACCCCGAAGGCCTGCACCCCCGAAGGCCTGTCCCCCCCCCTTGAAGGCCTGACCCCCCCTTGAAGGCCTGCCTGCTTGTCCCCCCTTGAAGGCCTATCCCCCCTTAAAGGTCTGCCTGTCCCACCCCCTTGTAGGCCTGTCCCCCCTTAAAGGTCTGCCTGTCCCACCCCCTTGTAGGCCTGTCCCCCCCTTGAAGGCCTGACCCCCCCTTGAAGGCCTGCCTGCTTGTCCCCCCTTGAAGGCCTGTCCCCCCCCTTGAAGGTTGGCACCCCCCCAAAGGCCTGCACCCCCTTGAAGGCCTGTCCCACCCCCTTGTAGGCCTGTCCCCCCCTTGAAGGCCTGCCTGCTTGTCCCCCCTTGTAGGCCTGTCCCCCCCCTTGAAGGCCTGCACCCCCCCTTGAAGGTTGGCACCCCCCCAAAGGCCTGCACCCCCTTGAAGGCCTGTCCCACCCCCTTGTAGGCCTGTCCCCCCCCTTGAAGGCCTGCCTGCCTGTCCCCCCCTTGAAGGCCTGCACCCCCTTGAAGGTCTGCACCCCCCCCCGAAGGCCTGCACCCCCCCGAAGGCCTGTCCCCCCACTTGAAGGCCTGCCTGCCTGTCCCCCCCTTGAAGGCCTGCACCCCCTTGAAGGTCGGCCCCCCCCCTGAAGGCATGCACCCCCCCTGAAGGCCTGTCCCCCCTTGAAGGCCTGTCCCCCCCCCTTGTAGGCCTGCACCCCCTTGTAGGCCTGTCCCCCCCCCCTTGTAGGCCTGTCCCCCCCTTGAAGGCCTGCCTGCCTGTCCCCCCCTTGAAGGCCTGCACCCCCTTGAAGGTCTGCACCCCCCCGAAGACCTGCACCCCCCCTTGAAGGCCTGCCTGCCTGTCACCCCCCCTCCCCCTTGAAAGTCTGCCTGCCTGCCCGCCCGCCCGCCCCACCCTGAAGGCCTGATGCCCCGACCCACCCCGAAGGACCATTCGCCCCCCTGGCCTCCCCGCACTACCTATGAAGCAGCCGCAGCAGGATCGCGACGTCAGCTATCTTTGCGCTGCTTAGGAGCTGCTTCCTGCGCCGGGCTACCTTAAGCTACTGCCCCCCCCACGCCCGAAGGACCGCTCGCCCCACTGACCTTCCAGCACACCTATGAAGCAGCCCGCAGCAGGATCGCGACGTCAGCAATCCCTCAGCTGCTTGGGCGCTGCTTCCTGCGCCACGGTCCCGCCCACTCCTCTGACGTCAGAGGAGGGACGGGACCGCGGCGCAGGAAGCAGCGCCCAAGCAGCTGAGGGATTGCTGACGTCGCGATCCTGCTGCGGGCTGCTTCATAGGTGTGCTGGAAGGTCAGTGGGGCGAGCGGTCCTTCGGGCGTGGGGGGGACTGAGCGGCAAGGCCGGGAATACCCCCTCAGGGCTGGTACCCGGGGCGGCCCGCCCCCCCCGCCCCCCTCTAGGTACGCCACTGTGTCTGGTCATTATTCAAATTTTGTTGGTCTCAGGCTCTGGTTGTCTTCTGATAACTTGCTTGCCAGGGTCTCCTTCTTTCTTCTTTCTCCCTGCTAACCATCCATCTTCTATCTCTGTCCTCCCCTTCCATTTCCCTTCCCTCCCCTGGAGGTCTGGCATCTTTCCTTTTTTTTTTTATCTCCCTCCACAGATCCACCTTTTCTCAACTACCCTTTCATCCAGCATCTCTCCCTCCTTCCCCACCACCCCAGGGTCCACCATCTTTCCCTTTCTTTTCCCAACTATCCTCCTATTCAGTATCTCTATCCCCCTCCACCACACCATCCCTTGTGTCCAACTTCTCTCCCTTTCTGTTCCTTCCCTCTCTAAATCCCATTGTCCATCATCTCTATCCCTCTCCTCTATTTTCAGACCTATTTCTTCCTCCCCAAAGTCCGGCATATACATATCTCTTTGAACCCCCGCTTCCCTCCCTCCATGTACTTCTACACCAGGGCCCTCTCCCCTGAAGGTCTGTTCCCCCTGAAGGCCTGCACTCCACCCCTAAAGGCATGTTTCCCCCTTGAAGGCTTGTTCCCCCTTAAAGGCTTGTCCCTCCCTTAAAAGCCTACATCCCACCCCTGAAGGCCTGCCTGCCTGTCCCACCCCCCACCCCGAAGGACTGCTCACTCCCCCCCGGAAGGCCTGCATGTTCTCCCTGGCCTCCAGGAAATTGTCAAAACCTTTCTTAAAACCAACTACGCTATCCGCTTTTACCACATCCTCTGGCAACATGTTCCAGAGCTTAACTATTCTCTGAGTGTATAATTTTTTTCCTCCAATTAGTTTTAAAAGTATTTCCCTAGTCTTTGTAATTTTTGATGGAGTGAAAAATCGATCCACTTGTACCCGTTCTACTCCACTCAGGATTTTGTAGACTTCAATCATATCTCCCCTCAGCCGTCTCTTTTCCAAGCTGAAGAGCCCTAACCATTTTAGACTTTCCTCAAATGAGAGGAGTTCCATCGCCTTTATCATCTTGGTCGCTCTTCTTTAATCTTTTCTAGTGCCACTATATCTTTCTTGAGATAAGGAGACCAAAATTGAACACAATACTCCAGATGAAGTCACACCATGGGGCATTATAACATTCATAGTCTTGTTAACCATTCCTTTAAAATAATTCCTAACATCCTATTTGCTTTTTTGGCCACTGCAGCACATTGGGCGGATCTCATCGTATTGTCTATGATGACACCCAGATCCTTTTCTTGGGCGCTAATTCCCAAGGTGGACCCTAGCATCCGGTAACTGTGATTCAGGTTTTTTGTCCCAATGTGCATCACTTTGCATTTGTCTACATTAAATTTCATCTGCTATTTGGACGCCCAATTTTCCGATTTCCTAAGGTCTGCCTGCAATTTTTCACAATCTGCATGTGTTTTAACAACTTTGAACCGTTTAGTGTCATCTGCAAATTTAATCACCTCACTCATCGTTCCAATTTCCAGATCATTTATAAATAAGTTAAATAGCACCAGTCCCATGGATTCTATATAGGCTGCTCAAATTTGGGTGCAGATCCCAGATCCATGCACAAACTAATTAGTTAATTAGTTGTTAACAATCAGTAATTGGTGTTAATTGGCACCTATTTGGGTTTATATGCATCCTTTTCTATAAAATGCATGCCTACATTTTATAACATGCAACTCACACAAGGGGAATGGGCAGGTCAGGGGCATTCCCAGAAATTAGGCACAATGTTATAGACTAGGCTTATTTGGGTGCCAGAATTATACCAGGTTTCAGCAGATGTGTCGTGCCAAAAGTTAGGTGTGAGGTTTGTGCTAAGCTAGTATTCTGTAAAGCAGGGATCTCAAACCTTAAGGGCCGCAATCCAATCGGTTTTCAAGATTTCCCAAATGAATATGCATTGAAAACAGTGCATGCACATAGATCTCATGCATATTCATTGGAGAAATCCTGAAAACCCGACTGGATTGTAGCCCTCAAGGAGGGACTTTGAGACCCATGCTGTAAAAGGTGCTCCAGGCACTGTGTCCTTTGCAGAATACTAGTTTTGCACCTAATTTGGATGCATTTATAGAATTCCCCCTTGCTTGTGTAGAAATCCTCTAGCATCTTTGGTATTTACTCCTTGTTTCAGCTGAGCCCACTGCCCACTCCATCCCGAGGTATAGACTAGGGGTGCGCAACTCCGGTCCTCGAGGGCCCGAATCCAGTCGGGTTTTCAGGATTTCCCCAATGAATATGTATTGAAAGCAATGCGTGCAAATAGATCTCATGCATATTCATTGGGGAAATCCTGAAAACCCGACTGGATTTGGGCCCTCGAGGACCAGAGTTGCCCACCCCTGGTATAGACTTTTTAAAAAACAGTTGACATGCCCAAAGCACCTCCCCTAGATCACTTACAATAAATACATCTTTAAGTATGTATTTTGAGGACCAGCCTGCATTCTTCAAGCTATCCTGAAAGAGGGCAGTTTTCAGACAGCCACTCTGTGGGTTTCAATCGTTACTTAGCCATACAAATGTTGTGGAAGACTGCTTCCCAAATATTTTTAATTTCTCCTCTAAATCAACATAAAGATGCATCTTTACATTTCAGTAATAATTCTCTTCATGAAGATGCTTTGACATGGTTTGTGGTGAGGCTGGAGGAGAAAGGATACTCACCCTCACACCTGGGCTCTTTGCCTGACCACTGCCCATCTGTCTTGCAAGTGCGAGAAGAGGACCCTCGCAGAACTAAATTCTGAAAGCAGCTGTACCGGACCACCTTTCCTTCCTCAAAGAGCCTTCCTTGGCGATACCCTCCTAGGGGAATCCCAGGATTGGGGCAAAAGTTCTCTGTGGAGAGAGACTAAGATTGTAAAGATACTAGAATGCCAATCACAGCAGTTACATCACAGCAGGGAGAATAGAATGAAGATATAGAGCAGGACCATTAGAAAGAATAAAAGCAAGGCCACCTGTGTGAGCCTACAGAATCAGAGAAACACAAAATATGACAGCTGATCAATATAGCATGGGCCATCTAGAATGCCTACTATATGCTAAGCAGATTAGGATCCTATTGCACTGGGTTCTCAAACTTTTATACAAAAGGCCAAAAACATTGAAAGGGCTATATGAAAATTTGAATAACTGCTTCTCTCAGTAATTCACTCTCTCCTTAGCATTTTTCCTCTTCTTTTGTTTCGTCCAACCAGCATCTTTTTTCACAACTCCCATCTCCTACTCCCCTCCTATTCTTCTTTACCCAGAGAGTGGTGGAAAACTGGAACGCTCTTCCGGAGTCTGTCAAAGGGGAAAACACCCTACAGGGATGGGCTGGGGAGGGCTTCAGTGGCTGGGAGGGTGTAGATGGGCTGGAGTAGGTTTTAACGGAGATTTTGGCAGTAGGAACCCAAGCACAGTACCAGGTAGAGCTTTGGATTCTTGCCCAGAAATAGCTAAGAAGAAAACAATTTTAAAAAAATTTAAATTGAATCAGGTTGGGCAGACTGGATGGACCATTTGGGTCTTTATCTGCCGTCATCTACTATGTTACTATGTTAGACAAGTTCCTGCTGAACAAGGACGTATGCTAGTCTCAGTTAGGATGCTGGTCTTTGACCAGAGGGCTGCCGCGTGAGTGGACAGCTGGGCAGGATGGACCACTAGCGGCAATTCTTATGTTTTTATGTTCTTGCAATATTTCCCTTCTTCTTTACACCTTTGTACTCAGTGTTTCCTCTGTTCCTTCTTAATTTCCCTCATGTCCCTCCTATCATATTCCCTTCCTCTTTCCCTCTAATCTAGTGTGTTACCTCTTTCTTCCCATGCATGATTTGGGGGACCACCAGTGCAGGTGGTCGAGGCGCGCAGCATCTCAGACTTCAAGAACAAATGGGATACCTATGTGGGATCCCTACGAGGTCATGCCAAGGGATAGGGTCACTAGGACTGAATGAGCGGGTCAGTAGATTTAAGAGGGTGGGTAAATAGTGTGGGCAGACTTGATGGGCTATGGCCCTTATCTGCCGTCATCTTTCTATGTTTCTATGAACTCAGTATAAAATAATTGACATGAACTCTTTTTCATGTACATAGATATTTTTTCAAATATTGATTGCTTAGCACTAGGACCTATCATTATATTGGTTGGACTTACGCTAGGAAGGCTTCGAAAGTAAATCCAAACAGCTCAAAATAGGATGGCCCTTATGACCCATCTCTGCCTTTGGTCTTTACCCTTGTCAGCTGTTTGGGATAAGATGCTCTTCCTACAAAAGGCTTTTTTAGCCTTTAAATCTCAGGTAGTAGATCTTAAAGGGACATTCTTTTTGCAATTTCCTTGTAAGTGTCTTATTAAATTGGAGAAGAAAACGTATGTATTCTTTAACCCTAAGCACCTGAAAAGTTTTCTGGAATCAAGGAAACCTCCAGTTCTGATAGCAATCTCTACATGCTTAAAGGTTGATGCAGTGGAAATTAACTGATAATTAGCACTTATATCCGTCAGTTGGAATCTAGCTTTTCTTTACAATATATTTCAAGTTTCAAGTTTATTAAAATATTTTTTAGATGCTTATTCTGGTTTCTAAGTGGCTAACAATATAAAAACAAATAATAAATTACATATAAACTTATAAAAATGGGATAATGGATAAAAGTCAGAGACATACAGACTACACAACAATGGGGTAGTAGGGATGAACTACAATTAATATAGAAAAGGTGAGACATAAAAGGATAAAACAATCGGTTGGGTAAAAAGTAGCAGAAATTTAAATTTTAAATTTAGCCCTTAAAAGGGCAATTGTTATCCAAAAGCATCTTGGAATAAAAATGTTTTTAATTTAGTTTTAAATTGTTTTATATCAGATTCGTAGCGCAGATGGATCGGTAATGAATTCCACAGAGTAGTAACAGCAAAGTTATTGGAGCGCAACGTATTAATAGATTTTAAGGAAAGTATAACTAAGAGATTTTGGGAGGTTGAACGGAGAGATTTTGGAGTGCTATACGGGATTAGAAGTCTATTAATAAAATCAGGTTGATTATTCAGTTTAGTTGTGAGTGTTAAAAGTAAAATTTTGTAGCTATTTCTGTCGATTTTTCTTACATCTTGCCTTTCTTTCTAGGTCTGTTTCCTTTTTATGGAGGTTTAATTAGAGAGACAATAATTGTATTTGAAGTTTTGAGGATTATTTTCTTTATTATAATTTCTTCTTTATTGTAACCCTATTTTCTGTGACAAGATTGTATGCTTGTATAAATTTGAAAAATCTTAAAAATAAATATGAAAAAAAAAGATGCTCTTCCTACAGTCTCTAGTTTATTAGAGTATAATAGGAGACAACATGTTACAACAGCTATTTAAGATGAATTACAGGGTCATTCATTTGTATCCTCAGGGTACAACAGTGACTATATAGAGAGAAGCTATTATTATCAAGCAGTCACAGCAGCTACTCTAGAAAGAGTGTAAGTCTACAAATTATACTAGAGAAATTGGAAGAGTGGCTAGAGTATGAACTATATGAGTCAAGTTTTATTAGAGACTATAAAAATAGAGGATAGAGTGTTACTAACATTTAAAACCAGATCCAGTAATCAACCAGAATCCATCAATAGACTTCTTATTCCCTACACCCCTCTTAAAACCCTTCGTTCCGTTACACATCTTCTCAATATTCCATCTCTAAAACATATTAACACCATGCGATCAAATATTTTTTTCAGTTACTGAACCCTCCCTCTGGAACTCCATATCAAACTACCTAAGAGAAGAATCAAATCTAAATGATTTCAAATCCCAATTAAAAACCTTTTTGTTTAGACGCCTTTGAATTGCAACTGTCCTCATAAGGACAGCTTGACATTCCTCACCCAAGATTATTCCCGCACCTTTTGTTTGTCCCTTCCATGTTCCTTTTCTTTTAATTTTGTAGGTCTACCCCACTTTCCTTTCATTCAGGTTCATCTCTCCATCTGTCTGTCATACCAACTTTCCCCAGTTATGTTTATATTTATTAATCTAGTTGTTTTAATTTACTATTTAAATGTCATTTTTAATTACCTTTTGATGTACACTGCCTAGAAGCCTGATTAGGTAGTATAATAATTTTTTTTAATAAACTTGAAACTTAACTATGTCAGTCAAGTTACAGTGTATAGACCAATGCTTCTCAACCCAGTCCTCGAGGCATACCTAGTTCTATCAGGTTTTCAGGATATCCATAATGAATATGCATGAGATAGATTTACATGGGATAAGATGTGCCTCAAGGACTGGTTTAATAAGCACTGATATTTTTCAGCCCCTGCATCGAGAGAGGAGCGTGGGAGCCCTGCTCCGCCCCCCTCCCGACACAGGAAAGCAGCCTTGACACAAAAATCTTCATCGGAGGTGCCTGCCTCCATTTTTCAGCCCCTGCATCGAGAGAGGAGCGTGGGAGCCCTGCTCCGCCCCCCTCCCGACACAGGAAAGCAGCCTTGACACAAAAATCTTCATCGGAGGTGCCTGCCTCCATTTTTCAGCCCCTGCCTCGAGAGAGGAGCGTGGGAGCCCTGCTCCGCCCCCCTCCCGACACAGGAAAGCAGCCTTGACACAAAAATCTTCATCGGAGGTGCCTGCCTCCATTTTTCAGCCCCTGCATCGAGAGAGGAGCGTGGGAGCCCTGCTCCGCCCCCCTCCCGACACAGGAAAGCAGCCTTGACACAAAAATCTTCATCGGAGGTGCCTGCCTCCATTTTTCAGCCCCTGCATCGAGAGAGGAGCGTGGGAGCCCTGCTCCGCCCCCCTCCCGACACAGGAAAGCAGCCTTGACACAAAAATCTTCATCGGAGGTGCCTGCCTCCATTTTTCAGCCCCTGCATCGAGAGAGGAGCGTGGGAGCCCTGCTCCGCCCCCCTCCCGACACAGGAAAGCAGCCTTGACACAAAAAACTTCATCGAAGGTACCTGCCTCCATTTTTCAGCCCCTGCATCGAGAGAGGAGCGTGGGAGCCCTGCTCCGCCCCCCTCCCGACACAGGAGAGCAGCCTTAACACAGAAAACTTCACCGGAGGTGCCTGCCTTCATTTTTTCATCCCCTGCACCGAGAGAGGAGCGTGGGAGCCCTGCTCCGCCCCCCTCCTGACACTGGATAGCAGACCTCTATTGTTTGTTTAACTGCATGCTCTCTAACTAGCATTCAGCATACATGACCACACAACTACTATAACCAGTAACAGTATTTTACTCAATCCTCTTTAACTTAACTGATTGCTCTCTGACTCCTTCCTTTTCTATCCCCCAGCTTTCTCTCCTCCACTTGCTCCTCCAGCTGACCAATAATAACACTTCAACTCCAAGCTCCAGATCTAATTCTATAAAAACTGACTCACACCAAACTCTAACTCACCAATAGAACCAAACCGAGTTTCCCCTGACAGAGAGTTTCCCCTGAATCCCTCCTTCCTAACGCCCAATCCCCCCTCCTGCCATGCCACCAACTATCCAGGCCACCACCTTCCCCGCCCCTCCTCCCACCACTTTACAAACCACCCTCCCGCCCATCCCCACCCCCACCATTCCCACTACACTTCTTACAACACTATACTTTACCATCCCCATTATTACAGGCCAAGGCAGATACGGTGATATCTCCCCCCAACCTAAAAAAAGCCGTTCCAGAAACCCTGCCAACCTCATCCCCATTCTTCCCTCGCCACAAACCCCCTCTCACAACACACTCAAATTGGCACTCATCAATGCAAGATCAGTCAACAACAAATCCTTCCTCCTACATGACCTCATCTGCGACAAGACTTGGGACGCCCTCATGATCACCGAAACCTGGCTCCAAGACAACGAGGGGATAACACTAGGCGAACTATGTCCCCCAGGCTACCAGGCTCTAACCTGCTCACGTACCACTGGAAAAGGAGGTGGAGTGACTTCCATTATCAAAACCTCCGCCACACCAAAACTAATAAACTCCATCAACATTCCCTCCCTAGAAGCTATTGCGTTCACTTTAGGCCAAAAACAAAAAACCGCCCTCATACTCCTCTACAGAACCCCCAACTCCCCAGCAGATACCCTAGAAACCCTCCTCGAATTCATCACTGAACTAACCATCTCACACAAACACATGACAATCCTAGGAGATTTCAATTTCCCAGACTACCCCAACACCTCAGGACAAATAGACAACTTCCTCTCCTCCCTCTCCGACCTAGGATTCCACCAAACTATAACCACCCCCACTCACTCAGCAGGCAACATCTTAGACTTGCTTTTCACCCTCAAAGACCCAACGACAAAACCCCTGCAAACCTACACCTCCACACCTGTGCCATGGTCAGACCACCACCTCATTGAATTCGAACTCCCACTCGGTACTACCCTAATCCCACGTAAAGATCCCACCCCCCCCACCCAACGTCAACTTCCTAATTCGGTCAACCCTCAAGATATGACCGCAGGTATTCGTACCCTAAACGAATCCTATACCCAACATCCCCTATCAATTGACCTGGCAGCCGCCACATGGCACTCTAACATCCAATCCCTCTATAATAACCTGGTCCAGACAAAAACAACCCAAACAATCACCAACAAAGCACCTGCTCCCTGGTACACTAATGACCTCCGATCCATAAAACGATCCCTGAGGAAAGCAGAAAGGATCTGGGCCAAACATCCGAACATTGAAACCAAATCCCACTGGAAAAACATATCCACCACATACAAAGCTGCCATTCTAGAAGCAAAAAAGACCTACTACTCTCATCTCCTACAACAAGCCCCTTCCAGATCAAAACAACTATTCACCCTCACCAACCATCTCTTCACCAACGCCCAAAGGAATAATCAAATCAACCAAACAGAACTCAATAGCGAAACTCTCTCGGACTTCTTCCAGTCCAAAATACAAAACATCCGAGCTAACCTCGACCTCAACACCAAGCCCACTCCCACTCAGCTCCAACCAACTCCATACACCCCCCCTTCCGCCTCTCTCTCCCAATTTCACCTAGCCACTCATGCGGAGGTCCTCGAAACCTTGAGAGAACTTAAACCCTCCAACACCATCCTCGACCCCTGCCCATCCAGCCTCCTGCTGGCTGCCGGAGACGCCATGGCAGAATCCATCCTCCCCATCATTAACACCTCTCTAACTACTGGAACTGTCCCCCTCAGCTGGAAATCAGCTATTATCAAGCCCACTCTCAAAAAACCCTCCCTTGATCCTAATGAACCTGGCAACTATCGCCCAGTCTCCAACCTCCCAATTGTCTCCAAACTCCTTGAACGAATCGTACTCCATCGCCTACACCCTTTCATCGAAGAACAAGCTGCCCTATCCCCAGTCCAATCCGGCTTCCGCAAGGGCCACAGCACAGAATCAGCTCTCATTGATATCATTGACGACAGCTGGTCAATACTGGACAAAGGCAACGACGCCCTACTAGTCCTACTTGACCTTAGCGCTGCCTTCGACACAGTTGACCATCACCTACTCACATCTAGGCTCCACGACCTCGGAATCAAAGACACAGCCCTCCAATGGATCACCTCCTTCCTTCACCAAAGGACCCAAACAGTCCTACTAGGTACAAATAAATCTAACCCTAAACCTATCAAATATGGCGTTCCTCAAGGCGCCCTTCTATCCCCCCTCCTATTCAACCTCTACATCAAACCCGTCATCGACATAGCACAAAAATATAAAATCAAAATCCACTCTTATGCAGATGACATCCAGCTGCTCCTCCCCTTAGGCGAAAACCGGCCATCCCAAATTGCTAACCTCGAACTCTGCCTCACGGACATGAAAACTTGGATGTCAAACAACAAGCTTCAACTAAACGCCTCCAAAACCGAACTCCTATGGATCAGAAACAAAAACACCAAATACCTACGACCTACACTAACATGGGATTCCACTCGACTAACGGCAGCAGATCAAGTTCGCAGCCTAGGAGTAACCCTAGACGGACACCTATCCTTATCCAACCACATATCCCAAGTAGTCTCCACCTCCTTCTACTACCTTCGCCAACTGAAAAAGATCAAACCCTACATCTCCAAACCAGACCTCGCCCAACTCCTATACGCATATGTCCTCTCCAGAATGGATTATTGTAACGCGCTATTTAACGGACTAACCAAAAATAATATCAAACGCCTCCAACGGGTCCAAAATGCAGCCATCCGCCTCCTACACAACCTCAACTACCGCGATTCCATCTCCCCGGCACTCCATGCTGAACACTGGCTCCCAATTAGCCAACGCTGTATTTTCAAAGCCCTAGCAATTGCCCACAAGAGAATCTACTCCACCACTCCCTCCTATATAAAATCCAAGCTTCCCATCTACAACCCCACTCGCACCCTCCGCTCAAAGTCAGAGACACGCCTATGCGTCCCCCCCGGAAGATCCCTGCTC
Source organism: Geotrypetes seraphini (assembly GCF_902459505.1). Taxonomy (NCBI): domain Eukaryota; kingdom Metazoa; phylum Chordata; class Amphibia; order Gymnophiona; family Dermophiidae; genus Geotrypetes; species Geotrypetes seraphini. The sequence goes on along the minus strand of NC_047088.1, from coordinate 99,604,797 downwards.
ACAGAAACTGCCCACAAACGATCCTACAGCCACTTCATTCCTCACCTCTGGAACCAACTTCCCCCCCAACTTAGACAACAGAACTCATTATTAGCATTCCGTAAATCAGTAAAGACCCTCCTCTTCAATTAAAGCTCCCCTCTATCTCTCCCCCCCATAAGCCCCACCCTCCGCTCCCCTATCTCCTTCCCGAAATTCCAGTATTCCTCTCTTACTCTATCCACTTAAAAAAAAAAAAAAAAAAAAAAAAACATTGCACCCATACGCTTATAACTTTCCTTAAACTACTGTATTTCCCCCCTCTCTCTCTTTGCTCAATCCCCCTGTATTCAACTCTCTCCAAAAACTATAAATCCACCCACTAAACCTGTTGTACTACTTATATGTCTAATTTACTCCGCAGTGTGTATGTTCAATTGTAAACCGTTCTGAGCTATTGGGAGGACGGGATAAAAATCTAAATAAATAAATAAATAAATAAATAAATGATATAGGATATGGTAAGAAAGATCAGATTATTATCCTTGTGAGTCCACAAGTTGCAATAGAGATGACAGAAAGTCTAGAGACTCTTCTCTGTGAGTCAACAATTGACATTAGACTTTTCAGTTGGGATATACAAATCTAGCCTTAAAGAACAACAATCCTGATTTCAGGATAAACATAATGAATATATATAAGACATATGTTTGGCTTAAGAAACAGGTTACCGGTAATTTTGCATAGCTTAGCTACCCTGAAAATCAGACTCATTTGTGGGCTTCAGGACTGAATTGCGCGCCTGCATTAGAGGAAAAGAGGCAGGGTGTCTGCTCTGTATGAACAAATTCCAGTAGTGAATATAGGACTATATAGATTTGACTCTGGAAATAATAAGGTTACTCACCTCCCTTGTCACAAATAGTGATGCTCCCGCTCCACTCGCCATTGGGAAGGCAGGTCCTGTTGGGTGAACCAAACATTCCATAGCCTTCCTCACATTCAAAGTGAATTATATCACCCACACGATACATTTTCTTGCGAGGATAGACGTGACCATTCTCCAAGTTGATGGACCCAACACACATGTATGCTGTCAAAGTACACAGGTGAGAAATGAAAAGCTTAGTATATAAAAATGCCATTCTCAACAGTTTCACTAGAATGAGCCTCTTATTATCTCATCTAGAAGGCATTTATCCTTTTAGTTTAGCTATATAATCATTGGCGTGGAGTTGGGATGCTAGTTTATGCAGAAGACAGCAAACAAGAGATAGACAAGAGAAAGCCACAAAATAGTTGATAGAAAAATGAGAAGAAAACAAAACCAGACAGAATGGCAAAGCCTGAATTTGAAGAATTATGAATGCAAATGCTCAAAATATTGTTAACAACATCACAAACTTGGAGATCACCATAGCAGAAGCAGACTTGGATATGGCTACAATCACATGAGGGAGGGGGAAAAGGTACAACAACTACACTCACGTAACAAATTCGCTGTCCTATTACAATTCGATCTTTCCGCTGCTTTTGATGTCGTCCACCACGACATACTACTTTACCAACTCTCCGAGATTGGAATCGACTCCACCGTCCTAATGTGGTTCTCAAACTTCTTACGCTCCCGTTCCTACACCGTCAACACAAATGGCACCATGTCCATTCCTTGGACTCCATCTTGCGGTGTCCCTCAAGGATCACCCCTTTCCCCTATTCTCTTTAACATCTACGTGTCCTCTCTGAAACTCTTTCAACTATCCCCCCTGGAAACAATCTACACTTATGCAGATGACATCCTTGTCCTCCTTGAGACTGACCAGAACCTCACCAACCTCCACGAAAACATCACAGCTTGCATAATGAGACTCCGTGCCTGGTCCCTCTCGGTACAGATGAAACTAAACGAATCAAAAACAAAACTACTCTGGCTCGGCCCAAAATTCGAACACCTGCCCACCAGTGTTCCCTCTAAGCGGGCGGGTGTTGTGAGCAAACTTTTTTCACCGTGAGCCAAAAATATCGGGCGCCAGCAAGTTATGAGCCAACTCGCCCGATTCTCCTCTCGCCGCCCTGCCATCTGCCGTACGCCTCTTCCGATCGTGCGCTGTGACGAGAAACGTGTGCGCTGCGATGTAATATTTTGTGCGCCAGCGCACGCCAGCGCAGCTTAGCGGGAACACTGGTTCAAATGGTTTTATTTATTTCCCCAAATTTATTTTTGTTATACGCATTGAAAATATTTGATATTGCGTTTAAATCAAAATCTCAATAAACTTGAAACGAGTGCCCGTGAGATTGTGGGAGGGTTAAATACTCAAAACTTAGAAGTTTTTGCTACGCCAGCTTTCTGGTATCTTTACATACAGTGGCGTACCTAGCATATGTAACATCCGGGGCCCATCATTTTTTGGCACCCCCCCCCATCTGTAAGAAAAACATGATTTTTAGTAACAAACCACACGTCACACATGAGTACCTAGGAAAAGGCAGCATCTTACATATTGCAGTGAGCAGTACATCAATACACCCATTGTAAAACTAAACAAGCCAGACCAGCACAGATCAATCCTACACCGTCAATCCTAACAGAAAACCATGTCTTTCGAACACACAGAACACAGAAAACACCTTCGCCTAGTAAGGAATATGTAATCACAAACTAACCCCTCCCTCTTTTACAAAACTGTAGTGTGGATTTTAGCTACGGAGGTAACAGCTCTGATGCTCATAAAATTCTGAGCATCAGAGCTGCTACCACCAAGGCTGGTGCTAAAAACGCTTCACAGTTTTGTAAAAGGGGGGATAAAATAAAAATACATAGACAAAGGTTAAATTGAACCAGCAAGAAGCTGGACTCTGCATACAATGCTTCACAGAAACAGTGACACATGTCTCCTAAAGCAATAAATAAATAGAAATTTTTTTCTACCTTTGTCTTCTGTGGTTTCTCCTTTCCTCATCTTCTTGTAACTCTCTTCCTTCCATTCACTGTCTGCCGTCTCTCTTCCCCTATATGGCATCTTCTCTCCTTCTATGCCCCTTCCAGAAACTGTATGCCTCCCCCTTCCATCTCTCCTTTCACCCCATTGGTCTGGCATCTCTCTCCTCGCCTTCCCTCTCCCACACCTCTCCTCATAGTCTGGTATCTCCCCTTCCCTGATTCTCTGGCATCTCTCTCCTTTCCTTTTCTTCCATCTTTCGCTCCCCCTCCATGCTCTCACATCTCCCCCTTCCTTTTCCCTTAGACTGGCATACCTTCCTCCTATGCTCCAAGCCCTGGCATCTCCTTTAATTCCCTCCCTCATCTTCCTTCTCCCTCCAGCTGGGTACCGCAACACTCTTCCCTGCAGCTCTGCACTTCCCCACAATTGCCATGCTTCGGTTCCTCTTCTTCCTTCCTTCCTCCCCCCCCCCCCCCCGCGGGACCCTGCGGCACCATCAACTCTTACTCCCTCTAATGTCGGCCCTGCAGCTCCAGACTTCCTCGCACCTTCTCCCCTCCCCCTTTGGATCGCTATTATTTTAAATGTTATAGCCGCGGAGCTGTATCCATCAGTGGAGATGTCTAACCTCGGCCTGCCCCGGAACTCTTACTGCAGCAGACGCCCGTCTAGGCAGGAACAGGAAGTCACTGTTGCAGTAAGAGTTCCGGGGCAGGCCGAGGTTAGACATCTCCACTGATGGATACAGCTCCGCGGCTATAACATTTAAAATAATAGCGATCCAAAGGGGGAGGGGAGAAGGTGCGAGGAAGTCTGGAGCTGCAGGGCCGACATTAGAGGGAGTAAGAGTTGATGGTGCCGCAGGGTCCCGCGGGGGGGGGGGGGGGAGGAAGGAAGGAAGAAGAGGAACCGAAGCATGGCAATTGTGGGGAAGTGCAATCCCCCCAATGCGTCCCCTTACCTTACCTCCCCTTACCTTTGCGACGCGTGTGTGCGCTGTGAAGAGAAACTTTGCGCTGCGATGTAATATTTTGTGCGCGAGCGCAGGCCAACGCACCTTAGCGGGAACACTGCTGCCCACACTTTTCACACTACCCACAGGCGATACACTACAGCTCAAATTCTCATGCAAAGTCCTTGGTATCACTATCGATTCCTCTCTCTCCCTCAATGACCACCTCAACTCCTTGGCAAAATCATGCTTTTTCAGCCTTCACATGCTGAGGAAAGCTAGATCCTACTTCAGCCAACAACACTTTGCCATCCTTGTCCAATCCATCATCCTCTCCAAACTAGATTACTGCAACGCCATCTACTTAAATCTATAAAAAAAAAGCATTCTAAGACTCCAGCTAATCCAGAATACTGCAACCAAACTGATCTTCTCAAAACGCAAATCTGACCATGCCTCCCCACTCCTTGCCAAACTTCACTGGCTCCCAATAATCTCCAGAATCCATTTCAAATGTTCCTGCCTGGCTTTCAAGATCATTCACGGAATCCTCCCTCCTCTTATCCCACTGTCTTTCAACTCCTCCAGTCCCGACTCCTCCAGAACTGCCCAAAGGCTTAAACTAGCCTTCCTCTCTCCACGCGGCATCCACTATGCAGGCAAACTAGGAAAATCCCTTCTCTTCAAAATCACAGGTCTTTGGAACGACCTCACCACCCCACTGCGGAACCTGAGCTCCCTTCAGTTATTCCGCAAACAACTGAAAACCTGGCTTTTCAGCAAATTGTAGCTCTATCCTTCCCCCCTTTCTCTCCACCCTTCTACAAATAAGTTCATGTAATCCTTTTTCTTCTTCTCTACCCACTATTTTAAGTTCTTGTAAACCGTGTCGAGCTCCATACTCATGGAGATGATGCGGTATATAAACTTAAGGTTTAGATTAGATTAGATTAGATTAGTCAGCCAGAGGGAAGAATAAAGATAGAAACAAACATGTAAGCATGGAGAGGGAGCAGGAGTGGAGAAAAAGAGAAATCGGAAAGTAAGAGGTAATTGTGAGGAGGGGGAGAGAATGACCAATATACATAAGAACATAAGAACATAAGAAGTTGCCTCCACTGGGTCAGACCAGAGGTCCATCGCGCCCAGCGATCCGCTCCCGCGGCGGCCCATCAGTTCTGTGACCTGTGAAGTGATTTCTGACTATTCCATAACCTACCTCTAGTTCTATCTGTAACCTACCACTAGTTCTATCTGTACCCCTCAATCCCCTTATCCTCTAGGAACCTATCCAAACCTTCCTTGAACCCCTGCAATGTGTTCTGGCCTATCACATCCTCCGGAAGCGCATTCCACGTGTCCACCACCCTCTGGGTAAAAAAGAACTTCCTAGCATTTGTTCTAAACCTGTCCCCTTTCAGTTTCTCTGAGTGACCCCTAGTACTTGTGGTTCCCCACAGTCTGAAGAATCTATCCCTGTCTACCCTCTCTATGCCCTTTAGGATTTTGAAGGTTTCCATCATGTCTCCTCTAAGTCTCCGCTTTTCCAGGGAGAACAACCCCAGCATTTTCAACCTGTCAGCGTATGAATAATTTTCCATACCTTTTATCAGTTTAGTTGCTCTCTCTCTGGACCCCCTCAAGTACTGCCATGTCCTTTTTGAGGTGCGGCGACCAGTACTGGACACAGTATTCCAGATGTGGGCGCACTATTGCACGATACATCGGCATGATGACTTCCTTCGTCCTGGTCGTGATACCCTTTTTAATGATGCCCAACATTCTGTTCGCTTTCTTTGAGGCTGTCGCACATTGTGCCGATGATTTCAATGTTGAGTCCACCATCACCCCCAGGTCTCTTTCAAGGTTGCTCACCCCTAGCAATGATCCCCCCATTTTGTAGCTGAACATTGGGTTCTTTTTTCCTACATGCATGACCTTGCATTTCTCTATGTTAAAACTCATTTGCCACTTTTTGCCCATTCTTCCAGTCTCGTTAGGTCCCTTTGCAGGTCTTCGCAGTCTTCTGTGCTTCTAACCCTGCTGCAGAGTTTGGTGTCGTCGGCAAATTTGATAACCTCACATTTTGTCCCCGTCTCCACGTCGTTAATAAATATATTGAACAGGAGCGGTCCCAGCACCGACCCCTGTGGAACCCCGCTCGTGACCCACTGCCAGTCTGAGTAATGACCCTTTACTCCAACCCTCTGTTTCCTGCCTGCCAGCCAGTGTTTGATCCATCGGTGGATATCCCCTTGCACTCCGTGGTTCCACAGCTTTTTAAGTAGCCGTTCGTGAGGTACCTTGTCGAAGGCTTTTTGGAAGTCAAGGTAAATGATGTCTATGGATTTCCCCTTATCTATCTGGCTGTTTATTCCCTCAAAGAAGTACAGTAAGTTTGTGAGGCACGACCTTCCCTTGCAGAAGCCGTGCTGGCTCGCCTTTAGTTGTCCCTTGTTTTCTATGTGTTCGCAGATTGTGTCCTTAACTAGTGCTTCCATCATCTTTCCCGGAACTGAGGTCAAGCTCACCGGCCTGTAGTTTCCCGGGTCACCCCTTGATCCCTTCTTAAAGATGGGCGTGACATTTGCTATTTTCCAGTCCTCTGGGATCTGCCCGGTTTTCATGGATAGATTACATATTTGACAAAGTGTTTCCGCTATTTCGTTTCTCAGTTCTTTTATTACCCTTGGGTGGATGCCGTCCGGACCCGGTGATTTGTCGCTCTTCAGTCTGTCTATCTGTCAGAGTACATTCTCTCGGGTCGCCTCTAGTTGGACCAGCTTTTCATTGTGGTCTCCGCTTATAATCTCCTCGGGTTCTGGGATATTGGATGTGTCCTCTCTCGTGAAGACTGACGAGAAGAATTTGTTTAACCTGTCAGCTATCTCTTTTTCCTCCTTTATCACTCCTTTCTTGTCTCCGTCGTCCAGTGGTCCCACTTCCTCTCTGGCTGGTTGTTTCCCTTTCACATACCTGAAGAAGGGTTTGAAGTTTCTTGCTTCTCCTGCCAGTCTTTCCTCATATTCTCTTTTTGCTTTCCTGACCTCTCGATGGCATTTTTTCTGGTGTCTTTTGTGCTCTTTTTGGTTTTCCATTGTTGGGTCCATTTTCCATTTTCTGAAGGATGATTTCTTGTCACTTATCGCTTCTTTTACTGCATTTGTTATCCACGCTGGGTTTCTAGCTCGATTTTTTTTGCACCCTTTCCTAAACCTTGGGACGTACAGGTCTTGTGCCTCATGCACTGTGCCCTTAAGCAGGGTCCAGGCTTCCTCTATGGTCTTCATCTTCCCTGAGCTGTTGCTGAGCTTTTTTCCCACCATTTTCCTCATGGCCTCGTAGTTTTCTTTTCTGAAGTTGAGTGCTGTCGTTGTGGTTCTTTTCACCTTTGATGTCCCTATGTTTAATTTGTACTGGATCATGCTGTGGTCGCTGTTCCCTAATGGTGCTAGTACTACCACCTCCTTTGCGGGTCCCTCTAGCCCGTTGAGGATTAGGTCCAGAGTGGCATCCCCTCGCATTGGTTCCGTGACCAGCTGCTCCATGAAACAGTCCCTCATCGCCTCTAGGAATTTAGTTTCTCTCGTTCAATTTGAGTGTCCAATGTTCCAGTCTATTCCCGGGTAGTTGAAATCCCCCATGACCACCACCCTTCTGCTTTTGCACACCTGCCTCAATTCGGCCTCCAGGTCCAGGTCGTTTGCTTCTGGCTGTCCTGGTGGGCGATAGTACAGTCCTAATTTTATGTCAGCTCCTTCCCCTCCTGTCAGTTTAACCCATAGTGACTCCAAACTGTCCGCCCTTATTGTTGTTTCTATCCTGGTTGAAGGAATGGAGTCCTTTATATACAGTGCTATTCCTCCACCCTTCTTGTGCGCCCTGTCCCTCCTGTAGAGTTTGTACCCTGGCAGGGCCACATCCCATTTGTTGTCCTCGGACCACCATGTCTCTGTGATTCCTATTATGTCTAGGTCCATATTACTGGCTATAACTTCTAGCTCCCCCATTTTAGTCCTTAGGCTCCTAGCATTTATGTATAGGCAATTTAAGTCCCGGTTTGTTACCTTTCCTTTTGGATCTCCTCGTGATTTGATGCTCCTGCCAATCTCCTCACAGGCTGCCAGTCCCCGAGCCTCGTTCTGTTCACCCTCCTCCAGTGGTGTGTCTGTGTCGTCTTCATCCCCCTCCTGTAGTGTGTCTATCCCGTCCTCTGTCTGCTTCTTTGTTTTTGGGTATCCCTCCGGTTCCGGCTGTTTCCTCCTTTTCTTGCTTTTTAGCTCTAGTTGCTTCTTGGGTCCCTGTAATGTATCCTTGGGTTTATGACCTAGAAGTGTCCACTCAGTCTCTAGCCCTCTTACGTCATTTCCTGGTTCAGTATCCTTGTTTGATACTGTGGTCCGATGTGTCGAGGTCAGATCGACCATCGGCTTTCCCCTTTTTATCAGTTTAAAGTCATGTCTATGCAGGTCTGGATGTTGCGTGCCAGCATCCTCGTCCCAGCCGTGCTCAAGTGCAGTCCGTCTCTCCTGTAGAGCTTGTTTTTCCCCAGGAATGTTGTCCAGTTCCGTACAAAGAGGAAACCCTCCTCATCACACCATCGCCTCAGCCATCCGTTTGTTGCTTGCAGCTCGATCTGCCTCCTCGCATCTGCCCTTGGCACAGGCAGGATCTCTGAAAAGGCTATCTTCCTTGTCCTCAGCTTCAGTTTCCTCCCCAGGATCCTAAACTGCTCGGTCAATGTGGTCATGTTGAAATTCCTTCTGCTGACATCATTGGTTCCGACGTGAATTATCACTGCTGTTTCTTCTGTCTCAGCTCCCTCCATGATTCTCTCGATTCTGTCGGAGATGTCCTTTGTCCTCGCCCCTGGGAGACATGTTACAGGCGATCTGCTCTGCCTCCTGCTATGTGACTGTCCACCTCTCTCAGGATTGTGTCTCCTACCACGATTGCAGATTTCCCTTTTCTCAGCTTCCTCCTGGGTCTCAGGTCTGTGTCGGTGATTTGATCCTCCAGTCCTTCCTTTTCCTGTTTGGTTCCTCCACAAGGTCCTTCTCCCCCGGCTTCTGGTGGGGCCTGTCCTCCATCTGTTGGTTCCCTTCTGAAGAGCAGGTGATCCTGTGTCTCTACCATCTTGCAGGCCTCCTCGATGAATCTCTCGAGCTCTCTGACCTGTTCGTTGATGTGATTTTCTCTGGTGGTGTACTCTGTTGCCTCAAATTCCCTCGGTTCCTCTATGGAGCGGAGTCCCTCCAGCTCCTGTACTTTGATTTGCAGTCTCCCGACCTCTTTCTTTAGGCTAACCAGCTCCTGACATCGACTGCATATGTAAGCCTGCCTCCCGGAAGGGAGGTAGTCATACATGTGACTGTCAGTTTGAAAGTGGCCCCCCACAATATTAGGTGGTAGGGGTTAAGTGAAAGGCGTACTGACAGACGCCAGGTCCCAGGTTCAGTTCCCTCACAGATGACTCACCAGGAAGTAGAATAATAGACACGACCAGAGGTGATTGCATAAAGAATATATTATAGAAATAGTCTTACAGAAAAGTAATATTTATAAGCATTACAATTAAGCAGAGAGCATTACACTTAAGCAGAGAGCAAGCAGTCTCACTGCCTTACAGAGGTCAGAGGCAGAGAGGGACATAGAAGCTTGTAGTTCTAGGAAGCTTCGTGTTAGATAAATAAAGGGAAGTATAGAAAAAGAGAGCGATATTGATAGCTGCATAGAAAAAGAGAGAGAGAGAGAGAGAGAGCTTGTGTGTTGCAGAGAGCAGGCTTTTATACCTTGGAATCTTATTCTGAATAGAGAAAATATTGTATCTCCCAGTATCTTTCTGTTTAGAACTTGCAAACTGTTTGAGACAATGGTTAATTTAATAGACAAAGGAGGGTGAGAAACCTGATGGGATTAAGTCTCTGGCTTGATCTGTGCACCATTATCCTAAGCACCCTCTTAATCAGGCATTAACACCTTTTAGCTAGCCATGATTCAATCGGGGCTACTTGAATCAATCAGGGCTACTGCACACAGAGTCTATCTGCATTCCCATGCCAGAGTTAGATTGATATAATCTCCCAGAGGCCTCTAGGCTGACATCTCCCATACTTTTTTTTTTTTTTTTTTTTTTTTTTTTAAATGAAGGCAAGCTTGTGGTACCCTTATTTAAACAGTCAATCTGCAATTAGCAGATGCTTCTTTTACCTCCAACATTATAGTCGCACGTCCCCTTTGCTGCAGAATCTCCAAGCTATGAAGATAGGTTGTTCCCATTATGAGTTCAAACCTCTGTCTTAGGTTGTATAGGCCATCAACTGGGCGGGGATCCCAGTATGCCTATATCTTACCTGTCGTTGAGCGAGTGAACGGTACATAAGGGATGCAGGAAGCTTTTTCAGGAGGTTCAGGTATAAAGGTACCAAGATGTCATAAGAGAGAGTATCTAAGTATGGGATATGGGATAATATTATATCTGACCCTGGTAATGGTAATGCAATAGGCCATGCCAAATTAAAACCAAATTAGGACCAAATTAGCAAGTGTCAGAAAAGATACTGGAAATACATGTATAACTGCCTTAAAAGTTAGAAGGAAGCTTGTATGATAAGCGTTGTAAAGAAATGTACATGTGTTTCACTTTACAGCAAAGAAAAAGCATAATAATACATAACAAAATTTGTACAATAATTAAGATAATGATAGGGTGAATTAAAACATTAAATACGTGGTTTGCAGTGGGCGAATACCCAAAGAAAAGTTCCCAAACTGAGACATGAGCGTCTTGTATTAAATTTTGTGCAATCTGTCCATTTTAAAAAGTGATAGTATGAATCACTTCTTTGGAAGTTTTCTTAAGTTGTTCAATGTAAGTATGGAGTTCAGTAAAGTTCAGCAGCTTGTGGAATGTCTCATTCCCCATTCCAAGAGGTAGTGGATGTACAGCATATGAAATAAAGTCTGGAATGTCCATAGAATAGGTTAAATAGGAGGAATTGTACAGCAAAGCGTTCTTAGGAAGGTGGCTATATCCGATGAACAGGAAACATTGTGTACAGCATGTGTGGAAAAGTCTTTGCAGTCAGGGTGCATGAAGATGAATTAGTCCAGCAGGAACCGGCAGTCTCTTTAAACTGATGAGGTTCACACTTGAAATGAAAGGATGTTTGCACAGGATCTGATGTTTGCACAGGATCAGTCAAGTCACTGGAAAGTCACTGGAAACTGGTGGTGTTCGCCCTTGATATGAAATGATGTCTGTGCATACAGGGAGGGATTTGAAAAGAGTCCCGATATCAATCAGCAGCTGTACTCCAGTGTCCAAATAAGATAGAAAATGGAGGAGAAACCATTTTGCCTGTACTGAATGTATAGAGAGAAAGAGAGAGAGAGACCAGGTTGCCTGTACTGAATGTGGCAACATGTAACAATATTTTACTTGTTTTAGTTATGGCAAAAGACAGACAATAATCAAGTACTTAAGGTTCTTAATCAGACATTCCAAAAATATATGTTTTTATGTGCTGCATATAACTATTATGGCACTTCAGAGAGACCATAATTCTGTACTGAATGTATATATAAAAAAAAAAAAATTTTGTCAGAAATGTGTACTGAATCTAATGAGAAGCATAGAATAAACACGGTATAAAGTGAAACCTTTACTTAAAAATATAACCCCTAACTAAGCTAAATTTAGGATATAAAAAGAACATTGCGCAATTGGGCTAGTTAAAAAAAAAATTGGGGAAAAGAGCTCTAGAAATGGCCAATGTTATGTATCCTGGGGTACCCCCTAAACTAAAACAAATAGACAAAAGACAGACCACATAGCACAGACAACATAAAACACAAATTTTGAGGCGTCGGCATTATTCTTCCATCTGTCAAGTGTTCAGGGCTGAATTTAACTCTGCAAATAGTAGTACAAATAATGCATATCATAACCATCTCATATTCAGAAAAGGCATAAAGCTAATATCTTCTTTGGAACATCTTTATCTCTGCAGTGATAAAGAGGAACCTTGGAAAACACTAGAAATATCTTTGTGCCAAAATTGGTCTGGGATGGCTATATCCGAATTGCTGCTAGGAAAAAGAAAAAAAACATTTTAAATTAGCAGCAACCTCAAGGTCACTTAGAGCAAACTTTGTCCATGTTCCATTCAGGCCGACCTGGACCACATGTCTGCCACCTGGGTCCCACAGCACTCGGAGGAATGGGCACTGCGGTGCAGAAGTCAGGTGCAGGCTAGATTTGTCTTCTTTTGTCTGCACTGTTGTGTCCTGGCATTCAGAGGCAAGGGGCAAATTCCGAAAATCATTAATCATGTCTAGGACAGAGAAAAATGCACATTTAGGGTTAAATTTCACAGTAATGTCAGAGCAAGAGGCAGCCACTGGCACTACAGGCTTTGAAATCTTAGTTAGAGCCTGAGAGTGTAGAGTGAACCTAACAGAGCCCTCTGATTTAGCAAATGACCCGGTTGGAGAGCCACATGCTAAAGAGATAGGTCCACTCAGACCCCTCTCCTCCATCTTAGGCACCAGTTCTGTTGCTGGAGGAAGTACTGGTTGCTGTGTTTGTGGTGCTGTGTACCTTTTCCCACAATCTTGTGCCCAAACTGAAAGATCTGCAGCCTCTGAGTGAGTTACACTATGATCATGCTTCTGCACTGGCAGGCAGCATTGTGTGGTTAACTGCACAGGAATAACCTCATGAACCAAAGGTTTAGAAGCATTTAGAATTCCTGTACCTAATGCAAGACCAGTCACCTCAACTATTTCTTTGCCTGTATTCTCACTCGTGCTGGCAGTAGTTTCTACAATGTTTTTCATTAGTTTCTTTTGTGGGATAGACACACACTTTGAAGCTTTGTCATTTAGACCCTGAATCTCAAAAATTTCCATATTTTTCTGATCTCCAGTAGGAGGCGCTCTATCTGTAAAACTGATTCTAGCCCCTGTATCAATCAAAATTAATGTATCCTGACCCTCTATGGTAGTATTAACCTTGGGGCTGTCGGAAGTGTCCAAAATCAAAGGTGTAACATAACTCAAGCTGAATTCTGAGTCTGACTTCTTTCCCTTATCCTGCGTCTCCAAAAGTGAGTCCACAGGTAAGCGAAAGGAGTCTGGCTGGGCTGAGAAGGCCTGAGTCACCTTGGCATTCGGACACAGAGAGTCAGGACATCCCTATGGACTAGCACTGTTTTTCCTGGCTGTCAAATCACTTTTTACTCTGTCCAATTCTATCTGCATTGTGTGACGATCCTGTTCCCATTTCCTTTTCTCTTTCTCTAATGCTTCTGTCTGTGCTCTGAGCTCATGGAAAGGAATGTAAGTGGAGGAATTTCTGTAACTACCTCTGTCATGCCCTCTATTTCCTGTGTGTGGTGTGTTCTTGTATTGGGATGCTCCCTCAGCACGCCACCTTCTAGCTTCTGAGACTGAAATAATTTGAGCTGGTTGGGTCTTCCACACAGACCCAATCCTGAGCAGTAAAGTGTCAAAAGGTGTAGTTTTAGGGTCCTCCGAGAACAACAGAAGGTGTTTAGTAATCTCGGGAGATAATAATTCTAATAGGAATTCTTTATGTTCTCTCTGACCGTAATCTGAGGAAATGGGCCAATGTTCATGCTCTTTAAGTACCGCGTTGATTACCCACACTCTATATGCAAACTGCTCTGGTGTATCACTTGGCAGGGGTGAAAGAGTTCTAAGTACTTGCAAAGAGGTGCAGCGAAATAGTTTTTCGATGCCCATCTTTACAAATTGGTATGGATGAACAAGAGATCCAAATTTATAATAATGTGGACCCAGGGCTAGGTGCATAAGCTTATCAAAATCTGCATTGTTCCTTTTGTATTTCCCTAGACCCCAGTGAATCAGTATGTCAGTAGCCCATTTGCACCATTCATTTATGTTAAAAGGCATAGGGTCCACTTTCTCCACTATTCTTTCAATGTCACTATCTTTCATATGTCCCTGCAGCACTACAGTTACTGGAGCTGTGTCACTTATAGGGGTACTATTGGTATTGCTCTGGCCTGGTAATGAATTTTCCTCACTTTCGTTTGTCGGGTCTTCTTCCTGTTCTACATCTGTAGCTAGTTTACCTTTTCGCTGGCCTGCTACAAAAACAGTGTTTTGTTTTTCAATAAACTGACTACATGGATTATAGGGTGAATGATAGGGTGAATGTTGCACTGGTGCAGATGGCAGAATCTGTGAGGAGACAGCATTAACCTGTCCCGGTGAGGCACATTTTGACTTTAAATACTTTAATTCTGCCTTGGCCTCTTCTAATTGTTCATTTACAGTTAAAAAGGTATTTGTGGCCTGAACAATTTGGGTTCTTAGCATGGATATATTAATTTGTGCCTCATCTAAGTCTTTGGACAGCTGATGGCACTGAGTGTTCAAGTCAGTATTATCTTGTCTTAGGCTAATAAGTCCTCTACATAAGCCCTGAATGAAAAGGCATTTGCGTTTATCTGTTTTCTTTCTAAACTCCTGAGAATGAGAAACCATTTGTTTCTGAATATCGTGCCATGTGTTTTCTGGAAAATTACCCTCATATGGACCCCCTTTCTTGTCAAAATATTTGTGTACAATATCTAAGAGTTCTTGAAAATCAAAAGGGTTCATATTTGAGGCTGCAGAAGTCTGCCTTGGTTCGTGGGCCTTGCTCATATATTTCATGAGAGAGAATGGGCTTCTAAATGTCCCTGTCTGTGTGTAGCCTTTGAGATTGAAATGCTCCCACTTATGAAGGAGGGAGACTTTAGTTTATAGGTAGAAAAGCGAGGTAAAGCGTGTTAGGCAAGAGTCATTGGCATAAGTAATACACTTATGCCTACACTTGCCCCCACTGGTTACTACCTGAAATTTACAGGCAGAAGTTTAGCAGGAAAAAATATAGAAGAGCAGAGGTGTCAGCTGCCAGTTCCAGTCCAGTGTGCACTGGGCCTTTCACCAGGGCAGAGACTGACAAGAAATAGAATTAAAAGCACAAGGTAAAAAAGTTAAAGTTAGTACAGATGTGGCGTGTCTTAATTGAGTGACTGTTTTCACTTTGAACCCTGCTTTTCTTCAGAGCAGCTCAAATATTCTTACATGCAACACCCTAGCAAGCATATCAAATCATACAATGCAAACTGGCACAGGTAAACTACAAAGACTTTTGATAGTAAAATCTCACCAAATATAAAACCCAAAATATTACTGAAACTTTTCACAATTGTGTCATCCAGTCTAAAACAATTTAAGGGTTCCAAAAGGACTTTTGATTTCTATCTCACTCTGTCTATCAATCAAAAATTGAAATAAAATCTCACCAAGTATAAAACCCCACAATATTACTGGAACTTTTCAACAGTGTGTCATCCAGTCTAACGTACAATCAATCTAAGGGTTTTCCAAGGACTTTTGATTTCTATCTCACTCTGTAATCCTATTGCACAGTGCATAAAAAAAACTTAAATTCTACTTACCCAGATGAAATCATCAGGAAGGACCGAGACAGAGCCCCCAAAATGTCAGTTTGAAAGTGGCCCCCCACAATATTAGGTGGTAGGGGTTAAGTGAAAGGCGTACTGACAGACGCCAGGTCCCAGGTTCAGTTCCCTCACAGATGACTCACCAGGAAGTAGAATAATAGACACGACCAGAGGTGATTGCATAAAGAATATATTATAGAAATAGTCTTACAGAAAAGTAATATTTATAAGCATTACAATTAAGCAGAGAGCATTACACTTAAGCAGAGAGCAAGCAGTCTCACTGCCTTACAGAGGTCAGAGGCAGAGAGGGACATAGAAGCTTGTAGTTCTAGGAAGCTTCGTGTTAGATAAATAAAGGGAAGTATAGAAAAAGAGAGCGATATTGATAGCTGCATAGAAAAAGAGAGAGAGAGAGAGAGAGAGCTTGTGTGTTGCAGAGAGCAGGCTTTTATACCTTGGAATCTTATTCTGAATAGAGAAAATATTGTATCTCCCAGTATCTTTCTGTTTAGAACTTGCAAACTGTTTGAGACAATGGTTAATTTAATAGACAAAGGAGGGTGAGAAACCTGATGGGATTAAGTCTCTGGCTTGATCTGTGCACCATTATCCTAAGCACCCTCTTAATCAGGCATTAACACCTTTTAGCTAGCCATGATTCAATCGGGGCTACTTGAATCAATCAGGGCTACTGCACACAGAGTCTATCTGCATTCCCATGCCAGAGTTAGATTGATATAATCTCCCAGAGGCCTCTAGGCTGACAGTGACATTCAACGCAGTATACTGGAAAGCTTCGCTGGGCTTCTGCTGCCTCCATTTTTCCTTCCTCGTGCTCAAAGTTCCTTGGTGCGTTGGAGTGTGCCCGGCGTGTAGCTAGCTACAGTAGTCCATAATATGTAAAGTCGCATATGAGTAGCCAACTCTAAAAATGGACTGGGATAAATTTGTACTAGGAGGCCAATAGCATATAAAATTCTCTCATTCTGCACTCCTCTTTCACTCAATATGTCAGTGGAAGCCAGAATTTAAGTTCTGAATCAAAAGGTTTTCTTGCATTTGGATTCTTCAAGTGAAAATGTGACAGTTCTCAACATCAGGCAGAGTCAAGAAAAATTAGTTTCAAAAACTCACAATCTTTTTATCATCTTCTTTAGGGCTCTCTCTACATTCTGGAGACTCATAAGTTTGGCTTGACTATAGTGTCTTTATCTGGTAGTTCATTCCAGATGGGAGCTCAGGTACAAGTCTCGGAGGCTGAAAATCCTAGGAACTTATGTTTCCTTCTACTTTTTGGTTGCATCTTCTTTCTTTCTCTCCTTTTTCTCCTTAGAAGTAGTGGCATAGCTATGGGTGGTGGGCACAGGCCCACCCATTCTTGGCTTAGGCCTACTCTATCTGGTCCACCAAAAAAGTTCAGTGGCAGTCACCTCATTCTTCTCTTCATCCCTGAATCTGGCATTTGTTCCCTCACTCCCTTGGCCTGACAACTCCTCCCTGTTTAGTTTAGCATCTTCGCCAGTGAAGCAGTAATGCACATCCACTGCCTGTGTTGGCCTGGCAGGCTTCCCTCTGCCATGTTCCACCTCACTGATATCATTTCCTGTTTCTTCTCTGGGTGAATGGAGGAGAGGAAGAGACATGTATTGCAGGCATAGGAGGGGGGGGGAGTTTTGGAGGGCCCATTGATCTTAATTGTGAGATCACCCAAAATGAGAGTTCTAGCTAGGCAATTTCTTAGAAGACTGTGGTGGTAGGTTAGTTCCCTTTTCTAAATACCACCTGAAGCTGGTGCAGTGCTGAATCGGCTCTGGTACTATTCTGCTCTTTCTAAGTACACTGGTTGGACTAAACAGGAATCCTCTTTCCTATAATGTAATGGTGCAGTAGCCATGGAAGCAGCAGCCAAAGAAACTTCCACTGGGCTAGGTATTTATATCAGCACAGTTTCCCTCCAAGAGGTGTCTCCTCCCACCACTATTAATCACTGGTTAGGAGAGTCAGCCTCTTATTCCAGAACCTGTTGGGATATGCAAAAGCCAAAGTCGAAGTCCATTTTTTTTAGTACGGTCACTAGAGATCTCTGCATTCCTTACTGAGATAGAATCTTGAAAGTCTTTACATTCTATAACCGTATTTGAACACCCAGATTCCATTACAGAATGCTAACGTAAACTTGTATCCATTCACCTTACATTTACATGCCCACAGTTGTGTCATATAAATGTGGCAGAAACATGTGTAACATACAGTATTCTGTAATTTATGTGCATAGGTGGGAACTCCTCCCATGTATACGAGCTCTTACTGTTCATGCATCCTGATAGCATAGTTTTGAAGGCACTGCTAGTACTTACATGAATAAGTGTACACTTACCCACAAAATTGCTATTATTCTGTATATTTATTTGCACAAAGGGTTAATAAATATGAGTGTACAATTAGAGCATTATTCTTCACATAGCTATTTTAGGACATTTTTTGTTTTATATTCATATATACTGGGTCTAGTCAGAGGCTTCTTCTGTATTGAAGATGCAAAAATGTCTGTGAGCATATGGCCTATATGCAAAATTCATGTCATATAGCAGAGGATGCGGTCCTGGAGAAACCCCAGCCATTCAGGATTTCAGGATATCCACAAAAAATATTCATGAGAGATTTACATGCATTGGAGGCACTGCAAATCTCTCATGAATATTCATTGTAGATATCCTGAAAACCTGACTGAAAGGGGTGTCTCCAACAGCAGGTTTGGAAATCACAGATTTAGGGAAACATGTACTTTACTGACATTAGAATTCACAGTTAAGAGATTCTCACATGATCCCATGCAGATCAGGATGGTCATATACCATATATACTTGAATATAAACTGAGGTAACCTTTTCCCACCCAAAAAAGGAGAAAAAAAGGTTGACTCGAATATAAACGGGAGGGGGGGGGGGTGTAATATTCAAGTGAGGCTCTGCTCCCAGCTCCAACCTCATCCTTCCCCTCCCCTGCCAGGTTCTGCACCAAGCCCCACTCCTTCCCTGTCCTGCTAGGTTCTGTACCCTATCCCCCCTCCCTCCTGATGTCTTACAGACCTCCACCAGGCCTGCCTTAAGACAGTGGGCCGGGACAGGAGGGATCCCTCCTGTCTCCTGCCCAGCCAACTTTAACAATTTTTATCTCCTTTCTGCCAGCCCCTTCCCCCTCCCTTCCCACTGCGTACCTTTTAAATCCCTGGTGGACCAGCGGTGGGCCAGAACAGGAGGGATCCCTTCAGTCTCCTGTCCCGGTCAATTTGAAATAACTTTTATCTCCCTCCCGCTGCCTCCCCCTCCCCCCCTTTTAACAAGTAACCTACCATTCTAGATTAAGTGGTTGATAAATTGATTAGTGGACTGCCACACATAATGGGTATCCCACTCAAACTTAATGGATCTGTATTTGGGCTCCTCTTAACATGACAACCAATAATAATAAACAGTAAATGCTGAAAGGAGTATGTCCAACCCTGAGATTAACATTAAAAAAACTGGAGTATATTTTAGATTAATACATGAATAGGATAAGTTGAAGGAATTGTGTCATTACACAGGAGACCTCTCCTGCCCCAGCCAACTTTAAACAACTTTTATCTCCCTCCCAACCAACCTCCCCCTCTCCCCTCCCCCCCACATACATGTTTTTGTTTTTTTCATTAAATCTTTATTGATTTTCAATTTAAATTTTAAGCATTACAGTTGTACAGAAAGCAATAATAGAAAAGACATTAAGTACAATATAATTATAACTCATAAAGTTAACAAACATTTTTACTATTCATGCTCAAGTCCTCAACTTGGGATCCAAGCCTCAAAAACAGCGAAACATAAAGGAAAATACTAAGAATTTAACAAGAAACTGAAAGCTGTAGCTCTGAAGAGGTCATCAAATAACAAATTATAGGGCTCAAAGATTTTTCCCATCCAGTCGAGACATTGCCACAAAAGTTGTCAATTGAGATGGTTCAAAGAACACATACTTAACAGTACAGTAATACACAATACATTTACGTGGATGTCTTAAATAAAAAGTTGCCCCCAAAGATATAACCCCTGGTTTCAAAAGAAGAAATTCACGGCGGCGTTTTTGCGTCTCCCGTGCCAAATCTGGGAACATTTGTATTTTATGACCAAGAAAAGTTTTTTGTCTATTTTTAAAG
This sequence comes from Geotrypetes seraphini, assembly GCF_902459505.1. Taxonomy (NCBI): domain Eukaryota; kingdom Metazoa; phylum Chordata; class Amphibia; order Gymnophiona; family Dermophiidae; genus Geotrypetes; species Geotrypetes seraphini. The sequence continues at coordinate 99,585,222 of NC_047088.1, read as the reverse complement.
TAAAGCTTTAACAACCATGTTTTATCAATTGGTAGAGCTAAAGTAATAATCATAGTGGCTGATGATGCTAAGTCCTTCTCAGATGTCTCTAAAATTTCTGAAATATTTAAGGCTTCTTGTTCTAAAGGTTTTCCTTTTTGTTGTAGATTTTGTCCTTTTTCAGGGAGGTAGTAAACCCGTGAAAATGGTGGTAACTGGTCTTCAGATATCTCCAAAATTTCCACTAGATATCTCTTAAGCATATCTCTAGGTGTTACCAAATCGAGTCTAGGAAAATTAATTAACCTTAAATTGTTACTACGTGAGTTATTTTCAAGCACTTCAATTTTTCTCCTTACCCCCACATACATGTTAAATCCCTGGTGCTATAGCAGTAGGCCGGGACAGAAAGGATCTCTCTTGCCTCCTGTCCTGGCCGACTCTAAGAAGTTTTAACTCCCTCCCTTGTATACCTTTCGAATCCCTGGTGGTCCAGTGGTGAACTTCGGAAGGAGCAACCTTCCTTTGCTCCTGCCCATGCAGAGCCACTAGATGATTGGCTGCCACAAATTCTTGCGGGACTGCAAGAACCCATGGCAACCATTCAGCTAGTGGCTCTGCATGGGCAGGAACAAAGAAGGTCGCTCCTGCCTGGTTCACCGCTGGTCCATCAGGGATTCGAAAGGTACGATGGAAGGGAGGTATAACTTCTTAGAGTCAGCTAGGACAGAAGGCGGGAGAGATCCTTCCTGTCCCGGCCTACTGCTATATCACCAGGGATTTAACATGTATGCGGGGGGTTGGGGGGGAGGGGGTTTGGGAGGGAGATAAAAGTTGTTTAAAGTTGGCTGGGGCAGGAGAGGTCTCCTGTGTAATGACACAATTCCTTCAACTTATCCTATTCATGTATTAATCTAAAATATACTCCAATTTTTTTATGTTAATCTCAGAGTTGGATATACTCCTTTCAGTATTTACTGTTTATTATTATTGGTTGTCATGTTAAGAGGAGCCCAAATACAGATCCATTAAGTTTGAGTGGGATACCCATTGTGTGTGGCAGTCCACTAATCAATTTTTCAACCACTTAATCTAGAATGGTAAGGTACCTATTAAAGTGGTAATCTATCAAGCAATATCAATAGCTACATTTCTTTCCTAGCTTAGGGTACCCAGTGGGGTGATAACCCTTCAGTTCAATCATTGTCTTAACTTTTTACAAGTTATTAAAAAGGAAAAAGCATTTACTCATATCCTATACTCTGTTTCAAGAAGGACATTTTCTGAAAACAATGTGAATTTTAAATAATTATTTAATATGCCAAATACAATCTGGATGACAAATGAAAGCAAGGCCAAAATTATTTTTAACAGATTTTCTCTGTTTTTTAAAAACTTTTTTACCAGGAATTATCAATTAACCAACAAACAGAACATGGTGAAACGAGGAAAACGTCTGGGACACTGTGCTACCAGGATACCTCACAGCATTCCCTTAAGGTCCCATCCCTAAAGATAATCGGTACTCGTCATACTCTCATTTTCTCAGTCACTGCCCCTTTAATTTGGAACTCTCTCCCTCTACACCTTAGAGCTGAACAAAACGTGCAGAAATTTAAAAGCAGCCTAAAATGCTTTCTCTTTAAAGACGCCTATAACTGAATTTTTTTTAAACAAGTACATACTTCCACACTACTTAACTTTTCCCCCTTTCCTATTGTATTTCCCTTTTATGTATTCTTTCTAAGAAATTGTAGTTCTTCCCTTTTCTCCTAATGTTCTCTGGCCACAAGTATGTATGATTAGTTGGTGTATGTCTAATTATTTAAAATGTTTGTCTCCCAGCTATTTAAAATTATTATGTACAACGCTTTGTACCTTTGAATAAGCGTTTAATCAAAATTTAAATAAACTATAAACTATACAAGCTATACCGCAGAGACAGAGTAGGGCAAAACGGTGGGGGTATTGCCCTATACATCAAAGAGGGAATTGAGCCTACCAGAGAGAACACGCCGGTAATGAAAAATAAGGTAGATTCTCTATGGGCCACAATTCCGGGAACAAATGGAAAGGAAACGAAGATCGACATCTATAACCACCCCCCAGGGCAGTCCGAAGAAACTGACGGTGAAATGACGGATGAGATTAAGCACAACTGCAAGGGAGGCAACGCAGTTATCATGGGCGACTTCAATTATCCAGGGATAGACTGGAACCTAGGCACCTCTGGCTGCAGTAGGGAGACCAAGTTCCTGGATGCTGTAGGCGATTGCTTCCTGGAACAACTTGTCAAGGAAAATATGAGAGGAAATGCAATTTTGGACTTAATTCTAAATGGACTAGGAGGACTGGCGCAAGGTGTAGAAGTAGAAGGGACACTGGGAAGCAGTGATCACAGTATGATCCACTTCAACCTGGACACAGGGGCAAAATATTGATCCAGAACGACAGGTATAGCACTGAACTTTCAAAAAGGGAATTACGAAGGGATTTGACTCATGGTGTGGAAGAAGATTAAGAAGAGGATAAGCACTGTAAAAACGCTAGAGAAAGCATGGTCCCTTTTTAAGGACACAGTCACCGAAGTCCAAAATCTATATATACCGCATATCAACAAGGGATCCAAGAGGAAAAAGAACAAGGAACCGGCGTGGCTCACTGTAGCGGTGAAGGAAGCAATCAGAGACAAGAAGACTTTGTTTAAGGAATGGAAAAGGTTAACAAGGGACGAAAAATGGAAAAAACACAAACAACATCAAAGCAGGTGCCATAAGGCGGTGAGAGGGGCCAAAAGAGACTATGAGGAAAAAATAGCCAAGGAGGTAAAAAACTTCAAATTGTTCTTTCGATATATCAAGGGGAAATGACCCGCGAAGGATGTGATGGGGCCATTGGATGACCATGGAATAAAGGGAGTACTAATGGAGGACAAAGCCATCGCCGACAAACTGAACACATTTTTTGTGTCTGTATTTACCGAAGAGGATATACACAACATACCAGAAGCCAACAGGCTATATGCAGGAAACAAAGACAGGAAACTGACAGGGTTGACTGTCAGTCTAGAAGAGGTATGCAGGCAGATTGATAGGCTTTAAAATGATAAATCCCCAGGACTGGATGGCATCCATCCGAGGGTAATCAAGGAACTGAAAGGGATTATAGCTGAACTGCTCCAACTAATAGCCAATCTATCAATCAAATCAGGAAGGATTCCGGAAGACTGGAAGGTGGCAAATGTTATGCCGATCTTCAAGAAAGGTTCGAGGGGAGATCTGGGAAACTACAGACCAGTGAATCTGACCTCAGTATCGGAAAAGATGGTAGAGGCACTGATAAAGCACCACATCATTGATCACCTTGACGGACACAATCATATGAGGACCAGCCAGCACAGTTTCAGCAAAGGAAGATCTTGCTTGACGAACTTACTGCACTCCTTCAAGGGAGTAAACAGGCAGATAGACAAGGGTGACCCGATCGACATTGTATATCTGGATTTTCAGAAGGCATTCGACTACTTCAAAAAATTACGAGCCATGGAATCGAGGGTGATATACTCACGTGGATTAAAAACTGGTTGGCGGATAGGAAACAGAGAGTGGGGGTAAATTGGCAATACTTGGATTGGAAAAGCGTCATGAGTGGAGTGCCGCAGGGTTCGGTGCTTGGACCCGTGCTCTTCAACATATTTATAAATGATCTGGAAATTGGTACGATGAGCGAGGTGATTAAATTTGCGGATGATACAAAGTTATTCAGCATAGTGAAGACACAGAAGCATTGTGAAGATCTGCAACGTGACATAAGCACGCTCGAGAAATGGTCCGTGACATGGCAAATTAAGTTTAACGTGGATATGTGTATGGTGATGCATGTTGGTAACAAAAATCTTATACATGAATACAGGATGTCCCATGTAGTACTCGGAGACACCCCTCAGGAAAGAAACTTGGGAGTATTGGTAGACAAGTCAATGAAGCCATCGTACAATGCGCGGCAGTGGTGAAAAGTGCGAACAGAATGCTAGGAATGATTAAGAAGGGGATCACAAACAGATTGGAAAAGGTTATTATGTCACTGTACCGGCCATGATATGCCCCTACCTGGAATACTACGTCCAGCACTGGTCGCCGTATATGAAGAAGGACATAGTAAAACTTGAAAGGGTCCAGAGAAGAGCGACTAAAATAGTTAAGGGGCTGGAGGAGTTGCCATACATTGAGAGATTAGAGAAATTGGGCCTCTTCTCCCTTGATCTCAGTTAGGGCTCTGGTCTTTGACCTGAGGCCGCCGCGGGAGTGGACTGCTGGGCGCAATGGACCACTGTTCTGACCCAGCAGTGGCAATTCTTATGTTCTTATGTTTAAAAGAGGAGACTGAGAAGGGACATGATTGAAACATTCAAGATAATGAAGGGAATAGACTTAGTAGATAAAGACAGATTGTTCACCCTCTCCAAGGTAGAGAGAATTGAAAGGGCACTCTCTAAAGTTAAAAGGGGATAGATTCCGTACAAACATAAGGAAGTTCTTCTTCACTCAGAGAGTGGTAGAAATCTGGGATGTTCTTCCGAAGGCTATTATAGGGGAAAACACCCTCCAGGGATTCAAGACAAAGTTAAACAAGTTCCTGCTGAACCAGAATGTACGCAGGTAAGGCTAGACTCAGGGCACTGGTCTTTGACCTAAGGGCCTCCGCGGGAGCAGACTGCTGGGCACGATGGACCACTGGTCTGTCCCAGCAGCGGCAATTCTTTTGTTCTTATGTTCTTAAACATATGCTGGCTTTTACAAAGCTGTGGTGGAGGTTTCTACTGGCGGCCAGCGAGGTAAATGTTCAGATGCTCATAGAATGCCTATGAGCGTTGGAGAATTTACCTCACTGGCCCATGGTAGAAACCTCTACCGCGGCTTTGTAAAAGGAGTCCATAGTTCATTATAATAAAAACTCCTTTCACTCAGCTCAATTGCTACCAATCCAGGGCAAGCAGAGGCTTCCCCCAAGTCTGTCTCAATAGCAGACTATGGACCTTTCCTCCAGGAACTTGTCCAAACCTTTTTTGAAACCAGCTACATCAGGGGTCTCCAAAGTCCCTCCTTGAGGGCCAAATTTAGTCGGGTTTTCAGGATTTCCCCAATGAATATGTATTGAAAGCAGTGCATGCACATAGATCTCATGCATATTCATTGGGGAAATCCTGAAAATCCAACTTGGTTTGGCCCTCAAGGAGGGACTTTGGAGACCCCTGAGCTACATTGACTGCTCTTCCAATGCAATAGGTGAGCCATGCTAGACAAGTGGGTTGTACCCCAATGGTTGCATGCCATATGCAGAAGGAATCCAGATTTTTTCTGTGACTCTGTTCTATTTCACTGTGCTCTCTAATACTCTAATACACAGACACATCCATCCTCAGTCATTTGCAAACACTATCCACAAATACACACTTGTATACACAGACCCAGATTATACATTTGTAGACAGTGATACCCCCTATTCACAGCTCCCACCTGCAACTATCCTCTACCCGCACATTCCCATAAGCCATGGACAAACCAGTGCTCTATCCCCTACTACAAACTTGAAGGTAAGCCTCAACTCACTTAAACATACTGAACAAAGTTGTTCATTTTTCCAAAAATACCCCCACCTTCTCACTCCGGGTCCACACACTCAAATGTATTGCATCCACTAGTACCCCACCCACCCCAGCCTATTTATTTATTGTGCAAAAATTAAAAAGCATATATTTTTGCAAACTTTTGAATTTTTGGCTGAGAATTTCCTGCAACCTAATATGTTTCAAAGTTGAAGCCATCAGGTCAGGCTTGGAAGGTGAAGGGACTTCTCTCAGATCACTGCATTGTACTTACGCATGCAGGATGCCGTTTTTGCCATTTCAAAGTAGGTGTTCCTCAGCGGAGACCACATGCCATTGCTCAAGCAGACCCTCCAGGCCACAGGGTGTGGACGAGTGTTTTCGGGGCAGACATACTTCAAAACTCTGCTGGGGGTCCGTGATGCAGGGTACTCCACATTCCCCCCTGTGATAGTGACCTCCTCTGTGCAGTTTATATCTGCAAGGAAACCCCCAACACAAGGTCAGCGTTCAAATTCTCCCTCATATACAGCCTTACAACGGGACAGGTACAGCTTGAGTAGCAATGCTGAGCACTGCCGTGAAAGACTCCAGCCTAGGGTTACCATATTTATGGAGGCAAAACAGAGTGGACACAAAAAATAAAAATGGTTGCTACCTTTGCTATAGAAATATTTAATCATAGCAAAAGTGTAAATGGCTTTTAATTAATGGACTGCTCAGCAGTAGACAATTTGAGTCTGACTGAGTTTGAGCCCAAGTGTACTTATCAGAAGAGTGGATATCCCTCAACAGCTTTAGCTAGTTTTTGAGATACCTGTACAAATCTTTGAATGACATATGCTTAAAGCGGTGCTGCACTAAAAAATTCCTTTAACAGATTCAACCAGCAGGGAAACTAAGAAGAGATACCTTTTTCTCTCTCTTTAGCATCCCCGTGTATCCAGACTGACCAAGAGGCCAGAGGACGCTTCTCTCATTACTACTTCTATTATTTATCATTTCTATAGTACTGCCAGACATACTCATTTGATATTTGACGACAAACTGTTCCAAAGTTTAACAGACTGAAAAGAAAAACAACTGTCTAAACATGTTCTGAGCATTTCAAAAAGAACCAGCAGGGTCAAAAATATATTCCTGAGTTCCAGGCCTAAGGGATTAGACCCTGAATGCCCTCTTGGCCAAGTAAAAGGAAAATAGAGGTGAAGAGGCAAGGGGGAAAAGGTTCTGGGATTGGGAGGAGGGGGATTCCTTTATCCAACACCCAGAGGAAAGGGATCCCCAGGGTAGCAGGTGAGAATTTTTGGTTCTGCAAATCTGTCTGAGTAACATCAGCTCTCAAAGGTCAGCATGACTGGACTACCCATTTTGGGGACCTAGCAGTCAATTGTCCTGTGAGAATAAAGAGTAGTGCTGCCCAATTCAGGAAAAAAAATTTCAATTCGATTCGATTCAGCCTATTGAATTGAGTTTTTTTGATTCGATTCGATTTGATTTTCCTGCCCTATTGGGTGTTTTTTTCAAACATCCTGGTGGGTTTATTTTATAGCCTCTTTACCCCCTTTGCCTTCTCCTAGCCACACTGGCGCTGTGGTGTAAACAAAATAAACAAACAAAAAAGACTTTTCCTCTCTCTGTTAAATCCTAGCTCATGTTTGCGGTCTAACACCAGCTCTGGCAGGATACACGTTTCAAATCTGACATATTGTAATCACAAAACAGAAAATAAAATTATTTTTTCTACCTTTTGTTGTCTGGTCATTATTCAAATCTTGTTGGTCCCAGGCTCTGGTTGTCTTCTGATAATTTGCTTGCCAAGGTCTCCTTCTTTCTTCTTTCTCCGTGCTAACCATCCATCTGACATCTCCGTCCTCCCCTTCCGTTTCCCTTCCCTCCCCCGGAGGTCTGGCATCTTTCTTTTTTTTTCATCTCCATCCACAGATCCACCTTTTCTTAACTACCCTTTCATCCAGCATCTCTCCCTCCTTCCCTACCACCCCAGGGTCTACCATCTCTCCCTTTCTTTTCCCAACTATCTTCCTATCCAGTATCTCTATCCCCCCCCCCCCACACCATCCCTTGTGTCCAACTTCTCTCCCTTTCTGTTCCTTCCCTCCCTAAATCCCATTGTCCATCATCTGGAATACTCTTCTCTTATATATCAGAGAAGTTAAAGATCTTAATCTATTTAAAACTAATTTAAAAACTTTTCTTTTTAAAGCTTCTTTTAATCTCTAAAATAACTCTTTTTACCCATTTTATCCCAATCCCAATGTTTTTTCCCTTACTAGACACTCCTCTTTTCATTATGAAAACAGTATTTTGTAACTTTTGCCCTCCTTTGTCCTTCCCCTAAAGTATTCCTGTTCGTCTGTATTGTCAGTCTGTTGTTTACCCCTCTTTTAATGTTGTATACCAAACATTTTAATGTTGTATACCATATATTTTCAATGTTACTCGCTTAGTATGTAATAAGCGATTTATCAAATTTAAATAAACTTGAAAACTTGAAACTTGAAATCTATCTTCCTCTCCTCTATTTTTAAACCCATTATTTCTTCCCCCCCAAATTCCGGCATATGCACGTCTCTTTGAACCCTCCCCTTCCCTCCCTCCCTCCCTCCATGTACTTCTATACCAGGCCTCCCCTCCCCTGAAGGTCTGTCCCCCCGAAGGCCTGCACCTCCCCCTGAAGGCCTGTCCCCCCATCCCTGAAAGCCTGTCCCCCCCCTTGAAAGCCTGTCCCCTCTTAAAGGCCTATGCCAACATCCCTGGCCTGTCCCCGCTTTGAAGGCCTGTCCCCCCTTGAAGGTATATCCCCCCCTTAAAGGCTTGTCCCCCCCCTTAAAGGCCTGTTCCCCCCCTTAAAGGCCTGTCCCCCCTGAAAGCCTATGCCACCATCCCTGGCCTGTCCCCCCCTTGAAGGTCTGTCCCCCCCCCTTGAAGGCTTATCCCCCCCCTTAAAGGCCTGTTCCCCCCTTGAAGACCAGGAGGAACACGGAGGCCTTCCCGGGAGGGGGGGCGGGTGTGCAGTCCTTCGGAGTGGGGGGTGGGATAGGCCTCCCCGCACCGTTTACCTTTTAGTTGCAGCCTACACAGAAGATCGCGGTTATAGAGTCTTTGCAAACTGCTTTTAGCTGTTTCCTCTGCCACGATTCTGCCTCTGATGTTAGAGAGGGACGGGACCGCAGCAGAGGAAACAGCTAAAAGCAGTTTGCATTGACGCTTTAACCGCAGTCTTCTGTGTAGGCTGCAACTAGAAGGTAAACGGTGTAGGGAGGCCAGGGGGTAGCCGGACTCCAGGGTGGGAAACCGGACGCCAAGGGTGGGGGGAACTGGATGCCGGGAGTTGGAAGCCGGACAGCAGCACAACAGCACTTCCCAACTGACCCTCCCTCCTTGCCCTCTAAAGCAGGTGTTGCAGCGGCCGGCCAGCAAGAGCAGCACTGCCGCTCCTGCTTTAGGGGGCGAGGGGGGAGTGTCCGAATCGGGAAGCCAATTTTTTATTTTATTTTAAATTGTTTCGAATCAATTCACCCGAAGTGAATCGGTGAACCGATTCGAATCGTGAATCGGGCAGCACTAATAAAGAGGCAGGATAGCAGAATCCATTTAACTTAGAAGCTCAAGGAGCCTAGAGAGATGTGACTGGAAGAGTTTGGGAAAATGCTTGTTTAGGGTTTTCCTTTGGGTTCATTAGTGTGGTTGCTATGTTAGTACACTTCAAGAGCCAGTCAAAAATGCATTGTTAGACCAACAAAAGAATTATCATTTTACTGTCTTTCTTTCTTTCTGTTTTATTTCTATTTATTACCCTTGGATTCGAGGAAGGAAGAAAAGTGTTGTTGGGAGGTGAGATCGCTGGGATATGTCTTGCACTCCAGAAATGTTAGTTATTAGATGTAAGATGGGAAAAGAAGAATATGTTAATGTGTCTTGCAGATCAGATGAGTGATGTGGAATAATGAGGATTTTTGACATCTGGAGCAGCAAAATTCAATCTAGACTGAAACAGGAATCCTATTAAGAGGATAAAAGAAAGAAGAGTTCTAATTGTCCTAAATATATTTTTTGTTTAATTTTTGGCTATTAAGAGAACAGCTGACTTGATTTTCTTAATCATTCAATTAAGGCTTTACTTTTATTATATAGCCAAGATCTGGACTGCATCTAATCTTTAAATAGTGAGGAGGGAAGATTTGTGGGGGAAGGGAGTGCGGGGAGATCGAGATGCTTCCATGTGGAGTTTCCAGCAAATTATTATTACACTCTTCCCTCCGTATTCGCAGTGGTTAGGGGCGAAATCTGACCGTGAATATAGAAACACCGCAAATAACTTTTTATATGTTATTCGTGATTTTTTTGTAACAGCTATCCTTTAATATATTAAAATTGCAAATAATAGCAGCAATTGTGAAAGCTGGGAAGCAGCGATGTTCAGGGTGAAAGCTGGGAAGCGCCAAACTTTTTATCGGTACAGTACTTTACTCATGACATAATTTTTTTGGGGGGAGGAGTCAGCATGCAAAAAATTGCGAATAAGCGAAGCCACAAGTGCTGAAACCGCGAATATGGAGGAAGAAGTGTATTACAATTCTTGACATACTGCAACATGTCCACTATTTGATGTCTATGCAATTTACAACCAGGTAATTTATCAGGTACTCTAATGTAGGGCCTTGACGTGTCACTCTTCCCCTCAAGGACTTGGAAGGTAAGGAAATTGTCTCCTCCTTCACATATGTCCTTGGTAAACCTGGGATACCAGTCTCACAGAAGGTGCCCATCAGGTCCCCTATATTTGCATCCATTCAACTGGACAGTCCAGGCAAGCTTTCCCCCCTCTCATCTCCTGTGAGAACTTTGTATTTTTGGCTTTTGTACTAAGCTCTGACAGGGATAACATACAGTGCCTCTCATACATACCTCAGCCACTGAATCACTGCACAGAATACCAAAGGCCATGGAACTTTGCCCAAAACACATTCCAGTGAAACAATAATGTTTCTAGCAAAGAGGTGATCCAACTCCAACACATAGCAGAAAAAATTAAAACAGAATGATGACCATTTAAGAAAAGGAATAAATGTAATTGGGGTTTCATGAATCATAATGATCCAGGCAACAGAAAGAATGGCAAAGTCCCCTTCTATTACCAGAATAAAGATGTTCCCCCCCTCCCAACCTAACTTTGCTAATGTACTTCAGTCCTGTCTGGCAATATTTCCTGCTATTCAAGAAAAGAAGGCCCCTTCTAGCACTGCAAATAGTCTTTAGATAAAGCAGCACTTGACATTCTATATATTACATACATACCGCCTTTGCTAATCCTGCACAGGAATAAGAGCCAGAGTAGTCTAAGTAGTGTGTTCATCCTGGTTCCAAGAAAGATCTGTTAATACTTATTCTTGCTTCTGCTTTTCACGCAGTCTTTGCAGAACTATTGAACAGTTTCATTTTCTCCTTTAGTATAAGTTTCCCAGAATCCTCTTCTTTTTTTTCCTGTTACTCATTCTCAAGAATTACAGTAATACAAATCATACAAGTATTTCTAATGGCATTTTCCCAGAAATTTAGCAGATGTTTAATACCACAGGATAGAATCAAGCATTTTACAAATACTAGTATTCATCTTTGGCAGGGTTTTCTAAGGGTACAAAATCCTATGGTTTGTTGGGTTGACACAAAGGGCCATCTTGCTTTCCCTGTTTGCAAAGAGATTTGTCTCTGCATAGGACTCTCTAAATTAGAAAATACCATATATATCAATTCTTAAATGTATAATTGGGCTCCTGAAGAGCTGCCAAATTACCCAGTACCAGAACATAAACTTTTTGACCAGACCTGGCTTTGAACTTGCATTCCAAAGCAGTGAGATATAAGTAATCCCTGATTCCACCCATTGAAATTAGTACTGCAGATCCCAAAATGCATCATGATGGGCTTGCCAGACATCCAGGACTGGATTAAAATTTCCCAGGGTTGATACATGTCTCAGATATAGGCGTCAGCTCTGTGGGTGCTAGAGCACCCCCATTATTTCTTCCAGCACTGCCCTGTCATCAGAGCTGAAATCTTCCCAATGTAGAGTTATCATATTTATAAACTAAAAAAAAAGAGAACACATGATCATGCCCCTACTAAAAACATAAGAACATAAGAAGTTGCCTCCGCTGAGGCAGACCAGAGGTCCATCTCGCCCAGCGGTCCGCTCTCGCGGCGGCCCATCAGGCCCACTGCCTGAACAGTGGTCTCTGACTAATTTTACAAATTATCTCTAATCCTATCCCTCTAACCTTACCTCTACCCCATATGCCCTCCCCACTCTTGCCTCTTACTAGTCTTGCCCCTGCCCAGCCTCACCCCTCAGCACAGCCTCTCTCGCAGCCCCCCACCCAAGTCTCCCCTGTGTCCCCACCTACCTCCTTGGGCAGCTGATAACCAGCAGCGTTAGCAACATAATCCTGCTGCCATTGGCCTGCCCTGGAAGCCTTCATTCTGCAGTGTCCTACCTACTTGGGAAGAGGAAGTCACTGCAGAGCGAAGACTTCTGGGACAGGCCGACAGCAGCAGGATCATGTTGCTAACACTGCTGACTGTCCAAATTTTGAAAATTGCAGCGCCAGAAGAGGTATGTGGACATGGGGACAGACTGACAGGAAAGTGATATTTATTTCCAGGATGGGGACTAGACTAGAGAAAGTGAGTCTAGGGTAGGGATCTCAATGTCCCTCCTTGAGGGCCACAATCCAGTCAGGTTTTCAGGATTTCCCCAATGAATATGTATTGAAAGCAGTGCATGCACATAGATCTCATGCATATTCATTGGGGAAACCCGACTAGATTGTGGCCCACAAGGAGGGACTTTGAGACCCCTGGTCTAGGGTTACCATATGCCCAGGAAAACCTGGGCATATCTTCCTTTTAGAAGACTGTCCAGGTGTCTGGATGGGTTTTTTTTAGATTGGGGAAACCTCTCTGGGTTTAGCTGGGGGCTCTCTCAACTCCCCCACCTTCCTCCTCCCTGGCCACTGCATTGAATCTTTGGGCAGTCCAGCAGCAGTACTGAGGTGAGCCTGCTGCCATCGGCATACCCTGGAAGTTGCTTTTCTGCAGGTCCCATATATGAGGGAATAGGAAGCTGCTGCAGAGAAGCAACTTCCAGGGCATTGTAACAGCAGCAGGATTAGCTTGTTGCCATTGCCGGGCCACTCAAAGATTCAATGTAGCGGCCAGGGAGGAGGTAGGTGGGGGAGTCAGGAGGTGGAGAGAGAGGTCGTGCAGATCCCGCTGGGGGGTGTTGGAAGGAGAGACAGAAAGAGAAGCAGCCACGGGGTGGAGGGTTGGAATGAGAAAGAGAAACAGACAGAGAAGCACCTATGGGGGTGGGAGTTGGAAGGGGAAAGACAGAGAGAGAAGCACCCATGGCTAGGGAGTATTGAGAGATGCTACCACGGGGAGCTTTTGGGGAATAGAGGGTGAAGAGGGAGAGAGAGGCAAATGCTGGGATGAGGGGGAGATTGAGAAAGATGGTGGATTCGGGGAGGGGGAGAGAGATGCACTACCATGGGGAGGGAGCAAGGGAGAGAAGAGAGAGATATTGGTACTGGGGTGGGGTACAGGAGAAAGGTTAAAAAAGGAAGAGAATCTGGATGGGAGTGGAATATGGGGACAGGGATAGAAGAATGGCCTTGGAGGCAAGGGAAGGAAGAAGAGATAGGAATGGAGCTGGGAGTGATACTACTGTACTACTTAGGGTTATGAAATGTCCAGGTTTCCCCAGAAATGTCCTCTTTTTGAGGACTCTGTCAGGAGTCTGAGCGGCTTTTTTGTTTTGCTACTTTTGTCTGGGAAAACCAGATATCTAATAACCCTATAGCAGCAACACCTATCCGGAGTCCCCCTCCCCTCCTCTGCAGCGAGACCTGGTGCTTGCTCACCATTCTTCCCAGCAGCACTGCTGTAATTCTTCAGGCAAATGGCAATGTGAATTAAATAAACATGCTGCCTTCAGTGACCTGGAAGCTTTCTCTCATTTACTCCATCCCACCTATTTGGGGACAGGAAGCAGTAGCAGAGGAAAAGCTTCTGGGTTGCTAAAGGCAGCATGTTTACTTCATTCAAGCTGCCATCAGCCTGAAGAGTCACTGGGAATAATGGTGAGCAAGCACCAGATCCCGCAGGAATATAAAGGGAAATGTAAGAAACGTTCTGGACCATGGGGATGGGGGAGGAAAGGGAAGAAAAGATGCCAGACTCCAGAGGAAGAAAGGGAAGGAGCAGATAGAGATTTCAGACCATGGGGTGGGGGGGAGGGGGAGGGAAGGAGAGATATGTCAGACCATTGGATGGGGAAGGGGGAAGAAAAGAGAGATGCCAGACCAGGGAAAGGAAGGTGGAGAGAGAGATTCCAGACTAAGGCAGGGAGAGGGGAAGGGAAAGACAGAGAGATGCCAGACCACAAAGGGGGAAGGAGGGGTGAGAGATGCCAGACTGTGAAAAGGAGAGGATAAAGATCCCAGACCACAGAAGAGGGAAAGAGAGGGAGAAGATGATACACAAGGATGGAGGGGAAGGCCACTAGGCCAGAGAATGGCTACTAGGATGGTCTCGGGACTTAGGGATCTTCCTTATGAGGAACGTCTGACCAGACTGTGCCTATATTCTCTCGAGGAGCGCAGAGAAAGGGGGGACATGATAGAAACATTTAAATATATCACGGGCCGCATTGAAGTGGAGGAGGAAATGATTTTTCTTAAAGGTCCCACGGCGACAAGAGGGCATCTGCTAAAACTTAAAGGGGGAAGATTTCATGGAGACACCAGGAAAGGGTGATTGATCAATGGAATGGTCTTCCATGCCAGGTAGTCGAGGCCAGTAATGTGCTCGACTTCAAGAGACGTTGGGACAAACAAGTGGGGTTGCTACAGAGTCATGCTTAAAAAACGGACTCATGGGAGAGGCAAATTTGCTGAGGGAGGGTTCTTGAGTGGGCAGACTTGGGCCCCTGGCCCTTTTCTGCTGTCATACTCTATGTTTCTATGTAAAGAAGGAGTTCATGGTGCACAGGACTGGGAGGGGAGGGTAAGGGAAGAGAGATGGAAGAAATGCTGATTATGGATAGGTGGGAATAGGGGAGGAGATGGCACACATGGAGGGGAAGGGCAAAGATAGGGAGAAAAGAGTGCACATGGATAGATGGGAAGGGAAGGGAAGGGAAGACATGGAAATTAGATAGATTTGAGAAAAAGCGGACTGTTAAAAGTTAATACCAAAGATGGATGTAGGTCTATTCCAAAACACAAAAGGGAATTTACTAAAAATTGTAGAGTTCAAGGAAGGTAGGATAACTTTTCATCTATTAATCTCTCCCCCTCCAAAATGAATAATTTTCACAAACTATCCAAAATGCTTCAAGATATATTTCATGTGCTCATAGACTTTTTGTTCTCAGGGCAAGCTAAAATCTCATTTACCAGTGGTGCAACTGATATTCTAATCATAGCACATAGACATCACATACTCTGTTGTTAATATGTTTGCTTTTATAAGAAAAATTTCACATATCTTATTGTGAAATGAACCCATACATATTAAGAGCTGAGTATATGAAGTTTACATGCTATGATTAGAATATCAATTGCACCATTGGCAAAGGAGATTTTACCTCATGGTTGCTCTGTGAACAAAATGCACATGAAATTTATCTTGAAACATTTTGAAGTATTTTGGATAGCTTGTGAAAAATACATCAATTAATCCCCCCAAGAAATGAATAAAGATAGATGTAGGACAGAAAGTGAAGGAGAGAAAAACAGCAAATGGTTAAGAAGGCCCTGGAAACACAGTTAAAAGCACAAGGATGTTCAACCAGAGACTGGAAAGAGATGATTAGAAAATACAATCGTCAGACAACAAAGGTAGGAAGAGTGATTTTATTTTCAATTTAGTGATTGAAATGTGTCAGTTTCCAGAATTTACATCGGCTGTCTATATTTTGCACTGTTCAGTAACAAATACATTTATTTCTATTTTTCTAGTGTTGTACTACATGCAGAGTCTGGCATCTTAGGGTTTCATTTGTGTACATTAGGACTTTTAGTTTGTGGTCCTATATTTGCATAGGGTTCTGTATGTGTGACGAAAGCCAGGTGTTCAGGTAGGAATGAATGTCATGAAGTGTTATTGGTGTCATGGCCCCAAGTAGGAAGATATTTGTTGGTGGTTTGGGTTTTGGAAGGCCCCGAGCTTGGGCGTTGCATCTGAAGGGCCTCTGTGCATGTTCAGATGTCAATATGATGATTGTGAGCCTTCGGGACAGTAAGCAAATTTTTAAGTACCTTCTTACTTCTCATTTATAATCTTAATGTATATTTTCTTCAAACCGCTTAGAACCTAACGGATGTAGCGGTATATAAGAAATAAATTACATTACATTACATTACATCACATGCATGTGTGCATGAGCATGATGTCATCACGTCAATGTCCACATATGCGCGGAGGCCCTCTAGATATGGCCCGTAGCTCAGGGAAGGAGACACGAGGCTTGTGTGAGGATGGAGTTGGAGATGGAACAGGGCAGGGCTAGGGCAGAACGGGGTGAGGCTAGGGGCAGAATGGGGCAGGGCCAGGGGTGGAATGGGGTGTGGCCATGTGTCCTCTTTTTTAAGAGAGGAAACCTGCTCTAACCTAGGGTTATATAAACACACAAACAGATCAGGTTTTCAGAATATCTTCAATACAATGTTCCTGAACCTAGTTAGTTGGGTTTTCAGAATTACTACAATGGATGTACATGAGAGATTTGCATATATTGTAGACCCATATGCAAATTTCTCTCATGCACATTTATTATGGTAGTCCTGAAAATCCTTATAATTAGGTGTGCTTTGGGAATGGGTTGAGAAGCAATGCCCTAATGCAGGGGTAGGCAAATGCAGCCCTCATGGGCCACAGACACGTCAGGGTTTCAAGATATCCCCAATGAATATGTGTGTGAAAGTTGGGAAGTGAGTGTGAGTGTGAGTGATGGGGATTGGGTTCACTGACTAAATTATTCTGATATTTATTAATAAATTAAGTATTGGTAAGTTGTAAAAGTACTGTAATGAATTGAATTGATTCAGATAATACTGGTTTGTATAAAATATTTAATAGCTGGTTTTAAGAATTTGAGTTATCCAATGAATATGTAGGAGATGATTTGCATACCAAGGATGCAGTGTATACAAATCTTATCTCATACAAACTCATTTTGGATATCCTGAAAACCTGACCTGCATGGGGATCTTGAAGACTGGAGTTGCCTACCCCTGCGCTAAAAAATATGGAGATACTATGCATGCAGATTGTTTTCATGAAGATCCTGATAACTCAGGGGTTCTCATCCCAGTCCTGGGGGAACACTCAGCCAGGCAGATGTTCAGGATTTCCACAATGAATCCTTATGAGAGAGGTTTGCATGCACATTAATCTCATGCATATGTAATGTGGGTATCTTTCAAACACTCCAAACAAAGATCAGACTTGTCCACACACTCATTTTCTCAGTGGCCAATTACGGATATGAAAGCTGGGCACTACGGAAACAAGACAGAAAGAAGATTGACTCATTTGAGCTTTGGTGCTGGAGAGGAATTTTATGCATGCCGTGGACCACCAGAAGAACTAAAAAATTGATTCTGGAAGAGATCAAACCAGCTATGTCACTCGAAGCCCAAATGATGATGTTACGACTGTCTTATTTTGGTCACATTGTCAGTAGAGAAAGATCATTGGAGAAGGACATTATGTTTGGGGAGATCAAAGGAACCAGGTGAAGAGGGCGACCTGCAATCAGATGGCTGGACACGTTGAAAACAACCATGGGGATGAAGCTGGAGGACCTTTCTGGACTAGCACAAAACTGATTTCTTTTTAAATCCGCAAATCATCAAGTCGCTAGGACTCAAACACATGTCAATGACACCTAACAACTATGCTAGTATGCATACATGTACAGTACATAGGTGTAAACCTATATAAGTACATGCAAGTTGTGTTACACATCTGTAAATGTGAGCATCTAGGTTAAAAAAAATTGCCCTTCACAATACAATGTGAATTGGATTAAGTACCGGTTGAAGGGGGTGATCTGCAATCAGATGGCTGGACATGTTGAAAACAACCATAGGGATGATATTGGAGGACCATAGCAGACTGGCACAAAACCATGTGGGATCTATCAAAGAAATCGATAATGGTTACTGCGGATGGGCAGACTAGATGGGCCATTTGGCCTTTATCTGCCATCTAGATCTGTAATTCATCAAATTGCTAGGACTCGAATATGAGTCGATGTCACCTAACATCTTGAAAACCAGACTAGAGGTCTGCACAGGAATGGGGATCGCGGGAATCCTGCGGTTTTCACGGGGGTCCCGTGGGAATCCCCCCTAATCCACGGGACTCCCACGGGGACCCCCCTCTGGCCCACGGGACTCCCACGGGGATCCCCCTCTAGCCAATGGGACTCCCACGGGGATGGAAGGCTTTGGAAGCAGGGTTTGTCCATATAATATAATGGACACGTCAGCCTTAGTAAAAGAGGGGTTTATAAGTTAATTACCTGAACAGAAAACAAAAAAGGGTTCCACCAAAGAGACTCCACAAGGAAAACAGCAGCGCAAACACAAAAGAAACTGGAATTGATGATCCTGTCAGAAGTAATTGCTGCTTTTTATGGGGATGGGCGGGGATGGAGATAATTCCTTGCGGGGATGGGTGGGGACGGAGAGGATCCTGACGGGGACGGGTGGGGATGGAGAGGATCCTGACGGGGACAGGTGGGGATGGAGAGGATCCTGGCGGGGACAGGCGGGGATGGGTGGGATTTCTGTCCCTGTGCAACTCTCTAAACCAGACTGGCATACTGGTAATGTGTTCTAAGACCTGGGTTGTGACCCTGAAGGATTGAACATGAGCATCCTAAAACACTGACAGAAAAACAGAATAAGGAGCAAAATTGGGGGTTCCCTTAGTTCCCTTTGTGTGAGAAATATCTTTGTTCACACTTCTCACCTCAGCATAATGAAGGTAACCAAGGAGAGAGGCAGACTTCTCCTCCACGAATGAAAGGGATGCATTTGGAGGACGTGAGGGTCTGATCATTCATTAGTTAACCAGCTTTTGAAAAGGCAGCCGTCCAAAAAGTGCTGTTAATAGTGATGATCTAATGCATATTATCTGCAGCAGCTGTGGGGTGGAGGAGATTTTTTGTGAACTGAAAACAGAAGTGAGATGGAATCTCCCCGTCAAACCTTGGCCAAAGACTATAGCAGGAAATCTCATAGCACAGATAGCCGCTCTGTATCCTCCTCTAGCCTTGAAAACTTTTGCCATCTGTGCAGCCACAAAGTTGAGAAACAGAGGGGGGAAGAGAGCGAGAGCCGTCTGTAGCAGAAAGACTCGAGAAAGGGAATAAATGTTATTTTCGACTGGAAACAGCAGGGTAGCCACCTGTGCACAGGTACTAGAGACCCAGATAATACACGGAGAACCTTATCCTGAATGAGATAGTAGCCCTTTCGGTTACTGCGGGACCTGGAGTGTGAATAGGCACTGAAGCTGCATTAAGGACCTTCAGATACTGGCAACAAAGGTGAAAGTCAGCACAGCCTGTCTCTCCTGCACTCCCCCTCCTGCAGCTTTATCTCATTTATTGCCACTGCTTTTTCCCTGCCTACCCTTGCTGTCATGAGCATTTACTATTATTTCCTTATTGCTCTGTATTTTTCTTGCATGTCTTTCTCTGCTCAGCAGTTAAAGTACAGGAATTGCTCAAGCATTTATTGTATGCAGGGATGCAAGTGACCCAGTTCTACAAGAGAATTTTATGTGCTAATCCTGAGTTTCTGACAACCTCATCTTGATCCATATGCCAGAGCTGCTTTTACCTATGGGTACCAGGTGTAGCTGCCCCGGGCCCTGCCTAACAGGGGATTAAAAGCACAACTTTCTCATTGTCTGCACTCAATGGCTACCAGTCCTGACTCTGAAGAAGTGAAGTGAGGGGGCTGGGCTGAAATTCTTGTCTTTATTCTTAAGCCTGGAACGCGTTGCCAGAGGTTGTGGTAAAGGCGGATGGCGTAGCTGGTTTTAAGAAAAGTTTAGACAAATTCCTGGAGGAAAAGTCCATAGTCTGTTATTAAGACATGGGGGAAGCCTCTGCTTGCCCTGGATCAGTAGCATGGAATGTTGCTACTCTTTGGGTTTTGGCCAGGTACTAGTGACCTGGATTGACCACCATGAGAAAGGGCTACTGGGCTTGATGGACCATTGGTCTGACCCAGTAAGGTTATTCTTATGTTCTTATGTTGATGATGATGATGATGCCATGGATGAAGTAGCAAGGGCAATCGGGCAGCATTGCCCTGACCATGCATGGCATTGCCTCTCCCCATGCTTCCTGTTCAGAAGTGGGCCATAGGGATAGGCAGTGCAGCACAAGTGCACATAGTGAGAGACCTCAGAGCCACCTCTGGATAGGAAGTGCCAAGATTAAGGGAAGAGGTGGGCAGCACTGCTGCAACAACCAAGGATAGGTATTGCTGCACGTGGTCCTAGACTTCATGTCTGACCTTCTGTTCCTGAACATCAGCCAAGGAAAGGGATGGAACAAAAAAGTATAAGGATGGAGGAAAAGAAGGCAGAGGCAGAAGAGAGACAAGACAGGAAAGATGGTGGAGCCAAGAGGAAGAATTAGAGAGATGGGAAAGACATGACAGTACAAACAAGGGAAGGTGGAGGGACGCATCTAATGAACATGAGAGGGGCAGGTGGCTGTTTATGTCTGAGACCTACACAGGGATGTGTGTTAGCAAGAAGAGGGAAATGAGGGGGATGTGAAGAAGAGAAAGGCATGTGTGAGAGAAAGAGGACAGAAGGGGAGCCTGGTAAATTACTATAAAGTAGCAAATGTAGAAAGATGAAAATGAATAAGAAAAGACTACAAAAAGTGAAAATATGAACTATAAATTAAAACACAAAGAAAACATGAAAGAACTTGGAGTCAGAAAAAAGGAATGTTAACAAAGGATAAAGGTGAGGAAAAAAAAGCAAGACATGCAACTGTTTGAAAACATTTGTTGAAAAAAAATTATGCTGCTGTAGCTGGTCTTCCTACAGCTCAGGGGAGGGTTTCACCAGAGGTGCTGCAAGAGATTTGTAGTTTGGTTTTGGGTTTTCTTGTGGCTCTATTGGGAAATCCTACATGGAATTCTTTCACAGTTCACAGAACAGCAAATAATGGAGAGGGGGGGGGGGGGGGGGGGGAAGAGACTGAACTGGCACAAAAATATGAGCAAGTAGGCCCAAAATATAGGGACTCCCATGGCATTTGATATAAACATACCAAAATAGGAATAGGTAATTTCCACAAAACATAAGCATCTATAGTAAAAATGATAGAAAAATAAAAAGCAGTTATTTAGAATAGAAAAGATAGGTTCTGCTTGGCTTGGATCCTTCAGTGTGCTAGGAATTGCCTCCTCTTCTTTCTGTGGTGGTACTGTCCACAAAATACTCTGTCTCCAGTGGTCAAAATACTCTCTTGAATTAATGCAGCAAATCCTGCAAAATACCTTCCCTGGCAACTGCAGTCACCAGATCTAGGGGAGGTCCCTCCTCCGAGTACTGATGTCTATCTATAATGGTTCCTTCTTCTCCAAAAGTCCCTCTCTGCTTTTCAGTGGACTCCAGTAGAGGAGACCCCTTTTCCTCTTGCTGAAAAAGACCACATACTACCTCTTTTGTTCCACCAGTGGAAGGAGATCTCATTCATATGTGCTCCTAATCTTCTCTTGGATTCCAAACTCCTCTATTCCTCTCCTTTCAGGGGTTTCTATGCTTCCCCCATCCTCATAAAAAGGAACTTGTAGGGCTGGGGAACTGACAAAAAAGCACAATCCCCTATTTCATCACATCCTGTCCTGGAGCAAAGTCCCAGAATATTTCTCCGTTTAGTAAAATGGAAGGTAGTTCTATAGCTTGGCACCTCCATTTAGGCATCCCAAGGGTGGGCAGAAGGACCATATTTTTTAACAGAACTTGGACACCTAGGTTCCATTATAAAATACTAATGCAACCTGGTTTTCAAATTTGAATGCATTTGCTATAAGGCGTTGCATGGCCTTACTGCAAGTTATCGTATTTGCTAATCCAAGACGCTCTGTGCGTGTTTTTGCACTGTTCACATTCCCGCCTGTTAAGGGTTACACACATAAAAGATATTTTCAGAGGCTGCTTTCATACCAAGTTGCAACTGGGGACAAAGAGATCAGTCTTCCGATTCTTGACTGTTCTTATTTACATTTTAGGAAATCTTTGCAGACTTATTTATTTGTCAAATTTTTTTAATATATATCGCCTATGCTTCGCTGTGGTTGTTCAGTTTAATTTTGTTGTAAACTGCATAGATCTGTGAGGTATTGTGGTATATAAATACATTTGTTATGTTATATTATGTTATGTATCAGGGAGCCTAACATCTCATTGCCTGCAATTACACTAGCCACAGAGCTGACTTGTGCCAGAGCCTAAATGTGGAAGCTACCCACTTAACTTACAGGTCCACAGGACCACAGGTCCATCATGCCCAGCGGACTGCTGGGCATGATGGACCTGTGGTCTGACTCAGCAGAGGCAATTCTTATGTTCTTATATTCACTCTATAAGTAATACACCTAATTGGAAGTCCCTACCCATGCCCTGCCCAAGCTTCACCCTCGTCTATGCCCACCTTGTAAATATGTAGGTTCAGCATGTATTCGCAGAATAGCACTTAGGTACTATGCTAGTACCAAAGCAACTAGCCAAGAAGCATCTAGCAGGGAGGAAATACTCCGCAGACTAGCACTTGGTCGTTCTTCAATGAAGGCTCTCGACAAAGTATTCAAAGGCAAGAAGGTAACACTCCAAACAAAGATCAGACTTGTCCACGCACTCATTTTCTCAGTGGTCCGCTACAGATGCAAAAGTTGGACACTACAGAAACAAGACAGAAAGAAGATTGACTCATTTGAGCTTTGGTGCCGGAGAAAGATTTTAGGTGTGCCGTGGTCCGCAAGAAGAACTAACAAATTGATTCTGGAAGAGATCAAACCGGCTATGTCATTCGAAGCCCAAATAATGAAGTTACAACTGTCTTATTTTGGTCACACCATCAGAAGACAGAGATCACTGGAGAAGGACATCATGTTTGGAAAGATCGAAGGAACCAGGCAAAGAGGGCGACCTGCAATCAGATAGATGGACACATTGAAAACAACCATGGGGATGAAGCTGGAGGACCTTTCCAGACTAGCACAAAACGGATTCCTTTTTAAATCTGCAATTCATCAAGTTGCTACGACTCGAACACATGTCAATGGCACCTAACAACAACCATGCTAGTATGCATACATGTACATAGGTGTGCACCTATGTGAGTACATGCAAGTTGTGTTACACATCTGTAAATGTGAACACCTAGGTTAAAAAAATTGCTCTTCACAATACAATGTGAATTGGCAGAAGTACCGGGTTTAGTGCAAGAGAGTCATATTTCATATGGGATCACTCAGAAGCTTAAATTAGAAGACCATTAAGCATTTTGGACATTTATTATTTTAGTTTTATTTTGTCCTATCCAGGGTCATGAATCATAATATTGTTTTCAGTAATTAGGCAAATAGTTGAGGTTTAAAACACAAATAGAGCTGCCACTTTGCAAAATCTCCACCTAAGATGTGAGGCCTGTGGCAGTTGTCTGGTTTGCTACCCCCATGAAGCTATCACCAGGGCTTGTGAGTGCTGGATAGAAAGAGGAAGAATGTTTTGCTGCTTTGGTGCATTAAATTCCACAATTACTTGTCTGTGTGGCTGGGGAGAGGAACTATAAGGAAAAGCTGAGGCATTTTGGCCACAGACACTACTGATTTGTTGTGTATTCACCCCTAAACTCTTCTTCAGCCCCAGTACAATGGGGGATCTGTTTCTGTGTTTATAGTAATATATGTGATATGCAGTAAAATATCCTCATATCAGTGGTGGAAGAAAACAGTAAGCCAATGAGAAGAATAAAACTTTTCTTTATTCACTATACTAGCTCCAGGTTGTTAAAAACAGATGCCTGACATGGCTGTGTTTTGCTAGGGCCAGTGGCATAGTAAGGTAGAGACGGACCTCGGGTGCCAGCATTTCTCTTCTCTTCTCTTCTCCCTCCCCTCTCCCCTACCTATCTTTTCTACTCTTCACCAGCAGTGAGCAGGTATCTCCTAACTGCTGGTTGCACTGACCTCAGTACTCCCTCTGACATTACTTCCTACTTGCAGGACCTGGAAATGACATCAGAAGGAAGGCTCAGCTGGTACAAGCAGCAGGAAGGAGATCATGTTTGCTATCCGCAAAGATTTGAAGGGGCACGGGGAGGGGGGGGGGGATACCAGGGGGTAGGGAAGAGCGTATTGTTGGTGCACAGTGTGGCAATGCCGGGCACCTCCACCCTGGGTCCAAACTTCCCTCACTATGCTACTGCCTAGTGGCATGCTTCAGCTTGGTTTGGAGATATTGATTTTACCAATTGGTCAAGGTTGGATTGTAGAACCAATTGGTACTTTGTATGCATCTGAAGCAGCTCTAGGTGATACCTGGAGCAAGCATAATGAATAAAGAAAAGTTTTATTCTTCTCATTGGTTTATTGTTGTTTTCCATGTTGGATTTTGTTAGCTGACTGCCTTGTTGTTTTTGGGACCTTCATACCATGGAAAAATTTCACCGTAGAAATATACTTATTAATGCATCTCTACTATTATGTTAGGATTCTTCTGGAACTAGTAAGAGCATTAACTACATGCATTAAGTATGACTTCTTTGCTGAATCTGCAATTCACTGCCCTTCTGGAGAAGAAAAACATAAGTCACTTCTGTCTTGGGTAGTGACCAGTTTATAACCCTAATAAATTATAGGCCTCCAGATGGTCAAAGGGTTGAAGGAAAGTATCATTGAAGAGTAAACTAACCTATGTACCTGTAATAATGAATCTATTTTTATGTATTCATGTGATCCCTTTATGTTTAAGATGCCAAATTCCCAATATATGGGGCTGGCTTTTGTCCAGAATTTAGAACATACTATGTCTGCCTTTAAGACTTGTGTGTCCTCATATATTGATATATTAATAAACAATGGTTAAACTGAGCACAAGCTAGTGTCCAAAGAACTAAAGGTGAAAAAACAGTGCGACAAGGCGGTGGTTGCTGCCAGAAGGATGCTGGGCTGTATAAAGAGAGGCATAACCAGTAGAAGGAAGAAGGTGCTGATGCCCCTGTACAGGTCGTTGGTGAGGCCCCACTTGGAGTATTGTGTTCAGTTTTAGAGGCCATATCTGTCGAAGAACACAAACAGGCTTGAAGTGGTCCAGAGGAGGGCGACGAAAATGATAGGAGGTTTGCGACAAAAGACGTATGAGGAGAGACTGGAAGCCCTGAATATGTATACCTTAGAGGAAAGGAGGGACAGGGGAGATATGATTCAGACGTTCAAATACTTGAAAGGTATTAACGTAGAACAAAATATTTTCCAAAGAAAGGAAAATGGTAAAACAGAGGACATAATTTGAGGTTGAGGGGTGGAAGACTCAAGAGCAATATAAGGAAATTCTTCTTTACGGAAACGGTGGTAGATGCCTGGAATGCGCTCCCGAGAGAGGTGGTGGAGAGGAAAAAAAGTGGGATGAACACAGAGGATCTAGAATCAGAAAATAATAGTAAATATTGAAGAACTAAGACCAGTACTGGGCAGACTTGCCCAGAAATAGCTAAGGAGAAGAAGAAAAAAAACCCAAATCCCAACAAATTTTTAGATTAAATCAGGTTGGGCAGACTAGATGGACCATTTGGGTCTTAATCTGTCATCATCTACTATGTTACAGAATCGGTAGCTGTAATGGCCTTGGAGTGGAGGAAACTGGAGTCTTTTGCTGGTTTTGGGAATGGAGTGTTTTGTCAGGGGCCAAAATGCCCATTCAACAAAGTAGAACAAAATAATTTTTTTCTTGGTTTAGTTGTGGGAATTTGAATGCAAAGCATCTCTTCTGCTTTCATATTTTGCACAGTGCAAAGAGGAAATAAATGTCTATTTCTGTTTCACTGCATGCAGAGTCTGGCTTCTTTGGGGTTTGCAGTCCAGTGTTTGCATGCTTCTGTTCCTAATT
The DNA here is from genome assembly GCF_902459505.1 of Geotrypetes seraphini. Lineage (NCBI taxonomy): Eukaryota > Metazoa > Chordata > Amphibia > Gymnophiona > Dermophiidae > Geotrypetes > Geotrypetes seraphini. The sequence goes on along the minus strand of NC_047088.1, from coordinate 99,559,400 downwards.
TGTGGTTCCTTAAATCTGTATTTAGTGAGGGGTCTATCTGTGTTTTGCATGTGTGACTGTGGTGCAAGATTTTCCTAATGTTCTAGGCTAGATTCATAAAGCAAACCGATCGTGTACCGATCGGTTTACGACCTCTCTACTATCAAATTTCCATCCAGCCTGATTCACTTACCTCTCCTACGATTCGCTTTGAATCTGTGCATGCAAATAAGGTAAAACGCATGCAAATTGGACAGCGACCCGATTTACTACCCCAAATTTCCGATCCGACTGGGCTGGCCGATCAACTGAAGAAATGACTGCTGGGGACCAGTCGAAAACGTCTTTCCGACTGGAAGCCCTGCTCTCTGCTCTGCAATCTCTCCTGCCTGCTCGCCCCGAATGCTGCCCTGCTCTGCCCTGCTTCTTATCTTTGCTGCTCACCCTCATGCCGCCCTGCTCTGCCTCGATCTTCCCCGAATCTCTCCTGCCGCATCGCCATTCTCCTGCCCTTCACCAAATCTCTCCTGCCGCATCGCCGTTCTCCTGCCCTTCCCCAAATCTCTCCTGCCGCATCGTCATTCTCCTGCCCTTCCCCGCCCAGCGAGCCCGTGGTTTTAACCCACAGGGCTAGAAACTAAAGTTTTAAGTTAAAAAAATTTTAAGTTAAAAAAAAAAAAGTCGCGTCTCAGACGGGCATGCACAGACCATCTACAGATGGTCTGCGCATGCACGGGGATCGCTATAGAGTGATCCATGCAGGCAGATGGGGGCGTTCCTCCGATCGCCCCCATCTGCATATTTTTCGTTCCTGAATTCATCGGACCTGCCCGGATCGGGCCCGATCGGGCAGGTTAGTGAATCCAGGCTTTAGATTCTGTTGTTCTGGTAAAGTTTTTGTGAAAGCTGGGTGTGCTTACAGAATTGGATCAGCCCCATCCTTCATTTTCCAACTGTTTGTCAACTTTAAATTGGATGTTTCTCAACATATTTTACTAGAGCCTGATACAGTAAAACCATAATGATATGCAATGGATCCCCCACTGCATCGGGGCAGATATGCAACAAATCAGTGGTGCCTGTTACTGAAAAACTCAATGTCTGCTTGTAGTTCCTCTCCCCAAGCACAGAGCCAAGTAATAATGGTACTCTTCCAGTTTTTTTTGCATAATCTATATATAGTTTTAGGACAGGCATGTTGAATCCACATAGGAAAATAACTCAAGGAAACAAATCAGGAGCTAAGAAAAACATTGGGCCTTTCCCAAATACACAAAAAATGTACAAAAGTAGTACCATGAAATGAGGTACAGAGTCCATAAACATAAAGAAAAGCACAGGCAAGCAGAATCAAAGGTGCTCACTGTATTGACAGTCCTTGATCTCCACTTTCTCTGCTGTTCTCCTGCATCTCCTTGGCTCCTTTTTAAATGTACGAGTACTGGACCTTCTCTGTTCTTAAGGCAGTGCCTCCAACTGTAAGGACATTTAGGCCTCCTTTTACGAAACTATGATAGCAGTCTCTAGTGCGGGGACCCGCGCTGCTTCCGACGCTCATAGGGACTCCATGAGCGTCAGGAGCAGCGTGGGCCATTCAGCGCGGCTCCCTGCACTAGAAACAGCTATCGAAGTTTCGTGAAAGAGGGGCTTAGTATAATATTGCATTGTATACTTATATACTGCATAAGCATGGTTCACTGCGGTTTGCATAAAAAAAAGTAGGATCATTCATCATTTGCATCATTTGCAAATTCCACTTATATATAAAATAAGTATCAAATTATTTATCTAGATTTCAAAACATATTCCTCAAACATTCTGGAATTTGTAATTAACATGATTTCAGAAGGTGAGGTTTTCCCAAAGCTTTGCAGCCTGAAAGGCAGAGAGACTTAAACAATCTACCAAAAGTTTTTCTCTAGGATTGGGAAAAATAAATGGTGATCTACCTTGTAACCTATAAACCTGCCCTATTGGTAGAAAGTGAACAAGAGAGTACTAAATACTTCTCAAACTTCCTCTCTACACTCCAAACAGAACGCTACGATCCCAAGATGAAATATGCATACATACACCATCAGGACATCGCCCTCCAGCTCCAGATAGCGTGAAAATGATCTTACTCCCACTTCCCACCAAATCTCTGGAATAGCCTTCCTCCCCACATCAGATCTCTTGAAGGTCTCCTAAACTTTAGAAAAGCTATCAAAACCTATCTTTGCCTAGCCTTTCCCTCTGCCCTCTTCCACCCCACCCTTTCTATCGCATCGCCTCAGCGAAACTTTACATGGACTGTGACTAAATGATTAGACCCACAAAGTGCATATCATCTATAGTTTCAAGTTTATTAAAATTTGATAAATCGCTTATTACATACTAAGCGAGTAACATTAAAATATAAGATAGATCAAGAGTTCATTATACATCATTAAAAAGGGTTAAAAACAATCTGACAAAACAAACAGACTCAGATACATAAGGGAATGGAAAGTAAGAGAGAACAGTTACAATATTAATATTTATCATAATTATGAAGAAAAGAAAAACCAAATAAGGGAAAAACATGAGGAATAGGATTGGGATTGGTAGAAATGAATTATTTAAACATTAAATGCATCTCTAAATAAAAAAGTTTTTAAATTATTTTTGAATTTGCAGAGATCTTTAACTTCTCTTATATGTAAAGGCAAGGCGTTCCAGGTTAAAGGGGCCATTACAGAATATATGTCGTGATGTCTGGTTCCAATAATTTTCAGAGAAGGAATCATTAGCAGTCCCTGAGATGCGGATCGGAGTGAACGTGTCGTGTTGTAAGGGATGAGTAGCCGATCTATAAATTGAGGTTCGTTGGTGGATAGCGTTTTAAATACTGAAAGCAAAATTTTATAGGTTATTCGTTGGTTAATGGGAAGCCAATGTGAATCAATTAGGAAGGGAGTTACGTGATCAAATTTTTTTCCATTATGAATGATTTTAACTGCAGTATTTTGGATTATTTGTAAACGTTTCTTTTCCTTTTGAGTAATATTTAGCAATAGCGAGTTACAATAATCAAGCTTGGCGATCACAAGCGAGTGTATTAAAATATTTAAGGATTTGGGTTCTAGAAACTTCGACACAGAACGAATCATATGCAAACGATAGAAACAACATTTGACAATATTACTGATGTGATCATGGTAGGAAAGATTTTCATCGATAATAACCCCAAGTATCTTTAATGATGATACTAGGTTTATGGGTATATTGTCAATTAAAAATGGAGCCGTTAGTTTTAATCCCTGTTCAAATCTTGTCCCACGCTTGCTTGATGCCATTTTTATTTGCTGAAATAAAGTGATTAGGCTGCAACTTGTATCCCTTCTTCCGCCTCACCCCCCTACTGCTCCCGACTCTAAAATGATCCTATCCAAGAGGCTTCTAACTCATATTGCATAACTATGATTGTAAACTGTAACCCATTCTGAGGTCTTTGGGCAGGACGGGATATATAAGGACGCCTTTAACTGACCCATTTAATATCATATGACCTCGTTCTGGAATTTATCTGGACAAGGAGCACTGTTAATTAAGCGGGTAACATTCCCCAACCTTTTGTCTCCTTACCCATCCTTTTTCAATTGCATTTTTACGTCATAATTGTTTTTAATGTTCTGTTTGTTGGATTTTTTTTTTTTTCCACTTTTAATTTTTGTAAATCGCATTGGATTTGGATATTGCGATCATATCAAATATTTTAAATAAACTTGAAACTTGATATAAAACCAAGGGCTCCTTTTATCAGCCGCACTAGAGGGGTTAGCGTGCGTGACTTTTAATCACGCGCTAACCCTTGCGCTGGCTAAAAAACTACCACCTACTCAAGGCAGGCATTAGCGGCTAGCGCGGCCGGCAGTTTAACGCGCGTTATTACGTGCGTTAAACCGCTAGCGTGGCTTGATAAAAGGAGCCCCAAATAAATATAACATTTTATTTTTATCCTGCAAAACCTTGCAGATCGATGCAGGTAACAAAATTAAAAAAAAACAAACCTGTACATACACAGTGAATTACAATTATAATAATCTCATTTCATAAAAATTGGTCTAACAGCATAATACTAACAGCCCTCAGAAACAACTTACATAAATAGGTTTTCAATGATTTTCTAAAGTGCAAGTAAGAAGGAAAGGATATCAACAATGTATGAAATTTAGGTTACCAACTTGCAACCTGATAATATATCAACCTCTCCTGATATCTCTTATAAGTACAACCTGTAGCTGAAGGGAAAGCAAAAAAAGTCAAGTTATGCAAAGACCTCACAGAAGAGGAAAGCCCAAAAAAATCTACGAAATAACTCGGTAGCAGACCATGGAGCACCTTATAACAAAACCAGCCAAATTTAAAGATGGCGCAAGCCTCCACTGGGAGCCAATGTAATTTGCGAAAATAAGGTGTTACATGATCCATCTAACTCAGATTAAAAATCAAGTGTGCTGCAGTGTTTTGAATCACTTCAAGTTTCCGGAGATGCTTTTTACTACCTTCAAAATAGATTACATTACAATAATCAAGTATAGACAATAGCAAAGACTGTACCAGCAGCTGAAATGCCAGTTGTTCATAACAAGATCTAACAGAGCGCAGTTTCCAGAGAATAAAAAAGCTTTTGTGAACAACTGCATTTAAGTTAATTTCCATGGATAAAGTCCTATCTAAATTCACCATCAAAAATTTTTATTATGGACTCTTTGGGGTATTTTATGCTTTTCAAAACAAGACAATCCACCACAGACTTAGCGGGAGTAACAAAAAAGAATTTAATTTTCTGAGAATTTATCTTCAATTTGAATGCTTGCATCCATTCTTCTACAACTGATAGTACTGCAACAACAGTATGACAAAAATCCGATAAATAATGACTGGTGATAAAACAAGTGTAATATTGTCGGCATAAATATACAATTTAATTCCCATAATAGGCAATTTGGTCCCCAATGAAGGTAGATAAACCTTAAAAAGTAGGGGAGCAAGGGGTGATCCCTGTGGTACCCCACAAGGGTTACTCTAGATTTGAGAAAGGGCCCTGCCTATTAGTACCTGATAAGTTCTAGAGCAAAGAAAATTACAAAACCATATGAACTTCCTCATAAAGAAATTTAAATGACATACAATAAAACTTACCGGTAAATAGTATCCTAGCCTCAGTTGGCAACTAATATGATCAGGAATGGGGTGTTTCTATCCCATTTTTTCCCATCCCTTTTTTAATGAAAAAAAATAAGGCATGTTGTTGTATTTGCACATTTTGCAGGTTTTTCTTCAATTCCAATTTTGGACAATCTAAATAGATATTACAATAAGCCATCAATTATAAAAATAATGCTTATACCAGTCATCAAAAATGAAATACAGTAAAGAATTTTTGAATGTATTTTAGTTGGACATTAGAAGGAAAGATTCTTTATCAATGCATTAATATGAGGCTCTAATGATAGAATCTTAGGGGAGGTTTACAGACCAAACTAAAATCTTAGGTTTTTTTTAGATTCAAACAGTTTTTATTGATGCAAACATCATCAAATACAACAAATACAATATCAAAGCACATCAATAATGCATCAACTATAATAATATAATATACATAATAAAAGACCAATTCCACTTTCAATAAACCCCTACTTTATCTATATGTAATTATGCGTTTGAACCTTTCAATAACCTCTACCATCCCTCTCCACACCCACCCCTCCCCACCCAATAGTACTCTCTTCCCAATGATACTCTCTTCATTCAACTAAACACTGAATGGTTAGTCCCCTTTCTTTTTAACAGGACTCCTTTCTGTAGTTTCTATTCCCAAGTTCACCCCTTAGGATTTTACTAAGAGTTTGGGTCCTACCTCCTATCCTTCAGGCCTCCAGCACTCACCAGATCAACTACTGTCCAGCTTCAGTTCTTTCCCTGTTGGCTAGCAGAAGCTTCAATCAGTTTCTCTTCCTTGAGGATAGAACCAGATCTCCCTGATTATCTCCTTTCTCCTCCTTATTAACCCTTGTGCCTCAGGGGATAGCTGTGGAGCAGACCAGAAACCCCTGTTTTTACTTTCCTCTTTCAGTAAGTAAAGAAAACAGCTATGAAACAGACTAGTAGACCTCCTTTTGATGCTCAACCTCTTGAGGAGAAAACCAAAGACCAGAAGGGCTCCATTGAGGGGAACCCACTGTTTGCAGTTCTGCATCTTCTTTTGGAAAGGAAAAGCCCTAGGCAGTACCCTACTTCCAAGCTTTATACTTCTCTTCAAAAGCTAAGGCTCTAATGCCATTGGCCTACTTCCTCAGAATAGACCCCCTCCTACTACTCTGGATCAGGGACGCAGAATGTTTCTCCTGCAGCTATATTGGAAGGCACATTGTGGTCTCCTGCAAAAGCTAGTTGTGTCATGGAACGTGATTCTGGGTTTACTGGATTATTTATATTTGGATGGAGGGGCAATCTGAAAAAATAAAAATAAAAGGGGACTCTTCATAAAAGTTTGCTCAGGATCCTTAAGTGATTAAAAAGGCTCTTTATACCTGCAACACTGATTTAAAATGGTAAAAGCAGGGACTACAAATGCCAGAATGCATTGAGATATAAAGTCAAAGAACAGAACTGGCCAAAAGCCTTCCTTCTTGAACAAAGTCACTTGGTAGCTCTGCTGTATCTTTATTACCCCTGTATTCAGTCCCATGCAGGGGCTGTGCAAGTGGTGCCGCCATACAGGATGCAAATATAGACAGGATGCAAAAATATTCTGATCCCATTATTTACATTCATTGGTGGTGGTAAAGCAGAGGGAGGGGAAAAGGGGGAACCAGTGGGCAAGTTGCAATGCACAGGTCACAATAATAACTTGGCACATTCCTGCCTGCATTTTTCCAGTCTGTCTGTCTTTTTTTCTTTTCTCTCTGCTCAACAGTTAATGTACAGTAGTTAAAAGTTGAGGTTGTAGTTACTGAAGAATGTAAAGAGCTGGTGGCATTGTGGGACTGGACGTTAGCTCTGTTCTGTCACAATTATTAATCATCATGTCCTGACTTCTCTGGCAGATGGCAGCCATCGTCACTGGCCTGGTGCGCCTGGTTCAGCCAACTCTGGCAGCCTTGAATGAATGCCACGGTTCAATCATCTGGTATAGTTTGCTGGGCCTCCGCCTCATGGCTCTTTTTGTGGCTGACAACCCATGGTCTTCCATCAAACCAGACTTTGCTTGCAACCGCTCCATGGATGCCTTTTGCCTGAATCTATGTTTCAACTCCTCTTTCAACATCTCCTTCTCGTCACTGTGGAGCTTTAGCTTCGTGGCAGCCCTGCTTCCAGTCTTCCTAATGAGGCTGGCCCAAAGGGGTTCCATCAAAATACTTAGGAGCAAGGACCTGGAGATGATGGAACCTTGTGAAGAAGGTCAAACCAAAGTCATGAGTGGATCTACTAAAAACACGATCTTCCCCTATTGCTGCTGCATTCTTCTTCTTCTGGCCCTGGAGTTGAGTTTTCTGTGGGCCATCCTGGCCTTACAGCTCCCCAGGGTCACTCCCAGGACCTTTCCTTGCCGAACTGGGGGACACTGCCCTGAGGAGGTCCATTGTGCGGTCTTTGGGCGTTCAGAAAAGTTGATGGCACTTATCGTTCTTGCATTTACTGCTGGTGTGAATGCTGTAGCATGTGTAGCTTGCTTTATCCTGGAACTGATGCAGCTCAGGTGTTCTCACAAGAAGTAGGACCTGAGAGGAGGCTGAGGTCTGGCATTGGTTCTTATTCCAAACTGAGGAGGAGAGGGGCAAGGAGGACTCTGTGGACTACAGTTGTACCAAATAGCTTATTTTACTATTCTGCCGAATGCGAGTACCAAATATGAATAATGGGCATTGAGCTTTAACTTAACAAATGTTAAACCAGAGATCAAGAATTTATTTCAGTAGGATTTAGCACAGTGGAACCCTGGATGATTTGTATTCAACTTTAAAACACTATACGGACGAATTTGAATAATGTATTTGGGGCCAAATCAAATTGAATACAAATATTTGTTGCAGCCCTAGTCTGGATAACAGCTATGAGAAAGAAGAGGAATGGGGACATGGCTGAAACACTTAAATATGGTATTTAGCAATCTTTAGTAAAGTACAAGAAGAAAGCAAAACAAAAATTCAAGGACAGACATGATATAAAATTGGAAGGAGGGAGGATCTGTAAACATGAGGAAATGCTTCTTTACCAAGAGAATGGCAGATGTCTGGAATAAAATTATCAGACAGTGGAAACCAATAGTGACAGAATTTAGCAAACTTTGGACAGATATATAGGGTAGTGGTAAAAACAGGGTTAAAAGGCTGGGTAAAAGAAATTATAGGGGGCGTAGGAGCCAACTTTTGAAAATGATTGGGGGTGCCCAACTCATAACTCACAACACATTTCCTCTTTACCCAAAATAAAAAGGAAAACCAAAATATATCTGGTAGCGAATGGTAGTGATATAGTAGCCTATAGCTAAATGTCAAGAAATCAAAAGCTAAGGTCCAGCCACACTCTCCTTCCCTTCCAGCATGTCAGCATCATACTCTCTCTCTCCTTCCCTCCATTCAAGCCATTTATAGCACTTTTCTCCAACCAGTCCCTCTTTTCCCTCAGCCCATATACACCTCACTCTATTCCCCAATTAATTTTTTCATTTTTCCTTAATTTCATCTCCTCCCTCTGTACTTTCTCCTCCTGCATAGGCATAATTTGATGCTTTATATTTGGGGACAGGGAATTTAATTGTTCTTGGCCTGCTCTACTCCCTAAATCTTTTTAACCTGTTCTGCTTCTCATTTTCTCGTTTTCCTCCACTCCCCAGCAAGGTCCAATGCACTTTTCCCTAGCTAGTTGCCATTCCATGCAGGTTTGGCGCCCCATCCCTTTACTGATTCCCATTTCTTACTCTCTACAGGTGAAACTTCCTTTTGTTTGTAGATTTAACCCATCTTCAATTTGTGACTTCTCATTGATCATAGGCTTGGATCATTTTCTTGCTCTTCTCTCCCTGGGCTCCTGGCACGTTCCTGTTTTCTGGGACTAGTTCCTCATCCCCTTTTGCACTGCAGCATAGAGAATGACATGGGGAAAAATATCTGTCCCCGTCACCAGACCACCGTCCCCTTTACCACCCCGTTTCTGCCGTCCCATTCACCGCCCCGACCCTGTCCCTGCCGTCCCCTTCACCGTCCTATCCCCACAGCATCCACCCTTCTCTCTCGCCACCTCACCGCCCTTCAGCGGCCCAAGAATCTCCCTCCCTCCCCCTTACCTTCGCGGCGCGTTAGTAAAGAATTGAAACTTAAGGGTTGCATCAGAGGAGAAGCTTCCACCCACACACACGCATGCAACTGCAAGCAGGCAGGCTTCACCGGCTTCAGTAAGTTTTTTACGAAAGTGCCGTTAAGGTAAAGGGGAGGGAGGGAGGGAGATAGATTTGGCCTTAGGTAGGTAGGGAGGTAGGGGGCCGTGCACAATCAGTGACCGCACGCCTTCCCTCCCTTAACTGTGGGGACAAGGCCATTCACCGCTCCACGGGGCGGTTGATGGCCTTGTCCCCATGCCTGCAGTGAGCACTTATTCCCCCCCACCATTTTGGCGGGTTACCAGTGGCTAGCCGTGAGTAACTGCCACCATGTCATTCTCTACTGCAGCACTTACACTGACACTCACAGATTCCAGACCTATGGCCACTTTTTTTTTTTTTTTTTGCCTGCAGAGTGCACATTAGATTCTTTGCCACATGCTCACCCTGACAGGGTGGCTCAAGGCAATCGGCGCTAAAAACTGCGGTTTTGTAAAGGGGGAGGAGGGGAAATTAGTTATATGGGAGCAGATATTCTACCTTCCCACAATGTGCAATTCAGAACTAGAAAATTGCTCCATGGAAGTCACCTTACAAAAAATAAAAATCCTGATTTTCATGTTATCTAAGCAATAGCAACACAAAGTTCTCCACTACCAGGCACATTATGAAATGCAAAACCAGAAAAGGGGCTCCATATTTTGTACTGAATATAGTACAAAAACATCTGCAATCAATATTTTCCAAAGCTAACATATTTCGATCAATACATTCCAAATAAAACATTTTATTCTACCTTTGTTTTCTGGACAGTTTCATGTTCTATTATGCTGGTTCCAATTACTTGTCTGTTTTCCTGTCTTTCTTCTGTTTCCAGTGGCTGTTGTCTCTTTTTCAATTCTCCTCTCTCCTTCTGCCTTGTTCCCAGTGGTTCCCAACTCTGTCCTGGAGGACCACCAGGCCAGTCGGGTTTCAGGATAGCTCTAATGAATATGCATTGAGTAGGTTTGCATGCCTGGCACCTCCATTTTATGCAGATCTCTCTCATGCATATTCATTAGGGCTATCCTGAAAACTCGACTGGCCTGGTGGTCCTCCAAGACAGGGTTGGGAACCACTACCCTACAGTACAGCATCTGTCTCTGACATACTGATTTTTCCTTTTTAGCTCTTTTCTTCCTTTTGTTTTTTTGCCCCTATCCACTCAAATTTTACCTACCTATCAACTTTATCTCCTTCTCTCACCCCTAACTCTCCCATTTCTCATCTTGCCCCTTCCCCAGCCTTCTATTCCCCTCTTTCTCTCTCTCCCCATTTTCCCTCTCCATCAAGTCCATCTCTCTCTCTCTCTCTCTCTCTCTCTCTTCTCATTTTCCCCCTCCACCAAGTCCATCTCTCTTCCCTCATTTTCCTCCTCCAAGTCCATCTCTCTCTCCCTCTCCATTTTCCCCTCCACCAAGTCCATCTCTCTCTCTGCATTTTCCCCCTCCACCAAGTCCATATCTCTCTCTCCCCATTCTCCCCTCCACAAAATCCATGTCTTCCTTTCCCCCTTTCACACCCTCTACCATCTCTCCCTGATCCACTTTTACCCCTTTTGCCATCACTCCTTTTCCTGTCCCCTCCATCCTTCCCCAAGGCCATCTCTCCTTCTCCTGCCCCATTTGTCCTTCCCTGATCTAACTATCCCTATCCCCATCTACCCATTCTACCCCCTCTCTCCTCCCCCTCCATCGCTCAAACCTGACATCTCTTCCTCCCTCCCTGAGTCTCTTTCCCTCTTTTCTTCACTTGAGTCCAATATCTCTCCCTTCTCTTACTCCCTCCCCAGAGCCCAATATCTATCTTCAGGCGGCACTGTTGAGGGAGTGGCATCTTGCTTCCAGCCCTCTCTGCCGCTCCCCTTCTCGGTATCTAAAGCTTTCACCCTTTTTTCCACAATCGGCATTTTTCCCATTCTATCCCCCCCCCCTCCCCGTCATTGCATTTACTTTTAGTTTTCTGTAGCGAATCTCTGCTGCAGTTCCTGTGTTTTCTCTCCACTGCGGCCCGCCTAGCGGAAACATGAAGTTGTCAGAGAGGAAGGGTCGCAGTTGGGAGAAGATGCAGGGGCTGGCGGGAGGGAATCGCTACTACTGCCCGACGACTTTTACAGAAAACTAAATGTAGATGTGGTGGTGGTGTGTATGGAGAATGGAGAAAATGCCAATTATGGGGAGAAGGGTGAAAGCCTTAGATGCCAGGAAGGGGAGCGGCAGAGAGGGCTGGCAACAAGATGCCGCTCTCTCATGAGTGATGCCTGAGGCTGCCGCCTCAGGTAGCCTCATTATAGGGCCACTCCTGCACCCTGAGGTTTGAAAGCCCAGTAAGTATCATAGTTTGAAACCTGAAAGATTACATGCTAAGTGGGAGAACACAACACATGCACAGTAGCTGCTCCCATAAATTAAATAAAATGTAAAGTAAAATTAAATAAAATAATAAAATTAGGCTGAGCACCCCCCTGATGCTGGCCCCCACCACACCCCTGTACTTTTTTTCAAGATCAGCAGGAAGGATGTCCACTCCCTCCTGCCACAGATCAGGCTTCCCCCAATGATGGCACACCCCTGACTTCCACTATCTTTTTGGGAAGTTCATTGGGATGCACTGGGAGGGGCCTAATGACCTGATTGGCTCAGGCGCTTAAGGCTTCTCTCAGGCTGGATGGGGCCTTATGTGTTTGACCAATCAGAGCCTTAAGCACCTCCCAGTACATACCATGATGCAGCGGGAGGGGCAGGGCAGCCATTTTGAATATGCCAGCTTTCAGGCAGGAGGGAGTGTTATATTAATCATGTTTTCTATTCCACCTTATTCCATGTTACCTATTCCAGTGAATCGCAAACTGTGTGCCACAGCACAATAGTGTGCCAGGACGAGATTCCAGGTGTGCTGTGGCGAGATACGAGCCTGTCACTGCCGGTCCCTGTCCTCCTCTTTGCCCCTCAGCAATGGAGGGATTTCCAAAACCCGGCAGTTTGTCCAGGTTTTAGAAGGCCCCTGAGCTCAGGGTCGCATATGGAGGGCCTCTGAGCATGCGTGGACATCAACATGATGACATCACGCACATGCGTGTTACATCATCGGTTGATATCCTCGCTTGCTCGTAGACCCTGTAGATGTGGCTCCGAGTTTAGTGTGCTGCGGTGAAAAAAGTTTGAGAGACACTGACCTATTCAGTTCAAAGTCGAATTACATTATAAAAGGTTGGGTCAGTTACTCAGGAAGTTACAATGGACAGTTTGACACAGACACTTAATAGTTGCCAGTACAGGTAGATCAGTACAGTTATTAATACAGTTAGGTCATAGTTATAAATACATAGCTACAATTTCAAATAGGTCTTCGTTGCCCCAGGAGTTGCAGAGTTGTCCAATGTCGGTCCTCGAGGGCCACAATCCAATAAGATAGGCATCCCTCCTACTGATCTTCTGAAAAAAAAGATACGGGGTAGGGTCGTATGGTTGTTGAGGGAGGCGCCAGCATGGGGGGGGAGGTCCTACCTGTGGCAGGAAGGCATAGGCAACCTTCCTGTCAATCTTGGAATAAAAATATGGGGGCATGGAGGGCCAGCATCATTGGCACTGGCACAGGGGGCTCAACTTGGCCTGATTGGGGGGGGCTGGGAGAGGGCTGGTGGGAGGGTGTGGACTTTAAAATTTTTTTAAAAAACACGCACAACAGCTGCTGCACCCTTTAAAAAAAAAGCTGGTTCAGCTGATGGGGGGCAGGGGAATCCCCGATCAGCTGGACTCCGCAAATAGCATGCATATAATCTGCATGCTATTGTGCTGAGCATCGCTAGTAAAAGAAAAATGGCTCCCACCACGGTATTTTTTTTATCGTATTGTTGGAGCTTTGTGCATCTGTACCTGGGTTATGGGCTGCTGGCAGGCTATTGCTGTAGTAGCCAAGGAATAAGCATCTAGCTTTAGGAGCTGAGTTGAGACCTGGGAGGTGGTTGCAAAGAGGGGATCCAGGATTCAGCAGTTAAGCAAGAAGAAAGCCAAGGAGCCAAACCAGGAAACCCACAAGAGTTTGTGAGCCAGCATTTCCCTTTTTCCCCGTCCCTAACACTGCCAATGGTCTCCTGCCACCTCTTCCTGCTGCTGCTCCACTACCTTTTTAGGCTTATACACCCCACTGCCACTACCATTTCTATCTCCTGTGGCATGTAATGGGGGGAAATATTTTAAATTTTTGACCCCAGTGATCACAAAGTTGGAAGAAAAGTGCAGATACCAGCTGCTACCTATAACTTACCCAGCCCAATTAGTAATATTATATCTCCCACCCAGTGATTCTTGGGATCGCTCAGTTGTGGGGAGTGGCTAATAATTTTTATGCTCAAGGTTCAGATCTATCTTTGTTGTTGCTTGTTCTTATTTTTGTTTCTTCCTAGTCTCACCCCTCTTGCCACTTCCATCATTTTCTTCATCATTTGCTGCAACCTGATCATCTCTCTTCTCAGAGGCCTTTTCTCAACTGACCTCCTCTATCAGCCCCTCCTCTTTGAATCCCACACAGTTCCTAATTTCTGCTTCTCTTTCTTCAGTCCATCCCTCATCCATTTTTCTTTGTATCTCAGCCCATGCCGCCTCCCCCAACGTACATTCACTTCAACTCTGTTCTCCCTTTCACAGTCCATATCTCTTCCTTCAGCATTTTTTTCTCTCAAAACCTATCATAAGAACATAAGAATTGCCGTTGCTGGGTCAGACCAGTGGTCCATCGTGCCCAGCAATCCGGCCCTCTGGTCAAAGACCAACACCCTAACTGAGACTAGCCCTACCTACATATGTTCTGGTTCAGCAGGAACTTGTCTAACTTTGTCTTGAATCCCTGGAGGATGTTTTCCCCTATGACAGACTCCGGAAGAGCTTTCCAGTTTTCTACCACTCTCTGGGTGAAGAAGAACTTCCTTACGTTTGTACAGAATCTACCCCCTTTCAACTTTAGAGAGTGCCCTCTCGTTCTCCCTACCTTAAAGAACATAAGAACATAAGAACATAAGAATTGCCATCTCCGGATCAGACCCATGGTCCATCGAGTCCGGCGATCCGCACACGCGGAGGCCCAGTCAGGTATACACCTGATTGTTCTAATCACCCATATCCCTCTATGCCTCTCATAATGAGATGTGCATCTAATTTGCCTTTGAATCCTAGCACAGTGGATTCCTTAATAACCTCCTGTGGAAGAGCATTCCATGCGTCCACCACTCGCTGCGTAAAGCAGAACTTCCTGACATTTGTCCTGGACATTGTCACCCCTTAGCTTCAAACCATGTCCTCTTGTCCGTGGTCACATTGGACAATGTAAATAATTTGTTTTTCTGCTCTATTTTATCGATGTCTTTCAGTATTTTGAACGTCTCTATCATGTCCCCTCGCAGCCTCCTCTTCTCAAGGGAGAACAATCCTAGTTTCTTGAGTCGTTCCTCATATTCCAATTTCTCCATACCTCTTATTAGTTTCGTTGCTCGTCTCTGCACCCTCTCCAGCAGTTTTATATCCTTCTTTAGGTTGGGAGACCAATGTTGTACACAGTATTCCAAGTGTGGTCTGACCATTGCTCTATAAAGCGGCATTATGACTTTCTCCGATCTACTCGTGATTCCTTTCTTTATCATGCCCAACATTCTGTTTGCTTTCTTTGCCGCTGCCGCACATTGTGCCGACGGCTTCAGGGTCCTATCTATCAGTACACCCAGGTCCTTTTCTTGTTCGCTCTTACCCAGAGTTGCTCCTGACATTCTATACTCGTGTTCCTTATTCTTACTACCTAAATGCATTTAGAGGGTGAACAACCTGTCCTTATCTACCAAGTCAATTCCCTTCAGTACCTTGAATGTTTCAATCATGTCCCCTCTCAATCTCCTCTGTTCAAGGGAGAAGAGGCCCAGTTTCTCTAATCTTTCACTGTACGGCAACTTCTCCAGCCCCTTAACCATCTTAGTCACTCTTCTCTGGACCCTTTCGAGTAGTACCATGTCCTTCTTCATGTACGGCGACCAGTGCTGGACGCAGTACTCCAGGTGAGGGCACACCATGGCAAGGTACAGCGGCATGATAACCTTCTCTGATCTGTTTGTGATCCCCTTTTTTATCATTCCTAGCATTCTGTTCACCCTTTTCGCCACCGCCACACAGTGCCTGTATCTACTCATTCCTTTCCCTGCTTCTCTATTACTTCCTCATTCCTTTGCCAATGCCTCCCTCAGAACTTCCCCAAGCCTACCTGACCTACACTGCTGCTCTCCTCTGTTCCCTGCTATTAGCCCATCGCTAAGACATTCCTTAGCTAACTAATAGGTTGCAGGGTGAGGCAGGTCCAGAAGCTTAGGAGACATCAACCTTCCTTCCTGCTATCTCCTGCAACCTATTGGATGGCTAACGGTTGTCTGACCAAACATCTATACTCCAACCACTCCACTGCCTGGACCAGGTTTTGGAAGGCCCCGAGTTTGGGGCCGTCTAGAGGGCGGTGACGTGATGACATCACACACATGTGTGTGACATCATCACATTGATGTCCACATATGTGCAGAGGCCCTCCAGGTATGGCCCTGAGCTTGGGGAAGGAGACATAAGATTCGTGTGGGGGCAGGGGCAGGGCCAGGTGTCCTATTTTTATAAAGAGGAAATCTGGCAACTACATTTTGGGTCAGTTCTAGATTTCAGTCCACTCCATCCTGGTGCATTATGGGACTTGGAGCACCGATTTCAATGGGCAGGACCTGGCACTACCAATCCCACTCTGCTTTGGAATGTAAGTTCAAAGCCAGGACTGTCCCAAAATCTCCATCCTGGAACTGGGTTATAATGACACCAAATCCATTAATAGAGAGGACCCTGTTAACACTGACTTTTCTGATCATGAGAATCATGTTATATCACTCTTGTGACAATTAGATTTTGTTGTGAAACCTTTATGATAACTGGTTTTTGTATCTGTCCAGGTCAGTGGTCTCAAATATGCAGCCTGGGGGCCACATGCCGTCCGTTAGGTACTATTTTGAGGCCCTCGGTATGTTTATCATAATCATAAAAGTAAAATAAAACAGTTTCTTTATCATATGTCTCTTTAGCTATAAATTACAATATTATTATTAAGATTTAGCCACAAGGAAAGATTTATAAACTATAAAGAGCTTTACCTCATGCAAAATTGTCATTTCTGTAATAAGACACTAACTATTTTTTTCTGAGGCCCTCCAAGGACCTACAAATCCAAAATGTGGCCCTGCAAAGGGTTTGAGTTTGAGACCACTGGTCCAGGATTAACACTTTATCTTAGCTATGGGGCTCCATCTTAAGAAAGATGCTGAATAAGAAAATTGAGTTCATATTGAAAGAGCTATTTCACATTTTGATAGGACATTTAATGTTTATAACAATTGTGTTTGGCTTCAGCTCTGTACTCTTTGGGATTGTAAGCCCTCTGGGGAGGGAATGCGAAACAATGTATCTAATATGTAATTGCTTGTAAAGGGGTGCTATATACAGTAATTGGTAAAATTGTAATAACAATGTTGTGGTCTATATTAATATGGGTATCATTAATAATAATTAAAAAACCAAAACTGTGGGGGTAATATTGAGCTGGTTACCTAACGAGGGACACCTTCAATTAATTTGCCTTCGAAGTTCAGTTAACGTATCAACTCAAAGCAGGCAAGCACTGATCTATTAAATCTTCTATTGTCTTATCCCTTCTTTGTTCTCTTTCCTATACCAAATTGTAGTTCTTCCCTGCATTCCCTCTTGTTGAATATACGTCTGTGATTCCCCAAAACTTTTTGTCTCCCCTATTTAAATTTTATTGTTCATTCGCTTATAATCTTTGAAAAAAGCGATTTTATCAAATACGAATTAAACTTGAAACATTTATTTAAATTCTGGCTGCCATTGGCTGGAGCTGTGCTTGGGAGCTCCTTCTGATCCTGGGCTCACAATCTAGATTATGTACCTAGGGGCAATGGGGGAGATTAAGTAGGGTTACCATTTGGCTCCAGAAAAAAGAGGACAGAATGAGACATCCAGATTTTACTTCCATTGAAAGCAATAGAACTAAAACCCGGATGTCTCAATCCGTCCTCTTTTTTTCTGGAGCCAAATGGTAACCCTACTTAATCCCCCCAGGTACATTACATAGATTGTGAGCTCACCGGGACAAACAGGGAAATGCTAGGAAGTTCTTCTTCACTCAGAGGGTGGTGGGCACCTGGAATGCGCTCCCAGGAGAGGTGATAGGACAGAGTACAATATTGGGTTTCAGAAAGGGATTGGATGACTTCCTGAAGGTGAAGGGGATTGAAGGATACAGATAGAGCAGTGGTCTCAAACTTGCGGCCCGGAGGCCACATGCGGCCCGCCAGGTCCTATTTTGAGGCCCTCAGTATGCTTATCATAACACAAAAGTAAAATAAAACAGTTTCTTGATCATCTGTCTCTTTAGCTATAAATGACAATAATATTATTAAGACTTAGCCACAAGGAAAGATTTATAAACTATAAAGAATTTTGCCTCATGCAAAATTGTCATTTCTTTAATAAGACTTTAACTATTTTTTTTCTGAGGCCCTCCAAGGACCTACAAATCCAAAACGTGGCCCTGCAAAGGGTTTAAGTTTGAGACCGCTGAGATAGAGGGTAACTTTACAGGACACTAAATGAATAGGGGATACACGTTTTAGGTAAAAGATCACTTACAGGTCATGGACCTAGGGGGCCGCCATGGGAGCGGACTGCTGGGCACGATGGACCCCTGGTCTGACCTGGCAGAGGCAATGCTTATGTTCTTAAGTGCTTGAATACCTGAATAAATTAATGTATATGGTTCTGAACTCCCTTGGGAGAACGGTATAGAAAATTGAATAAATAAATAAAGTTCTGGTCCCAGTACTGAATATTGGAGCAGTCAGCACTCCTGAATCACTAAGAGCCACCCAATAATACAGAAAAGGGTTAAAGCAGTTTGAAAAGACCAAATCCCTTACTGCTGTTCCTCAATGTATACTGCAGAAGCTGAAACTGCTCCCAAAGAAATGCATTGGGACTTTTTTTTTGGGGGGAGGGGGTATTTTTCAGGCAACCTCTGGCCCATTTTCAAATTTGGACATTTCATTACAATTTTAGAAAGTTGTTTTGCCCCTCCCCCCCCCAATCAGAAACAGACAGAAATTATTGAACCTATGAACCTCCTAGTTATACGTACACTTTAACAAGTCACGTGCATTAGGTTGATTGTACCTTCATTCTTTTTGCATCCGTGCTGCCTCCCCGGTATATAAGAGGAAGGGAGCGTGATGTGTAAGCATATGAGGTCAGGCAAATGCATGTGTAACATGTCTAATGCGTGTGACATGGTATCTATGAGTGTCGATATTCAGCTGTCGGTGGTGAGTGCTTTGATCACTGCTGATGTTATTTCCAGGTATTCAAAGCCAGAACCTGTGTGGGCTTTGGCTTTGAATAGGGTCACCATACATCCGGGAAAACCCAGACATGCCCTCTTTTTAGATGACTCTCCCGGGTCCTGGACGGACTTTCCAAAACCCTTCATTGTCTGGGTTTTGGAAAGCCCCGATGAGGGCACATTCAGATGATGTCACGCACATCCGCAAATGCTCCAGGCCCTCCAGACACGGTAGGAGCTTGTTGGGGAAGAAGAGAGGAGATTTGTGGGGATGGGGCTGGAGGCTGAACTGGGAGGGGCGGGGCTAGAAGTAGAACAGGGCAGGGCTATGTGCCAGATTTTTGCAGCCTGAAAAATGGAACCCTAGCTTTGAATATCCAGTTATTTTGTAAGCCGGCTAACACCGAACTGCTTAAGTTGATATTCATCACTTCAGTGGCCATAGGTTACCGTATAAAAGTAGGACAGTCATTTATACGGTTCCACTTATGCACTAACCCTGGCGCTTAAGTGTTGATTCCACCCTGGAATGCCTCCCAAGATAGCCGGCTTTGTGTTTGGCGCTAACTGCAATATTCAGTGGCACTTAGCTAATTAAATGCCACTGAATATTAGCTGATAGCTTTGATAAGCGATTTAACTAGTCAACAATTGGCTAAATCGTTTTGAATATCAGGCCCTCTGTTTCAGTGCTCTCAATGTTTGGACTGTTCGCACAGTGTTGTTATGTTATGCTGCCACCTGCTGGTAACTACTAAACTGCTTTAATGTTGACCTCTAGCATTGCATTTACTGTATACTATTCTGGTTTTTGAGGGATGAATTTTAGACAGAAGCCATAATATCATGGGTAATCTCATTCCCGATTTACCCATGTAGAGATGCTAGGGGTTTGCTCTCTTAATGAATTGTAGATACCTCTAGTGGACTTCTATTTTTACATACTCCCACAGCTCTGGATCTCCTTAACAGTGATTAGCAGTGGTAGGAAGAGACATCTATTAAACAGAAACTGATGGCATAAAAACCAAGCCTGGATTCAAATCCTTTGTCTTTGGTTTCTCATTCTCTGGCTATTGCACTATTATTTAAAGGAAAAGGGTATCTGGAGGGCGAAGGAGTGGTAGCAGTAATAGAGCCTATCAAGCTTATGTGCTAGCCACACATGATAGCTGGAATGGAGAACTGAACAATCATCACATTCTTCCAAGGAGAAGAGCAAGGAAGGTGCTGAAACAGCAAATCTGAAGTAACAGGAGGGGACTATGTGAGTATTCCTGAAAATCCACAAGGATAAAGAATCCCAATAGCTGAGCTCCTACTGGGGAAGGAACCACCTACTAAGGACTTTGTACCATAAGGATGATAAGTGACAGAGAAGCTTTCTGCTGGTGAAAGGGCCTCCAATGAGAGGTTAAAGCTGTAAAAGGGCCTCTGCCAGGTCTCAAAGTTAGCATAAGGAAACCTAATAGATAAATGTTAGAAACTTTTTTTTTTTGGTTTGTTTGTTTACCTATGCCTGTATATAGTTGTTATTAATCATTGTTCATTTTTTGCCTGAAGAATCCAAGTTTAAGAAAGCCCTTTGGTTCAGAACATACTTTATGGTCTGGACCAGGGGTGTCAAAGTCCCTCCTCGAGGGCCGCAATCCAGTCGGGTTTTCAGGGATTCCCCAATGAATATGCATGAGATGTATTTGCATGCACTGCTTTCATTGTATGCTAATAGATCTCATGCATATTCATTGGGAAAATCCTGAAAACCCGACTGGATTGCAGCCCTCGAGGAGGGACTTTGACACCCCTGGTCTGGACTGACTTATATGATTTAAAAAAAGAGTGTAGGGAAACTGGAATATGGATTTTAAGAGAGAACAGCATCCCAGCACAAGTTGGTCCCAGTCTTGACCTCTTTACGGTATCCCAACTGATGATCACCAGGCAGGAAAGTGATACATTGCACACAGCTCAGGGAGACTTCTTGCCTTTCCAGAGCCTTTTTACCAGTTGGATCAGGGGTAGGAAATTCCGGTTCTCGAGAGCCGGAACCAGGTCAGGTTTTCAGGATATCCACAATAAAGATGCATGAGATAGATTTGCATCTCAAGGAGGCAGTGCATGCAAATCCATCTAATGCATATTTATTGTGGATATCCTGAAAACCTGACCTGGCTCCGGCTCTCGAGGACCGGAATTGCCTACCCCTGAGTTGGATGATATTCTCAGTTCTATTTTATCACTCGGTAAGCTGGATGTTTATGTGTGTGTTGGATATATATATATAAGCATGGATTAATGAGAGAAAGCCAACATGGATTTAGTTAAGGGAAATCTTGCCTCACCAATCGAATGCATTTCTTTGAAAAGCTGAATGAACATGTGCATAAAGGTGAGCTGGTTGTTTACATGGATTTTTAAAAGGTGTTTGACAAAGGGCTCCTTTTACAAAAGGTGCTCTAGCGTTTTTAGTGCATGCACCAGATTAGTGTGTGCTATAGTGCGCGCTACCTGAAAAACTACCGCCTGCTCAAGAGGAGGTGGTAGTGGCTAGCACGTGTGGCATTTTAGCGTGTGCTATTCCGTGCGTTAAGGCCCTAACGCACCTTTGTAAAAGGAGCCCAAAGTATCTCATGAGAGACGTTTAAGAAATTAGAAATTCAAGGGATAGGAGGTAATGTCCTATTATGGATTAAGAATTGGTTGAAAGACAGAAAACAGAGAGTAGGTTGAAATGGTCAATATTCTCAATGGAGAAAGGTAAATAGTGGGGTTCCCCAGGGGTCTATGCTGGGACGGCTGCTTTTTAACATATTTATCAATGATCTACGGTAAAGATGGGAATAGCTAGTGCGATAATTAAATTTGCTGATGACACAAAATTGTTAAATCACAAGAGAACTGTGAAAAATTTTAAGAGGACCTTGTGAGACTGGGCATCAAAATGGCAGATGACATTTAATGTGAGCACGTGCAAAGTGATGCATGTGGGAAAGAGGAATCTGAACTATACTGTAGCTATGTGATCCAGGGTTTCACATTAGAGTCACTGCCCAGGAAAAAAATCTAGGCATCGTTGTTGAGGATACATTGAAACCCTCGGATCAATGTGCGGCAGCAGCTAAGAAAGCAAATACACTTCTCCCTCCAAATTTGTGGGTTTAGGACTCGCGACTTTGGTTATTCATGAGTTTCTAAACCCCACCCCTGCCTCCTGGACCTCTCCACACCATACCTGGTGGCCTAGCGGTGAAGTGGGGCAGGAGCAATCTTCCAACCCTCCTGACCCATGCAAAGCCGTCAACAAAAATGTCTGCTGTGAGTTCCTGGGGTCTCATGAGACTACAGCGGGAACTCACGCCAGCCATTTTTGTTCATTGCTCAGCACGGAGTGGGAGCATAGAAGGATTACGCCTGCCCCGCTCCACTGCTAGACCATCGAGTAAGGTGTGGAGACATCCAGGAAGTGGTAGGGAGGCGGGGGTGGGTCAGAGTCGGACCTAAAAGTTATTCGTGATTTTTCCATATTTGCAGGCTGGCTCTGCCCTTAACCCACACAAATATGGAGGGATAAGTGTAGAATGTTAGGAATTATTAGGAAACAAACAGAAAACAAATATGAAAATGTTATAATGCGCTTATATTGCTCTCTGGTACGGCTTCACCTTGAATACTGTGTGCAATTCTGGTCACCGTATCTAAAAAAATATATATAGTGCAATTAGAAAAGGTACAGAGAAGGGTGATGAAAATGATAAAAGGGATAGGACAACTTCCCTGGGAGGAAAGGCTAAAGCAGCTAGGGCTCTTCAGCTTAGAGAAGAGATGGCTCAGGGGTGATATGATAGAGGTCTATAAAATACTGAGTGGAGAGGAAAGGGTAGATGGCGCGGTGGTTGAAGATACAGCCTCAGCACCCTGGGGTTGTGGGTTCAAACCCCACGCTGCTCCTTGTGACCCTGGGCAAGTCACTTAATCCTCCAGAGCCCCAGATACGTTAGAGAGATTGTGAGCCCGCCGGGACAGATAGGGAAAATGCTTGAGTACCTGATTGTAAAACCGCTTAGAAAACCTTGATAGGCGGTATATAAAATCCTAATAAACTTAAACTTAATCACTTGTTTATTCTTTCCAAAAATACTAGGATTAGGGGGCAAGCGATGAAGCTGCAAAGTAGTAGATTTAAAACAAACCAGAGAAAATATTTCTTCACATAACTAGTAATTAAACTCTGGAATTCGTTGCCGGAGAATGTGGTAAAATCTGTTGGCTTACCAGGGTTGTTTAATTTCCTAAAAGAGAAGTTCTTAGGCCATTGTTGAGACGGCTTGGGGAAATCTACTGCTTATTCCTAGAATAAGCAGCATAAAATCTGTTTTACTACTTGGGATCTAGCTAGGTACTTGGGACCTGGGTTGGCCACAAGTTTCAAGTTTATTATGGCATTTGATTAATCGCCTAATCTGAATTCTAAGCGATGTACAAAGTGATAAAAATGACAAAATAAAGAAAGACAAACATAAATGACAAGTACCAAATCTACTAAAACAAAGTAAGTCAAATTACACATACAATCAAAAACACAGGGAAAACTAGGAATGAATTACAATCCGGTTATAAAGAAATACAATTAGGGTTAAAAACAATAGGGAAGGGATTAAATAAGTCAAACTAGTTAAAAATGGAGTAAGAGCCATAAGCAATTCAGGTAATCATTGAATGCATCTTTAAAAAGAAGACTCTTGAGTTTGCTCTTAAATTTTCCAAGATTCTTTTCCTCTCTTAGATAAATTGGAAGGGCATTCCAGGATTGGGGAGCCTTGACTGAAAAAATAGACTGCCGCCGCGTATTAATAATTTTAAGAGAGGGGATGACCAATAAATGGTGGTCATTTGAACGCAAAAGTCTAGATGAGGTGTATGGAATTAAAATTCTATAAATAAAAGCTGGGGTTTTAAATATCAAAGATTTAAAAGTAAGCAGGCATAGTTTGTACATAATGCGATGAGCAACTGGAAGCCAATGAGCTTTTTCAAGTAAAGGAGTGACATGATCACATTTTTTGGCTTTCATAATAAGTTTGATTGAGGCATTCTGAATAATTTGCCACTGTTGAAAACTGGATACTGGGCTTGATGGGACCTTAAGGTTGTCCCAGTATGGCGATTCTTATGTTCTTAAGATAGAAAAGAGGGGGAAATGCATGTTGAAAGGAGACATACCCTAACTGCTATGCTTTATTGTATTAGAGTTTCCATGCTACAGTAGCTAGAATTGCTTTTACCATATAAATGTTTTGGAGAGCTTATTTCTTAGGAAGCCCTTATCTGATCTGGCCTAATTTCAAACTTGAGGTGTTTAATTTTTTTTCACCATTTCCTCCCTCTTGGCTATTTTTTCTATTACTTTATTATATTGAAGAGTTATTTTGCCCCGAGAGAGAGAGAGACATTTTTGACCCTTTATGCATTGTATCTTTATAGCATTCATTGGGCTGGAAAGAACAAATATAAAATGAAAATACACATCTGAATCGCTAAAAGCCAGCTCATCTGTGATAGGCGAGTGCACAACCCCACCCTCAAGTACTTCCATATCTCTCTGTCCTATTAAATATTGTAGTTTGCCTCTCTTTCCCTCACAGTTTGTTGTTATGTTCTTCATGTCCTCCTTCCTGAAATATAAGACACCCAGACATTAGGGGCCAGAACGTCCTCTCCGATGTCAGAATTGACGTTGGAAAGAAGACTTCATGTCGGCTTTAGCAGTAGCAGCAGCAGGGCAGTAAGATAGCAGCGGACCGGGGGAAAGGAAGGAGGGAGGCTTTTTTGTGTGTGTGTGCGGCAGGTAGGGAAGGGGGTAGGTAGGCAAGCAGGCTGGCTTTGGCCAGGGTGGGAGGGAGGGAGGTAGACAGGCAGGCAGGCTGGCTTCGGGGGTGGGGGTGGGACAAAGTGTGGAAGGCAGTGAGAGGGACATAGGAAGGAGGCACTGGGGTTACTAAAGACATGGGAAGGAGGCACTGGGGGCACTAAAGATATAGGAAGGAGGTACTGGGGGGCACTAAAGACATAGGAAGGAGGCGCTGGGGGCACTAAAGATATGGGAAGGAGGCAATGGGGGCACTAAAGATATAGGAAGGAGGCACTGGGGGGCACTAAAGATATGGAAAGGGGGCACTAAAGACATAGGAAGGGGCACTAAGGACATGGGAAGGAGGAACTGGGGGCACTAAAGACATGGGAAGTAGGCACTGGGGGCACTAAGGACATGGGAAGGAGACACTGGAGGTACTAAGGACATAGGAAGGAGGCACTGGGTGCACTAAGGACACAGGACGGAGGCACTGGGGGCACTAAAGACATGGGAAGGAGGCACTGGGGGCACTAAAGATATAGGAAGGAGGCATTTGGGGGCACTAAAGACATGGGAAGGAGGCACTGGGGGCACTAAAGATATAGGAAGGAGGCATTTGGGGGCACTAAAGACATGGGAAGGAGGCACTGGGGGCACTAAAGACATGGGAAGGAGGCACTGGGGGCACTAAAGATATAGGAAGGAGGCACTGGAGGGCACTAAAGACATAGGAAGGGGCACTAAGGACAGGGGAAAGAGGCACTGGGGGCACTAAAGACATGGGTAGGAGGCACTGGGGGGCACTAAAGATATGGAAAGGGGGCACTAAAGACATAGGAAGGGGCACTAAGGACACAGGACGGAGGCACTGGGGGCACTAAAGACATGGGAAGTAGGCACTGGGGGCACTAAGGACATGGGAAGGAGACACTGGGTGCACTAAGGACACAGGACGGAGGCACTGGGGGCACTAAAGACATGGGAAGGAGGCACTGGGGGCACTAAAGATATAGGAAGGAGGTACTGGGGGGCTAAAGACATAGGAAGGAGGCGCTGGGGGCACTAAAGATATGGGAAGGAGGCAATGGGGGCACTAAAGATATAGGAAGGAGGCACTGGGGGGCACTAAAGATATGGAAAGGGGGCACTAAAGACATAGGAAGGGGCACTAAGGACACAGGACGGAGGCACTGGGGGCACTAAAGACATGGGAAGTAGGCACTGGGGGCACTAAGGACATGGGAAGGAGACACTGGAGGTACTAAGGACATAGGAAGGAGGCACTGGGTGCACTAAGGACACAGGACGGAGGCACTGGGGGCACTAAAGACATGGGAAGGAGGCACTGGGGGCACTAAAGATATAGGAAGGAGGCATTTGGGGGCACTAAAGACATGGGAAGGAGGCACTGGGGGCACTAAAGATATAGGAAGGAGGCATTTGGGGGCACTAAAGACATGGGAAGGAGGCACTGGGGGCACTAAAGACATGGGAAGGAGGCACTGGGGGCACTAAAGATA
Source organism: Geotrypetes seraphini (assembly GCF_902459505.1). Taxonomy (NCBI): domain Eukaryota; kingdom Metazoa; phylum Chordata; class Amphibia; order Gymnophiona; family Dermophiidae; genus Geotrypetes; species Geotrypetes seraphini. The sequence goes on along the minus strand of NC_047088.1, from coordinate 99,533,242 downwards.
TAGGAAGGAGGCACTGGAGGGCACTAAAGACATAGGAAGGGGCACTAAGGACAGGGGAAAGAGGCACTGGGGGCACTAAAGACATGGGTAGGAGGCACTGGGGGGCACTAAAGATATGGAAAGGGGGCACTAAAGACATAGGAAGGGGCACTAAGGACACAGGACGGAGGCACTGGGGGCACTAAAGACATGGGAAGGAGGCACTGGGGGCACTAAAGATATAGGAAGGAGGTACTGGGGGGCTAAAGACATAGGAAGGAGGCGCTGGGGGCACTAAAGATATAGGAAGGAGGCACTGGGGGGCACTAAAGATATGGAAAGGGGGCACTAAAGACATAGGAAGGGGCACTAAGGACATGGGAAGGAGGCACTGGGGGCACTAAAGATATAGGAAGGAGGCATTTGGGGGCACTAAAGACATAGGAAGGAGGCACTGGGGGCACTAAAGACATGGGAAGGAGGCACTGGGGGCACTAAAGACATGGGAAGGAGGCACTGGAGGGCACTAAAGACATGGGAAGGAGGCACTGGAGGGCACTAAAGACATGGAAAGGGGGCACTAAAGACATAGGAAGGGGCACTAAGGACAGGGGAAAGAGGCACTGGGGGCACTAAAGACATGGGTAGGAGGCACTGGGGGCACTAAGGACATGAGAAGGAGGCACTGGGGTCACTAAGGACACAGGAGGTACTGGGGGGCACTATGGACATAGGAAGGAGGCACTGGGGGCACTAAGGATACAGGACATAGGCACTGGGGGCACTAAGGACATTGGAAGGAGGTACTGGGGGCACCACAGACATGGGAAGGAGGCACTAAGGACATGGGAAAGAAGGAGGGAGGGAACAGAAAGGGACAATTGTTGGGCCTGAGTGCAGAAAGAAAGAAAGGAAACACAGACAGAAGGAAACGCAACCAGAGACTCATGAAATCACCAGACAGCAAAAGTAGGAAAAATGATTTTATTTTCAATTTAGTGATCAAAACGTGTCAGTTTTGAGAATTTATATCTGATGTCTATATTTTGCACTATATTTGTCTATTTTTCTAAAGTTACTGAGGTGACATTGCATATTTTAAAGTCATTTGCCTTGACATCTTTGAAAACCCCCCCAAATATAAATGATAATTAACATTTTCTCTGTGTATAGTGTGCTTTGTAGTTTTTTAAAAATTTTATGGTTACCATTATGAATTAATAAGATATGTGTACATGAAAAATGAATGGAAGAAACTGAGGGTGGGATTAGGGGGCGGGGCTAGGGTGGGGTTGGGGAGGGGCTAGGGCGGGATTGGGGAGCGGGACTGACAATTAATAGATGTCACCTTTTGATAAAAAAATAAATGGTCACGTTAGTTATAACCTCCCCCTATTATTTAACTTCTGCATACAGCTTATCTTTTTAATTTCAAAACTCTTCTTAGATTTTTAAATTCATCAAAATTGTTAAATACTTCGCTTTAGCTTTCATGCCGGACTATTGCCCTTATTGTTACTGTGGTGCTTTTTACTGTCAGCTGTCTGTTGCCGACGAAGGCTATAAGCAAAAGTTAAATGATAGGGGGAGGTTATAACCAGTGATGTCAGCCCCATTTTGGTTTGCAAGCTAAGTCAAAATAGCGAGCGGCAACCAGGGACCTGAGATTATCCTTCCAATACAACAAATTTATGGTTATATTCATGTTTAAACTACAACATGGCATATAAACATATAAACATTTTTTTTAGTGCAGAGAGTGTGGGATTAAGTGACTTGCCCAGGGTCACAAGGAGCAGCATGGGATTTGAACCCATAACCTCAGGCTGCTGAGGCTGTAGTGCTAACTACTGTGCCACACACTCCCCCACCCTTATGGCCTACAGCCTGGCCACCCTGCATCAGCCCATTCTTACTATCAGAAGCTAAGCAGGGTCAGGCCTGGCTTGTACCTGGATAGAAGACCAGATGGGAACATAGGCTGAGGGGCCCCATGTTGAACAACAACATAGTAGAGCCACATACTTAGGGTTCCCAGATTTTACAATTGTAAAATCTGGACAGCCTAGACTCACTCCCCAGGCCTGCCTAGTTCCACCCTCACCACCCCTCTACTGCCTGCTTTGGTCAGGCAGAAGGCAATCCGTGCATGTGTGGATTGCCTCCTGCCCGACTCAATTGAGAGGAGGCTTTTCGAAACCCGGACAAAATGCCGGGTTTTGAAAAGCCATCCGGAGGACATGACCCGGGGAAATCCAGATGTCTGGTCACCCTACACATACTGTGCCATGAAACATCACAGGGTGGATTCCTCACTGTGCATGTTGCCTGAGTCAGTGGCATGATCCACCCATCATCCACCTTTATACAATTACATACATAATCTAAAATAGAAAAATACACCAGACAATTAAATACACACACCACAAAACTGTCATTGTAACACACATTTACTTGATGGACAGGATATAAACTCTAAATGCTGACCAGGCAGCCAGGCTGAACACATGGCTTGGAAAGCCCATACTTGAGGCCACTACATACACGGACTTTAGAAAATCCCTGAAAACTCGACTGTTTAACAAATTCTAAATTCCCATACCTAACTCTTCCTCGCCATGACCCTTCCACCTCGCCCCCTAATTCCAAGGCCCAAAACTAATTAGACTTTCCACCTTGAATCTCATGTACTGACATAATGTATCTTTAACGTAAACCACTTGCATCCCATGTACTGACTAAACGTATCTTTATTGTAAACCGCTTCGAACTTCACGGTATAACGGTATATAAGAAATAAATTATTATTATTATTGCTTTTCCTGCAGCCACTACCCCTGACGCAGCCTGTGTGTAAAACGGGGCCACATCAGGTCCCTGATATTAATAAATCAGACTTGTTATTTGGACTGATCTGCTTGAATTATGGCAGATTCTTGTCTCTTATTTGTGTTGTCAATGACATCCACATGTTTTAAGTTCAATGTTCTTGTTTTATGTTGGATATGTTTAACACCCCTCCTGTATTCTTTTTATGCATACATTTTAGAACCTAAAGCTCTTAATATCCTAATACACTCTTTGATAATCTCCAGGCTGGATTACTGCAATACATTATATCAAGGCATAACTCAGAAAGAAATACGAAGGTTACAAATCATACAAAACACAGCAATAAAAATTATTACCAACTCCAAAAAATATGATCATGTCACACCACTTTTAAAAGAAGCACATTGGCTGCCGATCTCTCACAAAATAACATATAAAATCGCGTTACTAACATTTAAAATTCAGAAAACTAATACTCCAATATTCTTATATCGATATTTAATACCATATTCCCCAGCTAGATCCTTTAGATCAGCAGATCAGTACTTGTTGACCATTCCATCATTGAAAATAATTGGCACTAGAAGAACTACAAATTTCTCTATCTTGGGACCCCAGCTTTGGAATAAACTTCCAATTTTTCTGCGCGCTGAAACCTTAGAAAAATTTAAAAGCAAACTAAAAGGTACCTTTATAAAGATGCATATGAATCTTAGATCAGATAATCTTCTTTGATTTTCCTATTAAGCCTTTTTTAAACATTTTTTCCAAACCAAGTTTCATTAAAAATTTTTTAATACCCTTCCTGATGTTGCTCCTTTCCCAAATGTTTTTATTTTTGTATTTTTTTTTTCTTTTAAAACAAATGTAGTTTATCCTTATATTCCTTATGTATCTTTATTAAATATGGTTAGGTTTGTATGTTTTATTGTCTCAAATGATTTTATTTGTTCCCCCAAATTTTTAATATTGTTATACGCATTGAAAATACTTGATATTGCGTTTAAATCAAAACTACAATAAACTTGAAACTTGATAAAGATACTCAGACTTAAATTTAGCATAACTGCATTATTTCTTCACTGACCTGAAGAAGATCTCTGAAAAGCTTGTCAAAGCTACATTAAGCTGGACCAATAAAAAGGCACCACCTGCAGGTTAGTTGTTGACTCTTATTTCCATATATCCAAGTGGACTAGCACAGCAATCACAATTCCTTGAGGAAAATAATTTCAAATTAGTATAGTCTGTTTTGTCTTGTCATTTCCAATAGAGGTCTCAAAACATGATTGACAGGCAGGACTATGACTGGGAGAATGGCGCCCTGTGCTAAGATTGTTCTCAGCGCCACTATCCCCTCCCCCCCTCTCCCCCCGGCTACTTCCATTCACAGCTCCCTTGGCCACTCCAATACTAGAGCATGCTGAACTGCAGTTGACTGGCTCAGGAAACCTGAGCGGAGTATCCAGGGATGGATGTGTAAATGTGGAGCCTCTTACCTCTGTCTTCCTCTGTCCCCTCCCCTGCATGGTGCCTCAGCCTTTGTAATGGCTCTGTTGCCATTTAGGAATGCAATAGTAGGAATGCATATGTATAATTATACATGAACACGAGAGGAGATGTGACAATTTGACAAGAATGAAGACGAAGGGTCATGCATAGTTAATGAGAGTGTTACATTTCTTGTCCGGTTGGTTGGGCTTGACAGACCATTTAAAAAGATGTGTTACAAGATCTCTGATACAGAAACCGATACGATCTTTTTAAAGGCAGCAAAACGAAGGCGTCACAAATGGCACTTCTGAAATGTTTGTCTACTCTTCATCCACATTTTGTGTGAATGGAATATGAAATAGTAAATGGACAAAAAGAGGACCAGCATGGCTGCCATCGTGTTTCCATAGGTGGAAAAGAAAATGTGAGCAGGATTTTTTTTCCTGCAGAATGTAATGGAAGTTGAGTGGCAAGTTGGAAGTCTCTTTAAGATGCATACAGTCTAAATAAGTGAATATCTCCTTGTAGACTGGTTCAGGGACAGGCAGGGCAGAATTAATTTGTCGAGGGCTCCTAGACACACAAGTACACTGGGCCCCCTGCCCCGCCCCACCCTACCATGCGCCCAGGTGGAAACAGGAAGCTGCGTCAGAGGGAAGCTTTGGGCAAGCAGCACCGCTTGCACAATTACAGTTCCCTTTGCCTTTCTTACCTGCGTTGCTTGCTTGTCTTACTTTCTGTCGATGGGGGGGGGGGGGGCCTTGTTGTCGATCGGGGTGGGGCCCGCATTGCAGATCGATGCTGGAAGGGCCCATCGCCATTTGGAAAAAACAATGTTGATACCCTCCTTCATCGGGCCTCCCTGACCATTTCGGGCCCTAGGCACGTGTCTACTTGGCCTACTGGTTAATCCTGCCCTGAGGGCAGGACAGAGTGATAATAGAACATGTATGGCAACTCTATATCCTGTTCAGTCTCTATGGGGTAGAGAGCCAATCCATGGCGGTCAGCGGTTTTTAAGCTTCTTACAGCCATGGCCTGATTTGACCCTGGATGTTCAATGCTAGGGCAAATTTGACCTCCAGCACTGAAAATCCAGGTTACTATGGCAACTTGGAAGTTAACTAGACACTGGCTGATATTCAGACGGTTGCCCAGCTTTTAAGCTATCCTAACTTTATCTATTTACTTAGCTATCTAGCAGACTGAATAGCACCACTAATTGGTTGAGTTCCAGCTCTGCCCAGACCATCCTAGCGCCAACTGGACAGTGCCTAAGCGGTCACAGGCAATATTCAGTGGCACTACCTACGTAAGTGCTGCTGAGTATTGCCAGATGACCCGCTCAGCAGGGTTAAACCCTTTTGAATATTGGGTCCTATATCTTTATTCAGTTCATGAGTTATATTTTTTCTGGGCCCTAAATATTTTCCAAATTAAACCCTTTATGACATATGCTGCTATTTAGGAAAATACCTGACACTATTGGCCAAGTGTAGGCCCAAAGAACAGGTGATGAATTTCCTCTATAGCAATATGAGCTCAATCATTCCCAAAGCTTTCTCTCATTTAGGAGTTTGTTAGAGAGAGGTAAAATACATATATCACAGAAGTGCTATTTGTCCTCTCTCTTCTGTTATTTTTTGGTGTTCCTTGGATGACGTCTCCCTCGTACCAGGTAATGGCATATACTATAGAACCCAAAGACAAAGCATGTACTGATGATGCCCACAGAGATAGTAGACAGCATGTAAATTGACATCCTCTTCTCAACTGAGGCTCGAACCAAACAGGGGAAGGGTCCTGGGCAGAGCAAGGTATTGCAGTTTATGGGAGCTTCATTCACCTTCGGCAGGTGCCAGTAGATGAGGATATAAAGGAACCCAAGCTCAATCATCAGACGTAGAAGGATGCACAGAAGGTAGAGATATAGGAGCTTCTTCTGCTGATGAAAGTCAACCATTATGTCCTTTTGCACAAGGTCGTGGCCCTTGACACCTGTCAGGTTTGTTTGTTCCCCCTCAATGAAGGGCCCCAGTAGCTCTTGCTTCACCTGGGCTTTGATGAGGTTGTGTCTCAGCTGAGCGGCGAAGAGCTCCATGAGGAGCACAGAGATGATGAAGACAATGTAGGTGAAGTTCCAGAGAGCTACAACTGGCACATCAAAATGCTGGTTGAAGCAGGACTTCCTGCAGAACTCACTAATATTGCCGTTGCACTGGAAGTCCAAATCCAGCTTGCTCCAAGGCATCTCAGAAACATAGAGGGTGAGCAGGCGAATGGCCAGAAAGCCAAACCACATGGTCCTCCCGTTGTAGTCAGTGGTGGCCTCAATTGCAGTGCGGAGAATGGGGATCAGACCTGTCACCATTGCCATCTTGTTGTCTACGTGGTTACCACCTGCTCAAATAAAGGACAAATTAAAGTTCTAGTTCAGATTGTATTTATCCCTTTTCATTGTATGCTGATGCACTGGTGTTTCTATAATAGTGTGTTCAGCAACTCCTATGTTCTCATTTTAAAATCAGAGGTCTCATTTATTTGGTCTCATTTAATTCAAGCAAGCAGGACCTATTTGTATGAACATGAAGATCTCAGGATGGAATGGGACAATTCATGGCCGTTTCAGTGCGGCCACTTCAGCATCTCCAGCAGTTTCATCACTGCCAATTCATCGTGGGACCGTTCATCATCACTGTTTCAGCATGGGCCCAAAGATTGAAGGGAAATCTTTGGTAAACTTTGCCAGGCTGACGGGCTTGCATCATTATTCCCCTTCCCCCAGAATGTGTGTACTTTGAGGTCAATCACCACCATGAGCAGAACCATGGGTATACTTTGCAGGGAGGGGGGGGGGGTGAAAGCAATCTAGTTCCAGTGTACAAATAGTTTACTAAAGAAACTGCATATGGAAATGGGATGCAGTTACTTTATTTATAAGACAGAGCTGCTTTTGCGGGGGTGGACTTGAGGGGACATCACCCTCCCAACGAGCTTTTGTTCAGCACCTCACCTCCCTTCCCCGGCATGGATTGGGATAATTCAGCACTGAAATGGCCGCACTGGATTGTCCAAGACCCATGAAAATGTTAAACTACTAAAGAGTATGAAGCTTGTCTGGAAAAGAACATCCCTGGGATGGAATTGTGACAGTCTAGTGTACAAGGGGTGTGTGGAAAAGTTCTCAGCCCAACCAACCAACTTCCTAAATTCTGAGCTTTATTTTGCCACTATAGCTGAAAAGAATGTTATGGTATTTCGTTAAGTGCCATCATTTATTGACCCTGGTGAGATCGTGCAAGCAAACAATGCAATTTGTGTGAAGAACGTGGGTGTCAAGAAGCCCTGAAGAAATGGTTGTATACCATGAAACGTTAGATGGCATGGATTAGTTTAATTACACATTGGCCAATATTGCTAGACAACATCTTAGTCCCACATTTAAAACAAGCTTAGCGGCAATTGTATGTTCTCCACGGAAGTTTTTTCTGTCGATGATGTGGGTGGAGGTGGCTTGAGCATTTATGCCCTGCCAGAACAAACCTGAGGCTTTTTCTTCTGTTGAGATAATACTCTCATCTAATTAAGTGGAGCAAATTATTTATTGATATTTATATATTTATCCACTTCACTTTTGTAGATCATTGATTGAACCACATCCACATCATTCTCTTCTTGGTTGGGCTGAGAACTTTTCAGCTCGCCCTCGTAAGATATTTATATTTGTCCTGTTTATCTGAAGGTTAAAGTTTTTAATTTCCCAATACATTGAGATATGGTGTTTGTTTATATATTTACAAGTATTTATGTTCCAGAAATCCAGTCACTGATTGATAAATGCAGATAACAATAATTAAGGGTATGGGTAAAAAACTTACAAAATAAAATAAAATACATATATCAATGCACAAACAAACCGTACAATATATAAACAATGTAAAATTACCTTTTACGTATGTTCTTCACTTCCTCTCTCCCTACTGAAATGTAAGCCGCCCAGACATTTACTTGAAGGACATGATATAAACTCTCAATAAAGCTGTATCACATGAGCAAATTCAAATGTTTAAAATAGCAGCACTTTTGAGCAAGAACTGCTGCCATTTTGAGCAAGAAGTTTTGATTTGCTGTCTGATACAGAAATGCTGATTTTAGCACAAGCAAAGTTTAACAAAGGACAAAAAGCCCAAAAAATCTTGAATTGGCAGCACAGCCAAAATCCCATCAAATAATTGGTCAAAGGCCTCAACTTTAAAAAAAAAAAAGCAACCCAAATCTTTCTAGTGTGCAAACAGGACACTTCACATCATGGGTCCAACAACAGACCCACATTTGACACTCAGCCTCACAATCTTAACCAAGGGTGGTGGAGACATGGAACGCGCTCCCGGAGGTTGTGATAGGGCAGAGCACGCTGCTGGGGTTCAAGGAAGGTTTAGATAAATTCCTGCAGGATAAAGGGTACAGATAGAAAGTAGAGATAGGTTTTAGGAAAGTCAGGGACCACTTAACAGGTCATGGACCTGATGGGCCGCTGCAGGTGCGGACCGCTGGGCGCAATAAGCCTCTGGTCTGACCCAGTGGAGGCAACTTCTTATGTTCTTAACAGCTGTTCTCCAGTAAATCAAAGAGCATGACAAGTTGATTTATATGGGAGTCACAAACATTCAAGACATAAGAACATAAGAACTGCCATCTCCGGATCAGACCCATGGTTCATCGAGTTCGGCGATCCGCACACGCGGAGGCCCAGTCAGGTATACACCTGATGTAGTTTTAGTCACCCATATCCCTCTATGCCTCTCATAAGGAGATGCGCATCTAATTTGCCTTTGAATCCCAGCACAGTGGATTCCTTAATAACCTCCTTTGGGAGAGCATTCCAGGCGTCTACCACTCGCTGCATAAAACACAACTTCCTGACATTTGTCCTGGACTTGTCCCCCCTTAGCTTCAAACCATGTCCTCTTGTCCGTGTCGCGTTGGACAATGTAAATAATTTATTTTCCTGCTCTATTTTATCGATGTCTTTCAGTATTTTGAACGTCTCTATCATGTCCCCTCGCAGCCTCCTCTTCTCAAGGGAGAACAGTCCCAGTTTCTTGAGTCGTTCCTCATATTCCAAGTTCTCCATACCTCTTATTAACTTTGTTGCTCGTCTCTGCACCCTCTCCAACAGTTTTATATCCTTCTTTAGGTTGGGAGACCAATGTTGGACACAGTATTCCAAGTGTGGTCTGACCATTGCTCTATAAAGCGGCATTATGACTTTCTCCGATCTACTCGTGATTCCTTTCTTTATCATGCCTAACATTCTGTTTGCTTTCTTTGCCGCTGCCGCGCATTGTGCCGACGGCTTCAGGGTCCTATCTATCAGTACACCCAGGTCCTTTTCTTGTTCGCTCTTACCCAGAGTTGCGCCTGACCTTAAACACCAGAACACAGATTTTAAATTGAATCATTTGGGCAGCTGGTAACTAATGCAATGCTCTTAATACTGAGGTCACTCTTTTGCGGAGTTAGAGGGGAAAGCACAAGGCTGTATGTGTGTGGGTGTGCACTTGAGGAGTCACTTTCATTCCTTTTGCCTCAGGTGAACTATCTCTTATAAGTTGTCAAAAGAAAACCACTGTCCCTTCTCCCCTGCTTATTTTGCTGTGTAGTTACGCCAGAAAATGTGCTGCCATCCTCTGCCCCTCAGAAGAAGCCGCATAACTTGTTTGAAGTGCTATAATTGTAAAAACAAGTGACTGGAGAATGCTAGCTTTACGAAAGCACAGAACAAACTCCAGACTGCGTTCAACATTTCTAGTCTGTGCCACCATGCACCTGACCAATGATCCATCCCAGAGGGATGTGACCCCTCCAGCGGACTGGTTAATAGCTCAGAGATGCTCACCTGAATGTCTTCTCTTTCTTTGGCAGGGATAAATAGTGGGGAAAGAGAAGGAGAATGGATTCTGAAGGAGCGTTGTGCGAGTGCCAAGCTGTTTATGGACAGGAGCCAGGAATTCCTGTGATAAACGGTGCCAGAATAGGTGAGTCAGAAAAGTCTGTCCTACCCTACGGAGCAATGTCTTGTGGTTTCTCCTGTGTCCTTTCCCCTCCTCCAAGTGTCATATTAAAAGTAGAATTTCTGGTTTGATCAGCTCAGGTAACCAGAAAAGGGTGGGACAGGGAAGTAGATTTTTCCTGAAAGTGATACAGAAGATAGGAAAGTGGATTCACTGGTCCTGGCAAGTTAGCTTTCTAAGAAAAGGGTCTTAGCCATTTCTTCTCTGTTCCCCTTTACAGGCACCACACTGGGACTGGATATGCGGCACTGGTGGTGCTTTTCATATCTCACTGCAGCAAAGGAGAAAAAGAGGAAGAGTCTCTATGTTGGATGCAGCTCATCCCAGCACTAGCTGAAGAAACTATGCCTCTTTCCCTACCTCCTACCTTCACCCAAGTAGAGTGAAGGTAGCAAACATAGAACCATGATGGCAGAAAAAGGCAAAATGGTCCATCCAGTCTGCCCATCCGCAGTAGCTAAATTATCTCTTCCTCTCTCTAAGAGATCCCATGTGACTACCCACGCTTTATTGAATTCAGACAGTCTCTGCCTCTACCACCTCTCCCGGGAGACTGTTCCACGTATCTACCAACCTTTCTGTAAAAAAGTATTTCCTTAGATTACTCCGGAGCCTATCATCTCTTAACTTCAGTTTCCTTTCAAATGAGACTCGACTCATGCGCATTTACAACTGTCGTTAACCCTCCTTATACGTTTATCCTATAAACGCATGATATATCGCCCAATTAATGTTTATAATTATATATAATGAGCCTCGTTACCTGATGCGGACTGGAACTAGTGAAAAACTAAACACAGATTTGAAATCAGCATGAAAAATACTACAAAACCCACCCAACGTTAGTTAACTCTGATGAAAATGATGTGTTGACCTGTGTTATCATTCCAAGTATTCCTGGTCACATTCAGACCATAGAAGTCAGTTGGGCTGACTCCCACAGCTGATGATCAGCCTACATATTTCAATGCCATGCCATTTCTGGTGACCAGCAGTGAATATCTGGGTTCTTTTTTGCCAGTTTAAATTTAACCAGCCTAGCTGGTATTCAGTGCTGGCCAGCTAGGCTTAAATCTAATTAGAAGTTGGCTAACACTCTTTGTCCCTTGGGGGGAATACATAAGCTAGGAACAAATCTATTAAATAATGGACATCAGTATGAGCCCTTCAAAAGTAAACGAGAGATTATGGGCTTGGGCAATAACTCATAGGTGACCAGCACCAGACGTGAGTCTAAATGAGAATTTCCCCATACATCATTTAGTCCTTTTCAATATAACCGGTGTAATATAAATATTGTATAAATTACTTATTAATATTCACACCAAGGGAGAAGGCAAAATGAAAAATAATAAAGAAAAAAATAGTAAAATTCATGGATAAACTTCCAAAATCATCACAGTGTATGAAGTCCTTAAAGTGCAAGCGCTCAGAAAAAGTTCATGCTAAAGTGCTCTGAAAAAATTAATCCTAAAATTCTTCAGGAAGCCGTGCAATGCTAAAATAATATTGCTAAAATTTCATAATGTCTCTTGATAAGCTAAATGCATAAAAATAGTGAAAGTTCGTGCTGTAGTTGGCAACATGTCTGAAGGGTTTTGGTTTTTCAGCTAGGTTTAAAACAGCCAAAGATATTCTAGTTATTTTGGCACCCTAATTTGGTCATCATACATAGCCAGCAATGCACTACATATAACCAGCTACCCACTAAGTGCAAAATGGCAATATTCAGTGAAAGATAATCATCTATCCCCCACTGAATATTGCCAGATTTAATTTTAATTTAATTTAATTCTTATATACCGCTAATAACCGTGAGGTTTCTAAGTGGTTTACAAAAATGAATGCATTAAAAGATACAATAAATAAAAATAGATAAGATAGGTACTTGGAAATTCCCTAACTATCCCAAAGGCTCACAATCTAACTAAAGTACCTGAAGAGACAATTTATGAAAAATAAAGATAAAATATAAAGACAGAGATAGAGATAGAAATGAATATTACACCAAGTAATGAATAAATAAATTTAAAGATAGAATTAAAAATAAATAAGTAAAATAAATTAAAAAATAGAGATAAAAAAATAAGTATCAAGAGAAATAAAAAATATATATGGATCAGGGGAGGGGTGTAACTGATCAGGTGCCCTGCTGGAGAGGGGCTCCCGATACTACTGCTGGTCTCGGTGAGCCGTTAGCACCGCTTCTTTCAAAGTGTTCTCCCCTGGCCAGTTAAATGGTTTTAAATATTGGGCAGACTATCTTTAAGGTAAGATCCTTTAAGGTCCTCTCATATGAAGAAATACTAACATGTTAGGGCTCTTCAGACTGGAAAAGAGGCGGTTGAGGAGAGATTTGAGTGAGGCCTACAAAATCCTGAGCAGTGTAGAATGGGTACAAGTGAATTTAATTTTTTACTCCATTAAAAATGACAAGGACTAGGGGTCACTGAAATGAAATTACAAGGGAATTCTTTTAAAAACAATAGGAGGAAATATTTTTTCATTGAAAGAATAGTTAAGCTCTGGAACTCGTTGCCAGAGGATGTGATAACAACGGTTAACAGAGATAGGTTTAAAAAGGTTTGGACAAGTTCCTGGAGAAAAAGTCCATAGTCTGCTATTGAGACAGACATGGGGGGAGGCCACTGCTTGTCCTGGGATTAGTAGCATGAAACGCTGCTACTATTTAGGTTTCTGTCAGGAATGGGGACAGACTTAAAGATCTCAATCTGTATACTTCGGAGGAAGGGCGGGAAGGGGAGATATGATAGAGACATTTAAATTAAAAAAAATCTACAAAAAATACTCCCTGGTGAGTAATATATTTTTTTGTGGATTTTTTCGAGTTATTTTCTTACTCTTGTTTTTTCTTGAGAGACATTTAAATACCTATGTGGCGTAAATGTGCATGAATCAAATATCCAATCCAAACCACCATAAAACTACTTGGCATGACCATAGACAGATGCTGCACTATGCAACCGCAAATAAATAAAACAATTCAGAAATCATTCGCAGTCATGAGAAATCTGAGACAAGTCCGAAAATTCTTTGAAAGAACACAATTCCAACTTATAGTACAATCCCTAATACTAGGTATATTGGACTACTGCAACATCCTCTTCCTTCCTTGCCCTGTAACTACGATTAAACAACTCCAAACAATCCAAAATACAGCTTTGAGACTCATCTACTCATTGAGAAAACATGACCACATCACTGAAGCCTTCATCAACTCACATTGGCTTCCAATCCAAGAAAGAATCCAATTCAAATTCTACTGCATACTATTTAAAACCCTACACGGAGACAGCCCATCATACTTGAACAATCGCCTCATCCTAGCACCCACTACCAGACACAGAAAAACACACTCCCCATTCATACCCCCCCCAATCAAGGAAGTAAAAAGAACAAAACTACACGACGGCCTCCTAGCCACTCAAGCCGCAAGGCTGGACAACCAGATCTCCAACCTTCTGATGACCACCCCAGACTATAGGACGTTCAGAAAAGAAATAAAAACCACACTTTTCAAGAAATTCCTGAAGCAGCAATAACATCACGACCTCTGAGTAACTCTAAAACCGACATCTGATCTACCCATTACTGCACTAACAACAACAAAAGAACCTCCACTATGACCAACTATTAATTCTCTTACAAACCACCTCACCCTCAACAACCCGTTAATGTTTATAAAATCTACAACTTACCTCTCTAGCTAATCATTGTAACTCTGTATTTTTTAAATTAACCTTTTGTAATCCGCCTTGAACCGCAAGGTAATGGCGGAATAGAAATCCCTAATGTAATGTAATGTAATGTAATGTAATGAAAGGAAGCTCTGGAATGCGAAGGCATAGGATGAAGTTAAGAGGTGATAGGCTCAGGAGTAATCTAAGGAAATACTTTTTTTATAGAAAGGGTGGTAGATGCATGGAATAGTCTTCCAGAAGAGGTGGTGGAAACAGAGACTGTGTCTGAATTCAAGAGGGCCTGGGATAGGCATGTGGGATCTCTCGGAGAGAGAAAGTTATGGTTACTGTGGATGGGCCATCATGTTTCTATAGGCCTCCAACACAAACAGAGAAGCTGGACAAATAGTTGGTTGCAAATATCCATAAGCTGAGTCTGAAAGGGGAGCTGCTGTTACTAGGAGATTTCAGCTTATCTGATGTGGACTGGAACATCAGAAAGAAGCAAAGAGATGGTGGATGCCCTTCACAGATCTCTGCTCAAACAAATGGTGATGGAACTAATGATTGAAGGGACGACACTAGATCTGATGCTCACAAATGGTAAAAGTGTGTCTAATGTCTGGGTGGGTGCCCACCTTGGTAAAAGTGAACATCATACAGTATGGTTGATTTAAGAGCTAAAGCAGATATGGATACACAAAGCTCAAAGTCCTGGATTTCAAGCATGCTGATTTCAGTACATTGAAAACATTCCTGAAGAAAGAACTGACAGGATGGGAGGATATAAGGGAAGTAGAAAAACTATGGTCCAAGCTGAAAGGAGCTATAAAATTGGCAACAACTCTATGTGAGTAAAGTTAATAAAAACAAGGGGAAAAGGAAACCGTTATAGTTCTCTAAACAGGTGGCTGAAAAAAAAAAAATGCAAAAGAGGCGGCATTCAAAGAATACAAAAGGACACAAGAAGGGAAACAGAGAAAAGAATAAAAGATAAAACTCAAAGAAGCAAAGAGAGAAATATGACTGGCGAAAGCGCAGGTAAAGGAAAAAAGTGGCTAGAGAGATAAAAAGAGGAGACAAGACTTTTTTTTAAGGTATATTGGAGAAAGGAGGAAGTTGAGATGGAATTGTGAGACTAAAAGATGCTGAGAACTATGTGGAAAATGATGAGAATAAAGCTAATGAGTTAAACAAATATTTCTGTTCTGTGTTCACAGAAGAAAAGTCTGGAGAAGGACCTTGGTTGGTTGACCAAGGTGTACAGTATATGGGAATGGAGTACAGTAGATATCACTCTGTTCATGGAAGAAAGCATTTATGAAAAACTGGGAAAACTAAAAGTGGACCCTGATCTTAGGGTACTGAGGGAACTCAGAGAAGTTCTTGCAGGACCTCTTGCAGATTTGTTTAATAAATTCTTGGAGGCAGGAGAGAATTCTTGGGATTGGAGAAGAGCGAATGTGGTCCCTCTTCACAAAAGTGGTAACAGAAAAGAAGCTATAAACTACAGGCTGGTAAACCTCACTTCGGTGGTTAGAAAGATAATGGAAACTGTTGAAGGAAAGAATACTGAACTACCTGGATCCAATGGATTACAAGATCTGAGACAACATAGTTTCACCAAGGGGAAATCATGCCAAACGAATCTGATCAATTTCTTTAACTGGGTGACCAGAGAATTGGATAGAGGATGTGCACTAGATGCAGTCTACCTGGATTTCAACAAAGCTTTTGACATAGTTCTTCATAGGAGGCTCATCAATAAACTTAGTGGGCTGAAATTAGGACCCAAAGTGATGACATGGATTAGAAACTGGTTGATGGACAAATGACAGAGCACGGTGGTGAATAGAATTTGCTTGGAGAAAAGAAAGGTGAGTATGGTGTGCCTCAGAGATCGGTATTAGGGCCTGTTCTGTTCAATATATTTGTGAGTGATATTTCTGAAGGCTTAGAAGGAAAAGTGTGTCTTTTTCCAGATAACATGAAGATTTGCAACAGAGTAGAAACATTTGAGGGAATAGAAAACATGAGATCTGAGAATGTTGGAAGAATGGACTAATGTCTGGCAGTTTAAATTTAATGTGAAGAAGTGCAGAGTGATGCACTTGGAGAGTAAAAACCAAAGGAACTGTATTTGCTTGGGAGTGAGAAGCTGATATGCACAGAAAGGGAGAGAGAACTTGGCATGATGGTATCTGAGGATCTCAAGGCTGAGAAACAATGTGACAAGATGGTGGCTGTAGCCAGAAGGATGCTGGGCTGCATAGAGAGAAGAATTAGAACATAAGAACATAAGAAGTTGCCCCTGCTGAGTCAGACCAGAGGTCTGCCATTCCCATTGGCAGCAGAAAAAGAGAAGTGTTGCCCCTGTACAAATAATTGGTGAGGTCCCACTTGTAAGGCCATACCTTGCTAATGATGTAAGACTTGAAGTGGTCCAGAGGATGGTGATGAAAATGATATTGGGATTACACCAAGAGATGTATGAGAAGAGTCTTGAATACCTGAATATGTATACCCTGGAGGAAAGAAGGGATATAGGAGATATGATATGAGATGTTTAAATACTTGAAGGGTATTAATCTACAAACAAATCTATTTCACAGGTGAAGAAGCAGTAAAACTAGAGGATAAAATATGAGGTTGTGGAGTGGTAGACTTAGGAAATATTTCTTCATGAAGAGGGTAGTGGATGCCTAGAATGCCCTTCCTATAGAAGTGGTGGAGGCAGAAACAGTGACAGAGTTCAAAAATGCATGGGATAAACACAAAAGATCCCTAAACAGAAAGAGGAAAATACCGACACAAAATTTGACAGATCAAAAACTAGAACTTCATTTATGATGTATAGGAATGGTGCTTAAATGGAAGCCCAGCAGCAGGGAAATGAAGATGATGCTGGATGGACTTCTGTGGTCTGTGTTCAGTATATGGCAAGATGGATCAGGGGGGATGGGGGGAAGGAGCTGGAGTTTGTTTTTATGGCAACTCCAGCTGTGGGGCGGTGTAGCCGATGCTGGACAGACTTCTACAGTCTCCATCCCATATGCGGAAGGAAGGATCAAGAGCAATTATATATAATTTATACCACATTCAAATCTGAAGTTTCCTCTCCCCCCACCCCTATCTCAGGGGGGGAGGGGAAAACATTGTACTGTATATTGAAATTTAGCAAGTAAAACAAATCGAGAATATATGTGACTGTTGGGCAGACTGGATGGACCACAAAGGTCATTATGTGCTGTCATTTACTACAGTATGTTACTATTGTCACTAATTGTCTTGAGACCCTACAGCAGAAAGAGATAATCAAAGACTGTAAATGTGTTCCATTATTTCATCTTAAGATCTGCTGATGTTAAATGCTGAACAGGGTGAAAAGCGGATATAGAGAACTTTCTGTTCTCAGTGAAAAGTGAAGTAATCAAAAAGAAGTTGTGGACTTTGCAAAAATTTGTATATAATCAGCGTTGCCTGTGCTAGAGTACTGTCCCATCTGCAATGACTTTTTTTGGAGTTTCGAGGGAAGTGCTTCACAGCAAATGTAGTGGTGTGGTACTCTACTACATCATTTCTGGAAAGAGTGGAGAATTGAAGTGTGTGGGATTGCCTTTCTGACCTCCTGGAGGAATCTCTAGTCCTGGTTCATGCCCTTAAACAGGGGTTGGAAAAGAATTTTGAGAGCTTTCCATATTTGTTTCCTTTTGCACTGATGAGAATGGAGTGCAAAATAGGAATTTGTTCTGCTTCTATAGTCATATGGAAATCAGCTGCAAGATCATTATGAAAAGAACATCCTATTGCTTAGATGCAATAAAATTGGGTAAAGAAGTCTCTTCAGCAGTTCAATTCATTTCCATTTGGGGGAGTTTTCCAAGGAAAGATATACACTTCTCCCTCCATATTCGCTGTGATAGGGGATTAACAGACCCGCGAATAATATTTTCATATGTTATTCGCTGTCTTCTATTAAAAACCATCATGAATATGGTGAAACCGCGAATAACATGGTGGGAGACCTGGCCTGTTCCTGAAGGAGAAGCAAAACACGGTGAAGAAAGTGCTGGGAATCAACGATTTTCTCTGTAAACGCTGGGAATCAGTGATTTCTCTATGCAAGCTGATGTAATTTGGGGAGAGGAACCAGCAAGCTAAAAACCATGAATAATCGAAACCGTGATTGCTCACTGCATTTCCACTCCTTCCAGATGTTCCCATCCAGACAATAATTCCTTGATGTAATCCCCCATCCGAACAAAGTTAGTTGTTTGTTTTTTTTTACAGTCTAGAACCTTTGCTTTTGAATGAGCCCTCTCTATACCCATCTTAATATTAAACTATACCATGCAGTGATTACTGGATGCCAGATGATCACCCTTTGTAACATCAGAAACACTTTCCCCATTTGTAAGCACTAAGTCCAGTATGACCCCTTCCTGAGCGGGTTCCATTACCAATGGTATCAATGATATCAATGCATATAGTGAATTGCAGTAGTCCAAATGGGAAATGACTAGTGCATGAATTAATAAACATAATAGATTGCGTGATAAAAGTGGTTGAAAAGATCTAATCCTTTGCAGTGCAAAATATAAAGAACAAATAACCGAATTAATTCGAGGTTTAAAAGTCAATCGTGTCAAAAACAATACCAAAAATCCTGATTGTCACTACAAACTTTAAAGTATGGCTGTCAATTAAGAGTGAATTTGGCATGGGTGGGGGTGGGGTGGGAGGGAGGGAATTAAAAGAAGCTGGCAAGGTTAAGTGCAAGGAGATTTTTTTAGCCATGCTGACACTGAGTTCAGGCAAGTATTAACATCTTGACATGAAGTTACAGGATCTATGCAGCGAAAGCAAATGTGTGTATCATCAGCATAACAGAAGGGTAGCTCCATAATCCTGAATAACTGTAAGTAGTGAGGGGGGAGGAGCAAGAATAGAGCTCTGTGGAACACCTGACAATATTGGGAAGGTATCAGAGCTTTAAGTGTTGAAAGTCATCCTATATGTCCTCTGTGAAAGATAACTAATAAACCTTGCAAGAACCAGACCTCTAATTCTGACAGCATGTAGACTTTTTACAAGGATTGCATGGTCTACAAGATCAAAAGCTGAGGAAGCGTCCAAAGAGACAAGGATGATTGAGCAATGAGCATCAAGAGAGGATCTGATTGTATCATTCAACGCAAGCAAAAGTGTCTCAGTACTGTGTGAAGGTGACATCCTCCCAGAAATGGATGAAGAATGTCAGTAGCTTTCACAAAACTTGATAGTTATTAAAAAACATAGTAACATACATAGTAACATAGTAGATGACGGCAGATAAAGACCCGAATGGTCCATCCAGTCTGCCCAACCTGATTCAATTTAAAATTTTTTTATTTTTATTTTTTTCTTCTTAGCTATTTCTGGGCGAGAATCCAAAGCTTTACCCTGTACTGTGCTTGGGTTCCAACTGCCGAAATCTCTGTTAAGACTTACTTCATCCCATCTACACCCTCCCAGCCATTGAAGCCCTCCCCTGCCCATCCTCCTCCAAACGGCCATACACAGACACAGACCGTACAAGTCTGCCCAGTAACTGGCCTAGTTCAATCTTTAATATTATTTTCTGATTCTAAATCTTCTGTGTTCATCCCACGCTTCTTTGAACTCAGTCACAGTTTTACTCTCCACCACCTCTCTCGGGAGCGCATTCCAGGCATCCACCACCCTCTCCGTAAAGTAGAATTTCCTAACATTGCCCCTGAATCTACCACCCCTCAACCTCAAATTATGTCCTCTGGTTTTACCATTTTCCTTTCTCTGGAAAAGATTTTGTTCTACGTTAATACCCTTTAAGTATTTGAACGTCTGAATCATATCTCCCCTGTCTCTCCTTTCCTCTAGGGTATACATATTCAGGGCTTCCAGTCTCTCCTCATATGTCTTCTGGTGCAAGCCTCCTATCATTTTCGTCGCCCTCCTCTGGACCGCCTCAAGTCTTCTTACGTCTTTCGCCAGATACGGTCTCCAAAACTGAACACAATACTCCAAGTGGGGCCTCACCAATGACCTGTACAGGGGCATCAACACCTTCTTTCTTCTACTGACTACGCCTCTCTTTATACAGCCCAGAATCCTTCTGGCAGCAGCCACTGCCTTGTCACACTGTTTTTTCGCCTTTAGATCTTCGGACACTATCACCCCAAGGTCCCTCTCCCCGTCCGTGCATATCAGCTTCTCTCCTCCCAGCATATACGGTTCCTTCCTATTATATGCATTACTCTGCATTTCTTTGCATTGAATTTTAGTTGCCAGGCATTAGACAATTCCTCTAACTTTTGCAGATCCTTTTTCATATTTTCCACTCCCTCTTCGGTGTCTACTCTGTTACAAATCTTGGTATCATCTGCAAAAAGGCACACTTTTCCTTCTAACCCTTCAGCAATGTCACTTACATACATATTGAACAGGATTGGCCCCAGCACCGAACCCTGAGGGACTCCACTAGTCACCTTTCCTTCCTTCGAGCGACTTCCATTAACCACCACCCTCTGGCGTCTGTCCGACAGCCAGTTTCTGACCCAGTTCACCACTTTGGGTCCTAACTTCAGCCCTTCAAGTTTGTTCAACAGCCTCCTATGAGGAACTGTATCAAAGGCTTTGCTGAAATCCAAATAAATTACATCTAGCATATGTCCTCGATCCAGCTCTCTGGTCACCCAATCAAAAAATTCAATCAGGTTCGTTTGGCACGATTTACCTTTTGTAAAGCCATGTTGCCTCGGATCCTGTAACCCATTAGATTCAAGGAAATACACTATCCTTTCTTTCAGCAACACTTCCATTATTTTTCCAACAACTGAAGTGAGGCTCACCGGCCTGTAGTTTCCTGCTTCATCCCTGTGACCACTTTTATGAATAGGGACCACATCCGCTCTCCTCCAATCCCCAGGAATCACTCCCGTCTCCAGAGATTTGTTGAACAAGTCTTTAATAGGACTCGCCAGAACCTCTCTGAGTTCCCTTAGTATCCTGGGATGGATCCCGTCTGGTCCCATCGCTTTGTCCACCTTCAGTTTTTCAAGTTGCTCATAAACACCCTCCTCCGTGAACGGCGCAGAATCTACTCCATTTTCTCGTGTAACTTTGCCGGACAATCTCGGTCCTTCTCCAGGATTTTCTTCTGTGAACACAGAACAGAAGTATTTGTTTAGCACATTTGCTTTCTCCTCATCACTCTCCACATATTTGTTCCCAGCATCTTTTAGCCTAGCAATTCCATTTTTTATCTTCCTCCTTTCACTAATATATCTGAAAAAAATTTTTATCTCCCTTTTTTTACATTTTTAGCCATTTGTTCTTCCGCCTGTGCCTTCGCCAAACGTATCTCTCTCTTGGCTTCTTTCAGTTTCACCCTGTAGTCCTTTCTGCTCTCCTCTTCTTGGGTTTTTTTATATTTCATGAACGCCAACTCTTTCGCCTTTATTTTCTCAGCCACTAGGTTGGAGAACCATATCGGCTTCCTTTTTCTTTTGTTTTTATTGATTTTCTTCACATAAAGGTCCGTAGCCATTTTTATCACTCCTTTCAGCTTAGACCACTGTCTTTCCACTTCTCTTATGTCCTCCCATCCTAACAGCTCTTTCTTCAGGTACTTTCCCATTGCATTAAAGTCCGTACGTTTGAAATCTAGGACTTTAAGTATCGTGCGGCCACTCTCCACTTTAGCCGTTATATCAAACCAAACCGTTTGATGATCGCTACTACCCAGGTGAGCACCCACTCGAACATTAGAGATACTCTCTCCATTTGTGAGGACCAGATCCAATATCGCTTTTTCCCTTGTGGGTTCCGTCACCATTTGTCTGAGCAGAGCCTCTTGAAAGGCATCCACAATCTCCCTACTTCTTTCCGATTCCGCAGACGGAACATTCCAGTCCGCATCCGGCAGGTTGAAATCTCCCAACAGCAGAACCTCCTCTTTCCTTCCAAACTTTTGGATATCCACAATCAGATCCTTATCAATTTGCTGCGATTGAGTCGGAGGTCTGTAGACTACACCCACGTAGATAGAAGTTCCATCTTCTCTTTTCAGAGCAATCCATATCGCTTCTTCCTCTCCCCAGGTCCCTTGCATTTCGGTCGCTTGGATTTTGGAGAAGAATGGCTGGTTTGAAATCAGGCAAAAGTTAGAGGATAAAGAGTTGTCATTGGCAAGATTAAGTTTCTTCAGAAGTGGACAAACTGAAGCGTATTTCCAGATAGAAGGTACTACTCCCTCACTAAGATTGCGATGCAGCAAAGGCAGGGGGGTTGGAGCTAATGTTGTTGATAGTTTCTTTACTAAACACTAACCCCCTCTTATATTAAACTGCATTAGTTGTGTTTAGCGTGGTGAGCCATGCTGCTCCCGACACTCATAGAGTTCCTATGAGCGTCAGGAGCAGCGCCGCTCTCTGCGCTAGAAACATGCAGTTTCGTAAAAGAGGGGTATGTTTATACCCCTGGCGGGGGAGATATCATGATGAGGAAGGTGGTTCTCCCAGGGTGAGGCTCATTCCTTGCACTTCAGATGGGTTGACCCCTGCGATTTCCCCAAATATAGGAAAGTCGACTGCATAATTTTTGGTAGTGGGGGAATGAGTTCGCGCTTTCCTGATAAAAAAAAATTATCAGATATACCTGGTAGATTAAAGGAGGAGCAACAGGAGGGGCAATGTGGGTTTTAAGCTGGTGGAGAAAGGAAAAATGGAGCTGAGAAGATAGTGGGGAAAGACCTAAAGAGGCAAGTAAGGATGTTAATTTTTCTTCCCAGGCCTTATCAAGAAAGTCAAAAGAAAGAATAGTAGGATTGTAATCTGGGTTTACTGTAAACTCAAGTGAAATCAAATAAAACAAAGACTACATGGGATCGATTCAAAGAACGTGAAAGACAATGATTGAAATAATCTTTCTTGGCCTTCTGCAATGCAGTTTGATAATCCCAAAATCTAGACTTAAATAATGAAAGAGCGATTACAGTCCTGGATTTCGTCCAAAATCTCTCAGCTCTATGGACATATGTTCTAATTAAATGGAGAGGTGAATACCAGGGGGCTTTTTAGGAAAAAGGTTTAAATGTGATATTGTTTAGTGGTGCATGTCCAATGATAATTTCTAAAAGAACTGAATGAAGACATTCAATCTGACTTTCAAAGTAAGTAGAGTCTAGAGAAGGGAGAGTAACCTTAAGATCATTATTAATTGCAGTAATTGTGCATTCATCAAGAACACAAGGGAAAAGGCAGAACGGAACATTTAGGGGAATAGGAAGAAAATTGAAGCATGAAGGAAATAAGCAAGTGATCAGTCCAAGGGTAGAGAATAACCCAAAACGAATTGGGTGAGACTGCAAGGCCATTCAAAGTAAATACTAACTTTTTACAAAAGCACAGAAGTTTTTAGTGCTGGACGGTGTGCTGAATGCTCTGCACTGCTCCGACGGTCATAGAGTTCCTATGAGCATCAGAGCAGCGCAGAGCATTCAGCGTGCTGGCTGGAACTAAAAACTCTTGCGTGGTTTTGTAAAGGGGGTGGGGGGGGGGGTAAGTCTAAAAGGTTCCCTGCTGAATAAGTGGGGATATTAACATGTTGAGTAAGACCAATGATGGAAGCAAATGAACGAAAAGGACAGATAGCAGCGGAGGCTGGAAAATTGAAGTCACTAAGTAACAGTAGTGGGCTATATATAATTGAAGATTCTGCAACAAAGGCTAGAAGTTTTTCTAATGAATCAGTTAAAATAGAAGGGGGCTGATATACTAACACTAGAAAAATGGTGCATTTTGATTATGAATTGAAACTCGTAAAATTAAGACTTTCAGAATTGAAAGAGGTTTGTGAGAGGCTGAGCAAAGGGTAATGTTAAATTTAGTAGTATAAAACCAAACTCCCCCATCCTGGCATGAGGGATGTGGGACATGAAATGAAAGAAAATTAGGTTGACAGGAGTCAAGAAGAGTGGATGTATTGCTAGGGCGAAGCCAAGTTTCAGTGGTACATACAATGTTCAAATGATGTGTCTGAATAAGATCCAAAAGTAATGGTGCTTTATGTCTGAGAGACCTCACATTAAGAAGCCCAATGTTTGTTCTGGAAACAGAGAAAATGCCAGTAGAAGATCCATGTAGAACAGGAGGAGCAGCAAGTTGCCTAGAGCTAGGTGGGATGAGGCAGAGGGGGGATGTTGTCGAATAAACATAGGAATGGAAAAAGAGGATAAAGCTGAAAGTGGTAGCATAGCCAAAGATTGTAAAATAGGAAATACCGGGATAGACCAACAGAAGCAAAGTATAAATACTAAGGAGGCGACCAAGGAGGAGCCCCAAGGAGCACATGCCAACAGTGCAAACATTTTGTACTGGTTGGGTGGAAGTACTTTACAGCGTGTGACGTTACCTGATTATGGCAGCGGGTCAGGAACAGAAGAAGTTGTAAACCGCCTAGAACCGCTAAGGTCTGGTGGTATATAAGAATAAAGTTATTATTATTATTAAATGATAGCGTTGTAGGTCTGTAAAAGCAGAAAAACCAGGACAAAATTAAATTTTACATCTCACATCAAGTGTGTGGCTGCAGCAAAAAAAAAAAATTAAGAACGGATAGTAAATAAGGCCAGGAATATTATAATGCCTCTGTGTTTCTCCATGGTGCATCCCCACCTTCAGTATCATGCACAGTTCTGATCGCCATATATTAAGATATAGTAGAGTTAGGAAAGGTTGAAAAAAGAGTGACCGAAATAATAAAGGTGATGGGATTCCTCTCATATGAGGAGAGGCTAAAGAGGTTGGAGCTGTTCAGCTTGGAAAAGAGAAGCTAAAGGGGTGTAACTGAGGCCTACAAAATAGAGATGACACAGGGACAAATTTTTCCCATCCCAACTCAGTTTCCCCTGTACCATCCCCATGAGTTTTGTTGCTGTCTTTGACTCTGCTCCATTCCTGCAAGCTCTGCCTTAACCGCATAAGCCTCAAACGCTTATGATTTTAAAGTGTTTGAGGCTTATGCAGATGAGGACAGGGCTTGCAGGAATGGGGCAGGGGCAGGGGCAGGCAAAGAACTTCACTGGGATGGGAAAATGAGTTCCCGTGGGGACGGGAAAAAATTTGTCCCCGTGTTATTCTCTGCTACAAAATCCTGAGTAGTGTAGAACAGGTAAAAGTGAATCACTTTTTCACCCTTTCAAAAAGTACAAAAAACAGGGAACAGTCAATGAAATTACATGGAAATACCGTATATACTTGAATATAAGCTGACCTGAATATAAACTGGGGTAATCTTTTCCCCACAAAAAGGAGGAAAAAAGGTTCACTCATATATAAACTGGGTGGTTAATATTCAAGTGCCCTGCCCAGCTCTGCACCCAGCCTCACTCCCTCCCCTGCCTGGCTCTGCACCTTGTCCCCCTCCCTTCCTGCCCTGTGCCCTCTCTCTTCCGATGTCTTGCAGGCCTCCACTGGGCCTGCTGTAAGACCTGGGGGCCATGACAGAAGGGATCCCTCCCACCTCCTGTCCTGGCTGACTTCAAAAACTTTTACCTCCCTCCTCCCCCGCATATCAGGCAGGTGGGTTGGGGGCTAGGGTAATGGCAAGAGGAGGGGGAGGACACTATCATGGGGTGAGCTTTTTTGGTTGAGAGCATTTTTGTTTATGGTTTCAGTTTCTGCTGCAACCAAGGAGCCACTTTCAGTTGCAGATTTGGTTTTAGAAGAAGCCAAAAATTCTGGGTTCAGTCCAAAGAGGTGATTAAATAAACTGAGCTTGATAGATAGGAAAAGTGCATTCATAGAAAGGCATAGAGATAACAGAAAAGATAAAAGGAGCTATAAAAAAGGAAGTAAATTAGATTTAGCCCATGCCTTTTCAAGCCAGTTACATTCAGAAACTGAAAGAAATACAAATGTTTGGAGAAAAAGAAAAAGAGAACATATGCAACAATAGTCATACTGAGTCAAACCAATGGTCCATCTAGTTCAGTATCCTGTTTCCAACAGTGGCCAATCCAGGTCACAAGTACCTGCAGAAATCCAAATAGTAGCAACATTCTATATTACTGATCCCAGGACAAGCAGTGGCTTCCCCCATGACTGTCTCAATAGGAGACTATGGACTTTTCCTTCAGGAACTTGGCCAAATCTTTTTAAACCAAGCTATGCTAACCGCTGTTACAATATCCTCACAAGAACATAAGAGTTTCCTGTTTCAAACAATGGCCAGCCCAGATCACAAGTACCTGGCAAGATCCCAAGGAGTAAAACAGATTTTATGCTGCTTATCCTAGGCATAAGCAGTGGATTTCCTCAAGCCATCTATGGCTTATGGGCGTTTAACCTTTTTAAAACCCTATTAAGCTACCTGCTTCCACCACATTCTCCTGCAACAAATTCCAGAGTTTAATTACATGTTGGATGAAGAAATATTTTCTCTTGTTTCTTTTAAATCTTCTATTTAGTAGCTTCATCGCATGACCCCTAGTCCTAGTATTTTTAGAAAGAAAAAACAATCTATCCTTTCCACTCCACTCAATATTTTATAGACCTCTATCATTTCTCCCCTGAGCCATCTCTTCTCCATGATGTAGAGTCCTAGCTGCTCTAGCCTTTTCTCATAGGGAAGTCATCCCATCTATTTTTTCATTTTTGTCACTCTTCTCTGGACCTTTTCTAATTCCGCTATATCTTTCTTGAGATACAGCAACCAGAATTAAACATAGCATTTGAGGTGCAGCTGTACCATAGAGCAATACAAGGGCATTATAACATTTTCATCTTTGTTTTCCATTCCTTTCCTGATAATTTCTAACATTCTATTTGCTTTCTTAGCTGCCGCCACACACTGATCTGAGGCTTTCAATGTATCCTCAACAATGACATCTACTGTACGGTAGATCCTTTTCCTGGGCCGTGATTCCTAATGTGGAACCCCTTAATCACTGTAGCTATAGTTCAGGTTTCTCTTTCCTACATGCATCTCTTTGCACTTGCTTACAATACAGGTCATGAAGATTCAGGAAAGAAATATTTTTAAAAAAAAGGGATAAATGAAAAAAGATAGAGAAAAGGGTCATCCATAGTGAAACAACCAAGTCATAGGACCCACATTTTCTCATGTTTATTGATGGCATATCACTTTTCAGATTTCATCTCTAACCTTTACCTCCAGTATGTTGGGTGTTTGGCAACTAGATCCACCCCTGCTTGCTTGATCTTTTGGACTTTTTCTTGGGAGGGCCAGCAACTGAATGAAAAGTAATATCCTCCCCATTCTCACACCACTTTTTGCCTTGGCCACTCAAATATCCACTGGGGTAAGGGATTCTCGATGACAGGGACGAGATCCACACAGACCTCTAGCCCACGAATAGGGACAGAGAAAGTTACAGCTGGAGTTTCCTGCTGCAAGTGACGTAGATTGATGTTTGGATCAGGCAGGAAAAATAAACAATCTTAATTCATATAATTCATTTGCGAACTTTTGTGTTTCTAGTGACTTTCACGCATATAGTTTGAATGAATTGCACTCACAATCCTTACCTTGCTAGGAAGCTAATAGCATCTGCCACTTTCTTTTTGAAGGTAGCCAACACTTTCGCAGGCATCAGCACTGGAATGTTTGCATCCCTGTCGTTCCAGTCTTCAGCGCCTGGCTGCTGATATGGTATCACAAGGACATAACTCTCATCGGGTGCACTTTCCAGGCACCAGACAGCCTGCTTTAGGTGTCTAGTGTTGGCCTGAAAGTTGGAGAACCCCCTGAGAGGCACCAGGAAATCGAACTCATTGGGGGCGGAGACCTTCAGGCTCTCAATGTAGCTTCCAGACTTGCGAAAGTGCCTATTGAAGCGATCATCATGAGCCTCCACGGACCTTAGGACTTCCTCTACTATGGGTTCAAGATCTCCTTTCTCGAGACAAGCATGGAGTGCTGAAGGAAGTGGCTGAGTGTGGCCTGAGACAGGGAATTCCATTGGGAATTCCTGCGGCTCCTTGCCAAGTTCATCAGTTCTTGATCTGACCTGAAGGATAGTGTGAAAGTGTTTCAGGCACCTGCTCCCCGCACAGATCCCGGTTAAGTGCACCACGATGTTTCCACAGGTCCGGCTAAGAGCACCATGATCCTGTTCAAAGTTGGCGGGTTGGCTCGTTTCCTGTACTAAACACTGAGCTCTTACATCAGGATGTCAACAGCAGAAAACAAACAATAACTGCTGAATCATTAAGCCTGACCCGCCCAGCAAGAATTCCCACGGGACCAGAGTTCGGGAGAGTCAAGGTGCGGAGCACATCTTCTGAGCTTCATGGGATCTCAAATGGACCTCTGAGGGAGAAAATATTTGGTGTGTGCCAGTGTCGGCAATAGTTTCAGGATAACAATCAAGTTCAAGTTTCAGGTTTCAGGTTTATTAAAATTTGATGAAACGTTAATCATAAATTCTAAGAAGCTCATAATAAAAAAAAACCCCAAACGCCTAAAAAGTGGCCTAAATGGGTACTTAGATGATCAAAAAGCCTGATCGTCCAAGTACCCATAACCAAAGCTGGTTTTAGACGTATCTAAAACCAGCATAGGCCTTTCCCCTGCCTCTAAACACACAGAGCGAAAAGAGGCGTTTTTAGAGGAGGGGAAAGGGCGGGAGGTGGGCTGACCTATACCTAGGCGTAAAGCAGGTATAACCAAACATTTTGAAAGGTTGCCTAATCGGCACTTATACGTTTTGACTTAGACCAAGTCAAAATAGGTATAAGTGCCGAAAAAGGGCCCGCTGAGCTGATGGAGGCTGGCGCGATCAGCTTAGCGGCCCTGCAACCTACCCACCCCCCACCGCAACCATCGCGGCAGGAGACATGGCTCATCTCCCCTGCTGCGATGCGATCACCCCTCTACCTGAACTACCGTGACCTGTGGCAGGAGAGATGCCCAATCTCTCCTGCCATGGTTTGTGGCAGTTCGGGTAGAAGGGTGATCGCATCGTGGCAGAGGAGATAGCCAATCTCTCCTGCCGTGATGCATCACCCCCCACCTACAACGATCTGGGCAGGAGGGAGCCCAAGCCCTCCTGCCTCTTCAAACCGTGACCCCCCCAACAACATCGGGACAAGAGGGAGCCCAAGCCCTCCTGCCCCGTTGAGCCGCGACCCCCCCTGCCGACATTGGGTCAGGAGGGAGCCCAAGCACTCCTGGCTAGGTGACCCCCCACACATACTCAATCTGGGCAGGAGGGAGCCCAACCCCTCCTGCCCAGGTGACCCCCCCTACCCCCCACCCCCACTAAGATACGGGCAGGAGGGATCCTAGGCCCTCCTGCCCTCGACGCACCCCCCTCCCAAGAATGTCCCCCCGAACTCCCGATCTGCCCCCACCTGCTAACCTGCGAGACCCCCCCCCGCTGACCTCTCGACCCCCTCCCTTAAATTTATCTAAATTTTTCTCAGACCTTAAATGTGAAGGTAAAGAGTTCCAAATTGTAGGGGCTATAGTTGCGAATGAAGAAGCCCAATGGGTACCAATGATTTTTATGGGTTGTTTTTTTTTTTTTATCCTTTTTCAAACAATATCACAAGCATCCACTTGTTACAGCAATTCAGAGTATTCAAATAATAAACACACCATAAATTCCAATATTAACATAATAATCAAGGAAAATCCTTCCAGTGTTAAGATTTTTTTTAAATTGAAAACATTCAAAGGAAATTTTAAACTCTTAAGAAGACCTCAATTATACAGGGAGAGACAAAATTTCAGAGATAAGGAGATCTCATTAATAGAAAACAATAATCAATATAATAAAAGAAATGGCTTAACGTGCATTTAAACTTCCGGTCTTTAACTACTGCTAACCTTAGAGCATTTTCTTAGTATCCAAGAAGCTACGAAGATGTTCAGACATATAGAAGATATATTTAATACCGGTGTATCTTATCAAACATTTGCAAGGATAAATATGCAAAAAAGTTGCCCCCAAACTCTTTACTTCTTCTCGCATAGCAAGAAACACCTTCCTCCGATCTTGTATAGATTTTGTTACATCTGGAAAAATCCAGATTCGCTGGCCCAAAAACGGGTCCTGAGAATGTCGGATGAAGGTTCTCATTATAGCATTTAGATCTTGTTCGAATACTAATGACAATATTAATGTACCACGATATTCAATATTTTCTTGAGTGGTTTCCAATATATCAGTCAAATTATTTAAATCCATATCATGAAGTCCATCCTTTTGCTTGTCCGGTAAAGAAGATTCAACTTTTCTTGGAAGATAGAATACTTTATTTATAGGAGGAATTGCTTCAGGAGAAAATTTCAAATTCTCAATAAGATACTTTTTAAACATATCAAGTGGGGTAATAGACAAAGACTTAGGAAAATTTATAACTCTAAGATTAAGGGCTCCTTTTATCAAAGCATGCTACAGGAGTTAGCGCATCAGATATTTCATCACGTACTAACCCCTGCGGCAAGCCTAAAAACTAACGCCTCGTCAATGGAGGCGTTAGTGACTAGCGCGGCAGGTGGTTGAACGCATGGTATTCTGCGCGTTAACCGCCTACCCGCACCTTGATAACAGGAGCCCTAAGTCTCCTACTATGATTCTCCAGTTGTTCAATCTTCTTTAAAAAGAAAAGTCTATCTTTAATTAAAGTTCCAGTCGATATTCTCATCTGTGAGAACTGCAGCAATTTCTTTATTAATTTGGTCAAATTTGCCTGAAGTTTCAATTTGCATATTATTTACTGAGGTAGAAAGGTCATCCAATTTACTCACTATTTTGGTGATATCGTCGGCAGATTTTGTAAACGCATCTTCGAGTTTCTGGAGTACCCACCAAATGCTGTCCAATGTCACCTTAGTCGAGCGGGTATTCTCCGCTCCTGGACTTGTTGGTAACTCTGCGCTCAAAGCGGTGTTGGGCTCCCCACTGCGTGAAGCCGCTGGACTCAGAAGGACTGCAGGACTCACGTTCTCGACGTCCTCTGGCGTCGGCTTAGGTGGCAAGCGGATAGCCGGAGGGGAGAGTGAGATCTCAAATCCCATAGCTCCGGAGGCTCCCTCCAACGGAGTCACTGCTGGGCTCTTACCCCCTTCAGAACTGGCTGGACAGCTAGTAAGAAAACGCTCCATCAAAACTTGACCGGGCAAGGGGGGATCAGCCCGGAGAAATCCCTTGCGTTTAGTATGAGGCATCATCTTTGAAGAGGAAGAGAGAAAACGCTCTTCTTCTAAAAGGTAACAGCTAAGGAATAGCAAGGCACGGTGGAGCGTAATTGACGAGCTGTTAGCACGCCGCCGCCATTTTGCTCTCCATGATTTTTATGTTTAATCATTTTTATTGGTTTGCAATAAATGAGATCATAACATGTACAACATTAGTGTATAGAACTCCAAAAACACAATTCCCAGTCCATGCCTTCTCCCCCCACCCTCCCCTCCGGGAACAGCAGCAACTGTGGGTTTGACAAAGTGAAATGCTATGAAGCAGTACAGGAAAACATGAAATATCCAATCAAATCAGTATCAAATTCATCCTCTAATATAGGACATCAGTGTATTACTAAAAGGAGTCCAACACTGAGGAAAAATATGACCAGCACGTGAGTCTAAATCCAGAATATTTCGGCGTTCCACCAATGATTTTTAAAGATGGGATGTGAAGAAAGGTGCTGAGATGCTGATCTTAAGGTTCTCAAAGGATCATGAGGGATGAGCAACTTATGAATGAAGGCTTATGGGATCAGGGGAGGAGCTTGGGTGGAGTCTGGGCGGATCTTTTGCCCCCCCCCCCAAACAAAAAAGTGTTCCACTGCCTATGGTGGTGAGTGCTGAGCACTTCCAATATTAAGCAAGCTCCTTCACTGGACCCAGGAAGGAGCAATTTGTACGATGTTTAGCACCCCTGTCAGTCATCTATGTTCTTCTGTGGTTTCTTCTGCACGTTTCTCTATAAATATTCTTTCAGCCAGAAAGCCATATCAGCTCCTTTTTGAAGGAACAAACACACATATACATTAATGCTATTATTTTAAGCTACAAAAACATTTCTATTCATCTTGTTAAAGAGAAACATATTGATCAGTGTACAATATCCATATGTTCCAATCTGTAGCTAGAAAACATCCATTCTCTCAGCGTTGTCAAACTTTTTGTATTGGTTTTTATAATCCTCTGAGAATCTGTGGTTTGGAAATGTTATTTTGGCAATATATTCTCATCTGTGAGACGTGCTCTTTTCTTGTATGTCATGAAGTTCTGGAAGGGTTTAAAAGTGAATATGTTTCTTGTTATGTAATTTCCTTTCATTTCAGCAGTCTCTAGATGCTCTTTCCTTTGCGTTACAGAGTAACAGGCTGGCTTTAGGAAAGATCTGAGGATTAGCAGGCTGCCGGCGGCATGTTCCAATGCTGAGCCCCCTTAGCATGGCGGGGGGGGGGGGGGGGCGAGGAGAAAAGGGAAATGCCCCTCTATCATGCCTCAGATAAAGTCTTAATTTTTTAAACTGATGTTTATTGAACACATTTTCCAACAAAACAATACAGTCAGTCAGTTCAAGTTGTTTCTTCAATGTACAACTTTTACACAACACAATTGTAAAGAAACCTAACATTTTAATCAACCCCCCTTCTCTCCTCCCTGTACAGAATCAGCAGATCCCAACAACAAACTACATCATCAAGAACAAAGCACCAATTATCTCGTCTCCACAATATAAAGCTTTTACATCATTTTCCAGATAAAGACAATTTATTAAATATGATGGCTGTAAGCCTATACATACCCCCTCTTTTATGAAACTGCGATAGCAGTTTCTAGCGCAGGGAGCCGCGCTGAATGACCCGCACTGCTCCTGACGTTCATAGGAACTCAATGAGCGTTGGGAGCAGCGCAAGCTGCTCAGTGTGGCTCCTGCGCTAGAAACTGCTATCGCAGTTTCGTAAAAGGAGACCATAGTGTACCACCCCTCCAGTTTCTCCACCCCTTCTTCCAGTCAGGGGTCACTGGCTGTTTACACTGCATTCTCACTGCAGTAATACCCAACTATAGAAACAGATCTCCTCCCACATCCATATCAGGAACAGATCAAAGCTGTTTACTTATAAAATATATAGATAAATTATATGTGGATACTTATTTTGTACCCTGGGCAATAGAGAGTTAAGGAATGAGCCGCAACATCGCAAATGAAGTTTAACATGGATAAGTGTAAGGTGATGCATGTCGGCACAGAAATCTTATACACGAATACAGAATGTACTCGGAGAGACCCCCCCCAGGAAAGAGACTTGGGAGTACTGGTAGACAAGTCAATGAAGATGTCCGCGCAATGCACGGCAGCGGCAAAAAGGGCGAACAGAATGCTAGGAATGATTAAGAAGGGGATCACGAACAGATCGGAGAAGGTTGTCATGCCGCTGTACCATGGTACGCCCCCACCTGGAATACTGCGTCCAGCACTGGTCGCCGTACATGAAGAAGGACATAGTACTACTCAAAAAGGTCCAGCGAAGAGCGACTAAACTGGTTGAGGGGCTGGAGGAGTTGCCGTACAGTGAGAGATTAGAGAAACTGGGCCTCTTCTTCCTTGAATAGAGGAGACTAAGAGGGGACATGATCTAAACATTCAAGATAATGAAGGGAATAGACTTAGTAGATAAAGACAGGTTGTTTACCCTCTCCAAGGTAGGGAGAATGAGAGGACACTCTCTAAAGTTAAAAGGGGATAGATTCCGTACAAACATAAGGAAGTTCTTCTTCACCCAGAGAGTGATAGAAATCTGGAACGCTCTTCCGGAGGCTGTTATAGGGGAAAACACCCTCCAGGGATTCAAGACAAAGTTAGACAAGTTCCTGCTGAACCAGAACGTACGCAGGTAAGGTTATACTCAATTAGGGCCCTGGTCTTTGATCTAAGGGCTGCCGTGGGAGCGGATTGCTGGGCACGATGGATCACTGGTCTGACCCAGCAGCGGCAATTCTTATGTTCTTATATTCTAAGTGACTTGGCAAGAGTCATAAAGAGCTGCACTAGTAGGAATCAAACCCAATTCCCTTGGTTCTCGGGCCACTGCACCAACCCATAGGCTACTCTTCCAATCATGGATTACTTTTTTGAACAGTGTTTTTTTGCAAATGGATATGTTTGCATTTGCCATATAGAATGAGCGTCATTTAGAAGGCACTAATATAGAAACAAAGCTTTTCCAGAGAAGAGAAAATGGTAAAATTAGAGAGTATGAATTGAGGTTGCGGTGTGCTAGACTTAGGAATAATGGTGGGAAATTATTTTTTATGGAGAGAGTGGTTCATGCCTGGCATGCCCTCAGTGGGAGGTAGTGGAGAGGAAGACGATGATGAAATTTAAAAAAGCGTGGGATGAACACAGAGGATCTCTATTTAGAAAATGAATGGTATAAAGTGAAGAACTAAGGCCAGTACTGGAAAACTTGTATGGACTGTGTCCTATATATGGTAATTTGGTTTAGGTTGGACTGGGGAGGAATTCCAGTAATTAGGAACATGAGGACAGTGCTGGGCAGGCTTTTATGGTCTGCATCCTGCAAATGACGAGATAGTTTGGATGGGCTGGAGTAAGCTTCGACGGCAACGCCAGTAGTTGGAAACTAAGAACAATACTAGGTGGACTTCTACGGTCTATGGCCCAGAAATATCAAAGAAAAAAAACAATTTAATCATGCATTTATAATGCATGTAACTATTGTGCAGACTGGATGAACCATTCAGGTTTTATCTGCTGCTATTTACTATGTTACTATGATTGTGATCCTCACTAGTCTCATAAAGTATGGAAGCTTGCTATCCCCCTCCAGGGAAATAAACAGCCTTATAATGAATTGTAGTAAACATCCCTGAAACTGTTTATAACATTTTTCAATAAAGCCATCCAACCTGGGGGATTTCCCTGGCTTCATAGTACGCAATACCTGCCACACCTATATCCTCGTGATGGGATGATCTATTAAGCCCTCTCTTGCTTAGTAATTTTTCCCAACTCCATCATCTTCAGTAGTCATCCATGGAATGGAGGGAGGGAAAAGAAAGGAAGAGAAATTGAATCCAAGGGGTGGTGTTGAGGGAGTGAGTATAGAGATACTGGATATGAAGGCAGTTGGGAAGACAAAAGGAGAAATGGTAGACTCTGGGGTGGTGGGGAAGGAGGGATAGAGATACTGGATAAAAGGGTAGTTGAGAAGAAAAAAGGAGAGATGGTGGAATGGGAATAGTGGGATCCATTGCTGTAGCCACCTAGGTACAAAGCAGTAGCAGAGGGAAAACTTCTGGGCCATCGAAGGCAGCATGTTTATTTTACTCATTCTGCAAGTGGCCTGAAGAGTGCAAGAGTAGCTGCCTTATAAGATCTCATGGAGGGGAAGAATACATGAGGTTGCTTGGGGACAACAGGGGGGTGTTATTAGAGAAATGCTGGACTGCGGGGATGGAAAGGAAAAAAAAAGAAAGAAATGTCAGACCTCCAAGGAGGGATGGGATAGAGAAGGACAGAATAGTGATGCCAGACCATGGTAGGGAGGAGGAGGAGGAGGAGGAGGGAAGGAGAGAAGAGGAGATACCAGACTACAAAAATGGAGAAAAGGAAGGAGAGAAATGTCAGACTACTGGAGGGAGAAGGAAGGAGAGAGATGCCAGACCAGGGAAGGGAAGGAGGAGAGAGAGGTAGGTGAGAGGAAGAAGAGAAGGACAGGGAGATGCGAGACCACAAAGGGGGAAGAAGGAAGGGAAGAAGGGACAAGAGATGCCAGAGTATGGGAAGGAGAGGAGAAAGATGTCAGACTACCAGAGGGGGAGAGAAAGAGAGGAGATGCTACACAGGGATGGGAAGGGAAGAGAGATGCAAGAAATGTTGTTTAAGAAAAGATGGGAATAAGGGAGAAGGAAAAGATAGGAGATAGTATAAATCGATAAAGGGGAGGAGAGGGTAACAGCAGAAAGAAGGAGGAGATGGTGCATGTGGATAGATGGGAAAGGAAGACATGGAACAGTAGATAGATTTGAGAAGTAAGCAGAAAAATTGAAGAAAGTTGAATATTAAAAGTTAATGCCAAAAGTGGATGTAGGTCAGAAAGTGAAGGAAAGAAAAGAGCATAGACAGAAGGAAGTGCAGCCAGAGACTGGGAATAGATGGTTTGAAAACCAAAATCACCAGACAACAAAGGTAGGGGAAATTATTTTATTTTCAATTT
Organism: Geotrypetes seraphini; assembly: GCF_902459505.1. Taxonomy (NCBI): domain Eukaryota; kingdom Metazoa; phylum Chordata; class Amphibia; order Gymnophiona; family Dermophiidae; genus Geotrypetes; species Geotrypetes seraphini. Next base: position 99,496,918 of record NC_047088.1, on the reverse strand, counting down.
AGTGATTGAATTGTGTCAATTTTGAGAATTTAAATCTGTTGTCTATATTTTGTACTGTCCAGAAAGAAATGCATTTGTTTTTATTTCTCTGGTGTTGTACTGCATGCAGAGTCTGGCATCATAGGGTTTCATTTGTGTGTATTAGGACTTTTAGTTTGTGGTCCTGTATCTGCATAGAATTTATCTGTGTTCTGCATATGTAACCAAGGCCAGGGGTTCTGGTAGGAATAAATATTGAGAAGTGCCATAACGTGTCCTTTGTGTAGTTTAATTTTGTGGTTAATCATTATATATTGTTAATAAGATCATTGGCAGTAAAATGTGGTTTTGTTTGGGGTGGGGTGGGGGGCAAAAGCTCCACCCCAGACCCTGCCCCCATAATAATAGTACTAATTGTAATATTATTTTTTCCATTCAGTTTTCATATATATACACACAATATAATCTTATTAAGGGCACACAGTGGTTAACCACAAAATTAAACTACACAAAGCACACTGTATGCTTCTCAACATTCATTCCTACCAGTACACCTGGCCTTAATCACACATGCAGAACACAGATAAAACCTATGCAAATACAGGACCACAAACTAAAAGTAGTAATATACACAAAAGAATCCCTAAGATTGCAGACTCTACATGCATTACAACATCAGAGAAATAGAAATTAATTTCTTCCCCAACGGTGCAAATTATAGATTTCAGATATAAATTCTCAAAACTGACACATTTCAATCACTAAATTGAAAATAAAACAATTTTCCCTACCTTTGTTGTCTGGTAGTTTTATTTTTCTAATCACCTTTTCCTAGTCTTTGATTGCACTTCCTTCTGTCTGTGCTCTTAACTGTGTTTCTAGGCCTTCTTATCCAATTGCTGTTTTTTTCTCCTTCTTCACTTACTGCCCTACATCCATCTTTCAAAATAGAACAAAACACATAAAACCCTCTCATCAATACTGGGCAAGTTTCTCAAATAGTATCTTCATATAACATTTTAAGGCTTTTAAATATTTAAATGTGTTCACAAGCTCTTCAGCAAGGTGCCACAGCAGCGGTACAATGTCGCTGGAAAGGTGCTTGAATTTTAATCATAACACATTGGATGGAGCAAGGATACTTGCTTCTACTGGAATGGCAAATGTTATGGCTCTACAAAAGTTGTTTAACAGTAGACCACTTATCTGAAAAGGTCAGTTCATGGCTCCAACACAGTCTGTGTTTCGCTACGCTACATCAGGAAGCCGGAAGGATGAGCTTTTTATATTGATTTTATTTGCAGTGTGCAGTGCCTAAGAAGAACAAAAATTTGCTATGAAAATTGTGCTCATAGTTAAGAAACAAAATTCATATAGCAACCATGTATTTAGAACATTGTTTTAGTCTGGCTGCAAGGCAGGTTACCTGAGTCCTTTGGTCTACACACACTTGATGTTGAAAAAAGATGCCCTGGGGAACTGCACCAAACAGAGGCTGCAAAAAAGAAGCAGCCCAGCTGACGTCAGTAACCACAGGGAGCATGAGGACCTGCCTCTCTTACTGTGATTGGTCAGAATTGTATACTGCTCAGGAGAGAAGACTCTTACTATGATTGGTCAGGATGGTATGCTGCTCAAGAAAAGAGACTTTTGCTGTGATTGGTCAGAATGATATGCTGTTTAGGAGAGAATTCAACTATATGACAGCACAAGTGTACAAAACTCAAAAGCAGAGAGAGGAAGAGCCAAACGTTAGGAAGCAGGAACTTTGTACAGAACATTATAAAAAACCTTCCAGACAGGAAAAATCATCAGAGCAGAATAAAAGATTACAAAACTGCACACCACTCAACCTCTATGTTTAAACCTGCAGGGTGTATGGATTTTAAGCGGTAAATCCACCGCTGTTCGTTCCTCCATAGTGTTCTAGCTAGATCCCCTCCTTGGGGCAGAGTAACTGTGTCAATGATAAAAAACTGCAAATCTGACGGCTGGTCCCTAGATCCCTCCAGTGCTGCACCAGAGGGGCTTCTGTTACTCCTTTGCGCATTCTGCTGAGAAGATGTTCGTGTACGCGTGCTCTTATAATTCTAGTGGTACACCCCACGTATATCTTCTTGCAGGGACATATAACAACATAAAGAGCTGCTGCAGAGAGGCAGTCAGTAGACTACTGAAGGGAATACGTGACATCTCTGTGGGTGAACGCTTGTATAGTGATTGCGTGGGCACAGACCGCGCATCGGCCGCAGGGTCTGTGTCCCGCAGAGCTTTCCAAATTTCTCTTATGAGTAACATATTGAGATCTTGTCACACATTCACGAAGATTACGCTGACGTGCAAAAGCAAATCTGGGACCCTGCTGGAACACCTCATGGGTGCTTAGCACCTGCCAGTGCTGTTTGATAATTTTCTTGATAGCAAACGCTTGAGTTGAATATGGCAAGACGCATGTCAGATTTGTTTCAGAAACCCTATTAGAGGGTTGCAATAAACATTCATGAGGTGCATATAAGGCTCGCTTGTAAGCATGTTTAATTACTTTATGAGGATACCCTCTCTCCACGAACCGGCTCCTCATCTCCTGTGCACGCTCTTTATATTCATCAATGTGGGTACATAAACGCCGTAGCCTCAAAAATTGGCCAATCGGTACATTGTCCTTTAGGTGTTGAGGATGAAAGCTGGTATATTGCAATAGATTATTGCGATCAGTAGTCTTCCTGAATATGGTAGTGGTAAATTGCCCCCCTTCCAGGGTGATCAAAATATCCAAAAATGGAACTTGAACAAAACTGGTATGTGCTGTAAATTGTAAATGGGTGTTACAATCATTCAACCACATCAAGAAGATTTGAAACAACTCCCCGGATCCTGTCCATATTAGAAATACATCGTCTATATAGCGCTTCCACACTAGAATGTATTGAATGTACTCTGAAGTGTATAGGAACTCTTCTTCAAATTTGGAAACATACAAACAGGCTATAGAGGGGGCCATTGTAGCCCCCATCACTGTTCCACATATTTGAAAATAGAATTGGTTGTTGAATTCAAAAATTTTTTTGCTCAACGCGATGCGTGCCAAAGCTGTCAACAACTCCACTCTCTGAGGATTGATGCCTTTAAGCGTGAGATGATGTTGTATCAATATCACTGCTTCCTCTTGCGGAACATTGGTGTACAGAGCCGCAACGTCTAATGTGGCCAGAAGAGCTCCTGGGGGGACATTTGTTAATGATTGTAAAAGTTGTATCATGGATGTAGTGTCCTTAATATAGGACGCTCCTTTTTGTACTTCCGACTTGAGATGAAAGTCCACCAAATCTGACAAGGGCTCTAGAACTGAGCCTATGCCTGATACTATGGGCCGGCCCGGAGGGTTATTTAGAGACTTGTGGATTTTTGGCACAAAATATATCACCGGAGTAATAGGATGTGGTTGGAACAAATAATCATATTCCCGTTCAGTAATAATTCTGTCTTCTAATGCTCGGACCAAAATGGCTTTTATCATGTCTTGCAGGTGTGGGGTGGGATCAGATTCTACTTGTTGATAATATTTGACATCAGACAGCTGCCGGAGAGCCTCCTTCACGTATAGTTCAGAATCTAAAATTACCACTCCCCCACCTTTATTAGCCGGACGAATCACACTCAACCTATCTTGAGATAGGGTGAACATGGCTTGTTCTTCTTCCTTAGACATGTTATAAACCCTCCAAGAAGATTGTAAATTGGAGACAGATGCTATGACCAAATTTTCAAACACTTGAATGTGTGGGTCACAGGTTCCCGGAGGCACCCATCGAGACTTCCTCTTCAGTGTACTGTACATTTCTTGATCAAGATCAATGTTGTCACATTCCTGAGTGGTGGATGGCGCTGCATCAGCTTTATCCCAGATAAACTTTAAAAAATTTACCCGAAAATCAAACATGCTGAAATTATTAGCTGGGACAAGGATAGTCCCTTCTGTAAAGTTGAAAGCTCTGCTCTGGTAAGTTGTCTCATTGAGAGGTTAAAAATATTTTCACCAGCCCCCAACTGGAGCTTCACCGTTGGTTCCTCCTCTCTCTCACTGGTTTCGCTGTGGGTGCTGTCGAGGCTGGTTGCCGAAAATTTTGTGTTGTGCTGTTGCTTTGATCTTTAGATACAATGGCTACTTGTTTAGTAGGCTGTGGTTTGTTGCGGTCATCATCCGAGGGCTCTGTATTAGTATAAGTGGATGGCTTAGACCACAGTTCTTCAACCGCCGGTCCGTGCACCGGTGCCGGTCCGCAAAAAAATCTTGCTGGTCCGCGCAGGATTCAGGACCCCGCCGCAGCAAAAGGTGCCGGCGTCAGCTGATGTGCAACTTCCTGTTGCCGTTGCTATGCCGGCACTCCTGCCTGCCACCACGGACTCCTGCTGCGTTTGTCTCCGCACCCCCAGAAAAGCAGCGGCAGGTCTGTGTGTTTTTAACTTCGGCACACAGCTGCCCCTAGGCAGTATTTTAGCGCGGTTTCATGAGGCAGCCTCGGGGCCTTTGGTAGGCCGGCCCACATCGCATCATCAAAGGCTGCCTCATGAAACCGCGCTAAAATATTGCCTAGGGGCAGCTGTGTGCCGAAGTTAAAAGCACACAGAGCTGCTGCTAGCCTACATAGAGGGAACATTTTCTGGAGAGGGAAGGGAGAAGGGGTACTCCTGGACAAGGTAGGGGAAGAGGCTACTGCTGACAGGGGAGAAGGGAAAGGGAAGGGATGAGAATTACTGTTGGATAAGGGGAGGAGGAAAGGGAGAAGGGGTACTCCTGGACAAGGGAGGAGAAGGGGCTACTGCTGACAGGGGAGAAAGGGAAGGGACGAGAGTTACTGTTGGATAATAGGAGGAGGAAAGGGAGAAGGTGTACTCCTGGACAAGGGAGGGGAAGGGGCTACTTCTGACAGGGGAGAAGGGAAAGGGAAGGGACGAGAATTACTGTTGGATAAGGGGAGGAAGAAAGGGAGAAGGTACTGCTGGACAGGGGAGGAGGAACATTGGAAGGAAACAGCTGGCAGGGAGATTAGAGGAGGGGAAGGAGTCAGGATGGAATGGAGAGATCAGATGAGGGAAAGGGGAGAGACAGAGGAATGACAAGGTAGAGAGAGATTGATGCTGAGAAGGGGGGTCAGATGAAAAATAAGGAAAGAGGGACAAAGATGCTAGATCTGGTGTAGGAGAGAGGGGCATAGAAAGAACGCAGATACCATATGGGAGGGTGAGGGGTGAGGGCAGACAGTGGATGGAAGAGGCAGATGCTGGATTGAAGAGACAGAGGGCAGACGCTGGATGGAAGAGAGTGAAAAGACGATGAAAGCAGAAACCAGAGACGACAAAAGGTAGAAAAAAATAATTTTATTTCTATCTTGTGATTAGAATATATCAGATTTAAAATATGTATCCTGCTAGAGCTGATGTTAGACATAACTGGGGAGTGCAAAGCCCAGGCAGTGCGTCTTTAGCTTCCAGCTGGCTTAGGGCTCTCTCTGACCAGGAGGCAGTTGCCCTAGTTGCACTCTCTCTAACACCATTCCTGCCATGTGTGACTGCGATATTCTGTTAGCATGATATTTGTGTAGCATTCTGTAATAATTTGGCTTATTCAGTTTTCTTGATAGTAGAGGGGATATATGTGAAGGGGAGGGGAGACGGGGGTTTTGTTGATCCTTGCCCTGTATTATTTATATTTATAAAATGACAATTGTACAGAATATTGTTTCTTTTTATACTTTAATAAAATATGTTCAATATAAAATCATAACTATTTGAGGCTTGTGCGGATGGGATCAGATAGTTAATGGGACCGAGCTCGCAGGGACAGGGCGGCAATGGGGTTTTAAAAAATTTCAGTCTTATTAGTTTGCCGGTCCACTAAATAATTATTTTATTTCCGCCGGTCCATAGGTGTAAAAAGGTTGAAGAACACTGGCTTAGACTGTTTGGATTTTCTTGTCTTGTCCATCCAATTATATACATAGCCTTTTGCATAGTCAATCTCGTCGCGTCTGAACTTCTTGATTTTCGTCTGTTTAAGATCTGCCCAGTATTTATCCATTTCATCCTAAAATGCCGTCAGCCGTTCAGTAAAGGCTTCTACTTCCAGGGATGTCCGCAACAATTCTTTCTTTAAGAAAAAATCTTCCTGATACTGTGTCAGGACTGATTGAGTGGTCTCTATTATCAGTAACATAAGGTCAAGAGAGCACTTATTGAGGACTGAATTCCATCTTTCTAAAAATGTGACATTGTCCAGAAAGAGTCTAGGCTCCTTCTGGATTCTCAGACCTCTAGGTATCCGTTTAGCTCGACAGTACTCCGCCAGCGTGGCGGCATACAGCTCAGCCCGAGTGATTCTCTTCTGCAAATAACCCAGTTGTACCCAATCTAAAGGTGCTTGTACTTCATCCTGAGTCGTGAATAATTTAAATTTAGACAGCAGGTCTGCAGCTTGGGTGTCATCAAAGGACAGGACACTTTCCCATCCAAACGCAACCATGAAGGATACCCCTACAATTGCAGGTTTGATCCAAACAGACCGGGGATTTTAAATTACAGTCCACTTGAGGGGGCAATACTTTCAAAATAGAACAAAACACAAAAAAAACCCCTCTCATCAATACTGGGCAAGTTTCTCAAATAGTATCTTCATATAACATTTAAAGGCTTTTAAATATTTAAATGTGCTCATAAGCTCTTCAGCTCCCCAGTCTGTTTGGATCAAACCTACATCCGTCTTTGGCATTAACTTTTAACATTCAACTTTCTTCCATTTGTCTGCTTTCTTCTCAAAATCGAATTTTCCATGTCTACCCATCCCTTCCCATCTATCTATGTGTACCATCTCCTCCTTCTTCATCCCTATTCCCATCTGTTCATAAGAAGCATTTCTTCTATTTCTCTTCCCTACAACACCCATTGCTATGCACCATCTCCTCCCTTTCTTTGCCCTTCCCCTCCATCCCTGTGCACCATGTCCTCCCTCTCTCTCCCTCTCCCATGGTCTGACATTTCTGTCTCCCCCTCTTATGGTCTGACATCTTTCTCGTCTCCTTCCCACAGTCTGGCATCTCTCTCTCCTTCCCTACTACTTCCTATGGTCTAACATCTCTCTCATTTTCTTCCCATTTACCACAGTCTAGCATCTCTCTCTCCCCTCCTTCTCTTCCATTTCCTGGTCTGGCATCTCTCTCCTTCCAGTGGTCTGACATCTCTGGCTCCCTCCTTCCATCATCTTTCTCAGGAATCTGACATCTCTCAAATCAACTCTCCTCCCTCCCAGAGAAGCATTTCTCCCTCCCTTCCTCCTTTCTGCCCTCTGCAGTCCAACATCTTCTCTCCCTTCCTCCTTTCTGGTCTCCCTCACAATCCAGCATTTCTTCCTCTCTCATCCGACTTCTAATATGTACAGCATCTTTTGTCCCTCTCCAGTAGTGTCGTGTCCAACATTTCGTCTTCTATCAACCCTCTCCAACACCATGCTGCATCGCTTCCTCCCTTCCCTCCACCATCATGTTCAACATTCATTCCTCATGCATCCCTTTCCATCTGTTCCAGCCTTCACTCTCAACCACAACATCCAATATTTCTCTCTCCCTCCTCTCCACCACTATCACGTCCAACAATCCTCCCTCTTTCTTCCTTTCCCCATGTATACCATCTCTCTTTCCGTCCCACTCCATGAACCTATGTCCAACAATTCTATTCTCTTCTCTGCCCCACTGGCAGCACCTTTTTCTCCCTTCCCACCACCCCACCCATGCAGCATCTCTCTTTCCCTCCCTTCCTAACTCCCTGTGCCTCTCCCCCCCCTCATTCCAGTGACTATAAATAAGATTATATGTATATATATATATATATATATATATGAAAAATGAATGGAAAAATGGCATTACAATTAATACTATTATTAAGGGGTGGGGTCAGGAGCAGAGCTTAGGTGAGGTATGGGGTGGAACTTTGAGCAGGGTCTGGGGTGGAAATTGGTGGGGGTCTGGGGGCAGAGCTTGAGCACTCTCAATCATTTTGAAAAGTTGGCTTTTATGCTTCATGGTATCAAGGTAGCAAAGGTAAAAGGAGAGGGCATCTTAAAATAGGAGGGAAAGGCCTGTTGTGGAGGGGGTCTGAAGTTATTCTGTGATCAGTTATCTTGGCTTATCTGGTCTGCACTGTTCCCTCTAAGCTCTACTGTGTTCCACCTACAGTTCTGCTAGTGGAGGGTGACGTTTCAATATTGTGTTTTCAGTCACTAAAGACATTCAGGATCCCTGGAGTCCTCCTGCAGAATTTGCCTGTCTCTCATTATTGAAAATGTGATACTGAAACAGCACTACCAACTGGCAGGACTTTACCCAGAGGACTGCCACACAGTGGGAATAGTGTCGGTCTGGTGTAGCTGCAAACATGCTAATCACTTTAAGGTAAGTCAAGATGAAAATACTCATCAGATGAAATAAATCTTTAAGGCTTCTTTGAATTTCTTGTAGGACAATTTGTTTTAATTCCTGTAAACCGTGTCGAGCTCCACTTCTGTGGAGATGATGCGGTATACAAACTTAAGGTTTAGTTTAGTTTAGTTATGGAAGTCAGGATCAGAGTGAATTGATGTGTAACTGGAAATTTCAGAATGCTTCTTATGTAGACATATTGATAAATTGGTTCTCATAGATTTAAAGGGGGAGTGATTTGGGTGTGGTTTGGGTGATCTAAAGCAATTATACATGTATTTAAAAATTTCCCTTTGAATTTTGCACCTCTTCTGAAGCACACGTATATTTTGATGAAATGTTCATTATGACCAGAGTTTGAAACATGCGATTGAAGAGGCTATTGTGTTTAGCACTGGTAATTTCTAGCACCTTTAAGGGATATATTTATCAATATGGACTACCATTAAGACATCATATTTTACCACTTACTTGTGATATTTTATACAATGAGTCCTAGTTACTAATAACTGGGGTTAAAAGTACAATAACATGTCTTAACATGTTAGTACCTATGCCCCTGAATTTGTCTCTCTTGCATGTATAATTATATGTAAGATGGCTCTTATACATATAATTGTTGGTACTTATACATGGAAATACCAATAACTTACTCATACTTGTGTAATCACTGATACTTACACATAGAAGCTGCCAATTTTTTATTAAAATATAGGTTTGTGAAATCGATGCTCCTGCTGACATGCCACAAACTAATTGCTTTTTTACCTGTGTCCTTATGAGTATTTTACAAAAGGTAGAGCTTTTTCTGAAATACCAGTGAACTTCCACTCCTAGCTTGAACCTCCTAGTGCCTAATTAAAGGTCCTAAGAAAAAAAGAGCTTCACAGATACTGATTTTAACACAAATGTTGTGAAAAATTAATTAGAATCAGTGAATCACAAAAGATTAAAGTAATCCAGGCATGTGACTGATAAATTTTCATCAACATTTTTTTCTTTTAGGAAGCATGTTACATTTGATTAGGAATTTCATCAGTAACATATGGCCAAGGATTCAAAGAAACTTGTATATCTAATGGCCGCTCTAAACATTAAGGCCTAGATTCACTAAAGCTTCCGATCCTGTACCGATGATCACAAAACCAGTTTTACTGGTTTTGCGATCGTATATCTCCTTCCCATTAATTTTCAGCAAAAAATTATGGATAGTGCTATTGAAAATCCCTCTAGGTGTCCTAGTGTTATCCATTTAATGCCAGAGTACTGTTAAGACAGAGTGAGGGTGCTCCACTCAGCTATACAAGTGGTTTAATTTAGGTCTGCAACCCCCCCCCAAAAAAAAACAACAAAAAAAACAAACAAACAACAACAACAATCAGTCCTAAATTAAACTACTTAGCTATATCCAGAGTGTCTGAATATCTTTTTTTTTCTTTTCTTTTTTCCATAGTGACTGAATATCATCCCTATTCCTACGAGCTACCAGTGGCATGTGCTTTCTATGTTTATTCCATGCCTCAACCTACTGTATATGGATAGCAGTACTGAGTATATGTATTTTTAAAAATGCTCTGGCTAGTGCTTAAAAAAAAAAAACCTCTTGCCACCAAGTCTGAATATTGACCTGATTGGAGCCAAAAGCAGAGTGTCATGCAATTTAATAAGTTAGAGTTTCTCCAATTATGTTTTTTATTTCTAAAGTAAACACTTCTGGCTTTGAAAGGAAATACTCTTCACATTTTGGATCAAGGGTGAGATCCAAGTTACAGTCACTGTCTTATTAAAAGAAATAAAAGTGGATCTGATGTCTATAAGTCTGCACTTTACTTTCTGTCCAGCAGGTGGCACCATTATTCCACCAGTATCACAGCAACACCTGCTGCTGTTTCAATATTTTTAATATCCTGTTTATTGGCAAACAATAAGATACAAATTGTGTGTTTTGCTATTCTATCATGTGCATTAATGAAATAATCTGAGCACTAAAGATAGCATACTGCTAATGAACATTTTCAATTAAGCAACTATTATAACCTATTAAATACTTTCTTAATCTACTACAATTCTATCTCATTTTGCAGCAGTCATACCTCACATTCAACTCCCAGGGACAGTTATCTCATTTTATTGAAAATCTATTTCTCTCTACAATTACCATCTATAAACATACTGTGCAGAACCTTTTTTGTCTCTCTAGGGAACCAATCAATAAAGTTACCTCATATTGACAGAAATTCACCTTGTGAAGACCTATTTTTCTCCATAGGTTAAATCTCTCCATCTCCAACAGATTTATCCTAAGGGTAATCCAGAGTGATTTATCAGGATTTTTTTTTTTCTTTTATTAATCCACATATGTACTATTGCTTTCCTGACAGTGAGCAAACCAAGTGAAATGAGTGCTTTATCATTCCAGCAATATCACAGATTTTAGTAAGTGGAAATCTGTGATTTTGAAATTTACTTGCTCAAATTTGGTTGAAGTTTGAGCAGAATATACTCTAAGGCCCTGATTCTGTATAGGACGCCCAGGAGAGGTGTCCTATACAGAATCGGTCCTACACTAAACCCCGATTCTGTAACCGGCATCCATGATACAGACGCCGGTTAGAGAATCGGGTTAAATTAGACACAGTCGCTACACTTATCGCTGCAAGGGATCTCTCCCTGCTGCAATAAGTATAGCGGCCACGGCCGCCTGTCCCATCACCGGCAGGAGGATGCCCAACTCCTCCTGTTGGAACCCCGAACCCCCCCTCCCCCCCAAACTGGTAATCGCCGACAGGAGGATGCCCAACTCCTCCTGTCGAAACCCCGAACCCCGGACCCCCCTCCCCCCCAAACTTGTAATCGCCGACAGGAGGATGCCCAACTCCTCCTGCCGGAAAGCCCGACGACCCCCCCGCCCCAACTAATCCCCCTCCCCCAACTAACCTTTAAATGTTGGTCGGCTGGACGGGTCTTGCCCCTTCCCGGCCCATCCCCGCTAAATCTAAGGCCTGATTGGCCCAGGCTCTAGAAGCCTGGACCAATCAGGCCTTAGGCATAGCAGGTCCACCCATCCCCACTAATCCTAAGGCCTGATTGGCCCAGGCTAGGCACCTGGCGCCTACAGCTGCCTAAAATCAGGACGCACTTTGTAGAATCAGGGCCTCAATGCCTGCCCCTTTGACTTTCAAAACAAATGTGATGGTATTGAGGGGTGTGTCATAAAACAACCTCAAAGCTGGATAATTTTTATTTGTAGGACAGAGGGAGTAAAAGGGAGAAAAGTGACTCACTGAAGATCACACAGAGAGAGTCAGAGGGGTGGCTTGAACCAGGGCTTCCACTTGACCCAGATCAATCCTGATAAATCATTGTGTCAATGTTGTTGCATTGTATGTATGGATTATACAGAGTTCCAAATTCTTCAGATAGGACACAATTACAAGTTCACAGATGCAAGAGAAGAGGGGCAAATCTGGAACTGGATTAGCCCGTCAGGTTAGACTTGGCTCAGCTGGCAACATTTTCTTGAACTCAGCTCTATCTGAATCATTAGCTAATAGTCTACTGGTAGTCCACGCCTCCTTCAAGAATAATGCTTCTGGCATCTATTATCATTTACGGAGTTCTAGTAATTGGACTGAATGGGAAAGAATGTTGTGTTTACAAGGCAGGTAAGAGAACAGGCATGGTTAGTAAGAGGATAGAAAAGATGTTAACAGAAAATGCATTATTGGTGGTTTTTCTGATGTTGGCAGCTGCCCTTTTGGTGGTAGCACTCCTGGTTGTAGCCTTGGTGGTAGTTGTGACAGCCTTAGTTGTGGTGGTTTTGGTAGTAGTAGTGGCTGGAGTTGTCGTGGTGGTTGTTCGCACAGTAGTAGTGGTGGTCGGAGTCGTGGTGGTAGCAATAGTTGTGGGAGTTGTAGTGGTTGTAGTAGTGATGGGATTTGTTGTGGTAGTAATGGGTGGTGCAACTGTGGTGAGGATTGCAACCGCAGGACTGGGTGTGGTAACAGCAGTTGTTTCTTCATCTCCAGAGGTGACTTTATTAGCAGGGATTGTGGTTGTATCAACTGGAGTGAAAGTCGTGGCAGGGGTGGTGGTTGCGCCCTCAATGGTTGTGATGTCAGCAGAAGGAGCATCCGTGGCAGATGTGCTCATATCCACGGTGAGCATGGGAGAGTATTCAGGTATCGTGGTTTCACTGCTACCTAGTCCGATGTGGATGGTGAAACAACTGAAGATGAGAAGCCACATCTCACTGGCCCTGCCAGAAATAAGAAAACCTTTATTCCAAATTGTTTCTTCACCCCATTGCCCTATATGTCCTCCTCCTTTGGTACTTATTTATATATTTTTAGTATTTATAGCCTAAGTGGTTTACATTCAGGTGCTCAAAGCATTTTCCCCTATCTGTCCTGGTGGGCTCACACTATACTTAATGTACCTGGGGCAATGGAAGAGTAAGTGACTTGCCCAGAGTCACAAGGAGGAGCGTGGGATTTGAACTCGCAACTTCAGGATGCTGAGGCTGAGGCTGCAAACGGGGCCCAGCAACTCACCATAGCTATATTCACAGAGATCCCTGGACCACATCCTTCTCACAAAGCTTGAAATAAATCTTATATGATCAAGCACAAGTCCCAAGTTCCTTGTTGAGGAGAATATTCTCAGATAGATACCAAAGAGCCCACACCAAGATTCAATATGCAGAGCAGAATAAAGAGGAAATTTAACCTATGTTAGAAACTTAAGTTATGGTGATCGCTGAAAAAAAGTGAAAGGTTACTTGGATTGCAGATCCTATAGGCCTGTATCAATTGTAAAGACAAATAATGAAATACTTGCCCTGCGATTACCAAATGAGCTGTTGGCGGTATATAAGAATAAAGTTATTATTATTATTATTAAACTGGTATATACAGAACAAATTGGATTTAGAGGGATAGGCTCCAGATAATTTCCAGAAGATAATCTGCTTAATACACTGTCCCCCAATTTCTGCATATGGCATCTTAAGTTGTGCATGCAAATGGTGCGCACAGCTAATTCGCAAACACAGCTTCTTTAATTGGCCTAATCAGTGCTGATAATTGGCAATTAACACCTCATAATTGACACTAATTGGCACTGATTAAAAGCTAAGTGCACAATTTGGAAAGCGTGATTCTATACGAGAGGGGAACTGAAAAGTTCTCAGCCCATCCACAAAGAGAATGATGTAGATATGGTTCAATCAATGATCTGAAACAATGTCATCACACGGAATTTCATTTCTGCAAATTTGCACTTAACAAAATAACACTCTTTTAACATAACTTTATTCTTCTTTACCGCCACCATCGGAAGATTTCCAGGCGGTTTACACTGAAGAGAGCTGGACAATCAGCGAATTACATAATACAAATAGTAAAAATACAACATATTTCTCAAGAATAGTCAGAATAAAATTATTAAATTTAGTATGACTTCTGTTTAGGAAATAGATCTGTCAAACAATACAGTCTTAATTTCTTTCTGAAATGTGCCATAGGTCAACCTGGCTCCATTGATATAATTACCTAACCAAGACTGCTGTTTACGTACTTACTACAGTGGCAAAATAACGCTTAGAATTTAGGTTGGTTGGGTTGAGAACTTTTCAGCATACCTCATAAAAAGTATGCACTAGTTCTAGTATGCTCCAGGACTCCTGATGCAGGCGATCTAGCCGAAACACGGGCCGTGTCGAGTCCTTGCTTTGATACATGCATTTATGATTTATAAGACTGCTTCATGCATAGTTTTGAAGACCAGGCATGCTCTGCTCTTTTTCCATTGGACCGGGTGTCAATAGAAACCAGAGGGTTATGTTGTTGGATTTTTTTTTTTTTTTTTTGCTGTGGAAATGGGGTCAGGGGGCAGATGTAGATTCTGGTGGCTTGCACTAGTTTGGCTCAGGCACTGGCAGGTAGGGTGACATTTTGCAATGAGCTGCAGATTACTGCCACAATTTTAATGCAGCAGTAATTTGCAAGCTCATTTCTTGTAGCATGTCACCTTAGTTTTTGAGTGACATGTCTGTGGTATAGCTGCGTGCTGACTCAGCTATATGCAAAGCTAATTGCTTCAACTCCTGAATATTTTCGCTCTAGCTGCTTATCATTTAGCCCCCACCCTCGCTGTACCCAAACTTACACAGATCATTTTTTAACCAGACAATAAGTCGTCCAATCAAAATATAGCTGCCAGCCAGCCCTGACATTTCTCCGCATAAATCCTTCAGAATATTGACCTAGTGTGGTATTAGGATTCAAAGTATACTCAGGTAAAGCGAAAGCTATAGATATGAAGCATAATGATAGTGAACGTGCATAGCAATTATAGCTGAGAACCCCAGAAACGAACTGCTCAGGGAATGCTCTGCACCTGATTCTCATCATAGCTGGAAAACTGGCAGCTTAACAAAATTATTGTGAAGCTGGCAGCTACCCAGCTGTGGAGAAGTGAAAACAGTCCTAAGCAAAAGCCCCAGCAATGAAAGGCTGGATTTTTATTGCTTGTATCAGATAGGTAGAAACAGTCTTGGGTCAGAGGGAGGGGCTCCTCCCTCTCTAACCCCTTTAGTAGTTCTACATCTGCCCTGTCTTCCCCCTCCCTTTTGGTTCAAGTCTGCTTTCCCACCCCTCCTCAAGGTCCTTTTGTCTCTCCTCCCCCCACCCCATCCAAATCCAGCATCTCTAAGGCAACCCCCATCCCGTCGGGGCCCTCGCGATGGGCATAGCCTTACCCCGACGTGCGGAGCCTTACCTCTGCTGCTTCCCACACACAGTGACTGTCAGGACTTCAGACCTCTTGATTGCAACTGTCCTCACCTCTGTTCTTTCCTCTGGGCCTAACTACCACAGTTGAAAGTTAATTACGGCAGCCTGAGGAGCGAACGTAGTGGACTGCCGTCGGCCTCTGTAGCTCGTTCCCTGATGGCAGGGGCGGGACCGCGGCAGAGGGAACATACTGCAGAGGCTGACGACATCCTGCTAGGTTCGCGCTGCATGCTTCCGTAATTAACTTTAAAGGAGAGACAGTGACCATAGGGGAATCCGGAGGACACTGAGGTGGAAGCGTGTCATTTGAGCATGACAGCCGGGCGCTCGATGCTAGGGAGAACACTGACTCTGCAATCTACCGGCATTGCCTTTGCGATCGACCGGTAGATCGGGATCAACGTTTTGGGCACCCCTGCCCTACGTCATTGCATACCATTACTAAACAAAAATGAGCAGAAAAAATACATTTTGGGCCGGATTCTGTATAGGAATCCTACATTAGGAGCTGCTAGACGTCTAGTAAAACCTACCTTTGGAATCCATGCACAACTTTATTTTTAATTGGCACAGTAATTGACCACATCAGTTTTCAGCCAATGCTCTCAAAATGTAATTATTAATTATGAGCTCCGCACAGATCTCTTAGGAGACCTAGCGATGCCTAATTTGAGGCATGGTTAGGGATGGAGAATAGGCAGGACACGATTAATTCTTCGAGGGCCCCTAGGCACCCAAGTACACTGGGCCCCCTGCTCCGCCCCACCCCACTCCACCATGCACCCAGGTGGAAACAGGAAGCTGAATCAGAGGGAAGCTTTGAGCAAGCAGTATCGCTTGCACAATTACAGTTCCCGTTGCTTTTCTTACCCACGTTGCTTGCTTGTCTTACTTTCCGTTGGCAATCGATGCTGGAGGGGCCCATCGCCGTTTGGAAAAAAACAATGTTGATGCCCTCCTTCATCGGGCCCCCCTGACCATTTCGGGCCCTAGGCACATGCATACTTGGCCTATTGGTTAATCCTGCCCTAAGAATAGGAGTGGTGTACTTAGGCATTGCTAGGTGTTGGAGATAGGAGCTGGTAAATTAGGCCATGTAAAACCTGGCCTAATATACCGGCACCTACCTCAAGGACACCTAGTGAGGCCTGTTTGCTTCGGTGCTGCTAGGTGTGATTTTATAAACGGCCAAACTATAAACAATCCTAACTGAGTGGTATAAATATTTAATATATCACAAAAGTCAAACCTCCACTCCTAGGAAGAAGTCTATACTCAAATACTCGCACTCCACTTTTATAGTTTATCTATATTTGGAACTTGATATTCATTCAGGAAAAGGCCTCAGAAATAAGGAGTACTACGCTTATAATTTCAGTGGTAATCATTACCAGCGTAGGTGTATTCCAAACACGTACTCCGTACTACAATCACTGGCCAAAAATCTATTCTTTTATTTCATTATCCATATTATGTTTCTGCTAATTTTAACTATTTTTTAAAACTATTTTTAAACTTTTTTGTAATAACTTATATCTCTTATTTTGCACATTAACTGATTGAGTGCAGACCGCTTCAGAATTTGAAAAACCTCACAGAAAATTACTTATCTTTAGTGTTTTCATTATTTGTTTCCATTTCTGAGCTTCTTCAATTCTGTGCTATTTCTGTGCTGTCACGTGTGCTTACGTATTCCCAGAATAGCCACCACACAGTACGCTCCCTTCGTAAACATTGGGAGATATTGAATATCTCAGGGTTTTTTTTTTTTAAATCAAGATCTGAGAATAGCATATAGGAGGAATCAGAATTTAAAGGAGATTCTATGCCCATCTATGCTCCCAGAAATATTGATGAGAACTGTCATGGACATCGGGCATGTGGTTCATGTCAGATGTGTAACATCATGATCTGTACTGATAACTTCCAAAATCCACAAGATAAGGTAATTTATACCCTGAAACATACTTCAGACTGTAAAACAGATGGAGTAGTATACATTATTAAATGCCCTTGTGAGCTACTGTATGTTGGTCACACCTCAAGGCGCTTCAACATTAATAATAATAATAATTTTATTTCTTATATACCGCTATACCCTAAGTTCGAAGCAGTTTACAGTGAAAGTTGTGTCTAGAGAGAGTACAGTGTTAACAGTAGGATACAGGATAATACAAAGTGAGCAGGTACTGGGGTGATTACAATAAGGTACAAGATATTAACAAGAGAACAGTTACAGGATGTTTACAATAAAATACAGGGTACTGGGGTGTTTACAATAAGGTACAAGATATTAACAAGAGAACAGTTACAGGATGTTTACAATAAGATACAGGATAATACAAAGTGAGCAGTACTGGGGTGTTTACAATAAGGTACAAGATATTCACAAGAGAACAGTTATAGGATGTTTACAATAAGATAAAGGATGTTATACTAAGTTATAGGATGATACAATATGAACAGTTACAAGAGATCAATGCTGTTTACAGCTAGATATATATAATGTGCGTAAGAGAGGTGTACAGCATTAAGCGTTGGGGGAAGGGAAAAGGAAGGGGGAGGACTTTCAAAGAGGATTATAACTGGTAGGGGGGAGAGTTTAGGTGGTGTTGAAGAGGCGGGTCTTCAGAGATTTTCTGAAGTCCGCGTATGATGCGGCTTCGAGAATTGGTTTTTCTAGCCATGTGTTCAGTTGGGCTGCCTGGAAAGAAAGCATTCTGTTTAGGTACTTCTTGTAGTGACATGATTTCAGGGATGGGTAAATAAAGAGATTTATTCTGCGGGAGGTCTTTTTTGGGCAGTAGGTGAGGAATTGGGAAGCTAGGACTTACTGAACATAAAAGTAACATCAAGTTGCAAGTTTTAGGTGCGCCACTAGCTAGACACTATGTAGGAAAACAGCATGATTTCCAGTCCCTGAGAGCCTGTGTGATAGAAGTAGTCCAAAAAGGAAAAAAGATGGGGGGATTTTAAAAGCGTGAACAGAAATGAATATATCATCTTGGCACGCTATCCCCGAAAGGGTTGAATAAAAACTTTGAATGGCAACACTTTTATTAACCTTGTTGTCAGTTTATAGTATGTAAGCTAATAGATAGTTGTGCTCCCTGGCTTATTCCCCTAGTCGATGGTTTAACCCTCATAGTCTTCAGCCAATAAGATAAGAAGGGGGTGGAGCATGCGCTGCTGATTGGAGGATGTATATAATGTGGGGTAAGGCCATCTTGCCAGTGTTTGGAAACCTTCTGATAGAACACTAAGAAGCAGTAAGTACACTTGCTAGATTTAAATGGATATAGACTGTAATAGTGATTTTCTCTAATAAGTTATTGCACTTGTTTTAATCTCTAGATATTACTGTGCTCTAAAATCGGCCCTGAAGCAGCGGACAAACCAGCGATCCGCGAAATGCCGGCCGCGTCGGCTCTGGCTCTAGTTCCGAGAGCGTTGAAAGCTCCGGTTCTGGTCCT
The DNA here is from genome assembly GCF_902459505.1 of Geotrypetes seraphini. Classification (NCBI taxonomy): domain Eukaryota; kingdom Metazoa; phylum Chordata; class Amphibia; order Gymnophiona; family Dermophiidae; genus Geotrypetes; species Geotrypetes seraphini. The sequence continues at coordinate 99,478,204 of NC_047088.1, read as the reverse complement.
GACTACGAAATAGCACAGAACTGAAGAAGCTCAGAAATGGAAACAGAATAATGAAAACACTAAAGATAAGTAATTTTCTGTGAGGTTTTTCAAATTCTGAAGCGGTCTGCACTCAATCAGTTAACGTGCAAAATAAGAGATATAAGTTATTACAAAAAAGTTTAAAAAATAGTTTAAAAAAATAGTTAAAATTAGCTGAAACATAATATGGATAATGAAATAAAAGAACAGATTTTTGGCCAGTGATTGCAGTACGGAGTACGTGTTTGGAATACACCTACGCTGGTAATGATTACCACTGAAATTATAAGCGTAGTACTCCTTATTTCTGAGGCCTTTTCCTGAACGAATATCAAGTTCCAAATATAGATAAAGTATAAAAGTGGAGTGCGAGTGTTTGAGTATAGAATTCTTCCTAGGAGTGGAGATTTGACTTTTGTGATTCTAGAAATGGCACCATGCGGTTGAATGACAACTGTGCAGAGCGGCGCCTAGAATGTAGGCGCGCTTAGGCGCTGTTTATAGAATCTGGCGCTTTGTGTTTTCTCATTCACCAATAATAGAGCACATTTGGGGGGGAACTAGCACACATTCCCCTGAATTCTATATATGGCGCCATGATCCGAGTGCTTAAATTTGTGCCTATCTTGAGATGTGCGCGCAACTTAATCGCCTAGCGAGCCGTTAATGAGCAATAATTGTCTGCTAGTAATCAATTATTGATGTTAATTGGCACCTGTTAGGATTTGTGCACATATCTGGCTGCATACTATTCTATGACGCATAACACCCCAATCCCATCCCACACAGCTTGACCAAGGTTGTACGCATTGTTACGGAATGCCAGGTCTCTGCACTCAACTTGGGCACCAGCATTTACACCAGATATCAGCAGATAGGTTTATGTTCATTAAAGGTTTTAACCGCTCTTCAGTTTGTCAACAGCACAGTGTACAAAATATATAAAAACAAGAAATGAAAAGGACGCCATAAAAAAATAGGAAAGCAAAGAAAAAAAAAACAATAGAGAAAGAACAGAAATGAAATAAAATTTAAAAATTAATTAAATCTAAGTAATCTAAATCTAAAAGGAAAATAATTTTGTTTAAATCTTCTTCAAATAGCTGCCAAAAAAACAGGATCGCAATTTACCAAACTTCTCATATAAATGCTAAATCAAAAAGATGTGTCTACAACATTAATTTAAATTTTACATAAGAAAACTCAGAAAAAATCATAACTGGAAGAGGATTCCACAAATGTAAATCTGGCACCCAAAGATAGGATGCAGCAATCAGTGCTATGCATGAATCTTTAAAAGACGCATGATTTTTATAGAATTGTGGTTTCATACTTTATTAAAATTTGATAAAACGCTTAAGATAACATTTCAAAGCATTGTACAATAAAATTCAAAAATAAAATAAACAAACAAACAAAAAAATAGTACAAAAAAGACTTATGGGGGGGGGGAAGATGAGGCAAAAAGGATAGAGGGGGAAAAATTACATTTCTTAAAAAAAAAAAAAAATTAAAATAAAGGAAAGAAATGAAAGGAAAGGACTGGGAGATAATTAAAATTTGTAAAAGGTAAGAATAGATTAAAAATGCATGACATACATGACATATGTCAATGGTATGCATCTTTAAAAAGAAAGCATTTTAAGGTACTCTTGAATTTATCTAGCCTTTGTTCCGTTCTTAAATATAAAGGAAGTGAGTTCCAAATAGAAGGTGCCATTACCAAAAAAATGTATGCACGGCGAGTGCCAATTATTTTTAATGAAGGAACATTAAGAGTGTATTGAGAAGAGGACCTTAAAGTTCTGGGGGGATCATATGGAATAAGAATTCTGTCTATAAATGCTAAAGTGCTTATTGTCGATTATGTCCAGCGCCCATAATTTGACTGTCATTTATAGAATCCAGCCCGCTATGAGGAAAGAGAACACACTCTTCCCTAGAAGTGGAACTATCATGCATGAGTGAACCCAGTGGCTTAGTAAGGGAGGGTGGGGGGGAATAGAGGGGGCGGACCTCTCTGGGCACCATCTTCACGGGGGATGCCGGTACAAGTAGCATCTCCCACATGTTGCTTGCACCGGCTTCGGCTCCCTTCTGACATTACATCCTGGTTGTGGGACAAGGACATGATGTCAGAAGGGAACTGAGGCCGATGTGAGCAGCAGGTGGAAGATGGCATCTTGGTGCACAGATGTTATAAAATTAATACTCAGGATTTGGCAATAGAACACCTACCTCGAGATGCCCAGTCATCGAACTGCCCACACTTAATTTTCTTCCAGCAGCTAAATTCTGCTTACCTCTCTTTCTGATCTCTTCTGAAATGATAGGAATACGTTGAAAACCATGTATGAACTGTTGGGGTTTTTTTTTTTTTTTGCGTGCTCTCTCTCTCTATCAAGCAATCTATCTATTTCCTTATAGTCTCTCTTGCTCTCTTTTCCCCTCTGCCTCATGTGTGTTATTCCTTTCATTAACCTGTGGAGCTGATGTTCATTCAAAGGAAAAAAAAAAACACCTTATGTTTTCATTTCAAATATTTAAGAACATAAGAATTGCCACTACTGGGTCAGACCAGTGGTCCATCGTGCCCAGCAGTGCTCACGCGGTGGCCCCCAGGTCAAAGACCAGTGCTCTAAATGAGTCCAGCCTCACCTGTGTACGTTCCAGTTTAGCAGGAACTTGTCCAACTTTGTCTTGAATCCCTGGAGGGTGTTTTCCCCTATAACAGACTCCAGAAGAGCGTACCAGTTTTCTACCACTCTCTGCGTGAAGAAGAACTTCCTTACATTTGTACGGAATCTATCCCCTTTCAACTTTAGAGAGTGCCCTCTCGTTCTCCCTACCTTGGAGAGGGTGAACAACCTGTCTCTATCTGCTAAGTCTATTCCCTTCAGTATTTTGAATGTTTTGATCATGTTCCCTCTCAGTCTCCTCTGTTCAAGGGAGAAGAGGCCCAGTTTCTCCAATCTCTCACTGTATTTGGACTTGCTTCAGAAGGTGAGGCGTACAGCACAAAATCTTCCTGATACATTAAGGAGGTCATTTTAGAAGGTTTCAGGATCTTTTACACACATAAAAGTAGCATTTATACATGTAAATGACCAGCTTGTGTATATATAAAGTTTAGAAAGCACTGTACATATGTAGATTCACAGCACACCATTTTCAAAGGGAGTGTATTTTTGGTAGAACAGAAATATTTGCATGTATTTTTGATTTAGCAATGGCAATATACATATAGTATAAAAAAAAATATTGACACTGGCGTTTGCGTGTCATCTAACAGCTTATTTTCACCAGTAATAGAGAGGGCACATGAAAACCACACTAAAATTTCAGAAAAGAATTTCACTTGGCTTCTTTGTTAGACTCTTCTTGGTTGTCTACTTTTATAAAATCTGACACTTAGTACATGTCTAAATGCTGACATTTTACATGCATACGGTAGGTTGTAGAATCGGGACCTATGTGTGTAAGTGTCAACTGTATGTATGTAAGTGTCAACACTTGCATGCAGATATCTATAAAGCAGGAGTTCTCAGTGCAATCCTGGGGACACACCCAATCAGTCAGGATTTCAGGATACCCACAATTTCTATTGCTTGCGACTTCTAGAAGGGTGTGGTCATGGGAGGGGCATGCCTAAGCGTTAAACATGTAGGTTATAGAATACTAGGGGTTACGTGCCTCTATGTCTGCAGTTAGGAACAAGCACTTAGCACTTATGGCAGGCTTTGACATGGTTCTTGTTCCTATAATTAGGCACAAAACTACGGAGTTACGCTAGTATTCTATAAAAGCAGCTCCACGTGGGACTGCATTTACTGAATTTGCACTTAACAAACATCAGCCCGCACCTAAATTTTAGTGCCATTTATTGAATTTAGGACTTCGTTTTGACAAAAATTTTAATCACAATTAATCGCACAATTAAAGGTATGCTATTTTTTTTCCTTCTCTGCACTGCAGCTGTAGTGGGGAAAAATAAATAACATACCTTTAATTGCACAATTAATTGCGCATGGTTAATCGCGGTTACAAATTTTAATTAACATGCAGCCCTAAATAAATTGTAGAACAAGAATTAATGAAACGATAAGTAATACAGAATACAAATTGAATCCAAAACAACATGCAGAATAGCTATAAACAGCTTTGCAGTTTCTTTAGTCTACTTCAGAAATTCAGCCCTAGAATTTACTCTTATTGTCTGAGTATCTCGGAAGGTGAGAAAGACATTGTATAGTGGAATTTAGCAAGTAAAATGAATAATCACTAGATTGTTGGTTCAAAATTGCCTTGCTAATGAATGTGACTGTTGGGCAAACTGGATGGACCATGTAGTCTTTATCTGCCGTCATTTACTATGTTACTATATTAAAAGGGCTCCTAAGTCAGTTTGGTTAGATCCTTCAAGCTCTTTTCATGACCCTTAGTGCTACTTTAAGGATGGTTTTCAAAGCCAATCATCTGGGTAGATGGTCCTATCTCAAATTTACCCTCTCTTACCTGGTTGAAAAAATGCACCTAATTCCCGAGCACGTACTTTTAGCATTTGCATGTCATTTGCAAATGCACAGTGTACTGTTCTGCTCCTTAGTCACCCTTTGAAACAGCAAATGCTTTTAGTGCACAGAGATTGGAGGAGCTAATTGTCAAAAGAAGTAGTTTTCCTTTGACAATTAACCAGAAAAGAAAGGGATGCTTTGCAACTCTGCAGGCTATAGGATATTATCCCCTATAAATTGTATCTGCTCAATGAATTGAAAACTATTGTTTCCACACTTGTGCTCAAGGATGGGTTAACCGTTAGCCCAAACAAGGCAGTTGCCTAGGATGGCAGCTTCTTGGGGGAAGGACAGCAAAGAACAGCTAAGTTTAACACCTAATAAAACTATGACGCCCATGATGCATTTTTAAATAGAATTATTGTGGGATAGTCATGATGGTTGAATTTCATTATCAAAATCCTGGGCAAGAGGAATGGGCTAGCCCAGTGTTTCTCATGTTGGTCCTGGAGTACCTCATTGACAGTCAGAGTTTCAGAATATCCACAATGAATAGGCATGAGATTGATTTGCATACACTGCCCCCATTATATGCAAAGCTCTTGCACGCATATTTATTGTGGATATTCTGAAAACTTGACTGGGAAAGGGTTACTCAAGAACTACTTAAGAACATAAGAATTGCCGCTGCTGGGTCAGACCAGTGGTCCATCTTGCCCAACAGTCTGCTCCCACGGCAGCCGTAGGTCAAAGACCAGGGCCCTAATTGAGTCTAGCCTTACTTGCATACGTTCTGGTTCAGTAGGAACTTTTCTAACTTTGTCTTGAATCCCTGGAGGGTGTTTTCCCCTATAACAGCCTCCAGAAGAGTGTTCCAGATTTCTACCTCTCTCTGGGTGAAGAAGAACTTCCTTATGTTTGTACGGAATCTATCCCCTTTTAACTTTAGGGAGTGCCCTCTTGTTCTCTCTACCTTGGAGAGGGTAAACAACCTGTCTTTATCTACTAAGTCTATTCCCTTCATTATCTTGAATGTTTTGATCATATCCCCTCTTAGTCTCCTCTTTTCAAGGGAGAAGAGGCCCAGTTTCTCTAATCTCTCACTGTACGGCAACTCCTCCAGCCCCTTAACCAGTTTAGTTGCTCTTCTCTGGACCCTTTTGAGTAGTACTATGTCCTTCTTCATGTATGGTGACCAGTGCTGGATGCAGTATTCCAGATGGGAGTGTACCATGGCCCGGTACAGCGGCATGACAACCTTCTCTGATCTGTTTGTGATCCCCTTCTTAATCATTCCTAGCATTCTGTTTTGCCCTTTTTGCCGCCGCTATGCATTGCGCGGATGGTTTCATTGACTTGTCTACCAGTACTCCCAAGTCTCTTTTCTGGGGGGGGTCTCCAAGTACTGCACCGGACATCCTTATTCATGTATAAGATTTTTGTTACCGACATGCATCACCTTACACTTATCCATGTTAAACCTCATTTGCCATGTCGCGGCCCATTTCTCGAGCGTGTTTATGTCACGTTGCAGGTCTTTGCAATCCTTCTGTGTCTTTACTACTCTGAATAACTTTGTGTTGTCTGCAAATTTAATCACCTTGCTCGTCGTACCAATTTCCAGGTCATTTATAAATATGTTGAAGAGCACAGGTCCAAGCACCGAACCCTGTGGCACTCCACTCGTGATGCCTTTTCAGTCTGAGTATTGTCCATTTACTCCCCCCCCCCCCCCACTCTCTGTAGTATATATGCACTATCCCTTTTGTAAACCGCATAGAACTCCTAAGGTATTGCGGTATATAAATACATTTTTATGTTATGTTATGGTGTGTAAGTGTTGGCATCTACTTTATAAAACTGCCCTCATTTGTAAATATTTCCTTTTCAAATCCTATCTTATACAGTACACAAAAATCATATAGGACCAGGCTATATGGTTGGGGGATGGGATGTGATATACTGCCTCTTTGTAGTTACAATCAAAGAGGTTTACATATTACATACATGCGCTTATTTTGTACCTGGGGCAATGGAGGGTTAGGTGAGTTGCCTAGAGTCACAAGGAGCTGCAGTGGGAATCAAATCCAGTTCCTCAGGTTCTCAAGACACTGTACTAACCAATAGGCTGCTCCTCTACTTTCAAACAGAGGTGGGTACTGAGGCCTAGATTCTGAAAGCGTCGTCGTTAGGAAGGCACTTAATTTAATTGTTTTAATTAGCTATTAACAGCATGGTTATTGACCATGCCACTAGAAAACAATTAAAATCAAATTGAAAGAAAAAAAAGTAGGTGCCACGAGATGCCTGCAAAACACGGCGCCAGAATCGCATCTATGCAGATGCTCAGCAGCGCCGAATGTCAAAAGAGGCATGGTTATGGGCGTGGTTGACATTCGGTGCCGCTATGTGTGATTCTACATCATAAGCAGGCGCCGGAAATGTGGGCCCGTAAAACCCTAGCCTACATTTCTGGTGCCTACCTTTGACGCAGGCCCTGATTCTGAAAACAGCGCCGTAATCGGAGTGACGTGTAACTGGTACTGGTTTTTTTCAGGCGCCTGCCGATTGCAGCGCTGCTTTTGGAATCTGGGCCTTAAGGCCTAATTCTATATATGGTGCTAAACAATGTACATACAGATTTGGAGGTGTGCCCAATTTGTGCGAGCAGTTTAGTTGCTTAATGAACCAATTAATGACAATAACTGGGCACTAATAATCATTGGTGCTAATTGGCACCAATTAAAATTTACACATGCATTTTATATTTATTACTCTATAACAGTGTATTACAAACAGTGTGCCTCCTGAGATTTCAGGTGTGCTGCAACACACTGGCGAGGAGGAGAGTCATCCGCGCTGGCTGACTGCCTACAGCAAGAGGCACGTCCTGTAGGCAGTCAGCCGGTGTGGATGACTCTCCTCCTCGCCGGTGTCTCTCCTCCTCTCCCTGCACCCTGCAAAGATAGTAGTGGTCAGATAGGCCTCCGCAGATGTCGACACGATGATATCACACACACATGTGACATCATTGCGTTGAAGACCGTGCACTTCCGGGTGCCTTTTGGCCGGGGCACAAGGTTTAGGGTGCCGCTGGACGGAACGTTTGCGAGACACTGCTCTATAAAGATGTGCACATCCATTTTTCCATGTGCAGCTCAAAGGGGGAGTGGCCAGGGGAGGGGCTTGGGCGGGTCAGGGGCATTCCTGGACTTTGCGCATAGTGTAATAGAAAAAGGCTGATCTGCACCTAATTCAGATGCAAGGATTTATGCTAGGTTTCAGATGGTGTAAATTATCAGGTCTATATGTTGGGCATGGATCCCGACACTATATTCTAGATATGGTGCCCAACTCGGAGGGCTGTTCATAGAATAGGGCTTAGCAGTAATTTTTTTTTTTTTTTGCACAAATCTTTTGGTGACATAAATTGAATTTATTTATTTATTTTATTTAAAAACTTTATATACCGCCTGGAGTCACAGTGGTTTCCATATGAACATACATAAAGCATAAACAACAAACAAATGAACAATGAACAAATGAAAAATATTTAACGCCTCCACCTGTGTCCGTCAGACAAGTTAGAGATTGCCAGGCAGCAGCAGCGACAATTCACATTCACTGTCCACTGCTGGCCCCTGAGTTCTCTCTACCAGTCTTGCCATTGAGGTAGCTGGAAATTATGACCAACAGGACGGGATGTGGTAGAGAGAAGACTGATGATCTCTAGCAGGCAAGTTGAGGTAGACTGGGGGGAAGGGGTTTGAAAGTGAGCACATGAGAGAGAGGAAGATGTTGGATACTTAACGTGACCATTTATTTTTTTCCATCAAAATGGGACAGGGTCCCCCCCCCCCCCCCCCCGCCGGACCGCTCCTCTCCCCGGAACCCATTAAATATAGTGCAAAATATAGACAGCAGATATAAATTCTCAAAACTGACACATTTTGATCACTAAATTGAAAATAAAATCATTTTTCCTACCTTTGTGTCTGGTGATTTCATGAGTCTCTGGTTGCACTTCCTTCTGACTGTGTATCCTTTCTTTCATTTCTTTTTCTTTCTGTCTTTCTCTCTCCCTGCCCGCCTTTCTTTCTTTCTTTCTTTCTCTCTCTCTCCCTGCCCCCTTTCTTTCTCTTTCCCTGCCCCTTTCTTTCTTTCTCTCTTCCTGGCCCCTTTCTTTCTTTCTCTCTCCCTGTCCCCCAGCTGCTGCCGCTGCTGCCAACCCCCCAAGCCGCTGCTGCTGATTTCTCCAAGCCACTGCCGCAGCAATAGGCCAGATATGTGCAAAGACTGCACAAGCCTCTCCCCCTCCCCACATCTATTCTGATATTGGAAAGGAAGTTCTGGACCAGCCAGGTAGTGATTAGCTGGCCTGGGAGGCAGGGGGAGGCTTGTGCAGTCGCTGCACGCACCTGATCTGTTGCTGCGTCGGCATTGAGGAAGCAGGGAGAAATCCTGGGCTCCATGATCGTCTGTCCTGTTGTCCCCATATACAGCTTTGGGACGCTCTTTCTGAAAACGGGACATTTTGGAGTCCCGAAGGTGTGCGTGGGGACAATGAAACAGGCAATCTAAAAACGGGACGGTTCTGTTCAAAATGAGACATATGGTCACATTATGGATACCAGATGCTGAGGAGTGGGGAGGAAGAAATGGAAAGCAAGAAGTTGGAATCAGGGAGACACGTGGGACTGAAGGAGAGGAAGGAAGGGAGAAAGGAAGATATTTTTGGAATGGAGGAGGGAAAGTAACTGAAAAACAGGAGGCAGAAAGGGAAAAGAAAGGTCTTGGAATTGGAGCAGAGGAAGTGAAAGATGCTAGACATTAGAAAGGAATTTATGTAGCGTGAAAAGATTTCTGTGAGAGGACAGTTCATTAATTATCAAAGTTGGAGGGAAATCAATCTAAATCACCCCCCTTAATTTCTCAATTACAGCAAGATTTTTAATGGGAAAAGACCCTCAGAGATACCACCATGTTACTCAAACACTTCATAGTATCCGGCCTTATGTATCCATTCCTCACCAGGTCTTATTATATTTGTCTCAAAACATTTCACTATTTGCCGTTTAAAATTAGTGAAGATGTTTAAATACTTAGCTTTATATTAGTGGTCCCTGAGAGTTTCACCACTAATATACAGCTAAGGGCTCCTTTCACTAAGGCGCGTTAGGGCTTTAAAGCGCGGAATCGCGTGCGCTAGACCTTAACGCCAGCATTGAGCTGGCATTAGTTCTAGAAGTGTAGTGCCTGGTAATTTCTTGCATGCGCTAAAAACGCTAGTGCATCTTAGTAAAAGGAGCCTAAGTATTTAAACATCTTCACTAATTTTAAACGGCAAGGTGAGGAATGGATACATAAAGCCGGATACTATGAAGTGTTTGAGTATCGTGGTGGTATCCAGGGCCGCCATCAGGGCAGTACTACCAGTCCTGAATTCAGGGGCCCGGAGCTGACAGGGGGCCCGGGCTCCCCCAGGGTCCTAGGCAGTGTTCTAAGGCAGGGGCGCCAGTAGCTCGCCATGGCAAAGTGAGTCGGTCACCCAGGACTCACTTTGTCTTGGCGATCTATCGGGCTGATCAGTCTTCCTCTCCCCGACGTCAATTCTGCAGTCGGAAAGGAAGTTCGGGCCAGCCAATCGCTGTCTGGCTGGGCGGAACTTCCTCTCCGACGGCGGAATTGACGTCGGGGAGAGGAATGCTGGTCGGCCCGAAGCAGGGAGAGCATGCGTCGGCGTCGGCTTTGGGGCCTGTTATCCATTGGTGGGTCCTGTTCCCCGATGGCAGCGGCAGTGGCAGTGGCTTGGGGAACGGCAGGGAGAAAGAAAGAAAGGGGGCAGGCAGGGAAACAGAAGGAAAGAAGAGAAACAGAAAAAAAGAAAGAAAGGTCAGGGAGAGAGGAAGAAAAAGTTGGGGGAGGGAATGAGGTGTGGAGGAGAGGAAGCATATAGGCTGAAACAAGGGAAGAAAGATTGGATGCACAGTCAGAAGAAGAAAATGCAACCAGAGACTCATGAAATCACCAGACAAGGTAGGAAAAATGATTTTATTTTAAATTTAGCAAAGTGGAGGCAGTATTACCACAGTTTTCAAAGGAATTTGTCCAAATAACTTAATAGTTAACTGGGTAAATTCCCAGAGATGAAAACTTCCCTTCACTTACTATGCACAGTTCTGAATTTATATCTGCTGTTTATATTTTACAATATGGACCCCTTTTACTAAACCGCAATAGTGGTTTTTAGCGCAGGGAGCCTATGAGCGTCAAGAGCAGCGCTGGGCATTCAGCGCAGCTCCCTGCGCTAAAAACTGCTATTGTGGTTTAATAAAAAGGATGGAGGGTATATTTGTCTATTTTTGTATGGTTGTTACTGAGGTGACAATGCATAGAGTCATCTGCCTTGACCTCTTTGAAAAAACCCCAGAATAGGAATGATAATTAACATTTTCTCAGCGTATAGTGTGCTTTGTGTTTTTTAATTTTATTGTTGGTAGATCATTTTGACTTGGTCATTTTAAAGTAGCTCACAAGCTCAAAAAGTTTGGGCACCACTGAGCTAGAGCGTTGAAACTGTGTATTTCTATTTTATCTCCCCTTTTACAAAACTGTGGAGCGTTTTTTAGCGCCAGCCGTGGTGGTAGCAGCTCTGATGCTCAGAATTCTATGAGCGTCAGGGCTGTTACCACCGTGGCTAAAATCCACACTACAGTTTTGTAAAAGGGTGAGGGGTTAGTTTGTGATGACATATTCCATACTAGGCGAAGGTGTTTTCTGTGTGTTGTGTGTTCGAAAGACATGGTTTTCTATTAGGATTGACGGTGTAGGATTGATCTGTGCTGGTCTGGCTTGTTTAGTTTTACAATGGGTGTATTGATGTACTGCTCACTGCAATATGTAAGATGCTGCCTTTTCCTAGGTACTCATGTGTGACGTGTGGTTTGTTACTAAAAATCATGTTTTTCTTACAGATGGGGGGGGGTGCCAAAAAATGATGGGCCCCAGGTGTTACATATGCTACGTACGCCACTGTATGTAAAGATACCAGAAAGCTGGCGTAGCAAAAACTTTAAGTAAATTGTTATTCTTCTAAGTTTTGAGTATTTAACCCTTCCGCAATCTCAGGGGCACTCGTTTCAAGTTTCAAGTTTATTGAGATTTTGATTTAAACGCAATATCAAATATTTTCAATGCGTATAACAAAAATAAATTTGGGGAAATAAATAAAACCATTTGAACAATAAACATACAAACATATCCATAGATGATTAAAATTACATAAGGAGTACAAGGATAAACTACATTTGTTTATAAAATGCGTTCTCCGCGCCTGCTCATAAATTTGTTGCCTGGAAGGATCCAGCAATGTGGCCAGATGTCATTCAGGACAAAGACAGAGAAAGAATTGTGCAATTTGGATTAATGATGGAAGATGATTTAAAGCAAATGGTACAGTCTATGAGTAAAGATCTTGACGGACGTTCTTTTTATGAATATCTCCTCTATGCCAAATCACCCAATGGACGTGAGAAGATTTTAAGGGACTTGCTTAGGTGGAGCATTAGCAGAAAAGTATGTGTGTATTCGGCCCATGGAAGAAGGGGGGGCGTCGGGGGGAGGGAAGGGGTGCGTGGGGGGCCCAATAGGATTGCTCAGTAAGGGGCCCAGAAATTTCTGATGGCGGCCCTGGTGGTATCTCTGAGGGTCTTTTCCTATTAAAAATCTTGCTGTAAGTGAGAGATTAAGGTGGCTGATTTGGACATTAGAAAAGAGCTTGCTATGGTTAATAATCTCACGATTACTTTTTAATCATAGTAAATTGAATGAGCTCATCTTCCTTAGGTTCTCAAACCAGAACAAAACAATAAACCAAGAGAAACGAAAATCCTACTCAGAAATCTAAATGATTCCAGCAGGGAAATAAATGATAGAAATACAGAAAAGACCTGTTGAAAAAGTACGTTTTCAACCCTGCCGCTAAAAGTTAACACTAGACAGCAAATTCTGGGCTGAACACAGCAGCGTGGCCAGCTGGATGCACTAAAGAGATACGGTTATTTTTAATGACTACTATAAATGTTACAGAAAGACCCTGCTGTGTACAAGTTCTCCAGAACACACAGTACTTTAACAATAGCAATGCCCCATCCCCCACCTTTACCCTATTTACCACAGCACAGATCGATAAAATAAAATCTAAAATCGGATTAACGGCCTATTTTATTTATAACATTTTATTGAAGGAAATAATTAAATATAATATAATATACATATATTTTCATTTCAATTAGATTCACAATTATTATATTTTCATACATATTTATCATTCCTTCAAAATATATTTCCAAATGACCCATTGCAAAACATCTTATATCCCCCCAATCCCCTCCCCTTCCCCATCCCCCCTCCCCTTCCCCACTTCCCTTCCCCCCGAATGGAAGATTCCCCCCTCCCCCTCCTCTTCCCCACTTCCCTTCCCTCCCCCTGAATGGAAGATGACACATATTACTAGGTATTGTGATGCAATAAATGTATACCAAAGCTTCAATGTGGAATATTAATAATCATACTTCGTGCTCTGGAGGACCCCTATATTAAAAAAACGGCCTATTTTAAAGTGTAAAATCCTAAGAAAATAACTTTTCAAGATTCTTGATGGAGCTCTAACCTGTCAGATTTCAAACAAATTAGAAATACCCTGGGCTCTCTACCACCACCCAAACAAACCAGAGCAAAGATATAGTACTGGCAACTTTCTCATACTTTCCTTTCACATTGGACACATCAGGCTTAAGGGAAGGAATGTTTTCCTCCCTAACCGCTTTCATTTGTCTCACCTTAGTTGGTCAGCTCTTATTCCCCTTTCTTCTTGCTTCGATTTGTCAAAAAAAAAATAAAAAAGTTCCCTCCAGCCAGAGTGGGACAAGCGCCTGTCTATATCCAATCCAATCCAATCTTTAGTTTTATATACCGACTCATCCCTCAGAAAGAGCTCGACTCTATGAACAAGATTTCCTTAAATCAAGTAGAGCATGAAAGATAATCTCTACTATATATCACTGAGCTTCAGAAAAGCTCAACTCTCTTTAGTATCTTCCCTACCACCTAGGTAACGATTCTCCGGGGACACTGTGCTATCAATTAGCAGCAGTGGGGGGAGATTAGGAAAAACAGTGAGCATTATTGCTGAAATACAAAAGAAAGAGCTTGGGATTGCAAAGAGCAGAGGTTCACGTTTGAAAGAGCCCATTTGACCTTTTGAGCTTTCATTTTTATTCTTTTCTGTAATAATCAAGGACATGATAAGAGTGCAGTTTATCCCATAGCCCCCATCTCTAAGCTGGTGCCTCCCAATCCTTTTGTGCCTGTTACACCTTGATTGTAGCCACATAAAACTGTGTGACCCCCCTGAAGCTTCAGAATAATGATGCACCCAAAGGAAGCATATTCGGGGTCCCAACCCACATTTTGGGAAGCTCTACTCTAGGGCAGGGGTGGGCAACTCTGGTCCTCAAGGGCCGGAATCCAGTCAGGTTTTCACGATTTCTCAATGAATATGCATGAGATCTATTTGCATGCACTGTTTCAATGCATATTCTTTGGGGAAATCCTGAAAACCCGACTGGATTCTGGCCCTTGAGGACCGGAGTTGCCTACCCCTGCTCTAGGCAATTAGTGGCAGCTTTCCCACATATTTATCCCTTATTCTAGAACTTTAATGCCTAAATGCAAGCGCCATTTGTGTGCTAAGATTTTAGAATACTAGCACTTATGCGTGTGAGTGCTGATTGGGTGCTAAATGGTATTCTTTAATCTTAGAGGCCCTTTTTACTAAGCTACGCTAAAATAGCACGGGGCTTTCCTATACACTGAGGGCACTTATAGTGTGGCTGTAAAATGGCTGGGTTTCCTATATACCAAAACAGCAAAGATGTAGAAGACGGAAAGTGAGGTAATGGAACAATCCACAAAAGAAGATATCCTCACTCATCAGGGTTAAATCATCCAAAAAAGATTGCTTAAATGAATTTCTTCCAGATCCATATACACAGTCAACAGCCAATGGATTCTTATTTACTTATCCTTTACTTTTGTATAATTTTCGCTTGCCCCAACAATTGAATGCCCGACGGGACCCGTTTCGCCTAAACAGGCTTTTTCAAGGGTTCCAACAGGGAGCACTTAATTTTAGCGTCCTCTCGTTCACGGGGCAGGAGCAGCTCTAAAAATACCCTCAAAATAACTAAGAAAAGGACATATGTAATCACTCAAGCTTCTCAAACTATGTCCTATCAGGAACTGCAAGGGACCGCCCGAGACACTGCTCGGTATACCCACTGCACTGTATACACACACGGCAAACATACTCACTCAGTCAACCAACAGAAAAAAGAAAAAAAAGTGGAGAAAAAGCCTCAGTTCAGCTTCAAACTCCACTTATAAGGCCAAAGTAGGTAAAGTCACAAACACACGTGTGGCAACTCATCAGAAGTGAGAAAAACACTGTAACAGCCCTCAAAGGAACCACCTCAAAAATTATTAGCACGCCAAATTTCAAAATTCAAGTGTGTGAGCACAACATACAGATTGTTCCAGCTCCTCTTATCTCTGTATCTTGCTTACATGTATTCAGTGACTTTTCATTATGCCTATCATCGCTGATTGTCCAGCTCTTCTTATTGTAAACCGCCTCGAACTATTATTGCTTTGGCGGTATATAAGAATAAAATTATTATTATTATTATTATTAATAATAATAATAATAATAATTTATTTTTATATACCACCTAACCAGCAGTTCATAGCGGTTTACACAATAGGTACTCAGCATAAAATATAATAATAACATCATACATAATAAAATTCTAAGTAACCAATACAAGCATTAAAACTAATGAATATGGAAAACACAATATAAACTAAAATAAGTATGGATAAAAAGATAAAAAGTACATTATAACTACATGATAATATGAAAATCAATAATGTATATTATATTGTTTAAATAAGTGGGTTTTAAGATCTTTTCGAAATTGATAGTAAGTAAAAAATGGAGAAACAAGAAGATTCAAACATTACAATAATCCAATATTGAAAGACTGACGATTGAACCAGGATTTTAAATGATACAAAATCAAAATATTTCCTAATAGTACGCAGCTTCCAGAGGATAATAAAACATCTCTTAACCAGAAAAACTGTATGGGCCTTAAAAGATAAGGACTGATCTAAAATAACCCCTAAAATTTTCAGATTGACCGTTTAAAAGTAAAGTTGTTTCAGTAATCTTTTCATTAGGACTAGCTAGAAAGAATTTTGATTTGCCCGGATTTAATTTCAATCTAAATGTAGATGTCCAAGTTTCCACTTGTGCATGAATAAAAGCTATATTAACACTTCTGAAGTGAGTTCGGTTAAAGGGATGAGTACATCCTCAAAGTCACAATGTCAATAGTGAGCAGAAAAACTAGAAAAAATTAGCTGCAGACGGTGTCCAAGCTGTCTTCTATGCACCCAAAGAGGTACTAGCCTGCCAGGCCCCGCAGCCACTCTTGCCTATTTCCCCCCATTAATGGCCATGTGTTCAAAATCATTTCCCAATTAGTGTGCGGCAATTAGCATAGAAGCCCCCAATTTACTAGACCAGGGGTAGGCAATTCCGGTCCTCGAGAGCCGGAGCCAGGTCAGGTTTTCAGGATATCCACAATAAATATGCATGAGATAGATTTGCATCTCAAGGAGGCAGTGCATGCAAATCCATCTCGTACATATTCATTGTGGATATCCTGAAAACCTGACCTGGCTCCGGCTCTTGAAGACCGGAATTGCCTATCCCTGTACTAGACGATAAGGGCTCCCACACTAGCCATACGCTAATTGGTTAGCACATTGTAAAGCAGCTGTGCTGATTAGCGCTGGACACACCTACACACCACCCCCCAAATATGCCTCAGCACTCAAAAATATTTTCTATTTTTTAGCATATGGGCAGCGTGTGCTGAACACAAAACTACTACAGGATGTCTGTGTGCGATTAGATTGTAAGCTCTACTGAGCAGGGACTGACTTTTGAACGTTTTAATGTACAGCACTACATATATCTAGCAGCACTATAGAAATGATAAGTAGTAGTAGTAGTAGACCCATGGTAGTGGATTTTAACCTGCAGAAAGCACACGGTGCATTCCAGTTTAGTAAACGGGCCCCTTAGTAGTCAACCTAAATAATGCACAACTGAAAGGAGGGTGTGCACATGGGCAAAGCATGGGTGGGACATAGGTGGGTCCCACATTAATGTCCAGATTCTATATATGGTGCCAATCCAAGATGTGTGCCGATTAGTGCCAATAATTGTGTCCTAACTGACACGTATATAAGAATAAAGTTATTATTATTATTATTATTACTACTTGGTACCAGTTTGAATTTGCACAAACATTTTTTTTTGATGCTGCAAAAATGCTTTATTCCAAACAAGACTTGACACAATCGTGTTTCGGCCTTACAGCCTATATCCGGAGTCTATTTGAGAACAAATAGGCAAATAATGTTAGGACATTATATGAAATCAAAATACATATTTAAAATTTAAAATATAAAATCAAAATATATACATATTTAAAATAGAAATACTATCATAATAAAATTAAAACTCACCAATTATGTATTTATATCATGAAGTTTATAAAAAATAAATACCGTGAAAATAACAAACTGTTGTAAAATGGTGGGATAAGAATCAATCATAACGTGATATCGAATGGCATGAATGAAAAATAAATATAAATAAAGAATTAACATGAATGAACAATAATAATCCAATGGTATCAAACTAATTTACCCCCCAAAATTACTGGGATATAAAAAGAAATCGGACCATGTCACACCCCTCTTGCAATATCACTGGCTGCCTGTTACATATAGGATCTAGTTTAAACTCACAAATTGTACAAGTAAATAAAAAAGTAAAGGCAAAATACATTTAACAGCTTTAATAGAAGTCATTGTGAGCAACTGAACATATCACTTTTCCACATAGTTCCCATGCAAGATGACACATTTGTTGTATTGTTCAACTAGCTTTTGCATTCCTGCAGAAAAGAAGTTTTTTGGGAAGGGTCCCAAGGCTCTGATTGGCCTGGACACCCCATAGGTGGGGCCTTAGGCAACTGGGCCAATCATAGCCTTAGAACCCTTCCCGATGCATCCAGGCCCTAGTTGTTTAAGGCCCCTCCAATAAGAGTGGCCTTAAACACCCCAAGATGCACCAGGGAGGGGAATTACCATTTTAGATGACACAGCAGCAGCTGGGAAGATGATGTCCATGTCCCTCTGGTTTATCTCTTGAGGTAAGGGGGAGGGGGGCAACGGAGATGGGGGAGGGGGGGTCCGGTCATGGTAGGTATTTTTTTATTTAGTTAGTGCTGAAGGAGAGAGTAGGCATCTCTCCTAATGCAGGAGAGGGGGGAGGGTTGCGGCAGGATTTTTTAAACTTAGTGCTGCAGACAGGAGAGAGTGGGCATCTCTCCTGCTGCAGGGGGTCATAGCCGGGTTGGGGGGAGGTGTCATGGTCACGGCAGGATTTTTTTTATTTAGTTAGTGCTGAAGGAGAGAGTGGGCATCTCTCCTGCTGCAAGGGGGGTCTTAGCTGGGCTGGGGGGGTGTCATGGTCGTGGCAGGATTTTTTAATTTAGTTAGTGCTGAAGGAGAGAATGGGCATCTCTCCTGCTGCAAGGGGGGTCATAGCTGGGCTGGGGGGGTGTTATGGTCGTGGCAGGATTTTTTAATTTAGTTAGTGCTGAAGGAGAGAATGGGCATCTCTCCTGATGCGGGGGAAGGGAGTGTCGCAGCAGGATTTTTTTTTACAGTGCTACAGGCAGGAGAGAGTGGGCATCTCTCCTGCTGCTCTGCTAACATTTTCTCAAACCGATAGTACATACAAAGAGTTTCCCACCATAATGGAAGATTTAAACTGTCCCTTTGCTTCCAATTCCTTGTAATCATTTGCAGAGCAACTCCAGTCATGATGAGAAGGAGTCTATCCTTATGATCTTTAAGCGGACTCTTGGGCATAAGTGAAGTAGCAAACAAAATCGTTCCGTAAAATAGTGATATAGGAACCTCAAGAATAAATGTTATTTTGCTCCATATAGATTTCCAGAAAGCAAAAATTAAAGGGCAGTGAAACAGAAGATGATCTAATGTTCTCACTTCCAGTTGGCAATGCCAGCATTTATTAAACGTGTACTATTCAATTTTTGTAATCTCACCGGGGCCCAGAATACTCTGTATAGTAAACAATATAAAGGTTGTCTCATATCTTATGAAGTAGTTATTTGTGGAACTGTGTTGCATATCAGGGATCCGTTAGATAAATATAAAGATTGACTGTTCCTAATTATGACAGGTACAGTTGATCATGTGTAACTGGAAAAATTGGGACCTTCTTAACTTTACATTCTGGTGGGCAAATTTATGCTTGATATACAGATATGAAAAAATGATTGCAGAATCATTAGGGAATATTAAAATTTTCAAGCTAATATGGGGTCCATTGACGTCTATTGTAGATTTGATTTTTATTGATATATTATGTGCACATCCGAGGGGAGGGAGGGAGGATGGATTTATTTTTAAACGATTCTCTGAATTCTTGTAAAATTAATGTATTGGATTATTTATTAGTGCTTATTATCTCTTATGGATATGAAATGTATATCATAATGAGCTTTTTGAAGATTTGATTATTAAATTAAAAATTTATAATAGTTATGGGATAGGGTGGGGGGAGGGATATAGATTGATTTGTTTCTTGAAAGAATATTAAGTGATGTCAAATATAAAATGTATTTAATTTGTATTGCACTTATTGAAAATATTGAAAATGAATAAAGAATTAAAAAAAAAAAAAAGTTTGTCTCATAGAGGCTGAGGCCGTATATCGCACTCTACGATTCCAAAGTTGGCCCATTGGGTTGCAGAGATGTTGTACTGTATTTCTAAATTCCAGATATCACGTAGGCCTATTTTGGGATTTTTAGGTAAGTATTCACGTATTAATTTGTACCATGTAGAGGCCTGATGGCCTAGGAAGTCCAATTGAAAACATAAGAATGGCAAACTATGTTGGCCTAATAAAAAACGCCATTCAAGAATTCCTTTTTGAATAGCTTTGTTTTAATTGTGACCATTTGAAGCAATGTGTACTTGATAATCCAAATGATTGTTGAAGAGCCCATTTGCATGTCAGTGTCGGAGACTGCTAGAAACCTCACTAAAGATGGAGACAATCAGCTTTGATAATCCGCCGCTAAACTGCGTAGAGGCTAAACCATCGGAAAACAGTTTAGCGATGGCGTTAAAGCTTTGAGAATCTAGCCCTGAATGGGCTGCATTGTATTTGTTGCACAGGAATTGCTACTGCAGCTTTGTAAAAGGGACCCTATGTCCTGAATAGATTTATTCCTGCTCAGAGCTGACTCAGTTATGGACAGCTTATCTCCTTCTGCTGCAGCTCCATTAAAATATACAGTATGTTTTCTTTGCTTTACCATTGAAAAATATGGTGCTTCAGTATTGCCTTTACGCTATCCAATTTTATTTCAAAGGAATCAGTAATGAACATAAAGAAAGAGGTGGAAAAAAGCACCGTTTAGAAGGCTTTATTTTTTTAAACAAAGTCTTGTGATCGCTGCACCACAGCCTGGCTTTTGTTGCTTGAAAAGGTCTCTCAATTCATCAATTTCAGTCACAAACATGTTACCAGTCTTCTGTTGCTTTCAGGCTGAGGGTGACACCAGGGGCAGGTACATTAATTAGTGGTTGTCTCTGTCTCAGCTCTTCAAGATTCTTTCCCAAGCCCACAGACCAGTCAGTATAAAGATCTCCCCTCCCCCCCCCCCACCGATGGCTGCCTGCTTACTAAAGATAAAGCCTCTTGAAAGACACTCAAATTCAAAAGTGGTGAATTATTGGAGGATGATGATTGTGGTTAAGATGTAAAAATATCACCTTTATTTGATCATCCTCAACTATGCAAATATGTACAATATATGAGGCAGACAAAATAATAAGGCAGACAGTCCTTAAAAACAAAGTAGGACAGTGGCAAAAGGCATCAAGTCTATTGAAAGTGTTCACAATCCTTAGTCTCCTTTCTTACATGGAAATACCTTTAAAACAAATAGGAGGAAATTTTTTTCCACTGAACGAATAGTTAAGCCCTGGAACACATTGCCAGAGGAAAATCCGAACCCCCTAGACCCGCCCACAGGCCCGTCCATCCCTGCCCTGTAACACCCTAATTCCGCCCCCAGTCCTGCCCTAGCCCTGCTCCCCACTGCCAGATCTTGTCGGGCAGGGAGGAAGTCCGCGCATGCATGGATGCCACACAATGACATCACGCGTGCGTGCACGGACTTCCTGCCCAACGTGATTTCAGGAGGCTTTTCAAAACCTGGACAAAGTGCCAGATTTTGAAAAGCCGCCGGACCCCCGGGGAAATCTGGACGTCTAGTAACCCTAGTTATAACTGTTGTTGTATTTGGGTTTAAAAAGGGTTTGAACAAATTCCTGGAGGATAAGTCCATAGTCTGCTTTTAAGATAGATATGATGGATGCCAGTGCTTGCCCTAGATTTGCTAGTATAGAATGGTGCTACTACAGGCAGTCCCCGGGTTATGAATGAGTTATGTTTTTAAAGCTGTTCTTAAGTCAGATTTGTATGTAACTCAGAACTTGTACATTTTTTTTTTTTAATTCAATAAAATTTTATTGTGGAAGCTCTTGTATTTGTCTTGATGTTTTTCTGTTTTCTAGAACTTGTACATTTTAAGATTCTTGCTGCTTATCTCTGCTCCCAGCTAACAAAAGGGCCAACTGTCTTTACCAGTGCTCCCTTTAAGGCAACCCTGCACAACATATGGCCTGATACGGCTCTCACTGCGGCCCGCGTAAGGGTACACTTGTACATCCCGCCCGCCCTGGTGTTTTAATTTTTTTAATTTTAAATCTTTGGGCAGCTGCCACGTCAATGAACAAGCCTGCCCTGGAGCACTTCATTCTACTTCTGGGGCAGGCCTGCCCTGCACAGTGGCTGCCTGAAGACTCCTGCTACTGTCGCCTGTGCCATGACTCCTACTTTGCTGCCATCGCATATGCTGGGACTCCTGCCTTCCTCCTCTTCTTTCCCCACCCCCTGGACCAGCCGCGGCAGCTCAGTGTGCTTTTAACTTCACCACACAGCTGCTGCTGGCATTAGTTTAGATGCAGTTCCATCAGGCAGCCTCAGGGCCTTTGCTATGCCTGTCCACTTCGATGATGCGAGGCGGGCCGACCTAGCAAAGGCCTGATGAAACCGTATTTAAACCAATGCTAGTGGCAGCTGTGTGGCGAAGTTAAAAGCATACAGTGAGCTGCCACTAGGCTAGAGATAGGAGAAGTATTGCTGGGGAAGGGAGGAGGGAAGTGTGAAGGGGTATTGCTGGACAGGGGGGGAGGGAAAGAGAAGGGAGAAGAGGTGCTGCTGGCCTGGCAAAATGGGAGTGAAAGGAAAGGTGCTGGAGGGGAGGGTGAGATGGTGCATGGGGATAGAGCATGTTAGATTGAGGGGTGGGAAGGTGGGATGCCACTCGAGGAAAGAGGCAAGGACAGAGAGAGAAAGCATGCAGGAGGCAGAAAGTGTTGGACTCATGGAGAAGATGAGATGGATGGGGAGGACAGAAAGCAGGGAAGGAGAAATGTCACACTCAGAGGAAGGGGGAGGGGCAGAGAGTGAAAAGTTGGACTCATGGAGGTGGAGAGAGATATAGATGTTGGTTAGGGGAGGGAAAGAGGACCAGAGAAGAAGCATGCAGGAGGAAGAGAGAAAGAAATGTTGGACTGGTGGAAAGGAGGAAGAATGTCTTTATATTTCTGTCCATTTAAACTAAACTAAACTAAACCTTAAGTTTGTATACCGCATTATCTCCATAAAGATAGAGCTCGGCACGGTTTACAGGTAAATTCAATAAATGAAGGAAGGACATAATACGAAATTAGAGGTTATGAAGAGGATAGCTAGCTTTACATTTTAAATAGCTTTATGTTTTGGAGAAAAGCCAGATTTTCAGATGCTTTCTGAATAATTGGAATGAGCCTAAGTTCCACAGCGGGGCAGGGAGGTTATTCCAAATATCAATGAATTTGAAGAAAAGGGATTTCCCTAATTTACCTGCCTACATGACGCCTTTTAATGAGGGGAAAGATAGTTTGAGTTTGTGGGCGGATCTGGTAGTGTCAGGTCTCGAAGAATTCCAGGATAGTGGAATTAGGGGGAGGAAGAATGCCATGTAGGATCTTCATTATTAGGCAGGTACATTTAAAGTGAATCATTGAAATCACCGGAAACCAGTGAAGTTTTGACAGAAGCGGGGAAACATGGTCGAATTTGCTTTTTGCGAAGATCAACCTAGCCGCTGTGTTCTGGATCCGCTGAAGTCTTTGAAGATTTTTATTGGTTAGACTTAGATAGATGGAATTACAATAGTCCAGTTTGGAAAGAATGATTGTACGAGCAAAATGTTGTTGGCGGAAGCAGGATCTCACTTTCCTCAACATGTGAAGACTAAAAAAAACATTTTTTTTTTACCAGAGAGTTGAGATGATCATTAAAGGAAAGTGTAGAGTCAATAATGATGCCCAAAACTTTGCTTGAGAATTCGATCTGCAGTGTGGGACCAGAAGGTAGTGGTAACTGATCTAATTTTGGGCCAAGCCAGAGTAGTTTTGTTTTGGACTCATTCAGCTTCATTTGTACAGAGAAGGTCCAGGATTGGAGTTTCATTATGCAAGCTGTTATATTTTTGGTGAGGTTAGTAAGGTTCGAATCTATCTCGAGAAGGACAAGGATGTCTTCTGCATATGTAAATAGAGTTTCAAAGGGAGATAGATGGAAGAATTTCAGAGAACACCACAAAGCGGACTCCAAGGAGAAGACATGGTTCCATTCATGTTAACAGTGTAAGAATGGGATCATAAAAATTTTGAGAACCAGTCTAAGACTGTGGAATCAATGCCTATCTCAGAAAGTTGGTAACATTTAGACCATAAGAGTTGCCATACTGGGACAGACTGAAGGTCTGTCAAACCCAATATCCTGTTTCCAACAGTGGCCAACCCAGGTCACAAGTACCTGGCAAGATCTACTTCTATTGGGGCATTTTCTCAAAAGAGATCACCCCTTTATTATCCTGACTGGCACTGTTCTGGATCAGGGACCTTAGACTACTGCAATTTACTTCTAACAGGTCTCCCACTGAACCACCTCTCCCTTGCAATCAGTACAAAACTCTGTTGCATGACATTTTCTGCCAGCCTGCTACATTCACGTTATGCTTCTCCTCAATTCACTTCATTGGCTCCCTATCCACCTTCGCATACAGGTCAAACTCATATTACTAACCTACAAGTGTGTTCATTCTGCAGCCCCTCAGTATCTCTACTCTTTTGCCTCTCCTTATATACCTCCCTGAGAATTCCGTTTCTCACATAAAATGCTTCTCCTCCACTGCCCCATATGCCTGGAATAAACGACCTGAGTCCATGCCCCATGCCCCTTACCATCCCTTGTTCAAAAGTAGGCCGAAAACCCACCTTTTTGAGATAGCCTTCAACTCATAACCCTACTCCCCACTTAGAAACATAGAAACATAGAAAGATGACGGCAGAAAAGGACTACAGCCCATCAAGTCTGCCCACTCTACTGACCCACCCCATTAAGTCTGAGTGCTGATGACTTAGTTCCTTAGCTCGACCCTCGTAGGGATCCCACGTGGATGTCCCATCTATTCTTAAAGTCGAGCACGCTGGTGGCCTTGATCACCTGCACCGGAAGTTTGTTCCAATGATCCACCACCCTTTCTGTGAAGAAGTACTTCCTGGTGTCACCACTAAATTTCCCTCCTCTGAGTTTAAGCGGGTGCCCCCTTGTGACCGAGGGTCCCTTGGGAACGAATATGTCGTTTTCCACCTCGACTCAACCTGTGACGTATTTAAATGTCTCAATCATGTCACCCCTTTCCCTGCGCTCCTCTATAGAGTTGCAATTTGCCCAGTCTTTCTTCGTATGAGAGACCCTTGAGTCCAGAGACCATTCTAGTGGCCATCCGCTGGACCGACTCGGCTCGAAGCACATCTTTACGGTAATGTGGCCTCCAGAATTGCACACAGTATTCCAGATGAGGTCTCACCATGGATCTGTAAAGTGGCATTATGACTTCAGGTTTGCGGCTGACGAAGCTTCTCTTGATACATCCCATCATTTGCCTTGCCTTGGATGAGGCCTTCTCTACTTGTTTGGCAGCCTTCATGTCTGCACTGATGATTACTCCCAAGTCCCGTTCTTCTGAAGTCCTAGCTCAGGAGTGCCCAACGCGTCGATCGCGATCGACAGGTCGTTCGCTCAGGTGACCCCAGTCGATCGCACAGCAGGTTCCCTTCTCTTTTTTTCCCCTCCTGACTGGCCCGCCTCTTAAAGAACGCTGGCCAATCAGAGTGCTGGAAGGGCGGGGTGAAGGTCGGTGGGGGACGGAGCTCAGCCATCACAAGAAATAGAAGCGCCTGTAATGATTGAGGTAAGAGCGAGGCCTAATGCTGCCCGATATACAATTTTAAAACCCCCAAAATCGGCCTCCCAATCAGTGGCGTACCGAGGTGGGGCGGTCCGCCCCCGCCCCGGGTGCACAGCTTGGAGGGATGCACAGCCGTCCGGGTCTTCCTGCCCTTCCTTTCCACCGGTCTGCGCACGGGGCTCGCATCCACCGCCCAAATGGTGCTGTTGGTTATCGCGAGACTCGCGGGAATTGACGGCACCATTCGAGCGTCAGCGCGGGACCACGCAAGCGTGAGCCCCGAGCGCGGACCGGGGGAAAAGAAAGGCAGGATGACCCGGACCTGGCCGGCTGTGCACCCCTCCAAGCCGTGCACCCGGGCAGATCGTCCCCCTTCTAAATCCACTTGTCTTTTATTCAGTTCCACTAATGAGCATTGTGACAGGCAGTTCTTATGTGGCAGTTCTTGGAGGTATTTCTTTGTTTTTCTGTGCCTAAGTATTCTATTAATTTAACTTCCTTATTCCTGTGGGGATCTCCAAAGGGGACGAATGGGAGACGGCCGGTGGCAGGTGGTACTTTAGCAATTCTTACAGGTTGCCATAGGCCTCAGGAGCTGTCTTCCCTCTGCCGTGGTCCTGCCCCTCCTCTAAGTCAGAGACAGGCTTGGGGCAGAGGGAAGACAGCTCCTGAGGCCTATGGCAACCTGCAAGGATCGCTAAAGTACCAGCGATCCTCTCTGCAGACTGCTCCCTGCTGGAATTAGGTAAATGGATGTGGGGAGGGTAGGCCTTGGGGGGGGGGGGTGCAGTCCTTCAAGGGGTAGTGCAGGCCTTCAGGGGGGGAGTCAACCTTTGAGGGGGAATGTGCAGACCTTCAAGGGGGGGTCAGGCCTTCGGGGGAGGGGGGCTGTATAATAAAAAAATATTTGAACATAAATACAAAGTACACTCGGTGTGTGTATATATATATATATATATATACAGTGGTGCCTCACACAACGAACTTAATTCGTTCCAGGAGCAAGTTTGTTATGCGAAAAGTTCGTTATGTGAAACGCGTTTTCCCATAACAATACATGTTAAAAAAAATAATTCGTTCTGTAGCATAAAATATGCTAAGATGACATAAAAAAAGATAAATTTTTGGTTATTATTTTTATTTAGATACATCTAAAACATAATTGTTTTTTAAAACAACACACATTTTTTAAATTTAAAGACAGACTAAGTAGAGTCTAATTTTACAGTGAGAGAGGGCAGAGTCTCAGCGGCAAAAACTGGGACTTAACTGTTCATTTTTTTTTTTTTCTACCGTGTTTCCCCGATGATAAGGCAGGGCCATCAAATAAGACAGCCCCCCCTTTTTAGAAAAAAATGTAAAATAAGGCACCCCCCCCGCAAATAAGCCACCCACCGATACCTGCGCTTACCCGAATCGGGTGGTACGGTGGGTGACTCCGTGTGGTCCCTGGCACCCCCGACACGATCGGGGCAAGAGGGAGCTCAAGCCCTCTTGCCCCCCCGACTCCCCGACACGATCGGGGCAAGAGGGAGCTCAAGCCCTCTTGCCCCCCCGACTCCCCGACACGATCGGGGCAAAAGGGAGCTCAAGCCCTCTTGCCCCCCCGACTCCCCGACACGATCGGGGCAAAAGGGAGCCCAAGCCCTCTTGCCCCGCCGATTCCCCAACTCCCCGACAATATCGGGCCAGGAGGGAGCCCAAGTCCTCCTGGCCACGGCGACCCCCTAACCCCACCCTGCACTACATTACGGGCCGGAGGGATCCCAGGCCCTCCTGCCCTCGACGCAAACCCCCCCCCCCCCCACCGACCGCCCCCCCCCCAAGAACCTCCGACCGCCCCTCCAGCCGACCCGCGACCCCCCTGGCCGACCCCCACGACACCCCCAACCCCCTTCCCCGTACCTTTCTGTAGTTGGCCAGACAGACGGGAGCCAAACCTCAGGAGGGACCTAAGGCTCCCGGGCCTATTCTGATTGGCCCAGGCGCCTTAGGCCCCACCAGTAGGCGGAGCTTTGGGACGGATGGGCCAATCCGGCCTCATTCCGTCGTTGGCTGCCTGCCGGACAGGCGGGTTTGGCTCCCGTCTGTCCGGCCAACTACAGAAAGGTACGGGGAAGGGGGTTGGGGGTGTCGTGGGGGTCGGCCAGGGGGGTCGCGGGTCGGCTGGGGGGGCGGTCGGAGGTTCTTGGGGGGGGCGGTCGTTGGGGGGAGGGAGGGTTTGCGTCGAGGGCAGGAGGGCCTGGGATCCCTCCTGCCCGTAATGTAGTGCAGGGTGGGGTTAGGGGGTCGCCGTGGCCAGGAGGACTTGGGCTCCCTCCTGGCCCGATATTGTCGGGGAGTTGGGGAATCGGCGGGGCAAGAGGGCTTGGGCTCCTTTTTGCCCCGATCGTGTCGGGGAGTCGGGGGGGCAAGAGGGAGCCAGGCGGAGAGAGGGCAGTTAAGCGCAGTGCCTGCGCGGAAGGATGCAGCTCGGGCGACTTCGTTGTGTGAAACGAAGTTCGTTGTAGGGAGCAAGACATAAAGTTCGTTGTGTGAAGCGTTCGCTGTGCGAGGCGTTCGTTATGCGAGGCACCACTGTATATATATATATATATATATATAAATATATATATATATGTTTAGCATTTTTATTGTTGGTAGATCATTTTGACTTGGTCATTTTAAAAGTAGCTCGCAAGCCCAAAAAGTGTGGGCACCCCTATCCTAGCTAGTGCTACTCCATTCAAGGTGTATGTTCTGCATGGATTTCTGCTGCCGAGATGCATGACCTTACACTTCTGATCACCACCCTAGCCAGTAGTTTAACCATCCCCGCTAACTGTACCCCTACCAAGGCATCCTGTTTGTCTTGACTGATTAGATTGTGAGGATATTCAAGGAGGGACTTTTCTTCATGACTCTGTATAGTGCTGTGTATGTCTGGTAGCACTCTAGAAATAATTAATAGTAGTAGTAGAATGTTTCTTCTGCCACTGCACACAAAGGCACATTTTGATGTATTCTTACATAGGGTTACCAGATGTCTGAGAAAATCCGAACATGTCCTCTTTTTAGAGGACTGTCCGAGTGCCTGGGGGGGATTTCCAAAACCCGGCAGTTTGTCTGGATTTTGGAAGGCCCCAAGCTCGGGGCCATTTCTAGGGGGGTCTCTGAGCATGCACAGAGGCGTCATGACATCATCACATCACATCCGTGTATGCTTGGAGGCCCTCCAGACGCGACCCTGAGTTTGGAGAATGGAGCCGCATGTCCTCTTTTCTTTTTTACAGATGAAATCTGGCAACTCTGCTCTTACAAATGATATAAATGACATTATTAACATTTTATGTTGCTTCTGAGGGAAAGCACAGGAACCAAGATCTCTGTCTGAAGTGGCAGAAACATTCAGCATTCTTGACTCAGCCTTAAAAGTGAGTCAATTTCTTTTGTGATAACCTTCCAGGCAGGACTCTTTCACATCAGCAGCCTTCCTGCTTCCAGTGGCAACCGCACAGGTAGGGCTTGTACCATTCAACTGCATTGCAACAAGTACGGTCAACGGTGTAAAGAAAAGGTCAACATGTTTATGTTTATTAAAAACTTTATATACTGCATAACAGCCAATAAGGATCCAAGCAGTTTACAATATATACTGTATTTCACATCCATTCAAAAATAGAAAAGGAAAGAATAAAAGCAACACATTAAAAAAAAAAAATTCATAAAATTCTATAACAATCAAAATATCAATAGGGCACAGGTTCAGCTTGCAGTTCACCCAGGGGGTAAGATTAACCCTTTATATCAGTTCATGAATCTCTACATCTAATTACATCACATTAATGTGTGTGTGTGTGGGGGGGGGGGGGGAGTGAGACGGGGGGGGAGGGGTGTTAACAAATAGTTCCAGACCCCAGCAAGCATTCTGGCCCCCACCTCTAGAGAGAAGTCTCATCCCGTTCTGTTTCCTAGACACCAGTAAGCTCTTCCATTTTTCCAAACCCTCACTAAGCCTCTAAAATGCTCCACCTATTAAGGTGCTTCATTTTCTCAGATGCCAACATATGGGCACTAGTTGATAAGCCTCTCATCTTATATGGGCCAATGTACAAATCATAAATTATGAGATCATTTTGTTTCCTGTACAGGGCTCCATAACATAGCATAACATAACATTTGTATACCGCATTAGCCTTCAGATCTATGCGGTTTAAAAAAAGAAACAAATTACTGCAAACACTTAGTAGAATACAGATTCAATCTTTCAGAAATTTCCTAAATAAGAAGGTTTTTTTTAACAATTTCCTGAAATGTTGATATGATGTAGATGTGAAAAAGAACTGCATGTGCCTAGCTGACTTATGCCTTAATCCAATCTTGAAACCTTGTTGCTGTTATGTGGTTGAAACACTGATTAAGAACAGGCCAGTTGAGTGGCTCATGCAGAGCCTTTGATACAGTTTACTTCTATACTCCAGATTGGCAAAGGCTAGGGATAAGTTGAAAGCACTGTTTACAGCCCCTGGAAATAAAAGCATCCTGATTCTCAATAACAGTGACACCTAGTGGACAGATTTAAAGATGACCTTTTAAAAAAGGTGAAATGACAGTGTATCACAAACTGTGTGCCGCAGCATATTAATGTGCCTTTTGAAATTTTAAGTGTGTCGTGGCTCACAGGGCAGGAAGAGAGGCTCCGGCGCCTGTGCCTTCTACTGTCACGTTGCACGTATCTTGCCGGGACTCCTGCTGTCCTCGTCTCTGCACCCCCTGGGACTCCTGTCTTCCTTGTCTTCATGCTCCCTGACCAGCAGCGGCAGCTCTGTGTGCTTTTAACTTTGGCACACAGCTGCCACTAGCAGTAGTTTAGTCCGGTTTCATTGGGTAGCCTTGGGGCCTTTGCTAGGCTGGCCCACATTGCATCATTGAAGTGGGCCAGCCTAGCAAAGGCCCCAAGGCTGTCTGATGAAACTGGGCTAAACTACTGCTAGTGGCAGCCTTGTTCTGAAATTAAAAGCACACAGTGAGCTGCTGCTGACAGTGACAGGAGAGGTATTGCTGGACAGGGAAGGGAAAAGGGGTACTGCTGAACATGGGGATCAGGGAAGGGGGAAGTAGTACTGCTGGACAGGGGGGGAGGAGGAAAGGGAGAAGTGGTAATGCTGGACAGGGGAGGAAGGAAGGGAGAAGGGGTACTGCTGAACAGGGGGAGAAGGGAAGGAGTACTGCTGAACTGGGGGAGGTAAAAGGAAGGGAGAAGAGGTGCTGATAGACCTGGCAGAAAGGGAGGGAAAGGAAAGGTGCTACACACTGGAGGGGAGGGTGAGATGGTGCATGTGGAGAGAAAATTTTGGGTTGGGGGTGTGAAGGAGGGTTGCAACTCGAGGAAAGAGGCAAGGACAGAGAGAAAAAGCGTGCAGGAGGGAGAAAGTGTTGGACTCGGGGCAAGATGGATGGGGATGTCATAAATGAGGGAAGGAGAAATGTTACACTCTGGGGAAGGGGGAGAAGGCAGAGAGTGAAAAGTTGGACTCATGGAGGGAAAGAGAGAGAGAGAGAGAGAGAGAGAGAGAGAGAGAGAGAGATGTTGGTTGGGGGAAGGAAGGAGGACAAGAGGAGAAGCATGCAGGAGGAAGAGAGAAAAAATGTTGGACTGGTGGAAAAGAGGGAAAAATGTTCTGGGAGGGGGCCAGAAAGAAGGAAGGGAGATGGACTGCAGGGGGCAGAAAGGAGGAAGGGAAAGGGAAATATTACACTGGGGAGGGGGGAGGAAGAGAGATGACTAAAGGAAGGGAGAGATATCAGACTAGGGAATAGAAGGGAAGGAGGAGAGACTGGTTGTGCTATAGAAATAATAATAGTAGTATTGTAGTAAAGAGAGATGCCAGCTTATGGGAAGGAGAGGAGAGAGATACCAGACTGGGAAGGGGGGATGGAGAGAGATGTCAGACCATGGAAATAGGGAGGGAAGGAGAGAGAGAGAGAGTAGATTTTGAGAAGAAAGCAGAAAAATGGAAATATTGAATGTTAAGTTAATAACAAAGATGGATGCAAGGCAGAAAGTGAAGACAGAGAGAAAAACAGTCAATGGATAAGAAGGCCCTGGAAACATAGTTAAAAGCACAGAAAAATAAAGTCACCAGGCAACAAAGAGGGAAAATGATTTTATATATGGTGATTGAAATGTGTCAGTTTTGAGAATTTATATCTGCTGTGTATATTGTGTGTATATGAAAAATGAATGGAAAAAAACTACATTACAATTAGTAATGGGGGTGGGATCTGGGGAAGAGCTTTGGTGGGAGTTTGGAGGTCTGCGATTCGGGGTACTCAGTTCATATTTGTTAGACTTCCCTGCTGGCACGTCCTACTGGCATTTCAGGGCCTGTCTGGAGGGCCTCGGCGCATGCTTGGATGTCAACGTGATAATGTCATGCATGCATGTGATGTCATCACAGCAATGTCCACGCACTTCTGGGTGCCTTGAGCCGTGGCCACTTCCTTTAGTGTGCCCCAGCTCGAAAAAGTTTGAGAGACACTGTTTTACAAAGACCCAAAACTAAAAAAATTGAGCTCCCAAGTCAGGAAGCTGTGAGAAATTAATAATATGATGGGAGACGTGTTCTGATACAGCATCAAAGGGTCAATGTTCTATAATCTCGTAGGCAATCTCTTGACACTCAAACTCTGATCTCTCCTCTGCCCCATTACTCAACATGAAAACTCACCTAAACCCCAACTTTCATACTCTGCTAACACATGCTATTCAGACCCTATTCCCCCCCCCCCCGAGTTCCACTTGGCTCCTCCCCCCTCCCCCCCTCCAAAGCTTCCTGCATCTTCTGAGCTCTCTTTGTATGCAGACTGAGAGGCAGTTCCTCTTTTCTTGCTAGAGTTGTTGAAATTGCACTGGCTTCTTAGAATCACTTCAGCTTGACCACATTTATGTCTTCTCTGTCCCAATCCTAGTTCAGCTGTCTCACTCTCTCCTAGTTGTCTCTTTCCCCTTCCCAGTCTGTTTGTTTCCCAGACCCAGTCTGTCTCCACTTTCCTTGCCCTAATCTGTACCTCTCTCACACCCTGGCCCAGTCTTACTTGCAAGGAAACTGTCTTGCTGATGCAGTGGCGTACCTAGGGTATGTGGCACCTGGGGCCCATCATTTTTTGACCCCCCCCCCCCATGTAAAAAAATATTTTTTTGTAATAACCATGAAAAATAAATGGTCATAATAGAAACAGGCACTGAAAATTTTCTTTTATTGAACCTCATTTATGTAACCATTAATCCAAACATAACATAAATTATGTCTGAATTGTCATGACATCAGAAGTACATATGGAGTAGTTGCAGGTGATGCTTGGGACAGTTCTGATTGTGTTCGGTTTTATGTGTTTTTTGAATAAAAGGGCTTTTATTTCTTTTTTGAAGGTTTTGTAGTTTGTGGTTGAGGTCAATAGGTTGTAGAGTTGGGGGTCGAGTGTTAGGAGGTTGTCGAACAGTTTTTTTTTTCTTTTGACGATTTTGGTTGGAGGGTGTGTGAATGGTGCATGAATTCTCCTATGTCTGGTTGAAGTGGATTTAATTATTTAGCTGAAGAAATTAGTAAACCCCCCCACCCATTCCACACACATTAATTCTCTTCCATTTTTGTTCCCATTCTAAAAAACACTGATAAGTTCCCAGAAAAAAATACATTAAAATAAGAAGTGAAAACAAAAGCCCCTACAGATGAGAACATAACATAAGAATAGCCTAACTGGGTCAGACCAATGGTCCATCATGCCCAGTAGCCCATTCTCATGGTAACCAATCCAGGTCACTAGTACCTGGTCAAAACCCAAAGAGTAGCAACATTCCATGCCACAGATCCAGGGCAAGCAGACACTTCCCACATGTCTTAATAACAGGAATTTGTCCAAACCTTTCTTAAAATCAGCAATGCTATCTGCTTTTACCATAATTTCTGGCCACTTCATTTTTAAGCTTAGATCTTTCCTTCCAAACAGAGACCTTGCTAGATGTCAAATACAGAAAGAACAAGGTAACTTCACAAGGACTTAGCTGTGCAGGAAATGTGAATCTCCTCATACACTCACCATATAGTGCAAAAATGTGCAAAGGTCTGTTTTTTTCTTTCGATCACTACATAGCCTAATGCCACACAAGCAGCGCTGTTACAAACATATTCTGAAGGTCAATCCTAAGGTTAACAAAGTTTCCTTCCTTGGACCACAAGGAGATACTGACAAACCACTGGAAGAGATCCCAAAACAACTACCCAGGCACAACACCCAAAGACCCACTCAGTGTGTGAACCAGTTGAGTGGAGTGGACTAATGGGGGGGGTGGAAATGGGCCCGGAGTTTGCTCAGCAGAATTTCCCAGACCACCTCTTCCTCTCAACACATTGACATGCTGCCGCCACCACCACCACCATTAGGAACACCTCACCGGGTAGGCCAGCAATGCTTATAAACTTTATAAAACACATTATTATATTTTCTTATAAAGCACATATTTTAACTGAACTCTCTGACATCCTCAGCCTTGCCATTCACAAAAATAGAAGGAAGAAAAGTTCCCGTTTCCTGCTGTCTCATATCCCAGGCCTATACAATATTATTCTTCTGCAGACCCTTCAAAAGTCTGACCAAATCCTTGTTTCACTTGCATTATAAAGTACAGAGGATGCCATCTCTCTCCAATCCCAGGTCCTAAAGTCTAAGACAGTAGCGCAAACTAGTGCTGCCCGATTCAAGAAAAAAAATAATAAATTTTGATTCGATTCAGCCTATTGAATTGGTTTTTCGATTCAACTTTCCTGCCCAATTGGGTGTTTGTTTGTTTTTTTCAAACATCCTGGTGGGTTTATTTTATAGCTTTTTCACCCCCCTTTGGCTTTTCCTAACCACACTGGCGCTGTGGTGTAAATAAAATAAAGAAACAAAAAGGACTTTTCCTCTCTGTTAAATCCTAGCTCACGTTTGCGGATACACATTTCAAATCTGACATATTGTAATCACAAAACAGAAAATAAAATTAGTTTTTCTACCTTTTGTTGTCTGGTTATTTTTCAAATCTTGTTGGTCCAAGGCTCTGGTTGTCTTCTGATAACTTGCTTGCCCGGGTCTCCTTCTTCCTTCTTTCTGCATGCTAACCATCCATCTGCCATCTCTGTCCTCCCCGTTTCCCTTCCCTCCCCAGGAGGTCTGGCATCTATCCTTTTTTCGTCTCCCTCCACAGATCCATCTTTTCTTAACTACCCTTTCATCCAGCATCTCTCCCTTCTTCCCCACCACCCCAGGGACCACCATCTCTCCCTTTCTTTTCCCAACTACCCTCCTATCCAGTATCTCTATTCCCCCCTCCACACCATCCCTTGTGTCCAACTTCTTTCCCTTTCTGTTCCTTCCCTCTCTAAAAACCATGGTCTATCATCTCTCTCCCTCTTCTCTATTTTCAGAACCATTATTTCTTCCCACCCAAAGTCCGGTATATGCACATCTCTTTGAACCCCCCATTCCCTCCGTGTATTTCTACACCAGGGCCCCCCTCCCTGAAGGCCTGTCCCCCCCTTAAAGGTCTGCATCCCACCCCTGAAGGCCTGCACTCCCCCCCCCCGAAGGCCTGCACCCCCCTTGAAGGCCTTCACCCCCCCTTGAAGGCCTGCCTGCCTGATCCCCTTGAGGGCCTATCCCCCCCCCCTTGAAGGCCTGTCCCCTCCCTTGAAGGTCTGCACCCCCCGAAGGCCTGTCCTCCCCTTTGAAGGCCTGCCTGTCCCCCCCTTGAAGGCCTGCCTGCCTGTCTGTCACCCCCCCTCCCCTTTGAAGGCCTGCCTGCCTGCCTGCCCGCCCCACCCTGAAGGACCGCTCGCCCCCCTGGCCTCCCTGCACCACTTATGAAGCAGCCCGCAGTGGGTTCGCAATGTCAGCGATCCCTGAGCTGCTTTGGCGCTGCTTCCTGCGCTGCAGTCCCGCCCCTCCTCAGATCGCCCCCCCCGCCCCCCCTTAGTACGCTACTGTGTTGATGTACAAAAGGGTTCTCCGTGGCTGCTACTGATTGTTGTAGCACCCACTGAGAATCTTAGGCTAATAAATTAAAAGGGGTTGATTAGTATTCTAATGAGCACTTCGTGTAATGTATAGAATAGAAACGTGTTGTTTCCCATGCAAATTTTACCGGCAGGTCTGAGCTATCATAGTCCTCCTTTCCTGTCAGTGCCTGAATGCTGATTGGCTCTGAGCACTGTTGCAGAAGACTCCATATCATTGCATTGACTTGAGTATTTATATATTATCCAAAACATCATTTGGTATAACATAGAAGATGCTCAAGACTCCTGAAGCAGGCCTGTTTGGCCAAAACATGTACATGTCGAGTCATTGAGTTATTGGATGATTAAAGTCATTTGAACCATTGGATGAATAAAAGAACATTTTCACAATAAGCTTGTGTTCACCAATCTTATTAGGACAATTCCACTCCTTATTTTGAGGAAACAAAGACTGCTATTGAGGACTGGATTCTCAAAACTCACCAGTAAAATCCAGAGGAATCAATGTAGTGGTCGTAGTGGGAGCGATTTTTATTTTATGGGCGATTCTCAGCATAATAGTATGCAAATTATATGCACACTATTTGTGTGGAGAATCGCCAGTAAGGAGTGGGAGGAACTGTGCCTAGCACATGCTCATGAGAGCAATCACTAAGCACAGCTCTTCCCTTCTGTGGCAGTAGGGGCTTATGGGAAAATTAGTGCATGGCAATTAATACTGAAAATGGAAAAATTCGTCATTTTACCCACCTAACTGTACCAATAACCAGCAAAATTCAACCTTACCCACATGGCTATATGGATAGTGGCTGAATAGCATGGCTAGCTGTAGATTTGGTAATGGTCCTTGTTCTCCACATATATTCAGCACCACGCGATATCTGGATAGCTGTCCTGAATATACTAAATAGATTTACACATTCTAGGGAATTCTATATATATTGCATGTCAATTTTTCAACATGGAAATACATTATAAAAGATGGAAGGTAGTAAAAATGGCCATAGTGCATGGGAATGACCAAGGTAAGGATACACTAAGGCCACTTTTTACTGCAGTTTGGAAAAAGGGCCCTTAGTATTAAGCCAGCTTTATTATAATGCTCATATAATTAGCAATTACACACATGCCTCTGATTTCCTTGCCATCCTTTATGTACATAGCTTTTAAAGTGGCCTAGTGGTTAGACCTACAGCCTCAGCACCCTGAAGTTGTGGGTTCAAGCACCACACTGCTCCTTGTGACCCTAGGCAAGTCACTCAATTCTCTATTGCCCCAGGCAAGTTAGATAGATTGTGAGCCCACCAGGACAGATAGGGACAAAATGATTTGCTACCTGAATGTAAACCACTTAAGACCAATTAATAGGAAAGGGATACCACCTTTTTGTACATAGAAACATGATAGCAGAAAAAGGCCAAATGGCCCATCCAGTCTGCCCATCTGCAGTAACCATTATCTCTTCCTCTCTCTAAGAGATCCCACGCTTTCTTGAATTCAGAAACAGTCTCTAATCTCCATCACCTCTTCCGGGAGACTGTTCCATACATATACTCTAATCTAATCTAATCTAATCTAATCTAATCTAATCTAATCTAATCTAATCTAAAGCTTAACTTTATATACCGAGTCATCATTCAGTTTACAGCAGTTAAATAAAAACAGAGAGGAGTTACAATTGATAGATAAGAACTACGAAAAATAATGGCAAAATTTCAAAAGAGTTAATTTTCAGAGTGTTTAGCAAATAGATTGGTTTTTAAAGATTTACTTTTTCCCTATATGTCCCAGAAGGCTAATGTACCTGGGGCAGCAAAAAATTAGGTAACTTGCCCAGGGTTACAAGGCGCAGTATGGGGTGCTGAGACTGTGGCTCTAACCACTACACCACACTCTCCTGCGAGGTGCAACCCTATTTTTAATAGTACCCAATGCCATCCACCCCCTCCCTTTTTATTTCTCTCAGATTTACCTTCCTCAGAGAAGAGCGACTAAAATGGTTAAGGGGCTGGATGAGTTGCCATACAGTGAGAGATTAGTGAAACTGGGCCTCTTCTCCCTTGAAAAGAGGAGATTGAGAGGGGACATGATCAAAACGTTCAAGGTACTGAAGGGAATAGACTTAGTAGATAAGGGCAGGTTGTTCACCCTCTCCAAGGTAGGGAGAACGAGAGGGCACTCTCTAAAATTAAAAGGGGATAGATTCCGTACAAATGTAAGGAAGTTCTTCTTCACCCAGAGAGTGGTAGAAAACTAGAACGCTCTTCCGGAGGCTGTCATAGGGGAAAACACCCTCCAGGGATTCAAGACATAGTTAGACAAGTTCCTGCTGAACCAGAACGTATGCAGGTAATAAGGCTAGTCTCAGTTAGGGCACTGGGCTTTGACCTAAGGGCCACTGTGTGAGCGGACTGATGGGCACGATGGACCACTGGTCTGACCCAGCAGCGGCAATTCTTATGTTCTAACTGCTTTTATTTATTTTCTAATATAGAGCACCCAGTATCATTTTCTGTGCTCCTATTACATGTATCATTCTAAAGTTGCATACTTCTGATTAAGTGACCACATTTAAGCTTTCATAAATATCCTTTACTTCATAAACTTGCACAAGACCTTCTCAGACATTCAGAATTTTTATTTTTCAGGCACAGCAAACTACTTTGCAATCCTACCTATACTTGTCATCATCGATGCTGTGGTACACAACGCTATAGCTGTGTGTATTTATATTTCAATCATGACATAAAGTGGTACACTTTGTTTTGTTGTACATGCATCTATTTTTTGCTCTAACAAAAATGTGAGGTGCTATTTTTGTAACATTATATTTAAACACCATGCAAGTCGTGCTTCTTCAGCATCAAGTGCTGTCTTTGTCATTGATCCATGCTTCAATAAATAGAAGTGTTTTGCTATACACTTTGGGACTCTTTAGACCTGTTTTTTGGGGACTTTCCTTTTTTCTGCTTGCTTGCCGTGAGGATCTTACTCTCCTTTTTTTCATATCCTTAATTTATACCAGCCCAGATTTTTCCTCCAAGGGATATATCCTCCCACTCTGTTGGTCAGGAAGAACAAAGCCTCTGTTCCAGAAATTGGAAGTAAGAAAAAAGTGAGATCTCCTTTACTCTGATAGAATAACTAAAGGTTGCTGTATTGTTTAACATGCAAAGCCTTAACTGTCTGTATACTAACTACTCTGGCAGATTCATACCACCGCTGGCTACAAAAACACAGCCTTTTTGGATTCTCATCAGTAACAGCAGGTGTAGAACTGGAGCAACAAACACGAGTATATTTTGCAGAACAAAACCAAAAAAAGTCTTCCCAGAGATTTTGTCATGATTTACTTTGATCCTGGCAAGAAGACTGAACATGTGGGAGATGCCAGCCCTGTTGGTTTAGGAATCGTCATCACACAGATCACTAAACAATGCCGAGTCCGCACCATTGGCTCTTCCAGAAAGCCTTGTCGCCAACTGAACAGAAGTGTCAGACTGGAATAGTGTGGGATATTTTTGTTTCCATTTATAACTTTATAGATATCTCTTTATAGTTATAATATATCATAGGCCTCTGGAAGCCAAGTTCATCAGTCCTGCTTTCTGTCCATTAGCTCCTATTTACAACTAGTCACTCAGATGGGGGGGGGGGGGGAGAGGGGGCTAATAGATACTCATTTGGATGGTATTTTATAAAGACACATAGATGCCAATGTATCCTTATAAAGTAACTACACACAAACTGCCAAAAACGCAGTTGCAATGTGGCTTGTGGTAAATGAACACAGCTGGAGTTTGCACATTGGTGAATATTTTATAATCTGCTTGTGCACTTTGGGTCTGATTCTGAAAATTGCATCCCGACTATAAGCAGTGGTAGGTATCCTGTCCCTATCGAACAGACCAATCGGGACACATGTTTAAAAATAAAAAGATGGATACAGCAAGCAACACCTACAGAAGCACCTAGGCATGCCTATGGATGCCTAAGGCCGGCTTAAGTATGACTTACACTGGAAGTGGCCTTAGTTGTCCATAGGCATGCCTAGGTGCTTCTGTAGGCACAAGTCAGATGCCTTAAATGTAGGACTGTAAAATGCTGCCCTACCTTTAAGGCATCTGTACAAAAAATAGATGCGATTCTGGATGTGGTACAGTAGGTATCCATTTTTCAGGTGCCTACCGCGGCAAGCACGGTCTCAGGAATCAGGCCCTTTGTGACTCTGCCTACATTCTGGCCGCATTCCTTCCCAGTCACAAAACAGTA
This sequence comes from Geotrypetes seraphini, assembly GCF_902459505.1. Lineage (NCBI taxonomy): Eukaryota > Metazoa > Chordata > Amphibia > Gymnophiona > Dermophiidae > Geotrypetes > Geotrypetes seraphini. The sequence goes on along the minus strand of NC_047088.1, from coordinate 99,438,748 downwards.
CATACCTTCTTATCACTACATACCCTTGAATGTGTGGGGTCATTTTATAAGAGGCCTTTTCCATGCATATGACAGGGTTTAGGCTTGAAAAATCCTTTACAAAATTACCCCCCGAAAGCTCAAACTGCAAAGTTGTCTGTTGTCCAGGTAAAAGCAATCCAATGGTGAATTTCCAGGCAGTCCAGTTCTACTCTTTCTACAATTCAGAGTCTCAGTGAAATGACAGAGATACGTAGGGCCTGATAGTCAAAAGCACTTCTCTGTATAGAAGCAGCTGTATGATATGGATAAGTTCCTATCTACCACCTTTTAGTGGCACTATCTGGATGGTGCTCTGAAAATTCTTACAGACCACCTCAGCCAGATAGTGTTGGGGTACAGTGAGAGCGTGCGTATTCCCACCTAACTGTACCAATAACCAGCGAAATTCAACCTGACCCACATGGCTATATGGATAGTGGCTGAATAGCATTGTTAAGAACATAAGAAGTTGCCTCCACTGGGTCAGACCAGAGGTCCATCGCACCAAGCAGTCCGCTCCCGCGGCGGCCCATCAGGCCTATGACCTGTGAAGTGATCCCTGACTATTCCTATAACCTACCTCTACTTCTATCTGTACCCCTCAATCCCCTTATCTTTTAGGAATCTATCTAAACCTTCCTTGAACCCCTGTAGTGTGCTCTGGCCTTTCACAACCTCCGGAAGCGCGTTCCATGTGTCCACCACCCTCTGGGTAAAAAAGAACTTCCTAGAATTTGTTCTAAACATGTCCCCTTTCAATTTTCCCTTGTACTTACGGTTCCCCACAGTCTGAAGAATCTGTCCCTGTCTACCTTCTTTATGCCCTTCAGGATTTTGAAGGTTTCTATCATGTCTCCTCTAAGTCTCCACTTTTCCAGGGAGAATAGCCCCAGCATTTCCAACCTGTCAGCGTATGAAAAGTTTTCCATATCTTTTATCAGTTTAGTCGCTCTTCTCTGAACTCCCTCAAGTACTGCCATGTCCTTCTTGAGGTACGACGACCGGTACTGGACACAGTACTCCAGATGAGGGCGCACCATTGCACGATATATCGGCATGATGACTTCCTTCGTCCTAGTCGTGATACCCTTTTTAATGATACCCAACATTCTGTTCGCTTTCTTTGAGGCTGTCACACACTGTGCTGATGCTTTCAATGTTGTGTCCACCATCACCCCCAGGTCTCTTTCAAGGTTGCTTACCCCTAGCAATGATCCCCCCATTTTGTAGCTAAACATCGGGTTCTTTCTCCCTACATGCATGACTTTGCATTTCTCTATGTTAAAGCTCATTTGCCACTTTTTTGCCCACTCTTCCAGCCTTGTTAGGTTCCTTTGCAGGTCTTTGCAGTCTTCCGCGGTTGTAACCCTGCTGCAGAGTTTGGTGTCATCCGCAAATTTAATAACCTCACATTTTGTTCCCGTCTCCAGGTCGTTAATAAATATATTGAATAGGAGCGGTCCCAGCACCGACCCCTGTGGAACTCCGCTCGTGACCCATTGCCAGTCTGAGCAATGGCCCTTTACTCCAACCCTCTGTTTCCTGCCTGCCAGCCAGTGTTTGATCCATCGGTGGACATCCCCTTGCACCCCGTGGTTCCACAGCTTCTTAAGCAGCCGTTTGTGGGGTACCTTGTCGAAGGCTTTTTGGAAGTCAAGGTAAATGATGTCTATGGATTCCCCTTTATCCATCTGGCTGTTTATTCCCTCAAAGAAGTACAGTAAGTTCATGAGGCATGACCTTCCCTTGCAGAAGCCGTGCTGGCTCGCCTTCAGCTGTCCATTGTTTTCTATGTGTTCGCAAATGCTGTCCTTAACCAGTGCTTCCATCATCTTTCCCGGAACCGAGGTCAAGCTCACCGGCCTGTAGTTTCCTGGGTCACCCCTTGATCCCTTCTTAATGATGGGCTATCTGTAGAGTTGGCAATGGTCCTTGTTCTCCACATATATTCAGCACCACTCGCTATCTGGATAGCTGCCCTGAATATACTAAATAGATTTATACATTCTAGGGAATTCTATATATATGGCACTGAACATTATACGCTATTTTCATGTCAATTTTTCAACATGGAAATATGTTCTAACAGATGAAAGGCATTGAGATGGCCCAAGAATGATAGATCAGCACAAAACTACACTTTCGTGGCCAGTTACAGAATAGTACCCAAGTGTTTCCACATGGATCTGAATTTGTGCAGACTCTAAGAAAGCCTTGAAGACATTTAAAAAAAAATTTCAGCAGGCATTTGGAAACTAGGAAAGCTCGCTAATAAATTCCTCTAAAAGAATTTGGATATCAGTGAAAAAATATAATTTTATGAATTAATCCAGGATGTATTCAAGATCATGATTCAAGATCATGGAGCAACTGGTCACGGAACCAACATGAGGGGGTGCTACTCTTGACCTCATCCTAAACTGATTGGGGGGGCCTGCAAGAGGGGTAGAAGTGGGAGGACCACTAGGCAACAGTGACCACAGCGCGATCAGATTCACATTAGAAAGGGGGACACCCATAGTAAGGAGGACCGCTACAACCGCGCTCAACTTCAGGAAAGGGAACTATGTTGCTATGAGGGAAATGGTGGGGAGGAAGCTCAGAAACATCTTTAGGATGGAGACTGTAGGAAGCGCCTGGACCTTATTCAGGGACACCCTGCAGGAAGCACAAAGAATGTACGTCCCCAGTTTCAGGAAAGGCTGCAAGAACAAGTGATCAAAGGACCCGGTTTGGATGTCAACTGAAGTAAAGAGGGCAATAAATGACAAAAAAGTATCCTTCCGGAGATGGAAAAAGGACCCAACGGAGGAAAATCACCAGACGCACAGGAAATGCCAAAAGGAATGCCACCGAGAGGTTAGAAAAGCAAAAGGGGAATACGAAGAGGGGCTGGCCAGGGAGGCAAAAAACTTCAAGGCATTCTTCAGTTACGTAAAGGGGAAGCGACCAGCGAGAGAGGAGGTGGGGCTGTTGGACGATGGGGACAGGAAGGGAGTGATTAAGGAGGATAAAGAGGTAGCTGAGAGGTTGAACGCATTCTTCTCGTTGGTTTTCACGAGAGAAGACACATCTAATATACCGGACTCAGAGGAGCTCACGAGTGGGGAACAGGCCGAAAAATTGGAGCACATAGAGGTAAGTAAGGAGGATGTCCTCAAACAGATAGACAGGTTAAAATGCGGCAAATCACCGGGCCCAGACGGGATCCACCCAAGGGTTCTGAAGGAACTGAGACAAGAAATAGCGGGCACAATCCAGCATGTATGCAACCTATCCTTGAAAACTGGAGAGGTACCAGAGGACTGGAAATTGGCGAATGTCACACCTATCTTCAAGAAGGGATCGAGGGGTGACCCCGGGAACTACAGGCCGGTGAGCCTGACTTCAATTATAGGGAAGATGGTGGAAGCTATGATCAAGGACGGCATTTGTGAGCACATCGAGTGAAATGGCCTACTGAGAACAAGCCAGCACGGATTCTGTAAGGGAAGGTCGTGCTTAACGAACCTTCTGTACTTCTTTGAGGGAATAAGCGGTCGGGTGGACAATGGGGAACCCATTGACATCATTTACCTCGATTTTCAAAAGGCTTTCGACAAGGTGCCACATGAAAGGCTGCTTAGGAAGCTGTGGAACCACGGGGTGGGTGGGGATGTGCACAGATGGATCAAGCACTGGTTGTCGGGTAGACTGCAGAGGGTTGGAGTAAAGGGTCAATATTCTGACTGGCGGGGAGTCACAAGCGGTGTGCCACAGGGATCGGATCTGGGGCCGTTACTCTTCAACATATTTATCAATGACCTGGAAACGGAGGCAAAGTGCGAGGTTATAAAATTTGCAGATGATACCAAACTGTGCGGCAGAGTTAGGTCCAGGGAGGAGTGTGAGGACCTGCAAAGGGACCTGGAGAAGCTGGAAGACTGGGCAAACAAATGGCAAATGCGCTTTAACGTGGAAAAATGCAAGGTCATGCATATAGGGAAAAAGAACCTGTTGTTCAACTACAAATTGGGGGGGGCATTGTTGGGAGACAGCAGACTTGAGAGAGACTTGGGTGTGCTGGTGGATGCATCACTGAAGCCATCTGCACAGTGCGCAGCAGCCTCAAAAAAAGCCAACAGGATGCTGGGCATCATAAAGAGGGGCATCACAACCAGGACGCGGGAAGTCATCATGCCATTGTATCGAGCGATGGCGCGTCCACATCTGGAATACTGCGTTCAGTATTGGTCGCCATATCTCAAGAAGGACATGGCGGTACTTGAGAGAGTCCAAAGGAGAGCAACGAAACTGGTAAGAGGGCTGGAACACTGCCCATACGCCGAGAGGTTGGATAGGCTGGGGCTCTTCTCTCTGGAAAAAAGGAGGCTCAGGGGAGATATGATAGAGACCTTCAAGATCAGATAGAGAGGGTGGATAGGGACAGGTTCTTCAGACTGAAGGGGACAACAGGTACGAGGGGGCATTCAGAGAAACTGAAGGGAGATAGGTTCAAGACAAATGCAAGGAAGTTTTTTTTCACCCAAAGGGTCGTGGACACTTGGAATGCGCTACCGGAGGAAGTGGTCAGGCAGAGTACAGTACAGGGATTCAAACAGGGATTGGACGGATTCCTGAGGGATAAAGGGATCGTGGGATACTGAGAGAAGTATCCAGGAAATAAGTATAGAAACCCGACCAGGTCGTGCATGTGCAAGACCGGAGGGTTAGGACTTCGATGGGAAGATAAGACTTAAATGGGAAACCAAAGTGGCAAGGGGGCCCCTTCTGGTGATTCAGACAGGTTTGGGCCGCCGCGGGAGCGGACTGCTGGGCATGATGGACCTATGGTCTGACCCGGCGGAGGCACTGCTTATGTTCTTATGTTCTTATCAATGTGATATAATTGTTTATTTATGACTTTATGTTGCATTTTAGATTTGTATGTGACTTGTAAACCACTAAGAACATTTCAATTGAGTGGTTAATAAATCTATTCCCCCCCCTTTTACAAAATTGCGATAGTGGTTTTTAGCTCAGGCCAGCATGCTGAATGCTCTGTGCTGCTCTCGACAATCTTAGGGCTCCTTTTACTAAGGTGCGCCTGCGTTTTTAGCACGCGCTAATCATGTACTAAATGAAAAATACTAACACAAGCTCTATGGAGGCGTTAGCGTTTAGTGCATGCACTAAAACCGTTAGCGCACCTTAGTAAAAGGAGCCCGTGGTGTTCCTATGAGTGTTGGGAGCAGCGCAGAGCATTCAGTGCGCCAGCCTGCGCTAAAAACCGCTATTGCAGTTCTGTAATAGATGGGGCTGCTAAATAAATAAATAAATGGGTGAGTAAGTGTAGCTCTGCACTGATCTGCCGTTCTTGAGTCTTTTTGGTGCTTTACTTCTGTTATATTTCCACGTTGAAAAGTCGACATGAAAATAAAATAGACCTCAGGGGCCTGTGCCCAACTTGTGTGCTGGAACTTATACCTGATCTCATTTGGTATTAACGTAGAATAAAATATTTTCCAGAGAAAGAAAAATGGTAAAACCAGAGGGCAAAAATTAAGGTTGAGGGGCGGTACACTCGAGAGTAATGTTAGGAAATTCTTCTTTAAGGAGAGGATGGTTGATGCCTGGAACGCGCTCTCGAGGGAGGTGGTGGAGAGGAAGATGGTGACGGAGTTCAAACAAGTGTGGGATGAATCAGAAAATAGGTAAATATTGAAGGAACCAGTACTAGGCAGACTTGCACAGTCTGTGTCCCATATATAGACATTCAGTTGAAGACGGGCGGGGGAGGGCTTTGATGACTGGGATGGTTAAGATGGGCTAGGGTGAGCTTTGACGGAGACTCCAGTAGATAGAGCCTAAGCACACTACCATGCAGGGCTCTGGGTTTCTGGCCCAGAAATATCTAAGAAAAAGGACCATTTAAATTAAATGATTAATTTATAGAGCATGTATGGTTGGGCAGAATGGATAAACTATTCAGGTCTTTATCTGCCGTCATTTACATGTTACTATGGTGTAAATTCTTATGTCTATAATTGGACAAAGATCCAGGTGCTAAGCACTATTTTATAAGTGGTACCCAATATAGAGTGACATTTTTAGAAATAGCACTTAGCTCCCTTTTTTTTGCTACCATTTACGGAATCTAGGCCACACACACTGATAACATTTGGATCGTGTCCTCATGTTAATTTCCTTCTTCCTCATATCCTCAAAGCACTTTCCTTACAACAAATTAAGGCTGTGGCAAGTTCTTACTCTTGCCTTCAGATGATCATCAAAACTGCTCAGGAAGCAAGAGCATTTGAGTGTTTTGCATTTTTGTATGTATTGTCACAGGGGATGATCTCCTTTGCTAAGGAATATTCTCTATGGAATCATACTATAGATCTGGTTCATAAAGGTCACCATGAAGTGGTGGAAGCAAAACTCTAATTTCCCTGGGATTTATAAATTTGCTGAAAAATTCATGAATTCCTGCAGATAGAAGACTACAAAGGAGGGGAAAAAAAGACTTTTCTGGCTAAGGGGAAATCACTGTGTGGATGACTGCGGATATATCCTCAGCTAAATGGGTGATAAAACTGAGTAGACCATATGGGTAGAATGGTCTGTTTTTAGTTTTCTTTCGTATGGTTGTGCCAGGAGCTTTGTAATTTCTTTGTGTGCTTTTTTTTCTCTCTGCCCTCCCATGGACAGAAATCTATATAGGTTGTTGTTATCATCCTCATGGTTGATACTTTTAGTCTTCAGTGACTCTTTGCAGTACCTGGCGATTGAAACTGTTAGTATCACCTCTATGAATGATAATAAGTGGACAAGAATTTTTTCTGTCTATGAAATACTGACCATTGTTAAAACTGACAATGGGCCTCCTTTTCATGGTTATCATTATGAAACATAAAAAAACAAAGACAGACAAAGACCATAAGGCCCATCCCAGTCTTCTCATATATGCCATCTACTCTGCGTTTCACTTCCTCAGAGATCCTATGTACTTGTCCCAAGCTTTCTTGAATTCAGATACTGTTTATGTCTCCAGCAACTCCAACGGGAGGCTATTCCACAAATTTACTACCCTTTCCAAGAAGAATTATTTCCTTGGGTTACTTTTGACTCTATTCCCTTTCACCTTCATTCAATGCCCATCATTCCAGAGCTTTCTTTCATTCGAAAGAGACTCGCCTTGTGTGCATTTATGCCACAAAGGTATTTAAACATCTCTATTATATATCCTCTCTTCCACCTTTCTTCCAAAGTATACATATTGAGATCTTTAAGTCTGTCCCCATACACTGTATGATGAAAAACACTGACCATTTTAGTAGCTGCCCTCTGGAAAGACTATAGAAGAGTGTCTTGGGTTTAATTACTGAAAAGTCAGTTTACACTGACCACAAACCACTGGGGAAGCTGAGAGATTTATTGGTCCCCTTAAATATACACCAGATCTTGCTATAGCAGAGAGAGCCGGTATGAAACATATAAACCTCAGTTAATGAAAATTGAAACTAAAAGCCACAGCACTTTTACAATGGCTGACTTTGCACCACATTTGGAGTGACAGCTGATATCATATCTTTAAGGAGCTTATTCTCCCAAATTTACAGACCTAATTCCTGCTAAACTTCTGTATCAAAAGCATTTATTTGGAGTACTCTATGTACCGGGCCTATGTACCTACAAGGGTTCATTCAGCAGCTCTTCAGTATCTCTCCTCTCTTGTCTCTCCTTATACACCTCCCCGTGGACTCTGTTCCTCAGATAAGTTCCTTTTTTTTTTTTTTTTTTCAATTTTGTTTTATTTGAAAAAAGACACATACAAATGAAATACAACAGTCGGAACATATACAAAATTAGTGGATAAGTTACTTTTATCTGTAGCCTTCTCCTTCACTGCAAATTCCAGACTTTGTTTCTTTCATCTCACTGCCCCTTAAGCTTAGAATAGACTATCTGAGTCCATGCATCACGCCCCCTTCCCTTCTTCAATAGTAGACTGAAAACCTACCTTTTCAAGAGAGCCTTCAACTCATAACCCTACTTCTGTTACATAAACACAGGAGTCTGTATGAATCTGTGACTGGAATGGACTTCTCAGGCTGATCTGCCCATATATCATGCCAGTTTTGTGATGGATAGTCAGCTGAGGAGCAGGAGCCTTGGGCTTAGCCTTCTCTGAGTCCTGTAGGGCTGGGAAACCACAGGGGGTCCGAGTAATAGGAAGAAAATCATAGAGTACATAGAGTACTCCAAATAAACTACCAAGCAATATCCCAACTGATTTACTTGCAATTGTATTATATTTTTTTTTAAAAATGCAGAGTAGCTCTCCCTCCCACCTCAGACTACCTTACAATCACGTGTGGTGTAGTGGCTTAGTTGTTCTTACCCGTATCAGCTCTACTCTCAAAATAGCTACTGTGACTTCTTGTGGTACAAGATTGCCACGAGAAGTCATTGCAGCCATTTTGAGAGCAGAACCAGCATAGTCTGGAGTGACTGGGGATTACGCCTGCCCTGACTACACCCCTAGACTGTCAGGAACTATAATATAGGCCCAAGGGGGAAGGGGTCCTACAGGCGGTCAGGGAAAGGCAACTCCTGTTCAGAGAGGAGGAGTGTGCAACTTATTGAACAGCAACTAAGGGCAGCTAAACTAAACTAAAACTTAATTTTATAGACCAGGTCTTCAACCAAAAGGAACTCGACTCGGTTAACAATAATGTAAGCATAATACATAAACATTGAGAAAAATGAAAACTAGAATGGCTTAGTTTCCAAAGTGTTTAGTAAACAGGAGTCTCTGTCCGCTCGGTTTTCCTGTCTGTTTGGACCTCTTATTTGGATACTTTATTTCCTATGGTCAAAAGCCAAGTGGTCAATAGATTGTGGAAGCCAGTGGTTCCTTTCTTACCAGTGGGTTGAGGGCGGGGTTTTTGGTGGGTGAGGGGGGGGGGCAGTGGTAGGTGGATGCTAGGATTGGGGAAGGGTGGGTGGGTTTCCTTTTGGGATGAGGAATAGCTAGGTCCAGGCTATCAGAACATAGGCCCGGACTCTACATGTATTCATGGTTCTATTTGTAGGATGTTTGGTTCCTGTTGTGTATTGTAAAATGTTTTTCTGCTTTATACGTGTATTTTGTCTTTTGAATAAACAGTTATAAAAAGAAAAAAAAAAGACATGAAAAACGAAGGGACCTAAACTTCTAAGTGAAAGAGGTAACTCATTCCAGAGCTCAGTTAGTTTGAAAATGAAAGAGTGGCTGAATCTCTTGAAAGTTCTGTTTTTACCCCTAAGGGAAGGAAATGTAAGTTTTAATTTTTGTGAACTCCTGGCATAAGATGAGATCTATGCACATTCCAATCTAAAGGAACCAGGGTGATAAAGATGCCATATAGAATCTTAAATGCAATACAAACACACTTAAATTGAATTCTAAGATACACTGGAAGCCAATGTAATTCCTTGAGCAATGGGGTTATGTGATCACATTTACTCTTACCAAAAATGAGCTTAGCAGCGGTATTCTGTATCAACTGAAGCCTCTGCAGACTGACCTCTGCAGCTGCTCACTTAACTGCAAATTGGTGCCAAATAACAGCCAATAATTGAATTAAATTATGCACACAACTGACCTTATTCTATAACTTTGTTAAACCAGGTGTTTTTTGTTTCTGTAGTGACTCTATGGGAGCATTTTTATATTGGGGTGCCAGAGACCTGCTTTCAAATAGGGCCAGTCACTTTACAAAGTAACACAAAAACCCTGCAAAAAGACATTCAAAACTTATATAGGAAATTTACTAAATCATAATAGCCACCTATGAAAAGATAATGCTATAAATATTACATTGGGCTCTAGAGCAGTGTTTTTCAACCTTTGTACACCTATGGACTGGCAGAAATAAAATAATTATTCTGTGGACCGGCGGTTGAAGAACACTGGGCTAAGATCCCGCCCATCTCTACCCAATCTCCACCCCAGACCCCACCCCCATAATAGTACTAATTGCACCTTGCATGTCCCGTGCCTCATCTGGAAGCCTTCCCTCTGACGTTGCAACATCAGTGAGAAGGCTTCCGGTTCAGGTGCAGGATGCCCGTAGGAGCCACTGCCCGTGGCTTTGTGCACTGAATCAGTTAGGAAGAGGGAGCTGGCTCGAAGATAACACCACATCGATCGCACCGTGGACCGGTGGTTGAAGAACACTGTTTTGGGCCTGATGCACGTGCTGGCCCTTTGGACCGGCAGGAAATTTCTGTGGACCGGCACTGGTCCATGGGCCGGTGGTTGAAGAACACTGCTCTAGAGCATCAACCTACGTACCTACTACTAGGAAACTAGAACAAGCTGTATTGTTGCAGATTCCTACACAGACACTACACTGAGCACAATCCTACACTTCAGTTGCACTACAAGCCATCTGATTTAAACAAAGGGGCTGGTTCTATAAGTAGCGCCTGCCACGTGCCAATTACCGACAGGCACTGCTTCCAGAATCGTGGCTTGATGGGACCTTAGGTGCCGCAAATGTAGGTCAGGGTTTCACAGGCCTTACATTTCTGGCGCCTAGGGTCCTGTCAGAATTGTGGCCAGCGGCACATAGTGATGCCGAAGTCTGGCGCCACCCTTAACCACGCCTGTTCTGGGCTTTGGCATCACTATGCACTGCTAGCCACCAGGGACCTAGGAGGTGGTCCCTAGAGGCTGCATTGTGACACTTTTTTTGTGTGTATAAATACTTTTTAATTGGTTATAAATGACATGTTCAATTACTGTGTCATTTAGCATCAATTAAAACAATTTAAGTTAGGTGGCAGTAGGATGCTTACCACCACCTAACTGTCAGTGTCCCAATGAGAATCTGGACCAAAGTGCCTGGCGGTGGAAGGAATGTGTGCTGTTCCTGAGATGATGATTAAAATGTGAGTTGTAAGAGGGAGTCAGAACTGGAGGTGAATGGTTTATATTTTGATTCTATCCCAGGGTAGGAAAACTGAAGTCTGTTATTTAATTTTATACAGTATGTACACAGAAAACAGCCTGCACAAACAGTGCTTACCAGAGTTCTTGTGATTTTAAATAACTGAATAGAGGCATAGCTACTCTGTCTGTTTGTTTCTGTCATTCTTAGTTGTTTATTCTTCACAGACCAAGGTCTAGGGAGCTCTGTGCATTTCTTGTTCTGACATTACTTAATGTTTTCTTTCACTGGGTTGTCAATTTTACTCATATCTGCTTGTTTGAGGCCTGCCAGGTGTTCTGTCCAATCCTGTAGAAAATCCAGTTTGTTGACTAATGATATCAATTATAATGGTAGCTGAAACTAGCGGGAGAGGGAGGGCTTCTTTACTTACTAAAGTGCATGGCATCATCTATTGTTAATTTAACAATGGGGCTGGGAGGAGGTGTATGTGAGGTGGTGGGTATGACATGTGGAAATATTGCTTTGGGTTGCCCCCCTCCAAATATCTCTATCGAGAGCCACCACCGAGTGAAGCACCGCTGAGGGGGAAGAAGGAAGAGCAGGAGATCACGGACCTTGCAGGACAGAGCAGAGGGAAGAGGAAAAAATATTGGATTATGTAGGGTGTGGAAAAGGGCAGTGAGTAAAAACAGCTTGTTCTACTGAAACCATCCTGTGCCACCCATAATGACACCTATGATCCCTTGGTTCTTGAACTGTTTTGTGTCTCATAGCAGTTTTTTCAGCTCCAAGCCTTTGCTTGATGGGATGCACACCTTTAAATGCCTTTTTCATAAAACCCCAGCTTTTATCGATAGGCTTCTAATTCCTTATCCCCCTACAAAAATTCTAATTCTAACGATCAGCATTTACTTTCAGTTCCTTCTCTTAAGGTTATCAATACACGCCGACAATACATCTTCTCTGTAACGGCTCCACAACTGTGGAATTCTCTCCCCATTCATCTAAGGGAAGAACGCATGTTAGACCGATTCAAGAGTAAATTGAAATGCTTTCTTTTCAAAGATGCCTTCAACTTCTAGTACTCTTTTGCCTTGATTCATTCCTTAGGGTCTGTCTTGTTACCCTCCCTTTTGTTCATTCCCTTTTTGTCTTATTTTCTTTAAAATATTGAATTTCTTTCCCCTTTGCCTCACTATGCGCAAGTCTTGTTTGTGGTTAAATGTGACATGTTTTGTCCCCCCAAAAGCTGTATGAATTTTAGCTATGTACATCGCTTTGAAGTCTGATCAAGCGATCCATCAAATTTTAAATAAACTTCAAAACTTCCTGCAGTACCAAAGACTTTCAGCTTGTCAATCAACATCATTTGTAACAAAGACATAACACTGAGATCCATAACAGGAACATTTTACAGAGAGGGCATGTTGATAGTAGAAGGTGGGAGGACATTCAATTGTGATATCACTAATAATGTTCTGAAGTCTCTGTGCAACAGGATGGCCACCAGTGGTATCAGCTGGCTAAGATTTGTAGATAAATAGCTTAATTGGTCATTGTCCCACTATGGTAACAAAAGTTAGGTACAGGGATATTTCATCAGGTGATTAATAAGTTTTGATCTGGGAGTTACAGCAGAAATACACAGGCAACATCCAAAGAAGAATCATGTATAAGCATGGACTTTTTAAAAAAAAAAAATTTAATAATTGGAGCGGGAGAGGCACTTTAAATCTTCTTCCTTTTAATTTTGTTATAATTGCCTATTAGTTGGTCCCAACTGGCTGCTGATACCAGCATAGTACAGAACCCACCCTGATACTTGGATCCCATGGCCACTTGGCAGGAATTGCATGTGATGTGTGTAACCAGGGAACTGTAACTAGGATGGGCTAACAAAGGCATGAAAGTTCAAGCTTAATATAGTACAGAAACTCCTTAAGGTAAAGGGGGAAGACAAGACATGGTGTATCTTTGTATTACAGAGCAAATTCCCTTGTGGAACATATGGAGGATAGCCAAGAGCAACAGTGTGGAGATGCTATGATCACCGCAGTATATTAAGAGCACTGTCAAAGAAACAAAAGGACTAATTTCAGCTTCTGGGCACATACCAAGTCAGACATGGTTCTTAATGTTTATTTCTGTCTGGTGGATTTCCCAACATACGTAAAGACTCTCCTATCTATCTCCACATATTTTCCTGCCTTCATCTTGTGAGATATTAAAAGCCTATTGTAATTTTGAATTAAAGGTATCACCTTATATTAAAGTCATCCGATTATATGAAATGAAACGAAAAGTGTCAAGGAGAGTATGCAATAACTCATAAGTTTCATGGCTCCACATCATTCTCTTCTTGGTGGGGCTGAGGACTTTTCAGCAGCCCCTCGTAGTTCCAGGAGGAAAATTTTAAGCCAGTCCTAGGCTTCTGATAACCCTGTCTTAGTGCATTATGCAACTTTAAGCCTTAATTTCAATGGACAGAATCAGGGGCCTCAAACAACACACTGCTTTAGGATGTTCGTTCAAGACCAGGACTGGCCAAAACGTATCCCTCCTGAAATTAGGCTACTTGACAGCCCTAGTAATGTCTAGATCAGGGATTCTAAACCTAGTCTTGGAATACACCCAGCCAATCAAGTTTTCAGGATACCAACAATGAATATGTGTAAATTTCTGTGGTTCAAGTAATCAAACACATTTATTGATTATGTATTATGGGATTAAGGCTTTGACTGGCTCATGCTAGAAGGCCAAATAAGCAGTTCAGAATTTTATAACTCCACACTCAATGCACCTAACTTTTATAAATTGCACTTAGTGCCGCACAGCGGTGTAGTGAGGGTGAGCGGTGCCTGGAGTGGTGGCATAGGTTTGAATTAATATTTTTATTACCCGGATCCCACCCCAAATTGGATAACTTATGCCAATCATATTTCTATCTACCGTATATATTGAATATAAATTGATCTGAGTATAAGATGAGGTACCCTTTTCCCACCATAAAAGGATGAAAAAAGGTTGACTCGAATATAAGACTGGGGTGGTGTTGGTGGTAATATTCATGTGCCCTTCCAGAATCTGCGCCCTGCACCTCTCCCTCCCTCCCTCCCTCCCTCCCTCCCTGCCAGGCTCTGCACCCAGCCCTCCTCCCTCCCTGCCAGGCTCTGCATCCAGTCCCCCTCCCTGCCCTGTACACTGTCCCCCCTCTCTCTCGATGTCCTGCAGGCCTCCACTGGGCCTGCCATATGACAAGAGGGATCCCTCCTGCCTCCTGTCTCGGCAGACTCTGCCAATTTTATTTTATTTTTTACCTCACTCCCGCCTCCCCTCGCATACCTTTTTGAATCCCTGGTGGTCCAGTGGTGTACTGTGCAGGAGCTTTCCATGCTCCTGCCCTGCGCTGAGCCCCTCCCTCAATGGTTGTCTCGAGTTCATGTGGCCCAGTGGTATACTGAGTATGAGCAAGCTTTCCTCATTCCTGCCTGGTGCTGAGCCACTTGCTGAATGGCTGCTGTGAATTTTCATGAGTCCCGCGAGATCTCAGGGCAGCCATTCAGCAAGTAGCTCAGCGCAGGGCAGGAGCAAGGAAAGGTCACTCCTACCCGGTACACTGCTGGACCACCAGGGATTCAAAAAGGTATACAGGGGGAGGCAGGAGGGAGATTTAAAAAATTGGCAGAGTCAGCTGGGACAGGAGACAGGAGGGATCGCTCCTGTCTCAGCCAACCCCACCAGGCCATACAGCAGGCCCAGTGGAGGCCTGCAACAAGTCCAGGAGGGGGAGCAGGTGGGTGATGACCCAAATATAAGCCGAGAACCCCATTTTTGGGCCATTTTATTGGCCCCCAAATCTCAGTTTATATTTGAGTATATATGGTATACTGTAATCAACTACAGCTCTACCTCTCTTGGCTTATTACCCCTATCATCTCAGCCCTGTCAGGCTATTTGACAGGTTTCCTCTTTAGTAACCCCCAAGAAAATCCACTCACCTCCATCCAGAGCCCAAGAAGGATTTTCAGAGGGGATGACATACCTCTTCAGGAGGTGGAGTTGAAAGAACTAGAGAAGGGAATGGAACCCATGGAAAAGAGAAAGATACAGACCAACCACAGAACATTATACTGAAATGTTTCTTAAGTTTTATTGAAGATTGCAAAGTCAGGTGAGTTTATGCCCATATTCGGTAAACAGTATTTACAGTGACATTTCTTCTCAGTACAAATTTTTCAACAATCATTGATTCCACATAAATAGTCTATCACTACTCTGATATTGCATTCACACAAAGAGGCACATAAACAATGATGCAATGAAAGATAAGAAACACTTTCAGCAGAATACCAAATCTGAGTACTATGATGAGATCTCTGTTTCTAGAAAAAAATTTATCATTTATGTGTGGAATCTGCATTCATTATTTTGCAAGTTCCTCAAACCAGCAAGACCAACAATTATTTACATACATAAGAACTGCCATACTGGGACAGACCAAAGGTCCATCAACAGTGGTCAATCCAGGTCCCAAGTACCTAGCTGATTCCCACTTTTTTCTTAGCCATGTACTGTATATAGTCTGTCTTTTAGTCCTAATATATTTTATTTTGTACAGTGTTATAATTTTTGAAAAATATAGCTATTGTTATGAGAGGTGTTCAATAATTTATTTACCTCAGTAGGAAAGAAAAGAGTTTTCAAGAGTTTTGTTTTCTTTTTCAATAAAGTCCCTGATAGCTCCATACATTTCATCCATTTTTCCTGCAATGACTTTAACCCCTTTGAACAGAGTTCTTCTGTTTGACCTTCAAACCAGGACATCACAACGTCCTTGATGTTTTCACCACTTGAAAACCACTGTCCATGGAGAGATTTCTTCCCCCCCCCCCAGTTGCCTCCTGCTTTCAGCAGAAATTGCTGACCTGGAAACCTTCTCTCCGACGTCAGAGTTGACGTTAGAGGGAAGACTTGTGGATCAGCCATATGCAGCATGTGAATCACTGCCTGCGCATCCCTGCAATGAGTGCCGCTGAGGCAGAAGAACCTAGTGCGGCTCGAGCAAGTAAGGGAGAGAGGGAACATGATCTGGGGCAAAGGGCGAAAGGGGGAGAGGAAGGAGCATGTTGGAACATGGGAGGAGCATGATTTTGGACAAAGGCTGGAAGGCAGAGAGGGTGGGGCACGAACTTGGGACACAGAAAGAAGGGAGGGGCATGAACATAGGACACAGAACGGAGGGAGGAAGGGGGTACTAACTTGGGACATAGGTGGGAGGGAATAGAAAGGGAGAATTGTTGGGCATGAATATTACGTTAGTGATGCTTTTAGCATCTGTAAAGTAATACTATACTTACTTCTTTCTAGATTTATACCCTGGATGAATTGCCTGAAAAATCTCACTCTTTGGGATGGTTCACCCTTGATATCTCTACATCTCCTGATATTTTCTGGCTTGTGGAGATCTGATTGCAAATGGGATCTACAGGTTCTACAGAATAGAACCTATAGATCTCATAATGCACTGGAATGAATGCACAAAAACAAAATAGTCTAGGTTTTAAGTTTAAAGCTTGAGTTCCTTTTCTGTGTCTTTGGACGAAAGGTTTCGTGAATCTGGCCCTGTCTTTCTTATAAGCCTAGCTCATATCGTTCTGTTCCATATTGGCTATCAGAGAATGGGTCATCTGGTATCCTTTGCTAAAAGGAAATATGGAGGAGGTGAGAGGAAAAGTAGGGAATAAGGACAGAGAGTGGCAGGAACTAGGTAAGAAGGTAAGTGAAGAGAAACCAGTTAAAAGGAACTAAGCATATTAACTAATGTATGAATCATCACCGGATGTGGCTATTATGTGCTAACAATTTCAGCTGAAACTCTTTGGTTGATTTATTCTTTGCCCTATTTTGGCCTTCAGTTATGAGGCAAACCATCCAACTGTAAGTTCTCTACGAGTCCTTATTTTAGTCTTTCTCTTTATTTTTAGTAACATTATCAAGAATTTCTCATTTCTATAGCCAGTGCTAATTTCAGGAAGACCAGAGAAGTTGTGGCAAGTTCTAGGCTAATTGATACCCTGTAAAACAATGGTCTCAAACTCGCACCCCGGGGGCCCCATGTGGCCCCGCCAGGTACTATTTTGAGGCCCTATGTATGTTTATCATAATCACAAAAGTAAAATGAAACAGTTTCTAGAGCATATGTCTCTTTAGCTATAAATTACAATATTATTATTAAGACTTAGCCAAAAGGAAAGATTTATAAACTATAAAGAGTTTTACCTCATGCAAAATTGTCATTTCATTAATAAGACATTAACTATTTTTTTCTGAGGCCCTCCAAGTACCTGCAAATCCAAAATGTGGCCCTGCAAAGGGTTTGAGTTTGAGACCACTGCTGCAAAAGCACTTAAATTAGTACTTCTCCTCCTTTTTGGTTGTGGCAGCTCATGACAGCATCCTCCCCATTTATCTCTCTCTGTCTATCTAGCATCCCTTTCACTTTTCCCCAGACCCTTTGCTCAGCATCATTATCCATTCCCCAAACTCCTCTTTCTTCCCCCTGCCTACATGATGCAGAATAGAGAATGACACGGTGACAAAATTCATTACCGTTCCCGTCCCCGTGGATAACCGCGGGAGATAATCCCATGTCATTTTCTAGTGTCTATTTCAACCTCAATCCTTCTACACCAGCATTCTTCAAAGCAAAGCTTGCGGGTCAGTGGTTGTGGCCATTCATACTCTGATTCTTCCCTCTCTCCTTAAAAAATGACATGAAGATGGTTTCCCGCAGTTATCCGCGGGGAAAGGGACGGTGATGAATTTTTTCACCGTGCCATTCTCTAATGCAGAACAATATAAGGGAGAGGGGGGTGAAAGGGGTATGGCCCCACTTCTTCTTTCCACTGTCTTGCTTCGTTTAGGAAGTATGTTCTGGGATGCAGCAGTGATGCATTTTCTCTCTGCCCTTTTGGAGGCAGAATTGATGCTGTCCCAGAACAGAACACTGGGTTTGGGATCTAAGAGGAAAGAAAGACACTGAGACTTGGGCTCTCTGCTACTCTGCTTCTCTTTTTCCTTTGGCCACTTTTGTTCTTAGCTACTATTAATATTAGAATAAAACTATTTTTAGATTACAAAGCCTAGTTTTATGGGCAGAATAGTCCATCAAAATGTAACATATAAAGGTAGGGCTAATAGGTTCAGACAAAGAACTGGTTATCAGGAGCACAACATGCTAGGCCAGGTAATATATAGTATATGCATATACTGTAGCATAAGTCCTATTTACAAAACATTTTTAGATGTGTAAAGAGCCTGTTTTCTCATGAGAATAAGGCAGAGAGTGGCAGAAGTTTTAAAAACACTAACACCCTCTTTTATGAAACTGCGATAGCAGTTTCTAGTGCTGGGAGCGACGCTGAATGGCCCATGCTGTTCCCGACGCTCATAGGAACTCACGAGCCATTAAACGCGGCTTCCCGTGCTAGAAACTGCCGTCGCAGTTTCATAAAAGGAGGCCTAAAGGGTTCCTTCTATGAGGCGATGCTGGAAAGTTCACAGCCCAACCAAGAAGAGAATGATGTGGATATTGTTCAATCAATGATCTGAAACAACATTAAAGCATAGAATTTCATCTCTGCAAATTGGCACAGCGGCAGCGGCAAAATAACGCTCAGGATTTAGGAAGTTGGTTGGTTGGGCTGAGAACTTTTCAGCACCCCCCCCCTTGTACAAAGCTGCAGTAAGCTGAAAGGGGCTTAACACAGGATGCACTGAAGCATCTTACAGTAATTGTGCAATGCAATGTGACAGCTCCTCAATCCTGGAATGATCTTCCAACATATATAAGAGAAGAAAAGAATCTAGATAAATTCAAGAGTAAGCTTAAAAGTTTCCTTTTTAATGATGCTTTTAGCGATTAACGATCTTTTAATATCATATTTTTAATAATTTTCCTCCCCCTATGTTTTTACCTTCTTTTTTTATTTTATTTTTTTTATTTTGAATTTAATATGCATTGTAACCATTAATGAACTTTCCTTTTGTTTCTAACAATGTCCAATAATCTATTTTTATTTTTAATATTGTGATTTGTGTTTGTAACAGTATTTATTTATATAATATTTTACCCATGTTTTATAACTATGTGTTTTATTTTGTACATCGCCTTGAATTTTGATATGGCGATTAATCAAACTATTTAATAAACTTGGAAACTTGGAATGTGTGTATGCAAACTGTATGCTACAAAATTGTACTTTTTCACTGAGAGAGCATATCTGGAGGCAGAGAGTTGGCATTTCTGTGCTAATCAGAGTTTCTGTATTCCCATACGCTGATTAGCATGTGAGTCGTTCCCACCTACAAAAGAGGAAGCAGTAAGGGTTCATATGCTTATCTTTTTTTAAATACAGCAGCAACTTTCCTCCTAAGTACATCTCTATTATATATATATATATATATATAATTTTAAATATCTAAAAGATCCTCAGTTGGCTCTTCTGCAGGTAGTCATGCATTTGCTGCACGAGGCACTATCTTCACCAGATCTTTACACCGTACTCGGTTTCCTGTTCATTTTTCTTTTATGCTTTAATATTATTTCTTTTAGATTTATATTTAAACAGTGTCACTTGTCTGCTATGATTCAGTTCATGGAGCGCTTCTCCCGGCATGTCCATGTTTCAATTGCACTTCTTCAGGGTCGAGGCTCCTCCAGCATTCTTAAAGTGCTGCTAACATAGCACGATCACTATCTTTCTCCTCAATTTCCTCAGTATTAGTTGCCATTCTGACCAATTGAAACATAGACATGTCGGGAGAGGCGCTCCATGAACTAAATCATAGCAGATAAGTGCTCGAGGCACCTGGAAGTGCGTGGATATCACCATGATGACATCACACGCATGTGTGACATCATCATGTTGATGTCCGCGTGTGTATAGGACCTCCAGGCGGGCCCTGAGATGCCAGAAGGGAAGAAGGCCAGAGAGAAAGATAGGTGCTGGCGCCCACTGATTGTCCTGTAGGCAGTGAGCTGGCGCTGGCGCCTCTCCTCCTTCCCAGTGTATTGTGGCACACCTGAAATCTCAGGAGGCACACTAGTGTGCTTTGGCACACAGTTTGAGATACACTGTTCTAGAGAATTATAGCCAAGTGATAGCAATCTTTTTTAACAGCCATGCACTGATCTTTTTTTAATGACCACACACTAATGTGAACAAACAAAAAAGGCAAGCGAGATGTCATAAAGCAGCCAACAGTCACATTTATTAGCATAAAAAGTCCCAGTATGTTTACTTGGCCTGACAACAAAGCTAAGATCCCGACTAGGACCCAGTTTCGGCAATCTGGAATGCCTTCTTTCAGGGGACAAATACCAACTTGGAATTAAAATAAGTGTAGTTCATGAACTTTGGTTGAAAACCAAAACGTGTTGGCATCTCTTGGAGCAATACTTTTGTATTTTCATATGGTTGAGTTCTAGTGGGGTCTTTTGGTAAAGCTATGCAAAAGCATCATAAAATGGTGGCAAAGCAGTTTGGAATGGCAAGTGATGTTGCAAAGTGGCTAGGTGCAGACTGTGGAGGAAAGACAGCTTTTCTGATAACTGATGATTGCACAGTGGCCAACCAGCAGAGGAAGGGCAACTTTCAAAATAGCTGGCAATTCAAAACAATTATCCAGTACTTTATTCCTATACTCAGTTGTCATTGAACCAAAAAATAATGACAAATGAATTTAACTTCTTTCTTTCCTAAAATGATATACGATCAGGAGGACTCACACCTCAATCTAAAGCTGAATGACATATTGTACTACTCAACTTCCTTCCATGAAGTAGCCAAGGGCTGGTAGTGCTACCAGCAAAGATGTGGCTGGCTCACTATAGACAGTTAATATTTTCTCAGCCCTAGTGAGATAGCCTGTAAGTACGCCTCAATCCAATTCCTTATGAAGCTGGTTGTATAGGCCAAGCTAGCTTCATTGACTCCTCCATGGCTAATGATATCAAGCCCTATATTTTGAACAACATGATACCAGACTGAGATGGGGAAGAGAACGTAGACTGCTTTCAGCAGGCATTGTCTGTCTCATTATCTTGGATCATTTCTAGCTCTGAAGGAGGAAGAGGAAAATCTGTATCAGGGGCTGGCATTGCTACTGGAGATGGGAGATCACTTGAGCTTTCACCCTTGTTTTCAGGGATCATATCTGTTGGATTAAGAACATGTCCATTTGGTTGAGGTTCACTTTCAGGTCTGTGTTCTTTTGTGGAGGAAGTTGGAGGTTCTATTGACTTCTCATTGCTGGTCATCTGACCATTGGCTTCCTGGTCCACCAGAGGCTTCTCTTCCTCTTTGGCCGGTTGTTCTACATTAACAGTGACATCCTCAAGCAAGACTGAGCATTGTCTGGACTTTCTTTTCCCAAAGAAAGTTGTCAAGGTGAGGTGCTTCCCAGCCTGATCCTTATCCTTCCCTTCTTCCATGTCTTCTGCTGGTATTACATTGTCCTCAGGGATCATGACAGGACCAGCCCAAGCATCTTCTCTCTTCTTGTGTTTTTTAATAGGAAAGCTGGTGGATCCTGATCTCCTTTTCTTCTTAGCCACACAGACGAAACAGAAGCCCAAGATCAACAGAAGGAGAATGACAAACACAATGATGAGGTATAAGTGGTTAATACCTTGTCTTGCAATGGGTGTTGTGTTTGTCAACAAAGTTGAGCTGTTCATTGTAGACGAAGACACAGACATTGGGGTAGGCACCATATCTTCCTGTTTCTTTGTGTAATTAGTGTGCTTGGTAGAACTGACACTCATTACACTTGAAAATGAGGAAGTGAATAGCTGTTCTGAAGTTGGTGTGATACTTTGGCCAGTCCTAACAGGAGAGAGGCTGTTTCCAGTGGTGATTTTGTCAAAGAACGCTGCAGAAGTAGCTGCTGGCACATCCCTGTCAACTTTAGGTAAAATAGTAATGTTTCCAGCAGTGTTACTGGAAGCCATGGTCTCAGTAGGTAATGCCATACTACTTGTTTGAGACAAATGCATCATGGAATCTGAGGTCAATGCCTGTGACACACTTGAATGCATCTTTTCAAGAGCCTCTGCTCTAACCTTAGTAAATATCTCCATGGTGGAAATAGGGTCCAACCCATCCCTTGTGGCCAAGTCTTGTACAGTAGATGGCTCAAGTGCAGAATTATATAAGCTGATGATGGTTGTAGACTCTGCAGCAGTACCACTATGACCAGTTTTACCAGCTGAGGGATATGTGGAGTTTTCTGCCCTAACCACATTAGATTCTGTAGTAGAAATATTTTTCCTCACTATTCCATTTGTCGTTTCATCACCCATCACTGACAATGACCACAAAGCGAAGAAGTTCATCACTAGCCAAACTATCTTGGCTCTTTGATTCTTTACTAACATCTCCATCATAATTCTGTCTTGGTCTTTCTGTGTATCTTTAAGGTTTAATAGTCTTAGTGATCAGGAGGTCCTCTCTCTTTTGTTCCACCACACATAGAGGAAGATATCACTCAAAGCACAGTCACCTCCAAGTGGTCTTTAAAGTGTTTTGAACCCCAGAGTGAAACCTGAAATGTTAAACAAAACAACAAATAATTATCAGTCTTCCTAGGTCACAATATAAGCTGAAAGGCAACAACAAGCAAAGAATCCAACAAAACTGCAGTAAAATGTCAAATCGAAGAACAAAACCAAAAACTGCAGGGATGGTGTACAAGACGCCAAGGGGTTCATAATAAAAATTAAAAAAAAACGTCTAAAAAGTGTCCTAAATGGCTACTTGGACGATCAAAAAGCCTGATCGTCCAAGTACCCATAACCAAAGCTGGTTTTTAGACATATCTAAAAACAGCTTAGGCCTTTCCCCTGCCTCTAAACGCACAGAGAGAAAAGAGGCGTGTTTAGAGGAGGGGAAAGGGCGGGCAGTGGGCGGGAGGTGGGCCGACCTACACCTAGGCGTACAACAGGTATAACTAAAACCGTAGGCAGGTTGCCTAGTCGACACTTAGAGCTTTTTGACTTAGACGAAGTCAAACCAGGTCTAAGTGCCGAAAAAGGGGCCGCTGAGCTGATTGTGGCTGCTGCGATCAGCTCAGCGGCCCCAGCAACCTGCCTACCCCTTCACCGCAAGCATCGCGGCAGGAGAGATGCCTCATCTCCCCTACCTCGATGCCATCACTCCTCTACCCGAACTGCCGCAACCCACAGCAGGAGAGATGCCCTATCTCTTCTGCCGTGGGTCGCGACAATTCTGGTAGAGGAGTGATGACACCGCGGTAGGGGAGATGAGGCATCTCTCCTGCCGTGATGCATCACCCCCCCCCCCTACACACACAACATCGGGGCAAGAGGGAGCCCAAGCCCTCTTGCCCCGGAACGTGCCCCCCCGCCGACTCGATATGGCTAGGAGGGAGCCCACGCCCTCCTGGCCCCAGCGATCCCCCCTCTAACAGGAATGGGCCAGGAGAGAGCCCAAGCTCTCCTGGCCCCGGCGACCCCCATGACTGGATTGGGCCAGGAGGGAGCCCAAGCCCTACTGGCCCCGGCAACCCCCTACCCCCCAACCCCCACTACAATACAGGCAGGATGGATCCCAGGCTCTCCTGCCCTAGACACAACCCCCCTCCCCTCAATGACCGCCCCCCAGAACTCCCCCGCCGACCCGCAACCCCCCGGCCAACCCCACGACCCCCCCATCCTCTTCCTCGTACCTTTCACGTTGGCCAGACGGACGGATGCCAAGCCCGCCCATCCGGCAGGCCAGCCGGGTCCAGAATGGGGCCGGATTGGCCCAGGCAACAGAAACCCCGCCCACAGGTGGGACCTGAGGCGCCTGGGCCAATCAGAATAGACCCGGGAGCCTTAGGCCCCTCCTGTGGGCCCATGTGCCTAAGGCCTCGCCCACAGGAGGGGCCTAAGGCTCCTGGGCCTATTCTGATTGGCCCAGGCGCCTTAGGCCCCACCTGTGGGTGGGGTTTCTGTCACCTGGGCCAATCCGGCCCCATTCTGGACCCGGCTGGCCTGCCGGACGGGCGGGCTTGGCACCCGTCCATCTGGCCAATGTGAAAGGTACTGGGAAGGGGGGTGGGGGGGTCATGGGGTCGGCCGGGGGGGTCGCGAGTCGGCGGGGGGGGGGGTCGATCGTGGGTTCTGGGGGGGGCGGTCGTTGGAGGGAGGGGGGTTGTGTCGAGGGCAGGAGGGCCAGGGATCCCTTCTGCCCGTATTGTAGTGGGGAGTGGGGGTAGGGAGTCGCCGGGGCCAGGAGAGCTTGGGCTCTCTCCTGGCCCATTCCTGTCAGAGGGGGGGGGTCGCCGGGGCCAGGAGGGTTTGGGCTCCTTCCTGGCCATATTGAGTTGGGGGGGCATGATCGCCGGGGCAAGAGGGCTTGGGCTCCCTCTTGCCCTGATGTTGTCGGGGGGGGGGGGGGGGGTTCGCAGTTCGACATGGCAGGGGGGCTTGGGCACTCTCCTGCCTGGATCGTTGTGGGGGGGGATTCTGTAACCGGTGTTGTTTTTGACAGACACCGGTTACAGAATCCAGCTTTTAGGCGGAGGACTGGCTCCTCCTTCGCCTAAAAGCCCTTGTATTGGACGTTTGCAGCTTAAGCGTTTTTTTGGTTCATTATGGCCAAAAAGTGTAGACGTCGTGGGGATGTACTTGTAGACGTAGTGGTGATCTGGGCGTTTGGTAGAGGCAGGCCATAATCAAAACAAGGACGTTTGTTTTGGTTATGGACACTTTCCCTACTTCTGCTTTGAACGTTTAAGGACTTAGGCCAAAAAGGGACTTAACGTTTTTTTTTATTATGCCCCTCCAAGTCTTTAATGAACAAATGTAAATATAAATATAGTCATGTAAATTTAAATATAGTCATCCAAAAGGGGCTGATGAACTGGGACCCAACTCTGTGTTTCGAAGAAACACTCCTTCCTCAGGGGTCCAAAAGTGTATCATATACAAGGAAACCCTGTATGAGCTTACACAGCTTGTTAAGTTGTTCACCATACCGCTGTTTCCAGTTGTTATCCATAAGGTTTTCTTGTATATGAGAAATGTATTAGTCCAATAAAATGATGGGCACTAAATTTTCTTTCCGCCATGCCCCATGCTTCCTACCCAAATGCAAAATATAAATTGGTGGGCTTCCCAAAGCCCTGCCAGCTGAAGATCTCTTCCTCTAGGAAGGAAGGGGGGATTTGTTCAGAAATGTTTATTAGGTTGCATAGAAGAAACACTGGCACTGGTATGGTAATCGTTGTTTGTTTTGAATTTTAAAATAAAAGAAATAAAGTGGAAATAAAGAAGTAAATAAGAAAATGGGGGTGGGGCATGGTAGAGAGAAGGCAGGACATGGCGGAGAGGGCCGGGATGGAGTGGGGTAGGGGGCGGGGTGGGGCAGGGGGCCAAGTGGACCTGTGTGCCTAGGGGCCCTCGACGAATTAAACCTGCTCTGCACCTGGCTAGCTGCTGACAGGGATATTTAGTGAGAAATAACCTCCTATCTCCCACTGAAATAGATGGATAGCTAGCTGTGGCCAGCCAGGAGCCGACCCTGGCTGGTCAAATAGTGCTGAATATTGGTCAGTAAGTAAAAGGATAGATAAATAACTGCAGCAAAAAATGTTGCAAAAATGTTATAAGCCAAGTGGTGGAAATATCCTTTGAAAAACCATTTAAGTAAGCCTCAACTAGTTATATATGCAGACGGCAACCCAATGAGTTTTTTAGCCGTTCTTAATCTGTATCATAGGCAAAAAAAAAAAACCACTACTTCTCTAAATGTAATCTTTCAAAATAGGAAAATATTTCACCACTGTGCACAGGGAACAGGAAAAAGAACCTTCAGGAAGGTTACACTTATCTTCACAGCACTTATCTTTATTGCAGTTATTTATCTATTTAGATTGTTATTGCTAGTATTGTTTCAGTAAGTAAAAGCTCAGATAATGCTGTATAGATTTAAAAGAAAAGGCAAGAGGGATGTCTTTTCAACCAATAATAAAGTCTTTATTTGAAACAAAAAGGTCCCAACAAGGATCCCAGTTTCAGTGTTTAGAAGACGCCTTCTTCAGGGGACACTTCGCTGAAAACAAACGCAGGGTCAGAACAGTAGAGACTGCCTGCAAACGGGCCTTCCCGTTGACGACTTTTTTGACCCTGTGTTTGTTTTCAGCAAAGTGTCCCATGAAGAAGGCATCTTCTAACGCCAAAACTGAGATCCTTGTTGGGACCTTTTAGTTTCAAATAAAGACTTTATTATTGA
This sequence comes from Geotrypetes seraphini, assembly GCF_902459505.1. Lineage (NCBI taxonomy): Eukaryota > Metazoa > Chordata > Amphibia > Gymnophiona > Dermophiidae > Geotrypetes > Geotrypetes seraphini. The sequence continues at coordinate 99,412,503 of NC_047088.1, read as the reverse complement.
TTGAAAAGACGTCCCCCTTGCCTTTTCTTATTATTCTGTTTGTATCTCAAGGTGAGGGGCTCTTCTGAATGTATACATTTAAAGGCAGATAAATTCAAAATCTTTCTACGTACCACAGAAATTACAGTTAGATAAAACAAAAGAGAGAGGAAAACTTCTTTATCCTGTATATAACATCATCCATAGAAATTTCTAGAATTTCTGTTACATTTACACTATCTAAAGAAACATCCACGAGCGGAGGTTCAACAGTTGAAGATGTATGTCTTTTAACAGGTGAGGGCAGAAAATATAATTTTTGTAAAGGAGGTAAAGACTCAGAATAATAATAATAAATTTATTATACCTCACGGTTCAGTGCAGTTTACAATAAGAAGTAAGAACTGCAAAAACACAGTGAATTTACACCACAAAGCACAGATCCTTAGGAGACACAGCATCTGAAGAAAATTCTTAAATGTAGTTTAGTATCATTTAATATGCTTTTGATAAGAAATCACATGTCTTATATAATTATAAAATTTTTCTGCCTTATGGTATAATATCTTGTGCTTGAAGTGGAACCACCTGAGTTTGTTTTACTTGCTGACCTTATGTAGTCAAATCCTCTAACTTTGTATCATATACTCCAAGTTTGGTTTCCATATCCTACAACTTCACAGAATTCTCTTGAACAGCAGAAATTACTCCTGAGCATAGATGCATATGTAGTATCACATCATACCTTAAGAGTTTATCTGGATTGACTGTGCAGGTCTTTTTCTGCCATCCTTTACTTTTGCCTCCATGTTTATTTCAACTTTTATCAAAGGGGGAATTGTAAATTCAGTTCCCTGAGTTAGAACTTCCTCCCCTCCCACTAACGGCTGCTGTAACTCATGTGCAGTTGTGCATGTCCTTCAGAAGAACGACTCAATGGCTATACTTCCCCTCCCTTGCAGGCTGCTATGTAGATTCCATAATAGCCTGCATCGCTACATGTGTCTGCTGAGATGGGGAAGGCAGTTCTGGGTGACACTTCACTCCTGAGGTCTGGGCTCTTCCTTGCACCCAAATTAGCTGCAATGCCCCCAACAATATTCTGCATATAACCAGAGACCTCAGTTTGCCGTAAAGAAAGGAGTTGTGATGGGAGAGAGGAAACCCAGGGCCAGATTCTCAAAACTAAAATTTGCCTTTAACGTGCTCACTAAACCGGTTGATTATTAAAACAGCTTTACCTTGGTCTTTTCTGAGTTTTCTGGCAGTCTCCAAAACTGTCATGCAAATGTAGTACGAGGTCATTACTATTAAAATGAGCACTCCAAGAGATTCTTATATAATTGCCGAGTGATTCTCTAACCTCCATATGCCACATTTGCGGCCACAATTTGCCAACAGGTCTGAGTTGTCGTTGCCCTGCTTTCTGATTAGTGCCTGAGTGCTAATTAGCTCAGGCACTGACAGGAAAGTAATGCTTGACAGCTCAGACTCCTCCCCCCACAAATTAAAATAAAAAACAAACAAACCCCAAATCGAAGATCGGCAGGAGAGCTGCCCATTCCCTCCTGCTGCCGAAGTCAAACATCCTTCCCATGGCAGCAGGAGAGATGCCCACTTCCTCCTGCTGCCAAAGTCAAGCACCCTCCATGACAATGGGAGAGATGCCCACTCCCTTCCACCGACAAGCAGCACTCCCTCAGAACCCCCATTGCCTTTGACAAGCCCCCGCTCCATCCCACTTACCTTATTTACGATGGCTTGCTGTAGGGATGCATGCTTTTTCCATTCTACAGGCTCACCTCTTCAAAATGGCAGGCCTTCCCCTCCCTGGTGCATTCTGGGATTCTACGGGCCCATAGGAGGGGCCTTAAACAATCTGGGCCAATCATAGCCTTAAGCTCCTCCCCAGTGCATCCTAGGATGCACCGGGGAGGGAATGGCCTGCCATTTTGAAGAGGTGGACCTGCTGGCTTGAGGGAGTAGGCATCCCTTCGGCTAGACATTTTAAATAAGGAGGAGGGAGCGGGGGTTGTTGGAGGCATGGTGGGTGTGTGTGTGTGTGGGGGGTGCTTGGCAGCAGGAAGGAGTGGGCATCTCTCCTGCTGCTGTGTATGTGTGGGGAGTGGTTGCTTGACTTCAGCGGCGGGAGGGAGCGGCATCCCTCCTGCTGATTTTTGATTTGTTTTTTTCCTAATTTTTGCGTTTATTCTGCGCATATGCTCATTGTTATCACCAGTGATGGGCACATGCACATTTAGCAAATCTTCGCTACTCTCAGCCAACTTTATTTGCATGCGAGGTTTATGGAGACTAACTTGCCGTTTTGAAATTGCTACATAAATGGCTGCGATAGCGGCCTATTGGATTTTACCACAACGTTATAAGAATCTAGCCCCCAGTGTCCAGAAGGAATCCTTTCGAGTGACTTCATCACAAAAGTCATTGTCTAAAATTTGCACCAGAAAACCTTGATAAGCCTGAAATTCTGGACTGATGCAACAAAAATGGAACTGTTTGGCCACAACTGTATATAATACATTTAGAGAGAAAAAAAAAGGGTGAAGCATTTGAAGAAAAGAACACCCATATTAAATTTATTATGTTTTAGAACTGTGTGGAAGCCGGTAGCACAGGAAATAAAGGGCAGTTATATAACTGGGTGCCACACATTAAGCACCCTGATAATGCATACTGAGTGCCAGGTCTATGACATCATCTAACATAAGAACATAAGAAGTGCCTCTGCTGGGTCAGACCAGAGGTCCATTGTGCCCAGCAGTCCGCTCACGCGGTGGCCCAACAGGTCCAGGACCTGTGTAGTAGTCCTCTGTCCCCTTTTCCTTCAGAAAATTGTCCAATCCCTCTTGAACCCTAATACCGTACTCTGTCCTATCACGACCTCTGGAAGCGCATTCCAGGTGTCCACCACTCGTTGGGTGAAGAAAAACTTCCTAGCATTGGTTTTGAATCTGTCCCCTTTCAACTTTTCCGAATGCCCTCTCGTTTTTGTAGTTTTCGAAAGTTTGAAGAATCTGTTCCTCTCTGCTTCCTCTATGCCCTTCATGATCTTATAGGTTTCAATCATGTCCCCTCTAAGTCTTCTCTTCTCCAGGGAAAAGAGCCCCAGTTTCTCCAGTCTCTCAGTGTATGAAAGGTTTTCCATTCCTTTTATCAAACGTGTCACTCTCCTCTGAACCCTCTTGAGCAGTGGTTCCCAACCCTGTCTTGGAGGACCACCAGGCCAATCGGGTTTTCAGGCTAGCCCTAATGAATATGCATGAGAGAGTTTTGTATATGATGGAAGTGACAGGCATGCAAATCCGCTCCATGCATATTCATTAGGGCTATCCTAAAAACCCAATTGGCCTGGTGGTCCTCCAGGACAGGGTTGAGAACCACTGCTCTTGAGAATCACCGTATCCTTTTTAAGGTACGGCGACCAATATTGGGCGCAGTACTCCAGATGCGGATGCACCATCGCCCGATACAACGGCAGGATAACTTCTTTTGTTCTGGTTGTAATACCCTTCTTGATTATACCTAGCATTCTATTCGCTCTCTTGGCGGCCGCTGCGCCCTGTGTCGATGGCTTCATTGTCTTGTCCACTATTACCCCCAAGTCCCTTTCTTGGGTACTCTCACTCAATAACATCCCTCCCATCATAGAGCTGTACCTCGGGTTTTTGGTTCCTACATGCAATCCTTTGCATTTCTCTACATTGAACTTCATCTGCCATCTCGCCGCCCACTCCCCTAGCTTGTTCAGGTTCCTTTGTAATTCTTCGCAATCCTCTTTAGTCTGAGCACCACTAAATAGTTTGGTGTCGTCTGCAAATTTTATTATTTCGCTCTTCGTCCCTGATTCTATATCATTTATAAATATATTGAATAGCAGTGGTCCAAGCACCGACCCCTGTGGAACACCACTCGTGACCCTCCTCCAGTCCGAGTAGTGGCCCATCACTCCTACCCTCTGCTGTCTACCCACCAACCAATTTCTGATCCATCTGTGTACGTCTCCTTCCACTCCATGGTTCTTCAGTTTCCAAAGTAGGCGTTCAAGGGGTACCTTGTCAAAGGCTTTTTGGAAATCTAAATATACGATGTCTTTGGGGTCCCCTTTGACCATCCATTTGTTAATTCCTTCGAAGAAGTGCAGTAAGTTCTTTAGGCGCCAAGATGCCATTAAAGAATGCTAGCAAAAAGGCTGTCCTAAGTTAACCGGTTAGCCAGCTATATGGGTACTGCCATTGAATATATATCGGTGGTACCTGAGTAACTCCCAGATATTCAGTGGCAATACCAAGAGAAAGGCCAGCTCTGAATATCTAGGCACAATTCAGCAGGCACTGGGCAGAATTTAACCAAATGCTGACTGCTGCCAGCTGAATATTACCCCCTTTGTTTGTCATGTATTTCCTAAAGTTTAGCATGTCCTCATCAATTAACTTTTAGGATATCAACATACCCTAAATGCTGAAAATCCACATTCAGTTCAGAAATTGAAAGTTGGAAAGAGGCTGGACATTTAAGTAAGATAACAGTTCAAAGCATATTTTACAATTAACCATGAAGTACTCACAAGAGAAAGAGATAAACATTTTGGACTGGTGGTCTTCACAGTCTTGAATATTATTGAAAATCTCTAAGAAGATCTCACATGCAGTGCTTGCAAGGAGACCAAAGAATATTTAGAGCTAGAAGAGTTTGCCCAGTATTCAGCTCTATGTAACAGGCCAGCTAGCCCAGTCATTAGCTATGTTGCATGACAAAGCTGGTGAGCGCCAGTATTCATTGGCTGACCAGCTATGTTTAATGCCCAGATAGACTTGCATAAATTGCAAGTCTATCTTTGGCCACTATGACAGCTGGACAGTCAATAAATATTGGCTTAACCAGCTATGTCAAAAGTAGCTTTAAAAAACCAGAAATTGAATGTTGTTCACCAGATATGGCCTAGCATTGAATTTCTGGGTTCCCTGTGGACTGTGGGATATAGCCAGGCTGCCTCCCACAGTCTGAATATCGAGTTCAGTAAGAACAAGCAAGAGCAAGAAGACTCTGGAATTCATTGCTAGAGAATGTGGTAAAAGCAGTTAGCTTAGCAGGGCTTAAAAAAAGGTTTGCCTAATTTCCTAAAACAAAAGTCCATAAGCCATTATTGAGATGGCTTGGGGAAATCCACTGCTATTCCTAGGAAAAGCAGCATAAACTATGTTTTACTCCTTGGGATCTTGCCAGGTACTTGTGACCTGGGTTGACCACTGTTGGAAACAGGATACTGGGCATGATAGACCTTCGATCTGTCCCAGTATGGCAATTCTTATGTTCTTAATGTTTACATACTGTTATTTCTACCAAATAAAGTATCAGAAAGTACTGAAAAAGGGTTTTCAAAAAGTTTTTTCACCTGCCATATTCATTGTTTTTTTTATTCTGAATCTATAAAAATTTTAAACAGAGTAACTGTATTAAAATGTGCAGAAGGATGTGCTTTAATTTGAAAATGTACACATACTATTATTTTAATTATTCATATTTGTATTTGGTGTGTAAATGATAGTACCTACTTTAGAAAATGACTCCAATATTGCCATGTGCTTCTGTGGATATTTTTCATATAAACAATTTGCTTTTGCTTACAGGGGCCGGGAATATCCATCCTAAACTGGTATTCTATAAAAGGCATTCTGCATGGATCGCCCTTTATAGAATGTTAAGCTTAGCGTGGATCTTGTGCCTAACTTTGAGTGCAACACTTAATGCCTGCTGAAATTTGGTGTAAATGCTGGCACACAATTAATGTCAGTTGGGCGCATAAGTGACCCTATGCTATAACATTGCATCTAAATTCAGGGAACGTCCCTGACCCGCCCATGCCTCTCCCATGGCCACACCCCCTTCTAAGTTGTGCACTATAAAGATTTAGGCACGTGTACTGTATACAATCAGGCACAGGGCAGATCTGTGAGTAAACCCAAGTAAGTGCCAATTAACACCACTTGTTATTGTTAATGGCTCATTATCATAATTTGCATGAAGATCTGGGATGAATGCCTAAATCTGGGAAACACATTTGCCACATATGTACAGAATCTGGGGACAGACATCTTGCTTGTTACACAGGAATACAGGAAACAGTTTCTTGCTCTGAAGACATGAACACTGGAATTAGGAGCTGTCTGGTTTTTTGAGAGGTCCTTGTAGGTTTGGTGTGTTTTCATGGTAAGATATTTGTGTTTGTCGATTCATTACAATTAGACACATTTCATTTGAGTGAGAAGAAGGGATGAGAAAATGAAGGGAGTTATAATATAAATTGGCTCAGGATTTTGGTATAATTATTCCTTATTTTCTTCAGAGCATCTTTCTTCAATTTTTTTCTCTCTTTCCATAATGTGAACTTTTGGATGTAATTATCTTTTATGAAACAAATTATCCTTTTCTTTTATCTTAATATTGCTGTGAGATTTATGTAACACTAAGTTGAATATTCTAGATGAAATACCCGATTGTGCTGGTATGATTAACCCCCTCTTCTGCAAAACCGCACTAGTGGTTTTCAATGCAGAGAGCTGTGCTGAATGGCCTGCGCTGCTCCCGACGCTCATTGAGTTCCTAGGAGCATAGGGAGCAGCGCGGGCCATTCAGCGTGATTCCCCACACTAGAAGACGCTAGCGCAGTTTTGTAGAAGAGGTGGTGAGTTCCTATGAGCATCGGGAGCAGCGCGGGCCATTCAGCGTGATTCCCCACACTAGAAGACGCTAGCACAGTTTTGTAGAAGAGGTGGTGAGTTCCTATGAGCGTCGGGAGCGGTGCGGGCCATTCAGCATGACTCTCTGCGCTAAAAAACGCTAGCGCGGTTTCGTAGAAGAGGGGGTAAGTTTAAAGAATCTTTATTCTGGATCACAGAAAAAATAGTACTTCAGGAACCGAATCAAGGAAGAATACAGCATCGTGAGAAACACACAATCATTCCCAAAGCTCAAAGAGCCAGTCATCCCCCTCCTTCCATCTTCAGATATTGGTATGACTAAAACTAATAAATCTTAAATTACACAAAAGTTACTTTGAAAATAAAGAAAATGAAAAATGAAGATTTGACTGTGCATGACAAAATATGGTGGAAGCTTTGGTCCTGAATATTATTCTAGAGCAGGAGTAGGGCACACCGGTCCTCGAGAGCCATATTCCAGTAGGGTTTTCAGGATTTCCCCAATGAATATGCATTGAAAGCAGCTCATGCATATTCATTGGGGAAATCCTGAAAACCCAACTGGAATACGGCTCTTGAGGACCGGAGTTCCCTACTCCTGATCTAGAGAATCACAGGGCTCTATGCCACTTAGACCCAGGGTCACTGCATAACAAAAGCAGAAGATGTATCCACTTATCATTATGCTCAATATCCAACTGAGCTATCTATTTAGGAAAATTATTGGTGTACCATGGGCTAAAAAAAAATAAATATTGAGACCTGATTTCATTCCGTTACCACTGAATAACTGCCGGTAACCAATAAACTACAATGAAATGTGTCTCAAAACTCTCTCAGCCTACTAAAACTGGAGCACATGACATTAGTGTTATTATACTACACAGCACTAAGCTTGCCAATTTACCCCCTCCTTTATAAAGCCATGCTAGCGTTTTTAGCGCCGGCTGCTGCAGTAACAGCTCAGATGCTCATAGGAATTCTATGAGCGTCGAAAAACGCTAGCACGGCTTTGTAAAGGAGGGGGGTTAGCGTCCAAACATAAGAACATAAGAAGTTGCCTCCGCTGAGGCAGACCAGAGGTCCATCTCGCCCAGCGGTCCGCTCCCGCGGCGGCCCATCAGGCCCATTGCCTGAGCAATGGTCCCAGACTATCCCTATAACCTACCGCTACTCTTATCTGTACCCCTCAATTCCTTTATCCTCTAGGAACCTATCCAAACCTTCTTTGAAGCCTTGTAACGTGCTCCGGCCTATCACAGCCTCCGGAAGCGCGTTCCATGTGTCCACCACTCTCTGGGTGAAAAAGAACTTTCTGGCATTTGTTTTAAACCTGTCTCCTTTTAATTTTTCCGAGTGCCCCCTTGTACTTGTGGTTCCCCATAATCTGAAAAATCTGTCCCTGTCTACTTTTTCTATACCCTTCAGGATCTTGAAGGTTTCTATCATGTCTCCTCTAAGTCTCCGCTTTTCCAGGGAGAACAGCCCCAGCTTTTTCAGTCTGTCAGTATATGAGAGGTTTTCCATACCTCTTATCAGTTTAGTTGCTCTTCTCTGGACTCCCTCAAGTACCGCCATGTCCTTTTTGAGGTACGGTGACCAATATTGGACACAGTACTCCAGATGCGGTCGCACCATTGCACGATACAGTGGCAGGATGACCTCCTTCGTCCTGGTCGTGATACCCTTCTTAATGATACCCAACATTTTGTTTGCTTTTCTTGAGGCTGTGGCGCACTGTGCCGACGCCTTCAAAGACGTGTCCACCATCACTCCCAGGTCTCTTTCAAGGTTACTTGAAATGGCTTCCACTCCAAGTTATCAGTGCTCCCTCACCATCTCTCCCCTTGCCTCTCAACAGCACCACCATGAGCATCCCTACCCTTTCCTTCACTTACAAAAATGTTAGGGATATTGTTACAGGCGGGATTGGCCCTAACAGGGAGTAGTGGGCCAGCAGGAGCAGTATTCAGTACTTGTAGCTGGCATATACTCATAGGTTTGCAGTAGTCCTGGCCCCTCCACTCAACCCCCCTCCCCCACCCAGTTCACCTATTCTCTCTGAAAGGAAGCCAACGTTTAAGGAGCAACTAGGATCACCATAGGGCCTGTGAATGCATTGAATCTATGACTACTGCCTCCACCAAGGTGAGATGATAAGTCAGAGGAGGGAAAGACCCTTTTTTCCATTTAGGTTGGTGCTCAGATTATCGTCCATTGCACTGCCAGTCAGCCAGTTTTGTTGTATAGTAGCAGGTTTGCAAGCTTACATAGTACAAGAGGAAAGGAGAAAGAGGGGACACAGAGGAGATAAGAGAAAGTGCAAAGGGGTGAAGAGGAGGAGAGAAAAGGCAGAACCTGACCGCCGTCCATCTCATACCTGTCTCCACTCCACCCTCTCCACATTAGTCAGTTCTCAATGCAACCCTCTTTTCGGCCATCACTGTGATGATGAATAGTTTCAGACTTTCATGCTTGTTAATCTCCCAAGATGATCAGCAGGAAGCATTAGCTGTCAGATTTGGAGTTGATCGCGGTCACATGCAGGCAGAGAAGAAGCTGAGCACTTGGCTCCCAAGCGTGGGGGGTTCTCTGAACTTGCGCAGGAGATAACCTCCTGAAGTAGAGGATTCCTGCCTAATGCCAAAGATTTAGCAGGTTTTAGAATTGGGTGGAGTGAATAAGGAATGGGGAACCTAGGCCAGTTCATTACTACAGAGAGGAAAAGCTGGGCCTTAGTGCAAAAGAGCACAAGTAGAAACTATGCGAGGGAAAGAAGGTGGCTATGGTTGTGGTGGGGACTAAGAGTCAAAAAGGGAGGCTAAAATCTAGCAGAGGAAGGAAGCAGGTTATGAAGCATTTTCTGGAACATATAAAAGCACTAGAAATGATCTTAATACAGGCAGCCACCACCAAGGTGTGTCTCTTCCTGTGTCTTTCACTTTACCTTGAAGAGAACTTCTAGCTGCACAAAATGTACATTGGTGGGTGCTTGCATTAGTCCTTATCAGGTGTATCAGAAACTCATGAGATTTCTTTCATATCTATGCCCCACCCTGCCTACACATAATCACAGCTAATGCAGGAGGTAATTCTTTATGTGGTACACACGATCACAAGGGTGACTGCGTGTCCTGCTTTATACAGGCCAGTCTTTTTTAAATTTGTATTTCAAAAAAGTAGATATCTATACAAATACATAAATAGCATATCATCATAAGAAAAAGCATTGTGTTAAAAAAAAAAACAACAAACCTGACAGGTCAATGTATGGAATGAATGGAACACTGTCCCGGAAGAGGTGGTGGAGACAGAGACTGTGTCTGAATTCATGAGGGCCTGGAATAGGCACGTGAGATCTCTTAGACTAGAGAGAGGAAGAGATAATGGTTACTGCGGATGGGCAGACTAGATGTAACTGCTAAGTTTCAAAAGCAGTTACAAGAGGCTGCAGAAAAGTTCTCAGCCCAACCAAGAAGAGAATGATGTAGAGCCTTGAAACATACAAGTTGTTCCACACTTTCGTTTCATTTCATATCATTGAAACAAAAAGTGTGGAATAACTTGAATGACTCATGGCTCCACGTCATATATGAAATGAATTGAAAAGTGTGGAATAATTTGTAAGATTCATGGCATCACATCATTCTCTTCTAGGTTGGGTTTAGAACTTGTCAGATGCTCCTTGTATGCAATCAACTAATAACGTGTTTTTTAAAAAATTCTGTGCAGGTTATCAGATATATTTTGGCTGGATAATTTTATCTCTGCCAAATTTTATCCATATAAGATCAGGAGGGGGCCAGGAGCAATTCAAAAACAGGGTTAAACTTATCTGGATAGCAATGCCATCTTAAAAAAGAATAAGTTATGTATTAGTACTTCCTATTCAGTGGTCCTCAGGATGGCTCTGTTGGATATTGGGCATAATGATAAGTGAATAAATCTTCTACATATTGTTATGCAGTGGCCATGGGTCTGAAGAGCATAGGAGCCAACTTTTCAAACTGATTGGAGGTACTAAACCCATTGGAAATTACTTCTTCTTGGACACAGTTCTTATGAATTTGTTCAATATTGGGGGTGCTCAAGCACCCACATAAGGATAGCCTTACTGCATCAGACCAATGGTCCATCAAGCCCAGTAGCCCGTTCTCATGGTGGCCAATCCAGGTTACCAGTACCTGGCAAGAACCCAAAGAGTAGCAACATTCCATGCTACTGATCCAGGGCAAGCAGTGGCTTCCCCCATGTCTTTCTCAATAACAGACTATGGACTTTAACTCCAGGAAATTGTCCAAACCCTTCTTAAAACCAGCTACGCTATCCGCCCTTACCACAACCTCTGGCAATGCTTTCCAGAGCTTAACTATTCTTGTAGTGAAAAAAATATTTCCTCCTATTGGTTTTAAAAGTATTTCCCTGTAACTTCATTGAGTGTCCCCTAGTCTTTGTCATTTTTGATGGAGTGAAAAATTGATCTACTTGTACCCATTCTACTCCACACAGGATTTTGTAGACTTCAATCATATTTCCCCTCAGCCGTCTCTTTTCCAAGCTGAAAAGCCCTAACCTTTTTAGTCTTTCCTCATACAGGAGGAGTTCCATCTCCTTTATCGTCTTAGCCACTTTTCTTTGAACCTTTTCTAGTGCCGCTATATCTTTCTTGCGATAAGGAGACCTGAATTGAACACAATCCTCTAGTAAGGTCACACCATGGAGCGATACAGAGGCATTATAACATCCCTTTTTAAATAATTCTTAGCATCTTGCTTGCTTTTTTTGGCCACCGCTGCATTTTGGGAGGAAGGTTTCATCTACAATGACACCCAGATCCTTTTCTTGGGCGTTAACCCCCAAGGTGGACCCTAGCATCCGGTAACTGTGATTTGGATTATTCTTCCCACTGTGCATCACTTTGCATTTGTACAATTAAATGCCACTTAGACGCCCAGTCTTCCAATTTCCTAAGGTCTGCCTGCAATTTTTCACAATCTGCATGTGTTTTAAAAACTTTGAACAGTTTAGTGTCATCTACTAATCATCTCACTCGCCATTCCAATTTCCAGATCATTTATAAATAAGTTAAATAAATAGCACCCACAGAGCTGGCCCCTGTGCTGAAGAACACTTTATGACTACTGTATTTGGAATGACCATAGGCAATGGTCTCCCAAGGATCTTTAGAATGAGCGCACCACTCAGCTCATTTTATCTTTGCTGCTGCCCTCCCCCCTCCCCCAACCGCTAGCTAACTTAACACATAATGTTATATTGGTTATTTTTTATTTATATTTCTCTTTCCACAAGGCAAACCACAATATAACAGTCATAATAAAGCTCTCCAAGGAAACAAATCATATACTGAAATAAAATCTGTACTCTCCTACCCCCACTTGGCTACTCCCTCATGCCATCCAGTTTCTGTGGAGAATACCGATAGGACCAAACTTCCCCCACGTTTTGTCATGCATGTTCAAATTTATTTATAATTTTCTTTGTTTTCAAAGCAACTTTCGTGTACTGTAAGATTCTTGTTTTAGTTGAAATGTCTTTTATTGTTTTCAGTCATACCAACGCAGTCAAGTATTTCAACCAGAGTATTCAACCTAGGGCTCCTTTTATCAAGGTGCAGTAGGCGGTTAACGCGCGGAATACCATGCGTTCAACCGCCTGCCACGCTAGTCGCTAACGCCTCCATTGATGAGGCGTTAGTTTTATAGGCTTGCCGCGGGGATTAGCGCGTGATGAAATATCTGACGCGCTAACCCCCTTAGCACGCCTTGATAAAAGGAGCCCTTAGTCTTTCATTAGAAAATCTCCACTTTCTCCCCTCTTTCCCACTTCCCTTTCACCTTTTCTGTCAAAAACTGAAAAATGCTGCTGGGTCAGATTCCTATTGAGCAGTGACAGTGAATAGAAGTCCTTGCCCTGAGGCTAGCAAGGGCACTGAATCATAGCTCACAAGCTGAATGATTCCATCAGTAACAGCTATAGCTGGGTGAGGGTTTCTTACTGCCCCAAAGAATCATGCCCTTGGACAGCTCTGCCCTCCCCCCCCCCAACCGATACCAAGTCTGTACAAAGGAACCAACTTTTTTTAAATGATTGAGGGTACTAAACCCAAGGGAAACTACACCATCCATGGACACAGACAAGGAGTCTGCTCAATATTTGGGGTGCTCAAGCACCCATCGAACCCACAAATCTGGCTCCTATGGTTCTGTACATGCAATGGATGCTTTCTCCCAAGTATTGAGCATATTCCTTCACTGTGCCAAGGAAGGGGTAATTTGGTTGGGTTTAGCACTCTTAATTTTTTTGAAAAGCTGATTCCAATTTCGATTATACCCCATTAGTCCGACCATATTTAAGGCAGGAATAGCAGCACTTGAGAAAAACAAATTCCTGATTCTTGTGACCATTTGCTCTGTAACACCAGCTGTGAATTTCTGGTTGCCCATGGTGAGCTTACAATTGTAACTCTTGCAGTCTCAACACAACCCATATGTGTTGTGTAAACAAGAACTGCCCACTTCATGGGCACTGCAGACCAGATTTCTGTTGCTACTTCTCTTTCCAGTTTCAGATCCGGTAATGAAGTAATAATTTTGGGCAACAGCTTTCATATGCAAATATCACTTTCCCAAAAGAGCTAGTGAGATCCATGGCATATTTGGACAACACTTTGGGCAGGATTCACTAAACCTCCAAACTGTGCACGATCCGTTTCCTATTGCTTGCAGCCTCCTGTCACTGCTGTCAGGGCTCAGCCCAGCCCAGATCTCTCTTGCCTGCTCCCGGACTCTCCTGCTTTCTGCCACCGTTCCCTGCAGTGCAAGCCCATGGTTTTAAAGCAGGCCTGCACTGCGGGGAATGACGGCAGAAAGCAGGAGAGTCTGGGATCAGGCAAGAGAGATCTGCCCGACACCCCCCCAGGCTGCGATCTCTCCTGCCTGCCCTGCTCTGCTCTGCCGCGCATCCCCCCCCCCCACCCTGGAGAAAAAAGCAGGAGGGTGTTAAAACAAAAAAGACATTAAAAAAGAAGTGCAGCGCAGCACTCCCCCCCTCCGATTGGCACGGCCTACCATGACACGGCCCGGCCCACCCCTGACACGGCACGCCCAACCCGACACCAAAGTTGGGAGCAAGAGGGGCGCTCGGTCCCTCCTGCTCCTAGGCTTCCCACTCCCCTGGCCCACCCCTGGTCGGCCCATGCGGTTGGGCACCGGCCCACCCACCCCGGTACCTTTATAATTGTTGGGAGCAGAAGGGGTGCCCGGTCCCTCCTGCTCCTTCGAGGCAGGCTCCTCCCCCTGGTCTCCGGCCAGCCGCCGCCCCAATAGCGGCCTTAGGCCCTGCCCCAGCGCATCATTTACATAGTAACATAGTTACTATGTAAATGATTTGATGCACGGGGAGAGGCTTAAGGCACTGATTGGCTGAAGCGCCTCAGGCTCCTCTCTTTGGAGGGGCTGGGCCCCTCAGTCAATCAGGGACTTCCTTAGGGAGGAGTCTAGGGAAGTCCCTGATTGGTCATTGTTTTGGACCATTGTTTTGGGCACGCATTAATCTGCAGCGCGCGCTAAAAATGCTTGTGCAGCTTAGTAAAAGGAGCCCTTAGTCCAGTGATTTTCCACTTTTTTTGTTTTGTCAGAAAAATATAGAATGAAAAAAGTGGGCTGAAAACTTTTCAGCGGCCCCTCGTAAGACTGAATGGTTTTATACTGGACTGTTATGTACACTGCTTAGATTTTATCACTAATAATAAAACCCTAAGCACGCATGTGCACTTCAAACTTCATGTTCCCTGCGTCCGTGATCTATAACTCCATGCCAGTAGAACGCTACTGCATGTGGAGTTTGGTGACCACAGATGCGGAGAACATGCCGGCGACTCCCCCCGCCCGCCCTCACTCACTCTAAGGCGCCCTGCCAGACAACAAACCGCCGCCGCCGCTGCTGCTCTTCGTGTCTGCCCTCCTCTTAAAAGCAGCCTGCTGAGGATCGCTGGCCGGCTGTAGCGAACCTCATAGGCTGTTTTCCACCTCGGTAGCACGTTCCCTCTGATGCAATCCCGTATGTCAGAGGAGGGGCAGGATCGCGTCAGAGGGAATGTGCTACCGAGGTGAAGAGCGGCTTGTGAGGTTTGCTACAGCCGGACGGTGATCCTCAGCAGGCTGCTTTGAAGAGGAGGGCAGACGCGAATGAAGAGCAGCAGCGGCGGCAGCGGTTCATGCTGGTGGGCCAGAAGAGACTAGGAAGCCGGGATGGAGGGAGGGTAAGAATGGTGGTTTGGGAGCAATACAGGCAGGCAGGGGGAGAGGGAAAGTGGGCTGCTTTGGGGGAGGGGTGTGCTGGGGGCAGACAGCAATCATGCTTTGCTCTGGGAGGGGGGAACAGAAGGGGGCCCTGGAGCAGGCAGGCATGGCATAACAGGGGGCCAGGGGGAGAGGGAAAGGGGGCTGCTTTGGGGGAGGGGTGTGCTGGGGGCAGACAGCAATCATGCTTTGCTCTGGGAAGGGGGAACAGAAGGGGGCCCTGGAGCAGGCAGGCATGGCATAACAGGGGTCAGGGGGAGAGGGAAAGGGGGCTGCTTTGGTGGGAGGGGTGTGCTGGGAGGCAGACAACAATCATGCTTTGCTCTGGGAGGGAGAGGAGGAAACAGAAGGGGATCATGAAGCAGGCAGGCATGGCACAACAGAGAAATACAGGCAGGCAGGGGGCCAGGGATAGGGAAAGGGGGCTGAATTGGGGGGAGTGGTGTGCTGGGGGACAGACAGCATTCATGCTTTGCTCTGGGGGGGGGGGAACAAAAGGGGGCCACGGAGCAGGTAGGCATGGCACAGCAGAGAAATACAGGCAGGCAGGGGACCAGGAAGAGACACAGACAGAAAAAATTACAGACAGATAGGGGGCCAGAGAGACAGACAGAAAGGAAGACAGACAGACAAACAGCCAGTGTCCAAGGAAAGAGAAACAAAGGAAAAAAAGACAGACAGACAGCGGCCAAGGAGAGAGAGACAAAGAAAAAAAGACAGACAGGCAGACGCGGCCAAGGAGAGAGAGAGAAAGAAAGAAAGACACACACACATCTATTCTAGCACACGTTAATGTAACGGGCTTAAAGACTAGTATTATTATAAAATCAAAGTAGTGTACATAACAGTCCAGTATAAAGCCATTCAATCTTACATAGTTATACTATACAATTTAAAACATTTATCTATAATAATAATCCTCTAAGCGCGCATGCGCACTTAGGAGGATGTGGGGACCTGACATGTGCTGTGTCCGTCCGTGGCGGCGGCTTGAGGTGCATGCACCACAGCACAGCCAGCGACTCCCCCCTCCCGCCATCACTCACAGCCAAAACCTTCTCACTGGCTCACTCACCGCCAAAACCTTCCCACAGCCCCCTTCCCAGCCGTCACGTTTAAATTCATAGAGAAGCGCTATACTGCGCTACAGCTAGCCTCGCCGTCTTCTGTCCACTGCAGCCCGCCCTCTCTGACTACTTCCTGTTTCCGCTAGGGTTGGCTGCAGTGGATAGAAGACACCGAAGACAGCGGTAGTGCGGCGCAGCGCTTTTCTGTGAATTTAAACACGGTAGCTGGGAAGGAGGCTGCGGTTAATGCTGCTGCTGCACAGGAAAGGCCGGGAAATGCTGCTTCTGCACAGGGAAGGGTGGGAAATGCTGCTGCTGCACAGGGAAGGGTGGGAAATGCTGCTGCTGCACAGGGAAGTGTATGTGTGTGGGGGATATGCTGCTTCTGCACAGGGAAGGCCGGGAAATGCTGCTCCTGCACAGGGAAGGGTAGAAAATGCTGCTGCTGCACAGGGAAGGGTGGAAAATGCTGCTGCTGCACAGGGAAGTGTGTGTGTGGGGGAAATGCTGCTTCTGCACAGGGAAGGCCGGGAAATGCTGCTTCTGCACAGGGAAAGGTGGGAAATGCTGCTGCTGCACAGGGAAGTGTGTGTGGGGGGGGGAGGGAAATGCTGCTGCTGCACAGGGAAGTGTGTGTGTGTCGGGGGGGGGGGAATGCTGCTTCTGCACAGGGAAAGCCGGGAAATGCTGCTGCTGCACAGGGAAGGGTAGGAGGGAAATGCTGCTGCTGCTGCACAGGGAAGTGGAGGGGACGGAGAGGGAAAGGGGGCCTGTGAGCAATCTTGGTTTGCTTTGGGGGAGGGGAGACAGAAGGGGGCCATGGAGAGACAGAAAGACAGGCAGGCAGGCAGCGCATTAGAACAAAAGACAGACACACAGAAAGACAGCAGGCAGGGAGAGAGACAGAAAGAAAGAATGACAGACAGGGTGCCAAAGAAAGAACCAGAAAGAAAGAACAGACAGCGGGAGGGAGAAAGAAAGAAAGGAAGAGAGAGACAGGGGCAGGGAGAGACACAGAAAGAAAGAAAGACAGACAGACAGACATATATTCTAGCACCCGTTAATGTAACGGGCTTAAACACTAGTTTAATTATAACAATCTAGGTTAATATAACCTTTTTTTCAAAAATCCTTTCATGGACTATCTCCCCCCTCCCCCCTGTTCTAAGGGCAGATCCTTCTGCAGCAGTCTTCTTTCTTCTAGGTTTTGGCATGAATCCCCATCATTTCTTTTCCCCTCCCTCCAGGATCACAAACCTACCAATTGGTTCAGGTTCTAATCTAGCCCTGACCACTCTCATCAACATAAAACATTCATCTTTTGCTGAACCTCACACATGTTTCAAACTGCTGCAAAGCCCTTGTGAAGTTGTTTTGGATGTAAAATCATAGATGCACTTGACTGTTGATTTCATTTATCAAGGTGGTGGGGACAGAATAGCTACCCAAAAACTTTAAGCTTTGTCATTTAGGAAGGCATCTGCAACTGAAAGTCAGATGGGCTTAAGGGCTTGTTCCATTTTGAATTTGTGGAAAAATGCTTAGTATTTAGGTCAATAAGAATGCTACTGTATCTTACTTTCTACTACCCTGAGACCTCTGTTAAAGTCTAAAGATGTTTTTCAGCACAACCCAAGTTTTCCCAGTAATCAATATGGTGGTTCTGGTCCTTACCTTATCAGCTCCAAATGCCTTTTTCCTCTGGCCGATCCTATTAACTGATTTCTTATTCCTTTAATCAGAATGGGATTTTTTTTTATTCGAAAGCAGGTTAAACCACCGTACAGCAGGCACTCAGAAAAGTCTCTCAGTGACTGGCTAAGCCACAGCAAGACACAGTCAAAAATGTTCTTCCTGTTGGGTTGCTAAAGGCTTTTGACGATTCAAAGAGGAAGTCAATAGCTCACAGAGTGCTTCTCATGTGGGACCCATAGAGAGATAGAAAAATAGACAGACTTACATTCTCTGCCCTATTCTCTTTTTACATTGTGACATTACAGAACCTGTTTGTTCTTCAGCTGGATCCCTTAGGGCCAGTTCAAAGTGGTATAAGTAGGCAGGCTGGCCATCAGTATTAAGCAGCACTTAACTGGCAATAACACTGAATACTGGCAGTATGTGACCATCTTTAAAAATTGGACAGGAGAGGGGTGTTACAGGCAGTGGCACAGTAAGGGGAGGTGAGGGGGGGGATTCACCCTGGGCACCATCTTGCTTAGGGCACTGGCACCCCTCCGCCTCTCCACACCCCTCCCTTCCACTTCTCCCCCTACCGCGCATGCATACCCTTCCCTTTCCCCATACCTTTTTAACTTCAGTGCGAGCAACCACCAACTTGCTGCACGCGTTGGCTTTTCTGCTCTCTCTGACGTCACTTCAGGGAGGGCGCTTTGGAAGTGATGTCAGAGAGAGAGCTGAAGCTGATGTCCCTGATTGAGGCTCCTTCCTAAGGAAGTCCCTGATTGGCTCAGATGCCTTAGGCCCTTCCCAAGGGAGGAGCCCAAGGCATCTGAGCCAATCAGAGCCTTAGGCCCCTCCCTGTGCATCACATGATGTTCTGCGGAGGGGCCTAAGGCCCAGTGGCGTAGCGACCAGAGGAGGAGCAGGAGGTGTTTTCGGTACCTCCTGCTCCCAACTTTGAGGTACGAGCACCGGGGCCTGGATAGGGAGGGGGCAGTGCAGTGGCAGGAGGGAGTGGGCATCCTTCCTGCTGTTTTTTTCAGGGGAGCGGGTGGGAGCCATCATGGCAGGAGGGAGTGGGCATTCATCCTGCCAGTTTTTTGGGGTTCAGGGGTGCTAGCACGGGAGGAGGGCTTTTTTAATGGGACAGATGGTGCGCATTTAAGTATTGCAGAACATCTGTTTCATTAAAAAAAAAAAAAAAAGCAGAAGCCCTGACAGCAGTGACAGGAGGCTGCTTCTCCTGTTACTACCGTTCTAGGATTTAAAAGCAAACTAGATGCACATCTCCTTACGAGAGGCATAGAGGGATATGGGTGACTAAAATTACGCCAGGTGTACACCTAGCTGGACCTCCGCGTGTGCGGATCGCCGGACTTGATGGACCGAAGGTTTGTTCCGGAGATGGCAGTTCTTATGTTAGGACTCTGTGCATGTCTCAATCGCTCACTGAGCGCTTGAGTCGGTGGGTTTGTATGGAAATGATTTGCACCTCCGTTCAAATCATTTGCATGCAAACTTGATAGTGAATCAATCGCTATTGGAAAATCGGCCAGAGAATCAGCCAACAGCGATTGAGTTGCTATCTTTAGTGAATCTAGCCCTTAATCCTCCACTGCCCCAGGTACATTAGATAGATTGTTAGCCCATTGGGATAGACAAGGAAAATACTTGAAGGTTGCATATGCAGGAGTTTTGTCAGCCGTAAGCCTGAAGTCATTATGCCATTGTATAGATCCATGGTGAGGCCCCACCTGGAATACTGTGTGCAATTCTGGAGGCCGCATTACCATAAGGATGTGCTGAGACTGGAGTCGGTCCAGAGAATGGCCACCCGGATGGTCTCGGGACTCAAGGATCTCCCGTACGAGGAACGGCTGGATAAGTTGCAGCTGTACTCACTCGAGGAACACAGAGAGAGGGGTGACATGATCGAGACATTCAAGTATCTCACGGGCCGCATCGAGGTGGAAGAAGATATCTTCTTTTTCAAGGGTCCCGCGGCAACAAGGGGGCATCCGTGGAAAATCAGGGGTTTTAAACTGCATGGGGACACCAGGAAATTCTTTTTCACTGAAAGGGTGGTTGATCGCTGGAATAGTCTTCCACTTCAGGTTATTGAGGCCAGCAGCGTGCCTGATTTTAAGGCCAAATGGGATAGACACGTGGGATCTATTCACAGAGAAAGGTAGGGGAGGGTCATTGGGGTGGGCAGACTAGATGAGCCGTGGCCCTTATCTGCCGTCTATTTCTATGTTTCTATGTTTCTATGACCTGTATGTAAAACACTTTGAGTGTGGTTGTAAAACTACAAAAAGGCAGTATGCAAGTCCCAATCCCTTTCCTCCTTTCCCTTCCAACTCCTATCCCCAGACCTACCTTAACTTTTGCTAATGTCCAGCAGGAGCAAACCACAGTTGCTCCTGCCCATGCTGGTTGTAGCTTAAAATGGCTGCTGCAGCAGTTTCACCACATGCAATTTTTCCTTTAGTTACTCATCCTTAGTTTCTTACTCATTATTCTCTTATATTCCTATATATTCCACCTCTGCTTACACTCTGTGCTGTCTATTAAGATGTTTTACCCCAAATTCTATAAAAAGTGCTAAAAATTGCATGCACCCAATTTACATATGCATTTTAACTGCATAATAAACCAATTCGCACTTGATTATAGGTGCGAATTGGTTTCAATTAAAATTAACATACGTAAATTTAGCTAAATTTTACATGTGAGTTAAAAAAGGGGGCATGAAAATGGGAGGGTCATAGCTGGACTGAATTTACACACTTAGGCCCTCTTTTACTAAGCCACAATAGAAATTTCTACCGCGGCTTAGGGTGCTAAATGCTCCGACGCTGTTCTGACACTCATAGGCATTCCACGAGCATCGGAACATTTAGTACTCCAGGCCGCGGTAGAAACCTCTGTCACGGCTTAGTAAAAGTCTGTGTGTTGGGGTGGGGGTGGGGGGTAGGTTATAGAATAAGGGACAACCACACATATATTAGGCATGAGGATTTAAACCACATTTTTGTTGGTGTAAAAATGGCTGTGGCTAAGGTCAGGCATGGCTCTCAGTACTAAGCACTATTCTATAAACAGCATGTAACTTGAGCACCATTTACAGAATAGCACTGAGCGTCGATTTTATAGGTGCCAGAAATATTCTCATTTCTGAATTTTAAAATTCAGTTCTTAATTTGTATTGTTTAGACACTGTATGAAGCATACTTTGCTATAATAGTAACATAGTAAATGACAGCAGATAAAGACTTGAATGGTCCATCCAGTCTGCCCAATAGGTACATGCGTTACAAATCCATGATTAAGTTCAAATGTCTTTGTTTATTGATATTTCTGGGTTATACAGTGGACTAGGGGTGCCCACACTTTTTTGGCTTGCGAGCTACTTTTAAAATGACCAAGTCAAAATGATCTACGAACAATAAAATTTTAAAAAACACAAACCACACTATACTCAGAGAAAATGTTTGTATTCGGAGTTTTTTTCAGAGGTCAAGGCAGATGACTTTAAAATATGCAACAACTATACAAAAATAGACAAATATACCCCCTCCCCTTTTACTAAACCGCGATAGTGGTTTTTAGCGCAGGGAGCTATGCTGAATGCTCCTCACAGCTCCCGACACTCATAGGCTCCCTGCGCTAAAAAACACTATAATGATTTAGTAAAAGGGGACCATAGTGCAAAATATAGACAGCAGATATAAATTCTCAAAACGGATACATTTTGATCACTAAATTGAAAATAAAATCATTTTTGCTACCTTTTTGTTTGGTGGTTTCATGAGTCTCTGGTTGCACTTCCTTCTGTAAATCCAATATTTCTTTCTTTCTGACACTCCCCTTTTCTTTCTGTCTCTCTTTCTTTCTGTCTCCCCCTGCCCCCCTCTTTATTTCTGCCTTTCTTTCTCTCTACCCCTGCCTGCCTGCCTTTCTTTCTCTCTCCCCCTCCCCCCAACCCACCACGCCGATTTCTCCTTGCTTCCTCAAGCCAGGCCTGGCGCGTACACGTGTCGGGCCCACAAGCCTTCACCTCCAACGGCAATTCTAACATCGGAGAGGAAGTTTCAGGCCAGCCAGGCGCGCTTGTACACACCTGGCCTGGCTCATGGGGGGGAAAGGGGGGGCAGGAAGAAAAAGATCACAAAGGCAATGCGATTGACTCGCGTTGCCTTTGCGATCTACTGGTCAATCGCGATCGACCATTTGGGCACCCCTGCAGTAGACCGTAGAAGTCTGCCCAGTAATGTGCTTAGGTTCCAACTACTGGAGTTGCCGTTGAAGCTCACTCCAGCTTATCTAGACCATCTAGACCGGGGGTCGGCAACCTGCGGCTCCAGAGCCGCATGCGGCTCTTTTCCACCTTTGCTGCGGCTCCGGTAGTGTGTCACGCAGGCATGCACCTTACAAGTCCAGCGTCGCGGCGGGAAATAGCCATGCTGAGCAGTGAGCTCAGCACATACACAGATGAAAGCCTTGCTTGCTGATTGGTCCGGCGGCCCCGCCCCGCCGTGCCGCCGGACCAATCAGCAAGCAAGGCTTTCATCTGTGTAGTGCTGAGCTCACTGCTCAGCATGGCTATTTCCCGCCGCGACGCTGGACTTGTAAGGTGCCTGAAAAAGAAATCATCCTGGCCGGGGTCGGTGTCATGCTCCGGAGATCTACAGCCTTCCTATCTCCCTCTCCCTTCTACCTGCTTCCGACCACATCCCCTGCTCCGCGGCTCTCTTCGGCAACTCAGCAGCAGCGATCGACACAAGCTTCTGACGTTGGGGCCTACCCTCTGCGAGTCCCGCTTGTTTCAACTTCCTTTTTCCACAAAGGCGGTACTCGTAGAGAGAAGGCCTCGATGTCGGCAGCTTATCTTGATCACTGCTGCTGACGAGTTGCTGAAGAGAGCCGCGGAGCAGGGGGGTGTTGCCAGGTGCAGGTAGAAGGGAGAGGGCCAGATGCAGGACTCGTGGGTGAGGGAGGGGAAGAGAGAGAGAAAGAGAGAGGGGAGGGAAACAAAAGGAAATATTTCATACTGGGCTGGGCCGGAGTGGAGGGAGGGTGGAAAGATTCTAGCTACAGGGTGCAGTAACAAAGGAAAAGGGGGGGAAAGCTGAAAATGGAGATAGTGACACAAAGAAGAGAAAGGGTAAGCAGGACCTACTGAATAAGGATAGAGATACAGAGGGGACATGAAGAGGAGGTGAAATAGAGACATAGAAGTAATGCTGAAAAAGTGGGGGGGGGGGAGATAAAGACATTGAAAGGGCAAATGGTGAACATGGCGTAAAGATAAGGACAGAGACAAATGAAGATTCTGAAAAAGTGGTGAGATAGGGATATAGGTGAGATGGACACAAAGAAGGGTGATGCTGGAAAATAGGTGGAATGGTAATTCTGACAGACACAGAAGGGAAATGCTGGATCAAGGAGAGATGGGGCTCAGGCTGGATGGAATGAGGAGAAATGCCTTGTTGGCCCGGAACTTCCTCTCCTACGTCAGAATTGACGTCAGGGAGCGGAATGCTGGTCAGCGCAACACTTCTGCAGGGAAAGCTTGGGACGGCGGTGGCTTGGGGGCTGTTCCCCGATTGCGGTGGCAGCAAACCGAGTGGCTTGGGGGAGGGCACGGAGACAGAAAGAAGGGGGAACAGGGAGACAGAAAGAAAAAGTTGGGGGAGAGAATGAGGTCTGGAGGAGAGGAAACATACAGGAGGCTGAAAGAAAGGAAGAAAGATTGGATGGACAGTCAGAAGAAGAAAGTGCAACCAGAGACTCATGAAATCACCAAATAGCAAAGGTAGGAAAAATGATTTTATTTTCAATTTAGTGATCCTGTATATAGCATTAAGATAAGAAACAATATATGCAGTGTTAGATTTGTTTTATAATGGTTTTGCGGCTCCAAGTTTTTTTTTCTTTTCGAAAACGGGTCCAAGTGGCTCTTTATGTCTTAAAGGTTGCAGACCCCTGATCTAGACAGTTCCTTTCAAAGCCATCCCCAGCCCATCCTAAGCCGACTAGCCATATACAGGACCAGTGGCGAAGCAAGGGTGAGTGGAGTGGTGGTGCCCCTCCCCTGCCCTCTTTTCCACCCCACCACACTATGTGCATGCCCCCTTCCCTTCTCCCGCACCTTTTAAATTTTCCAGGCGCGAGCAACAGCATGAACTTGCTGCCCACGTCGTGTCGGCTATCCTTCTGATGTGACTTCTTAGGTGCTGGGCCCGGAAGTGATGACAGAGAGAGGCGACACCTCCTCTCCTCTCCCTCTGCCTTTTCCCACTCCTCCCCTCACCATGCGCGCCCCAGCTTTCATTCACCCATACCTCTAGTGGTTCACCATCGCGAACAACAACGTCAATGTGTTCCTCGCAACCGCATCAGCTCTCCTGCTGATGTCACTTCCGGGTGCTGCACATAGGAAGAAGTGATGTCGGAGGGAGAGCCGCCGGGGTCACAAGGAGCACGTTGAAGCTGTTACTCGTGGTGGTGAACAACTAGAGGCACGGGGGAAGGGAAGAGGGGTGGACAGGCATGCGGACAGCAGGGGGAATTGGGGAAGGAGCAGGAGGGACGGAGATGAGGGCAGGGGATTAGCAACTCTACCCCGGGCGCCTCTCACCCTCGCTACGCCACTGATGGAGACTGTCCCAACTTTATTGCTTGGGCTGAGAACTTTTCAGCAGCCCCTCTTATTAACATCTTTCCTTGCCATCCCACTGGACCAGGGGTGGGCAACTCCGGTCCTCGAGGGCCAGAATCCAATCGGATTTCCTCAATGAATATGCATTGAAAGCAGTGCTTGCAAATAGATCTCATGCATATTCATTGAGGAAATCCTGAAAACCCAATTGGATTCCTGTCTTTGAGGACTGGAGTTGCCCATGTCTGCACTAGACATTTGCACGGAAATCTAAAAAAAAAAGTGGCTCCCAATGCCAAGGTCCGGGGTTTGAGTGCTAGAAATAATTTCTGGTGCAATGGGGGATAGATAACCTTAGCCAAATCAGGAAAGACCTGCACCCTCTGGCCACAAAACTGAACATCTTTATTCTTAAAGTAAGCCTTCAAAACCTTATGTTTATTCTTTTCAGAGGCGAAGGTTACAAGTAAGTTACTGTAGCTCATGTGGAAACAATGCCATTAGAGCTTTCATGAAAATTTGTAAGGTCCAAACTAGCACCTATCATTCTACTCACAGAACCTTCATCTGAACCTTCTACTAGAGAAGATTGTGAAATAGAACCCCTCTTTTACTAACCGATGAGCGGACGCTAAACGTTAACGCATCCATAGACTAACATTCACACGTTAGCGTTTAGCGTGCGCTAAATCGGTTAGCGCACCTTAGTAAAAGAGGGCCATAGTAAATCTGTACAATTAAGAGTTCTTTGGAAATTTTCAACACTTCCTTTAAATATGTACTCAAAAGACATTCAATTGTTAACCGTCTGCTTGAGGAAAATTCAGAAATCTCAGAGTTCTAGAACGAAAGGAATTCTCAAGCTTCTCAATCCCAAGCTGGACTGACAAACTATCTTTTATAAAAGTAATATTAGAAGCTTGTAAAGTAGCTATCTGAAGCTCCATAATCTGGAGCTTCTTTTGAATACAAGAACATGTAGCATCAACAGCTTCTAATTTCTGTAGTTTCCTGAGTAAAGGGGAATAACTGTTGCACTTGAGATCTGACTATGTACTCAAGTTTTCATCACCACAGACTATATATCCTGCAAAGTTATAGATTAACCTATTGCTGGTATAGAGGAAATATTCTCTGAAGAAGAAGTTTCAGGTTTAGGCATGGCAATGCTTATTGTTCAAGCCAATGACATAAGAACATAAGAGTAGCCTTATTGGGTCAGACCAATGGTCCATCAAGTCTAGTAGCCCGTTCTCATGGTGGCCAATCCAGGTCACTAGTACCTGGCAAAAACCCAGAGAGTAGTAACATTCCATGCTACTGATCCAGGGCAAGTAATGGCTTCCTCCATGTCTTTCTCAATAACAGACTATGGACTTTTCCTCCAGGAAATTCTCCAAACCTTTCATAGAACCAGCTACGCTATCTGCTCTTACCACAACCTTTGGCAATGCATTCCAGAGCTTAACTATTCTCTGAGTGAATAAATATTTCCTTCTATTAGTTTTAAAAGTATTTCCCTGTAACTTCATTGAGTGTCCCCTAGTCTTTGTAATTTTTGATGGTGTGAAAAATCGATCCACTTGTACCCATTCTACTCCACTCAGGATTTTGTAGACTTCAATCATATTTCCCCTCAGCCGTCTCTTTTCCAAGCTGAAGAACCCTAACCTTTTTAGCCTTTCCTCATATGAGAGGAATTCCATCCTCTTTATCATCTTGGTCGCTCTTCTTTGAACCTTTTCTAGTGCCGCTATATCTTTCTTGAGATAAGACCAGTAATGAACGCAGTATTCCTGGTGAGGTCACACCGTGGAGCGATACAGAGGCATTATAACGTTCTTAGTCTTATTAACATCCCTTTTTTAATAATTCCTAGCATCTTGTTTGTTTTTTGGCCACTGCCACACATTGGGCTTAAGGTTTCATCGTATTGCCTATAATGACACCCAGATCCTTTTCTTGGTCACTAACCCCCATGGTGGACCCTAGCTTTTGGCAATTGTGATTTGTGTTATGCTTCCCAATGTGCATCACTGCATTTGTCCACATTAACCCCCTCTTCTACGAAACTGCGCTTGCGGTTTTTAACACAGAGAGCCACGCTGAATGGCCCGCGCTGCTCACAACGCTGATTGAGTTCCTATGAGCGTCGGGAGCAGCGCAGGTCATTCAGCGCGGCTGCCCATGCTAGAAACCGCTATCACAGTTTCATAGAAGAGGGGGTAAATTTCAGAGTGTCAGCAAAGGATCCTGGGAAATTATATTAAACTATCTGATCCTTGGAAATATCTGCAGATAGACTGAATGGGTCCTACCTTTTGCTCAGCCCTTAGGACAAACAAAAGGCATCTAGACACCATTTCTTCAAATAGTCACACCTTCTTGCCAATTAGGAGACAGCAGATCAAAAGAAATTCCAGTAGGTGATACGGAAAATACTGGAAAAGAGGAATAAGATATAAATACTAGACATACCCAGAACAATGAGACACACACATACACACACTCTCTCTATAGGATACATAACCATAGCTCTCCTCAGCCACTCTTTCTCTTTATACATTTTAGAAGCAAAGACACAGCTCTGTGACCTCTCTGCTAAGCATTGTACCTTTGTGATAACAAGCCTCTTTTTTATACAAAAATATACTTTCTTCACCACCTAATTGTTGTCTCATTATTTTACTTCCTACTGCTTCTGAGGCCAGAGCCTGGGATCCAGAATAGAGGAAACAACCCCCCCTCCCCCCCCAAGAGATAAAAGATTACATAGGAATGACTTGAGATTGCTTTTGCCCATGCCAGTTCCAATCCCACAATAGCAGCTGTGCCATTTTCATTATGCAGAAGGCCCAGGGAGGGCCTATGAATAGAGAATGGGTGGGGGGAGGTCAGATTTGGTGGGCAGCCCGGTGGGGGGGCTTGCAGCAGGAGAGAGTGGGGCTACAGTTTTGATTTTGTCTTCAATTCCTGCCGAAACAAAGTGGCAAATTTCGGCTGCAGATTCAGTTTTGACTGGAACTGAAAGCCTTGGTTTCACTCACCCTCAATCTATTATCTTCTTCTTTTCCAGGACCAGTGGCTTCCTGCGGCTCCTCTGTACTCCAAAGGTGCTTAACTTTTTTCTTTCATTTTAGAAGCAGTGTAGTTAACTATAGCACACTGTCAGGGAAATTAAATGACCTCATCACTCCTGTCACCCCTCACTATTTCTCTAATTCTGGTACAATAGCTTATCTAGCCAAAGATCTTGGGCCCTTTATAGATTGGTGCAATGGCCCATTATCCAAAAACCAAAGACATAAGAATTCAAATGGGGCTGGTGTGTTATAGCAGCTCCCCTCCGAAAGGGGTCTCCTCCTATCTTTACCTCACTGAATAGGAGAGCCCTCCTCTTGTTCTGGAACAGGCAGGGGTATGCACAGGTCATAGCACATTTATTTATTAGAGCCACTAGGGGTCTCTATACAACATTGCAAGTTATGCTTCAAGGTGGTTTCTGCACAGTCTGTTGCTCTGTTCTGTATTTCATGTTGCTGGCATTGTTGATATGTGGTTGTGGTTGTGGTCTTGGCCCTCTGTTCTGGAACACAGATTGTTTTCACATGGCTCTGATCTCCTGTCTTGCAGTAAAGTGTTTCACTGGGATGCTTACTATCATCCACCTATTCTGTCATTCATTATATCTAATCTATGTCTTCTTTCTTTATGCAGCCTTGTCCTATCACACCTTTTCAAAAAGTGTAAGGGGTGGTCTTACACACATATCTTGACATTACTTCACTTGGAAGTCACTAGTATGTGGCTGACCCATCTGCTTGTCTATGGGTGATCAGCAGGATATATCGGTCATACAAAACCACCTGCCTTCCCATTCTTGGATGAACCTGACTAAAGATGGGAGAGGAAGTAAGCTACAATAGAATAAAAGTGGGGAATAAATTGTACACATCAACCTGAGACAATATACTCTAAAGCTGCAACATGGACCATGATTTAAATATTCTGAACCAACAAGAATTACAGACTGTTTTGATTTGTTTTAATAAATTTTAGTATATTATCTCAGGCTGATGTATAAAGTTCCTTCCCCACTTTTTCTCTGTTGTTTGCTTGTCGTAGGGTTTCGTTTCCTTGTTTTTGGTGTATAGAGGATGTAAGTTGGCATGGTGGTAGAGTCAGGGTGGCTAGTGCATACTCAGAAATGCCTTTTCAATGCTCTGGGAAAAGCTAATCTGTCCTGGTACCATGGAATGATGTCACCATTATGTGGCTGACATTCTATTGTCTATGGAGAACTTTACTTCTTGGTATCTCTTACAATATCTCCAGAGTTTTGGTGCTTCTGCTGTCTTTTTGATTGAAGCATTTGAATTTGAGGTCTTCATTTGTTAGTACAACATGCTTCATCCTCTTTTGAACCTTATTTTTAGAATTTATGATGTTCTGTCATCATTTGGCATCTCTGTATGGAGGAACCAGAAATTCATCAAGATTGTCCTTTAATAATAATAAAAAAGATTGTCCTTTAAGAACATAAGAATAGCCTTACTGGGACAGACCAATGGTCCATCTGGCCCAGTAGCCATCCTCACGATGGCCAATCCAGGTCACTAGTACCTGGCCAAAACCCAAGGAGTAGCAACATTCTATGCTACTGATCCAGGGCAAGCAGTGGCTTCCCACATGTCTGTCTCAACAACAGACTATGGACTTTTCCTCCAGGAATTTGTCCAAACCTTTCTTAAAACCAGCTACGCTATCTGCTCTTACCACAACCTCTGGCAACGCGTCCGAAAGCTTAACTATTCTCTAAGTGAAAAAAATTTCCACCTATTGGTTTTAAAAGTATTTCTCTGTAACTTTATTCAGCAGTGGAGCATGGGGTGACAAATTGTAGAGAGACAACAGGACTCAACACATGCAGGTGTATCATTTCTACACTGCTGACATTAATCCTATTTGTTATACGATTGCTTTAATATGCTGTTTTAATATTGTGCTATTCCTATTATTAGGATTCAATTTGCCTATCTGCTACTTCATTTCATGCATTCTATTTATGCTTATACAACTGATCATTTTACTATTGTGATGCTATTTTAACAAAGGGCTCCTTTTACGCAGGCGCGTTAGGGCCTTAATGCGTGGAATAGCACGTGTTAAAATGCCACATGCGCTAGCCACTACCACCTCCTCTTGAGCAGGTGGTAGTTTTTCGGCTAGCATGCGCACCTTCATAAAAGGAGCCCAAAATGTCTGCTGTACGCCACCTTGGGTGAATAAATCCCAATAAATAAATACATGTGCAATGTTTTAAATTTTCCCTCACTATATTGTTTCTAACAATGACAATTTCCACCTATTGGTTTTAAAAGTATTTCTCTGTAACTTTATTCAGCAGTGGAGCATGGGGTGACAGATTGTAGAGAGACAACAGGACTCAACACATGCAGGTGTATCATTTCTACACTGCTGACATTAATCCTATTTGTTATACGATTGCTTTAATATGCTGTTTTAATATTGTGCTATTCCTATTATTAGGATTCAATTTGCCTATCTGCTACTTCATTTCATGCATTCTATTTATGCTTATACAACTGATCATTTTACTATTGTGATGCTATTTTAACAAAGGGCTCCTTTTACGCAGGCGCGTTAGGGCCTTAATGCGTGGAATAGCACGTGTTAAAATGCCACATGCGCTAGCCACTACCACCTCCTCTTGAGCAGGTGGTAGTTTTTCGGCTAGCATGCGCACCTTCATAAAAGGAGCCCAAAATGTCTGCTGTACGCCACCTTGGGTGAATAAATCCCAATAAATAAATACATGTGCAATGTTTTAAATTTTCCCTCACTATATTGTTTCTAACAATGACAATTTCCACCTATTGGTTTTAAAAGTATTTCTCTGTAACTTTATTCAGCAGTGGAGCATGGGGTGACAGATTGTAGAGAGACAACAGGACTCAACACATGCAGGTGTATCATTTCTACACTGCTGACATTAATCCTATTTGTTATACGATTGCTTTAATATGCTGTTTTAATATTGTGCTATTCCTATTATTAGGATTCAATTTGCCTATCTGCTACTTCATTTCATGCATTCTATTTATGCTTATACAACTGATCATTTTACTATTGTGATGCTATTTTAACAAAGGGCTCCTTTTACGCAGGCGCGTTAGGGCCTTAATGCGTGGAATAGCACGTGTTAAAATGCCACACGCGCTAGCCACTACCACCTCCTCTTGAGCAGGTGGTAGTTTTTCGGCTAGCATGCGCACCTTCATAAAAGGAGCCCAAAATGTCTGCTGTACGCCACCTTGGGTGAATAAATCCCAATAAATAAATACATGTGCAATGTTTTAAATTTTCCCTCACTATATTGTTTCTAACAATGACATGAGATTTTGTTTTGATCGGTTTAGAATTCTTTATTCAATTGTTTATCGGATAGTCTAGTGAAACTTGGGAGGAACTCACTCAGTGCATGATGGTATAAATCCTTTCTGTGCAACACATGCCAATAAGTGGAGATGCATATTGTGCTGTCGGTAGTGGTTTCACACTGGTCTACATTCTGTTACAGAAAAAATTAATTGACATTAAATTCCACAGGATGTGGTGAGTTTTAACAGTTCTCGGGTTCTGTAAAGAACCACTGAGTAAAGTATTCAGATTGCTATGTTAGTCCATGTGTTTATGTACAAATACTGGGTAGAGCTTTGAATTCTTGCCCAGAAATAGCTAAGAAGAAAAAATTTAAATTGAATTAGGTTGGGCAGACTGGATGGACCATTCAGGTCTTTATCTGCCGTCATCTACTATGTTACTATGTATAAACAAGCTGTAGGTGATAAGATTTTTAATAGACTAACTCGATGCATCTGTGGCTGGCTGTTGAGAAGTCTGTTTCATTCCTCAGGCTATTGAAGAAACAGCACAGTTACACTCCAGCACAGTTACACTCCATGCCAGTATGACCAGCCTGTTCATACTGACATGGAGCATTGTACTTTGCTAATTCCAACCTAGCTACCCTATAATCTGTAGTATCATTTGTATGTCCATCTAGCCCAATATCTTTTTCCAACAGTGGTCAATCCAGGTCACAGTACTTGTTAGAACCCCAAACAGTAGCAACATGTCATGCCACCGATCCCAGGGCAAGCAGTGGTTTCCTCAATGTCTGTCTTAATTGCAGACTATGGACTTTTCCTCCAGGAACTTGTCCAAACCTTTCTTAAACCCAGCTACACTAGCTGCTGTAACCACATCCTTTGGCAACTACATCCTTTGGCAACCAGTTCCAGAGTTTAACTATTCTATGAGTAAAAAAAAAAAGAAATTCCTCCTTTTGTTTTAAAAGTGTTCCCACGCAATTAGAGCTGCTGCCTCAGCATTAGTGCTGCCTGATTCAGGGAAAAATTGTTCGATTCAATTCGATTTGGCCTATTGAATCAATTTTCCATTTGATTTACTTTTCCCACCTAATCGGGCATGGGTTTTTGGGTTTTGTTTTGTTTTTTTCCCAAACATTCTGGCAGATTTATTTTGTAGCCTTTTCACCCTTCCCATCCCCCGATTTATTTTGTAGCCTTTTCACCCTCCCCATCCCCCTTTGCCCTCTCCAATGCCACACTTGCACTTGGGGCATCCTTTTTACTGACATACCCTTGTAAATGCATAGTAAAATTTGCCCAGGTTAAATATATTTTTTTTCAGCCGGAGCAGCTAAAATCATTTCTGGAGCTAAAGAAAATTGCTGTTGTTAGCGGAAATTTAATATAATGCAGAATATGTATAGCCTTTCATTGATTGGTTCTTTTTCCTTTGTGTTTAACTTCTTAATAATAACTGTCATTACTCCTCTTTATTTTTTGTGGTCTAAGGAAACGAGAATTTTATTTTCATATCTGTTTATAAATGTGATATTTTAACATTTATTCCGGCTGTATTTCCTTAGCAAGAATGTTAGTTTCTTGTAATATATTGAAAATTTCAATAAATAATAAGTTTAAAAAATAATAATAATAATAAAAGACTTTTCCTCTCTGTTAGGTCCTAGACCTAGATCACGCTCATTGTCTAACACCAGCTCTGACATATTGTAATCACAAAATAGAAAATAAAATTATTTTTTTCTATCTTCTACTGCCATATCCAACATTTGTTTCCTTCCCACTGTTTACCATCTCTCTCTCTCCCTGCCTTATGCCCTGGGTGAAACCTCTCTATTCCCTTCCATGCAGCATCTTTCCCTTCCTCTCCTCCATTATCATGTGCAACATTTCTTTCTCTCTCCCCATGCACCACCTTTCCCTGCCCTCCACCCTATGTCCAACATTTCTCCCTCACTCTTCTCTATGCATATCTCCTCCCCTCCACCATATGCAGGATTTCTCCCTCTCATCCCTTTCTACCTCTTTGTTTCATCCCTCCCTTCCTCTCCTCCACCCCATTTCTTTTTCTTTCCTCTCTCCCCCATGTGCAGCATCTTTCCTCCTCTCCCACCCATCCCCCTGTGCAGCAGTTTTCATTCCTCCCTTCCAGCCCCCTGTGCAGCAGTTTTTCATTTTTCCCTCCCATCCCCCTGTGCAGTAGTTTTCCATTCTGCCCTCCCATCCCCCTGTCCAGCAGCTTTCCATCCCTCCCTCCCATTCCTCTATGCAGCAGCTTTCCATCTCTTCCTCCCATCCCTCTGAGCAACAGCTTTTCATCCCTTACTCCCATCCCCCTGTGCAACAGCATTCAACTGACCCTCCCACCCTGAGACCTGACATACCTCAAGCCTCCCAAAGCAGCAGCAGTGGTGGTGGTAGCCGGCCTTAAGAACATAAGAAGCGCCATCTCCGGATCAGACCTTCGGTCCATCAAGTCCGGCGATCCGCACACGCGGAGGCCCTGCCAGGTATACACCTGGCTTATTTTATAGCCAACCATATCTTTATATGCCTCTCTCAAGGAGATATGCATCTAGTTTGCTTTTGAAGCCTAGGACTGTCGATTCTGCAATAATCTCTCCTGGGAGAGTATTCCAGATGTCAACCACTCTCTGTGTGAAGCAGAACTTCCTGATATTAGTCCTGAACTTGTCCCCCCTTAGCTTCATTTCATGTCCTCTTGTCCGTGTCAAATTGGACAATGTAAATAATCTCTGCTCTATTTTGTCGATTCCTTTCAGTATTTTGAAGGTCTCGATCATATCCCCACGCAGTCTCCTCTTCTCAAGGGAGAACAATCCCAGTGTTTTAAGTCGATCCTCATATTCCAGTTTCTCCATACCCTTCACCAGTTTAGTCGCTCGTCTCTGCACCCTCTCCAGCAGTTTTATATCTTTCTTTAGGTAGGGAGACCAATGTTGGACACAGTATTCCAAGTGGGGTCTGACCATTGCCCTATAAAGCGGCATTATAACTTTCTCCGATCTACTTGAGATTCCTTTCTTTATCATGCCCAACATTCTATTTGCCTTCTTTGCCGCTGCCGCGCATTGTGCCGACGGCTTCAGGGTCCTATCTATCAGTACACCCAGATCCCTTTCTTGTTCACTTTTTCCCAGAGTTGCACCTGACATTCTGTACTCGTATTCCTTATTTTTACTGCCTAAATGCATTACCTTGCATTTCTCCACGTTGAACTTCATCTGCCATTTCTCCGCCCATTTTTCTAACCGACACAAATCTCTCTGGAGTTCCTCACTGTCCTCCTGCGATCTGATTGCCCGGCAGAGTTTTGTGTCGTCTGCAAACTTGATGATCTCACTGGATGTTCCGTTTTCCAGGTCATTGATATAAATATTAAAAAGGATCGGCCCAAGTACCGAGCCCTGGGGTACACCACTAGTCACTTTCTCCCAGTCGGAGAACTTCCCATTAATGCCCACTCTCTGCTTCCTGTTATCCAGCCATTTGCCTATCCATCTTTGTATATCTCCCTCTATGCCATGGCTTTGTAGTTTCCTGAGAAGTCTTTCGTGTGGGACTTTGTCAAATGCTTTCTGGAAGTCCAAGTATATTATGTCCACCGGCTTTCCACTATCAATTTGCTTGTTTACGGTCTCAAAGAATTGGAGTAAATTCGTCAAACACGATTTCGCTTTCCTGAATCCATGTTGACTGGGTTTCATCAAGTCGTGTGTGTCCAAGTGCTGAACTATGCTATCCTTGATAAGTGATTCAATCATCTTGCCGGGGACAGACGTAAGACTCACAGGTCTATAGTTGCCCGGTTCTCCTCTCGATCCTTTCTTGAAAATTGGCGTGACGTTCGCTTTCCTCCAGTCGTCTGGTATCTGACCAGTTCTGATTGACAGGTTTGCAAGTTTTTGCAATAACTCTCCGATTTCAACCTTCAATTCCTTCAAAACTCTCGGGTGAATTTCATCCGGTCCAGGGGATTTGTCACTTTTAAGTTTGTCGATCTGGTAGTATATCTGATCTAAGTTCACTTCAAATGTGGTGAGGCTGTCCTCTATTTCTCCTGTAAACAGTTTCTCCGCTTCAGGTATTGTTGAGGTGTCCTCCTTTGTAAAGACGGACGCAAAGAAGGAATTTAGTTTGTCTGCGATTTGTTTATCTTCCTTGATGTACCCTTTTCTTCCCTTGTCGTCCAGGGGTCCCACTGCCTCTTTTGCAGGTTTTTTCCCTTTCACGTATCTAAAGAAGGGCTTGAAGTTTTTGGCCTCCCGGGCTATTTTTTCCTCATAGTCCTGTTTTGCTTCCCTCACCGCCTTGTGACATTTCTTCTGTTCATCTTGAAGAGGCAGTGCTGTGAACATGCTGATTGTGGCCTGCCCCCTCCAGGGCTTCCCTCTGCTGCATCATCAGTGATATTACTGATGATGCAGCAGAGGGAAGACCCGGGTGAGGCAGGCCTCAAGCAGCCAGTTCAGTTAGCTGCATCTGCTGACCGCCACTGCTGCTGCTGCTTTAGGAGGCCTGGAGGTATGTCAGGTCTCCCCGGGGAGGGGGGGGGGGGAGGAGGGTTGGTCACTGAATCAGTGAGGCTGATTTTTTCGGACAACAAATCGATTCAAATTGATTCACCAGGGTTGTGGGATTGAATTCCAGCGCTGCTCCTTGTGATCCTGGGCAAGTCACTTAATCCTCCATTGCCCTGGGTACAAAATAAGTACCTACATATACAGTATGTAAACCACTTTGAATGTGTAACCACATAAAGGTGGTATACAAGTCACATTCTTTTTCCCTTTCCCCTAACTTTATTGAGTGTCCCCTAGTTTTTGTGTGTTTTGAAAGGGAGAAAAATCTATTCACTCTTAACTCTTCTCAGAGCAGGATTAAGGCATAGGCAAACTAGGCATTTTCCTCGGGCCCAAAAGTTTAGGTAGGGTCCTATTAGATGTGCTGAGGCTGAGTCTTGGATTGCTAGCTGTCTGGATTTTACAATTTATAACTTGAAGTCAAAAAAATGGATAAAATATATGGATATTTTTCACA
This sequence comes from Geotrypetes seraphini, assembly GCF_902459505.1. NCBI lineage: Eukaryota > Metazoa > Chordata > Amphibia > Gymnophiona > Dermophiidae > Geotrypetes > Geotrypetes seraphini. The sequence continues at coordinate 99,376,599 of NC_047088.1, read as the reverse complement.
ATTTAGCCCTCTGTAGCTCTCTAATCCTCTCCCCTCACTTTCTAGGCAGAGACTATGGTAGGATCCATCTAATTGGAAGGAGGAAGGAGAGACTGAGCTGCAGGAGCTGGGGAGTGGTGTTTTAGATAGGGATACCAGATGTCTGGAAAAACCTGAACATGTCCTCTTTTTAGAGGACTGCCTGGGTGCCTGGACGGATTTCCCAGATCCAGCAGTTTGTTCGGGTATTGGTCTGAAGAGCCACTGAGCATGTGCAGATGTGATGCAATAATGTCACATGCATGTGCGCATGCGTGTGACACCATTGCACTGCATACGTGCATGCTCAGAGGCCCTCCAGTCATGGCCCAGACGTGGGAAAGAAGAGACAAGGTTTGGGTGGGGGTGGGCTGGGGTGGAACAGAGCAGGGCCACATTCCTCTTTTTTACACAAACAAATCTGGTAACCCTAGTTTTAGAGGGAGTTATAGAGCTAGTGAATATTCTGGGGGAATGGGATTGTTGAAAGAAAGTAGAGATTTAAAAAGAATGGCAGAAAGTGTGAGGGAAAGAACTGGCAGCAAATGGAACAACTTTGCATGATGGTGTGTAGGTGGGAACACTGTCTAAGCGAGTGCATGCACTTGTGTATATTTCTGTGTCATATAAATATCTATCCTTTGAAAAGCTTCCCCTTTAAAATCCACTGATATGAATCACCTGTGCGCATACTAAATGAAGGGAAGTTTTCAGCCCAAAGAATTTACCCAGTTAGATATTAAGTTTCTTGGACAACTTCTTTTGAATACTCTCCTTATACTGCCCTCTATCTGTTTCTATCCTTTTCCTAAACACCAAAGAAAGTGAAGTTTTTTTATTTTCCTGCTTCCATTTGGGGAAGCTTTTCTCAAACATTAAACTTTGTAAATATACACCACATTGTCCCTTGGCACCTTTAGTTTGTACCAGAGGCAATAGAGAGTGAAAATGAATTACTGTACACAGTTTCTGTGGTTCTTGGTTCACTACTGCAGAGCTGCCAAGTTACCCAGCTCCAGGGGGGAGACTTTTTGGACAACCCAGTGGTTGAATTTACATCTCAGTTCAATGTCTATTTGTAGGCTCTGATATTACCAAATCAGCACTTCACATCGCGTAATGTACGAGCCAGGATAACATTGCAGAAATCCAGGACCAGCTCAGACTCTGACTCCTGTAACTGGGTAACTTGGCAGCTCTCCAACTCTAACTATTAAGCCTTTCTATTTGAAGCATGTGCTTGCTTCACCCACAAAGTATTACTTCCACCATGCCCACAGACAGACTTCTGGAGATGTGAAACTTTGGGGGGGGGGGAGGGGGGAGAGGAGTGAGAGAAGTAAATCAGGGAGGGGGAAGGTGAAATTGTAAGGGGGCCCACAAATATATGTTTGCATAGGGTCTAATACAGCCCTGCCTATGATACACCACTCAGGATTTTGTAGACCTCAATCATATCCTCCCTCAGCCCTCTCTTTTCCAAGCTGAAGAGCCCTAACCTCATTAGTCTTTCCTCATATGAGAGGAGTTCCATCCCCTTTATAATTTTGGTTGCCCTTCTTGGAACCTTTTCGAATTCTGCTATATCTTTTTTGAGATACAGTGACCAGAACTATGTGCAATACTCAAGGTAAGGATGATTTGTGGAACAACCTCCTGGTGGAAGTGGTGGAGATGAAAACTGTATCTGAATTCAAGAAAGCTTGGGACAAGTACATAGGATAAGGAAGTGAAAGAGAAAATAGATGGCATAGATGGGCAGTCTGGATAGGCCATATGGTCTTTATCTGCCTTCATTTTTCTATGTTTCTAAGTTGGGGGATGGAGGAGATTGAGGAAGACTGGTATAATAAGGTGCATGTATGTGAAGGAGAGTAGCACAGTATAAAGAACTGAGAGAGAAACCTTTTTAACAATGGACAACCTCAAAAAATTGATAGTGCTAGTAGATATGATCATTTCTTGCCATGTCTTGAAACAAGAGCATTGGCTCCCTGTAACTGCACATATCCATTATAGTTCAAAATATTGATTCTGGTTCATAAGGCTTATTAGCCAACCAAGAAGAAAGAATCAAAAGTACAAGCAACAAAAATATAAACAAAAGGCGTGATGAGCTTTCAGAGTTGGGCAGCATCAAAAGATATATCGAATGACCCAACACAGGCCATGTTTTGCATCAGGGTTTGTAAGTGTAGTAAAAAGTTGCTACTGTAGGTTCTTATTCTTATTTTTACAGCATTCACCAACAAAATGAATGTGAGCTGATATTCAATCCTCAGAATGAATGCTCAACTACAAAAAACCCTTATTATTCAGAAATAGCATACTATTTGAATAGACAGTTAATTTCTTATGTTTCCACTCATTCTATGTGCTCGTCCGGACCAGTTTTATTGACATTATCACATATCTTCCAGGTAGGAGCTTGAGATGTGTGCTTTACCTCCTTCTCCCTCTGAATGTAAGCTCCCAGGACCATATCCCAAACAAGAGCAATGCCCCATTCCTGACCTTCCCTTCAATCAATAGCTCACTCCCATCTCCAACCCTCCCCCCCCAACCAACAGTAGCATCTCTTTCTGACCATTCCTTCTTAGAAGAGCTGACCCCACAAAAGCATCGCAAATGTCTCTTCCCAAGCACTTGTAAGCCCTTCTGGGTTTACCTTAACAGTATCTAGAGGTATAACGGGCTGGTCTAGGCAAGAGCTAGACCATCAGGGACTGTTAAGGTAGACTTGGGAGGACCTAGGTGATGAGGGTGAGTCGTTCTTTTGTTGGTCAGCTGTTTTGGGAAGGATGGTAGAGAGGGGCACTACATTTGAGGGGGTCCTGCTCTTGTTTAGGGGGGTAAACCCCAGATTCTGTATACAGTGTAGATCATTAGGTACCACAGTTTATGCATAGATCCAAGATCCATGGACATCTTAATAGGGTAATAAGCACCAGGTGGCCAATTGATGCTAATTAGTGCTCAATTGAAATTGTGCATGGATCTCCCCTGCAATCTACTCTATAACTTGGTGTCTCACTTTTCTCACAAAACCATCAAAAAAGGGGTGTGGCCATGGGACAGGCATGAGCAAGTCATGGGCACACCCAAAAGTTAGGTGCGAAGTTATAGAATTTGGCTGATCTGTGCCTAACTTTGGGCACCAGGCTTACACCTGTTTCTATCAAGGATAAGTCTGGTGCCTAGAGTTTGGTGTGATCTGTGCATTAGGCCGGGCACTGTTTATAGAATACCAGCTGAGTGGCAATCTTTTCAGTGCCTATATTTCAGTGCTATTTATAGAATGTCCCTCTAGTTCCCTGAAGTAGAATAGGCAGATAGCTATACCACCCGAGAAGGAGAGGGGAGGAAGGGGATCATACCCGTTGCTTCATTTATGGTTATTATGAGATCATTTCCTATTAATGTGGCTATTTCTTCATTTAGTTGACCACAAGCACTGTTTCTCACAGACAGGCAGCTGGGTAGAAGGATCTTGAACTGGTGGGAGAAGAGGATCGAAACAGCCTGCTGACTGCCTCTCCTTACCCTAGGTTGCCACTGCTGAAATATTGACAGAGTCATATGTTTGTCTTTCTACCTCCATTTCCTTCTGAACTGTGTTTGCAGACTGTGTGTGCGATTTTGTGGGTCTCCATGTTTCTGTTTTCAGTTTTCAAGAGAATGCTCTGGATGCTTGCGGTGCTGGCAGGACTGGCTTAACAATTAGGCAAACTAGGCAATCACTTAGTGTGAAGGCAGCTTCCAGGGGTTAGCAAAGACAGTGTCCCTGTATAAGTCTCTGTTGAGACCTCATTTAGAATACTTTGTAGAATTCTGGAGATGCACCTTCAACATGTAAATAGGATGGAGCCGAACCAATGGCAGCTACTAAAATGGTCAGTGATCTTCACCATAAAGCATAGGCAGGACTGTACTGAGCTGTAGTCATACTACTTGACCTCTGGCGCCATCCACCCACTTTATCACCATCAATGAAAGGAAACAATGGCCCAGGAGCAATATTTGTGACCTCTGTGGCTGCACAGCTGGCACAGCCCTTAGTATAGTATTGGTGTCTATTCCTCTAATTCTATAAAACTGTGCACACAATTTGGTGCTTAGCATGCAAAGCTGTACGCACAGGTTGCAAATTGATGTTAATTAGCACAAATTTGCAGTGGCGGACATAACTACCCTTAGTTGATAGTCTACAAATTGAACTCACAAAATCCATGGTGTACAACTGCAATGGGGACGTGGACCTGGGAGGGGCATGAGTGGATCAGGGCCATGCCAAGAACTTATGCATGCAGGTTATAGATTGCTATTAATTCTGGACCCAATTCTGTATAAGTTGCCTAAAAACTCGGCGCTGACTAGTGCAGTGCTAAGTGTGATTCTGTAAAAGCTAGGCACACTGTCTAGAACCATGCTTAGCGCCACCTAAGCGATGTTAGGTGTCACTAGTAATCCTAACTTTAGACGCACCATATTTATGCCAGGGTTTTCTTCACCTAAATACCTGTGCCTTATTCAAATAAAGGCACCTACCTCAAAAGCATGCCCATGACCTGCCCCAACCACACCCACTTTTAGGTAGGTGCTTTGGACGAGGTGTTTTTCGAGTTAGGCACCTAATTTTCAATTAAGTCCAATTAACAGCAATTATGAGGTATAAAGTGCCAATTATCAGCATCAATTAAGCCTATTAACCAATTAAGATAGGCATCTTTATCGGCTGGGTATGCCCATAGGAGGGGCCTTAAACAACCTGGGCCAATCAGAACCTTAGGCCTCTCTCCGGATGCACTGGGGAGGAGCTTAAGGCTCTGATTGGCCCAAAGGCCCCTCCTATGGGAGGGTCCAGAAAACAACCTGGACCAATAAGAGCCTCAGGTCCCTCCCCAGTGCATACCAGGATGCAACAGGGAGTGGAAGGCTTTCTATTTTGAAAGGTTGGCCAGCTGGCCAGATGGAGTAGGCATCCCTCCGGCCAGCCATTTAAGTAAGGTAAGGGGGAGAGAGCGGGGGTCATCAGAGGCACAAGGGGTTTGCATAGCAGTGGGAGAATGTGAGCATCTCTCCTGCTGCCGAGGGGGGTGTTGCGTGGCAGTGGGAGAGCATGGGTATCTCTCCTGCTGCTGTGAGGAGTGTGTGGCACGGTGGTTGAAGCTACAGCCTCAGCACCCTGGGGTTGTGGGTTCAATCCCCACGCTGCTCCTTGTGACCCTGGGCAAGTCACTTAATCCTCCAGAGCCCCAGGTACGTTAGAGAGATTGTGAGCCCGCCGGGACAGATAGGGAAAATGCTTGAGTACCTGATTGTAAAACCGCTTAGAAAACCTTGATAGGCGGTATATAAAATCCTAATAAATAATAATAATAATTAAATAATAATAATTGGGTGGTGTGTTGCTTGGTGATAGGAGAGTGTGGGCATCTTTCCCACTGCTTAGGGGCTGTTAGAGGGTGTGTTGCTTGGTGGCAGGAGAGAGTGGGCATCTCTCCCGCTGCTGAGGGGGTGGGATTGGGTTTATTAGTGTCGATGACGCAGCAAGAGAGAGTGGGCATCTCTCCTACTGAACTTCAATTTGTTTGTTTAAAAAATATATATATATTATTTTAATTTGCAGGGGGGGATTCTGAGCTGTCAAGCCTTACTTTCCTGTCAGTGCCTCAGCTAATCAGCACTCAGGCACTGATCAGAAAGTAAGGCAACAACAGCTCAGACCTATTGGTAAATTTTGGATGCAAATGTGGCACGAGGTTAGATAATCACTCGGTAATTATAGAGAATCCCTCAGACTGATCATTTCATTATTAATGTCCTCGTTGTACTACATTTGCATGACAGTATTGGAGACCGCTAGAAAACTCGGAAAAGACCTCCCTAAACTGTTTTGATAATCCACCGCTAAAATACAGGCACGTTAAATCAGCTGGAACCTGTTCAGTGAGCAAATTAAAGGCAGATTTTAGTTTTGAGAATCTGCCCTTGAGTGCGCTTAAGTGCTTGCATCTAAAGTTAGGTACATATCTGTGGACTTATATTAGTATCCTAAAATAGCAATTAGGAGCATAATTGTCAATATAAAATTCACAAATAGGCCCAGATTCTATAAATCCTAACTCCTAGGCGCCATTGGTCACAATTGTTAATTATCCACTTAGTGCCATTTATAGAATTGCACCTATACGGTCGAGATTTAGGCACCTACCTGCTAATTAATTTTTAAATTTTTTTTTTATGGCACTTTCAATTAACGGTGTCAATTAAGCCAATTAAGAAAATTAAGTCAGGAGCCTAGATTAAGTATGGTGCCTAGATTGTCTAGGTATGCCAATCTAGGTGCCTAATTTTAGGCATCATTTGTAGAATCAAGGCCTTAGTGCGCATCATTCTGGTGCTCATTTTTAAAGAACCTATAGAGAATTTCCCCCTTATATCCTTTAGAAGAAAGGTGACAGAGGGGAAATATGATAGAGATATTTTAATACATCTGGGGCATAAATGCACAGGAAACAGGCCTCTTTGAATTGAGAGGAAGCTCTAGAACAGTGTATCACAAACTGTGTCCTGCAGCAGATTCCAGGTGTGCCCCGAGGCGCCAGGGAAGGAGGTGAGGCGCTGGCTGACATGCCTCTCGCGGCACATCCTGCAGTCAGTCAGCCAGTGCCGACGACTCTCCTCTTCTCCCCACACCTCCCCTCCTCCAGGATCCCCCACCGGCTAAGTGACAGGTTCAGGGTCGCGGCCGGAGGGCCTCCGTGCATGTGCGGACATTGACACGATGATGTCATGCACGCACGTGATGTCATCGCATCGACATCCACGTACTTCCGGATGCCTTCCAGCCGGGGCAGCTGGTTTAGTGTGACCGCCGCACTGAAAACTTTGCAGGACGCTGCTCTAGAATGAGAAGGCATAGGATGAAAATGAAAGGAGAAAGATTCAGGAGTAATCTAAGGAAATATTTATTTTTGGAAAGAGTGGTGGACATTTAAAATAGCCTCTCTGCAGAAGATGTGGAAGCAAGGATTATAGTTGAATTCAGTAATGCACACAAGATCTCTAAAAGAGGAAGAGAGCATAGAGCTTTGTAGTTGGTATGAATGGGCAAGTTGGATCAGCCACATGGTCTTTATCTACTATCATGTTCTACATTTCTATGAAATCAGAATGCATGACAGGACAAGTAATGATCTTTTATTTTTCACAATAATATTTTTTTAAATGCCAGCTTTGTCATTTATATGTCTCACTAAAATGCTAATAATAATAATAGTAACTATTGTATAATAAATTAACACCACTAAAGACAGGAGTAGGGGCACTGTGAGCTATAGGTACCTAGGGGCAATGTCACAATTCTACTTTACAATACTGTGTGCCTCTTCTAATGAAACTTAATGGTGCTCCTGTCCCCAGCCTGCCTTTCTCTGCCTCAGCCCCCTCTCTGCTCCACAATCTGGCTTTCTGCAGTGTGCAATTCCTTATGGCTAAGATGGTGTCAGCCTCAGCTGAATAGATTGTAAACTCTGTCAAGCAGGGACTGTCTCTTACATGTTGTGTACAGTGCTGTGTAGCACTGTAGAAATGCTAAGTACGTTAGTGGTGGCTGTAGAAAGGGGCTGCAGAGAACAAGGAAATGGAATCAGAAGAGACCATAGGAGAAAGTGGAGGAAGAGGAGAGACAAGAAAAGGGGTGGAAGATATGAAAAGAGGAAAAGAGGACACTAGAGAAAATGATAAAGACAGAGAAACATAATCAGAGGATGAGAAAAAGAGACACACATAAGCCACAGACAGCAAAATTTGGAAACTATTGTATGGCTCAAAAGACAATTTAACTGAACTACTGTAATTAATATAAAACATATTGGGATTCAGTTCAAAATATCATGGCCCGTATTATCTCCCATGTCAAGAGAAACTACAGTTAGGTTGATTTCTTTATCTGAAAAATGGCTCCCTGCCAATCCTGATAATTTATATTGAGACATAGTCCAATGTTACCACAAAATATAGATACTCAAAACGCAGTTCACACCCTTCATGAACACATAACTGCTTTATTTTTCTAGATCTGGCAGGCATCATACCTCAAGAAAAAGGGATGTGGTCAGAGCATATCAGGGATGCAGTTCACCATACATTTAAATTATATATATATAAAATTGCCAATATTTGGCCTTAACCCCTGAATTTTATAAGTGGCAGTACAAATTTGAACACACAATTTAATTGAAAACCAAACTAATTAGGGCCGATAATTGGCCTCTGACAATCAATAGTTGGCACCAATTAGAATCACTTAAAAGTTAACTGTGCATATTTATGCACCCGGATCCACACTGCACCAAAAAGGTGTGTGGCCACAGGAGGGTAATGGGTGAATCAGGAGCATTCCTGTAAGTTATGCATGCTGTTATTGAATAAGGAGAATCTGCACCTAATTTATATAGAAGGATTTACATCAGGATTTAGTTTGTGTGGAAGGTTGTGCCAAACACTGTTCTATAAACAGCATCTGACTTGGTCACCATTCATAGATGACCATAGCACAATGTCTCTCAACCTGTGTGCCGGACAAAGTACCGGGTTTTGAAAAGCCATCCGGACCCCCGGACATATCCTGAAAAGGAGCACATGTCCAGGGAAATCCAGACGTCTGGTAACCCTAGCCAGGGGCAGTTATCATTTTAAAAAAATGCTCACCATCACCGGCTGATTATTGACCCATGTACATATAGAGCTAGATTCAATAAATGGTGCTTAAAATGGGTACAGGAAAATATCTATGCTAAGGGTGATTCTATGAAGGGCACACACCCTTTACAGAATTGTGCTTCAGCATTGATCTTGCACTAACTGTGGGCACCAGACTTATGCCTGCTGAAACTAGATGTAAATGCCAGTGCATGAGTTAAGCATATTTAGGCAGTATTCTGTAATTATAGGCTTAATTTTTTAGAATGCTCCTAGGGTTGCCAGATTTTCCTTTTGGAAACTCCAGACCCCTGGCCCCACCGCCAGGCCCGCCTAGTTCCGCGCATCCCCACCCTAATCCCATCCCTAAGCCCGCCCTAGCCCCGGCCCTGCTGCCTGCTCTTGTCGGGCCGGAGGAAGTCTGTGCAAGCACGGACGCTATGTGATGACATCATGTGCGCGTGCGCGTGACTTCATTGTGTGACGGCCAATGCGTGCGTGGACTTCCTCCCTGCCTGACACAGCTTTTCAAAACCCAGATATAGTGCCAGGTTTTGAAAAGCCGTCCGGACCCCCAGGAGGACATGTCCGGGGAAAGTCTGGTAACCCTACCCTGACCAAGCCTCCTTTTCAAATATGTGCCAAGGGCTGTAGGTGTTATGCCTTATAGAATAGCACACATGAAAATCCTGATTGATGGCAATTAACTGCAAGAATTGGTTGCTAGAACCCACTTAAGTAAGGGCGTGTTAATTAATTTGCACATGCATCTTGGGTGCACACACAAATTATGGTGCCATATACAGAATCTGGGGGATAGTAGGACGTCTATGGATACTTATATATTCAGCAACATTTACCATTCGTAAAGTTCTGCTGAATATATGAATAATTTGAAATATCTATATCAGATGTTAGACATCCTGCTGAAAATTGAGCTTAATGTGTTTGTAGATATTGGGAAGCTACCAATTTTGAGAGTCAATTATAAATTGTATTCTAATCTCTCTAAAAGCTGCTTGCTATGCTACCATATGAAATAGTTAGAGTTGTTAAAATTTTTACCATATGTACATTTTTTTTTATAAGGGAGAAGCTAAAAGATTCATGAATGTGTGAGTACTGAGGGGAGAGAGGGATTCATAATATGTGGGTGGGCTCAAGGTCTGGTAAATGCTTGTAGGTAGGAATACAAATGATTCGCCTGCCCTGTGCATCCAAAAGGCTACCAAAGTTCACTTTCAATACTAGTTTTAATCTTACCAGTAAGAAATTACACAGTAAACATGATTTCTGCCACTAATATACAAGGTGTGTGTCTCTTAGGCCTAGATGCACAAAAGTCAGTCGGTATTACCGATTGGATCGCTGTTGGCCGATTCTCTGGCTGATTCCCCAACAGCGATCGATGCACAAAAAAGTTTGCCTGATTCAATCGCTCAGTGAGCGATTGACACCTGCGCAAAGCCCTAACAGCAGTGACAGGGAAGAAGCCTCCTGTCATTGCTGTTAGGGCGTCTGGTTTTGTTTTGATTTTAATGGCACAGGTGTTGTGCTGTGTTAAACACAACCTGTCCCATTAAGAAAAAAAGCCTCCCACGCCATGCCTTCCCACCCTGTGCCAGCACCCTGAGCCGCCGTCCACCCCCTCCCCCCCAGCTGCCACCGACCTGCTGACCTGCAGCAAAATGGCAGGAGGTATGCCCACTCCCTCCTGCCATGAAAGCACCCATACCCCCTGAAAAAAAGGCAAGAGGGATGTCCACTCCCTCCTGCCATGAAGGAACTCACTCCCTCCCCAACCCCCCCCAAAAAGGCAGGAGGGATGCCTGCTCCCTCCTGCCATGAAGGAGCCCGCTCCCCCAGAAAGGTAGGAGGGATGCCCACCTCCTCCAGGTCTCCCTGCCCCATACCTTTAAAGTGGGGAGCAGGAGGTACCAAACAAACCACCTGCTCCTCCTCCCTCACTGGACCGACACTAGGCCTTAGGCCACCCCCCCAGTGCATCATGTGTAATACAGCAAAATATCTGTGCCACTGAAAAAAAAAACAAAACCCCAGGTAGAGCAGTTGGTAACATAGTTGCTGACAGATCTAGAGGAATCGGGTTTTTCGACTGGTAAAACCCGATGCTAAATAGCCAAGTGATGTTTGTGCATCAGTCGCTTGGCTATTTTGAATGAGGTTTTACTAATATTCATGGGTAAGATCGTTAAATGGGTGATCGTGGGGGAAAACACACGATGGACAGTTTTGTGCATCGGGGAATTCGATCCGATCCGATCGATCGCTAAACTGGTCAAACCAGGGACCCGATTGGTAAGCTTTGTGCATCCCCCAGTTAGAGTCTGGGAGTATGAATCCTATCACTAGAATGCTAAACTAAACTAAACTAAACCTTAAGTTTGTATACGGTTTACAGGTAATTCAATAAATGAGGGAAGGACATAATAAGAAATTAGAGGTTATGAAGAGGATAGCTAGCTTTACATTTTAAATAGAGAGCTTTATGTTTTGGAGAAAAGCCAGATTTTCAGATGCTTTCGGAATACTGTAATTAGAATGAGCCTAGGTTCTGCAGCAGGACAGGGAGGTTATTCCAAAGCTCAGTGAATTTGAAGAAAAGGGATTTCCCTAATTTACCTGCATATATGATACCTTTTAATGCTACACATGTGGGAGGCTGAAAGTGCGACTTTTGGCTTGACTACCCTCAAGGAAGGTGAACCCTGAAACTAATGCCAGGAGATTGTGGATTCCATTGTACTCAGACACTAGGTTTAATATTCTAACACTATGCCCTTGTGTGCATATTTATTTATTTATTCAAATTTCTATACCATTCTCCCAGAGGAGCTCAGAATGGTTTACATGAATTTATTCAGGTACTCATGCATTTTTCCCTGTCTGTTCCAGTGGGCTCATAATCTATCTAATATACCTGGGGCAATGAGAGGATCAAGTAACTTGCCCAAGGTCACAAGGAGCAGCATGGGTTCGAACCCACAACCTGAGGGTGCTAAGGCTGTAGCTTTAACCACTGCGCCACAGTCTCCCCCATATTTCTCAGATTAGAAGCATAAATCCTGGAACAAATGTGTTTGGGTGGGCAGCTTACAGTACTCTGAGATGAGACTATGAATCCTTGCACACGTGCACTGAAATATTCATTCCACGGTGCTCAAAGGGAGGGAGATGAATCCTGGTGCTAGTTTGCTGGGTATGGAAATCATGCTAACCTCAGTAGCGGGGTGTATGCATTCTGCGTGGGTATTCCACCTTCTGCTTCATTATTTTCAATGTCCCTCTGTTCCACTTTAGTGTGGCGAGCTTCCTTCTGGCTCCAGAACTCTGAGATTTCCTGCAAGGTCACTTTTGGCTGGACTACAGGAATAAACTCTTCTTCCTCCTGTTCTTGGTCCTCTGGACCTCCCTGATTCTCTATAATAGTACTGTTCTTCCATTCCTGCTCCTCTGTGGTGCTGGACTCCTGGCCCAGGTCAGTCCTAGTGCTGCTTTGAGAACACCCTTGGAAGCTGGTCGTACCATGATTCATGGATGTCTCCCAGGCATTTATGTTGCCATGCCAGAACCCTGATATCTGGTCCAAGGTAACTCTTGGCTGGATATTTTTAGTATTCTGTGCACCTTTTGGATGAGCCATGTTTCCGTTAGCCATCCTGCTCTCCTTTAAACCATGGCTGTACCAGAGTAATGATCGTTCCTCAATGGAAGTATCTGATGGTATCCACAGACTCATGCCACCATTTGAGGTCCTTCGAACATTTTTATTCTGTCTCTTCTCTGTATGGGTATCATCTTTGTACCAAGACTCTGTCCTCTCCTTCATGGTGCACCTTTGCTCAATCCATAGTTCCTGTGTGGGAGTTCTTCTCTGTGCTCTGGCCTTTTTGCTGGCTCTAGACGAATGCCTGGAGGAAGCCAGCATCTTGACACAAAGCGCAATTGTAGCAATCATGAAGATAGCTGCCACTGTTGCCAAGATCACTATAGCAGTAAGGCAGCGGTGGCACAGCTTGTTCGAAGCCACCACTTGTGGCGTTGATAGCAAAGGTCTTGTGGTAGTCTCTTGCACATTCATTTTCATTCTGGTGACCCAGGTGGTGATATTTAGAGGCTCATCTGTGCCCGTTTGTGAGAATGTGGGCCTGAGGGCCACTGTCAACAATAATACCAATACAGAATGATGGCCCAGTTGGTTAATGCCTTTACCTTCCATTGTGATCCTTGAGAAAGAAGATAGAATCAGGCTGTAAAGAGAGGAAGGATAGAATGAGGTAAATTCTGTTGACATTAAAAATATGATGTCCTCTTTTAAGTACTGATCAATTTCTAACACCCTCTGTTGATTCCAGTTACTACTTATTGCAATTATATCATGAATTGCTTTAAGCTGCTCTTCAATACTCCCTCTAAGGAGTGGCCAGGCATATGCAATTTTTTTTTTTTCATGTGAGCAACAAGTTCTAAAAACCAACAATTTTTTATCCAAGTATTAGTCATGCATTTCTGTATATAGCACAAAACACCATCATGCATATGGTAATTGATTCAGTTTAGTTTAATTCATTTTTTATAGTTTAATTTTGTTTGAAAGTCGGATAAGTATTTTTGTGAGTGACCATTTATCAATCATGTAAAATGTATGAGCGATAGCTCATACACTCTGCATAGAGGGAAAAGCCCTGCCAGTGAGAGTTACATGAACTGTAATTTGATTGGTTGTGATATCATGGGTAGGAAAACCAAACAAAAACTGCAGACAATGTACACGATGCAGGCAAGAATTTATTGTACCAAAGTTAAAATGTAGTAATAAAAAACCTTTTTACAAACCAAGAGACCCAACACGGTCCATGTTTCGGACAACATGCCTTCGTCAGGGGTCCTAATGAATAAAAATACAATACTGAAATGTTCAATATTAAGAGAACTGAATAACTAATAAAGAATAAAATAAAATAAAATGAGAGTGGTGTTGCCATGCCATGCCTGAAGGAGTGTGATAATAGAATATCAACAGGATGGATTATATTTGTTAAGGGATCACAGTGCAAAACAAGCTGACACAAAATGGAAAAAGGAAAAAAAAAAACCCATAAAAATATATAAAGAGAACAACATGCAGTGAATCAAAAATTAATAAAAATAGAGTGGAGACAAAAACAAATAACAAGAAACAAAAGAAGTGAAAACAAAAAACGGAAAATGTGACACAGGAACAAAAGATGAAACTCTATATCACCAGAGGTGCCAATTTGTGACATTGATTTGTGATGAGAGAGCACCTACCATGGTAAATAAGGTATACAATGTACCGCAAAAAATGAAGGTAACAACTATCATAAAACACATATAAAAACATAACATCATATAAAAACATCATAAAAATATATATATAAGGCCTATAGTTAAAATTCTTTAATAAAATTAAAACGTACTATAAACAATAATGAAAATAACTGCTATCAAGAGCAACATGGAACATAACATCATATAGAACATATAACTTGCAATTAGAATAAAATCTCTTTGTATAAAAACAAAAACATAAGATCATATAATATAACAGAACAGAAAAAGGTTATTTAAGGCATGCTTGTATGATGAAAGCTTCCAATAAAAACAAAACATACTATGGATGATCGTAAAGGTAACATCTATAATAAAAAGCATTAAGAGATAACATCATACAGAATGTTTAAATGAACTCGAAATCATAAAGTATATAATATAACAGAAAGAGATGTGCTAGTATTCCAAGTGTATCAATAACATGAGGAAAATGGAAAGAGCTGGGGAGAGAATGTTGGTATGAAGTTATCATGAAAAGAGAAGACTGCGTGGGGATCTGATAGAGACTTTTAAAATATTAAAAGGATTTGACCAAATTGAGCAGGAAGCAGCATTACTGACATTCTCAGATGTGACACGGACAAGAGGTCATAGCCTGAAACTGAATGGCAGCAGGTTCAGGACAAATGTCAGGAATTCCTGTTTCACACAACGAGTGGTGGGTGCTTGGAATGCTCTCCCGAAGGAGGTGGTAGCAGAGAATACTGTGCTGGGTTTCAAACGCAAGTTGGATACACACCTTCTTGCAAATCATATTGAGGGATACGGGAAATCCGGGTCTCCAACAAGGAGCACCTAAATGGGCCTCCGCGTGTGTGGATCGCCGGACTAGATGGACCTTGGTCTGATCCGGTGAAGGCGTTTCTTATGTTCTTATAATGATATCAATGCTCCTAGGGTAAATTATATGCAAATATATACAAATATGTACCACAAATCCTAACAATACTTGGTTTAACCATATGAGCCAAAGCTCCAAGTAAACGAACTTACCAAAAAAACCTGCAAGCATGTTTGTCTGTAAGGCGTATGAGGATCGGATAAGCAGAGGGTATAAGCAATTTTAATAATACAGCCTTGATAGTGAGAAAGCCAAGGTTGCTGAAATTTGTATCTTAAATAAAAGAGACATAAGCCAAAGCTACGAGCAATGAGTTATACTAAAAAACCTGCCAGCTTGACTGTCTCTAAGATACATAATGATCGGAAGAGCAGAGGGCATAGAAAATTTAATAAAACAGCCTTAGGAGTCAAAAAACACACAAAACAACCAAAAACCAAAAGTTGCTAAAAAATGTGGCCTAAGCAGAAGCACCAGACGTGTGGCGATATGTATAGACTGACACAATGAATTGCAATACAACCTGAGGGGTGAAATTTAACATAAAATATAATTTGCAGCTTGCCCAGATGAATAATAAAGCTGCCTTAAAAGTTTTAAAGAGCCATAAAGGCTAAAACGTCAAACGAACAAAAATGTATAAAGAGGACTTACCAAATGCCTGTGTGTTATACCAAGAGCCGCTGCCAAAAGTCAAATCACTCAAAAGCAGAAAATGAAAAAAGTGCTGCAAAACTGGTGTGATTTTAAAGAAACCTGACTGTAACATGAATAGAAACGATTGGTAGATAGACTCAGGAGACGACAGGGTTGACGCATAAGGCGTTAAACAAATCAGCACGCTTCTGGTAGTGTCACAAGGGGGACCCTGAAATGCTTAAAAAAGCTGAACTAGAACCCATAGTCTAATAAAAATGTTATGAACTTATGAAAGGAAATAAAAAGTTTAAACATACATGGCAGCAGGATATGTAAACAGACATATATGAAAAAGCTGAGAAACAAAATTAATGAGGAATTTTTACTGTATGGCTGCTATGGTCTGTATGAGGTTTAAAAATGTATATTAATATCTCAAAAGACAGTGCTCCTAGCATACCTAAACTGAATAATGAAAAATACTTTAAAGTGAAGTCTAATGTATGTTACTGTGCCTTTAAACAGATTCCAATGACCAGAGGGAAGATACCATCTTTGTCATGTGGGCCACAAAGAGAATGACAATAAGTAGATAAAAAAGGTAACAATAAAGAATGGTATGATAAAACACATAAAAGGATACAATAGCGTATGAATAAAAGACCAAACGTGAAAGACTCAAGGAGTAATGATAATAATAGTACTAAAATATGATTGTGAAACAGCATAAACAAACATAACTGTATCATAAAAAAGGACGATAGTCTATTTCTAAATTCAAACCAGCAGGTGTGATGGTATTGAGCTCAAAAATTGTCCTCTGTTCAGCTTGCAGCAAGATGTTATCTATATCGCCACCTCTCCAGCTGTGTTTAAAAGTCTTGAATATGATGAAACGGAGATCGTTGATAGTGTGGGCTAATTCTATCCAATGTTGAACCAAAGGTGCAGTCAGGATCTCCCTCAAAATGCAGCTTCTGTGCTCAATAATTCTTGTTTTTATTTTCCTTTTGGTTTTGCCAACATAGAGGAGTTGGCAAGGACAGATAATAATATAAACCATATACTGAGTATTGCAATTGCTGCTGAAATTGATATAATACTTCTTGCCAGTATGAGGGTGTGTGAAAAAAGTAGCTGCAAGGGAATGGCGGCATACTGAGCATGAGGTACAAAACTGATGTCCAGTGTGCTGATTCTGATGGCTCCTCATGGCAGGAAGAGCAGAAGGCACCAATATTTCTTTGAGGTTGGGATTCCTTGATATAGCAATGATGGGTTTCTTGCCTCTAAAACACTGGTGTAGTTCTAAGATCTGCCAATTGGACATGATAATGCATTTCACTTCGCTGGAGAAATGTGAATATTTCAAAACACAGGTAAAATTCGGAGATGTGCGAGTCTTATTTCCAGTCTGAAGCAGATCTTCACGGTGTCGGAACTGAGATCGTTGTAACAGTGGTATATTGCAGGTAAAGGGTAGCCTCTTTGTGCGAATCTATAAGCCATTTGTGGCGCTTGTTTTTCAAATTCCTCTACTGTGGTACATAACCTTTTAAGTCTAAGGAATTGACTGTAGGGTAAATTTCTTTTCAAAGGACGTTGATGAAAACTTGAGTAGTGTAGATAATTGTTTTTATCCGTAGGTTTTTTATAAATAGTAGTATGAAACCCATAACGTTCTTTAGATATCATAATGTCAAGAAACGCGTGTTGATGATGAAATTCCATTTTAAATTTTAAATTCTGATTACATGTATTCAACCATTCTAAAAACAGGTGGAGTTTGGGAATGCTTCATTTCCATAGGATAAAAATATCATCTATATATCTTTTGTATAATCTTACCTCATTTTGAAATGCGTGTGTGGTAAGAAACTTTTCTTCAAAATCTGCAATGTACAGATTGGCAATATCAAGAGCCATAGAGGCCCCCATAGCTGTACCTTTGATTTGTAAATAGAACTTGTCTCAAAAGCAGAAATCATTTTGCATGAGTGCTATAGTTGCCACAGTTATGATGAACCTATTGGGTATTGTATTTTTATTCATTAGGACCCCTGACGAAGGCGTGTGTCCGAAACACGGACCATGTTGGTCTCTTGGTTGGTAAAAAGGTTTTTATTACTGCATTTTAACTTTGGTACAATAAATTCTTGCCTGCATCGTGTATATTGTCTGCAGTTTTTGTTTGGTTTTCCTGTTTTGGTGGTTTTTCTGCAGATTCGGTTGGATTTCTTTTTTTTGTTGCTCTTTTGTGTGATATCATGGGTGACATTACAAGGCAGAATCCAATCGGATGGGCAGTACAGGGCAGGGCTAGGAGGTCCAAAGGCCACCAAGAACTACTCATAAAGAAAAACCAATATGGACTAGAGGCCAACTAAACTCTGAAGAATTCTGGTCCCATTACAACTCAACACCCATCACAGACCCAAACCCCAACTTCATCCCAAGTTGGAATAACTTCAGCATCCAGGTTCTAAACGACCTGGCTCCACTGAAACCCTGCAAGAAAAAACACCGCTCATCTGCCAACTGGTTTGATGCCAACCTTCTTGCTCTGAAACGAGAAGTGCGCAAACTAGAAAGAATTTGGTGCAAATCCGGCACAGACACTGACAGATATTCCTGGCGCATAAAAGTTATTGAATACAAAAGAATGATCAAAGAGAAACGCTCCAAATATTACGCCCAATCAATCAATACCCCATCCTTGAACAGCAATAAACTCTTCAGACTAGTCAACTCCTTATTTGACATCAACTCATATAAAAGCTCCCCCACAGACCTTCCACCCTCCCCAACAAACCTAGCCAACTACTTCGCCAAAAAAATTCATAACTTAAAAACCTCTCTTGCAACAACAAACACCAGCCCATTAACCAACCTACCTGCCCCAAACAATGAAGGTTCAACCGCCGACATGACTTGGAATCGCTTTGAAAACCCAGATTGGAACCTATTTCTCGAGCTATACTCTAAATATTCCAAATCCAACTGCCTACTAGATAACTGCCCACCCTCCATCATGAAAATAGCTCCCCCCCCCTTCAAAGTGGAGCTCTTCAACTGGGTCACTCTCTGCCTGTCCACTGGCTACTTCCCGCTGGAACTAGGCTACATCCTCATATCTCCAACTATCAAAAACCCCAAAGAACCACTCTCCACAGCCAACTACAGACCCATTGCCAACATACTCTTCTTCCTCAAAATCATGGAAGGCCTTGTCAACCGGGACCTCATGTCATACCTCGAGAAGTTCGACATCCTTCATGACTCCCAGTCTGGATTCCGCACTAACTACAGCACGGAAACTGTCCTAGCGTCACTAACAGACTACCTCCTCCAACTACTCTCCCAGGGAAACAGCGCTCTGCTACTCCAGTTCGACCTCAGTAGTGCCTTTGACCTGGTAGACCATGACATTCTGCTTAGTTGCCTCGATTCTATAGGCATTTCGGGACAGGTACTAACTTGGCTCACAGGCTTCCTAAAAAACCGCACCTACCAAGTCCACAATGAGGGAACCTGCTCCCATACCTGGGCCAATCCCTGTGGAGTTCCTCAAGGCTCCCCCCCTATCACCTTCCCTATTCAATATCTACATGGCTTCACTGGGACACATGCTATCTGCCCGAAAGCTGGAATCCTATATTTATGCAAATGACATTACAATTGTCATCCCCATCTCCTCACTGTCACAAGAAACAGAACAGCACATCTCTTCAGTACTCACCATGGTCGAACACTGGACCACCCGGTTCAAACTAAAACTAAATCCAGAAAAGACTAAACTCTTCCTTGCAAGTCCCAACCACAAATTAATTACCACCACCCTACAACTCAATGGTCTAACCTACCCTATCAACCCCACCATCAAAATTCTTGGAGTCATCCTAGACCGCTGCCTGACCTTCGAAGATCACACCAATGCTCAGGTCAAAAAATGCTTTTACACCCTCTGGAAACTCCAGACCATCAAACATTACTTTGACTTCCCCTCCTTCAGACTGCTGGTCCAATCCCGAATCTTAAGCACCCTGGATTACTGTAATATCATATATTTGGGCTCCTACAAGAAAACCATTAAACGTCTGAGACTCATTCAAAACACCGCTGTCCGCCTAATCCATGGCCTCAAAAAGTCAGACCATATCAGCTCTTACTACAGAAAACTTCACTGGTTGCAAATAGAAGCGAGAGTCATCTTCAAATTCGCCTGCCTCTGCTTCAAAACCTTAACAGGCTTGTCCCCGATATATCTGTCTCACCACTTTGCGTTCACAGGCACCAATCAAATGCGCAATGCCCATCTGTTTGCTTACCCATCCCCAAAGGGATGCACCTACAAAAGATTCCTTAATAGAACTCTCATTCCAAGCTGGCAGATGGATAGATTGCCTGACCACCCTCATTTCATCTGCCCCATCTTACTCGTCCTTCAGGAAATCTCTCAAATCTTACCTCTATGATAAATTTCTCGAACCCCTCCCCCCAAATAACCAAACTCTACCAGAACAACCAGAATGTAACTATCTTTGCATAATAATCCATTTCAACCGCATTATACAGTCTCTTGCATCGTATCCTGTTCTATAAGTCTCTCGCACTGTATTTTCACTGTATAAATATCTCCGCTGTATATGTACAGGCTCTTGCATTGTAAATCTGCTTTGTAACTTCGTTATGTAAACACCCATGCTGAATATGTACAATCCCCTGCTTTGTAAACTGCTCTCAACTGCATAGTACATTCCCTCACATTGTATCTTCGCTGTGTATGTACAGTCTCTTGCATTGTAAACCACTCTGAACTGTTTGTGGTATTGCGGTATACAAAAATAAAGTTATTATTATTATTATTACTTGTGTGCCTAGGGGCCCTCGAAGAATTAACCAGCTGTTTAAGAACATAGGGTAGCCATAGTGGGCCAGACCAAAGGTCCAATTATCTCATATTCCATTTCTAACAGAGGCCAATCCACATCAAAGTTACCTGCTAGAATCCTCCAGAGTAGCAAGATTCCATGCTACTTAACCCAGGGATAAGCAATGGCTTTCCCCAGGTGTACCTTAATTGTGATTTATAGACTCTTACTTTCAGGAATGTATCCAAACCTTTTATTAAATAGAGTTACATTAACTGCTTTTACCATAGAAACATAGAAACATAGAAATAGACGGCAGATAAGGGCCACGGCCCATCTAGTCTGCCCACCTTAATGTCCCTCCCCTACCTTTGCCCTGTGAATAGATCCCTTGTGCCGATCCCATTTGGCCTTAAAATCAGGCACGCTGCTGGCCTCAATCACCTATAGTGGAAGACTATTCCAGTGATCAACCACTCTTTCAGTGAAAAAGAATTTCCTGGTGTCACCTCGTAGTTTCCCGCCCCTGATTTTCCACGGATGCCCTCTTGTTGTCGTGGGACCCCTGAAAAAGAAGATATCTTCTTCCGCCTCGATGCAGCCCGTAAGATACTTGAACGTCTCGATCATGTCTCCCCTCTCTCTGCGCTCCTCGAGCGAGTATAGCTGTAATTTGTCAAGCCGTTCTTCGTATGGAAGATCCTTGAGTCCCGAGACCATCTGGGTGGCCATTCTCTGCACCGACTCCAGTCTCAGCACATCCTTGTGATAATGCGGCCTCCAGAATTGCACACAGTATTCCAGGTGAGGCCTCACCATGGATCTATACAATGGCATAATGACTTCCGCCTTATGACTGACGAAACCCCTTCGTATGCAGCCCATGATTTGTCTTGCCTTGGACGAAGCCTGCTCCACTTGATTGGCAGACTTCATGTCCTCACTGACGATTACCCCCAAGTCTCGTTCTGCTACCGTTTTTGCTAGGATCTCGCCATTAAGGGTATAAGACTTGCATGGATTTTGGCTGCCCAGGTGCATAACTTTGCATTTTTTGGCATTGAAGTTGAGTTGCCATGTCCTAGACCATCGCTCCAGTAGGAGTAGGTCGTGCATCATGTTGTCGGGCATTGAATCTTCGTCTGTTGTGCATTTGCCCACTACATTACTTAGTTTGGCGTCATCGGCGAATAATGTTATTTTACCTCGAAGCCCTTCTGCCAAGTCCCTTATAAAGATGTTGAATAGGATTGGGCCCAAGACTGAGCCCTGTGGCACTCCACTGATCACCTCCGTCATTTCAGAGGGGGTGCCATTCACCACCACCCTTTGAAGCCTACCTCCAAGCCAGTTCCCAACCCATTGCGTCAATGTGTCACCTAATCCTATAGAACTCATCTTGCTCAGCAATCTGTGGTACGCTATCGAATGCTTTGCTAAAGTCCAGGTACACGATGTCCAGGGACTCCCCAATATCCAGCTTCCCCGTCACCCAGTCAAAAGAAGCTGATCAGGTTGGATTGGCAGGATCTCCCCTTAGTAAATCCATGTTGTCGGGGGATCCTGTAGATTCTCCTCATCCAGGATCTTATCTAATTGGTGTTTGATTAGAGTTTCCATTAGTTTGCTCACTATCGATGTTAGACTCACTGGTCTGTAGTTTGCTGTCTCCATCTTTGAGCCTTTCTTGTGGAGTGGAATGACAAGTTCCAAAGCTTAATTATCTATTGAGTGTAAAAATATTTTCTCATATTTCTTTTAAATGTATTACTAACTTCATGGAGTGTTCCCTGGTCCAGTGGTTCTCAACTCAGCCAATCAGATTTTCAGGATATCTACAATGAATATGCATGAGATTGATTTGCATGTACTGCATCTATCTCATGCATATTCATTATGGGTAACCTGAAAACCTGACTGTTTAGGTGTGAGTTGGTTGAGAGTCAGCACAATGAGTAAGGCTATTATAGCCTTATAACCTATGGGAAAAATGAGGGGGAGGGTCTCCAAAAGTATAATTTAAATGTTTCTGCAGCCAGAGCCACCAAGGTCTCCCACCTCTAAAACCCCTTTCCCTTCAATTTTTGTATTTCAAGGAAGTCTCCATGATCCGTTTTTGGTGTTATTTTACTGATGATGACAATCTTGGATTTTTTTCTAACGCCTCCATCTGCCTCATAACCCCCTGATTTTGCATAAAATTGACAGGGATGGACACCTCAGGCCTTTCTACCCCTATATCATGCCAAGTTTGCGTCCATGCCCCGTGTGCAGTAGAGCGTATGGGAGAGGGGTGGGAGACTTGGATTCAACCTCCTCCAAGTTCTTCAGGGCTGAGGATCTCCTGGAGATTTCCTGGAGGTGCATTCCCAAAGGAAGAGACCCTTTCCGGAGCCCTCTGAAGATGCATTGGCCAAACACAGATGTGTGGTGGTCAAAGAGCTCAGGAGGACCAGCAGAGGATTTTGAGACATAAGAACATAAGAACATAAGCAGTGCCTCCGCTGGGTCAGACCATAGGTCCATCATGCCCAGCAGTCCGCTCCCGCGGCGGCCCAAACAGGTCATGACCCGTCTGAATCACCAGAAGGGGCTCCCTTGCCACCTTGGTTTCTCATTGAAGTCCTGTCTTCCTATCGAAGTCCTAACCCTCCGGTCTTGCACATGCACGACCTGGTTGGGTTTCTATACTTATTACCTGGTTAGCTTTCTATACTTGTGTTACATCCCAGCTCCTCCCTCAGTATCCCACGATCCCTTTATCCCTCAGGAATCCGTCCAATCCCTGTTTGAATCCCTGTACCGTACCCTGCCTGATCACTTCCTCCGGTAGCGCATTCCAAGTGTCCACGACCTATGGGTGAAAAAAAACTTCCTTGCATTTGTTTTGAACCTATCTCCCTTCAGTTTCTCCGAATGCCCCCTCGTACTTGTTGTCCTCTTCAGTCTGAAGAATCTGTCCCTATCCACCCTCTTTATGCCCCTCATGATCTTGAAGGTCTCTATCATATCTCCCCTGAGCCTCCTTTTCTCCAGAGAGAAGAGCCCCAGCCTATCCAACCTCTCGTCGTATGGGCAGTGTTCCAGCCCTCTTACCATTTTCGTTGCTCTCCTTTGGACTCTCTCAAGTACCGCCATGTCCTTTTTGAGGTGCGGCGACCAATACTGAACGCAGTATTCCAGATGTGGATGCACCATCGCTCGATACAATGGCATGATGACTTCCCGCGTTCTGGTTGTTATGCCCCTCTTTATGATGCCCAGCATCCTGTTGGCTTTTTCGAAGCTGCTGCACACTGTGCAGATGGCTTCAGTGATGCATCCACCAGCACACCCAAGTCTCTCTCAAGTCTGCTGTCTCCCAACAATACCCCCCCCAATTTGTAGTTGAACAACGGGTTCTTTTTCCCTATATGCATGACCTTGCATTTGTCCACGTTAAAGCGCATTTGCCATTTGTTTGCCCAGTCTTCCAGCTTGTCCAGGTCCCTTTGTAGGTCCTCACACTCCTCCCTGGTCCTAACTCTGCCGCACAGTTTGCTATCGTCTGCAAATTTTATAACCTCGCACTTTGCCTCCTTTTCCAGGTCATTGATAAATATGTTAAAGACCCTAATGTAGAAATCCTATTTGAGCTGGCGAGGGTCCTCAGCATCTGCATTCAGTGTAACAGAGGCAGTGGCACAGAGATACTCCTCTCAGCATGCACCCCGACCAGACAAGGACACAGAACTGGACCAGGAGGTTAAGTCTACCTTAGACTGGGAGGATGGAAAATCCAATTCCATGCCACTATTGTCTAAAGATGCAGTTTCTCTGACACAGTTTGGTTCTCTGTTTGAGAACAGAAATCAGGAAGTGGTAGTAGCCCTAGACCAAGGGGAAGACCTTACGGTGCACTAGCTGTTCACAGCCTTTGCGCTCTCGGGCATTATTTCTACCTCGCTACGAGAATTGAAGCTGGAAGTTCCTCCAGCCCCCTTGTCGCAGTGCTCAATTATGTGTTCTTTCTCTCACATCCGGACATTACAAAGCTGGTCACAGACCACTGGGAGTTGCCATTAGGGTCCCTGCAAGTGGCTAAGACTATGGGCCAAGCTTTACACCATGGCTCTGGATTTCCAGCAGCTGTTTGTTCAGCCGAAGGAGGATTTGCTGGGGGCATAGACCACCAAATGAACCTCCTCCTGTGAAGAAGGTGTGATGTTAAAAGATTCTCAGGACTGTAAAGTGGATTTTGGTCCTCAAGAGGCAATTAGAAGCTTTGGCCCTAGGAATTAAGACAGCAGTTGCAGCTTCCTTTGTGGCATGTGCTTGTCACATCTGTCTGTCTCAATTCCCAGCCTTGGAGGACAACGAAGACCCCAAAATGCTCCTATCTGGGGTGAATTATATAGCAGATGCTATGTATGATATCAGAGTTATGAGCAAGGTGTCAACCTGTGCTATCTCCCTCCCTGATGCTTTGGATCAGACAGTGGGCAGGAGATTCAGCCTCTAAAGCCATGCTGAGCAGGCTTCCCTTTCAAGAGCAGATGCTATTTGGCAAGGGTTTGGATGACCTGATAGCCAGCATTGCAGACCGTGTAAAGAGAATGTGAGAAAAAAGGTATAATAGCTTAATATCATAGTTGGCCTCCTTAAATTTTTCCCAGAGTCATCTCTGTTACAATTTTTTTCTTTTTCTAACCTAGTGGCGGAAGAATCAAGCAGAGAACTGACACCCCCTTGGTTATTGAAGCTGAGATAATTGGGGAAGAGAATATATTGCTTGCAACAAGATAACTGAACATTGAACCAAGATTGTGAGAAAACCCTTGTTCTTTTCTGTTTTTCTTCTATCCTCTTTGAAGCTTGGTCTTTACTCTATTTCTCTTTATATTTAGCTACTTATAATAAATAAGACTTCCAAGGTGCGCCCTCACCTGGAGTACAGCATCCAGCACTGGTCGACGTACATGAAGAAGGACACGGTACTACTCGAAAGGGTCCAGAGAAGAGTGACTAAGATGGTTAAGGGGCTGGAGGAGTTGCCGTGCAGTGAAAGATTAGAGAAACTGGGCCTCTTCTCCCTCGAACAGAGAAGATTGAGAGGGGACATGATCGAAACGTTCAAGGTACTGAAGGGAATAGACTTAGTAGATAAGGGCAGGTTGTTCACTCTCTCCAAGGTAGAGAGAATGAGCGGGCACTCTCTAAAGTTGAAAGGGGATAGATTCCGTACGAACGTAAGGAAGTTCTTCTTCACCCAGAGAGTGGTAGAAAACTGGAATGCTCTTCCGGAGTCTGTCATAGGGGAAAACACCCTCCAGGGATTCAAGATAAAGTTAGACAAGTTCCTGCTGAACCGGAACGTATGCAGGTAGGGCTAGTCTTAGTTAGGGCACTGGTCTTTGATCAGAGGGCTGCCGCGTGAGCGGACTGCTGGGCACGATGGACTACTGGTCTTACCCAGCAGCGGCAATTCTTATGTTGTTATGTTACCTTAGACTTTCTGATTTTATCTCTCTTTGAGTTCTCACTTGGTTGTTTGGGGTTGTTTTCAGATAAGACACTATGGCCTAGATGCACCAAAAATAGTCGGTAATACCAACTGGATCGCTGTTGGCCAATTCTCTGGCCAATTCTGAACTAGTGATTAATGCACTACCAAGCTTGCATGCATATCATTTGCATGCAAATTCGGCAGATCAAGCAGAGAACTAACAGCAGTGACAGGGGCAGCAGCCTGCCATTTTCGCTTTCGCAGGGGGCCATTACACAGTGCCAGTTCATCAGGGATGGAGGGCCATTATTGGCAGGGGGAGGAGGGAGATGCTTTTTTTCTTTTATGTAACACAGGCAAAATATCTATGCCATTGAGAAAAAAACCAACAACAGTCTGACCTGTCAGTAACACAGTTACTAACAGGTCTAAACTGTCATTTTTTTCTGGCAGCTAAAACCTGTTTTATTTATTTATTTATTTTTGCTTAGCCAAGCGATGTTAGTGCATCAATTGCTTGGCTACTTTGTCTGGGCTTTTAGCTAATTTTCATGGCCAGATTGGAAAATGTGCAATCAAGAGGAAAACCATGGATGAGCCATTTTGTGAACTGGGTTGGTAATAGCGATCGTCGCTAAAGTTGTGAAAACAGGTTTAGCGATGATTACTGGCTTTAGTGCGTCTGACTCTAGCCCTATAAACTAGTGTTATTACAGGGATCTCAAAGACCCTCCTTGAGGGCCGTAATTCATTTGGGTTTTCAGGATTTCCCCAATGAATATGCATGACATCTATGTGCATGCACTACTTTCAATGCATATTCATTGGGGAAATCTTGAAAACCCGATTGGATTGTGGCTCTCAAGGAGGGACTTTGAGATCCCTGTGTTATTAGCTAGCAGAATACTGAGCCCCAATTTGGACCTCATTCTGTAAGTTTCTCAACATTTGGCTCATCATTAGGGCAAAACTTAGAGTTACCTTATGGCTCCAGAAAAAGGAGGATGGATTGAGACATCTAAGTTTTACTTCTACTGAAAGCAATGTATGTAAGGAAGATAGAATGAGACATCTGGGCTTTACTTCCATTACAATCAATGGAAGTAGAACCTGGATGTCTCGATCTGGCCTCTTGTTTTCTGGAGTCATATGGTAACCTTAGTAAAATCAGACATCTGGAACATAATATAATAAGCTAGAAATCTTTAGTACCCAAATTCCTCTGCTTGCTTTCATTATAGATAAGGCACTAGAATAAGCCATTACTGTATTAGCTTGTGAGAGGCCCAGTTTAACTCTCTAAAAAAAAGGCCTAGCATCTTAATTCTATTTCGTTTGTGTTCCTTCCTGAAAATCACATCTGGACCTGGACAAATCACACCTGGACAATAAGGTGATGTGAATAGCCAAAAGTCAATCATTGCTTTCTAGTTAGGAGGCACAATTTACATTTGCTTGCAATGACATAATCCAGATGAGCAAAAGGGACATGAAAGATATGAGAGAAACATGAGAAAGATTAGGCAAAACAAAGAGAAGGTTTATTATCTGACCCTGAGATCATATAATCTAATGAATTTGCAACAGAATAGACTGGGTTCTGGGTCCAGCAAATTAGACTCTGTTTCAGAGGGTGTTTTACCCAACCAGGAGGATGGACTTCCAAATACTCTTCCTGTCTGTCTCTGCATTACTGTGTTTACAGAAGTATTTGTTATTTTGTGCTAGCTTTCTATAGTGCTTTGTGTGGGAATTTGTGTAACCTTCTTAGAAACATAGAAACATGACATCAGATAAAGGCCAAATAGCCCATCTAGTCTGCCCATCCACAGTAACCAATATCTCTTTCTCTCTCCAAGAGATCTCATGTGCCTATCCTAGACCCTCTTGAATTCAGACACAGTTTCTGTTTCCAACACCTCTTCCAGGAGACTGTTCTATGCATCTACCACCCTTTCTGTAAAAAAATATTTCCTCAGATTATTCCGGAGCCTATCACCTCTTAACTTCATCCTATGCCCTCTCATTGCAGAGTTTCCTTTCACATGAAAGAGACTCGACTCATGCACATTTATATTACGTAGGTATTTAAATGACTCCATCATATCTCCCCTTTCCTGCCTGTCCTCCAAAGTATACAGATTGAGATCTTTAAGTCTGTCTCCATACGCCTTATCACGAAGACCACACACCATTTTAGTAGCCTTCCTCTGGACAGACTCCATCCTTTCTTTCTATGAGTGTATGAGTTTATAACCTGACCTGAATAAACAAGATAAAGAGAATGAAATGGATTCCTGTACAGAGGTTTATGAGTGTGTGTGTGCTTTGGGTACTGTCATGATTGGGCATAGGTGTTAGCCACAAAACAGGTTTGGGGGACCCCATTGTGACCCCTGGACCTTGCTAGGGGACCAACTATCATCATCCTAAGGCCTTGCCGGAGAGAAGACCCCAGAAGACTCTGGTTCCGGGAAGTGGGAATTTCCAAGGCACTCAAAGATTCCGTCCTTATGCGGGAGGCTAAATGACGCAGAGCTCCTTTCAGGTGTCACAGCAGAGGTTCAGGGGGAGCAGGAGACAGCAAGCCTCTGGCACTCGTTCTTCCCCATCCTCCAAGAAAGCACAATGACACCAGGACAGGGACCAAGCCTCCACCCCCTGATAGGGGATAGGCTGTCAGACTTTTGGTCGGTCTAGGATCAGATAGGCGCAGACAGTTGGGTCCAAGAACTTGTTAGAGAAGGTTACAAAAACAAATTATGTGCCTCCCTTCCAGATCTCTTTGTAGATTCTCTGACCGACCAGCTGTAGAGAGCCCTCAGAGTCTGGGCAATGGTACAAGGCTACTGGATCTTCATGCATCTTCATTCATAGAGTTGGTACCAGATGAAGAATTGGACTCAGGCAGATACTCCATATAATTCTTCGTACCAAATAAAAGTTCAAATGACTGGAGGCCAATTCTGGATCTCAAGTTGGTCAATGTTGCACTGAAAGTGCCATATTTCCATAAGGAGACCATTCGGTCGGTAATAGTGACAGTGGCGCCGGGGGAGTTTCTTGCCTCCCTCAGCTTGACAGAGATCTATCTCCACATTCTCAATTTTTCGGCCCACAGGAGACCACTTATAGTTTCATGTGCTTGAGCAGCATTTCCGGTTCTCTCTGCTCCCCTTCAGCTTCACAACGGCATCTCACACTTTACCAAGGTGAAAGCAGCAGTACACCTCCACAAGGCAGGGATCCAAGTGCACCCATATTTGGACCATTGGCTAATCAGAACCCAGTCCAAGGAAGAAGACGAACTTGCAGTTTTGGGAGGTAAACTGGCAGTTTTGACAGTCACCCAGTATTTGGGATGGATTGTCAACTTCAAGAAGAGCCAGCTGGAGCCAACCCAGTGCTTGGAGTACCTGGGAATTGTGCTCAACACGGCCTTGGGCCAGGTCTTTCTTCCAGAGCATCACAGACTGAAGCTCTGGTAGCAGATTTTGGACCTGCTATAGAGTCCGACTCACACAGCGTGACATTATCTACAGGACCTGGGGTCGATGGTAGCAGCCATGCAGGTGGTCCCTTGGGCATGAGCACCCTTGAGGCCTCTCCAAGATTCTCTTCTCTCTTGATGGTCTCATCAGATGGACTTGCTTCAGCAACTGCTTCCCTGGTTATTGGAAGAGAAAAGCAGTCTAAGGTGGTGGTTGTGGATGACTGCCCTCTCAAGGGGCACGTCTCTCCGAATTTCCTCCTGAGAGATTCTAATGACTGATTCCAGCCTTTACAGTTGGGGGGGTGGGGGGGTGTCATTGCAATAGACATCCAGTTCATGCTTGTTGTACACTGGCTCAGCAAAAGTGGTCCATAAATCAACTAGAACTTAGAGCCATTTGACTAGCACTTCAGACACTGGAGATGTCTCTGGAAGACAAGGCATTCAGAGTCTTCTCAGGCAATGTGACAGTAGTGGCCTATGCCAACAGTCAAGGAGGCACCAGAAGCACCCCGTTTTGCCTAGAAGCTCAACTCCTCTTTTGGTGGGCAGACACTCATTTGCAGACCATCTCGGCCACACAAATAGCAGGAGTGGAAAATGTACAGGCCGACTTTCTCAGTCAGCAGACTCTCGACCCAGGGGAATAGTCTCT
Organism: Geotrypetes seraphini; assembly: GCF_902459505.1. Lineage (NCBI taxonomy): Eukaryota > Metazoa > Chordata > Amphibia > Gymnophiona > Dermophiidae > Geotrypetes > Geotrypetes seraphini. Next base: position 99,346,515 of record NC_047088.1, on the reverse strand, counting down.
GTCCCCCCAGGTGTTCACCTCCATAGTTCGGTGGTGGGGCATCAACAGATGGATCTGATAGCCTTGAATGTAAACAAAAAGGCGGATCACTTTTACAATTGAATATATGAGCCCGGAAGCGGTGGGTTGGACGCATTGGTCCACTCGTAGCCAGAGAAAGTGATCTTGTACATTTTTCTCCCGTGGCCCATGCTAGGGTGAGTCATTTGCAGGATTATGAGTTGTCGAGGCTTGGTAGTCCTAGTGATGTCCGATTGGCTCCACAGACCATGATATGCAGACCTAGAAGGACGAAGGCCTCAGACTGCCAGTCCAAGTGGATCTTCTCACTCAGGGTCCAGTCCCTAATGAGAATCCAGAATGTTTTGAGCCTATCGCATGGCTCTTGAGTGGGCGGCCCTGACAAGCAAGGATTACTCAGATGTGGTCATTTTCAATCTGCTTCAAGTTAAGAAGCCGTCGACAATGGCAGCCTAGAAGTCCTTTCAGCATTGGTATGCTGTGGATGATGTAGAGCGCTTACGAGCTCCAATTTTGGTAGTACTGGACTTCAGTTGTTGGAAAAATAATGGAAGTGTTGCTGAAAGAAAGGATAGTGTACTTCCTTGAACCTAATGGGTTACAGGATTCGAGGCAACATGACTTTACAAAAGGTAAATCGTGCCAAACGAACCTGATTGAATTTTTTGATTGGGTGACCAGAGAGATGGATCGAGGACATATGCTAGATGTAATTTACTTGGATTTCAGCAAAGCCTTTGATACAGTTCCTCATAGGAGGCTGTTGAACAAACTTGAAGGGCTGAAGTTAGGACCCAAAGTGGTGAACTGGGTCATAAACTGGCTGTCGGACAGACGCCAGAGGGTGGTGGTTAATGGAAATCGCTCGAAGGAAGGAAAGGTGACTAGTGGAGTCCCTCAGGGTTCGGTGCTGGGGCCAATCCTGTTCAATATGTTTGTGAGTGACATTGCTGAAGGGTTAGAAGGAAAAGTGTGCCTTTTTACAGATGATACCAAGATTTGTAACAGAGTAGACACCGAAGAGGGAGTGGAAAATATGAAAAAGGATCTGCAAAAGTTAGAGGAATGGTCTAATGTCTGGCAACTAAAATTCAATGCAAAGAAATGCAGAGTAATGCATTTGGGGATTAATAATAGGAAGGAACCGTATATGCTGGGAGGAGAGAAGCTGATATGCATGGACGGGGAGAGGGACCTTGGGGTTATAGTGTCCGAAGATCTAAAGGCGAAAAAACAGTGTGACAAGGCAGTGGCTGCTGCCAGAAGGATGCTGGGCTGTATAAAGAGAGGCGTAGTCAGTAGAAGGAAAAAGGTGTTGATGCCCCTGTACAGGTCATTGGTGAGGCCCCACTTGGAGTATTGTGTTGAGTTTTGGAGACCGTATCTGGCAAAAGACGTAAGAAGACTTGAGGCGGTCCAGAGGAGGGCGACGAAAATGATAGGAGGCTTGCGCCAGAAGACATATGAGGAGAGCCTGGAAGCCCTGAATATGTATACCCTAGAGGAAAGGAGAGACAGGGGAGATATGATTCAGATGTTCAAATACTTGAAGGGTATTAACGTAGAACAAAATCTTTTCCAGAGAAAGGAAAATGGTAAAACCAGAGGACATAATTTGAGGTTGAGGGGTGGTAGATTCAGGGGCAATGTTAGGAAATTCTACTTTACGGAGAGGGTAGTGGATGCCTGGAATGCGCTCCCGAGAGAGGTGGTGGAGAGTAAAACTGTGACTGAGTTCAAAGAAGCATGGGATGAACACAGAAGATTTAGAATCAGAAAATAATATTAAATATTGAACTAGGCCAGTACTGGGCAGACTTGCATGGTCTGTGCCTGTGTATGGCCGTTTGGTGGAGGAAGGGCTGGGGAGGGCTTCAATGGTTGGGAGGATGTAGATGGGCTGGAGTAAGTCTTAACAGAGATTTTGGCAGTTGGAACCCAAGCACAGTACCGGGTAAAGCTTTGGATTCTTGCCCAGAAATAGCTAAGAAGAAAAAAAAATTTAAAAAAAAAATTTAAATTGAATCAGGTTGGGCAGACTGGATGGACCATTCGGGTCTTTATCTGCCGTCATCTACTATGTTACTATGTTTTTGCAAGAGGGACTTCAGAAAGGTCTGTCGATCAGATCACTGAAGGTGCAGTTAAAAGGCATTTCCTGTTTCCAGGCTCAGGGGGATAGAGGCTCTCTGACCTCTCAGCCAGATGTTGCCCATTAAAGGGGCTCTTCGGTTGTGTCCTTCAGTGCATCTCCCTTTCCCTTCCTGGGATCTTAACACCGTATTACAAGGTCTCAGTAGAACTTTGTATGAATGTTTATGGGAGGCTTCCGTTCTGGATCTTACAGTCAAGATGGTGTTTCTTGTGGTGTTTATGTTGGTAAGATGAGTTTCCGAGTTACAAGTTCTATCCTACATAGAACTGTTTCTTAAGTTTACGGAAGCAGGGCTTTTCTTTTTTTTTTTTTTTTTATAGCCTTTTCAATTTTAAATCAAGCATACATATTACATTACATTACAGATTTCTATTCCGCCATTACCTTTCGGCGAGAGGAGCAGAGTGCTTACCAGGAGGCGGAGGAAGGGGTGGAGAGCGTGCAGGGAGGCGGAGAAAGGGGCGGAGAGCACACGGATAGGTGGAGGAGGAGGAGAAAGGGAGCGGAGATCTTACAGAGAAGCGGAGGAGACAGAGAAAGGGGAGGAATAGCAGCGGAGCTACTTACAGGAGACGGTGGAGGCAAAGCAGGGGAGCGGACAGGAGCGCTGATATCGTCCGCCCACCTCCCGACATCACTGCAGATCACCCCCATATAAGGGCTCGAGCCAACGGCGCGCGGCCGTTCGGCGCGCAGCGAAGGCGAGCGGCAAAGGCGCTCGCCTTAGCGAGAGCGCTTTTGCTAAGGGCCTCAAGAAGGGCATCAAGGAAGGGCTATTAATTTCGGCTGGTCTCTAAAATCCTACAACTAGCTAATTTACCTATCAACTTCAACCTTTCTTCAATCTTTCCCTCTTCCAGGTCTTTCAACTTTCAACTCTCTACTCCTACCTAACCAACAAGCACACTTAATAGGCGGACCACACCAATCACTCTATTCTAACAGGCGGACATGCTATCAATAGGCAACCTTAACTGTCAATTAACATTCTACTATATCCCTCTAACCAAGAACAAACTAACTAATTTATCCCTCCAACCTCAACACATTCTGACCAACTCCTAACAGCCCCCATTCAAACCTAAAAAAAAAATATATATATATATATATATTAATAATAATTAAATAAATAATAATAATATTAAAAAACCTTTATATATGGCAGGCAGAACTAGAGGCAGCAAGACTTCAGTCAAGATAGGCAGCTTAGTCGCCGAAAGTACCCAGGGGATGGCTACGGTCTTCGTACAGACAGAGGGAGAGCCTGGACAGAGAGCAGAGGTCTCTGTACAGACCGAGGCCATCCCCTCAAAGATGTCTTCAGTCTCCACTCAGACGGAACCAATTGAACAGCAAGATGAAAGCCTTCTGCTAGAGCTGAGGAGCCTGAGAGAGGAGATTCAACACTTAAGGAGCATCCGTGATGACGAGACCTTCATCGACGGAATAATCCAGGAGCTGTCTCAGATCGCCGAACGAGAGCCTGACAAGACCATCCTTGAGACACCCAAAGCTCCCAAAGCTTACAAAACTTCAGACTTGAATCCAACCGTCGGAATTCAGGAAGTCACTGGAGATGCTGATTCCTGGCAGCTGGTGACTTCCTCCACAGGAAAACGCAGAAAACCTCATTCTGTTTCTCTCTCTCACATACAGGGCAGCTCTACATCGACACCACATATCCCCCTTAAGAACAGATACCAGCTGCTACAGGAGAGTCCTGACAACGAGGTACAAGAAGTAGTTGAGCAGACGGTTCCAGTTCCAGAGTCAACAGGTCGGCCCACCCCTAGAAAGCGCAGAGTTGTGGTCATCGGGGATTCGCTGCTAAGGGGCACCGAGGGACCAATTTGTAGACCTGATCTACAATCAAGAGAGGTCTGCTGTTTGCCGGGGCCAGGATCCGGGATATAACCGCTAGCCTGGGCAGACTCATCAAACCCCAGGATCACTTCCCTATGATTCTAAATCCACGTCGGAACCAACGACACTGCCAGGTGCACCCCGGAGAGCATACCCGAAGACTTCAGAGCCCTGGGAGAGAAGCTGAGGAGGATGGATGCGCAGGTGGTCTTAAGAACATAAGAAGTTGCCTCCACTGGGTCAGACCAGAGGTCCATCCCGCCCAGTGGTCCGCTCCCGCGGTGGCCCACCAGGTCCTTTGACCTGTGAAGTGATTTGACCATTTTTATATCCTACCTCTGCTTCTATCTGTACCCCTCAATCCCTTTATCCTTTAGGAACCTATCCAAACCTTCCTTGAACCCCTGTACTGTGGTCTGGCCTATCACAACCTCTGGAAGAGCGTTCCATGCATCTACCACCCTCTGGGTAAAAAAGAACTTCCTAGCATTTGTTCTGAACCTGTTCCCTTTCAATTTCTCCGAGTGACCCCTAGTGCTTGTGGTTCCCCACAGTTTGAAGAATCTGTCCTTGTCCACTTTCTCTATGCCCTTCAGGATTTTGAAGGTTTCTATCATGTCCCCTCTAAGTCTCCTCTTCTCCAGGGAGAACAGCCCCAGCATTTTTAACCTGTCAGCGTATGAAAAATTTTCCATACCTCTTATCAGTTTTGTCGCTCTTCTCTGGACTCCCTCGAGTACTGCCATGTCTTTCTTGAGGTACGGCGACCAGTACTGGACACAGTATTCCAGGTACGGACGCACCATTGCACGATACAGTGGCATGATGACTTCTTTCGTCCTGGTTGTGATACCCTTTTTGATGATGCCCAGCATTCTGTTTGCTTTCTTTGAGGCTGTCGCACACTGCGCCGATGGCTTCAATGTTGCATCCACCATCACCCCCAGGTCTTTTTCAAGGACGCTCACCCCTAGCAATATTCCCCCCATTTTATAGCTGAACATCGGGTTCTTTTTCCCTACATGCATGACCTTGCATTTGTCCACATTGAAACTCATTTGCCATTTTTTTGCCCACTCCTCTAGTCTCGTCAGGTCCCTCTGCAGGTGTTCACAATCCTCCTTGGTTTTGACCCTGCTACAGAGTTTGGTGTCATCAGCAAATTTAATGACCTCACATTTCGTCCCCGTCTCCAGGTCGTTGATAAATATATTGAACAGGAGTGGTCCCAACACCGATCCCTGTGGGACTCCGCTCGTGACCCATTGCCAGTCTGAGTAATACCCTTTTACTCCAACTCTCTGTTTTCTGCCTGCCAGCCAGTGTCTGATCCATCTGTGTACATCCCCTTGCACTCCGTGATTCCACAGCTTCTTAAGCAGCCTTTCGTGAGGTACCTTGTCGAAGGCTTTTTGGAAGTCGAGGTAGATGATGTCTATGGCTTCCCCCTTGTCCATCTGGCTGTTTATTCCCTCAAAGAAGTACAGTAAGTTCGTGAGGCACGACCTACCCTTGCAGAAGCCGTGCTGGCTCGCCTTCAGTTGTCCATTTTTTTCTATGTGCTCGCAGATTGTGTCCTTGACCAGTGCTTCCATCATCTTTCCCGGGACCGAGGTCAAGCTCACCGGCCTGTAATTTCCCAGATCTCCTCTTGATCCCTTCTTAAAGATGGGCGTGACATTTGCTATTTTCCAGTCCTCTGGGATCTCCCCAGTTTTCAAGGATAGATTACATATTTGGCAAAGTGTTTCCGCTATTTCGTTTCTCAGTTCCTTTATTACCCTTGGGTGGATGCCGTCCGGGCCCGGTGATTTGTCGCTCTTCAGTCTGTCTATCTGTCGGAGGACATCCTCTCGGCTCGCCTCTAATTGGACCAGCTTTTCATCGTGGTCTCCATTTATGATCTCCTCAGGTTCTGGGATATTGGATATGTCCTCTCTCGTGAAGACTGACGAGAAGAACTTGTTTAATCTGTCAGCTATCTCTTTTTCCTCTGTTACCACTCCTTTCCTGTCTCCGTCGTCCAATGGTCCCACTTCCTCCCTGGCTGGTTGCTTCCCCTTCACATACCTGAAGAATGGTTTGAAGTTTCTTGCTTCACCCGCCAGTCTTTCCTCATACTCTCTTTTTGCTTTCCTAACCTCTTGGTGACATTCTTTCTGGTGCCTTTTGTGCTCCTTCTGGTTGTCCCTTGTTGGGTCCTTTTTCCATTTTCTGAAAGATGATTTCTTGTCACTTATCGCCTTTTTTACTGCATTGTTTATCCACGCCGGGTTTTGAGCTCGATTCTTTTTGCACCCTTTCCTAAATCTTGGGATGTACAGGTCTTGTGCCTCGAGCACCGTGCCCTTGAGTAAGGCCCAGGCTTCCTCTACGGTCTCCATCTTCATTGAGCTGTTGCTGAGCTTTTTTCCCACCATTTTCCTCATGGCCTCGTAATTTCCTTTTCTGTAGTTGAGTGCTGTCGTTATGGTTCTTTTCACCTTTTGTGTTCCTATGTTTAGTTTGTACTGTATCATGTTGTGATCGCTGTTTCCTAATGGTGCTAGTACTACCACCTCCTTTGCGGGTCCCCCTAGCCCATTGAGGATTAGGTCCAGAGTGGCATCCCCTCGTGTTGGTTCCGTGACCATGTAACAGTCCCTCGTTGCCTCTAGGAATTTAGTTTCTCTCGTGCAATTGGAGTGTCCAGTGTTCCAGTCTATTCCAGGGTAGTTGAAATCCCCCATAACCACCACACTTCCAAGTTTGCATACCTGCCTCAATTCGTCCTCCAGGTCCTGGTCGTTTGTTTCTGGCTGTCCTGGTGGGCGATAGTACAGTCCCAATTTGATGTCTGCTCCATTTCCTCCTGTCAGTTTAACCCATATTGATTCCAAGCTGTCCGCCCTTACTGTCGTTTCTATCCTGGTTGAAGGAATGGAGTCCTTTATATACAGTGCTACTCCTCCACCCTTCTTGTGTGTCCTGTCCCTCCTATAGAGTTTGTACACTGGCAGGGCCACATCCCATTTGTTGTCCTTGGACCACCATGTCTCTGTGACTCCTATTATGTCCAAGTCCTCTTTACTGGCTATAACTTCTAGCTCTCCCATGTTTGTCCTTAGGCTCCTGGCATTTGTATATAGGCAAATTAAGTCCCGGTTGGTTACCTTCTCATTTGGTTCTCCTCGTGGTTTGGTGCTCCTGTCGATCCCCTCACGGTCTGCCAGTCCCCGAGCCTCGTTCTGTTCACCTTCCTCCTGTGGTGTGTCTATCCCATCCTCCGTCCGCTTCTTCGACTTTGGATAGCCCTCTGTTTCCGGCTGTTTCTTCATTTTGTCGCTCTTTAGTTCCTTAAGTTCCTTTGATCCCTGCAAGGCGTCTTTGGGTTTTAGTCCAGAAAATGTCCACACAGTCTCGAGCCCTCTATTGCCATTTCCTGATTCAGTATCCTTGCTTGATACTGTGGTCCGATGTGTCGAGGTCAGATCGACTATCGGCTTTCCCCTTGTTATCAGTTTAAAGCCATGTCTATGCTGGTCTGGATGTTGCGTGCCAGCATCCTCATCCCAGCCGCACTCAGGTGCAGTCCGTCTCTCCTGTAGAGTTTGTTTTTCCCCAGGAAGGTTGTCCAGTTCCGTACAAAGTGGAAACCCTCCTCATCGCACCATCTCCTCAGCCATCCGTTTATTGCTTGCAGCTCGATCTGTCTCCTTGCATCTGCCCTCGGTACTGGCAGGATCTCTGAAAAGGCTATCTTCCTTGTCCTCAGCTTCAGTTTCCTCCCCAGGATCTTAAACTGCTCGGTCAGTGTAGTTCTGTTGAAGTTCCGTCTGCTGACATCATTTGTTCCGACGTGGATTATCACTGCTGTCTCCTCCGTCTCAGCTCCCTCCAGGATCCTCTTGATTCTGTCAGATATGTCCTTTGTCCTCGCCCCTGGGAGACATGTCACTAGGCAGTCTGGTCTGCCTCCTGCTATGTGACTGTCCACCTCTCTCAGGATTGAGTCTCCCACCACGATTGCAGATTTCCCTTTTCTCCGCTTCCTCTTGGGTCTCAGGTCTGTATCGGTGATTTGACCCTCCAGTCCTTCCTCTTCCTGATTGGTTCCTCCGCAAGGTCCTTCTCCCCCGGCTTCTGGTGGTGGGTCCTGTCCTCCATCTGATGGTTCCCTTTCGAACTGCTGGTGATCCCGTGTCTCTACCATCTTGCAGGCCTCCTCGATGAATCTCTCGAGCTCTCTGACCTGCTCATTGATGTGGCTCTCTCTGGTGGTATCGTCAGTTGCCTTGATTTCCTATGGTTCCCCTGTGGCACAGAGTCCCTCCAGCTCCTGGACTTTGATCTGCAGTCTCCCGACCTCCTTCTTTAGGCTATTCAGTTCCTGACATCGACCGCATATGTAAGCCTGCCTCCCGGAGGAGAGGTAGTCATACATGTGACATTCGATGCAGTATACTGGAAAGCTTCGCTGGGATTCTGCTGCCTCCATTTCTCTTTCTTCGTGCCTAAGTTTCTTGGTGCGCTAGGGTGTGCCCGGCGTGTAGCTAGCTGGAAAAGTAGAGAGAAGAAAAGAATGAGAATAAAGAAAAGGAAGTAGATATATATAATTTTTTTTTTTTTTTTTTAGGTTATTTAAGAAGATTGAATTTGCTGCTGCGCAGCCTGGACTCCTGGCTCCTTCTCAAGGCTCCTTCGCAAAGGCGCTCCCGCTAAGGCGAGCGCCTTTGCTGCGCGCCTTCGCCGCGCGCCGAACGGCTGGGCGCCGTGGGCTCCCCCTCTTTTAAGGGGGAGTCCGGGCTTGCTGGTGACGCTCGCTGGTGACGCTGGGGGGTGGGCGGAGCTTTCTCTCGCCGCTACCCCGCGTTGCCTGCCTTCTCCCTCACTGCCTTCTCTCCCGGCTTCCTCCTCTCCTCTTCGTCGGTGCCTGCTGCCTCCTGCACCGGCCGAATCAGCTCTCCTGGTGCTGCGGTTCTCCCTCTTTTAAGGGGGAGTCCGGGCTTGCTGGTGATGCTCGCTGGTGACGCTGGGGGGTGGGAGGAGCTTCCTCTCGCCGCTACCCCGCGTTGCCTGCCTTCTCCCTCACTGCCTTCTCTCCCGGCTTCCTCCTCTCCTCTTTGTCGGTGCCTGCTGCCTCCTGCACCGGCCGAATCAGCTCTCCTGGTGATGCGGTTCTCTCTCTTTTAAAGGGGAGTCCGGGCTTGCTGGTGACGCTCGCTGGTGATGCTGGGGGGTGGGCGGAGCTTCCTCTCGCCGCTACCCCGCGTTGCCTGCCTTCTCCCTCACTGCCTTCTCTCCCGGCTTCCTCCTCTCCTCTTCGTCGGTGCCTGCTGCCTCCTGCACTGGCCGAATCAGTCTTCTCCTCGATCCTCCCAGTGAGGGGCAAGGGCAGTGCCAGGGAGGATCGAGTCCGGAGGGCGAACGACTGGCTGCAGGGATGGTGCAAAGAAATGAACTTTGGGTTCCTACACCACGGAGAGGCACTGCAAGGACTGCTGGGACCAGATGGGTTACACCTGACCAGGAGGGGGAAGAACGTCCTTGGACACCGTCTAGCCAGCCTACTACACAGGGCTTTAAACTAGGTAAGTTGGGGGAGGGTACAGGCGCAAACAACCCACCTAACAAGCTAAGCTACCAATACTCTTTTGAGACTGAGCTAAGTAAACAGTATATTTCTGGAACACATTACAATTTTGGGTCTAGGGGGAGTACACATACCAATTCTGGGTCTAGAGGGAGAAATTCTGGGACCAGCGAGAGTGCACATGTTGCAAATTGCACTATAGGAGCTCTAGTAGCCCAAACGGGAATACCCCCACAGGGTACACACATTACCGAGTCGGAGATAAGAGCACACTATAGTCATGGGGAGTCCGAGACAGGTACAAGCCTTAGCTCTGGGTCTAGGGAGTGTAAGAGACATGCGAATAATGCTAATGGTGTCCCAGATGATAAAGAGGGATCGTCCCCACTGAGATACAACAAACACACAACATGGAGGGCTATGTACGTCAACGCCCAAAGTCTGGGAAATAAGATCCTAGACTTGGAAACAGAAATGAGGAATACCGACCTGGATGTGGTGGCGATATCTGAGACCTGGCTCACAGACTCCCACGGATGGGACATGGTCATACCAGGTTACAACTTGCTTCGCCGGGACAGAGAGGGTAAAATGGGAGGTGGTGTAGCATTATATACTAAAGATGGCATTAAGGTCACCAGAATCACAGATGTACAGTACACTGGGGAATCCCTTTGGGTAAATTTGGCCAGAGGGAAGGACAAATGCCTGTATCTTGGCGTAGTATATAGACCCCCAAGACATCAAGATGACCTAGATATGGAATTAATCGGAGATAGAGAGAATATCACCTTGCGGGGTGACACATTGGTATTGGTAGGTGACTTCAACATGCCTGATGTGGATTGGGTCACACGTTCCTCTGCTTCCGGCAGCAGCAGGAAGCTATTAAACTCTTTGAATGGAGCAAGACTCAGGCAACTGGTATTTGAACCAACAAGAGATCAGGCAATACTAGACCTAGTACTTACCAATGGGGAAAGTATCACAGAGGTCTTGGTGGGTGAAACTTTGGCCTCCAGTGACCACAATATGATATGGTTCAATATCAGGAAAGGTTTCACGAAATCTACCACAATGACCAAGGTTCTCAAATTCAAGGACACAAACTTCCAAGACATGGGAGACTTCATTCACCAGGCGCTACAAAGCCAAGCAGACACCGACAGCGTGGAAGAAATGTGGTCAACTTTGAAAGCCACCATACAAGAAGCAACAAACCGCTATGTTAAATCAGTAAGCAAACGGAGTAGGAACAACAAGCCACAGTGGTTCTCTACGGAGATCTCGGACCTATCAAAGAGAAGAAAAAAGCATTCATCTCTTATAAACAATCAGGGACACAGGACTCTAGAGTAGAATATCTGGCCAAGTCAAGGGCTGTCAAAGCAGCAGTTAGGGAGGCCAAATTCCGCATGGAGGAGTCTCTAGTAAAGAACATCCAGAAAGGAGATAAATCTTTCTTCAAGTATATCAGTGACAGAAATAAGAACTCGGGCGGGATAGTACGTCTCAGAAAACCAGACGGAGACTATGTAGATACAGACTCGGAAAAAGCCCAACTGTTAAATGAATACTTCTGCTCAGTCTTCACCCGCGAGGCGCCGGGAATCGGCCCTCAGCCACAGTCAAGGGTTAAATCAGTTGACCCGTTTAGTAATTTCAAGTTTACACCCAGCAGCATCTACTGCGAGCTGTCAAAAATCAAAGTCAACAAGGCAATGGGGCCTGACAACCTACACCCTAGGGTGCTCAGGGAGTTGGGTGATGTCCTAGCGGAACCGCTATCTGTGCTCTTCAATCTCTCCCTTAGTACAGGTAACATCCCGATGGACTTGAAGACAGCTAACGTCATTCCACTCCACAAGAAAGGCTCCAGGATGGAGATGGCAAACTACAGACCAGTGAGTCTCACATCAATAGAGAGCAAACTAATGGAAACCCTAATCAAACGTGAATTGGATAGTATCATGGACGAAGAGAATCTACGGGATCCCCGCCAACATGGATTTACTAAGGGGAGATCCTGCCAATCCAACCTGATCAGCTTCTTTGACTGGGTGACGAGGAAACTGGATGTTGGTGAGTCCCTAGACATCGTCTGGATTTCAGCAAAGCATTTGATAGCGTACCACACCGCAGGTTGCTGAGCAAGATGAGTTCTTTAGGTTTGGGTGACACATTGACCAATTGGGTTGGGAACTGGATTGGAGGTAGGCTTCAGAGGGTAGTGGTGAATGGCACCCCCTCCGAAATGTCAGAGGTGATAAGTGGAGTGCCACAGGGCTCCGTCCTGGGCCCGATCTTGTTCAACATCTACATAAGAGACTTGACAGAAGGGCTCCGAGGTAGAATAACATTATTCGCCGATGATGCCAAACTAAGCAATGTAGTGAGCAAAAGCACAACAGACAAAAATTCAATGGCAGACGATATGATGCATGACCTACTTCTACTGGAACGCTGGTCTAGGTCCTGGCAACTCAGTTTCAATGCCAAAAAATGCAAAATCATGCACCTGGGAAGCCGAAATCCATGCAGGATTTACACCCTAAATGGCGAGATCTTGACAAAAACTGAAGCAGAAAGAGACCTAGGGGTGATTGTCAGGGAAGACATGAAGTCTGCAAATCAAGTAGAGCAAGCTTCATCCAAAGCAAGGCAAATCATAGGTTGCATACACAGGAGTTTCGTCAGCCGTAAACCTGAAGTCATTATGCCACTGTATAGATCCATGGTGAGACCGCACCTGGAGTACTGTGTGCAATTTTGGAGGCCACATTACCGCAAGGATGTGCTGAGACTGGAATCGGTCCAGAGAATGGCCACCAGGATGGTCTCGAGACTCAGGGAGCTCCCATACGAAGAGCAGTTAGGGAAGTTGCAGCTCTACTCACTCGAGGAACGTAGAGAGAGGGGAGATATGATCGAGACATTCAAGTACCTCACAGGTCGCATCGAGGTGGAAGAGGATATCTTCTTTTTCAAGGGTCCCGCAGCAACAAGGGGGCATCAGTGGAAAATCAGGGGTGGGAAACTGCACGGTGACACTAGGAAATTCTTCTTCACCGAAAGGGTGGTTGATAGCTGGAATAGTCTTCCACTTCAGGTTATTGAGGCCAGCAGCGTGCCAGATTTTAAGGCCAGATGGGACAGACATGTGGGATCTATCAGCAAAGATAGATAGGGAGGGTCATTGGAGTGGGCAGACTTGATGGGCCGTGGCCCTTATCTACCGTCTATTTCTATGTTTCTATGTAAAGCGGATTACAAAAAGAGTTATGGAAGGAGGGTTCCAAAGTAAGATCAGAGATCATTTCCAAGAGTGGGTTAGGTAGGATTAGGGGTTAGGGAGAGGATGGTAAGAAGGAAGGTATTTGTGGTATTAAGCCTTATTCAGGGATTTCTTGAAGAGTATAGTTTTTATTTCCTTTCTGAACATCTTGTAGTCTGGGGTTGTTATCAATAGGTTGGAGATTTGGTTATCTGCTTGAGTGGCTAGTAGGCTGTCGTATATTTTTTTCTGTTTTACTTCTTTGATTGGGGGGTATGTGAATGGGGTGTGTGTTTTTCTATGCCTGATAGAGGTAGTTTGGATGAAGCGGTTGTTTAGGTAGATTGGGCTGTCTCTGTTTATAGTTTTAAATAGTATACAGTAGAATTTAAATTGTATTCTTTCCTGGATTGGAAGCCAATGTGAATCGATGTATGCCTCAGTAATGTGGTCATGTTTCTTCAATGAGTAGATGAGTCTCAGAGCTGTATTTTGAATTGTTTGTAGTTGTTTAATCATTATTGCGGGGCAGGGGAGGTAGAGGATGTTGCAGTAGTCCAGTATACTTAGGATTAGAGATTGTTCTAGGAGCTGAAATTGTGTTCTTTCGAAGAATTTTTGGACTTGTCTAAGGTTTCTCATAACTGCAAAAGATTTCTGTATTCTTGACATATTCCATACTAGGCGAAGGTGTTTTCTGTGTTCTGTGTGTTCAAAAGACATGGTTTTCTGTTAGGACTGGTGGTGTAGGATCGATCTGTACTAGTCTGGCTTGTTTAGTTTTACAATGGGTGTATTGATGTTGTACTGCTCACTGCAGTATGTAAGATGCTGCCTTTTCCTGGGTACTCATGTGTGACGTGTGGATTTTTACTAAAAATCATGTTTTTCATACAGATTGGGGGGGGATCAAAAAATGATGGGCCCCGGGTGTCATATATGCTAGGTACGCCACTGATGCCAAGAAAGGGAGCCAGCATCTAAAGCACCAAATTCCAGATGGATTAAAATGCCATTTCCTTCACGTATGTGGGCTGTGGTAAGCAGCCGCCAATCGCATTGATAGCGCACTCTACTAGAGGACTCGCTATTTCATGGGCGGAGACTCTGGCGATTTTGCCTGAGGAAATCTGAAGAGTAGCTACTTGGTCTAACCCTCATATCTTTACTAGGTTCTATAGGGTTGAAGTAGCAGCCAGGAAAGATTCTGCTTTCGGGTCCTCCATTTTGAAGGCAGGCTCAGTGGGCCCACACTAGACTTCAGGACCACTAGACACATCTACAAGAAAGAATGTGTATAGTGATCCTGAATGCTAGGGATGAACCAAAGCTGCTTTGGTTCATCCCTAGCATTCAGGATCACTATACACATTGTACTAGAAAGAAAAATTAGGCTCATATCTTGATAATCTTCTTTCTTGTAGATGTGTCTAGTGGTCCTGAAGCCCCGCCCTGTCAGTGGGCTTCACCTGCCTTCTGCCTTATGATCAGTCTGAGTTTGGGGAATTCTGTCTCTCAGATGAACTGAGAGAATAAAAATGAAAAAAAAAAGAAAACACTTAAGAACATATAGTCTGGTTTAAACCTCTGCTTGATAGCAGGACATGCAATTAGCTACGAGCTCTATATAAGATTAGTGCTGGTTACACACAATTTTTCTATCTGTTTTGATCAGTAAATGTTGAATATTATAATGTTAATGGATATGTTTTGTTACAGAGCAGAAAAGAATTGTAATGTCCCCCATTTCCCTCCTTCCAGTTATGTTTGTCATTACAGTGCTACTTGATTGCTTTTGTATACGCTGAGTAGGAGGGAGCAGCTCCGTGGGAAGGAGGCGGCATTCAAAAGATTATTGACAGCATTCTGCAAGCAACGTGCAGGTTCAGATGCATGACCCTAGTGTTCAGGACCACTAGACACATCTACAAGAATGAACATTATCGCGATAAGAACCTAATCTTTCTTACTGTGTGCAATTCTGGAGACTGCACCTTGGATATAAATAGGATGAAGCTGGTCCAGATGGTGGCTGTTAAAATAGTCTGGAGTGAGAATTGATAGACTCAAGAGTAATCAAATAAATTTTTTTCCTCATAGCAAGAGGTGTGGATATCTGGAACAGCTTTGCAGCTGAGATAGTGGAGACAAGTGCAGTATTGAAATTCAAGAAAGCATAAGGCAAGCACATAGGGTCTCTGAAAGTGGATTGTAGGGCTGATCAGTAGCAATGGATGGGTATATTAGATAGGCTCTATGGCCTTCATCTGCCATCATGTTTCTGTTTTCTTAACATGCTACACACAGACACATATCTCAGACTAAGGAAAAGGTAGCTCTTTCTAACATGTCATATACACAGAAATTCTCCTTTAGAATGGATCAAAACATGCAGTGCTAAATGAAAGGCCCTTACCAGTCTTGTCAGTGTTCAGCTTCCTCTTTTTGTGGCAGGAAGTAATGTTACAGAGATGATGTCTTTGTGAAACTGGAAGAAAGAAACCTCTCAGCGCACACTGTCCTGATACAACCCAAAGTCAGTCTCTCAAGCCAGGAGTTGGGATTCTATAGTTAATTCAACAAACGCTACAGTTTTTTGTCAGTGTTCTTGCTGAAGTGCCCTAGTGCCTTCTCCTGATGCATTTTGGGATGTGTCTTTCCACAGCATAAAATGGTGCCTGGTTACTAAGACAACTAGCGTTCTGTTTTCGGAGTAACAGGAACTGACTCCACCAAGGATGTGGTCAGAGGAGGTGGTTCATGATAGTGTGTTAATGCTGTAGCTTCAGTGGCAAACAGGAACAGAGTGGTGAAAGGCTTTGCATCTCTCTGCCCCTACCCCGAGTCTTCAGTCCTAGAGCTGAAATGCTCTGATCCCATTACTAATTCCATGCGCCATCTAATACTAGATGTGAAAGACTCTGAATCTTTCTGCCCCATTTCCTGAGCAGCCTAGAAATGAGCAATTCTTTGTCTATCTTATTAATGTATACACAAAAACAGACGATAGGGAAGAAAAAGAAATGATGAAAGGAAAAAAGGCATATAAAGGTAAAAAGGAGCCAAAAAAATATGTAAGAGGTACAAATGAATAAAAGGGAAGATGAAGGCCATCTAAGCACATTCTTATATTCAGAGAAAAGACAAAGAAAGGAGGAATTCCTGGAAGACATCACAGTAAAGACTGTTATCCGAGGACAAGCAGGCAACATATTCTCACATGTGAGTGATGTCATCCACGGAGTCCAGTATGGATAGTACAAAAGTGTACTGTCACTTTAAAAATATTGAGACTGCCTATACCATGCATACGTGAGTGCCTTCCCACCTGACTCTGGCTAGCGGAACTGTAACAGTCAGTTCTTAGTTTTCCGCAGAGTGAAGAAGCTGTTCTTAGAGTTTCTCTAAGTGCATGTATTTTCTACGAATTTTGTGCATATATTTTTTGTGTATAATTTGTGCCTTCCCATCATTTCTTTCATATCAAAATTTTCTAATTTTGATTACTTTTTGTTTTTGGACTGTGGGTGCTTTTCAGCCTGTTTTCAGGCCAGGAGCATTGACTCATTTTCAATTTACTACCCTACTTGACCTCCTCAGACCATTGAGTCCTTTGACCTCACATTGGAGGGTTTTCCTTCTATGTTTAAGGTGCCTAGTGGCTTGAAGTGGTGCATTCGATGCCACAGGACCATTTCAGGCAAGGATCCATATAACTGGTGTATCCAGTGTCTAGGTACTCAACATTGGGATACTTCTTGCATGCTCTGCTCTAAGTTGAAGAGGTTGCAGTTTGAAATATTGAGGAGGGGGGTATCAACTTCAACAGCATCATCTATGGCTGGAGACTCTGACACTGAACATCAATATCAATCAACACTGATACCGACAATGTTGACATCTGCATTGGGGGAGCCTCGTAAAAAGGCTAAAAAGCATACAATTATCTCCCCCCTCTGAACAGGCATCAACATCGCCCCAGACATCATCACCATTGGTGCACTCCAAGCATCAATGCACAGATACAAGATCACCATCTTTACAATTGGTGTCTCCTCTGAAGTGTGCCTTGATATTGAAGTCCCCATTACTATAACCTCTTTCTATATAGACCAGCATCCCTTTGGCTTTGGATACTGCCTTTTCACATTGTTTTACTACTACATTGGTCTTCATCTGCTGTCATTAGTATGTTACCTTGAGCTCATTAGATACTATTGACCCAGGATCTCTCTCCTGGTCCTGCTGTTGCATACAGCTTTGAATTTCTACATCCCAAATGCATCACTCTGCCTTTTTGTTTGTTTGTTTTTTAGCTTAACTGTGAAGCATTCAACCAGGCTTTCAATCTTTTCTTATGCTGTATGCTCATTCCAGGGTGTCCACTTTATTGCAGATCTTTGTGTCATCCCTTCTCTCTTCTCTTCTGGAGGAAGGAGTGGCCTGGTGGTTAGAACTACAGCCTCAGCATCCTGAGGTTGTGGGTTCAAATCCCATGTTGCTCCTTGTGCCCCTGGGCAAGTCACTCAATCCTCCATTGCCCTAGGTACATTAGATAGATTGTGAGCTTGCTAGGACAGATAGGGAAAATGCTTGAGTATCTGATTGTATACCACTTAGATAACCTTGATAGGCAATATATAAATACTTTAAATAAATGAATACCAATACCACTATTCTCCATCATATATTGGTCAAACATTTTCTAATCCAGGCCAACACCAGGCTCTTCAATGTATTCACAAAGCTCCTATGGGAAGCAGTATCAAATGCTTTACTGAAATCTAAGTTAACCAAATTTAGCCCATGCCCTCAATAAAAAACCCACCTAATTTTGGAAGTTCCAAACAGGCATTGAATAATCACCCAAACATTTATCATGGAGACAGAAAAGGGGGTGAGTAAAAGAAGTGAATGGAGAGCACTCGTAGTCCATTATTGAGCAGTGTGCTTTTAAAAATGCAGATTACTGGGGGGGGGGGGGGAGAGTGTTAAAAGTGAAAGCACGATGGCGGCAGACCTGCCCTTACTGCCAGTGTTCACAGTATAGGAAGAGGCTGTGAGGGAACTTATCAAAATCCTCTCCACAATACTAGATGATAAATTATCTAAATTACAAATGTCATTCAATGAAATACAAGAAAGGCTCAAGGGCCAAGTGGCTTAGCTGCAGCAAGCAGAGGATAGAATCGTGTGGTAATAGGATCAAGCTGAGGCAGCTGAAAATGACTTTTGAATGCTGAAAGAGTATTGCAAAAAATTTATTAGCATAGGTAGAGGACCAGAAGAATACAGAATATCCAAATGACATCAAAATTGTGGGCTTTATGAAGATTGTAAAGGATTGGGAACTATGGAAGCTCATGGAAAGATGACTACCAGATATGCTAGGTATGGGTCCTACAAGCTTCTTTATGTGGGCAGTGTCTGCATCATATGGAAATGCACCAGGAGAATGATGAATGCCCATGGCCCTTTCTGGCATGAATATTAAACTTTGTGGAGCAAAACAATACAAAGGACAAAACTGTTGTTTTTCCAGGATTTGGAGTGGAGGAATAGCCCACAAGTAATGGTTACTGCCGTGGGCTGAGATCCTGGGGAGCTGGGTTTGATTCCCATTACAGTTTTTTTGTGACCCGGGAAGTCACTTAATCCTCCATTGCCCCTTAGACTGTGAGCACATTAGGGATAGAAAATTACCTGCATATAATATGTAAAGTGCTCCATAGAAATGATAAGTAGAAGTAGGATTTCAAAGTGCATGAGCAGTAAAGTCATTGCACCATATTACTACTACTAATCATTTCTATAGCACTACTAGACATATACAGTGCTGTACATCAAAACACATAAGAGACAGTCCTTGCTTATAAGAGCTTATAATCTAGTCAAGACAAACAAACTGGACAAGAAAGTGCATCAATACACAGTGCTCAGGAGGGGGAATTACAGAGGGATAAACAGATATTGGTGCTTAGAAGGTGGGTTAGAATTTGGAATTGAAAGCATCTTCAAAGAAGTGGGCTTTGGGTCTGGATTTGAATACTGCCAGAGAAGGAGCTTGACGTACCGAGTCAGGCACTTTGTTCCAGGCATATGGTGTAGCAAGATAGAAGAGAAGGAGTCTGGAGTTGGCTGTGGAGGGAGATTATGAGCGCCCGGGGAGAGTGTGGAGAGAGATGCGAAAGGAGATACTGAGAAGCTGCGGAGTGAATACACTTGTAGGTCAGTAAGAGGAGTTTGAACTGTATGTTGAAATGGAGAGAGTCAATGAAGTGACTTAAGGAGAGGGGCAATGTGGCCATAGCAACATTGGCAGAATATGAGGCGTGCAGCAGAGTTCTGAACAGATTGAAGAGGCGAGAGATGGTTTAGCGAAAGGCCAGTGAGAAGCAGATTGCAGTAGTCTAGGTGAGAAGTGATGAAATTATGGATGAGGGTGTTGAAAGTCACTCAGAAAGGAAGGGTCTAATTTTAGAAATATTGTAGAGAAAGAAACAAGTTTTGGCAGTCTGTTGAATATGTGAAGAGAAGGAGAGAGATGAATCAAAGATTATGCCAAGGTTGCCAGCCAATGAGTCATGGAGAATGAGGGTGTTGTTCACAGAAACAGAGAACGGGGGAAGAGGAAAAATGGGTTTAGGTAGAAAGATAAGGAGCTCAGCCTTGGCCATGTTTAATTTTAGATGGAGGTGAGACATACAGGTAGCGATGTCAGACAAGCAGGTTGAGACTTGGGACTGAATGTCTGTCAAGATTTCAGGTATAGAGAGATAGATATGCGAGTCATTGTCTTAGAGATGATACTGAAAGCCATGGGAGGAGATTAGATCCCCAAAATAAAGAAGTGTAGATGGAAAAAAGAAGTGGTCCCTGGATAGAACTCTAAAGTACACCGACCAACAGCAGAATGGTGGTGGAGGGAGATCCACCAAGGCATATGCTAAAGGTGTGATGGGAAAGATAGGAAGAAAACCATGCAATAACAAAGCCCTGAAATCCAAGTGAGGACAGGGTATCAATGAGTAGATGGCGATTTACCATGTCACAAGCTGTGGATAGATCAAGAAGTATGAGGATGGCCTTTTGCTATGGCCAGGAGCAGATCATTGGAGACTTTTGTAAGGGCAATTTCTATAGAATGAAAAGGGTAAAAAGCCCAATTGAAGCAGGTCAAGGATAGCTTGAGATGAAAGAAAGTCAAGACAACACTAGTTAACATCACGTTCAAGTAGCTTGGATAAGAAGGGGAGGAACATAAGAACATAAGAATTGCTGTTGCTGGGTCAGACTAGTAGTCCATCGTGCCCAGCAGTCCGCTCATGTAGCGGCCCCCAGGTCAAAGACCAGTGCTCTAAAATGAGTCCAGCCTCACCTGTGTATGTCCCAGTTTAACAGGAACTTGTCCAGCTTAGTCTTGAAACCCTGGGGGGTGTTTTCCCCTACAACAGACTCCGGAAGAGCGTTCCAGCTCTCCACCACTCTTTGGTGAAGAAGAACTTCCTTACATTTGTACGGAATCTATCCCCTTTCAACTTTAGAGAGTGCCCTCTCGTTCATCCTACCTTGGAGAGTGTGAAAAGTCTGTCTTTATCTACTAACAGTGGCATACCAAGGGAGGGGGCAGGGGGAGTGCTCAGCCCCGGGTGCATGCCCCAAGGGGGTGCACAGCTGGCCACCCACCGGGAAATAGGCTGCCGTCGGGGAAAGGTTTCCACTGCCGTCATCGGGAACAATCCAGCCGAGTTCTCCCTTCTTTTCTTCCCTGCAGGGCCGACCAACGTCAATTCTGACATCGGAAAGGACGTTCTGGGCCAGCCAATCATTGCCTGGCTGGCCCGCAATGTCCTCTCTGACATCAGAATTGATGTCGGGCAGCAAAGAGTTGGTCGGCCCCACAAGGAAGAGAAGCAGGGCAAACTCGGAGCCGGCCTGTTCCCGATGGCGGCAGTGGCAGCCTATTCCCCAGCGGCGGTGGCAGCATTTTCCCAATGGCGGTGGCATAGGGGAGGGGAGGGAGAAAGAAAGAAATGGGGGGAGACAGGGAGCCAGAAAGAAAAGGGGCAGGGTGAAACAAAGAAAAAGAAAAAATGGGGCACGGAGAGAGAGAGAAAGACAGACAGAGAGAAAGAAAGAGGGCATGGAGAGAGAATGAAAGAAGGGGGCAGGGTGAAACAAAGAAAGAAATGGGGCACGAAGAGAGAGAGAGAAAGACAGACATACAGAAAGAAAGGGGGCATGGAGAGAGAAAGAAAGAAGGGGGCAGGATGAAAGAAAGAAAAAGTTAGGGGAGGGAATGAGGTCTGGAGGAGAGGAAGCATACAGGAGGCTGAAAGAAGGGAAGAAATATTGGATGCACAGTCAGAAGAATAAAGTGCAACTAGAGACTGATGAAATTACCAAACAAAGGTAGGAAAATGATTTTATTTTCAATTTAGTGATCAAAATGTGTCCGTTTTGAGAATTTATATATGCTGTCTATATTTTGCACTATGGCCCCTTTTTACTAAACCGCAAAAGCGGGTTTTTAGTGCAGGGAGCCTATGAGCGTTGAGAGCAGTGTGGGGCATTCAGCGCAACTCCCTGTGCTAAAAACCGCTATCACGGTTTAGTAAAAAGGGAGGGGGTATATTTGTCTATTTTTGTATAGTTGTTACTGAGGTGACATTGCATAAAGTCATCTGCGTTGACCTCTTTGAAAACCCGCAGAATATAAATGATAATTAACATTTTCTTTGCGTACAGTGTGCTTTGTGTTTTTAAATTTTTATTGTTGGTAGATCATTTTGACTTGGCCACGAAGGTAAGGGGGAGGGAGGGAGGGGAGCTGCTGAAAGACATCTAGTAATCCTTGCAGGCTTGACTGTGCAGGGAATTATTTTTGTAAAATCATGTTTTGTTATGTGACTGGTATTATTTAGACTTTAATTTCTATGAATGAATAGAATGAAAATGATATAAAATTACTTGTTTGTTTTTATGTGCGTGCGCTGAAGGAAAGTGGAGAGAGAGTGCGCTGAGGACACTGAAGGGAAATGGGGAAGAGATAGTGGGGAGAAGATGCTGATTTATAAATTGACAATTGTACAGAATATTGTTTCTTTTTATACTTTAATATAATAAGTTCAATATAAAACAATTCAAGGCTTGTGTGGATGGAATCAGGTGGTTTGCGGGATGGGGACCGAGCTTACGGAGATTAGTCCAATAAAATGGTATTTTCTTATTTCTCATTATTTGTTTTATTTTTATTTGTTAATTTGTAAAGTGGTGATTGTTATGTATCAGTTTTTCAAATTTACATCTACTGTCTTTATATTTTGCACAGTATTAGAGGACATGTATTACTGTTTTTGTGGTGTTATAGTGTTGCATTGTATGCAGAGTCTGGTTTCTTCCCCGCCGCTGGGGAATAGGCTGCCACTGCCACCATCGGGAACAGGCTGGCTCCGAGTTCGCCCTGTTTCTCTTCCCCGCGGGGCCAACCAACTCTTTGCTGCCCGATGTCAATTCTAAAGTCGAAGAGGACGTTCCGGGCCAACCAGGCAACAATTGACTGGCCCAGAACGTCCTCTCCGACGTCAGAATTGACGTCGGGCGGCGAGAGTTGGTCGGCCTTGCAGGGAAGAAAAGAAGGGAGAACTCGGCCGGCTTGTTCCCGAAGACGGAAGTGGAAGCCTTTCTCCGGAGGCAGCCTATTCCCCGGTGGGTGGCCAGCTGTGCACCCCCCTTGGGGTCTGCACCTGGGGCGGACCACCCCCCGCCCCCCCTTTGGTATGCCACTGAGCGTAGGAAGATCGCTATTGCTCCGCTTCACCGCTACACCACCAGGACTTCAAAGGTAATCTGTAGAGGCTGAAGGGAGGCTGCTTGTTTTGAGACTTGTGAATCCCAAAACTGTGAATATGGAGGGAGACCTGTATATCAAATCCCATTACCCATATATATATTCCATCCCATATGTATCTTGTAATTCTTCTCCAGGTCTTTTTCCCCCCATGAACAATAAACTAAAAAAATATGTTCAACAATTCTGCCTTTCCATGACACTCTCTCTACCCATTTAACCTCAACGTCTTTCGGATTTACAGCATCACATCTGGCCTTTCTCCTTTCCCTGCAGACCTGTAAAATGTCATCACATCACTTTATGTCTTTAGCTATCTTTTCTTCCGCATTCGCTTTGGCTGTCCTGAGTTCTTACTTCATCTCTTTCAGCTTCAGCAAGGATATTGAATACCTTAGGCAAACTTTCAGTCTTATGTACCCCCCATTAATTTTAAGACCTCTAATTTGCAACCTCCCCATGATACCATACTTTAAAATATTATACTTTGTTATGTATACAGTATATATACAAATAAATAGGGCATGTTCCAAAAGTAATTGATTTGGATAATCTAATCTAATACACAATTTATTAATCACATTATAACAAATTTCACATTTTTATGAAACCTTACGTAATTGATATCAGTCCTAATATAAACAGGTAGATTATTCCAAATTGTAATGGCAGCGTAAGCAAAAGAGGAATTGAGCTGTCATTTATACTGTACTCCTCTAATCTGTAGAAAATGTAGTAATAAAGTACTACATAATCTGGTGGAAGAATAATGCAAATGAGAAAAAAAGCAAAATCAGATTATCTGAAGAGTCAGTCTGCAATATAAACTGAAATATAAGCTGTTTTAAACTTAATTCGCCTCTGAGCTATTTGAGGATTGCCCACCCTTCCTGCAGGTAAAAGTACACATTCCTGGTTCTGTGAGTTTATGTGGCTGTCTGGATCTTTAATTTTGCTTTAATTGGAGCTACTCTGCACTGCCCCCTCTCCCAACCCAGAAGCTTCTGCCCTAGGTGACCATCTAGTAGTCTTGCCTACTGCTTAGGCCAGCCCAGTTTATCAGGTATTCTTTTCTCTGTTCCTCTTTTGGGGATCATTTGTACATATTAAGCCTTTACAGTCACTTTCTAGGTGAATCACAGATGTCTTTTTTCCTCTGGTTTTATTTGCTTTTCTTACATAAAGATCCACTGCCATTGTTATAACTTCTTTTAATTTAGCCCATTGTTCTTCCACTTCCAGTTTGCCAGCTCCTCTTTCAGATGCTTTGTGAGTTTGTAAGTTTGAAATCTAGGACATTGAACTTTTGTGTATGATCTCTGCTTTAGCTTCTATCAAACCATTCCATGCAATGATTACTGTTGCTTAAGTGGATACCCACCTGGAAATTTAGACACACTGGATGAAATATTAATATATGTTAAATATTCGCATGCTTATGTAATGACACTTCTGTATTCACAGCTTTGCTCAACTGTGCACACAAATTTTTCAGACAGTGTACACTAATAAAAAGAATGGTGACACAACTGCTTAAAAAATTGAAAATACACAAACATCAGCCATACAAGAATAGATTGTTCAAGAATATAGAGACTGTCTGAAAAATTTGCATGTTCTGTAGAGTCTTTGAATATGGAAGTGTCATTATAGAAACATGAAAAACTTCAATTCAGCACGTATTGTAAATGATGTTAGGTAGAAGGGATTCATTCATACCAAAACGGACAGAAAAAGACTGTTGACAAAATCGTCCATTTTGTGAGGAGCCAGCTTTAATTTTGTCTTGCTAAGAAGTGTGGAGTATTCCGAAGAATATGGATCCCCTGAAGTAGCCGTTTTCGGGCGAAACAGAAAGTCTTTTCTGTCGGGACTAGGAAGTTTCACATCTCCAGATGAGTGATATTTGATATTTCGGTTTCTCAAAAGTCACGCAGCTTAACGAAGTTTACATGCTTATAGCTGAGCTGATTGCCACATTGTAGGTGTTTGGGAATGAATTCTCCATTGTGTTTTGGACAGATCTAATAAGTGATATTTTGAACCATATAAAAAATACTGAAGAAAAAGATAAAAGATTGAAAATTTGAGAAAAATCTAAAACTCTGATGTATGAAAGTTATTTATAATTGTACAGAGTTTTTTTATAAACCTGTGATGATGAGAGCGGCTTAGGGTACTTGTGTAGTCCCGGCTGCTCTCAATTGAGGTTTATTTTTCTCCGTTGCGTTTTATGATTTTGTCAACAGTCTTTTTCTGTCCGTTTTGGTATGAATGAATCCCTTCTACCTAACATCATTTACAATACGTGCTGAATTGAAGTTTTTTGTGATTAAATACGATTGTACCTGTTGATTATAGAAACATGCACATATTTAACATTTTAAAATGACACTATTGATATATTAAGTTTTTATGTATGATATATTGTCTTTTAGTCATGGTTTTATTATGTATTATAATTTGATTTTATTTGTTATGGGGCTCATAATTGAAACTTAAATAAATCTAAAAACCTGCCAACAATCAAAATGGCTTTTTAGACACAGCCAGGGACTTTTTAGGTCTCTGAATCCCGCTGTGAGCCCAAAGGGGCATTTTTGGAGGAGTGGTTAGGGTGGGATGTGGGCCAATCTAGACTTAGTTGTCCTGCAGGGATAATCGAATATTTGACAAGACAGCCTAGATGGAACTTATAGGTTGTGAGTTAGACAATGTAAAGTGCCCAAAATGTATCCAAAGTGACCAGATAACCACTGCAGAGGCAAACTAAAGACCCACACACACTCCCAACCCCCCGTGATCACTGACCCTGTCGCATCCCCACAAAGTTCAGAATAAAAATGTACATACCTGTCTCCAGAACATCATAGGAAAGCTTAGTAGAGCTGTACAGAGGTGGCTTAAGTAGACTGGGGAATGAGCTGGTGAACCTCTCTAAGGCTCTAAGGCCCATAAGCCACTGTAACCACTACATTTATGGTGGAAAATGTGAGCCCACCAAAATCCTATTCTGTTGCCATAGAGGTGCCACCTGCAGCCATAAGGGCTATTGGGGGTTGTAGGCAGGTGGGTATGGTGGGTTTTGGGGGGCTCACCAAAACCTATAAGGGAGTTCTGGTGAGATATTTATGTGACACCCTTTTTGTGAAGTTCACAGCAGTGCTCTGTAAGGTGCCCTACTGCTCTGTTGCCATGTCTGGGTGACCAGTCCATCACAATGCTGGCCCCTCCCACGTCCAAATGGTCTTGTTCAGCTCAGGGGAGATATGATAGAGGTCTATAAAATACTGAGTGGAGTGGAATGAGTAGACATGAATCACTTGTTTACTCTTTCCAAAAATACTAGGACTAGGGGCATACAAAAAAACTACTAAGTAGTAGGTTTAAAACAACAGAGAAAATATGTTTTTCCCTCAATGTGTAATTAAACTCTGGAATTTGTTGCCAAAGAATGTAATGAAAGCAGTTACCTTAGCAGGGTTTATATAATGTTTGAATAATTTCCTAAAAGAGAAGTCCATGGGGAAATCTACAGCTTATTCCTAGGATAAGCAGCATTAAATCTGTTTTTCTTCTTGGGATCTTAACAGGTACTTGTGACCTGGGTTGGCCACTGTTGGAAACAGGATACTGGGCTTGATGGACCTTTGGTCTGTCCCAGTATGGCAACTCTTATGTTACATAAGAACATAAGAATTGCCACTGCTGGGTCAGACCAGTGGTCCATCGTGCCCAGCAGTCCGCTCATGCGGCAGCCCCCAGGTCAAAGACCAGTGCTCTAAATGAGTCCAGCCTCACCTGGGTACATTCCAGTTTAGCAGGAATCTGTCCAACTTTGTCTTGAATCCTTGGAGTGGAGAGCTGCATGGGAATAGGGACGACGGGAATCCCGCGGGATCCTTCAGGTCACGGGGATCCTGTGGGGATGCCCCCTAGGGTCGTGGGGATCACGTGGGGACGCCTCCTATGGTTGCGGGGATCATGCGGGGTTTGATTCAAATCGAGCCGCGAGGCTCGTCTTCTTTTTCCTACCTGCCCTGCTGCAGCACACAGCCGACCGGAAGTCTTCCCCAATTTCAGTGCTGATGTCGGGGAAGACTTCCTGTCGGGGCTGGGGCAGTGCAGGCAGGAAATAGAAGACAAGCTTCGTGGCACATGGTCCCAGTCTGTTCCTCGGTATGTTTAAAGTATTCACTCATGGTTTTATTTTCTCTTCTGCTGTATTGTTTGGTGAAAAAATTAATCTTGATCGGAGGTGGGATCCCGGGTAGTAGGTTTCCTAGAACTTTTGATCTGGCTCACGTGTTGTTACACCCCATCCCCCTTAAAAAAAGTTACTCAAGAGCAGAAGGAATTTGCCGATCCGAACTCCCTCAGAGCTCTTTGAACCTGCTACGACCGGGTGGGGAGCAGGAGATTCTAGGACGAATGTTTCTCATGTTGACAGTTTGCATCTCTGTAACTTCAGATCAGGCTCTGATGTTATTCAAGATAAGTTGCTTATCTTACAGTCCTTTTAAGTATTTTTTTAAAATGTTATTAATTAATACAGTAATAATGCACAAAGGCACGAAAATGCAATTGGATAAATAAAAATCATATGCAACAAAGCCGCTATTCCACTAATGACCATTTTTTACATATTTATTTATTTTTAGTATTTATATGCCACCTATAGCCTAAATGGTTTAGATTCAGGTACTTAAATAATTTTTCCATATCTGTCCTGGCAGGCTCACTATCTAATATACCTGGGGCAGTGAAGTATTAAGGTTCAGATGTCCTTAGTGACTCTAGCCCTAAGTGACATGCCCGGGGTCACAAGGAGTAAGTAGTCCAGGGTATCTAAGCTAGACCAGACTTTTAATACATTGCAAGATGTTCCTAGCTTATCAAATATGGGAGAAGGGTTGAGTTTGATGGCTATTTTTCTTTCTTCAAACCATGAAATAATGGCAAAGGCATCTCTGTCATAGATGTACAATAAATATGACAAAAGTAGTACTTAATTCATTTGTGCAAAAACATTTTAAGTTCACTTACCTTAAACAACCTGCCCACTTACCTTAAACTGAATTTATTGACTAAAATTTGTTAGCTTTGGGAAATGTATATAGCAGATGTCTTTGTATTGTGTTCAGAAGAAAAGGAAATGCATTACTGGTTTTATTTCTACAGTGTTGAAGTACTTGCTGACCCTTGCTGTGATTGGTGGGGATCCCCAAGCACCGCCAGCAGAGGGCCTCCTCTAGAGAGGGCCAGAACACCCCTCCACCAAGCACAACAGTCGCTGGCAACATCCATGAGCCAACTGCAAAGGAAGTCCTCAGCTGACAGCTTGGGGGTTCTCATCAGCTGAGTATTTATATTTTATATTTACATTAGAGGCTGTGGTAGAAACCCATTTACAAAGTATGTATTCTTCCCAATTAATATTTCCAAATTAATAAAGTCTCTTTGCTTATTTATAAATGGGTTTCTACCAGAGCCTTTAATTCAGTAGCATAATTAAATGAAATAACTATTTCTGAAGTTTATAGGGATGGGCAGGGACAAAGGGGATTCTTTGCGGGGACGGGTAGGGACGGAAGGTATTCCTCATGGGGATAGATGGGGATGGAGGGATTCCTCACGGGGACGGGTGGGGACGAGTGGTATTCCTCATAGGGACGGGTGGGATTTTGGCGGGGACGGGTGGGATTTCTGTCCCCGCGCAACTCTCTACATTGGAGGGTGTTATCCCCTATAACAGACTCTGGAAGAGCGTTCCAGTTTTCTACCACTCTTCCTTATGTTTGTACAGAATCTATCCCCTTTCAACTTTAGAGAGTGCCCTCTCGTTCTCTTTACCTTGGAGAGGGTGAACAACCTGTCTTTATCTTTTAAGTCTATTCCCTTCAGTATTTTGAATGTTTCGATCATGTCCCCTCTCAGCCTCCTCTTTTCAAGGGAGAAGAGGCCCAGTTTCTCCAATCTCTCACTGTACGGCAACTCCTCTAGCCCTTTAACCATTTTAGTCGCTCTTCTCTGGACCCTTTCGAGTAGTACCATGTCCTTCATTCATGTATGGCGACCAGTGCTGGACGCAGTACTCCAGGTGAGGGCGCACCATGGCCTGGTACAGCGGCATGATAACCTTCTCAGATCTGTTCGTGATCCCCTTCTTAATCATTCCTAGCATTCTGTTTGCCCTTTTTACCACCGCCACGCATTGCACAGACAGCTTCATTGACTTGTCGATCAGAACTCCCAAGTCTCTTTCCTGGGAGGTCTCTCCAAGTACCGCCCCGGACATCCTGTATTCGTGCATGAGATTTTTGTTACCGACATGCATCACTTTACACTTATCCACATTGAACCTCATTTGCCATGTCGATGCCCATTTCTCGAGCTTGATTATGTCACATTGCAGATCTTCGCAATCCCTCTGTGCATTCACTACTCTGAATACCTTCGTATCGTCTGCAAATTTAATCACCTCACTCGTCGTACCAATGTTCTTATCTTTATGTTTATGGTTTATTTATATTTGATAAAACCACCTACGTTGTAAAACGAATCAAGGAAATGTATAATAAAAAAACAAAATAAGAAAAGAACACTATCAAAAATAGGACAGTCATATTCATACATAAGAAAACCATCCATTCACATTATCATTTTAGCCTTCATTCTGTTCAGAAAGAGAATTGCTAGAACCAGTTAGGACCAAATTCATTTTAAACTTGAAACCCAAAAGTAAAAAAAAATGGATTTTTAACATAATTTTAAATTGTCTGAAGGATAGTTCAGATCTGAGGAAAAGTGGAAGCTAAAAAATACAGCAGAATGCCTTCTTTCTGGTGGTTTTGTTGTAAAGTTTCTATTGGATTAGGGAGAATTACGCAGTGGTCATTTATGGAATGGAGGAATTGTGATGGAATGTAAGAAAGAGTTAATCTGGCCAGATAATCTGGTGTACCAGTGTGAAGGGCCTTAAGGGTAAGAGTAAAGATTTTGAAATACAGTATATCCTCTGTTCAGTAGGTAGCCAATGCAGTTTCTAAGCAAAGGTCCCACTGAATCTCTTTGTTTACCATGGCAAATTAAACACGCCTCAATATTCTGAAGTAGCAGATATCTTTTAAGATCATATTTTGGAATACCTGTGTAGATCATTTTGCAGTAATCCATGTGGGAACCTACTAATGCATGATACAACATATGTAGAACATTTTTATCCAGATATCTATGGATAGCTTTAAGAACTAGGAAATTTGTTTAGAAAAGGATAATTTTGAATCAATATCACCCCTAAGTATTTGAAGCTATCTACTTGTGTAATGGGTAAACCAAAAATAACAGGTGAAATGAAAAGAGCAGAAGCACCTCCGAGGAACCAGCATGCGGTATTTTTTGAGAATTTAGGACCAAATGATGTTCCTTTAACCAAGAAGACACCATGTCTAAACAGTTTTGAAGAAGAGTTAAATTAGGATTTTGATTGGAAGTATAACGTACTATCAAAATATTATCTGCCAATTTGATAACCATTGCATCCAGCTTCTGGAGAACCTCTCAAATGCTCTCCAGAGTAATCACCATGGCAGATCCTTCCCCTGTTTTATTAGTAGCCTGTAGCACAGAACTACTACAGCCTCCAATGACTCCCATGACATTCTCTCCCCCAATAGGGTCTTCCAAACTTGTAACTTACACTGCAGGAATCCCCTTAGACATTGCAAAGACAACTACTGCATATGAACTTCTAATAACATGACAACTTAAAGAAATGTACAAACTACTCCCTGAATACTTCTAATCTTCGGACAAACCATTTGTAATCCGCCTTGAACCACAAGGTAATGACGGAATAGAAATCCCTAATGTAATGGTGGTTGATTGAGCTCTGGGGGGAGTGAAAACATGGCATCGAGCCCCAGGCTCACAGGCATTCCTTCTCTCATGACCAAAACAGAGCTTGCACCTCTGGTGATTTCCAATGGGGTTCTGGTGGTGTGTCTGGAAATCACCTGCTGAATGGGGGAAGAAACTTCAGCTGTCGGGGGAACAGCTTTCACTACCCCCTTCTGTTTCATATGTAGCATCAATGCGAAGGAAAGAAAAGCTGAAGAAAACCAAAGAAATTGGAACAACAGGAAAGAGCCAGCCAATGCTGTGAGCCCCTGTCACCATCTTGCCATTCCCCCAAGTTCCATCAACTATTTTGGGCATCCAAATTTGTGCAACCTTTATAGAATCTGGGGGTATATGTTTCACAATTAAAATGACAATGGATATACTTTCATCTGGTCAGAGCAGAAATGTTAACTCTGCCACATGTTCTAAGTTTACTATCAAGGGGAAGTATTTATCTTCATTGATACAGATCTGCACAAAGATTTCCTCTGTTTGGAGGCTTATAGTAAAAGAGATTAATGACATGGCCAACTGTAACATTAACGCCTCAGTATCTCTGTGTATTCTGAACCACTTTTACACTTCTGTCAATAAAGAAACAGGATCAGGGCTGGCTCAAGGGATTGTGGTGTCCTGAGCCAATGCTTGCACTGGCAAACTCCACCCCCCACAACCTGGTATCTCTCGCTCACCCACCCCTTATCTGTGATGCAGTATCTCCCCCTCTCTCTCAAGTCTCCCCATCCAACTAGACCAGGTAAGGCACTGATGATAATGATGATAAAGGGTGCCAAAATCCCAGTCTGACCTCTATCCCTCTAGAGCAGGGGTGTCAAAGTCCCTCCTCGAGGACCACAATCCGATCAGATTTTCAGGATTTCTCCAATGAATATGCATGAGATCTATTTGCATGCAATACTTTCATTGTATGCTAATAGATCTCATGCATATTCATTGGGGAAATCCTGAAAACCTGACTGGATTGCAGCCTTCGAGGAAGCACTTTGACACTCCTGCTGTAATAATAATCATAATAACAGTTTATATACCGCAGGACTGTGAAGTTCTGTGCGGTTTACAATGATTAAAAAATATTACAGATTCAGTAGTACTAACAGAGTTAATAGGTGATCAGACAGCCAGAAATCCAAATAGTGGAGCAAGACTTTCCTGACATCCAACCTGCGCATAATCTGATCCTGTCACTCCAAACCTGAGGAAGGAAATTCAGGCAAACGAACCTCCTGGTTGAGCTGGAAAGTGGAAACTACTGTCGGCACAGTACAGAAGTGAACTGTGTCCGAGAACTACTGCATTCGAAATACGGAGAAAGGGTTCCCTGTGTAAATGAGCCTGTAACACCAAAATACATGGTGTTCTTTGTCATCAGCACTCTGGGCCAGGGCCTTATCTAGTCCATTGGTTGAGTCAGCACTTCACAGGATTGATACTGAGCCCACTAAAAGGGAGTTCCTAGTCATACTTTCCTGTTAATATAAGATGACCAATAAGGGTAATTATGCACCAAATACATTTTCCTTCATTAAGGTTATAAATCTGTGTAATTATATGAAATATCCTATCACACGTAGCTTATAACAGATTCCTATGGTATTCACGGTCATTTATTTATAAATGGCAAAAAAACACAATCTCTAGAGTGAATACGAATAGTGAAAAGAAATGAGGTGGTGAAATTAAGATGGGAAAAATAACTACAGAAGAAAAGAGCACAAGAAAAAAGTATATGAAAAGGACAGAAGGAAGTAAGGGAGAGAACAAAAATAAAGATGTGTTAGTCTGAAAGGAGAGTTTAGAGAAAAAGAAAGAAAAAAAACGAAGAATTAGGGAATAAAAAAAAAATCTGATAGAAATAGGAAGAGAAACCAAACGAAGAAAAAGAGAGATAAAAAGAGTTAATGTAATCATTAAACATATTACCTGTCAGAGATTTTAAGAAATTATTTTAAGAAAATGTAATATGTGCTCAGTGTTCCATCAATACAGTCTCAGTGTGATTGGCCAGAGATGTTAAGAAACCATCACTGCATCATATTGTTCATTGTTTGACTTACATCAATGTCAAAATTAAAAAGATAGAAAAACCACTTATCTCTGTGATGATGATAATTCTTATACTTTAGTCCAGTCTTCTCCATATATATTCCAGGCAGTATAATCTAATTAGTGTGATTCCAAATGATTTGAATATATCAGTTGTCCTGGCCATTCATACCCACACTGTGCAAAAATTGGTGCTCTCTCTAAAATAAATTGTGCTCCCTTCAAACTTAATAAAAACATTCATACTATAAAATCTTCTTCAACATATTCCAAATCGATTACCGTATTTTCACGCATATAACGCGCGCGTTATACGCGTTTTTACCTACCGCGCATACCCCTCGCGCGTTATATGCGTGAGCGCGGTATACAAAAGTTTTAAAACATAGTTCCCACCCAGCCCGACGCCCGATTCACCCCCCCAGCAGGACCACTCGCACCCCCACCCCGAACGACCACTCGCACGCGCTCCCACCCGCACCCGCATCCACGATCGGAGCAAGAGGGAGCCCAAGCCCTCTTGCCCGGCCGACTCCCCGACGTCCGATACATCCCCCCCCCCGGCAGGACCACTCGCACCCCCACCCCGAACGACCGCTCGCACGCGCTCCCACCCGCACCCGCATCCACGATCGGAGCAAGAGGGAGCCCAAGCCCTCTTGCCCGGCCGACTCCCCGACGTCCGATACATCCCCCCCCGGCAGGACCACTCGCACCCCCACCCCGAAGGACCGCCGACTTCCCGACAATATCGGGCCAGAAGGGAGCCCAAACCCTCCTGGCCACGGCGACCCCCTAACCCCACCCCGCACTACATTACGGGCAGGAGGGATCCCAGGCCCTCCTGCCCTCGACGCAAACCCCCCTCCCCCCCAACGACCGTCCCCCCCAAGAACCTCCGACCGCCCCCCAGCCGACCCGCGATCCCCCTGGCGACCCCCACGACCCCCCCACCCCCCTTCCCCGTACCTTTGGTAGTTGGCCGGACAGACGGGAGCCAAACCCGCCTGTCCGGCAGGCAGCCAACGAAGGAATGAGGCCGGATTGGCCCATCCATCCTAAAGCTCCGCCTACTGGTGGGGCCTAAGGCGCGTGGGCCAATCAGAATAGGCCCTGGAGCCTTAGGTCCCACCTGGGGGCGCGGCCTGAGGCACATGGCCATGTGCCTCAGGCCGCGCCCCCAGGTGGGACCTAAGGCTCCAGGGCCTATTCTGATTGGCCCACGCGCCTTAGGCCCCACCAGTAGGCGGAGCTTTAGGATGGATGGGCCAATCCGGCCTCATTCCTTCGTTGGCTGCCTGCTGGACAGGCGGGTTTGGCTCCCGTCTGTCCGGCCAACTACCAAAGGTACGGGGAAGGGGGGTGGGGGGTCGTGGGGGTCGCCAGGGGGGTCGCGGGTCGGCTGGGGGGGCGGTCGGAGGTTCTTGGGGGGGGGGCAGTCGTTGGGGGGGAGGGGGGTTTGCGTCGAGGGCAGGAGGGCCTGGGATCCCTCCTGCCCGTAATGTAGTGCGGGGTGGGGTTAGGGGGTCGCCGTGGCCAGGAGGGTTTGGGCTCCCTTCTGGCCCAACTACCAAAGGTACGGGGAAGGGGGGTGGGGAGGTCGTGGGGGTCGCCAGGGTGGTCGCGGGTCGGCTGGGGGGGCGGTCGTTGGGGGGAGGGGGGTTTGCGTCGAGGGCAGGAGGGCCTGGGATCCCTCCTGCCCGTAATGTAGTGCGGGGTGGGGTTAGGGGGTCGCCGTGGCCAGGAGGATTTGGGCTCCCTCCTGGCCCGATATTGTTGGGGAATCGGCGGTCCTTCGGGGGGAGGGATGTATCGGACGTCGGGGGGGGGGCATCAGGCTTTCAGGATGGGGACAGACCTTCAAGGGGGGACAGTGCACGGAAGTCAGGGGGGGTGAACGGAGAGTCGGGACAGTGCACGGAAAGTCAGGGCGGGCGAAAGGAGCGTCGGGCAGCATGCGCGGTATACCCGTGAGCGCGGTATACCAAAGTTTTTGTACATATCATCGTGATTTCTGCGCGCTATACCCGTGTGCGCGTTTTATACGGGTGCGCGTTATTTGCGTGAAAATACGGTACATTCAATTCCCCTGTCTATACCCCCGTTTCCCTCAGGGAACCGAACGTAATTAATTTGGAACTATGTTGAAGAAGATTCTACAGTATGGACGTTTTTATTAAGTTTGAAGTGAACACAGTTTAGGGGTCCTTTATTAAAGTGCGCTAACCAATTTGGTGCGTGCTAAAGATTAGTGCACGCTAAATGCTAAAACATCCATTATATTCATATGGGCATCTTAGCTTTTAGCACACACTAACCTTTAGCACGTGCTCAATTAGCGCATCTTAATAAAAGGACCCCTTAATTTGGATAGAACCTTCTCCCATGCTAATCATTTCAATTCTTAGGGATTCATAAATTGTAAATTTGTGTGTTTATTTTCAAGCCAACTGGGGATCCTTTGAAGGTATGACATATTGACATTCGTGTTCTCGTCCCACCTTTTCCTCAGACTGCTACTGGCATGCCACCATAACAGTTATTCTGTTTACTATCTGCACCATGCAGCTATCAGTGAATCTGAGCCAGGTGCTGCCAGGGCCCACTTCTCATAAGAATGAGAAAACACCATGCAATTGCAAGAAAACAGAATAGCGGTTCAGAAGATTCAATGCCCGACAACATGATGGACGACCTACTCCTACTGGAGCGCTGGTCTAGGACCTGGCAACTCAACTTCAATGCCAAAAAATGCAAAGTTATGCACCTGGGCAGCCAAAATCCATGCAAATCCTATACCCTTAATGGGGAGATCCTAGCAAAAACAGTAGCAGAACGAGACTTGGGGGTAATTGTCAGTGGGGACATGAAGTCTGTCAATCAAGTGGAGCAAGCTTCATCCAAGGCAAGACAAATCATGGGTTGCATACGAAGGGGTTTTGTCAGCCGTAAGGCGGAAGTCATTATGCCATTGTATAGATCCATGGTGAGGCCCCACCTG
This sequence comes from Geotrypetes seraphini, assembly GCF_902459505.1. Lineage (NCBI taxonomy): Eukaryota > Metazoa > Chordata > Amphibia > Gymnophiona > Dermophiidae > Geotrypetes > Geotrypetes seraphini. The sequence goes on along the minus strand of NC_047088.1, from coordinate 99,310,813 downwards.
GAATACTGTGTGCAATTCTGGAGGCCGCATTATCGAAAGGATGTACTGAGGCTGGAATCAGTGCAGAGAATGGCCACCCGGATGGTCTCGGGACTCAAGGATCTCCAATACGAAGAAAGGCTTGACAAATTGCAGCTTTACTCGCTCGAGGAGCGCAGGGAGAGGGGGGACATGATCGAGACGTTCAAGTATCTTACGGGCCGCATCGAGGCAGAGGAAGATATCTTCTTTTTCAGGGGCCCAACGACAACAAGAGGGCATCCGTGGAAAATCAGGGGCGGGAAACTACGAGGTGACACCAGGAAATTCTTTTTCACTGAAAGGGTAGTTGATCGCTGGAATAGTCTTCCACTGCAGGTAATTGAGGCCAGCAGGATGCCTGATTTTAAGGCCAAATGGGATCGGCACATGGGATCTATTCACAGGGCAAAGTTAGGGGTGGGACATTAGGGTGGGCAGACTGGATGGGCCGTGGCCCTTATCTGCCGTCTATTTCTATGTTTCTATGAAGATGACACCACAAAAAGCCTCCAGAAAAAGTATAGGGGGGAAATTAAAAACTACAGAAAGAGGCAGAGCCAGTTTGAAGAGGATGAGTGGAGACAGGATGGTGGAGCATACTGAGGTTGTGGGTTCAAACCCATGCTGCTCCTTGTGACCCTGGGAAAGTCACTTAATCCCTCCCATTGCCCCAGGTACATTAGATAGATTGTGAGCCCGCCGGGACAGAGAGGAAAAACTGCTTGAGTACCTGAATAAATGCATGTAAACCATTCTGAGCTCCCCTGGGAGAACGGTATAGAAAATTGAATAGGACTTCCGGTTGACGTTCAGGCAAGATGGCAGCGTGAGCCGTGAGCCCCCACTTCCTATTACAGAAAATCGATCTAAGACCGTCTTTTTCAACCGTTATTAATATCTCCAGGATTCACATTTTGCATATCTATACCCTTCTCTGATAAGATGATGACCAAGAAGGTTAAAGCGGATTCCCTGCCTGCTAGTAAACGACTTAAACTGGCACCGCCTTCACCAGAGAAATTGGGCGGAAAAGAAGACCATGAGGCTGATGAGGACCCCATATTAGCCGAAGAAAGGAGCCTCAAAACAATGATGAAAAATCACATCGATATATCAAAGGATATGAGAGTTGAGCTTGAATCCATACACTCTCAAATCGCTACATCACAATAGCACATTGAACAACTTACACTTGGTCTCTCCACCATTGAAAAAGATCTGCCGGCTGTTCGTGCCAACTCAGCTGCCATACAAAAGCTTACGGCTGATCTTGAAGATATGGTGAATCGCAGCCAATGGTGCAATTTAAGAATACTTGGGATGCCCGAAGGGACCGAAGGCAGTGATACTTTAACCTTTATGTCTTTGTGGCTACCGAAATTTTGTGGCTACCGAAATTTCTTGGTCTCGAGTTCTCTCCTCTACTTGAGCTGGAACATGCTCACTGTTCCCCTTCTAAACCGGTTCAAGGAAACAAACATCCTAGACCCATCGTTGTCAAAGTTCTTTGGTTCCAGCAAGCCCTGCAGATCTTAACGGCTGCTAAGGGGAAGGCCTCCAAGCTTCATCAGGGCCTCAAAATCATCATTGTTCCTGATTTGGTGCCAACAACAGCAGCGAAATGTAAGGCCTTCTTGGCTCTGCGCCAAGAGCTCAAAGACCTCGGTGCTCAATATGGATTATTTTACCCAGCGAGGTTTTGTGTAACCTATCGTAATCAGACCAATAACTACTCTGACCCTGATCTTCTCCACAAGTGGATTCATCAAACCAAAATGGGGTGACATATTAGCGACACGGTACTGCGATTCTCCCTTTAAAGTGTCCCTACGATTCAGTCAAGTCGATGTTTGAACTGCGACAGCTGCCTATTTTGATCTACAGCTTTCATGACTGACTGGTATCATTCGCTCCTATAGTGGATTACTGCTGACACTCTCCTCAATACCACCGCACCATTATCCAAACTATACTTCTTTATGCCTCCCTATATATTCCCCTTTTGGGGTTTGGGGTTCTCTAGATCACCTTGGCTCTTTTCGATATCGTTATGGGTTTTTTCTTTGACTGATACCTTCTCAGCATGTGATTACCTTATTATGTTTTATCTTGCCCTCATTGAATGTGCTCTATATCTTGTTATGATTACCCTTTATAACAAATGTTTTGGTTACCCTTTCAAACACCATTATATTAATTAAATCACGATGTTGGATATCTTCTAATGATATAACGCCATTGAACATTTCTTCCTTTATACTAACTATACCAATTTTATGCCAACCTTTATCTTTGTATTGTTCTCATTTTATTCTAACAACTATGGATTCCTCTGCCCTTCATGCTGATTATACACCTTTAATTAGTTTTCCTAAATCTTATTTCACGTTTTCTCTAACATACAGATTAATTGCTATGGTTGGTCTATGCTAATTTTTGTGTTTTATCTTATCAATGGGGTATACCGGACAGTTCCATAATGTTTTGTTTCCCTCAAATCTCTCATTCTTACTATCCTATCGCTTTTTCACTTCTTTTTCCCCTCTTTTAACTATTCCGATTTGCGGGTTAAGAACTGTGCTCTCAACTAAGTATTTCTCTTCCTCGTTTTACAACTACTACACTTTCCTTGGTATTGCAATGTCAATTTTCCGTTTCTTGTTCGTTATTATTTTCATATATAGTTCCCTCCCCCCCTTTTTTTTTTCTTTTCTCTCTCTTCCTTGATTTTTATTTTCTCTTATTGTTTATCTTCTACTCACAAATATTTCCTAATACATTATTTTTAGACATGCTATAAAATGTATGATTTGCCTCTATTTTAACCTGGGTGTAGCCTATCAATTGGCATGATTCCTCTCTACTCCTGGAAACAGCACATTTGTAAACTTATTAACTTTATACTTAACTCGGTGATTTCAGGTTTCTTTCTCTATTTGGACTTCTCATCTGATGTATGTAATATTATATTTATTAATTTAGGGGTGTTTTTTTTTTTTATTCCTGATGATGCCTGTATATACTATGCATTGCCTTGAATCTGATTTCATGTTATTACAGACTGTACCTTATCAAATGTAATTCTCCCCCTCTCTGTTCCACCTCACATGCGTTCTCTACATGCTACATCCCTTTATTCTCTGATATATCCTCTTCCTTACATTCCCTCCAACTTGATACTTCCTATATTCTTTCCTACTATCTTACTCTCTCTTCCTACGTGGCTCTCCTGCAACTCCCCTTTCTATTCTGCTTCCCTATTTGTATTGTTTCTGCTTCTTCTATTTTTCTATTATTACTCACCACTTTCCACCTCTAATGATATACCATAATTCATTATTGTTACCATTATTAATTTTTTATTTCATTGCGACTTTCCATTTCTAACTCCCCTTTTTCACTTCCGGTATGTTTGATTCTGCTTTTATAATAACGAGATGAATTTTTCACTCCCATCCTTCCATGTGAGACATTTCTTTGCTATATTCCTTAGGCATTCCTTCCCTAATATACTCTTTCTCTATCTGATATATTTCATATTTGTTGCTTTATATCTTTAGTTTTCATTTTTTATTATGGTTCAGATGGTTCTTATTCTGATATGAGCGCATTAAGGCCCTGATTCTACAAAGTGCATCCCGATTTTAGGCAGCTGTAGGCGTCCTACAGCTGTCTAATCAGCCAATCGGGATGCACGTTTTAAAAAAAATGCTCCCCAGGCAGGCCACCTATATTGAAGGCGCCTCCGGGAGCCTAGGGAGGCCCGCAAGACGCCTAAGCTCGCCTAAGGGCCTTAGGCGGGCCTTAGGCGAACCTAGGCAGCCCTACGCGTCTCCCTAGCAGAGGAAGAGACGCTTACAATATAGGCCAACAAAATACTGGTCTACATTGTAAGTAGACGAGGCCGCTATACTTATTGCGGCAAGGGATCTCTCTGCCGCTATAAGTATAGCGGGCCGCAGCCGCCTGTCCGATTGCCGGCAGGAGGGTGCCCAAACCCTCCTGCCAGAAGATGCCCCCCCCCGACCCTACTGACCACCCCCCCCGACACTACCGATCGCTGGCAGGAGGGTGCCATTTTGGTTACGAGATTCAAATCCAGACGAACGTTTTTCTGCCTGGTTCTCTATAGAACAACATCTGGTACATCCTATTCCAATTTCTTGTCTACCATACATTCCCATGCATATGTTACCCACTAACTCCGTCACTATTAGTGCCAGTATTCATGCGATAAACCACTTTGACTCTATCTCTCATATGAGTCGTTGGCATACCACTTCTTCTCCTCTCTGGTATAACTCTCACCTCCAAATTGATAATCGCCCTATCCACTGGCGTTCTTGGATGGACAAAGGTATCTGGACACTAAATCAAGTTATTGAAAATGATTCCCTTCTATCCTTTTCCCAGATTATGGATAAATTTGCTCTCCACTCATCAAAATGCTTTCGATGGCTCCAACTCTCCCATTGTTTAAAATATGTTCACCCTCTATTTTTGACTATCCTAAGTCATCTGGGAGCAGTTTTGGGCCACACTATGTCCCTTTTTTATAAGGAACTACGATCCCATCTATTTCCCAGATCCAGGAAATCTACTGACATTTGGTCTACAGACACGACATGGCGCGGTAAGGACAAAGATTGGGACCATTATTTTAGTAAAATTGTTCATCCTATGGCCTCCTCCAATATGTCTCAATCTTTGTACTTCCTGTCATATAAAGCTTTTTGGACTCCTAATAAACTGTTTTGTGCTGGACTGAGGGATTCTAATCTCTGCTGGCATTGCCATTCGGATTTGGGTGATCGCCGCCTTTTGGTCGCAGGTCTGGCACACCATCAAGCTAATTCCCCCGATTCATTCAGATTTTACTATTGACACTCTCATTTTTAGAGCTCTAGCTGTTGATGATACCCTCACTTCCAGTCATCAATCTCTACTTAATATCTTGCTTGCCATAACGGTACAAATGATTCTGCATAACTGGAAATCTGCAGACTCACTCAACATTACATTTTGGTAGAACACAATACTCATGATACATTTATATGAAGCTAAAGCAGCAGAATTCTCCAACAGACAAGTAGTTATAACCAAGATTTGGGATCCTATTAAGAATTTCTCCTCATAACTGTTGACATCTCCTTTACTTACTTCCACTGAGTACTCCAATTTCCAATCTGACAATTCTTAATACTCTACAAAGACAAATATTTAATATTATGCTTTTCAGATTGAGATGCTTACCCTGCTCTTGATTAGTAACACTTCTAAAGTTCAATATTTTTTATTGTATATATACGTAACAAAATACAAAACAAAATAAAAAGGAACTGCAAGCAGTAAGGTCAAGGAACATAACATTCATCATCTGTAGCACATGAGAATATAAAAGACAGATCCAAAAATACTAAGAACATTTCGAGAGCAAGCAATAGGATGTATACAACAAGTGAATTACATACTAAATGGGAACCAAAAGATATGAGTGTAATCCATGGCTAAAACAAAAGAACCAGATAATAGATATTAGTAAATAGCTAGGTAATTAAGTGATGTTATACACAAGGGGAACAGAAATTCAATACAGGATCCCAGATGTCATGAAAACGGCGTAATGAGCCCGTTTTACGTGCATATAACATTTCATATTTAATAACTATATTAAGATTGGACCACCACATAGCAGGCGAAACCATATCCAGAGATTTCCAGTTGGAGAAGATGGAGCGAAGTGCTAATATGAGAAGGCCCCTAAGTAAGATACCTTCAGACTCCGTAAGAGGAAATCTTAATGCATGATTACCAGCTATGAGAATAGCATAGGATATGTTTTCATGTATATTGAGCATGTTACAAATATCTGACCATACCGATTTCCAAAATTTATCCAGCAATGGACAATCAAAGATCATATGTCTCAGGGATCCTTCAAATTGTTTACAAGACCAACATAATTTCGATGCAGACGGGTCTATCTTGACCAACCTGCAGGGTGTCCAATATGCTCTGTGTAATAAAAAGTAAGCTGATTGAAGCATAGAGGCAGAGTGAAGGGCTTTACCAGCAGAAACCCACAAGTAAGCCCAAGTGGAATCTTCCAAGTCTAAAGAAAGCTCCCTATGCCAGACAATCTTTATAGATCTATCGGGAGCAAATTTATATCCTTGAATTAGTTTATACCATTTAGAGGCCGCCTTACCAGACGCTGAGATAGTGGTACATGCTGTAAAGTAGGAGGGTTCATCCAACTTGTATTCTTTAGTATTTAGAATCTTTTTGATACAATGGGTCAGTTGAAGCCACTTAAAAAATTGTGAAGGAGGCAAGTTATGCTTCCTACATATAACATCAAATGAAAACCAAGTCTGGCCATCAAATAGATGGGAGATATTCCATAAACCATGTGTCTGCCACAACTTCCAAGAGATAGGTTTATTCTGAATCCGAAAAGCCGGATTGTTCCAGATTGGAGCATATAGAGACAGGGACCATGGAATCTCCATCAATCGATCTATGGATTTAACAGCAATGCGAGTGGAGTGTATCACAGGATGTAAATCTATTCCGTCATGTTCTTCCATCAGAGCAGTATGTTTTAAGTAAAGAGGAACCCCTCTGGATTCCAAAGTAACCCAAAGTGGAGTATATGTAAGATGGGAGGGGTCGTTCCAAACCATACTTTGACGCAAAAGGAAAGCTAAATGGTAGTCATATATACTAGGGAAGTTAATCCCACCATTCTGTTTAGTGCATTTAAGTTTTTGCAAACTGATTCTAGGGGTTTTAGCATTCCAAAGGAATGAGACCAAAATCTGTTCAATTTTCTTATACTCTGAAATCTGTAACAGGCAAGGTAACATAGAAAGAGTGTAATTAATTACCGGAACTAGCATCATTTTAATAGTGTCCAAACGGCCCCACCAAGATATCTTGAGCGGAGACCATTGAGACGTAAGTCGTTTAAGTTTGGTGATTAAAAAATCCAATTTATATGATATTGTATCCTCTAATGTCGGGCCAAAATAAATACCCAAGTATCTAATCTTATTGGAGGACCATTTAAACCCATATTTGGCCAGATCTTCTTTAACATCAGGACAGTGAAGTGGCATAATTTCAGTCTTAGATAGGTTAAGTTTGTATCCAGATATAGTAGAGTAAGAGGATATCAAATTTAGAATGGAGGGCACCGAAGATGGGGTCGCATATAACAAAATATCATCAGCATATGCCGACAATTTAACATGCACCGAAGGAGTGCAGTAACCAGTAATATTAGGGCATGTGCGTATCGCCGTTAACAGTGGCTCAAGGGCTATGTCGAATAGCAGCGGAGAAAGTGGGCATCCCTGTCTAGTGCCTCTACTGGGCTTAAAAGGGGCTGAATAGCAATCATTAATAAACAATTTAGTTGTAGGTGAAGTGTATAGAATTTTGACCATCGATATGAAATATGGCGGAAATCCATACCAATGTAACACTTGAAAAATATAATCCCATTCCACCCGATCAAAGGCTTTTTCAGCGTCTAAACCCATGATCAGCAAGGGCTCAGAGGTAGTGTCAGTTAGTTGTATTACATCTGCCAATAGTCTAGTGTTATCACTGGACAAACGTCCTGGAATGAAACCCGTTTGATCTGGTGAAATAATATCATGTAAACTAGGAATTAAACGATTCGCAATAACTTTTGCAAAAATCTTGGCATCAGTATTGATTAAAGAGAGAGGCCTATAGTTAGATACCAATAGTGGAGATTTATCAGGTTTAGGTAAAACAATTATAGTTGCCTCCGTGAAGGTTCCTGATATTTTACCTGATTGAATAATAGATGTAAAGAAGGTGTGAATATGAGATAACAACTGGGGTAAGAATGCACGGTAGAATTCTGCCGTTAGTCCATCCGGACCAGGGGCTTTATTGTTAGCTAATTGTCTAATGGCATTCTCTATTTCATCCCTATTTAATGCTCGGGATAAATCTTGGTGTTGTACCTTAGAAATTGTCGTGTGGGGAAGAGATTGAAGAAATTGTTTTGTGTCAGCAGATTCATTGAGTTCTGAGGTATACAGGTGGGAGTAAAAAGTATGGAATCGTGTAACTATATCTGAGGAGTCAGTAACTATGCAATTATCATTGCAATGCAGTGCAGCAACATAAGTTTTAGTAGAGCGTCCTTTCAGAAATTGAGCCAGCTGATGACCACAGCGGTCATTATCTGAATAGTAAGAGGCATTTTTGAGTAGAAGGGTATGCGAAGCTGATTTACTCAGTAGAGCATTATACTCCACTCTGAGTGATCTAAGATGCAATAAAGCATCAAAGTCAGCGGGATGAGCTATATGGAATTCTTCAGCAATTTTAATTTTATTTTCCAATTCCACAGTGGAACGTAAACGTTCGCGTTTTAAGTATGCTGATCTTGATATAATTTCCCCTCTAATAAACGCCTTAAAAGCATCCCACAAATTTATCCAGTCTGTGGAATTGGAATTGTTAAAATCAAAGAATTCAGTGATTGCATTTGATATATGCTCCCTAAATTCAGTTTCAAGGAGTAAGGAATTATTAAATCTCCACTGTTTATATGGAGTAATTTTAATGACCTTATGTAAGTTCAATAATATGGCCGCATGGTCCGAAATTGCAATTTCTCTGATTGTGGCAGAGGAGAGATATGTGGATAGGGCTGCACTCACTAAAAAATAATCAATACGTGAATATGTATTATGCGGCGGAGAGTAGTATGTGAAAGCGGACTCTATGGGATGAGTGATTCTCCAGGGATCAATTAAATCGAATTGGTTAATCAATTCCTGCAGTTTATACCAAGATCGGGACTTTTTATATAGGGCATGAGACTTACGGTCCTTAATAGGATCAAGGATAAGATTAAAGTCACCTCCTACTAGGTACAAACTGTCAGGAGAAGCAGATAGCAAAAAGGACAAGTCATCAAAGAAATCAGGGAGATCGACATTAGGGGCGTATATATTAAGGCATGTGATAAATATGCCATTAATATCTAGATGAAATTTAATCCATCTACCCATTAGATCTGTGGAATGAGATAACAATTTAATACTTTGATTTTGTTTAATAATAACCATTACACCATTCTTTTTATCTAAAGCAGGGGAGTACAATGTAGGAAGAGCCCAGGGTAGGCAAAATTTAACAGAGTCCCTATCTGATAAATGAGTTTCTTGGAGAAGGGTTATATCAGGTTGTAGTCGGGTGATATAATCTCGGATTTTCTGCTGTTTGATAGGATTATTGAGACCCTTTACATTAAGTGAGCAAAATGTAAGTGTCATCTCAAATTAAGGAAATAGTTGAATTGTAATATAAATTATATGCACAAGATGCATAACAGTAGCACAGCCATATTCCCCTCCTAGAATCGTCCTGCTTCCTAGGGATAATACCGGAAGGGGAAGTAACATACTAACATACTCAAAGCAGCTATGTAATGAAAGCGTAGAGGAATAATAACCAATATGTGTAAACATCAATTGATCATAAATTCCTATCAAAGCTAGCATAAACTGTAGTATAATATATAATGTGAAGCACCCATATAGTATGAAGAACATAAAATCCAGCAGGACATCCTGTGTGAATTAGTTCATAATCAAAATAGAACAGGTATGAAAACACATATGTACCCATACAATTGCATATACGTTCAGTCAGAAATAATATTAAATCCAGAATAATAATAATAAGCCGAGAATCATGAGGATCCGTCATAGCAATATAAGTAAGAATAAACAGAGTCAGAAGCAGTAGAAATATATAGGGATAGTGAGGTCACAAAGGCAGTCAAGCGAGCCGCTCAACACAGCCCAGACAATCCTAAACATGGTATAAAAAACAAGCAAAATTCACTCATCAATTGCACAAATAACAGAAGTGCAAACTAATCAGCTATGTAATAATATAAATGCAAAATACAGGCTAGAACTAGCATCTACAGAACCGCATTACAGCCTCAATAGTGAATTCAAGTGAGGCAATGAACAGTAAAGTCTCATATCATCAGGAAAGCACACTGCAAGACACAGAATAAGTGATATCAGGAATTAAGTAGAGTCTATGGAACTTGGAGCTTGAGACTCCAAATAATCTGCCAGCTCATGAGGATGGGTGAAATTCTTGGTACTGTTATTGAAGGTGACTCTGAGGGTGGCCGGATAGAACATGCCATATTTAGCACCAATGTGCTTCAACTTGGGCCTATATTCCAATAGTTGTTTTCTCCTCTTGGCAGTTTGTTTAGCGAGATCTGGAACAATTAAGATGTTATTCCCCTCAAACTTCAGCGGACGCTGCAGCTTCGCTTGCCTCATGATCTCCATCACTTGTGTATAGCGTAACAGACGGGCTACAACGGGACGTGGATATTTGGCCCCCACGTCTATCTTATGCGTTGGCACTCGGTGAGCGCGATCAATTTCTAAATCGTGTTTAAAGTCGATGCCAAGTAGTTTAGGAAACATCATCTGTAAAAAGGCGATCGTATCTTTTCCCTCTCTCGCTTCCGGGATTCCCAGAACCCGCAAGTTGTTACGTCGCGAACGGTTCTGGGCATCTTCAAGTTCCTGTTCTAGAATGGTAATTTTTTTAAATTGACGTTGTAGGGACTTTATATTAGATTCATTCACCTCAATCTTTTGTTCGGCCACATCCAATCGAGACCGACATACCGCCATCTCTACCGTGAGGGAAGCGAGGTCTGTTTTAATGTCCTCCGTGTTTTGGTTGGTGGCCGCCAGAATCTCCCGCATGGCGCGAAGCTCCGCCATGACAGTCTGCAGCGTGTCTCCTTCTTCCTTTGCCGCCGCCAATTTTTGCGGCGATACAGGCTCTACGTTCTTCCTTTTGCCAGCTTTAGATGCAGACATAGCTGACAAGTTTAAATCGCTGCTTCTCCGTAATTCGAGAGGCCGATGGAACTGAGAAAAAATGCTTTTTAGTGTGCTGGGCTGCGGAGCTCAGTCGCTACGCTGCCATTTGCTGTGATACTCACTAGCGCCCCCGATTAGTAACACTTCTATCTCAGACAGATGTTCTCTTCTTCTTTTCTCCTCTTCTCCCTCTCCAGGTTATTCTACAGCCCTTTATGGGACCACCATGTACAAACTACCTGTTTCATTGTTGTAATTGCTGTTTGAAATATCTCTTTGTACTGTTGGATGGTCCTATTCAGGCCCTCTCATATGTGTATTATTGTTCTCTCTTTTCTTTGATAAAATTCTAATACAAATGTTTGAAATGAAATGAAAATTGAATAAATAAATAAAAGGTTGAATGGTGGCTGCCACTCTGTCTGGTGAAGGTCTTGGTTCTCACTTTTTTGCATTCAAATAATATGTGTGGAAGTTTGTTGTAATCTTCATCTCTCACGTCTGATTGATCACTGTGAGAGGAACTCTCACACATGCACAGAGCCAGCAGGAGAAGCCTGAATGGCTGAGAGACAGGGGAAGCCCCAAAGCAGCCTCCTGATACTCAGCTGTTTGGAGCAGGAAACCTTTTCTTTTCTTTTTTTTTAATGGGCACAGCTGCTGTGTGTATGTATGTGTGTGTTACACATGCATAAGAATATAAGAAGTTGCCTCCACTGGGTCAGACCAGAGGTCCATTGCGCCTAACAGTCTGCTCCCGCAGCGGCCCATCAGGTCGATGACCTGTAAGGTGATCCTTGTCTAAAACCCTTTAGTCCCCTTTATCTTTCTATCTATACCCTTTCATAACCTATCTCTACCTCTATCTGTATCCCTCAATCCCCGTATCCTTCAGGAATTTATCCAATCCTTCTATGAAACCCCGTAGTGTACTCTGTCCTATCACAACCTCCGGATGCGCATTCCAGGTGCCCACCACCCTCTGAGTGAAAAAGAACTTCTTAGCATTTGTTCTAAACCTGTCCCCTTTCAATTTCTCCAAGTGCCCCCTTGTTCTTGTGGTTCCCAATAGGCTGAAGAATCTGTCCATCTCTACCTTGTCTACACCTTTCATGATCTTGAAAGTCTCTATCATGTCTCCTTTGAGTCTCCACTTTTCCAGGGAGAAGAGCCCCAGCCTTTCTAACCTGTCTGCATATGAAAGGTTTTCCATACCTTTTATCATTTTCGTTGCTCTTCTCTGAACCCTCTCAAGTATCGTCATGTCCTGCTTAAGGTACGGTGACCAATATTGGACACAGTACTCCAGATGCGGGCACACCATCGCACGATACAGCGGCATGATGACTTCCTTCGTCCTGGTTGTAATACCCTTCTTAATAATACCCAACATTTTGTTTGCTTTCTTTGATACTGCTGCGCACTGTGCCGTTGATTAAAGAAAGCAAACAGAATGTTGGGTATTATTAAGAAGGATATTACAACCAGGACGAAGGAAGTCATCATGCCGCTGTATCGTGCGATGGTGCGCCCGCATCTGGAGTTCTGTGTCCAATATTGGGCACCGTACCTTAAGAAAAACATGGCGATACCATTAAAAAAAAAAGCCCCCCACTGCCATCATCTCTCAGATGAACCGGCAATGGGGACTGAAACACCTCCCCAACCATGTCAGTGAAAATCGTTAAGAGGGATGCCAACTCCCCCCTCTTGCATGAGAAAAAAATGAGCAGGAGGGACCTATATCCCGGGATACAGAGGGAGGTGCCAAAGACCCTGATTGGCTCAGACGCCTCAGGGACAGGGCCTCAGGTGTCTGAGCCAATCGGAGCATTAGGCCCCTCCCTGTGCATCACATGATGCACCGAGGAGGGGAAGGCCCACCATTTTAGACTGGTGGGCCTCAGAGCTGGAGGGATCAAGCTTCCCTCCTGCTCTCTTCACACAAAGGGTTCAGGGGAGGGAAGTTTGGGGAAGCATCCATTGATAGGAGGGAACAGCACCCTCCTGCCTTTTTTTAGGAAGGGAAGGAGGGAGGATAGGGGATGGTTCAGGGGTGGTGCCTCGCATGAGGAAGCCTCCATTGGTAGGAGGGAGTGGGCATTCTTCCTGTCAATTTTCCTCAAGTGGGGGGAGGGGGTTCAACAAGGCAGTCGGGAGTGGGCATCCCTCCTGCAGATGTTTGCTGGCACAGGGGTGGTGGTGTTAGTCCCTGGTGCCAGTTCATTGGAGAGACTTTGGGGAGGACCGTCATCGATGTGGGTGTGTGCTTTTTTTCATTTTTTTATGGAGCAAATATTGTGCATGTGTAACACATGCACAGCATCTATGCCCATTTTAAAAAAGTACCAGTAAGACAGGTAAGCAACTGGTCTTGACCAGTCACTTTTTTTGTTATTGCTTTTTTAATCGCTTTTATTTGTGCATCGCCAAGCGATATTAGTGCAATATTCGCTCTGGTAGTTTGCATGGGTTTGTAATATTAAATAGCTAATTTGCATGATCAGATCAGAAAATGAGCGATTGAGGAAAAAAACGTGGTGAGTCATTTTGTGCATTGGGTCGGCAAATGTGATCATCACTAAAGCAGTCAAAACTGGTTTAGCAACAATCGCTGACTTTAGTGCATCTAGTTAACAGCCTGTTTTACTATTATTACTAGAGCTTTACAGGCACAGTTATTTCAAAATATTTCTTAGATAAGCTAAAAGACCCAAATAGTAATTACTGTAGCTTATTCAGTGGAATTCTAATAGATAGTAAATAGTGTCACCTCTGAAGTTCCAAGATTGGTTAAACCTATTTACTATCTATTAGAATTCCACTCTATAAGCTAAAGTAATTACTATTATTACTACCATTTTGTAAATGATACTTTTTTTTTTTTTAACTTAACTGCTAATTACATTATTCTGGCAATACATATACAACTAGGGTAACCATAAGGCTCCAGAAAAAGGAGGATGGATTGAGACATTTGGGTTTTACTTCCACTGCTTTCAGTGGAAGTAAAACCCAGATCAATCCGTCCTCTTTTTTTTTCAGAGGCCATATGGTAACCCTCGTACATCTGTAAAGCAGTTAAACATTGTGGCAATGCAGACCAGAACCAGGAAGCTGCTGTTGTTCCCTCTACACACTGTGATTTAATTATACTGTTACCATTACTTTATAAATTATCCTGTCTTATTTTTTTTCTCTCTCTCTCTCTTTTTTAAGCTTGGCCTCTATCAATAACAGCATTATTTTGGCAACACATATACAATTAGTACCAAAGATATCTGAATTGGAATCTACAGAAATTGACTGAAGACCCCCCCTTCTCATCTTACAGCAATACTATAGCTCTCTCCTCCCACCATTAAGAAAGAGAATAAATCAGTATAGAAGAGGGGAAAAAAAGGGTCTGAGGAAGGAGGGCATTCAAAGTAACATAGTAATTACTTTAGCCCACTGCCAGTATTGCTACTGACATCTAGTGACTTCTAGGAGAACTACACATTTTCACTGGCACTGCTGCAGATTTTCTCAGAACGAGGTATGTACTAGTGCTGCCCGATTCAGGAAAAAAAAAATTCGATTTGATTCAGCCTATTGAATCGATTTTTCGATTCGATTTTCCTGCCCAAGTGGATTTTTTTTTTCAAATATTCTGGTGGGTTTATTTTATAGTCTCTTCACCCTTTTTATAGCTTCTTCACCCACTTTGCCTTCTCCTACACACACTTGCGCTGTGGTGTAAACAAAATAAACAAACAAAAAATACTTTTCCTCTCTCTCTTAAATCCTAGCTCATGTTCGTGGCCTAACACCATAAAATAGAAAATAAAATTATTTTTTCTACCTTTTGTTGTCTGATCATTATTCAGATCTTATCGGTCCCCTGCTCCAGTTGTCTTCTGATAACTTGCTTGCCAGGGTCTCCTTCTTTCTTCTTTCTCTGTGCTAACCATCCATCTTCTGTCTCTGTCATCCCCTTCCATTTCACTTCCCTCCCCTGGAGGTCTGGTATCTTTCCTTTTTTTTGTTTCCATCCACCTTTTCTGAATTACCCTTTCATCCTTCATCTCTCTCTCCTTTCCCACCACCCCAGGGTCCACCATGTCTCCCTTTCTCTTCCCAACTACCCTCCTATCCAGTATATCTATCCCTTCTCTCCACACCATCCCTTGTGTCCAACTTCTTTTCCTTTCTGTTCCTTCCCTTCCTAAATCCCATTGTCCACCATCTCTCTCCCTCTCCTGTTTTTAGATCTTTATTTCATCTATACTTCCCCTCTCCATGATCTCCCCCAAGTCCATCTCCCCCTCCACCAAGTTAATTTCTCCCATCTATCTTCTCCCCATCTCTCCTCCAGTCCACCAACTTCCCATCTCCCCTCTCCCTCCATTTGCCTTTTTTATTTATTTTTTTATGGCACTCCTAAGCCCCCACCATCACACCCCCGCACCTTTCCCAAAGAGAGTCCGGCAGGAGGGACGCATCGTGGTAGCGATCCATTCCTGGCAGCACTCCTTGTGTCTTCTCTCCACTGCAGCCCACCCTCAGTGAAAACTTCCTGTTTCTGCTTGGGCGGCCGAATAGAGAGAAGACGCCTGGAGTAGCGGCAGGGTAGTGAGTCGTAGTCACTACCGCCGGTTTTGCATGGCCAGGGAGGAGAGGAGACATCCTTGCTGCTGGGAAGGAGACAGCCTTGCTGCCCCGATCTGTACGCAGAGACCCGTTCGGGATTTCCTTCTGCCGGAATCCTTGCTTCGATATAACTTCCGGTTTTTGCAAAACCGGAAGTTACATCGAAGCAAGGACTCCAGTGGCAGAAGGAAATCCCGAACGGGTCTGCGGTGGTAGCATAAGTGGTCGATAAGTGGTCGATAAGTCCGACTGTATGCAATAACAAATCGATTCGAATCGATTCACCCAAAGTGAATCGGAAAATCGGTTCGAATCGTGAATCAGGCAGCACTAGTATGTACTGTACTGTATATTGCTTTTGATGTGTATTATTTTTGCTATTGTGTTTTATATTTTCCCAGATTTTATCCCTTCAATGGTCTCTGCTCCTCCATTCCTTCCTGTACAGTATTACCAAATGGAATGGGCCACTTATATCAGTCCTTGGGTTGGAAAGAGACCTTCTTAAGATGCATCTTCAGCCTTGTTGGATGGCTATCAGGTGTGGGCACAGTAGTGCTCCCTCCCTGAACTTGAGCACAGCACCAGAGCAGGTGATCCTCAGATATATGTTATACAGATATATACAAGGCTTAAATGAAAATTAATGCCTTTATCTTCAGCATTTGGAACCTAGGATAATACTAGACTTTACATTCTATGGCCCAGAAATATCAAAGAAAAGACAAGTTAATCTAATCGTGTATTTTTTAATGGCTATAACTTATGGGCAGACTGGATGGACCGTTCAGGTCTTTATCTGCCATCAGTTACTATGTTAAATGAAGATATTGTAATGAATAAAAAAAAGTAAAAGTAATGCTTAAAACTCACTCATCACATGTACTTATTTTTCTACATAGTTGCCACCATTGACCACACATTTCTGACAACGATGGACAAGTTTTTGAAAGCTGCTAGGAAAGAACTGCACATTTTGGCTCTTCCATCACTTGCTTATAGACCTTTCCACCTCTTCATTCAAGTCAAACAGTGCCCCTGAAGGGGAAAAAAAGGAACTCATATGGCACTAAGGCCTTCTTTTACGAAACTGTGATAGCAGTTTCTAGCGCAAGGAGTCACGCTGAATGGCCTGCGCTGCTCCCGATGCTCATTGAGTTCCTATGAGTGTCAGGAGCAGCGCAGGCCATTCAGCATGGCTCCCCACGCTAGAAACTGCTATCGCAGTTTCATAAAAGAGGGGGTAAGTCTGGGCTGTATGGCAGATGGGATAGCGTTACCATATTTTTCTTGGTGAAATCCCAGATGCCTGCCCTGCCCCATTCCACCCCAGCCACGCCCTATTCTGTCTTCAGCCTGCCCTGTTCTACCCCAAGCCCCACCCTGTTCCACCTTTAGCCCCGTCCCCTGAAAGTCTTGTTTCATTATTCCTGACCTCTAGGTCATGTCCGGGGAGCTCTGAGCATGCATGAGATGTCATCCTAACATGTTTAGGGGCCGTCCACACACGGCCAGAGCTTTCCAAAACCAGGACAACTGCTGGGTTTTGGAAACTCTGTCCAGCCACCTGGATAGTCCTCTAAAAAGAGGACATGTCCAGATAGAGTAACCCATTTTCACAATTGCCTCTGTGGTGTTTTATGCTGTGTAAGGCCTAGTGTTGACATGTTGTAACAAATTTTCCTTCTTGTGCTTCCAACATCTTCTCAATTGTTCTTTTAAAGTTTTCTGGGTTACAATATAACACTTTGAGTGATCTTCCAATTATCCTTTACAAGTTTTGTCAACCTTTCTTGTGTGAAGGGAGGATGGGATAGAAAACAAAATAAATACACTTCTTCCTCCATATTCGCAGTTTCAGCATTTGTGGTTTCGATTATTCACAGTTTTTAGCTTGCTAGCTCCTCCCCCCAAATTACATCAGCTTGTACAGAGAAATCGCTGATTCCAAGCGTTTACAGAGAAAAATCACTGATTCCCAGCACTTTGTTCACCATGTCTTGCTTCTCCTTCAGAAATAGGCCAGGTCTCCCACCATGTTAGTCGCGGTTTCACCATATTCACAATGGTTTTTAACAGAAAACAGCAAATAACATATAAAAAAGTTATTCGCGGTTTTTCAGTATTTGCGGCTCTGTTAATTCCCTATCACAGCGAATACGGAGGGAGAAGTGTACATTCTTGCACTTTAAGTTGGATATTCTCTAACACTGTGCCTAAATACAGTACTTGATTTCAACATGAAAACTCAGTGGGGTAGATTCAAGAAAGTGCCCAAAATTAGGTGCAAATAATATAAGGGCTAAATGCCAGTTTCATAATAGCAATTGCAGGCAGAATTGCTGTTATAAAATAGAACGTAGGTCGGCATGCGTGCACTTAACTGTAGGTGTGGTGTAAACGGTGGGGCCCAAAGTTGTCAGTTGCATGTCTAAGTAATATTGTTCTATAATTTATGTGTGCAATTGCAAGACATACCCCTGACTTGCCCCTTTGTAGCTGGGCGCTATAGATTTAGTATCTACGTGCACTTTCACACGTAACCGTAAATTAGTTCCACTTAAGAGCTATTATTGGTAGATAAGAACTAGTGCCTAATCTCCCATGACCTCTCGCTTAGACTACTGCAACTTGCTTCTCACAGGTCTTCTGCTCAACCATCTGTCTCCCCTTCAATCCGTTCAAAATTCTAGGATAGAAGGGTATAAATAGAGGATTACTGCACAGGTCCTGGACCTGTTGGGCCACTGTGTGAGCCCACTGTGTTGGGCCACTGTGTGAGCTGGGCATGATGGACCTCAGGTCTGACCCAGTAGAGGCATTGCTTATGTTCTATTCTTGTTTGGCTGTCTACAAATGTCTCTCAAAAATGTTTCTGCTGCCCTCTTTGAGTTCTATTAAATTGATGAACACAGACAAAGGGTACAGTAAAACCTTGGATTGCGAGTAACTTGGTGTGCGAGTGTTTTGCAAGACAAACAAAACGTTTTATAAAATTTTAACGTGATCAATGAGCGTTGTTTTGCAATATGAGCACGTCGATGCGCGCCATGTACAAGTTCACAGAACATACGCGCATCGCTGAGGGCAGCTGAATGCAGCACAAGCCTCACAACTGAGCAAAACCTAGCGTTTTTTTTGCTACATCAGCTTGTCTGCGGTGTTCTTTGCTCACATGTTTAAAAACAATAGACTGTTTTCAGTCTAATTCTTTATATGTGAGTTTGCAAACCATTGGACCCCTGAGGAAGGCATGTTTGCCGAAACACGGATCATATTTTTATCACTGTATTTTAAATTGAATTTTCATGTTTTTATGTCAGTGTATAATAAATTATCTCCAGAACATCTGTATCCACAGTTGTTTTTGTTTTCATCGGTGGATTGTTTTCACTTTGGATCATTGGGTCTCCCCATTTTTCTTTGTTGTGCCACAATATAAGCATTATTATATACTTGTTGTGTCTTTCTGACTTTAAATACAAGGACTAATCATCAGCATCATTGCCTAAAGTTGATAATCACTTCAAATAATTTTGTATTATTTTTGTTATTTTTGTATGGACCTTCAGATAGCCCCTGGGCATTGCACACCCAGCTGCTGTTCCTCTTCGTCGGTCCAGCCTTTATTAATTTTTAAGTTTTTTCATACATAGCTCATATTGTACTGTTGTGATTTTTCCTTTATAATTTTGTGAAAGTAAACTTTTTAAAACACAAAAGACCGTCACTTAGCTTATAGTGATCTTGTCTATATCCTGCATTCGCCTCTCCCGACATGCATGTTTCAGATTGAAACTTTTCATCAGGGTCGAGGGAAACTATAATAAAACACAGCATAGCCGTCCTTATTTTCTCATATATCAAGCACATAATAGCAACAGCTAAGCCTCTACTGCACTTTAAAATATTGACTTATAAAATAGAGCAACCAGCGCTTACCATTTCACAGAGCAACATTGGGCAGTTTAACATGGCCGCGGTTTGTTAATCAGGTACGTTAAATACAGCTGGCACCACGCACACTGACACCCGTATGATGATGTCATCATCAAAACAGTGCGGGGCCAGAAGAGTAGGTCTACAGAATCGATAGCCATTCAATTTCCTCGTTTAGACCATTAGGAGCCAGAGATTTTAACTTGTATATCCATTTTTGTTCTTTAACAGCCAGAGCCTTCTGAATTTCAAGCTATCATAGACAATATAAGCATGACACAAGCATGTCTAACAGTACAGTATTTTGTATTAAAGGTTTTGGGTTGTGGAAAGAATCATCTTTGTTTCCATTATTTCCTATGGGGAAATTCACTTTGTTATACGAGTGCTTTGGATTACAAGCATGCTTCCGGAATGAATTATGCTCACCAACCAATGTTTTACTGTATGTGGAATGCTCCTGCCCTTCCCCTCCTTTTGAGTTGTGCACATTTTTGGGTGCATAGCATTATAAAATAACATGTAGGCAGATGTGCATGTAAAGTCACATTAGTGTCAATTAACCTCAATATTCAAGGAGAGCCACTTTACTCACGTGACCCCTCTCCTAAAGTCACTTCATTGGCTTCCCATCCATTTCTGAATACAATTCAAACTCCTCTTACTTACCTACAAATGCACTCACTCAGCTGCCCCTCGCTATCTCTCTTCACTATCTCTACCACTATGCCCCCCCCCCCAAAGAAACATAGAAGATGACGGCAGATAAGGGCCATAGCCCATCAGGTCTGCCCACTCTACTGACCCACTCAGCTGGTAAGTTCCTCCTATCTGTGCCCTTCTTTTCAACTGCCAACTCCAGACTCCGTTCCTTCTGTCTTGGTGCACCATACGCTTGGAACAAGCTGCCCAATGGGCTCCGTCTCTGGCAGTATTCAAGGCCCAGTTAAAAGCCCACCACTTTGAGAGTGCTTTCGTCTCCTAACTCCTCTCACCTTGGGTTCTGCATCCCCAACCCTATATATCATGTCTGTCTGTTCAAGTTAGATTGCACACAATTACACATGTAACTGATAGTACAGTAGATTCTCTGTTAACTGGAATTCAAGCCAGAACTCTCAAGCAACTAGCAAAACAAACAAACAAACAAAAAAAAAGAAATATTGTAATTTTTTAAATAAAAATGAAAATAAAATCAATTTCTGGTAGAAATTTAAGTGTAAACTTCGCACACCACACCTAAGTACATCCACGCTCTGCCTACCACATGTCAAGTAGTTTGACTGGAAAAGTTTATGGTATGGGGTATAGTAATAGTTAGGCCTTCGATTTTCTAACCCGTCCCCCCAGAAGAACCCAGAACGGGTTATAAGTTTACATACACAGTAGAAGG
The DNA here is from genome assembly GCF_902459505.1 of Geotrypetes seraphini. Classification (NCBI taxonomy): domain Eukaryota; kingdom Metazoa; phylum Chordata; class Amphibia; order Gymnophiona; family Dermophiidae; genus Geotrypetes; species Geotrypetes seraphini. Next base: position 99,289,909 of record NC_047088.1, on the reverse strand, counting down.
TTAGCAACAAGGTTACAACTTCACATACAGCAGATATACAGAAGATTAAAAAGATGAACAGCAACAGTGAGAAATTCCTATATACATGTTTTGGGGACTAAGCCTAGTAGCATAGTAACAGTAACATAGTAGATGACAGCAGATAAAGACCCGAATGGTCCATCCAGTCTGCCCAACCTGATTCAATTTTAATTTTTTTCTTCTTAGCTATTTCTGGCAAGAATCCAAAGCTTTACCCGATCCTGTGCTTAGGTTCCAACTGCCGAAATCTCTGTTAAGACTTACTCCAGCCCATCTACACCATCCCAGCCATTGAAGCCCTCCCCAGCCCATCCTCCACCAAAGGGCCATATACAGACACAGATCGTGCAAGTCTGCCCAGTACTGGCCTTAGCTCAATATTTAATATTATTTTCCGATTCTAAATCCTCTGTGTTCATCCCACGCTTCTTTGAACTCAGTCACAGTTTTACTCTCCACCACCTCTCTTGGGGAGCGCATTCCAGGCATCCACTACCCTCTCCGTAAAGTAGAATTTCCTAACATTGCCCCTGAATCTACTACCCCTCAACCTCAAATTATGTCCTCTGGTTTTACCATTTTCCTTTCTCTGGAAAAGATTTTGTTCTACGTTAATACCCTTCAAGTATTTGAATGTCTGAATCATATCTCCCCTGTCTCTCCTTTCCTCTAGGGTATACATATTCAGGGCTTCCAGTCTCTCCTCATATGTCTTCTGGCACAAGCCTCCTATCATTTTCGTCGCCCTCCTCAAGTCTTCTTATGTATTGCGCCAGATATGGTCTCCAAAACCGAACACAATACTCCAAGTGGGGCCTTACCAATGACCTGTACAGGGGCATCAACACCTTCTTCCTTCTACTGACTACGCCTCTCTTTATACAGCCAAGCATCCTTCTGGCAGCAGCCACTGCCTTGTCACAGTTTTTTCGCCTTTAGATCTTCGGACACTATCACCCCAAGGTCCCTCTCCCCGTCCGTGCATATCAGCTTCTCTCCTCTCAGCATATACGGTTCCTTCCTATTATTAATCCCCAAATGCATTACTCTGCATTTCTTTGCATTGAATTTTAGTTGCCAGGCATTAAACCATTCCTCTAACTTTTGCAGATCCTTTTTCATATATTCCACTCCCTCTTCGGTGTCTACTCTGTTACAAATCTTGGTATCATCTGCAAAGAGGCACACTTTTCCTTCTAACCCTTCAGCAATGTCACTCACAAACATATTGAACAGGATTGACCCCAGCACCGATCCCTGAGGGACTCCACTACTCACCTTTCCTTCCTTCGAGCGACTTCCATTAACCACCACCCTCTGACGTCTGTCCGACAGCCAGTTTCTGACCCAGTTCACCACTTTGGGTCCTAACTTCAGCCCTTCAAGTTTGTTCAACAGCCTCCTATGAGGAACTGTATCAAAGGCTTTGCTAAAATCCAAGTAAATTACATCTAGCATATGTCCTCGATCCAGCTCTCTGGTCACCCAATCAAAAAATTAAATCAGGTTCGTTTGGCACGATTTACCGTTTGTAAAGCCATGTTGCCTCGGATCCTGTAACCCATTAGATTCAAGGAAGTACACTATCCTTTCTTTCAGCAACACTTCCATTATTTTTCCAACAACTGAAGTGAGGCTCACTGGCCTGTAGTTTCCTGCTTCATCCCTGTGACCACTTTTATGAATAGGGACCACATCCGCTCTCCTCCAATCCCCAGGAATCACTCCTGTTTCCAGAGATTTGTTGAACAAGTCTTTAATAGGACTCGCCAGAACCTCTTTGAGCTCCCTTAGTATCCTGGGATGGATCCCGTCTGGTCCCATCGCTTTGTCCACCTTCAGTTTTTCAAGTTGCTCATAAATGCCCTCCTCCGTGAACAGCGCAGAATCTACTCCATTTTCTCGTGTAACTTTGCCAGACCATCTCGGTCCTTCTCCAGGATTTTCTTCTGTGAACACAGAACAGAAGTATTTGTTTAGCACATTTGCTGTCTCCTCATCACTCTCCACATATTGGTTCCCAGCATCTTTTAGCTTAGCAATTCCATTTTTCATCTTCCTCCTTTCACTAATATATCTGAAAAAAAATTTTGTCTCCCTTTTTTACATTTTTAGCCATTTGTTCTTCCGCCTGTGCTTTCACCAGACATATCTCTCTCTTGGCTTCTTTCAGTTTCACCCTGTAGTCCTTTTTGCTCTCCTCTTCTTGGTTTTTTTAAATATTTCACGAACACCAACTCTTTCGTCTTTATTTTCTCAGCCACTAGGTTGGAGAACCATATCGGCTTCCTTTTTCTCTTGTTTTTATTGATTTTCTTCACAAAAAGGTCCATAGCCATTTTTATCGCTCCTTTCAGCTTAGACCACTTCAGTCTTTCCACTTCTCTTGTCCTCCCATCCTAACAGCTCTTTCTTCAGGTACTCTCCCATTGCATTAAAGTCCGTACATTTGAAATCTAGGACTTTAAGTATCGTGCGGCTGTAGCATGGCAAGTAACTCTCAAGCAACCAGAAATTACTTTATCCGGCATCTACCAATCCCCATGAGTGCCAGTTAACTAAGGCCTAGATCAGCGATGGCGAACCTATGGCACGCGTGCCAGCTGTGGCACACGAAGGCCTTGCAGCTGGCACGCGGGAAGGTCCGCAATAGAGAGCTGCACGGGTCACGGGGATCCCATGGGGACGCCTCCAAGGGTTCCTGCGGGGCTGGATGTACTAAGTCGCGCGGCTTTTCTCCCTACCTGCTCTGCTTGCAGCACAGAGCTGAACGGAAGTCTTCCCGACATCAGCGCTGACGTCGGTAAACAAAGCCCTCCCTCCCTCCGACGTCTGCCCCGCCCCATGTGCCAAACAGCCGGCCAGGTCCCCTTACGTTTGTGGCGCTAGCCCGACCGACTGACAACAGCCCTGGTCCGACAAACCTCCCTGCCCTTAACCGCGAATCTAAATTACCTTCTTACAGCAGCTGTAAGAAGGAAATTTAGATTCGCGGTTAAGGGCAGGAAGGTTTGTCAGACCGGGGCTGTTGTCGGTCTGTCGGTCGTGGAAGCACCACAAAAGTAAGGGGACCTAGCCGGCTGTGCTGCACCCGGGGCGGGAGAGAAGGAGGTGGGAGAAGGACGCTGAAAGCACTGGGGAAGACAAAGGGGTGAAGAAGGACGCTGAAAGGCCATGGGGAAGACGGGGTGGGGGGGGGGAGAAGGACGCTGAAAGCACATGGGGAAGACAAAGGGGTGAAGAAGGATGCTGAAAGGCCATGGGGAAGACGGGGTGGGGGGGAAGGACACTGAAAGCATTTGTGGAAGACAGAAGGGGGAGAAGGATCTGACAGGACATGGGGAAGACGGGGGGGGGAGAAGGATGCTGAAAGGCCATGGGGAAGTCAGAGGGGGGAGAAGGATGCTGACAGGACATGGGGAAGATGGGGGGGGGGGGAGAAGGACGCTGAAAGGAAATGGGGAAGAGAGAGTGGGGAGAAGACGCTGGCAGGGAAGAAGACAGAGATGCCAGACTATGGGGGGAGCGGAGGGAAGATGGGTGCCAGACCAATTTGGAAGGGGGGAGAAAGGGAGAGGCACAGTAACAGAGCAAATGGAAGATGCAGAAGGAAGAGAGACAGTGGATGGAAGGAACTGAATGAGAACATGAGGAAAGCAGAAACCAGGCAACAAAGGTAGGAAAAGAATTCTATTTCTTTCTTTCTTTTTTTTTTGCTTCAGGATAAAGTAGTATATTATTTGTGTTGATAAAAATTTATAAACAAAAGAGGCTCTGGTAGAAACCCGTTTACAAAGTGTGTATTCTTCCCAATTAATATTTCCAAATTAATAAAGTCTTTTTGCTTATTTGTAAATGGGTTTCTACCAGAGCCTTTAATTCAGTAGCATAATTAAATGAAATAACTATTTCTGAAGTTTATAGGGACGGGCGGGGATGGAGGGGATTCCTCACGGGGACGGGTGGGGACGGAGGACATTCCTCGCGGGGACGGGTGGGGACGGAGGGATTCCTCACGGGAACGGGTGGGATTCCTCACGGGGACGGGTGAGACTTTGGCGGGGACGGGTGGGATTTCTGTCCCCGCGCAACTCTCTAGTCCGCAATTAAGATATGTGGCGCGGCGGGAGGCGAGTGTGCCGGTGTCTGCTTTGCAGCTCACCTGGCAACAGGGCCGGACTGGCCATTGGGAGGACCGGGCCGCGGCCCATCCTCCTGTGCTGGCTGCAGTCCTATGAGTGGATGTTTAGCCTGCCTGTCTTCCCCTTAGTATCCTATGAGCCAGGCAATGTGTGAGGGGGAAGTGGGGGGAGGAAGAGAAGCGTCACACTGAGTCTGTCACAGGAACTCAGTGAGGATGTGACTCCACATGTGACATCTGTAATCAGGAACAGTTCCTAGTGCTCCCATGCTAGAGAGGTGAGGATATGGGGGGAAGTTAATGTGTCTAATAATGTGCTCCTCTGTAAAAACCTCTGTATCTTCCATGGGGACATGCTAAATTTGAGGAAATAACAAAGCTGCTTATGATGATTGCATAGAGAAGTTCAGTAAGCTGAGAGGAGGGCTGGGCTCTCTGTGAACAACCAACACACTAATCCTCTGCGCTGTACCTTATGGAAAACTCAATATAGCAAAAAACAGTAAAGTGTATATGTGGCCCTTCACAGTGCTTTTGTAAACATCATAATAAAATAACAAAGGCTCCAATAATGAAAAATAAAAGTCCTTTTCCCATACACTCAGGTTGCACAAGTCCGGTTTTCACCCGGACAGTATATTTTTTGACCAAAACGGATGTCTACAATTAGTAAAATTCCCCAATCACATAATTTTTTATGGGGACGGATTTGTATACAGCACTTCATTAGATTTTTTTTATCATAGAAATTTTATCTTTTTGTAGACTTGAAGTCTTGAACAAAGAAAATGAGTACAGCAAAAAAAGCAAAAACAGATAGTGGAAGACCATTCCAAGAGGCCTGGACAGAGTACATATGGAGTGATTGAACGCAGTGGGAAAGCATTGTGTATTATGTGTAATGAAAGTGTTGTGTCTTGCACATCAAGTGTCAAACGTCACTTTGAGATCAACCATAACAGTGTTGCTGAACTTGGTTTAGCTCAAAGAAAAGAGTTCCTTGTAGGAAAATTAAAGAAATATCACTCCCAGTCTCTTAGTTTTAGCAACTATCTTTCAAAAACTAATCATCTTACAGTTGCCAGCTTTCAAATTTCACTGTGCATGGCAAAACATGGTGAGCCCCTCTCTGATGGAGATTTTATCAAAAAGGCAATTTTGGCTGGGAGTAATTCACTCTTCCATGATTTCCAAAACAAGGATTAAATTGTGCAGCCCTTCTACTCCATGTGCTTGGATGAAAGTACAGATATTACTAACCATGCAAGACTAGCGCTCATTTTGCGTTATGCTACTGGTGACATCATGAGAGAAGAGCTGGTAAAACTGCTGTCTTTGCCTGGAAGAACACAAGGGATAGATATCCACAATGCTGTGATGGAGGCTTTTTCATCACTAGACATAAGTCCAGAAAAAGTAGTTTCAGTTACTAGCGATGGAGCACCTAGCATGGTGGGGACAACATCAGGATTCATTCATTTCTTTGCTAAGGAAGCAAAACATCCACTGATTCAATTTCACTGCATAATACATCAAGAGGCTCTCTGCGCCAAAGAAAGCAGCAAAAAACTTGACGATGTCCTCAAAGATGTAACAAAAATGGTGAACTTCATCATGGCGCGTGCTCTTAATTTTCGACAATTTCAAGCCCTTCTTGATGAGGTTCAGGCACAATATAACACTTTACTGATGTACAATAATGTCCGGTGGCTGAGCAGAGGACGAGTGTTAGAGAGATTTGTGGCCTGCTTGGAAGAAGTTAGGCTATTTATGAACGAAAAGGGGGAAGACTATCCTCAACTCACCAACATGGCCTGGCTTACCAACCTCATGTTCTTTACAGATTTTACTAACCACTTTAATGTACTAAACAAAAAATTACAAGGCATGGGAAAAACAGCAGAAAGCATGTTTAGTGACATCAAAGCTTTTGAGAGAAAATTGCATGTTTTTGAAAAAGACCTTGAGAGTGGACAGCTAAAATATTTTCTCAACCTAAAAATACATTTGGATAATTCTACAACATTTGTGGACAGTCATAAAAAACACCAGGAAATCCACAAATCATATTCCACCATTGTAGCCGAAGCAAAGGAGAATTTTAGTAAAAGATTTTCTCAGTTCCGTAAGATGGAGACAACCCTTTCATTTATAACTTCCCCAGAAAAGTCCACATTTGAAGATCTTGATCTTTCCTGCTTACAGTGGTTGGATATTCAAAATTTGGAAATGGAGCTACTGGAATTTCAAGAAAGCTCTATCTGGAAAAGTAAATTCAATGACCTGCGTGCGGCTCTTGAACGTACTGAGTGTGAAAGGGTGACAAATGAAATCACTGCTAGCAGTTCTGAAAATGAAATCCTAAAAGCGTGGAATTCTCTGCCAGACAATTTTAAGTCCATGAAAGCACTTGGGATTGCTCTTCTTACTTTGTTTGGGTCATCCTATGCTTGTGAGCAGCTGTTTTCGGCTTTGAATCATATAAAATGTGATGCTAGAAACAGATTAACGGATGACATGAGTGCTGCATGTGTTGCTCTGAAATTAACGCACTATGAGCCAAGGATTGACAAGTTATCAGCATGCATGCAACAACAAAAATCACATTAATTTTTTTCAGAGCATGCCCAATGCATATGTTTACATGAAGCAGTGTTTTCAGTTTGCAGTTAAGACACTTTCTAAGTTATTTAAATATTATTTAAAGATGTTATTTAAAAAAGGGACTTTACATGGCCCTGTTGTATTCCAATCTGGAATTTCCAATAAAAACGGTTGGTTTAATTTTTTTTGAGTTCAAATATGTTAGCTCTTTTGTTTTCTTTACATTATATTATTAGGAATGTAATGATTTAACTATTTTCTAATTTGATTGTAAATTTTACAAAAAAACATGTATAGACTCTTTGGGAATGCACACCGAGTCTTAACACAGTTAAGTTTTAAGAAGTTTATCTTTTTTTTTCTCAGGATACATTTGACATGTTATGTGAATAATACATTTAAAATATATTGTGTAACTGAATCAAATTCTTCCTAAATTCATTAAATTGAATGAAATCATTAAAACATTATAAATTGCCAATAAATTGAAATGAAAACCAAAGGATTGTGAATCAAATTGATTCTCTGACAATACAAAGATTCCAACCTTTAAAAATGATGTTACATAGTTCAGGCAACTTTATAAAGAGTTTTTAGATACTAAAATCTTGTTATTAAGGTTTAATTGACGTGCTGGCACTTTGAGGAAATTCTTTGGTTTTGTGCGGCAGTTTGGGCACTCGGGCTCAAAAAGGTTAGCCATCACTGGCCTAGATGGTCCCCAGTGCCAGTTTGTCAGTGAGACATTGGGGAGGACCATCATCCCCCCCGGAGGGGGCTATTATATTTTTTTTAATGGGAAGACACATCCACATGTACAGTTTCATGCTATAGACCTTAGGTGCTACCTTATAAAATAGCACCCTAGAGCACATGCATGCCTAACTATCAATTATTGGTGACTAGGATGTGCATTAAGTGGCATGTGTGTCTACAGTAGTCTTGGTTAACCAGATCTCAGTTAACTGGAACTCTCACACAACTGACAAAAAAAAAAAAATCGCTGATGGAAAAAAATTAAAAAGTTCCCTGAAGCACCAGTGGCAGCATCCTGAGCTGCAAATCTTTCCTCCCTCCCTTAAGCCCCCATGTCCTGAAGCAACTACAAACCCCCTCCATCCCACACTGAAGCACCAGCATAGAAGCGATCCTGAGCCACAAAGTCCTCCTCCCTCCCTCAAGCCCTTTAGTAGCAGAAGCAGGCGGCGGTCCTGAGCTGCGAACTCCTCGCTCCCTTTCTCTCTCCCTTACCCAAAGCACAGCAGTCAGCAGGAGGCAGCCTCAAAACAGGCTGCTCATGGCCAGCCCCAGTAGGGCCTTTCCTCTGATGTAATGAAGTGATGCATCAGAGGAAAGGCCTTGCCAGGTCTGGCCGCAAGCAGCCTGTGCTTCCTGACCACTGCACTTCAGGTAAGGAAGAGAGAAGAGGGAGGGAACGATGGGGTTCATAGCTCAGGACCACCGCCAGCTTATGCCACTTTGGGGCTTGAAGGAGGATGAGATATTGAGTGCCAATATCAGAACAGATTAAGCCTACTGCTCAATTAAAGTAGGTGTTGATATTGGCGCCTAACTTTAAGTAGACTTTATAAAATCAGGGCCAAAATGTCTAAAATATCAAGTCTAAATGGGCACCTCTCTCTTTATGTTGTAAAATAGCAACATAAGCATTTATCTTATCCATTTTAGAAACATAAATGTTTATTTTTTCCTGAAGTACCGTAGTCACAGAGCCCGGCATCCTTTGCCAGTTTCACTTTCAGGTGGGCCTCAAACATATTTTACAGTAACAAAATAAAGTATAAAATGTCAAGTCTTCAAAGAATAAAAAGTACATTTTCTGAGTGGAATTGAAAGCACAGTAATAAATCCCTGAAGTGTTGCTTAATAGGAGCACTTTTCTAAAACTTAGAAGTCTTATTTGGCAGGTTTAAAACCTGTCATTGATTTGTTAGGAAATGGGGAATAAAGGTTTTTTTGGCCCCATCTAGTTCCACCCAAAACATGCCCAGACCACACACCCTTTCCATGTTCTTCAGTTTTAAAGATGTTATCCCAGCTTTAAGATGTTTACGCAAGATAAAATTTACATACTGGTTTATGCATGTCTAAAAACACAAATGAAGTTTCTAAGTACCAAATGAATTAAGGGGCCCTTTTACTAAGCTAAGTATTGTGTCACTTTCGCTAACTGCGCACTAAACGCTATTTATACTTTTGGAGGGTTTTTTTTTTTTTTAGGCGTGTCAGGGGTGAAAACCTGGCATGGATGCGTCATTTGCTAGCATGATGACCTTACTGCCACACTGACTGGTTCGAGCATCCATAATGCAGGAGCCCTTGTTAATGCTGACATTAGCATACAGCTATATAAAGGCCAAATTTAAGGCCTTGCTAGAAATAGGCTTAGTGTGTAGTAAAGTCCTGTGTAAAGACACACTACGTTCATTTCTTAATGCAGCTTAGTAAAAGGACTCCTAAGTCTTTTTTTCTTTGGGTGGCATCCTCTCCCCTGATGTGTCTCTTCAGCTGTTTCTGCTCATTTTCAAAGCAGATAGGTGTCTCAAAATATGTTCATCTGCCAAAAACATCCAAATAACAATTTTTGAAAGGTAGAATTTGGACATTCTACACTGTCATTCAACCAAATATAAAGAAGGACCGGAGAGGATCCAAATTTAGAACATCCGACAATCAAAGGTGAAGAAACATCCAAGTCAAAAAAGAAAGGCATCCTACATTAGATCTGTTTCAATCACATTCAGGGTGAAAAAAGGTGCCCTGATTGAGTAGCTGACCGCTGGAGGGATGAAGGCATGATCCCCCCTCCCCCCATTATCCCACAGAATTCCCACAATATCTGATGATGTCATGGAGCCTAGTCTTAGGAGAGAGAGGGACAGTAGCCAATAGGGCCTAGTGGCTACTGTCCCTCTCCCTCACTCCTAAGACTAGGCTCCATGACATCATCAGATATTGTGGGAATTCTGAGAACAGCAAGCAGGTCTAAAGGGTACAATGGACTGTAAACCAGGGGACCCAGATTCAAATCCAACTTCAACTCTTTTTTTAACCTTTAAATTGTTAATCCCCAGAACCAGAGATACATCTACTGTACCTAAATATTAGAATGTAAGTATTTTTAATATTTATAATTACATAAATTTTAACTGCTTTTAAGGATCTTCGGAAATAATGCAGTAGTCTTCAGTAATAGATTTTATGAAGCACTGCTAAATCGTCATTGATCCTTCAGCGAGTTAAATAACTAATTTTTTGTATTTTTTAAAGTTTTTTAAATGTTTTTGTGCTTTCACTCTTGAATAAATATGTGCTCAATAAATATTATTTAAACTGAATCACTTATCTTTTTATGACTTCAGCTGTTATATCACCTTTGTCGGCTGGGGGTAGATGCCGAAATGTTTCACTGTGCTGGCTATTTGAAGGCAATCCCTCATACGTGAGAAGGCGAAAACATGTATGGGGGATTGCCTTGAAAAAGCCAGCACAGCGAAACCTGTCGGCATCTACCCCCAGCCGACAAAGATGATATAACAGCTGAAGTCATAAAAAGATAAGTGATTCAGTTTAAATAATATTTATTGAGCACATATTTATTCAAGAGTGAAAGCACAAATGTTAAAAAAACCCTCACAAAAAATGAGTTAACTCACTAAAGGATCAATAACGATTTAGCAGTATTTCATAAAATCTATTACTGAAGACGACTGCACTATTTCCGAAGATCCATAAAACCATTTAAAATTTATGCTAGTATAATGTTAAAAATACATTGGATAGACTATACATTGAGGGTATATACGTATGTACCATTGCAATTTAAGCTTTGAAGGCCAAACAAGTGAGCTTGTTACCTAAATATCAGAAGATACCTGCAGGCCTGAGGCTATTCAGGTGGTGCAATTCAGGTACAATAAGTATTTCCCCGTCTCCAGAAGGCTCACCATTAAAAAAAAAAAAATAACACAGTTGCAGTGAAATATGAACCTAAGCACCCTGGATTAAACTCCAGTGCACTGACCACTAGACTGCCCATCTGCTCTGCAGGGCTGTCTGTGTGGCCATATTGGTACAAATGCTGCTAGACATCCTTGTCCCTGTTTTTTGGGCATTCATAATTTGGATGTTTTATTTTGGAAAATGTCTGTTTAATTTGGATGTTCTCATGTATTTTTGAACAGCAAACCCCAATGTTTTTCTTATTTGAAAATGGCTATGAAATGGATGGGGTTTTTTTTTAACTTTATGAGTAGGACATCCAAATTCTGACTTGGATGCCCTTTTGAAAATGCTCCTTCAGGTGTTGGCCCAAGTTGTTGATTAAAAATAGTACAATAGCACCTTGTAATGTAGGAACAATACTGAAGACACTAATCTTTGCAACTGCTCATTTTGGAAGGGGAAAAGGGAGCAGGTGAATGTAATGGAAATAATGTCTTTTGTAAGAGAGATGGTAGTTCTCTGAATTTTATGGTGAACTGGAGATCATAAGCAAACGGAAAGACGCGATAAAAAAAATGTACAACACAAATTTATTGGAGACATCGGAAACAACCAAAAAGGTTTTGTTTTAATAATAATTACAGCAAAATTACAACTCAAGGAGGCTCAAGAGTTTAGGAAACATCTGTTTTAACTATCATAAAACTCGAAACAAGACATTTTACAGCAACAAAATAAAGTATAAAATGTCTAGACTTCACAGAATAAGAGGTAGATTTTCTGAGTGGAATTGAAAGCACAGTAACAAAAATTAAAGAAAAAAAAGTAGTCCTCTCTGTTTCCCTTCCCCTAAAAACACACAAACACACATTCTAGTTCAGACACTCACATGTACCACAGTATAAATATGCAGAACTCAGCATGGAAGCTAAGAAACGGTTACAACATTGGAGAATAGGGCTATGAAATAAAAGTAACATTTCAGAAGCACTTTGGGGGGTGGGAGTGAGGATGTAGAAGAATTGTGTAGGCCTGGGATTTCCCTATTGATCCATTTGGGTCAGATCATTACAGGGAAATTGAGTGAAAAAAGAACAAATTATGAAAAATATGGGGTTGGTTTCCCACCTTCAATAATCCCCCCTGAATGGAAGCCCCCTAGTGAAGACAGAGGGGGACTGGAGGGAGTCCTAAGGTCAATGCTGGGTGTTTTGGCCTTCTTCCCTTCTCCCAGCTTGTATTTTGACAGCTACTTCCAAAGAGGACTACAAGCCCCATAGTGCACTAACAGGTCCTTTTGCTAAGCTGTGGCAAACAACGGCCTTTGTACATTCTAATGTGGGGTTTTCCTGCATGCTAAGGCCATTTTTTTTACTACAGTTATAAAAATGGCCTTTTTGTATGCGCTAATGTTGCCATTAAAAAATATTACCAGTATTCATGTGCTAACCAGTTAGCGCTTGGTAATGTAGCTGTGCTGATTAGTGCAAGAGCGTTCACTCTCTGCCCCTGACAAACACACCCTCAAAAATAATTAAAAATATTTTTTAGCATGCACTAATTTGGCAACTACCACAGGATGCCTGTGCACGTCCAGCAGTATGCCATTTTAAACTGCACCTAATGCAAATTAGTAAAAGGGGCCCAAGAGAGGAAAGTTCAGAGAACCTCCAGGAACTGGGCTCACTGGTTCAGTGCTATAGCAATATAATGTCCCATAAGCACTTGGGTGGGGCAGAATCAGGGGCCATTTCAATGAGCTTAGGATTCCCAAAGTAAATTGTACCACTCCTACTATGAATAAGACTCAGGGTAAGGTCTCCAAATAGAGTTACTAATGTTCATAATTAATCTAACAGCAGTGGCTGGTGAATAAGGAAAAAGCAATTGCACTAATAAGCAATTACAAGAACTGACTAAGGGGCCTTTTACTAAACTTAGCACATGCTAAATGCTAAGAAGTTCATAGGTATAAAATGGGCTTCTTAACCATCTGGGCCCAGATTCTCAAAACAGCATCTTTCAGAAGGTGCCGGTAGGCACCCAAATGGTGTCTGTTAATGATGGAGGTACTATAAATGACTACACCATTAAAAAAAAAACAATTAATAAAAAAAACATGGTGCCCGAGGCACCTACAAAAAAGGTGCCAAAATCGTGTCTACACAGATGATTACTGGTGCAGAATGTCAACAGAGCTGTGGTTATGGGCAGGGTTGACATTCAGCGCTGCTAAGCGTGATTTTATATTGAAGACAGGCACTGTAAATGTAGGCATGTAAAACCCTGGCATACATTTCTGGCGCCTATCTTCGACGCAGACCGCGAGTCTCAAAACGGCACCATAGTTTGAATGACGTGTGACCGTTGACGGCTTTTCAGGCACCGGCACCATTTTGAAAATTCAGGCCTTAGTACTTGTTAATTCTGTTAGTATGCATTAAAGTTTAGTAACAGGGCCCCTAAAAGAGAACTGTGTAATTATACATTGGACACATACTTCAAACTCCAATCTGACTGAGAGAAAAGGACCTCAGCACATATCCAATAGCACTCAGGCTTAGCGATGGAAGAAATTGCAAGTTAACTTATGGCACTACATTTCTAAGATAAGAGATAGGAGGTTCTAACAACATATATTTCTATAGAAAGGAAAGCAACTGCTTTTGAACTCTATGAATTATAACTGGGAGCTTCTTTTTCTAAAATATTTCTTTGAAACAATGATTGAGATTTAACCTGCTAAGCTTGAGAGCTAAGGGTAGGTGCTAAGGTCCTTTTTCTCCCAGTAAGATGGAATTTGTAGTATTGGTCAATCAAATAATTACAGTTCTCTTTTAGTCAATTCTGGTGAGCAGTTATTAGTGTGTTAATTTTGAACATATCATGACAGAAATGAATCTCATCTCTGTGTCAGGGTACATTGGACATAACCGGAAGCTCTCAGATCTGCTGTGCCAAAGAGATCCTCCTCCTGGACTTCACAGAGTGTAAAATGCACAGAAACATATCAAAATGCACTTGCAAGTTCTTTTTAATCAGGCTGATGCCAAGTAATAAAACTGGGACAATTTGTGTCTTCTTTTTTTTTTTTTTAACTCTGACTGTGGTATATCAGAGCTGTTTGGGCTCTTCTGGCCATTCTGATTTCCAGATTATTCCCAGTGAGTATGTACAAGATCCATTTGTGTATGGTGGGTTTAGAGCTAAAGTAATATATATCTCATGCATATCCATTAGGAAGAATAGGAAAACCAACTGTGGAGTGAGATTTTGAGGCCTGACTTCAGCCCCACTGTCTCTAGAACATAAATCTGTTTTGATCTCATCTCTTATTCTGCTTCTCCTATAAGAAAGTGCACTATTAGTGCTATAAATGGTTGCTCTGTTGTAACACAAGGACCTCCTTTACACACTGTTAGAAGAGACACTGTCCTCTTTACCAAAGTTTACTCTGTTGCAACACTGCCTGGTATAATTCTATCTCATTTTAGGCATAGTACTCTCTCTCCACAGCATTTCTTTTGCTATGATTACAACCCCATTAGAAGGATATCGCCCTTCAGTATTTAAGCCTCTTCTAAAAAAAAAAAAAAGAGACTAATGCACTTCCCTCACCTCCTCCCTAACCCCCAAAAATCTTGCTATCAGCTTTAAGGCTTGGACTCTTCCAGCTCACTGACATACTGCACAATTCTGTCACTTGCAGGAGAGGAAGCATATTGAGATTCTGCGACAAGCAAAGCATTTGTTAAGGTAATTGAAGGCTAAAATTCAAACAAACACACGTGCACCTGAGCTGTGATGACTCCAGAGTAGAGAATGACACGGGAACAAATTTTTCCCCGTCCCAGCAGGAGCTCATTTTCTCATCCCGGCAAGTTCTTTTCCTGCCCCATTCCTGCAAACTGTCCCTGATCCATTCCTGCAAGCTCTGTCCTCATCTGCACAAGCCTCAAACACTTTAACATCATAAGTGCTCAAGGCTTGTGCAGTTAAGGCAGAGCTTACAGGAATGGAGCAGGGGCAGTGATAAAACTCGCAGGGACAGGATGTGGAAAAATTTGTCCCCGTGTCATTCTCTACTCCAGAGAGTGTAGAAATAAACTGTTATGTCCTCCTCTATTTCCATTCCTGCCTCCTTAAAAGCAGCATTTGAAAAAGAACATGAAAAGCACCACAAGGAGGAGGTGGTGGGGCAGAGGAGTGGAGTGGAATAGGGGTGTCAAACGATAGCCTAGGTGCCAATACTCCAGGACTGTGTAGACAGGTGGAGTGTTCTGGTAGTATTTGCTATTATTCAGTTACAGAGACTGTACTGAGTGTTCAAGCAAGACTTCTCATCAGTATAAAGACAAAGAGAAGCTCTACAAAGTAGTAGCACATTTATTTAAAAAAAAAAAAAAACCCTCAAAAAAAACCTCCCCAAAAAGTGGACCCACTTTGCACAGCAGGAGTTTCTGGGAGGGGTCGATGAATACTTGCAGTGGACTTACATGCCACATAATGATCACTTCATGACCCCTAGTATGCTGCCACAGGCAAGACTTAGTTATTTACAGTGGATCTGCTTTACAACACACATGCCCAAAAACATAAACAGGGACTGTGGAGTATTTGCATATCCCACCTGCAAAGGAGGAAAGGGTAAAAGACACTGCAGGCAAGAAAAGAGGAAAAAAAACAAAGACAATTGGAACTGCCAGAGCAGAGTTAAGAACACAAACTCTAAAACATTTAAAAAAAAAAAATTACCAAGCACATTCAGTGTAAGGGCTTAATTAATCAGCAGACAATATGAAGGACCTCTAATGTTGCCACTGAGATTCTGGCTCTGTGCCAAGACTGCACTGAATTCCCTTCAACTCCCTCTGCTGAAATCCTTCCATTTTTCCAGGTTTTAGGAAATTTTTCCCTCGTTTTCTTCGTTTTGTGGGTTTGTTTTGGCTCATGCATAAGCAACTTTCATCTTTCTTCTTTCTTGGATACCTTGGAGGAATGCCAAGCGGTGGATCTGTGCATATTACAGAAAAACAGGGATACAAATCAGGAAGAAGGAAAATACTCAATGGTACTCACTCCTATTGACAGGCAGCAGATTTAGCAAAGGGTGGTAAAATTTGATAACCAATGCCCGAGCGTGGTGCTAGGAGGCTATTTCCCACATAGTCAATAACACAGAAGGATTCTCAATCCCTGCAGTCCCAGCCGCTCCCAGCAGACGGCAGGGAAAGGAATAGCACTGGCTTTGGGGGTTCTACCCACCGAATGAAAGTTTTGAAGGCTGCAGATTGTGGGTTGATGCAGAGTGGTGCTTGTTTCCCCTGTTGATGATCAGTTATAAAATGATGCACTAGTTCTGGAAGACAAGAAAGCAAAAATAATCATTTTTTTCTGCACAATGCTGGAGGGGGGGGGGTACAGCAGCTGCATACACTGAAAACAAAAGCAGAACGCAGCAAACAAAACTCACTTTTAGTCAAGTCGCTGTGCTGACTCCCACTTTTTTTTTTTTTTTTTTAAATTACTTGAGTCCGCCTTTGATAGATGGAAGAACACTTAAGCAGCTCATCTCATGCCACTCAGCTGAAATGACATAGCTGTTATTGTGCAATTTCAGCCCAGTACAGGATGAGGTATTCTCCTAGGACAAGCAGGATGAGTCAGCCACATATGGGTGTTGTCCCAACAGCTCCCAATTTGCGGATAAGCTCGCCAATAGCTCAGAGAGATTTTTTTTTTTCTCTGAGCACGTGCAGTGCCCGGGCCCCACTGGGCATGCCCGAGCCCTACCCATTTCCCCCATGCTTCCCCCTAATCCCCAGTCTTTAGTTTCCGCCCATTCCCATCGGTCGGATTTTTTCCACATCTCTCCACCACCACTTTTTCTACAATCAAAACTTTTTCTACTTAACCATCTTGAAGATGCCAGAAACATCAAAGAAATGTCCGGGATGCAGGAAAAGGATGAGTACACTGGATCCTCACGATCTGTGCGTTCACTGCTTGGGCCAAGCGCATGAGGAACAGTGTTGCTTGCACTGTGTCCGCCTGACTCCATGGGCACGCAAGCTAAGGAAGAGGGCACTAAGAGACTTTTTGAAGAGAAGTGAGGCCCGAGAATCTTCCTCCAGCAGCCATCCTCAACGGAGTGCAGCAGCGGGGGATCCACAAACTACTCCGGTAAGGAGCCTCCAGGACGCCCTGGCTCAGCTAATCCCCCCGCCTGCAACCGGTCCGGCAGAGAAATCTCTCCCGGAGCTCCTGCATACTGCCGCTTACAGCCAGCCCCTGCAGGCAGCCCAATGGAGTTCGCCCTCCGGCCCCCCCTCCTGAAATCATCCGGAGCACCATCGGCTTCTGCCCAAATGGGCACATCGCTTGGGGCGCCACCCGGTCTCGCACTTACCCTCAAGTGTGGACTGGAAGCGACGCCATCTCCCTGCTCCTCCACAAGCCAATCCAGCGTGAAGCCACGCCCCCCAGCAACGAGGGAGCAGCGAATGGAAAGGGAGCCCGGGGAGAAACCAGCCTGCACGCAGCCCACACCTCCCACCAACGGAGGAGCAGCCAGCTACCGGCCTAATACGCCTCCCAGCAACGGAGGAGCCAATCCCCGATCAGCAATGCCTCCCAGCAACGGAGGATCGCCGCCCAGGACTTCCCCTCCGGCACAACCAGCCAACCATCAGCCAGACCTGCCTCTCCGAAGAGAGAACTCATCGGGGAATCCCTCCTCCCGTCATCGCTGACATCAGCGGGCTGGGAAATAGCCAGGGCATGCCTCCCCGATTATCTCAGGATGCCGGCTCGGCTACAAGCAGCCAGAAAACGTGGCACGAGGCACGCTGCAGGGCTGAAAATTGGCACTCCCCCCACTGGCACAATCAGCATCGGGATGCTTCCTGATCTCCCCGGGGGGGGGAGTCCTACTGCCGCCACCACTATCATCACAGCCGCAGCAGGGGTGACAGAAGGCACAATCACCACTCCCCTGCAGGACACAGACCCAGAGGGAGAGGCAGCAGGTGACCATACAGCACACCATCTCCCTCCAGCCCTTCTGCATCCTCACCACCGACCAAGCGACGCAAGGACTGCTCGGAGGGAATGCCCCACCCGGAGCGTCAGATGACCCGCCAGGGGGTTGACCATCAACAACTGGTCCAGCTCCTGACCCAGCTTCTCGCTCAGCAGGGGACCCCCCAGACACCGCAGCAGCCCAGCACCCAGATGAGCAGCGCCCAAGCTCTACAAGGTAACAGAGCCACTGACATTGACATGGGGGACGAATCTAACGACAGCTTCCTGAACGCCTACAACTCGGACCGATCCCCTGCGCCATCTCAAACACAGACGACAATGAAGCCCCCTGCACAAGAACCCAAGGACCTAGCCTATCCCAAGTTCATCCAAAAACTCGCTGCCCTCCTTGGGATCCATGTGGGGGGACCACCAGAACCCATGCCAGAGGATGACGGCCTCCTGCAATCTCTGGACTATCCCATACAGCCAGTAGCGATCCCGGTTCACAAGAACCTCCTCGACTGCAGAGACAAGATTTGGCGGACCCCCTCCTCAGGGCTTCCCACATCTAGGAGCCTAAGCGCGAAGTACCAGGTCCTCCCGGTCCCGGGGTTTGACAGATCGCAGCTGCCACACAACTCCATCGTGGTAGCCTCAGCACTCAAGAGACACAAGATAGCGCGATCGTCCTCTAACGCTCTGCCTGGGAAGGACCTGAAAACCCTGGATTCCATGGGGAAAAAGACCTTCGAGGGCGTGATGCTTAACGCACGGATCGCCGCGCACCAGCTCCAGATGATGCTGTACCAGGAGGCCATACAAAAAAAGATAAAACAGGCTCTACAGCTCGCCTCCAAGCCGGTGCAGGACTCTCTCTCATCCCTCCTCCATGACCAAGGGGAATGCAACAAGCACCTCTTCAAGGCGGTTTTTGACGTCTTCGAGACATCCAGCCGCATTGGGGGAACAGCCATCCTAGCCCAGCGCTTGGCCTGGATCTGTGCATCAGCGCTTCGCGAGGACCTCCACGAACCCCTGGCGGATGCTCTATGCACAGGAGAACACCTGTTTGGCGATAAGGTCAAAGAGACAGTCGACGGCATTAAAGACCACTGCACCACCCTTCAAACCCTCGCTTCTGACGGCCTAGAACGTTGGGCTCTTCACGAAGACAGCAGAGGAATTGCAAGCCCTTCACTGCCAACAGAAGCTACTTTGCAACACCATGCTGGCAGCAGTCCGGGAACCTACGCACCCAGCCATATAGCAACTCCTACGTGAACAAGCGTCGCCCAAGGGACAGGGGCAATCAAAGGCAGACTGCCCCCCAAAGCAAAAGCAGAACCATTGACTACTCCCCGAACCAGTAGGGGCCGGTGGGGGGCAGGATCAGATTGTTTGTGAGTGCCTGGTCTAGAATCACCACCGACCAGTGGGTTCTCAACATCATCAAACGGGGATACCGCATACGGTTCGACTCCCGCCCTCCAGAGAAACCACCGCAGCGGGCTGGGCACCCAACTGCAGACGATCCTGTTCTCCTGCAACAAGCAGAGGACCTGCTTCAGGCAGAAGCAATAGAGGCGGTGCCACCAGAGGAGATCAACAAGGGGTTTTACTCCAGGTATTTTCTCGTGCCAAAGAAGGACAAGGGCAAACGCCCAAACCTGGACCTCCGCCACCTCAACAAGTGCATACACAAAGATCGCTTCCGGATGCACTCCTTGGGCACAATCCTGCCCCTGATACAGCCCAACGACTGGCTAGCCTCGCTGGACCTACAGGACGCCTACACTCATGTGCTTATCCATCCAGCTCACAGGAAGTATCTTCGCTTCACGATCAAAGAGAGACACTTCCAGTACAAAGCCCTATCCTTTGGACTCTCGACAGCCCCAAGAGTGTTCACAAAGTGCATGGCCGTGGCAGCGGCATATCTTCGCCTGCAGGGAATATGCGTCCTTCCCTATCTCGACGACTGACTGATAGTGGCCCGCTCACCAGGGGAGGTCCAGGAAGCCCTGACAATCACCATAACCCTCCTCCAAGAACTGGGGTTCCTTCATCAACTACAAAAAATCCCACCTGATACCCACACAAAGGATATCATTCATCGGGGCAGTCATCGATACCACACAGACCAAGGCCTTTCTACCGGACTGCCGGATCGACGCCATGACATCCCTGGCCCAGCACTGCCAGCAGCTCATCGTCAGCACGTTCCCTCTTGGGCCACATGGCGGCCGAGGTCTTTGTTATCCAACACACCACACATGAGACCCCTGCAATGGCACCTCAGACGTCACTGGAACCAGCATACCCAACCACTGACCACCCAGATACCCATTCGCCGAACCATACACAAGACGCTTCACTGGTGGATGTCCCGAGAAAATCTAGCAAAGAAGAAACCATTCAGACCACCACCCCACCAGCTTGTGGTCACCATGGATGCCTCCAAACATGGATGGGGGCACACCTTCTCCATCTTCGCACAGGAGACACATGGTCTGCCCAGGTGTCCTCACTCCATATCAACCTACTGGAGCTCAGGGCCATAGGGAACGCCCTCGAAACCTTTAAACAATGGGTGACAGGCAGGACAGTTCTCATCCAGACAGACAACCAGGTGGCCATGTACTACATCAACAAGCAGGGGGGGACAGGGTCAGCCTTGCTCTGCAAGGAAGCTTGCCGCATATGGGAGTTTGCCAACGCCATTCAATGCCCCATCCAGGCAACTTACCTCCCGGGGTAGCAGAACGTCCTAGCCGACAGCCTCAGCCGCCAGTTGGACCCCTACGAGTGGTCTCTCAACCCAGCGGTGACGAAGAAGATCTTCAGCACCTGGGGTACACCGAGCATCGACCTGTTTGCGACAGAACTGAACTCAAAATGCATGACCTTCTGCTCAAAGAGACCGACCCATCGATGTCTCAGTCCCAATGGCCTGTCCCTGAGTTGGAACCACGGACTCTTATACGCCTATCCGCCAACACCTCTCATACCCAAAGTCCTGCAGAAGATCCTCCAGGACAGAGCAACGGTGATCATGATTGCCTGTTCTAGCCCCGGCAACCATGGTTCCCGTTCCTGCAACAGATAGCAGTTCACCCACCTCTCCACCTCCCGATCAGTGCAGATCTCATAACACAACACGGGAGCGCTACCCTCCACCACAACCTGCGCTCCCTAGCCCTGACCGCATGGACGTTGAGAGGATGAACCTACCACAGGACGTGGAGCACATTCTCATGACAGCCAGAAGACTTTCAACCAGAAAATGCTATGGATTGAAATGGAGAAGGTTCCGCTACTGGTGCGCGAACACGCAGCGAGACCCTTACAACTGCCCCATACCAGACATCCTGCAGTACCTACTGAGCCTATCTCAGATGGGCCTAAAACCTACTTCCATCAAGGTCCACCTAAGTGCGATCGCGGCGTACCACATTGGCTTTGACAACTCACCGGGGTCGAGACCCGGTATTCGCAAAATTCATGAAGGGACTGTCCAATCTGCACCCACCGGTCAGACCACCACCGCCCGGATGGGACCTGAACTTGGTGCTGCATCAGCTCACCCTCGATCCCTTTGAACCCTTGGGGGAGGCAGACCCCAGATTCCTTGCTTGGAAAACCCTCTTCCTGACCTCCATCGCATCGGCCAGACATTTCAGCGAGATCCAGGCCCTGGTCCATCACCCCCGCTACACACTTCTCCATGAAGACAGAGTGGTGCTCAGAACCCATCCCCAATTCTTGATGAAGGTGGCGTCAGCGTTCCACATCAACCAGTCTATCATCCTCCCTGCACTCTACATTCCCTCACAGGGGGGCTCGCAGCCACCTCAGCGACACCCCTTGGACTGTGTGCGGACCCTGACCATCTACATCAACAGGACACAACAGACCAGAAAAGCCTTACAACTGTTCGTCTCCTACGACCATAACAGACCAGGACGGCCGGTCACCAAACGCACGCTCTCGCGATGGATATCCCAGTGCATCTCCTTCACCTACAGAAGAGCGCAGCGTGAACCACCAGTGGGAGCCCATGCCCACCAGCTCAGAGCCGTAGCCACCACTCTGGCTCATCTACACCATACACCAATAGAGGACATCTGCAATGCAGCCACTTGGTCCTCCTTGCACACCTTTACCAAGCACTACTGCCTCAACATAGCATTCCACGCCCCAAATGCATTCGGCCAAACAGTCTTGCAAGCGGCCCTTCCCTCCCAGGAGGGACACCAACCACTATCAAAGCCTTGATAAGCACTGATCAAGTAGGGGGGCATAGATACTGAGTAAGTTGGCCTGCCAGTACTACATGTCTAGGCTGAAGGTTCAATATGCAAGTACTAATTGTCACATGCAATTCCGAATTGTTACTGTTGACCAGTTGGTTTTCTCACTGTTCTTTGACTGTTATTGACCAGTTGCACTGTTCTGCGAGTATTATTGCCCAGTTAACACAGCACTTTATTAAAAAACCTTGTTTGCACAACTGAGCCTGCTTTGCCTGATTACCCTGCCCGGCTCGGCCTCCACAGCCAGGCGAGGGATGCACATAGAGCTAAGGCGCAGGTCCATTCAGTACATCCCTCGGCTAGCGAGTCACCCATATGTGGCTGACTCATCCTGCTTGTCCTAGGAGAAAGTGTAGTTACTTACCTGTAACGTAGGTTCTCCGTGGACAGCAGGATAGCCACACAACCCACCCGCCTCCCCATATGGCCGACCTGGCCACACCTAGGAACATCCTGGGGATTAGGGGGAAGCAGGGGAGAAATGGGTAGGGCACGGGCATGCCCAGTGGGGCCCAGGCACTGCACGTGCTCAGAGAGAGAGAGAGAAAAAAATAAAAATCTCTCTGAGCTATTGGAGAGCTTATCCGCAAATTGGGAGCTGTTGGGACAACACCCATATGTGGCCGACTATCCTGCTGTCCACGGAGAACCTAAGTTACAGGTAAGTAACTACACTTTTCAGTGTTCTGCTGGAAGAAAGTTTGCAGGGGGTGACATGCCAACTTTAACTACAATGTTTTACCTCTCTCTTCCTTTTAAAAGCCTAAGGCTGGGGGAGGAGAAGCCCCTCCCCCACCATGAGCGGCCCTCAGCAAAAAATTCCAGACTACAATTCTGATCTTTGAACACTAGAGAATTGATGTGAAAAACAGAAAGGGGCTGATTCTACAAACAGCATCCTGATTGTAGGCGGCGGTAGGCGTCCTATTGCTATCTTACCAGCCAATTGGAACACTTAAAAAAAAAAAAAATGGATGCGGTGAACGACCTACAGAGACACATAGGGACGCTTATGGACACCCAAGGCTGATGTGGGCATGGTTTCCACTTGAAGTTGTCTTGGGCATCCGCAAGCATCCCTTTGAATCTCCATAGGTGCAAGACAGATGTCTTATATCAGTGGTTCTCAACCCTATCCTAGGGGACTCCAGCCAGTTGGGTTTTCAGGATATCCCTAATGAATATGCATGAGAGAGATTTGCATATAATGGAGGAGACAGGTATGCAAATATGTCTTATGCATATTCATTAGGGATATCTTGAAAACCCAATTGGCTGGGGGTCCCCCAGGACAGGGTTGAGAACCAATGCCTTAAATGTAGGCCTGTAAAATGCTGGCTTACATTTAAGGTGTCAGTTAGGAAAACAAAGACTAGATTCTATAAAGGACGCTGATGAATGATTGAAATGCAATTGGTGGCCACTTCTTAGGTGGCTTTCGAGATTAGCGCACTTTAGAAAATCAGGCCCAAACTGTACAAGCTATCTCAACTACAGCTCTGACCTCATTCTCCCCAGCCTCTACAATTTTCCTTTCTTGAGGTGTACTCACCTTTGACCTGCCATACAGAGACCAGGTTCTTCTCATAGGAATCGTCAAACTTAGGGCCGGCACTGGGCTCAAACTCAGCAGTGTAGACACGACCAGCAGCCACAGAGAAGCAGCAGGTGCACATGCAGGTGTGGTAGCGCAATCGCCCTTCATCCAGATATGGGTGAGTCAGTGCATCCTTTGCCGAAATCCGCTTCAGCTGCAGCAGCCCACCAAAAATTCCAGAATTAAAATCATATTTCACATTTATAAATAGATGTATACAGACCATTCAGAATATGGTAACCAGATTAATCTTTTATGCGCAGAAATATAATAGAGATATCCCATTCTTATTAATTTACATTGTTTAATAAAAGAGGCAAAGGTACAAGTGGCATACCAAGGGGGGGGGGGGAGATGGTCCACCCTGGGTGCAGACCAAGAGGAGGTGCTCCTGGGGTCAGCATCATGCTCCGGGAATTTCAATGCTCTGACAGTGTTGGGCCTTCCTTTCTGCTGGGTCCTGCCTTTGTGGAAGAAGGAAATAGGTGGGACCAACAGAAAGGAAAGCCCGATGCCGGCAGAGCATCGAGTTAAGGCTGCTGACAAAGAGAGGAACTCGCATGCCTCTGGGCCTGCCTTCTAAAGCAGCAGTGGTGCTGGCAGTGAACAGACTTCTTGTGGCCTGGCTGCCGGGGCTTTCTCTCTGCTGCATCACTGATGATATCACTGATGACGCAGAAAAGAAGGCCTGGCAGAGCAAACCTCAAACAGCCAATTTGGCGCTGCTTCACCACTGCCGTTGCACAAGGGGATGGGAGGGAGGGATGGAAACCTGTGGCACATGTGGGGAGAGATGAAGAATTGTTGGACATGGGCTGGAGAAGATGAAGGGAGATGCAACAAAGAGGTAGAAAAGGGTGAGAGGGAGAAATACTGCATATAGTGCATGGAGAAGAGAGAAGGAGAAATGTTGTACATGATAATGGAGGGGAGAGACAGATATAGACATATAGTAGACACTGGGAAAGAAACAGAAATGTTGGATATGTCAGTGGAACGGAAGGTACAGAGATAGAAGATGGATGGTAAGCACGGAGAAAGAAGAAAACACCAAATGGCAAACAGTGTAGGAGTTGTCGCAGCAGAGCAGCCCTAACTTGTCCAGAGTTAGCCATGTACTGGCATCAAACAGCAGTGGTACCTGGATAATTCAGCATGGTCAGTGTTTTACAGCAATGCTGATGGCAGACTTTAAATAACAGAAGTTAAAAAAAAGGTGTTTTTTAAAAAAATATATACACACAATGTCCTAGTCTGGGTGCATTGTGAGAGTTAACAGCAATAAACACATCTGAATACAGTCACATTAAGAGAATTAGGTATCGGAGAAACCAATTTGGACAAATGAATTTTGTGCTTTTCTTCTAATGACCATCAGGATGGTGGCCTGGCGGGATCATTAGGCGGAAGTCTATTCTATAAGAAAGATGTTAGGAGCACAAAAACAGGAGGTAGTCTGCTCAATATGTGGACAGTCCACCAGATCCAGGAAGAAAGATACTGAAAGAATAGATTAGGCATGAATTTCCAAATGAATCTGAGGATGGTGCAATATATGACTATGAACCAGCACAAGACACTTGATTAGAAAAGCGATGAGTGTGTATAAGCGTAGCTGAACGCTATAGAAATTAAAAAGGACATAACAACCAGGCAGACCAGAAAGGAAACTGTTTCAGTCGTCTATGTGTCAAGAATAAAACAAACAAACAAACCAGTTGTAAGTAAATTAATGAAAATGCTTTTAAAACAGAGAATAGTGATGTTTCTGGAATCCAGATAAAGGAAACTCAGAGAGGACCCTATTTAGAAATAAGATGATTGTTCTACTAAAGCAGACAATTTATCTGCTGGCAGTTCCCTCATCTCATCAACAGAGATGATGTGGGAGGTCCTCCATAGGTCCCATCCTGCCTCAGGCCACCAATTTCTGCCATCTTATGCTCTCTGATTTTATAAATGAATGTTACAAGAGGGAACAATGGTATAGTGTCCTCCCTGCCATATAAACATCTTCAGACAGCTGCAATTTTTTCTCAGGATATAAATGTTTGTGCACAGCTTGTCTTCATCCCAAACTGATTTGCACTGGCATGTGTACCTGTTGCAGACACACACTGCAGGCGTCAGAAAGCAGATAGTGCTGACTTAAAGATGTCAGAAATAGAAAAATTAGGTCTTACCTAATAATTTTCTTTCCTTTAGATAAGTGTCTCGCCAACTTTCCAAAGCTGCGGCACACTAAACTGGAGGCCGTGGCTCAAGTCATCTGGAAATGTGCAAAGGCTTTCCAGATGGAGCCCTGAGCCACCAGTGTGGTGGAGGGGGGGGGGGGGAGTGCTGGAAGAGAAGAAGCACAGAGAGGAAGCGAGGTGCCGACTGCCTACAGGATGTGCCTCTCGCTGCGAGAGGCATGTCCTGTAGGCAGTCAGCCGGCGCCAACGCCTCTCCTCCTCCGCGCTGTCTCGCTGCTCACCCTGAATCTTGCCCTGGCCCACAGTTTGCAATACACTGCATTAATCCTTCACACTATTTCAGAGCAGTGTGATAGTTCTGTTCATCGACCAGCAAATGGAGATAGAATTCACAAAGAAAGAGCTGCCTTATATACTGTAGGCCCTACCAAACCACAGCCCTTTAGTATTTTCATTCACATAGAATACCCGGGAAAGAGGATCCCAGTTATCATCCATGCCATACCTACAGCTGTACCCTAGTAGGCTAATTTTGCATACGTACACTGAATATTTAATGTCCTTATGTATCTCTCTTTTCCTCTGTCTTTTTTTTTTCTTATTTAAAGACCAACCCAGCAAGAACCATACCACCTCACCTCACCCACCAAAAGGCCGGTGAGCAAAGGATGAAATGGTCAACAAAAATGTACAGAAAGAGGAAGGGCTTCTGGAATAGTGTGAAGGATTAATGGAAAGAAAATTATCAGGTAACATCAAATTTCTCCTTCCATAGCGTCCTTCCCACTATTCCAGACCATAGGGGTGTTCAAAAGCAGACCTTAGCAAAGGAGGGCCTCTGGAGCCGTTGCCCGCAAAACCTCTGCTCTAAACCTAGTGTCTGAATGTGCCCTCACCTCCACCCAGTAATGTCAGACAAAGGATACACATATGAGCAGGTAGCTGCCTTGCAAATCTCCACCTGTGACAATAGTGCCGTTTCTGCCCACAACAACGCCACCCGCTTAGTTGAATGGGCCCGCAACTAGGCTGAAGTTGTTTCCCTGACAACAAATATGCTGAACCAATAGCCTTTTTCAACCAACACACTTCTGACTGCCCAAAAGAACGAACAACCAATCCGACTTCTGGAAATCATTGGTGACCTTCAAATATCTGGCGAGAGCTCGACGCTCATCTAGGAGGCCTTGGATCTTGAACTGGATCCCAAAATCTTCTCTCTGGAAGAAAGGATGGAACTGGCCATAGAAACACTCCTGCCTTGGTAAAGCACAAAAACTGATCCTGGCACGACAAGGCTTGCAGCTCTGAAATCCACTGAGCCGAAGAAATTGTCACCAAGAAAATTGTTTTCAATGTCAAATCTTGAGAGATGACCGCTGAAATGGCTCAAAGGGCAGCTGCTGCAATACCTGCAACCCAAACTGAGGTTCCATTCCGGGTACACTTGACGGAGAGATGGCCGAAGCCGGCCCACCCTCTGCAAAATCCTGACCACATCCCGGTGTGCCACAATGGAGAAATTTTGCACCTGACCTTGAAAGCAAATCAGCCAATGCCACTAACTGAAGGTTCAGGGTGCTGAGGGCTAGACCCTTATCCAGAACCACCCTGGAGGAATACCAGAATGAGAGCCACTGAAGCACTGTCTCAAAGGTACACCATACCCTGACATACGTGGCTGAAGTTGAGCGATTCCTGGCCTGTAAAAGTGAGGCGACTATGGAGGCATCATAGCCTTTGCATCTCAACTTTGACCTCCCAAGGGCTGCGCCGTAAGCCCAAAGGGAGACAAATCCTTTATCAACACTGGCCCCTGATAAAGCAATCCCCAACTGGGTGGAAGGGGTAACGGCTGCCCAGCCAGCAGCCAGATCAGGTCTGCATTCCAGGGCCTCCGAGACCAATCCAGAGCAACTAGGATGATTGGACAGGAATGAGAAGCCACCCTTCTGAGGATGTGACCCACCCTCAGTCATGGCAAAAACATATAAAACAGTACGTCGGCAAGCCAAGGCAAGAGAAGGGCATCCAGACCTAGACTGTCGGGTTCCTTCCATCGGTTGAAGAACGGGCCCACCTTGGAATTGAGCCTGGTCACTATCAAATTGTTGAGGACGACCCCAGCGAAGCACAATTAGCTGAAATGCTTCCTCTGAGAGCTCCCATTCTCCTGGATCCAGCGCATTGCGACTGAGAAAATCTGCCTGCACATTCAACACCCCTGCAATGTGAGCTGCCGACAGGAAGGAAGGTATTTCTCAACCCATGTCATGAGAAGGGTGGTCTCTTTGACAGCTGCTGACTGCAAGTTCTCCCTTGTTTGTTGACTTATGCCATTGCCCATAGTACTGTCTGAGAACATCCCATAATGGGGCCCTTTCCATAAATGGAGCAAACTCCCTCAGAGCCAAGCGAATTGCCTTGAGCTCCAAAAGATTTATGGGCCACTCCTAAAACCAGACACCCCTCCCCCCCGGGTCAGATGAGCTCCCCAACCGAGGAGGCTTGCATCCGTAGTTACCATTTCCCAATACTGGACTGGGAAGGGCACCCCCTTGGAGAAGTTGGCATCGGAAAGCTACCACCTCATGCTTTTCCTGGTCTCAGCAGACCACTGAAGGCAAACACTGTAATCCTGAGAAACTAAGGACCAACGGTTGAGAAGAGATTGGCTGAAGGGGGCACATATGAACCGACTCTATCGTCGCTGTCATGGAGCCTAATAGAAGGACATACATCCACTCTCTGGAATGGGGCATCTGCAGCAGCACCTGGGCCTGTAGACAGAACTTGTCTTGTCTTCAATTGGACAGAGATATTCTTTCCTGACTGCTGTCTAACAGGACCTTCGGATACTCGTCTCTGAGAAGGGACCAGCCTGCTCTTGTTGAAATTAATCAACTGGCCAAGGGACTGAAGGATAGAAAATGCAGAAGGGCTATGGTTGGGTAGGACCTACAGAAGGCAGTTCTTCGTTGTGAATTCTATATCCACCTGATCGATGGATAGAACTATCCCACTGGTCTGATAGTGGAAAGTATGCTATGGAAAATCATAATGATAATGAGTAAGACTCACTGGGTCAAAAACCAGCATGCGGCAGAGGAGGTGAACAGCCTCATGTGTGGCTTCTCCTGATAACATATAGAGCACCGACAGTGAAGGCTGTGAGAGAAGATCAAAAATGTTAATATTACTTTTGCTGTTCCTAGACAAAGACACACATATTCAGCTATAATGCATCTCTGTCCTGCTCCTATAGCAACCTCAGTTATTTTAGTATTGAGACACAGACAGAGCTCCAATGTACTACTAATTACTTCTATAGTGCAACTAGATATATGTAGTGCTGTACACATTACATACAGGTACTTTCTCTGTCAAGTTTCAAGTTTATTTAAGTCTTGCTATACCACTTTTATAGTCAAAGCGGTTTCCAATTAATACAAAGTGTTAAAAAGTTTAAAATATAAAAATATAACATAAAGGGAACAAATACACAATTACAATACAGACGCAACATGATACACATGGGCAAATAGGGAAGATACATTGCTTAAAATAAAAGAAAGGGGAGGAAAAAAACCCCCAAAAGGTAAAAAGGAATCCTTAATGTAAGGCCTGTTGTCTCTAGTAGGCGCGCAATCTCAGGTGTGTTCTTTTTGTACCTGGAGCAATGGAGGGTTAAGTGACTTGCCAAGGGCACAAGGAGCTGCAGTGGGAATCAAATCCAATTCCCCAGGATCAAAGCACTGCACTAACCATCATGCTATTCTTCCCCTCGCCTCCACTCCACAGTCCTACTTTGTATTTCAGAGAAAAAAAAAGCACAGAGGCCTCACAAATTGATGTGAAGAAACAGCCTTTATTCAAAGACCCATATCAATTCTCGAGGTCTAAGTGCTTTTTTTCTCTTGCTATGCTGATCATGTTACACCACTAAATCATTCTCCTCTTAGTCTTGAACACATTGCCACCTCACCACCTACACGTAGAGCACCGAGAATGCCTTCAGTCCTGCTCCACAGCAGCCTTCATTACTCCAGTCACCTTTCTGACTACTTTGCCTCCTCCTGCCTTTCTCTTTTCCCCTCTAACTACATGTACACTTGCTCTAAAACAATGTTTTCCAAGTTGATCCTGGAGTACCCCCCTTGCCAGTCAGGTTTTCAGGATATCTGCAATGAATATGCATGAAATTGATTTGTCGTACATTGTCTCCATTATATGCAAATCTCTTCCATGCATATTCATTGCAGGTATCCTGGAAACCTGAGTGGGGTACACCAGGACCAACCTGGAAACACTGCTCTAAAATGTATACACATATCGTTCCCAGCCCGGTCCAAGTACAAGCTCATCCCAAACTAGAGGTCTACCTTATCTTTGTGCCACTTTAGATTTAGTAGATCCCTGGAGAATTCTCCATACTACTGAACGGGATTACACTCATCGTTCCAGGGCACATAACACACAATCCAGAATTGATTACATCCTCACCACGAGCAGGGCATTTCTGAATGTAGATGCAGCGATAATAGGCCCGGCGGTGATCTCTGACCACGCGATGATCTGGCTTGATGTGAATGTGGGCTTTGGCTTGCGAGGACCCGTGCGCTGGCATTTCCCGAGCTATTTATTCTCGGATGAACATTTTAAATCATATTTAACATCTAAGTGGGCTGACTTTTTGGACTTTAATGGTCAACATTGCATTGATCCGACATTGTTTTGGAGCACTGCTATTGGAGCACTGCTAAGGTGGTGCTTAGGGGTGATTGTATAGCTTTATGTAATAGCGTGCAATCGCCGTTTGTCGCGAGGGATACTTAGGATGGAAAAAGAACTAGCGCATGCGAAACGTTCCTATACTCAACATCCGACCCGAACCTCTAGGGAATGTCTGATTTCGGTAGAAGCGACCCTTAACTCCTACATACATGAACGCACTGTGAAAATGCTCTTATATCAAAAATATCGCTATCATCGCTATGGAAATCGCGCGGGGAAGTTGTTAGCACGATTGACCTCCCAGGCTAGGGGTCATCGTTATGTATTGGGATTGCAGGATGGACAGGGCCGTCTCCAACATACCACTGATCACATTGCACAGATCTTTGAGTCCCACTTTCGGGGGATATTTGGTTGCCAGGACTCGGGAGCAGAACCCCTAATTGGGGATTATTTGGTGGATTCTGGTTTATTACCGCTCTCTGACTCAGATATTGCGTTTCTTAATGCACCCATTACCCTTAAAGAATTGCATAAAGCTATCCAGAATCAATGGAACTTTTCTGCTCCAGGGCTGGATGGTTTCACGGCAGAATTTTATAAATTACTTTCTGGGCAACTGGGTCCTTATTTATGAGATTACTATTCCCAGGTAATACAAGATGAACATTTTCCGGTAGCATCGAATGAGGCTTTAATTACATTGATCTTGAAACCCGGTAAAGACAGCACTGCCCCCGAGTCCTATCGCCCAATTTCTCTGTTAAACGTGGATATTAAAATTCTTTCCAAACTCTTAGCTGATAGACTAGCGACCCTTCTCCCTAATATCATTGCATCAACACAGATGGGATTTGTAAAAGGTAGACAAGCGGTGCATAATGTGCGTAAAGCACTGTTATCCTTAGCTCACACTCAATATCATAATATTCCGATGCTATTGTTTAGTTTGGATGCGGCACAGGCATTCGACCAGGTCAACTGGATGTATCTCTTTGAGGTACTGAAATATATGGGCATATCTGGTTGGTATGCCTCAGTGTTACGCACATTATATTCGACACCTACAGCGAGACTACTCGTTAATGACACTATTATTGACCCCATTACTATTGAACGGGGTACTAGACAGGGATGTCCCCTGTCTCCCCTCCTATTTTTGTTATACTTAGAGCCATTCCTTCGCACTGTGTCTCTGGATCCAGACATTGTGGGGGTAGATTTCAGGACCCACTCACTCAAAGTGTGCGCCTTTGCGGATGACCTACTATTCTTGCTTACTGACCTCCCTCATTCTATTACATATCTATTGCATGCGCTTGAAGAATTTAAATTCTATTCAGGCTTTAAGTTAAACTACCAGAAATCCATGGCTTTAGCCAGCCCAGAATCATTACAACAGACATGGAGAGGTCATTTTCCCTTTACATGGGCCAGAACCTCGATTCGCTATCTAGGGGTTTGGATTCCTAGAGACCTTAAGTCTCTGTACGACAGCAATATTACCCCACTGTTGCATGACAACTTACACAGCCTACAGAACTGGTCCACCTTCCCCCTGACGGTGGCGGGCTGGGTAGCTCTTTTTAATATGGTGCTCTTTCCCAAATGGTTATACCGTTTTCAGGTCTTGCCTCTGCTTTTATCTTATGCTCACAATGAAAGATTTGCAACGTTTCCTCTGGGGAGGTAAGCGACCCCGTAAGCAATACCATCGGATGTGTCTGCCCAGGGACGGGGGGGGGGGGGAGGGCTATGGTTTGTTAAATATACGTTGGTATTACTTGGCCTGTCAGATGAGACATATTAATGATTGGTTCAGAGGGACATCTGAGTTTTCTGTTACACCACTGGAGTTATCTTTGCTGGCTCCGTTTCATGTGAGCTATGTCTTGCATATGGCGGACCCAAGGCTGCGCTCGGTGATGTCTCACTACCCAATATTTACGCCGGCTAGGCGAACCTGGAAGTGGGTTTGTAAAATTGCTAAACTGTCTTCTGGGGTGTCCTTCCTCGGCAGCCCGCTCGGGAGAGGCGTGCGAGCACCGCTCCGCCCCTCCCCCTGATCCAGCAGGGAGAGAAAAAGAGTGCTTGCAGCAGCGGGCCGACTTCTTCCTCGGCAGCCCGCTCGGGAGAGGCGTGTGAGCACCGCTCCGCCCCTCCCCCTGATCCAGCAGGGAGAGAAAAAGAGTGCTTGCAGCAGCGGGCCGACTTCTTCCTTGGCAGCCCGCTCGGGAGAGGCGTGCGAGCACCGCTCCGCCCCTCCCCCGAGCCAGCGGGGATAGCACTGGAAGTTTTCAGCACTGGGAGAACGGCGCGCCCAGAACTGAGCCTGCAGTCGGCAGAGTCTTTTTTTTTCAGTTTCGTCCGGGCCGCTTCTACTCAGACCCTCGGTGGACACCCACGGCTGCAATCGGCAGCAAAGTATTGACTCGGGTCAGGCTCCTCCACGGAGCCTACAGTGAAACCGCCCCCTCTAACCCGGGCGTGAGAGCCAGCTCCACCCCCCCTCGGCGATACCATTTATCTTGCCTGAGAGAACGGCGCGCAGCCGTTCGGCGCGCCGGCTAAGCAACTGAGCGAAAAGCCCAAATCCAGAACAAACGATAAGTACTCCTTACAGTTAGAATCTGCATGTTTAGTCTATATATACAACCATATATTGCCGATTCAGTACGTATTGCCAGCATGTACAGCCGGACAACGCATATTCATTAGGTATAATATGTAACCACATGTTGTAACCGACTATTGCATGAATAGCCTGCAGTTAATGCATGACCAATTATTGCATGACCAATCACTGTCTATTTTACTGCACAACCAATTACTGTCTGTTACTGTATGACCGGGTACTACTTGTACACTCAGCCACAGCTGTCTTACCCCCTATACTTAACCTGTTTCCACTATATACCGTATGATTACCCTCCTACCCCAGATATAAGCTTTAACCACTTACACACCGCAAGCTATCCCTATACCTAACCTGCTCCCCCATTTTAACTCAGTTCCTCACACTAATACACTGTCTACACAACCAGTTTCATTCTACCTTTACCCATTTCTATTGTTCGCTGACTGCCTCACCCAGTCAGGCACTCCTCACAACCCAAGCCGCACACCCTATCACACAACATGGCAATCTGCAATAAACAACAACTACTATTAGGGATACTATACCTATTATGCTCTAAATGCTGGGGCAATGAAGACAACCCCCCCAACCTATGCACACCTACCCTATCTCCTGGCTCAGACCAGTCGAACTAACTAAGCCCTCCAACCCTCTCCAACTCCTACACAACCAGCCAAAACAAGACCTTCATCAAATCACAGTTCTAAACACCACCCGCAAACACCGCAAACCTCACAGGAACAAGATCTGCAACAGAAACACAAAAAAACTAACATATTCTGAAATCCCTACAGCAACCAGTCACGTAAACATTAAGGGATACTACCTAAATACCCGTTCCGTGAGAAACAAAGCCCACATAATATATGATTGGATACTACAAACAAAACCGGACCTCCTGTTTCTGACAGAAACATGGATGAACTCCGACACTGACACTATCATGAAAGAAATCCTACCTCAGGGATACAAAATCATCCCACTATCAAGAAACTGGAAAAAAGGAGGAGGACTAGCGATCATCCTAAAAGAACACTTCAACTACATCAAGACCGACTCCAAATCGTCAGAAAACCTTGAAATACTAACTTGCAAAATCACTAACGCACAGTTAGAAGAATCATTAATTACAACTTTGTTCTATATCCCACCCAAAAAATGATCAAACGCTAAAGAGGAATTCACCGAATTCCTTACCTTATCCACCCTAAAAGGATCATATAACCTGCTTCTGGGAGACATCAATACTCACCTAGAGCAAAAGACTAAACCAGAAATAACTGAAATCGCCAACTTCCTAATGTCACTGGACTTTCCAAACCCAGATGCAGAAATAACCCATGAAAAAGGACACAAACTAGACTTAATCACCTTCTCCCACAAAGAAACAATAGATCCCAAAATACAATATTACCCAGGACCCTGGGAAAAATGCATCTGGTCAGACCACTACATTGGCAAATTCGATCTACACTGGCTAAAACAGAATACACAGCAAAAACACAAAAACGTCAACACGAACACAATAACCAGCTGGGGCATTATTAACCCAATCGAATTTTGGACCCACTACGAGTTACATCCCACAACCAAAGAAATTCAGAATTTCCCTACAAGATGGGAAACTTACAGCAAAGAACTCCTAGACCAAATAGCACCATATAAAACATACAAAAAGAGAAATAGACCGCCAAATGAATGGTTTGACAGTGAACTACTAACCACCAAACAGGAACTAAGAAAATTGGAGAGAATCTGGCTAAAAACAAACAAAGAATCAGACAAGACAAACTGGAAACAAAAAATGAAAATATACAAAAATCTGATCAAAGAAAAACGCACTAAGCATTATGCGAAAAAAATTGGTACCTCAAAAATAAACAGCAAAGAATTGTTAAAACTAGTAAAAACAATAACCGATACAACACAAATACTGAAAAAGGACAATAAGCCCACTCCATCGGCACAAACCCTAGCCAACTACTTTCAAAATAAAATCGCGGAGTTAAGAGCAACTCTACCCACAACCACAACAAATGCTCTTCAATACCTCGAACCCCATGACCAAGACACCAGAGTAGACATGATATGGGACCACCTCGATTACCCTGACTGGCATCAGTTCCTAAACTTATTCAACAAGTACACCAAATCTAACTGCCTACTTGACGCATGTCCCCCAAAAATCATGACAGTTGCCCCTCCAGAATTTAAAAAGGAACTATTCGCATGGCTAACATCCGCCCTTACAAGCGGAACATTAAACAAAAAAATGGGTCACATACTAATCACTCCAATCCCCAAAGATCGGAAAACCTCTTCAGCTCTGACATCCAATTTCAGACCCATAGCAAGCATTCCCCTCTTCACAAAGATACAGGAAGGATTGGTCAACCTTCAACTAGTAAACTACCTGGACAAATTTAACATCCTTAGTGAACACCAATCAGGATTCAGGAAAGGATACAACACAGAAACTGTCTTAGCCTCCTTACTGAATCACCTTTATGATCTCTTTAGCAAGGGCAAAAGCGCACTGATCCTACAATTAGACCTCAGCAGCGCGTTCGACTTGGTAGACCATGAAATCATGCTGCTGTGCCTTGAAGTAATGGGAATCTCTGGAAAGGCAAAGAAATGGTTCCAAGAATTCCTAATAAACAGATCCTACCAAGTAATCAGCAACGAAAACTACTCCAAACCATGGAAAAACCCTTCAGGCGTACCTCAAGGTTCCCCCCTATCGCCCACCCTTTTCAATATCTACATTGCCTCCTTAGGTCTCCTCCTACAAAAACTCAACTTAATACACTACATTTACGCAGATGACATATCCATTCTAATCCCCATAAAAGACATCACAAAAGAAATTGTAGACAACCTCTCAAACATAATGACCGAAATTGACAAATGGACCACTAATTTCAAACTAAAACTAAACACAGAGAAAACAAAAGTCTTTCTGGCTAGTCCTAATGACAAAATCACGAGAACATCGATAAAAATAAACAATCACGAATACCCAATTTCCAAAAACATAAAAATACTCGGTATCACCCTAGATACTCATCTAACTATGACTGACCACACAAACTCACTAGTGAAAAAATGTTTTTACACGCTATGGAAACTAAGGACCATAAAAAAATACTTTGACCCAACGTCATTCAGGTTGCTGGTACAGGCACTGATCCTATCCATTCTTGACTACTGCAACATCATCTACCTGGGCATCCCACAAAAAACAATTAAAAAACTGAGATTAATACAAAACACCGCCGTTCGCCTAATTTTCGGACTAAGAAAAAACGATCACATCAGCCCCTACTATAAAAAACTGCATTGGCTTCCAATAGAAGCGTGAATACTATTCAAATTTGCTTGCACCTGTTTCAGGCAAGCCTGGGGACTAGCACCTTCATACCTGCAAACTCACTTCATCCTGCACAACCCCACACGAGCAACCAGAAACAAAAACTTCTTTGCATACCCAAAGATTACAGGCTGCAGATACAAATCATTCCTGGACAGAACCTTTAAGTTCCAAGCAAGCAGACA
The DNA here is from genome assembly GCF_902459505.1 of Geotrypetes seraphini. Taxonomy (NCBI): domain Eukaryota; kingdom Metazoa; phylum Chordata; class Amphibia; order Gymnophiona; family Dermophiidae; genus Geotrypetes; species Geotrypetes seraphini. The sequence goes on along the minus strand of NC_047088.1, from coordinate 99,253,116 downwards.
GCAAGTTTGGCTGAAAAACTACATAAACGAACCCAATCTGTCTTACAGTGCCTTCCGTAAATCGATCAAAACCGCCCTATTCGCTAAATTCGTTGACTAAAACTGTCCCCTTCCTCACTAGGACTCCCCTCCCCGTAAACGCCTTTTTCTTCCTCTCAAGAAGCTCCTCATCTATTCAGATATCCTCTACACATAGAACTCCTACTCATATGTAAGCTCTAAAGTATTCAGGTATTCATTACCCATAGAACTCCAATTAGCACGTTAGTTTCCCATTAGACTATTATATTGTATTAGACACATTGCATGGTATTGTATCTAGTCTTATTGTATTGTATTGTATTTAGACTCACTGTATTGTACTGTACTGTTTTGTATTGTATTGTATGTAGACTTATTGTTTTGTATTAAGACCTTTTGTTATTCGCTGAATGTCCAGCCCTCTTACAATGTAAACCGCCTAGAAGTCGCCTAACTATGGCGGTATAGAAAAATAAAGTTATTATTATTATTATTATTATATTTACCTATACAGGGCAATGGAACCTTTCAGCCTGGACTTCAAAATGCCACCTTTATCAGGTGGAGCGCACAGGGTCTTCAATATCTTTTTCACCTGTTTTCTGAGGAGGGGAGCCTGGTCACATTTGCGGAATTACAACAAACATTTGACTTACAGGCTAACGATTTATTTGCCTATTACCAGATTCGTCATTACGTTCAATCTCTACCAGTGACCTTTCTCACTGAGGACAGCAGGGATGCACTGTCGGAACTCTTTAGTCTCTCAGCCCAACAGAGGATTTCACATTGTGGGGATCCGGGACTGTCAATCGGGCCCCAATCTGGACATTAGGTCATGCCTAAAAGTCCAGTGCGCGTTCGTACAGTAAGCATGCTCAGAGATGGAGTCTGGGCAGAGCACAGACAGCATCAAGATGTATGTGTGTATCTATAAAATAAGCGTGTCCACACATTTTATAAAGACAAAAAGAAGCTTACATGTCTTTATAAAACAATCCTGACCTATTAAACAAAAGCCCCATTATAAAAATACTAATCATATACAGTACATGGTTAGCAGCCAAATACAGAGTATGAGTGAGTGTGTGTGTGTGTCTGTCTTGCCATATAATTCTGGATGAGTAACATAGTAAATCATGGCAGATGAAGATCTCTATGCTCCATCCAGTCTGTCAAACAAGGTTGCCAGAACTGTAGCTGCCACTTTGTACAAGTTACACCCCTCTATACTCTGTTTAAAGTGAGGTCATTTATTCTTTCTTTGTTCTATGTTCTTTCTATATGGAAACCCTCTGTTTATCCCAGATATATATGTCCAACATTATATGCTCAGTTGCCCTGAATTTATAAAACCCTCGTATACATTCAATGCTGATGCCAAACGTATAAATACTCTTCAAAATGGATCCCAAATATACAAGAGAACACTTCAAATCTAATATTTAAAACAATGCAATCAATAAGAGTACAGATAAAACAAGCTCCCATACATAAAAGGTGAATGCAATGTGACACAACCAGGAGTGGAGCACCACTCTCTCTGATTTTTGTATCAAGATTGCCACAACCATCTCACAATGTGCTTTAACTCTATCCTGCAATTCCTATATTCTAATACTAAGAGTACCTTTGGATGTTACTCAAACATAGTACGAGACAGTTAGACAGTTATAAAGCTGAAGTGCCATTTTCATAAGCTTAATGAAGCAGAACCCAGGATCCCTCTCTTACCGGCTTATGTGGTCCCCGCAGAATGTGAGCTCGGGCTCCTTCACACGCTGTCCGCATGGCATGGAGAGGTGGGGTGCCCAGCAGATCTGTGATAAGATCCAGCTGTTTTGTTCCCAGAGACAGGAAAGAAAGAGGGATTAAGAGGAGGAAAAAGGTGAGACACCGAGGATGCCTTTCTCTGTGGGTATTTTGAGTACTGGGCAAAAGTTGCTTGGAAGAACCGATAATATTGTAGACAGAGATTATGGCAGCCTATCTTACTGACCCTACAACCAACCATGAGCTGCAGATAAGATTGGATCACATAGCTTGATAATGACACAAAACATTCAAGTAAATCTACTATACCTTGCTGAAGAATAGTAAATATCTGGTTTTTTTGGACTGGCCAAGTCCAAATCCTAACATAAAATCCTCAAATATCACAGAACTGAAATAGTATGATATGGAAGAATCTGTCAAAAACAGTTTGCATATTTTTTCACACATGGACACTAATGCTTAATCTTTTATTGAATAAATATATCAAAAACATATTCTTTTTAGCTAAGCTATTTATTCATTGGTGCTGGCTCTCTCTCTCTCTTATCTGGACAGATTAGGATCTATTCATATTTTGAATACAAGGTTATGAATTCAACAACTTTGCACTATACCTTCTCCTTTATATACGCACTTCTTTAGAGAATCATTTTCCCCTCTCAGATAGTGCTTAATTTTAAGGTACATCGTCAAAAGCGTGCCATACTTTGGTGTGCCGACAATCCTGCAATGACATTTGCTCGGACGTATGTGCGCCGCCGCTTCTGCCGCTTTTATGCCTTTCCGTTAGCACTGTGAGGGTGTGTGTGGGGGGAACCCCCCAGTACATTTACAAGTCCTCACGCTCCCGTTGGGGGGGGGAGGGAATCACCCCCAAGTACACTGAAACCTCCTGTTCTCCTTTTCGTTTTTGCTGTTCGGGAGTTTTCAGTGTAATGTGGGGGGGGGTTCCCCCCTCCCCTCCACCACCCCCAACGGGAACACGAGGACTTGTAAATATAGTGGGGGAGTTCCACTCCCCCGCTCATAGCACTAACGGAAAGGCTTGGAAGTGGTGGTGTGCATATGTCCTGTGCGCAAATGTCACCGCGGGATTGTCAGCGTGCTTTTGATGGGTCACCAATTTTAAATGTTAACTGGATATAGGGTCAGATGGATGAATCTAGGAGGCACTGCATTATCAGAATGCAGAAGTCTCCTGGATCATCTGTGTACAGTATTATGTATGGATAATGTTGTCTCTGCTACACCCTTTTGTTTATAGAATTATGAGTAAGGCAATTCCTGATGGAAAACCCATACCTGTTGGATAGGGCTTTGGGCCTGGAACAAGATTCTCCTCCCTAAGAGCTCAGCAAAGATGCAGCCCACAGACCAGATATCAATGGAGCTTGTGTAGTGTCTACTTCCCATTAGAATCTCTGGAGCTCGGTAATACTGTGTCACTACCTCCTGGGTCATGTGCTGAGACTCATCTGGCTCCTCCACTCGGGCCAATCCAAAATCACAGATCTGAGTGAAGAAAAGCAGACCAAAAATGTTGTCAGGGCAGCAAATTGCATAATGTATAGGCTGAAAGTTTTGGAGACAGGATGTAGGGCTCTTTGTTGATCCAAGTAGCCAGCCAAAGTTTACCTTTAAAACACAGTTACTGTTAACCAGGAGATTTCCAGGCTTGATGTCTCGATGCAGAACACCTGCTGAGTGTAGATACTTCAACCCTGGCAAGATAGAAGCAGTGGTCAGACCCATTTTCCAGTCTCACCTATGCCACCATTCTCACTGTATGAACTACAGCTTCAAATCACTCAGTTGTAATGCTTGTAAATTTAGCTTTCAGTCTAACAGCTGCCTTTAGTTTTAACCTACAGCTTAATATTTTCAGTCCAGGAATATTGCAACCAGGTGACTTATGCTTGCACAGCTCAGTGTAATGTGGCAAAGTACCACCTGCAATAGCACAGTTGATTAACACTGCTATCCAAAGAAAACAAGTAACCTACCTCGAAGGATCTGATAGAGAAAGACTTTGATATGATCGGAGCTGAGAGGCTGTGGGGACACAATGACCTTGTGAAGGTCACTCTGCATCAACTCTGTGATAACATATCTGAGCAGGGATGATAGGTCAAGGGTAACCATAAAGTCACACAAGGAAAAAGTGTGGGGAAAGGGAGACAAAATGCAAGGATCAAGGGGACTGAATCTCTCAATTAAAGATCTAGTTGACAAATTTGTATTGGCACAAGCAGTGCAGTGCTGAACTAGCTCCATGTTTCTATGGTTGAAAACCTCTGTTTTTAGCTGCCCACATTTGGGGATTATGCAAGAAGGGGGACTGCTAGGTTATTGCTGGGTTTTGTTTGCACTGTCATTAAAGAAATAAACTTGAATAGCAGAGCACAGCCACATGTTTGCTCTATCATTCATCTGTTCTCTTTGTTAATAATGCATTCAAAACTTCACACGCTTGACATTCTCTGGGTGGAGAGAGAAAGAGGATGTAGGAAAGAAGTAAAGGATACATTTCTTCGAAGCAGTCAATCTGGGGAGGCTGCAGGATATCTAAAGCTGACAGCACCTGTGGGAAGAGAACACAGATAGGAAAAAAATCCACTGCAGATATCCTAACAGTAACACCAAGAAGGGAAGATTAGGTTCTTACCTCGATAATCTTCTTTCTAGTTGAAGGGTACAGCAAGCTTGACCAGTGGATTCTTTCCCTTTAACCACAAGGATTGCAGAAGGCATCATCTACATTTTTCAATTCCACCTCCTTGTGTGCACTATACCTTCTCTTTTATGTACTCACTAAAAAGGAGAAATGAGGGTACGGGAAACTCCCCGACCAATCAAGTCTTTTCTGCTCTGCACAAAAACATTTGCACAACATTTAACCAAACATTTATCCACATCTGATTGTAAATTGCTTAGATAACCTTGATAAAATAAATAAATAAATAATCTAAACAAGGTAGACCCAAACAAGCCACTTCCCTGCATGCAACCAGCACAAACATTTATGAAACTTCTATAGTCCCCCTAAAAGTTTTGTCTATAGAGTTAACTGCTAGTTCATCATATTTGTGGAACCAAAGAACAGTAGGGATCTGCATATTCTCTTGGCAGCTCATAGACTAGAATTTGAAGACACCCATATAAGTCCGAGACAGAAAGCAGGCTGAACAATAATCTGACAGGGTGAGCTGTCAAGTCTTCTGTAACCTTCTACTAGTAAAAAGATTATTGAGATAAGAACCTAATCTTTCCTTCTAGTGCAAAGAGTACAGTGGGCATGGCCAGTAGGACATACCAAAGTAGTCCCTTGAGATTAGGGCGGGGCAGATGAGCCTGTTGCTAGCACCGAGGACCCAAAAATGGTGTCTCTTTGTGTTGTCACATCCACAATGTAAAATGTTGTAAAAGTATGGAGAATTGACCATATAACCACCCTATAAATCTCCTCAGGCAGAACGTCCCTCGAAGCCACGCTTCTGGTGAAATCCACTTTCAAAGAGACTGGCGGCTGTTTACCACAGCCAGTGTAAGCAGATGAAATAGCCCTGTGAATCCATCTGGAAAGAAGCCTTAGAGGAAGATTTTCCCAGTTGGCTAGGACTGGTGAGAACAAAAAGGTGATCTGAGAGTTGAAACTCATTCGTCACCTCAAGGTAACGGAGAAAAACTCTCCTCAAATCCAGTAATACCAAAACTTTGTCCTTTTTCTTCACACCAGTGGCATGGAAAGCAGGTAGTCGAACTTCCTGACTGACATGGAAAGCCAAAACCACCTTTGGCAGAAAGGAAGTCACCGTGTGAAAAGACACACTAACCTCCGTAAATCTGAAGAAAGGCTCTCTACATGAGAGTCTAAAACTTCGAAACCCTTCTGGCCAAGGTGATAGCTACCAGGAAAACCATCTTGATAGCAGCAGTGACACCTCCTGTAAGGATTTGTACGGGGTTTACTGAAGGCCCTTAACACAATGTTAAGATTTCTCGTTGGAAATGGTTGTCGCACGGAAGGATGTAAATGCAATGCTCCCTTCAGAAATCTGGTTATATCAAGATGGGAAGCCAACAACACTTTCTCCATTCAAGCCCTAAAGCACAACAGGCTTGCCACCTGCACCTTGAGAGAGCCCACCGTGAGGCCTTTCTCAAGACCGTCTTGAATAAATGGCAGGACTGTATAAAACGGAGCCCTAAAAGGTTCCACCTCACACCATCACTGAAAGGTCTTCCAAGCCTTATCATAAGCTGCAACCATTCCTGGCATCTTAGATCACAGGTGGATAGCTATAACCACCTCTGAATATCCTTTCTGCGTTAGGGCTGCACACTCAAGAGCCATGCAGTAAGTCCAAAGCATTCTGGACTCTCCAGGGCAATTGGCCCCTGTGAGAGAAGCGCTGGAAGAAGTGGCAGTTTGAGACACTTGTCACGTTGTAATCAAACAAGATCCGCGTACCACAGAAGTCTCAGCCAGTATGCTGCCATAAGAATCACTGACCCATGGTGAGTCATTATTCTTCGAATGACCCTTAGGTTAAAAGGCTGATGTAGAATACTGAAACAACTTTTGGCAAAAAGGAAGGTACTGTACGAAAAGTCACTCCCGTTTCCATGATCCTCAGAAATGGTTCCCTGAACAACAAAGCTTGCAATTCTGAGACTCTTCTGGCTGAGGTAATTGCAACCAGGAACACCACTTTGATTGTAAGATCCATGAGAGAAGCTTCCTCTAAAGGCTCATATGTTGCCCTCCGATGACCCTCTAACACGATGTTGACATTCCAGGAAGGGAAAGGATCTCTAAAGCAAGCCAGGCCTGCTATCTGTACCTTAAGGGACGCCATGGCTAATCTCATGTCCAGGCCCTCTTGAAGGAAGACCAGTGCCAATAATGCTGGGGCTTTGTTGTGCTCCAGATTCTCCTTATTGCACCAGTGCTGAAAAGTATCCCACGTCTTGGCATATGCCAAAAGAGTGGGTGGTTTCTTGGCCTTCAGTAGGGTGGTAATGACTACTTTTGAATATCCTTTCTTGGCTAGTGACATGCGCTCAAGAACCATGCTGTAAGACTGCCACGCCAGATGTTCTAGAGAAATCGGCCCCTGTGTGAGCAAGTCTGGATACACCTGGAGCTGGAGAGATTCGTTCACCTGTAGGTGTACTAGATCCACATACCAAGGACACCTGGGTCAATCCAGGGCCATGAGGATCAACCTCCTTGAGCGAGATGCTATGCGATGGACCGCCTGGTCGATCAGGGGCCATGAAGGAAACACATATAGTGGTCCGGACTTAGGGCATAGTTGCACCAGGGCATCCAACCCTGCACTTCCAGTACCATATTTTCGGCTGAAACACCAAGGCGCTTTCTTCCTGCATGCCGTTGCCATCAGATTGAATGTTGGATGCCTTCAACGTCCTACAATGTTTTGGAATGCCCACAGGGACAACAATCACTCTTCAGGGTCCAATGTCTGTCTGCTGAAGTCGTCCACTTGCATGTTTTTTCACTCTGGCTATGTGTGCCGCTGTGTTGGTCAGCAGGTGCTTTCCTGCCCAAGCAAACAGTAGTTTTGCCTCTAGTTGGAACAATGTGCTTCTGGTGCCTCTCTGCCAGTTGGCATAGGCCACTGCTGTGGAATTGTCTGAGAATACTCTTATGGCTCTGCCTTCCAGCACCGACTGTAAGTTTAGCAGAGCCAGACAGATGGCTCTCAGTTCTAGCATGTTTATCGACCACTTCTACTGGGATGGTGTCCATTTCCCTTGCACCGGGCGACCACTGCAGTGTAACCCCACCCCAGTGAACAGGCTGGCATCTGTTGTCAGTGTGACCCCTGAATCGATCTGAAGTAGAATCCCTTTTGCTAGAAACTGCAGGTGGAGCCATCAGCTCATGCTACTGCAGGCTGCCTCTGTCCAGGATAGAGGGGCCTGTAGGGAGTCTCTCTGGGGAGACCAATGAGACAACAGCACATCCCGAAGTGGACGCATACACTTGCCCAAGGCACTACTTTTATGGCAGCTGCCATCGAACCCAGAACCTGTAGGTAGTGCCACACTGTAGGTGCTGGCTACAATAGGAGATTTGTAATTTGCTCCCAAAGCTTCTGTCTGCGTGCCTCTGTTAGAAAAATTTGATCTTCCATCGTGTTGGAGAGAATTCCCAAGTATTCCAAAGACTGAGTGGGGACTAATTGGCTCTTTCAAATGTTTACAATCCAGCCCAGATTCTGCAAAGTTTGCACAACTGCCGCCACTGCTCTTTCTCCCTCTTCTTGAGAGGGAACTCTGATAAGCCAGTCATCTAAATAAGGATGAACAAGCCAGCCCACCCTGTGGAGATGAGCTGCTACCACTAGCATCACCGTGGTGAACATCCATGGTGCCGTTGCCAGCTGAAATGATAATGCTGAGAATTGATAGTGAATCTCCAACATGTGAAATCTCAGGAAATGTCTGTGTGCTGGAAAAACTGGAATTTAGAGATAAGTCTCTGTTAAATCCAGGGCACCCGGAAAATCTCCTGGGTAGACAATACCGTTAGATATTTCTGGGCCAGAAATAACAGATACCATTTCCATCCAGAAACACAGAACCTTCAGAGCTGCATTGACATGTTTGAGATCCAGAATGGGCCTCCAGTCATCAGAATTTTTCTTAGGTACGACAAAGTATATTGAGTATCTGCCTGAGCCTGGAACTGGTTCTATGGCTTGAATATCCAGCAATCTGTTTAACATTGTCAGGACTTGGGCCACCTGATCTGGTCAGCCCGCCGGAGAATCCACGAACCAGTCAGAGGGTATACAAACTATCTTGTAACCTTTCTGACAATATCCAAGACCCAAAGATCTGTTGTTATGCTTTCCCAGGCCTCCAGAAAGTCCTAGAGCCGACCTCTAATTTTATGAAGGGCAGCTGGAGGCCTGGCATCATTGTGGCTTCTGAGTTGCTGTTGTGGCACAGGAACCTGTATTTTGAATTTTCCGACTTCCAGAATATCTCTATCTGGAACCTTAATAGGTTCTCTGAGACAAGCCTCCTGTGGTGTACTGTCAAAAACACAGGGACCCCCCAAAAGGAGCTCCAGTTCTGGCTTCTAGCCACTCGAGGTCTGCTGTCTAGTAAGAACATGTCCAGGGTTCGCAGCCAGGAATGGCAGGCACGTGCTACGAAAAGAGCAGCTGTTGCTGCTTTAATTCCCAGGGCCAGGGCCTCAATCTGCCTCCTCAGGACCATATATACTCGGTGGTCCTGTGTATTCTTCAGCACGACTCCTCCCGCACTGGGTAAGGATGTGTGTTTAGTTACCTGTGCCACCAGGGAATCTACCTTTGGCATAGTAAACATTTGCTGGAACTCTTGATCCAGAGGATGCAACATAGTAATGGCTTTCGCCCCTCTAAGGGACCTCCCAGGGCTCTGTAACCAGGAGTTTCATGTCTGGTCCTACGGAAAGGACGTGGGCTATTGGACCCTGCTTAAAAGAGAACACTGAGATGACTGGGACTGATGCAGATCAATCTTGAGCACACAAAGAGACTCAGTAATAATGTCTGGCAGGACTGAAAACTTGGAACAGTTGCCGTATGGAGGGATCCTCTTCCAGGTCTGCGGCCGGGACTCCATTCTTATCCTTAACATAGGAGACTGAATCTCCCATCAGGGAGGCCTCACTTTAAGACAGTAAGGGGATCAAGACTGAACATTCATCTCCAGAATCCCTGTTCAACTGACAATCCAGAGTCAGGGAGGAGCTCCACTCGCAAAAAAGCACTTTGAGAATTCTTAAGCAGGCCTAAATTGCATATTTTGGTCATGTCAGAGCAGATTAATGAACTCATGGATAAAGCCTTAGTAGGCAACTCTCCTTCCCGTTTAGAATGGGGAGAGACACTTCTTTAGCTGTGGAGCTTCTGCGCCAGTTCAGTGCGCTGTGCCACTGTTCCAGGGCTCCTGGGGAAATTTTCGCTCCTCTAACAGGCTCAAAAGCCGTGTGCCATGCCCCAGAGGCCGCGTGGGAGCTAAACTTGACATTCCCGCCTCCCTGTTTCACTCGACATGGCACGGAGCGCAAAGACACTCTTCCACCATCCGTCCTTTGCAGACAAGGAATGATATAGGGATATTTAGAGTAATAGGACTCCAACCCTGGCGCTTTGTAAGCAAAACAAGGAGAAGTTTGAAAACTTAGAAAAAAACAATTTAAAATCACCTCAGGGCTGATCAAACACCTCAAAAAACAGGATTTAAATAAGGGAGACCAAGGTCCTAGCTGTAGAAACACTTAAAAACAGCTTTTGAAGACACATTATTCCCCCCCCCAGCTTTTCAAACTGTTAGTGTATTTAGGCAATAGTCGTCCTCTCTATTTAATCAAGCCCCATTTATTTGGAGTTCTCTGCCTATTTCTATTAGGATGGTAAAAGATTATAGGCAATTTAGGAAAGGTTTGAAGACTTATCTTTTTAGGAAATTTCACTCAAAGTAATTCAAATTGTCAAACTGTACTTAATGTAATACGTTGTAACTCCTAGGTTTTGTCCTAATTTCTTCTAACATTATCTGCAGTGAACTTTATAGGTATCTGTGGAATACAAGTACTCAATGTAACGTAATGTTGTTAAAGCAAACCCAGTAACCAAATCTGAGAAAGCAAGGGTAAGCAAAGTGTGTCTCTAGTTGCATAAAGATGAAGAGGATGCCAACAATGAAGTTTCAAGTTTCAAGTTTTATTAATTTTGATATACCAACCATCAAGTTAATATCTGGCCGGTTAACAATATATTTAAAAGAAAGAGAAACTAAAAGAAACTAAAAAAAAGAGGTATTGTGTATATACAAATAACATTACAAGACGAACTAGACAGTGAGGATAGAAGGGAAGGGAGGGTGAAGTTACATATTTGAGAAGAAAAATGGAGATAGTGGGGTTAGGATAAAACATAATGGAGAGGGACGCTTTAAAGAAAGCGGTTATTATTGATAAATAGAATAAAAAAAAATAAAAAAATAAAAAAAAGGAATGATGGCTCTAAGTGTTAGCAAAAGCATCACGAAATAAAAAAGTTTTTAAATCTGTCTTAAATTTATCGAGTCGTGATTCGTCGCGGAGTTGCTGTGGCAGGGAATTCCAGAGGGTAGGGGCAGTTACTGCGAAATTTACTTTACGTGTATTGTAGAAGTCTTTGATAGAGGGGATAAAAAGAAGTTTTTGATCAGTTGATCTCAGAGTGCGTGAGGAGCAGTAGGGAATGAGAAGTTTGTCAAGGAATGAGGGCAGATGAGAAAGTTTTATTTTAAAGGATAGTAAGATAATTTTAAAGATGATGCGGTGAGTAATAGGGAGCCAGTGTGCTTCTTTTAAGAGAGGGGTGATATGGTCGTATCTGCCTACTTTATGGATAAGTTTTATTGCAGTATTTTGTATTAGTTGTAAACGACGAATTTCTTTTTGAGGGAGGCCATTTAGAAGAGAGTTACAGTAATCGAGATGAGAAATTACTAATGAATGTATCAGGATAGTGATTGAGTTAGTTTCAAGGATAGAAGTTAGAGATCGGATGATGCGTAATTTATAGAAACAAGTTTTAACCACTGAACTTATGTGATCATGAAAGGTAAGATCTCTGTCAATGATTACACCTAAAAGTTTTATCTTAGTGTCCATTTGGATTGGTGTAGATTTAATAGAGATATTGTCCAATAAAAATTCTGTGGATTTGATAGGGAGTAACAAACTTCGGGATTTGTCTAGATTGAGGGAAAGCTTGTTTGTGTACAACCAATCATATATGGTGTTTAGTTTGTTATTAATGTCTTTGATGTCTGAAATGTTTAAAGTATTAATTGGGTGGAGGAGTTGTATGTCATCGGCGTATGCAAAAATAGTAAATCCGATGAAGTGGCATCCATCCTGAGAAACGGGAGAATCAGAGCCTGGGTGGTGTGAGTGTAAGTATGGAGCAGAAAGTGGTCATTTTTCTTCTGTTCCCCCCCTCCTTTTCTCTTTTATACTCTTCGCCAGGATCCATCTCTACTTCCTCCTTTCTTCCTCAGTTAGCTGAACAATAAGAGAAGATCCCATACTGCTTAATGCTTTATCCCATCTGTCAGCACCATGAACGCATTCAGAACTCATGGGCTGACTCATTTCCTGAATCATAAGATCAGAACACAAGAAGTGCTGCCACAGCATAGGTGGGGAAGAGCAGCTGGTAGTGGTTGGATCTACCCACTGCCCCTCCTGCAAGCACAGTTCTCTGATTTGGAATGACTTGGAGATGTGGATTTAGAGCTCTGCAGCATTGCTTTATGTACATTTTATTTGACTATTTGTATAAAAAGGAATAGTTTACAACACACACCAATAAATAAGGCCTAGAAACAAACAAAGAAAAAAATGTACAGCTGTATGCCCACATATTCCTCCTCCTTCTCCGCCCCTCACCATCAGCAGAAGCACTAAGGCTTGAATGCAAAGAGAATAAAACCGGTTTTCAAATCAGCTCTGAATTTACAATAGAAGGTTTTGAGTTATCAAGTTCCATAAGTAGGGGGCCAGGAAACCTAATGCTATTTCCAGGTACAACCCACATGAACTGACCCAGTTAATGGGCAGCAATGTCAGGCCAGCTGTGGGGAAGGAACACCTTTCCAGTTAGAGCCACACTTCCCAGCATAGAGGTTCTTTTCAGTCAGGTACCTCTAATTGTCGTAACAAGAAATATGGCCTGAATGCCCCTTATCTAACACCACATTCTATACTCTTATGCTTAACCTCCAAATCTCATGAGGTTCCTCCCATCAACTGTGGCCCACTGTCACTCACGTTATCATGCTTGAAGTAGCAGAGCATCTTGAGTTCCCGAAAGACCCGCTTGCAGGAGACCAGGTTCTGGAAGACATTGGGCATTTTCTTCAGGGCCACACGTCTCCCATCCCGAGGATCTGTCACTGACCTGCCAAATGCAAGAAATATTTCATTGGCTGAATTACGTTACCAAATTTAATGAAAAAAGACCTAACATAAATGATAGCTGAGAAAGACCAATATGGTCTATCTATCTGATAAGTAAGATGACTCCATGCCCTTGTGTGTTTGGAGATGTATCTGCCACACCATGCAGGGATGGTTACTAAGTCTAAGAATGTCACAATGCCCCTGTATCGCTCCATGGTGCAACCTCATCTGGAGTACTCCGTTCAATTTTAATCTCCTTATCTCAAGAAAGACATAGCGGCACTAGAAAAGGTTCAAAGAAGAGCAACCAAGATGATAAAGGGGATGGAACTTCTCTCATATGAGGAAAGACTAAAAAGGTTAGGACTCTTCTGCTTGGAAAAGAGATGGCTGAGGGGAGATATTATTGAAGTCTACAAAATCCTGAGTGGAGTAGAACGGGTACAAGTGGATCGATTTTTCACTCTGTCAAAAATTACAAAGACTAGGGGACACTCGATGAAGTTAAAGGGAAATACTTTTAAAACAAATAGGAGGAAATATTTTTCACTCAGAGAATAGTTAAACTCTGGAACGCATTGCCAGAGGGTTGTGGTAATAGCGCATAGCTTATCTGGTTTTAAGAAAGGTTTGGACAATTTCCTGGAGGAAAAGTCCACAGTCTGTTATTGAGAAAGATATGGGGGAAACAATTGCTTGCCCTGGATCAGTAACATGGAATGTTGCTACTCCTTGGGTTTTGGCCAGGTACTAGGAACTTGGATTGGCCAACATGAGAACGGGCTACTGGGCTTGATGGACAATCGGTCTGACCCAGTAAGGCTATTCTTATGTTCTTATGTACCACCAACTGCAAGCTCAAAAACTACCAAAGGAATATATGTTAAGTTACAATAGGAATCTAACTCTCCTTATGCCCTTGTAAAGAGTTATATCAAACAATGTGCTTTTTAAAAATCGCCTGTGTGATATTTGTGTGTGTGAAAAAGAAAATTAGAAAAACCTCCACTATCTGTAATACACTTTCTACCAATCAATGGAATCCTGGCGAGTATTTTTATTTATTTGCTATGATATACTGCAAGGAGGCCTAGAAGGACATCTACTGTATGTAGCTCACACCATGATAAAAAAAGATAAGATAGAAGAAGGGAAAGATAGAAGTGGGAAACTGGATGAGGGGAAGGCAATTCTTATGTTCTTAAGGGAAGGTTGGGGTATGGTGAACACAAGAATTGCCAAACTAGGACAGGCCAAAGGGCCATCAAGCCCAGTATCCTGTTTTCAACAGTGGCCAACCCAGTTCTCAAGAACCTAGATAGATCCCAAGTAGTAAAACAGATATTATGCTGCTTATCCCAAGAATAAGCAGTGGATTTTCCCAAGCAATCTCAAAAATGGCCAATGTACTCCTCTTTTAGGAAATTATCCAAACCTTTTATAAACCCTGCTAAATTAACTGATTTCACCACATTTTCTGACAATGAATTCCAGAGTTTAATTACACATTGTGTGAATAAATATTTTCTCCAGTTTATTTTAAATCTACTACTTAGTAGCTTCATCATATGCCCCCTACTTCTAGTATTTTTGGAAAGAGTAAACAAGTAATTCACATCTACCCTTTCCACTACTCCACTCAGTATTTTGTAGACTTCTGTCATATCACCCTTGAGCCATCTCTTCTCCAAGCTGAAAAGCCCTAGCTGCTTTAGCCTTTTCTCATAGGGAAGTCATCCCATCATTTTTGTCACCCTTCTTTGTACCTTTTCTAATTCTACTATATCTTTTTTGAGATACGGCAACCAGAATTGAACACGGTGTTCGAGGTGTGGCCGAACCATAGAGCAATACAAGGGCATTATAACATTTTCATCTTTGTTTTCCATTCCTTTCCTGATAATTCCTAACATTTGCTTTCTTAGCAACCGCTGCACATTGAGCTGAGTGTTTCAATGTATCCACAATGATGACACCTAGATCCTTTTCCTAGGCAGTGACTCCTAATGTTGAACCCTGTCCTTCTTTCCCACATGCTTCTCTTTGCACTTGCTCACATTAAACATCATCTGCTATTTTGATGTCCAGTCTCCTCTTGTAATTTTCCACAATCCTCTTGCAATTTAACAACTTTTAACAACTTTGTGTCATCAGCAAATTTCACTAGTTATTCCCATCTCTAGATCATTGATAAACATGTTAAAAAGCAGCGGTCCCAGCATAGACCCCTGGAGAAGTCCACAATTTACCCTTTTCTATTGAGAATTTTGACCATTTAAACCTACTTTCTGTTTTCTGACTTTCAACCAGTTCTTAATCCATAATAAGACCTTGTACCTCCTATCCCATGACTTTCTAATTTCTTCAGAAGTCTTTCAGGTGTATGTTCTACCATTTTGTTCTTTATAATATAGTCTCTACTATTTTGCCCAGCACTGACTGTGGGTCGATAATTTCCCAGATCACCTCTGAAACTCTTTTTAAATATTTAAAATCAGCATCACTTTGGCTACCCTCCAGTCTTTTGGCATTAATCGGGAGTGTGACCAAAAGTCTCAGAAAAAGATGAGTTTTCAGCATTTAAAAAAAAAAAAAAAGTGTGCATAGAGGGTTCATTCTTAAGGTGAAGAGCGAATGAGTTCCAAAGTTTGGGACCTAGGCAGCTGTTTCATGGGAAGTGGTCAAACAGAAAGCTGAGAGAGATGAGAGGGCGAGATAATTGTTATCAACTGAACAGAGACTAAGGAAAGGGTGTAAGGAATGAGGAGACTATTGATGGAGGATGGAGCAGTTGATAGATGGCCTTTTTATACATTAGTAAGAGGATTTTAAGATTTGATATAAGTGGAAATTAGAAGTCAGTGTTCGAGAAGGAGCAGGGATGTGATGTGGCTGAAATGATGGGAGTGGTGGAATAACTTGACAGCAGTGGACTGTACAAGCTGTAAACATTTGAAAGTGTAGATTGGAAGTCCTGCATAGAGGAAGTTGCAGTATTAGAGGTGGGACATGAATAGCAGAGGCTAACCAAAACTAGGGTTCTCAGTTTCGACCAAAATCGAATCAGCAGACAAAATTTGCCTCTCCCCAACAGAGAGTGGGTCCTCCCAAACCAGCTGCTACCACTCCCACTCCACCACAGCCCCTCAGCCCTCCCACCACTCGAAGGCCCTACCCAGGCCTAATTTTTAAATGCCTTAGTAGTCTAATGGTATCATACCCTCCCTCAGGCCACCTGGACCTATCCTTAAAATCTCCAGTCGCTCTTGCCCTTGCTGGTTCCTCAGCCAAAATGTCTGCTGGATCTTCCCACGGCCTGCAATTTTTCAATCTTTAATTTTTTTTTTCTTACTTTATGCTCTCTACAACTTTTTCTTTTTGAGATGTAGTTCTTTTCTATTGTATGCTTTTATTGATTATGTGAACTGCCCTGTGGCGGTATATTAAATAAAATAAACCCTCGCACAACTGCTGCAGGAAGTCCTTGCAGGCATTTTGGAATTGGAACCAGCATACCCAGGAGCAATTGGCTAAAAAGGGGGCAGGGGATAGAGTTTTGGTTTCAGCTGAAAATGCACTAGCATCTGAAACTTAGTCGGACTCTAATGACTAAGAGAAGAGTGAGGAAGAGGGAGAGAAGGACAAACGGAACGAATACAGTGTATGGTGAAGAAAGAAGACTGAACAACAGAGTCAATTTGAAAGTAAGTTTGGTGTCAAATATGACACCCAGGATTTTGACTGAATCTTTAAATGGGAGGGATAGATCTACAGTCAACCGAAGGGCAAGGGAGCATTGAATTGTAGGGGTAAGGGAATATGATTGATTCACATTTGGATGTATTTAGAAAAAGGAGGCTATATTTTAGCCATATGGAAATATGGCTGATACAGTTATTCAGAGAAGTTGGTGATGAGGAGGGGATGGAGACAAAACAGAGGATCTGGATATCATCAGTGTAATATTAGGAGGTGCATACCTGTTCATGAATAATGGTTGACAGGGGAGAAAGATATTAAAAAGGCTAGGTGCAAGGATAGATCCTGGGGCGGAAGATGGGGGAGGTAGACTGGCTGCATGAGAGTTGGAAAATGCAGTCAGAAAGATAGCTTGGAAAGACCAATTGTTTGGAGATGGCAAAGCAGAATGGAATGATCTACAAAGTTAAATGCAGAGGAAAGGTCAAGAAATACAAGAATGACGGAATGGTGTTGGTCAAGTGATGAGCAGAGAGCTGTACAATACTAGGAGTAGAGTTTCAGTGCTATGGTTGCAGCGGAAGCCTGCCTGAAGAGAGTGAAGGCCACTGGTGTTGTACGAGGTTATGTAATGCAACTGGCGATAATATTTTTAACATGATACCTCCTAAGAGCTCAATAGAGCAAGAATCAGTTTAAAAAATGAAGAAATTGGGAGTGAAAATATTCATAGTTGTCTGGTTATTTACTTGTGAAAATATTGCCCAGGACATACAAGGGGCAACTGTGTAAATGGGTGCTACCTTTTATGTAACTTAGTACAGTGCAGTGGGTGCCAACTCTATAACAGCATCTGGGTGTCCAGATTCCTTATAGAATACTAGTGTAACCTATCATTGACATGCCTAACATTTACACATCAACAGTTTTACCAGCCATAGATCTGTCAGAACTGCAGTCATGTAAATGCTGCATGGGCAAGCTTAACTTGCAGTACTCTGTAAACTGCACACATAAGACATCCCCATTTTCATGCTACGCCACTTACGAATACCCTTACAGAAGAACACTTAGTGGGTTTGCTGCCACTGACGTGCCTAAGCATACATTTATCTGCAAAGGTGCTGGTAATTCTATATATCTATGTGTATAAGTGGGGTGTAAATGTAGGCACCATTTCTTTTTAAAATCGAGCACACTGCTGGCGTTAATCACCTGCAATGGAAGTTCATTCTAATGACCGAAAGGGTGGTCGATCATTGGAATGAACTTCCATTGCAGGTGATTAACGCCAGCAGCGTGCTCGATTTTAAAAAGAAATGGGATATGTATGTGGGATCTTTAGCGGGGTGAAGTCTGGGGGTGGGTCATTAGCGTGGGCAGACTTGATGGGCTACAGCCCTTTTCTGCCGTCATATTCTATGTTTAAGTTATAGAATTACCTTTAAAGAGCCAAGTGGGAGTCTTTGTGAAATTTCTTTAAGCCATATAATCATGTTTGCTTGCTATCATGTGTGTTAGAAATATTCACAATGTGTATGCATGTGTGTGTGATCCTGTATATTACAGTATACAGAGATTACACACACAAGACAGCCTGACTTTTGCATTAAGTGGCACATATTGCATAAACTTTCACATGGCCACATATACAATACACATACTGTATATGTTGCACTCACATATTACACATATGCATTTACAACACATACTCTATCAGACATGCCTGAGACATAAAATTCAATACATACACAGATACAGACTATATATATGTATATACTTTACATATATATTACATATGCACACATAATATACATAAAACATGCACACATTACATGCATTAATACATTGCAGGCTCACATAAGAAGGTATGAAAGTAAGTCACCTACCACACAACACCAAAGGCTCCATAACCAATGGGCCGGTCTGGCTCTGGCTCTCCTGTGCTGCTGGTTTCTCCAGGTCGGGCTGGCACACTCTGGTTCTGGACTGGCAATGGCTGCTGTTGGGAGGGAGGTGATGAAGCCACAGCCCCACCAGAGGGGCAGTAAAACTTCTGCCCCAGCCCAGCAGCGGTAAGAGGAGGCTGTATGAGACCCCCAAGACCTCCCAAGACAGTCCCACACAACTGATTCTGAAGGACCCGATTCTGGCCTGGAAAGGCCATGAGAAGAATTCAAAGCAAGAAATGGTGAAAGAGAGAAGCAGGGAAAGGGGTTTAAAAGTATAGAGAAGCGAATTTCTCTTATTATAAATACAAAAAAAATGCTAAAACGATAGGAACAGGATTTTTTTGGGGGGAGGAGGGAAATAGGAAGCGATCCAAGAAAATGCAAAGTACTGTACCTTTAATAAAAAGGGGGAGCAGTGCAGAAGAAGGGGTGTCCCTTTAACCCCGCATTTCCAGCCCTTCCCCCCAACCCCCAGCGTTTGCAGGGGAGGGGGGAAGAGGGAGCATTGGGGGTTACTATGATTACTGCTCTTGTTATTTTGTAAAAGTCAAACCGGAAAAAGGTGTTTCCAGGCATATAAAAGGCAGAATGCAAGGAGCCTAGGACGCTTCCAGCTAAATATGGGAAGAACTAAAGGGACTACGCGGGAAGAAAAGTATATAATCTATATGCAAATAAAACGATACAGCAATGTCTGCCAAGCACTGCTGCATCAGCTGGGGAACAATACAGCAGCGGTTCCCAGCATGCACCGCAAGAGGAATCTTAAAGGGGAGGATGGCTTAAAGGGGAGGACACTGTTCAACCAGCCTTTTCATATGGCCAAATGAGGATAACGCACGCACACGTGTGGGGAGAGATTGAATGTATGTGCCTTGTCCTTTTGCGCAGTATTCAAACTAATAGAAACAAATGCTGGTAAAGAGTGAAACAGCCTTCTATCCTTTTTATTTTTAAACTGAATTGATTACAATGCAATTGGGTGCCTTACGTCCGCCCGACACGCCAAAGTCACTTTTCCAGCTCAACGCAAGTGGCCCGATCTCGCGCACTGGCTCCCAGCTGCCCCCACGGTCAGGCAACTCCCCATGGGGCAGAAAATTCTCTTCTCCCTTCTCCCCCTCCCCTGCTTCGGCATCTGTTTCCCCCAACCCTCCTCCTATCGCCGTATTCAAAAACCAGGGAGTCATAAGCAGCTTGGTCCCGCGCACAGGAACTTGTATAAAAAAAAGGTGGGACCAAGTAGAGAGAAGGATTGGTAGCCGGAAACAGCAGTGCGTCTTTTTAGCATTGCCCGTGAGGCCTTGTTTTTTTTAGGACGGGGGAACAGATATTGGACCAGACTTTGTTCCTTTCATCTAGCTCAGTATCTCTCAAACTGTGTGCCCCAAGAGATTCCAGACTTGTATTTATTTATTTTAAAAATCCCTTCATAAGTATACAGTAGAATAAATGACCTGTAAGTTGCGTACAAGAGTCTGTCTGTGTAAGGGAACAATCGCCTAGACAAGAATCATTCTTTGGCAGGATTAGTCCTTGATAACTAACCGCAATAAATTTTATTTTTATGCAGTAGTTATCCTAACTTGAGCAACAAAGCAATCAAGTCTTTGTTACAGTTTGGATCTTCTTATCTTTGCGAACTTGGATTTTCAGCTCTTAACAGAAATTAAAAGAAAAAAGAATGACTGCAGATGGCGTGTTTGCTTGTTGACTATCAGACCCCATTTTGAGTTAATTTGCACTCATAAACAAGCACATCCATCGCATTGATTAACAATTCTATCTACTTCACCATTGTTACACTTGCTAATATATAACTTAAACAACTTTAAATAGCTTTCAAATTTAATTTAATTATTTCAATTTTAACGTACCGCAAAAAACAAACATTTTCTCCATTTTAGTGTGCCAAAACTAAAAAAGTTTGAGAGACACTGATCTAGCTGCTCCCTATGCCTGGAATAAATTACCCGAGTTTGTCTGCCGAGCCCCTTACCTTGTTTAAAGTAGACTGAAACACCACCTTTTTGCATTCATAACCCTATTCCCCCACTGCCTACTAACCTAGGGTTACCAAACGGCTGGATTTCCCCGGACATGTTTTCCTTTTGAGGACATGTCCGAAAAGCTTCTGACATCGGGATGGCATCAGAAAACATGCGGACACGTGCAACTTCATCGGTCACATCCGTGCATGCGTGGATGCTGTTCCGATGCACGAACAGGTTAAGAGGGTGGAGCTGGGGGCAGGATGGGGCTGTGATGCGGGCAGAACTTGGGGGGCATGGCCATGGGTCCAGATTTTCCTTCAGGAAAATCTGTTAACCCTACACCAATCCAGCCAGCAGATTAACCGTTCCCCTTAACTGTATCCATGACATCCTGTTTGTCTGTTTAGAAGTGAGGAGTGAAGAAAAGGAGAGAGAGAGAGAAAAAAGAGGGGGAAAGATACTGAACTGCAAGGGTGGGCAGAGAAGAGAGAGATGGAGAGGTGTTTCCTGCAAAAAAACAACAACAAAGGTGGCCAATGGTGTTCAGTCTCTTTTTATTGTGATTGACTCAACATGATCGTGTTTCGGCCCACCAGGGGCCTGCCTCAGGAGTCTACAGTAAAACATATAGTGAAAAAAATATATATGTAATCATACCAACTTCCTCATAAAAACTGAAAAATAAACATTAAGAAAACATAAACAATATAATATATACACAATGCTCACACATATACACATTTACATTATTATGAATATAAACTAATGGCCTCTTTTACAAAGCTGCACTAGCGGCCCCAAAGCCTATAGAGATTTAAAGGGCTTCGAAGCTGTTGCTGCACAGCAGCCTCTAGCATGGCTTTGTAAAAGAGGCCATAAATTAAATTAAAATTAATTTTTTATTAATACACAAAAAACATGTAATTATACATAAAATGCTTTGTTAGAAATCAAAAACAAATATGAATAAAAAAACTTTACTTTAAAATATTGTTTATGAAAGAGGTGTGTATAAGGACTCATATATTATCATACCTTGTAGATAAGTTGTGATAGACAAAATCACAATGCTCTTTTACTATTCATGGAAAATACTAGAAAAAATAGAAATGAAGAAATACAGAAAATAGAAATCAAGAAGAAATAAAAAATATAGAACTAGAAACAAAAATAAATATAAAAAGGAAATAGTAAATTGTGCATACACATTATATAACAGCAAAGAATCATCCAACCGGGAATATAAGCCAAAATAAAACCGGGACAGCCATTTGCAATTGTGTAAATTTTTTATCTTTTAATCATAGAAGAGATGCCCCCCACATTCCAAGTAAGGATTTTAATCATGTGGTATACATACACAGAATAGGAAAAACATGAAGATGCATTCATCAGAGGAGGAAAAGAAGCTATCCCAGCCACAGCCCCCCCTAATCTTGCCAGCTAGAGAAATGATCCACAGACACAACCACTGTCAATAGCACTCAGCATCCATCCAATCACACCTCCTATCTCAAACTGCCCCTCTTTCAGTATCTCCCACCCCCCTCCTAAGACCCCTATCTCCAGCCCTCCCACCCTTCCAGCCCAGCCCAACTCCCACATCTAAAGCACTCTAAGGGCTCAGCCCAACTCCCACATCTAAAGCACATCCAAGAGCTCAGACATCCCCCTTCACAAAGAACTCAAAAGAGAACCAAAAATATCCCCACCCCCCTTCACTGAACTGCAAATCTACACAAATAACCAAACTCTGCTTTCCCTTGAAGTCCATACAGGGGCAAAACAATAGCAGGGCTCCAGGTCAGCAAAATAGTCTGCGCCGACCAGTGGGATCAAGGCCCCATTGGCCAAGAGAGAGTTCTTCCCCTGGCCAAGTATGATACCAAACAAGCAAAAAAAATACAAGTATTCCAGCTGAAATCGCCAGCGTGATTGCAGAATACGGAAATGTACATGTCTCACAAAACTGTGGTGTCCACCCTCAGACACTGCAAATGTTAACACACAACTCCTGGGGATCACTGTCAGCTAGGAGAAAAGAAAATTTGTGCATCTATCCCAGCTTAGGTTACAGTCAAGATTGCAGAATATATAAATGTTCATGTCCCACAGAACTATTGTCTTCACCTGTGGACGCTGAAAATGTCAGCAAGTAACTCCCAGGGAGCACTGTAGGCTCCAGTGAATCATCCAAGTGCAGTCATAGTTCAAGGCTTTTGCGGTGACTAAAGTGTAGCAACATAAGCCATGGCATCCTTAACCGACTTGAAAAATTTTGGGGTGCCATTTCTCACAATCTTCAACTTGGCCGGGTAGAGCAAACGAAACCATACATTAAGTTTTATTAATTGTGCATAAATCGCTGTAAACGTGCAGTGGGCCACCGACAAATAGTCTTGGAAGCATAGAATTTTCTTATTCTGGTGTTCTAAAGACTTGCAGCTCAAAGAGCATGTGAAATTTCCAACTTGTGGCTATAATTCAGTAGCTTCAGGATCACTATGCATGGGCGCTTTCATGTCTCCATCCTCGGTCCGCACTGGAAAGACACAAAAAAGACACCTGCCACATTTCCAGGAAGATCTTGAGCTCTTTATCTGCAATAGATTCCAGTAAGCCAATTAGTCTTAAATTATTTCAGTGAGAGCGATTCTGTAAGTCATCTAGTTTCACCTCCACATTTTCTAATCTCTTGGTGGTTCGTTTGCTGTCCTCTGTCAGTGGTTGTATAACATTCTTCATCGTGCAGGTGTATGGGCCAATCAGAGTCTTAGGCCTCTCCATTGCATCCCAGGGTATACTGGGAAGGGGAGGCCTGCCATTTTGACAAGGCAGGCCTTCCAGCAGGTGGGAGTGGGCATCCCTCCTGCCGGTGTTCTACCAAAGATACAAGGGTGTGAGGATTTTGGGCTTGGGGGAGAGGTCTCTCCTTGGAGGGGTACTGGGGGGTAGATTGGATGGTGGAAGGGGATCAGTTGGTGGGTGGGTAGGAAGGAGAGGGAAAGGGATCTGAGATCTCCCTGCTGGTTCAGCTAATCCTAGCAGAGGAATCCCTGATCAGCTGAGCCAGCAGGACTCCCAAAACCACGGATTTGTGGAATCCTGCTGGCTCAGCTGATCAGGGATTTCTCTGCTGCGATCAGCTGATGGCAGGCTGCGGACTATTGTTGGGATTACCTAGCAAAGATATGTGCCAGAAATGTAGGCCAGTGTTGGCCTACATTTCTGGCACCTATCTTTGTATGGATTGTGTCCACATAGGTGCTTTAGGCCGCACAACACCACGTCTGGCATTGGCCACGTCTACTTTGGTATTCGGCGGCTTAAAGCACCTACATATGGACAATTCCAGCACTTTTTATGTAGGCACTGGTAGGTGCCTCAACCTTGACGTTTTTTGCCATTTCTGATGGTGTTCTTTAACTTAGGCGTAGATACAGTAGGTTTTAGAATTTTCCCCTAAGTGTTATTCTATAAAGGATACTCAACCCTTTATGGAATAGTGCTTAGTGCTTATTTTCTCTAGAACTGATTTTTTTCAGTGACATTTATAGAATCTGCCCCCCCCCCCCAAAAACAAACAAACCAAAAAAACCAACAAAAGGCCAGATATTAACCAAATATTTGTGGAATGGGTTGAACAGAAACAAGGACAGGCAAAAACATTATTTGCTGGTGCAGTTATTTACCCTAATATGGTACTGCACTGGTTGAATATCAATCCTATAAAGTTTTATTATTGTAAGCATAATGTATATTTTAAAATAAATAAAACAGCAATTGGGTCTGATTTTGTATCTGTCTGACACACTTTTTTGTCTGAATTCTTGGCAGTTCATCAACATTTGTCTCTCCATATCTAATAATAATTTTATTTCTTATATACCGCCAAAGCCGTAGTAGTTCGAGGCGGTTTACAACAAAGAAGTGCTGGACAATCAGCGAATAGGTACAGTCAGTGAATACAGATAC
The DNA here is from genome assembly GCF_902459505.1 of Geotrypetes seraphini. NCBI lineage: Eukaryota > Metazoa > Chordata > Amphibia > Gymnophiona > Dermophiidae > Geotrypetes > Geotrypetes seraphini. The sequence continues at coordinate 99,228,718 of NC_047088.1, read as the reverse complement.
AATTAATATTTGTAAGAGGGAAACAGAATCAATATAAGGGTCAAATGTAAGGTGGGCAGGAAGGGTCAAATGTAAGGTGGGCAGGAAGCAGAAGTAAGGCAAAAGAGATCGTGGGAAACAAGGGTCGGGCAGGAGTTCTTAGGTTAGAAATCGGTAAATAGGTTACTTTTTAGTAATTTTCTGAAGTTTAGGTAGGATGAGGAGTGTGAGATAATATTGCTCAGCCAATCATTTAGATGACCTGCTTGGAAGGCAAGTGTTCTGTTCAGGTATCTTTTGTAACGGCAGGCCTTCAGAGTTGGATGGCTGAAGAAATGAGCTCTGCGAGTGGGTCTGGATGGACAGTCTAAGGTAAAATGGGGAACCAAGTATAAGGGGGCCGAACCAAGAATGGATTTGAAACAGAGACAGGCAAATTTTGAACTGTACTCTTGCTTCAAAGGGAAGCCAGTGGAGTTTTTGGTAGTAGGGAGTAATGTGATCCCATTTTTTTAGCCTAAATAGTTACTTGAATCCCCATTTTGCATAGGTTGACTAGGTGGAAAAGGGACATTCTAGTCAGGATATTCACACAATTCTGAATGTGGAGCCTTTTGTAAAATAATATTTATACATATAAGGGCATGATACTCAGCACTATTTAGCCAGCTGGAATAGCTTCTGACTGATATTCAGCAGGATATAGCTGGCTATCTCCTGCTGAATATACTGTTCGCAGATAGCTCAGTGACTGGCTATGTATTTATTTATTTTATTTTAAAAATTTATGAATCATTTCAATCTAAGCGATGTACAAAACATTTACATCCACAATTTCAAGCACAAACAAAACATTATAAAATGCAGTAAATAAATAAGTCAATCTTCCCCACAAAATTTCCTTAATACAGAATTATTTAAATCTAAAACAAATAATAACCACAGAGTTAGAGAAAGGTGTCCACAAACAATTGTGTTTTTAACTAGCTAGTGCTGAATATTGACTTAGCTGGTTAAGTTTATAGTGGTCAAAACAAACAAAAAGAAATCCGGATATTTAATGCCAGTCACTAGAAACGGCCTGACATTGAATATCTGGACTTATCGTCAACCACAAAATTTAGCCAGACTGCCTCCCATAGTTTGAATATTGGCCCCAACATGCCCAAGAAGAGTCCATTTAGGATCCAAGCTCCAAAACTCAAAGTCATGGATTTTTTAGATGTTTTCAAATACAGAACGATAAACAGACTTGCCCACTCAATCACTCCTCTAAACTCCAAGTTCAAATGAGCTGTTAGCTCACACATATACATGCCTGGAAGCAGGAATGTTCCATATTTTTTCAAGTAGACATATATTTCTGTTGCAAAATTAGAAATGCATGTTTATTTTTCAAGACTTCTCAGAATACACTCAGAGCACAACCTCTTCAAATCTGTGTGTGCTGCCACTACGTTTTTCTATTAGTTTTTTCACAAGGCAAACAGTGTTTAACTCTACCAAAATGGTCTCCTTGGTATTCTCATTTCTATTATCAGTAACGTTCATGCTGTGTTTTTCTCTTTTATCACTTCTAGCATTGAGATTTTTATTGATTGCCCTGTGAATATTTGAGGTGTCCCTCTCTCAGGAAGCTGGCAAGTATTCACTCAGTTTTGAAAAATCTTCAAAATGATGCTGCTGTTACCACCAATTCTAGACCTATTTCAAATCTATCCTTCAGTACAGAGGTGTGAAGATCTGCAATGTGACATAATCAAGCTTGAGAAATGGGCATTGACATGGCAAATGAGGCTCAACGTAGATAAGTGTAAAGTGATGCATGTGGGTAACAAAAATCTCATGCATGAATACAGGATGACCGGGGCGGTACTTGGAGAGACAACCCAGGAAAGAGACTTGGGAGTTATGATCGACAAGTCAATGAAGCTGTCTGCACAATGCACAGCGGCAGCAAAAAGGGCGAACAGAATGCTAGGAATGATTAAGAATGGGATCACGAACAGATCGGAGAGGGTTATCATGCAGCTGTACCAGGTCATGGTGCGCCCTCACCTGGAGTACTGCGTCCAGCACTGGTTGCTGTACACGAAGAAGGACAAGGTACTACTCGAAAGAGTCCAGAGAAGAGTGACTAAAATGGTTAAGGGGCTGGAGGAGTTGCCATACAGTGAGAGATTGGAGAAAGTGGGCCTCTTCTCCCTTGAAAAGAGGAGACTGAGAGGGGACTTGATCAATATGTTCAAAATACTGAAGGGAATAGACTTAGTAGATAACTGCAGCCTCTCCAAGATATGGAGAACGAGAGAGCACTCTCTAAAGTTGAAAGGGGATAGATTCCGTACAAACATAAGGAAGTTCTTCTTCACCCAGAGAGTGGTAGAGAGCTGGAACGCTCTTCCGGAGTCGGTTGTAGGGGAAAATACCCTCCAGGGTTTCAAGACAAAGTTGGACAAGTTCCTGCTAAACTGGAACGTACGCAGCTGAGGCTGAACTCATTTAGAGCACTGGTCTTTGACCTGAGGGCCGCCGTGTGAGCGGACTGCCGGGCAGGATGGACCACTGGTCTGATCCAGCAGTGGCAATTCTTATGTTCTTATGTTCTCAACACGTGGTACATGTACTCCAGGGGGTACAAGTACCTTTGGCAAGTTTCCTACCCTCCATCCATCACTGCCACTACCATCACCGTCATGTCTCCCATACTTATTCCACCGCCACAATTTTTTTCCCTCCCCTACCCCGTTAACTTGCAGCAGCTCACTGTGCGTCTACTTCACTACACAGCTGCCGGTAGCATTAGAGATTCCGTCAGGCTACCTCAAGACTTTTGTTAGGCCAGGCCCACCTTTGATGATGTAACTTCCTCTTTCTTTGGAGGTGCATCCAGCTTAGCAAAGGCCCCAAGGCTGCTTGATGGAATCACTGCAGCTGCTGGCAGCTGTGCAGGGAAGAAAACACACACAGTGAGCTGCTGATGGGATAAGGGGGTGGGTAGGTGCTGCTGGCCCTGGGTGATGGGGAAAGATGAGAGGGAGAGGTGCTGCTGGACCTGGGTGGTGGAGAATAATGAGAGGGAGAGGTGCTGTTGGACTGGGAGCAGAGGATGGAGAGAGAGGTGCTGCTGGACCTATGTGGTGGAGGAGGTAAGAGAGAGGTGTTTCTGGATCAGTGTGGTAGGGAAAGTGAGAGGGAGAGGTGTTGCTGCACTGGGGGCAGAGAAGCAGAGGTACTTTGGGACTGGGAGGGCAGTGGAGAAGCAGAGAGAGAGAGAGACTTGATTAAAGGAAGAAAGGAAAGAGAGAGATATCAGACCACTGGGGGGAGGGAGGGAAGGAGAGAGATGTCAGACCACTGGGAGGAAGGGAAGGAGAGGGATGTTAGACCACGGAAATGGGGAGGGAAAGAGAAAGAGATGCCAGACTATGTGAGAAGAAAGAAATAGGAAGGGAAGGCATGGTAAAGCAGATTTTGAGAAGAAAGCTAAAAAAAAAAAAAGGGGGGAAAAGTTGAATGTTAAAAGTTAACGCCAAAGATGGAGGGAAAGGCAGAAAGTGAAGAAGAGAAAACCAGCCAATGGATAAGAAGGCCCTGGAAACACAGTTAAGAGCACAGACAAAAAGAAGTGTAACCAGAGACTGGGAAAGGATGATTAGAAAAATAAACATCACCAGACAACAAAGGTAGGGAAAATGATTTTATTTTCTGTTTAGTGATCAAAATGTGTTAGTTATGAGAATTTATATCAGCTGACTATATGTTGCACTTTATTTGTTTATTTTTCTGTAGCTGCTACTGAGGTGACATTGCATATTTTAAAGTCATCCGCCTTGACCTCTTTGAAATAAAAAACAGAATATAAATGATAATTAAGGTTTTCTCTGCATACAGTGTGCTTTGTGTAGTGTGGAATGTTGCTACTCATTGGGCTCCTTTTATGAAGCTGCGTTAGTGGTTTAACGCGCATAATAGCGCGCGCTAATTTTCCAGCCACACTAGCCGCTACCGCCTCCTCTTGAGCAGGCAATAGTTTTTCGGCTAGCGTGGGGGTTAGCGCGCGCTAAAAAGTTGCATGTGATAAAGCCGCTAACGTGGCTTCGTAAAAGGAGCCCTTTGGGTTTTGGCCAGGTACTAGGGGCCTGGATTGGCCACCGCTAGAACGGGCTACTGGGCTTGATGGACCTTTAGTCTGACCCAGTAAGGCTATTCTTATGTTCTTATGTTAATTTTGTGGTTACCATTAAGCATTGTTTGTTTGTTTTTGTTTTGTTTTTTTATTTATAATTTTTATAACAGCTCAATATCCAGAACAGTAAAGAATGGAATTTTACAGTCAAACACCATTAGGAAAAAAATCATTAAATATTTAAACTATTTCCATCTAGCCCCTTTAAGAAAGGGCTAACTTCCTTTATATAATGATATTAAAATTTATCGCCTAAACAAATGACCTTTTCTCACTATGATACTTCCTTTCACAAACCTGATGTAATTTCTCATGTAACTTCAATGCCTCATGTAACACTTCTCATATAACCCCAATTTTTATGTAACGTTTCTCCTCCCTGCATTCTGTAATTCACTGATTGTCCAGCCTTCTTTCAATGTGAACCGCCTAGAAGTCTTTCGACTATGGCGGTATAGAAAAATAAAGTTATTATTATTATTATAAAACAAGAATTCCCCTTAACAAAAGGGGAAAATTCCTCTAACAGTATATCTCCTCAAAAAATAACAGTTACTAGGTCTTATGTTGTTCATTCATATTCAAGAAACTTTCCAATTGAATTGAATCCCAGAAAATATATTCTTTACACTGCAGTTGCACTAGGCACTTGCAGGGAAACTTTAAATAGAATGTGGCTCCAAGAGCCAGTAATCTGGGTTTTAAAGAAAGAAAAGCTTTTCTTTTCATCTGGGTGGATCTAGCCACATCAGGGAATATTTGTACTGTATCACCACAAAATTTGACTTGTTTATTTCAAAAATATGTTTTCATGATTAGACTTTAACCTATCTCATTAAGACAAGTAATTAATAATGTAGACCGATTTAGTATGGTATCAGAGGAATTCTCTAAAAATTCAGTAAGGTTTAAATCAGTTGCTACCAATTGGTCTACTCCTTTCTCAGAGCCTATTTTTTTCTTTTGTGGGATATAGGGGTCCTTTTTTATTTATTCATTTATCATTATTTCAACAAAATATAGGTATTGAACAAACAAAAGTTTAGCCAAACTATGATATATAAAGAAAATAAAATAGTCATTCAAATTAAGTTCATACAAACTTTTGAATAGCCCACATTAGAGAGAAACAATTCACATCCATTGGGAATGGAAAATTAAAGAATTTAAAGATTACAAAATCAAATGGTAGGTTGTCTTCAATTTGAAATCAACCAGTTATTGGGATCAATTGGAACTCTGCATTGACACTCCTTTTCCTTCCAAGAAAAACTCCAATTGGGAAGGTTCATAAAAAACATAAATATTCATTTACCTCGATTTTCAAAAGGCTTTCGACAAGGTGCCACATGAAAGACTGCTTAGGAAGCTGTGGAACCACGGGGTGGGAGGAGATGTGCACAGATGGATCGAGCACTGGTTGTCGGGTAGACTGCAGAGGGTTGGAGTAAAGGGCCAATATTCTGACTGGCGGGGAGTCACAAGCGGTGTGCCACAGGGATCGGTGCTGGGGCCGTTACTCTTCAACATATTTATCAATGACCTGGAAAAAGAGGCAAAGTGCGAGGTCATAAAATTTGCAGATGATACCAAACTGTGCGGCAGAGTTAGGTCCAGGGAGGAGTGTGAGGACCTGCAAAGGGACCTGGAGAAGCTGGAGGACTGGGCAGACAAATGGCAAATGCGCTTCAATGTGGAAAAATGCAAGGTCATGCATATAGGGAAAAAGAACCCGTTGTTCAACTACAAAATGGGGGGGGCATTGTTGGGAGACAGCAGACTTGAGAGAGACTTGGGTGTGCTGGTGGATGCATCACTGAAGCCATCTGCACAGTGCGCAGCAGCCTCGAAAAAAGCCAACAGGATGCTGGGCATCATAAAGAGGGGCATCACAACCAGGACGCGGGAAGTCATCATGCCATTGTATCGAGCGATGGTGCGTCCGCATCTGGAATACTGCGTGCAGTATTGGTCGCCATACCTCAAGAAGGACATGGCGGTGCTTGAGAGAGTCCAAAGGAGAGCGACGAAACTGGTAAGAGGGCTGGAACACTGCCCATACGCCGAGAGGTTGGATAAGCTGGGGCTCTTCTCCCTGGAAAAAAGGAGGCTCAGGGGAGATATGATAGAGACCTTCAAGATCATGAGGGGCATAGAGAGGGTGGATAGGGACAGATTCTTCAGACTGAAGGGGACAACAGGTACGAGGGGGCACTCGGAGAAACTGAAGGGAGATAGGTTCAAAACAAATGCAAGGAAGTTTTTTTTCACCCAGAGGGTCGTGGACACTTGGAATGCGCTGCCGGAGGAGGTGGTCGGGCAGAGTACGGTACAGGGATTCAAACAGGGATTGGACGGATTCCTGAGGGATAAAGGGATCGTGGGATACTGAGAGAAGTATCCAGGAAATAAGTATAGAAACCCGACCAGGTCGTGCATGTGCAAAACCGGAGGGTTAGGACTTCGATGGGAAGATAGGACTTAAATGGGAAACCAGGGTGGCAGGGGGGCCCCTTCTGATGATTCAGACAGGTGGCCTGTTTGGGCCGCCGCGGGAGCGGACTGCTGGGCATGATGGACCTATGGTCTGACCCGGCGGAGGCACTGCTTATGTTCTTATGTTCTTATTCTGATCCAAGTAAATTATACATTTACAAGGATAACGCAGTTGAAATTTTGCCCCCCAAGTTTTAACTTTCTCTTTCAAATCCAGGAATCTTTTCCTTCTTGATTGTGTCGTTCTTGAGACATCTGAGAATATAGAAATCATGCCATCCATAAAGGAGACTTCTTTCAACCTAAAAAATAGGCAAAGAAGTGCTTCCTTGTCTTGTAGAAATACAAATGTCACAAGAAGCATTGATCGAAGTACTACTTCTTCTTCTGAGGTCTCCAATAGTCTAGATAAATTCATATGGCTTAGGTCCACATTAGATTGAACAACTTCTGAAGAAGAAGATTTTTTAACAGAAACAAGTATAAAGTATATTTTATGTAGAGGAGGAAGCCCATCTTCAGGGTATTTAAAGACTTCTTTCAAAAATTTATAAAACAATTCTTTTGGGGACATTGTAAGTGTTTTTGGGAAGTTCAAAATTCTTAAATTCAACTGTTTAGTATAATTTTCCATATTTTCCATTTTCCTCAAAAACACCAATTTGTCCTGAATAATTAAAGTACAAGACTGAACTCCTTGAACCAATGTTCTAAAGATTTAACCTTTTCCCCTTGGGCTTTTAAATCCTCTTCAAACTTTTGTATGTTCACATTTTGATTTTGGACAAGTGGTAAGATTCCCAGGCATACCTTTTGAAGGGAGTCCAGTGCAGACCAAATTGATTCCAAGGTGATTTCAGCAGGTCTCTCAAGGGTTGAAGAGTTGGTAGTGCTCCCTGGACTGCTGAAATTACTGTAGCCACCTGCTGTAAAGATGATCCAGCCGGGGAGTCCTAAGAAGCCAGCAAGCCCGAGAGCTCCGTAGACAGCGTAGCTTCCGTTGTCTGCGTTGCAGCCAGCATTCCCCTTTCACCCGGCTGCAAAGGAGGTGCTGGTCCCGCAAGGCTGAGCAAAATCTCGCTCCCCAATGCCGACGCTTCCCTTGTGTTTGGCTCAGCGGGAACGCCCCAAGGCGAAGATGCAAAAAAAGTGGTGATGGCTCCCTGCTGCGGAAAGGTAGGCTTTGGCGGTCGGGCTACCGCCACTCTACCCCTTCTTTTAGGCATAGCAATATTGAGAACTGGTAAGCAATTTTAGCAGGAGCTGAAATCGCCACGTCCTGCTACCAAGACGCCATCTTGAATCATTTCCTATAGGGGGCCTTTTATCAAGCTGCGGTAGGAGTTTAACGCGTATAATACCGCACGTTAAACTTCCTGCCCGATAGCCACTAATGCCTGCATTGAGCAGGCGTTAGTTTTTTAGCCGGCCGCGGGGGTTAGCGCGTGATTAAATGTCTGATGTGCTAATCCCGCTAGTCTGGCATCTCTGTCTTCTTCCCTGTCAGCGTCTTCTCCCACTCTCTCTTCCCCATTTTCCTGCAGCATCTTCTCCCCACTCTCTGTTCCTCATTTCCATTCAGCATCTTCTTCCCACTCTGTCTTCCCCATGTGCTTTCAGCATCCTTCTCCCCCCCCCCCCTCTGTTTTACCCTGTTTTCCTCTCCACCCCACCTTTGCTCCCTTTCTCCCTCCCTGCCCCTTACCTTCGTGGTGCTTTCCCCTCCCCCCCCCTGGCCCGGACAATAAGCCCGGTCTGACAAACCTCCTTGCCCTGTGGCCGGCAATTTCTAAACTGCCTTCTTTCAGCAGCCAGAGCGTTGTAGTTGCATATGGCTGCCGTAAAGGTCATCTCTGATGCAACTTCCGGTTGCGTCAGAGATGACTTTTACGGCAGAAACACGCAACTTCAACGCTCTAGCTCAGGGGTCCCCACACTTTTTGGCTTGCGAGCTACTTTTAAAATGACCAAGTCAAAATGATCTATCAACAATAATATTAAAAAACCACAAAGTTCTTATTCGGCATATCTTAATAAACAAAATAGAAAACAATTTTCTAATTTAGAAAAAGAAGTAAAAATTTTAGAATCAAAATTAATAGAAAAATGGGAATATTCTATTCAACAAGAATTATTAAAACTTAAAGTAAAATACAATGAAATCTCATCAAAGATGAAAAGGAAAGACTTATTCTCCCAGCAGGCATTGTATTACGGAAACTCAAATAAGTCGGGAAGAATAATGGCAAATTATCTTAAAGCAAAAAAAAAGAAATCAAAAATAATTGCTATAAAAGATGAAAATAATGTCACATTAACACAAATTGAGCCTATCTTAAAACAATTTCTAAAATTTTATAAATCTCTTTATTCTTCCGAGACTTATTTAAATAAAGAAAAAGAAGGTTTAGAATTCTTGAAAATGTTAAAGGGTCCAAAAGTTCCTGAACATATAAAACGAAGTTTGGAAAAGCCAATATCACTAAAAGAAATAGAAACAGCATTGAAATCCCTTAGAGTTGGATCCGCTCCAGGTGGTGATGGATATACAGTAGAGTTCTATAAAACATTTCAAAATTTTCTATTACCCTATTTATTAAATCTTTATCAATATCAACTTAATAAAGGTTGCATAAACGGCACTATAGCAGAATCTTTAACAATTGTTTTACCAAAGCCAAATAAAGATCCCACTTTGGTTTCAAACTATAGGCCAATATCTTTAATAAATGTAGATGGAAAAATATTAGCAAAAATACTTGCGTTAAGATTGGCTATTGCTCTTCCCCATATTATAGGTATGCCTCAAACAGGATTCATAACTCAAAGACATTCATCTCATAATACCAGATTAGCATTTCATATGTTATACTTAACAAAGAAAATGAATGAGCCTACTTTTGTTGTTTCTTTGGATGCAGAAAAGGCTTTTGATAGAGTAGAATGGACATTTATATATCAGGCAATGGAATGGTTTGGTATAGGTTCTGGATTCATACAAACATTATATAGCTCCCCTTCTGCTAGATTATATATTAATAATACGTTTTCAGAAAAATTTAATCTACAGAGAGGAGTTAGACAAGGATGTCCCTTGTCTCCTTTACTGTTTGATATAGTTTTAGAACCCTTAATATTAGCAATCCAACAAGTAAAGGAAATTCAAGGTATACCTCATTCAGATAAAGAATACAAAATATCAGCTTATGCTGATGATTTATTATTATATTTGAAGAATCCAGAATCTACCATTCCATATTTGCTAGAGTTGATTGAGAAATTCGGAAAATTTTCAGGATACAAAATAAATTGGAACAAATCAGAAATTCTTCCATTAAATATACATTGTACAAAAGGTTTATTTGATACATTCTCTTTTGTTTGGAAAGAGGATGCTACTAAATATCTTGGAATTTGGATTTCAAAAGACATAGATGACACAATGAAAATTAATGAAAAATGTTTATTACAAAAAGTGACAGAGATGTGTGAACAATGGAATCCTTTACATTTATCTTGGTGGGGAAGAGTACAAACGATTAAAATGATGATCTTACCTGTAGTTTGTTACCAAATGGGAATGATACCAGTTTTCTTTCAAGAATCTTTTTATACAAAGTTAAATAAAGTATTGACAAAATTTATTTGGCTTGGGAAAAATCCCAGAATTGCTTTAGTGTCATTACAAAGACCAATTGCGGAGGGAGGGGTAAATTTTCCCAATTTCTATAGGTATCATCAAGCCTATATTTTACGTCAAGGTATGTATTGGATCCTCCCAGAGCCCACTGATAATATTCCAGATTGGTTCTGGCTTGAATGGAGACTCATATTTCCTTTACGTCTTAGTCATGTAGTTAGTATCAAAATGCCATGGCTATACAAAGAACATAAAATATTTATGGATACATGGAAAACTTTAAGATATATAAGTAATCTAAATCCTATTCCAATTAGCAAATCAACAACTCAAACAATTTGGCTAAATCCCAAGATCAAAATCGGCGGTTTCAAAATAATCTGGAAAGACTGGATGATAGCAGGTATTCGCATTTTAGATGATATAATAAAAAATGGAAAGTTGCTGGAGTTTTCACAATTGCAACATAAATTTGATCTTAAAAAAACACAATATTTTAAATGGTTGCAATTGAAGCAATCCATTCAGGTAGGGTTCCCTGAATGGAAAAATCTTTCTAATTATCATAGTTTAGAATTCATGTGTTTCCAGATTAATTCAACAGGTCATGAAGCTGCACAGTGGTATAAATTAATATCAGAATATATAAATAAAAAACCAAAAAATGGTCTTAGAGACATTTGGAGCATTGAGATTAAGCATCAAATTACTGCATCTCAATGGCCACAATTTTGGTCTTGGAGATTAAAATGTACGGTGTCAGCATCTATGAGACAAACTTGGTTTTTTCTTTTACATAGAGCTTTCTGGACCCCTGTTCGATTACAAAAAATAGATAGCTCTAGGTCAAATAGATGCTGGCACTGTCATGTTGAAATTGGGACATTAGACCATCTTTTATTCTTCTGTCCATTTATCTTATCATTCTGGAAATCAATTTGGCCCCAAATAAATAGGATGTTGGAAAATCCGGTAGCCTTGACATATTATTTGGAACAACTATGAGAGCAAGAAGTCAAATATCATCAAGTAATAACAAACTTCTATTTATTTTAACTGGAATAGCAATACAACAAATCACATTCAATTGGAAAAAACATGACAGACTAAATTATACATTCTGGTGGAATTCTGTATGCCATATATACAAAATGGAGCTTACTATAGCAACACAAAAAGGACAAATAAGTAAATTTCAAAAAATATGGAGACCATTAACTGAATATTGTAAAGAATGATTACTTTTCCCATGTATAGAATTTGATTAGAAGAAAATGAGGGGGATCATATTTCTAAATATTATATAATATATTAATACTTGATTATATAATATGAAATATGGAAAGAATAGCTTTTAAAATTTTATTCATGTATTACTGTATAGAAGGGAGGGGGGAGGGGATGGGATATTATTATATAAACTAAGAATTATATAATTTTAGATTTTTGAAATATTAGTATGAATTTTATATTTCTGGATGTAACATATGAAAATGAATAAAGATTTCTCATTCTGTATTATTGATAGGGAGGGAGGGAGGGATGGGGGATTATTATATTCAATAATAATTATATAAATTTTGAATCTCTTGCATAAAATTATAACTTTATAAAATATTGATTTTCTAAAGAAATGTTAAATTTGATATTAATTCGTGAGTTAATCAAGTGTGTTATTCAAGTTTATAATGAATTTATTTAAAACACTTGTTGTAACATAAGAAAATGAATAAAGATTTATAAAACAAAACAAAAAAAAAACCACAAAGCACACTGTACGCTGAGAAAATGTTAATTATCATTCCTATTCTGGGGTTTTTTCAATGAGGTCAAGGCAGATGACTCTATGCACTAACAACCATACAAAAATAGACAAATACCCCCCTCTCTTTTTACTAAAGCACAATAGCAGTTTTTAGCGCAGGGAGTTGCGCTGAATGCCCAGGGCTGCTCTCGACGCTCATAGGCTCCCTGCGCTAAAAACCGCTATTGTGGTTTATTAAAAGGGGGGCCATAGTGCAAAATATAGACAGCAGTTATAAATTCAGACACATTTTGATCACTAAATTTAAAATAAAATCATTTTTCCTACCTATTTTTGGTAATTTCATCAGTCTCTAGTTGCACTTTATTCTTCTGACTGTGCATCCAATCTTTCTTCCCTTCTTTCAGCCTGTATGCTTCCTCTCCTCCAGACCTCATTCCCTCCCCCAGCTTTTTCTTCCTCTCTCCCTGCCTCCCTTTCTTTTTTTCTCTCTTCATGCCCCCTTTCTTTTTCTCTGTTTCCCTTCTTTCCTTCTGTCTCCCTGCCTATCCCCTTTCTTTCTCCCTGCCCTCCCCCAAGCCATTGTCGCCGCCATTGGGGAACAGCCTCCCAAGTCACCACCATCGGGTAACATGCCCTAAAGCCGCTGCCGCCCCAAGCTCTCCTTCCCTGCGTCTTCCCTACGTCGGGCCGACCAGCATTCCTCTCCCAGATGTCAATTCTGCCGTCTGAAAGGAAGTTCCTCCCAGCTAGGCAGTGATTGGCTGGCCCAAACTTCCTCTCCGACGGCAGAATTGACATCGGGGAGAGACAGACTGATCAGCCCGGTAGAATTTTCCAGACCTGGCCAGCTGTGCACCCCCCCCCCTCCCCAAGGCTGCACCCGGGGCGGACCTCCCCCCCCCACCCCCCTTGGTACGCCACTGACTTATTCTGTCATGGTTCTTCCAGTTACTCATTATTAATTGAATGGCTATACCTGTCATGATCATAAATATTCGACTCTTATATTTATCTAGAGTGGGTTTCACATGTAATATCGTTCCACAAATTATAGCCTCATATGATAGTGGAACGTTCGAATCTAAAACTAAATTTATTTGTCCCCAAATTGACTTCCAAAATATAAATATAAACGGATAAAAATATAGCAGATGATCCAAAGTCCCTATATCAATATGACAATGCAAGCATATATTAGACTTAGAACTACCTTTTTTATTTAATCGAACTGGGGTCCAAAAAATCCTATGTAACAAAAATAACCATGTTAGCCTCATAGATGCTGACGCTGTATATTTAAATCTCCAAGTCCAAATTCGTGGCCACCGAGACACAGAAATATACTGTTTTATCTCTATGCTCCAGATGTCTCTAAGACTGTTTTTTTGTTTTCTGTTTAAAAATCCAGAAATCAATTTGTACCACTGGGCAGCCTGATGTCCTACTAGATCAGTTTGGTAGGAAAGGATCTGCAGGCTAAAATAAGTTTTTTAAATTTTTCCATTCAGGAAACCCACACTGAATAGCCTGCTTCAAAAATTAAAAATGATTGTTGCAGTTGTGAAAAATCAAGCAGATTTCCATTAGATATAATCATCTATTGTTCGAATTCCTGCCTGCATCCAGTTCTTCCAAGCGATCACAGTTCCGCCTATTTAAATCTTAGAGTTTAACCATAAGGACTACAAAGTAGATTTCATAAAAGGAACATCTGTTAATTTATCAATAAATTTAATTGTTTTCCAGGTATCCAATAAAAATCACATTGTCCTTAGCATAACTAGGTATTTTAATACTTAATACAGTATATGAGATAGTCGCATCGGAGACATGATTTTCCACTCCAGATATAACCAGTCTGGCTCCAAGAGCTCAGGGAGGATCAAGTATATACCTTGACGCATTATATAGGCTTAATGATACCTATAAAAATTTGGAAAATTTACCCCACCCTCCACAATTGGTTTTTGTAGAGATACTAAAGCGATTTTTGCTTTTTTCCCTATCCAAACAAATTTTGTCAGAATACCATTTAGTTTTTTGTAAAAGGACCCTCGAAAATAAATTGGCAACATACCCATTTGGTAGCAAATTACTGGCAAGATCATCATTTCGACCGTTTGAACTCTCCTCCTCCAAGACAAGTGTAAAGGGTTCCATTGCTCACATATCTCCGTGACCTTTTGTAATAATGATCTTTAATTTATTTTCATCGTATTTTCCAATGTACTTTTAATCCATATCCCTAGATATTTAATACCATCATCCTTCCAAATAAAAGGAAACTCATCAAATAAACCTTTTGCACAATGTACATTCAATGGAAGAACCTCTGATTTAGTCCAGTTTATTTTGTAACCAGAGAATTTTCCAAATCTGTTAATCAGATTCAGCAAATATGGGATGGTAGATTCAGGATTCCTCAAATGAAGCAAAATATCATCTGCATAAGCAGTAACTTTGTATTTGCGACCTGCATAAGGAATACCATGTATCTCCTTCGCTTGTTTAATAGCCAACAATAAAGGTTCCAAAACAATATCAAACAGCAAAGGAGATAACGGACACCCTTGCCTAACTACCCTCTCCAAACAAAACTGTTCAGAAAAAGTATTATTTATATATAATCTGGTAGAAGGGGAACTATACAAGGTTTGAATCATTTGCATAAATCCAGAGCCAATACAAAACCATTCCATTGCCTGATACATAAAGATCCATTCCACTCGATCAAAGGCCTTCTCTGCATCTAATGATACAGAGAAGGCCGGATCCTCTATGTCTTTAGTCAAATTTAGCATATGAAAGGCCAATCTAGTATTATTTGAAAAATGTCTATGAGCAATTAACCCCGTTTGGTGAATACCAATAATATAAGGGAGAGCTTTAGCCAAACGTAACAAAGACGTAACTTCTAATAACTGGAGTTAGCTTCCTCCCCAAGACACAAGCACTGGATATGCTATGTTGTTCATATCACTGGACTTTTTATATGCTTTCAATCTTGTGGATCATAATATACTATTCTGATATTGGTCTACAAGGGTCTGCTTTTGATTGGTTTGATTCATATTTGAATGACTATTCATTTAGTATGGACTGAAAGGGAAACTTCTTGTCCTTGAACTCATTTTCTGATGGGGTAGGGCTCCATATTAGCATCAGATCTCTTTAATATATTCATGTTGCTATTTGCTACTCTGCTACAATCATTAGATTTTATTGCATTTTTATATTTGCGGATGATATACAATTGTTGGCTTGTAAATATAGATAAGAAATCTGGCAGATCGATCAAATATAGGAATGCAAGGACTTCTGCTTCTTTGAATCATAAAGCACACAAAAATGAGAAAATGGAGCTTAGATATCAAGCCTTCTTATAGAGTATTTACAGGATCAGCCAAATAAAAGTCTATTATACAAATAGCACTTATATATATTGCTTCAATGTATTTAATTGTTATAATTAAAAAATATATCAAGCAGTATCTAGAGCACTTATCTCAATGCATCTAACGAAGACCTTCATTTCACATTGGCTGTTGCATCACAAACAGGATGATCACAAAAAGGGTGATCTTCAAGCCACAGTGTAGGACTTAAGGCAATGGAAAGCAACTATTAAGAAGACCCCTGTTGCAGCAGGTATAAACGCTATGGCTAATTTTTTAAAGAAACAAGGACCATGGAATATAAATGTTGCCCTGTAAGTTTTAGTCTGGTTTTGAATATAGCTAAAGAAGAAATCTGATGCACCAACTCAGGGAGTTGTTTCCAGGCAAATTACATTACATTACATTAGCATTATGAATAACTAATATGCCCCAGAAGGAGTTCAATGTGATTTACAATTTAGAAGAGCCTGGCCATATCCAGGGATACATTATTTCATTAGGGTTCATGACACAGATAATGTTTATGTTTATTAAAAAGTTTTAACTGCACTTCGGTTTGGCAACAGCAAGGCGTACAAAATATAAAAACAAGAAATGAAAAGAACGCCATTGTAGGTATATGATTATGGCATAAGGTTTGAAGAGAAAATTGGCTAAATCTGAGAGGATGGATTGAGATATTGGGTTTTACTTCTATTGCTATCACTGGAAGTATAACCCAGATGTCTCAATCCGTCCTCATTTTTCTGGAGACACATGGTAACCCTACTATATCTGGGTCTAATTACAACCACCATTTTTGGGAGAAATTAGTGTATTGTAAAAATCTTTGGCATATTTTTTTTGTTAGTTTGGTTACATGATATTTCAATAAACTCGTGAACTTGATTACTCCTGCTACATGCAGGGACTCTAACCAAGTGTACACTTTACTGCTTATCCCTAGAAAGTTTAGGATCAGTAATAGGAGTTGATGGTCTCTCACACCAAATGCACTAGCTAAGTTGAATTGTAGTACAGTGCAAGGACATGTCCAGTGCCTTTACATGTTCTAGTGCTGCCTGATTTAGGAAAAAAAATTTCGATTTGATTTCAATTTGGCCTATTGAATCAATTTGTCAACCTTTTTTGCACCAGGGACTGGTTTCATGTAGGACAATTTTTCCATGAATGGGGGGGAGGAATTCAAGCGAATAATAAAACTACACAAAACACACTCTTTTTCCCCTCCCAGGGTGCATCTCTCCTACCACCGGTACTGCCTTATCCAGCATTTCTCCCTGTCTCATCATTCAGACCATATCCAGCATCTTTCACCCCTGCCCACCAGCCCATATTCAACTTTTCTCTTTGTATCATCCCTCTCCAACACCATGCCACATCTCTCCTTCCATTGTCTCCACCATGTCCAACATTCCTCTCTCCTACCATGCTACCCACGACTAACCCAGAAGCCTTTTTTTTCCTCCCAAAGTCTGATTCTAGTATTCTTCCCACCTTCTCCACCTCCTGGAGGCCCCTCTTGCATTTCTTTCCATCTGTCCCACTGTTTCCTCTCCACCACTACATCCAATATTTCTCCCTCTCATCTCTCTCTTCCCCATGCATCGGTACTTTGCTCTTCTCCCATCACCATGTCCAATATTTCTTTCTCTCTCTCCCTATGGCCAACAATTCTCTTTTGTCATTTCTCCATGTGCACCATCTCTTTCCCTCTTGCTCAGACACCCATGCCCAACAATTTTCCTTTTCTATTCCCTCCCTCACCTCAGCATCTCTTTCCCTCACTCCCTCCATTCTTCCATCCTATGTCTCAAATTCATGCTCTCCTCCCTCTCTTCATTCTGTGTCCCAGTAAAACCCAGTATCTCAATCCATCCCTCTCTTCATTCTGTGTCCCAAGTTCATGCCCCCTCTCTCCTTCCTTCCTTCTGTCTCTCCTTTGTCCAAAATGTGTGTTCCCTCCCTTCCTTCTGTCTCCCAATGCGCTTCCTCTCTCATGTCCCAAACACGCCCCTCTTCTTCTTTCTCTCCCTCTTTTCTTTGTCCCAAGTTCGTGACTCCCTCCCATGGGTGTTTACTTGTTCTGGCTGGCTCCCTCCTCCCAGCTGCACTTCTCTTCACAAAGCTGCGGCTGACCTAGAAACCTAGAGGGAAGGCTTCCGGGTCAGCTGCGGGCAGAGTGTAGGAGCCACTGCTCATGGCTTTGTGAAGAGAAATGAGGCTGGGAGGAGGGAGCTGGCCAGAACCCGTAGACTGCCTGTAACGTAAATAAAATAAAAATTTCTGTGTGGCCTGGTTTGGCACAGCTCATAGCCCAGTGGTTGAAGACCCCTGACTTACACCATATTGGCACTTATGCAGGCAACTTACAATTTTACACATAAAGTTTGTGTCCTAATCATGATCTGCCCATGCTCTAACCACATGCAAAACTCTTTGCAGTTATGAGCCCTAATCATTTTTGATATTTGCATAAACCAGCACTTTAACATTTATCGTGCAGAAATGTCTAAGTCCTCATTTTACAAAGCTGAGGTATAAACATTTCACATGTAATGTGGTCATGACTTTGGAGGTACTGGGGTGGGCAAGTTAATTGATGTTTAATTCACATTTCAGATGAAGGCTAACTCCTTAATTCTATAAAAAGTGTTACAAATTGCATGCAAAAGTTTGGTTGCACTCCCAATTTGCGCATGCCGTTTGATTGAATAATAAGCCAATTAGTCCTGATAATTGTGATCTTAACAAGCAATTGTTGATGCTAATGGAAGGATGTTATACAATAAGGGGCTCATTTTCAAAGCACTTAGATACACAAAGTACCATTGATTTCTATGATACTTTGTATGTCTAAGGGCTAGATTCAGTTTGCGACCCCTGTGTGACCAATTCACTAACCTCTCCTATGATCTGCATCGAATCTGTGCATGCAAATGAGGAGAAATGCATGTAAAGTAGACAGGGACGCGATTCACCAACCAAATTTTTAAAACTGACTGGGCTGGCCGATCAACCTAAGAAGCGACTGCTGGGGACCAGTCGAAAATGTCTTTCCAACTCTCCATCTCCATTGAAGCCCTGCTCTCTGCTGTCCCCATATCTCTCCTGCCTGCTTCCCCGATGCTCTTCCCCGGATGTATCCTGCCTGCTCTGCCCAGAAACGCCACCCTGCTCTGCCCCGATGTTTCCTGCCTGTTCTGCCCCATATCACTGCCCTGCTCGTCCCCGGTTTGCTTCCTGCGCCCCGAATCTCTCCTGCCCTTCCCTGTACCGCGAGCCCATGGTTTTAACCCGCGGGTTAAAACCATGGGCTCTCTGGGTTACAAAAAGTTTTAAAAAAAGTCATGGCTCAGAGGGGTCTTGACGCATGTGCAGACCATCTAAAGATGGTCTGCGCATGCGCGGGATTGCACACTAGCGATCCATGGCAGCCAGATGAGGGCGTTCCTCCGATCACCATCATTTGAATTTTTATCATTAGTGAATTCATCGGGCCTGCTGGGATCGGCCACGGATCGCCTCTGGAAGAAAGGTTAGTGAATCTAGCCCTAACATAGAAACATAGAAGATGACGGCAGAAAAGGGCTACAGCCCATCAAGTCTGCCCACTCTGCTTACCCACCCCATGTCTATGCCCTAATGCCCCAATTTTCTTATCTTGACCCTCGTAGGGATCCAACATGGGTATCCCATTTATTCTTAAAGTCTGGCACGCTGTCTGCCTCGATCACCTGCACTGGAAGCTTGTTCCAATGATCAACCACTCTCTCTGTGAAGAAATACTTTCTGGTGTCGCCATGAAATTTTCCGCCCCTGAGTTTGAGCGGGTGCCCTCTTGTGGCCGAGGATCCCTTGAGAAAGAAAATATCATCTTCCACTTCGACATGTCCCGTGAGGTACTTAAATGTTTCGATCATGTCTCCCCTCTCCCTACGTTCCTCTAGAGTGTAGAGCTGTAATTTGTTCAGTCTCTCTTCGTACGAGAGACCCTTGAGCCCTGAGATCATCCTGGTGGCCGTCCGCTGAACCGATTCAATTCTGCGCACATCTTTACTGTAATGTGGCCTCCAGAATTGCACACAGTACTCCAGATGAGGTCTCACCATGGCCCTGTACAACGGCATTATGATTTCAGGCTTTCGGCTGACGAAACTTCTATTGATACAACCAAATATCTGCCTTGCCTTAGATGAAGCCTTCTCCACTTGATTGGCAGTTTTCATGTCTGCACTGATGATTACTCCTAAATCTCGTTCTGCTGAAGTCCTAGTTAAAGTTTCTCCTTTCAAGAAGTACGTCCTGCATGGATTTCCGCTTCCTAAGTGCTTTTAAAATGAGCTCCATAGCGTGTAATTTAGTTTTACTATTCTGGTATGTAGATGTTATTTTGGTAGATGTGTTTATGGTTTGTTATTTTGTCATATATATTATTTTGTACATTGCTTTGATTGTAAGCAATTTATACATTTTTTAAAATAAATAATTTGAATCAATTAAAATTTACATGTGTATTTTTAGGTACGGGGATTGACGCGCAGTTTCAAAAAGGGGTGTGACCATGCTAGAATCATGAGTGAATTAGGGGCATTCCTCCAGTGTACACGCATGGTTGTAGAATAAGGGGGTTCTGCGTCTAATTTAGGCATGGGGATATGTACTACGTTTCAGTTGGTGTAAATGGCTGCACCTAAATTTACATGCGATTCTTTGGGCCAAGCACTGTTCTTTAGGCACCATTTATAGAATACGAGTAGTTAAGAATTATACCTACTACCAAGCATGTTTAGAATTTCATAAATGGCTGCTATTGAGCAACACTCCATTGGAGGAATTTAGAGGGTTGCCCCCTTTAACTCATCCCAGTGGTTTTTGTCTCTTCAAATGCCAGACTGGCAAGGGAAACCAGTCGCTGTTACAGCACTGGGAAAAAGCACATTTATTTTGAGGTTGTTTGCACAGTTTTATCCTCAGCCACACATGACCAGTATGGATGTTTTTTTCTATTCAGACTTCAATAAGAGTAGTTGCTGTGCTGGGATTTGGTCTACTCTAGATGTAATGTATCAAAGTCACCAGGTAAAGATAATAGTAAAATGACAAGATAAGTATTCACTTATTTTTCATCTTCATGATCTCTTATCTTTTCCCTGCAAACTTCTTCTCCACCCCCCCACCCTTTCTCATACTTCTTTGTGTGTCAAGCTGTCTATATATTCTTTTCTGTCTTGTCTTTATATGTGTGTATTAGTGCTGCCCGATTCACAATTTGAATCGATTCACCGATTCATTTCAGGTGAATTGATTCAAATCGATTTACCCCGCTAAAAAATCGGCCTCCCGATTCATTGACTGACCCTCCCCACTCGCCATCTAAAGCAGGAGCGGCAGCGCTGCCTTTTGCTGGCCTGCCACTTCTGCTTTAGAGGGCGAGTAGGGAGGGATGTAGGGAAGTTGCTTACCTGCTACTGTGCTCTCCGTCTTCCCCCTGGCCTCCAGAATCAATCTCCCTAACTTCGGCAGCCTGCAATAAGATCGCTGGCACTAGCGATCTTTGCAAGCTGCTGAACGGCTTCGGAGCGTCTTCTCTCTGATGTCAGAGAAGGGGCGGGACCGCAGCAGAAAGAAGACACTCCAAAGCTGTTCAGCAGCTTGCAAAGATCACTAGCGCCAGCAATCTTATTGCAGGCTGCTGAAGTTAGGGAGATTGATTCTGGAGGCCAAGGGAACAGCAGGCCTTCCGGAGGGGGGGTGTAGTCCTTCGGGGGAGGGGGGGTGCAGCCTTCCATAGGAGGGGGGTACAGGCCTTCAGAGGAGATAGGCAGGCCTTCAGAGGAGATAGGCAGTCAGGCCTTCAAAGGGGGGGGGACAGGCAGGCAGGCCTCCGAGGGGATGCAGGCCTTCGGGGGGATGTAGGCCTTCAAAGGGGGGGACAGGCAGGCAGGCCTTCAAAGGGGGGAACAGGCAGGCCTTCGGGGGGATGCTGGCCTTCAAAGAGGGGAGACAGGCAGGCAGGCCTTCTGGGGGAATTCAGGCCTTCAAAGGGGGGAGAAAGGTCTTCAGGGGGGACAGGCAGGCAGGCAGGTCTTCAGGGGGGGATGTGGGCCTTCGAGGGGGGTACAGGCCTTCACGGGGAGGTGCAGGCCTTCAAAGGGGGGACAGACCAGGGGAGGGGGGCCCTGGTGTAGAAGTACACGGAGGGAGGGAAGGGGGGGTTCAAAGAAACATGCATATGGCGGACTTTGGAGGGGAAGAAATAATGGGTCTGAAAATAGAGGGGTGGAAGAGAGATGATGGACAATGGGATTTAGGGAGGGAAGGAACAGAAAGGGAGAGAAGTTGGACACAAGGGATGGTGTGGAGAGGGGATAGAGATACTGGATAGGAGGGTAGTTGGGAAAAGAAAGGGAGAGATGGTGGACCCTGGGGTGGTGGGGAAGGAGAGAGAGATGCTGGATGAAAGGGTAGTTAAGAAAAGATTGATCTGTGGATGGAGATGAAAAAAAAAGAAAGATGCCAGACCTCCGGGGGAGGGAAGGGAAACGGAAGGGGAGGACAGAGATGGCAGATGGATGGTTAGAACGGTGAAAGAAGAAAGAAGGAGACCCTGTCAAGCAAGTTATCAGAAGACAACCAGAGCCTGGGACCAACAAGATTTGAATGAACAGACAACAAAAGGTAGAAAAACTAATTTTATTTTCCATTTTGTGATTACAATATGTCAGATTTAAAACGTGTATCCTGCCACAGCTGGTGTTAGACTGCAAATGAGAGCTAGGATTTAAGAGAGAGAGGAAAAATCTTTTTTGTTTGTTTATTTTGTTTACACCATAGCACCAGTGTGGTTAAGAGAAGGCAAAGGGGGTGAAGAGGCTATAAAAGGGGTGAAGAGGCTATAAAATAAACCCATCAAGATGTTTGAAAAAACACCCAAATGGGCAGGGAAATCGAATCGAAAAACCAATTCAGTAGGCTGAATCGAATCGAATCAAAATTTTTTTTCCTGAATCGGGCAGCACTAGTGTGTATACGTGCATATATCTGCACGAATGCATGTGTGAGAGCTAAACTTCTTCTATATGATTTTGTCTGTATGTGTCCTTTTCTGTCTCAAGTGTGTGTCAAGCTGCCTGTTTATCTTTTTCTCTCATGTGTGTCAACTTGGGAGTTCTGATTGACAAGTCGATGAAGCTGTCTGCGCAATGTGCGGCGGCGGTGAAAAGGGCGAACAGAATGCTAGGAATGGGATCACAAACAGATAGGAAAAGGTTATCATGCCGCTGTACCGGGCCATGGTGCGCCCTCACCTGGAGTACTGCGTCCAGCACTGGTCGCCATACATGAAGAAGGACACGGTATTACTCGAAAGGGTCCAGAGAAGAGCAACTAAGTTGGTTAAGGGGTTGGAGGAGCTGCCGTACAGCAAAAGATTAGAGAAACTGGGCTTCTTCTCCCTCGAACAGAGGAGATTGAGAGGGGACATGATCAAAACATTCAAGGTACTGAAGGGGATAGACTTAGTAGATAAGGACAGGTTGTTCACCCTCTCCAAGATAGGGAGAACGAGAGGACATTCTCTAAAGTTGAAAGGGGATAGATTCCGTACAAACGTAGGGAAGTTCTTCTTCACCCAGAGAGTGGTAGAAAGCTGGAACGCTTTTCTGGAGTCTGTCATAGGGGAAAGCACCCTCAAGGGATTCAAGACAAACTTAGACAAGTTCCTGCTGGTAGTGCTACTCTCAGGGTGCTGGTCTTTGACCAGAGGGCCGCCGCGTGAGTGGACTGCTGAGCATGATGGACCACTGGTCTGATCCAGCAGCGGCACTTCTTATGTTCTTATGTTCAGTCTCGTATATGTGTGTGAAGGAACTGCCTATATATCCTTTTCTCTCTCATGTGTATGTGTGTGTCAATTGCCTGTACTGTATATCCTTTTCTTTCTCATCTGTGTGTATGTCAACCGCCAGTATATCTTTTTCTCTCTCATTTGTGTGTATGTTTATAGCCACCTCTATATCCTTTTCTCTGTGTGTGAAACTGCCTGTATATCCTTTTCTGTCTCATGTGTGTGTCAAGCCGCCTGTATATCCGTGCGTGTGTGTCTTTTTATATTTTCATATACAGTACTTTGTCTCTTTCTGTTGATTTTCAAAGATTTACAGATTCAATAGAGATACAAAGGGGACATGCCTAATACTATACAACCCTTGTGTTCACTGATATGCCTGTCCCTTATCAGCCCACCCCTCTATGAAGTCTCCTGGCTGCTCCTCTCCATCCCATGCCCTATAACAAGGGTGTCAAAGTCCCTCCTTGAGGGCCACAATCCAGTTGGGTTTTCAGGATTTCCCCAATGAATATGCATGAGCTCTATTAGCATACAATGAAAGCAGTGCATGCAAATAGATCTCATATTCATTGGGGGAATTCCTGAAATCCCGAATGGATTGTGGCCCTCGAGGAGGGACTTTGACACCCCTGCCCTATAGAAACAGCTGGAGGGCTCAGAGATCCCTGAAAACAAGAAGTAAAAATTACTCATTAAAACTTTTTAAATCTATTTATGATATTGAAAAAGGAGGTCGTTTTCCCCACTGTTAAATCAACATATGCATCTCTCATTCCTTCTCCTCCACTCTTCTGTTTCTATAAAAGCTCCCCTGGGAAACTAGCAGCTCACAGGACTCCAGAGACAGACGGCAGAAGAAGTGAATTATACCTCCTGCATGACTGATAATCTTCTCTATCCTTTCTATTTCTCACTGGCTCAGTGAGCAAGAAACGGAACACAAGCTGGCTTCAGAAAATGTAATGATACAGAGAAGATTAACTTGTCCTTGCTAAGGGATGAGACACAAATTTGGGAAGTACTCTATACTTTTAACAATGTCAGATAGGAATTATCTTGTAGGTGTTTGAACAATGCTAACAATCTCTGACTCTGAAGCATGACCTTTTATGTTCCACCAAGATAATGGTCATGAGTGTTGATAGAAATGTGTAAAATAAGTTAGAAAATCTGGAAGCTTTGCTCTTTGTGAATCAAAACTCTCCTGGGCCTTCCTAATCTTTTCTTTATTAACATTGATTGAATATAGAAACATAGAAAGATGACGGCAGATAAGGGCTACAGCCCATCAAGTCTGCCCATACCATTGACCCATACTGTTGAGATACCTCATAAAACCATAGAACAGAAATGTATGTGACCAAAAGTAACTAAGCAATTTAGAGAGTTTAATTGATATACACATGAGATATTGAACAGGCCTGCATACTTTTTGTAAAAAAAATGTTTATTAACCATCGTATTGATGATAAAAATTTTGTTTAATGCAAAATGCATACAAGGAAGGATTCCGAATTAATGGAGTCTACTTTCTGGAAAGTGTGGTCACCTCTGCACGTGGATTTCAAATAATCCTTGGAGTTCCTGACATGTCCTGAGAATTTGGCTTGGATAGGAACTAAACAAAATTGTTTTTAGAAGTGCTCATGCACATAAACAACACACACAGATGTGGTGCTCTAATGAGCCTTCTTGCCTTTAGAAAGTAGATTGAAACAAAGAAACAAACATACCCTTGACTTAGAAAAGTTAGTACTACAGTATTTGACAGCTGTGGAGATCTGAGTCGCAAGGGACAGGGCAAACCGTTGCTCCTCTTGTCCCCTTCTCTGCAATGTGTATATACAGTACATGAATTAGCAGATAATGAACTTCCCTCTCATTCTTAAAAAGACTCCTCTCTGAGGCACAAAAACAGGGCAGATAATAAAATAAATCTTTTCTAGTGAAAAGCATATTAGATGAACTCGCTCTTTTCTTTGGATTTCTTCCCCGCAGTTCTTTTTTGCTGAGTACGCTGTGTGTCTTCTTTTTCTCTCTTTGTGCCGGCGGTTCTCTCAGTGCAGGTAAGAGATACAGGGGGAAAATGATGTGTCTTTCCCAGATAAATCATCTTTACTTTTAATTGTATTTGATGTATTAGGGCACATGTGTCAAACACAAGGCCCTCAGGCCTTTTTATGTGGCCCACGGCAATGTTCCCAATCTTCCCCTCCTGAGCCCAACATGTCCTCCCCTCCACACTGGTCAGACGCCACCCCGCCAGAAAGTCTGCCGGCCTCGGCAACGACTCGGCAGTGCTTTTCGTGGCTCCCCCTCCTGCCCTCCATCCACTGTGGTCCGCCCGGGCAGAAACAGGAAGTTGCGCATCATTGGAGCAGACCGCAGTAGGCAAAAAGCAGGAGGAGGAGCCACACACAGCACTCCCGAATTGCCAAGGCCGGTAGATTCCCCAGCCCGGTGGCGACATCAGACCGGTGCCAGAGGGAAAGGCACAACGGGCTGTGAAGAGAGTGAGATGAAGGGAGAGAGGTTGGACCTGGGGTAGTGTGGAGAAAGAGGGAAAAAGTTACTTGAAGGGAGAACCGTTGGGAAGAGAAAGGAAGAAATGGTGGACCTGGGGGGAGGGAGGCAGGCAGACAGAGGGAGAGATGGGATTGGAGGCAGTTGGGAAGAGAAAGGGAGAGAAGTTAAATCTGGAGATGGAAGGGGATGGAGAAATGTTAGGCCTGGGGTTGGATGGGAGAGAGAGATGCAGCATCTCTTTTTTTTTTCCTTTCATCTCATTGTTCAGCATCAAGGGGAGAGGAAAGAAGAACAACAGAAAAGAGAAGGAGCAAAATGTTGGACCAAGAGGAGAGAGGAGTAGAGATAGAAGAAAATAGGAGGCTGGGAAAGGAGTGATATGGGAAATGGGAGAGCTACAGAATAAGAGAAGATGGACAATTGATAGCTGAAAATTTAAAAAGGAGAAGGATGAGAAAGAGGGCAAGATTTGAGTAGACAGAGGCAGAAAAGAAAATACTTAATTATAATATTATAATTACATAATTTGTCTTATTGTAGTAATTTGGTAAGGGGGGGAGAAAATGATTGTTCCAAGTAAAAATTGTATGTTTAATAATGCGTTTTATGAAATATTTATGTTCACATAATTGTATTGCATTGTCAAAGTTTAAAAATCAATAAAGATTTATAAAAAAGAAAAGAAAAAAAGGAGAAAAGTTGAAAGGGAAAAATGAATATGTTGGAGACAGAGACTGAAGCAAGAGAGAAGAGGAGAAAAAAATGGCCACAGACACTGGAAAGAGAATTAGAAGATAGACAAAATCAGAAAGAGAAACTGGGACCAAAAGCAAAATGACTGGACAACAAAAGGTAGAAAAAATCATTTTATTTCTATTTTGTGATTACAATATGTCAGATTTGAAATATGTATCCTGCCAGAGCTGGTGTTAGACAGCAAGCGTGAACTGGGACTTAAAATAGAGGTCTGCACGGGAACGGGGATCGCGGGGATCCCGCGGGTCCCGCGGGGATCCCGCGGGTTCCCCCCCTGGCCCACGGGACTCCCACGGGGACGCCCCCTGGCCCACGGGACTCCCACGGGGATGCCCCCCTGACCCACGGGACTCCCACGGGGACGCCCCCTTGCCCACGGGACTCCCACGGGGATGAAAACAACCTACCTAAATTCTGGCGATGCAAGCATGCAGCTTACAAGTCTGGCGTCGCGTCGGGAAATAGCCATGTTGAGCAGTGAGCTCAGCACGTACACAGATGAAAGCCTTGCTTGCTGATTGGTCCGGCGGCCCCGCCCCACTGTGCCGCCGGACCAATCAGCAAGCAAGGCTTTCATCTGTGTACGTGCTGAGCTCACTGCTCAGCATGGCTATTTCCCGACGCGGGCATTAGGCTGTTTTTTGTCATTTCGGGTGGGGGATGGCAGCGGCAGCAGCAGCCTGAAAAAGAAATCATCCTGGCCGGGTTCGGTGTCATGCTCCGGAGCTTCTACAGCCTTCCTATCTCCCTCTCCCTTCTACCTGCGGCTCTCTTCAGCAACTCAGCAGCAACGATCGACATAAGCTTCTGGCGTCGGGGCCTACCCTCTGCGAGTCCCGCTTGTTTCAACTTCCTTTTTCCACAAAGGTGGGACTCGTAGAGGGAAGGCCTCGATGTCGGCAGCTTGTCTTGATCACCGCTGCTGACGAGTTGCTTAAGAGAGCCGCGGAGCAGGGGGGTGTTGCCAGGTGCAGGTAGAAGGGAGAGGGCCAGATGCAGGACTCGTGGGTGAGGGAGGAGAAGAGAGAGGGGAGAGAAACAAAAGGAAATATTTCATACTGGGCTGGGCCGGAGTGGAGAGAGGGTGGAAAGATTCTGGCTACAGGGTGCAGTAACAAAGGAAAAGGGGGGAAAGCTGAAAATGGAGATAGTGACACAAAGAAGAGAAAGGGTAAGCAGGACCTTCTGAATAAGGATAGAGATACAGAGGGGACATGAAGAGGAGGTGAAATAGAGACATAGAAGTAATGCTGAAAAAGTGTGTGTGTGGGGGGGGGGAGATAAAGACATTGAAAGGGCAAATGGTGAATATGGGGTAAAGACAAGGACAGAGACAAATGAAGATTCTGAAAAAGTGGTGAGATAGGGATATAGGTGAGATGGACACAAAGAAGGGTGATGCTGGAAAATAGGTGGAATGGTAATTCTGACAGACACAGAAGGGAAATGCTGGATCAAGGAGAGATGGGGCTCAGGCTGGATGGAATGAGGAGAAATGCCTTGTTGGCCCGGAACTTCCTCTCCTACGTCAGAATTGACGTCAGGGAGCGGAATGCTGGTCAGCGCGACGCTTCTGCAGGGAATGCTTGGGACAGCGGTGGCTTGGGGACTATTCCCCGATGGCGGTGGCAGCAAACCGAGTGGCTTGGGGGAGGGCACGGAGAAAGAAAGAAAGGGGGCAGACAGAGAGACAGAAAGAAGGGGGAACAGGGAGACAGAAAGAAAAAGTTGGGGGAGAGAATGAGGTCTGGAGGAGAGGAAACATACAGGAGGCTGAAAGAAAGGAAGAAAGATTGGATGCACAGTCAGAAGAAGAAAGTGCAACCAGAGACTCATGAAATCACCAAACAGCAAAGATAGGAAAAATGATTTTATTTTCAATTTAGTGATCAAAATGTGTCTGTTTTGAGAATTTATATCTGCTGTCTATATTTTGCACTATGGCTCCCTTTTACTAAACCGCAATATTGTTTTTTAGCGCAGGGAGCCTATGAGCATTGAGAGCAGCGCGAGGCATTCAGCGTAACTCCCTGTGCTAAAACCTACTATTGTGGTTTAGTAAAAAGGGAGGGGGAGTATTTGTCTATTTTTGTATTTTGTTACCGAGGTGACATTGCATAGAGTCATCTGCCTTGGGAAATGTATATGGCAGATATCTTTGTTTTGTGTTCAAAAGAAAAGGAAATGCATTTCTGGTTTTATTTCTACAGTGTTGAAGTACTTGTTGGCCCTTGCTGTGACTGGTGGGGATCCCCAAGCACCGCCAGCAGAGGACCTCCTCTAGAGATGGTCAGAACTCCCCTCCACCAAGCGCAGCAGTCGCTGGCAGCATCCATGAGACACTGAGGTGCCAGCATCTGTGACTCAGGGACGCTACTGCTGCCTGCCAAGCTTGGCAAAAGGGACCCCAAGCCAACTGCAAAGGAAGTCCTCAGCTGACAGTTTGTGGGTTCTCATCAGCTGAGTATTTATATTTTATATTTACATTAGAGGTTCTGGTAGAAACCCATTTACAAAGTATGTATTCTTCCCAATTAATATTTCCAAATTAATAGTCTCTTTGCTTATTTGTAAATGGGTCTCTACCAGAGCCTTTAATTCAGTAGCATAATTAAATAAAATAACTATTTCTGAAGTTTATAGGGAAGGATGGTGACGGAGGGGATTCCTCGCGGGGACGGGTGGGGACGGAGGGGATTCCTCGCGGGGACGGGTGGGGACGGAGGGGATTCCTCGCGGGGACGGGTGGGGACGGAGGGATTCCTCACGGGGACGGGTGGGGACGGAGGGATTCCTCACGGGGACGGGTGGGGATGGGTGGGATTTTGGCGGGGACGGGTGGGGACGGGTGGGATTTCTGTCCCCGCGCAACTCTCTAACTTAAAAGAGAGGAAAAGTATTTTTTATATATTTTGTAGCCGGAGTGGGGTTGGAGAGGTTGCATCCCTATACTTCTACTAAGACTGATCCCCTCCTTTGCTGGCGCGCAGCGTGGGTTTTGGCACTGGCGCCGGCGATTGATCCGACGCTCACAGAAATCCTGTGAGCATCGGAGCCACCACCGGCGCAGGGGCCCACACTGCGCGTCAGCAAAGGAGGGGGCAAGTATCTTAATAAAAAATCCAGCCCACAACTTAGCCTGCGTTTTAGATTTCGGCCCCTTATGTGATTTGAGTTTGACATCCCTGTATTAGGGGATGAAGGGATCATTTGCTTCTTCCTTGTTCAGCTTGTATCTGTGTGTCTCTCTCTCACTGTACATCTGTGACTTTCCTTTTATGTCTCTCTCCAACCATCTCTTTGAATGATATTATATAGTAACCATTTTCCCACTAATAGCAGTAGTAAAGACATGGAAATGCTGAACTGGATCTTGAACAGCAGGGAATCCAGAGCAGATACAACAGTCTACTTTCTATAAAAGATTGGTGTTCCCTAAGTCTTGCTTGTGGAGGGCAGTTCTATAAAGAGGCACCTACATCTGAGTGTCTGTAACACACCAACTTGTAGTCCATTCTATAAAAGAAAATGAAACAAGTACTTTAGGACAAAATGGCTTACACCAGCCATGGAGTGTGCTATGTGTATATGATTTTGTTTATTGGAGATTTTTTATACTATCTGAACTGATGAAGCAGGGAAAGGCAGTGTACAGAGCAAAAGTATACAAATAAAGAAACTCTATGGGTAAAGTATTCCAATAGCTAGGACTATTACACTAAAAGCTGTATTCCTCCATCTTATTCTGTGACAAAATTTCATAGATGAAATTTCCAATTGTCTCTTAGCTGAGGATCTGAGTGTTCAGGAAAACTCATACTCTAATACTGTATACTGTAAATCCATCCAAATATAAACCAAGATACCGTATATGTTAACTTGAATATAAATTGAAGGTTTATATTCCAGCATTTCTCTTCTTCCCTTTTCCTCCAAGGGGACCATCATTTTTCTCTTTCCCCCCTCCCCCCTCCCCCCCAGATAACTAGTATTTTGTTCTTTAACTCTTTATCACGGCTGATACTGTCACAAAAATCATCACAGTCAGCTGGTTTGGGGCCTTGAACATTTATGAGTGTCCAAAAGCACACAAGTGGGACCAGTCCCTGGACCCAGGAGATGAATTATGAAATAATGTTTATTTAATATGAAGTTCAACAATCTCAATCGAGCAGTACTTTGAGCAATATACACAAACTGGAACCTGGATCCTGCACGGGCCATGTTTCGGCAAAGGAATTGCATTCCTCAAGGGTCCTTGGGGAGAACAGAAATAAAATACATAAATAGAATGAAGACTTGCAAAGAAAGAAAAATAAATGAAAGAAAAGATAAAAGAAGATTTAAAGGATACGAGTTTAGAGATGAAATGAGAAAACAACAGAAGACCATATATATGAGAAGCAAAGATCCAGTGATACTAACACAGGAGTTGTGAGGTGAAAAAAGGGGGAGTGCAAACTGAAATGACATTATGGGAGTATATGTTGATATTATGGGAGAATATATTGAAATCAGTTTGTGAAACTTACAATAGAGAGAAACGGCTCTAAGTTGCATGAGTATCATTCACCACCATCAATATATACTACGGAGAGTATGTGAAGTACTATAGTGAAATTATATTCTAAAATTCTGCCAGTTATAGCCCTCTCTGAAACTTCCTGCTCAAACTTTGGAAATCTCAGAGCACACAGAAGCCAGTAGGTCTTGAACATATGCAGAGCTCAAGGCCCCACACCAGCCAAGTGCCATGATTTTTGTGTCATGCCAGGGATACCCTAAGTCCAAGTGATTTCTACACTCTATTCTCATGCAGTGTGTGAAACAGATGTTGGCAAAGTTTTCATTCAAGGAGTTTCTTGTGCCCATATTGCTGCATGCACTGATCTAATAAAGGATCCTTTGAAGAGGCAGTGTTCTTTCTTTCATCCTTCAGAATGTAAAATGGAGATCATAATGGAACAGTCTCTCGATGCAGTATGCACATTTCCCTTTGCTGTGCCAAGCTCCTGTCATCTCAATCTCACACTTTATCACTCTCAGCTACCCTCAGACTCAACTCACTCGCAAACTCTCTACAATTCTTGCACAGCTTCAAATGTATCCTCTACTGCAGAGCTACTCAATTCCAGTCCCGGAGGTCTACAGGCAGGCCAGGTTTTCAGGATATCCACAATGAATATTCATGAGGTTAGGGAACTACCGTCCGCCTGACCAGGATGAATGTACAGCTAATGAAATGTTATCAGAAATTAGGGAGGCTAACAAACTGGGTAAACAATAATAATGGGTGATTTCAACAACCCTGATATTAACTGGGTAAATGTAACAGGACATACTAAGGAGATAAAATTCCTTGATGAAATCAAGGACTGCTTTATGGAGAATCTGGTTCAGGAACCGACAAGAGGTGAAGCAATTCTAGACCTAGTTCTTGGTGGAGCACATATGATTCAGACGTTCAAATACTTGAAGAGTATTAATGTAGAACATAATCTTTTACAGAGAAAGGAAAATGGTAAAACCAGAGGACATAATTTGAGGTTGAGGGGTGGTAGATTCAAAGGCAATGTTAGGAAATTCTACTTTACGGAGAGGGTGGTGGATGCCTGGAATGCGCTCCCGAGAGAGGTGGTGGAGAGTAAAACTGTGAATGAGTTCAAAGAAGCATGGGATGAACACAGAGGATCTAGAGTCAGAAAATAATATTAAAAATTGAACTAAGGCCAGTACTGGGAAGACTTGCACAGTCTGTGTCTCTATATGGCCATTTGGTGGAGAATGGGCTGGGGAAGGCTTCAATGGCTGGGAGGGTGTAGATGGGCTGGAGTAGGTTTTAATGGAGATTTCAGCAGTAGGAACCCAAGCACAGTACCGGGTAGAGCTTTGGATTCTTGCCCAGAAATAGCTAAGAAGAAAAAATTAAAAAATTTTAATTGAATCAGGTTGGGCAGACTGGATGGACCATTTGGGTCTTTATCTGCCATCATCTACTATGTTACTATGTCACATGAATTGGTGTGGGAGATAATGATGCTGGGGCTGCTTGATAACAGTGATCATAACATGATCAGATTGGAATAAGTTCACACAGGAAATACAATACAAAAGCATTTAACTTTAAAAAAGGAGACTATGATAACATGAAGAGAATGGTAAAAAAGAAACTTAGAGGAGCAGCTGAAAAGGTCAAAACTTCACATCAGGCGTGGATGTTATTTAAACATACTAAATATCACAAAAACCACTATTATATGAAATAAAGCTGTACGGTTATCATCAAAGCTGTGACGGCGTACTTTATATCGGGGTGGTAAGTCTCAGAATATGGAGCCTTGTACCCAATTCTGGGTTTTATCGTGAAAACTTTTCACTTGCTGCTGCTCACATCATAGACTTCCAACCCCCACCTAACTGTTTTTCACTATCCTTATATTACTTTTATTTATTTCTTTATTCAATAAATAACTTCAAAAACATTCTTCTTATTTTAAAAGGCAGAATCTAATATTCCTTATATTTGCCCATATACATCTAAACATCACAGTGTTAAATTTTTCATTCAAAATCTTGTTGCACCACACATCTTATTTCAATAAGAAGAATTTTAAAATAAGAAGAATGTTTTTGAAGTTATTTATTGAATAAAGAAATAAATAAATAAAAGTAATATAAGGATAGTGAAAAACAGTTAGATGGGGGTTGGAAGTCTATGATGTGAGCAGGAGCAAGTGAAAAGTTTTCACGATAAAACCCAGAATTGGGTATAAGGCTCCATATTCTGAGACTTACCACCCCGATATAAAGTATGCATTCGCAGATTTGATGATTAACCGTACAGCTTTATTTCATATGTTAGTGGTTTTTGTGATATTTAGTCTGTAATACTTTTAAATCACTAGAATTTTTTCTGTTGATGTTATTCAAACATGCCATCTTGGAAGCCCAGACTAGATATATTCCATGTATTATAAAAGGAAGAAGACCAAACAGCAGCTAGTGTGGTTAATGAGTGAGGTTAATGAAGCTATTAGAGCTAAAAGAATCCTTCAGAAAATGGAAAAACGCTCTAACTGAAAATAATTGTAAACAGCACAAAAAATGGTAGGTGCTTGCAAATGTAAGGTGCTAATAAAGAAGGCAAAGAGAAGCCTTAAAAAGAAGATTGCACTGGAAGCACAAACACACAGTAAAAACTTTTTTAAGTATATTAAAAGCAAGAAGCCAAGAAGAGAATTATCTGGCCTGCTAGACAACTGAAGGATAAAAGGGGATCTCAGGGAAGACAAGGCCTTAGCAGAGAAATTAAATTAATTCTTTGCTTCGGTCTTCACCAAGAAAGATATGGGGGAGTTACTGGTGCTAGAAATGGTATTCAATTTTGATGAATCAGAGAAACTCATACAAATCTCTGTAACACTGGAAGATGTAATGAGTCAATTTGACAAATTGAACAGTAGCAAATTGCCTGGACCAGATGGTATATATCCCACAGTGCTGATAGAATTGAAAAATAAGTGTACAAAGCTATTGTTAGTAATTTGTAATTTTTCTTTAAAATTCAGCATAGTTCTGGAAGACTGGAGGGTGGCCAATGTGACACCAATTTTTAAAAAGGGTTCCAGAGGTGATCTGAGAAATTATAGACAGGTGATTCTGTGCTGGTACCAAGCAAAATGGTAGAGACTATTATAAAGATATTGTGGGGAGTGCTGGCAGGAGACAGTGGGCATTCCTCCTGCTGTGGAATGTGTGTGTGTGTGTGTGGGGGGGGGGTTTCAGGGGTTCTCTGCTGCGGCCGCTCAGCCGATCATGGCAGGGGAATTCTCCCCCATCAGCTGAGCAGCGGGGACTCCTCAAAGCCGTGATTCTGTAACCGGTGCCCTAGAATGATTGACAGGCAATGAGCAGCCGTTTTTAAGGTGGCCATCGACTTGAGCACCGGTTACTGTATCTGGCCCATGGTGTCTATAATACATGTCACTCCCTTTGCCTGATTCCATCTCAGAGATCCTCAATGGTCTCTTTCAACCCAGTGGTCTCAAGCCATGGGCCTTCTCTTTCATCAGATCAGAGTGACATCACAATTTCAAAAATTGCTCCAGTGGTGGCTAATAATAATAATAATTATTATTTTATTCTTATATACCGCCATACCCGGTGAGTTCTAGGCGGTTTACATCAATTAAAGTAGTATCTGCGTTGACACGCAGATTTACAACAATTTATCAGATATAAACAAGTTTTAACCAAACTTGACAGAGGATGACGGGGGGTAGTGGAAGAAAGGGAAGAGAGAAGCTATTATGGGGGAAGCTATTATGGGGGAAGCTATTATGGTAGGCTAACACCTACCAACCTCTCCGAGGAACTACTGTTTCAAGTACCATCACATCAAAAGGTTTTAACAACCGATGCTTCCATGATATAAACAAGTTTTAACCAAACTTGACAGAGGATGACGGGAGGTAGTGGAAGATAGGGAAGAGAGAAGCTATTATGGGGGAAGCTATTATGGGGGAAGCTATTATGGTAGGCTAACACCTACCAACCTCTCCGAGGAACTACTGTTTCAAGTACCACCACATCAAAAGGTTCTAACAACCGATGCTTCCATGATCGGATGGGGAGCCCATCTCGATGGTCTCCACACCCAAGGAATCTGGAATTCTCAGGAGAAAATTGTCCACATCAATCTACTCGAACTCTGAGCAATTTGCAATGCTCTGTTCACATTTCAAGATCGTCTCTTCAATCAAGTAGTACTCATCTGCACAGACAACCAAGTAGCTATGTACTATGTGAACAAGCTGGGAGGAATGGGATCTCGCCATCTCGGCCAGGAAGTGATACAAATATGGTCTTAGCGATACCTCACATTTTCCTGCTAGTAGTATACCTGGCAGGAAAGAAAAATGTATTGGCAGATAAATTGAGCAGAATCCTTCAGCCTCACAAGTGGACACTCAACTCCAAGGTTCTTCATCAAATCTTTGCAGATTGGGAAATTCCAGAGATAGACCTCTTTGCTTCCCCTCACAATCACATACTTCCAGTCTTCTGTTCTAGACTCTACACTACCAATCATCTGGAGTAGGATGCCTTTCTCCTCAACTGGCGGGAACCAGTTTCTGTACGCATTTCCACCAATTCCACTGATCAGGAAGATTCTGCTCAAACTTTGACAAGATCAGGCCACCATGATTCTAATAGTTCCATGGTTGCCTTGTCAACCTTGGTTCCTTCTCCTACAATTCAGCAAAAGGGAACCCATCACACTGCAGATCTTTCCAACCTTCCTGACACAGAACGATGGTTCTCTGCTCCATCCCAATCCTAAGTTCATTATGGTATCTCTCTCCCAACAATTAGATACCTCGACACTTTCTACTCCAGTGATGGCTATTATTCAGACTTCTAGAAGACCTCCCACTCAAACGCTGTTACCGTTTCAAGTGGATTTGCTTCACTGTCTGGTGTGATCATCACTTACTAGATCCAGTCACATGCCTGCTATCATTGGTGCTTGAGTATCTCTTGCACCTTTCCAACTCTGGTTTCATGTATATCTTTTGATATATGTCATCAGTTGCTCATTTCCAAACTTCTGCTCTGAAGAAGGTTTGCCTTCAGAAAGCTAATCCAAAAATGTTTTTAAGTTAGTCCAATAAAAAAGTTATAATTTTCTTTGTTTCTTTCTTTTATTACCTTTAAAAGTGGACTAATACTTCTTCCACACCACTGTATATGAATCTGCAATATGACTGTGTGGTCCTAGTAGCATTTGTGGAAAATAAGAATACTTTGCAGTTCTCTCAGCTACAGCTAGAACCACCACCATATGCATTACTATTATAAGCAGTGTATGAATGCTCTTGTTTGCATTGTATTATATTTTTAGGATTCTATGCAGTGTTCCTACCCCTACATGGCCACTAGATGCTGCTGCTGTATCATTTTGCTTGAAATCCAGCCATCTTTGTATTTAGGATTGTATCTTATTTTCCTTTTCTCTGGGCTTTTCCTCCCCACCACACCCAGATTACATCCCTACAGTTGTTTCTTGGAGACTGGATAGGCACATCTTCTGCACATAGCCTCCTGTGCTGCAGTCTGCTTGAGGTTCTGCTGTGTACTAGACACTGCTGCAGCACAATGCTAATTTTCCTTTGCAAGGAGCTAGAGTTAAAAGCAACTGAACTCAAACCAATCTTTTGTAGTGTTACAGTGTATTATCTAATATAATAAAAGCCTAAGTGCGTATGCGCACTCTTACCAGTATGTTCCCGTTTTCCGTGCGCAGTAGGTCCCTGCAGGTAGGAGTGCCCATGCGCGTTTCCACGCATATCTCTCTCTCTCGCTCTCCCAAGGTGGATGTTGGCTTCAGGCGGCACGGAGGCTGTCGGCTGCGGCGGCTCTTGGCGTCTGCAGGCCGTGGCGTCTGTCGGCGTCTGCAGGCCGCGGCGGCTTGAGGCGGCTGTCGGCGGAGGGCAGACGCGAAGTAAGGGGTGCTGCTGGACAGGGGAAGAGACGGAGGGAGAAAAAGGAAGGGAGGCCTACTGCTGGACGGGGGAGCAGGAAGGAGGTGCTGATGGACAGGAGAAGAGACGGGTGGGGGAGAGAAAAAGGAAGGGAGGCCTGCTGCTGGACAGGGGGACAGGAAAGAGGTGCTCCTGGACAGGGGGAGATTAAAAAAAGAGAGAAGGGCTGCTGCTGGATAAGGGGAGCAGTGAAGGGGTGGTGGTGGACACAGGGAAGGTAAAAGGAAGGGGGAATGGGTGGACAGCCGAGGAAAAAAAAAGACAGAAATACAGAAAGCGGCTAAGGAGAGAGAGAGAGAAAGAGATAAAGACAGACACGCACCCGTTAATGTAACGGGCTATAAGACTAGTCTAATTTAATTTATTCAATTTTTCTATACCGTTTTCCCAGGGGAGTTCAGAACGGTTTTACATGAATTTATTCAGGTACTCAATCATTTTTTCCCTGTCTGTCCCGGCAGGCTCACAATCTACCTAATGTACCTGGGGCAATGGGGGGATTAAGTGACTTGCCCAGGGTCACAAGGAGCAGCGTGGGTTTGAACCCACAACCCCAGGGTGCTGAGGCTGTAGCTTTAACCACTGTGCCACACACTTAAGGTAGTCTATATCAGGCTGTCCACATTTACACACCATTTTAGTGCTTAAGTGTACTGAGTGTGGTGGTACCTTTTGAGGATAAGTCAGGGCCGACTTAAACTATGGACCAGTTGAGCACTGGCTGAGGTCACCTTGTGAAAAAGGTGCCAAACTCCCCATCTAGTATTTCTTTTTCCATTTCTACACCCCTTTGCCCACAATCCAGTATCATTCTCTACTCCTCCACCTAGGGTTACGAGATTTTCCTGAAGGAAAATCTGGATTCATGGCCATGCCCACAGGCCCATGGAGTTTTGCCTGCATCACACCCTGTTCCACCCCCAGACGGCATCCACACATGTGCGCATGTCAGATCTCACAGTGTGAGAGTCGGTGAGGTGCTGCTGCATAGGGGGATGGGAAGGTGGGAGGGATGGAAAGCTGCTATAGAGGGGAATGGGTGGGAGGAGAGGAAAGCTGCGGCTCAGGGGAATGGGAGGGAGGAAAGATGCTGCACATAGGGAGAAAGGAAGAATTGTTGAGGTGGAGGAGAGGAAGGGAGACAAGAGGTAGAAAGGGGAGAGGGGAAAATCCTGTATCTGGTGGAGGGGAGAGATAAATGCATGGAGAGGGAGAAATGTTGGGCATAGGGTGTAGGGCAGGCAGAGATGGTGCATGGGGAGAGAGAAAGACATGTTGCACATGATAATGAAGGGGAGGAAGGGAAAGATGCTGCATGGAGGGGAATAGAAAGATTTGACCCAGGGCACAAGGCATGGAGAGAGAGAGAGAGAGGGTAGACAATTGAAAAGAAACAAATGTTGGATATGGCAGTGAAAGGTAGAAAAAAATAATTTTATTTTGTGATTACATTATGTCAGATTTGAAATAGGTATCACTGCTCCCCTCTCTGATCACCATTTGATATCCTTCATCATTACTCACCCTCACCTTTTGCCATGCCCAGTCACCTCCAAGAGGTTTCAAAATTTTCAAGCCCTTGATCCTTTCACGCTCTCATCGCCTCCACTATGTCATTTAAGTCTGTCCACGAGGCTATCTCGTCGTACAATTCTATTCTCTCCTTTGCTCTGGACACCCTTGCTCCCCATGTTTCTCACTTTGTCAGGCGTACCAAACCTCAACCTTGGCTCACTCCCAGCGTCCATTACTTATGTTCATGCACCCGCTATGATGAATGCCTTTGGCTCAAACCTCGCACATGTGCTGACTTTCTTCACTTTAAATTTATGATGACCTCCTTTAATTCTGCACTTACACGGGTCAAGCAAGACTACCACATCCAACTAACTAACTAACTCCCTTTAATCCAACCCTCATAGTCTCTTTGCCATGCTTAACTTCCGCCTCAAAGCGCCCCCACTTCCGACTCCTCCTTTGTCTTCTCAGATTATGGCTGATTACTTCCATGACAAGGTCTACAAGATCACTCTTGAGTTCACTACAAAGTCACATCCTTCTCCCCTACCTACCATCCAGTCTTCTTAACTTCAACCTTGCATTTCCTCTTCATCCTTCACCCGAACAGCTCATTAAGCTTCTCCTGTCTGGCCCTGCCCGCTTGTCCCTCCGTCAACTACTACTGACTTTTCTGCCTTCTCTGTAATCACAGAGAAAGAAACTGCACAACTTCCTTCCTCATCCAAGCCTATTACATGCCCCTCAGACCCTATTCCCACCCCTCTACTCGACCCCACCTGACATACTGTTATCTCTCCCATATGCCATATTCTCAATCTCTTTTCACTGCAACCGTCCCTGCTGCCTTCAAACATGCGGTGGTTAAGCCGCTTCTCAAAAAACCCTCGCTGGACCCCTCCTGTCCATCCAACTATCGCCCTGTATTCCTTCTTCCATTCCTATCCAAGATACTTGAGCGTGCTATTCTTTGTCGCTGCCTGGACTTCCTTTCAACTCGACAGTTTCTCAATCCTCTACAATCTGATTTTCACCCCCAACACTCCACAGAGATTGCCCTCACTAAGG
Source organism: Geotrypetes seraphini (assembly GCF_902459505.1). Lineage (NCBI taxonomy): Eukaryota > Metazoa > Chordata > Amphibia > Gymnophiona > Dermophiidae > Geotrypetes > Geotrypetes seraphini. Next base: position 99,188,984 of record NC_047088.1, on the reverse strand, counting down.
TCTGTAGTGATTTGTTCATGGCCAGATCTAAGGGCCTTTACTCTATCCTTAGCCTTCTTGACCTGTCTGCTGCCTTTGATACTGTAGATCACAGATTGATATGCTGTCCTCGTTTGGATTCCGTGATTCTGTCCTCTCCTGGTTTGCCTCCTACCTTTCCCAACGCACCCTTAGTGTATATGTTGGTGGGTCCTCTTCTGCTGCTACCCCGCTAGCAGTTGGTGTACCCCAGGGTTCTGTCAAAGGACATCTTCTCTCTCTACACCTCTTCCCATGGTGCCTTGATATCCTCCCACGGCTTCCAGTATCACCTTTATGCTAATGACTCCCAGATCTACCTCTCTACACCTGAAATTTCACCTAAAGTCCAAGGAAAAGTCTCTGCTTGTTTGGCTGACATTGCTGCCTGGATGTCCTGCTGTCATCTGAAACTAAATATGTCCAAGACTGAGCTGCTCCTCTTTCCTCCTAAACCCTCTGCTTCTCCTCCTCCTTTCTCTATCTCTGTAAATAATACTGTCATTGTTCCAGTCTCCTCTACTCACAACCTTGGAGTCGTCTTCAATTCTGACCTCTCATTTTCTACGTATATCCAACAAGCTGCTAAGAACTGTCGCTTATATCTCTTCAATATCACCAAAATGTGCCCCTTCCTCTGAGCACACTACCCGGACCCTTGTCCAAGCTCTCATAACCTCACGCTTAGATTACTGCAATCTACTCCTAACTGGTATCCCTCAGTGTCGCCTCTCCCCTTTGCAATGTGTGCAAAACTCTGCTGCGCGACTCATCTTTTCCCAACCTTGCTACACTCATGTCACCCCTCTCCTTAAGTCATTTCACTGGCTCCCTATCTGCCATTGCATACAGTTCAAGATCTTATTGCTGACCTACAAGTGCAGTGGTCTCAAACTCGTAGCCCAGGGGCTACAAGCGGCCTGCCAGGTACTATTTTGAGGCCCTCGGTATGTTTATCATAATCACAAAAGTAAAATAAAACAGTTTCTTGATCATATGTCTCTTTAGCTATAAATGACAATATTATTATTAAGACTTAGCCAAAAGGAAAGATTTATGTTGAAATAATTTTTATTAGAGCTGTCAAAACACACAGGTACAAAGATTCAGCCAAACAAGCAGTGCTCCAAAAAAAAAGGTATTCAGAACCATCCCCCCCCCCCCCCCAAGTCCGGAGTCCCCAGCACCAAGCTCAGAAAAAACAACACAAAGTAAGACAGTATAGATCACAATCAGCAGTTCAAAACACGGCTTCTGGCCACTGGAGTCATGGTATTCCAGAAAGGCTCCCAGATAGCTGTGAAACGCTCTCCCCGCACGATGGAAAGATCGGGAACATCTCTATGCTCCCAAGCCAACAGGAGAATCATTTGAGATCGCCACAGCGAGGTGTGAGGAGCGTCGTGGAACAGCCATTTAAGAAAAATACATTTTAAAGCACACAAAATGGACCATCAAAGAAATGCCCTCAATCCTGGCTGTCTCGAATGATGAGATAGAGAAGTTCCAAAAAGTATTAGAGGCGAAGATCTTATGGTCACGTTCCAAATAGTCCCAATGAAGGCAAAGAGTCTTGTCCAAAAGGCTTGAACAGCCGGGCAGGACCACAACATGTGGTCCAGAGTAGCTGTCAGATGCCCACATTTATCACAAGTGGCTGTGGGCCGAAACTTAGTACAATAGGCCCTGTGAGGTGATATATAAACTCTAAATAACAATTTATATTGCATCTCTCAAAAATACATATACTTTCTTAAAGTAGGTAACCGGGCCACAGCACGGGATATGATATCCTCCAGAAGCGCCATGGTGAAATCATGTGACCAAGATGCCTAGAGCTTAATAGTCAGGCAAGGGGGTCTCGTCCTTCAAGTATCTATAGTGAAACTTGAGGGGAACTTTCATCTGTGAACCAAAAGTATAGGCCGTGGACAATAACTCCTGACAGTCAGAATGCAAATTGGTCTTATTCAAAGAGGACACATAATGTTTAATCTGCAAATAGGCAAAACTATTAACAGCAGTAAGACCATAAACCTGGCACAATGACTGAAATGATTGCATTGAGCCATCATCCTGCACCAGATGAAATAAAAAGGTTAACCCCCTTGCCTCCCACTGTTTAAACTGTGAGCCCCCCATGCCTGGGGAAAAATTGCAGTTACCACACAAAGGCAAAAAAGGGAGACTCACTGGCACTAATACCTTGGAACTTACACACCCATTTCCAAACTTTCCGCAAGGGAAGGCCAAACACCCTAAGTCGCACATCAGAGGAATAAGTGGAGGGAACAGAATGTAAATAAGCACTGAAAAGCTCCTGTTGAAAGCACACAAGTATTGGAGAAAACAGAGGTGCCCCGTCATTGATAGTCATTGATATGACGCATGGCACAGCCGATGATGAGATAACGAAGGTTTAACAGGCCAAAACCCCCCTTTTACTGTGGATGCATCACCTGTGAGTAGGGCAAGTGAGCACGATGACCCCACCACAAAAAATGGCGGATTAGACAAATATATTTGGTCTTATCACGACATAGCAAATACAGAGGGAGGAACTGAAAAATGTAGATCCAAGTAGGAAGCACTATCATATTGAGTAATGCCACCCGCCCCAAGAGAGAATGAGGGTGAGCCTGCCACAATTGCAATTTAACAATCAAAGAGTGCAGTAAGGGAGTCACATTAGAAGCATATAACGTGGATAGATCAACGGGGATATATACACCCAAATATTTAATGGCTTTGTCAGCCCACTATAAGGAAAGGCGCCCTCCCACAGATCACGAATGGAAGAATGTGACGGAAAAGCCACCGATTTATCTAAATTAATGGTGAGACCCGAGTAGAATCAATATTCTGCAATAAGATCTAGGGCTGCCCCAAGGGAGCAAGCCGGATTCGTAAGAATGAGAATTAAGTCATCTGCAAAAGCCAAAGTTTTGAGTATCTAACCCACAATTGTCAATCCCCTCACCTCCTCAAATTGGCAAAAAGTACATAATAAAGGTTCCAAGGTAAGGATAAAAATCAGAGGGGAGAGGGGGCACCCCTGGCGTGTTCCGCATCTAATAGGAAAGGCGTCAGAAAGTGTTCCATTAACGACTAGTGAAGCAGTCGGGCCATGATACAAAGAAGCAAAGACCACAAGATAAAAGTCTGAGATCCCGATACAATCCAAAGTATGAAACAGATAAGACCACGAAACGTTGTCAAAGGCCTTGGCCGCATCAAGGCTGACCAGCAAAGTGGGCACCCGAACCTGTTAAGCATGGGCAAGGGCCAAAAGAATTTTACGAACGTTCAACACCGATTGCCTCCCAGCAACAAATCCCACCTGGTCCGCATGAATCAAAGTTGGTAGAAAAGGGAGAAGGCGGTCTGCCAGAATCTGAGAAAAAAGTTTAAGGTCGACATTAATCAGTGATATGAGACGGTAAGAAGATCTGGGGGCTTACCCGGTTTAAGAAGCAGAGCTATAGAGGCGTCATTAGCATATCAAAGAAATGCCCCCGTCGTCACAGCACCATTGTAATAAGCCAACAAGGGACCGCACAGATGAGATGCCAAAATCCAATAAAATTCCCCTGAGAACCCATCAGGACCTGGAGCCATACCCATCTTACTAGTCCTAATAGCATGTTGTAATTTGACCGCCTGCAAAAGCCTGTTGAGACAATCAATGTCCTTTGCCCACAAACGTGGCATGCCCGACGATAGGAGGTAATCAGCAATCAAATCCCCGGGGGGGGGGGCTGGTAGATGGCTATACTGGGCCGCAAAATGATCATGGAGGACCCGAGCTATATCATCTGTATGGGACATGACCGCCCCGCCCGCGGAACACAAAGCCAAGATTGGTTTCTTACCCGCATGACTGTCCACCATGCTAGCCAGCAGCTTACCTGATTTGTTACCAAAAATCTGGAATTGATAACGTTGATAAGTTGACCATCGTGAGCGGGAATGTAAGAGAGAGTTGAGCGCTGCCTGAGCAGCCAAGTATTGTTCCCTGGTGAAAGCCGAAGGGCAAGCAACATGTGCCCTTTTGGCCACCCGCAAAGAACGCTCCAATGTAATGATGGCTTTATTCAGTCTCTGCACGCAGGTACAAGTGTAGGCTAGGATACGACCCCGGAGAACAGACTTAGCCATTTCCCAAAATAAAAGTGGGTCATCCTGATGTTCATTTGTCAAGACATAATCTTCTCACCGCGCCAGTAAAAACTTTTGAAAGTCAGCATCTTGACTCAGATAGGCGGGAAATCACCAGTGACTAGAGCAAGTAAAACTGACATCTAATTGAATATTTATGCAAACAGGAGCATGATCAGATATCTGAACTGAACCCACTCGAGCTGCCATGACCTTCGGGAATAGAGAAGAAGACATGAGGACATAATCAAGCCTGGACCACAAACCGTGGACCCGGGACAAATGAGTATAATCACACACCTCCGGGTGTAACAGCCTCCAGGGGTCCACCAAGTCCAAAGTAGAACAAAAATTAGAAAGCAAAAGACCCCAGGAACCCAAAGGAGTCGAAAGACTGGATGATTTGTCAAGATCAGGATCCATGACTAAATTGGCATCCCTCAACAACAGAAGTGGGTCAGTAGGATATTTAAAACGGAGAGCAATCAATCGCTGAAAAAAAGGCATTTCTGTTGAATTAGGCCCATAGACTACTAATAGTAAGTAATACAGATTACGCACCTGCAAGAGCACCAACAAGTATCTGCCCAACCTGTCCGTCTCCAGCACTTGAACTCCAATAGGAGAGGATTTACGCAGTAGCAAAGCCACCCCATTGTGACGTCCTGTAGGCGAGGCAAAGTACACCTCGCCCACCCAAGACCTGCGCAGCTTCAAGTGCTCCTCATCGGTCAGCCTGGTCTCCTGGAGGCAAACTAAATCCGCAGTAATATTCTGCAGTGCGGCAAGGATTTTCTGCCGTTTAATAGGAGAGGAGATACCTCCTACATTCCAGGAGACCAGCCTAAAGGTCATGCCCTTCAGAAAAAGTGGACAAACGAAACCAATGGAGAACAAACCCCAGAAGCCCAGCCTCCCCCAAGGTAGACCATAACCAAAGGACTAAAGAAGTGCAGTGAACTGACCATATGCGCAAAACAGATAAAAACAACTGTTTTTTAGGTACAAACCTGACACCCATAGAGGACTCCAGACATCCCCCCACCCCAACATTCCAACCAAACCCACCCAACCCCCTACTACCTCTCCATACAGCCACACCCACCAACAGGACCCACAACCGGTGGAGTCCCAGGAGATCAACAAAATGCAATGCCCCCCCCCACACACACACACACAACAAGCACTAACACGATACAGAATAATAAAAGAACCTAAAAAATCAATGGTGTTGTAAGCAAACCCGGCGTCTTGCAATCCACAACTTCTTCCACCGGCCAGGATAGGAAACTGAAACAATGAAAATGCCCTCCAAAACTGAGGTACTCCACAGAAGAAGTCAGGTAAGTTGTGTCACCAACAGGTTGCGCGGCCTCCACAGAGTCAAAAGACTTCCAGACCCCATTGTCCTGAATCTTAAGAACTGCAGGATAAAGGAACAGAAATCTGATCTGCTTTGCTGCCAATGCAATGCACAAAGGTTGAAACTTCCGACTCTTGGCCTGGAGTGCCACAGAGTAATCCTGAAATATGCAGATTGGGTTATCATCATACTTTAGAGCATCCCTCCGGAGCCGATATTGTTTAAGGATTTCTACCTTGTGGAGATAGTTAAGTAACTTAGCCACCATGACCCTGGGCCTCTGCCGCTTTGCCTCCGGGCGTCCCATCCGATGGATCCTCTCCAAACAGATGGAGCCCATTCCAGCAGGCAATGGAAATTCGGCAGCAAGTAAGTCTTTAAACGCAGTGCCCAGCTGTCGATCTGATAATGTCTCCGGGACCCCTATAAACTGTAGATTGTCCCATCTGGATCGGTTTTCTAGATCTTCCACTTTGTCTTCAGTAGCAGTCAGGCGCCAGCTGTGTAAGTTGATCGCTCAGTGCCTGAGTAGAATCTTCTGCTGCAGAGACTCTCATCTCAAGCTCAGTGGTACAAGTTACCGTGTCCCCCAACAGAGAGTCTCCAAATATATAATTTTGCTCAACAGTTTTTCCATCTGCGGGGCCAGGGCAGATGTCACTGCCGAAGTAAGCTGCCTCAGCTGACTATCGGTAAGCGCTGCTGCGTGAGATGGTCCCGCCTCCGCAATCGTGTCGTCCACCGGCCGCGCTTTCTCTTTAGGCTTAGCTGCCATTCTGCCAGACCGACTGCCCCCCGATTTAGACACAAAGGGGTCCATAAGCAGACATAACATAACATAAGAACGCCTTCACCGGATCAGATCCTAGATCCATCTAGTCTGACGACCCGCACATGTGGAGGCCAAGTCAGGTGCTCCCAGATGGAGAACCTGATTACCCGTATCCCTCAATGTGTTTTGCAAGGAGGTGTGCATCCAACTTGCGCTTGAAACCCAGAATGGTAGTTTCCGTCACAACCTCCTCCGGGAGAGCATTCCAAGTGTCCACCACTCGCTGTGCGAAACAGAACTTCCTGACATTTGTCCTGAGCCTGCTGCCCCTCAGTTTCAGTCCATGACCTCTTGTCCGTGTCACATTTGACAACGTGAATAACGATGTTTCTTGCTCTATTATGTCAAATCCTTTTAGTATTTTAAAAGTCTCTATCATATCCCCTCGCAGTCTCCTCTTTTCGAGGGTGAACATTCCCAGTTTTCCGAGGCGTTCTTTGTAGCTCAAATTTTCCATACCTTTTACTAGCTTCGTGGCTCGCCTCTGCACCCTTTCTAGCAGGGTATGGAGACCAGTGCTGGACACAGTATTCCAAGTGTGGTCTGACCATCGCTCTGTAAAGCGGCATTATAACGGCCGCCGATCTACTCGTGATCCCCTTCTTTATCATGCCCAACATTCTGTTTGCTTTCTTTGCCGCTGCTGCGTATTGAGCCGACGGCTTCAGGTTTCTGTCTATCAGCACCTCCAGATCCTTTTCTTGTTCGCTTGTGCTCAATGTTACACCTAACATTTTATATTCATGTTCCCTATTTTTCTTACCCAGGTGCATCACCTTGCATTTGTCTATGTTAAACTTCATCTGCCACTTTTCTGCCCATTTCTCCAGCTGGTTTAGATCCTTCTGGAGATCATCTCTGTCCTTTTGTGACCCAACTGCCCGACATAGTTTTGTGTCATCTGCAAACTTGATTATGTTGCTTGTTGTTGCCTCTTCCAGGTCATTTATGAAGATATTGAATAAGATGGGCCCAAGAACTGAGCCCTGGGGCACTCCGCTAGTCACCTTCTCCCAGTCCGAGAATGTCCCATTTATGCTTACCCTCTGCAATCTGTTCTCTAGCCATTTGTCTATCCCGGGGTCGGCAACCTGCGGCTCCAGAGCCGCATGCGGCTCTTTTCCACCTTTGCTGCGGCTCCGGTAGTGTGTCACGCAGGCATGCAGTTACAAGTCCGGCGTCGCAGCGGGAAATAGCCATGCTGAGCAGTGAGCTCAGCATATACACAGATGAAAGCCTTGCTTGCTGATTGGTCCGGCGGCCCCGCCCCGCCGTGCCGCCGGACCAATCAGCAAGCAAGGCTTTCATCTGTGTAGTGCTGAGCTCACTGCTCAGCATGGCTATTTCCCGCCGCGACGCCTGAAAAAGAAATCATCCTGGCCGGGGTCGGTGTCATGCTCCGGAGATCTACAGCCTTCCTATCTCCCTCTCCCTTCTACCTGCTTCCGGCCACATCCCCTGCTCCGCGGCTCTCTTCGGCAACTCAGCAGCAGCTTCTGACGTCGGGGCCTACCCTCTGCGAGTCCCGCTTGTTTCAACTTCCTTTTTCCACAAAGGCGGGACTCGTAGAGGGAAGGCCTCGATGTCAGCAGCTTGTCTTGATCACCGCTGCTGACGAGTTGCTGAAGAGAGCCGCGGAGCAGGGGGGTGTTGCCAGGTGCAGGTAGAAGGGAGAGGGACAGATGCAGGACTCGTGGGTGAGGGAGGAGAAGAGAGAGAGAAAAAGAGAGGGGAGGGAAACAAAAGGAAATATTTCATACTGGGCTGGGCCGGAGTGGAGGGAGGGTGGAAAGATTCTGGCTACTGGGTGCAGTAACAAAGGAAAAGGGGGGAAAGCTGAAAATTGAGATAGTGACACAAAGAAGAGAAAGTGTAAGCAGGGTAAGAGATACAGAGGGGACATGAAGAGGAGGTGAAATAGAGACATAGAAGTAATGCTGAAAAAGTGGGGGGGGGGAGATAAAGACATTGAAAGGGCAAATGGTGAACATGGGGTAAAGACAAGGACAGAGACAAATGAAGATTCTGAAAAAATGATGAGATAGGGATATAGGTGAGATGGACACAAAGAAGGGTGATGCTGGAAAATAGGTGGAATGGTAATTCTGACAGACACAGAAGGGAAATGCTGGATCAAGGAGAGATGGGGCTCAGGCTGGATGGAATGAGGAGAAATGCCTTGTTGGCCCGGAACTTCCTCTCCTACGTCAGAATTGACGTCAGGGAGCGGAATGCTGGTCAGCGCAACACTTCTGCAGGGAAAGCTTGGGACGGTGGTGGCTTGGGGGCTGTTCCCCGATTGCGGTGGCAGCAAACCGAGTGGCTTGGGGGACGGCACGGAGACAGAAAGAAGGGGGAACAGGGAGACAAAGAAAAAGTTGGGGGAGAGAATGAGGTCTGGAGGAGAGGAAACATACAGGAGGCTGGAAGAAAGGAAGAAAGATTGGATGCACAGTCAGAAGAAGAAAGTGCAACCAGAGACTCATGAAATCACCAAATAGCAAAGGTAGGAAAAATGATTTTATTTTCAATTTAGTGATCCTGTATATTGCATTAAGATAAGAAACAATATATGCAGTGTTAGATTTGTTTTATAATGGTTTTGCGGCTCCAAGTTTTTTTTTCTTTTCGAAAACGGGTCCAAGTGGCTCTTTATGTCTTAAAGGTTGCAGACCCCTGGTCTATCCAATGCAAGGAGGAAACCGTGGAGCTTCAAATCGCTGAATAATAGTAAGTAGTTGAAGAATTGCGTATGAGGGCCTGGGAGCTACAGAACTCACATCCGCTCTCCTCACTGCATCACGTGATCCAAAAGGAAAGATTTATAAACTATAAAGAGTTTTACTTCATTCAAAATTGTCATTTCTTTATTAAGACATTAACTATTTTTTTCTGAGGCCCTCTAAGTACCTTCAAATCCAAAATGTGGCCCTGCAAAGGGTTTGAGTTTGAGCCCACTGTACAAGTGTGTTTATTCTGCTGCCCCTCAATATCTCTCCTCGTTTCTCTTTCCTTATACACCTCCCAGAGAACTTTGTTCCTCAGATAAGTCACTCTTAACGTCAGTGTGGGGTTGGAGAGGGCAAAGGAGGATGGGGTGGGGTGGGTAGAAAGGCTACAAAATAAACCCACTAGGATGTTTGAAAAAAAAAAAACAAAACCCACCCATTTGGGCAGGAAAATCAAATAAAAAAATTGATTCAATAGGCCAAATCGAATTGAAAATGTTTTCCCTAAATCGAGGTAGATTGGGAATCGACCCAATTGGTTTCAATTCTAGGAAGTTATAGGCTGCTGGTGCGAACCCAGCTCAACCATGGCCTGTAGTGTTGCTTAGTAGTGTTTCTGTAATTTTTGCTTCCAGGATCTGATAGAGGCCTAGCAGACGTGATGATGTAGGCATATTCTACTTAGAGGGCATTCCAGCAGCCTGTTGAGGTATACAATCTGGTGGCAGAATCCCAAATTTTTTGATGAAAAAATAGGAGCAGAAGCCAGCAAGACAAAACAAAGAGCATCCTGACTCCCTTGCTGAGCAACCTCACTGATCCTGAGGAAATAAATGAACAATTGTTTGTACTGTCATTATAGTTCAGCTTGTAAGTAACAGGGGGGGTTCTCACATTAGAGAAGAAAAAAAATCCCCTTACCAAGAAGACAGTTTAACCATCTGCTGGGTTAATATTAAAGACACTTCTCCGATGAGCAGATGTTTCTAACTGGATACATGCCTATGAGAGACAGATTCAGCAGCACTAACCAGATATGTAGACCAGAGGTGGACAGCCACAGTTGTGGAAAGCCACAAGCCAGTCAGGTTTTCAGGATTTTCACAATGAATATGCATGAGATCTACTTACATGCAAATACGCAAGCATATTCATTGTGGAAATCTTGAAAACCTGACTGGCTTGTGGCTTTCCACAACTGTGGCTGTCCACCTCTGGTCTAGATAAACCTTGCTGGATAGTGGCCAGCTGGAGGTTTTCCAGTCAGAAGACATGTTCAGACTGCTAACTGTATAGCCAATTACACAAAGTTAGCATAGTAAAAAGCTGTATTAACTTTATCTGGGTAGCCACTAATAGGACAGCACTTTCAGGTTGGTGCTGAAACCAGCTTGTATCCAGGTACCAGCACTGAATATCCAGTTTCACTTTAATTGCAGTGGCTAATGTTTTTCATTTCAGTGTTACAGCTAGCGTGAGCCAGCTAGCAAATGTGTAGCAATCAGCAACCTGATATCAATCAACTTTGGACACTGAGATAAGTGATATTTTCATACATTTATACAGATTATATGGCATAGATTCCTGTTTAGCTCTGCTCATTAGCCAGTTTGCATTCCAGGGTTTAGGTTTCAGGAGAACTGAGTGCTGCCATGATGGTTCGCTGGTCCACTGGTCTTTTTCAAGTGACCAATGTGTGAGGGGGTACTCAGCACACTCAATATGTTAAAATATTATTTTTATTATTTTAGTTGTATATTTATTTAGGTATAAGCACCATTGTTGATTTGTTGTATACATTAAGGGTGTCCTATTATAAATCAAGTTCCCAAGAAGTTAGAAGTTGATGTTTTCATTACACATTGACTACCACAGTTCAATAGCTCCATATTTTTTTCCTGAAGCAAGAGGGTGCTGCAGGGTGATATAGCATTTCCTTACTGAACACTATACCAGTTTCACTGTTCCCATTTAAGAGATGAGAACTGAACTTATCATTCTTATAGAATGCAAGATGTGTAATTAGGAATGAAGATATTGGACCAGACACAGAGATGTTGTTGATGCAGAGACCCCCCTGGAGGCTGGAGGTCCTGTAATGCCTGTGGTAATATCTAGCCCCTGAAGCAGCCCCTGCAGGGCGAAACATGGCTGTGTTGGGTGTCCTGTTTTTTCAAAAATGTGCTTACCAATAAACTCTTCTGTGTTATTGCCACTGTGTCTGCTCCAACGCCTTCATTTCTTTTGGAAATTGCAATCCAATTACCAGTCTGTTTTCTAAGATGTGGAAATAGTGTATGAATAATACACTGGACAGTTAAAAGGCAATTCTACAACAATGTGCCCAACAGAAATTCCAGGCTGTCTGTCAAATGACAGCTGGGTCAGTTTAATAGCAGGATATTTAGCCTGAGTGTGGACTCAATGACAGCAATTGTGATTGTGCTTGTGCAATACAATCTCGGACACACTCATGAGCCTTTCTTTTGTCCTCAATGGAAAAAAAGTTGCTCTCCAGTAGGAGAGGGGACAGCAAAGAAGAACTGTGTGATCAATGTTTTTAGATTTTGCAAAATCTGTATTAGGTGTTCCTCTTCAAATGATTCCTGGGACCTCCTTCCAAGACCTTGATAATTAAACTCATCAATCACAATCACTGCAGCACCACATCATGCTTTAAAAATATTACATCTATCTATCTATCCCCTAAATTCTATAAATATCAAATTATCCATAATTATGCATTTAACTTTGAGGAATACTCCTGGTCTACCTAGAACCCTCCCATTTCTGTGCCTCCTTTTTGGCGTTACATGTAAATTTTAGATGCGGATCCTGGGTTTAATTCTGCAAACGCTTGTCCCAGTGGTAGGCCTACCACTGTCTCACAGCCAATTGGGAGGCACATTTTTTTTTAAAGAGGAAGGACACCTACATTGTAGGCATAATGTTGCATGCCTGTGGAGACATATAGAGATGCTTACAGATGCCCAAGGCATGGTGTGGGCATGATTTCCCCTGAAAGTGGCTTTGGGTGTCAGTAAACATCCCTGCATGTCTCCACAGATATGAGACAGATGCTTTAAATGTAGGCCTCTAAAATGCTGACCTACATGTAAGGCATCAGTGAGAAAACTAGACACGATTCTCAATAGGACACCGATGCATGGTTGACACACAATCGGCGACCTATAGAGAATAAGGCCCCCTATGCCTAAATTTATGCATATACAGTGCTTCCCCATGAATTCGCAGTCCGCGATCCGCGGTCCTGGTCATTCACGGTATTTTCCGATCACAAATGACCAAACAGGAGAGGGCAGTCGGAGAGGCAGGAGAGGGCAGCCAGAGCACCGGTGAGTGAAGGAAATCACCCGCGGTATGCTCCGACCACCTCTTCCTGTACTAAAGTCAGGCCTCACCAATCAGGAGCTGCTTTCATTTATAAATTATTGATTCCTTATACTCAACCAGATCACTGAGGTCTATCGATCAACATTTATTAGTTACGCCCTCACTCAAAGTTATTAACACACGGCGACATTTTATTTTTTCGGTTACAGCTCCTCAAACATGGAACTCCCTCCCTATTTATCTAAGAGAAGAAAACAACTTAGATAAATTTAAAAGCAAACTAAAAAGCTTTCTTTTTAAAGATGCTTTTGACACTTAGGAGTTCCAGTTTATCTCTATAACCTCTTTCAAGGCTACTGTTTATTCCCCCCCCCCTATTGTTTTTTTTACCATAATTGTCTTCTTTTCTATTAACAATTTTGTATTTCTTTACCCATTCTTTCCCTATGTTTTTACTGTTTATATTGTTAGTCATTAATTTGTTATGTTTGCTTAGTGTCTATTTGTTTTTGCCATCCCCTGTATTATTTGTAATTTTAAAGATATGTTCATCGCTTAGAAATTTAAGTAAGCGATTAATCAAATACACAATAAACTTGAAACTTGATCTTAATCCTGTTCTGAGTTCTTGTGGGCGGATGGGATATAAATAAATAAATGTATAATTAAATAAATAAACATAAGTAGGACTGTCAAACAGGGAAGGGAAGATGCAGGACATGCAAGAGAGAACTGAGGCAGGGAAGGAATGCTGCACTTGGACAGAAGGGAGAAAGGAGATGTGGGGAAAGGCTGCACTTGGATGGGAGGGGAGGGAGAAGGGGAAAGGCTGCATATAAATGGAAGGGAAGGGAGAGGAGAGGGGGAAGTGCATATGGATGAAATGGAAGGGCAGGGATAGGAAGGCAGGGTTGATGAGAATGGCTGCATATGAAATGAGGGGGGAAATGTAAATGGACGGAATGGAAAGGCAGGGAGAGTGAAGGGAGGAAGTAAGAGGGGAGACATACTGCACATGAAGGGAAAGGAAAAGGGGAGACGGAAAGCTAGATGGAGATGAGGCGTAGCCTAGTGGTAGAGCTGCTGCCTCAGCACCCTGAGGTTGTGGGATCTATCCCAGCGCTGCTCATTGTGACTCTGGGCAAGTGACTTAAGGCTAGATTCACTAACCTCCCTTCCGTGCCCAATCCGTGGCTGATCCTTGCAGGCCCGATCAGTTCCTATTTATTGTACATTGCTTAGAATAGTATTTTCCTTTTAAATTGTACTCTTCACTATATGACTAGTTATTATTTGTTGTAAACCGCCTAGAACCATTTTTGATTAGGCGGTATATTAAAAATAAAATTATTATTATATTATTATTATTAATTCACAACACAAAAAAATTAAAATGAGGGTGATCGGAGGAACTCCCCCCTCCGACCGCACAGATCGCTAGTGTGCGATCCTGACGCATGCGCAGACCATCAGCTTTCCCTGTAGATGGTCTGCGCATGCGCATGTGTGTAGTGGTCATTTTATGCTGGGGTTTGTTTGTTTTTTTAAATTGGCCCCAACTCTCCTGCTCTGGAAGGGCGATCCCCGGAGGCAGCAGCCTCTTCCCCTTCACTGACACTTCAATTCGCTGCTCCGGCTAGATTCACTAGCTCTGCTCTGCCCCTTCCAGCTGAGCCCTGCTCTTGCCACCCCGTCTCTCCTGCTCTCTGCTGGCCTTCCCCACAGTATAGCCCTGCTTTAAAACCATGGGCTCGCACTGCATGGAAAGGCGGCAGAGAGCAGGAGAGTTGGGGTGGCAAGAGCAGGGCTCGACTGGAAGGGGCAGAGAGCAGAGCGGCTCCATTCTCAGCTGTGAATTTGCAAAAGCCTAGAAACACTGAGCAAAGAAGTTAGGGAAAGAGAAGCGGCAGAGAGCAGGAGAGTCGGGGGAGCCATAGAGAGTCAGGGCAGGCAGAGAGAGAAGAGTTGGGGCAGGCAGTACTCCGATTGGAGCCTCACCAAAGACAGAATCGGGGCAGAGAGCAGTTTTTTACACAAGCAACTGGTCCTCACCAGTCACTTGTTCTTGATCGGCCAGCCAGTCGATGTGTCAGGAAAAAAGGGTAGTGAATCGCGTCCTTCCTGCTTTGCTTGCCAATTCCCCTCATTTGCATGCATGGTTCGGGATTGGATCGCAACACAGTTTAGTGAACCGGGTTGGAGGGACATTGGGTCGCAAAGGGCTCGCAAACCGATCAGTTTGCTTAGTGAATCTAGCAGGGATTTGTATTATTTTTCAGTGTCTGACCTGTTTGAAAAATAAAAATGATCAGGACTACTGGGATCTTCACTTCTGATAGAGCAGTGTTGGCCACACCCTGCCCATCAAGTTTTTGGGATATTCACAATGAATATGCTTGAGAGAGATTTTCATATAATAATAATAATTTTATTTTTGTATACCGCAGTACCACAATAGTTCAATAATGCTTCCGTAAACCATCTCGTGCATCTTCATTATGGAAATCCTGAAAACCTGACTTGGCGAGGGCCGAGGTTGGTTACCCCTGGTTTAGCTCATCTATTGAATCCCCTGCTATGTCACTGCACGCCACTGGGACCAAAGGAATGAAAGGTAAGCTTGACTCAGTTATCTACTTCTAGCTGGGTCACCAGGACCAGCTATTATACTGTATACACAAGTTCCTGGAACAGCTCCAGAGACTGAGGAAGAAACTGCAAACCACTATAGCAGCAAGTGTTCTGAGGATCATGACATACCCAACCTGAGCCAAGCTACTTGAAGCACTTTGGAGCCAGCATCTTTCAGACTGCAAGTGATAACCTTCTTTGAAATATGCCTATAATATGTTAAGGAGAAGATATTCACATATTCTCACAAGAAGGATTAAGGGTTACAAGAGGGATAAAGAGACTTTGTAAATACTATTTGATTACTGATTCTGCCAAAATGACTGCCTTGGCTATGGTTTTTGTCCCATTAATTTGTCACACACACTTTATGTAAATTTATTGGTTCATAACTCCAATACTGGAATGGTCTGGTGTACTGCTTGTGTGAAGAGAGCAGCACGTGTGGATTAACTACCTATGCTCTTCCAGCATTTGTCAGTCTCGGCCCTGGTCCTAAACCAATTAATTAGCTATGTGAGTGATCCTCATACAGTCTATGGGCATTAACAAGGAACCCACCTTAAACCTGTCTACTGCCCATGTTCATGGATTCTGGCAAAGGGTGAGTGAAAGGAATATATCCACTGTATCAAAGAACAGTATATATAACCAATGTACTAAGTTTCAAGTTTATTATGGATTTGATTAATCGCTTATTCAAAATTCAAAGTGATGTACAAAGCAGTAAAATAGTAAATTACAGGTATCGAGGGGAAACAAACCAGATAAATACAACTGACTTGACAAAACATATGATACAAAAGGAAAAAATGGGGAAAGAAATACAAGTTAAAGATAGTAAATAAGATGAGTAAGGGGAAAAACAATAGGCAAGGAGAAAGCAGTAAGCTTCAAGGATATTAAGAACTAAGCTTCAGTTGATGCACTTAATCTAATTTTTTAGTTGTCAAATGCATCTGTAAAAAGAAAGCATTTTAACTTGCTCTTGAATCTTGCTCTAGATTAAGTTCTTCACATACGTGAATTGGGAGTAAATTCCAAATTTGGGGGGGCTGTGACGGAGAAAATAAATTGCCGCCGTGTATTTATGGTTTTAAGTGAGAGAACTATTAATAGATGTTGGTCAGTAGACCTGAGTAATCTTGGAGAGGTAAAGGGAATCAATAGTCTATGAATAAAGGCGGGAGTTTTACAGAGAAGAGATTTAAAAGTCAGTAGACTTAATTTATAAGTTATGCGGTGCGCAACTGGTAGCCAATGCGCTTCCTTAAGTAGTGGTGTCACATGGTCAAATTTTTTAGCTTTCCTTATGAGTTTAATTGAAGCATTTTGAACAATCTGTAAACGTCGGATTTCTTTTTGAGCAATTCCTTTAAATAGCTTAGGTGAAAATGTAATGTGCCTTTAACTTTCTGTAGAGTACACTTTTGTTTTCTGTAAGAAGATAATTACCTTGAGGTTGCCCATAACCCTGCCAGTTCCCTTCACAAAGCAAAAGAGCAGAATTCAAGGAATACAGAAAACGCATGAAGAAAAACACAGAATTATGGAGAAAAATTTAAAAAAGTGAAAAGAAATATGGCACAGATGGAAGAAAAAATGGCTAGAGACATAAAAGAGATGACAAGCCTTTTTCAGAGAAGGTTAGAAATGACTGAAAGCTGCTGAAAATCAGTATGCAGAGAGTGATAAGGAAAAGACAGACATACCTCACAAATACTTCTGTGTTCATGGAATAAAATTCTGGATAAGGACTTCTGTTGACTGACAAAATTACGTGTGAGAATGATTGATATCACTGAATTTTCCATCATTTGAAAAGGACTTACCTCCTGTACATTAATGCCATGGAGATATTTAAATGTCTCTATCATATCCCCTCTCTAAGTCTGTCCCCATACAATTTATGATAAAGGCCCTAACAAACTTTGTAGCAGCCCTCTGGACTGACTCCATTCTATTTATATCTTTTTGAAAGGTACGGTCTCCAAAATTGCGCACAGTATTCCAAATGGGGACTCACCATATACAGTAGCATTATCACCTCCCTTTTCCTACTGGCCATTCCTTTCTTTAAGCATCCAAGCATCTTCCTGGCTTTGACCATCACCTTTTCTACCCGTTTTGCCTCCTTGAGATCATCACCCCCAAGTCCCGCTTTTCTTCCACACTCAAAAGTTCCTCGCCTCTTATACTATACTTTTCTCCTGGAATTTTGTAGCCCAAGTGCATGATCCTACATTTTTCAGCATTAAATCTTAGATGCCAGTTATTTGACCATTCTTCAAGCTTTACCAGATCCTTCCTCATATTATTCACATCCTCCAGGGTGTCTACCCTATTTCAGAGCTTGGTATCATCTCAACAAAGCAAACCTTGCAGACAGTCCTTCTACAATATCACTTGCAAAGATGTTAAACAGAGCTGCGGCACTCTACTAACAACATCCATTTCCTCCAAATAATCTCCATTTACCATTACCCTTTGTCTCCTTCCACTTAACCAGCTTTTAATCCATTTTGTCACTTTAGGGTCCATTCCGCATGCATTCAGTGTATTTATCAATTTCCTATGCGGCACAGTGTCAAAAGCTTTGCTAAAGTAATTATATCTAGTGCCCCTACCCATATCCAACTGTTTGGTCACCCAGTCAAAGAAATCAATCAGATTCATCTAACAAGTCCTGCCTCTCATAAAACCATGCTGCCTCGCAGTGGCGTACCAAGGGTGGGGGACGTCCACCCTGGGTGCACGCTCCAAGGGGGTGCACAGCCGGCTGGATCAAAACTAGAGAATGTGTCCATCGTGGCTACGGGGACAAGGCCATTCACCGCCCCGTTGAGCGGTGAATGGCCTTGTCCCCACAGTTAAAGGAGGGTACGCGCACTGTCACCTATCGCGCTCCCTCCCTCCTTACTGCCGCCCTCCTTACTGCCGCCACCGAGTTTAAACATTTCCCTACTCCCTCCCTGCCTCATACCTTTGTGGCCGCGATTTATAAACTGCCTTCTTACAGCAGTCAGAGCGTTGAAGCTGCGTGTAGCTGCCGTAAAGGTCATCCCTGACGCAACCGGAAGTTGCATCAGAGAAGACCTTTACGGCAGCCTTATGCAACTACAATGCTCCAGCTGCTGTAAGAAGGCAGTTTAGACATCGCCGGCCACAGGTCAGGGACAGGGAGGTTTGTTGCACCGGGCCTGTTGTTCGGGGGGGTGGGGGGTGAAAGCGCCATGAAGGTAAGGGGCAGGGAGGAGGAAATGTGGGATGGAGAGGAAAAGACGCTGAAGGGAAATGGGTAAAGCAGAGCGGGGGGGAAGGACACTGAAAGGACATAGGGAAGACAGAGCGGGGGGGAAGGACACTGAAAGGACATGGGGAAGACAGAGGGGGGAGAAGGATGCTGGAAGGACATGGGGAAGACAGAGTGGAGGAGAAGGACACTGAAAGGACATGGGGAATTCAGGGGGGGAGAAGGACATTGAAAGCACATGAGGATGACAGGGGGGAGAAGGACGCTGAAAGGATATGGGGAAGCCAGAGTGGGGGAGAAGGACACTGAAAGGACATGGGGAATTCAGGGGGGAGAAGGATGTTGAAAGCACATGAGGATGACAGGGGGGGAGAAGGACGCTGAAAGCACATGGGGAAGACAGAATGGGGAGAAGATGCTGAATGGAAATGGGGAACAGAGAGTGGGGAGAAGATGCTGAAGGGAAATGAGGAACAGAGAGTGGGGAGAAGATGCTGCAGGGAAATGGGGAAGAGAGAGTCGGGAGAAGGACGCAGAAAGGACATGGGGAAGACAAGGGATAAGAAGGACGCTGAAAGGACATGGGGAAGACAGAGTGGGAGAAGACGCTGAAGGGAAATGGGGAAGATAGAAACATAGAAATAGACGGCAGATAAGGGCCACGGCCCATCAAGTTTGCCCACTTCAATGACCCTCCCTATCTATCTTTGCGGATAGATCCCACATGTCTGTCCCATCTGGCCTTAAAATCTGGCACGCTGCTGGCCTCAATAACCTGAAGTGGAAGACTATTCCAGCGATCAACCACCCTTTCGGTGAAGAAGAACTTCCTAGTGTCACCATGCAGTTTTCCGCCCCTGATTTTCCACTGATGCCCCCTTGTTGCCACGGGACCCTTGAAAAAGAAGATATCCTCTTCCACCTCGATGCGACCTGTGAGGTATTTGAATGTCTCAATCATATCTCTCCTCTCTCTACGCTCCTCGAGTGAGTAGAGCTGCAACTTCCCTAACCGCTCCTCGTATGGGAGCTCCTTGAGTCCCGAGACCGTCCTGGTGGCCATTCTCTGGACTGACTCCAGTCTCAGCACATCCTTGCAGTAATGTGGCCTCCAAAATTGCACACAGTACTCCAGATGCGGTCTCACCATGGATCTATACAGTGGCATAATGACCTCAGGTTTACGGCTGACGAAACTCCTGCGTATGCAACCTATGATTTGCCTTGCTTTGGATGAAGCTTGCTCAACTTGATTTGCAGACTTCATGTCTTCCCTGACAATAACCCCCAAGTCTCTTTCTGCTTCAGTTTTTGTCAAGATCTCGCCATTTAGGGTGTAAATCCTGCATGGATTTCGGCTTCCCAGGTGCATGACTTTGCATTTTTTGGCATTGAAACTGAGTTGCCAGGACCTAGACCAGTGCTCCAGTAGAAGTAGGTCATGCATCATATCGTCTGCCATTGAATTATTGTCTGTTGTGCTCTTGTTCACTACATTGCTTAGCATGGCATCATCGGCGAATAATGTTATTCTTCCTCGGAGCCCTTCTGTCAAGTCTCTTATGTAGATGTTGAACAAGATCGGGCCCAGGACGGAGCCCTGTGGCACTCCACTTATCACCTCTGACATTTCGGAGGGGGTGCCATTCACCACTACCCTCTGAAGCCTACTACCAAGCCAGTTCCCAACCCAATTGATCAATGTGTTGCCCAAACCTAAAGAACTCATCTTGCTTAGCAACCTGCGGTGTGGTACGCTATCAAATGCTTTGCTGAAATCCAGGTAGACAATGTCCAGGGACTCACCAGCATCCAGCTTCCTCGTCACCCAGTCAAAGAAGCTGATCAGGTTGGATTGGCAGGATCTCCCCTTAGTAAATCCATGTTGGCGGGGATCCCGTAGATTTTCCTCGTCCATGATTCTATCCAATTGGTGTTTGATTAGGGTTTCCATTAGTTTGCTCACTATTGATGTGAGACTCACTGGTCTGTAATTTGCCATCTCCATCTTGGAGCCCTTCTTGTGGAGTGGAATGACGTTAGCTGTCTTCCAGTCCATCGGGACGTTACCTGTACTAAGGGAGAGATTGAAGAGCGCGGATAGCGGTTCCGCTAGGACATCACCCAACTCCCTGAGCACCCTAGGGTGTAGGTTGTCAGGCCCCATTGTCTTGTTGACCTTGATTTTTGACAGCTTGCAGTAGACGCTGCTGGATGTAAACTTGAAATTACTAAACGGGTCAACTGATTTAACCCTTGTCTGTGGCTGAGGGCCGATTCCCGGCGCCTTGCGGGTGAAGACTGAGCAGAAGTATTTATTTAACAGTTGGGCTTTTTCCGAGTCCATTTCTACATAGTCTCCGTCTGGTTTTCTGAGACGTACTATCCCGCCCGAGTTCTTATTTCTGTCACTGATATACCTGAAGAAAGATTTATCTCCTTTCTGGATGTTCTTTGCTAGAGACTCCTCCATGCGTAATTTGGCCTCCCTAACTGCTGCTTTGACGGCCCTTGACTTGGCCAGATATTCTACTCTAGAGTCCTGTGTCCCTGATTGTTTGTAAGAGATGAATGCTTTTTTCTTCTCTTTGATGAGGTCCGAGATCTCCGTAGAGAACCACTGTGGCTTGTTGTTCCTACTCCGTTTGCTTACTGATTTAACATAGCGGTTTGTTGCTTCCTGTATGGTGGCTTTCAAAGTTGACCACATTTCTTCCACGCTGTCGGTGTCTGCTTGGCTTTGTAGCGCCTGGTGAACGAAGTCTCCCATGTCTTGGAAGTTTGTGTCCTTGAATTTGAGAACCTTGGTCATTGTGGTAGATTTCGTGA
Source organism: Geotrypetes seraphini (assembly GCF_902459505.1). Classification (NCBI taxonomy): domain Eukaryota; kingdom Metazoa; phylum Chordata; class Amphibia; order Gymnophiona; family Dermophiidae; genus Geotrypetes; species Geotrypetes seraphini. The sequence continues at coordinate 99,167,817 of NC_047088.1, read as the reverse complement.
AACCTTTCCTGAGATTGAACCATATCATATTGTGGTCACTGGAGGCTAAAGTTTCACCCACCGAGACCTCTGTGATACTTTCCCCATTGGTAAGTACTAGGTCCAGTATTGCCTGATCCCTTGTTGGTTCAAATACCAGTTGCCTGAGTCTTGCTCCATTCAAAGAGTTTAATAGCTTCCTGCTGTTGCCGGAAGCAGAGGAAAGTGTGACCCAATCCACATCAGGCATGTTGAAGTCACCTACCAATACTGTGTCACCCCGCAAGGTGATATTCTCTATATCTCCGATTAATTCTATATCTAGGTCATCATTGTGTCTAGGGGGTCTGTATACTACGCCAAGATATAGGCATTTGTCCTTCCCTCTGGCCAAATTTACCCAAAGGGATTCCCCAGTGTACTGTACATCCGTGATTCTGGTGACTTTAATGTCATCTTTAGTATATAATGCTACACCACCTCCCATTTTACCCTCCCTGTCCCGGCGAAGCAAGTTGTAACCTGGTATGACCATGTCCCACCCGTGGGAGTCTGTGAGCCAGGTCTCAGATATCGCCACTACATCCAGGTCGGCATTCCTCATTTCTGTTTCCAAGTCTAGGATCTTATTTCCCAGACTGTGGGCGTTGAAGAGTGGGGAGAAGATGCTGGCAGGGAAGAAGACAGAAATGCCAGACTATGGGGGGAGCAGAAGGAAGACCAATTTGGAAGGGGGAGAAAGGGAGAGGCACAGTAACAGTAACAGAAATGGAAGACGAAGAGAGAAGAGAGACAGTGGATGGAAGGAATTGAATGAGAAGATGAGGAAAGCAGAAACCAAACAACAAAGGTAGAAAAAAAAATTCTATTTCTTTTTCTTTTTTTTTGCTTCAGGATAAAGTAGTATATTAGTTGTGTTGATAAAAATTTATAAACAAAGCCCTGCCAGCTGAACATCTCTTTCTCCAGTTCAGCAGCCAAAACTTTGATTTATAAGGCAGGAATAAACTAAATATTGCAGTACTGAGGCTTGTATGGATGCTGCGGGGATGGTGATGGGGCGGTGAATGGGATGGCGGTGACGGGGCGGTGAAGGAGACTGTAGGCCAGGGACAGGGGACAGATATTTTCTTCATGTCATTCTCTATCCGGAACCTTCCGTGCTTCTCCAAAAGGCATCTCAGCGTGGCTGCCGTACTTATAACAGAGCAGAGTCGGCAGTCACGCTAAAGTGAACGAAGGTCCTGCGATGACTGTGCTGTCTACCCGCCTCTGTTCTGAAAGTGGTAAGTGACATCGGGGGGGGGGGAGGTGGCCAGCAGCCGCAGACATCATGGGATCTTGCTGCGTCTGCCGGCCCAGCCCCCTCTGACGTCATTTACCTCTTCCATCCGGAGCAGAAGCAGTCAACGCGGGACCTTGCTGATTTGGAATGGAGAAAGGAGCATAGTAGGGTGGTGAAGGGAGAGAAAGGAGGTCAGGGTGTTATGGAAGGGTATGGAGGGTGAGAAAGGGGGGTCAGGGTGATATGGAATCATGGTGAAGGGTGAGAAAGGGGGTCAGGGTGGTTTGGAAGGGTGTGGAGGGTGAGAAAGGGAGTCAGGGTGGTATGGAATCATAGTGAAGGGTGAGAAAAGAGGTCAGGGTGGTATGGAAGAGTGGTGGAGGGAGAGTAAGGGGCAGATGCTGATGGAATTGCGGGGAAAGAGACATAAGGGGGAAGGATATTGCATGGAATTGGGTTGGAGGGAAAGAAAGGGGGCAGATGCTGATGGAAGTGGGGGATGGGAGAAGAGAGAGTGAAATGCCAGACCATGGGAGTGTGAGAGAGGGAAGAAGAGGAGAGGATAGAGATGCCAGACCACTGGAGGAGGGAAGGGAAGAAGATGGATGCCAGACCAATGGGGGTGATGGGAGAGATGGAAGGGGGAGGCATAAAGTTTCTGGAAGGGGAATAGAAAGAGAGAAGATGCCATATAGAAGGGTCAGAGAGAGGGTAGACAGTTGATGAAAGGAAGAGAGTGACAAAAAGATGAGGAAAGCAGAAACCAGTGAAGATAAGGTACAAAAAAATTTCTATTTATTTATTTTTTGCTTTAGGTGAGATGCATCGCTGTTTCTGTGATGTTGCATTGTATGCAGAGTCCAGCTTCTTGGTGCTTCAGTTTAACCTTTGTCTACATATTTTTATTCTATCTCCCCATTTACAAAACTGTAGAGCATTTTTTAGCGTTGGCATCTGAGCTGTTACCATCATGGCTAAAAACCACACTACAGTTTTGTAAAAGGGGGAGGGGTTAGTTTGTGATTCCATATTAGGCAAAGGTGTTTTCTGTGTTTTGTGTGTTCAAAAAGACATATTTTTCTGTTAGGATTGACTGTGTAGGATTGATCTGTACTAGTCTGGCTTGTTTAGTTTTACAATAGGTTTATTAATGTACTGCTCACTGCTCCTAGGTATTCATGTGTGACGTGTGGATTGTTACTAAAAATCATTTTTTTCATACAGATGGGTGGGAGGTGTCAAAAAATGATGGGCCCCGGATGTCATCATGCAATTCGACATGAGCTCTGCATTCGACTTGGTAGACCATGAGAAAATGATGTAATGCTTAGACGCCATTGGTATCAGAGCTGAGGTACTAAACTGGTTTCGTGGCTTCCTCACATCCAGTTCTTACCAGGTACGCTTTAACAACGAACACTCTGACACCTGGAGCAACTCATCCGGAGTGCCAAAAGGGTCACCGCTTTCCCCACTGCTTTTCAATATCTACATGTCCTCATTAGGTGTGAAAATAACCCAACTAGGAATAAAACTATTCAGCTACGCAGAAGACTTTACGATCATCATCCCATTCGCCAACTCCATCTCGGAAAACATTCCCAAGGCATCCAATGCCATAAATGAGATGGAACAATGGATGACAGATTTCAAGCTCAAGCTCAACCCAGAAAAAACAAAATTCTTCGTTGCCTCCCCTCACCCGCTTGACAATAAAACCCCACTATGCATCAATAAACTCAACTACTCTATTCAGCCCACCATGAAAATACTAGGTGTTATTCTAGACCAGTGGTCTCAAACTCAAACCCTTTGCAGGGCCACATTTTGGATTTGTAGGTCCTTGGAGGGCCGCAGAAAAAAATAGTTAATGTCTTATTAAAGAAATGACAATTTTGCATGAGGTAAAACTCTTTATAGTTTATAAATCTTTCCTTTTGGCTAAGTCTTAATAATAATATTGTCATTTATAGCTAAAGAGACATATGATCAAGAAACTATTTTATTTTACTTTTGTGATTATGATAAACATACGAGGGCCTCAAAATAATACCTGGCGGGCCGCATGTGGCCCCCGGGCAGCAGGTTTGAGACCACTGTTCTAGACCAATGCCTAACAATGAAGGAACAAGTGGATTCCCTATTCAGAAAAAGTTTCCTTATTCTCTGGAAACTCAGAACCATTAAATCATACTTCGATACGTCAACATTCAGAATTCTAGTGCAATCCCTCATACTGAGTCAGCTTGACTACTGCAACATCGCCTATCTAGCAATCTCACAAAAGAATATGAGACATCTCCAAATAATGCAAAATTCTGCGGTCAGACTTATCTTCAGGCTGAAGAAATTCGACCACATGACACCCTACTATCGGCAGCTGCACTGGCTACCAATGGAAGCCCGAGTAAGGTTTAAATTTGCCTGCCTCTGCTTCAAAGTACTATACGGTCTGACCCCCAAGTACATAACGGACCTTTTCGCATTTTCTAATAACAAACTCAAGAGAAACACACACCCAAAACTCATTTCCCCTCCAGTTAGAGGCTGCAAAATGAAAAAACACCACAAACACCTTCTCTCTCACCAAGCAGTCCTATGGGGCAAAGACCTAGACCAACTGCTTTTGCCCACTACATACGGGGAATTCAGGAAACGCCTAAAAACATACCTGTTCCAGAAATACCTAAACAATTGACCCGCTCTCCCTCTCCCTCCCCCCTCCCTATTCCACCTGAACTTACAGCACTGTTATAAATATAATCTGTTATCTTCATCTTATCGTAACTTTACGTTGCTATTTATCCCAAACAGGTCCTGTCGGACATTACCTACTAAAATGTACATATTACATTTTCGCTCAGCAAATTGTATTTCTATACTATTGCCTCCTGAGGTCTCTGATCTCTGTATTTCCTCTGAATATCTACTTATTGTATTTCGCTGAATGTCCAGCACTCTTGATTGTAAACCGCCTAGAAGTCGCAAGATTGTGGCGGTATAGAAGAATAAAGTTATTATTATTATTATATGCTAGGTACGCCACTGCTGCCTCGGGACCTGCAGTCCATTCAATTCTAGAAATCACACTATCCTCCACTTAAGAAGCGTTTCTGTTAGTTTACTCGCTACCAAGGTCAGACCTGTAATTCCCAACTTCCTCCTTACTTCCACTCTTGTGCAGAGGGATCACATCCACCCTTCTCCAGTCCTCCAGGACCACACCAGTCTCCAAGGAAGACAAAGTTGCCAAGTTGCTGACTGCCCAGTTTATGATTTCTGTGTTTAATCATGAGGAAGTGGAACCTGTGCAGAGTGCCACTTACAACTCTGGATGCCTTGTTGGACAGACTGGACGGACCATACAGGTCTGCTGACATTTACTGTCTTACTCTGTTACAAGTTATTAGCATAAGTATAATTTCAAGGTGTAATCTGATGGGAAAGTTGAATTCATGCTATTCAACCAATATGAAATCAAGTAGGTGAGATTTCTGATGCTCTCCCAGAGCTCATGCAAGATGAAATGGTAGCTAGAAGGTAGAGAATGACACGGGGAAAAATTCTGTCACCGTCCCGTCCCTGGACCACCATCCTCTGCACCGCCCCGTCCTCGCTGATCCTTTCACCGCCCCGTCCCTGTCTCTGCCGTCCCCTTCACCGCCCTGTCACCGTTCCCGTCTTCTCCTCTCCATCCCCCCATCCCCAGCACCCTTCACGCGGTCCAGCATCTCCCTCCCACCAGCCAGCCGTGCATTTCCCTCCCTCTCTCCTTTTCCCTTACCTTTTCTTCTTGAAACTGGCGATTTCTATAAGGCTATGAGCTGTATTACAGCCGGAGCCTTGAAGTCGCGTTGGGTTGCCTGCTAGAAAAGTCTCCTCCGATGCAACCGGAAAAAGGAAGTTGCATCAGAGGAGACTTTTTCCAGCAGGCAACGCGACGCGACTTCAAGGCTCCGGCTGTAATACAGCTCGTAGCCTTATAGAAATCACCAGTTTCAAGAAGAAAAGGTAAGGGAAAAAGAAGGAGGGAGATGCATAGACGGCCGGCGGGATAGAGTGGGCTGCCGGATCGAACCCTCATTCACCGCGCATTCACTACTTGTTCACCGCCCCGTGCTACCATTCACCGCTCCACAGGGCAGTGAATGGCCTTGTCCCTGATTTCGCGGTGACCTTTTTTTTTGGTCACCATTTTGGCGGGTTACCCGCGGCTAGCTGCGGGTAACAATCACCGTGAATAGAAGGCAAGACAAAAACACTGGCAGCAGAACTGCACAATTTCAAACTTTTGTGTTGCTATGTTGTGTAGCATGGGGCTTATTTTCAAAACAGAAAAACATTCCAAAAGTGGCATATGGACACTTTTTTCTCCAAAACGTCCAAATCACTATTTATGAAACCCATTTTTAGACAGTTTTCTATGCAGCTCATTTGCAGTGCATCCAGATCGCATGGGGACATGTTAGAAGTATGGTTTAAGTGGGACTAGGGTGGGCTATGATTTGGGCGTTTTCTGCAATAACGGAACATTGTAGAAAACATCCAGGGCAAAAATTGGATGTTTTAGGCTAGACCTATTTCAATAATGAATAAGGGCCAAAAAGGTGCCCAAACTGACCAGATGACCACTGGAGGCTGTATGGTGTGACCCCCCTTTCTCCCCAGTAGTCATGGAGCCCCTTCCATCCCGCAAAGATATGAAAGAAACAGTACATACCAGCCTATATGACAACTTCAGATGTCATGGCCAGTCCTATTAGAGCAATAAGTAGGTCCCTGGAGTAGCCTAGTGGTCAGTGCAGTGGACTATAGAGATGGGGACCCAGATCTATATCCCACTCAGCACAGTTACTTACCGTAACAGGTGTTATCCAGGGACAGCAGGCATATATTCTCACATGTGGGTGACGTCATCTACGGAGCCCCAGCGCGGACAGCTTTTCAAGCAAACTTGATTGAAGTTTCAAGTTTGCACACTGCACCACGCATGTGCTAGCCTTCTTGCCCACTAGAGGGCGCATCCCCACCTCGTGGTCCTCAGTTCCATATCATAGCAAAGAAGCCATCCCCGGGGAGGTGGGCGGGTTGTGAGAATATATGCCTGCTGTCCCTGGATAACACCTGTTACGGTAAGTAACTGTGCTTTATCCCAGGACAAGCAGGCATGATATTCTCACATGTGGGTGACCTCCAAGCCAACCAAAAAAGGGCAGGTGGGAGGATGGCAAATTACGAAAACAGGTTACGTAACACCGACTGGCCAAACCGGCCGTCGCTTCTGGACAAAGTGTCCAGACAGTAGTGGGAGGTGAACGTATGAACCGAAGACCAAGTGGCAGCTTTACAAATGTCCTCCATAGGCGTGGATCGGAGGAAAGCCACGGAAGCTGCCATCGCTCGGACTTTATGACCCGTAACTCGACCCGAAAGCGGGAGATCAGCCTGAGCGTAGCAAAAGGAAATACAAGCAGCTAACCAGTTTGACAAGGTGCGCTTTGAAACCGGGTGTCCTAAACGATTAGGATCAAAGGACAAAAACAATTGAGGAACCTTCCGATAAGACTTGGAGCGTTGAAGATAAAAAGCCAACGCCCTCTTACAGTCAAGCGTATGAAGTGCCGCCTCACCAGGATGAGAATGGGGCTTCGGAAAAAACACCGGAAGGACAATAGACTGATTGAGGTGGAAATCAGACACAACTTTAGGTAAAAATTTTGGATGGGTGCGAAGAACCACCTTATCATGATGAAACACCGTGAAAGGAGGATCCGCCACCAAGGACTGCAGTTCACTAATCCGACGAGCAGATGTGAGCGCAATCAAAAAGACCACTTTCCAAGTGAGAAACTTTAGATACGACTTGTCGATGGGCTCAAAGGGAGGCTTCATCAGCTGAGCCAAGACCACATTAAGATCCCACACCACCGGAGGAGGTTTCAGAGGAGGATGGACATTCACTAAACCCTTCATGAAACGAGTCACCAGAGGATGAAGAGAGAGAGAACGACCCTCAAGGTGCCGATGGGATGCAGCAATGGCACTGAGATGTACCCGAATAGAAGTCGTCTTCAGGCCAGACTCAGATAAATGCAATAGATAATCCAGAACCGAAGACACAGGCACCGAACTCGGTTCCAGACGATTCAAAGAACACCAGGACGTAAACCTGGTCCACTTCTGGGCATAACAAAGCCGAGTCGAGACCTTGCGCGAGGCCTCCAAAATCTCCCTCACGGCCCGAGACACCGGAATCGAAGTCAGGGGGAGAGAAACCAAGCAGTCAGATGTAAAGACTGAAGATTGGGATGTAACAGCGAACCCCGACTCTGAGACAGCAGAGAGGGAAACACCGGCAGAAGCAGAGGTTCCCTGACACTGAGTTGAAGAAGCAGGGAGAACCAGGGCTGCCTGGGCCAACGAGGCGCAATGAGGATCATGGAGGCTCCGGTCGATCTGAGATGAACCAGCGTTCTCAAAATCAGAGGAAACGGCGGGAACGCATAAAGGAACTTCCCCTCCCAGTCGAGAAGGAAGGCATCCGCCTCGAGACGGTCCCGGGAGTACATCCGAGAACAATAGAGGGGCAGTTTGTGAGTCTCCGGGGAGGCAAACAGATCGACCTGAGGAGTTCCCCAGCGGTCGAAGACCTCGCGTAGGACCCGGGAGTTCAGAGACCACTCGTGCGGCTGGAGAAGACGACTGAGTTTGTCTGCCAGCCGGTTCTGCTCTCCCTGAATGTAAACTGCCCGCAGGAATATGTTCTGGGAGATCGCCCATTCCCAAAGGCGGAGAGACTCCTGACACAGAGGCCAAGAGCCCGTACCCCCTTGTTTGTTGACATAGTACATCGCCACTTGGTTGTCGGTCCGCACGAGTACCACCTGGTCGTGCAGCAGGTGGACAAAAGCTCGCGCGGCCAGAAAAATGGCGCGAAGCTCCAGCACATTGATGTGACATCGACGGTCCTCGGCCGACCACAGACCCTGCGTCCTCAGGCCGTCCAGATGAGCTCCCCACGCGTACTCGGAGGAGTCCGTGGTCAGGACCTTGCTGTAAGGCGGAACGAGAAACAGCAAACCCCCGGACAGATTGGAAGAGTCGGTCCACCAACGTAAACAAGGAGTCACTGATATCCGGGAAGACACCGGATCGCGATCTTGCCGCCACTGCGACGCCAGAGTCCACTGCGCAAGCCTCAGGTGCAAGCGAGCGAAAGGCGTGACGTGAACCGTCGACGCCATGTGACCCAGCAAAACCATCATGTGCTGGGCTGACATCTCCGATTGCCCTTGGCAGTGGCGAGTCCACCGAAGCAGGGCCTCCCGCCGAAGAGGGGGGAGAAAAGCGCGTAGGCGAACCGTGTCCAGCACGGCTCCAATAAACTGGAGAGACTGCGCCGGGCACAATTGAGACTTGGGAAAGTTCACTTCGAACCCCAGGTCTTGCAGAAGACTGATAGTCTGTTGGGTCGCTAAGATAACCCCCTCCCTGGACGGGGCCTTGATCAGCCAATCGTCCAGGTAGGGAAAGACCTGTAGACCCCGCGAGCGCAGGGCCGCCGCAACCACTACCATACACTTGGTGAATACCCGGGGGGACGACGCCAGACCGAAGGGAAGAACCCGATACTGCAGGTGCAAATCCCCCACTTGAAAACGCAAGAACCTGCGGCAAGCGGGATGCACCGGAACATGGGTGTATGCTTCCTTCAAGTCCAGGGAGCACATCCAATCCCCCTCCTCCAATAGCGGATAGAGAACCGGAAGCGATAACATACGGAACTTCTCCCAGACCAGGAACTTGTTGAGTTTCCGGAGGTCCAAAATGGGGCGCAAGTCCCCGGTCTTTTTTGGGACCAAAAAGTAACGGGAGTAAAACCCCCGGCCCATCTGATCGCGAGGTACCACCTCGACTGCCCGGAGGCTCAACAAGGCCCTGGCTTCCTCCTGGAGAAGGGCCAACTGGTTCCGATTGGGCGGGCAAGCCCCGGGTGGCATGTCCGGAGGCTGACTGGAGAAGTTGAGCGAATAGCCCTCTGAGATGGTCCGGAGCACCCATGCGTCTGACGTAATCACAGACCAGGCCCCGGCAAAGGCCGTTAGCCGACCCCCGATAGGGAGGGGATGGCGTGATATCGCGGTGGGGGCCCGCCCCCAACCGCCCACCCCGTCAAAAGGACGGCGCGGCCTTGGCCGCCCCCTGCGCGACGGGCTTAGAGGGGCCACCCCTACTCTGTTGGGGCGGTCGCCGTGGCGGCGGTCTTGAGAAGGCCGGCGTCGACTTCTGAGGATACCTTCTCGGGGGCTGCCGGAAGGGACGCTGGGTAGGGGCCTTAGGCTTTGGGCGTACCAGAGAGGCCAGAGAGCGCTCCTGTTCGGAAAGCCGCTTGGTCGCCGCATCCAAAGAGTCGTCGAACAATTCCGCCCCAACGCAAGGCAAGTTTGCCAGGCGCTCCTGCAAATTTGAATCCATCTCGAGGGTACGAAGCCAAGCCAGCCGGCGCATGGCCACCGCACAGGCCGATACCCTCGAGGCAAGTTCAAACGCATCGTAGACTGCGTGGAATAAATAGAGGCGCAACTGGGCCAGATTAGAGCTAAAGGTGGCAAACCTGTCCCTATGCGACTCTGGTATCACCTCACGAAAAGAGGGGAGGTCCTTCACCATCGTACGTAGGAATGACGAGTACGAAAAGGCATAGTTTAGGACCCTCGTTGCCATGAGAGAGTTCGCATAGAGACGACGCCCGAATTTGTCCAAGGTCCGGCCCTCCCTACCCGGCGGGACCGCCGCCGAGACCCTGGAAGGTTGCGTTTTCTTAAGCGCCGATTCCACTAGGAGCGAATTGTGAGAAAGTTGCCCCTTCTCGAACCCCTTGATGGGGAGGGTGCGATACTTCGACTCCATTTTGGAGGGGACCACAGCGACCGTCAAGGGAGCCTCAAGATTCCTAAGGAAGGTCTGATGGAGGACCTTGTTGATCGGAAGGCGAGGGGATTCCCGAGGGGGGGCAGGAAGATCCTGCTCCTCTAAAATCTCCTTGGTGTAAGTGGACCCCTCCGACAAGTCTACACCCAAAGCCCCCGCCATGTCCTGCACGAACCTCGTAAAAGATGAAGGTTTAGCAGGAGGACAGGGAGACCGAGACTTCCCGGCGGAGCCGAAGGGAGAGGCCTCGTGAGAGTATCTAGGCTCCCTACCTGATCCCGACCCCAACGAGGCACAGTCCTGCGACCTCGACGGGGTCGGAGACCGAGTGCGCCGAAAGGAACCCTTCGGGGATCCCCCCGGGGTCCGAGGCACCGAAGCCCGTCCCTTCGGCCCCGGCGAGGAGGCCCGGGAGCTCTCCCTGGCCGGAGACCGGAATAAGATGGGATTATCGACCCGCAGGTCCCGCACCTGCAAGGTATCGGCCCCGGCCGGCGACGAGCGACCGCGCCGCCGAGGCGAGGCCCGAGACCGCTTGGCCTTCCTCGGACGGCGCCTCGCCCGAGACCTGCCCGAGGGCGATGAACCTCGCGAGGACTCCGAGGACGAAGACGAGATCCGCCGCACCCGGCGCACCTTGTCTTTTGGGCGCACGCTACGCTCTGGCTGACTCCGCGAAGCCGGGTCCGAGGGTACTGCCGAGGTCGAGGCCATGGGCGCCTCGGGAGCCGAAGCCCCGGTACCCGAGGCCGAGGTCGCCAACTGCGGGGCCACCGGGGCCGAAGCAGTCGAGGCCGAAGCCTGCTGCAGATGCTCAATGGCCCCGGTGAGCTCCGAGGCGATCAACGCCCGGAGCAAGTCTTGGAACACCGGGATTGACATTCCCTGTGGCAAGACCTGCCGCTGCTCCTCAGAGGGCGATCTCGGTCTCGAGTATTCCCTCGGGGCGGCGGACGTGGGCATCTTGGGCTTAGCGGAGGCGGACCCTCCCGCCGAAGAGCCCGAGGATGGCTTTTTGGACGATCCTGGAGCTGAGGAGGGAAGTGGAGACTTACCCGAGGCCTTGGAGGAGGCAAGCTGCTTCGATGGCATCGAGGGCCGAGGCGAAGCCGAGGGTCCCGAAGCTGAGGTCGAGGCCGAGGTCGAGGCCGAGGTCAAGGCCGGGGCCGAAGCCGAGGCCGAACTCGAGGCCTTCCCGGGAGGGGACTCGACAGAGAAAAGTTCCGCCATGCGGGCCTTGCGGCGTTTGAGTGCCCGCTTCTGGAAGGTGGCACACTTCTCGCAGGACGCTGTCGGGTGTTGGGGCCCCAAGCACCTCAAACAGCACCTGTGTGGATCTGTAATAGATAAAAGCCGTTCACAGCGCCCGCACTTTTTAAAGCCCGTTACGGGCCGGGACATGGGCCCAAGAGAGACCGGGAACAGGCGAGGTTCCTCGGCCACAGCTACCAGGAGCCCCCGGTAGCGACGAAAATCGAATTTATTTTTTTTTTTTTTTTTGAGAAGAAAAGAAAGAAAGAAATAACAAGACAAAAAACGCAGCAACCGCGTCGAAATTCCGTACACAGCCGCAGCGACAGAAGGCACTAAGAGCACAAATTTTATCCACAGGGCTTCTGGCTCCGCGGATGAAATTGAACTGAGGACCACGAGGTGGGGATGCGCCCTCTAGTGGGCAAGAAGGCTAGCACATGCGTGGTGCAGTGTGCAAACTTGAAACTTCAATCAAGTTTGCTTGAAAAGCTGTCCGCGCTGGGGCTCCATAGATGACGTCACCCACATGTGAGAATATCATGCCTGCTTGTCCTGGGATAATAACTAGTACACTTGTGTTGAAATATGTCAGCTCTCCAAACCCCACAAAAAACCTACTGTACCTACATATAGGTGACACCTGCAGGCATAAGGGTTATTGGTATGGTATACAGTTGGATACAGTTGTTTTTTTATGGGTTTTGGAGAGCTCTCCATACACTGTAAGGAAGTAATGGTAAGATGTGTATCTGGGACCTTTTATGTTAAATTCATTGCAGTGTCCCCTAGTTTGCCCCACTGCTGTCTGGGATGTCTGTGTGGCCAGATTACTAAGAATGCTGCCCTCCCCCCATATGTCCTAATTGTTTGGTTTTTTTGTGTGTTTTCCCCTTGGACCTTTTTTTTTTTTTCCAGAAGTGGTCCTAAAAGAGATGCACTGAGCTAAAAAAAACATATAGCAAAAGGCCATTTTTGAAACATAAATTTGGATGTTTTTCTGGTTTGCAAATGGCAATTTTCTCTACTGAATTTTTGGACGTTATTTGCATGATGTCCAAAATCAGATTTAGATGTCATATTGAAAATGCCCCTCTGTATCATATTCATGTTGCCAAAGTCCAACAATGCTATAGAATCTGATGAAGGCTAAGCTAAGGGCAGGAGAGAGTAGCAGCAAATGCCAGATCCAGGGGCAGAAGAAGAGGAAGCAAGATGCATGATAAAGTGTGTGTGGTAGTGGCGGTGGCAGTTTGTGAAGGCCAACCCAACATAACTGTGAGCCTATCCAAAATAACAGGTCTGGCTACACTACTGACCTAAGATATGTTTCTTTGTTTATTTTTTCTCCTATTTGTAATCTTGGATCCCACATGAGGTGGGCTTGAGTGATATTTCTGGGTTGAAGTAGAATTTATAAGATGTAGCTTTTTGTACTTGTATTTTGATTTCTTATCTATCACTTTTCTGTACAAGTATTTTTGCTTGGTTATAAAATGTAAAATCTGATAAATAAATTTTTTAAAAAAAATAAATGTATCCTTTGATAGTGCTATTCATTTGGTACAGGAGAGATTTGAACAACTGTAGTAAACAGAATTCATGCTTTCACTTTTTATATGATATCAGTAAACCAAAGGATGTACCGTCTAATGTTCTCTTAGTACACTGCAAAATCCTTCAATGTTTTTACCAATAAAAGTTCAAAATCCAAAGATATTGACACACAAGAACTGAATGAGTTACAAGTGTTGAAACACATAGTGACTTTGCCCTGAATATTGAATTTGCATTGAGGAGTTTGTTAAGACTTCCTATAACAGTAGCAAGCGGTGAACATAAGTTTCTTTGAAATTCAAAGGTAATTAAAATGTATTTAAGATCTGCAATGACACAGCATCCCATTTAGTTAGACTAGCAATAATTTCTATTGAACATGAACTAACGTAGTCGTTGGATTTTGCGTAATTGGTGTCTGATTTTGCTGCTCTGAAGGTAAGAAAAATGTCATTTTCATAGAGGAAAAATTGAGAAAACTCATTAAGGTTCTAAAGTGACTATTCCTGGAGGATGAATCACTGAAAGATATTCCCTGCTCTGCTGGTATGAGCTTTCCAAAAACCCTAGAAACATAGAGTATGACGGCAGAAAAGGGTTGTCGGCCCAACACGTCTGCCCACTCAAAAGAACCCTCCCCTCAAAAGAACCCTTCCCTTAAAAGAACACTCTCTCTAAGCAATTCCCTTAAGTGAGCCCACATGTTTATCCCATCGTTTCTTGAAGTCGAACACGTTGCTGGTCTCAACTACCTTACGTGGAAGGCCTTTCCAACGATCAACCACCCTTTCGGTGAAGAAGTACTTCTTGATATCACCATGAAATCTCCCACCCTTGAGCTTGAGTGGATACTCTCTTGTTGCTGTAGGACCCGTAAAAAAAAGGATATCTTCCTCCACCTCGGTACGGCCTGTAATATATTTGAACGTCTCTATCATGTCTCCCCTCTCTCTGCGTTCTTCGAGAGAATATAACTGCAGCCTGCTTAGACTTTCTTCATATGGGAGATCCTTGAGTCCTGAGACCATCTTAGTGGCCATTCGCTGAACCGATTCCATTCTTTTCACATCTTTTTGATAATGTAGCCTCCAAAACTGAACACAGTACTCCATATGAGGTCTCACCATGGACTTGTACAACAGCATTATGACTTCAGGCTTTTGGCTGACAAAACTTATTCGGATGCAACCCAGCATTTGTCTAGCCTTGGTTGAAGCTTTCTCCACTTGAGTGGCAGTCTTCATATCTTCGCTAATGATTATACTGTGACATTTCCATCCCTAGAGATAGTAGAGGTCAGGGCCGCCTATCCTGAGGAGCTTGAGCCCAACCATGATCTGGAACCCCTTCTGAAGCCAGAGCCTAGTAAAAGAATAAGCTCCCTTAGAAGCAATATTGCTAATGACCTGAGAGGGAGCCAGAGAGCACCCAAACCTGTGCCCCAGCCATGGAAGCAAGGGAGTGGCTGTAACTGGTTAAAACAGCTCTCTAAGACAGTGAAGCAGGCAGCACATGAGGACCTAGCTGATAGGACTCTCCTGGCCAAGCAAAGGCAAGGACCTGCCCAGGAACCCATGGAGTGGGAAGGTTCTGCGGTCCAGGATTCTACAGAGCAAGCAGTCCCTGAGGAAAGCATGGACATTGTTGAATGTGGAATCTAGTGTGACCATATGGCTCCAGAAAAAAGGGGACGGATTGAGACATCCGGGTTTTACTTCCATTGAAAGCAATGGAAGTTAGGAGAACAGATTGAGACATCTTGGTTGCTTTCAATGGAAGTAAAACCCGGATGTCTCAATCCGTCCCCTTTTTTCTGGAGCCATATGGTCACACTAGAATGCCTGAAGTTGGAAGCGTGGAACCTATGGACGTGAGTCTGGCAGTTGCTTGCCAATAATTTGAATTTTCCTTTTTGGAATTTTTGTTGGGACACTCTATGCAAAGAACTGTTTTGTTTGAGGAAGTTATTTTTGTGTTAAACAGCAGTGGGGGCTGGGATGAAGAGCAGTGCTGTAGCTGTGCTCAGCACTGATTAAGCTGCTCCACCCCAGCTTTGATTAAGCCAGGAGAAAGCTGGTGTAAGTAGTTGTTTGTGCCTTGCTGCTGCTACATGGAAATCCAGTGACTTTCAGAATTGCTCCAGCCGGAAAAGAAATTGCTCCATCCTGGGTGGCTGCCAAGTCAGGTACACCACTGCCATGGCTCAACATTAAGACTGGTTTGGACAGAATTCATGCAAAAGTGAAGGTTCTAGGCATTAAAAAAAACTAACTTCATTGAGATGGAGAATTACCTCAGGAGATGTTAGCTAGATGGGAACATCTAGAAGAAGTAGGAAAGCAGTGAGAAAAACTGAAAAGAACTATTGTAAAGGCTGCAAACTTTTCTGTAAAGAAAATGTAGGGGCAGTGGCATAGTAAGGGGTGGGGCAGAGAGCGCAGACTGTCCTGGGGGCTGTCTTGGTGGGGGCACCAGCACTCTGTTCTTCTCTGATTCTTTGCAGGACCAAGTGATGTCAGAGGGAGGCGAAGGCAGCAGGCTGGAGATGCTGTTCGCGCTGGCAAAGAGTTAATGAGGTACGGGGGAAGAGAAGTTTCACACATGGGGGGGGGGTCAGGGTAAGAGTGGGGACAGAGAAGAGGGTGGGGGAGGTGATGCCACCACCCCGAGTGCCTCCTACACTTGCTACACCACTGGTAGGGGGTAAAGTACTTTTGTGCACAAAAGAGGAGTGGGACTTGGTTGTGATTGTATGTAATGATCTTAAAGTGGCCAAACAAGTAGAAAAGATGAAAACAAAACCCAGAAGGATGCTTGGGGTGCATAGGGAGAAGAATGGCCAATAGGCAAAAGGAGCTGCTAATGTCTCAGTATAAGTGGGTCTAGAGGTAAGGTTACCATATGGCTCCAGAAAAACGAGGACAGATTGAGAT
This sequence comes from Geotrypetes seraphini, assembly GCF_902459505.1. Classification (NCBI taxonomy): domain Eukaryota; kingdom Metazoa; phylum Chordata; class Amphibia; order Gymnophiona; family Dermophiidae; genus Geotrypetes; species Geotrypetes seraphini. The sequence goes on along the minus strand of NC_047088.1, from coordinate 99,151,881 downwards.
ATTTTATCTCCCCTTCCTCTCCCTCTTACCTATCCACCTCCTCTCTCTCCCTCCTCTTTCTCTCCCCTCTTACCTCTCTTTACAGTCGCCTTGAGCCTGTATAGGTATGAGCGACACACAAATAGAAGATCAAATTAGATTAGATATCCGGGTTGAAAGCAATGGAAGTAAAATGCGGATATCTCAATTTGTCCTCCTTTTTCTGGAGACATATCTCGAGGGCCACTACTCAAATGGTCAGTGATCTTTGTCGTAATGTGTATGGGGACAGACTTAAAGATCTCAATATGTATACTTTGAAAGAAAGGTGCAAAGAGGAGATATGATAAAGATGTTTAAATATCTCCATGGCATAAATAAACAGGAGGCATTAACATCTGGAGCTGGAAGGGCCCCCCATTACCTGCCCCCCCACCCCTCCCCACCTTTTTGTCCCCCCCACCTTCGCAAAATACTGGACACAAACTTACTGGAAAATATAGGCCGCAGCCCTGTTTATTGGAATAAACAACAATAACAATTAACAAAACATTATAACATCCGAGCTACCATATAAACAGCCTTTATTCATTAAATCCCCAATTCCCTGCCATCCTCAGTTAGGGCCTAGGGGTGGCATGACCTCCATGCTCTTTAACATACCATTCCCTGACACTCGCTTCCCCTGAGCTCATATCCTCTTACGGCTCATTGCCAGATGAGCCCTCCCCCCAAAAACGCTTGGTAGCTCAGGACACCGCCACAGCCTGTAAACCCTCCCCTTCCCCCAAATCAACAGGGCTGCAAATCGCAAATATCTGCTGCAACACATTCTTCACAACATTCTGTAAAATCGTTTAAAAGCAAATCTAAACCTACATCAGAGAGGTATACACCATCCAGTGCAAAAAGACCACAGCACACAATGTCCACTCACCTGTGGCGTATCTGCAAACCTCCTTGGGCTTTCAACCAAGAACCCACCTGTCGATTGGCCTTAGTCAAACCCCGAGACCAGCGCTTTGACAGCAAGTAACGCGGACGAAGGATAATATCCAACCACATGATCTGGGTACCCAGAAACCAAGACAACACCAAGCGCAAATCATCCCGAATGGTGTGGATAATCTGCTTCCCTGTCCAAGATTCCACTTCATTGCCCTTGAGATGAAGAATGAGGACAAACGAGCACTGGACTCCTCCAACCGGATATAAGCCCAAAATTCTCCCGACCTCCACCTACCCAAACACTGTAGGCCATGATCCGGCATGCCAGCCATCTGAGCACTTGTGGCCACCCTGATCCAAAATGAATGCGACCCAAACAAAGCCGGATTCTCCCCACACGCATGCAACGCCTTCTTCAAAACGGCTATGAATTGATATCGAGTAAGCGGAGAAGCGTCGTGATGAATCTACAGAACCTCACTGGCCACAGGCCGACTGGAGAAATAGTCCCAAAAACTGACACTGGGCAAGAGATAGAGCCCGGGACAGAGCCCAGATGAAGATTCTGCCCACAGCCCATCTGATCGGTCTTAGACCGGGCGATCTGCACAGGGAGGGAATCACCGGACAACTAGATGTGCTCCCTCCGGAAGCCCCCAAGCTGCCTCCCCGCTGATACCACCACAAGTTCACCCACCTGAAGTGCAGCAAAAAATGCCAGCATAAAGACCGCCCAAAATAAGCGCTCCTCATAGGCAGAAAAAAACCACACCAGGCAAAGCCTGGACCAGACGCAACAAAACAGGATGCATAATGGGGCGTCTTCCATCGGGCACAGGTGGCTGTATCCGGCCCAAAGCTACCAGCGAACACCGCACCAGGAAGCTTGCAGCCAAATCACCCCAGCCAATGCTTTGCAGAAAAAAGAAAACCCTGCCAAGCGGCCTGCCAGCGTACGACAAGAACAACCCTGACTGGCACAAGCCGCAATGTAAGGCGCAAGCAACACATCCGGAACTGGCCCTGAACACCACGCCCGAGTCCGCAGAAAAGACTCCATGGCATGAAAACCGGCCAGATAATAGACCCATGTAGCTGGCGGCAAAGATCTCTTTAACAATGTCTAGATGGCACCATAATCAGCTGCCAAAAATGAGTCGGCTTCACCACTCCTTCTGCTTGAGCCTCCAGTGCCAAATGGCGAAACTGGGAAAATTGAAAATGAGACAACGCATCAGCTATGCCATTCTGCACCCCAGGCACATGTCGCGCTCTGATACAAACATTAAGGGACAAACAACGCAGTACAAGCTCACGCAACAAGGCATTCACCGACAGACAGCGTGCAACCTGCTTGTTAACCACCTCCACCACACCCTGGTTATCACACCAAAACAAGATCCAGCAAGGTCGCGGAACCAATCAGGCCATAACTCGCATGCCACCACTAAGGCGAACAACTCCAGCAATGTGATATTCCGGAAGGCACCCGAACTCTCCCACTCAAGCGGCCACCGCTCCGCGCACCAAGCACCTGTGCCCCCTGCTGCATCTGAATACAATTCCAGATCGAAGTTCGAAACCTCACACTGCTGAATCAGCAACGTGCCATTGAAGGACTGCAGAAAATGCACCCACATCCTCAAGTCCACAAGGAACCCTGCCGTGACCCACATGAAATGCCTCTTATGCCGAACACCCGAAGTAGCGTATGTCAGCTGCCGCGAAAAAGCATGGCCCATGGGCAGAACCCAACACACAAAGTTGAAAGACCCCAACAATTATTGCACCATCCGCAATGTCACCTTCTTAGCCCCCAGAACCAACTGAATGATATCCAGCAACTTCGCTACCTTACCCTCTGGTAAACGGGTAACCATAGCGTCAGAATCAAGTTCAATCTCCAAAAAGGTAAGCACCGTCGTGGGTCTCTCCATCTTGTCCACCACGCCAAAATCTGCCGCCAGCCGTCCAAACTTCTCCAAAAGCCTCTGACAATCGCTGGAGCCTGAGCAACCCATGAATAAAAAGTTGTCCAAATAATGAACAACCGCGGAAAGCCCGGAGCGCTGCTCCGCAACCCAGTGAAGAAAAGTGCTAAAGATCTCGAAATAAGCACAGGAAATAGAACACCCATGGAAAGACATTTGTCAAAGTAATACTGCCCCTCGAAACAAAAACCCCAAAGGGGATAAGAATCTGTATGGACCGCCAAAAGACGAAAAGCAGCTTCAATATCCACCTTAGCCAGGAGTGCTTCCCGACCCGCCTCACGAATCAAGCTGAGAGCGCTGTCAAAAGAAGCACAATGAACAGAACACAGCTTCGACGGGATGCCATTATTGATCAAGCACCCCACAGGTGCCGAAAGATTGTGTATCAATCGAAATTTACCCGGCTCTCTCTTGGGGAAAACCGCTAGCGGGGAAAGCATCATAGCGGAAAACGGTGGCGTCTGGAAAGGGGCCAGCAATGCGACCAAAATCCATCTCCTCCTGCAACTTCGCATGCACTATGTCTCGCAAATGTTGCACTGAGACAGCATTATGCACCTCCACCTGCTGCACCTGACTGCGAAACGGAATGACAAAACCCTCCCCAAACTCCAACTGCAAAACCGCAGTAGCCCCAGTGTCACCATATCGGTGAAGCCAGGGCAGCAAGGCCTCCATCCGCACAGGAGTGGGCAACTAGCCATCCACCGAACTACTTGCCGGGAGCCAGGGCTCCTCCGGATCCCATCTATGGACATATAAGGGCTGAATGTCCTTGCCCGCAAAGGCATGTTTAAATTTACAATCTGAAAAGGGGTAGACCAAGCGATTAAACTTCCAATACATGTCTGAGGGTCCACCTGAGCTGAGAATTCTCAGGCTCGGGGGAGCCTGAAGGGGCCTTGAAACACCGTCCTGGAAGCACCACTCCACAGTGTTGCGCCAGGCAAAGAGCCCCCCGATTTTGCCGACATGTGCATCAGCCAAAGATTTACATTCTGAATGCCCCAGGACATGTGATGGTTTTCTTCCATTTTGTCTCGAAACGCCTTGTCATAATTGAACCATGCCCAACCACCGAAACAATGATATGCATCCAAAACTGAGTCCGCGTACACCATCAAAAGACCATAATCCCCAACATGCGCCCGGCCCCACTCAATAGCTAACCGCAATAAGGAATGCATCCAGTTAACCACATTCCGTGAGATGAGTGGCACATGTGCGCACCCCTCTGCCTTCCGAGCCTTCCGCTTACTCTGCTTGCTCATCCGCCCCTACATCAACCGAAACATATCTATACATTCCCGTTTGTGAATCTTCCTTCTCAACGCCCGGGGAACCTTTTCCCACAACTCAGAAAGCGCAACTAACACACCCTATCCTGACTGCCTGACCCTTCTGTGGTCCCCTGGTCCTCCCCAGCACCTACCGCCAAAAATTGTGAAGAAGAGGAAGACAAAGAAGAGTCAGAGGAAGAAGATGAGTAAAACCAAGCATGCACCCGGCCCCTACACCTAGCCCTACGCTTCCGCTCGGACCCTTTGCCCTTCCCCTGTGAGTTTGCTCCATTACCCTATTCAGCAGCACCCGATGGTCCTGCTATTCCAGAAGTAGATGGGCCAGTGACGCGTGCGCAGCAGCCACCTTAGACACCAGACGATCTCCTGCTCCGCTCTGGTCCACCGAAGAGACTCCAATCACCAGCACTCCACTCGAAGAAGAAGCCATCGATCCGGGAACAATGACACTGTTGTCGTGCAAAGGAAAAAAAGAAACCGGAGCAGCGACCGGCACAGAACTCATAGCAGGTGGCAACGGAATGGTCCTGACTCCCTAGTGCTGAGCCTATCATCCACAACCCCAGGACTCTGCCCCAGATTACCCTTGAAAACCCAGCCAGCCACTGACTCTGAGTGAGTAGGGGGAAAAAGAGGGCACCAGGCATGTCCCCAACCAGTCATCCAGAGATCATGAGATCAAAATGGCCAACCACCAGGGGGCGCCCCTGCAGAACTCAGGCCCTGCAGACCCGGGAGACCCTGTAGCCCTCCCTGCTCACCAAGAATATGAGCAGGTCCCACACCTGCACAACTAACAGACAAATCCACACTGCCGTCCGAAGCAACTGCAAGTGCCCCAGAGGTCGCAGAAGGCACATCCTGCTGCTCCTACACACGAGGAGAAGTCTCCAGCAGTACTGAAGGCCTGCTCACCCACGGAAGATGACTCCGGAACCGGACCCACCCCCCAACACCCCACGGCGGCCGAACAGACCCCTACCGACCTACCTCAGCCCCTCCGAACAGCATGGCCCCGCCCGCCCTGGCGATCCCCCTGCGCGATGGAAGCCGCGGCCATCGCGGAAAGAACTGCCAACATAGAGGGCCGTGGCGGCAGAGAATCAGCCGTACAAACCTGGTCTGAAGCACTATCCTTGGCGAAGGAATCACCAGCGTGCAGGGACAGGTCCACTGGCTCATTTTCTGACCCGCTGCCGTCACCTCCACACCACCGTACTTGCCATGCCTTCTTGACCATCCACTGCACTCAACCCACCAAAACGAAAGCCACCCTCCAGGAGTCAGGAATCCCTGACCCCGGAAGGTCCCGGCTTATATACCCCCCCCCCCCACTCGAACCTTCCATGCCGGGAAGAAACCCCCTCCCCTACATTTCTCCCTATGCTGCCTACCTAGTCCCGACGGGCGATTAATGGGCCCTTCAGCCCAGTATTAAATTTTGTCCGTCAAGACGAGCTCTCGGGCTTACACTTCAATTGAAAGGTAGCTCTGGAATGAGAGGCATAGGATGAAGGTGGAATGGCTTCCCAAGGGAGGTGGTGGAGACAGAGACTGAATTTGAATTCAAGAAAGCTGGGGCCAAGTACATAGGATCTCTAAAGGAGAGACAGTAGATGGCATGGATAGGCCATATGATTTTTTATCTGCCTTCATTTTCTATGTTTCTCTGAAGAAGGAAGCTGATGATGTAGCTTAAAATTCCTTTGCTTTACCCAATTTTTGGACTTAAAGCTGACATATTTCATCTTCTAAAAACTGAAAATCATTTTTTTCATATTTATATTATTTTATCATTTTATTTTTCCAATTTCTTTGGTCCTGAACTCTCTTTACCACTTCCTCTTACAAGTGTTCTCCTAAATTCTTTTCCAGGATCTCATTTCCATTTTCATTTTCTTCATTCTCCCTGTCTTCTTTAACAATGATCCTTCTGAATAATTTTTTGTCTTCATTTCCTCATCTGCCTGTTATCTATCTATAGATGTCATTCTTCCTTCTTTCCCCTCAAGTCTTCAATCTCCTATTCTTTCATTCCTTGTCCTCTTCCTCACCTCTGTCTCATTCCTTTGCCAGTCTCAAATTCATCTCTTTTGCCTACTTTCTAGTCCCCAGTATTTACCTTTCATATTCATTCCCTCTTCAGACTCTATTTTCCTCTGCCTTTTATCCCCTTACCAGCCGAGCACTTTCTCTGTCATTCATCCCTACTCCAACTCCAGTACCTTTTTTGTATCTTATATACTGTACATCCAAATTCCCATCCCCTCATTTACCACCCCATTTCTACCTTCTCTCGCTTTCTTAAAAGACTTGTTCCCTTCTTTTGTATCTCACCCTCTCCATAGCTATTTGTCCCTTTCAACTGCCTCCCAATTCCTCTAGATCAGGGGTGTCAAAGTCCCTCCTCGAGGGCCACAATACAGTCAGGTTTTCAGGATTTCCCCAATGAATATGCATGAGATCTATTAGCATGCAATGAAAGCAGTGCATATTCATTGGGGGAAATTCATTCATTCATTGGGGGAATGCAGTGCATATTCCTTGGGGGAAATCCTGAAAACCCGACTGGATTGAGGCCCTCAAGGAGGGAGCTCTAGATCCTTCAGGCCATCTTCCCTCCCTATCTTTCTGCATTCAGTTTCATAACGCTATTCATACTACTTACCCAGTCACTTATTTCCATTGTCCTAATTCCTGCTCAGTTTCTCAGACCTCATTATCCACAAGATCCCATTCTTCCATTCTACCCTGGCCCTAAATTCCCACTTATACTCCCAACATCCAGCCAGATTTAATGTTTGTCTATTTCTGGTCTCCACATAAGTATGAGCCCAAGTTCACCACATTATAATGTGCCCAGTATTTGCCCTCCTGCCTATTTCTTGCCTTTCACACACATCCATTGCCCCTTCCTTTTCCCCATATCTCTTCCAGCATCCACCTATTTACTTCCTTCTCCAGTATTCATTGACCCTGCCTTTCCTCCTGACCCTAACATCTATCTGCCTCTATCACTCTACCTATCTCCTGCATCTATTCTTGCTTCTCATTTACCAACAGCATCGGTTATCATTTCCCTTCTCGCTCCAGCCCCCAGTATCTGCCTGCATTGGCCCCCTATTCTCAGCCTCTGTCTCAATATCAGCATTTCTGTTATGTCCCTTCTTAAGTGTTCAATCCTTTCCCGCAATCCAGGAGTTGCAGAAATCCTAACACTTTTCTGAGCACATGCTCCTCCCACCTTAGAGAGTTAGAGCCCCCTGCAGAAGTTCCAGCGATTGGCTGGCCCAGAACCTTCTGTCCAATGTCAGAATTGACATCGGGGGAAGGCTTGTGGGCCCGCCACGTGCAGCGTTTGAGTCGCTGCATGCGCTGTGGCCCGCTCCTGCACAAAGGAGTTGCTGCTGGAGGGGGGATGAAGCTGCTCGGCGAGGTGGCAAGGTCGGCTTCGGGAGTGGGGGTGGTGCAACGGGCTCACATGCAGTGAGGGATCCCTGGCGGTAATGGTGTACCGCGTGTTGAGAAACACTGCTGTAATCCACAGGATTCTAGAAACTTCATCATTCTCTGTTTTAAAAGCATTTCAATTAATGTGCTTACCACAGAAGTCAGACTTTCCGGCCTGTAATTTCTACTTCTTCCTTAAATGCTGCTGGGGCCAATTCTGTAGATAGTTGTCAATTTAGGTGCTTTTTACAGAATCTTACTCAAAAAGCTAGCATTGACTTTGTATGCAGGTAAACAGTAGTGGTAAAACTTGTATTGAAAAACCTTGCTCTGTAACTGTGGAAAATTGTATTCTGCAAACTCTATAATATGTATATTGGTATTAGATCCCCAGTATGTGCCGAATTAGGCTGAAACTTCTATAAAAAAGACTTGTACTGTAACGATGGCAAATTGTAACCTGTTAACTGTACATGTATGTCAACCTGTAAATAGCTTGAGCAGCAGCTTCTCAGTAACTGTTACCACTTCCTCTTAACCCTACCACTACTCCTTTATGCAACAGTCCTCTATGAGCCCTAGTACAGGAAAATCTTTGGTGAAAAAAGCTATAGCTGCAGTGATAAATAGCAAAGACCATCTGACACCCCTACACAAATCTTTGCGATACACTATCTTGGAGAGAGTCCATTGAAGCCAGGGCCACAGTCTCCTTGACATACCAGACCTGGACAAGGTTGCCTAGCATTTCCTGTCCTGCCCACCAACAAGCATGCCCACTGGATGCAAATTCTCCATAGCAAAGGATACTGTGGGTCCATATCATTTGTGCTAGCACCAGAGTTGCTGCCAAAAGATAAACTCCCCTTTGCTTGGTTCCCCACAGTTTTCTTGTGACTGGGAGGAGGAATGAGTCTAGAGTTCTCCTAAAGTCCAGCTACGCACACTCTGTGCCTTCTGTGTCTCACTGTGCTTGTGCTAGTTTCCACAGCAATCTCTCCAGCCTGCTGTCTAGTTTCCCAGTGGGTACTGTTAGCCCCATATGCAAAAACTTAAAGAACAAGAAAATAAAAGGAAGTCATCTTTTTCCTGCCTTTTTCTACCGCTGTTATTTGTGTCATTATCTGCCCTGCTGCTGTCCAGCCAGCTGTCAAGTTTCCAGCGGGCATCTTTAGCTCCACAAATTAAGCTTAAAAAAAAGAAGATATATTAATAAAAAGAAAAACCTCCTTTCTCTCTGCCCCTTTCTGCTTCTGCTGCCTTTGTCACTGCCTGGCATGCTCTAATGATTAATAGCTCTGCCATTGTATTGCTGCTAGTATCATTCTAAATACTGCCACTTTGCCATTGATGGCCTGCTGCTGTCCACCCTGATTTCATGGTTTTCTGCCCTCCTGTATTGTAGATGCTCCTTCCTGGTGTGATCTGCTGTCATGCTGCTTATTTTTTTTCTCATTGTCCTTACGAACACATACACACACAAAAAAAACCATATACACAGATACACACAAAACTAAATAAAACAAAGCAGAGTAAATAAAAAAAGGAAAAATGTTTTCCTTCTTTATCTTCTTGACCAATCATGCTACCAACAGTTTGTTCAGGTGCAGGTATCTGGTGGGATTAGATGCTCGCCACTGTCTTGTTTCTATCTGGGATTTGTTCATTATCTAAGCAAATACTTTTTTTTTTTTTTTTACAGAAAGGGTGGTAGATGTGTGGAATAGTCTCCCAGAAGAAGTAGTGGAGACAGCCTGTGTCTGAATTCAAGAAAGCATTGAACAGGCATGTGGGATTTCTTATGGAGAGGAGGAGATAGTGGATGCTGCAGATGGGTAGACTGGATGGGCCATTTTATCTACCATCATGTTTCAGTGTTTCATTATGGGAACAATTGTGTCAGAGTGCTTATTATTAGAATTTTCTTTTTAATTATCAAATTCTTGACATTGATGCATCTGTGAAAATTAAGACTACATTTCAATTACAATTTTAATCGTGATTAATTGCATGATTAAAATTTTTTAATCACGATTAATCACTCAATTAAAGACAAATTTATTTATTGACAGTATTTATTTATTTTCCACTGTAGCTTCTTGCAACTCTGGACAAGTTACTTAACCCTCCATTGTTCCAGGTACAAAATAAGTATCTGTATATAATATGTAAACCACTTTGATTATAACCACTGAAAGGCAGCATATCAAATCCAATTCCCCTTCTCTTCCCTAAAGGACTTTATCTCTCTCTCCCTTCCATCAACATCCAACATATCTCCCTTTCTCTTCCTTACCTCCATCTCTTCTTCTCCTAGGTTCATTATCTCATTCTATCCTGGGTTCATTATCTCTCTCCCGTACTCCAGCACTTCTCTATCCCTCCCCTACACCCCTATGAGTAGTAAAAGAAGGGAGGAAGAGATGCAGCATGGTATTGGAGAGGGATTGTAGAAGGAGAAATGTTGGGCATGAGACTGGTGGGGAGGGATAAAGTGTCAGGTTTTGAAAAGCCGTCCAGACCCCCAGCCATATCCTCAAAAGGAGGACATGTCTGGAGAAATCCAGACGTCTGGTAATCCTACACCCAAGGGAAGTGGTAAAGAGGAAAATAGTGATGGAATTCTGAAAATCCTCCTCCATCCCCCACCCCAAAAAATAAATTGGCAGTTGGAAGTCAGAAGAGTCAGTTTTGGATCTCCAGACTCCCCCCACCTACATCCTCCCCAGCCGCTATAATTTTAAATTGCCGGATATCTGGCAGCGGCAATGAGGTGAGCCTGCAGCCATCAGTCTGCCCCAGAACCCTTCATTCTGCAGCATCCCGCCTATATAGGAACAGAAGTCGCTACAGAATGAAGACTTACAGGGCAGGCCAACGGCTGCAGGCTCACCTCATTGCCATTGCCAGCTGTATGAAGATTTAAAATTACGGTGGAGTTGGGAGCTGGAAAATAAGGTCATGCCACAGGATCCCACTGATCATTCTAATTTCAGACTCAGGCACCATTTATACAATCACTTCTTTGAGGGAGTAAACAGGCAAAAAGGCAAGGGTGACCCGGTCGACATTGTATATCTGGATTTTTAGAAGGCATTTGACAAGGTCCTGCATGAACGACTACTTTGAAAAATTGCGAGCCATGGAATTGAGGGTGAAATACTCACGTGGTTTAAAAAATGGTTGGCGGATAAGAAACAGAGAGTGGGGGTAAATGGACAATACTTGGACTGGACCAGCGTCACATGTGAAATACCGCAGGGTTCGGTGCTTGGACCTGTGCTCTTTAACATATTTATAAACGAGCTGGAAATTGGAACAATGAGCGAGGTGATTAAATTGCAGACAATACGAAGTTAATCAGAGTAGTGAAGAAGCAGGAAGATTGTGAAGAACTGCAACATGACATAAACACGCTCGAGAAATGGGCCGTGACATGGCAAATGAAGTTTAATGTGGATAAGTGTAAGGTGATGCATGTCGGTAACAAAAATCTTATACACAAATACAGGATGTCTAAGGCAGTACTCGGAGAGACCCCCCATTAAAGAGACCTGGGAATACTGGTCGACAAGTCGATGAAGCCATCTGTGCAATGTGCGGCGGTGAAAAGGGCGAACAGAATGCTAGGAATGATTAAGAAGGGGATCATGAACAGATCGGAGAAAGTCATCATGCTGCTGTACCGGGCCATGATGTGACCCCACCTGGAATACTGCATCCAGCACTGATTACCGTACTTAAAGAAGGACACGGTACTACTTGAAAGGGTCCAGAGAAGAGTGACTAAAATGGTTAAGGGGCTGGAGGAGTTGTCGTACAGTGAGAGATTAGAGAAACTGGGCCTCTTCTCCCTTGAAAAGAAGAGACAGAGGGGACATGATAGAAACATTCAAGATACTGAATGGAATAGACTTAATAGATAAAGACAGGTTGTTCACCCTCTCCAAGGTAGGGAGAATGAGAGGGCACTTTCTAAAGTTAAAAGGGGCAGATTCCGTATAAACGTAAGGAAGTTCTTTTTCACCCAGAGAGTGGTGTAAAACTGGAACGCTCTTCCGGAGGCTGTTATGGGGAAAACACCCTCCAGGGTTTCAAGACAAAGTTAGACAAGTTCCTCCTAAATCAGAACATATGCAGGTAGGGCTGGACTCAGTTAGGGCACTGGTCTTTGACCTAAGGGCCACCGCGGGAGCAGACTGCTGGGCACGATGGACCACTGGTCTGATCCAGCAGCGGCAATTCTTATGTTCTTATGTTTATTTATTTATTTCGATTTTTATCCCGTTCTCCCAGAAGCTCAGAACGGGTTACAAGTAGACATTCACAATCATTTGAAAAAAGACTAGTCATGACAACAAATAGTTTACAGTAGACAACAGAGCTTATTCTAGAGACCAGACTGGTCATAGCAAAGAGTACAAGGAGAAGTATATTGAGGAGGCAGTTTTTAATGGCCCGATTGGCAGAAGAAGAAGGTCTTTACTGCTCTGTGGAAGTTCATTAGTGAGTCTAGCGACCTGATCTGTGTGGGTAGTCGGTTCCATAGCTGAGGTAGGAAATGGCTGTAGGATCTTTTGTACGCCGTACTCATTCAGAGGGATCTCCCTGCGGGAATTCTGAATCTTTGTTCTGCTTTGGAGCGGAGGGGGCGGTTAGGGGTGTATAGGCGTAGTTGGATGCTAAGTAATCTGGCCTTATGTACATAAGAAAAAAATTAATGCCCCTTCTATTAAGCGATTTAGTGTATGCCGGCACAGTAAATGCTCTGACGCTCATAGGAATTGAATGGATGTTGGAGTATTACCCTGGCAGCATGGGAGACCCATACCACAAATCATAGGGAAAAAAAATTTCAATAGAGGTAGGCCTACCAGTGGCTGTAATTTACATTCAAAACCATCCCTTTAACTTATTGGAGGTTTAGCCATATAGCAATAGGTCTCCCTGAAAAGGAGGGATGATGGAATAAGGGAAGCTTGACTTTCTAAGGATTTAGAGCTCACAAATGTTGCAAGGTGTTGCATAGAAATCTAAGGAGAAATAAACTTCCAAGTTTAACAGTGTGTCTTATGTACCGTAAGAATTATCTCCTCCTATTTGGTGTCTCTTTTGTTACATCTAGATAACGTTAAACTTTGGAGTTCATATAAACTATATCTTTTGTTCTGATTTAAGGAGCCAATCTCTGTCCAATTCTAAAGCACAAGTTATAGACACCAGAGTTTCAGATTCATGTCTCTGTAAGAATGTGAGCCTTTACCAGACTATCCATATCTATCAAACTTTGAACTAGACCTTCCTTCCTCCTGGCTTGTGGAAGAAACTCTCACACAGTGGTACTGATTCTTTTGGAAACTTGAGTCCTGTAGTAACAACATTTTTATGTTTGACAAAGACAAAGCTGATATAGTAGGCAGATAAGGAAATAATAAAAATCTTAAATTACAACATCCAACAGCATTTACTAGCGTTTCTATCTTATGCCTCATTAAAGGCAATTCTTTCACTAAGGGCTCCTTTTTTGAAGGTGGGCTAGGGCCTTAACGCGCCACGGATGCTAGCCGCTACCACCTCCTCTTGAGCAGGCGGTAGTTTTTCGGCTAGTGCATGTGCTAAAAACACTAGCGCACCTTCGTAATAGGAGCCCTAAAACAATTTCTGCCCCATGCACTTGTTTTATATTATTCTTCAATTCTACTATATGTGGAGGGGCATTTTCAATATGAAGAATGGGAAATATTACCTTCAAGTCTATAGTGGTTTGAAGTAGCGAGTAAGATTGGGGACAGTAAACATCACATCACCACTAGAGGGTTCTATATCTGATTGTTATTGTCCAGAAAAACTCATTAAAAATGAGTTCTGAGTTTTGAGCAGGATCTTAAAATTTTTCAGACTGCTCCACTTGAATTGACAGCAGGAAGTTATTCCATAAATAAGGAGCCATGAAGTAAAATACATTTTTGCAGGTGTGGTTCTCTTAGCTTAACTTTGCATGTCACTGTTGGGTGGATGTGCAGACTCAGCTCAAACATTTTGACAATTTGTAATATTATTGAGCACAAATATTTTTCACTAGCATCACATAATAAAAAAAAACAAAAGGAGGTTTTAAAGACCAATGAAAGAAAAAGAAACAGTATTATGTTGATTTAAAAAAAAAGATTGCTGAGATCTTTATTCCTCCTATTTTCAGTGTTTTCATATTGTAAGTTCATTCAGCTATGAGCAGAGGGATTAGGAGATCCCACCTTTAATGTACTTTGATACTCCCCATCAGTCTATGCTAGTCTGGAGGGATGCTGTGGAAGAAGAAATTAGGTATTAACCTGCTGATATACTTTCCTTTAGTCCTGGGCACAGAGCCAGCCCATCTCAGGTGTATACTTTCTGTCATTTTCAAGGTTTTGTGTGTTTCATTTCTCAGTTTCACGTTTGGGGCTATTAGGTATTAGTTTAGATGGCTTCATTGGATGTCTACTTTACTTTGAACAGTGAAACATAACAATAAAAAAAAGGAACCAAGAAAAAGTCAACAACACAAGTACCTATGGTCTGTGCTGAGAGCTCTAAGCACTGAGAGGGAATGGTTAGATGGATTTTTTTTTCTCTCTTATTCGGGGGCTGACTCTCGGGGACTGTGCTGCCTACTTATAGATTTACTTAGAAGTTAGGGCCAGATTCTCAAAACTTAAGGTTGCCTTTAACGCGGTCGCTACACTGGTCCCAGCCGGTTTAGCCTGCATGCATTTTAGCAGCAGATTATCAAAACGGCTTATCTCAGTCTGTAGTGAGCTTTCTAGCAGTCTCCAACACTGCCTTGCAAATGGGCTATTGAATATTGAAATGAGCACTCTGGTGGTTTCTTAAACCTTGCCGAGTCATTCTCCAAGCATGGCGTCAGCTTATGGCGACAAAAAATCAGCGACTGCTCCAGGGATGTCGGTACAGTGCCAGCACTGTTAAAAGTGCATCTCGTGGCATGTGTTTTGACTATGGCTAATGAAACCAAATAAAAATTGCTATACATGATTCACATAAATTATAGGTTTTTTTTAGGGGGAGTGGTAAAAGCACGCTTCTTGAGAGTGTGTATTAAAGTCATCTCTTATGAATTATAGTAGTTTTGTGGGAGAAAAGGCATGTCTTATGCGCGTTTGTTAAAAGCCGACATTGCATCTCTCATCCCTCCGCTAAGCAACACACTCCCCCCAACATCCTGTTGGCAGCAGGAGAGATACCCACTCTATCCCACCGCCAAGAGGAGCGCAGGGAGAGGGGTGACATGATTGAGACATTTAAGTACGTCACGGGTCGTGTCGAGGTGGAAAATGACATATTCTTTCCTAAGGGACCTTCAGTCACAAGGGGGCACCCACTCAAACTCAGAGGAGGGAGATTTGGTGGTGACACCAGGAAGTATTTCTTTACAGAAAGGGTGGTGGATCACTGGAACAAACTACCGGTGCAGGTGATCAAGGCCACTAGCGTGCTCGACTTTAAGAATAAATGGGACATCCACGTGGGATCTCTACGTGGATCGAGCAGCACTCTGACTTAATGGGGTGGGACAGTAGAGTGGGCAGACTTGATGGGCTATAGCCCTTTTCTGCCGTCATCTTTCTATGTTCTATGTTTCTAAGCAACACACCTCCAACACCACCTCGGCAGTGGAAGAGATGCCCATTCTCTCCCACCACCACCTAACCCCCCCCCCCCGTGCTTCTGCCGACCCCTGCCTCTCCCCCTTACCTTACTTAGATGGCGGGCCTGAGGCTCTGATTGGTCCAGGTTGTTTAAGGCCCCTCCTATTGGGCACCGGGGAGAGGAAGGCCCATAGCGGATTGCATAGCGGTGGGAGAGAGTGGGCATCTTTCCCGCTGCTGAGAGGGTGCTGGGGGGTGTTGCTTTGTGGCGGGAGAAAGTGGGCATCTCTCCTGCTGCCAAGGAGGTGTTGGGGGGGTGTTGCTTGTCAATGGGAGAAAATGGGCAACTCTCCAGCTGCAGGGGGATGTTGCTTGGTGGCAGTAGAGAGTGGGCATCTCTCCTGCTGTCGGGTGGAGGGTTGCTTGACTTTGGCGGCTCGATTTGTTGTTGGGTTTTTTTTTTGTGTGTGTGTGTGTTTATTCTGCGCATGTGCCCATTGCTAATACTAGCAATGGGCACATGCAAATTTAGGGCTCTTTTTACAAAGGTGCATTAGGGCCTTAATGCGCGGAATAGCATGCGCTAAAATGCTGCACGCATTAGCCGCTACCGCCACCTCTTGAGCAGGTGGTAGTTTTTCAGCTAGCGCGCGCTAATCCGGTGCATGCGCTAAAAACGCTAGCATACCTTCATAAAAGGAGCCCTCAGCAACTCTTCACTACTCTCCGCCAACCTCATTTGCATGAGTGTTTTTGGGAAAATTACTTGCTTTTTTTAAATTGCTACTATAATGGCTGTGACAGCGGCCCGTCAGTTTTTAACGCAAATTTTTGAGAATCTTGGCCTTAGTAGTTCTCAGTCTCCATCTGCTGGTGGAAGTGCATAACCTATCCATTTGTGCCACTCAGAAGGAATTATTGTAAAGGTAAGTCCTAATTTCTCCTATAAGCTTAAGAGGATACATCAATTGCACCCATACCCATTGCTTTCAGATTTGAAAATGATGATTTGGGCACTAGTGACATTGGGCATGGATTATGGGAACTCCCTATTAGGAGGCCTTTAGTTCCCTTACTAGATTCCTATGCATCCCTCAGGATACATATAAAATAGACTACAAGTAATGCACAATGAAAGAATGAAAGCGAAGACTAAACCATTTTTTAAGCTGTGACTGATTTTGGTAGAATGCATCCACATGAAGGTTAAGGGAGTTTATGAAGAGTCTGACAAAGGAGAGGGAAAGAACAGGAGGGTATCCTATCTGCCTTGTGAGGCTGTTGTGCTCCTCAGGCCTGGTCTCAGTTCTCATCTAGGAGGAGGACAAAGGAGCCACAAAAGGAGATAGCCTTGCCTTTGATTCTGTTTCCTTGTTGCAGAAACAGCTGAGGACTCAACAGAAGACTTTGTAAGAGGTCTAAAGCTCTATTTCTAAAGAAGAAAAGGACAAAGCTACACACTGATACTGAATCCAAGAGCCCAAGGGATTCTATGGAGGGTAGTTTCCAAGGAGAGACTCAAGCATTAGAGAAATCAGATACCTTGCAAAGAGCCCAAAAAAGTAAAGGAGTTTTAGTTACCCAGAGGAAGGAGAAAAAGCATATTGCATTTAGTTTGTCAGAAAATGCTTTGATTGGCAAGAAAAATATTTTCAGTATTTATTTTGGAACATCACGCCCATTAGCTAGAATTCACCTTTGCAAGAGTACTATAGCTAGGTCCTTACTCAAATACAGAGTATCTACACCAAGTTTTCCCAAGCAAGCCTAAACTAAGTGGATAGTGGCAGTTGCAGTCAGCAGTGAATGCATATATTCAGAACTGCTGAAATCATGTGTGACACCCCCCCCCCTGGAAAATGCCTGACAAGGAGTAGAGTGATATAGGATTTTCCAGGGGATCATTGAGATTTCAGCTGTGGCTAGCAGTCTGAGGAGCAGGAGGTGGGAAGAGTATAAAAGGGGCTGCAGTGGGCAGCATTTCTTCCACCTCTCTTCCCTTCCTCAACCCCTCCCATCCCTATGTATCATGTCCTCTCTCTCTCCCTTTCTCCATCCATCCCTTGTACCATCGCCTCCCTCTCTTTCCCTCTCCTATGGTCTGACATCTGTCTCCCCCCTCCTATCCGTCTAACTCACTAACATTGCATCTTTTTAGATAGATTGCTAATTCCTTATTCTACCACTAGAGTATTGCATTTAATGCACATAATCTCCTTATAGTTCCTTCTCTAAAAATCATCAGTGCTAGGCGTAATGAAATTTTTTCAATCACCGCAACCCAGCTTTGGAATTCGCTTCCAAATTACCTTAGAGAGGAACCCATATTAGGCAAATTTAAGACTTCTCTTAAAATTTTCTTCTTTAAGGATGCATTTGAAACCTAATTCTACTATCATTACATAATAAATTACCGATCAGTTATTCTATTATATTCCCCTCTAGTTTCCTAAAATATTTTCTTTCTCTTCTTCTTTTTTCCAGTTATGTCCCCTTCCTCTCGTTCTCACCTTTAATGTGAACTTTTCTTTACAGCATTGTAGTTCTTCACTCTTATTCCTTATGTTCCTATCAGTTACTGTCCATTGAATGTTATGTATGTATGTATTTTTTTGTATCTATTGAATATTATGTATGTATTTATGTATACCTTCTTGAATGTTTTGAATCCCATTTTTATTTTCTACAATGCTTAGAAAGTTTTATAAGTGTTTTTATCAAATTGTAAATGAACTGTAAACTGTATCTTTTTCCTCTCCTTCCCACATTCTGGCATCTCTCTCTCCTCCTTCCTTTTCCTCCTACCCCCTTTGTGGTCTGGCATCTCTCTGTCTTTCCCTTTCCCTCCCTTAGTCTTGAATCTGTCCCTCATCCTTCCTTTCCCTGGTCTGCCATCTTTCTCTTTTTTCCTCCCTTTCCCATCTAGTGGTCTAATATCTCTCTCCTTCCCCCCTCCTGTGGTCTGCCATCTCTATAAGCCCCTTCCCTTTCTTCCCCTGGAGGTCTGGCATCTTTCCTCCCCATCCCCACAGTCACCTCCTCATGTTAATCCCCACCCCACACACACGTGGGATCCAGTCCTTGCTCACCCGGTGTTGCAGTAACTTTGGACCATCGGCAGTGTGAGTGAAGTAAACAAGGTACCTTCAGCGACCTGGAAGCTTTCTCTCTGCTACTGCTTCCCACCTATACGAGAACAGGAAACAGTAGCAGAGAGAAAGTTTCCAGATCACTGAAGGCACCGTTTACTTCACTCATGCTTCTGATGGTCTAAAGAGTTACTACAGCACTGGGTGAGCAAGTACCAGATCCCATGAGGGGGTGGGAGTAAGGAATCCAGCTAAGCATGGAGGGGAGGGAGAAGGACTCAGGATAGGTGTGTGAGCTGCTGTAGAGTTACTAGATGTCCAGTTTTCCTGGACAAAAGTTGTAAAATTAAAAAGCCACCTCTGGTAACCCTATTTCTGGCTTCAGGTTGCTCATTTCCCGCCAGAGCCCTGTGACTGAGGGGGACTCACTAACTTAGTTGGAAGGGAGCCAAAAAAAAAAAGAAAGGCTCCTGGATGTTCTTAGCCCCGCCAGAGCCTAGTGACCCAAAGGGACTCTTAATCTTCTAGGAGGTAACAGAGTGAGAGAATAACAAAAAGAGCAGCCTGTGGTTACCCCTGATTCCTGCCCAGGTTTGATATTTGGAGTTAGGCTCACTGAGTTACTCAGGGAATGGACAGAGGAACTGAGCTGTTTGTATGGAGAAAAAAGGGAGTTATGTGGCCTAAACAATTTACCGGAACCAGATTGAGACTTTTGTATATAGTTGCTGTGAACCAATTTAATCAAGTTAAATAAACTGTTCAAGTTTCAAGTTTATTGAGATTTTGATTTACCTGTTGGATCCTGCCTGTTCTCTTGCAGCCTGGAGGAGGGAGGGGCTGACAGAGTGGCTGGAGCCCGGGAACAGCAGTCCTCCGGCCTATTGGATTCATCCCAGCGCAAGTAAGTATGAGAGTGATCTGAGTGACTGTGAAGGAAGCTATAAATTATTTTTTTGTGAGCGACCCCCTTTCCCCCCCCCCCCCCCCCCCCCGACCTGATGAGCTGGCTGTAGTGCCAGGCAGAAAGGTAGGGTTACACATGGTTCTGAATATACATATTAATTTAAATGCCAAGACTAGTGTTTAAATTAATAAACTGTTGCTGCTGTTCTAGGTGTTTATCATAATTTCTATGAATTATGTAAATGGTATTAAAGTACTTTGTTATCTGACTTGAGTGATGTGTACAGAAAGGCAGATTATGATATAAATAAAACATAAAAGAGCATTGGGCTTGCCAAAATGAATAACAAAGTGGGTAATATGAAATATTAGAAGTCCCAGTGGAAAAACAGACACCAACACTAACATAGCTGGATCTGTCGGACAGAATATGCAGAGGGCCTAGGAGACTGGATGTTTGTGCAGCAGCATGCTGGTAATGGTGGTCATTTATATCATAAATCATTACAAAACTTTGTGGTTGCATGTCAGGAAGGAGAATGCTGGAGGTTGATGTCTCAGAAGAATCCAGTACTCGCCGTTCAAATACATAGGCAACTGAAGTCCCACAAGCAGTGGGCAGTAGGAGGGAAAAAAAGATTTCTAGAAATGTGGATGTTTTTCAAAAAGATAACTGTATTTAATTGATGTAATTTTAAATCATTGATAAACTTATTGTGAATTATTGCATTTATGTGAATTTCATTTCTTCACAAAGTGCCGTACATTCAAAGTTTGGTTTGAAAAAGATAGTATGTAAGTACATTTACCTAATATAATGGGAAATTTTCAGTGGTGTCCTGGAACTGGTTCACAAAAGCCATTTGCCCGATTGTTATGTTTTTAAGAATTTTGGGAGCCAGTTGTTAAAGTAGGCCTCTTATGGCTACTTTAACAACCGGCTCCTAAAATTTGGGCCCAGGCCTCTTCCTGAACTCCCTTTTACCTATGCTGGTGGGGATGCCACTATTCACTGCTGCCTACTTCTGGCTCTGAGTCCCAGCTGATGGGGCTCGGCATCCCTGCATGCAAAGGTATGCTTAGTGTGCCTGTTTGGAGCGGGGAGAGAAAGAAAGGAATATGTTGTCCCCCCTCCCCCAAATTGAAGGGCTGGCTATGCCCAGAGAGAGAGCCTGTTGTTAAAGATTTACCAGCACACTACTGGTGATCTTGCATATTCCTCTCTCAGAATGGAAGATTATATTACATTACATTAGAGATTTCTATTCTGCCATTGCCTTGCGGTTCAAGGCGGATTACAAAATTGTATTACAAGAAGAAGATATCTGGTAATTTCTAGAGGAGATAAAGAGTAGATGAGGTTGCTTTGGGGAATCAGGAAGGTGGTGATCACTTGCCAGGATGTTGCCACAGCAGAAGGGAGCCTAGAGAGCCACGATCCACAGGAGTCAGGAGCCCCAGATGCTGCTAGTGGCAGAAATAGAAGAAACTGTGTGCGGGAATAGCTATCTCTGACAGAAGAAAGAAGAAAGCCTGGCATGCCTCTGCTGCAGCAGTAGAAAGCCTGGAGTCAAGCCTCTGAAAGGCTAACTCTATAAAGTGTTTTTGTGATTAAAACAGCATTTTGATAGTACAAACGGATGCTTTTAAAGCTAGGTACCTGCATGTGTCAAGGCAATACTGAATACTTTTGTGCAGAATCTGCAGTGGCATTCCTGGGAGCTAATGTCAGGTGGAACTGGGTCAGAGTGAAATACATACAAATGTTATAAAATACAGTCACATCCACGCAGAGATCATTGTGGCTGCCTCAGAGCAGATATTCTGGGAGAGCTATTTTGCAGATCTCAGCAGTTTACAATAAAATAAATAAATACAAATAAAAAAGGCAGAAAGGAACTCCAATATAAAGAAAGAAAAGAACATCCATACTAAAGTATAATAAAAGAAGGAAAACATTTACCCCCCCTCTTCTACTAAACCGCACTAGCGGTTTTAGCATGGGGAGCCACGCTGAATGGCCTGCGCTGCTCCCGACGCTCATAGAGTTCTTATGAGCATCGGGAGCAGCGCGGGTCATTCAGCGCGGCTCCCCGCACTAAAACCGCTAGTGCGATTTAGTAGAAGAGGCCCTTAGTATACCCAAGAAAGTATCCCTCCCCTTCAACACACAACCAGCTCACATAACCAAGGCAACCTAAAAAAAAAAAAAAAGCCCTGAGCTATCCTTGAAATATTTTTAAAAGATACAAAAAATGGAATGACGACACAGTATATATATGTAAATATTAAATGTAAGGTGTGAATCCTCAGTGTGAGGTTATGAGCTCTAAAGATTACTATCCCTGTGAGGGAAAAAAAGTTCTAATGTTCATACTTGGCCTGATTGTACCAAACGAGAGAAAATTCTCACTGTTTAGGTCGCACACCATCATAGGATTTCACTTGCATGCGATCAAAAGAACAGGTGCCTTAACATGTGCATCGGTGAATCAAATGATAAGAACTGCGGTATGTGCTACGTTCAACAAGAGAGTCCCCCCCCCCAAAATCAACTGCAAAAGAAACAAAGCATAAGGTAAGAGCTGGATTTATCTTAATGAGAGAAGTGAGTTTGTAAGTTCACCAGGAAGACTGCTCTTCAGCTCTGTTGTGCCTCCTTTTGTGAAATAAACTATGCATTCAGTTTCGACCAAGCTCAGTTTCAGGGAAGAAAACCCCTTCTTCAGGAACCTCGCAATCAATTTACTTATAGCAATAAGTCAAAAACACCACCACTCTACACACTCACCCATTTCCAGCTGAGAGGGGAAATGCCGGAGAGGACGTCAAAGATTAAAATACATGCCTTAATGACGTCACTGTGCATCAGAAATGAGGTGTGAAAATGACTTACAGAAAATGGTACGAATTACATAGTCAATCAAACCACCTTGTTTTAAATAATAGTGTTCCATTCGATAAAGTCATTTAATCCTTGGGGTTTCACAGAATTAAGTTCAAAGATCCAGAACTGCTCACGTAGCTGTATATGGGCCATTTTGTCCATTATATAGGAGGCCAGATTTTATTCAATAATAAACCATCTGAGATCATTAAAAGTATGTTAATTTTTCAAACAATGAGGTACCAACGGAGCTGAAACAGTGGCAGTGTATAATCTACTCATGTTTCCGTAACCTAACCTTCATCTGAAGGATAGTACGTCCCACATACAGAAGGTTACAGGGGCCAATGATTATGTATACCACCCATTGCGATTTGCATGTAGTAGAATGCACACTTGTGGGTAGATTCCCAGTTCACTTTGGACAGCTCTGGGGCGACTAACCTAAAATCCGCCACTGACCTGAATGACTCATGATTTTCAAGTTTTATTAAGAATTTGATACAATGCTTATAAAATGTCTAAGCTATTTCCATATTAAAAAAAGGGGAAAAGTGAACCTATAACAACAGACATCGACTTTTACTTACCTGAGGCTCAGGGAAAGAGGGGTAGAACTACAAATTATTATAGTAAAGAAGAACAAAAAAGGCTAAAACATAGCATAGGGTTAAAAGCTGGGAGGCATCTCATAATAAGCCTGTGCATTAACACATGAATCTTAAATCTAACCCGATAATATACAGGTAACCAAAGATAATGTCGTTACAGCAAGAATCCCTCTATTCCATCTTCCCCAACAAATGAATAGCAGTATTCTGAAGGGTCTGCAACTGCTTCAGAGTAGGGCAACATATGCATCTATGTGCTTTCACAGCCTAGGTACTTTTATAAAATGACCTCCTGAATGGAACTGAGAGAGAGAGGGAATTGTGTTCAGAGAAACAGAGATGGAACAATGCGGCACAGAGAAAACTACAGGGATGCTGGGTAAGAGAGATGAAAGAGGGAAGATATTCTTGGGATAAGAAAGTGCAAGAAAGAGGATACGTTGCTGGGGGCGGGCACAAAAGCACTCAAGACAGATTTTGTAGTTTCTTAAATTACTATTTTGATTGCTGGAGAGTGTAATGGTTGATTTAAAGAATGTGCCACATCTCTTAGCCTGTCAAGAGGTTAAATTCTGTTACATTATTTTTTCTTTTAAGCTTTGGCACTCTCGGCCATTTAATGTGGACTTGATCATTGATAATTATTGCCTTTGACTTTATTTGATGAGCATTTATATATGCTATGTTTGAACTGGATATACCTGTGTTTTTGTTATGTAAATGTAACAAATAAATCAATAATAAAAAAGGCAGATTTTGTAGCTGCTCCTAATGCATCAGTGAGGGTAATGGGAGTGAACACTGAGGAAGGATGAGGTGGACAATGAAAGAAAGTGGAGGAGGAAATGTTTGTTTGTCAGAGTGGTATAGCAAGTGTTTAAAAACACCTGAAATTAGAGGGTAAAGATTAAGGGAATGAGGAATCAGATGGATACCATAGAGAGACATGGCAAGATGCTGTACAAAAGAAAGACAATTGGAAAACAAAATGAGAATTGAGAATGAAAAAGAAAATGTTCACAGGAGAGACAAAGAATGGAGATAGCAAAATGAAAAGAAGAATCCAATAAGGTTACAAGCTGGATTGGCATAGCACCATCAAGACTTAGGATCGTGAAAAAATAAGAATATCGTTGAAGAACTTATAACTGTACCGACCTGCTATTCTTGCTATGAGCTGAGTGTCAAGTGGACAATTCTTCTAAAGATAAGTTTTTTATGTATATCTATGACATAGAAGTTGTGAGGATATATTTAAATATGTATCTGGATTGATGAAATATAACTAAGGGTGGAGTTTTTCTGACCGAGGATATGCCTCCTACTTCAAAAAGTCTTTTGAAGTTAGGTTAGTCCTTTTGGATATTGCTGTTATTATATCCTCTGGTGACACTGAGGTTATTCTCCACTACTTTTGATTTTGGGGGTGAATCAGCATTTTGTTACAAATTTTTCTGAATGTTTTTGGACTAGTGATTTATATTGAGGCATTCAACTTGGGTGTTTTTTTTTCTTTTTTAAAATGAAAAGATGACCAGGAAAAGGATTCAAAATTGACATTATCAACTTTATGAAAGGAAAATGCAAACAAAAAAAAAGTTTGATTTTTAATTTATGGTAGTAACACTAAACAGAATTAAAAGATTTGGGAGGATAATAGGTACTAAGAGGTGAGTCACTGGCTGGTGATGATTATTTTTACATTATTGTCACTTTGATATGAATATCTATGGGTCACTAGTTAAAAGCACTTATCCAGATAACATTTTCTTTCCTCCTCCAAACTCACTACTTGTTCCTCTGATCCAATTTTCACCCATCTACTCTTCACTCTCTCTCCTACTGTCATCCCTTCTGTCAAATCCTCAAATCTTTCACTTTCCACTGCAACTATCCTGATGTCTTCAAACATGCTGTAGCTATAACACTCTCAAAAACCCTCATTGGACACTACCTGCCCTTCCAACTATCTCCCCATCTCCCTCCTCCTTTTCTTATCTACTTGAACGTGCTGTTCACCATTACTGTCTTGACTTTCCTTCATCTCAAGCTATTCTTGACCCACTTCAATCAGGATTTTGCCTTCTACATTCTATGAAAACTGCCCTTGCTAAAGTCTCCAATTACCTGTTCCTGGCCAGATCCAAAGCCTATCATCCTTCTCAATCTGTTGCTTTTGACACTGTTGACTACTACCTACTTCTTGATATATTGTCCTTACTTGGATTTCAGGGTTCTGTTCTTTCTTGGGTTTCTTCTTATCTCTCCCATTGTACTTTTAGTGTATGCAGTGGTGGATCTTCCTCCACTGCTATCCCACTATTAGTCAGTGTACCTTAAGGCTGTCTCTTGGAACCTCTACTTTTTTCCATCTATACTCAATCCCTTGGTGCTCTGATCTCCCATGGTTTTCCGTATCATCTCTATGCTGACGACTCCCAGATCTACCTCTCTACACCAGAAATTACTATAGAAATCCAGCCCCAAGTCTCAGTTTGCCTGTCCGACTGATGCCTGAATGTCTTACTGCCATTTAAAACTGAATGTGGCCAAGACTGAGCTTCTTATCTTTCTACCTAAATCCACATCTCCTCTTCCCCCATTCTCTGTTTCTCTGCATAACGCTGTCATCCTCCCTGTTTTGTCAGCTCACAACCTCCGAGTCATGTTTGACTATTTTTTCTCCTTCTCTGCACAGATTCAAAAGATCACTAAAACCTGTTGTTTCTTTCTTTATATCATCAAAATCTGACTTTTCCTTTCTGAGCACACTACCAAAACCCTAATCCACTCTAATTACCTCTCCCTTAAATTACTGCAACTTGCTTCTCACAGGTCTTCCACTAAACCATCTTTCTCCCCTTCAATCCGTTCAAAATTCTGCTGCATGACTTATATTCCACCAGGGTCGCTATACTCATATTACCCCTCTCCTCAAGTCACTTCATTAGCTCCTTATCCATTTCCATACACAGTTCAAACTCCTCTTATTGCATTCACTCTACAGCAACACAGTATCGCTCCTCTCTCTTTTTATACTCATAGTAGATGACGGCAGATAAAGAACTGAATGGTCCATCCAGTCTGTCCAACCTGATTCAATTTAAATTTTTTCTTCTTAGCTATTTCTGGGCAAGAATCCAAAGCTCTACCCGGTACTGTGCTTGGGTTCCTACTGCCGAAATCTCCATTAAAAAACTTACTCCAGCCCAACTACACCCTCCCAGCCATTGAAGCCCTCCCCAGTCCATCCTCCACCAAATGGCCATATACAGACACAGACCATGCAAGTCTGCCCAGTAACATAGTAACATAGTAGATGACGGCAGATAAAGACCCGAATGATCCATCCAGTCTGCCCTTTTCACTGAGCAGTCTACTCCTCCCTGGGAACTCTGTTCTTTGAGTAAATCGCTTTTATCTGTACCCTTCTTTTCTACTGCCAACTCCAGACTCCATCCCTTCTATCTTGATGCATCATATGCCTGAATCAGTACGTCAAGCTCCGTCTCTGGCACGGTTCAAATCCAGGCTAAAAGCCCACTTTTTGGAGGTTGCTTTTAAGTCCTAATTCCAACCCACTTTTAAAGTACCCCTGTCTATTTTGTCACTCGCTCTGTAGTTCCCTACCCCAGTTATCCTGTTTGTCTGTTTGATTAGATTGTAAGCGCTGTTGAGCAAGGATTTTCTCTTACATGATTAATGTACAGCGCTATAGAAATGATAAGTAATAGTAGTAATAACATCTGCTATACAGATAAGTGCTACTTATAGGGATATTTAAGTGATACTTATAGGGCATTATTCAGATAGTGCCTCCAAATATTCTTACAGGCCCCCTCTGCATATAGTGCTGGAGCACAGTTGGAGCCATGGCAGTTGCAGAGCTTATCTGGATAGTGGTAATATTCAGTCTGCTATCTGGATAACTTCTTTGAATAACAGGACAGAAAGCTCTCCTAAGTTATATGGATATGTTATTCAGATAGCAGACTGAATACTGACACTTTCCAGATAAGTTCTAGTGCTGACTGCCTTATCTGGATATTTAGCACTGGCCACTAGCTGAATAGTGATGCTATCTGGATATTTTTGGACCATTGCAGCTGGTATTTGAAAACAAATACTGACTGTGGCAGATGAATATTGTTAACTGTGGAATGTCTTTTGAAGCTGAGGAATACCCCCGAGACAGGCGCACAGTTTATTTAAGGTCTATGGTCAAAATGCTTTTCTATGCTCCCAAAACATCCCTTATCTTGCACACAGATTAGTAATAAGGGTCCCCTAACGGCAGGCTTAACTGTGGATAATTAATAAGTACAATAGCTTCAAAGCAAAAAGGCAGTTGGAGACCATTTTTGATTATAATAAAATTTCCTTTTATTGGTCTCTCCAGCAGTGTACAAGTAGTATATAAAAAAGAAAGAATATAAAAACAATAAAATAAATAGTCAATAAAAACCAAGTGAAGTACTTACAAAATGAATCAAAAAGTCTCACAAGATTCTTAACACTTGGTCTTCTCTGAGCACTACTCTGTATGTCAGACTCATGTATCTTTCAAACCTCCCAGCACATCGTCAGACCTGCCAAACTCCCGCATTTGCAGATCATCTTCCACCAGGAAGCCAGGATCGCCTCCCTGTCTAGTAGCAGCAGGAAATACCTGATCCTGTGGCAACAGAAGATGATGTTTTATGAAGGTGTTTCCTGCTGCCACTGAACAGGGAGGCCATTTCTTTCGCCACTGGCTACAAAACAGCTGTACTGGGGTAGAGCAAGGGGTGGGACTGGGCAGGGATATGTGTGGGGCTAGGCAGAGTGGGGTGGGTTGGAGGAGGGCCCTAAATCTCAAACTGAGTGGGTTGGCTCCTTTGGCAGCTCTACATCGCATAGTTGTAATAGACCTTACTCCTGGGGGAAATCTGTATAACTGCTGCATGCAGAATTTGTGCAGAATTCCCCAGCAGCACAGAATTTTATCTACAGTTTCAGCGAGCCATGGGAAAATGCTGAGCAGTGGAACAGCCAAAACCAGTGGTGAAGAGGAACGTAGTGTCACCATCTCAATCTTGACCAATATTAATTCTATATTCAGATAGCTCAAATAATTATTTTTAATTTTCTTTCACAATGTTGACAATCCATTAAGTATAATTCACTGTAGGAATTCTTTTTTTCACAAGTTCATCTAGTAACTCAGTTCTCTTACTGGATTTTGTGAAAAATGCAGCTATTCCACTCAGAGCAGAAAATAAATTTTTTCACTGTCAAATATTTTATATCCAGTACTTTGACTCAGTGCTTAATTTACGATATGTGCATAGCAGTGAACAAACATTGTAACAGGTGCTTCTTTTCAAATTGTGGTTTGCACTCCATGCAAATTTGAAGCAATTACTGGAGTACCATCAAAAGCTTGTGCAACAAACTTTTCTAAGCACTTGAATATTTTAAGAGTTTGGAGAATAAGTGTTAAAATTCCTTGTGCATTTCTGTCACTTTGATGAACCCCCCAAAAACTCTCCTTTGGTCCACTGTCATCTGAAAACTGTCCACTGTAGTACAGTATATCTCACAGATATAGAAAGTTGAGAGAGATTTGCTACATCAGAAGATTCATTGGCCAACACAGCAACAAATGTCTTTAACTTAGGAATCAATCACTGCAGCAACTGAAGAAACTATGTCATTCCAAATATGGTTTGATGTTCCTGAGAAAACTGTAGCTGTTTCTAAGTGCTAACATAAAACTGAGTCATAACTTGACAAATATTATAGCAGTTGCACATAATTCCCTCTGTTGATTGACTGTACAGACTCATCGTGACCTTGAAATGCTAATTCTTGTTGACCAAGAAAACAAACAACATCAATTAATCTCTTCAAATCATCTGTGTTTCTTCTGACCATTTCATTGTGTTTCACAATTCCAACTCTGTGCTGTAAATTGAGTTTGAAATCAATATGAGTTTGGCCAAACATTTTCAGTTGTAAAGTAGTTCATAAGTGAGCTAGTAGTTCAGTTGTAAAGTAGTTCACAGTAGCACAGTACCGGGTAAAGCTTTGGATTCTTGTCCAGAAATAGCTAAGAAGAAAAATTTAAAAAAAAAAAAATTTAAATTGAATCAGGTTGGGCAGACTGGATGGACCATTCGGGTCTTTATCTGCCGTCATCTACTATGTTACTATGTTACTATGAGCTGAGCATTCATGTTTTTTGACACGCTTTTGTCAAATTATTAAGTTGAGAAAATCAATTGTAGTTCCATGCAGTGGCGTACCATTGGGGGGGGGGGGGGGTGTGCACAGCCAGCCAGGTCCGGAAAATTCTACCGGGCCGAACAGCCTGCCTCTCCCCGACGTCAATTCTGCCGACGGAGAGGAAGTTCAGGCTAGCCAATCACTGCCTAGCTGGGTGGAACTTCCTCTCCGACGGCAGAATTGATGTTGGGGAGAGGAATGCTGGTCAGCCCGATGCAGGGAAGACGCAGGGAAGAAGAGCTTGGGGCGGCAGCGGCTTTGGGGCATGTTACCCGATGGCGGTGACTTGGGGGGCTGTTCCCCGATGGCAGCAGCAATGGCTTGGGGGAGGGCAGGGAGAAAGAAAGAAAGGGGGCAGGCAGGGAGACAGAAGGAAAGAAGGGAAACAGAGAAAAAGAAAGGGGGCGTGAAAAGAGAAAAAAAGAAAGGGAGACAGGGAGAAAGAAAGGGCAGGGAGAGAGGAAGAAAAAGTTGGGGGAGGAAATGAGGTCTGGAGGAGAGGAAGCATACAGGCTGAAAGAAGGGAAGAAAGATTGGATGCACAGTCAGAAGAAGAAAGTGCAACCATGGACTCATGAAATCAACAGACAACAAGGTAGAAAAAATGATTTTATTTTAAATTTAGTGATCAAAATGTGTCTGAATTTATATCTGCTGTCTATATTTTTCACTATGGCCCCCCTTTTACTAAACCACAATAGCGGTTTTTAGCACAGGGAGCCTATGAGCGTTGAGAGCAGGCCTGGGCATTCAGAGCAGCTCCCTGCGCTAAAAACTGCTATTGTGCTTTAGTAAAAATGGAGGGGGGGGGGTATTTGTCTATTTTTGTATAGTTGTTACTGAGGTGACAGTGCATAGAGTCATCTGCCTTGACCTCTTTGAAAAAACCCCCAGAATAGGAATGATAATTAACATTTTCTTTAAATTTTATTCTTGATAGATCATTTTGACTTGGTCAGTTTAAAAGTAGCTCGCAAGCCCAAAAAGTGTGGGCACCCCTGAGCTAGAGCGTTGAAGCTGCATGTTTCTGCCGTAAAGGTCATCTCTGACGCAACCGGAAGTTGCATCAGAGATAACCTTTACGGCAGCCATATGCAACAATGCTCCGGCTGCTGTAAGAAGGCAGTTTAGACATCGCCGGCCACAGGGCATGGAGGTTTGTTGGACCGGGCCTGTTGACCAGGCCGGGGGGGGGAGAAAGCGCCACGAAGGTAAGGGGCAGGGAGGGAGAAAGGGAGAAAAGGTGGGGTGGAAAGGAAAACAGGGTAAAACAGAGGGGGGGAGAAGGACGCTGAAAGCACATGGGGAAGACAGTGAGGGGAGAAGGACGCTGAAAGCACATGGGGAAGACAGAGTGGGAAGAAGATGCTGAATGGAAATGGGGAACAGAAAGTGGGGAGAAGATGCTGAAAGGAAATGAGGAACAGAGAGTGGGGAGAAGAAGCTGAAGGGACATGGGGAAGAGAGAGTTGGGAGAAGACGCTGGCAGGGAAGAAGACAGAGATGCCAGACTATGGGAGGAGCGGAGGGAAGAAGATGGGTGCCAGACCAATTTGGAAGGAGGGAGAAAGAGAGAGGCACAGTAACAGAGCAAATGGAAGATGCAGAGAGAAGAGAGACAGTGGATGGAAGGAAGAGAGTAACAAGAAGATGAGGAAAGCAGAAAACAGAGAAGACAAAGGTAGAACAAAAATTTTCTATTTATTTATTGCTTTAGGAGACATGTGTCACTGTTTCTGTGGTGTTGCACTATATGCAGAGTCCAGCTTCTTGCTGGTTCAATTTAACCTATGTCTATGTATTTCTATTTTATCCCCCCCTTTTACAAAACAGTGGAGCATTTTTTAGCGCCAGCCGTGATGGTAGCAGCTCTGATGCTCAGAATTCTATGAGCGTCAGAGCTGTTACCACCATGGCTAAAATCCACACTACAGTTTTGTAAAAGGGGGAGGGAGTTAGTTTGTGATGGCATATTCCATACTAGGCGAAGGTGTTTTCTGTGTTCGAAAGACATGATTTTCTGTTAGGATTGACGGTGTAGGATTGATCTGTACTAGTCTGGCTTGTTTAGTTTTACAATGGGTGTATTGATGTTGTACTGCTCACTGCAGTATGTAAGATGCTGCCTTTTCCTAGGTACTCATGTGTGACATATGGCTTGTTACTAAAAATCATGTTTTTCGTACAGATGGTGGGGGGGGGGCAAAAAATGATGGGCCCCGGGTGTCACATATGCTAGGTACAAGGAGCAAGAGGCGGTTTGGCGTCCTGTTCTGAAAGAAACCTGATCGGTCGGGATAAACCCTGAGGCAGCATGAATTTGTGAAACGCTGGCCACCATTGGTGTACCGATCAGTGAAGATAAGTGGAATAATTCCTCTATTATTTAATTTTCGTTGGCACATTACAGCACAACATAAGACTTTATCACATAATTAAGGTTTTTTTGCCAGTGAGGTGAACGTTCGACCACCTCTTTGAGCCGTTTTGGTGAGGTGGGAGGGCCCTTTCTGAGGCTTTTTCCTTCAATTTTTGGATTGAGTTAGATCTATGCTGTTCCTGTCTTACATTTTTGGACATCTTCACATTCAGTGTTGAAAGTGTTTACTCTAACATATGCTAGGTACGCCACTGGTTCCATGTTCTTTTGTAAATTTTGAAAAGCAGATACAACCAGCAACACAGTTTATTTAGAGTAACACTTCCTCTTAACAAATCTGTCGTAACAGATCTACACATCTGGAAGTGGTGGACAAAATCTTTTCTGATAACTTTGGAAGATCTGGAGTGCTTCTTTCATTGCAAATGCTTTGTTTCTCTTCAAAATTTAATCTAAAGAAAGGAACTTTAATCAAATGTACAAATGTTCATCTGTATCACTGCTGCCGACATCTATGGAGTAACTGCAACTTGCTATCTTGAACTACAGTGCCTAACTCTATTGAAAGGTCAAAGGAATGGTCAAGTCAAGCAAGATAGCCCCTTCTTCCTAGTTATGGAGTAGGATAGTGCTGGAATCGGTTCTGCTTCAGCATCTTTTCAGTGAAGAGAAGGCAGTGGTGATCTGCTACTCTCTGCTCTGATGTCTATTCAACAAGTGGAGGAGGTGCTAGAGGAAGGCAGCTCTCTGCTCTCACATCTATTCAGCGAGCGGAAGAGGTTCTGGAGAAGGGCTGCTCTGCTCCGCTCCCCTGTCTATTCAGTGAGCAGAGTAGGTGGTGGTGATCTGCTCTCTGTTCCCGCATCTATTCAGTAAGTGGAAGAAGTGCTGAAGACAGGTTGCTTTCTGCTCCTCTCACATTGATTCGGAGCAGAGGAGGTTGTAGTGGTGACCTGCTCTTTATTTTGCACAGTAGCTGGAAATGCTGCTGTCTGTTGTGCTCCCACTTCTCCAGTGGCATGTAGTCAGGGCCTTCAGGAGATTCACCCCCCACCTAAAAGTCCTGAGGGCACTGCTCTGAAATTGATTGGTCAAGCAGGCAACAGGCAGATGCTGCTCAGCCAATCAAATTCAGATCAGTACTGTCAGGGCCTTCAGGAGGTTTGGAGACTCCCCAGCCCAAGAGCCCTGCGCTTTTTGGGGGGGTTTGCTTTTTGTTTGATGCAGTTTGACTGGTTAAGCAGGCTGTCTATTTAACAAATCAAACTGCAACAAACAAAAAGTAAACAAAAAAATAATTTAAAAAAACACAAGACTGTAGAGCTGGGGATTCGCTGGATCCCCTGAAAGCCCTCACTGTACACCACTGCACTTCTCCAAGTGTGTGGTGGCGGTGGCGGTGGTGGAGGCAGTGATACTAAGCAGGACATAACACTTTCTGCCCCACATAATTTTTCATGAAGTCATTTTAGCCAAGATAACCAGGGAAGATAATAAAGAAAAAGAAACAAACAAACAATGAGAATGATGCAGCCCCATCATATAACATCCCCGGAAAACAAAAAGAAGGGCTCATTGGCTCTATCACATACCTTTTAATGGGATATGATAGGTTCAGACTGCCAAGCCCCTCTTGTGTTTCTCAGGCTAAGATGTTCCTACCTAAACAAAAAAAAACAAAACAAAACAATAAAAAACCAGCAAAAAGGACTTAGCAGTCCCAAAATTATCACCTCTTACCCCTAGAGAAACAGCAAGAAGGACTTGGAATCCCCAGCAAATCACCTCTCACCCCCAAAGAAAACAGAAAGAGGAGCTCAGTGGTCCCAACCTTTCACCTTTCATTCACCATGAAAACAGCAAGAGTGGCCTAGTGGCCCCAACATATTGATAAAATAACAGTAAATATCTCTCCACAGAGTGGTCCAAGGCAAAACAAACTAGAGAAACAAAAACAAGGAATAGAATGCATCAGGGACTGATGTAATTTTGTTTGTGTTTTTCATTAATGAGACCCGACAAAAGGCTTACCTCAGGAATCCAAAGATATCTTGGGTTAAAACACGCAATATACAGTGATATTGCAAATACAGATAAGCATTCACAGAGCTCCATTGTGAATAATAAGAGCGGTGCACTCAAATCAATAAGCTAATTCCATAAAAAGAAGCCATCTAGCTCTAGTAACAGAACTATTGAATAATACTAGACAACAAAGTTTTTACTTCTTCAACACTTTTGGGTGTATCTTACAAATTTTTGGTTGTTGATCATGAAAATCATGTTTAAAATTACATATCATGTGGCTAATGCAATTATTTATTTTAAAAATGTATATACTGTCTATATCCTAAACAGTTTACAAAATCTTACGAACATAAGTTTTAAGACATGTTCAAGCCAGGCTGGAAGACTTGAACAGTGGGGCCAAAAGAATTGCCAGAATGGAATCTCTCTCCCAACATAACTGGGCTAGAGACTCCATTCTGTGAATTCAAATAACAGTCATGAGAAAAAGCCATGTAATAATCAAATAAGTTTATTAATGCTTCACATGCCTGGGGAGAGCCGATATATGCCATCAAAATTTCAGTGCTCTCCAAAGGGAGAAATCAATGACAACCAGATTTATACCCTATGTGACATCATTTGTAATAATTGGAATACAATGGCACAGTTGATCACATGACTTCCTTTCCAAAAATGCCTTACATCAATGTTACATATAAATCAGGGGTGTCCAAGTCCCTCCTCGAGAGCCGCAATCCAGTCGGTTTTTCAGGATTTCCCTAATGAATATGCATGAGATCTATTTGTATGCACTGCTTTCATTGTATGCTAATAGATCTCATGCGTATTCATTGGGGAAATCCTGAAAACCAGACTGGATTATGGCCCTCGAGGAGGGAATTTGACACCCCTGATTTAAATCCTTAATTTTAGGGCTCCTTTTATCAAGATGTGCTATGGGGTTTAGCTTGTCGGACATTTCATCACGCGCTAACCCCCGCGGCAAGCCAAAATACTAATGCCTTGTCAATGGAGGCATTAGCGGCTAGCACGGCAGGCGGTTTAACGCACGTTAAACACCTACCGCACCTTGATAAAAAGAGCCCTTAATGTCAAGTCCATTCTAATGTTAAGTTTTTAAACCCAGCAGGTGGCAGTGTTTCACTTTTTCTTTCTAAATCACTTTTGATCTCTGACCTTTACAGACAACAATCATGTCAGTAAAAGGCCTGCATCCTGCAGACACATCCTAACTTCTGTATTACTTCCCAATTAGCATTGTATGTTCTAATCCAGGGGTGCCCACACTTTTTGGGCTTGCGAGCTACTTTTAAAATGACCAAGTCAAAATGATCTACCAACAATAAAAATGCTAAACATATATATATTTATTTATATATATATATATATCTAATATAATAAAATGGTAGACGCGCATGCGCACTAAAAAAAATCGTGTTCCCTGAGCTGTCCCGTTTTTTCTTAGTGCGCATGCGCGGGTTGTACGTCACCAGTCAATCCCCTCCACAGGTGCAGTGCTGAGGTCCCGCCTCCGCCCTACACGGCGCCGCCAGACCCGGCCCTACACTGAGATCCGCGATCGGGTTGCCATGGAAACCCCGCCGCAGCCTCGCGGCTAGGTAGGGGGACAACAATCGCGCTTATGTTCAAGCCGCCGCCATGACTCCTCTCTCGAACCGCACCAGGATCGAGAGAGGAGCTGCGGCGGGGGCTTGAGCATAAGCGCCATTGTTATCCCCCTACCTAGCAGGCGGCCTTCCTCACCCGGCCCCACCGTTCCTTCCCTTCAGTTCAGCTCCGCCTATGTTAAAAGGAGCTGCTTTGAAATTGGAGCCCTGCCGCCATCGTAACACGTTCCCTTTGCCGCGGTCCCATATGTCAGAGAAGGAGCGGGACCAAGGCAGAGGGGAATGTGCTACGGCAGTGGCAGGCCTCCGATTTCGACGCGGCTCCTTTTAACATTGGTGGAGCTGCACTGCACTTGATGGAGGGAGGGAAGGAAAGGTGGTTGTGCGCTGTTGAGCCCCTCTTTGCCCTCAGACCCTCTCCTAACTGCTCCCTCCTGTCTCAGACCACTGGGGGGAGGTGCCTGTCTTCAGCTGCCGGGATGGAGGGAGGGAAGAAGAAAGAAGGGGCCCTGGCAAGCGAGTTATCAAAAGCCAACCATAGCCTGGGACCCCTACATGATATGAATAATGACCAGACAACAAAAGGTAAGAAAAATAATTTTATTTTCTGTTTTGTGATTACAATATGTCAGATTTGAAATGTGTCTTGAGGGAGGCTGCTGCCACGGCTTTGGACAGAGGGGTACCATTTTCGTGGGAGCCGGTCTTCGGAGAGGCTTGGGACGTGGGGACGGATGCGGGAGGGGCTGCCGCTGCGAAGGGCTTTGGTGGGGGAGCCAGCCAGACCGCAAGTGTGGGGACGTTGTAAGCGCGGATTGGTCAAGGAGCCGCCGCTGCTGAGGCTTTGAAATTGCTCTCCCATCGTCACTCCCTCCTGCCCCGGCTCTGCCTCTGCCTCTGCCCCTGCCCAAGTTCAAAAGCAGGAGACATCTAGCACCCGTTAATCTAACGGGCTTAAACACTAGTATATATCTATATATATATCTATATATATATATATATATACACACAGAGTGTACTTTGTATTTATGTTCAAATATTTTTTTATTATACAGCCCCCCTCCCCCGAAGGCCTGACCCCCCCTGAAGGTCTGCACATTCCCCCTCAAAGGTTGACTCCCCCCCTGAAGGCCTGCACTACCCCTTGAAGGACTGCACTCCCCCCCACCCCCCGAAGGCCTACCCTCCCCACATCCATTTACCTAATTCCAGCAGGAAGCAGTCTGCAGAGAGGATCGCTGGTACTTTAGCGATCCTTGCAGGTTGCCATAGGCCTCAGGAGCTGTCTTCCCTCTGCCCCAAGCCTGTCTCTGACTTAGAGGAGGGGCAGGACCACGGCAGAGAGAAGACAGCTCCTGAGGCCTATGGCAACCTGTAAGAATTGCTAAAGTACCACCTGCCACCGGCCATCTCCCATTCGTCCCCTTTGGAGATCCCCACAGGAATAAGGAAGTTAAATTAATAGAATACTTAGGCACAGAAAAACAAAGAAATACTTCCAAGAACTGCCCCATAAGAACTGCCTGTCACAATGCTCATTAGTGGAACTGAATAAAAGACAAGTACAATGGATTTAGAAGGGGGACGATCCGTCCGGGTGCACGGCTTGGAGGGGTGCACAGCCGGCCAGGTCCGGGTCATCCTGCCTTTCTTTTCCCCCGGTCCGCGCTCGGGGCTTGCGCCTGCCTGGTCCCGCGCCGACGCTCGAATGGTGCTGTCAACTCCCGCGAGTCTCGCGATAACCAACAGCACCATTTGGGCGGCGGGTGCGAGCCCCGTGCGCAGACCGGTGGAAAGGAAGGGCAGGAGGACACGGACGGCTGTGCATCCCTCCAAACCGTGCACCCGGGGCGGGGGCGGACCACCCCACCTCGGTACACCACTGATTGGGAGGCCGATTTTGGGGTTTTTAAAATTGTATATCGGGCAGCATTAGGCCTCGCTCTTACCTCAATCATTACAGGCGCTTCTATTTCTTGTGATGCACTGAGCTCCGTCCCCCACCGACCTTCCCCCCGCCCTTCCAGCACTCTGATTGGCCAGCGTTCTTTAAGAGGCGGGCCAGTCAGGAGGGGAAAAAAAGAGAAGGGAAGAAGGGAACCTGCTGTGCAATCGACTGGGTTCGCCTGAGCGATCGACGCGTTGGGCACCCCTGTTCTAATCTATAAGGAATAGATTCTCTGTAAAAACCCCAAGTTTCTTGCTCCTCACCTCATCTTTAAATCCCATGGATGTATATGAACAATGGTTCAAAAATTTGCCTATGTCTTAAGAATCACAAAGTCAAACTTCTGAACTTCCTTAGCATAGCTAGAATGCAAATACGGCAATTTAAACATCAATCTTTAATTACAATGCCACAGATTTTTTCACTAGACTTCATTTTAATTCCTAAATTTTAATATGTTCACTTAGTTTTCATATCATCTGCGACACCTATCATACCTGTAAATTCCAGGAAATCTTCAACACACAATATAAAAGCAAATAAACATAAATAATCAGAATCTCAAAAAATCAGCAATCAGGAAAAATCAATGCCTAAAAAAGGCATTTACAAACAATTGTGTCTTGAGTAGTTTCTTAAATGCAACTCTATTAATGACCAAGATGGTAAAGGGGATGGAACTCCTCTCGTATGAGGAAAGACTAAAATGATTAGGGCTGTTCAGCTTGGAAAAGAGACGGCTGAGGGGAGATATGATTGAAGTCTATAAAATCCTGAGTGGAGTAGAACGGGTACAAAGACTAGGGGACACTCAATGAAGTTACAGGGAAATACTTTTAAAACCAATCTGAAGGAATTTTATTTCACTCAAAGTATAGTTAAGCTCTGGAACATGTTGCCAGAGGATGTGGTAAGAGCGGATAGCATAGCTGGTTTTAAGAAAGGTTTGGACAAGTTTGAAGGAAAAGTCCATAGTCTGTTATTGAGGAAGACATAGGGGAAGCCACTGCTTGCCCTGGATTGGTAGCATGGAATATTGCTACTCCTTGGGTTTTGGCCAGGTACTAATAACCTGGATTGGCCACTGTGAGAACGGGCTACTAGGCTTGATGGACCATTGGTCTGACCCAGTAAGGCTATATTCTATGTAATTGCAATGTAACATAAATGCATTTTATAAATGTATTGTCTATGATTTATTATGAATGTTTTTCAATTGTTAACCACTTAGTGTTAGGAGGTCTAGAAATCTTAGAAATAGATAAATAAATATTCTGAAATAGAGTGGAATTGCCCTTGTTTATTTTGTGTATTCATTTTTCTACGCTGTTCTCCCAGGGGAGCTTAGAATGGTTTAAATGAATTTATTTAGGTACTCAAGCATTTTGCCTGTCTGTCCTGGTGGGCTCACAGTCTATCTAATGTACTTGGGGCAATGGGGGGGGGGGGATTGGGTGACTTGGTCAGGGTCACAGGGAGCAGTGTGGGTTAAACCCACAGCCTTGGGGTGCTGAGGCTGTATGTTTAACCACTGCCCATATGGATATAACGTGGAGATTTATGTGTTCTTAAGGCGGAAAGACCTCAAGTGTTCACAGCTAACTGGGCTTTAGACTAGTCTTGCCCAGGTGGCCTAACGTGAACTATCACTGGTCTTTAATTGCCTGTTTGATTATTCTCTTTGAATTTTTTAAATTTCTCTATTTTGTCAGCATCAAAGCTTCAACAATACAACATGAAGTTAAGTATCATGTGCTTTACTAAACTAGTTTCATTTAAATAGCTTTATTTAACTAGTTGGTGTATATGAAACAACATGATTTGAAATTAGAAATATTGTGTTGAAAAAAAAACCTGACGGTTGTAGCACCATAAATATTCACAAAAATAATTTATAAAAGATTTAAAAAATATCAAAATAGAGAAATTAAAAAAATTCAGAGAATAATCAAACAGGCAATTAAAGACCAATGATAGTTCACGTTAGGCCACCTGGGCAAGTCTAGTCTAAAGCCCAGTTAGCTGTGAACACTTGAGGTCTTTTCGCCTTAAGAACACATATATCTCTACATTATATCCATATGGTTGGTGGGCTTTATGTTGAAGAACCTCTCTAGATTCGTCAAGTTTCTTGGGGATATTTGTCTTAGACTGTATACATAAATAGGATCAGTGTGTTTAACCACTGCACTACACTCTCCTCCCCCCCCCCCCTTTGTAGCATCTAGGCTGTATATTAGCTGAATCACTGCACACTTTTTCAGGATCAGGGGGTCAAATTCTTTATTCTTGAAATGCTGTGAATCTTTGACACAGAGAATCCATGTTGATGGGTTCAGGTCTTTGATTCAAAACTGGTCAGATCAACTTCTGTGATACATATATTAAATTGTAACAGGGGTTATACTCCTAACAGAGCCAATGTAGTTTTTAATATACAGGGGTCATTCTATCAAATTTCTTAGCAGAAACTTGCTGTTGTATTATATAATGTCTGTAGCCTCTTAAACAAATAGCCTGAATACAAAACATTACCAGCTTAAACTGTTTGAAATCAAAATATGATCTAATTCATCTAAGCTGTTTTAGAGTAAGAGAAACTCATTTAATCAATATATTTCCTTGAGGCTCTAGAGATAACGTGCAGTCCAATGTAATACCTAAGATTTTCAAAGTGGGATCCAAGAAGAAGCAAAACCCACCATCATCTAATGATATAATGCTGACAGTTGAGCAGGTTGAATTAACAGAAATGTTGTTTTATCTTTGTTTAATTTTAAGCAGTGAGACATGACCCAATTCTCTACCAAATCAATGTAATCCTAAATCCTGGAGGAAATATCCCCTATATCACAAGACAGTGGAATCAATATCATCCACATAAAAAGCTTTTAATCTACATAATTAAACTTTTCTCCCCATAAGCATATCAGAATATTAACTCTTTAATTGGCAGATGTTGAAACAGCTGCTTTACATAACTTGATGTTTAATGAGAGCAACAATGCCAAGGTAACAGGCATTTGGAGATGCAAATTTCCCATAAGAGCCTAGAAACACATATTGCTTCTGAGCAACAATGCCAAATAAAATGTTAAACAAAACTTGTCTGGTATGTGAAAGCATTTATTTGGATACTATGATAAATCTAGAGCAGGGGTGCCCAAAAGGTCGATCGCAAAGGCAATGCGAGTCGATCACGGAGCCCATCCCGGGCTCTGTGATACACTCGTGTTGCCTTTGCATTCTCCCTTGTTCCCCAACACAACAGGCCAGCAGCAACTACAGAAGCACCGGGCACGCCAGCCTTACCCCCCCCCAAATCGCTGGCCCGGAACTTCCTCTCCAATGTCAGAATTGACATCAGGGAGAAGGCTGCTGGCCTGTTGCAGTGTCAGAAAATGAAAACTCAGCGGCAACAGCGGCGGCGGCAGTGGCTTGGGGGCCTGTTCCCAGACAACAGCCCCAGCAGTGGCTTGGGGAGAAAGAAAGGGGAAACAGAAAGACAGAAAGGGGGAGCATGGAAACAGAAAGAAAGAAAGGGGGCAGGGAGAAAGAAATAAAGAAAGGGGGGCAGGGAGACAGAAAGACAGAGAAAAAGAAAGAAAGGGGAGGGAACAGGGCGAGAGGAAGAAAAAGTTGGACTCATGGAAGAACAGAGATGTTGGTTGGGGAATGGAATGAGGTCTGGAGGAGACGAAGCATGCAGGAGGTAGAAAGAAGAGAAGAAATATTGGATGCACAGTCAGAAGAAGAAAGTGCAACCAGAGACTTATGAAATCACCAGTCAATTTTCAATTAATGATCAAAATGTGTCTGTTTTGAAAATTTATATCTGCTGTCTAAAACGCTAAAAACGCAAGCGCGGCTTTGTAAAGGAGGGGGGTATAACTTCTATAGCATGTTTGTTAAACTTTTCAAGCTTCCAGTACTGATTGTAAAAGGGGATTCAGCTTCATTAATGCAACTAGAACTATGACAAGAGCTAACTAAAAGTTGAACACTGACAATTTAAAATACCGGTACATATCTTCTCTCAGGAAACAATGTTTACAATTTGTGGAAAACTGAGGGATGAACAAGGGACACATCTGCTGTTGATACTTATTTCTCATTTCCTCTCATCCTATTATAGATTGTAAGCCGCTCAGACATCTACTTGATGGGCAGGGTAGATAGTCCTAAATAAACTTGGAAACAGTTTTCACTCTGTAATTTATAGGTACCCAGTTTCTTTTCTGTATGTTTCAGCTTGCTTGTGCCTGGTTCAGATGGATTTGGAATGGATATCTACTATTTACTACATCTCATTTCTATAATGGTACTTAACATATGCAGAACTGTACCCAAACATGTAAGAGATGAGGATGTGGCCTTCTGGCTCAAATAAATAAGGGTGTGGCAGTAAGTGGCAGCTTCCTAAGCTGGACAGTATAAGAGGTAATTGTTTGACATAAGAAACCCAGTTGGATGTAGATTTTTCTACATACAGTCATCTGCTTTCTTATTGCTCTGGGTATACTAGTGAGAACACAAGCTTGATAGATAGGGAAACACCCATATGGAGCATGTGGATTGTTTGGTGCTTCCCTGGGAAATTGGTATAGAAAATTGATATAAGGATACAGCCAAGTAAAAAGCCAGAAAACAACACTGGGAATGAATGGTGAGAAAATCTTAAGAATAATACAGTACTCCCCCGATATTCGCGGGGGTTCCATTCCAGGAACTACCGCAAATGTTGAAAAACCGCGAATACGGTTTTTAGGCATGGGAGACGAGAGGGCAGCTGGAGCGCCAGTGAGTGAAGGAAATCACTCGCAGTATGCTCCGGCTGCCTCTTCCTGTACTAATGTCGGGCCTCACCAATCAGGAGCTGCATGTCACAGGAAGAAGCGGTTAGAGCATACCGCGAGTGATTTCCTTCACTCGCCGGCGCTCTGACTGTCCTCTTCTGCCTCTCCAGCTGCCCTCTCCTGCCTCCCCTTCGCGGTCAGAAAATTCCATGAATGACCGAAACCGTGGACTGCGAATTCACAGAGTAACACTGTATATGTTTCTTGCTGAGTTATATAGGGAACATAAGAAAAAAAAGTATTAAAATATATTAGGAAATCCATTTGGGGTATTACAATCAAAAGATTATTTTCCCCCTCCCTTTCTTTTCTTGGATTAGCACTCTGGACACTGAATCCAGTAATCTGGAGTTCAGTTTCCTCTCTTTAGCTTTTTCTTTGATTCTCCTGCTCTTATAAAACCACTGAGATAGATGTTAGAGTTAAAATAATAATTATG
Source organism: Geotrypetes seraphini (assembly GCF_902459505.1). Classification (NCBI taxonomy): domain Eukaryota; kingdom Metazoa; phylum Chordata; class Amphibia; order Gymnophiona; family Dermophiidae; genus Geotrypetes; species Geotrypetes seraphini. The sequence continues at coordinate 99,109,518 of NC_047088.1, read as the reverse complement.
TGTACTGAGTGTATGAAGTGAATGTTGATTGGAGCTCCAATAATGAATGGTGTATGAAAATGTGTGATATTCAAATAGAATTATGTTATAGAGAGAATATATGGGTTGCTGTTTTAATCTTTAGAATAATGTAAAGGAAAGCAATCAATTAGAAGGGGCCTCTGACCTTTGTTGATCTTTTGGTTGCCTCTTGGACTGTTGCCGTGGAAATTATCTACTTCTGTTTTTGAGGTCTGGTTACTAACGTCTCTTTGTTTTAACGTTACACAATAATGTGTTAAAAAAACTTTGAAACCTGTGTAGCTTGGATAGGTGACCTCTTGACCCTAGTTTCTTGAAACTTGAATCTTTTACATTTTATTTTAGAAAAACAGTGATAGATGGTGACAGCCCAGCCTACTTGAACAACTGCCTAATCCAAACTACCACAACCAGACACAGGAGAACCCAGGCACCATTCATATACCCTCCAATCAGAAACATCAAAAGGAAAAAACTGTACGATCGCCTTCTAGCCGCACAGGCAGCAAAACTAGACCACCAATTCTCTAATCTACTAATTGCGACCCCAAACTACAAAATTTTCAGAAAAGAAATAAAAACTCTGCTATTCAAGAAATCCATAAAAGCTAACTAACACAGCATGAATCATTTCAATCCTCTGAAGCAATCCGCTCTACTCCGTAACATCTCTGGACATGTCCAGAAATCCTCTTCTGTAATCTGCCTTGAACTGCAAGGTTATGGTGGAATAAAAATCCCTAATGTACATGTAATATTTTCTCATATCTTTAGATGAAATAGCTTTGTTAAGCCTGAAAAAAGAAATGCAGGGTGCTGGGAAAACCTGTTATCTTATCTTTAATAAACATAGAAAATAATGTTCAATTCACCACTGAGGACACTATTGTCAACTTTATTGGGATAGAAAAATCCAATGGTAGGGTCAGAAAGCTTTTTTAATTTATTTTTTTAAGAACACATATTATCATATGATTTTGTGTAATTCCAAATACATATTTAGAATATTTTAGGAACTGTAGTAAGAGTTTATTATTATTTTACAGAAATGTATCTAACTTTTTCTATACTTTGAACTTTCTTTAAAAAGTGTTGTCTTTCAAAGCTCAGGAATGTGTTTGTGTAGAAATAGTCCAGCCTTCGTATGCCAAATAAGGAAATGTTCTGATTGAGAACTGGAGCTTGAGATGGCATGTCACAGTCATTTCAACAGTATAAATGGGGCAGCTAACCTTGGCACTTGGAGAACCTTCTCCACAAGCAGGTATGACTTGAGTCCACTGTGAGAAAAATCTCCCTCAAACAAAAGGCAATTATGAGGTTTTGTTGTATGGAAATCATATAAATCATTAGCATTTTAATATAAATTAAATAAATATATGTTTATTGAAAATGCATACCTTTATGTGAGTTATTGGCTTAGGGTGTAGCCATAATGGGCGGGGACACAGTATCCCGCACTCAAAGACAGCCCTGCTTGACTGAGGTTACAATCTATTCAAGTCAGACAAATAAGGATTAGGGAGTTTTATGTATTATGAGAATGATTAAACAACATGGATACTTAACAGGTGAATAGGTGATAGTTAAAAGCAGTTTCTAAAAAGTGGGCTTTTACCCTGGATTCAAATAGGGTCAGAGACAGAGCAGGACATACCAATTCAGGCAGCCAATCAAGGCCTTTAGGGCAACAAGATGGAAAGAACAGAGCCTGGAGTTGGCAGCAAAGGAGTAGATACAGATGAGTGACTTCTCTGATGAATGGAGTTCCCAGAGGCAAAGGGAGAGTTAAGAGAAGAGATTCTGAAGAGCTGCAGAATGAATGCACTTGTAGATCAGTAAGAGGCCATTAGGGACAGAGAATCTGCATAGAATTTGTAATTGTACCACAGAAAAGTGGTATATCAAGTCCATGACCCTTACTCTTTTTACTTTGATTCACTATAGGAATCACTAATCTGCAATATGTTAGCACCACAAGTTCCTAATATCCTAGCATGCAATTGTCCTGGGAATATGGGGCAGCATCTTAAAGGGAATGTACATAGTACCGAAAAAGTGCCCCTTCTCTCTGCCCCAAGCACAAACCTCCTCCTGAGGCATCACTTCCAAATAAAGCTCCCCCAACACAAGACCTTCCTAACCTGAAGCCCCTCATCCAGAATCTCTTCTCTCCTCAAGAAGTCTTCCTCTTTACCTGAAGACCTCCCTAAAAATTGAAACCTCAACCAGCTAGGTCCTCCACCACTCTGAGAGTACCTTAAAAATGCCATGGTCCTTAGCGGGGGGGCAGGTGACCTTGTTGACACTGGGTTCAACCCATAGTTGATTATTATTGATTGTGATGCTACAATTCCTGGAATGTTTTTGAAGATCCATCTCTTTCTACTTATTGTAATCTGCATAGAATTAACTGGCACCTACCCAGCCTCTGTACTTAGCTACTTACCCACCGGGTCCTCCACAGCTACAGCATCAGAGACAGTGCTAAAGGCTGCCTCTCTGGCCATAAGCCATAAGCCACGTTATATGAGAACATGGAGTCAATATGCAAAGCAATTTAACTGGCTAGAAATGACTTTTTGCAGGTTAAATTGTTTGCTTGAGGCTAACTGTTCATTTTCACTAGCACATGACCAATAAGCACTGCCAAAAATGGCCATTTAGCATAACTCAAAATTGATTTTTGGGAGCATTCCAAGAGCAGAGTCAGCACTTGGCCACAATGGCGTAGCAAGCGAGGTTGGCACCCAGGGTAGAGGCACCTTCCACTGTTTCCTGCCCCCCACCATACTCTTCCTTACTGCTTGGGCCCCTCCTCCCCCCGTTTGTGAGCAGCATCTTCCAACCTCTGCCCGCACTGGTGTCAGCTCCCTTATGACATCACATCCTGGTCCTGTGACCAGGAAGTGACATCAGAAGGGAGCCAAAGCTAGCATGAGCAGCAAGTAGAAGATGCTGCTCAAGCTGACAAACATTTAAAGAGATATGCGGAGTGGTGGTGGGAGGGTAGAGTGTAGGTACCGGCACTGCTTGCGAAGATGGCACCCGGGGTGGTCTGCCCTCCCCCCCTTTACACCACTGCTTGGTCATTTAAGTGCCGATATTCAGCCAAGGTAACTGCATAAATAGGACTGCATAAAAGTTAGTCCTATCTCTATGTGGTTTGCCATAGCTAGTTAGTAAAGCACTGAGCACTGCTGGCTGAATATCAACCCCAAGGTATTTGACATGCTGTGCATCTCATACTGTATATCACGATCTACCTGTAGATTATGGAGGGGTCAGAGGTAGATCACCAGCCCCACTTGGCTCCATCTCTCCAGCAGCTCACCCCGTCGCTAGGAGAGAGCTCGTGCTGGCAGATCGTCTGCCGAGGGCTTGCTGCTGCTGATGATCCTTTGCCTGTCTTTTTTCCCTGCCTGCGGGAATCTTGCCTGTGGATATATTGGGGGCGCTAGTCATTTTCATGCCAATAGTTTGTGGGTACCCCAGGGGGCCGCCGCCCGTGCCCCGTGACAATATGCCACAGGCCCAGCATTATACCTGGCCTCCTGCCTCTCAGAATCACCCATTCCTGCCCCCGCCCCAACTCCCCTTAGAAGTGTGTTATATACTGGGCAATATCCATTCACCCGGACTTTACCTGAATACACTTACCGTATTAGTCCTGTTGTGTGCTGGTCATTGGTCGCTTTATAGTTCGCTTTCATTAAATGTTTTCGGGCAGACACAACAAAGTGTGAAGAATTTGGTGATTTTGGCGGGCTTTTCCAATTTTATTCTAACTTGCCCATGCCTTGCCTTCAAATTGGTTCAAACCACTGTGACTTTTGCTTGCCTCTGCAATTTTATTTTGCTTAGCCTTTGCATTGATTCTACACTATAATTTTATTTTGCCATGCCTTTGCATTGATTCTACACTGTGTGCCAAAACCAAAGAATAAACACTCCTTCCTCAAGGGTCCGGAATGTGATGCGACTACCCAGAGAACCTGATAAACCAAATCAAGCCTGTAAGGTGCATTAATCTTCTAATCCAGCAGCTGTACAAGGACCCCTGAGGAAGGAGTGTTTTCCCAAACACGGACCGTGTCGGGTCCTGTGGACTCACACATGAGGACCATTTTTATTTATTTTTCTGATTGCCACACTGAATCTTTTCTAATAAAGATTAGTTTTACACCTTGTACATCATATCTGCAGTTAGTCTGGATATCACTTTTTCGCTTTTGCTCTACATTTAGCAGTATTTGATTTTATCTGGTTTGCTGGACAGGTGTTTGAGTTTTTTTGATGATTGTTTGGTGGTATTTGATTATTGGTGCCAGTATGATGAATTCTTATTTTTACTTTTAGAACAGCATGTGTGGTTTTGGCATCTCCAGTCCTTGTATTACACATCATCCAGAGGTCTTCAGTTCCTGTTCATCTTTAATACTTTGGGACAGTGACAGTTTTGGACCAGATTCAGCCAGTGTTTATGCTAACTTAGCAGATTTGGCCTTCTTACATCCAGCCACCCCAGTATAATGAAGATGAGTGTTCCAAAGAAGAGCAAAACCTACCACTTTCATGATGAATGGGAAATGGACTACTTCTTCATCATGGTGAAAGACAAGTGTTGTTGTCTAATTTGAAACGCCCCAGTATCCTTGCCCCAAAAGGGTAATCTGGAATGTCATTATAAGGCTCTGCATAGCAATAAGTTTGATGCTGATTTTCCACCCAAAAGTGAAATTCGTAAACTGAAGCTCAAAGAAATTAAATCAAAATTGGCTACTCAGCAACAGTTGATGGTTAAGCCAAGGTCACATTTGGTCAATGCAACCATAGCATCCTTCAAGGTCAGCAACCTGATTGCAAAGAAATGCAAACCTTACATTGAAGGGGAATTTGTAAAAGATTGTTTTCTTGAAGCAGCTGACAATCTTTTTGAAGGATTTAAAAATAAGAAAGAGATCATAGCTGCTATTCAAGATGTACAATTGTCATGAAACATTGTCATGCGGTGAATAGTAAAGATGTATGGAGACACAACTGAACAATTGTTGGAGGATGTTTCAAATTGTGTTGCTTTCTCACTCCAACTGGATGAATCTACAGACATAAGAGACATAGCCCAGTTACTAGTCTTTATCCGGATGTTTTTTTAAGAATTCAGTGTTAAAGAAGAGCTACTTGGAATGATTTCTTTAAAAGGAAGAACTACCGGTCAGGAAATATTCAGTTCTTTCCATTCTTTTGTGAGAAAGTGTAATCTTCCATTGCATAGACTTGTTTCCATCACTACTGATGAAGCAAGAGCAATGACAGGTGAGGTTAAGGGTTTCATAGCCCTCTGTAGACAGCATGACGACTTCCCAGATTTCCTTTCTTACCACTGCATCATTCACTGGCAAGTTATGGCAAGCAAGAGACTCAATAGAAAGACTGTCATGGACATCATTTTAAAAATTGTAAATTCAGTTCATGGACGGCTTGTCAATCTTACTCTTGATGAAGGGACAGCGGAAATCATTTTGCACACTGATGTAAGTTGGCTAAGTAGGCACAAATTTCTGCAAAGATTTCATGATATGTTGAATGAACTAAGGAGTTTTTTGAAGGAGAGGGGAGATGACCAAGCAGAGTTGGAAGATGAGGAGTGGTTATGTGATCTGGCATTTATCACTGACTTTACAGGTGAACTAAGTGATATATGAACCTTGAACTACAAGGTAAAAACAAATGCATTGGCGAGATGATGAGTACAGTTTCATCCTACATGAGCAAATTTGAGCTAATGATGACTGACCTTGTAAACAACACTTTTCATCATTTTCCTAATATGTAGGACCAACTGGGACAATATCCAAATTTTGTTTTTCAGAACGAGAAGTATGTGATAGAAATCTGTTCTGTTATCCAGGAATTCAAAAATAGATTCTGTGACTTCCAAAAAATTGGAACAGTTGTGGAGTACTTGTCATACACATTCAAAGTAGATATGGACATTAAAGGAACTGCAGGTGCTATCTGTAAAAATTACTCATTGAACAAGCCATTTCTTGAAAACGAAATATTAACTCTTAAAAATGACATTTTTCTTAAGACCCGTGCTGAGCAAGAATCGTTTTGGAAGCTACTGCCTAGAGACAATTTTCCCAACTTGAGAAGATGAAGTGAAGCTGTACACTCCTGTTTCGGTTCAACTTATTTGTGTGAATCTGTGTTTTCCCATCTGAAAATGACAAAGAGTACACAACGTTCCAACATGACAGATGAACATCTCCAGGATTCCCTAAGGCTGGCCTTCACGCAATATTCACCCAACTTCAAAAAGCTGGTGGATGAAATGCAGGCTCTCACTAATGAGCAAGAGCGAAATATTAAAGATTGTGCAAGATCAGTCTGGATCAATACTTGACCTAAATTTAACACAAATTACTCAATAAAAGTTAAAGAAAGTTATTACTCAATAAAACGTTAAGAAAAAATGTACTTTCCATTTCCCCTCGCAGTTCTTACTGGAACTTTGTCTCTCTGTTTTGTTTTTGCTTAATTTGCTTAATAGCTGATCACATCCAAGTAAATGACAGAAGGTTCATTAAAATTGAGGGGGGGGAGGGGAATCCTCCAACTTTATTGGGTTAAATTTTAATTTGAAACTAATTTGAAACTTGCCCCCTCTTCTATTAAACTGCGCTAGCAGTTTTCTAGCGCAGAAAGCCATGCGGAATGGCCCGCGCTGCTCCCGACGCTCATAGGAACTCTATGAGCGTCGGGAACAGCACGGGCCATTCAGCGTGGCTCTCCGCGCTAGAAAACTGCTAGCGCAGTTTAATAGAAGAGGCCCTTAATTTTCATGGTGGTAGATCATCGGCACTTTTGGTCAGAAAAAGTAGATCAAGACCTGTTTGAAGTCGACATGCCTGCTGTATATCTTTCAGTAACCTAATAATGCTGTTTATGGTAGTGAAACCTGCTGTAGAGCCCTTTAATACTGTTAGGCAAATAATGCAGCACAGCTTGCTAAGTGCCCCCTATGCATGTATTATGCTTTAATATGTCAATTATTTCCGTAGTTTGACTTCTAGTTTTTATTTAGTAGGTGAATGTTTTCCTTTTTTGAGTTTCCACTCTAAGTCAATTCTCTTGTAGTTGTCATTTGTTTATTTTCATTGCATGGTTCTTTTCTTTGTGAACCCAAAATTTTCAATAAATTTTAATTAAAATAAAAATATTAAACCTGCCATTTTCAATAAATATTTTTAAAATGTGTCCTGTAATGTATGCAATTTCAGCTCATTATGTAAACATGGATTACTACTGAATAATGTATAAAAGTAAGTAGCATTCACAGGATAATATAAAAGAAAATTTTTGCTTGCATCAACCTAGTCCCTAAAGGGAAAATTGCTTTCATATTTGCCTTTTTCCAAATTCTTTGATATGCAGGGTAGCCATTCTGCTTCATGACTTTATTAAACAGGATCCTCATATAAGTACTTTTAAAATGCTTCTATTTCAGCTTTAGTTGGTATTTTCACTGTAATAATCCTCTTTTCCAGTTCCCTTTAGAATTGTTGTGGGTTCTCTCTAAATAGTTTAAAATAGTTTATTGTGATCTCTCTTTTCTGTTTTTGTCTTATCTCAGCAGTTTTTGTGCTTCAGCTGCTTTGGAGCATATGAATTTATTTTTTTTTTAAATTTTATTTATGTGTTTATACAGCTATAATCAAGAAATACTTGTACATAACATCAGTAATAAGTAAGCCAACCACTCAGGAATACTACTACTAAAGAAAAAAAGAACTGAAAATGCTTCAAGTCATCTGTCAACAATATTGACTTCAACACATCAAAAAGAGCAAAAAGAAGAAAATCAATAAACGTAAGACCTCTTCCAAACTGGCATAGAGAGGCTCAATATTTCTGTTCCAAGCATATTCATACACTAGATCAATGGTTCCCAACCCTGTCCTGGAGGAACACCAGGCCAATTGGGTTTTCAGGCTAGCCCTAATGAATATGCATGAAGCAAATTTGCATGCCTATCACTTCCATCATATGCAAATCTCTCTCATGCATATTCATTAGGGCTAGCCTGAAAACCCGATTGGCCTGGTGTTCCTCCAGGACAGGGTTGGGAATCACTGCACTAGATCATGCATTAGAGGAAACAGAGGTATTGCAGAAAGCTGCTTGGTAGCTATAAAAACGATAGGAAGATTTGAGGAAAACATACTTCATCAACTGGAATTTTATTAACACGCTTAATAAGGAAATTTCAGTAGGAAAGTAGTATCCAGTTGTGAAACTCCTGGGTGCAACAAAAGAAACTTTATGTCACCTCTGCGTCTCTCTGGACATATCTGGGAAGATTTATGCTTTACAATTAAGAAACAGCTTCTGTATAAACTGAAAATATAACTCTAGAAGTCATTCCTTAGATCATAAAGCCAGTTACAATGAGAGTAGATAGAACTACAGACCCAGAATCAGGGAGTTCCAATATAGCTAAGATATTCAGAACAGGCATCTCTAGTTCCATATTTTTTTTGAATGAGGACTCCTTTTTTGCAGATGGAAACTCATAAACCACAGTCACGGTGGCAAATTCCTTGTGGGTATCCCTACCATTTCAATAAGATATTTCCTCAACATTTGGTATTCTTCAGAGACACAGTGGTCACCTGAGGAAAATTTAGTAAACATAAATTATAGTGTCTAACAAAGTACTCAAAGTTCTCAGTTTATATCCTGGTCAAATTTTTGATTAAGGATGTTTGAGCAGCCTGACAAGATTTTGCCGCCTTCTTTAAAGTTTCCATGTGCTGAAAAAGCTTTATTAGATCTTTGGACTCCTTTTCAAGTTCAATTATTACTATTACTTATTATTTCTATAGCGCTGCTAGACATAAGCAGTGCTGTACAGAACATTCAAGATATAATCCCTGCTTAGAAGAGCTTACAATCTACTCAACAGACACATGAGAAGTAGGGGTTTGGGGGAGTTCATCAGGCATGAATAACTTACAGCGAGTGGGGGTTAGGAGTTAAAGCAACCTTGAAGAAGTGGGCCTTGAGCCTGGATTGAATACAGCCAGGCATGGAGCTTGATGTAGTGATTCAGGGAGTCTGTTCCAGGCGTAAGATGCAGCACGAGAGAGTCTGGAGTTGGCATTAGTGGAGAAGAATACTGATGAGAGACTTACTCGATGAATGGCGTTCCCGGGGAGGAGTATAGAGAGAGATAAGAGAGGAGAGATATTGAGGAGCTGCAAGAAGAGTTTGAATTGTATGCAGCAATGGATAGAGAGACGTGATTTGAGGAGAGAGGTGATATGGGTATAGCGACTTTGGCAAAATATAATTCATGCAGTAGAATTTTGCCAGTTACGAGGATGACCTGTGGGAAGCAAGTTACAGGAGTCAAAGCAATAGGTGATAAGGGTTTTGGTGGTGTACTCCGAGAGGAAGGGTCAGATTTTAGTGATATTATAGAGAAAAAAGCGACAAGTTTTGGCAGTCTGCTGGATTTGTGCAGAGAAGGAGAGAGAGGAGTCAAAGATGGGCTTTGTCGCATTTTCTGAACTGGAAATTGCTACCATGGCTTTGTAAAAGCCTTCTTTTTAGTATTCTGTTCTGATCCTCCTCCTATTTCATCATCAACCCTTCTCTAAATGTTTTTTTCCATATCCCTTTGCCCCTCCCCCATGTATCAGCCCTTCTGCTTATACTCCTTTCTGGATCCCCTCCTTCTTGTGTGTCAGCCTTTCTTTTGGTGCTTCTTTTCTGTTTCTTTCTGAGTCAATTTTCTTTTTCTGCATACACCTTTCCTCCAATGCTCCTGCCTAGGTCACCTCTTTCTCTCTCCATTTCTTTTCCTATAGAAGCCAACATCAGCAAATTGAATGTCAAGCGCCTCTAAAGGCACACAATGCTGTTGAAAGCTCTCCAAGATAGAGACTACTCTCCTGGGACTGGAGTCTGCCGGCTGCAATAGTTGGCCTGCACATGTCCACTCCCAATACATGTGCTGCTAAGAGTACCTGAAGACAAAGCTCCGCCCACTGGAAGAGTAAGCAGCCTTCCAGACCCAGCTGGCCACTCTTGGTGCCACTGGCGATTGACACAGGCTACCGCAGTAGTGCTGTCTAAGTAGACTCAAATAGCTTGTCCTTCCAGAGTCTTCTGCAGTTTCTGTAAAGCCAGACAAATGACTCAAAAGTTCCAGCCTGTTGATGACTAATGTCCCTGAATTGAATGACAGTTACAGTGCACCCCCGCCAAACAGGCTGGCATATATTGTCACAATTACCCAGGAAACTATGCGGCGATGTATGCCCTTGGTTAGTGACTGAAGGCAGAGCCACAAGTCCATACTGGCTGGGCTTCCAGTGTTCAGGACAGGGGCATCTGCAGAGAGTCTGTCTGAGGTGACCAACGTGATAACAATGCATTTTGGAGGACGCATGTGAGCTTTCGCCAAGGGAACGTCTATTGGGGCCACCATGGAACCTAGCACTTGGAGAGAATGTCATGCTGATGGAGTCGACTTGGCTAGTAAGTCTGTTATTTGAGAGCAAAGCTTCTGTCTGTGTGCCTCTGGAAGATAGACACAACTGTCTACTGCGTTGAACATAACACCCAGATATTCTTGGGACTGTGCCAGAGTCAGATGGCTCTTTCAAAAATTTACTATCCATCTCAGGTTCTGCAGAACTTGGATCACCTGAGACGCTGCTTGCTCTCCTTCAGTGAAAGATGGGGCTCTGATCAGTCAGTCGTTCAAGTATAGATGAACCTGTAAGCCCATCTTTTGCAGGTGGACAGCCACTACCACTATCACCTTGATGAAAGTGCGAGGCACAGTCGCCAGTCAAAAGGAAAGGGCCGAGAACTGGTAATAATTTTCCAGAAAGTTAAACCTCAGGAACTTTCTGTGGTCCAAAAATATGGGAATATGTAAATAGGCCTTTGTCAGATCCAGAGAGGCTAGATATTCCCTCAGAGCAAACGCCGCTATGACAGAACAAACTGTTTCCATGCAAAAGCGTGGAACCTTAAGCGCTGCATTAATGTAAGATCCAGAATGGGTCTCCAATCATCTGACCGTTTTTTGGCACGATGAAGTATATATGGAGATTAATGCCTGAGCCCGAGTCTTCAGATGGCACAGGTTCTATGGCCTGAATATCCAACAACCTTCAAACTGTAGCCTCCACCCTGTCTGCATTTTCTGGTCACTTAGCTGGGGAGTCCACAAACCAGTCTGTTAAGGGCTGGCCAGAACCCAACAGTCTAAGGATATCTGAGCCCAGGCCTGCAGAAAGTCCAAGAGCCATCCTCCTATCTTGAGGGGAACCACGCTGGACCTGGCATCATTGTGTCTTTTTGGAGGCTGAATCAATTTGGGAACAGGAGGTCAGTTTCATCTGGGTCTGGAAACTTCCATCTGTATCCTTGAAAGGATCTCTGGTAAGTGGCTCCTCCTGTGAACTGTCTAGACCAGTGTTTTTCAACATTTTTACACCTATGGACCGGCAAAAATAAAATAATTATTCTGTGGACTGGCATCGGTCCGTGGACCGGCGGTTGAAGAACACTAGGCTAAGTCATGGGCCAGACCCTACCCATCTCTACTCAATATCCACCCCAGACCCCGCCCCCATAATAGTACTAATTGCACCTTGCACATCCCACGCCTCATCTGGAAGCCTTCCCTCTGAGGTTGCAATGTCAGAGAGAAGGCTTCCGGTTCAGGCACAGGATGCCCATAGGAGCCGCTTTCCGTGGCTTTGTGCTCAGTTAGGAAGAGGGAGCTGGCTCGAAGATAACGCCGCATTGATCGCACTGTGGACCGGCAGTTGAAGAACACTGTTTTGGGCCTGATGCACGTGCTGGCCCTGTGGACCGGCAGGAAATTTCTGTGGACTGGCACTGGTCCATGGACCAGTGGTTGAAGAAAACTTGTCTAGACTGCCTGCAGCCACAAAAATTAGAGCGCCCTGAGCCTCTAGAGGTTTTGGGTCTGCTGTCAGGCATAGATTTTGGACAACAATCTGCTGTGCTGGTCATGAGATCATCCAGTCCTTTACTGAACATTTAAATATACTAAAATTTTGCTCATGACTCTAATGTCAATACCGAGTTTCTGCCACGTAATCCACTCCTGCTAACAGGAGCTAGGGTAAAGGCTCGTTGCCTTCCTGCCAAGACTCCGTAACCTGGTATGAGAGGTATGGATCACAAAGGAGGCTGTTGCAGGTACTTTGAATCCCAAGGCCAAAGCCTCAAACGGTTCATAGTCAAATGCGTGCAAGACAAACGCGCGTGAACAAATGGACGCAGACAATTGAGCGCAAGACAAGTGAGCACCAAGACAAGTGAGCGCAAAGACAAGTGAGCAGAAGACATCTAAGTGCAAGACAAGTGAGCGCAAGATAACTGCGCCAAGACATAAGCGCGAGGACAAATGGGAGCAGACAAATTAGTGCAAAGACAAGTGAGCGAAAGACAAATGGGAGCAGACAAATGAGCGCAAAGACTCGTGCTCAGAACAGCCTGCCTTCATTTCGCTAGCCTCTTTGTGATTCGTTACAAATACTCTTTTTTTACGTGCTCGAACAGCCCTCCCTCCCTTCGCTAGCATCTTTGTGATTTGTTACGTTTGCTCCTTGTATACTTGCTCAGAACAGTCCACCTTCCTGTGTCCGTTATAGGTCTGGTCTAGAACTTGCTCTATAACAGGTATTTATCTTGCGCGGATTTCACTCGCCTTTGGTGAGAGCAAAACTACGTCCAAATTCAGATTTCATTCGCCTTTGGTGAGAGCGAAACTACTTCCAAATTTCTTCATTTGCAAGGTATAACATAAATAAATGATTACAGGTGCTAAAGTTAGAATAATGTAAATAACAGAACTTACTGAATGTTATACACCTCTAGTAGGAGGCATGGTTACATTAGCATTTGACTATGAACTGAGACTAGATTGCCGCCCTCAAGCAGGGATTTTGAGATCCCTGTACTATAAGAACCTGCATGCTATTATCTGGTGATGGGACAAAAGCGCGTGGCCGGCGCTCACTTGTCACTTGTCTTGCACTCAGTTGTCAACGCTCAGATGTCTTGCGCTCAAATGTCATGCTCGTGCTTTTTACTAGAAATCATTCACCCTGAATTGTCTTGCGCTGAGATGTCTTGCGCTCACTTGTCTTGGCGCTCTCTTGTCTTGCGCTAACTTGTCTGCTCCCATTTGTTTGTGCGCTTATGTCTTGGCGCAGTTATCTTATGCTCACTTGTCTTGTGCTTACATGTCTTGCGCTCACTTGTCTTGCACGCATTTGACTTGCCACCACCTCAAACTGTCTTTTAAAAACCATATCCACTCTGTGATCCTGTATATCCTTTAACACCACACCTCCCTCACACGGGAGGGAAATGTCCTTTGTAACCTGCATTACCAAGGAATCCACCTTGGACTGAGCAAACAGCTGGTGACACTCTGGTGCCATCGGATACAAATGAGTCCTGGCTTTATGGGATCCTTCAGGAGCATCCCAATACTCCATGATGATTGATATCAGGATGCCAGGGAAACATAGAAGACTGGGCTCTCACTTCATTCAATAGAGGAGGGAGCAGAGGGAACCTGCTGGGAGATCAAGTTTAATTCCCATAAAGAATCAATAACAATATTCAACAGAACCAAGGGATTGAACAGATGGAGGATCGTGGGATCATCCCCATGACTGAGGGCCACTATGGGGTCTAACACACACTGTGACAGGGATCTGGCTAGTCCTGCTGAATCCAAGGGGAAAGTCCCTGTAAGCCCCAGTAAAAACCCAGTGACCAGGTCTAGGAAACATCCCGAGCGAGGTGAAAATCCTGTGAAAAGCTTTAGGAAGGTGCCTGTCCCTTTAAGAGCATCCAAAGCTCAGGCTGTTACTGAAAGGACAGGACCCTTTAAGAATTTGGCTAACCCTGCTAGGAGGGGGTGTGGCTTGTTGCCGAGGCTCCCTTTTACAGAGCTTTCCTCGTCAGATAGAGGGGAGAGGCAGCTGGGACAGGAAGCTGAAGAGAAGCTGGGAAGGAAGCCAGTCCTTCCAATTGAACCATGGCCAGCACAAGAAAGTTTCCCTGCAGATTGGGAAATGGAGGAACCAGAAGTCCAGCCTGAGGAACAAGACATGGAATGCCAGGTGGACTATGACATGCCTAACTGGGAGGAACATTTGATGGAGTGTGAGTAGGCTATTAAGCCCAGAAGTTTTCCTTGTTTTTTTTAACTTTTGAATTTGTGTTTTGGAGCAGCTTGTGCGCTACTCTGACTTGTGCTGGGAGCTGCAGAAGTTACACCAGAACTTGTCTAGTGGGAGGGCGGCAACACCTGTGGTGAACAGGCTCCTCTTCTCCCAACCTGTTGGGGTTTTGGCTCCACCCTACAGGGACACAGTCAGAGCCAGAGCCAGAGAGAACATTTTACAAGACAGTGGTGCTAGGTGCTTGGACTGTTTTGTTAAGCCATGAGTATGGCCAGAAGACTAAATTAGGGGTTTTTGTATTGATAGCCAGGACTAACTCTGAAAGCACGGTTTGTGCTAGAGCAGGACTTATTTGCTTCCTTAAGAAGAGTGAAGGAAATTCTTGAAAGTTTGTTTTTCCACTCGTGCCAAAATCCTGACATATTTTTGTTGTTTGAAACTTTTGGATATTTCATTAAAGTGGTTTTGTTTGAACAACCTGGACCTTTTGTGGATAATTTCTGGGATACAATAAGAAACCTGTGTTCTACTATCCTTATTTTAAACTCAGGACTAGGATTCAGCGAAGCCAGTTGGCCTAGCCAGGATCCTTGTCCCACAACACGCATCTGTCTGTGACCCTGCATCTCCTGACAGGCTGTCCTGAAAGGCTCTCCACATCAAAATTAATAAATTCTAGAGAAAACGCCATGCTAGGCAGTGCTGAGTCTCCAGCTTGGGTTTCTTGGGTTCTGCGGCCTCCATGCCCCTACATTTAGCACAACCATTCTGGGGCTCCAAAAGGAATACAGCTCCATGACTTCATTTTTGGCAGCACTTTCGGCAGATTTAATATACAGGCAATTGTTGTTATCTTCTTTTTTTGTGGTACACTTTATACCTTATTTACCATGGACCCCTGATGAAGGTGTTTGTCCGAAACACGGACCGTGTTGGGTCCCTTGGTTGGTAATAAGGTTTTTATATTACTGCATTTTATTTTGGGATAATAAATTTTCACCCGCATCGTGTACATTGTCTGCAGTTTTTGTTTGTTCTCCTGCTTTGCTGTTTATTCTGCAGATCTGGTTGGATTTTTCTTTGGAGTTTTAGGGAGGACATATAGATGTTGAAAAGAATAGGAGATAGAGGTGAGCCTTGTGGGACTCCACATATTGGTTTCCAGGGGGCGGATGAGTTGCCATTCATGTTGACAGTGTAAGAACGAGAACGTAGGAATTTTGAGAACCAGTCTAGGACTGTGGAGTTAATGCCTATCTCAGACAGTTGGAAAACTAGAATATCATGATGGACAACGTCAAAAGCAGCGGAAAGGTCGAATTGTAGGAGGATGGCGAACTTATTTCGAGAGTGAAGTTGTTGGACCTTTGAGATTAAGGAGGTCAGAAGTGATTCAGTGCTGAAGTTGGGACAAAAGCCATATTGGGAAGGTAGGAGAATGGAGAAACTCTCTAAATATGATGAGAGTTGGGTAGAAATGATGGACTCTAGCATCTTGGTTAGGATAGGGATGTTTGCTATTGGGCGATAGCTGGATGGTGTGGAGGGGTCTAGGCCAGATTTTTTTCAGTAGTGGGGTCAAGACAATATGACCCATTTCTGGGAAAAAAAGGCCCAAATGTAGGGCGGAGTTTATGAGTTTGGTAATAGATGAGATGGCTTGTGCGGGAATTTTCTCATATAGGTAGGAGGGGAATGGGTCTAAGGAACAGTTGCAGGATTTCAGTTTGAGGAAGAGTTTGAAGACCAAGGATTCGGATACGTGCTCAAAGGTAGTCCAGGATCTATCGGCTGGGATAGGGTTGGAGACCGTTAGGGTAGAATTAGAGTCTTATATCTACACCCATTAATTTTTGGATAAGCAAATAAGTAGAAGTTTCTAGTTTCTCTCGATGGGCTATGCAACACAAAATGAGGAAAAAAAGTAAGCTGGAGACAATCCCAATATCAGCTTAAAGCAGATACAGGAAAATTTGAATAATACTCTTGCCTCCAAAGGCAGGCAATGAAGTAAACGATAATATGGACTAATATGGTCGTTCTTTTTTAAACCAAAAATCAAACAGCTATATTCTGAATTATCCTTAATTTCCTTAGAATTTTTTTGGGTGTTCCTAAATAGATGATGTTACAATAGTCTAAAATAGATAAAACTAATGCCTGCACCAATAGTCTCAACAATAAAGGATCAAAATATTTTTTTATGGTTCTTAATTTTCACAATGTAAAAAAGCATGAGGATTTTGGTAGTCTATTTGGAGAGGAGGGTTTGGATTTTGATAATATTATAGAGGAGGAAGTGACAGATTTTAGCTGTTTATTGGATCTGAGCAGAGAAAGAGAGGGAGGAGTCAAAGATCACCCTGACGTTGTGAGATGACAAGACAGGGAGGAGAGTGTTATCCACAGAAATAGAGAATGGAGGGAGTGGGGAGGTGAGTTTAGGTGGAAAGATAAGGAGCTCAGTTGTAGCCATATTCAGTTTAACATGGTGGTGAGTCATTCAAGCGACAATGTCAGACAGGCAGGCTGAGATTTGGTCCTGAATTCCTATAGAGATATCTCCACCCCTGACAGTTTTGAGGCAAATGAAGGTGATTTTGAGCTCCTGGAGAACTTTGAAAATAAATCCAAGATGGCCGTGGCAGCAGCCTTTTGGCACCAAAAAAGGCTCCAAAACACTAAAATAAAATGAACTAGCGACTTTAAGATTTTAGAGGTGGGGAACATCAGGGAACAGGCAAAAACCATTAAAATTTAAAATTACAGACTCCCCCCTCGATTTTCTTCATATCAGCCATACTCACTGTGACCTGTTCTGATAGTGTGCTGCAGCCTACCTCAGCTCCAAATGTAGCTAGATCTAACTCATTTCCAAAGGTAGCTAGATCTGGGGGAAGAAATCACTGCCTCATAAGTGAATATCCTTCCAGCATTGAATCTTCGGGCTGCCAGGCTAACCAGTGCCTTCAACCCCCGCAGATGCAAAAATAGGGGAGGCAAAATGCAGCTGGCTCCATGTGAGACTCCACTGAGCCCGATAGAGATGCTAACAGCTTGCACTCAAGCTCCTGCAACAAATAAGTGAGCAATGTTACAAGAGAAACGGCCCCAAGCTCCAAAAGGGCTTCTGTAAGCTGGCCAACAGGTACTACAAGAGATTGACCTGTCAGCTGCAAACCTCAGACTCCTTCTTCTCCATACACGCAGAGCTGTACCCTCGACTAGGGAAGCTCTTAGCACCTAAATGAAGCCAATGGACTGTGAAAAGACTGAAAAAAACAACAAAATAAAGAAATAAGCAGAGCAGATCAGAAGCACTCCTTCTGGCTCACATGCAAAAGGAAAAAACTGAAGGGGGCAGCAGAGAAGTGGTGATTCAAAAACTGGAGTGGATTTCTTCTGCATAGCTCACGGGATATTATCCATCCATCTAGAATGACACACCAATTACACTAGAAATAAGCTTTTGCTGATCTGGTTTCGATGGTGGGAAAGAGTGCAGACTTTTTTCTTTGTTGATGCTGAAACCCAGAGATTATAGTGCATGAGTGGTTTCTAGAAGGGAATGGGTGGGGACAGTGGGAAGTAGTTGATATGACTCAGTTGTCCAAGTATGGGCATACATACCCCCTAAGTCTATAAAATTGGTTGTCCAACTTTACGCTTACCATACAAGGTTGCATGTGCAATTTAAAGAATAATGTTAGTTGCACACACAACATAATTTAATAATTGACTGTTGATTGGAGTTAATAGCCAATTGACTTAAATTGGTTTTAATTGATGATAATTAGCAGTGTGTGAAACTGTCCTTAGTCACACTTCTAGAAATTGTGCACGGATGTGGGAGGGGCATGGGAAGGAGTGTGCCTAGGACTTAACGGTATGTGCACAGGTTATAGAATACTAGGGGGTTGTGCTCAGGGCCGGCATTAAAGGGAGTCAAACCTTGGCCCCACTGATCCAGAGTGCTCCCATGGACTGGGATGTCCTTCCCTTCTCCCTACTCAATTCCAAAGCCCCCTCACCTGTAAAAATGCAAGGAGGTCACTGGTGCAGCAGCGATTCTCTTGTGTTGCCCATGGCTGTTCCTCTGCCATGGTCTGCCCAAGCAGAAACAGGAAATTGCATCAGAGGGGAGCAGACTGTGGTAGAGGAACAGTGCCGAGGAGGCTATGGACAGCACAAGAGAATCGTTGCTGCACCAGCAACCTCCTTGCATTTTTACAGGTAAGGGGGAGGCATTGGAACTGGGAGTGACATGATCATATAGTTTAGCCTTGAATTGAAGTCTAGCTGCTGAATTTTGTAATGCCTGTAACCTATATAAAAGTGCAGCATTGATTCCACAATATACTGAATTACAATAATCTAACCTTGATATTACAAAGGCATGAATTAATGTGTGAATGGAGTCAAAATCTAAGGTCTCACGGACTGAACGAATATATCTAAGCTAGTAATAACCTTTTTTAAAATACCTGACCTATCTGCTGTTCAAAGGTCAGTTTGCTGTCAAAAAGGATTCCTAGATACCGAAATGTCTTTACTGGAATCAAATCAACATCTAATAATTTAATAGGATCTTTAGGTGCAGAAAGCTTTCCACTAATCCAACAGGTAGTGCTTTTTTCAGTTTTATAACTAGACCATGAGATGACAACCAATTTACAACAATAGGCACACAAGATTAAAGAGGGGCTAAATCTACAGTTTATTATGTGGGGCAACAGGAAAGATCAGTAGGTGTCATCTGCATATACAAATGCCTTAATATTCTTTTCTTGGATTAAAAGTCAATAACAGACTTTAAAAGATATTAAATAATAATGGAGAAAAAACTGAGCCTGAGGGTCAACTTAAATGGAGATAAAATAGATGTAGATCAGTGGTCTCAAACTCGCAGCCCAGGGGCCACATGCGGTCCGCCAGGTACTATTTTGAAACCCTATGTATATTTATCATAATCACAAAAGTAAAATAAAAGAGTTTCTTGATCATATGTCTCTTTAGCTATAAATTACAATATTATTATTAAGACTTAGCCAAAAGGAAAGATTTATAAACTATAAAGAGTTTTACCTCATGCAAAATTGTCATTTTTTTAATAAGACATTAACTATTTTTTTCTGAGGCTCTCCAAG
The DNA here is from genome assembly GCF_902459505.1 of Geotrypetes seraphini. Taxonomy (NCBI): domain Eukaryota; kingdom Metazoa; phylum Chordata; class Amphibia; order Gymnophiona; family Dermophiidae; genus Geotrypetes; species Geotrypetes seraphini. The sequence goes on along the minus strand of NC_047088.1, from coordinate 99,090,092 downwards.
TACCTACAAATCCAAAATGTGGCCCTGCAAAGGGTTTGAGTTTGAGACCACTGGTGTAGATGAAGCAAAAACTTTAAATGCTCTGTCTTTCAAAAATGATTCAAACCATTTTAATACCAAACCTGTTATTCCAAACGATTGAAGTTGTTCAACAAGAAGTTCAAGGTCAACCAAATCAAAAGCAGCAGAAAGGTCTAAGGCAGTGTATCGTAAACTGTGTGCCTTTTGAAATTTTAAGTGTGCCGCAGTTCACAGGGCATGAAAAGAGGCTCCGGCACCTGTGTCAGCTGACTTCTACCATCGCGTTGCGCATATCTGCTGGAACTCCTGCCTTCCTCGGGGAAGCGGCGAGAGTACGCTCCGCCCACCCCCTACACGTCAGAGGCAGCGCCGGACCCCCCCTTGAAAAGGGGAGGAGCCAACGCGGCACACAGACGCTGGTGCCGAACAGCAGGAGGAAGGAGAGCCGAAGACTCGGGCAAGCGGCGAGAGTACGCTCCGCCCACCCCCTACACGTCAGAGGCAGCGCCGGACCCCCCCTTGAAAAGGGGAGGAGCCAACGCGGCACACAGACGCTGGTGCCGAACAGCAGGAGGAAGGAGAGCCGAAGACTCGGGGAAGCGGCGAGAGTACGCTCCGCCCACCCCCTACACGTCAGAGGCAGCGCCGGACCCCCCCTTGAAAAGGGGAGGAGCCAACGCGGCACACAGACGCTGGTGCCGAACAGCAGGAGGAAGGAGAGCCGAAGACTCGGGGAAGCGGCGAGAGTACGCTCCGCCCACCCCCTACACGTCAGAGGCAGCGCCGGACCCCCCCTTGAAAAGGGGAGGAGCCAACGGCGCCCAACCGTTCGGCGCTCGGCGAAGGCGAGCGGTAAAGGCGCTCGCCTTAGCGAGAGCGCCTTCGCGAAGGGCCTTGCAAGGGACGAGCGCTACACTCTCAAGAACACCAGAGGAGAACAGACCGGTAAGGAACCGACAGACACAGAAGATAAGAAAGAGACAGACACAAAAAGAAACCAACCTGCACATACAATCAAGGTGAGGTAGAGCAGAGACAGCACACACGAGAGAGACAACAAGACAAGCAACACAAGGAAGCAGCAGGCAAGGGACACAAGCACACAAAGGCACAGGCACTGTAACACAAACAGACTCACTCAAATAGGAAGCCTGCAGTCAGGAAGTCAGAAGGTAAGGGGGAGGTAGGATCAATAGGAAAAAGAGCAGAAGTAGGTCACATCAAATCACTCAGACAACCCACGAGTAAAGCACGAAATGGAAGCCCAAGGAAGTCAGAAGATGAGCTTTCCTGTCTTCTGTATTGACTGCAATATGTATGACTACCTCCCTTCGGGGATCCAGGCATACATTTGCGATCGATGCATGGAGATGGATAGCTTGAAATGTCAGGTAAGACTATTGGAGGGAACAGTGATGGAACTAGAAGACAGAATCCGAGTACAGGAGAAGATTCTAGTGGAGTACAACCCAAACGACGAGGTCAAGGATCTAGAAATGTTCATAGAGGAAGCCCATCAGCACCACGTAGAGATCCCAGGGCTGGAAAACTGTACTCAGGAAACCCATGTGAATAGAGAAGACACCCATGCAAACACAGAAGAAAACGAAGACGAGGTAGGAGACAACCGCACACCAGGAGGAAAAATGAGAGCACAGGAAGATGTCCCCCCGCTCAAAGAACAGGAAACAATTTCAAGAGTAGCATTGGAGGAAGATGACTGGCCCTACTCCAAGGACGTGGACCTACGCCCCCCAAGGAACTCCCGAATAAAGAAGATGGGGATCATCGTAGGCGACTCCATCATACGACACGTGGACAGCCACACCGCAGGAGGAAGAGAGGACAGAGTCGTCACCTGTCTGCCTGGAGCAAGAGTAAAGGATGTGACCAACAGGATCTCCAGGATCATAGATGGCGCAGGGGGAGTGGACACCGCTGTGCTTATCCACGTGGGAACAAATGATGTGAGCGGGCGGAAGTATGACAGGGAAGAGATGAAGGGCCAGCTCCACTCACTCGGAAGACAACTGAAGATCAGGGAGGTGAAGGTGGCCTTCTCTGAAATCCTCCCTGTACCAAGAGCAGATGGAAAGAGACAAGGGGAATTGCAAGTGATCAACGCCTGGATGAGACGATGGTGCGAAGACGAGGGCTTCGACTTCGTGCGAAACTGGACGGCGTTCTGGGGAAAAAGCAAGTACTACAGAAGGGATGGACTACACCTCAACAAGGAAGGAGCAAGAGTTTTGGCAGGCAACATGAAGAAAGCAATAGAGAAGGCTTTAAACTGAAGGACAGGGGAAAGCCGACAGTCGACGACCGGTCGATGGTACGGACAACAGGATGCCCTGACGTAGGAACAAAGGACTACTACTCATACACAAGAGAGGTCAACCTCACAGCCAACAAAGGAGAACAAGCAGGAAAGGACAACCCAGACACAGGAGGGGATGACCACACAACAAACATGGGAGATAACACAGGAGCAGTAAAGGATACCGTAAAGGAAACTGTAAGGACAACCAAGAGTAGAAAGTCCAAAAAGGTAACACGAAGGGAACTTAAATGCATGTATACAAATGCTAGAAGTCTAGGAAACAAAATGGGAGAACTAGAGACGATAGCAAGACATGAGAACATGGATATCATTGGCATAACAGAAACATGGTGGAATGAAGAAAACAAATGGGACACCGTACTGCAGGGATACAAACTATATAGAAGAGATCGAGTAGGGCAGAAAGGTGGAGGTATTGCCCTATATGTTCAGGAAGGAATAAAATCTGTTGAAGTGGCTACAACGGAAACAAAAGAGAAGCTAGAGTCCCTCTGGGTCAAGATTCCTGGCCAAAACAGCGCAGACACGAAAATTGGCCTTTATTATCGTCCCCCAGGACAGGCGGAGGAAACTGACTCAGAAATGATAGAGGAAATCAAACAAGAAAGCAAAACGGGCAATGTAATAATATTGGGAGACTTCAATTTCCCGAGGATAGACTGGAAACTAGGAACCTCCAACTGCGGCAAGGAGGCCAAGTTCTTGGAGGTGCTAGGGGATTGCTTCCTGGAACAATTGGTAAAGGAGCCGACAAGAGACAACGCCACCCTGGACTTGGTACTAAATGGCCTCACGGGACCGACAAAAGAAGTAGAAGTTACGGTACCGCTGGGGACGAGCGATCACAATGTGATCAACTTTAAGCTTGACATCGGGAATAGAAAACGTGCCAAAACCTTAACCAAAACCTTTAATTTTAAAAAGGGCAAATACGATCGCATGAGAGCCATGGTGAAACAACGACTCAAGAAAAAGGTGGACAAACTTGAAACGGTAGACCAGGCATGGTCCCTACTGAAAAATACTATCTCAGAAGCACAAAATCTCCACATTCCAAGGATCTCCAAAGAGGGGAGAACAAAAGGTAAGGGAGAACCGGCATGGCTTACCAGACAGGTGAGGGTAGCCATAAAAGAAAAGAAGGACTCTTTCAAAAAATGGAAACACATGAAAACAACCAAAGCATGGAAAATACATAAAGATGATCAAAAGAAATGTCACAAGGCGGTGAGGGATGCCAAAAAGGACTATGAGGAAAAAATAGCGCAAGAAGCCAAAAACTTCAAACCCTTCTTTAGATACGTGAAAGGGAAAAAACCCGCAAAAGAGGCGGTGGGACCCCTGGACGACCAGGGAAGGAAAGGGTACATCAAGGAAGATAAACAAATTGCTGACAAACTAAATTCCTTCTTTGCGTCCGTCTTTACGGAGGAGGATACCGCTAAAATACCAGAAGCAGTGAAAGTGTTTAGTGGAGTAATAGAAGACAGCCTCACCACAGTTGAAGTGGAGTTGGACCAGATATACTACCAGATCGACAAACTTAAAAGTGACAAATCCCCTGGACCGGATGGAATTCATCCGAGAGTTTTAAAGGAATTGAAGGTTGAAATCGGAGAGCTATTGCAGAAACTTGCCAATCTGACAATCAGAACTGGACAGATACCAGAAGACTGGAAGATAGCGAATGTCACGCCAATTTTCAAAAAAGGATCGAGAGGGGAACCGGGCAACTACAGACCTGTGAGTCTTACGTCTGTCCCTGGAAAGATGGTTGAAGCACTGATCAAGGATAGCATAGTCCGGCACCTAGATACACACGACTTGATGAAACCCAGTCAACATGGGTTCAGGAAAGGGAAATCATGTTTGACGAATTTACTTCAATTTTTCGAGACCGTGAACAAGCAAATTGATAGTGGAATGCCGGTGGACATAATATATTTGGACTTCCAGAAAGCATTCGACAAAGTTCCACATGAAAGGCTTCTCAGGAAACTACAAAGCCATGGAATAGAGGGAGATATACAAAGGTGGATAGGCAAATGGTTGGAAAACAGAAAGCAGAGAGTGGGCATAAATGGAAAGTTCTCAGACTGGGAGAAAGTGACTAGTGGTGTGCCCCAGGGCTCCGTGCTTGGGCCGATCCTATTTAATATTTATATCAATGACCTGGAAGACGGAATATCCAGTGAGATCATTAAGTTTGCAGACGACACAAAGCTATGCCGGGCAATCAGATCGCAGGAGGATAGCGAGGAACTCCAGAGCGACTTGTATCAGTTAGAGAAATGGGCAGATCAATGGCAGATGAAGTTCAACGTGGAGAAATGCAAAGTAATGCATTTAGGTAGTAAGAATAAGGAATACGAGTATAGAATGTCGGGCGCAACTCTGGGTAAGAGCGAACAAGAAAAGGACCTGGGTGTACTGATAGATAGGACCCTGAAGCCGTCGGCACAATGCGCGGCAGTGGCAAAGAAAGCAAACAGAATGTTAGGCATGATAAAGAAAGGAATCACGAGTAGATCGGAGAAAGTCATAATACCGCTTTATAGAGCAATGGTCAGACCACACTTGGAATACTGTGTCCAACATTGGTCTCCCAACCTAAAGAAGGATATAAAACTGTTAGAGAGGGTGCAGAGACGAGCAACGAAGTTAATAAGAGGTATGGAGAACTTGGAATATGAGGAACGACTCAAGAAACTAGGACTGTTCTCCCTTGAGAAGAGAAGGCTGCGAGGGGACATGATCGAGACGTTCAAAATGCTGAAAGGCATCGATAAAATAGAGCAGGAAAATAAATTATTTACATTGTCCAACACGACACGGACAAGAGGACATGGTTTGAAGCTAAGGGGGGACAAGTCCAGGACAAATGTCAGGAAGTTCTGTTTTACGCAGCGAGTGGTAGACGCCTGGAATGCTCTCCCAAAGGAGGTTATCAAGGAATCCACTGTGCTGGAATTCAAAGGCAAATTAGATGCACATCTCCTTATGAGAGGCATAGAGGGATATGGGTGACTAAAACTACATCAGGTGTATACCTGACTGGGCCTCCGCGTGTGCGGATCGCCGGACTTGATGGACCATGGGTCTGATCCGGAGATGGCAGTTCTTATGTTCTTATGTTCTTATGTTCCTCGTCTCCGCACCCCCAGACCAGCAGCGATAACTCTGTGTGCTTTTAACTTTGGCAAACAGTTGCCGCTAGCAATAGTTTAGCCCGGTTTCATCAGGCGGCTTTGGGGCCTTTGCTAGACTGGCCCGCATTGCATCATCGAAGTGGGCTGGCCTAGCATAGGCCCCGAGGCTGCCTGATGAAACTAGGCTAAACTACTGCTAGCGGCAGCTGTGTGCCAAAGTTAAAAGCACATAATGAGCTGCCACTAGGCTAGACAGGAGAGGTATTGCTGGACAGGGAAGGGAGAAGGGGTACTGCTGGACAGGGGGAGGAGGAAGGGGTACTGCTGGACAGGGGGGAGGTAAAAGGAAGGGAGAAGAGGTGCTGCTGGACCTGGCAGAAAGGGAGGGAAAGGTGCTACACACTGGAGGGGAGGGTGAGATGGTGCATGGGAAGACAGTATGTTGGGTTGGGGGGGGGGAAGGACGGATGCCACTCGAGGGAAGAGGCAAGGACAGAGAGAGAAAGCATGCAGGAGGGAGAAAGTGTTGGACTCATGGAGAGGGCGAGATGGGGATGGACAGAAAGGAGGGAAGGAGATGGGGAGGACAGAAAGGAGGGAAGGAGAAATGTTACACTCTGGAGAATGGGGAGAGGGCAGAGAGTGAAAAGTTGGACTCATAGAGGGAGAGAGAGAGAGAGAGATGTTGGTTGGGAGAGGGAAGGATGACCAGAGGAGAAGCATGTAGGAAAAAAATGTTGGACTGGTGGAAAGGAGGGAGAAATGTTGGACTGGGATGGGGGCTAGAAAGGAGGAAGGGAGATGGACTGCAGGGGGCAGAAAGGAGGAAGGGAAAGAGAAATGTTACACTGGGTGGGGGGGGGAAGAAAGATGACTAAAGAAAGGGAGAGATATCAGACCAGGGAATAGAAGGGAAGGAGGGGAGTCTGGTAGAGTTATAGAAATAATAATAGTAGTAGTAAAGAGAGATGCTAGATTATGGAAAGGAGAGGAAAGAGATGCCAGACTGGAAAGGGGGAAAGAAAGGAGAGAGATGTCGTTAGACCACGGTGGGAGGGGGAGGGGCGGAGGAGGAGGGAAGAAGAGAGATGTCAGACAATGGAAATAGGGAGGGAAGGAGAGAGAGATATTAGATTTTGAGAAGCAGAAAAATGGAAATATTGAATGTTAAGTTAATGCCAAAGATGGATGCAAGGCAGAAAGTGAAGATGGAGAGAAAAACAGTCAGTGGATAAGAAGGTCCCGGAAGCATAGGGCTCATTTTACTATGCTGCGATAGCGGTTTTAGCGTGCGCTAGACCCTAACGCCACCATAGAGATAGTGTTAATTCTAGCCGCGTAGCACAGGTTTAGCGCGTGCGGCAATTCTGCGTGTGCTAAAAACGCTATCAAAGCTTAGTAAAAGGAGCCCATAGTTAAAAGCACAGAAAAATAAAGTCACCAGACAAAAAAGGTAGGGAAAATGATTTTATATATAGTGATTGAAATGAGTCAGTTTTGAGAATTTATATCTGCTGTGTATATTGTGTGTATATGAAAAATGAATGGGAAAAAATTACATTACAATTAGTAATCTGGGGAAGAGCTTAGGTGGGTCTAGGGTGGAGTTTGGGAGGTCTGTGATTGGGGGTACTCAGTTGATATTTGTTAGACTTCCCTGCTTTCACACCCTACTGGCATTTCAGGGCCTGTCTGGAGTGCCTCTGTGCATGCATGGATGTCACTTCTGGGTGCCTCGAGCCATGGCCACTACCTTTAGTGTGCCCCGGCTTGAAAAAGTTTGAGAGACACTGGTCTAAGGAGACCACAAAAATTAAATTTCCAGCATCTAGTGAAGCATGCAGTTCACTGTTCTAAGCTGTTATAATGGGCTCTGTACTATGGGTATTTTGAAACCCTGTCTGCTGTGGATGTAATACTAAAGTATCTTCAACACATTTCACAAGCTGTTCAAATACCATATATTCAACTATTTTTAAAATAATAGAAAGATTAGATATGGACGATAATTGTCAGGCTGAGTGGATGGTAAAGCTGAGTTTTTAATAGGATGCCCAGCTACAGATTTCTATACCAGAGTACATAACCTGTGGTAAGGCTCAAATTGATTATAGTCCATGCCTTGGTATTTTCAACTAATTAGAAGGAAAAGGATCTAACCAAGAAGTAGTGACGTGTACTTTAGAAAGCATTTGCGATAATTGAGTTAAAGAGGGAATATTAAAAGATCCCCATGTTGCAAAATAACTTTTCTGTGAATGCTTTCCCAAATTCTCTCTTTATGTTATGATTCCAAGGATGTGCTGCTTTGTGTTCAATTTTTTAATTTTTGCTTTTCCAGGTGTACTGTAGCAAGAACCAGACTGTACCCAGAACCAGGTAAGTTTGTTTCCCAAAATTAAATCCAAGTTTGAGTACTCAGCTAAAATGACTGTCCGAAAAAATGTTCACAAAGAATGTGCGCGCATCAGTTAAATAAAAGGTGTTAATTTTGTTTGCTTGCTGCAGCTGCAATTATTTTCTTTTGAAGTGATAGAGAAATTTATTTTGGTACTTTTTAGGCACATTTTGTCTGTGGTTGTGTGTGGCATTTTTTTTTGTCAGCTTGTATATTGTGGCTGGGATGGGTGACCTGACAGAGGGTCAACATCACCCAGCACAGACACATGCATCAGACCCAGCAGTTGTTGGAATAGTGAAGAGGTGGAAAATAAAAAGGGTTGATGGTCTCACAATGGACCACTTGTCTTCCAAACTGGTTTATTTCTTGGACTATAGTTCATCAAGGGCTTAATTAATACTTTGCATTCAACAAGGCAACAGTTCATTGGGGCTCAAAATAAAATAAAGCATTCTTGCTTTCTTGCTCCCATTCAAAAATTTTATAAGCTTTCCGGCCTAGACGTAAGCTTATAACTACAGTTCAACTTCTTTGCTGGTGCTTCTTCAAACAAAATAAGGCCTTGGGCAGGCCCTTGCCTCTGCTATGCCCAAGCCTCTCACCATACAAACAAACATCTCTTAAATCATTTAAATCACATTTGAAAGCCTATTATTTCAAACTGGTATTTGATCCTAGTTCTGAACACTTCAGTTTAGTTCTTCCTTTTCTTTCTTCTTCTCGCTTTTTTTTTTCTTTTTCCCCTATCCTCCTGTTTTTACCTTATTTGTTCTTACCTTTTGATATTGTAAACCTTTCCTGCCCTTGATTGCCATTTTGTGTCTAGTATTGTTAATTTGAACAGTATACATTTCCCTGTTGTGTTTATTTATCGTTGTTTTTTAAATTATTTCCCTTTGATTTTTATCTATTGTTAACTGCTTTGATTTGACTTTTTTTTAAATAATATCAAATAAAATAACTGTAACCCTGATTTAAATCATTGAACTTTGGGAACTATCCACCCTTTAGATCAGGGGTGTCCAACCTTTTGGCTTTCCTGGGCCGCATTGGCCGAAAAAAATGTTTCTGGGGCTGCGCAAACACTGCAGCAAGACAGAGGAGGGAGCCGGCAAGATGGTAAACACCAGGGGGTAGCAGAGGAAAACACTGCATCGCCCTCGACTGGGGCTGCACAAAACACTTCACGAGGCCGCATGTGGCCCTCGGGCCGCAGGTTTGACACCCCTGCTTTAGATGATAGTGTTCAATCCCTCCCAATTCCCTCAAAAGAGTTAGCATTTATCACAGGCTCCTCTGATTTCAGTTTATTATTATAAATTACAGACCCATTGTAGGAATACCCTTTCTGATTAAACTTATGGAAGGATTAGTGAGTATCAAACTCAACAACTATTTTGATCGATTTTCTACATTACACCCTTCCCAATCAGGTTTTCATCCACTTCATAGTACTGAAATTGAGTTGGCATATCTTCTTGATTATCTTTACCAACAATTCAGTGTAGGCATGAGTGCCTTGATTATGCAGTTTGATCTCAGCAGTGCATTTGATTTAGTAGATCATCAAATCCTGCTGAGATGTTTGGACGCAATTGGAATATCTGGCCATGTCCTTAATTGGTTTAGGAAAGTCATCCTTTTGGTGAATATTTGGCAAATTTTGGTAAATATGTTTGGTAAATGTTTGGTACATCTTTTAACTAATGGATTGTAATTTACCGTGACTGTCCAGTATCTATTCTGCAACCCACACAGAACTGAGAGGTAGCTGTGGTATACAAGCATATTGTTATGTTATGTTAAATATAGCATTACATTTCTCCTCTGATGCCACCAAGGCACAAGTTCACTTAACATAGCATTTATCTGCCGTCATCTACTATGTATGTTACTATGTTACTATGTATAGTTCAAGAGTTTTAGCTTTACAGTCTCTTTAACTCATCCATATATTCTACTGCTTGTTACTTCTTCAAAATCTCTTAGCAGTCTCACTGATTAGCATGCACATTATAGCTTCCTGCCTTAAAACACAGTCTTAGCTTTAACAGCTTGTTACTTACAACCAAACAAAATCATTCTTCTTTCTCTCAAGCATTTGCATCCCATATCATTTCCTCAGGTTCTGGACCTTCAGGGTAAACCTCTATGCAGTCTATGGGTTCTATCTCATCCTCTGTATTGAAATTTCCCTCTGGACACATAAATGATTGATTCTCCAAAGCTGCTGCTTCTGAATAGTGTCTAGCTTCAGGCACAGGTCTGCTTCCTCACTGTCTTCCTTCCCAGTGTGTTGTGAGGCTACCCCTCTCTCTCTCTCTCTGCCTTGTGCTGTTTAAACTCCCTCCCCCCTAGGTGAACAAAGATCCCCTGATTAGTTGGGGAACTGAGGCTAGGAGTTCTGTCTAAAACAGCCTGCTGAGTTCTAGAATGTGTTCCTTTTCCTATATTAGCCCTTTTCTTAAAGCTTTCACTGGCAGTTTGGGAACTCTGATCCTTCACTTCCCCATGGTAGCTTTCTTCTGAAATGGTATATAGGCAGCATCATTATGAAGCCCTCTTTCTTGTGCTTGCTCTGACTTAACAAGGACAATGCTGCAAGATCTGGATTTGGGCACTGGCTTACTGCATCTGGGGTTTTATACTGTGGCATTTCTCTGTCATGGGCTCTTCCCTCAGCAATTCAGAGTCCTCAGAATTTTCCCTGCCATAATATGTGATTCCTGATGCAGGCAATCCTTTGCTGAAACACAGCTATATAGGGTTCAGTCACTTGTACCACAAATCACTAGATTTAATAAATTTGTTTTAGTTCTACATACTTTTCAATCACCCCTTTGCTTTGTTGTCCCCTATGAAAGAAGTGTTCCTTTGTGGCATGAAGGCCAAGAGGTGTGGGGTGGCATGCCAGTTTATAACCTTTATAACCGAATAGCCTTACTGGGTCAGACCAATGGTACATCTAGCTCAGTATTCCATCTTCACGGTGGCCAATCCAAGTCACAAGTACCTAGCAAAAACCCAAATAGTAGCAACATTCCAAGTTACTGATCCAGGGCAAGCAGTGGCTTCCCCCCATGTCTGTCTCAATAGCAGACTATGGACTTTTCCTCCAGAAACTTCTCCAAACCTTTTTTAAAACCAGCTACGTTAACTGATCTTACCACATCCTCTGGTAATGCATTCTAGAGTTTAACTATTCTCTGAGTGAAAAAATATTTCCTCCTATTGGTTTTAAAAGTATCTCTCTGTAATTTGAAGTGTACCCTAGTCTTTGTAATTTTTGATGGAGTAAAAAATCGATCCACTTGTACCTATTCTACACCACTCAAGATTTGTAGACTTCAATGATACCTCCCCTCAGCTGTCTCTTTTCCAAGCTGAAGAGCCCTAACCTCTTTAGTCTTTCTGCATATGAGAGAAGTTCTATCCCCTTTATCATCTTGGTTGCTCTTCTTTGAACCTTTTCTAAAAGTCACAATCAGCAACTTTTACTTTGTTTTTAAATCTCCAATGATGGGCCTATTAACCCCCCTTTTATCAAGCTGCACTGCTTAAATGCTGAGTCACCCATAGGAATAGAATGGGCAGCTCAGCATTTAGCTTGCGCTGCTCGGAAGTGCAGCTGATAAAAGGGGATGGGGGTAAGTGTTATGTCTCAATTTTGTACCATTTCATCTCACGCTGTGACAAAAGGAGAGCTGCAGATGAAGTAGACTGTGTAGGAAGAGAGACTCGGAGGAAAATGAGAAAACCCACACAGTCTCAAAGAAGTAAAAAATTTATCTAAGCTGCAGGAGAGTTTTGGCTTACTGGTTTTGTCGATGCCATCACCAGAGAAGTGTGGTTGCATTTTTCTGTTGTCTATGGAGAAAAACTTGTTTAATGGCTGTAGAGACTATAAAGGATCCAAAAATGAATGAAAATAATGATTTTCAGATCATGTAGCTATTTGGTTCATTTGAGAGAACCAAACCAAAATTGGCCTCATTAGTAAAGTTTTACCATTCATTTTAAAATGAATTCACATCCCTGAATTCTCTCCACAGCATGGCACATCATCAAGCTTTTCTTGCACATTGTAACAGAGGTCTGAAGCCTACAGTTCTAAGACACTGCAGCACCAGTTGTGAATATCCACTCTAGATAAGGTCTTGCTGCACTACCTGCTTTTCTTTTGAGGGTATTTTTTCTTGGACCTGTCATAAAAAATAGCTGTATTAAACAATGTGGTATCCCACTTCTTTTAAGTAAGGGTGGATATCTATAAGTATCTGTCTCAAACACCCCACCAAATAGACATTTCTTTTTAAATGGATCTTCACACTGTGAGCTCAGTAAAAAAAAAAAAAAAAGACTGGCAAATCATCCAGCTCTTCATTGATCCATTTTATCACTAAGGGGAGAATTCATCAAGAGGTTTGGGAGTGAGCCTATTCTTAAAGAATGCAAGTATTTGGATGTTATCTTGGATTTGGCACTGTGTATGAAATCCCAAGTAAAGAGTGTGGTGAAGAAAGCCTTTTTTTCAGTTAAAACTTTTGAGGGGCTGAAAGATTTGTTGTCATCTGTATACTTTCTTTCAGTGATTCGGGCAATGATATTCCTAATTTCTTGTACAATCCCACTCTATTCCTGGACTAGTGGGTTATTTTGCCTTGGTAGCCAGACAGCTTGTAGAGAGCCTCATTATACAGAGTCTTGAGCCCCTCCCTCCTACCTTAGGACTGCCCCACCCCCCAGGAATCCAGTTTCTTTCCAACAAGCCAGACGGTAGGAGTTTGTTTCTCTGCTCATGTTTATTTTTATTTAAATTCAGTCGTTTTGTTCATGGATTCCATCTTTGTGCTACAGAGTTCCCCGCGGGGGCAGCTTTGGCTGCAGGAGATCACAGACTTTGCGCAAAGTCTGTTTCCAGAGTTTGGCTGCCTGTAAGTGCACCCTCTGGACAGCCTGCACGTTGGATTGGGGCTTGGGGGTTGAACAGCACACTGCGCAGTGCACTGCGTCAACCTCGCTCTTAGGTGTTCAGGAATAATGACAATTGCACAAATCTTTTCCAATCGGTTATTTTTATTAACTTTAACAAGTACAACTTTCAAAAGGTAATTTGTGCAACGGAGCCATCTATAGTCAAGCATGTCAAAGTACATCTCTCCTGACAAATATGAACTCAGAGAACCACTCCCACAAGGTTCACTTATATACCTTTGCAGTACCTAGTATGACATCAACTTGTCAACCAATCAACCAAGAGAGGCTGGCTGTAAGTGGAACAAAGACATTCCTTTTAACTTTTAGAGATACCAAGATTAAAGAAAAGTTTTACAAATCACATCTTTGTTTACATCCATTTCTGAATGCGCAACACAATATAACATACCCAATGAACACCTTATAAATCTCAAAAAGTTTAAATCAACCAGCCCTTCTGTGTTTGGGGAACCAATGCTTTGGAAAACTAACAGCTTCATGTTTCACTGAAACACATTCCTATGTGGGCCAAAAGAGCCCACCCTTCACAGCTATAGACTGAAGAAAATTTCTATGGTAAGCTAGCTGAAAGGTCAGATAGGTCAAACTGCAGTTGTATTACTTCTCAAGATTTCTTCAGGTTTAAAATGTATAAAAATATGTTTTCAAAACCAATTTTCATGTTTAAACATACCTTCACACACATAATCAAACACATTCTCACACACATTCGGGGCCCCAAATACTCCACACTCATCTCTACCACATATTCAATACTTTAGAACATATTCACTTTCTTTTATACCCAGCCATGGATGTGGAATCAGATATGCTCCAAGCTAACTAGCTCAAGAACATCTGTTAAAAATTAGGCTATGAGGATCTTTTGATGCTAACACTTTAGACACAGAAACAAAGAAGGACAGAAACCAAAATGGAGGCAGATTAATGCAAAATGGAGTTATTAATACCTCTATAAGTGTGATATCTATATCCCCCATGATCCCGCTTAATCCAGCAAATTACATATACTTTTTCCCTCCTGGTAACCCCTAGCATTTTTCTGTTATTCTCTAATATTATTTTTCTGGTCTTTGCTGCAATCCACATTCAGATTTTTACTTTTGTATTTATGCACCAACTTTTCATAAGTTTCTATTGGGCTTGGCCTTAACTATCACATATGCATCTAACTAAGAATCACATGAAAAGGAGGCATCTCATATGTAGAAAAAATCTACAACGTTCAAATTTTTTCTTACACACTATCCATTCCAATCCTGCATATCATCGCACCCCCTTTCTGCCAAAAATGCCATTACTCAGGATCCATTTCCTTGGGAGCTTGCTCATCCCAGGTTTGTCTGCTAGTGGGTTGAGCGTAGGCTGCATGGCTCCATGGAGATGTGTTCCTCTGCCAAGTGTGTGTACAGTGTGTCCGAGGGTGGCAGAGGTCCTCGGCCATGGATGTTGAATCGGTGGGGCAGTCAGAAGACCAGCAGTCCAGTTTGTATGCTGTTAAGACAGAGAATCTCCCTGTAAGCAATTTCGGCTTCTCTTGCAGCAGTTCAAGGTAGCACATGGCACAGTAAGTAGAAGTTTAACAGCTTGAATCAGCAATTGGGGGGGAGGGGGGAATCTTCAAAAGGGAGTTTTAAGTGGTTTAAGAGTGGGCTCTACACCCTCTCCAAAATAAAAATCACAAAATTGCTGTTTTTAGACAGTTCCTGTGCTTTTTCAGGGCTGTTTTATGAAAAAATAGCAACTACGGCAGCCTTCTTGGATTTTCCCAATCTGATTTTAAAATTATTTTTAGCTTCTGCAAGCTTAATTTTTAAAATAAAAATGCTCAGATGGACTCCCCTGGGCAGGATTAGGTGGACTCATGTCCTATTTGCGATGGATGGCTATCCGATGAGCGGCCGTGTTCCATGCACGCTGCGGCTCAGGAGGAGGGGTACAATATTTCATCAGTCCAAGTATCCTAGAACTCTGAAGGGGGTCCTACTGCTGTTCCTGCTCAGGGGCATGCGATAAAGGTCAAAAGTGTGCCCTGAAGGGTGTGCAATTGCCGCTTCTTTGCAATGCAGCCACGATTCAGCAACCAAAGGTTACAATTCCCCTGCTAGTTGGGTCCACAGGAGGTGGCTCTGTCCCAGATGATGGAGTTTCCCCACATTTCTCAACATGGAATCAGGCTTATTGGCAATGGTTTTGATGCCAGCCACTTCTCCACTCCTACTCAAAAGATAATGCAGACGACTAGAAAGAAAATGGAGAAAAAGTAACCAAGAACACACAAGACTAAACTAAAACTAAAAGAAAAAAGAAAGACATACTACACAAACCAAATAGGCGTAGAAACCCAAGACACAAAAAACTATTTCAATTACTAAAAGAACTCACAGACACCAAACCCTACCTAGCCAAAAACGACAACCCTCCCCCCCAGCCACTTTTTTAGCTGAATACTTTAAAAAAAAAATTACAACTGCCAGGACAAACTTCACAGAAGGGTATTACAACCAGGACAAAAGAGGTCATCCTGCCGTTGTATCGGGCGATGGTGCGTCCGCATTTGGAGTACTGCGTCCAATATTGGTCGCCGTACCTTAAGAAGGACATAGTGTTACTCGAGAGAGTCCAGAGGAGAGCGACACGTCTGATTAAAGGGATGGAAAACCTTTCATACCCTGAGAGATTGGAGAAACTAGGTCTCTTTTCCCTGGAGAAGAGGAGACTTAGAGGGGATATGATAGAGACTTACAAGATCATCAAGGGCATAGAGAGAATAGAGAGGGACTGATTCTTCAAACTTTCAAATAATAAAAGTACAAGAGAGCATTCAGAAAAATTGAAAGAGGACAGATTCAAAACAAATGCTAGGAAGTTCTTCTTTACCCAACGTGTGGTGGACACCTGGAATGCGCTTCCAGAAGATGTAATAGGACAGAGTACGGTACCGGGGTTTAAGAAAAGATTGGACAATTTCCTGCTGAAAAAGGGGATAGAAGGGTATAGATAGAGGATTACTACACAGGTCCTGGACCTGTTGGGCCACCACATGAGCGGGCTGCTGGGCACGATGGACCTCAAGTCTGACCCAGGAACCCCAACCCACCTAGAATGGATCACAATGCCCTCCTCAGAAAAATAATCAGCTTCAGCAGATAGAACCTGGTCCCACTTCTCCACAATACAATGGTCCAACCTTAACAAACTATAAAAAATATAGCCACGCAGCTTGTGACCTCAACCAATGCCCTCCATACCAATTAAAAACCTCCAGCCTAAAATTCTGCACTCTCCTCATGCAATGTTTACAAACCATGCTCACAGATGGCCTTTTCATACAAGACCTCTCCGAAATCATCGTCACCCCAATCTTAAAAGACCCAAAAGGAGCAACAGATTGATCAACCATCCAACTACATACCCATAGCCTCAATTCCACTATATGTCAAGCTAATGGAAGGACTCATAGCTAAACTCCTCCCCAACTACCTAGAAAACCACAATTTGCTCCACCCTACACAGTCTGGATTCAGAACCAACTTCAGCACTGAGACACTACTAGGCTACCTTCTGGACACAGCTAGACAACACCTCAGCACAAGCAAAAAAAATGCTGATTATTCAACTAGATCTCACCGCAGCATTTGACCTGATAGAGCACGACATCCTGCTACAAATACTAGATACAATAGGAATCACAGGCAAAGTACACACATGGTTTCAAGGATTCCTACAATCCAGGACCTACAGAATAAAGACTAACAAAGAAAAATCAGAACCATGGTCTAACCCCTGTGGCGTACCCCCAAGGATTGCCATTATTCCCAACACTCTTCAATCTCTACATTGCATCCCTCAGCACCTGCCTAGACAAAATAGGCTTAACCTCCTATAGTTATGCAGACGACATCACCATTCTCCTGCCTTTTGATCAGCCAAAGCCCGCCATGATAGACACACTACACAGAACTCTAGAAACAGTGGCAACATGAATGAAAGACCACAAACTAAAACTGAACCCCAAAAAAAACAAAATTCATACTTCTCGAAAAAAAACCCAACCATAACAAACCTAGTAATAAACTCAATCACATACCCCATTCAACCCACTCTAAAACTTCTGGGAATGATGATAGACAGATGCTGCACCATGCAACCACAAATCAACAAAATAATACAGAAATCATTTGCAGTCATGAGAAACCTAAGGCAAGTTCGAAAATTCTTCGACAGAAAACAATTCCAGCTCAGTCCAGCTTAGTCCTAGGTCTCCTTGACTACTGCAACATCCTATATCTCCCCTGCCCCGCAACAATGATAAAACAACTACAAACAGTATAAAACACAGCCCTGAGACTAATCTATTCACTAAAAAAACACAACCACATTACCGAGGTATACCTCAACTCCAACTGGTTCCCAATTCAAGCAAGAATACTATTTAAATTCTACTGTCTATTATTGAAATCCATAAATGGTGACAGCCCAGCTTACTTGAACAACTGCCTAATCCAAACTACCACAACCAGACACAGGAGAACCCAGACACCATTCACATACTCTCCAATCAGAAACATCAAACGGAAAAAAACTGGCCACATAGGCAGCAAAACTAGATCACCAACTCTCCAATCTACTAATCGTGACCCCAGAATACAAAACTTTCAGAAAAGAAATAAAAACCCTGCTATTCAAGAAATCCATGAAGACTAACACCGTATGAAACATTACAATCCTCTGAAGCAATACGCTTTACTCTGTAACACCTCTGGACATGTCTAGAAATCCTCTTCTGTAATCCACCTTGAACTGCAAGGTAATGGTGGAATAAAAATCACTAATTTAATGTAATGTAATGTATCCTCCTGGCTGCAGGGACCCCTCCTTCACAGGACATGAGGATCATGACATGCTCCCCTGTGGGGGTCCAGGCTAGTATGCTGGCTGTTTCCATGCTTGACTGGGATCCCCTGTCCATGCCTTTGCTTATGCTAGTGGGCACCACCTCATGGGGGGATGTTACAGCCCTCGCAGATCTCCAGGACTGAGATCCAGGTGGTCCCCTGGGGGAGGTTTCCATAGTGTGTTCTTTATGCCCGTGCATTGATGAATTTGATCTTGGAGTTGAAGCTGAAAGTTGGGCAGTTCACTGCAGAATGTTCTATTATGAGTGATGGAGGTACCAATGGACATCTGGGAGGCACATGTGGGCCCCTTAGAATGTACCAGGGCCATATTTTGGCTCTGCCTGATGGTGGGAGCTTTTAACCAGCACTTTGTGTCCCCAATGGTTGTTCTCGGTGGCACGGGTTATTGGCCACATTTCCCCTCCAGTGGCGGGGAGGTGGTGCTGAAAGATGTTCAGGAACGCTGAGAGGATTTTATCCTTGATTGCCTTTTTTGACTCGGTGGCTGCCAGGATTGAGGCAGTAGCAGCCTCCTCTATGTGCCAGAGCTGCCATTCTGTGCTTCGCCATTATCCCTCCATTTTTGTGGTCCAGAACCTCACCTTCCTAATCTTGTGAGTGGACTACCTTGCGGATGCCCTGTATGACATGCTCAAAGGATTTAACAAGATTTTGGCCTCTGACATTTTGGCTTGTCAGATGGTGTGGTTCCGACAGTTGTCCGGCGATTCATCCTCAAAGGCGAATTTGGGCAAGTTGCTTTTCCAAGGGCAACTCCTGTCTGGCAAAGATCTGGGTGACCTCATGGCTAGTGTGCAGGGCCACGGGTCCAAGTCCTTGTCCTTTCAGTCGTTCCTGTCAGTACTTTTGGGCCTCCTATGGGCAGTGCTCTTCTTAGCCTGCCAGGCAGAGCTTTGGTGGTTCCCGGTGCCAGTCATCCATGGGGAGTCATCTGGCAGTGCCCTCTATGAAGCACTTTTGATACCAGGCTGCCACTCTGTGAATCAGGGGATGGCCCTCGGTTCCCTGGAGGAATGGCAGGCCATCACTTTAGGCCGTTGGGTCTTGAACATCCTTCAGGATGGCTACAAGCTCAGATTTCATCAACCCCTGGCAGATTCTTTCCTGGTTTTCCCGGCAGGGTGATTGTAAAGGCGGCCCAGGTGGAGGCCACTGTCCGCAGGTGCTGGACATTGCAGCCATAGAACCCATTCCAGAGCAAGACTTGGGCTCTGACAGATTCTCGATATGCTTCATCATGTCAGTGAAAAGCTCAGTTGATTGAAGGCCAATCCTAGACCTCGGAGCAGTCCATGCGGTGCTGAGGGTATCTCATTTCCAGATGAAGACCGTACGTTCAATGAGAGCACCTCGGTGATTCTGGGGGGGACTCTTGGCATCCCTGGATCTGACAAGAGGTCAATCTCCATGTATCCATATTTCTAGAACACAGGATGTGCCTGAGGTTCTATGTTCTGCAGCAGCAGTATCGGTTTGTGGCACTGCCCTTCAGGTTGGCGACGAAACCCAGGACCTTCACCTAGGTGATGGTGGTGGTGGCAGTTCATCTGTGTAACCTAGGAGTTCCAGTTCACCCATATCTAGATGACTGGCTGATCAAAGCTCCATCGGATTCCAAGGGGTGTCAGGTGGTTCGCCAAGTCGTTAAGCTGCTTAATCGCCTGTGCTGGGTAATCGCCTTCAGAAGGAGTCACTTCAAGCCAATGTATAACTTGGAATATCTGTGGGTTTGCTCTCACATTGGTCTGAACAAAGTGCTTCTGCCCATGCCACATCAGGCGATGTTACACAAGAAGGTCAGAGGTTTTCTGACCATTCTAGTCCCAATGGCCTGGAAGTATCTCCAGGTCCTGGGGACCATGGTGGTGTCGACTGATGTGGTCCCTTGAGCCAGGGCTCATTTGTGCCCGATGCAAGATGCTTTGCTTTTAAACTAAAGTCTGCAAGGGGATCCATTGCATTCTCGACTGCCCTGGCCTGCTGTGGCTCAGAGCAATCTCACCTGGTGGCTGCTTCCTCTGTCCCTGTCCAGGGGTTTCCCCCTCCAACTTTCTGATTGGGTGATCCTGATTATGAATGCCAGTCTCACAGACTGGGGTGCTGTTTGCATGCTTGGTCCAGTTCAGGGCTGGTGGACCCCTCTGAGTGGAGGTGGTCGATTCCTCGTCATGAGCTTTGAGTGATTCAATTGGCTTTCCTCCATTTTGAGCAGTATCTCTGGATTCGAACAGTCAGCGTTTTCTCAGACAATGCCAATGTGGTAGTTTACATTGATAACCTGGAGGGTACCAGGATCGCCTCCCGAAGCGTGGGGCCCATATTCTCATTCTGTGGGCAGAGTCATCTCATGGCATTTTCAACTGTGCCCGTGGCTGGAGTAGACATCGTCCAACCCGACTTTCTCAGTCATCAAACTCTGGACTCCGAGGAGTGGTCTCTGTCTCAGAGAGCATTCAACTGCATCGTGGATTGCTGAGATCATCTTGCATTCAACCTCATGGCATCAACAGCCACTGGGAACTCTGATCGGTTCTTCAGCCACCATTGCAAGTCCAGCATCAAGGGCCTGGATGTCCTGGTTTGATCTTGGCTGCCGGAGGGTATCCTGTATGTCTTTCCTCCGGGGCCTTGAGTTTGACACCTGTGCTTTAGACATATTTTTCGAGAATGGATATTTGTGCCCTGCTGACTTTGGGCGACTAACGTCCTACATCCAAATCAAACTTAGACGTACATTTTTATTATGCCCCTCCACATCAAAAGGGTGGGTTTTCAGTCTGCTTTTAAACAAGGTAAGGTAAGGGACTTGGCGGACAAACTCGGATAATTTATTCCAGGCATAGGGGGCAGCTAGATGAAAGGAATGAAGTCTGGAATTGGCAGTGGAGGAGAAGGGTGCAGCTAAGATCAGCTTATCTGAGGAACAGAGTTCTCTGGGAGGTGTAAAAGGAGAAAGAAGAGAGGAGAGATATTGAAGGGCAACAGAATGAACACATTTTTAGGTCAGCAAAAGGAGCTTGAACTGTATGTGAAGGCGGATAGAAAGCTAGTGAAGTGATTTAAGGAGAGGGGTGACATGAGTGTAGCATGGTTGGTAGAAGATGAGTCGTGCAGCAGAGTTTTGCATAGCTTGCATGGGGGAGAGGCAGCACTGTGGGAGACCAATTAGAAGTCGATTGCAGTAATCTAAATGTGAGGTTACAAGAATGTGGTCAGGATAGTGTGCTCAGAGAGGAAGGGGTGAATTTTGGTGATGTGGTAGAGATAAAAGTGACAGGTCTTAGCAGTTTGTTGGATGTGCATAGAAAATGAGAGGTCAGAATCGAAGATGAACCCAAGGTTGCGAGCAGAGGAGACTGGAACAATGACAATATTACACTTCTCCCTCCGAATCTGCAATCTCAGAACTCACAAATTCGGTTATTCGTGATTTTTTTGGGGGGGAAAAGAAATGCTGCATCCCGGACCTTCCCCAGACTTTACCTGGTGGTCTCAATCTTCCTACACTCCTGCCCCAAGACTACAACGGGAACTCACAGCAGCCATTTTGATGACGGCTCTGCACAGGGCAGGAGCGTAGGAAGATCGATCATGCCCCGCTTCGCCACTAGACCACCAGGTAAGGTGTAGGGAAGGTCTGGGACGCAGGAGGGAGGCTGGGATGGGTCAGAGCCAGCCCTAGAAGTTATTCGTGGTTTTTTAATATTCGCGGGCCGGCTCTGCCCCTTTACCGAGATGGAGAACGAAGGAGGAGGAGCAGAGGGTTTAGGAGGAAAGAGGAGTAGTTCAGTCTTGGACATGTTTAGTTTCAGATGATGGCAGGACATCCAGGCAGCAATGTCAAC
The DNA here is from genome assembly GCF_902459505.1 of Geotrypetes seraphini. Taxonomy (NCBI): domain Eukaryota; kingdom Metazoa; phylum Chordata; class Amphibia; order Gymnophiona; family Dermophiidae; genus Geotrypetes; species Geotrypetes seraphini. The sequence continues at coordinate 99,068,415 of NC_047088.1, read as the reverse complement.
CAAAAAGGCAGAGACTTTTTCTTGGACTTTAGGTGAAATTTTAGGTGTAGAGAGGTAGATCTCGGAGTCATCAGCATATAGGTGATAATGCAAACCATGGGAGGAGATCAGGGCACTGAGAGAATGAATTGCTTCTCTAATAAGGTCTGGAACGAAGCCGGCAAGGATGGATCCGCGTCTCCAACGGGACCACCTGCACGGGCTTCGTGCTCCCTTGAGGCAGTGTGAGAGTGTTTGGACTTAGAAGCCTTGGGCACTTTATGCACCACCGGGGGAATGGGCTGCTGTGCTATCTGACCTGAAGAGACAGAGGAAGGCACTGCAGCAGGCGTCGAAGACATAGCCGGTACAAACGAGGCAGGTTTGATGAGGCTCGGAGCAGAAGCTGTGGAAGCCTGGAGAGCATCGGATGATGTCGAGGGTGAAGCACCTCTCGAGGATGAAAGCTCCATCGAAGACTCCATGCTGAAAAGTTGCTCCCACAGGATGCAATGACGCTTGAAAGCATGAGACTTAAGTGTTGAGCAAGGCAAAAGGAGATCCTCACATGTCAATTGTAGAAATAGGTTAAGGAAAATATATTTTGTGAGGGACAGCATGAGAAATGTCTCATTGACTATAGGAGTGTGTCCCATGCAATGGCATGACATAAATCATTTATACTGTATACAGCCTCCTAAGAGAGGCTTTTCCCATGTAGGCTCAATTTGGATGACATCACCCAATTATGAGGGTTTGTTATCCCACTTGTCCTAAAAAAAAAAAAATCATCTTATGGCCAAAAAATATGACATAAGACAATACTTGAAACAACGATAGATAAGATCTGTAAAGCTACAAAGCAATCACTTGCAAAGAACAATAGACTTGGGAAAAGGAGTGGGTCTTCAGAAAGAGGTTTTTTTTCCTTGATGAATCTTAAATAATGACAAGTTCCAAAAAGTTGGTGCTGCCACTGAAAAAGTCATAGCCTGTGATTCGAAATAGGGCAACAGTTATTCAACTCATAAGTATCAATCATGAAACTTTCTCTTATTGTGTGAATACAGGTTCTATGAGACAGGTGGGAAAACTATTTTCTGTCAATGAAGTGTTAATAATTTGAGTCTGAATTTCCCCAGAAGAATTAGCTTTATAGTTCTTAAACAAGAGAGGAGCCTTATGGTGCCATATTTCTCAATTACATTTATCACATTTTAAAACAATCTGATTAGAAGAGCATATGAGAGTTCCTGAATTCTCTCCTCTAAAGTGATCATGTAATTTTAAGTGGAAAAAATCATCTAACTCTTCACAGATGATAAAGAACAGCTGTCTCACCATTGAAAATAACCCTATAAGATGATTTATCACAGCATGAATCTTTTGAGAGAAAAAAAGTTCTGTTTGAACTTTCAATCAAATTTCTTTTTTTATAAATTTAATGTTTATCGCTTTTATTATATAAACTATAACCAAAAAGAAGTGAAAAATAAATTGACAAGAAAAAGCTTACCACAATAGATTCATATAACAATGTAACACTCCTTAAAGAAGTAAATCTATACAGTTCTAAATATATGAGGAATTAAACTGTAATTTGAAGAAATATAAATTAAAGACAATTAGACAATGTTGAGCTATTATTATTTGAGAAATGAGGCTCTCACCAGAGTCTACCCATTTTATCTGAAAGAAATCTAGTTAAATTGCTGTATCTTCCACTTGATTCTAAAGTCATACCCTATGCAGGACAACCTGTAACCCAAAGCAATGTTTGAAAATTATTTTTATGTAATGTAATCTCATAATTTTGTAAATTCGTAACCTTGCTGATAAGCTTTAACAATGGTACATTGTATCACTTTGAATGTAAAACTATAACCCATTCTGAGAAATGGGATATAAAACCGAATAAATAAATACTTGACATTCCTTAATTTAACAAACACATTTACATGAAAAATTCAATCAAGTAACTCCCAACTACAAAACCCCTAGTCTAACTCCTCATAGTCTGGGTTGCTTTAGAAATTTAGAGAGGCTATGGTCCTAATATGGGGTGCAAGTAGTGAGTGATACCTCGAGACTCTATTAAAAAAATTTACTGTTGCTATATTTTTACCATGACATTGCTGGTTGCTAGAGAGAAGGAGCTTCAACAAAGGCCAATATTATAATGAGAGGATAAGACTTGTTTTGAAGGTAACTTCCCTGGGGTATAAAACCATGTGCTCAATTCTGTCTTTGACTCATTTTGTCCCTGACATAAGAATTGCCATACTGGGACAGACCGAAGATCCATCAAGTCTAGTATCCTGTTTCCAAAGGTAGCCAATCCAGGCCAGAAGTACCTAAAGGTCCCAGAAGATTTGATTTGATTGTAATACTTGATATACCGCTCAAACCAAAGTGCTAGAGTGGTTTACTTGTTGGTGTAAGCAGTTTGTAGTTTCTTCAGCCTCAGGAGCAGTTCCAAAAAACTGGTATAGATGGCCCTGCTGAAAATACACAACTGAGCCAAGTTTCACTTTTATTCTAATTCTAAGAGTGGATACAGCAGATTCCCTGTTCCCACTGTCCCAGATACAGCATAGAGCTTAAGCAGCTACTGTCATTAAGTGTTCCTAGACTGGCCTGACTAAGGTAGCCAGGTACTGCATCTCTCTTTTAACTGCTTAGTTTTAGATGGTTAGGGCCTTTGGGCTGGATAACACTCCCCTCATTTGCAGGGAATTCATTGCCAAAGAATGTGGTAAAAGCAATTAACTTAGTAGGGTTAAAAAAAGGTTCAGACAATTTCCTAAAAGTTCATAAGCAATTATTAAGATGGGAAAATCCACTGCTTATTTCTTGGCTAAGCAGCATAAAATCTGTTTTACTCACATCATGTTATTCTTGGAAAATTTCCTCTAGAAGTTCAAAATACCCTATGTTCTCAACAATCTTAGAAACAAGTTTGATGGGGTGAATTGTTAAGAACACACAGTTTATATTCTTCAAACCTAGATGATAAGAAATGATAAACTGGAATTAAACAAAGAATATGACCTATCATACCTGTTGAGGGTTCAGATTCGTATAATAAATAGAAAACTTTCACAATGGTATTGTGATGATCTGTGTCTGATGGTGTGTTAATAACACAGTGCAAGAACATAAGAAATTGCCTCCGCTAATAACAATTTTCAAATGGAGGAAAAAGCCTCAGACAAGGGCCCTCCCAACTCCACAATGGTGGAATAGCGGTGGTGGAGCATTTACCTCACTGCCAAAAAAACCTCCTTTAAATGGAATAGGCACTGTACTGTGTTATACTTGTTTAACTTAGAAGACAGTGATTCAAGATAGATGAAAAAACTAGAACTGTGACCAGAAAAGTGGTGTCCTCTAATAAATTTGTCCATTCTTCCAAGACCCACTTGGTGATGAAAAATTGCTAGTTATCTACAAAATGCTAGTACAGGCGGATTTCCAGGAAAATTAACCACATGGATAAAGCCAGGTTTCAGAGTCTAGTCTTTGCAAATAAGACCACCCAAATTCAAACTTCTGAAGCATCTATCTCCAGGTAAATGGCTTAGTTTGGTTTGAATGACACATAGCACTGGAGCAGAGACAAAAAGTTGTTTCACTTTCTCAAAGGTTTCCTGAGTTTCAGGGTTCTACGAGTTCTTAGGGGCTTCTTTTCATAAGAGGAGCCACTACTTTGGAAAAGCTCTGGATGAATCACCTATGATAACAGCTGGGGATCCCCCAGGACAGGATTGAGAACCACTGGTCCACAGAAATGGGGCACAAGCATAGCAGCAACTGTGCTGGAATCCATCTCAAAACCTTTATTTGAGATTAAAGAGCTGATTTTCAAAGCACTTAGACCACGGGTGCCCAATACGTCGATTGCGATCGACAGGTCGCTCGCTCAGGCGACCCCAGTCGATCGCAGAGCGGGTTCCCTTTTCCCCTTCTCTTTTTTCCCCTCCTGACTGGCCTGCCTCTTGAAGAGCGCCAGCCAATCAGAGTGCTGGCAGGGCGGGGTGAACGTTGGTGGCGTACCAATGGGGGGGCGGTCTGCCCCGGGTGCACAGCCGGTCAGGTCCGGGTCCTCCTGCCCTTCCTTTCCCCCAGTCCGCGCTCGAGGCTCGCGCCTGCCTGGTCCTGTGCCGCCGCCCAAATGCTGCTGTTGGTTCTCGTGAGACTCGCAGGGGTTGACTGCACCATTCGAGCAGCAGTGCAGGACCAGGCAGATGCGCTCCGGACTCGCGTCTGGATTTCACTTCCGGCGCAGAAGGGGGAGCCAGCCGAGCTGACACCATTCGGGCAGCACAAGACCAGGCAGGCGCGCTCGGGGCTCACACCTGCCTATTACCGCCGTGGCAGATGGGGACTTGGGTGGCTGTCCAGCAGGGAAGGCTGCCGATGCAGCGCTGGACCGCCAGGATTGGATCAAGGTATCGGGGGGTGAGGGGATGTTTAAAATATCAGGATAGCCATCTAGGGAGGGAGGGATTTTAAAAGGTACTGAGGGTGGGGAGATGTTTAAAATACCAGGTTAGCTGTCTAGGGAGGGAAGGAGGGATTTTAAAAAGTACAGAGGGTATGATTTAAAAAGGTACTGGGGGTACGTAGGGAGATGATTTAAGGTACTGGGGGCATGGGGGATGGTTTAGTGTACGAGAGGGGTATGGGGCCTGCCTGTCACTAGGCTTGCCTGCCTGCCCTGTGCCCTGTCCCTGCCTAGCAGCAGTGGTTTGGGGGAGGGCAGGGAGACAGAAGGAAAGAAGGGAAACAGAAAAAAGAAAGGGGGCATGAAGAGAGAAAAAAAAGAAAGGGAAGGGAGAGAGGAAGAAAAAGTTGGGGGAGAGAATGAGGTTTGGAGAAGAGGAAGCATACAGGCTGAAAAAAGGGAAGAAAGATTGGATGCACAGTCAGAAGAAGAAAGTGCAACCAGAGACTCATGAACACCAGACAACAAGGTAGGAAAAATTATTTTATTTTAAATTTAGTGATCAAAATGTGTCTGAATTTATATCTGCTATCTATATTTTGCACTATGGCCCCCTATTACTAAACCGCAATAGCGGTTTTTAGCGCAGGGAGCCTATGAGTGTTGAGAGCAGCGCTGGGCATTCAGTGCAGCTCCCTGCGCTAAAAACTGCTATTGTGGTTTAGTAAAAAGGGTGTGGGGGGGTATATTTGTCTATTTTTGTATGGTTGTTACTGAGGTGACATGTCGTGCATAGAGCCATCTGCCTTGACCTCTTTGAAAAAACCCCGGAATAGGAATGATAATTAACATTTTCTCAGCGTACAGTGTGCTTTGTGGTTTTTTAAAAAAATTTTATTGTTGGTAGATCATTTTGACTTGGTCATTTTAAAAGTAGCTCACAAGCCCAAAAAGTGTGGGCACCCCTGACTTAGACACTTAGGGGGAAATTCTATAAACGGTGTCCCGATTGTAGCCAGTGATAAGCGTCCTACCACTGTCTAACCAACCAATTGAGACACATTTTTAAAAACATCCCAGGCAGACATTTTAGGCATTTTTGTGAACCTAGAGAGGTGCGTGGGGCCGTTTAAGCTCACCTAAGGCTAGGTGTGGGAGTAGTTTTGCCCAGAAGTGGCCTTAGGCAAGCTTAGCAAACCTAGGCGTCTCCCTAGGGCCACGATAGGCCAGCAAAATGCCAAAATGTAGGCCAGCAAAATGCTGTTCTACATGTCAAATAGACATGGCCACTGAGTCAATCGCTGTAAGGGAATTTCCCTGCCTCAATCAGTTTAGTAGCCACAGCAGGGAAACTGTCTCCCCCTCCCTGTGAGGGCGACAGGCAGGAGGGTCGCCCACTCCTTTTGAATATAATTTTTTGTCATCTGCAAATTTAATCACCTCACTCCTCATTCCTATTTCCAGATCATTTATAAATATGTTAAAATAGCATTGGTCCCAGCACAGATCCCTGTAGCACTCCACTATTTATCCTCATCCAGGTGGCACAGGCAAACACCCAATTTTGGGTGGGGTGAGTGGCATAGGAATCCTACCCCCTGCTCTCTGCCTGACATTTCACCTCCAACCTCACTCACACAAGCGATCCAAACTCTCAACTCTCCCCTGCAAGTGATCTGGGCTCTCAACTCCCATGTCAGTGACTTACCTGACTGGGAGGAACCTGTGTGACTCACCCCCTCCTCTGGTTGGGCACCCCCCACCCCATGCGCGGTCATCAGAACAGGAAGTTGACATGAAAGGGGACAGCAAAGCCGACAACTGTGTGCAGATGGACTGCAAATTCCCGACTGCCCCAGCACCCTGAGCATTCTGCATCCAATGCGGACCCTCCCCCCCACCCCCGCCTTGCCCTTGGTATGCCACTGCTCCTTAGTATGTCACTTCTTTGCTGGCAGAGAAAAGCAACTGAAGCAGGCTGCTCAGCTCCCACTCACAGCCTTCCCTTTGATGCAACTTCCTGTTTCTGCATAGGCAGGTCTATGTCAGAAGGAATGCTGTGAGCCGGCACTGAGCAGCATCGGTTGCTGTTCAATGCCAACAAGGTACATGGGGGAAGGATACTGGGAGTTTTCAGTTGGCAGGGCTTCGGGATTCCAGCCAGCACATCATAGGTCTGCGACACATGTGTGAGCTTGAGTCCATAGTGGGTGGGCTAAGCCACTGTCTCCTCCACTGAGAGAAATGGCCATTTAACCATATCCTCTATTTGCTATCTATTAACTAATTCCTAATCCACAACTGAACATTTCCTTCTATCCCATGGCTTTTAAATTTTATTAGGAGGAATTTTTTCTAAAGTTTTTGAAGATCTAGAATTCTAGATACACGACATCAACTGTCTCACCTTTATCCACATGCTTTTTCACACCTTCAAAAAAATGAAGAAAATTGGTAAAGCAAGAGCTCCCTTGGCCTGAATCCATGTTGACTTTGAGTTATTAAACTACTGTATGTCTACAGTATGTGTTTGGTAATTTACCCCCTCCTTTACAAAGCTGGGCTAGGATTTTTAGCGCCAGCCGCTGCGGTAACAGCTCAGACACTCATAGAATTCCTATGAGCATCCGCGCTGTTATCGCAGCAGCTGGCGCTAAAAATGCTAGTGTGGCTTTGTAAAGGAGGGAGCTTATTCTTTATAATAGTTTCCACTGTTTTACCTGGAAATGACTTCAGGCATGCCAGTCTGTAATTTCCTGGATCATCCCTGGAACTCTTTTTAAGTGCATTACTCATTGGCCATCTTCCAATATTCAAGTACTACAGACGATTTAAATGACAGGTTATAGATCACCAACAGCAGATCAGCAATTTCATATTTGAGTTTTTTCAGTACCCTGTGATTTACTACTCTTTAATTTGTCAATTTGGCTCAGTATGTCTCTTCCAGGTTCACTGAGATTTCTTTTAGTTCCTTTGTATTGTCACCCTTGAAAACCATTTCTGGTACAGGTAGATTTCTTACATCTTCTTCAGTAAAGACCAAAGCAAAACATTAATTCAGTTTCTCGCTATGGTCACTGGAGATTGCACTCCCAAGCCTGGAATGGTTGGCTGCCTTTCTTTCAGATTGAGTCTATGGTGCTGGTGGATGCCAAGGCTTAGCTGCATGAGACCTAGGGCCCAAAGAGGAATGCTAAAGGAACTCTGAAAGAGAAAGCAAGGAGTAATATTCTGATAACAAGGTTAGAAGGAAGGCTGGATCCCAGCAGAGGTACTGGTACTGGAACAAGGGGGCTCCATGAAGTGGAATCTAGATCTGAAGCACAGAAGAAAAGCAGTAAAGAATCCAAATAGAAGGTCACAATGAAGCATTGTAGACCAATCTTTGGCAAAGAGTCTCAAGTTCAAATACAAATCTATCAGGAAGGAGATAGCCTTGAAGACGATGTGTAGGCATGAAAGGACTAAGGCAGCCATCAGCTTGAGGGAGTCTTCTAATATCTGGGGTAAAGGGTCATGTATTTAATATACTGCCTTTCTGTGGTACAACAAAGTGGTTTATATTTCATTATACGCAGGAACTTTATACTGATAGGAAGTCAGAAGTTCACCTAGACAAAACTGTCCTAGGACTTGAGCCTTCTGAAGGCCAATATTAGAGCCTCAAACCAACTAGATATGCTGAGAAAGCTTGTGTAGCTATTGAGCTCTGTAAAGCAGCAGTGAATAAGAAAGAGTTATTTCCCCAACTATCAGGATATAACAAAGGCTCCTCCACTGGTGCTGTTGAAGGAAACAACAGAAATTTGATTCACCTGTTGGTCAGTTACTATTATGTCAGTTTCCAACCAGGACAGATGAATTCTTCCTATTTATTTAATGTGGATTGAAAAAAATATTTTGCAGGCATAGTACATTGGTATGCAGTGCATATTGTTTCCTTCTGCTTATGCCTTTGAAATTTGGAAGTTACTCATCTAGGGAGAGGAATATGAATGATCATATAGGTCAGAAGAGAGAGCCACATCTCATTGATCTATGATAATATCACTGTAGTGTGAGAACTAACCCTTTTGTCTGGACTGTTCTGGCATGAGGAATTGATCTAGACCAAAATTTCAATTTTTACAACTATCCACCAGAGGGCAGATTTAGTTAAGAATATTAAAGCCATTTTTCTAATGAAAATCCTAAACCTTGAAACCATTTTTTCTCTTCTTTTTTTATAAATTCCAGCAAGTGCATCAGCCACAGGTGCGCAGAAATCCAGAGGATGCTGAGGGAGCTATGACTACACCAGAACAGGCAAGCATTACCTCTGTATAATGCAAGGATGACTCAGAAGCAGCAGGAGACAAGAAGGGAGAATGGGATGAGAAAGAAAGGACTGTGTGTGAGCAGCAAATGATGTCTGTAAATGAGGCAAGGACTTAGTAAATACTGTGGGTGGCAAGGAAACATTATTTCTTTGTGTCATAGAGTGAATGTGGTGATTCTATGATTTAGTGACAAATACACTGACATATAAATATTAAATATGTCTTTGTCATAGGTTATTTTTTTTCTTTTTCTTGACATGAAAAGGGCAAAGACCCCATTACTTAAATTACAGGATGTCATTCCAGTGAAAATTAGGCATGGAATACCACATTCACTCCAAGCCCTGAGCCCATATGCAGGCAGAGAGAAAAACATAAGAACTGAAAGACATAAAAGAGGGAGAGAAGAAGAGGGAAGGCAAGTAGGGGAGGAGGTGAAAGAGACACAAAGAGAAAACGATGGTATAAGAAACCAAGAGAGACGAAGAGGGAGAAAGAGATAGACAGAGCCTAACATCTACAAAAAAAGGAGAAAAGAGAATAGGGCAAAACAGAGGGAGGAAGGTAGAGAAGAACTGAGGGAAAAGGAGGAGTGGAGTTGGTGGGCTGACAACTGGAATAAGACAATGAGAGTGGCTTAGCAATATGTGTTTAAGTGACCCAGTGAGCTGGGAGTAACTGGGGAGAGGAATCTTTCTATAAATAAGTCCAAGCAAAGGTCATTAGTGGCTGTGAGGCCTGTACAGCAATGACATAGCCCTTCTTGAGAAACGCTTTTACCAGTGGACAAAGGGACAGATGCCCCGGGCTTAGCTTAACAGGAGGCCCATTAGCAAAGTGTATCTGAGTATGGGATTCAGTCCAGTCCAGTATCTTCCTTCCCTTCTCATGGTGCACCTGCTTCTTAGGGATAAAAAGTTGCACAAAGGCATAGAGCCACTATCAGGTCATGCCACTGATGTAGGGTTACCAGATGTCTGGATTTTCCTGGACATGTCCTCTTTTTGAGAACTCTGTCAGCAATCTGGGCAGCATTTAAAATTTACAACTTTTGTCCGGGGAAACCGTACATCTAGTAACCCCACACTCGCACACCTATCCGGAATCTTCCTCCTCCCCCTCATCACGCACCTATCCGGAGTCCTCCTCCCTCTCTCCTCCCTCCCCCATGCACCTATCTGGAGTCCTCCCCCCCACCTCCCAACGGGATCCTGTGCTTGCTCACCCAGCGCTGTTGTAACTCTTCATGCTATCAGCAGTGTGAGTGAACTAAACATGCTGCCTTCATTGACGTGGAAGCTTTCTCTCTGCAGAGGTAGAGCTTCCGGGTTGACGAAGGCAGTGTATTTAGTTCACTCATTGTTGATGGCATGAACAGTTTACAGCAGCGCCAAATAAACAAGCACTGGATCCTGGGGGGGAGGGGGGGGTAAGAAAGATGCTGGACTGTGGGGATGGGGAGGAAAGGGAAGGAAAGATGCCCTAGACTTGCAGGGGAAGAAAGGGAAGGGGCAGACAGACAAACCACGGGAGGAGGGGAAGGGGAGGAGAAAGATGTCAGACCACTGGATGGGGAAGGGGGAGGGGATAAGAAGAGAGAGATGTCAGACCAGGGAAAGGAAGGAGAAAGGAGAGATACCTGGGGGAGTGGGGGAAGGGAAGGGAACGGCAGAGAGATGCCAGATCACAAAAGGGGGAAAAGGGGAAAGGAGGGAGAGAGATGCCAGACCATAGGAAGGGGAAAGAGGAAAGACAGATAGACCACAGGAGAGGGAAAGAGAAAGAGGAGATGGTACATAGGGTTAGAGGGGTGGGGAAGATGGGGAGAGCAAGGGAGGAGAGAGTGCATAGGACTGGAGGAGTGGGGAAGGTAAGAAAATGGAAGAAATGCTGTTTATGGATAGATGGGAATAGGGGAGAAGATGGGACACATATAAATAGATGGGAAGGGAAGACTTGAAAAAGTAAATAGATTTGAGGAAGTAGAAAAATGGAAGTAAGTTAAATGTTAAAAGTTAATGCCAAAGATGGATGTAGGGCAGAAAATGAAGGAGAGAAAAACAGCAAATGGATAAGAAGACCGCAGTGGAAACATAGTTAAGAACACAGACAGAAGGAAGTGCTACCAGAGACTGGGAAAAGATAAATAGAAAAATAAAATCACTAGACAACAAAGGTAGGAAAAGTGATTTTATTTTTAATTTAGTGATCGAAATGTGTCAATTTGCAGAATTTACATCTATATTTTGCACTGTTCTATTTCTCTGGTGTTGTATTGCACGCAGAGCCTGGCATCTTAGGGTTTTGTTTGTGTATATTAAGACTTTTAGTTTCTGATCCTGTATTTGCATAGGGTTTATCTATGTTCTGCATGTGTGACCAATGCCAGGTGTTCTGGTAGGAATGAATGTTGTGAAGTGTTATTGGTTCATGACCCCAAGTAGGAAAATATTTGCTAGCAACTTGTCTGGTTTTTGGAAGGCCCCGAGCTTGGGGCCACATCTAGAGGGCCTCTGCACATGTGCAGATGTTGACTTGATGCGCATGATGTCATCACACTGATTTTCATGCATGTATGGAGGCCCTCTAGATGTGGCCTGGAAATCGAGGAAGAAACACAAGGTTGTGTGGGGGTGGGAGCAGGGGCAGAACAGGACGAGGTCAGGGCAAAGTGTCCTCTTTTTTTAAGAGGACATCTGGTAACCCTACACTGATGGCTCTGCCAGTCCCTCCCCTTCTGACATCACTTCCTGTTTCTAAGGAGTGACAGCAGAGACATAACCAGATGGCAAATTTTAAATGGGCAAAATGGGTAAGCACAAAATATCCTTTCTCCACCCCCCCATTTTATGCCCCCTCCATGTTCTACCACACCCTCCCCCTAACTCAATTTACAACCTAGCAACAGCATTAAAAACTCAAAACTTCCGCTACCAACTGCTGAGCTTGGCAACAAATAGTTCTGGGTGCCTTTGGAGGAAGTTTGCAGTTGATGGGGTTTAGCAATTCCTGCCAGAGATAGCAAGGATGCACAGCTGCTGGGTGGGCCTGAGCCCAAAGTAGGTGGGCTCTTGTATATCTGTGGCTATGTCACTGGGTGGGATTGGGAGAGCTAATAGTGGCACAACTTCATAGCTTTATACTGCTTTTTAATCCTGTGAAGCAAGATAAGCTGCACTGCTGAAACAGGGAATGTGGGAAAAGATGCTGCTGGACCAGGAGAAGAGGGACATCCACAAATGTTTGCCCAGGACTCCATGGATGGTTAATGCGGCTATATACAGTACTTCTTTATATAAGATAAGAACTTTAAAGATCTGCATCAAAGCCTCATTTACTGGTCCTTTCTCCCTCCCTCACCTCCAGAGCTCCCTCTTTTGTCCCACGCGAGGCTGATAGGATGTTATACTGTACATTATAGCTGTGCGCTGAAGCTCCCTAAGGTACACAAATGTATAATCCAATGCAGTAAACAAATCATATGCAAACAGTTTATACATTTTAAAAAATGTAGTTTATACATTTTAAAAAATGTGCAAATACAGGAGTGCACAATCACCATGGAAACAGAAAACTGCATATGACATGTGCTAAACTATGCTCTAGGCCTCCCACACTTTGTTACATTGGCCTTTATTAGCAGGCTTTCTCTCTCTTTTTCCTTTGTATTTTTCTCTCTGTCTCTTCTTCTCACTTCCCCACAGAATACAGTTTAGAAAACTGAACATATCTTTGTAAACATTCCTGAAGTGTGAGTGGGTGGGTGGAACAAACAGGTTTCAAATGTGTGGAGAAAGGTTTACCTCAATAACTGAATGATTCCTATAAGCTCTTCTAGACTCCAAGAAAATGAGAGAGAAAGGCACGAATATAGAACGATAAATAGAGAAGATGGTGACAGAGAAACAGAATGAGAAATACATAGAAGAGAGCCAAGGAAAGACATTGTAACCTTGTCGACCTCATCAGGATCAGGGGTGGCTCTTTCATGTTGAGTTATGTATTTAATATACAACCAAAGCAGTTTACATCTTATATATAGGTACTTTCTCTGTCCCTAATAGGTTCATAATCTAAGATATTTGACCTCAGGTAATAGAGGGTTAAATGGTATGACCAGGATCAGAGGCTGCTACAGTGGGAATGGATCCCAGCCCTCCAGCCTAGTGCACTAGCCATTAGGCTATTCCTCTACTCCAAAGTAAAGTGGTTCCCTCAGATATCAGATTTTAGGAGGTGGCAGCAACTGCTCACCAAATACCCCAGCAGCAACTTCTTCACTTTATCACTTGCTAGCAGTTCACTTTCTAAGACACAGAGGAAGGGAGAAGAGGGAGTTACTGGTCACAGAGGAGAACAAGACAGTGGTAAGATGCTAGATAGAGGAGAGGGACACATGAACACAAGGGCATAGGACGTTAGAGGGAGATGGTGGACATGATGGGGACAGAGAAAGGTGGAGGAGAGATGCTGGAAACATAGGAAGATGCTGGACACAAGAAGGGATGTTGGACATGAAAGGGAGATGCTGAACATAGTGGGGGGATATGAGAAAGAGGGGATGCTGAACACAGGTGGGAGAGAGGGGTGAGAAGAGATGCTAGGTATAGGATTTAGGGGAAAGGACAGATGCTGGACATGGGAGATGAAAGGAGAACAAGAAGATGTTGGACTTGGGGTAAACAAGGGGTTACATAAATGGTGCTCAAACAACAGGGACATGATAGCAAGACTAAATTTAAAACCACAACACTAGACAGTGAACAAAGTGATTCTGGACATTTTGCTTGGATTTATAAACATTTGACCAATGGCACTTGGCCAGCCAGGGACAGAGTTTTCTGGCAGAGAGCAGGTGAAAAGCCAACCAGGGAGCCAACTGCTTGGCTGTGATGACTGCTTGGGGCAGTGTAATGTCCAAATGCTGAGCCTGATAGTAGGACAGGATGAATATTTCTTGATTAAAATCCGGCAATGGAGTTGCTCAACACTATTTGATCATTTGGGGGTTTAAGTCAAGGAATTATTGTCTGGATGGGAACGTCTGGAAGAAGTGGAAATGGGGTGGGCAAAACTGAAAGGAGCGATTGTAAGGGCAACAAACCTTTTTGTGAGGTAAGTAAGTAAAAGTAAGAGGAAAAGAAGGCCACTTTGTTTCTCAAAAGTAGTAGCTGAGAAGGTAAGGAATAAGAGGTTAGCTTTCATAAACTACAAAAGATCGTAGAAAGAGGAAGACAGGCAAAAATATCTGAAAAAGTTAAGAGAGGCTGGTCTTGTAGTCAGGAAAGCAAAGATGCAAATGGACATTTTTTTAGATATATTAGTGATAGGAAGAAGTGCAAATGTGGCATTATGAGACTCAAATGTGAAGGGGAGGAATTTGTAGAAGCTGATAAAGAAAAGGCTGAATTGCTTAACAGATATTTCTGTTCAGTGTTCACAGCTGAAGTGCTGTGAGTGGGACTGCAGAAGACAAAGGTGAATAGGGATGGAGGAATAATAGACCCTGATCGATTTTCAGAGGGTTGTGTTTGTGAGGAGCTAGCTAAAATAAAGGTAGACAAAGCAATGGGGCCAGATGGTGTACAAGGGTGCTGAAGGAACTTAGGAAAGTTCTGGTAGCTCCACTGACTGACCTTTTCAATGAGTCTCTAGAGTCAGGAGTGGTATCGGAGGTCTGGCGAAGGGTGGATGTGGTCCCTCTCCACAAAAGTGGAAGTAAGGAAGAAGTAGGGAATTACAGGCCGGTAAGTCTGACTTCTGTGGTAAGCAAATTAATGAAAACACTTTTAAAACAGAGATTGGTCAAGTTTCTGGAATCCTGTGGATTACAGGACAGGAGGCAACATGGATTCACTAGAGGTAGGTCTTGTCAGACAAAGCTGATCAATTTCTTTGACTGGGTGACCAGAGAATTGGATAGAGGACGCAGTGGCGTACCTAGGGTATGTGGCACCCAGGGCCCATCATTTTTTGACACCCCCCCATGTAAAAAAATATTTTTTGTAGTGACCATGAAACGGAATAAATGGTCAGAATAGAAACAGGCAGTGAAAATTTTTTTTAATTGAACCTCATATATTACATTACATTACAAGCAGCGCTGTTACAAACATATTCTGAAGGTCAATGCTAAGGTTAACAAAGTTTCCTTCCTTGGACCAGAAGAAGATACTGACAAACCACTGGAAGAGATCCCAAAACAACTACCCAGGAACAACACCCAAAGACCCACTCAGTATGTGAACCAGTTGAGTGGAGTGGACTAACTGGGGGGTAGAAATGGGCCTGGAGTTTGCTCAGCAGAATTTCCCAGACCACCTCTTCCTCTCAACACATTGACACGCTGCCACCACCACTAGGAACACCTCACCGGGTCGGCCAGCAATGCTTATAAACTTTATAAAACACATTATTATATTTTCTTATAAAGCACATATTTTAACTGAACTCTCTGACATCCTCAGCCTTACCATTCACAAAAATAGAAGGAAGAAAAGTTCCCATTTCCTGCTGTCTCATGTCCCCGGCCTATACAATATTTTTCTTCTGCAGACCCTTCAAAAGTCTGACCAAATCCTGCATTATAAAGTACTAAGGATGCCATCTCTCCCCAATCCCAGGTCCTAAAGTCTACGACAGTATCACAAACTAGTGCTGCCAGATTCAGGAAAAAAAATTTCGATTCAGCCTACTGAATTGGTTTATCGATTCGATTTTAATGCCAATTGGGTGTTTTTTTCAAACATTATGGTGGGTTTATTTTAGAGCTTTTTCACCCCCCTTTGGCTCTCCTAACCACACTGGTGCTGTGGTGTAAATAAAATAAAGAAACAAAAAGGACTTTTCCTCTCTCTGTTAAATCCTAGCTCACGTTTGCGGTCTAACACCAGCTCTGGCAGGATACACATTTCAAATCTGACATATTGTAATCACAAAACAGAAAATAAAATTAGTTTTTCTACCTTTTGTTGTCTGGTTATTTTTCAAATCTTGTTGGTCCAAGGCTCTGGTTGTCTTCTGATAACTTGCTTGCCAGGGTCTCCTTCTTCTTTCTCCGTGCTAACCATCCATCTTCCATCTTTGTCCTCCCCTTCCATTTCCCTTCCCTCCCCCGGATGTCTGGCATCTTTCCTTTTTTTCGTCTCCCTCCACAGATCCACCTTTTCTTAACTACCCTTTCATCCAGCATCTCTCCCTTCTTCCCCACCACCCCAGGGTCCACCATCTCTCTCTTTCTTTTCCCAACTACACTCCTAACCAGTATCTCTATTCCCCCCTCCACAACATCCCTTGTGTCCAACTTCTCTCCCTTTCTGTTCCTACCCTCCCTAAAACCCATGGTCCATCATCTCTCTCCCTCTCCTCTATTTTCATACCCATTATTTCTTCCGGCATATGCATGTCTCTTTGAACCCCTCCCCCTTCCCTCCGTGTACTTCTACACCAGGGCCCCCCTCCCCTAAAGGCCTGTCCCCCCTTTAAAGGTCTGCATCCCACCCCTGAAGGCCCCCCCCTTTAAGGCCTGCACCCCCCCAAATGCCTGTCCCTCCCTTGAAGGCCTGCCTGCCTGCCTGTTCCCCTTGAAGACCTGCCCCCCCCAGGCCTGCACCCCCCCCGAAGGCCTGTCCCTCCCTTGAAGGCCTGTCCCCCTGAAGGCCTGTCTTCCCCCCCAAGGCCTGCCTGCCCGCCCCACCCTGAAGGCCTGCTGCCCCCCCTTAAAGGTCTGCATCCCACCCCCGAAGGCCTACACCCCCCGAAGGTCTGTCCCTCCCCTTGAAGGCCTGCACCCCCCTCTTGAAGGCCTGCACCCCCCTCGAAGGCCTGCCCCCCTTGAAGGCCTGCACCCCCCCTTGAAGGCCTGCACCCCGCCTTGAAGGCCTGCACCCCCCCTCGAAGGCCTGTCCTCCCCTTGAAGGCCTGCACCCTCCCCCGAAGGCCTGCCTGTCCCCCCCCTGAAGGCCTGCCTGCCTGTCCCTCTCTTGAAGGCCTGTCCCCCTGAAGGCCTGTCTCCCTCCCCCCCCAAGGCCGGCCTGCCTGCCCGCCCGCACGCCCCACCCTGAAGGCCTGCTGCCCCCCCTCCGAAGGACCACTCGCCTCCCACCAGCTCGAAGGACCGCTCATCCGCCCAACTTCCCTGCACCATTTACCTGAAGCAGCCTGCAGCAAGATCGCGATCCCAGCGATCTTTGTGCTGCTTTGGCTCTGTTTCCTCCGCCGCGGTCCCGCCCCTCCTCTGACGTCAGCCGAAGCAGTGCAAAAATCGCTGGGATCGCGATCTTGCTGCAGGCTGCTTCAGGTAAATGGTGCGGGGAGGAATTCAGATGCGAGACGTCGGGGCTGAACCGGACGAAAGGGGGGAGGAACCGGCTGCAGGGGGGGAACCAGACCAGGAGCACCCCCTCAGGGCTTGCACCTGGGGCGGACCTTCTTCCCCCCCCCCACTCCCCCATTAGTACGCCACTGAGAGGATGTGCACTAAATGTGGTGTATTTAGATTTTAACAAAGCCTTTGACAGTGTTTCACACAGATATCTAATAAATAAACTGAGTGCCCTCGGGATAGGTCCCAAAGTGACGGGCTGGGTCAAGAACTGGTTGAGTGGAAGGCGACAAAGGGTAGTGATCAATAGAGATTACTCTGAGGAAAGGGATGTTACCAGTTGTGTGCCTCAAGGTTCTGTTCTTGGGCCTGTTCTTTTTAACATTTTTATAAATGATATTGCTAAAGGGTAAGATTTGCCTCTTTGTGGATGATACGAAAATCTGTAACAGAGTAGACACACCAGATGGTGTGAATAACATGAAAAAAGACCTGGTGAAGCTTGAAGAATGGTCTGAAATTTGGCAGCTAAAATTCAATGCTAAGAAATGCAAGGTCATGCATTTGGGCTGAAAAAACCCGAGGGAACAGTACAGATTAGGGACTGAAGAGCTTATGTGCACAACAGAAGAGTGGGACTTGGGTGTGATTGTATGTGATGATCTTAAGGTGGCCAAACAGGTTGAAAAGGTGACGGCAAAAGTTAGAAGGATGCTAGGTTGCATAGGGAGAGGTATGGCTAGTAGGAGAAAGGAGGTATTGATGCCCCTGTATAAGACTTTGGTGAGACCTCATTTAGAATATTGTGTACAATTCTGGAGGCCACACCTTCAAAAAGATATAAAAAGGATAGAATTGGTCCAGAGGAAGGCTACTAAAATGGTATGTGGTCTTCATCATAAGGCGTATGGGGACAGACTTAAAGATCTCAATCTGTATACTTTGGAGAAAACCAATATAAACGACTGGGTTAGGTCAAAAAAGCCTAGTTCCAAAAAACGGAATCACAAATAAACAGATAGAGGAACCAGTTCAAAAAATACTTTCCACTTTCAACGGTGCTCAGAATCCAAGATGGAATGTAAGAACTCAGAGTGGGGGATTAACCCCTACCAGAACTCTTGTGGTATCTATCATTGCACCATGACTGCTGTGAAAAGTTGTTTTGAAACATTGAATACAATAAGTGATACTTTGTAACTTGCACACTTTCAAACCAGGATAAATAACAATATGCAAGATTGTATGCGGGTTCTCTGAGGAAGCCAGTAAGGCGAAACGCGTCAGGACCCAGCCAAACTAACGCTAGCAGCAAGCTTCAGCTAAGTTACTTAACCTTTGAATCATTCATACATTATAAGCAATTTGAAAGTGTGCAAGTTACAAAGTATCACTTATTGTATTCAATGTTTCAAAACAACTTTTCACAGCAGTCATGGTGCAATGATAGATACCACAAGAGTTCTGGTAGGGGTTAATCCCCCACTCTGAGTTCTTACATTCCATCTTGGATTCTGAGCACCGTTGAAAGTGGAAAGTATTTTTTGAACTGGTTCCTCTATCTGTTTATTTGTACTTTGGAGAAAAGGCAGGAGACGGGAGATATGATAGAGATGTTTAAATACCTATGTAATGTAAATGCGCATGAGTCAGGTCCCTTTAATTTGAAAGGAAACTCTGTAATTATTAAGTTTCAAGTTTATTAGGATTTTATATACCGCCTATCAAGGTTATCTAAGCGGTTTTACAATCAGGTACTCAAGCATTTTCCCTCTCTGTCCCGGTGGGCTCACAATCTAGCTAATGTACCTGGGGCTATGGAGGACTGAGTGACTTGCCTAGGGTCACAAGGAGCAGCGCGGGGTTTGAACCCACAACCCCAGGGTGCTGAGGCTGTAGATCCAACCACTGCGCCACACATAGAATGAAGTTATGAGGTGATAAGCTCTGGAGTAATCTAAGGAAATACTTTTTTACAGAAAGGGTGGTACATGCATGGAACAGTCTTCTGGAAGAGGTGGTGGAGACAGAGACTGTGTCTGAATTCAAAAGGGCCTGGGATAGGCACGAGGGATCTCTCGGAGAGAGAAAGAGATAATGGTTACTGCGGATGGGCAGACTAGATGGGCCATTTAGCCTTTATATGCCATCATGTTTCTATGTTTCTATTAACTACCAAACTCCATTCTTGAGATGGTGAGGATTGAATTTAAGGATCTCAAATCTGTAGAAATAGTTTCCGATGCTTAAAAACCCGGCATTCCTTGCAATTACATAAGAACTAGAAAGTGTACCTAGTTAGATCATTCCAAAAAGGACGTCAGTGAATCATGAGTCTCTTTCTGTAGAATACATTTCAAGACTCGTACCCAGACTTTATTAATAAACAATTTAGCTCCTTTTCCCACAGCCCCTAAATCTAGCCCCCCACCACCACCACCACCACCACAGACAAGTTGAGTGATGCCAAATTGGCTGATTCATTATACCCAATAAATAATACACAATTTCCCTCAAAAGCTTTGTATCTGTTCGCAATGCTACAAGGCATGCCCCAGGTCACAACCTGTAGTATTACATTTAAAACAGATGGAAGTACACACAAGCCACTTTATGTAGAGCCCAGTGTAATATTTAAAGTGCTGTGTTGCCTTTTGATAGATAAAGTTGTTGCTCTTTGTGTCCTGGGAGTTACAGCTGTTATGGGAAGGTTCTGAGAGTGTTTTTGTACAAGTTTGTACCTAGTGTTTTGCAGTGGAGGGAATGTGTGTTGGGCTTACTGACAAACATCAGGATGGAAACATTCTTTAACAGATTCCGAAAAAAAATTAAAAACTCTCTTCTTTGAGTGTACACACCCTAGACAACTAACTCAAAATAACTACCACCACTAAATCTCTCACTCTGCTCAAACACAAGAACCTCCATTCTATTCTCTATTATCCAAACCATAATTCTGACCTCCTCAAACTATTATAAAGTAGTATTTTAATTCAGTAATTAAAAATATTGTAAGTTGCCTTGAACCTATTTAGGCATAGTGTGACTCATAAATACCAGATTAGATTAGATAAAAAGACAATCAAAAAGAGGAACTCTTTTAAATTCTTTTGTTTTCAATTCCTATTGAGGATTATATTGAGCACTGAGTTTTTGTCCATTTGTTCAACAAAACTAATTGGATAAGTTATCATTTTTAGTTAAGTCATTATAGAGTAAACTTATCTTTTTCCTGATTTTTTTAGGAAAAAGTTAAGTTTTCTCTATAATGGGGTGGGGGGGTTTACACCCCCCCAACGGCAGCGCGAAGAGTATGAAGTAAAGTGTTGGGGTTCCCCCCTACACCCCCATCAGAGCTCTTTAAAAGTAACTTTTTAGGTGGTGCACTGGGGTCTTGTGCCGAATTGTCTGCGTTGCAATATCGGCGCGCCGAAGTCTCTCGCGCTTTTGTCCTGTCACCAACAACTTAAATGATAATAATATTCACACATGTGTACTTGTGTAGTCTTTACTTTTATGTCACTCGTGTTATTCGCAGTTTCACCATATTCACGATGGTTTTTAATAGAAAACAGTGAATAACATGAAAAGTTATTTGTGATTTTTCTGAATTTGTGGTTCTGTTAATCCCCTATCACAGCGAATACGGAGTGAGAAGTGTAACAAACAACCAAGAACAGGGCAAAGTCACAAGAACCAACCATCAACAATACAGCATTTTTAGGTTTGTAGTCAGTAAAACAGAAGTAGGAAACCCCACCCCCCGCTTCCCCAACTCAGCCCAGCCAGCAAAATCCCCTAGCATAATCTCCCCCCCCCCCCAAAGAAACAGACAGAAGAGGACCAACAGGTCTCTTGCATCCCAAAGGCCTATACTCTTGTGCCCTTTGGTATCTTCAATGAGGGTTCCCCCCCAAAAAAAAAAGAAAAAAGGAGGGTGTCTGCAGTGACCGAACCCGGCAGCAGGCGCATAGCACAGCAACAAAGCTATGCCAGATGATTCAAAAGGAGACTATGATCTCAAGGAGATAAGGCAGCCAAATAGACTCCCCAAACCAGCAGAAAACTACGCCTGCGATGAGGGCGACCAACCGCCTCTCGTGCCTCCCATGTGGCCAAATTATGCACCAAAGATCTCCAGTTCCAAAAAGAGGGAGGCTCAGAAGCAGTCCAGGATTGCAAAATGCATTTGCGAGCAAGGAGACACACCTTACGACCCCCTTAGGAAGGCCACGAAATGCCCCAGGCAGGTCAAGGACCCTCAACCGGACATAAAAATAAGCCCCGTAAGTAACGGACAATAGATGTCCAAAAAACTTGGACAGTCCAACAATCCCAAAAGGAATGGGCAAAAATGTTGGGATCCCGACCACATTTCAGACAGAGGGGGGAATCAATCAACTGATCAAGCTCCCCCACACAACGTGCATAGATTTCAAAAGAACACAAGTACGGAACACAGCAGGAAGCTCCTTAGCAGGCAAGTGCAAGAGACTAGACAAAGAATGAGGTGCGTAAAAAGCCCGTTCAAAATCCAAAGGAGTATACTATTGTTCACCTCACAACCAATCTTTCAGATGCCGGAGTAAACAGGCTTCATTGTAGAGACCAAAATCGGGAAGACCGAGGCCCCCCTGAGACCAGTCACCCACCAAATAATGAAAGTGAACTCTCGGCTTACGAGAATTCCAGCAGAAACGCGATAGTAAATGGTTCAACCGAGCAAGATCTTTCTTCAACAAACGGAGAGGCAAAGTTTACAACACATACAGCCAACGCGGGAAAATCACCATACAGATCAAGGCTATATGGCCCATCAGCATCAAAGGGAGGTCACCCCAGGCCTCAAGCTGGACCCTAGTATCTGCCAAAAGCTTATTGATATTGAGCTAATAAAGATGTGCCATAGAGGTCGAAAGATACACCCCCAAATATCGAAAGTAACCTGTAGCCCAGCGCAAAGGGAAGGAGGCGCCCCATTGAGTCTTCAAAGCCAAGGAAGATGGTAAAGCTTCAGATTTGACTAGATTTAGACGAAAACCAGTGTAGTCACCATATTCTCGAATGGTCTCCAAAAGGGCCTGTAAAGAAGAGAGCAGGTCCGTCAGAAGAGCCAAAAGATCATCCGCAAAGGCAGCGACTTTAAAACTTTGCGGGCCCAGATGAACTGAATGTTAGTGCAGCTTTATTATGACAAGATTTCTGTTCCCATCCCAGGGGTGTAGCCACGGGTGAGTCTAGCTCTAGCCTCTTTCATCCTAGTCCACCCAGCAGCAGTCAGCCTTGGCCTAACTGGAAAAACAGAAAATCAGTAATTTTTTCTGATTTTTAGTGAACCACCAGATTAGGTAGCATTTTGTTCCAATTTCTCCCTTTTGCGCTGCTTCTGTGGTGTTAATCTGGCCACCCCAAGGCCTGCAGCCAGGTCCTAATCCTTAAAGGGCAGCGCAAGATCTTCCAGCCGCTTCATGCTGATGACCCTTCAGTGTGCTGCACACAGAGGAAGTTATCCCACACCACTAAGATACAGACATCCTCTGAGAGCAGGACGCTGCAAAATATTAGGGCCGGGCTGCAGGGTTGGGAGCTGCTGAGGGGGACAGGAAGATTTTGAAAAAAAGCACCATGGTACATAAAGTGGGAATAAGAAAAAAGAGGGAGGACAGAGAAATAAAGAGGAGATGCTAGATTGGGGGTAAGGGATATAAGGAAGGCATGCTAGATATGAGTGAAGAAATGAGGAGAGCATGCTGGTTATGAGGGAAGGAATTGTGCAAGATTTTGGATATAAGGAATGACTGCTCTTAGGAGATTTTGGATAAAGAAAGGAATGAAGCACAGAGGGACATGACACAGAGCATGCTGGATATGAGGGAAGGATTGGACAAAGAGAGAGATTGATGAACTTGAAGGAAGGAAAGGGAGGAGATTCTGGACATATGGAGGGACAGGACGCAGGGCTTGTTGGACATAAGGGAAGGAATGGGAGGAGATTCTAGAAACAGGGAGGGGCAGGGCACAGATAAGATGCTGGGCCTGAGGGAAGGAATGGGGAAGATTCTGGACACAGAGAATACGAGCAGGGTCATAAAGGCAAGTTACTGAACAAGGAGGGAGGATAAGAGCAAGGACACAGAGGTGAGATGCTGGACACAGGGAAAGATAAGTACAGAGAAATAGAAGAAAGATGGATGGTGGACATAGTGAGGGAAAATAATGTCAAATGGACAGGAGATACTGGAAGAAAGAGTGATGCAGAAACTAGAGACTGGGACAATGTGAATAGAAAAATAAAATAACTAGACAACAAAAGGTACAAAGAGTTTTATTTTCTGTTTAGTAACTGGAATATGTCACTTTTTGAAATATACAGAACCTGTGTTGACTGGGCCAAGGTCCATGGCAGAAATTTCGAAAAGGATCCCTTCCCTATCTGGCCTGGAGGCCAAGGGCAATTGCCCTGAAAATAACTCTACCCCATCCCTTCCTTGAAAGTGCTCGCCCAGACTTCTGCTATCTTTATACCAACACAAAGGAAATCTCTGGTGTTGTCCTGCATGCAAGAGTCTGGGTTTATTTGTATACATATTTCTATTAGTTTATGGTCACTTAGTTTGTATTTGTTGATGGTTGTGTTTTATGCGAGTGACTGAGGCCAGATAATCAGCATAAAATTTCTATGTGGTAATCTGGCTTGTATAATTTTCCCAATAGTTAGAACATAAGAATAGCCTTACTGGGTCAGACCAATGGTCCATCTAGCCCAATATCCCGTCTTCGTGGAGGCTAATCCAAGTCACAAGTACCTGGCAAAAACCTAAATAGTAGCAGCATTCCATGCTACCATCCCATGTCTGTCTCAACAGCAGACTATGGATTTTTCCTCCGGGAATTTGTCCAAACCTTTTTTAAAACCAGCTACATTAATTGCTCTTACCACATCCTCTGGCAACACATTCCAGAGCTTAACTATTCTCTGAATAAAAAATTATTTTCTCTTTTTGGTCTTAAAAGAATTACTTTGTAACTTCATCGAGTGTCCCCTAGTCTTTATAAATATTGATGTAGTAAAAAATTGATCCACTTTTATCCGTTCTACACCACTCAGGATTTTGTAGACTTCAATCATATTTCCCCCTAGCCATCTCTTTTTCAAGCTGAAGAGCCTTAACCTTTTTAGTCTTTCCTCATATGACAGGAGTTCCATCACTTTTATCATCTTGGTCGCTCTTCTTTGAACTTTATCTAGTGCCACAATATCTTTTTTTTTAGTCACGGTTTGTTTATTAAGGTTTTAAATTTACAATGCATGGAAAAGAGTAAACATACATAATGAACAGCTGGAAACATGCTGATCAGAGTACAAGTAACGCTAAAAGGTACACAACAAATAAGATTGCATAACAGTAAATTCCATGGGACAACAAAGGCATATCCCAGATTTAAACTAGAAAAACTTCCTAACAGCAAGTATAAGCATGAAAATGGCAATGATACAAAAGAAAAGGGGAAGAAAGGGAAGGGAAACAGAAAGAAAGAAAAAGAGAGATGGGTAAGAGTGGTCAGCTCAGGAGGAAGAGATGGAGTGCAAGTAAGATTTCAACAGTGACCATTTCACCTGAAAGGAAGAAATCTATCAAAAGATTTAGCTAAGTAAGCTTCAGTTCTGTAAGTGAGGCACACTAGATTCCACCAATGAGAGTAGGAGGCCTTGGATAAATCTTTCCAGCAGGTAAGTAAAATCTTTAAGGCCAAGGAAAGTAACATATCAAACAAATAGAAATCCGAATCAGAAATCAGGGTGGCCCCTTTTCTTGAACCCAGTTCTCTTAACATTTTGATTCATTCACTCATAATTTCAAAAATAGATTATTGCAATTCGCTTTTGAAAGGCATATATCATAAAGATTTGAAATGTCTGCAGCTAATTCAAAATACGGCCATCAAGATAATTTCCAGAGCAAATAAGTATGACCATGTTACCCCTCTGCTAAAAGACGCCCACTGGTTACCAATCTCACATAGGATAACTTATAAGATAGCCCTTTTGACATTCAAAACTATGCAGACTAATTCCCCAGCTTTCATAGATAGAGTATTGATTCCATATGACCCACTGAGATCTTTGAGATCCATATCCCAGTCTAATCTAGTTATTCCTTCCTTAAAAATAATTGGCACACGTCGAACCTCCATTTTCTCCGTAACAGCTCCTACGATTTGGAACGCACTTCCACTGTATCTAAAAATGGAAAAAACTTTAAAAACGTTCAAAAGCAACTTAAAATGCTTCCTTTTTATAGACGCTTTTAACTAAAGTTTTATCATTCTTTTTTTTTTTTAAGCTGATTTTAACTAAAGTTATTTTAATTTTCCTCTTTTCTATTAATTCCTGCCCTTTTGTGCTTACCCTTAATGTTTCTCTTATTTACTATAGCTATTGTATTTCTTCCCTTTTTCCTTCATGTGTCTTTTGTTCGTTCGTCCTTAATTAACCTAGTATGTGTAGTAGTTCGTCTTAAAGTTTTTTGTTTTTTTTTTTCGAAAGTATGTTATATTGTAATTTATGTTTGTTGAAATGTTATTTTATTTAATGCTTTGTACAACGCTTTGTAGAATCGATAAAGCGTTTAATCAAAAAACTAATTAAACAATAAACAATAAACAATACCTGAAAGGATTTCAGTAAGAGCATCTGGTAGGTCAAGGGAATATTGATGTGAAAGATGGAACAAATGGTGTCCCATGTAGAGATCCAATATGAAATCATTGCAGGACAGGAAAAGAGAAGGTGTTTGAGGGAACTTATTTCAGATTGACAAGTCCAGCAGAGATCTGAATAAGAAGCATTAATTTTATGTGATTTGACCGGGGTCCATATTGCTCTGTGTAGTAGGAAGACCATATGTTGAAGATTTGAAGCTGAGCGGGAAGTGTGGAAG
Organism: Geotrypetes seraphini; assembly: GCF_902459505.1. Taxonomy (NCBI): domain Eukaryota; kingdom Metazoa; phylum Chordata; class Amphibia; order Gymnophiona; family Dermophiidae; genus Geotrypetes; species Geotrypetes seraphini. The sequence continues at coordinate 99,042,402 of NC_047088.1, read as the reverse complement.
GTGGAGTGATAAACATGGGTCCAGGCTTCCTCTGAGATGGAGATCCCCAAATCTGTCTCCCAGGGAGTCTGTGAAGCGGATAGTGATATAGGAAGTAAAGATTTGATAAGTCTGTAAAAGTGCGAGGCGGTGTGGCCCATGGCTAGAAACTGTCGAGAAAAGGTATATAGGGAGGGAGCCGTACGGAAAGACACAGGGAAAAGGCCAGATTTTTAAAGTGATGATCGTAATTGGAGCCATTGATAGAAATGGGAAGCATGGATGGAAAAAGAATCCATTAAATCATTAAATGTGAAAAAGGTTCCGTTAGGGTGACTTATCGAACCCAGGTCCCAAATATTATGGTTAAACCAATGGGGCCAGGATATGGGTTTTTTATCAATGGTGATGAGCTTATTGTACCACAGGGGACAGTAGGAGGAGAGATGCCAAGGGATATCAAGGCGGGAGTCCAGTTCTGTGAGGACTTTATGAGTTATCGAGAGAATAGGATTTTTGAGGTGATCAAGGAAGCTCGTAGTGCCCATCAGGCGGAGAAGGGGATAGGGTCTCACAAGGGACGTTTCTAAACGTAGCCAGTTGGGCATGTCCGTCAGGGAAGGAGAGGAGAGCCACTCCGCTCCTTGTCTTAGTAGAAAGGCTTTGTGATAGCAGTAAAGATCTGGAAAATTAACACCGCCCTGGTGTATGGGGGCTTTTAGCTTACGAAGCGCAATCCTATGAGGTTTGTCATGCCAGAGGAATCTAGCCATCTTGGATTCCAGTTGTTTGTATAGAGAAGGCGGAAAGAGGAGGGGAAACATATTGAAGATGTATGTGAGTTTTGGTATCACCATCATTTTTAAGGTGTCTAATCGGCCCCACCATGAGAGTTGTAGGGGGGACCAGGAAGAGAGAATGGAGGAGAGTTGAGTGAAGAGTTTGGAAGATATTAGTTGTATAGTCGAGCGGAGGTCTCTACCAAATGTGAGTCCTAAATACTTAATCCCATCGGAAACCCAAGTAAAAGGTTGAGAGGAGATAGTAAAAGGGAGACAGGAATCGTTTAAGGGCATAATTTCAGTTTTGTCCCAATTAATTTTATAACCTGAAATCAATGAAAATGAAGAAATTAATTGTATCAGGGAGGACAAAGAGGGTTCTGGATCTGAAAGATATAACAAGATGTCGTCTGCGTAGGCAGAGATCTTGAATTCAATACCTGCTATTGAAATACCCTTTATGGCGGGTGTGGATCTAATAGCTACAAGGAGGGGTTCTAGGGCTAAGTTAAATAAGAGGGGGGATATAGGACAGCCTTGACGAGTCCCTCTGTGTAAAGTAAAGGAGGAGGAAGCTTCGTTGTTCACAATCAATTTAGCAGTTGGACTATTGTAGAGAAGAGATAACATATGAATGAAAGGAGGAGGAATACCAAATTTAGATAAAACAGCAAACAGATAATTCCACTCCACCCTATCGAACGCTTTTTCGGCATCAAGTGAGACAACAGCTTTAGGACTAGTGTCCGACAGAGTGGAGTGGAGTATATGGCATAATAATCTAGTATTATCCGCTCCATAGCGGCCCTTCATAAAGCCCACTTGATCCCTGTGGATCAGGTGAGGCATAACTTTCTCTAATCGGAACACCAAGAGTTTAGCAAAGATTTTGTAGTCCAGGTTTAGGAGTGAAATTGGTCGGTAGTTCTTCACAAGTTGAGGATCTCTGTTTGGTTTCAGTATAACAATGATATTTGCTTCCAGGAATCGACGAAGTCCATGAGGGTTGGACAATAAACTCTGGAAGTAAGAGAGCAGATGTGGAGATAGGAGATCTGAGAATGATTTTAAAAATTCTGAGGTTAAGCCATCTGGACCTGGAGCCTTGGCTGAGGGCAAAGAGGAGATGGCACGAAGGACTTCTTCGGAAGAGAGTGCTTGTTGAAGAGACTGTTGCTGGGATTCGGACAGAGTAGGCAGATTTAGTGAGCGAAGAAAGTCCGGAATAGAGTTGTCAGACGAGGAGGTTTCAGATGAGTAGAGGTCTTCATAGAAGGCGTGGAATTCTTTTAAGATATCCTTGGTGGAGGTGTGGAGGAGGCCAGTGGAGGATTTGATATGAGTGACCCTGTGTTTGGAGTGCTTGCCTTTAAGGTATGTAGCCAGTAAACGACCAGATTTGTTGGCAGAGGAGTAATAAGTAGCAACATCTGTCTATCGTAACTCCTAGTAGTTTTAGTTCGGGTTGTATTGGGTATTTGGTATTTTTGATTTTCAGTTCAGTGATGGTAGGTCTACAAATGGTTTCAGGGGTTCCTCAAATCTAGAACCTACAGGGTAAAATACAATGATATCAAATCAGAACCATGGACAAATCCCTGCGGAGTTCCACAAGGATCACCTCTCTCACCTACGCTCTTCAACCTCTTTATCTCCTCCCTAGGAGCCACTTTAGATACCCTAGATGTCACATCTTTCAGCTATGCTGATGACATCACCATAATCCTCCCCTTCGACCCATCAGAGACCACCACCACAACAAAGCTAGAAACAACCTTAGACACAGTAGAAAAATGGATGATGGATCACAAACTAAAACTAAATTCTGAAAAAACTAAATTCCTTTTGCTCGAAAAAGCCCAAACTCCTACCATCACTGAACTGAAAATCAAAAATACCAAATACCCAATACAACCCGAACTAAAACTACTAGGAGTTACGATAGACAGATGTTGCACAATGCAGCCCCAGATCAACAAAACAACCCAGAAAGCTTTTCTAACCATGAGAAATCTCCGTAAAATCAGAAAATTCTTTGACCAAGCACAATTTAGACTAATCGTCCAATCCCTAGTCTTAGGTCTGCTGGATTATTGCAACTCCCTATATCTTCCTTGTCCAGCCACTATGATAAAACAACTCCAGACCATACAAAACACTGCCCTCAGATTGATCTATTCACTCAAAAAATATGATCACATAACAACTGCCTTCTTAGACTCTCACTGGTTACCCATACAAGCACGAATCCAATTCAAATTCCACTGCCTGATATTCAAAGCATTACACGGCTCTTCCCCCTCCTATCTAAACAACCGCTTAAACCAAATCTCCACCTCAAGACACAGAAGAACCTCGAACCCTTTCGCCTTCACCCCACTCAAAGGCACACAACGCAAGAAAATGTTTGACAACCTTCTGGCAACACAAGCAGCAAAAATCAACCATTCCATCTCCAATCTTATGACAATATCAGACAACTTCAAAACATTCAGAAAAGAAATCAAAACCCTGCTTTTCAAAATATTCATCCAAATATCTTAACCCCTCCTCTTTTACCTCCAGAAGATTCACCTACCTTCAGATAACCTTCCCCCAAATTACCCACCTTAACACCTTCCAATTAAACAAATACCATAAATAGATTGTAACCTACCCTCTCTAACTGCATTCCATATGTATTTTTCATACAGTTCTTCACTGTCAGTTTAATTTCCATCCTATAAGTTCACATAGAATTTTTCTTTTTTCAACCATCTTTATTTTCTCTTCTTTATTAATTTCCAGGTACTTTAGTTAGATTGTGAGCCTTCGGGACAGTAAGGGAATTTTTTAAGTACCTTCTTACTTCTCATTTATAATCTTAATGTATATTTTCTTCAAACCGCTTAGAACCTAACGGATGTAGCGGTATATAAGAAATAAATTACATTACATTACATTACAGAGCGACGAAAGATGGAAGCTGAGGCAAGCGAGCTGAAGATTTCATTATATTGAAATTTGAGAAGTTGTAATTTTTTATAAGTGGAAGGGTCATGACGGTGGTAGAGCTGAGACTCATAGGAGTGAATCTCTGATTCCAGTTGAAGAAGGGTGGATTTGCGTTTTTTGAGTTGAAAAGCAGAGTAACTGATCGCTTCTCCTCTGAGCCAAGCTTTGTAGGATTCCCAGATGAGGGAGAAGTCCGTAACTGAGGAAAGATTGATGTCGAAAAATGATTGAGATTCTTTCTTAATGTGGGAGAGAAAGTCCTCGTCATGAAGGAGAAAGTTATTCATTCTCCATTGTCGAAAGGAGGAGGGAACAGACCACTGGATTGTACAAGAAACAGCTGCGTGATCTGAGACGGTGATGTCGTGGATTCGTGAAGAAGAGACAAGATTCAGAATGTCTTTGGATCCTAGGATGTAGTCAATCCTGGAGTGAGATCGATGGGGAGCAGAGTAGAAAGTATAATCTTTGGTAGTTGGGTGAAGAATTCTCCATATGCCAGACCATCCATATAAGTCCATTAACTTGTGAACCGCAGTGCGGACTCCCAGCTTAGCAGGGCGACAGGTTGACGATCTATCTATGAATGGATCGATGGGGAAGTTGAAGTCCCCAGCGAAAATGGTGTGAGATGTTAAAGAGGCGGTGCTCATAGTCTGGAAGGAGTGAAAGAAAGAAGGGTCATCAGCGTTGGGGGCATAGATGTTAAAGATGTTTAAAGGTTGACCCTCTATGGAACCTTCTACAAGAGACCATCGGCCGCTGGGGTCATATTTATGAGAGGAAAGCTGAAAATTAAGGGATTTCTTCATCAGGGTGATAACCCCATGCTTTTTACCCTGAGCCGGTGCGGCGAAACAATGTTGGACCCAGCCCCCTGATAGTTTCTGTGCTTCCTCTAAGGAAAGATGAGTCTCTTGCAGTAGACAAATATCCGCTTCTAAGTGTTTGAAGTAGTGCAGGATCTTTTTCCTTTTAATGGGGCTGTTTATCCCATTGACGTTAAGAGAAACTAGGTGAACTTTAACCATCTGGATTAAGAGTGGAGGATGGAATCCAGGAGCGACTGAAGACATCTAGGTGAGACCATGGTGAGGTGGAAAGAGGATGACCACTCTGTGCAGACAAAACGAGGAAGAGGAAGGAGAAGAAAGTAGCAGGATCATGCTTACAGCAAACCAGAACAGTATAATAAACGAAGCTCCAAAGATGGGGTCGCATGTTATCAAGAGGAGCTCAGCAGGCCGCTCCTCAGCCTGCCTCATGATGAACACTGAAACAGAAGAAACAAAAACACAGCCCCCCAGAGCGGTAAAGAGAGCAAGATAGGGTTGGTCAGTCAGGTCATTGCTCCCACATATTCATCGAGGTATTTTTGAAGGTCCGCTGGTGAATCAAAGTTTTTAGTGGAGTTATGGTAAGTCACCCGCATCCGGGCAGGGTAAAAGAGCCCATATTGCGCTCCAATGCTTTTAAGTTGAGGCCGCATGGACAGGAAAGCCTTTCGCTTTTGAGCAGTAGCTTTTGAAACATCAGGAACAAACGTGATCCGTTTTCCATCCACAGATAAATTAGAGGTTGATTTTGCAGATTGCAAAATTTGAAGAGCATGTGGGAAGCGTAAAAGCTTCATAACAATGGGTCTCGGAGGCTTGGATGCTGATAGGGGGCCCGAGGGGACCCTGTGTGCTCGCTCGATCTCCAGAGGAGGAGAAAATTGGATCTTTAACATTTTTGGGATGAAGGAATGTAAGAATTCCAGCATATCTTTCCCCTCTGTGGACTCGGGTAAACCAAGAAGGCGCACATTGCTCCTACGCATGCGGTTAGAAATGTCTTCAAGATCCATTTGCAGAGATGAAAGTTTGAGTAAGTCCCTTTGTACAGCTAGGTATTGAGTATCATGTGCAGTTAAACGTTCTTCTGCTAGTTCAATGCGGGCGTTTTGCTGCTTTAATTGAATCATTATGTTGGCCATTTCAGACTTAATGTCGGCGGTAGCAGCGAGATTCTCCTGCATCAGTTCACGGAGAACTTGCAGGTCTTGCGGAATGGAAGCACTGTGATCCGTGACCGCGTGGGCGGCTGAGGCCTTAGCTGGGGATGGCGGCTCGTGTTTGGAGCGTTTAGAAGCGGAGTGCGGCGGAGCGGGGCTCGCAGGCAGGGTAGAATCCGACTTACTGGGTTTAGACGACATTCCGGTAAGTGCAGGCTGCGATTTGGGACCCGAACACGCGCTCGGAGGAGCTGCGGAGGTACTTGTTAGGCAGGGCTGAAGCGGAGCAGAAGCGCTAAGCAGCCATCTTGAACGCAGGCACGCGACGCCCCTCCCCCAATATCTTTTTTAAGATAAGGAGCCCAGAACTGAACACAATCCTCATGATGAGGTCACACCACTGAGCGATACAGAGGCATTTTAACATTCTTAGTAATGTTAACCATCCCTTTTCTAATAATTCCTAGAATCTTGTTTGCCTTCTTGCCACCATTGCACATTGGGCGGAAGACTTCAGTGTATTGTCTATGATGACACCCAGATCTTTTTCTTGAGCGCTGACCCCCAAGGTGGTCTCTAGCATCCGATAACTATGATTTGGATTATTCTTCCCAATGTGCATTATTTTGCATTTGTCCACAATTAATTTCATCTGCCATTTGGATACCCAGTCTTCCAATTTCCTAAGGTCTTCCTGCAGTTTTTCACAGTCTGCATGTGTTTTAACAACTTTGAACAATTTAGTGTCATCTGCAAATGTAATCACCTAGCTCGTCATTCTAATTGCTAGATCATTTATAAAGGTATGCAGGTATTTTTCCTTTGCTAACTGCAGGTATTTTCACTTTGAAAATCTGGCAGACTCAAGAGCGAAAGATACAAATGTACATTGCATCCACAGAGTTAGTTAGTGCAGAGAGGGTGGAGAGTGGAAGGAAAGGGCAGAGAGAGGGTGGACAGTAGACAAAAGGGGTAGAGAGAGAGAGGGGGGGGGCAGATGTTGCATGGAAGGGAGAGAGGACAAACACTGCATAGAAAGAAGAGAACAAAGAGAAGATGATTAAAGCAGAAACAACAAAAGGTAGAAATAAATTTTTTTGTTGCTTTTTGTAGAATCAAGTAGTATTGTAACTGTATTGATAAAAATTTATAAACAGGAAATAGAAATAAGGCAATTCTGGGGGGACCAAACCCCTTTCCTCAGGTCAGGACAGGATACCATAACAGCAGTATACTGTACTGTGCTGAAGAAAGATTTGGCCTCAAAGCTAATTGAAAAATGGATTAGTCCAGTAAAATGGTATTTTCTTATTTCTACTACTACTACTACTATTTATTATTTCTAGAGCGCTGAAAGGGGTACACAGCGCTGTACATTTTAACATACAGTAGACAGTCCCTGCTCAGAAGAGCTTACAATCTAATTTAGACAGGACGTTTCAGAGTTGGGGAGGTTATAGTGGGTATAGGTATCTGACAGCAGTGAGGGGGAGTTTAAGAGTTGAAAGCAGTTTCATAAAAGTGGGCCTTTAGTTTGGATTTGAACACTGCCAGGGACGGAGAACGACATATTGATTCAGGCAACCTGTTCCAGGCATACAGTGCACAAGAAAGAAGGGATGGAGTCTGGAGTTGTTAGTGGAAGAGAAGGTTACAGATAAAAGGGGCTTGCCCGATGAGCGGAGATCACTGGGGGGGGGGAGCATAGGGGGAGATGAGTAAGGAGAGATATCAGGGGGCTTCAGAGCACTTGTAGGTCAGCAAGAGGAGTTTAAACTGTATTTGGAAATGGACGGGGAGCCAATGAAGCGACTTGTAAAATGGTGATTGTTTTGTATCAGTTTTTTCAAATTTACTACTACTACTATTTACATCTACTGTCTTCATATTTTGTACAGTATTAGGGGACATGTGCCACTGTTTCTGTGGTGTTGCATTGTATGCAGAGTCTTGCTTCTTAGGGTTTTATTTTTATATATTAATACTTTTAGTTTGTGGTCCCGTATTTGCTTGGGGATTATCTGTGTTCTGGTAGGAATGAACATTGAGAAGCATACAGTGTGCTTTGTGAAGTTTAATTTTGTGGTTAATCATTATAATAAGATTATATTAAGACTAGTCTTTAAGCCTGTTACATTAACGGGTGCTAGAATAGATGTGTCTGTCTTTCTTTCTGTCTCTCTCTCTCCTTGGCCGTGCTGTCTGTCTTTTTTTCTTTGTCTCTCTCTCTCTCTTTGGCCGCTGGCTGGCTGTCTGGCTGGCTGTCTTTCTGTCTGTCTCTCTGGCCCCCTTTCTGTCTGTAATTCTTTCTGTCTGTGTCTCTCTCTAGCCCCCTTGTCTGTCTGTATTTCTTTCTTTCTTTCTTTCTCGTTCCTTGGCCGCTGTCTGTCTGTCTCTCTGGCCCCCTCTCTGTTTGTCATTCTTTCTGTCTGCGTCTCTCCCTGGCCCCCTGTCTGTCTGTCTTTCTTTCTTGCTCCTTGGCCGCTGTCTGTCTGTCTCCCTGGCCCCTTGTCTGTCTATCTTTCTTTCTGTCTGTCTCTCTCCCTGGCCCTCTGCCTATCTCTCTCTGGCCCCCCTGAGCAAACCAAGATTGCTGCCTGCCCCCCAGCACCCCCCTCCCCCCCAAAGAAGCCCCTTTTCCCTCTCCCCCTCCACTTCCCTGTGCAGCAGTAGCAGACGGATGCCTCGCAGCACCTCGAAGGACACCCTCCTGCTGTTGCTCTCACTGCCGCACTCGCCGCAAGCCGCCAAAGAAACACGGCATGGAAGCACAAATCACAGTGGCAGGGATCACGCCGTTTCAACTGCGCATGCACGGGTAAGGATTTTATTATAGAGGATTATATTGTAAGTATATATGAAAAATGAATGGAAAAAATTGTATTACAATTAATACTATTATGGGGGCAGGGTCTGGGACGGAAATTTGGCGGAATCTGGAGTGGAGCTTTCAGGCCCACCCAAACAAAAAAAACATTCTGCTGCCTATGATTTTAACGACAGGTTACAGATCACTAACAGCAGATCAGCATCAGTTATACCGATGTAGGACCCACTGCATATTTATGGTGCTGCCTTTCCCTAGGTAGGGTCTTGTTATATGAATTTTGGAGTTATGTCAGAATAGTAGATTTGTTCTAGGTCTTAATTTAATTTTTATATATTTTTGTATTACTTCATAGTATGCTGATGAGATTTAATGTTACTGTCACTGAAATTGTATTAGAAACAAATATTTTTGTACAGTATGTTTTATGGAGAAATGTCTTTGCTTTAAATCAATTGTTGGGGGAGAGGCCAAGTGATCCTATGAATGCAGAATATATTTTTGGATTTAATTCTATATGGAGGATTGAGGAAGCATATGTATGTATAAGGGACTATGGAGAGAGCTGTGGTTCATTGGGGGCCGAAGAGTGCAAGCTATTGAACTAACCCCTCCAAGCCCTCAATGTGACCTGAGTGCTGAATTCTGTACTATTGCCCTCACTGCAGTTATTTGTCATGGGTAGGTTGGGATGCAGGGAGGGGCAAAACAGTGGTAGAGAAGATGGTGGCAGGTATAGGGTTTTTATCTTTCAAAAAGTTGGCAACCCTAGGTGCATGATTCACTGCATCTCCAAGCCCCACCAACTGAAGACATCCACAGTCTGTTGAACCCTCCATCAGAAAACGATGGCAGTCGGTGGTGCTCCAAACCATTAATACCAGCTCATAAATGAGAACTGAGCATTCCTGGGTTGTCAGCATCAATGCTTTGGAGCACTGCCTGTAACTGCTGTGCTTTTCTAAACATGAATCAGCGAGCTAGGGATCTTCATCAGCTAAAGTACTTAATTTTTAAACTTCATGGTGGGGGAGAGGGTGGAGAAGAGAAGAGGAAGTGCATGTCCATCCAACCTACCACTGGCCCACCCAAAAATTGCCTTCTGGCTACACCACTGCCCCATCCCCACTATCTTGAGAGAGATGGTATTACAGTGCCCCATCTTTGACTGCCTGGAAACATGATCCCCCAGCAGTAATACCATGGGACTACCACTAGGGGTGCCATTTTAGAAGCAATGCTGGCAAGGGCAGGAGTGACCAGGGGCTCACTATACTTCCAGGTATGGGCCAGTAGACCTTAAAACTTAGGTGCACATTAAGAAAAACCAATTCTGTAAGATGGTTCCTCTAAAAATTTAGGCAGCCTTCAAAAAAAATAGGCGCTATTCATGTTAGGCGTGGGCATGGTTTTGTGTTAGGTGCCATCTTACAGAATCACCATTCAACCATGCGTAGGCACTCATATGGCCGCCTAACTTTTAGTCATGCCTAGAGATGGCCTAATTTATAAGCGCCTCCAAAATAGGCGCTAATCAGCGTGATTCATTATAATGATATATTTTATTTTTTCCCCTCAGAATTTTCCCCTAAGGACCTCTTTTTACAAAGCCATTTAGCGCGGGCCACTGCGGTCACTGCCCCAAAGTCCACAAGGATTTAAAGGGCTTTGGGCCCATTGCCATGTGGCAGCTGCTAGTGTGGCTTTGAGAAAGGGGGGGGAGGGGGTAAATCTGAAGCTTTAAAAATAGGATGAATGAATGTTTCCAAGCTGCAGATGCTACACCACTAGACAAACTCTGCAGCAATAAAGGAATTACACCATGTTTAGAGATCTTAAGCCAACTTATTGGAATGGGATCCAGCACTCAAACTTTGGATTTCATACCCAGAAGCAGCTTTTTTAAATAGATAAGAGAACATGATTTGGAGGAGTGCCATAAAGTTGACGGAAATATATCAACCTCTATATCTAATTCCTCATCTGGGAGACTAACAGGTGTAATTTCTTAAAGTTTGTCATCAAATTTATAATTTTTTGACATGAAATAAAAGACCAGAGAATCTATTATTAGGGTTGGGGGGGGGACTTTCCCTACTGACTTTAGAGTCTTAGAGAGACATTTTTGATAGGACATCTAAGTCTGACTTTGGACGTTTCCCACAAGACGCCCAAAAGTTGGGATGGGGATGGGGAAATATCCATTTTTGAAATCGCTAGATATTCAAATTTTTTTAAATTTTTTTTTCTTTTTTTTTTTTGGGGGGGGGGGAGAAATCACCTACTTAGACTTTTTGACCGCCAGGGCATACAACCTTAGGACACCTAACCTTTTTGGTCATTTTCAACCACAAAAATGGCCAAGTTCAATATATCCAAATCCTGACCATTTGGATATGGGAGGTGCCAGCATTTTAATGCACTGGCCATATAGACATGCCAATAGAGCAGTGGGACACCTTAGAGGGCACTGCTGTGAACTTCACATCTCACCATAACCCCCTTCTAATGTATGGTGAGCCTTCCAAAACTCCCCCCAAACCTACTATACCCACCTGTCTACCACCCCCACAACCCTTATGGCTGCAGGTGGCACCTACAGTATATTGCAGTATGATAGGTTTTGGTGGGCTCACACTTTCCACCATAAATGTAGTGGTTATAGTGGCTTATAGGCCTGGGTTCTCATCTCTATGGCTCACTAGCTCACCCACCTGTGTAATGCTCTACTAGGATTATCCATACCTGTTCTAGAGGCAGGTATGCACTCTTTCATTCAGATTTGGGGGGGATGGAAGGAGGTTAGTGACCACTAGGAGAGTGTGAGGGGCTCATTACTTAAACCCGCCAGTGGTCATCTAGTCAGTTTGGGTATCTTTTTAGCACTTAGATGCTTTTAAAATAAGTTTAGCTCCAGACGTCTACATTCCATCTTGGGAAAGGTTTGATTATTGCCGCAAGATGTCCAAGTCTAAGCCCACCCATAACATGCCTCCAACACGCCCCCCTTGAGATTTGGATGCACAGCAGCTAAAACGCCTCACAAGACCTTGAGAAAGATGGTATTTAAAATTGTCACTTGGACATCCTGGCAATTAGGGCATCCAAGTGGCGGTTTATGTTGTTTTTTGGATGTCTGCATTTTTTGAAAATGAGTCTCTCTTAGTATTCCCCAGAAAGGGAACATACCGATGCAAAAAGAGGTTTAGTTTTATTTTTACTTTTCAAAATCTTTTTAGGTTAAAAAAAAAGGTATTTTTGCTAGTTTAATTTGGCAATTATACTATTTCTGTGCCTGTTTACACCACCCCAGTAGAGAGGAGGAACCCTTCTTCTTCCACAGGTGTTTCAACTGCCTGACTTGCCTTTTAATTAGTTTTAATCCTGAATGAAACCATCCTTTGTTATCTCTCTTATTTAAAGATATATTCCTTAAGGTTGCAACTTCATCTATAACACAGTAGATAAAAGAGTCTTGTCCCACACAACCCATATATATATATATTTTTTTAAATGTTTAAATGATTTTTATTATTCCAGCAGTAAGAAGCAAATACAAACAGTAGTACCATTCAGGAAATAACATTTTCACCAATATAATCAGTTCCCCTCCCATCCCCCCCCCTCCCCAAGAATCCATGGCCAGTCCAACAGCTGAGAGTAGGAATAAAATCTTAAAGATTCAAAAGTCTACTGCGAGCACGCAGTGTGAGGTCCTGCCAGAAGTGCTCCCACACCTAACAAAATTTGCAACCCGGGCCAAGAGTCAAGTCTCCCACCATGCGTCTCTCCAGTGTTGCGTGCACTATCATTAGGGATCTCCATTGTGCATATGACGGGGGATCACGGGAGAGCCAGTTGGTGAGGATGGCTTTTTTTCCCATCAAAAGGGCTCTGGAGATAAATGCTGACATTCCCCTGGGTTTGGGCGAGGCTATATTATAAAATCCAAATAATGCCCTCGGTTGCGGAAACCATCGCCTTCCCCAAAACGATGTGGTATATAGGCCAAGATGTCTCCAAAACTGTTGGATTGCGGGGCAGGCCCAAAACATGTGACTCAAAGATGCGTGAGCTTGATTGCATTTCGGGCAAGAATGCGACGCAGTAATCCCCATCCGGGCTGCACGTTCCCCACACAACCCATTTAACCAGTCCACAAATTTATCTAAATAGACTTTGTTCCTACCTAAAAAAAGAATATATAATCTGTGAACCATGACCAAACTTTAATACAAAGCTCAAACAGAGGATCTGATCCATTTATTTTCAAATGAATCCATAAATAAATTCATGACTGAGAGGGTCATTGTGGTCCCCATCACCACTCCTGAAATTTGTTAGAGGAAAAGAATGCTGTCTTTGAAAGGATCTCTGGTGGTAAGAATTTGAGTTCTGATAAAGACACTCCACATGGAGGTTTATATACCTGGAACAGACTGCCTGAGTCAGTACATCAAGCTCCATCCCTGGCAAATGGCAAAAGACAGATGAAGATCAAGTCTGCATATCACTGTAATATCGCATGCTATGAGTGAGGGGAACATAGTAACATAGTAAATGACAGCAGATATTCAAATGCAGGCTAAAAGCCTACTTTTTTGAGAGCTTTTAACTCCTAACCCCCTACTTGTCCTGTTTGTCTGTTTGATTAGATTGTAAGCTCTACTGAGCAGGGACTGACTTGAATGTTTTAGTGTACAATACAGTGTCTTATATACCGCAATTCTCTGCAAGGAATCTATGCGGTTTACAATAAAGAGTTAGATCAAGTTTGGGAAGTTACATTATGTTAGTCCCTCCAAGTTTTCTCCAGACCTGTGTATATCTAGCAGTGCCATAAAAATGATAAGTAGTAGCAACTCAGTTTGTTCCTCCACAGATTTACATAGAAAGTCTTCTGGGAATTTCCAAAACAGAGGCGACAACTGCTCTGGATCTACTGCCATAAAATCCCTCCTCCAAAGTTTTATTTAAGTTTTATTAGTACATTTGATAATCGCCTATTAAAATTACTAAGCGATGTACAAAATCCAATAAAGAATAATAAAAAGAGGCTAACATTTAACAGTATGGTTACATATAATACAAACATGAGGCGGGAAGGAGAAAGGTAAAAGTTACAATATTGAATTTTTGGTAGAAAAACAAAGGGAAAACAAAAGGTAAGGGGTAATTAATTCATAACACTGTTAAGAGCATCTTCAGAAAGTATAAAAATTTTAAATATTAAAAGCATTGTTAAATAAATAAGTTTTAAAGAATTTTTTAAATGCTGCGATGTCTTTATCAATTTAATGACATCTACTTTTATCTTACCATCAGATCCCAAAGAAAACACTGCTGCACAGTGGTCTGACCAGAAAATAGGAAAATAACAAAAATTTCCCAATGTCATCTGGCTAGATGGGTTTGATAGAATAAAATCTATAATATGTTCACCTACATAGGCTGGAGCCTTAATCTATTAAACATACCGGAAATCTAAATCAAGGATAAAAGAACTAAAATATGAAAGGAGGTTGAGTTAAAATCACCTAAAAAAAAAATAATATTCGGATATGTTGTAAACAAATCAGAAATAGTTTGGTATATATTATCCCAAATACAAGCCGTCAGCCCTGAAGGAAAATAAAATAAGGTGAAATATAGAGGGTCTGACCAAAATTTTAAACAACAAAACCTCTTTATAGAGAAAAGAAATAACTGATAACTCCACCATGGCAAGATCCTCTTTGGAAAAAAAGGCTAGGCCCCAATCCTTCCTGCCTTCACGAGAAAATGAGGCATATGAATAACACAAGGAGATCGCATTAATCAAATAAGCCTCTTCCCCATGCTTTAACCATGTCTCCGTGAGGCACACGGAGATTATTTCTTGCTCCTGAATAAAATTGCTCAATAAAGAATCTTTCACTTTTAGGGATCTATAGTTAAGCAAGGCCACCTTAAATTTATCTTCTACTACTATCTTATCCAATTTAACCTTAGGATGGTTACTAAATTGATTAAGTAAGATTTTCTAAAAAATCCATAGGCTAGTCTGGGCTTATTGCCCCAAAATACCAGAATTGGACACCCTGAGACACTCCAAAACTAAAGATAGACCAAACAACTAAAAAAACCCACCAATTACCTTTCAGAAAGTGAAGATAATTCATCGCTAATGGGCTCTCCCAGGAGCTAGTAAGCAAGCCCATGGAGCATAACCTTGGGTGCATTTCTTCAGCTCGTCTATGCTGTGCTTATTTTTATGATAGGGCAGTGTGTTTATAATGAAAGCTTAATTCACTCATCTGTGCTGTGCTTGTTTTTATGATAGGGCAATGTGTTTATGGCAGAAACTTACTTCACTCCTGGGAAATAAGGCTAGTGCCGACTTCTACAGTCCATATCCTGCAAATGGCAAAAGACAGATGAAGATCAAGTCTGCATATCACTGTAATATCGCATGCTATGAGTGAGGGGAACATAGTAACATAGTAAATGACAGCAGATAAAGACCTGAATGGTCCATCCAGTCTGCCCAATAGGTACATTCATTACAAATCAATTGTTCAATTGTCTTTGTTCATTGATATTTCTGGGTTATAGACCGTAGAAGTCTGCTCAGTAATGTGCTTAGGTTCCAACTACTGGAGTTGCCGTTGAAGCTCACTCCAGCCTATCTAGACCAACCTAAATTGCTGGAATTCCCTTCAAGGCCCTCCTCAGCCCATCCTAAGCTGAATAGCCATATACAGGACACAAACCGTTCAAGTCTGCCCAGTACCAGCCTTAGTTGTTCCAATTATACTTTTCATTTTCTGATTATAAATCCTCTGTGTTTGTCCCATGCTCTTTTGAATTCTGCCACTGTTTTCTTCTCCACCTCCTCCCTCGGAAGGGCATTCCACCACTCTCACCATGAAAAAGAATTTCCTAATATTACTCTTAAGTTTAGCACCCCACAACCTCGATTTATGTCCTCTAGTTTTACCATTTTCCTTTCTCCGGAAAAGATTTGGTTCTAAATTAATACCTTTTAAGTATTTAAACGTCTGTATCATATCTCCCCTGTCCTTCCTGTCCTCTACATATTCAGGTCTTCCAGTCTCTCTCCTTGTACATCTTTTGATTCAAACCTCCTACCATCTTTGCTGCCTTTTGCTGGACCGCTTCAAGTCTTGTATCCTTCACCAGATACGGTCTACAAAATTGAACACAATACTCCAACTGGGGCCTAACCAATGACCTGTACAGGGGCATCAAGACTTCTTCTACTGTTTATGCCTTTCTCTATACAATCTAGCATCCTTCTAGCTACAGCTACTGCCTTGTCACAATTTCTGCACCTTCAGATCCCCAGACACTATCATTCCAAAGTCCCTCTCCCCTTCAGTGCATATTAGCCTTTCACCTCCAAGCAAATATGGCTTCCTCGAATTTCTACTCCTCAAATGCATCACTCTGCACTTCTTTGCATTGAATTTTAGTTGCCAGACCTTAGACCATTCTTCTAACTTTTGCAGATTCTTTTTCATGTTTTCCACTCCCTCTGGGGTGTCCACCCTGTTACAAATCTTGGTATCATCTGCAAAAAGGCAAACCTTACCTTCTAACCCTTCGGCAATGTCACTCACAAACATATTGAACAGAATCAGCCCCAGCACCAATCCCTGAGGCATTCCACCACTCATCCTTCATTCCTCTGAGCCATCTTAATGTTGAAATTAGCAAATTGAATACTGTTAACAGTACTTTTGGTTTAAATATATATTGCTTCAAGACTGCATCATATTTAACTGCTTATTTGTAGTTGGCATGATGGCAAATTGCCAATCTATGTTTAATCATGAATGACTCTGAACTGCACAAAGGACTGGATTCATTAACCTACCCAATCTGGGCAGGTCTGACGAATTCTTCAAACTAAAATATGCAGATGGGGCAATTGGAGGAATGCCCCCCATCTGCCGGCACAGATCGCTGTTGTGCGATCCCCGCGCATGCACAGATCATCTGTAGAAGGTATGCACATGCCCATCCGAGCCTCGACCATTTTTTTTTAAACTTTTTTTTTAATTATAGTTTTTAGACCTCTGAGCCCGTGGTTTTAAACCCATGGGTTAAAACCACAGGCTCGCAGGGCAGGGAAGGGTAGGAGATATTCGGGGAAAAGCAGGAGAAAACTGGCGTTTGGGCAGGCAGATTGGGGCAGCGGCAGGCAGATCGGGGCAGGCAGATCGAGGCAGCGGCAAGCAGATGGGACAGCGGCAGGCAGATCAGGGCAGGTAGATTGGGGCAGCAACAAGCAGATCAGGGCAGCAGCAGGCAGATCAGGGCTGCAGGAGGCGTTTGGGGCTGCAAGAGATTGGGGCTGACAGGGCAGAGAGCAGGGCTTCAATAGAGCAGGAGAATCGGAAAGACGTTTTCGCCTGGTTCCCAGCAGTCGCTTCTTGAGTTGATCAGCCAGCCCAGTCGGATCGTGAATTTTGTGTTGTGAATCGCGTCCTTGCCTACTTTGCATGCGATTCTCCTCATTTGCATGCTCGGATTCGAATCGGATCGCATCGCAGGAGAGGTTAGTGAATGAGGCCCGAGGGAAATCTGGTCGCAAAGAGGTTGCAAACCGATTGGTACACGATCGGTTTGCTTTGTGAATCTAGTCCAAAGTGGCTTTGGCCATCAGGTTGAGCAGACTGGATGGAGCTTACAGGTCTTTATCTGCTGCCATTTATTATTTTACCGAGTCTGTGCTGTGCTTGTTTTCATGATGTTTATGATGAAGACTTACTTCTCCATGCTGTACCTGTTTTTAATGGTGAGAAAGCTTGCATTTGTGCTGTATTTTGCTTGTGATGGGGCAGTGAGTGGAAGCTTACTCTGCTGCTATCTGTACTGTATCTTTTTTCTAACGTGGCAGTGTGTGTTGCTGTATTTGTTATGTGGATATAAAAGGGCTGTCCATCAGATGGCTTTCCCCAGTTGGAAATGTCCTTTCCTACTAATATCTTAAAATGCCAGAGAGAATGAACAGAATGGGATGGATACATTAATCTGCAGGAAGGCCATGAGACTTCAGGGGCTGTCACTTTGCCCTCCCCTTCCTTTTCATTTCAGTTCAGGCTCTCTGGGATACTCTTTTGCAAGTGATTCATCCAGATGCTGCCACATGTTCCTATGCTGCAGCATGTCATTGTCTCCATTTCTGTCTATTTGGCTGCCTGTCTCTTCCTTTGTTTGGCTCCCTGCTCTCTGCCCTTCTCATTTCACCAATGAATCTGACCAGCCTCATGCCAAATTATTTCATCCTACAGAAACCGTAAAAAAATGTAAATCCCCCCGCCCCATTTTTTTTTTCTCAATTCCTCACTCTAGCCAAGAAAGAAATAAAAATTCTGATTTGTGAATCATTAGGAAGCCAGGCGTTAGCACCAGAATTCTCTTCACTGACTGCTGAGCTACCAAGGGGTCTAATTAAGCAGGATTCTCATTAAGATCTTGCTCCTAACTGCAGAAGGTAATTGCTGACTTCAGGGAGACAGAGGTTGTTCCAGTCCTTATAGAACTGTTTCTGTTTGTCTTTCATTCACACTACTTACCCTTCCACCCTCCAGACTGGTGAGAGCACCACCTGCTGGCACAAGGGAGACATTTCCAATTGTCTTGATTTTTATTCCAGTCACAATGTCTGCTTCCTCACATTTGTGTTCTTTTCAGCATAGAGAGGGACTGCAGGACTTAATACATTAGTATAAGAATCAATTTTTAATATCATAACCTTCTAGAATTGTCACGTTTTATGCACTAAGCTGGTAGAGCAGATGCTCAGCTGTTCAACATTTTGCTGATGCCCTTGTTTTCCCTGGTGTGTAGTTCTTTTCATTTCAATCTCCCTTCACTTTCCAATATTTTTCGGGCTGTTGAGGTATTGTGAGCTGGCTGCCACAAAACTTCTGTCTTATGTGCAAATGAACCTCTTCAGGCTGTGTACACAGCTGCTCTGACTCTCAGCTCACATCTGCTTAGTTTGATGATTAAAAATCTCTTATTTTACATGCCATTTCTGCAGAGTGACAATGGAGTACAAAGCTTAGGATGCGTTCTGTTCTGCGACAATATTCTCAGAAAACAAACCTGTGCTCTTTAAGCAACTATGATATGGATGCTGGGGCTAAGTTCCTTTTTCTTCCTACAGTTTCCTACAAAGCAGGCTTTCCAAAAACCTTTAAAGCAGTATTTTGATCTCATTCATTCATTCATTTATTTTGACCTGGCTCCTTTGGAATTCCAGCTCAAATAGAAGTTGGCCAGAATTTGGTACCTGAGGGTAATTTTATAAAGGGAAAGCACTTATCTGGAGCCTATTCCATAAAGGAAATGCTAATGTGACAGAGCAAATACGAGTGTATATTGTAGGTGTGACCTTTCACACCAGTCATACTGCTGGTGCAAATGCTCATGCCAAGTTTGCTTAAAGAATACACATAATTTATGGCATTCTATCATTTACATAAGTAACTGTATGTCTTGTCCATGCTTTGCCCAGACTTTGCCTCGTGCATACCCACCTTCAGCTACATACCTTTGCATTGAGACACCATTTTATAGAATAGAAGGCAGTTGGAATACTGGCATTTACACATGTATGTGCACACATATACACCTATATGCTGGTATACTGTTCATTTATGTGCATTCTTGGTATCTAAATAGTGGTGACTAGAGAGTGGCACAGTAACATTTACCGTGGTAATACCATTGGTGACCTCCTTATAGACTTATCCCCAAGTGCCTTCATCAGCAGCTGTCTGGCGCTGCTCCCTCTAAGCTGAGCAGGAGTTCTTCACCATCCTGCCCGTGGTTGGTGCTGTTTCACTATCTCATGTTCAACAGTGAGAGACAGGCAAGCTCTGCAGGACTCCTGCCTCTCCCAAGCAACTGAAAACAAGATATTGAAGCACCGGCCTCCCACTGGCAGCAATACCATTGGAGGACTCCCACTCAGCTTAGAGGGCACAGTGCTGACAAGATCTTCTCTCTCCCTCATAGTCCATTCCAATTTATTTTATACCTTTCACTGCAGCATATGATTCACTCTGGGAGTCATATATCAGAGTTCCTTCTGGAACCTATAATCATGGGCCCTCAATCCAGCCATCAATTTTCTTAGCTAGTCCAAATGACAAAATCAAGGATACATTACACCTCAATTGTCAGGACCAAAATACTGGGAGTTACGCTAGATCGTTACTTAACCCTTAAAGAGCATATTGACTTACTAGTCAAAAAATGCTTTTTTGTGTTGTGGAAGCTCCATTCCATCAAAAAATATTTTGATTTAACATCTTTCAGACTATTGGTACAGTCTTTGATACTGAGTATCCTTGACTATTGTAACATAATCTATTTGGGATCTTACAAGAGAATTTTCAAAAGATTAAGGATTATTCAAAACTCAGCTGTCCGACTGATTTTTGGTCTGAAGAAACATGAGCATGTCAGTCCTTAGTTCCTTACTAGAGACAATTACATTGGTTACTGATAGAGGCAAGAGTCTTGTTTAAAATCTCTTGCATTTGCTTCAAATCTCTATTCGGCTTGGCTCCAGTTTACCTTTCCTCTCACTTTGATTTGCCTCAAACCATCAAATCCACTCGAAGGTCATATTTATTTGCCTATCCGATATTAAAATCTTGTCGTTCAACTGTTACCCGGTTTCTGAGGCGGAGCTTACCCAAGATGGTGGTCTGAGGTATCTGCGGAGACGCCCTCGCGCTCATGGTGAAGGTTTCCTAAAGTGCTATGGTGAAAAGGAAATCGAAAATACGGGTGTTTCCTATTGAGGCAGCGGCACCATTAGGCCTGATGGATCTCTTCGTCGATCGCAGCTCACGAACCCCACAACCGGAAGTTTCTATGGCTGGAGAGAGCACGCAAGCTGAGGCGCGGGATCTCTCCTTCGAGGCTGTCACCTTATCTCCGGATGAGCGAAGTCCGCCTAGCTGTCCCTTTGCGACGGAGGAATCGTTTTTCGATGTGCTGGCTCGGGATGCTCTCTTGCTGTCCTCTCTGAGCAGGAGGACCAATTCTGGAAGGGGTAACGAGGAGCTTTCCAGATCACAGCAAGCGGTGGTGAGATCACAGCAAGCTCAAGGAGATTCTTCAAGCACTCAGGAGGCTACAGGTATTTTGGGAGCCCAAGAAGTTTCTTTGATACCTGAGGTGGTCATTGGTACTGTGGACACAGCAGGGAATCCTGGAATTGAGATTGTTACCTTACAAAGGCCTAAGGTAATTACCATGGAATCCATATGGGAGGCCATATCAAATATGCAAACTTCACTGGGGAGTCACATTCAACAATTATCTTCACGCTGTACTACTGTTCTTTCAGAAAATTTGGAATTCAAAAATAAAGTATAAAGTTTGGAGAATAAAACATGTGACATTGAGGCTAAAGTAAAAACTTTGGAAGTACAAGCTCTGACTTGGGTCAAGGACAGTGCTAGTTTGCACTTTAAACAAGAAATGCTGGAAAACTCTGTTAAGAGAAGTAATCTCCGAATTATTAATTTTCCGAAAGTACAACCTATAACTGCCCTAGCTATGTTTAATAGATATTTGTCTGAAATTTTGAAAGTACCAGAAACCTCGTACCCACCTCTCTCAAAAATATATTACCTTCCAACGAGAGTTAAATCTCAAAATCCAAATCCAAATCCAAATCAGCAGAATTTATCTGTTGATAGTTTGGATTTGACACAGTTTCTAGAGAGGTCTGATACTAATATTCAGGTCCCTGCTACATTAATAGTACAGTTTGCAATTGATTCAGATAGGGATTGGATGCTTAAGATGTTTTTTTAAGCATATAATAAGGATGTACCCTGATGTATCTCATTAAACCCTGATGTATCTCATTAAAAGAAGAAAGCAATTTCTAATATTGAGACCTCAGGCTGTACAGCTAGGGGCAACCTTTGTCCTAAGATATTCCTGTAAGTGTGTTATGACATTTGGGGGGAATAGATATGTATTCTATGATCCACAGCAGCTATCTAAGTTTATCTCTGATAGAGAGTCTTCATGAGCTTCTCTGCTCTCAAACTAGCTCTAAATAGAATTGTTCAAGAGCAATCAGATCGCCTCTTTAGTTTGCCTGATGCTTAGTTTCTTGGTTGCTTTATTTTTTCTCCAGCTTCGTCTCTAAAGTTGTGGACTAATATTACGTTGTATAGGCTGATATCCTTTAAGCAATTTGGAATTTTGATTTAATTTCAGTTTACATTGTATGTTTGCTTTTATTGACATAATTATTGTCAATTGTTAAAATTATAAATAAATAATAATAATAAAATCTTGTCATTCTACTTAGTAATATATTATGCCCAACTCTGTGCGTTAGTCCAACTTTTATTAGGAAACTCTCTTAGCAAACCTTTATGCCGTAAGCAAAAATTGCTGCAAAAATGTAATTACAACTTTATCTTCTTTGCTAAATACCAATTTGTTAAAATGAATCTAAAGGGTCACTTCCTGAATAATGCATTTTTGAAATCAGGGATCATCCAGTTTTTACAGCATCTTGCAATAACACCTATCATTAAGAGTAATTTATTTATTTATTTTTAATAATAGTACATTTGTTTTTGGGTTATTTAGAAAAATGTTGGAGGTCCTACTTTGCAGATGAGCATTCATTTGGGTGGCATTTCAGTGGGGTACACATTTATGTGCATAGATTATAAATTATTATAATCTATACCCATTATTTAACCATCTGTATAGTGTACATGCTCATTGTTTCCTCTAAACTAAGGAGTTCAACTGCATTGCTGTCAGAAGGGGGGTGGTGTTCCAATAGTGTTTTCAATTGCTAGGGACAGACAGGTTCCCTGGGGTACTGCCTGTCTCTCAGTATTGAACATGAGATAGAGCACCCCCTGCTGAGCTTAGAGGGAACAGTGTATGTGCTTATGCTTACAATATAAACTTTCAAAAAAATGCCCCACAATATACTTGTTAAGAGATCTAAGTATAAAGGACCTCAGAGGCTTTACTCATAACTTTTCATTTCAGCTTATTATGAGTTCCTTCAAAGCCAGCCTCTTCATCGGTCAATGAATATGTTTCACTAGATTTAGCCTCATTTTTTCAATATCAAAATTTAATTAATACATATAATAGTACTCATCTCAAAAACTCTTTGGGGGACTCTGACATGAATCCACGTTTCGTTTAAATGCTGTCTCAAGGAGTATCCCCTATTTAGACAACCCAGCCAACCTTTTTCTTAGAACCTGCGCTAGAGGTTTTTAGCACAAGCTGGTGAGGGGGGGGAGTAGTTATTTAAAAAATTATAGATGCATTATTGACACGTGTTCTATCAGGAAAAAAAATGCCTACTTTTCTTTGTAGATTAGGTACATTCTTGATGCTTTTTATAGAATTTCCTTCTAGATATTGCATGATGTAATGAGGGTGATTACTTTCCTTCATGGGCTGCCTCTGCAGTATACCCAGGAGGGAAATCTGGTAATTGAACTCAGGACTAGCCACTTGGCAGTGAGCCACTGGGCTACTATGGAATTTTTGTTTTTCAAGCTGCTGTTTTTATTCATTTATGTTTCCGATGCTGGTTTTTTTTTTTTTTATTTATCATTGTTTATGGGTTTATTTCATGGAAGGCTATGTGTTAGCAAAAATAGTTTGTTTATTTAATAGAGCTGGCATGTAAAGCAAAACCAATCCACCTCTCTGCTTGTTCTGGCTCCTTTTTATTCTCTGGGGAAATATTTTAATGATTCATATACTTGAAAACCTTTTCTACATAGCTCCTACAGCTGTGACAGATTTAAGCAAATCAGGGACACCACTGCGCTGATCATAATCAGGACCTAATATAGGTTTCACACTGATACACAATGAGGACACTAATTAAAGCACTTTCTACTGGTAAATAGCATTTTAGTTACAAATATTGAAGCTTGGATTATTGCCCTACCTTTCCTTTGGTAAAAGGATGTGTGCAATGTTACTCATGTAGGGAAGAGGTGGGGGATGGAGTGAGGGCAGAGATTTGAGATATGCACATAGTTTTAAACCATGGATGTGTTTTCACACAGTGAAATTGCACACAGAAAAAGCAGGAGCAGTCTCTTTGGACCAGATTCTATACATGGAGCTCAAAAATGGGTGCTGGACAAGATTATTGCCAGTTGTGTAGCGAGGGTAGGAAGTGCCTGGGGTGATAGTACACCCCCCCCCCCGCACCCTCCTCTCTGTCCCCTGCTTCTTCTGCAACCCCTTTGGTTCTTACACACCCTCCACGTCACACTCGCACCCTCTCTTCCCACCCCCAAATCCTCTTTAGATCTTTGCCAGCTTGAGCAGCTTCTCTATCCTGCTGGTCACGCCAGTGTTGGCTTTCCCTCTGATGTCACTTCCTGGCCCAGAGGGAGCCAGGTTAGCGCAAGCAGCAAGGCAGAGTCATTGCGCGGGCTGGTGAAGATTTAAAGAGGTATGGGGAAGGGAGGGCGCGAGCGTGGCATGGAGGGGGGGGGGCCGAGAGGCCCTGGCGCTCCCGCCAAGAAGGCACCCAGGGCGGTCTACCCCCCCTCACTACAACACTGGCACTAAGCACAGTTCTGTAAAGAGCATGCTCCTTTATAGAATCACGTTTAACGCCAGTTTCCGTGCCCTATATTTAGGCACCAAACTTACTCCTGCTGAAACCTGGTCTAAATACTGGTGCCCAAGTTGGGCATGCTGATCCATCATTCAGTAATAATACACGCAACCTATTGGAAGGCCCCTGACATGCTCTTGCCCCTTACATGGCCACACCTTCTTTTGTTGCACGCTATGGGACTTGGACACCTAGCATTATAGAACAGCATGTAGCCAGATGCATGCACAAATCCCAATTGGTATCAACTAAAGTCAATAATTGGCTGTTAGTATCCAATTATTGCTCATTAATGGCTCATTAGCCAATTACGTTGTTTGCTCATCTTGGGAGCGGGCCCTATATATAATCTGGGGCTTTGTGTCATGTTTCCAAGGTCAATAATTGAGGCAAAAGCCTGATCAGAAACTTTTGCTTTGATTATTGATGCAAATCCTTTGGGTAAAAGCACCTGCAGCCTTTCCACCAATGATGCCAACTTTTATTACCTCCCTCAGGAAATATGAATACAAGCTGGCCTGGAACTCAGTGGCAATGATGCACACTGTCATCTAGGATAGTGCTTCTAAACCCAGTTCTTAAGGCACACCTAGCTAGTCAGATTTTTAGGATATCCAACAATGAATATGAATGTACTGACTCCTTGGGACAAAACTGTCTCATACTTATTCAGTGTGGAAATTCTGAAAATGCAACTGGCTGGATATGCTCCGAGGAATGGATTGAGAACCACTGTTCTAGAACAATGGTTCTCAAATCTGAGCTATAGGACCACCAGCAGCTGGGTTTTCATGATATCCCTAATGAATATGCAACTTCCTATCCCTGCCTCTGCGGGGACAGGAAGTTGAAACAGAGGGAAAGCTTCTGGATCTGTCAGTATAGGGATGGGTGGGAGGAGATATGGAAGGGAAGGAGACAGATGAAACCATGGGGAGAAGGGGATGGAAAGATGCCAGACCATAGGTCAGGGTGGAAGAGAGAGAGATGGAAGAGATGATTGAGATACCAGACCTGGAGGGAGGAAAGGAGAGGCAAGAGATGCCAAACCATTGGGGGGGGGGGAGGAATAAGGGAGGGAGAGATGGAAGGGAAGGAGACAGATGCCAGACCATGGGATAGGGTGGGGTAGGGTGAGGAAGGGAGGAAGGAAAGGAGAGGAGAGGAGAAGAGAGATATATCAGAGTATGGGAGGAGAAGGGAGACAGAGAAAGGAGAGAGAAAAATGGATAGAGAGGTGAAGCTGGAATGAATCATGTAAAAAGGAGAGGGGGGCATAGACTGGATGGTAGAGGGAGAAGGTAGACAGTTTATGAAAGGCACATAGAAAGAGGGAATATGCCATATGGAAGGGGGAGAGGGCAGACAGTGGATGGATGGGGCACTGAAACAGGGCAGATGCTGGATGGAAGGAAGAGAGTGAAGAGAAAATGAGGAAAGCAGAAACCAGAGACAACAAAGGTAGAAAAAAGATTTTTTTTCTTTTTCTAATTGGTTTAGGATAAAGTAGAATTGTAGCTGTGTTGATAAACATTTATAAATAGAAAATGGAAATAAGGTGATCTTTTTATTAGACTAATGTTAATATATTTTTGACTAATTTTCAGAGACCAAAACCCCCTTCTTCAAGTCAGGACAGGATACCATAACTGCAGTATACTGTACTGACCTAAAGAAGGTGGTTTTGGCATCTGAAAGCTAAATGAAAAAAATTTTAGTCCAATAAAATGGTATTATCTTATTTTCCATCTTTTGTTTTATTTCTATTTGTTAATTTGTAAAGGTGTGATTGTTATTGTCTTTTTTTTTTTTTCAAATTTACATCTGCTGTCTTGATATTTTGCACAATATTAAGGGGCATGTATCACTGTTTCTACTTCTGTGGTATTGCAGAGTCTGATTTTTGTTTACATAAGAGGGTGAATCAAAAATTAAAGGAAATTGTTAAATTATGCGATAACCAGAACAGAGCAAGCGAAATGCAACATATGTACTTGTACATTGCATGTTGGATAATTCATCTACGCACAGTGCAACGCTTGGCCTTTAGATCATGTGGCAGTCATGAGGTCAGAAATGTGGACATTCCATTACAAGATTGGACCATTGAAGAACAACATGCAGTAGTGCGCTTTCTTTGGGCAGAGAGCGTGAAACCTATGGAAATTCACCATCAGATATTGACTCAATTTGGACATAGCACCATGAATCAATGAAATGTTTGTGAGAGGTGAAGCGGGAAAAACAGGTATAACCGATGTTCTAGTTGCCCATCAACATCGTACACACAAGAGCACATTGACAGGGCGGATGCCTTGATTAGAGAAGACTGATGGATAACAGTGTCTTAATTGGCTGCATATTTGGATATCAGCTATGGATCTGCATTTGCCATAATGCATGATGACTTGGGATACAGGAAAGTCTACGCACAATGAGTTCTTACTGATCTGCACAAGCAACAGCATGTGGAGGTTGTGACCCAGTTCCTGAGATGTTATGAAGAAGATCTGATGTTCTGGACAGAATTGTCACCGACAATGAGACATGGGTGCAACACTGCGACCCGGAGAGCAAAAGACAAAGAACATAAGAACATAAGAACATGATGGCAGATAAAAGCCAAAGGCCCATTCAGACTGCTCATCCGCAGTAGTGCTGCCCAAATCAAGATTCAAATCGATTCACCGATTCATTTCAGGTGAATCAATTTGAATCGATTCAAACCCCCCAAAAATCGGCCTCCCGATTCACTGTCTGACCTTCCCCCCTCCCCCCGTAAAGCAGGATCGGCAGCGCTGCCTCTTGCTGGCCGGCGCTGCCGCTCCTGCTTTAGAGGGCGAGGGGGAAGGGTCAGTTGGGAAGTGCTGCAGTGTCCGGCTTCCCCCCTGGCCTCCCGTGCCTCCCTTTACCTGATTGCAACCTGCAGAAAGGATCGCGGGTACTTTAGCGATCCTTGCAGGTTGCCATAGGCCTCCGGAGCTGTCATCCCTCTGCTGCGATCCTGCCTCTGACATCAGAGGAGGGGCGGGACCATGGCAGAGGGATGACAGCTCCTGAGGCCTATGGCAACCTGCAAGGATCGCTAAAGTACCCGCGATCCTTTCTGCAGGCTGCAATCAGGTAAAGGAGGGCGCGGGAGGCCAGAGGGGAACACACAGGCCTTCCGGAGGGGACGACAGTTCTTCAGGGGGGAGGTACAGTCTTTCCAGGGGCAGGCCTTCAGGGGGGTGCAGGCCTTCAGGGATGGAGTATAGGACATCAGGGGGTTCAGGCCTTCAGGGGGTGATAGACCTTCAAGGGGGTGCAGTCCTTCGGGGGGACAGATCTTTAGGGTTGTAGGTCCTGGTGTAGAAGTACATGGAGGGAGGGAGAGAGGGAAGGGGGGTTCAAAGATACGTGCATATGCCGGACTTTGGGGGGAAGAAATAATGGGTCTAAAAACAGAGGAGTGGGAGATGATGGATAATGGGATTTAGGGAGGGAAGGAACAGAAAGGGAGAGAAGTTGGACACAAGGGATGGTGTGGAGGGGGGGATAGAGATACTGGATAGAAGGGTAGTTGGGAACAGAAAGGGAGAGATAGTGGACCCTGGGGTGGTGGGGAAGGAGGGAGAATTGCTGGATGAAAGGGTAGTTGAGAAAAGGTGGATCTGTGGATGGAGACAAAAAAAAGGAAAGATGCCAGACCTCCGGGGGAGGAAAGGGAAACGGAAGGGGAGGACAGAGATGGCAGATGAATGGTTAGCACAGAGAAATAAGAAAGAAGGAGACCCTGGCAAGCAAGTTATCAGAAGACAACCAGAGCCTGGGACCAACAAGATTTGAATATTGATCAGACAACAAAAGGTAGAAAAAATAATTTTATTTTCTGTTTTGTGATTACAATATGTCAGATTTGAAAAGTGTATTCTGCCAGAGCTTTTGTTAGACCGCAAACATGAACTAGGATTTAACAGCGCCAGTGTGGCTAGGAGAAGGCAAAGTGGGTGAAGAGGCTATAAAATAAACCCACCAGGATGTTTTATAAAAACACCCAATTGGGCAGGAAAATCAAATCGAATCAAAAATTTTTTTTTTCCTGAATCGGGCAGCACTAATCCGCAGTAACCATTATCTCTTTCTCTAAGATAGGGTCTCTCAAACTTTCTCGAGCTGGGGCACAATAAAGGTAGTGGCCACGCCTTGAGCCACCCGGAATTATGCGGACATCGCCAAGATGACATCACGCATATGTGTGACAACACTACGTCAACGTCCGCACATGCACAGAAGCCCTCCATACGGGCCCTGAGATGCCAGTAAAGGATGCCAGCGGGGAAGAGGGCCGTAGAGAAGGAGAGGCGCTGGCGCCGGCTGATTGCCTACAGCAGTGTTTCTCAACTACTTCAAGCTAAGTACTTCCTAAGTCTAACAAATATCAACTGAGTACCCCCAACCACAGACCTCCCAAGCTCCACCCACCCAAACTCTGCCCCAGATCCCGCCCCCTTTACTAATTGTAATGCAATTTTTTCCATTCATTTTTCCTATACACAGAATACACACAGCAGATATAAATTTTCAGAACTGACACATTTCAATCACTATATTGAAAATAAAATCATTTTCCCTACCTTTGTTGTCTGGTGACTTTATTTTTCTGTGCTTTTAACTATGTTTACAGGGTCTTCTTTTACATTTACTGTTTTTCTCTCCTTCTTCACTTTCTGCCTTGCATTCATCTTTGGCATTAACTTGGATTGTCAAAGAAAACATGCAAACCTATGCAACATCTAATGAATTCAGCGGCTAGATTGATAATGGGTATTCCTATGATTGCCCATATTACTCTGAACTTAAAAGCTCTACACTGGTTACCTGTTCAGCAGAGAATTTGCTAGAAATCTCTGTCAGTTGTTCATCAAATATTATACTCTTCTTCTCCTTCTTGCTTTCAAAGCTTGTGGGAAATCTATCAACCTGCAAGGTGTTTGAGATCTGAGGGAAGGATATTGCTCATCAGTTCAAAAGAAAATGGGATTCACTATGTAAAATCTAGAATATCTATTTTCTCAACTGCCGGTAAGAATCTCTGGAATTCAATTCCAGGTATAATGAGATTATGCAAAGATCGTATGTCTTTCAAAAAATTGTTAAAAACACAATTGTTTGTGGACGCATTTCTCTAACTCTGTGGTTATTATTTGTTTTAGATTTAAAGAATTCCGTATTAAGGAAATTTTGTGGGGAAGATTGACATTTGTGTACTGCATTTTATAATGTTTGTTTGTGTTTGAAATTGTGGATGTAAATGTTTTGTATATCTTTAACATATGACACTACTCCCCCTCCTTTTCTTCCTACCCTGTCTTTCCTGAATAGATTATAGCCCGGTATAAAGATGGATAATTTAGCAGCTTGGATGATCAGACAGCTGGACGTATAGTTAGACAATTTTCAAAAAATATATATATATTTTGGGCGTATTTTTTGAAAATGTGTCCTAAGCTGTGTCTGACTTTGGACGACTTGCGACTTAGGCGAAAATGGACTTAGACGTTTCTTTCGATTATGCCCCTCCTTGTCTATATAAATGAATAGATAATAAAAAATGTAGAACATATGTAAATAGTAAACAAATGCTGGTAAAAAAAAGAGAAGCAACTTTACCTGATCTGTATGCAGATGTCATGAATCTATGCAGATCCCTTGATATAAACTAGTAAAAAATTACAAAATTGGTCTGTCATATATGACTGAAAATGTAAATCATGGTTGTCCATGAACCACATTTCCATGATTGCCACTGTATCCAACTTATCTTCTTCCATCACAGTTTCTAGACCCAGAATCTTGTTTCCCATACTTCGAGCATTAGTATATACTGCTTTCCAGACATTGCCCCCTTTTCCCATCCGTGTAGAGGTATTCAGGGCTCCTTTTACAAAAGTGTGCTAGCATTTTTAACGCACGCACCGGATTAGTGCACGCTAGCCGAAAATCTACCATCTGCTCAAAAGGAGGCAGTAGCAGCTAGCGTGCGTGGCAATTTAGCGCACGCTATTCCGCACGTTAAGTCCCTAGTGCGCCTTTGTAAAAGGAGCCCTCAGTGATTTACTTACCTGAGGGCTTATACTTACCCGGGGGCTTTGATCACCCTGCCCCATCACTTCTAGTTTAAAGCTCTCTTCAGTAGATTAGCCAGCTTGAAGCCGAAAACACTTTTTCCCTTCTTTGATAGATGGATACCATTCCTGCTCAGCAGCTATTGGAAAATCATCCCATGATCTAGGAAGCCATAATGCTCTTGACGATACCATCCATGTAGCCACACATTCATCTTCATCTTCTCTGAACTGGCCCTTACACTCGACAGGGAGGATGGACAAGAATAGCAACTGCACAACTGACATGTTCACCTTCTCTCCCAGAGCCATGAAGTCACTTTTGACACAATCGCAGGAATACCTGGCAGTATCATTAGTGCCAACGTGGATGAGCAGCATCGGATAATAGTTATCCGACTTGATGAGTCTTGGCAATCTTTCCGTAACATCTTGGTTTTTGGCACCAGGCAGACAGCATAACTCCCAGGACATCATGTCTGGTCTGTAGATGGATGCTTCTATACCCCTCTGAAGGGAATCGCCAACCACCACTACCTTAAACCTCCTAGTGGTCATGGATCCAGCAATTTTAGGTATTTCAAGTTTTGGTCTAGAGAGTTGCACAGGAACAGAAATCCCACCCATCCCCGCCAGGATCCTCTCCGTCCCCACCCATCCCCGTCAGGATCCTCTCCGTCCCCACCCATCCCCGCAAGGAATTACCTCCATCCCCACCCATCCCCATAAAAAGCAGCAATTACTTCTGACAGGATCATCAATTCCACAGTTTCTTTTGTGTTTGCGCTGCTGTTTTCCTTGTGGAATCTCTTTGGTAGAACCCTTTTTTTGTTTTCTGTTCAGGAAATTAACTTATAAACCCCCTCTTTTACTAAGGCTGACATGTCCATTATATTATATGGATGAACCCTACTTCCAAAGCCTTCCATCCCCGTGGGAGTCCCATTGGCTAGAGGGGCGTCACCGTGGGAGTCCCATGGGCCAGAGGGGGGTCCCCGTGGGAGTCCCGTGGGCTAGGGGGGGATTCCTGCGGGACCCGCGGGATTCCCGCGATCCCCTTTCCCATGCAGACCTCTACTTTGGTCCTTCCTCTCCCTGGGATGCTCTCATCTCCACTTCTAGGGCAGCATACCTGTTCTTTAGTTCAAGGGCAGTGAAGTCACAGTACCAATCTTGCAGGGTTCTGTAATCTGAGTCCAGCTGTCTTCCCTCAGCACAGCCTCTTCTTCCCCACTGCTGGAAATCTTTGATGCCTCATGAACCATTTAATTGATGTACCTCTCATTCTCACGGATGCTTCTCACTCTTGCCACCTCCTCTCTCAGTTCCTTTACTTCCTTCATGAGGGATTCAAGCTGAAGAAAGCTGGCACATGGAACCACTCCCTTTGCCTGGGTATCATTTTCTCTCTGCATAGAGACAGAAGCTGTAACCTCAGCAGCAGCTTTGGTGACATGATGCTTCCCAGCCATACTGTGGTTGCAGAAGTACTTACACCTGGAAGAAAAAAGAAAGATCAGAAAAATCCTACTAAAGCAATGCCCTGGGTGAAGATCCAAAAAAGCTCCACCTTGGGTTGGGTGGGATTGAATTAACCTCAAGGGTCACCTGTGGAGTCTGATCTCTATGAAAGTTCTCAGAGTTCAGTATTTTGCCTTTATTTTTTGATTTACCCTCATATTTCTAATTTAGTTTGTGATTGCTTAGTCCATTCTGGTCAAAAGTGTATCTGTGTTCTGCGTGAATGAAAAAGACATATATTTCTGTTTGCATTGACTGTTCAGGATCGATCTGTACTAATCTGGTTTGTTTAGCTTTATGATGGATGTATTGATGTTCTAGTGCTCACTGCGGTGTTTAAGATGCTGCCTTTTCCTAGTTACACCCATGATTACCAAATTTTTTTTTCATATAAAGGAGGGGGGTGTTAAAAAATGATCGGCCCCAGGTGTCAAATATACTAGGTACGCCACTGATAGTCTTATTGAATTTGAAAAAAATGTATAATTAATGTTCAGACAAGAAGAACAGATACCAATTTTCTGCAGCGTAATTGGAATTTGTAACCTGTGGGAATGTGCATCTTTTCTCATATTTTACACAATACGGAGGAAATGTATTTCTGTTTTCTATTTTTCCAGTGTTCTACTGCATAGAAGGTTTGTCTTCCTGGGGTTTGTCGGCATATTTGTATTTTTAATTTTTAGTTACTTATTCTGTATTTGTTGAGAATCCGTTTTGGTAGCAGTGCAGCTTATGCTGTTTTCCCCATAGGAGATGATGTGTATTGGTATTCTAGATCTCAGTGTGATAATTATTGAAGTGCTACCTCTTCATAGACAGGGTTGCTGTTTGAGCTCTTTCAGTTCTGTAATAGCATGACAAGCTTGATTTATAGGTGTGTTTTGCAGGATACTGTAGCCGCTAGCTTAAGTTTGCTGCTTCTCAATGCACTGGATTTTGTGGCATCATCCCAGCTTGTGAGTCTTCTCGCCTTCAAGTTCAACAAAATGTAAGACTATTTCTTTTTTGGTGGTGGCCAGGGAAGGAAGGATATTGGGCACCCCCAATAATTTTGAAAAGTTGGCTCCTATGATTATATACACATCTCTCTCTTGCATATTGATTAGAAATATCCTGAGAACCCCCAAGGACAGGTAGGAGAACCTTTGCTCTAGAACAGTGTTTCCCAACTTCTTCAAGCCAAGTAGCCCCTAGATTGAAAATTTTTCAACTGAGTACCCCTAAGCTCCAAGCAGCAGATATTTTGAAATTGACATTTTATTGTTAAACAGTAACTAACTAGGCAACATATATAATAAAGTACTTGGAAGATTGAGCTTCGCTCAGAGAAGTAGGGTGAGTGAGCTTCAGGGGAAGGTGAGAGCAGTAGTTATAGAGACAGTGCCTTAGAAACCTTCAGTCCTGCTTTTCCCTGAAGCCTGTTGTCTGGCTAAGCTTCCTTAGGAACGTCTGATCAATAGGCTGCAGTTATCTTTGTATCACTTTCTATGGCTCCTCTAGCTTGCATTTAACTTTAACTGTTTTCTCTCTTTTCATAGATTCCATATCTCTTCCCTCAACCTCTCTTTCTCTCATAACCCTTTACCCACACTGCAGCTCCTTAGCCAGCCAATAAGCAAAGAAGAGACAGGACCAATAGGTTATGAGACCGTCAAACCTGGTTTTCCCTATAGCATATTGACTACCTAAGCTTCTTTAAGAATGTCTGACAAATGGGCTGCAGGGGAAGGTGGGAGCAATAGCTATAGAGATGCTACCCAGTGGCGTACCTAGGGTATGTGGCACCCGGGGCCCATCATTTTTTGACACCCCCCCCCCCCCCCCCATGTAAAAATTTTTTTTTTTTTTTTTTTGCAATAACCATGAAATGGAATAAATGGTCAGAATAGAAACAGGCAGTGAAAATTTTCTTTTATTGAACCTCATATATGTAACCATTATTCCAAACATAACAAAACATAAATTATGTCTAAATTGTCATGACATTAGAAGTACATATGGAGTAGTTGCAGGCAGTGGCGTACTTAGGGTATGTGGCACCCAGGGCCCATCATTTTTTGACACCCCCCCCATCTATATGAAAAATATGATTTTTAGTACCAATCTACATATCGCACCACAAGAGTGTACCTAGGAAAAGGCTGCATCTTAAACACTGCAGTGAGCACTAGAACACCAACACATACATTGTAAAACTAAACAAGCCAGATCCCGCACAGTCAATTGGTCCTGTAGTCAATGCCAACTGAAAACTATGTCTTTTTCAGAACACACAGAACAGAGATACACCCTCGCCCAAAATGGAATAATCACAAACTAAAAATAGAAATATGTAGACAAAAGTTAAACTGATCCGCCAAGAAACCAGACCCTGGATACAATGCAACACCACAAAAAACAGTAACACATGTCCTCTAAAACAGTGCAAAATATAAAGACAGTAGATGTAAATTTGAAAAAACTGATACATAACAATCACCACTTTATAAATTAACAAATAAAAATAAAACAAATAATGAGATATAAAAAAATACAATTTTATTGGACTAATCCCCGTAAGCTCGGTCCCCATCCCCGCAAACCACCTGATTCCATCCACACAAGCCTTGAATTGTTTATATTAAAGTATAAAAAGAAACAATATTCTGTACAATTGTCAATTTATAAATCAGCGTCTTCTCCCCACTCTCTTCCCCATTTCCCTTCAGCATCCTCAGCCCACTCTCTCTCCACTTTCCTTCAGCGCACGCACATAAAAACAAGCAAGTAATTTTATATCATTTTCATTCTATTCATTCATAGAAATTAAAGTCTAGATAATGCCAGTCACATAACAAAACATGATTTTACAAAAATAATTCCCTGCAGTCAAGCCTGCAAGGATTATTAGATGTCTTTCAGCAGTTCCCCTCCCTCCCTCCCCCTTACCTTTGTGGCCAAGTCAAAATGATCT
This sequence comes from Geotrypetes seraphini, assembly GCF_902459505.1. Lineage (NCBI taxonomy): Eukaryota > Metazoa > Chordata > Amphibia > Gymnophiona > Dermophiidae > Geotrypetes > Geotrypetes seraphini. The sequence goes on along the minus strand of NC_047088.1, from coordinate 99,007,567 downwards.
ACCAACAATAAAATTTTAAAAACACAAAGCACGCTGTACGCAGAGAAAATGTTAATTATCATTTATATTCCGCGGGTTTTCAAAGAGGTCAAGGCAGATGACTTTATGCAATGTCACCTCAGTAACAACTATACAAAAATAGACAAATATTCCCCCTCCCTTTTTACTAAACTGCGATAGCGGTTTTTAGCGTAGGGAGCTGCGCTGAATGCCCCACGCTGCTCTCGACGCTCATAGGCTCCCTGCGCTAAAAAACTCTATTGCGGTTTAGTAAAAGGGGGCCATAGTGCAAAATATAGACAGCAGATATAAATTTTCAAAACGGACACATTTTGATCACTAAGTTGAAAATAAAATCATTTTTCCTACTTTTTTGTCTGGTGATTTCATGAGTCTCTGGTCCTTCTTCTGATCCTTCTTCTTTCTCTCTCCCCCTGGCTCCCCTCTTTTTTTCTGCCTTTCTTTCTCTCTCCTCCTCGCCCCCCTCTTTCTTTCTGCCTTTCTTTCTCTCCCCCTTGACCCCCCTCTTTATTTCTGCCTTTCTTTCTCTCCCCTTGGTCCCCCTCTTTCTTTCTGCCTTTCTTTCTCTCTCCCCCTGGCCCTCCTCTTTCTTTCTGCCTTTCTTTCTCTCCCCCTTGACCCCCTCTTTATTTCTGCCTTTCTTTCTCTCCCCTTGGTCCCCCTCTTTATTTCTGCCTTTCTTTCTCTCCCCTTGGTCCCCCTCTTTCTTTCTGCCTTTCTTTCTCTCTCCCCCTGGCCCCCCCTCTTTATTTTTTCCTTTCTTTCTCTCTCCCCCTAGCCTGCACAAAGCCATCGTGCCGATTTCTCCACTTCCACGATTCTTTCCCTACCCTCACCCCCAAGCCAGCAGCCGATTTCTCCCTGCTCCTTCCCCGATGTCCTGATGTCCTGAACTTCATCGGGCAGCAGCAGCATTCACAATTCACTGATGTTGCCCGCTTCAGGCCTTCCTCTCTGTCGGGTCCTGTCTTCATGAAAACTGGAAGTAGGCAGGACCCGGCAGAGAACAAGGCCTGAAGCCGGCAACAGCAGCGAATTGTAAACGCTGCTGCTGCCCGAAGAAGGTAATGGAGCACCGAGGCAGTCCGCTTCTCCCCCCTCCCAGCCGAACCCCCGCTGACCCTCCTATCTCCCCCCCCCCCGTGAACCTTTCCGACCTTCCCAGCGAGAGCAGCAAACCTCCTTCGCGGCTTTCTCCTCCCTCTGCCGCGTTACTGATGACGTCATCAGTGATGCGGCAGAGGGAGGATAAAGCCGACGCTACTGGAGGGAGGTTTGCTGCTTTCGCTGGGAGGGTCAGAAAGGTTCACTTGGGGGGGGGAGAGAGATAGGATGGTCAGCGGGGTTTCGGCTGGGAGGGGGGAGAAGCGGTCTGCCTTGGTGCTCCAAGGCCTGGCGCCATTACCTTTTTCGATAATGGCGCCGATGCTGCTTTCGCTGGGAGGGTAGGAGCGCGATAGGGACCGGGCCAGCTGTGAACCCCCCCCTAAGGCGGCACCCGGGATGGACCTCCCCCTCGCCCCCCTTGGTACGCTACTGCCCTGGGGAAACAGCCTGCAACAAGATCGCGCGATGCCAGAGATTTTTGCCTGCTTCGGCTGTTTCCTCCGCCGCGGTCCCGCCCCTCCTCTGACATCAGAGGAGGGGCAGGACCGTGGCGGAGGAAACAGTCGAAGCAGGCAAAGATCTCTGGCATCGCGATCTTGCTGCAGGCTGTTTCCAGACGCGACACCCGGCGCAGGGGGGGGTAACTGGACCGGACCGGGAGCACCCCCTCAGGGCTTGGTACCCGGGGCGGACCGCCCCCCCCCCGCCCCCCCCCCCTTGGTACGCCACTGATGCTACCTTATCAACTTTTCCCTGCAGCATATTGTCTGACCCATGGGCTTCAAGTGAAGGTGGGAACAGTAGCTACAAAGACAGTGCCTTAGAAACCTTCAGTCCTGCTTTTCCTTGCAGCCTATTGGCTTGCTAAGTTTCCTTAGGAATGTATGCTGCAGGGGGTGGTGGGAGCAGAAGACGTAGCTATAGAGAAACTGCCTTCGCAACCTTCAGTTCTGCTTTTCCCCGCAGTCTATTGACTGGCTAAGCTTCTAAGCTTCCTTAAAAATATCTGACCAAAGGGTTGCAGGGGGAGATGGGAACATTGGAAAAATCCCTCAAATAACCCCCCCCCAAATGAATTTTGCTGAATTCCAGACCTAGCTCAATCACTTTCTCTACCTGAAAACAGTAGATTCACCCCTTTTCATGAAAACCCTTAGGGCCATTTTCAAGATAAAATTTACCTACATACACATATACTTATACTTATCATATGTGACACCCAGGGCCCATCATTTTTTGAACCCCCCCCTCATCTATAAGAAAAACATGATTTTTAGTAACAATCCATATATAGCACAACAAGAGTGTACCTCGGAAAAGGTAGCATCTTATATACTGCAGTGAGCAGCAGAACATCAATACACCCATTGTAAAACTAAACAAGCCAGACTAGTACAGATTGATCCCGCACAGTCAATGCTAACAGAGAACCATGTCTTTCATTCACACAAAACACAGAAAACACCTACACCCAGAATGGAATATGTAATCACAAACTAACCCCCCTCCCCCCGCTCTTTTACAAAACCATAGCATGGTTTTTAGCACCAGCCATGGCGGTAACAGCTTTGACGCTCATAGAATTCCTATAAGTGTCAGAGTTGTTACAGCCGCGGCCGGCGCTAAAAACTGTGCTACAGTTTTGTAAAGGGGTGGTATAAAATAGAAATTTATAGGCAGAAGTTAAACTGAACCACCAAGAAGATGGACTCTGCTCACAATGCAACACCACAGAAACAGTGATGCATATCCCCTAATATTTTGCAAAATATAAAGATAGCAGATGTAAACTTGAAAAAACAGAGATATAGCATTACTTTGCAAATTAACAAATAACACCCCCCCTCCCTTTTATGAAGCTGCATTAGGGTTTTTTTTTAAGTGCAATCTGTTTTTATTAAACAACAAGCCATATCAAATACAAACAGCAGACAAAAGCATTGGCAATAGTCCCCCCCCCCAACAAAAGAAACAGGGCTCCCCTCCTCCCAAGAGGACTGGACTCTGATGTCCTCTCAGGTTACAAAGAACCCCTGACCCCCAACCCCCCCCCCCCGAAGCAGACCCCTCCCCCATACCCCCCCCACCCCACCCCTCCCCTAGATCAGACAGGCGGACTGAAATACAACTGCAGTCTATTCAAAATACAACTACGCACCCTAGGAGACAAACTGTCCAAATAGGGAGTCCAAATGTGTACAAAGTCCCTGCTCCTTCGCCGTGAGGAAGAGGCCAGATTGCAGGCCGCAGTGGTAAAAGCTCCAATGCTCATATGAAATCTATGAGCATCAGAGCTTTTACCACCCCAGCCGGCAATAAAAAAAGCCCCTAATGTGGCTTCAAAAATCCCCCTTTTGATGAAGCCGCTTTAGGCTTTTTTATCACCAGCCATGACAGTAAAAGCTCCTGTGCTCATAGAATTCCTATGAGCATTGGAACTAATATCACTACAGCTGGCAATAAAAAAGCCTAATGCGGCTTTATAGAAAGGGGTCAAAAGGGGGGGGGGGATAAAACAAAAATAAGATAATACCATTTTATTGGACTAATGAATATTTCAATTAGCTTTCAGAGGCCAAAACCTATTTTCTCAGGTCAATAAAGTATACTTCTGTTACAGTATCCTGTCCTGAGGAAGGGGGTTTTGGTCTCGGAATCAGTCAAAAATGTATTACAATTAGTCCAATAAAGGATCACCTTATTTACATTTTCTATTTATAAATATTTATCAACACAGCTACAATACTTATTTATCTTAAAGCAAAAAAATAGAATTTTTTTTCTACCTTTTTTTCTCTGCTTTCTGCTTTCCTCATCTTCTCATCACTCTCGTCCTTCCAGCCACTGTCTACCCTCTCTCTGCCCCTTTTATATAGCATCTTCTCTCCTTCTATGCCTCCCCCTTCCATCTCTCCCTCCACCCCCATTGGTCTGGCATCTATCTTCTTCCCTTCACTCCCCTCCTTCAATGGTCTGGCATCTCTCTCCTCTCCTTCCCTTCCCTTTCCATACCCCATCCCCATCTTCCTTTTCAATTTATTTTCTGCATGTCCAGATTAAATTCTTAGTATTCAGTCCTCAATTTCCCTTTTCACTGTGTCTACCTACAACATGCCACCTCTTTCCCTCACCTCTCCAGTATTTCACTAACTCTATCCTCTTCCCCCCAATCCAGTATGTGCCTTTTTTATTTATCCCTCTCCTTCCATCATGTGCCCTCTTTCTCTACCCCTTCCATCCAGCATCTTCTCCTCTGTCCTCTCACTTCCATCTATGTCTGCCCCTTCTGTCCACTTCCATTCAGTATCTGCTCCCCTCTTTCTCTCCACCCTACTTCCTTTCTGCATCTGCTCCTCTTTCTCTCTCTCTTCCCCACTTCCATCCAGCATAGGCTCTCCCTCGCCCCTCCCCACTAACATCCAACATCTGCCCTTTCTCTCTCTCCATCCACCCCTCTTCCATCAGCATGACCCTTCTCTATCTCTTCACCCCACTTCCATCAGCATCTGACCACTTTCTCTCCCTCCAACCCAATTCTATCCAATATCCTTCCCCCTTCTGTCTCTTCCTCTCCCTGCACACCAATTCTATCAGCATCTGCCCCCTTTCTCTCCCTGAATCACCTTTCCATACCAGTATCTTGCTCCCTTCTCTTTCCCTTCACTCTAATGCTATCCAGTATCTTGCCCCCGCACCTCCCCACCACTGCTGTATGCTTCTTGAACCAGCAGCAGTGGCTGTAAACTTAAACGCAGTCATTGTGGGACCTTGCTGCACCTCCCTGCGGCTGCTGGAGTAAGTGATATCAGAGGGGGTAGGCCATGGGAGGTGCAGGAAGCTCCCGCAATGACTGAATTTAAAGTTTACTGCCGGTGCTGCTGATTCAGGAAAGCAGCAGCGGCAGAGTAGGGCAAGAGGTTCCAGATCTTTCAGTTTCTGCTTTCTTCTGTCTTTTCTTAATTTTCTTTCAGGGTCTTCAGTCTATCTGACTTTTCTCTCCTTCACTTCCTCTCCTACATCCATCTCTGACTTTAACCTTTTTCTTTCAGTTTTACTTCATTTATTTTTCTGCATATCTATCTGCTTCTATTTATAGCTTTCCATCTCCCTCAGCCTATTATTTTCCAGGTTGGTTTTTTTTTTTTTGCTAACTCTTCCCTCTCTCCTCCCTTCCAGCATCTTCTCTTTCCCCTTTATTTTCACTCTTCTAACTAGTATCTACTGTTTTGTCTCCTCCATCCAGAATATTCTCTACCCTCTTTCCTACAACACTTCATTTCTCTCCCTCCACCTCCATCCAAGATCTCTCCCCATCATCCTTTCCCTTTGCCACTTCCAGTACTACCTACCTGAGGCTCTGGCTTTAGGGAACAGTCACAGGTCCAGGGCAGGCCCGAAATGCGAGACAGGCAGCTGATTCCTCCGGGCAGTGGCCACGCCAGTCGTTCATGCTGTTTGCCGGCTGCCTTGAGGAGGGGGGAGTGCATCTGGATTGCGATGAGCCCTGTCTTCATTCCCAGTCCTTGTCCTGCTAAACCAGCTAGCAATGAAAAAGCCAGGCACCATTGGGGCCTTCCCTCTTGCTAAGTTGCTATAGGCTCTGACAGTCTTGATCCCATCCCTCAAAATCAGGAAGTAACCAGAGGGGGACAGAATTGAGACTGGCAGAGCCTGTAGTGAATTGGCAAGAGGGAAGGCCCCCACGGCGTCTGGCTTCTATATATTGAAGATTCCAGTATATGATATACATATTCATTGTGGAAATCTTAGAAACTGGCCCAGTATATCATATACTGGAATCTCCAATATGTCCACATTTATTTTCTGCCTTTTCATTGTAGATAACCTGAAACCTCCACTAGCTTTGGGTCATCAAGTCATGCTTAAGAAATCCTGACCTGAGGCATTCTGAGAATGTTTCCTTCAGGAACAGAATGAATCAGAAAATAAAGGGATGTCTCCGTTCCCCACAGCCAGACCCCTGGTAGGTTTAAATTTTTATTTTTATTTATTTTTTGTTAGTTTGTTAGAGAAGTACTTAAGTGTAGACTTGAATATAAATTGAGACCCCCATTTTTTTTGGCCCAAAAATCTCAGTTTATATTTGAGTATACGGTAACAAAATATGAAGAAACATGATTATATTTCTTCCTCCAAACAAAGCAGAAATGACAGAATTTTGTGTAACTAGTAGAGCATGCATGGTAGAAGATGGCATCCCTAGAAATACAATATTACAGTATATGCAGTATATACAGAATTATATTTTACGCAGGTACTTATTTTTTTTACTTAGGGCAATGGAGGATTAAGGGGCTGATTCTATAAACAGCGCCTAAATTGGCTGGCCCCTACAAAATAGGCGTTAGCCATGTGTCAGTCACACTTAGGCGCCATTTACAGAATTGCGGCTAGCAATGCCTATGTAAAAAGTTAGGCACCTGAAATGTAATCCAAGGTTTTAAAGGCCAACATTGCAGGCACCTACGTTTTGGGAGAATCGCGTTTAGAGGTTCCTAAGTCATGCTAAGCAATAGGTGCCTATCTTTTTTTTTTTTTAATCATTTTTGAACTTAAATATCAAGCTTTATAACTTGTACAGAAAGAAGTTAAACATAGGAACAATTCCCATTGAAGTTAACACTTTAACAATAAAAGAAAAAAAGAATATACGTAAGTTTAACTTTACTCAAGTCCTCTAATGGGATCCAAGATTGAATAAAGAGCGAGAAATATAAGCAATTATTCAAAGTATATCAAGGCTGTAGAGCTGAGAGCTAATGCCTAAATCAATCTAAAGAGCTAAAGGTTTTCTTTCTCCAAACGGGATAGTGACAAGAAGGTAGTTAATTGAAAAGGTTCAAAGAAAACATACTTAATTTCACGGTGATACACGATACACTTGCAAGGATGTCTTAAATAGAATGTAGCCCTAAAGCAGGGGTCTCAAAGTTCCTCCTTGAGGGCCGCAATCCAGTCGGGTTTTCAGGATTTCCCCAATGAATGTGCATGAGATCTATGTGCATGCATTGCTTTCAATGCATATTCATTGGGGAAATCCTGAAAACCCGACTGGATTGCGGCCCTCAAGGAGGGACTTTGAGATCCCTGCCCTAAAGCTAAGACACCTGGTTTCAGAAGAAGAAAGGTGCCTATCTTTTATAGAATCGGACAGGCACCTATCGCACAATTACATTTTTTCCTAATTGAGCCTATTAAGGGTATTTTGCCAATTAAGTTAGGTGCCCTTTAGAGAATCATCCCCTAGGGCAGGGGTAGGGAACTCCAGTCCTCGAGAGCCGTATTCCAGTCAGGTTTTCAGGATTTCCGCAATGAATATGCATTGAAAGCAGTGCATGCAAATAGAGCTCATGCATATTCATTGGGGAAATCCTGAAAACCCGACTGGAATACGGCTCTCGAGGACCGGAGTTCCCTACCCCTGCCATAGGGGCTCCTTTTACAAAGGTATGTTAGGGCTAGCTGCTACCGCCTCCTTTTAAGCAGGCGGTAATTTTTCAGCTTGCGCACATTAATCTTGGGCGTGCGCTAAAAATGCTAGCAGACCTTAGTAAGTGAATTGCCCAGAATCACAAGGTGCTGCAGTGGGAATTGCACCTAAAAAGAGCGTGCCCTCTTTCCAGATACTCTCTGCCATTTTGTTTTGTTGGATAGACGGTGCAGAGATTTTTGTTCTTGTTTGTTCTCACACATGCGCACACCATCAGGATAGAGTGGGCTCTATTGACAGCACATGAAAAAAAATTTGCTCAACTTCATTTGTTAGTGACATTGAATGACATGCGAAATATCGATGACATTACCCATGCAATTTCAAACAAATGCACATCTTAACTGAATAGGAGAGCAGATGCAATTTTTGCATCAAGAACTCAGAACTAGAGAGTTGCACAAGGACAGAAATTCCACCCATCTCCGCCCGTCCCCACCAGGATCCTCTCCGTCCCCACCCGTCCCTGCCAGGATCCTCTCCGTCCCCACCCATCCCCACAAGGAATTACCTCCATCCCAGCCCGTCCCCATAAAAAGCAGCAATTACTTCTGACAGGATCATCAATTCCACAGTTTCTTTTGCTGTTTTCCTTGTGGAATCTCTTTGGTGGAACACTTTTTTTGTTTTCTGTTCAGGTAATTAACTTATAAACCCCCTCTTTTACTAAGGCTGACATGTCCATTATATTATATGGACGAACCCTGCTTCCAAAGCCTTCCATCCCCGTGGGAGTCCCGTTGGCTAGAGGGGGGATCCCCATGTGAGTCCCGTGGGTTAGGGGGGATTCCCGTGATCCCCGTTCCCGTGCAGACCTCCACTCAGAACTCAGTCAGCTCAGTAGAAGAACTGGTGTGTTACAGAACAACTGCCGCTGCCACCTCCGCATCAACCTCTTCGGTTTGGCTTGCAGGATTTTCTCTGGCTAGTAAAAGGGGTTGATGAGCAGTGCTTTTTGCTGCTGCTACTTCCTCCTCCACCAGCTTTTCTGCAGTCAGAACCACAGAAGGCCTGTAGTTTCATGAAACCTGCATGGTTCTGACTGCAAACAGAAGGCGGACAGTAGAGAAGGAAGCAGTGGCAGGTAAGCACTGCGGCCAACATCTGCCATTTGCAGGATATCATATTGGGGTGAGGGGTGTGGAGAAGGGACAGATGACCAAGGCAGGATTAATTTGTCAAGAGACCCTAGGCACACAAGTACACTGGACCCCCCTGCCCCGCCCCATGCATTTACCCATTTTCTTATTTACTTCTTTATTTCTACTTTATTTTAAAATTCAAAACAAACAACAAAGATTACCATGCCAGTGCCAATGTAGTTTTTCTTCTATGCAACCTCCAAACATCTCTGAACAAATCCCCCCTTCCTTCCTAGATGAAAAGATCTTCAGCTGGCATGGCTTTGGGAAGCCTACCAATTTATATTTTGCATATGGGTAGGAGGCATGGGACATGACGGGAAGAAAATTTAGTGGCCATCATTTTATTGGACTAATACATTTCTCATTTAGCTTTCAGAGGTTAAAACCTCTTTCTTCAGATCAGTAAACTATACTGCTGTTACAGTATCCCTGTCCTGACCTGAGGAAAGGAGTTATGGTCTCTGAATGTATTAAAATTAGTTCAATAAACAGTATCATCTTATTTCCATTTTCTATTAATAAACGATCATCAGTACAGCTACAATAATACCTAAAGCAAAAATAAATAAATAAAACAAATAGAATGTTTTTCTACCTTTTTTGTCTGGTTTCTGCTTTCCTTATCTTCTCATCATTCTTTTCCTTCCATCCACTGTCTGCCCTCTCTCTGCCTCTTCCATATGGCATCTGCTTTCTTTCTATGCCTCTTCCAGAAATTGTCTGCCTCTCCCTTCCATCTCTCTCTCCTCCCCTCCATTTGTGTGGCATCCATCTTCTTCCTTTCCCTCCTCCAATGGTCTGGCATCTCTCTCCTCTCCTTCCCTCTCCCACACCCCTGTGGTTTGGCATGTCACTCTCTTCTCCCTTCCCCCACTTCTATCAGCATCTGCCTCCTTTCTTTCCCTCCAACCCAGTTTCATCCAGTATCCTTCCCCCTTATGTCTCTCTCCTCTTTCCCTACACACCAATTGCATCAGCATCTGCCCCCTTTCTTTCCCTCCAACCCAATTCCATCCAGTATCCTTCCCCCTTATGTCTCTCTTCCCTTTCCTTGCACACCAATTCCATCAGCATCTGCCCCCTTTCTCTCCCTCCACCACCCTTCCATACCATCCTTCTCACCCTTCCATACTCCCTGCCCCCTTTCTCTTCCTCCACCACCCTTCCATACCACCCTGCCCCCTTTCTCTTCTTCCACCACCTTTCCATATCATCCTTCTCACAATTCTTCCATACCACCCTGCCCTCTTTCTCTTCTTCCAGCACCCTTCCATATCATCCTTCTCACAATCCTTCCATACCACCCTGCCCCCTTTCTCTCCTTCCACCACCCTTCCATGCTCCTTTCTCTCTCCCCTCCAAACATTGCAGCTGCCAGCTCTGCCCTCTGAGCTCCTTTGCAAAAGGCAGCCCGAAAGCAGAATTAGAACAGCTGACGGCAACAGGTAACCCCCCCCCCCCGCATAAAAGGCAATGGGTTACTCCCCCGCATCAACGGCAATGGGTCCCACCCACAACAGCAATGGGTCCCCCCCCCCACATCAACACTCCCCCCGCATCAATGGCAACAGCCTCCCCACATCAACGTCAATTGGCCTCCCCTCTACATCAACGGCAACAGGAAGATCCCGCGATGACTGCGTCTGCCGGTTCACCCCCTCCGATGTCACTTCATCCAGAGCAAGTAAGTGACGTTGGAGGGGGATGACCGTCAGACGCAATCATCGTGGGATCTTCCTGAAACAGAGCCAGCTACATTGCCGTTGATGGGGGAGGCCATTACCGTTGAAGCCGGGAGGGGGCCATTGCTGTTTAAAAAAAATGGCAAGGTGAGTCGTCCTCCTTCAGCGGGCCTCCCTCACAGCGGGCCCCCCTCACGTGCCTACTGGGCCTATTCATTAATCCGGCCCTGCAGATGACTGTATCAAGAGGAATAAGGAAATGAGCGGCTAAAAGTATCAAGAGCTAGAGGGTGGCACTGTCAGAAAAATGTCTAGGGGAGTGCAGGGAAGATGAATACTTTGGGAGACGGACAAATTGAATCAGAGATGGGGGGGGGGAGGCAGAGGTTATACAAATAGTAATGGCTGTTTAAATTGCTAAATGGACAAATACTGCCAGTATAAAAATGTACCAAATTAGGAGCAGGGCACAGGTAACCCTAAAATTTATCTGTATCGTGACAATATTTAGTGCTGGCATGATCAGCAGTCATGCTGTACATGAAGGATCTTATCCAAAAAAATTTCTATGTGGATCGGGATGGTGCAGAATAAGTTGTGAAGGGGGGACCTTTTCTTGAAGCAGCCTGTTGGCGAAACATGTCGGATATGACAGGTCCCTTTCCCGATGAGATAAGATCATCAAGAAAAAGAATATAATAAGATAAGTTTTAACCAGTTTTTATAACGGTTAAGTTATTGACATTAAGCACTTTAAGCACTTTAATAAGTTTGAGATTTAATGAAGCACTTTTAAAAAAAACCAAAAAATTGTGAAACATATTGAGTAGGGGCTAGTGAAGAAGCCATAGCCAGTGAGAAGAATTTTGGCAACCAAGCAAACACAAAAAATTGTGTGGTGACCAAATGGCATGTCTGAAGCCCTGATAGTTTGACTAAAGCAATTTATTAAGAAGAGAGAGCGGTATTGAGAGATATAGTTGTGGTACATGAAGGAGTAGCACAAAACAGAGAATGACATAGGGACAAATTTTGTCCCCTTCTCTTTCCTGTCCCTGCAAGCTCTGTCCCTATCCCTGCTCCATCCCCGTGTACACTGTTCTGTTTTCTGTCCCGCCCGCAGGCTTCATCTCCATCCATGCCCTGTCCCCGCAGACTCTGTCCTCATATGCACACGCCTTCAACACTTATGATTAACGAACATAAGACTAGCCCGTTCTCACAGTGGCCAATCCAGGTCACTAGTACTTGGCCAAAACCCAAGGAGTAGCAATATTCCATGCTACGGATACAGGGCAAGCAGTGGCTTCCCCCATGTCTTTCTCAATAACAGACTACGAACTCCAGGAACTTGTCCAAATTTTTCTTAAAACCAGAGACAATATTCTTTACAGTAGTTTGTAAATCACAAATAGAGACTTCCATTTCTATCTGGCTTTGGTACAACCTTCCCAAAGATTCAGTTGCCTATGTTTTTACATCATCTGGGAAGGTAATTAGATTGTCTTTCAGAGATGGGTGTAGAAGAGAACCTAAACTGTGTAGTGGATGAATAGGAAAATAAGTGTCTATTACATGTTGGAAATGTTCCTTGATGCCAGCAATGATGGATTTATCTGTTGCAATAACAGTAAGTTGCTTGAGCAGCTGGGCACATGATAGAAGGACGTTGCAGATGGCATACAAGACACAAATGATGTCATTTAACAGTAGTTCACTGAAATCCAAAAGCAGCTTCTGTAGATTTTTTTTTTATCATTGAATTTAGTTGTCAGTTGTTTAAGATGCGTTAAGTTTTTACATATTAATACTAGCCTCAAGTTTTTAGAGAATGGCACAGGAACTAAGTTTGTCCCTGTCCCCATCTCTACCCCATCCCCGTGGGCTCTATCCTTGTCCTCGCACCATGGGTACCTGCCCCCATGTCATTCTCTAGTGCATACTATGTGGATTAAGAAAAGTACCAGCCCTTAACTGATGATGCTGACGTTGATCTTACAAAGTTGAAATTCCCTACAGAAACTAAGCTAAAGTCTCATCTTTTTGTAATTGTCTTTAAGGCCCGATTTCATGGCTTCAAATTGTCCTGCTTACTTGTCTGTATGATTGCTGGTTTTATTTTAATTATTGATATATAAGATTGATGGGTAAGAATGATTGTAAATAAATGGGAAAAAAAACCAGGGTAGACAGAATATTTTATAGAAGCCTAGATTGATAGGGCTGGAAGAGACTTCAAGAAGTCTTTCATCTATTCCTCTACCTCCAGGCATGTTCAGCTGTACTTAAAAGGCAACCTGTACTTGCCTAGTGGAGGGATCTGTGAGAGGCAGCAAAAACAGAGTATGTAAAAATGGATGAATAGATCTGAACAAGATTATATGTTGGTATTATGATACCTGGATAGGTTTCTCACTGGCAGAAAGGTTAGAAGGCTGATCCTGTTGCAAAATATCATAGATATTTGTTGAGATTGATGAAAAGATACATCGTACTGTATATACCCTGACATAGGTACCAGCTGTTTGGGTGTGCTGGGTTATTGAGCATCCCCTCCACTGAGCAAACTCTTTCACTGTGTGAAGGAAGAGGAGTGACTTGCGTTGAGTTTATCACCAGCAATCATTTCAGAGAATTGGCACCTTTGGCCCCTAATGCAGGCGTTAGCCAAACATGGTCATTTTGTGTTTTGTTTTAGAAAATGTTAATATACATATTCTTGTTATTTCTATCAAATCATTTCGCATTTTTTTTTTTTTGTAATTTACTAATTGAGGGTCCTTTTACTACAGCTTAGAGCACACTAATAGACATTAGTATGCGCTAAGTATCAGATAAACCAAAGGTATAAAAAATTGGACTTGCGGCATTTAGAACATAGAGTCAGATGCTTTAAAATCGCTGTTAAAATACTTTGGGTCACTGTGGTGCCAGTAAATTGTATGATTTAGAAACGGCGATCGATGTTCAAACTACTTCGCATGCAAATGAGTTTCACGGAGGTCTGCCTTAATCCCATCTGATCAGTCATTGGAGAAAGTGACTGACACGTGTGCTAAATTGGCGTGCCGTTTTGAAGTGTATCATTGGCACATTGCATAAGACTGTCTCAAACCTTTTTTTTAGCTCTGGCACACTAAATGGAGCAAATGTCTTTCACAGCCATTATGGGCTCCTTTTATGAAGCCGTGTTAGCGCTAATTTGCCGGCCGCGCTAGCCGCTACCGCCTCCTCTTGAGCAGGCGGTAGTTTTTCAGCTAGCGCGGGGGTTAGCGTGTAATAAAAAGTTGCGTGCGATAAAACCGCTAACGCAGGTTCATAAAAGGAGCCCTATAACTGAAATGATAAAATTGCAAATCCAACAAAAAATTTAATTTGAGAGTTATTTATTTAAAGTTCTTTAAGCTATGGATGGGTAATTGTAATAATGGTGAAACTAAAGTAGATAGAATTGCTAATCATTTAGATCAGTGGTCTCAAACTCAAACCCTATGCAGGGTCACATTTTGGATTTGTAGGTACTTGGAGGGCCTCAGAAAAAAATAGTTAATGCCTTATTAAAGAAATGACAATTTTGCATGAGGTAAAACTCTTTATAGTTTATAAATCTTTCCTTTTGGCTAAGTCTTAATAATAATATTGTAGTTTATAGCTAAAGAGACATATGATCAAGAAATTGTTTTATTTTACTTTTGTGATTGATAAACATACCGAGGGCCTCAAAATAGTACCTGGTGGGCCGCATGTGGCCCCCGGGCCGCGTGTTTGAGACCACTGATTTAGATGGATGTGCTTGTTTTTGAGTGCAAATTAACTTAAAATGCGGCTCGATAGTCAACAAGCAAACACACATTTCATCATCCACCATCTGCAGTCGTTCTCTTTTTTTCAATTTAATTTCTGTCAGAGCTCAAAATCTTAGTTTGCAAAAATAAGAAGATCCAAACGGTAACAAAGCCTTGATTGCTTTGTTGCTCAAGTTAGGATAACTACTGCATAAAAAATAAAAACAAAATTACTTGCCGTTAGTTTTCAAGGACCAATCAAGTCAAAGAATGATGCTTGTCTGGGCGGTTGTATCCTTACGCACACAGATGCTCATAACATTGACAGATTCTTGCGAACATGATGTACATGTCATCTATTCTAGTGTATACTTATGAAGGGAATTTTTAAGATAAAGTAAAATTCTGGAATCTCTTGTGACACACCCAGAATTTCTTCGGGGCACACCACTGTTTCATGTCACGCAGTTTGAGAGACACTGACATAAGAGGGGAGGGGTGGAGAACTAACAACAAACCATGCAAATATGGAAATGCAAGATATATATGCTTTTTCCTAAACAGCTTTGGTGGGACATATGCAGTCAGCAGCTCCGGACCTGCTGAAATACGCTTTTAACGGACACGCCTGAGATGCACCTTAACTTATGTGCACGAGACATGCTCTGTACACACACGTATATTATATGGTCCTCAATCCCATAAAAAGTATTTTGATGAACTTCCACATGAAATCAGTGGCCAGGACCTGCTGGTATAGGTCTTTAATGGATGCACGTGAGACACACTTTTAACACACTTGCATGAGATGCACCTTAACACATGAGATGCATTCAAGTTTCAAGTTTATTAGGATTTGATATACCACTTATCAAGGTTATCTAAGTGGTTTTTACAATCAGGTACTCAAGCATTTTCCCTATCTGTCCCGGTAGGCTCACAATCTATCTAACATACCTGGGGCTATGGAGGACTGAGTGACTTGCCCAGGGTCACAATGAGCAGCGCGGGGTTTGAACCCACAACCCCAGGGTGCTGAGGCTGTAGATCCAACCACTGCGCCACACACTCCTCCATTCTATACACACATATATTATAAGGTTCCCAATCCCATAAAAAGTATTTTTATGAACTTCCACATGCAATCAGTGGGTCAGACCTGCTAGTGTATGCTTCTAACATGCATGTTTCAATGCTATGGTACCTCCTGACCTGTTGCTAATTTTGGATCGTTAAAGGCCGGCGCTTCATATTGTGCATCATCTGTGCTCATTTTAATATTGATGAGCTCACTGTAATCCATTTACATATGCTTATCGGAGGCTGCTACAAACCATGGAAATGACCACGATTGGCCATTTTCAGCATCGATAGCTGAAATACTTCGATGCTAAACCGGTTAAAACCGGTTTAGCATCGATCGTTAAAGGCACAATGAGTTTTGAGCATATGGGCCATATTAATATCTGCTAACGCATGCTAAGCATTATTTATTTTTTGGTATTTATTAACTGCCTTTTCGTGAAGATATTCACCTAAACAATACACTGAATAGTAATCAAGCAGTGGCTTAGGGCTCCTTTAACGAAGGTGCGCTAGTGTTTTTAGCACACGCTACAATGCCGTGCATGCTAACCCCGTGCTACATGGAAAATACTAACGTCAGCTCTATGGAGGCGTTAACGTGTAGCGCACGCTAAAACCGCTAGCGCACTTTCGTAAAAGGAGCCCCTAGTAAGGGGGGGCAGTCCACCCCAGGTGCAGTCTTGGTAGGGGCACTGGCAACCGTGCTCCTTTCTGCCTCCTCCGCTCCTTTCTACCCCCCCCTGCCGCACACATGCGCCCCTTCCCTTGTACCTCTTTAATTTTCCCTGCGCAAGCAGCATTACAAACTTGCTGTCTGTGTCAGTGTCACCTCTCTTATACGTCACTTCCTGGATAGCCAACAGGATGCAGGCAGCAAGTTCGTGAGGTTTGTGAGGTTGCTTGCGCCTCGAAAATTAAAAAGGTATGGGAGAAGGGAACGGAGGGTGCACGTGGCAAGGAGGAGGAGTCAGGAAGGAGGGGCGGTGAAGAGGGCAGAGGAGGGGCATCACTCACCATCGCTACACCACTTAATCAGGTACTCTTAAGTATTAAAAGAGCCTCATATTTATCCACTTTTACATATCTGTTCTGTTTTTGGCTGGCATCTCTTGCTGGTCTCTCCAGGCTTAAAATAAACCAGCCAAATGTTTGTATAAACTGTTCTTAAAATCTTCAGGGATGGAGATTCCACCACCAGCACTTTTGTTTCCCTGACTGGTTAGTGAGAAGCTCCCAGTGCCTCAGGTGATCTTCCTAATCACCTCCTGGCTGGGACTCTAGCAGCAGGTTCAGGGAACCTCATTAAAGCCTTTTTTTGTTTGTTTTCCCCACTCTCCATTCATCGCTGTGTATCCCATGGTCACAGTATGTTAAATGATTCTCTGACCACTGTATGTGTGTACATACATTCAGAGAGAGCCAAGAGAGGGAGAGAGAATGAAGGGGGAACGGAAGAGATACCCAGAGAAGCTCATTAAAGATCCAGTTTTATGTGATGTGACAGGGACCTGTCACAGAGTGCTGACAGAATGGCTCCTACACCTTCACTTTCCATTAAAAAGAAAATGTGCAAATTCAAATCAAGTCTGCTGCTGGCACTTATGTATCATATTACTTCTAATTAGTCTTAATTCAACTGAGCCCCTGTTCAGTGCTCTGCGTTCTGTATTTTCCTGCATTCTCCTCTGCCACCTGACTGCTGTTTTTATTCCCTTGCCAGAACAAAAAAATGTACTAAGACTAATATTTGCACTTTTGAAACTCTGCTTACACAACATGACATGCTTCTGGGGTTTGATGTATTCATTCGTCTGCATTAACAAAGTAAAAACAGAGCAATTTCAAAGAAATTATCATAACACATTAACAAGAAAAGAAATGAAATAAATCAAGCCCACATTCACTATAATTCTCATGTCTGTAGGTAATATAGAGGCCGTACCAACATTTCTTGTCAATGGAGCAAGCGTCTAATATTACACCACAAGTCTGATTTAGGGATCTTGGTATACATGAGAAAGTATAGGGTCTCCAATCATGGCCCTTGCCCAGTCGGGTTTCAGGATTCCCACAATGAATATGAATAAGATCCATTTGCATACAGCACAGGCAGTGCATACAAATAGATCTCATGCATTCCAAGGAGTGCTGAAAAGTTCTCAGCCCCAAGACGAGAATGACGTGGATATGGTTCAATCAATGTTCTGAAACAATGTCAAAACACAGAATTTCATTTCTGCAAATTGGCACGCAACAAAATAACGCCTCCCCCTTTACAAAACCACGCAAGAGGTTTTTAGCGCCGGCCAGCATGCTGAATGCTCCGCACTGCTCCGATACTCATAAGAACTCTATGACCATCAGAACAGCACAGAGCATTCGGCACACCGGCCGGAGCTAAAAACTTCTTGCACGGTATTGTAAAATAGCACTCTTTTCAGCTACAGTGGCAAAATAATACTCAGAATTTAGGAAGTTGGCTGAGAACTTTTCGCTGAGGAAATTCTGAAACGCGCCAGCAACTGGCGCTGAATTTTTTTTTTTAAGCTTTTGACAGCTAGTTAAACTGATAAACACCAGCTGACCAGCTAGTTACAGCAGCCAAAGATAGACCTGCTATTTAGGCAGGTCAAACTGGCCACTAAACTTAGCTGGTCAACCAATGAATAATGTTGCCAACTGGCTATGTCACATGACATAGTCGGTGACCAAGCTAGCTGTTAAGTGCTAATATTCAGCAGCCATCTTGCACTGAATATTAGCACTTAGCTGGCTAACGTTGGGTTTTACTAAACAGCGTAAGAGCATTTTACCATGGGCTGGCAAGGTAAATGCTCTGACGATCATAGGAATTCAATGAACATCGGAGCATTTACGTCACCAGCCCATGGTAAAATGTTTTTACACTGCTTAGTAAAAGGAGCCCTAAGTGCTATTTATCCATCCAGGAGTCATTTCTGGCCAGTTAAATAAATAGCACTAAATATTTGTCCGAGTGTATTTTGTATTAAGAGGCAACTTTTTAACATCTTAATCAAGATTCATAGCTCAGGTGAGGGGATGAGTCACTGCTAGCACTAATTGTTCCAGTTCAACCCCTCATATTTTTGGTCTACTTTAATCAGTGTTTAAAAAAAAAAATCAAGATTTTATTTTTAAAATTGCTAATTTCTAGCCCCTCTTTCTCTCCTTGTCCTCCTCTTCCACCTCCTCACCTTCTGTTTCACTATTTCCTAATCCTAGTCCCAGAGTTTCCGACGCTGATAAGTAACACAAAAACTGTATAAGAAGACTAAGAAGAGAGAGAACAAAGTGCCCACGAGCGGCTCTGCTGGCATGGTTTGGGCTCATCTTGTGCCCAAGGGTTTATTCTCCTGAAACTTCAGGAAGGGAAAAATAATCCACGGACCAAATGCCTGATGGAACATTTGCCCATTAAAGTTGGGCAAATAAAAGTTTGCCCAAATGCTATTTTCTGTCATTTTTTTTCCTTTTCCATAAGTTACAAACAAAAAAATGAAACACTAAACTCAAACTTTTCAATTTTAAACACACTAGTATCAATACTGAGCTGCTGAGAGGTAGCCTGGATAACTCTCGTGGCCAGCGCTGGCCACAGGTATTCGATTCTGGGCTGTTTATGGTGACCAGCAATGAATATCTGGGTGGGGGGGGGGGGGATTTGGGCTGCTAAAAAGTTAACCATCTACAGGCTTCCTTTACTAAGGGCTCCTTTTACTAAGTTGCATTAGGGCATTAACGCGCGGAATAGCACGCGAGTCAATGCTTTGTACGCTAGACGCTAATGCCAGCATTGAGCTGGCGTTAGTTCTAGCTGTGTAGTGCGGGGTTATTGCACGCTAATCTGCTGCGTGCGCTAAAAACGCTAGCACACCTTAGTAAAAAGATCCCTAAATGGCAGTAGCGGTTTTTTTTAGTGCAGGCCGGCAAGGTAAATGCTCCGACACTCATAGAATTCCTATGAGCGTCAGTGAATTTACCTTGCCGGCCTGCACTAAAAAACTCTAGTACCGTTTAGTAAGTCAATATTCAGCACTGACCAGTTAGGTTTATAGCAGCCAAAGATAGGATTGCTATTTATACAGCCCAATTTGGCTGCTAAACTTAGCCACTCAGGGCCTGATTCTATTTAGAATAACTACATTGGGTGCCTCTAGGCCACCTAGCGATGCCTAAGTTTAGGATCTCTTCACAGATCTAGCTAGGTACTTGGGACATGGGTTGGCCACTGTTGGAAACAAGATACTGGGCTTGATGAACCTTCGGTCTGTCCCAGTATGGCAATTCATATGTTCTTATGTGGACCTTTTTTTTTTTATTGGCTTAATCAGCGAAGTAATTGACCACACTAGTTTTCAGCCAATCAAAAAAAAAAAAAAATTAATTACACAATTTAACAGTTTGGCGCCAAACTCTTAAGATGCCTAGTGATGCCTTAGTGAAGGTGCTCTCCCACGTCTAAGGATGTCTACCGACATCTATCTGAAAAAGTAGGTGTGGATAGGGACGAAGAATAGGCATGATTCAGTTAGGTGTCATTAGGCGTCCATTGTAGGCACTGGTAAATTAGGTCAGTGAAAATCTAGCCTACTGAAGCGGTGCCTAACTTTAGGATGCCTAACGACACCTGTCTGCTCAGGTGCTGCTAGGCATGATTCTATAAACCGCACCTAGCGGTTGATTGACTACCATGCTGAGCAGTGCCTACAATGTAGGCACTGCTAGGCGTTGTTTATGGAATCAGGCCCTCAGTGCTGAAAATTGCCAGTTATCACATGATATATCCAGTTGTCTTTTAGTCACTAATTGTGAATATTCAGCAGTTTTTTCTCTCAGAGGGACCCTGACGTGGCAGTCATTCTCACTAGTTGCACGTGGCTGCCCCAAAGCTTCTCCCCTGACACAACTTCCTGTTTCTGCTGGATCATGTCAGAGGAGAAGCTTCAGGGTAGATGCTTGCAACTAGTGAGAACGGCTGCTGCCTCAGGGCCAAACTTTGGTTTGGAAAAGCATCCACGAAGGTGAGGGGAAGAGAGGGGGATGACCAGATAAGGGGAAGAGGTTGAGTGGTGCGTTAGGTTTATTTTGTGGAGAAAGAGGGGGACAGACGCTGGATGGAAGTGAGGGGGAGTGAGAGAGGGGAGCAGACGCTGGAAGGAAGTGGGGAGGGGAGCAGACTGAATGGAGGTGGAGAGAGAGAGGGGGAGAAGACGCTGAATAGAAGTGGTGAGGAGAGAGAAAAAAGGGTGCATGCTGGATGGAAGTGGGGAGGAGAGAGAGGGTGCAAATGCTGGATGGAAGTGGGGAGGAGAGAGAAAAAAGGGAAGAGGTTAGAATTAGATACTGGAAGGGGTGAGGGAAAGAGGTGGCAATCTGAAAGTAGACACAATGAAAAGAGGGAAATTGAGGACTGAATAGTAAGAAAGAATTTAATCTAGACAAAGGCAGAAAATCAATTGAGAAGGAAGACCAGGGAAGAAAAAAAAGGGGAAGGGAGATACCAGGGCATGGGGGAAGGGAAGGAGACAGATACCAGATCTGGGGGGGGGGGGAGGAAAGGAGGAGAGATAGATGCTATAATCTGCTGGGAGGAAGGAAGGGAGAGATGGAAGGGAAGAAGACAGATGCCACACCATGGGGGGAGTGGAGGGAAGAAGATGGATGCCAGACCAATGAGGGCGAGGGAGAGATTGAAGGGAGAGGCAAACAGTTTTTGGAAGATGTATAAAAAGAGAGCAGATGCCATATGGAAAAGGCAGACAGAGAGCAGACAGTGGATGGAAGGAAGAGAATGAGGAAAAGATGAGGAAAGCAGAAACCAGATAACAAAAGGTAGAAAAAAATAATTCTATTTCTTTTATGTATTTCTTTTGCTTTAGGATAAAGTAGTATTGTAGCTGTGCTGATAAATGTTTATAAATAGAAAATGGAAATAAGGTGATCCTTCTTATTGGACTAATTTTAATACATTTTTTTAATAATTCAGAGACAAAAACCCACTTCCTCAGATCAGAACAGGGATACTGTAACATTAGTATACTTTACTGTCCTGAAAAAAGAGGTTTTGACCTTTGAAAGCTAATTAAGAAATGTATTAGTCTAATAAAATGGGGGACATTTTCTTTCTGCCATGCCCCATGCTTCCTACCCAAATGCAAACTAAGTTGGTGGGCTTCCCAAAGCCCTGTCAGCTGAAGATCTCTTCCTCTAGTTCAGCGGTCAGAACTCTTCAAGCTCTGCAGCTGGTGGCAGCTCGGAGACACTTCTGCTAGCTGCAGAGCTTGGAGATTACTGGCTGCCATACTGGAGGAGGTGGTCTTGAACAGGCAGGGTTTTGGGATCCCCACCAGCTGCAGCAAAGGAAATAGCTAATTTTTGGTGGACCCGGGCCTGGGTTCTCTGTGTGTTCAGTAAAGAAAGAAGTGCTTATCTGTTATTTCTCCAGTGTTGTAATTCTTGCTGAGTTTAATTTCTTGGGGTTCCAAGTTTAATTTCTATTTATGATCCTTTGGTAAAGGTCTGTCTATGTTTTGTGTGTAAAGAAGTCTTTTAAAGTTGTTTTATGTGTGGTAGTAATGGGAGGTTGGGATATGGGGATGGAGTGCAGAGAGGAGAGGGGATTAGGGTCCCCCTCCCTCCTTAATTTCTGCCCTGGGCCCCAGCATGTCTAAAACGGGCCCTGCTTAAGCCCCCTGTTATCAAGCTGCGTTAAGGGTTTTTTTAATCACTGGCCGCTAAGGTAAAAGTTCTGATGCTCACAGAATTACTAATGTGACTTGATAAAAGGGGACCTTAATGTAGTTTATGATTAGCTTTCGAAGGTAACTCCTTTCTCAGATGAGGAAGAAGGAGTTACCTTCGAAAGCTAATCATAAACTACATTAAGTTAGTCCAATAAAAAGGGGGGAGGTTCATTTGTTTTTTAAGGGGGGGGGGTTCTACATATGACCTTGAAGAGTGAACTAACCATTTCACTCAAAAGGAAGAACACAAATGAGAATACTGCAAAAAGCTAAAAGTGTCTAAGAAAGAAATCAGGATTGGAAAAGCATGGATAGAAATAAAAATGGCTAAAGACATAGAGAGAGGTGCCAAGACATTTTTTATGATCCGCTTATACATTTATACATTTATAATCCACTTAATGAACTAATACATTTATAATCCGCTTAATGAACTAAGCAACTCACAAACTCACATTCACAATATCATTAGACACAACCACATTCATCGGACTTTACAAAACATAAGAACATAAGAATAGCCCATTCTCACGGTGGCCAATCCAGGTCACTAGTACCTGGCCAAAACTCAAGGAGTAGCAATATTCCATGTCATCGATACAAGGCAAGCAGTGGCATCCCCCATGTCTTTCTCAATAACAGACTATGGACTTTTCCTCCAGGAACTGGTCCAAACCTTTCTTAAAATCAGCTAAGCTATCTGCTCTTACCACATCCTCTGGCAACGCATTCCAGAGCTTAACTATTCTCTGAGTAAAAAAAAAATTTCCTCCTATTGGTTTTAAAAGTATTTCCCTGTAACTTCGAGTGCCCCCTAGTCTTTGTAATTTTTTGAAGGAGTGAAAAATTGATCCACTTGTACCTGTTCTACTCCACTCAGGATTTTGTAGACTTCAATCATATCTCTCCTCAGCCGTCTCTTTTCCAAGCTGAAGAGCCCTAACCGTTTTAGTCTTTCCTCATATGAGAGGAGTTCCATCCCCTTTATCATCTTGGTTGCTCTTCTTTGAACCTTTTCTAGCGCCACTTTATCTTTCTTGAGATAAGGAGCCCAGAACTGAACGCAATACTCCAGATGAGTTTGCACCTTGGAGCGATATAGGGGCATTATAACATTCTTAGTCTTGTTAACCATCCCTTTTTTTTAAATAATTCCTAGCATTCTAGCATCCAATTATATTGGGAATGGGGGAAGGGAGGAAGGCTAGAGGTGGAATTACAAGACTCAAACCAAGGAGCAGTATACAAGACCAAAAAATGTATTAAATCAAGATCAGACCTGACAAGGCCATGTTTCAGTGACTGTGATGAATAAATATATGTTCTTTTTATAAGTTGTTATGAGAATCTTTAGAATGAATGATGGTCAGGTGATTGTTTAGTATGTGAACTTCTTTGCTCTGAAATATGGTAAGGGGTGTATTACATTTTTAATAAACATAAATAAGACTGAAAGGTACTGAAGGGTCAGTGTGTGGAAAGTGATGAGGGAAAAGCGGAAATACCCAATGAATACTTCTATTTGGTGTTCACAAAAGAAAAACTTGGAGAAGGTCCACAGATGATTGTCAAAGACACATATAAGAATAGAATAGGTACTACTGAAGGGGTATCCCTGCCTTACCTTTTGGAGGCTCAAGGCCTTCCTAGGCTGTGAATCATTTTTTCTGAACCAACCATCATGGATCCTGACTGATACTTTGTTTACAAGCTGTGTGCTTACAGTCAAGTTCACCATCTGCATGAGTCACTGACTATCTCCTACGAATTTGTGGAGGAGCGACTATGAAATCTGTCTTGCTTCATTTTCATCTTGTCAAGAATTTCTGTGCCTGTCTTGTAACTGAAGGTTACATAGAAACTTAGAGTATGACGGCAGAAAAGGGCCACTCGAATAACCCACCACCCTAAGCACTTCCTTGAAGTGAACCCGCATGTTTATCCCATTTATTCTTAAAATCGAGCACATTGTTGGCCTCTACTACCTGAATTGGAAGATCATTCCAACGATCAAACACCCTTTCGGTGAAGAAATACTTCCTAGTGTCACCATGAAATCTCCCACCCCTGATTTTTAGCGGATGCCCTCTTGTCGCCATAGGTTCTGTAAGGAAAAAGATGTCTTCTTCCATCTCCATACGGCCAGTAATATATTTGAACGTCTCTATCATGTCTCCCCTCTCTCTGCGTTCCTCGAGAGAGTATAGCTGCAACTTACCTAGACATTCTTCATATGTGAGATTCTTGAGTCCTGAGAAAATCCTAGTGGCCAATCTCTGAACCAACTCTATTCTCAGCACATCCTTTTGATAATGTGGCCTCCAAAATTGAACACAATATTCCAGATGTGGTCTCCTTATGTGTGACCGGTTGTAACCTGCTGGATGGGTCCTGATTGGGCCAGGTGGTCACCTGGGCTCAGAAAGAGAGAGATTCTGCACCAGCCCAGACAGTTTCGGTTTGGAGTTTTGAGAGAGAGGAAGGAGAAAAAGAGGAGAAAGGAATCCCTGGGGCTAGTGCACATCTCTGTGAAGGGAAGGACTATTGTTTGTGAGGCTGACAGATGTTGGTCTGGGCTGAGACCTTACAGGAAGAATTCTGCAGTTAATTATCCACTGGTAGTTATCGGACTGAGAAACTTACTGCTGTCAGAACCAAGTGGGCTCGCTAGGAGGCTTGTAGCCTAAGACACTGACAGCTGAAGAAGGGTGAGAAAGAGGATACCTTACAGTATATGGTTCCAATAATTAAGATCAATTCAGTATCATGTACAATAAGTTCTACTATTAAAATCTTGGGAGTGATTTTTGATCAGTGCCTGACCATGAAAAATCAGATAGATGCAGTAGTTCAGAAGGGTTACTATACCTTGTGGAAACTTCGCACCATCAGATCTTACTTCAATACTACCACCTTTACGCTTTTAGTTCAGACACTACTTTTGAGTATTCTAGATTGGCTAGGCTGACTTTGGTTCAAAATACAACAGTAAGGATGATTTATGGCTTGAGGAAGTATGACCATGTAATTCTTTATTACTGTAGGTTGCATTGGCTCCCAGTGGAGGCACGGGTGATTTTTAAGTTAGGTTGTCTATACTATAAAGTTGAATCTGGTGTGACCCCCCCTATATCTTGTTGACAGATTTGTTTTTATGACACAGGAAAAGAGTAGAAAATCTCATACCCTATTTACGTTCCCTTCAGTTAAGGGTGTAAAAGTGAGAAACATCATGGTCACTGTCTTTCTTATCAAGCAGCTCATTACGATAAAGATTTTCACCCATTATTGATTAGATCTGCATCTTATACACATTATAGAAAACTTCTGAAGACCTTTCTTTTTTCCAAATTTTTGACTAATTAATCTTTGTGTATTACGTTTTCTTTTTTTGTATTTTCTCATAGCATAATCTTTTGTTAACTGCATTGAACTTAGGGTTATGCGGTCTAGAAATTTGTTTTTATGTTATGTAGATTACTTGGGACTCTTGGTGAATAGCCTAAAATCTGGTTGCTGCTTTGTGATATCTTCTCAGGAAATTCATTAGTAACAATATACAGTAGTTGTAATGTAGTATACTTTATATACATAACCAGTATTACCAATTATATATAGATAATTATAGATATTAATATCTATATTTGTACAATCATTAATGTATTTATGCAACTAATTTTGTAAGGTTTGCCATACTTCCAAGTATTTTTATTTTTCTAATAAATAATATAATCATACTTGGCATTGTTTTTTTATAAGGCAGTGATTGTAGAATCACAGGGACAAAGAGGTGCTTACATTTTCCTAGCTCACGAGTCCAGAATAATTACTCTCTCTCTGAGTGATTTTCTGTTTTATAATTGTGCCTAATATTTACCTGCTACACTACACCATTCACTGAAGATAGTGGTTGCAAAACAGAGTGGACAAAGCCACCGAAGAAGCTTAGACAGGTATTGGTAGGTTCTCTAAAGAATATGTATAATAGATCTTTAGAAAAGGGGTACGGTATGTTCCATAGGATTGCAGAAAAGATGATGTGATTCCTCTTCTCAAAAGTGGAAACAGAGGTCAGTAAGTCTCACCTCGGTATTAGGAAAAATAATGGAGAAATTGCTGAAGAATAGGTATTTGGAGTGCAGAAATCTAAAAGAACTGTATACGATAAGAGGTGAGAGGCTGATGTTCATGGACAGATTGGGGTAATAGTGTCTGAGAATCTCAAAGTGATAAAATAATGTGATAAAGTGGTAACAAGGCCAGAAGGATGCTTGGCTTCATAGATGGTCAGAAAAAAAGAAGGTGATAATGTAACTGTACAAATCATAAGAACATAAGAAATGCCTCTGCTGGGTCAGACCCGAGGTCCATCATGCCCAGCAGTCCGCTCACGCGGTGGCCCAACAGGTCCAGGACCTGTGCAGTAATCCTCTATCTATACCCCTCTATCCCCTTTTCCAGTAGGAAATTGTCCAATCCTTTCTTAAACCCCAGTACCGTACTCTGCCCCACAACATCCTCTGGAAGCCCATTCCAGGTGTCCACCACACGTTGGGTAAAAAAGAACTTCCTAGTATTTGTTTTGAATCTGTCCCCTATCAACTTTTCCGAGTGCCCTCTTGTTCTTTTATTTTTTGAAAGTTTGAAGAATCTGTCCCTCTCTACTCTCTCTATGCCCTTCATGATCTTATAAGTCTCTATCATATCCCCTCTAAGTCTCCTCTTCTCCAGAGAAAAGAGACCCAGCTTCTCCAATCTTTCAGCGTATGACAGGTTTTCCATACCTTTTATCAGACGTGTCGCTCTCCTCTGAACCCTCTCGACTAACGCCATATCCTTCTTAAGGTACGGCGACCAATATTGGACGCAGTACTCCAAATGCGGGCGCACCATTGCCCGATACAACGGCAGGATAACTTCTTTTGTTCTGGCTGTAATACCCTTTTTGATTATACCAAGCATTCTATTTGCTCTCTTAGTGGCCGCTGCACACTGTGTCATTGGCTTCATTGTCATGTCCACCATTACCCCCAAGTCCCTTTCCTGGGTACTCTTATTCAATAACATCCCTCCCATTGTATAGTCGTATCTCGAGTTTCTGCTCCCCACATGTAATACCTTACATTTCTCAACGTTGAACTTCATCTGCCATCTCGTCCCCCATTCTTCTAGTTTATTCAAGTCTCTCTGCAATTCTTCGCAGTCCTCTTTAGGCCGAGCTCCATTAAATAGTTTGGTGTCGTCCGCAAATTTTATTATGTCACACTTCGTCCCTGTTTCTAGATCATTTATAAAGATATTAAATAGCATCGGCCCGAGCACCGAGCCCTGCGGGACACCACTCGTGACCCTCCTCCAGTCGGAGTAGTGACCCTTCACTCCTACCCTTTGTTTTCTACCCTCCAACCAGTTTCTGATCCATCTATGTACGTCTCTTTCCACCCCATGGTTCTTCAGTTTCCGGAGTAGACGTTCATGGGGCACCTTGTCAAAGGCTTTTTGGAAATCTAGATATATGATGTCTATGGGGTCTCCTTTGTTCATCCGTCTGTTAATCCCTTTGAAGAAGTGCAATAAGTTCGTTAGGCATGATCTTCCCTTGCAGAAACCATGCTGGCTGGTTATCAGAAGCTCATTTTTTTCAAAATGTTCATCAATGTTTTCTTTTATCAGTGCTTCCGCTTTTCCCCGGAATCGAAGTCAAGCTCACTGGCCTGTAGTTTCCCGGGTCACCTCTTGATCCCTTTTTAAAGATGGGCGTAACGTTGGCTATCTTCCAATCCTCTGGGATCACGCCTGTTTTCAGAGATAAGTCGCAAATTTGCTGCAGTAGTTCCGCTATCTCCTCCTTTAATTCCTTCAGAACCCTTGGATGTATTCTGTCCGGACCCGGGGATTTGTCAGTTTTTAGTCTTTCATTGGTGAGATTGCACTTGTTATTGTGTTCAGTTTTGGAAGCTGTATCTAACCAACAGCATAGGAAAACTTGAACTGATTCAGAGGAAAGCAAAATGGTATGTGGTCTCTTCCAGAAGCTGTACAAGAACTGAAGACCTGAATATGTATACCCTGGAGTAGAGGGGGAGGAGAGGAGATGCAGTATGAAACATGAATGAGATAAATGAACAAAAGCCTGAAAGACCATAGAATCAGAAGACTTGAAATGAAGCTAGGCGAGTGGGGGGGGGGGGGAAGATGGGGGAGGGGGGAGAGAGAGAACTGAAAAGCAACTTCAAAAAATATTTATTCATAGAAAGGATGGTAGATGCCTGGAATGTTCTTCTGCAGGTGATAGGGATGAAAATGGTTAAGGAATACAAAAAGGAATGGGATATATACAGATGATCCCAAATTGGGTAGATAAAATAAAAGTACAGAATATTTATTTACACTCAAAATAAAACATAAATGACTCACACATATAAAAGAAAACACAGCAAAAGCACAGAGGGGGTAATCTGCACTGAGCAGCAGGTGCACCCTGGCCACCTTTCTGGATAGACCAAATGTAGGATATGCCCATTAAAATTTCAATTTTGGGCAAATATACATGTCAGCATTTAAGCACTACAAGGGAATGGTTCTGGAGGTCTATTTAATAAAAGTGCATAGGTGCTTCAGTTGCTTTATAAAATAGACCCCTTTTGGATATACGAGGGGCTACTGAAAAGTTCTCAGCTCAACCAACAAAGCTGGGACAGTCTCCATCGAGGGCTGTACACTTAGTCCAGTGATTTTCTATTTTTTTCAATCCATCGGAAAAATACAGAACAAAAAAAGTAGAGATTCACACGACTAACCCCCCTCTTCTACAAACCGCACGGTAACGGCCCCGAAGCCCATAAAGATTTAAAGGGCTTCGGGTGGAGGGGGGGTAAATGTATAACTCTCAATGGAGACTGCCCCAACTTTGTTGATTGGGCTGAGAAATTTTCAGCGGCTCCTCAAAGATACCCTGATATAAATCAGCCCCTCTGTGTCTGTTGACACATGGGCAATATAAGTGCACATATTTTTGTCCATAAGTTGCAGGACAGGAAATCCTAATGCAAAAGATGAAATGCCTCAGAATTGGAGCCCACTGACCATTAAGAGCTAAACTGCTCAGGTTCCTTTATCGATAAATGTTGGACTAAACCTTAGATGGGGAGGCAAATGAAAGGAAATCTTAAATATACTTGTACTTGTCTAGTGTTCCACTCCAGAAATTATCCAAATAAAACGGCTACTTTTTACTTCAAAGTGATTCCAAACCTGTCTATGTTTTAAAAGTCATTGCTTCAGGCTTAAGCATGTGGTATCATTTCAAGTGAAATAGGAAATGTCAACAGCACTTCTATTTTATTTGTTTTCATTTCCAAAATGAAACAAAAAGAAAATAAATGTTCTTTTTCATTTTGTTTTGGTTGCCAAATCTGGGCTCTTTCTCCTGCCCCCCTCCCCCACACACACATTCCATATAAGCCTTTTATATGGGTGGGAGCAATTTGTAGCGCTATCTTTCAGAATGGTGCCCACTGACCTGAAGTTGGCACTCTTTTCTTGTATGGTAGAGAAGACACGGATGGAGTAGGCAGGCTGGTATGGAGGAGCTCAGAGTGATCTGTGGGCAGGCTTTTATTAACTCAGCAGTGGCTGAGGAGTGAGGGGGGTAACTAACATTTTTTTTCTGTTGTTTCTCAGGGTGGGTTTCATGTTTGTGTTCATTTGCCATTTGATTGTTTCATTAAAAAGAAATGAAACAAAATTTTTTTAAAAATCATCAGCGCACAAATCTTATTCAATACATGAGGCCCGTTACAGAAACAAACAGTTGCACTGCTCATCCCACTCTTCAGGACATGTTATGCCAATTGGGTATTCAAGACTTCTGCCATGAATATACATAAAATAGATTGGCATACAAGCAGAAAGGAATTTGGGGGGAAGCCAGCAGTTAACATAGATGAGCAACCAACTCTTCTTTCCTCTCTCTCCCATTCCCCTACTAAAATTAAAATTTATAAATACTTAGCTGGCAGGGATCCCTAAGAACTACCAAATCAGAAAAGCATAGTAGTCAGCATCAGCACTTTGATCCACTGATACTGGCATTGTGAACATGCTCAGATACATTTATTGTATCGTTTAAATGATTTTATCACTTGACTTTCGTGCTGTTGTACAAGCAATGATCTTGTCACGACTGGATTACTGCAATGTCCTGTACCTGTAAATGGTGTCAGGTCAAAAAGCGCGCCGGGACAAAGGCACGCGCAGACAATTGAGCGCAGTGCGGAGGCGGGCGCCGCAGAAAATGACTGTTTTTAGGGCTCCGATGGGGGGGGGCATGGGGGGAACCCCCCACTTTACTTAATAGAGATCACGCCGCATTGTGGGGGCGTTGTGGGGGGTTTGGGGGGTTGTAACCCCCCACATTTTACTGAAAACTTCACTTTTTCCCTGTTTTTAGGGAAAAAGTTAAGTTTACAGTAAAATGTGGAGGGTTACAACCCCCTAAACCCCCCACAATGCCGGCGCAATCTCTATTAAGTAAACTGGGGGGGCTCCCCAACAAAACCCCCCGTCGGAGCCCTAAAAACTGTAATTTTCTTTGGCGCGCGCCTCTGTCTTGCGCTCAGTTGTCGGTGCGCGCCTTTGTCTTTCGCGGGGTTGTCTATGAACCCCTGTAAATAACCAAAACCAGGTGCGCGGCATTGCAGGTGATTCAGAATGCTGTGGCTAGATTGATAACTTGAACGACAAGATATGAGCACATTACTCCATATCTCCGACAACTACATTGGTTGCAAGTTGCATTTAGAATCCAATAAAAGCAATTATGATTTGTCACCAATTTTTATATGGCACGATCCATGAATTTTTTAAGAGTATGATGTCTGGTTATCAACCATCAAGATCACTGCATTCTGAAATTTCTGCACTGTTGAAAACAAAGGTCAATCCTAAATATGCGGAAACCAATGCTATGACCTTTTCATGTGCAGGAGTAAAATTGTGGAATCGCCTTGTTGGTCAAATTCATAAATGCAGCGATAGGAGCTCATTCAGGAAATTGTTAAAAACACAACTATTTGTTGATGCATTTTTCTGAACACTGATTTTTGTAAGGGCTGAATCTTTCTGTTTCTGTTTCTATTTGTTCGGGCCTATTTTAATATTTTATGTATGTAACCATTTTGTATACCATTCTGGAATAAAACAGTATCGAAATTTTAAAAATAAATAAATGCTCAGTTCTCACACATGTAGAGTTCATTCATAAAAAGCAAGTATGCTCATGGTGCCGGCATTGGCTGCTCAAAGTGCTACTACTGACATAAGAACATAAGAATTGCCGCTGCAGGGTCAGACCAGTGGTCCATCATGCCCAGCAGTCCGCTCACGCGGCAGCCTTTAGGTCAAAGACCAGTACCCTATTTGAGTCTAGCCTTACCTGCGTATGTTATGGTTCAGCAGGAACTTATCTAACTTTTTCTTGAATCCCTGGAGGGTGCTTTCCCCTATAACAGCCTCTGGAAGAGCGTTCTAGATTTCTACCACTCTGGGTGAAGAAGAACTTCCTTATGTTTGTATGGAATCTAACTGTAGAGAGTGCCCTCTCGTTCTCTCCACCTTGGAGAGGGTGAACAATCTCTCTTTCTCTACTAAGTCTATTCCCTTCAATATCTTGAATGTCTCGATCATGTCCCCTCTCACTCTCCTCTTTTCAAGGGAGAAGAGGCCCAGTTTCTCTAACCTCTCATTGTACGGCAACTCCTCCAGTCCCTTAACTATTTTTGTTGCTCTTCTCTGGACCCTTTCGAGTAGTACAATGTCCTTTTTCATGTATGGTGACCAGTGTTGGACGCAGTATTCCAGGTGGGGGTGCCCCATGGCCCTGTACAGCGGCATGATAACCTTCTCTGAACTGTTTCTTCTTAATTAATCCTAGCAAGATTATATATAAATAAATAAATAACAATTTATCAGATAAATTTAATTTGCAAAGGGGAGTTAGACAAGGATGTCCTTTGTCTCCCTTACTTTTTGATATTGTTCTAGAACCCTTGTTAATTGCAATTAATCAAACTAAGGAGATAAGGGGAATCCCATTTTCTTACTGGGAATATAAACTTTCTGCATATGCAGATGATATCTTATTATATTTGAGAGAACCGGGGATTACTATTCCAAATTTACTTAATCTTCTAGAGGAATTTGGAAAATTCTCTGGATATAAAATTAATTGGAGTAAATCAGAAATTCTTCCAATTAATGTTCACTGCACCAAAGGATTATTTGATTCATATTCATTTATTTGGAAAGAGGAAGGATTAAAATATTTAGGAATTATGATCAAAAATACAATTGATGATACAGTCAAAGAAAATGAAAAACTTTTATTGAAAAAAATTACAGAAATGTGTGAACAATGGAATCCTTTACATCTTTCATGGTGGGGAAGAATTCAAACAATTAAAATGATGATATTGCCTGTAGTTTGTTATCAAATGAGTATGATACCAATATTTTTTCAGGGGTCCTTTTATAAAAAATTAAACAATATTATTACAAAATTTGTTTGGTTTGGGAAAAGACCCAGAATTGCTTTAGTATCTTTACAAAGACCAATTATGGAGGGAGGGGTAAATTTTCCAAATTTTTATAGGTACCATCAAGCCTATACAGTGGTGCCTCGCATAACGGACGCCTCGCACAGCGAACGCTGCGCACAACGAACTTTATGTCTTGATTCGTACAACGAACTTCGTTTCACACAACGAAGTCGCCCGAGCTGCATCCTTCCGCGCAGGCACTGCGCTTAACTGCCCTCTCTCCGCCTGGCTCCCTCTTGCCCCCCCCCGACTCCCCGACACGATCGGGGCAAGAGGGAGCCCAAGCCCTCTTGCCCCCCCCCCGACTCCCCGACACGATCGGGGCAAGAGGGAGCCCAAGCCCTCTTGCCCCCCGACTCCCCGACACGATCGGGGCAAGAGGGAGCCCAAGCCCTCTTGCCCCCCCGACTCCCCGACACGATCGGGGCAAGAGGGAGCTCAAGCCCTCTTGCCCCCCCGACTCCCCGACCCGATCGGGGCAAGAGGGAGCCCAAGCCCTCTTGCCCCCCCCGACTCCCCGACACGATCGGGCCAGGAGGGAGCCCAAGTCCTCCTGGCCACGGCGACCCCCTAACCCCACCCTGCACTACATTACGGGCAGGAGGGATCCCAGGCCCTCCTGCCCTCGACGCAAACCCCCCCCCCCCCCAACGACCGCCCCCCCCAAGAACCTCCGACCGCCCCCCAGCCGACCCGCGACCCCCCTGGCCGACCCCCACGACACCCCCAACCCCCTTCCCCGTACCTTTCTGTAGTTGGCCGGACAGACGGGAGCCAAACCCGCCTGTCCGGCAGGCAGCCAACGACGGAATGAGGCCGGATTGGCCCATCCGTCCCAAAGCTCCGCCTACTGGTGGGGCCTAAGGCGCCTGGGCCAATCAGAATAGGCCCGGGAGCCTTAGGTCCCTCCTGGGGGCGGGGCCTGAGGCACATGGACAGGCGGGTTTGGCTCCCGTCTGTCCGGCCAACTACAGAAAGGTACGGGGAAGGGGGTTGGGGGTGTCGTGGGGGTCGGCCAGGGGGGGCGCGGGTCGGCTGGGGGGGGCGATCGGAGGTTCTTGGGAGGGGGCGGTCGTTGGGGGGGGGGGGGTTTGCGTCGAGGGCAGGAGGGCCTGGGATCCCTCCTGCCCGTAATGTAGTGCAGGGTGGGGTTAGGGGGTCGCCGTGGCCAGGAGGACTTGGGCTCCCTCCTGGCCCGATATTGTCGGGGAGTTGGGGAATCGGCGGGGCAAGAGGGCTTGGGCTCCCTCTTGCCCCGATCGTGTCGGGGAGTCGGGGGGGGCAAGAGGGCTTGGGCTCCCTCTTGCCCCGATCGTGTCGGGGAGTCGGGGGGCAAGAGGGCTTGGGCTCCCTCTTGCCCCGATCGTGTCGGGGAGTCGGGGGGGGCAAGAGGGCTTGGGCTCCCTCTTGCCCCGATCGTGTCGGGGAGTCGGGGGGGCAAGAGGGCTTGGGCTCCCTCTTGCCCCGATCGTGTCGGGGAGTCGGGGGGCAAGAGGGCTTGGGCTCCCTCTTGCCCCGATCGTGTCGGGGAGTCGGGGGGGGGGGCAAGAGGGCTTGGGCTCCCTCTTGCCCCGATCGGGTCGGGGAGTCGGGGGGGCAAGAGGGCTTGGGCTCCCTCTTGCCCCGATCGTGTCGGGGAGTCGGGGGGGCAAGAGGGCTTGAGTTCCCTCTTGCCCCGATCGTGTCGGGGGTGCCAGGGACCACACGGAGTCACCCACCGTACCACCCGATTCGGGTAAGCGCAGGTATCGGTGGGTGGCTTATTTGCGGGGGGGGGTGCCTTATTTTACATTTTT
Source organism: Geotrypetes seraphini (assembly GCF_902459505.1). Taxonomy (NCBI): domain Eukaryota; kingdom Metazoa; phylum Chordata; class Amphibia; order Gymnophiona; family Dermophiidae; genus Geotrypetes; species Geotrypetes seraphini. The sequence goes on along the minus strand of NC_047088.1, from coordinate 98,973,072 downwards.
TTCTAAAAAGGGGGGGCTGTCTTATTTGATGGCCCTGCCTTATCATCGGGGAAACACGGTAGAAAAAAAAAATGAACAGTTAAGTCCCAGTTTTTGCCGCTGAGACTCTGCCCTCTCTCACTGTAAAATTAGACTCTACTTAGTCTGTCTTTAAATTTAAAAAATGTGTGTTGTTTTAAAAAACAATTATGTTTTTAGATGTATCTAAATAAAAATAATAACCAAAAATTTATCTTTTTTTATGTCATCTTAGCATATTTTATGCTGCAGAACGAATTATTTTTTTTTACATGTATTCTTATGGGAAAACGCGTTTCACATAACGAACGTTTCGCATAACAAACTTGCTCCTGGAACCAATTAAGTTCGTTGTGTGAGGCACCACTGTATTCTAAGACAGGGTATGTATTGGATCCTCCCAGATCTCATGGAGAATGTACCAGATTGGCTATATTTAGAATGGCGGCTCCTGTTCCCATTACATTTAGATCATTTAATTAGTATAACAATGCCCAGAAGATACAAAGAAAACAGAATATTATTAGACACTTGGAAAACATTAAGATATATAAATAACCTATCACCAGATCCAATTTGTAAATCACTAAATCAATCTATTTGGGTAAACTCCAGGATCAAAATTGGCGGATTTAAGATCGTCTGGAAACAATGGATAAGTGCAGGTATACGAACATTAAATGATGTCATTTCAGAAGGTTCACTGCTTAGTTTTTCACAATTGCAAAATAAATTTGGCTTAAATAAATCACAATATTTTAAATGGATGCAATTGAAGCAGGCCATTCAGGTAGGGTTCCCTGAATGGAAAAATCTTAATACTCAATATAGTCTGCAGGTTTTATGTTTCCAGGCGGATTTCTTGGGTCACCAAGCCGCAAAATGGTACAAATTGATATATGGATTTTTAAATAAAAAAAAGAAAACTGGTCTTAGGGATATTTGGAGTATTGAGATTGGACAGACAATTTCTGCGTCTCAATGGCCACGATTTTGGTCCTGGAGATTAAGATCTACAAAGTCAGCATCTATGAGTCAAACATGGATGTTTTTATTACATAGAGTGTTATGGACCCCTACGCGCTTGCAAAAGATAGATAATACTAGATCCAATAGATGCTGGCATTGTAAAATAGAAATAGGGACGTTAGATCATCTAATTTTTTTTTGTCCCTGTGTAAATGCCTTTTGGAATATGATTTGGCCCCAAATTAACAAATTACTAGAAAATCATGTAGGACTCTCATATGACACTGTATTATTTGGAACTGCAATGAGAACTCAGAGTCCGATCTCAGTAAACAATAATAAACTACTATTAATATTGACAGGAGTCGCCATGCAACAAATAACTCAGAATTGGAAAGACTATACCAAATTAAATTATACGTTCTGGTGGAACTCTGTCTGTCATATATACAAAATGGAAAAAAGTAATAGCATTACAACACGGGAACATTCATAATTTCAATAAAATTTGGCAACCATTGACTAATTATTCTAATGATTAGATTTCTTAGCACAATTATAATACTTATATAGAAAAGGGGAGGGACATGTATAATTTTTAGAATCATTAATTGGAAAAAGGGGAGGGATATATAACTTTTGATTATATATAATATATACTGTTTATAAATTAAGTTGTATTAATGATAGATACAATGATATATAGTAATTAATTATATCACTTGAATTTCAAACATTGTAAAAATTGAAAAATTCAATAAATAAAATTAAAAAAAAAAAAAAAAAATTAATCCTAGCATTCTGTTCGTCTTTTTTGTCACCGCTGCCACACATTGCACGGACAGCTTCATTGACTTGTCTACAAGTACTCCTAAGTCTCTTTCCTGGGGGCTCTCTCCGAATACAGCACCGGACATCCTGTATTCATGAATATGATTTTTGTTACCAACATGCATCACCTTGCACTTATCCACGTTGAACCTCATTTGCCATTTCGCAGCCCATTCCTCGAGTGCGTTTATGTCTTGTTGTAGGTCTTCGAATCCTTCTGTGTCCACACTACTCTGAATAACTTTGTGTCCACAAATTTAATCACCTCACTCATCGTACTAATTTTCAGGTTGTTTATAAATATGTTGAAGAGCATGGGCCCGAGCACCGAACCCTGCAGCACTTCACTCATGACACTTTTCCAGTCTGAGTCCCCACTCTCTGTTTCCTATCCGCCAACTAGTTTTTAATCCATGTGAGTATATCACTCTCGATTCCATGGCTCACAATTTTTTTAAGTAGACATTCATGCGGGATCTTGTTGAATGCCTTCTGAAAATCTAGACATACAATGTTGACCAGGTCACCCTCGTCTATCTGCCTGTTTACTCCCTCGAAGAACTGCAGTAAGTTTTCCATACATTTCTGACTTAGGGATACTCAAGCTCTTCCAGCCAAAGAAATCCAGAGTCCACCACCCCATCAGTTACACAAGTGGTGTGCCCAGCTGCTGGGTAGGCCTAAGTCAAAAGTAGAGAGGCCCAGGCCTGCTGTGATGGGGTGTATATCCCATCACCGGCCAGCAGAGGTAAGTCTCAGCACCAGAAGAAGGAGCAAGAGTGACCAGGTGAAGATCCCATCATTGGCCAGCGGAGAGAAGCCTCAGCAATGGAAATGAAGCTCATTTGCATATAAGGTCCTGCAAAGACACTTGGGAGCTATCCACTCACCCTGAGTGGAAAAGGATGCTGAAAAGAACTGGGGCAAACAAGAGCTCCTACAGGAGCTTGGGTAACCCTTAAAGGGAGGAATGCTGGCCTCGGCCTAATCCTCAGTAAGCCTGATTTAGATTGGCCTGAGGTTAGAGCTTAGAATGACCAGAGAGGGTCAAGCCTGATGACTGACAAAGGGCTTAGTGGAGCGAGACTGAGCAACTGGGAGATTTATCAGGGAAGAGACTAAGCAACTGGGAGAGTCCTCAAGGATAGAGTCTGAGGGACTATGAGAGTCCTCAGGAAGTGTGACCAGAAGTAGAGACTGAGTGACTAAGAGAGTCTTCAGTGAGAGTGTGTCTGAGGGACTGGTAGAGACCTCAGGGAGTGACCAGTGACCAGAGGGTTCATGGAGGGATCAGCGTACCGGTGGAGTCCTGACTGACATTGGCTGGTGGGGAAGACCAGTGGTGACCAGCAGAGGAATCAAAGTGACCAGTTGGGACCAGAAGGCCATTCTCTTGTTAACTTCCTTGATTATTCTGCTTTAAATATTCTTATTTATTCCCTGGTTATCTCTTGCCTGGACTACGGTAACGCTTTATATCATGGAAATACAAAAAAAAGAGATTAGACGTGTACAGATAGTCCAGAATACTGCCGTGAAAATCATATTTAAGGCCAAGAAATTCAACCATGTCACTCCTCTCCTGATTAAAGCCCATTGGCTTCCTATCAATTATTGTATCATTTATAAAACTACTCCTGATATTTAAAACAAGAAAAACAGGACAGCCAGAATTTATCAACAAACTTCTGATCCCATACTCTTCACCACGCGCCCTCCGATCCTTAGATCAAAATTTATTAGTAGTCCTATCACTTAGACACATCAATACCAGGAGAGATTCCATTTTTTTCAGTTGTTGCTCCTTCCCTTTGGAACTCGATGTCTAACTTCTTAAGAGAGACATCTATGGAGAAATTCAAATCCTTCCTTAAAACATTCCTTTTTAAAGATGCTTTCCAAGTTTGACTGTCCTTTTAAGGATTGTATAAACTTAATTTCAGTTCACTTCAGTTAGACTGCTAAGTGTTACCCTGCCCTTTTGTACTTTCTTGTGTTTCACTCTTTTCTTTATTTACTAGTCTTTAAGCCCGTTACATTAACGGGTGCTAGAATACTGTTCACCCTCTATGTTGCCCCTTCCATTCACTGCCCTCTCTTCTCTTTCCATCCAGTGTCCGCCCCCTCTCTCTCTGTCCAATAAGGCCTCTCTCCATCTCCTCCTTCCTTTTGCCTTGGTCTGGCATACCTTCCTCCTTCCCTCCAAGCCATTCTCTCCCCCTCTGCTCCCTTTCCTCATTTAACTACTTCATTGGTCAGCAGCAGCATTCACAATTCATTGCTGTTGCTGGCTTCAGGTCTTTCTCTCTGGCTGGTCCTATCTTCATGAAAACAGGAAGTAGGCAGGACCGACCAGAGAGGAAGGCCTGAAGCCAGCAACAGCAGCGAATTGTAAACACTGCTGCTGCCTGAAGCACCCACCCGAGGCAGACGCTTCTCTCCCCTCCCAGCCCAACTCCCGCTGACTCTGCGACCCTCCCAGCAAGATGACTTTAATATCAAACCTCCCTCCAGCGTTGGCAGCCGCAGCACGCTAAACAGGCTGCTTCTGCTTTATTCTGCCGTTGAGTCTATTTGTCGCGTCATTGATGACGTATCAGTGACGCGGCAAAGGGACTCAACTGCAGGAGAAAGCCCGAAGCAGCCTGTTTAACGTGCAGTGAGTGCCAACGCTGGAGGGATGTTTGTACCGGTGCAGAAGCGATATGTCTCTCCCCCTCCAGTACCTGTGCAGCACTTTGCTGCGGCGCATCCTCCCATGGGGGGGGGGGTTTGCATAGTGGGAGCCGGGTGAGAGCGGCGATCTCCAGTTGGGTTTTTTTTTTAAAAAGTTGAAAGCCGGCGCTGCAGCTCCTCTCTCGATCCTGGTGCAGTTCGAGAGAGGAGCCGGTACCATTCACGGTGAGGAAAGCCGCCGCAGCTGTGTAATTTTTTTTTAATTATTTGAAAGTCGCCGCGAGCAAGTGGTGATGTAAAACCCGCGCATGCGCAATCGTGTTTTCGCGACGGATCAGGGAACACGATTTTTTTATTGCGCATGCGCGGCCTATCATTTTATTATATTAGATATTGTAGTTCTTCCTTTTCCTCTCGTTTCAGTATGGCCTTTGGTCTTATTTGTCTGTTGTTTTAATTGATGTTGTCGTTTCTTTGTTACTATTTGTTCTTCCCTTAATTTTATTGTACAACTACCTTGAAATATTTGATAAAGCAGTATAACAAATTTTTAATAAACGTGGACCAGTGGTGCCCAGGACCAGTGAGGACATGAGAGGCTGGCAACCAGAGTGACCGATAGTACCCCCAGAGTGAGTGACCAGTGGAGGTGTTTGGAGGAGCCTGGTCATCTGTTTTAGAACTGTGTTACTGAAGTTGTGTCCGGAAGAAAAACAGATGTGGACTGTATTGGTAATTTAATGATTTTACTTAATCTTCTTTATTTGAATTCTGTATTTCCTTCAAGGTTTATCTTTGAATAAATTATAAAATGCAATAAAAAAAACAGATGTGTTCGATGGTGGTGAAGTGATGGGCCATGACCGTTCAGCCTGTTCACACCTGCCAATGTACCTCTTCCTCCTGTAGCTCTGCTCCTGCATGCAAGGCTAGCAATATACACAAATCTATCTTATGCATAGTCATTGTGGAAAGCCTAAAATACTGGCTGGCCAGGTGTGTCCTACTAATTTGGTTGAGAATCCTTGCTTTAGGTGGTTGTATTTTTACTGAATGGTGATGAATGCCTATTGCTGGAACTAATTCAGCTCACACACAGTGAAGGTGCTCTAAGGTGTACTTCAAGATATGAGTCCCTATGAATTCAATTGATTCTCAAATGAAGCTAAAGTATTACTGAAGGAAATTGTTACATTAGAATATGATGAGAGCACTCAAAAAATGCTATTTCATGATTTCTGGGATAACCAGCCTTTTGGCTATCAAAATTGGAAATGTTCCAATGTAGTTAACAGTTTCAGACAGCTTGCAGGCCTACATTTCAATACAGAAGCTGTTAATGTAAAAAGGAGTCCATAATCCTACCAAGAAGCTGTTGGCAGTCAAGCAGGGAGCTATAGGGCCTCTACCCTGGACATGGATAATCTATCTCTCTGGGTGTGACACTTTGGGCCATATCTCTCTCTCTTGCTCTGGCAATAAAGTAGTGTAGTCAATTTGAATGAATAGACATAAGGATTAAAAAAAATAAAAATCAGGCATTTTTAAATGGAATTAAGAGTCTCTTTTACGACAGTGTGGTGAAATTTGGACTTAACCTAGGACTTTCCTGTGCACTTAGACCAGATTTAATGCGGCACTTATGGGGGGTTTTCTTAAATATTTATAGAAACGTCACAACAGATAAAGGCTGAACAGCCCATCCACAAGCCATTCGCTAATGTTCCATTAGCATGCAGCACTGTTTATTTATTCAATTTTCTATACTATTCTCCCAAGGGAACTCAGAACAGTTTACATTAATTTATTCAGGTACTTAAGTATTTTTCCCTATCTATCCCAGCAGGCTCACAATCTATCTAGTGTGCCTGGGGCAATGGGGGGATTATATGACTTGCCAAGGGTCAAGTTAATGTGGGAGCATCTATCGCCTCCTACTTAGCATTCACTAATCATAACACATTAGCTGGATAATATGGGATCACCTATTCTGCTCATGACTAGGGTTACCAGATGTCAGGATTTACCCGGACATGTTCTCTTTTTAGAGGACTGTATGGGCATCCAGACGATCTGAACTGGAGGGAGTTTGTCCAGATTTTGGATTCACTCTTTCCAGTTCAGCCTCCACCTCGGAGTTCAGTATGGCTTTTGTGAGTCTCTCCTGTCCCCAGTACCTTCTCTGGCGTTGCAATTTAAAAACTTCAGGCAGCCGGCAGCATTAGCAACATGATCCTTCTGATGTCGGCCTGTCCCGGAAGCCTTCACTTTGCAGCACTTCCTGTTCCCACTAAGGAGGGACGCTGCAGAGTGAAGACTTCTGAGGCAGGCTGATGGAAGAAGGATCACGTCACTAATGCTGCCAGCTGCTGGAGGTTTTTAAACTGCAGTGCCAGAGAAAGTACAGGGGATAGGGGAAATTCACCAAAGCCATACCCAACTCCAGGATGGCCAGGGTGGGGGGCTGGAGAGAGGCTGTGTTGGGGGGGTAAAGTTTAGGGGCGAGACTGGTGGAAGGCAGGGGCGGGGCAGGGCAGGGCACCATGGTTGGGACACGGGTGAGGTATGGATAGAGGAGGGGCAGGGACTTAGCAAATATGGTAACCCTACCCTTGACACACATTCTCAAAAAAGTATTTTTTAAAAATAGATAACACTGGCTAGGGCATGCAAACAGACAAATTACCACAAAACATTTTAACATGGTTTGAGATAGCCTGCATTAACCATGAGGTAAGGGCTTAATAGCCTTTAATGAAAGGGCTCCTAAATGAATACATTTCTTAACTTGCCTATGGGAGCTAATGTTCCTTTCTAACAAAGCTCTCTAAAATTGTCTTAATACAATACTATGAGTAGGAGGCATGAGAGACCCTAGTGGTATTTTCCTATTTTAGTATGGTAAACTGACCAGATATCTGATGATGGTCAAACACAGAATAAACTTGATAGGTTGACAAAGTGGCATGTGTTTCTGTTTTGCAAAGAGAGGGCCAAAACTAAAATCCGAGCTGAGGTCTACAGACGGTAGAAATAAAAAGGAACATAGAAGGGCCAGTATTATGTTCAGTGACTCAGGATCTTCTGAACCTCGATAACCTAAATGTATGAAAGATGAGATTAGAGAAGTGATCCACTAAATCGAATGCAGTGAAGAGATGACGAGAAATGAGTGCAATGTCACTGCAATCAAGAAAGGCCTGAGGTTCACTAAGAGTGTTAAAACTTTTTCAGTACTGTGACATTGATGGAATCCAGCCTGTCTAGGATGGCGGTCTGATTTTATTTATTTAATTTTCTATACCATTCTCCCAAGGGAGCTCAGAAGGGTTTACATTAATTTATTCAAGTACTCAAGCATTTTTCCCTGTCTGTCCCAGTGAGCTCAAAATCTATCTAATGTACCTAGGGCAATGGGGGATTAAGTGACATGCCCAGGGTCACAAGGAGCAGGGTAGGTTTGAACCCACAACCCCAGGGTGCTGAGGGCTGTAGCTTTAACCACTGTGCCACACACTCCTTCATGGAAAAGGTGGTGGATGCCTGGAATGCCCTACCGGTTGAGGTGGTGGAGACAAAACCATAACAAAATTCAAAAATGTGTAGGACAGACACAAAGGATCTCTAAATAAAAGAGGGATAGTATCAAAACAAAACACATCAATAGTTATAAGTTCATTTAGGATGCGCAGGAGTGGTGCTTAAATGGCAACTCCAGCCGTGGAAAAGTGAAGTCAATGTTGTACAAATTTCTATGGTCTGTGTTCCATATATACTATCAGGATGAGCTGGTCTGTGTCCCATATATAGATCAGGATGAGCTGGAGTGGGCTTTAACAGTGGTTCCAGTGGCTGGTAAGTGGAGCCAATGCAGCGTTAACATTTTTATGAGCTGGGCCCTGAAAATGGCAAGGACAGATCAGAGCAATTTTGAATTTTTTCATATCATTTTAAAATACAATACAATACCGTGTCTTATATCCCACAGTTGTCTGCTAGGAATCAATCAGGTTTACAATAAGATTTGGGTCAAGTTCTTAAGTTACATTGTTAGCATGATCATTAGTTCAGGAGGAGAATGGAGGGTTCAAAGAAAAGAGGTAAGTCTTTAGTTTCTTTTGGAATTCGAGGTAGTTTATGGGTTGTCTTAGGTGTATTGGTAGTTTGTTCCAGATGTGAGGTCCTTGGTACTCGAAGATGAATTCAAATATCTTCTTTCTTTGTATTTGATGAGGGGAAGGAAATGACAGTTTGTAGCGTTGTGTTGTGCATGAATTGAAAAAGGAGTCTGGGATTTTAATGATCGAAGTAAGTCCCTCTGAGTTCTTCCCATATATCGCCTTGTGGACCATGCATGCCATCATGAACTGTATTCTTCTCATCATCGTCAGCCAGTGTAGCTGTTTTAACAGTGGACTTGCCATTTCGTAGTGGTTCTTTTTGAGAATTAGTCTTGCAGCTGTATTTTGTAGTAGTTGAAGTCTTTTGCATTCCTTTTCTGTAATGCCACAAAAGAGTGAATTGCAATAGTCCAAGTATGGCATTAGGATTGACTGCGCTAGTATCCTGAACCTGGCCTCGGTCAGGACTGGTCTTATTGTCTTTAGTTGTCTCATCTTAAAGAAGAAATTTTTAACTAGAATACTGATGTGTGTGTTTAAGGTTTAGGTTCAAGTCTAGGGTGACTCCCAGGACCTTGTAGTTATTCTCTATCTAGGCTCTCTCCAGTGGACAGCTCTAGTTCTGTACTCAGTAACAAGTTGTAGTCTCTTATACATAATATTCTTGTTCATTTTGAGGAAATTTCTTTTCATCCAGTCACCTAGGTCTTCTATTATATTTTTCAGGTATGTTATAGTGCTATTGAAGGATTCTCTGGCTTTGCAGAGGATGAAGATATCAGCATAGGAGAAGACTTGATCCTGGGTTAGAGGAGGGTTATTTCCCAGTGCTCTTAGATATACCTGTATGTTAAATAATGCAGGAAATATTGGTGAGCCTTGTGGGACTCCACAGTCGGCCTTCCATTTTTGGGATCTCTTGTCAACTTTCCAGACTTTGTAAGTTCTGTTTTATAGGAATTGTGTGAACCATTGTAGTACTGCACCCTGTACTCCAAGTTCATTTAATTTGAGAAGTCGGAGAGAGTGATATTGCATCAAATGCTGCAGAGATGTCAAATTGTAGTAATATGGATTGTTTAACTTTCCTGAGTTGATATCTTACCTTAGATGTTAGTTCTAGCAATAGGGATTTGGTGCTGAGCCAAGGCCTGAAGCCATATTTGTGATCTGTGGAAACTATCTGTTTAGTCTATGAATTTTGCCAGTTACCTGCTTACACAGAATTCAAGCAGTTTTGCAGGCCATGGAATCCCTGCTACTGGCCTGAAGTTCTCTACTTTGTTCAGGTCTAGGTTTGCAGCTTTGGGTATTGGTGTCAATGCTATAGCTGATATAGTTTTGGGGCAAATTCCATTTTCTAAACATCTGTTTGCTAGATTCGTCAACCAATGCAGAAAGTTGGTAGGGGCATGCACTAGCAGGTTAGCTGGGTATATATCTAAATAACAGTGAGTTTTGGATATTCTCTTCAGTCAAGTTAGGATCGTATGCATGTCAGTGGGGGAGGAGAATACATCATATTGTGGAACTTAAGTAAGTAAAATGTTATAATAATACTGTTGGTTCAATAATGCTTTGATAATAAATGTGACTACTGTTGTTTACTAAGTTATTATGTTATCACATTTATGTTTATATTTATGAGGTTCTTGATATACCACTTTTTTTGTGATCTAAAGGAAACTCAAGGCAGGTCCATTTTATAAAAGATGCTGTTTCAAAAACCAAATGACTAAGATTGCCAATTTGGGAAGTTTAAAAGGCCACATATACCACACAATTACTATATAGAGCATGGGTGCCCAAATGGGGTGCTGGGCGGATCACACAATAAGTGTCTTCCCCCTCTAGCCTTGCTGACCAATCAGCAAGCAAGGCTCTCAGCTGTATACATGCTTAGCAGTGAGCTCAGCACGTAAACAGCTGAGAGCCTTGCTTGCTGTTCCCGCCCCATCCCAGACCAATCAGCAAGGCTTTCATCTGTGTGCATGCTGAGCTCACTGCTCAGCATGGCTGTTTCCACCATGGTGCCGGACTGATCTCTCAGCTGTGTCGGAATTTAGGTAGGCCTCAGTAAGTTGAACCCTGCTTCTAAAGCCTTCCATCCCCATGGGAGTCCCATGGGCTAGAGGGGGGTCCCTGTGGGAGTCCTGTAGGCTAGAGGGGGGTCATGGGAATCCCGTGGGTCGGGGGGTTCCCTGCGATTTCCATTCCTGTGCAGACCTCTAGTAGACACTAAAATCTGTTGTTTTTGATAATTTTTACATGTCACCCCCCTTCCCACAGTGTTTGTTCCCAGATAGTAAGTGATATGTATACCAAGTTTAGTTGAAGTTATGCTGGAACATACATACCCAACAGCAAAAAACCTCCCAAACCTCAAGAAAAGGAACTAAACAAGGGAGAGAGACAAAAGCAGAGACGGCTCAACTACATTCACCAACCTATCAATAATGTTTATGATGTAAGTAGATTAAACGGAAGAGCCCTCAGTAACACAGCCATCCACCGGAGAACCAGTGGAAAAGGCTGTCACATGGCTTACACCCAAACGAGTGTTAACTGTGAAACATCCCCGGGCTCTACTCCGTATTTTTTATAATAAAGTGCACCCAACAGTGCTAAGTGTGAAAAAAGATATACATAAATCAAAAAAACACACTTTACCATTCACTACGATTGTCTCTGCCCCTTGTCCAGGGGGCCAAAAACGTCCAAGTCCAGCCAAGCAAAAAACAACAGGAAGTACTTAGCTTCTCCGTGAAGACAAACAGCCAGCAAAGATATTCTTCGTCCAACGGGACTCCGTTTCGGGGGTGCACACCCCCTTCTTAACGGGACTCCGTTTTGGGGGTGCACACCCCCTTCTTCAGGAACAGCTGGGCTGTGCTGTGACCATCCAAATCATCCGGCACAGCAAGGATTGACAAAGCAGGAAATGGCACTGAACCGAACAGAACGCCTCCAATTTAAACAGCAGACCCGAAAGGTAATTGGACAAGAAAAAAAGAAAGAAAAAACACCTGACTCCAGAGAACTTCAAAGAGACCAGAAAAACACGGCCCGGAGTTCAGCTGAAAAAATGAACTGCAAAAAAATTCAATCAAAAATAAAGCAAAACTAACTTTCGAAAAACAATAAATTAAAAGGTATGTTGCCATTCAATATAGTCATTATGTCCCATAGGAGCTAACGCTTGGAGCTCAAAAATCCAATATTGCTCCCTCCGTTGTAACCACAACACTTTATCTCCCTGATGACTCTCATAAACCTGTTCAATGATAGACCAACGTAAATCCTGAAAGGCATGTCCCAACTGGATACAATGAGGCACCAGCGGAGAATTCATTGACCGGGTATTAATACGTGAGCGGTGCTCAATAAGACGTGTTTTGATTTTTCTTTGAGTACGGCCCACGTATACCATACGACAAGAGCATGTAATAACATATATCACCCACATAGAACTACATGTGGTGACAGATTTGAGAGCATATGTCTTAAGAGTTTTAGGATGTTGCCATATATTACCTTCAATAGTAACCTTGCACAAATCACAAGTATCACTGCATCTTGAGTGCTGTCCCTCTTGGATCTTATGGTTATGTTCAGCGATATATCTGGAATGAACCACATAGTCTGCAACATTTTTGGCACGAGAATATGTTATGCAGGGAGGTTCATGAAAGATGGAATGAAGCTGGAGAATGTGCCAGTGCTTTTTGATGCTTTGAGCAACAGTGGCCGCTTGATCAGAAAATGACAATACATAAGGGCCCTGATTCTCTAAAAGTGCGTCCCGATTTTAGACAGCTGTAGACGTCCTACAGCTGTCTAATCAGCCAATCGGGATGCACGTTTTTTTTTAAAAAAATGCTCCCCAGGCAGGCCTGAAGGCGCCTCCGGGAGCCTAGGGAGACCCGCAAGATGCCTAAGCTCGTCTAAGGGCCTTAGGCGGGCCTTAGGCTGAACCTAGGCGGCCCTACGCGTCTCCCTAGTAGATGAGAAGCTTAAAAATGTAGGCCAGCAAAATGCTGGTCTACATTGTAAGTAGACGCGGTCGCTATACTTATCGCGGCAAGGGATCTCTCTGCCGCTATAAGTATAGCGGGCCGTGGCCCCTGACCGATCACTGGCAGGAGGGTGCCCAAACCCTCCTGCCCGAAGACGCACCCCCCCTCCCCGACACTACCGACCGCCCCCCCCCCCGACATTACCGATCCCCCCCCGACAATATCGGTCGCTGGCAGGAGGGTGCCCAATCCCTCCTGCCCGAAGACGCAGCCCCCCCGGCGCTAACAACCCCCACTCCACCAAACCTGTTCTTACAGATGGGTCTTGCACGTCGAGCAAGCAGGCACGCCTCGTCGAAATGACGAAAAACTTTGGCCAATCAGACCTTAGACTTAGTAGGGATGGGCGGACCCGCTATTCCTAAGGCCTGATTGGTCCAGGCTTCTAGAGCCTGGGCCAATCAGGCCTTAGGCTTCGGCGGGATGGACCGGGAAGGGGCGGGCCCGCCTCATTTCGACGAGGCGTGCCTGCTTGCTCGACGTGCAAGACCCATCTGTAAGAACAGGTTTGGTGGAGTGGGGGTTGTTAGCGCCGGGGGGGTGCGTCTTCGGGCAGGAGGGATTGGGCACCCTCCTGCCAGCGACCGATATTGTCGGGGGGGGCGAACGGTAGTGTCGGGGGGGGGGGGGGCGGTCGGTAGTGTCGGGGAGGGGGGTGCGTCTTCGGGCAGGAGGGATTGGGCACCCTCCTGCCAGCGACCGATATTGTCGGGGGGGGGGCGATCGGTAGTGTCGGGGGGGCGGTTGGTAGTGTCGGGGAGGGGGGTGCGTCTTCAGGCAGGAGGGTTTGGGCACCCTACTGCCAGTGATCGGTCAGGGGGCCACGGCCCGCTATACTTATAGCGGCAGAGAGATCCCTTGCCGCGATAAGTGTAGCGGGCCGTGTCTAATCTAACCCAATTCTCTAACCCGCGTCTGTAACATGGACGGCGGTTACAGAATCGGGGTTTAGTTTAGGCCGATTCTGAATAGGACGCCTCTCCCGGGCGTCCTATACAGAATCAGGGCCTAGGTGTCTTGCGGGCCTCGCCTTCAATATAGGCGGGCTGCCTGGGGAGCATTTTATTAAAAAAAACGTGCATCCCGATTGGCTGATTAGACAGCTGTAGGACGCCTACAGCTGCCTAAAATCGGGACGCACTTTTAGAGAATCAGGGCCAGACTGTTTTAACCTCTTTTTGAGGAGAAGTAGAGGACAGTAACAAGGCCCGGTTGGCATAAAGGGCTCTATGATAGGCATTCTGCAGGACACGATGCGGGTATCCTCGCTCTCTAAATCTGTGATATAATTTCCGGGCTTGGATGCGGAACTCATCAGTGTCTGTACATAACCTCCGAATACGGAGGAACTGGCTTATAGGAAGGGATTGTTTAAGCTTAGTGGGGTGACAACTGGTGTAGCTTAAATAATTGTTGACCTTTTCTAGTTCCTTTTCTTGGGGTTTGGGAGGTTTTTTGCTGTTGGATTTACCTTCCAATTTTTTCGGGTTTTTCTGATTTCTTTGGAACATACATACCAACATACATACATACATACATTTTTATATATAGAGATATGTTTTGTATATGGAGAGGTTCAGCATCTGAGCTCAATTCAGACTGATGAGAAGGACTGATGGAAGGGAGGACAATGGGAGGGTGCGGTTACATCTGAAGTCTCTCTATATACTAATTGTGTGGTATATGTGATTGAGGACTCTCTCCCTTTTGTGGAATTTTTTGATAAAAAGTTTAAAAGGCCACAATTCAATATTGCCTTTTATTAAAATACAGATGGAAATGTACAAGAACAGGAATCTTTATTAAAAACCATATAAATTTGTAATCCTTTGAAAATGATTCTAATATACATGGAATGCAGACCCTACACGGTCTGTGTTTTGGAGAAACACTCCTTCCTCAGAGGTCCAAGATGTCCAATATACCATATGTAGAGAGTGATGCGGAAAACAATGTAGTACAATGGTCATCGAAATTTTCAAAATGAAAAAATCTCTCCTTCTGAGCTGACATACTGAGTGAGTCTGGCTGCCAAAAGTAAAAGAACCCCCTCCCCCCTCCAGTAATGCGGCAGAGTGAATTCCCCAGCGACAAGGCCAAAGCAGCCTGTTTAGAGTGCTACCAGTCTGATGCTGCTTTGGATGAAGTTATGTAGGGCTCGCTCACAATCGGCTGGGTTCGGATGGGAGGGAAGTATGAAGGGTCAGCGGGGATTCGGCTGCAAGGTGGGAGCGGTGGCGAGGGGGGAGCAAGTTGAAGAGTTGCTGGCGGTGAATCCTGGGACTAGGGCTTACTTTTGGGGTAGGGCTTATATTAAGACCTACTCCAAAAATCATGCTAGGGCTTATTTTTGGGGTAGGGCTTATTTTGGGGGAAACATGGTAGATTCTTACTAAAATAGGATAAAAGAGTCCAGACACCAGTCTACATTGCAGACATTATATTAGCCTGATACACAAGCCAAAATAAAAAAAAACCCATTGATGTTACTGAATACCCTACCTGTCCTTCCAACTATCATCTCATCTTCCTTCTCCCATTTATATCCAAGTTACTTGAATGTGTTGTTCATCGCCATTGTCTTGACTTTCTTTCATCTCAAGCTATTCTTGACTGACTTCAATTAGGCTTTTGCCCTCTACATTCTACAGAAACTGCCCTTGCTAAAGTCTCTAATGACTTGTTCCTGGCCAGATCCAAAGGCCTCTATTTTATCCTCATCCTTCTTGATCTATCTTCTGCATTTTACACTGTTGAACACTGGAGAATGACATGGGGACAAATTTGTTCCCCATCCACGCAGGAACTCAATTTCCCTGTCCCTGTAAGTTTTGTCCCTGTCCCGATCCCTGTCCCTGCCGCATTCCTGTAAGCTCTACCTTAACTGCACAAGCCTTAAACACTTATAATTTTAAAGTGTTTGAAGCTTGTGCAGATGAGGATGGAACTCGCAGGGACAAGATGGGAAAATGAGTTCCCATGGGGATGGGGAAAAATTTGTCCACGTTTCATTCTCTATTAATCACCACCTACTCCTCGCTTGGATTTCAGGGCTCTGTTATTTCCTGGTTTTCTTCTTTTCTCCCATCACACTTTTAGTGTATGTTCTGGTGGATCCTCCTCCAGTACTATCTCACTCTCATTCAGTGTACCTCAGGACTCTGTCTTGGAACTTCTGTTTTTTTTTCCCATCTATACTCATACCCTTGGTGCTTTGATCTCCTCCCATGGTTTTCAACATCACCTTTATGCTGATGATTTCCAAATCTATCTCTCTACTCCAGATCTATTTATCTGACACGGTTGTCTGGATGTCTCACCACCATTTAAAACTGAACAGGGCCATGATTGATCTTATTTTTCTTCCTCAACCTACCTCTCCTCTTCCCTCTCTCTCTGTTTCTGTGGATAACATTTTCATCTTCCCTGCCTCACCAACTCGCAAGCTCAGGGTCATTTTTGACTTCTTTCTCTCTCTCTTTCTCTGCACAAATTCAATGGATTGCTAAAGCCTGTCATTTTTTCCTCTATATCACCAAAATCTGACCTTTTCTTTTTGAACAAACTACAAAAACCCTTATCCACACTCTTATCACCTCTCACCTAGATCACTGCAACTTGCTTCTCACAGGTTTTCCACTAAACCAGCTCTCTCCTCTTCAATCCATTCAAAATTCTTCTGTGTGACTTATATTCCACCAATGTTGCTATGCTCACATTATCCCTCTCCTCAAGTCACTTCACTGACTCCCTATCCATTTCTGCATACAGTTCAAACTCCTCTTATTGACTTATAAGTGTATTCACTGTGCAGCTCCTCAGTATATCTCCTCTCTTATCTCTCCCTATACTCCTCCCTGGGAACTCCATTCATCAGGTAAGTGTCTCTTATCTGTACCCTTCTCCTCTACTGTCAACTCCAGACTCCATCCCATCTATCTTGGTGCACCATTTGCCTGGAACAGAATGCATGAGACAGTACATCAAACTATCTCTAGCAGTGTTCAAATCTAGGCTAAAAGTCTACTTTTATTTTTGAGGCTGCTCTTAACTCCTAACTCTTACTCACCTGTAACGTACCAAAGTCTGTTTTATTATCCCCTCTGTGAACATAAGAACATAAGAAGTGCCTCCGCTGGGTCAGACCTGCAGTCCATCGTGCCCAGCAGTCTGCTCACGCGGCGGCCCAACAGGTCCAAGACCTGTGCAGTTATCCTCTATCTATATCCCTCTATCCCTTTTTCCAACAGAAAATTGTCCAATCCCTTTTTGAACCCAAATACCGTACTTTGTCCTATCACGCCCTCTGGAAGCACATTCCAGGTGTCCACCACATGTTGGGTGAAGAAAAACTTCTTAGCATTTATTTTGAAGCTGTCCCTTTTCAACTTTTCAGAATGTCCTCTCATTCTTGTATTTTTCGAAGGTTTGAAGAATCTGTCCCTCTCCACTTTCTCTATGCCCTTCATGATCTTGTAGGTCTCAATCATATCCCCTCTAAGTCTTCTCTTTTCCAGGGAAAAGAGCCCAAGTTTCTCTAATCTCTCAGTGTATGAAAGGTTTTCCTTACCTTTTATCAGGTGTGTCGCTCTCCTTTGTACCCTCTCGAGTATCGCCATATCCTTTTTAAGGAACGGTGACCAATATTGTACATAGTACTCCAGTTGCAGACACACCATCGCCCGATACAATGGCAGTATAACTTCTTTCATTCTGGTTGTTATACCCTTCTTGATTATACCTAGCATTCTATTATACCTAGCATTCTATTCTATGGATAGTGGGTCAAGCTGTGGTTTTCTTGGAATTCCCAACCTTCCCACAACTATACCTGGGCATCCGTGACCAGTGTTCCTGGAGGTGCTCTGACTGCATCTGTGAGCCATGGGCCAGAGTTTGAAATGTAGCAGTGGCCATCAGATACCTACAGAAGTATTGGTGACAACCAGCTATAGCCTCTCTCTTCAAATTAAACTATTTTTTTAACCATATGTAACGTTTCTGATTATAGAGGTATTATTTAAGATCAAACATTCCCTTGAAGTGGTAAAATGGTAATCGTGATCTCTCTCGGTTTTGTGCTTGTTCTGTACACGATGGGGGTGATGGAAAAGGTGGAGAAGTGTTCAGGAATTGCAGGTGCTAAAAGTCCTCTTCAGTGCTGTGGTGAGGAGGCTGCATTTTGCTATCAGGGAGGAGCTGTCTGCTCTCCTGTACATCATGACTTCTGTTTTAGTTCTCAAGCTTATTCATGGATTCAATGGATTGCCTTCTTAGCGGCCACTGCACACTGTGCCGCCGGCTTCATTGACTTGTCCACCATTACCCCCAAGTCCCTTTCTTGAGTACTCTCACTCAATAACATCCCTCCCATTGTATAGCTATACCTCGGGTTTCTGCTTCCTACATGTAATACTTTACATTTCTCTACGTTGAACTTCATCTGCCATCTCGTTGCCCATTCCTCTAGTTTGTTCAAATCCCTTTGCAATTCTTCGCAGTCCTCTTTATTCTGAGCACCTCGAAATAGTTTGGTGTTGTCTGTGAATTTTATTATTTTGCACTTTGTCCCTGTTTCTAGATCATGTATAAATATATTAAATAGCAGTGGTCCGAGCACCGACCCCTGCGGAACACCTCTCATGACGTTCCTCCAGTCCGAGTAGTGGCCCTTCACTCCTACCCTCTGTTTCCTACCCGCCAACCAATTCTTGATCCATCTGTGTACGTCTCCTTCCACCCCATGGTTCTTTAGTTTCCGAAGTAGACGTTCATAGGGTACCTTGTCAAAGGCTTTATGAAAATCTAGATATACAATGTCTATGGGGTCTCCTTTGTCCATTCGTTTGTTAATTCCTTCGAAGAAGTGCAATAAGTTCGTTAGGCACGATCTCCCCTTGCAGAATCCATGTTGGCTGGTTATCAGAAGTTTATTTCTTTCAAAATGCTCATCGATGTTGTCTTTTATCAGTGCTTCCACCATCTTCCCCGGAACCGAGGTTAAACTCACCGGTCTGTAGTTTCCTGGGTCACCTCTTGACCCCTTTTTAAAGATGGGCGTAACATTGCTATCTTCCAATCCTCCGAGATCACGCCTGTTTTCAGGGGTAGATTGCAAATTTGCTGTAGTATTTCTGCTATTTCCTCTTTTAGTTCTTTTAGAACCCTTGGGTGAATTCCATACGGACCTGGGGATTTGTCAGTTTTTAATTTTTCTATCTGCCTGCGTACGTCTTCAAGGCTTATTTCCATGGATGTTAATTTTTCTGCTTGGTCTCCTTTGAAGATTTGCTCAGGTTCTGGTATGTTGGATGTGTCCTCTTTTGTAAATACAGACAAAAAGAACATGTTAAGTCTTTCTGCCACTTCTTTCTCCTCCTTCATCACTCCCTTCCTGTCTCCATCATCCAGCGGTCCCTCCTCCTCCCTAGTCGGCTGCTTTCCTATAACGTATTTAAAGAACGGTTTGAAATTTCGTGCTTCCCTGGCTAGTCTCTCTTCATACTCTCTTTTGGCTTTTCTAACTGCAAGATGACATCCTTTTTGATACTTCCTGTGGTCTTTCCAGTTCTCCTCAGTTTTGTCCTTTTTCCATTTCCTGAATGAAGTCTTCTTATTGCCTATCGCTTCCTTGACTTCTTTAGTTATCCAGGCTGGGTCTTTTGCTTGACTTTTTTTACACCCCTTTCTGAATCTGGGGATATACAGATTTTGCGCCTCATTCACCATGTCCTTGAATAAAGACCATGTTTGCTCTACTGTCTGCCATTTCTTGGAGGTGTTCCTAAGTTTCTTCCTTACCATTCTCCTCATCGCTTCATAGTTTCCCTAACCCCTATTTGTTCTGTTTGTCTGCTTTGATTAGATTGTAAGCTCTATCAATCGAGGATTGTCTTTTACATGTGTAATGTACAGCGCTATATACATGTCTGGCAGTGCGATAGAAATATAATATAATCTGAGATTTCTAAGTCATACTATGCCTAAATAGGTTTGGATAAGAAAGTATTGGATGTATCTGTTTTATTGGAATTATCAGATATAGAACTTTCTGGGTGAACTTTCAGATATAGAACTTTCTGGTTTTTATCAAGATAAAGAGATGGTGTTGAAGTTATATTATAATCTCAAACAGGTCTCCTATTTAGGAGAAAGGATATATATATTTCCTGATGTCTCAAGATGGCCGCAGATTTAGAGGAAGAAATTTCTTAATTATCGTCAAGCAGTTATTTCTTTGGGTGCATAATATCAGTTGAGATTTCCTTGTAAATGTTTCATAATCTATCAGGGTAATAGATATATATATTCTGACCCTGCTCAACTGCGGTTTTTTCTAGAGGGTAAAGGTGTCTCGATGACAACCCAGGATGAGCCATAGTAATTTGGATCCAATACTAAAATTGTTTAGCTTCCTGCTCTATTTCTTAGGTTAACAGGTATATAATTATCCAATTCCCATGCATTTTTCTTTCTTGGCCCCCTAAGTAGTGGACTATAATTATTAGAAATTTACCTGTGAAGCGGGCCAGAAGTGATCTTCCTACACTCCTGCTCTATGAAGAACTGGGAACAAAAATGGCTGCTGTAAATTCCCGTGGTCAGTCAGCCCTATAGTTATTCACAATTTTTGGGTATTCATGGGCTGGCTTTGCCTCCCCCTTACCTTTGTGGCCAAGTCAAAATGATCTACCAACAATAAAATTTTAAAAACACAAAGCACGCTGTACGCAGAGAAAATGTTAATTATCATTTATATTCCGCGGGTTTTCAAAGAGGTCAAGGCAGATGACTTTATGCAATGTCACCTCAGTAACAACTATACAAAAATAGACAAATATTCCCCCTCCCATTTTACTAAACCGCGATAGCGGTTTTTAGCGCAGGGACCTGCGCTGAATGCCCCACGCTGTTCTTGAAGCTCATAGGCTCCCTGCGCTAAAAAACGCTATTGTGGTTTAGTAAAAGGTGGCCATAGTGCAAAATATAGACAGCATATATAAATTCTCAAAACGGACACATTTTGATCACTAAATTGAAAATAAAATCATTTTCCTACCTTTGGTAATTTCATCAGTCTCTGGTTGCACTTTATTCTTCTGACTGTGCATCCAATATTTCTTCCCTTTTTTCAGCCTCCTGAATGCCTTCTCTCTTCCAGACCTCATTCCCTCCCCAAACTTTTTCTTTGTTTCACCCTGCCCCCTTCTTTCTTTTTCTCTCTCTCCATACCCCCTTTCATTCTGTATGTCTGTCTTTCTCTCTCTCTCCGTGCCCCATTTTTCTTTGTTTCACCCAGCCCTCTTTCTTTTTTTTTTTTTGGCTCCCTGTCCCCCCCTTTCTTTCTTTCTCCTTGCCCTCCCCTATGCCACCACCATTGGGAAAATGCTGCCACCGCCACTGGGGAATAGGCTGCCACTGCCGCTATCGGGAACAGGCCGGCGCCGAGTTCACCCTGCTTCTCTTCCCCACGGGGCCGACCAACTCTCGCTACTCGACGTCAATTCTAACATCGGAGAGGACGTTCTGGGCCAGCCAGGCAGCGATTGGCTGGCCCAGAACGTCCTCTCCGACATCAGAATAGACGCGGGTGGCGAGAGTTGGTCGGCCCCACAGGGAAAAGCAGGGAGAACTTGGCACTGGCCTGTTCCCAATGGCGGCGGTGGCACTCAAGTGGCTAAAGAGATGCAGTTTGCCAGCCTAGGGAGAACACTGGAGGGTGGTCAGCTGTGCACCCCCTTGGGACGTAAAACCGGGGCAGACCGCCCCCACCCCCACCTTGGTATGCCACTGTCTGTACCTCACTCCCTCCCTATGACCAAAAATTCTCCTTTCTTCTATTCCCCGTGTACACAACCATCTCTTTCCCTCCCTTCCTCTCTCCCAAGTCCTTGCCTTCTGTGTCCAAAAACCCATTCCCTCCACCACCTTAGCATCTCTTTCCCTCCCTTCTTCTCTCCCAAGTCCATGCCTTCTGTGTCCAAAAACACATTCCCTCCTCCACCTCAGCATCTATTTCCCTCCCTTCCTCTCTCCCAAGTCCATGCCTTGTGTCCAAAAACCCATTCCCTCCCCCACCTCAGCATCTCTTTCCCTCCCTTCCTCTCTCCCAAGTTCATGCCTTGTGTACAAAAACCCATTCCCTCCTCCACCTTAGCATCTATTTCCCTCCCTTCCTCTCTCCCAAGTCCATGCCTTCTGTGTCCAAAAACCCATTCCCTCCCCACCTCAGCATCTCTTTCCCTCCCTTCCTCTCTCCCATGTTCATGCCTTGTGTCCAAAAACCCATTCCCTCCCCCACCTCAGCATCTATTTCCCTCCCTTCCTCTCTCCCAAGTCCATGCCTTCTGTGTGCAAAAACCCATTCCCTCCCCCACCTCAGCATCTCTTTCCCTCCTTTCCTCTCTCCCAAGTTCATGCTTTCTGTGTCCAAAAACCCATTCCATTCCCCCACCTCAGCATCTCTTTCCCTCCCTTCCTCTCTCCCAAGTTCATGCCTTGTGTACAAAAACCCATTCCCTCCTCCACCTCAGCATCTATTTCCCTCCCTTCCTCTCTCCCAAGTCCATGCCTTCTGTGTCCAAAAACCCATTCCCTCCCCACCTCAGCATCTCTTTCCCTCCCTTCCTCTCTCCCAAGTTCATGCCTTGTGTCCAAAAACCCATTCCCTCCCCCACCTCAGCATCTCTTTCCCTCCATTCCTCTCTCCCAAGTTTATGCCTTCTGTGTCCAAAAACCCATTCCCTCCCCCACCTCAGCATCTCTTTCCCTCCTTTCCTCTCTCCCAAGTCCATGCCTTCTGTGTGCAAAAACCCATTCCCTCCCCCACCTCAGCATCTCTTTCCCTCCTTTCCTCTCTCCCAAGTTCATGCTTTCTGTGTCCAAAAACCCATTCCATCCCCCACCTCAGCATCTCTTTCCCTCCCTTCCTCTCTCCCAAGTTCATGCCTTCTGTGTCCAAAATCGCATTCCCTCCCCCACCTCAGCATCTCTTTCCCTCCCTTCCTCTCTCCCAAGTCCATGCCTTCTGTGTGCAAAAACCCATTCCCTCCCCCACCTCAGCATCTCTTTCCCTCCTTTCCTCTCTCCCAAGTTCATGCTTTCTGTGTGCAAAAACCCATTCCATCCCCCACCTCAGCATCTCTTTCCCTCCCTTCCTCTCTCCCAAGTCCATGCCTTCTGTGTGCAAAAACCCATTCCCTCCCCCACTTCAGCCTCTCTTTCCCTCCTTTCCTCTCTCCCAAGTTCATGCTTTCTGTGTCCAAAAACCCATTCCATCCCCCACCTCAGCATCTCTTTCCCTCCCTTCCTCTCTCCCAAGTCCATGCCTTCTGTGTGCAAAAACCCATTCCCTCCCCCACTTCAGCATCTCTTTCCCTCCTTTCTTCTCTCCCAAGTTCATGCTTTCTGTGTCCAAAAACCCATTCCCTCCCCCACCTTAGCATCTCTTTCCCTCCCTTCCTCTCTCCCAAGTTCAATCCTTTTGTCCAAAACGCACTCCCTCCCCCTTTTGTGTTCCCCGTTTGCCTCCCAGCCCATCTTAGCAACTTTCTCAGCAAAATGTAGCTCGAGCCGCGTAGGCTTGTCTTCTATTTCCTGCCTGTCCCTCCGCGCACACATAGCCGATCGGAAATCTTCCCCGACTTCAGCGCTGACATCGGAGGGCGGGCTGACGTCGGGGAAGATTTCCGATCGGCTGTGTGAGCGGCAGGGCAGTCGGAGTAGAAGACGAGCCTCGCAGCTCGAGTTATATTTAACCCCGCGGGTCCCCCATCGTCCCCGTTCAGCTCTCTCTCCTGTGCACCTCCTGGTAGTACTGCCCTGATGGCGGCCCTGCGCGTGCCAGCTGCAAGGCCTTCGCGTGCCACAGTTGGCACGCGTGCCATAGGTTCGCCATCACTGCTCTAGGACCACAGAGTCAGTCCAGAGGAAAGCTACTAAAATAGTCAGTGGTCATCATAAGGCAAATGTGGACAGCCTTAAAGTTCTCAATATGTACACTTTTCAGGAAAGTGGGAGAGGGGAGATTCGATACAGATATTTAAATACCTATGTGGAATAAATGCGCATGAGGCGAGTCTCATTTGAAAGGAAGCTCCAGAATGAGAGGGCATAGGATGAAGTTCAGAGGTGGTAGGCTCAGGAGTAATCTAAGGAAATACTTTTTATAGAAAGGGTGGTAGATGTGTGGAATAGTCTCTCGGTAAAGGTGGTGAACACAAAGACTGTGTCTGAATTCAAGAAAGTGTGGGACAGGCACATGGAATTTCTTAGGGAGAGGAGGAGATAGTGGATGCGGCACATGGGCAGACTGGATGGCCATTTGGCCTTTATCTGCCATCATGTTTCTATCGGAGACTTAAAAGGCTCCACATTCTAAAAAAAATTTTTAATTAATTAATAATATAAAATAAAATTTACAAATTATAAAATAATAATAAAAGGTTCCACATTCTGCTTAGCACACCAGTGCTGAAACATTTTCCAAGCTGTGACAGTCGCCAGTTTCTTAGATCTTAGGAGGATAACTCTGACTACCTCCGAGTAGCCCTTCGGCACTAAGGCTGCGCACTCATAGAAACATAGAAAAAGACGGCAGATAAGGGTCGCGGCCCATCTAGTCTGCCCACTGTCACAGTCCTACCCCGAAGGTGCAGCTTGTGCCAGAACAGGTTTTTGCTAAACCTGGGTTAGCCATACAGAGAGCCAACCACGGGAATAGGATTGTGACCAAACATAGAGAGAAATCTATGTTGCCCTTGTTTCCTGATGGAACTGATCTCCAGGGAATAGAGGAAGGTGAGGAGAACAGCTTAGAACAGCCTAGGAGGGATTCTCCTCCCTCTGTGAACTCTCAGCTGAAGGGAATAATTAAAAGCCCCAGGAAAGCTAGGCAAACTGTGCAGGCTGCCCCTCCCCCTCAGAGAGCAGGGCGTGTTCACCTTGACAATTTAGAGGCTGCTCTGAGAAGGAGAAAGGCAGTGTACTCTAAGCCAGCCCAGAGAGAGGTCTCTCCTGATTGTTCTCCTGAGTTCCAGGACGTAGAGATGATTGAAGCAGACACAGACCCTATGGCCAGCCAGTCAGCAGTGCCAGAACCCATGGACTGTTTAGAGCCTACCGGACTGCCTGAAGATATCTTCATGGAGGAGAGTTAAGTGGCAGGGCTGGGTAGGGTGAAATAGACAGTATCTCTTTGCTGGTATATGGTTTAGGAAAGGTGTTCTGCTGGGAACTGAAAGGAGCTTGTGCTGGCATGTTTATTTAAAGAAGAAAAAAAAAGGGAAAAACGTTTTTGTTTTCTGAACTAAAGGTTCTAGGACATTGAGGGTTGCATGGACTGTAGCTGTTATTGTGTGCAGGAGGGAAGTAATCTGTGGGGAGAATCCACTTTCCTTACTGGTTGGGGTTGTGGGGCCATTTGTGGCATTCTGTACTACAGAAAGTTTAATTGTGGATTCACTTACTCCCCTCCCCCCACCAGCTGCGATTGAACTGGTTGGGACCAAGCCTGCCTACCTCTAAGTAGTGCTTGTTAGCATTGACTCTGCTTACTTGACTGACTTTAAAGCAGTAGTACTTTAGAATTGACCCTTTTCTTCTGAAGTCAATAGGATTGCAGAGCGTGTTTATGATACTTTACCTGATGAAGGTGAGAGCTGAATGCTGACTTTGTTTTTTTATTATCAGCTCTATTTTTGTTTCCTGGACTTATGTTTTTGTTTGGAAGCTGAGACTTATTGAAAGTCAAACCTTGACCTCAAATCCCAATAAAGTGATTGGTATTTGAAATGTAAACTGACTCTTTTTGATTTTGTGTTTCATGCCTGAGAGTGAATTTGGACCAGCAGGACTTCCTTTCTTCACGGGAAGCACGCAGAAGGAGCGCTATAGTGAGCGGGGATAAGGGCCTAACGGAGTCATAGGCACCGGCCCCGCTACACCACCCTAATGACCCTCCCCTATTTAACTCTGTGTAGAGATCCCACGTGACGATCCCATTTCTTCTTAAAATCCGCTTCGATCACCTGAAGTGGAAGTGTATTCCAGCGATCAACCACTCTTTCGGTGAAAAAGTATTTCCTGGTGTCGCCGTGCAATTTACCGCCCCTGATTCTCCATGGAGTCCTCTTGTCTCCGTCGGACCTTTGAAAAAGAAGATATCCTCTTCTACCTCGATACGGCCCGTGAGGTATTTGAACGTCTCGATCATGTCTCCCCTCTCTCTGCGTTCCTCGAGTGAGTATAGGCGTAATTTATCCAGCCGTTCCTCGTACGGGAGATCCTTGAGTCCTGAGACCATCCGGGTGGCCATCCGCTGGACTGACTCAAGTCTCAGTACATCCTTGCGGTAATGAGGCCTCCAGAATTGTACGCAGTACTCCAGATGGGGCCTCACCATGAATCTATACAACGGCATAATGACTTCAGGCTTACGGCTGACGAAACTCCTACGTATACATCCTATGATCTGCCTAGCCTTAGAACATTCTGGATTCCTCAGATCAACTGGACCCTGTAAGAGAAGAGTTGGATCAGGAGTGTCAAAGTCCCTCCTAGAGGGCCACAATCCATTCGGGTTTTCAGGATTTCCCCAATGAATATGCATGAGATCTATTTGCACTGCTTTCATTGTATGCTAATAGATCTCATGCATATTGATTGGGGAAATCCTGAAAACCCGACTGGATTGCGGCCCTCGAGGAGGGACTTTGACACCCCTGAGTTGGATGAAGTGTCAGTTTGAGACACCAGTCCCTCTGTAGACAAACCCGATCCAGTTTCAGTTATGTGGCTCTTGAAGTAAAACACATCCTTCTATCATGTTAAAGCAGATCCGCAAGTACTCTAGGGACTGTGTCAGCTCTAGGTGGCTCTTCCAAAAATTAATGAAACAACCCAGGTCCTGTAGCAGTTGGATAACTTGTGCCACTCCTTTCTCACAATCAGTCTTGGATGAAGCTTTGATCAGCCAGTCGTCCAGTATGGATGACTGGATCTTTGTCTTGCGCAGGTGCGCTGCTGCAATACCATCACCTTGGTATAGGTGTGAGGTGCTGTTGCCAGACCGAATGGGAGCACCAAGAACTGGAAATGTCTCTCCAGCACATGGGATCACAGGAACTTCCTGTGAGTCGGAAATATGAGAATATGCAAGAAAGCTTTTGTCAATGCCAGTGAGACTAGAAATTCCCTCAGCGCCACCAAAGCTATGACTGAACGCAAGGTCTTCATCCGGAATTGGGGTACTTTCAGTGCTGCATTGACCGACTTCAGATCCAGGACTGGCTTCCATTCGTCTGAGTCTTTCTTGGTGATGATAAAGTATATACAGTATCTGCCCTCAGTCAATACAGGTTCTACGGCTTGAATATCCATGAGTCATTTCACCATTGTTCGGACCTTGGCCAATTTCTCTGGTTGTCCAGCCAGAGAGACCACCAATAAGTCCAGTAGAAGATAAAAGAATTTGAGCTTATAGCCCTTTCGAATGATGTCCAGCACCCAGTGGTCCGAACAAATTCTCGCCCAAGCCTTCCTCCTATCTGCAGAAGTTCGATGACTGGCCTAGTATCATTGGGACTTCTTGGAGGCTGCAGCTGGGAGGAAACCTGAGGATAGTGCTCGCATGGAGCCTCCAAACCTATGTCAAGAGCCATGAAACAATCTCTGAGCAGAGGATCCCACTGTGGACTGACAAAACCATTGAGAACCACAAAAGGTACCACGACCTGTCCCCCCAGGAGCACGTGGTCTAATGCCTGGCAAAGACTTAGGGGATGATCTGTTACACTAGCCATAAGATCATCCAGTCCTTTGTCAAAAAACATTTGGCCTACGAGACACAGAAATATACTGTTTTATCTCGATGCTTCAAATATCTCTAAGACTATTTTTTGGCTTCTTATTTAAAAATTCAGAAATCAATTTGTATCACTGGGCGACCTGATGCCCTACTAGATCTGTCTGGTAGCAAAGGATCTTTAATAAGTTTTTAAGTTTTTCTATTCAGGGAATTTGGATTTGGAGGTTGAAATGTACAGCGTCAGCATCTATG
This sequence comes from Geotrypetes seraphini, assembly GCF_902459505.1. Classification (NCBI taxonomy): domain Eukaryota; kingdom Metazoa; phylum Chordata; class Amphibia; order Gymnophiona; family Dermophiidae; genus Geotrypetes; species Geotrypetes seraphini. The sequence continues at coordinate 98,945,323 of NC_047088.1, read as the reverse complement.
AGACAAACATGGTTATTTTTATTATAAAATAATTTTTTGGACCCCAGTTCGATTACAAAAAATAGATAATTCTAAATCTAATAGATGCTGGCATTGTAATATAGGGACTTTGGATCATCTGTTATATTTTTGTCCACTGATACTTAGTTTCTGGAAGTCAATTTGGGGACAAATAAATCTCATTCTTGGGTCACCTATCCCCTTATCCTATGAGGCTGTAATTTGTGGTACGTTACTTCATGTTAAGCCTACTTTAGACAAGTATAAAAGTCGCCTTTTCCTGATCATGATCACACATAATTGGAAGAACCATGACATGATTAATTATACTTTTTGGTGGGTAAATGTGTGTATCACATATAAGTATGAAAGAATGATGGCGGAACGTTTGGGGACTAGTAAGTCCTTTAATGATGTATGGAGTCCATTGACTACTTTTGTTGCGTTACAGTAAGGGTCATGTTTCTTCCATTTTCATTAGATTCTTTACACATCCAGGGAGGGTGGGTGGGTGGGGGGAGGGAAATGTACGTTGAGGAGTTAAATTATTTAATTATATTATTGAAATCACATCATATGTATTATTGTATTAATAATTAAGATGAGGATGGGAGTAAATGATTGTTTAATGTAATAATTGTATAGTTATTAGTGCATTCTATACAGTATTTATGATTTACCAATTGTATTGCACTATCAAAGTTTGAAAATCAATAAAGATTTAAACACATGAAAAAAACATTTGGCCTTTGAAAGGTAGCCTGCTCAACATAGCTTTAGAAGCAGAATCTCCCGCCCATTGCCTAACCCAGAAAATTCTATGGGTGGAGATAGACTAAGAGACCTTGCTCATAACCCTGGACATGTCAGAGAGCATCTGCTACATAATCCACCTCAAAATTAGCAACTGGGAGTAAATGTCTTTCTCCTCTGATGGAGCCTGATACAATATAGTATGGCAGGCACGTGCAACAAAGGAAGCTGCTGCTGCCGCCACCTTCAGCCCCAAAGCTAAGGTCTCAAACTGTCTTTTGAGGACTAAATCCACACTGTGGTCTCGCGCATCCCTCAAAATCCCTCCACGTTCACTAGGCAGAGTTCGTTTAGTAACCTGTGCTACGCGTGAATCCACTTTAGGTGGGACAAACCTGTTGGAAATCAGGAATTAGTGGATACAATTTTGTCATTGTCTTGGCAACCCACAAGGGACCCTCCGAAACCTCTCAATGCTCCATTAGCATCAATGTAATGTCAGGATGTGAAGAAAAAAAGGTGGTTTGAGGCTTAGAGCTGCTCATGACAGAACGCTGAGCAGCAGAGGTCTGCGAGGGTTCAAGCTTCTATACCTGCAAGGATTCTGTGATGACCTCCAGCAAAGCAGCTAGCTTAAAAGGGTGGCATATGGTTGGGCTCTCTCCTTGATCTAATGTTCCCACAGACTCCTGACCATTAACCCCAGCCTGAGACCCTGAATCCTCCAAAACTGAAGATTCATTTTGAGGGAGTAATTCTGATTCCCAGTCATTCCAGTCTTTCTCCGACAGGACCTCCAGTTCTTGCAGGTAAACCTTCAGAGGTGGCACTGCACTCTGTGAGAGCAAACCCCCATGCGCCACAGTTGGTGTGACCCCAAACGGTACAGCTAGACACCGATAAGCCATACAGGCTTCTTTAGTGTGCCTCTAGACTGGCACAGATGATAAAGGGGATGGAACTCCTCTCATATAAGGAAAGACTAAAAAGGTTAGGTCTCTTCAGCTTGGAAAAGAGACAGCTGAGAGGAGATATGATTGAAATCTACTAAATCCTGAGTGGAGTAGACTAGGGAACACTCAATGAAGTTACAGGGAAATACTTTTAAAACCAATAGGAGGAAATATTTTTGCACTCGGAGAACAGTTAAAACTCTAGAACGCATTGCCAGAGATTGTGGTAAGAGTGGATAGTGTAGCTGGTTTTAAGAAAGATTTGGAGAATTTCCTAGAGGAAAAGACCATAGTCAGTTATTGAGACAGACATGGGGGAAGCCCTGGATCGGTAGCATGGAATGTTGCTACTCCTTGGGTTTTGGCTAGGTTCTAGGGACCTGGATTGGCCACCATGAGAACGGGCTATTGGGCTTGATGAACCATTGGTCTGACCCAGTAAGGCTATTCTTATATTCTGTTCTTACTGACCTACGTATGACTTACTCAGCTGCCCCTCACTATCTCTCTTCACTTATCTCCTCCTATGTTCCCCCTCCCCCTCCTATGTTCCTCCACTCAGCTGAAAAGTCCCTCCTGTCTGTGCCCTTCTCTTCCTCCTTCCCTTCTATCTTGCTGTACTGTATGCTTGGAACAAGCTGCCCGAAGCCCTACGGCGGGCTCCATCTCTGGCAGTGTTCAAGGCTCTGTTAAAAGCTCACCCCTTCGAGACTACCTTCAACTCCTAAATCCTCTCACCTTGGTTTCTGCATCTTTAACCCTACATGTCATATCTGTCTGTCCAAGTTAGATTGTAAGCTCTTCTGAGCAAGGACCGTCTATTAAATGTCAAAATGTACAGCGCTGCATATGCCTTTCAGCGCTATATAAATGATAAATAGTAGTAGTAGTAGTCACATCTTTACCTTGGTCCAACAGTTCTGTGAAACTGTACCACAACCACCACTGTCTTCCTTTGTCATTCTTGATGCTGTTTTCTTCTGCCGCAGCAAGAGTCGGGTAAATAGAATTGTTAATCTGTAACAGATGTTCTTCGTAGACAGCAGGGAAATGCAGCTTCACTCCTGCAATGTCACTGATGGATTCTTGTATGCAAAGTTCTTCTCTAATTCAGAGTAGTCTAGATTTAGATCTCTCTGAGCCTGCATGAATGCCTCAAGTGTGCTAATGCAGCTTTATGCAGATATTCTACTATATAATGACTTAGATGTGCCCAGAAGCCCCTACAAAACTGGCACTAAGACCCTCTTGTGCTACCTACATCTTGGCACCAGTTTATAGAATTGCCCCCTAATTTCTTCTGAGATGCAACAGAAGCTTGAGAGAAGAACTGTTGGCATGGAGGGCCCTTGAGGCAGCAGCGGAACCCCTGCATAAACTCAGAAAGGTCTAAATTTGACTTCTCTAAGCTAGAGGAGAGTTTTTCACACAAGGCTTCATCATTGACATTACTAGAGCATGGGCCTGCATTCACACACTTGTCTGAAGATTTGTAAGGAACCGGGCAACATTCTGGGGAAGGGGGAGCCTATTCCACTAAGATGGGCTCCACTTGAACCAGGGTGAAACTAGGCTGCTGGCATCAACATTTTAAAAGGAGATAAAGGAACTACAGACTGGGGGTAGGCCAACAGTCACTCGAAAGAGCATGGTTCAGAACAAAGTATCTTTAAAATATATCACCATAAATGGAAGACAAAGCATCCCGATAGCAAGACTGCTGTACAGGTCATAGTAGACCAGGTTTCCTTAAATACAGAGGAGGCTGAATTTAAAGATTGCAAATTATCCATGCCAGCTGCTGAGCAAATTGTAAATAAATACGACAAACATTGTTTGACATGTCTGTATGCAAATGCCGGAAGCCTAAGAAACAAGATGAAAAGGTAGATATACCGTATTTTCACGCATATAACGCGCGCGTTATACGCGTTTTTACCTACCGCGCATACCCCTCGCGCGTTATACGCGTGAGCGCGGTATACAAAAGTTTTTCTACATAGTTCCCACCCCGCCCGACGCCCAATTCACCCCCCCCAGCAGGACCGCTCGCACCCCCACCCCGAACGACCGCTCGCACGCGCTCCCACCCGCACCCGCGATCGGAGCAAGAGGGAGCCCAAGCCCTCTTGCCCGGCCGACTCCCCGACAATATCGGGCCAGGAGGGAGCCCAAACCCTCCTGGCCACGGCGACCCCCTACCCCCACCCCGAACTACATTACGGGCAGAAGGGATCCCAGGCCCTCCTGCCCTCGACGCAAACCCCCCTCCCTCCCTCCAACGACCGCCCCCCCCAAGAACCTCCGACCGCCCCCCCAGCCGACCCGCGACCCCCCTGGCCGACCCCCACGACACCCCCACCCCCCTTCCCCGTACCTTTGGTAGTTGGCCGGACAGACGGGAGCCAAACCCGCCTGTCCGGCAGGCAGCCAACGACGGAATGAGGCCGGATTGGCCCATCCGTCCCAAAGCTCCGCCTACTGGTGGGGCCTAAGGTGCGTGGGCCAATCAGAATAGGCCCTGGAGCCTTAGGTCCCACCTGGGGGCGTGGCCTGAGGCACATGGGCCCAACCCGACCATGTGCCTCAGGCCGCGCCCCCAGGTGGGACCTAAGGCTCCAGGGCCTATTCTGATTGGCCCACGCGCCTTAGGCCCCACCAGTAGGCGGAGCTTTGGGACGGATGGGCCAATCCGGCCTCATTCCGTCGTTGGCTGCCTGCCGGACATGCGGGTTTGGCTCCCGTCTGTCCGGCCAACTACCAAAGGTACGGGGAAGGGGGGTGGGGGTGTCGTGGGGATCGGCCAGGGGGGTCGCGGGTCGGCTGGGGGGGCGGTCGGAGGGTCTTGGGGGGGGCGGTCGTTGGAGGGAGGGGGGTTTGCGTCGAGGGCAGGAGGGCCTGGGATCCCTCCTGCCCGTAATGTAGTGCAGGGTGGGGGTAGGGGGTCGCCGTGGCCAGGAGGATTTGGGCTCCCTCCTGGCCCGATATTGTCGGGGAGTCGGCCGGGCAAGAGGGCTTGGGCTCCCTCTTGCTCCGATCGCGGGTGCGGGTGGGAGCGCGTGCAAGCGGTCGTTCGGGGTGGGGGTGCAAGCGGTCCTGCAGGGGGGGGTGAATCGGGCGTCGGGCGGGGTGGGAACTATGTAGAAAAACTTTTGTATCTCGTGGGCTCTTATTAGACTCTCTGCTGTGTCTTCCAGAAGGGAGGATATTTAGTGGGCAAGCCATAAGCTTCTAATAAAAGCATTTATGAGGGGGCGGTCGGAGGTTCTTGGGGGGGGGCGGTCGTTGGAGGGAGGGGGGTTTGCGTCGAGGGCAGGAGGGCCTGGGATCCCTCCTGCCCGTAATGTAGTGCGGGGTGGGGGTAGGGGGTCGCCGTGGCCAGGAGGGTTTGGGCTCCCTTCTGGCCCGATATTGTCGGGGAGTCGGCGGTCCTTCGGGGTGGGGGTGCGAGTGGTCCTGCCGGGGGGGGGCAGGGCAGGGCAGGGCGGGTAAACGGAGAGTCGGGACAGCGCACGGAGAGTCGGGGAGGGCGAAAGGAGAGTCGGGGTGGCCAGAGGAGAGTCGGGACGGGCGAAAGGAGAGTCGGGGTGGCCAGAGGAGAGTCGGGGGCGGGCGAAAGGACAGTCGGGCAGCATGTGCGTTATACCCGTGAGCGCGGTATACAAAAGTTTTTATACATAATATCGTGGTTTCTGCGCGCTATACCGTGTGCGCGTTATACACGGGTGCGCGTTATCTGCGTGAAAATACAGTAATAAGCACTCTGAGATCTGGTGGAAGAAAGATATCCAATGGGACACTGTAATACCGGGGTACAAACTATATCACAGTGAAAGGATGAATTGAATTGGTGGAGGCGTAGCGTTATATGTTAAAGTGGGACTGCAAATTCTACAAGAGCCGAAACACACCTTGGAATCCCTAAGGTTAGAAATCCCATGTGTAAAGAGGGAAAGGATAGTGATAGGAGTGTCCATCCTGACCAGGATAGACAGATGCTGAAATGTTATCAGAAATTAGGGAGGCTAACAAACTGTGTAACAAAATAATAATGGGTGATTTCCAATTACCCCAATATTGACTGGTTAAATGTAACATCAGGGCATGCAAGAGAGATAAAATTCCTCGATGAAATCAAGGGCTGCTTTACAAAGCAATTCTAGCCCTAGTTCTTAATGGAGCAGATGAATTGGTGCAGGAAGTAATGGTGCTGGGGCCACTAGTCCACACAAGAAATCCAATATAAAAGCATTTAACTTTAAAAAAGGAGACTATGATAACATGAGGAGAATGGTAAAAAGAAACTTAAAGGAGCAGCTGCAAAAGTCAAAAATTTGTATCAGGAGTGGATGTATTCAAAAATACCATCCTGGAAGCACAGATTAGATATATTCTATGTATTAAAAAAGGAGGACCAAATAGCATGGTTAACGAGTAAGGTGAAGGACGCTATTTGAGCTAAAAGAGAATCCTTCAGAAAGTGGAAGAAGGATCTGACTGAAAATAATTGTAAACAGCACAAGGAATGGCAAGTCAAATGCAAGGTGCTAATAAAGAAGGTGAAGAGAGACCTTGAAAAGAAGATTGCACTGGAAGCAAAAGCATATAGGTACATTAAAAGCAAGAAGCCAGGAAAAGAATTAGTTGGACCGCTAGACAACTGAGGGGTAAAAGGGTACACTGCTGAATGTGGCCTGGAGTGGAATTTGGAAGAAATTGTGCTCCATTGCCTCATAGACCTAGTTCAAGAGTGGCAGCTAGCAGCTAAGTAGCTGTGTTTTTCAGCAGTGTGTTTGATTTATTTTGGATTATTTGAGACCAGAAAAAATTGCTTTCATATATTACTGTTTTGGGGGTTTGACTGTTTTTTTCTGAGCAAGAGAATTTTCCTTTCTTGCTGTTTTTTCCAATCTAACCTGGTAAATAATAGTGCTGCTGTACTCTATAAGAACATCGCTTTTGCAACCTTGAGTTGGACCGGTACTCATCAGTACTCATTATGATAAATGATTGTCCCCTAATCAGTAATATTTTATTACTCCAGTATTTATAAGCCAGCTGTATTTTGGAATACAGATATATATAAGCATGGATTTAGTCAAGGGAAATCTTGCCTCATCGATCTACTACATTTCTGTGAAGGGGTGAATGAACATGTGTATAAAGGTGAGCCGGCTGATATTGTGTATTTGGATTTTCAAAAGGCATTTGACAAAGTACCTCTTGAAAGACTTCTCAGGAAATCATGGGTTAGGAGGTAATGTCTTACTATGGATTAAGAACTGGTTGAAAGATAGAAAACAGAGAGTCGGTTTAAATGGTCAATATTCTCAGTGAAGAGGGCTAAATAGTGGGGTTCACCAAAAAAGGTAGGCTAGAGGGTATTAAACAGTCACGAAACACTCCAAAACCCTTCAATATAAATATAATGTGGATGAGCACCTTTAAAGGAGAGGGAAAAAAGCCTCAGACTCCAATCTGCTGCAATTAGAATTTATGCATGCAGATCATCACTAGGGAGAAACCTTATAGGCATTAAAAAAACCCTCTCCTTAAATAATGTATCAAAAATGTGTGCTCATTGTGATCTTTGAGTAATGAATACTTCATCAAAAATATATACTTGCGAGAGTCTCTAAGCAGTAAATACTTCCAAAATATTAAATAAAACATAAGACATCAAGTGTTACTTTAAAAAAATCTCTTTAAGAGAAAGTCCACTTATCGTAAAGCTGTGATGTCCGATGTGGACTCTCTATAGTAAAACTCCAGATATAGACAAAAATTCAGAACAGTTCAAATGTTAAGCAAAATAATTCAAAAGGTGTACAGAATCTTCTTCACAATTAATAAACAGTGTGATTTCTTCAAATTGAACAGTGCAACTTACTCATTTTGGCACTTCAACTCTATGCCCATCACTGCTACAAAGATGGCTGCCACGAGCCAAATTTGTTTCTTATAACAGCACCTGACATCATTATGACGTATGAAAGTTAAATCCCCATTCCAATGGAAGAACAGATGTCAGTCAGTTCTAGAATTCAAACTTTCTTCAGATCTCAAACAGAAAATCCATTCCTGCTCACCTTTTAACAAAGTAGTTTTTCTAGTCAGGATTTGGCTGCTCTCTTGGATTTGATCAATACAGCATTTCAGGGTAGAGAAATTGTGTTGCTGAAATAAACAGTGCTGCACAAGGGGTCTGATGACACAAAGTTGTTAGATCGCAAGAGGATTGTGAAAAATTGCAAAAGGACCTTTTGAGACTGGGAAACTGGGTATCAAAATGGCAGATGACGTTTAATGTGAGCAAGTGCAAAGTGAATGTGGGAATGAGGAACCCAAACTAGAGCTATGTGTTGCAGGATTCCTTGTTAGGAGTCACCACCCAGGAAAAGGATCTAAGTGTCATCGCTGAGGATACATTGAAACTCGCAGCTCAGGGTATGATGACGGCTAAGAAAGCAAATAGAATGTTAGGAATTATCAAGAAAGGAATAGAAAACAAAGATGAAAATGTTATAATGCCTTTATATCACTCTTTAGTACACTTTGAATACTGTGTGCAATTCTGGTTGCCGGAATTAGAAAAGGTAAAAAGAGAAGGGCAACGAAAACGATAAAAGGGATGGGAAGACCTCCCTATGAGGAAAGGCTAAAGAAGCTACTAAGGGCTCCTTTTACAAAGGTGCGCTAGCATTTTTAGCGCACGCACCGGATTAGCGTGCACTACCCAAAAAACTACCGCCTGCTCAAGAGGAGGCGGTAGTGGCTAGTGTGCGTGGCAATTTAGTGCGCGCTATTCCACGTGTTAAGGCCCTAACGCACCTTTGTAAAAGAAGCCCTAAGTAGTAGATTTTTAAAAAACTGGAGAAAATATTTCTTTACTCAATATGTAATTAACTCTGGAATTCATTGCTGGAGAATGTGATGAAATCAGTTAGCATAGCAAGGTTTAAAAAAGGGTTGGATCTTTTCCTAAAAGAGAAGTCCATAGGCCATTATTGAGAAAGCTTGGGAAAATCCACTGCTTATTCCTAGGATAAGCAGTATAAAATCTGTTTTACTCCTTGGTATTTTGCCAGGTATCTGTGACTTGGGTTGGCTACTGTTGGAAATATGAAACTGGGCTTGATGGACCTTCGGTCTGTCCCAGTATGGCTGTTCTTATGTAACAACAATCTAGAAGAAAGCAGAGGAAGATTGGAGGCTGGAGAGGAGAGATTGTAGTGGTTGGCAGAGGTAGAGAAATAAAAAAAGTTCCGGGGGGGGGGGAGGGAAAGCTGGGGGACTGGAGAGAAGAGAAAGTTGTGGCTGGCAGAGGTAGAATCTGAAGAGAATCAGAGAACGCACTGTAGAGAATAGAAGCTGGCAGACTGCAGATCAGGGAAGATTGGGGAGTAAGTTAGACAAGCAGTTGAGGGTGAGGAGTCAGGGCCCTTAAGCAGGGGTAGCTGCACAGGGCCTTGTATTTAATTAAGTCAGCACCTCTGTTTCCCTCCCCTCTACCCCCGGATCCAGCATTCACCCTTCTCTCAACCCCTCCTCCCATAGTCCAGAATTTCCTCCTTTTTCTGACACCCCCCCCCCAACACACACACACACATACACCACCATATTGTCTCTCCCTGAGTCTACGGCAACTGGTAGCAACAGCAACTCACCTGTACTGCCTGGGGCCAGTCCCAGAGCCTTCCATCTGCATTATTCTGCTCCCCCCTTCAATATTCTGCCCCCTCCCCTGATATAACTTCCTGTTTCAGCAGGGGTGGGACACCGCAGAGCAAAGATTCTGGGACCAGACCCCAGCAGTGCAGGAGAATCACTGCAAATGTGTTATACACTCAGAGGGAGACACAGTGTGTATCTTTGGGAGGATCAGAGGGGGAGATGTCAGAACATGAGGTGAGGTCTCGCGGGAAGCAGTGCGGGACCAGGCAGGCAACCTGGTGCGCCGCTATGCAAGATAATGGAATGGAAGAGGAGTCAGCCAGTAATTCTTGGAAAAAGTAGTGGGAATCAGGCAGCCAGCCTGGTGTGCCGTTCTCAGCGAGGTGACGCATCCAGAAGTTTAAAAAAAGAAGATACGCGCAGGAGGCGTCAAGGAGGAGGAAGAGGGCCAGGGCCTGCCTTGTGCCCCGCGTCCAGCAAAGGAGGGTGGCCACATTAGAATAAGGTAATGGGGGAACACGCTTTGGGTATTCGCTCCTTCAGACGCACCCTAATTTCCACCCACTTTTTTGAGGAAAAAAGTGTGTCTAATGGCGCATAAAATATGGTATTTACAATACTTTTACTTTTTACTCAAAAATTACTGTATTATATTAGGCAATAACTTTTTTACTTTTACTTAGTAAATCTTTTAATGTTTTCTTCATTGTACCTTTACTTTTACTTAAGTATTAAAAAGTATATTTATTTTTACTTTTATTTAAGTACTTTGTCCATGTACTTTGAACACTGGGTATGAGGGCCCTACTAAACTTGCCTGGTCCTGTGAGAGTGGAAGATAGCAAGGCAAGGAATAGTATTCCTCATTCGGTCCCCATCCCTGTCCCATTCCTATAAGCTCTGCCTTAACCGCACAAGCCTCAAACACTTATAATTTTAAAGTGTTTGAGGCTTGTGCAGAGAGGATGGAACTTGCAAGAATGGGGCAGGGGCAGGAAAATAACTCACGGGGATGGGACAGGTAAACGAGTTCCCGCAGGGATGAGGAAAAATTTGATCCCGTGCCATTATCTAATCTGGACCTTCTCATTCTCAGTGGTGGGCATCCTGAGCTCGTCTTTGGAGTTGCTGGGCTGCAGAGCAGAAACAAGAATGAAAGACATAATCAAGCCCCAGTGATAGAGCACAGAATGGGGGAAAGAAAGAGAAATGGTTCTGATGCTGAATATGTTTCATGTGTTAGCATTTTCTCTCTATGGCATACTGTATACTGTATGAGGCAGATGTCTTGCTTGGAGTCTCTTGTCTACAAGCTGGCATCTCTTTATTCTCAGCTGACACCTGTGCCTAAAACCAGAGCCAGCATAGTCTGTGAGTACAGATGGCTGTCTAACCTGGCAAGCCTAAGGGAACAGCATAAAATCCTCCCACCTCTACTGCTTGCTCCCTTCATTCTTCTCTTCTCTGTGACCTGCTGTCCTTCTCTACAATCTCACACTTCTCCTTCCAGCTCCTCCCAAATTTTATTCCATCCCCTTCCCAACAGTAGTCCCCGCTCTCAGGGATGGTAACTGCTTCTGCCACTGGTATTTTCTGATGGCCCTGGGGCCCTGAGCCACCTCACTACTTTGGGGGACACATGTGAAAGCATGGGACTCAGAACAGGAGTCTATAGTCTAAGCAGTTGTATCCTGAATACCCAAACTGCTTAAGAATAAAAGAAAGAAGCCTGTCCTGTCATTTTGTTCTTTGCTTCTGCACATTCATAGGGGTTAGGGCTCTGCCGAGTGAGTGCCTGAATCCTGCAGAACTGTATCTCATGCACCCCAAAAAATTATAAAGACAAAGAAAAAAAGAGGCCCAGTCCATTTTCCATTCTTTCTCACTGAGATGAGGGTTGGCATTCATAGCTGGCGGTGCCAGACTCAGTGGTGTGAGGTCCTGTGATGAGGACGATGCAGGTTGACAGAAGTCCAAGGAGCTTAGAAAATCTGTGTCTTGCTTTGAAACCCTTTTTAGGCAGTGTCAGCAATAAAAATCAGAGTAGCAAGACTAATAGGAAAGAGTCTTTGAGAGTCAAGGTGACCGATGGACTGAAGAGCACAGAAATAAAAGTGTTAATGTTCCTGAAACTTATTATTCTTTTCCTAAGAGAGAAGAAGGAGAGAATAGTGGCCAATTACATCTTATTGCTCAACGAGCCTGAGGAAAAAAGAGGAATGCTGGGAATTGTTTACAGAAATATCCTTGTAGATTTTGAGAACCTTGAAGAAGAGGAGAGAGCTAGAAAGAATCTGTGAGGCTGTGAATTGTCCTACAGGATAACACGGGGACAAAGTTTATCTCCATCCAGTTCCTGCAGGCTCTGTCTGCATCCCCACCCCATCCCCACAGGCCCTATATCCATCCCCGCGAGCTCTGTCCTCACACTCTCCCCATCCCTGTTGATTATGTCCTCATTTGCACAAGCTTCAAATATTTATGATTTTATATTTAAATCTTTTTATTAAAAGTATAAAAAGGGACAGTATTCTGTACAACTTACATTACATTACATTTCTAGACTGCAAAACCTTGTGGATCGATGCAGTTCACAAAAATAAATCACAAAAATAGAGTCTTACATTTTGATCTAGTTTTGGTACAATCTTCTCAAAGATCCAGTTGCCTATGTTTTTACATCATCTGGGAAGGTAATTGGATTGTTTTTCAGACATGGGTGTAGAAGAGACCCTAAACTATGTAGTGGATGAACAGGAAAATAAGTGTCTATTAAATGTTGGAAATTTTCATTGATGTCAGCAATGATTGATGAATCTGTTGCAGTAACAGTAAGATGTTTGAGCTGCTGGGCACATGATGGATGTTGCAGATGGTAGGAGTCTGATCAGCAGACAAAACTTGTTGCCACGATCAAAGGCAGACCAGATAAAATTTTTATAGAAAAAACTAGCACTGTAACTATGGCAAATTGTAACCTATTAATTGTATATTATGTATGTTAACTGTATATTATGTATGTAACCCATTCTGAGCTCTTTGTGGAGAACGGGATATGAAATGAAATAAATAAAGAGGGTATGGGGAAACTTCCTGAACTACAAATCTGCTCTGAAAACATAACAAACATGTTAAGCATTGCCATTGAACAACCAAAACAGCGAAACAAACATGTCAAACAGAAACCTTTATGGATCTCAAATAATATTCCAATGAATTATAGAAACAGATAATTCTTCGTACCTCTAAGGTCTGATTGACATCCAAAATTTCAGTTCTGGATTTGAAATTTCTAATTGAGACAGTAGACAGGCGGAGGAGATAACTGACAGGGTGGGGCTCCAGAATGACACACCTATTTATTAGAAAAGACATTAACAAGGTATTAACCTAATCTCTTTTTCTATGGCAATAGGTGTGTCATTCTGGACGGATAGGACGTAAAAAACAGTCCTAGAAATCTAGGGTGGGACTACTGTGCTGACCCTAACACTGAGGACTCAAAGGTGGAGACCTCCCTTGCCGCTACATCCATTCTGTAAAACTTAGAAAATGTGTGTAGAGTGGACCAAGCCGCTACCCTACAAATCTCAGGGGAGATTGTCCGAGCTCCTGCCCTTGAAGAAGTCTGGTGACTCCACAGGCAATATATGCTGAAGAAATGGCCCTACGGATCCATCTAGAGATTATAGCCTTGGAGACCAGTGCACTGTGTCTAGTCTGATTAGTGAACACAAAAAGACGGTCAGATAGCCTGGACTCATTGGTGACCTTAGGATATCAGAAAAGCACTCTTCTCACATCCAACTTTTCCAGAATCCAGGCCTTCTTCTTAGAACCTGTGGCCTGGAACACCAGCAATCTGACTTCTATATTGGTATGGAAAGTTGAAACAATCTTTGGCAAAAAGGATGGAATGGTGCACAAAGAAACTCCAGCCTCTATGAATTTGAGGAAAGGCTCTCTGCAATAAAGAACCTATAGTTCCAAGACTCTTCTCACTGAGGTAATGGCCATAAGAAAGACCATCTCGAGCGTCAAATCCATCAAGGATGCTTCATTCACGGCTTGTATAGAACCTGTCTAAGGCCTTGCAAAACCATATTAAGGTTCCATGAAGGGAACAAGTGTTTTACTAGTGGCCTGAGAAGTAGTGCTCCCTTTAGGAATCTGGCTAATTCTAGATGAGATGTCAACAAATCCTTTCAATCTCAAGTCCTGAAACAAGAAAGTCCCGCCACTTGGACTCTGAGGGAAGCCACTGTAAGCCCCTTATCAAGGCCAGCCTGGAGAAAGGCTAACACCATGGAGATCGGAGCAGAGAAAGGTTCCTCCTTTCCTTAATGTACCAGTGCTGGAAAGTTTCCCATGCCTTAGCATAAGCAGAGAACATGGTAGGCTTTTTGGATCTAAGCAGAGTAGAATTGATTACCTCTGAGAATCCCTGGCACATTAACGCCGCACACTCAAGAGCAATGCCATAAAAACAAAGTGATCTGAATCTTTTATGACCACTGGTCCCTGAGAAAGAAGGTCTGGCTGTACTCGTAACCTGAGACTTTTGCCTGTCTGAAGATGCACTAGATCTGCAAACCACAGTCTGCATGGCTAATCTGGAGCCACAAGAAATACTACTCCTTGATGGCTTGCAATCCTGTGGAGAATCTGACCTGTCAAAGGCCATGGAGAAAACACATACAAGAGCTTGTTCTTCGGCCATGGCTGGACCACAGCATCCAAACCCATGCTTCTGGGCTCAGATTTTCGACTGAAGAATCTGTCCACCTTTCTGTTTCTTGCTGTTGCCATCAGATCAAACATTGGGTGACCCCAGCAATGAACAATTGCTTTGAATGCTGCTGTAGACAGTGTCCACTCGCACAGATCCAGTATCTGTCTGATGACAAAATCGGCTTGGACATTTTCTACTCCCACATGTGCTACTGAGACAGCCTGAAGATGAAGCTCCACCCATCTGAACAGTAAGTGAGCTTCCAGACTCAGCTGCAAACTCTTTGTGCCTCCCTGGAGGTTGACAAACGACACTTCTGTAACATTGTCCGAGAAGACTGGAATTGCTTGTCCCTCCAGACTCTTCTGCAGTCTCTACAACGCCAGTCAAATGGTTCGAAGTTCTAATCTGTTGATCAACCACTTCTTTTGGGAAGCAGAACAATGCTCCTGGATCATGTGTTCATTGCAGTGAGCCCTTCAGCCGAAGAGGTGCATCCATTGTTACAATAACAAATTAGGCTATTCGGAGGGGCAGGTCCTTTTATGCCTATGGGCAGAGCCACCAGTCTATACTGGCCCAGGCTTCTGGTGTCCAATGCAGAGACATCTGCAGGGAGTCAGACTGAGGTGACCATTGTGATAGCAACATGTTCTGGAGAGGATGCATGTGAACCTTTGCCCAGAGGTCCATGTCTATCGTGGCTGCCATGAAGCCTAGCACTTACAGGTAGTGCCATGCTGATGGAGCTGATTTTGGCCAGCAAGATCATCATCTTGGTGCAAATTTTCTGTCTGCGTGCCTCTGGTAGATAGACATGACCTTCTGCCATGTTGAAGAAGACCATTAGGTATCCCAGGGATTGGGATGGAACCAGTTGGCTCTTTTGGAAATTTACTATCCAACCCAGGCTCTGCAAGATCCAGACCACCTGAGCC
This sequence comes from Geotrypetes seraphini, assembly GCF_902459505.1. Lineage (NCBI taxonomy): Eukaryota > Metazoa > Chordata > Amphibia > Gymnophiona > Dermophiidae > Geotrypetes > Geotrypetes seraphini. The sequence goes on along the minus strand of NC_047088.1, from coordinate 98,930,273 downwards.
ACTGCTTGTTCTCCTTCTGGGAATGGTGAAGATCTGATTAGCCAGTTGTCCAGGTATGGATGAACCTGCAAGGTGCTGTCGCCAGCCCAAAGAGAAGGGCCAAGAACTGGTAATGGTTTTCAAGGTCATGAAATCTAATGAACTTTCTGTGGTCCGGAAATATGGGAATGTGCAGGTAGGCCTCTGTCAAATCTAGAGGCCAAAATTTCCCCCGGTGCTACTGCCACTATGACTGATTGTACCAACTCCATGCGAAAGCGTGGAGCTTTCAGCACTGCATTGATGTGCATAAGATCCAGAATTGATCTCCAATCATCTGAGCCTTTCTTGGGCACGATGAAGTATTTGCCCAAGCCCAAATCTTTTGGCAGCACAGACTCTATGGCTTGAATATCTAGCAGCCTCTGAACTGTAGCTGCGACCTTGCTTGCTTTCTCTGGTCGCCACAAACCAGTCCATCAAGGGTTGGGCGAATTCAAGCTTGTAACCGCTCTGAATAATCTCCACTACCCAACGATCTGATGAGAGCCCAGGCCTCAGCATAATCTGAGAGTCATCCCCCTATCTTCAGGGGAACCGCTTCAGACCTGTGCTTTCTTGGAGGTTGTAGCGGAGCGAGACCTGGAGGCCTGGTTCCATCTGGAACTTGGGAATCTCTGTCTGGATCCCTACAAGGATCTCTGAGAGGATGCTTCTCCTGAGTAATGCAGAAATAGCCTGGTCCATGAAAATTAGACCGCCCGGAGTCTCTAGAGTTTTGCGGTCTGCTGTCAGGTAGAGATTTCGGCTGACAATCTGCCATATTGATCATGAGATCATCCATCCCCTTTCTGAACAACATTTGTCCCTTGAAAAAAAGTCTGCTGAGGGTTGCCTTAAAGGTGGAATCTCCTACCCATTGCCTGATCCAAAGCATTCTGCGGGCTGAGATTGAATAAGCCAAAACTTTGCTCTGATGATATCATAGAGAGTATCGGTTACATAATCCACTCCAGCTAATAGGAGCTGAGGTAAAGGCTCGCCCTCTGACAGCTCAAGACTCTGAAACCTGGTATGACAGGCATGTGACATAAAGAATGCTGCTGCAGCTGCTTTAATTCCCAAGGCCAGAGCTTCAAATTGTCATTTAAGAATCACATCTGCTCTGTGATCCTGCATATCCTTTAATACCAAGCCTCTCTCACTTGGTAGGGATGTGCACTTGTTTACCTGCATTACCAAGGAATCTACCTTGTGCTCAGCGAAGAGCTGCTGACATGCCTGTGCCATCAAAAACAGCCAGGCCATTGTCTTAGCTACTTTAAGGGACCCTTCAGGAGCATCTCTATGCTCCTTGACCAACACATTGATATCAGGATGCCAAGGAAACGAAGAAGACTGGATTCTCACTCCACTCATTATAGAGCAGGGAGCAGAGGGGACTTCCCGGGAGACCAAGTTTAACTCCTGCAGAGAGTCAGCGATAAGCTGTAATAGAGCTGAGGGTCTGAAGGCTGGTGGACTGTGGGGTCATCCCCTTGATCGAGGTCCACCACTATATCTAGCACATACGCACCTGCCTGCAACCCCACATCTCCTGACAGGGAGGGCTCGCTCCATGATAGTAAAAATATAGAACTAAATCCTTTGCCCTCTGAGTCTCCCATGGAAAGGCCCACCAGATCCTGACCAGCCTCTGAAACTGAGCCAGATGCACCCTGAGAGCCCGAGTCCCCTCGTGCACCTCCTGGTACACCTCCTGGTGCCCCTTGGGGATTTCGGCCAACCAGAAAGGCTGTCCACATTAGAATGACAAATTCTGGAGAAAATGCTGTTAAGCAGCACAGAGTCTCCTTTAGATGACTCCAGCTTATGATATTTTGGGACTCTGGAAGGGATTTATTCCTAACCAACCCCCCCCCCCCCCCACCGTTTCTCAGCACTAAGGAACAAAGGGGAGCCTAAACTGACCACTCCCTCCCGCTGTTCACGAGCCATCCAGTGCAAACCTCACATGAATTAGAGGTAAAGGAGCCTGAAGACTCCATGCCTGCCAGTTTTGAGGCAAAATGAGGAGATTTGAAGATTCTGGAGAACTTTAAAATAAAAATCAGGAAATCCAAGATGGCCACCATGGCAGCATTTTGGCGCCAAAAAATGGTTCCAAAGTGCTTTAACCAAAATAACAAAAACAGAGATTTTAGAATTTTGGAGGTGGGGAAACCTAAGGGAATGGGCAAAAACCTTAAAAAAAGGTTTTAAAGACCCCCTACTTTGATTTTCTTCATAGGCAGTAACAGCCTTTCTCACTGTGACCTGTGCTGGAAATGTGCTGCAGCCTGCTTCAGCTCCAAAGGTAACTAGATATGGGAGAAGATATCACTACCTCAAACAGACCACTCCTCCAGCGCTGAATCTTTGGGCTGCCAGTCTGACCAGTTTCTGACTGAGTCTTGAACCCCTCCGGACCCACAGACATGAAAGGGGGGAGGTAAAATGCAGCCAACACCCTGCAGGACCCTGCTGAGCCATCTACAGATGCCTGACAGCCTGCACTCAAGCCCCATGATGCAGTAAGATGAGCAATGCTACAAGGAGAATGGACCCCAAGCTCCAAAAGGTTTCTGCAGGCTGGCCAACAGGTACCACAGTGGGATTGGCCTGTCAGCTGCAGACCACAGACTGCTTTTCCTCCATGCAGGCAGAGCTGGACCTTCGATGAGGGGAGCTCTTAGCACCAAATTCAGTCAAAATACTGTTAAAAAAATGACCATAAAAATAAAACAGAGCATATCAGAAAGACTCCTTCTGGCTGGCGTACAAAAGGAAAACCTGAAGGGGACAGCAGAGCCCTCTAGTGAAGGAGGAGGGATTCAAAAGCTGGAATGGATTATTTCTTTTTTTTTTTTAAATTAAAAATCTTTATTAAGTTTCACGACTTACAAAAAGTGCAAACAAATATGCATTGAGGTATAACAAATAACAGCACTTGTATTTGAACAATTAATAAGACAAATTACCCTACACCTTCCCTCCCTATCTGGATGTGTGTGAAAATCAAAGAAAATCCAGGAATTAAGGATTTTACTAAATTAATCAATCTTCTAGTTAACATATTCTTCCAATGGACCCCATATTTCTTTAAGCCTTTTATTGTTTCCCAATTGTTCTGCATTCATTCTTTCATACCTGTAACACAAACATAATGTTTCCCACCAAAAAGAAATGTTTAACCTATCATAGTTTTTCTAGTTCCTATTTATCAATTGCATGGCCACCCCCGTCATAATCAGAAGTCTACTTTTATATGTGTCAATTGGAGTCTTAGGTCTCAACAATGTTCCAAATAAAACCATGTCATAAGACAATGGCATAGAGACTCCTAATATCAAATTAATTTTACCCCAAATTGATTTCCAAAAGTTGAGTATCAATGGACAATAAAATAACAAATGATCCAGTGTCCCTACTTTAAGATAACAGTGCCAGCATCTATTAAACTTTGAATTATCCAACTTTTGCAAACGAACTGGGGTCCAAAAAATTCAATATAACAAAAAGAACCAAGTTCGTTTCATAGATGCTGATGCTGTACATCTCATTCTCCAAGTCCAAATCCTTGGCCATTGCATAGCAGAAATATGCTGCTTTCTTTCTATACTCCAAATGTCTCTTAAGCTTGTTTTAGGGTTTTTCGCCAAATATTCAGATATTAATTTGTACCACTTAGCGGCCTGATGCCCTTGAAAATCTGTCTGGAAACATAGACCCGACAAGCTGTACTGATTTTTTAAGTTGCGCCAGTCAGGGAACCCTTTTTGAATGGCCTGTTTCAACTGTAACCATTTATAACCCTGAGATTTTGATATGCCAAATGATTGTTGTAACTGTAATAAATCTACCATTTTCCCATTTGAAATTACATCATCTAGAGCAGTGGTTCCCAACCCTGTCCTGGAGGACCACCAGGTCAGTCGGGTTTTCAGGATAGCCCTAATGAATATGCATGGAGCAGATTTGCACACCTGGCACCTCCATTATATGCGAATCTCTCTCATGCATATTCATTAGGGCTATCTAGAGTACGTAGTCCTGCCTGCACCCAATGTTTCCAGAGGATTTTAGACTTGCCAATTTGTATCTTGGAGTTTAACCATAGGGATTGACACATAGATTATTGTATTGGAACAGGAGTTAAGGTATTTATAAATTTTAATATATTCCAGGTTAAATGAAAAATAATATTGTCCTTATATATTCTAGGAAGCTTGATATTCAAAATATGGCTAAGATGTAATGGGCAGTATTTCCAATCAATCACAGCTCTTATTATACAGCTTTGAGAATACATTCGTGTACAGGTCCAAACATTTCCGATATGTGAGTTGATGGAAACGATTTATTGAAGACGTGTTTTTTGTGTGGACTGGTTGTATAGTGGAACTTCATCAGTTTTTACAGGAAATTAATTTGAAAGATCCTAATATTAAATTTACATACAAACAGGATCAATTTCAAATTTCCTTTTTAGACATTAACATTTTTAAAACAGGCAATTATATAACCACCATTCTCCACAGAAAAACATCAGACCGCAACACATTATTGCAGTATCAAAGCTTTCATCCTCGTATTCTCAGGAATAGTATCCCTACAGGTCAATTTCTCTGTTTAAGGAGGATTTGTTCAGAGGAGGAAGACCTTGATAGGCAAGCCAACTTGATGTATAATAAATTTGTAGATCGGGGTTACCTGGGGAAAATCATTAAAAGAGCATGAAAACGAGCGAAAAATTGTCATCGTCCTTGGCTCCTACTACCAGTGACACATAACAAGGAGCACAATTTAGCATGTGTTTTACCCTATACAAATAATAGCAATGCAATCGAAAAGATTATTTTAAGACACTGGTCTATTTTACAGTATCACTCCTCGTTAATAAAAAAACCAAAATTAGCTTTTACTAGAGCTCAAAACTTAGGGGAAAAATTAAAATATAGAAAATTTGAACGTAGATTAGATAGATTACCTCCACATCAGAAATGTGGCAAATGTTGCCATTGCCGGTATGTTTTGGAGCAAGCGAATATTGAGATTCCTTTCTCCGGGGGGAGGAAATTTGTTTTATCTACAGGAACTGATTGCAACTCAAGCAGGGTGATATACTGTATACTGTGCCCTTGTGGAAAGTTATATATTGGCCAGACTATTAGAAAAATTAAAATTCGGATAATGGAACATCTCAGCAATATCTGGAGAGAATGTGTCACCGCCACCTTGGTGGTTCATTGGTTGCAGGAAGCCCATCCCATAGAAGCCCTGAGATACACGGTTTTGCTTCAGATTAAAGATTATTCCGGAGATTTATCTGAACTCCTGGAATTGAAAGAACAAAGATTTATATATAATTGGCAAACTCTTATGCCTCATGGGTTAAATTCAGGCATAAAGTGGTTTAATTTATAAATCAGTTTCATGTTAGGAAAATGTCACTTCCGGTCAGCTGAGGAATAGCTTCATAAAGAGCGAAGCTAGAGATTTAGTTTAGTGAGGAGCCCCATTATCGATGTTGCCTTCTGGGTATGAGATTATGTTTTTCTAGTAGTTATGAATGAGTTATTAAAGATTTAGAGAAGAGATAAAGAATATAAGAGTGATAACGAAAATAAAGTTAGAACAACAGATGGTATGATAGGTTTTAATATTTTAAATGTTTAATTTATTTTAATAGTGACCCCTCCTGATGAAGAGCCGAAACTCAAGTTGGGGGGCCATGGATTTCAATAAGGGGATTTAAGTTTAAACAATAGCACTGTTGAGCACTTTTGAGCACTGGCACGTTTTGCAGCTGTGGTTATTGAACTCCCAACTCGTCAGAAATTTCAGATAAGTGGTTTTATCATCATCCAGTAATTTAAGGGTTGGGTTAGGGACAGTAAAGGCAATGATAGTCCCTATAATAACCACAGTTAGGTGTTATCACTTAATTAAAGTTTTTATGGTCTGAGCACTTTACTATAAAGATATAGGATTATATAAGCAAAGTAATTAGCTATAATAAGAGCTGTGATTGATTGGAAATACTGCTGATATTTTCATCACAGAGTTTAATTTTGATATCTCCCTATTTTTTGTAAGTAAGATGTAATGGGGCCATAAGATGACTTTCCAGTATCAACCAATCTGGTAGATTCTCCATGAGTTCAGGAAGGATCCAAAACATACCCTGATGCAAAATAAACACTTGACAATATCAGTAAAAATTTGGAAAATTTACCCCTCCCACTGATTGAGATTTTTGCAAAGATACTAAGCCAAAGGAATTTTGTAAGAATCTCATTCAGTTTTTTTTAAAAGGAACTTTGAAAATAAATTGGCAACATATTCATTTGGTAACAAACTACAGGCGAGATCATCATTTTGATGGTATGGACTCTCCCCCACCAAGAAAGATGTAATGGATTCCAATGCTCACGTATTTCTTTTGACTTTCAACAATAGAGATTTTTCATTTACTGTCATTGCATCTTCCAATGTTTTTTGAATCATTATACCCAAATATTTTATTCCCTCTTCCTTCCAATGGAAAGGGAATGGATCAAATAAACCTTTTACACAATGTACATTCAATGGAAGAACCTCTGATTTACTCCAATTTATCTTATAATCAGAAAATTTACCAAAACGATCAATCAATTCCAGTAAAATGAGGGTTGGTTGATTCAGGATTTTTCAAATGAAGCAATATATCATCCGAATAAGCCAAAACTTTATAGTCTCAACCCACATATGGAATACCTGTATCTCCCTTGTCTGCTGAATGGCCAACAAGGGTTCCAAAACAATATCAAAAAGCAAAGGAGATAAGGGACATCCTTGTCTAACTCCTCTTTTTAAACTAAAACGTTCATAGAATGTATTATTAATGTATAATCTGGCCAAAGGGGAACTATACAAGGTTTGAATCATTTTGATAAATCCGGAACCTATCCCAAACCAATCCATTGCTTGATACATAAAAGTCCATTCAACACGATCAAAGGCCTTCTCTACATCCAAAGATAAAGAAAAGGCCGGATCATCTATTGTTTTCGCTAAATTTAGCATATGAAGTGCCAATCTGGTATTGTTTTCAGAATGTCTTTGAGCAACAAAACCCATTTGGTGCATTCCAATCATATAAGGAAGAGCCTTAGCTAGCCTCATAGCCAATAGTTTAGCCAGAAGTTTACCATCTACATTAATTAAAGAAATTGGCCTGTAGTTTGAAACCAACATGGGATCTCTGTTTGGCTTTGGCAAAACAATAGTAAGCGCTTCGTCAGTTGTGATTGATATAATTTAAAAAGATGATGTAACAGTTTAGTTTGAAAATATTTGAAAAATTCCACTGGAAATCCATCACTACCCGGAGCAGATCCAGTTCTGAGAGACCTCAATGCTGACTGGAGTTCTATAAATGATGTAGGCACCTCAAGCTTTTCTTTTATATGCTCTGGAATTTTTGGCCCATTAATAGAATTTAAAAATTCTCTTCCTTCTTTCTCTGTATTTAAATAAAGCTCAGAAAAATATAAAACTTTATAATATTTCATAAATTGATTTAAAACATTCGCAATGTGGGTATAAATTTTATCTTTTTCATCCTTAATGGCTGCAATCTTTACTTTTCTCTTTTTTGTTTTAAGATAATTAGCCAATACTCTTCCCACTTTATTTGAGTTTCTGTAATACACAGCTTGTTGACAAAACAAATCTTTCCTAGCCAATTGTGAGCAAATCTCATTATATTTGTATTTAACCTTCAACAGGGCAGTCAGAGTGTCTTGTTCCCATTTTAAAGCCAATTGTGATTCTAAAGCCGAAATAGTTTGTTCCAAACTGGAAAACTCTAATCTAAGTAATTTCCTAATATGCGCCGAATACGAAATAATCTGCCTTCTCACAGTTGCCTTGAAAGCATCCCATAGAGTTTTCAAGGAGACTTCCTCCGAGGTATTGAATTGAAAATACTCATTCATTTTAAATTGAATTTCCTCAAGAAAGTTTGAGTCTGCAAGTAGTATATTATTGAACCTCCAAACAGGTCTATGAGAATCTTCTTCAATGAACTGATATTCTATCCAAATTCCAGCATGATCTGCCAAAATGATTGGATCTATGTTGGCTTTTGTGACCTGTTGAATTAAATGATCCGAGACAAAAAATTAATCAATTCTTGAAAATGATTTATGAACTTGGGAACAAAACGTAAATTCTCAAGCATTAAAATGAAATATCCGACATATATCTTTTAATCCACATGTATATATAAAATTATCCAGACCTAATGATTTTAATTGTCTACTCAGTTGTTTATCCATTATTGGATCTATTACAGCATTGAAGTCTTCAGCTATGATTAAATTAGATGTAGCCAGTGACAGAATTGTTTGTTGGAGATTTTTAAAGAATTCCGCCTGATTTGGATTAGGTGCATAAATATTAAAAAGCGTCATAGTATCTTTTCCTGAAGTCATATTAACAGAGAGCAATCTACCCATTGAATCTGCCCAAAAGTTATCATATGTAGCAGAAATCTTCTTATTAATTAGGATTGCTACACCTTCCTTTTTCCCTATTGCAGGAGCAAAAAAACAATGTTGTATCCAACCTCCTAATTTGGCTACCTCCATAGTATATAAATGGGTCTCCTGTATAAAATAAATATATGCTTGCTGCTTTTTCAGAAAATTAAGAATCTTTTTCTTCTTGATGGGATGATTGAGTCCATTTACATTCAAGGAATAAAATTTAAAAGCTATTTTATTTGGTAGAAAGGTACTAAAGAATGGAAACCTAATATCCTTTTGGCCAAATTTAAAGAAATTTCCACACATATCTAGGATCCTAAACTAAAACCCCCCTCGTTTCCTCTCCTTTCCCTTCCCTGTAAATAATACGAAAACTTGGGTGCACACATATAGACTAGCAATTACTATCCTCCCCTAAGCACCATAAAACCTTCCCCAAATTTAATCCCCAATAATTCCTAATAAAATAAAATAATATTAATTGAGATTATTAAACACCGGATTTTAGTTAAACCATATGTATTATATCCCATATTTAGCTACTTAATCCAGCAAGCAAAGTAGAGGAAATATTTCATTTAGCCCCTATAGTAACATAACTAAGGTTAATTCATTAAATATTATTATACTATGAGGTTAACCATACCACATTCTATATTTGTGATCATTAACTTTTTGTATAAATTATTATATTATCATTTAGGACTCCTTTTACTAAGGCATACTAGGGCTTTAATGCTTGGAATAGCGTGTGCTAAAATGCTGCATGCGCTAGCCTCTACCGCCTCCTTTTGAGCAGACGGTAGATTTTTGGCTAGCACACACTAATCTGGTACGTGCGGTAAAACCCATAGCGCACCTTCGTAAAAGGAGCCTTAGTTAAAATAATAAATTACTCCCTTTACAAAAGGGATATGTCTCATAAAACAATCTATCAAACCCCAACAGTTGCATATTTATTGCAAAATAATTAAGTTAAAACTAAATCATCTGTAGTTTGTCATATATTGAATAAGTAAACTGATAAATTTTATAAACTCTCCCATAAGCAATAACATCCATTTAGTAAAATAAATATGTGTCATTACTGATCTGAATCTAACAAAGAAATAGTGAATAAGTATTAGACTAGTGAGAATGGTTTCCATATTGTCACCAATATATTAATTATAGTAGAATCTTAAATAATTAAAGCAATTAAAAACAATAAAAACAATAAAAACAAAAAGGCAATTAGTAATCCATTAGTCTCTTTACCTATAATGAATAAGTATATTAAATAATGAATCATCCCAATCTACATTTTTAAATACCTATTAATCCTTTAGTAAAATATTTAAATGAACTATTAATTGTAATTCTTAGAATATAAAAATATGTAGACTTAGGAACTGCAATTAATATTAAATTTTCAGCATTTAAGAGAATTCCAATAATTTTCACATCACCCTTCCTAAAAAATAGATAATCCTATAATAATTATTCTACACTAAAAATTAAATTAATCCCTATCAACAAAAATAAGTCAATTAATGCCCCCCACATATATGTATATTGGATAATTCAATTTAATTAAAATGAACCGTTTATTTTCATTGGAGTTTAAGCTTACAACGTGTTTGTATTATATATATTTAACAAAGGGCAAGCCATACTTCCTTTATTTCATACTGTTTATTAAATAATTCCAACTGATATTATACGCAATCACATCACACAATACCTTTCCACATGTCCTCTCTCTCTCTCCTTCTTTTGTATTTCACCACACTGTCCTGAAATGCATTTAAGAGAATTCCAATAATTCTCACATCACCCTTCCTAAAAAATAGATAATCCTATAATAATTATTCTACACTAAAAATTAAATTAATCCCTATCAACAAAAATAAGTCAATTAATGCCCCCCACATATATGTATATTGGATAATTCAATTTAATTAAAATGAACCGTTTATCTTCATTGGAGTTTTAGCTTACATCGTGTTTGTATTATATATATTTAACAAAGGGCAAGCCATACTTCCTTTATTTCATACTGTTTATTAAATAATTCCAACTGATATTATACGCAATCACATCACACAATACCCTTCCACATGTCCTCTCTCTCTCTCCTTCTTTTGTATTTCACCACACTGTCCTGAAATGCATGCAACCTAGATAAATCCAAAACTGCTTACCCTTTCATACAATTTAGGTGGAATGCTATCAGTAAAAGTCATTTGACAATTAACCTATACATTCTTATATCCATATAAGCCAGATCACACTTATCAGCCTAGCTCAATTTGCTCAATCCTGCACTTCTTCCCCTATTCTCACAGTTTCCCACAGAAAGGGTAAACTCTGAAACGAGATCTTCCCCCAGCTACCCTAGGAAAGTCAACTTTGGCTGCTTCAGACGTTGGCAATCATGTTCTATACCACACCCCGACCAGGAAATTCTACCATTCCCTTGATGTATAGGAAACTGGAACAGTAAAGTCTTTTCCTTATTCAGTTACATAAAATTAAGCATGTATTGGCAACTTGAGTATTCCTTTATATCCGATCTCCATTCTAACATCTGATCATCCAGTACTCAGACCTTCTTCATTAGCGTCCCGGCTTCTGGTATTGACTGATGACTCCACCGTGGAATTTCAAAAGGAGGTGTTTGCTCTGTTATCTCGAGCACAGCAAGAAGGGTTACTATCCTCCAAAGAGTTTAAATATCTATATCGCCAGTATCCCGTTATCTCCAATATTTATTTTTTGCCTAAAATTCATAAGTCTATACTTAATCCTCCCGGTCGCCCCATTGTTTCTTGCAGTAATTCCCTTTTTGAACCTCTATCTCAGTTTGTTGATTTTTTTCTTCAACCGTTTGTCTTTAAAATTTCTTCTTACGTATGGGATTCCATGAACTTTAATTCTCAGATTGTGCAGTTGCATATTCCTTTGGATACCAGGGATTCTGTCTTATTAGTCACCATGGACATCTCATCTTTATATACGAGTATCCCTAAATCTGAGGCTATGCGCACCATTAGTATGGTGCTGTCTGAATCTGATCTGGTGGGTAATCATTTAGATCTTATTTTATCCATGGCTGAGTTTATCAATAAGAATTATTTTAGGTTCAAACAACAGTTTTATGTTCAGAAAAAGGGCGTCGCTATGGGGGCCATGGGGGCCCCTTCGATTACATGCCTATTTATGGCAAATTTTGAAGAATCTTTTGTTTATTCTTCTGAATTTTTCTCCCACGTATGTTATTGGAAACGGTACATTGACGATATATTTTTCATATGGGGGGGGGGGATCCCATTCTGATTTGGATAGATTTTTGACATATTTGAATCACAGTGATCAGAACATTCAGTTCACGATGACGTATCATTCTAATTCCATTAATTTCTTAGATATTCAGTTACATTATGACAAGGGACAGTTCAATACTTCTATATTTCATAAATCTACTGATACCAACACAGTATTGCACTACCGGAGTTATCATCCCAAGCCTTTATGTGATAGCATACCTACTGGTCAGATGCTCAGGCTAAAACGCCTATGCTCTTCTAGCGATAATTTCAAAACTCAGAGCCAATTTATGTCACATAGATTCAGCCAACGGGGTTATCCCACTCATGTGATTAAACACGCGGTGAAGCGCGCTTCTCATGCTGACCGGCAGTGGCTTCTTTATTCTAAATCATCTCATGAAGTTTCAGATTGTAGGATCACGTGTGTGTTACCGTTTTCCCCTCTGTCTACTCATATACAGAATATCATCAGCTGTCATTGGCATCTATTGAGTTACCATCAGGTATTCACCAACAGACCTAGATTTGCCTTTAAACGTGGTAAAAATTTAAAGGAATGTTTAAAGCATCGTGATTCCACTCTGGTTTTTGCCAGTGGTGAGCATGGTCACACTGCATGTGGTCAATGCCGGTATTGTCAGTATTCTATGAGCACTGATAAAGTTTTCATTCCCAATGTTAATATTTGGTTTTCTCTTCAATCCAGTACAAATTGCAATTTCACCCAGGTTGTCTACATGATTTTTTGCCCATGTCAGAAACTTTATATTGGCCAAACAAAAAGAGCCATTAAAATCCGTATTGCTGAACATCTTAGTTGTATTAGAACCCTTAAGAATGAGGCTCCGTTGGTAGAGCACTGGGTTCAATTCAATCATTCTTTATCTGATTTGCGTTTTTGTGTTCTCAAACAGCTTGTTGTCAACTCTGGGGGGGATATCTCTCGCTTACTTATGTATCATGAGCAACGGCTGATTTTTACATGGCAAACTGTCATCCCCAATGGTCTCAATAAAGAGATTGAGTGGCTGACTTCCCATTGAGTATATGGTTGCCAGTTGTCTTTCTCTTTGGATTCATTAAAGTTATTTTTGTTTTGGCTTCAGCTGCTACTTATTGCCTTGCCTTTTTTCAGTCTCCATACTATTGGGTGTGGCAGCTGTGTACTCAGCGTTGCTCTTTGCATTTGGTTTTGGCTCCCTGCCTGGTATGATTGCATTAGTCAGTTTATATTTTGTGTTTTGTGATATGCTTTTGTTTCTGCTCATGTCAATGTAGTGTACACTTGTTTTTGTTTTATTTTATTTTAGTTGCTTTCTTCCTCTTGACAAAGATTTCATCGAAACACGGCCTGTGTTGAGGAAGTGAGGAAGTGTGAGGAGATGTTAGAAGATTGGTTACCTGTTATGGCATTTCACCTCTGCTTGTGAAGACTTTGAAAATGCTCTCTGTCCTCTTGGTTTGAGACTTTTTTTTATTATCTAACTTATTATACTGTTTATTGACAGCACGTTTGCACTTGCACCTGCACTTTGTGATATGGAGGCTTGATTTGAACTCTAATCTGTTTGGGATGTTGTTTTTTTGATTTTTTCCTTTCTGGATGGCCCACAATCATCTTGCTTGCTTTATTCCTCGTGGACATTGTTCCAGGAAGACTTCGAATTTTCAAGCTAAGTGATTTATGAACTTTTGAACACAGCTATATTTATATATCATTGTATGATTTTTTTGTGTGGCCTTTTCCAGCCTGGTTTGATAGTGCTTGTTATATGTTATATGTTGTTATATCTTGTCTGGTTTGTTTAGTTTGTTTGTAGTGTTTGTATGGTGTTCTGTGTATGCTATTCTATGAAAATTTTGTGATATTTTTGCAATTTTAAATTAATAAATATGTACAATATTTCTAACTTTATAATTTGAGAACATTGATCTGATATTATAGTATTTTTCTGTGGTATATACCCTTTAGGGATTTCTTTTTCTTATCTTTAAGATTTACTTTTGAATCCCGTTGTTTATTGGTTGTAGCTCTCTGTTTTATTTTTTGTTTAATTGAACATATAATTGTCAGAACGTATTGGCCCACATAACTAAGCCACTTCAATACATATTGGCTGCGTTCTAAACCGACACCATTAATAGCGGATTAAAATTTTGATTTCAACTCAATGCAATAACTGTCTCCTCGTGTAACTCTCCTAAATCCAGTATGCCCTCAATTCTTCAGCACAAAAACCGCCACTTGAAACAAGAAGTAGTTACCATTTCCTAAAAAATTAAATATGCATTCACAAGAGAAAGTAATAAAAATAAGTAAAAGTTGATCTTCGAAGTTTACAAATCTAACCCACATAAGTTTATGACATTCCATCCATAAATTGATTAACATATTCTTGTAATTTCATCGGATCCTCATAATGTATGGTCTTGTTGCAATGTGTAACCCTCATCACAGCCGGGTATAACAACCCATATGTTGCTCCCATCTGCCTCAGCTGTGGGCGGAGCAGAAAAAAATAATTTCCTTATACTTGCTCTGGCCTTCGCAAAGTCAGGTAGGAATAAGATTCTTGACTCTTGCCATTTTAAGCTTCTTTTTTCTTTAGCAGCCCGTAATATTTCCATAGCTTGTGGGAATTGCAGTACCTTAAAGATTAGTGGCCTAGGGCCATTCTGACTGTTATTTCATCGTGATGGTATTCGGTGGGCCCTTTCAAATTCTAATGGCTGTTTGAAGTTCAGGGAGAGTATTTTTGGTATAAAGTCCTCTAAAAACTTGATAGTATCTGCATCCTCAGTTCCTTCTGGAAGACCTAATATTCTGACAGTTTTTTATTCTGCGTCTGTTGTTAAGATCTTCTAGTTCTTTAGTCAGATGTATAATAGTTTTATGATCTGACTGGCATTGAATCAGACTTGTCTCATTTTCAGTTACCCGGTGCTCTAAATTTTCCATACGAGTATTAGAGATTTGCAGCTGCTTTGAAAGATTTGTTACTTCTTCTTGAACTGTAGAGAGCTTGATAGGGTTATTTTGCATCAGTTCCTTTATACTACGCATCTCTACCATCAGCTTCTCCAGGATGTCTGAATGTCCCTCCAGGATGGCACCTTAGAGGGTGTAGGAGGATCAGGCTTAGATCTTTTAGCAGTGCCAGTTGCTGCAAACGCAGTTTCCAGCCTTTTTTGTCTCCCCGCAGCCATAATAAAGAAATTCCAATCTTTTAGGGAAGAAACAGTACTCCAAATTACTGATAATTGAGCTGGAGATGCCTCTAAGGGAAGAGCAAAGCAATCACATGTCCATATTGCCTTGCATATCCAATATATACAACTGGAAAAATTTCAAAAAAAGGTTTGTTCCCAAAATATCTGAATAGGCAAACAACTAGTAAAGGAACAGCTCCTTTACTAGTTGTTTGCATATTGCCTTGCAGCCAAGTTCTGGAATTGGAATGGATTCTTTCTGTACATCTTACGAGCACTGGGATATTAATTGTCCATCCAGAATGAAACACCTATTGAACTAAAAATCATAATTTCTTTATTATTAATAACAATGAGAATAGCTTATTCACACTGCTTTTCCAAACTGCTCCAACTTACACATCTCTCTCCAAACTGATGTTTACTTACATACCCCCCTCCCCCAAAAAAACAGGGAAAATAAACCAAAACCATCTCTAATAACCTACTTCTCTTCCAAGTAAATACATACACCTCTCTTGGACTAAAAGGGAGCCCATCAGTGGCAAAGCTAAGACTGAATGGACCCCGGGGGAAAAATTGAGATGGGCCCCCTATAACACCATCGCTCTCAAGATAGTGGGGACTAGGATGGGGGGTGCAAAGACATTTCCTAAAACTCTTGTACTTACTGATATTGAAATAATTCTAACCACTAATTAAGAGTCTTTCTTCTTTCCCAGTTGAAAACTTTACTTTCCAAATTGTTTGCGTCAGGCAACCTTCATCCAAGTGAGAAACTATTTATTGCTTAATAAGACTGTCTGACACCTGAAAACACAGTAATTGTACAACTGCTAGTTCTATAAGCCTTTGGAATATATTCACTCAGAGGCTCTTTTACTAAAACTTACCACCTTCTTCTACAAAGCTGAGTGGTAACGGCCCCGAAGCCCATAAATATTTAAAGGGCTTCAGGGCTGTTGCCGCGCGGCTTTGTAGAAGAGGGGGTTAGTACGTGCTATACCAAGGGATTACTAATAAAGAGATGAAAAGACTCCAAATAATCCAGAATACTGCCATTAAAATCATCTGCAAGAAAAACAAAAACGTATGATCATGTCACACCACCTACTATGTTGTATAGTTTGGCGTCGTCGGCAAACAAAGATACTTTTCCTCTAAGCCCTTGGGTCATATCACCTATGAATAAGTTGAATAGAATCAGGCCCAAGACTGAGACCAGTGGAGTACCACAGGGCTCGGTCTTGGGCCTGATTCTATTCAACTTATTCATAGGTGATATGACCCAAGGGCTTAGAGGAAAAGTATCTTTGTTTGCCGACGACACCAAACTATGCAACATAGTAGGCAAAAGCATTTTGCCTGACAGTATGACGCAGGACCTACTACTACTGGAACAGTGGTCATCGACTTGGCAGCTATGCTTTAATGCTAAAAAGTGTAAAGTAATGCACCTGGGTAAGAGAAATCCATGCAGAACTTACACACTAAATGGTGAGACCTTGGCTAGGACCACGGCGGAACGTGATTTAGGGGTGATCATTAGTGATGACATGAAGGCTGCCAATCAAGTGGAGAAGGCTTCCTCCAAGGCAAGGCAAATGATGGGTTGTATCCGTAGGGGTTTTGTCAGCAGGAGACCTGAAGTGATAATGCCACTGTACAGATCCATGGTGAGACCTCATTTGGAGTATTGTGTTCAATTCTGGAGACCACACTACCGGAAAGATGTGCGGCGAATTGAGTCAGTTCAGCGAATGGCCACCAGGATGGTCTCGGGGCTCAGGGATCTCACGTATGAAGAAAGGCTAAATAAATTGCAGCTGTACTCACTAGAGGAACGAAGAGAGAGGGGGGACATGATTGAGACGTTCAAATATGTTACGGGCCGTATCGAGGTGGAAGATGATATCTTCTGTCCTATAGGTCCTTCGACCACCAGAGGGCATCCGCTGAAAATCAGGGGAGGGAAATTTCGTGGTGATTCCAGGAAATACTTCTTCACAGAGAGGGTGGTCGATCATTGGAACAGTCTACCTCTTCAGGTGATTGAGGCCAGCAGTGTGTCAGATTTTAAGAGAAAATGGGACATTCACGTGGGATCTTTAAGGGAGTAAAGTCAGGGGGATGGGTCATTAGAGTGGGCAGACTTGATGGGCTATAGCCCTTTTCTGCCGTCATATTCTATGTTTCTATGTTTCATTTCAAGACGCCTACTGGCTTCCCATCACTCATCGGATAACATACAAAAACCTTCTTCTAACTTTTAAGGCAAGATCTGAACACACACCGGCATTCATCGATCGACTGCTAATACCATATTCCCCCTCAAGATCACTTCAATCGGCCCAATAATATCTTCTTTCAATCCCCTCGATTTGTCATATATTTTATGTCACCACCTGGAAAACTATCTTTTCACTTACTGCTTCGGCATTACCTTAGAAAAGAAGACTGCCTGGCAAAATTCAAATCTAAATGCATTTTTGTTTAAAGATCCTTGCCCTACATAATTCCATCTCTATTTCAAGATTTAGCCCATTCTCCCCTCCTACTATATCTCATCCTCTTTTGTTTTTTGATAGAAAACTAATATAACTAGTATCTCCTCCCTCCCTCCTGTAGCAAGTCTTTATTCTTCGTTTGTATTAGTCTGGCTCACTGATAACTTTGGGCTCCTTTTACGAAGGTGCCCTAGGGTTTTTAGCGCACGCACAAAATTATTGCGCGCTATAGCGCGCAGTAGCAGAAAATCTACTGCCTCCTATAAAGGAGGCGGTAGTGACTAGCGCACTTGGGCCCTAGCACACCTTTGTAAAAGGAGCCCTTTGTTTTGTTTTAAACCTACTTTGTTTTGCTTTTTTAAAATTTGTATGTATACCGCCTAGACTGAAATAAAATTAAACTTGAAACTTGTACACTAAAACCCTGATTCTATAAATGACAATTAATTTGTAGGCGCCATTAGGCGCAATTGTCAATCATTTGCTAGGCGCCATTTATAAAATCAAGTTTCAAGTTTTATTAAAATTTTGATATATCGCAATATCATGAATTCAAAGCGATTTACAATTAAAAACAGGGTCTTAATTATTAACTACAACAAACACACACGAACATGACGAACTGATACATAAGGGAAGTAGGGAGAACTACAATAAGCATAGTAAAGGACACACGAAAGGTAAGTACAAAAGGAGGGTAAAAAAATTTAAAAGTATTTGTAAAAATTGAAAAGAAATTAAGAACTTATTTTTTTTTAAATTAAATTTCTTGGAGCCTAAGACAGAGGACATGTGAGTTTATGCAGAGAATGGGATCAAAAGAAACTGATGATTAGGTCTCAAAAGCATCCTTGTACAACCATCATTTTAACAGTCCTTTAAATTTACTTAGTGATTTTTCTTCCTTAATAAATGATGGTAAGGAATTCCATATTTTGGGCGCTATAACCGCAAAAATCGTATCTTGTCTTGTATTTATTATACTAAGCGATGGAATTACTAGAAGGTTTTTGTCCTCTGATCTCAAACTTCATACCTAGTGACACACCTAAGCAGTCTTAGGCGCCATTTAGGCCAGGGTTTTCTTGGCCTAAATGAGTTTGCCTAAGGTAGGTGCCTACCGATGCCCAAGTCAAAACCATGCCTCAAAGTGGTAGGCATCTACCAGCTAATTAACTTTTTTAATGGATTGTAAACTGTTTTAATGGCACTTGCAATTATCAGCACTGATTAAGCAAATTAAATTAGGTGCACCAATCTAGACGCCTAACTTTAGGCGCCTTTTATAGAATCAGGGCCTAAGTGCCATGTGGCCAAAGGTATAAAATAGGATGTGAAACATTTAAGAGAAAATTCTAGAAATGGCAATTTGGAGGTCCAAAGCACACAAGCAAAAACAGGACACAATCACCACGTGGATTCACTACAGGCAGATCTTGTCAGATAAATCTGATCAATTTCTTTGACTGGGTTACCAGAGAATTGGATAAAGGGAGATGTGGTGTATTTAGATTTTAGCAAAGCCTTTGACAGTGTTCCACACAGGGGTCTAATAAATAAACTGAATGCCCTCGGTATGGGCCTCAAAGTGACGAACTGGATCAGGAACTGGTTGAGTGTAAGGCGACAGGCAGTAGTAATCAATGGAGATCACTCTGAGGAAAAGGATGTTACCAGTGATGTGCCTAAGGTTTGGTTCTTGGGCTTGTTCTTTTTAACATTTTTGTAAGCGATATTACAATAGGGGAAAGGACCTCAGAAAGCCGGAGTGGCCCTGGGCATTTTGCCAGGCTTGTTCAATGGTAGCTACACCCTTGGAGCCCATTCTATCTCACAAGAAAAAGGACAGAACATCCCCACACATACGGTGAGAGAGTGGGAAGTAAAGCTCAAATTATCCCCAAGAAGAAGGGTAAAAGGGAACACATACCCTTCCCAAAAAGGAGGAAAAGAGAAAAGACACATCTGAACTGGAAAATTAGTATTGAAAGGTGGCCTAATCAATGTTTTGTGGGTTTTTATGATGTATGTATTATTTCATTGTTTTGGCATTGTGTATTTTTATTGTGATTTTTATTACTTGTATGTATATTGATCTCCACTTAGAATATCTAGTTAATGTGGAACACAAATAAATTAATTAATTAAACTCCTCCCTCAAAATAAAAGGCTAAAAGGATAAGCATACATCTCCCCATAAAAGGAGGGAAATAAAAGGGATAGGAGAGTAGACATCTCCCTCCAAGAAGAGGTGGATAGAGGAAACATCTGTCCCTTTCAAGTCCTCCATACACAATATACACCATTTCAGGGTAAAACGTGCACATAACCTTCTACAAAAAAAACTAGAAGAGAAGGTACCCCAAGAAAAAACACACAACTTTCTTTCAAAAGGAGGATGGGGGAATACAGATGAAAGGGACAGTTGAGCACAAACCTCTTCCTATGAAGAAAGGAAAGAGGGTGCACACACCAACAACTAATTTCAAGCCTGGAGGCGGTATTTAAGAAATAAAATAATAAAATAAAATGGGGGGGGGGTGAGTGAAACATACCCCTCCTTCAAGGATAAAGAGTAAAGGGGACTCACAATTCTCCTTCCTCCTCCCAGAAGAGATCAGAAAGGGAGTCTGTACCTTGGTCCATAATCCAAAGGGCTCAACCAGTGTCAGTCCCAGGGCTTCGCAATGGCTTCTTCTATCCAGGATCCTTCCAGCAGTGTTTTATCCTTACAACATAAAGAATAACCTTTAGCTTTAATAACTTCCTAAACTGCCCCAACCAATACACCTACCTCCAAAATTGCCCTTAATAACCTGCCCCCCAAATTGCTGCTTATTCACATTCCTTCCCCCCAAGAGCCAGGTAAAGGGAAGAAGATATGTCTCTAAAGAACAGAGTGGAAAGGACAACACCCAACCTCTCCACAACAGCCCCTTACCCACATCTCTTCCTCTGAAGCTACCTTAATCCTATCCACCTAACCAAAACTGCCTTTAATCTAATTCCTCAAACACTGCTCTTACTGAACTCTCCTGCTTTCTGATAAATGCATTCTAATAAGGAGGCCATAATGAAACTGTCCACAGTGGGTCAAATGCATGGGAACGATTAGCCTGGCATCTTAAGAGGATATAGAGAAAGTGCTTCAGGAAAACGGATTGTATCAAGACACATATACTTATGCCAAAGAAAAACAAGAAGTGCCTTTCTGACATATTGGTGGCAGGCATCTGTCTTTGTCCTCCTGCTCCTTGATGGACCTTCCACCTCTACCACCTATGCATTGGAAGCATGGTGTCCTGTGTTGGGAGAAAGGCCAGTGTTACAGCCTGTGACAGAATGTTCTCTCCTCTTCCACCTATAGACTGCTGACACCTTAGTATAACCTCCCTGACAAAATGTTTGAATGGGTACCACATGGAAATATCATGCTCTAGGCCAGGGCTTTCCAAACCTAGGAACCCCAAAGCTAGTCAATTTTTCAGCTGAAATACACTATGGATGCCCCTGCATTATTTTACATAGGTAGTAAAAGGCAATATTTATAGTCAACTATTTGATGCAAACAGAAGCCTTTGGACTCTAAGACACTAGTTCGTAAATTTGTTGTAAAGGAACACTAGCCAGTCAGGATATCCACAATGAATACGCATTAGATCCATTTGCATGCAGTGGTGGTGGCAGTGCATGCAAATATATCTCCATGCTTATTCGTTGTGGGTATTCTAAAATATGACTGGCTAGTGCTCCTTCTGAGCTTATCTTGCTCATCTGCCCCATAGGGATAACCTTACAGTGAAGGAATACGCAGACAGCTGTTCTGTACAGCAGCTGATATGAAATATGCAGTGCTTACCTGAAAGCTTTATAAAATCAGCATGAGTACAGATCAGAGCTGTCTGTAATGTGAAATCAAATAAGTGTACTTACATTCCAGATGGGAGATCCAGTGTCTCCAACAGGCTGGGAAGTGCATTTGGTGACAAATGCTCAATGTCTGCAAGGACTGCTGCAAACTATATGGATTTAAAACTTCACAAAGAGCTAAAAGGGCTTAATTCAGTTGCCATTCCATCAGATGACACTAGTGTGCACTATCTCGCTCCTTTTCACCTAAATCAGTGCCTAGAACAGACATGGGCAGAATCCAATCGGGTTTTCAAGATTTCCCCAATGAATATGCATTGAAAGCAGTGCATGCAAATAGATCTCATGCATATTTATTGAGGAAATCCTGCAAACCCGATTGGATTCCGGCCCTCGAGGACTGGAGTTGCCCATGTCTGGCCTAGAACTACTTCCTGTCTCTCATACACAGTTCAAGTTTTGCCTGTGGAGATCCAACTCAGGCAGTGACCAATTCCTGTTCCTATTACAAAACTGCAGATTCATATACAGAACCACATTCTGAGAGTGGCACCACTGAAGAACTGAATAAGAACCCATTTTCTAAGAGTAACATTTTCTAAGAGTAACATTTTTTTTTAAATTAACGATTTTCTTAACAGAGTAAACAAGCCCACAACTAGAGCCATAAAGACAAGGCTCAGCAGAGTAAAATGCAGTGCTAAACAGTCAAGCTTAGAGCCACAGCTCAGCAAGCAGACCCAGCAAAACCTAATACAAGGGCAAAGCAGAACAAGGTTCACCTCCAACATCACATAAGTTTATAAAAATCCCAACCCCAAAGAATAGCAAACTAAGCAAAGTCATGCAACCCATCCTCCCCCACCCCACTCTGTATCGGGCATCTAAAAAAAGAGGAAAAAACCATCAAGTATTCACAGTACACCATCCTTCATAAGAATGCCATACTCTAAGAAACTTGACCCTAAATCCTAACACTGTTCCATAAAACCTAAGCCCAGAGAGCAAATACAAATGGGATAAAAATGTACACCAAGGTTTTGAAAAGTGATTCAGAATCTTCTACATTAGCACTTTATTTGCAGCAGGACCCATAGGAATAAAATGAGTTCTGTGGCAGATAACATATACTGTACTAGTCTTTTAGTAAGTCAACACAGCATCATGTTAGCTTTAAATTTTAATTCTATTTGCCAACCTTCCCCTCCCTCTCTCACTTTGAACTGAACTCAACAGAAATACCCTCTCATGCAAATTAATTGGTGCTGGAGCCACAGAAATGAGTAATAAATTGACATCTTCTAATAAAGCACCCATAGATTTTAAGTCTTACCAATATAGTCTTTAATGTTGTTTGGTTGACTTGCGGCTCGTGCGCCTTATCATGAAACATAGCAGCCTGAAAGGGTTGACAACTAAGAAAGGAAAACTCGGGGACACAGGATGTTAAAAGTGTCCTCCAGATAATTAAATGAGTCTTCCTCTTTCAAAAAACACAAATGGAAAAAAATCTTGAAGGCTGTTAAAAAAAACCCCAAACATATATAGGCTTTTCACACACAAAGGCCCTGATTCT
The DNA here is from genome assembly GCF_902459505.1 of Geotrypetes seraphini. Lineage (NCBI taxonomy): Eukaryota > Metazoa > Chordata > Amphibia > Gymnophiona > Dermophiidae > Geotrypetes > Geotrypetes seraphini. The sequence continues at coordinate 98,907,247 of NC_047088.1, read as the reverse complement.
CCAAAGTGCGTCCCGATTTTAGGCAGCTGTAGGCGTCCTACAGCTGTCTAATCAGCCAATCGGGATGCACGTTTTAAAAAAAAATGCTCCCCAGGCAGGCCGCCTATATTGAAGGCGCCTCCGGGAGCCTAGGGAGACCCACAAGACGCCTAAGCTCACCTAAGGGCCTTAGGCGGGCCTTAGGCGAACCTAGGCGGCCCTACGCGTCTCCCTAGTAGAGGAAGAGATGCTTACAATGTAGGCCAACAAAATGCTGGTCTACATTGTAAGTAGACGCGGCCGCTATACTTATTGCAGCAAGGGATCTCTCTGCCGCTATAAGTATAGCGGGCCGCGGCCCCCTGTCCGATTGCAGGCATTTGGGTACCCAAAACCTCATGCCTAAAGATGCTCGCCCCCGACACTACCGACCGCCCCCCCCCCCGACCCTACCGACCGCCCCCCCCCCCCCGACATTACCGATCTCCCTCCCACCCCGACACTACCGATCTGGCAGGAGGGTGCCCAAACCCTCCTGCCAGAAGATGCCCCCCCGACAATATCGATCGCTGGCAGGAGGGTGCCCAATCCCTCCTGCCCGAAGACGCACCATCCCCCCCCCGCGCTAACAGCACCCAAACCTCCCCCCCCACCAAACAAACCTTTTGTTTTGGCCAGACGGGTCTTGCCCGTCCAGCCGGCAGGCCCGCCTCGTCGAAATGAGGCGGGCCCACCCCTTCCCAGCCCATCCCGCCGAAGCCTAAGGCCTGATTGGCCCAGGCTCTATAAGCTTGGACCAATCAGGCCTTAGGCATAGCGGGTCCGCCCATCCCCACTAAGTCTAAGGCTTGATTGGCCCAGGCTTCTAGAGCCTGGACCAATCAGGCCTTAGGCTTCGGTGGGATGGGCCGTGAAGGGGCGGGCCCGCCTCATTTTGATGAGGCGGGCCTGCCAGCTGGACGGGCAAGACCTGTCTGGCCAAAAGAAAAGGTTAGTTTGGTGGGGGGAGGGTTGGGGGCTATTAGCGCGGGGGGGGTAGGGTGCGTCTTCGGGCAGGAGGGATTGGGCACCCTCCTGCCAGCGATCGATATTGTCGGGGGGGGGCATCTTCTGGCAGGAGGGTTTGGGCACCCTCCTGCCAGCGATCGGTAGTGTCGGGGATGGGGGGCATCTTCTGGAAGGAGGGTTTGGGCACCCTCCTGCCAGATCGGTAGTGTCGGGGTGGGAGGGAGATCGGTAATGTCGGGGGGGCGGTCGGTAGTGTCGGGGGCGAGCATCTTTAGGCATGAGGTTTTGGGCACCCTCCTGCCTGCAATCGGACAGGGGGCCGCGGCCCGCTATACTTATAGCGGCAGAGAGATCCCTTGCCGCGATAAGTGTAGCGGGCCGTGTCTAATCTAACCCGATTCTCTAACCAGCGTCTGTAACATGGATGCCGGTTACAGAATCGGGATTTAGTGTAGGCCCGATTCTGAATAGGACACCTCTCCCGGGCGTCCTATACAGAATCAGGGCCAAAAAGCTTTAAGATAACTTCTTTCAGCAACGCCAAACTCCTACAGAGCTTGCAGCAGTCAAAACAGCAGGAAATCGCCCAAGACATCACAAAGACTGTGACATGATTGCTGATGAAATCACAGTCTGTCCAAGGAAACCAGGCAACCTAACCTGAAAACCAACTTGTTTCCTTTCTAACCAGAAATTCCATAGCTGATGCTGCAGTTTCTCTTATTTACATTGTGTTTTCTGATGTCACTCTTTCAGCTGTGGAAGCAGGGAAAAGCAGGAAGGAAGTGCTTATGTATTTCAGCTACTACTCCCTCCTCCTCCTGCAGCCTACTGGCTGGCTATGTCTGACTGATGGACTGGAGAAGGAGGAGGAGGAGGAAGTAGCAGTAACCTAGGTTTGAGGAACTTCCTTTGTACAACTGCTAATTGGGAGGGGAAGAACATAAGAATTGCTGCTGCGGGGTCAGACCAGTGGTCCATCGTGCCCAGCAGTCCGCTCACACGACGGCCCTTAGGTCAAAGACCAGTGCTCTACATGAGTCCAGCCTCACCTGCGTATGTTCCGGTTCAGCAGGAACTTGTCTAACTTTGTCTTGAATCCCTGGAGGGTGTTTTCCTCTACAACAGCTCCAGAAGAACATTCCAGTTTTCCACCACTCTGGGTGAATAAGAACTTCCTTACGTTTGCACGGAATCTATCCCCCTCAACCTTAGAGAGTGCCCTCTTGTTCTCCCTAACCTGGAGAGGGTGAACAACCTGTCTTTATCTACTAAGTCTATTTCCTTCAGTATCTTGAATGTTTCGATCACGTCCCCTCTCCTCCTCTTTTCAAGGGAGAAGAGGCCCAGTTTCTCTAATCTCTCACTGTACGGCAACTCCTCCAGCCCCTTAACCATTTTAGTCGCTCTTCTCTGGACCCTTTCGAGTAATACCGTGCCCTTCTTCAGGTACGGCGACCAGTGCTGAACTCAGTACTCCAGGTGAGGGCGCATCATGGCCTGGTACAACTGCATGATAACCTTCTCTGATCTGTTCGTGATCCCCTTCTTAATCATTCCTAGCATTTTATTTGCCCTTTTCGCCGCCACCGCACATTGCGCAGATGGCTTCATCGACTTGTCGACCAGTACTCCCAAGTCTCTTTCCTGGGGGGTCTCTCCAAGTACCACCCCGGACATCCTGTATTCGTGTATGAGATTTTTGTTGCCAACATGCATCACCTTACACTTATCCACGTTGAACCTCATTTGCCATGTCACTGCCCATTTCTCGAGCGTGGTTATGTCACGTTGTAGCAGATAGACACAGAAAACAAAACAAAATGACAGAGTCACATAACTTTATTGGCCTGACAGTTTTACTTGTGTTGCTAAAGTAATACAATTAACAAGTTATGATGAAAAACAAGACAGAGAATTACTGAGAGAGTAATATAAAGGTTAAGAAGGGGTGAAGGGAACTGCCTACGAGACAGAGTGCTGCTGTGAAGGGCTAGAAGAGGCAAAAAGGAGCTGTTAGGGAAAGAGAGACTGGGTGATGAGGATAGAGTCTGGGAGTAGAGCTTGGGGAGAGGGATAGAGGGTGCTAGAAAGGCAGATCTGCCAAGTATACCACACTGAACAGTAGACTCCCACTTTGGTGGGTTATCTCCTGCATTCTTACTGTGGAAGCTGAAACTCCTACTAAGGAGTGGAGTACAGTTTTGCCCATCTTTCTTCCCTTCCCCACATGGTCCCCTTCTTAGCACCCCTCTGTCACTAGTCCCCTCCCCTCAAATATTCCTTTCTCTGTTCTTTCTAGTTTTTTTGCTGCCACAGCATCAGTACCATCAAGAAGAGCAAAGCACTGTGGAGCCGCATGCTTAAGCATACAGAAAGTCACTACCAGGACCCACCCACATGACAACAGGAGGTGTGAGTCAGGGGGACAGGACCCAACAGAAACATTTTACATGCTTGAGCATGACTCAACAGTGCCTTGTCCTTCTTGATGATACCAACGTTGCAGCAAAAACTAAGAAAGAGCAGAGAAAGGAATAGTTGAGCGGAGAGGGCAGTCTATAGAGGAGTCTTAAGAAAAGGAGATGCAGGACCACAAGGGGGGAAGAAAGATGCTTGTTGGACAATTTGGGGGGTGCAAAGAAAAAGAGGAGATGCTCAATAAGAGGAAGGAGAGGGAGAGATGCTGAAGGGCAGAGGTTCTCAACACGCAGTACGTGTATCCTTAGGGGTACGTGAGCCGCTTGTTGGGGGTACACACTGCATGGGTCTCCTGCCCCCTTCCTGCTTAATGGCTGCTGGGGATCCCATGCCCTCTTTCCTGCCTGATGGCCTCTGCTGAAGCCACTGCTGCTGGGGATCCCATGCCCTCCTTCCTGCCCGCTTCCCTCCACCGAAGCCAACCCGGAAGATTTCCCTATGAAGTCAAAGCTGACTTCAGAGGGAAGCCTTCTGGGTTAGTGGGGGATCCCACTTACCTCCTTCCAGGTGGGCCACTGCTCCTTCCTGCCTTCAACGGCACTTGTTGCAGGGGCATGGGCAGATGCTGCATGTGGCTGACCCGAAAGCCTTCTCTACGATGTCAGAGCTGACAGAGAGAAGGCTTGTGGGTCAGCCAAGTGCAGTGGCTACCTGCGTCCCTACAACAAGTGCCGCTGAAGGTAGGAAGGTGTAGCCCAGCTGAATGGCACTGAAGGTAGCGAGTGCGGCCCTGGAGTGAGCAAGTAGGGAGAGAGAGGACATGATCTGGGAGAAAAGGGGGGACGGGTACAGAGTGCATTGGGACATGGGAGGGGCATGATTTTGGGACAAAGGTTGGAAGGCAAGGAGGGGGGCATGAACTCAGAACACAAAAGTAAGGGAGGGGGCATGAATATAGGACACAGAAGGGAAGGAGGAAAGGGACACTCATTTGGGACATGGGAGGGAATAGAAAGAGAATTTTTGAGAATGAGTGTGTGAGTGAGAGGCAAAGAGATGGTGCACATAGGGAAATGAAGAAAGGAAAATTGGGCATAGAGAGAGAGGAGTGAGGTAGAGATGAATGGGGGATAGAAGGATGAGAGGGAGAAATATTGGATAAGGTAGTGGAGAGGGATTGAAGGGGATGCAAGGGGGAGGAATGTTGGACATGGTGCTAGAGAGGGATGATAGGAGAAATGGGCATGGGGCTGGTGGGCAGTGGTGAAAAATGCTGCACATGATCTCTTGGGGATTAGACAGGTAGAAATGTTGCCAATAGGGGTGGAGGAGAGAGGCAGAAAAGTTGGACTTATGGAGGGACAGAGAGAGATGTTGGTTGGGGGAAGGGAATGAGGTCCAAATGAGAGAAAGTGTGCAGGAGGCAGAAAGAAAGAAATATTGGTTGCACAGTTAGAAGGAAGTGCAACCAGAGACTCATGAAATCACTAGACAACAAAGGTAGGAAAAATGATTTTATTTTCAATTTAGCGATCGAAATGTGTCCGTTTTGAGAATTTATATCTGCTTTCTATGTTTTGCACTATATCTGTCTATTTTTCTATTGCTGTTACTGAGGTGACATTTGCCTTGACTTTGAAAAAAAAACTAAATATAAATAATTAACATTTTCTCTGCATACAGTGTGCTTTGTGGGTTTTTTTTTTTTAATTTTGTGGTTGCCATTATGTATTAATAAGATTTTATTGTGTGTATATGAAAAATGAATGGAAGAAATTGCATTACAATTAGTAATATTATTATGGGGGTGGGGTCTGGGGTGGAGCTTGAGCGGGGGTACTCGGTTGATATTTGTTAGACTTAGGGGGTACTTGACTTGAAGAAGACAAGGAAAGTGACTGATACGGAAGCTGTTAAAAGAAGAATTGTGAAGAGATGACAGGAAGAATAAGAGAAAATGGTTATATGTATTTCTTTGCGTCCATCCCTGTTGCTATCAGTGTAAATAAAGTATTTTTCTGGAATGGCAAGATTGAGGTATGCCAGGGGGGTGGGGCCAGAAGACAGATTGGTCTGGGCCGAGGTGGGGCTAGGTAGAGTAGGGCAGTGCTGGTTTTTGAAAAGCCGTACAGGGCCCCTGGACATGTCCTTGGAAATCTTGATGTCTGGTAACCCTATAAATAAATACTCAGACTAAATTCTGTATGGATAGAACGTATTCTATAACAGTGCACATAGTTTATAGGAATGCCAACAGCACGCCCATGCCGCTCCCATGGCAATGTCCCCTTTTCAGATTTGCACCTTAGAATTTATGCATACCACTTTATAGAATATATTTAGGAAAGTTGTATGTATAAATTCTAATCGGTGCTAATTACTACCAATAATTGCTTCTTAATGGCCAATTATTGTTGTCAATTGGCTTATTAAACAATGAAGTTGCATGCGCAATTTGGCTACATGGCCAAATGTGCATGCACATTTTTAGTTGCCTATAACTTGTCAGAATTTAATATAAAATGCTGTAATAGGCACACATTTGTTAAATATGCAAGAAAAATATTATTAATATAGACTGCAAGAAAACAATCATTTCAAAATAATAGACCATCTTCAGAGCCAGAGCTCAATTCCATTCTATGTTCCTCAGTTTGTCTTGCAACTGAATAAAATATTCTTCTGATGTACTGGTGGCAGGAGTTCCAAGCAAGGACAGGCAACACATGTTGGACCTGTGTTGCCAATAGGCAGCAACAGATGAGCAACATTACACGTCATTGTTCACTGAAGCTGTCTCCAAAAAAAAAAAAAATTACCTCTGATTCTTCTCATTTTGGACTTTCTGTTGGCAGTTCAACAATTGGCTGCACCTTGACTACAGTTTGATCTGCTGTCAGTGTTTGCAGTCTGTTTATGGCACTGTTTTGCTCTTTGATTGTCATAAGACCAAAACAGCCCTTCAGCCTTGAATCCAGCAATGTTGCTGCCAAGTGTGTCTTTGTAGCTGAAAAATAGCAACCCAGGTGATCTGCAAGATGATTCTTTACGGATGCTATTACATGGCTGTCTGAGCTTGCAACTGTCAGATGGGAAAATTAGGTGGTAGATGCATGGTATAGTGTCCCAGTAGAGGTGGTGGAAACAAAGACTATCTGAATTTTAAAAACCGTGGGATAGGCAAATGGGAACTCTTAGGGAGAGGAAGAGATAGTAGATGCTGTGGATGGGTTGACTGGATGGGCCATTTAGCTTTTATGATTATGATTATTGAGAGCTTCTATACTGCTTTTCCCCGAAAATAAGACAGTGTATTATATTCATTTGGGGCCCAAAAAAGGCACTAGGGCTTATTTTTTTTTCATGTACATGATCATCTCTCGCTTCCTCCCCTTCACCCCAAGTCTTCCTCTTTGCTTTCCTCCCCTCTCACCCATCCCCTTGTGTCTTCCCTCTGCAGCATCTTTCTATCCTTCCCTCCCTCCCATCCCTCATGCAGCAGAACCCTTAAGCAACCGCTACCACCCCCACCGAGCAGCCGAACCGCTGATGACCCTCCATCCTTCCCTCCCAACCGATCCCCGCCGACCGCAACCATAAATACCTTGTTGCAGATGGGGCATCAGGCCAGCAGCATTCACAGGCTACTTCATGGCCTTCTCGCTGGGGCCATCTGTGTACAGAATCTTTGTTCTATACCATTCCAACAAAAAAATGCAGCCCTGATTCCTGATTCGTCAGTTTGTGCTTATTCACCTTAAATTTCATGGCTATTTAGAAGCCCAGTTCCCCAGTCTCACAGATTCCTTCTGCAATTCCTCACAATCAGTTCATCTTTTAATCAGAAGTGGATTTATATCCCCAACTGCTTTAGGATGTAGAAAGCAGGCTACCCTTTACTTTCCTCTCCTCCTCTCCACATTTCTTCTATGTGACATTTAGAAAGTGACAAGCAAGAGCACTGTGGTGCCACCGCTGATGACTTCATTTCATTTAAACTTATATTTCACATTTGCAATGTCGATCACAATCAAAAATTAATACAAACAATACCATGCCTGCTTTTGATACCTCACAACATCATTTTCCAGAATGACAGCTTTGAAAAATGCATAATAAAACAGGTGATGTAAAATGAGTGAATCATACAGGCAGGGCAGCAACCCTGGCTGGGGTCTTTATGTATTTGCCTACTCCGCCTACTGGTAAATCTATGTCTGATTTAAAATATTTAAATAATGTTGTGCTATCTGCAGATATGATCACTTCACTCCTTGCTCCCTTTCAGTGGTGATGTTCTGCCTGGAATCTTTTGTCAGTGACCTGTTCACTTTCACAATGTGTTTCCTTTTCTCCATTGTAGCTATAATGAAAAGGTGACACCCCCTCCCCTATTGCCATCAATGCAGTAGCATTTTTTTAAATTACCATTGCTCCTTTTTCAGATTGTTAATGTCAAACATGGGGACCTGCCAGGTACTTGTGACCAGAACCGGCAACTATCGGAGGCAGGATGATGGGTTCAATGGACCTTGTTTTAGCTAAGCATGTCTTGTCTTATGTACATACGGCCCAATAAAGATTTCTTAGGCATTCAACTATTTACCTCTATTCACTGGGAAAACTGACTATTTATTTATCTAAAACATAAGAACATTAGCACTGCCATACTGGGACAGACCAAAGGTCCATCAAACCTAGTATCCTATCTCTAATAGTGGCCAATTGAGGTCCAAACACCTGGCAAGATCCCAAAAGAGTACAACAGATTTTATGCTGCTTATCCTAGAAATAAGCCATATTAATGGCTTATGGATTTTTCTTTCAGGAAATTGTCCAAACCATTTTTAAACCCTACTAAACCACCAAGTGAACTATCAAACAAGATATTTATTTATTTTTAAAATTTATAGACTGCTTCGATCTAAGCAGTTTACATAAGAACATACATAGTATTAAGACAAACAACATATAGCTTGAATGTTTTAATGACACTAGTTCTATGCAATTCTCATAAACTTGATGTTACAGTATCTATATCAAAGTCCAAGTCCTCCCATTCTTAACAGTTTTCATAAACTTGTTATTACAAAGTTCCCCTTCAGTCTCAATATCCTCCCATCGTATATTACATGAAAGCATCCACAAATAATTGAGTTTCAACTATCTCTTAAAGATCAATTTATCCATGCATAGTCTCAAAGACTGTGGAAGAGAATTCCATAGTTTGACTCCTGCTATGGAAAACATGGAGGTTTTTTTTTTTAACCTTACTTAGGGCTAGATTCACTAAGCCCACCGATCAAGTCCCAACCACTTTACGACCACTTAGCGACCCGATTTCCCTCTGACCTGATTCACTAACCTCGTGGCCGATCATCCTCCAATCCAATCCGTGCATGCAAATGAGGGGAAACGGCATGTAAAGTAGGCAGGCAGTGATTCACTAACCCAAAACTGGAACACCGAGTGGGCTGGCTGATCATCAAACAAGCGACTACTGGGGACCAGTCATTCACGTCGTTTCTGACTGCATCTCCTGCTCTCTGCCCCGACTCTCCTGCTCTCTCTGCCCCGACTTTCCAGCTCTCTCTCTCTGCCCCCGACTCTCCTGCTCTATGCCCTGATCACCGCCCTGCTTCTGCCCCGACTCTCCTGGCCTTCCCCCGCAATGTGAGCCAATGGTTTTAACCCGCAGGTATAAAGCGGGTTAAAACCACTGGCTCGATATAGTCAAAAAAAAAAAAAAAAGTAAAGAAAAAAAAGGTCACTGCTCTGTAAGCATGCGCAGACCATCTACAGATGGTCTGCGCATGGGTCAGGATCGCTATTCAGTGATCCCTACAGTCGATTGGGGGTGTGATTCAAAGCATCCTCATTTGCATGAGGACGCTTCGTGAATCAACCCCCCCCCCCCGCCCACGGATCGGATCGCTCACAGATCGGATCCAATCCATGGGCTTAGTGAATCTAGCCTATAGTGAACTCGCTCTTCCTTATCAGTAATCAATTTCATCCTTCCCTCGGAGTACAACCTTCTACTGGGTTGATAGATTTTCCAGAGGTTTTGAAAACACAATGGGACAAACCAATATAGAACTTGGTGCACTGTCAAAAGCACTTTGTAATATATTCGCTGTTGCAATGGGAGCCAATCAACCTTGCATCAGAGTTCATCAATTGCTTCAGAGCCTTGCATTTTGTCTTATTCAAACCAAGGTAAAGCATGTTACAATAATCCAATCTAGTCAATATTAATGCTTGAACCACAGATTGAAAATCACATGGTGAAAGTATTGATTTTAATCTATATAGAATATGCAATTGTGCATAACCTCCCTGAACAACCTTAAGGATTTGCTTCCCCATCAAAAGAGCAGAGTCCAAGCAAATACCCAAGATTATCATCTCTTTCTTTATCATTAATTATGTTCCCAAACTGTTAAACCTTTCAGGAAGTCTCTCATGATCTTCACCACTCACCATCATTATCTCAGTCTTACTAACATTCAGTTGCAACCTGTGGTCAGCCAACCAAACATCACATCACTCATTTTGGGCGTCATTATAGACAACACTTTCATTTACTGATCTTCTTAACTCTCTAGTAAAAAAAAAAAAAAAAAAAAGGCTTTTTTAGCCTCCATATGTTGAGGAAAGTGAGATCTTGTTTCCACCAACAACATTTTGCTGTCCTTGTTCATTAAATCATTCTTTCGAGGCTGGACTACTGAAACTTGGTCTATTTAAGTCTGACCAAGAAAAGTCTTCAAAGATTCAGCAGATCCAGAATATTGCAGTTAGGCTGATCTTTGCAAAGAGCAAATTTGACCATGTTTCTCCACTCTTGCTACAACTCCACTGACTCCCAGTAATTTCCAGGGTCTACTTTAAGGGCTCCTTTTACTAAGGTGTGCTAGCGTTTTTAGCGCATGCAAAAGATTAGCGTGCACTATAGCGCACGCTAGCTGAAAAATTACTACCTGCTTAAAAGGAGGCGGTAGCGACTAGCGCACGCGACATTTTAGCACGCGCTATTCCGCGCATTAAAGCCCTAACGCATCTTTGTAAAAGAATCTAAATGTGCCTGCCTAACTTTCAAGATCCTGCATGGCAGTCTTCCCCCTTTAATTCCTCTATCTTGGAATGCTGGGAGACCGGATATCACCAGATCTATCCAAAAGCTCATATTATCTTTCCCCTCACTAAAAGGTGCTATCTACGTTGGAAAACTAGGGAAATCTCTTCACTTCAAAACTACAGAGCTTTGGAATAATTTCCCTGCCCAGCTATGCAACCTGGGCTCTTTCCAATTATTCAGAAGACACCTGAAAACTTGGCTATTTTCAAAAATGTAAATTTCCACCTCCTCTACCACCAACTCCCACTGTACTTCCCTTTTAATTTGTGTAAACCGTATTGAGCTGTATATTTATAGAGAAGATGCGGTATATAAGCTTAAGGTTTAGTTTAGTTTAACAGTATCAAATACCCAAGAGACATCTAAAGAAATCATGCAATAGGAGACGTGTCAATCAAGCCCTTCTCTTAAGGTATCAACAACAGAAGTCAGCAATAGTTCTATACTTCTGAAATTCATATTGAAAAGGGTCCAAACACCCTACCAACTGAACATGCTCCCTCAACTGCTGTAGAACCAACTTCTGTAATATCTTCCCAAAGGAAGGCACTACAGAAATTGGACGATAGCTAGACATCTGTTCTATTTCTAGACCCTTCTTTTTAAAAATAGCATTGACAGTAGACTGTTTATATTCCTCAGGGAAACAATCTTCAACAAATGATTTTTTAATTACATTAATTACAAACAGAGAAATCTGTTTAGCCAAAGAACGCATGATGTTAGTATTACAACGATTAAGTAAAGATCTTGTTGGAGTAACATTCATAAGTACTGTTATCACTTCCTCTTCACTTATTACATTACATTAATGACTTCTATTCCGCCCGTACCTTGCAGTTCTAGGCGGTTTACAAAAGAATCTAGCTGGACATTTCCAAGAGAATACAATTTAGGATTTTTGAATTATAAAAAAAGAAAAGATAACTGGACAAGTCCAGGAGAATTATAATTTAGGGATTTGTTTACATTTCCTGGAGAATTGCAATTTAGGGAGTTGTTTACATGGATGGGACTTTGAGGAGAATGAAGTAGCAAAAGAGGAAGAGATTTGGGGGGGAAATTTACAAGGGAAGGGGGGCAGGGGGAAGAGTTAAGACAGCTAGATAAATTTTTTGAAAAGCAGGGTTTTAATGTCTTTTGCAAAATGATTTAAACGACTCAATGTAAGTCCATTAACAGTAGACTCGAAAGTCTGCATGCATAATGTCCTCCAATGTTATACCCCAATTAAATTTGCCAACCAAGTAATCAGCATATTCATCAACCATCAGACGAAAACCATTATTGGGTACATCACCTCCTTCAACAAGATATCTTATTGTTTGAAATAATTCTCTCGGTTGATTTTAAACAACTTTTTTCCGATCTTGGAAGAATTTATTTTGTACATTTTTACATAAGGTATTCCAGTAGCTTAATACTATAACTATCAAAATCCTCTTTATCGCCTGATTTTCTCCATTGTTTCTCCAATTTCCTCAACTCACGTTTAAGCTCATTTGGAATATCCTTTCTCCATAGCACCGATCCATGATTTTCTCTGATGTAAACTGCCTTTTCTAGTGAAATTACATGTAAAGCAGTTTGCAAAGAAGATCACCAAATCTCCATATCATTATATAAAGCCCTATTTTCATCAACTTATAACAATGGCAACCAAACTTCTGCTAACCTTGAAATTTCAAACCTTGGTCTCACCAAAATCTTACCCTTCGGCTGATTATATTTTACAAGATCAGCAAGTGTAAATAACAAAAGAGAATGGTCAGTCCAAGGAAGCATTTTAATTCTCACTTCATCCACCAACATCGCTAGCAACTTATCAGAAAGAAAAATAAGATCCAAAACATTGCTAGCTATATGAGTCTTTTCTTTCACTAATTGTGTCAAGTTTAAGCCTGATGGTCTATGAAATAAATCATAATCTGAGCATTCTATCTCTAACTTCTCAGGCGACAGAGAAATATTAAAGTCTCCTAACACACACATTTTAGAATAGTCTATATTAAGAGCAAGTAAAAAAATCTAAAAATGGAAACCTATATTCTTTCCTCAGCCCTGGCGGTATATATGTCGTGCACAAAGCCATACAACCATTCTGAACCACAAGACATTCACCCCAATCACACACACACACATCTATCAATTTAAAAGCTAAAACCAGCTTATAAAACACACCACCTCCTACACGCTTTCTCACACAGCATGCCCAATGCCATCCATAGCCTAGGGCAGGGGTGCCCACACTTTTTGGGCTTGCGAGCTACTTTTAAAATGACCAAGTCAAAATGATCTACCAACAATAAAATTTAAAAAAAAAACACAACGCACACTGTACGCATACAATTGTTAATTATCATTCCTATTCTGGGGTTTTTTCAAAGAGGTCAAAGCAGATGACTCTATGCACTGTCACCTCAGTAACAACCATACAAAAATAGACAAATACCCACCCCCTCCCTTTTTACTAAACCACGATAGCAGTTTTTAGCGCAGGGAGCTGCGCTGAATGCCCAGCGCTGCTCTCGACGCTCATAGGCTCCCTGCGCTAAAAACCTCTATTGCAGTTTAGTAAAAGGGGACCATATTGTAAAATATAGAGAGCAGATATAAATTCAGACACATTTTGATCACTAAATTTAAAATAAAATCATTTTTTCTACCTTGTCTGGTGATTTCATGAGTCTCTGGTTGCACTTTCTTCTTCTGACTGTGCATCCAATCTTTCTTCCCTTCTTTTAGCCTGTATGCTTCCTCTCTTCCTGACCTCATTCCCCCCCCCCCAATGTTTTCTTCTTCTCTCCTTGCCCTCTCTTTCTTTCTCTCTTCGTGCCCCCATTCTTTTTTTCTGTTTCTCTTCTTTCCTTCTGTCTCCCTGCCTGCCCTCTTTCTCCCTCCCTGCCCACCCACAAGCCACTGCTTCTGTCGCTGCCATCGGATAACAGGCCCCCAAAGCCGCCCGCCGCCGGCCAAGCTCTCCTTGCTTCGGGCCCACCAGCATTCCTCTCCCCGACATCAATTTTGCCGTCGGAGAGGAAGTTCCGCTGGCCAGAACTTCCTCTCCGACGGCACAATTGAGGTCGAGAAGAGGAAGGCTGATCGGCCCAAGATCGACATTTTGGGAAAAATGCTGCCGGGTCCTGCCTTTGAGGAAACAGAAAGTAGGCAGGACCTGGCAGCAAGAAGAGCAAATCGCAAGCTTCACTGACCTGTCTCCCGCTTTAGCCCGCGAACAGGGCTCTAACATGTGCGTGCCGGCTTCCCTTCTTACCCCCTCCCCCTCCCCGGACATAACTTCCGGTTTCAGAGGGAAGCGAAGGGAAGCCGTACAAGCACATGTTAGCCCCCGGAGCATAAGTTCTCCAAGCCTTTTTTTGTTTGTTTTTTTTAAATGTTGAGCAGCGGAGGCAGCAGCAGAATTCAGGAGCGGGCCAGTCAGGAGGGGAAAAAAGAGAAGGGAAGAAGGGAACCCGTTCTGCGATCGACTGGGGTCGCCTGAGCGAGCGACCTGTCGATCGCGATCGACGCGTTGGGCACCCCTGGCCTAGGGGATAGCATTGCCGCATTAAAACAACATCAGTTTTCAAGGTTCAGAATTGAGTCACATATAATAAATCAAGGTTATTATCTAACAACATATCATGTATAATATATATCTTATTTCTTATTGATCTATCCCCTCTTTTACAAAGGTGCGCTAAACACGCGCTAAATACTAATGCATGCATGTTATCCTATGGATGCATTAGCGGTTAGAGCATGCATTCATTTAGCAAGTGCTAAATCCACGCTAAAATACTTAGCGCGCCTTTGTAAAAGAGGGCCCTAGTGTTTACATATTCACAATTATATACAACATCAATAACAGATCATTTATCCCTAACTGCCTAACCTGAATTAAATTATTTATTTATTTCATTTTCTATCTCATTGTCCCCAAAGAGTTCAGAATGGTTACAGGTTAAACATACGTGGAGGGGCTTAATCAAAAGAAACGTCTAAGCCTCTTTTCACCTAAGTCCCTAGCCTAGACACAGAAAGTAGGCAGCAGAAAAATGTCCATTCTCAAAAAAAAACCATCCAAAATAATTTTTTTTTAGAATGGCCTACCTTTGCGTTCAGCAGTTTAATCACCCAGACCATCACTACGTCTATCCGTACCACACATTCCCGACTAAAAAATCGCCCAAGTCCCAAACGGCCAAAACAAGACCTTTTAGGCGGAGGGGCCAGTCCTTCCCTTAAAAGCATGATTCATTAATTGGCGTCTGTCATAAACAACGCTGGTTACAGAATTCTGGAACTGTCCCTCCCCCCCCCCCACAACACAATTGAGACAGGAGAGATGCCCAATCTCTCCTGCTGGACACAAACCCCCTCCAACCCCCAACCCCCGCAATTAATGTCAGGAGGGTGTCCAATCCCTCTTGCCGGACAGAAACTCCCCCGAACCCCCAACATCCCCGATCATCGGCAGAAGGAATGCCCAATCTCTCCTGCCGGACAACCCCCCAAACCACCTTCCCCCCGACCGTGCACCCACCCTGCAGACCCCCCCTAACTCCCCCAAACCCCCAACCCCCCTCTAACCTTAATAGATGGCTACCAGGTCCTCCCTCTGGCTAGTCAGCAAGCCTGCCTTCCTCTGAATGGTGGGCCTGCCCCTTCCCGGTGCATTTTGGGATGCACCAGGGAGGGGCCTAGGGCCTGATTGGCCCAGGCACCTAAGGCCGGAATTCATGATCGCAATAGGGGGGGGGTTGTCCGACAGGAAAAATTGGGCATCTCTCCTGCTGATGATCACGGGTGTTGGGGGTTCAGGGGATTTCTGTCTGTGAGGGATTGGGAAGACTTCATGGTGCGTTGGCTGTTCAAGGATCAGCACTCCTGGGCATAATAGCTAATTCACTGTGTGAATTGAAGCTGGAATTTCTGCCAGCCTCCATGTCACAGTGCTCAATTATGAGTGTCTCAGTGTCTCAAATCACATTCTTCCCCTCGCATCTTGACATCACCAAGCTAGTCATTGACCACTGGGAGTCTCCAGAGGGGTCCCTGCGAGTGACCACGACAATGGCTAAGCTTTACCCCATGGCTCCAGATTTTCTACAGTTGTTTTTTCAGCTGAAGGTAGATTCGCTGGAAGCACAAGTCACCAAGCAGACTTCCTTGCCCAGTGAATGAGGTGTGATGTTGAAGGATATTCAGGATCACAAGATAGACACGGTTCTCAAATTTGAAGCTTTAGCCTTAGGAATTAAAGTGGCAGCCACAACTTCCTTTGTGGCACGTGTTTGCCACACTTGACTATCTCAGGTCCCAGCCTCAGAGGAAGATGAGGTCCCTCAAATTATCCTTTCTGGGGTGAATTATGTAACAGACACTTTGTATGACATCATAAGAGTTATGAGCAAGGTGTCAGCCTATTCTTTCTCCACCTAACAGATGCTCTGGATCAGACAATGGGCAGGAGATTCAGCTTCTAAGGCCACCCTCAGCAGGCTTCCCTTCAAGGGGCAGATGCTATTTGTAAAGGGTCTGGATGACTTTATGGCCAGTGTTATGGACTATTGAACTAAGGCCTTGCTGGACAGAAGATCCTGAATGGCTCAGAGTTCAGGGAGCAGCAATCTGAGGCTCTTGAAGATTCCATTCTTACGTGGGAGGCCAAGTAATGCAGAGGTCCTTTCAGGAGTCGTGACAGAGGTTCAGCAGGGGCAGAAGGTAGCAAGCCCCTGGCTTTCACCCCTCTCCAGCCTCCAAGAAATCACAATGATGCCAGGTCAGCAGAAGCCCCCCCCCCAACCCCCTTCCCCTCAGATAGGGGGATGGGAGGTCTGGGCACAAATAGGCGCAGATCATTGGGTCCTGGAGGTTGTTCAAGATGGTTACAAAATCAAGTTCTGGGCCCCTTTATGGATCTCTTTGTAGATTCCTTGGGCAGCTGGCTGAAGAGAGCCCTCAGATTTCAGGCATTGTACAAAGGCTCCTGAATCTTCACGCCAAAGAACCAGTTCCGGACGAAAACGCAAGCTCGGGTAGATACTCCATATTCTTCATAGTGACAAAGAAAGGCTCAGACAACTGGAGACTAATTCTGGACCTCAAGTTAATCAATGCTGCAGTGAAGTTCTAGAAATGCCAGGATACTCTTTCCCCCTCCCCCCTCCCCCCTGTTACTAGGGCCTACTATATTATTGGCTCTGGAAGATCTGGAGACTTGGTCCATCAGGGCCAAGGACAAGGGGATAATATGAATCTCACATCATTTGGAATCATTCCTAGAAGTGATTACACAAACAACTACATTGGTAGTATCTTTCGCTTTGTAATCGGACCACAATTCTCTTTTGAAACTTTCTTTTGGACATCTAAATTCTTTGTTTTTAGATTCTAAAGTTCGAGTATTTCCTAATCTCGCAAGAGATACACAGATGAGACGAAGGGCTTTCGTAGCTCATCAGACCAGGGTTATAGCAGTTATGCAGAAATGTTTTCATAAGCTTAGGCTCATCCGCTCTATCTCTTCTTTTCTTGATCCCCCCTCTATCAATATTCTGATTCACTCTCTTGTAATTTCAACCATAGACTACTGTAATGCTCTTTATCAAGGTATAACCCAGAAAGAAATCCATCACTTACAACTATTGCAAAATACTTCTGTTAAATTAATCCATCATGCAAAAAACTTTGACCATGTTACTCCTCTCCTCCGTAAAGCACATTGACTACCCATCACTCATCGCCTTACCTATAAAATACTCCTCCTTACCTTTAAAACAAAAAACTCTAACCAACCGGCGTTCAAAGATAAAATATTGATCCCATACTCATCTAACAATCAAAATCTCCTCTCCATACCATCAATATGCGAACTGTTTTACGATACCACTTGCAAATCCATTTTTTCAGTCACTGCCCTCTCTCTGT
The DNA here is from genome assembly GCF_902459505.1 of Geotrypetes seraphini. Lineage (NCBI taxonomy): Eukaryota > Metazoa > Chordata > Amphibia > Gymnophiona > Dermophiidae > Geotrypetes > Geotrypetes seraphini. The sequence continues at coordinate 98,889,765 of NC_047088.1, read as the reverse complement.
GGAATGCCCTTCCATTAGATCTTCGATTAGAGAACTCTCTTGAAAAATTTAAAGCTAAACTTAAAGCTTTTCTCTTTAAAAACATCTGTACTCTTTAGTACCAGCTCTCGTTTCTCAAACCCTCAAATTTCGTGAAGCCTTGTAACACCAAAAACGCTTCTTTTGAAGCGATCCTCACCCTAATGTATTATCACTCCCCATTTACCTCCCTTTTTTATTAATTTTACTTCGATGTATTTAAAAACTTCCCCTCCCCAACTTCCCTTTTGTTCCATGTACGTCAATGTGAACCCGTCTAGTATTTTTAATATTTTATAAGATAATGTTTTTATCTATCATTTTATTTCTTTTTATAATTTCATTATATTGTACACCATTTAGACACTTGTTTTGATAGACGGTATATCAAAAATAAACTTGAAACTAGTCAGAGGTGCTAATTTTGCTGTCAGATTTCCTTGTGTATGTTTTATAAATTTTGAGGGTAAACAATTTCAGTTTTTTGAACCTAAGCAACTGGAAGAGTTTCTTAAAGGTAAGGAAGATGTGAATATTATTGTATAATCCTTATGTTCGCTGCTTAAGGCTGGCTAGAAGTGGATAAAGGGGTTGCATCCTCAAAATTGTTTTTCCTTTTTTTTTTCCATTTTTCTAATTCTTGTATCTATATTTCATATTTATAGTAGACAGTATTGGTAATGACTTACCTCCCTCCCCCACCTTTTATAAAACCATACTGCATTTTTTAGTGCTGGCTGCGTCAGTAACAGCTCTGATGCTCATAGAATTCCTATGAGCTACAATATTACTTTATTCTAAAGCAACAAAAAAATATTTTTTTCTACCTTTTCTGATCCCTGGTTTCTGATTTTCTCTTCCTCTCTTCACTCTCCATTCTGTTCAACGTACATTTTCTTTCTCTGTCCCTTCCATTTTTCTCTTTCTGTCTCCACTCCCTCCCCCATACTCTGGCATCTCGCGCTTCTCCTTTCCTTTCCTTTCCTTCTTCCTACCCCAATTCACTCCATGGTCTGGCATCTGCTTCCCTTAACCCCATGCCCTGGGATTTCTCTCCTCTCTTCTCCTTTCATCTTTCCCCCTCCCTCCATGCTTTGGCATCTCCTTTCCTTCCCTCCCTTCCTGAAGGTCTGGCATTTTAGTCTTCTTCCCTTCCCTCTCCCTATGCCCTGGCATCTTTCTCCTCTCCTCTCCTTCCCTTCCATCTCTCCCTTCCTCTCCATGCTCTAGCATCTCCTCTCCTTCCTTTCATACCGTCCCTCCCTTCCCGATGGTCTGGCATCGCCGTCTCCTTCCCTTCCCTCCCCCCATACCCTGGCAACTCTCTCTTCTCTTTACTTTCCATCTCTCCCTCCCCCTCTGTGCTATGTCATTTCCTCTCTATCATTTCTCTCCCTCCATCCCCCATGGTCTGGCATCACTCTCTCCTATTCTCTCCCTTCCATTCCTTCTCCTTTCCCCACAATTGAATGGCTATCTTCCTTACCCTCTAACTAGGTACATGGTGCAGCATTTCTTTACTCCCTCCCCCCCTCCCATGGGTACCTTTCTTTTTTCATTGTCAGCAGCCTTCACAACTCATCAGGGCCGCCATCAGAAATTTCTGGGCCCCTTACTGAGCAATCCTATTGGGCCCCCCACGCACCCCTTCCCCCCCGGCCCCCCTTCTTCCATGGGCCGAATACACACATACTTTTCTTTGTCACCGCACTCTTTGACCAAAAGATTTGTAAGCCTGCAAACACGTCAAGGTAGACTCTTTCAGCAGGGCCCTAACCTAACCTAAACTAATCTATACCTATCTATTCTAAACTAACATATGTCTAATACTGAACTAATAACAAACATCTGCATAATAAATAATTAATAAATAATAGTGCTAGTAGCTATAATTCACTTTTGAATGTAAAATCTCAGTTAAGGATTTCTTTTGACCTTTGTAGGCCAGAAGTAGATCACAATTGCACAATATTTTTTGTAACAAGTATTAAATGTGTTTTTATAAATACTGTAAGCTTAATAAATATATCAGAAAAAATACACATCTGAGCGCATATCTGAACATACACATCTGTATGATCCCATCCTCCTCAGCTTGCCTATAGCTGCATCATGCATGTTAAAAATGTACGATATGTTGATATGTTCACCTTCCTTCCTTCCCATCCATCCTCCTCAGCCTGTCCTTACACATCCACAGCTGCATGTTAATGATGATGTATATGTTATGATGATAAATAAGTGCATATGAGCACATCATTAACATGCAGCTATGGATGAATATAAAAAAAGAAACAATATTCTGTACAACTGTCAATTTATAAATCAGCGTCTTCTCCCCACTCTCTCTTCCCCATTTCCCTTCAGCGTCCTCAGCCCACTCTCTCTCCACTTTCCTTCAGCGCACACACATAAAAACAAGCAAGTAATTTATATCATTTTCATTCTATTCATTCATAGAAATTAAAGTCTAAATAATGCCAGTCACATAACAAAACATAATTTTACAAAAATAATTCCCTGCACAGTCAAGCCTGCAAGGATTACAAGATGTCTTTCAGCAGCTCCCCTCCCTCCCTCCCCCTTACCTTTGTGGCCAAGTCAAAATGATCTAACAACAATAAAATTTTTAAAACACAAAGCACGCTGTACGCAGAGAAAATGTTAATTATCATTTATATTCCGCGGGTTTTCAAAGAGGTCAAGGCAGATGACTTTATGCAATGTCACCTCAGTAACAACTATACAAAAATAGACAAATATTCCCCCTCCCTTTTTACTAAAACGCGATAGCGATTTTTAGCGCAGGGAGCTGCGCTGAATGCCCCACGCTGCTCTCAACGCTCATAGGCTCCCTGCGCTAAAAAACGCTATTGTGGTTTAGTAAAAGGGGGCCATAGTGCAAAATATAGACAGCATATATAAATTCTCAAAGCAGACACATTTTGATCACTAAATTGAAAATAAAATCATTTTTCCTACCTTTGGTAATTTCATCAGTCTCTGGTTGCACTTTATTCTTCTGACTGTGCATCCAATATTTCTTCCCTTCTTTCAGCCTCCTGTATGCTTCCTCTCCTCCAGACCTCATTCCCTCCCCAAACTTTTTCTTTGTTTCACCCTGCCCCTTCTTTCTTTTTCTCTGTCTCCATACCCCCTTTCTTTCTGTATGTCTGTTTTTCTCTCTCTCTCTCACCCTGCCCCCTTCTTTCTTTCTCTCTCCTCACCCTCTTTCATTCTGTATGTCTGTCTTTCTCGCTCTCTCTCCGTGCCCCATTTTTCTTTGTTTCACCCTGCCCCCTTTCTTTCTTTCTGGCTTCCTGTCCCCTCCTTTCTTTCTTTCTCCCTGCCCTCCCCTATGCCACCACCATTGGGAAAATGCTGCCACCGCCACTTGGGAATAGGCTGCCACTGCTGCCATCGGGAACAGGCCGGCGCCGAGTTCGCCCTGTTTCTCTTCCCCGTGGGGCCGACCAACTCTCGCCACCCGACGTCAATTCTAACATCGGAGATGACGTTCTAGGCCAGCCAGGCAGCGATTGGCTGGCCCAAAACGTACTCTCCGACGTCAGAATTGACGCGAGTGGCGAGAGTTGGTCGGCCCCACAGGGAAAAGCAGGGAGAACTTGGCGCTGGCCTGTTCCCGATGGCGGCGGTGGCACTCAAGTGGCTAAAGAGCCGCAGTTTGCTGGCCTAGGGAGAACACTGGAGGGTGGCCAGCTGTGCACCCTCTTGGGATGTAAACCCGGCGCGGGGCGGACCGCCCCTCCCCCACCTTGGTATGCCACTATCTGTACCTCACTCCCTCCCTATGACCAAAAATTCTCCTTTCTTCTATTCCCCGTGTACACAACCATATCTTTCCTTCCCTTCCTCTCTCCCAAGTCCATGCCTTCTGTGTTCAAAAACACATTCTCTCCCCCACCTCAGCATCTCCTTTCCTCCCTTCCTCTCTCCCAAGTCCATGCCTTCTGTGTCCAAAAACCCATTCCCTCCCCCACCTCAGCATCTATTTCCCTCCCTTCCTCTCTCCCAAGTCCATGCCTTCTGTGTCCAAAAACCCATTCCCTCCCCCACATCAGCATCTCTTTCCCTCCCTTCCTCTCTCCCAAGTTCATGCCTTGTGTCCAAAAACCCATTCCCTCCCCCACCTCAGCATCTCTTTCCCTCCCTTCCTCTCTCCCAAGTTCATGCCTTGTGTCCAAAACGCACTCCCTTCCCCCTTTTGTGTTCCGCGTTTGCCTCCCAGCCCATCTTTGCAACTTTCTCAGCAAAACGGAGCTCGAGCCGAGAGGCTTGTTTCCTGTTTTCTGCCTGTCCTGCTGCGCACAAATATACGACCGGAAGTATTCTCCGACATCAGCGCTGACGTCGGAGGGCAGGCTTTGCTTAAGCCCTCCCTCCGACGTCAGCGCTGACATCGGCAAACACTTCCAATCGGCTAAATGTGAGCAGCAGGGCAGGTAGGAACAGAAGACGAGCCTCGCGGCTCGAGATGTATTGAACTCCGAAGGTGCCCCGTCCAGCTCTCTCCTGCGCATCTGGGGCGGACCGCCCCCTTCCCTAGACTGTGGCCTAGGACCCTGGGGGAGCCCGGGCCCCCTGTCAGCTCCGGGCCCCTGAATGCAGGACTGGTAGTACTGCCCTGATGGCGGCCCTGCAACTCACTACTCTGCCGGTGTCAGGCCTTCCTCTCTGCTGGGTCCCACCTACTTCCTGCTTCCACGAAGGCAGGACATGGCAGAAAGGAAGGCCTGACACTGGCAGAAAAGTGAAGTATAAATGCTGAGGCTGCTGCTTCCACAAGGGGAAGTTCCCAGACCATGATACCAACATTGACCCCAGAAGCACCCCCATTATAGTCTTCACCCAGGGTGGACCACCCCAATTTATCAAATAAAGTTGATGATGATATAATATTAGTGCTGAAAATCTATAATGTGTTACTGCAAAAGAAGCATGGACAGGGGAGAGTCATAGGCAAGGCAGGAACATGCCAAGCAGTTACATGCTAAGCTTTTAGAATAATGTTAGTTATTCACATAACTGCTGATTTAGGTGCAAGCATTTATACCTTTCTAAAGAGATAGCATAAGCACTTGTACCTAAAGTTATGCACAAAACTGCAGACTTACACTAATATTCTATAACAGCAATTAAACACTTACTTGATGTTATAGAATTTGCATTTATCACACCCTCATGAGGTGGCCTGTACTGAATTACCTCCTAAGCAAATTGCACACTAAAGTGATAAAATTTAACATTCACCCCCGTAAGTGCTATAATCATAGTGCCGAAATGGCATCTACATTTATGTGCTACAGTATAAAATTAGAAGGTAACTTAACGTGGCAGATAACATAGTAACATAGTAAATGATGACAGATAAAGACCTGAACGGTCTATCCAGTCTGCCCATAAGTTATACCCATTAAAAAATATATGATTAAATTAACTTGTCTCTTCTTTGATATTTCTGGGCTATAGAATGTAAACAAAGTGTAGTTAAGGCCACCTGAATAAATGGCGTTAACCAATGGTGTTAATGTGTAAAATAGCATTTCCTCAGTATTAAAGATGCTGCCAATGGTCCCAACATTTAACACAGAGGTTCTGCAGTTACTGCACTTTAGTAAATAAGGTTAATAACGTGATACAGTGCTGCTCATTGCTTCCTGTCTTTTAACTAGTACTTTATCAAATGCCTTCTGACAATCCAGATACACCCTTGACTGACTTGCACTTATTCATATTTATTTACTACCTTTTTGTGGAAATTCACTTAAGGCGGTGTACAGCAAGAACAGTCTGAATACAGGCAACAGACATCTTCAACAGAAAAAATATTCACATTATAGAGCATATAATGGGATTACCGTATTTTCACGTATATAACGCGCGCGTTATACATGATTTTTACAAACCGTGCATAACCTTGCGCGTTATACGCGTGAGCGCGTTGTACAATGGTTTTTTTTTCATTCCGATCCGGCATCCGCCCCCCCCCCCCCGCTCGCGTCACCCCCCCTCCCCCGCAATCCTACATCCCCCCCAGCACCGCAAAACATCTCTTACCCGATTGGGCACCGGCACCAGCACCAATGCACAGGACGTGCCAGTGCCAGTGCCCGAAGATCCTCCCTCGTTGGGCTGGGCTGGGCTGGGCTGGGCGGTGTGAGGGAGATCCTCCTTCTTCCTTGTGCCGGGCTGGACTGGGCTTTGAGCACGCGCAGCTCCTGATTGTTGAGGCCCGACTTTAGTGCAGGAAGAGGCGGTCGGAGCATACCGCAAGTGATTTCCTTTACTTGCCGGCACACTGGCTGCTCTCTCCTGCCTCTCCAGCTGCCCCTTCCTGTCTCCCCCCGCATATTTGCAGTTTTTCAACATTCGCGGGGGTTCCTGGAATGGAAACCCCGCAAATATCAGGGGAGTACAGTATTCTGATATTCTTGCTATGACATATGGTATTCAAGTTTCAAGTTTCAAGTTTAATATATATTTGATTAATCGCTTTATCAGTTTTCAAAGCGATTTACACATGATTAAAATTACAATATAAAAGAAGTTTTAAAATAGTTAAAGACTAACGAGACATAGACAGTTACGAGACGAACTAGAAACGTTGGGATAAGTAGGGGGAGAAATTACAATATATTTAAGTAGAGTGGGAAACAAATAATGGAAAACACATATGGATGGGATAAGAATAGGGATAATTGAATAAATGTTATGGAGAGAGGAATAGATTGGTTCCAAGACTTATAAATATATTTTTAAATGAGACCAAATAGTATTAAATTACAAAGGCGTCGTTAAATAAGAAAGTTTTCAGTTTACTTTTAAATTTTTCTAAGTATTTTGTATCAGTTGGAGTTTTTTCATTAGTTTCACTGAAATTTCTGATAGCGGTGCTTTACAGTAATCCAATAGTGATAGAATAGTTGCTTGGACCAGTTTCCCGTAGTGTTGATGGAGAAAATATGGTCTAACTCTACTAAGCTGTTGCAGTGTAAAAAAAGATTTTTGGACTAGGTTGTTGACATTTTCGAATCTCAATGAGCTGTCTAAGGTGACTCCCAAGACCTTGCGACTTATGATTTTGTTCTTACCAATTTAATTTGAATTAATGGATGTATAGATCCTGAACTACTGTAATCACAACTTAAAATGTAAACAATTCAATTAAAGTCATATAATAAAACACACTTAAAACTCAAAAATATAAAACACCACGGGCTCCTTTTACTAAGCTGCGCCAGCAGTTTTAGCGCACGCGCTAGACGCTAATGCCTCCATAGAGCTGGCGTTAGTTTTTCAGCACACGCTAAAAACACTACCGCAGCTTAGTAAAGGGAGCCCCATATCTAGCGAGCAGTACATATAAGCACTAATTGCAAGAAGACTGAAAATAGCCATGTCTTCTGACATATCTGAAGATCCAATAATTCAAATCCTTGCTCAGAGGATGAGAGAGCTTTTTCTACCATGTAGCAGCAGCAACTGAAATGCTCTTGATCTAATTTTGGAACATTTCCAAGAGAGAACTGAAAGGAGATGTAAGAAAGCCCCTTGGATAGACCTAAGGATGCAGCCAGAATCTTGCTGAAACTAGTTTTTCACTCAAGTAATGGGACCTTGGCCTTGCAATGCTTTATACTCGTAAGTCAGCATTAGTATTTGAAGCTTTTTATTAGTCTCAAAATGTCATCCCCTGCCTCCCTATCCTCTTATCTCTATGCCACTCACCCCCGCATCCCCTGTTACCCTGTACACAAAGTCTAGAGTGCTCTTCCAATACAGAGTCTAGAGTGCTCTTCTGTCTCGCAGTGAGATTTATAAGATGACGCTAAGCTGCTGGATTCTACAAAATTTGCAATTTCCTAGATAGCCTGCACGGTAGAACATCAAAAAGACCATCATAGTAATCCAAATGGGTCATTACAAGAGAGAAATACCTTTCTAAAAGCATTAACGTCAAGCAAGGGATAAAGCAATGTAACCATCTGCAAATTCACAAGAAATTTTCGACTAACTCATTTATATAGGATTCCATGTCAAAAGATAGAGATAAAGTGAGCAGTTTAGGAATCCTGTTATCAAAAAGCACAATCAGAAAGTCATCTAGCGAAACAAGCAGGATTAAAACAGCCAGGTTTAACCAGCCAAACTGAAGAATGTCTGTTTTCTGCCTTCTTAATTTTAGATTATTTAGTAACAACCAAATTGGTGTTTCTAATAGGCAGGCAGGCAGAAACATCTGTGAAAAAGAAACATGCAGCTGAATGTTGTCTGCATAGATATAATGCATGATATTGATCTTTCCGATAGCTTTCCCTAAAAGAACCACACAAATATTAAAGAAAAGAAGATCCCTCCATGAAACTTCAAAAGAGCAGTCTGCTTTGGGACAACACAATGCTAACTTATACTTTCTAGTAAAAGTCAGTATGAAATGATGAAATTCAATGGTAGACTGTCCCACTTAGGCCAAACATTTTCAATCTCTGCAGCAAAACTGAATGAAGTAACAAGATCAAAAAGCCCAGGCACTGATAAATCCATCCAGAAGGTGCAAAACATCAATGAGCCAGTGAACCTAGAGTGAGTTGTTTTGATACTGTGGTTGCTACAAAACCTGGTTAAAGTCACCTTTTCTATAAGTGTAGTTAATAAGAGAATATTAGACATGGATGGGCCTGTCGATCTGAACAGATTTAGCGTCTAAAGATGGCATTTGGGGGATAGACCTACTGATCTAATCAATGAGGATGGTAAGTAGCCAGTAGCCATAATTAACTGAGGTATTCACAGGTTTGTCTAGCCATAAAAAGATTTCATTCTCAATAGTTTTTACAAGGGCTCCAAGACAACTCATAGTTTGTAAGTTTCTAACAGACAACAGAGTGCCTGAACTCTAGGTTCTTTAGTGCACTGTTCTTCAACTGCCAGTCCGCAGAAAATTCCTGCCGGTCCACGCAGGGCCGGCGAGATCGACATCTGCAATTTCCTGCTGGTCTGCGCAGGGCCGGCAAGATCGACCAGCTGAAGTCCACGCAGGGCCGGAGAGATCATGGGGAGCCTCCAACAGTGGCTTTCTCCCCTCTCAGCAGCTCTCCTTACATACCAGCGCAGCGATTCAGGAAGGCAGCCTTGGGGCTTTTGCTGAGTCGCAGCCACCTCTGATGATGCAACTTCCTCTTTCCTCAGAGGCGGTGCGACCCAACAAAGGACCCGAGGCTGCCTTCCTGAATCGCTGCTCTGGTAAGTAAGGAGAGCTGCTGGGAGGGGAGAAAGCCACTGTTAGAGGCTGGGAAGCTGTTAGGCATGGTTAAAAAAAAAAAAAAAAGGGGACAGCTGCTACTGGACCTGGGAGGGGAGGAGGAAAAGGAGTCTGGGAAGGTGCTGGACAAGGGGAAAAAAGGGACAGCTGCTACTGGACCTGGAGAGAGGGAGAAGGAGAGATGCTGCTGGGAAGGGAGGAGGGAAAGGAGTCTGGGAAGCTGCTGGACAAGGGAAAAAAGGGACAGCTGCTACTGGACCTGGAGAGGGAAAAGAAGAGATGCTGCTGGGAGGGGAGGAGGGAAAAGAGTCTGGGAAGGTGCTGGACAAGGGAAAAAAAGGGGACAGCTGCTACTGGACCTGGAGAGAGGGAGAAGGAGAGATGCTGCTGGGAGGGGAGGGGGGAAGGGAAGGGAAGAGAGTTACTGCTGGACAGGGGGAGGAGGGAAGGGAGAAGGAAAAAGGAAGGAAACAATTGGCAAGGAGATTAGAGGAGGGGAAGGGGAGAGACAGGAATGAGATGGGAAGGGGGGTCAGCAGAGAAATAGAGAAGGACAAAGATGCTAATTCTGGTGTAGGAGAGAGAAAAATGAAGAGAGCATAGAAGCTGGAATGAATCATGTAAAAAAGGAGAGAGGAGGCACAGGCTGGATGGAAAGGGGAGAGGGACATAGAAAGAAGACAGATACCATATGGGAGGGGGAGAGGGCAGACAGTGGATGGAAGGGGCAGATGCTGGATTGAAGAGACAGAGAGGGTAGACACTGGAAGGAAGAGAGTGTAAAGAAGGTGAAAGCAGAAACCAGAGACAACAAAAGGTAGAAAAAAATAATTTTATTTCTATTTTGTGGTTAGAATATATCAGATTTGAAATATATATCCTGCTAGAGCTGGTGTTAGACATAACTGGGGACTACAAAGTCCAGGCAGTGGCTTAGAGCTCTCTCTGACCAGGGGGGCAGTTGCCCTAGTTGCACTCCTCTAACCCTATTCCTGCTATGTGTGACTGCGGTATTCTGTTAGCATGATATTTCTGTGTAGCATTCTGTAATGATTTGGCTTGTTCAGTTTTCTTGATAGTATAGGGGATATATGTGAAGGGGAGGGGAGACAGGGGTCATGTTGATCCTTGCTCTGTATTATTTGTATTTATAAAATGACAACTGTACAGAGTACTGTTTCTTTTTATACTTTAATAAAATACATTCAATATAAAATCATAACTGAGGCTTGTGTGGATGGGATCAGATGGTTTGCGAGGACCGAGCTCGCAGAGACGGGGTGGAAACGGGGTTTTTAAATTTCAGTCCTAGTAGTTTGCCGGTCCACAAAATAATTTTTTTTTTCCGCCGGTCCATAGGTGTAAAAAGGTTGAAGAACACTGCTTTAGTGCACTGGGTAGTGAAGGGGACAGAGATCTGATAATACTTTCTGAATCAATTCAGTCAGAAAGGGCCATTTTCGATAGTGTCTAAGTCCAATTTGGATGTCTTGAGAAATGCATCCAAAAATCGGGAGGTGAAGGCGTCCATTTTTGAAACCGCTAAATGTCTTATCTTTTTTTTTTCTTTGAAAATCACCTATCTAGATGTCTTAGTTTCAAGAAGTCCAACTTTTCGGCCTTTTTAAAAAAGAAAAACATCCAAAACCAAACCATTTGGATGTAGACAGGGCCACCATTTATACTGCACTGGCCACACAGACATGCCAACAGAGCAGTGGGACACCTTAGGAGGCACTGCTATAAATTTTACATAAAGAGTGCCAGGTGTGCATCTCATCAGAACCACTTATAATGTACAATGAGCCCTACACCTCCCCCCAATACCTGTTATACCCATTTGCAATGTTCCCTCTGGTTTAAACCAAGCAAGCAGCTGGGCTGGTATGTGATGAGTGGGGGAGGGGGGACGGTGCAAAGACAAGCAATTTTTGAAAATTATGTCAAATAATATTTTAAAAATTGAGAAGTTAAATTATTTCTATTGAACTAAAAGCAGCATTTTTTACATCTGTCTTCCCTTCCCCACTCCCTCCCATTCTGGTACACCATTTCCTCCCTCTCTCTCCTCCCCTTTAGTGGTCTGACATCTTTTTACTCTTCTTTCCACAGTCTGATATCACTCTCCCCTCCTCCTCATTTGTGGTCTGGCATCTCTCTGTCCTTCTCTTCCCACTCTCCCCTACCATTCTCTCCTCCTTCCCTTCCCTGGTCTGGCATCTCTCTCTCTCCTTCCCTCCCCTTCCAGTACACTTCCCCCTCAATATTCATGGGTTTGGCACTCGCAACTTTGATTATTTGTGGTTTCCCTCTCTGGACTTACTTTTTAAAATCTTTTGCAACTTACTTAGAACCAACTCTGACTCACTCCCACCTCCCTTCTGCCTTCCAGACCTCTCCACAACCTACATAGGGCTGACTCTGATCCACCCTAGCACCCTCCCACTTCCCAGACCTCTCTATAATTAACTTTTTCAAGCCTGGTGATCTAGCGGTGAAGCAGGGCAGGAGCAATCTTTGTATGCTCTTGCTTTGTGCAGCGCTGCAAACAAAAATGGCTGCCCACTTCGATTTTTATTCTTTCAGACTCCTGGTGCAGTCTTTAGTCCTAAGTATTCTAGACTATTCTAACATAATTTACTTAGCTGGCTATTAAAAGAATCTCAGTAGATTCAAAATATGGCTGTTCGTCTAATCTTCCATTTAAAAAAAGACAGATCATGTGATGCCATATTATCTGAAATTGCATTGGCTCCCAGTGGAGGCAAGAGTAATATTTAAATTTGGGTGTATATATTTTAAGGCACTACATGGCCTCTTACCAGGCTCTTGTAGACCTTTTTATGTTACTGAATCTAGATGCTCATTGCATAATCTTGCTCTATGTGCTTTTCCTTGAATTTGCTTGTTTGTTTTTATTCTGCCTTTATCAAGGCGGAGCACAAAGCAACATACACAATAAAATTTAATATAAAAAATTTCACAATACATAGCCAAACCATCAAATACTGCTACAACTGAGTTATTACATATTCTTTTCTACACTAAACATCAATGAAACCAACCATAGCATGAGTCTAGAAAACAAATATAGACTCAGTCTCCATACTTCATGAGACAAAAAAAATGTTTCAATAGTTCTTTTAATTCCCCCACCCTTGCCTGCTTCTTAATGTAAGATAAAAGTTTATTCTTCAGGGGCAGCACAGGAAAAAAATCCAGTCCTGACTGTCTACAATTTAGGGCTCCTTTTACTAAGCCGCTATAGCGTTTTTAGCACGCGCCGAATTTTAGCACGCGCTAAACCCACGCTACATGGCTAGAACTAACGTCAGCTCAATGCTGGCGTTAGCATTTAGCGTGCACAGCAATTCTGCACGGGCTAAGCGTGCGCTAAAAACGCTATCACAGCTTAGTAAAAGGAGCCCTTAATCTCTCTCCTTGCAGGTATTATCTGCTTATGGTGCATCGAGGAGCTTAACTGTGGTAGAGAACTATATGAGGTTACACACTGCACCAGGTAGCCAGGAGCACAACCCTGTACGCTCAGAGAGGTCAGAAGTAAAAGCTTATATTACATTACATTACATTACTGATTTCTATTCCGCCTCAACCTTGCAGTTCTGGGCGGATTACAAAAGAGACAACTGGACATTTCCATGATAATTACAGAGAGAATTCTGGTCACTTCCAGGAGAAGTTACAAGAATAATGGAGCTGTATATTTCAAGAGCTACAAGATGCTGTACAAATAGGAAATAGTGCAGATCCAGTATATATACCGTTAGGGAAGCAGTTGACATGCTTGATGCTAAAGAGAAGGGAACTGGTGAAGAAGGGAGGAGGGGGGAGTTGCGTTGAGGGGGGTCTGGTTGGGGTTAAGCCATCTGTATAAATTTTTTGAATAGGTGGGTTTTGATTTTTTGCGAAAATATTTGTAGTCGTTTGTTGTTATCAGCAGGTTGGAGATAGTGTGGTCCAGTTTCGCTGATCTGATCTGAAACTCAATTTTCAGCCAGTACAACTTATAATAGAACTCAGACACATGATCATGTATTTTCAGCCTAAACAGAATTCTAATAATTAAACATATACAAAGATGTTTTCATAGATTGCTATCTTTTCAGTTAAGATATTGGGACGTTTTTAGAAATTTGATATTAACTTCATCTTCTTGTCAGAATTTTAGGAAATTGTTGAAAACTTATTTGTTTGATAAATATCTGAAAAATTATCTTTGTATTTCACTGTATTGTATTTATCTTTGTATTTCACTGTATTGTACAGTTTCTTATAATTGTTAACTGCATCGAATTGCAAGGTTTTGCGATATACAAATAAATTTTTGTGTTATGTTACGCTGAATGCTGATGGTAAAAGTAGGGATCCTTGGGGGACCATGCTGGGAGGATGCCAGCTGTCAGAAAGTATACCATCCTTACGCACAGCATAGTTCCGAGTGGATAGGAAGCCTTGGAATCAGGAGAGGACTGAGCTGCTAAATCTGAAATCACTGAAGATCTTGGAAATTTGATCAAAATCTTCTAGGTCAAATGGACTGCTTAGGTCAAATTGGATTATGATTGTGCTGTGACCCTTCCTTAGTAATTCTTTGTCACATGTTACTAGTGCTGCAACCACTGTCTTAGTACTGTGATTTTTCCTGAATCCCGATTGTGAAAGGGGGAGGATATTGAAGCATTGTAAGTAGCATTCAAGTTGTTGTGTGACATATTCTTCCATCATTTTGTTACTGAGTTTCATTATTTCTGAATCAAAGATACTTGAATATACAGATAAAGCTGAGGTAGCTCAAATATGGTGTGAATGTGTATGTTGAAACTGTGAGCTATTTCATATCAGAAGCATTTTTGGGGGGGTTTTCTGAGAGGGTCAGCTTAGGGATAAACAAATTATCTGTTCTTTTGCACATCTAGTTAGAAATACATGGTCTTAGCCTAAGAAGACACTGACTTTAGCCTCTATTCATCCAGGGAAGTTAGAGTTTTGCTTCCTTTCATTTGTTTACATGTAGGATAGTAGCAAGCATCTGGATCTTCAAAGGAGGTGCTGGTTCCAGACAGCTGGCAAGACAGCAACTCAGTGATATACAATGCAAGAAAGCAGTGATACCAATGAAAATGGGGAGAGGGTGGGGTGAATATTTTTGTGTGCACACATATGTACATTTTTTGTATTTTATTAAGCTTTGGGACTGAGAAACACTTTCTGGTTTTAAAAGAGTCACCTAGTCAAATACTTACCTGTGGTTCTGGATATCCTGAAACAAAGTTGGTATTAAGTTGAAAGGCGTGACTTGTTTGAGATATAGTATCAGTACCTATATGGTAAGATTTACCTGTATTGCTACAGGCGATAGAAAGCCCAAAGAGTTATGGAATGACATCAAAACCGTAATTAGTGATGAAGCTAAAAAAATACCCCAGAAGAGAAAGAAAGCCAAGAAATTACCTTGGATCTCAGAAGAAACCAGAAAAGAAGTAGAAAAAAAGACAACAAGCAAAATTTTCTGGTAACAGAGAAAAATTATCACAAATGAACCAAGTGTTTTAATGTCAAGTTCAGCAAGATAAATTATGGTATCTAAAGGATATTTGTCAGAAAATTGAATCGGAACATGTAAACGGAAAAACCAGATTAGTGTATCAGGAGGTTAAGAGATTGCGGCAGATGCTTAAAAATGCCAAAGGAATGATGTTGAAGGATCTAGAAAGCATTGAAAAGAATATACAGAAAAAAGGCAATGAGGATAACATTGGGGAAATTGAACAGGAAACTGACGCTGAAAGAACCGGATATTTTAAAAGAAAAGTCAGAGCAGCAATTAAAGTTTTATCAAAAAACAAGTCACCTGGTATCAATGGTATTCCAGTTAAATTAAAGTCTCAGAAGGTGCTATTATGGCCCTCTCTTGACTGTGTCAACAGATCTGGAAAGAAAAAATATGGCCAACTGATTGGAAAGATCACTGTTCATACCTATGCAGAAGAAAAGTGACGCCAAGGACTGTAACAACTACAGAACAATTGCATTAATTCCACATGCCAGCAAAATATTGCTGAAAATACAATGAAGGCTACAATCATATGTTGAGCAAGAACTACCCAAAGTTAAGGCTGGTTTCAGAAAAGGTCGAGGAACAAGAGATATTATTGCCAATGTTAGATGGATATTGGAGAAAAGCAAATACCAAAAGCCCCTATACTTTTACTGAATTGACTACAGCAAAGCTTTTGACTCTGTGGATCACGATAAACTATGGAGAACTCTAGCAGAAATGGGAATACCCAAGTACATAATTCAGCTTATAAAGAGCCTCTATGAAAATCAAGAAGCTGCAGTGAGAACAGAATATGATAACACTTATTGGTTTCCAATAAAGAGTGGCATCAGGCAAGGATGCATCTTGTCACCTTACATGCTCAACCTTTACAGCGAAGCCATCTTCAGAAAAGCAAATTTAGAAGAAGGGAGCGTTGGTTTCAAAGTTTGTGGCCGAAATATAAACAACCTGCACTATGCAGATGATACAACGCTCATCACCATCAGAAAAGAGGACATGCTGTATCTACTAAGAAAAGTCAAAACCGAAATTCATAACATGGGATTAGAACTGAACATAAACAAAGCTAAGATCATGAACACGAAAAATGATGAAGATTTTGAACTTGAAGGAGATAGAATAGAAGTTGTAAAGGATTTCAACTCCTGGGTTCTTTTGTAAACAAAGAAGCAACTAGCAGGGAAGAAATACTCTGCAGAATAGCACTGGGTCACTCTTCAATGAAGGCTCTTGACAAAGTATTAAAAGGCAAGGAAATAACACTCCAGACAAAGATCAGGCTTGTCCATGCGCTCATTTTCTCAGTGGTCATTTACGGGTGCAAAAGCTGGACACTACAGAAACAAGATAGAAAGAAGATTGACTCATTTGAGCTTTGTGTTGGAAAAGGATTTATGCATGCCATGGACCACCAGAAGAACTAACAAATTGATTCTGGAAGAGATCAAACTGGCTATGTCACTCGAAGCCCAAATGATGAAGTTATGACTGTTTAATTTTGGTCACACTATCAGAAGAGAAAGGTCATTAGAGAAGGGCATTATGTTTGGGAAGATTGAAGGAACCAGGCAAAGAGGGCAACCTGCAATCAGATGGTTGGACATATAGAAAACAGCCATGGGGATGACCCTGGAGGGTCTTACTAGACTAACACAAAACCAATATCTTTATAGATCTGTAATTCATCAAGATGCTAGGACTCGAACACAAGTCGATGGCACCTAACTAAACCCTCTCCCCTCCCTTTCCCCCCATTTTACAAAACAGTGAAAGCAGTTTACAGCACTGGCCGGCACACTGAATGTTATGCGCTGCTCCGACACTCATAGAACTCTATGAGCGTCAGAGCAGCGCATCGCTTTGAGCGTACCAGCCGGTGCTAAAACACACTTTTGCGGATTTGTAAAAGGGGGATAAACTGTTATCAATGTAAACTTGATCACATGTGAATGGTAAATTAGCTTTGCTATTCATTTATATTTTCATTTAATTTAACTTGTTTAAACAACATCTGATAACAATGATTGTTGGACATACTTATTTAGTTTTCTTTCACCCTCAATTGTTATTGTTTTTTTAGTTGCAACAAATAAATACAAATATTTAAATGTTTAACCTCTGTGTTGGTGTGAATTGAAAGGGAAACCTAATGAAACATCTGACCTTGATTATACCATCTCATACATATAATTGTAGTAATTAAATTGTAATGTAATTGCATCACATCACCTCAAGCCTGGAAACTAGAAGGATAGCTAATAGGTTTTTCAGTTTATCTGCAGACCTCCTCCACAGACTTCCTCCACTCTTTTGAAAGAACCTGACCTCCCTGTTTCCAGGGCAGCTAGCAGTGTAACTGTGGGTAGGATCCAGCCAATGGGAATACTGTGGGGGAAAGGGGTGGGCGGAGCTCTGGAAGGTAGCTGTAGTTACAGAAGGGGAGGTGGAGAGCCTTGTACTGTACAAATGAAGTTCTCTATGTGATGGAATAGATCAGAAATTAAATCATTCCCTAACAGCTGCAGCATACAAACACCGATTCACAGTAACATAACATTAATGAATTACACTCCCCTCTTATCTCCACTCCCAATCATAGATATACAGACAACAAACACAGATGTACATAAACACACATACCCCTCCACGCATGAAGACACACAACATTCAAGCAATCACACACCTAATTCCATATGTCATTCTTGACGTGCTTTTCACACATTAAAAGTGATCGAATACAGATTACCAGTAGGAGGTCTGCCATGTTGATAGTAGCAAGACTGCCCTGATGACAGATTGACCAATGGTGCTAGAGGAATTCATGCCTGCCCTGCACTGTATACTGGAACATAGGAAGAGCCTCATTCTTGACTACTTTCCCTCAGCGGACAATTTGCTTACTTTACATTCCCAGCTTTAGCTATATTTTCACAAGTCTTTTCTCCCAACACTTCTGGGATGTGCCATTTGCCTTGAATTGCACCATCATTATCTTAATCATACTTATCCTGATAGGAAAGGTGAGTAGCTTAGAAGACAGGTTCTATGTCTGATGTCTAACGTCTTGCAATTCTGTGTGGCCACTACACAGTGTTTTCTCCACAACTGGCTATAGATTTCTTTAAAATTTAGTTCTATCAGCTGTATAAATGGGCCTCTGGTGATCACTCAGTACAAAATACTAGTCTTCTCTATAGCTATAAGTGTGAATCCAGGCAACTAATCACAAATAATAGTAGACCACACCACAGGGAGGATTCCAAATGGTTTGTCCATATTTTCCCAGCAATTATTTTCCCAAGATTATAGGCCAGAGGCAGCAGTAGGTTTCAGTTATCAAACTGTGTATAGAGCAATTCAACTCTTTTGTTAAGTCTAATTGGATGAAATAGAGATCAATAAAAAATATAAATCAAAGCTGGGTGGCACCTTTAATTGGACTAATTTAATACATTTCCTGTCTGACTTTGAGAGTTACACTTAAGATCCAACAAAATGAACAGGTAATATTTAGCAAAAGACAGTCTGTACAGATGTGACAGTCATACAAGGCCAGGCCAGGATGTCTGAAATTCTGCTTCCCAGAATGCTGCCAGTCTGGTTCAGATGAATCACCCTGCATTGTAATCTGCTCTGATGCATAACAAAGCAGGTCAATAAATAAAATCAAAACCTGTGATGATGCCCTTTTGTCTTGAGCCATTATTTTTGGCAGAGTTTTATAATCCATTTTGAGGAGAAAGGGGGAGGGGGCACCAATAGCTGCAGATTTAATCCTCTGGCTACCCCCTTCTGAATTTGTGCCAATCTGGCAGGGTGGGGGTACATTTCCCCCTTTGAAATTGAGAGTTGTGGCCAGTCTGGGAAGTGACACACTGGCTGGCTGTTCTAATGCAGTGTTGTAACCATACAGGACTGTGAAATGCCTATAGTGAAATCCATCCCTGGGCACCAGTGTTTTCACATATCTCTCCTTTCTGTTTATAAAAACATGAGCAGACCTTTATTACTTGTATGTGGCAGGTTAACTACTGCCATCCCTTGTATACCTCCAGTAAGTTCAGGTTAATAAACTCTCACATTCTAACATAAAATTCAACTGCAAGTCCATCACTGCCTGGAATCTTGCCTGACTTGAAGGATTTAAAGGCCTGATGGAGCTCTTCAGACATGAGAGGATTGTCCCTAGTTTGTTTATTAATTTATTTAAAATATTTATTTTTCTGAACCCTTCCAATTGACTGCTTTTGAACCCTTCCAATTGACTACTTTCCTTTCAATGTCGCGATTGGAGAAGAATAAAGTCACTACTTAAATGCCCTAATTAAGTTTATAGAGGTGTTATTTCAACTGGATCTCACCCAGATTAGTCGTGTAATCTTCAGTTATTCTATTTCTTTTTTGTTATTCCGCTATCTACCTTTTGGATCTAATTTATTGAGGACTAGAGCGATTACGTAAGGGGACATGTTTCATGTTATTTTCTATTGATCCTATGTATTGATCTGCTCCTATATTGCTATCTATATAAGTTTATATTTGAAATGTAAATATGAAAATGATAAATAAATAATTTTTTAAAAAAATTATTTTTCACCTAAAACCTAGGGGACTAACAGTAAAAACATCAAAATCATTACACAAACATTTACAAGAAAACATCAACCAAATCAATAAAAATAATAAAATATTTTTGAGATCAGCATAGTACAAGAAATCTTTCTAAATACAGAAAGTCTTCATTTCAGTGAAATGCCTGGACAAAAAAAAATGGATTTTAATAACTTCTTAAACCTCAACATGTTCTCACAAAAATGCAAAGTTCCAGGAATATAGTTCCACAAAACCAGACCTGCCACTGAAAAAGCGGACTTTAAATAATGTATTTCTCCCTCTTATTCCTACATGCATCAACATGCGTTTTTCAGATCTCAATGTATGCCCTAGCTTATATATTTGTTCTTCCTGTAGGGTCTATGACTCAGGATATAACCAAGGGAGCAATTGGAGGGGCACAGGCCCCTCTAGTTCAGAAAGTAAGCTATAAGTACTTCCTTGACTTTAGCAAAAAGAGAGATGTGACAGTCCCTCCCAATGTGAAAGTTGCCACAGGAGGAAAAAGAAGAGGTGGTAGTACCACCTGGCCAATCAGGTTCTAGATCCTTTTCAGGAAGCTAGCATAGCAAGAAGAGTCACTTGCAGGTAGTGCTTCTAGCAGCATGGTTGGAGTGCTAATCTCATTATCCATGTGCAACAGATGGCTGCTACCTCCTCTTCCCATGGCTCTCCTGCTGTTTTAGTCTTTTTCATGTATAGCAGGCTACCACAATGGGCTTTCTTTGCTGTTGCAGGAAGAACATTCTGACCCGTGCTCCAGAAAATAAAAAATGAACAATAAGTGGTCTATTCTGATGGGGACAAGAATGATTGGTGATCATTCTTGCCCTGAGGACCCATTAGACCAGGAATTTTAAAGGTAGGCCCAGGGAGGGCTTTTGAGTGTGGGTGGTGGGAGGGAAGGAGAGTGGGGCTGAGATTGATCATGGGATGGAGATGAGGGATGAGTGGCTGCAGTGGCAGAGGAAAGAGTAATTACAAGAGAGGTGGGGCTGCTGAGAAACATTACAGGGGCAGGATAAAGGGCATGGAACTTGATATACCATTTTATCTATGTGGTTTTGGATGAAACTGAACCGCAGATTTTGGTTACTGGTTCTATTTCGCTCAAAACCTATAATCCCAGTTTCGGACAACCTCCAGGGCCCACATGAGCCTTGGCTCCTTACTTCAGAGGCAAAGGAAAAGAAGAACCCAGTATAGCGGTCACCAGTCTGGTCCACAACTGCCTAAGGTACAGAAAGTCATAAAAGGGGAGGGATAGGGTCATTGAGGATATCTGACCCTGATTCTCTGAAATAAAGAGTAACAGAGTAAAACTACTGCCAAAAGACAGTAGGTGGATGGGGGAGGGGGCTAACATTCCATTAATGACACTAACCCCTTCTTTTACTAAGGTGTACTAGCATTTATAGCACGTGCTGCAGATTAGCGCAAGCTGCCCTCCGCGCTACGTGCCAAGAACTGCCAGCTCAATGGTAGCATTAGCGTCTAGCGTGCGCGCTAAAATCGCTAGCGCAGCTTAGTAAAAGGAGCCCTAAGGTTAGCCATTCAGACATTAAGATCTTGGTGGATCCTTGACCCTCATTCTCAAAGGTCATCATTATCTGTACCCTCATGAAAAGAAATTGATGTGATGATACCTGCCAGCAAATCTTCTCAGGAATAGCCCCCATGCTCTGGAATTTACTCCCAGAGGGGCTACATCTAACTTGAGACTACCTCTACTTCAGGGGGCAGATGAAAGCCTGGCTCTGCTCCCAAGCCTTTAATGCATAGGATGACTGACAATACTGTCATTCTTCACCTGGACTAGCTTGCTGTACACCCTGTACCTTTGATCAGTTCCTTATATCGTGTTTAACTGTACAAACAACTTGCCTTAAGTTTAGCCACCCATCTATTTATCTCAATGGACTAGAGACTGACACATGGACAAATTTGTCTTTGTCCCCGTGGGATCTATCTCCATCCCCATCCCCACCCCCACAAGTTCTGTCCTTTTCCCTGCCCCATCCCTGCAAGCTCTTTCCCCATCTGCATAAGTCTCGATGGAGAAAGATCCCATGGGGACATCTTGTGCTCATCTGTACTTGGTCCCTGTGCTATATGGTAAGCTGTATTGTAGAAAAGCGTTAGCATCATATCTATGTTATTTGAATGTTCTTATGCATGCTTATTAGGTGTTTCATAGATATTACGCTGACATCATATTATATCTCTGTTATTTAAATTTCAGTGTATATTTTTGATATCATGGTAGTCCTATTATTAGGTTTCAATTTTCAGTTTTCAAGTTTACCTCCTATGAGGGGCTGCTAAAAAGTTCTCAGCCCAACCAACCAACCAACTTCCTAAATTCTGGGTGTTATTTTGCCACTGTAGTTGAAAAGAGCGTTATCTTATTTTGTTAAGTACTAATTAGCAGAAACTAAATTCTACATTTTGACATTGTTTCCAATCATTGATTGAACCATGTCCACATCATTCTCTTCTTGGTTGGACTGACAACTTTTCAGCACCCCCTCATATCTTGTAGTTATGCTTATACTTGGTCATTTTACTATGGTTAGGCCGTTAACAAAATTGTAAGTTTTATGTTAAACTGTACCTGCTGTACACCGCCTTGGATGAATCTCTTCATAGAGGCAGTTAATAAATCCCAATATTCAGGTTTTAGGTCCAGCAATGCCTCTACATGTCTCTCACCTGGTGGCACTTGCAATTTCCTCTCTCTGGGCTGGAGCATGAATGATGGAACCAAGCCAGTCACCAGTCCTGAAACAACTTCATTGGCTACCAATTAAACAGAGAGTACAGTACTAAGTTATGACCCTGGTCCACCAGATTCTATATAGATTGGCTCCAGCTTAGTTTGGTGTACTGTGGGAGATTTATAGACCTGACAGGATGTTGAAATCTGAAGGAGCCATGAAATTAACAGTGATTAAAGAAAGTGTATGATATGGGGCTTAAAATCAAAACTTAAACACACCTAAAAACCCACCCAAGTTGGCACTTAGATGACTTAAACCCGCCCAAGTCGGCACTTGGACGACCTAAAAGACAGGTTGTCCAAGTGCCGATAATTAAACTGACTTTCTGGACATGTCGTGGGACTTTTTATGCCTCTGAATGCCGCTGTGCACCCAGAGCTGAAAGGGGCATATCTGGACGAGTGATTAGGGCGGGATGGGGGCCGGCCTAGACTTAGTTGTCCTGCAGCGATAAATGAATGTTTTACTAGACATCCTGGATGAAACTTAAACATTGTGAGTTAGACGATGTAAAAACAGGTATAAGTGCCAAAAAGGTATCCAAAGTGACCAGATAACCACTGCAGAGACAAAGTAAAGACCCACACACACTCCCAACAAAGATCAGAGTAAAAAAGTACATACCTGTCTCTAGTAGAGATGCACACAGGTGACTTAGACTGGGGTGTGGGCTAGTGAACCATAGAGAGGAGGATCCAGGCCCATAAGCCACTCTAACCACTACATTTATGGTGGAACATGTGTGCCTTCCAACCCCCCCACCCCCCAAATCTCACTCTACTGCCATATAGGTGCCACCTGCAACAATAAGGGCTATTGGGGTGTTTTGGGGGGGCTCACCATAACCTATAAGGAAGTTCTGGTGAGATGTTTATCTGGCACCCTTTTGTGAAGTTCACAGCAGTGTCCTCTAAGGTGCCCCACTGTTCTGTTGCCATGTCTGGTGGCCAGTCCATTACAAGTTTGGCTCCTCCCACATCTAAATGGCCTTGGACGAAATTTGGGTCAAAAATGTAGTATAAACATAGACATCCTGGTGGTCTGGATGAACAATAGCCTGGACGTCCAGATAGATGATTTTCAAAAATAAAATATTGTAGATGTATTTTTAAAAAATGGACATTTTCCCACTGCCAACTTTGGGCGTCTAGCGCCATAAGCCCAAATTAAATTTAGACATATGTTTTTGATTATGCCCCTCCACAAATTTTCAAAAACAAGAGTGTTTTGCATTGCTGGGGTACATCTATGGAATCTACCTGGACATCTAAGATTGTGAACAAACTGTACTAACTTTAAGAAGTTACTAAAGACACAACTCTTTGTTGATTCCTACCTGTAATGAGGCTAAATTCTTCTTCAGTTACCATGATACACTATCAGCATATAAGATGGGATAAGAGAGATTGTTGTTTTTTTTAATGTTATTATGTTTTATGGCAAATTTTTATGTATGTTTGCTGCTGGAAACCACTTAGATACTTAAGCGGTCTATAAATGTTTTAAATAAATAAAATAAATATCACTCTCCGGCACAGTTCACACAATAGGTCCTGAGGTAAATCAGGAGCTGTGCCTTGAAGCACTGCAGGTACTCCATTTGGCCCACAGGATCTCAGTTGTCCAAGATGGTCCATGCTCTTTTGAATTTGGATAAGTTTTGCAGAGCAGATTGTAGATATTAGTCAAGAATCTGTTCTATTCTGCTTAACCAGTTTGAGGCTCAAGGCAGATCGCAATAGAAAAAATGAGGCAATAGTCCCAGGAAAAACATGGCTTTACACTAGAGTATCAACTATAATAAAACCCTTAGCGCGTATGCGCACTTGAAACTCCGTGCCTCCATGTGCCGTGCTTCCGTGCCACGCATGCGCAGTAGAATACTTCACCTTCTGCCGCCGATCACCAGTGCCTGTATCAGTTGATTTCCTGCATTCTGCCCTGATCACCAACGCCGGCTGACTTCCTGCCTTCTGCCTACACTGCTGGGACTCCTCTTCTTCTCACCCCTGGACTAGCAGTGGTAGCAGCCGTGGTTTCATCAAGCAGCCACGGGGCCTTTGCTAGGCCGGCCCACTTTGATGATGTGAGGTGGGCCGGCCTAGCAAAAGCCCCGAGGCTGCCTGATGAAACCGTAGCTAAAGCTAAACTAAAGCTAGCGGATTCTGGACAGGGGGAGAAGGGAAGGGGTACTGCTGGACAAGGGGAAGGTAAAAAGAAGAGAGATGGGGTACTTCTGGACAGGGGGAGCAGGGAAGGGTTACTGCTGGACAGGGGGAACATGGAAGATAAAAGGAAGGGAGAAGCGGTGCTGCTGGACAGGGGGAGCAAGGAAGGGAGAAGGGGTACTGCTGGACAGGGGGGAGGTAAAAGGAAGGGAGATGATGGGGGAGGGAAGGAGGACCAGAGGAGAAGCATGCAGGAGGCCTTGAAAACATAGTTAAAAGCACAGAAAAATAAAGTCACCAGACAACAAAGATAGCGAAAATGATTTTATCAATAATAAGCGCGCAAGTGCACGTGAAACTCCATGCGTCCATGCCTTTGTGCTTCCATGCCTCCACATGTGCAGTACACCGCCATGCCTTCTGAGAGAGAAAGGCAAAGGTGGAGGAAGGGAGAGACGGCCATGGTCGGAAGGTGGGCATGACTGTCTGGAAGGAGAACCGGTCATGTTCTGAGGGAACAGCCGCCTCCATTTGGGAGTGACAGAGGCGAACGAGACCAGCCCAGTGAGGGCGAAGTTGACAAAAATCCTCACAGTGAAAGTGAGCATGCGAGGGAGGGTAGAGAATCCCAGTGTGAAGGAGCGGAAAGACAGAGGGTGTTGGAACGGGCGTTGTGACTGGGTTTGCTTGCCTGGGAAACCAAGGAGCTGGAGGTAAAAGGGAGGAGAGCTGCAATCGGACATCTTGCATGCACACATCCTATCTGCCTCCACAATTGCCCCAACTGGAAAACACAAAAAAAAGCCGAATCCTCCCTCCCAACCAACTGGAAAGGAAATGAAATCCTTGCAGAGCAGGGGAGACAGAAAGAAATAAAGACAGACAGACAGACAGGGGGTAGGGAGAGAGACAGAAAGACAGACAAACAGATGGCTGGGAGAGAGACAGAAAGAAAGAAAGACAGGGGGCAGGGAGAGAGACAGAAAGAAAGACAGACAAGCAGAAAGGGGGCAGGGAGAGAGACAGAAAGAAAGACAGACAGCGGGCAAGGAGAGAGACAGAAAGACAGCCAGATACACAGAAAGATAGGGGGACAGGGAGAGATACAGAAAGAAAGACAGACAGGGGGCCAGGGAGAGAGACAGACACACAGACAGACAGGGGGCTAGGGAGAGAGATAGATAGAAAGAAAGAGAGAAAGAAACGCCTCAGCGCCCCATTGTGCTAAAAGTCTACATATCTACTCTAGCACTCGGTAATGTAACGGGCTTAAACACTAGTATAACAATAAATCCTAAGAAAATAATTTATTGGCAAATATGGAACAAATGAGCTTTTAAGTAACATCTAAAGGAATGATAACATCTGACTGCTCTCAGAGTACATACATGGTAACCTATTCCACAAATCAGATCTTTTGCCTACTATTGATCTTTGTCTAAGGGGTTTTTGACTTACAGAGTTAGGTAGAATAGTTATGTGAATTTCTTAAGACAAATGCAAAGATTTAACTAATGAATAAAGAGAAATCAACAGACCTAAATATTCCGGTTCAAGGCCATCTACAATTTTAATAAATATAGGAGTTTAAACTCAATTCTAGCTCTGATAGGAAGCCAATGTATTTTTTTTTAAAGAAATGGACTAACATGATCTGTTGATTTGTCATCAAATTTAATTTCACACTTGAAGTCATTTGATAAGTTATTTATTGAAATATGTGTGAACATAAGCAGTTTGATTGAAGAATATCATAGAAACAGAAACATAGAATATGATGGAAGAAAAGGGCCTTCAGCCCAACAAGTCTGCCCACTCAAATAGTAACATAGTAGATGACGGCAGATAAAGACCCGAATGGTCCATCCAGTCTGCCCAACCTGATTCAATTTAAATTTAATTTTTTTTTTTTTCTTCTTAGCTATTTCTGGGCAAGAATCCAAAGCTTTACCCGGTACTGTGCTTGGGTTCCAACTGCCGAAATTTCTGTTAAGACTTACTCCAGCCCATCTACAAACTCCCAGCCATTGAAGCCCTCCCCTGCCCATCCTCCACCAAACGGCCATACACAGACACAGACCTGCAAGTCTGCCCAGTACCCTCCCCCCTAAGTTCTTCTTTGAAGTGAACCCACATGTTGATCCCATTTGTTCTTAAAGTCAATCACGTTATTGGCCTCAACTACTTGAAGTGGAAGATCATTCCAACAGTCAACCACCCTTTCGGTGAAGAAGTACTTCCTAGTGTCACCATGAAATCTCCCGCCCCTGATTTTTAGCGGATGCCCTCTTGTCGCCGTAGGTCCTGTAAGGAAAAAGATGTCTTCTTCCACCTCAATACGGCCAGTAACGTATTTGAATGTATCTATCATGTCACCCCTCTCTCTGCATTCCTCGAGAGAGTATAGCTGCAACTTACCTAGACATTCTTCATATGGGATATCCTTGAGTCCTGAGACCATCCTGGTGGCCAACCGTTGAACCAATTCCATTCTCAGCACATCCTTCTGATAATGTGGCCTCCAAAATTGTACACAGTATTCCAGATGTGGTCTCACCTTGGACCTGTATAGCGGCATTACCACTTCGGGCTTTCGGCTGGCATGCATGTTATGAAATTTAATTTGGTAGCAGCTTTCTGAAAAATCCGAAGTCCAGTCCAGTAAACCAAGGAAGATGATAGTCCAACTGGGTTACAATAATAGCTTGTAGAACTAATTGCAGTTGAGAAGGCTCCAAAAATGGTTTGATGTGGTGTAATAATTTCAGATTGGCAAATATTTTCCTAATAATTCCATTTATGTGTTTTCCAAATAAATCTGAACACTAAGGGGCTCATTTTCAAAAAAGATAGACATCCAAAAGACAGCATAAACCAGGACTTGAACATCTTACTAGTCAAAACATCCATATTGGCATTCTCAAAACAGACTTTCTTTTTTTTTTTTTTTTATAATTCTTTATTCATTTTCATATTTTACATGAAGTGTACAAAATATTGAATTACAACTAATGAATACACAATATCACTTTTATATCTATTACATAATATTCTGAACAAATTTTTTTATCCCCTCTCCCACCCCCCACCCTTCAAGTACTTTCCAATCACCTTATACATATTGTATACCATATTATAACATGTTATGTAGAATTATTTTCACTACCTCCCCTCCATGTGTGCCATAAAGAAGACAAGAAAAAGAAGAAAAGAAGAAGATAAATCCTATTATTCATTCAGTACAATACTTTGTCAATGGCCCCCATATTTTTATAAATTTAGGATATGTCCCTCTTTGTATTGCTATTACTCTTTCCATTTTGAATATATGACAAATTGTATTCCACCAAAATGTATAATTAAGGTTACTATGATTCTTCCAGTTATTGGTTATATGCTGAATGGCAACCCCTGTCATGACTAGTAAAAGCTTGTTATTTTCTGGTAAAATTTGACTTTTTTTTCTCATCATCATTCCAAATAACACTGTATCATATTGATATTGCTACATGATTTTCCATCAATTTATTAATTTGTGGCCAAATTGCATTCCAAAAACTTTTAATGTAGGGACAATGATATAGTAAATGATCCAACGTCCCAGGTTCCAGATTACAGTGCCAGCATTTATTGGACTTAGAACTATCTAATTTTTGCAAACGTGTAGGGGTCCAAAAAGCTCTATGTAATAAAAAGAACCAAGTTTGTCTCATAGATGCTGACACTGTACATCTCATTCTCCAAGACCAAATTAGTGGCCATTGAGATGCAGTAATTTGATGCTTAATCTCTAGATGTCTTTCTGGCCACTTTCTCTCCAGTGCATCTAAATCTTAAGGGGGTATGTTAGAGGCGTGTTTTGAGTAGGCTTAGGACTTAGACATTCTGCAGGGTTAATCAAACTTTTAACAAAACGTTCGGAGCACCATTTAGACGTTTGGGGCTAGACCTGTTTTTAAAACAAATAAAAAGGTACCCAAACTGACCAGATAACCACTGGAGAGATTAAGGAATGACCCCCCCCTTTACTCCCCCAGTGGTCAACGACCCCCCCTCCTACCACCCATATATGTGAAAAAAAAACCCCAGTACCTTCCAGCCTATCTTATAAATTCACATGGCTCATATACATCTCCATAGCAGAGCAGAGGGGCACTCTTAGGGTTATTTCAGTAAATGTCACATTAAAAGTCCCAGGTCAGATGTCACTATAACTTACTTTTATTTTATAGTGAACCCTGCAAAACCTACTGTACCTACATAAAGATGGCACCTGCGGGCATAAGGGCTATTGTTGTGATGTACAGGTGGTTACAGTTACCCCCTCTTCTACAAAGCCACGCTAGCGGCTGCCGCACGGTAACGGCCCCAAAGCCCATAGAGATTTAAAGGACTTCAGGGCTATTGCCACGCGGCAGCCACTAGCGCAGCTTTGTAGAAGAGGAGTTAAGTTTTGGGTGGGTTTTGGAGGGATCACCATACAATATAAGCAGCTTATAGTGACATGTGTACCTTGGACTTTTAATGTGACATTCACTAATTACCTCTTACGGTACCCCTCTGCTGGCTGCTTGGACATCCAAAAAGCTTTTTACTGTGTGTTTTTCATGTGAGCATCTTTATATTTGAGAATAGCTAAAAAAAGATAGATGTGCCAAGGGCCAAAATGTCTACATAAGTCATTAAAAAAAAAAAAAAGATAGACATCTTGCAGTTTTGAAAATGTACTTTTTCTCTACTGAATTTCTGAATTTCTCAAAACGTCCAAATTGAGACTTAGATGTACAATTGAAAATGCCTTCCATATGTCAATTATTGATTACAAACATAAATGTTCTTATTCCAAAAACGCAAGTGATGGGCAGGCAAACTGCCACTGGCACTAAAACAAATCTTACTACTATTATTAATTATTAAAGATCAGTAGTTTATAGAGACCTCTATTAAGTCTCCCCTCAGCTATCTCTTCGCAAGCTGAAGAGCCATAGCTTCTTTAACCTTTCCTCAAAGGAAGTCGTCCTGTACCCTGTATCATTTTCATTGTCTTTGTACCTTTTCTGATTCCACTATAGTGATCATTTTCAAAAGAGAGAAATGTCTCAAATGCAGCACTGCGCCAGATGTTTATTTTTCTTGCCAAAATATTTAAATCACAATTTTTGAAAATGCAGAATTGGGACATTTGTCACCTGAGATTGTCCAAATAGCAAGGGGGCATGTTGGAGGTGTGTTTTGGGTGGGACTTGGGTGGGCTTACAATATGGATATTTTTCTGCAATATTGAAACAGAAAGAAAGATCCAGAGCAGAAAAGAAGTACATTTTTATCTAGACCAGTGTTTCTCAACACATGGTATGCGTACCCCAAGGGGTACTGCTGTATGTCTTCCAACTTCCTTCTGCCATCGCTTATCTCCCACCTTCCTCATCTTCTGTCCCCAGCTTCCCTCAAACTCCCTCCCCCCCCCCTCGGACCAGCAGCTCACAGTGTGCGAAAATTATTTTATCAATAATAAGCGCGCAAGTGCACGTGAAACTCCATGCGTCCATGCCTTTGTGCTTCCATGCCTCCACATGCGCAGTACACCGCCATGCCTTCTGAGAGAGAAAGGCAAAGGTGGAGGAAGGGAGAGACGGCCATGGTCGGAAGGTGGGCATGACTGTCTGGAAGGAGAACCGGTCATGTTCTGAGGGAACAGCCGCCTCC
This sequence comes from Geotrypetes seraphini, assembly GCF_902459505.1. Classification (NCBI taxonomy): domain Eukaryota; kingdom Metazoa; phylum Chordata; class Amphibia; order Gymnophiona; family Dermophiidae; genus Geotrypetes; species Geotrypetes seraphini. The sequence continues at coordinate 98,859,612 of NC_047088.1, read as the reverse complement.
ATTTGGGAGTGACAGAGGCGAACGAGACCGGCCCAGTGAGGGCGAAGTTTCGCACACAGTTGCAGCTCACAGTGTGCTTTTAACTTCTCCACACAGCTGCTGCTAGCATTAGTTTAAAGAAGGCCTGGTTTGGCGCAAACTACACAGAAGCATTAGCAGGGCATGACAGAGACCTTTCTAGACCTGATCAGAGGGTCTAAAATTTAAATATTTAAAACTTTGAGAAGACAGGTTAATTAACATAAGACCAGGAAATCTATGTGTAGCGTAGGAAAATGGGAATTACAAATTTATGTGAATTGCTAGGTGAAGCAAGACCATAAGGGAAATCAGGATATATGACACACTTCTAGAGGTATTAAACTGCCTCCATGTTTCTTTCTGTCTCTCTCTGTCCTCTCTGTGTCTTTGTGCAGTTTCCCGCCTTGATTTCATGGCTCTAATTAATACCAGACCTCTCAGTCTGGCTTGTGGAAGATATAAGGTTTCACATTTTTAAATACAGTTAGTTATATGTATCTTATGCAATATACCGTGTTGTGTGTGATGTGGGTGTGTGAAGGGATCCCTATGAATGATGTGTGAGAGAATGATTTGTATTTAATTTCAAATGTTTTACAAGACACTTTAAGGAGAAATCCTGAGAATAACATCTGGAATTTGACCTCCAGCATAGGAAGGGTCTGGGTCTTCTGTGTGTGTGTGTCAGTGAAACTTGAAACTGTCAGTTTTCCAAAACAAGGTTTTGTCTGACACAGACAAGCTGTTTGATTTAAGCTTTTTGAGAATGGCAAAAAGTGCATTGGGTATGTTATAATGTTTCATGCATATTCAGAAATTAATGCAAACAAAAATATGTGTGAAACTTTTTTCTATGTCAAAAGGAATTTTCTTTATTCAAACCTAAGGACAGCCTCTGTTGGCTGATTGGTTGACAAGTGATGATGTCATACTGATTAGTGTAAAAATATAGAAACATAGAAAAATGACGGCAGATAAGGGCCATATAGCCCATCAAGTCTGCCCACACTATTTACCCACCCTCTTAGGTCTTCTGACCTCTTAAGTATAATTGTAATTATACTGTCACTCTACTGACCTGCTCATTGTAATTATACCGTCTCTCTACTGACCCGCTCATTCAAGTCCTAGTGACCCTATCCTTGGCATGACCTCGTAGGGATCCCATGTGGGTATCCCATTTGTTCTTGAAGTCTGGGATGCTGCGTGCCTCGACCACCTGCACTGGAAGCTTGTTCCAATGCTCGATCACTCTCTCCGTGAAGAAGTACTTCCTGACGTCTCCACGAAACTTCCCTCCCCTGAGTTTGAGCGGATGTCCTCTTGTGGTCGAGGGTCCCCTGAGAAGAAAGATATCGTCTTCCACCTCGACCCGTCCTGTGATGTACTTAAATGTCTCAATCATGTCTCCCCTCTCCCTACGCTCTTCAAGAGTGTAGAGCTGCAATTTGCTCAGTCTTTCCTCGTACGGGAGACCCTTTAGCCCCGAGACCATCCTGGTGGCCATCCGCTGAACCGATTCAATTCTGAGCACATCCTTACGGTAATGTGGCCTCCAGAATTGCACACAGTACTCCAGATGAGGTCTCACCATGGCTCTATACAATGGCATCATGACTTCAGGTTTCCTGTTGACGAAGCTTCTCTTGATACAACCTATCATCTGCCGTGCTTTAGATGAAGCCTTCTCCACTTGAGTGGCTGCTTTCATGTCAGCACTGATGATTACTCCCAAGTCTCGTTCTGCCGTAGTTCTGGTTAAAGTTTCTCCATTCAAGGTGTAAGTTTTACAAGGATTTCCGTTACCGAGATGCATGACCTTACATTTCTTGGCGTTAAAGCCCAGCTGCCATGTCAAGGACCAATTTTCTAAAGTACGCAGGTCTTGTTCCATAGCATCCTGTAGTTTATATCCGTTTACTATATTGCATAGTTTGGCGTCATCAGCGAATAAGGTTACTTTGCCTTGAAGCCCTTGAGTCAGATCCCCAATGAATATGTTGAAGAGGAGTGGGCCCAGGACCGAACCCTGTGGTACTCCGCTAGTCACCTCCGACATTTTAGAGAGGGTACCGTTAACTACCACCCTCTGAAGTCTGCCATTAAGCCAATCTTTAACCCATGCAGCTAGAGTCTCTCCTAATCCCAACGATTTCATCTTGTTCAGCAGCCTGCGGTGTGGGACACTGTCGAACGCTTTGCTGAAGTCTAGGTACACGACGTCCAAAGACTCTCCTGAGTCCAGTCTTCTTGTTACCCAGTCAAAGAAGTTGATTAGATTTGACTGGCATGACCTACCCTTGGTGAATCCATGTTGGTTGGGATCCCGGAGATTTCCCTCGTTCAGGATCGTATCTAATTTATACTTAATTAGTGTTTCCATGAGTTTACACACAATTGAGGTGAGGCTTACCGGTCTATAGTTTGCAGCCTCAGCCTTGCAGCCCTTTTTATGTAGAGGAACGACGTTGGCTGTTTTCCAGTCTAACGGAACTTTCCCCGTACTTAGTGAGAGATTGAAGAGCACTGCCAACGGTTCTGCCAGAACGTCTCTCAATTCTCTGAGCACTCTTGGGTGTAAATTGTCCGGTCCCATGGCCTTGTTTACCTTTAGCCTTGCCAGTTCGTTGTAAACGTCCCCAGGTGTGAACTCAAAATTCTGAAACGGGTCATCCACGTCTTGTTTTATCATCAACTGTGGTCCGTGTCCCGGTGCTTCGCAGGTGAAGACTGAGCAGAAATATTCATTTAGTAGTTCTGCTTTTTCTGAATCCGCCACCGTGTAGTTTCCGTCCGGTTGTCTAAGGCGTACTATACCGTCTGTGTTCCTTTTCCTATCACTGATATACCTAAAGAAGGATTTGTCCCCTTTTTTAATGTTCTTTGCCAGAGTTTCTTCCACTCGAAGTTTGGCCTCCCTAACTGCTCTTTTGACCATTGCAGATCTGGTCTTATATTCTACTTTAGTTTCTCTTCTCTGCGTACGTTTGTAGGAAAGAAATGCTTTTTTCTTCTCTTTAATGAGGTGCGAGATCTCTTCAGTGAACCATTGGGGTTTGTTGTTTCTTTGTCGTTTATCTACTGATTTTATGTAGCGATTAGTTGCTTCGTGTATGGATGATTTCAGATACGACCACATGGTTTCCACATTGCCGGTCTCTGCTTGGTCCTGTAGCTTCTGATGAACGAAATCGCCCATGCGTGCGAAGTCGGTGCCCCGGAATTGGAGCACCTTTGTTTTTGTAATTGATTTAGGGGATCCTTTCCCAAGGTTGAACCATACCATGTTATGGTCGCTGGAGGCTAGCGTATCTCCTACCGAGACCTCTGAGACGCTTCCCCCGTTGGTGAGTACTAGGTCTAGGATTGCCTGGGCTCTAGTGGGTTCCGTTACCATCTGTCTGAGATGTACTCCTTTTATGGAGGTCAAAAGCCTCCTGCTGCTGCTGGTTGTTGCTGAAAATGTGTTCCAGTCTGCATCAGGTATGTTGAAGTCCCCTAGCAGTACAGTTTCGCCCCGTAGAGTTATATTCTCTATGTCTTCAATTAATTCTGCGTCCATGTCTTCCGGTTGTCTTGGAGGTCTGTATACCACTCCAAGATACAGGCATTTTTTGCCACCTCTTGCCAGGTTTACCCAGAGGGATTCCCCGGTATACTTGACATCAGTGATCCTGGTGGTCTTGATGTCCTCTTTAATGTATAGTGCTACCCCTCCTCCTAACCTGCCCTCTCTGTCCTGACGAAGTAAATTGTACCCCGGTATAGCCATATCCCACCCATGTGCGTCCGTGAACCAAGTCTCGGATATTGCCACTACGTCCAGGTTGGCATCCCTTATTTCAGTTTCCAGTTCTAGAATTTTATTGCCTAAACTGTGTGCATTAACATACATGGCCCTCCACACTTTGTGTTTGCTGAGTCCCTGTAAGGCTATTCCTGACTGAGTCTGTGTGGCTCCTAGAGAACTGTTTGCATATTGGGTCCTTACCTCGGAAACAGAGTGTCGACTCGTCCCATCAGGATAGTTCCTTTCCACACCAGTATATGAGTAGGTCCCCTCCCCCAACTTACCTAGTTTAAAGCCCTGCGAAGCAGGCGGGCTAGTCGGTGTCCGAAGACGTTCTTACCTCTGCTGGTCAAATGGAGTCCGTCTGGTCCCTGTAGTCCCTGCAGCGCCTCTCTATAACAGGAACTCACCAATATTGATTTTTTGGAGACCTTTACTTCAGGAGAAGCGCATGTTACTCGCTTGAGGGAGGGCCTCCCATGCCCACATGCCTTGTGATAGTGGACTTTATGACTAATATTAATAAATAATATTTGTACTGGTAATATGTGGGCATTTGTCATTTTTCTTGGGCAACTAAGGGCGGGGTTTGGTAAGTTCCCTGCTAAAGTTTAGCTGGAAATTCCATCAGGCAGCTTTGGCCTGCCTCTGATGAAAGAGAAAGTTGCATCATCAAAGGAGGGCCAGACAGCAAAAGCCCCAAGGCTGCCTGATGGAATCACCGGCTCAGCAGTCTCTCTCCTCTCCCTAGCGGCAGCTCACTGCGTGCTTTTAACTCCCAAACACAGCTGCCGCTAGCATTAGTTTAGCTGCATTTCTGTCAGGCAGTCTCGGGGCCTTTGCTAGGCCAGCCCACCTCCGACAAAAGAGGAAGTTGCATCATCGGAGGTGGGCAGGCCTAGCAAAGGTCCCAAGGCTGTGAGCCATCACTAGGGAGAGAAGATATACTGCTGGACATGGGGAAGGGAGAAGGGGTACTGCTGGACATGGGAAGAAAGAGAGGTACTGCTGGACAAGGGGAAGGGAGAAAAGGTGCTGCTGGATGTTGCAGAAGGGGAGAGAAAGGGAAAATGCAGCAGGACTTGAAAGGGGAAGGAAAGGAAAAGTGCTGCATGCTGGAGGGGAGGGTGAGAAGGTGCATGGGCAGAGAGCATATTAGTTGTGAGTGGGGTTGGGAGGAGGGAAGGAAGGAAGGAAAATTGTTGCAGGATGAGTAACATGACCATTTATTTTTTTCATCAAAACGGGACATCTATTAATTGTCAGTCCCGCCCTCAATCCCGCCCCCAATTTCTTCCATTCATTTTTCATGTACACATAATATCTTATTAATTCATAATGGTAACCATAAAATCTTCAAAAATCAGTAACAACTATAGAAAAAAAATAGACAAATATAGAGAAAAATTTAGACAGCAGATATATCTTCTCAAAACTAACACATTTTGATCACTAAACTGAAAATAAAATCATTTTCCTACCTTTGTTGTTTGGTGAGTGTGGCACAGTGGTTAAAACTACAGCCTCAGCACCCTGGAGTTGTGGGTTCAAATCCACGCTGCTCCTTGTGACCCTGGGCAAGCCACTTAATCCCTCCATTGCCCCAGGTACATTAGATCAGTGGTTCCCAACCCTGTCCTGGAGGAACACCAGGCCAATTGGGTTTTCAGGCTAGCCCTAATGAATATGCATGAAGCAAATTTGCATGCCTATCACTTCCATCATATGCAAATCTCTCTCATGCATATTCATTAGGGCTAGCCTGAAAACCCGATTGGCCTGGTGTTCCTCCAGGACAGGGTTGGGAATCACTGCATTAGATAGATTGTGAGCCCGCTGGGACAGACAGGGAAAATGCTTGAGTACCTGAATAAACTCATGTAAACCGTTCTGAGCTCTCCTAGGAGAACAGTATAGAAATTGAAAAAAAAAAAGAGTCTCTGGTTGCACTTCCTTTTGAGTGTGCATCCAATATTTCTTTCTTTTTGCCTCCTGCACGCTTCCTCTCCTCCAGACCTCATTCCCTTCCCCAACCAACATCTGTCTCTGTCCCTCCATGAGTCTAACATTTGTCCCTCTCTCATTCCCTGGATTATGTGCAGCATTTTTCACCACTGCCCACCAGCCCCATGCCTATTTCACCTTCTTTCACCCCTCTACAGCAGCATGCCACATCTCTCTCTCCATCACTATGTCCAACATTCTTCCCCTTTGTATCCCCTTCAGTCTGTCCCTCTGTTCCCACTCCATCACCATATCCAACATTTCTCCCTCTCACTCCTTTCTACCTCTTTGTTTACTTCTGGCAGAATTCTGTGCATCTCTCCATTACTTCATTCTGCTCCTGGATCCAACTTCTCCTTCCTTCTCTCCTTCCACCTCCTGTGTATCTCTCTCTCTCTCTCTCCCTCTCATCTACCCCCATGTCCAACACCTCTCTCTCTCCCTTCCTTGCGCCCTGTGTCATATCTTTCTATCCCCCTCCATGCACCATCTTCCCTTCCTCTCCTCCATTATTTACAATTTCATCTTCTCCCCTCATCATGCATGTCTCCATCTACTCCCCATCTTTCCTTCTTCTCACCCTCCCCTTCCCCTGTGCCACCAGATTTTCTTCCTCTTACCTCTTACCTCCCCCTGTGCCTTTAGACATCCTTCCTTTCCTTCCCTGTACTGCAAGGCTTGCTTCTTTGGGTTGCGGTATCGGCAGTGACTCTCATGTGCTGCCTGCCATTAACACAGAAGTTTCCCCTCTGCCGTGGAGAGACTTCCGAGTTGGGGGCAGGCAGCATGTAGGAATTGCTGCCAATACCGCAACGAGATTCGGTGCTGATTTGCTCCCTCCACCTCTGATTCAATGGTGATTCACCCCCCCCACACACACACCCCTCACCTCCACCTCTGACCTAAAGCAGCAGTGGCACACAGTGATGTGGCAGAGGGAAGGCCCCAGCATGCAGGCCAATAGCAGCCTGTATACCTCTGATGCTTTAGGTCGGAGGTGGGAGGTGGAGGCAGGGGGTAGGGTGGGGGGGGTGGTAGGTTGAATCAGCATGGAATCACATCGCGGTATCGGCAGCAATTCCCACATGCTGCCTGCTGCTGACTTGGGGGGGAAACAAATCCATTCAACTGAATCAGGCAACACTACCGCATATCCCCAACAAATGGCTCACGTACCCCTAAGGGTACGTGTACCGCGTGTTGAGAAACACTGGTCTAACTCACAACGTATAAGTTTTATCTAGGCAGTCTCATCAAACATTTGATTATCCCTGCAGGAAGACTATGTCTAGATTGGCCCACATCGCGCCCACACCACTCCTCAAAAAAAAAACCCCTTTCAGTTCTGGGTCCACAGCGGGATTCAGAGACCTAAAATGTTCCTGGATACTTCCAAAAAGCTGTTTTGATTATCGACACTTGGACGACCTGTCTTTTAGGACGACCAAGTGCCGACTTGGGCGGGTTTATAGACTTATTTAAGTTTTGATTATGAGCCCCTCAGCCTCTGGGGAGGAAACAGATGTTACAGAATCAAAGGCTTAGATGTGTTCTCCTGTGTTAGGGAGACAGACACCACTCCTAATTACCCCTTTAATAACACACCATTCAGTGTCAGCGTGTTGCTGATCACCATTTTATCATTTTTCCATATTAGGTGGCAGCGTGTTGCTAGCCACAGAGTCCTGTGATGGGGCACTCGCCACAGGAGAAAACTTTCATTTCAGCTGAAAAGATAGTACAATATACAGGAAAGTGGGACAAAATAAACATTGCTTTATTTGAGAACATTAAGTAACTCATCAACTCCTTTCCTGTAGAGATCCTTGTGTTAGGAACTCCCTTCACTTCTAATAAATGTTCATAACTGTGCTAGCAATTTATTAACAAACCTGCATGGTGTACCCCACGAAGGGGTCACTACTAAACCAAAAATTTCTCATAACAGTGCAGGGTTGTTGTTTTTTTCTTCATCTAAAATAGCCATCATACTCAAAATTTAAACAATTGGCATAATGTCATTTCAGGGGAAAAAAACCAACCATTTTGCAACAGACAGAATTATCAAGTGCTAAAGTATTAATGTTCTGCTCGGTAGAAATACCAACAAAGGTCTGATTTCTGGACGCTCACACCTCATTTCAGAATTTCGGGCACCCAGTAGTGTTTGGCCCTACAATTTGAAGTGACTACGATTTGAAGTGCCACTCCACCTGGCTATGGCTCTGTGCACAGGCTTACTGTCCTACGTATAGCCTCCAGGTCCTGAATCCAATTGGAGACACCTGTAGATCTCTTCCCTGATCCACTGGTCGCAGTAGGTGTCAATCACCACCATCACCACCAGTGAAACATATGGGAACGTCAAACCCCACAATTCATGGACAAATTTTTGCAAGTACTTATCTCCCAACTGGGATCCAGCAGACGAGAATGGTCTCTCTGGCCAGGTGTTACCCAGGCATCCCACACATACATCACAGGCACAATGGATTCAATCAAGTATTTATACCTGACTTCAGAGGGCTCCTCCAATGATTCAGCTTGTTGCAGGGTCAAGAAGGTCATTCACAGCCCCAGGAGTCTTTCTTCTGCTTAAACATTCCCCTTCAGGGTCAGTCACTATAATTTTCCTTTCCTTCCCTGTTCCTTCCTTCCTTCCTTTCCTTCCAGATTCTGCACAATAGGGATCCCAGTGTCTAAGCCCTGCTTAAGCCTTATAGTAAACCCAGGTGCTATTGATGGTAAGCTAATCGTGGCTGGGCATCTATAGATTCTCCTGGGTCTTCGTGCATAGTGGTATCAGGGTGACCTCAAAGGATTGCCATGACCAAGATCTGCTCAGGAAAGTTGTTGGAGAAGCAGTCCCCGCGCTGCTTGGGGACTGAGGAGATCTCCATATGGCGCTCCAGTAGTCATCTGTGGTTGGAAGAGTAGAAAACCCAGAATCTGACTCACTCTCAAACGCCAGACAGGATGCAAGCCCTCGCCCATGTTCTGATGCTGCAGGAGGAAACAGCAACGATTAACAACAAAGAAAAGAAACACCTTCTATGCCACCCCTCCTCAATTTATCATTTAGAAATACAGTACTTTATCACTTTAAAAAACAAAAAGAACATGTATATACCGCCTATCTATGCGGGTCAATACATAAGAAGCTGGGAGAATGCTTATATTGACCATTAAAAGACTGATCCATTCAGTGCAAATGTTAATTATGTGCTTATGATTTCAAAATACAGTACAGAGTAAACAGTGAGTCAAAAAATAAACTTCAATACCAAACCGTAAACACGATGAGTCTGGTTTTCTGTTTTTTTAAACTCAGATTTGTGTATCTTGGAATAAATACTGATAACATAACATAACATAACTTTATTCTTCTATACCGCCACAATCAAACGATTTCTAGGCGGTTTACACAGAAGAGAACTTGACAATCAGCGAAATACAAAATATTAGTAGTAAAAGTACAACATGTTACCTAGAGTACAGACAATGTAAAATTTTTGTTATGAATAAAACTTCATTTAAGAAATGAATTTATCAATTTCTTTTCGAAATGCACTATGAGAAAGACAGCATGGCTCCACTAATATAATTACCCAACCAAGACTATTGTTTGCTTGCATGAAATGCAAGCATCCTATCCAAAAAAGACTGGTAATTCTCTGGACAAATAAACTACCATAAAAACTGAAAAAAATAAAGGTTTTTGTTTGTCAAGCAAACACGCTTAACCTATCATCCCTGCTGCTGCGCATTCATGGAACGTCTCTCCGAAGGCCAGGAAAAGGGAAACTTATCTGGCGCTGAGGCTGGCCGGCTGCTGCCGTGAGAATCTCTCTTGACATGCCCATGTCTGGGCTAGATACACAAAACTCCCACACCATGGTAAAAATTACCGTGGTGGGAGCGATTTTTCTTTTACCAGCAATGCTCAACACAATAGTATGCAAATTATATGCATGCTACGTGCGGAAAATCACAGGTAAAAAGGGAGACGCTTGCTCCTCCTCCTGCCTGCCCTGTCAAAAAAAAGTAGCCCCTGCTCTCCCTGCCTACTGGTACAGCTGACTGGGGCATGGGAATCCTCCATCATCTGAGCTGGCAGGACTCCCCAAAACTGTGGCTCCACTAAGAACTAGATCTAGCAGCTTCACTAAATCCCTTTGCACCACAGATATTAATTTAGGCACATGACAAAGGACACATGCTCCCACAAAACTATGATTTTAACTCCACATTTCATAATCAAGGGAGATTCATGCACCAAATCCTCCTATCTCCTGGTACACAATTCTACCCCAGGTTACATAAGAAATCCCTACCAGGGTCCAAAGAGACTGAGAATAATAATACAAGTCACCCAAAATAAAGACCATGTTAATGATCAACTGCTATCTTTGATATATTATGTCAGATTGTATGCACAATTTGATAAGTTTATGTAGCATATATACGCTGACTCTACCACAGCTTTGTAAAAGGAGTCCATAATTCCTTATAATATGTATAATTTTTTGTAACATGTTTAATTCTATACAAAATTCTATGTAGTAATATGCTGCTTGTAACCTGCCTAAAACTCTAATTAATGAGGATTCAGTGAAATATAAGATTGTGTAAAGAAATTATTTCTTTACACAATGTATAATTGAATTCTGGAATTCTTTGCCGGAGAATGTGGTGAAATCAGGCTTAGCAGGGTTTAAGAAAGGCTTGGATAATTTCCTAAAAGAGACGTCCATAGACCATTATTGAGATGGCTTGGGGAAATCCACTGCTTATTCTTAGGATAAGCAGCATAAAATCTGTTTTACTACTTGGGATCTAGCTAGGTTTTTGGGACCTGGGTTGGCCACTGTTGGGAACAGGATACTGGGCTTGATGGACTTTTGTCTAAACTAAACTAAACCTTAGGTTTGTATACTGCGCCATCTCCACAAGCGTAGAGCTCTGCACGGTTTACAGGGTTCGATTGAAAAGGAGCTACAATGAAGGGTTATAGGAAAGGAGCTAGGAAGATAAAGAGGGACAGGGTACCAAAGAGCAGGAGGTGTTAGAATTTTGAAAAGAGCCAAGTTTTCAGGTGTTTGCGGAAGGATTGAAGGGAGCTTGAAATTCTGAGCGGGGATGTGAGGTTATTCCAGAGTTCTGTGGTTCTAAAGGGGAGGGATGTTCCTAGTTTTCCTACGCGGGATATACCTTTTACAGAGGGGAATGATAGTTTCAGTTTTTGGGAGGATCTAGTGGAATTAGGGTTAGAGGTGTTCCAGAAGAGTGGGATAACGGGAGGGAGGATGCCATGTAGGATCTTGAAAGCTAAACAGGCACATTTAAAGAGGACTCTGGAGTGAACTGGGAGCCAGTGAAGTTTGGACAAGAATGGGGAGACTTGGTCGAACTTGCCTTTAGCGAAAATAAGCTTGGCTGCGGCGTTCTGAATTAGCAGAGGTCCATGGAGTTTTTTTTTAGTTAGGCTTAAATAGATGGCGTTGCAATAATCCAGTCTAGAGAGGATGGTGGATTGAACAAGGACGACGAAGTGAGAATGATGAAAGTACGATCTCACTTTCCTCAGCATATGAAGACTAAAGAAGCATTTTTTTACCAAGAAGTTGAGGTGGTCATTGAAGGAGAGAGAGGAGTCTATGATGATGCCAAGGACTTTGCTTGAAAACTCAAGCTGAAGAGTGGAGCCGGAAGATAATGGGATGGAGGTGGGTAAATGACCTAATATTGGGCCGAGCCAAAGTAGTTTTGTTTTGGACTCGTTCAATTTCATTTGTACAGAATGTGCCCAGGATTGAAGGTTCATTATACATGCGGATATGTTCTCAGCAAGGTTAGTGAGGTTCGAGTCGGTCTCAAGGAGGATGAGGATATCGTCAGCATAGGTGGAGAGAGTTTCCAGGGGGGATAGATGAAGGAGTTTCAAAGAGGACATGTAAATATTGAAAAGGATAGGAGAGAGGGGTGAGCCTTGTGGGACTCCACATATCGGCTTCCAAGGAGGGGATGAGGTACCGTATATGTTAACGGTGTAGGAGCGTAAGCGTAGGAATTTCGAGAACCAGTCTAGGACTGTGGAACTTATGCCTGTCCCAGTATGGCAATCTTTATGTTCTTAACAAAATATAACATAACATCAACCCTGTCCTACAAATCTGGATCCAGTTGGCAGCCTTAATCTGCAGCTATTCCCAACCCAAATCTGCAGTTGGCAGCCTGATACTGCAGCTATTCCCAACCCACTCTTTGGGGTACACCTAGTCCCTCGGGTTTTCAGGATATCCATAATGAAAATGCATAAGATAGATTTGCATGCATTGCCTCAATTGCTTGCAAATTTAACCCATGGCTATTCATTGTGGATATCCTGAAAACCCAACAGGATTAGGACCCTGAGGACTGGGTTGGGATTGGTTGACCCAATAGGACTAGGTATGCCCTGAGGACTGGGTTGGGATTGGTTGGTCAATTTTGATAATGGTCAAAGAAAGAACAACCAACTAGAGAAGCTGAAATGTGGCTGCAGAGCTTTACCAAGAGCTAGGAGGGAAGCAAAGATTCATTACATAAGTAGGAGGGAAGCCAAACCAGGAAATGCAGAGAGTATGGGGAAGGGGCAAAATCAGAGCTGTCAAGGTATCCTGTTCCAGGAGGAAAACTTTTTAGCCAGTCCTGGTTTTAAATTTACATCTCAAAGCAGTATGGCATTTGTAGACCCTGATTTTACTAATTGAAATCAAGCCTGAAGTTCCCATAATGCATCATGATGAGGTTGACAGAAATCCAGCCCAGGTAAGAACAGTAGCAGTGAAATAGAAGCACTTCCTTCCTGTCCTCCCTTGATGCTCTGCAGCATGGTGCTCTCAGCTCCTCACCAAGAATACTGGGATTGCTCAAGCACCCAAAAAACTAGCGCCTTTGAAGGAACACATACATACTGGTCACCGGACATGAAGAAGAACAAAGTACTACTCGAAAGGGTCCAGAGAAAAGCAACTAAAATGATTAAGGGACTGGAGGAGTTGTCGTACAGTGAGAGATTAGAGAAACTGGGCCTGTTCTTCCTTGAAAAGAAGAGATTGAGCGGGGACATGATCAAAACATTAAAGATAATGAAGGGAATAGACTTAGTAGATAAAGACAGGTTGTTCACCCTCTCCAAGGTAGAGAGAACGAGAGGACACTCTCTAAAGTTAAAAGGGGATAGATTCTGTACAAATGTAAGGAAGTTCTTCTTCACCCAGAGAGTGGTAGAAATCTGGAATGCTCTTCCGGAGGCTGTTATAGGGGTAAACACCCTCCAGGTATTCAAGACAAAGTTAGACAAGTTCCTTCTAAACCAGAACGTATGCAGGTGAGGCTAGAATCAGTTAGGGTACTGGTCTTTGACCTAAGGGCCGCCGCAGGAGCGGACTGCTGGGCACGATGGACCACTGGTCTGACCCAGCAGCGGCAATTCTTATGTTCTTATGTACTGTCAAGAACTCTGGGGTGTCATTTTACTAAAGTGCATTAGATTTTATAATTTATGTGGCTTAACAAGGGAAATTAATATGCAGATTTTAACGCAAATGTAACGCAGCAACAACTGGAGGCATTCAATGCATTTCATTCTACAGGTACCACATTAAAATGTCAGCTAGTGTGCAGTACTGAGAACGGAGTTAGCATGGAATAACGTAGTATCTCCTATATAGGGGGCAGTAAGTGGACCCACGCTAACTGCCGAACTAGAGTTCAGTATTTGTTTTGTGCTACCTGCAAAATTTTAGAATGCCCAGACTCTGCCCATATCTTACCCCTAACACAAAAAGCACTTAACATATAGTTTACCATGTGGAACTGCTACTGTAAAATACTGTAAAACCCATTAACGAAGTCATGCGCTAGCAGTTGCGGACAGTAAACCATGCTTTAAATGCTACACAAACTTTAGTAAAAGGGCCATGTGGACTTGAACTGGTGAATGTTAATATCAGGAGACTAAGCTGTAGAACCACAGGAAAGATGAAGAAGACAAAGATGTTTGTTTTATTAATACAGATTGAGGAGTTTATTTGTCAAATACAGCTGACACATGAGTAAATGTGCTAAATTATGGTAATTATTTTGTAATAACATCAGGCAGGGTTTTAGAACATGGTGCAGAATACTGTGATGTGTGTTGAGATGTTTTTCTTTTACAGCAGACTTCTGTCCACTAAAGTTTAAGTTATGATACTCGTATATTCAGCAACATTTTAGAAAGGTCATCCAATTCAGAATATGGATGGCCATGTCAGAACATCACAAATGGGAATCCATTTCACATGTATTATAGAACAGGATATAGCGTGAACATTCAATTTTACAAACTGAAGCATTTAAATTATGAAGGGGGTCGGGGAGAACAAGGGGCATGGACTAGGGTTACCATATTTTTCTTGGTGAAATCCCAGACTCCAGGCCCTGCCCTGCCCCATTATGCCTTCAGCCCTGCCCTGTTTCACCCCAAGCCCCACCCCCCAAAAGCCTCATCTCATTATTCCTGACTTCTGGGCCATGTCCGGGACCTCTGATCATGCGCAAACGTGGGTGACGTCATCTGCGCATGCTCAGAGGCCCTCCACACATGGCCAGAGCTTTCCAAAACCTGGACAACTGCTGGGTTTTGGAACGTCTGTCCGGACACCCGGACAGTCCTCTAAAAAGAGGACATGTCCGGGTTTTCCCGGACTTCTGGTAACCCTAGCATAGGCGTCTGTGTTCCAGCACAGGAACATCTAGTGGCAAAGTAAGGTGAGGCAGAGGGGTGGACTGCCCTGGGCACCATCTTGGTGGGGGCACCGACACCACGGAAGATTGTAAGCTCTTCCGAGCAGGAACCGTCTATAAATGTCAAAATGTACAGCGCTGCGTACGCCTCTCAGCGCTATATTAGTGATAAGTAGTAGTAGTAGAGGGAAAGCCAGTGTGAGCAGCAGGCCAGAGAAGCTGCCGGCTGCCTGTGCCCCCCACTAAAATGGCGTGGGAGGCAGGAAAGGAGCAGGGGAGTGGAGAGGAAGGCCCTTTATAAGTGTTACAATCTTTTATTTCTATTTTTAATATTTTATTGTAAACCGGCTAGATACCAGTTGATGGTCGGTATATTAAAAATTAATAAACTTGAAACTTGTCACAGCCTGGGCACCTCCTACCCTAACTATGCCACTGGGAATGTCCATCTTATAAAATGGCCACACAATCATCCATGAGCAAAGAAGGAGCCTAATGGTTAACAAAATGTTTTGCACATTAAGGGACCCAGTTTTAAGTACCACTTCAGCTGTTTGTGGTTTTTTTTTTTTTTTTTTTAAATATGAGCCCTCCAGGTACAGAAAAATACTTACTGTACCTGAACATACACCACTGCAAATGGAAGAAAAAAATAACCGACACAGTAAATCTGGGGGTGTGGGGGACACAAGACAGTTTTTAGATATATTAGTGATAGA
Organism: Geotrypetes seraphini; assembly: GCF_902459505.1. Classification (NCBI taxonomy): domain Eukaryota; kingdom Metazoa; phylum Chordata; class Amphibia; order Gymnophiona; family Dermophiidae; genus Geotrypetes; species Geotrypetes seraphini. The sequence goes on along the minus strand of NC_047088.1, from coordinate 98,844,306 downwards.
AAGAAGTGCAAATGTGACATTGTGAGATTCAAAAGTGAAGGGGAGAAACATGTAGAAGCTGATAAAGATAAGAACATAAGAATCACCTCTGCCGAGTCAGACCACAGGTCTATCGTGCCCAGCAATCTGCTCTTATGGCGGCCCCCCAGGTCAGTGACCTGCAAGTGATCCTCTACTGAAGACATTTTGTCCTGTATAGTACCCCCTCTATCTATATCCCTCAATCCCCTTTTCCTTCAGGAACCTGTCCAACCCCTTCTTGAAACCGAAAATCGTACTCTGCTCTACCACCTCCTCTGGAAGTGCATTCCAGGCATCCACCACCCTCTGAGTGAAGAAGAACTTCCTAGCATTCGTTCTGAATCTGTCTCCCTTCAATTTTCTTGAGTGCCCTCTTGTTCTTGTTTCCCCGGCCAGTCTGAAGAATCTGTCCTTCTCTACCCTCTCTATACCTTTTATGATCTTGTAAGTTTCTATCTTGTCCCCTCTAAGTCTCCGTTTTTCCAGGGAAAAGAGCCCCAGTTTCTCCAGCCTCTCAGCATATGGAAGGTTTTCCATGCCCTTTATCATTTTTGTTGCTCTTCTTTGGACTCTCTCGACTGTCGCCATATCCTTCTTAAGGTACGGCGACCAGTATTTAACACAGTACTCCAGATGCGGGCGCACCATCACCCGATATAGCGGCAAGATAACTTCTTTGGTTCTGGTAGTGATTCCTTTTTTGATAATGCCCAGCATTCTGTTCGCCTTCTTTAAGGCCACTGCACATTGTGCCACCGGCTTCATTGTTTGGTCCACCAGAATCCCCAAGTCCTTTTCTAGGTTGCTTTTCCCCAATACCATCCCCCTCATGCTGTAGTTATACATCCTTTCCCTATGTGCAAGACTTTGAATTTCTCTACATTGAAGCACATTTGCCATTTATTCACCCATTCACTCAGTTTGTTCAGGTCCCTTTGTAGCTTTTTACATTCCTCAACAGTTCTAACCCTGCTGGAGAGTTTTGTGTCGTCCGCAAATTTTATAACCTCGCACTTCGTCCCTGCTTCTAGGTCATTAATGAATATATTGAACAGCAGTAGTCCCAGCACTGACCCCTGCGGGACACCGCTCGTAACTGCTTCCCATTCCGAGCAGTGTCCCTTTACTCCCACCCTCTGCCTCCTGTCCTCCAGCCAATTACAGATCCATCTGTGCACGCCTCCTTCCACTCCGTGGTTCCACAGTTTTCTTAGCAGGCGCTCATGGGGTACCTTGTTGAATGCTTTTTGGAAGTCCAGATATATGATGTCTGTGGGGTCACCATGGTCCAATTGTTTGTTTATCCCCTCGAAGAAGTACAGTAGGTTCGCTTGGCAAGATCTTCCTTTACAGAAACCATGCTGGCTGGTTCTCATCAGATTATTTCTCTCTATATGCTCATTGATGCTGTCTTTGATTAATGATTCAGCCATTTTCCACGGAACTGAGGTTAAGCTCACTGGTCTGTAGTTCCCCGGGTCGCCTCTGGATCCCTTTTTGAAGATAGGTGTAACATTCTCTATCCTCCAGTCCTCTGGGATTATCCCTGTTTTCAAAGATAGGTTGCAGATCTTTAGTAGTAACTCCGCTATTTCATCTCTGAGCTCCTTCAGTATTCTCGAGTGGATTCCATCCGGTCCCGGCGATTTGTCTGTTTTTAATCTATCTATCTGTTTGAGTACGTCTTCGAGGCTCACCTCTATTGACAATAGTTTTTCCTCTTGGTCCCCTTTGAAGGTTTTTTCTGGATTCGGCACGTTGGATGTGTCCTCTTTCATGAAGACATTTTTTAAGAATCCACCAGAGGGCTCATATCAATGTTGAATAGCCCATTTGTATGTCAGTGTTGAAGACTGCTAGAAACCTTGCTAAAGACAGAGATCCCTTTTGATAATCCACTGCTAAACTGCGTACAGTCCAAATCAGTTTAGCGACGACATTAAACTTTTGAGAATCTTGCCCTCGGTTTTTTGGCACCTGATTTTCAGTGACCTATGTAGAATTTATTCTTATGTGTATTGCTTTGTTGAATTTCTGCACCTTAAATTGATGAATGAACTAGGTGTCTCCTCCAGAATTTTCTGGGGAGGTGGGCAAAGATGGATTTCAGAAGCAAAGATGGATAAAGAGGTAAGGGATAAGCACAACCTGGAGCAGAAGAAAAACAAGATTGAGATAAAGACACAGAAATGGAATGATAGAAAGAAAAGGCGATATACTGATAAGAGACATCACATTAAAAAGCAATGTTATTAAATTATTTCCAGTAGGGTAGAAATTACACATTTTATTAGCTGTACTTGCTAGAAATACAAAACTATATAATTTTAGTGCCCTTAACTTCTGTGATGTATTTCCTGGCATTTTAGCATTATAATGAAGTACTTCATGAAAGCATTTTTCCAAAGAATCTTGCTCTAAATGCAGAGAATTTACTACCTTTTTAGATTTTTTTGAAAATGACTCCACATACAGGAAATCAGAATTAATAAGTTTAAATTCTGCTTTCCAGGCTGGCTGAGACTGGGCTTAATGCAGAGGGAGCCCTGACCATCTTGCAATGATGACATTTAGGCCCGTGTTCTATAAACGGTGCCTTAAATTAAACGCCATTTAAAAAAATTAAAAACATTTTAAGAGGAAAAGTGAAGGCGCCTACCACAGCCTTAAAAAAACAGCACCTGTATCATGCCTACAGAGGTGCTTTACGATGCCTAATGCCACTGTATGCATGGTTAATGACAGAAGTGGCATTAGGCATCGTAAAGCGCTTCCATAGGTACAATTCACGTAAAAGGCGGGCATCAGAAATGTGGGTCTTGAAAACCCTGGCCTACATTTCCGGTGCCTACCTTTTCTGAAGCTCTGATTCTATAAATAGCGCTGCCGCGTGATTGACACATGATTGGCGGTTGTTTTTAAGGCGGCTGCCGAAAAAAAGCCACCGTTTATAGAATCCGGGCCTTAATGGACAGATTCAGAGTTAATGTGGAGCTCTGTCTCTGGCAGTGATCAAATCTAGGCTAAAAGCCTACTTTTAACTCCTAACTTTTACCAATGTCTGTTTTATAATTCCGTCTGTGAGAAATTCCCTAACCCCTATTTGTCAGATTTGTCTGTTTTGATTAGATTGTAAGCTCTATCGAGCAGGGATTGTCTCTTACATGTTTAAAGTACAGTGCTGCGTATGTTTAGCAGCGCTATAGAAATGTTAAGTAGCAGATGTAGTAGAGCAGTGGTCTGTTAACCCTGGCTGAGGACTGTCATTTTGGTGGCTGGTTTAGGTAGCAGAGATGGAAGAGTTAAAATGGGGGAAACACTAGATTGTGAAAGAAGGCTGATAATATCAGAGCCCCAGGTTCAGTTATCATTGATCCAGAAATCCAGCAGAACAGGACAGAACCGTACTTTGCTTATTGGCTACCCAGGGTGTTGCACCCTCTCCTCCAGGCATTAGGGGGGTTCATGTCGCAGGCTGCATTTATGCGGCCTCCGGCTCTGCCAGTCCTCTGTCTTGAAACAAGAAACTAACATCTTAGGGGCAGGGGCTGACATAGCCAATGGCCACACACATGTAGACTGCGGCCCTCTGATCATTTCACGTACCTCCAACTCCTTGAACTTGCAGAGGACTGTCTCCACTGCCCCACCTTTAATACCTTTAATAGAGGAGCAGGATATAACTATTGAGTCAAAAAAAGAGTTTCCACACTGTATTTCATCATACTGAGAGTTTATTGTTTTAGCATCCTCTACTTGATTTTTTATAAAGTACTCTCATCCTATATAATAAAACGCTAGCCGCGCATGCGCACTCAGACCTGCGTGATCTGTAATCCCTGATCCGTGATCTGTAGGTCCGTGGCCAGAGTGCGTATGCGGCGGCCAGACAAAGCGGGAGAAACACACTCGAGCACTGTGACCAACTCAGGATGGGAGGATGCGCCGCAGCAAAGTGCTGCACAGGTACTGGAGGGGGAGAGACATATCGCTTCTACACATACCGGTACAAACCTCCCACCAGCGTTGGCAGCCGCAGCACGTTAAACAGGCTGCTTCGCGACTTTCTCCTGCAGTTGAGTCCCTCTGCCGCGTCACTAATGATGTCATCAATGACGCGACAGAGAGACTCAACGGCAGAAGAAAGCCGCGAAGTAACCTGTTTAGCGTGCTGCGGCTGCCAACACTGGAGGGAGATTTGTTATTAAAGTCATCTCGCTGGGAGGGTCGCAGAGTCAGCGGGGGTTGGGCTGGGAGGGGAGAGAAGTGTCTGCCTCGGGTGCTTCAGGCAGCAGCAGCATTTACAATTCGCTGCTGTTGCGGCTTCAGGCCTTCCTCTCTGGCCGGTCCTGCCTACTTCCTGTTTTCATGAAGACAGGACGCCAGAGAGGAATACCTGAAGCCAGCAACAGCAATGATTTGTCAATGCTGCTGCTGCCCGATGAAGTAGTTCAAGGAGGAAAGTGAGCAGAGGGGGAGAGAATGGCTTGGAGGGAAGAACAGATGGCAGGGCATGGAGGGAAGGAGGAAGGTATGCCAGACCAAGGGAAAAGGAAAGAGGAGATGGAGAGAGGCCATATGGGACAGAGAGAGAGAGGGTGGACACTGGATGGAAAGAGAAGAGAGGGCAGTGAATAGAAGGGGCAACATAGAGGGTGAACAGTATTCTAGCATCCGTTAATGTAACGGGCTTAATGACTAGTTCATATAATAAAATAATAAAAGCCAAAAGATTGCAGAAAGAGGAAAATAGGCAAAAGAAGTTGGTAGAGTAATCAGGAAAAGAAAGATACAACTGGAAGAAAAATTAGCGACACAGTAAAATGGCCGGACATTTTTTAGATATGTTAGTGATAGGAGGAAGTGCAAAACTGGAGTTGTGAGACTCAAAGGGAAAGGGAATGGGGAATTGTATACTGCCTTTTTGTTGCTTTGGTATTTCAAAGCTGATATTTGAAGCAGTGGACATTGCAGGATTAAGTGACTTGCCCAGGGTCACAAGGAGCAGCCCTTCCTCAAAGGTGGTAAAGATAAGGCTGAATTGCTTAACAAATATTTCTGTTCTATCTGTGTTCACAGCTGAAGGACTGGGAGCAGGACCGCACAAGGCAAACAGAAATAGAAATGGAGGTGTGGTAGACCCTTAATGATTTCCATTACCCTTAATGATTGATATTATATATTAGGGCTAGATTCACAAACCTGCCCGAACAGGACCGACCCGTTCCCAATCCGGGCAGGTCCTGAAAATTATTGGAACTCGACGATAAGATATGTTCTCGGTGATGGCTCCACAACTTTGGAACACTTTACCTCAGGAATTGAGAGAGGAAAATAATTTGAGTCATTTTAAAAGTAACTTTAAAAGTTTTCTTTTTAAAGATTCTTTTAATCTTTAAATTTTGTTCAAAAATTTTGCATTGCCTTCTTCCAGGTTTCCACCTCCCCCCCCCTCATGTTTTTCCATTTATGGTTCTCTCCTGCACTCTAAAAATATTGAATTGTAATTCTGCCCTTTTTTTTTTTACCTAGTGTCTCGGTTGGTCTGTAAGTCTGTTGGTCTTAACTATTGTTTTAAATTTTTTTAATGTTATGTTAAAATAAATGGGTTTGTTTGTTTTTTCAATGTTGTAACTCGCTTAGTAAAAATTAAATTAAGCGACTCATCAAATTAAAATAAACTTGAAACTTGTCCGATGGATTCTGCAAAGTTGAATATGCAGATGGGGCGATCGGAGGAACGCCCCCATCTGCTGGCACGGTTCGCTGATGTGCGATCCCGATGCATGCGCAGACATTTAAAAAAACTTTTTTTTTACTTACACTGCACAACAAAGTTTTTGCTTCCTGAACACTGCTGGGTGTTTCTTATAGAATTTTGGGTGCTGATCATGAATATTACATCAAAAATTACCCATCACGTACCATTTCAGAGAAATCTTCAATTTTGTCGTGATTTTTTCTTATATTTGGATGCAAACAATTTTTTCTCCCATAAGTGTCTTATCAACAACGGTTTGTGCCGCCTGGGTATGTCCATGCATAAAATCTAGCCAGGTTGGAAGCTGTTTTATGGAAGATGACATCCTGGGCATGTCTGGGCAGGTCTGAACGAGCTTGCGCTGTCTCACCATGCTATAATGGTGGCTTCCATACACCGATCCTGCTCATTTGGTTAATATAGATAGTCCGTGTGTGTATATAGTATCAGTATAGTAAAGTATAGTAGTATAGTAGCTGTAGCAATATAACAGTAAGTAAGCTTGATGCTATAGACGTTTTGGTGTCGGGCAATATGTCTCGTCGGTGTCGTAACAGCCGCGACACATTCTGCTATATCTGTGGGGAATATACACTTACGCCTCAGAGACGTTCGATGACTGCCCTTGTAAAGAAAGCCTATCATCTGTATTTTGGCTGCAAAATAGGTGATCAAGACAAGCAATGGGCGCCTCACATTTGCTGTGCGACATGTGCTGTTAGTCTGAGAGCCTGGCTCAGAGGTACTCGAAAGACGATGCCATTTGCTGTTCCGATGATATGGCGAGAACAGAAAGACCATGTGACGGACTGTTATTTCTGTTTGACTAATGTGTCTGGTTTCTCTGCCAAAAACAAGAAGTCAATTGAATATCCTAATCTGCCTTCAGCAATGAGACCCATGCCACATGATGACAGTCTTCCAGTTCCGAAACCACCAGAGGATTGGACCTTAGACGAACCAGATGAAGAAACTGCAGTGCAGGGTTCTAACAGTGACATTGACCCGGATTTTGAACCATCCTCATCAGGCGATCCACATCTGATAACACAGTCCGAATTGAACGATTTGGTCAGAGATTTGGGTCTGTCAAAAGCAAAAGCTGAGCTGCTAGGTTCGAGACTGCAGGAATGGTGTTTGCTATCACCAGGTACGAAAATTTCTGTGTTTCGAGACCGGCATCATGATATAACCAAATTTTTTGCACAAGTCGACAGTCTCTGTTTCTGTTGTGACATTGAAGGATTGTTCTCGGTCTTTGGTTGTGATCACAACCCGGAAGAGTGGCGTCTTTTCATTGATTCGTCAATGTTAAGCCTGAAAGCTGTTCTGTTGCACAATGGCAACGTTTATCCTTCAGTACCTGTTGGCTATGCAGCACATATGAAAGAAACATATGAGAATATGGAAATGTTACTAAAGTATGTCCAGTATACCAGGTATAACTGGAATATCTGTGGAGACCTCAAAGTCGTTGCTCTGTTACTAGGACTGCATCTTGGCTATACAAAGTACTGCTGTTTCATCTGCGAATGGGACAGCCGAGACAGAGAGTCGCACTATTCTAGAAAGAACTGGCCACTCCGTAAAAAGTTAGTTCCAGGACAGAAAAATGTAGCACATGAATCGCTTGTTGACCCGACAAAGATATTTTTGCCTCCTCTTCACATTAAACTGGGACTCATGAAGAATTTTGTGAAAGCAATGAACAAGGAAGGGGAAGGTTTTCGTTATTTAAGACAGATGTTCCCAAGAATAACTGATGCCAAGATCAAAGAGGGTATTTTTGTTGGCCCCCAGATCAGACATGTTATGAGTGACAAGCGATTTGAAGATCTGTTAGTTGGGCCGGAAAAAATTGGCTGGAAAGCCTTGAAAGACGTTGTTGACAATTTTCTGGGCAATTACAGAGCCCCAAACTACATTCAGCTGGTAGACAAACTTCTCAAAGCATACAAGAGAATGAAGTGCAATATGTCACTCAAGATTCATTTCCTCCATTCACACTTGGACTTCTTCCCCGCAAATCTCGGTGCTGTGAGTGACGAGCACGGTGAAAGGTTTCATCAAGACATAGCTACGATGGAGAAACGATACCAGGGCAATTGGAATCCGTCAATGCTTGCCGACTATTGTTGGATGCTACAACGTGATGCACCAGACACTGAATATAAAAGAAACTCGGGAGCAAAACACTTTTAATTCTGTTTCATTTAGTCGCTTGTGCGAAACGTAAACTTGACTATATATTTTATTGTCAGTAAACATAAAAATGTCTATTTCTCATAGTTCTTACGTGATGCAGTAAAACCAAAACCATATTTGAGCATACCAAGTTGGTACCTGTCATAATCACCAAAAACTTTTCAGGAATCAAGACTTAACCAAAAAATTGTTGTGCAGTGTTATTAGCCCAGCAGGCGGTAGTTTTTCGGTTAGCGCACGCTAATCCGGTGCGTGTGCTAAAAACGCTAGTGCACCTTTGTAAAAGGAGCCCTAAAGTAGAGAATGACACGGTGAAAAAATTGGTCCCCGTCACCGCCCCGTCCCCGTCTCACCATCCCCGTCACCGCCCCGTCCCCGTCTCACCATCCCCGTCACCGCCCCGTCCCCGTCTCACCATCCTCTTCACCGCCCCGTCACCGCCACTGCCACCCCATTCACCGCCCCGTCACCGCCACTGCAATCCCATTCACTTTTCTTTATTTACGTATAAAGGAAACATTCTTTAAAACTTAGTTAAATATTAGTTAATAACTATACAAAAACAAAACACGCAGAGAAAAAATTAATTAATATAAATTCCCTGACTTCCCTGCACTGTCCCCCCTTGAAGGTCTGTCCCCATCCTGAAAGCCTGATGCCCCCCCCCCCCGACGTCCGATACATCCCTCCCCCCGAAGGACCGCCGACTCCCCAACAATATCGGGCCAGGAGGGAGCCCAAATCCTCCTGGCCACGGCGACCCCCTAACCCCACCCCGCACTACATTACGGGCAGGAGGGATCCCAGGCCCTCCTGCCCTCGACGCAAACCCCCCTCCCCAGCTTCAAAATGATGCCTGAAGTTACCTTGGGGGTTCTGAGCACTATTAATTTTAATTTATTACAGCACTCCAGAAATATTTTTCTAATTGTTTTAACTTGGAAAAGCGAACCAGGATTGTCTTAATGAAAGGCTTATGTTTGCACTGCAGCCCTCCTGCCCTCGACGCAAACCCCCCTCCCCCCAACGACCGCCCCCCCCAGCCGACCCGCGACCCCCCTGGCGACCCCCACGACCCCCCCACCCCCCTTCCCCGTACCTTTGGTAGTTGGCCGGACAGACGGGAGCCAAAACCGCCTGTCCGGCAGGCAGCCAACGAAGGAATGAGGCCGGATTGGCCCATCCATCCTAAAGCTCCGCCTACTGGTGGGGCCTAAGGCGCGTGGGCCAATCAGAATAGGCCCTGGAGCCTTAGGTCCCACCTGGGGGCGCGGCCTGAGGCACATGGTCGGGTTGGGCCCATGTGCCTCAGGCCGCGCCCCCAGGTGGGACCTAAGGCTCCAGGGCCTATTCTGATTGGCCCACGCGCCTTAGGCCCCACCAGTAGGCGGAGCTTTAGGATGGATGGGCCAATCCGGCCTCATTCCTTCGTTGGCTGCCTGCCGGACAGGCGGGTTTGGCTCCCGTCTGTCCGGCCAACTACCAAAGGTACGGGGAAGGGGGGTGGGGGGGTCGTGGGGGTCGCCAGGGGGGTCGCGGGTCGGCTGGGGGGGCGGTCGGAGGTTCTTGGGGGGGGCGGTCGTTGGGGGGGAAGGGGGGTTTGCGTCGAGGGCAGGAGGACCTGGGATCCCTCCTGCCCGTAATGTAGTGCGGGGTGGGGTTAGGGGGTCGCCGTGGCCAGGAGGGTTTGGGCTCCCTTCTGGCCCGATATTGTTGGGAAGTCGGCGGTCCTTCGGGGTGGGGGTGCGAGTGGTCCTGCCGGGGGGGGGGGATGTATCGGACGTCGGGGAGTCGGCCGGGCAAGAGGGCTTGGGCTCCCTCTTGCTCCGATCGCGGGTGCGGGTGGGAGCGCGTGCGAGCGGTCGTTCGGGGTGGGGGTGCGAGCGGTCCTGCTGGGGGGGTGAATCGGGCGTCGGGCGGTAAATAGCGGTTCCTAGAAGGGGGTACATTGGCCCGCGGGGACAAACCTGTTCACCGTTTCCGCGGTCGGTGAATGGCCTTGTCCCCGTCACCGCAGCGACTGCTAGTTTTCTTCCCCGTTTTCGGCGGTGACCCGCGGCTTAAATGCGGTGGCCGCGGGTAAACCGTCACCGTGTCATTCTCTACCCTAAAGCTTAACTTTGTATACCGAGTCATCATTCTGAGAAGGCTCGACTTGGTTTACAGCAATTAAATAAACAGAGAATGATTTACAAACGATAAATAGAAGATAATAGCAAAATTTAGCCATTAGAGAGGTGCTCCATCCTCTTCATCCATCGTGTCGCTCTTCTCTGAACTCTTTCCTAGTTCCTTCCATTATATCATCTTTGATATAAACTATCAGACTTGCACATAGCACTTAAGGTGTGAACTTATACACAGAGGCATTATGATATTTTCTGTTTCATTCTCCATTCCTTTTCAAATAATTCCTGTTTGCTTTTTTTGGCAACTTCAGCACACTGGGCTGAAAATTTCACCATCTCCACATTTGCTCCAAGATCTCTCTGTCTCTTTCTCTTTCTCTCTCTCTTTGAATAGTAACTTCTGACAGAAAACACAGCATTTCTTACTTGTAGTTGGGATTATATATTTTTTCTTCATGTGCATCACTTGGTGCTTAGATGTCCAAACTCTTTTCTTACAAGATCCTTCTGCAATTCTTGAGTTTGCTGCTGTTTTAATGACTTTGAATATAATTTGTATCATCCACAAATTTAATCACGTCACTTGATGCTCCTTTCTCCAGATCATTTATGAATATGTCAAACAGCACAGGTCTCAGTACAGACACTTGGGGCACTGACCTATTTACCTTTTAAAATCTGGAGAATGAACCATTTAGTTCTACTCCGTGTTACCTGTCATTTAACCAGTTATCAATCCACGATAAGACAATATCTCCTATCCCATGATGTTTCAGTTTCCTGAGAGACTCACAAGGGACTTTGTCAAATGCATTCTGAAAACTCAAATACACTATTTCAGCTGGCTTATCTACGAGTATATTCATATATTTATTTATACCTTTAAAAAAGACCTAATAAATTGATAAGTCAAAACTTTCTTTTGCAAAACACACGCTGACTCAATCCTGTTAAGCCATAATTGTCGAATGGTCAGTAATTTTGTTTTTTTAGAATCGCTGTTACCATGTTACCTGAAACTGACATCAGACTCATTGGTTTATAACAGTCTCAAACTTGCGCCCCCACAGGCAGTATGCGGCCCGCCAGGTACTATTTTGAGGCCCTCGGTATGTTACCATTGTTCTGGAACGCTGCTCACCTCACTGCTGGAGTAGAGAGGACAATCGCGCACAGACGCAGGAAAGCACTTGTGTGAGGTTACAGCAGTGAGGAGTGGGACATTCCAGAATGTACGGTAACCACTGGAGGCAGTGCAGCTTCTGCATGTGTTCCTAATCTCGTGAACTCTCGCGAAATTTGGCACCTCTTTTGGCAGTGACTGCTTGATGTAAGATGGTGGTTGTGTCCGATGCTGGAGGAGGTGAGAGCTGAAGGCAATTGCGGATGCGACCACCGGACATTTAAGCACAAGTTTTCCAGGCACAAGTCAGATATTGATTCTCCCCTCTACAAAAAAGCCTAGAGGACTACACCAAAATCTTGTCTCTTGCAGTTGATACTTTAGAATAGAATCTAAATCACAATTTTGCATAAGGTAAAACTCTTTATAGTTTATGAATCTTTCCTTAATTGCTTCTGATAATTTCAGCTATACACAGCTGAAAGCAGTGCAACATGTAGAAAGTGAAAAACTATCTAAACTTCACTTTCTGCATGTTGTACGGCTTTCAGCTGTGTATAGCTAAAATTATCAGAAACAATTAAGGAAAGATTTATAAACTATAACGAGTTTTACCTCATGCAAAGTTGTCATCTAATATAATAAAACGGTAAGCCGCGCATGCGCACTTCCTAAGCGTGCATCCGTTTTCTGTGAGCTGTAGCTAGGAAGTGCGCATGCAGCGGCTCACCCCCTGCCCTCTCCATCGCCTCCCGGCTCCAGCGGCGTGACAGTTTTCAAAGAGGCGCGGGATTGTTTCAACGCAGAACCACCAGCCGTTAAAGCTCCTGGTGCTGACTCCCGACGGTGGAGGAGAGGCAAGGTAGAAGAAGATTTCCACTGCCCGGCACCCGAGTCCTTTGCCGCCCCCCTCCCCCCTTCCCTTACCGCGGCCCCGACTGACGATTTAAGCAGTGTGTCCAGCAGTCTTCACACGCTGCTTCGGGCCTTTCTACTGCCCTGATTTGCTCCGGACGTGCCAGAGTAAATCAGGCCAGTAGAAGGACCCGAAGCAGCGTGTGAAGACTGCTGGACACGCTGCTTGAATCGCCCTGTGTAGTCGGACCCGCGGGAAGGGAAGGGGGGGGGGCGGCAAAGTACTCGGGCCCGCGTTTGTAGTCGCGACTGTGGGAAGGGAAAGGGGGTAGAGGAAACAATAATACTGCTGCACAGGGAACTGGTGTGGGGGGAGGGAATGCTGCTTTGGACAGACAAACAGAGGGAGGAAGGGAGACAGAAAGACACAGGGGCAGGTGCACAGGGAACTGGTGTGGGGGGAGAGAAATGGAGGGGGAGGGAATGCTGCTTTGGACACACAGACAGAGGGAGGAAGGGAGACAGAAAGACAAGAAGAAAGACACAGGGGCAGGTGCACAGGGAACTGGTGTGGGGGGAGGGAAATGGAGGGGGAGGGAATGCTGCTTTGGACACACAGACAGAGGGAGGAAGGGAGACAGAAAGACAAGAAGAAAGACACAGGGGCAGGTGCATAGGGAACTGGTGTGGGGGGAGGGAAATGGAGGGGGAGGGAATGCTGCTTTGGACAGACAGACAGAGGGAGGAAGGGAGACAGAAAGACAAGAAGAAAGACACAGGTACAGGGAGATATACAGAAAGACAAACAGACAAAGGGGGCCAGGGACAGAGACAGACAGAAAGAAAGACAGCGGGAGTCGCGTCAGGAGGGGTGTGGGATGCCGCAGATGGAACTTTTCCAATCGGTGCAACTGGGCGGCTGTCGGGAACCTCTGATCAGGGGCAGAGCAAGGTAACTGTATCATAGGGATAAGAAGGAGGAGGGGGGGAGAAAAAGGAAGGGACGCCTACTGCTGGACAGGGGGAGAAGGAAAGAGGTGCTGATGGACAGGGGGTGGGTGAAGAAAAAGGAACGGAGGCCTAATGTTGGACAGGGGGAGAAGGATGGTGCTGCTGGACAGGGGGGAGGTAAAACAAAGGGAGAAGGGCTGCTGCTGCATAAGGAGAGCTGTGAAGGGGTGGTGGTGGACACTGGGGAGGTAAAAGGAAGGGAGAATGGACAGGGGGAGCAGGCAAGGGGTGGTGATGGACAGCCAAGGAAAAAGAAAGACAGAAAGAAAGAAAGCGGCTAAGGAGAGAGAGAGAGAAAAAGAAATAAAGAGAGACACACACACATATATTCTAGCACCCGTTAATGTAACGGGCTATAAGACTAGTTTCTTTAATAAGACATTAACTATTTTTTCTGCGGTCCTCCAAAGTACCTACAAATCCAAAATGTGGCCCTGCAAAGGGTTTGAGTTTGAGACCACTGGTTTATAGCTTCCTAGGTCAGTTCTGGAGCCTTTAAAAAAATCCTGGCATTATGTTGGCCACCTTCCAGTATGTAGCTACTAAGGCTGATTTAAATGATTGGTTACAGATTACTAATAATGAGCTGGTAATTTCATATTTCAGCTCTTTCATAACTCTAAAGTGAATACCATCCCAGTCTACTGATTGTTACTCTTTAATTTCTCAATTTCCACTATTATATTTTTTAGATTTATAAAAATTTGTTTCAAATCATCACCATCAAAAATATGCCCAGAGTGGGAATGACTCTATTTTCCTTGCTAGAGACTGAGACAAAAAAAATCATTTCATTTTTCTGCCATTGTGAGAGGATTGCAACTGAGACAGTGTTGATGTCTGGCTTTTGGACACTGGATCTTCTAAAGATGGCTGTCTCAGATGGCCAGCAGTTTGTGAGACAGCAGTTTGCTCTGTTCCACTTGATTAAGGGGCCAGTGCAGAAAGCTACCACAGGCTGCAATGCATGATTAACGAGCAATCTACACACATATTATGGGCCACATGATGCAGAAAGGGGTTCAATGATCAAATTAACCCATGCTAGACATCAGCGCATGGTATATTAAAATGTATGGTAAATAGGGTACCAGCTAATCTGCAGCAATTCAGACAAGCTTCAAACTTGTGCACTGAAGTCAACAGTGCGAGAAATCTACTGCCAGGTCTGAGGCAGTGTTAGGGGAACCCTTCACCTCACATTACCTGCCCCCGATATCTTTCTGCACAGTTCCCTGGTGGTCTAACAACCCCTTCCTTCTTTCCTGAACTAATCTGACCCCCTCCCTGCTACCCCTAACAACCAAAAATGCCTTGGTGGTCTAATGGTCCTCAATTTTTCCTCCCCCCTCTCCCTCTAATCTAATCTAATCCCTACCTGCCTTAACTTCCAAAAACAATCCCTGGTAATCTAGTGGCCCCTATCTATTATAGATCTGTAATCTCTTGTTTCATATTTGTTGAGGGTCTGTCTGTCTTTTACATGTGTGACTAAGGTACACTATACTGCCAGCATATAGTATCTGTGTACAGGGCAGGATTAATTATTCGAGGGCCCCTAGGCACACAAGTACACTGGGCCCCCCTGGCCCTGCCCCGCCCCTAACCCGCCCATGCCCCACCCATGTCCCTCCCCTGCCTCACCCATGTCCCGCCCCCATTTATCTGTTTTCTTCTTTACTTCTTTATTTCCACTTGTATTTCTTTTTTAAAAAAATTCAAAACAAACAAAGATTAGTATGCCAGTGCACAGTTTTTCTTCTATGCAATCCCCAAACATCTCTGAAGAAATCCCCCTTCCTTCCCTTCCCACCTACTTACCCAGGAATTTAACTCTGAACCCTTTCCATGCATATATGCAAATATTTGTAAAGCAGTAATACTATCCAAAATATAAGTCTATATTAATAACCAAGTTTACGCCTCTCAACTGCCTCACTCTACATCAACCAACTGTAACCCATATGTATGTATAAACAACCAAATCTGTAACTCCTCTAGTATGTTCTACTCCATGTATGTTAACTTGCAACGAAACAACAAGGCAAGCAGTCCATCAAAGAATCCAACATGAAACAAAAGAACATTGGCAGAAAATAAGGAGATTCAAATCAGGTTAATTCAAGGTGCCTGATGCATTTCGCCAAACAAGGCTAGTCAACGCTAACAAAAAACCATGTTTTTCATACAAACAGGTCACAGAAAACACCTTCACCTAGTATGGAATATGTAATCACAAACTAACCTCTCCCCCCTTTTACAAAACTGTAGTATGGTTTTTAGCCACGGCCCGTGCTAAAAAAATGCTCTACAGTTTTATAAAAGGGAGGATAAAATAGACAAAGGTTAAATAAAACCACCAAGAAGCTGTACTCTGCATACAATGCAACACCACAGAAACAGCGATGCATGTCCCCTAAAGCAAAAAAAGAAATAAATAGAAAATTTTTTTCTACCTTTGTCTTGTCTGGTTTCTGCTCTCCTCATGTTCTTGTCAATATCTTCCTTTCATCTTTTGTCCTTCTGTGCCACTTCCAGAAACTGTATGCCTCCCCCTTCCATCTTTCCCTTCACCCTCATTGGTCTGGCATCTATCTTCTTCCATTCCCTCCTCCAATGGTCTGGCATCTCTCTCCTCTCTTCTTCCCTTCCCTCTCCCACACCCCCATGGTCTAGCATTTCACTCTCTCCTCTCCCTTCCCCCCCACTTCCATCAGCATCAGCCCCCTTTCTTTCCCTCTAACCCAATTCCATCCAGTATCCTTCCCTTTCCCTGCACACAATTCCATCAGCATCTTTCCCCTTTCTCTCCCTCCACCACCCTTCCATACCACGCTGCCCCATCATCCTTCCCACCACCCTTCCATACCATCCTGCCCCCTTTCTCTTCCTCCACCACCCTTCCATACCATCCTTCTCACAACCCTTCCATACCACCCTGCCCCCTTTTTCTTCCTCCACCACCCTTCCATACCATCCTTCTCACAACCCTTCCATACCACCCTGCCCCCTTTCTCTTCCTCCACCACCCTTCCATGCTCCTTTCTCCCCCTCCAAACATTGTTGCTGGCTCTACCCTCTGAGCTTCTTTGCCCCAAAGTAGCATTATAACAGCTGACAGCAACGGCCCCCCCCATAGCAACGGCAACACCCCCCCTCCCCGTAGCAACGGCAACGGGCCCCCCTCCCAGCAGCAACCGCAATACAGCCGGATCTGTTACTGGAAGGTCCCACGATGACTGCTTCTGCCTGTCCATCCCCCTCCGATGTCACTTACTTGCTCCGGAAGAAGTGACGTCGGAGGGGGATGGACTGGCAGAAGCAGTCATCGTGGGACCTTCCAGTAACAGATCCGGCTGTATTACGATTGCTGCCAGGAGGGGGGCCCGTTGCGGTTGATGCCGGGAAGGGGCCCTGTTGCTGGCAAGGTGAGTCGTCCTCTTTCAGTGGGCCCCCCCTCATCGTTTTGGGCCCTATTGATTAATCCGGCCCTGTCTGTATAGAGATCTTGTAACAGTTCCATTTATTCAGTTTTGTCACGAGGTGGTGTATTGGTGTTTTGGGGTCTACTATAATTTTTATAGTGCAGCCTTTGAGCAAGTTTTTGCTTTCTGAGTCCTGGGAGTAAGTGCTGCTGTGGGAGAATAAGATTCTGAGTGTATTGGGAAAATGCTTGAGTACCTGATTGTAAAACCGCTTAGATAACCTTGATAGGCGGTATATAAAATCCTAATAAAACTTATTGTTGCATAAATTTGTGCATATCTGCTAAATGTAATCTGTTGACCATTCCCCTTCCTTCAAAGGTCTTGCTAAAAGTCACTTGTGGTTGTGCCTTTCGCCACATTGTCCTCTCCATGTAGAATTCCTTCCTGTTATATCTAAGATCAGAAACAAACCTGTCTTCTTTTAAATATAGTCTGTAAAACAATATTCCATTGCCAAGCCTTTAGCATTTAATCTTAACCACTACATTTCCCTGTTTTGACCATCTGGTTGCTTTTCTTAATTGGCTAATACCAGGGTTATCTGCTCCTACTGTCTACCTGATGTTATATTTAGGCTTGCTTTTAAGTTAAAGACTACCATTTTCTCTCTGAATTTTTGTTTTTCTTTTCTAACTAGACTCTCAACTGTCAATCGCGACCTTTTGTAATGTTGAGTTTTGTTTGATTTTCTTTTTGTCTAGACTCTCGCCTTTGAATAGTAACCTTTTGTAATGTTGTCCTCTTGGTTTCATTGTCCTTTGCTCATTTATTATTGAGTTTTAAATTGCCTTGATAAGAACAGAGAAGGACAGAATAACAAATGAATAAACTAAACCAACTTAAACCACCAAAAGTCAATAGAAGCAAGCATGCCACAAGAATGGGAAACAGCTACAGCCAAATATCTTATTACTGAATCACCAGCCTAAGAGAAATCGCCCAGCCAATAAGAGCTTGGTTGGGAAAAAAGGGAGAAGAAGCTCAAGATTAAGCAGCTAACTAAAATGATACTGACACTGTATTGAACTGTGAGAGAACTGACTAGAGCAAGAAGTAACTCCAACATCCCAATCAAAGAAAAAAATGGAAATTTTTTTATAACACATGAATAACAAGATACATGCTGAATAGAACATATAAAAAACCTTGCATCTAGGCGGTTTACAATAGGTTGTAACAAAGTTAAAAATAGAGGGATTAAAAATAAAAACAAAAGACTAGGACATATATGCATAAGAGTTACCATCTAACTATAGACCTATTGCATCTATTCCCTTTTTTGTAAAAATCATGGAGAGTCTAGTTCAAATCCAGCTAACAACGTATCTCGAGCAACACTCCTTATTGCATGATTCCCAATCAGGTTTTAGAACCCATTTCAGCACTGAAACAGTGTTGGCTACATTGTTAGACCACCTAAATAGCTTACTGAGCAAGGCCAGTAGTGCATTGGTTCTTCAGTTTGACATACGTAGTGCCTTTGAGTTGGTAGACCATACCAAATTATTAACTTGTTTGGATGCTTTAGGTCTACAAGGCAATGTTCTCCTGAGGTTTAAAGAGTTTTTGAAATCCAGACTTTTATCAGCTTTCCTTTAATTGGAAAGATCAGAGCAGTGTACCTCAGGGTAGAGAGTTGCGCGGGGACAGAAATCCCACCCATCTCCACCCGTCCCCGTCAAAGTCCCACCTGTCCCCGTGAGGAATTCCTCCGTCCCCGTGAGGAATCCCCTCCGTCCCCGCCCGTCCCTATAAACTTCAGAAATAGTTATTTCATTTAATTATGCTACTGAATTAAAGGCTCTGGTAGAAACCCATTTACAAATAAGCAAAAAGACTTTATTAATTTGGAAATATTAATTGGGAAGAATACATACTTTGTAAACAGGTTTCTACCAGAGCCTCTAATGTTTATAAATTTTTATCAACACAACTAATATACTACTTTATCCTGAAGCAAAAAAAAAAGAAATAGAATTCTTTTCCTACCTTTGTTGCCTGGTTTCTGCTTTCCTCATGTTCTCATTCAATTCCTTCCATCCACTGTCTCTCTTCCTTCTGCGTCTTCCATTTGCTCTGTTACTGTGCCTCTCCCTTTCTCCCCCCTTCCAAATTGGTCTGGCACCCATCTTCTTCCCTCCACTCCCCCCATAGTCTGGCATCTCTGTCTTCTTCCCTGCCAGCGTCTTCTCCCCACTCTCTCTTCCCCATTTCTTTTCAGCATCCTTCTCCCCCCCATCTTCCCCATGTCCTGTCAGCGTCCTTCTCCCCCCTGTGTCTTCCACAAGTGCTTTCAGTGTCCTTCTCCCCCCTCTGTCTTCCCCATGTCCTTTCAGCATCCTTCTCCCTCTCTGTCTTCCCCATGGCCTTTCAGCATCCTTCTCCACCCACTCACCCCCCATCTTCCCCATGTCCTCTCAGCGTCCTTCTCCACCCCTTTGTCTTCCCCATGTGCTTTCAGCGTCCTTCTCCCCCCCCCCCGTCTTCCCCATGTCCTGTCAGCGTCCTTCTCCCCTCTGTGTCTTCCACAAGTGCTTTCAGTGTCCTTCCCCCTTCCCGTCTTCCCCATGGCCTTTAAATTTCAGCGTCCTTCTCCACCCCCCCCCGTCTTCCCCATGGCCTTTCAGCGTCCTTCTCCACCCCTTTGTCTTCCCCATGTGCTTTCAGCGTCCTCCCCCCCGTCTTCCCCATGTCCTGTCAGCGTCCTTCTCCCCCCTCTGTCTTCCACAAGTGCTTTCAGTGTCCTTCCCCCCCCCCTTCCCCATGGCCTTTCAGCGTCCTTCTCCACCCCTTTGTCTTCCCCAGTGCTTTCAGCGTCCTTTTCCCCCCTCCTTCTCTCCCGCCCCGGGTGCAGCACAGCCAGCCAGGTCCCCTTACTTTTGTGGCGCTTCCCCGACCAACCGACAACAGCCCCGGTCTGACAATCCTCCCTGCCCTTAACCGTGAATCTAATTTACCTTCTTACAGCTGCTGTAAGAAGGTAATTTAGATTCGCGGTTAAGGGCAGGGAGGTTTGTCGGACCGGGGCTGTGGTCGGTCGGTCGGTCAGGGAAGCGCCATAAAAGTAAGGGACCTGGTCGGCTGTGCTGCACCCGGGGCGGGGCGTACCGCCCCCCTCCCTTGGTAGCCACTCGAGCCGCGAGGCTACTCTCCTTCTCCTTACCTGCCCTGCCTGCAGCACAGAGCCGAACGGAAGTCTTCCCGACGTCAGCGCTGACGTCGGGAAAACTTCAGTTCGGCTCTGTGCTGCAAGCAGAGCAGGTAGGGAGAAGAGCCGTGCGACTGAGTACATCCAGCCCTGCAGGATCCCCGTGACCCTAGGGGTCGTCCCCACGGGATCCCCGTGACCCTAGGGGTCTTCCCCATGGGATCCCCGTGACCCTAGGGGGCGTCCCCAAGGGATTCCCATGACCCTAGGGGGCGTCCTCACGGGATCGTGGAAGATCGTGCCTGACTAACTTACTGCACTTCTTCGAAGGAATTAACAAACAAATGGACAGAGGAGACCCCATAGACATCATATACCTAGATTTCCAGGAAGCCTTTGACAAGGTGCCTCATGAACGTCTACTCCGGAAACTGAAGAACCATGGGGTGGACGGAGACGTGCATAGATGGATCAGAAACTGGTTAGAAGGTAGGAAACAGAGGGTAGGGGTGAAGGGCCACTACTCAGACTGGAGAAAGGTCACGAGTGGTGTTCCGCAGGGCTCGGTGCTCGGGCCGCTGCTTTTTAACATATTCATAAATGATCTAGAAACAGGGACGAAGTGTGAGATAATAAAATTTGCGGACGACACCAAACTATTTAGTAGAGCTCGGACAAAGGAGGACTGCGAAGAATTGCAAAGAGACTTGGACAAACTAGGGGAATGGGCAGAGAGATGGCAGATGAAATTCAATGTTGGGAAGTGTAAAGTATTGCATGTGGGAAGCAAAAACTCGAGGTATAATTATGTGATGGGAGGGAAGTTTTTGAATGAGAGTGCATAAGAAAGGGACTTGGGGGTGATGGTGGACATGACAATGAAGCCGACAGCACAGTGCGCAGCTGCCGCTAAGAGAGCGAATAGAATGCTAGGTATAATCAAGAAAGGTATTACAACCAGAACGAAAGAAGTTATCCTGCCGCTGTATCGGGCAATGGTGCGTCCACATCTTGAGTACTGCGTCCAGTATTGGTCACCGTACCTTAAAAAGGATATGGCATTGCTCGAGAGAGTTCAGAGGAGAGCAACACGACTGATTAAGGGGATGGAAAACCTTTCATATGCTGAGAGATTGGAAAAACTGGGACTCTTTTCCCTAGAAAAGAGAAGATTAAGAGGGGATATGATAGAGACTTACAAGATCATGAAGGGCATAGAGAGAGTAGAGAGGGACAGATTCTTCAAACTTTCAGAAAATAAAAAAACAAGAGGGCATTCGGAAAAGTTGAAAGGAGGCAAATTCAAAACTAATGCTAGGAAGTTCTTCTTTACACAACGTGTGGTGGACACCTGGAATACAATTCCAGAGGAAGTTATAGGGCAGAGTACAGTACTGGGGTTTAAGAAAGGTTTGGACAAATTCCTGCTGGGAAAGGGGATAGAGGGGTATAGATAGAAATTTACTGCACAGGTCCTGGACCTGTTGGGCCGCCGCGTGAGCGGACTGCTGGGCGAGATGGACCTCGGGTCTGACCCAGCGGAGGCATTTCTTATGTTCTTATGTTCTTATGTTCTTATCCCTGTGACCCGAAGGGGGAACCCGCGGGATGCCCGCGGGTCCCACGGGATTCCCGTCGTCCCCGTTCCCGTGCACCTCTCTACCTCAGGGCTCCCCACTTTCTCTCACATTATTTAATGTATATCTTTCTTCTTTGGGTTTTTGCTTGAGTAATCTGGGCATAGAACTGTTCAGCTACGCCAATGACATTACGATTGTTATACCTTGTGGCACAGTTCTGTCCCATATTTCTCATAAAATTGAGTCTGGACTGAAACTAATGAACTCTTGGATACAGAAATTTAATCTCAAACTTAACCCTGATAAGACAAAGTTTTCTGCTGTGTCACCGCACAAGATCTCTCAAGAGCCTTCGATCAGTATAAAATCAACACTGTAAATAATTCAACCAACAATTAAAATATTGGGAGTCATTCTGGATCAGCATCTGACCATGAAAAACCAGATACCATATTTTTTGCTCTATAAGACGCACCCTAGATTTAGAGAAGGAAAACAAGAAAAAAACCCCATTCTGAACCAAATTGTATACTAATTTATACCCGACACCTTTAAATTCCATCCCAGCTCCTCCCAATCAATCATCATTTTTACATACCACCAACACTTTTAAATTCCATCCCAGCCCCCCGGCAGTACCTTTAAATTGTGGAGGTCAGTGGACGGCTGCCTGCTAATTGTCGGGGTCATGGTGCACAAACGTGCTAATGCCTGGGCCCGCAACACTTACTAATTGTGCCGGTTGCTGGTGCTTCACTGGACGGCTGCATGCTGATTACCAGCATGTCAGGGCCAGCGGCGCACAAGCACGCTGCTGCGTGGGTGCACGCCACTTCTGAATGGCTGCCTCAGTTCTCGTGAGGAGCTAGCGAGAACTGAGGCAGCCATTCAGAAGTGGCACACGCCCACGTAGCAGTGCGTTTGTGCACCACAGGCCCCGACATGCTGGTAAACAGCAGGCAGCCATCCAGTGAAGCACCAGTGACCAGCACAATTAGGAAGTGTCGCAGGCCCATGCATTAGCGCGCTTGTGTGCCACGGGCCTGACAATCAGCAGGCAGCCATCCACCGACCTCCACAATTTAAAGGTACTGCCCGTGGGGGGGTTGGGGGGGGCTATATTCGCTTCATAAGACACACCCTTATTTCCATCCACTTTTTGGGGGGAAAAAGTGCGTCTTATGGAGCGAAAAATACAGTAGATGCTGTGGTACATAAAGGTTATTACACATTATGGAAATTATGTACCATTAAATCATATTTTGAGTTTTCTGCTTTTAAACTTCTGGTTCAATCCCTGATAGACTATTGCAACATTGTCTATCTGACAATCTCCAAGAAATACATGGCCAGACTTATATTGATTCAGAACACAGCGGTCAGATTGATCTAGTGTCTTAAGAAGTAAGACCATGTAACTCCATTTTATTGTGAGTTGCATTGGTTTCCAATGGAGGCTCATGTCCTGTTTAACTTGGGTTGTTTTTACTCTAAGGTTATGTATGGCACCGCTCCGTTTTACATGGCCAATAGATTTTCTTTAGCATCGTACAAATATAGTAGAAGATCTCATGGCCTGTTTACTTTTCCACCAGTACATGGCTGTAACAGCAAGAAATTTCATGACCACAGTCTAGCATTTCAAGCGGCTTCCCATGATAGAGAATTTTGATCGCTTGGAGCTTGTTCTTATAAACATTTTAGAACTCAGTTGTAAACTTATCTTTTTTCAAAATACTTGGTCAAATAATTTTTCTTGCCATCATTAAATTGTCTATTGTTTATAATCTTTTGTAAACCGCGTTGAACTTATGGTTACACAGTTAAGAAGTACGATACGATGTTATGTTATGTTATTGACTAGAGACACAAAAGGGGGTAGGGAAAAAATACAATATTTAAAAAAAAGAAAGAATATTCTAATCATAAAATAGAAAATAAAATAATTTTTCTACCTTTTGTTGTCTGGTCTTTTTATTTTTCAGACATTGTTTGTCCCATGATCTGGTTTCTGTTTCCATCTGTCATTTCTTAACTCACTCGCCAGGGTCTCCTGCTCATTTGATATTTCTTCTTTGTTCTCACCATCCATCTTCCATCCTTGTGTACCTAGCTTTCCCTTCTCTGTGTCCCCTGTACTTCCCTGTCCAGCATCTCTCCTGTGTCCATCTCCCTGTATTTATAATCATAACTCTAAGTCCTGCATTACTCATTTCTTTTCTGTGTTCCTATTCTCTCTCATATCTAGCATTTTCCCTCTGTGTTCATATACCCCCTCCCATATCTGGCATTGCCCCTCTCTGTCCATGTACCATTCCCATGCAGCATCTCCCTTTGAGCCTCTGTCTCTACTCTCCTCCCCATGCCCATTATTTCTCCTCTGTTTCCGATACTTCCCTGTGTCTCTCCCTCTCTTTGCTGTGTTCAGTATTTCATCCCCTATTCCTTCGTTCGCTTAGTATGGCATCTCCTTTTCCTTTCTCTTCCCTCCAGCAGCCCCCCTTCCACAGGTGCAGCACCTAACATAGTAACATAGTAGATGACGGCAGATAAAGACCCGAATGGTCCATCCAGTCTGCCCAACCTGATTCAATTTAAATTTTTTTTTTTTTTCTTCTTAGCTATTTCTGGGCGAGAATCCAAAGCTTTACCCAGTACTGTGCTTGGGTTCCAACTGCCGAAATCTCTGTTAAGACTTACTCCAGCCCATCTACACCCTCCCAGCCATTGAAGCCCTCCCCTGCCCATCCTCCTCCAAACGGCCATACACAGACACAGACCGTACAAGTCTGCCCAGTAACTGGCCTAGTTCAATCTTTAATATTATTTTCTGATTCTAAATCTTCTGTGTTCATCCCACGCTTCTTTGAACTCAGTCACAGTTTTACTCTCCACCACCTCTCTCGGGAGCGCATTCCAGGCATCCACCACCCTCTCCGTAAAGTAGAATTTCCTAACATTGCCCCTGAATCTACCACCCCTCAACCTCAAATTATGTCCTCTGGTTTTACCATTTTCCTTTCTCTGGAAAAGATTTTGTTCTACGTTAATACCCTTTAAGTATTTGAACGTCTGAATCATATCTCCCCTGTCTCTCCTTTCCTCTAGGGTATGCATATTCAGGGCTTCCAGTCTCTCCTCATACGTCTTCTGGCGCAAGCCTCCTATCATTTTCGTCGCCCTCCTCTGGACCGCCTCAAGTCTTCTTACGTCTTTCGCCAGATACGGTCTCCAAAACTGAACACAATACTCCAAGTGGGGCCTCACCAATGACCTGTACAGGGGCATCAACACCTTCTTCCTTCTACTGACTACGCCTCTCTTTATACAGCCCAGAATCCTTCTGGCAGCAGCCACTGCCTTGTCACACTGTTTTTTTCGCCTTTAGATCTTCGGACACTATCACCCCAAGGTCCCTCTCGCCGTCCGTGCATATCAGCTTCTCTCCTCCCAGCATATACGGTTCCTTCCTATTATTAATCCCCAAATGCATTACTCTGCATTTCTTTGCATTGAATTTTAGTTGCCAGGCATTAGACCATTCCTCTAACTTTTGCAGATCCTTTTTCATATTTTCCACTCCCTCTTCGGTGTCTACTCTGTTACAAATCTTGGTATCATCTGCAAAAAGGCACACTTTTCCTTCTAACCCTTCAGCAATGTCACTTACATACATATTGAACAGGATTGGCCCCAGCACCTTTCCTTCCTTCGAGCGACTTCCATTAACCACTACCCTCTGGCATCTGTCCGACAGCCTCTTCCCCTTCCCCTTCTTTCCAGCTTCCCCTCCTGCAGGACCTGTAGCTCTCTTCTTTCCCTTCCCTTCAGCTCCAGCCCTCCCCTCCATAGGTCAAGCACCTCTCACTCCCTTACCTTCAGCTCCAGCACCCTTCCTGTGCCCTTTCGTCCAGCCCCACCCCCCACCCCATTCCTGGGCCAATTCCTCCATCTACTTTGCCTTAAAATGCGCCTTCTCTTCATCAAGGCCGACGGCTTGCTCCCCCACTTGCTCGTGGGTCCAATGATTCCAGACGGCTTCTCTCCCTCCCTGCCATTGGCATACATTTTGCAGATTGATCCAAAGCTTGCTTGACAATGGTGCTCACGGCCTTCCCTCTGCCAGGATCCTTCTTGTGACACAACTTCCTGTCTTTGCATAAAAAGGAAGTTGCATCATAAGGAGGAGCCCAGTAAAGGGAAGGCCGTGAGCACAGTCAAGTTAGCCTGTGTAGAGATCAGATCCATACGGGAAGAAAGCTGTTTACCACTCTGGAGCAGCAAAAAAACTTTGTTCCTGCACTGGTGGTAAGCAGATATTCATTTTACCGGTTCCTGCAGTTTTATTACAGTTAGTCGTGATTACAGGTGACCGTGTCATTCTCTAAATCAAGCTATCAAGAATTTTTTAAACAAATAAATCTTCAACAATTTCCTAAAATGTTAATATAAGATAAAGCTAGCTATCAAATTACAGAATTCCTTATCCCATATCACAGCCTGGAAAGACAGTAGTCTATGAAAATATCTTTTATATGAATAACCTTTTACAGATTGAAAAGAAAAGCAGTGTAAAATTTCATAATGAACGTCTAGAATCTACAAACACAAAATGATCTCCAAGATCATCTAGTGCTAGACCATGCGTCACCTTGGGCTCCTTTTACTAAGGTGCAGTAGTGGTTTTAGCACATACTTAGCATGCGCTACAATGCCACGGGCGCTAAATGCTAGCGCCTCCATAGAGCTTGTATTAGTATTTTTCATTTAGCGCATGGTTAGCGCGCGCTAAAAACGCTAGTGCACCTTAGTAAAAGGAGCCCCTTGTAGAATATGCATCCAAATTTAAATATCACTCTTGCTTCAACTGGAAGCCAGTGAAGTTTTTGATGAAAATTAAATGAGCGGCCATGTTTTGAATAATATGTAAATTAAGCAAACCCAACTGAAACTTTTGGTTTTGATGGTCTCACTCCAGCAATGAACTAAGACTAAAGCATGAGAAAATTATGAAATAAGTTAATATGACAATAAAAGCTTTGAAAAGTGAGGATTCCAAAGAAGGTGACGGGATAATTGCGCACCAGATACAAGCGCGCCGACAATCCAGCGCTGACAATTCAGCGCAAGAAAGAAGCGTGCCGCCGAAAAACTTATTTTTAAAGAGCTCCGACAGGGGTTTGGGGCGGGGAACCCCCACTTTAATGCATTGTGCTGCCGTTGAGGGTGGATGGGAGGGTGCAACCCCCCACATTATAGAAAAAACAGAACTTTCCTGAAAAAATTCAGAAAAAGTTCCATTTTCTCTATAATGGAGGGTTCCAACCCCCCAAACCCCCCCCCCCAACAGCAGCGTGAACACCCCCCCCCCCCCCGTCGGAGCTCTTTATAAATAAGTTTTTTGGCGGCGCGCTTCTTTCTTGCACTGAATTGTCAGCGCTGGATTGTCGGTGCGCTGGTGTCTTGTGCGCCACTGACTATGAACCACCAAAGAAGAGCCAATATCACAGAGTGCAGCAACTAGAGAAGTGCTCGTACTTCTGTTGGTCCCTGGCAAAATCTTTTGTACTGTGCTGTTAAAGTGGTTGCAGTATGCTGTTGATGTCATCCTGTCAAAACTGCAAGCAGGTTTTCACAATGGGCAATCATGCGATGAGCAAATTTCTGCACTGAAGAATAGCACTGAATAAAGCCTAAAGCTACTGTCAATAAATTTCATCAACTTGAAAAAGGAATTTGACATATAGTGCAGGAAATCAACCTGAAGCTGTGCAAAAATGCAAGGTATCCCCCAATATTACATTTTTCTGAACTCTAGTTGCTGTAAAGACAGGCAGTGACACCTAAATATCATCACTGGTGTTTGATAAGGCCGTAGTCTCCACTTTTGTTTCTTCTACATCAACGGTCTCAAACTGGCGGCTCGGGGGGGGCCACATGCGGCCCGCCAGGTACTATTTTGAGGCCCTCCTTGTCCACTCCACAAGTGTCTGGCGGTCGCTGTAATCTCACGCAAGCGATTTCCTGCGTCTGTACGCGATTGTGAGGTGGAGTCCAATCGCTTGCAGACTTAGGAAAGCACTTGCATGAGGTTACAGCAGTAAGGCGGGCAACGTTCCAGAACGTGCAGCTTGGAGCAATGGTTGGAGGCAGTGCAGCTTGTGCGTGTGTCCGGTGCTGGAGGAGGTGAGAGCTGTTGATACATTTTCACTTTCTGCATGTTGCACTGTGTTCAGCTGTGTATAAGCTGAAATTATCAGAAGCAATTAAGGAAAGATTTAGTTTATAAATCTTTCCTTAATTGCTTCTGATAATTCACATTTTGGATTTGTAGGTACTTAAAGGGCCGCAAAAAAAATAGTTAGAGGTTCTTTTACTAAGGCGTGCTAGCCGATTTAGCGTGTGCTAAATATTATAGTGCGCTAAATGCTAATGCGTCCATAGACTCTAATGGACGCGCTAAATCGGCTTTTGCGCTTTAGTAAAAGGATCCCTAACTATTTTTTCTGCGGTCCTCCAAGTCCCTACAAATCAAATATGTGGCCCCGCAAACAGTTTGAGTTTGAGGCCACTGTTCTACATAAACATAGAAGATGACGGCAGATAAAGACCCGAATGGTCCATCCAGTCTGCCCAAGCTGATTCAATTTAAATTTTTTTTTTTTTTCTTCTTAGCTATTTCTGGGCAAGAATCCAAAGCTCTACCTGGTACTGTGCTTGGGTTCCAACTGCTGAAGTCTCTGTCAAAGCTCACTCCAGCCCATCTACACCCTTGCAGCCTTTGAAGTCCTCCCCAGCCTATCCTCAACTAAAAGGCCATATACAGACACAGACCGTGCAAGTCTGCCCTGTACTGATCTTAGTTCAATATTTACTATTATTTTCTGGTTCTAGATCCTCTGCATTCATCCCATGCTTCTTTGAACTCCATCACCGTTTTCCTCTCCACCACCTCTCTCGGGAGCGCATTCTAGGCATTCACCAACCTCTCCGTAAAGTAGAATTTCCTAACATTGCTCTTGAATCTACCACCCCTCAACCTCAAATTATGTCTTCAGGTTTTACCATTTTCCTTTCTCTGGAAAAGATTTTATTCTACATTAATACCTTTCAAGTATTTGAACGTCTGAATCATATCTCCCCTGTCTCTCCTTTCCTCTAGGGTATACATATTCAGGGCTTCCAGTCTCTCCTCATACGTCTTCTGGTGCAAACCTCCTATCATTTTTGTTGCCCTCCTCTGGACCGATTCAAGTCTTCTTATGGCCTATGCCAGATTTGGTCTCCAAAACTGAACACAACACTCCAATTGGGGGCCTCACCAATGACCTGTACAGGGGCATCAACACCTTCTTCCTTCTACTGGCTATGCCTCTCTTTATATAGCCCAACATCTTTCTGGCAGCAGCCACCACCTTGTCACACTGTTTTATCGCCTTTAGATCTTCGGACACTATCACACAAGGTCCCTCTCCCATTTGGACTTTACTGATGATATAGCCCTGCTAGGAGATAGAAGGGGCTGCTGAAAAGTTCTCAACCAAGCCAAGAAGAGAATGATGTGGGGGCCATATAACTTACAAGTTATTTCACATTTTTCATTTCAATGATATGAAATAAAATGAAAAGTGTAAAAAAAGTGTGGCATAATTTGTAAGTTTCATGGTTCCACATCATTCTCTTCTTGGTTGGGCTGAGAACTTTCCAACGGCCCCTCATATATAAGAGAGAGTCTACAGGAACTGACCACCAGCTTGGAGAAGTCTGCTGGGAAGACTGGACTGAGAATCAGTGATGAAAAGATTAAGATCATGCATTGGAAGTCAAATCTATGTATAAATAATCATGAAACAATGACCTGTCAAAGATGTGGGCAACTAAACCTATCTTGGCAGCCTTATATCCAGTTATGAGAGCATCAAGAGGGATGTCACTTATATGCTGGCCAAGGTGCCATTGGTGTTTCAATGGGTGTATCGAATTTGGGCACCAACAATAATCAACACTATGAAGAAAATTAAACTCTAAATAGCTATTCTGCCATTTGTGATCTCGTATACCTATGAAACATGGAAAATTACTAGAAATAGCATATAAAATGAATTCTATCAGCAGTGCCTCCAAATAATTCTTGTGTTATCTAGTTTAACCATATTACCAATGAGGAGATCTGAGAAGAAGTGACTCATAGAGATTCCAAGATATTGTAGATGAGTGAAGGGTCCTGCTAGCTCATATCCTAGAACTGCATAATTATCAACATCCCAAATTCACCATGTAATTTTTTTTCCACTTAACACATAGTTAATCTTTTGAATTCATTGTTAGAAGATTTGCTAAAAGCTGTTAGTGTAGCTGAGTTCAAAAAAGTTTTGTGAAAATTCTTGGAGAACAAGTCAATCGACTGTTATTAAGCTAGATCTAGGGGACACCACTGCTTATCCTTGAGGATAGGTATTATGGTTATGGAATCTTGTTACTTTTTGAGATCCTGCCAAGTGCTTGTGATTTGGATTGGCCACTGTTAGTAGCAGAATACTGGGCTTGATGGACCACAGTAAGGTAATTCTCAAGCTCTTTTGAGCACAATGGAGAATACTTTCTCAGTTGCACAGGGGAACCTGTGTCTCATATGTATATTGTGACCAGCCAGGAATTCTTCCAGCGCAGGTCCCAGTCAAGATAAAGGGAAAAGAGGTGAAACAGAAATCCCGGGTAGGAATTGGTAAAGAACAGGTTGGATCTGAAGTAAATAATTTCCTGGACCACCGGGGGAGCCCAAGAGGCCCTTGGAATACTGCCAGGGCTGATACAGCAGGGCGTTTCCCCAGAGTATATAAGCCTGCCCCTGACAACAGGGAAAGAAGCCGGTTAGGGAGGAAATTTAGGCTTTGCCTCCCTAGGGACCCTGACGAGCCAAACAGGGACAGAGAGCCCCAACCTATGGAGCTGGATGAGGTTGAACAACCAGAGGGTTTGACTCAATCTGAGGAACTTATGGACTTCCAAGAGTCTTGTGCTGGTGAGAATGCTAACCTACCTGAACCAATGCAGGTGAACTGGACTCTGAGCCACAAACAGTGAGTGAGTTTTGGAAACTGTTTGTGTGCTGTTCTTTTGGTTTTTGAATGCTGATTTTTGCTGTGAAAGTTTAGAGAGAGTATTTGAGGGAGAGGTTTTGCTTCCACCTGGGAGGGAATGTGAAAGTCTGTTTGAAAGACTGTAATTTTTGCAAAACCTACTACTCTCTCTTCTTCCTGGCAACCTTAATTATTAATTGCCAGAGGCTTTCTTATTTTTTTTGTTATGGACTGCAATCTAACTAAAACTTGAAGGCTGGACTGTAGCTGTTTTAGAATAAAGAAAAGGACTGCTTGGTAGCAGTCAGAGTGAGCTCCTTACTGAGCCCAAGGTCTCAACAATAGGAGAGACTTAAGAAGCAGTGAGGAAAAGAAAGTTGGAGTTAATTAGCCCTGCTTCAATTACTCTGCCATTTTGACAGTGCTGTATGTTTTTTTTAATTTCTTCCTTACTGGACTTCTGTCTGGAATTCTGAAGCAATGAAAGTATTACTTACCTGATTGGAAGGATTAAGTAAAGAGAACTAGTTATATAAACTGTCCCTGTGTTGGAACTTTATTGTGGTGTTTTTTTTTTACTTTGAAAACCCGATCCTGCAGGGTGACTCCAGGCCGGGTCACACGCTTAGGTGCTGTTTAGTGTAGCCATCAGAATTGCAACAAAGCCCTGTTCGGGGTTATGCTGGTGGCCACATAATTGGTATCAGGAGTGGGATATTGCACCTCCTGCAGGACACTTGTTGGAACTGCATTTGGAAAAAAAAAAACAAAAAAACAAAAAACGTTTTTCCTTTTGCCTTTTCATTGTTTTTTTTTGAACTTGTGCTGGAGAAGGCATATTTGGCTTTCTGGTTTTTTTTTTTTTTTTTGATTGGATCAAGTGAACTTTGGACTAAATATTTGTTTAAGAAATATATCTTTTCAAAGTACTTTATCTGGAGTTTCCTGATATCCGCCTGGAGGAGGAGTCTTCAGCCGGAAGTGCGGATAAGGTTACAGCATATCCTTTGGAGAAGAGCTGTGAGGAGACAGTTGGAGTTCGAGTGCGGAGTGAGAGAGAGTCGGACCAAGGTTCCAGAGCCAGGACGACCCAGACCCAGTTCCGGTGGATCGGAGTGCCAGACACAGTTCCCGTTCGGGACCCGAAGTCCAGAGGGGCAAGCCGTGCGGAGAACGACTGGAGGCCAAGGAGGCCTAAACACCAAAGGCGCAGACTCACCAGTGCTATCGGTAAGAGTACCTAGGCTGGGGGGTCTGGTAAAGGGGAGGAACACGGTTACCAAGCGGCCACACTTGGGTTCCTTTTCTTTTTGTTTTCCTTTCAGGTCCGGATTATGGAACAAGCGCAGTTTCTGGCGGTGCTGGCCGAGGAGGACCAGAGACAGACCGAGGAACTTGAAGGCATTTTGAGAACCAACGAGGCGCGTTGGCAAGCTCGCCAGGACGCCATGTTGCTGCGATATAGTCAGTTAAGGATGATCATGCAAGAGCAAACGAAAACCTTTGCTCAGCTACTACAGCGGCCTACAGCACTTCCTGCTCATCCAACCTTACCTAGGGAGACCGATCCAGCTCCGGTAGGCCTTAACACACTGTCATATTTTAATAGGGGTGAATCGGCGCTCATGAATGCTCCCGATAATTCACTTGGTTCTGAGACGCTGGGGTCAATCCCGGGAATTGGGGAAGCCTTTTTTGATGCTAGCGAATTCTTAAGAGGAAGCCCGAGCCGAGTGCAGGAACACACACCTAGGCAGAGCCCTGGGAATTCAAGCAAAAAGGGGAATAGGAAATTCCCATACAAAGGGCCATCTACCCCTGTATGTAGGCCTCCCACTAGGAAAGGTGCTAGCAAATGTTATAGTTGTGGGCAGACAGGACATATGCAGAGTTCTTGTGAGGTGGTAAACTTGTCCAGCAGAGGAATCAAGTGCAATGCTAAGGGAACTGAAATAAGTATTCCTAGACAAGGTCTAAAGACCGCATGCACTACGACAGTCTCCGTAGGGGGACAAGATACGGTAGCACTGATTGACACGGGGGCCGATCAGTCAATGATGTCTGTAGAGTTCTGGAAAAAGGTATTCCCTGGGGAAAAAGGTTCCTCTAGTGCTGGGAAGGTAGGAATCAAGTGCATACATGGTGATAGTGTGCATTACCCACTTAGGCCAACTACTGTTTTGCACCAGGATAGAGTGTACCAAGTAGTAGCTGCTTTAGTCCCAGAGGCCCCGTATGACTTGATTTTGGGTCAGGACTGGCCTGGGTTGAATGAGTACCTGAGTATCAAACAGGGGTTTGTAAATACGCGGTCTCAGGGTTTACCCACGGCAGTTCCTGGGGCGGAGCTGGGAGATATATTCCCTTTCCAGGAAGGAGTGGTGGAAAGGCCTACTCAGAAGCAGGCAAGAGCCTCCCGGGCACAGAAAAGGAGACTACAGCAGCAGAGAGCACAAGGGCTTAGGCAGACTGAACAGAGGAAGGAGTTCCCTAGCCTCCCGCAAGAAATTATTAATACCTTTCCCACGTTTGGAAGTGAACAAAAAACCGACCCTTCCTTACAGGAATTATGGCATCAGGCTACTGGACGACAATCCGGTCGTACCGGTTTGCGTGTTATAAGAGGACTCCTCTATAGGGAAGATGAGGGTGCCAAGGGCTCAGGGGAGAAGAGGCAACAGTTGGTGGTCCCAAAGGGGTTCAGGAGAGCCATCCTACAAACCGCCCATGATTCCTCATTAGCCGGTCATAAAGGGGTTCAGGCTACCCAGATACAGGTACAACGCAGGTTCTTCTGGCCAGGTTGGGGGAAGGAGATAGAAGAGTTTTGTAGGTCCTGCCCCACCTGTCAGAGGTTGACCTTAAGTAAACCAGAGCGTGCCCCTCTTATTCCTATCCCGGTAGTGGAGGAACCTCTCATGAGGCTCGCTATGGATATTATAGGGCCACTAGAGAGGACTCCTAGGGGATACAATTTCATCTTTGTTGTAATGGACGTTGCCACCCGGTTTCCATGGGCTTTTCCCCTACGGAAAACATCATCTAAGGTGTTGATGCGAGAACTAATGGGGTTATTTTGCACCATAGGCTTCCCGAGGGAGGTATTATCTGACCGGGGAAGTAACTTCCTATCTAAGGAGATGGAAGGGTTTTGGAAAGACCTTGGGGTTAGGCATATTAGGACGTCGGCTTATCACCCCCAGGCCAATGGAATGGTCGAACGGTTCAACCAGTCTCTGAAACATTTGCTCAAAAAAGGATTAGAAAACAACATCAGGGATTGGGACCTCTTTATCCCATTTGCTTTGTTCGCTGCCCGGGAAAAAGTGCAGGACTCCTTGGGAGTTAGTCCTTTTGAGATGCTATATGGGCGAGCTCCCAGGGGTCTACTTGATGTGGTAAAAGAGGGTTGGGACCCCCCGGAGGAAACAGACATGAATGTGATCTCTTATTTGTCCCGACTGAAGCAGAATCTGGCTAATGCTGCTAAAGTGGGGAAAGAAAATCTTGAGTGGGCTCAAAGGAAACAAAAAGTATATTATGATAGGAAAGCCAAGGAGCGTCAGTTTTATGTGGGAGACAGGGTCTTGATTTTAGTGCCCTCGGATCCTCATAAATTTTTGGCACATTGGAAAGGACCGGCCACGATTGTGGAAAAATTAGGCCCTGTAAATTATAGAGTTAAGGACGAGAAAGGACACATACAAACCTATCATGTGAATTTGTTAAAACCGTGGAGAGATAGAGAGACCTTAGCTCTAGTGGCCCAGAGGTACCAAGAGGATGAGTTAGGTCCCCAAATAGCGGACTTGGGACAGCCAGAAAAGGTAAACATAGGGGTGGAATTGTCTACTGCACAAACTCAACAGGTACAGACCCTCATTAACCGATTCTCTGATGTCTTCTCTTCCATTCCAGGGCGCACCCGGGGAATAACTCATGACATTATAACCATTCCGGGCAAGGTCGTCAGAGTCCACCCCTATCGCCTGTCGGAGGAGAAAAAGAGGCTGGTTAACGAGTTAGTACAAGAAATGTTAGAGCTAGGGGTCATTGAGCCCTCGCAGAGCCCCTGGAGTAGCCCCATAGTTATCGTGCCAAAGGCTGATGGGACCCCTCGTTTCTGTATAGATTTTCGTCAAGTAAACGAAGTATCACAATTTGACGCCTTCCCAATGCCTCGTGTGGATGAGTTGTTGGATCGTTTAGGCCAGGCTCAATATCTGACCACCATTGACTTGACCAAGGGATATTGGCAAATCCCCTTGACCGATAGGGCTAAACCTAAAACGGCCTTTAGCACTCCCTATGGATTGTATCAGTTTACCCGTATGCCGTTTGGACTGCATGGGGCAGCTGCTACTTGTCAGAGGGCAGTGAACGAGGTCCTGCGGGGGCATCACGCCTACGCGGAGGCGTATCTTGATGATATTGTAATATATTCCTCCGCATGGCCACAGCATCTTGAACATGTTGCTGCGGTATTGGAGTCACTAAGGAAGGCAGGGTTTACTGTAAACCCCAAAAAGTGTTTCCTGGGTCAGAGAGAGGTAAAATATTTAGGGTACACAGTGGGTAGAGGCCAGATCAAACCCCTAGTCGATAAGGTGAAGTGCATCCAAGAATATCCCCAACCTAACACTAAGAAACAAATGCGGGGGTTTCTAGGTTTAATGGGATATTATAGAAGGTTCATTCCCAATTTTGCCACTAGAGCTACTCCGCTTACAAATATGTTGAAAAAAGATGTCCCCGATACTCTGCAATGGGGGGTCGACAGTGTGGAGGCTTTCCATGATCTGAAGGATAGCTTGTGTAGTCGACCGGTCCTTGCGGCCATTGACTACAACAAGCCTTTAATCCTTCAGACGGATGCCTCTGGCTGCGGTTTAGGAGCCATACTCAGCCAGGAAAACCAAGGAATAGAGCACCCAATTCTGTACTTGAGTAGGAAGTTACACCCAAATGAGAAGAATTATGCGGTAGTTGAATTGGAGTGTTTAGCAGCGAAGTGGGCCATGCAAACTTTAGACCATTATCTAGGGGAGCGACAATTTACCTTGGTCACCGATCATGCCGCATTGAAGTGGCTAGGGACCATGAGAAATAATAACGCCCGTCTTACAAGGTGGTACTTAGCGTTACAGACCTTTAGATTTGTGGTAGTCCATCGGCCCGGGCGTTTAAACACTAATGTTGATACCCTATCTCGCATTCCGGAAAATACGACACAGCCCCAGGCTTATAGGGATAAGCACCATTTAAGGGTGGGGGTATGTGACCAGCCAGGAATTCTTCCAGCGCAGGTCCCAGTCAAGATAAAGGGAAAAGAGGTGAAACAGAAATCCCGGGTAGGAATTGGTAAAGAACAGGTTGGATCTGAAGTAAATAATTTCCTGGACCACCGGGGGAGCCCAAGAGGCCCTTGGAATACTGCCAGGGCTGATACAGCAGGGCGTTTCCCCAGAGTATATAAGCCTGCCCCTGACAACAGGGAAAGAAGCCGGTTAGGGAGGAAATTTAGGCTTTGCCTCCCTAGGGACCCTGACGAGCCAAACAGGGACAGAGAGCCCCAACCTATGGAGCTGGATGAGGTTGAACAACCAGAGGGTTTGACTCAATCTGAGGAACTTATGGACTTCCAAGAGTCTTGTGCTGGTGAGAATGCTAACCTACCTGAACCAATGCAGGTGAACTGGACTCTGAGCCACAAACAGTGAGTGAGTTTTGGAAACTGTTTGTGTGCTGTTCTTTTGGTTTTTGAATGCTGATTTTTGCTGTGAAAGTTTAGAGAGAGTATTTGAGGGAGAGGTTTTGCTTCCACCTGGGAGGGAATGTGAAAGTCTGTTTGAAAGACTGTAATTTTTGCAAAACCTACTACTCTCTCTTCTTCCTGGCAACCTTAATTATTAATTGCCAGAGGCTTTCTTATTTTTTTGTTATGGACTGCAATCTAACTAAAACTTGAAGGCTGGACTGTAGCTGTTTTAGAATAAAGAAAAGGACTGCTTGGTAGCAGTCAGAGTGAGCTCCTTACTGAGCCCAAGGTCTCAACAATAGGAGAGACTTAAGAAGCAGTGAGGAAAAGAAAGTTGGAGTTAATTAGCCCTGCTTCAATTACTCTGCCATTTTGACAGTGCTGTATGTTTTTTTTAATTTCTTCCTTACTGGACTTCTGTCTGGAATTCTGAAGCAATGAAAGTATTACTTACCTGATTGGAAGGATTAAGTAAAGAGAACTAGTTATATAAACTGTCCCTGTGTTGGAACTTTATTGTGGTGTTTTTTTTTTACTTTGAAAACCCGATCCTGCAGGGTGACTCCAGGCCGGGTCACACGCTTAGGTGCTGTTTAGTGTAGCCATCAGAATTGCAACAAAGCCCTGTTCGGGGTTATGCTGGTGGCCACAATATTAAACTATACTATGGAGAGTAGGAGCCCAGAATTAGAATCAGTGAGATGGCAGAAAAGTCAGGCATTACTGCCTAAAGTGAGAATGGAGAGGGCGAAAGCTTGATTGAAGCAGGTCAAGAATATCATGAGAAGAAAGGAAGTCCAGACAGTGGCAGTGGACAGCACATTCGAGTAGTTTGGATAGGAAGGAGAGGAGGGAAATGGGGTGATAGTTAGAGGGGGATGTGAGGTCTAGTGAGGTTTTTTTGAGAAGAGGTGTAACTACAGCATGTATGAAGACATTAGGAACTGTTGCAGTGAAGAGTGATAGGTTGAGGATGGAACAAGCAGTGTGAAAGAAGAGTCCAATTTCAATGCATTTCAAAAATAGAAAAAAACAAGCTGAAATGTTTCAAGTATATTTAAAATGTGTTAATCTGCTTATCAGGTTTCTAAGCTTTCAATCTTAACTCCCACTCACTGTCAGATACCTTTACCCATTGTATCATTCCTTCTACCAGAAACTCCCCAACCTTGAGAAGCCCTGCCTGTCCAAATTAGATTGTAAGCTCTTCTGAGCAGGGACCATCTATTGAATATTAAATGTATAGTAGTGGTAGTAGTGCAAGTCCAATACATCTGATTTACCCCTTAACTGCTCATATATTGTGCTAAATGCTATGTTTGGAAATGTGAACAAATTAGTTTATATATTTTGATAT
Organism: Geotrypetes seraphini; assembly: GCF_902459505.1. Classification (NCBI taxonomy): domain Eukaryota; kingdom Metazoa; phylum Chordata; class Amphibia; order Gymnophiona; family Dermophiidae; genus Geotrypetes; species Geotrypetes seraphini. The sequence continues at coordinate 98,806,790 of NC_047088.1, read as the reverse complement.
ACTATTCAGAGTTTACTATCTTAAGATAGAGACTTTTTTGAAATAGATTTACACTCTTTATGCATAAGTATACTGCTATATGATTAACCTGTCATTTGCAATTGTTCCTACTGAGGACCCAATACTTAACATAATACATCTGGTTGCTTGCTTTAGTGTGTTCACAGACTGGCATAGAAACAAAGAAAAAGAATGTTGTTTGCACTGTTAAAATCCTCATTTTCAGAACAGTTCCCCTCAGAATTCTATTCACTGAGGGGAACCCCATCAGTGTACAGGCCACACCTCTGGGTGGGGTTATACAATAATACTGAATGTGTCTCTACATGAAATGTAGAGTCACATTCATAATAATACTGAATGTGACTCTACATGAAAGAGACAGACAGGAATTCAGAGAATGTAATTATTGTGACAGAGGATGGAAGAAATAGTCACTGCAGATGTTATTCTTGTAATGCAATTCATATATTAATTACTTACATTACAGATCTGTTAGGAGAGATGGCTCATAATGATCCCATTTATCTGAATGTGGGAATGTTTGCACACAGCTCTTTTTTTCGCATGCTCTTTCTTTCTCTCTCTCTCTCTCTATTAAATTTGTTTAGTGTCAGAAATAACAATAAAGATACAGAATCAGTGTTTCACCAAAAATGGGCGCTGCAGTGCAGGCTTGAGGTGTGTTAACAATACTGGAATAGCAGGGGTGCTGCAGATCATAATTAAAGGGCAGTGGGTGGGATGGGGGGAGAAGAAAAAAAAGAAAGAAAGAATAATAAAATAACCTTTTATTCTTCCTTTTCTCTTTGAAAGGTTTACGACTTCTATGTGCCAAAAATGTGCTCCCATCCTTGCACCCTAGTGTAGGCTGTGCATGCCTGTTTCCACAAGGCTGCAATTAGAAAGGGCCTTGGGATCTTCATTCTTTTCATTATTATTGTTGAATTGCCAAAATAAGACAGAAGATGGTCTCCTCCCAAAGAGCAGGAGGTGATAGCATTTTATGCTGTCACATACACTCTGCTGTTAAGCATGCTGCCGTATCTGTCTTATTCCACTGGGGTCTGTGTGAAAGAGCTGATCGTTGCTTGATGAAACCACTCAGGCAGGTACAAGCCTCATGCAGTATTAATACAGAGAAAGGCAGGGAGAGCAAGTGAGACCAGGACACACAGAAAAAGAGGCAAGCTGGCACAAAGGGACAGAGAAGGAAACATACAGACAAAGAGACACTACAGTATGCCATGCTCCAATACATTTCAAATGTTTTATGCATTCGGTTTCCCCCTCTCCTCACTCATTAATCTGGTGTTATCCTGCCCTTTTCTTGGCTGGGAGGATTATACAATGTTATTCTTCCACTGGAGATAAGACAGTATTTAATACCTTTAAAGCATTGATCTGTGTGGACAGGGCCTCTGGTGTTTACCCAGAGGGAAGTGCTGGAGGAGGATTCTCCTCACTTTCTCTCCGAAATGACTTTCTGTGTGTGGGCAGCAGTGTAATAGCCTCAGAAGACAGAGCTGTGGAGAAATGCATGTCAAGGATTATGGCATTTAGAATTAAGAGAATGCAGGGAACTTGTCATGTCTGAAAGGACACCAAGCGAAACCATGTGATTACAGGCGGGACACTCCAGGAACACGCTATGCAAAAATAAGAGCACCTCCTGGCATTCTCGTCCCTTCTATCTCACTGCACTTTGTTATCAGGAATAAAGAAGAACTCCAGACAATTCTATCTCCTCTAGCTCACTGTATTTCACTGCAGAGAGTAGAAAGCCTTCTCTGTTGTTTCCATCTCTTCTGTCTCACTGTATCTCACTGGCAGGAATAAAGAACATCCTCAGGCATTCCTGTCCCTTCTATCTCATTGCATTAGACTGAGGGAAATAAGGGCCATACTATATACACTGATAGCACATCCTGCTCTTTGTAATCCACTAACCCTCTGCAGTGACTTGAATAGTTTGTAAGCAAGAAGAGGAACTGGGAGTCACAGGACAGCCACATGTAGACAGCATCTAATGAAAGAATCCTTTATAAACAGTGAATTGGAACCTCAGAAAGGATGCCTTAATGACTACAGAAAAGTTTCTATGCTTGGTGCTTTTTAAGCTCACCTGCATGGCTTGAATAATAATCAAGTGCAAAGACCAAGTTTATCCATCTGCAGTGGTGATAAATTATTGCGGAGACTCAGCAGTGCATACTGGGATGCGATAATATCCAGTGGGTGCATGAAATACATGGATGGCCTTGGTTCCTAAAGGTGGAGAAGAAAGGAGTAAAAGAAGCAGTGACACGTTACTTTTCTGTGCCCAACCTGATTAATTGCACCTCATTAATTAGTGTACACGCTATCAGCCCTAAATGAAAATAAAATCTGCCTTGCACAACACTGAGTAAATGGTCAGCTTTCTATAAGAATGAAAGAATTCTGCCTCATACGGCACCACACATGCAACAAGCATGACACAGAACTGAATTAATTCTACATCATACAGCACTGAGCACAATATATAATAATCTCAGACAGGGCTATGCATGGATGGTGTCTGTTTTATATGTATAAAAAAATAATAATAATTGTACCTCTTGCAATGCCACACTGTGCTATATAAAAAAATTAAAATTCTTCTTCATATAAAATCATTTACACTCTCAGTGCTATAAAAATGAAAGATAATTCAACCTCAATGCTCTACGCACTGTCAGAATATAAAATGATAAGACGACTAAAGGCTCCTTTTACGAAGGTGCGCTAGCGTTTATAGCGCACGCAGGATATTACCGCGTGCTATGCGGCTAGAACTAACGCCAGCTCAATGCTGGCGTTAAGGTCTAGCGCGCGCAGCAATTCAGCACACGCTATTCCGCATGTTAATGCCCTAACGCAGCTTTGTAAAAGGAGCCCTAAATCAGTGAACAGTGCACTAAAGTATATAAAGGTAAAACAATTTTAGGGGTACTTGTACTAAACTGTGTTGAGTGCTAAAGTGCATTTAATGTGGGGGGAAAGCCTTATATATTTTGCAATAATTTACCCATCAATTTGCACTATTTATTTTTTCAGGAAGGGGCATGTCATGGTCAGGGAATGGGTGTGGAAGTGCATTCCAATTAGCACATTCGCATTAGGGTGCACTAACTGGGTAATGCAAACTTAACATGGGAATCCTTAGGATCGGATTCTCTAAATAGCACCATTGTCGGCGCTCACCTTAAAATTGGCCAGCAATTGCATGCCAATCGCATGATGGCGCTGTTTAGAGAATCATTCCTCCAGCAAAAGTAGGCACCGGAAATGTAGGCCGGGGTTTTCAAGGCCTATAATTTTGACATCTACCTTTGACATGAATTGCGCCTCCAGAGGTACCTACTGGCACCTAACGCCACTTCCAGCATTGGTCATGCCTACAGTGGCGTTAGGTGCCAGTAAACGCCTCCGGAGGCGCGATTCCAGTGCCGTTTTTTTAGGCGCCTTGAAATTTCTTTTCAGTACCATTTTAAATGGTGTTTTAGGCTTAATTTAGATGCTGGTAGGGTGCCTACTGGCAACTATGTTAAGGCTTGGAAAACAAACAGGAGAGTCTGCCTTCACACCAGTGAACAGCAAGAAACAACAACAAAGGTCACCAATTGGTGCTCAATCATTTTTGATTGTGATTAACTCAACACGATCGCATTTCGGCCCCAGTGGGCCTGCTTCAGGAGTCTACAATGGAACATGTGTTGAAAAAAATACAGTCATAACAGTATCCTCAAGAACATTGATAATAAACATTAATATTGTTCGTTACTTATGTTTTTTGTTCATGAGAATGCTGTTATGATTATAATTTTTCTATATATATATATGTTTATTAATTTGGGGTATTAATAAAAATAGTTTTCGTTTTATTTATTTATTCATTACAAATACACGATAGTTTTACCCCCTCTTTTACGAAACTGCGATAGCAGTTTCTAGCGTGGGGAGCTACGCTGAATGACCCGTGCTGCTCCCGATGCGCATAGGAACTCATTGAGCATCGGGAGCAGCACAGGCCATTCAGTGTGGCTCCCCGTGCTAGAAACTGCTATCGCAGTTTTGTAAAAGGAGGCCTTAATGTCTATACATGTGCGTGCAATGTGCTAGATATGAATTATATATGATATATTATTGTTCGTTTTTTCTGTTTTATATGTTTTTAAGTTTGTCTATGTTTATTATCAAGGATGCTGTTATGATTGTGTTTTTTCAACACATGTTCCATTGTACACTCCTGAGGCAGGCCCACTGGGGCCGAAACACAATCGTGTCAAGTCAATCAAAATAAAAAGAGACTGAACACCAATTGGTCACCTTTGTTGTTTCTTGCTGAACTATGTTAAGGCACCATTTAGAGAATATGGGCCTTAGTGGTAAGTGCGCCCATGTTTATATTTTTGTAGGTCTCACAACTAATGGAAAAATGAATCAGGACCTGCAAAAAGAAAAAAAAGCCCTATTTTGAGCCACGTTAGAAATAGGCTTAATACACCAGTAAGTCCTAGGTCAAAACGCAGTAAGCCCATTTTTTAATGCTTTTTAGTAAAAGGACTCCTTACTTTGTACAATGCCATGCAAATTGTCAGCACTCTATAAAAAATAATATAATTCCCCACAATTATCACACACACACAAAAAATAAAATCTCATATAGGTGGGGAATGGCCTAGTGGTTAGAACAGCTGCCTCAGCACCTTGAGGTTGTGAGTTCAATTCCTACTGCAGCTCCTTGTGACACTGGGCAAGTCACCTAGCACTTCATTGCCCCAGGAACAAAATAAGTAACTGTCTAAAATATATAAACCACTTTGATTGTTCAAACTACTCAGAAAAAAAAGCAGTTTACAAGTCCCACCCCCACCCCCCCTTTACCCTTTTTACAAAGCTCTGATAGAAATTGGCCTTAGTGCACCCGTACATGGGTCTTTCCTAGAGTTACCGTAAGGCTCCAGAAAATGAAGGACGGATTGAGATATCTGGGTTTTACTTCTACTGAAAGCAATGGAAGTAAAACCCGGATGTCAAAATCCATCCTCTTTTTTTCTGGAGCCATATGGTAACCCTATTCTTTCCCATGTGCTAAGGCAGTGTCTCTCAAACTGTGTGTCATGGCACAGTGGTGTGCCCCAAAGAGATTCTAGGTGTGCCACAATGGACTCCAGAATTTTACTTTATTTAAAAAAAATCCCTTCATAAGTATACATTAGAATAGATGTCAATTTTATGAGTATCTGTGTAAGGATACAAACGCTCAGACAAGCATCATTCTTTGATGTGATTGATCCTTGAAAACTAACAGCAAGTAATTTTATTTTTATTTTTTGTAGTAGTTATCCTAACTTGAGCAACAAAGCAATCAAGGCTTTGCTACCATTTGGATCTTCTTATCTTTGTGAACTTGAATTTTCAGCTCTGACAAAAATTAAATTGAGAAAAAGAGAGCGACTGCAGATGATGGATGATGAAATGTGTGTTTGCTTGTCGACTATCGAAGTACGATTGAGTTAATTTGCACTCAAACACAAACACATTTATCGCATTGATTAGCAATTCTATTCTATCTACTTTACCCCCTCCTTTGCTAAAGCATAGCACGGGTTTTAGCGCCGGCAGTGGCAGCACTCTGTAAAACTAATATAATTCCCCTGCGCCAAGTCATTCTATATAAAAATAATACAACCTAATATAGGGTCATGCATGCTGTCAACACTAAATAAAACAATTCTGTCCCGTAAATTACTGCATACACTGTCAACATTATATAAAACTAAAGGCTCCTTTTATGAAGCCACGTTAGTGACTTTTAATCATGCGCTAATCCCCGCGCTAGCTGAAAAACTACTGCCTGCTCAAGAGGAGGTGGTAGCGGCTAGCGCAGCCGGCAGTTTAGCACGCACTATTACGCACGTTAAACCGCTAACGCGCCTTTGTAACAGGAGCCCTAAAAGAATTCTATCTTGTAGGACAATGCACACACTGTCAGTACTATACAAACTGAGCTGTAGGAAGGCAATAAAAAAAACTTACCTTTTAATCTAATCCCCTTGCCTAATGCGATATAGTTCGAAAAAGAAATGTATACAAAATGTATGTTGAATTGGATCCTCTGTATACTGTACGTCAAGTTGGCATGAACACACTGTATTATAAGTATAGCAAATTGTAACCTGTTCTGACTATACAGGGTATACGTTACATTACATTAGAGATTTCTATTCCGCCATTACCTTGCGGTTCAAGGCGGATTACAAAAGATTAGGTAAAGAATAGATCAGTTAGACTCAGAGAGTCAGGAAAAAGAAGGAGGGTATACGTGATGTTAATAACCTGTAACTCATTCTAAACTCCTTGGAGAGAATGGGATAGAAAATGAACATAAAATTATTCTACCTCGTACATCGCTAAGTGCATCCTGTCAGCACTCTATAAAAATAATTCTACCTTATACAGTGCTGCACACAAGTGCTATAGACAAAATAATTTTACTTCATGCCAAATAGTACAAACTGTCAGTGCTATATAAAAATAAAATAATGCCTTGAATAACATCATGCACACTGTCAGCACCATATGAACATAAAATAATTATTGCACATAGAGTGGAGTCTGCTGCCAGTGTCATACAGCACTGAGCTCACTGTTCTATTTAGATACTAATAAAGTCATTATATCGCATACACATATGCATGCTGCCAGCATGCCCTACATAAAAATAAAATCATTCTACCTAAGACAACATTGCACACGCTGTCAGCACTGTATAAACTTAGTTCAAATGTGAATTGGCAGGTGGTAAATTTATTCTATGTAAGGAAATATTTGCATGGTGTGTTTATTACTATTGGTGAAATATAATTTGTCCATATTTTTAATTGTTTAATGAATTCAGTTCTGGATTTCTAGCAGATACAAACACAATGACACATAGATAGGTATATGTATATGGGAGATATATAGATATATAGACCCACATATACATGTAGGGACCCAAATATATATATATAGACACACACACACATACACATACCCACCCCTCTCTCCCTCTTTCTTTCTGTGGCTTTCTCCCCCTTTCTCTGCATTTCCCTATGTCTCCACCTCTCTGCCTTCCCATCTTAGTGAGAGCGAGTTAACAAGGGAGAGTAAGAGAGGCTGGTTTATCCAAACACTGCTAGAAATATCCGCTTTGCATGGTCACACAAGAGCCTCTTATCCTTAGTCGGCTCAAGCATCCACTCTCCTCCAGCTTCCTTCTACTCCCCAGGACCGGTGGGGGTGAGAAACACACAGGTAAGAGACAGCTGCTAAAAAAGAAGGTCGGGGTTGAGTGGTACAAGAGGAAAGAGCATATTGCCTGCAAATACAACTCTCTGAAAATAATTGGTGAGAAGGGAAGACTGGAAGAGAGCAGGATTCGGGGAAGACTGTGTAGGAGGCAGAATATTGGATAACATCAGTTTCACCCAGTTATAAGGTTGCTGAGGTTCAGTGCTCCATGTGGGGAGGGGAGGTGTTGGGATTGCAGAGAGAATAGAGGGGAGCAAACAAAAAAAAAAAAAAAACGGGGAAAGGCAAGAAAAGGCTTCCCTTTAGACAGGGCAACCTCGGCCTTTTTATGATCCCCAGGCTCCCACTCTGCATAAGTAATCGTCAAGGTATTTTAGAGTTATAGGTTTTGCAAGAAGGGTGCTGGTTACTTGCTTTATGATTGTTAGAAGTGTAAACTTTGTGGGTGTAAGCAGCAGTTAAAGCAGGTCAAAAACTCTTTAATTTCCATGTTTGTGCAAGGGTGTAATATCTTGTATCTCCCTTTTACTGTACTGTCTTCCACTCGTTCACCTTCTTTTCAGTCCCTGATCACACCTGTGGAATTTTTCTTAACCAGCAAACAGGTTATTGAAAAGAGAGTCATGTTTTGCCTGTTTTCCTGGCTTCCTCTTTGGGTTTTATTCTTTGATCCCTTATTGCTTTTGTCCGGCTAGAGTTCATTTCCTATATATTTCATGCCTCTTTTTAGGTAATAAAAGGTATACTCCTTTTAGTATAACTAGACCATCTGTTTTTTTTTAACTTCTTCCTTAAGTCCCACTCTTCAGTTGTTTCTGCTTTAGTCATGCTTCATATGTATTAGTGTGTGCAGAAATAGAGGTCCATGAAAATAAATTGCACTAATATTTAATACATTTCTTGAGGAGTTGTCAGGAGCTAACCCTTCTTTCAACAGGTCAAAACAAAATGAGCAGGTTCTGATGAAAGGAGTGTTACCGTAATTGCCAAAGGCTAGTCAGAAAATATATTAAATTTGCCCAGTAATATGATATCAGCTTATATAATTTTGTTTCCTAATTTTTTTTATTTTTACAGTCAAGGAAACTTAACACTGACAACCATATTAATGCATAGGGCACTGATAAAGATCTGGTCTTTGGCCGTCTGTGCTGTGTTCTTGCCTTACTTATATCAGTTGTAACACCTGTATGGTGTTCAGATAAATGTCCGCTCTTCAGCCATCTATCTATGCTATATTCATGCCTTATAAGTATCAGCTGTAATATCTGCATGGTGTGTCCTATTCATGTTTTTCCTATATCATTGTAACACTGGCATGGGGCTGAAGAAGAGATCTTCACCTGTCTGTACTATATTCATATACTGCTTCATTTTGATGCTTGCATGTTGTTCTGATGGTGATAATCACATTTACTTACATTTATAATGGTGAAAATGGGTGAGCAACAGAAACAGAAACATTCAAGCACACTTAATAAAGCACAAAATATCACCCCAGGGAATGGAATATCATTCAGAAGAAATAAGGAGAATCGTAATGATCTTGCTTAATTGTTGATTTGGACTGCTAGCGCATTTGCTTTAAATATGGGAATACCTTTCAGGTTGGGGGAAGGGGCAAAACAAACCAGTCTCTAGCCCCCACCCTCAGGTTCTCTAATTGCTAATGCTGTGTTAGGCAAAATAGTGATTGGACCATAGCCCCAGTGATCCACCCCATTTCTCTGCATATATTATTAACAATGGAATGGAGAATATAACTGACTGTAATAAAACTCTGTATCCCTCCATTGTGCAACCACACCTTGAGTGCTGTGTGCAATTCTGGTGGCTGCATCTCAAAAAAGACAGTGGAAATAGGGAAAAAAAAGAGAAGAGCAACTAAAATAATTAATCGGATGGAACAACTCTCTTATGAGGAAGGCTAAAGAGTTTAGGGCTCTTCAGCTTGGAAAAGAGACAGCAGAAGAGAGATATGATAGAGGTCTACAAAATTAGGTAGATGTGAATTGCTTGTTTACTCTTTCAAAAAGTACAAAGATAAGGGGACAGTCCACAAAGTTCATAAGTATCAGGTTTAAAACAAGAAGGAGAACATATTTTTTCACGCAGTGCATGACTAAGGTCTAGAATTCATTGCTGGAAGATGTGGTAAAAGTAGTCAGCATAGCTAAGTTTAAAAAATGTTTTGCCAAGCTCCTGGGGAAAAAGGTCCATAAAACTATTATTAACCAGGTAGACTTGTGATAAGCAGGATGGAATCAACTTCTTGGGATTCTGCCAGGTATTTGTGACCTGGATTGTTGGAAACAGGATATTGGGTTTGACGGACCTTTGGTTTTACTCAATATGGTGATTCTTATGTTCATGGGCAGTGTTGCTGTCTACAGTGTGTAGTTATTCGTGTTGTTCAGTGATTTGGCAATTTGGTAATGTAGGGTGGAGCAAAATGGTTTTCTACAAGAGCAGAAAAGAGATTTTGAATTTATACACCCTCCTTTCATCCAAGCCATGTTATCCGTTTACAAAAGCTACCATTCAGACACTCAGGAGTGTATGTGAGGATAGAATGAGAGGGAGATACACTAAAACCAGGGAGATGGAGTGGGGCAAATGGAATCATATTCTGATTTATCTCAGTACCCGGCCTTTGCTCCCTCGAACAGAGGAGATTGAGAGGGGACATAATCAAAACATTCAAGGTACTGAAGGGAACAGACTTAGTAGATAAGGACAGGTTGTTCACCCTCTCCAAGGTAGAGAATGAGAGGACACTCTCTAAAGTTAAAAAGGGATAGATTCCATACAAACGTAAGGAAGTTCTTCACCCAGAGTGGTAGAAAACTGGAACGCTTTTCCGGGGTCTGTCATAGGGGAAAACACCCTCCAGTGATTCAAGACAAAGTTAGACAAGTTCATAATGAACAAGGACATACGCTGGTAGGACTAGTCTCATTAGGGTGCTGGTCTTTGACCAGAGGGTCCGCTGCATGAGCAGACTGCTGGGCATGATGGACCACTGGTCTGACCCAGCAGCAGCAATTCTTATGTTCTTATGTACTTGGAGAGAAGGAAAATGGTGAATTCTCCATCACTGGCGTTCATAAGACAAGGTTGTGGACACATAGGTGTCTGTGAGGAAGGTTTGTCCCACCAGCATATTAAGCATTTGTCAAATTTTGTGGGCTGCTGACTCTGCTAATCTGGAAATGTTAGTGCTACCTTGCTGGGGGGTAGGGTTGGAGGTTAATCACTTCTTCATGGTTAAGTCAGTACAGCATAGATTTCAGCCCTCTGTTGCTTTATATTTCTTCATTTCGCATGCCAATTTTCTTCTGCTCCTTTAGGCTTCCAGTTCAGTTGTAAATGGGGTGGGATCTGATACTGTGAGCCTTTATTCACCACTACCCATTTTTCTTCATCTATTTCATTTTAACAACAATTCTTTTGTCAAAGCCCACAGTCCATGGCTCTCTCCAGAATACAGCAGATGTGCACTCAACATATCCTGTAGGTGGCACTGTGAACAATGGCTGAAACTCCCTTCTCCTGGAGTGTTGAACACTTCATGTACAAGCTCAAGAGAAGAAGCTGATCTCATGCACTACAGTAGAGAATGACACAGGGGAACAAATATTTCCCCGTTTCATCCCAGTGAGTTCTTTTCCTGTCCCTGCCCCATTCCTGCAAGCTCTGTCTTCATCTGCACAAGCCTCAAACATTTTAAAATCGTAAGTGTTTGAGGCTTGTGTGGTTAAGGCAGAGCTTACAGGAATGGGGCAGGGAGAGAGACATCGACAAAACTTGCAGGGACGGGATGGGGAAATTGAGTTCCTGTGGGGATAGGGACAAATTTGTCCGCATGTCATTCTCTATACTACAGCACCCAGCACTGCCATTCTGATGGCTCAGACCTGCCTTTCTATGGGTCATATAAACTTCTATTAAAAAAAAAAAAAAAAAAATGATAAACATAAGATCAAATAAGCACAAAAGGAGATAGATGTGAGAGTTCCGATTCCTAAACATTTCCGATTATAACTGGACTAGCCATACATTTTCAAAAATTATATGGATTGAATTGGGCCAAAATTCTGTCTAAAAAGCCCAATACTATTTCTATAATTAAGAGATGGAAGAAGGGTAGAATAAGGATAGGCTAGTTAATTATTCAGCAATATTCAGCCCCTGTCCAGAGAAGTTATAGTATGGGATTCATAATAATAATGAAAAAAACTGTACAAAAAGTGGCCTAAGTCGGTACTTGGACGATCAAAAAGACAGATCATCCAAGTACCGATAATCAACACTGCTATCTAAAACCAGCTTAGGCCTTTCCACTGCCTCTGTACGCACAGAGTGAAAAGGGTTGTTTTGGGAGGAGTGGATAGGGAAGGAGGTGGGCTGACCTAGATTTAGTCGTCTGGCAGTCATAACCCAAAAGGTTTGAAAGGTTGCCAGACAGAAATACGTTTTGACTTAAACCAAGTCAAAACAGGTTTAAGTTCTGAGTCGGGCCGCTGAGCTGATCGCGGCTGCTGCGATCAGCTCAGCAACACAGGCAACCCATCTCCCCCCCCCCCCACACACACACACACACATCGGTAACGATTGTGGCAGGAGAGATGCCTAATCTCTCCTGCCGTGATCCCTCCTAACCTTCCTGGCAGGAGAGATGCCCAATCTCTCCTACCAACACAAACCCCGAACACCCGTGATTACCGGCAGGAGGGAGCCCAAGCCCTCCAGCCAGCCAGAAACCTCTCCCCCTGAACCGCTCACCAGCAAGAGGGAGCTCAAGCCTTCCTGTCGGACAACCCCCCCACAAACCCCCTTCCCCCCTAACTTCCCAACCCTCCGAACCCCCCCCTAATCTTAAAAGTTGGCGGATGGACGCGTCCTCCCTCTGTCTGTCCGGCAGGCCTGCCTTCCTCTGAATGGTGGGCCTGCCCCTTCCCAGTGCATTGTGGGATAAACTGGGGAGGGGCCTAGGGCCTGATTGGCTCAGGTGCCTAAGGCCCCACCCATAGGAGGGGCCTTAGGCACCTGGGCCAACTGGAATCGGGCCAGTTGCCTAATGCTCCTCCTAAGGGCAGGGCCTTAGACACATGGGCCAACCGAATTTTAGGTTGGCCCATGTGCCTAAGGACCCACCTATTGGAGGGCCATTAGGCAACTGGCCCAATTCCAGTTGGCTCAGGTACCTAAGGCCCCTCCTATGGGCGGGGGGACCTTAGGTGCCTGGGCCAATCAGGCCCTAGGCCCATCCCCGGTGCATCCCATTGGTAGCATGGAATATTGCTACTTATTGGGTTTTGGCCAGGTACTAGTAACCTGGATTGGCCACCATGAGAACGGGCTACCCAATAAGGCTATTCTTATGAATAGAAGGCCAAAGTAAACACAGTGGTGGCACAGTGATCTCATTGACTGTAAATTCAATATTGCTGATTATTCATAGCACATTCCAGATGTATACAACATTGTAAAAAGTCACAGTTACAAGGAGTTAACAGTTAATGTAGCATCTTCAAAGCACATGCTCATTCCTGCATTAAACAGTTAACGTAGAAGGGGACATGGAATGGGTAGGAATTGGTCCTTATAGTTTACATGGAGATTGCTATTACATGTTAACTATTTACACAGCAAATAAGGTAGAACAGTTAACGCCATCTCAAGAGGAGTAGCTAACTGCTGTGCTTTATCTCCTGTGCAGCTGTTGCGTGGTAATGAAAGTTTCTCTGCATTAACTGCATGGCAAAATGCTGGGAAGACCCCCCCAACAGGTAACACAGAGGTTTTGCCATTGCCACGCATTAATATTGGCAAGTATTGCAGAGTAACTGCGAAACCTTAGCAAAGTTTAGTAATTGAACAGCTTCTATCCCCAGTAAAGACCTATAGACAACACACACGACAACAAAGAGGTTTTGAGCTGGGACAGCAAAGGCGTGACTGGGCAGAAATTAAAGTACGCAGTTACAGGGGAGAATTAAATTGAGGATTATCCAATATGATGTTGGGACTGTAAATATTTAAAGGGAAATGACATAAAGGGATGTAAGATGTATGAAATAGCAGGTACAATCTTGAACAACGGCCTGGAAAGGGCAACCTGCACATTTTGCTGTCAGACATGACTCTGTCTAGTCACTGTGCTGGGCAGACTAGATGGACCATATTGGTCTTTATCTGCAGTCTGTTACTATGTTATTACTGATCAGGCTATTCAAAATTCACTTACTCCTCCACTGCCCCGGGTACATTAGATAGATTGTGAGCCCTTTGGGACAGATAGGGAAAGTGCTTGAAGTACGTATGTAAACCGCTTTGAGTGTGATTGTAAAACTACAAAAAAGGCGGTATACAAATCCCAATCCTTTTCCCTTTCTAAATGAGTACAAATCAGCGGCATAGCCAGGTCTGATTTTGGTTGGTAGAGCCTGAGCTTAACATGGATGGGCACTAGGCACAGACACCATTTCTAGTTTTCCTCTCATTGACTTGTGCCACTGCTGCTGGTTGAGTGGGTATAACTCCAGAGTAGAGAGTTGCACAGGGACAGAAATCCCACCCATCCCCGCCCGTCCCCGCCAGGATCCTCTCCGTCCCCACCCATCCCCGTCAGGATCCTCTCCGTCCCTACCCATCCCCGCCAGGATCCTCTCCGTCCCAACCTATCCCCGCAAGGAATTATCTCCATCCCTGCCCGTCCCCATAAAAAGCAGCAATTACTTCTGACAGGATCATCAATTCCACAGTTTCTTTTGTGTTTGCGCTGCTGTTTTCCTTGTGGAATCTCTTTGGTGGAACCCTTTTTTTGTTTTCTGTTCAGGTAATTAACTTATAAACCCCCTCTTTTACTACGGCTGACGTGTCCATTATATTATATGGATAAACCCTGCTTCCAAAGCCTTCCATCCCTGTGGGAGTCCCGTTGGCTAGAGGGGGGTCCCCGTGGGAGTCCCGTGGATTAGGGGGGGATTCCCGTGATCCCCGTTCCCATGCAGACCTCTACTCCAGAGTGAGCACAGAGGGAACAGTGGGCTAGGACTACATATGGCTATCCCCTGCTGTAAGAAAACCCCCCAAAACATTGAGTATCTACCCCACTATTATCTGAATAAATTCAGATTTAATTGAGAATAGGGACCACACTGTCGAAAGGATATGACGCAAGATCTGGGTTGGATATATCAGCCTAGTCCTGATTCTCAGGCCCTTCAGGGGTTAAACAGACTAAGTAAATTCAAAAGGCTTGCCTTAGCTAAGATGCATGACTCTGACACTTATCTAGATTTGGGTTACAAAAAGAAGCTATTAATTATACTTCTAACTGAGGAGACATCCTTATGAAAGAGTATTTTAGGTTGTAGACAATTAAATAGCAGATTTTCAAATATCGCAAGCGATAGCAGACTCTAGATAGGATTATTAAATAACTATGAACTAATCTTGTTCTCTTATCGGCAAGCAGTTTGGTAGGGTTCATTCCTGGTTCTGATTCTCATTCTAGGGAATGTGTTTAATTATTGGACACCGAAGGGTGATACAATATCTTGACTTTTTTTTTTTTTTTTTTACTTTGTGTTCTACCTTGTAAGTCAGAAATATAATTATGTTACATACTCAGCTCACACCTTTGAGTTGGGCAGCTGCCAGGAACTATTGTAGGGATGGGCTATTTTCAGCAGGAGACATGGCAAAATGTTAATTTGACTGTTACAAACCCCCAGAACAGATGCGATAAAAGCTCTTTAAAATGGATGATCCGCTCCTGTGTTCTTACTTTAAAGGAGGACCCCAGGAGGGGTTTGTTAACCACACATAGGGAAAGATCCACTTCTTGGTCCTTAGGGTTTAACAGATTTGGACTTTAACAAAAAAAAGTCTCCATGCTTTGAGTGATGTTCCCAACAAGAATCTTCATCAGGGATGATTTTGCAATCAGTACCCAGCACTAACTTTTATGTCATATATATATTCTGATCAATATTCAACCAGTGGTAGTCAACAGTTTTGTAAACACGAACCGCCACAGGCAGAATTAGGCCCTGTAATAGATTCAGGGGTTTTTCACTCTTTAAAGCTGCAGTTAGGCTTCTGGGCAGAAGGGGGCATTAGACAGTTAAAAGAAAACTACATGTCTCAGAATGCCCTGAGATTGCAGCAGTGCTGAGTCAGAGGGGCGGGACTCAGGGAGAAGTACTTCTGCCCAGACTTTAGGTAATCAGACAGGTACCCAGATGAAGGAGGGAAAGAGGTCCTAGGTAGACACAATTTAGCTGAGGTAAGCCAATCTTTGTTTACAGAGTGTGAGGAAAATGTACTCAAACAAAAGTCTTTTATATGCAGTTTTGTGTTTGTGTCGTGGCCCCTCCTAAAAACCCAAGCCAGCCTGCCCCCCCCCCCCCCACCCAAGGCTTGGCTGTTACAGGCCCTGATATTCAATGCCGGGCCATGCCAGGCACTGGCATTAAATATCAGTGGCTAACTGGATTATGTCAGGCTGTAAGCGGGTCCCCGCTGAATATTGTCCAGGAATATGTCTATGTTTCTTCACCTTCCTCCAACAAGTAATAAACCCTCCTCCCACCCACCCCAATACATAAATAGTCCCCCTCCCACTACTCAGTCAGAATAGACCCCCTCCCCCCTTTGGCCTATCTGAATGTCAATGTGGTTTAGCAGGACAATGGAGACTGGAGCAAACCCCATTTGTTCCTGTTCCTACCGGCTCTATGTTAAAAATAGTTATTGCAACCTCTAGAGGTAGTCTTGTAGTACTAACAGTAGTACTTACTTTTTTGAGGGGGAGGAAGTGGAACCTTGCCAGAGGAGAGGTTGGGAAGAAAGGGAGGGAATTGCTGGCCAGTCCAAGAAGTTATGTGGGTGCCAGCAGCTAATTGGACAAAATTAGAACTGCATTATATGTATGCAGTTCTATGTGTTTGCCTAGTTATGCGGGTGCCAGCACCGAATATTGTTGGCACCCACATAACTTTGGCTCCTCCCTGGCTCTATCTCCCCTTTCCCCTCCACCCCTGCTTATAGTCCCTGACCTGCCCATTTGGGACATTGCTGGTGAGTACCGATATTCAGCAGAATTCTCTGCTTAAGTGCTGAATATCAGCAGCTAGGTGGGCACAAGCGATTTAAAGGGGCAGGAAGCTCTTCTGTCCATTTAATTTGCATTGAACATTGACACCATAGGTGTTCACAGGGCCAGATAATGTGCAAAGCAAGGGTAGGATCAGCATTTATGTATATATTTTATAAAACAAAACAGGAAAACTTCACAAAAATACTTTGTTCAAATGACACACAAATGAAGAAGAACCTCATAAATCAACCACTTCCATATATCAAGAAATGACCTGTGATCTTTCTTTGTAACCCTCCTTATATAACTCTTTTGTAATCCGCCTTGAACCGCAAGGTAATGGCGGAATAGAAATCTCTAATGTAATATCTTAGAATATTTATATTTTAATATATTTATATCTTAATATTCTTATATCATTTTGTACTTTTTTTTTTTTCAAAACAAAGGAGGATGCCCATCACAATTGACATTTTAGGTAATATCCTGCTTTGTTTTGAAAAAAAAACAAAAAAAACCAAAAATGATAAGAACATAAGAACATGAGAAGTTGCCTCCGTTGAGTCAGACCAGAGGTCCATCTCGCCCAGCGGTCTGCTCCCTCGGTGGCCCATCAGGCCTGACTATTTCTATAACTACCTCTTGCTCCTATCCCTATAACCTACCTCTACTCCTATCTGTATCCCTCAATCCCTTTGTCCTCTAGGAACCTATCCATGATATAAGAATATTGTTAGCGTGTTCTACCTCCTGCTGCGCTACTTGACTACACTGTTTTAATTTGATTCCCGTTTGGTTGTATGTTCCCTATTACAACTGCTAATAAATATAACTGGAAAAAAAAACAAAACAAAGGAGGAAAAGGATCTCAGACACCCCTAATCACAAACTGTGGCGTCCAACTTGACTCATGGTTCACCTCTCTTCTGGGATTAATGTAATATGTCTTGCAAATCATCAAAAATATGAATTATACATAATTAAAGAGCAGGCAGCAGCATTTATCTTGTTTTATCCGCGATCTCGACAGATCCCCTGAAGAAGCAGATGGTGAAACAGGTCTCGTCGGAATCACAGATGAAACAAGATAAATGCTGTTTCCTGCTCTTTAATTATGTACATTGATAGTTTTGATGATTTGTAAGACAATAGGAGGTATTTTTGACCCATGATTACATTAAGCCCAGAAGAGTGGTGAACCATGAGTCAAGTTGGATGCCACAGTTTGTGATTAGGGGTGTCTGAGGTTGTTTATTCCTCCTTTGGTTGTTTTTTGTTTTAAAGTACAAAATGATACAAGAATATTAAGATATAAATATATGAAAATATAAATATTCTAAGATGAATGGGACACAGCATTACAAGGATATAAACTGTACAAAAGAGATAGGATAGGGCAGAAAGGGGGAGGTATTGCCCTATATGTCCAAGAAGAAATAGAGTCTGTTAGAGAAGGAGAGACAGAAGCAAATGGAAAACTAGAATCACTCTGGATAAAGATTCCTGGACATAAAGAGGCTGACACACATATTGGCCTCTATTATCGTCCACCGGGATAGACTGAGGAAACAGACAAAGAAATGATGGAAGAAATTATTCGTGATGTAAATCAGGCAATGTGACGATCATGGGAGACTTTAACTTTCCGGGGATAAACTGGAATTTGGGAACGTCAAACTGCGGCAGGGAGATAAAATTCCTGGAAATGATAGGAGATTGCTTCATGGAACAAATGGTAGGAGAACCGACAAGAGGAAATGCAGTCCTGGACTTGGTCATAAATGGAATTTCTGGAAGAGCGACTGATGTAAAAGTTAAGGCCCCGATAGGGACAAGTGATCACAACATGATCTATTTTACCATTAGCATCGGAAAGAGGAAACCAATCAAGAATAAAGCCACGACCTTTAACTTCAAAAAAGACAATTATGACAGCATGAGATCCATGGTTAGAAAACGGCTCAAGAAGAACAAAGCAGAAATCCAGACAGTTGATCAAGCATGGTCTCTGCTGAAAAACACCATCACAGAAGCACAGAATCTTCACATACCGAAGATATCTAAAGGAAGGCGAAAGAAGAACAAAGGAGAACCAGCGTGGTTATCAAAAGAGGTGAAAGATGCAGTGAGGGAGAAGAGGAACTCGTTTAAGAAATGGAAACGAGAAAAAACATCAGAGGCTTGGAACTGTCACAAAAGAGATCAGAAAAAGTGTCATAAAGTGGTAAGAGACGCCAAAAAAGTCTATGAAGAAAAGATAGCACAGGAAACCAAAAACTTCAAGCCCTTTTTTAGATATATAAAAGGTAAGAAACCAGCAAGAGAGGCAGTGGGCCCTCTCGACGATCAAGGAAAGAAAGGGGCAATTAAGGAGGATAAACAAGTTGCCGATAGGTTAAATTCATTCTTTGCCTCTGTCTTCACAAATGAGGACATTTCAACAGTGCCAGACACAGGAAAGATATTTACCGGAGGCATAGAAGAAAGACTCACAACAGTAAATGTGACGTTAGACATGATATACTTTCAGATTGACAAACTGAAAAGTGACAAATCCCCTGGACCGGATGGAATTCACCCGAGGGTATTAAAGGAACTTAAGGTCGAAATTGGTGAATTGCTACAATCTGTGGCTAATATGTCAATTAGAACCGGGCAAATACCAGAAGACTGGAGGATAGCAAATGTTATCCCAATTTTCAAAAAAGGATCAAGAGGTGATCCAGGGAACTATCGACCGGTGAGCCTCACTTCGGTTCCTGGGAAGATAATTGAAACACTGATTAAAGACAACATTGTACAACACTTGGAGGATTACAACCTAATAAGGGCTAGTCAACACGGATTCAGGAAAGGGAAGTCGTGTTTGACAAATTTACTACAATTCTTTGAGAAAGTGAACAAACAAGTGGATAGTGGAGATTCAGTGCACATAGTTTACTTGGACTTCCAGAAAGCGTTTGACAAGGTTCCGCATGCAAGGCTTATGAAGAAACTACTAAGCCATGGAGTAGGAGAAGTGCACAGATGGATCGGCAAGTGGTTGGAGAACAGAAAGCAGAGGGTTAACATAAATGGGAAATTCTCGGACTGGGAGAGGGTGACTAGCGGAGTGCCCCAGGGCTCGGTTCTTGGGCCTATCTTGTTCAATATTTTTATAAATGACCTGGAGGAGGAAACAACTTGCAATATAATAAAGTTTGCAGACGATACAAAACTATGTCGGGCTGTTGACTCTCAAAGGGACTGCGAGGAACTCCAGAAGGATCTGAACAAGCTAGAAGCATGGGCAACAAAGTGGCAGATGAATTTTAACATAAACAAATGTAAGGTGATGCATCTAGGAAAAAAAAACAAAGAACACAAGTATAAGATGTTGGGGGTGACATTAGCAAAATGTGAACAAGAAAGGGATTTGGGGGTACTGATTGACAGAACCCTAAAGCCTTCGGCACAATGTGTGGCAGCGGCGAAGAAAGCAAACAGGATGTTGGGCATGATTAAGAAGGGGATCACGAGTAGATCGGAAGATGTAATAATGCCACTTTATAGAGCAATGGTCAGACCGCAATTGGAATACTGTGTCCAACACTGGTCTCCATACCTCAAGAAAGATATAATTCTGCTGGAAAGGGTACAGAGGAGAGCCACGAAACTTGTCAAGGGATTGGAGAATTTGAGCTACAAAGAGCGCCTTGGGAAATTGGGACTGTTTACCCTCGAGCAGAGAAGACTGAGAGGGGATTTAATAGAGACTTTTAAATTAATAAAGGGATTTGATAAAATAGACCAAGAAGAAGCATTACTAACTTTTTCGGAGGTGACATGGACAAGAGGTCATAGACTGAAACTGAGTGGCAGCAGGTTCAGGATGGATATCAGGAAGTACTTTTTCACATAGCGCGTGGTGGGAATTTGGAATGCTCTCCCGGAGGATGTTGTGACAGAGATTACTGTTCTGGGATTCAAGCGCAAGTTGGATGCACACCTTCTTGCAAATTGTATTGAGGGCTATGGTATATCTGGGTCTCCAATCAGGAGTACTTAAATGGGCCGCCGCATGTGCGGATCACCGGATTGGATGGACCTCGGTCTGATCTGGTGAGGGCTTTTCTTATGTTCTTATGTATGGAAGTGGTTGATTATGATGTTCTTCTTGACAAGTATGTGTATTTTATAAAATGTATTTATATGCACTGATTTCTACTGACACACTTATGCACAAACTTATACCTCCTGAGAGAAGGACTAACATTGTATGGGAGCTTTTAGGGAAGCAGTTCTACAAAGACTCATAAGTTGCTTTATGAAACAGATGCAACATATATGTCTAAGGAGCTCATTTTAATAAAATAAAAACAGCATAAACCAGCACTTGGATGTCTTAAACCCTCCCACATCCCACTTTCCTCTGGCACCAATCTGCAGCTTGAGCACTCTAGCAAAGTTCTGGGAATCATCATTGACTCTACACTGTCCTTTAACGACCACATCAACTCCCTAGTAAAAAAATGCTTTTTCAATCTCCATATGCTAAGAAAAGTTAGATCCTGCTTCCACCAACAACATTTCGCCGTCCTTGTCCAATCCATCATTCTATCCCGACTCGATTACTGTAACTCCATCTTTCTAAGCCTAACAAAGAAACATCTTCTCAGACTTCAGCGGATTCAGAACACCGCAGCTAAACTAATCTTCGCAAAAGGCAAATTTGACCACGTCTCCCCGCTTCTGTCTAAGCTTCACTGGCTCCCAGTCTTCCTCAGGGTTCGCTACAAATGCGCTTGTCTTACCTTCAAATCTCTTCACGGCATCCTTCCTCCCCTCTTCCCACTATCTTGGCTCTCGAGCACTCACTCCACCAGATCCACTCAGAAATTCAAACTATCCTTCCCTTCTCTAATTGGCATCTCCCATACAGGAAAACATGGTACATCCCTCCTCTTCAGGATCACTGAGCTGTGGAACAGCTTTACGGCCCATCTTCAGAGTTCGACCTCCCTCCAACATTTCAGAAAACATCTGAAAACCTGGCTTTTCACCAAAATGTAACTACTCCCTCCCTCTCCATTATTCTATGTACCTCTTCCGTCCTTGTTCACCTTACCTCTCTCTCCTTCCATTGTAGTTCCTCCTCTTTATTTTTAATCCCTGTAAACCGTGTCGAGCTCCACTTCCGTGGAGATGACGCGGTATATAAACTTAAGGTTTAGTTTAGTTTAGTTTAGTTTAATCGACAAAATGTCCTAGTGCCGATTTTTGAAACTGCCTTTCTGGACATCTTGCTGGGTTTTCTAGCCACTGTGCGCCCAAAATTCAAGAGGGGCATGTTAGAAACCTGTTATGGTGGGTTGTGGGCGTGCTTAGACTTGAATGTCTTGAAGCAATAATCAAACCTTTTCCAAGACATCCAGGACGGAACTTAGAAGTCTAGAGCGAAATATGTTTTGAAAGCATCTAAGTGCTTCACCATACAGGTGAAGGAAGCCATAAAAGAAAAGAAGGACTCTTTCAAAAAATGGAAATGCATAAAGACAACCGAAGCCTGGAACAAACATAAAGATGATCAGAAGAAATGTCACAAGGCGGTGAGGGATGCAAAACAGGAATATGAGGAAAAAATAGCCCAGGAGGCCAAAAACTTCAAGCCCTTCTTTAGATACGTGAAAGGGAAAAAACCTGCAAAAGAGGCAGTGGGACCCCTGGACGACCAGGGAAGAAAAGGGTACATCAAGGAAGATAAACAAATCGCAGACAAATTAAATTCCTTCTTTGCGTCCGTTTTTACGAAGGAGGACACCTCAACAATACCTGAAGCGGAGAAAGTGTTTGCAGGAGAAATAGAAGACAGCCTCACCACAGTTGAAGTGGACTTAGACCAGATATACTATCAGATCGACAAACTTAAAAGTGACAAATCACCTGGACCGGATGGGATTCATCCGAGAGTCTTAAAGGAATTGAAGGTTGAAATCGGAGAGTTATTGCAAAAACTTGCAAACCTGACAATCAGAACTGGACAGATACCGGACGACTGGAGGATAGCGAACGTCACCCCAATTTTCAAAAAAGGATCGAGAGGGGAACCGGGCAACTATAGACCTGTGAGTCTTACGTCTGTCCCTGGCAAGATGGTTGAAGCACTGATCAAGGATAGCATAGTCCGGCACTTGGACGCACACGACTTGATGAAACCCAGTCAACATGGATTCAGGAAAGGGAAATCATGTTTGATGAATTTACTCCAATTTTTTGAGACCGTGAACGAGCAAATTGATAGTGGGAAGCCGGTGGACATAATATACTTGGACTTCCAGAAAGCGTTCGACAAAGTTCCACACGAAAGACTTCTCAGGAAACTACAAAGCCATGGCATAGAGGGGGATATACAAAAATGGATAGGCAAATGGCTGGAAAACCGAAAGCAGAGAGTGGGCATAAATGGGAAGTTCTCCGACTGGGAGAAAGTGACTAGTGGTGTACCCCAGGGCTCGGTACTTGGGCCGATCCTTTTTAATATTTATATCAATGACCTGGAGGAAGGAACGTCCAGTGAGATCATCAAGTTTGCAGACGATACAAAACTATGCCGGGCAATCAGATCGCAGGAGGATAGAGAGAAACTCCAGAGCGACTTGTGTCGGTTAGAAACATGGGCGGAGAAATGGCAGATGAAGTTCAATGTGGAGAAATGCAAGGTAATGCATTTAGGCAATAAGAATAAGGAATACGAGTATACAATGTCAGGTGCAACTCTGGGGAGGAGTGAACAAGAAAAGGACCTGGGTGTACTGATAGATAGGACCCTGAAGCCGTCGGCACAATGTGCGGCAGCGGCAAAGAAGGCAAATAGAATGTTGGGCATGATAAAGAAAGGAATCTCGAGTAGAACGGAGAAAGTTATAATGCCGCTTTATAGGGCAATGGTCAGACCACACTTGGAATACTGCGTCCAACATTGGTCTCCCTACCTAAAGAAGGATATAAAACTGCTGGAGAGGGTGCAGAGACGAGCAACAAAACTGGTGAAGGGTATGGATAAACTGGAATACGAGGACAGACTTATAACACTAGGATTGTTCTCCCTTGAGAAAAGGAGACTGCGTGGGGATATGATCGAGACCTTCAAAATACTGAAAGGAATCGACAAAATAGAGCAGAGAAGATTATTTACATTGTCCAATTTGACACGGACTAGAGGACATGTAATGAAGCTAAGGGGGGACAGGTTCAGGACTAATGTCAGGAAGTTCTGCTTCACTCAGAGAGTGGTTGACACCTGGAATGCCCTCCCAGAGGAGATTATGGTGGAATCGACCGTCCTAGGCTTCAAGAGCAAACTAGATGCATATCTCCTTAAGAGAGGCATATAAGGATATGGTGGACTATAAATTACGCCAGGTGTACACCTGGCAGGGCCTCCGCGTGTGCGGATCGCCGGACTTGATGGACCGAAGGTCTGATCCGGAGAAGGCAGTTCTTATGTTCTTAAGTGCCAAAAAGGAACCCAAACTGACCAGATGACCACTGGAGGGATTAAGTAATGACCCCCCCTCTCTCCACCAGTGGTTACTGACCCCTCTCGCCCTCCGAAAATCTGAATGAAAACAGTACATACCTGTCTCTAGAACAGCAGCACCTGGGATGGGAAATCCTAGTAAAGCATCACACAGGTGTCTTAAGTAGCCAGATGGGTTGGCTAGTGAGCCATAGAGAGGAGGACCTAGGTCCATAAGCCACTCTAGCCACTACATTTATATTAGAAAGTATGAGCCCACCAAAATCCTACTATACTGACTTATAGATGCCACCTGCAGCCATAAGGCCTATTGGATGGTAGGCAGGTAGGTATAGTAGGTTTGGGGGGAGTTTTGGAGAGTTCATAATACATTATAAGGGAGTTATGGTGAGATGTACTTATGCTTTATGTGACGTTCACAGCAGTGCCCTCTAAGATGTCCTACTGCTCTGTTAGGATGTCTGTGTGGCCAGTCCATTACAATGCTGGCCCCTCCCAAATCCAAATGGTCTGGATTTGGATGTTTTGAACTTGGACGTTTTTGTGGTCAAAAAATGGCCAAAAAAGTTAGGCGTCTTAAAGTTGGACATCTGGACAGCTAAGACATCCAAATAGGTCCTTTTAAAAAAAATTTGGACATCTAGCAATTTTGAAAATGAACGTTTATCCGCCCCAGCTTTTGAATGTCTTGCGGGAAATGTCCAAAATTAGATTTAGAGGTCTTTTCAAAAATGCCCCTCCAAATGTCTTCCCTGCTGAAGTGCTCTGTTATAAAATTACCCTTTTGGGGGTAATTCTATAATGTGCTATTCTATAATTTATGCGTGTAAATGATCGGCAGAGTTTGGGCAGGGTGCTCATTTACACGCATAAATTATAGAATACTATACAATTTACGTGAGCTACCGTGGACAAGGTGTCTGCCTAGGATAGAAGCAGCAGGACAGGAGTGGTGCATTTTACTCTTTCTTGCTGTACCTGCTGCCTTTCCCCTTCCAGAGGAGAAGAGCAAGGTGGATTCAGTGCTGGCATGGGGCCTAGAACAGGCTCATGCTCATGCACTGTCATGCCCTTTCCCAGCCCTCTCAAGAAGAAGCCATACATTGGAGGGGTTGAGACGTGACAATGATTGAATGTGGGCCTGCTCTTCTAGGCCCCCTGCCAGTAATGAATTCACTTTGCTCTTCACCTTTGGAAGGGGGAAGGCATCATTCGCACTAGGCCAGGTATGTGGAAGGGGTAAATGGAAGGGAAAAGGGGGAGATGCAGGGAAGGGGAAGGGGGAAAAATATAGGGCCCTCAGGTTTCATGAGACTAGGAACTCTACATACAAGTAGTTCTGAGTTCAGGAGGAAGCCAGCAGAGGAAGAGTACAACCAGTAAGGAGCAGTGCTTGACCAATTCCGCTAGCTGAGAGGACGGGGAAGGAAATGTGATAATGATAGGAACATAGGAGAAGGCCAGGAAGAGTAGAAAGGACAATGTCCTACATAGAGTCACTACACAAGGCATCACAGCCCCCACAAGATGCCTCTGGCCAACGATGACTCGCATGGGTAGAGAATATCTTTCCTTTCATAAAGTATTGAAGTTGTTGAAATTAACCTTTCCATCTTAATTCTGATTCTAGGCACACTATGTGAGACAGAAGTTCATATAATTTGTTGTTGCAGGAAAAGGTTTAGTTCATGCTCCTATTTTGATTGCATGGGAGGGAGGGGGCCTGTTGAGGGGGTACTCAGAGGTACTGAGTACCGGCACATTTTCCATTGCTTGTTAAAAATGGCCCATAGTCCCCAAGTTTTAATAAAAGAGCTCAGTTGGAGAGAGTTTGAGGACAGGAAGTTCTGGAGAGTTTTGAATTAAGAAAAGAGCTTTCCATCTCTGCCTGCAGTGTTTACAGACTCCGTCCCTCTCTCCTGGTATATCTGACAGCTCTGTTTCAGAGTGAGGTGAGAACATTTGAGGACAGAAAGTTTTGGAGAGTGTTGGAATTGAGGCAAAAACCTTCCATCTCTGCCTGCAGTGTTTACAGATTTCACCTCCTCATCCTGTACATCACCCAGCTCTGTTATAGAGTGAGGTATATTAGCAGGGCCGCCATCAAGGCAGTACTACCAGTCCTGCATTCAGGGGCCCGGAGCTGACAGGGGGCCCAGGCTCCCCCAGGGTCCTAGGCAGTGTTCTAAGGCAGGGGCGCCAGTAGCTCGCCAAGGCAAAGTGAGTCGATCACCCAGGACTCACTTTGTCTTGGCGATCTATTCTATCGGGCCGATCAGTCTTCCTCTCCCCGACGTCAATTCTGCAGTCGGAGAGGAAGTTTGGGCCAGCCAATTGCTGCCTGGCTGGGCGGAACTTCCTCTCTGACGGCAGAATTGACGTCGGGGAGAGGAAGACTGATCGGCCCGAAGCAGGGAGAGCATGCGTCGGCTTTGGGGCCTGTTATCCATTGGTGGGTCCTGTTCCCCGATGGCAGCGGCAGTGGCTTGGGGAACGGCAGGGAGAAAGAAAGAAAGGGGGCAGGCAGGGAAACAGAAGGAAAGAAGAGAAACAGAAAAAAAGAAAGACAGGTCAGGGAGAGAGAGGAAGAAAAAGTTGGGGGAGGGAATGAGGTGTGGAGGAGAGAAAGCATACAGGCTGATAGAAGGGAAGAAAGATTGTATGCACAGTCAGAAGAAGAAAGTGCAACCAGAGACTCATGAAATCACCAGACAAGGTAGGAAAAATGATTTTATTTTAAATTTAGCAAAGTGGAGGCAGTATTACCACAGTTTTCAAAGGAATTTGCCCAAATAACTTAATAGTTAACTGGGTAAATTCCCAGAGGTGAAAACTTCCCTTCACTTACTATGCACAGTTCTGAATTTATATCTGCTGTCTATATTTTACAATATGGTCCCCTTTTACTAAACCGCAATAGTGGTTTTTAGCGCAGGGAGCCTATGAGCGTCAAGAGCAGCGCTGGGCATTCAGCGCAGCTCCCTGCGCTAAAAACTGCTATTGTGGTTTAATAAAAAGGATGGAGGGTATATTTGTCTATTTTTGTATGGTTGTTACTGAGGTGACAATGCATAGAGTCATCTGCCTTGACCTCTTTGAAAAAAAAACCAGAATAGGAATGATAATTAACATTTTCTCAGCGTATAGTGTGCTTTAGAAACATAGAAACATAGAAAAAAGCAGCAGAAAAGGGCTATAGCCCACCAAGTCTGCCCATTCCAAGTATCCCCTCCCCTGAATTTACTCCCTTAAAGATCCCACGTGAGTATCCCATTTTCTCTTAAAATCCATCACGCTGCTGGCCTTTATCACATGGAATGGGAGTCTGTTCCAATGATCCACTACTCTTTCGGTGAAGAAGTACTTCCTGGAGTCGCCATGAAACTTTCCTCCCCTGATTTTCAGCGGATGCCCTCTGGTGGTCGAGGGTCCCATGAGCCAGAAGATATCATCTTCTGACTCGATGCGTTCCGTGATGTACTTATATGTTTCAATCATATCTCCCCGTTCTCTTCTTTCCTCAAGTGAGTACAGCCGCAATTTTTTTAATCTTTCTTCATACGTGAGATCCTTGAGCCCCAAGACCATCCTGGTGGCCGTTCGCTGAACCGACTCGATACTCTGCACGTCCTTTCGGCAGTGTGGTCTCTAAAACTGAACACAGTACTCCAAGTGAGGCCTCACCATGGTTCTGTACAACGGCATCATAACTTCAGGTCTGCTGACGAAACCTCTGCGGATACACCCCATCATTTGTCTTGCCCTGGAGGAAGCCTTCTCCACTTGATTGGCAACCTTCATGTCCTCACTAATGATCATCCCTAGGTCGCGTTCCGCCGTGGTCCTAACCAAGGTCTCACCATTTAGTACATAAGTTCTACGCGGGTTTCTCTTACCCAGGTGCATTATCTTGCATTTTTTAGCATTGAAGCCTAGCTGCCAAGTAGTTGACCATTGTTCCAGCAACAGTAGGTCGTAGAAACATAGAAACATAGAAATAGACGGCAGATAAGGGCCCACGGCCCATCTAGTCTGCCCACCTTAATGTCCCTCCCCTACCTTTGCCCTGTGAATAGATCCCATGTGCCGATCCCATTTGGCCTTAAAATCAGGCACGCTGCTGGCCTCAATCACCTGTAGTGGAAGACTATTCCAGCGATCAACCATTCTTTCAGTGAAAAAGAATTTCCTGGTGTCACCTCGTAGTTTCCCGCCCCTGATTTTCAACGGATGCCCTCTTGTTGTCGTGGGACCCTTGAAAAAGAAGATATCTTCCTCCGCCTCGATGCGGCCCGTAAGATACTTGAACATCTCGATCATGTCCCCCCTCTCTCTGCGCTCCTCGAGCGAGTATAGCTGTAATTTGTCAAGCCGTTTTTCGTATGGTAGATCCTTGAGTCCCGAGACCATCCGGGTGGCCATTCTTTGCACCGACTCCAGTCTCAGCACATCCTTGCGATAATGCGGCCTCCAGAATTGCACACAGTATTCCAGGTGGGGCCTCACCATGGATCTATACAATGGCATAATGACTTCCGCCTTACGACTGACGTGTGTCATATTATCAGGTAATAAGCTTTTGCCTACTATGTTGCAAAGTTTGGCGTCGTCGGCGAACAGTGATACCCTTCCTCTAAGTCCTTGTGTCATATCTCTTATGAATAAGTTAAATAGAATCGGGCCCAGGACCGAGCCCTGCGGCACTCCACTGATCACGTCCGATGCTTCGGATGGGGTACCGTTCACCACCACCTTCTGAAGTCTACCGCTCAGCCAATCCCCAACCCATGTAGTTAGAGTGTCTCCTAATCCTATCGATTTCAGCTTGTTCAGTAATCTTCGATGAGGGACGCTATCAAATGCTTTACTGAAGTCCAAATATACCACGTCCAGTGACTCTCCAGCGTCCAGTTGTCTAGTAACCCAGTCAAAAAAGCTAATCAGATTAGATTGGCAGGATCTACCCTGGGTGAACCCGTGTTGGTGTGGATCACGCAGTTTTTCTTCGTCTAGGATTATGTCAAGATTCTGTTTGATCAGTATTTCCATGAGTTTACACACTATAGACGTGAGACTCACTGGTCTGTAGTTTGCTGTCTCTGTCCTGCAGCCCTTTTTGTGGAGTGGGATTACGTTGGTGGTTTTCCAGTCCAAGGGGACCCTTCCTGTGCTTAGGGAAAGATTGAAAAGAACAGATAATGGTTCTGCCAGGACTTCCCTTAACTCCCTGAGCATTCTGGGGTGTAGGTTATCCGGTCCCATGGCTTTGTTTACTTTGAGTCTTGATAGTTCGTCATAGACGCTACTGGGCGTAAATTCAAAATCTTGAAACGGGTCTTTCTGGTTATCTCCCGTCTACAGCTGTGGACCAGCTCCCGGCGCTTCGTGGGTGAACACTGAACAGAAGTATTTGTTTAGTAGTTCTGCCTTCTCAGAATCTGATTCCGCAAAGTTACCATCCAATTGCTTCAGGCGTACTATCCCATCTTTGTTTCTTTTCCTGTCACTAATATAGCTGAAGAAAGATTTATCCCCTTTCTTAATTTTCCGTGCTAGCTCTTCCTCCATTTGGAGTTTGGCTTCTCTGACTGCTGTTTTGACAGCTTTAGATCTGTCTAGATAGTCCTCTATCGCCCCCTCTCTGCCTAAATGTTTGTAGGTGATAAATGCGTCTTTTTTCTGTTTAACTAGGTCTGAAATTTCTTTACTGAACCATTGGCGTCTTTTGTTTCTCCTGCGTTTACTTACTGTCTTTATGTATCGGTCTGTTGCTTCGTGTAGGATGGACTTCAGAGACGACCACATATCCTCCACATTGTCAGATATTGCTTGTTTATGTAGCTCCTGATGGACAAAATCTCCCATGCGGTTGAAGTCTGTGCCTCTAAAGTTGAGAACCCTTGTTGCTGTGTTTGTCTTAGGGAAACCTTTCTTGACGTTGAGCCATACCATATTATGGTCGCTGGAGGCCAGTGTGTCTGCTACTGAGACTTCCGTGACGCTATCTCCGTTGGTGAGAACTAGGTCTAGGTTTTTTAATTTTATTGTTGGTAGATCATTTTGACTTGGTCATTTTAAAGTAGCTCACAAGCTCAAAAAGTTTGGGCACCTCTGAGCTAGAGCGTTGAAACTGTGTATTTCTATTTTATCCCCCCTTTTACAAAACTGTGGAGCGTTTTTTAGCGCCAGCCGTGGTGGTAGCAGCTCTGATGCTCAGAATTCTATGAGCGTCAGGGCTGTTACCACTGTGGCTAAAATCCACACTACAGTTTTGTAAAAGAGTGAAGGGTTAGTTTGTGATGACATATTCCATACTAGGCAAAGGTGTTTTCTGTGTTCTGTGTGTTCGAAAGACATGGTTTTCTGTTAGGATTGACGGTGTAGGATTGATTTGTGCTGGTCTGGCTTGTTTAGTTTTACAATGGGTGTATTGATGTACTGCTCACTGCAATATGTAAGATGCTGCCTTTTCCTAGGTACTCATGTGTGACGTGTGGTTTGTTACTAAAAATCATGTTTTTCTTACAGATGGGAGGGTGCCAAAAAATGATGGGCCCCGGGTGTTACATATGCTACGTACGCCACTGTATGTAAAGATACCAGAAAGCTGGCGTAGCAAAAACTTTAAGTAAATTGTTATTCTTCTAAGTTTTGAGTATTTAACCCTCCCACAATCTCACGGGCACTCGTTTCAAATTTCAAGTTTATTGAGATTTTGATTTAAACGCAATATCAAATATTTTCAGTGCGTATAACAAAAATAAATTTGGGGAAATAAATAAAACCATTTGAACAATAAACATACAAACATATCCATAGATGATTAAAATTACATAAGGAGTACAAGGATAAACTACATTTGTTTAAAAATGCGTTCTCCGCGCCTACTCATAAATTTGTTGACTGGAAGGATCCAGCAATGTGGCCAGATACCATTCAGGACAGACAGAGAAAGAATTGTGCAATTTGGATTAATGATGGAAGATGATTTAAAGCAAATGGCACAGTCTATGAGTAAAGATCTTGACGGACGTTCTTTTTATGAATATCTCCTCTATGCCAAATCACCCAATGGACGTGAGAAGATTTTACGGGACTGGCTTAGGTGGAGCATTAGCAGAAAAGTATGTGTGTAAGGGGGGGAAGGGGTGCGTGGGGGGCCCAATTGGATTGCTCAGTAAGGGGCCCAGAAATTTCTGATGGCGGCCCTATATATTAGCCAACTGTGTTATACAGTGAGTGAGTTATGGGGAAATGAAGGGGATATGTGAAAACTTGCTGCATCTACACCAGTGATTAAAGGTCCTATGGACAAACATTTGACTGGAATTACTCAAACAGTAAGTACTTTTTCACCCTCGCTCTCTATGGATGGGTTATCTCTGAGTCTCAACACTAGATCCCCTCCATCCCTGCCTGCAGATGTAAATATTCAGGTTGGGTCCTTACCTAATGGGTTACAGGACAAACCTGAAATAGTTCAAAATCCCATTGTAGCATCTCAAAGGAATGATATCTTAGCTAAATTGCAACTGGTCAGTTTTGATACGGTTGAGATGGTTTCCACTCAAGATCATTCTGACGTTGGTATTGCCTTAAAAATATTTGATGAGTTGTCACCCGGACTGAGAATTTGCTTAAAGGGAATGTAGCATAATTATGTACTTTTTCTAGTCAAGTTGTGTCTTCTATCTCTATTACTAGATAATGTTACAAAAATTAAATATGCTAGTGAGGAGATGCAAAATCACGCGAAAGTATTTCAATTAGTTAGTACCTCAACTGTGAAAGATAGTTTGATTTTGCATCACAAATTGGAACAATTGGAAAATCATTTGTGTGTTAATTATCTACGCTTTTTAAATTTCCTTTGTTCGCCTTTATTTTCAGCTGAAATATTGCTTAAAAAATATTTTGGAAAATTTTAAAACTGGAAATATCTGAGTCAATTATATTTCAGAAGGTTATGTATCTGCCATCATCACTAGCAATGTCAACCAGAGCATTAGCAGCTGGGGAACTCACTGCCTTCTTAGAGGACACTCACAATATAATTTCTACTCGATCAACTTTGTTGGTAGCTCACTTGTCAGAAAGATATAAATTGCTAGTTTTAAAGAATTACTTTAAATATAAAATTTTTTTATTGTGGACAGCCAATTCAAATTTTTCCAAATGTAACAAGAGCCACTCAGGAATGTGGGAAACAGTTCTTGGCCCTAAAATTCAAGGTTTTGGCTATTGGAACAACTTTTTTTCCTGTGTTCTCCCTGTAGATGTATTTTATATTATCAAGGTAAATAATTTATATTTTTGATCATTCTCATTTGGAGAAATGTCTATTGGAACATAAAAAAAAAGGGTAATTAAAACAGAAAATGGATCTCAGGGCTCGTTTTACAAAGGTGTGCTAGGGCCTTAATGCGCGCAATAGTGTGCGTTAAATTCCCAAACGCGCGTTAAATTTTCAGCTACCGCGCGCTATAGCGCACGGTAATTTTTTGCATGTGCTAAAAACCCTAGCGCACCTTCGTAAAAGGAACCCTCAGTGTTTATAGTTAGAATTCTAACTGGATTTCCATCAGGATTTACTTTTAGTTTATCCTCGCAAATCTCTTCTTGAAGTAGACTTTAGAATTCATTTTTTTCTATTTGTAATATTTCTTGTAAAATATGTCTCGCCAATGTTATCCTTTTCTTGTATATCTATGTATAATTGAAATGACTAAATAAAAATAAGTAACTAAGGGCTCCTTTTACTAAGGTGCATTAGGGCCTTAACCCACGAAATAGCACACGCGGCCTTAATGCCAGCACTGAGCTGGCGTTATTCTAGAAGCATACCGCATGGTAATTTCGTGTGTGCACTAAAAACGCTAGCACACCTTAGTAGAAGGAGCCCTATAAGAGCTCAGGTTCTGCACACTCAGTGCTGCTTTTTCATGGATTCTGTGGCTGGTTGCAGGCAGCCTGGCTCCTGTGGGGTGGGTCCTTCAATGATCACACCACTCCTGAAGAATGGCCTGGTATTGGAGTACCAGCACATTTTTGTTTTTGCTAGAAAAAATGCATTGGATTGCACTATGTATTTTGTGGGTTTTATTACAGGTAGATAGTTTCAAGTTTCAAGTTTAATAAATTCTTTGATTTGATCGCAAAATCATATTTCGATGCGATTTACAGCAAATAACAAATCGAATAAAAATAATAAAATTCACATACATCACATAAAATACTAATAGACATTAATACATTAGGGGAGAGGGGAGTATAAAATACAATATTAAAAAATAAAACAGTAAATAAAATCAGGTATAGGTTTAATATACACAGGATGGGAAACAAGTACCCACATATTTCAAAGAACAGATTCCACCTATTTTAGTGAACCTCCACATCCTGCCCTCAAGTATAATAAAGCCGGTTTATTGAAAAGCATTTTTAAAAAGCCAGCCCTTTAGAAGGCTTTTAAATTTATTCAGTAATTTTCCTCTCTTAGGTTAATTGGAAGTAAGTTCCAGATTTGGGGGGCCGCAATAGAAAAAATCATGTCTCTCCTAGAGTAGATCACTTTTAAAGAGGGAACTATTAATAGGGCTTTATCCTCTGATCTTAACGATTTAAATGGGGAGTAAGGTATTAAATATCTTTCCAGAAACGTCGGGGCTTTATTTATGAGTATAGGAGATTCTATGAATTACTGGTAGCCAGTGTTTCTCCTTTAAAAGTGGTGTCACATGATCAAATTTTTTCTTTTTCATAATTATTTTTATTGCAGTATTTTGAATGATCTGGATTCTGCGTATTTCTTTTAAAGATGCTCCTTTATATAGAGCATTGCAGTAATCAATTTTTGATATTACAAGTGAATGTATTAAAATATTTAGCGCAGATTCATCAAGAAAAGCTGATAGTGATCTAATCATTCTTAGCCTATAGAAACAGGCTTTTACTAATGTGCTAATTTGTTCATGGTAATTCAATTTTTGATCTAACACGACTCCTAGAATTTTCACTTTTGCAACTACTTTAAGAATTGTTTTGTTCATAATAATATCTGTACCTAGTTCTAGCCCCTCTCTACAGGGAAAAAGTATGATTTCAGTTTTAAGTGTGTAAGGCTCACTTTTATTTTTCTATTGGTCATGTTAATATTTAGATATTTGGGGGGGGGATTCTCATATTTTATTCATTGGATTGTGGTTTTTGTGGTCCTTTGTGTTGTATCTGTAACTTGCCTCCCTTGCAGTTTGTAAGGAGTTGAGTAATAAATTGTCTGAATAAATACCTGGGAAATTCTCACTCCCCCTTATTCTTGATTGTAGGACACTAACATGCAATGGGAATGGAAAGTGACTTGCTTCACCCTTGCCTTTGGGTCTGCAGCTGCTCCCATGTACAAAGTAACTCCTTGGTATCTGCTTGTCTTCCTGCAGAGCTATCTCTGACTCTTCAGGAAACTCAAGACATAGTCCATTAAGGGTGATCTTACAAATGGACTATTTTACCTACTTATACTCCAAAATATATCCTATATGAAGGGGATATATACGTCTCCTTCCATATTCGCAGTGATTGGGGATGAACTGACCCGCAAATACGGAAAAAACGCAAATAACTTTCTCATATGTAATTTTCTGTTAAAAACACTCAAAAAAAATTAAGGGAGATAGATTCAGAACAAATGCTAGGAAGTTCTTCTTCACTCAGAGGGTGGTGGACACCTGGAATTCGCTTCCAGAGGAGGTGGTAGAGCAGAGTACGATTTTGGGTTTCAAAATGGGATTGGACGAGTTCCTGAAGGAAAAGGGGATTGAGGGATACAATTAGAGGGTTACTATACAGTACAAAGTGCTTTGGAGCATTAGATCACTTACAGGTCATTGACCTGGGGGGCTGCCGTGGGAGCGGACTGCTGGGCATGATGGACCTGTGGTCTGACCCAGCAGAGGCGATGCTTATGTTCTTAATATAATAAAACCGCGAATAACATATGAGAGAGCCTTTGGAACCCATGCAACAGTGTGCGACTTTACACTTATACACACAGAAAGGTGGCAGTTCTATAAATTGGCCATGGATGATGTCATTTTGGAGGGAGGAGCCAGCAAGATAAAAACCACAAATAATCAAAATTACGAGTGCAGAAACTGCAGATACGGAGGGAGAAGTGTTTCTATTTACAAATCTAAAATCTTTTAAATTGAAAACAAACAGGCCTAACCATTACGTTTTTATTTATTTACCCCTCCCCCCCCTTTTTACAAAAGTGTAGCATGGTTTTTAGCACTGGCCATGGTTTTAGACTAGTTATTTAATTTTCTATACTGTTCTAATCTAATCTAATCTAATCCTTAGGTTTGTATATCGCATCATCTCCACGTTCGTAGAGCTCGACGCGGTTTACAGTAGGAGAAATAGGAAGGAACTACAACAGAGGGTTAGAGGTAGAAGTGTGAAGAAAATTTAGAGGACTTGGGATGCCAAGATATAAGAGTTTCCTTGATTCCTAAATTGGAGGGAGACTTACATTTTTGAGAAAAGCAGGTTTTCAGATGTTTGCGGAAAACTTGGAGAGAGCTCAAGTTCCGAAAAGGGGAGGTAAGGTTGTTCCAGAGCTCAGTGATTTTGAAGTGGAGGGAGGTCCCTAGCTTTCCTGTGTGGGAAATGCCTTTTAGCGAGGGTAGCTCAGAATGGTTTACATGAATTTATTCAGGTACTGAAACATTTTTCCCTGTCTGTCCTGGTGGGCACACAATCTATCTAATGTGCCTGGGCCAATGGGTGATTAAGTGACTTGCCCAGGGTCTCAAGGAGCAGCATGGGTGTGAACCCACAACCTCAGGATGCTGAGGCTGTAGCTTTAGCCACTGCACCATACTCTCCCCCTGAGCTTTCCAAAACCCACAAAATATCAACTGCACCTATAGATAGGATATATCTACAGGCCTGTGTATATATAAGAAATAAAAAGTTTACCAAATGCAATTAACAATCTAGCTAGCAGCAACAACAAACAGTATCTCCTGTACTCGTCTAGTGTATTGGGAACTGCCAGACTTTGATCTTTTGTTGAAAGCATCTGCTCATAAATCCAGCTCTGGCGCTCTCGCCACAAAAAATCTTTGCTCTTTTCTTATCTTTACACAATAGTTTTATGAAGGAAGCATCTAATAAGGCTTTTTGACAAGACCTTAATACCCTCTCTGCATTATACAATACCATGTACATAGTTAGGAATACCTTTTCCAATTGAACTAAATATAAAGTCCAATTATTTTACATTACATGTGCCAATATTGGAAGACTCTGCAATATTTTAAGCATAGGTGTAGCGCTCACAAAAATGGACATGCTTAAGACCATTTGTATTGTCATTTTTTAAAAATAACCACAGCTTTTTAAACAACGTCACAGAAGAATATATCACAACTACAGAAAATAAGGACCTATTTCTCTGAACTGGACTTTTCACAACTTCTCTGTGGGCTAGATTCACTAATCTGCATTTCGTTCACGATCCGTAGCCGATCTGTGCAGGCCCAATGAATTCCCCTCCCACACACCAAAAAAACCCCATTTAAATGAGGGTGATCGGAGGAGCGCCCCCTTCAACCGCACGGATCGCTAGTATGCGATCCCGACGCATGCGAAAACCATCTGTAGATGGTCTGCACATGCGTCTAGCTGTGAGCCATGACTTTTTTTTTTTAACTTTTACTTAAGTCCGTGGTTTTAACCCACTTTAAACCCATGGGTTAAAACCACGGGCTCGCAATGCAGGGAAGGGCAGGAGAGATTCTGAGCAACAGGCAATACTGGGATAAATCCCACTTTGCTCCAGAGTATGTTTTTTCTCAGCGAGAACATTTGTTGTAATTGCCAGATGGGGGACCCAAGGCTTCCTTTCCACCAGTAGTCACTTTAAAATCCGTTCAAGGGGGTTGGGATGGTTAATATTTGCAGATCAGGAAGTTAAGTGGCATCCGGTTTAAACTAGTCTTTCAAATGCTGCTGCAGCATGAAGGAGTCAGTTGATGCTCTGAGAGCAGGAGATCGGGGCAGAGGACAGAGAGCAGGGTTTTAGCACAAGCGACTGGTCCTCACCAGTCACTTGTTTTTTGATTGGACAGCCAATCGGAAAGTGTAGTGAATTGTATCCTTCCTGCTTTGCATGCCGATTCCCCTCATTTGCATGCGCAGATTGGAGGATGATTGGGACACAGGCTAGTGAATTGGGTTGGAGGGAAATCGGGTCACAAAGGGCTCGCAAACCGATGTGAATCTAGCCCTATGTCTTTATCTTTTCCCGCAAGGACTACTGCAATGCATTATTCAATGGACTGATGGCAAAAAATATTAAGCGTCTCCAACATGTACAAAATGCAGCAATCAGACTACTGAAAACCTTTGCACCCGTGATTCAGTATCCCAAACGCTAGCATCACCCCACTGGCTACCCGTAGCCAAACGTGTCTTCAAAGGCTTAGTACTTGTGTTCAAGTCCTTACATGACATACCGCCTGGTTACATATCAGCCAAACTCCCGCCTTATATTCCAAACAGACCCCTCCACTCCCAGAATGAAACGCTTCTTCAAATACCCCCTGGTCGGAGCCTCCAACTAGAAAGTGCCAGACAAAGGTCATACTTTCACTTCTTACCAAAGTACTGGAATCGGCTACCTCCTAACATCAAATCCCTTAATGGACTTTTGAGCTTTAGGAAAGCAATAAAAACCTACCACTTCACCTGACTCCTCAGGACAAGCTAACATTCAGACTGTTACTCCCAAACCACTGTATCCTTAATATGGTTTATAGTTTGTTTATTTATAATCTGCCTTTTACAAGGCACACATAATACTTTATTTATAATCTGCCTTTTACAAGGCACACATAATACTTCTGCTCAGTCTTCACCTGTGAAGCGCCGGGAGCTGGTCCACAGCTTCAGATGGGAGACAGCCAGAAGGACCCGTTTCTAGACTTCGAGTTTACCCCTAGTAGCGTCTACTATGAACTATCAAGACTCAAAGTAAACAAAGCCATGGGACCGGACAACCTACATCCCAGAGTGCTCAGGGAATTGAGAGAAGTCCTGGCAGAACCACTATCTGTTCTTTTCAATCTTTCCCTACGCACAGGAAGAGTCCCCTTGGACTGGAAAACCGCCAACGTTATCCCACTCCACAAAAAGGGCTGCAGGACAGAGATGGCAAACTACAGACCGGTGAGTCTCACGTCTATAGTGTGCAAGCTCATGGAAACACTGATCAAACGAAATATTGACACAATCCTAGACGAGGAAAACCTACGTGATCCCCACCAGCACGGATTCACCCAGGGCAGATCCTGCCAATCTAACCTAATCAGCTTTTTTGACTGGGTTACTAGACAACTAGATGCCGGAGAGTCACTGGATGTAGTATATCTAGACTTCAGTAAAGCTTTTGATAGCGTCCCACACTGAAGGTTATTGAACAAGCTGAAGTCAATAGGATTAGGGGACACTCTAACTACATGGGTTGAGGATTGGCTGAGTGGTAGACTTCAGAGGGTGGTGGTAAACGGTACCCCATCCAAAACGTCAGGCGTGATCAGTGGAGTGCCGCAGGGGTCGGTCTTGGGCCCAATTCTATTCAACTTATTCATAAGAGATATGACCCAAGGACTTAGAGGAAGGGTATCACTGTTCGCCGACGATGCCAAACTTTGCAACATAGTAGGTAAAAACACCATGCCTGATAATATGACGCAGGATCTACTGCTGCTGGAACGGTGGTCAGCAACATGGCAGCTAGGTTTCAATGCTAAAAAGTGTAAGGTAATGCACCTGGGAAAGAGAAACCCGCACAGAACTTACATACTAAATGGTGAGACCTTGGCCAGGACCACGACGGAACGTGATCTAGGGGTGATCATTAGTGATGACATGAAGGTTGCAAATCAAATGGAGAAGGCTTCCTCCAGGGCAAGGCAAGTGATGGGTTGTATCCGTAGAGGTTTTGTCAGCAGGAGACCTGAAGTCATGATGCCGCTATACAGGTACATGGTGAGGCCTCATTTGGAATACTGTGTTCAATTCTGGAGACCACACTACCGGAAAGATGTGCTGAGAATCAAGTCGGTTCAGCGTATGGCCACTAGGATGGTCTTGGGGCTCAAGGATCTCACGTATGAAGAAAGACTGAATAAACTGCGGCTCTACTCACTTGAGGAACGAAGAGAGAGGGGAGACATGATTGAAACGTTTAAGTATATCACGAGCCGTATCGAGTCGGAAGAAGATATCTTCTACTTCAGGGGACCCTCGACCACCAGGGGGCATCCGCTGAAAATCAGGGGAGGGAAGTTCCATAGCGACTACAGAAAATACTTCTTCACTGAAAGAGTAGTGGATCATTGGAACAAACTCCCACTGCAGGTGATTGAGGCCAACAGCGTGTCAGATTTTAAGAGAAAATGGGATATTCACATGGGATCCCTAAGGGAGTAAATTAAGGGGGGCGGGTATTTGGAATGGGCAGACTTGGTGGGCTATAGCCCTTTTCTGCCGTCTTTTTCTATGTTTCTATAACATTTCAGACATCTTACAAAAAAACAAATAAAAAATATACATCATATTCAGCATAAAATCAAATACCAGCCTATACCAAAAATCAATCTCAAACAACCTAATACAACTCAGGTTTACAACGACCAACATCTCATACTGTGTATTCCATACAACAAAACAGATGTCCAACTGACTCTCTCCCTGTGCATGCTTCAGGCTCCAAGTGTCTGCTAATCCAGAACAATTTGAATTATACGCACCTCACGGTACCCTATTGCTTTAGTCTTCTGTTCCCTGTTGTTAATTGTTGTGTCTTGTTTGCTGTTATGTATGTTCCCATGTAACCCGTTCTGGGCTCCTTGGGGGAGGACGGGATATAAATCGAATTAAATTACTATAATCCAGTTAACTGTTATTATAAAGTCCTTCTGTGACATGAATTGAAGTTGCAGAGGAGCTGATTCAAGAAGTATGTCAGAAAGTACTTTTTCACAGAGAGGATGGTAGATACCTGGAATACTCTCGCATGGGAGGTGGTGGAGATGAACGTGGTAATGGAATTCAAAAATGCATGAGATAAACAGAAACTGCATAATATTCAGCAGTATTTAGCCAGCTAGGCCCTGGACCAGGGTACTGGTGATAAAGGGCGCTAAAATCCCAGTCCAATCTAACTTCAAACTTCTAGAGGAATAGATGCTAGACTATGATTTTGGCACCCTTTATTATCAATGGTATGAGCTAATGTCTCACCTGGTCCAGCAGGAGGGGAGACTTGAGAGAAAGGGGGGAGATACCAGATCACAGGTGTGGGGAGGGAGAGATAGATTGCAGGGGTAAGGGTACCAGTGCAAAAGTTGGCTCTGGGTGCTACAATCCCTTTCCCTTGAGCTGGTCCTAAGGGGGAGCAGAGCAGGGAATTATGGATGGGAGAGAAGAAGAGGGAATTTCAAGAGAATAGTGAGAACCTGCCAATCGGTAGGTGTGAGTGAGGGAGTGTAGATGGGTTGGGAGAATGAATGAGAGTATGAAATGTGGAGAAAGAACGAAACATAATGTGAATGGTCTCTGAAAAGGATTCAGGTCCCAATTCCTGCCCCATACTTTCTCTGTCTCTGTCATATGTAAGTCAGGTACCTGGGGACACATCTTAAAGACCAGAAACCATCTTTCAAATATGTCCGTCTTTTATTATGAGTTTCACATCTTTTATACGAATCAGGTTTGTCAGCATGTGATGGCATGTGACGTAAATACAAACCATATATGGAAGGTCACATGAAACTTTAAACACATCAGCATTTTTCCTAGCTAGAGATTGAAGTCCAAAAGGTAAGAAAAAGCCTTGACCAGCAGAGCTTCTTAACTAAAGCTGTCTGTAAATACGGCTTAACAAAACAATTGAATTCACTTCACTACAACTCTGTTTAAACATTCATGTCAAAGAAAGAAAGACAAACATAGATGTCCTTATACCATCTTCAAAGAAGGGAAAGATAAACAGGGCCTACCTTTGCATCTTTAAACAACATATGCCTAAGGACACTTACTAAAGTTCTGATACGTGTCCGTTCAATTCCCCTCTTACGTCATGTAAATGACGTCACAAATACACAGCATGAGCTGGAAGGGAGTGATACTCTAGGTATGTCTCTCAAGGAGGGGTTTTTTAGGAGCTGTAATACGAATAACACAGTACATGAGCAGTCAAGACAAGAGTGCAAATAATAAGAGATTATGCATTCAACTAAAGTGCTGATCCCAAGAATTAGATAAATCAGAGT
Source organism: Geotrypetes seraphini (assembly GCF_902459505.1). Classification (NCBI taxonomy): domain Eukaryota; kingdom Metazoa; phylum Chordata; class Amphibia; order Gymnophiona; family Dermophiidae; genus Geotrypetes; species Geotrypetes seraphini. The sequence continues at coordinate 98,765,500 of NC_047088.1, read as the reverse complement.
TACATTTGAACTCAGCAAAGAGGTCTGCTAATTTCTGAATGTCCATAGGAGGACCTATATTGTCAGAAAGAAAAGTACAACAGCATAAAATACTGAGGAGAATTTAACAGAATTCTCAGCTAAAATCATATCTAGGGCCATATGATTTTGAGAACCATCTGAGAAGTGGAGCCTAATTGATCAGTAATACTTTGCAAGGCGTTCCTAGAATAGTTCACAAAGCGTTGCTGATTATAATAATTTTAACTAATCCGATCAACATTCTTATTAATAGTAATAAAGGGAATAAGGAACTCAAACCCAGCCTTAACCTGAGCTCGGGCCTTAAATTCATCTGGGACCCCTCTTGGGACCCCTATAGCATCTATGTATACATGTGATCAGATTTATATCAAGACAAATAAAAGGAAAAACCATGTGAATAGGAAGGATGCCTTTCAGAAAGAATATGCAGGAGCATGGTAACCTTAACTAAAGTGCACTGGCCTATCCACTGGCTGGGTAGCTTAACAGGGAGCCAAAAGTCTCCATAAAGCCAGTAAATATCAAATCTGATGCAGCAACAATGGGGCATACCTATGAGCCAAGACAGAACAATAACCTGGGGGTAAATTACCTACAAAACTACCCTGTGTCAGATTAGAAACATGACATGTGTAATTGCCCTTATAGATGGTAATGGCAATATCAAGCTTTTGCTGTCCTGGCAACAAAGGGTATTTAGAACACTACAGTGCACAAAGAGGATAGGTAAATAACCCAAAAAGGCATGGTTGGATACCAGGAGGGAGGTCCAGAGGTACGGTTCCTAGATGGGGTCTAGCTTGAGCACATATGTAACAATTACTCTTATTATGTTGATCAGCAGTGAATTTCATCCATTCTAACCAAAGGTTACGTTCTGAAAACCCTACCTCAACAGCCACAATATCTTCAAAAGTGGGATTGGCAATAGCCATCATGTCAGTAAGTTTATTGAATGTAGGGGCCAGTGGGTTAGTATTTTTTGGGGTCCCCACAAGATGGCGGGAGAGGATGAGTGGAGGTAGATAGATCCCGTAAGAAAACTGATGATAGCTAGACCCACCCTTAAACCACATGTCCATAATGTACATACCTTCATCAGTAGGTCTAGGGTTGTCAATAGTAAGAGAAAGCTTAATAATTTGTGCAGGAACACTTTTCCTATAACAGTGTCCAACCTTATGAAGGGTCATACAAGTAAGCAGTGATTTACCATTTTGGTCCACTGTTTTTCAGGGTATTTTCTAGTTTATAAGCCCAGTCAGTATTAATATTCCACCCTACCACTCCCCAGAATGCACACTTAACCCCCCAACGTGAGTCAGTAACATATATATATATATATGTCCTTAGTTTTAGGAATCTCTGAGGACCAATGGCACAGCTTTGGGATATCAATTAATGAACAGTCCACAATGTCACAATACTCAAAGGAGAAGGTGGCAACTTGCACACTGCTGGAATTATACCAAAGGGTAGCATACTATCGGTCTTTTCTGGATTCCAATTGAAGGACAGCCTTTGCGAGGGAGTAGTCCAGCTTGACGTCGTGTTCGCAAAGAGGTGTCGGGGGTGCTGTTTACAGCAGGAATGTCATTTACAGATGGGTATGGGCAGAAAGTGTCGTGGACCCAGAACACATCATCCCTGTAGACCCAGTGAAAAGGATTCATACAGGGAGAAAAACTAGCAGCAGCAGTGCCAGTAAGAGAATGATAAAGTTGGTAGAATGCTGCAATGAGATCATCATGTTGTTCCACTGGAGGAGGTGAAATCTGCGCAGGGAAGACTTGCTTCTGGGGTTTTAGGTTAACCCTCTTCAAGCGACTTGCGTGGATCCAAACAGGAAACTCCTCAGTGAGTGCAGCGGGCCTGGTCACAGCGATCACAGTAGTGGGAAGGCCAAAGGGGAAATCCGTCTGCTTCCGAACCTTGGAAAGCTGCTGGATAATCACCAGGCTGGAAAAAATGGGTAGGAATCTGTGGAGAGAAAGGAGAAGTGCAAGACACGTTTCTTTGAACAAGCCCTAATATTTCAATTAGCTTTTGGACGTATTCCTCCTGTATCAAGGGAAAATCTACCCATGGGGCAGGGAAAGGTCATCCCGTGAGAATCTCAAAGGGAGAGCAGCCAGATGTCTGTGCATACAGAAAGAGATACTTGAAAAGAAATGCTTGAAAAGCATTCCAAATATCATTCAGCAGCTGTACTCCAATGTGATCCAAATAAGAGAAACCATGTTGCCTGTACTGAATGTGGCAACATGCAACAATACCAATTCATTCACTTAGCATAGCCATGGCAAAAGAGAGACAATACTCAGTTACTTAAGGTTCTTAATTGAACAATCCAAAAGGATATGTTTTTTCGTGCTTCATATAACTATTATGCACTTCAGAGAGACCATACTGATGTACTGAATGTATTCAGAAATGTACATTGAATGGATCATATGTAGGGAACACCACGAAATAAATGCTGTATAAAATAAAGCTTTTTCTTATAACCCCTAACTAAACTATATTCAGAATATAAAAGCTAAAAGTAAAAGAACATTGCGCAGTTAGGCTAGTAAGAAGTGGAAAAAGAGCTCTAAAAATGGCCAATATTATGTATCCTGGGGTACCCACTAAACTAAAACAAGTAAACATGACACAGACAAAACATAAAGTTTTAAGCGTGGAGCTATTACTCCATCTGTCAAGTGTGCAGGGCTGAATTTAACTGCAAATAAACACATTGATATAAAAAAACCAAAACAACAAATAATGTATATCATAACCATCTCATATTTGAAAAAAGGCATAAAGCTAATGTCTCTTTGGAGCGTCTCTATCTCTGCAGTGATAAAGAGGACCCGTGGAAAACATTAGAAATATCTGTGCCAAAATGGATCTGGGATGGCTATGTATAAATCCGGAAAAAACATTTTAAATTAGCGACATCCTAATTTCAGCTAAAACAATAGAAAGGAATTGTATTTTCCAATTTATTTTCAATTCACAACCATGCCAGTTGTAATTATCGAGCTATATATCTCTGTATCAAGGAGCAAAAGGTCAAGAATGAAAATATCACTAGCAAGAAGTTAAAATGTCGAGCGAGCACTACGATAACCAATACCATGATATTGGGCAATGAATAAGGGAGAGCTAGCAGCTGGTATCCAGGGTTTCCCCTCTTTGCACCAAAGTCCGTCCAAAAGGGCGGCTTTGGGCACCTGCCAAACGCCAGGCAACAAATTCAGAGGAAGCTGTGAAAAAAGAGAGGAAGAGAATCCTGTTCACCCTTGAGACCCAGAAGCCTATTTAAAAGAAGGGCTTGGACATCGTGAAAAGTATGAAGGGTAATGAGGTGACCTAGGATCAAAGAAGTAACCATCTCTACCACCATAGCACAAGCAGCCAGGGAACTTGAACAGGAGTGACTATAAAAAAAGGCAACAGAGCGTAACTTACCGCCATGTTCTCCCTTCATGGTGTTACAATAGTCCCAAACAAAGAGATAAAACATGTGGGCATAAGCAGGAAAACCCAAACTTGAGCTAGAAACCAAAGCACATTTTAAATGTCCAACATTTCATAAGTCCATCTGATAAGAGCAGTCATTTCAGAAACCAGGGTCTGTCTCAAAATCTGGTCATAGAAGGAACAAGCAGAGATCCATTGGCGGCAGTGACCAATCATAGCAAGAAAAGTAAGCATGTCTTTCTTGTTAGCTGGGCGGGGCAGAACAGCAGCAATGCAGAAAGTGCAGATTTTCCTCTGACCATGAGACAGGACAAAACCCAGGTATTTCACTTCAGATGTACACCAGTGCAGTTTATTTCATGACACCTTGTGACCACACACAGACAATCATTATAAAAGGTACAAACTATCAGCCTGACAGGTCTCCTGAATTATGGAACACAAAAAGTTGTACAAAATGAGAATAGGACCATGAGGGGCAGTGCATGACTTGTAGAATAGCCTGAAGGGCAATTCTACACTAGGTATACTGTTGCTTAAAGGTGAAGGCAAAAAAAGAGCTGAAAAGCCTCACCAAAGGGACTAAAATAAAACATTCTTTAGGATAATGACAGAAAAAAAAAATCATTGGCTGCCGGTGGAATGGTGGAAGAAACATAAGGGCAATGAGAATTACCAAAACATTAACAGCCCGAAAATCTAGGACGAAACAGGGAATGCCATCAGCTTTGGCAACAAGAGCGATGGGCGTATTATAAGAAGAGATGGTGGTTTTGATAATGCCGGAGAAAAGTCAAGAGACAAGCAGTGGAATCTCACCTTACTGCTTTATAAAACCAAGAATGAGTAACTTCAAAGAAGCACTATAGGGGGTCAGTGGAAGCCCAAACAGAGAAGTCTGGGGGAAGGGACAAAAACATTCATGCACAGACCCTGATAATGAAAGCAAAGAACAGATTAGCTTTGCTCTGCACAAGAAAGAAAACCTCTAAAACGGAATTTTTTCTTTTTCTTGTTTCTCTTTTTTTTTTTTTTTTTTTATGATCCAGCACAGAACACAAAGAAAGCAGCCGGTAGAAAAAACGCACAAAATTAGGGCTTGTGTACAAACTACAAGGGAAAGATCTTAGACTGATTCAAACAGCGCTTTCAATTCATTCCACATAACAGCATGTCCTACCTCAGTATTAAACATTGGTGACACAGAAAGATGGGAGCTGAAGGAAAAAATGTCATACACACACACATCCGTACAAGTCTCATTTGTCTAAGAGTAAGTGCCTTTATGACTCATTACAAAACCCAATATAACAATGCAAAAATATTCGCTTATCTTACCTTATAAGCGAGGTACAGTAATAAGAGACAATAAAATCTTAAACTCTATAAAAGTTTTTAACCTTACAAATGACAGAGTGGGCAGGGGGGTTCTATAAATAATTTCATTCTTTCCGAAAGAATGGCAGCTGCGTATATATTCATGAGGGGCGCTTACCGAAAGTACCCCGAGATTTTTCCCAAAAAAACTCCATAATAGAACCCAAAGCTTGAACTTAAAATAAAGGGTTGGGTACAGGTCACCACTACCCAGTGAGTATTAAAGAACAGAAAAAATTCAGAAATACTCACAAAATACTGGTGATATCATCTGCCCATCGCGGACAAGCCCCCAACTGAAAAGGATTCAGGTCCCAATTCCTGCCCCATACTTTCTCTGTCTCTGTCATATGTAAGTCAGGTACCTGGGGACACATCTTAAAGACCAGAAACCATCTTTCAAATATGTCCGTCTTTTATTATGAGTTTCACATCTTTTATACGAATCAGGTTTGTCAGCATGTGATGGCATGTGACGTAAATACAAACCATATATGGAAGGTCACATGAAACTTTAAACACATCAGCATTTTTCCTAGCTAGAGATTGAAGTCCAAAAGGTAAGAAAAAGCCTTGACCAGCAGAGCTTCTTAACTAAAGCTGTCTGTAAATACGGCTTAACAAAACAATTGAATTCACTTCACTACAACTCTGTTTAAACATTCATGTCAAAGAAAGAAAGACAAACATAGATGTCCTTATACCATCTTCAAAGAAGGGAAAGATAAACAGGGCCTACCTTTGCATCTTTAAACAACATATGCCTAAGGACACTTACTAAAGTTCTGATACGTGTCCGTTCAGTCTGGAAGACTGAAGAGAGGATGAAAGGGATGGGGTATTGGAAAGGAGTACGAGAAGAAGGAGATCTCTGAAGGGTCTAAGTGAGGGTAAAAATGGCAATAGGAGATGGGGTAGAGAGAGGAAATGGCCTAGCGGTAAGGGAAGGGAGAACAGACAGGGATGGAGCTGAAACTAGTGAGTGGATGAGAGGATGAGTTCAGAAGATAGAAATAGAGGACTAGGGAGAGGGTGAAAGATGGGAGGAGACGTGAGGGGGATGGGAAAAACTGGTGGGTAGATGAGAGATGAAAAGGGGAGAATCAGGGTAAAATTAAATGGGTGGATATAAATGCAGAGAAGAGAAAATGGGGGAAAATACGTATAAAAAGGAAGATTAATGGCAGATAGATGTAGAGAAGGAAAACACAAGAGGATAGAGGAAAAAATGGAAAGGCAAACTTGGAGAAGAATGAGACAAGGAAACTGGAAAAGAGACTGGGATCAACACAATTAGAGAAATAAAATGCCCATACAACAAAGGTAGAAAAGAAAAAAAAAATTTATTTTTTAAGGATTGGAACACGTTTGTTGTGGGAAATGAACATTTTTTTCTATTTTTCTATCTTGTGGAGTTCAAGAGAAAATAACAATCATTTTCCCTTCCCCCCCCCCTCCTTTTTATAAAACTGTAGCACAGTTCTTAGCACCGGCCACAGCAGTAATAGCTGTGACATTTATAGAGTTCCTATGAGCATCGGAGTTGCTACCGCTGCGGCTGGCACTAAAAACCGTTCTGTGGTTTGTTTTTTTTAAGGGTTTTAAAAAATAATAATAATAATCATTTATTTATATAACTCGACAACCCTGTAGTTCAGAGCTGTATACAATATTTTTAAAAACCCACCTATGGTCTCTTTTACAAAGCCGCGCTAGAGGCTGCGCTGCACTAATGGCCCCAAAGCCCATAGAGATTTAAAGGGCTTCAGGGCTGTTGCTGTGTGGCAGCCACTAGCACGGCTTTGTAAAAGAGGCTGCTAGTCTCTGGGAATATACATACATTTAAATCTTTGCAATTATTAATATACTCCATGTATAAGAAATTTTTCAAGCAAATAGGTTTTTGCCTGTCACCTCATGACCAAATAAGAGCTATAAAATAAAAAAACGGCCCTGTAATTCCTCCCACGACTACATAGCCTGGAAAGAAAACAGTTTTCCTACATAGCCATGCCTTGATCGTCCTTGAATCATAAGAAAAGAAAAATAATTAATTTTTCGAGTAGAGTGTAAAAAGGTGATAAATTGAAAACATTCAACCAAATATGAAAGGGTGAAGTCATTCAACACTTTTTACATAACACAAGCAAATCTGAATAACACAGGTAATCAATGCAGTTTAATATAATAATCTGTCAAGAGATCATTTTTCTTCAGGGAATAAATCAGGCGCAGTGCAGTGTTCTGTGCTGTTTGCAACTGTTTTAAAATTTGTTGGGAACAAACCAAGTTACAATAATCTAAAATGGTCAATACCAGTGCTTGAACCAACAGTCTAAACTGAGGCTCTGGAAAATTACTTTGAATTACTCTGAGCTTTCGTAATGTAAAAAAATATATATATATCTTCCTCATTACCACATCAACTTGAGGCTGCATGGAAAGACCAACATCCAAAATTGCCTCTAAAATTCTAATAGTAGGTACAAAAGGATGATAGATTTGATGGACCAGTATATTTGTGTCTTTTACCAATATTGCCCTGCTTAGAGAGTCTGGCTTTCTTTGGCAGAGCAGTTTTTGTCTGCAGGTGTCCCCTATTTTGTATCAGGTGAGGGTTTGTCCATATTCTATATGTGCAGCTGAGGTGAAGAATTCTGTTATCATGTACTCTTTATGTAGGAATCTGCAATAATCCAGCTTGTTCCAGTTTCCCAGTGATAGGTATACTGGTGCTCTAACCTAGCAGTCTTTTATAGGTGGGTTAAGGTTGTTATGATGTGATAAGCTCCCTTTGTAGGTTCTGAGTGTCTTTTTGCAGGGTTTTGTGTTATTTTGCAAAGTCCTGACCATTGTCTCCCACAATAAAAAGGCTCAAGACTGGTGGTCTTCACATTTTATAGAATCACCACATAAACAGTGGAAGGAGCATGTGCTGCTTCTGAGGTAATAATCACAGTTTCAATATTTTCTTGTATGCTGTGTTATAAGAGATATAGCTGTGTTCTTGGGGAATATGCAGTTTGTGATACAGAACTGGAGGTGCGGGATTTATATTGAAATTTGGTCCAATCCTGCTGAGCAGTGTTTCCCAAGTCAGACCTGACTGGCAAGGGGGTACTCCAGGACCTGCTTGGCAAACACTGCTGTAGAGAATGCAAACTTCACTCCACACAGAAGTATTTATTGAATGATGCTATCAGTTATAATAGTTGTTTTAACTAGTAGCTGAATGTAGATGGAGGGGGTGGGCTTCTATACAGTGACATCTTATGTTGCTAAATTTAAAAAAAGGGGATGGGAAGGAGTGTGTGATATGGTAGGCATGATGTATGGAAATACCACTTTGACTTGCCACCCTTCATACTTAGCTTGCCTCCCTGTTGCCACCCCATATATTTCTGTCTGTCACTGTTCTGGAGTGCTCACAGTTTTAAAAAAAGAAATAAAAAGAAACAGAAATTACAAAATACTGCAGTGTAACTTGAACTAGCAATCTCTGGCTCTCAGCTGGCTGCTTTAAACATTAGACTATTCCTCCACATGAGAAGTATGTTGGCCATTTTATAATATGGATGTTCTCCTGCTGCCACACAGCTGTCCATGTTAATTGCTTTGCCTCATCCATAATTTAGACCAGTGGTTCCCAACCCTGTCTTGGAGGACCAACAGCCAATCGGGTTTTCAGGCTAGCCTTAATGAATATGCATGAGAGAGATTTGCATATAATAGAAGTGACAGGCAAGCAAATCTGCTCCATGCATATTCATTAGGGCTAGCCTGAAAACCTGACTGCCTGGTGGTCCTCCAGGACAGGGATGGGAACCACTGATTTAGACAGTTTATAAAATGGATGTTTATGCAGGACATTTCCTTGGACATCCTTTCTAAAATGCCCCTCTACGTATGTTACTATGACAAAGAGGGACTGAGCTCCTTCACCAATCATAGTTTCAGGAGTACAGTACTTTCATAACTCAAACTGAAAGATATGACTCTAAGGGCTAGATTCACTAACCTTACGTCTGTGGGCAATCCGTGGCCGATTCCAGAAGGCCCGACCAATTCACAATAGGACAAAATTCAAATGAGGGCGATCGCAAGAACACCCCCCTCTGCCCGCACGGATCGCTAGTGTGCGATCCTGACACATGTGCAGACCTTCTGCTTTCCTTGCAGATGGTCTGCATATGCGTTTGATGTCCGTGGTTTGTATTTGGTTTTTTTACTTTCGGGAACCTGATGTAGTGCTGGGCACAAGCCGCAAACTTCTCCACAGTTCGGTTCTCCTCCATCCTCTGCAACATGGAGTCAGCAGCACTCGCAAAACGGCATCTAAGTCCGATGCCGTCCCTTCCCTTTCGCCTAAAAGAGCAGCGCAAAGTGCGGGCGAGGGGGTCGGCTGCAACAAGTTCTCATCAGAATGCAGCGCCACCTTATTGCAAAGCCCCATGGAGTGGTCTGGGGCAGGAGAGTTGGAGGCAGAGATCGAGACAGGAGAGTTGGGGCAGAGATCGGGCCAGGAGAGTTCCCTTTGCCAACACAAGTTTACTGCCCTGGCGAGTCCCTGCCGTGAAGAGCCACAGCAGGTGGGGACTTTTAAAAGCAGGCAATTATTCTCTCCTGCTCTCTGCTCCCCTTCCCTGCAGTGCAGTCCCACTTTAAAACCATGGGCTCGCACTGCGGGGGAAGGACGGCAGAGAGCAGGAGAGTCGAGGCGGCAAGAGCAAGGCTCAACTGGAAGGGGAAGAGAGCAGAGTGGCAGAGATGGGCTGCAGGCTGGGATTTCAGGCCAAGGACAGTCGGAAAAGACGTTTGCGACTGGTCCCCAGCAGTTGCTTCCTGTGTTGATCGGCCAGCCCAGTCGGATTCAAAAGTTTCTTTGGTGAATCGCATCCCTGCCTGCTTTACATACTGTTCCCCTCATTTGAATGCACAGATTGGAATCGGTTCGGCACTGAGATAAGTGAATCGGGCTGGAGTACAATTGGGTCGCAAAGGGGTCGCAAACCAATCGGTGCACAATCGGTTTGCTTAGTGATTCTAGCCCCAATCCAAAGTCAAATTTGTTAACATTTCCAGTTTTTTTCACTCTTTTTCTGCTTCATCTATTGTTAGTTGCTTTGAACAATATGAACAGTTTATTTAAGGGTTCTTTTACTAAGGTATGTTAATAGATATAGGGCTAGATTCACTAAGCTCACCGAGGGCTAGATTCACTAAGCTCACCGATCATGTCCCGACCAGTTTGTGAGCATTTCCCAACCCCGACCGGATTCACTAACCTTCTGGTTGATCAATCTCCCACCCGATCTGATCAACCCATGCAAATGAGGAGAAATGGCATGCATAAATAGGAAGGCCTCGATTCACTGAACAGAAGAAGGAACACCCATTGGGTCTGCCGATCCACAATGAAGCGACTGCTGAGGACCAGTCGTTCACGTCCTTGCTGACTGTCCTGCTCTCTGCCGCCCTGAAATCCCAGCCCTGCAGCCCTGAAATCCCAGTATCAAAATAAAAAAATAAAACCATCAAAATAAAACATTTTTGGAATGTCTTAAAACACATCGCCCTTGTGCAAAAAGTGCAGTGTGAACCCGTGGTTTTAACCCGTGGGTTTAAAGCGGGTTGTTGTGTGTTGTTCTGTAGTCTGGCTCCAAAGCATATTCTGTTCCATTCTGGCTGCACAAAAAAGTGAAATGATCCCTGAAGTCCACTCGTGGGGCCAGCGAGTGCAGCCACCCCTCCCCCTTTTGTTTTGACCTCAAGCTAGTGTGGAGAGCAAGCGCATGCGCAGTTCGCATCTACAGGCAAAGAGGATGGTGGGGTCGCTGTGAGGCGTGCGTCCGATCACATAATTTGCATGAGGACTCTGTAGTGAATTAGTCGCCTGGCAAGACTCAGCCACGGATTGCCCAACAACCGTGAGTTTAGTGAATCTAGGCCTTGGCACACAAGAAAGATTAGTTTCTGGTAAATTCTGTGCAGCCTCTTGTATACCTATAGGCTGCTTGGCACTTAGTAAAAGGACTCCTTAGTTTGTTACTTGGGTTGATTTTTATGATGTATTTTATTTTATGAACATTATAGTGAAGTTTTATGATTCTTTTTATTTTGGTTTTGTGAGAGAGAGGAAAGGGAAGTTCTCTGTTAATATTTTGTGGTCTTTTCTGGGAAACAGTGCATGCATGACCGTGAGAAAGGGAGACAAGATGACCATCAGTATCCAAGAGCACATGGCCATCAACGTGTGCCCAGGACCCATTCGGCCAATCAAGCAGATCTCAGACTACTTCCCCCGTTATAGTCCTGGCCCAAGCTCAGAAGAAGGGCGTTCCCCCACAGATCAGAGCGATGCCTCGCCCTCAGATGCTCCTTCTTCTGTTGGGCGAACTGCAGAAGAGGGCCAGGAACCAGACAGCTATGACTCCGATGACTCCAGTAAGTGGTTTTAGTTTCTTTCATTTCATGAGACTGAGCAGGTTACATCGGTGTTGTAACGAGGGTAGGAGGCACCCGGGGAGGTGGCACCCCTCCCATGCCCTCCTCTCTGCCCCCACTCATTCTCTGTCCCCCATATCACACTCGCAACCTCCCTTTCCCCCCATATCTCTTTAGATCTTCCCCAGTGCAAGCAGCTTCTCCAGCCTGCTGCTTTCGCCGGCATTGACTTTCCCTCTGATGTCACTTCCTGGCCCCGCAACCCGGAAGTGATTTCAGAGGGGAGTCAGGCTGGTACGAGCAGTAGGCTGAAAAAATTGCTCATACTGGTGAAGATTTAACGAGGTGAGGATGGGGGTGGGGACGTGGAAGGGAGGGTGCGAGCATGGCTTGGGGGGGCAGAGAGGTGCCGGTGCCCCCACCAAGATGGTGCCTGGGGTGGTCCTTCCCCCAATCCCCCCTTACTATGCCACTGGGTTAAATCTAAACAGAGAGAAACCTGATAGCCTCAACTCCACTAATAGACAACTCTGCTATATTCCTTTCCCTAATAAAAAGAAACTAGTTACATTCACTTCTCTAACTGCAATACTGTGCTAGTTACTGTAAAAAAAAGTAACTAGTTACTGATTTCAGTTATTCTTCACTAAATGTAAATAATTACTTTCCTAGTTACTAAAACAATTAACTAGGTAGTTAATAATTATTTTGTTTATTAAATAGAATTATATGAACTACGTATATGAACATTATAACAACAAGTATTTTATTTTCAAATGAGTTCCTTATTGGCTCTGAGCATTAAAAGTATTTAAAAATGCTTATCGGTTAAACTGTTCCTGCGTGGGGTAAGAATCTCTCCATCGATGCTGAAGAGTCACTCCACTGGTGTGCTTAATGGAAGGCTCGCTTCAGAATAGACACTTCCGTCACAGTTGCATAGTGCTGGAGAATGGATATATCAGTGAGAGGTTGCAAACTGAAAAAACACCATGAATTCCTTCTCTCACACCAAGCAGCATCATGAGGTAAAGACCTAGAACAATTACTTTCACCCTCTACTTATGAGGAATTTAGGAAACGTCTAAAAACACACCTGTTCCTAAAACATCTTGACAACTGATCCACTTATCTCTTTCCTCTCAATAGCGACCTACTGTCCTTTTGATCACTTTTCTCCTCAACAATGAATTTCCTGTCTAATTACTTCTCTTTCTTCTTCCCCTCTTGAAGTCAGTCAATTTGTACCTTTGCTTAATCTTTTGTAAACCGCATAGAACTTCATGGTATTGCGGTATATAAGCTGTTATTATTATTATTATTATTATCACATGCAACATCATTCAAAAAGAGGTCTAGTTCTGATTGCATAGCGTTGTCCCCTTTATTTGATTTATAGAAGCAGAAGAAGCTGGTGTCTTCACTGGAAAATGGTGCTGCATTAGTTGTGTTTGCAGCATCAGTCCAAGCCTGCATTGCTTGTATCAGCAAATATTTGGCATGAGCTCTGGCAGCATCTGACTGGATCCAGCGCATCTTGAATTGTGGATGTGAAACACTTGCTACTATCAAATCATCCTTAGTTTCAAGTGGACCAATGCACTTAATGATTCGATTCATTAGAGCATCATCAAGTGTTCTGGCAAATTTCAGTGAAGGCCTGATAGAGGTAAGATGTGCATGCAGGGAAGAAATCGTTGAGCAGAACTCCCGTGAAACACTGGTCTTCAGCCTGCAGTGTGTCCAGTGCCATAGCAATCAGTTTCATCACTTTAATATACTCTGCCATGAAAGCAATTTCATTTCAGCAGAAAGCTGTTAGGGAAACCTTCTCACAGATGTCAATGAGCACTGTTTCAGAATTCTCCACAATAGAATATTCTTTGCCTACAGCATAATAGAATGAATTCCATCCAGTAACATTTGGTACAGCAAGTGTAGTTTCCGAAGTTTCATACACTATTTCAGCTGCCTGTGCACTTTTACTGCACTTGTTCCAGAGGGCACTGCATTTCACCAAAGTTCTATGGCTTAACTTCTTGTAATTTGTATCTTAATTGGCCCTTTCTGAATCAGATACAGCAATCAAGTTCATTGTTTGGGTACTACAGCGATGGTGAGATAGAAGTACATACTCTGTTGCTTCTGCATCTGTTTGGTTTTCTAGGATGTCTGCAATATGTGTGAAGGTCACCTCTCCGTTGTCAATTTGTGAGGGCAGAACTTGTGTTAGTTCTACAACTGTTTTTTTTGTCTATAAGAACGCATTAACAAAGTTTAATCCATTGTCAGTAACTGTGCAGAGAACTTTGTCGGTGATATGAAATTTGGAGTAGATCTTCTCCAGTGTGGATGCAATCAGGTTGAACATGCCAGTGCTGCAGACTTTCATTCCAATGTGCTGATCTCGATCCAGTGTATGGTAACTCCAAAAAACCTTCTGTTCTGGGAGGTCCATATGTCAGCTGTTGTGCAGACTTCAGTTACAAGTGTCAGCTTATTCTGAAAGTCGTCTGTCATCTTACAATACTGGTCCTCAGTGTGTCCAGTAAGAGCCTTGCGAGTCAATACAGTTTTGCCTAGTTGAAGACCAGTGACCAACTAAATGAATTCTAGTGACTTAACTACTGAGAAGGCTTGTATGTCCCCAATAACAAAATTTGTGATGAGATCATCGACCCTTTTCTGTGACATAGTGATGCCCCTGTTACTGTTCCATTAAGCAGCCAAAGTTTGCTGTTTCTTTGGCATGGATTCTGATTCATCTGACAAAGAATAGCTTGCTGATCTCTTCAAAGAAGACAGTTTATCATGCGCAGCCGGGTGGATGTTTTGCAGGTGCTTCTTAAGATTTGCTGTAGGTCTGCTTAGAAGCTGGCGGACAAAGCTTGCAATTTACATGGATATTTTTGCAGTCTGACCCTACTAGCATAAAAAATTCAGTGAAGACTGAACGCTCAAATGAGTTTGCAATGTGATCATTTTTCTCCATTGTGGACTTACTGAGGGTTAGGCCACAGCCAGCATTCATCCCCTTAAGGGTGGCCCGGAGAGTCCCATTTTCCCAGGACTCAGACAAGGTGCTTTTCCACAGGTCTTTGTCACTGCCTCCTTTTTATCTCAGGGTGAGAATATCTTATGGCCACAGTAGGCCTTCTTTAAGTATCCAAAAACAGTCCAGCCCTTTATAAACCAATTCTTTCAGTTCAGTAGAGCTCATTTGGCTGGCTGTCACCACGTATAGCCAGTACATGGGTAGTTACTGTAATGCACTGTGGTGAGGCAAGAGAAACGAGTCAAACTGGAGGCTTAATGAGTATAATAGCACGAATGGAAATTTGTCGTCAATTGTTCTGCATGCTATGTAGAGTAATGCAAAAGTAATTTGTAAATTTTGTTAGTAGTTACTAAAATAAAGTAACTAGTTATATTGATAGTTGCCTAAAAATGTAACTAATTACTATCCAGCACTGTCTAACTGTAAGAAACTTGTTTTGCTCACTCTGCTAACAGTAAAAAGCCTGCTACATAATAACATAGTAGATGTTCACATTCAATAATAATTTGGTTTACCCAGTAGATAAAGCAGCAGACCAGTCCAGGGAAGATAGGAATCTAATCCTACTTCTTCAGTTGACGTCCATGTGACCATGGGCAAGATCAAGCTTAGACTGTAAGTCCTCTTGGGAAGGTAATATACCTATTGTACCTGTATATAACCCACTTTAAGCTCAAATTTGGAAAGGTGACTAATCAGTAGCAAATCAAATTTCAAACTAAGGACACTTGAACCGCAAGGTAATGGCGGAATAGAAATCCCTAATGTAATGTAATGTAATAGCCAACACACTGTACATTTAAGGAAAAACAGTATTTTCCATTAAACCAGACATATACCCAATAATAATAATTAAAAAAGAAAAAAAACAACTCCACACCAATTCCACAAAAAAACCTTACCCTAACCTTTTCTCCTAACTGTAGCACCTGGGGGCTACATATACTCAAAGTCTCGCCCTAACCCTAACAATCAGGGATGCATATACTCAGGGTCTCCCCTAACCCTAACACATGACTCTTACATGCATCTGGAGCAGTATAGAGCGTAACAGGAGTTGTTTTTGTAAGGTAATATGGGAGGGGGGGGGACTGTCTGGGATAGAGCAATGTTCAGGTGGGAATTGACCTGATCTAGATGGTAATTTTCCAGGTAAGAATTGGTGGGTGGGAATTATATGGGAGGAATCGTCCGGGTGGTACGTGACATGCTTACTTCCATTCCCCCCACAGTGTTAACCCACACTTGCTGATTGCCCTCTCCACTGTCAATTTCCTCAGAATGCTCTTCTTGGTTAATAAGAGGAAGAGTGGTGATGCCTCATGTTATTTCCTTCCTCTGCCTTGCCCTGTGTAGGCTCAGTCTGGGGCATCAGAGGAGGAGCTGATGATATAAGGCTCCACCTTTCCCCCTCCTATCAGCTTAGATAGGTGTGGGAAGATTGGCAGGTGGGAGATGAAAAGGGAAGTCAGCAGGGAGATGGGGAACGATCAGCAGAGGAGCTTGAGGAACTCAGAGTGATATGATATGAAGTATGGAGGAAATGGGGATTGTGAGGGGAAGATGGAAGAGGTCTAAGGGAGGGTCAGACATTTCAGCTGAGGGAATGAGAGAGAATCTTAGTTGGAGAAGGGACTGGCAGGGATTGAGGAGAGATCTGTGGAACAGAGTAAGAGAGGAAACCTGGGGT
Source organism: Geotrypetes seraphini (assembly GCF_902459505.1). Taxonomy (NCBI): domain Eukaryota; kingdom Metazoa; phylum Chordata; class Amphibia; order Gymnophiona; family Dermophiidae; genus Geotrypetes; species Geotrypetes seraphini. Next base: position 98,749,436 of record NC_047088.1, on the reverse strand, counting down.
GAGAAGTAATTCAGAAGGCAAGGGATGGGCAGAGGAAAGGTGAGAGAGAATTCTTAGAGTATGGAAGGAGAGACAGGGTGAGAACATGAAGACAAATAGGCCTGGTAGTAAGAGAAGGTTCCCTCCAGATCACAAAAACTGCATTCTTCTCTGTCTCATTATTAGATTCAACAACTTCCTTTGTTCTTTCTTCTGTCCCCCAGATTGTAGATCCTGTCTCCTTCCACTCCTAATCATCCCTCTCCGTTTTCTCTCCCTCTAACTCCAGACTGATACATCCAGGCCTCTGTCTATCTCCTCCCCATAACCAGGAGATCTCCTCTTTCTCTCCCTTCTTCCTCCTCTCTCCCTGAGGTTTCCTCTTTCCCTCCTCCCCAACCTCTAAAATCTCTCTTGAACCAACACCAAAGAATTCTAGAAAGAACAACATTAATTTTACAGTTGTACAGCAAGTTAGTGAAAACATGTTGGGGTCGATGTTCAAAGCCAGTTAACTGGGTAAGAGAAAGTCTTACCTGTTAACTGGTGCTGAATGGATCCCAAACGAATATTCAGTGCCACTTATATGGACAGTGCCACTGAATATCCTCTTTTAATCTCTACAGCTGAAAACTCGCTATTTTGTTGGTTGTCTGGGGACAAAGTCAGGGCAGAGTCAACACTTAACTGGATGTGTTGATATTCAGTCCTTAACCAGTTAAGTTAACCAGCTAAATAGGACCACATAAATAATAGTCCTATGTTTTGTCCAGTTCAACTTTAACCGATTAAAGGCTGAATATTGGCACTTATATAATTAAATGCCATCCATCTACATGTACCTGGATATTTAATGCCAGTATCCTGATAGGGACACTGACTGCCACCAGATGAATACTGACTCTTACTTTTATAATACAAACTGAACAGTACTGAATATTCAAAATACTTCTAAATTATGCAAGCATGCCAAAGAATTGCTGAAAAATTTTAGAAACCTTGCCTACAATTGTCTAATTCTTGCTGCAGAATGTGCCCTGAACTGTAACAGAAAACTAGAGGATATTTAAGTTTCCATACTTACACCAATCCCACTTTTATTTTACTCTATTTTTTTCTACATTTACTCCTACCTCTGTCTTCTAGATCTGTCCCAAGCATGTTCATTTCTCCAGCAATTTGGTTGTTACTGCTACCCCTGGAAAGTTATTCCTAATAACTTCTACTCTCTCAGAAAATAAATATATTGCCTGAAGTTCCCTAAGCTTCCCACTCTGTCTTCATCTTATGACTTCTTCTCTGTTATATTCACTTCACTTGGTAAAGAGAATCCTGTCACAGTCAGTCTTCATTATTCTGTCTAGAAAAAAAATCCTTTCATTTCTTTTAATAGATACTGTACATGAATTTAAACTCAGCCATATTCCACCATCTGTTCCTTCCTGACTATAAATATATATTCCAGTGCAAAAGGAACATGAGTCTTGACTAGTGGTTACTCACCTCTACTCGTGAGTTTTTGTAGAATAAATTATCTACATCTTTTTAGCTCCGCCTCCGTGTGTCAGTAGGCAGTCCCCATCTCCTCAGTTTTTCCTTTTGCAAGTGAGTTGAGAAGTGTCTTCTGCTCTGCTGTTGATTTATTATTTTCGTGGTTTGCTTCAAAGTGCAAGGTTTCCTGGTGCCCCAGAGGTTTCCAAGATTTCTGGACAGCTCTGCAGAGAGCTTTAGCTGGGGAGGCAACCCTTTCGCAGGGCACCTACCTAGCCAGCTTGCACTAACACTTAAAATAGCTTGGGGTGTATTCCCCTGGAAGCTCAACTTGTCCCTGATTTATCAGGCACTTGAACCCAGGCTGAGTGGCCTCATGTTGGTCTAAAGAGCTGTAGTGGGTGCTAGCTGCATCCCATCCTGAAGACGCATGAGAAGCTAGTGGGGTCGAGAGTTTCAGACTCTCAGAGCCTGTCTAAAAGACAGCCTGAAGAGACAAGCTTCTGTAGGATCTTATATGCTTGTCAGGCAGGAATCTTCTCTTTTCTCCAGCTACAGTGTGAGCTGATGCAGGTACAGCACCAGGCAATTCTGTAAGTACAGTCTATTACTGTATATGGGAGAATTTAGGGGTGATTCCAAAATGGTAGTTTTGAGGGTCTCTGGGACTTACTGTAGGGTCCCCTACCTCCAAAAACCCTTTTCCTGAATTTTTTTGAACTTTTATTCTACTCTCCCGGACAGCATCTAAGGCTTCCATTTCCAGATGGATCCACATAACTATTTCATCTGCATCCATTGGCTGTGGTAAACAGCCGCCAATCTCATTGAAGGCACATTCCACAAGAAATGTGGCTTCTTCTTGGGCAGAATCCCAGGCAGATCCGGAGATTTGTAGAGCAGATACATGGTCCACTCTCCATACTTTCAGAAAGTTTTACAGAGTTGATATGACGGCACAAATGGACACTGCTTTTGGGTCCTCAGTGCTAGCAGCAGGCTCATCTGCCCCACCCTAGATTCAGGTAACAGCTTTGGTAAGTTCCTCTGGTCAAGATTCATGTTCCTTTTGCACTGGAAGAGAAGATTAGGTTCTTACCTCGATAATCTTTCCAGTATAAAGGAACATGTCTTGACACCCACCCTGTCAGATTTCAATTTAGCCTGCTTCCTATATCAAACAAGTATTTGCATTCACAAATGCTTGCCTTGGAGTATACAAGAGAGTATGAAGATCGTTTTTCATCTGTCCAGCAAGTTCAATAAGTGATGTGATAGCTCGCTATGGCAACGTCCATGGGAGAGCCTATAACAGCTATATAAATGTTAGTGCTGGTTGCACTTAGATAGGTGGTTTGTTTGGGTCCACCTTGGTGGTATTAATTTCATGGGATTTAATTGTCTTTGTTGCAGAGCAGAAAAGACTTGACTTGGTTAGTTGTTTCCCATGCCCTCCTCATTATTTTTCTTCTTTTCTGCTTTGGTACGAACTGAAAAGATGGGGACTGCCCATTGACACAAGGAGGTGGAACTGAAAAGCTGTAGATGATTTCTTCTGCAAAAACGTGTGAGTAGAGTTGAATAACTACTGGTCAAGATTCAAATTCCTTTATACGGGAAAGAAGATTATCGAGGTAAGAACCTAATTTTCCCATGGAGAAGAGCTTATAATGCATTGAGACAGAAGAGATAAAAAGGCCCAGGAATGTTTTATTCCATGTAATGTAATACAGTGAAATAGAAGGGATAGTACCAAGTGGAGATCTTGTATAGTATGAGGGGCATTTTCAATAGGACGTCTAAGTCTGAGTTTCCTACACATGGGATCTTAGAGAGAGGAAGAGATAATGGTTACTGCGGATAAGCAGACTGGATGGGCCATTTGGCCTTTATCTGCCATCATGTGTCTATATGCCTGGAGAGGTTTTTTTTTAGTCCCTGCAGCCTAATACAGTGAGATTGATAGAAAACCAAGCAAAGATACTCTGCATCATGACAGTGAGATGGAATAAAAATGCCTAGGGAGGTTTTTTAAAAAAATTTACAGCAGTGTGATAGGATACAACCAACTGGAAATGTTCTCTATTCCTGCAGCATAATGCAGTAAAAGAGATACAACCACCCAAGGATGTTCATTAGTCACTGCAGTATGATACACTGAGGTGGGATAGAACTACCTAGGAATGTTCCATAGCCACAGAAGTGTGATGAAGCATGGTGGGACAGAACCACTTGGGGATATTCTGTGCCCCAGCAGCGTAATGCATTAAGATGGAGTAGAACCAGCCCATGTAGTGTGATATAGTGAGGTGGACTGATCCCTGCAGCATCATACAATGAAATTGTTTAGAACTGCCTGGGGATGTAGTTTAATGTTTGCACCATGATACATTAAAAAGGAACAGAATTGCCTAGGGAGGTTCTGTGTTTCCTGCAGCATAGTCCAGTGAGATAGGAGGGCTAGAAACACCTGTAATTGCTGTACTATGCTTCTAAGACCTGTAAGGTGATCTGGTTACTATTTTTTATTGTTGCTAGATTTCTCTTCCCTCAACCATTTCTCTATTTCATCTATTGTTTTCTTCCTGGAAGCACTATCATATTTTTTTTCTGGAAGCTTTTGGTTTGCCTCTAACGGACTCCAAATTATTTATTAGCAGTGAGTTCCACCTATTATGGGCGCTTGGAGACTTTCTTGCTGGAGGTAGAGTTAGAGAGCATGAGCAATGACTGACAAGAATTCATATTTTATTTTGTTGGTGTCTTCTTTGCATTTTTCAGCCCCTGTACCCTGCATTTCTTGGGGAGTTTGCTCTAGCATTTATAACCCACTTATTCTGCATTTTCTTGGCATCTCTTCTTGCTTTTTTAACTGCTTCTCAACTTCTCTGTGTTTTTATTCCAGCAGCACTGGGAATGCTGGAGTTTGATCTTTACTACGATCAACAGAGCTGTACCCTGGAATGCAATATCCTTAGAGCAAAGGTAAAAGGATTGGGGTGGAACGCATATTGGTTTGCTCAATGCTATATAAGCTCAGCTCTTCTGAATTGCCCTACTATCCAGGGAGATAGAAGGCAGTCTGCAGTTAGCAGTAGGATGGGTGCACTTTTCCCAGCTTTGGAACAATGAAAACATGGGAGTGTTTTCTGATACTTACAGCTCTTTCTTTTTATGTCTCTTTTTCTCTCTCTCTGTCCTCTTTCGTCTCTGTCTGTTTCTCTCTTTCTGTCTCTCTCTTTTTCTCTGAACTGCAAACAGCTGAAAGGATTAAGGGGAGGGAGGGATGATGTTTTCTAAGACAGAGAAGGCAGTTTCTGCAGTAAAGAAAACATAATTTAATAGAGAAGCAGTCAGCAGCAAATCAGGTTATGGTTTACACAACCCTCCCTGCAAGGCTTGCACATTTGGCATCTCTCCCTCCCTCTCAATTCCATCCTCTTTCACTCTGCATCCTTAGAGCTTAAAGGACAACCACAACAGATAAAGATACAGGGAAGAGACTGTAATGCAACTCTACCCTGCCATGCATCAGCCCCTGCTATTTCAGAACTGAGAGCACACCAGCTTTGCCAAGACATCCTTCCAAATTCTGTCCTGCAGCAGCCCTGTTATTCCAGTACTTCTCCAGCATAGTTCTGATAGTACATCTTAGTACTACCCCACAGCATCCAATGTTATTCCACCATTGAGGCCCTGTCAGCAGAAAGATGGAAACCAGAGAGAGGATTGGGGGGGGGGGGGAAGGATGAGTCAGGGAAGAGGAGTAATCTGTAGAAAGAGAGGAAAGAACTGAGTTGTATTCTTTAGGGAATTGATTGAAAGAGAATATAGATCTAGGTTCACTGAGCTTCTAGGGCAGAGGTCAGCAACCTTTTGACAGCAAAGAGCCAGTTTATTAAAAATGTTTGACCCAAGATTTACAAAGAGCCACAAGGTGTAGCTTCTCTCCCCTCCAAACTCTCATAGGTCTCTGCACCTCTCATCTCTCCCTCCCTCCCCAGCCCATAGCCAAGGTTCTCTTCACTTGCAAGGCCCCAACCCCTTAATCTCCCTCCCAACCCCACTATTTCCCCTCCCCTCCCCCCCGGTCTACCAAGGTACCTGGTGGTCCACTGGGAGTCTTTGTGGCAGGAGCACGGCCCCCTCTCGCTCCTGCCTCCTCCCGGCTGCCTTCTAAAATGGCTGTTGCAACCTTTCGCTGCAGCTTGCGGTACTACAGGAAATGACATGAGCAGCTATGAGAGGTTATGGCAACTATTTTAGAAGGCAGCCGCGAGGAGGCAGGAACAAGAGGGCCATACTCCTGCCACAAAGACCGCTTCTGAACCACCAGGTACCTCGGTAGGCCCAGGGAGGGGGGATCATGGGGTTGGGAGGGAGATTAAAGGGTCGGGGCCTGAAGAGCCACAGGTTGCTGACCCCTGTTCAAGGAGGTAATTCTACAAAGTGGACACCACCATCTGGGCACCGAGTACTTGAGTAGACTAGAATATTGGTATATATGGGTACATGCACGCTCATATACACATAAATGCTAAAATTCTGGCTTTGTGTTAGTCTAGAAAAAGGCAAAGGCATGTAGTTTGAAGGCATACATACACAGGGGTCGGGGTTCACAGTTACACACATAAATGATAGGACACTATAATTTACACATGTATTTTAACAATTTAGGTAAGGGCATTTGCACTAGCTCTATGGCTGGCGTTTAAGTGCTTTCTCCTACATTATACATGCATGTTTTATCTGGTAGGCTAGTGTTCTCTACAGGAAGGTAGGCACCTACTTTCCTTTATAGAATAGGTGCCACATAGTTGGCTTCTAGGTGCCTTAATGTAGTTACACTGTTATAAAATTGTCCTCTGCATGCCAGGTGTAGTGGTATTCAACACATACAAAGAGAGAAAAGGAACGGGTAAAAACAAAGCTTATAACCTGAATCAACCTGAATAGAGGATGACACAGGGACAGATTTTTCCCCATCCCTTCGAGAACTCATTTTCCCGTTCTGTCTCGGTGAGTTTTTCCCCTGTCCCATTCCTGCAAGCTCTGTCCTCATCTGCACAAGCCTCAAACACTTTAAAATCATAAGTGTTCAAGGCTTGTGTGGTTAAGGTAGAGCTTACAGGAATGGGACAGGGACGAGACAGGGAAATTCAGTTCCTGTGGGGACAGGGAAAAATTTGTCCCCGTGTCATTCTCTAAACCTGAACACTACAAAGGGGTGCTGAAAAGTTCTCAGCCCAATCAAAAGGAGAATGACATGGATTTGGTTCAATCAATGATCTAAAACAATGTTAAAACACAGAATTTTGTTCCTGCAAATGGCACTTAACGAAACAACACTCGTTTAAGGTACAGTGGCAAAATAATGCTCAGAATTTTGGAAGTTGGTTGGTTGGGCTGAGAACTTTCCAGCACTCCCTCATAGTAGAAGAGCACTGGCATGACAGCTAGCGTGTCTAAAGAAGACTCAACATGGTGGACATAGGGCCTTGAGTATCTGTCAGCTCCCATCCTCTCCGAAACAAGAAGTTTAAAGGAAATAGGAGCAGCAGGGTTGAACATGCATGGATGCTTAATGCCTCACTGATTCTTCTTTAGACACATTGACTACCATGCCAATGCCATCTCTCACAGAGAAGGTAAGAGCAGCCACTGAAAATGTTTGGAAGGGGTATGGGAAAGACAAAGATGCTGAATACCTTAGAGGTGCAGGAGGAAGGTTGAGGTAGGAAAGGGAAACCTTGGGGGGGAAGGGAAGGATAGAGATGATGAACACTTTGAACAGGAGTAGGGAAGAGGAGATGATGGACTATGGAATGGTTGTTAAAGAAAAGGGGAGATGCTGGACATGGGGGATGAGGGCCTTGGTGTGAGGATGCAAGGCTGAAGGGTCATCTAGAGTGTCAGATACCCTTGGGCCAGCCTGTCTTTAACTGCATCAGAATGAGGGCACAGGATAATAATAGAATCAGAAAGAGGGGACAGGGTCGTAAGAGAACCTGTAACAGCACCAGAAAATAGGAACAGAAATAATAATGTAACCAGTAAAAGCATCAGAAAGACAAGACAGGGTAATAACACAATCTGTAACAGCTTCAAAAAGAGGGGATAGCGTAATAAGAGTACTATCAACTGTACAAGAACCAGGGAAGAGGAAAACAGAGCTTGTAACTGCACCAGTGTGAGTGAAAGGTTAATAAGAGAGTTTGTAACTGTATCAGAAGTAGGGCAGAGGTGATAATAGAGTCTTTAACTTCACCATACAAGGGAAAGGGTTTTTACACTACTTGTAAATGCACAAGGGTGAGAAGGGCTAATAACCTTATTTGTAGCAAAGATGAGGGAAGGACCTATAACTAGTAAAGCCAGAGAGGGGGTAATAACAGAGTCAGTAATTGCATAAGACTAGGAAAGGATAATAAAAGAGATTGCAACTGCACCAGTGTGAGCAAAGGGATAATAGCAGGACCTGTTTTATAGCTAGAGAAAGATTAATGATACAGAGATGCCAATAGGAAACCAGTTTAAGCAGGAGATTGTGACCCTACTTCATGCCCTCCCCCTCATTTGTGCCCTTACTCTGTCCTCTCTCCATCCCCTCTGAAACACTTCACTGCCAATAACACAATTCTGAAAAGTGTCAAAATGTCACCGCGGACACCTTCTGTATATCTCTCAGCAGGAAATGTCAGCGGTGAAACCTGAAGTTGCTTGTGGTTGTGTGCAGGCAGAGAAGAAACTAAGCGGTTGGCTCCCGACCTTTCATGATCCACGGAAGTTTTCTGATTTTGCATGGGAGATGACCGTCCAAAGCAGGCATCTCCTTTTCAGTATTAGAAGGCCTTAACTGCACCAGCCCCATGAAAGTGGTAATAACATATGTACTAGGCTGTTATTAAATGAGGTGAAGAATAGCAGAGTTTGTAACTGCACTAGAGCTATGAAAGGAAGGACACTTCTCCCTCTTTATTCGTGGTTTCCGTATCTACGGTTTCGATTATTCGCGATTTTTTGGCCACTGACTCCGCCCCCCCCCCCCAAAAAAAAAACATCATCATTAAACTTTTTTCCTTTTATTGTCCTCGATCTTGCCACTTAGAGATTTTATTTTAACGCCAATGGAATCTCTTGTAGGACAAGGTCCAGCCTGTTCCCACCAAAAGCAACCGCTGCCGGCCTAACCCTGCTGCCCACTCACTATCACAGGGGTAGAACAGGCTGTATGTATGCCGCGAGACCGTGGACAGAGAAAAAGAGCCGGAAGGCAATCAAGGAAGAAACAAGGGAAGCAGGGCATGGTACATTCCCAGAGCTAGAAGGAGAAGGGACCAGAATGCCAACCCCCAAAGTCCTCCATGTAGCCAAGGTTCATAGCAGAGAGAAGCTACAGTACATACCGGCAGGGTGAAGGAGTGGACAGAAACACATGCGTCCTAGTGCCAGCCCAGAGCCTCTAACTCCTGCTCTTCTCGTGGCTCGCCACACAATGAGACTGGCACTTGGAAGCGAGCAGGCTGCAACCCAAAGTAGTGCCGGTTTCAACCGTAGCACCAGCATCTGCCTTGGAGACTCCCTCCGCTCCTGCATCTGATGCCTTCTCTTCTTCCTCAAAAACCGCGAATAACAGTTGATACGTTATTCGCTGTTTCACTAGAAAAAAATAATCTCACTTTCCCCAAAACCGCGAATAACATATAAGAGTTATTTGCGGGGTTTTTTTTTAATATTCATGCCTATTGCCGGAACGCATCCACCGCGAATACGGAGGGAGAAGTATAAAGCAAAGTCAGTAACTGCACTACAGTGTGGTAGAAAAAGGAAGTGTAGCATTGTACTATGACTTGGGGCCTAAGATTGTTCCACTGGTGCTGAGGAGCTTTTCTCCTTCTCTCCAGGGTCTGAAGCCCATGGACTTTAATGGACTGGCTGACCCCTATGTGAAGCTCCATCTTCTACCGGGTGCATGCAAGGTAGCAGAAGGCTTGCTGTCTATATATCCTTCTGTCTGTGCCTATACCTCCCTTCTGTCCAGTTTTTCCGTTGTCTGTCCTGTCAGTGCCAGGGTAGTTCTGGGTGTGTCAAAGCACTTCTACCTCAGCAGAATACAGTAGAACATTGTTTCTCAACTCAGTCCTGGAGTATCCCCTTGCCAGTCAAGTTTTCAGGATATCCACAATGAATATGCATAAACTTGATTTGCATACACTGTCTCCATTACATGCAAATTTCTTTCATGCATATTCATTGTGGATATCCTGAAAACCTGACTGGCAAGGGGATACTCCAGGACTGAACTGAGAAACACTGCAATAGAAGATAGACAGGCATTCTGTTCACATGAAGACCAGGGCTCTCTTTCCCCCCCCCCCCCCCCAGCTCCCTTGGGCTGGCAAGGGGTAATAAAGGACACTGATGTTATTAAAACTGTAGCAAAGGACCAAATCCTTGAAATGAGGAGGAGTCATGGAAAGAGCTGGAGTTCCCTGGAGTTGTGAGGAGGGAGGAGGTGCAGGTTACTGGAAACTTCATTACTCCTGAGAGACAGGCAATAAATCTTCATCAAACAGATGGTGACTAATTGTGTGTGGCCAGCATGTAAAGAAAGAAAAAGACAGACACCAAGAAAGAGCTAGAGAAAAGTGAGAGGGCTCAAAAGAAGAACTTAATATGTAGAGTTGAATAAACCCAGCTGAATAATCTAGTGCTTATAGAACCACACCAGCAACAAAGCTAAAGAGCCAGCTATTCAGCCCGTGGCTGGCAGCAGCTTTTAAGAGGCTGAGAGGCACAGGCAGAATTGATTTGGGATATTTAATGTCAGGCCATGTCTGGCCTCCAGCATTAAATCTTCAGGTACATTCAGTCACCCAGAAGTTAGCTAGGCAATGGCCGATATTCAGAACAGCTGGTTAGCTTGGTGAGTAAAGTTAGGACAGCATTTTTGCCATCCTATCTTAATCCACTCACTTAACCAGTTGGCAGACTGCATATCACTGCTAACCGGTTATGTGCTGGCTCTGGCCCAAACCATCCTGGTACTAACTGGTCAGTGCCTGAGCAATCACAGCAGTGCTTCCCATTTTAGTGCCCATGAATATTGCCAAAAGGCCAGCTTCAGTGACGTAGTAAAGGGGAATGAGGGGATGGGGGTGGTAGACCACCACAGGCACCGTCTTTGCAGGAGACACCGGCAACTCTCCTCCTCTCCAACCCCCCCGTGTACCTCATTAAATGCTCACACCTTCCACTTGCTTCATGTGCCAGCATTGGTTTCCTTCTGACATCACTTCCTGGCTGTGGGACTAGGACGTGATGTCAAAAGGGAGCTGAGATGAACAGCGTGTGGAACATGCCGCCTGCGCTGGTGAACATTTCAAGAGGTACATGGGGGGGGCAGGGGGCACTCAAGGGGTGGGGAAGGGGGGGCGCTCAAGCAGCAGGGAAGAGTGGAGGGGGTGTGCATGGTGCAGCAATGCCAGTTGTCACTGCCCTGGACACCAACCTCTCTCGCTACACCACTGACTAGCTTAGCAGGGTTTAACTGGACAGGAGCCTCTCCTTTTGAATATTGACCCCTAAGCTTTTACATAGCTCACTGCTCAGAGAATCACAGTGGGTCCTTAATCATGTCATGGGTAATTTTATAACTGACTAGCTGATCAGTCAGGTGACGGGTCAAAAGCGCGTGAGGACAAAGGCGCGCCAACAACCGAGTGAGGACAACTGAGTGCAGGACTTAATCGCACTGAAGAAAACCCGTATTTGAAAGGGGTGTGTGGAGGTGGGTGGGGGGTGAACCCCCCATATTATACTGAAAACTTACCTTTTTCCCTAAAAAACAGGGAAAAAGCTAAGTTTCCAGTATAATGAGGGGGATTACAACCCCCCAAAACCCCCACAATGCCAGCACGATCTCTATTAAGTAAAGTGGGGGGGTTCCCCACCAACACCCCCCCCCCCCCCGTCGGAGCCCTTTAAAATACAGTTTTTCTTCGACGCGATGAATTCCTGCGCTCAGTTGTCCGTGCTCGGTTGTCTTTGTTCTCACGCGCTTTAGACTATGAACCGATCAGCCAGCATTGCCCGGATATTTATTTATCCCAATCTTCCGGTATCGGATCAGTTTTTACATGTCACCCCCTTCCCACCCCCACAGAATTTTTTCCCAGATAGTAAGTCATATGTATACCAAGTTTGGTTGAAATCTCTCTATGCATTTATGGATTAGACAGTAATATCTGTCATTTTCAATAATTTTTACAAGTCACCCCCTTCCCACCCCACAGTTTTTTTTTTTCCCCATGCATTTTAGAGTTATGCTGGAACATACATACACACACAGATACATCCAATTATATATATATATCTGAAAAAAAAAATATATATATATATATATGAGGTCAATTCGGCACCTATTTTGAGATTATTTTATACAGACAGAGAGATATATCTGGTCAGTATTCAAAAGCACTTAACTTGATAAGAGCATCTGCTATTCAGATAAGTGCTGCTGACTAGGATATTTAGAGAGACAATGGTGTCTATTCAACCTAGTGATGAACTTTTTGTTCAACACCAATGGTGTTATTCTCAGATATTCAAAGCTGGGACCTGTGCAGGCTTCAGCTTTGAATATTCAGTTATTTCTAATCCTGCTAACACATAGTCACTTAAGTTAGAGAGTGGCACGGAATAGCCAGATAATTTTTTTTATTGCCACATCCAGCATTTAGAAACAAACAACTAAAAACTACCAAAATCACAGCTACAATGAGACTGCTACATTTACACCATCTCAGAAGCAGGAATAAATAAATGTACAAGGCTGAGGTCCACACATAGGTGTACATTTTATAACCTCGTACATCAGTACTTTGTGTCTTTACCCATGCTCTGCCACAACTCCTCATTTGCTTACACCCAAGCCACATTCAAGAACATGCTTCTTACTTATAACAAGGAGTTTCGAAAAGTTCTCAGCCCCAGCCAATGAGAGAATGATGTGGAGCCATGAAACTTACAGGTTATTCCACACTTTTCTTGACACTTTTCATTTCAATGAGGCAAATGCATCTAGTAAATGGGCACAAGTATTGGGAAACCAAGCCATTGTGACATCACCAATGAGGCTGGCTTTTAAGCATTGGTGGAATGAGGCATTATGACATCACAATACGAGGGGCCGCTGAAAAGTTCAGTCCAACCAAGAAAAGAATGATGTGGAGTCAAGTTATTGCACATGTTTCTTGTCACTTCTCATTTTATATCATTCAAACGAAAAGTGTCAAGAAAAGTGTGGAATAACTTGTAAGTTCTTGGTTGGGCAAAGAACTTTTCAGCAGCCCCTCGTACACACATGGGGTAACTTTATAAGAACCATTTACATGCTCATAACATTTTTACATGAAAAAGCCTTCAGGGGATTAATTTTAAAAGCCTTTCAGGCTGCAAAACAGAATTTTGGACTAGATTCAGTAAACGGTGCTCAAAAAATGGTGCTGAAAAAAAAATCCACGCAGAGCTCCGAATTGAGTGTTGTTTATAGACTAGCACTTAGATCCAATTTCCATGGCAAATCTTGATGGGTAATTTAGAAGTGGATCCGCAGTATTCAATAATACTGCGTGCACCTTAAGTGAACATAAGAATTGCCATCTCCGGATCAGACCTTCGGTCCATCAAGTCCAGCGATCCATACATGCGGAGGCCCAGCCAGGTGTACACCTGGTGTAATGTTAATCACCCATATCCCTCTATGCCTCTCGTAAGGAGATGTGCATCTAGTTTGCTCTTAAATCCTAGAACGGTGGATTCCGCAATAACCTCCTCTGGGAGAGCATTCTAGGTGTCCACCACTCGTTGCGTGAAGCAGAACTTCCTGATATTTGTCCTGGACTTGTCCCCCCTTAGCTTCAGTCCATGTCCTCTTGTCCGTGTCATATTGGACATTGTAAATAATTTTTTTTTCCTGCTCTATTTTGTTGATTCCTTTCAGTATTTTGAAAGTCTCGATCATATCCCCTCGTAGTATCTTTTTCTCAAGGGAGAACAATCCCAGTCTTTTTAAGTCGTTCCTCGTATTCCAAGTTTTCCATACCTTTTATTAGCTTCGTTGTTCATCTCTGCACCCTCTCCAGCAGTTTTATATCCTTCTATAGGTTGGGAGACCATGTTGGAACAGTATTCCAAGTGTGGTCTGACCATTGCCCTATAAAGCGGCATTATAACTTTCTCCAATCTACTCGTGATTCCTTCTTTATCATGCCTAACATTCTATTTGCTTTCTTTGCCGGCTGCCGCACATTGTGCCGACTGCTTCAGGGTCCTATCTATCAGTACACCCAGGTCCTTTTCCTGTTCGCTCTTACCCAGAGTTGCACCTGACATTCTATACTCGTATTCCTTATTCTTTCTGCTTAAATGCATTACTTTGCACTTTTCCACATTAAACTTCATCTCCTGATTCGCCTATGCCTGTCCCTTAGCCATGCCCCCTTTTCAGTTGTATGTCGATCTTTATAGAATAGTGCTTAACAAGATGTGCGCACAAATCCAAATTGATGCCAATTAACACCAATAATTGTTAGAACCTAGCAACTATTTCCCTGAGGATGATAGGGCATAATACCATACTCTTGGCATAGTTCTTTTGTAATAGCTGATTCGAACGCAGGGCCATGATCTGATTGCAGCTTCTCAGGAACTCCATAAACTGCAAACCAATTAAAGACAAGAATTTTAGCCATGATCATCGCCATTTGTTTTCTTGTGGGAACAGCTACAGTGAATCTGGAAAACATGTCCATATGAATGAGTACATTTTCAAGTCCTCTGTAGTCCATTGCCAGTACTTCAAGAGGAGAAATGCTATAAAAACAACCTAGAACATCCCTTTCCATTGGAAACAGCTCCTCAGCAAAGCAGCAGTGTCTACATCTCTTTACCCACTGCTTAATATCTTTCTTCATATTGATCCCAAAAAAATTCTCTCTCAAAATTTTAAATGTGGTCTTAATAATAATAATAACTTTATTCTTCTATACCGCCATAATCGTGAGACTTCTAAGCAGTTCACATTGAAGAGAGCTGGACAGTCAGCGAGTTACAATATGCACAAGTCAGAGAATTACAGCATACAGAATCTTAAAAAAGGCAGTTGAAATACAATATATACAGCATACAGAAGCTTAAAAGGCAGCGAAATACAATATATAGATTGTTAGCAAATGTTAGAAGTTTCAGATGTTTCAGATTTATATGCAGGAGAGGACATATTTAGTGTTTGGTGTAGATACTTTTTAGGTGATATTTCTGTCGAATAAGGCAGTTTTTATGGCTTTTCTAAAGGCGTCATAGGTCAGTCTTGCTCCATTGATTGAGTTGTCTAACCAGTGTTGTTTGTTTGCTTGGTACATAAAAGTTCTATCCAGAAAGGTTTTGTATTTGCAGCCAGTAATGCTTGGGTATGCAAATAGATTACAGTTTCTGGTTTGTCTTGTAGGGTTGTATAGTATGAAGTGAGGTAACAGGTAGATAGGAGCTAGTCGCCAAACTAGCTTGAAACATATGCAAGAGAACTTGAATATTATTCGCGCCTCCATTGGCAGCCAGTCTGTAGTAGGGGCTAACATGGTCGCTCTTTTTCAATCCAAATATCAAGTGGACCGCTGTGTTTTGGACAATTCTAAGTTTCCTCACTGTTTTTTGGGGTATATTCGTATAAACGATATTGCAGTAGTCCAGTGTAGAAAGCACTAGCGATTCCACTAGTAGTCTAAATCAGTGTTCTTCAACCGCCGGTCCATGGACCAGTGCCGGTCCACAGAAATTTCTTGCCGGTCCACAGGGCCAGCATGTGCATCAGGCCCAAAACAGTGTTCTTCAACCGCCGGTCCATGGACCAGTGCCGGTCCACAGAAATTTCTTGCCGGTCCACAGGGCCAGCATGTGCATCAGGCCCAAAACAGTGTTCTTCAACCGCCGGTCCATGGACCAGTGCCGGTCCACAGAAATTTCTTGCCGGTCCACAGGGCCAGCATGTGCATCAGGCCCAAAACAGTGTTCTTCAACCACCGGTCCATGGGCCAGTGCCGGTCCACAGAAATTTCCTGCTGGTCCACAGGGCCAGCACGTGCATCAGGCCCAAAACAGTGTTCTTCAACCGCCGGTCCATGGGCCAGTGCTGGTCCACAGAAATTTCCTGCTGGTCCACAGGGCCAGCACGTGCATCAGGCCCAAAACAGTGTTCTTCAACCGCCGGTCCATGGGCCAGTGCTGGTCCACAGAAATTTCCTGCTGGTCCACAGGGCCAGCACGTGCATCAGGCCCAAAACAGTGTTCTTCAACCGCCGGTCCACGGTGCGATCGATGCGGCGTTATCTTCGAGCCAGCTCCCTCTTCCTAACTGATTCAGTGCACAAAGCCACCGACAGTGGCTCCTACGGGCATCCTGCGCCTGAACCGGAAGCCTTCTCTCTGACGTTGCAACGTCAGAGGCAAGGCTTCCAGATGAGGCACGGGATGTGCAAGGTGCAATTAGTACTATTATGGGGGCGGGGTCTGGGGTGGAGATTGGGTAGAGATGGGCGGGGTCTGGCCCACGACTTAGCCCCGTGTTCTTCAACCGCCGGTCCACGGACCGATGCCGGTCCACAGAATAATTCTTTTGTTTCTACCGGTCCATAGGTGTAAAAAGGTTGAAAAACACTGGTCTAAATGATAATGGGTCAAAGTATTTTTTGATGGTCCTTAACTTCCATAATGTCAGGAAACACTTTTTTACCACTATGTTCGTGTGTTCAACCATTGTCAAATGTGTGTCTAATGTGACTCCCAATATTTTTATTGTTTTAGTAATCGGGTAGTCATGATCTTTTACATGTAACGTTGTTTTGGTAATTTTATCTGTTGGGCTTGCAAGGAAGATTTTTGTTTTTTCTGTGTTTAGCTTCAGCTTGAAATTTATCGTCCAATGTTCTATTTCGGTCATAATATGAGAAATGTATTCTGAGGTCTCGTTTGTTATGCTGTTCACTGGGATTAAAATGGAGTTGTCATCTGCATATATGTAGTAGTTTAGGTTTAGCCTTTTTAGGAAGTGTCCTAGAGATGATATGTAGATGTTGAATAGAGTGGGTGATAGTGGTGAACCTTGTGGTACTCCCGAGGGGTTTGTCCAGGTGTTTGAGTACGTCCCACCACTAATCACCCTGTATGATCTCTTTGTTAGGAAACCCTGTATCCAGTTCCTTACTCTTCCCGTAATTCCTATTCCCTCTAGGCAGTGTAGCATTATTTCGTGATCAAGATCAAAAGTGCTGCTGAAGTCTAGTTGTAGAATCAGAGCACTTGTTCCTTTGCTGAATAACAAAAAAGTCTCCCAAGCCCCAAGATGGTAACTGAGAAAAGAGGGAGAGACCACCTGAAAGGGGAAAGTTAATACCACTCCAACTAAAGTCAATGCTAAAGTATATATGTGAATTTTTTAGAGAGCCCTCAATCACAAAGCCTTCCTCCGGGACCCCCAAAGGTAACGGCTGCCACTGGCTTACACCCAAAAAGGTATCAACTGTGAAACATCCCCGGGCTCTCTGTGAGTTTTAGTGATAAGTAACACAAAAGTGCTAAAGAGTGCAAACAAAATCAAAACACACTCGCTACAGGTAGTCTTTACCCCTGATCCAGGGGGGCCGAACAAACAAGTTCAAGTGTCCAATTTCAACCAAATAAAGCCAAAGGAAGGTACTTAGCTTCTCTAAGAAATGCAGCCAGCAAGTCACCAAACGTTCTACGGGACTCCGTTTCGGGGGTGAACACCCCCTTCTTCAGGAACGGCTGACGCTAAGCAGAAGCCTCAGAGTCATCGGGCTACAGCAATTTGGCAGTAGAAGAAAATGGCGCTTGAGCCGGAACAGACGCCTCCGATTTAAACTGCAGACCAAGAGACGTCACTGAGTTGACACATCACGTGACTAAAACAGCTGCGAGCAGGAAAAGAAATTAACCTGCCCGCTTGAAAAAAAGTTCCAAAAAGAACAAATCAGAACAACAAAAAAGGTGAAACAAAACAAAACTAAAAAGGCTAAACTGCTAGCACAAAAACTGTTCAAAAAGTGTACTGCCACTCGATGTATTCGTTATGTCCTGTGGGAGTCAAAGTTTGGAGTTCATAAATCCAGTACTGTTCCCTCCGTTGTAGCAGAGATAGTTTGTCCCCCTGGTAGTCTTCATAAATCTGCTCGATGACAACCCATCGTAAATCCTGAAATGTGTGGTTTAATTGTATACAATGGGGCACAATAGGAGAGCTCATGGATTTAGTATTGATCCGACTGCAGTGCTCAATAAGGCGAGTTCTGATAGCTCTTTGAGTACGTCCCACATATAACATGTGGCACGGGCACACAATGACGTATATGACCCACTTAGAGGTACACGAAGTGACCGATTTGTGAGTGTACATTTTTTGGGTCACAGGATGTTCCCACGTAGTGCCCTCGATCGTAATAGCACATATATCACAGCTGTCGCTGTATTTACCATGTTGTCCTGCACGGTGACTACACGTACGGTCAGAAGTATATCTGGAATGAATCACATGGTCAGCGATGTTCTTGGGGCGTGAATAGGCAATACAAGGTAAGTCCTGGAAACCAGGATGGAGCTGGAGAATGTGCCAGTGAGTCCTAATGCTCCGGGTCACCTCAGAGGCTTGGTCTGAAAACGATAATACACAAATGGTTTTGGTGTCTTCACAAGAGGGAACCTTTGAAAGTAACAGGGCCCTGTTGGCATACAGGGCTCTATTGTAAGCTTGAGAAAGAACCCTGTAAGGATACCCACGCTCCCTGAAGCGGGTATACAAGATTCGAGCTTGCCTACGGAACTCGCCAAGGTCCGTGCAAAGTCTGCGAGCTTGTAAAAATTGACTGATGGGTAAGGACTGCTTGAGTTTGGTGGGATGGCAGCTGGTATAGTTCAGATAATTGTTAACTTCAACTGGTTTTCTATATAAGATGGTAATTAATGTGTTATCGTTTTTTTGTACCCAAACATCCAAAAAGGAAATTTTATTGAGATCATATGACATAGTGAATCTCAAATTTGGGTCTAAGGTATTAAGCCAGTCCAAAAAGTGAGATAACAATTCACGAGGACCCATCCAGATGCAGAACACGTCATCGATGAATCTGAGCCATATTTTAATATAGCGGTACCAAACAGATGGATACAAAAACCGTTCCTCAAAAGAAGACACGTACAGGTTTGCAATGCTTGGGGCTGCAGCAGTGCCCATGGCGACTCCATGGGTCTGAAGGAAAAATTGTTGGTCGAATTGGAAATAGTTATGGTAAAGAACTAACTGGGCTAACTGAATAAGGAGGTCAGCTCTGATGCGTTCATGTTGAACTTCCTGCATGAAGATCCTAGAGATCAATTCAAAAGCTGCTGATTGCGGGATGTTAGAATATAAAGATTCCAGATCCAAAGTCACCAGAATATAGGAATCTTGTATATCGGTGAGTTGTGCAATGATGGATAAAAAATGTGTGGTGTCTTTAAGATAAGATCTAGCGTTAGTAACCAAAGGTTTTAAAAACCAGTCAATGAACTTGGAGAGAGGTTCCAGAACCGTACCTCTGAAAGACACTATAGGTCTCCCGGGAGGGGGTAGAATATTTTTGTGGATTTTGGGAACGATGTAAAAGGTCAGACGGCGAGGGAAAGGTAATTACAAATATTTGGTCTCGGCTTTGGTAAGCTGGCCATCAGTAAAGGCAGAATCTACTATAGTGGCTATGGTGCTAACCAAAGCATCCATAGGATCCCCCGTAAGAACCGAATAAAAACGGGAGTCAGATAGCTGTTTTTTAATTTCCACTAAGTATTGATGGTTATTCAAGACCACTATCGAGCCCCCCTTATCGGCCGGTTTGTAAACTCGTTGGGTATCATTGCCTAGTTCCATCAGAGCTCTGTGTTCAGAAGCAGACATGTTGGAATATCTCCGGGGTCTCTGTTGGAGGGATAGTTCAAGTGTGTTTAGATCCCTCAAAACTAGCTCCTGGAATGTATGAAGAGCGGGATCAAGAGGACCCGGAGGTTGCCACGTAGAAGGAGCTCGAAATATGGAAGAGTCCCCAGTGCCAGATTGATTATGAAAAAATAATTTAATTTGAAGATATCGGATGAAACGTTCAATGTTACAACGAGTTGTAAAGGGGTCATAACGGGAGGAAGGAACAAAGGAAAGGCCTCTATTTAATACCCTTAATTGTTCGGGAGATAAAGGAATCCCAGATAAGTTGTTAACTATGGATTGACCGGGCCTGATGATCTGGTTTGTGGACGCATTTGTTGGTCCACATTGGCATACTGTCCTCTGTTTGTTCCCCTTTGTTTGCCTCCCCTGAATCTCCGCCGACTGCCCCGCCCCCGCCCCCGCCCCCCCCCCCCCCCCCCCGGGTAAAAAAACTGGAGATCTGGATCTAACGCTAGAATCTTCTGTACCACTACTGGAAGCTGTATCTAAATCAGTCAGTGTATGTGTAGGTAATGTTTTTTGTCCTGTTTCTTTAAAGGCTAGCCACAAATAAATATTGCCTTTAGCATAATCATCGGCATCACGATGAAATTTCTTAATTTTGGATGCACGAGTTTTAATTCTGAATTGTTCTAAAGATTGTTGAATGATAGGTAAGCTCTCTTGTAGAGATTGAAACGTCTAGGGCTCCTTACGTATATTCTCATGGATTTTATCTGCTTGTGTAGATACTTCTTGGGAAACTTCTTGGATAGTATCAACGATGAGCATCATCAGGTCAATCGAGCATTTATTTAATATGGATGCCCATTTACATAAGAAAGGTTCTCTGTCAGTAAATAACCCAGGAACTTTCTGAATGCGTAAGCCCCTGGGGATATATTGATATTTAAGATATTCCACCAGTGACATACTGTGTAACTCCAAGCGAATGAGGCTACGTTGCAGGTTAACCCAGGTCTGCTTGTTCTGGGACGTTCCCAGAGATGTAATAGACTGTCCATTATCTAACAAGGAACTACGTTTAGAATATAAAGACACTTGGTCTGCAGTGTAACAGAGTGTACGTTGCCATTCCGGTAAATCCATGGGTACACTAATCGACTGAATACTAACAAACCCGAAAAATGGGAGATGAAATAAAGTTCAAACAAAAAAGTCTCCCAAGCCCCAAGATGGTAACTGAGAAAAGAGGGAGAGACCACCTGTAGAAAGGGGAAAGTTAATACCACTCCAACTAAAGTCAATGCTAAAGTATATATGTGAATTTTTTAGAGAGCCCTCAGTCACACAGCCTTCCTCCGGGACCCCCAGAGGTAACGGCTGCCACTGGCTTACACCCAAAAAGGTGTCAACCGTGAAAAATCCCCAGGCTCTCTGTGAGTTTTAGTGATAAGTAATACAAAAGTGCTAAAGAGTGCAAACAAAATCAAAACACACTCGCTACAGGTAGTCTCTACCCCTGATCCAGGGGGGCCGAACAAACAAGTTCAAGTGTCCAATTTCAACCAAATAAAGCCAAAGGAAGGTACTAAGCTTCTCTAAGAAATGCAGCCAGCAAGTCACCAAACGTTCTACGGGACTCCGTTTCGGGGGTGAAAACCCCCTTCTTCAGGAACGGCTGACGCTAAGCAGAAGCCTCAGAGTCATCGGGCTACAGCAATTTGGCAGTAGAAGAAAATGGCGCTTGAGCCGGAACAGACGCCTCCGATTTAAACTGCAGACCAGGAGACGTCACTGAGTTGACACATCACGTGACTAAAACAGCTGCGAGCAGGAAAAGAAATTAACCTGCCCGCTTGAAAAAAAGTTCCAAAAAGAACAAATCAGAACAACAAAAAAGGTGAAACAAAACAAAACTAAAAAGGCTAAACTGCTAGCACAAAAACTGTTCAAAAAGTGTACTGCCACTCGATGTATTCGTTATGTCCTGTGGGAGTCAAAGTTTGGAGTTCATAAATCCAGTACTGTTCCCTCCGTTGTAGCAGAGATAGTTTGTCCCCCTGGTAGTCTTCATAAATCTGCTCGATGACAACCCATCGTAAATCCTGAAATGTGTGGTTTAATTGTATACAATGGGGCACAATAGGAGAAATAGAGGGTGGCTAAACTCAAGGCAAGCTGTTTGTGCAGTTAAACAAGATATAATGAACTGATCAAAGGCACATGGTGTGCAGCAAGCTAATCCAGGTGTAGAATGAATGCATAGTCATTCTCCCTCTGTGCCTTGATTATTTCCATCAAATATTCTTCAGAGAATAAACGATTACATTCTACAGAACAACTACTGCACAACTTTCTGTTAACTTTGCTTTTTATTGTGATCAAGGAATAATTCAGTCTCAAAAAAATCCTTTTCGGTTTCATCACGCTCAAGTTCTGCCACATTCAGAGGGCATGATAAAGCATCAGCATTCTGATTACAGTGCCCTGGCTTGTATTCAACAATGAATTTGAGTTCAGCAAGATGCGCCAGCCACCATTTTCTAAATATTTTAATATTTGAATTTTAATTAGAAATATTTGTGAGAAAAAATTATACAATCATACCATCATCCAAAATATACATCAAATACACAGTAAACCACAAGCACATAATGAAAAAACACACCAGTAGTACAGTATACCACCACAAATCCTCCCTAACCCAACCCTCCACCCCACAAAAGCAATTCCCCAAAAAACAGTTAACCACCAAGTCCCCCCAACCCTCCCCCGTCAGATCAACAGAGTACCAGGACTAAGAAGACCTTTTAAAGAGCATCCAAAATGTCCCCTAATTTGTGCCAGGTAGAAGTATGGGATGCATAAATAAAGCGACGTTTAGCCACCGCAAACTCCATCTTCCCTATGGACAACAGATGGTTAAAAGCCATTCTGCATGAGTTGGTGCTGCTGTATTTATCCAGTGATTGGCTATTAAACATTTAGCTGCCGCCAAACCAAAGCGAAGGAGCTTAGTTGCCATTGATGTTCTTTGATATTGTACAATCCTAAGAGATAGCTCTGAGGTGTCACCCTCACTGGACCTCCAATAAGATCCGTCAGGGTAGTTTTCCAAATATTTTAATGGGTTATGGTCTTTTCTGACTGTTAATATTTTGTAGATTGGATATTCCTGAAACTTTTCAGTGGCTGCCCATTTCAAAGCTAGCAGCAAAAACTTGAAGGCAGAATAATTGCTATCATTGCATTCTGATTTTCCTAGAACATGACTGGCAAATGCTATAACCTTTTCCTCTTCATGTTGAACTTGGTTGAGTACTGCTCCAAGGCCTTTATGACTCGCTTCTGTTGTCAAGATAAACGGTTCAGTGAATACCAGAAAAGACAAGACAGATGCTGAAGCAAGATTCCTTTTTAAAGTATCGAAAGCAGTCTGACACTCCTCTGCCCACACAAATTCTGTTTCCCTGTCACCATTAGCAAGTTTCCCTATCGGCTTATGCAGTGGTCCAGCAATTTGTGCAAAATTTTCTATGAACCAATGGTAGAAACTGGCAAACCACATGATACTGCAGACTTGGTTTCTAGAACTTTCCTTTTTTGCAGTGCTTTATCTTTTTCATGATCCTTAGATACTTCCTTTTTGGACACAATGCATCCTAAAAAACATACTTCACGACAAATAATTTACACTTGACTGGTTTCAATTTTAGACCACAATCACTTAATCTTTGGAATACAACATCCAAGCGTTCTAGGTGCTTTTCAAGAGTGGATGCTTATACCAGTATGTCACCCAAGTATAGCAGAAGAATCCAGGAGCTGTTCCATTAATCACTGAAAGCTTATGGGAGTATTATAAAAACCAAATGACATATGTGTCCATTTGAACAGGTTGAATGAGGTTATAACAATGGTCTTTCCAATGTCTTTCTGACTCATCCCCATTTGGAAATATCCTGAAGTCAAATCAAGGGAAGTAAACCATTTTGCATTTCCCAGGGCATCCAATAATTTCTGCACCTGGAGCAAAGAATACACTTCCTTTATTGTTACAAAATTCAATTTTCTATAATCACAGCAGAATTGCAGGCCCCCATTTTTTTTTTTACGGTACCACCACAGGTGATACCCAAGAACTATTGCTCTTTATGAGAATGCCTTGTTTTACCAAGTCATTTATGTGGCTCTTACACTGTTCGAAAATATAAGGATTAACTCAGCGATATGGCTGCTTGATTGGTGGTACATTTCCAGTATTAATTTCATGAGTGAATAGGTCTAATATCTTGTGCCACAGGCTGAGAATGCCCCTCTGTGCTTCCAGAGCAACCTTTTAAAGAGGTTTGCTTGATCTGGATGAAAAACATCCCATTCTACTTTTACCTTTCAAAGCTGAGACTCCCAATCTTCTACTGATTCCAGACTTGTAATGGAATTTACTGGATGAACTCTTTCAACACCTAGGGTGATGAACATGGTCAGGTTCATAAACCTCAGCTATTTGGGTCCTTGCTGGAATCGTGATGTCATGCATTTCCACATTAATTACTCAAACTAATACATTTCCCTGGCTTTTCTTGACCAAGGGGATTTGTCACCATCACCTTATCAGGTAAATTAGTTCTTCTGGAAATTGACACCGTAAGCACTTCAGAAACACCTTGAACACCTTGGCACTTCCTGATGTCTAATTTTTCAGACTTTGTTGGGATTAATTGACCCACATTTCCCAGCATTTTAACAAACCCCAAATATCCATCAGACTTCATTGTCTTTTTTCAGCAATTACTGACAGTATACATGACACTTTTGTTGACTCCAGAGCAATGTTCCCTCTAATTTTTCATAGGCTGTGTGTGCAAAAAATTTAATCTGTGCGCATTTTAAAGAAAAACTAAATTTGTGTGCGTTATAAAAATGATTGTCAGAGGGCCCGGAGTTCAGTTATGGGCATTTATGAGC
The DNA here is from genome assembly GCF_902459505.1 of Geotrypetes seraphini. NCBI lineage: Eukaryota > Metazoa > Chordata > Amphibia > Gymnophiona > Dermophiidae > Geotrypetes > Geotrypetes seraphini. The sequence goes on along the minus strand of NC_047088.1, from coordinate 98,725,003 downwards.
AAGTCTTTGAGTTTAGTCTGAATTAACGAAAACACAATGTAATTTTAGTTACACTTTATGTTAGTTACACTTTATGTAACATAAAGTCTCATTTCAATAAATATAAATTATGTTTCACTGAAATGTTTCATTGAGTGCTACCTATAAATAAGGTATCATTGTACTTTATAGTTAAAATTTAGAAAATAACAGCAATTTAGTTTTCAAAGTTTTTCCCTGTGATCTTTCATATTTATCCAGTCCGAATAAATTCTGTCAAGATCTGTTGAGCCTCCATTTTGAAGGTGACTCTTAACACGCATCAGCATTTCCAAATGCTCTAAATGTAAATGATTCCTTTGTTTAGTCTTCAAATTGTTCATTAGACTAAAACCATGCTCACAATCTGAACTAGAGGCTAAGAATGTGGCACCAATGTCCATCAATTTTGCTAAATCTGCAAATTGATCATTCTGAAATGCAAATTTCGTCATATCTGGAAAGCTGTTTATCAGATTGCTTTTGATTTTTCTGCAACAAGGAATTTAAAATCATTGTATTGCTGAATAATAACACTTTCCTCCAGAAGAAATTGTTTATACTTTAAACAAAGAAATCTGATATGTCCATTTCCGAAGTCAAAGTCGCATTGTGATATTGCTGTACAGTCAAAAGCAGACCATTCCTCAACTTAATTTTCAGGAAATCTTTCACCCAGATGCAAACATAGGATGTTGATGAAGGTTAATATGGAATTAGTATCCACTGAAACTTTTTCTCCAGACCTCATCCTGTTGTCAAGAAGACTGTTGACTTTATCACTCCACTTAACCTTGTCGCCTAAGTATTGCATTCGAAGTTTGTTCAATTTACCCTGTGCAAGATGATAAGCTTCCAATGGTGTCAAACCACGTTTTTGAAATGCCATGGTTAAGGAAGCCAGTTCTGATAAGACATCATTCAAAATTTCAAGTGTAATATGAAATTGTTCACTGTTCAGCTTCTTATAGCAGTACTTTGCAATAGGATCATTATCTTTGTTGTCTTCAAAATATTTTAACAGGGGATCATAATTTCGAATAATTGCTTTAAGTGCAAAGTATCTAGATAAGCAGCGCACTTCATTCAGAGGTCTGAAAGCAATTGATTCACATTCAGATGCATCTGCTATTTCTTGAAATTTGCATCGTTTAGTAGAAGACCGACAGAACACCGTGTACACAGTTCTCATTACAGTTTCTACTTCTTTCATCAATTTTATTTCTTTCCATGAATCAGAAAGTCCCAAATCTTCCCGATGTGCAACATAATATTGCTGCACTAAATGTGGAATGTCTTTTCTCAGCTGTGCTGCAACACCATCTATTTTGCCCAACAGAGGTGAACATAACCATTTTATTCAGGTCAAGTTCATGTTTCCTATAGAATTCCCTAACTGCTGTTACTATTGATGTAGCATCACATGCTTCCAACTGTAGCAACCCACCAAATGATGTCCTATACTCATTTGAATTGACTGGCCAATACTTAAAGTAGAGTATTAAGTACTTGTTGACAGAAATGTCTGTGCTTTCATCAACAGTTAACGTATGATACGTTGCTAATTTAGTTGAAATCTGTTTTTATTAAACAACAAACCATAACAAATGCAAACAGCAGACAAAAATATAGCAGTTTTACCCCAACTAAGGAAAACAGGGCTCCCCACCCCCCAAGAGGACTGGACTCTTATGTTCTCTCAGGTTACAAAGAACCCCAAACCCCCAGCCCCCCCCAAAGCAGACCCCCCCAGAACCCCTCACCCCCCAACCCCCCCAGCCCCCCCTCCCCCAGATCAGACAGGCGGACTGGAATACAACCGCAGTCTATTCAAGATACGACTACGCAGCCGGGGAGACAAACTGTCCAAATAGGGAGTCCAAATATGAACAAAGACTCTGCTCCTTCGCCGAGAGGAAGAAGCCAGGGTGGCCTCCCAGTTGAGAAGGTCATGTAATTTATTCCTCCAGTACCAGAAGGAGGGAGGAACATCCGCCAACCAGAAATTTAGTATACACTTTTTCCCCAAAATATAACATTTGCTCAAAAACAATTTCTCAGCAGAGGTATACACAGAAAACAAAGAAAAATGAGCAAACAACATATGATAGGCAGAGACCGAAACAGAAACCCGTAATAGACCCTGAAGAAAGGAAGCCAAGGCCCTCCAAAAACTCTGAATACTCTCACAACCCCAAAGACCATGAAAGTAAGAGTTCACCTCCACATGACAGGTGAGACAGTAGGGGGTATCGACACAGCCCATATGGTAGGCCCGGCTCTGGGAGGCGTACGCTCTCAACAAGGTCCTGAAGTGGCACTCTCGAAGCTCTGCACTATGCACCAAAGCTGGATACAACGAATAGCCCGAAGCAAAAAACCCACCCCAAGCTCCCGCCCCAAATCCCTCTGCCAAGCCGTCAGCACAAAGGAAAAATCCCGCGGAGGTCCAAGGGCCCCAAGCTGTTTATGGTATAAGGAGACCGAGATCTGAGAGGCAGGGTCCTCTCTCCCCTCCAAAAAGGCGCGAAAACTAATCCCAAAATCCAAAGAAAGAGAACCCCGAGGAAGGGACTGTACATAATGCCTCAACTGACAATGAGCAAAGAAAAGACCCGAAGAAGGCAGACCACCACGCAACAACTCTTCGCAGGAGAGGAGAGTGCCGTCATATGTTGCTAATTTAATGTCTGCCATACGATCATCTTGCACGATGCCATTGATAATTCCAAGAAATTCAAACGCATAGTTTTTGCTTCTCCAGCTATCAAGTATACTAACATACTTCGCCATGTGCTCATGGATATCTTGAACAGAGAGAATTGAGATATTCATCTTAATGGCCAGCACAACACTGTCGACAAGAACCTTAATTTCATCAGAACTGGAACGCTTCCGTTCATTACTAATTTGCCTGTTTTCTTTATTGGTTGGGCTTTCAAGCAACATGTTAACCAGTCCCCCTCTTAAATTTGGATTTTTACTTCTGAGTTTCCTAATACTGTCGGTATGAGAGTTACTTGATAGATGGCTTTTCAGAAAGTCCAGTTTCCAAACATCATCCCATATTTTTCCAGTAGAGAATTTTCCAGTTGCTTTGGCATCTTGACAATAACAACACACAACTCCATCGTCTTTGTCATAGGTAAATATTTCACACAGTCGAACACGCATTGTATTTCGAGATTCCGGTGTCTCCGTTTCAACAATTTCTTCAAGCCATTCAGACCTAAAAGCTGTTGCAGCTCTCTTGCGTTTTACACTTTTCACCATTCGTGGTTTAGACATTTTAAGAGTTATATCTGGTTGCAATTTAATAAACGAATACAGTTATACAACCGCAGTACCACGCTGTACACTACGATTCCAAGAAATAAACAATATGGCGGAACTTCAGGAAGTCAAAGAATCGGAAGTGTTTCATATCCTATGGGCCATAGGCTATGACCCTATGGGGCAGTGATGTGTCAAGTTCAACTGCCAAAGATAACGGAATCATTTGAATGACTTAAAATTTATATTATAGCGCTTCAATAAATGTGATAAATGGGAAATCGGAACAGCTGGTCTTCTGCAACATTTCATTTTAGCAGTGAAAATCATTTTAAGCAAAAATTTATTTTTTGTGCGCGCTATTTTAATTTGTATGTGTGGGTTCAGCAAGTTGTATGTGCGCGCACAAGCGCACAGCTTAGAGGGAACAGTGCTCCAGAGTGAAGCTGGTCTCCTATTGAATCACCTCTCCCCCTAGCAATCTGTGCAAAACTCTGCTGCATGACTTATCTTCTGTCAACCTCGCCACTCTTATTACCCCTCGCCTCAAATCACTTCACTGGCTCCCTATCTACCTTCACATATAGTTCAAACTCCTATTACTAACCTACACGTGTGTTCATTCTGCAGTGCCTCAGAATTCAGATCTGCAACCCCACAGAATTCAGTATTTATTTATTTAATTCATTCATTTTCTATTCCATTCTCCCTAAAGAGCTCAGAATAGGTTACAGGTTAACATACATAATATACAGTTAATAGGTTACAATTTGCCATAATTACATCACAAGTTTTTCGATACAAGTTTTTATCCTACCTAGACACATACTAGAAATCTAATACCAATCTAATATAATAAAATGCTAGGCCGCGCATGCGCACTTCCTAAGTGTGCGCTGGTTTTCTGTGAGCTGTAGCGACACATAGGAAGTGCGCATGCGCGGCTTACGATCTGTCCTGCTCCCTGTTGAAAGACATGCACACTCGCGCCGCGTGTTCGCGCATCACAAAAGCTTCCCTGCTCTCCACTTCACAATACGGCCCTACCGGCCGAAGCGCGAGCGATCTGCGGAAGTGGTGGTGGTAGTGGGCGCCCTCAGGTATCAGTTTGACGTTAGGATGGTGGGGTGGGGAGGCCTGCGGAGCCCAGCAACTTTCCGCTGCCCGGGACCCGAGTCATTTGACGCCTCCCCCTTCCCTTCCCGCGGGCCCGACTGGCGACGTGCCAGAGTAAATCAGGGCAGTAGAAGGACCCGAAACAGCGTGTGAAGACTGCGGCACAAGCTGCTTGAATCGCCATGTGTAGTCGGGCCCAAGGGAAGGGAAGGGGTGGGGGGCGGCAAAGGACTCGGGCCCGCGTTTGTAGTCACCACTGTGGGAAGGGAAAGGGGGTAGAGGAAACGCTAATGCTGCTGCACAGGGAACTGGTGTGGGGGGAGGGAAATGGAAGGGGAGGAAATGCTGCTTTGGACACACAGACAGAGGGAGGAAGGGAGACAGAAAGACACAGGGGCAGGTGCACAGGGAACTGGTGTGGGAGGAGGGAAATAGAGGGGGAGGGAATGCTGCTTTGGACAGACAGACAGAGGAAGGAAGGGAGACAGAAAGAAAAGAAGAAAGACACAGGAGCAGGGAGATATACAGAAAGACAAACGGACAAAGGGGACCAGGGACAGAGACAGACAGAAAGAAAAACAGCGGGAGTCGCGTCAGGAAGGGTGCGGGATGGTAGTGGACAGCCAAGGAAAAAGAAAGAAAGAAAGAAAGACAGAAATACAGAAAGCGGCTAAGGAGAGAGAGAGAAAGAAATAAAGACAGACACACACACATATATTCTAGCACCCGTTAATGTAACGGGCTATAAGACTAGTTTATATATAATATACAGTTTACAGGTACAATTTGCCATAGTTACAGTGCAATATTTTTAAATACAAGTTTTTATCCTAACTCAACACATACTAGTGATCTAATACCAATATAGAAACATAGAAACATGATGACAGATAAAGGCCAAATGTCCCATCCAGTCTGCCCATCCGCAGTAACCATTATCTCTTTCTCTCTCTGAGAGATCCCACGTGCCTATACCAGGCCCTTTTGAACTCAGACACAGTCTCTGTCTCCATCACTTCTTCCAGGAGACTGTTCCATTCTTCTACCACCCTTTCTGTAAAAAAGTATTTCCTTAGATTACTCCTGAGCCTATCACCTCTTAACTTCATCCTATGCGTTCTCATTCCAGAGCTTCCTTTCAAATGAAGGAGACTCAACTCATGCTCATTTACATCACGTAGGTATTTTAAACGTCTCTATCATATCTCCCCTCTCCTGCCTTTCCTCCAAAATATACAGATTGAGATCTTTAAGTCTGTCCCCATATGCCTTATGATGAAGACCACGCACCATTTTAGTAGCCTTCCTCTGGACCGACTCCATCCTTTTTATATCTTTTTGAAGGTACAGCCTCCAGAATTGTATACAATATTCTAATTGAGGTCTCACCAAAGTCTTATACAGGGGCATCAATACCTCCTTTTTCCTACTAGCCATACCTCTCCCTATGCATCCTAGCATCATTCTAGCTTTTGCCATCACCTTTTCAACCTGTTTGGTCACCTTAAGATCATCACATATAATCACATCCAAGTCATAGAAACATAGAAGATGACGGCAGATAAGGGCCATAGCCCATCAGGTCTGCCCACTCTACTGACCCACCCCCAAGTCTACTATCCTAGGGATCCCACTCCCGGTGACAGGTTCCCTTGGCTTAACCCTCTAAGGGATCCCACATGGGCATCCCATTTGCTCTTAAATTCTTGCACGCTGTTTGCCTCGATCACCTGCACCGGGAGCTCGTTCCAAGGATCAACCACTTTCTCAGTGATGAAATATTTCCTGGTGTCGCCATGAAATTTCCCGCCCCTGAGTTTGAGTGGATGCCCTCTTGTGGCTGAGGGTCCTTTGAGAAAGAGAATCTCTTCTTCCATCTCGATACGGCCGGTAATATACTTAAACGTCTCGATCATGTCTCCTCTCTCCCTACGTTCCTCGAGTGAGTACAGCTGCAAATTTTTCAGCCTTTCCTCGTACGATAGATCCTTGAGCCCCGAGACCATCCTGGTGGCCATCCGTTGCACCGACTCTACTCTCAGCACATCTTTTCAGTAGTGTGGCCTCCAGAATTACACCCAGTATTCCAAATGAGATCTCACCATGGTTCTGTATAATGGCATTATGACTTCAAGCTTCCGGCTGATGAAACTCCTGCGGATGCAACCTAACAACTGTCTTGCCTTAGATGAAGCCTTCTCCACATGATCAGCAGTTTTCATGTCTGTGCTGATGATCACTCCCAAGTCTCGTTGTGTTGAAGTTCTAGCTAAGGTCTCACCATTCAAGGTGTAAGTTCTGCACGGATTTCTGCTGCCGAGGTGCATGATCTTGCATTTCTTAGCATTGAAGCCCAGCTGCCAGGTCAAGGACCAAAGCTCCAACAAATGTAGGTCCTGTGTCATACTATCGGGTGAATTGCCGTCTCTCTCTATATTGCATAGTTTGGCGTCGTCAGCGAATAACGTTATATTACCTTGAAGCCCCTGAGTTAGGTCCCCTATGAATATGTTGAAAAGGAGCGGGCCCAAGACTGAGCCCTGCGGTACTCCACTGGTCACCTCCAATGTTTTAGAGAGGGTACTGTTAACTACCACCTGCTCGTCTGTCATGCACATAAGTTGTTCAACCCCTAAACTGTACCGTTCCCTCGGGTTTTAGCAGCCCAAATGCATGACCTTGCATTTTTTAGCATTAAATTTTTACTGCCAAATTTCAGACTATTCTTCAAGCTTCACCAGGTCTTTCTTCATATTATTCACACCATCTGGTGTGTCTACTCTGTTGCAGATTTTCATATATTTATTAAAATGTTAAAAACAGGCCCAAGAACAGAACCTTAAGACACACCACTGGTAACATCCCTTTCCTCAGAGCAATCTCCATTGACCACTACCCTCTGTCGTGTTCTACTCAAGCAGTTTCTGACCCAGCCTGTCACTCCCAAGAGCACTCAGTTTATTTATTTGCCGTCTGTCTGGTACACTGTCAAAGACTTTGCTAAAATCTAAATATACCACATCTAGCGCACTCCCTCTATCCAATTCTCTGGTCACCCAGTCAAAGAATTGATCAGATTTGTCTGACATGACCTACCTCTAGTGAATCCATGTTGCCTCCATTCCTGTAATCCACAGGATTCCAGAAACTTGACCATTTTAAAAGAGTTTCCATTAATTTGCTTACCACAGAAGTCAGACTTACCGGCCTGTAATTCCCTACTTCTTCCTTCCTTCCACTTTTGTGTAGAGGGACCACATCCACCCTTCTCCAGTCCTCTGGTATCACACCCGACTCTAGAGACTCATTGAAAAGGTCAGTCAGCGGAGCTACCGGAATTTCTCTAAGTTCCTTCAGCACCCTTTGATGTATACCATCCGGCCCCATTGCTTTGTCTACTTTTATTTTAGTTAACTCCTTCCAAATACAACCCTCTGAAAATCGATCAGTGTCTACCACTCCTTCATCCCTCTTCATGTTTGTCTTCTGCGGTCTCACTCCAGGCGCTTCAGCCATAAATGTCATATACAGTTTACAGGTTAAATTTGCCATAGTCTATCATCTCTCCTTATATGTCTCTCCAAGAACTTTGTTGCTCAGATAAGTTGCTTGTATTTATACCTTTCTCCTCCACTGCCAATTCCAGAGTTTGTTCCTTTCATCTCACTGCCTCATATGCCTGGAAAGAACTTCCTGAGTCCATGTGTCATGCCCTTTCCCGTCCCATGTTCAAAAGTAGGCTGAAAACCCATCTTTTTGAGATTGCCTTCAATCATCCCCCACTAATTATAACCCCTACCCTGGCATTCTGTTTGTCTGCTCATTTGAGCAGGGACTATCTCCTTTGTGACTCTGTACAGCGCTGCATACATCTAGTAGTTCTCTAGAAATAATTAATAGTAGTAGTAGTAGTAGTAGTAGTAGTAGTAGTAGTAATAGTAGTAAGCAGAGAAGATCCCTAAACAAGCCCTCGAAATGTTGAAACACATTCATGTTAACTATATCTTGGACTTTGCGACTCTCCACTTTTCCCTCCCAGAAATTATCTTTGACTATGAAAATGCATCTCTCTGGTACCAACTGACCAAGGTATTATACGTCTACATTGATGTACCCCAGCAAGGGCAGGTCAGTTCCATTGACAGCAACCAATGTTAACTGACTGGGTTGTAAAGAGTCTATATTTTTGAAGTTTTTATTAAAAAAACTAGTCAATATTGTAGATATTCTACAACCTGTATCCATCATACACAGAGCTTCAGCTCCATTGATCTGAACTTTGAACATGGAGCTAGACTCTTTAACTCTTTCTCCAAATAACTTTCCTTCTTCCATTTTAATGTTGTGGACAAATTTCTGTACTTGCATCAGTGTCTTCAATTTCTTGAAAGATCTAGTCTCACTCAATTGACCGCATCTACAGTAGATAAACCTTCTAAACTGTTCCAACATTATTAAATTCACTTCCATTATATCTTCAATGTGCTTTTCCATCATCAGCAACCAAAATTTACCAATATAGCTACTTTTGACAGCATGTAATAGCTATCTTCTTTTATTCCCTTTTCATACTTTTCCCTCCTTTTGTTTCTTCTAACCAGATAATTTAACTAATCCCATTCCCTTTCCTTATAACGATTTATTGTAATTAATTTATCCTCTTGTTTGTTTTCCATTTGTTTTCCCTATACAGTTTACTTTTTGTAAACTGCTTAGATGTATTGACTATTTTGGCATATCACAGTAAATAAAGATAAAGTGAAATGTGTAGGTTGCCCAAAGACAGGTGTGGATCACAGATACGTGCAAAAAGTATAATTGGTGATAATGGCTTGCTACAAAGCGCTCCATTCTCTTGAGGCTAGAGTAGCAAACTTGGAGGAGATAAGGGAGACAGAAAGACATACATACAGGAGACCAAGGGAGACAGAAAGGTACTGTACATATAGGAGACCAACAGGGACACTGTGAAAAAGTCCTACTTCCAGTCTGGCAGCCCCTGTGCTGCCTTGGAGGAGAGAGGTCTCCTAAAAGGAGAGCATCACCCAGGTTGAGTAGGAAATAACTCTATAGCCAGAACCTTCCCACCAGAGAATGCACTATCCTCTCGCACCAAGGATGTGTCTCTAGGTGGCTTCTGCCCAGGAGAGAAGGGTTAGGACAGCTGTTGGAGTTTCATTCATTAGGCATGTAGATGGCTGGGTGGCTGGTGGACTTAAGGATATATGTTACATCAGGGAGTGATGTTGTTAGGAATCCTAGCGACTTGATGAACACCATCAAGTTTTTGTGGCAGAATACAGAAGTAGATTACCATGCCTTTCTTCTGCACAATATAAATTTAATTTTGTCACCGTTGTTGCATCAAACACGATCCTCTGCCTTCATGACAGGGAGTGATAAAAAGGTAAAATTCCTAGACATAAGTAGTGACTGTTTTTTGGATCAAATGGTCTAGGAACTGACAAAAGAGGAAGCAATTTTAGATTTAGTTTTTAGTGTAATGCAGCGCCTAGTACAAGAGGTAATGGTGTTGAGTTTGCTGGGAAACAGTGAACATTACATTATCAAATTTGAGCTGATATCTAGAATGAAGTTACCAAAGAAATCTACTATAGCAGCATTTAATTTTTGAAAGGGCAACTACAATAAAATGAGAAAAATGGTTAAAAAAAAGCTTAAAGGATTGGCAGCAAAGGTTAAGACTTTAAATCAGGCATGGATGTTATCATCAGTGGCATAACAAGATGGGGTTGCAGTCCACACCGGGTGCAGTCCATAATAGGGTGCTTCAAGTGAGGGCCAACGTTATGATCCGACTCTGGGAACTTCTCCTGGCAGCATCCAGAATGCACTGCTCTGCCAGCTTCAGGCCTTCCTCTCTGCTGGGTCCTGCCTTTGCAGAAGCAGGAAGTAGGCGGGTCCTGGCAGAGAGGAAAGCTTGATGCAAACAAGAGCATCGAGTTCTGAACATTGTGCTGCCAACTGGGGGGTGACAAAGGAGGGAGGGGAAGAGGAGAGAAATGCTGCACCCAATTGGGGATAGGGATGGAGAAGGAAGATCAGGGAAGGGAGAGGAGAGGAAATAGAGATGCCAGACCATAGGGAAGGAAGGGAGGGCAGAAAAGGAGCTGCTAGACTATGGGGGAAGGTGGAAGAAAAGATGCCAGGGCATGGAGGGAGGGAAGTGAAGGAGACAGAGATGCAAGACCAGGGAGAAATGAGGGAGGGAAAGGAAAGAGAGGAGATGTCAGAGCAAGGAGGGGTGAGAGAGAGATGGAATGGAAGGAGGAGAGAGATGACAGGGCATGGGGAGAGGGAAGGGAAGGAGGTAGAGATGCTAGGCTCTCAGGAAAGGAGGGAAAGGAAGGAGAGTAGATGCTAGAGCATGGAGGGGGAAGAAGAAATGAAGTGAAAGAGAGGAGAGAAAATGCCTTGGAGAGAATGGGGGATGGGGGGAGGGAAGGGAAAGGAAGGAGGCAAATGCCAGACCATTGGGAAGGGAGGGAGGAAGTGAAAGGAAGGAAAAGAGATGCCAGAGCATGGAGGGAGAGGGAGAGATGGAAGGAGAAGGGAGATCCCAGGGCATGGAGGAAGGGAAACAAATGCCAGACCATGGGGTGAGTTGGGGTGGGAACAAGGGAAGGAAAGGAGAAAAAAAAGATGCTAGAGATGGTGGAGAGAGTGGAGACAGAGAAAAATGGAGGAGACAGAGAAAAATGGAAGGGACAGAGAAAGAGGGTGGAAGCTGGATGGAATGGAGAGAGAAGAGAAGATGAAGAAAGCAGAAACCAGAGATGACAAAAGATAGAAATTTTTTGTTGTTGTTGCATTAAGATAAAGTTGTATTGTAGCTCTAATGATAAATGTTTATAAGTAGAAAATGGAAATAAGGTAATCTTTTTATTGGACTAATTTTAATACATTTTTTACTAACTTTTGGAGACCAAAATTCCCTTCCTCAGGCAGTGGCATACCAAGGGGGGGGGGGGTTACTAAAAATATTCTTTTATATGTGAGGTGTTAAGAAATTATCAGCCCTAGGTATACCACTGGACATTATATAAAAATATCATCATGGAAGCCCAGACAAGATATATTCCACATATTAACAAAGGTGGAAAGAAGAGCAAGTGACAGCCAGCATGGTTAAAAGGTAAAGTGAAAGAGGGTACTAGAACCACAAGAATATCTTTTAAATAATGGAAAAAGGATCCAAATAAAGAAAATAAGAAGCAACGCGACGCGTTTGATAAAAGGTATGGAAAACCTTTCATACGCTGAAAGATTAGAGAGACTGGGGCTTTTTCACTGGAGAAGCGTAGACTTAGAGGGGATATGATAGAGACTTATAAGATCACGAAGGGCATAGAGAAAGTGGAGAGGGACAGATTCTTCAAACTTTTGACAACTACAAGAACGAGAGGGCATTCCGAAAAATTAAAAGGAGACAATTTTCTGAAGGAAAAGGGGATAGAAGGGTATAGATAGAGGGCTAGTATACAGGTCCTGGACCTGATGGGCCGCCGCGTGAGCAGACTGCTGGGCATGATGGACCTCAGGCCTGACCCAGCAGAGGCACGGCTTATGTTCTTATAACTTAAGCACTGACAAGTTAGATGCCAAGCATTGATAATGAAGACTAAAAAAGGATATGAAGATAAACTTGCCAAAAAGGCAAAAACCTCATAGTACCACCTTTTTCAGAAAACCTGCAAGGAAATCAGTGGGACCATTGGATTATCAAGCAGCAAAAGGGACACTCAGGAAGGATAAGGCCATAGCAGCGAGACCGAATACATTTTTTGCTTCAGACTTTACAGAAGATGTAAGAGATCTACCTAAACCAAAACCTGTTTTCAAGGGTTATGATGCAGAGGAATTGAAAGAAATCTCTGTGAACCTGGAAGATGTGCTGAGCCAAATCAACAAGTTAGAGTGGTATACATCCCAGGGCACTGAAAGAAGTCAAACATGAAATTGCTGATCTGCTGTCACTAAAATCATTTGTAGTACCTGAAGACTGGAGGATAGCCAATGTTACGCCGATTTTTAAAAAGGGTTCAGGGATGATCTGGGAAATTACAAACCAGTAAGCCTGAATTCAGTGCCAGGCAAAATAGTGGAAACTATTATTAAAAAATAAAATAAAATTACAGCACACATAGACAAACATGGTTTAAAGGGACAGAGTCAGCATGGTTTCAGGCAAGGGAGATCTTGCCTCACCAATTTACTTCATTTCTTTAAATGTGTGATTAAATGTGGATAAAGATGAGCTGGTTGATGTAGTGTATCTAGATTTTCAGAAAGCTTTTGACAAAGTTCCTCATGAGAGACTCCTGAGAAAATTAAAGAATCATGGGGCAGGAGGTAATGTTCTGTTGTGAGTTAGGAATTGGTTACTGGACAGAAAACAGAGTGTAGGGTTAAATAGCCATTTTTCTCATTTGAGGAGAGTAAACAGTAGAGTGTTGCAGGGATCTGTACTGGGACCGGTGCTATTTAACATCTTTTAATCTGGTTATTCCATTTTATAAAATTTTACAGCATGAAACATTAAGGAAAACTGGGGGGGAGGGGGTTGCACTGGACCGATGGAATGGAACAAGCTTCCAGTGTATCTCTGACGGCAGAAAGATCTGTGCCAATTTAAGAAATTGTTGAAGCGACATATTTTTTGCCAGGTGAAATATGCCTCTTACTTCTGAGGACATTTGTGGTTCTGACTGGTAATCAGCTCACCTTTTTCTTCTGGAAAATCGATTGAGATGAATTTTTTTGTTGATGTTACAATCAATCCAACAAAAATGGACTATATAAACCAATGAAGGGATGGTTGACTGTGTATGCTTAAAACTTGTTTAGCATGCATTAATAATAAACATTTAGCAATGCTGTATAATCCAACCTCAATATAATCAAAGGTCAAAAAACTCCTTAAAGCAGAACATACTTATTCTTATTTCTTTGTAACTTTCCATAAATCATAAATCAGTCAGACAAGCCTTCATAGGATCTTTTCAGATATAACCAAGATGCATTCATAAAACATCAGTGAAGAACAGCACTTATCTGAAATGATTTAATAATTCCAGATAAGTGCTGTTTTTTCACTGATGTTTTATGAATGCATCTTGGTTATATCTGGCTGACTGATTTATGGGAAGTTTCAAAGAAATAAGAATAATAAGTATGTTCTGCCATAAGGAGTTTTATGACCTTTGATTATATTGAGGTTGGATTATATAGCGCTATTGAATGTTTACCATTAATGCATGCTGTTCCACTCAATGAGGTCTTTTTCTCCTTACTAAACAAGTTTTAAGCACACACAGTCAACCATCCCGTCATTGGTTTATATAATCCACTTTTGTTGGATTGATAGGAATATATTTTGTGTGGACAAAGTTGTCAAAACATATGCGGACTGTGAAAAATTGCATGAAGTCCTTAGGAAATTGGAAGGCTGGGTATCCAAATGGCAGATGAAATTTAATGTGGCAAATGCAAAGTGATGCACATCAGGAAGAATAATCCAACTTATAGATTGTTACTTATGATAGGGTCCACCTTAGTTGTTAGTACCCAAGAAAAAGATCTTGGTGTCATTGTAGACACAATGCTAAAACCTGCCCAATGTGCAACTGTAGTGATAAAAGCACACAGGATGCTAGGAATTATTAGGAAGAGATGGTAAATAAGACCAAGAAGATTATAATGCCTATGTATCGCTCCATGGTATGACCTCACCTTTGGGTAATGTGCACTGTTCTAGTTGCCATATCTCAAAAAAGATTTAGCAGAATTTGGAAAGGTTTAAAGAAGAGTGACCAAAATAATAAGGGGGATAGGAGAAAGGAGATGGGACTTGTATACTGCCTTTTTGTGGTTACACATTCAAAGTGGTTTACATATATACAAGTACTTATTTTGTACCTGGCGTAATGGATGATTAAGTGAATCACAAGGGGCAGCTCTGGGATCGATCCCACAACCTCATGGTGCTAAGGCCCACTAGGCCCCTCCTCACCTCCTCCTGGAACTCCTTCTATATGAGGAAAGACTAAAGAGGTTGAGGCTCGCCAGCTTGGAAAAGAGATGACTGAGGGGGAATATGATAGATAGATAGATACTGCACCATGCAACCACAAATCAATAAAACAATATAGAAATCATTCTCAGTTATGAGAAACTTAAGACAAGTTCGAAAATTATTTGATAGAACACAATTCTTGCTCGCAGTACAATCCCTAGTCCTAGGTCTTTTAGATTAGTGGTTCCCAACCCTGTCCTGGAGGACCACCAAGCCAATTGGGTTTTCAGGCTAGCCCTAATGAATATGCATGGAGCAGATTTGCATGCCTGCCACTTCCATTATATGCAAATCTCATGCATATTCATTAGGGCTAGCCTGAAAACCCAATTGGCCTGGTGGTCCTCCAGGACAGGGTTGGGAACCACTGTTTTAGACTATTGCAACATTCTCTACCTCCCCTGCCCAGCAACAATGATAAAACAACTACAAACAATCCAAAACACAGCACTGAGACTTATCTATTCATAGAGGAAACACGACCACATCACAGAGGCATACCTCAACTCACACTGGCTTCCAATTCCAGCACGAATACTATTCAAATTCTACTGCATACTATTTAAAACCATAAATGGCGACAGCCCAACCTACCTGAACAACTGCCTCATCCAAACTACATCAACTAGACATAAGAAAACCCATACTCCATTCATGCACCCTCCAATCAAAGAACTCAAACAGAAAAAAACTATATGATGGCCTCCTAGCCACACAAGCAGCAAAATTCGGCAACCAAATCTCCAAACTACCGATTATGACCCCCAGACTACAAAACATTCAGAAAAGAAATAAAGACTACTTTTCAAGAAATTCGTGCAAATGACTTAATACTCCTAGCTCCTTTCCACTTCCCATTCCCACTTCCCACTTCCCAATACTTCCCTATTCCCCTAAGCAACCTCATCTACTCTTTATCTCCTCTAGAAATTACCAGATATCTTCTTCTTGTAATACGTTTTTTGTAATTCTTTTGTAATCCGCCTTGAACTGCAAGGAAAATGGCAGAATAGAAATCTCTAATGTAATGTAATGTCTTCAAACTCCTGAGTGGTATAGAACAGGTAAGAATGAATCGATTTTTCATCGTTTCAGAAAGTACAAAAACCAGGGAACACTCAATGAATTTACATGGAAATACTTTTAAAACAAATAGGAGGAAAATTTTTTTTTTCAATCAAAGAAAAATTAAACTCTGTAACTCATTGCCAGAGAATGTGGTAACAGCATAGCTAGGTGTGAGGGAGTCTACAAGACGCTCCTTAAGGGGAAGTGACGTGAGAAGGAAGGGTCAGGAAGACAGGAATCAGGAAGTATAAAAGAGCAGGACCAGAGCTAGGTCAGGGAGGCCCAGGGGAAAGAAGGAGAAAGAGGTAATTCCTGTATGTGCCTTGACTACAATCCTTAGATACTTGGCTTGGCTGAGGTAAGCCAAATTTCCTTTTTTTTGCCAAACATCTATGAGTTTACTCTGAGGTCTGGCTGGGGCCAAACCCTGTTGCCTGACTGAGGAGAACGGTTAAAAGACTGTTTGGAGTGTAGCAGTCACAAGCCACGGTTCATGTTATGGGTCCTGTCAGCTACAAGCCCCTCTCAGAACTTTTAAAACTGTTTAAACAAGAGACTGTTCTGTGTATGTCTGGCCCTGTGAAGAAACAAGGTGTAGGATTTTCCTTTCCTTTGAGTTAGTAAAGAAGTTTCCTTTACCTTTTGTGCTTGTGTCTGGCTGTTTGTGTACTGGCCCAGGCCCACTCGCACTATTACACTACTTGCCCTGGATTGGTAGCATGGAATGTTGCTACTATTTGGTTTTCTGCCAGGCACTTGTGATCTGGATTAGTCACTGTTGGAAACAGGAAATTAAGCTATTTGTCCATTGCTCAAACCCAGTATGGCTATTCTTATGTTCTTAACACTCACTAATTGGCACTAGTTACTGGTTTTGCGCATATCTGCTCTGCACCTCTGTTCTATATCCTGTGTGCTTAATTCATCTGATGAGCAAATGCAAACAGGGGGTGGCCAAGGGAGGGGCATAGGCAGGTTTATGCTTCCATTTCCATACCTAAATGACAATGATTAGGTGTGAGCATTTACATCAGTCTTTGGCAGGCCAAAAATGCTTGCGCCTAAAGTTAGATAGGAGAATGACTTAAACTGGTATTCTATAAAGACAAATCTGTGCAGAACTGCCTTTATAGAATTCACGCTTAGCGTGCATCATCCCGGCACCTAATTTTGGGTGCCAGTACAGAATTCCTCCCTCAGTGACGGAATGTAACTACTGAACATATAATTTATCTGTCGAAGTGTCAGTGGCAGGTCTAACTTTAATGGGATGCCAGAGGAGCCTGGTAGGAATCTGTTTTATAGAAATGTAGGTGTCTAGTTTTATTTATAGAATATCTTCCTAACTGGCTATATACACACCTAAATTTTAGATGCAAGCTGGGGTAAATGCTTGTGCTTAAATGTCTGAGTTTGGCTTTTAACTTATAATATTCTACAAGTTACTCATGTGAGCCCTGCCTAGGCTCCACTCAGACTTCATCTATATAAATACCCCCCTTTGTGCATACATGCTAAGTAAGTTAAGCAGTTATTTGCTGAATAGTGCTTAGGGGGAATATTTGGCATTTACTTGCTTAAATACTGTAATTTTCTAAATGCATACATACGTGGTATGCAGGTTATAGACTTGAACCCTAAGGGCCAAATTCTAGAAATGGCACTCAAAAATAGGATCCAGAAAAGATCTGTGCTAAGTGTAATTCTCTAAAGGGCATGTGCTCTTTATAAAGTCACATGTAGCGCTGATTCTCGCACTCTAACTTTGGGAGCCAGACTTACACCGTGTGTAAATGTTGGCACCCAAGTTGCACTCAAAAATCTTCAATAGTGCGATGGAATGTATAGTAATGTAACATTCCATCCTCGTGTTACTTTTTCTTTATCTAGATTACACATGTCAAACACAAGGCCCGGGAGCCCATGGTGACTGTGCCGCATCTAAGTGCCTGATTGTGCAGCCCCACTCCCAGCAGCACTCCAAGCTCCTCACCGTGCTGCACCAGTGCCCATGTGCAGGCAGAAGGACCTAAGACTATTTTATTTATTTATTCAATTTTCTATACTGTTCTCTAAGGGGAGCTCAGAACGGTTTACATTAATTTATTCAGGTACTCAAGCATTTTTCCTCATCTGTCCCGGTGGGCTCACAATCTATCTAATGTATCTGGAGCAATGGGGGGATTAAGTGACTTACCCAGGGTCACAAGGAGCAGCATGGGTTTGAACCCACAACCTCAGTGTGCCGAGGCTGTAGCTTTAACCACTGGGCCACACTCATAATAAAAAAAAATACGGCCCACGACTTAGCCTGTGTTTTAGATTTTGGCCCTTTATGTGATTGAGTTTGACACCCCTGATCTAGATCCTCAGATTGCTATTAAGGTAGCTTAACCCTAAATTAGCTGCAGTTGTCATTGGTCCTCAGAGATTTTTTTTTTTTTAATTATTGTTCATTTTTCTTTGTAACTTATAGTTCTAGTGCAGTGTCATCTTAATCAATAAAAGTGAAAAATTAACTAGATAAAGAAAAAGTAACAAAAGGATAGAGTGTTACATTACTATACATTCCATCGTGCTGTTGAAGGTTTTTGAGTGCTGCTGACTAAGTAGCCGTAATATAATTAATGAAGGGCACTCAAGTTGGGCATGCTAACCCATTATTCAGTAAAAATATATGCATTGTTTTGGAACGCCCTGACATGCCCATGTCCCCTCTTTGGCCATGCCCTCTTTTGAGTTGTGTACTATAAGATTTGAGTGCCTGGTGTTATAGAATAGTGTACAGCTAGATGTGTGCAAATCCCAATTGGTGTCAATTAACATCAATAATTGGTTATTAGTGTCCAATTATTGTTTGTTAATGGATTGTTGCCCATGTAGGTGTGTGTGTATCTCGGGACTGCACCCAAATCTGGGTGCCATATATAGAATCTGGAGATAAATGCCTAGCCTAAACACTTACAGTTATACATACAGGGATTTTCAACACTATATTTATACAGATAGTGCCACTGAAATGACCCATCCAACCTGCCCATCCACAGCATCCACTTTCTCCTCCTCTCCCTAAGAGATCCTACATGCCTGTCCTACGCTTTCTTGACCTCAGACACAGTCTTTGTCTTTTCCACCTCTATCAGGAGACTATTCCATGCATCTACCACCCTTTCTGTAAAAAAGTATTTCCTTAGATTACTTCTGAGCCTTTTAACTTCAACCTAAGTCCTCTCATTCCGGAGCTTCCTTTCAAATGAAAGAGATTTGCCTCATGCACATGTATGCCATGTAGGTATTTAAGCATCTCTATCCTCTCCTGCCTTTTCTCCAAAGTATACATATTGAGATCTTTAGGTCTGTCCCTTTATGTCTTATGATGAAGACCACTGACCATTTTAGTAGCCTTCCTCTGGACCAACTCCATCCTTTTTATATCATTTTGAAGGTGCAGTCTCCATAATTGTATACAATATTCTAAATGAGGTCTCACCAATCATCTCAAGCATCGCATGCCAATTCACTAGAACTGTCATCCT
The DNA here is from genome assembly GCF_902459505.1 of Geotrypetes seraphini. NCBI lineage: Eukaryota > Metazoa > Chordata > Amphibia > Gymnophiona > Dermophiidae > Geotrypetes > Geotrypetes seraphini. Next base: position 98,705,896 of record NC_047088.1, on the reverse strand, counting down.
AAGAGACATCAATGTACCCTTAGAATCCCAAGATAACCCTACAGTCCAGGAATTCAAAGCATTCCTTTTGAATATTCACTTAAAACTGATTCCCTCTGGTCCAATGCATTATACAGGTCATACCGTTGACTTCATAGCAGCAGGTTCCAAGCTCCCAGTCACGAACCCTGTCTGGTCCGCAGTCCCCTGGTCTAATCACTCACTACTATTCTTTACACTGTCCTTCTACATGGGTAGCACTACTAACAAACCAGCGAATGAGAAACTATTAAGCAGAGGTAAAATACACCCCGATCAATTTTGGTCCAAAGTAACCAACCATCTGCGTAGGTCGTAAACTGTCAACACAGTACAGCTAAGCAACTGGGACAATGTGACTCTTCAAATATTAGACTCCATTGCAGCTCTATACCCCAGTAATGTCAGGACAGCCAAACAATCCCCATGATATAATGACACCCTAAAGGCTGAAAAACAAACCTGTTGCCATCTAGAAAGACAATGACAGGACCCCCCCTCCCCCCAACAATAAATAGCCATGGAAAACAGCGATGAAGTCCTATAAACGCCATGTAGCTGAAGCCAAGAAATCCTACTTTGCCTCAGACAACCATACCGTCGACATCAAGAAACTGTTCCAACTAATGCACACAACTACTGTCCCCCCCAAGACTAGATTTAGCGATCATTATCACCCAACCCAATGCCCAAGAGTTAGCAAACTACTTCCAAGACAAAATTAAGAGGGTACAAACAGAAATTGGCAAAATATCAAGCACCAGAAACCCAGAGATCCAATCTGACCCCATTATCGCTGATCCCTGCACAGTAGAACAAATCTGGAGTACCTTTGAACCACTCACCCAAGATGAGGTGCTCCCTCAACTAAACAAACTAGCCACCAAAAACACCATATTAGGCAAATGCTCATCACAACTGTACTCCCACATCCCAAATGAACCCACTCATTGACTGACCTCACTGGTGAACAACCTCTTACAAAAGGGCTAGCTGCTCACCCAAATGGGTCGCATTGCTCATGCCCATGCCCATCCCAAAAAGTCAAGGAGCTGACCTATCCTCACCCTCCAATTTCAGACCCATAGCTGGAATACCTTTGCTCACCAAACTTCTTAAAACACTGGTCTGTACAAAACTCACAGCTACCTAGACAAATTCTCCTGCCTCCTCCCTCTCAGTATGATTTCAGGCCTCAACACAGCATGGAATTACTATTACTCACATTAACCACCAAAATCAAATAGATGCTCAGCAGGGGGCACTAATCAATCCTCCTACAGTTTGACATATAGCTGCATTTGACTCTTTCAATCAGAAGCTACTACTGAATAAATTCAGTGAATTAGGTCTGACCGGAACTGTCCTCAACTGGTTTAAAGAGTTCCTGACAAACAGAGAATACTGTATATGGAAAGATGGCACCTTCTCCCAAAGCTGGAAAGCAATCTGTGGAGTACCTCAGGGGTCCCAACTCACATCGGTGCTCTTCAATATACTTATGAGCACCCTGGGCAACCTCACCTTCACTGCGAGCAAATGTCTACTATCTTATTCAGACGATATCTTCCTCTTGATCCTACTCCATATTGATTAGAGAATGACACGGTGGCTGATCCCAAGTCTAGCGTGGGGAGCCGCTGGTAACCCACCAAAATGGGGAGAGAAAAAAATAGTAATCGCTGCGGGGCGGGGACAAGGCCATTCACCGCCCCATGGAGCGGTGAATGGTCTTGTCTCCGCAGCAAAAGGAACACGTGCAGTCACGGATTGCATGATCGGGAGCCCCCTCCCACCCAATCGCCATGTCCTGCCATCTTTCTCCCTCCCTCACCCTCATCTTATGTGCCGAATTTAATTGTTCTCCCAGCGGCACGCTTTCAACAAGTTGCGTGTGGCTGCGACTGCTTCTGTTGAATCTTCTCTAACGCAACCGAAACAGGAAGTTGCGTCAGAGGAGAAGATTCAACTGAAGCAGCCACGCGCGACTTGTTGAAAGTGTGCCGCTGGGAGAAGAACAATTAAATTCTGCACATAAGGTGAGGGAGAAGGGAGGGAGGGAGATGGTGGGACGTGGCAATTGGGCAGTAGGGGGCTGCTGGACCGCACGATCCATGAAAGGGAAAGAGATGCTGAGCCAAGTGGATGAAGACACAGCAGGAAAGAGAAAGGGGAGGACAGGCAGGTGAGCCAGAAGCTGGAAGCAGAGGGAGAAAGAGGGAAAGAAGCTAGATGGGGTTGGAGAGGAGAGAGACACATTAGTGTGAAAGAGGAAGAGAGGGGAAATCTGGACTTAGGAAGGTAACAGAAACAGAGGAGAAATTATGTGCATGGGGGCATAGGGACAGAGATATAAAGGGGAGATACATGGGGGGATTATGTGCATGTGGGCATAGGGACAGAAACATAAAGGGGAGATACATGGAGATGGTATATGGACACAGAGGGACAATTCCGGACACAGGAGGGAGTATACAGATACAGAGGGGAGATATTAGAAATGGGGAAAATAGGAACACAGACGGGAGATGGTTTGTGCGGATGGGATCATATGGTTAGTGGGGACAGGACAGGAACCGAGCTCACAGGGATGGGGTGGGGATGAGCTCACGGGGACGGGGACAAATTATTTTCCCCGTGTCATTCTCTAATACTGATGATAGGGAAAGTTTGCCAAGGTATTGAAAAAATCTACTCCAACAAACTAAAATTAAACACCACCAAAACCAAACTTCTTTGGTTCCACAATGTTACATAGTCTGCACCCACCAGCCTAACCTTACCTTCTGGTGTGACACTAAATGTTGAGAAGACTTCCAAGGTGCTTGGAATCCTGCTAGACTCCACAATTTCCCACGAACGTTGAATATTCAACTTCTGTAAAAAAAACAACTTTCTCCAGTTTAAAGCAATTGAGACTGATGAAACGTTACTTTTTATAACAATCACTTTGCAATTCTGGTCCAAAATTTTAGTCCTAACACAACCAGACTACTGCAATTCTCTCTTTGTGGGCATAATCTCCTCTCAAATGTACAAACTCCAAATGATTCAGAACACTGCAATCAGACTGATCTTTGGCTTAAAAAATACCCCATCTCTGCTTACTACCGCATGCTTCACTGGCTACCTGTAAAGGCTCAAATCTTGTTTAAACTTTCATGCGCTGTGCTCTAAACACCAACTCACTGGAACAGATAACTCACCTGTTCTCCACCTCTCTCTTCACCTCAACCAGGATCAACATCCCTTCATCCAAGGAAGTGAAATAGAAGCATATATTCAACACCCTTTTCACATATGCTGCTACAAGAACCAGCACACCCTTCTAACATCCATAAGAACAGAACTGAACTACCTCACCTTCAGGAAAAGACTGAAAATGTACTTGTTTAACAAAATTCTTTCATCTCAATGACTCTGCCCTCTTTCTCAGAGCCTGAAACCGACAACTTTCCTTCCCTCTCCTTCCCATTACATAGAAACATAGAAACATAGAAATTGACGGCAGAAAAGGGCCATAGCCCATCGAGTCTGCCCATACCAATGACCCACTCCCTGATTCTTACTCTCCTATAGATCCCACATGAATATCCCATTTTCTCTTAAAATCTGACACGCTGTTGGCCTCAATCACCTGCTGAGGCAGCTCGTTCCAATGATCAACCACCCTTTCAGTGAAGAAGTACTTCCTAGCATCACCTTGACATTTCCCTCCCCTGATCTTCAGCGAGTGTCCTCTGGTTACCGTGGGCCCTGTAAGACTGAATATATCATTTTTCACCTCTATACGCCCCGTGATATATTTAAAGGTCTCAATCATATCCCCCCTCTCTCTTCGCTCCTCCAGTGAGTACATCCGCAGTTTTTTTAACCTTTCTTCATACGTGAGATCCCTGAGCCCCAAGACCATCCTGGTAGCCATTCGTTGAACCGACTCAACTCTCAACACATCTTTCCGGTAGTGTGGTCTCCAGAATTGAACGCAATACTCGAGATGAGGTCTCACCATGGATCTGTACAGTGGCATTATAACTTCAGGTTTTCGGCTGACAAAACCCCTGCGGATGCAGCCCATCATTTGTCTTGCCTTGGACGAAGCCTTCTCCACATGATTGGCAGCCTTCATATCATTGCTAATGATCACTCCTAAATCTCGTTCCACCGTGGTCCTGGACAAGGTTTCACCATTTAGTGTGTATGTTCTGTGTGGATTTTTTTTGCCTAGGTGCATTACTTTACATTTTTTAGCATTGAAGCCTAACTGCCAAGTTGATGACCACTGTTCAAGCTGCCGTAGGTCCTGCGTCATAAAGTCAGGCACATTGCTTTTGTCTACTATATTGCATAGTTTGGCGTCGTCGGCAAACAGTGATACCTTTCCTCTAAGCCCTTGGGTCAAATATCCTATGAATAAATTGAATAGAATCGGCCCTAAGACGGAGCCCTGAGGTACTCCACTCGTCACTGCTGACGTTTTGGAGGGGATACCATTCACCATCACCCTCTGAAGCCTACCATCCAGCCAATCCCTTACCCATTTAGTGAAAGTATCTCCTAATCCCATTGATTTCAGTTTATTCAACAGCCTACGGTGTGGGACACTATCAAAAGCTTTGCTGAAGTCCAAATATATCACGTCCAGGGACTCCCCGGCATCCAGATGACTGGTCACCCAGTCAAAGAAGTCAATCAGATTAGTTTGGCAGGACCTTCCCCTGGTAAATCCGTGTTGGTGCGGATCACGTAAATTTTCTTCGTCTAGAATTACCACACCCCTTAATCCAATGATGAACCCTTAATTGTCTCCTCCCTTCAACTGAATAAAATCTTACTCTATGACACTTTATCTCATCATCCCTTGACCTGTCCAACCCCCTTAAAAGAAAATCTGTCTTACTATAACTGAACAGCCTCCTGCCACAATGTAATCTTTCTCTACAATGGGATGTAACTATTTCCCCATGATACTACATGGGCCTCTTATCTTGTAAATTGCCTTGCACCTGTACTGGATAAGTGCAATTCAGAAATTCTGATTAGATTACATTAGATTATACAGGGTCATCAATACCTCCTTTTTCCTACTGGCCTTACCTCTCTCTATATACCCTAGCATATTTCTAGCTTTCGACATCATGTTTTCAACCTGTCTGGCCACCTTTAGATCAATACACTTTTCCCTCCATATCCACGGGGGTTAGGGGCAGAGCCAGCCCACGAATATTATAAAACCGCCAATAATATTTGGGCCGGTTCTGCCCCTAACCCCCGCTTCCCCCTGGCTATTTTAAACCCTGTAAGCCCCCCCTAAAGCCTTACCTGGTGGTCTAGTGGGTTTTCAGGGCAGGAGCGATCTTCTCACGCTCCTGCCCTGTGTAGATCGCTCACAAGAAATGGCTGCCTTGAGCTCCCATAGTCTCTCGAGACTACAACAGGAGCTCGGCAGCCATTTCCTATGAGCGATCTGCATGGAGCAGGAGCGTGGGAAGATCACTCCTGCCCCGAAAACCCGCTAGACCCCCAGGTAAGGCTTAAGGGGGGGGGGTTAACAGGGCTTAAAATAGCCCAAAAAATTAAAATGATTTTTTTGTTTTAAAATTGCGAATAACCGAATCCGCAGATGCTGAAACCACGGATTCGGAGGGGGAAGTGTACATCCTATTACATCCAAGTCCTGCTCCTCTTTGTGCACAAATGTTCTTCACCCATAAACTGTACCGTTCCCTCAGGTTTTTGCAGCCCAAATGCATGACCTTGCATTTCTTAGCATTAAATCTTAGCTGTCAAATTTCTGACCAGTCTTAAAGCTTTGCTAGGTCTTTCCTCATGTTATTCACATCATTAGGTATCATCCATAAAGAGGCAAATCTTACCTGACAACTCTTCAGCAATATCGCTTACAAAAATGTTAAAAAGAACAGGCCCAAAAACCGAACTTTGAGGCATACTACTGGTAACATCCCTTTCCTCAAAGAGATCGCCATTGACCACTACACTGTCACCTTGCACTCAACCAGTTCCTGACCCTGTCCATCACTCTGGGGCCCATCCCTAGAGCACTCAATTTATTTATTAGATGTCTGTTTGGAACACTGTCAAAGTCTTTGCTAAAATCTAAATACACCACATCTAGCGCACTCTCTCTATCCAATTCTCTGGTCACCAGTCAAAGAAATTGATCAGACATATAACTTTACATATTTAAGTTAGATGTTTAAAGTTACATAGTGGCTCTGCCACTGAATATTGACTTTTACATCGGTTTTCCAAGGGAAGTGACTTGGGAAAAGTATGCGCAAAAAGTCTACACCTACTATGTATGTGGGTATTTTTTCTTTGAAATCTTATGCATATACGAGGGCTGTTCAAAAAGTATCAGACCTTTATTCATTAAAAAATACTCGTATTCAGATACAACAGTCTTATACTAATCTCCTTAAAAGTAGTCCCTTTGGGCTGCCACACACTTCTTCCAACGGTTCTGTCACTGTCGGAAGCAGCGCTGGAACGCCTCTTTTGAGATTGCTCACAACTGGTCCGTCACCTTCTGCATGATGTCTTTTCTTGACTGAAATCTGGTCCCTTTCAGGGGCATTTTCAGCTTGGGGAAAAGCCAGAAGTCACAGAGCCATGTCGGGAGAGTAGGGAGTCTGAGGAATCACAGGTGTGTTGGGTTTGGCCAGGAAACTCCATATCAAATGTGAAGAATGGGCAGGTGCATTATCGTGATGGAGCTGCCAATTGCCCACTGCCCACAGGGCATCTCACAAGTGTTATGAAGCTGACGCAGAACCTCTTGATAGTACCCCTTGATGATTCCATGATCCTGCATCACCAGGGTCCTCACTTGGGCAATGACGATCTCATTTCTGGATGTTGAGGGCCTACCAGAATGTTATTCACTCTCCACTGATGTGCAGCCATCTCTGAAGCGGTTGTACCACTCCTTTATCTGTGTGGTGCCCATTGCTTCATCCCCGAATGCCTGTTTAATCTTGCAGATCATTTCTACTTGGGAATGCCATGCTTTATACAAAATTTAATGCAGTAGCATTGTTCAACTTTTTCTGTCATTTTGTCAAAAATGAAAATTGGACAGCGCTCACTTACACTTCCTCACTCATCGGCGTTCTGCCGGCGACTGACAACTTCTGTAGGTGGGAAAAAATTCAAGCATGTGCAAACCACGCCTCCCTAGCTTTATTTGTTTACGCAAGAAAAATTAAGGTCTGATACTTTTTGAACAGCCCCTGTACTTTGGAAATCAAACATAAACACACAAGTTGAGTCCTTGCCTCAGTCCTGCCCTGGAAATAGCTCATTATTGCACACATATACAGTAGTATACAGTTTATGTTCATATGTTTTGGGCAATTTTCAAAAGCCCCATCTCTAAATCTCTGATTTATCTGCACACATACCTTTGAAAATTACCTTCTGTATCTACAGATACACATACTTTGTACATATCATTGAAACTACAGTATTCTTAAACACATAATATATTTAGACAATGCTTTGGACACTCTTCAGTTCTCTCATCCATCATTAATGTCTTGCTTTGGTGATTTACTGTCTCTACCATCCATTGCTAATGCCTTGTTTTGGTAGTACTTGGCCTCTGTCATCAACTGATAAAGCCTTGTTTTGTATGTTTTGTGCCTTTTTTATCCATTGATAGCATTTTGTTACCCTGGGGTTCTACCTTCCCTGCATAATGCCCCATTTTGGTTATCCCTTGTCTCTTTCATCTGTAGATAATGCCTTGCATTGCTTACTCCTTTAATTTTCTGTTTCTCCTGATAATATTTGGTTGCTTTGTTCAGGCAAACAAATTAAAGACTCGGACAGTGAGGAACACCCTGAACCCAGCCTGGAATGAGAACCTAACCTACTGTGGCATCACTGAAGAAGATATGGCCCGCAAGATCTTAAGGTGAAATGAGGGTGGCCTCCCACTGATATAAGATCACTAAATAATGCTAGTTCATTAGAACACAGGCTAAGCCATGTAGTGTAAACAGGATCAGGTAAGTCTTATTCTTGATGGCCTGAAGCCAGTTGGTGGCCCAGCAATTATGTGCCTTTTGAAAAATGAAATCTAGAGCCACTTAGGGACTACAAGTCATCAGAAATAAGTTTGGAGGCCTGTTAACCTTTTCAGTTTCCATCCAGATACATGTTGGAAAGTGTGTTTCCATGTGCTAGATGCAGACCTGGTTTTTCCACTGCTATTCTTCTCTAATAGGGAGTCACAGGAAGAACAGGCATAGACTACAATTTCTTGTGGGAAAGGAATCTTGGATATAGCTCACACTTTTTTTGTTGTTGTTGTATCACAAGGTGAATTACATTTAAGTAGAGTAGGTATATTTTTGCATCTACTGGGACATATGCCAGCCTCCATTCACACCGCCCCTCATGCACGGCTGTACATGCGTTCCCTTCAATGGGACCTCAAATTGAAATGGAACCAATATCTAAATCAATTGTCAGAGATTCTCCCAGTTACAAACAGCACTCGAGCTGCTCTGCTCTTCAGTGGTGGCTTCAATCCACCAATCTCATATGAGGCAATCTGTTTCATATGCCAAAACCACAAATAACAATCACCACAGATTGTAACCGGCACTAGAGCCTAGCCACGGGAATCCTCACTGGTCTTCAGTGGTTACAGCCAAAACTTGTACCAGCATGTGACCCAGTAGGAAGTCATCCTGCAGACACTGTATTAATAAGTAAAACAAACCAAAATCAGAACCAATGCACAGGTTGGTCCTCCCAAAAGGAAATTTAATCATCAGAATGGCAAAATCCAAAACAATGCAACTTGCAAAATACAAAGGGGGAAAAAAAAAACCAAAAAGAAAACTCTGAGAAAAGTTCAGGATTTTCTCCTCACCAAAGTCAATAATGTTCCTTGTGGCTTTACTCTCCACAGAGCTTCTTATAACAAGGCTTCGAAAGCCTGCTCCTTAGCAGGTTGCCAAAAAGAGTTCAGTTCTCTGTTATACTGCTTCAAACACTCACAGTCTCTGCAAAGACACAAGTCTCCAGCTTATTATTAACACTGCTGGGAATAGAGGAGTGCCTCAAGTTTGCCTTACAAAAGCACAAAAACACAGCTTTCAAAAACCCGCCCAGGTGTTGGCAAACTTCTCCCCACTAAAAAGGCACTCTCAGCTTCTTTCACAAAATGAGCAGAGAACAAAACAGTGCAGTAACAAAACACAACAGTTCAAACAGTCCATGTAGCTGGATAGAAAACAAAACCACTTCAACCCAAAATAGCAATCAATAACAAAAAAAAAACACCTCACAGTTTGCTCAGTCCTGGAAAAGGGTTGCCAAGCCTACTTCCATCGGCTCAGGAGCCACTTCCAAGCCCTCAGGGATCAGGTGGCCTTGCAGCTCCATTGGCATTTCCTGCTCTGCTTCCAGCAACTCTGAAGTGGGTCCCGACTCTTCCACTTCCATGGGGTCATAGGTATTACCCATGCTTGAGCTGGGAAGCTCTTCTTTAGGGAGAGACCTGAGCTTCCTCCCTAACCTGCCTAGTAGCTTGCTAACATCTACAGGCCTTTCAAGAGGGGAGCCACGCCCTACTGTAGCTGAGCTTGCTCTCACCTGGGCTTCTCTCTGGCTCCCCCGGTGGACAGTAGAGAAATAGTCTTCCTCCCATTCTGGGTCAGTGGCATCCTCAAGCGGGGCAGATTGGTACTGGGAGCTAGCCTTGGCAATCCCCTTATTGGGCTTCTCACTTTCTTAGTGACCTTGGCAGGCCCGGAGCCTGACTAGTCACAAGATGCATCGCACATCGGATGAGGTGCTCATACTTTGCAGATCAGCACTCAAGGCCACTAGTCTCATGAGGAAGCCAAGCTTCATATCAACATTCTGGAGCTACGAGCAGTATATCTAGCATTTCAAGCTTTCAAACACCAGATAACCAACAAAGTTGTACAGGTTCAGACAGTCAATCGGGTAACAATGTATTACTTGAACAAGCAAGGGGGCACAGGATCCCTTCTTTTATATCAGGAGGCGATGTGAATTTGGCAATTTGCATTATCAAGGAGTATTTTTCTAACCACAGTATACCTGCCAGGGACACAAAACCAGCTAGCCAACTCTCTCAGCAGACATCTACAGCCACATGAATGGTCACTGCATCCAGAGATATTCTCCCACATCACCATAACATTTGGAATACCACAGATTGATCTGTTCTCATCCCCAGACAACATGAAATGTCACCTGTTCTGTTCCAAAATTCCATCAACTCAAAGCCTATCCAGCGATGCATTAGCTCTATCTTGGTCAGGTCACTTCCTTTATGCATTTTCTCCACTTCCTCTCATGCAGAAAGTACTAATAGAAATTTGTCAAGACTGTGCAAAGTGCATTCTGATAGCACCTTATTGGCCACATCAGACATCAGACATGGTTTTCAACCATACTGTGTCTGCAAGTAGAACCACCAATCCGTCTACCACTCCTTCCGGATCTATGTCCCAACATTCAGGAACAACCAAATCTACGCTCTTTGATGGCATGGAAGCTGAACGGAGACCTTATGCCGATTTAAATCTTACAACAGAAGTACTTCCTTACAGAGGAGGTACTTCTTCATTCCAGTAAAATGTCCACATGTAAAGCTTATGCATACAAGTGGCAACGGTTTTCAACATGGTGTTCCAATTCATCTATTGACCCATTTACTTGCCCAATATCAATTGTGCTCCAATACCTACTCCATCTTTCAAAGTCTGAATTAGCAGTTGCGTGAGTAAGAGCGCTTCTAAGTGCTATATCTTCTTTACACGATCCTATTTCTGGTCTCATGACCCTTTAATATCCAGACTTCTAAAGGGTCTTCTTCTAAAAAATCCACCAACTTTGAATCCTCCTCCACAGTGGGATCTCAATTTAATATTATCAGCTTTATCCAAACCTCCATTCATCGATCCATATTAAATGGATTTAAAATATTTAACCTGGAAAACTTTGTTTCTTATTGCTATAACATCATCAAGAAGAATAAGTGAACTTCAAGTGTTAGTATACTATCATCCATACCTCAAATTTTTTCCAAATAAGGTATTATTGAGGACCCATTCAAAGTTTCTACCTAAAGTGGTTACACCATTCCACGTTAACCAGCCAGTTGTGTTACCAACCCTTTTTGAAAACACATTAACTCCTCATAATTTAGATTGTGGCAATATTCTGCGAGCCTATCTACGCAGAACATCATCAATAAATCGTCAATCTCAACTATTTCTGTCTTTTGATGCTAGCACATTAGGTAAACCAGTTTAAAAAAAGAACAATGTTGAACTGGTTGGTAGACTGCATATCATTCTGCTATAACAATAATTCTTCTACATTCATTTCTAAAATTACAGCTCATAAACTGAGATCGAAAGCTGTTTCACTTGCTTACTTAAGAAATGTTTCCATAGTTGACATGTGTAGAGCAGCAACATGGAGCAATCCAAGCACATTTGTGAATCATTACTTTAGATCAGGGATCTCAAAGTCCCTCCTTGAGGGCCACAATCCAGTTGGGTTTTCAGGATTTCCCCAATGAATATGCATTGAAAGCAGTGCATACACATAGATCTCATGCATATTCATTGGGGAAATCCTGAAAACACGACCGGATTGCAGCCTTCAAGGAGGGACTTTGAGACCCCTGCTTTAGATCAATCTTTTCAGGTTGATTATTTGCCAATTGTTGATAAAATGCACAATTCTTAGAAGGTGTTGTTATAAATAAAATTGTTTTTGAAATTCTGCTAACCTCCTCCTTATCATCTGGTTAGTGAGACAACCCTCAGCTTGGGAATCTCCACTTGTGTGGCTGTTGCTATCCTGCTTATCCATGGAGAAAGCGAATGTTGCACACCTGTAACAGGTGTTCTCCGTGGATAGCAGGATACAACAGCAACACAATCCCGCCCATCCCTTCCCTTGCATATACACATTTGTGAAAGCTAATGTACTATATTTCAGTCAATAAATTCAAAATAAAATGCTTTTATACCTTAGTTGCCTGGAAATTTATTTTTCTATCATGTTGGTTCCAGTTTTTCTTTTTTCTGCTTTCCTGTCTTCTGCATTTCTTCTTCTCTCTCCTCCACCCCCATGTGCAACATGTTTCCCTCTTTCTCACTGTTCACCTCTTACTCTCTATCTCTCTCATTCCCTCCCTTGCTGCAAAAGGAATGGGAAAAGAATGGGGGGAAATCTATGGTTTTCGGGTGCAAGAAAATGATTTAGCTAGGTCTGGAGTTTGGCAAAATTAATTTTCTGATGTTCCCATTTCCCCTGAAGTCCATTGATCAGACATTAAGCTTAGCCTGCCAATAGGCTGCAGGGGAAAAAAGGACTGAAGATGGCTAAGGCACTGTCACTGTGAGAGAAGAGATGGAATGTAAAAGGGAGAACACAGCTGAACTTAATACAAGGAGAACAAGCAGGAAGGGACAACTCAGACACAGGAGGGGATGACCACACAGCAAACATGGGAGATAACACAGGAGCAGTAAAGGATACCGTAAATGAAACTGTAAGGACAGCCAAGAGTAGAAGGTCCAAAAAGGTAATACGAAGGGAACTTAGATGTATGTATACAAATGCTAGAAGTCTAGGAAACAAAATGGGAGAACTAGAGACGATAGCAAGACATGAGAACATGGATATCATTGGCATAACAGAAACATGGTGGAATGAAGAAAACAAATGGGACACAGTACTACAGGGATACAAACTATATAGAAGGGATCGAGAAGGGCAGAAAGGTGGAGGTATTGCCCTATATGTTAAGGAAGGAATAGATTCTGTTGGAATGATTACAACAGACAGGAAAGAGAAGCTGGAGTCCCTCTGGATCAAAATTCCTGGTCACAATGGCGCAGATACAAAAATTGGCCTTTACTATCGTCCCCCAGGACAGGCGGAGGTCACTGACTCAGAAATGATGGAGGAAATCAAACAAGTATGCAAGACAGGCAATGTAGTTATATTGGGAGACTTCAATTTCCCAGGAATAGACTGGAAACTAGGAGCCTCCAACTGCGGCAAGGAGGCCAAGTTCCTGGAGGTGCTAGGGGATTGCTTCCTGGAGCAAATGGTAAAAGAGCCGACAAGAGGCGACGCCACCTTGGACTTGGTCCTAAATGGTCTCACCGGACCGATAACAGAAGTAGAAGTCATGGTTCCACTGGGAACGAGTGATCACAATGTAATCAACTTTAAACTTGACATCGGGAAAGGGAAACATGCCAAAACCTTAACCACCACCTTAAACTTTAAAAAGGGTAAATACGATTGCATGAGAGCCATGGTAACAAAACGACTCGAGAAGATGGTGGACAAACTTGAAACAGTAGACCAGGCATGGTGCCTATTGAAAAATACTATTGCAGAAGCACAAGATCTCTACATTCCGAGGATTTCCAAAGATCGGAGAACTAAAGGCAAAGGAGAACCAGCATGGCTTACCATACAGGTGAAGGAAGCCATAAAAGAAAAGAAGGACTCTTTCAAAAAATGGAAATGCACGAAGACAACCGAAGCCTGGAACAAACATAAAGATGAACAGAAGAAATGTCACAAGGCGGTGAGGGATGCAAAACAGGACTATGAGGAAAAAATAGCCCGGGAGGCCAAAAACTTCAAGCCCTTCTTTAGATACGTGAAAGGGAAAAAACCTGCAAAAGAGGCAGTGGGACCCTTGGACGACATGGGAAGAAAAGGGTACATCAAGGAAGATAAACAAATCGCAGACAAACTAAATTCCTTCTTTGCGTCTGTCTTTACGAAGGAGGACACCTCAACAATACCTGAAGTGGAGAAACTGTTTACAGGAGAAATAAAGGACAGCCTCACCACAGTTGAAGTGAACTTAGATCAGATATACTACCAGATCGACAAACTTAAAAGTGACAAATCCCCTGGACCGGATGAAATTCACCCGAGAGTCTTGAAGGAATTGAAGGTCGAAATCGGAGAGTTACTGCAAAAACTTGCAACCCTGTCAATCAGAACTGGTCAGATACCAGACGACTGGAGGAAAGCGAACGTCACGCCAATTTTCAAAAAAGGATCGAGAGGAGAACCGGGCAACTATAGACCTGTGAGTCTTACATCTGTCCCCGGCAAGATGATTGAATCACTGATCAAGGATAGCATAGTTCAGCACTTGGACACACATGACTTGATGAAACCCAGTCAACATGGATTCAGGAAAGGGAAATCGTGTTTGACGAATTTACTCCAATTCTTTGAGACCGTGAACGAGCAAATTGATAGTGGAAAGCCGGTGGACATAATATACTTGAACTTCCAGAAAGCATTTGACAAAGTTCCACACAAAAGACTTCTTAGGAAACTACAAAGCCATGGCATAGAGGGAGATATACAAAGATGGATAGGCAAATGGCTGGAAAACAGGAAGCAGAGAGTGGGCATAAATGGGAAGTTCTCCGACTGGGAGAAAGTGACTAGTGGTGTACCCCAAGGCTCGGTACTTGGGCCGATCCTTTTTAATATTTATATCAATGACCTGGAAAACGGAACATCCAGTGAGATCATCAAGTTTGCAGACGACACAAAACTCTGCCGGGCAATCAGATCGCAGGAGGACAGTGAGGAACTCCAGAGCGACTTGTGTCGGTTAGAAAAATGGGCGGAGAAATGGCAGATGAAGTTCAACGTGGAGAAATGCAAGGTAATGCATTTAGGCAGTAAAAATAAGGAATACGAGTACAGAATGTCAGGTGCAACTCTGGGAAAAAGTGAACAAGAAAGGGATCTGGGTGTACTGATAGATAGGACCCTGAAGCCATCGGCACAATGCGCGGCAGCGGCAAATAAGGCAAATAGAATGTTGGGCATGATAAAGAAAGGAATCTCGAGTAGATCGGAGAAAGTTATAATGCCGCTTTATAGGGCAATGGTCAGACCCCACTTGGAATACTGCGTCCAACATTGGTCTCCCTACTTAAAGAAGGATATAAAACTGCTGGAGAGGGTGCAGAGACGAGCAACTAAACTAGTGAAGGGTATGGAGAAACTGGAATATGAGGATCGACTTAAAACACTGGGATTGTTCTCCCTTGAGAAAAGGAGACTGCGTGGGGATATGATCGAAACCTTCAAAATACTGAAAGGAATCGACAAAATAGAGCAGAAAAAACTATTTACATTGTCCAATTTGACACGGACAAGAGGACATGAAATGAAGCTAAGGGGGGGCAAGTTCAGGACTAATATCAGGAAGTTCTGCTTCACACAGAGAGTGGTTGACATCTGGAATACTCTCCCAGGGGAGATTATTGCGGAATCGACAGTCCTAGGCTTCAAAAGCAAACTAGATGCATATCTCCTTGAGAGAGGCATATAAAGATATGGTTGGCTATAAAATAAGCCAGGTGTATACCTAGCAGGGCCTCCGCGTGTGCGGATCGCCGGACTTGATGGACCGAAGGTCTGATCCGGAGATGGCGCTTCTTATGTTCTTATGTTCTTATGTTCAAGCTGAAGGAGGCATGGAAAATGATACAAAGTTAACTGCAGCCCTTTGGTCACCAATAGGCTGCAGGGAAAAGCAGGACTGAAAGATGATGTCTCATAAGCTGTTGGTTAGGTCTCCTCTGCAGCTTATTAGCTGGGTAAGAAATGTTTGAGGAATGGACTAATAATAGAGAACACAGAACAGCTGCAGTGTAGGTAAGAGAGGCTTCCTGCCTTTTGTCTACCATAGAGAGGGAGACAGGTGCTGAGGGAGACTCTTGGAAAGGAATGAGGAAGGAAAAAGTACACACAGGCATTGAGAGATGGAACACATGAGTTGTGAGGGGAAGAGAGGCTAAGGGAACATAGTAACATAGTAGATGACGGCAGATAAAGACCCGAATGGTCCATCCAGTCTGCCCAACCTGATTCAATTTAAATTTTTAAATTTTTTCTTCTTAGCTATTTCTGGGCAAGAATCCAAAGCTTTACCCTGTACTGTGCTTGGGTTCCAACTGCCGAAATCTCTGTTAAGACTTACTCTACCCATCTACACCCTCCCAGCCATTGAAGCCCTCCCCAGCCCATCCTCCACCAAACGGCCATATACAGATACAGACCGTGCAAGTCTGCCTTAGTTCAATATTTAATCTTATTTTCTGATTCTAGATCCTTTGTGTTCATCCCACGCTTCTTTGAACTCAGTCACAGTTTTACTCTCCACCACCTCTCTCGGGAGCGCATTCCAGGCATCCACCACCCTCTCCGTAAAGTAGAATTTCCTAACATTGCCTTTGAATCTACCACCCCTCAACCTCAAATTATGTCCTCTGGTTTTACCATTTTCCTTTCTCTGAAAAAGATTTTGTTCTACGTTAATACCCTTCAAGTATTTGAACGTCTGAATCATATCTCCCCTGTCTCTCCTTTCCTCTAGGGTATACATATTCAGGGCTTCCAGTCTCTCATACGTCTTCTGGCGCAAGCCTCCTATCATTTTCGTCGCCCTCCTCTGAACCGCCTCAAGTCTTCTTACGTCTTTCGCCAGATACGGTCTCCAAAACTGAACACAATACTCCAAGTGGGGCCTTACCAATGACCTGTACAGGGGCATCAACACCTTCTTCCTTCTACTGACTACGCCTCTCTTTATACAGCCCAGCATCCTTCTGGCAGCAGCCACTGCCTTGTCACACTGTTTTTTCACCTTTAGATCTTCGGACACTATCACCACAAGGTCCCTCTCCCCATCCGTGCATATCAGCTTCTCATCTCCCAGCATATACGGTTCCTTCCTATTATTAATCCCCAAATGCATTATTCTGCATTTCTTTGCATTGAATTTTAGTTGCCAGGCATTAGACCATTCCTCTAACTTTTGCAGATCCTTTTTCATATTTTCCACTCCCTCTTCGGTGTCTACTCTGTTACAAATCTTGGTATCATCTGCAAAAAGGCAAACTTTTCCTTCTAACTCTTCAGCAATGCCACTCACAAACATATTGAACACACATGGACTATGAAAGAGTGAACAAAGTTAAAGTAAATATGCAAGCTAGAGGGTGCATGGACAGTGATACAAAGATAAATGGGTGAGTGATGGGCTAAAGAAAGAAACAGATGAAGACAAAGAGAGGAACTGCATAGAATTCAAACAGCAGGGGACTGATAGAGGAGATAGGCTGAGAAAAGGGTTCTCAGAGGAGAGAATCGGGTTGGAGGGAAGAAGTACTAAGAGGTAAAGAAAAGGATGAAAGTGGCAGGATAATTTTCAGATTTAGGGGGCATGGTTCTAAAACAAACCAATGCCAGTTACCCTGACAACATTGAACACTTCAACCCTGCAGTCGAATAGCTACACAAAAGAACCTGAACAACAACCCTATCACAATCACTCAGACCATTTTCCCGAATGAAGCTCAGTCTTCCAGGTACTGCCTACTAATAACAATAGTGCCATTGTATACTCTTGAAAATATCCCAAAGAGATTTGAGTAAATTCAAAGTGCCAGAGGAGATTCCAGAAAAATGCAAAATATGGAGCTGTAGAGGGGCATTTTTGAAAGAAAGTCCAATTGAGAGGTCCAGCAAATAATGTCCAATTATAAGTCCGTTTCACTGCCATTTTCAAACAGGGAAAAAGTCAGAATTTTCTGTTTGAAAATATTTGAGAAGGATGTTCTTGTACTGCAAACATCCAAAATGAACAGCCATTTTCTAAAAATGAAATATCCAAAATTTGAATGCCAAAAAAGCAGGTACAAAATCATCTCTTTGGCATGATTTATATGATGGTTCTTCAAAAAGTCTCTGCACTTTCATATTTTCACAGGCAACGGTTATGGCACGAAAAGTAGTAAGAGGGTGTGTCGTAGAATGTCAAGGGAAAAATGTATCGCAAAACAGGGTGATTATGTGGAAAAGTGATGCAATTTGCTTTTGAGATATTTAATAAATAGTATTTAATAAAATAAAAATGCGGAAACCTTTTGAAGATCCCTCATACAAAAATGACCACAGTTTCGAGGGTCATTTCATAAATAATGTGCACTATTTTTTTAAATATACATGTTTTATTTTTTTTCAAGTACAGTGGTACCTTGGTTTACGAGCATAATTCGTTCCAGAAGCATGCTCGTAATCCAAAGTACTCGTATATCAAAGCAACTTTCCCCATAGGCCATAATGGCAATGCTGACAATTCGTTCCAGAACCCAAAAGGTGCCGAGGAAGTGGTGAGGGGTGGCCCAGGGGTCTGTACCTGTTGGGTGTCGGGTGCCGGGTCTCTAGTAACGCCTCCTCCATCCGCCAGCCGCTGAAGAACCCCTGAGCCAACACAGTGCCGCTTCAGGGGGATTCTGTCCGCCGGCCAGCTTTCCACTCTGGGTGCCTTCCGCTTGTTGGAGAGCCTTTATCTGAGCCCACGCAGCCGAGTGTCGTCCCACCTGCACGTTCCGTATGATCACGCACAACGTCGATGATTGACGTGCTCGTCTTGCAAAACACTCGCAAACCGCGTTACTCGCAAACCGAGGTTCCACTGTATTTCTTTAAAATCCTTCAATATAGTCTCCCTGCTTTGCAATGCCCAAGTCCCAATGTCTGGGAAGCTTCATTATTTCATCCAAGCCACCGTTTTTGTTCAGTTGCCGAATGGCTCAGGTACCGGCAGAAGAAAGCTCTTCCAGAGATGCAAAACGATGTCCACGCATAGGTTGTTTCAACTTTGGAGAAGGTCGAAGTCTGGTGGACTCATGTCTGGACTGTAGGGAGCATGAGGTAATACCTCACAGCCGTATTCACGTAGTTTATCAATGACGAGTGGAGAGCTCCATCTTCCCCCCGACCAAAAAAATTTTGACTAGCTCAATCAAAATCAAACAAATGATGATTTTTGCTTATGATCATGAAGGCATCATCATCACAGACAAAGTTCCATATGGAAGAAGTGTCACAGCAGTGTATTATCATGATTTTTTGCACAAAATGCGCAGGAAAATGCTCTTGGCTGGGCCAGTCATTCTTCACAACAATGCTCACCCGCACATAAGGAATGTCATCATTGGAAAAACTACGCGAATACGGCTGGGAGGTGTTACTTCATGCTCTCTACAGTCCAGACATGAATCCATCAGACTTCGACCTTTTTCCAAAGTTGAAACAACCTATGCGTGGACATCATTTTGCATCTGAAAAATAGTGTCTTGATGGAATAATGAAGGTTCCCGGATGTTAAGACTTGGTCATTGCAAAGCAGGGAGACTATATTGAAGGATTGTAAAGAAATACTTGAAAAAACATAAAACATGTACATTTTTTAAAAAAATAGTATGCATTATTTATTAAATGACCCTCGTATGTCTTTGCAGAGCAGAGGCACAGCCTAGTGATCAGAGCAGTCGATTTTAAACAATGGGATCCAGGTACAAATTCCACCATAATTCCTTTATATGTTATTGGGAGCCCTCTAGGAGCAGATAAAAACTACTGTTCCTAAAGATATACAATAGCCATTATGCTTGCAGGTTTCTTATAGATTCAATTATGGTAGGTATCTCTATTTTCCAGAAGGGCTCACATATCTGAACAGAAAAAAAAGAGTAAAAAGTGGGAGTTACACAGGGGACCTGTTGTTCAAAGTCCACTGTTCTGACCACTAGGCTACTTCTTACACTTGCTTGCTATTCTATTAGGAATGGTCATAATATCTGAAGCTGTCATAGAGCCTGGTATCTACTATCACTTTCATATCTTAATGGGGTAGGAGGCAGTCAATAATTACTGGGAGATTAAGAAGATGTCATGCCTTAATCCCTCCAGTGGTCAGCTGCTCAATTGGGGTACCTTTCTGTACCCTGGACGTGATTTAAACAGGTCTAGATAAAAACATTCTTCTTTTTTGCCTTGGACATTCCATTCTTTTCCATTATTGCTGAAAGACATCTTAATTTGTGCCCACCCTTGTCCCACCCAAAACATATCTTCAACATGCCCCTTTGCTATTTGGATGAACTGCAGTGGAAAACAGCCAAACCTACCTTTCAAAAATCGTGATTTGGACCTTTCTGGCAGATTAACATTTTTTGGCCATTTTGAGACGTTAGTTTGCTTAAAATAAGCACCAAAGCATCTGAAATAATTTTCTATTGATCAGGAATGAGTGACTGAATAACAGTACATCCTGGATTAAGAGGTGTGTCTGAACTTTACAGGATATCAGTATGTGATGAGGACAAGCTGAGCCACAATGAATTTATTGGTGAGACTCGAGTTCCACTGCGACGTCTAAAGCCAGGACAGAAAAAGCACTTCAACATATGCCTGGAGCGACAAATACCGGTGAGTCTTGATAGGTGGGTTACAGGGAGACTCCAGCACAGTCTCTGCAAATATTTTTGGGTGAT
This sequence comes from Geotrypetes seraphini, assembly GCF_902459505.1. Taxonomy (NCBI): domain Eukaryota; kingdom Metazoa; phylum Chordata; class Amphibia; order Gymnophiona; family Dermophiidae; genus Geotrypetes; species Geotrypetes seraphini. The sequence continues at coordinate 98,685,449 of NC_047088.1, read as the reverse complement.
TTTGTTGAAGGAACACAGCCTTCAAGCTGGAGAAACCCCTTTCCTTGTTAGCCAATGTTCCACATTATTTTTTTTTTTTCATACGTTTATTTCACATGTCTCTTCTATGTTCCTCTTTTCAGCTGGCCTCTCCCTCTTCTATGACAGCTGCTCTCAGAGGAATTTCTTTCTATCTGAAAGAGGTGAGACCCTTATTTCAGAATCCCTAATATTCTCAGACCCTTGCCACAAGAAATTCAAGTTCTCAGATATTTCACCTTGTAGCTAAAATAAACCCAATGATTAAAATCAGTGGCATAGCAAAGGGGGTGGGGGGTGCAGGGGGCTGACTGCCCCAAGTGCCATCTTGGCAGGGGCACTGGCACCTTTCCTCCTCTTTGCCCACACATTTCTTCAAAATCTTTGGCAACAGCTAGGAAATGCTGCTCACTACCACCAAGATTTTGAAGAGGTATGTAGGGGGAAAGGTGCGATGGAGAAGAGTGAGGGGAAGGCGCATGGCTTGGCGATGCCAGGACACCCGCCCCGGGCACTTCCTTCCCTCGCTATGCCACTGATGAAAACCTTCCTTTTATGTTTGAAAAGTTAAGTTTCTTGTGCTAATCATCTTCACAGAGTTCTATGCTTTCAAGATGTAACATCTGCTTTACTGTCTCACAGCTGGAGAGGGCGCAGCAGTGGGAAATGGAAGAAAGAGGCCGTATTCTCCTTTCCCTCATGTACAGCTCGGAGCGAGGTGGGCTTGTGGTGGGCATCATCCGTTGTGCACATCTGGCAGCTATGGATGTCAATGGCTACTCAGACCCCTATGTCAAGACGTGAGTCTCGAGAAGAGGAGGGAGGGGGAGTTTCAGTGATGTGTTTCATTCTCCATATACCAGTGAAGGTCACTATACTGATACATAGAAGCAGATCTCAAAACTCGTTCTTAGAAGTCAGGGGTTTTCAGTGAGAGCTGCAAACAGGTTTGGTTTCCAAAATAATTATCATAAATATCTCATAAGATGTATTTGTATTTGTTTAGATGAAGATGTAGGCTAACATACTACGTAGGTTTTGCTGAACCTTTGCGGCCCTTAAGGACTGGAACAAACAAGCCCTGCTGACCTCTGGCTTTACTTTCAGTTCCCCATAAGTAACGATACTTTGTGCTTATCCCAGGCTTTCTTAAATTTTGAACCTTTTTGTGCCTCCACCACTTCACTGGCAGGACATTCCATGCATCCTTTCTGTGAAAAAATATTTCTTGATATTAGTCCTGAGTTTTCCTTTCAGCCATATCCTAAGATCTTGCATTATAAAACTTACTTTCTGCTGAAAAAATGCTTTCTTATTATGCACTATTTATCCCTTTGAGGTATTTAAGAAAGGTTTGGACAAGTTCCTGGAGGAAAAGTCCATAGTATGTTATTGAGAAAGACATGAGGGAAGCCACTGCTTGCCCTGTATCAGTAGCATGGAATATTACTACACCTTGGGTTTTGGCCATGTTACGTGTTCCCGCTAAGCTGCGCTGGCCTGCGCTCGCGCACAAAATAATACATCGCAGCGCACAAGTTTCTCTTCACAGCGCACACACGCGTCGCAAAGGTAAGGGGAGGTAAGGTAAGGGGACGCATTGGGTGGATTGCACTTCCCCACAATTCCCATGCTTCGGTTCCTCTTCTTCCTTCCTTCCTCCCCCCCCGCGGGACCCTGCGGCACCATCAACTCTTACTCCCTCTAATGTCGGCCCTGCAGCTCCAGACTTCCTCGCACCTTCTCCCCTCCCCCTTTGGATCGCTATTATTTTAAATGTTATAGCCGCGGAGCTGTATCCATCAGTGGAGATGTCTAACCTCGGCCTGCCCCGGAACTCTTACTGCAACAGTGACTTCCTGTTCCTGCCTAGACGGGCGGCTGCTGCAGTAAGAGTTCCGGGGCAGGCCGAGGTTAGACATCTCCACTGATGGATACAGCTCCGCGGCTATAACAGCTCCTGCAGCTCTGCACTTCCCCACAATTGCCATGCTTCGGTTCCTCTTCTTCCTTCCTTCCTCCCCTCCCCCCCCCGCGGGACCCTGCGGCACCATCAACTCTTACTCCCTCTAATGTCGGCCCTGCAGCTCCAGACTTCCTCGCACCTTCTCCCCTCCCCCTTTGGATCGCTATTATTTTAAATGTTATAGCCGCGGAGCTGTATCCATCAGTGGAGATGTCTAACCTCGGCCTGCCCCGGAACTCTTACTGCAGCAGCCGCCCGTCTAGGCAGGAACAGGAAGCCACTGTTGCAGTAAGAGTTCCGGGGCAGGCCGAGGTTAGACATCTCCACTGATGGATACAGCTCCGCGGCTATAACATTTAAAATAATAGCGATCCAAAGGGGGAGGGGAGAAGGTGCGAGGAAGTCTGGAGCTGCAGGGCCGACATTAGAGGGAGTAAGAGTTGATGGTGCCGCAGGGTCCCGCGGGGGGGGGGGGGGAGGAAGGAAGGAAGAAGAGGAACCGAAGCATGGCAATTGTGGGGAAGTGCAGAGCTGCAGGGAAGAGTGTTGCGGTACCCAGCTGGAGGGAGAAGGAAGATGAGGGAGGGAATTAAAGGAGATGCCAGGGCTTGGAGCGTAGGAGGAAGGTATGCCAGTCTAAGGGAAAAGGAAGGGGGAGATGTGAGAGCATGGAGGGGGAGCGAAAGATGGAAGAAAAGGAAAGGAGAGAGATGCCAGAGAATCAGGGAAGGGGAGATACCAGACTATGAGGAGAGGTGTGGGAGAGGGAAGGCGAGGAGAGAGATGCCAGACCAATGGGGTGAAAGGAGAGATGGAAGGGGGAGGCATACAGTTTCTGGAAGGGGCATAGAAGGAGAGAAGATGCCATATAGGGGAAGAGAGACGGCAGACAGTGGATGGAAGGAAGAGAGTTACAAGAAGATGAGGAAAGGAGAAACCACAGAAGACAAAGGTAGAAAAAAATTTCTATTTATTTATTGCTTTAGGAGACATGTGTCACTGTTTCTGTGAAGCATTGTATGCAGAGTCCAGCTTCTTGCTGGTTCAATTTAACCTTTGTCTATGTATTTTTATTTTATCCCCCCTTTTACAAAACTGTGAAGCGTTTTTAGCACCAGCCTTGGTGGTAGCAGCTCTGATGCTCAGAATTTTATGAGCATCAGAGCTGTTACCTCCGTAGCTAAAATCCACACTACAGTTTTGTAAAAGAGGGAGGGGTTAGTTTGTGATTACATATTCCTTACTAGGCGAAGGTGTTTTCTGTGTTCTGTGTGTTTTCTGTTAGGATTGACGGTGTAGGATTGATCTGTGCTGGTCTGGCTTGTTTAGTTTTACAATGGGTGTATTGATGTACTGCTCACTGCAATATGTAAGATGCTGCCTTTTCCTAGGTACTCATGTGTGACGTGTGGTTTGTTACTAAAAATCATGTTTTTCTTACAGATGGGGGGGGGGTGCCAAAAAATGATGGGCCCCGGATGTTACATATGCTAGGTACGCCACTGTATGTAAAGATACCAGAAAGCTGGCGTAGCAAAAACTTCTAAGTTTTGAGTATTTAACCCTCCCACAATCTCACGGGCACTCGTTTCAAGTTTATTGAGATTTTGATTTAAACGCAATATCAAATATTTTCAATGCGTATAACAAAAATAAATTTGGGGAAATAAATAAAACCATTTGAACCAGTGTTCCCGCTAAGCTGCGCTGGCGCACAAAATATTACATCGCAGCGCACACGTTTCTCGTCACAGCGCACAATCGGAAGAGGCGTACGGCAGATGGCAGGGCGGCGAGAGGAGAATCGGGCGAGTTGGCTCATAACTTGCTGGCGCCCGATATTTTTGGCTCACGGTGAAAAAAGTTTGCTCACAACACCCGCCCGCTTAGAGGGAACACTGGTGACCTGGATTGGCCACCGTGAGAACGGGCTACTGGGCTTCATGGACCATTGATCTGACCCAGTGAGGCCATACTTTATGTTCTTATTTGAATATGTATAGCTTATGCTTCCCTCCGTCTTTCCTTCTAGGGGCCTTAAATTCCACCTTAAGACTGTGGTGCAGGCTGTGGAAGCTTCACTCTGAACTGCCTCTGTTCTTTATGTCTTTGCTTATTACCAAACTTTACATATTGCCCTTTGCCAGGCATCAGGGCAGTTTGCAATAAAATTGTAAGAAAAGATAGAAAGAAATCAGAAGAAAGTACAGCCCCCTCCCCTTCACCCAATGGCATCAACTCTGCATGACCTATTCAACCCAATCAAGTTTCAAAGGCCTGGGGAAAATATGCTTTAATTTTAGCCTTAAATTTTATCAAAGATGCCCCCAACCAAAATGTTCTTAAAATAATAGAAGTTATTGTCTGTGGTCATTCATTGTTCCTAACATTGCTACATTTGACTCAGAGTTGCTCTATGTATCTTGTATCATGCTTTGCTCATTTGTATTTAAAACTGTGTTTGGATATTCAATAAACTACAGTCGACTCTGCTTAAGTTCAAGGCCTCCGGACTGGACCGCAACGTGTGCTTAAACGGAGTGTGCGCTTAATCGGAGTACCACTTTTTAGTCATGAAAAATCACAGTACACTGTAGTCAAATGCAATAAAACTTATATTCAGCAAAAAACACACTGAATACAATTTAACACGGTTCAGTTATAGAAACAGCACTGTTCCATCTAATGCAATACACTGTAAACCATTTTGTAAACCAACATTCTACTGAAATAATCCTTCATTGTTTTCTGCATGCAGATTGCACGATTCAGGCTCTGTATTTGACTACTGATGCTGTAAAACTGTCCATAGTCATGACATCCATTTATCTCCAGATAACAATGCAGCGTGTGTAGGGACTTCAGCGTGTCTGAGAAGGAAGCAATCTCTGCAGGTGTTTCATTAGTCTTGATGACTGCAGCAGTATCTCCATCCTCATCAGACTATTGGATGTCTGCAGTGTCCTTTATGACTGTACAGATATCAGAATTAGTGCTGTCAGATGATGTGGGCACATCATTGTCAATGGCGACATACAGTTCAAACTCTTGTGGCGAGAGTCCAACTGGGAGTTCAGTGGACGAAGTGCCAGCTTCAGTTGTCTCATCAGATGCGTGAATGAAGCTCACCCGTCGATAGCAATTTGAAATAGTTGATGACGAGACTCGACTCCACGCCTCCTCACCCATGTGAAAAGAATCAAGCACTGTCATTTTTCTCGTGCGCTCAGCTCGGGGGCTGGATTCTGTGCTTGCATCAATCACTGCCATCATATATCTTAAGTCCAGCGACCTGTAATGACGTTTGAAGTTGGCAATTATCCCTTGGTCCATTGGTTGGATCAAAGAGGTCGTGTTTGGCGGCAGAAACACGAGTTTGATGTTGGATAGTCGTACGTCATTGCTGCGTGCTGCACAGTCATCACACAACATTACAATGTGCCTACTACGCCTTCTCATCAGATTGTCAAGCTTCTGCAACCATTCAATCCACAGTGTCACCGTTATCCATGCGTTTTTGATGCTTTCATATTCAACAGGCAGGCATTTAATGCTTTTGAAGCACCGAGGATTTAGATTCTTCCCAATCACCAGTGGCCGAACTTTTCACTACCGTCCATATTGCAACTGAGCAGCAATGTCAATCATTCCTTTTGTACCTTGAAGCCAACATTTTTGCTGTGTTTGAAAGCCAATGTTCCATCAGGGATGGTACGCCAGTACAGGCCCGTCTCATTGGCGTTGAAAACATCGCATGGTTCATATCCACCAGTGACTGATGGTAACACTTCCATGACCCATCTTTCTGCACCAAACTCATCCGCATCTTATTTTTCGTCATGCTGCTTCTTAAATTTTATGCCGTTATGAACTTTCAACCTCTCTAGTCATCCGTCTGTTGCTTTGAAGTCTTCTACACCTAGTTCTTCGGATAGCTGTGCTGCTTTCTCCATCAGCAGAGGCCCACTGATTGGCAGTTGACAACTTCTAGCTTCAGCTAACCATCGCAGAAATGCCTGTTCAATGTCTCCAGCCTTCCCAATTCTTTTCCGTTTTCTGGTAGGATTGCTGTTTTGCCAGTCTTTCAATATGGCTTGCTTTTTTTTGTAAATCTGAGAAATCTGGCTAGGATGAACACTGTAATGTTTTGCAATAGAGACCTGACTCTCCCGTTGGTCAAGTCTCTTTAAGACATCGACACCTTCAGCCAAAGACGAAGATTTTTGTCCACACGATGCCATATTGCAGTTCCGAAAGTTCAAACACCTGGCCAAGCCTAGACTGCTGATCCGAAACACGTGGCTCATCCACGTAGGAATGTGATTGCTTTTAACCGGAGTGAACGTAACGTGAACAAATAGAGGTGGGACCTATAACATCAGTGTGCATAAGCAGATTGTGTGCTTATCAGAATTGCAATTATATGGAGTTTACGTCAATTGACTTTAATGTAAAAAACACGGGACCATGGTGGTAGGCTGCTAGTAATCAACGTGCACATAGGTGGAGTCGACTGTACTTCTAAAAAAAAAAAAAAAAAACTGCCCACAACCAGAAATAGCATAGAAGTGCATTCCAGAAAAGAGGGGCCGGTATATAAAATGCAGATATCTGAGTAAAATCCAGACATCGTCAATAGTGGGAAGGCATCAATAGGAGATTGTACCTTGGTGATCATAGTACCCTAGCCCCTCATTCAGTAATGTCAGCTAAATGTAAGTGCCATTTGTGTTCTCGGGTTATAGAATACAAGTACTTAAATAGAAAATGACCTAGGGGCAAACTTGTCCCCGTTCCCACGAGTTTTGTCCCAGTCCCATTCCTGCAAGCTTTGCCTTAACCGCACAAGCCTTGAACACTTATGATTTTAAAATGTCAAGGTTTGTGCAGATGAGGACAGAGCTTGCAGGAATGGGACTGGGAAAGAGCTCGCGGGGACAGGATGGAGATGGAGAGATCCCGTGGGGACAGGGAAAATGTTACAGATTAATGCATATGTGCTAGTTGAGCGCTAAGGAGTATTCTATAATCCTAACATGCAACTTGCAAATGCAAGGGGGTCTTCACATGGGCAGGGCATCTCCTAAAGTTACACGCACATATTATAATATCATTCTTATAGGAACAACAACATAATGGCTGGCAGGTCATTTAACATGCCCTAAGACAGATCTTTCTTTGGCTCAAAGATAACACCTGTAAATACTTTCCAATAACTAGGCATACTTATTGATTCTCATTTATCCTTTGTCCCACAAATCTCATCATTAAGTAAATCATGCGTCTATACTTTAAGACAACTTTTCACGGTAAGACATTTTTTCGATACCCAAACCTTCTGTACACTAGTTATAGCCCTTTTTACTTCTTAATTGGACTACTGCAATATAATCTACTCTGGGATTTCAAAGAGACTCATGAAAAAACTTTAAACTTCAAAACTGTGCAGTTAGAATGATTTTCAAAGTTAACAGATACAATACATACATATAACACCACTATTAAAAAGACATCACTGACTTCCAATAGAGAGAAAAAATAAATGTAAAATTATTTTTTCTCACCTTCAAAGCACTCTGAATACCTTCATTGAATAACCATTTCCTATACTTCCTCTTGAAGCCTTCGCTCAACAACAAATGGTATTACTGAATCCTCACTTCACACTGCTTTCTTTTTCACATCCCCGGCATTGTGGAGTTCTCTTCCACAACACATACGTAATGAACTTCAACTTAAGAAATTCAAATTTGATATTAAAACATGGCTATTCCAGCAAGCGTTTCAGGGAGGATGAATGGCAGGTCAGTTTGTGCTGTGTAGGCAATATAAAGTATAACAGGATATACATAATAAAGTAGAACATGGTACAGTAATGTCCAGCATAACAGTATATTTTAGATCATGACATGATACATAATAATACATAAGGGAGCATGATAGTAGCGAGAAAGCATGGCAATACTTAATTGGATATGACAGGACAAGACCTCATACAGCATGGGGTGATAATGTTATGAGTTTGGCATGACATTGCAGTAACTAGTAGAGCTTGACAGTACATTATAGTGCCTGACAGTATGAAGTGTGATAAGACAACGCATATCAGAGCATGGCAGTGCATTAGGACGCATGACAGTATCTGGTATGGCAGACAATACTTACAGGGGCATGGCAGGAATATGACAGTGCATGGCATGGCAGCACAATACATACCTGTGAATGATAATATATGCTAGATGTGGTATAGCATGGAATGTCTGGCAAAGTGTAGAGGTATCGGCAATAACAGTACATGGCTGCTCTGTGATTGGCTGCAGTCAGTTCTGGGACCAGGCAGGAAGCGCAAAGATTGTTCGCTGCTCTGCAACTGAAAGGCAGCCATCCAGCAGGAGACCGTGCTGGACCCACCGTCTGTTAAAAAAAAAGGAACGGGGGAGGTCTATTCGCTCCATAAAACTCACCCACTTTTCCACCCCCTTTTTTGGGGTGGAAAAAGTGTGTCTTATGGAGCGAAAAATATGGTAAATGCAAACTTACACTAGCATGGTTTATGATTTATTAGGTACTTTCTATACCGCCTTTTATGAAACACATCAAAATGGTTTGCATACATTTTATAAAATGAATATTTAGAAGAAGGAATGTTCACCTGCTTGTAACCTTGATAGCATGAGGTGTGATCACTCCGAGATACCATTTCTGTATGATATTCATCCTCATCTTGGATTTAGGCACTCAAATATATTACTCTATATTTTTGTTGCATTAAGTCACAGATTCTAATTTGATCAGTGCTAATTTTCTTGGATTTCACCTTGATTTTTCTTCTCTATTAGGATTGTCCACCTTGTTGCAAATCTTAGTTTTGAACAGAACTAGAATGAGAACTGATCTTCCATGTCTTTGGAGTGAACTCCTATTCACTGTTACCCATGGTTGCCTATAACTGACCCAATTTCTATTCCAGTTTACCAGTCTAGAACCCACCCTTAGGTTGCTCAGTTTATGAACTCCTTTGTGCAGAAGTGTCAGAAGCTTTACTAAATTACACAATATTTAGTGCTCACCCCTGATATAATTCCTCAGTCACATAAAGGGACATTCTATTAAGGGCGCTCAGTTAAGTAGGAACACTGAAAACAGGATACTGGGCTTGATGGACCTTCGGTCTGTCCCAGTATGGCAATTCTTATGTTCTTATGACGGCAGTAAAAGACCTGTATGGTCCATCCAGTCTGCCCAACAAGGCAACCCAAAGATCCGTTCACAAAAGAGTTGTACTTTGGGGCATTGCAACCACCACATTGTCTCCAACATAATCCTTCACCGGTACCATACATTTTTGGATATGGTCTGGGACATAATACCATCTATACATCCTATACCCATTCTCCACTAAGGAACTAGAAATAGATACTTTCAATAAGGAATTAAAAAGTTTTCCATTCTTTATTCTCATATTTTTGCCCAAGTTCTTGTTCCCATTGTGCCAGGAATTTGATAGCTTGCACCCCTTGTGTTAGTAGTGCTCCATATATTCTTTACATTCCTCCCCAGTGCATACCCTCTCTCGTTGCTATCTTGATTGGTGTCTCTGCATTCTTAAGTTCTATGAGGGCCTTTTTTGACACAAATTCTCTTAGTTGATCTTCAATAAATTGGCCCAACATGTCTAATCCCAAAGACTCCCATCTCCGAAAAGTTTTCTCCTTCCCCCAAACCCTTCAGCATATTAAATAGAGGAGGATCCAAAATAACAATGCCCTTTAAGCAAAATGTTGCATGTTTGCTTCCATATGGTAAGGATCACTTGCAAATAAGGGTTTCCTCTATCTGTGCTCTTCCCATGATAACTGGTACTGTTCCTATAATGTGGTGTTCTATACCAGGGGTGTGAAACTCAATCATATTAAGGGGCCGAAATCCAAAACACAGGCTAAGTCATGGGCCAGACCTCGCCCAATCTCCACCCCCGCCCCTGTCCCCATAATAATACTAATTATAACACCATTTTTTCCATTCATTTTTCATATATACACACAAAATATAATCTTACTAGTCTTTAAGCCCGTTAGATTAACGGGTGCTAGAACATATGTGTGTGTGTCTGTCTTTTTTTCTCTCTCTCTCCTTAGCCGCTTTCTTTCTTTCTGCCTTTCTTTTTCCTTGGCTGTCCATCACCACCCCTTGCCTGCTCCCCCTGTCCATTTTCCCTTCCTTTTACCTCCACTGTGTCCACCACCACCCCTTCACTGCTCTCCTTATGCAGCAGCAGCCCTTCTCCCTTTGTTTTACCTCCCCCCTGTCCAGCAGCACCTCTTTCCTTCTCCCCCTGTCCAACATTAGTCCTCCGTTATTTTTTCTTCACCTCCCCTGTCCATCAGCATCTCTTTCCTTCTCCCCCTGTCCAGCAGTAGGCATCCCTTCCTTTTTTATCCTCCCTCCTCCTTCTTATCCCTATGATACTCTTACCTTGCTCTGCCCCTGATCAGAGGTTCCCGACAGCTGCCCAGTTGCACCCATTGGAAAAGTTCCCACTGCCGCATCCCGCACCCCTCCTGACGTGGCTCCCGCTGTCCTTTCTGTCTGTCTCTGTCCCTGGCCCCCTTTGCCTGTCTGTCTTTCTGTGTATCTCCCTGACCCTGTGTCTTTCTTCTTTCCTTTCTGTCTCCCTTCCTCCCTCTGTCTGTCTGTCCAAAGCAGCATTCCATCCCCCTCCCCCCACACCAGTTCCCTGTGCACCTGCCCCTGTGTCTTTCTTATTTTCTTTGTGTTTCCCTTCCTCTCTCTGTCTGTCCAAAGCAGCATTCCATTTCCCTCCCCCCACACCAGTTCCCTGAGCACCTGCCCCTGTGTATTTCTTATTTTCTTTGTGTTTCCCTTCCTCTCTCTGTCTGTCTGTCCGTCCAAAGCAGCATTCCTTTCCCCTCCATTTCCCTCCCCCCCCCACCAGTTCCCTGTGCAGCAGCATTAGCGTTTCCTCTACCCGCCCCTGTCCCTTCCCCTTCCCCTTCCCGCGGGCCGGACTACAAAGGTGGTGATTCCAGCAGCGCTTTTATCAGTCTCCACACGCTGCTTCGGGCCCTTCTGCCCTGATTTACTCTGGCACGTCCCTGATGACATCATCAGAGACGCGGCAGAGCAAATCAGGGCAGTAGAAGGGCCCGAAGCAGCGTGTGGAGACTGATGTACATGCTGCTTGAATCGCCATTCGGACCCGCGGGAAGAGAAGGGGGTGGGCGGCAAAGGAGAAACGGAGATCGGCGGCGGCGACAGGAGAAACGGATAACGTCGTCTGGCTGCGGTCCGGCTTGTGGAGGCGATTGGGTGGTGACGTATTCGCGCGCATGCGCACTCCTTCGGCCACAGACCTACAGCGCACGGAACACGAAAATAGGACTGCGCATGCGCGAGTTAGCCTTTTATTATATAGGATTAACACATAATGGTAATGGTTAACCACAAAATTAAACTACACAAAACACACTGTATGCTTCTCAACATTCATTCCTACCAGAACACAAATAGCCCCTATGCAAATACGGGACCAAAAACTAAAAATACTAATACATTAAAAAAAAACACCCTAAGATTCAAGATTCTGCATGCAGTACAACCCCCCAGAGAAAATTGAAACAAATGGGTTTTTCCTGAGCAGTGCAAAAGATAGACAGCAGATTAAAATGCTCAAAATCAACACAATTCAAACACTAACTTGAAAATAAAATCATTTTCCCTACTTTTTTTGTATCCTTCCTTCCATGCTGTGCCTCCCTCCTGCGGGTGTCTAACTTTCTGGCGGGCTCCAACCTGGCCGTTTTATGTGGTCCAATGACCCCCAGTGTTACCTTGTGGCCGGCTCCCTCTTCCTCACAGCCGTAGTGTGCATGGAGCCGCGGGCAGCGGCTCCTCATGTGTCCCATACCTGAACCGGAAGCCTTCTCTCTGACGTCGCAATGTCAGAGGGAATACTTCTGGATGAGGTATGGGACACGCGAGGAGCACACTACGGCTCCATGCACACTACGGCTGTAAGGAGGAGGGAGCCGGCCACAAGATAACACTGGGGGCATCGGACTGTGGGCTGTATAAAATGACCAGACGGATTTGGCCCGCAGGCCTTGAGTTTGACACCTGTATTCTATACGCTCCCACACTCCATTTGATTTTTGTAACCAAAAGGCTTTATAATGAAGCTGTGCTGCTTTATAATATTTTCAAAAGTGTGGTATGCTCATGTTCCCCTATTGTCCTATACATAGAGCAAATCTATCAACCCGGGGTGGGTGGGTATGTGTGTGTGTGGGGGGGGTATGTTGCCATATAAAATGAAAAAATTTTCTATTAAGCAAATTTAAAAATTTTTGATAAAGCAACGGGAAAGGCTATAAACATATATAGCAGTTTGGGCAATAGTATTTTCATTGTATTAATTCTTCCCCACCAAGAAATTGTCTGGCTCTCCCATCTATCGATATCCTCCCATAGCTTTTTTTTTTAATAGGGTTGGATAATTGACCTTAAAGTAGTCTGGTTTCGCTATTATATTGACTCCAAGGTAATGTATAATTTTTGGGGCCCACTGTGACATTTAGAATTTCAGATTTTGACATATTAGTCCAGAACTCAGACATTGACCCAAACGCCAAAGATTGCTTAATCACTGGTAAAGTCCTCTCAGGCTCCCCTATTGTAAACAGCACATCATCAGCAAAGAGAAGAATTTTGTAATCTTGTCCCCCTAATGTAATACCCTGAATGGCCAGGTTAGCTCAGACTGCTTGAGCAAAGGGTATTTCTAATATGCAACCTAAACAACTTGAAAACTTCGCAAAATTTGGCTATTAATCTGCTTTGCAGGATCTGTAAATATGAACATGTTTCATATTTTTTTTTTCATCCGATTGCATTGGCTGCCTGTTAACTTTCATAGCTCTTTCAATTATTCTGTTTAGCACATATTACTTAGGGGACCCATTGTATCTTTCATCTCTGACTATACCCTACACTCCCACTTGGTCTTTGAAATCTATTGATTCTCATCGTTTCATTTTACCAAACCCCAGACAAGTGCACTATAAAATCAGTAGGCATTCGGCATTGTATTTTTTGGCATCTAAACTCTGCAATGACTTATCTCCCTCTATCCACAATGAACAGTCATTTGTCAGGTTCAAAGTACTACTTAAAACCTACTTTTTTGCCCTTGCCTTTGGCACTTGGATCCCAGAACTTTCACTTACCCAGAGGTCGGCCTCTCAGAAAGCAATTAGATTGAATGGTTTCTTAGTTTTGATGTGTTTGAACGTCTGTCCTATTTTTGAATGGCATTCTTTTCCTTTATTTCAGATTGTAAACTGCCTAGAGCTTCTTTTCAGAATAGGCAGTATAATACATTTTAAACGCAAATTAAGCAGGTACACAAAGAAGACAAGACAACTAAAAAAAGGGAGAGGGACTGAATAAAACAAAGACTGCATGCTTAACTGGACCCATAAGGAAACAGGGAAGGTAGAAGTAGGAGAAATTCAAAGGTAGAACAGAATAGCGATTAGTAGTCAGAAAGATCAATGAAAGGCTGCTGAAATAATGACATTTTAAGTGCAACCTTAAACTCTGGGCTCCTTTTACAAAGCTGCGATAGCGTTTTTAGCGCATGCAGAATTTTAGCGCGCGCTAAACCCGCGCTACGTGGCTAGAACTAACGCCAGCTCAATGCTGGTATTAGCATCTAGCACACGGTGCAATTTAGCGCATGCTAAAACCACTAGCGCAGCTTTGTAAAAGGAGCCCTGAAGGTTCATAGTATATAGCATTAACACATCATTACAAATAGGAGTTATATCATAAAAACTCAAAGAGGCAATTATTTGCCCTGGTCTAAAGAAATAAAACTTGACTATATATGTCGGGACTAATTAAAGCCAATTTCTAATTCTCTATTCTTGGGTAAGTTGATTCGCCATTCTGTTGCCATACAGCTAGGTTGATTCCTGAGAAATAATGTTTTTAACCCATATCACTTGGACAACACATTGAAACGGCACACTGACTGCACTAACTGGCAAACTTGTCCGAAGCTTACACAGAGGGAGAGGTTAATTGGTGGTGCTGCTGGATGTCTCTGCTGCTTTCAACACTGTTGACCCTGATAGCTGTGTTAAGCAACTGAGGGTCACCAGTGTCAGCAACACTGTGACAAACTGACTTGTTTTCTTTTTAAAATGTAAGACACAAAGGGTGAAAATTGGTACTGGTGCAGTGGTTAGAGCTACAGCCTCAGCACCCTGGGGTTGTGGGTTCAAACCCAAGCTGTGCCTTGTGATCCTGGGCAAGTCACTTAATCCACCCATATTCCCAGGTACATTAGACAGACTGTGAGCCCACTGGGACAGACAGGGGGAAATGCTTGAGTACCTGGATAAACTTATGTAAACCGTTCTGAGCTCTCTTGGGAGAACAGTATAGAAAATTAAAAAAATGAACCCTGAGAACTGAGATATGGTATCCACAAGCATGTGTTTTGTCCCCACTATTGTTCAACTTATCAGTCATCCCAAAGGTTGAATATATTAGGAGTGGGACTGAATTATATGCCCTATGTTCATGACATTGAGGTCTATTTAAAACACGGGTTGGACTGTATAACTGAAGAAGCTAAATTAACCACATGCTTAGCAGCCCAGTGGTTAAATCTAAGTAATCCTTCTCCTACTAGAGCTCTTTGTAATCTGGAGCTGTTGCCTCGGGTATAAACTCTTTGGCAGGGAGCAAACCACCTGACTGTAACATGTATTGAGCACAGATTTAGAAAGGCAAGGAATTAAATCCAAACTGATGCCAGATTTATACAGTCCTCTATGGCTATTGCTCCTCCATAATTATATTTGGAAAACAAATTGTTACCCACATGAATATAGTCTAAGGCACAAATTTTGTCAGTCACTCTGGTCTCTGAATTAGATATGGCATCACCGGGGCTGGCTTAATCTATGGACCCGGTAAGTCTCTGGTCCAGGGCACTGATGAAAAAGGGCGCCAAAAGCTCATGCCAGTGACATCACTAGCCCTATATGTTAAGCCAGTGGTTCTTCCCCTCCCCCTTCTACCTCGGATCCAGAACCTCTTCCCCTCCTCCTACCTCGAGTCCAGCGCCTCTTCCTTGGCCTCCCTCAGCACCCCTGGATCAACAAACCTGTTCTTCACCAGCACAGCAGCAGCAGTGATTGAAATGGCTCCTTCCCTCTGCAGCGTCCCACCCCACTGATGTAACTTCCTGTTTACATGCAGGTAGGACATTGCAGAGAAAAGAGCCAGCTCAATTTGGGCAGCGTGTTACCACTGTTGCTGCTGGTGAAGAACAGGTCTGCTAGTCCGGGGGTGCTGAGGGAGGCTGAGGAAGAGACACAGTCAAAGAAAGATTTGCTGAACTGGGGGTGGAGAGATGCTAGAGTCACAGGATGGCGGAAGGGAGAGGTACTAGACTTGTATCGGGGAGCGGGGACTGTAGAGATGCCAGCCCTTGAGTGAGGGAACAGGGGAGGAGGAATGTCAGACCATGAGAGGTGGAGAGAGGGGCTATGGATGAATAGAGTAGGACTTGTCTGATTGTGGGGGTATAGAAGAGAGGGACACGTCAGATGACAGGGGAAGGAGAGATGCTGGACTGCAAGTGAAGGGACGTGTAGGTGGAGGCATGGTGGGGGGTAAGATACAAGACAAAAAAATTGATTCAAGGCGCCACAGCCTCTTGATCCGACCCTGGCCATTACACATTAATAATGTGATTAAGATAATATTCTTGCAATTATAGAAACATAGGAACATGATGGCAGATAAAGACCAAATGGCCCATCCAGTCTGCCCATCCGAAGTATCCATTATATCCTCCTCTCCCTAAGAGATCCCAAATGCCTGTCCCACACTTTCTTGAATTCAGACACAGATACATTGTTCTTCGCTGTATAAACCACCTTTACTGAATATGTACAGTCCTCATTGTATCTTCACTGTAAATGTACAGTCTCTTACACTGTAAACCGCTCTGAACTGTTTGTGGTACTGCGGTATCTAATATAATAAAATGCTAGGCCGCGCATGCGCAGTTCCATCGCGTGGGTCCGTTTTCCGTGAGATGTACAGCATCTCAGATAGGAGTGGCATGCGCCCGAAACACTCTCTCTCCTCCCCCGAGATGGATGTCGGACACGGCGGCTGTCGGCCCAGGTGTCAGGTCAAAAGCGCGCCGGCTCAAAGGCGCGCCCAGACAATTGAGCGCAGCACGAGCCGCCACGCCGCTCTAAATTACTGTTTTTAGCGCTCCGAAGGGGGTGTGTGGGGGGGAACCCCCCACTTTACTTAATAGACATCGCGCCGCATTGTGGGGGCATTGTGGGGGGTGTGGGGGGTTGTAACCCCCCACATTTTACTGAAAACTTCACTTTTTCCCTGTTTTTAGGGAAAAAGTTCAGTTTACAGTAAAATGTGGAGGGTTACAACCCCCCAAACCCCCCATAACGCCGGCGCGATGTCTATTAAGTAAACTGGGGGGGTTCCCCAACAAAAACCCCCGTCGGAGCCCCTAAAAACTGTAATTTAGAGCAGAGCGGCGGCGCGCACTGTGCTCAATTGTCGGCGCGCGCTTTTGTCTTTCGCACCATTGTCTATGAACCGTTGGCCCGTGCTGTTTTTTAATCTGCCCTGCTCCTTGCCTTAAGTCCTCTCTCCTCCCCCGAGGCTGATGTCGGACGCGGCGTCTGTCTCCCCCGAGGCGGATGATCTTATGGGAATCAATGTTCTTCGCTCTGCCCTGCTCCTTGCCTTAGTATATTTTTAAGTTGAAAGACGAGGCAGCGGCTCCTCTCAGGATCCCCACCTGCGTCGGAAGTCCAATGCAGTCGGGGATCTTGAGAGGAGCCGCCGCCACCGTGTCTTTCAACTTAAAAATATACTAAGGCAAGGAGCAGGGCAGAACGATCTTCAAAATGGCGGCAACTTGATCTCCGTTCCTCCGGGGGGGGGGGGGGTCTGGGAGGAGAGGGACCGCGGCCACTCAGCGCCCCCACTGAGGAGCCCAGCAACTTTCCGCTGCCCGGGACCCGATTCATTTGCCGCCCCCCCTCTTCCCTTACCGCGGGCCCGACTGGCGATGTGTGCAGCAGTCTTCACATGCTGCTTCGGGCCCTTCTACTGCCCTGATTTGCTCCGGACGTGCCAGAGTAAATCAGGGCAGTACAAGAACCTGAAGCAGCGTGTGAAGACTGCTGCTTGAATCGCCATGTGTAGTCGGGCCCGCGGGAAGGGAAGGGGGGGGCCGGCAAAGGACTCGGGCCCGTGTTTGTAGTCACGACTGTGGGAAGGAAAAGGGGGTAGAGGAAATGCTAATGCTGCTGCACAGGGAACTGGTGTGGGGGGAGGGAAATGGAAGGGGAAGGGAATGCTGCTTTGCACAGACAGACAGAGGGAGGAAGGGAGACAGAAAGACAAGAAGAAAGACACAGGTGCAGGGAGATATACAGAAAGACAAACAGACAAAGGGGGCCAGGGACAGAGACAGACAGAAAGAAAGACAGCAGGAGTCGCGTCAGGAAGGGTGCGGGATGCCGCAGAGGGAACTTTTCCAATGGGTGCAACTGGGCGGCTGTCGGGAACCTCTGATCAGGGGCAGAGCAAGGTAAGTGTATCATAGGGATAAGAAGGAGGAGGGGGGAAGAAAAAGGAAGGGACACCTACTGCTGGACAGGGGGAGAAGGAAAGAGGTGCTGATGGACGGGGGGAGGTGAAGAAAAAGGAACGGAGGCCTAATGTTGGACAGGGGGAGAAGGAAGGTGCTGTTGGACAGGGGGGAGGTAAAACAAAGGGAGAAGGGCTGCTGCTGCATAAGGAGACCTGTGAAGGGGTGGTGGTGGACACAGGGGAGGTAAAAGGAAGGGAGAATGGACAGGGGGAGCAGGCAAGGGGTGGTGATGGACAGCCAAGGAAAAAGAAAGACAGAAAGAAATAAAGCGGCTAAGGAGAGAGAGAGAGAGAGAGAAAGAAATAAAGAGAGACACACACACATATATTCTAGCACCCATTAATGTAACGGGCTATAAGACTAGTATAAAATAAAGTTGTTATTATTATTATTATTATCTTTGTCTCCACTACCTCTACCGGGAGAGTATTCCATGTATCTACCACCCTTTCTGTAAAAAAAAGTATTTCCTTAGATTACTTCATCCTATGCCCTCTCATTCTGGAGTTTCCTTTCAATTGAAAGACTTGCCTCATGTGCATTTACTCTTCATATGTATTTAAATGTCTGTCGTATCTCCCCTCTCCTGCCTTTCCTCCAAAGTATAAATTTTAAGATCTTTCAGTTATCCCCATATGCCTTATGATGAACAACACTGACCATTTTAGTAACCTTCCTTTGGACTTACTGCATTTTGTTGATATCTTTTTGAAGGCGCAGTCTCCAGAATTGTGCACAATATTCTAAATGAGGTCTCACCACTCTTATATAAAGGAATCAATTCCTCCTTTTTCCTACTGCTCATACTTCTCCATATGCACCCTAGCATCCTCTAGCTTTCACCTTCGCCTTTTCAACCTGTTTGGCCACCTTAATGTCATCACATACTATCACATCCAAGTCCTGTTCCTCTGTCATGCACTAAAGTTCTTCACCCTTAAACTGTACCGTTCCCTCGGGTTTTTGAAGTCCAAATACATGATCTTGCATTTCTTCGCATTAAATCTTAGCTGCCAAATTGCAGACCATTCTTCAAGCTTTGCTAGGACCTTCCTCATGTTATTCACACCATTAGGGTTGTCTACTCTATTGCAGGTTTTGGTATCATCCGCAAAGAGGCAAATCTTACTTGACAGCCCTTCAGCAATATCACTTACAAAATTTTAAAAAAGTTCAAAAAACAAACTTTGAGGTATACCAACGGTAACATCCCTCTCCTCAGAGAGATATCCATTGACCAGTACCCTCTGTCGCCTTTTACTGACCCAGTCTGTCACTTTGGGGCCCATCCCAAGAGTACTGAGTTTATTTATTAGACACCTGTGTGGAACACTGTCAAAGGATTATGAACTATTCATAATCAAACTGTATTTGCTCTATTTGCCTAAATAGAATCTTGTCACTGATTCAAACCTTAGCAATGGGCCAGTGGGATTATTGCAATGCCCTTTATATAGGACTGCACAGATAACAGATTCACAAATTGCTATATATTCATTTTGCTGGGATTAAAATTATTTGATCACATCATTCCAGCTTTAGATAGTGTTCATTGGCTTCCTGTGGCTTTCAGCATTGGTTTTAAAGTGTTCTTTTCAGTATTTAAGCCTTATTTTAAATCTGGACCCCGTTATCTAAGGATATGATTCTTCAACCAGAACTTTTCAGTTTTTCACATGGTGGTTTATTATGCATCCATTTTTATGTCAGGAGCAAAATATGCAGGCACCAAGACACGAGTCTTTTCATGTTTTACCCCTACTATTTGGAACTCTGTTTCCAAGGAGATATGATGTACCCATGGTTATTTGGCCTTTAGAAAACTGTGTAAAATCTTTTAGCTTTTAAATAGCATGGTTCTGCTGTGATATTAAGCTTTTCTTCAGTTATTAAGATTTCTTATCACTTCCTCCTATAAGTCCTCCTTTATTGTGTTGGAGAGCAGCCCCATTTTAAAAAGATCATAGAAGCAGAAATTGAGACGTGTAGGTCAGTGCATATCAAGTTTCACCAGTATTTTAAAAACAGAATCTGCTGACATAGAGCCCATTTTAAAATACTGGAAAAATGGATGTTTAGAAGCTGGGTGCATACAGCATTGCAGCATAAACATCTATTTTAGAAAAAAATAGACGGAATCCAAACAGATATCCAAGATTGTCATCTCTCTCCTCACCATCAATTGTGTTCCCATAACAGTAAATTTCTTAGGAAGTCTCTCATAATCTTCACCACTCACAATCATTATCTCAGTCTTACCAACATTCAACTGCAATCCATAATCATCCATCCAAGCATTCACTTCACTCATATAACTATTCATATCCATCTCCACTTCCATGAAATTCTTCTTCATAGGAAAAAAGAACAAAATGTCGCCCAACCTATCATCAACGCCCAAAGTTTGAAATCTTCTTCCTGATGTAGTCATGTAAATGTTAAATAGCAATGCAGAAAGCGTTGATCTTTGGGGAACACTATCTTTCTTTCAGATACCAATTGTCCCAACAAGAAAAAAACCATAATAATACCTCACCACGGACACCAAGATTTGATAGTTACAACAGTAATAACTCCAAATTAACGGTATCACATGCCCTAGAGACATCTAGAGAAATCATGCATTATGAAACATATCGATCAAGTCCTTCTCTTAAGGTATCAACAACAGAAGTCAACAATAGTTCCACACTGTGAGCCTTCTGAAATCCGAATTGAAAAGGATCCAGACATCCTACCAACTGAACATGCTCTTCTAACTGTTATAAAACCAATTTCTGTAATACCTTCCCAAAGAAAGGCACTACAGAAATAAGATGGTAGCTAGATATCTGATCTAATTCTAGCCCCTTCTTTTTTAAAATAGGATTGACAGTAGACTGTTTGCATTCCTCAGGAAAACATCCTTCAACAAATGATTTATTAACTATAGAAATGTTAATATTACAAGGATTGAACAAAGATCTTGTTAAAGTAACATTCAAAATTACTGTTCTCACTTCCTCCTCATATGTTTGTCTAAATGACTTCCATATAAGTCCAGCAAAAGTTGAGTCTGCATGCAGGATATCATCCAAAATTATACCCCGGTCCATTTTGTCAACCAAGTAATCAGCATATTCATCCACCATCGGATAGAAATCATTATTGGGGGCATCTCCACCTTCAACCAGATATCTTACTGTTTGAAATAATTCCCTCGGATGATTTTGGACAATTTTTATCCGATCTTGGAAGAATTTGTTTCGTACATTCGCACATTGAGAATTGTACTCCAATAACTTAATACTATAAGTATCATAGTCCTCTTTATCTCCTGATTTTCTCTCTAATTTTCTCAGCTCATGTTTAATTTCATCTGGGATATCATTTCTCCATAACAATGATCTATGATTTTCTCTAGTATAAACCGCCTTCTCTGGAGCAACTACATCTAAAGCAGATTGCAAAGAGGATCGCCAAATCTGCATATCATCATGTATAGTCCTATTATCATCAACTTGCTACGTTGGCAACCAGGCTTTTGCTAACAAAGATACTTCAAACCTAGATCTCACCAGAACCTTACTCCTAGGCTGATTATGTTTTACAAAATCAATAAGCATGAATAACAAAAGTGAATGATCAGTCCACTTCATCCACCAACATCAATAGCAGCTTATCAGAGAGAAAAATAAGATCCCAAAACATTACCAGCTATGTGAGTCTTATCCTTCACTAATTGGGTCAGATTTAAACCTGATAATATATGAAATAAATCATAGTCTGAGCATTCTGTCTCTTAAGTTACTTCTCAGGTGATAGAGAAATATTAAAATCACCTAACACACACAGCTTAGAGAAGTCAATATTAAGAGCAAATAAAAAAATCTGAAAAAGGAAACTCATTCTCTCTCATCACCCCTGGTAGTAAGTTTATCACACACAAAACCATACAGCCATTCTGAACCACAATACATTCACCCTCATCACACATACACAACTACCAATTTAAAAACTAAAGATAGTTTATAGAACACAACCACACCTCCCCCATGTTTTCTCACATGACATGCCCAATGCCATCCATAACCTGAAGGACAACATTGCCGCATTAAAATGACATCGGTCTTCAGGGTCCAGGATTCAGTCACATATAAAAAAAATCTAAATCTTTATCCAAAAACAAATCATGGATAATATCAGTCTTACAAATAAGATTCTTAATAAATATACAATAGGCCTGATATTCAATGGGAGATAACCAGTTGGCGATATTCAATGGGAGATAAGTGCCTGTCTCTTGCTGAATATCCAGCTTAGTGGATTAGCTGGTGACTGACTATATTTCGTGACATAGCCAGTCACTGCCAATATTCAGTGGTTCACTGGCTAAGTTTGACAGCCAGATAGAGCCACCTAAAAGGATGGTATATCTTTAACTGTTAACAGTTAGGGCTCCTTTTGCAAAGCCAAGGTAGTAATGCTGCTGTGGTAAAAACACTGAAGCCCATTCAATTCCTATGGGCTTTGGTGCATTTACCATGGCAGCATCATTACCACAGCTTTGTAAAAGGTAGCCCTTAGCTGGCTAGCCACTGGCTTAGCTCACTATATCTCAGCTGGCTGAAAATAGCCCAGTTATTCAATGCTGGTTGCTGGATACAGTGCCAGCATTGAATTTTCGGTATCATTGCAGATTGTGGGAGATCACTGGTTATCTCCTGCGGTCTGAATATCAGGGGAAATATATGTAAATTCACCATGGAATAAGCTTAAATGTCAGAAAATTATAATACCACATTAGTGCATACGGCCATAAAAATGTTCAAACAAATGAAAAAGGTACCCTCCGACTAAAATGTTCAGAGTTGTCCAATAATAGATTGTCTCCCTCTATAGAGACATCTGCTGTAAAAAATAATTTTCTAATAAAAGATGAAATAGAAAACTTCTTAGTTCTAATTGGAAGGCTGCAATTGTTAATCCATTACTCCAAGGCAAGATTTGAAAGTCTACTTTTCAGCTACTTTCAGAATGCAGTATTATCAGCCATTTCCCAAACTTGGCTTCTAACAGAGTTTCAGAAAAGGTCTTCCAATTATCACTTATTAGTTTCTTCACAAGAGGGGTTAATAATAGCATTCTCTTCAGCAGTGGTGTACCTATCATATTTGACACTCAGGGCCAATTGTTTTTTTAACCCCTCCCTCATCTATAGAAGAAAAAAATTAGTTTTAGTAATAACCATGAAATGAAATGATCAGGAAAGCAAAAAACATAAAAGAACTGTGGTTTATTGTTCAAAGAATGAACGTCTTCACAAATAAAGCTGATACATCCAATGAGTTCAGTTCCACCACTTCCTTCCTATTTTAAGGTACTTCTAGCCTCTTTCGCTGTCCATACTCTATAGATTAGTGGTCACAAACCTGGGGGCCACATGCGGCCTGCCGGGTACTATTTTGAGGCCCTCGGTATGTTTATCATAATCACAAAAGTAAAATAAAAGTTTCTTAATCATATGTCTCTTTAGCTATAAATGACAATATTATTAAGAAAGATTTATAAACTATAAAGAGTTTTACCTCATGCAAAATTGTCATTTCTTTAATAATAATAATAATAATAATAATTTTATTTTTTATATACCGCTGTTCCGTGAAGTTCTAAGCGGTTTACAGTAGAGACAGAAGAAATGAAATAAGTAAGATTAATTAAGATGAAGAGAGAGTACTAACACATTAACTATTTTTTTCTGAGGCCCTCCAAGTACCTACAAATCCAAAATGTGGTCCTGCAAAGGGTTTGAGTTTGAGACCACTGCTATAGATGGTTCCATTAACTGTGAAGGCCATGCCAATGGGGACTAGCCATTTAGTCTTATCCTGCTGCAGTTTGCCATCTCCTCCTTAAAATCCCTGTGCTTGTGCAAGGTGATGAGGGAAAGGTCTAAAAACACTGCTACCTTGTTTCCTCCCCAATCAAAAGTTCACCGAAACCTCTTCATGAGTGCAATCATTTCATTCACATCATAATTGTTCACAGAAATAACTATGAGGGCAATTCTATAACTGGTCGTCACAATTTAGGCACTCTGATGCTGTGCATTGAGTGCAAATTTTATAAACAACATCGCGGCCCCAGATTCCATTATATACTACCAGAGTAAGTCATCTTCAGTTTGCTCACATGTAGGCATCCCCACTAATGCTATGTTAATAGCAGGCATAAATGACAATGTTTAAATGGCACTTAAAATAAAGAAATTATTCTTGGACAGTATATGCTGATAAATAGCTATATGTCAATACCTGCTTAAGCCCCATGCTCTCACTTACTCCATATTTTCCTCATCCGCATTAAGATAATGAAGGGAATAGACTTAGTAGATAAAGACAGGTTGTTCACCCTCTCCAAGGTACAGAGAACGAGAGGGCACTCTCTAAAGTTGAAAGGAGATAGATTCCGTACAAATGTAAGGAAGTTCTTCTTCACTCAGAGAGTGGTAGAAATCTGGAACGCTCTTCCAGAGGCTGTTATAGGGGAAAACACCCTCCAGGGATTCAAGACAAAGTTCCTGCTGAACGCAGGTAAGGCTAGACTGAAATAGGGCACTGGTCTTTGACCTAAGGGCCGCTGCGGGAGCGGACTGCTGGGCACAACGGGCCACTGGTCTGACCCAGCAGCGGCAATTCTTATGTTCACTATATCATAGATCCTTCTTCACATTAAAAATGTACTTACAGATTACAACTCCTCAACCAGACTCCCAGAAATTATGAACAGGATAGAAAGGACTGTTCATAGAGCCAGGCTTTTGCTTTTATTTTATTTTTTTCCTGAACAGTAGGTAAGTGCTTTCATAATGCAACTCTTTAGGTAACAAATTTCAAAGCTCTAGGAAAAAATAGATAAATTATTCTTCCTGATAAAGGATAATGCAATCATCTGCAACCCTGGAATATTTAACAGTCCCAGCTGTAAGTAATGAAGTTGTCTCTCTGGAACATACAGGCCAGGCCAACAACTCACTACAATAGCATAGCGAGGGGAGACGAAGGGGGTGGGGGGGGCAGACTTCCCCGGGCGCCTTCTTGGTGGGGATGCTGGCATCTCTCCTCCTCTTTGCCCCTTCCCACCACTCCCACGCCGCGTGTGCGCCTTCACTTTCCATTCCATACCTTTAACTCTTCGCCAGTGCTTGGGCAACAAGTTGGAGTTGCTTGCGCCGGCGAAGTTAAAAGTGGTACGAGGGAAGGGAAGGAGTGCATGCGTACGACTGACAGAGAAGGGATGGGGGGGGGGTGCCACCACCCCGGGCACCTCCCTCCCTCGCTAAGCCACTGATACCAAGGTCTTGCTGATGCAAGGCCCGAAATACCACAAAAAGGATCATATACGATATGAAGTTATTCAGAGTAGTGAAGACGCAGAAGGATTGCGAAGACCTGCAACATGACACAAACACACTCAAGAAATGGGCCGAGACATGGCAAATGAGGTTTAATGCGGATAAGTGTAAGGTGATGCATGTCGGTAACAAAAATCTTATACATGAATACAGGATGTCCAGGGCAGTACTCGGAGAGATCCCGCCAGGAAACAGACTTGGGAGTACTGGTCGAAAAGTCGATGAAGTCGTCCGGACAATGCGCGGCGGCGGCAAAAAGGGCAAAGAGGATGCTAGGAATGATTAAGAAGAGGATCACTGTACCGGGTCATGGTATGCCCCCACCTGGAATACTGTGTCCAGCACTGGTCACCGTACTTGAGGAAGGACACAGTACTACTCGAAAGGGTCCAGAGAAGAGCAACTAAAATGGTTAAGGGGCTGGAGGAGTTGTCATACAGTGAGAGATTAGAGAAACTGGGCCTCTTCTCCCTTGAAAAGAAGAGACTGAGAGGGGACATGATCGAAACATTCAAGATAATGAAGGGAATAGACTTGGTAGATAAAGACAGTGATAATCCACGTCGGAACCAATGACGTCAGCAGAAAAAATTTCAACATGACTACACTGACCGAGCAGTTTAAGATCCTGGGGAGGAAGCTGAAGCTGAGGACAGGGAAGATAGCCTTTTCAGAGATCCTGCCAGTGCCAAGGGCAGATGCGAGGAGGCAGACCGAGCTGCAAGCAACAAATGGATGGCTGAGGCGATGGTGTGACGAGGAAGGTTTCCTCTTTGTACGGAACTGGTCAATCTTCCTGGGGAAAAACAAGCTCTACAGGAAAGACGGACTGCATTTGAGCACGGCTGGGACGAGGATGCTGGCACGTAACATCCAGACCTGCATAGACATGACTTTAAACTGATAACAAGGGGAAAGCCGAGAATCGATCTGACCTCGACACATCGGACCACAGTATCGAACAAGGATACTGAAACAGGAAAGGAAGATAGTGGACTAGAGGCAAAATGGACACTTTATGGACATAAACCCAAGGATACAGTACAGGGACCCGAGAGGCAAGTAGAGCTAAAGAGCAAGACATGGAGGACACAGCCGGAACCAGAGGACTATCAAAGATCAAAGAAGCGGGCGGAGGACGGGATAGACACACCACAGGAGGTAGCCCGTGAGGAGACCAGCAGGAGCATCAAATCAAGAGTAGACCCAAAAGAAAAGGTAACTAACCGGGACTTAAATTGCCTATATACAAACGCTAGGAGCCTAAGGACTAAAATGGGGGAACTAGAAGTTATAGCCAGAAATAAGGACCTATACATAATAGGAATCACAGAGACATGGTGGTCAGAGGACAACAAATGGGACGTGGCCCTGCCAGGGTACAAACTCTACAGGAGGGACAGGGCGCACAAAAAGGGGGGAGGAATAGCACTGTATATAAAGGACTACATTCCTTCATCCAGATCAGAAACAACAATAAGGGCAGACAGGCTGGAGTCACTATGGGTTAAGCTAACAGGAGGGGAAGGAGCTGACATCAAACTGGGACTTTACTATCGCCCACCAGGACAGCCAGAAGCAAACGACCTGGACCTGGAGGCCGAACTGAGGCAGGTGTGCAAAAGTGGAAGGGTGGTGGTTATGGGGGATTTCAACTATCCGGGAATAGATTGGGACACTGGGCACTCAAATTGCACGAGAGAAACTGAATTCATAGAGGTGATAAGAGACTGTTTCATGGAGCAGCTGGTCACAGAACCAACACGAGGGGATGCCACTCTAGACCTAATCCTCAACGGGCTAGAAGGACCCGCAAAGGAAGTGGTGGTACTAGCACCGTTAGGGAACAGCGATCACAACACGATCCAGTACAAATTAAACATGGGAACATCAAAGGTGAAAAGAACCACAACGACAGCACTCAACTTCAGAAAAGGAAACTACAATGACATGAGGAAAATGGTAGGAAAAAAGCTCAGCTACAGCTCAGGGAAGATGAAAACCGTAAAGGAAGCCTGGACACTGCTTAAAGGCACAGTGCTCGAGGCACAGGACCTGTGCGTCCCAAGGTTCAGGAAAGGGTGCAAAAAAAATCGAACTAGAAACCCAGCATGGATAACAACTGCAGTAAATAAGGCGATAAGCGACAAGAAAGCATCCTTCAAGAAATGGAAAAAGGAACCAACAAAGGAGAACCAGGAAGAGCACAAAAGGCACCAGAAAGAATGCCATCGAGAGGTCAGGAAAGCAAAGAGAGAATATGAGGAAAGACTGGCAGGAGAAGCAAGAAACTTCAAACCCTTCTTCAGGTATGTCAAAGGGAAACAACCAGCCAGAGAGGAAGTGGGACCACTGGACGACGGAGACAGGAAAGGAGCGATAAAGGAGGAAAGAGAGATAGCTGACAGGTTAAACAAATTCTTCTCGTCGGTCTTCACCAGAGAGGACACATCCAATATCCCAGAACCCGAGGTGATTATAAACAGGGAACACGACGAAAAGCTGGTACAACTAGAGGTAAGCAAAGAGGATGTCCTCAGACAGATAGATAGACTGAAGAGCGACAAATCACCAGGCCCGGACGGCATCCACCCAAGGGTACTAAAAGAACTGAGAAACGAAATAGCAGACACACTTCGCCAAATATGTAACCTCTCCCTAAAAACTGGGGAGATCCCAGAGGACTGGAAAATAGCAAATGTCACGCCCATCTTTAAGAAGGGATCAAGGGGTGACCCGGGAAACTATAGGCCTGTGAGCTTGACCTCGGTTCCGGGAAAGATGATGGAAGCAATGATAAAGGACACAATCTGCGAACACATAGAAAAAAATGGACAACTGAAGGCGAGCCAGCATGGCTTCTGCAAGGGAAGGTCGTGCCTCACAAACTTGCTGTACTTCTTCGAGGGAATAAACAACCAGATAGATAAGGGGGAATCCATAGACATCATTTACCTTGACTTCCAAAAAGCCTTCGACAAGGTACCTCACGAACGGCTACTAAAAAAGCTGTGGAACCACGGGGTGCAAGGGGATATCTACCGATGGATCAAACACTGGTTGGCAGGCAGGAAACAGAGGGTTGGAGTAAAGGGCCAATATTCAGACTGGCAATGGGTCACGAGCGGAGTTCCACAGGGGTCGGTGCTGGGACCTCTATTGTTTAATATATTTATTGACGATCTGGAGACCGGGACAAAATGTGAGGTTATCAAATTTGCTGATGACACCAAACTCTGCAGCAGGGTTAGGAACACGGAAGACTGTGAAAACCTACAAAGGGACCTAACGAGACTGGTAGACTGGGCAAATAAGTGGCAAATGAGTTTTAACGTAGAGAAATGCAAAGTCATGCATGTAGGGAAAAGGAATCCGATGTTCAGCTACAAAATGGGGGGAACACGGCTAGGGGTGAGTAACCTTGAAAGGGACCTGGGGGTGATGGTTGACACATCACTGAAACCATCGGCGCAGTGTGCCACAGCCTCAAAAAAAGCAAACAGAATGCTGGGCATCATCAAAAAGGGTATCACAACCAGGACAAAGGAAGTCATCATGCCGCTGTATCGCGCAATGGTGCGCCTGCACCTGGAGTACTGTGTTCAATACTGGTCACCGTACCTCAAAAAGGATATGGCGGTACTCGAGGGAGTGCAGAGGAGGGCGACTAAACTGATAAAGGGTATGGAAAATTTCTCATACGCTGACAGGTTAAAAACGCTGGGGCTGTTCTCTCTGGAGAAGAGGAGACTTAGAGGGGACATGATAGAAACCTTCAAAATCCTAAAGGGCATAGAGAAAGTGAATAAAAACAGATTCTTCAAACTGTGGGGAGCCACAAGCACTAGGGGTCACTCGGAGAAATTGAAGGGGGACAGGTTTAGAACAAATGCTAGGAAGTTCTTTTTTACCCAGAGGGTGGTGGACACATGGAACAAGCTTCCGGAGGAGGTGATAAGCCAGAACTCTGTACAGGGGTTCAAGAAAGGTTTGGATAGGTTCCTGGAGGATAAGGGGATAGAGGGGTACAGATAGAACTTGAGGTAGGTTATAGAAATGGTCAGTAACCACTTCACAGGTCGCGGATCTGATGGGCCGCCGCGGGAGCGGACCGCTGGGCAGGATGGACCTCTGGTCTGACCCAGTGGAGGCAACTTCTTATGTTCTTATGTTCTTATGTTCACTCTCTCCAAGGTAGGGAGAATGAGAGGGCACTCTCTAAAGTTAATAGGGGATAGATTCCGTACAAACGTAAGGAGGTTCTTTTTCACCCAGAGAGTGGTAGAAATCTGGAACGCTCTTCCGGAGGCTGTTATAAGGAAAACACGAAGTTAGACAAGTTCTGCTGAACCAGAACGTACACAGGTAAGGCTAGACTCAGGGCACTGGTCTTTGACCTAAAGGCCGCCGCGTGAGCGGACTGCTGGGCACGATGGACTACTGGTCTGACCCTGCAGCGGCAATTCTTTTGTTCTTATGTTACTCGAATATAAATCAAGATAACCTTTATCCCCCCCAAAAAGGGGGAAAAAAGGTTGACTCAAATATAAACCGAACTCAAGGTAGTCTCACGAGATTATTTTGGAGAGGTGGCCTAGTGGTTAGAGCTACTGCTCCAGCACCCTGAGGTTGTGAGTTCAATCTCAGCATGCTCTTTGTGACTCTGGTCAAGTCACTTAACACTCCATTGCCAGCACTGATAAGGAGAGTACCTGATTACTGTTCAATGTATTATAAACCACTTTGCATGAATCTCTTCATGAAAGGCAGTAAATAAATAAACTTGCATCAGCCATTTTGAGCAGTGAGACTTCACGGGGCAGGAGCACAGGAGGATCCCTTTTGCCTAGGGTTACTAGATTTTACATATGTAAAATCCAGATCCACAGACCCGCCTTCCCCCCCCCAAGGCCTGCCCAGTTCCATCCATCCCTGCCCCATTATGCCCATGCCACACCCCAGCCTCGCCCCTAGCCCTGCCCCTCAGCCTGCCTATCTTGGTCAGGAGGGCATCTGCACATACATGGATGCCCCTTCCGACGCAATCTGCTTTTCAAAACCCAGACAAAGTGCCAGGTTTTGAAAAGCCGTCCGGATACCTGGACATTCCCTCTAAAAAGAGGACATGTCCGGGAAAATCCAGACATCTGGTAACCCTACTTTTGTCCTGGAAAAAGGCCTGCGATGGGTCTGAGATGTAGAGGACTCAAATATAAACCAAGACCCCCATTTTGGGCCATTTTGTATCCAAAAAATCTAGGTTTATATTCGAGTATATACAGTAATGTACTGCTCCATTGGCAACAATGCATGTCACAGAGAAACAGAGCTACATGATCAAAAAATGCTCCTTTTCCCAGTTAACACACAGCTGCTGGATTTTGGACCAGCTGCAATCTATGCAGCTGGTATTTAGAAAACCCTTCATAAAGTACAATAATTTAGTCTACTAATGACCAAAGCATGTAATACTGATGCAAATGTCCTGGAAGCTAGTAACTCTCAACATCTCTACAATAGTATGAAATTTATGAGATGCTGAATCTGTCTCTCAGCAGAGTCCGGGAACCAGAGTCGCTTAATTTCAGTTTTGGGTGGCCATAAACAAGTCTGAGATTCTAGAGTAACCCAGCCATAAAAATTAGTATGTATCCTGTTAGCCAGAGTATACAGTACACATATATTTGTAACTATTTGTTGTGGTTATCCAGAAAAACTACCTGTTTATAGTTCCTGAGGAGCCAGTATTGTAATGTACAGTATATTACACTTAGAAGATAATAGGAAATTTAAAATCAAGTCTTCACCATTTGATCATGTCTTAAGGCATAAATAGAAAATCATCCATAAAATATATGGCACGGTGAGATAGAAGGAACAGAAATATCTGAGAATGATGTTTATTCCATGGTGCTGGCTGTGCGGGGGATGGGGGGGGGGGTTTCTGTATTGGACTAGCAGGCAATGTTGCAGGGTGGGACTGAGTTGCATTGGCAGAGCCATGTGTATATTCACCCATGTGCCACATGAAGCATAAGTCTGATTTTGGATCCTGGCTTAGCTGGCTCTATTTGCCTCCCATCTGCCCTTGTGTATTGTCAGAAAGGGAAACCTACCCACTACCTCCTCCCCCCAGAGACTCAGTGCAGCCTCCGTCTTAGTCTTTGCTTCCCAGAGAAATATGCACAAGAGCTGGTGGGGGGGGGGGGGGGAGGATTGGGGAGTAGCAGCTGGCTTTCTATGCTCCCACACTGCTTCCAGCTAGGGAAACTAGAGCTTAATAAGTGGGGATTTCAACCACAATATATTTGAATGTGTTTTTCCTCTGTATACACAGTGATTGCTGAGCAGTAATTATCCGTACATAGGTAAATTCAGACCCCTGCACAGACATACAGACACATGGATTGGACACAGATAACAGGAGAAAAACCTCCACACAAAAGCCTAGAACCAACAAACAACAGCTGAGGTCCAAAAAGGTGGAGACTTGATTCATGCACATTTACGCCATATAGGTATTTAAATGTCTCTATCATATCTCCCCTTTCCCGCTTTTCCTCCAAAGTATACAGATTGAGATCTTTAAGTCTGTCCCCATACACATTATGATGAAGACTACGCACTATTTTAGTAGCCTTCCTCTGGACCGACTCCATCCTTTTTATATCTTTTTAAGGTGCGGTCTCCAGAGTTGTACACAATATTCTAAATGAGGTCTCACCAGAGTCTTATACAGGGGCATCGCCTTTTCATCACATACAATCATTTGCAGTGCTGTAGAGAAACACATAAGAGACAGTCCCTGTTTGACAGAGTTTATAATCTATTCAAGTCAGACAAACAGGATAAATGAGATTAAGGAGTATCATTTATTATGGGAAATGATTAAAACATTACACATTACAAACCATAAAATTATACTGCCTTGTCATCTTCTGGTTAAGCATCTACTTCTCTCTGTTCCTCCCTGTCACTCCACCCACCTCCCAACCTTACCTTTCCCTTGAGGGTGTCATTGGAATACTTGTAATGTTTCACTGTACAATATGGGGTTGATATTCAAAGAGGTTTAAATAGCCAGGAGAGGCCCCTGGCCATTTAAATTACTTGTGCAGGGCTAACCAGGGATATTTAACTGCACTTAACTGGATAGTGTTACTGAAAATTCCCTCTAACAACCCTTGCCAAACCTGGCTAATTTGTGGGTGCTCTGGGGTAGAGTTAGGGCAGAGAGAAAACTAGGGGTACGATTCTCAAAATGAACTCTCTCGAGTAACGCCATATCCTTCTTAAGGTCACCGTACCTTACATTACATTACATTACATTACATTAGTGATTTCTATTCCGCTTGTGCCTTGCGGTTCTAAGCGGATTACATTTGAAGATGGCTGGTCATTTCCAGGCGATGACAATACAATTATATGTATAACTTTACAAACTTTGCATATCTAACTTTACATAACTTTTCTTACATAACTTTACATAACTTTGCGTGGAGTTACTTTGTGTTACTTTACATTATCCTTACCGTGCTTGCATAATTTGCATTAAGTTTACATAATTTATCTTACAAAATTTATCTTACATAACTTTACACGACTTTACTTAGAGTTAATTTATGTTATTTTACCTTATTATTCCAGTACATTGCATAACTTACATTACATGATATTACAAAGCATAGCCTTATGTTATATTACAACGCATAACCTTATGTTACATTACATAATATTACAAAGCCTAATCTTATGTTACCAAAAAAATCGTCTGTTCCTAGGTTGTGATATCTGATTTTTCGGTATTTGGGGAAACTGTGTTTCTAGGTATGATTTGGCATTTCGCCCGATGCAACTAGAAGTATATGGCGTTACTCGAGAGAGTTCAGAGGAGAGCGACACGACTGATTAAGGGGATGGAAAGGAAAGCCTTTCATACGCTGAGAGATTGGAAAAACTGGGACTCTTTTCCCTGGAAAAGAGAAGATTAAGAGGGGATATGATAGAGACTTACAAGATCATGAAGGGCATAGAGAGAGTAGAGAGGGACAGATTCTTCAAACTTTCAGAAAATAAAAATACAAGAGGGCATTCGGAAAAGTTGAAAGGGGACAAATTCAAAACAAATGCTAGGAAGTTCTTTACACAGCGTGTGGTGGACACCTGGAATGCAATTCCAGAGGACGTTATAGGGCAGAGTACTGTACTGGGGTTTAAGAAAGGATTGGACAAATTCCTGCTGGAAAAGGGGATAGAGGGGTATAGATAAAAATTTACTGCACAGGTCCTGGACCTGTTGGGCCGCCGCGTGAGTGGACTGCTGGGCGCGAAGGACCTCAGGTCTGACCCAGCAGAGGCATTTCTTATGTTCTTATAATGTGCCTTTTACGTGGTCGCTAAACCTGCTCCAGCCGGTTTAGTGGGGCAGTATTTTACTGGCCAATTATCAGAACGGCTCACTGTGGTCTTTTCCAAGCTTCCTAGCTGTCTCCGACTCTGCCATGCAAACATAAATTTGATTAATCTTACCATGCTAATGTAATTTTGAAAGTTTTTTGTAATATCGCTGGCTGAATACAGTCTCTTCCTCTGTAAACTGCTCTGAACTGTTTGTGGTATTGCAGTATATAAAAATAAAGTTGTTATTATTATTATTATTAATATTAAAATGAGCACTCTGGCGATTCTCTGTCATTGCTGGGTGATTCCCTAACATCATTATAGCAGATTTGCAGGCAAATTTTTCTGGCAGAGTCTGAGCTGTTGTAACCTTACTTTCGGATCAATGCCTGAGTGCTTATTGGCCCAGGCACTGACAGGAAAGTAAGGTTTGACAGCTCAAACAACCCCCTGCAAATTAATTTAAAAAGAGACCTCAAATCGAAGACCGGCAGGAGGAATGCCTACTCTCTCCCACCACTGCCATAACACAACCCCCCGACACCCCCCTTGACAGAAGAAGGATGCCCACTCTCTCCTGCTGCTGCTGTTGTTTCACAATCCCTTGACATCCCCCTCCCACTAGTGGAAGGGATGACCACTCCCTCTTACCATCACACAATCCCTGACACTCCTCTGACAATGGTAGGCATGTCCACTCCCTCTACTGCTGCTGTTTCCCAACCCCCTGTGCCCCCAACAACCCCCCTGCCCCCCAACTTCTTCCCGAAGGCTGGTCGGAGGGATGTCTACTCTCTCTGGCCACCAGGCCCACCTCTTCAAAATGGCGGGCCTTCCCCTTCCTTGGATGCGCCGTGAGGGGCCTAAGACTCTGATTGGCCCAAGTACCTAAGGCCCCTCCTATAGAAGATGAGTCTTTTTCAAATTAAGGAAAATTCCAGAAAGAGAGGGCATAGGATGAAGTTAAGGGGTGATAGGCTCAGAAGTAATGTAAGAAAATACTTCTTTACAGAAAGGGTGGTAGATGCGTGGAATGGTCTCCCAGTGGAGGTGGTGGAGATGAAGACTGTATCTGAATTCAAGATAGGCATGTGGGATCTCTTAGGGAGAAGAGAATGAATGGTGGAGAAGGACAGACTGGACGGACCATTAGGTCTTTATTTGTCATCATGTTTCTATACTTCTCTCCCCCCCCAAACATCCCAAATTCCCCTGATCCCTCACCCTCCCCTTCCCTCCCCCTTCCGGAAGCATATAATGACCCCTGTAGGATTTCTCCTCCCTCCTCCCTTCTCCCTTCTCCTTTCTCTAGAAACACATCATGCCCCTTCCACCACAGGATCTCCTCTATCTCTCCCACCTCCCTTGGAACATCAAACTCCTCCATCCCAAATTGTAGCCTGATATCTGGCCTATTGGTGAAATGGGAGGGAATGATGCCAACTTGCTCCTGCCTGGTGCAACTGCCTCCTTTCTTTTATTTATATTTATTACCTTAAAGTTGACCAACATGGCAACCACCCAACTTAAAACAGCATGTGTTTTAAACAGGTAAATAAGGGGTATACATTCTCAAAAAGGTGGATTTTTAGCTTGGATTTGAATAGGGCCAGCGATGGAGCTTTAGAAATAAACCTATTAATATTGCTTCCTTTCTTTATATTGGGGAGGTACTGCTATGAACTGAGAAGGCAGAATAGCATCAGTTCCCTTCCTGCTTGCTCTTTGGAGAAGTTCTTATAAATCCTAGTCAGCAGGTCTTAATTATTTGGTATCAGCTGTTTCCTTCTGCCTGATTAACATCCAAAATCCCATCAAAGGCCTCGATTCAACCATACTACCTGGAGAACCCTGTGGACTATGGTCTCAGAATTGGGAAGGGCAGGGTTCAGCAAATCTATAATCTATGTGTAGTATTCTCAGTGTAGAAATAATAGGGAGTGTTGTGGGACAGGACTGATATGCCTTTGTTTAAGGAAAGCCTACACAATGCATATCTGATTTGTTCTCTATTCCCTGCCACTGCCTTTCCCTATCTCTTTTTCTACATTGCAGGAAACAAAGAAAGAGCTCTTTCCCACAGGGGTCTGTGACTCCATCTCTGCAAGAGATGGTCAGTCAGGGAAATTTAATGAGACCCCTGATGCCTTCTTCCCAGCCGTCTGAGAGGCTGAGGTTCTCATTATAGCTTGAAGTTAACCTTGCTCTTTCTTTTGAGAAACATCTTTATTAATAATGATAATTTTAAAAAAACAGCTATTGGGTGAGGGAAAACTGGACAGCTTTCTTCTTCGCGGAGTGCTATGAGTGGAGTGGATAGGGAGCTGGGTTCCCGCTGAAGGGAAGAATCTTTTGATGTTGTAGCAAAGATTTATCTGCCTGCTGCAGCAAATGAAAAGCATGGGAGCTTGTTGTTTTTTTGTTTTGTTTTTTAAAGATTTTATGTCATGGGAAAGGGGGAGCTGGCAGAGTTATTTTCAGCCTTTTCCTCCTCCTCTCCAAAGAAACCACCACCTCCAGCATCTCTCCTTGTTATATTTGTACTTGTAAACAGGGCAGGATTAATTTGTCGAGGGCCCCTAGGCACACACGTACACTGGGCCCCCTGCCCCGCCCCACCCCACCAGGCGGAAACAAGAAGCTGCATCAGAGGGAAGCTTTGGGCAAGCAGCACCGCTTGCAAAATTACAGTTCCTGTTGCC
Source organism: Geotrypetes seraphini (assembly GCF_902459505.1). Lineage (NCBI taxonomy): Eukaryota > Metazoa > Chordata > Amphibia > Gymnophiona > Dermophiidae > Geotrypetes > Geotrypetes seraphini. Next base: position 98,649,231 of record NC_047088.1, on the reverse strand, counting down.
TTTCTTACCCGCGTTGCTTGCTTGTCTTACTTTCCGTCGATGGGGGGGGCCGCGTTGCTGATCGGGGGGACGCCTGCGTTGCCGATCGGGGAGGCCCGCGTTGCCGATCGATGCTGGAAGGGCCCATCGCCATTTGGAAAAAACAATGTTGATGCCCTCCTTCATCGGGCCCCCCTGACCATTTTGGGCCCTAGGCACGTGCCTACTGGGCCTATTGGTTAATCCTGCCCTGCTCGTATATGGTCTGCATTTGACCATGAAGTGCAATTCCCACAGTAGTAGTAGTGCTATAAGTGTTTTATTCCCCCAGGCTGTATTCATGCTGTGAACATTGTATTCCAAAGGCAGCATTTATTCTTTCAGATTATTATTTCTGGACCTGTATTAGCTGCTTGAAATGCTCTAATATTATTCCGGAGGAAAGGTTGAGAGACAATGGGAGAAGAACTAGATTTCCCTGTGACCTGATGCGCTGTAAGGAACACCAGTATCCTTATCATCTGGAGGTCACTAATTAGCACAAATGTCAATCAACCTAAAAAGCATTTTCTGTTGTTTCTTAACTTACTTTGTCTGGTCTCAGAGTGTCTCCTTTTTCCCAGGCAATTTTAGCAGGTGATTTTAAGAACATAAGCAATGCCTCCGCTGGGTCAGACCTGAGGTCCATCGTGCCCAGCACTCCGCTCACGCGGCGGCCCATCAGGTCCAGGACCTGTATAGTAATTCTCTATCTATACCCCTCTATCCCCTTTTCCAGCAGGAAATTGTCCAATCCTTTCTTGAACCCCAGTACCGTACTCTGCCCTATTACGCCCTCTGGAAGTGCATTCCAGATGTCCACCACACGTTGGGTAAAGAAGAACTTCATAGCATTCGTTTTGAATCTGTTCCCTTTCAACTTTTCTGAATGCCCTCTTGTTCTTTTATTATTCAAAAATTTGAAGAATCTGTCCCTCTCTACTTTCTCTACACCCTTCATGATCTTGTAAGTCTCTATCATATCCCCTCTAAGTCTCCTCTTCTCCAGGGAAAAGAGACCCAGTTTCTCCAATCTCTCAGCGTATGAAAGGTTTTCCATCCCTTTTATCAGACGTGTTGCTTTCCTCTGAACCCTCTCGAGTAACGCCATGTCCTTCTTAAGGTACGGCAACCAATATTGGACGCAGTACTCCAGATGCGGACGCACCATCGCCAGATACAACGGCAGGATAACTTCTTTCGTTTTGGTAGTAATACCCTTCTTGATTATACCTAGCATTCTATTCGCTCTCTTAGCGGCCGCTGCGCACTGTGCCGTCAGCTTCATTGTCATGTCCACCATTACCCCCAAGTCCCTTTCTTGGGTACTCTCATTCAATAACATCCCTCCCATCGTATAGTTGTACCTCGAGTTTCTGCTTCCCACATGTAATACTTTACATTTCTCAACATTGAACTTCATCTGCCATCTCGTCGCCCATTCCCCTAGTTTGTTCAAGTCCCTTTGCAATTCTTTGCAGTCCTCTTTAGTCCGAGCTATGTCAAACCAACATTCTTTTGGGTCTTTGCACAGTTCTTCAGTTGCTTCTGCCTTTTGCTCGACTTCCCAGCTCATTTCTGATACCACCAGACTTGAATTTCCCACCTAGGACTCTTTCAAAGCCCTGGGCTTTCTTTAATCTTGCTACCAATTTATTCCTTTGCCAAAATCATTGCCTCAACTAGGCCAACTACCTGTGCTCTAGATTCATTACCACCTAGGCAGCCAAAATCCATGCAAGACTTATACCCTTAATGGTGAGATCCTAACTAGAACGGTAGCAGAACGAGACTTGGGGGTGATCGTCAGTGAGGACATGAAGGCTGCCAGTCAGGTGGAGCAGGCTTCATCCAAGGCAAGACAGATCATAGGTTGCATACGCAGGGGTTTCGTCAGCCGTAAGCCGGAAGTCATTATGCCATTGTATAGATCCATGGTGAGGCCCCACCTGGAATACTGTGTGTAATTCTGGAGGCCGCATTATCGCAAGGATGTGCTGAGACTGGAGTCGGTTCAGAGAATGGCCACCCGGATGGTCTCGGGACTCAAGGATCTCCCGTACGAAGAACGGTTAGACAAATTACAGCTATACTCGCTCGAGGAGTGCAGAGAGAGGGGGGACATGATCGAGACGTTCAAGAATCTCACGGGCCGCATCAAGGCGGAGGAAGATATCTTCTTTTTCAAGGGACCCGCGGCAACAAGAGGGCATTCGTGGAAAATCAGGGGCAGGAAACTACGAGGTGACACCAGGAAATTCTTTTTCACTGAAAGGGTGGTTGATCGCTGGAATAGTCTTCCACTGGAGGTGATTGAGGCCAGCAGCGTGCTTGATTTTAAGGCCAAATGGGATTGACACATGTGATCTATTCACAAGGCAAAGGTAGGGGAGGGTCATTAGGGTGGGCAGACTGGATGGGCCGTGGCCATTATCTGCCGTCTATTTCTATGTTTCTATTCCTTGAGATCATCAGTCATAGTTTGTTCTCTGACACTGTTCCTGATCTGTAGAAACTGGCCATTTGTTCATCACATTCTGAAGAACACGAATCTTGACTCCACCACTGCTAAAAATTATCATCCAATATCAAATCTACCATATCTGCCAAGCTGACTAAGAAAGTGTTGGGGGGGGGGGTGCTTTTCACGGCTGTGGAACCACATTCATAATTCTCTTTGCCTGTGTCAGGCTGGTTTTATACCAGGCCACAGTACTGAGACCATCTTGGCTGCCTTCCTTAGTAAGGATCATAGTTTTCTTGATACTGAAAAGGATACTTTGGCAGTATCGTGAGATCTTTTTTCTGCTTTTGTTCTAGTAAATCAACACCTCCTTCTCTCCTGGTTTACTCCTTTCAGGTCTCTTCTGGCTGTTCTGCTTCAGTCTTGCATCCCTTACCCTGTGGTACTCCCCAAGGTTCAGTGTTTGCTACCCTCCTATTTACTGCCTTCTTTAGTCCCCTGCTGACTCTGACTAGGTCTTGGGTGTCAGCAGATTTTATTATGCAGACGACATTCTTCTGGTTCCATATAAGGATCTCTGCTCTGCTGATTTTACTCCCTTGATTTACTGTCTTAAAGCATTTTCCTCCTGGCTCAAGAGTCACCATCTTAATTTGAATTTGAGCAAAGAATGTTGCCTCCTGGATTATTAGCAGATGCTAATTTCTCCTGCTATTCATAGCCCTTCACTTCCACTGGTGAACTTCTTTATGTAGTGTTATATTAGGACAGCTTTTTCTGCACCTATGTCAATTTTATTTCCTTTATCATTTTTTGGATGCCTCAGCTCAACATATTCTGATTCATGCAAGAAACATCAAGTCTTGACTACTGCAACTCTACACCAGCATAAGGGGGTAATTCTATAAGGAGTTGCTTAGATTTAGACACATGCTATTTATATAAATGGCATGTATTTTTTAGGTAAGCATTCACTTAGGTGGAGTTTGGGCAGAGCATAGGCAGTGTGCACATTGACATGCATAGATTAAACTGTTGAAGTTCTTTAACAATCTACATACTAGCATTTACACCAGCTGTATGGTTGATGTCAGCACCCATGCCTAAAATATAATTATTTGACCTGTTACACTGATTTTCTATGAAAAATAGTATATACTTACTACTTCTACTACTAATTACTATAACACTACTAGACATATGCAGCACTGTATATAAAAACACAGACGAGACAGTCCTCACTCAAAAGTGCTTACAATTTAGTCAAAAGCAGATAAACTGGAAAAGAAGGTGCATCAATACACTGTATTCAGGTGGGTAGGGGGAGGGGGTTACAGAGAGAATGATAAGACAGATATTGGTGTTTAGAAAGTGGGTTGGAGTTTGGAATTCATTGAGTCTGGATTTGAATACTGGTAGAGATAGAGCCTGACATATTGAGTCAGGCAGTTTGTTCCAAGCATAAAGAGACAGAGTGGAGTTAGCTATAGAGGAGAACAGATAAGAGAGACTTTTCTGATGAGTGGAGTGCCCAGGGTGAGTGTGAGGAGAGATGAGAGAAGAGATACTGAGGAGCTGCGGATCAAATACGCTTGTAGGTCAGTAAGAGGAGTTTGTACTGAATTCGGCAATGGATAGGGAGCCATTGAAGTGACTTGAGAAGACGGGTAATGTGGGCATAGCGACATGGACAGAATATGAGGTTTTCAGTAGAGTTCTGAACAGATTGAGGGGGGGGAGAGATGGTTTAGCAGAAGGCCAGTGAAAACCATACCCTTATCACCTCTAGTCGAGAGGTGATAAGGGTATGGATGAGGGTCTTAGCTTACTTTTCTCTATAGAATAGGCTTCAAATAGGTTCACTCTTAGCTTAGCACCTAAAAATAGGTATTCCTTTATAGAATGATCCTCTTTGGTAAGTCTACCAAGTTGTAAGCAGCAAGAAGATGTATAAATGACAGTATTTTAGTCATTTACATGTGTAAGTGCTCTCATAGGATACCATAAATGTAGTGGTTAGAGTGTCTTATAGGCCTGGGTCCTCCTCTCTATGGCTCATTAGCCCACCCACCAGCTACTTAAGACACCTGTGTGATGCTCTACTAACCTTTCCCATGCCAAATGCTGCTGTTTTACAGATAGGTATGTACTGTTTTATTCATATTGTTTGTGTGTGTGTGGGGGGGGGGGGGAGGGGTTGGAGGATATCAGTGACCACTGGGAGTGTTGGGGGGTCATTAATTAATCCTCCAGTGGTCATCTGGCCATTTTGGGTACCTTTATGGCACTTAGATGCTTCTAAAACAGGTCCATAAGAAGAACATAAGAATTGTCCATCGTGCCCAGCATTCCGCTCACGCGGCAGCCCTTAGGTCAAAGGTCCAGCTTGGAATGTCTAAGTTCCATCTAGGACAGGGGTGTCAAACTCAATCACATTAAAGGGCCAAAATCCAAAACACAGGCTAAGTCGCGGGCCAGACCCCGCCCAATCTCCACCCCAGACCCCACCCCCATAATAATACTAATTATAACACCATTTTTTCCTTTCATTTTTCATATATACACAAACAATATAATCTTATTAACACATAATGATAAAGGTTAACCACAAAATTAAACTACACAAAACACACTGTATGCTTCTCAACATTCATTCCTATCAGAACACAGATAATCTCTATGCAAATATGGGACCAAAAACTAAAAGTACTAATATATTTTAAAACAACACCCTAAGATTCAAGATTCTGCATGCAGTACACCCAGATAAAAAGAAACAAATGTATTTTTTCCTGAGCAGTGCAAAAGATAGATAGCAGATTAAAATGCTCAAAATTGACATAATTCAAACACTAACTTGAAAATAAAATCATTCCCCCTACATTGCTGTGCCTCCCTCCAGCGGGTGTATAACTTTCTGGCCGGCTCCAACCTGGCCATTTTATGCGTCCCGCAGTCCGATGTCCCCCGGTGTTATCTTGTGGCCGGCTCCTTCCTCCTTACAGCTGTAGTGTGCATGGAGCCGCATGCAGTGGCTCCTCGTGCATCCTGCTCCTGAACCGGAAGCCTTCTCTCTGATGTTGCAACGTCAGAAGGAATGCTTCTGGATGAGGTGTGGGACGCGCAAGGAGCCACTGCATGCGGCTCCGGGCACACTATGGCTGTTAGGAGGAGGGAGCCAGCCACAAGGTAACAAGGGGTTCATCGGGCCACGGGCCACATAAAACGACCAGGCGAGCCGGATTCGGCCTACAGGCCTTGTGTTTGACACATGTGATCTAGGACATTCTGCAAAAGGTTCAGTTATTGCTGCAAAATGCCCAAGTCTAACCCTACCCACAGCCCCATCCATATCCCGCACAAAACACGCCTCAAACATACCCCTGAGTTTGACATTTTGGAGGGTGGACATCCTGCAAAACATCCTAAGTTCTTTGTTTCGATTATCGGCACTTGGATGTTTTGCAGAGAAGTGCATTCAATTGCCAATTTTTGGACATTTATGTTTTGAAAATGCCCCTAATTGTACTTAGTGTTGCTGTGCAGTCACCAATTCCATCATTCCTTGGGTGGGATGAGAACAACCCAGGCCTTTACCTGACCAACTTTTCTGCCACTTTCCTTTGCAATGTGCCAAAATGTTAATATGCAACTATGGCATAACACCCATACCTGCACTCTAGTACCGATCTTATGAGATTGACATTGCCAGATAAGACTGAAAATTCAGCAGTGTTGGCAAATGGGCAATTTTCGATCAAATTAGGCTTTTTTCACTTTGCTGCCTTTGACAACAAACCACAGTACCCTGTCTCTCTCCCTTCTTGCTTCTGAATTCATCTCCGGTGATCAGTGAGGAAAGAGAATATGGAATAAATACAGCACTTTTCCACACATACATGCCAACACAGAAGCATCACAGCTTGTACCCAATTACTGTTTCTGCATTCATTATAACTTTCAGTCCCCTGATGCTACTACTGGCAGGAGAAGCATTTAAGCACCTTCTCTTCCACTTTTGTGGTGCCAAGTCTCAGAGTAAGATCTGCAAGAACTCACAAAGCTTACTACAAGATTTGGCTTTGCAGCAGCAGGAAAGGAGGTGCCTAAGTGATTCTCCTGCTGCCCAGCCACATCAGGACACTGAAAGATGGGAACGGAGGCAGCACGGCAACACTGTGAGTAAGTAAACACTACATTACATTAGTGACTTTTATTCTACCTTAACCTTGCAGTTCTAGGTAGATTACAAAAGGGTAAGCTGGACATTTCCAAGAGAATTACAGGATCAGGTTCTAATCACAAGACTGACTTATTCAGAAATTTACACGAGCAGGGATAATTAGGTACGGCTTTAGTTTGTCTTGTCAAATTTCCTGAATAGCAGGGTCTTTATTTCCCTTTGGAGGGTTTTGTAATCAGGCGTTGTTATCAGTAAGTAGGAGAGGTGGTGATCTAGTTTTGCCGAGTTGGTGGTAGATCATCGTACATCTTCTTGCGCTGTGTGCCTTTGATTGGGGAGTGAGTAAATGGAGTCTGAGTGCTTCTTGGCCTGGTTGAGTTGTTCCGGATAAGGTGATTGCTCAGGTAGGTAGGGATAGTGCCATTTAGGGCTCTAAATAAGACAGTAAAATCTGAATAATATTCATGCTTGAATTGGGAGCCAGAGTGTGTCTAGGTATGCAGTGGTGATGTGATCATATTTGCAAAGTGAATAGATCAGTCTGAGGGCCGTGTTTTGTACGGTCTGCAATTGCTTTATCATGCTACTATGACCCAGGGATAGATGGCCCCTCTAGCACACCTCCCTGTGGTTCTTTGCCAGGTTCACTAGATGGGGCTACACCACTGATTCCTGTGTCAGTATGAGTTAATACTGAGCCCTTTATTCTGAACACAGTAATAGTAATCATAGAGTAGTATTTCTGGAACTTTTTTTGTTCCCTTAGAGTTATAATCCGAGGAGGTGTGATGTCAATGTGCACTGGCTTCTGCCTGGCATTCAGCATCTCAAACCATAGAAAAGAAAAGGGATTAAAAGTGAAAGGTCACTTGGACACACAAAGTCAGAGGCATGAAGAAAGTACAAGAGGTTTATTACAGCATACCGGACTCTAGTGCAGTTAACAGCCTGCCTACTAGAGTGTTAGAATCAGGAAATGCATGGACTTTTATGCCCTTTTCACTACAATTTTCATTTGTTACTTCTATAACTTTTCTACAATTATTATTGGTCCTAAGCCAGCACTTATGATAGTTTCAGGGATACAACTTATAGTCCTATAGGAAACTAGCTAATTTCTCTGCTTATCTAAATCTTACAGGTCTAAATTTTACATGTACAGAAGGGCAGGGTACATCATGGCTCAAACTCTTATCTATTTAGCTTACAATGTGGTAAGGTAGGGACATACATTTTAGGCAGATGAGGTCAGTAGATTGTACACTGTTTTCAGCTATGTAGGCCAGAGCAATATTTTAAACAACAGTTAACTATTTCATGACCCTACAAAAGTACAAACCACAAAGGAACAGAAGAAAAACACGTGGAATTTTATTTTTATGAATTGCACAGCAGAACCTAAAGGGCTCATTTTCAAAAAAGACAGACATTCAAAAGACAGCATAAACCAGCACTTGGATGTCTTACTAGTCAAAATGTCCAAGTGGGCATTCTCAAAATAGACTTTCTAGGCGTCATTTTGTTTCCAATGTGTCCAAATCCTAAGGGGGCATGTTAGAGGCTTGTTTTGGGTAGGCTCAGTTCAGGCTTAGGACTTGGACACTCATCAGGCATAATCAAATCTTTAACAAAATGTCCTGGGCTTTTTTTAGACGTTTGGAGTTAGATCTATTTTAAAAGCAACTAAATGCAAAAAAGGTGCCCAATGACCAGATGACCACTAGAGGGATTAAGGCATGACCCTCCCCCCCCTTACTTCTTACTCCCCCAGTAGTCACCAACTCCCTCCTACCACCCAAAGATGTGGAAAAAAAACCACCAGTATTTTCCAGCCTGTATGACAGATTCACATGGCTCACATACGAGGGGATGCTGAAAAGTTCTCAGCCCAACCAACTTCCTAAATCTGATGTTATTTTGTCACTGTAGCTGAAAAAGAGTTTGCAAATTGGCACTTTGCAAAACTAAATTTATCCTCTAAATAATGTCAGATTTAAGAAATTGGGCTGAAAACTTTTCAGCACTCCCTCCTACGTCTCCACAGCAGAGCAGAGGGGCTCTCTAAGGGTTACTGTAGAGACTCATCACATTAAAAGTCCCAGGCAGATGTCACTATATTGTATAGGGAGCTCACTAAAACCTACTGTACCTAGATAAAGCTGACATCTGCAGGCATAAGGGCTATTGTTGTGGTGTACAGGTGGGCACAGATAATTTTGGGTGGATTTTGGAGGGATCACCATACAATATAAACAAGTTATAGTGACATCTGTACTTGGGACTTTTAATATGACATTATTTAATATGGCAGTAATTCTTAGAGTGCCCTTCTGCTGTGCTCAAGAATGCTCAGCTGTCTGTGAACAGTTTGCTAAGAAAGTTGACATTTTTCATGTGGATGTCTTTATATTTGAAAATGGCCAGAAAAGATAGACATACTAAAGACCAAAATGTCTACATGGGTCATTAAAAAAAAAAAAGATAGACGTCTTGCTGTTTTGAGAATGGACTTTTTTTCTACTGGATTTCTGGACATCTTTCCCAAAACATCCAAACTCAGACTTAGATGCCCTATCAAAAATGCCCCTCTGTGTGTAGCATAGCTCTCTGTGGCACCAGATCAACTGTTAGTCTGAGTGTGGGTTTTTTCCCACTAGCTTAGGCAAAGTTTTTCATTGGGTTTTCAGTTTAAAAAAAAAAATCTTTTATACTGAATTACAAGACTTTCTGACCCATGACGCAAGCGGAGACACCGTAACACAGCTCATGTCAGGTTCATCATTAAAGTAGGATTACCTGGCCTTTTGTGCTTTTCTTGTATTCAGCATCTCAAGTCATTAGTATTGATGAAGTCAAGGGAAACTTTCCGCTTCTTTGGGTAAGATTTGGAGGATAACTGGTTCTGATGGCCTCTATGGATGCCCAGTGTCAAGAATGATCAATATACTCTCAGAGTTTTTGTATAATGAGGATGTCTTTATCTATTTTGGAATTCTTTTGGGTGTGCTTTTGGGGTGGATCTTTACTATTAATTGATGTCATTCTTTTCTTCTAATCTGTTTTTATATATTGTACACTGCTTATATACTTCCATGTATAATGAAACGGCAGGTTATCAAATAAATAAACCTGTTTATACAATCCTAGCATCCAATGTGGCTCTGGGACCAACGAAGACCAATACTTCTGAAGCTGAAGTACATGGACCACACTTATCGGCACCAAAACTTTGTTTGCACTGATTCTCCCGACCACAAAGACCTCTTTTTGACATCTGTGAAGATAATTTACAGCAAGAGATTTCATGGTTCAGTCCTAGGCATTGCAGCCACCAGTTATTAGAATATAGTCCTGGTGCACTTCTTAAAGCCACTGGGGGCTTTTCTCTGGGACATGTTATCCAGAAAAATAGCTGAAGCAAAATCAAACAACTCCATTCTGAAGAAAATTCCAACCGAGTACCTGAGGCCTGCACCAGGCCAAGTGCAAAAAATAAAAGCATCTTTAAAACAGCTGAAAATCTAAGACGCTGAAGTAGAAGAACTTACAAAATTTAGAATAACAGCTGAAAATCTGACGTGCGCTCTGGTGATTCACAACCAACCAGCTGTGCAGAAAGATGAAGAGATGTCCCTGTGCGATAGTGGCAGGTGGGAAATGGCACTCGTGTGCAATGAATGAGCTCAAAAGCTTTAATATCTCTGTTGGAATAGCTTCCTGTAAAGGCTCCATCTGTGATGTCACCTATGGTGTGAGGACTTGCAATCCAGCTTGTCTTTGGAGAAATATTAATTTCCTAAGAGTATTGTTCATTTGACAGTATTAATGCTTGACAAATATTACTCTGGGGACAACATTAATTGCATTAGTTTCAGAGAATCTTTATCTTGAGACAGCATCAATACTTTGACAGTATTACTTTCATTTCAGGTACCTGAAGCCAGACATAGAAAAGAAATCAAAGCATAAAACTTCAGTAAAGAAGAAAACTTTGAACCCTGAGTTTAATGAGGTAAGAAATGGGAGCTGGGAGAGGAAAGAAACACAGGGCAAGGTGGAGTAATTAAAATTAAGAAATCAGGAGAAATACAGAGAAGAAAGATGCAGAGACAAAAGAGAATACAGGAGATATGCAGAAACGAAGGAGAATACAGGTGATATAGTAGTTAATAACCAGAGAACTAGATATATAGGTTTTAGGTGGGCTGTAAGCTTTTTAAATAAATATAAATATATAATATATGTGTGTATGTATGTGTTACAGAAAGAGACAATCATTACTCTATAGAACTTACAATCTAGTCAAGACAGACAAACAAGTCTTTGGCAGGATTAATGGGTAAAATTTATCAAAAATTGATTAATAGATGGAGATAAGTTGAGGATAGGTACCACTTTCTTCAAGTGGGTAACCTTACAGAAAATGAGATAGGCAGTTAAGGTGTAGCAACAGTGAGAAATATTTCACTCCTTAATCCTTTAACAGAAATTCAGGATTTTCAGAGAAATGTTCAGACAACCATAAAATCACTTTTCTTAAGTCTTATTCACATGCCAGAGGAAACAGCATTGACAGGCAGGCACCAAATTACATAATCTATATCAAATTAACATTTCACCTGTTAATCCTCTAACAGATAGGCAAGGCTAGTCACTGTATTTATTCTTTTATTTTTCAGGAATTTTTCTATGAAATTGAACAGAAGGACCTTTCCCAGAAGAGCCTGGAGGTTACAGTCTGGGACTATGACATTGGCAAATCCAATGATTTTATAGGTAAGTGATGGAAACAAGGAGGCTAAATACTGCACTATAGGGCTCCTTTTATCAAGCCACGCTAGCGGTTTAATGCACGTAATTGCGTGCGTTAAACCGCTAGCCGCTACCGCCTCCTCTTGAGCAGGCGATAGTTTTTAGGCCAGCACAGGGGTTAGCGCGTGATGAAAAGTCGCACGCGTTAACCCTGCTAGCGTGGCTTGATAAAAGGAGCCGTTAGTAGTCCTTATGATTATGGCATTGAGCATTCTCCCTCTTATAGAGAGAGCTCTACCAATGCATCTCAGTCCTGTCTTGCAATATCCCTTACTATTCTAGTACACTATACAGCCCAAATTTTGAACTGTGGTACAAGTGGTGAAGGCAGATAAGGGAATCTAGTATTTACACTGAAAATTCATTCTTCTGCGTTTGTTTTCTGTCATTATTATTATTTTTTTTTATACTGCTTGATATTCAGCCTGCAGCTTGGAAGCTGCCCACAGCCTTGGGCTGAGTTAACCCACAATATTCAATGCTGGGGCAGGTCCAGCCTCTAGCATTAAATGTCCGGGTTATTGTGGCAACCAGATGTTAAGGGGCTCATTTTCAAAACAGAAAAATGTTCAAAGAATGGCATAAACTGGCGCTTGGATGTTTTAATCGCCAAAAAAGTCCAAGTGCCAATTTTCAAAACTTAATTTTTTAGATGAATTGCAGGGCATTTACCCTCCAGGATGTCTAAATTAAAGATTATTGGGACTAGAAGATTAGATATTTTTACAGTTATGGGCCCTCAATGGTGGAATACTTTACCTCAGTATATTCGATTGGAATTAGATATAGTAAAATTTAAAATACTTTTAAAGACATATTTATTTAAAGATGCCTACGATTTTTAAAATATTTTTTTTTCTTTTTCTTTCTTTCCCTTTCTCAAATATTTTAAAATTTATCTCTTACATGGTGCTTTGGTTTTATAATACCCTTCCTATTGTTTTTTCCTTTTTTAACTATACCTAAATATTGTAACTTTTATCCCCATTCCTCAAACTCATGTATGTATTGTTTTAAATTTGAAATTTGAATTTATTTTGTAAGTTTCTTCTATCTAAATTGTAATATGTACATCGCCTAGAACCTGTTATAGGCGATTCATCAAAAACGGAATAAACTTGAAACTTGAAACTTAAATGTTAAGGGGCGTGTAAGAAACTTGCTTTGGGCAGGATTTGGGCAGGATTAGCACTGGGATGTCTTGCAGGGATAATCAAAGATTTTTCAAGATGTACAGGGCGCCAGTAGACATTCTGAGTTAAACCTGTTTTAAAAGCAAATGAGGGCCAAACAAGTAACCAGACTGACCAGATTATCACTGGAGAGATGACCATTTGGCCCTCTCGCCTCCCACCCGGTATGGGAAAGCCTAGTAGAGCAGCACATAGGTGTCTTAAGTAGCCTGTTGGGTGGGCCAGTTTTGAAAGGAGGATCCAGGCCCATAAGCCACTCTACCTGCTACATTTATAGTAGAAAGTATAAGCCCACCAAAACCCACCCAAAATCTACTGTACTGCCATATAGGTGACACCTGCAGCCATAAGGACTATTGGGGTGGTGGACAGGTTGGTATACCAGGTTTTGGGGGAGTTTTGGAGGGCTCACCATACACTAAAAGGGGGTTCTGGTGAAATATGTAACTGGCAGTCTTTATGTGAAGTTCACAGCAGGGCTCCCTAAGGTGCCTCACTGCCCTGTTGGGATGTCTGCATGACCAGTCCATTAAGATGCTAGCCCCTCCCACATCCAAATGGGCTTGATTTGGATGTTTTGAACATGGACATTTTTTATTACAAAAATGGCCAAAAAAGTTAGACAGCCTAGGGGCCAAGACATCTAAATAGGTCATTAAAAAATTTTTGAACATCTAGAGGTTTCAATAAATGGATGCTTTCCCGCCCTAACATTTGGACATCTTGTGGAATACATCCAAAGTCAGACACAGACACACTATTGAAAATGTACCCCAACCTATGTACCGGCTAATATTCTTGCTGGTATGTAGTTAGCTTGGCAGGTAAACGCTGGCTTTTATAAAGTTGCAGTAGAGGTTTCTACCATGGACCGATGATGTAAATGCTTTGACACTCATAGAATTCGTATGAGCGCTGGAGCATTTAACTCGCTGGCCCGTGGTAGAAACCTCTACCATGACTTTGTAAAAGGAGCCCAAAGTTAAGATGGCCTTTTTGCTAGTCTAACTTTATACACTCACTTAACCAGTTAGCAGACTGAATATCACTAGTAACAGGTTAAGTGCTGGCTCTGTCCCTGCTCACCCTCCACTCCTTCCTGAACTGCCCCATACCTAGCCTGTTACTGCTGTAGCGGTCAGAAGGGATATTAAGCAGCACTGTTCAGTTAAGTGCCACTGAATATCTGGGAATGGCCAACTCAGCAGGGTTTTACCTAACCTTTTTGAATATCAAGACCAAAGCGTTCTCCTTTGCTTTTGATTTTTGTAATCCTCTTCCTGGTCTCTTTTCTTTCAATATGGTTTTACCTCTTTCTCCATTTCTTCTTCACCATATTTCTGACATCCAATTTTCCATGTCATGTCTTTCTGTTACTCTACTCTGTCTCTTGTTTTTTCCATCACCCCTTCCCTTTTAGTTCTCCTTTCTTTTCTCCTATGACTTTTATCTATTTCACCCATCTGTCCCATCTTTGTATCTCACTATCATTGCTCCACTCAGCCTCTAGATGTCACCCAAACATCCATCTCTTCCTCTTCAAGACATCTTTCTTTTATCTCCTAAAAACTTCCTTATCCTCTATCCCTAATGTTACCATACGTCCCGTTTTGAACAGGACCGTCCCATTTTTAGGTACCCTGTCCCGTTGTCCCCAAGCAGAGCTTCGGGATGCTGAAATGTCCCGTTTTCAGAAAGAGAGCAACTAGACTCTAGTTGCTCTCTTTCGGCTTGGGGACAATGTGCAGGGATGCCCAAAAGGAGCCCGGGATTTCTCCCTACTGGTGCGAACGGCTGGCAGTGAGTGCCGAGAGAGAATGTGCGGGGAGTGCTGAGCGCCCTGGGGACCTCGGCTCATGCACTGGTTACAGCAAGGAACGCTTTTGCTGTTGCACTGGTGGCTGTGTGCAGCGTCGGATATTTCTGGCCCTTTTGACTTAACCTTTCACCGCTTCATCGCGCGTTGTAGTTGATGGATTCGCTCGCTGACATTCTGCCGTGGTGTAAGGAGGCCCCCCCCACCCCCGTCTGCGTGTTGGATGTGAGCAGCCCGGGCTTCAGTGGCGGCGGCCCTCGCCATGCTCATGTGCATCCCCCTCTGGTGCTGCAACCAGCATGTGGAGTCGGTGGACAAGTGGCACTGTTCCCTGCAGGCTGTGCCCGACGAGATCTACTGCTACAGCCGCAGCCTAGAGGAGTTGCGGGAAGTGCCCAAACCCCTGCAAATAGGAAATATGGCCCTAAATGCCAGCGGCAGCCCTGCTCTAGGCTTAACATTCTTCAAAGATGCAACAGGGGAGAGATTTGTGGTTTGAAAGAAAGGGAGAGAGAAAGAAAGAAAGAGGGGGGACAGGGAGAGAGAGAACAGATGCACAGTCAGAAGGAAGGCAACTATAGACTCACCAGACAACAAAAAGGTAGGAAAAAATTATTTTATTTTAAATTTAGTGATCAAAATGTGTCACTTTTGAGAATTTATATCTGCTGTCTATATTTTGCACTATATTTAATGGGATCCGGAGGATCTGGGAAGGATCCGGGGGTCCTGTCCCATTTTGAGGAAAAAAATAAATGGTCACGTTATCTATCCCCTTTTTTTGTCACAGAATTCTCTCTCTCTCTCAAGATTGAACAATATTTTACTGGGTTGACAATTTGTATGTGTGTTACCAAAGGGGAGTATAGAAGTAGCCTAGTAGTCTCATGAGAATCTCGGTGAGGGTGAGATCCAGAAGGCCTTGAGCATGCACAGATGCTCAAGGCTCAGCAGCAGACCGGCAGCAGGCCATTTCTAACTCAAGCGCCACACGGGTAAGGACATGGCCGGTCAGTAGATGGGGAGGAGACGATCGTGAAGGGAGGGAGCAGTGCCGGTGGCCTCAGGGGGAGCAATACTGCCAGTTCCCACGGTTGGGTCGGGTCGGGTGGGGGCTCGCAAATCGAGTCAATGCTCAGTTTGCGAGTTACAGTTTGCTCGAGTGTTTTGCTTGTCTTGCAAAACACTCGCAAACCGCGTTACTCGTAAACCGAGGTTTGACTGTATTCCGCTTCAAACCTAAGCGGATTACATCTAAAACAATCATAATTTAACAAAAACTTTAACAGATATAATAGACTGCTCCACAACTGGATCACCTACATACGTAATACATAAAACTCCTAAGCTCTCAACCCAGTCATCCTACTGACCTCATTAAACACTTTACCCTGAACCATTACTCAAAAAAAAGCTTTAACAAAGAAATGAGTCTTCAACATCTTCTTAAAGCTCATCTCACTGTATAACAGAATGTGAAGGCAGAGAAGGGAAGGAATTGGATTTTGGATTTAGCTCATGCGTGTTTTCAGTTGTAGCTCAAGGAGAGTTACATTTAGGAATAATAGGTATTTCTCTGTCCCTGGAAGGCTCACAATCTAAGTCTGACCTGAGGCAATAGAGGATTAAGTAACATATACACATTAGCACATATTTTGTGAATAATTGTATACTGCCTTGGGTGAATCTTTTCATAAAAAGGGTTAAGAGGGACCTTGGGGTGATAGTGTCCGAAGATCTAAAGGTGAAAAAACAGTGTGACAAGGCAGTGGCTGCTGCCAGAAGGATGCTTGTCTGTATAAAGAGAGGCGTAGTCAGTAGAAGGAAGAAGGTGTTGATGCCCCTGTACAGGTCATTGGTAAGGCCCCACTTGGAGTATTGTGTTCAATTTTGGAGACCATATCTGGCGAAAGACGTAAGAAGACTTGAGGAGGGCGACGAAAATGATAGGAGGCTTGCGCCAGAAGACGTATGAGGAGAGACTGGAAGCCCTGAATATGTATACCCTAGAGGAAAGGAGAGACAAGGGAGATATGATTCAGACGTTCAAATACTTGAAGGGTATTAACGTAGAACAAAATCTTTTCCAGAGAAAGGAAAATGGTAAAACCAGAGGACATAATTTGAGGTTGAGGGGTGGTAGATTCAAAGGCAATGTTAGGAAATTCTACTTTACGGAGAGGGTGGTGGATGCCTGGAATGCGCTCCCGAGAGAGGTGGTGGAGAGGAAAACAGTGACGGAGTTCAAAGAAGCGTGGGATGAACACAAAGGATCTAGAATCAGAAAATAAGATTAAATATTGAACTAAGGCCAGTACTGGGCAGACTTGCACGGTCTGTGTCTGTATATGGCCGTTTGGTGGAGGATGGGCTGGGGAGGGCTTCAATGGCTGAGAGGGTGTAGATGGGCTGGAGTAAGTCTTAACAGAGATTTCAGCAGTTGGAACCCAAGCACAGTACAGGGTAAAGCTTTGGATACTTGCCCAGAAATAGCTAAGAAGAAAAAATTTAAAATTTAAATTGAATCAGGTTGGGCAGACTAGATGGACCATTCGGGTCTTTATCTGCCGTCATCTACTATGTTACTATGTTACTATGTTAATATGTGGAGGTGCGGAAAAGTTCTCAGCCCAAACAACCAACTTCCTAAATGCTAAGGGTTATTTTGCCATGGGATTTAGGGAGGGAAGGAACAGAAAGGGAGAGAAGTTGGACACAAGGGATGGTGTGGAGGGGGGGATAGAGATACTGGATAGGAGGGTAGTTGGGAAAAGAAAGGGAGAGATGGTGGACCCTGTGGTGGTGGGGAAGGAGGGAGAGATGCCGGATGAAAGGGTAGTTAAGAAAAGGTGGATCTGTGGAGGGAGACGAAAAAAAGGAAAAATGCCAGACCTCCTGGGGGGGGGGGAAGGGAAACGGAAGGGGAGGACAGAGATGGCAGATGGATGGTTAGCATGCAGAAAGAAGAAAGAAGGAGACCCTGGCAAGCAAGTTATCAGAAGACAACCAGAGCCTTGGACCAACAAGATTTGAAAAATAACCAGACAACAAAAAGTAGAACATTAATTTTATTTTCTGTTTTGAGATTACAATATGTCAGATTTGAAATGTGTATCCTGCCAGAGCTGGTGTTAGACTGCAAACGTGAGCTAGGATTTAAGAGAGAGAGGAAAAGTCCTTTTTGTTTCTTTATTTTATTTACACCACAGCACCAGTGTGGTTAGGAGAAGCCAAAGGGGGTGAAAAAGCTATAAAATAAACCCACCAGGATGTTTGAAAAAAACACCCAATTGGGCAGGAAAATTGAATCAATAAACCAATTCAATAGGCTGAATCGAATTGAAATTTTTTTTCCTGAATCGGGCAGCACTAGTTTGCGCTACTGTCTTAGACTTTAGGACCTGGGATTGGGGAGAGATGGCATCCTCAGTACTTTATAATGCAAGTGAAACGAGGATTTGGTCAGACTTTTTAAGGGTCTGCAGAAGAAAAATATTGTATAGGCCGGAGACATGAGACAGCAGGAAATGGGAACTTTTCTTCCTTCTGTTTTTGTGAATGGCAAGGCTGAGGATGTCAGAGAGTTCAGTTAAAATATGTGCTTTATAAGAAAATATAATAATGTGTTTTATAAAGTTTATAAGCATTGCTGGCCTACCCGGTGAGGCGTTCCTAGTGGTGGTGGTGGTGGTGGCAGCGTGTCAATGTGTTGAGAGGAAGAGGTGGTCTGGGAAATTCTGCTGAGCAAATTCCGGGCCCATTTCCACCCCCCAGTTGGTCCACTCAACTGGTTCACACACTGAATGGGTCTTTGGGTGTCGTGCCTGGGTAATGTTTTGGGATCTCTTCCAGTGGTTTGTTAGTATCTCCTTGTGGTCCAAGGAAGGAAACTTTGTTAATCTTAGCATTGACCTTCAGAATATGTTTGTAACAGCGCTGCTTGTGTGGCATTAGGCTATGTAGTGATCGAAAGAAAAAACCAGACCTTTGCACATTTTTGCACTATATGGTGGGTGTATGAGGAGATTCACATTTCCTGCACAGCTAAGTCCGTGTGAAGTTACCTTGTGCTGTATTTGACATCTAGCAAGGTCTCTGTTTGGAAAGAAAGATCTAAGCTTAAAAATGAAGTGACCAGAAGTTATGGTAAAAGCAGATAGCGTAGCTGGTTTTAAGAAAGATTTGGACAAATTCCTGGAGGAAAAGTCCATAGTCTGTTATTAAGACATGGGGGGAGTGTCTGCTTGCCCTGGATCGGTAGCATGGAATGTTACTACTCTTTGGGTTTTGACAAGGTACTAGTGACCTGATTGGCTACCATGAGAATGGGCTACTAGGCATGATGGACCATTGGTCTGACCCAGTTAGGCTATTCTTATGTTATGTTCTCATCTGTAGGGGCCTTTGTTTTCACTTCTTATTTTAATGTATTTTTTTTATTGGAACTTATCAGTGTTTTTTTATAATGGGAACAAAAATGGAAGAGAATTAATGTGTGTGGAATGGGGGGGTAACTAATTTCTTCAGCTAAATAATTCAATCCACCTCAACCAGACATAGGAGAACTCACGCACCATTCACACACCCTCCAACCAAAAATGTCAAAAGAAAAAAACTGTTGGACAATCTCCTAGCCATTCGAGCTGCAACACTCGACCCCCAACTCTACAGCCTATTGACCTCGACCATAGACTACAAAACCTTCAAAAAAGAAATAAAATCCCTTTTATTCAAAAAACACATAAAACCAAACTAGCACAATCAGAACTGTCCCAAGCATCACCTGTAACTACTCCATATGTACTTCTGATGTCATGACAATTCAGACGTAATTTATGTTGTTATGTAATGTTTGGAATAATGGTTACATATATGAGGTTCAATAAAAGAAAATTTTCACTGTCTGTTTCTCTTCTGGCCAAAAAGAAACCAAAATATAAATATAAATACCAATAACAACGATAGTCCAAACTACAGAAAATTGGTATTAATAGTGATGATCTGTCCTTAAATAACCCTGGAGATGATATGGAAAAATGTGCTTCCCAAGATAAAAGAAATTAATGAAAACAAGATAAATAAAAGGATCAATCAGTACGGACCCAGTGCCCTCGTAACAACCGTTGGCCCCGGGCAGGTGTTTATGAAGTGTCAAGCACTTAGAAATAAATCTAAATAAACCCTGCCCCGTACATCATATTGTCCTTATATTATATGTGATTTGTATAGAAAAATATGTATATGTTACAAAATAATCGGGAGCACAATCATCCCCAGATTAAAGCAAAAGGAGAGAAAATCACCCCAAAGAAAATCTCCCTGAAACCTAATACAAAAAAACACAAAATGTGAAAATAAAAAAACCAAAATGCAAAAAATGACAAAAATCGTATGTAATATCCTCAGTCTCGTCCATCAAACCACAGCGCAGTGAGCCCTGTGCACCTGTCACAAATAGTTCGTGTAAGTCCTTTTATTTATCTTGTTTTCATTAATTTCTTTTATCTTGGGAAGCACATTTTTCCATATCATCTCCAGGGTTATTTAAGGACAGATCATCACCATTAATACCAATTTTCTGTAGTTTGTTTCTATTCTGACCATTTATTCCGTTTCATGGTTATTACAAAAAATATGTTTTTTACAAGGAGGGTGGGAAGGGGGTGTCAAAAAATGATGGGCCCGGGTGTCACATACCCTAGGTACACCACTGTGTGTAAGTGTCAATCTTGTCCCATTTTCCACTCCCAGCAATTCTTACATTTATTCTGCATGTGGTTTCATAGCACCAATTTTTATAAATGTATACACCAGGTTAATTTTATAAACACCTATGTTAGCATGTAAAATGCTGGTCTGCAAGCTCAACGCTCTTAAAAGATTACTCTGTGTGGGGGTTGGATGTTGTGGTATGATTGTTGTGGTTTTGGGATGATGGCGGTATATTATGGCTTGCTGTGTCTGTGTGTGGGGAGACTGGAATGTGTGGTATGCATTTTCAGGTGCACTATGCTGCTTATCTTGTAAATGGCAATCTGTTTGTTGCCTCAATAAAGATATTTAAAATTTTAAAAAATTACTCTGAAAGGGAGCAGTTTTCAGTAACCCATTCTAGTTGAAAGGTTTGTATCCACAGTTGTACATGTGTTCCTTGTGGTCAATTTTCAAAGGGAAATTACCCAGGAAGTTAATGCACATATGAATGACCACAGAATGTGCACTTGCTATTTCTGTTGGCAAGCTGGGTAAAACAGCATGTGTACATTTATATAGTCAAAGGGCTTATTTACTAAACCATGATAGGTGTTATAGTGTGAGTTTTAAAGTATGTGGGATGTTACTGTACAGATTTTTAAAAAGTTTATGTGGCATGTTAACACTGCATGTCAAGTGCTATATTAAACACACAACATAGGAATTCAAATTCACATCGAGTTTCAAGTTTTATTAAAAAATTTGATACAATGCTTATAAAATTTCTAAGCGATTTCCATAATAAAAAATGGAGTAATCGAACGTGTAGTAACTGACATCAACATTACTTACTTGAGGCTCGGGGGAAGAAGGGGTAGAACTACAAATGATTATAGTAAGGAGGAACAAAAAAGGGCTAAAGCAATAGGGTATAGAGTTAAAAACTTCCTATTGGAGCCTAAAATGCAAGTTGTGACTTGTGTGGCATAAAGATAAGGAGACAAGTGGGTCAGTTCTCAAAGGGGTGTGGTGTGCACTTTGCAATTAACATAACATATAACATGGAGCAGTTAACCACATCTCCAGAGTTGTAGCTAAATGCAGCCTGCATTAGTGGCTGTGCAGTTAATGCATGATGGTGATCACTGTTCTATGTTTGGAAGAAGGCAGTTCTGCTAAGTACTGGGGATACCACCAACAGTTAAAATAGAAGTTTTGCAGCTACTGTGGGTCTTTTGCTGTTAATGTGTATTAACTGTAAAATATGAAACTGTTTACAACATAGGTCCATCAGCCCTACCAAGGAAGATGGGTACAGCTCCTCACACCTGCTGAGACTGAAAGAAGACTGACAGGAATAGGGGAAGGTACTTCTTATGTACTATTCCACAGTTTTGTTTCAGTCTCCACCTGCTGGTCATAATGAGATATATACCCATTCGTAAGGACTATACCAGTCTGCCAGGCGCTACAGAATGTGCATAAACTGTAAAAGTCCCAAATGTACATGCATTCTTTTCCCTCCAACCTAAACACATCCTTAGAAATGCCTCTTTTTAATCCAGCTAAAAAGTAAACATTTGTTTATTTATTTTTCAAGTTTTTACTGCCTATCCAGTAAAATAAACAGCTGAACAGAGGTATAGCAAGAACACTCACTATAAAAATAACATATTATTGGTACAATCTTTGGGCCCCTTTTATCAAGCTGCGCTAGAGGTCTCTAGTGTGAGCCGGTGCAGTAAATGCTCCGATGCTCATAGAATTCCTGCTCTTTTGATTTGGAATTCTGCACCAGCCCACTTGAGAGAGGAAACAACCCTTAATCACTTCAAATCAAAGTTGAAAACCTTTCTGTTTCAAGATGCCTTTGGGCCATAACCGTCCTCTTAAGGATGTTTTTCCCCTTCAATTCTTTCAGCTTACAATTTAAGGTTTTTCCCTCCCTCTAGTAACTTCCCTTCTCCTTTCTGTTTTTTAATACATTGTAGTTCTCCCTGTTCCTTTTGTTTTTCGTATGTTTTTCTTCCTTGTTGTTTGTCTCTGTATTAATTTGTATAAATTAATGCTTGGTTTTTAGGGGGGTTTTTTTGTTATACTGTGAATTGATGTTATACGCTTTTGTTATTTTTTAATATATTTATTAGATGTACACCGCCTTGAAACCTGATTTGGAGGTATAACAAACTTTTATAAACTTGAAACTTGAACTGTGATGCCCTGGCATATAGGAAGCTGGGAGTACTAAGCAAGTGAACTGAAACTACCTTTTTTAGCTTAAATGTTTTGAAAGTTTCTGTGTACTGAATAAATAACCACTCCATCTTACCAGTGACTGAACTGTGGTCAATATCAGAAACTCATTTCTTAGTATTGCAACGGAAAGTGAAACGAAACAAAAATCCATACAAAAAAGGAGATTACCGCTGAAAAATAGCTGGAAAGCGATGACCACAAATGCTCGCAGTCTAAGCAACAAAGTTCATGATCTGCAAGCTCTGATGTTAGAGGCAGATCTAGATATTGTCGCTATCACAGAGACATGGTTCAGTAAATCCCATGGATGGGATGCAAACATACTGGGATATAATCTTTTTAGGAAGGAAAGAGATGGTCAAAAAGGTGGAGGAGTAGCTCTCTATGTAAAGATCAATAACCAAGCGACCAAAATGCAAGGGACCTGGGGAAAGGAAGAAGCGATATGGATCGCTCTGAAAAGAGAAGATGGAACTACTATCTATGTGGGTATAGTTTATAGACCGCCAACTCAATCGCAGCAAATTGATAAGGATCTGATCGTGGATATCCAAAATTTTGGAAGGAAAGAGGAGGTTCTGCTGTTGGGAGATTTCAACCTGCCGGATGCAGACTGGAATCTGCGGAATCGGAAAGAAGTAGGGAGATTGTGGATGCCTTTCAAGAGGCTCTGCTCAGACAAATGGTGACGGAACCCACAAGGGAAAAAGAGATATTGGATCTGGTCCTCACAAATGGAGAGACGGGAGTGATTCCTGAGGATTGGAGGAGAGCGGATGTGGTCCTTATTCATAAAAGTGGTCACACGGATGAAGCAGGAAACTACAGGCTGGTGAGCCTCACTTCAGTTGTTGGAAAAATAATAGAAGTGTTGCTGAAAGAAAGCATAGTGTACTTTCTTGAATCTAGAACAACATGGCTTTACAAAAGGTAAATCGTGCCATACGAACCTGATTGAATTTTTTGATTGGGTGACCAGAGAGCTGGATCAAGGACATTTGCTAGATGTAATTTACTTAGATTTCAGCAAAGCCTTTGATACAGTTCCTCATAGGAGGCTGTTGAACAAACTTGAAGGGCTGAAATTAGGACCCAAAGTGGTGAACTGGGTTAGAAACTGGCTGTCGGATAGACGCCAGAGGGTGGTAGTTAATGGAAGTCACTCAGAGGAAGGAAAGGTGAGTAGTCGAGTCCCCCAGGGTTCGGTGCTGGGGTCGATCCTGTTCAATATGTTTGTGAGTGACATTGCAGAAGTGTTAGAAGGAAAAGTGTGCCTTTTTGCAGATGATACCAAGATTTGTAACAGAGTAGACACCAAAGAGGGAGTGGAAAATATGAAAAAGGATCTGCAAAAGTTAGAGGAATGGTCTAATGCCTGGCAACTATAATTCAATGCAAAGAAATGCTGAGTAATGCATTTGGGGATTAATAATCGGAAGGAACCGTATATGCTGGGAGGAGAGAAGCTGATATGCACAGACGGAGAGAGGGACCTTGGGATGATAGTGTCCGAAGATCTAAAGGTGAAAAAACAGTGTGACAAGGCAGTGGCTGCTGCCAGAAGGATGCTGAACTGTATAAAGAGAGGTGTAGCCAGTAGAAGGAAGAAGGTGTTGATGCCCCTGTACAGGTCATTGGTAAGGTCCCACTTGGAGTATTGTGTTCAGTTTTGGAGACCGTATCTGGCAAAAGACGTAAGAAGACTTGAAGCAGTCCAGAGGAGGGCGAAGAAAATGATAGGAGGCTTGCGCCAGAAGACGAATGAGGAGAGACTGGAAGCCCTGAATATGTATACCCTAGAGCAGGGGTGTCCAATGTCGGTCCTCGAGGGCCGCAATCCAGTCGGGTTTTCAGGATTTCCCCAATGAATATGCATGAGATCTATTAGCATACAATGAAAGCAGTGCATGCAAATAGATCTCATGAATATTCATTGGGGAAATCTTGAAAACCCGACTGGACTGCGGCCCTCGAGGACCGACATTGGACACCCCTACCCTAGAGGAAAGGAGAGACAGGGGAGATATGATTCAGACGTTCAAATACTTGAAGGGTATTAACGTAGAACATAATCTTTTCCAGAGAAAGGAAAATGGTAAAACCAGAGGACATAATTTGAGGTTGAGGGGTGGTAGATTCAAAGGCAATGTTAGGAAATTCTACTTTATAGAGAAGGTGGTGGATGCCTGGAATGCGCTCCCGAGAGAGGTGGTGGAGAGTAAAACTGTGATTGAGTTCAAAGAAGCGTGGTATGAACACAGAGGATCTAGAATCAGAAAATAATATTAAAAATTGAACTAAGGCCAGTACTGGGCAGACTTGCACGGTCTGTGTCTGTATATGACCATTTGGTGGAGGATGGACTGGGGAGGGCTTCAATGGCTGGGAGGGTGTAGATGGGCTGGAGTAGGTTTTAATGGAGATTTCAGCAGTAGGAACCCAAGCACAGTACCGGGTAGAGCTTTGGATTCTTGCCCAGAAATAACAAAGAAGAAAAAAATTTTTTAAAAAATTTAAATTGAATCAGGTTGGGCAGACTGGATGGACCATTCGGGTCTTTATCTGCTGTCATCTACTATGTTACTATGTTTGAGCATTGCCAGCGTAAAGGTTATCACCAGAACAGGGCTTTCAACTCTTGAAGGCATGCCAGAACCATGATTAGCGCCCAGTGGGGTCATCTGCCCATGGAATGGGACCCACTATGTGACAACCTGTAATAGGTATTTTCTGTAGACAGCACACAATCCCTCTTGCATCCCTGGGTATTACATTAATCATATGCTAGAGAATTAACTGAACAGCTGAGACTTCTGCACTTGGGAAGGGCCACACATGTTCAGAATTTTACACTATATTCTGAACTCTGATACAGCTGTTCCTTCCTGGCAGTGCACAATGATGTCACCCACTTGTGTACTTATCAATCCTACAGTCTACAGAAAATCTATGTTGCAGGTGAAACTGGAATTGCTTCTATGACTAAAATGCACTGGGGCATTTTTGGGAGACCATTATTTCTCTGGATCCCCTGGTTCTATCTAGCCCATCTTCAAACTTGGGGCTCCTTTTACGAAGGTGCGCTAGCGTTTTTAGCACATGCTGCCCCCTGCGCTACACGTAAAAACTAATGCCAGCTCAATGGTGGCATTAGCGTCTAGCGCACGCTAAAACCGCTAGTGTAGCTTAGTAAAAGAAGCCCTTGATGTATTTTGCATCAATTTGGTCATGTTCTGTTATTTTTTTGAAAAGGAGTGGCAAGCGGTTTAGTAGTGCGAAGGATGTAGATCGTTCACAACTGGTCTCAAAAGGTACCTTTTTGAGACTAGTTGTGTATGATCTACATCCTTTGTATTACTGTACAATTTTTGGAAAGGTATTTTACCCCTACTTTAATTAAGAACTGGTTTTCAATGCTGTGCCCTATCCAGGCATCAGGACTGAATATCCAGGTCATCAGCAGCACTTGCAAGTTATGCAAGTATGACCAATATGCAATGTCATACTCACATAGTTAGCCAAGAAAATTTAGAACTGCTTTTTGTGGGATCATACACTACCCATGCCTGCAGCTTTTCTCCTATCATCACACAGTTTTCTGGATGCTTTTTCTGCATAACATAACTTTTGTGGCAATACTGAATTGGACCCCTTATGACCAAAACACAGACCGTCAGGTCCATACCATATTTACCTTGTGTGTCATACGGATTTATTATTTGTCTGCATTGCTTCTATTTGTGAAGATTTCAAATAAATTATTATGCCAAGATCATTGTTTCCACTGGGTTTTTTTTTTGTTTCAGTGGATTCCCTTTGTTTTTTTGACTATGGTGAATGTGCCCCAACATCCTACAAAGCAAAATTTTGGAGCAGGCAGTTTAAATGGGGTAGAGTCCACTGAAGATGACCCTCGCCCTGGACGGCCTGTGGAAGCAACTTCACAGAAATGTGCAAGAAAGTTGAGGATTTAATTTTGTCAGACAGATGATTTAAGGTTTCCCGAATAGCTGAAGAAATGGACATCTCAGCAGGTAGTTTGGAAAATAATTCATGAAAAGTTGGGCATATTCAAGATTAGTGTAAGATGGATTCCAAGAATGCTGATGCCATGTCAGAAGGCCACAAGAACTTGGTGATGCTCCATGAAGACCAAGTGAATTGTTTTCATCATTTGGTGACTGGAAATGAGACTTGGGTTTATCACAGAGATCCTGAGTTCAAAATGAAGTCAATGCAATGGAAGCACAAGTCATCGCCCATCCCAAAATGTTCAAGACAGAAAAATCTGCAGGCAATGTCATGGCAGCTGTCTTCTGGGATGATGAAGGACTTTTGCTTCTGGAGTTCATACTACACAAGATAACTGTAACCGGGGAGAGTTATGCCAACACAATGATTGCTTTGTAGGAGTCAATCATGGAGAAAAGACAAAGAAAACTCACAGCAGGCTGCTTCTTCTTCACAATGCACTGGTGCCATCTGAGCATGTGGGTTTCAGCAGTTGAACCATCCACTCTACAATCCTGACCTAGCTATCTTGGATTATTTCCTGTTCTGAGTTTTGAAGAAATCTCTCCGTGGACAGCAGTTTTCAAGTGATGAAGATGTCAAGGAAGCTGTGACGTCCTGGTTTGAAGGTCAAACAGAAGAATTCTTTTTAAAGGGGTTAAAGTCATTGCAGGGAAAGTGGATGAAGTGTATTGGAGCTATCAAGGGACTATATTGAAAAATAAAAATCTTTTAAAAACTTTCTTTCCTAGATATATTATTGAATGCCCTCATAAATACTGAATTTCACAAATATTTTCAGTATAGCCACTCAAGCAATTTGTTTCCATTGTTTTTAGTTAAAATTTTACTTATTTATCACAGGCCTATGAAGCCCTATGCATTTCTAGTTCTGATGTTACATAATATTGGGACCCACTAAGGTTAGTATTGACATTAATGTGGCCCTCTATGTATAAATGTCTGCTCTAGAGTCTAGACCCTAAAGTTATAGATAAGGCTCCAAGGAGAGAGACATAAGTAACTCAAAAATATTTCTTCACAGAAAGGTAGTGGCTGCATGAAAGTGGAAGTTATGTAAACAAAAATGATATCCAGTTTTTGTATCAATTGTGTTAATACAAATTTTTTAGTTGCAAACAAATGAGGGGAAAGCCAGAGATCAATTGATTCTATGGCAATACACCAAGAAGGAATGCTGAGCCGCCTAGATGAAACTTAACAGTCTTTATCTGCCAGCATAGATTCTATTTCTCTATTACCATATATACCATTTCACTCATATATACTTGAATATAAACTAAGATTTTGGGGTGTAAAAAATTGGGATCTCAGTTTATATTTGAGTCTTCCCTCCCCCTGATGTTGTATTCCTCCCAGCAATGTTCTTTTGCCACCACCACCCACCCCCAAACCAGCAACAGTATCAACCCTCCCCACCCCCGAACTGGCAGACCTCGAGCCGTTAGCATGCGTGGTTGCCCCTCCTGAACATCATCACTACCACACCCAAATCAGCAGCATTTCCCTCCTTCTTTTCCCTCCCCCTGAACAGGCCCGATCCCCCCTCCAAGACCTAGTGCAAGGACCCAATGAAAGGACCCCAGGTCTCACCATGCTCCCTGGTGGTCTAGTGGCATGTTCAGGTAGGAGTAATTCCTACTCACTCCTGCCCAGGCTTTCAAAGAAGTAAAAACTGCTAGCAAGGCTGCAGTCTTGGCAACCATTTTTACTGCTGAGAGAGCCTGAGCAGGTGGGTATCACTCCTGCCCCAACATGCTACTAGACCACCAGGGAAGCATGTAGAGGCCTGGGATCCCTCTGTTGAATCTGGAAGGGGAGGGGGTCATGCCTGTTCTGGGGGAAAGCGGAAGAGGAACTCTGCCAGTTTGGGGGGGTTCGTGGGGGTGGTGCTGCTGGTTCAGGGGGGTGATGCTATTGCAGCTGGCAGGAAAGCTCTGTTGGTGGGGGGTTGGGAGTGGCTGATGGCACAGTGGAGGATGGGAAATACTAGCAGGAGGTGGGAGGAATGGTGGACTATTCAGCACTATTGTTCCCCTAAAAAGGGGGTGGGGCAAAAATGGTATCTCTGTTTATATTCAGATGGGTTTATATTCAAGTATACATTATACTGTATGTGGGCTGTTTCAATATTGCAGCACTAATCCTTTTCTCTCCTCATTCCTCACTGCCTTAGGTGGAGTTACCTTGGGAATGAATACAAAAGGTGAATGTTTGAAACACTGGACAGAGTGCATCAGTTACCTGAACAAGAAGATGGAGCACTGGCATACCCTAACCAATGAGCTTCCAGGATCTACCTTTAGTGACTGAGACAAGTCTTCCAATTGGATGAGATAGGGGGTGCACCTAGAGGAGACAGCAACTTCAATTTTGGTTCTTCTCTCTTCTGGGCTACATTCTCTGTTTCTAAATTTGACTCTAGTACTAGTCCTGACTCTTTAACAGATTTAAGGAACTTTGCTGGCATGACAGTTTGTATGTGTTGCCAAAGTAATGCATTACCCCTAACTTTCCCTCATATTTCTAGCTCCATCCTTGTTTTTCTTTCTTGCTAGCTAATGATCTGTGCTAAGACTTGAGGGCTGGTTATAAAGGCTCCATTTCTTTGATGGGGTTTTCAAGTTTACAAGGATTTGGGGATGCGCATTTCGTTAAATTTTCACACTTCCACAAGTACTTGTTTATGAATACCCTACAACTACAAGGGCACATCTTCAGTCAAAGATATAAGGGATGTGTACAAGCCAAAAACATTTGGTTCATTTGGGCTTGTCTTCTGATTTTCAGAGTTTTGTTGGGTTAATTTACACATTCATTTTAATAAAACTTTTAACATGTATTAATCAATTTAAAGCATGTTAATTCATATGTTAGAACACACAATCAATTTAGCACAAATTAAACTTTTAAGGCATGTTAATAATATGAATGCATGCTAATGAATATACATCCCTACCAGATATATAAACATGCAGCGATACAAGATCACATCCTCAGAGACAGGCAAATTTATCATACAAGTATGGAAATATTCTTACACTCAAATACAGGGACACATACACAATTCTTTGCACGTTTTTTTACTTGAGTGTGTACCTTTTGATGTTTGTGATTTCTGCATTGTTATTGTCAGGGCTGGACTGTATTTTTGTGATGGGGCATTTTGGAATGTGCGCATTCATGTGGTTTTTTTTTTTTTTTTGCAAAGGGGGGAGGGTTTGGAGGGATTATGCAGCATTTTCTAATTATTGTGCAAAAAAATACTCTTATTATGCAAAACTAACTTCTCTGTATGTTAAATTTTACTGTAAGTTGTCCAGAGAATTTTCAGAGGTAGTGTCTGTATTGTTGCCTTGCCCCAGTGTATTCTGGGAACTGTAGTCCCATGTTGCTACCAGTGAGAGATGACGGTGTGTACTGTAATTCTTTGTAGGAAAGAAACCTCAGCCCTTGCATTCTCCATATTTTACTGGAGTTTACTTGCAATTATTGCCTCTTGTACAGAGTTTTCTTACAGGGCGCTGTTAGACAAAATACCTCCTCCACAAGAAGTGAATTCACTTTAATTAAATACGTCGGGCTTCCATCACTCCCAAACTTCACTTGCACCTTTAAGAAAATTTAAAATATAACAAAAAGTTCTGCTTCTGGAAGAAAGGATTTCTCCCCTTCTTCCTCTGTTTCTGCTATGTAGTTTTCTTTGTCTTTCTGTTTGTTAACACAGGGGAAGGCAGGGGAGCAGTCTACAGTTAGGCCTCCTTTTACAAAGCTGTGTTAAGGCATTTTTATCACCAGTCGCGGTGGTATTAGCGCCAACACTCATAAAGTTCCTAATACCGCTACAGCCACCAATAAAAAATCCTAACGTGGCTTCGTAAAAGGGGGGGAGGGGGGTTAAAAGAGCAGCAGAATTTAACACATTTGAAATGTAGCCTTGTATTCATGGAGAGTAATTTGTATCCTATGATTTATATGTTGTTTTGTGTTTTGCATGTTTAAGTTCTGCTCTTACAGATAAATGCACTTGAAACAGAAAACTTTTTTTCAACTTTTTTTGATCTGTGATACAGAGTTGGAAGTGTCAAATAGTCCAATTCTTTTACCTCTGCAATTATTTTTCCAAGGTTCATGAATATAAGGGGGAAAGCTTGTACCGTTACTTACTGAACAGAAATGGCAGGGTAGAATATTTTAAGGTGAATCACATATTTATTTAGCATCCAAAGGGACCAGGAACCCTGCTGTACAACACACATCAAAGCAAATCATCTACTACATTTCACTTAAAATGTGGAAATATATGCACAAATGGCATGTAAAACCAAACAGTTTATTCAACAGGATGTTACAGATAACAGTGGCATGACTCGGGATGCAGAGACCACAAGAGAAAATGAATCTGTAATCTGTGGGAATATTCGTAGAAACAGCTTCATTCTTCAAAAACAGATCCCAGGTGGCATCAGTGTTCCCTAAAACTGCCTTAGAACAGCCGCTTTGTATTTAATACAAGGCCCCCTTAAGAAGCAGCTCCTTTTGCTGATACATGGCTAGGAACTCAGCTAAAGGAATTTTCATTGCTCTGATTGAATTCCTTTCTTCCTCAAAGATGATCCATTCTGAGATTATATATTTATTCTGGAATGTCAATAACTAGATCATCATCATCTCCATCCAGTCCATCCTCTCCACTGCCTTCCCCTGTATCGCTGAACATCTGCTGAGGCACTGCGCTCAGGATGGCTGGCGGGTGAAGCTTTGTTGAAGGGAGAGGCGTTAGCGAGGTGGTTCGAGGGCTTGTGAAGGACAGCGTGGATGAACGTGAAGTGGCAGTGGCTGAGAGAGGAATCTGGAAAAAGAAAGAAAACAAGATGTATTGCAAAGCTCCCTCATGAGACAGAAGTTGTAATGTATATATCAGGGATAGGCAACTATAGCCTGTGAGTCAGAACAGGCCCCCTGGATCAAAATATATGGTTCATTAATAATATCAATTTTTTAAAAAAAGTGTAAATAGCCTGTGAAGCCCTTCCAGCAACTCATCATTACCTAACCGCAGGCTGCTGCCGATGCTAGAGAGCAAGTATGAGGGCTACTGGGAGATATGACTGAATCAGGGGGAGGGGGGACTGATTCTCTCCCCCTTCTTAGACCACAGACTGCACCAGCCCTCACCCCCACCCCCACTATTCAAATTCCCAATATAGCCCTTGGACCAAAATATTTGACCATTCCAAATATAAATGATTACTCTTTAAGTGCTGTCTAGGTATGTGGTTACTCTAGAATTTCCAGCTCACAACTGTTTAAAAATATCCTTTAACATTGCTCCTGCTGAGTGAAAGCATAATACAAAGCTCAGGCTGTGTTCTGAATATAGCAGATATCCTCAGATAACAGTTGGGACAAGCCAATATGAGTAAACATGGCCAAATATCTAGAGACATCAATGCAAGACAGAATGCATCCTAGGCTTTGCAAGCCATCGTTAGGCTGCAAGAATATTATGTAGCCAAAACAGAAGAGATCAGGACAGGACAGCATAGGATTTATATTCTGTGTTCCAAAACTGTTTCGTCTGAGGACACCAGCATAGGGATTTATATATTCCCAGCTATTCATTCCACTATTTTTTTTAACTGTCTAACTTCAAAACTATTTATAAATCATGATTATAGTTCTATCTATCTTGGCTGTTGGGCTATATAATCCTAACAGCTCTCTGATCCTTCCTCCTACGATAAATTCTCTAGTCTCCTGGTAAGTCTCTGCTTCTCTCATGTGCTGTTCCAATCTCAAATTCACTTCTTGACTCGATCTAATTTGTCCCCCACTGCAGTCTTATTGGGACCTTCTTGAGAATGCTGCTGTCATCCCTTTTTATATAGGCTGAATGTAATGAGTGAATGCAGATCTGGAAAATGGGCTCTTTTAGATAATGAAAACTCTGCAGCCAATAATAGGGAGCTGTCTTTCCCCTGTCCCCCATCCTTCCCCTCGCCCTCATCCCAGCCCAGTACCTTGGATTTCTTAGGCTTGGGTGTCCTGGCCTTTCTCTCTCTCTTCGACCTATCAGTCTTGGTGCTGCCAGGGATCGGAGCCAGGTACTCAGAGGGGAACTGGGCATATGGTGGTGATGTCATCTGGGAGGGACGGGTGAGAAAAACAAAGATGGAGTGGGGGGGAAGGAAGACGGTGAAAACAATAAAAAGCTTGTGGATATGAATTTCTGTCTTTCAGGGGTTCCTTAGCTACCATTTGCTTTTAACTTGCCTTAGATTGCTTTAAACAGCTTTAGGTAAGAGGGCCATTTTGAGCAAAAGTAACAAATTGCATCATGCAAACTGAGAAGTAATTGGTTTATGAAGTTAATGTCACAGATAACATTTGTAATACAAACATCCAATGGAACCCTGGTCTGCACATGTCTAAAATGTCTTTTGTGACATCATTGCCTGATAGCCCAATCAGATGCTAGAGTACGCACGACAGCATCTTGCATCTTTGTAACTCATATGGTTGCTCTGCTGAAAACTGGTTTAAATAGTTGTAATTTTATATTTCTAAATTTTACAATAAATATACAAGCAACATTTGCTTAAGTAAATTTTGAAGAAAACAATTTAAAAATAGCACCACACTGAACTGAGGGTAGATCATTATTTCAAAGCATCCTGCTGCCTCTGGTCACAGTGCCCAATTTTTTTCAAGGAGATAGACAGTATTGTATTTGATAACAGACATTATCATAATTTCCCCTCTTTGTTCCAAATAAAAATCAACCCCAACTTCTTCAAAAGCCTTTACAGGGCAAAGTCTGGATTGACTCAGTTTGGCCCAGATGACATGGAGTTATTTGGTAAACCTACATATTTGAAGAAGGAAGGACTTAAACATCCTGAGGGAGATGGATGCAATGTCAGAATCCAAATAAAATTGTAGATAAAAAAAATAAATGTGGAAAGGAATAAAAATAAGGCAAAAACAGGAATAGCAGCTTCTTCTTGATGACAGGCTCATACTTTGCTATTCTGGCAAAAAAATATCAAAACTCACCAACCTCCTCATAAGTCTCATTTTGGTATAGTAGGAATTTCAGCTTACTTTTGTTAATTTTCTGTTGAATTGTTTATTACCACTAGTTTAGACCTGAGGGTGCACTCTTACCATACAAATGATGGAACATGATGATACCACACAAACAATGACATCATCCATCACCAATTGACCTGCTATCCCAATGGAGAACTTTCAGTGCTTCAATAACTGAAACAAGACCAAGCCTAAACCAGTCCAGCATATACTTTCATCCAAATATTAAATTTTTTTGGAAAAGGCCACATGTTGATATGATTCTGAATAGACTTGCACAGACTGATGGGTAGAATATTGCAGAAATTGACAAAGATAAACCAAATTCCCATTTTGTAACATTCTTTCCAATAGGGTGGATAGCTTGGACATGGGCATGTACTGACCCACCACAGACAGCAGACCAGTAAAATCCCATCTTAAAAATTCCAGCAATAAAAAAGTGACCTTGTGTGCTTTCTCCAGGGTATCCATGTTCTATAACAAGTCAAGATGTTCTACACAGTAAATGACAATAGATGAAGACCTTTATGGTTCATCCAGTGCATCCAACAATTTGGCTGCAGCATAGCTTATCATGCAATGCTATGTGAAGTTAACATACAGAACATTGTGTCATTATAACCATCCTTATTCTATGCCTAATTACAAGATGGGCTAGCCTCAAAGTCATACAGTAACAATACTTGAAAGTTGCTAAATCTTAGATTCTTTTTGCAAATGAAGTTATAAATACTGTAGAAGTCTCTGTCTGATGCCATCTTTTACTTAATTGAGACTACATACCATTAAAGCACGTGTCTTACAATCAAGCCACTTATCCAAGTCTTCAGCGGTCCACACCCCAAATTTCTTCCAAATCTAGGGATTTATCATA
The DNA here is from genome assembly GCF_902459505.1 of Geotrypetes seraphini. Taxonomy (NCBI): domain Eukaryota; kingdom Metazoa; phylum Chordata; class Amphibia; order Gymnophiona; family Dermophiidae; genus Geotrypetes; species Geotrypetes seraphini. The sequence goes on along the minus strand of NC_047088.1, from coordinate 98,614,791 downwards.
GTTTTTTCCTCCATGCTCCATCCTCAGTCCTCATCCTTAAAAGATGTGGACTGACAATTCCACTAGCAAATTTGTACAACTTTGCTGAATATTGATTAGCCTCTGGATAAATGGCAAGTCACGCTATTTTGTACTGGTTGTTAAAAGCAACTTAAACCCTTTTGTGTCCTGTTTAAAGTGTGAAGGTCATTTAACTTTGTTGTGATTCCATGCTCATTGTATACAGGCATCCTCTGTGTTTATCCCATACATTTTTGTATTTGGCCACCACCCTTCCAAGAGGATATTCCATGAATCCACCACCCTCTCCATGAGAAAGTATGTCCATGTTACCCATGCAACATTAATTCATGCCCTCTAGTTCTATTGTTTCGCTGTCTCTGAAAAAGATCTGGTTATATATTAATACCTTTCAGGTATTTATTATGTCTGTGTCATCTCTCCCTTGTCCCCCTTTCATCTATGGGATACATATTCAAGTATACCATTTTTGTCACCTTCCTCTGAAACAATTCAAGTTTTTTTATATCCTTAATGAAATAGACTATTGTATTCAGAGGGCATCAATGACCTGTACATGCTTCTGCTGGTTATGGTTCTATGCAGCCTAGCAGCTTTATGGCTTTGGCCACCTCGAGATCCTCAGATACTATCACCTCAAGGTTCCTCTTCTTGATCCATGCTGATCGGCCTATCACATATAGCTTTGTTGACTCTCTCACTGCAAAACTTTAAAAAAAAACCCCCAAAAAACCAATCCAACAACAAAACATAAAATCACATAAAATACGTTTCAGCTTCTTTCCCTTCTTAATGGACATGCAAGAGACAGTCCCTGCTCGAAAGAGCTTACAATCCAATTATAACAGACTACTACTACTATCCATTCAGTTGTGTCCGACCCTTGGATACTCTGTAGGCCAGTCCTCGCCCTGCTTTCCTGTTTTCCACAGCTTCTTTCAATTGCTTGATGTTCATTCCCGTTTCATTCTTGATGGTATCCAGCCAACGGGCCTTTGGTCTCCCCTGCTTCCTTTTACCACTGACCATTCTGAGAAACACCTCCATTTCTACTGAATTTTCCCTCATCATATGTCCAAAATAGGTCAGTTTCTGTCTGGTAATCTTGCCTTCCAGGGACAACTCTGGGTTTAAATAATCCCTCCTTTGCTGAAGGACTCATTGGCAGCTCATCCATCAGCAAAGGAGGGCTATTGGCATCCTTGTTGGTGATCCTAGCTGTCCATGGGATTCGTAGAAGTCTTCTCAAGCATCACAGCTCAAAGGCATCAATTTTTCTTCTATCTGCTTTGATAAGTGTCCATGTCTAACAGCCATGTCATGATTGGGAACACAAACAGACAAACAAGACAAAGGGTGAATCTATACATGCTGCTCAGGTAGGGAATGAGACAGATAGGGTAGGGGACTATAGAGGGAATGACTAACAGATATGGGTGCTTTTCAAGTGGGTTGGGTCAGTGGCATAGTAAGGGGGGCCTGTCTGCTCTAGGCACTTTCTTGGTGAGGGTGCCAGTACCCCTCCCCCCTCCCTTCATGTCTGCCCCTGGCTCATTGGCATGAGCAGCAACAAGTTTCAAGTTTATTTAAAATGTCTTATACCACCTAATCAGACTTCTAGACGGTGTACAAAATTAAACATAAAAACATATTGACTATAATACAAACTTAAAATTGGTAGACATCTTTAGGTAGTTAATACATCCAAGGACACTTTAAGCAAGGACGAACAGAAACAAAAGGAAAAAAAGGTTAGAACTACAATATTACAGAGAAAGAGAGAACAATTAAGGAAAGTAGACTGGGAAGGATTGCTGCGGTGGAAGACAGCATGTTTTCGTCCTTACAAGGACAGTTAGGTTTCAAAGGCATAGACAAATAAAAATGTTTTTAACTTTGTTTTAAATTGATTTAGAGATGATTCTACAAGTAACTAGTTAGGAATGGAATTCCAAATGGAGGGAGCAGTCACTGTAAAAATACTTGATCTCATTGTGTTTATAAGTTTGAGAGATGGATCCGAAAGCAGATTCCGAGTCATGGAGCGAAGAGTTCTAGAGGAGTTATAGGGGATAAGGAGTCTGTCTATTTATTCGGGTTGATTATTTTGACAAGTTTTAAATGTTAATAGCAGGATTTTGTAACTAATTCTATGTTCTACCGGAACCCAATGCACTTTGTGCAGTAAGGGAGAAACGTGGTCGAATTTTCTTGTGTTAAATATGATTTTTACAGTGGTATTCTGAACGATCTGAAGGTGTCTCATTTCTTTTTTTGTTATACTCTTGTAAAGGGCGTTGCAATAGTCTATGCAGGAGATCACTAATGAGTGAATCAAGGTGTTCAACTCCAACTTGCTTCTCGTGCCAGCATCAGCTCTCCCTCTGATTTCATTTCTGGGTCCCGCGCCTAGGAAGCGACATTAGAGGGAGAGCCGACACTGACAAGGGCATGTTCCCAGGGTTTAGCTGGCATAAGATAAGTACACTGAACCTCAGTATTTCTTACTATTACCTAATAAATTATTTATTTAAACATACTATTTAAACAAAAAGCACTTATAAATGAATGAAATAGCCAGTGATGATTGCACCATGTAATTTCTTCCCGCAGTAACAAGATATTACAGCGGTGGAGTGGTGGGGCTGAGGCTTTTTCATTTATCCACTCATGAGTCTGCAAGGTTAAGATTCTTATCCAGTATACACTTTTTATAATACTGAGTTAGGGCATCTATTTCCTTCTACTAGTACAGGTATGTCCAAAGTGCAGATGGAAAACGCTGATAATTCTTTGATGCCACTTCCATAAGTCTAACAATGTAACAAGGGTATTTTATTTAATTATGGATTGACAAACAAAAGCATTTGTTCAACAAGAATGAACGAGATTAAAGCTGTGCTTGTTTTGTTGCTGTTATTGAATTTTTACTGATAAAGCAGCATTAAATCTGTTCCAATTTCTTTATCCTAAGGTGAATTCAAGTTCTGTCATTACTCTAGACATTATGTTCTAAGCCTGCCAAGAGATGACCATTGTACTCTCAAAAGACTGAGAGAAAAAACACTTAGATTTGAACAGCACTAAGGCCTTTTGTAATTCTTATCAGCTTGTGCATGTCGCTACCAGTACAAAGTGATTATCAGCTCCCAGCCTTCCATCTCTAGAGGAATTAGACGAGGTAGTATTTGTGACCTGTATAAATTGTTAGAGATAATTTTTCATGTGTAGCATCCACCTCTTTTACAAATAAGGCCCAGTTTATTAAAGTAAGAATGCAGAGTGAGAGCCTTGAATTTTCTATTTGTTTTTTGAAGCTTTTAAAGTGATTTTATATGTGACATTCTGAGGATGAATGATTCAGACTGCTTTGGTAAGTCTTAAGGATGCAGATTATTGGGATGAAATACTATAGTATGAGACTTATTGCTTCTCTCTATCAATTTCCTGTTCTGCTAGCTCTCCACACCAGTCTGAAACCATCCTCCCTTCCTGCATATTTTTCTTTCATAGCAGTTAAGGTTATAAATGGTTTCTGCTCAGTTTTTACAGTGTGATGCTACAGGAAAGGAGACAAAACACCAGGCCACACGTTGGAAACCTCATGAGATGCGAGATGTCTTGGTCTGCTATCTATGGAAAAAGAGAAATACTCAAAGACTCTAGATTTGTGTGAAAATCTTAACAGAACAACCAAAATTCCTATTTAGTATTCTTTCCACAAGTTGGACCCAGAGTTGTATCATAATGGTCGAGGAAATGCATGGCTTAAATGACTTTCCTTCCAAATTAAGCAACAGCAAGTTGTGATTTTGTAGACTTATCCACTGAAACCCGATTTCACCAAATCCCACAAAGTTCCTTCTATACTAACCTACTCACCTCTACAACACATTGGCTGGATTATCTAGAAATAGATATTGTAATGCTAATAATTCTTTTACCTGTTAAACTGGTTGTCCAAAGTGTTTTACAGGTCTATATCATTTAACATAACCATAGAAAGCTCAGACCTGTATCATTCCTCTAATCAATTTCTTTGTATTAGTAATATTTCCTATCCCTTTATCTCAGTATTTAATCTTAGTTTGCCTCAATATTTTATCTCCATTAATTTATTGTTGTAACTTCCCCAACCAATGCCATCAGAAGCGGCACTCTTTTGTGTATCAAATAGTGCTGCCTGATTTCCAATTCGAATCGATTCACTGTGGGTGAATAGATTCAGTTTTTTTTGTTTGTTCGTTCGTTTTTTTAAATCGGCCTCCCAATTCGGTGACTGACCTTTCCTCCAAGCAGCTCCATGAACCTCAACACAGGGACTCAACAAGGTGAAAAGCCACCCCAAAGTATCAATGTACCCCCCGCCCCCACCTGTGGCGAAAGGCAAAGTGAAAGAAGCAGACACGCAACAACTTATAGGCGACTGTCTCCCAAACTCAAGCAACTCTCCTTCATTCAACTCTCCACCCCCTACCGTCTAGCTCAGTGGTCTCAAACTCGCGGTCCGGGGGCCACATGCGGCTCACCAGGTACTATTTCGAGGCCCTCAGTATGTTTATCATAATCACAAAGGTAAAATAAAACAGTATCTTGATCATATGTCTCTTTAGCTATAAATTACAATATTATTAAGGCTTAGCCAAAAAGAAAGATTTATAAACTATAAAGAGTTTTACCTCATGCAAAATTGTCATTTCTTTAATAAAACATTAACTATTTTTTCTGAGGTCCTCCAATTACCTACAAATCCAAAATGTGGCCCTGCAAAGGGTTTTAGTGTGAGACTAATGGTCTAGCTTGTCTTCAGTTAACCCACGACTGGCCCCACATCTTTCTTACCTCAGCGTCCCACCACCTGCGGCGCGCTTCTTCCTTCTCCGGCGTCCCACCCCCTTTGATGCGACTTCCTGTTTCCAGCAAGGCCGGATGCAGCCAAAGGAGAAAAGTTGTACTGGGGGGGGTGGTACTGGAGGAAGAGAACAGCGGGGCTGGTCGCGGGCGATCTCAGACATGAGTTTAAAGGTAAGATGGACTGTTTGAGATTGAGGGAGAGGTGCTAAATTGCTGATGGGGAGACATGCTGGATGGGGAGAGGAGAAGGAGGGATGGCAGGCAGACCGTGGGGGAGGGGAGAGGACGGGGTCTCCGGTGCCGAGGAATGCTTAGCGTGTAAAAGTGGGAGGACTGCCAAATACGTGGGACTTGGTATTTTTGAGAATCATTCAGTGCAAACATTAAAACAAAATTGTTGTGAAAGGTAGCTTGATTTAGACAACAAAATGTAGAAAATATAATTTTATTTTCTGTTTTGTGATTACAGTATGTCAGATTTGAAATGTGTATCCTGCCAGAGCTGATGTTAGACCGCAAACATGAGCTAGTATTTGACAGAGAGAGGAAAAGTCTTTTTTGTTTATTTATTTGTTTACACCACAGTGCCAGTGTGGTTAGGAGAAGGCAAAGGGGGGAAGAGGCTATAAAATAAACCCACAAGGATGTTTGAAAAAACAACCATCCAATTGGGCAGGAAAATCGAATCGAATTGAAAAATCGATTCAATAGGCTGAATCGAATCAAAATTTTTTTTCCTGAATCGGGCAACACTAGTATCAAACACAAATTGCTAAAGAGTTTATTTAGCAGCTTGTGCTTCCTCATCAGCTATGGTGGTTTTATTCTATGATCTTTTAAATATAGAAGTTTTTATGAATTAAACTTGTACTTATCTTATCAATATAGTTAGGTTTTAGTAATGCCCACTGCCGACATGCATGTTTTTATTTGCAAAAAACGCAAACTGCGTCAGGGCGTGGTATCTATGAAAAACATATAAAAGCATATATTACGCTTGTGAATCATTATCTAGCCAATAATTAATCCTTAAAAACTATAACTAGCATAGAAACATCCTTTACTCACTTTTTAGTTTTCCGAATTTAGCATAGCAAGCCTTAGCATTTCTCTTAGGGCTCCTTTTATCAAGCCGCGCTAGCGGGGTTAATGCACGTGACTTTTCATCACGCGCTAACCCCCCACGCTGGCTAAAAACTACCGCCTGTTCAAGAGGAGGCGGTAGCTGCTAGCGCGGCTGGCTGTTTAACGTGCGCTATTACGCACGTTAAACCGCTAGTGCGGCTTGATAAAAAGAGCCCTAAGTGAACCAAAAGGCCCATCCCTCCATGTTATAAATGAGCCGGAGCGTACTAATTGGTTGGCTCAAAACCAAACTTCTCCTACCAAAAAACTCCTTTAAATCAGTGATTGCCAATCTAACTCAGCATTTCAACCTCTAGGTTCTAAAGATTGAAGTTCAAATATCCATCTCTGCTCCTTGCAATTGAGCAGAGATTCAATGTTGGGAAATTACAACAATAAATTACAACAATAAATTAATGGAGATAAAATATAGAGACAAATGAAGATTAAATACTGAGATAAAGGAGATAGGAAACATTACTAATACAAAGAAATTGATTAGAGGAGTGATACAGGTCTGAGTAATTCTTTTACCAGCACCATAAAAGTCAAATTCATCAAAATTCTGAAGATATTTCACTTTGTTCAAATAAAATGTTAAACACTCTTTTCATATCCATAGAAAAGAACTTCTTCTCTTTAAAGGGTCTTTGAGAAAACGAAGTAGGCAATATAATCTCTCGGGAGTATGCAAAATCTGAAATTTGACTCCAGAAAAAAAATAGCACTTCAATAATTTTCATGTTGAAAAAAGAAGCAGAAGCGAGACCGATGACACTTTTAGCTTGCTTACTCTTCTATCCGAATATGTTGCAATTAAGAACCCTGTATTTAATGAGAAAATAGAAAGATAAGCCTAACGCAGAAGTGGAGAAAAGGCATGAAAGGCATCAAAAATTTGGGAGGCAGGAGAAGATATGAGTTTGTTTCTGAAATATTAAAGCTTTTTCCAGTTGTTTTCTCCCTGCTCTTTTTTTTTTTTTTTTAATTTTATCATCATATATTTTTAACCATTCTTGAAGATAGGAGGAAATTGTTTTTGTTTTTCTTTTAAATTTCAAATTCCTCCATTGCCCTCCAAAAAGTCTCTTTCTTTCTCTAACCTTTCTTTATTGTAGTTATTATACTTTAAGAGCTTAAATAAAAAAGAAAATAGAAACACGACAGCAGATAAAGGCCAAATGGTCCATCTAGTCTGCCCATCCACAGTAATCATTATCTCTTTCTCTCTCTGAGAGATCCCATGTGATCCCAGGCCCTCTTGAATTCAGACAAAGTCTCTGTTTCTGCCACCGCTTCCGGGAGACTGTTCCACACATCTACCACCCTTTCTGTAAAAAAGTATTTCCTCAGATTACCGTACTCCAGGAAGGACAATGAAAAATCTACAAGGAACCAAAAGGGAGGTTCAATACAGAGGTTTATTGATAAAACACCACAATTGAACAGACCCAACAAAGAGCTATATTTTGTTGAGTTGCCTGCCTCAGGGGGGTCACAGAATCTTGTAGAGTGCTGAGCTATCAGACCAACTGTAGTTTTGTTTTTCAAATTTCAACCACTTTTCCAAATTAGAAATGCATAAGAGGGGATACACAAAACTGAAACATGTAAAACATTATCCACACCCTACCATGTTTCACCAAAAATAAGACCTACCCCGAAAATAATACCTAGCATGGTGGTGACAGGCATCAGGCATATACATAAAATTTTAGATAACGGCGATTTTTCCCACAATTAACCTAATGGTATAAAAGGAAGTTCAATGAAAATACTAATTACTAAATTAAGTGTGAGATAAACAAACAGAGGGGATTCCTATCTAGCAAGAGAATTGGATCAATGATAGAAGGGTATAATCTGCACAGAGAGGCAGGTACAATCCTAAACAAGGGCATAGAGAAGGTGTCCTGCATGTTCAGCAGAAAACAGCAAGAATGACTCCATCATCTTGCTGGGCAAATTAGATGGACCATATCAGTCTTTGCTCTCTTTAATTATCCATAATAATAAAACCCTTAACGTGCATGCACACTTCAAACTCCTTGCCTACGTGCTTCTGTGCCATGCATGCGCAGTAGGCTGATCTGTCTGAGGAGGAGGCAGGGTAGCACTAAGCACGACCATCCCCCAAACAGAAACATCTGCACACACAGTGTGTGCACTGAAGAGGAGGAAAAGTTAGAAAAGTTTTCTGCTGCTTTGTCACCGAACGGGTCTGGCAGAGTTGAGAAAAAGGGGGGGGGGGGGGGCACGCAAGCTGTTGGGGAGGAGGATAGATGTTCAGCACTGCTGGAACAGTTTGTGAGCTCCCAGCCCTTCAGTCGCAGCTGTCTCCTACCCCGAGCAGCCACTTCTTCCCCAGGGCTCATAAGAACATAAGAACTGCCTTCTCCGGATCAGACCTTCGGTCCATCAAGTCCGGCGATCCGCACACGCGGAGGCCCTGCCAGGTGTACACCTGGCTTAATTTATAGTCCACCATATCCTTATATGCCTCTCTTAAGGAGATATGCATCTAGTTTGCTCTTGAAGCCTAGGACGGTCGATTCCGTCATAATCTCCTCTGGGAGGGCATTCCAGGTGTCAACCACTCTCTGAGTGAAGCAGAACTTCCTGACATTAGTCCTGAACCTGTCCCCCCTTAGCTTCATTACATGTCCTCTAGTCCGTGTCAAATTGGACAATGTAAATAATCTTCTCTGCTCTATTTTGTCGATTCCTTTCAGTATTTTGAAGGTCTCGATCATATCCCCACGCAGTCTCCTTTTCTCAAGGGAGAACAATCCTAGTGTTATAAGTCTGTCCTCGTATTCCAGTTTCTCCATACCCTTCACCAGTTTTGTTGCTCGTCTCTGCACCCTCTCCAGCAGTTTTATATCCTTCTTTAGGTAGGGAGACCAATGTTGGACGCAGTATTCCAAGTGGGGTCTGACCATTGCCCTATAAAGCGGCATTATAACTTTCTCCGATCTACTCGAGATTCCTTTCTTTATCATGCCCAACATTCTATTTGCCTTCTTTGCCGCTGCCGCGCATTGTGCCGACGGCTTCAGGGTCCTATCTATCAGTACACCCAGGTCCTTTTCTTGTTCACTCTTCCCCAGAGTTGCACCTGACATTGTATACTCGTATTCCTTATTCTTATTGCCTAAATGCATTACCTTGCATTTCTCCACATTGAACTTCATCTGCCATTTCTCTGCCCATGTTTCCAACCGACACAAGTCGCTCTGGAGTTTCTCTCGATCCTCCTGCGATCTGATCGCCCGGCATAGTTTTGTATCGTCTGCAAACTTGATGATCTCACTGGATGTTCCTTCCTCCAGGTCATTGATATAAATATTAAAAAGGATCGGCCCAAGTACCGAGCCCTGGGGTACACCACTTGTCACTTTCTCCCAGTCGGAGAACTTCCCATTTATGCCCACTTTCTGCTTTCGGTTTTCCAGCCATTTGCCTATCCATCTTTGTATATCCCCCTCTATGCCATGGCTTTGTAGTTTCCTGAGAAGTCTTTCGTGTGGAACTTTGTCGAACGCTTTCTGGAAGTCCAAGTATATTATGTCCACCGGCTTCCCACTATCTTAGTCTCTCACCCTCTCCCGCTGTCTCCTTAACTAATAAGGCTCAGTAAGCATTAAAATGCCCAGCTGGAGGGCTAAAAGTGCTCTGGTCGTTGGCACTAATTTTAGTAGTCTGTCAAGGATTAGGTGGGAAGAAGTTGCCTCAGCCGCCAGTCACGCTTTGTTTTCCCCTTTGAGGCTGAGCTTCCATTTACTGTGGGCAGGAGTGAGAAGGCTGCAGAGTCGAAAGCGGCAGTTTACCAGGAGCAGAGAACAACAAGGGCAGGTTTGAAACGCTAACATCGGACTGAGAAAGGGAGAGCAAGGGAATACAGGAGAGGGGTCGGGAAAAAGCAGCAAGACAGAAGAGAAAGGGAAAGCAATGCAGAAAATGGGTGAGAATAGGAGAGCAAACCAGTGAGAGGAAGGCAAAAGGGGAAGGAGAGGAAGAGTGGGAGAAACCCCAGCCAAATCCAAAAATAAAAATAAAAACAACAGCTGCTGCAGAGGGGGAAAGGGACACTTCTGTTTGTGGCAGGGAAGGGTGGGGCTTCTCGGTGATGGATAGGCGCCAGGGATATGTGAGAAAAGGGGGCTGGGGCAGGAAGCTGAGGCTGGGGGGGGGGGCTTAAAAAAGGAGTTTGGAGCTGGGGATGAAAATAGGGGACATGTGAGGGAAGGAGGCTTTAAAGGGGGTTCTTGGGAATGGACCAGAGTTCAAGCCACACTTCAGAGGTAAAAGGGGTCAAATAGAAGAAGGGAACTAGGGGCTGAAAATAAGGGGTAGGTGGAAGAAGGGGGCTGGAGCTGGGGTCAATATTGTAAAAAGGGAACATGTTAGAGAAAGGAACTGGGAGCTGACAATGGCGATGTGCAAGAGAAGGGGGCTGGGGGCAGAAAAAGGGATATGTGTGCGAAGGAGGCTGCAAAAGGGACATGTGAGAAAAGGGGGCTAGGGCTGGAAGCTGAAAGGGAAAAGATGGGAGAAGGGGGCTGGGGGGAAGGTAGAAATGGGTTTGGAGCTGGGGCTGAAAATAGGGGACATGTGAGGGAAGGAGGCTTTACTAGTACCCGTTAATGTAATGGGCTTAAACACTAGTGTTACTATAAAATCCTAACTTAAAATGCAACTTGACAATACTCAGTGAAGAGAATGTGGCTGCCTCAAACATAATATCCAAAAGAGACAATTATTTTTCAGCTGCTTTCCCTCTTATCACTACAAGAACAGCAAGGTAACATTAGCCCATCTGAAGATATATCAATACAAATTGCAAACTTAAGTCTACAAAGACCCATAAAGAATCTTCTTGCTGATTTCTACAGGAGTAAACTGTGACTAAAAATAATTGTACATTGTACTTACTGATATTGAAATAATTCTAACCACTAATTAAGAGTCTTTTTTCTTTCCCAGTTGAAAACTTTACTTTCCAAATTGTTTGCTTCAGGCAACCTGCATCCAAGTGAGAAACTATTCATTGCTTAATGAGACTGACACCTGAAAGCACAGTAATTGTGCAATTGTTACTTCCATAAGCCTTTGGAATCTATTCACTCAGGGGCTCTTTTACTAAAACTTAGCAGTGTTCTCCCTAGGGCCTTTTAGCTGGGCGGTCCGCCCAGCTAATTTAGACAAGCGCCCGGCTATCATCTGCTACTGCAGCCGCTGCTGAACATTTAAAACAAAAAAAACAAAACGGCTTGGAGATTTCAGCCCGTAGCGAGCTTATGCTCCGGGGCTCTATTGGGGGAAATGCTGCCGGGTCCTGCCTTCGCGGAAACAGAAAGTAGGCAGGACCCGGCAGCAAGAAGAGCAAATGCTTCACTAACCTGTCTCCTGCCTTAGCCCATAGCGAATGCTTGCTTCGCAGCTCTCAACTTGTGCGTGCCGGCTTCCCTTCTCTTCCCTCCGAAACCGGAAGTTATGTCCGGGGCGGGGAGGGGGGAAGAGAAGGGAAACCGGCACACACACGTCAGAACCCTGGAGCATGAGTTCGCTATGGGCTAAGGCGGGAAACTTACAATTTGCTGCTCTTGCTGCCGGGTCCTGCCTACTTTCTGTTTCCGCGAAGGCAGGACCCGGCAGCACTTCTCTACATCGCTCCTTAGTTTTTATGAAGTGGTGCAGTGAGGGGCCATCGGCTGTGGTTACCACAGCCAGCACTTTACTGGCGCAGGCAGTAGCAGCAGGAGGATGATGGTGGCCTTATGTAATCAATGAGGCGAGCCCAGCGGTGGCGCTGCAGTGCTTGCGGGAGGCGTGCAAGAGTATGACAGCCGCCCTGGAGCCGCAGCACTTCAACAAACTGGACTTTGGTGAGACCGGCATGCTCAATCACTTCTACAACGCAGGTGCACGGGAAGCGCAAGAGTGGGGGTAGAAAGTGGCCAGAGTGAGAAGGTATCAGGCCCCGTGGGGTTGTTGGAGGTGTATATGGGGTTTTTATTACTTATAACCAGCTGAATTTCAAAATAAAAGTGTGAGCTATAAATAATTCGTTTAAAAAGTGCACTAACGAATTGCCATCTTAATGGAAATTCTTGCAAGCCCCCTTGTTAATACTGCTGTTTTCTTGGTAGTTATTTCAGCTGGGGGGTTTTATTTTTTTTGGCAGCTCAGAAGAGCCAAACTGAACAGTCTTTTACCTCTCCTTTACTGTCACTACAGAATTTGCTTTTTCTTCATTGTCATTTTCAGAGCCCCCCACTCCCATTTTCCTGCTCCTCCTTTTCACAGCTGGGCCTTCCTCCCACAAAAGGACAAATGGTGAGTGAGAAGTGTCACCAATAATCAGTGTTCCCGCTAAGCTGCGCTGGGGTGCGCAGGCGCACAAAATATTACCTCGCAGCGCACAAGTTTCTCGTCACAGCGCACACAGTGTAGAGCACAGTTCTTCAACCGCCGGTCCGCAAACAAAATCTTGCCGGTCCGCGAAGGATTCGGTCCCCGCCGCAACGAAAGGCCGGCGTCAGCTGACTTGCAACTTCCTGTTGCAGTCGCTGTGCCGGGACTCCTGCCTTCGCCGGGACTCCTGCCTTCCACCGCGTTTGCCTCCTGCCTTGTCTCCGCACCTCCAGACCAGCAGCGGCAGCTGTGTATGCTTTTAACTTCGGCACAGAGCTGCCCCTAATCAATAGTTTAGCGCGGTTTCATAAGGCAGCCTCGGGGCCTTTGCTAGGCCGGCCCACATCGCATCATCGAAGCGGGCCGGCTATCAAAGGCCCCGAGGCTGCCTCATGAAACCGCGCTAAACTATTGATTAGGGGCAGCTCTGTGCCGAAGTTAAAAGCATACAGAGCTGCCGCTGCTGGTCTGAACTCTTGGGCCGCTGAAGGAGGGCAAAAAGCAGCTGTCCTGGAGGTTTCCCTTCCTCTCGCCTTTACAGGTTCCTTTTTTCCACCTTTTTTTTTTTTCCTTCAAACGGCAACGGGCCCCAGCATCGACATCAATCAAGTAAGTTCCACTGTCAATCAAGCGGTTCTGCTCGGCCAAAGCTTCCCCTGTGACATGAGCCACCCTCAGGGGAAAGAAAGTGACCCACAAAGGTGAGGGGAAGGGGGGCAGATGATGGAAGTTGGGGGGGGGGGAGAGAGAGAGAGAGAGAGAAGGGGCAGATGATGGAATGGAGGAGATGAGAGAGAGAGAGAAGGGGACAGATGATGGAAGTGAGAAGAAGGGAGAGAGAGCAGAAGGCAGATGGATGTCAGTTGATTTTTGGCAAAAGAACATTATAATGCAAAAAAATAACATTTTCGCTATATTTTCTAATGCTTGGAGTACATGTTATAACAATCTCTGAAAAATTAAAACAGTTTGCCTCAAATTAGATTTCCCCTCCCTCCCAGTCCCCCCTGATAATCTTGGTAGTGTTAGTGACAGCTGTTTTAAAATAAATTTGAGTTTTTCTGGTAAAAAAAAAAAATAAAGAATTTTGTACTTTCAAGAATTAATGCGTTGTTTTGTGTTCTTAAAAATATTATTTAACGTTATTTAATTTAGCGTGTAGGCCTAAAATTCCTTTGAATACCTCGTCCTCATGTATCAGCAACTTTGACATCATATTTATTTGGCTCATAACTTGCTGGCGCCCGATATTTTTAGCTCACAGTGAAAAAATTTTGCTCACAACACCCGCCCGCTTAGAGGGAACACTGGTCACCATCACATTGTCCTGTCCAGAAGGCTGAGCCAATCTTCCATGTCTGCTTTCAAAGGCTGTTCAGAAAAATCTAAAGTTGGAAAAACTGAATTGAAGTTTTCCCCATGAATTTGATTGTACTTGATCAGAAAATATATTTTTTTAAAAATTTGAAAGCCCTTCCTGGGGTCCCTCAAAGTCACTGATTACAAAGCTCAATTTTTCTTAAAATTTGCTATTATTTTTTATTAATGAAGCAATTTTCTTGGTATTATAGCTATAACTGTTTAGATTGCTGCAGCTGCCAATGCTCCTGGAGGGAGGTTTGTCGGTCATCTCACGGTGGGGTTCGCATGGAAGGGAGAGATAGGAGGGTCAGCGGGGGGGGGAGGGGGAGGGAGAAGTGGGCTGCTCTGGTTGCTCCAAGGCCTAGCGTCATTAACTTCTTTGGACAGTGTTTACAATTTGCTGCTGTTGCCAGCTTCAGGCCTTCCTCTCTGTCGAGTCCTGCCTAATTCCTGTTTCCATGAAGGTAGAATCCAATAGAGAAGGCCCGAAGCCGGCAACAGCAGCAAATTGTGAATGCTGCTGCTGCTGCTGCCCGAAGAAGTTCATGATCGGGGATGGGGTGACAGAAGGAGGAAAGTGAGCAGAAGGTGGAGAGAATTGCTGCACGCAACTGGAGGGAGAAAGAAAGGGAGAAGGAAGATGGGGAAGGGTGGGAAAGGAAGGAATGAAAGGAGATGCCAGGGCATGGAGGGGGAGGGATAGATGGGAAAAAAAGGAGAGAGATGCCAGGGAATCAGGGAAGGAAAGGAGACAGAGATGCCAGCCTGTGGGGTGGGAAGGAAAGAAAGGAGAAGAGAGAGATGCCAGAGGAGGTGGTGACAGAAAGAGAAAAATGGAGAGCTGGCAGAGCTGAAATCAATCATGTACTAAGGAGAGATGGGGCACAGGATAGACAGTTTATGGAAGGAGCATAGAAAGAGGGAAGATACCATATGGAACAAGGAGAGGGCAGACAGTGAATGGAAAGGGCTGATGCTGCATGGAAGACAGAGAGAGGACAGATGCTGGCTAGAAAGAAGAGAGTGAAGACAAATGATTAAAGCAGAAACGACAAAAGATAGAAAAAGTTTTTTTGTTGCTTTAGAATAAAATAATATTGTAGTTGTATTGATAAAACTTTTAGAAACAGAAAATAAGGTAATCTTTTTACTGGACTTATTTTAATACATTTTTTACTAACTTTTAGAGACCAAAACCCCCTTTCTCAGGTCAGGACAGTATAATGTAACAGCAGTATACTATATTGACCTGAAGAAGGAGGCTGTGGCCTCTGAAAGTTAATTGAAAAATTGATTAGCCCAATAAAATGGTATATTCTTATCGTCAATTTATGTTTTATTTTTATTTGTTAATTTGTAAAGTGGTGATTGTTATGTATCAGTTTTTTCAAATTTACATTTACTGTCTTTATATTTTGCACAGTATTAGGGGACAAGTGTTACTGTTTCTGTGGTGGCAGATTCTGGTTTCTTGATGGTTCAGTTTAATTTTTGTCTACATATTTTTATTTTTAGTTTGTGATTATTCCATATTGGGCAAGGGTGTATCTGTGTTCTGTGTGTATGAAAAGGACATGGTTTTCTGTTAGCATCAACTGTACAGGATCAATTGATTGTGCAGGATCTGGTTTGTTTAGTTTTACAGTGTGTGTGTTGGTGTTCTAGTGCTCACTGCAGTGTTTAAGATGCTGCCTTGTCCTAGGTGTACCCTTGTTGTGTGACTCATGGATTATTACTAAAAAATAACTTTTTTATATAGAGGAGAGGGTTGTTAAAAATGATTAGCACTGGCTGTCATATATACTAGATACGCCACTGGATTTAATGACCCTATTCTAACCACCAAATTTCCCCGTCCCGCCCCAACCGGCGACTTTTTCATGCCACCCGGCTGAAAAAAATTTCTGGGGAGAACACTGCTTAGTATGTGCTAACAGCACTATAGAAATTCCATGTGTAAGGGGGAAAAAGATAGTGATAGGAGTATACTACCATGTGCCGGACCAGAATGGACCATCAAATGGTGAAATGTTATTAGAAATTACTGAGGCTAACAAACTGGGTAACATGATAATAATGGATGATTTCAACACCCTGATATTGAATGGTTAAATGTAACATCAGAGCATGCTAGGGAGGTAAAATTCCTTGATGAAATCAAGGACTGCTTTATCGAAAACCTGGTTCAGGAACAGACAAGAGGCGAAGTAATTCTAGATCTAGTTCTTAATGGAGAGCATGAATTGATGCAGGAGGTAATGGTGCTTGGGCCGCTTGATAACAATAATCATAGCATGATCAGATTTGATATAATCCCTAGAATAAGTTTGCACAGGAAATACAATACAATAGCATTTAACTTAAAAAAACAAATTGACTATGATAACATGAGGATGGTAAAAAAAGAAACTTAGATGTGCAGCTGCAAAGGTAAAAAATATACAATAGGTGTGGATGTTATTCAAAAATACCATCCTGGAAGCCCAGACTAGATATATTCTGTGTATTAAAAAAGGAGGAAGGAAGACCAAATGGCAGCCAGCATGGTTAACGAGTGAGGTGAAGGAAGCTATTAGAGTTAAGAGAATATTTCAAAAGTGGAAGAAGGATCTGACTGAAAATAATTGTAAACACCATAAGGAATGTCAAGTCAAATGCAAGGTGCTAATAATCAGGCGAAGAGAGGCCTTGAAAAGAAGATTGCACTGGAAGCAAAACAGAGTAAAAACTTTTTTAGGTACTGTATATTAAAAGCAAGAAGCTGGGAAGAGAATCGGTTGGACTGCTAGATGATAGAGGAGCTCTTAGGGAAGACAAGGCCAAAGTGGAGAGATTAAATGAATTCTTTGCCTCAGTCTTCACCAAGGAAGATGTGGGGAAGTTACCGGTGCCAGAAATGGTATTCAATTCTTATGAAACAGAGAAACTCAAACAAATATCTGTAACAATGGATTATGTAATGTAGTGTTCCACAACACGTGGTACATGTACCCTTAGGGGTATGTGGGCTGCCTGTTGGGGGTAAGCGGCATGGCCGCTGGGGATCCCTCCCTCTCGGCCCTCTGCACTAGTGATGTGGCCCTTCGGCTCAAATGAGCCTAGGGGTGGCAGCCTATGAAATATGGACAGGTATGTGGTGGAATAGGCAAGCATGAAATATAAAAATAGTCACTACGTTGTCTTATCATCACTATGGATTTAAATAGTTAGAGAATATATATTGATAAGATAAGGACTTAATCTAAGAGCTGAGGAGAAGGCTTTATGAGTGGCTATATAAAATTACAATTGGATAAGCCAGAACGCAAACCAGATAGACAAATATGATAATATATTGATCTAAATATGTGTTTTGTGCTGAGGTCACTGGAAACAGGGAAAGAGCAGCATTCTCTTAGGACACTAGAATTAATTAATTAATAAGCTCTGTTGAAGGCCAGGGGTGGTAGCTTAGCTTTATGAAGTTCCATTATTTTAATGTGTGCCCAGTTTGGTCTCCAGAGCCCTGTGGTAGATAAGGTTTGGTTCTTGACCTGGTTGCTATAGAGATGGACTTTTCTTCTTACTAGAGAGATTACATTCCAGGGGAGGGGGCTCTCTCTCCTTTTTTTACAGAATAGAGTTAGAAATGTTAATTGGATATACAAAATGCATATATGATGAATTAAATTTTAGTAAACTATTAATGTAGGAACTTTCATATTCAAGGGTTCAGATTGAAATATAATTACCTAAAAATTGTACTGGAGGATTCATATAGGAAAATGTAGGTTTTGTGGGAGTGGATTGGCCACTCCCCTTCTCTTTCACCGAGACACAGGATTTTCAGTGCATGCTCTTAAGTGACTCAGAGGTCCTTTTATCAAGCTGCGGTAGGGGTTTACCGCGTGTAATACCGTGTGTTAAACCGCCTGCCATGCTAGCCACTAACGCCTGCATTGAGCAGGCGTTTTTTAGCTAGCCGCGGGGGTTAGCGCGTGATAAAATGTCCGACGCGCTAACCCCCACTAGCGTGGCTTGTAAAAGGAGTCCTCAGTAACATGGGAGCAGCAGTTTGACTTTTAAGGAGAAATGATTTAAAGCTGTGTGTATGGATAATTTTTCCTCTGTAAGTATATTATATTGTAACTAGTGTTTAAGCCCGTTACATTAACGGATGCTAGAATATATGCCTGTCTGTCTTTCTTTATTTATGTCTCTCTCCCTGCTCCTGTCTCTTTCTTCCTTTCTTTCTGTCTCTCTCCCTCCTGCTATTTTTCTCTCTCTCCCTGGCACCCTTTGTCTATCTGTCTGTCTCTCTGGTCCCCTGTCTGTCTTCATTTCTGTCTGTCTCCCTCCCTGGCCTCCTTTGTCTGTCTGTATTTCTTTCTGTCTCTCCTCCCTCCCCCCCCCACTTTCCTTTGTAGAAGCAGCAGTGGTATTTCCCTTCCCCTCCAGGTCCCTGTGAAGTAGTAGCAGCATTTCCCCCCCCTACTCTCTTCTCCCCTCCACACACTTTCCTTTGCAGAAGCAGCAGCGGTATGTCCCTTCCCCTCCAGGTCCCTGTGAAGCAATTCCCTTCTCTTACCGTGAGCTGTCCTGCTTCGTTCGGCCCCTCCCTTCTCTTAATGCGATCTGGCCTGGTCCGTTCGGCCCCTCCCCCTTCCCTTCCCGCGGGCTGGCCTGCTGGGCCAAAGGTTTTTGTTTCAAGTTTTAAAAGTGCCGGCAGCGGCGGCTCCTCTCACGCTGCTGATCCTCCTGTAAAGAGCAGCCTGCAATGGTGGCCGGCTTTAGCGAACCTCGCAGGCCGCTCTCCAGCCTCGGTAGCACATTCCCTCTGACGCACAGGATCGCGTCAGAGGGAACGTGCTACCGAGTTGGAGAGTGGCCTGCGAGGTTCGCTAAAGCCGGCCACCATCGCAGGCTGCTCTTTACAGGAGGATCAGCAGCAGCAGCAGCGGCGAGTGAGGGCCGAGGTGTGTTCCCTGCCGAGGACGCGGGCAGGGAGAGAGCTTGCCTGGCTTCCAGGGTGAGTGAGGGCGGGAGGAGGGGAGTGGCCAGAATGTTCCCTGCCGCTGGGTTGGCTGCCACGGATCACACACCACAGTGGCAGGGAACACGAAATCCTAAGTGCGCATGTGCGCTTAGGGTTTTATTATATAGGATACTTTTTCCTGGTTTCTTTTGTATCTTTCTTTATTAGATAATGTAACTTTTAGGAATTCTTGTGTGAGGGGAAAGACACTCCCCTAATATGCATGCAAGCACTTTATATGGTATCAAGTATTCTTGACCAATTATGTGCAGGAGGTAAAAATGTCATCATATATTAGGAAAAAGAAAATTGGCTCACAATAGAAAATCTTCCCAAGAGTGAAAGTTTGAAAGAAAAAATTACAATTAAATTCTAAATAATATTAAAAGATGTTGATATTAAACGGGCCTTTAGTACATGGGCCCCTTAAATGTGATGGATATCAGTATGAGCCTTTCAGATGGCACATAAAGTTTCTTTGGCTCAGGCAGTAACTCATAGATGACAAGCATCGAGCAGACAAGAGTCTAAATGAGCGCTGCCTCATACATCATATAGTCCGTAATAAACATGTGAAAACACCATAAATGATTTAATACCTTTCAAACGTTCACTCCTGGAAAAAATAAATAAATAGATAGTCTCCCAAGACGTAATAGTATAAAGTGCTGAGGCTGTAAAGTGCTTTAGGAAAAAATAAAAAACAAATAACAATCCTGAAATAAAGTGCCAGTGCAAAATTTAAAACTGTTTATCAAAGATCAAATAGAATAACACCCTAAATAATGACTGAATAATGAAAACTGAAAAATACATGAACAATTTTGAAATAAGTAAAAAGCAGAAAACAGTTCATCAAAATGTCCAGAAAAAATCAATTCCTTCATATAAATACATGAATAAGAAATTCACTTAAAAAGTTCAAGGATAGGTGATAGTTAAAGTTCATTTAAATGAATGTCAATTCACTCAGAAAATCATGAAGAAAGTTCATAC
Source organism: Geotrypetes seraphini (assembly GCF_902459505.1). NCBI lineage: Eukaryota > Metazoa > Chordata > Amphibia > Gymnophiona > Dermophiidae > Geotrypetes > Geotrypetes seraphini. The sequence goes on along the minus strand of NC_047088.1, from coordinate 98,595,002 downwards.
ATTCAATGACAATTCACAAAATCTTAAAATAATGTCCATAGTGACCAAATTTGTACACTAGCCCAGAACTTAGAAGATTGAATACTTAGCTTCACAATATTGAACAGGATATTGCCTGTAGAAACCTCCACTCTGAACAGGATATTGCCTGTAGAAACCTCTACTTGACAGAGCTCCGTTTCGTCACCTTCCTCAGGAGTGGGGATTGGAAAAAGTAGTAGAGTGATAAACCCTTGATAAGGCTATCAGCCGCATGAAATCAAAAAGGGCGACGGTCCAATAATAAAGCCATCAGCCATATATTCTGAAGCAAGTGTAAATCGCACCAAGGCATCGGAGCAGAGTAGAATAATCATGGCGTCTCGGGAGTTTAAGACGCCGAGAGAACACAGCGAGGGCACGCCCCCATATTGACGGCATGACATCAAACACAACGTGGAAAGTAAAACGTAAGAACGTGAAAAATAGTAACTTGACAGTTTCAACCTGAAAAAATAATAAAAATGAGTGTAGACAAAGTAAAAAAGCTTTATCTGATGAAACATCTATCTACATTTTCATTAAGTCCCATAGGAGGGAACGATTTCAATTGAAAAATCCAGTAGTTCTCTCGTTGCAGTAAGTAGGAGTTTCTATCCCCATTGAAATTAGTGTGAATTTGTTCCAAAACGCCCCATTGAAGTTGAGAAAAGTCATGATGATAAATATCATTATGGGAAACCATGGGGGCAGTCAGTTTTCTGGTTTTTAAACAGCTACGGTGTTCAATAAGTCGTGTTCTGACACTCCGGGTGGTGCACCCAACATAAATTAAACCACACGGACTTGAAATGACATACACCACAAACTGTGATTCACAGGTGGTTACAAATCTAAGGAAATATGCTTTTTTGTGACAGGATGAACCCATTTATTGCCTGAGACAGACATATTGCATACTGAGCATTTCCCACAAGGAGAATGGTAGCCTTTACCTTGTTGGAACTGGTGTTTGACTTGAAAATCCGAAGAAACTAGACATTCAGAAAGATTTTTCCCCCGGGTAAAAGCAATACAAGGATTCTCCTGGAATGCTGAGTGAAGTAGTAAAACATGCCAGTGAGTTCTAATACTGGCCGCTATCTGAGAAGATTGAGTGGAATGAGAGAGCACACAGATATGATTCGTGGAAGCCTCTCTATTATTGCATGCCAACATCAGATCCCGATTGGCATGCCATGCTCTTAAGTAGGCTTTATGAAGAACATTTCTTATATAGAATCTGGGCTTCTCTTTTAAAATCTTCATCAGAAGTGCATATATGTCTAGCACGTAAGAATTGTCCAATGGGAATGGCGACCTTAAGACGTTTAGGATGACAACTCGAAAAAGACAAGAAATTGTTTTTCAGTAGCTTTGTGATGGGCCTTAGTGAATAACTGCCCATTCTCCATAATAACACTAGTATCCAAAAAAGTAATTGAATGTTTGTGATAGGTCATGGTAAAACGTAAATGACCCGTTTGAGAATTTAGCCAATCAACAAAAATATGAAATTGTTCTTCAGAATTAGTCCAAATGAAAAAGATATCATCAATAAAACGTATCCATCCAGACACATATTGAAACTGAATGTTGGTATATAAAAAATCTTCTTCAAATTGTGACATAAATAAATTTGAGATGCTAGGGGCTGCTGTAGTGCCTATCGCGACTCCCTGTAGTTGTTGGTAAAAACTACTATCAAATCTAAAATAATTCCTGGTTAAAACAAGGTGGGCCAAACTCATTAAAAATGAGGTGGAAATCCTACCAGGAGGTTCACGTAGGGCAAGAGTTTTGGCTACAATATCAAGAGCTTGATGCTGAGGGATACTAGTGTAAAGGGCTACCACGTCTAAGGTAACCAGATATGCATCTGTGTTTGACAAATCCAAGGTCTGAAGTTTGCATAAAAAGTCTGTGGTGTCCTTAATAAAGGATCTAGCTTTGCAAACAAAGGGTTGAAGAAAAAAATCCAGAAACTGAGACAATGGTTCTAGAACAGTGTTTTTCAGGGAGACGATGGGCCTCCCTTGGAGGGTTTCGTAACACCTTATGAATTTTAGGCACCGTATAAAATACAGGGATTCTGGGATGAGAAATTTGAAGGAAGCGACTTTCAGCTTTAGTAATCATGCCAGTTGTTAAGGCTTCCTGTGCCAGTTTGGATATCTCCAATTGTAAGGACTTGATGGGATCAGTGGGGAGAAGAACATAATTTTGAGATTCCCCCAACTGACGGAGAACTTCTGATTCATATTGTTGTCTACTCTGGATGACTATCGAACTGCTTTTGTCCGCTGGTTTAATAATGAGATGTTGATCTTGTTGTAAGGACTGGAGTGCCTGAGATTCCGCAGATGTCATATTAATAAACAGATTTGCTGGTTTCTGATGAGCAGCTTCAATCCTCATAATATCTTTCAAAACTAGGTCCCGAAACGCTGGGTTCTCTCGGCGTCTTAAACTCCCGAAACGCCATGATTATTCTACTCTGCTCCGATGCCTTGGTGCGATTTGTACTTGCTTCGGAATATGTGGCTGATGGCTTTATTATTGGACCGTCACCCTTTTTGATTTCATGCGGCTGATAGCCTTATCAAGGGTTTATCGCTCTACTACTTTTTCCAATCCCTGCTCCTGAGGAAGGTGACGAAACAGAGCTCTGTCGAGTGGAGGTTTCTGCAGGCAATATCCTGTTCAGAGTGGAGATTTCTACAGGCAATATCCTGTTCAATATTGTGAAGCTAAGTATTCAATCTTCTAAGTTCTGGGCTAGTGTGCAATTTGGTCACTATGGACGTTATTTTAAGATTTTGTGAATTGTCATTGAATGTATGAACTTTCTTCATGATTTTCTGAGTGAATTGACATTCATTTAAATGAACTTTAACTATCACCTAGTCCTTGAACTTTTTAAGTGAATTTCTTATTCATGTATTTATATGAAGGAATTGATTTTTTCTGGATATTTTGATGAACTGTTTTCTGCTTTTTACTTATTTAAAAATTGTTTATGTATTTTTCATTATTCAGTCATTATTTAGGGTATTATTCTATTTGATCTTTGATACACAGTTTTAAATTTTGCACTAGCACTTTATTTCAGGATTGTTATTTGTTTTTGATTTTTTCCTGAAGCACTTTACAGCCTCAGCACTTTATACTATTACGTCTTGGGAGACTATCTATTTATTTATTTTTTCCAGGAGTGAACATTTGAAAGGTATTAAATCATTTATGTTTTTTTCACATGTTTATTAAGGACTATATGATGTATGAGGCAGCACTCATTTAGACTCTTGTCTGCTCGATGCTTGTCATCTATGAGTTACTGCCTGAGCCAAAGAAACTTTGCGTGCCATCTGAAAGGCTCATACTGATGTCCATCACATATAAGGGGCCTATGTACTAAAGGCCCATTTAATATCAACATCTTTTAATATTATTTGGAATTTAATTGTAATTTTTTCTTTCAAACTTTCCCTCTTGGGAAGATTTTCTATTGTGAGCCAATTTCCTTTTTTGGTATTGAGTTTGGACTGTATTGGCCATTCACGTCCATAGGGTTATATCATATATTAGGAACAGCTTCTCTGAGAACATTTATTCAGAATAGCTGCATTTACACTTTCTGATTGAAATGCGTCTCCATTGTACAAAAATGCCTTTTGAAACAAGATGTCTGTTAATTTTTAATAAACAATATTTGATCGGAAATATTTGAACAATTATCATTATTCCAGTACATCTATGAACAGGATAGAACCAAAACTCTGCTCAACTAGTGCTGCTCGATTCAGGAAAAACATTTTCAATTTGATTCAGCCTATTGAATCGATTTTTTGATTCAATTTTCCTTCCCAATTGGGTGTTTGTTTGTTTTTTTCAAATATGCTGGTGGATTTATTTTATAGCCTCTTCACCCCCTTTGCCTTCTCCTACCCACGCTGGCGCTGTGGTGTAAACAAAATAAAACAAAAAAGACTTTTACTCTCTCTTTTAGGTCCTAGTTCACACCTGCTGTCTAACACCAGCTCTGGCAGGATACACATTTCAAATCTGACATTTGTAATCACAAAACAGAAAATAAAATTATTTTTTTCTAACTTTTGTTGTCTGGTCATTATTCAGATCATGTTGGACCCAGGCTCTGGTTGTCTTCTGATAAATCACTTGCCAGGGTCTCCTTCCCATTTGTTGTTTTCTTATTTATCCGTGTTAACCATCCATCTTCCATCCCCTTTCGTTTTCCTTCCCTCCCCCAGAGGTCTGGCATCTTTCCTTTTTTTTCGTCTCTATCCCCATTCCCAGATCCACCATCTCTCCTTTTCTTAACTATCCTTTCATCCTGCATCTCCTTCCACACCACCCCAGGGTTCACCATCTCTCCCATTCTCTTCCCAAGTACCCTCTTATCCAGTATCTCTATCCACCCCCCCCACACACCATCCCTTGTGTCCAACTTCTGTCCCTTTCTGTTCCTTCCCTCCCTAAATCCCATTGTCCACCATCTCTTTCCTTCTCCTCTGCTTTTAGACCCAATATTTCTCCTCCCCCCCAGTTCAGCATATGCACATCTCTTTGAACCCCCCTTCCCTCCATATACTTCTATACCAGGGCCACACTCCTCTGAAGGCCTGCACCCCCCGAAGGCCTGCACCCCCTCCGAAGGTCTGCATGTTCCCCCCTGGCCACCCGCTTTTATCTTTTCTTAATTACAGCAGCGGAGCAGCCTGCAGAGAGGATCGCCGGTGCTTTAGCGGCTGCTGTCGTCTTCAGGAGCACGTTCACTCTGCCACCCCTCCTCTGACATCATGGGCAGGATCGCAGCAGATTGAACATGTTCCTGAGGACGACGGCAGCCTGAAAGGATCGCTAAAGTACTGTCAATCCTCTCTGTAGGCTGCTCTGCTGCAGTAATTAAGAAAAGCTAAGAGCGGGAGACCAGGGGGAAGCTGGAGGACACCAGCACTTCCCAACTGACCCTCCCCCCTCAAGCAGGAGCAGCAGTGGCAGTGGGCAGCTAGCAAGAGGCAGTGCTGCCACTCCTGCTTTAGAAGACTGAAGGCATGGGGAGGAGGGTTGGGCCTTGAATCAATGAGGCCGATTTTTTAGAAATACAAATTGATTCGAATCAATTCACCCAAAGTGAATTGGTGAATTGATTTGAATCGTAAATTGGGCACTACTCTGCACCACCCCTGAAGCTTCATTGGAGCTGGACTGGCTCCCTCCTCCCCCCAGCAGCACTCCATGCAGGAACGCAGGCAACGACTCACATGCTGCGTAGCTGACCCGGAACCTTCTCTCCAATGTCAGAATTGACGTTAGAGGGAAGGCTTGTAGGCCAGCCATGTGCAGCGTGTGAATCGTTCTATGCACCATCCCTGCATGGAATTGCTGCTGGGTAAGGATGAGCAAGTCTGGTTCCAACGAAGTAACAGGGTCGGCTTCAATGTGCAACTTAATTTTGAGACTAAACTGGAAGGCAGGGAGGGGAAGGGGCACAAACAACACAGAAGGAAGGGAAGGGGCATGAACATTGGACACAGAAGGGAGAACTGTGGGCATAGGTGTGCGCATGAGATATGGTGCACATGGGGAAAGGAAGAAAGGAAAATTGGGCATGGAGAGAGAGGAGCGAGGTAGACATGCATGGGGAATAGAAGAATGAGAGGGAGAAATGTTGGATATGGTGATGGAGAGGGCAGATTGAAGGGGATGCAAGGGAAAGGAATTTTGGGCATAGTAATGGAGGAAGAAATGTGACATTGTGCTGGAGGGGTGATAGAAGGAGAAATGGGCATAGGGTTGGTGAAAAATGCTGCACATAATCCGGAGAGACAGAGACACAGAGACAGAGAGACAGAGACACAGACACAGAGACACTTTTGTGTTTTTTAAATTATGTGGTTACCATTATGTATTAATAAGATTATATTGTGTGTATATGAAAAATGGATAGAAGATATTGTGCTACAATTAGTACTATTATTATGGGGGTGGGGGTGGAGCTTGGGTGGGTCTGGGGTTGAGCTTGGGCAGGGTACTCGGTTGGTATTTGTTAGGCTTAGGGGGGTACTTGGCTTGAAGAAGTTGAGAAACACTGATGTAATAGGTCAGTTTGGCAAATTGAACAGTAGCAAATCACCTGGACCGGATGGTATACATCCCAGAGTGCTGTGAGAGCTGAAAAATTAACTTGCAGAACTATTGTTAGCAATCTGTAATTTTTCTTTAAAATCCAGCATAGTATCAGAAGACTGGAAGGTGACCAATGTAACATCGATTTTAAAAAAGGGTTCCCAAGTGATCTGGAAAATTATAGATTGGCGAGTTTGACGTTGGTGCCGGTCAAAATGGTGAAGACTACTACAAAGAACAAAATGACAGACTCATATACATAAGCATGGATTAATGAGAGAAAGCCAACAGTCAAGGGAAATCTTGCCTCACCAATCTACTGCATGCATTTTTTTGAAGGGGTGAATGAACATGTGGATAAAGGTGAGCCGGTCGATATTGTGTATTTGGATTTCCAAAAGGCATTTGATAAAGTACCTCATGAAAGACTTCTGAGGAAAATAGAAAGTGATGGGATAGGAGGTAATGTCCTATATGGATCAAGAACTGGTTGAAAGACAGAAAACAGAAAGTAGGTTTAAATGGTCAATATTCTGAATGGAAAAGAGTAAATGGTGGGGTTCCCCAAGGGTCTGTGCTGGGACCGCTGCTTTTTAAACATATTTATCAATGATCTTTATATGGGAATACTAGTGAGATAATTAAATTTGCTGATAACACAAAGTTGCTCAAAATTATTAAATCGCAAGAGGATTGTGAAAAATTGCAAGAGGACCTTGTGAGACTGGGTATCAAAATGTCGAATGAAGTTTAATGTGAACAAATGCAAAGAGATGTGGGAATGAGGAACCCAAACTATAGCCGTGTGATTCTATGTTGGGAGTCACTGCTCAGGAAAAAGATCTAGGTGTCATTGTTGAGGATACATTAAAACTCTCAGCTCAATTATGGCAGCGGCTAAGAAAGCAAATAGAATGTTAGGAATTAGCAGGAAAGGAATGGAAAACAAAGATGAAAATGTTATAATCCCTTATATTGCTCTATGGCATGGCTGTACTTTGAATACCATGTGCAATTTTGGTCACCGTATATCAAAAAAGATATAGCGGAATTAGAAAAGGTATAGAGAAGGGCAACGAAAATGATAAAATGAATGGGATGATTTCCCTATGAGGAAAATCTAAAGCGACTAAGGCTCTTCAGCTTGGATAAGAGATGGCTCAGGGGTGATATGATAAAGGTCTATAAAATACTGAATAGAGTGGAAATGGTAGATGTGAATTAGAGAATGACACGGTGGCGGTTTACCCGCGGCTACTGCGTTTAGCCGTGGGTAACCCGCCAAAAACGGGGAATGAAAATTAGCAGCCTCTGCGGGGACGGGGACAAGGCCATCACCGCCCCATGGAGCGGTGAATGGTCTTGTCACCGCAGTGAGGCATAAAGGATCGTGCAGTCCCCGCAGCCCCCACCCGCACGTCGGCTCGATCGTTTAACCAGCTTCCTCTCTCCACCTCACCTTAGTTTGCCGGCTTTCTTTTTCGGCGACCGGAACGCTTTCAAAAGAGCCGCGCGCGCGCGGCTGCTCAGTATTCAATCTTCTGCTCTGACCCAACTGGAAACAGGAAGTTGCAGCAGAGCAGAAGATTGAACTTTGAGCAGCCGCGCATGCGCGGCTCTTTGAAAGCATGCCGATCGCCGAAAAAGAAAACCGGCAAACTAAGGAGAGCTGGACAGCAGTAGCGTACCAAGGGGGGGGGGGGGGGGGCGGAAGGGGCAAAAAAGGTAATGGCGCCAGGCCTTGGAGTACCGAGGCAGACCGCTTCTCCCCCCTCCCAGCCGAACCCCCGCTGACCCTCCTGACAGTGATGGAACTAAAAGAATTCCCCCCCCAAGTGAACCTTTCCGACCCTCCCAGCGAAAGCAGCAAACCTCCCTCCAGTAGCGTCGGCATCATCAGTGACGCGGCAGAGGGAGGAGAAAGCCACGAAGGAGGTTTGCTGCTCTCGCTGGGAGGGTCGGAAAGGTTCACGGGGGGGGAGATAGGAGGGTCAGCGGGGGTTCGGCTGGGAGGGGGGAGAAGCGGTCTGCCTCGGTGCTACATTACCTTCTTCGGGCGGCAGCAGCGTTTACAATTTGCTGCTGTTGCCGGCTTCAGGCCTTGTTCTCTGCCGGGTCCTGCCTACTTCCTGTTTTCATGAAGACAGGACCAGACAGAGAGGAAGGCCTGAAGCAGTGAATTGTGAATGCTGCTGCTGCCCGATGAAGTTCAGGACATCGGGGAAGGAGCAGGGAGAAATCGGCTACTGGCTTGGGGGTGAGGGTAGGGAAAGAATCGTGGAAGTGGAGAAACTGGCACGATGGCTTTGTGGGGGCTAGGGGGAGAGAGAAAGAAAGGAAAAAATAAAGAGGGGGGCCAGGGGGAGAGAGAAAGAAAGGCAGAAATAAAGAGGGGTCAGAGGGAGAGAGAAAGAAAGGCAGAAAGAAAGAGGGGGACCAAGGGGAGAGAGAAAGAAAGGCAGAAAGAAAGAGGGGGTCAAGAGGGAGAGAAAGAAAGGCAGAAAAAAAGAGGAGGACCAGGGGGAGTGATAAATAAAGAGGGAGGCCAAGGGAAGAGAGAAAGAAAGGCAGAAATAAAGAGGGGGGCCAGAGGGAGAGAGAAAGAAAGGCAGAAATAAAGAGGGGGTCAAGGGGGAGAGAAAGAAAGGCAGAAAGAAAGAGGAGGGCCAGGGGGGAGAGAGAAATAAAGAGGGAGGCCAGGGAGAGAGAGAAAGAAAGGCAGAAATAAAGAGGGGGACCAGGGGGAGAGAGAAAGAAAGGCAGAAATAAAGAGGGGAGCCAGGGGGAGAGAGAAAGAAAGAGGGGGGGGGGCAGGAGAAGAAAGAAGAAGGATCAGAAGAAGGACCAGAGACTCATGAAATCTCCAGACAAAAAGGTAGGAAAAATGATTTTATTTTCAACTTAGTGATCAAAATGTGTCCGTTTTGAGAATTTATATCTGCTGTCTATATTTTGCACTATGGCCCCCTTTTACTAAAACGCAATAGCGGTTTTTAGCGCAGGGAGCCTATGAGCGTCGAGAGCAGCGTGGGGCATTCAGCGCAGCTCCCTGCGCTAAAAACTGCTATCGCAGTTTAGTAAAAAGGGAGGGGGAATATTTGTCTATTTTTGTATAGTTGTTTCTGGGGTGACATTGCATAAAGTCATCTGCCTTGACCTCTTTGAAAACCCGCGGAATATAAATGATAATTAACATTTTCTCTGCGTACAGCGTGCTTTGTGTTTTTAAAATTTTATTGTTGGTAGATCATTTTGACTTGGCCACAAAGGTAAGGGGGAGGGAGGGAGGGGAGCTGCTGAAAGACATCTAGTAATCCTTGCAGGCTTGACTGTGCAGGAAATTATTTTTGTAAAATCGTGTTTTGTTATGTGACTGGCATTATCTAGACTTTAATTTCTATGAATGAATAGAATGAAAATGATATAAAATTACTTGCTTGCGGGGACCGCGTGTTCCGGCTCACACAAGGAAGGAGGGGGTGAAAGGGGAAAAGTTTCTCTTCCTTGGAAATAGATTCTGAAGTGATCTCATCAAAGAAGACCAGCACCAAATGTACAAGAAATCCCTTAAACAATGTCAAAAGAGCCCAAAATAGAAACTGCTACTGCCTTGAGACTCCATTATTGAAGGAATCAACTTGAAATCACAGAAGAGACAGGAAAAGGTTAAATGCCTCATGGAATCCTCAGGTTCAAAACACAAACCAAATTGTGAATGAAATCAGAGCAGACAGTAAGAATTATAAAATTGATGTCATTATCCATCTGGAAAAAAAGGCGTACTAGAAATAATGCCTCAGCAATACATTTTCCAGAAGTTCTATTTGCTCATGGTAAGGGAGAAGAGAGACTGCTAGTGATGGTGGGGGGACTGATAAAAGATATGAAAGAAGGGTGGTAGAAAGGAACAGATGGTAAAGGAGGGAGGGAAGGGTGGTGGTGGAAAGGAATAGAACAGACATTGAAAGAGGGTAGAGAGGAACAGACCCTGAAAGGAAATGTGGAAGGCAGAGTGGGGAGAAGACGCTGGAAGGGAAGAAGACAGATGCCAGACTATGGGGGAGCGTAGGGAAGAAGATGGGTGCTAGACGGTGACGGGGCGGTGAATGGGATGGCAGTGGCGGTGACGGGGCAGTGAAAGGGATGGCGGTGATGGTGACGGGGCGGTGAAGGGAACGGCGGTGACGGGGCGGTGCAGAGGATGGTGGGCCGGGGACGGTGCAGTGACGGGGACAGATTTTTTCCCCGTGTCATTCTCTAATGTGAATCACTTGTTCACTCTTTCCCAAAATACTAGGCTTAGTGGGCATGCGATGAAGCTACTAAGTACTAGATTCAAAACAAATCAGAGAAAATATTTCTTCATACAATGTGTAATTACTCTGGAATTCGTTGCTGGAGAATGTGGTGAAATCAGTTAGCTTAGTGGGATTTAAAAAAGGTTTAGATAAATTTCCTAAATGAGAAGTCCATAAGTCATCATTGATATGGCTTGGGGAAATCCTAGGATAAGCAGCATACAATCTGTTTTACTACTGGGATCTAGCTAGGTACTTGGGACCTGGGTTGGTCACTGTTGGAAACAGGATACTGGGCTTAATGGACCTTCGGTCTGTCCCAGTATGGCAATTCTTATGTTCTTGACAGACATTAGTATACACTAAGGCCCTGATTCTATAAATGGCGCTTAACTCGTAGGCGCCATTAAGTGCAATTGTCAATCATCTGCTAGGCCCCATTTATAGAATCATTAGTGTTTAAGCCCGTTACATTAACGGGTGCTAGAATAGATGTCTTTCTGGGTTTTTTTTCTTTGTCTCTCTCTCTCCTTGGACGCTGTCTGTCTGTCTCTGTCTCCCTGGCCCCCTGCCTCCCTGTATTTCTCTGTTGCGCTATGCCTACCTGTCTCTCCGTGGCCCCCTTCCTATGTCCATAACTGCCCTCAGTGCCTCCTTCCTATGTCCTTAGTGCCCCCAGTGCCGCTTTCCTATGTCCTTAGTGCCCTTTCCTATGTCCTTAGTGTCCCCAGTGTCTCCTTCCCATGTCCTTAGTGCCCCCAGTGCCTCCTTCCCGTGACCTTAGTGCCCCCAGTGCCTCCTTCCCGAGACCTTAGTGCCTTCAGTGCCTCCTATGTCCTTAGTGCCCTCAGTTCCCCTTCCTATGTCCCCCTCACTGCCTTCCAGACTTTGTCCCATCCCCCCGTACAGTAGAACCAGGCATTTTTCTATCCCTCCCTCCCATCCCCCTGTGCAGTAGAAATTTTGAGCAGCATATTTCCATCTCCCCCCACCCGCCACTACCGCCGCTGTGCAGCAGACCCCACTGGCCCTCCCATCCGACCCTCCCACCACGAGACGACCTACAAACCTCCAAGCTCCAGCAGTGTCTGCAGCACTCTAAACACGCTGCTTCGCAGCCTTCTACTGCCCATGATTTCCTCTGCCACGTCTCTGTCTCGATGTCATCAGGGTCGCGGCAGAGGAAATCAAGGCAGTTGAAGGCCGCGAAGCAGCGTGTTTAGAGTGCTGTGGATGCTGCTGGAGCCGGGAGGTTTGTGGTCGTCTCGCGGTGGGAGGGTCAACGGGGGTTCAGGTGAACCGGGGAGGGGCAGCGACGACAAAACGCTTTACAGTGAGTGAGGGGGGGGGGGTTGAAGCGTGCATGCGCACTCCTGCTGGCCAGGGACCTACGGATCACGCAGGTAGGAGTGCGCATATGCGTTTTATTATTATAGATACCATTGTGGCACCTAAGCTGTCTTACGTGCAAGTAGATATTGAATCCTTAGGCACACTGCCATTTAGGCCAGGTTTTCTTGGCCTAAATGAATGCCCTAAGGTGCCTAAGTCAAACCACACCCAATATTTTCCCCAAATCCATACCTAACCACACCTATTTGTTGGTAGGTGCCTTGGTGTAAATGCCTACCTCAAAGTGATAGGCACCTAACAAGCTAATTAATTTTTTAATGGCTTTTAAACTGTTTTAATGGCACTTTCAATTATCAGCACTGATTATGCAAATGAGGTTAAGTGCATCATTCTAGGCACCTAACTTTAGGTATCTTTTATAGAATCAGGTCCTGAGTGCCATGTGGCCATAGGTAGAAAATATGACGTGCAGCATTCAAGAGAAAATTCTAGAAATGGCACTCAATTCAGAGGTCCAAACAACACAAGCAAGAATAGGAAACTATCCGCACATGGATTCACTATAGGTAGATCTTGTCAGACAAATCTGATAATTTCTTTGACTGGATAACAAAGTGAATTGGATAGAGGGAGAGCACTAAATGTGGTGTATTTAGATTTTAGCAAAGCCTTTGAAGGAACACTTTCACCCACCACCTGAAAAAAAGGCAGGAGGGATTCCTACTCTCGCCTGCCACAAAGGAGTCCATTCCCCCCTGCTCAAAAAAATGCAGGAGGGGTAGTTGGGCAGTAGACCGTGCAGAGCTTTCTAGAAGAGACATCTGAATTTGTAAAGTACTCAGCTCTCAATTTTCAGCCAATGAAGTATTTGGTAGAAAGGTGTGATGTCATTTAATTTTTTTCAGCTTGAATATCAGCCTCACTGCAGTGTTTGGATGATGCTTAGTTTCCGGAAGCATAGACCTGCCAGGTAGATGATTTTATAGTAATCTAGGATGCCTGGGACTAGTGTTTGGACTAGGAGTTTGAAAGACGTCTGGTCAAAGTATTTTCTGATGAATCTGAGTTTCCAGAGTATGTTGAATCCTTTGCGTGTGACATGATTGAATTGGGCAGACATGGACAGTTGTCTATCTAGATGCACACCCAGGATTCTGATTGTGGAAGAGATGGGGAAGTTGTTTCCCCTTAGGGTTATGGAGTTTATTGAAGAATTGGTGGCTAAGGCTATGAAGAATTTTGTTTTCTCTGTGTTCAGTTTTAATTTTAAGTAGGTCATCCAATTTTCCATTGTAGATAGGACGGTGTCTATTCTGTGTACTTCTGTGGGCGTCAGGCATGTGACAGGGATGATGATTGTAATGTCATCAGCAAAGCTGTAATGGGAGATGTTTAGACTACTGAGCTGTTTTCCTAGGGAAGCAAGGTAGACTTTGAAGAGCAAGGGCGACAATGGGGAACCTTTTGGGACACCACAGTTGTTAGTCCATGCCGTAGCATGTCCCCAGTCTTGACATGGTAGCTGAGAGATTTCAGGAAGCTCTTGAACCAGTTCAGTACATTCCTGATAGTCCGTAAGCATCTAGGCAGGATAGCAGCAGGCCATGATCCACAAGGTCGAAAGTGCTGCTGAGGTTCAGCTGGAGGACGAGCGCATTTAGACCCTTGCTTAGTAGATTATACAGATAAGTGACAAATGATGCAAGTCTCAATGCAAATGATGCAAGTCTCAATACTGAATGACTGTCTGAAGCCTGATTGGTAGTTGAAAGTGTTCCAGGTGATTCATCAATTGAATTTGTACTACTCCTTCAATCAGTTTTATGAAAAGTGTGATTAGTGTGATGGGTCTTTAGTTGTGAAGCTGAGAAGTGACACTTTTTTTTTTTTTTAAATCTTTTATGATGGGTCTGATAATGTGTCCTCTTTTAGCTGGAAATTTTCCTTTGTTTAATGTGTCTTGTTAGCCAGAAGTAGAGATCTGCCAGGAATTTATTTGAGGCTTTAGACCACGGGTGTCCAACCTGGGCCGCATTGGCCGAAAAAAAATGTTTTTGGGGCCGCGCAAACGCTGCAGCAAGACAGAGGAGGGAGCCGGCAAGACGGTAAACACCCGGGGGCAGCAGAGGAAAATACTGCATTGCCCTCGACCAGGGCCGCAAAAAATACTTACACCCCTGCTTTAGACATTAGAGCAGGTGGGCAAGAGTCAGGAGTCAATGGGAGAGTATGTTTGAGCATAGTTTTTAAATAGGAAGTGAAATTGAGACCAGGTTGAGTTGGTGAAGGAGTTCCAGATCATGTTGGCTCATGGTATAGGAATTCTCGAATTCAGTGTTTCTGTGAGGTCGGTGGAGTGGTTTGTGCTGAGGGAGGCTCTTGCAGTTTGTATTTTGTATTGAAAATGGTGAGCGAGGGCATTGGCGGAAGGAGGGAGGTCATGAGAGGGGTTGGTTAGAGGTGAGATATCAGTCAGGTTGTCAGCTAGTCTGAATAGCCCTTTGAGTCGAAGCCGTGATAGTTTATTTGGGAGGAATAGTAGTTTTTGCGTTTCTCTTTCAGTTGGAATTTGTATGGGAGGAATAGTAGTTTTTGCGTTTCTCTTTCAGTTGGAATTTGTATGGGAGGAATAGTAGTTTTTGCATTTCTCTTCAGTTGGAATTTTATTCTCTTGATTTCTCTCGCCATTTCAGTTTGATGTCTTCTCCTTTACTCTTGATCCAGGCACGTTCAACGTGTCTTACTTCACGTTTCAGCATTTGCAGCTCTTTGTCAAACCATTTGTCTGATTTCCTCGGGCTTTTGAGCTTGAGCCATTTGGGTGCAAGGCGATTTAAAGTGTTGTCACTGAAAGAATCCCAGGCAGTGTAGAAGTCATCTGATGGATGGTTAGAGAATTTGGTCTCGTAGCTAGTCCAGAAGGTGGCCTCATCGATTGGTCCTCTGATTAAGATTGCAGTTGGAGGTATGGTTTTGTTGGTTTTGGATTGAAGCCAGTTAAGTTTTAATTTTAGTATGTAGTGGTCTGACAAGAATGATTGTTGCTAATTGCCTTCTGAAGGGGATATAGGGGGTTGCAGAGGGTCTTTGGAAGAGGTGGCAATGAGGTCAAGGTAGTGACCTTTTATGTGTGTGAAACAGAAAGGTGGCCAGTAGTCTAGATCTTTCAGAAAGGTGAGTAGGTCGGTGACCATGTTGTCGTTTTTTGATTCTAGGTAGAGGTTGCAATTAGGAGAGGTAAGGGAGTTTTTGAATACAAAGTTGTGGAAAATATTCTTTACGTTGGCCCAGTTTTGGGGCATCACATAGAAGAGGATGCAAGTGAGAGGAGTTTTTAAGCTAGGACTAGACAGCTGATATGCTAGAATTTCAATGTTTTCGAGTTGTTCGAACTCCAGTATGTTAATTTGAAGAAAGTCTTTCACAATGAGAGCAAGGGCACCTCGTTTGTTCTTTCTACATAGTGATAGTATTTTGTAGCCTGGTGGACAAAGATCTTTGATGAGTGATGTGACAAACCCACAGCGGGCTCTGATTTTGTCCCAGGGATTAGGGAAAGGAAAGCACAGTCCCTGGTCAGAAGAGCTGACCAAGTAAATAGTAAGGAGTTAGAGTGGGCTGAATATCCCTCAAATCCTGAATCAGTTAATGAAAGGCAGCAGTATAGTGTTCCACAGCAGTTTTAAAAGAAGCAGAAAACCTGGTAAGGTTCATGAGGACAGGAAATGGAGACATGTTCCTTTAAGGAAAGCTCAGCCCTGGTTAGCCAATAGGGGTATCAGGCTCACTACCTGGATGAGCTGGAGCCAAGCTTATTTTCCAGGAGAGAAGGGCGGTGGTTGGGTCCATTTAAGCTCAGTGCTCTGAGAGCAAAGGGGAGGGAGAACTGGCAAGACAGACAGCAGGAGAACAGACTAGAGAGTGGCGCAGGGACAGAAATCCCACCCGTCCCTGCCAAAGTCCCACCCGTCCCCGCGAGGAATCCCTTCTGTCCCCACCCGTCCCTATAAACTACAGAAGTAGTCATTTCATTTAATTATGCTACTTAATTAAAGGCTCTGGTAGAAACCCATTTACAAATAAGCAAAAAACTTTATTAATTTGGAAATATTAATTGGGAAGAATACATACTTTGTAAAGGGGTTTCTAATGTTTATAAATATTTATCAACCCAACTAATATACTACTTTATCCTAAAGCAAAAAAAAAAAAAAAAAAAGAAATAGAATTTTTTTCCTACCTTTGTTGCCTGGTTTCTGCTTTCCTCATGTTCTCATTCAAATTCCTTCCATCCACTGTCTCTCTTCTCTCTGCGTCTTCCATTTGCTCTGTTACTGTGCCTCTCCCTTTCTCCCCCCTTCCAAATTGGTCTGGCACCCATCTTCTTCCCTCCACTCCCCCATAGTCTGGCATCTCTGTCTTCTTCCCTGCCAGTGTCTTCTCCCCACTCTCTCTTCCCCATTTCCTTTCAGCGTCCTTCTACCCCCCCATCTTCCCCATGTCCTGTCAGCGTCCTTCTCCCCCCTCTGTCTTCCCCATGTGCTTTCAATGTCCTTCTCCCCCCCTCCCATGTGCTTTCACCATCCTTCTCCACCCCTTTGTCTTCCCCATGTGCTTTCAGCGTCCTTCTCCCCCCCCATCTTCCCCATGTCCTTTCAGCGTTCTTCTCCCCCCCGTCTTCCCCATGTCCTTTCAGCGTTCTTCTCCCCCCCATCTTCCCCATGTCCTTTCAGCGTCCTTCTCCACCCTTTGTCTTCCCCAGTGCTTTCAGTGTCCTTCTCCCCCCTCAGTTTTACCTTAAGCGTCTTTTCCTCTCCACTCCACCTTTCCTCCCTTTCTCCCTCCCTGCCCCTTACCTTTGTGGCGCTTCTCCGCCCGACTGACAATAGAACAGGCCCGGTCCGACAAACCTCCCTGCCCTGTAGCCACAAATCTAAATTACCTTCTTACAGCAGCTGGAGTATTGAAGCTGCTATAAGAAAGTAATTTAGATTCACATCTACAGGGCAGGGAGGTTTGTCGGACCGGGCCTGTTGTCGGTTGATCGGGGGAAGCGCCACAAAGGTAAGGGGACCTGGCTGGCTGTGCTGCACCCGGGGCGGACCGCCCTCCCCGCCCTCCCCCTTGGTACGCCACTGCCTTTTCCCTACCTGCCCTACCGCAGCACACAGCCAACCGGAAGTCTTCCCGATGTCAGCGCCGACGTCGGAGGGAGGGAGGGCTTTGCTTAAGCCCTCCCTCCAACGTCAGCGCTGACATTGGGAAGACTTCCATTCGGCTGTGTGCTGCGGCAGGGCAGGTAGGGAGACGAGCCTCGCGGCTGAGTACATCCAGCCCCGCAGGAACCCCGAGACCCTCGGAGGCGTCCCCACGGGATCCCTGCGACCCTAGGGGGCATCCCCACGGGATCCCCGTGACCTGAAGGGGGAACCTGCGGGATCCCTGCGGGATTCCCATCGTCCCTGTTCCCGTGCAGCTCTCTAGAACAGACCTGAGGAAAAATCAGAAGCCAAGCTGGAGGTGGAAGGGAGGAGTCATGCCCCTCACACAGGCAGTAGCCATGATGTAGAAATGACTGAGGACTTGCCAGGCTTGAGCCCAGACCCCGTGCCTGTTGCCATAGAGGATTTTATGGACACCTCTAACCTTTTTGAGGAAATATCTGCTGGTTTAGAAGGTATGGATACCAGCACTTAATGCAGTAAGTTCTGTTTACTAAATCAGAGAAGCCGTACCTTACTAGGAGTACTTTTTGTTTCTTACACGGAAGGAACGGTGTGCAGCTGACGCTAATTAAGAAGCAGGATAGAGATAAGAGTTCCTCCGTCAGAATGGAGCTCAAAGAGGAGGCCTAGCTAAAAATTGAAGGCTAATCTTAAATCTCCCTGCTGGTTTATTTGTTAAGAGAGCAGTGTCACGGAACTTCCGGGCTCTGAAGCTGGGGCTTAAGTTTTGTTCTCTGTCCCTGCTTAAAGGAAGAACTGAGCTAATTTCTATTGCCTGCAAACTATTACATGTTGAAGGGAAGTTATGAGGTAATAACTTCCATAAAATACTCTTACCTGAAGGACCATACTGGAGCAAGTATTGTTCAGACCAGGAGGGAAAGTGTGTGCATTTTGAACTTTGGGAAAATAGTAACTTTATACAGAAAAATTGTTTTCATTCTTTTTTTGTTGAACTGCAACAATTACTTATGTTCTATGGAGGACTGTTTCTGTTTGGAAAGTCCAATACCGGCTTGTGTGACAAACTAACAATAAAAATCTGATTTTGTTTAAAAGTACTACACTAGGCTGCGTTTCCATGTTTCTATAAACGGCATTCTGACTGGGTAAAAACAGTGCATGAGTTATTCCTACTTGAAGAGAGTCTTCCCTCTTCTAGGGAAGCTACGCCAAGGCCTCAGAAAAGGCACCATGCAGGCTACCTGCAAACTAGGCAGGGCTTGCGATGTGACAGTGGGTCTTCTGGTGAAGGCAGCCACGTTTCTGTTAGGAATAGAGAGCCTAAGTTTTCCTCCATGATCCAGTCCCTGATGAGGTTGGCTTTGTTCCTGACAGATCTTATGTTGGTGTATGTGCATGTTATAGGGAGTTAGTTGGCAGCCTGGTAATCTGATGCGCGTTGAAGAGTGGATAAGATTTTGGCTTTTTTTGATTTGCTGTGGGAGGCTCTGTTTAGATGGTTGTGTGTGAACTGAGTTATGTTTGCGCTGTGATCTGGGTAGTGAGTTAGGGAGCTGAGTGTTGGTGAAAGGCCAGGATAGGTGTAAGTGTTAGGTCTGTTGAGGGTGTAATGGACTGGGATTTTTGTAACCCATCCCATTCCTCCACACCATGTGAGGTAGAGCAGTGGAAAGGTCAGCATGATGGCCTTGAATGGTGGTTAGTTCTTGAGTGATGATATGGGAAAGGCTAGGTTTCAGTGGTGTTGGAAGCGGGTTCTAGAGTTGCAGGACAGTCTGTTTAGTCTCTGGTCCTAGGTCCTATTGGTCAACTCGAAGGGCCACTCAAAGCCGAAGATCTGCTAGTCGGTGCATTGTGGAGGGACAATGGAGCAGGTTTTACTTCCCCCACGCCATGCAGGAATGAAGAAGCCATTATTCCTGACCCTTCAAAAGAGCCGCCCAAGGAGGAACAGTTGGCGGCATTAAAGGGGTGGGGCTTCCGGGTCACCCATGTGCAGGAACCAGCAGCTGCAACTTTGAGAAGAGTGACTGGGAGGAGAGAATTGGCCAGAGGAGGTAAACATTCATGAGAGACATGAATTTGGGACACTTAACGGAGGGAAAGATGACGAGGGGTGATTGGGACACAGAAGAGAGGAAGAAGGGTCATGTTTGCACAGGAAGGGAGAGGCAGGGCCGCGTTGGGAAACAGAAGGAAGGGAGGGAGCAATAACTTCAGACAAAGGAGGGAATGAAGGAGGGAGGGAGCATGAACTTGGGACATAGGATGGAAGAATGGGAGGGAGGGAGGGAAAGAGATGCTGAGGTGGGGGAATAGAAAAGGAAGAATTGCTGGGCATCGGTGTCTGAGTGAGAGGGAAAGAGATGGTGCACATGGAGAAATGAAGAAAGAATTGTTGGGCATAGGGAAGGAGAGAGAAATATTGGACATGGTGGTGGGAGAGGGGTGAGGAACAGATGCGAGGGAGAAATGTTGGATTTTGTGGTGGAGAGGGAACAGTGGGATAGATGAAGAGCGAAACTAAGTGTAAACCTCCTATCTTTTATTTCTATTTAAACTACAGTACTTTATTTTGAGGACTGTTTCTTTAATGTTTAATGTTCTTTAATGCTTTTATAGACTGGACTGTACAGGATCCGAATGACATATAAATTCAACTTAAGAACGGTTTAAAAAAACGGAACTTGTTCTTAACCCAGGGACTGCTTGTATATCAAATCCCATTACCATTTCCTTAACTGTCCTTTTCAGTAAATGTACATTATATGTTATATTTTTTTCTATGGTTTTACAATTGTTAAACTGCTTAGATAGTTCTACTGGGTGATGTATCAAATGACTAATGTGAAACTAAAATTGAAGACTCTAGTATACTTCCCAGTCTCATAACATTAACTGCTATTTAAATGTCCCCTGCCTGCCAGAAAGATGATAGGTGGAAACAAACTAATGAATACTGGCCAAAATCAGCTCCCACTGCAACTTGTGGCTTTCTCAGATTGTCAAAGGAGAATACTTCCCACCAAAAAAAAAAAATCAGTACAGAAACCACCAAAACTGCAATCTGCCCACACCTGATTTCCCCATAGGCTGTAGTAGCCTGTACTATTCACTGTGCTATGCTGTGCTATAGCCTGCTTCAGCTCTCAATGCAGCTGGGTAGTGGAGAAGACCGTTGTCTCAAACAAGTACAGTATATCCTCAGTCCAGGACACTGCAATCTTTGGGCTGCCAGTTGGGCCAAGGCCAGGCTGAGATCTCAGACCCCCAAGGATCCATGTGCAATAGGGGGATAAAAAGAAAGCTTTGATATCACCATCTCAATTTGGCCTGTGCCAGACCTTCTGTTTTCTAGGCCAGTTAGGGCTGGAGATGCTGCAGATACTAGGTGGGAAGGGAATCTCAGTCAATGTGCAATGGTGATACTTAGTTTGGACTTAGGCTCAGATTAGTCTGATTCCAGAGCAAATCTTGGTGTGTGGTCCCCTGTCAAGGACTGTGGCTCCAAATATTTATTTATTTAAAAAACCTTATATCCCACTTATATCTAAGCAGATTACAAAACAAACATAATTATAATGTAAAAACACAAAAAAACCCAGTATAAAACAAAACAATATACAGATAACAGATTCATTATTCACTTCATTCCTTCAGTCACTTTTCTTAACCACTTAAAAATTTCTATAAAAAGAAGAGATGCTTTTAATATTTTTTTTAACTCTGTATATTATTCCAAATCTTTACCCCTGCCTTCGAAATAGCCGTAGCTCTGGTACTAGCATGTTTATAAACAGATAAGTACATCATGCTCTCCAATCTTAAGGCTTGACAGGGCTGATGCAATGTCTTAGCATGTGAAAGATACCATGGTATCCCTTGGTGAATTACTTGAAAAATCAATACCAACACTTAACATTACTCAAGATTTAAAAGGTCGCCAATGCAATTTTTGTAGTGGATAAAGTAAAGTGGGAAGGAAACGAAAGATTAAGTTCTTACCTTTGTTAATCTTCTTTCTTGTAAATCCTCACTTTATTCCAGGACCAGTGGGTTGTTTACCTCTTCCCGCCAGGAACCTATAGGAAGCCTCAGAAATTTGAAGGTTTTACTCCCTCCCTCTCACACCTTACCACTGAGTATGCTCCATTGAACTCCAGTCAGTCTTTAAGCAGCCAGGAACACCTGTAGAGGACAAGAACAAGAGAGAGAGAGAGAAAGAGGAACAGGGAACTCCCAACAAGCAAATCAATTCTGCTCATATAAACAAATGCAACAATGCAAAACAAAATACAGTAAAACCTTGGATTGCAAGTAATTTGGTATGCAAGTGTTTTGCAAGACAAGCAAAACATTTTATTAAATTTTAAACTAGATATACAAGAAAGGTCTTGCAATATAAGTACATACAGTATACACACATCACATCATCACAACTGAGCCAATGGTTCTTCTCCCTCTCTCTCTCTCTCTCTCTGACACTGCAGGAGTGTAGTTACTGTTCTAAACAAGCAAGGTCTTGCAATACGAGTACATACAGTATTTTGTATTGTGGAGTTTCCATTATTTCTTATGGAGAAATTTGCTTTGATATATGAGTGTTTTGGATTACAAGCATATTTTCAAAACGAATTATGCTCGCAAACCAAGGTTTTACTGTAACAGGTTATACAACAGGGAAAATCAACGACAAAACAGTGCTAAGGGAAGACACAGCTTGCAGGGGCACCTGAATTATGGAACCCCCTAAAATATAGTGCTAAACCCAGTCAGATGACAGTCTTATAAAGGCTGATTAGAAAGAGAAATCCAGCTTACCAGTACTTGTAAGGTAGGAAATCAGAAAGATATAGGGCAGTTTCTTGGAATAAAGTGAGGATTTACAAGAAAGAAGATTAGCAAAGGTAAGAACCTAATCTTTAGTTCTTGTACAATCCCATTTTATTCCGGGACAAGTGGGATGTAACAAAGCAGTCCTGAAAAGTCAGGGTGGGACTGATGAACCTGCTGCCAACATACACAGAGGCACCAAAAGTGGCATCCTATTTGGCCACCACATTGATCCTGTAAAACTTGGGCAGGTGTGCAAGGAGGATCATGTAGCAGCCTTACAAAAATCTCATCCAGAGCCACAGCTGACAACCTTCCTTTGGTTGAATGAGTCCACACCCCTAGGAGGGGCTTCTTCCCAGCTGTCAGGTAAACCGCTGAAATGACCGAACAATTCACCTGAAAATGGTAGCCTTTGAGACAGGCCCACCTTTGCGGGTAGGCCCCACCAAAACAAACAGGTTGTCAGAGACTCTAAACTTGTTGGGAACTTCCAAATACCGTAACAAAAGCCTGCATATGTCTATGGACTGCAGCACCCGGTCCTGGTCCTTCGAACCAGAGGAAGCAAGCGCAGGAAGCTGGATTTCCTGATTTACATGGAAAGCGGGAACCTCTTTCAGAAGAAAGGAAGGAACAGTACTTAGCATCACTGTGGAAATCACAATATGCAGGAAGGGATCGCTGCAGGAAAGAGCCTGAAGATCCGAATCTCTCCGGGCTGAAGTGATAACCACAAGGAAGACCATCTTAACTGTGAGATCCATCAAAAGACCCCCTGCTCCAAAGGCTCATATGGCGAACAAGTCAGACAGCGCAGAACTAGAAGGTGCAAAGGAAGTGTAAACTAGAAGGTGCAGGAAGGTGCAAAGGAGGCCGCAGCTGAACCATACCCTGCATAAAACAAACCATATCCAGATATGAATAGCCAATGAGTCCCTCAATGCAAGAGGTCCCATGCACAAAAGACCTGCAAACAGAACCCAGAGTGAAGCCACTGCAAAGTCCTTCTTTAAGCCATTCTACAGAAACTTCAGGATCTGAAGAATCGAAGGAAGAGAAGGGTCCTCCTGTCGAAGTGCACACCATGCTGGCTAGCACCACCAAGCCTTCGAATAGGCCGCCACTAAGGACTTCCATTTATTTTGAAGCGACTTGGCAATCAGAGCCGAAGAATAGCCCTGGCTTGTCAAGGCTGTATGCTCAAGAGCCATGCCAAGACCAAAGTAGTCCAGACCCTGTAATGTGATTGAAGGCAAGGCAAGCAGGAGAGAGCAGCACAGAGGGAGAAGTTAGAAGGCAAAAGGAAAGAGGCAATTTAGAGCCTGAGAAGGGGAGAGAAGGGAAGAGAAGAGGCAGGAGACTAGGGGGAATCGGCGAGAGTTAGCTCCGCCCACCCCTGACATCAGACATCGAAGCTCCCCCCTTAAAAGGGGAGGGGCCAACGAGAGGAGCACATTGAAGCTTGGCAAGGCAAGCAGGAGAGAGCAGCAGAGGGAGAAATTAGAAGGCAAAAGGAAAGGGAGGCAATTCAGAGCTTGGGAAGAGAAGAGGCAGGAGACTAGGGGAATCGGCAAGTTAGCTCCAGTCACCCCTGACATCAGACATCGAAGTTCCCCCTTAAAAGGGGAGAGGCCTTTGTGACGGGCCTTGAGAAGGGACAAGCCACTTTAAAGGAGTGTAAGAAGGGGACCACAGCAGGCGCAGAAGGAGACCACAGCAGGCGCAGAGGACAAAGCAGGTACAACACACAACCAGGCATACACAGCGGGTACAGAGAACATACAACCACATGCCACTAAATGAGAGCAGAAGGAGGACACAGCGGACACCAGCACTAACCAACACAGAACACGACAACATTAGTCAACACTGGTCAAACTACTAATAGGGAAATAGCAAGCAGCTAATAGGGAAGTAGCAAGTAGCAAGCACAGAAGAAAACACAGAAGGGGCCGGGAAACTCGGTTGCCCAGCAGAGCGACTTAGAACAAAAGCTACAAGTCCTAGTTTTAACTAGCTACACAGCAGAGCACACATTCTCACATACTACACACCTAGAAGGGGAAGAAGCACTCACAGGTACCAACACAGCAACACCAGTAGGCTCACAACAAACAGGAAGACAGCAGACAGGAAGTCAGAAATCATCCAGTCGACAGAGAGGACTGGAGGTTCACAACAAATCACTCAGACAGCTCAGAAGGGAAGCAAGAAATGGAAGCCCAAGGAAGTCAGAAGATGAGCTTTCCAGTCTTCTGTACCGGCTGCAATAGGTATGACTACTTCCCTTCGGGGATTCGGGCATACATTTGCAGTTGGTGCATAGAGCTGGATAGCTTGAAACGGCAAGTCCAGCTACTAGAGGAGACAGTGATGGAACTAAAAGAACTCCTCACCTTTGAAGATAGAATCTGCGAATAGGAGACGTTTCTAGTGGAGTTCAGTGCAAACAAAGATGTAAGGAGCTAGAAAGATTCATTGAGGAAGCTCACCAGCAGCATGTGGAGATCCCAGGGCTGGAGAGCTGTACCCGAGCAACCCAGGAAGATGGCCTGGACGAGAGGAGAGAAGACACCCCTACAAATTCAGAAGAGACTGAAGCTGAGATAGGGGACGACCTCACACCAGGAGAAAGAGAGAGAACGCATGAAGACGTCCCCGAAAACAACTTCAAGCGTATCGCAGGAGGAAGAAGATTGGCTCTACACATTGGACGTGGATTTACGACCTCCAAGGAACCTCCGAATAAAGAAGATGGGGATCATCGTAGGAGACTCCATTATACGTCATGTGGACAGCCACACCGCAGGAGGGAGAGAGGATAGAATCGTCACCTGCCTGCCTGGAGCAAGAGTGAAGGATGTGGCCAACAGGATCTCCAGGATCATAGACAGCGCAGGGGGAGAGGACACTGCTGTGCTTATCCACGTGGGAACCAACGATGTGAGCAGACGGAAGTATGACAGGGAAGAGATGAAGGGCCAGCTCCGCTCACTCGGAAGAAAACTGAAGATCAGCGAAGCGAAGGTGGCTTTCTCCGAGATCCTCCCGATACCAAGAGCGGATGGAATGAGACAAGGGGAATTGCAAGCGATCAACGCCTGGATGAGACGATGGTGCGAAGAGGAAGGCTTTGACTTTGTGCGCAACTGGACGGCGTTCTGGGGAAAAAGCAAGTACTACAGAAAGGATGGACTACACCTCAACAAGGAAGGAGCAAGAGTATTGGCAGGCAACATGAAGAGGGCCATCGAGAAGGCTTTAAACTAAAGGACAGGAGTAAGCCGACAGTTGACCACCAGTCGATGGCCCGGGCAACAGGATGCCCCAAAGAAAGAACTATGGACAACTACTTAGACACGGGAGGGGACAACCACAAAGCAAATAAGGGAGACAATGCAGGAGCAGAAAAGGATACTGTGAAAGAAACAGTAGAGACTGCTAAGCTTAGAAAGTCCAAGAAGGTAACACAAAGGGAACTCAAATATATGTATACGAATGCTAGAAGTCTGAGAAACAAAATGGGAGAATTAGAGACAATAGCAAGACACGATGAACTGGAAATCATTGGCATAACAGAAACATGGTGGAATGATGAAAACAAATGGGACACAGTACTACAGGGATACAAACTATACAGAAGAGATAGAGTAGGGCAGAAAGGTGGAGGTATTGCCCTATATGTTCAGGATGGAGTAGAAACTGTTAGAGAGGCTACGGCGGAAAGGACAGAGAAGCTGGAGTCCCTCTGGATCAAGATTCCTAGACATAATGGTGCTGACACAAAAATTGGCTTTTACTATCGACCCCCAAGACAGACGGAGAAGACAGACTCGGAAATGATAGAGGAAATTAGATGGAAGACAGGTAATGTAATAATCATGGGAGACTTCAATTTCCCGGGGTTAGACTGGAACCTGGGAACCTCGAACTGCGGCAAGGAGGCCAAGTTCCTGGAAGCGCTAGGAGACTGCTTCCTGGAACAAAAGGAATCCATTAAAGAAAAGAAGGACTCCTTTAAAAAATGGAAAAGCACAAAAACAACCGAAGCTTGGAACAAACACAAAGATGATCAGAAGAAATGTCACAAGGCGGTGAGGGATGCCAAAAAGGACTATGAGGAGAAAATAGCGCAAGAGGTCAAAAATTTCAAGCCCTTCTTTAGATATGTAAAAGGAAAAAAACCTGCAAAAGAGGCGGTGGGACCGCTGGATGACCAGGGAAGAAAAGGGTACATCAAGGAAGACAAACAAATTGCAGACAGACTAAATTCCTTCTTTGCGTCCGTCTTTACGAAGGAGGACACCGCAATAATACAGTGAAAGTGAAAGTGTTCAAAGGAGTAATAGAGGACAGCCTCACCACAGTAGAAGTGGACTTGGACTAGATATACTACCAGATCGACAATCTTAAAAGCGACAAATCCCCTGGACCTGATGGAATTCACCCGAGAGTCTTAAAAGAACTGAAGGTTGAAATCGGAGAACTTTTACAAAAACTTGTCAACCTGTCAATTAGAACTGGACAGATATTGGACAATTGGAAGATAGCGAACTTCACGCCAATTTTCAAAAAAGGATCAAGAGGAGAACCGGGCAACTACAGACCTGCGAGTCTTACGTCTGTCCCTGGAAAGATGGTTGAGGCGCTGATCAAAGATAGCTTAGTCCGGCACCTAGACACACACAACCTGATGAGAGCCAGTCAACATGGCTTCAGGAAAGGGAAATCACGTTTGACGAGTTTACTTCAATTTTTTGAGACTGTGAACAAACAAATTGATAGTGGAGAACCGGTGGACATAATATACTTGGACTTCCAGAAAGCGTTCAACAGAAACTACAAAGCCATGAAATAGAGGGAGATATACTAAGATGGATAGGCAAATGGCTGGAGAACAGAAAGCAGAGGAGTGGGCATAAATGGGAAGTTCTCAGACTGGGAGAAAGTGACTAGCAGTGTGCCCCAGGGCTCGGTACTTGGGCCCATGTTATTTAATATTTTCATCAATGATCTAGAAGAAGGAACATCAAGTGAGATCATCAAGTTTGCAGATGACAAAGCTATGCCGGGCAATCAGATCGCAGAAGGATAGCGAGGAACTCCAGAGTGACTTGTGTCAGTTAGAGAAATGGGCGGAGAAATGGCAGATGAAGTTTAATGTGGAAAAGTGCAAAGTAATGCATTTAGGCAGAAAGAACAAGGAACACGAGTATAGAATGTCAGGTGCAACTCTGGGTAAGAGCGAACAAGAAAAGGACCTGGGTGTACTGATAGATAGGACCCTGAAACCGTCGGCACAATGCGCGGCAAAGAAAGCAAACAGAATGTTAGGCATGATAAAGAAAGGAATCTCGAGTAGATCGGAGAAAGTTATAATGCCGCTTTATAGAGCAATGGTCAGACCACACTTGGAATACTGTGTCCAACATTGGTCTCCCAACCTAAAGAAGGATATAAAACTGCTGGAGAGGGTGCAGAGACGAGCAACGAAGCTAATAAAAGGTATTGAGAACTTGGAATATGAGGAATGACTTAAGGAGACTGGGATTGTTCTCCCTTGAGAAAAGGAGACTGCGAGGGGATATGATCGAGACTTTCAAAATACTGAAAGGAATTGATCAAAATAAGAGCAGGAAAAAAAATTATTTACAATGTCCAATGTGGCACGGACAAGAGGACATGGACTTAAGCTAAGGGGGGACAAGTCCAGGACAAATATCAGGAAGTTCTGCTTCACACAACAAGTGGTGGACACATGGAATGCTCTCCCAGAGGAGGTTATTGCGGAATCCACCGTTCTAGGATTTAAAAGCAAACTCTATGCACATCTCCTTACGAGAGGCATAGAGGGATATGGGTGACTAAAATTATGCCAGGTGTACACCTGGCTGGGCCTCCGCGTGTGCGGATCGCCGGACTTGATGGACCGAAGATCTGATCTGGAGATGGCAGTAATTATTTTCTTGGCTCCTGCGTGAGGAGGATAGAGTGACAAGGCAACCGGAGCCCCCGATCCTGCTGGAGCCGAACCAGGTTGGTATACCATAGCTGCCTTGACCAAATTGGGAGCACAAGGATCACCAGCCCCTCGTGATCATCTATCCGTCTCAACAAAAGCCCTATCATGGGCCAAGGAGGGAAGACATAAAGACAGATTGTGGCCTCTGGTCACTCATGAGAAAACATTCAGCAGCAACTAGTTGATTCGATTGAACTTCAATTTCTGCAGAGATTCAGGAGCTAAACCCATAAGGTGTGCGGGCTTGAAAAATCTGTGCACTATGGGGTCGTTCCCCAAATCACGGGCCCCACAAGGTCCGGGATCGTGGCAATCCGCAAGATTCGCAACATCTAAGGTTGCCTCAGTACCACCCGGCGAAAGCAGAGGAATCAAGAGTGCCCACCACAACTGCGGGAATCATGATCTTACTCTCCGGAGCCCCCGCAGGAAATCAAGAGGAAAGACCCTGGCCAGCAGAACAGGAGTCCCTGTGACTGGTACAGAAGCCAGAGGAAACTAACCTCAACAACTTTAAATCTAACCTTAAAACCTCTCTCTTTAAAGATGCTTATGAGATCTATTCCTAGGACTTTCTGCTCATGAAGACTCAGACAATTGGCCATATATTAAAGACTCCCTTTATCCCTTTCGTTCTTCCCATTCCCCTTTCTTTTTAGTTTTATGCAATATATTCTACCCACTTCCCTTAAGTAGCATGTTTTGTCTGTACTGTTCTTGTAGTTTGTTTCCTCCCATTTTTATATTTTTAATATCTTTTTTTAAATCTCTGTATAATTGTAAACCGCTTTGTACTTAAAAGTGATATATCAAGATTAAATAAACTTGGAAACAGGGAGAGACTTTTTAACTAAGTATGCCTGCAAAAGCATATTCACAAATTCTGGTAGAAAACTCTCCTCCACAGTGGAAGCCAACTTCTGCACAACAGATTTGGAAAGCTTGGAAGATATATGCGGTTCACTGAAACACCGCTGAGTTGGATAACCTGGACATACTGAACTACCTAGTGGAGGACTACCTTGTGTATGTTGGACACTACAGCCATTTTAACACATATTTTCTCACAGTCTAAAGCAGCCTTTCTTTACAAGCTAACCAGATGGAACAGCATGTACTTCGCTAATCTATGAACGCATGTATCCTTTTGAAATGCTACTCCTGCTGGCCTAGTTCTTGTCTTCCTAAGGAGGATACTTCTCCAAGGTTCGGTGACCATTGTTCATTTGTACTGAGCTGTTATCAGTGCCGTATGACATATGCAAGGCACTCTGAGAAGCCATAAAACACCCATAACAAGTAACAACCCCTGAAGGATGAAGGGGGAGTAGGGATGTGGGGGCCTGGTGCCTGTCTCTGAAGCAAGCCATGGGATCCAGGCATGGCCAGGATGCTGGAATGTCACCCTTGCATCTTTGTTTCAGTTTGCTGCATAAGACTGTCTACAAGGACACCATCCTGAAGACATACAGTATTGTAGAACAAACAAATCAGCCTCAGCAAGGTGATAAGGATTCAAGACATGGACAAAAGAAGTTCACGAAGTGCCCTCTGTTTCTGGACTGCTAGGGCCCCTCTCGTGTGGGGGGGGGGGGGAAGTGAGAGAGATGTGGACTGGGGGGGGGGGAATAGTTAGGTATACATTCTTTTTGTATCGATAGGGAGTCATATGACCAGAGTTCGGGGATGAGCCTTTTGAAACAAAACAAGAATTTATCTGTATAAAAGAAACATGCACCACAAGTAGGGCCAGAGAGGTTTACCTGCTTATGCCGGAGGGTGTGCTAGCCCCCTGCTCGGCATATGAGTGTAAGTGTTACTCTCCATTGCATATTCTGAACTGACAATATATATTTCTTTCTGTTATGTCTCCGCTGCTATAAATTTGTAAGCCATTATACTAACAATAAAAATATTGCCTGTTTTGGAAAATACAACGCCGTCTTGTAGTCATTCCAATGAGGTAAACTAAGCAGCCATACTTCACCGCCAACACACTCCTCAGGGCCCCCTGATGCCAATTTTGCAGGAGTTGGGGCATAAGGTGCTTGAAGATCCTCCCCGGAGGTCAAAGGCACCACATTTGAGTAAATCTCGCCCCCTCTCGCAGTCCACAGCACATGTAGAAACATAGAAATAGACGGCAGATAAGGGCCAAGGCCCACCTAGTCTGCCCACCCTAATGTCCCTCCCCTACCTTTGCCCTGTGAATAGATCCCATGTGCCGATCCCATTTGGCCTTAAAATCAGGCACGCTGCTGGCCTCAATCACTTGCAGTGGAAGACTATTCCAGCGATCAACCACCCTTTCAGTGAAAAAGAATTTCCAAGTAGAACATACGTAGAACATAAATGAGGCATGAATCCATCCCTGCCCAGGGGAGGTCATCTATGTGTTTTCTTTAAAAAATGAAGCTGGCAAGTATGAAAAATAACTTTAAATCAAATCTGGAAAAATTCAAAAAGGCCACCGAGGCCCTGTTTTGACTAAAAATAGCCCAGGAAAACCACAAAACAGCCCAGGAAAAGCTCAAAAACAGAGATTTTAGGATTTTAGGGGTTTGGCGTAAGGCATGCAGGGAAACCAGCTAAAAACTCCTGTATAAACACCCCCCAAAATATCTGATTCAAGCTGTTAGCTTGCTCTCACATAACCATGTGCTGACAGGAAACAGCACATTTACACTCACTGTGATGAGAGAAACTAAATGCAGAGCTGAACACAGCTTACCGGGAGATCCTTTGCCTCAGTGATCTGGAAATCTGGGCTTCAAGTCTTCTGACTGCCCCACCGGCCTGACCACCACAGCTGGAGACCTCCGCCATCCATGGAAGCTGTGCAGATGCCTGGTGGAGGAATACAGTCTAGCTCTGATCCCGGTCGTGCCTCCACGGAACCACCCAGCCTGCACCACACCCACTAGTAGACAAACCTGGGGTGAGCTAGCTCCCAAGGGAAAGGTCCTGTAGCCCAGATCACATGTGCAGGCTGTCCAGGGGGCTTACTGCTAAGCAGGGAACCCCCCAGAAGCAGACATTCTCCAACAGTCTGTGATCTCCTGCCACAAGGATACCCCCCGCAGGGAACCTCCACAGCACTAGGGTGAAACCGCAACTGAAAAGAACCGAAATTACAGATAAAACCAGAAAATAAAACACGAGCAGAAAAGATAAGCTCCGACAGCCTGGCCTGTAGGAATTTAGACTGGAGTTCAATGGAGCATGTTCAGTGGTAAGGTGTGAGTGGGAGGGGGTTAAAAGCTTCAAATGTTTGAGGATTTCTACAGATCCCGGGTAGGAGGAGGAGGTAAATAGCCTATTGGTCCTGGAATAAAGTGGGATTGTACAAGAATATAAAATAGGAGGAAAACCCTGGATAGTTGTAAATGAAAGCTCACAATGCTGCAAGCCTAATGGATGCTCATTCTGAATGAAGAAGAAACTTATCTCTTCTTGCCTCCTGTCCCAAACAATACAATAAATAAAAACCGACATTGGGTTTCCCCAGGATCAGCTTTTGCCCATAGTCCTGACCCAACAAAGTACCGTCTGTAATCATGAGAAAAAGTCAATTGGTAAGTGAATGAGGCAATCACTCACTGAGCCTAGTGGTTCTCCAATTTGGTATCCAGGACAGTCACAACTATGCATGAGACAAATCTGCATACACTAAATCTAATGCATGCAAATAAGTTGTATGTGTATTCATTACAGATATCCTGATAATCTGCTGGATACATTCTAGTGACCTGGATTAGTCACCGTCAGTGTTGGGCTCTCCTTCTGTCTAATCAAGTTCAGCATAGCATATCTTATGTTCTTGAAAATGCCTCCAGAGCAGAATTGGCTCAGGACAGTCCCAATATCTTTATCTAGATTCCAGAATAACAAGGTGTGCTCTCATTAGCCATAAAACACCACTGTAACTGTAGCACAAACCCATCACAGCAGCTTCAATTAGGCATGCAAGAAAAACAAAAACCAAAGCTCAACCCTGCTCAGATCAAACAAAGACAGGTGGAGTTAGATGCCACTTTGATACCTTTAAGTTCTAGCACTTAACTCACCTTGTAGAGTGAACAACATCCTTGAAACCAGACTATTGAGGAGAATAAAAGAGAATGCCAAAGCAACCATTCATCATGATAGCTTCTAGGGCAAAGAAAACATCTAATGTTGGTTACTAGTAGCAAAGTTACATATGTTAGATCAGGGCTGCCCAAGTCCGGTCCTCGAGATCTACTGGTAGGCCAGGTTTTCAGGATATCCACAATGACCATGCATGAGAGAGATTTGCATACCAAGAAGGCAGTGCAGGCAAATCTCTCTCATGCATATTCATTGTGGATATCATGAAAACCTGGCCTGCCAGTAGATCTCGAGGACCGGACTTAGGCAGCCCTGTATTAGATACTGTAAAGAAATGCTACCTATTTCTGACAGCAATATGGCTGACTCTTCATCGTCATGGTGGGACCAACATCCTGGAAGTTGTCTCTTGAATAAAGTAAGGTCTCTTCACCAACATGAAATAAGGCTGTATTTCTTTACTGCGAAGTTAGGTCAACCATATTGAGGAGCAGATATAAATGCTGCTCTTGCCAGAATTCGATAAGGCTCTACTTTACTTTAAGTTGAAGAGGCCAGATAAAAACTATATACAGATAATGTCTTGGCTATTTTCCCTTCATCATGAATCTGAATCAAACATGTTGAATACAGGGATGGAAGGGGTTAAGGTTCCTTTCCCAGGGCTCAATATGATTATTTCCCCTTACTATCTACCCTTCCAAGTAGCTTTAAATGGCTGTGTTCAATACTTGCACAGAATACCCAAGCTGTTTTGATGGGCCACTGCATTCTCTGTCTTTTCAGAAGACAAGGGGTGAGGTTCCATGATCTTGCCAACATGGGAAAGGAAAAAATATTTATATATTCATTGAATTTAGCCACAGGCTTATATGGAAGTCAATAAAGTACTCACAGAAGAAATGTATGGTGATTGAGCCCCAGAGGGCTGCAGAGGAAAACCAGATGATGTTTGTAGAGAGAGGTTAGAAGGGGGAGATGTTGCCCCACCCAGCTGTGGACTCCTCTTCCTGCAGAAAGGAACAGTATGAGATACAATCAAGTTTATTCTTGGCAGAATTCTGCGCAAAAATCTGAAAGTTCTGCACAAAATATTTTAAAATTCTGCAAAGTTGATTTGTAGTGTTTCGCATAGAATTTCCCCATCATAAGGCCTAAAATCCCTTCCTGCCTTTTCCTTTCTCAGCTCCAGACTCCTCCGTTCCCTCTCACTCTAAATGCAGTTCTGCCTCCCTCTAAATCCCAATATGACCCATAATTCTGTCTGCCCCTAAAGGATTTCCATGCATGCAATATCCTAACTTCTCATTCTGTCTCACCATCCCAGCTATCAACTTATCTTCCCTTCCTTCACCTCTCCTCCCCATCAAGCCTTCAGCTTGTTGCCCCCAACCCACCTATAGCACAATCTGCCCTTGATCCCCCCACCGGCAAATGATTCTCCCCTTTATTCTGCCCCCAATCTCCCATTACACACTCAGAAAATATCACAATGGTAGTCCAATCAGATGAAAAAAGGAAGAAGTTTCGGCAACAAAGGGCTTTTTTTTTTTTTTACACATTGCTTGTTAGCTTCTTAAGACAGGAGTGTTTCAGGAGTTCTTATTTGTGGTATCTAATTGAGTTCAGAATACAACACCAGATTTCCCTTGTTTGTCGAGTGGTATATTAGACCCCTGATGAAGGCACTTTGTTGTCAAAACACTGGCCTTGTTGGGTCCCTTGACTTTGCATTTAAAAATTAAAAAAAAAGTTTGTGTTTGACTTTTTTCTCAGATTGGAGGCATCTTTCTGCCCATTCTTTCTTTTTTGTCCCTTCTCATTTTCAGCCAGAGCAATAACTCTGCTCACTCTCTCTTCTTCCCTGCTGAGTTCCCATGGCAAGGAGGAAGTGATCACTGTACAATAGGTCACTTCCTCTTCCTGTGTCAACTTAGACCTGACTGTTTATGTAAACCACGGGATCATGGTTCACAAAAACAGTTAGGTCAAAGCCAACACAGGAGGAGGACGTGACCCACTGTGCAGGTCACTTCTTCCTCTTCTTGCCATGAGAGCTTAGTGCTAGAGGGGAAAAGGGAGTGAGTGGAACTGTTGCTGCTCATGCCTGTACTGAACTCTGCATAGCATGTGCAGAATTCTGCCTGTCATGCAGAGGTGAGGAATTCTGCGCAAATTCTGGGCTGTGCAGTTGCACAGAATTCTGCCAAGAGTACAAGTTGAAATAGATTAGGAAATGCTGGGGGAAGGACAAATCATAAAAAAGAGGAGATTAAACAGTGTATTTATCCCAATATTCAGTGGCAATTAGGTAACAGGAGATAAAAGCAATTTGACTTCAAAGTAGCTCCGTAGTTCAGGCTGTAGCACAGGAGACCCAGGTTTACATAATTTGTCATTTTGAGTCTGTGAAGATGCAAAGCTGGTGTGCTCAAATGGGTTCCCCAAAGCCACTTAGGCATGCCATATGGGGACAGAACTGTAAAGATGGAAACTAATAAAGCAGGTAAACAAACCAAAACTAACTCCCTCTCCCAAGGTCACACACAGCAAAATCAACAACAGAATTGGGATAAGAATGGAGACACAGCAATAGAATGAAGTCTCCTTACCGCTTCAGAGTTGGAGTATCTGGGAATTTAGGACACTCTCCATCACTGTTTTCAGAGGAAGCTGTTGCATCAGAGTCTGAAATACAGAATTAGAAATTATAGCCTGATATCACTAAAGATAGCCCCTACTCTTGAATGACATGGTTTAAAATGGACGTGGTTCTAGCTTTGTACTGTGGGTTAGGATTAGAGAATAACACAGGGACAAATTTTTCCCCGGCCCCATTCCTGCAAGTTCTGTCCTCATCTGCACAAACCTCAAACACTTTAAAATCATAAGTGTTCGAGGCTTGTACAGTTAAGGCAGAGCTTACAGGAATGGGCCAGAGAAGGGATAGTGACAAAACTCGTGGGGATAGGGAAATTGAGTTTCGACAGGGACAAATTTGTCCCTGTGTCTTTCTCTAGTTAGGATTTCATCTGTTTTAAGAATATTTCTGTCTTGAATGTAATTGCAATGCCTTTCTGCATTTTTTTGTGGAAATTATGATTGGATAATATCTGTATTGATATTATGATTTGCTAGTATTTGTTTTGAGACAGATTTCCCATCCTCCCCAAAAAAGAATAATACTATGTTTGTTTTTTGTTGTGTTTCAAATGTTAAGCAACTAAAGGGCGAACAGGATAATATGTATGTAGCAAATGTGTAGTTTTATGCGGTATATAAATTGTTAAATAAATAAATTTGTTACTGATAAGAAATAAGGGCCACCTTTAATTCTATCTTTTTTTTTTTTTTACCTGAGGAGCCTTCATCCACGGCCTCATACTGCAAGAGGCGATCCAGAAGAAAGCTGGTACAAAGAAGAAACAAGCAGGTATGAGTTAGTTTAGGGCTATTCTGAACCCTCCATGAGAAACAATAGAAGGAGTAAGCCAGAGTTAGAGAAACGAGATGAACATGGCTAGAATACTACATGCAGGGAGAGACAGTGTTTTGACAAACATTATAGAAAATTTATTTTATACCGCACATACATTTTAAAGCTTTGTGTGGTTTAATAATAAGAACAGTCAGATACACCTAGGAATTTACAGCTACTAATAATTTTAAATCAGTTTAAGACTTTAGTATTACACACTGAAATAGGTTTTAAGTGATTTTTGAAAGATTTTATACAGAAAAAGCGAAAAGAAAATTTATAGACAAGAGACATAGGAGTAGCCTATTGATTAGAGCATCAGGTTGAGAATGAGGGAAGCATAGTTCAAATCCTACTGCGGTTCCTTTAGGCCTTGGGCAAGTCACTTAACCTCTACTACCTGAAAAAGGTGTAAGCCGAATCTAAATAAAAAAATAAAACAAAATAGTGTAAAATTTGTATTCTTGGGATTCACCTCTTGTCCCGGGAGACTTTCAGCAACTTCCTCTGGGCCTTCCTTAGTTCTTCTTGAAAACATTCCTGCTCCTGCAGAGAGACAAAAGGTTAGTCTGTCAGTATGTGAGAATGTCAATAGAGAGGAGCTATAAATGGTAAATAGTAGCATGGAGACAATTCTATATGTCCAGTGTTATGCAAAGGATAATAAATAGTGACAAATGATAGAAAATGGTGCAATCTACAGTGCCTTCACACTTATCTTTGTAAGCAATATTGTTCAAGGGCTGTCTGGTAAGGACTGCCTCTTTGCGGATGATACCAAACTCTAGTAATGTGGATAATATGAGAAAAGTCCTGGTGAAGCTCAAAGAATTGTCCAGAATTTGGCAGCTAAGATTTAATGCTAAATATTTGGGCTACAACGACTCAAGGGAACATGGTCTCTCAAGGTTTCCACAGCCAGCATCATGCTTGTTGCAGGTTTCAGGGTCATACTCTGAAGAAAGCCACTGCAGGGTGGCTGAAACGTCTTCTACCTGACAAGACGCAGCGAGACACAGAAACCTGCAACAAGCACTCAAGGGAACAGTAGTTTAGGGGACGAAACACTTTTGTGCATGAAAGAGTAGTAGGGCTTGGGTATGATACTATGTAATGATCTTAAAGTGATAAAGAACATATCGGCAAAACAAATGAAATATTTCAAATATTATGAAGTGATGCACTCAGAAACCAAACCCTCTTACATAATCCTGCAAGAGTTTGAAGATATGGTTTCTGAATGCATTACATCATAATATTTACATTCAACAGAGTTTTGATATATTTCATTTGTTATACCGGTGATATATTCTATATCTGATTATTTTGCACAGGTTTTGTACAGGTTTACTGTGACCCAAGCACTGAGCGCTCCTCCACCCCACCCCTCCTTCTGATATCACATCCGGGTCACGAAACCAGAAAGTGACATCAGAGGGAGGAAGCTCAGGCCAGCACGAGCAGCAGGCAGGAGATGCTTCTTGCTGCCAGTGAAGATTTAAGGAGGTATTCTGGGGGGGGGCCTGTGAGCACAGTGGGGTAGAGTGCAGGGAAGGGGGGAGCGTAAGGTGCTCAGGCTATGATAAACCACATTACAGTAGCATTTGTTATTATCTGTGGTTTCACATAACTGTGATAGGTCTTGGAACTATTACCCATGGATATAGGACCCTTGCTGTACTCCCATTATTTAATTATGATTTTAATATAGTCAAACAGGTAGAAAAGGAGGCAGCAAAAGAATGGCCAGTAGGAAAAAGGAGGTGATGATGTCCCTGTATAAGACTCTGGAGAGACCTCATTTAGAATATTGTGTACAATTCTGGAGACCACACCTTCAAAAAGATATAAATAAGTTGAAGTTGGTCCAGAGGACGGCTACTAAATTAGGCAGTGGTCTTTGTCATAAAGTGTACGGGGACAGACTTACAGTAAATATTTCAAAGTATATATTTTGGAAGAAAGGTGGGCGAGGGGAGATAAGATAAAGATGCTTAAATACCTCCATGGCATAAATGCACAGAAGGCGAGTCTCCTTCAACTGAAAGGAAGATCTGGAATGAGGGGACATAAGATGAAGGTGAAAGGGAACAGAAGTAATTTGAGGAAATACTCCTTCACACACAGGATGGTGAATTCGTGGAATGGCCTCCTGGTGGAGATGACAACTGAATTCAAGAAAGCTTGGGACAGGTACATAAGATCTCGAAGGGAGAGGAAGAACAGTAGTATGAAATGGTCAGACTGAATAGGCCATATGATCTTTATCTGCCTTAATTTTTCTCTGTTTCATGTTGGGCTTGCTTGGTGGTCCTGCAGTGGCCAGGACAGGTGGAATCCCTCCCACCTCCTGTCCCAGCCAATTCTTAGAATTTTTACCTCCCTCCCGTGCATACCTTTAGTATCCCTAGTGGCCCAGCAGTGGCTGGTACAGGAGGGATCCCTTCCATCTCCTATCCCAACCAATTCTAATAATTTTTACCTCCCTCCTGCGTATATACAGTAGCAAGCAATTTTACACATCATTTATAGAATCTGGGGGATAATGGAAACACTATGCATGA
The DNA here is from genome assembly GCF_902459505.1 of Geotrypetes seraphini. Classification (NCBI taxonomy): domain Eukaryota; kingdom Metazoa; phylum Chordata; class Amphibia; order Gymnophiona; family Dermophiidae; genus Geotrypetes; species Geotrypetes seraphini. Next base: position 98,557,005 of record NC_047088.1, on the reverse strand, counting down.
AAATCTCTCTCATGTATATTGATTGCAATAATCCTGAAAACTTAACTGGCTAAGTGTCCCTTCAAGAGTGGGTTGAGAAGCACTATCAGAGGCAACTCTAGGTCTAGGTCTCTGTCATGCATTTGATGAAGATGATGTCACTAGAACTTCGTAGTTTAATGAACGCTTTGATCCTCCCTTTAACATGAACTTACATAGATGAGGAATTTCAGCTTCCGCTTCAGATTCTTGTACTTCCTTCTGTAGTCCACACCAACCTCCCCCTGCCCATTCATTCCTAGGAAAGGAAGGAAAATGGCAAATGTTAAGATTATCTAAAATTGCCTCAGTTCCCTGGTACACTGTGGTTCCATGCTCTGTCTAGCATTAAATAGGATTCATTCAGTTTCTGTACTTGCAACAGCTTGAAACCTACACCAAACAGTAGCCCTGTATTTTCATTGTATCCCAAATTCATTGTGCTATTTCACAGAAAAACAACAAAAAAACAACAAAAAAAATATATAAAAGCTCCCACTCTACTGACAATAATATCAATCTATCCAGGGGCAGCTCAAGGAAATATGCATGCTTGAGGCAAGAGATGAAGAGGGATGAGAAGGCAACACCCCCCTAATTCCCTCCTGAAAACTACAATCAGGGAGGAAGGTGAGTGGGAGTGATAGAATACAGCAAACTGACAGGAACCAAACAATCAGGCTTATTACAAAATCATGAAATTATATAAACCATATGGGGCTCATAATCAAAAGAGAAAAACGTCCAAAAACCGGCTTAAATTGGCACTTGGACGAACATTTCTCTAAAACATCCAAGTGCCGATAATCAACCCGGGTTTTGGACGTATTTCTAAACGACTTAGGCCTTCATAGAGCCGCTCAACGTCCAAAGCTAAACGGGGTGTTTCGGGAGGCGTGTCGAGGGCGGGAGTTGGGCGGGACATGGGCCGGCTTAGACTTAGTCGTACAGCATGTATAACCAAAAGTTAAACAACAGAGCCTAGAGGAAAATTGGACGTATTGACTTAGACCATCTAAAACAGGGGTCTCAAAGTCCCTCCTTGAGGGCCGCAATCCAGTCGGGTTTTCAGAATTTCCCCAATGAATATGCATGAGCTCTATGTGCATGCACTGCTTTCAATGCATATTCATTGGGGAAATCTTGAAAACCCGACTGGATTGCGGCCCTCAAGGAGGGACTTTGAGATCCCTGATCTAAAACATGGTCTAAGTCACTAAAACCCACCTAAACTCACCAGATATTCACTGAAAACACATAACACAGACCCCTACACACTACCCCAGTGATCACTAACACACACCCCACCCCCATAAAAATTATATTCACAACTTTAAATTTCAGCCTCCAGACCATCATTACCTGGCTGCCTAGCATAGGAAAGCCTAGGCATCCAGCCCAGAGGCAGCTTAAGACATCTTGGGGGGTGGGTTTAGGACCCATAGAGAGATGGACCCATGCTCATAAGCTCCTGTAATCACTGCATTGTTACTGAAACATGTGCACTCCCCTATACACCCCCAAAACCCTTTTGTACTGGCATATAAGTGGCTCCTGCATCCATAAGGGCTATAGGGGTGGTAGATAAGTGGGTCTAGGAGATTCTGAAGGTGGTTTGGGGGACTCACTGTGACCTATAAGGGAGCTGTAGTGTGGAGAAGCCATGGCACCCTGTTTGTGAAGTTCACAACAGTGCCCTGTACGGTACCCCACTATTTAGGTGCCCTGTCTGGGTGTTCTGTCAGTCACTTTGCAGACCCCCTCCCACGTCCAACAGGGCTTGTTCTAGACTTTTTTGACTTGGACGGACATTTGTATGAAAATGGACAATAAAGTTAGACGTTTTAGATCAGATCTGCAGGACGTATAATTTGGACAATTTTCGAAAGTCAAAAGAAGTTGGACGTCTCTTTCGAAAATGTCACTTAGGAACTTTTTGACTTTGGACGACTTGCGAAATGGACGTAAATGGACTTAGACGTCCCTTTTGATTATGCCCCTCCACATATTTATTAGGGATGCTCATCAATTAATTGTGATTATTTGCAATTAACCCCCCTTTTACAAAACCACAAAAGTGTTTTTTAGCCCTGATTAAAAATGTAGTGATTAATCAATGTGCAGCCCTAATATGTATTTATTTATTTTAAAAATTTATATTCCATATATTCTATGCAGATTACAAAAGACATCCAAAATACAAGAGAACATACAAATAACAGTTTACAACCTGACAAAATTCCAGACACAAATAAAATATCCCTGCAACAATACAACTTTCTGCCTTCTCCTACTTTACTGAAAATGGACAGTTGGCATATCATCCACTAGTTCAAGATTTAAAAAGTGCACAAAAACAATACAGTTTTAAGCCCTTTCCTGAACTGTAGTACAGCGGAGGTTTCTCTAAGGTCAAATGGTAGCTTATTCCAGTAAATAGGGCTCTGTACAGAAAACATCATCTTACGATAGATAGCACGACCATCTCACTACATACACAGAGAGCATATCTAGACATAATTTATCCTCTGAGCATAAATTCCGTGATGGCTTTTAAAAGTGCAACATCAAACGCACTGCCACAGGACCATTATCATGCAGTAATTTAAATATTAAACACAGAATCTTAAATTCAATGTGAGAACTGATAGGCAACTAATGTAGTTCTTTTAGGATAGGTGTAATATGCTCAAAACAGGATATGTGCGCAACCATACGAGCGGTAGTATTCTGGGCAAATATATTACATACACATAAAACCAAAGTGAAACAGCCTGAAGAGTCAAACCATACACAAAAAGAAAAACGTCCAGTTCATTCTGCCAGGGTTGAGCCCTTTGGTGCTGGCAGCAATCAGGACCTAGCTGCATACTACCAAGGCCTGGAGTGAGGAGCACAAGTGCTCATAGAGAAGTCAATTATATATAAGTATTCATTCATATGGAAATTCCAAAATTAACCAATAAAACTCTCCCAGCAAAAGGTACAAAGAAGTCAAATGTTTCATATTACAATTTAACATATTGACATGACGGCAGATAAAGGCAAAATGGCCCATCTAGTCTGCCCATCCGCAGTAACCATTATCTGGTGTTAAATCAGCAATAGCAAAACAGTTTCCCTCTACTACCAGACACTGTGTAATGTAAGAAAAAAAAACATACAAATAGACATTTTAAGTGTGGTGCAGTAATTAAAGCTACAGCCTTAGCTCCATGAGGTTGTGGGTTCAAACCCATGCTGCTCCTTGTGACCCTAGGCAAGTCACTTAATCCCCCCATTACCCCAGGTACATTAGATAGTTTATGAGCCTGCCTGGACAAACAGGGAAGAATGCATAAGTACCTGAATATCTGTGCAAAATAAACAGATATAGAACATATCACTAGTGTCTGTCCAATTAAAAAAACACAACCCCTTCCTTCGTTCGTACCTTTAAATCGGCAGCAGGAGGAGCGCTCAGTCCCTACTGCTTCTCCGCCAGCCGCCGTCAGTAATACGTGCCTTAGGCACCTCCCCGGTGCATCATGTGATACACAGGAAGGGACCTAGGGCCCTGATTGGCTCAGGCGCCTCGGACTCCTCCATTGGGAGGGGCCTTAGGCTCCTGAGCCAATCAGGGCCTTCCTGTGCGTATCCTTTCCGGAGGGTCTTGAAAGAAAAGTAAAACTACAACTCCCGGGATGACGAGCAGCTTGACGTCACTTCCAGTTACAGAAAGTGTGACCAGATAAGCAGAGCAAACGAACAAATGAAAGCTTTATGTTTAGAAGACGCAACTCACGTAGGGGAGGGACGTCAACTCAAAACAAAACTATTGGGGAATAGAATTTGCAACATTTTACGGAGAGAGCTAGGTTTCCCGCCTATTTTGACATATGGAACCGGAGTGGTGGCGCTGATAGCGTGTCACGTTCTGCTTTTTTGAAACCGGGAACGGATGGCTGCAACTGATGGGGTCTGTGGTAGTGGTAATACTGCGTGTGATATGCGGAGTTTCACGCAGGACTTGCTCCGCAGTAGCCTGGATCTCAGGTACGATCTGCCCGAGACCTCGGTCCTCGGGTAGCCTAATCAAATGTAAATTGGATTTTGTTTTATTAAGTTTTTACTACTTCGTGGCTCCAGTGCTGGGCATTTTTGGAGCTGACTTTGGTTCCAGAAACAGGTTGGTCGAAGGGGGGTGGGGTTGTTTGAGTCGCAGCAGACGAGACCTGCCGCGGTAGGATTCGGCCGGGGAGTGACAGCCAACGACAGGAAAGTAGTGCTGGCCGATTCACTTCGGTGTTCACCTGACCTGCTTCTACTCTTCGATTTGCTTTTTACTCTTTCCTTTCTATACGAACTATTTCTTAAAAATATTATGCCGATTGGCAGCATACCTAACGTGACCATTTATTTTTTTCATCAAAACGGGACATCTATTAATATTCAGTCCCGCCCTAGCCCCACCCCCAATTTATTCCATTAATTTTTCATGTACACACAATATCTTATTATTTCATAATGTAACCATAAAATTTAAAAACACAAAGCACCCTAAACACAGAGAAAATATTAATTATCATTTAGATTTAGGGTGATTTCAATGATGTCACCTCAGTAACTACAGAAAAATAGACAAATATAGTGCAAAATATAGACAGCAGATATAAATTCTCAAAACTGACACATTATTATCACTAAATTGAAAATAAAATCATTTTTCCTACCTTTGCTGTCTGGTGATTTCATGAGTCTCTGGTTGCGTTTCCTTCTGACTGTGCATCCTATCTTTCATTTCTTTCTGCACTCGGACCCAACAATTGTCCCTTTCTATTCCCTCCCTCCTTCCTTCCTATGTCCTTAGTGCCCCCAGTGCCTCCTTCCTATGTCCCCTCACTGCCTTCCAGCCTTTGTTCCACCCCCTCCCAAAAAGCCTGCCTGCCTACCTCCCCCAGAGCCAGCCTGCCTGCCTACCTCCCCCAGAGCCAGCCTGCCTGCCTACCTCCCCCAGAGCCAGCCTGCCTGCCTACCTCCCCCAGAGCCAGCCTGCCTGCCTACCTCCCCCAGAGCCAGCCTGCCTGCCTACCTCCCCCAGAGCCTGCCTGCCTGCCTACCTACCCCAGAGCCTGCCTGCCTACCTCCCCCAGAGCCAGCCTGCCTGCCTACCTCCCCCAAAGCCTGCCCACCTACCTCCCTTCCCCAGAGCCAGCCAGCCAGCTAGCCAGCCAGCCTGCCTACCTCCTCCTCCCCCCCTACCGCGGAAAACAAAAGCCTCCCTCCAGGCCCTATTTAAATTTCCCCCTCCCCCGGTCCACCACCGCTGCTCCTCTGCTTACCTCCCGCTAATCGCACCCAAAAGCCTTCTTCCCGACGTCAATTCTGACGTCGGAGAGGACGTTCCGGGCCAGCCGGGTACGAGTAGTGGCAGGGAGATAAGCAGAGGAGCAGCGGCGGTGGACAGGGGGGGAGGGGGAGTTTAAATCAGGCCTGGAGGGAGGCTTTTGTTTGGTTTTTTTGGTGCGGCAGGGGAGGGACAGGAAGCTATCGCTTGTCCCGTTGTCCCCGCGCACAGCTTCAGGACGCTGTCTCTGAAAACGGGACATTTTGGTGTCCCGAAGCTGTGTGTGGGGACAACGGGACAGGGAATCCGAAAACGGGACTGTCCCGTTCAAAACTGGACGTTTAGTCACCTTAAGCATACCAAATGTTTGTGGATAAGTGTAAAGTGAGAAAGCAAAAGGAGAGAACCAACGCAGTCTGCAGTGAGTAAAGCACAAACCAAACCAAAGGGAACTATAGATAAATGTACAAGGATGCAGGCTAAATTTATTGAAACAGAATTTATCAATGCGGTTAATGTTACCACCTTGAACCAAACCAAAGGACCCAACACGGTCCATGTTTCGGTAAACACGCCTTCTTCAGGGGTCCCAGGTGGATATGGTATCAGATAGAACCGCAAACTAAAACTTAACCTGTATGTAGAAAAAAGCAGTTTAAACAACTAGGAAAGGCAAAGGTGGAGGAAAGAGACTTGGGAGTTATGATCGAAAAGTCGATGAAGCCGTCCGCGTAATGTGCGGCGGCAAAAAGGGTGAACAGAATGCTAAGAATGATAAAGAAGGGGATCACAAACAGATCGGAGAAGGTTATCATGCCGCTGTACCGGGCCATGGTACGCCCTCACCTGGAGTACTGTGTCCAGTACTGGTCGCCGTACATGAAGAAGGACATGGTACTACTCAAAAGGGTCCAGAGAAGAGCGACTAAGATGGTTAAGGGGCTGGAGGAGTTGCCGTACAGTGAAAGATTAGAGAAACTTGGCTTTTTCTCCATCGAACAGAGGAGATTGAGAGGGGACTTGATCGAAACATTCAAGATATTGAAGGGAATAGACAGTAGATAGGACAGGTTGTTCACCCTCTTCAAGGTAGAGAGAACAAGAGGGCACTCTCTAAAATTGAAAGGGGATAGATTCCATACGAATGTAAGGAAGTTCTTCTTCACCCAGAGAGTGGTAGAAAACTGGAATGCTCTTCCGGAGTCTGTTATAGGGGAAAACACCCTCCAGGGATTCAAGACAAGGTTAGACAAGTTCCTGCTAAACCAGAACGTACTCAGGTAGGGCTAGTCTCAGTTAGGGTGCAGGTCTGACCCAGCAGTAGCAATTCTTATGTTCTTAAATAATTAAGATAAAGCAGCGGAAACTCTCTCGGGTGCACCAGGCTCCCTGCTCCAAAAGCTTTTTCCATTCTAGTTGTGGAGTGCTGCCGCTAGGTACGAAAGTATTGTAAAGACAGGGAGCTTGGCGGCTCTTTACGGCCAGCGCAGAGTGGAGAGTGGAATGGGGTTTGATGCGCATGGGGCTTAATGATGGGGAGTATTTGGAAGCCAGGAGTGAGCGCTTCAGGGCTTCCTGCTCACTGAGGTATGTTGCGCGGGTGCTACTCCATGAGGCTGCAATACAAGTCAAGGAAAGCATTATAGGGTAGAACAGAATGTTCAATACTGAAATCCAGCTATGAAAGTTGAAAAAAAAAAAAGTTGGGCTCTGAAAAACTGTAAGTAAGTATTTCATGAAATGATCCTAGGTGCAAGTGTTTTCTGTCCTAATTCAGTTCTCAAGTATATTTTAAACAAGACGGAGATTATTACATGAAGGATTGTATCTACCTTAAGGGCACCAACAACAACTGTGCATGAATTTACATATGCTTCCATGTTCACTATTCAGAAAATGCTGATGCCATAATAAAACAAAAAAAGGTGAACACCTACCATATATAATTGACTATAAGTCTATCTCAAGTCGAGGGACAGTTTTGGGATTATAAAGGGTCAAAATTGATGTGACCCACGTATAAGTCGAGGCTCCATACATTGCCAAATCTGACACCCTCCCCCTTTCTCTGATAAGCTTCTCCATGCCTTATTACCCCACAGATCCCACCTACCCTCTTTTGCTATCCCCCCTCCCCCATCACCACGTACCTTCAATCTAGACCAGACATGGGCAAACTACGGCGCGCGGGTCATATCCGGCCCATTTTGTTTTTTAATCCTGCCTGCCGACCATCCAAACTTAGCCGACCTCGAGGCCTACATACCTCTTTCCAGAGCAGCATCGGGCCGGCAGCATTCTAAACAGGCTACTTCACGGCCTTCTCTCATTGGGGAATTCCATCTACCGCATCACTGATATGTCATCAGTAGCGCAGCACATGGAAAGCCCTGACTAGAGAAGGCCGCAAAGCAGCTTTTTTAGAGTGCTGCCAGCCCAACACTGCTCAGGAGGGAGGCATGTAGGGGTCAGCGGGGTTCGGATGGGAGAGAAGGATGGAGGGTCAGTGGGGGTTTGGCTGTGCAATGGGGACAGATGCTCAAGGGTTCTGCTGCACATGGGATGGGAGGGAGGATGGGATGGAAGCTGGGCAAGGGTTCTGCTCCACAGGGGGGAGGGATGGAGGGATAGAAAGATGCTGCACATGTGGGGGAGAGAAAGGAAAGAGGAAGAATTGGAGTGAAGGGAAAGATGATCATGTACATTCATTTTGTACAATAAGCCTTACGTTTTCATGCTTTGCTACCTTTTAAAGTCCAAATCCTTTTCTGTTATGACGTTTACATTTAATTTATATTAGTTCACACAAACACTCCATCCTTCTGCTCTCGGTCCGGCCCCTCTATGAAATTTAAGAACCCATGGTGGCCCACGAGTCAAAAAGTTTGCCCACCCCTGATCTAGACTCTCTTGTACATAGCACTGGCACCACAGCAGTACACTACCTGAGTTTGCTGCAGAGCATACCTTCAATCATCCCACCCCTTCTGACTCAACTTCCTGTTACCTCATGAGCAGGACAGGTCAAAGGGCATGCTTTGGAGCAGACCTCAAGCACCTACCACTGCAGTGCCAGTGTCGTATGCAAGAGTTGAAATTTAAAAGTACTTGGTGGGTCATCTTGAGGTCATGAGGCAATGCCACAATGCTACTCATGCCACCAGTGGGGGGTGAGCAGAGAGACTGGATTAATAAAATTTTACTTCCAAGGGCACTACCCATAGATAAGATATCATATTAACCCATTGAGTTTTTTGTCCAGAATTTCTCCACTTATAGTAAAGTGTATTTAGTAGTACCTTTTATTTTCATTTTGAAATACCTTAAGGGTTTGACAAATTCCAGATGCCAGGTTGCCGTGGCACCTAGAAATTTTACCCTGGTGAATGGACTTAGGCCCTATTTGTAAGCCCATTTATTTAAATTACTTCTGCAGGCAACAGTTCTTTTGGTTCTTGATTACTGTAATTTGGTACTCCTGGGGGTACTGATGTCGGTGCTGTGTGCTCTCCAGGTAGCCCAAAATTCAGTGATCAGAATTTTGTTTAGGCTGGGGAGATATGAGCACTTGACAGAATGCTATGTGAGCTTTTATTGGTTGATTCGCTTTAAGCTAATGCTAAACGTCTATATGTGCTTACACAATCTGGCTCCTAAATATCTTGTTGAGAGCATTCTGCCACGTGTTCCGCCACATCCCCTTCGATCTGCAGAACAATTGAGGTTACAAATTCCATCTGAGGCAATTGAAACTGACAGTGTCTAGGGACAGTGTATTCCATTATAAAGGGCCTAGGGAATGGAATAATCTTCCTGAGTATATTCAACGGAAGCACAATATCTGAAATTTTTTTTAAAAACTGTTGAAGCTTCATCTCTTTGGCCAAGTGAAATATACGGTCTGAGATTGTTATTAATGAAAAGAAGAAGATGAAGGTGCTGGGTCACCTGTGTAATTTTTGGGTTTGTATTTTTTATTTTACATTTTGGGAGTATTTATTAAGAACATAAGAACATAAGAAGTTGCCTCCGCTGAGGCAGACCATAGGTCCATCCTGCCCAGCGGTCCACTCTCGCGGCGGCCCATCAGGCCCATCGCCTGAGTAGTGGTCTATACCTATCTATACCCTTCAATCCCTTTTTCTTCTAGGAATCTATCCAAACTTTCTTTGAAACCATTTAATGTTTTCTTGTCTACAACAGCCTCTGGAAGCACGTTCCATGTATCCACCACCCTCTGAGTGAAAAAGAACTTCCTAGCGTTTGTTCTAAACCTGTCCCCTTTCAATTTCTCCGAGTGCCCCCTTGTACTTGTGGTGGTCCTTAATTTGAAAAATCTGTCCCTGTCTACTTTTTCTATGCCCTTCAGGATCTTGAAGGTTTCTATCATGTCTCCTCTAAGTCTCCGCTTTTCCAGTGAGAAAAGTCCCAACTGCTTCGTGTGGAGACAGCAAGGGCGGGCAGCGGCTGAGGAAGCCAAAGGGAGAGGAGAGGAGGCGTTTGTGTTTTTTTTCTTTCTTTCAGGTCGGAGGAGGCAGGGGATAGCGACAGCGCAGAACGGGTGGCGAGAGGTAGCTCCGCCCACCCGTGCCGCGTCACAGCAGCATCGGTGCCCGGACTCCCCCCCTTAAAAGGAGGGGCCAGCGGCGCTAAGGCTCCTCAGCGCGTGGAGACAGCAAGGGCGGGCAGCGGCTGAGGAAGCCAAAGGGAGAGGAGAGGAGGCGTTTGTGTTTTTTTTCTTTCTTTCAGGTCGGAGGAGGCAGGGGATAGCGACAGCGCAGAACGGGTGGCGAGAGGTAGCTCCGCCCACCCGTGCCGCGTCACAGCAGCGTCGGTGCCCGGACTCCCCCCCTTAAAAGGAGGGGCCAGCGGCGCTAAGGCTCCTCAGCGCGTGGAGACAGCAAGGGCGGGCAGCGGCTGAGGAAGCCAAAGGGAGAGGAGAGGAGGCGTTTGTGTTTTTTTTCTTTCTTTCAGGTCGGAGGAGGCAGGGGATAGCGACAGCGCAGAACGGGTGGCGAGAGGTAGCTCCGCCCACCCGTGCCGCGTCACAGCAGCGTCGGTGCCCGGACTCCCCCCCTTAAAAGGAGGGGCCAGCGGCGCTAAGGCTCCTCAGCGCGTGGAGACAGCAAGGGCGGGCAGCGGCTGAGGAAGCCAAAGGGAGAGGAGAGGAGGCGTTTGTGTTTTTTTTCTTTCTTTCAGGTCGGAGGAGGCAGGGGATAGCGACAGCGCAGAACGGGTGGCGAGAGGTAGCTCCGCCCACCCGTGCCGCGTCACAGCAGCGTCGGTGCCCGGACTCCCCCCCTTAAAAGGAGGGGCCAGCGGCGCTAAGGCTCCTCAGCGCGTGGAGACAGCAAGGGCGGGCAGCGGCTGAGGAAGCCAAAGGGAGAGGAGAGGAGGCGTTTGTGTTTTTTTTCTTTCTTTCAGGTCGGAGGAGGCAGGGGATAGCGACAGCGCAGAACGGGTGGCGAGAGGTAGCTCCGCCCACCCGTGCCGCGTCACAGCAGCGTCGGTGCCCGGACTCCCCCCCTTAAAAGGAGGGGCCAGCGGCGCTAAGGCTCCTCAGCGCGTGGAGACAGCAAGGGCGGGCAGCGGCTGAGGAAGCCAAAGGGAGAGGAGAGAAGGCGTTTGTGTTTTTTTTCTTTCTTTCAGGTCGGAGGAGGCAGGGGATAGCGACAGCGCAGAACGGGTGGCGAGAGGTAGCTCCGCCCACCCGTGCCGCGTCACAGCAGCGTCGGTGCCCGGAATCCCCCCCTTAAAAGGAGGGGCCAGCGGCGCTAAGGCTCCTCAGCGCGTGGAGACAGCAAGGGCGGGCAGCGGCTGAGGAAGCCAAAGGGAGAGGAGAGGAGGCGTTTGTGTTTTTTTTCTTTCTTTCAGGTCGGAGGAGGCAGGGGATAGCGACAGCGCAGAACGGGTGGCGAGAGGTAGCTCCGCCCACCCGTGCCGCGTCACAGCAGCGTCGGTGCCCGGACTCCCCCCCTTAAAAGGAGGGGCCAGCGGCGCTAAGGCTCCTCAGCGCGTGGAGACAGCAAGGGCGGGCAGCGGCTGAGGAAGCCAAAGGGAGAGGAGAGGAGGCGTTTGTGTTTTTTTTCTTTCTTTCAGGTCGGAGGAGGCAGGGGATAGCGACAGCGCAGAACGGGTGGCGAGAGGTAGCTCCGCCCACCCGTGCCGCGTCACAGCAGCGTCGGTGCCCGGACTCCCCCCCTTAAAAGGAGGGGCCAGCGGCGCTAAGGCTTCTCAGCGCGTGGAGACAGCAAGGGCGGGCAGCGGCTGAGGAAGCCAAAGGGAGAGGAGAGGAGGCGTTTGTGTTTTTTTTCTTTCTTTCAGGTCGGAGGAGGCAGGGGATAGCGACAGCGCAGAACGGGTGGCGAGAGGTAGCTCCGCCCACTCGTGCCGCGTCACAGCAGCGTCGGTGCCCGGACTCCCCCCCTTAAAAGGAGGGGCCAGCGGCGCTAAGGCTCCTCAGCGCGTGGAGACAGCAAGGGCGGGCAGCGGCTGAGGAAGCCAAAGGGAGAGGAGAGGAGGCGTTTGTGTTTTTTTTCTTTCTTTCAGGTCGGAGGAGGCAGGGGATAGCGACAGCGCAGAACGGGTGGCGAGAGGTAGCTCCGCCCACCCGTGCCGCGTCACAGCAGCGTCGGTGCCCGGACTCCCCCCCTTAAAAGGAGGGGCCAGCGGCGCTAAGGCTCCTCAGCGCGTGGAGACAGCAAGGGCGGGCAGCGGCTGAGGAAGCCAAAGGGAGAGGAGAGGAGGCGTTTGTGTTTTTTTTTCTTTCTTTCAGGTCGGAGGAGGCAGGGGATAGCGACAGCGCAGAACGGGTGGCGAGAGGTAGCTCCGCCCACCCGTGCCGCGTCACAGCAGCGTCGGTGCCCGGACTCCCCCCCTTAAAAGGAGGGGCCAGCGGCGCTAAGGCTCCTCAGCGCGTGGAGACAGCAAGGGCGGGCAGCGGCTGAGGAAGCCAAAGGGAGAGGAGAGGAGGCGTTTGTGTTTTTTTTCTTTCTTTCAGGTCGGAGGAGGCAGGGGATAGCGACAGCGCAGAACGGGTGGCGAGAGGTAGCTCCGCCCACCCGTGCCGCGTCACAGCAGCGTCGGTGCCCGGACTCCCCCCTTAAAAGGAGGGGAGCCAACGGCGCCCAGCCGTTCGGCGCGCGGCGAAGGCGAGCGGCAAAGGCGCTCGCCTTAGCGAGAGCGCCTTTGCGAAGGAAGCCTGTGAAGGAGCCCAGGCAGCCCAGCAGCAAATCTAACCCAACTTCTAACTTCTAACCTCAATAACTTCTAACCTAAAAAAAAAAAAAAATTTCTATTCTCTTTCACTCTTATCACTCTTTCTCTCTCTCTACTTTTTCAGATAACTGCACGTCAGGCACCGCTCCCAAATCACCGAGGCTACAGGAATGGAGGCTACAGGAACCCAGGGGAGCTACCCAGTTTTCTGCATCGAGTGCCATATGTATGACTACCTCCCCTCCGGGAGGCAGGTATACATTTGCAATCGATGTCAGGAACTGGATAGCCTGAAGAAGGAGGTCGGGAGACTGCAGGTTCGAGTACAAGAACTGGAGGGACTGTGCACCCTGGAAGAACAGTGTTGGACAACCGTGGACACCGCCAGAGAGAGCCACATCGCAGAACAAGTTAGGGAGCTCGAGAAATTCATTGAGGAGGCCTGCAAGAGGGTAGGGGCACAGGACCACCAACACACCAGGAGGGAACCGACAGTTGGACGACAGGAATCACCAGACACCATCGAACTAGGACCTTGCGGAGGACCTGGGCAGGCAGAGGAGGAGGAGATCCATCAGAGCCAGGAGAAAGGACTAGCGAACTGCGCAGATGACACAGACCTGAGACCAGGGGCGGAGACACAGCAGAGCCCAGAGGACGGACAAACGGACTACACATATGACACAGATCTGAGACCAGAGAGACAGTTGAAGAAGGGGAGATCGGCTATCGTGGTCGGGGACTCAATACTGAGAGGAGTAGACAGTCATATAGCCGGAGGGAGAGAGGACAGACTGGTAACATGTCTCCCAGGGGCAAGAACAAAAGACATCATCAATAATATCGAGAGGATCCTGGAGGGAGCCGAGACGGAGGAGACAGCAGTAGTAATCCACATCGGAACCAACGACATCAGCAGGAGAAACTTCAACAGGACTACACTAACGGACCAGTTCAGGACCCTGGGGAGGAAACTGAGACTAAGGACAAGGAAGATAGCCTTCTCAGAGATCCTGCCAGTACCGAGAGCGGACACAAAGAGACAGAGCGAACTACAATCAATTAACTTCTGGCTGAGGAGATGGTGTGAGGAGGAGGGCTTCCACTTTGTTAGGAACTGGACTACCTTCTTGGGGAAGAACAAGCTCTACAGAAAAGATGGACTGCACCTTAGCACAGCTGGGACGAGGATGCTGGCACGCAACGTCCAGAACGTCATAGACTTGGCTTTAAACTGAGAAGAAGGGGAAAGCCGATAGTCGACCTGACCTCGACACATCGGACATCAGTACCTGACAAAGGTACTGAACTGGGACAGTGTATAAGAGGACTCGGGACTGAGGGTGTATGGGTTGAAAAAGGACCTAAAGACGCATTGCAGGGATCGAGGGCACAAATGGACCAGGTAAGCGGCAACAACACAGAACAACAGGAAACAGAGGGGCAAAGTCATTGTGAAAAAGAGCCCAGAATTGAGTGGGAATTAGGAGAGCAGGAGGCGCAGGGGAAACAGGCAGAGGACGTCACACACACACAACAGGAGGAGGAGGAAGCTCAGGGGCTGGTAAACCATGAGGGAAACTACAGGAATACCAAAGCACAAGGGAAACAAAGAGAGAGGACAAAAAACTGGGTCTTAAACTGCCTATACACAAATGCTAGGAGCCTGAGGGCCAAAATGGCAGAACTGGAAATCACAGCCAGCAATAAGGACCTAGACATAATTGGAGTCACAGAAACGTGGTGGACTGAGGACAATCAATGGGATGTGGCCATACCAGGGTACAAGCTATACAGGAGAGACAGGATACATAAAAAGGGTGGAGGAATAGCGCTGTACATAAAAGACTCCATACCATCAGTCAGGACGGAAACAACAGTACGGGCGGATGGACTGGAATCACTATGGGTTAAGCTACAGGGAGGAGCAGGAGCAGACATTAAACTGGGTCTGTACTACCGCCCACCTGGACAACCAGAAGAAATCGACCAGGAGATGGAGGCTGAACTGAAGCAGGTATGCAGAAGCGGAAATGTGGTGGTGATGGGGGACTTCAACCATCCTGGGATAGACTGGAGTATTGGGCACTCAAACTGCGCAAGAGAAACAAAATTCATAGAAGTCACGAGGGACTGTTTCATGGAGCAGCTGGTCACGGAACCAACAAGGGGAGATGCCACTCTCGACCTAATCTTCAACGGACCAGGGGGGACAGCAAAGGAGGTGGCGGTATTACCCCCACTAGGTAACAGCGATCACAACATGATCCAGTGCAGGCTTGAAATTGGATCATCAAAGGGGAAAAGAACCACAACGACGGCACTCAACTTCAAAAAAGGAAATTATGATGCCATGAGAAAAATGGTGGGAAAGAAGCTCAAAGGCAACATAGGGAAGACGGAATCCGTAGAAAAAGCCTGGACCTTATTCAAGGAGACTGTGCACGAAGCACAAAGCATATGCATCCCCAAGTTCAGAAAAGGGTGCAAAAAAAATAGAACAAAAAACCCCGTGTGGATAACAAGTGCAGTGAAGAAGGCGATAAGCGACAAGAAAGCATCGTCACCGAGTGGTTAGAAAAGCAAAAAGAGAATACGAAGAGAGACTGGCAAAGGAAGCAACAAACTTCAAGTCGTTCTTCAGATACGTCAAGGGGAAGCAACCGGCGAGAGAAGAATTGGGACCATTGGACGATGGAGATAGAAAGGGAGTTGTAAAAGAAGAGAAAGAGATAGCTGACAGGTTAAATGAGTTCTTCACGTCAGTCTTCACGATGGAGAATATAACCACCATTCCAGAACCCGAGGAGATCGTAATAGGAGACAAAGACGATAAGCTGGTCGATTTAGAGGTAAGCCAAGAGGATGTACTCAAGCAGATTGACAGACTAAAGAGCGACAAATCGCCGGGTCCGGATGGCATTCACCCAAGGGTACTCAAGGAACTAAAAGACGTAATAGCGGAGCCACTTCGACAGATATGCAACCTATCCTTAAAAACCGGAGAGATCCCGGAGGATTGGAAAATAGCAAATGTCACGCCCATCTTCAAGAAGGGCGCAAGGGGAGACCCGGGAAACTACAGGCCGGTGAGCCTGACCTCAGTCCCGGGAAAGATGATGGAGGCACTGATTAAAGACAGCATCTGTGAACACATCGAAAAAAATGGGCAGCTAAAACCGAGTCAACATGGCTTCTGTAAGGGTAGGTCATGCCTCACAAACTTATTGTACTTCTTTGAGGGAGTGAACAGCCAGGTGGATAAAGGGGAATCTATAGACATCATTTACCTTGACTTCCAAAAAGCCTTCGACAAGGTGCCACACGAGAGACTGCTTAAAAAGATATGGAACCACGGGGTACAAGGGGAGGTCCACCGATGGATCAAAAACTGGCTGGCAAACAGGAAGCAGAGGGTTGGCGTAAAGGGACACTACTCAGACTGGAAAGGGGTCACGAGCGGAGTCCCGCAAGGGTCGGTGCTGGGACCGCTCTTGTTCAATATCTACATAAATGATCTAGAGGCGGGAACTAAGTGTGAAGTCATTAAATTTGCAGATGACACCAAACTATACAGCAGGGCTCAAACCAAGGAAGACTGCGAGGATCTCCAAAAGGATCTAACGCAGCTGGAAAAGTGGGCCGAAAAGTGGCAGATGAGCTTCAACGTGGGGAAATGCAAGGTCATGCACGTGGGGAAAAAGAACCCAATGTTCACATACAAAATGGGGGGAACACCACTAGGGGTTAGTAACCTGGAGAGAGACCTGGGAGTGATGGTAGACGCAACACTGAAGGCATCGGCGCAATGCGCCACAGCCTCTAGGAAAGCAAACAGAATGCTGGGTATCATTAAGAAGGGTATTACGACCAGGACGAAGGAAGTCATCATGCCGCTGTATCGTGCAATGGTACGGCCGCATCTGGAGTACTGTGTCCAGTACTGGTCGCCGTACCTCAAGAAAGACATGGCGGTACTTGAGGGAGTACAAAGAAGAGCAACCAAACTGATAAAGGGAATGGAAAATCTCCCATATACCGACAGATTGAGACAGTTGGGACTTTTCTCCCTGGAAAAGCGAAGACTTAGAGGAGACATGATAGAAACCTTCAAGATCCTGAAGGGCATAGAAAAAGTAGACAGGGGCAGATTTTTCAAATTAAGGGGCGCCACAAGTACAAGGGGGCACTCGGAGAAACTGAAGGGGGACAGGTTTAGAACAAACGCTAGGAAGTTCTTTTTCACTCAGAGGGTGGTGGATGCATGGAACGCACTTCCAGAGGCTGTTGTAGACAAGAAAACATTAAATGGTTTCAAAGAAGGTTTGGATAGATTCCTAGAAGAAAAAGGGATTGGGGGGTATAGATAGGATAGACCATTGCTCAGGCAATGGGCCTGATGGGCCGCCGCGGGTGCGGACCGCTGAGCAGGATGGACCTATGGTCTGCCTCAGCGGAGGCAACTTCTTATGTTCTTATGTTCAACCTGTCGGTATATGGGAGATTTTCCATTCCCTTTATCAGTTGATCATGGTGTATGTATTTTTTATGTAATATTATAGTTTTGTATGTAAGTTTGTAACCCGCCCTGGGTAAATGCGGGATATAAATGAATAAACAAACAAAGTTGTTCAAAGTTGTTAAATTGCAAGAGGATACCGGGCATCAAAATGGCAGATGATATTTGATGTGAGCAAGTGCAAAGTGATGCATGTAGGGAAGAGGAAACTATATAGCTGTGTGATGCTGGGTTCTGTGTTTGGAGTCATTGCCCAGGAAAAGGATCTAGGTATCATTGTTGAGGATATGTTGAAACCTTCATCTCAATGTGCGGCAGTTGCTAAGAAAGCAAATAGAATGTTAGGAATTATCAGGAAAGGAATGGAAAATGTTATAATGCCCTTGTATTGCTCTATGGTACGGCTGCACCTTGAATACTGTGTGCAGTTCTAGTCACCATATCTCTGAAAATAATAGCAGAATTAGAAAAGGAACAAAGAAGGGTGACAAAAATGATAAAAGGGATGGGATGACTTCCCTATAAGGAGAAGCTAGGGCTCTTCAGCTTGGAGAAGAGATGGCTCAGGGGTGATATGATAGAGGTCTATAAAATATTAATTGGAGTGGGAAGGTAGATGTGAATCGCTTGTTCACGCTTTCCATAAATACTAGAACTAGGGGGTATGCGATGAAGCTACTAAGTAGTAGATTTAAAACAAAGCAGAGAAAATATTTCTTCACACAATGTGTAATTAAACTCTGGAATTCGTTGCCGGAGAATGTGGTGAAATTAGCTTAATGTGTTTTTTTTTTAATGGCTTGGATAATTTCCTAAAGGAGAGGTCCATAGGCCATTATTAAGATGGCTTGGGGAAATCCACTGCTTATTCATAGGATAAGCAGCATAAAATCTGTTTTACTATGTGGGATCTAGCTAGATACTTGTGAACTGGGTTGGCCAGTGCTGTTGGAAACGGGATATAGGCAGTCCCCGTTTTCGAACATCTTACTTAACGTCGGACTCATACTTATAAACGGGGGTCCTACTCTACCTTCGATGTCCCAATGTACTCCTCCCTCCTGAGTCCCAATGCGCCCCTCTCTCTCTCTCCCTCCCCCTCTCCATTCTGTGCCCCAAGTACATGCCTCCCTCCAGAGGGTGTTTACCTTCTGGCTGGCTCCCTCCTCCTTCCAGCCACAGTCGTTTCTCTGCACAAAGCCACTGGCAGCGGTTCATAGGTGTGTCCCACGGCTGATCCGGAAGCCTTCCCTCTGATATGGGAGGAGCTTCCTCTGATGTCAGAGGGAACGTTTCTGGCTCAGCCGCAGGACGCACTTAGCAGCTGCTGCCAGCGGCTTTATGCAGCAAAGCGGCTGGAAGGAGGAGGGAGCCGGCCAGAAGTTAAACACCCGTCGGAGAGAGACATGCACTTGGGGCATAGAATGGAGGGAAGGAGAAAGGGGCCTGTTGGGACATAAGAGGGAGCACAAACTTCAGACAATGGATGGAAGGAAGGAGGGGGCATGAACTTGGAACACAGAATGGAGAGAGGGAGGGGAGCATGAGCCATAGGATGAAGAATGGAGGGAGTGAGGGAAAGAGATGCTGAGGTGGGAGAGAGAATAGAAAAGGTGAATTGGGTGATTGAGAGAGAGGGAAAGAGAGATGGTGCACAGGGGGAGATGAAGAAAGAGGAGAATTGTTGGGCATATGGAGGGAGAGAAAATTATTGGACATGGTGGTAGGAGAGGAGTGAGATAGAGATGAGAGGGAGTAATGTTTGATGTGGTGGTGGAGAGGGAACAGTGGGATGGATGAAAAAGTATGCAAGAGGGGCCTCAAGAAGGTGGAGAAGGTGGGAAGAATACTAGGACCCGAGTTACACACAAATTCAACTTAAGAACGGTGTAAAAAACAGAACTCGTTAACCCAGGGACTGCCTGTACTAGGCTTGATGTACCTTCGGTCTGTCTCAGTATGGCAATTCTTATGTTCTTATGACTTCTCTTTTAGAAAATTATACAAACTTTTTTTTTTTAAAAACCCTGCTAAGCTAACCGATTCCACCACATTCTCCAAAAACAAATTCTAGAGTTTAATTACACATTGTGTGAAGAAATATTTTTTGCGGTTTGTTTTAAATCTGTTATCTAGTAGCTTCATCACATGCCCCCTAGTCCTAGTATTTTTGCAAAATGTAAACAAGCAATTCACATTTAACTTTTCAGCTCCACTGAGTACTTTTATAGACCTGTATCATATGACCCCTGAGCCATCTCTTCTCCAAACTGAAGAGCCCTAGCTGCTTTAGCCTTTCCTTATAGGGAAGTCGTCCATCCCTTTTATCATTTTTTGTCACCCTTCTTTGTACCTTTGTCTAATTCCGTGAAATATTTTTTGAAATATGGCAACTAGAATTGCACACAGTATTCAAGTTGTGGCTGTATTATAGAGCGATGCAAGGGCATTATAACATTTTCATCTTAGTTTTCCGTTCCTTTCTTGATAATTCCTAACATTCAATTTGCTTTCTTAGCAGCCGCCACCTCTGCTTGCTTATGTATATATTTGGATTTATATACCATCCTCCCAGAAGAGCTCAGAACGGGTTTCAAGTTTACATACATAATAAAACATCAGCGTATACATAATAAGGCAAACATGGTTTATATAATAAAGTAGAATAGGGTATAAGCATGACAGTGCATTTTAGGTCTTACCTTGATAATATATTTTCCAGTAGATAGGTGAGAGGTTCTAGACAAGTGGGATCTGGGACTGTATTCTAGATCTCCGGATCCCTCAAAGGCTTTAGAAACAGGGGACAATCCCACAGTTCTGCGTTAATCATTTAAGTCTGCGGTTATGCCAGACCTCATTTTGGAGTCTTTGCATGGAAAGGAGGAAGACTGCGAGTACACACCACAAAGCCACGAAGAGGAAGTGGATGAAGCCAGCTGAGTGGCTAAATTCAAATCCTGCAAAGACTCTGAAATGAGGTCTGGCAAAACCTCAGATTTAAATAAACATAGAATCGTGTGATCCAAAGATCCAGCATACAGCCCCATAACTCGCCTGTTGCACTGGAAAGATTATCGAGGTAAGAGCAGAGATTGAGCAAAGTTTATATTTTTTATATGCCATTACTTTTTATTTTTTGCATTATCTTGCATCAAAAAGTCAATATTATGCATATTTGCCTGGGATATAGTTACTATTTGTCCAATAACAGTTTATTAGCCTAATAGATTTAATGAACAACATTAAAGACGGTTTCTCATTAAGATCTGTCAGCTATTGTCAAGTGCACTGGATTGGCCAGAATGCTAGTTTGATGGGTTATTGGTTTGATCTAGAGAATGACACTGGGACAAATTTGTCCCTGTCCCAACAGGAAATCAATTTCCCCATCCCGTCCCCGCACGTTTGTCACTACCCCTGCCCCATTCCTATAAGCTGTGCCTTAACCGCACAAGCCTTGAACACTTATGATTTTAAAGTGTTTGAGGATGGAAATTGCAAGAATGGGGACAGGATGGGAAAATGAGTTTCTGTGGGGACAGATAAAAATCTGTCCCCATGTCATTCTCTAATTTGATCTAGCATGTCATAATGTTCAGAGCACGATATTGGTTTTTGTTTGATGCTGATGGGCTTCCTCACTTTCCTTTGACAGTGCTCTCACACATTCTGTGGTAAGGAAGAAATATCTGGCTCACGCAGGCAGGGCATCCCTGACACCAGATGAAAGGCGCCAGCTGAGGGAGATCATAGAAGATGAGCTGCTAAAAGTTGAGGTGAGAGAAGACTTGCATTTCTTAAGATCAATAGATCATCAGCAGAATTGTGAGCGGCATGAAGAGTTGAAATGACTAGGTGTCTTCCATAATGTGGTGGCACCCAACCTAATGGCTACCTCTAAAGGCACAGGAAGTTGGGTTTTCACAGTATTCCTAAAAAAATCCACAAGAGAGGTTTACACATATTAGATACTGTGTGTGCAGATATATCTGATACATATTCATACCATGTTTCCCAGAAAATAAGATTTACCCTGAAAATAAGCCCTAGCATGATTTTCGGGGTAGGTCTTAATATAAGCCCTTTCCCCGAAAATAAGCCCTAGTAGCCTTCTATCACCCGGGCGTTCCTCTTCCACATTGCTGCTGGGTGATAGAAGGCTGCGAAGCAGCCTGTCTAGATTGCTGCCAACGCTGCCGGTTTGTTATAAGGCAGGGATCTCAAAGTCCCTCCTTGAGGGCTGCAATCCAGTCAGGTTTTCAGGATTTCCCCAATGAATATGCATTGAAAACAGTGCATGCACATAGATCTCATGCATATTCATTGGGGAAATCCTGAAAACCCGACTGGCTTGCGGCCCTCAAGGAGGGACTTTGAGACCCCTGTTATAAGGTATTTATTTTGGTCTCACGGTTCGGATGGGAGGGAGAGATGGGTCGGCGGGGGGATAGAAAGATGCTACACGGGAGGAAGGGAGGGATAGAAATGGCAAGGGTTCTGCTGCACAAGGGATGGGAGGGATTAAAAGATACTGCACAAGGGGATGGGTGAGAGGGGAGCAAAGATGCTGCACATGTGGGGGAGAGAAAGGAAGAATTGGGGTGGAGGAGAGGAAGAGAGAGATGATCATTGTACATGAAAAAAATAAGACATCCCCGAAAATAAGACAATGTCTTATATTAATTTTGAGCCCAATAAAGGCACTAGGTCTTATTTTCGGGGAAACATGTTAGGAATATCTAGAAACTGTTTGGTTAGAGTGGCCCCCAAGGATAATTTATAAGTCTGCTTATAAAGATATTTATTGATTTTTAGGATTTATTTACTGGCCAAGGGGGAGTAGATAATAAAGAGTCTGGACATAGCCAATAGACAATTTCAGCAAAAAAAAATATTCCTATAACTATAAGTAACATACTATGCCACATTATATACAGTACTGCCCCGAGATTCGCGGGGGTTCCGTTCCAGGAATCCCCACGAATCTTGAAAAACCGCAAATACGGTTTTTCAGGGGGAGCCTTAAGAGGGCAGCGGGAGAGGGCAGCGGCAGCTTTGACATGCAGCTCCTGATTGGATAAGGCCTGACTTAGTACAGAAAGAGGCGGTCGGAGCATACCGTAAGTGATTTCCTGCACTTGCGGCGCTCCGGCTGCTCTCTCCTGCCTCTCCCGCTGCCCTCTCCTTGTCGGCGGTTCGCAGTCAGAAAATACCGCGAATGACCGTGACCGTGAACCACCAGGGGAACACTGTACTATATCAATATAGTGCATAATAAAATATCTTAAAAAGCAGATAAGACTTTTTATTTTCTATTTAACTTCTGTTACCCTAACTTAAAGTTGTGCATGAAGTCAGATAGGTGCATGAATATGATCTCAGCTAGGGTAGGAGTGAATAAGCAAGTCCTGCTTACACTGCCAGTCCTTGTGTATTAGAGTGGTCCAAAAAAAATCAAGTTCATGGAACATGACCTCCACAAGTCTTATTTTTGTTCTTTGCCTGATCACTGTTAATTATGCCAAATTATAAGCATTTTGGTGAACATTTAAAGGTCATTCAGTGATTTTTAATACATAAAACGCAAGTACAGAATTTATATTAATTTTCTATTTAAACCTGAATTGTGAGCAAATGTACATTGAAAAGTTAAACTACATATTGAAAATAGGTTTGATAATTTGTTAGACTTTGTATGGTCAGATGACAAGAGTATCTGATAAAAGCATTAGCTGTATATATGCCAAAAAGATCATTAAGATTGGAAGCAGCAATTAAATTGGTGGTGGTCTCAGTGCATTTATATGTCAACAAGACAGGCATGTTTCTCAATAGGAGGGACTAGATTGTGGAATTTTTTTTACTTGGTCAACTATGTTTATTTAAGAATGTGGAACAATTTAGGCGGCTGCTCAAGACTCATTTGTTTATGAAGAAGTATTTTTGCTGAGCAAGTTCATTTATGTTCATGTAAAAATATGGAGCATTTTAGATGACTCCTCAAAACATATTGAAAGGGCTGTTCTGTTGCTGGAATAGAGTGTGAATTTACAAGAAAAATTAGCAAAGGTAAGAACCCAATCTTTCCTTACTGTCTTATGAGAGACATCGGGATGGAGTTGATTTGGGGGTTTATAAGAGTTTCTGGGGCTTCCTTGAGGGTCGCCCACCCCTAAAACTTGTTTTTGCCATTTTTTTGACTATTTTTGTAGCTCCCCTGGGCTGGTTTTGGCACCAAAATCATTGCTGCAGTGACCATCTTGGGTTTCCTGATTTTATTTTAAAAGCATCTCCTTGCCTCAGAACACCTTGTTTGGGTCTAGAAACAGGATGGATTCCACAGGTGGTTTAACCACTGTAGTGTGCCAATTTGTAGTGTGCTGGATGGGCACCTGAGGCGCGCCCTGGCCCTCATTCCATGGTACTTGAGGGGTGAATGGGAGCGACGGGCTTAGCTCTACTGAGAGCCTCCATAGGCACAGAAAGCTCAAGAAGTGGGACATAAATCCCTCTTAGAGTCCTCTTGCTTGCGATCCAGTGCCACCTGCAAAGCAAAAATATGTGGATACCATTATTACAGGGAGGTCCCTTGAAGTAGTCTTAAAGAGGACCTCCGAGGACTCTGGTCTGTTTTTTGACTCTCTGTTTTGTGGCGCTCATATGATGCCTCTATGAACTACATACAGTTCCCAGGTCCAGCTGAGGCAGTTCCAGTTAGCATGCAGGAAGGTTTATCCCTGCAGAATCTGGCTCCTTTTCAAGAAAGGGGGTCTCTGGGAACCTGAGATACAGTCAAAGAAAGACTGGGATGATTGAAGATCCAAATCTATGCTGCTGCTTTTCTCCAGAAGTGCTTCCTCTGTAGGAGACCTAGGTTCTTGTGGGAGTGAGTATAGCCAGGAGGCCGTAGCAGCCCTAGATCAGGGAGAGAATCTGATATTGTGCAGGCTCTTTAAGTCAGCCAACTTAAATTAGATCACTGCAGTCTTTCTGCAGGAACTAGAGTTATAGGTTCCGCAAACTCTTTCGACACAGTGCTCACTGTTGAGCAGCTCCAAGACCCAAGCCACATGTTTTCCTTCGCATCCTGAGATCACTATGATG
This sequence comes from Geotrypetes seraphini, assembly GCF_902459505.1. Lineage (NCBI taxonomy): Eukaryota > Metazoa > Chordata > Amphibia > Gymnophiona > Dermophiidae > Geotrypetes > Geotrypetes seraphini. Next base: position 98,532,817 of record NC_047088.1, on the reverse strand, counting down.
CTGACGGAGAATTGGGAAATTCCAGAGGGGCCAAGGCAATAACTAAGCACAAGATTTCCATCAACTGTTTATGCTACCTAATGTGGATTCCTTGGTGGCACAGATTACAAAGTATACTTCTCTTCCCAGTGAAGGTGGTGTGGACCTGAAGGATGCTCAGGATTGCAGACTGGATCTGATTCTCAAAAGGCATTTTGATGCCTCGGTTTTGGGTCTTAAGACAGCAACTTCCTTCTTGGTATGCACCTGCCATAAAATACTACACCAGGCTCCAGCTTCGGAAACAAGCACATAACTCCAGATGGTTCAGCTGGGGATGGATTATGTCGCAGATGCTATGCGTGATGTGTTTAGAGTCTTGAGGGGCCTTAGGTGCCTGAAACAATCAGAGACTTAGGCCCCTCCCAGTGCATCCCAGGGTACACCAGGAAGGGGAAGGCCTGCTATTTTGAAGAGGTGGGCCTGTCGGCAGGAGAGAGTGGATATACCTCCTGTTGGTTTTCTATCCAAAGGTACAAGGGAGGTGTGGAGGGGTATGTGGTGTGTGGGAGGGGGCTCTCTTTGGAGGGGTGCTGTGGGGGGGATTGGTGGGTGGGAGGAATTGCAGCAAGAGAATCTTCAATCAGATGAGCTGGCAGGAATCCCTCAAGCTGCAGTTTTAGGGAATCCTGCCAGCTCAGCTGATTGGGGATTCCTCTGCCGTGATCAGCTGATGGCAAGCTGTAGACACTTTTCGGAATCCCTTGGCAAAGATAGGTGCTGGAAATGTAGAACAGGGTTTTCCGGGCCTACATTTATGGTGCCTATCTTTGCGTAAATCGTGCCTACATAGGTGCTTGAGGTGCAATTCTCTAACCAGCGCTGTCATGTGATTCACACACAATTGGCAGCTGCTTTTAAGGTGGCCGCTGACATGGGTGCTGGTAAGAGAATCCAGGCAATTATTCCAGCCTGGCTAGTGGTTATCACAGGGGTCTCAAAGTCCCTCCTTGAGGGCCGCAATCCAGTCGGGTTTTCAGGATTTCCCCAATGAATATGCATGAGATCTATGTGCATGCACTGCTTTCAATGCATATTCATTGGGGAAATCCTGAAAACCCAACTGGATTGCGGCCCTCAAGGAGGGACTTTGAGATCCCTGGGTTATCAGGTCTTTTAAAATTAGACTCTTATGCAGACGGATCATGCATTCAGAAACAGACATTCTAATGGTACGTAGCTTCATCTGGTGTTATGTCTGCACTGTGCAATGTGTTTTAGGTTCCTACGTTCCATCCCTCTGTAATGGTAGGGAGAAGTGGATTATATCTTTCCATTGCTTATAATCACTTCTGGCACAGATGTAGCTTGTGTTGTATAACTTCTAATCATTAATGAAACAGAGTAAAATAGTGCCATCTTTAGTGTGAATGCACAGATGTAGCTTGGTCATGTTGGGGTTCTTGTTGATGGCTGAAACCATGCCGATGCAGTGAAACAATATAGCCTCAGATGAGATTATTGCTATATGCCCCAGCAGCCAGTCCTACCTGAGTTCTATAAGATGAGTTCTATAGGATTAGGTAACACATTGACGAAATGGGTTGGGAGCCGGCTTGGAGGTAGGCTCCAAAGGGTGGTGGTGAACGGCACCCCCTCCGAAATGACGGAGGTGATTAGTGGAGTACCACAGGGCTCAGTCTTGGGCCCAATCCTATTCAACATCTTTATAAGAGACTTGGCAGAAGGGCTTCGAGGTAAAATAACATTATTCGCCGATGACGCCAAACTGAGTAATGTAGTGGGCAAATGCACAACAGACGAAGATTCAGTGCCCGACAACATGATGCACGACCTATTCCTACTGGAGCGATGGTCTAGGACATGGCAACTCAACTTCAATGCCAAAAAATGCAAAGTTATGCACCTGGGCAGCCAGAATCCATGCAAGTCTTATACCCTTAATGACGAGATCCTAGCAAAAACGGTAGCAGAACGAGACTTGGGGATAATCGTCAGTGAGGACATGAAGTCTGCCAATCAAGTGGAGCAGGCTTCGTCCAAGTCAAGACAAATCATGGGCTGCATACGAAGGGGTTTCGTCAGTCGTAAGGCGGAAGTCATTATGCCATTGTATAGATCCATGGTGAAGCCCCACCTGGAATACTGTGTGCAATTCTGGAGGCCGCATTATCGCAAGGATGTGCTGAGACTGGAGTCGGTGCAAAGAATGGCCACCCAGATGGTCTCGGGACTCAAGGATCTACCATATGAAAAACGGCTTGACAAATTACAGCTATACTCGCTCGAGGAGCGCAGAGAGAGGGGAGACATGATCGAGACGTTCAAGTATCTTACGGGCCGCATCGAGGCGGAGGAAGATATCTTATTTTTCAAGGGTCCCACGACAACAAGAGGGCATCCGTTGAAAATCAGGGGCGGGAAACTACGAGGTGACACCAGGAAATTCTTTTTCACTGAAAGAGTGGTTGATCGCTGGAATAGTGTTCCACTACAGGTGATTGAGGCCAGCAGCGTGCCTGATTTTAAGGCCAAATGGGATCGGCACATGGGATCTATTCACAGGGCAAAGGTAGGGGAGGGACATTAAGGTGGGCAGACTGGATGGGCCGTGGGCCCTTATCTGCCGTCTATTTCTATGTTTCTATGTTTCTACCTTTGCTAAGAGAAAGCCTATTAACATTAAACATAATTTCCAGTGCAATAGGTTAGACATTCTGGACAGATGGTTGTGTCCCCATAGCCGCTTTCCATCTGCAGAAGGAATCCACTCCAGATTTTTTTCTTTGTGCCTCCATTGTACTTCACTGGGCTCCTTAGTTCCACCTACAGTTTTTCCCTTCTGCACATGTGCCAGCAGGAGTGTGTGTGTGCTGCTGTCCATTTTATTTTATTTGATGTTTTTTCATCTTGTGGTGGGTTTTTTTTTTCGAGGTTTCTTGTGCTCAGAGCAATTATTCAGCTCTATCTGTACTGAGATCACAGACTTTGGTCTGCAGCTGGCAGGCCAATTCCTGGTGATACCTGTCAGTCAGCCAGCCTGCATTTGCTTCAAAGGAGCTCGGGGTGGACCCCATTTTTCTCCTGCTGAATGATGGTTCGAGCGCAGGCTGTTGGGCATCCATAGGAGACTTGGTGGTGTCTCGCAGGTGCCGACTGTGTCTTCTCACCTCTGCCCAACTATGAGCGAGTCTGTTGATCCGCAGGGGTGGAGGTGCAGTCAGGCATAGGGTTTGACTGGTAGCCCGAAGATCAGCATCGAAGAGGCATTCCCAGCATGAGGCAATGATTCTCTAATTCCAGCTACTGTTAGAGAGCTGAGGCAGGCTGCACATTTCCAGCACAAGTTGCAGTGAGTAAATGCTGTCGCAGCTTGTGAGGTGAATCGGGGGAGGTTTGAAAATCAAAGATTTGACAGTTTCTACATGACCTCTATTTCCCACCTAAAAAATTCTTAAATCGCTGTTTTTGTACTTTTTTAATGTGAAAAATATCATGATTTTGGTGTGAATTTCTTAGTGGTGACCATCTTGGATTTTAAGCTATCTTTTTTTTTTTTTTAAAGCTCCCTGCTTCTCCAAAACTGCAGTTTTTACCTCAAAACTTGTTGGGATGGAGTCCTTGGGATCTCCTAATATAAATTCTTGCCAGATTTGCGCAAATTTACCACCTCAAGAGCATCCTTGAGCCACGTAGCGCAGTCAGGAGAGGCATTTGTACCAAGCTTAGCCTCTCCCATGCTTACGTAGGTGGCCAAATTCTCAGCTAACCCAGTGGGGCGATCTTTATTTTTGGGGCTTGGCACAGCTGCTACATAGTTCTGTGCACCTGGCTGCGGACCCGCTGCAGCCTAAGAAATGCTAAGTTAAGTTATCAAAAGGTGACTCTACGCCCCAGGAACCAAAGGCTTTCTCAGAATTTATGAAACATTTGTAGAAATCCTGAGAGAACATTCGTAGAATGTGTTTCAAAGCCGACGTTCTTCCCTTGCACAATTCTGTTCCTCCTCCAATGTGTCTCTCAGTGGTGTTGCTTCTATGGGCACGTCCTCAACTCAGTTGGCCACTCTTCTTGCGCTTCCTGATCTGGGATATCCTGATAAGAACATAAGCAGTGCCTCCGCCGGGTCAGACCATAGGTCCATCCTGCCCGGCAGTCCGCTCCCGCGGCGGCCCAAACAGGTCACGACCTGTCTGAATCACCAGAAGGGGCTCCCTTGCCACCTTGGTTTCTCATTGAAGTCCTATCTTCCCATCGAAGTCCTAACCCTCCGGTCTTGCACATGCACGACCTGGTTGGGTTTCTATACTTATTACCTGGTTAGCTTTCTATACTTGTGTTACATCCCAGCTCCTCCCTCAGTATCCCACGATCCCTTTATCCCTCAGGAATCTGTCCAATCCCTGTTTGAATCCCTGTACCGTACTCTGCCTGATCACTTCCTCTGGTAGCGCATTCCAAGTGTCCATGACCCTTTGGGTGAAAAAAAACTTCCTTGCATTTGTTTTGAACCTATCTCCCTTCAGTTTCTCCGAATGCCCCCTCGTACTTGTTGTCCCCTTCAGTCTGAAGAATCTGTCCCTATCCACCCTCTCTATGCCCCTCATGATCTTGAAGGTCTCTATCATATCTCCCCTGAGCCTCCTTTTTTCCAGAGAGAAGAGCCCCAGCCTATCCAACCTCTCGGCGTATGGGCAGTTTTCCAGCCCTTTTACCAGTTTCGTTGCTCTCCTTTGGACTCTCTCAAGTACCGCCATGTCCTTCTTGAGGTGCGGCGACCAATACTGAACGCAGTATTCCAGATGTGGACGCACCATCGCTCGATACAATGGCATGATGACTTCCCGCGTCCTGGTTGTTATGCCCCTCTTTATGATGCCCAGCATCCTGTTGGCTTTTTTCGAGGCTGCTGCGCACTGTGCAGATGGCTTCAGTGATGCATCCACCAGCACACCCAAGTCTCTCTCAAGTCTGCTGTCTCCCAACAATGCCCCCCCCAATTTGTAGTTGAACAACGGGTTCTTTTTCCCTATATGCATGACCTTGCATTTTTCCACGTTAAAGCACATTTGCCATTTGTTTGCCCAGTCTTCCAGCTTGTCCAGGTCCCTTTGCTGGTCCTCACACTCCTCCCTGGACCTAACTCTGCCGCACAGTTTGGTATCGTCTGCAAATTTTATAACCTCGCACTTTGCCTCCTTTTCCAGGTCATTGATAAATATGTTGAAGAGTAACGGCCCCAGCACCGATCCCTGTGGCACACCGCTTGTGACCCGCCAGTCAGAATATTGGCCCTTCACTCCGACCCTCTGCAGTCTACCCGACAACCAGTGCTTGATCCATCTGTGCACATCCCCTCCCACCCCATGGTTCCACAGCTTCCTAAGCAGCCTTTCATGTGGCACCTTGTCGAAAGCCTTTTGAAAATCGAGGTAAATGATGTCTATGGGTTCCCCATTGTCCACCCGACTGCTTATTCCCTCAAAGAAGTACAGAAGGTTCGTTAGGCACGACCTTCCCTTACAGAATCCGTGCTGGCTTGTTCTCAGTAGGCCATTCCTCTCGATGTGCTCGCAAATGCCGTCCTTGATCATAGCTTCCACCATCTTCCCTATAATTGAAGTCAGGCTCACCGGCCTGTAGTTCCCGGGGTCACCCCTCGATCCCTTCTTGAAGATAGGTGTGACATTCGCCAATTTCCAGTCCTCTGGTACCTCACCAGTTTTCAAGGATAGGTTGCAAACATGCTGGATTGTGCCCGCTATTTCTTGTCTTAGTTCCTTCAGAACCCTTGGGTGGATCCCGTCCGGGCCCGGTGATTTACCGCATTTTAACCTGTCTATCTGTTTGAGGACATCCTCCTTACTTACCTCTATGTGCTCCAATTTTTCGGCCTGTTCCCCACTCATGAGCTCCTCTGAGTCCGGTATATTAGATGTGTCTTCGCTCGTGAAAACCGACAAGAAGAACGTGTTCAACCTCTCAGCTACCTCTTTATCCTCCTTAATCACTCCCTTCCTATCCCCATTGTCCAACGGCCCCACCTCCTCTCTCGCTGGTCGCTTCCCCTTTACGTAACTGAAGAATGCCTTGAAGTTTTTCGCCTCCCTGGCCAGCCCCTCTTTGTATTCCCCTTTCGCTTTTCTAACCTCTCGGTGGCATTCCTTTTGGCATTTCCTGTGCGCCTGGTGATTTTCCTCCGTTGGGTCCTTTTTCCATCTCCGGAAGGATACTTTTTTGTCATTTATTGCCCTCTTTACTTCAGTTGACATCCAAACCGGGTCCTTTGATCACTTGTTCTTGCAGCCTTTCCTGAAACTGGGGACGTACATTCTTTGTGCTTCCTGCAGGGTGTCCCTGAATAGGGTCCAGGCGCTTCCCACAGTCTCCATCCTAAAGATGTTTCTGAGCTTCCTCCCCACCATTTCCCTCATAGCAACATAGTTCCCTTTCTTGAAGTTGAGCGCAGTTGTTGCGGTCCTCCTTTCTAATGTGAATCTGATCGCGTTGTGATTACTGTTGCCTAGTTGTCCTCCCACTTCTACCCCTCTTGCAGGCCCCCCTAATCCGTTTAGGATGAGGTCAAGAGTAGCACCCCCTCGCGTCGGTTCTTTGACTAGTTGCTCCATGAAGCAGTCCCTCACAGCTTCTACAAATCCTGTTTCCCTAGTGCAGTTGGAGTGACCCGTACTCCAGTCTATTCCCGGGTAGTTGAAGTCCCCCATCACTGTTACACTTCCAGTCCTGCATTCCTGTCTCAGTTCCGCTTCCAAGTCGTGTCCGACTCCTTCTGGCGTACCAGGTGGGCGATAGTACAGCCCCAGTTTTATGCCTGCACCCTTGTTTCCCGGCAATTTGACCCATAGCGATTCCAGCCCCTCTGCCTTCGTTGCCATATCCATCCCGACCGAGTGGATAGAGTCCTTTATATATAGGGCTATGCCTCCCCCCTTCTTGTGGGTCCTGTCCCTCCTGTAGAGCTTGTACCCCGGCAGCGCCACATCCCATTGATTTTCCTCTGTCCACCAGGTTTCTGCAATTCCAATTATATCTAGGTCCTCCCCCTTGGCCACGACTTCTAGTTCACCCATCTTGGCCATGAGGCTTCTTGCATTTGCGTATAAGCACCGCAGGTCCCATCGTTTTTCCTCCACCTCTGCATTTACCTGGGCCGCCTGCCCTTGGATTTCGGGCAGTTCTCCTGTTCCCTGTGCTTCTGCTTTGCCCTCAGCCTTTACCCTCTTAGCTTTCAGCTTCCCCACATTCCCGCCACCCCACTTCCCCGCTTTTCCTCTGGGTTTTCTAGCCCTACCGGCCCCCTCCTGGGCTATCATCCCTTGAGCCTCTGTTTGAGCCCCCTCGCCTTGTGGTACCTCTATATTGCCCTCAGCTTTCGCCCTCGTGCCACCCAGTCCCCCTGTGTCTCCATGTCCCTTAGTCTTCTCCCAGCAAGCTCCCTTTACCTGATGTTTCCCTCGCTGTTTGATCATAAGATCCTCCGGTCCCTCTGCTTCCTCCCTGCAGTCAGCCTGTTCAGCATCTGTTCTGGATACTGTTGTCCGAAGCGTCAACATCAGATCAGCTGTCGGCTTTCCCCCTCTCCTCAGTTTAAAGCCCTCTCGATCTCCTTCCTCACATTGGCTGCCAGTAGTCTAATTCCCGCTGTGCTCAGGTGCAGGCCGTCCCGCCGGTAGAGATTGCTCTTTCCCCAGAAGGACGTCCAGTTCCTCACAAAGTGGAAGCCCTCCTCCTGGCACCATCTCTTCAACCATGCATTCACAGCCTGGAGGTCTGCCTGCCTCTTTGCATCTGCTCTCGGTACAGGCAGGATCTCCGAGAATGCTATCCTCCGTGTGCTCCGCTTCAGCTTTCGTCCCAGGACCCTGAACTGGTCAGTCAGTGTGGCCATGCTGAAGTTCCTCCGGCTCACATCATTCGTTCCGACGTGGGTTATTACCGCAGTCTCCTCTGTCTCTGCTCCATCCAGGATCCTCTCGATCCTATCAGTGATGTCTCGTGTCTTGGCCCCTGGGAGACAAGTCACTAGCCGGTCCTCCCTTCCTCCAGCTACGTGACTGTCTACCTCTCTCAAGATCGAGTCTCCCACCACAATAGCAGACTTCCCTTTCCTCAGCAACCTCCTCTGCCTCAGGTCCGTGTCCTTGGTGTAGTGCGGTGTCTCTCCCTCGGGGTCCCAGTGAGTCGCGGTCTCCTCCTCTTGCGTGGTTCCTCCGCTAGGTCCTTCCCCGGTGTCGCCTTGTGGATCCTGGATCTCGTCTGCCGACATCCGTCTGTGCAGCTGCTGGTCCCGTTCCTCCACCTTCCTATAGGCCTCCTCGATGAATCTCTCGAGGTCCCTCACCTGGTCCACAATGGGGCCTGCTCCATCTGTGTTCTGAGTTGACCAGCTCGTCTCCTCTGTGGTGCGCAGTCCCTCCAGTTCCTGGACCCTGACCCTCAATCTGCCGACCTCCATCCTCAGGCTTTCCAGTTCCTGACACCGACTGCATATGTACTCCCGCCTTCCCAAGGGGAGGTAGTCGTACATATTGCACTCTGTGCAGTATACCGGAAAGTACCTCTGGGATCCTGGGTCCTCCATCGCTCTCGTAAAGTGCTGGTGTGCTCCTGCTGATTGGAGCCTGTTATTTTGTTAGCTTCAGAATCCAACTGTCGTCACTGCAGGCGCTTCACAAAGGCGCGCACTAAGACGCATGCTGTTGGCGCTGTGCTCTTTTAAATGTTCCCTTTCGGTCAGGGAGAGGGGCGGAGCAGGGCTCCCACGCTGCCTCTCTTCGGGAATAATCTGGATACGCTGTCTCCCGCTGGTGGCCTGAAAGGGGGCCCGGCTGGGCTGCTGTGCTCTTTTAGATGTTCCCTTTCGGTCAGGGAGAGGGGCGGAGCAGGGCTCCCACGCTGCCTCTCTTCGGGAACAATCTGGATACGCTGTCTCCCGCTGGTGGCCTGAAAGGGGGCCCGGCTGGCTGCTGTGCTCTTTTAAATGTTCCCTTTCGGTCAGGGAGAGGGGCGGAGCAGGGCTCCCACGCTGCCTCTCTTCGGGAACAATCTGGATACGCTGTCTCCCGCTGGTGGCCTGAAAGGGGGCCCGGCTGGCTGCTGTGCTCTTTTAGATGTTCCCTTTCGGTCAGGGAGAGGGGCGGAGCAGGGCTCCCACGCTGCCTCTCTTCGGGAACAATCTGGATACGCTGTCTCCCGCTGGTGGCCTGAAAGGGGGCCCGGCTGGCTGCTGTGCTCTTTTAAATGTTCCCTTTCGGTCAGGGAGAGGGGCGGAGCAGGGCTCCCACGCTGCCTCTCTTCGGGAACAATCTGGATACGCTGTCTCCCGCTGACCAGCTTGCTGACCCCTTATTTGTAGTCGCAGCACTTTCTAGTATGGGAGTCCAGGGACTGTGTGCTGGATCTACAGATCCCTCTGTGGTTTTTGAACCTGGGGACACTCCCATGGTTATTTGTTTATCTAAGTCTGTGACTTTGTCAGATCTTATTTCAGAGTCTTTGCAGGAGTTGAATTTAGTCACTCAGCCAGCTCTGTCCACTTTCTCCTTCTGGCTTTGTGGTGTGTGCTTGCAATCTGCTACTTTCCTCTGGCACCCTGATATGAGCGTTCTAATCTCAGTATGACTCTCCAGAAGGTGCTCTTAAGATAGCAAGAGCCATGTCTCGCTTGTATCCTCTGGCACAGGAGTTCCAGCAGCTTCTGGGTCAGTCTAGGGTAGATTCTTTGGTTGCACAGGTGACTTAAGTGCATCTCTCTTCCTAGTGAAGGTGTGGTGCTTAAAGATAAGCAGGACCACTGTATGGATGTGGTCCTCCGAAGACTGAAGCATCTGCTTTAGGTATAAAGGCTGCTTCGGTGGTGTCCTTTGTTACATGCACCTGTCTCTCTCGGCTGCGCACGCTGGAGAATGAGGCTATGGATCCTCCTCAACTTTTGGCTGGGTCAGATTATGTTGCTGACACATTGTGTGACCTTGTACGGGTACTAGCAAAGGTGTTGGGCTACTCCATTTCTTCTTGCAGGATGCTCTGGATCAGACAATGGGCTGGTAATTCCACTTCCAAAGTTACTTTGGTTTCCGATTGGTCTCGCAGACTGTGGTACACAGATCTGATATGTCTTCGCAAGGATCGCAGCCTTCAGCTGAGCCATCCGAACCTGCTTAAGCAGGGTCTGGCTGTATGGAGGACTCTGATCACTTTCTTACAGCATGGTTCTTGAGTCTAATCTAATCTTCCATTTGTGTGTCGCACAAACCTATGCAGGCTTTAGGTGACTTACAGTGAAAGGAAAGAGAGGGGGAGTGTGCAACCTTAGAATATAAAGGTTATTCTGATGTGGTTATTGATGCACTTCTCAAGTCTAAGAAGTTGTCTACGGTTTCTGTTTATGCTAAGGCATGGAAGGCTTTCTAACACTGGTGCACTCAGGACCAGGGAAACCCTTATTTGAATTGGTGATTTTTGCCTTTCTTAAGGCTGGTCTTGATGGTTCATAGTCAAATGCACGCAAGACAACAGCGCGCAGACAAACAGGCGCAAGACAACTGAGCACAAAGACAACTGAGCGGCAAGACAACTGCGCTGAGTTATCCTTGCGCTCAGTTGTCTCTTGCACTATTATCTTTGCGCTGATTTTTCTTCGCGTTTTTGTCCATGCGCTGTTGTCTTGCGTGCATTTGACCTGTCACCGGTCTTGATGAAGGTCTCTCTGTAGAGCCTCCTTGGGTCAATGTGTCTGGGCTTTCTGTTTTTGGGGGGGGGGTTTTGAGCCCAATATCATCGTTCCTCTTTGGCGTCTCATCCTAAAGTCACGTTTTCATTTTCACGTGATTTTCATATTTCTTGTCTCCCAATGGCACAAGTCTTTCAACAAGTTGCACGCGGCTTTTGAATCTTCTCCTCTGATGCTACTGGAAACAGGAAGTTGCGTCAGAGAAGAAGTTTCAGGCAGCCACATGCGACTTGATGAAAGGCTCGGGCAGCTGAGAGACAAAAAAATGAAAATCACCAAGAAGGTGAGGGGACGGGAGGGATATGCCCGGATGGCGGCAATCAGGAGGGAGTGAGTGGGCTGCTGGGCCGCAAAGGATGCGGGAGGGAAGAACAGACGCTGCATGGAAATGGGTAGGGGAGAGAGAGGGGAGCACGCTGTGAGGAAATTGGGAGGAGAGAGAGAGGGGAACACGCTGGAAGGAAGTGGAAAGAGAGGGGGAGGGGGAAGGAGAAGATGCAGCATGTTAGTGGGTAGGAGAGAGCGGGGAGAAGGCTCTGAAAGAGATAGGTGCTAGACCAATGAGGGGGGGGTGTAAGGAGAAATGGAAGGGAGAGGCACAATAACAAAGCAGATGCCATATGGAAGAGGCAGAGAGAAGGCAGAAGATGAGGAAAGCAGAAACCAGATAACAAAGGTAGAAAAAAAATTTATATTTCTTTTCTTTGCTTTAGGATAAAGTAGTATATTAGTAGAATATTGTTTCTTTTTATACTTTAATAAAATAAGTTTAGTATAAAACTATTTGAGGCTTGTGTGAATGGGATCAGATGATTTGTGGGGGCGGGCGGGGACAGGGACAAGCTCACGGGGTTGGGCGGAGACAGGGGACAAATTTATTCCCCATGTCATTCTCTAACCTCATCTGATGACCACTGCTGTTCTCACCGGTGCAGTGATCAGCTGTGAAATGCAGTCTTAATCCTAGCTGTGGAAATCGTTGGATATCTAGAGATGTTCAACCTGTACTATTTAACTGGAGAACATAAAATATGGAAGATGGAACACCTCTAGATTCTCAGAAATGCACCTTGTAAAGGTTCCCATTACATAGCTTTCTAATAAAGATTTTCACCTTTCCCTCTTTCCTCTTGTAGGTAGAAGATTCAGATGATAATGAACCCCTGGCTGCCTTGGTGCACTCCAAAAAGTCAGTTTCTTCCTGTCCCCAGCTCCTCCCCATCTCAACAGCAATGAAGGAGAACAGGTCTTTTGACTCAGATTGCCAGGATAGGCAGATGAATGTGGGTAAAAGCCCTCAGAAGAGGAAGCATCTGTGCTCTGAGTTGGGTAAGAATCATGGCAGAGTAAGGAAGCAAGAAACAAGGCCAAAAAAGTATTGATGTAGTAAATGGTACTACTACACTTTTCTTATAAATAGTTTAGGGCAACTCTTAAATCCTTTTCTTCTCCTCCAGCTTCAGGTGTAGTGTGCACAGCCAGGTTGAATTGTAGCAGATCTGCTCAGCCTGCATGCTCTATTGTTCTCCTCTGTATCTCTTTCTCTATTCTATTTCCATTTTCCTATCTGATCAAGTTCTTTGTTGTTTTTTTCCTTGATACTTGAAATGACTGTAAATTGCCTAGGTGTTTAGCTATGAAGGGTAGTTTAGCAAATGTAATAAGCATAAACATATCTATAGGTCTGCAAGGTCCCCATGGGTTTAATTATTTCCCTCTTTATTATAACTATGGAGAATAAAGTGAAGTTGCTTATCTCTAGGGGATTATCCATAGACACCAGGGGAAGGTAACTACATTTCAGGTAATGAAGTTACTAAGTATTAGATTTAAAACAAATCGGAGAAAATATTTCTTCACTCAATGTGTATATTACAGCCGTAGCCCCGTTACCCAAACATGAGTCGCACAAACACTAACAAGAAGTCTGAGGAGGTAGGAGAATAAGCTTTTATTTATACAGAATTAGAGGTCTGCTTTCCTCACAGATCTCCCCTTGAGGGGTGGAGAAGGCTGTCTTTTCTTTGGCTTCGGGGGCAAGGGGTACCTGCTAATACCCTTGGTCAGATCCAAAGTGGAGATGAATTGAGCCTTCCTTAGTTGGTCAATTTACTCATCCATCCTCAGCATGGGCTAGGTATCAAATTTGGACACCACATTTACTCTACAAAAGTCAATACAGAATATTCCATCGGATTTCGACACCAGTACTATCAGCGAGGACTAGTAACGGTAAGACTCCTCTATGACTCCCATCTGTAACATGTCTTTGACCTCCCTTGTCACCGTGTGCTGTCAAGACTCAGGGATCTGGTAGGGTCATTGGCGGACAACTACAGGCTCCGTGATGATCTTGTGTGTGGCTAGATGAGTTTGCTCTGGCTTTATGGAAAAGACATCCTTGTTTTGGAAGATCAGATTCTCTGGAAGGACTGCAGCTGATCTGAGAATGGTATCTGGGTGGCTTTAGGTTCCCCCCTCACCCAAGGGGCTGAAGTCGTCCCGCTGGACCAACGCCGAGGTCATAGGAATCCATTTTTTTAGTAAATTGATGTGAAATATTCTGGTCTTGTTTCTCCGATCGGATTGAGTCTCTTTATAATTCACTGACTTCATAGGCTTTGCCATTTGCAAAGTAGTTTGCTTTCAGAGAAAGGCAGAAGGACAAGGACCTTGTCTCCAGGTTACAGAACTCTCAGTACCACCCGGGTGTTATACGCCAACGTTTGTCTCTGCTGGGCTTTCTCCAGGCATTTTCAAGCAGCTTCTCTGGTCTGTTTCATTCAGTCTTGCATCATGGTTATGAATTCAGCCAGGTTTCTTCCCTGGCTGGGTTCTTCCCAGATTTTCTTTACCATATCCAGCATGCCATGGGGCCTCTTCCTGTACAGCAACTCAAAGGGGGAGAACACCGTCTAACTTTGGGGCATCTCCCTGATGGCAAACATTATGTATGGCAGGAGTGAGTTCCAATTTTTCCCGTCCTCTGTTACAAACTTCCTAAGCATGTGCTTGAGGGTTTTGTTGAACCTCTCGACCAGGCCGTCGGTTTGAGGGTAATAGATCAAAGTTCTCCGAGTCTGGACTTGCAACAGGTTACATAACTCTCTCATTGTCCTTGACATAAAAGTGGTGCCTTGGTCTATGAGAATTTTATTTGGAATGCCCACATGGGCAAACACTTCCCACAAGATCTGGGCTACTGTTGTAATTTTCATATTGCATAAAGCACAAGTGTCAAACTCAAGGCCCACGGGCCAAATCCAGCCCACCTGACCATTTTATGCAGTCCTATGCACCCGGTGTTATCTTGTGGCTGGCTCCCTCCTCCTCATAGCCACAGTGTGCACAAAGCCACGTGCAGCGGCTCCTCGCACATCCCATGTCTCATCCAGAAGCATTCCCTCTGACGTTGCGACATCGGAGAGAAGGCTTCTGGTTCAGGCACAGGACACGTGAGGAGCCAATGCATGTGGCTTTGTGCATACTGTGGCTGTGAGGAGGAAGAGGAGGGAACTGGCCACAGGATAACACCGGGGGCATCGGGCTGCATAAAATGGCCAAGTGGGAGCCAGCTAGAAGGTAAGACACCCACCGGAGGGAGGCACAGCATGGAGGGAGGGAGACAACAAAGGTAGGGGGAATTATTTTATTTTCAATTTAGTGTTTGAATTGTGTCAATTTTGAGAATTTTAATCTGCTGTCTATATTTTGCACTGCTCAGGAAGAAATGCATTTGTTTCTATTTCTCTGGGGGTTGAACTGCATGCAGAGTCTTGAATCTTAGGGTTTCATTTGAATATATTAGTACTTTTAGTTTGTGGTCCTGTGTTTGCATAGAGGTTATCTGTGTTCTGGTAGGAATGAATGTTGAGAAGCATACAGTGTGCTTTGTGTAGTTTAATTTGTGGTTAACAATTATGTGTTAATAATATTATATTGTGTGTGTGTATATATGAAAAATGAATGGAAAAAATGGTGTTAGAATTAGTACTATTATGGGGTGGGGTCTGGGGCGGAGATTGGACAGGGTCTGGCCCACGACTTAGCCTGTGTTTTCGATTTCAGCCCCTTAATGTGATTGAGTTTGACACCCCTGGAATAAAGGGATCGCCTCTGGATACCTGGTGGCATAGTCAAGGATGACTAGGATGTACTTGTTCCCACAGGTCGTCCGCTCCAAGATCCCCACAAAATCCATAGCAATTATTTCAAAAGGGACATCGACTAGGGGGCTGGCACAAACGGAGCAGGTGGAACCCCAGTAGGATTATTCACTTGACAGGTGGGACAGGCTGACAAAAGAGGTCCACTTGCTTATAGATACCTGGCCAGTAGAAACGGGCTAAAATGCATTCTTGAGTCTTATCCCTCCCTATGAGGCCCCCTAGCAGGTGACTGTGGGCCAACTGTAGAACTTTGATCTGAACGATTGAGGGACTAGCAATTGTTCTACTTCCTCTCCCTGGTGGGGGCCCCTATCCACCCAATATACGAAGTCCTGTTTAATGATGAAATAGAGGGTTTTGAGCTTCCCTGAGCTTAGCCCTCTCGCTGGATGGTCATCTATGCTTACCACCTAAGCTCTTGCTTCCCAAAGGGATTCATCTTTGGTTTGGGCCCTTTTAAACCTTTCTGCAGTTTCCAGGTCATCCCCCATCCAGGGTTCGTTAGTTAAGCTCGGTTCTGCAGTTTTTTGGCTCTCCAGCTGAGTTGTCAAGTCCATGGCAGCTTCCAGGGTTCCGGACTCCTGCTCGGCTGAACTCAACCCCTGGCTCTGGAACTTGTTCTCACTTTCGTCTCAAAAAAGTTTTGGGTTATTTCAAGGAAAGAACTCTTGAGGATACTTGTCCTGGTCACTTGATTGTCTGGCAATCCCTTATTTCCCAACACCATGGGATAGGATGGCGGCTTCTCCTTTGTTTTCTTCGCACCCCATAGTCTGGTATCTTCCCTTCCCTGATTCTCTGGGATCTCACTCCTTTCCTTTTCTTCCATCTCTCCCTCCCCCTCCATGCTCTGACTTCTCCTCCCTAACCCTAACCCTTTCCCCCTTCCTTTTCCCTTGGTCTGGCATACTTTCCTCCTTCCCTCCAATCCCTGGCATCTCGTTTCATTCCCTCCCTCATCTTCTTTCTCCCTCCGGTTGGGTGTAGCAAGTCTCTCCCCCTCTGCTCCCTTTCCTCCTTCTGTCACCCAAGGCCTGGCGTCATGAACTTCTTCAGGCAGCAGCATTCACAATTCACTGCTGTTGCCAGCTTCGGGCCTTCTTCTCTGTCGGGTCCTGCCTTCATGGAAACAGAAGTAGGCAGGATCCGGCAGAGAGGAAGGCCTGAAGCTGGCAACAGCAGTGAATTGTAAATGCTGTTGCTAGCCGAAGAAGTTCATGACACCAGGCCGAGCACCCGGGGCAGACTGCTACTCTCCCCCCCCCCCCGACCCTCCTATCTCTCCATCTCTCCCTCCCTCCCATCATGAGACTCTAAACAGCACTGCTCTACTCTAAGCAGGCTGCTTCAGGGCTTTCTCCTACTGTGATTCCCTCTGGCACGTCACTGATGAGGGAAGGAGGGAGAGATAGGAGGGTCGGATCGGGTTGGGGGGGTGCCCGGGATGATGATGCGGCTGCTGCTGCTGCCAGCGAATCCAGCAAGGGTGAGGCCCCAAAGCACAGCACTGGCAGGCCCCCCCTGGCCATTTCGGGTCCTAGGCCTGTGCCTACTGGGCCTATCCTTTAATCCGGCCCTGCTTCCCCCCCCACCCATATGCCCTGACATCTCTCTTCCATTCCATGGTATGGTATCTCCTTTCCCTCCCTCTCATGTTCTTTGCATCTCTTTCCTCCTTTTCCTGATCTTCCTTCTCCCTCCTTCCCTCTCTCTCCCCAATTGGGTGCAGCAGCATTTCTCTTCCCCCTCCCCCCATTGGGTAGAGCAGTATCATCAGCATTTCTCTTCCCCCCCCCAATTGGGTACAGCAGAAGCAGCATTTAACTTCCCCCTCCCCCTATTGGGTACAGCAGCATCATCAGCATTTCTTTTAACCCCCCCCCCCCCCATTAGGTACAGCAGAAGCACCAGCATTTCTCTTCTCCCTCCCCCTCTAATTGGGTACAGCAGCATTTCTCCTCCCATTCACCCCCCCCCTTCTCACACACCCGGCAGATTCGCTACAAAGGCAAGTTGCAAGTTTCCCTTCATCGCTGACCTATCTCCCAAAGGTCAGCGACAGAGGGAAGCTTATAACTTGCTGCTTTTGCTTACTTCGGGCCTTTCTTGTTGCCGGGTCCTACCTTCGCGAAAACAGAAAGTAGGCAGGACCCGGCAGCGAGAAAGGCCTGAAGTAAGCTTCCCTCCGTGGCTGGCCTATCTCCTGCATGCTCCGGGGCTCTAATGGTCTTTGCCAGCTTCTCCTCCCTCCCCCCCCCCCCCCCCCCCAACATAACTTCCGGTTTCGGAGGGAAGCCGGGTTCGAGTCGCTTGCTGGGTTTGGTTTTGTTTAAAGTCCGGCGGGAGTCTTTCAGCGGCTCTTTAGGCAGCGCGTTAAGCAGTGGCGGCAACCTATCCTTAAAAACCGGTGAGATCCCGGAGGATTGGAAAATAGCAAATGTCACGCCCATCTTCAAGAAGGGCGCAAGAGGAGACACGGGAAACTACAGGCCGGTAAGCCTGACCTCAGTCCCGGGAAAGATGATGGAGGCACTGATCAAAGACAGCATCTGTGAGCACATCGAAAAAAATGGGCAGCTAAAACCGAGTCAACACGGCTTCTGCAAGGGTAGGTCATGCCTCACTAACTTATTGTACTTCTTTGAGGGGGTGAGCAGTCAGGTGGATAAAGGGGAATCTATAGACATCATTTACCTTGACTTCCAAAAAGCCTTCGACAAGGTGCCACACGAGAGACTGCTTAAAAAGATATGGAACCACGGGGTACAAGGGGAGGTCCACCGATGGATCAAGGTCTGGCTGGCAAACAGGAAGCAGAGGGTTGGCGTAAAGGGCCACTACTCAGACTGGAAAGGGGTCACGAGCGGAGTTCCGCAGGGGTCGGTGCTGGGACCGCTCCTGTTCAATATCTACATAAACGACCTAGAGGCGGGAATCAAGTGTGAGGTCATTAAATTTGCAGATGACACCAAACTATGCAGCAGGGCTCAAACCAGGGAAGACTGCGAAGATCTTCAAAAGGATCTAACACAGCTGGAAAAGTGGGCCGAAAAATGGCAGATGAGCTTCAACGTGGGGAAATGCAAGGTCATGCACGTGGGGAAAAAGAACCCGATGTTCACATACAAAATGGGGGGAACATCACTAGGGGTCAGCAACCTGGAGAGAGACCTGGGAGTGATGGTAGATGAAACACTGAAGGCATCAGCACAATGCGCCACGGCCTCAAGGAAAGCAAACAGAATATTGGGTATCATTAAGAAGGGTATTACAACCAGGACGAAAGAAGTCATCATGCCGCTATATCGTGCAATGGTGCGGCCGCACCTGGAGTACTGCGTCCAGTACTGGTCGCCGTACCTCAAGAAAGACATGGCGGTACTTGAGGGAGTACAAAGAAGAGCAACTAGACTGATAAAGGGAATGGAAAAACTTCCATATACCGAAAGATTGAAGCAGTTGGGACTTTTCTCCCTGGAGAAGCGAAGACTTAGAGGAGACATGATAGAAACCTTCAAGATCCTGAAGGGCATAGAAAAAGTAGACAGGGACAGATTTTTCAAATTAAGGGGCGCCACAAGTACAAGGGGGCACTCGGAGAAATTGAAAGGGGACAGGTTTAGAACAAACGCTAGGAAGTTCTTTTTCACTCAGAGGGTGGTGGATACGTGGAACGCGCTTCCAGAGGCTGTTGTAGACAAGAAAACATTAAATGGTTTCAAAGAAGGTTTGGATAGATTCCTAGAAGAAAAAGGGATTGAGGGGTATAGATAGGTATAGACCATTGCTCAGGAAATGGGCCTGATGGGCCGCCGCGGGAGCGGACCGCTGAGCAGGATGGACCTAGGGTCTGCCTCAGCGGAGGCAACTTCTTATGTTCTTATCTAAATTTGCTGGGCGGAGCACCCGGCTGAAAAGCGCTGGGGAGAACACTGACAATAGGTGTGTCATTCTGGACAAGTGGGAAATTTCCTCGTCGCCACAAGCCTCAGAAGGACTCCACTCCGGATTTTTTCTGTGATCCTTTTACTTCACTGGGAGCTTTTCTGCCACCTACAGTTTTTTCCTTTTGTACGTGAGCCTGAAGGAGCGTTTATGTTCTGCTCTCCCCTTTTCTTTATTTTATTCAGTGTTGGTTCAGTTCATATTTGGTGTTTATGGTGCTCAGAGCTTACCAATTTCAGTGTCTGTTCTGCCTGCGAGGAGGAAAAGCAGACTGAGGTCTGCAGCTGACATATCAATCTCTTGTGGTACCTGTTAGCCAGCCTGAACAAGTATTTTTGGAGCTTGGGGCTTTCTCCGCTTACTTTCCCTTACCTTCTGCTTAGTAGGGATTTGAGCGCAGGCTGTCGGGCTTCCGTAGGAGTCTCAGCGGTGTCTTGCAGGGTGCCAGCTGCATTTTTCGCCATCTCCCATTCTGGTATCACATCCTTTCGTCAGTGGTGGAGGGGGTTCAGTTACGGGCTGGCACAGTGAGCCCGCTCTAGATTTCTGGTACTGCTTTTGTATGTCCTGATTGGCTAGAATGATACACCTATTGCACTGGAAAAAGAAATTATGTTCTTACCTTGATAATATATTTTCCAGTAGATAAGTGTCTCATTATGGACTCCTGCCCTGTCCTTCCTGTGCCTGCCTACAGTCTTATTCTGATTGTTCGTCAAGTATGTATCTTGGATGCCAGTCAGCCCTTTGGGCCCTGAAAAATACTGTACACTTCCCCCTCCCAATTTGCGGTTTTAGGACTCGCAATTTCGATTATTCGTGGTTTCCTAAAACCGAAATCACCCCCACCTCCCGGGCCTCTCCGGACCTTACCTGGTGGTCTAGCAGTCTTTCGGAGCAGGAGCGATCTTCCTACGCTTCTGCCCCATGCAGATCACTCATCCAAAATGGCTGCCGTGAGTTCCCATCGTAGTTCTTCCAGTTTTCTAGCGTGTATTATTTTGTACTTGCATTTTCTGCATAGTGCATTACAGTTTTGCAGTATATAAATAAATTTTGTTATGTTGTGCATATTGTGTACCTTCGTGTTATTTTAGTCATAATTTTCTGTTTTCGTTATTTCCCTTTTGTTTCAAATCAAAATTTTCAATTTTTGATTAATTTTTAATTTTGTGCCTAAGGGCCCTGTTCAGCCTGGTCTCAGGCTGGGAGTGTTGACTCATTTTTGGTATACCATCTACTTGACCTCCCCGGAACTGAATCCTTTGACCTTGCGTTAGTGGTTTTCTTCCCATGTCCAAGCTGTAGCAGCTTCAAGTGGTGCACTCGATGCTACAGGGCCATTTCGGGCAAGGATCTGCATATCTTGTGTCTCCAGTTTCTAGGTCCTCAACATTGAAAAAATTCTTTCACACTCTGCTTAAAGTTGCAAAAGAGGTTGCATAGAGCCATGAACTTGAGGTTTGAGAAACTTTTTGGGTCAACTGCATCAACTATAGCTTGGAGACTCCAACACTGATGCTCAACGTATACCGCTGTCAACATCTGCATTGGGGAAGCTTTGTAAAAAATAAAAAAGAAAGCTAAGAAGCATAAACATCTCCCCTATGAAACAAGCATCTGCATCATCCCAGGCATCATCATCGACACACTGATGCCAGATTGCCATCTCTGCAATTGGTGTTTCCTCTTGAGACATACCTCGACATTAAGGTCCCCAATGCTTCGACACACGACGCCTAATGTATCGGTACCAGCGCTTTCTCTGCAAGAACAGCTGAAAGTGTTGTTGCAATCACACTCTATGCAAATTACTGCACTGATACACCCAGTCCAAGCAATACCCTCGGACTCCAACAGACATCAATCTCTGACACCACGATGTTGAGTATCTTAGTCGAGGAGACGTCCATCTTCTATGGAGCACACATCATCTCAGTGTCCATCTTGCCACTCAGCTCAACATCCATTTCGGCATTCTCCTCAACACTCTACATTTGCAAGGACTGACATTGAGGAATATGACTCAGACCTGTCACCAAGCTCTTCTAGTGACTAACTGACTTGTCTGCAGATGAGTTCTATGGTATTCCTTTTGATCTATCTCCTCCACCTCATAATCGAAGGTCGCCTCTAGAAAGTCTGTGGGGGGGGGGGGGTGAGTTGAGTTTTTTTTTAATACAAATTTTATCAGACAAATGAGGCAGGCACTTCCGATTAATGAGGAATCCGAGTCAGAGCCATGAGCAGAGCTCATGGATGTTCTTGACTGCAAGTAGTGGCCTAAGAACTATATAAAGGTTCTTCTGCACAATCTTATGAAGCAAGCCTTATTCAAAAATTGGGAATCTCTACTTTCTGTCCCAGTGGCTCCAAGAAAATTGGATACTCTCTACAGAATCCAGTCATACCCAAGTTTTAACAAACCACAGATCCATCACCAGTCCTTGGTTGTGGAATCTGCTTGCCTTAACGTTCCAGAACCTATGCAAATACTCCACTAGGTAGAGAGGGCAGAACACTTCTGGGCACAATGTGTTTCAAGGCTCCATGTTGGCTAATAGAATATTAAACTACTATTTCTAAATGACATTTTATATGAAATTGCTCATCCAAAAACTGTCATCTTTTGATCAGTACATACCATCAGAATATCTCAATGATTACCAACATCTGACCAATGATCAAGAGATTAGAAAGTATATGGTATGTTCACCTTTGATGCTTTTGAAAGTCTCTCATACATAAGAACATAAGAATTGCCGCTGCTGGGTCAGACCAGTGGTCCATCGTGCCCAGCAGTCCGCTCCCACGGCGGCCCTTAAGTAAAGGACCAGAGCCCTAACTGAGTCTAGCCTTACATGCGTACATTCTGGTCTAGCAGGAACTTGTCTAACTTTGTCTTGAATCCCTGGAGGGTGTTTTCCCCTATGACAGCCTCCGGAAGAGTGTTCCAGTTTTCCACCACTCTCTGGGTGCAAAAGAACTTCCTTATGTTTGTATGGAATCTATCTCCTTTTAACTTTAGAGAGTGCCCTCTCGTTCTCCCTAAATGCCAATGTACAAGGTCAACTCTCCAACATACCCTGTATAGGAGATGATCTTTTTGGAGATCTTATAAAGGAAGCTGCTTGAAAGATCAAAAAACATACTGTCTTCATGATCACCTTGTCTTCCTCCAAGTCAACCCAGTACCAAGCACCAAGGAGGTATTCTACTGCCTCCAGATGTTCCACTTACTATGCCAAGCGGAAGTATTGCCAACCTTCCACATTCATTCTCTCTTCAAATCAAAGGTGACCTAAGCAGCAGAGGCAGTAGAAGACTCAGTCACAGCTTTCAATCCAAACAGCAGCAGTCTTTTTAATTTCATACTAGAGAACATTGCCATAATTTCTCAACCTTTTCTTCAGACTCTCCCCATAGAAGGTCGACTTGCTCACCTTTCTCATCAGTGGTCCCTAATAACATCAGATCTCTAGATCCTTCAAGGCGTGAGTCAGGACTATGCCCTTTGTTTCCAGATTACACCTCCAAACCATCCTCCAAGAGAGTCCCAATTTTAGCTCCCATCAAAATACCCTCCTTTGCCAAGAGCTCTCAGCCCTCCTCCAGCTCAATGCCATAGAAAAAGTACTTCTGCAGGGGAGGGACTGAGGATTCTATTCAAAGTATTTCCTCATACTGAAAAAGTCTGGAGACCTCTGTCCAATTCTAGACCTCTGAGCTCTGAACAAATACTTGGTGAAGGTGAAATTTTGATTGGTCTCTCTGGGAACCTTATTACCACTGTTGGAGGAGAATGACTGGCTCTGCTCTCTAGATCTCAAAGAAGTCTACACACATAGCCCCATTTTCCCAGCCCACAAGAAATATCTTCGCTTTCGAGTGGGAACACGCTACTTTCAATACTGGATGTTTCCTCCTAGGATTCGCAGTCAACTATGAGATATCGCATATAGAACCCATTTGAGAGTTCATTGGGGCCTTCTTAGACACGACCCAAACAAGTGTCTTCTTGCCTCAACAGAGACTTGATACTCTGCTTCAAATGTGTCTGAAAGTCTCCTCTTGTCAACACATAACAGTACATCAAATGCTGCGACTCCTCAGCCACATGACCTCTATAGTACATGTAACTCCATTTACCTATTTACATCTCAGGGAGCCACAATTAGTCAGGGGGAGTGTGTGGTGCAGTGGTTAGAGCTGCGGCTTCAGCACCTTGAGGTTGTGGGTTCAAATCCCACACTGCTCCTTGTGACCCTGGGCAAGTCACTTAATCTCCCATTGTCCCAGGGTGAGTGTGAGCCCCATTGTGACAGATAGGGAAAAATGCTTGTGTACCTTAATGTAAACCACTTAGACTATAAGTGGTATATAAATACTACTATATATAAATAATCCACTTTTGACCCAGTGGTCTCATGCCACTGGTCTTCTATCCCAACAGATCAGAGTAATCTTGCAACTTTGACAGTCTCTTCAGTGGTAGTAATCACCAACCAACCTCTCCAGGGCCTTCTATTCCAAGCACCACCGCATTCCATGCTCAGATGGGGCGCTCATCTCGATGGTCTCCCAAAAGAGCTTCCCATATCTGTCTTCTCAAGCTTTGAGCAATTTCCAATGTTAAATTAAATAGCACTCATCCACACAGACAACCAAGTAACCATGTACTATGTGAACAAACAGGGTGGAACAGGGTCTCACCTGCTGTGTCAAGAAGCGATCAACAACTGGTCCTGGGCGATTCCTCATAACATTTTCCTGAAAACACTTTAGCAGAAAAGCAAGACATTTTAGAAGACAAGCTGAGCAGACTTTTACTGCTGCACAATTGGTCACTCAACTCCAACACCCTTGCAGATATTTGCACATTGGGGAACCCCAGAAGTGAATCTCTTTGCTTTCCCCTACATTTGCAGATTTCCATTCTTCTGTTTCAGACTCTGTACTACCAATCATCTGGATTCGGATGCCTTTCTCCACGAGTGGCGAGATAAGTTCCTTTATGCTTTCTCTCCAGTTCCTCTACTCTGGGAAATCTACTCAAACTTCACCAAGAACAAGCCACCATGATTCTCATAGCATCGCTTCAACCACAGTTCCTTCTCCTCCTATAGCTCAGTGTAATAGAACCCATCACATTTCAAATCTTTCCACCTTGCTGCCACAAAACAGGGCTCTCTCCTCCATCCCAGTCTATGTTCATTAACTCTTACAGAATGGTCTCTCTCTCCCAACCACTGAATACCTTTGCAATATCTGCTCCAGTGTCGGCCATCATTGAAGCCTCTAGAAAACCTTCCACAAAACACTGCTATCACTTCAAATGGATTCGTTTCACAATCTAGTGTAATAACACACTGAATCCAATCATCTGTCCTCTTCCATTGGTCCTAGATCAGGGGTGTCAAAGTCCCTCCTTGAGGGCCGCAATCCAGTCGGGTTTTCAGGATTTCCCCAATAAATATGCATGAGATCTATTTGCTTGCACTGCTTTCATTGTATGCTAATAGATCTCATGCATATTCATTGAGGAAATCCTGAAAACCCGACTGGATTGCGGCCCTTGAGGAGGGACTTTGATACTCCTGTCCTAGATTATCTTCTACACCACATTGAATCTGGCCTAAAAAACTACTTCAGTCAGAGTTCATATTAGTGCTTTCCACACCCAACTGGACAAAAAACTGTTGTCTGTACATCCTTTGGTTTCCAGATTCATGAAAGGCCTTCTCCACACCAAACCTCCCATCAAGCCTCCTCCTGTGAGTTGGGACCTTAATGTTGTACTTTCCACTGTGATGAAGCCTCCATTTGAACTGCTCTCAACTTCATCTCTAAAGCATCTCGCTTGGAAAGTAGTCCTCGTATCTTACACATCTGTACGCTGAGTCAGTGAACTTCAAGCACTTTTTTCAGATCCATTTTACACAACATTCTACCACGATAAGGTGGTTCATCACACTCATCCCAAGTTCCTTCTGAAAGTTGTCTGTTTCTTCTAAACCAATCCAAGTTCTCCTGGTCTTTTTATTTCCAAGAAGCAGCACTCCACACATTGGACCTCATAGGTATTCTAGTCAACTGTTCCTGTCTTTCAATCCAAATAGACTTGGTTCTCTTGGTGACAGAAGTTACATCTCTATGTAACTGGCAGACTGTATCTTTTTGCTATGCTCAGGCTGAGCTGACGTTTCAAGGCTGTGTCACTGCACATAAAATTCGAACAATGGCAAATTCAGTAGCTTGTCTACGTTCCACTCTCATTGATGACATTAGTAAGGCAGCCACATGGTCCTCAGTTCATACCTTCACATCCCACTATTGTTTGGAGAATCATTTCAGACAGTTCAGCCAATCAGTTCTATAAAATTTATTTTCCATTTAGATGCCAACTTCCTCTAACCCTTTTTGGATTTGCCAGGCTCATGGTAGTTGTCAATAACCCTCTTCTCAGAGGCATGATCCTGGCAGCTAGGGAGTCCCACATTTGAGAGTATGCTGTTTGCTTGTCCTCGGATAAAGCATAGTTACTCACCTGTAGCAGGTGTTATCCAAAGGTTGCAGGCAGATATTCTCACAACTCTCCCACCTCCCCTAGTTTGCTTCTTAGTTCTGTTACTGAACTGTATGTCCTGTAAACAACATTATGTGGGAAGGCACTCGCCCATGCACGGTACAGACAGTCTCAAGACCTTTAAAGTTACAGTACACTTTTGTACTGTCCGTACCAGGCTCCATGGATGATGTAACCCACATCTGAAAATATCTGTCTGCTGCTCTCGGATAGCACCTGCTATACAGGTGAGTAACTAACTATGCTTTCTCTGCAGACAGCACTATGGAATGCAAGCATACTCCTAGATGAGACCCTATTTAAGAGTCGTGATTAATAGTCCCACCCAAGTGGCTCAGTGAAAAATCTGGGAGGAGGATGAAAGGAATGACAATAGTTAATATGTAAATAGATTACGTAAACCTGCTTATCCAAAAGCTGCATCTTGAGCAGAAGATTGGTCTAAACAGAAATGTTTGATGAATGTGTGACTAGTCGCCCAAGTAGCTGCTTTGCATATGCTTTGCATATGGAATCTGTTTAAAGGTTAGCTGTTAAACTTTGGCATGAAGGTTGTGTGGGTCAGTGTGTTCTAGAGCAGTGTTTCTCAACCTGCGGTACGCATACTTTAGGGGGTACGCGGAAAGCCTGTTGGGGGTATGTGGGCTGCTTGCCCGCTGCCCCATTTACTTACCACTCTCCAATACTGCCGCAACTCCAGGATGGGAAGTGTCAGGTGCGTGCAGCGATTGCACTCCGCCGGCCCACAAGCCTTCCCCCCACCCATGTCAATTCTAACATCGTAGGGAAGGTCACCAGATCAGCCAAGCAGTGATTGGCTGGCCCGGACCTTCTCTCCAACGTCAGAATTGACCATTATGTATTAATAAGATTATATTGTGTGTATATGAAAAATGGATAGAAGAAATTGCATTACAATTAGTAGTATTATTATGGGGGTGGAGTCAGGGGCGGGTTTGTGGCGGAGTTTGGCCAGGGTACTCGGTTGGTATTTGTTGGGCTTAGGATGTAATTGGCTTGAAAAGGTTGAGAAACACTGTTCTAGAGGCTCCATGTCTTGAAGAGTATAACAAAACCAAAGTTTCAAGCTTATTAAGTATTTGATATCCCGCCTATCATTACGTCTAGACGTAATGCATTCAGAAACTGAGCATGCCAAGATTCTTTTGAAAACAGATGAACCTAGGGTATTCAGGTTATATGATACAAGGAGTTGGGTAGATGTTTTGATATCTTCTGTGCAATCAATGTAGTAAAAGAGACAAGGTGTCGTATGAATCTGAATACAATGGGATAGGATGGTAAGAGGGTTTTTCCATAAAGGAGACAGTGCAGATGGCTGCAGAAAAATGTCATTTTGAGGTCTTGAACAAAAATACATGAGGATTGTTGTGACAGGGTAGTTAACAGGGTCATTTTGAAATGTCACCTATAACATGAAATGTTGACATTTAGAAAGAATTTTCGAGCTACATGTTTTCTTGAGGCTGTAAGTACTTGCTTTAGGGGTTCCAAAATGGAGAGAGGCTTGATCAAGTTCTGTTTGTCATGGATAAGATCATGGGGTAAGGATGCAGAACGTGACCATGGTCTTGTGTTAGTAGTGATGGGTGTTGACCCAATGGTATTTATTTAAGACACTTGTAAGCCCGCATAGCAACCATCTATGTGGATAACAACGATGCATACATAATTAGAACAAAACATTACATACATAAACAAAACATAGCAAATTACTAAAATAACAGCATCCAGTAAACAACTTACACATGTGCCTTAAAATAAAAAGCCAAGTAATTACAAGATTACAAGACAGTTGATGTGCTGACCTGGTTAGATTTGGTGTTTATCTTGGTCAATGACTTGCACCTCTGCGGATCTTCTGAAGAGCCTGGGTATGAGAGAAAATGAAGTAAAGGCATAAAGTAGGGAATAGTGAATGCATCTAGTGCAAGTTTGTGTAAAGAGGAACACTGCATGTATTTTGTGTAGCCCTGTGAAGCAAATATGGAAGGTAGGTCCCGTAAGTTGAAAAGCATATGAACAGTGTTTGGGTTTAGGGACCACTAGTGAGGATGCAACTTGCAGAGATTCTACTATGTGATTTTGTTATCCTAGAGGATAAGTAAATTGCAGAGTTATCTTTAATTGTATTGCCACATTTCAATTCTTAGAGCTTCCCAGAAGAGTGCAAGGAATCCTGAGCCCTCTTGTTCATTTATGTAAAACAACTACCACCGGCAAACTTTTGATGTCCCAATGAAAATCTGGGTTTTTGTTTATATGTTCCAAAGGCCTTGAGTTTTTAAGTGATGAACTCCCCATCATGCAGTAGATGTGCCCATTGTTAAAATTAAGTTGTGGAAGAATTAGTCATCCTTCAATGAAAGATGTACTCCAATTGTGACTGAAATCTGTTTGCTGAGGGGCTGAAGATGCTGGGTCCAGCATATTGAGAAGACATTGAAACTGCTGTATGCAGTCTGGCTAAAAGGATTACATACACTTTTGCTGCCATGTGCCCCAGAAAGAAAGTGTGAGCCATAGTTAGGTGGTTAGAGCCAGATGACTATGGACCAGAGCGACCAGGGATCCAATCCCACTAACACTCCTTGTGGCATTGGGCAAGCCACTTAACCCTCCTTTGCCTCAGGTACAAACTGTAGATTGTAAACCCTTTGGGGATGTTCCTGAACTAAGACTGGAAAGGCATGTTTAAAAAAAACAAAACCCTATCAACAGCTTGATGCACATTTAGGAAGAAGTACATGGGGATTAGTTTGCAAAAGGTCAAGTGACTTTTGCTCTACTAAGCTAATTCTTTCTTTCCTAGATGAAGATTCTGGAATGGATCAGAAGAAGCCTTCTCCAGAATCTGCTCCAAGAAAGACTTCCAAGAAGACTTCAAACACTGACCTATCTTCTAGAAATTCAGCTTGCGAGGGGGAGAAGTTTGCAAGAAATGGGAAAGGTGTGGGAGGGAAGGATTCTAGTGTGGAGATGGAAAAAGGGAAAAATGAGGTAGATAGTGAGGAAGAGATGATTAAGGAGGAGGACAATGGCCTAGAGGTGCCCCCTAAGGGACCAGAATTCAGTTTCAAGCCTAACAGAGCCAGGAAAAGGGTGTCTGGCCATAACCAGAAAGAGAGGGGGACATGGAGAAGCAGCAGCAGTAGCAGTGAAGAAGATAAGAAGGTAAGCACCAATAAGAAGAGAAAAGCAGCTATAAGAAACAGCAGCAGAAAGGATAGAAAAATAACTGCCAACAAGAAAAGAAAAGCAGCAATGAGAAACAGCAGCAGCAGTGAGGAAGATAGGAGGATAAGCCCCACCAGGAAAAAGGAGACAATGAGGAGCAGCAGCAGTGAGGAAGATAGGAGGATAAGCCCTACCAAGAAAGAGGAGACGATGAGAAGCAGCAGCAGCGGTGAAGAAGATAGGAGGATAAGCCCCACCAAGAAAGAGGAGACGATGAGAAGCAGCAGCAGCAGCAGCAGCGGTGAGGAAGATATAGGAGAAAGTCTCAATAAGAAAGAGAAGGCAGCAAGGCAAAGCAGCAGTGAGGAGGATAGGAGGAAGAGAACAAAGAGCAGCAGCTGTAGTGAGAATGATAAGGGGAAAAGTCCCAACAAAAAAGGTGAGAGGACTAGTAGTAGCAGTGAGGAAGATGAAGGAAAGCAGACTATCTATAGTAGCAAGGAGGATCAGAATAAAAGCCTCAAAAAAGAAAAGGAAAGGAGGAGCAGCAGCAACACTAAGGAGAAAAAGGGTGGTGGAAGATCTGAAGCTCAAAAACGTCATTCACAGCAGGGAAGTTCTTTAGATGATTCAGAGAATGCATCCGAGGAAGAAGAGATCCAGAAGATCCAAAGAGGAAAGAAAGACACTAAGGTAAGAAATTTGGGGTGGAGGGAATCCTATAACAGACTTGTTTAACAATTATCCCTAGCTCCCTAAAGATCTAGTCCTTGACTCCCAGTAAAGCTTCCTTAAAATCACATCCCAGTCAGATTTCTGTGAAGGTCCCTAAAATTACAAGTGACATTTGTTCCCCAAAGGGGTAGAATTGCTGGTGTCCTTGCTCATTAGTACCTTCCTCCCTTCTACTGCACAGTCAGGTCCTGCTTGTGGAAAGGATGAGCACCCCTCCATCCGGCGGTTAAAACGTTGCCTACTAGCCTGTGGAGTCCGCAGAAACTACAAAAAGCTCTTTGAGGGGAAGCGTTCAGTGAAGGCCAAGGTGGAAGTACTTAAGAGAGAATTGGCGGATCTGGGAGTGAAAGGTGAGTCAAATTGATTTTCCACACATTGTCGATGGTAAAGCCAGGGATTAGTACTAAAAATGTACTTCCCTTTTTCATGTCCATTTCTGCAAAAGGTAACCCTACACTGGAAAAGTGTAAAATTGTGCGACTGAAACGGGAGGAAGCTGCAGAGCTGGCATCTCTGGACACCAGGAACATCATCTCTACTGAAGGTAGGTGGGCTGGAATAGGTGCATTCAAAGATCTGTGTTCAAGTTGGGTTTCAGTAATGTAATAAGTAAAGTGTAAAGATATTCTCAACATAGGAATATGAAATGTATGAAGCATGAATCAAGGAAAATTGGAAATTGTTAAAGATCAAATGGGAAAAAAACAAAATTGTTTTGATAGGGATCAGTGAACTCAAATGAACAGGGCAACTTTCAGTCAAACGAGCATTGGATCTGCTACTCTAGTCATGAAACAAGACCTACTGATCATTATTGGGGTCTTCAATGCAAAAGTAGGAAGTACACCTGAAGATGCAGTAGTTGGGAAAGCACAGCATTGGAGAAAGAAATGAAGCTGGTGATAACTTAGTACAATTTTGCAAAATAACTGTCCAATCATGAATACGCATTTCCAACACCACAAACGTCACCAGTACACATGGACCTCTCTAAATGGCATGTATCGAAATCAAATTGACTACATCGCCATAGGACAGAGATGGAAATCTGCAGTTTTGATTGCAAAGGACTAAACCAGGAGCTGATTGTGGAAGTGACCATGAGCTTTTGAAATGCAAGATCAAAGTAAATCTGTGCAAGAAGATCATTAGAGAACTCCCAAAATATGACATTGAAAATATCCCATCAGACTACTGGATAAAACTAGACAACAGATTTGCCTGTTGATACAGGAGATAGAGAGCCTGAAGAGTTATGAAATGATATCAAAACCGTAATCAGTGATGAAGCTAAAAAAGCACTGCAGAAGAGCGAGAGAGAGGCAAGAAATCGCCTTGGATCTCGGAGGAAACCAGAAAAGTAGCAGAACGAAGAAGACAAGCAAAACTTTTCAGTTATAGAGGAAAAAGTATCACAAATGAGCCGAGTATTTAAACATCAAGTTCGGCAAGACAAACGATGATATTTGTCAGAAAATTGAATTGGAACATTTAAACGGAAAAAAACAGATTAGTGTATTAGGATATTAAGAGATTGCGGCAGAAATTCCAGCTTCTATTGGGGATGTTTAAAGACGCCAATGGAATGATACTGAATGATTCAGAAAGCATTACAAAGAGATATAGAAAGGATATAAAGAAAATTTATTTATTTTTTTTACTAATTCTTTATTCATTTTCAAATTTGACAACAAGTGCACAAAATAATATAATTCAACAAGTTATTACACAATAGCACTTTGATAATATAAAGAAAATTTATACAAAAAAGGCAATGAGGATAACGTTGGGGAAACTGAACTGGAAACTGGCGCCGAAGAAGAACCAAATATTTTTAAAGTCATAGCAGCAATTAAACTTTTATTGAAAACAAGCCACCCATATTGATGGTATTCCAATTGAATTAATCAGAGGCCCTCACTCAACTGTATCATCAGATTTGGAAGGAAAAAATAGGGCCAACCGATTGGAGATCACCGTTCATATCTATACTTAAGAAAGGTGACGTCAAGGACTCTAACAACCAAAGAACGATTGTATTAATTCCACACACCAGCAAGCAAAACATTGCTGAAAATAATACAGTGAAGGCTACAATCATATGTTGAGCAAGAACTACTCGAAGATCAGGCTTGTTTCAAAAAAGATAAAGGAACAAGAGACATTGTCAGAAAATATATGTTGTTTTTCGGCACAATGTCTGATTAAATGGATTCTACCTGTTACCAAAAGTACATAAATCAGTGGAACAACCACAAATATTTTCTTCTCTAAGAGTTCTGATTTTAGAGAAAGTATACAGGGGGAGGAGAGGAGGGGAGTTCAGTAGATACTTGTCCCAAAGGGAGCAGAAATGGATTTACAAACTTAATACTCTGGAAGTCTGTGAAGGAGTTGGTTAGACCAGTGTTCTTCAACTTTTTGACACCTATGGATCAGCGGAAATAAAATAATTATTTTGTGGACTGGCTGTTGAAGAACACTGGGCTAAGTCGTGGGCCAGACCCCACCCATCTCTACCCAATCTCCGCCCTCATAATAGTACTATTTGTAACACCATTTTTTCCATTCATTTTTCATATATACACACACACAATATAATCGTATTAACAACACATAATGGTTAACCACAAAATTAAACTACACAAAGAACACTGTATGCTTCTCAATATTCACTTCTACCAGAACACAGATAACACCCATGCAAATACGGGACCAAAAACTAAAAGTACTAATATATACAAACAAACCCTAAGGTGCAAGACTCTGCATGCTGTACAACCCCAGAGGAAAAGAAACAAATGCATTGCTTCCTGAACAGACAGCAGATGTAAATCAATCACTAAATTAAAAAATAAAATAATTCCCCCTACCGTTGTTGTCTCCCTGCTTCCATGCTGTGCCTTGCCTTCGGGCCAGCTCCCTCTTCCTCAGTGCTGCAGTACACAAAGTCGTGGGCAGCGTCCCGCGCCTCTTCTGGAAGCCTTCCCTCTGGCTTTGAGAGAAGGCTGGTTTAGGCGCAGGACGCGTGGAGGAGCCTCTGCCTATGGCTTTGTGCACTGCAGCACTGAAGAAGAGGGAGCTGGCCCAAAGACAATGCCGCATCGATTGCACTGTGGACCAGCAGCTGAAGAGCACTGTCTGGGGCCCTGATGCTTGTGCCAGCACTGTGGACCATCAGGAAATTTCTGCGGACTGGCACCGGTCCATGGACCGGTGGTTGAAGAACACTGGGTTAGACTATTAGATGACTCTAAGTCTTTAGTGAGAAGGATGTAAGGGAGATGGGCCATGCAAGAAATAATGGTGAGAAACTGAAGGAACCCAACACTAATTTTCACAGGATTATTCTACATATTGTAATGATTAGACGCCTTTTCTACATTGAAATTATAATTATGGGAAGGGGGTTTATAGTTATAATATAAGTTTAATCAATATTTATGAATATAGCATATATATATATATATATATGTTAATTTTTGATTATAATATCTGTGAATAGGGTGGGTGGGGGAGGGGGATAATTTATGTACTTCAGA
Source organism: Geotrypetes seraphini (assembly GCF_902459505.1). Lineage (NCBI taxonomy): Eukaryota > Metazoa > Chordata > Amphibia > Gymnophiona > Dermophiidae > Geotrypetes > Geotrypetes seraphini. The sequence goes on along the minus strand of NC_047088.1, from coordinate 98,499,889 downwards.
TAATAGAAAGAATTTCAAGTGATGTATATGAATTAATTGATGTAATATTGTATACATTACATTACATTAGTGATTTCTATTCCGCCATTACCTTGCGGTTCAAGGCGGATTACATCCAAACTAAAACAAAATTACATTCAAAATTTGAAGGAATAGAATAAGCGATGACATTGAATTTTTAAGGTAATATATATTGGGTAAAGAGTTACCAAAGGGAAGTGGAGGTCTTTAGGAGATAAGAATAGGGTGAAATTATGGGTTTTAGATAACGTTTGGTAGATAAAAGAATATTAGTGAGATCTAAGGGTAAATAGAGTGTTGGATATTGACTTGGGATTGGTTGTGCTGGATAGGTTTTATGTGTTTTTTGAAGAGTATGGTTTTAATGTTTGCGGTGCTTCTGGATCTGATTGCTCAGTCTTTGCATGGATTGAGTTTGGATGTCAAACCTCCTCTTGCTATTTCTATTACTTCTCTCAAAAAAGGCGAACAGAATGTTGGGCATTATCAAAAAAGGTATCACTTTCAGAACCAAGGAGGTTATTCTCCCGCTGTATAGGGCAATGGTGCGACCACATCTGGAGTACTGCGTTCAATACTGGTCGCCGTACCTTAAGAAGGATATGGTGATACTCGAGAGGGTCCAGAGAAGAGCAACAAAAATGATAAAGGGCATGGAGAATCTTCCATATGCTGAGAGGCTGGAGCAGCTGGGGCTCTTTTCCCTGGAAAAGCAGAGACTTAGAGGGGATATGATAGAAACTTACAAGATTATGAAAGGTATAGAGAAGGTAGAGAGGGACAGATTCTTCAGACTGGCGGGGGCAACAAAAACTAGAGGGCACTAAAAAAAATTGAAGGGAGACAGATTCAGAACAAATGCTAGGAAGTTCTTCTTCACTCAGAGTATACTTGATGGAAGATGAAAAAATGAATAAAGAATTGGAAAAAAAAAGGATTATTCTACATAAAAGACAATATATCTCCTTAATTATATTTAACATAAAAATTATGTAATTTGATGTGCTCAGTGCCCATTCAACACCAGTATAAACAAACTGCAAGATACACAGAACCATAATGGAAACATCAATGCTCCCATCACAATGCCACCACCAATTTATCCATAAAAGTTAGAAAACATATTTCATATGAAATTAGCTTTTCATCATCTATGAATCTAGTGTTCCACTAGGTTCAAATGCGCTCACCAGTGACCAAAGACCTACACATAGCTATCCTGAACAGTTTGTCTCCACCCTTCAACCCAGTCTGAGTTTCTCTGACGCTTCATCAAGATGACTAGCTACATAAATGAAACAAATATGATCATAATCAAACCATGCCAATAACACATCATACTACAGAAATCAAGTTCAAAGCCTGACTTTTGAACATTAATATTATATTGTATTAACCGGCAAGTTGACTGAAAAGAGTTCTCCAATTGTAGAATCGTTGAGACAGGATAGAGAGCTTTTTTTCAACCAACTCGCCGGTTAGTACAATATATTAATTACACTGGCCAATATTCATTTTGGTGCCTCAAATGTTAGACCTGTTTCTGGGTATATTTGACCTGCTGATTCCAAAAAATGGCACCAGTTTTTTCCGATTGGCTCTAGGTTTTGAGATATAGGACATGTGCCATATACCATTCTTCACTCTGCTTGCCCATTAAAAAATCTGAATATTTTAATGTAGTATTTAAATTAATATCTTAAGAATGAAAAACATTAAAAATTGAAAGAAAAGAGTACAACATGAAAGTCTACTTATTTCATACCAAAAGCACACTTACAGCCCCTCCCCTCAGCCTGTCAGTTTTTTCTCTAGCAATGAAGGAATTCGAGACGAAGGGATGGAGGGCAGACAAGTGTGGCTGCATTCCCCTGCTGTCTACAGAGAACACCTGTTACAGATAAGCAACCTTGCTTTCTCCGAAGACAAGCAAGGGATATGCAGGCACATTTGTTGGTGGGTCCCAAGCTGAAAAACTGAGAACACTGGCAGAAAAAAATGGTCACAGTGCAAACAGGCTTCATAAGACTGAATGACCAAATCGAACATCTTGTGCTAAACTCTGATTCAGCCAACAGTGCTTTGTAAAAGTATGGACAGAGGAAAAAGGTGCAGCCCTGCAAATATCCTGAATCCTTTAGGGGCTGTATCTACAAGAGATTCCTTGATAGAACAAATGTTTAACCAACTTTATTTCAAATGCAAATTCTTATCAAACTTTTAGGAAGTCAATCAAAACTTCCCTCTTTGATAAATTTCCTACTCCACTCCTGCCTTGATGTATTTCTAAAACTTCCAGACAAATTTGATCAACCTTAACATGCTAATGTAATTTTGAAAGTTTTTTGTAATATCGCTATCTGTAATACAGTCTCTTCCTCTGAATTGTTTGTGGTATTGCGGTATATAAAAATAAAGTTATTATTATTATAAATTTGCTATGGAAGAAGCTGTAGCTTGGACTTTAGGAGCTTCAGTTGTACCAGGCAGTGGAATTTGTGCTCTTGTGTAGCAAAATTTGATGCAATGTGCTATCCAAGAGGAGAGAGTTCTTTTTGATGCCAGTTTTCCTTCGGTAGCTGGATTAAAGGAAACGAAGAGCTGATTTGTCTGTCTTAAAGTTACAGTTGTCTTGAGGTAGAAAAGCAATGCTCTTCTGCAGCCTAACGTATGGAGAGAGTGCTCCGCTGGAGAGGAATGCGGAGGAGGAAAAAATGATGGTAACATTATAATCTGGTTAAGATAAAAATCCATGACAACTTTAGGAAGAAATTTTGGATGAGTTCGTAATTGTACTCTATTAGGAAAAAATTGAAGATAAGGATAATATGTAACAAGTGCTTAAAGTTCACTCACTCTTCTGGCTGAAGTTAAAGCTGTAAGAAAAACTTTTCCACATAAGGTAAGAAAGCTTCATCGACTTGTCGACCAGTACTCCCAAGTCTCTTTCCTGGGGGTCTCTCCAAGTACCGCATCGGACATCCTGTAGTCTTGTATAAGATTTTTGTTACCGACATGCATCACCTTACACTTATCCACGTTAAACCTCATTTGCCATGTCACAGCCCATTTCTCAAGCGTGTTTATGTCACATTGCAGGTCTTCGCAATACTCCTGTGTCTTCACTACTCTGAATAACTTCGTATTGTCTGCAAATTTAAATACCTCACTCGTTTTACCAATTTCCAGGTTGTTTATAAATATGTTGAAGAGCATGGGTCCAAGCAGCAAACCCTGTGGCACTCCACTCGTGACATTTTTCTAGTTCGAGTATTGTCCATTCACGCCCACACTCTGATTGCTACCTGCCAGCCAGTTTTTAATCCATGTGAGTATTTAACCCTCGATTCCATGGCTCACAATTTTTCAAAGTAGTCGTTCATGCGGAACCTTATTGAACGCCTTCTGAAAATCCAGATATACAATGTCGACCGGGTCGCCCTTGTCTATCTGCCTGTTTACTACTTAAAAGAAGTGCAGCAAGTTGGTCAAACATGATCTGCCTTTGCTGAAACTGTGCTGACTGGTCCTCATCAGCCCGTGTCCGTCAAGGTGATCAATTATGCGGTCCTTTATCAGCGCCTCTACCATCTTTCCCGGTACAAAGATAAGACTCTGGTCTGTAGTTTCCAGGATCACCTCTCAAACCTTTCTTGAAGATCACCACCTTCCAGTCTTCCGGAATCTTTCCCGATTTGATCGACAGATTGGCTATTAGTTGAAGCAGTACAGCTATAGTCCTTTTCAGTTCCTTGATGACCCTCGGATGGATGCCATCCGGTCCCGGGGATTTATCACTCTTAAGCCTATCAATCTGCCTACATACCTCCTCTAGACTGACCATCAACGCTGCCAGTTTCCCGTCTTCGTTTCCAGAATGTAGCCTGATGGGTTCTGGTATGCTGTGTATATCCTCTTCGGTAAATACACACACAAAAAATGTGTTCAGTTTGTCGGCAATGGCTTTGTCCTCCTTTAACACTCCCTTTATTCCATAGTCATCCAACGGTCCCACCGCTTCCTTCGCAGGTCGTTTCCCCTTAATATATCGAAAGAACGGCTTGAAGTTTTTCGCTTCCTTGGCTATTTTTTCCTTGTAGTCTCTCTTGGCCCCTTTTACCACTTTATGGCACCTGCATTGTTGTTTGCGTTTATTCCAGTTTTCGTCCATCTTTGACCTTTTCCATTCCTTAAACAAAGTTTTCTTGTCTCTGATCACTTCCTTCACCTCTACAGTGAGCCATGCTGGTTCTTTGTTCTTTTTCCTCTTGGATTCCTTGGTGATACGTGGTATATATAAATTTTGTGCCTCGGTGACTGTGTTCTTAAAAAGGGACCAAGCTTGCTCTAGCATTTTTACAGTGCTTATGCTCTTCTTAATCTTCCCCACCATGAGTCTCATCTATAATAATAAAACCCTAAGCGCGCATGCACACTCCCACTTGCGTGTTCTGTGATCAGTAGGGCCCTGGCAGGTAGGAGTGCGCATGCGTGCCTAGGGTTCTGTTTTCCAGTATACGATGGTGCCCTCGACCCTGCCCTGATCCCCTCAGAAGCTCCCATATAATCGTCGCCCCCCCCCCACCCGAACCCCTGTTGACCCTCCCACCCGACTCTCCCACAAACCTCAAGCCTCCAGCAGCGTCCGCAGCACTCCAAACACACTGTCTTGTGGCCCTATAGCGCTCCAATTTCCTCTGCCGCATCCATGATGACATCATCAGAGATGCGGCAGAGGAAGTCAGGACAGCAGAAGGCCATGAAACAGCAGCGCTGCGGATGCTGCCGGAGCCGGGAGGCTTGTCGGTCGACTCGCAATGGGTCAGTGGGGTCGGCTGCATGGCGGCGGTAGTGGGTGGGGGGAAGATGGAAACATGCTTCTCAAGGGTTATAATGCAAAGGGGGATGGGAGGGAGGCAGGCAGGCTGGCTTTGGAGGGTGGGGGTGGGACAAAGTCATAGGAAGGAAACACTGGGGGCCACTAAGGACATAGGAAGGGGCACTGGGGGCACTAAGGACATAGAGAGGGTGGATAGGGACAGATTCTTCAGGCTGAAGGGGTCAACAGGCACGAGGGGGCATTCGGAGAAACTGAAGGGAGATAGGTTCAGAACAAATGCAAGGAAGTTTTTTTTCACCCAAAGGGTCGTGGACACTTGGAATGCGCTACCGGAGGAAGTGATAAGGCAGAGTACGGTACAATGGTTCAAACAGGGATTGGACGGATTCCTGGGGGATAGGGGGATCGTGGGATACTGAGAGAGGTTCTGGGATGTAACTCAGGTATAGAAAGCTAACCAGGAAATAAGTATAGAAATCCAACCAGGTCGTGGATGTGCATGACCGGAGGGTTAGGACTTCGATGGGAAGATAGGACTCAATGGGAAACCAAGGTGGCAAGGGGGCCCCTTCTGGTGACTCAGACAGGCCGTGACCTGTTCGGGCCGCCGCGGGAGCGGACTGCTGGGCGGGATGGACCTATGGTCTGACCCGGCGGAGGCACTGCTTATGTTCTTATGTAGGACAGAGGCACTGGGGGCACTAAGGACACAGGAAAGAGACACTGGGGGCACTAAGGACACAGGACGGAGACAATGGGGCACTAAGAACACAGGACAGAGGCACTGGGGGCAATGACATGGGAAGGAGGCACTGGGGGCACTATGGACACAGGACCGAGGCACTGGGGGTACTAAGGACATGGGAAGGAGGCACTGGGGGCACTAAGGACATAGGAAGGTACGTTAGATAGATTGTGAGCCCACCGGGACAGATAGGGAAAATGCTTGAGTACATGATTGTAAAACCGCTTAGATAACCTTGATAGGCGGTATATAAAAATCCTAATAAACTTAAACTTAAACTGACGGCACTGAGGACATAGGCACTGAGGGCACTAAGGACACAGGACAGAGACACTGGGGGCACTAAGGACACAGGAAGGAGACACTGGGGGCACTAAGGACATGGGAAGGGGGCACTAAGGACACAGGACAGAGACACTGGGGGCACTAAGGACATGGGAAGGGGGCACTAAGGATACAGGACAGAGACAATGGGGCACTAAGGACACAGGACGGAGGCACTGGGGGCAATAAGGATATGGGAAGGAGGCACTGGGGGCACTATGGACACAGGACGGGGCACTATGGACACAGGACGGAGGCACTGGGGGCACTATGGACACAGGACGAAGGCACTGGGGGCACTATGGACACAGGAAGGGGCACTAAGGACATAGGAAGCACTGAGGGCACTAAGGACATAGGAAGGGGCACTAAGAACATAGGAGGCACTGAGGGCACTAAGTACATAGGAGGCACTGAGGGCACTAAGGACATAGGATGGGACACTAAGGACATAGGAAGGCAGAACTGGGGGCACTAAGGACATAGGAAGGAGGCACTGAGGGTACTAAGGACATAAGATGGACACTATGGACATAGGAAGGGGGCCATGGAGAGACAGGCAGGCATGGCGCAACAGAGAAATACAGGCAGGCAGGGGGGCCAGGGAGACAGAAAGACAGACAGACAGGGGGCCAGAGAGAGACACAGACGGAAAGAATGACAGACAGCTTCCAAGAAGAGAGAGAGAGAGACAAAGAAAAAAAAAACAGACAGACATCTACTCTAGCACCCGTTAATGTAATGAGCTTAAATATTATTCCCTTCATAATTCCCTTTTCGGAAGTTCAGTGCAGTGGCCGTTGTTCTGGACCGATATTTCGCCCCTGTGTCCAGATTGAAGCGCAATCTATTGTGATCGCTGTTTCCCAGCGTCCTTTCTACATCTTCATCTTGTGCCAGTCCTTGCAGTCCATTTAGAATTAGGTCCAGAATTGCATTTCCTCTTGAATTTTCCTTGACAAGTTGTTCCAGGAAGCAGTCACCTTGCACCACACTCTTGCAATCACGATATGCCTCCCCTTCCGGGATTCCCTTAAAGCGCAGGTTACACCGGCGTGACCTATTCTCAAGATCTTCCACCTGCGCCTGTAACTCCTGCAGCTCAGATGATAAATGGGCAGTGGATTCCTTAACCCCGGTAACTGTAGCAGACAATGCCTCCACGTGCTCCTCAGAGGCTGACACTCGGGCTCCCAGCTCCCCCACATCCGTACGGAGCTCTGCCAAAGCAGCTTTCACATCCACTCTCACCCCTACCATTTCATTTTTCAGGTCCTGGAACCACGTTTGGAAGGATTTGTGCACTGTCTCGTTGAGCTCCCCCGAGAGCGCCACAGTCCCAGCCTCATGCAGCTCCGCCAGCTCTGACGGCCCCGCGGCCATTTTGAGCGCGTCTCTTGCACTCCCCTGTGGCTCACTCGCTGCTTTCTCCCCTCCGTCGCCGAAATATTTGAATTTGTCTAACTTTTTCCGCGTCGCCATAGTTTCACCCGCTAAATGCGATCCGAGGAATAAGCGCGGTTTAGCGCTAGAAGCTTGAAAAGCACTTTTTCACAGCGGCCCCTACGGAGCTCCCGGTTCAGGCAGCCATGCGCTGGGATGACGTCACTTCCCCTTCCGGAAGCAGTCACCTACAGCATCCAGGAACTTTGTCTCCCTAGCGCAGCCAGATGTTCCAGTCTATCCTGGATAGTTGAAGTCACCTATGATTACTGCATTGCCTCCCTTGCAGTTGCGTTTAATCTCGTTCGTCTTTTCTCCATCAATTTCTTCGGACTGCCCTGGGGGTCGGTAGTAGATGCCAATCTTCATTTCCAGTCCATTTGTTCTAGGAATTTTGACCCATAGAGACTATCTTATCCGTCAGTTGTGGCGTGTTCTCTCCAGTAGATTCAATTCCCTCTTTGACGTATATGGCTATGTCCCCACCTTTTTGAGCCACTCTGTCTCTGCGGTATAGTTTGTATCCCGGTAGCACAGTTATCTTTTGTGCCATAGCTTCTAATTCAACTGTATAACAAAATTCAGAGATGTTCAATGTGTCAGTTCAAAATACAAAGTAGTTGAGGACAAAACTAATAACAAGTGAATTTTTTATGCCAGACCTCAAACACCTAAAGTGCTTTGGGTGTTTGAGGTCTGGCATAAAAAATTCACTTGATATTAGTTTTGTCCTTAACTACTTTGCATTATATCTTCTAATTCACCCATCTTATTCCTAACGCTCCTTGCATTCACGTACATACACTTGAGTTTGCGGCCTGTTTCTTTCTTGTATTTCCTTCCCCCTTGTGTCCCTTTCGATCTGTCTTGCCTGTGATCCGGTGAGTCTTTCCCTCTATCTTCCTGCACGGTATCCTCCGGGTATACCGGTTCCCGAATCATCGACTCTCTATCGGTCGGCTTTCCCCTTCTTCCTATTTTAAAAGCTTCTCAACTTCTCTCTTGATATTGATTGCAAGTAGCCTCATTCCGTCTCTACTGAGGTGGAGTCCGTCCTTCCTGAATAGCTTGCTCTTCCCCCAAAACGTCATCCAGTTGCACATGAAGTGGAATCCTTCCTCACACCAGCGCCGCATCCACGTGTTGACTGCTTGCAGCTCCGTCTGCCTCTTCTCGTTGGCGCTGGGTACCGGCAGGATCTCTGAGAATGCTATTCTCTGTGTTCTGGTCTTCAGCTTCCTTTCTAGCATCTGGAACTGGTCCTTCAGTACTTCCCTGTTGTAGTTCCTGTTGCTCACGTTCATCCCCACATTGATCACAACCGCCGTATCTTCTTCTTCTTCCACACTGTCGATGATCTTGTCGATGCGGCTCAATATGTCTTCTACCTTGGCTCCCGGTAGGCAGGTCACCAGCCGATCCAGTCTTCCTCCTTCTATGTGGCTGTCGACTTGTCTGATGATGGAGTCCCCCACAATGATTGCTGTCCTCTCTATCTTCTCCTGATTCTCCAGCCGCAGGTCCGTGTCCATCCCTCCAGTTGTAGGTCCTTGTCCTTCGTTCTCTCTGCTGTGTCACCCATTTCTTCGTGGTGGTTGTCCGTCAGGTGGTCCACACTCTCTCTAGGTGTATCTCAGCAGTTCCACTGTTGCTGGTGATTTTCCACGGCCTCCCTGTATGCCTCCTCTATGAACCTCTCCAGCACTCAGACTTCTTCCTCAAAGGTGTCCTCTGTCTTGATGTTCTCTGCATCTCTGTTTTTCTCCTCCACTGCTTGAAGTTCTCTGCATCTCCGTCTTCCTTCTCCACTGCTTGAAGTTCTCTGCATCTCTGTCTTCCTCCTCCACTGCTTGAAGTTCTCTGCATCTCCGTCTTCCTCCTCCACTGCTTGAAGTGCCTCCAGTTCCAGCACTCTGCCCTCTAGGATTCTGACTCTCCGCATTGAGCGCATATGTAAGACCGCCTCCCAGAGGGAAGGTAGTCATACATATGGCAGACGGTGCAGAAAACTGAGTAGCTCTAAATCCTGCTTCTGTCTGCTGCTTCCATTGCTGCCTGCTTGCTGGTCTGCTGTGGATGTCTTCTGTGTCTGTCCTCTGCGCCTGCTGTGTCTGCCTGGCTGTGTGTCCTCTTCGCCTATTGTGTCCTCTGCCTGTCTGTGTGTCCTCTGCACCTGAGGTGTCCTCTGTGTCTGCCTGGTTGTGTATCCTTTTGTAGCTGCTGTTTCCGCCTGGTTGTGTGTCCTCTGTAGCTGCTGTGTCTACTTGGTTGTGTGTCCTCTGTGCCTGCTGTGGTCTCCTTCTGCTCTCCTTTAGCGGTGGCTTGTCCCTTCTCAAGGCCCTTCACAAAGGCGCTCTCGCTATGGCGAGCACCTTTAACACTCGCCTTCGCGCGCCGAATGGCTGAGCGCCGTTAGCCCCTTCCCTTTTAAGGGGGAGCTTCGGTGGTCGACGTCGGGGGGTGAACGGAGCTAATTCGCCGATTCCCCTCTTAATCTCCTGTGCCTTTCTTCCCTCTCTCTGCAACTGCTTCTCTTCTCCTGCTTGCCTGCTCCGATCAACTCTGCGCCGTTGGCTCCTTCCCTTTTAAGGGAGAGCTTCGGTGGTCTACGGGGAGTGGACGGAGCTAACTCTCGCCGATTCCCCTCTTAGTCTCCTGCCTCTACTTCTCTCTCCTGTGCTTTTCTCCCCTTTAGCTTCTCTCTCCCTCTGCCTCTCTCTGCAACTGCTTCTCCTCCTGCTTACCTACTCCGTCAGGTAAGCCGACTAAGAAGTCTCCAGCTTCCCAGACTGTGTCTCAGGCCACTAAGGTACAGAGTCAAGTCGTACCTGCCAAACAGAGACCATTTTTTTAAAAAAATTCTTTATTTAATAATTTTAATACAAAAATCTCACTACAACACATGATCATCATTGAATGTAGTTCACAATCTTAATAAACTAATAAAGATAATGCAGCTTATCTATCCTACTATTAAAACAATCCCATCCCCTACCTCCCCCACCCCACCTCCCAGGAGACCTGGACCCCCAGTCTATAAGAATAGGATAATATACCTTTCAATTCTTTTATAGTGCTTCTTTTTCTGTTTGAATATAACTCTCCCATATATCATTAAATTTTGCCCATTGGTTTGTTAAAAGGGCCGATAGTCTATATTTCTCACAGACTACTCCCAGATGTTCCCTCATATCTCTTAATGTGGGTACCTCTAACATACGCCATTGCTGTGCTAGTGTCAGACTGGCAGCTATAAATGCCAAGTCTGAAAGTTTACATTGAGAGGAAGTTAACCTTCTATTCTTATTCCCAACAGTGCCCTTTCGGCATTCAGCTTAAGTGGAGTCTGAGTTAATCTGCTCACATAGTCAAATACTTGTTCCCAAAACCTCTGTACCCTTTGACATTCCCACCACATATGATAGAATGTACCTCTTCTACCACATCCTTTCCAGCAGGTAACATCACTCTGCTTATTATATTTACTAATTAAAACCGGAGTAGTGTATCAACGCATTAGAAGTTTAATAGCATTTTCCACCAAAGTGGCAGCTCTAGCTGTCTGGAAAAGATGTGATACAATTGTCCCCCATTCTTCTATAGACCATTCCTTCCACAAGTCTTTTTCCCATGCTTTCATGTATGAAGTTTTGATTGCTTTATCTTCATTTATAATTTTATATAACCAGGAAATACACCCTTTTACCACTTGATCCCCTAACCCTTTTTCAAATTCAGATTTCTTTAAAACTCCATTGTTCGTCCCCTTGTATGTCAATATGTAATTTTTTGTCTGTAGATAAGGGAAAAGATCTTTCATTTCTGGTTGATATTGATCTTGAATATCTATAAAAGCTTTTACCTCCCCTTCCTCAATTAGTTGGCCAAAACATCTTAGCCCTTTTGCCTCCCACTTCTTAAAGGTTCCCCCTCCCTGCCTGGTATAAAATCTCGTACATATAATATAGGGGAGAAAAAAATACCTTTTTCTCTACCTATAAGTTTTTTCCTAACACTTTTCCATATATTGAGAGAACATTTACTAAAAGGATTATTTATATTTATTTAGTCTTTATCACCCACCCATGGTAAATATTTCAAATCCCTAATTCCTTCTCTCCCATCTAAAATTGCTTGTTCTACCCTTACCCATAGCTTAGATGGGGATGAATGCCATTCAACTATTGCTCTCAGCTGTGCAGCTTTATAATAATTCTCTAGAGAAGGTAAACCTAGTCTTCCTTCCGCCTTAGACTTAAACATTGCCTGTCTTCCAACCCTTGGACGCTTTCCTCCCCAAATAAATCTCAATATCATATTATTGCATTTTAGGAAAAAACTGTTTTGGGATTTCTATCGGTAGTACTTGGAATAGATAAAGAAACCTAGGAAGAGTCATCATATTTACCACTTTCATACGACCTATCCATGAGATAAAAAACTTGTTCCACCTTTCTAAGTCTTTCTGAATATCCGTTGCTAATGGTGTATAATTTTGCTGGAACAAAAGTGTCCAGTCTGCTCCCAAAGTTATCCCCAAATAACGAATAAATTAGCTTTAAACCCCGATAATTGGCCATATTCGGCCATAATATCCTTAAGGGTAATTAAAGTTTTCTCAGTTGCCTAAACAATAGCTAATATATCATCTTCAAACAGAGACAGCTTTTGTTCTTCACCCGCCACCCACAGGCCTTTTACCTGTTGAGATTGTCTAATTTTCTGTGCTAAAGGCTCAATTACTAATGCAAAAATTAGGGCGGACAACGGGCATTCCTGCCTTGTCCCTCTTTGGAGTTCGAATGTATTAGAATAAAATCCATTTATTTTGACGCATACTAATGGGCTATTATATAAAGTAATTATCCCAGAGACCATTAATGCAGCTCGCTTCAACTTCGAGGGATGCATCTTCATCTGTGTCATCCTCTCTGGAGTGAGCCACAGCACTACTGATACCGGCGTCCAAGCCTGAGCGTCGCTCCATGCGAGATGCAGGTACGCTTATTGTCTCATCAGTACCACCTTCTCAATCATCGTCATCAAGCCATGCTTCTCGGCACCGGTTCAAGACACCAGTCTCCTTCACCGAAGCGTCACTCCTCAAAGCATCCGACACCTTCACTGAAGCGTCGTTCCTCCATGTACCGGTCACCTTCACTGAAGCGTCGTTCCTCCAGGTACCGGTCACCTTCACCGAAGCGTCGCTCCTCCAGGTACCGGTCACCTTCACCAAAGCGTCGCTCCTCCAGGTACTGGGCACCTTCACCGAAATGTCGCTCCTCCAGGCATCGGGCACCCTTCTCCTGAACGTATGCAGAAGAAGCGTCATTCTTCTGGGCATAGATCTAGTCGTTCCAGACATTCATTTCCATGTCTTCCATCTACCAAATCTGTCAAGCATTCTTCTATGTCCAAGCATATTTCTTCCACGTGCTCGGACAAGCGCAAGAAGTCTGTTTCACCTGCTTCATCAAGTTGGTACCGCCCAAAACAAAGGTACCGTTCTTCCATTCCTGTGGATTCAGATCTACATCTCCAGTCTGTTCATGAGGCATCTCCATCTTTTACAGAAGCTTACGGTTCCCAGGTAGAGCATTCTCCTTGCTCTATTTCCCACAGAGAGCCTTCTTCTGAACCAGTCTCTTTTACCCATTTAATCGGGCAAATGAGTAAAGACCTGGCAGTAAAATTGGAGGCAGATGCCAAATATTCAGAGGAGTATATGGAGACCATGGATATCAAACATCCTCCTGAGGAACTACTCAAGCTTCCTTTACATGGTATTCTGAAAGAAACTTTTCATAAGAATTGGGACTCCCCTTATGCTTTTCAGCACAGACACGGTAATTGCGGCCATCTTAGATTACTTGCACCTATTTTTAAGCAAAGGCCTCAGTGCCCTGATCATGCAATTCGACATGAGCTCTGCCTTTGACCTTGTAGACCATGCGAATTTGCTACAGTATCTAGACGCTATTGGCATCAGAGGCGAAGTGCTAAACTGGTTTCATGGTTTCCTTTCATCCCGAACCTATCAGGTTCGCTTCAACAATGATCTCTCCAACACCTGGAGCAATCCATCCGGCGTTCCGCAAGGGTCCCCACTATCCCCTCTGCTTTTCAATATCTACAAGACCTCACTGAGCGTTCAATTAACCCAGCTGGGGATAAAATTATTCAGTTATGCTGATGACTTCACAATTATTATCCCATTTGCCAACTCCATCTCGGAAACAATTCCAAAAGCATCAGAAGCCATAAACTTGATGGAATATTGGATGACAGACTTCAAACTCAAGCTCAATACTGAGAAGACAAAATTCTTTGTCGCTTCACCGCGCCCTCTTGACACCAAAACCCCACTAGACATCAACAAACATAACTACCCCATACAGCCCACCATTAAAATACTGGGCGTAACTCTGGACCAATGCCTCACCATGAAAGATCAGATGGACTCCCTAATCAAAAAGAGTTTTTTCACCCTCTGGAAACTTAAATCCATTAAAGCATACTTTGATAACTCTGCCTTCAGAATCTTGGTACAATCCCTCGTATTAAGTCAACTCGACTACTGTAACATCGCCTACTTAGCAATCCCCCAAAAGAATATGCGACGATTACAACTAATGCAAAACACTGCGGTCAGACTAATCTTCGGTCTAAAGAAGTTCGATCACGTGACGCCATACATCAAACAGCTACACTGGCTGGCGATGGAAGCTCGTGTAAAGTTTAAGTTCGCCTGCCTCTATTTTAAAAGTTTTCTACGGTCTAACCCCTAAATACATCACTGACCTATTCTCCTTCTCAGCCAACAAACACAAGAGAAGCTCCCACTTGCACTTCGTTTCTCCCCCGGTTAGAGGATGCAAACTAAAAAAACACCATGAGCATCTTCTCTCACATCAGGCTGCTCTATGGGGTAAAGATCTAGAACAACTCCTAATGCCCACCACTTATGAGGTATTCAGGAAACGCCTCAAAACTCACCTATTCCTGAAATACCTAGACAGCTGACCCACTTCCCTCCTTCCCCTCTCTTGCCCTTTCTCCCCATTGTTCCCACATCCCTTAAGTTAACTCAACTTGTACGTCAACTCAACTTGTACCCCACTAATCTTCTGTAAACCGCATAGAACTTAACGGTATTGCGGTATGTAAACTGTTATTATTATTATTATTCTGTACCAGCTGCTCCCAAAAAGCTTGACTCTCAATATAGGATCATCCCTATTCCTGGTTTCGATAAGCCTCAGCTCTCTCACCAGACTCTCGTAGTGGAGTCCACTCTTTAAAAAATCATAGAAACATAGAAACATAGAAATAGACGGCAGATAAGGGCCCACGGCCCATCTAGTCTGCCCACCTTAATGTCCCTCCCCTACCTTTGCCCTGTGAATAGATCCCATGTGCCGATCCCATTTGGCCTTAAAATCAGGCACGCTGCTGGCCTCAATCACCTGTAGTGGAAGACTATTCCAACGATCAACCACTCTTTCAGTGAAAAAGAATTTCCTGGTGTCACCTCGTAGTTTCCCGCCCTTGATTTTCAACGGATGCCCTTTTGTTGTCGTGGGACCCTTGAAAAAGAAGATATCTTCCTCCGCCTCGATGCGGCCCGTAAGATACTTGAACGTCTCGATCATGTCTCCCCTCTCTCTGCGCTCCTCAAGCGAGTATAGCTGTAATTTGTCAAGCCGTTTTTCGTATGGTAGATCCTTGAGTCCCGAGACCATCCGGGTGGCCATTCTTTGCACCGACTCCAGTATCAGCACATCCTTGCGATAATGCGGCCTCCAGAATTGCACACAGTATTCCAGGTGGGGCCTCACCATGGATCTATACAATGGCATAATGACTTCCGCCTTACGACTGACGAAACCCCTTCGTATGTAGCCCATGATTTGTCTTGCCTTGGACGAAGCCTGCTCCACTTGATTGGCAGACTTCATGTCCTCACTGACGATTACCCCCAAGTCTCGTTCTGCTACCGTTTTTGCTAGGATCTCGCCATTAAGGGTATAAGACTTGCATGGATTCTGGCTGCCCAGGTGCATAACTTTGCATTTTTTGGCATTGAAGTTGAGTTGCCATGTCCTAGACCATCGCTCCAGTAGGAGTAGGTCGTGCATCATGTTGTCGGGCATTGAATCTTCGTCTGTTGTGCATTTGCCCACTACATTACTCAGTTTGGCGTCATCGGCGAATAATGTTATTTTACCTCGAAGCCCTTCTGCCAAGTCTCTTATAAAGATGTTGAATACGATTGGGCCCAAGACTGAGCCCTGTGGTACTCCACTAATCACCTCCGTCATTTCGGAGGTGGTGCCGTTCACCACCACCCTTTGGAGCTTACCTCCAAGCCAGCTCCCAACCCATTTGGTCAATGTGTTACCTAATCCTATAGAACTCATCTTGCTCAGTAACCTGCGGTGTGGTACGCTATCGAATGCTTTGCTAAAGTCCAGGTACACGATGTCCAGGGACTCCCCAATATCCAGCTTCCCTGTCACCCAATCAAAGAAGCTGATCAGGTTGGATTGGCAGGATCTCCCCTTAGTAAATCCATGTTGTCGGGGATCCCGTAGATTCTCCTCATCCAGGATCTTATCTAATTGGTGTTTGATTAGAGTTTCCATTAGTTTGCTCACTATCGATGTTAGACTCACTGGTCTGTAATTTGCTGTCTCCATCTTTGAGCCTTTCTTGTGGAGTGGAATGACGTTAGCCGTCCTCCAGTCCAACGGGACGCTGCCTGTACTAAGGGAGAGGTTGAAGAGCGCGGACAGTGGCTCCGCCAAGACATCACTCAGCTCCCTTAGCACCCTGGGGTGCAGGTTGTCCGGCCCCATTGCTTTGTTAACCTTGAGCTTTGACAGCTCACCGTAGACACTGCTGGGCGTAAACTCAAAGTTACTAAACGGGTCAACTGAGCCAACCCTTGTCTGTAGCTGAGGGCCGAGCCCTGGCGCTTCTCTGGTGAAGACTGAGAAGAAGTATTCATTTAATAGTTGGGCTTTTTCCGAATCCTTTTCCACATAGTCTCCGTCTGGATTCCTAAGACGTACAATCCCGCCTGAGTTTTTTCTTCTATCACTGATATACCTGAAGAAGGATTTATCTCCCTTCTAAAATCTAAAATTCCATGCTTGCTAATAGTGATAAATTACAACTTTTATTTCACTTGCTATTTGAAGTACTGGGTCAAAACTATACTAACTTACTTCAAATATCTGCCATCACATCAAAAATCAGTTTCAGCACATGTTCCATACTCTTCAACAGCTCAGGCAACACATGGTGCAATCCTCTTATGATGTCTTTGAGCTATCTAGAGTATCTGTAATCTCAGTAGCCATGAGGAGGCTTGCATAGTTAAGAGTAGCAGACATGGATCCTAACCTTCAAGACCGGTTAGCTAATATCCCCTGCCTAGGAAATGAACTAAGAAGCTTTCAGAACATGAAAAGTCTTTCAATTCGTTACTCAGGCCTAAGGCTAAATCCTCTGCCTCTAAACCTTACAAAAATATTTTTAAAAAACCCAAAATGGGGAGAAAACGCAAACAATGAAAAAGAACAAATCTCCCCTGACCCTAGAACAGGGGTGAGGGGAACCAAAGCTCGCCATTTTCAACTGTTTCCACTCTGGCGGGTGTTTGAGAGCTACTTGTTACAGCACATAGCAGCTGGTTCCTGAGGAAGGGGGTTTGTACTCTCGAAACGGAGTCCCGTTGGACAAGCCTTTTGCGCTGCCTAGTGTTTTTGATTACGGAGAAGCTAAGTACCTCCTAGACTGTTTGCTTGCACCTCACGCCTGTGCCTTTTGGCTGATTTTGATCGCTTCTGTACCCTCGGGATGAGAGGCAAAGACATCTCCAACCATTTTCGTATGTTATGTTGGTTGATTATTATATTTTGCACTATTAGCACACTGGTTTGTGCACTAGTTGCATGTTTGATTACACACAGGTTAGCCCAGGGAAGTTTCACAGATAACACCCTTGTGGGTGTATGCTTGTGAGAGCTGTTGCATTAGGGGTTAGTCCCCACTGCGAGCTGTGTGACTGAGGGCTTCCCATTCACCACTAAAAGTTTTAGGAGAACATCGCTACATCTAAATGGTCACGAATACCCAATTGCTAAAACTATAAAAATACTGGGAATCACACTAGACACACACCTAATTATGGTAGAACACACGAATATAGTGGTGAAGAAGTGTTTTTGCA
The DNA here is from genome assembly GCF_902459505.1 of Geotrypetes seraphini. Classification (NCBI taxonomy): domain Eukaryota; kingdom Metazoa; phylum Chordata; class Amphibia; order Gymnophiona; family Dermophiidae; genus Geotrypetes; species Geotrypetes seraphini. Next base: position 98,482,279 of record NC_047088.1, on the reverse strand, counting down.
CACTGTGGAAATTGAGGACCATTAAAAAATACTTTGACTCTACCTCCTTTAGATTACTGGTGTAAGCTTTGGTTCTATCAATACTGGACTACTGCAACATCGTTTATCTGGGTATCCCAAAGAAAACAGTACGAAAATTAAGAATAGTACAGAACACGGCAGTTCGCTTGATATTCGGATTGAAGAAAAGTGATCATATTAGCCCCTTCTATAGACTATTGCACTGGTTGCCAATGGAGGCGCGAATAATGTTCAAATTTGCATGTATTTGTTTCAAGCAGGCCTGGGGACTAGCGCCTTCCTATCTTCTACCACATTTCGTACTACACAACCCCACACGGTTAACCAGAAACTGTAACACATTTGCATACCCAAGGATCACCGGCTGTAAATACAAATCCTTTTTGGACAGATCTTTCATGTTCCAAGCAGGCAAACAGTCCTGGCTGGGTAACTACATCAATGAAGCCAGTCTGACCTACAGCACCTTTCGGAAAGTAATTAAAACCCATATACTGTTTGACCGATTCATCTCCTAATCAGAAGCCTCACTAAATTTATATTTATCCCAGTACAAGCAGGCAGCATATTCTCAACATGTGGGGTGATGTCACCGATGGAGCCTCCTAGCAGACGTTTTCGCAAGCAGACTTGCTTGAAGACCTTCAAGCTTTCGATTGGCCCGCGCATGCGCGCGTGCCCCTCCCGCCCAACCTAGGGCATGCGTCTCCTCAGCGTGGCCTCAGTTCTATGTTTTCCGCGGAGCCAGAAGCACTGCTCCCTTGCTTCGCGCAATCTCGTTGTTCCTCTTGCACCGCGGCTTATTTGGTTACTTTCAGTTAAGTCACTGTGCCCGCGTCTTTATTTTTCTTTTTTTCCATTCGTATATTTTTGACCGGGTTCACCGGTCTTGTTTTGGCCGCCTGGCCTCGCGGGGCCGCAGCTGTCCTTTTACTTATGTCCCGACCTTGTTCCGGGTTTTAAAACTGTACTTAGAGCAACCGGGTTATCTCCATCACCGACCCTCATCGTTGGTGTGTGTAGTGCCTGGGTGCGGAGCACCGCGCTGAGTCGTGTCCACGTTGTGTGACTTTGCAACCGCGGGCTCTTCGTCGAAGGGTGGCCAAGGTTCTCCAACTATTTAGCCCCATGGATCCTGCGGGATAGGCCTTGAGCTCAGCCTCGGCGCCCTCGAAGTCCTCAGCCTTGAAGTCCTCCTCGGCCTCAAAGGCTCCGGCCTCAGCTCCTCCTGCTACTCCGGTCTCGGGTAAGTCTCCTCTTTCCTCCTCAGGTGTGCCGGCAATGAAGCCTGCCTCAGAGTCTCATGTCAGTGCCGCCTCGTCGGCGTCTTCGAGACATCATTCTAAGCGTGCCTCCTCACGTAGGGAATACTCTTCCTCGAGGTCGCCCCTGAAGGAGCGCACTGCTGCACCTATGATCCAACAGCCTTTGGTCTCGGTGCCTATGTTCGAGGACATGCTTAAGGCTATACTTACCACACAGCTTTCCTCGGTAGTGAGCCAACTGGTCCCAACCTCGACGCCTCTGACCTCGGTCTCGACCCAGCCTCGATCTAGCCAGCCTGAGCATCCTTCTCTCGTGTCTCGGGGCCATGCCCGCAAGACTCGGGTTCCCTCGAGTGATTCTTCATCCCCCGAGTCACCTGTGACTTTTCGAGGATCCAGGACAGGGGCCCACTTTTCGCCCGCTACTATGTCGAGGCTTGCCCCTCCTAAAAAGCTCCGGTCTTCTCCGCCCCTTCGGGGCAGGTCTCTGACTGCAAAGCCTTCCAGGCACACCCTTGTCCTCGAGTTGGACTTTAGTTTGCATTCTCCATCGAGGCAGATGCCAGCCTCTAAGGGGTCTTCTTCGAAACCGGTGGAGGAATTTTACTTTGCCCTGTCTTCTCCGAGGCTCCGCCAGCTGATTCCTCGGACTCTGGGATCCTCCCCAGTCCACCTTGCACAGGGTCGTTCCTCGACACCCCCCAGACACTTTAGTCGAGCCTCTTCGATTTCCCATTCGCGGGACTCCGAGGCCCCGGCTTACTATTCGAGGGAAATTTCTCCCTCTTTCTCGGCTGCCCCCAGATCTTGCTCGGGGTCTCCTCAGGGGGATGAGTCTTCTTCTCGAAACTCCTCCTTTACTCGTTTCATCGCTGACATGGGTAGGGCCTTGAGCCTGGACCTCCAGTCTGAGTCCCGTTATACCCAGGAATTCCTGGTATAAATGGGTATTGATTATCAGCCCCGTGAGGCGCTGCGCTTGCCATTGCACCAGGTTCTACGGCAAACATTTCTCCAGAACCTGGAGACCCCCTATGCGGTCACGGCCATTCCCTCCAAGTTGGAGTCCCGTTACCGGCCGATCCCGGTTAAGGGGTTTGAGAGTTCTCAGCTTTCTCACCAATCCTTGGTGGTTGAGTCTTCTTTGAAGAAGTCCAACCCCTCAAAGGTTTACACTGCCGTACCTCCGGGAAGGGAGGGCCGTACAATGGACAAATTTGGTCGCTGTCTTTATCAAAACTCAATGATGGCGAATCGTGTCCTCAACTATAACTTTATTTTCACGTCCTACCTCAGGTTCTGTGTGGACACCCTTCGCTCGTTCCGGGAGGAGGTGCTGGATTCTCGGCGTCAGGAATTTCATCTCGAGGAGACCCTTTCCCAGCTCCGCCTCTATATGTTTCAGGTGGCCTATGATGCCTTTGAGTTGTCCTCGAGGGTCACTGCGTTTGCAATCGCCATGTGTCGCCTCGCTGGGTTCAGGATTGTGGACATGGATCTGAATCTCCAGGATCGTATTGCCAATCTCCCTTGCGTGGATAATAAGCTATTTGATGATTCCATAGAGGCAGCCACCAAGCGCCTCTCGGAACACGAACGGTTCTTCGCTTCTCTGGTGAGACTTAAGCCGAAGACCCCTCCGGCTCGGCAATACTAAATTCCTCTCCGGAGGTATCCGCAGAAATCTACTCCTGCATTCTCTCGGCCTACTTCGAAGCGGCCGCAATAGCAGCAGCAGCAACAAGCTAAGGCCCAGCCACTGTGACCAGTCAGACACGATGCCTGCCATGGTCCCAGATAAGCTGGGGGAAAAAGTAAAAGCAAAATCCCGGAAGGAAAAACCCAGGATCTCCCAGGGGTATATTGTGGGAGATAATGCCAGTGACCACCAGGAGGAGCCCGTTTTATCTGAGGAAGAAGGGAGTGAGTTTTATCCTAGTCACCACCAGGGGAGCTCAAGAGGCCCCTGGACTTCTGCTGACACAATCAGAACAGGGCACGCCCCTAGGGTAGATAAGCCAGCAGTGGCATTCAAACCAGCAAGCCGGTTAGGGAGGAAGTTTGGGTCTTGCCTCCCTAGGGATCCACCTGGGTCAAACAAGGACAGCAGACCTATACCGATGGAATGGACCGAGGCTGAACAAGCAGAAGACTTACCACTTCTGAGCGAGGAGCCTATGGACTTCCAAGAGGCTTGTACTGGCTGTGAATCCAATTATCCTGAATCAATGCAGGTGGACTTGGCTTCAAGCCACAAACAGTGAGTGTGGTTCTTTTGGAACTGTTTGTGTGCTGTTTTTGGGGGTTTTTTTTGGATGTTGTTTTGGGAAGGAAGCTAGGAGTGTGTGGGGAGAGGTTTTGCTTCCACCTTGGGAGGGTTTTTTGGAAAGCCAAACTCTAGGCCTTTATTTTGGCAAAACCTGTTGCACTCTCCTGTTCCTGGCAGACATATACGGTTGCCAGAGGCTTTCCTTTATTTTTCTCTAATGGCTGGGAATTAAAGGAAACAAAAATGCTGAACTTTATTTTGAGTTGTGGACTCAAGAGTAATTAGGACTTAAGGAGCAGTAAAAGGAAGTTTGGACTTTACTGTGGACTGTTTGATTTTCCTGCCTGTTTATTTTGGCAAGTTTTTTTTTTTCTTTTCCTTAAGGCTGTGAGAAATCCTGACTAGTGTTACAAGGTATGAAGAAATACTTACCAGCCTTAAGATTTAAGTAAAAAGAACTGTGTGCTGACAAACCTTAATTGTGAGGACCTTATTTGTGTTTGGTGTAAGCTTCATTGCTTTTAAAAATCCGGTCCTGCAGGGTGACTCCATGCCGGGTCACACGCTAGAACATTGTTTGTTGTAGCCACCAGGATTTCTACGGAGCCCTGTTCTGGGCTATAATGGTGGCCACACCACCGGCTCCGGTGAAGCCTGGGCCATCTTTTTGACCCAGTCCAGTCTGAGCCTTCGGGCTCCCTTCCTCCTGGAGCTTTCCCCCCTCCCCATCGGGGTCGTCTCCATCATTTCTATGCCCAGTGGGAAAGTCTTACCACAGACAGTTGGGTACTTTCCATCATCCGGGAGGGTACTCCCTTCACTTCAGTCATGTGTCCCCAGACCTTCCTCCAAGAGAGTTTCCTTCTGCAGGAAGTTCAGGCCCTTCTTCGCCTTTGAGCAGTTGAGGAGGTTCCTCCGGACAGTGGAATACCGGATTTTATTCCCGGTACTTTCTGGTACCCAAGAACATGGGGGATCTACATCCGATCCTATACCTCCGTGCTCTGAACAAGTTTCTGGTCAGGGAACGGTTCAGAATGCTCACCCTTCCTACCTTATACCCCCTCTTGGACGAGGGGGACTGGCTGTGCTCACTGGACCTCAAGGAGGCGAACACGCACATTCCGATACACCCAGCCTCTCGCCGGTATCTGAGATTCCGGGTGGGGGATCTCCACCTCCAATATCGTGTTCTTCCCTTCAGCCTGGCAGCCTCTCCGAGGGTTTTCATGAAGTGTCTAGTTGTAGTAGCTGCGTCTCCGCGGCCTGCAGGTGTTTCCCTACCTCGATGACTGGTTGATCAAAGCGTCCTATTGCCACAAAGTTCTGCAAGCGATGAATCAGACCATCTTGCTCCTTCATAGTCTCGGCTTCGAGGTGAACTTCCCCAAGTCCCACCTCTGTCCGTCCCATTCATCGGAGCGGTCCTGGACACGATTCATCTCCGCTCCTTCTTGCCTCGGCTTCGTCAGGAGGCCCTTGTTTGTTTATGCCAGAGGGTGGCCCATCTGGCTTCGGCCCCGGCTCGGCTCCCAATTGTCCTCCTAGGGCACATGGCCTCCATGGTTCACGTGACTCCTTTTGCCAGACTTCATCTCCGTATTCCTCAATGGACTGTAGTGTCCCAATGGAAACAAGATCGGGACCCTGTCTCTCGACTCATTGTCGTGACTCCTTTGTTGAAGCAGTCTCTCCGTTGGTGGATGCTCTCTTCCAATCTTTCCAGAAGTTTTCTGTTTCATGCTCCTCCTCTGCAGAAGGTCCTGATGACGGACTCGTCGGCCTATGCTTGGGGGGCTCATCCAGACGGTCTTCGCACTCGAGGTCTTTGGTCCAGTGCCGACCGCCTTTGTCACATCAATCTGCTGGAGCTTCGAGCAATTTTCCTCGCCCTGAAAGCTTTTTGTCACCTGCTTCACGACCGAGTGGTGCTGGTCTGCACAGACAACCAGGTCGCCATGTATTATATCAACAAACAGGGGGCACGGGGTCCCTGTCCCTGTGCCAGGAGGCGATGCGGCTCTGGGATTGGGCCATCCACTGCAACATATTTCTTCGAGCGGTCTACATTCAGGGCCAGCACAATTGTCTGGCGGACAAGTTGAGTCATCTTCTGCAGCCTTACGAGTGGTCCATCCATTCCTTGACACTGCGTCAGGTATTTGCTCGTTAGGGGACTCCGAATATCGATCTGTTCGTGTCCCCTCTCAATCACAAGTTGCCTCGCTTCTGCTCCAGGGTTTACACCCCACTCAGGCTCGAGGCGGATGCTTTTCTGCTGGATTGGATGAATCTGTTTCTGTATGCGTTCCCTCCATTCCCTCTTGATTCTGAAGACTCTCGTCAGGCTCAAGTCCACATGTGCCACCATGATTCTGATAGCTCCTCGGTGGCCCCAACAGCCCTGGTTCTTCCTTCTGTTGCATCTCAGTTCCAGGGAGCCTATTCTGCCTGTTTTTCCTTCTCTGCTTACGCAGAGTCGAGGTTCTTTACTTCATCCCAACCTACAGTCTCTGCACTTGACGGCTTGGTTCCTCGAGATGTAATGCCCTCGTTTCAGTTCTCCCAGCCTGTGCTGGACGTCCTGGAGGCGTCTCGGAAGGAGTCCACTCGCCAATGTTACCATCAGAAGTGGACCCGCTTTTCTTCCTGGTGTGCTACTCGGCAGCAGGTGCCGCTATCTGCCTCCTTATCTGCTGTCCTGGATTATCTGTTACACTTGTCTGGCACTGGACTCAAGTCCTCTTCCGAGTCCACCTTAGTGCCATTGCTGCTTTTCATCAACCAATTGACAGGAAGCCTATCTCTGTTCATCCTGTGGTTTCCCGCTTCATGAAAGGCCTTTTCCACGTTCATCTGCCCCTTAAACCTCCTGTGGTTTGGGATCTACCCCCGTTTGAGCCGCTAGCGCGGGCTCACTTGAAGTATCTTACCTGGAAGGTCGTGTTTCTAATTGCTCTCACTTCTGCCCGTCGGGTCAGTGAGCTTCAAGCCTTGGTAGCTGATCCACCTTTCACTGTCTTCCATCATGATAAGGTGGTTCTCCGTACCCATCCTAAGTTCTTGCCTAAGGTTGTCTCTGAGTTTCACATCAACCAATCCATTGTTCTTCCTGTGTTTTTCCGAAGCCCCATTCTCACCCTGGAGAAGTGGCTCTGCATTCTCTTGATTGTAAGCATGCGCTGGCCTTCTACTTGAAGCGCACCGCTCCTCATCGTTCTGATCCCCAGCTGTTCCTCTCTTTCAATCCAAATCGCTTGGGTCGCTCTGTTTCTAAGCGGACCATTTCTAACTGGTTGGCCGCTTGTATCTCTTTCTGTTATGCTCAGGCTGGTCTCTTCCTGCCGGGTCGAGTCACGGGCCACAAGATCAGAGCAATGGCGGCGTCTGTTGCTTTCCTCCGCTCAACTCCGCTTGAGGAAATCTGTAAGGCTGCCACTTGGTCCTCGGTTCATACGTTTACCTCGCACTACTGTCTGGATACTTTCTCCAGGCATGATGGCCATTTTGGCCAGTCTGTTTTGCAAAATCTATTCTCCTAACTTGCCAACTCTCCCTCCATCCCATTCTAGTTAGCTTGGAGGTCTCCCACATGTTGAGAATATGCTGCCTGCTTGTCCTGGGATAAAGCACAATTACTTACTGTAACATGTGTTACCCAGGGACAGCAGGCAGATATTCTCGCAACTCACCCACCTTCCCGTGGTTGGCTTTTTTGCTAGCTATCTGAACTGAGGTCATGCTGAGGAGACGCGTGCCCTAGGTTGGGAGGGAGGGGCATGTGCGGGCCAATCGCAAGCTTGATGGTCTTCAAGCAAGTCTGCTTGCAAAAACGTCCACTAGGGGACTCCGTCAGGCAGCGTCCCGTTGGACTGGAGGACGGCTAACGTCATTCCACTCCACAAGAAAGGCTCAAAGATGGAGACAGCAAATTACAGACCAGTGAGTCTAACATCGATAGTGAGCAAACTAATGGAAACTCTAATCAAACACCAATTAGATAAGATCCTGGATGAGGAGAATCTACGGGATCCCCGACAACATGGATTTACTAAGGGGAGATCCTGCCAATCCAACCTGATCAGCTTCTTTGACTGGGTAACGGGGAAGCTGGATATTGGGGAGTCCCTGGACATCGTGTACCTGGACTTTAGCAAAGCATTCGATAGCGTACCACACCGCAGGTTACTGAGCAAGATGAGTTCTATAGGATTAGGTAACACATTGACCAAATGGGTTGGGAGCTGGCTTGGAGGTAGGCTCCAAAGGGTGGTGGTGAACGGCACCCCCTCCGAAATGACGGAGGTGATTAGTGGAATACCACAGGGCTAAGTCTTGGGCCCAATCCTATTCAACATAAGAACATAAGCAGTGCCTCTGCCGGGTCAGACCACAGGTCCATCCTGCCCAGCAGTCCGCTCCCGCAGCGGCCCAAACAGGTCACGACCTGTCTGTATCACCAGAAGGGGCTCCCTTGCCATCTTGGTTTCTCATTTAAGTCCTGTCTTCCTATCGAAGTCCTAGCCCTCCGGTCTTGCACATGCACGACCTGGTTTGGTTTCTATACTCATTACCTGGTTAGCTTTCTATACTTGTGTTACATCCCAGCTCCTCCCTCAGTATCCCATGATCCCTTTATCCTTCAGAAATCCGTCCAATCCCTGTTTGAATCCCTGTACCGTACTCTGCCTGATCACTTCCTCCGGTAGCGCATTCCAAGTGTCCACGACCCTTTGGGTGAAAAAAAACTTCCTTGCATTTGTTTTGAACCTATCTCCCTTCAGTTTCTCCGAATGCCCCCTCGTACCTGTTGTCCCCTTCAGTCTGAAGAATCTGTCCCTATCCACCCTCTCTATGCCCCTCATGATCTTGAAGGTATCTATCATATCTCCCCTGAGCCTCCTCTTTTCCAGAGAGAAGAGCCCCAGCCTATCCAACCTCTCGGCGTATGGGCAGTGTTCCAGCCCTTTTACCATTTTCGTTGCTCTCCTTTGGACTCTCTCAAGTACCGCCATGTCCTTCTTGAGGTGCGGCGACCAATACTGAACGCAGTATTCCAGATGTGGACGCACCATCGCTCGATACAATGGCATGATGACTTCCCGTGTTCTGGTTGTTATGCCCTTCTTTATGATGCCAAGCATCCTGTTGGCTTTTTTCGAGGCTGCTGCGCACTGTGCAGATGGCTTCAGTGATGCATCCACCAGCACACCCAAGTCTCTCTCAAGTCTACTGTCTCCCAACAATACCCCCCCCCCCAATTTGTAGTTGAACAACGGGTTCTTTTTCCCTATATGCATGACCTTGCATTTGTCCACGTTAAAGCGCATTTGCCATTTCTTTGCCCAGTCTTCTAGCTTGTCCAGGTCTCTTTGTAGGTCCTCACACTCCTCCCTGGTCCTAACTCTGCCGCACAGTTTGGTATCGTCTGCAAATTTTATAACCTCGCACTTTGCCTCCTTTTCCAGGTCATTGATAAATATGTTAAAGAGTAACGGCCCCAGCACCGACCCCTGTGGTACACCGCTCGTGACTCCCCGCCAGTCAGAATATTGACCCTTTACTCTGACCCTCTGCAGTCTGCCCGACAACCAGTGCTTGATCCATCTGTGCACATCCCCTCCCACCCCGTGGTTCCACAGCTTCTTAAGCAGCCTTTCATGTGGCACCTTGTCGAAAGCCTTTTGAAAATCGAGGTAAATGATGTCTATGGGTTTCCCATTGTCCACCCGACTGCTTATTCCCTCAAAGAAGTACAGAAGGTTCGTTAGGCACGACCTTCCCTTACAGAATCCGTGCTGGCTTGTTCTCAATAGGTCATTCTTCTCGATGTGCTCGAAAATGCCGTCCTTGATCATAGCTTCCACCATCTTCCCTATAATTGAAGTCAGGCTCACCGGCCTGTAGTTCCCGGGGTCACCCCTCGATCCCTTCTTGAAGATAGGTGTGACATTCGCCAATTTCCAGTCCTCTGGTACCTCACCAGTTTTCAAGGATAGGTTGCAAACATGCTGGATTGTGCCCGCTATTTCTTGTCTTAGTTCCTTCAGAACCCTTGGGTGGATCCCGTCCGGGCCCGGTGATTTGCCGCATTTTAGCCTGTCTTTCTGTTTGAGGACATCCTCCTTACTTACCTCTATGTGATCCAATTTTTCAGCCTGTTCCCCACTCATGAACTCCTCTGAGTCCGGTATATTAGATGTGTCTTCGCTCGTGAAAACCGACGAGAAGAACGTGTTCAACCTCTCAGCTACCTCTTTATCCTCCTTAATCACTCCCTTCCTATCCCCATCGTCCAACGGCCCCACCTCCTCTCTCGCTGGTCGCTTTCCCTTAACGTAACTGAAGAATGCCTTGAAGTTTTTCGCCTCTCTGGCCAGCCCCTCTTCGTATTCCCCCTTTGCTTTTCTAACCTCCCGGTGGCATTCCTTTTGGCATTTCCTGTGCATCTGGTGATTTTCCTCCGTTGGGTCCTTTTTCCATCTCCGGAAGGATACCTTTTTGTCCTTTATCGCCCTCTTTACTTCTGTTGACATCCAAACCGGGTCCTTTGATCGCTTGTTCTTGCAGCCTTTCCTGAAACTGGGGACATACATTCTCTGTGATTCCTGCAGGGTGTCCCTGAATAGGGTCCAGGCGCTTCCCACAGTCTCCATCCTAAAGATGTTTCTGAGCTTCCTCCCCACCATTTCCCTCATAGCAACATAGTTCCCTTTTTTGAAATTCAGCGCAGTTGTTGCGGTCCTCCTTACTATGGGTGTCTCTCTTTCTAATGTGAATCTGATCGTGTTGTGATCACTATTGCCTAGTGGTCCTCCCACTTCTATCCCTCTATTATAAGTGACTTGGCAGAAGGGCTTCGAGGTAAAATAACATTATTCACCGATGACGCCAAACTGAGTAATGTAGTGGGCAAATGCACAACAGACGAAGATTCAGTGCCCGACAACATGATGCACGACCTACTCCTACTGGAGCGATGGTCTAGGACATGGCAACTCAACTTCAATGCCAAAAAATGCAAAGTTATGCACCTGGGCAGCCAGAATCCATGCAAGTCTTATACCCTTAATGGCGAGATCCTAGCAAAAATGGTAGCAGAACGAGACTTGGGGGTAATCGTCAGTGAGGACATGAAGTCTGCCAATCAAGTGGAGCAGGCTTCGTCCAAGGCAAGACAAATCATGGGCTGCATACGAAGGGGTTTCGTCAGTCGTAAGGCGGAAGTCATTATGCCATTGTATAGATCCATGGTGAGGCCCCACCTGGAATACTGTGTGCAATTCTGGAGGCCGCATTATCGCAAGGATGTGCTGAGACTGGAGTCGGTGCAAAGAATGGCCACCTGGATGGTCTCGGGACTCAAGGATCTACCATACGAAAATCGGCTTGACAAATTACAGCTATACTCGCTCGAGGAGCGCAGAGAGAGGGGGGACATGATCGAGACGTTCAAGTATCTTACGGGCCGCATCGAGGCGGAGGAAGATATCTTCTTTTTCAAGGGTCCCACGACAACAAGAGGGCATCCGTTGAAAATCAGGGGCGGGAAACTACGAGGTGACACCAGGAAATTCTTTTTCACTGAAAGAGTGGTTGATCGCTGGAATAGTCTTCCACTACAGGTGATTGAGGCCAGCAGCGTGCCTGATTTTAAGGCCAAATGGGATCGGCACATGGAATCTATTCACAGGGCAAAGGTAGGAGAGGGACATTAAGGTGGGCAGACTAGATGGGCCGTGGGCCCTTATCTGCCGTCTATTTCTATGTTTCTATGTCACCTCACATGTTGAGAATATCTGCCTGCTGTCCCTGGATAACACCTGTTACAGTAAGTAACTGTGCTTTTTCTTCTGTCTATTCCTTGTGTAATATGTTGTACCTTTACCATTTACTTTCTGTAATTCGCTGATTGTCCAGCCCTCTTCGATGTGAACCGCCTGAAGTCATCTGACTATGGCATATAGAAGAATAAAGTTATTATTAAAGTGGTTGGCAAACTAAAAAAATAAAAAGTATATGACAACTTGAATTAAGCACAAAGGGGCATTGGAAAGAGTTGAGCATATGAAAGGAAGAAAGAATGTTACATATTTTTATTTTTTTTTTTACATTTTAAATCTTACTTCACCTCTTGCCCTGTAGGTAGACTGCGACGTAGGAACATTTGGAATCCCTATCAGACTCCTTTGGACACTTCTCTGGGTGAGAACTACAAAAGATCAGTTTCTGATTCCGATGAAGGGGATGACCCTCCCAAGAAGAAGAGGCTCATGGAGTGGTCCAACCTAAAAGGAATTATCAGTGAGAGTGGTGACAGTGACTAGTTCATTCTCTCTTTTGCGCTTCTATTATGTATTTTATTTTATGGAAACCGCTTTGTTTATAGGCACTATATAAATTTTCAGAAAGTTTCTATGGGCTCCTTTTATCAAGCCACGCTAGCGGTTTAACACATATAATAGCGTGCGTTAAACTGCCGGCCGCGCTAGCTGCTAACGCCTGCCTTGAGCAGGCGGTAGTTTTTTGGCTAGCACGTAGGTTAGTGCGGCTTGATAAAAGGAGCCCTATGTGGTATGAAAAAAGCTGCTTGTTTAGTTTTTCATCCTGCATTCTGTTTGTATGATTTATGAAATGCTACTTTTTGTAAATAAATGGCTTTTTCTACATTGATTTCCTGGCGCAGTATTTTTTTCATTCTCTCTCCCTCCTCACCCCCAGTACTCCTATGGCTCTATTCCAGTGACTTGAATAAATTATTGTAATAATAAAGGTCATTTTAAAGCCCAATATGTTTTTTAGGCCTATAAATTGCAGAATATAAATATAAAATGGCAATTTTATAGAGCTACTATTTATATATGTCAAAGCTGTAGGATTAAACACGTTCTTCTCGTCGGTCTTCACGAAAGAGGACACATCCAATGTTCCAGAACCGGAAAAATTCTTCAAGGGGGACCAAGAGGAAAAATTATCGTGCATGGAGGTAAACCTTGAAGACGTACTCAAACAGATAGATAGGCTAAAAACTGACAAATCGCCGGGCCCAGACGGAATTCACCCAAGAATACTACAAGAACTTAGAAACGAAATAGCGGAGTTACTGCAGCAGATTTGTAATCTATCCCTGAAAACAGGGGTAATACCGGAAGACTGGAGGATAGCAAATGTTACACCTATCTTCAAGAAGGGAACCAGAGGCGACCCGGGGAATTATAGACTGGTCAGCTTGACCTCAGTTCCGGGGAAGATGGCCGAATCATTGATCAAGAACAGTATCAGTGAGCACATAGAAAAAAATAAGCTGATGAGAACAAGCCAGCATGGTTTCTGTACTGGAAGATCTTGCCAAACAAACCTGCTGCACTTCTTCGAGGGGATAAGCGAACATTTGGACAAAGATGACCCCATAGATATAGTATACCTAGACTTCCAGAAAGCCTTCGACAAGGTACCTCATGAGCGCCTTCTAAGGAAACTGTGGAACCACGGGGTGGAAGGGGACATACACAGATGGATCAAAAACTGGCTGGCAAACAGGAAACAGAGGGTAGGAGTAAAGGGACAATATTCTGACTGGAAAGGGGTCACAAGTGGTGTCCCACAAGGGTCAGTGCTGGGACCACTGCTATTCAATATATTTATTAATGACTTGGAAACAGGGACAAAGTGTGAAGTTATAAAATTTGCGGATGACACAAAACTCTCCGGTAAGGTTAGATCTGTAGAGGAATGTAAAAAACTCCAAAGGGACCTGGACAAACTGAGTGAGTGGGCAGATAAATGGCAGATGAGTTTTAATGTGGAGAAATGTAAAGTTATGCACATAGGGAAAGGGAACCTGATGTACAACTACACGATGGGGGGGATGACATTGGGAAAAGGCAACCTAGAAAAGGACTTGGGGGTTTTGGTGGATAAAACAATGAAACCGGCAGCACAATGCTCAGCGGCCTCAAAAAAGGCGAACAGAATGTTGGGCATTATCAAAAAAGGTATCACTACCAGAACCAAGGAAGTTATCCTCCCGCTGTACAGGGCAATGGTGCGACCGCATCTGGAGTACTGCATCCAGTGCTGGTCGCTGTACCTAAAGAAAGATATGGCGATACTCGAGAGCGTCCAGAGAAGAGCAACAAAAATGATAAAGGGCATGGAAAACCTCTCGTATGCTGAGAGGCTGGAGAAGCTGGGGTTCTTTTCCCTGGAAAAGCGGAGACTTAGAGGGGATATGATAGAAACTTATAAGATCATGAAGGGTATAGTGAAGGTAGAGAGAGACAGATTCTTCAGACTGGCGGGGGCAACAAAAACTAGAGGGCACTCAAAAAAATTGAAGGGAGATAAGTTCAGAACAAATGCTAGGAAGTTCTTCTTCACCCAGAGGGTGGTGGACACCTGGAATGCGCTTCCAGAGGTGGTAGTTGAGCAGAGTATGGTTTTGGGTTTCAAAAAGGGATTGGACGAGTTCCTGAAGGGTAAGGTAATCCAGGGGTACAATTAGAGGGTTACTATACAAGACAAAATGCTCTTGAGTAATAGATCACTACAGGTCATTGACCTGGGGGGCCGCCGCGGGAGCGGACTGCTGGGCATGATGGACCTATGGTCTGACTCGGCAGAGGCAATGCTTATGTGCTTATGTACCTGTCATTGAAAAAGGGGAAGGTTTATAGGCATAGTTTGGGTGAGAAACTAAAAGTATTTCTAGTGCAATAGGTGTGTCATTCTATCAAGACAGATGGATAATATCCCAGTTCTTGTAAGCTGTGCAGAACAAATACACTACTCCTTCACTAGAGGACTCTGCTGCCCCCTTCAGTTTTTCCTTGTGCATGCGAGCCGGAAGGTGTCTTTCTGATCTGCTCTATTTTATTTATTTTTCCAGTCTTTTTTTCAGTATTTTGATTGAATTTGGTGCTAAGACCTCCGCTAGTTGAGGGTCCAGCTCTGCCTGTGCTAGATACAGTGGTGCCTGTTCAGACCCTCAGCTAAGTTAGAGCTTATTGCTGTCTGCTGGAGTTAAACTTGGACTCCCAGCAGGTCCCCCTGTTCCCTGATATCAATGTATTGGTCATGGAGCATTTGGTTGCTCCTGAAAGGTCCCTTAATGTAGCCATGACAATGGCTTGGCTTTATCAGAAAGCACAGGAGTGTCAGCAGCTATTCGCTCAGCCCAAGGTAGATTCCTTGGTAGTGCAGGTAACCAAACACACATTTCTAACATGTGAGGGAAGCATGATATTAAAGGTTATTCAGGATCACAGCGTGTATGTGATTCTTACAAGACAATTTGAAGCATTGCAGCTTCCTTTGTGACATGCCTGTCATACCAAGTTGCAGTGTGTTGAGCCAGCTCCTATTCCTGCCGAAACACTGTCAGTGTCGAGTCAACTATTGCAACTATGAAGAAAAGAAGCACCAGGACTGCAAACAGAGTCAGGATGTGGGTCTCTGGAGTTCTCTGCAGGCCATGTACCTTCCCATGGAGAGATGCATGAGCCACATAAGTGAGGGAGTAGTGGCTGTCTTGGCTCCTTTTAGCCAGTATCTCCAAACCACCCTGCTTTAACTCTGGAATTTAGGGAGTGGACCCGAGTTATATCTGTTGTCAATGTGATGTTAAGGCTTGGGAGTTTTCCCATCACATTTCAGATGGCTTTTGGTGTTTCTCCCTGTCGAGCATCAGACAAAAGGGTGAAGGTAGAAGCTATGCTGCAGCTGCATTTGGGAGCTGTGGTTTTAGTGGTAAAGAATGAGTGGGGTAAAGGCAAATACTCCATTTACTTTATGGTTCCAAAGGGAAATACCTTTTAACAGATTCTGGACCTGAAATTCCTGAACAATGTATTCTATGTGTGCAACGTTTCAGGATGGAAACGACATGCTCAGTGATTGTAACTGCCCAGCAGGGGGCTTTAACAATTCTGGATCTTAAGGGGGTGTATCTTCATATTGTTATCTGAGGTTTCTAGTGTTAAGTTATCATTCTGTGCCAGGTGTTACCTTTCAGCTTAACAACAGCTTTGTGCACTTCTTTGAAAGAGATGGTGATAGTGGCCACAGCTCTTAGAAGAAATAATAGCGTATCCACATATAAACAACTGGCTCGTAAGGGTGAAGTTGGGAATGGAGTTCTGAGTGACAGTAGCTTAGCTTTCAAATCTATGTGGTTAATAAACTAGCTAGAAGCCGGGACTGTACGAAAAGCATTACAGGCCTTCACACCATTGATTTGGGAGAAGGTTGTAAAACTGTCCTCTGACAATACTACAGTAAGGAATGGTGGTGGCTTGGTAAGCCAATTTGCTCATCAGGTAGACCAAGTCCCATTGTGAGCATTGACACATATTGTGGTGTCCCTTACTATGAAGGTAGACTTTTTGGATCTAGGGGAATGGGAGCTGTTGGAGGAGGCCTTTAATCTGATTCTACTCTGTAGATCATGATCTAATGATCATAGGACAGAATGCAACTTATTTCTTCAGTCAAAGGAGTGCATGGAGATCAATCGGTTGGATGCATTGATGCACCAATGAGTATCAGTTGGTATCTTCTTTGTCCTGTTCTAGGGCAAGTTCTGCAGTAAATTGCACCACAGCCAAGTCTTGCGATAGTAGTAGCTCTTGATTGACCAAGGAAAACTGTGAGGTATTCGCATACCATACAGTTTCTTAGACCCTGTAAGTGTCAGCAAGGATTCATTATGGTTTACAATAAGATTAATGGTGTTTCATTATTGTTCCATCAAAAATCATAGGTCATACTGCAAGGGTGCCCGAAAGATAGATCACGAAGGCAACGCTAGTCGATTTAGTGATCAAAATGTGTCCATTTTGAGAATTTATATCTTCTGTCTATATTTTGCACCAAACCGCAATAGCGGTTTTTAGCACAGGGAGCCTATGAGCATCGAGAGTAGCGCGGGGCATTCAGCTATCGCAGTTTAGTAAAAAGGAAGGGGGGTATATTTATCTATTTTTGTATACTGAGGTGACATAGCATAGAGTCATCCCAGTTCTTTCAAAGAGGTCAAGGCAGATGACTCTATGCTATGTCACCTCTAGAGTCATCTGCCTTGACCTCTTTGAAAAAAAACCCGGAATATAAATGATAATTAGCATTTTCTCTGTGTACGGTGTGCTTTGTGTTTTTTAAAAAAATTTTATTGTTGGTAGATCATTTTGACTTGGTCATTTTAAAAGTGGCTCGCAAGCCCAAAAAATGTGGGCACCTCTATCATATTGAGTTTGTTGTGTAATTACAGACAGAAGATATGTCTTTAGCAATTTCCTGAATTGGAGGTAAGGAGAGATCTGTCACAAGCTGCTTAGTCGAGAGTTACATAGAAACATGATGGCAGATAAAGGCCAAATGGCCCATCCAGTCTGCACATACGCAGTAACCATTACATTTCCCCCTCCATAGTTGCGGTTTCCCCAATCGTGGTTTCGGTTATTCGCGGTTTTTCATTTGCAGGTTCCACCCCCAAAATTACATCAGAGAAAATCGCTGGGAGAAGCACGTTGCACAGAGAAAATCACTGGGAGCAGCGCGTTGCACAGAGAAAATCTGTACTTTTTTACCGGAACAGGTCAGGTTATTCATGGTTTTAGCATTTTTTTCTAGGGTTTTTTTTACAGAAAACTGTGAATAATATCCGAAAAGTTATTTGCGGTTTTTCTGTATTCGCTGAGTTGTTTTTCCCTGTCACTGCGAATACGGAGGGGGGAAGTATATCTCTTCCTCTCTCTTAAGAGAACTCACATGCCTAACCCAGGCTTCCTTGAATTCAGACAGTCTCTGTCTCCACCACCTTTTCTAGGAGACTGTTCCACGCATCTACCACCCTTTCTGTAAAAAACGTATTTCCTTACATTACTCCTGAGCTTATCACCTCTTAACTTCATCCTATGTCCTCTCATTCCAGAGTTTTCTTTCAAATTAAAGAGACTCGACTCACGTGCATTTACATCATATAGGTATTTAAACATCTCTATCATATCTCCCCTTTCCCACCTTCCCTCCAAAGTATACAGATTGAGATCTTTAAGACTGTCCCCATACGCCTTCTGACGAAGACCACGCACCATTTTAGTAGCCTTCCTCTGGACCGACTCCATCCTTTTTATATCTTTTTGAAGGTGCAGCCTCCAGAATTGTACACAATAGTCTAAATGAGGTCTCACCAAAGTCTTATACAGCGACATCAATACCTCCTTTTTCCTATTGGCCATGCCTCTCCCTAGCATCCTTCTAGCTTTCACTGTCACCTTTTAAACCTGTTTGGCCACCTTAAGATCATCACATACAATCACACCCAAGTCCCGCTCTTCTGTCATGCACATAAGTTTTTTATCCCCTAAACTGTACAGTTCCCTCGGGTTTTTGCAGCCCAAATGCATGACCTTGCAGGTAGACTCGAAGAGAGTTTTAGGCCGGAGTCGTTGCGGAGAAGGAAAATCCAATTTGAAACAGAATGTTCTCGAAGTATAGAAGGAATGTGTGATTTTAATGGCAGATGTCAGTCCAGTAGAGTTTTATCCATATACTGCCTTATGAACCATAAAGGCAATCTTAAATTAGATTTTACTTCTTATCAGTGTAGTTTTACCAGAAGTGGACTGGCCCTTTCACACCGGCTCGGGTGAAAGATCAGACTGGAGCAGCTATAATGTCTTTTAATTTTTTCACTGCGATACCACCATACAGAGAATTATAATACTCCATATATAGAAGCAAGCCTGCATGAACTATTATTCTGAAGATGGTTTGACTCAGGACCGATCTTATCGCCCTTAATTGTCGAAGTCTGAAGAAAACATTTTTGACCAGCAAATCAATCTGATCTCTAAATGTGAGATAGGAGTCGATGACACCTAGTACTTTTGAGTACACTTGAGAAAACCTAGTACTTTTGACATTTTGTCAATCTTTTTAGTTTCTCGCCTGTGGATAGTACCAGTTGTGAGTGTGGCAGTGAGTTGTAGTCACCAAACCAAAGTACCTTTGTTTTCTGTTTATTCAGTCTAAGGAAGTTTCTGTGTAACCATGTACTCAGATTCTCAATCAGCTTTGATATGTACTGTAAGGTGTCAGAAGGAATCCTTGGCAGCACAGAGGAGAAAAATGTCATCAGAATACAAAAAGGCATGAATTTGTGGGAGAAATGCTTACTCAAAGAGCTCATACACATTAAACAAAGAAGGTGACAGTGAGGAGCCCTGTGGTACCCCACAAAAAGCTTTCATCTTTGGGATGACCTGTTATCATTTCTTACTTCATAAATTCTATTGCTTAAGAAGTCTGAAAACTATTTTAATACCGTTCATGCACACTAAGTTCACCCAATATTAGGAGCAATAGAGAATGGTCAACTACAAAGGCAGCTGAGATGTCAATTAAGTCAGCTACTTGTATGTTGACACAAAATTCTAACAACTTAGCAGGGTACAGTATACCAGCCACTGAACTAAAAAGCATAGTTACTTACCTTAACAGGTTTTATCCAGGGACAACAGGCAGATATTCTCACATGTGGGTGACATCATCCACGGAGTCTCGGCATGGACACTTTAAAAGTACATTGCTACTTTAAGAAATTTAGAAAGTTTACGATAGCCTGCACCGCCCATGCGTGAGTGCCTTCCCACCCGACCTAGGTGCGTGGCTCCTCAATTCAGTAAGCCAGCTAAGAAGCCAACCAGGAGAGGTAGATGGGTTGTAAGAATATCTGCCTGCTGTCCTGTTACGGTAAATATCTGCTTCATCCCAGGACAAGCAGCCAGCATGTTCTCATATGTGGGTGACCTCCAAGCTAACCAGAATGGGATGGTGGGAGTGTTGGCCTTTTAGGAAAATAAATTTTGTAATACTGACTGGTCGAAGTGCCCATTCCGTCTGGAAAAAGATTCCAGACAATAATGTGAGGTGAATGTATGAACCGAGGACCAAGTAGCAGCTTTGCAGATTTCATCAATCGGAGTAGATCGAAGAAAAGTTACTGATGCTGCCATAGCTCGAACCTTATTATGGGCTGTGACCCAACTCTCCAGTTGCAGCCCAGCCTGAGCATAATACAACGATATGCAGGAAGGCAACCAGTTGGAAATCGTTCTCTTGGAAACAGGATGCCCCAACTTGTTAGGATCAAAGTAGACAAAAAGTTTAGATGTTCAATGTGGCTTTGTTCTGTTGAGATAATAGGCCAAAGCCTGCTTGCATCCAGAGTGTGAAGAGCTGTTTCTTCTGGATGAGAATAAGGCTTGGGAAAAAATACTGGAAGCACAATCAGTTGAGATGAAATTCAATGATGACCTTTGGTGAGAACTTTGGATGAGTGCAAAGCACAACTTTGTCATGGTGGAACCCTGTAAAAGGTGGGTCCGGCATTAGCACTTGACATTCACTCACTCTTCTGGTAGAAGTGAGAGAAATGAGAAAAACCACTTTCCAGGTAAGGTATGTGAGATGACATTGGTTCAAATGGAGGCTTCATCTTAGCAAGAACTACAATGAGATCCCAAACCATGAGCAGCTTAGACTATCGTAATTCTCTCTATCAGGAATTTACCCAAAAACAGATCAGAAGATTACAAATAATTCAAAATACAGCTATTAAAATCTTTAAAGCAAAAAAATTTGACCATGTTTCCCCTCTTCTTAAAAAAGCTCATTGGTTACCCATCACTCACCGAATCTCATCCAGAAGTTCAAAGTTCAACTCAATGACTCCCCCATAATTCATTGACAGACTTTTAATCCCTTACAAATTCTCAAGGTCACTGAGATCATCTCAGCAACATCTTCTGACTATTCCCTCAATCCAACAGCTTTTCTATGACACAACATGCAAAACCATTTACTCGGTAGTTACGCCAACAATATGGAATGCTCTTCCCCTTACCCTAAAGCAAGAAACTAGTTTGAATAACTTTAAAATAAATTGTAAAACTTTTCTTTTCAAAGATGCCTATGAGATTTTCGATTGATCTCGATTGATTTTCGATTGATCGATTGATCGTTTTTTTCCTGTATCTTTCCTTTTTATTTTTAATATTGTATCCTTACCCTTTTTCCCTTCATTTCATTTTTTTTTTTTTATCTTCATTACATTTTTTGTCTCAATAATTATTTTGTTTTGTCTGTCTATGCCCCCGATTTTTAATTAATTATTTTTAACACAGTAAAGTTGTAAACCGCTTTGGAAAGTAAAAGCGGTATATCAAGACATAATAAAACTTGAAACTGTACCATCCACTAGTTGATGAAAGGCAGTGATAGCAACGAGATGGACTCTAATGAATGTAGAATTGAGGCCAGTCAGATAAATGAAGATAATCCAGAACTAATAAAATAGAGAAGGATTTCGGATCCTGGTGATAAAGGAGACACCAGGAAGAAAAATGTGTCCACTTTTGCTGGTAACACCGAGTGCCTGGTTTTCTAGAAGCTTCCAAAATGAATCTGACAGGCTGAGAAAGATGAAGATCAATTGGATTCAGCCCAAGAGATACCAAGCTGTCAGGTGTAAAGACTGAAGGTTGGGATGTAGAAGAGAACCGTGACTGTGTAAGAAGAGATGGAAAAATCAACAGAGGTATTGGTTCCTTGATACTGAGTTGAAGTAGAAGGGAGAACCAAGGTTGCCTGGGCCGCCGAGGCCCTATGAGTATCATGTTGGATGACTCCTGCTTGGCTTTGACAAGTGTCTTAAGAATGAGAGGAATGGGTGGAAACACATAGAGGAACTTGTGCGTCCAATCCAGAAGAAAAGCATCCGCCTCCAAACGATGATAGTAGTCTGGAACAGAACTGGGGAAACTTCTTGTTGAGGGGAGATGCAAACAGATCCACTTGAGGCATCCCCCATTGAGAAAAAATGGTATGGAGAGCTGCAGCATTGAGCGTTCATTTGTGAGGTCGAAGAAGTCTACTGAGCTTATCTGCCAAAACATTAGACATTCTGTTCTCCCTGAATGTAAACAGCTTTGAGAAATATATTGCGAGCAATCGCCCAAAGCCAAATCTTCTGAGCCTCCTGACAGAGGAGAGAACCTTTGCCTCCTTGCTTGTTTATATAATGCATGGCTACTTGGTTGTCCGTGCAAAGCAGAAGGACATGGTTGACTATTAAATGCTGGAAAGCTTTGAGGGTATAATAAATTATTCTGAGCTCCGGGAGATTGATGTGAAACTGTTGTTCTCTGGATACCCCATGACCCTGAGGTTGAAGGCCATCCAGATGAGCCCCCCAAGCAGAAGTGGACGCATCCGTGGTCAACTTTTTGATGAGGAGGCATGTGAAACAGAAGACCTCTGGATACATTGGAAGAATTCATCCACCACTGAAGCAACCGTTGAAGAGACTAGGTGACAGAAATGTGCTGCGAGAGGGGGGTCTATCGCTTAAGATCACTGTAAAGTCAGAGACCATTGAGGCGTCCTGAGATGAAGCCTCGCAAAATGAGTCACGTGGACTGTGGATGACTCAAATCCTTCAACTACCAAAGCAAATGACTCTTCTGCATCAAAGTCTCCTAAGCACTCCCCAGTTAGAGCATCTTCTCCTATGGAGAGACTTTATTTTACTCGTTTTATTAGACAATTGGAAAGATATCTCTCTGTGAAGCTGGAGGCAGATTACAAATACAGTACTGAATTTTTGGCCGAGGTGGACTGGAGCCAGGCCATCTGATGACAAAGCTGAAGCAGTGTCCTGATGCTCTTAAGAACATAAGAATTTGCCTCCGCTGGGTCAGACCAGAGGTCCATCGCACCCAGTGGTCCTCTCCCTCGGCGGCCTATCAGATCCATGACTTGTAAAGAGATCTTTTGTCTAGAACCTGTTCTTCCCTAATCCTTTATATCCTTCAAACCCCTTTTCTTTTTATCTATACCCTTTCTTTCTCTTTTATCTGTAACCTTCAATCCCCTTATCCTTCAGGAATTTATCCAGTCCCTCTTTGAAACTCCATAATGTAGTCTGACCTATTACACTCTCCGGAAGCGCATTCCAGGTATCCACCACCCTCTGTGTGAAGAAGAATTTCCTAGCATTGGTTCTAAACCTGTCCCCTTTCAATTTCTCCGGATGTCCTCTTGTTCTTGTAGTTCCCAGTACGCTAAAGAACCTGTCCCTCTCCATCCTCTCTATGCCTTTCATAATCTTGTACGTCTCTATCATGTCTCCTCTGAGTCTCCGTTTCTCCAGGGAGAAGAGCCCAAGTTTCTCTATCCTCTCAGTGTATGAAAGATTTTCCATATCCTTTATCATTCATGGAGCTCTTCTCTGGACTCTCTCGAGTATTGCCATATCCTTCTTAAGGTATGGTGACCAATATTGTACTCCAGATGCGGGCGCACCATCGCCCGAAACAGCAGCAGGATAACTTCCTTCGTTCTGGATGTAATACCCTTCTTGATAATACCCAACATTCTGTTTGCTTTCTTAGAGGCCGCTGCGCATTGTGCTGTTGGTTTCATTGTTGTATCCACCAACACTCTCAAGTCCTTTTCAAGGTTGCTTTCCCCCAGTACCAACCCCCCATTGTGTAGCTGAACATCGGGTTCTTTTTCCCTATATGCATGACCTTGCATTTCTCCACATTGAAGTTCATCTGCCATTTATTCACCCACTCCTCCAGTTTGGTCAGATCCCTTTGCAGTTCTTCACATTCCCCTACAGTTCGGACCCTGCTACAGAGTTTGGTGTCATCCGCAAATTTTATAACTTCGCACTTTGTTCCTGTTTCCAGGTCATTAATAAATACATTGAACAGCAGTGGCCCAAGTACCGACCCCTGCGGGACACCGCTCATGACCCTTCTCAAGCCTGAGTAGTGGCCCTTCACTGCAACCCGCTGCTTCCTGCCTGCCACCAATGTTTAACCCATCTGTATATGTCCCCTTCCACCCCGTGGTTCCACAGTTTCTTAAGTAGCCGCTCATGTGGTACCTTGTCAAAAGCCTTTTAGAAGTCGAGATATATGATGTCTATGGGATCCCCTTTGTCCATATGGCTGTTTATCCCTTCAAAGAAGTGCAGCAAGTCCGTTTGGCATGATCTTCCTTTGCAGAAGCCATGTTGACTCATAAGAACATAAGAAATGCCTCTGCTGGGTCTGACCCGAGGTCCATCGTGCCCAGCAGTCCGCTCACGCGGCGGCCCAACAGGTCCAGGACCTGTGCAGTAATCTTCTATCTATACCCCTCTATCCCCATTTCCAGTAGGAATTTGTCCAATCCTTTCTTGAACCCCAGTACCGTACTCTGCCTTATAACGTCCTCTGGAAGCGCATTCCAGGTGTCCACCACACGTTGGGTAAAGAAGAACTTCCTAGCATTTGTTTTGAATCTGTCCCCTTTCAACTTTTCCGAATGCCCTCTTGTTCTCTTATTTTTCGAAAGTTCGAAGAATCTGTCCCTCTCTACTCTCTCTATGCCCTTCATGATCTTGTAAGTCTCTATCATATCCCCTCTAAGTCTCCTCTTCTCCAGGGAAAAGAGACCCAGCTTCTCCAATCTCTCAGAATATGACAGGTTTTCCATACCTATTATCAGACGTGTTGCTCTCCTTTGAACCCTCTCGACTAACGCCATATCCTTCTTAAGATACGGCGACCAATATTGGACGCAGTACTCCAAATGCGGGCGCACCATCGCCCGATACAACGGCAGGATAACTTCTTTCGTTCTGGCTGTAATACCCTTTTTGATTATACCAAGCATTCTATTCGCTCTCTTAGCGGCCGCTGCACACTGTGCCGACGGCTTCATTGTCATGTCCACCATTACCCCCAAGTCCCTTTCCTGGGTACTCTTATTCAATAACATCCCTCCCATTGTATAGTTGTACCTCGAGTTTCTGCTCCCCACATGTAATACTTTACATTTTTCAATGTTGAACTTCATCTGCCATTTCGCCGCCCATTCTTCTAATTTGTTCAAGTCCCTTTGCAACTTTTCGCAGTCCTCTGTAGTCCGAGCTCCATTAAATAGTTTGGTGTCGTCCGCAAATTTTATTATCTCGCACTTCGTTCCTGTTTCTAGATCATTTATGAAGATATTAAATAGCAGCGGCCCGAGCACCGAGCCCTGCGGGACACCACTCGTGACCCTCCTCCAGTCAGAGTAGTGACCCTTCACTCCTACCCTTTGTTTTCTACCCTCCAACCAGTTTCTGATCCATCTATGTACGTCTCCTTCCACCCCATGGTTCTTCAGTTTCCGGAGTAGACGTTCATGGGGCACCTTGTCAAAGGCTTTTTGGAAATCTAGATATATGATGTCTATGGGGTCTCCTTTGTCCATCCGTTTGTTGATCCCTTCGAAGAAGTGCAATAAGTTCGTTAGGCACGATCTTCCCTTGCAGAAACTATGCTGGCTGGTTATCAGAAGTTCATGTTTTTCAAAATGTTGATCGATGTTTTCTTTTATCAGTGCTTCTGCCATTTTCCCCGGAACCGAAGTCAAGCTCACCGGCCTGTAGTTTCCCGGGTCACTTCTTGATCCCTTTTTAAAGATGGGCATAACGTTGGCTATCTTCCAATCTTCCGGGATCTCGCCTGTTTTCAGGGATAAGTTGCAAATTTGCTGCAGTAGTTCCGCTATCTCCTCCTTTAATTCCTTCAGAACCCTTGGATGTATGCCATCCGGACCCGGGGATTTGTCAGTTTTTAGTTTTTCTATCTGCCTACGAACGTCCTCAAGGCTCACTTCTATGGATGTTAATTTTTCTGCCTGACTTCCGTTGAAGAATTGCTCAGGTTCCGGTATGTTGGACGTGTTTTCGTTTGTAAATACAGACGAGAAGAACATGTTAAGCCTTTCTGCCACTACCTTCTCCTCCTTCACCACTCCCTTCCTGTCTCCGTCGTCCAGCGGTCCCACTTCCTCTCTAGCCGGCTGCTTCCCTTTAACATATCTGAAGAATGGTTTGAAATTTCTTGCTTCCCTAGCTAGCCTCTCTTCATACTCTCTTTTGGCTTTCCGAACCTCACAGTGACATTCTTTTTGATGTTTCTTGTGCTCTTTCCAGTTCCCCTCAGTTTTGTCCTTTTTCCATTTCTTGAATGATTTTTTCTTATTGCCTATCGCTTCCTTCACTGTTTTGGTTATCCACGCCGGGTCTTTTGTTCGATTCGTTTTACACCCCTTCCTGAATCTGGGGATATACAGATTTTGCGCCTCGCTCACCATGTCCCTGAAGAAGGACCAGGCATGATTTACCGTTAGCCATGTTTTGGAAGTGTTCCTAAGTTTCTTCCTTACCAATTCCCTCATTGCTTCGTAGTTTCCTTTCCTGAAGTTAAAAGTTGTCGCAATGGATCTCTTGCCTTTTGACACTCCTACCTCAACCTTGAACTTGATCATATTATGATCGCTGTTTCCCAACGGTCCCACTACTTCTACTTCCTTTGCAGGTCCCCTTAACCCATTTAGGATTAGATCCAGAGTGGCATTTCCTCTCGTCGGTTCTCTAACAAGCTGTTCCATGAAACAATCCTGTGTAGCTTCCAGGAATTTTGTCTCCCTAGCGCATTTCGAGCTTCCAAGCCTCCAGTCTATCCCAGGGTAGTTGAAGTCTCCCATAATAACCGTGTTGCCGCTTTTGCATTCACGCTTCATTTCGGCTTCCATTTCCTCATCGATATCTCTGGTTTGCCCTGGTGGGGCAAGTTTTCATTAGCCTATTTCTTTCTATGTGCTCACAGATGCTGTCTTTTATCAGTGCTTCTACCATCTTGCCCGGTACTGAAGTCAAACTCACCGGTCTGTAGTTTCCCGGGTCACCTCTCGATCCCTTTTTAAAGATAGATGTGACATTTGCTATTTTCCAGTCTTCCGGGATCATTCCTGTTTTCAGGGATAGGTTGCCCTAAGATGAGTTGTCGAGAAGAGCTCCAATGAACTGGAGTCGAGACGGATGAAGTTGGGACTTGGGAAAATTGATTTCAAACACTAAATTCTGGAGAGAGTATGGTGCGATTTGTCGCTAGAAGCACAGCTTGACACAAAGGGTCTTATATGAGCCAGTCATCTAGATAGGGGAAGACTTGTAGACTGTGAGATCTCAGGGACGCAGCCACTTCTACCAGGCACTTGGTAAAGACTCTGGGAGAAGATGCCAGACCAAAAGGGAGAAGTGGTGATGGGCCACTTGAAATCTGAGGTATTCCTGGAAACCGGTTGAATTGGGATACGAGTGTAGGCTTCTTTGAGATCCAGCGAGCATAGCCAATTGTGAGCCAAGAGGGGATATAGAGTGGCTAGAGACATCATGCAAAACTTTTCTTTGATAAGAAATTTGTTGAGTGCTCTGAGATCAAGAATAGGGCGGAGACCTCCTGTGTTCTGCGGAACTAGAAAATAACAGGAGTAAAACCCCCAGTGTTGCTGATCCACCAGAACATCCTCGATGGCATTGAGGAGTAGTAAGGAATCGATCTGAAGAAGGGAGGACTGGTGAGGGTTGGAAGTAGACTCTTTTGGAGGATAATCTGGAGGAACAGTTAGAAAATGAAGAGTAACCTTCTCAAATAATAATCGGAGGTGATCAACTCCCAATGATGAACATAGAGTTGGAGATGACCTCGATTGGCTGAGGTAGAGACTGAGTGGATTTAGCAGGGGCAGACGTCTGAAATTTTTGAGGATGTTGCTGTTTTTGTTTCTTCTGTTGTGGCCTGGCAGGAGAAGACTGCTGAAAAACGCCTCTGATAAGAAGATGGCCTAAATGCTCTTTATGTGGAAGGTTTGGGTTTAGGTTTAACCAAGGTACCCCATCGGGTTTAATGAGCATGAGCTTGAGATGCAAAATCCCCAAAAAGCTCATCTCCAAAGCAAGGGACATTTGCTAATCTGTCCTGAAGGTTAACATCCATATCTGAAACCCTGAGCCATGCCAATCTTCTCATGGCCACAGACATAGAAGACGCCCTTAAAATGAGTTTGAAAACATCATAAGCTGAGCGAAGCATGTACTTCCTCGACTGAGTGACAGTGCTAACAAGGTGTTGAAAATCTTTCAGTTTATGAGAAGGAAGATATTTTTGAAAGCCAGGAAATTGCTTCACGAGATGTTTCAAATAGCAAGAAAAATAAAAGTTGTAATTGAGGACTTGATTGGTAACATAGAATTTTGGTAGAGCCTTCGGCCAAATCTGTCTATAGTCCGTCCCTCCCGGCCTGGGGGTACTGAAGCATAGACCTTAGATGGAGTGGATTTCTTTAAAGTGGACTCCACAACCAAGGATTGAGGCAGTTGAGGTTTGTCAAACCCTGGAATTGAAATAATTTTATAAAGAGTCCAATTTCCTGGGAGCAACAGGAACAGAGAGAGGAGACTCCCAATTTTGTTAGAGGGTTTCTCTCAAGATTCCATGGAAAGGAAGTTTTAGGAGCTCCATAGGAGGCTGCTCATTGTCCAAAGTTTCCAAAAATTCAGCACTGTATTTGGAATCTCCTCCAGCTTCAGAGAGAGATCCTTTCCCAACTATCTAATAAAACAAGTAAAGGAAAGCTTCTCTATAGGAGAAGAAGCTCTAACTGGAGATTGCTTAGGAAATTTTGATGCAGGAGAGTCATCTGCTTTGGTAGTTGAAGGAGAGGGGTCTGGATTTGAGTCATCCTGTAGGTCAGAATCAACAAGGACAGAAGGAAGAACGATGCTTGGAGCAGTGCTGGTCTTGGGTTGAGGCTGCCTTAGAATGTTTTTGTCTACAAGAAACATGCTTAGATTTTGAGGAACTCCTGCTAGACTCTCTCAAAGACGAAGAGCGATGCTTCAAGGAGGTGGAACGATGTCTGTAGGAAAGATGTTTCGATGCAGGACTAGATGGACATGAGTGGTGTCAAGATCCATGGCGTTGTATCGATGAAACATCAACGGTACCAGAAGACCTTGCAGTGTTAGGCTCAGGCTGGGCTGGTAGCGGAGTAGTTGGTGTCGGGGTCAAAAGATTAAACGTATCCCCAAACTCCTCAAGAAACAGAGCATCGAGTTTCTGTTGAAAAGAAAGCACCGGTACCTTTGGCTTAGTTGCCAGTATCAACGGTGCTGCGACTCATTCCGGAGAGGATGACTCAGATGATGATGCACCCCTCTATGTTGGAACAAGTCGCATAAGGGGAGCGAGAAATTAAACAATAAAAGAAAAAATAAAATAACGAGCAAGCGGGAAGGCAAGGCAAAATGAAGAATGTTTGAAGAACATGACTTCTAGCTCTACAGAAAAAACAAAATTGAGCCACGCACCTATGTCGGGTGGGAAGGTATGCGTGGTGTGGGCTATCACAAACTTTCTAAATTTCTTAAAGTGGCAATGCACTTTTAAAGTGTCCGTACTGTGGCTCCATGGATGGCATAACCCACATGTGAGAGTATGCTGCCTGCATGTCCTGGGATAATTATTGAATTTAGTCAAATCTAGTCCCACAGCCTTAGGAATGTGGGGAGTCAGTGAGATGGCTAAGTGTGTTTTTGGATATATATCTTTTGTCAGACACAGGTTGACAAAATCTATCAGCCATAACAGAAAAGCAGAGAGAGTGTTGACTGTGCAGATATCTAGGTGACAGCATTTTTTTTTTTTTTTCTTGAGTCTCCTCAGTAAAGTAGAGACCTCCTTTTGTGGTAACAGTAGAACTCCTTCCAGCACCGGTCTGTTGGTATTCCCTGTTATCTATTGGCATTTACAGAACCTATTTTTATACAGTCTTCTAAGGTGTGAGTAAAGTGACTCACTGTAATATATAGATAAAGGCCTGACACTGTCCCAGGAGCAGGGTCATCTTGTGTCAGGGCCAGTTCTGTTAGAGGACCCATCTCCCTCCTGCTTTATACTATAGCTTGGCTTTTGAGAAGTTTCAAGTTGAAATGTACCAGCTACTCAGCTGAGGCTGTTATGACTCTCCAGCAAGGATGGAAAAAAATTTACATCTCTGGCGTACACCAGAATTTGGAGAAGTTTTTTTTATGTCTGGTTAGGGAATCGGTAGGATTTCTCTCACATCTCGGTCCCCTACATTTTGGCATTCCTTCAGGAGGGTTGGAAAAAGAGAATAGCCATAAGCTCCCTGAAGATATAGGTATCGGCACTTTCATATTTTTGGGACTATATTTAGGGTCTCAGCATATCTAAAGCATCAAGCATTTCGTAAAGGGAGTAATGCTCCTCTAGCCTCCAATACTGTTGCTATTCCTAGCTTATGACCTCTTTTGAACTGCTTTGGTGTCATTTTTTTTGTTAATAGAACTAGGATTTCAATTCAGAACATTCCATCCTTCCTTGCTGAAGGTGGTTTCAGCATTTCATGATAATCGGTTGATTCTTTCAGGGACAGGATTGTAAGGAAGACTTGTATTCTCTATCTCCTTGCTGTTTTTAGAGCTATGATGCGTTAGCTGAAGATATTAAATGACTTTTATAGGTTGGAGAGGTGATCTGTCCTCTTCAGGACTTCAGTGGCTCAAGGTGATATTGGCCTATGTTCTCAAGAGACATATGGTGCTTGAAGACCTTAAGGCTCAGTTCACCAGAAGTCTAGCAACTTCTTGAGTGGAATTACATGCAGTCTATCGCACAGGGATTTGTAAGATAGCTATATCATTCTCACTGCACTTGTTCTATAAGCATTATAGGCTGGATGTTTGGGACAGGAAGGATGTCGCCTTGGGACAGGCATGCTTACAGCATGTATTTCAGAATCCTGCCCCAGTTGAAAGGGTACTTTGTTACATCCCATGCATTTCCATTGGAAAAAATATTGGTTTTGCCTACCAGACCAGTCCAAAGTCCTATGTGTAGTTTTATTTTCTAGTTTTGCTCATTACAAGCATGATTGCCTCAAAGTTTTTCTATGGGAATCTCTCTTAGGGGTGGTGATTCTGCAGGTGGCCAAGAGTAACCCTCTCTTCTCCCCTCCCCCATTAATTACATTCTATGGGAATCTCTCTTAGGGGGGAGTGATTCTGCAGGTGGCCAACGGAAACCCCCCTTTTCTCCCATCCCCCTCCTTAATTAGGATTACATTCTATGGGAATCTCTCATAGGGGGGAGTGACTCTGCTGGTGGCCAAGGGTAACCCCCCTCTTCTCCCACCCCCCTCCATCTTTGAAGAGAGAAAAGGGGATGTCTACATTTACTTTGTTACAGGAATACTAAGAATTAGTGGACTGCATGCATATGTAGGGCAGGATGCACATAAGTTTGTTCTCTGTCTCTACCTAATCTACTGGTCTCAGGTGGAGGAAAAATCATACATCTGGCCAGGCTCAACAAAAGAAAATTAGTAGATTAAGAAATAAAAAATTTGGCCTTATTTCTACTTTTTGTTTTGTTAATTTCATATTATTTTAAATCCTCAAATATGTGTTTGTAATTTAAAAGCTTGTGTATGTTGTGGCTACACAGTACACACTTCATTTTCTCCTAATATATATATATATATATATATATATATAATTTTTTTTAATCTCCTATACACTCGCAACCAGATCCCACCTTCTGAAGAGTAAGCTATCCATCTACCTTGTATTCTTTGGGTGCAGATAGCAAGCCTGGACTTCCATTAACCTCTGCATGGCAGCCTGTTGTTGATATTCTAGGCAGATGCTGACCTATTTAGAGAATAGCATGCTTTTTATAAGATGTTGTTGCTGTTTTCATTCAGAATTGAAGAGGGAAGCTTGGAGAACATGTTCAATATTGAACGTGAACATGACAGCTGTATGACATGCCAAGTTTTACCTCCACTACCCCCATGGGACTTAAGTTGTTCTCTTCAAGGAATTACACATACCTTGTCCAATTGAACCCCACCAAAGTAATTTTTACAGGATATTACAATAAATATGCATGAGAGAAATGTTCAAAAAGTAGATTTACAGTAGATGCATATTTATCTTATACATAATAATCGTGGATCTCTCAAACTCTGAATTGTGTGAGATGAATGTTCCAGGCTTGAGAAGCTCTGCACTTGTCATCACTCCTACGATCTGAGCAGGAGAGGATCTGAGCAGGAGAAAAGCAGCTACAGAGAGAGGCAGAGGGAGAGAGAAGCCAAAGGGGGGGAAAAAGCAGATAAAAGAGCAAGAGAGAGAAGCAGAGGCAGAAGACCATGAGGGGAATCAGTGAGAGTTAGCTCTGCCCAACCCCCATCGACCACCAAAAGCTCCGCCTTAAAAGGGGAAGGACCAACGGAGCAAAGTTGATCTGAGCAAGAGAAAAGCAGCTACAGAGAGAGGCAGAGGGAGAGAAACCAAAGGGGGAAAAAGCAGATAAAAGAGCAGGTGCAACCACAGCAGACACAGAAGGCATCCGCAGCAGACCAGCAAGCAGGCAGCAATGGAAGCAAGATGTTGAGCTACCCAGTTTTCTGCATCGTCTGCTGTATATATGACTACCTCCCCTATGGGAGGCGGTCTTACGTATGCGCTCGATTCGGAGAACTGGAGAGCCTGAAGAGACAAGTCAGACTCCTGGAGGGTAGAATACTGGAACTGAAGGCACTTCAAGCAGCAGAGGAGGGAGACAGAGATGCAGAGAACGTCCAGAGGAAGCAGAGAACAAGACAGAGGACACCATCGAGGAAGAAGTCCAAGAGCTGGAGAGTTCATAGAGGAGGCATAAAGGGAGGCCGTGGAAAATAACCAGCAACAGTGGAACTACCGAAAGGCATCTACAGAGAGTGTGGACCACCTGACGGACAACCACCAGGAAGAAATGGGTGACACAGCAGCGAGAACGAAGGATATGGACCTGCGGCAGGAGAGATGAACATACACCAGGGACACGGACCTGTGGCTAGAGAATCAGGAGAAGATAGAGAGGACAGCAATCATCGTGGAGAACTCCATCATCAGACAAGTTAACAGCCACATAGCGGGAGGAAGACTGATGACCTGCCTACCGGGAGCCAAGGTAGAAGACATAGTGAGCCACATCGACAGGATCCTCAACAGTGTGGAAGAAGATAAGGCAGTGGTGATTCATGTGGGGACGAACGTGAGCAACAGAAACTACAACAGGGAAGTACTGAAGGACCAGTTCCGGATGCTAGGAAGAAAGCTGAAGACCAGAATGCAGGTGATAGCATTCTCGGAGATCCTGCCGGTACCCAGGGCAGATGAGAAGAGGCAGATGGAGCTACAAGCAGTCAACGCGTGGATGCGACGCTGGTGTGAGGAAGAAGGATTCCACTTCATGCGCAACTGGATGACGTTCTGGGGGAAGAGCAAGCTCTACAGGAAGGATGGACTCCACCTCAGCAGAGACGGAACAAGGTTACTTGCAAGCAACATCAAGAGAGAAGTGGACAAGTTTTTAAACTAGGAAGAAGGGGAAAGCCGACTCAGAGAGTCGATGGTTCAGGAACCGGTATACCAGGCGAATATGGTACAAAAAGATAGAGGGAAAGACTCACCGGATTACAGGCAAGACAGATCGAAAAGGACACAAGAGGGAAGGAAATGCAAGAAAGAAACAGGCCGCAAATTCAAGTGTATGTACACGAACGCAAGGAGCCTTAGAAATAAGATGGGTGAATTAGAAGCCATGGCACAAAAAGATAACGTTGACATCATAGGCATCACGGAAACATGGTGGACTGAGGAAAACATCTGGGACACTGTGCTATCGGGATACAAACTATACCGCAGACAGAGTGGCTCAAAAAGGTGGGGGCGTTGTCATATACATCAAAGAGGAAATTGAATCTACTGGAGAGAACACACCACAACTGACGGATAAGTTAGAGTCTGAATGGGTCAAAATTCCAGGAACAAATGGCCTGGAAATGAAGATCGGCATCTACTATTGACCCCCATGGCAGTCTGAAGAAATTGATGGAAAAATGACAGACGATATTAAACGCAACTGCAAGGGAGGCAACATAGTTATCATGGGTGGCTTCAACTATCCGGGAATAGACTGGAACCAAGGCACCATTAGAGAGGCCAAGTTCTTGTATGCTGTAGGCGATTGCTTCCTAGAATAACTTGTCAAGGAAAATACCAGAGGAAATGCACAAGATGTAACATAGAAATAGACGGCAGATAAGGGCCACGGCCCATCTAGTCTGCCCACCCCAATGACCCTCCCCTACCTTTCTCTGTGAATAGATCCCACGTGTCTATCCCATTTGGCCTTAAAATCAGGCACGCTGCTGGCCTCAATAACCTGAAGTGGAACACTGTTCCAGCGATCAACCACCCTTTCAGTGAAAAAGAATTTCCTGGTGTCCCCGTGCAGTTTCCCGCCCCTGATTTTCCACGGATGCCCCCTTGTTGCCGCGGGACTCTTGAAAAAGAAGATATCTTCTTCCACCTTGATGTGGCCCGTGAGATACTTGAATGTCTCGATCATGTCACCCCTCTCTCTGCGTTCCTCGAGTGAGTACAGCTGCAACTTATCCAGCCATTCCTCGTACGGGAGATCCTTGAGTCCCGAGACCATCCGGGTGGCCATTCTCTGGACCGACTCCAGTCTCAGCACATCCTTACGGTAATGCGGCCTCCAGAATTGCACACAGTAATCCAGGTGGGGTCTCACCATGGATCTATAAAATGGCATAATGACTTCAGGCTTACGGCTGACGAAACTCCTGCGTATGCAACCTATGATTTGCCTTGCCTTGGATGAAGCTTGCTCCACTTGATTGGCAGTCTTCATGTTCTCACTGACGATCACCCCTAAGTCTCGTTCTGCTTCAGTTCTTGTTAGGATCTCACCATTAAGGGTGTAAGTCTTGCATGGATTTTGGCTGCCCAGGTGCATGACTTTGTATTTTTTGGTATTGAAGCTGAGTTGCCAGGACCTAGACCAGCGCTCCAGTAGGAGTAGGTCGTGCATCATGTTGTCGGACATTGAATTTATGTCTGTTGTGCTTTTGCCCACTACACTGCTTAGTTTGGCGTCATCAGCGAATAATGTTATTTTACCTCGCAGCCCTTCTGCCAAGTCTCTTATAAAGATGTTGAATAGGATTGGGCCCAGGACCGAGCCCTGCGGCACTCCACTAATCACCTCCATCATTTTGGAGGGGGTGCCGTTCACCACTACCCTCTGAAGCCTACCTCCAAGCCAGTTCCCAACCCATTTCGTCAATGTGTCGCCCAATCCTATAGAACTCATCTTGCTCAGCAACCTGCGGTGTGGTACGCTATTGAATGCTTTACTGAAGTCCAGGTACACGATGTCCAGGGACTCCCCAACATCCAGCTTCCTCGTCACCCAGTCAAAGAAGCTGATCAGGTTGGATTGGCAGGATCTCCCCTTAGTAAATCCATGTTGACGGGGATCCCATAGATTCTCCTTGTTCAGGATCGTATCCAATTGGCGTTTGATTAGAGTTTCCATTAGTTTGCACACTATTGATGTGAGACTCACCGGTCTGTAGTTTGCTGTCTCCATCTTGGAGCCTTTCTTGTGGAGTGGAATGACGTTAGCCATCTTCCAGTCCAACGGGACGTTATCCGTACTAATGGAGAGATTGAAGAGCGCGGATAGCGGTTCCGCCAAGACATCACACAACTCCCTGAGCACCCTGGGGTGTAGGTTGTCAGGCCCCATTGCCTTGTTAACCTTAAGCTTTGACAGCTCGCAGTAGACACCCCTGGGTGTAAACTCGAAATTACTAAACGGGTCATCTGCGTCAACCCTTGTCTGTAGATGAGGGCCGAGTCCTGGCGCCTCGCGGGTGAAGACTGAGCAGAAGTATTCATTTAACAGTTGGGCTTTTTCCGAGTCCGCTTCTACATAGTCTCCATCTGGTTTCCTAAGACGTACTATCACGCCTGAGTTCTTATTTCTGTCACTGATATACCTGAAGATGGATTTATCTCCTTTCTGGATGTTCTTCGCTAGAGACTCCTCCATGCGGAATTTGGCCTCCCTAACTGCTGTTTTGATGGCTTTTGACTTGGCCAGATAGACTTCCCTAGAGTCCTGTTTCCCTGATTGTTTGTAAGAGATGAATGCTTTTTTCTTCTCCTTGATGAGGTCCAAAATCTCCGCAGAGAACCACTGTGGCTTATTGTTCCTTCGCCGTTTACTTACTGATTTAACATAGCGGTTTGTTGCTTCTTGTATGGTGGCTTTCAAAGTCAACCACATTTCTTCCACGTTATCGGTTTCTGCTTGGCTTTGTAGTGCCTGGTGAACAAAGTCTCCCATTTCTTTGAAGTTTGTATCTTTGAATTTGAGGACCTTGGTCAGTGTGGTAGATTTAGTGAAACCTTTCCTGAGATTGAACCATACCATGTTGTGGTCACTGGAGGCCAATGTGTCGCCCATCGAGACCTCTGTTACACTTTCTCCATTGGTAAGTATCAGGTCCAGTATTGCCTGATCCCTTGTTGGTTCCAACACCAGTTGCCTGAGTCTTGCTCCCTTCATAGAGTTTAATAGCCTCCTGCTGCTGCCGGAAGCAGAGGAAAGCGTGTCCCAATCCACATCAGGCATGTTGAAGTCACCTAACAATACTGTGTCCCCACGCAAGGTGATATTCTCTATATCTCCGATTAATTCCATAGGGTCATCCTGTTGTCTTGGGGGTCTGTATATTCCGCCAAGATACAGGCATTTGTCCTTCCCTCTGGCCAAATTTACCCAAAGGGATTCCCCAGTGTAGTGGACATCTGTGATTCTGGTGACCTTAATGTCATCTTTAGTATATAATGCTACACCTCCTCCCATTTTGCCCTCCCTGTCCCGGCGAAGCAAGTTGTAACCCGGTATGACCATGTCCCACCCGTGGGAGTCTGTGAGCCAGGTCTGATATCGCCACCACATCCAGGTCGGCATTCCTCATTTGTTTCTAATTCCAGGATCTTGTTTCCCAGACTGTGGGCGTTTATGTACATAGCCCTCCATGTTCTATGTTTGTTACATCTCAGTGGGGATGTTCCCGCTTGAGCTACTTGGACACCTTTAGCATTATTTGCATGTTTTGTACTTTCCCTAGACCCAGAGTTACAACGTGCACCTATCCCGGACTCCCCAGACCCAGAACTACAGTATGTTCCTATCCCAGACTCGGAAATGTGTGTACCCTGTGGGGGTATTCCCGCTTGGGCTACTTGAACTCCTTTAGTACAATTTGCAATGTGTGTACTCCCTCTAGACCCAGAATTACAATGTGAACTCCCCTTAGACCCAGAATTACAATGTGACCCAGAATTATAATGTGAGCCAACCCCAGACTCGAAAGTGTGTATACTCTCCCCTGACCCAGATCGGTGTTTACTTACCTTAGTCTCAAAAAAGTATTGGCAGCTTAGCTCGCCAGGTAGGTTGTTTGTGCTCGTACCCTTCCCCAACTTACCTAGTTTAAAGCCCTGTGTAGTAGGCGGGCTAGACAGTGTCCAAGGACGTTCTTCCCTCTTCTGATCAGGTGTAACCCGTCTGGTCCCTGTAGTCCTTGCAATGCCTCTCCATGGTGCAAGAATCCAAAGTTCATCTCCTTGCACCATCCCTGCAGCCAGTTGTTTGCCCTCTGGATGCGATCCTCCCTGGCACTGCCCTTGCCCCTTACTGGGAGGATCGAGAAGACCACCTGCGCATCCATCCTCCTCAGCTTCTCACCCAGGCCTCTGAAGTCTTCAGGTATGCTCTCCGGGGTGCTCCTGGCGGTGTTGTTGGTTCCGACGTGGATGAGAATCATGGGGAAGTGGTCACAGGGCTTGATGAGTCTGTCCATGTAGAAGTAGAAGGGATGTTGGGAAGCAGCGATCACAATATGATCTGCTTTGATCTGGACGCAGGGGAGAAACATCGGTCCAAAATGACAGCCACGGCACTGAACTTCCAAAAAGAGAATTACGAAGGGATGAGACTCATGGTAGGGAAGAAGATTAAGAAGAGGATAAGCACTGTAAAAATGCTAGAGCAAGCTTGGTCCCTTTTTAAGGACACAGTCATTGAAGCACAAAATCTATATATACAACGTATCAACAAGGGATCCAAGAGGAAAAAGAACAAAGAACCGGTGTGGCTCACTGTAGAGGTGAAGGAAGCGATCAGAAACAAAAAAACTTCATTTAAGGAATAGAAAAGGGCAAAAACGGATGAAAACTGGAACAAGTACAAACAAATCAACGCAGGTGCCATAAGAAGGTAAAAGGGGCCAAAAGAGACCATGAGGAAAAAATAGCTCAGGAGCCATTCTTTTGATTTATTAAGGGGAAACGACCACGAAGGAAGTGGTGGGACCGTTGGATGACCATGGAATAAAGGGAGCGCTAAAAGAGGACAAAGCAATTGCTGACAAACTGAACACATTTTTTGCATCTGTATTTACCGAAGATGTACACAGCCGGAACCCATCAGGCTATATGCTGGAAACGAAGACGGAAAGCTGACAGGATTGACGATCAGTCTAGAGGAGGTGTGTAGGCAGATTGATAGGCTTAAGAGCGATAAATCCCCGGGACCGGATGGCATCCATCCGAGGGTCATCAAGGAACTGAAAGGGACCATAGCAGAACTGCTTCAACTAATAGCCAATCTGTCGATCAAATAGGGAAAGATTCCGGAAGATTGAAAGGTGGCGAATGTTACGCTGATCTTCAAGAAAGGTTTGAGTCTGTGAGTCTGACTTCAGTTCCAGGAATGATGGTAGAGTCACTGATAAAGGACAGCATTATTGATCACCTTGACAGACACAGGCTGATGAGGACCAGTCAGCATGGTTTTAGCAAAGGCAGATCGTGTTTGACGAACTTGCTGCACTTCTTTGAGGGATTTAACAGACAGATAGACAAGGGCGATCCGGTCGACATTGTATATCTGGATTTTCAGTAGGCGTTCGACAAGGTTACGCATGAATGACTACTTCAGAAAATTGCGAGCCATGGAATTGAGGGTGAAATACTCACGTGGATTAAAAACTGGCTGGAGCATAGTAAACAGAGTGGGGGGTAAATGGACAATATTCGGACTGGAAGAGCATCACCAGTGGGGTGCCGCAGGGCTTTGTGCTTGGACCCGTGCTCTTTAATATCTTATAAACGATCTGGACATAGGTACGATGAGCGAGGTGATTAAATTTGCGGACGATACAAAGTTATTCAGAGTAGTGAAGACGCAGGGGGATTGCGAAGACCCTGCAACGTGACATAATCAAGCTTGAGGAATGGGCATCAACATGGCAGATGAGGTTCAACGTGGACAAGTGTAAAGTGATGCCTGTTGGTTACAAAAATCTAATGCACGAATTCAGGATGTCCGGGGCAGTACTTGGAGAGACCTCCCAGGAAAGAGACTTGGGAGTTTGGATCGACAAGTCGATGAAGCCATCGACGCAATGTGCGGCGGCGGCAAAAAGGGCAAACAGAATGCTAGGAATGATAAAGAAGGGGATCACGAACAGATCAGAGAAGGTTATCATGCCGCTGTACCGGGCCATGGTGCGCCCTCACCCGGAGTACTGCGTCCAGCACTGGTCACCGTACATCATGAAGGACATGGTACCATTCGAAAGGGTCCAGAGAAGAGCGACTAAGATGGTTAAGGAGTTGGAGGAGCTGCCATACAGTGAAAGATTAGAGAAACTGGGCCTCTTCTCCCTCGAACAAAGGAGATTGAGAGGGGACATGATCGAAACATTCAAGGTACTGAAGGGGATAGACTTAGTAGATAAGGACAGGTTGTTCACCCTATCCAAGGTAGGGAGAATGAGAGGGCACTCTCTAAAGTTGAAAGGGGATAGATTCCGTACGAATGTAAGGAAGTTCTTCTTCACCCAGAGAATGGTAGAAAACTGGAACGCTCTGCCAGAGTCTGTCATAGGGGAAATCATCCTCCAGGGATTCAAGACAAAGTTAGAAATGTTCTGCTGAACAAGAATGGGCGCTAGTAGGGTTAGTCTTGGTTAGGTATGGTCTATGACCAGAGGGCTGCCCCGTGAGCGGACTGCTGGGCATGATGGACCACTGGTCTGACCCAGCAGCGGCAATTCTTATGTTCTTATCATTTACAGTGCCTTGCAAACTTCTGCACACCTTTGTACATTGTTTCACATTCTTCTATCTAAAAAATGCAATTCAAAATACATTAAAGTAGAAATGAAAAAAATATTTAAGGGTGTAAAAATCTTGTGAAACACTGCAAGAGGAGTAGCCTTATTAGGAACAACTGGCTCTAAACTAGAGAAATCAAGGTTCAAATTCCACTTTTCCCAATGAACTTGGGCATGTCATTATCTCCTGTTGGATTCAAATAGCTTTGGGGGGGGCAAGAATTTATTATACCTGAATTACTAATAATAATGAAAGCTCCCTTTAGCATGATTTGGCAAGATAACTAAAATTCCAAAATTATTATTCTAGTGCAATAGGTGTGTTATTTTGGGTGGATTGGTAATATCATCAAAAGTCCAAAAAAGGCAAAAAATGCTCAATATATAGAACTGTTTCTTTCAATAATTGACAATCAATCCATCATTGTTTACTTATCCTTTATTGCAGTATATATTCCTTGCCCCAACAGTTATGTGCCCGACGGGACCCATTTCGCCTAAACAGGCTTTCTCAAGGGTTCCAACAGGGAGCACTATTTTTGGCGTCCTCACACATACGGGGCAGGAGCTGCTGAATCAGTATTGTGACGTGAGAGATCAGAATCAGCTGCAGCAATCCCAGGTGACTCTGAAAGATGAAGAATCTAGAGAAGACCGATGAGTGACAAGATGATGTTCCTCGATGTCTTTGGTACCGATCCGATGAAGATGATAAAGAGGAGCGATAGGAAGTTCTCTTATCCCTGGAAACATGGGATCAATGCAATGTAGAACGACAGTGCCTCAAAGGGCCTGAGAAGAATAGCCAGGGAAAAACTGGTGTGATGTAATGTAATGTAATGTAATTTATTTCTTATATACCGCTATATCCGTTAGGTTCTAAGCGGTTTACAGAAAATATACATTAAGATTAGAAATAAGATCTAGAGCAGTGTATTGCAAACTGTGTGTGCCGCAGCACACTAGTGTATCTTCTGAGATTTTAAATGTACCACAGCCCACTGGGCAGGAAGAGAGGCTCCGGCGCCTGTCAGCTGACTTCTCCTACCATCGCGTATGCTGTATACCTCAGCAAGAAGAGTCTCGGAGCAACAGGCTCTTTCTTGCAGAGTCTTTCCTCAAGTTGACAGAGGCTGGAGTTTCTTTGCACACCATTCAATCCTTTTTGCCAACGGTTGTTTCAGCTTTTCATGTCAATCAAGAAGTCAGACTGCTGGCATTCCTGTCCACAGGTTCTAAGAAGGGCCAGATTCTGAAAACTTTGGATATGAGAAGAGTGCTTCTCCAATATCTTGAGGCCACCAATGAGTTCTGGCTGACGATCTTTTTGTACTCACTAGTCAGATGAGACACGATGCATTGGTTTCCAAGGTCACAATCTCCAAATGGATCCATAGGGTCATTTTGTCAGCATATACTGCCTGTGGGAAAACTAAAGGTGCATTCAATTAGAATTGTGGCTTCTTCATGAGCGGAAACTCAGGTGGTCTCCCCTGAGATTTGCAGGGCAGCAACTTGGTCCACTCTACATGCATTTTCCAAATTTTACAGAGTGGATGTAGCAGCAAGGGAGG
Organism: Geotrypetes seraphini; assembly: GCF_902459505.1. Lineage (NCBI taxonomy): Eukaryota > Metazoa > Chordata > Amphibia > Gymnophiona > Dermophiidae > Geotrypetes > Geotrypetes seraphini. The sequence goes on along the minus strand of NC_047088.1, from coordinate 98,441,126 downwards.
ACTTCACCTTTGAGTCAACGCACCCTAGATTTATGAGACTGTTTATGTACATCCCATCTGTCCAGAATGACACACCTATTGCACTAGAAAAAGATTAGGTTCTTACCTTGCTAAATATCTTTTCTAGAAGATAGGGTGGGGCTCTAGACTGACATCTAATAGTTATATCCTGCACCTGCCTTCTGTCTCAATCAGAAAATTTGAGTCCAAACTGAAATTTGGATGTCAGTCAGCCCTTAAAGATATGAAGAATAATCTATTGCTAGTAACACATTGGGGTATTATTTGAGCTCCATAAATGTTGTTTGGTGTCATTGTTTCACTATTTTGATTGTTATAGCAATGTTCAATATGTTTTGTTATATTTTCAGAGCAAAACAGAGTTGAAGTTTGGGGAGTTTCCCTGCACGCCTCCTTCTCATGTTTCTATATGGGGCTATCACCTGCTTTTAGTATAAACTGAAGGGGGTAGTAGAGCCCTTTAATGAAGGAGGAGGAATTCAAAAGCTAGAGTGGATGCCTTCTGCACAGCTAGTGATCATGTGGATATTTCCCATCCTTCCAGAATGACACACCTATCTACTAAAAAAGGTATTAGCAAGGTAAGAACCTAATCTCTTTTTATAAATCTAAGACTAGCATAATGCTGTGAAGAACTACATAAGTCTCCCAAAGCTATGGAATCCTTTCAGACACTAGTTTCCTTTTCCCAAACCTACAGAAACTCATTTGGAAATCAAACATTGTTTTTATTTATTTTGCGAGATGGTTCGGTTAATTTTCCCTTTTATCTTCTGGGGTATATAATCCTGATCAGTTATGGGAGAGCATTTGCATTTAAGCACCTCAGAGAAGTTAATCCGGGAAAAATAACTAGAGAACTCTAGCAGCTAGCCCAAAAAGACATACCTTTTCTTATATTATTATCACTATTATTTCATAATTGGAAGGAGTACTTTCTAATAAATCTGTTTCTACTTGGAAAGGCTGCTGTGATGTTATCCACCCAAAATGTTAGATGATCTTATGGACAAATGCACTAACCTATTTTTCACACCCGAGGTGGCTGATCCAGTTTTCCAGGTGGCTAATAGGGGATAGCCTGTTCAATCATTGGCTTTTAGTTTAATCCACTTGTGCATACGAGCAATTGCTGAAAAGTTCTCAGCTCAATCAAGACGGGAATAATGTGGAGCCATGAAAATCGCAAGTTATTCCATATATGCAGCCCTAAGTTCAACATGGTTCATAGTCATTCACACGCGGAACTTTGGCGCGCTGACATTGCAGCACAAGACCCCAGCGCACCGCCTAAAAAGTTACTTTTAAAGAGCTCCGACACGGGGTGTGAGTGGAGAACCCCCCCAGTTTACTTCATACTCTTCGCGCTGCCGTTGGGGGGGGGGGGGGGGTTGAAACTCTCCATTATAGAGAAAACTTAACATTTTCCTGATTTTATTTTTTTAGGAAAATGTTAAGTTTTCTCTATAATGTGGGGGGTTGCACCCTCCACCCCAACGGCAGCATGAAGAATATGAAGTAAAGTGGGGGGTTCCCCCACACACACCCCTGTCGGAGCTCTTTAAAAGTAACTTTTTAGGCGGCGCACTGGGGTCTTCCGCTAAATTGTCGGCGCACCAAAGTCACACGCACTTTTGTCCCGTCACCGTTCAACACATTTGGCACATGTCTGAAGTTTCTGTAACCCTTCCAAAAAATATGCTGATGTCTGATCACTGAAATACTGCTCTACTGCTGCAGTCGCCTCCAAATGACTTGAAAACTGTTGCTCTTCCAAACCCTTTTTAAGGTTTGGAAATAGAAAATAGATGGAGTAAGATCTGGTAGTAGCACTGAAACCCCAACTACTTAAAAACATGTTTGTCAGTCTTGTGAGCAGGTGCATTGTCTTCCAAAAAGGAACTTGCCACAGCTGCCCTCTCCTTTTTTCTTTCAATGCCTCCTTTAATCAGTACAGCAAGTTACATTAGTATTCTGTACTAGTCTTATAGCCCTTTAAATTAACAGGTGCTAGAATAGATGTGTGTGTGTGTCTGTCTTTCTTTCGTACTCTCTCCTGGGCCACTTTCTGTCTGTCTTTCTTTCTGTCTCTCTCTTTCCTCGGCTGTCAACCACCATCCCTTGCCTGCTCCCCCTGTCCAGCAGTAGCCCTTTTCCCTTCCTTTTACCTCCCCCCTTGTCCAGCAGCACCTCTTCCCTGCTCCCCCGGTTTAGCAGTAGGCCTCCCTTCCTGTTTCCTCCCCCCCCTGTCCAGCAACACCTCTTTCATGCTCTCCCTGTCCAGCATCCAACTTCCATTCGCATCTTCCCTCCTGTCCTGTCAGCACCCGCATAACACCTTGCGCCACAGTTCAACTGCCTGCATGTGCCGACAGCCGCCTCAAGCTGCCGTGGCCTGCATGTGCTGACAGCTGCCGTAAATCACCCTGGTACTGGCCCGCTCCCGGCATCGCTGCCACCGCCACCATCCATGCTGGGTGGGAAGGTGGGCTCCATGAGAGGCACATGGGGCCGAAGCCGGTCAGCGTGGCTGGGGCTCGGGAAGAGGAGTCTTGGTGTCTTCTAACACGCATGCGCACTCCTGCCTGCCAAGGACCTACGGAAAACGGAACACACAGGAAAGAATATGCATGCGCGCTTAGGGTTTTATTATAGATTAACTGGTGCCTTGGAAGATAGTCCATCATTACAACACATTCCTGATCCCAAAACACTGTGACTATGACCAATCCTACTGCCTTTTGGGTCTTGAATTTTTTGGGCCTTGAGAACCTGAGTGCTGCTGTTGCATGGACTGTGTTGTCGCAGGACCACAGTGGTGTAACCACGTTTCATCAATAGTAACTAGTCATTTCAAAAGGTTGGCACCAGCTCACTAAAAATGTTGCAAAATCAACTTGGAAGTGTCCACTCGATGTTGTTTCTCATCATCATCATTCAAATATTTGGGCACCCACTTGGCTAACAACTTCTGCATACCCAGCTACTTGTGGATTATACACCCAACATGTTCCCTGGATATCTGTAGTGTCTCAGCAATTGTTTAGCCAATATTCGCCAGTCTGCCAAAATCAGGTCATGAACAAAAAGGAGGAAACACAATCCAAAAAGAAAAGTGTGAAAAATTCAATCCAAAAAACAACACGCTTACATAGAAATCAAGAAAAACTTGCGCTGCTTCCAGTGAGAACTGAATTCTCACGGGAAGCGGCACGGGACCAGGCAGGCAACCTGGTGCGCTGGTATGCGAGAGAACGAAAGAGGAGTCAGTCGGCAGTTGGAGGAAGCGGCGGGAATCACGCAGCCAGCCTGTTGTACTGCTCTAGCGCCGCATCCAGAAGTTTAGAGAAAAAAAAAAGAGGTACACACAGGAGGCGCCATGTTCAAGTGAGGGAGGGCAACCACATTGGAATAAGGTAGCGGGGGGGGGGCGCGGTTTGGGTAGTTGTTCCATAAGACGCACCCTAATTTCCACCCCCTTTTTGGGGATGGAAAAAGTGTGTCTTGTGGAGCGAAAAATACAGTTAAATGTTTTGAAAGTTTCTCTTCATGATAATATTCTATGTAAGTGGGTTTGTTATTTTTTTTGAAAATCAGATCATGGACATGGTCAGCAATTTTGTGAGTCTTGTTGCATCTTTAGTCTTCAAATCTCCAAGCAAAATTTGCACATCACTTCTTCACTGTGGAGAATGATGGGCACTTGTCAGTCAAAGTTTATCATACATTCATGGATTTCCTTTGATGTTTTCTTCTGCAGGAATAAGAACTTCATGACAGCTTAGAGTTCCATACTTGAAAAATTCCACACTTTTCATTGATATGGTTCAATCAGTGATCTGAAACAATGTCAAAAACATAGCCATATGATTCTGCAAATTGGCACTTTGCAAAATAAAATACACTTTTCAGATGCAGTAGCAAAATAATGCTCAGAATGTAGGTTGGGCTGAGACCATTTCAGCCCTCCCTCTTATGTAAATATTGATGTGGTGCACTAGATCCAATCCAAAAAATTGCAAATCGGCAAAATTGAAGATTAGCCCATTTGTCTGCAGGACCATCCAAACAATAGTTTGCAATTTCAGGTAAGATGGCAGTATGGATGGGACGCAGGAAAGAAAACAGACAGAAACAAAGTACATAAAAACTGGCACTATAAGAGGTATTTAACCACTTGAAGGACAATGAACTGGCTCCATTTTTACCACAAATCAAGCCACTGCTGATTTTGCACCATTGCATCTAGGATTATGGCAGTCCTAGGTTTACTACATTTTTTTAAAACTATGAATACAGTATGAACAGCTGAATTGTCTCTTCAGAGAAGAAGACATAAGCACCCTGATACACCTAATATAAAATATGAATACATCATGTAATATGACCCCAAGGGAAGGGGTGCAGCACTTTTGTACATGTGAAATACAAAGATAAGTAGCATGAACAGCTGAAGACTGGCCCCAGCTTCAGATGAAGCAGCACCATGAACTAACCAACCAAAACATAACAGCTGAATAATTTTGGAAAGCCAAAAACAGAAATAGCAACCCCACCCTCATTACTGCACCTGAACAGTTGAGAGTGAATGGAAGGGACTCGAGAATAAGAAGGAGGTGGCCATCTTTATTGTAACATACCCATAATTCCAAGACACTGGGGTTGAAACACTTTGGTAAAAATTTGGAATAAGTTAGCTGCAAGATAAGCCATAAAAACTTTCCCTTAATTTAAAGAAAGTGCCTTACTTCTGCCATCACTATGCAGTTTGTAGGATTAGAGTAATGTCATAACCTTTATAAAACTTTTCCAATCCTTCTTTCCCTTCCACATTTGGGGTACATTCATTTCACTCTTTTTTTTTCTTTTATTTGTTTTAAAAGTTTTTTCCTACCCTTTTAACATACCTGACAAAAAAATAGTTTGTAGGATTATAGATATGTTAGGAGTAGAGAAACCCCTGTACTGCTCACTTTTCCCATTTTCTTTCCCCGAGATGCTACCTGAAGAAATTTAAGAGGATCACACATATGTTATTCCTTCCCATCTCTACCCTGTTAACAGCAAATGCATTTAAGTCTCAAACAGGAAGGGTATGCGTGTTTGAAATAAAATAAATGCAAAATTCCTTCCCCATAATTTAAATGTCTTTTCATATCACCTTTTTTTTCTAGCTTACATATTGTGAAGTTATTTTATTCTTTGCATTTGCTGGAAACATAAGTTATAAGTTCAGTGGTTAGCAAAAGTATCTAAACACAGGGACTGGGGGGAAGAAAATTTCAAGTTGTAATATGGATAACTCTGAACTGTACGTGTTCACCCGTGTTAAATTTGTTTGTTTTTATTTAGACGGATCTTTCCCGTAATATTATGCTCTGTTTCCTTGCTGTTGAATATGTACTTTCCCATCAGTCCATTATCTGAAACTCCAAATGGGTACTAGGCTCCGGGCCTCCTTCTCATAAACATCTGGCACCAGCCCAATAGGTGAGGCCACCATCCTGACTGTGTTCTTGCCAAAAAGTTTCTTCTCATACTCAATGAGCTGGCGCCAGAAACCAACATTGGGCCTGACCACTGGCCGACGCATCTTCACCCATTCATGGGCATCCAGAAGAGAGAGCCGGTGATACTTCATTAAATAGGCAATGCACAGAGAGGCTGAGCGGCTCACACCTGCAACACAGTGCACAAGAGTCCGTCCGCTTTTCTTTCCTGTCTGATGGATGCGGTCAGCCACTGAATCAAAATAGAGGGACAATGGGGCATGGGGCAGGTCAGGTAGAGGCACCTTCACATAGTCCACATCTGGCCAGTTAGCATTTGGGATCTCTGTGGTGGCATTAATAATGCAGGTGATGCCACGGGAAAAGACCAGGTGGCGGCTGGAAGCAGCATTTCCACTGCATAGGTAGAGACAAGGGCTGATCTGCGCAATGCCTCCTAGGACAGACAGCGGTGAGCCAACACCAGGTTTGGATGTCACTGGTGCTGTAGAGGGTGGAGGCGACCGCCGAAAAAAGCCATGGTTGCGAAAATTCATGGCGTCGTACTGTAGGGACATGTAAGAGAGGGCCCTAGGCAGGGTTCAAAAATGTGAAGTCCGGGGCTTAAGCAATGCTCCTAGCTTTTCTTCTCTCTTTACTCACCAGCGCTGGAGGCTCTCTGGGGCGTTCTCAGATACTGTGGAGGACAAGAAAGAAAAGGAGAGTGTAAGAGGGAAGATTAATTAATGAATCCCACTGTTTCCCTTCCCTTCAGGTCCCCCACCACACACAGATCTATAATAAACTATATTTGTTTATAGCACTTTACATATATTTATTAAAAAAAACACCAACAAATGGAACTCCATAAACAAGCCAGGAAAGCATGCAGCAGTCAAACAAGAGCACGCAAGCAAATTAAGAATATAGTATCAATTTTACACAGCAAAATCAGATATCTACACTACCTGCTTTATTGAGGTTGATATTTCCAGAGAAACCATGAATTAGGATCAAAGACAAGTGTGAAAAAAAAAAAAAAAGTCTTGAGTAATATTTTGAATCTTGGTAATGATAGCTCATTGTGAATGTGATGGGGGAAGCAATTCCAAAGTTTGAGAGAGGGAAAGAAAAAGGCTGAATATCATGTGAATTTATAGTGTGCCATTTTGGAACAGGAAGAACAAAACGGTTTGAGCAGAGAGAACATGATGGGGAATGTGGAATGGTTAGAGAGGAGAATAAGATGGGTTTTCTCAATAGGCCTTGTGTGTCAAGAGGAGGATCTTATATAACAGGATTGTTCTCCAGTCATTGGAGCCTCTCTTGGGCATGATGAAGTATATTGAGTAGCTGCTAGAGCCGAAGTGATACTCTGGTGGTAGTGCCAGCCTGCATAAGAAAAGGCATGTCAGGGTGTTCTGGTCAATCAAGGCAACTGCTGGCATATTAGCTTTAGCCAGTATGGGAGAACCAGACACAAGTCTTGCATCCTGGGAAGGAGGAACCCCCCACCCCAGCAGGCGATGACACCTACAGAGGGGCGGCTGGTATCAGCTTCTTTGACAAATAAGCCTGACACATGTTGTTAAACTAGGGGGGAAAATCCATAATCTATGGCAGGAGCCACCTCCTGTGGACCCTTTGTAGCAAGCTTGGAGGACTTAAGAGGTTTGGCCGACGAAACACCACTTCATTTAGTGGGAACTACAAAGGCGGCATCCTTGGAGCCCGCCTTTTACTTTTTCAGGTGCCCCCAGCCAGAAGCAGAACCCCTTCGGAGGTTGAGGGTTCTTGGGCCACTGAAATTTCAACCCCCCCCCCCTCGCGCCACAGAGCACATGGAACACAGCCGCCCTCCAGATAGCCATCCTCCATAAATAAGGCATGAATCCAAAGTATCTTACCATCTGAGTAGTTTTCTTTCAAAAACAAAGCTCAAAGACAAAAAATAACTTTCAATTCCAATTAAGAAAAATCCAAGATGGCCACCAAGCAATTTTCAAATGAAAATAGCTCAGGAACCCCCCCCCCTCAAAAAAAAAAAAGGCAGTGATTTTAGGGATGGGGGAGGACTAGGGCCAACTCTCAAACTGTCCAAAAACCACTTTTAAGGACCCCCCCAAACTCACTATGACAGACTGTCAGTTCTGTACTCACTGTGCCATGAGGTGCTGTGTATTGCTGCAATGGAAGCTGAAACAGCTAACAGGAAGATCCTTTGCAAGCATAAAAACTGAACTGCTGGTCTTCTGACTGCCCCACCGGCCCGATACCAATGGCCGGAGACCACCGCTGCCACTACCAAACACACGCAGATGCAACTTGGAGAGACGCAGTCAGCTCCAATCCTGGGCACACCTCCATGGAGCCACAAAGCCTGTGCTCAGACCCACTAGCAGACGAACCTGGGGCGAGTCAGCTCCCAAGAGAACAGTCCCTGAGCCCTGAATCAATGTACAGGCTGTCCAGAGGGTGCACTAACTGGCAGCCAACCCCCTGGAAACATACTTTATGCAAAGTCTGTGATCGCCTGCTACCAGAGCCGTCACCGCAGAGAACCTCTGCAGCACAAGGACAGAATTCGCAAAAAAATACTGAACACAAGCAGAAGACAAAGCTCCTGCAATCTGGCTTGTAGGAAAAAATGGATTCCTGAAGGGAAATGCTGAGGTAAGAGGGGAAGGATTCTAGACTCTTTATAATGAGCTCCCTACAAGCTGTCTGGCAACCATAGGAAAGTAGCCCACTAGTCGGAATAGAGTAGGATTGTACAAGAATGAACTGATAAAGAAGCACAAAATGAGTCTGGGAGGGTTAGGGTATTGGGGTCTCTTAAAGACATGAAAATGATCTGTTCTGGCTCTGGGGCTTGAAACTGTGTATTCCTCCTCCAGACGATTACATTTCTTAACCAATTAATATTACATTACTTATTTCTATTCCGCCATTACCTTTCGGTTCAAAGCGGATTACAAAAAGAGTTATGGAAGAAGAGTTACAAAGTTAGATCAGAGATCGTTTCCAAGAGAGGGATAAGAAGGATCAGTGGTTGGGGAGAGGATGGTAAGAAGGGGTATTCATGATATTAAGCTTTATTAAGGGATTTCTTGAAGAGTATAGTTTTTATTTCCTTTCTGAACATCTTTCCGGACAGCTACCCAAGCAGAAGTATGTAGCTGTCCAGAAATATGTTTATATTAATTGGTTAAGAAATGTATCGTCTGGAGGAGGAATAGACAGTTTCAAGCCCCAGAGCCAGAACAGATCAATTTCATGTCTTTAAGAGACCAATACCCTAACCCTCCCAGACTCATTTTGTGCCCTGCAAAATTACCACACAATGACTCTGGACTTGGGACAGGACAGTTAGAAAGGGACCAGCTAGTGGTGTAGCGAGGGTAGGAGGTACCTGGGACAGTGGCCACCCAGCCCCCCCCCCTTACTACGCACTGGGACCAGCATTTCCTATACTATCCCCTTCCAAGTCAGAATTACAGCAGCAGAATACAGAAAACAAAAAGGATAACTCATAAAAAGCAACAAGATGAGGAATAAAGAAACAGGTAAAATATTAAGGGAAAAAGATGGCAGGGATGACTGGAGAAGCAACAGATACAACATACAGATATTCACATGTATTAAACACACACCATATTGTACAGGCCATGGATCAGTTCAGAAAGAGAGAAATGGGATCCAGTTTACTAGGATTTGATTCCCAAAATGTCTGAAGGTAGAAGAAAAAATCTTAGATCAGACTGCAAGTGGGAGAACAGATTATATGGATGCATATTCAAAAATAAACACACACAGATACTGAATGCAGTCATTCCTACCTACCCTCCATTCTTACATCTTAGGGCCTCTTTGCCACTTAGCCCACTTATACACGTTCCGCAGAAAAGCTGGCTGCAGCCCTCTCCTCTGCAGGACTCCCCAGCAACCTCTCCCTTCCACTTCCTGGGATCTCTAGTCTCCCCTACATACAAAAACAAGGGGAGGGTGGATCGTATCCTCTCCTCCATGTTCTTGGTGGTAAGCAGGAGTTAAATTAATGCTGTCAAATAAAATGTCTTTGCTGCATCCCATATCTGGGATAGAGAGGGGTGGAAGAGAGACAGTTTGGGCTTTGGAGACCGACCTTGCGAAATAAGGATGGAGGAGTGCAGTGTCACCGCATCTTCTTAAAGAGACAGCATACCCAATGGAAATTAATTAAGGGAGAGGTTGGGTTATTAGTAAGTATGGTGCAATACTAAGAATTGGGGGGCTAACTGCAGAGACAGCCACCCTGATTCCATTTATGATTCATCTCGAGTCACAGTCTGTTAATTCATAGTACAAAGAATAGGTGTGAGAACTGGGAGAGGGCGTCACAACCAAGAAATCGGTAACTCATTCTGTCCCTTTCACTTGCTCCCTGCATGCCTTAAGGCTTTCTATCACTCTTCCCCTCCTCCCTCCCTATATGCTCTGCCTCTTTTCACCCTCTCCTTGCACAAAGTGTCTGTATTCACAGAATCTGTCCTCCTCCGTTCAGTCTTCACCCCTTTGACTCATTTCCCTACACACTCATCCTATGCATGCATGCCCTATCCATTTTAATTTTGACCTGGCAGCTTTCTCCTGCTTTTCTTGGATTTTCAATTTAGGAACTAGGGCTGCAATCTGGCACCCTAAGCTGCCCTGCACAAATGCCTGTGATTTCTTTTTCAGTTTTACAGTGAGTTCTCACTGTTCGCGGGGATTAGGTTCCTAGAAAACCCCGTAAATACTCAAACCACAAATACAGAACCATTGACCCTATGGAGAAAAGGGGGTTAGGTTCCTGAACAACCCTGTTTATTGTACACTTTTGCTACCTAACACCAAAAATTCATCATTTCATGAACCCTTTCTGTAAAGAGCAGTTGCTTATTATATTCTGCATTTTATAAAATATAGCTTATACACCACTTTTACAAAAAAAACACCCCAAGTCTTTGGGTCTAACAGTACTCATGCACAGCTCTATGAATAGCTTTATCTTCATGGGAACATAACGTTAATAAGTGAAAATGCCCATGAATAGCAAAAAAATGGGTTACAATTTATTTTGTGTAAATAAGCAAATCCATGAATACAGAACACAGTTGAGAATGCACTGTATAACCTCTTCCAAATTTTCTTTCAGTCATTACAGCAACGGCCCTCAGCCAGATACCATGCAGCAGACATCAGGGCTCCTACCAGAACCCTGCAATCATGGGCCCTAAATCCAGCTTCTAAGTATTGCTAATGTACGATAAATAATTCTTCCCTTTACTGTAAGCATTATTTCCACATTACCCCCCCCCCCCCCCCCTAGCTCTAGGCATTGGGACCTAGAGCAGAAGGCCCAAACTGGGAACCAAACCCAAGTCTCATGCCTTAGCCACTAGGCTTCTCAGTTATCTCCTGGTGCACACCTAGAAAGGTTGTCATGATTACAACACTGAATACACATGAAATAAATATAGTGATTATTCTATACAAGTTTATCTCATGAGGACTGAGAATTATTGAACTAAGCCAGCCACCTTTGCCTCTCCCTGTATGCTCTATCCCTTTCCACCTGGTTTTTGGTTGTTTTTTTTTTTCATATTGACCCTTTCCTGCTCACTCAGTACTTGCATTCTGCTTCTTTAGAGGTACTTTGTGCACACTGCCTCTTTCTGCTCCCTCCTTGCACACTTCCCTTTGCTCCTTGTGAGCTCTGTAGGTATATCGCTACTCAAGATGGCTTACAATCTGGGCTGTCCCATTTAAAACTTGCAGTAAAAAAGAATATTTCCATACTGTTTCACTACAGGAAAATGACCACAGGATTCACTAATTTGCAGTACTTCAGTACTACAAATTATTAAGCCCCACATATTTTTTCCATTTCTCTTGTCTGGGAATATGCACAAACTGTGACAACTGAACCCAAATGGACCACTATGTTACTTATGGCAAAGAAAGTTATCCCACCCTTCTGGTGAGGAGCAGAAGGTATAGGATTATAAGGCTCCTATCACTGCTAATGGAAGCAAGACTAAACCCTAGGTGCAGTGGCATGGGGTGGGGGGTCTGCCCTGGGTGTAACCCATAATGAGGTGCTTTAACGACTCATCCAAGAGCCAGCATCAAGAATCTCTTCCTGGCAACAGCAGCATATTCGCTGCTCTTGCCAGCGTCAGGCCTTCCTCTCTGCCAAGTCCCGCCTACTTCCTGTATCTGAGAAGGCAAGAACCAGCAGAGAGGAAGGCCTGATATTGGCAAGAGCAGCAAATTGTGAACTTTGCGCTGCCAACTGCAGGGTGACAAAGGGAGAGGAGTGGGAGAAAAATATTGCACCCGATTAGGGAGAGGGAGAAAAAAAGATCCTGGGAAGGGAGAGGAGAGGAGTCAAAGATGCCAGGCCATGCAGGGGAAGGAAGAGATGCCAGGGCATTGGGGGGGGGGGAAGGTGACAGATACCAGACCAGAGAAAAAGGAGGGAGGGAGGGAAAGGAAGAAAAGGAGATGCCAGAGCATAGAGGGAGAGATGGAAGGAGAAGAGAGGAGAGAGATCCCAAGGTATGGGGGAAGGGAAGCAGATGTCAGACCATGTGGTGAGTTGGGATGGGAAGGAAAGGAGAAGGGAGAGATGCCAGAGCAGTGGAGACAGAAAGAGAAAAATGGCAGGGACAGAGAAAGAGGGCAGATGCTGGATTGGATGGAATGGAGAGTGAAGAGAAGATGAGGAAAGCAGAAACAAGAGAAGACAAAAAGTAGAAAAAATTATTTTTGTTGTTGCTTTAGAATAAAGTAGTAGTGTAGCTGTATTAATATACATTTATAAACAGAAAATGAAAATAAGGTAATCTTTTTACTGGACTAATTTTAATACATTTTTTATTAACTTTTGGAGACCAAAATCCCCTTCTTCAGGCAGTGGCATACCAAGGGGGGGGAACGGGGCAGGGGCGTCCACCCCGAGTGCAGCTCCTAGGGGGTGCTCATCCAATCCCTTTTTATATTGGGGGAGGTATTAAACATGATCAGCCCTGGGTGTCGAAAACCCTAGGTACACCACTGTCTAGGACAGGTGCTCCTGCCCTAGTGGTTGTACCACTAAAAGCCAAAGCAATGCTATTTTTTGAAAATAATGCTGCTGGGACAGGAATAATCAGGGGTCACACTTGTCTCTATTTGAGCCACAAAGAGATCGGGGGAGGGGGGGAGACCTCGTAATTTTGGGGGGAAGAAAGGAGGAAGAGTTGGGGAAACTTTAACTTTACACTGTTTCATACTTTGGTGGAAAAAGGGAGTTGAACAGGAGGAACATGCTCCTCACCATCCAAAAACCAAAAAGTTACCATAGGATTCACTGAGTGTCTGTAGGTTAGTGAATTCCAAGGTAGTTTTTCTGCAGTAAAATTATATGCAAATGCAAATTAGTAAATAGGATGGCTGCTCAGACAATATAAGTCCTATGGAACAGGGACACACCTACTGATCTCATAAGAGTAAAAGGAAGGTGATAAAATGGAGTATGAGAAGAAATTGGCTAATGTGCAAGAAACAGACAGGAAGGGACAGAAAGAAAGGGGGACTAAAAGGGCAGAAGTGGTTGGCCTAGTGGTTATTGCAGAGAAGGGTTCAGTTTCCAGTTTGGGCCTTTTGTTACTGCTTAACTGACTGGTACTGGAAATACCATGCAGGCAGTACTAATTGTCCTTAAAGCAGAGGTTCTCAACCCATTCCTTAACAATGAAAGCAGCAAGTGCAAATTTATCACATGCATGTGCATTGTGACTATCCTGAAGACTGGTTTTGTGTGTCCAGATTATTTTTTCAGTTCAAAATATTTTATTAAATTTTTATAATGCACAAAATACATCTAAGAAGAACTATATAAAATATAACATAAAGGTGTGGCCAGATTACACTGCGTTGAAAACTTCTTCCTTACAGGTAAGAAAAGCAGTTATTAAACAACAGCCATATTACCTACCGTTTGGATTTAGGGCCCCCGATTGCAGAGTTCTTTTAAGAACACTGCATCTTTTCTATTTGTTTTCTGTACACTAAGACCTTTTCTTAGGGTTACCATTTGGCTCCAGAAAAAGGACGGATTGAAATATTCAGATTTTTACTTCCACTCAAAGCAATCGTTGCTCGCATTCTCTCTGTCCTGTCACTCACTTCTGTACTCTGGCCCTTTCTCCTTTGATCCTGCACGTTGGCTCTTTCCCCAGACTCCCTCCATCCTGTCTTGGGCCCTGCGCGTTGTCACTTTTCTCTCTTACTCCCTTGCACTTTCTAGCTCTTTTCCCTTCCTCACTCATTCCTCAGGCCCCTTTCGCGCCCTGCCCCTCCTCTACATTTTTCATTCACTTTTTCCTGCCTCTATCCCTTTTGCCCCCGCCTCCTCGGCCTTTTGCCGTCCATTGCCCTACTCGTCCTCCCGCAGCCTCGGCTGTTTGCAGACATCGCCTGTGGGCCACGCGCGTACAGCTCAGCGCGCCGCTACCTTTGCTGGGCTTCCACTGCGGCGAAAACGCTTCAGTCGCCGCTACGACTACTAATCATTTCTAGGCTGAACGTCCGTCCGCGCTCTCGCCGAGCCCGTCCATGTGCCGCAGCCCGGCCCCGCTTCGCCTCCTCTCTCTGTCTGTCGTCCGGGATGGGATGGAGAGAGCTCGCGGATGTCACAGCTGTGCCGGGTGGCGCGCTCTCCTCTGCTTCGTCTTGCTTTCTCGCTCACTGCATCTTTAAAGCGCTCAGGATGGGGGGGTCTCCAGGCGTGGGAAGGTAACAATGAGTTGCCCCGGCAACCGCTGTGGAGGGGGGGGGAGTCAGAAGAACTGGGGGTGTGACAAACTACGTGCTAACCCTCCCCCCCCACCACATCACATCATTTTCTCCGCCCGCGCATGCACACACCAGAAGAGGGAGAAACCACTGTGTTTATCGTTGTTACTATCTCTTTCTCTGTCTTACTTCCTAAGATGTTACTTTGATAATGCAATATGCAGATTATTATGCTAATGAAGCTTCTTTGAGTTCAGAGAAAGAAAAGCCGAAATCTCCTTTCTCTCTTTTCCTTGATCCTAGTTCGTTTTTTTCTTCCCCCTCCCCCCCCCCCCCCTGTGTCACAGCTCTCGGTTGACGCGCCAGAAAGGGAGGCAGGTTGATGATCTTTCCAGTTATGGATTTTCAGTTATGGAAGATGATTCCTGTTCCTAGTCAAGCTGGGACAGAGGTGTGTATGGGGTTGACTTAGCTCTAAGTTGCTATGAAATGTGTGTGAACAAGAGTAGCGCCAGTGGTCAAGACTTAAGCTTTGACCGGTCCATTCCCTAGACTTTCATGTATGTTCATAATTTCGTTTTCTAAAAAAAAAAACAATCTAACATTTAGAGGGAGTGCTGAAAAGTTCTCAGTCCAACCAAGAAGAGTTCAATCAATGAACTGAAACAATGAAAAAATAACAACATAACAAAAATTGCCATATGGGACAGACCAAAGGTCCATTCGAGCCCACTATCTTGTTTCCAGCAGTATCCAACCCAGGTCCCAAGTATCTAGCTAGACCCTAAGTAGTAAAACAGATTTTAAGCTGCTCATACCAGGAATAAGTAATGGACTTTTTAATGACTTCTTAATGGACTTTTAGGAAAATAGCCAAACCTTTTTAAAACCCTGCTAAGCTAACTGATTTCATCATATTCTCTGGCAACAAATTCCAGAGTTTAATTACACCTGTGAAGAAATGTTTTCTCCGGTTTGTTTTAAATCTTCTACATAACAGCTTCACGGCATACCCCCTAGTCCTAGTATTTTTGGAAAGTGAACAAGCGTTTCACATCTACCCTTTCCACTTCACTCAGTATTTTATAGACCTCTATCATATCGCCCCTGAGGCGTCTCTTCTCCAAGCTGAAGAGCCCTAGCAGCTTTAGCCTTTCCTCATACAGAAGTCATCCCATTCCTTTTATCATTTTCATTGCCCTTCTTTATACCATTTCTAATTGTGCTATATCTTTTTTTGAGATATGGCGGCCAGAATTGCACACAGCATTTGAGGTGCGGCTGTACCATAGAGCGATACAAGGGCATTATAACATTTTCATCTTTGTTTTTCATTCCTTTCTTGATAATTTCTAACATTCCATTCAGTGGCATAGCGAGGGTGAGATCTTCCCCGCCCAATCCCCATCTGCTGTGCGCACGCACACGTACCCCTTCCCTTCCCCTGTACCTTTTTAACATTCACAGCGCAAGCAGCAACCCCAACCTGCTGCTCGCACCAGTGTCGACTCTTCCTCTGACATCACTTCCTAGGCGTGGGTCCAGGAAGGACCCTATAACCCTATAACTTAAGTTATATATGAAGTTGTTTGGTTGGGCTGAGAACTTTTCAGCAACCCCCCCCCCCCCCCCCCCCATACCTTCACTTTGATTTTCTTTTGTATTTTAATTGTACAATGGAATTATGTTGCATGTTCTCATCTTCTATGTTCTAAACTGTGCATTGCTTAACCCCCGAATTATAAGTGTGAATGAAATATGAGCAAATGGGCAATAGCTCCAGTGTACAATGGGAACTGTTGTCCTCAAAACTATGACAATTCAAATTTTGTCTTATGTCAGCTAAAATAGGAGGAAGGAACATATATAAAAATACCTATTCACATCCATAATATGCATTTATGAACAACATCAACATACAGGACTGCATTAAGGGCTCCTTTTACAAAGGCGCGCTACCAAGTGCGCTAGCCACTACTGCCTCCTTTTTAGGAGGCGGTAGATTTTCAGCTACCACGCACTATAGTGCACAGTAATTTTGTGTGTGCGCTAAAAACCCTAGCGCACCTTCGTAAAAGGAGCCCTAAATTGGATTCTTTCCTTACTGGACCAATGGAGTATCCTAATGGGTTAGAGTAGTGTCTCAAACTTTTGTAGCTCCAGCACACTAACCCCCTCTTTAACTAAGGTGCGCTAACCGATTTATCACGCACAAACTGATTTGGCATGCGCTCATTGAATTATCGCATGCTAAACGTTAACGTGTCCATAGACTAACATGCACACATTAGCGATTAGCGCATGCTAAATCAGTTCGCGCGCACTAAATCGGTTAGCGCACCTTAGTAAAAGGACCTATAAATGAAGCAAATGATTTTCATGGCACACTAAATGAAATAAATATTTTTTTCGCATCACATAATTGAAATTATAAAATTGCAAAACCAACAAAAAATGAAATTTGAGATTTAAATTTCTTTAAGCTATGTATGAGTAATTGTAACAACGGTGAAACTAAAGTACATAGAATAGAATTGCTAATAAATTTGATGGATATGCTTGTTTTTGAATGCAAATTAACTCAAAATGCAGCTCGCTAGTCGAGAAGCAAACAAGCATTTCATCATCCACCATCTGCAGTCTTTCTCTATTTTTTAATTGAATTTTTTTGTCAGAACTGAAAATTCAAGTTCTCAAAGATAAGAAGATCCAAATGGTAACAAAGCTTTGAATACTTTGTTGCTCAAGTTAGGATAACTACTGTCTAAAAAGATTTTTTTTTAAATGAAAATTACTTGCCGTTAGTATTGAAGGACTAATGATGCTTGTCTGGGCGGTTGTATCCTTTTGCAAGCAGACACTCATAACATTGTCAGACTCTTTTGTATGCAACGTACATGTCATCTGTTATACTTATGAATGGAATTTAAAAAATAAAGTAAAATTCTGGAATCTCTCGTGGCACACCTAGAATCTTGGCACATAGTTTGAGAGACACTGGGTTAGGGTATCCTAATGGGTTAAAGCAGGGGTGTCCAACCTGCGGCCCCATAAAGTATTTTGTGCGGCCCCAGTCGAGGGTGATGCAGTGTTTTGCCGGCTCCCTCCTCTATGTTGCTGCAGCGTTTGCGTGTTTGTACGGCCCCAGAAAATTTTTTTCGGCCAATGCGGCCCAGGGAAGCCAAAAGGTTGGACACCCCTGGGTTAAAGCGGTGTTTTTCAACCTTTTTATACCTATGGACCAGCAGAAATAAAAGAATTATTCTGTGGACCGGCATCGGTCCGTGGACCAACAGTTGAAGAACACTGGACTAAGTTGTGGGCCAGACCCCGCCCATCTCTACCCCAGACACCGCCCCCATAATAGTACTAATTGCACCTTGCACGTCCCGTGCCTTATCTGGAAGCCTTCCCTCTGATGCTGCAACGTCAGAGAGAAGGCTTTCAGTTCAGGCGCAGGATGCCCGTAGGAGCCACTGCCTGTGGCTTTGTGCACTGAATCAGTTAGGAAGAGGGAGCTGGCTCGAAGATAACGCTGCATCGATCGCACCGTGGACCGGCGGTTGAAGAACACTGTTTTGGGCCTGAGACACATGCTGGCCCTGTGGAACGGCAGGAAATTTCTGTGGACCAGTGGTTGAAGAACACTGGGTTAAGTTGACAACTGGGGTTTAAATCTCACATCTCCTTTTGATTCACTGTCTTTTGTCTCAGGTACAGACCTAAGGGTCCTTTTACTGAGGTGTGGTAAAATCTAGGCTTAGCATGTTCTAACATAGGCCTTTCCCACTAAGACTAGATTTACTACAGCATTAAAGTCAGGCAATTCTTTTCATAGGATATTCACTAATGTTCCTATTAGCAGAAGGCGCCTGTAAAAAATTAATGTGGGAGTACTTTCTGCCTCCAGTTTAGGAGGTACTCCCATGTTAACTCTGCATTAAACAATTAGGATTGGATTCTCTAAATGGCGCTGTTTTTTTAGGTGCCAGTAGGCACCCAAGCTCAGCAGAAAACATCATTTAAATGATGTTTTAAACTGATTTTCTAGGCACCTATTGGCATCTAAAAAACTGGTGCTGTAATTGCACTTCCATAGGCGCTTTATGGCACCTAATGCCACTGAAGGCATGGCTAACACCGGAAGTGGAGTTAGGCGCCAAAAAGCACCTATGGAGGCGTGATTCACGTCAAAGGTAGGATATGTAGGCCTGGAAAACCCGGCACTTACCTTTGCCTGAGATGCGATTCTCTAAACACCGCCATCGTGTGATTGACACATAATTTGTGGCTGCTTTTAAGGTGGCCAGCAACAGTGCTGGTTAGAGAACCCGGGCCTTAGTGCATATTAATCATACCACATTGTGGTTAATGCTTCCATGTCCATTTTCCATACATGATACGAACCCTCAAAAATATTTTTTTTAAATAATTAGCACGTGCTTAGCATGAGAAAACAGAGAACTTGTCATAAAACGCCTTAACACATTCTCTGTAAGCCTTTTCTCACGCGCTAACCATACATTTGGGCTTAAAGTCCTTCAGTAAAAGGGCTAGATTGTAAATCCTCTGGAGACAGGGAAATAAATATCTGAAGTATCTGAATGTAATTTGTCATGAGTTAAGTCCACACAAATCCCTACTTTATAAGGCATGATAGAGGGGTAGAACCGTCTGAGGAGTCCATTTTCTTTGGATTCTTCTTATACTTTTGCCATAAAAAATACAAATAATCTGGATATTGGTACGACGAGCAAGGTGATTAAATTTGCAGACGATACGAAGTTATTCAGAGTGGTGAAGACAAGGGGATTGCGAAGATCTGCAACGTGACATAATCAGGCTCGAGGAATGGGCATCAACATGGCAGATGAGGTTCAACGTGGATAAGTGTAAAGTGATGCGTGTAGGTAACAAAACTTTCATACACGAATACAGGATGTCCGGGGCGGTACTTGGAGAGACCTCCCATGAAAGAGACTTGGGAGTTCTGATTGAGAAGTTGATGAAGCTGTCCTCGCAATTTGCGGCGGTAGCGAAAAGGGCGAACAGAATGCTAGGAATGATAAAGAAGGGGATCACAAGCAGATCGGAGAGGGTTATCATGCCGCTGTACCGGGCCATGGTACGCCCTCACCTGGAGTACTGCATCCAACACTGGTCACCATACATGAAGGAGGACACAGTACTACTCGAAAGGGTCCAGAGAAGAATGACTAAGATGATTAAGGAGCTGGAGGAGTTGCTGTACAGTGAAAGATTAGAGAAACTGGCCCTCTTCTCCCTCGAACAGAGGAGATTGAGAGGGGACATGATCGAAACATTCAAGGTACTGAAGGGAATAGACTTAGTAGATAAGGGCAGGTTGTTCACCCTCTCCAAGGTAGGGAGAACAAGAGGGCACCCTCTAAAATTGAAAGGGGATAGATTCCGTATGAACATAAGAAGCTCTTATTCACCCAGAGAGTGGTGGAAAACTGGAACGCTCTGCCGGAGTCTGTCATAGAGGAAAACACCCTCCAGGGAGTCAAGACAAAGTTAGACAAGTTCCTGCTGAACCAGAACGTACGCAGGTAGGGCTAGTCTCAGTTAGGGTGCTGGTCTTTGACCAGAGGGCCGCCACGTGAGTGGACTGCTGGGCACGATGGACCCCGGGTCTGACCCAGCAGTGGCAATTCTTATGTTCTTATTTGTTAAACCTAAAGTGTTATCATAGTAATATCATCTACAGTGGACCAACCTAGAGCATTACAGAAGAAAACATGCAGTTCAGTAAAGGCTCCCAACCTTCTGCAACAAGGATTAGAGACTTCTAGGAACTTTTTGTGGTACAGTTGCTTATATTTGCTTACAGTTTACAATTTTGCATATACACAAAATATATTTTTCAACTGCATTTAAATATAAAATACAATATTCTGCACCATTTATTACATTCTGGTTAATTCCTTTAATTCTCTTTTTCATTCTTTCCTTCCTCTTCTGCTCTTTTTCCTTTCTTAACTTTTCTTTCCTATTTATTTCTCACCTTTTTTTTAAATCTCTTCTTTCTCTTTAAGAGACTTTTTCTCTTTCTAAATGCACTTTAAAAAAAAAATCCCATCATTTCTTTCCAGGGAATTTTTTTTTGAGGGAGTACTCAGCGGGTACTGAGTGCCAGAATCAAATGGCCCACGGTCCCCAAGTTTTAATAAAAGAGCTCAGGTTCTGCACACTGAGTGCTGCCTTTTCATGGATTCTGGTCTGGTTGCAGGGGGTCTGGATACTGTGGGGTGGGTCCTTCAGTGATTACACCACTCCTGAAAAATGGCCTAGTATTTGGGTATCGGCATTGTTTTTGCTAGAAAATATTAACTGCTTTTTTCCTAAACTCTTTTCTTCATTTAGTTTCTCGATATACAGTACATATACCCCCAAATTCTATATATGGCGCCAACAAAAGTTGGCACTGACTAGAACGGCACTTATCGCGATTCTACTAGGTGTGTGTACCTTTTATAGAGTTGCACTAAGCGCCAATGCATCACATAACTGTTAGGTGCACACATTTAGGCCAGCTAAAACCAGGCCTAATTCCTGCGTGACTTGGATGTATTCTATAACAATGTGCATAACTTTTAAGAATGCCCCTGATCCACCTATGCCCTTCCCCTGGGGCATACTTTTTATAGAATTGCACTTTCCCAATTGTGCCAATTACGAGGTGTTAATTGCCAGTTATTAGCACCGATTAGGCCAATTAATCAAGCTGTGTGTGCAAATCAGCTGTGCGCACCAATCTGCACACACAACTTAAGATGCCATATACAAATTGGGGGGATAGTCTACACTTTTCTTCCTGTCTGTCTAGTTTCCTCTTCCTCCCTCTTCCACTTATTCTCATATGTCATATTCATTCATTCTTTTTCTTTCTCCTCAGTCCCTCCCATTCACTTTTTTTTCCTCTTTGCTCTTTCCCAGTCACCCTTTCTGACCCTCCTTACTCACACACATGGGAACCCTTTTACTATAGATTAGTGAACACTAAGGGGTAAATTTATGGTGCCTAAAAAACCAGTGCTGAAAAATGTGTTATTCTATAAACTGTACTTGAAGTTAGGCATGGCTTATGTCTGGGAACCATACCTAACTTTAAGCATAGCCATTTGCACCAACAAAAAAATGTGGTGCAAATTTCATGAGCCTATAACTATGTATGAAACTGAAAGGAATGCCCCCAATCCATCCATGACTCACTCATTTCCATGTCCCTTTTTTTGACTCGTGCCTAAAATTTAGACGAAGATCCAATGCCTAAATCTGTATGCGTAATTTGTAATTTATTCTAATTAGTGCCAATAATTGCTTGTTGCAATGCCAATTATTGGCATTAACACACTTGATAGTCAGTTAACTTGCATGTGCAAATTGGGTACATGCCCAAATTTGCACTTGCCATTTTCAGCGCTTTACTGTATATAGAATTAGGAAATAAATGCTAAGGAGCCACTTATATACCTGTGGGCTTCTCCACATTTAGGGCTCCTTTTACTAAGCTGCGTTAGGGCATTAACGCGCAGAATAGCGCGCGCTAGACACTAACGCCAGCATTAAGCTGGCATTAGTTCTAGCCTTGTAGCATGGGGTTAGCGCACGCTAAAATCCTGCATGCGCTAAAAATGCTAGCGCACCTTAGTAAAAGGAGCCCTTAGTGCATACCAATCCTGTTAGCATACTAAGCTTTTGTAAAATAGCCCCACTGGTGACAGAATTATACATGATGATTATATATGAATGTCTCTTCTATGAGGAAAAGCTCTTCAGTATGGAGAAAAGACAACTAAGGGCGAGATTCACTAAGGGCACGGATCATGAGGGATACAATCCGATCCATGTCCGGGGGGCTGAATCACAAATCACCCTCATGCATCACGCCCCCAACCGAGCACCCGGATCGCTCTATAACGATCCCGACTCATGTGCAGACCCAGGGCAGGATTAATTCGTCGAGGGCCCCTAGACACACAAGTGCACTGGGCCCCCTGCTCCGCCCCACCCCACCATGCGCCCATGCGGAAACAGGAAGCTGCGTCAAAGGAAAGCTTTGGGCAAGCAGCACCGCTTGCACAATTACAGTTCCCGTTGCCTTTCTTACCCGCATTGCTTGCTTGTCTTACTTTCCATCCATGGGGGGGGGGGGCTGCGTTGCCGACTGGTATGGGGCCCGCGTTGCCAATCGGGGGGGCCCGCGTTGCCGATCGATGCTGGAGGGGCCCATCGCCGTTTGGAAAAAACAATGTTGATGCGCTCCTTCATCAGGTCCCCCTGACCATTTCGGGCCCTAGGCACGTGCATACTTGGCCTATTGGTTAATCCAGCCCTGCGCAGATCATCTGTAGATGGTCTGCGCATGCTTAAAGCAGCAGCGACCTATTTTTTTTTACTCTTAACTTTTCTTACTTTTGCGAGCCCAGCGAGCCTGTGGTTTTAACCCGCTTTAAACCCACGGGTTAAAACCACGGAGCAGAGTGCTGGAAAGTCGGAGGGAGAGAGCAGGAGAGTCGGGGCAGACAGAGCTGGAAAGTAAGGGGCTGAGAGCAGGAGATTGGGGCAGACAGAGCTGGAAGGGCAGGGGCTCAGAGCCGGAGATCGGGGCAGACAGAGCTGGAAAGTCGGGGGCTGAGAGCAGGAGATTGGGGCAGAGAGCAGGGCGGCAGAAGGCAGGGCAGTCAGAAAGTCCTCAGCAGTCGCTTATTTTTGGATCGGTCAGCCCATTTGTTTTCCCTCATTTTCTTTAGTGAATCGCTGCCTGCCTACATTTGAATGCCGTTCCCCCTCATTTGCATGCGCAGATTGGAGGATGATCGGAACAGAGGTTAGTGAATCGGGTCAGAGGGAAATTGGGTTGCAAAGGGGTCGCAAACCGTTTGGTACATGATCGGTTTGCTTAGTGAATCTAGCCCTTGGGCTTAGGCTCCCTGCAGACGTGCAATTCCCACTAAATGGCTGGCAGGGATGCTAAAGCCCTGTCAGCCAAAGAAATTCATTGCTGTGCTGCTCCTCTCCTCCTCCTGCTACTACAGTGCAGAAGAGGTCAGCAGTGTGCCTCCAGCCCCCGATGCCAGAACTTTGTACGCATGCTCAGTTTGCACATGAACTGAGCATGTTCGTGGACTCCCAGCTTCAGTGGCTGGAGACATGCTGCCAACTTCTGTACTGCAGCAGTACAAGGGCGAGGAATGGCTTCAGTATCCCTGTCAGGAAAGATATTATTTTTCATACACCAGGGGAAGAAGGAAGGAAGGGAGGGCATGCATCCCCCCCCCCCAATCCATCTCTGGATTCCTCCCAAATCGGAGGACTGGCTACACCCCTGTTGTAAAATCCTGAGTGCCCTTAAGGGAGTGTTCAAAGATTAAGATCTTTTGGAATCAACTGTTGAGTTATCTGAATGGGCTTTGTGAAACCACAGAGTCTTTATCACCTTATGGGGTCTTGTTTGGTAGAGCTGCTTCTTGTGAGATTTTTGGGCAGGGGCGTATTTTGTTGTTTCAGAAGGCGTGTATGGTGGGCCATAAATGTATTATGCAATGCTGGTTGCAGGACTCTTCACCAAGCTACTGGCAATGGCGGAATCAAATTCATCGTTTGCTGCTGTTTGAGGCGGTGGAGGATTGCATGTCTACCAGGCGAAAAAAGGCTTTTTTTCTACATATGGGATCCATATCTCCATGATTTATCACCTCAGGCCAGAAGTTTAATCTTAATGACTTATCCTAATAGGGTATTTCTGTCTTCCTGGGTGTTTCCAGTATTTTTTTGGGAGGGGATGGAGAATTAGGGGGCTTAGGGAGGGGGGGATTTCTAGGGGGATGAGACTCTAGCATGTCTTTTAGTGGCGCTGTTTTTTTTCTGGTGGAGGGGTCTTAAGAGTTCGGCCCTTCCTCTCATTGTATTATGGATCTTATTGGTTTATACCTGGATTCTTTTGTATTTTTCTGCTCTGACCTGCTTTAGATCCTAAGGGGCTCATAAATGAAAGAGAAAAGCATCCAAAAACCAGCCTAAGTCGGCTTTTGGACAATCATCAGTCAAAAACGTCCAAGTGCCGATAATAAAACCGGGTTTTGGACGTATTTATAAACGACCTAGGTCTTCATAGTGCCGCTGAACGACCATAGCTAAACGTGGCGTGTCAGGAGGAATATTGAGGGTGGGATTTGGGCGGGACATGGGCCAGCTTAGACTTAGTCGTACTGCATGTATAACCGAAAGTTATACAGCACAGGATTGACAGAACTTGGACGTTGTGACTTAGACCATTTAAAACATGGTCTAAGTCACAAAAACCCATCTAAAGTAACCCAGATAAGCACTGCAAACACATAATACAGACCCCCAACACATTACCCCAGTGGTCACTGACAACCCCCCCTACCTCCACCCCCATCCCCATAAAAATATTAATCACAACTTGAAAAGTGTGCCTCCAGAACATCATCACCTGGCAGCCTGGCATAGGAAAGCCTAGTCGTGCTGCACAGACGCGTCTTAAGCCATCTTTTTGTTGGTTAGGGACCCATGGAGAGGAGGACCCATGCCCATAAGCCCCTGTAATCACTGCATTGATATTGAAATATGTGCACTCCCATATACAACCCCAAAACCCTTTTTTACTGGCATATAAGTGGCTCCTGCAGCCATAAGGGCTATTGGGGTGATAGATAAGTGGGTCTAGGGGATTCTGGAGGTGGTTTGGGGGGCTCACCATGACCAATAAGGGAGCTGTAGTGAGATGAAGACATGGCACCCTTTTTGTGATGTTCACAGCAATTAGGTGCCATGTCTGGGTGTTCAGTCCATCACTTTGCAGACCCCTCCCACGTCCAACAGGGCTTGTTTAGGCGTTTTTGACTTGGACGAAAAGTTGGACAAAAATGTGGTATAAATATGGACGATTTAGCAACTTGGACGATCAGATCGGCAGGATGCATACTTAGACGATTTTCGAAACAAAAAAAAATTTGGATGTATTTTTTGAAAATGTGTCCTAAGCTGTTTTTTACTTTGGACGACTTGCGACTTAGACGAAAATGGACAGACATTCCTTTCGATTATGCCCCTCCATGTTTGTATTTTTGTGGGTGAGAGAAACAGGATGCTAAATGTGTTATTGTTCTATTTGCTTCTTGATTTGTATTATCAATATCAACTGTTGCTGCATATTACCGGGGGGGGGAGGGAATGTTATTGGTTTGATATTTTGTAATTGGGGGGGAGGGAAAACCAACAAATTATTTTGATGAAGGAGTTTGTGGATTCACTCTGCTGTACCACTCTCGTTTTTCTTTTTGTATTATGCTCGATTCTTATGTTATGTCAAGACGTACATGCTTTCTCTTTTCATCAATAAATTGTTTGAACTTAAAATCCTGAGTGCAATGGAATGGGTAAATGCAACTTGATTGTGTACTCTACTCCTAATTCCTCTCACCTTGGGATCTTCATCCCCAACCCTATATTTCATGTCTTCTAAGCAGGAACCGTCTACTAAATGTCAAAATATACAGTACTACGTACACTTTTCAGCTCTATATAAGTGATAGATAGTAGTAGTAGTAGTAGTTGTTAGGGGATATGCCATGAAGTTACATAGTAAAACAAATAGAAGAAAATATTTTGTCACTTAGGAGGGAATTCAGTAAACAGTGCAGAAAAAATTCAGTGCTAAACACTGTTCTATAAAGAGTGCATGCCATATATAGAATAAAATTTAGCGTGAATCCAATAACTAACTTTGGGTGCCAGACTTACACCTGTTGAAACCTGGTATAAATGCTGGCACTCAAGTTAGGCAATATTCCGTAATTCCACATGCAATTTTTCAAAATGCCCCATGGCTACACCCCCTTTTGAGATACGCACAATGGGAGCTAGGCACCATGCCTTCTTAGAACAGCACATATCCAGATATGTGCACAAATTTTAATTCTAATTAACATCAATAATTGGTTGTTAGCACTCAACTATTGATGGTTCAGAGGTCATTATCCAATCTATTTGCACACAGCCAACTTTGGGTGCCATATATAGAATCTGGGGAAATATGGTAGTTAACTTCTGGAACTCATTGCAGAACGATGTGATAAAAGCAGTTATAGTTGGATTTTTTTTTTTTAAAAGTTTGGATAAGTTCCTGGAATAAAAGCCCAGAATATTATTAGGATAAAACTGAGGGCATAAGCAACGTGGAATCTTACTACTTTTTGGGTTCTTGCCAGGTACTTGTGACTGGTATTGTCCACTGTTGGTAACAGGATACTTGGCTTGATTAATTTTTGGTCTGACCCTATATGGCAATTATATTCAACTCTATGAGGGGGAGGGGTAAGTTTTATTAGCATTTTTTGCATGTACAGTAATTTTAATCATAGACATAAAATTGTCCATATAAATATACACATATATAGTAACATAGTAAATGACTACAGATAATATGCAGTTAATGGATTACAATTTGCCATTGTTGCAGTGCAAGATTTTTCAATACAAGTTTTTATCCTAACATGACACGTACTGAGGATCTAGTAGCAAGATATATTTCTAGAGGGATTTTTCATCTAAAACCAATTTTTACTTGAGAATATTCTATATAAAGAGTACCTTGGTTATTTGATGGTAAGATAGGCTCTCAATTCAGAGGAAGACATTATCTGGCCAGTGGAATTTGTAGGGGCTTTTTAACGATTTAATCAACTTACTGGATTTGCTTGAGGTCACAGCAGAACAGCACAAGGATGCCTATAATGATGGCTGATGGCTGCTAATCACTCTCCCTTGACCTTTTCTTCTTCAGAATATTCCTAATGCAGCTTTGCCATTCTCCTGTGGGCAGCTCTAGCTTATTGCTTTCTTCTTCAGGATCTGCTCTATGAACCATCCTTCCGAAAGGCACCAGGTTTGACAGCTCTTGCGACATTTTTAGTTTTAACAGATGGTCAGCTTGGGCTTCATGAGTGCACTCAAGATAGGCGCCTACTAACACCTAACTCAATCCATGCCCAAACTCCATCCTTAACCACACCTACTTGCTGGTACCAGCAAATTAATGGTTTAATAGTTTTTTTTAATGGCGCTTTCAATTATCAGCACCAATAAGCCAACTAAAAAAATGAATCCCCCCTTTTACAAAAGCGCAGAAGAGGATTTAGCGCTGGCAAGCGTGCTGAATGCTCTGTGCTGCTCCAATGCTCATAGGAACTCTAGGACTGTCAGAGCAGCGCAAAGCATTCAATGCACCAGCCAGCGCTAAAAACTTCTGCGCTTTTGTAAAAGGGAGGGGGGGGGGTAAGTTAGGTGCCCAGATCAGTCAGGTGCGCTGATCCAGGCACCTAACTGTAGGCATCTTTTATAGAATCAGGGTCTTAGTGGGGGTTTTTTTAAATTCTTTATTCATTTTTATAATTTACATCAAGTGCATCAAAAAGTAACACCATTTTGACTTAAATACATCACTTGAAACTCTACAATTCTTTAAATTACATAGAATTATCCCTTTCCCTCCCTTCCCTTCAATACCTCATAACACATACACCATATAATAAAGTCCTCCCTCCCCCCACCCCATTCTTTCATTTGTACATATCAGGGAAAATAATACCTATTCATTACAATAATTTGTTAATGGCCTTCACACATCTAATGTTCTTTCCATTTTATAAATATGACACACTGAATTCCACCACAAACTGTAGTTTAATCTATTCCAATTTTTCCAATTACAAGTTATTTGTTGTATGGCAATTCCTGTTAAAATAAGTAAGAGTTTATTATTTTTGGAAAATATTTGGCTTTTAACCCTCATAGACATACCAAATAATACTGTATCATACGATAATGCCCCATGATTTTCTAATAAACTATTAATTTGGCCCCAAATTGATTTCCAAAAATCCATAATAAAAGCTAGTTATTTTATTTATTTATTTATTCGATTTTTTTAGCCCGTCCTCTCAAAAGAGCCCAGAACGGGTTACAAAGAATATATTGGTGCATTAAAATTATACGTAAGATAGGTACTTAGAAATTCCCTTACTGTCCCGAAGGCTCACAATCTAACTAAAGTACCAGGAAAAATGACAATTAGAAGAGTAATAACGAAAGAAAATAGAGATAGAGGAGAAAAATAAGAAAATAAACATACTAATAAGATTACAATGATCTAAAGGAATTTGAAAGGTTAAAAAGAGGGGAGATAAGAATAGATGCAGAGGGAGAACCGTTGATGCAATAGAATTCTGGGGAAATTTAAATGAAATTTGAATGATAAAATAAAACAAAACAAGTGGTAAAACAATAAGTGAGATTAAAAAAATATATCATAAACTAAAAAGAAGTGAAAATAAAATCAAAACAGTCAAAACTGAAGTCCAACTTGAACGGGCCCCCGAGCCATCCGTTGGTCTGATGGCCGGACTGCAGCCCTCCTTACTTGGCCACTTAAGTTCCAATATTCAGCACTTAAGCAGCCAGGGTAACCATATCAATGGGATCACATAAAACACATCTATGTGCAGTAACCTATGGTTGATAAAGTTCTGAATATCATCATAACTGACCACGTGTTAGCTGGCACCGCATAAACCAGATATGTGGTGCCGAAGCCCAGACATGACCAGGCATTGAATATCCAAGAATAACACTAGCAGCACTCTGCAAAACTCTATAATGATACCCTTAACTTTTAAGCTCCATAATTAAGTTGAATTTTCAGCTTAAAATTTACTAGTCAATATTCAGCCAGTGGCAGTCAGAGTTTTTTTTTAAATGCTGACTGCTGCAGGCAGAATTAGATCCAGATATTCAATGCTGGGCTATATCTGGGCTCTGGCATTGAACATCAGCATCTGACCAGATTCTGTCAGTACACAGGCTCTTATGCAGGCTCTTATGCAGGTCCTGGTGAAATTACTGCTAGAAATTGCAGCAGACATTTTCTACTATGGAACTTCTAAGCGCAGGAGGAAGTGGGATTAATTTCTGCTTCCAAAACTCTACTAGACCACCAAAGGTAGATAGGAGCAAAGGTAGGCCTGGTCCATGTGCTGGGGTTGGGGATGGGAGGGGATCAGAGATGATGGAGGGAGGAGAATCAGAGATGGTGCCAGGGGAGGCGGTTAGGAGGGAAATCAGAGCTGTGCCAAGTGGGAGGGAGGGATGGGGATTGGAGCTTGGTGGGGTGGGAAGAAGGGAGGGCAGGACAGTGTATGTTGCAGGCCAGTACCTAGTAGTTATGTGGGTGTCGGCTGATATTCAGTGCTAGCACCCTATATGAGTACAAGCACTGAATATCAGCCAAGTTAGGGCTGCTTTTTTTGTGGTCCTATATGTCCACTTAGCTATGCAGGTACTGGCACCCAATATTGCCATCATCCACATAACTCCCAGCTCTTCTCTGGCTCCATCCCCTGTAACACTCCTGACCTGCCAACTTGGGACATGGCAGGTGAATGCTGATATTCAGTGGCATTGTCTAGTTAAATGTCAATGAATATTAGCAGCTAGGTAGGCACAAGTGATTTAATTGAGCAGAAGGCTCTCCTCCCCATTTAAATCACTTTCATTATGGACCCCTTAGGCTTTTAAAATTTGGCTGAAAATAAGGCACAAATTTAAGAACCTAATTTAGGACTCTATATTTAGGAGCATGGAGGGTAATTTCATAACAGGGTACCTAGATTTCAGTGCTAGGAATCGAGGCTCCAGTGATGTCATATGGTGTCAAAAAAGTTGTAGCAATGCAATCATTACAATCTACTGCAGTTTGCTCGCTCTCTCCTTTCCTCCCCCCCCCCAACCCGTACAGGTTCAGCATCTCTTTCTGACATCTCGTAGCCTCCTCTAGGCCCCTACAGGACCCTGCCAGTCCTCCATAGTCCCTACCGGCATAAGCAGTGGCCGTTCCTGCCTGGGACATTTTTCTCTGTCACATCCTTCACAGGAAGTTTTATAATAGGAAGGCGGGAGTTGACACGAGGAGCCAGGAAGTCGCAGGTATGAAAAAATCTTGGATCAAACAAAAGTGAGCTGGAGGGTAGCTTGATTTGGAATGGGAGTGAATCTTGGAAAGTCAGGAAAGAGAATTTAAGCTTGGCTGGAGTGATCTGGGGGAGAATCTTGGAAAAAGAAAGAATTTGAACTTGGGAGTCTGGCTGGAGTGATCTGGGGGAGGTGATTCTTGGAAGGAGAAAGAATTTGAGCTTGGGACTGGGAGGCTGGCTGGAGTGATCTGGAGGGGTTACCGGTACTAAGCCTGAATTGGAGCAGACAGCAATGATCTGAGGAGTAACTTTTGTTTATGTATGGAATGGGATTAGAGTTTAGGTCACGGGCAAGTAGGTTGGAGGAAAGGAGGGTGGGATTTATTCAGAAATGTTTGTTGTTGCCTTATTGTTGTCTTGAAAAAAATTTGTACACTGGCACTGGTATGTTGATCTTTGTTGTTTGTTTTGAATTCTAAAATAAAGAGAAAAAAATTAATCAAGTGGAAGTAAACAAAGAAGTAAATAAGCAAGGAAGCAGGTAAATAAATAAATAGAAATGTGGGTGGGCCCAGGGGAGGGGAGGTGGCAGGGCCATGGAGGGACTAGGCAAGGGGGCCTACTGTATTTATATGCCTAGGGCCCACTGAAGAATTAATTCTGCCCTGCTAGGAATACACCTATTTGAAGCCTGTTCTATAAAGAAAAGTAGGCCTCAATTTTTCTTTGTATAATACCAGCACAAGTGGTCAATAACACAAGAACATAAGAATAGCCTTACTGGGTCAGACCAAAGGTCCATCAAGCCCAGTAGTGCATTCTCACAGTGCCCAATCCAGGCCACTAGTACCTACCTGGCCAAAACCCAAAGAGTAGCAACATTCCATGCTATCGATCCAGGGCAAGCAGTGGCTTACCCCAGTTCTTTCTCAATAACAGACTATGGACTTTTCCTCCAGGAAATTGTCCAAACTGTTCTTAAAACAAGCTATGCTATCCGTTCTTACCACAACCTCTGGCAATGCGTTTCATAGAAAGCTACAAAGAACGCCTCGGAAAACTGGGATTGTTCACCCTCGAGAAGAGAAGACTGCGAGGGGATATGATAGAGACTTTTAAAATACTAAAAGGATTTGATAAAATAGAGCAAGAAACATCGTTATTCACTTTGTCAAATGTGACTCGGACAAGAGGCCATGGACTGAAACTGAGGGGCAGCAGGCCCAGGACAAATGTCAGGAAGTTCTGTTTCACACAGCGAGTGGTGGACGCTTGGAATGCTCTCCCAGAGGAGGTTGTGACGGAGACCACCATTCTAGGATTCAAGGGCAAGTTGGATGCACACCTTCTTGCAAATCACATTGAGGGATACAAGTAAACAAGGTCTTCATCAAGGAACACCTACGTAGCCTTCGCATGTGCGGGTCGCCGGATTAGATTGACCTATGGTCTGATCCGGTGAAGGCATTTCTTATGTTCTTATGTAACTATTCTCTGAGTGAAAAAAATATTTCCTCCTATTGGTTTTAAAAGTATTTCCCTGTAACTTCATCGAGTGTCCCCTAGTCTTTGTCATTTTTGACATAGTGAAAAATTAGCAAATAAGATCTGACCGCTTACATCAGCCATAGAGCTGATGTAAATGCTTGAGCCTACATTGCAAAAGAACATTCATAAATTATAGTATTCTATAAATTTGCATGTAAGTCTGTGGTCTACTCCTGCTTTGCCAAAACTCCACCTATGTGGAAACCGATTGTAAAGTACATGCCATCAAATTCTGGCGCTTACTTACAGAATAGCACATAGACAGAATATGGTCATTTACATGTATAAATGACTAGAATACCAGCCCAACATTTATGATGCCTAAAATTGGATGGCTCTTTATTGAATCACTGTCTTAGCTTTTTCTTGAATATTGGTTCCATTGTTTTTATTTTGTTGTTTGTATCATGACAGTTCTAAACAAGATCTTCAAATGCAGAGACGTATCTCTGTACAAAATGATTTAACATGTCCAAAACCATGGTATTTTCAATAATGTCAATAATGACAGTTGAAAAATGAAGAAGCTTGACAGGAAGAAGATCAATACCTTCGAATTATGGTGCCAGAGAAAAATACTATGGACTACCCAAAGAATAAATTGGAGGAGATCGCAGCTAAGCTTTCCTTGGAAGCTCAATTGATAAGATTTCAATTTTCATGCTTCAGACACATCATGAGATGAGAAAATTAGAGAAAGACATCAGGTTGAAGGTCAGTACAAAAGAGGAAGAACAGCAATGTGCAACAGCTATGGAGGCCATTTTAACAACGATTAGCTACCTGACTGAAGATTGAGCACAATTCTAGCAGCTATCCAGAGGGTCACTATGAGTCAGCAACACCTTGATGGCACTTAACAGCATATTTTTGCGGGAAATGGTTGGGGCGGGAGAAGTGGTAAGAGGGTGTGTTAGTAGAATGCTGGGGAAAATGTATCACAAAACAAGGGGCTTATGTGGAAAAGTGATGTAGTTTACTTTTGAGATATTTAATATTAGTGTTTAAAAAAATAAAAGTGCAGAAGATTTTTGAAGATCCCTCATACATTGCATTGAGCTATTGGGATGACATACAGTAATTTAAAAACTCAACTAACTTTATAAATACATCTTATAAAGTCATTTAAAAACCTATATGGTGTAATTTGTAATATTGCATGTTATCTGCCACAGATAAAGCAGGGGGGTTAGGGCTTTCTGTCCATTAATATGAACATAAAAATAGCCTTACTGGGTCAGACCAATTGTCCATATAGCTCAGTGTCCCATCTTCACGGAAGCTGATCCAAGTCACAAGTTCCAGGCAAAAACCCAAATAGTAGCAACATTCCATGGAACCGATCCAGGGCAAGCAGACTTATCATAGGAATAATACATAATAATGCAGCAAATACTGTTATCATATGAATTCCATATAGAGTGCCAAATCCAGATCCATTTCCATAAACAGTATACTAAAGCCAGAGCATTACTCTAAGAATACCACCACAGCAATGCTCCCTCTAAGGGCTAACCAGATGCAAGCAAATTTTCTCTCATATGAGCAACAAGTTCTAAAAATTCCAAATTTCCCAGTCTTGCAAGTATTTTTGTGAGCAACCATGTCAAATCTGTGAACGATTCTCCTAGAATGTATGAGCGATGTCCACATGCTCCGCTTAGAGGGAACATAGCACCATAGTATGCAAAAATCCAAATTAGTGTCATGATAATATAGCAGTACAGTGGGCCAAATCCAGAGAAATTTTATAGGGATAACATGCTGTATTGTAGGGGTGCACATGCTTGTTTCATTTTGTTTGGTGGGTTTGATTCATTTCAGGGTTAGTATGGCCAGAATCACTCCTGTTTCCTTTTCATCCCTCAGGTGGGATAAGATAGGTCGTAGAAGGCCTCTGTGCTGAGGAGATGGGGAGAGGGCTTAAGGGCTTTTATGTTTGGTTGGTTGGTTGGTTTGGTATAGTTACAGGGACATGCTCTAATTAAAAAAACAAACAAAAAAAGAAACAAAATCAAATTATATTTTCCTTAATTTAAAACAATTATAAAATAAAATAGGAAATTTTGTTGACTTTCTACTTCATTTCCAACAAAAGCACATTCTTACTTTGTTGAGCTAAATTCAAAGGCTAATTTTAAGAACAGCACCCTATAATGTACTAAATTCATGGAATTACTACTGGAATATCACACTATAATGTACCAAATCCAGAGAAAGGAATACATTAAGAGTGACAATAACTAAAAGGGTAAAACAAAAACAGAGGGACTGACAGTGAAATATAAATAATCATAGGAAATTTATCTTAAACTAAAACATAGATATTAACATGGAAATAAGAATATCAATAAATTCCATATCTAAAACATGTGAGGTTATCTCTTATATATAGCCTTGGGCCATAATGATGCCTTTGGTTCCCTTCCCTGCACCAGAGGTATCACTTACCGTATAATATGTTGTCAGTGGGTTGGGGAGGATTTGAGTAGGGAGGAGGCTTTGGCCAATGGGGATGCTGCAAGGATCTCGCTCATTATAGGGAACTCTCTTCCTGCTGCCATCTCTTCCTCCCCCACCTCCTCCTTCTCCTTCAGCCATGAGGTCGTGGTTCCCTGCCTGTGACATCACAGCAGTTCCCACAGCAACAGGGCATGATGTTACTGGAGGCTGTCAGTGTGTGTGACTGCTATTTGCAGAGAGTAGTAAGAAAATGAGGGAGACGTACAGAAGCAGACAAAAAAAGGGTGTGGGAGATGGATAGCAAAATGAAGCAAAACACACAATAAAATAAAGGAAGAAAAAACTGTTCTGTTCAGTCTTGGGATTAGAATAGTAGTACATTATTTTACTTCTTGTGTACAGTTTTTAAATGTCTTTAGTCCTTTTCAACACTGAAAAACATTTAGATCCTCTTTTACTAAGCTGATTACTGCGGCAGCCTGCAGTAATCGCAGAGAAGCCCATTTGGGAATTAATGGGCTTTGGTGCCATTGCTGCACAGCAGCCGCTAGTGCAGCTTTGTAAAAGGGTGGGGGAAGAGTTAATATGGTAGTTCAATCTACCTGTCTGACTAGAGACAAGATAGCTCTACTTTTAGAAAAGATATTAGGCTGAAAATTTATAAGAAGGCCAACTAAAATCATGGAATTTGATCTATCAAAACTGGCTAGAATCTGATCAGAGAAAAGTTGAAAAGTATTTTTTTTTTTTTAATTCTTTATTTAATTTTATAGTTTGACATGATAAACAGTCAATTCAAAGAAATATTCCAATACCAGTTCTCAACCATTGTTAACATAATAATCAAAAAGGAAATTTATAATAGAAAGAAAAAGATAAACAGAGCAATAGTACAGTGCAATAGGAAAAATTTTCTTTTAAAATTCTAAGTATACTGGATTGGAAATAATTAGACTTCAATAATGGGGGAGAAAGCTACTTTCACTGAGCTTCTATCAAACATTACTAAGAAAATACAGATGGTATAGAGTAGAAGCAAGGAACCTAATTAAACTAAGCGGGTTATAACTACAATTCTCTCAAGATTATCAAATTACTCTTTTGCAGAAATAAATTTTATCAACTGCTGAGGTTCAAAATAAACATGTCTATTCCCCTGATAGACCATCACACATTTACAGGGATATCCGAGTACGAACGTAGCACCCAATTGTATGACCCTTGGTCTCAAAATGAGAAACTGTTTTCTTCTCTTTTGCGTCATCCTTGACACATCAGGATACATTCTCACCGTTTTTGTCATAAATGGTATATCCTTAAACTTAAAAAACATCTTAAGCATCCATTCTCTGTCAGAGTCTATAGCAAACTGTACTAGCAGCGTTGCAGTTGCCGGTGGCTCATTATCCGACCTCTCGAGGAAATTTGTTAGGTCCAAACTATCAGCAGACAAATTCTGCTGGCCTGGTTCCTGACCAGAAGTCCTAGTTGGCAAATAATATATTTTAGTGAGGGGCGGATAAGAAGATTCAGGCACTTTCAAAATCTCTTTCAGGTATTTCTTAAACATATCTTGTGGAGAAATAGATAAAAGCTTAGGAAAATTTATAATCCGAAGATTACATCTTCTGGTCATGTTTTCCAGCATTTCAACTTTAAAGTTAAGATTTCCACTATCCCTGACCCACACCGAGGCCTGGGACTCCACAGATTTTATCCTGGTCTCATGCCCATCCACTTTTGTTTCCACACTAGATAATCTATTTTTCAATTCCATATTTTCAGAAACAACAGTTGTATATCTTGTGGTAAGTTGCTGCATTTGAGATCCTAAAGAGAGTTGTAAAGTAGATATTGCCTCCCATAATGTTTCCATCGTGACAACTTTGGGCCTCTGCATGGGAATTAGTTCAGACCCCTGACCCTCTGTTGCAAAAAGGTTACCTGAAACCTCAGCTGGAGATACATTCAGTTTCAAAAAATCCTGAGGAATTTGCAGATCCAATATCTCCAAGTGCTCAGATGTCCCTCTTGGCTTCCCTTCTCCATCCACCGAGACGTTCCCCAATCTCGGTTTCACTGGCAAGGGAACACCCTGGGGCGCTCTGACCTCCATCTGATGGTCTAACGCCCCCGGGCGACTCAGAGGACTCCGCTCCTCCGGAGACAACGATGTCGCTTCGAGGGAGAGAACTGACGCCTAAGCCTGCGCGTCTCTCCCTACCGAAGAAAACTCCGGATACGTTCCAGCCCCACGCTGGAGGAAAGCATCCATCGGGCCCGAAGCTGCCGCCGAAAATTCCTCCGGGAAAACCCGGAGCTTAGATTTTCGCTTAACCATAGGTAAGAAACCAGCAGCACGGAGCCTCCGTGAGTGCTCAACGCCAGGCACTCGCAGCCATCTTGTTCAGCACACGATCCAGCCAGTATTTTTTAAATATCCCTTTCTTATGTAAGGGTTTGATTACCTTCTTTTAACTAATATTCATATTTATAATGTGCTCTGCTCCAATAAGCTTTATTTCTGGCGGTGGCAAGTCAAATGAAGTCCTGCGCGCTGTTGTCTTGTGCTCACTTGTCTTGCACTCAGAAGTCTTGCGTTCACTTGTCTTGCTTGCGCATTATACTATGAACCCTTCGCGCTCAGTTGTCTTCTGCTCAGATGTGTTGCGCTCATTTGTCTTCGCCCATTTGTCCACGCGCATTTGTCTTGCACGCGTTTGACTATGAACCATTTCTGGCAATGTAATGAGTGTTTTTATACTTAAATACACATCAAAGTTGACAATTTGTGAAATCACTTTTTGGAATAACATAGAAACATGATGGCAGATAATGGCCCATACAGTCTGCCCATCCGCAGTAAACATTATCTCTTCCTCTCTCTAAGAGATCCCACATTCCTATCCCAGACTTTCTTGAATTTAGACACAGTCTCTGTTTCCACTACTTCTTCCGGGAGACTGTTCCACGCATCTACCACCCTTTCTGTAAAAAAGTATTTCCTCTACTCCTGAGCCTGTCACCTCTTAACTTCATCCTATCCCCTCTCATTCCAGAGCTTCCTTTCAAATGAAAGAGACTCGACTCATGCACATTTACATCATGTAGGTATTTAAATGTCTCTAGCTTTCGCCGTCACCTTTTCAACCTGTGTGGCCACCTTAAGATCATATAAGGTATCACCCAAAGTGGCTCAAAGGATTCAACTTATTATATATGCTTAAACATACCACTTATTAGGAACAGTGCACTTACTACCATCAGCTATTATAGTGTCTTATAAGAACTAAACTCAGGAAAAGGCCTCAGAATCGGAGCCTACGCACAGTCTTGATCATAGACTGTGGTTGTCAGCATAGTTTTTTTAGCTCCAGTCATAGGCCAAAAAACCTGAGAATGTGTATTAGTATTTTTTAGATAATTTTTAAATATTTTTAAATACTTTTAAATCATTTTTAATAAATACTTTTAAATATTCTAAGTGACTGAATCTTATTCTAGTAGATGCAACTATTCCTTAGTTTTGAAAAAAACTAGCAACTGAGCACTTATCTCAATCTTCTTTCATGTGCTTCAGTATTGCCTCAGCTTCAAATGATTCATTGTTTACTGTTAGATTGTTGCCACTGCCGTTTCGTGGATACACTACTTTTTCCACTGCTTCAGGGCCAACGGCAAAAGCAATACAGCATCTATAGTATAATTGAAAGAGTTAAAAGAAAAGAAAAGTTATCTATGTACTAATAACATTTCTTAATTCCATAGTAACAGAATATAACTTACTATTCACAGCCGCCAGAAGTTTTCCAAACTTAGGTTTTTTGGCCTATGACTGGAGCTAAGGAGCTAAAAAAAACTATGCTGACAACCTCAGTCTATGATCAAGACTGTGCGTAGGCTCCGATTCTGAGGCCTTTTCCTGAGTTTAGTTCTTATAAGACACTATAATAGCTGATGGTAGTAAGTGCACTGTTCCTAATAAGTGGCACCTTAAGATCATCACATACAATCACACCCAAGTCCCACTTTTCTGTCATGCACAAAAGTTCTTCACCCACTAAACTGTACAATTCCTGGTTTTTTGCAGTATTAAATTTTAGCTGTCAAATTTCAGACCATTCTTTTAGTTTCGCTAGGGCTTTCTTCATGTCATTCACACCATCCAAGGTGTCTACTCTATTGGAGATTTTTGTATTATCCACAAAGAAGCAAATCATAAAGCCCTTCAGCAATATTGCTTATAAAAATGTTAAAAAGGACAGGCCCAAGAACAGAACTTTGAGGCACACCACTGGTAACATCCCTTTCGTCAGAGTGATCTCCATTGACCACTACCCTCTGTCGTCTTCTACTTAACCAGTTCCTCACCCAGCCCATCATTTAGGGGCCCATCCCAAGAGCACTCAGTTTATTTATTAGCCATCTGTATGGAATACTGTCAAAGGCTTTGCTAAAATCTAAATACACCACATCTAGTATACTCCCTCTATCCAATTCTCTGGTCACCCAGTTAAAGAAATCGATCATATTTGTCTGACAAGACCTACCTCTAGTGAATCCATGTTGCCTCTTGTCCTGTAATCCACCAGATTCTAGAAACTTCACCATTCTTTGTTTTAAAAGCATTTCCATTAATTTGCTTACCACAGAAGTAAGACTTACTGGCCTGAAATTCCCTACTTCTTCCTTACTTTCACTTTTGTGTAGAGGGACCACATCTGCCATTTACCAGTTCTCCGGTACCACACCCAACTCTAGAGAAGCATTGAAAAGGTCAGTCAGTGAAGCCACCAGAACTTCCCTAAGTTCCTTCAGCACCCTTGGTTGTACACCGTCCGGCCTCATCACTTTGTCTATCTTTAATTTAGCTAGTTCCTCACAAACACGACCCTCTGAAAATCAATTGGGTCTACCACTCCACCATTTGTCTTCTGCTGTCCTGCTGTCAGATCTTCAGCCGTGAACACAGAATAGAAATATTTGTTAAGCAATTCAGCCTTTTCTTATCAGCTTCTACATATTTCTCCCCTTCACTTTTGAGTCTCACAATGCCACATTTGCACTTCTTCCTATCACTGATATATCTAAAAAAATGTTTTGTCTCCCTGTTTTACCATGTCAGCTATTTTTTTTCTTCCATTTGTATCTTTGCTTTCCTGACTTCTCGACCAGCCTCTCTTAAATTTTCTAGATATTTTTGCCTGTCTTCTTCTTTCTGTAATCTTTTGTAGTTTATGAAAGCTAACCTCTTATTCCTTACCTTCTCAGCTACTACTTTTGAGAACCAAAGCGGCCTTTTTTTCCTCTTACTTTCACTTACTTGCCTCACAAAAAGATTTGTTGCCCTTACAATAACTCCTTTCAGTTTTGCCCACTGCATTTCTACTCCTTCCAGACGTTCCCATCCAGATAATTTCTTGACGTAATCACCCATCCAAAGTTAGTTTTTTTTTTAAAGTCTAGAACCTTTACTTTTCAATGAGCCTCTCTATAACCATCTTAATATTAAACCATGCAGTGATCACTGGATGCCAGATGATCACCCACTGTAACATCAGAAACACTTTCCCCGTTTGTAAGCATTAAGTCCAGTATGACCCTATCCTGCATGGGTTCCATTACCAACTGCTGGAACAGTTCTCTTTTTAGAGAATCCTACTTCTAGAATACCCTGCAATAGGGATACCCCAATCAACATCCTGCATGTTAAAATCACCTATTAATAAAACTTCCTCTTTTTTTAGATATATTCTGAATGTCTACTATTAAATTTCTGTCCACTTCTTCATCTGTGAAGGAGGCCTGTAAATCACATCAATGTAAATATATTTACCATTCCCTCTTTCTCTATTTAGATGCTGTAATTGAAAAAGGAGAAATTTGTGCTGTTGAGTCAAAGCTCTAAGTCTGGTCTCTCAAAACCATAAGAACATAAGAATGGCCTTGCTGGGTCAGACCAATGGTCCATCAAGCCCAGTAGCCTATTCTCACAGTGGCCAATCCATGTCCCTAGAACCTGGCCAAAATCTAAGGAGTAGAACATTCCATGCTATCCAATCCACGGCAAGCAGTGGCTTCCCCCATGTCTTTCTCAATAACAGACTATGGACTTTTCCTTCAGGAAGTTGTCCAAACCTTTCTTAAAACCAGCCACACTATCCACTTTTACCACAACTTCTGGCAATGCGTTCCAGTGCTTAACTATTCTCTTAGTGAAAAAATATATCCTCCTATTGGTTTTAAAAGTATTTCCCTGAACTTCATCGAGTGTCCCCTAGTCTTTGTAATTTCTTATGGAGTGAAAAATTGATCCACTTGTACCCATTCTACTCCACTCAGGATTTTGTAGACTTCAATCATATCTCTCCTCAGCCATCTCTTTTCCAAGCTGAAAAGCCCTAACCGTTTTAGTCTTTCCTCATACGAGAAGAGTTTCATCCCCTTTATTATCCTTTTTTCTGAGCACCAATGAATATGATATATTGTATTTGTTCAATTAGAAATGAATTAGAAATGAATATGATATATTGTATTTGTTCAATTGGTTACATTGTATCACATTATCCTTGGTGATACATTTGATATTAAGTACTCCAGAGTGTGTTGGATTTCCTGTATGTTTGTGTGTACCTGTGTATTGTACATGTGTGTCTGTGCATGCATACTTGTTTGTATCTTTGCATATTGTGACAGGGACACCCGGCTAACTCTTCCCGAGCCGACTGGAGCCCTGTCCGGCTGAGTAGTTTGGCGTGTGACTTTAATTATGCAACCTACGATTCAGTGCTTCCCATACACACTGCTGGACCTAGCTTTACTTGGATAGGTTTCACAAACACCACACAGTCTTTAAAGGTGAAAAATGAAGGTTTCAGTTTTTGTTTTCAGGCTTGACTTAAAGCCACTTATTTTTAACTGGTCAGGAATACAGTTCACTAGTTAGGATTACAGTTCATTTCCCCTCCATGAGGGTAGCAATAGCAGAGCTCAAAAACAAAACTCTCAACAGAATATTGCAGCTCATTCTAAAACAATAATGCAGAACCAATGAATCAAAACAGTCCTTTTCTTCCTGGGAACAGGAGAGCTTTGGCTTCTCTGCCTCTCCCCTTCACCGTGCCTGTGGCACTGGGGAAAAAAAAAAACCTCAAAAGGCAAAACTCCTTTTCCTGCACTCCCAGCAGGGAAAAGAAAACAAACTTTAATACTGGCTTAACCCAGAATACTAGGCAAAGTGAAAATGGCCAAATAGCCTTCTTAATACTTCTGGGTCTCTCTCTCTCTCAGTCCCCAAAAACAGAGAGAGAGAGAGAGAGGAAGGAAAAAAAAACATTCAAAAAGGCAAGCTTCTTAAAATGTCCTCAAATGCATGAAGCTTCTGGCTTTGCTTTACACAGTTCACCTGAGCCCGTTTCAAATGGCAACACTCACGTGCCAAGGGCTCAGGTTTCAGCACAGAGAAAAATTAACACAATCAGCAAACAAAGCAGCAAACTTTCCCCATTTTAACTTTGAAACTCTGACCTGCTTTACATGCTGTGCTACAGTGCATGGCCTCC
Organism: Geotrypetes seraphini; assembly: GCF_902459505.1. NCBI lineage: Eukaryota > Metazoa > Chordata > Amphibia > Gymnophiona > Dermophiidae > Geotrypetes > Geotrypetes seraphini. The sequence continues at coordinate 98,399,222 of NC_047088.1, read as the reverse complement.
AGCACGGGCAATTCTTCAACAGGCAAATCTCAGTCCTAACTGTTATCATTCCATCAGCTCCCAGGACTCCTCCCCTGGACTCTCCAACCTGCTTCTCCCCATATCGCCAACCTGCTCTCCCCAGCTCTTCCACAGTCCTCCTCCCTGGCTCAACTTTGTTGGAGGATAAGGGCTCACATGTTTCAGGCCCTTCCCCCTAATTAATCTCAATGAGCATACCAGAGGCCTCCTGGCTTGAAGCCATGGTAATTTTCTGTCTCTTCTTAAAGAGGCAGAATGGAAAAAAGGTGCAACCCAAATCTGCTTAACTTTTCTAGGCTGCACTGCTCTCAGCTTGGGAATAGACACAGGGATAGGACTACAATGCTGCAGATCAATGTCAGGGAGTGCAGCGCGGTGTCCCTGTCACAATATGAGCATGTGTATTTATTTATATTGATCTGTGACTTGGAGAGGAGATAAGATGGAATCTGTCTGAACGAGGGGCTGCTGAAAAGTTCTTAGCCAAACCAAGAAGAGAATGATATGGAGCCATGAAACTTACAAGTTATTCCACACTTCTCTTGACACTTTTCATTTCATTTCATATAATTGAAACAAAAAGTGTCTAGAAAAGTGTGGCATAACTTGTAAGTTTCATGGCTCCACATCATTCTCTTTGTGGTTAGTCTAAGAACTTTTCAGTGGCCTCTTCAAATGTTGCAACTGCTGGAGCTGCTTCTCCGTAGAAATGCATTGGACTTTTTTGAGGATCTTTATTTCTTTAGAACCCCCCAGCCTGATTTTGCCCATTTTATAACTCAGTGGGTCTTTTCACCATTTTTTTCTCCATGCTAAATTTGGTCCTGTTCTGCTAAATATTTAATGTTATTTTGAGAGGCAGTCAGAGGAGCATTTTTTTAGCCTTTTATGTATAATTTCTTGCCAACAATCGGTTGGGTTGGAAATAATAATAAGGATTCTCTTAAAACATTTGAATAATTAAAACTGAATTTGGCATCTTACAAGTACACATTTTCTGAAAGCTACAATTACGTCATATATTAGGTGTTGTTCTGGGAAGGGTGAGCAATTTGCTGTTGATCTCCTCTATAATAATTTAAGAAACAATGAAAAGCCACTGGAGCTTCTAAGACAGATATGGGATGACAATGGTGTTATCTTTTCTGATGAATCATGGGAAGAGAATTTATCTCTGTTAATACCAATCTGAAGCTTACTCATTTTAACTTTATATATATTTGATTTATTATATTTCAAAGAGGCTTTTAAAACCAGGATGTAATGAGTCTTTAAATTGCAAGAGATTGACAGATACAAAAGACTCACGCTTCCTTATGGTGTGTTAATATGAGTTTATTCAGAACTGATGCAACATGGTAAGCAATAAACCTACATGTGTGCCTTCTGTAAATTACCTACAGAATATGCAGTCTTTTACTATTTGTAGGGGAAAATTAATATCAGGGGATTAAGAAAAATAGCTCCCTTAATTCCACTTATAAAGAACTGGCTGAAACAATCACTTAAAAACAAAACCCATATTTGCTTTTGAGGAACTATAAATCTTGATGTATGATTTTTCCCACATACATATGTGTTCCTATTTGGAAACAAGGATTACACATGTAGATTTTATTCCCTCCCAAACTCCACCCATATCACGCTGAAATCACACCCTCTTGAAATATCCATATGCTATGGATTTGCATGTATAAACATCAGCTTTCTCAAAAGCGGTTTTCCTTATGTATGTAACATATGAGGGGCGCTGAACAGTTCTCAGCCCAACCAACAAAGCTGGAGCAGTCTTCATCGAGGTCTATACATTTAGTCCAGTGATTTTTTTCCTTTTTTTTCATTGTCAGAAAAGTACAGAACAAATAAAAGTAGAAAATCACTAGACTAAGTGTATGGTCCTCCAAGGAAACTGCCACAACTTTTTGGGTTGGGCTGCAAACTTTTCAGCAGCCCCATACATGTGCAAATAATGTTTTTTAGATGTGCACATCTTGAATAAGCCTTCTAAAATAACTTGCACACATTTATACTTTATTTGGTACAAGAGTGAATTTGTGCTAGGAATTATTTAAAAAAAAAAGGGATAGTTAACAAGATTAAAGATATTATAATGCCTCTGTATTGCTCCATGGTGCGACCTCACCTGGAGTATTGTGTTCAATTCTGGCCTCCTTATCTCAAGAAAGATATAGTGGCACTAGAAAAGGTTCAAAGAAGAGCAATCAAGATGATAAAGGGAATGGAACTCCTCTTCTATGAGGAAATACTAAAAAGGTTACGGCTCTTCAACTTAGAAAAGAGACAGCTGAGGGGAGATCTGATTGAAGTTGACAAAATCATGGGGATGTTAATTTTCTTTCTTCTACTATTTGTAAACGTTTTCATTGGCGGTGAGCTGCGCCAATATGTTTAAATAGACGCAGTGTGTCATTATGCACAAGCGCCATTTAAAAAAAAAATTAAAAAAAGTTATAAAAATGTTTCTTATTGTTGAACAAACTCCCCCCCCCCCCCCAAGAAAATGAAAAAGTAAAAAACTATTTTCAATAAGTTCCAATGAAACATTTTTGGTATTTTCTTTGTTTCATATTGCACCATTTAATTATTGCTTTGCCAGCTGCCCACATATGAATGGCACCTTTGAAGTATAACCCATCATTTTCTTTACAGCTTAAGTGGAACCTTGCAAATAATATCTATTTTACTGTTAAGGGCTGATTCCAGAAGCAGCATAGGTGAATGTTGTATGCAAAACTTTTTATGCACTTTATAAATGTTTAGAGGGATCTCATCACCTTGGAGACTAACTAAATGGAAAGGAGTAATTTGGGTTTTCATTCCAAGAAGCCTGCAAGGATTTAAAAAAAAAAAAAAAGAAAAGAGAGGCTTAATCAAGGATACTCTCTATCAGGGAACCACTAAAGCTTGCTAAAGGAATCTTAAAGGGCCTTTAATTCAAAGAGACAATTCTGATTGAGAAATGGAGTGAGTGATGTTCTCATTTAGGCAACTATATGAGGAATTTGAAAGAAGGGGAAAGTTCTTACAGAGACAATTATTCTAGGTGTGATGACCCTGGGCAAGTCACCTAATCCCCCCATTGCCCCAGGTACATTAGATAGATTGTGAGCCTGCTGGGACAGACAAGGAAAAATGCTTGAGTACCTGAATAAATTCATGTAAACCGTTTGGAGCTCTCCTGGGAGAACAGTATAGAAAAATGAATAAGGCACAGGCCTCAACACTAATTCAGTGGCTTGTGGCTAATATGCTCTTCTACTGCAGGCTTCCTTTGCCTTGTCAAATATGTAAACTAATAATGTGAAAATGAGTACACAGATGGATTTCCCCACAGGGAATGGTCATGGGAGGATTATAATTGATTTCACTAAGAATATAAAGGGAGATGTTTTGGAGGGAAAATGATCTTTGCCTCCTTTCTGTGTGACATTTCCAGCCCCAATGCAGGAACTGTCACTGATAGATCCGGTGTCAGAGCAATTCCTAAAGGCAGGAAGGCACCCAAGCAAAGGGTCACAGACAACACAGAACCCAGAGCTCACTATCATGAAGAGTATGACACTGAACAGATTGCAGATCAAGAACCTGTTAGTGCAACACACACTGATGAGTTCTCTTCCTGTAATATGCCTAGGGAACTCAGAGAGAGCCAGAGAGCATGCAAGCCTATTCCCCAGCCAGGTTAGGGACTTAAACAGCTCTCAAACACTCTAAGGCAGGAAGTCCAAGAGGGCCTGGCACATAGCACTCTTCATGCCAGGCATGGATAAGGCACTGAACAGGAGCCCATGGATAGGTAATGAAGCCCCAGAGGAAACCATGGAGGTTGCGGAAGTTGATGTGCCAGAATACAGCCATCAAACTGATTTATAATGCAAAAAAATTCGATCACGTTTCCCCATTATTGATAGACGCACACTGGCTACCGATTAGCCATAGGATCTTATATAAACTTATGTTTTTAATTTTCAAGACCCTTTCTTCTAGCGAACCGCAATTTATATCAAAATCTTTGATTCCCTATAAAACCCAACGAGCTCTGCGTTCTTCTGAGCAAAGCTTATTAACAGTTCCTTCATTAAGGACCATAGGGACACGTAGGGCTGACATGTTCACTGTCGCGGGGCCACAATGGTGGAATACTCTCCCCCAGTACATTAGAACAGAACAAGATATGGCAACGTTTTAAAACTTTTTAAAAACTTACTTATTTAAGGATGCTTTTAATCTCTAAATAACAGATGATTAATTAATGTTTACGAAAAGTGCTTTGGTAAATTTTATACCCCCCCTTTTGTTCTTCCCTTTTTTTCACCATACCCAAAAATGTAACTTTACCCGCCTTCCTATTACTCATGTCAGTCAGAACTGGAAAACATTGTTATTGTATTAAGTTTCTTTATTGTATTTTATTGTACTTTGTACATCGCTTAGAAATTAATATAGGCGATTAATCAAAAACAGAAATAAACTTGAAACTTGAACTTGAAACTTGAAACTGAGTTTATGGAGCTGATGGTTGTGAGTGTGGCAGTTTCCTGCCAGTGATTTATTTTGCTCCTTTTGGACATTTTTGTTCTGGGGACACTGTACTGAATAAGAAAGCTTCTATAGTGAAACTTGGTGCCTGAATGAATAACTACAAAGGAACTGTGTTTGTGAAGTTTTTTTTGTATGTTTGTTGCACTGCAGTGGGGGCTGAGCTGTAAGCAGTGCTGGAGTTGTGCACAGGCACTGATTTCTTAGTTGTGCACCAGCTGGGACAACCTAACTGACTGACTGGGACTGAACTGTGGTGAAAAGAAAGTTGGTGGGGGGTTTTCCTTCTTTTCTTTTTGTTTGCCTTGTGACTGAGATGGCTTATGGCAACATTATTCATTAGGTGAACTCCAGAATTGTGGGGAGTTGTTATTGATCAACATCTGACCATGAAAAAAGCAAATAGATGCCGTGGTACAAAAGGGTTATTATACCTTATGGAAGTTGCGTACCATAAAACCGTATTTTGAGTTTTCTGCTTTCAAACGTCTAGTTCAATCATTTTTGTTGAGTCTTCTTGACTATTGCAATATAATTTATTTAACATACACCAAGAAAGAGATGGCTAGATTTAGATTAATTCAAAATACGGCAGTCAAATTGATTGATTTGTGGTTTGAGGAAATATGACCATGTGAGACCCTTCTACCGCAAGTTGCACTGGTGGAAGCTCGCGTTTTGTTTAAGTTGGGTTGTCTTTGCTATAAAGTCATGTATGGTATTGCTCCAATCTATATGACTGACAGATTCCTTATAGCATCTTATAAATATAGAAGAGGATCACATGCTTTGTAAGAAATCTTTGGATCATACATTAGCATTCCAGGCTGCTTCCTACGATAAAGAATTTCGACCGTTGTTGTGTAGTGCTTGCTCTTACAAACATTTTAGAACCCAGTTGAAAACTTACCTTTTCTCACAGTACCTGGCCAAATATTTTATGTGATTCTTATGTTATTTTTATTATTAATCTTTTGTTAACCGTGTTGAACTTATGGCTACATAGTTTATACATACGATGTTATGTTATGTATCCTGGGTGGGTTTTACTATGGGTCACTTGTTAAAAGCTTTGTTGAACAGAGTGAATCCAGCAATTCTTTCTCCCAGTTCCCAGGAACTGAGGAGTTGCCTTAGCATGAGCAGGCAACCAGGATGGTCTCGGGACTCAAGAACCTCCCATATAAGGAAAGACTGAATAAATTGCAGCTATACTCACTCGAGGAACGTAGAGAGAAGGGGGACATGATTGAGACGTTTAAATATATCACGGGCCGCATCGAGGTGGAAGACAATATCTTCCTTCTTAAAGGACCTTCAACCACAAGAGGTCATCCGCTGAAAATCCAAGGCGGGCAATTTCATGGTGATGCCAGGAAGTATTTCTTCACTGGATCATTGGAATGGACTTCCACTGCAGGTGATTAACGCCAGCAGCGTGCTAGGTTTTAAAAAGAAATGGGATATGCTTGTGGGATCTCTAGCAGGATAAAGTCTGAGGGTGGGCCACTAGGTGGGCAGACTTGATGAGCTATAGCCCTTTTCTGCCGTCATATTCTATGTTTCTATATTGTGATGAACTTGATGATAAGGTACAGAACTGTTTTTTCTTCTTGTGTATTTTTGTTTGGGGGTTGTGTTTTTTTTTAAAAAACAAACAAACAATAAGAGCCTAATGAAGATAAGAGCTGTGCCGTTTTGAGCCCAGGACTCTGGAGAGTAGTGAAAGTTTTGGTTTTCTTTTCTTGACTATATTTGGAACTGTGCTAAGATATTGCCAGGACACTTTGGACTCAGCAAGAGTCAAAGGAACCTGAGTGAAGTGTCTGGTTCCTTCATGAAAAGGCTGGCAGGATTGCTTTCTGTTAGCAGAGTAAAAGTTAATGAACTGCGCTACACTTCTTTTTTGGACTTTTTCTTTTGGTCTGTGCAACTCTTGTTAGCAGTCAGGGAAGTAAACCCCTTTGTTTGTGTTTGGATTTTGACTGCAGCTGGAATTAAAAGGACTGAATTTGTTTATACAAAAATGCTTGCAATATTCTATTTGTGACTTTTACTCCTTGAACTTGAGTCAGTGACTTTTGCGCTGACTGCACTGTCTGGGAGACACACCAGATTGTGTGTGTCATTCCTGCAGCTTTCCCGTGACCCCGGCAGTTGGCATCTGCCAGGCTATCAAGAGCAAGTATGGAGTTGCTAAGGATTCAGTGTCCTGGGTCAAAAGCATAACTAGGATTTGATGTCAAGGGGGCAGATCTTTTGTAAAATATGTGCCAGTGTGAGTTTGATGGGCCAAACTGCATAAGTGCTGTTTCATTCAAAATCCTCCTCCCCCCTCCCCTGACCCCCCCCCCCCCCCCAGCTACACTACTGTCCTGGGTATTGCCATAGTTTCTGGACAAAGAAACATTTGAGGGATTATGGTCTTTGCTCTCCTTTTCTTAAACTACAAAATAAAGTAGAGGGGTTGCTGGAGTTTTATGTCTGTTGAGTTCCTTCTCCAAGGCTGGTAGTGCAGCTAATTGTCGTGAAATCCTCTCTCCCACTTATCCCTTATATTCCACCTCATACCCTTCATTCCTCAAAACAAACCTTTGTCATCCCAAATAATAGGCATATTACCTACACCAGTGGTTCCCAACCCTGTCCTGGAGGACCACCAGCCAGTCAGGTTTTCAGGATAGCCCTAATAAATATGCATAAGAGAGATTTGCATATCATGGAGGTGGCAGGCATGCAAATCTGTTCCATGCATATTCATTAGGGCTATCCTGAAAACCTGACTGGCTGGTGGTCCTCCAGGACAGGGTTGGGAACCACTGACCTACACTACAATACGTCACACAGTCTTCAGTTGAAAGCCCCTTTCTTAGGAATGCCCTCCCTTCACACCTATGATTAGAAAACCTCTCTAGTTAAATTCAAGTCTGCTTTAAAAACATTCCTATTCAGGGATACCTTTGAATGAACTAATGGCAAATCGCTAATCCTCTGAAACATAGGCTTTGGAACGGGGAAGGCCACAGGGAACATGACCTCCTCAAAATTTGGCGGTCAGAAGAGCTAGTTATGGATCTACTCCCCCACCCACCTCCTCTCAGCCACTGTAATTTCAAATCTGTGGGCAGCTGCCCTTCATCATCGTTGTAGAATGGAGACTTCTGGGGCAGGCCTATTCATTGACATTGCAGGTGGCTGCCCAATGATTTAAAATTACAGCAACTGGGAAAGGTAGGTGGGGGAGTCGTCATGCTACAGGATCCTGCTGGGGATAGGGCAGAGCTTTTGGAACCCCCCTCCCCCCAACAAAAAAGCATTCCGCTGCCTATGCTTTGAAATGACCTTTATACAGGCCTTCAGTGCAACCTGTTCTGACTCACCCTACCATTATCTCCCCTCCTCTTTCATATTAAGTACTGTATTTACACCCATTATCCCCTCTCACTTCTTGCTTTATTTGTTGTGATTATGTGAACTGAATAAGAACTAAAATTTTTGGGAAAGTTGGATTAAAATATCACTAGTACTGAGCTGATGTTTGGTTTTCTGTGCGCAGTTCAGAATCCAGCATGCCTCACAAGTTGTACTTTATTGGCATTCTTTCAATGAAACTAAAAGTTAGAAACACCACCCACCCCCCTGTTTATTTGCAATGTCTTAGGCCAATAAAATTGCATAAAATCATCTTTCTGCTTTGAGTAGGGAGATGTGGGGAAAAAAATTAGGACTGCGGGGATGATAAGGGGATGGGGCTGAAAAATGCAGGGATGGTGAGGGGATGGAGAAGAAAAATGCGTTTCACTGAAGGAACAGTGAGGGGATGAATCTTTGTCCCCATGTCACTCTCTAGATTGGAAGACTGTTCCTGCCCTAACTAGACCACTAGGGACTATAAGGTAGTTTTGGGAGGGAGGCCTTGTCTTTGTGTAAGTGTGGTCCCTTGTATACCCAGTTATAAGATAGGGATCCTCACAATTTAATTATATTTGTGGGCCGTGAGCCAGGACCAGTCATCTGGCAGGCCCTCTTCTCACTCTCTTCTGAATAATCCCAGACCACATAGGCAGTTATGAACAAACCAAACTCCAATTTTATTCCTTCCCTCCAAACGGGAGAGAGGCTCATCTTGTAACAGTACAGTTGCAGGTTAAAACAACAAACTATGCACAGAGACCATTTCAGTAAAGTTAATATAAATGTTGTAAATACTGTATCTCCTATCTCCTATTTGTAAGAGCTCCCGTATTGGTAGATCTTGATCTTTTTTTTTTAAACTTTATCTTTAATGAATTTTCAGAATATACACAAGACAACCTTGTTCAAGAAAATCAGCTGTAAAATTACAAAATTAAATCAGTTCTCAAAGAAACAAATTAAACCTTCTTAGACCACAATCCTCTTTAGAAAGTTCCTGGACAATGTGAAGAGAGACAATATTTCTAGTAATAACTTGATATATAAAGAATAGGCTTAGCAGTAAGGTTGCCTGTACAACTTAATTAACACTAGCAGTAGATAACTTCTTCATATCAAGAAATGCGCGCTAGTGTTCAGGTAAAAGAAATACATATTTCACTGCAAGGTACTTTACTAAACATTTACATGGGTAGGCTAATAAGAAAGTTGCCCCCAGCGTCACTATCTCAGCTCTCATTGCCAAGAAGAGTTTACGTCTCTCTTGTGTTTGTCTTGCAACGTCTGGGTATATCCAGACCCTATTCCCCAAAAATGGTACTTGAGAGTTTCGAAAATATAATCTCAGAAGTGAATTAGCGTCTTGCTCAAACACAAAAGAAACCAGTAAGGTAGCTTGCTCTGTAGAGTCTGTAAAAGATGATTCAAGCATATCTGTAAGATTTAATTGCTCTACAGCTGGTCCATCGGGAGTGACTCCTGTCTTTTTTGTAGGAATATAATATATACGGTTAACCAGAGGAATTAAGTCAGATACTTCAACAAGATATTTTCTTAACATCTCTATAGGTGACACTCCAATAGAACGAGGAAAATTGAGAATCCGCACATTTAATCTTCTATTATAATTCTCCAATGGATCCTGATCTTATGATGGAGATAACCCAAAAGACAATCTCCCGCCCAAGGCAGAAGCTTATGAAACCTCTGATGATGTCACTCATATTTTTTTTTTCAAATTTCTTTATTAAATTTTGGTATAAAATATACAAACAAAGTTAACAGCAAAACACATAACAGAAATGTTGCATTATGATTCAAGAAAATAACATGCAATAATAGGTCAGATTTCTATTGATGACTAACATATTTATCACAGTTATATTCAATAGGAGCCCAAGTTTTACAGAAATGGGAGTAACTATGAGTTTTAAAGTCAATGATCTCTTCGTATTTTCATATGGAACAATGGTAATAACACCACTCAGTTAAATTCAACTGAGAGTTATCCTTCCAGTGGCACACAATTAGATGAACTACCAAAGCAATCATAATATTATAAAGTTTGGAATAGCATTGAGGTATTGGGATTAAGTGATCTTAAATTGATAGTTTTGTATGTGATGGGAACTGAGCTATCTATAGAAAAAATCAAGTAGATTTTGTTCCATATTGAGCACCAATACGTGTGCACATTAGGGCAATAGAACAAAATATGAGACGACGTGCCTGAGGGTGAAGAGCAAGACCAGCAGGAGTTTAATGAATCAATTTTAAAGATTCTGGCTAATTTGGAGGGGATCCAGTAGGCTTTGTGTAAAACGAAGAACGATGATTGTGATAGTGATGCTGACATAGTAGGACGAGTGGTATATGTCCATATAGATGACCAATCAATTTCTTCAAGAAGTAGATTTTGTTATGTTTCCCAAAATTGTTCTATATGGGTATTGTGGTGACTAATGCATTCTTGTAATTTTTTTGGTAAATGTGAATCCACCATTCAGGGAGAACCAAGCCCCGCCTGGGGTCTCATGAATTCCACATTTCTAGAAGTTGCTGGAAACCCAAAGGCTGGGTTTCCAACTGCCTTTTTGTAAGATGTGTGCTGTTCAGTAACAGTGCAGGTCAGGTTTCATGAATCTGTTCTAACGAGCAGCAGCTCCAATCCAGAGCTGCTGTTTTCCAGTTCACATTGCTCCAATAACCTTTAACACATATGCAGCCCTAACATACAGACTGCTAGGTTGGGGAGATTCATGCACCAAATCTCACATTCCCTGGTGCATGAAATTACTCTCAGTCTACATTTGTCTTTGGGGTATTTTTTTTTTCTTTCTGTACTGTAATTGCAAATAATGCAATTATGATCTTGCACAATAATATATATGGTAACTAGAGTGCTCCAAATAAATGCTTTTGATACAAAATTTTAGAAGGAATTTGTCTGTAAATTTGGGATGATAAACTCCTTAGGAATGAACTTCTCTGTAGAGTTATGACAGCAACAACTGTAAAAGCACTATTGCTTTTAGTTTCAGTTTTCATTATCTGAAGTCCATGTTAAGGGTCATGGATTTGATATACCACCTTTCTGTGGTACAACCGCAAGGGTTTACATTTATTACTGTATATATAGATTTAGCAAAGGGATTCAGACTGCAAGGTCTGACAACCTCCAGCAGCCTTCACTGCTTCACATTCACACAACCAAACTCAAGTTTTTGGTTTCAATTTCAATCAAAACTAGGTAATGTGTTTTGGCTGCAGTTTCAGTTTCGTCCAAAACTGAAACATAGCTATTTTGGTCAATCTCCAATTGTAGCACATACTTCATAGAATTACCCTTTTATCAAGCTTAGATGTATAATTTCAATCCCCTGGAATGTCCCAAATTTGGCCCCATTTTTGGATGTATAATCATTTCTCTATCCAAAATTATCTGTTCAACACCTGGGAATTCTTGTAATAAAAGCACTTAAGTAGTTGATTCCACTGACGACCAAATGCTTTTGAATATTGACCTGATTACTCCTAAAGCATATCTCATCCACTGGTTGTCAGTTTTATGGAGGATATGGTTTAGAAAAGTGATGGTAATAATTTTTCAAGCTCTGACTGGTGTTGCTCCTCAATATCTAAAATCCATAATCCAATCATATATTCCTGTTCCAGGTCTTCACTTTGCTTTTTCTGATCAGGGGTTGGTAGTTGTTCCACACAAAAAGCAAGGTCAACATCTGTTTCTGAGAGTATGTATATTTTCAGTGGCTAATCGGATGTTCATGTGGAGGTGAGTTTGCAAAATTTTAGCAAGAAAATAAACACATATATTTTGATCTGGTTTGTGGTTATTCCCCCCCCCCCCATCCCTTTTACAAAACCGCAATAGCGGTTTTTAGCGCAGGCTGGCGTGCTGAATGCTCTGTGCTGCTCCCGACGCTCATAGAGTTCCTATGAGCATTGGGAGCAGCGCAGAATATTCAGCACATTGGCCTGCACTAAAAACTGCTATCTCGTTTTGTAAAAGAGGGGGATATATGAATTAAACAAAACCAGATTTTGTTTTCTCTGAAAATGTGTTTTATGTTTATTTGTGATGTGATCTGCTGAGTGAAATGTTACCAAAAGTGGAGTTACAAATAAAGTCTATAAAAGTTTGGAGGTGCAACTTTCATTTTTGAATATTTAATGTTCTATAGGGTCAGTAGAATATGACTAAGCAATTTTTTCACAATGATGATATTTTTCATATTCTACAGCCTAAAAACTGCAGGTTCCTAAAGTGGGGTATGTGATTTCTGGGGTTAATTGCTGTATTATTGATAAACATTTCTAATTGTTTTAAAGATGTTCATAGTCCATATCTTAGGCTAAAAATTTGCAGGATTATGCAGTTGATTTCACTGTATCTTGTGGCATAAATAAGTCACATGCCTCAATTTTGGTATTTCTTTGCTCAGCAGGTCACATTTTGGCCAGCTTTTATCAAGCTGCGCTAGAGTTTTTTGGCGTAGGTCAGCGCGGTAAATGCTACGATGCTCATAGAATTCTTATGAGCGTCGGAGCACTTACCTCGCTAGCCTGCGCTAAACACCTCTAGCGCAGTTTGATAAAAGAGGGGGTTTGTTTGATGTTTATATTTTTATATATGTTGTAAAGCTCAACACTTACCTTCCTTTTACAAAACCGTAGCACGGTTTTTAGTGCCGGCCGAGGCGGTAACAGCTCCAACGTTCATAGGAATTTTATGAGCATTGGAGCTGTTACTGCCACGGCCGGTGCTAAAAACCGTGCTATGGTTTTGTAAAAGGGAGGGTTAATAATGTACTCTTACTCCCCTCCCCTCTTTTCTAACCTTACCATCATGTTTGTTATTGCAAAATGTCTTCAATGTACTCCTCTCTTCCTTTTTACAAGTATTACTTTTTATAATCATTACTCCTATTCTTATTTTATCATTTTATTGTAAACCAGCTAGATACTAGTTGATAGTCGGTATATTAAAAATTAATAAACTTGAAACTTGAGATTAATGAGGATGAACAGAATGTACATATTTCAGATAAATGCGTATTGTTTCACTTTCTTCTTGTGCTCTATCTCCTTGCATCTTCTTCCCTTAATTTGTGCTTTCTCACCTCTCCTCTTTCCTCCCGAGCTCCTTGTTCTCCGTCATACTAGTGCTATTTTCTCTGTGTTTCTTCTCTCTCTCCACCCCCTCCCCCCTTTCCAGCATGCTACTTAACCTCATTTCCCTTCACTGTCTTCCTGTACTCTCGTCTCTCTCTCTCTCTCTCTCTCTCTCTCTCTCTCTCTTAGTTCCATAGCATTGCAAGCTCTTCAGGGAAAGAGAAGAGAATCTCTGGCCAGGTATTCCTTATATGCAGCATTTGGCTCTCATAGGGAAAGATATAAGGTAAACCAGCTCTTCTCTTTCATGTGGTATCAGCAGAAATTTTTCAAAGGGAGAGGGAGAAGGGAATTGCTGGCCTACTTACCTTCCCATGATAACAGAGGCAGTTCTTCAGGGCTGAAGGGAAGGAGGGAGAGGTTCAGCTGCCAGAAACAACTCTTCAGGGAGAAAATGATAAGTAGTAGTAGTAGTAGTAGTAGCAAAAGTAGAAGATTGGTATCCATCATCCTTCAGTAGTAGCTAAGGCGGTTCTTTAGAGAAGAGTAAAGGGATTCATGGGCTTAGCCTCTGGAGGCAGCGCTTCAAAGAGGAAGGGAGATTGGCTCTGCATGCAGTAATGGGAAGGAGAACAGAGGCAGCCTATTGGAGGAAAGGAGGTAAACTTACCTCCTTAACTGTACAGTGGGTTTCAAGCCAAATGGCTATTTCATAGTTAATAATTCTTCGACAGAACACAATTCCAGCTCTTGGTCCAGTCCCTAGTCCTAGGTCTTCTAGACTACTGCAACATACTCTACCTCACCTGCCCCGCAATCATGATAAAACAACCACAAACAATTCAAAACACAGCGCTAAGACTTATCTATTCATTGAGGAAACACGACCACATCATGGCGGCATACCTCGACTCACACTGGCTCCCAATACAAGCAAGAGTACAATTCATATTCTACTGCCTACTATTTAAAACCATAAATAGTACATTACAGCCTACCTTAACAACCGCCTAATCCAAACTACCTCAACCAGACATAGGAGGACCCACAAACCATTCACACATCCTCCAATCAGAGACGTCAAATGAAAAAAACTGTACGATGGCCTTCTAGCCACACAAGCAGCAAAACTAGACTACCAACTCTCCAATTTACTGATAACGACCCCAGACTACAAATTGTTCAGAAAAGAAATAAAAACCATGCTAGTCAAGAAATCCATGAAGACAAGCTAACACCGCAAGACTCGTCCCAATTCTCTGAAGCAACCCGCTCTACTCTTCAATTCCTCTGGAAATGGCCAGATAACTCCTTTTGTAATCCGCCTTGAACCACAAGGTAATGGCGGAATAGAAATCACTAATGTAATGTAATGTAATATATATATATATATATATATATAATCTAGGGAACAATATATAGATATAGATATATAAGGTTTAAGGTTACATTTATTTGATAGACAGCCTACAGTCAATCCATCAAAGTGGGTTACAATCAACAATAATCTTTAAAAGTAGAAAAAATACATCCTATTAAAAAAGAACAATAAGTTCCCCATGTTCTGCCAAACCCTAGGAGAAGGGAACAGCTCATCTGCATGTCATCTGCATGTGGTGCAGAGGCTAGAGCTACAGGCTCAGCACCCTGAGGTTGTAGGGTCAAATCCTACACTGCTCCTTGTGACCCTAGGCAAGTCACTTAATCCCCCCATTGCCCCAGGTACATTAGATAGAGTATGAGCCCACCAGGACAGATAGGAAAAAATGCTTCTGTACCTGAATGTAAACCACTTAGGCTATAGGTGGTATATAAATACTCAGATAAATAAATATGTATTAAAAGCTATTCAATATAAATGGGACCAACAAAATTTTAAATGCAGAAAGAGAATCTTCCATTTGCAAGGTAAAGGGAGGGGCATTCCATAGTGTGGGTGGTACCACACAGTACATTGATTTGCACAATATTTCTAAAGGCACATTCTAAATTGAGGAGATAGATAAAACTTTATTTTGCCCAGAGCGCAAAGCTCTTGTCAGATCATAGGGTAGGAAAACTGAGGACAAAAATGAAGGGGAACCCAAGTGTAAAATCTTAAAAGTCAGCAGCAAAATATTATATACAGTGCAATGTCCTTCCGGAAGCCAGTGTTCCATCTACAACAAAGGAGTGACATGATCAAGTCTTATAGCATTAAAAAGTAATTTAACGCAAGAGGTTCCTAGCTGCTTAAATCACCTGTTCGGGGCTATCTGCTGATATGCAACAGCACTTAACCAGTTAATGCTGCAGAATATCAGTGCTGGCTGCTAAATTTTGTGAGTGGTCCAGGAGCAGAGTTGGCACATATGTAGTTATAGTGGTGTAGTGAGGTCGGAAGGCACCCAGGGTGGTGGCACTCCCACCCTCTTCTTTGCCCCTTCCCTGCTACGCTTGTGCATCACTTCCCTTTCCCCTTACCTCTTTAAGTTCCCCGGTGTGAGCAGCCTCTCCAACATGCTACCTGCGCCGACCTTGGCTCTCCTTCTGATGTCACTTCCTGGTCATGGGACCAGGAAGTGATGTCGGAGGGAGAGCTGAGGCCAGCGCAAGCAGCAGGTTAGAGTTGCTGCTTATGCCAGCGAAGAGCTAGAGGTGCGGGGGAAAGTGAAGGCATGCACTTGGCAGGGGAGGGGTGGGAAGGAGTGGGGGAGGGGCATTGAGGAGAAGTGCTGGTGCTTCTACCAAGATGGTGCCAGGGTGATCTGCCCCCCACCCTTACTATGCCACTATGTGGTTATTCAACATTTAATCTTTTACGTGGCCAAATCAGACTGCATAAATCTCAGTTTTATCTTTATGCGGTGTCACTAAAGTGCTTAAGGGCTGAATATAACACTTAAATGCATAAGAGATAGCTAACCACACAAACCTGGATATTCAATGTTGGTGCTCAGACATGACCCAGCATCGAATATCTGAAGATAACACTGGCGGCAGTTATAAATTGCTCATCACCACTAGATGAATATCTACCTCTTATTTTCCTCTTATTATGAAAATACTCAGGGCTCTGTAAAATTGATTTAGGACATGGACCCCATGGGCTCCTGTCTCACAAACGCCCCTGTTGTATTCTCTTCTAGTTTGGTTCTTGTGATTCCAGCCTGCTGGTTGAGGCACAATCCAACTTATTTAATCCGTTTTCTATCCCATTCTCCCCAATGAGCTCAGAACGGGTTACAGGTTAACATACATAATATGCATTGTGGCTCTGATCTTCTCCTCTTATATATACTGTCCCCAGTAGCACAGCTAGATTTCAACTGCTGTTTCACATCTGTCAGAAACTGATAAGACATTAGTCCTACAGCAGATTGCTATGATGCCCTGACATTTCATCTCTAAGATGAGTCTCTTTTCTCACCACAGTTGCGTGTGTGGATTAGTGTGCTCAGCTCTGTAGCACACGTATCTATTCCTACACCTGAATCTTGGTTGTGGGTGAAAAATTACCTCTCATTTCCAGAGTCAGAAACATCTTCATAAGTCGATCAAATGTTTCATGTTCTTGTGGCACTCCCTTCTTTGCCCTTTTCTCCAATGAGATGTGTAAAAAAAAAAACGCTTTGAGGCTCATAATAAAAAAAAAACAAAACGTCTAAAAAGTGGCCTAAATGGGTACTTGGACGATCAAAAAACCTGATCGTTCAAGGACCCGTAATCAAAGCTGGTTTTAGTCGTATCTAAAACTAGCTTAGGCCTTTCCCCTGCCTCTAAACGCATAGAGCGAAAAGAGGCGTTTTTAGAGGATAGGAAAGAGCTGGAGGTGGGCCGACCTAGACATAGGTGTACAGCAGGTATAACCAAAAGTTTAGGCAGGTTGTCTAGTCGGCACTTATATATTTTGACTTAGACCAAGTCAAAACAGGTCTAAGTGCCAAAAAAGGAGCTGCTGAGCTGATTGCTGCAGCTCAGTAGCCCCAGCAACCTGCCTACCGTCTACTAACACTATCACTGCAGGAGAGATGGCTCATCTCTCCTGCCGCGATGGTGATCGCCCACACCCCCTCCGAACCGCGGCACTTCGGGGTGAGCATTGTGGCAGGGCATCTCCCTGCTGGCGATCCTCACTCCGAAGTGCCGCAGTTTGGAGGGGGGTGGGCCTTCACCATCACAGCAGGAGCGATAAGCCATCTCTCCTGCAGTGATCAGCCCTCCCCCACGACACGATTGGGGCAAGAGGGAGCCCAAGCCCTCTTGCCCCGGCGAGCCTGACCTTCCCTGACACGATCAGGACAAGAAGGAGCCCAAGCCCTCTTGCTCCGGCGAGCCCGACCTTCCCCGACACGATCGGGGCAAGAGAGAGCCCAAGCCTTCTTGACCCATGGCAACCCCCTGCCAATTACGATTGGGCAGGAGGGAGCCCAAGCCCTCCTGCCTAGGTGAGCCCCTACCCGCCACCCCCACTAAGATATGGGCAGGAGGGATCCCAGGCCCTCCTGCCCCCCTCCCACGAATGCCCCCCCCGAACACCCGATCAGCCCTCCTCCTACCGACCCGCAAGACCCCGCCGACCCCTCGACCCCCCCCATGCCAATCCTCCTCCCCGTACCTTAAATTCATTGGCCGGATGGACAGGTGCCAAGCCTGTCCATCCAGAAGGCCAGCCATCCATTGAATGGCTGTCCTTAGGGCCTGATTGGCCTAGGCGACTCAAACCCCGCCCACAGGTGGGGCCTGAGGTGCCTGGGCCAACCGGAATAGGCCCAGTAGCCTTAGGCCCCTCCTGTGGGTGGGGCATTAGGCACAACAAATTTAAGGTACGGGGAGGGGGATTGGGGTGGGGGGATCGAGGGGTCATCAGGATCTCGTGGGTCGGTGGGAGGGGGCCGATCAGGGGTTCGGGGGGCATTCATGGAATGGGGGTGCATCAAAGGGAGGAGGGCCTGGGATCCCTCCTGCCTGTATCTTAGTGGGTGTGGGGATAGGGGGTTCACCTGGGCAGAAGAGCTTGGGCTCCCTCCTGCACAATCATAATTGGCAGGGGGTGGTGCCGCGGGGCAAGAGGGCTTGGGCTCCCTCTTGCCCAATCGTAATTGGCAGGGGGGTTGCCGTGGGGCAAGAGGGATTGTGCTCCCTCTTGCCCAATCATAATCGGCAAGGGGGGGTGCCGCAGGGCAAGAGGGCTTGGGCTCCTTCTTGCCACGATCATGTTGGGGAAGGTCGGGCTCACTGGGGCAAGAGGGCTTGGGCTCCCTCATGCACCGATCTTCGTCGGGGGTTGGGGAATCGCTGGGGCAAGAGGGCTTGGGCTCCCTCTTGCCCAGATCATTGTATGGGGGGGGGGATTCTGTAACCGGTGTTGTTTTTGACAGACACCGGTTACAGAATCCAGTTTTTAGGCGAAGGACAGGCTCCTCCTTCGCTTAAAAGCTCTTTTTTTGGGAGTTTGGGAGTTCGGCTTTTTTTTAAGTTGATTATATGTTGTTAGTATAGACGTAGTGGTGGTCTCGGCATTTAAACAGCTGAACGTAGAGGCAGGCCATTATAAAAAAAAAACCCTCCTTTTGGACGGGTTTTTTTTGATAATGGACATTTTCCCTGCTTCTACTTTCAACATTTAAGGCCTTAGGCTAAAAGGGGACTTAGATGTTTTTTTATATTATGCCCCTCCACACCTTCATTTATTTTCCTGCATTGCCTCCCATGATCAGTTCTGTGTATAATCACAGATCTTTCGTCAGTTGCTGTCGTGCTTGCACCAAATTTCTGGAATGGAAATCCACTTCCGGGCTTTTGAGGCTTTCCAGGCTGTTTACCACCTGCTGTAAACCACTGCTATAAAGAACTCCCTTTAAGCTGTAAGTCTGTGCAGACTAGCTGCTGCTACATTGTATAATGCAAATATGGACTTCTTTAAAGCCATTAAAACCATTTCCTTATTAAAACTATTTGCAAATGGCCATTAACAGTTTGGGAGGCAATTCTATAATTGAACACCCTCTTTTAGATGCCCTGATGCCATGCGGTGAGAGTGGCGGAATTGCCTTCCTGGACAATTACAATGTATGCAGAATTATCTGCATTTTCATAAGCTTCTGAAGGCACATATGTTTCAGCAGGCCTTTTAGAAGGAGTCATTTTATATTTTTATTTTTAACTATGGTATTTAGTTTGCTGCTGATAGTGGCTTAGCATAAGAATATGCTTTATTTATGATTGGTTAGTGCTGTTTATACTGTTCTTATTATGAATATTTTTTGTACATTGCCTAGCATATTAGATAGACTGGTATAAAAGCTGTGTAATTAATAAATATTCCATAATAGCATTTGGAGAGAGTGTGGTGCAGCAGTTACAATTAAAGCCTTAGCACCCTGAGGTTGTGGGTTTAAACTCATGCTGTTCTTTGTGACCCTGGGCAAGTCACTTAATCCCCCCATTGCCCCAGGTACATTAGATGGATTGTGAGCCTGCTGGGACAGACAGGGAAAAATGCTTGAGTACCTCATTTAAAGATGTTTGGAGCCCCTTAGAAGGTTTTGTTAAGCAGTATGGGTGATCGTACGATTGACCTGCCAGACAAATGGGAAGGTGGTAGGATGGGGGTAGGGTTTGGGTTTGGGTTAGGGAGAGAGGAATGGATAGATAATGACATGACTCTGTTAAAATTTATTGCTACATGTTTATAACATATTTGTGCTGCATTTCTTTGTAAGATGTTAAAACTTAATAAAGATTGAACAACAACAAAAAAAATCATGTAAACCATTCTGAGCTCCCTTGGGAGAATTGAATAAATAAATGTACAGAAAATTGAGTAAAATGTTCATAAAATTGAATAAATAAATGTTGCTGTGGAATATTAGCATAACTGGGCACTAACATTAAGGCACCTGCATTTGCACCAGCTAAAGAGCTAGCGTACCTGCAGGTGCCTGTATATGACAAGAATGCACATAACGTACTGTATTCTGTAAGTTGTGCATGTGAGACGCAGCCCTGTCCATAAGGACAATTCCTTACATTTACACACTACAGCGTGGTCCTCATTTTGCAAGCTCTATTTACATATGATAAGTGCATAAACTAAGTCCCAATTTTACAAATCTGGGATATGCATGTATCAAACCTCAAGCGCATGCACATGGCGAGAGGGTGTGGTCTAGGCATGTCATCATCAGGGCAAGCGCGTGACAAGTTCATAGACATCTGTGCCTCATTTCAAAAGGGGACTAAACATCTATGTCGTAAAAGATCCATGTCGAGAATACTCCTGCTCCCAAGCACATTTAGGATTTGGCAATCAGCTGCTATTGAACAGCGCTCCACAGGAGGGATTGGAAATTTGTCCCCTTAATTCTCCAATATTCCCTCCCCTCAATGACAAAATGGAAAGAGAAACTGGCCACTGTGACAGCGTTGGGATAATAACTGATTATATTTTCAAGGTTGCAGCTATGTGCTGGCTTTGAACCTAGCAAATTTTAATATATTCCCTTTTGTAAAATGGATGTTTATGCTGTATGCACCCAGTGCATGACTGTCCATTTCGCCTGTATTTTAGAACAGGCGCTATGTTGGCAAAATCAGTTCTAAAATACCGGTGAAACTTGACCTGCACATCTCAATTCCTACTTGCTGCACTCCATTTATGCTCACCCTCGAGTCTCCGCAGTGCTACAGTCAATAAAGTAGATCTTGAATTTGACACCCATGGCGGAATTATTGACATCTTATGCTCACGACTCCTCTGTGGTGCTGCACCCTTACAGAATAACACTCAGTGGATTCACTGCCATTTAAATCCACATAATCACCATTTTTCTATCCTTTTACACATGCAGGTGGCATGGAACGTAAGTGCCCAGTTATAAAATTGCCTCTCTTTATTAGCAATGTCATACCCTGCAGATTCTGAGATGCCAAGTCTCACCCATTAGATGAGGTTCACATGTAATTTTTTATTTTATTTATTAGGCATTTATATACTTCCTATCAAGGTTATCTAAGCAGTTTGCAATCAGGTACTCAAGCATTTTCTCTACCTATCCTGGTGGGCACATGTCTATCTAATGTACCTGGGGCAATGGAGGATTGAGTGGCTTGTCCAGGGTCACAAGGAGTAGTGTGGGGTTTGAACCCAGAACCTCAGGATGCTGAGGCTGTAGCTTCTAACCATTAGGCCACTCCTTCATCTGATGGAGGACTCTCACATACAGCAAGCCCTTGTACCAGTGAAGGGATCCTGATCCCAGCTCTAATGAGAGCAAAACTGCTCTGAGAAAAGCCAAGTAGCCCCACCAATAGTAAGAAATCTGAGCATACTGCAATTTACTTCCCATTTTAAAGGCTGATTCCCCTATTCAGCCCTCCTAGAACTAATCAGCCCATTGAGAATTAAGTAGCCATGTGCTCAAGGGCCATTTTTAAAGACAAAGAGGAGGAGGGAGAACTGAGCAGGAGTTGAAGAAAGTTCTTCTGTTATTTCTCCAAATTCTATTAATAACTCTCTGTGCCCCCACTATCTCCCCACTATCATTGTGTGCCTTTCCCTGCATTTCAATGTATGTGTTTTCCCCTCTGCATACATATATGTATCTCTATTCACTCTATTCACTGTTTGTCTTCTTTCCATTTTTATCTACTTGTGTCCTTTTTCATTTGTGTATCTCTTTCCTTCTGTTGCCTTTCTTCATGTATTCGTGTGGACATGTCTCTCTTTCCCTTTATGTTTGTGTACCCATCTCAATGTTTCTACCTTTTCTCCCTCTGTACTGTATATTCCTTTCTTGTTCCTGGAAGAAAAAGTGAAATAAAAAGTTTCCCTTTAAAAATTTGGACCAGCGAGGGCCAGAGGTATAAAAATGTCTGCAGAGATTGTACAGGCTTTTGCTGCAGCTACAAAATTCACCAATGGAGTACAAGCAGGGATTTCAGAATCAAATATCCAGATGTACTCTCCTGACAGCTCTCCCCTTCCTCTGTCCATTTTCCCCACAGTGAAGCCCACACACATATTTCCAGCCACTGAGTGGAGAGCAGCTTTAGTGCCTAGAGAATTTATCCAGTCAACTGGGCAAAAACCTTTGAAAATTGCTCTTATATTGTCTGCTTTGTTTATATATCTTTTCAGAAGCACTAAAGAAAGGCAGGTATTATTTTGTGTTGTTTCTTTAGTTTGTGAAGTAGCATGACACTTAACCCCCCCCCCCCCTCCAACACACACCTTTACAAAATCGTAGTGAGGTTTTTAGCACCAGCCACGGTGATAACACTCCGATATTCCTAGAATTCCTATGAGCGTCAGAGCTGTTACCACTGTGGCTGGCACTAAAAACCACACTACTGTTTTGTAAAAGGAGGGGTTAATTTTTTCTAGATTTATACTCAAGATACTATCTGAAAAATCTCTCTCTGGGGTCAACTCTCAACAGGTCACACTACTTTGGAGTGGAGGAGTAGCCTAATGATTAGTGCAGTGGGATTTGATCCTGGTGAACTAGATTTGATTCCCACCACAACTTCATGTGACCTTGGGCAAGTCACTTATCCCTCCATTGTCCCAGGTACAAAACAAAAGCTTAGATTGTGAACTCACTAGGGACTGAGAAAGTACCTGCATATAATGTGCAGAGCATGGCAGATGCCTAGTAGCACTACAGTATATTAGTAGTAGAAGTAGTAGTACAAATAATGCTAAAAAGGCATTTGATATGTCAAGTTTATGCTTCTCTGGCTCACTTAGAGATATTATCCATTTCACTCTCCCTCTATTGTGCCCTCCTCCCTGTCATCTAACTCAGTGTTTTTCAACCTTTTTACATCTATGGACCAGCAGAAATAAAAGAATTATTCTGTGGACTGGCATCAGTGTGTGGACTGGCGGTTGAAGAACACGGGCTAAGTCATGGGCCTGACCCCACCCATCTCTACCCAATCTCCACCCTAGACCCCACCCCCATAATAGTACTAATTGCACCTTGCACGTCCCGTGCCTCATTTGGAAGCCTTCCCTCTGACGTTGCAACGTCCGAGAGAAGGCTTCCAGTTCAGGCGCAGGATGCCCGTAGGAGCCACTGCCTGTGGCTTTGTGCACTGAATCAGTTAGGAAGAGGGAGCTGGCTCGAAGATAACACCGCATCGATCGCACCGTGGACCGGCGGTTGAAGAACACTATTTTGGGCCTGATGCACATGCTGGCCCTGTGGACCGGCAGGAAAATTCTGTGGACCGGCACTGGTTTATGGACTGGTGGTTGAAGAACACCGATCTAACTGTTTTGGATCATGAGGCAATGTCCCCTCAATATTCAGACCATGAGAGATCACTGGCCATTTCCCATGGTCCGCAGTGAACCCAGAAATGTAATGCCAGTGCTGCATCCAGTGACCAGCATTGAACTTCTGGTCTATTTGTGGCCAACCAAAACATAGCCGGATAGGCCAATGTTCAGCAGCTAGCCAGCAAGTCTCAGTGGCCAAAGATAGATCACCCTTTTGGCCAGCAAACTGCTGAATATTGCCAGTGACATAACTGGTTACCGGCCAATCTGCTAAGCTGGATATTCAGCCGGAAATACAGTAGCTATCTCCCATTGAATATCGCTGGATAGCCAGCCATTTGCTATTTGGCCAGCCAAGAGCCATTTCCAACCAGCTAAACAGCACTGAATACACTGCACAACAAAGTTTTTGCTTCCTGAACACTGCTGGGTGTTTCTTATAGAATTTTGGGTGCTGATCATGAATATTACATCAAAAATTACCCATCACGTACCATTTCAGAGAAATCTTCAATTTTGTCGTGATTTTTTCTTATATTTGGATGCAAACAATTTTTTCTCCCATAAGTGTCTTATCAACAACGGTTTGTGCCGCCTGGGTATGTCCATGCATAAAATCTAGCCAGGTTGGAAGCTGTTTTATGGAAGATGACATCCTGGGCATGTCTGGGCAGGTCTGAACGAGCTTGCGCTGTCTCACCATGCTATAATGGTGGCTTCCATACACCGATCCTGCTCATTTGGTTAATATAGATAGTCCGTGTGTGTATATAGTATCAGTATAGTAAAGTATAGTAGTATAGTAGCTGTAGCAATATAACAGTAAGTAAGCTTGATGCTATAGACGTTTTGGTGTCGGGCAATATGTCTCGTCGGTGTCGTAACAGCCGCGACACATTCTGCTATATCTGTGGGGAATATACACTTACGCCTCAGAGACGTTCGATGACTGCCCTTGTAAAGAAAGCCTATCATCTGTATTTTGGCTGCAAAATAGGTGATCAAGACAAGCAATGGGCGCCTCACATTTGCTGTGCGACATGTGCTGTTAGTCTGAGAGCCTGGCTCAGAGGTACTCGAAAGACGATGCCATTTGCTGTTCCGATGATATGGCGAGAACAGAAAGACCATGTGACGGACTGTTATTTCTGTTTGACTAATGTGTCTGGTTTCTCTGCTAAAAACAAGAAGTCAATTGAATATCCTAATCTGCCTTCAGCAATGAGACCCATGCCACATGATGACAGTCTTCCAGTTCCGAAACCACCAGAGGATTGGACCTTAGACGAACCAGATGAAGAAACTGCAGTGCAGGGTTCTAACAGTGACATTGACCCGGATTTTGAACCATCCTCATCAGGCGATCCACATCTGATAACACAGTCCGAATTGAACGATTTGGTCAGAGATTTGGGTCTGTCAAAAGCAAAAGCTGAGCTGCTAGGTTCGAGACTGCAGGAATGGTGTTTGCTATCACCAGGTACGAAAATTTCTGTGTTTCGAGACCGGCATCATGATATAACCAAATTTTTTGCACAAGTCGACACTCTCTGTTTCTGTTGTGACATTGAAGGATTGTTCTCGGTCTTTGGTTGTGATCACAACCCGGAAGAGTGGCGTCTTTTCATTGATTCGTCAATGTTAAGCCTGAAAGCTGTTCTGTTGCACAATGGCAACGTTTATCCTTCAGTACCTGTTGGCTATGCAGCACATATGAAAGAAACATATGAGAATATGGAAATGTTACTAAAGTATGTCCAGTATACCAGGTATAACTGGAATATCTGTGGAGACCTCAAAGTCGTTGCTCTGTTACTAGGACTGCAGCTTGGCTATACAAAGTACTGCTGTTTCATCTGCGAATGGGACAGCCGAGACAGAGAGTCGCACTATTCTAGAAAGAACTGGCCACTCCGTAAAAAGTTAGTTCCAGGACAGAAAAATGTAGCACATGAATCGCTTGTTGACCCGACAAAGATATTTTTGCCTCCTCTTCACATTAAACTGGGACTCATGAAGAATTTTGTGAAAGCAATGAACAAGGAAGGGGAAGGTTTTCGTTATTTAAGACAGATGTTCCCAAGAATAACTGATGCCAAGATCAAAGAGGGTATTTTTGTTGGCCCCCAGATCAGACATGTTATGAGTGACAAGCGATTTGAAGATCTGTTAGTTGGGCCGGAAAAAATTGGCTGGAAAGCCTTGAAAGACGTTGTTGACAATTTTCTGGGCAATTACAGAGCCCCAAACTACATTCAGCTGGTAGACAAACTTCTCAAAGCATACAAGAGAATGAAGTGCAATATGTCACTCAAGATTCATTTCCTCCATTCACACTTGGACTTCTTCCCCGCAAATCTCGGTGCTGTGAGTGACGAGCACGGTGAAAGGTTTCATCAAGACATAGCTACGATGGAGAAACGATACCAGGGCAATTGGAATCCGTCAATGCTTGCCGACTATTGTTGGATGCTACAACGTGATGCACCAGACACTGAATATAAAAGAAACTCGGGAGCAAAACACTTTTAATTCTGTTTCATTTAGTCGCTTGTGCGAAACGTAAACTTGACTATATATTTTATTGTCAGTAAACATAAAAATGTCTATTTCTCATAGTTCTTACGTGATGCAGTAAAACCAAAACCATATTTGAGCATACCAAGTTGGTACCTGTCATAATCACCAAAAACTTTTCAGGAATCAAGACTTAACCAAAAAATTGTTGTGCAGTGATATCAGTCTCTATTTTTGCTTCAGAATGGTTGCTCTCCAAGGTTCTGATATCAGCTTAACAGAAACTTCACTATGCCTGTATGTACACTATTTTCCATCTACATTTCCCAGAATAGCTTTGTAACAGTTTCCACTCTGATATAGTCCATCTCAAACCCTCTCTCTTATATCTGCTGTGGAAAGGTCCTGCTAAACTGGTGTTATTTTACAGAGAAGGCTGTATTATCTGGTTGCACAGCTCGCGTTCTTCATTCTCTGCCCCCTCACACTCGCACATAGCTCACCCACGTAAGGAGGAGGCGGCCAGCATTTGGGAAAATGTTTAAAAAACGCATCTTATCTCATTCTTTGTGCCCACCTTTTCCTGCTGCTGGCCTTTTGCCAGATACTCCATCCCACCCTGGCCCCTTCCCTCTCTCACCCCTGAGCTTTCCGCTCCCCTTCACAAGACCCCTCCACATCAAAAGATATATTTGAACAGTGTCTTCTCACCCAGAGATTATATATAGAGACAAGGATGGATAGCAACAGAAAGAGGCAGATGGAGAAAAACAGAGACAGAAGAAACAAGATAGAGACTGCAAGAGAATCAGACTGAGAAAAGATCTTTTGACAACTTATGGTCAAAACTGTACTAAATCTAGGCAGTGAGCCAAATGCTTTTTTTTTTTTTTAACTTTGCTTAAGAAACAAGAAGGAATTAACAAATCACATGAAAAGCACTCATTTTTTAAATTTTAAAATTTTTAATTCATTTTTTCCTTTTTTTTTTTTTTTTTTTACAAAATAGATGAGAAGATAAGATCAGTCATTTATTTGGCAAACTGTAACTCTTGGCACTATTTAAAATATCAGATTGGCTCTCTCCCCCTTTAGACCCTTCCTCGCTTGTGCTGGCAGCTGTGGAACATTCAGAGGGGCATGGGGGTCCATAAACACCACAGGGCATGAAGACCAGATGAGTGCAGTTCCCAAGTTCCAAAGAAGGTGAACTCCACATTCCCCTGCAACAACGCTGAACAATAATTTACCCTGCAGCATTTCCTGCTCTAGCAGTAAAGAACGACTCCCTCTGCAGCATGTCATGCACCACCACTCAACAATGACTCTCTCAACAGCCAATACAAAACAATGGTGCCCTGCTTTAATACTGAATAATGCCTTAGCCTTTAGCATAGTCTGCACTAATAAAATATGTACATTGTGATCCACATAGATTAGTGGATAAGCAGAATATAAGTTAAATAAATAAAATAAATAAATACTTATTTCTGCAGCATATTCTGCTTTAACACTGAATGATCACTTCCCCTATGGTATACCCCATATTAATACTAAATGAAGGCTTCCCCTGCTGTATCCTTCAGTAATACCAGTGCTCAAATTTTTGTGATATCGGCCTGTACACTATGTCAATATTTTTCTACTCCACACTAGCATAACAGAAAGATGAGTTGCAATCCTTACAGGACGTGAACCCACTTCTCCATCTGCCCTCATTATCCTTTGTGGGATTCATCATCATGGTGACCGTAGACAGGCCAGTAGTAAAAGAACAAAGAAAGCCTGCTTCCTGTCTCTGTGGCTGCACATTCTTCTTCTCCTCCTTCCTAAGCAAGCAAGTTGAAAGGAGATGTTCTGCGGAATACTGCCAACATGCCAAAAACTAGTACCAGTGTGGTTCTGACTTGCCCAGTGGTGCGTGGAGAAGAACCAGAATTTTGGAAAGGTTGTGGAAAGCAAGAACCTGAATAGGACATTGTGAGATGGACACAGGGACCTGAAACAGAAGGGGGAAGGAAAAAAGGAGCCTGGAAAGGGAGATGGGGAAGAAAGGATGGTGGATCATGAAAAATGGTAAGGGTGAAGAACTGGAATGATAATGAGGGGGGGCCACAAGAAAATTTAGGGCACCTATACTCCCCCTCCCCTACTTCAGGCTTGATATAAAGCTGAATGATGACTTCCTTACACTGAATTAATACTAAATTCTGACATCTCCTGCATTGCTGTTTGCATTAAAGCTCAATGCCGATTCTTCCTGCAGTTATGGATTCACTCTAGCGTTGGGAATGTTAACGCCAGTCAGGTGGCAGCCAAGCTCTAGCTGACAACTCAACATAAGCCTCATTCATGATTTGTCTTCTCTCTGTCTAAGGGAAAATGCCTTAATGAATTGGGTCTTTTATCTATTTTTGTATCTGCTGCAGCAATTCTCCGATTTTGTGTCAGAGCAAGCTTCGAGTTCCTGAGTAAGCCTGTTTTATCCTATGCGCTGCCTCTCCTCACCCACTGTAAGACATAGCGCAACTATTTAGCACAGAGACTCCCAAACTTTTCTTGGAATACTGCAGCCAGTCAGGTTTTCAGGATACCCCTAATGAATATGCATGAGACCAATTTGTTTGCACTGGACAAATATCCCTTAATTCTATAAAACTGGATGCCCAACTTAACGTTTAGCTCACAAAGTTGCACATGCAAGTTATAGAATAAAGTCTGTTGCATATGTAACTTATTTTGATAATGAGGTAATTGATGTTAACTGGCATTAACTAGTGCCAATTAGCATGCAAAATTCATAGTGTGCAACTACAAACAGGCGTGGATGTGTCGGGGCATGCCCAGAACTTGTGTGCACATGTTACAGAGTGTAGGCAGTTATGCATCTAACTCAGGGGTGTCAAAGTCCCTCCTCGAAGGCCGCAATCCAGTCGGATTTTCAGGATATCCCCAACGAATATGCACGAGATCTATTAGCATACAACGAAAGCAGTGCCTGCAAATAGATCTCGGGCATATTCATTGAGGAAATCCTGAACACCCGACTGGATTGCAGCCCTTGAGGAGGGACTTTGACACCCCTGATCTAACTACCTACAGTTAGGCATGAGCACTTACACCAGCCTTTAAACTGGCATAAGTGCTCACACCTAAATTTAGGCACATAAACAGACTCACACTAGTCTTCTATAATGGCAGTTAGACACATATGTGGACTCAGTGGCATAGAAAGAGGGGTGCCGGGGGGGGGGGGAGATCTGCCCCGGATGCAGTCTTCCTAAGGGCACCACACCCCTCCTCCTCCTCTCTGGCCCCTCCTCCTTTCCTTATCACACACAAGTGCCCCTTGCCTTCCCCTGTACCTTTTTTACTTCCCTGGTGCAAGGTTGCTGCAGCGCTCTCTCTGACGTCGCTTCCGGGACCCACGCCTAAGAAGTGATGTCAAAGGGCAAGCTGACAATGACATGGGCACGCTGCTCATGCGGGAGAAGTTAAAAAGGTACAGGGAAAGGAAAGGAGGCACGTGTGATGGGGGAGGGGAAGAGGGAGGGGAGGGGCGCTGCTCACCCTTACTATTCCACTGTGTGGATTTACTCTAATACACTATTATTCATTATGACAGTTCCACTTAGCACCTAAATTTAACCCATAGGGGGCATTTCTATAATAGTGTGCCTGGTAGAAGCCTATTCTGCAAAGGAATGACGGTACTTACTTAACTTTTATAGCATATTAGTTTAACTGGGCATTAATGCACTTAACACTTAGGCACAACTCCTTATGCCAGTCAGAGCTGATGTATTAGTACAGGCTTGTCCAACCTATTTTTTTTTATTAGGGGTCACATTATATATTTCATAACATTCGGAAGTCAAGACATACATGTGTGAGTGTGTGCACACATTCATGCTCTGTCTCTCATCTGTCCCCCCCCACCACCAACCTTCACCCAGTCTCTTTCTCCCTCTTTCATATATCCCTCACCACCATCACTCAATTTCTTTCTCATGTCCCCCAGCCTTCATGCAATCTTTCTCTCTCTCTCTCTCTCTGTTTTCCTCCTCATAGCCTTCACCCAGTTTCTCTCTCTCTCCTGTCTCCCTCCCCAGTCTTCACCCAGTTTTTCCCCTCACCTGGCTATAGTAAATGAAAAAACAAAGGGATTTCTTCTTCCTTGCTGCAACTCAGCTCCCAACAAACTTGAGTCGTGCAGTACTAGAAGTTTAGGTTGGTCTTCTGGTGTCAAGTCTCATGAGACTTGAAACTATAAGACCAACCTGAACTTCTAGCATCATGACTCAGCAACCTGCAATATTGAGCCATGCAGTGCTGGAAGTTCAGGTTGGTTTCATGATTTCACGTCTTGCGAGACTAACCCATACTTCCAATGCCACAAAACTCATGCTTTCACAGTGGTGAGTCATGGTGGAGAAGATTCTGAGAATTGCCTGTGCTTCTGCAGGCCAAGAGGAATCATGGTCCATAGGCTGGAAAGCATGTGTTAGCACCTAAATGCCACTAATGCACACATAACTTACAGTATGCTATAAATTATACATGTAAGTTTGGGTCTTGCCATACTCCACTCCTGTGTATGCCCCCCTTGCAAAAATATGCTATGTAAGTTAAGCAGATAATTGCAGAATAGCACTTAGGTGGCATGGGCCCAAAGTGACAGACTGGGTCATGAAGTGGTTGAGTGGAAGGCGACAGAGGATAGTGGTCAAAAGATCTCTCTGAGGAAAAGGATCTTACCAGTGGTGCACCTCAAGGTTTGGTTTTTGGGCCTGTTCTTTTTAACATTTTTGTAAGCGATATTGCTGAAGGGCTGTCAGGTAAGAGTTGCCTCTTTAAGGGTGATACCAAAATCTGCACTAGAGTAGATACCTGTGATGGACCTAGCGAAGCTTGAAGAATGTGTCTGCTATGAAGAATGTGTCTGAAATGTGGTTGCTAAGATTTAATGCTAAGAAATGCAATGTCATGCTTTTGGGATGCAAAAACCTGAGGGAACGGTACAGTTTAGGGGGTGAAGAACTTTTGTACACAAAAGAGGAGTGGGACTTGGGTGTGATAGTATGTGACAATCTAAAGATGGCCAAATAGGTTGAAAAGGTGAAGGCAGAAGCTAAAAGGATGTTTGGGTGCATAGGGAGAGGTATGGCCAGTAGGAAAAAGGAGGCATTGATGCCCCTGCATAAAACTCTGGTGAGACCTCATTTAGAATATTGTGTATAATTCTGGAGACCGCATCTTCAAAAAGATATAAACAGGATGGAGTCAGTCCAGAGGAAGGCTACTAAAATGGTAAGTGGTCTTCATCATAAGGCATATGGGGATAAACTTAAAGATTTGAAAAGTGGGAGATGGGAAATACCTACGTGGCATAAATGTGCAAGAGGCAAGTCTTTCATTTGAAAGGAAGCTCCAGAATGAGAGGGCATAGAAGTGATATGCTCAGGAGTAATCTAAGGAAATACTTTTTTACAGAAAGTGTAGTAGATGCATGGAATAGTCTCCTGGTAGAGGTGGTGGAGACAACGACTATGTCTGAATTAAAAAAAAGCATGGGACAGGCATGTGGGATCTCTTAGGGAGAGGAGCAGATAGTGAATGCTATGTATGGGCAGACTGAATGGGCCATTTGGCCTTCATATCCCTTGATGTTTCTATGTTGGCATATAGGCATGCATGTGTGTATAGACACAAATATATACTAGTATTCTAAACATTCATGTGCATAACTCATGTTAATAGCTATTTAATAGAATTGCCCCACTAGTGCATGGAGATAGATCTCTTGAATATTTATTTTGGGTATCCCAAAATCCTGTCTGGTTGCTGGGTCCCAAGCACAGATTTAGGAAGTGCTGATTTACCAACATTAATGGTCTAAGCCTCTTCAAGTTGAACTTATGCCTGAACAGCAGGAAAAGAGAAAAATGCTGATAAAATCATCCAATGTAACTTTGTGAGGCAGGAGGTTTGCTATCTGGCAATCTTGCCAAAATCACTACAGTACTAGCTGTGATTGTCACAATAGCATATTAAAGAATCTTTTTTCAAACAAAACAAGCAGGATAGTGTGATGTAGTGGTTAGAGCTACAGCCTCAGCACCCTGAGATTGTGGGTTCAATCCCTGCACTGCTCCTTTGACCCTGGGCAAGTCACTTAATCTTCCACTGCCCCAGGTACATTAGGTAGATTGTGAGCCCACTGGTACAGATAGGGAAAATACATAAAGTGCCTATATCTAAAGTACTTTGAATGTGGTTGTATAACTACAAAAAGGCAGTATTACAAGTCCGAATTCCCCCCTCTTCTCAAGATGGCAACACCAGGCCATATCAAAAAGCCAGACTCAAACATCACAATGGGATGTGAATGCTGAATATCTTTTATTTTACACAAATAATCTCATGAAAAAATATTCAAAAAGCCATTTTGATAAATGGTGTGGAATCCGTAGAATCTCTGAGATGGTCCACAGATAAATCTTTGGAAGATTTTAGATAAGAAATGCTCCTTCATCACTGTTCATCTCCTAAGGTTTCCATTCCACAAAAGGAAGCAAAATGGTTGAAAACTGCAATTTGGGGGAGTACTTAAAAGTTAAGCTGCCAGTTTATCTGTGATGCCCACGACAAAGTTCCACAATGCAGAGCTACCATGTTACCCAATTCCAGGATGGAGATTTTTTGGCTAATCCCAATTTTCTACTGACATCCCAAAGCAGTTTGTAATCCCTGAGTCTACCCACTGAAATTAGTGCAACATGTCCCATAATGCATCAGGATAATCTTATCAGAAATTAGAAATTCAAAATTTCCTTCCCAGAACTGGGTAACTTGCAGGAGGATAACTTGTCAGCTCTAGCAATATTGCAACTGTGCCCAGGCTCATCTAACTGTAGTTTTCAGATTAAACTCTAACCCGGTCTTCATTAAGTATCAAGAGAGGGATCCAAACACTTCAAATCAAACACATAAACCAGCAACAGAATGGCCATGGACAGCAGGATTCAAAATCATAAGAAGAGATGATGTAAATTTCAATCCTGCTGTCTGTGACCAACTCTGTTGCTGGTTTGCAGGTCTTTACCAAGACCTTCATTCCCAGGTAGCTAGAATGAGCTATCCTGTGATTTCAGGGAAGACCATGGCTATTTAATACAGTTTATTGTAGCCCAGAGAATAATGTGCAGTACATAGATAAAAGTGTAACATGCTCAGAACCAATGCTCACAGCTGCTCAAGATAAGGTCATCAAAGTCCAAACCAAGACTGAGCACATGAAGAAAATGTGTTCAAACATTTCAACAGAGATACATCAAAACTGAACACTGATCAAAATCAGTCGGCAAACCCAAAATATGAGAGAAGACATATAGCATGCTAATATAAGAACTTAATGGACCTTTGGTCTGTCCCAGTATGGCAACTCTTAAATTCAGTATGCCGATTTCAACAGTGGCTAATCCAGGTCACAAGTACCTGGCAAGATCCTCAAAAAGTAAAACTGATTTTATGCTGCTTATCCTAGAAATAGGCAGTGGATTTCCCCAGGTCATCTTAATACAGGCTTATGGACTTATCTTTTAGAAAATTAACCAAGCTCTTTTAAACTCTACTAAGCTAACTGCTTTCACCACATTCTCTAGTAACAAATTCCAGAATTCAATTATACATTGAGTGAAGACATATTTTCTCTGGTTTGTTTTAAATCTACTACTTAGGAGCTTCATTGCATGTCTCCTAGACCTAGTATTTTTTGAAACAGTAAACAAGCGATTCAGGTCTACTCATTTCACTCCACTCAGTATTTTATAGACCTTTATCATATCTCCCCTTAACTAACTCTTCTCCAATCTGAAGAGCCCTAGCTGCTTTAGCCTTTCCTCATAGGAAGTCATCCTATCCCTTTTATCATCACCTTTCTCCGTATCGTATATATGGATTTTCAGAAGGCATTTGACAAGGTCCTGCATGAACGACTACTTCGAAAAATTGTGAGCCATGGAATCGAGGGTGAAATACTCACGTGGATTAAAAACAGTTTGGCAGATAGAAAACAGAGAGTGGGAGGTAAATGGACAATACTCGGACTGGAAAAGCGTCACGAGTGGAGTGCCGCAGGCTTCTGTGCTTGGACCCGTGCTCTTCAACATATTTATAAATGACCTGGAAATTGGTACGATGAGCAAGGTAATAAAATTTGCAGACGATATGAAGTTATTCAGAGTAGTGAAGACACAGAAGGATTGTGAAGACCTGCAACATGACATAAACATGCTCGAGAAATGGACTGCGACATGGCAAATGAGGTTTAACTTGGATAAGTGTAAGGTGATGCATGTTGGTAACAAAAATCTTATACACGAGTACAGGATGTCCGGTGCAGTACTCGAAGAAATCCCCCCAGGAAATAGACTTGGGAGTACTGGTCAACAAGTCGATGAAGCCATCCGTGCAATGCGCAGCGGTGAAAGGGGTGAACAGAATGCTAGGAATGATTAATAAGGGGATCACATACAGATCGGAGAAAGTTATCATGCTGCTATACTGGGCCATGGTACACCCCCCACCTGGAATACTGCATCCAGCACTGGTTGCCATACTTGAAGAAGGACACAGTACTAATTGGAATGGTCCAGAGAAGAGTGACCAAAATGGTTAAGGGGCTGGAGGAGTTGTCGTACAGTGAGAGATTAGAGAAAGGGGACATGATCGAAACATTCAAGATAATAAAGGGAATAAGTAGATAAAGACGGGTTGGTTGTTCACCCTCTCCAAAGTAGGGAGAACAAGAGGGCACTCTCTAAAATTAAAAGGGGATAGATTCCGTACAAATGTAAGGAAGTTCTTCTTCACCCAGAGAGAGGTAGAAATCTGGAATGCTCTTCCGGAGGCTGCTATATGGGAAAACAGCCTCCAGGGATTCAAGACAAAGTTAGACAAGTTCCTGCTAAATCAGAATGAACGCAGGTAAGGCTAGACTCAGTTAGGGCACTGTTCTATGATCTAAGGGCTGCCGCGGGAGTGGACTGCTGGGCACAATGGACCACTGGTCTGACCCAGCATCAGCAATTCTTATGTTCTTATGTGTGTGTCCCTACCTCTGCTCCACCCAGAATCTGTCTGCGTATGCCCATCTGCAATTATGCATTAATGAAGATATGCAAGCATGCACTTAAAGAATAGTGAATAAGCAAAAATTTGACATATGCATATATAGTATTGTAATCATTTACATGCCACATACATGTGGGTGTCTGTTTTAAAGAATTATAGCTCTCACTCCATATACTGTCCCAAATGTGCCTGCCTTTATAAAATAACCTCCCTGAAAGCTCCCACACAAAGATAGTCCTGCATGTAGGAAAATTTGTGCATGCAATTGCTGGTAGAAACAATATCTGCTCTGCCCTGGGAATGCACATATGTGTATCACAATCAAGCTTCATACAGCACTCACTTTCTTATTATAATATTTTTGTGAGGATGACCAATGTATATCTCACCAGGATATGTACCAGACCTTAGTACATATCACAAACTCCTCACTAAGGTATGGTACATATCCTGGTCACAATCAAGCTTGACACACTTCTTATCAATTTGTCCCCTAAATCACAAATTTAAAGGACAAGAAGGGAAGTTAATAAGGTGTACCTGCTGCACAAAGTTGAGAATATCATGGAAGAAAGAAAGTGTTGCAAGAAGAAGCTGCTGTCCTGTTTCATGTGCTACAGAGTCAAGTGAAGAATCAAAGTCTCCACAATATGAAACCATGATGATTTTCAGGAAGCACTATGTGAGATGGAAAGGAAGAGTCACTTTCACTGTCATCTCACAAAAGATAGACAATGTTTTGCAAAACTGTGCATAGCAATGGACTATCCTACCTGAACACTCACCTAACTTGGAACAACTCTTCCAGACCAAGGAGAACTCAGACACCTTTCACCTACCCCAATCAAAGACATTCAGTGTAAAAAAATACATGACAGACTATGCCACGCAACACAGCGAAACTAGACAGCCACATCTCCAATTTACTGATTTTGGCACCAAACTACAGAACCTTCAGGTGGGAAATAAAAACCAGGTTGTTCAAGAAATATGTCAAGGCAAACTCCTGATACAACCAATATCCTCATTCCATCACCAGACTCCAAATGTTCCAACCAAAAGCTTCCCTGTAATCTTCTGGAAATGACCAGAATCTCTTCCTTTTGTAATCTGCCTAGATCCGCAAGGTATTGGCGGAATAAAAGAAACTAATGTAATGTAATGCATTTAGGTCTTGATGTTGTCCACAATCACAACAATCAAACATCTTGAAGAACAACATAAATGTTATGGGATATTGTAAGTGTTCAGTGTGGTACATATTAAAGTTTACTGCTACTACTGTTCTTAAGTGGTCATAGTACAAGCCACTTCAAAAGAAATTGGTTTGATGCACATACATTTCGGGATCAGGAAGATCTAGTCAAATGACAAGTGCCCTATTCCATGAATTCATCAAAGTCTTTGCAGAGGAACTGGAGATATAAAAAGGACTAAAATTCCATTTGGATTTTGATCCATCTATAACTCTAAACAATGCGTGGAAGCGGCGAAAAGGGCAAACAGAATGCTAGGAATGATAAAGAAGGGGATCACGAACAGATCGTAGAAGGTTATCATGCCACTGTACCAGGCCATGGTATGCCCTCACCTGGAGTACTGCGTCCAGCACTGGTCACGGTACATGAAGGAGGACACGGTACTACTTGAAAAGGTCCAGAGAAAAGCGACTAAAATGGTTAAGGGGCTGGAGGAGTTGCTGTACAGTGAAAGATTAGGGAAACTGGGCCTTTTCTCCCTTGAACAGAGGAGATTGAGAGGGGACATGATTGAAACATTCAAGGTACTGAAGGGAATAGACTTAGTAGATAAGGACAGGTTGTTCACCCTCTCCAAGGTAGGGAGAACAAGAGGGCACTCTCTAAAATTGAAAGGGGATAGATTCCGTATGAACGTAAGGAAGTTCTTCTTCACCCAGAGAGTGGTGGAAAACTGGAACGCTCTTCCGGAGTCTGTCATAGGGGAAAACACCATCCAGGGATTCAAGACAAAGTTGGACAAGTTCCTGCTGAACCAGAATGTACAAAGGTAGGGCTGGTCTCAGTTAGAGCGTTGGTCTTTGACCAGAGAACCACCGGGTGAGCGGACTGCTTTGCACAATGGACCACTGGTCTGACCCAGTAGCGGCAATTCTTATGTTCATAATGGAAATCTCATCTTTGGGCAGAATTCAAAACTTGATACTTGGATTAAATGCAATGTTTCATAAGGTGTTTCATATTCCCAAAGTGAGCAAACTCATCATTTCAGATTGCCACAGATAAAATGAGTTATTAGAAATGAGAAAATTAGTGAGTTGCTGGACTACAACTTTCTTGCTAAGTTTTGCAACATATGGAATGTTAAAAATAAGGCAATAGTTATCTGGTACAAAGGGATCTTGGTTGTGTTTTTTTAACAAACATTGGATAATTGATATCTTTTAATTTTTTGGCACATCTTTTTATCTCAGGTCTAGAAGACTGACATCCTATTAAAAGCCAGGTAAGTATTTCATCTGTTAGATAGCCATATAAGCTTACTTAGGATTACCATATGGCTCCAGAAAAAGGAGGATGGCTTGACACATCCGGGTTTTACTTCCATTGAAAACAATGGAATTAAGGAGGATAGATTGAGACATCTGGGAGTAAAACCCAGATGTGTGAATCCATCCTCCTTTTTCTGGAGTCATATGGTAACTCCAAGTTTACTAAGCCAATAATCTTTTCAAGACTAAAGTGAGTTAAAAGGAGAAAATTGGTCAATGAACTTTGGTAAATACCAGAACAGACAAAGGAATTTGTTGGCCTCAACAGTGCTTATACTAGAAAGAGCTAGCACATTATTCAAAGGATATTGTGTAAATTGATCAAAACTAATCAGATCAGAACTGTCAATAGGAGGTTTTGAATACAATGTTAATCTTCTCAGTATTTGATAGAATTGCTTAAGGTTGTTTTTTTATGAAAGAGTAAGCTTTGAAAAATAAGACAATTAGGCATGTTTGATCATTCACTTGATTGATGATCAAGTGATTGATGTCTTCTATATAAGTCTAGGTTTTGACTAGAGCAGTTTTTTCTCCATTGACTCTCTATATGATGCACTTGTCTCCTGACGTTTCATAGTTTTGTAGTGTATCAGGAGTTACTTGGGCAGAATCTTGTTTTACTTTTTACTAATGAAGCATGCTTGTCCAGCATATCCTATATATTTGAAGTCCAGGTATGGACTTTTTAAAATTTAATAACATGGCTGAGAAAGTGGAAGAAAGAGAGAGAGTGCAAGACAGAGAATTCCTGTCCAAAATTTGCAATTTTTTGTAATAGGAAGGACTTGACTGAATATGGGTAATACAAGCTGCCACTGAAATGTCAAAGTTAACCAAATAGCAGTCAGCCCAGGATATGAGGATAATACAGGGATGTTTATTTGAAAAGATGCAATCACTAAACTAAACTAAAACTTAGCTTTGTATACCGGTTCATCAACCAAAATGGAGCGCGACTCGGTTAACAGAGACTAAAGAAAAAACGAAAATAACAGTCAAAAAGTGTTAATGTGCCTGATTTCCGAAGTGTTTAGCAAATAAAAAAGTTTTTAAAGGTTTGCGAAAGAGTTGAAAAGGGCAAGGACCCCTTAAGATAAAAGGAAGTTCATTCCATAGTTGAGATAGTTTGAAGACTAAGGATTGACTGAAATTCTTGATTCCTTTGACTGAAGGAAGGGAGAGTTTGAATTGTTGGGTGACTCTTGCATAGGAGAATCTATAAGCATCTACTATAATAATTCCCTTAGCGCGTATGTGTACTTCTAACCTGGTGGCGTCCGTAGCTCCGTGGCCGGCAGAGAAATTGTAGCAGAGAAGTTGGTAAACCGTGCACGGTGCTTGTGACACGTGAGGCATGCGCGTTCGATTTGCAGTGAGTGGTGGTTTACTTCTCCCAGCAGCAGTTATTCTGTGCCGTTTGATTAAAAAAAAAAAAAGTAGGTGGGAGAAGGGGCACAATAATTTACATCCCCCCTAAGATCCCCAATATTCCCCCGACATCACGGACCTCCATCGACATCCCCTTGACATCTCCACACACACAGACAGGGGCCAAGCAGACGGGACTGACAGAAAAGATGGCAGTGAAAGACACAGAAGGACAGGGAGCCAAACAGACGGGACATTGACAGACTGACAGAAAAGGTGGCAGTGAAAAACACACACAGAAGGACAGGAAGCCAGGGAGAGAGATTGAAAGAAAAAAAAAACATACAGTGGTCAAGGAGACAGACAGCAAAAAAAAGACAGACAAAGGTCAAGGAGGCAGTCAGCAAAAAAAGACAGACAGACAGACAGCGTCCAAGGAGAGAGAGATAGAAAGAAAGACAGACAAAAAGCGGCCAAGGAGAGAGAGAGAAAGAAAGACAGACACACACATCTATTCTAGCACCCGTTAATGTAACAGGCTTAAAGACTAGTTCCATAATAAAGGAACAAGAGGAGTGAAGATGCTATATAGAATTTTAAAAGTAATACATGCACATTTAAAGTGAATCCTGAGATAGACCGGGAGCCAGTGAAGGTTTAGAAGCAAAAGAGACACAAGGTCAAATTTACTTTTTCCAAAGATTAATTTTGCAGCCTCCAGATCTACATAATGTTCACTGATATACATAGGTAGAGAAGAAAGTATAGAGAAGTCTGAATCCTTAAGAAACTACAATAACTCAGTTTCTGCTCATGAGATGGTACTGTCATCATGCCCATTAAGATCCCAAAGTAGTAATTAGGACTCAGAGTGTAGATTGAGATCTGTTGTTAAAGAACTTAACTCTTGTAAGGACCCTTGAGAAACAGGAGGGGCTTGGTAGATAACCACACAACACAACTTACCCTCAATCAGGGGGAATTTGAGTGAGAAATGTAATGGGGTATATAGGATATTTTTGGAAGGCACGAAAAAAAATAGAGGTTTGTACCAGCTGAAAAAAGCCCTATCTGTCTAGAAGAAAATAGACAGTGGAAAAAGAAATGAAAGAAATAAATTAAGCATCAGGACCACTATGTTTAGGAAGGAATGATCAGGAGTGCTCAAGACGCATAAGAAGGAGCATGTTAAGGATCAAGACATGCTCCGTGAACATGTTCCTTTGGTATGCGCTATAACACAGACAAGTTTAAAGCTCTTCGTGGTTGTCACCTTGACAAATGAAGTCAGTGGGTGAGCTAGCACAGCAATGGAGATGAAATTTGGTGTCCAAGGTCAGTGGATGGGGTTAGCACAGCAAAATAGGCACAGTAAGGGATATGAAACTGCAATAAAACTATAGTGTATAACAAAACAGAAATTAGGTCCTAAATATAGGAATTTGCTTGTGGAATCTACAACTGTCAGAGTTAATAAAGCTCTCAAGGCCAGTCTATAGTCTGTAATCTATAAAGTATCTATTGGTGTTAGTAGAAAGAGTAAAAAAGTTTTCTAAGGTGGATTTGCCCCAGACTTTTCTATAGTTGGAGCTGATAAATCCCCAACACAAAAGCACTAACTGTGCATACATTATGGAGAATTTCACATCAAACACTTGGAACAACCTGCCCGAATCCTTACGGCAGGCTCCATCTCAGGCAGTGTTGAAGGCCCAGTTAAAAGCCCACCTCTTGAGAGTGCATCCCCAACCCTGTAAGAACATATGCTATGTCTGTCTGTCCAAGTTAGATTGTAAGCTCTTCTGAGCATGGACCGTCTATAAATGTAAAAATGTACAGCGTTGCATACGCCTTTCAGTGCTATAAGTGATAAGTAGTAGTAGTAGTAGTAGTAGTAGTAATAGTAGCAACCATATCAAAATTATTTCAAAAGGGTCTAGTCTTATTTGCTGCCTTTGGTGCCAGTGTTCATGCCCCTGTCTGTACTGTTTTCCCTCTCTTTTGGTGCCATTGGGTGTTCATGCCATTCTTGCCACCAAGTTTTAAGCAAGTTTCATAGAAACTAGATAGAAGGCTTCACTGTTGAAGTTATTAGAGAGGAACAACAAAGATGCAAGCATCTCTGTATACTGAACAGAGGAGTCTGACTGCAGTGGTCCATGCCATGACTGTAATGCCCCATACCCTAGTCAAACCCCCCAAAATTTGCACCATCTCCAACTAATTCAAAATGCTGAGGATGACACCCCCCACCTCCCCTCCAGCTGCTTCCTCCACTGTCTTTAACAGATCTAAATGAAACAAATAAGTTCCAAAGAATCAAAAATAAATGAACCAGATTAAAATTTTAATAAAATAAAAATGAACCGAATTGGAAATGGTATCCATGCACATCCCTAATATACAACTATAATTAAGACTACCATCCTGGGAAATCTATTATGGCTGCTAATAGACCTAGCCAACTGCTGCTGAAGTATAAATAATTTAATATTCTGCTATCTTCTGATGTAGAACTAATTTTGCATGCCAGTTATATCACAAGGATGATATCAAGGTAACAGGACTCGTCAAATGTCTGTAATGTCAGTGTGGAAGGAATGGAATAGCCCATAAAGACACTGGAGGACCAGATGAAGCCTTTCTGTTACTTGTCAGAGCATCTTGTTAAGGCCCATTTTAGACAGTCAGGATCATATTCAGACTGCGCTCCCATGGTCTGTGTCGATACTGGAAATTCAATGCGGATGCCATATCCAGCCACTGACATTGAATTTCTGGTCTAGTTTTGGCCAGCTAGAATATAGCTGGCTATGCCAATATTCAGTGACTAGATGGCTAAGTCTCAATGGCCAAAGATATACCACCCTTTTAATGGTTGTATACGTCCGCCAAATTTAGCTGGCGAGCCGCTGAATATTGGCAGTGACCGGCTATGTTGGCGTGACATAGCCAGTCACTGGTCAATCTGGAGACTGAGATATTCAATGTGAGATAGCTGTCTATTCCTTGCTGAATACTGGCGGATAGCCAGCTATTTGCTACGAAAAGGCACTGAAAAGTTCTCAGCCCAACCAAGAAAAGAATAATGTGAAGCCATGAAACTTACAAGTTATTCCACACTTTTTTTGACACTTTTCGTTTCAATTATATGTAATGAAAAGTTTCACGAAAAGTATGGAACAACTTGTCCACATCATTCTCTTCTTGGCTGGGCTGAGAACTTTTCAGTGGCCCCTCGTATTTAGACGGCCGGGAGCCGATCATGACCATCCAAATAGTGCTGAATATCAGGGCCAGAATGTAGAAACCAGAATTGATAGGTCTAGGTCAAGACATGTACAGTTCCAATAGTATTATAGAAAATGATCTGCTGACATAGATTTGGTGAATGTGTATTTGGTGGCACATGCAACATAAGTATTTATCTTACAAAGATAAAAGTGGAAACAATTCACAATGTTGGCACTTATATGTGCATGGTTGGCATTTTTGGAAATCTATACATGTAACTACCCCTAATTAACTACGAAGGCCACAATCTTTCTTTAGTATCAACTTGGAGGAGGAAAGAAACCTGCTTAATTCCTCTTGTTAGGGGCTGGCCCAAACCAGCACTTTTAAAAACCTATGCATGCGAGAGAGCCGCTGGAAATCTTCACATAAGTACTTTGGGACACACACATACACGTTCTCCCTTTCTGAAGCAGGAAATACACAAATAGGAGTTGATATTTAGTTGGCAGTGGTGAACATTTTTTTTTTTTCCGCCGGCAGTGTTTTTCCCAGATATTCAGTGTTGGGCCATGTCTGAGCCCCAGAATTGACTCATTTCCTTCCAACACACTCATCCACTCACCTGAAGCCACACCATACACTCACTCATTCTCTAAACCCCTTCTGATGCCGTCACTGCCCCCTACCCCTCAAAACAGTCACCCACAGACCCACCTCTTTATGATAACATTTACTGACCCCTCCTTCCTGGACTTCCCTTGCCTCTTTGCACTCACCTATTCCCTGAATCGCTCTCAGAAAGAATACATATCCCAGCTGCAAGTCACCCCCACCACAGCTGTTTAAGGCTTCCCTTCAGGAGAGGAGAGCTCACAGTCGGAGAGAAGGTAACAGAGTGGAAGGAAAAAATCACGGTAGGGGGGGGCAGAAAGAACATCCCCACAGCTGCTGCTAGTTCATTATTGACCTTGCAATTCTCCCGACAACTAGGGCCTTGCCACTGACCCATTCTTCACCCAATTACTGCCATTTCTTTAACTCTGCACAGCTCTCAGAGAGATTGAGCTGTGCAATGCTTGTACTCCCCTGCGTTTTCTTTCTTGTGAGAATGGCAAAGGTGGAAAACACTCACTGAAAGAAACAGCAATGATTGGGCAGTGTACTGGACGGCGGGAAGATTTGTTGCTGTAAAAAAATGGTGGCCACATCTGAAAAATTTTGGCCTACCATGCACGTTACATCTACTCCTGCCATGGCAGACAAATCACTAGAGAACAGTGGCATTTGTCATCACATGCAGCAGACCTCTGATTTCTGGTGTGTGTATATATTTATTTATTTTA
The DNA here is from genome assembly GCF_902459505.1 of Geotrypetes seraphini. Classification (NCBI taxonomy): domain Eukaryota; kingdom Metazoa; phylum Chordata; class Amphibia; order Gymnophiona; family Dermophiidae; genus Geotrypetes; species Geotrypetes seraphini. Next base: position 98,355,691 of record NC_047088.1, on the reverse strand, counting down.
GTATTTATATACCACTTAAAGCCGAAATGGTTCGCATTCAGGTACGAAAGCATTTTTCCCTATCTGTCCTGGTGGGCTCACAATCTATCTAGTGTACCTGGGACAATGGGGGATTAAGTGACTTGCCCAGAGTCACAAGGAACAGCATGGGATTTGAACCTACAACCTCAGGGTGCTGAGGCTGTAGCTCTAACCACTGTGCCACACACTCCCCTCCTTCTTTGTCTTCTCTCCACAGCCTCCCTCCCTCCAGACCAGAGGTGACAGCTCACTGTGTGCTTTTAACTTCCCCACACAGCTGCCGTTAGCATGAGTGTAGCCATTGAGCACCCAGTCCTAATTGGGAGTGACACAGCTAGAAATGCAGCATTATTGAACCCTTGAAAAAGCCTAAACAAGGAGGGAAAGCGGATCCAAGATGGCTGCACGTTAGTTTTGGCGTCTCCTACTTCTCTCCACGGAACCGGCTAATATTGCAGGAGCTGTTTTTTTTCTTCTACCAAAATGCCTCACACCAAAGGAAAGGAGCTCTGAAATTTGTTCCCTCCCAGTTCAGCTCATCGCCAGTTCAGCAGCAGACCTTGGAGCGGTATCTGACCCAACTCTTAACCCACTTACCGAGAGAAGAGGGCCCTGCTATAGACGTGGACGATGGAGCGTCCAGTCTTTTGGGGCATGAAGTATCTTTGTCCCCTCCAGATTCCAGTACATCCCCGCATCCGGTGTTCACACAGGTTGTCCCGGCGGTGATCCCAGGGGCGGAAGTCGCAGAGCTGGGCGCAAGCCTGGAGGAAGGTACACCCGGTGAAATTAACGCCAAAGAATCAACTTTTGGAGCGGCGGCGGGTATCCCGCTGCTTTCAACTCCTCCGGTGGTGACCCTAGAAAGTATTTGACAGGCCTTGCAAAGGCTGGATGGTTTGCTGGTTAAATCAACACAAGAGGTACTTTAATCTATCCGGGAAAGTAGATAATTTGTCAAAAAATGTTGAGAAAATCAAACAGGACGCCAAGGAACAAATGATGCAGGTTAAATCTAAGATAAAAGATTTAAAAGGAATAACAACAACTTTGATCAAAGATAAGATCTTAGTACACCGAAAATTTGAACAATTTGAAAACTTTAATAGAAGGCTTAATATTCGTGACTGAACTTCCCTAGATCACTAGCCTTAAATCCTGTAGATTATTATTTTTTTTTAAATCTAACTGAGATTCTTAAATTTCCTCAACAAGCTATTCCTCCATTCAATAAGATATATTATATTCCAAGTTTGTTTCCTAAGGCTGCTGATGAAGGAAATTTAGTGCAAGAAGAAAAAATTGAAAAGGATGAATTAAAAGATTTATCTGCTATCTTGGAAGAATCCCTTTCCGAAGTAAAGGAAAGGGCGACATTGCTAGTTTCTTTCGTATTTGAGCAGGACTTGAATTCTGTGATGAAACTTTATTTTCGAAATTCACATTTGACCTTTTCTGGGCAAGGGATTTGGATGTACCCGGACATTTTGAAAACTACACAAAACTGTGGAAAAGAATTCCTGTCTATGCGAGAAGAAGTTAAAAGGTTGGAAGCTTCCTTCTTATTAGCATACCCCAGCAAATGTTTGATTCGATATATGGGGATTAAGCATACCTTTTTTGTACCATCACAGTTAAGAGCCTTTCTAGACCTTAAAAAGATTTCTAGTGATTTACAGGTTTAACTGAGAAAAAATGTATGTTTGGGTTTGTTAAGCGTATTCAGCTTTCTTAATAATGGTTTCTTCTTTAAAAATCCCCTCCATGGGTTTAATGGATGCCTTCTGTTAAATGGTGGTCTACGAAAGAAAATATTTTGAATTCCTTAATAATTTTTCTTATTTGTAATCAATTTACCCTTTCTGTTTTTTCTGTAACATGTGTTTATTTGTGATATTATTGCAAACTTAATAAAAATAATTAAAAAAAAACACAAAAAGTCTAAACAAGATGAAACGGGTCTCGTCGGGCTATGGATTTGGCATTTATCTAAGATAAGTTACTATATTCCTTTGCTGGGTTGAGGATAAGCCATTGACATTTTGAAAGCAAGTAATTAAAGCAATTTTAAAATAAGGAAGCACTTATAAGAGAAGCAATAAAGAATATAGACAAAAATTTTAGAGTGTTACATAATGGTTTTGGGAATCAATGACGCAAATGTGGAACTTATAAGTCTTGGCTGAGAAACTTTATTCTATTTGTTCAAGCTGGTTTCTGAGATTCTCAGTCACCCTTTCTTAACATTCTATGCTTCAATTTTTGGGACTCTGTTTTTCCTGTGGATTAAGTGACTTGCCCAGGGTCACAAGAAGCAGTGTGGGTTTGAACCCACGACCTCAGGGTGCTGAGGTTGTAGCTCTAATCAGTACACCCCACATATGAGCAAGATGTTTGGCCCCCATATCCCTGAATAAACCTGTATTCTCATGTCTTGCGTCTCCTCACTTATTCTAGGCAAAGGCACAGGAAAACCTTACCAATAATAATAATAATAACACGTTTATTCTTGTATACCGCCCATCCGTGAGGTTCCGGGCGGTTAACAGAGAAGAAGAACTGTAGTCAGTGTTACATGCTACATTAATACTGAAGAGTGACTTCCCCTGCCATCTATGGTTTATTAATACTTAAAGTCAACTTCTACTGCCTCTTACTCTGTATTGCCATTCAGCATGGACTTTGGTGGCATACTCTCCAGTAACACTAAGCAATCAATACTGAAAACAATTTTAGATCCCTAAGTTAGATACCTGTTTCAGCTGAACTCAAAAACCTAGGTTTTCAAACATTAAGCACCTACAAACTGAAGCGGGACATTGAGTTTCCTAACTTTAGGCTCCTGAGTAGAGAATGACACAGGGACCGTTTACCACGGTAAACCGTGGTCACTGCTGTAAATCAGCATGAATGGATGCATTTGCAACTGGTTTACCGCAGGATCGGGGACAAGACCTTTTACTGCCCTGTGATAAAAAAAAATTGTGTCTGTGTCAGACTCGTCATCTCCTCCCCAGCTCCTCATGCGCCTATTTTACCTTTAGGAGCCAGCCATGCCATGATGAAGACAAAAGGAATCCAAAACCAAAGCCTGAGATCAATGTGATTTGAAGAATAAAATTACCAGACAACAAAAGATAGAAAAAAATTAATTTAGTTTATATTTTGTGATTAGAATATTTCAGATTTGAAATATGTATCCTGCTAGAGCTGGTATTAGACATAGCTGGGGACCACAAAGCCCAGGCTATGCTTCTTTAGCTTCCAGCTGGCTTAGGGCTCTCTGTTTGAGCAGTTGCCCTAGTTGCACTCCCCTAACACTATTCCTGCCATGTGTGACTGAAGTATTCTGTTAGCTTCATTTTTCTATGTAGCATTCTGTAGTAATTTGGTTTGTTCAGTTTTCACAATAGTGGACGGGATATTTGTGAAGGGGAGGGGAGACAGGAGCTTTGTTGATCCTTGCTCTGTATTATTTGTGTTTATAAAATGAAAATTATACAGAATATTGTCTCTTTTTATACTTTAATAAAATAAGTTCAGTATCAAATCATAACTATTCGAGGCTTGTGCAGATGGGATCTGACAGCTTGCAGGGTGGTTACGGGGACTGGGATTGCGGGGATGGGGCAGGGACGGGGACCAAGCTTGCGGGGCGGGAACTGTGATACCTTTTTTCCCTGTGTCATTCTCTGCTCCCGAGTTGTGCACCTAACAATACAACTCAGCTCTTTAAACAGCACATAACATGTAAGCTCCACGGAACACACGTGTCGATCGTAAGCCAGGCTCCATTTATAGCATTGTGCCTAGGGGCGCCTAAAGCAGTCTTAAGTACCGGTAGGCGTTAAAACCTTAGACGCAGTTTATTTATGCCAGGATTTCCTTTGCCTAATTGACTGCACCTAAGTTAGACACCTACCGGTGCCTAAGCCAAAATATGCCCAAGATCTGCCCACAATCCGCTCCTAACCATGCCTACTTTCTGGTAGGTGTCTTGGAGTAGACAACTACCTTGAACTGGTAGGCGCTTATCCTCTAATTAATTGTAATTTTTGACTAACAGTGCCAATTAAGGCTTTTTTAAATAATTAACCCCCCCCTCCTTTTACTAAGGGCTCCTTTTATCAAGCCGCGCTAGCGGGGTTAACACGCGTGACATTTTATCATGCATTAACCCCGTGCTGGCCTAAAAACTAACGCCTGACCAAGGGAGGCATTAGCAGCTAGCGTGGCCGGCGGTTTAGCGTGCACTAATACGCGCATTAAACCGCTAGCGCGGCTTGATAAAAGGAGCCCTAAGTCACAGTAGAGGTTTCTACTGTGGCCCGGAGCACTAAATGCTCCAAAGCTCATAGGAATTCTATGAGCACCAGAGCAGCGTCGGAACATTTTACGCGCTGGGACACAGTAGAAACCGCTGCCATGGCTTATTAAAAGCAAGGGTGGGATGTTCGGCACCTAGATTGGCTAGGTGCCTAACCTTAGGCGTCTTTTATAGAATCAGAGCCAGAATGCCTCACTTTGCTCTCCTAAACTGTCTTCTCACCTGATCCCACTTTTTTTCTGAACAGTTGTCTGACTGGCAGGCTGAATATCACCATTACCTGAGCAACAAGAAAGAAGAGAAGACCCAAATTCCCACAGCAGAAATGGCAAACCAAACACAAACAACAATGTTCTTGACCTTGGTTTTATTTCTTCAACAAACCTAAAACACTGTCCACATTTGTGCTTGATGGACCCAACACAGGCCGTGTTTCAGTAAAACACCTTCCTCAGGGGTCCTAGAACATTAGTAATCAAAGGTCAAGAACGTTGTTGTTTCCACACCATTATCTGAGCAACATCAACAGTCACTGCAAAATCCAGATGCTCAGTATCAGCCACTCTCTGGATTTATTTCAGCCGGGGTAGCCAGCGTTTTTTTTTTTTAAAAAACCCAACCCAAACAAGTGGAATACTGACTCAAAAATATTTAGATGCCCAGCTTAAGGAGTTATCAAAATATTTACATAGTGGAGAAAATAACAAGTCACTACATTGATGTCCCAACAGTACAGAATATTATATCACAAACCTGGCATGCTGCTTATGGGATTTGTATTCTTCCTACATAATGCTTAATGAGTTAGACTGCCTAGATCTGTAACACTGAAAATTCCCTGAGTCTCTAAATTTAGATTAATAAAAAGTGAGTAGGCTTAGGTGATGGGGCAATTATCACTATGCTGGCAGGGATCACATACAAGATGGTGTAACATAGTTACAGTAGAAAAATAGAGCCTTACAGACTGTTACAGAACCCTATACAGAAATTCCAGGGACCATCCTTTGTCCTCAGACCACTCCAGTACTATCTGAATAGCACCGGGGTATTCTGCAGTGATTTTCAAGCAACATTATCTGGATAATGCTGATGAAAATCAAATGTTAGCCCTGGTCAACAACACAAGGGTCTCAATTGGAAAGGCTTATTTTTTTCCCATTTTTTGTCTACAGGAAGGAGCTTGATAACCCTCCCTATGACATGCCCTATATGTACACTGAATAATGGCTTGCGTACCCTAAGAAGAACAAAGACGGTATTTTTATGGGAGAGACGATGGATGTATCTTTTTCTCCCTCAAATTCATGCCAGGTAGGCAGTGTGGTGCAGCGGTTAAAACTACAGCCTCAGCACCCTGAGGTTGTAGGTTCAAACACATGCTGCTCCTTGTGACCCTGGGCAAGTCACTAAATCCCCCATTGCCCAAGGCACGTTAGATAGATTGTGAGCCTGCCAGGACAGACAGGGAAAAATGCTTGAGAACCTGAATAAATTCATGTAAACCATTCTGAGCTTCCTGGGAAGAGCAGTATAGAAAACTGAACAAATAGAATATAGCAATTGGGTTTTTTTCTCCTATGACAAGGGGCCAAATTTTCCCCATCCCTATGGGATCTCTCTATCCCTGTCCCATCCCCTTGAGCTCCGTCCCTGTCCCTGCCTCATTCCTGAAAGCTCTGTCCTCATCTGTACAAGCCTCGAACACTTTAAAATCATTAGTGTTCGAGGCTTGTGCAGTTAAGGCAGCGCTTACAGGAATGGGACTGAGACGGGGTCAGAACAGGGATATTGAGATCCCAGAGGGACAGGGACAAATTTGTCCCTATGTAATTCTCTACTCCTAATACTCTAGCCTTTCTGGGAAGAACCTAACAGGTTAAGACATCTCCCTTGCCTTTTTTGTTACCCTTTCACAAGGCAAGTACTCTCTGTTTGTTAATAACCTAACAATGCCAGAACCAATGCATGAATAAAGTCAAAACTGTTGTATACAACCAACTAATAGAACGCTCTTGTATTGCTATCTAGCGTTGATATTAGTACAGTTAATATGGTAACTACTCACTGTTATAGTATAACATTGCTAGCTAGTGATTCTGGTACTGCTACTAGCTGAAGTTAGATTTCAAACATATTTCTAAACAAAGCAGTTTGATAGTAGCCATCAACTAAGCAATGCCAACTAACATAAGTGCCTAATGGTTTTTGTAAAGGTAACGGGCCTAACCTTGATACCGGTAATTCCCCAAGATCCATCCTAAAAACTTTTGAACTGGGCAGAGCCATGTTTCATATGAGCCGGTCTACCGCCTCCACCTTGGAATGTGATGCCCCCCCTCCCCCGGCACAGCATATCTGTTTAATTTAGAGGGGGAGATTAATATGAAGATTAGATTGGTGGGGAAAGATGTGATTTGCATTGGCTGCAAAGACACAACTAGAGAATGTCCCAGGGAATTAATGTGCAGACAATTTCTATTTGATGGACTCATTTAAGTAATTCTTAAGGAAGTATAGGGTCCAGGGCCTATATAGGATGGCACATAACTCTTGGTGCATCTCAAGTTCTGCATTCACAAAACCTTCTCTAACAATGACAGTATTGCCCATTACACCAGTACATTTCCTACTAGGAAAATAGAGCAAAGCAGATTGCTATGGGATCCTATGCAGAAATCATCTTTTAGCAGAATCCCTGACCTTAGCTTCAAATGCATAGCACAGGCAGTGGCCAGAATAAGTGACCAGAAATTAGAAATATTCAGACAAAAAAAAGTAAAATCCTAAGAAGCCAAATACTGCATGCAGTGCAACACTGGAGATATAGAAATATATCCTCTCATCTGCTAATCAAAAGATGCAGGCTATATATTCCCAAAGTGGACATATTCCAGTCCTCAAGCTAGAAATAAAATGTATCCTATATTTGTATTATGTTGATTCCAATTTCTTTTCTGCTTTCCCCCTCTCTTCTCCTAAGACCTTATCCAGGGTCTTCTTTGCATTTCAGTTTCTTCTCTTTTCTCTTTTTCACTTCCTTTTCTAGATCTAAGATTGATCTTACACTTGTACCTCTCTACACTTCTCCCTCCATATTCGCAGTTTCAGCAATTGCTCCCCCCAAATTACATCAGCTTGCATAGAGAAATCGCTGATTCCAAGCATTTATAGAGAAAATCGCTGATTCCCAGCACTTTCTTCATCGTGTTTTGCCTCTTCTTCAGGAACAGGCCAGGTCTCCCACCTTGTTATTCGTGGTTTCACCATATTTATGATGGATTTTAATAGAAAAGAGTGAATAAGATATGAAAAAGTTATTTGCAGATTTTCTGTGTTCGCGGGTCTGTTAATCCTCTATCACAGCAAATACGGAGGGAGAAGTGTATTTTTTTTGCCACTATCCACTCAAAACTATTTCACCCCTACATTTTCCTTTTCACCTTCAGGTCTTCAATTCCTCTTTTTTCATTTCTCATCTTTCTCACTTCTTACACAGGCCCAGATGCACTAAAGTCAGCGATTGTCAAACAATCATTGCTAAACCAATTTTGACTGGTTTAGTGATGATCAGGTTTGCTGACCCAATGCACAAAATGGCTCACCGTTTAGCTTTCTGCACGATTGCTCATTCTCCAATCTAGCCATGCAAATAAAGTCATTAATATTGAAATGTTATGTAAAGTAGCCAAGTGACTAATGCTCTAACATCGCTTTGCAATGCACAAAAAAAGTGATCAGTTTTAGTGATCCGAAAAAAGTGACTGGTCAAGACCAGTTGTCAGCCCTGAAATTAATTATTTATAACATTGATACCATAAATACAGTTTTTACAATAACAGGGACATATTTGTGTATTATATGCACGTGAGCATGTGTGTTGAAGATGTGTCTAATGCGTGCCCGTTAATAGTGCAAAATATAAAAGAAAGGGCAGCGAAGAGATGGGTCTAATGAGAGAAGGCTTACATTTTCATTCCTCATGATTAAAATATATACAAGCTGGGCCAGATCTTTATACAGCACCACTCTCATTTATGCCCTGCATTTGCGTAGTCTGCTGCTACCTCTCAGCAAAGCATCAAGGGATTGACGTCACTGTACTATTTAAAAGTGCTTGAAATACCAGCATTTGTTAACTGCATGTGCTTTGTGCGCCATGGGACACTTGTACTTGTGCTTCAATGGTTAACATTATGAATGGCAGTTGTAGGCTCTGATTTATGCAGGCTGCCCTTTCCCTGGGAGGAAGAGGAAACGATGATGGCAATCGAAGGAGGGAGGACCAGCTGTCACAGAGGAGTCTGACGTAGCAAATCTAGCGCATGTGTACATTATTGCTGTAGCAACTGGACTATTCTGTGCATGTGTGAGAGTTGCTCTCACAGCAATTGAGTGGACGGGATCAAATGGAGATTACGGTGAACCTCCGTGCTAATTATTTGCATGCAAACTTGTTTGAGCATCGATCGCTGTTTCGGAATTGGCCAAAAATTTGGCCCACTGTGATTCACACGGTCTTACCGATCATGTGTAATTCATCTAGCCCACAATCTCCTATTCTGCCACTTCCACCTCTTATACTCAGTTCTTCTCTAATCCTCAAGTACTTTTCTCTTCACACCAGCCCTAGCTCCTCCCCTTTGTTAATGCTCTATCACACCTCCAACCTCTTCTTTCTGTCTTTTAATCTCTACTCAGCTTCCTGTACCCCTATTTCAAGTCTCATTCCCATCCTTCCTCACCATCTTCACTAATCCATTTCTCTTTCACTCTTCATAGTGTGAACATTCTTTTCTACTCTCTCAACCTCTGTGTAGTCTTCAAGAGCATCAGACCACCTCTCACCCCCTCACTACCTTTCAGCCACCTTCTATGACCCCTCAAACCCCTAGCCCATCTAACACACCCCCCTCCCCAAATTCATATCCAATTACTATTCCCATTGTTCCCCCAGCTCCCTCAAATTCTGGCTCTGCTCCCCAATGCTATTTCTGAGTCTTCAATCTACCTTCACTCACTGAGACTTCATTTATCCTCCTCCTGTCTCTTAGTTTCATTTTCCTCTTCTCTCCATCTTTCCAGACCCTTAATCTTTTTTTCCTCTGCTATCTCTCCCTCATCTCTGAGTTCCCCTTCTTCTCCTGCTCTCCTTCCAATCTTACAGTCTCCAATCTTCTTCTGATAACCCTCCTAATTCCAGTCTCCATTCTTATCTTTCTCCACCAATCTCTGAGTTCCTATTGCCTCCGCAAATTCTCAGTTCTAGAATTTATTCTCCTCCCTCAAAAAGCTCTAAATATATTTACTGTTCCTGCTCTGTTGAACTCTACTTCCTTAAGATCTTCTATGACCTGGCCAGAGGATCAGTGCTATTAATCAAATAAAGGTTTCTACTGTAAAAACCCACCTTTTTGCCTAGTCCAGGGGTGTCCAATGTCGGTCCTCGAGGGCCGCAGTCCAGTCGGGTTTTCAGGATTTCCCCAATGAATATGCATGAGATCTATGTGCATGCACTGCTTTCAATGCATATTCATTAGGGAAATCCTGAAAACCCGACTGGACTGCGGCCCTCGAGGACCGACATTGGACACCCCTGGCCTAGTCACTCCCTCAACCATTCACCAGCATCAGTAAGTAATCCTATATGAAGTTATATTGCAACACACTATATGTAAACCCTATATTGTAACACTGTGAATGTAAACTGAGTTCTTTGGGGAGGAAGGGATTTATATCTAAATAAATAAATCCTCTTCTGTATCGTTTCTAGCCCATTCAGTACAACAACAGCTGTTTGAACTACATGGAGATCTCTATGGAGGCCTGTGTGGTTCAAACAACTGATATTTGACCAGAAGAGGTACCAGTACTACAGCAGCAGAACGGTTGTTAGTGTGCATGGAATACATTAGTGCACCTTAAAAATTTAGTGCACACAAAAATCAATTTAACCCATCTTAGCCTACACAATAACATGAATAAAATCAACTTGCACATGTTAAAATGCTCTACCAAAGGTTAAAAAAAATTATTAGCACAACTGTATAAAAATGAAAAAATTCAAAGACTAGATAAAAAAGCAAAGGAACCAATTTTTTTTTTTCCTGGGCACATCTATAGTAGAGGTTCGCTTGGTTAAAAGTGCAGGCTCTGGGCAAATGGGAGGAACATCCAGAATAAGGACAGATGCCTACACAGGTCATGGGAGAATCAGCAGGAGGAGAGATCTCTGCACCTTCTAGATGCATAAGTTGTTCCTATTATATTATATAGGGAAAGGGACTTGATATACCGCCTTTTTGTGGTTACAGTCAAAGCAGTTTACATATTGTATACAGTCACTTATTTTGTACCTGGGTTAGTAGAAAGTTAGGTGATTTGCCAAGAGTCCCAAGGAACTGCAGTGAGAATTGAACCCAATTCCTCCAGCTACTACACTAACCACTAGGTTGCCACTCCTCCACCCAACTAGGCATTTTCCACTCCCCCTCCCCCCACCCTGAAACTCTTCCCCTTGTTGCATGCACCATTGCAAACAAAAGACCCAATTTCCCATTATCCTGGCAAACTCCGTCTAGGTCCAGCCACTTATCCTGAGCTTGGCTCCACTCTCATCCTTGTGATATCTAGCTTTGGTGTTTCTGTGGATGGGCCGACTGGATGGACCATCATGTTTCTAATATACATGTAAATAAGAGAGCCATTTACCAGTGTAACCAGTATTACTGCCTAGTTCAGTTACTGCTAGCAGCTCATACTAGCAGCTCATACTTTTTATCTAGTACTTGTAAATAGTTCAGCTAATTAGTGCTGTTAACTAGTCTTGCAAGCTAATCTGTGTCACCCAATACTGCCAGTTAGTTCTGCAAATGGGATACAGCTAATGAATGATATTGAAAAGAACTAACTACGGTACTGCTCCTAACTCATACAGGACTGGAGTATGTTTTCTGGAATTCTACAATTGGCTAGATTCTGGGTAGCCTCCCTCCCTCCTGGGAATGAGCCACAGTAGTGCAGTGCATAAAAGAGAGACAGGGGAAGAGGTAGGCCATATTTTGGCACAAAACCATTGCTATTTACATGAGAAATGTCTGGGTTGGGATCATGTGACTGCAACAGACAGCAGTGGATCTTAGCAGGGATGTAGATATGAGTAGCAGCAGCAGGAGAACAAAAAGTTCACACTCGGGGGCACACTTACAAATGAAGCATGTGATTAAAAAAATGTTAATGGCATGATTGGATAAGAAATGGTACATCCCATCCCTACCCACCCCCACCCACCATATCGCCTTTTATTTCACCCCATCCCACCCTCCATCCCCCACCCCCATCCCACACACACACACTCTTCCTCTCAGAAACAGCCTTTTCAGATGGAGACTTCATACTCCCGAGTGTCCTAGAACAGAATAGGGAGAGAAAAAGAGAGATTATAATTGGGGGAAAGATGGATAGTAGAAAAATGACTAGAGGTGGAAAGAAAATGGGGAGAGACGGGAGGGAAGGAATAGATAAGACTTTTATTTTTTAATCTAGGGAAAGGGGCAAAGAAAATAACCATAGAGAGGGAAATTGGATGTCACAATTTGGCTACAACTAAGAATCTCCTGGTCTATTCCCAAGACAGTGCGCACAAAACTAGGGATCCATGAGAACATAAACAGGGCCAGGGCTCCCATCTCCAGCTCCATAATCATAGAATTAGCAGAAGACTGGGGCATCCTCTCCATGGAATCCGAGAGGGGAGAGGCACTGAGTATGAGGTCAAGGGATCCCCTCCTTGTGCCCCAGGAGCATTAAGACAATGGGCAGAGGGCTAGGGCAGCAGAGAGATAGAGGATAGGGAAATGGTTCACATGTTTACATTTTTCTGTACACTAATAGCAGTCTTACCAAAAATAGTGATTTTAAGGAAGTGTCGGATGATCATAAAACAATGAAAAAGAATTGCTCGACAGCTATTACAGTGGCTACTGTAAACATGGCTAACACATGTGATGTGACCCTTTGCCCAGTGGAGGCCAACAAGAGAAGACACAGTCGGTGCATCCCTCATCTTTCCCCTTGTGATACCCAATAAGGCCAATTTAGTTCTTCAGAAGCCAAAAATATAAAATGAGACCTTCTGGTGAGGTGCCACTGCCCTGGGAGTCAAGGAGTTGCTTCTGGTAAGATAACTGAAATGAAGTTGTGTTCATAGTCCTGACTGGAGAGGAAGGCTTGGAAAAATAAGACAGAAAATGGGGGATGGGAGGAGGCAGAGAGAGAAAATGGTAACAAAAAGAGAGGAGTTGTTCTTGATCAGTGCTTGACCATGTTATATTATGTTATGTTATGTTAAGTAGGCACTGTAGAGGAAAAAAAGGTTCTCAGCTCCAAACACCGCAGGTATCTTTATTGATTCCTGGAATTATTAAAGCCCAGCTGAACCAGAATGTGTGTTTATCTTATTTGGGGAACCATCTCTTGCAGTGTAGTCCTGATATTGGACACATTTTTTTCTGTAAATTTTCATCATGTGTTTTTGTTTTAGGTCGGGGATCATATACTGCATATATATGTTCTTCCCCTTGGAGCTATTACTATTCTGAAGGAACAAGAGAGGAGAGTGGTGAAAAAATGGGAAGATTGGAATAGAAAGATTAGAGGTTCCTTGGTACATGGTTTTTGAATACAGTATACTGTATGTGTACATACATACATATATATATATATATACTAGTCTTATAGCCCGTTACATTAACGGGTGCTAGAATATATGTGTGTGTGTCTGTCTTTATTTCTATCTCTCTCTCTCTCCTTAGCCTGTTTCTGTATTTCTGTCTTTCTTTTTCCTCGGCTGTCCACCACCACCCCTTGCCTGCTCCCCCTGTCCATTCTCCCTTCCTTTTACCTCCCCTGTGTCCACCACCACCCCTTGCCTGCTCCCCCTGTCCATTCTCCCTTCCTTTTACCTCCCCTGTGTCCACCACCACCCCTTCACTGCTCCCCTTATTTACCAAGCCTGAAACATCTGTATCCTGCTACCTGTCAACTTTTTTTTTTCTCTCTCTCTCTCTCTCTCTATATATATATATACATGCAGTTCTTGCCCATTTTTAATTTGCAGGCTTGGCTTTTCCCTGTCCATCATTATACCCCCTTCCCTTGCAAAATCTTATTTTGCAGAGCCAATAGACAGTCCTACCTTCCAGGGTCACTTCTTTGCCGGCTTTCTTCAGCGCCTGACCAGTTTGAGAGCCAACTAAGTGGCTGCTGCTGGCGGGCTGGCATGTGTTCGTGGGCTCACCGTCTCACGCAGAGGGCAAGGGAGCACGTGCTCGTTGGTTCTCACTCTTGCGCAGGTGCACGCTGGCAGGCCGGCGCACAGCCGACCGCTTGTTCGTTCGGACGGAACGCTGTGACTGATTGTGGTTGTGTGTGAGGAGGAGCAGGGAGGAGACGGAGAAACTGCATTGCCGCCTGGGACCGGGACTGCCAGTGCCTGTTTTTCTTTCTGGGTTGGATCCGCGCGATCGGGATTTAATCTTATACCAGGGAGGCGAAAACTCAGGAACCACGTCCGCACAGCCAGCGACCGCCGGGGCCTTGGTGAGGCGGGGAAGGGGGGGGTCTTGCCTGCCATTCCTATTTAAAACGGCCTGCTGAGGTTCGCGGCCGGCTGTAGCGAACCTCGCAGGCCGCTGTTCACCTCAGTAGCATGTTCCCTCTGACACGATCGCGTCAGAGGGAACGTGCTACCATGTGTAGAGCATCCTGCGAGGTTCGCTACAGCCGGCCGCGAACCTCAGCAGGCCGTTTTAAATAGGAATGGCAGCGGTTATTGGAGGGAGGGGGAAGAACAGGAGCGGTAGCGGTTGTTGCGGGAGGGGGGGAGTCTGCGACGTGCAGGCAGCTGTGAACAGAAGCGGCAGCGGCCAATGCAGCTAACTGGCGCATACGGGGACTCGCGCATGCGCACTCCTTCGGCCACAGACCTACAGCGCACGGAACACGCAAATAGAAGTGCGCATGCGCGGCTAGCTCTTTATTATATTATAGATGTGTGGTGTACATACGTATGTACGTACATACATATATGTATGTGTATATATATATATATATATGTACACATACAGTATAATGTATTTAAAAACCATGCACCAAGGAACCTTTAATCCTTCTATTTCAGTCTTCCCATTTTTTCACCACTCTCCTCTCTTGTTCCTTCAGAATAGTAATAACTCCAAGGGGAAGAACACATGAGATCCCGTTCCCTCTCTCTTTCTTTCCCCCCTCCCCCAAGAGGCAGCTCTTCTTTCTCTACTCTTATATATTGGTCCCATTCTATAAAGCCCCGCAGCCCATGCTTAAATGGCACAGACATTAATGCACTAACTCGTGGAGCTTTATTGTCAAGTCTCCTTACGGCTGGTATAGAGTACAGTTGAAAGGTTTTGACTGCCTTTTCAATGGTCCCCTTGGAGAACGTATATAGCAGCACCAACTTCTTCAACTAACTCTTATGTGGTAATAGGAAATAGGAGTCTCACTGAAGCAGGTACAACACAGTGATGGCCGATTTGATTAGATAGAAGCAAACAGTGGAGATAACTAAACAGTCCAAAGATAAAAGGATTTCTATTTAAAATAATGCCTTCACAGGACTCAACAAAGACTGTGTTTTGGCACCTCTGCCTGCGTCAGGAGTCATTATTAGAAACATAGAAACATAGAAACATAGAAAGATGACGGCAGAAAAGGGCCAAGGCCCATCAAGTCTGCCCACTCTATAGACCCTCCCCTTAATATTAGCCAATGTTCTACCCTGATCCACTTAGGGATCCCACATGGGCGTCCCATTTATTCTTAAAATCTGGCACGCTGCTGGCCTCGATTACCTGTACTGGAAGCTTGTTCCATTGATCAATCACTCGCTCCGTGAAGAAATACTTCCTGGTGTCGCCGTGAAATTTTCCGCCCTTGAGTTTGAGCGGGTGCCCCCTTGTGGTTGAGGGGCCTCTGAGAAGGAAAATGTTATCTTCCACTTCTATACGTCCGGTGATGTATTTAAACGTCTCAATCATGTCTCCCCTCTCCCTGCGTTCCTCTAGAGTGTAGAGCTGCAAACTGTTTAGTCTTGCTTCGTACAAGAGACCTTTAAGCCCTGAGACCATTCTGGTGGCCATCCTTTGGACCGACTCGACCCTCTGCATGTCCTTGCGATAATGTGGATTCCAGAATTGCACGCAGTATTCCAGATGAGGTCTCACCATGGTCCTATATAATGGCATTATGACTGCAGGCTTTCTGCTGACGAAACTTCTACGGATGCAACCCAGCATCTGTCTTGCCCTTGATGAAGCCTTCTCCACCTGATTGGCAGATTTCATGTCTGCGCTGATGATTACTCCTAAATCTCGTTCTGCTGAAGTCCTTGTCAAGGTCTCACCGTTCAAGGTATAAGTTCTGCACGGGTTTCTGCTACCCAGGTGCATGACCTTACACATTGAAGCCCAGCTGCCAGGTTGAGGACCAGCTTTCCAATGTACGTAGGTCCTGCGCCATACTATCTTGTAGTTTGCCCTCGCTTACCATATTACATAGTTTGGCGTCGTCGGCGAATAATGTTACTTTACCATGAAGCCCTTGAGTCAGATCTCCTATGAATATGTTGAAGAGGAGTGGACCCAAGACCGAGCCCTGCGGCACCCCGCTGGTCACTTTCGATGTCTCAGAGAAAGTACCGTTAACCATCACCCTCTGAAGTCTGCCACTCAGCCAATCATTGACCCATGCCGTCAGAGTCTCTCCTAACCCCATCGATTTCATCTTGTTTAACAGTCTGCGGTGTGGGACGCTGTCAAAAGCTTTACTGAAGTCCAGGTACACTATGTCCAGTGATTCTCCTTCGTCCAGTCTTTTTGTTACCCAATCAAAGAAGCTGATGAGGTTTGATTGGCAGGACCTACCCTTGGTGAATCCATGTTGATTGGGGTCCCGTAGATTCTCTTCGTCCAAGACCGTGTCCAATTGGCGTTTGATCAGTGTTTCCATGAGTTTGCATACTATCGATGTCAGACTCACCGGTCTGTAATTTGCAGCCTCTGTCCTGCATCCCTTTTTATGTAGAGGAACGACGTTAGCTGTTTTCCAGTCCAAGGGGACTGTCCTTGTACTCAGTGAGAGATTGAAGAGCACGGCTAACGGTTCTGCCAGGACATTACCTAACTCCCTGAGCACTCTGGGGTGCAGATTGTCCGGTCCCATGGCTTTGTCCACCTTGAGTTTTGTTAGCTCAAAGTAAACCTCGCTGGGTGTGAATTTAAAATCCCGGAACGGGTCTTTTGTGTTTGACTGTGGCTTCAATTGAGGGCCGGACCCTGGCGCCTCGCAGGTGAAGACCGAGCAGAAGTATTCATTTAGTAGTTCGGCCTTTTCGGGATCCGATTCTGCGTAATTCCCGTCCGTTTTTTTCAGGCGTACTATCCCGTCTGTGTTTTTTTTCCTGTCACTGATATACCGGAAAAAGGATTTGTCCCCTTTCTTAATGTTGTTTGCTAGAGTTTCTTCCACTCGTAGTTTGGCCTCCCTGACTGCCGTTTTGACCTCTGTGGACTTGATCCTGTGTAGCAGTTGATCTTCGCTTTTCCCCGTGCGTTTGAAGGAAGCAAATGCGTTTTTCTTCTCCTTAACGAGACGCGAGATCTCTGCGGTGAACCACTGGGGTTTTTCTTTTCTTCGCCGTTTGTGTGATGATTTTATGTAACGGCCGGTTGCCTCGTGTATGACAGATTTCAGGGATGACCACATATCCTCCACATTCCCTGTCTCAGTTTGGGCCTGGAGCGCCTGATGGACGAAGACTCCCATGCGTGCAAAGTCTGTTCCTCGGAAGTTGAGTACCTTTGTTTTAGTGTTTGATCTATAGAAACCTTTCCTCAGGTGGAACCATACCATGTTATGATCGCTGGAGGCTAGCTTATCTCCCACGAAGACTTCTGAGACGCTTTCCCCATTGGTGAGTACTAGGTCAAGGATCGTTTGGGCCCTAGTGGGCTCCATTACCATTTGATTGAGGCGTGCTCCTCTTATGGAGGCTAATAGCCTCTTGCTGCCGCTGATTGTTGCTGAAGGTATGCTCCAGTCTACGTCCGGCATATTGAAGTCTCCCATTAGTACAACGTCCCCCCGTAGAGCGATATTTTCTATGTCTTCGATTAGTTCCGTGTCCTTGTCTTCCGGTTGTCTTGGAGGTCTATATACCACACCAAGATACAGGCATTTTTCTCTCCCTCTGGCCAGGTTCACCCAGAGGGATTCCCCGGTGTACTTAACGTCCGTGATTCTGGTGGTTTTGATGCCTTCTTTAATGTATAGCGCTACCCCTCTTATTAGTCTCAGTCATCTAAAATAAATGAAAGCAAGCAAAAGACCAGGTCATAATCGGGATTTTGCACTTTAGCATCTTAGCTTGAATTGCAATTTTATGTTCATAGCTCCCATTGCTCTGCTATATGCAGGAAACGAAGACGGGAAACTGACTGGGTTGACGGTCAGTCTAGAAGAGGTATGCAGGCAGATTGATAGGCTTAAAAATGATAAATCCCCTGGACCGGACGGCATCCATCCGAGGAACTGAAAGGGGTTATAGTTGAACTGCTTCAACTAATAGCCAATCTGTTCTGGAAGACTGGAAAATGGTAAATGTTACGCCAATCTTCGAGAAAGGTTCAAGGGGAGATCCTGGAAACTACAGGCCGGTGAGTCTGATCTCGGTACCAGGAAAGATGGTAGAGGCGCTGATAAAGGATCGCTTCATTAGTCACCTAGATGGACACAATCTGATGAGGACCAACCAGCACGGCTTCGGCAAAGGAAGATCTTGCTTGACGAACCTGCTGCACTTCTTTGAGGGAGTAAAAAGGCAGATAGACAAGAGTGACCCAGGTCAATAATGTATATCTGGATTTTCAGAAGGTGTTCGACAAGATCATAGAAACATAGAAACATAGAAATAGATGGCAGATAAGGGCCACGGCCCATCTAGTCTGCCCACCCTAATGTCCCTCCCCTACCTTTGCCCTGTTAATAGATCCCATGTGCCAATCCCATTTGGCCTTAAAATCAGGCACGCTGCTGGCCTCAATCACCTGTAGTTGAAGACTATTCCAGCGATCAACCACCCTTTCAGTGAAAAAGAATTTCCTGGTGTCACCTCGTAGTTTCCCGCCTCTGATTTTCCACGGATGCCCTCTTGTGGTCGTGGTACCCTTAAAAAAGAAGATATCTTCCTCCGCCTCGATGCGGCCCGTAAGATACTTGAACGTCTCGATCATGTCCCCCCTCTCTCTGCGCTCCTCGAGCGAGTAAAGCTGTAATTTGTCAAGCCGTTCTTCGTATGGAAGATCCTTGAGTCCCGAGACCATCCGGGTGGCCATTCTCTGCACCGACTCCAGTCTCAGCACATCCTTGCGATAATGCGGCCTCCAGAATTGCACACAGTATTCCAGGTGGGGCCTCACCATGGATCTATACAATGGCATAATGACTTCCGCCTTACGGCTGACGAAACCCCTTCGTATGCAACCCATGATTTGTCTTGCCTTGGATGAAGCTTGCTCCACTTGATTGGCAGTCTTCATGTCCTCACTGACGATTACCCCCAAGTCTCGTTCTGCTACCGTTTTTGCTAGGATCTCGCCATTAAGGGTATAAGACTTGCATGGATTTTGGCTGCCCTGGTGCATAACTTTGCATTTTTTGGCATTGAAGTTGAGTTGCCAGGTCCTAGACCAGCGCTCCAGTAGGAGTAGGTCGTGCATCATGTTGTCGGGCATTGAATCTTCGTACGTTGTGCATTTGCCCACTACATTGCCGCATGAACGACTACTTCAAAAAATTGCAAGCCATGGAATCGAAGGTGAAATATTCACGTGGACTAAAAACTGGTTAGCGGATAGGAAACAGAGAGTGGGGGTAAATGGACAATACTCTGGCTGTAAACGCGTCACGAGTGAAGTGCCGCAGGGTTTGGTGCTTGGACCCGTGCTCTGCAACATATTTATAAACAACCTGGAAATTGGTATGACGAGCAAGGTGATAAAATTTGCAGACGATACGAAGTTATTCCGAGTAGTGAAGACACAGAAGGATTGCGAAGACCTGCAACGTGACAAACACGCTCGAGAAATGGGCTGCGACATGGCAAATGAGGTTTAACATATATAAGTGTAAGGTGATGCATGTCGGTTACAAAAATCTTATTCACGAATACAGGATGTCCAGTACAGTACTTGGAGAGATCCCCCAGGAAAGAGACTTGGGAGTACTGGTCGACAAGTCGATGAAGCCGTCCGCGCAATCTGTGGCAGCGGCGAAAAGGGCAAACAGAATGCTAGGAATGATTAAGAAGGGGATCATGAAAGGATTGGAGAAGGTTATTATGCCGCTGTACTGAGCCATGGTATGTCTCCACCTGGAATACTGCATCCAGCAATGCTCACCGTACTTGAAGGATACAGTACTACACAAAAGGGTCTAGAGAAGAGGGACTAAAATGGTTAAGGGGCTGGAGGAATTACCGTACAGTGAGAGGTTAGAGAAACTGGGCCTCTTCTCCCTTGAAAAGAGGAGACTGAGATGATCGAAACATTCAAGATAATGAAGGGAATAGACTTAGTAGATAAAGACAGGTTGTTCACCCTTTCCAAGGTAGGGAGAACGAGAGGCCACTCTCTAAAGTTAAAAGGGGATAGATTCCGTACAAACATAAGAAAGTTCTTCTTCACCCAGAGAGTGGTGAAAAACTGGAACACTCTTCTGGAGGCTGTTATAGGGGAAAACACCCTCCAGGGATTCAAGACATAGTTAGACAAGTTCCTGCTGAACCAGAATGTACGCAGGTAAGGCTAGACTCGGTTAGGGCACTGGTCTTTGACCTAAGGGCCGCCGCAGGAGCGGACTGCTGGGCACGATGGACCACTGGTCTGACCCAGCAGCGGCAATTCTTATGTTCTTATGTTTTATTTATTTTAGATGACTGAGACTAACATAAGCTCCTGATGCAGACAGCAGGGCTATAACAAAGGTCCATGTTGAGTCCTGTGATGAAATTATTTTAAATAAAGACCTTTTCACCTTTGGAGAGTAATTTAGCATGACTGTTTGTTATTTCCAATGTTTGTTTTTATCTGGACCTTTTTTGTGGAGATTGTCTTCCCCTTTTTGGTTATTGGGGAGATTGATTAGCCAGCATGTGAAAAACATTGGTCTCTTGGAATTCAATGGTAGATAGAAGCATCAGAGAATTTGATGCAATTCTGGAACTAATATATAACAGTGCCAAAAGATTTCAGTGTTTATTGTATGGCAGCCTTGATCTCATTGGAGTTTCATGGTAAACCATAATGTAGGTTTTGACTGAGTGTTGATTTGGTGTGTTATTGTTTTGGAGGTTTTGATTAACTGCTGAATACTTTTCCTTACCCCTGCCTCGTAGAGTGGATTATTGAAGTCTGATTCCACGGTAATGGGGCTGTAAGAGTGAGAATTGGAGAAGGAAAACCCAAATATCGACTTTCCTTGGAACCTAATGGAAAATGTGAGATGATGGGAGAGAAAGAGAAAGAAAGAAAGATAAAAGGCCATTAGTTACATCCCTTAGGATTTTAGAAAGACTCTCAACCCTATCCATCCCTTGCTATCTCAGCATGGAAGAGTTTGGTCTTAATATGCAACTTTCATTCTAATACTAAACCTACATCTAAATTCCTAGTCGAGTTAACACTCTTCCCCCAAGGAAAAATCACATATGCCCTGCGTTAATGATAATATACTTTCTTATTACAAAATATACTGTAGTAAACGAATGCACAAGATCTTATTCTATGGAACATACTGCTCCAAAAAAAGATCAATTAAAGAAAAGAGAGCAATTTTTCAATACCCAAAGGCTGCTAAATATGGCAATTTTTTTATTCACAACAAAACAAAAAAAAAAACCCTAATATTCCACAGTGAGTACAATTCAAATGATAAAAACAAAAAACTGTGGATGAGGAATGTTCTGAAAGATGATTTATTATTCATTCTTCATCATAAAAATACAAATATAAGTTCAAGTACACATGTGATTGTCCAACCGGACCCTACACGGTCCATGTTTTGGCAAACACGCCTTCCTCGGGGGTCCATATGATATAGGGTACAGAGATAAAAATGTGGATTAAAAACAGTAAACGCCACTTTGTTCCATAGCCATTTTGGTTATCTGCTCAAAGACATGTACACTGTTTTTAGTCCACATTTTAATCTCTGTACCCTATATTATCCAGACCCCTGAGGAAGGCGTGTTTGTCGAAACACAGACCGTGTAGGGTTCAGTTGGACAAACACATGTGTACTATATACCATATTTTTTGCTTCATAAGACGCACTTTTTTTCCACCCAAAATTGGTGGAAATGTCTGTGCATGCAATCACTGCACGCTGGCCCTTCCCTTCCTGGAGTTGGGGCAAGTGGCAGACTGGGGGCAGAGGAGGAGGAATCAGCTGCAGATAGGCAGGCTTCGGCATGGCAGGGAGGGAGGGAGGACAAAGGACAAAGGCTGGAAGGCAGTAAGGGGGAGGGGGCACAAACTCGGGACATGGGAGAGAGGGATTACGAAGGACAAAGGCTGGAAGGCAGTGAGGGGGAGGGGGCATGAACTTGGGACATGGGAGGGAGGGAATAGAAAGTGACAATTGTTGGTCCTGAATGAAGAAAGGAGTGTGGCAAGGAGTGTGGGGTTGGGTGCAAAGCCTGGCAGGGAATGAGGGGGGCTGGGTGCAGAGCCTGGTACACAGTACACAATTTGGTTCAGAATGGGTTTTTTTCTTGTTTTCCTACTCTAAATCTAGGGTGCGTCTTATGGAGCAAAAAATACGGTATTTGGACTTATATTTGTATTTTTATGATTTTATTGTGCAGAGTGAATAATAAATCATCTTTCAGAACGTCCAAAGTTTTTTGTTTCCATCATTTAATTTTTTATTCACAGCATAGATACTGCAGATATGGTAATAAGAGTAGAACTTGTATGGCCAGACTGGTATTACAGCATAAGGAAATAAGGGCTCCTTTTACAAAGGTGCGCTAGCGTTTTTAGCGCACACACCGGATTAGCGCGTGCTACCCAAAAAACTACTGCCTGCTCAAGAGGAGGCGGTAGCAGCTAGCGCACGGGGCATTTTAGCACGTGCTATTCTGCGTGTTAAGGCCCTAACGCACCTTTGTAAAAGGAGCCCTAAATTTATTCCAAATATCATGGATACTAATGGAAAAAAATAAGGTTAATAAGGAATGCAGATATCAATAAAACAATTTAAGCAATATTACCAAAAGTTTTATGCCTTTGCAGGTTTAAATGAGTTAGAAATTAAAAGCTTTTTATAGCAGATAGAACTCCCAGAATTGAGTGGGAAGAATTTAGAACAGCTGAATTCTCTGCTGCAAGGGAAAGAGATTGTCAAACCAGTAGGACATCTAGCTAAATTACAAGACACCAGGCCCATATGGGTTCCCTATTAAATTTTATAAAATTTTAGGTCACCAAGTAATGCCCACATTGGTAACAGTCTTTACTGAACCTATAAATAACAACAGGTTCAAGCCAAACCTGAACTCTGCATTAATTACAGTTATATTGAAACCTGGGAAGATCCCTGACATATTATTTTATTTATTTAATTTTCTTTACCGTTCTCCCAGGGGAGTTCAGAATGATTTGCATGAATTTATTCAAGTATTTTTCCTGTCAATTTATTCAAGCATTTTTCCTGTCTTTCCCAGTGGGCTCACAATCTATCTAATGTACCTGGGGCAATGGGGGGGGGGGGATTGCGTGACTTGCCCAGGATCACAAGGAGCAACGTGGGATTGAACCCACAACCTCAGGGTGCTGATGTTGTTGCTTTAACCACTGTGCCTCACTTTCTTTGGTATTTCTAGGACATAGAAGTCCGCCTGGAACCATCCTTACATTCCAATCATAGGAGTTGCTGTCAAAGCCCACTCCAGTCTATCTCAAACCATCTTGCTATATATGGGACACAGACTATAATACAGACTATACAAGTCTGCCGGCACAGGCCTTAGTTCTTCACAGCTGGAGCTGTCATCTAAGCGCCACTTGGCTCAGGAATACATGTAGTCAATATAAGGCTAAATTCGTATACCGATCGGTTTGCACCCCTTTGTGACCCGATTTCCCTCCGACCCGAATCACTAACCTGTGTCTCGATCATTCTCCGATCCACGCTTGCAAATGAGGGAGAACTGTATTCAAATGATGGCAGGCAGCAATTCACTAACAAAAAACCTGCAACATAGACTGGACTGGCCGATCCCACACAAGCGACTGCTGAGGACCAGTCGCTCAGGTCCTTTCTGACAGCCCTGCCTTCTGCCGCCCTGCTCTCTGCTCTGAACTCCTGCTCTCAGCCCTGATCTCCTGCCTGCCCCGAACTCCTGCAGCCACGATCTCCTGCCTGCCCCGAACTCCTGCAGCCCTCGATCTATTGCCTGCCCCGCAGTGCAAGCCCATGGTTTTAACCCGCAGGCTTAAAGCGGGTTAAAATCACGGGCTTGGGAAGCAAAAAAAAAAAAAAAGAAATTTCCTGCTTTGCCGAGTACAAAGGGCCAGCGCATGTGCAGACCATCTACATAAGGTCTGCACATGCTCAAGGATCGCTGTTCAGTGATCCGATTCAGTCTATTTGGGGCGTGATTCCGATCGCCCTCATTTGCATGAATCAGCAAATGAATCAGCCCCCCGGACATGGATCGGATCTAATCCCTCGCGGATCCAATCCATGCCCTTAGTGAATCTAGTAATAGAACAAAAAGGACTTGCTAGCACTCAGTATAATAGATGTAGCCCTCAGATACCTGTGCTGCACAGTGATCAGAAAACACACTGAAATAGCAATATACAGGTTTGCACGTTGTCTTTCATCGGGCATACATATAATTTTTTAGAATTTTTGCAATGCTTATAATTTAGTGAAAACAGCAAACACCACGTAGTGATAAATAGTGACACTTATCTTTAAAGTGGATGACTCGTTTGCTGAGCTTGAACTCGTGGCCCAACGGGACCCATTTCACCGAATACGGCTTCTTCAGGGATCTATTTTCGTCAAGCGTGTATAGCGCGGTCTGACTTTGCAGAACTAAAAAATTCTAAAAAATTATATGTATGCCCGATGAAAGACAACGTGCAAACCTGTATATTGCTATTTCAGTGTGATTTCTGATCACTGTGCAGCACAGGTATCTGAGGGCTACATCTATTATACTGAGTGCTAGCAAGTCCTTTTTGCTCTATTACAGTATTTTCCTGGGACTTGACACCATTACTTTTGAAGTAGTGAGCCACTAATAATTAACCTTAGTGAATCTAGCCCTAAGAAGTGTGTTTTTTTATACCATCCATTTTCTAATTAAAGATTCTCTGTGTTTCATCTTGCACTTTTTTGAATTTCTTCACTGTTTTAGTCTCCACCACCTCCTTTGGGAGGGCATTCCAGGCATCAATTACCCTTAATTCCTAAGTCTACCATCTTTCAACCTCAGTTTATGTCCTCTAGTTTTACTGTTTCTCCTTCTCTGGAAAAGATTATTTTCTGTATTAATATTAAGGCTGATTCTGGTACAAAGGACATTTGAGTTCTGACAATAGGTGATATTTCCATATTCGCCAGTTGATTGCAGAAAGATGAAATTTATATTCTTCAGCTCCAACACCTTTTCCAGTGCTGTAGACCCCACTGGTTTTTCCTTTTGCAAGCTAGTTGAGAAGGTATGGTTCTGATCTGCTCTGATAATATTTTTTTTTTTTTGGGGGGGTATCAGAGTTTGATACTTTCAGTGTTAGAGAGGTCCCTGGTGACCCCGGGGTAGCTCCACCTGGGAGAGGATGCAGACTCTGTATCAGACATCTGCAGCTGGCAAGGCAACCTTCAGGATTCCTGTCTGACTGGCCTGCATTGGAACTTGTAGAAACTCAGGGTTCGTTCCCCTTGAAGCTAGCTTGCATTCTGATTTATCTGGTGCTTCAGCGCAGGTTGTTTGTCCTCAGCATCATCTGCATTGGGAATAGGGAAGAAATGTGGGTCCTAGTCATGTCTGTCACCTTCTACAGCTCACCACCTTTCTTGTCTTTGCACCTCCAGGTGCCCATCCAGTCCTCAGCTGAGAAGCAATGCCAGGGTTATGCAACCCAAAGATGTCTGCTCCTACATGCAGACCTACCAAAGCCTTATGTGATGGTGAACTGTATTCCTCAGATGCCAAGGTGCCTGACAGCAACACATCAAGGAAAGGAAAGACATTAGGAAGATGGTAGGGCTGCTGGGAACACAGAGGTGTGAGATGAAGCTGTGCACAATGGTTGGGGAGTGGGGAGGGGATGACCAGGTCCACAGAGGTTGTTTAGGCATGGGCCCAATCCACAGCGGTTGTTTAAATATGGGCCCAATAAGCTGCCACAGCTGCCCACTCCCTATTGCACCCATGAGTCATGTGCCCTGCTATGTTGCCACTCAGGAGGGACCCTAGCCCCCCTACCCCACCCACCTCAACACCCAGCCCCTCACATGGGTGCCCTGGAAGTGATTCCATGAGATCTCTTAGGGAGAGTAGGAGAAAGTGGATGCTGTGGATGGGCAGACTGGATGGGCCATTTGGTCTTTATCTCCCATCATGTTTCTATATTTTCCCCGACTCTGGGAGAGGTAGCCCCAAAGGGGACACACACAACATAGCTTCCATCTCCCAAATGTACCTGACTGCTATGTTGCAGCTGACGTGTCCAGGGTGCCATGAATGCTGACTGAGGGGAGGAGGTTGAGGACCATCTGTTCCATTGGGGGCAGCGCTGGAACCAGGAAGTGATGTCAGAGGCAGATTTGAGGCTGACACAAGCAGCAGGTTGGAGATGCTTCTCATGCTAACAAAAAACTAAAGGTATGAGGGGTTGGGGTGGAAGTGAAGGCGCATGTGCAGCGTGGGAGGGATGGGAAGGAGCAGGGGCAGAGAGGAGAAGAGATGTCAGTGCCCCCACCAATATGGGGCCAGGAGTGGTCCATACCCCTCCCCCCTTTACTACACCACTGCCTGGCCTATTCTGCGTTACTTCAATCTCCCTTAGTGTGTCCTAGGCTTCCTTCCTACCCCTTGGTCTGTCCTGTGCCTCCTCCCTATTTCTTTCCCTCCCTCTAAATGTGTCCTGGGCCTGACCCAGCAGCAGGAGTGTGGGCTTCTACTGGGAGGCCTTCTCATTCCCCTTCAGGGCAAGTCCTCTTCCTTCTGTTCCTCTCTGGCCCTTGCAGACAGTTCCTCTGCTTTCTGGGGATGGCAACATGCTCCAGGGGGGAGGTGGTAGCAGTTAATTGCTGCTGCATCTGCTCCTCCTCCACGACAGCCTCTTCCTCCACCTCCTGCAGTGGTTGCTGCCGCCTCTGCTCAAGTTGGCCTGTGTGTGAGAGAGGTTTACCATGAGGGTTTGCGCATGGTTAATGTGTTGCATTGTGATACAGCTGGGAGTGAGGTGGTAGGAATGGGTGTAAGTGTAGAGCCATGTTCTGGAAGCAGGAAAAAAGATAAGAGGGAGGAGGCCAATGAGATGACATGGGAGCAAACCCTGATGTGGAGAGCGGTTGGGATGTGAGAGTGTGATTGTTAGATTTGGGCACATGTCTGTGCAGGGGGCCTCATGGTAGTTGTTATGCATTAGATTGATGTGAGTGGTTGTACTTGAAGGCTTGAGTGCTGGGGGGACAGGTAGGAGATCGCATGTTGACATAGGTAGGGGTTCCCAGGGTTGGAGGGTGATAAAGAGGCAGAGGTATGTGCATGTTTTGGCTCTCCATGCTGTAGTCATTGCTGAGGTGCCTCTAAATAAAAAATGAGGAGGGTAGAGAATGGGGGGAGGGATTCGGTCACCCGAGTGTGATACTCCCGAGGTTTAATGGGACTCCCCTTGGGCTCCAAGCTCAGTCCGGACAATGAAAAGGTCAGAAAAAGCCCCTGCCTATCCTCTCCAAAAGTTCCTAAGGAAAGGCCTAGAAAAACAAGAGAGCACAAGCTTACCACTCCACTGATTCTATGAGGGACAGAACTGTTAGAATTCAGTGTGTTCTCAGTCTCCACCTGCTGGCAGAGCAGCGTGCCGGTCTGGAGGGATGTTAAAGAATAAAATTTTTTAAATTGTTTTTTAAATTGGAGTTTAATGGCATTGATCAATTAACAGCGCCAATTGAACCAATTAAAAAATTAAGTTAGGCATGCTAATCTGGGCACCTAATGGCAGGCACTTTTTATAGGATCAGGGCCTTTATGAGCAAGCTGCAGACCTCGTCATTTCAAAATTAGGCAGCGGTGGGGCACCTACCATCGTCTAGCTTACAGCGCCGTTTATAGAATATGGCCCTTTATCACCGCTGGTGGAGTTGCTCCATACAATGGGAAATGTTAGTAAGGAACTGGACCAGCTGCTCCACAATGGAAATTGGTGTAAACTGTTGTTTTCAAACAAAATTTTTGCCCATAATCTGCTTTTAGTTCTGTTTTATTACAATCACTTGATTTTAAGTAGTTTAGTATTATTTTTATGTGTAACTTTAGGGTTGAGTTTAGTGTTAGGTATTTTATTATTTATGATGTTGTGTGTTTAGAGAATATGATTGGGGTTTTTTTTTTTTGTTTCAATAAATTTTTATTAAATTTTCAAAAAAAGAATATTATGCATATTGCAAGATGAACAGCAACAAGGTATTTCCAAAACACACCAAAGAGCAAAACGCTCAATGAACACATACAGAACAAAAAAAAAGTTTGTACACTATATTAAACAAAATGTATGTTTTTTGTTACACGCCTAGAATTGTAGGATAAGCAGAATATAAATTGTTTACATCAGGGGTGTCCAACCTGTGGCCGCATGCGGCCTTGTGAAGACAGGGGGTGGGTAAGCAGAGTGGGCAGACTTGATGGGCTGTAGCCCTTTTCTGCCGTCATCTTCTATGTTTCTATGAAGTATTTTGTGCGGCCCCGGTCAAGGGCGATGCAGTGTTTTCCTCTGTTTCCCTCGGGTGTTTACCGTCTTGCCGGCTCCCTCCTCTGTCTTGCTGCAGCGTTTGCGCATTTATGCAACCCCAGAAACATTTTTTTTGGGCCAATGCAGCCCAAGGAAGCCAAAAGGTTGGACACCCCTGGTTTACATAAATAAATAAATGTGATTTTGGAATCAGATGCAGCACCTTTTAGAAAATATGATGGAATGGAATGTCTCACAATATGTTAAACTAAACCCTCTTCTACGAAACCGCGCTAGCGTTTTTTAGCACAGGGAGCCGTGCTGAATGGCCCGCACTGCTCCCGATGCTCATAGGAACTCAAGGAACAACTTTGGGCACGAGGATTTATACCACCGCAAACCTGGTGTAAATCCTGGTACACAAGTCAAGCGCAGAACTCCCAAATTCTATAATGCTACAGGGATCTTTAGTTAATGCCGCTGACCTGCCCCCGTTTCTGCCCTGTCCCCATGAGCTCAGTCCCCGACCCCGTCCCCACCCAGTCCACATGAGCTCAGTACCCGTCCTGTCACCGTAAACCATCTGATCTCATCCGCACAAACCATCTCCCTTCTGTGTTCCTATTTTCCCCATTTCTAATATCTCCCCTCTGTATCTGTATACTCCCTCCTGTGTCCGGCATTGCCCCTCCTATGTCCATATACCATCTCCATGTATCTCCCCTTTATGTCTCTGTTCCTAAGCCCCCATGCACATAATTTCCCCTATGTTTCTGTTATCTTTCTGTGTCCAGATTTCCCCTCTCTTCCTCTTCCACACCAATGTGTCTCTCTCCTCTCCAACCACATCTAGCTTCTTTCCCTCTTTCTCCCTCCCCCCCCCCCCACTTCTCCCAGCATCTGGCTCTCCTGCCTGTTCTCACCTTTCTCTTTCCTACTGTGGGTTCAATATTTGTCTCCCTCTTCATCCCCTTGGCCCAGCATCTCATTCCCTTTCACTCCCTCCTTCCTACTGTGAGGAAACGCGCATGGTCATGGATCGCGTGGTCCAGCAATCCCCTCCCACCCAATCGCCACATCCCATCTCCCTCCCTCCCTCCCTCCCTTCCCCTCACCTTATCTGGCAAATTTAATTTTTCTTCTTCCAGCGGCACGCTTTCAACAAGTCACGCGCGCAGCTGTTTGAGTTGAATCTTCTCCTCTGATGCAACTTCCCGTTTCCGGTTGTGTCAGAGGAGAAGATTCAACTTAAACAGCTGTGCACGCAACTTGTTGAAAGCGTGCCGCTGAGAGCAGAAAAATTAAATTCGGCACATAAGGTGAGGAGAAGGGAGGGAGGGAGATGGAGGGACGCAGTGATTGGATGGGAGGAGGCTGCTGGACCATGTGATCTGTGACCACACACATTCCCTTACTTCACTGCGGAGACAAGACCATTCACCGCTTCATGCCATTTAAACACCATTTTAGCTGAATTTCAAGCACCTACCAACGCCTAAAAAATTGGTGCTGGAATCGCGCCTTTGTAGGGCTTTAGGCCTACCTAACACCACTATGAACATGGCTAATGCCGAAAGTGGCAGTAGGTGGCCTAAGGTGCCTATTTGTGCATAATTCACAACAAAGTTAGGCCCCAGAAATGTAGTCCTGGAAAACCCTTGCCTAAATTTCCCATGCCTATCTTTCCCGGAGGTGCAATTCTCTATAGGGCACCATCGTGTCATTGATATGTGATCAATGGCCGTTTTTTAGGCAGCCGCTGATATTGTGCTATATAGAGAATCCAAGCCCAAAACATTTCCACATGGATCTTTATATACAATAGTTCTTCTACTTCTTCACTTCTACTTATCACATATATAGCGCTAAAAGGTGTACTCAGCGCTGTGCATTTTGACATTTATAGACAGTCCCTGTTCGGAAGTACTTAGCAAGATGCAAGTGCAAATCCTAATTGGAGCAAATTAACTGCAACAATTGACTGTTAGTGCCAATTTTAAGAACTTGGTTCTTGGGCACACAATTTTGGTCACCCTATATAGAATCCAGGGGTTAATGGCTATGTATAAGTAATTATTTTTAAACCCCCATCTTGGTCCTGTTACCCACATCTTTTTGTCTAAAACACCCTTACTCACTTGGTGTAGTAGATATATATTCCACCAATAACGAGGATGACCAGAATGATTGGCAGGAAGATGGCTAGGGCGATGTTTCCACCTTCCATCTGGTGAGAAGGGCCTGTTGTTTGGGTAACTGAAAGAGAAAAAAAGACACAGAAAAATGTGTGACCCAATCCATGACCAACGAGAGCTCTCCTGAAAGCACAGACCATCTAGTGAAAGCTTATTTATATAAGAACAATTGGGCTAGTCCAGTGGCTTTCCAGTTGGCTTGGGCTAGAGATGCTGCAGATATAGCATTCACAGATCCCATGAAGGAAGGATTCATAAGGGAAGATTCTCAAATGTTGGCGGTAAAATTTGACAGACCTTGTTGCGGTCGCTACTGTAACAATTTCAAAAAGGTGAGCCATTCTTAAAAAATCAAGCATGCAAATGGGGTTTGCGAAGAGTCACAGAGGGTCACTAAATTTGCATTTGCTGATCACTGGTGACAGCGATCGGCCCATGCACAGAATAAACCCACAAATTTTTTTTAAAAGACCCCCGAATCAAAGATCGGCAGGAGGGATGCCCACTCCCTCCCGCTGCCGACATCAAGCAACCCGCCGGCAGCGGGAGGGATGCCCACTCCCTCCCACCACCAACCAACAGCCCCCCTGGGCCTCCGACGACCCCCCTGCCCTCCTTACCTTGTTTACGAAGGCCAGCTGTCAGGATGCCTACTCCTTCTTGCCAGCAGGCCCGTCTCTACAAAATGGTGGCCCTTCTCCTTCCCCAGTGCATCCTGGGATGCACCGGGGAGGGACCTAAGGCTCTGATTGGCCCATGTTGTTTAAGGCCCCTTCTAGGCCAATCAGAGCCTTAGGCCCCTCCCCAGTGCATTCGGGGAGGGATCTGATTGGCCCAGACACCTAAGGCCCCTCCCATAGGAAGAGCCTTATGCTACCTTGGCAAATCAGAGCCTTAGGCCCCTCCCCGGCGCATCCAAGGATGCACCGGAGAGGGGAAGGTCTGCCATTTTGAAGAGGCAGGCCAGCTGGCCTTTGTAAATAAGGTAAGGAGGGGGCGGGGAGGTTGTCAGAGGCCCGGTATGATGTCAGGGGGGCTGTTGCTTAGCAGCAAGAGGGAGTGGGCATCGCTCCCGCTGCCAAGGGGTGTGTGCTTGGCAGTGGAAGGGAATTGACATCCCTCCCGCTGCTGGGTGAATGTCAGGAGGAGGGTGTTCCTTGGCGGCAGGAGGAATGGGCATTTCTCCCACTGCCAAGGGGTGTTGCTTGGTGGCAGAAGGAAGTGGGCATCCCTCCTGCTGCTGGGGGAGGATGTCGTGGGGGTTCTTGGTGGCAGGAGGGAGTGGGCATCCCTCCCACTGCTGGGAGGAGAGGGGGGTGCGCATTGCTTGGTGGTGGCAAAATTTTCTGGCAGGCCTGAGCTGTTATGCCTTACTTTCCTGTCAATGCCTGAGCCAATCAGCACTCAGGCACTGACCAGAAAGTAAGGCTACGACAGCTCAGACCAGCCGGAAAATTTTGTTCGCAAATGTAAGACAGCAAAGTTAGGGAATCACCTGGTAATAATAGAGAATCGTTCGGAGTGCTCATTTAAATATTAATGACCTCGTTGTAATCCATTTGCATGGCAGAGTCAGAGACTGCTAGGAAGCTCAGAAAAGACCATGGTAAGCCATTTTGATAATCTGCTAGTATAATACATGAACGCTAAACCGGCTGGAACCAGTTTAGCGACCACGTTAAAGTTTTTAGAATCTTCTCCATAGCCAGTATTTTGTGGCTGAATTCAGGGTTCATGAGTATAAGATTCTAGGTACTCTGGTGCATGACTTTGGCTGAGGGTTGTTACTGCAATGACTGGACTTATTACAGTACATTATGAGGATAGATGGAATATAAAATATTGAGAAAAACCTATAGAAGTCAGTTGTGATTGAGCTGGTGGTCCACAGAACTAAGAAGAAACTATTGAGTCAAAAGGAAATCAAACATATCCTGATGAAAGTAAATCAGAGCTAATATGAGGTAAAAGTGACCCAAATCAGCTCTCCTGAAGAAAAGAGCCCAATCAGAGCTTTTCTGATCATGAGCTAGGAGCAGTGGCGTAGTAAGGGAGGGTCTTCCCCAGGCGCAGTCTTGGTAAGGTTTGCCAGCCCCTCACCCCACTCCTTCTCAAACCCCCCTATTGTGCACATGTGCCCCCTTCTCTTCCCTCGTACGTTTTTAATTTTCCCTGCACGAGCAGCATCACGAACTTGCTGCCCGCATCAGTATCGCCTCTCTCTGTCGTCACTTCCGTGCCCCGTGCCAAGGGAGTGATGTCAGAAGGATAGCCGACATGATGCGGGCAGCAAGTTCGTGATGTTGCTCCTACCTGGAAAATTAAAAAGGTACGCAGGAAGGGAAGGGGGGCATGTACGCGGCAAGGGGGGGTCGGGAAAGAGCGGGGCAGATGTGCCACTGCCCCGGGTGCCACTCACCCTTGTTACACTACTGGCTAAGAGTCCCAGAATGCACTGTGGGAGGGAAAGGTGAAAGGTTAGACTAAAAATCCTAGAATGTGGGAAAGAATAAAGGTTGATCTAGAAGTTCCAGAATATAATGAGGGATATGCAGAGGTGAAAACTTGAACTAAATGTCCAAGAATATACTGGAATGGGAGAATCAAATGCGTTTTTAAATGCCCCCCCCCCATCTCTCTCTTTCCCACTCTCTCACCTTCAAACTTCCGGTCATCAAGCAACTCTTCATATGTAACTAGGAGAGACAAAGAGAGAGAGGGTTCACAGACCACAGCACTTAACTTTTAGGTTTTGATCATGTTGGTATCAGTGGATTAGTGGGAGGAGGCTAGGCAGGGATGAATTCAGCATTTTCTAATACACATGATAATACCAGAAATAGTTCTATAGATAACAATATGACTTTTGTATAGGTTGGTGCCTCCGCAAAGTATGTTTCTACCCCACTGGTGGCACTTACCTGAAGGAAAGAAGCATATTGGTGCCTACACAGTAATTACCAGCACTATCATGTACTAGAAAACACTGAGCAACTTCCCATGACCTCTCTTACAAATTTTTCTTTCCCTCTATATCACCATCTCCCCCTTCCTTCCTTCACTTTCCCCTCCACAGCTTCTCTTACCTTCCCTTAGCTTGGTCCGTAAGCCACCCCCTCCCTCCTTTTTGTAGGTAGCTTCTTCTACCTGCACAAGTTTTGTCTGTCATTTCTCCCTAGTCCCTTTCACCCTTTGCTCTGTCCTCCCTTTCGTTGTCCCTTTGCTTTGTCCCCCTTTTCTTTGCCTCCTTCCCTTATTTCTATACTGTTTCCTTTTCATATTCCGTTACTTTCTCTTCTCCCCCTTATCTTACCCCTTTTCGCAACTCTACTGCTTCTCTCCTTTGCTCCTCTTTAATCTCTTGTAATTGGTATAGTTTTTTTTAACTTAATACATTTTGTAGCACATTTTATTCAGCATATAGTATGTTTTATGCAATCACCTTGGTTTCTGCAATTCAACACCTTTAAGAGTTTCATTAAGTCCCTGAGTAGACAATTTCCATATCAAGATGTTACCAAATAATGATTTTGCAATGTATCATAATACATGACTCATTGCCCAGACCTTTTTATGCTCGATGTGTTGTTGTTTGTTTTTTTTAAGTTTCAAAGTTTTATTATGAAATGAAAATACAAGAGAAAATATACAATAATCCGGAAACAAATACAACCAGAAATTAAAAACCAGAACACACGATGAAAGAGTCTACCACGTGGTGTCTGCGCGGAGACAAATGAACCCAACCAAGAAACCAAGCACCCCCCCCCCAAAAAAAAAAACCTCCCCCACCCCTCCAAGCACTCCAGTGTCAGAAATTCATGAGGGCACTTCGGGCGCCATGGGACAAGGAGCCCAAACCGCCCGGAATTTCCTCCATCGACCTGAGCCACAATTCTTAACATCCAAATATTCATACTTTAACAAGGTAAACAATTCATTTTTCCACATAGTAAGGGTAGGCACCTCTGCTTGCCGCCATAAGAAAAGGATACATTTTCGAGACAACAATGAAGCTTTTTTCAGCAATAAGCAATTACCCTTAGAAAATCCCAAAGAAGTGAATTGAGAGAAAAGCAAAACATCCGCTCTCAGGGGAATTCTTTTTTGTATAATCGTCTGCAGATGGAAACCAACAAAGGACCAAAAAGTTTGTACTCTGTCACAGGACCAAAACATGTGAAACAATCCAGCTGGTGTTGAATGGCACTTAGGACATTTGGCATGAGTATGCTCGATGTGTTTTATCTCATGTGTTCTAGTGGCCATGTTGTATTTTATTTGATTTCACTTATACATTGTCAATAAATTTCATTTGCCATTTCCCATACGCTGAAGGGCATTTTTGAAAAAAACATCTACGTTCAACTAGGATGTTTCCAGCTGAACGTTCAAAATTGGAGATTCAAAAATTGCCATTTTCGAATGGCACACTGCTGGACGTCCAAATATATATATATTTTTTGAAAATCATCTACTTAGACGTCTTGTCCACCGGAACGTCTGACTTTATACCACATTTTTGATCAGAAAAACATCCAGGTTGAAAACATCCTAATCCTGACCATTTGGATGTGGGTGGGGCCAGCATAGTAATGGACTGGCCACATAGACATCCCGAGACAGCAATGAGACACCTTAGAGGGTACTGCTTTGAACTTCACATAAAGGGTGCCAGCTGTATATTTTACCATAACCCCCTTTTAATTTAGGGTGAGCCCCACAAACCTACTATACCCTCCTGTGTACCACCTCAATAGCACTTATGACTACAGGTGGCAGCTATATGGCAGTATAGTAGGTTTTGGGTGGGCTCACACATTCTACCATAAATGTAGTGGTTAGAGTGGCTTATGGGCCTGGGTCCTCCTCTCTATGATTCATTAGCCCACCCACCAGGCTACTTAAGACACCTGTGTACATCTCTACTAGACTTCCCCATACCAGATGCTGCTGTTTTAGAGCCAGGTATGTACCTTTTTGTTCTCATTTTTGTGTGGTGGAAGGGGGGTCAGTGAGCACTGGGGGTGTGTGGGGGTGTCTTACCTTGATGCATGCAGTAGTCATCTGGTCAGTTTGGGCACCTATGTGGCACTTAGACCCTTCTAAAATAGGTCTAGTTCCAAATATATAAGTTCCGTCCAGGATGTCTTGCAAAATGTTTGATTATCGCCGAAAGACGTCCATGTCTAACCCACCCTTGAGATCACTCAAAGCCCGCCTATAACATGCTTTCACCACGCCAATCTCATTCTCTGGATGTACAGAGCCTGGAACACCTCGCTAGACATACAAAAAGACTATTTCGATTATCAGCACTTGGAAGTCCTGGCAATTAGGACATCCAAGTGCCGATTTAGGATGTTTTTTGGATGTCTATGTTTTTTTATTATGAGCCTGATAGTGCATGTTTTATATTTTTTGTTTCCTGTTTGGTTTATTTTATACATTTGGCTTATATATTATTTAGGACTGATATTTATATTTTTAAGTGTCATATTTTAGATATACCCCTGAAGAAGCCTAATAGTAGGTGAAATGTGGACCTCATCAGGTATTCCTGTTAATAAAGTTATTTCCTGTGAGAACTTTACTCTGGGTAGAGAATGACATGGGGACAAATTTTTCCCTGTCTCTGCAGGAACTCAATTTCTCCGTCCCACCCCGGCGAGTTTTGTCGCTGTCCATTCCCAGTCCTGTAAGCTATGCCTTAACTGCACAAGCCTCAAACACTTATGATTTTAAAGTGTTTGAGGTTAGTGCAGATTAGAGAGCTGCATGGGAACGGGGACGATGGGAATTCCACGGGACCCGCGGGGATCCCGTGGGTTCCCCCTTCAGGTCACAGGGATCTCGTGGGGATGCCTCCTCAGGTCATGGGGACCCCAAGGGGACCCCCCTCGTAGTCTCGGGGATCCCGCGGGGTTGGAGGCAGCTCGAGCCAAGGGCCTCGTCTTCTTTTCTTGCTCTCCATCTAGCTCTGCTATGCATCGTGCAACATTCCCAGCATGCCACACATAGCTGACCCGGAAGTCTTCCCCCGACATCAGAGCTGACGTCGGAGGGAAGGCTTCGCATCAACCACGTGCAGGGCCCGCTGCCCTGCAAAAAAGTGCAATTCTGACGTCGGGAGAGGTACAGTCTTGTGGGAGGGAGGAAGCACATTGGGACATGGGAGGGGCCTAAACACAGGACACAGAAAGGAGGGAGGGAGTGCATTTTTGGACACAAAAGGCATAAACTTGGGAGAGAGGTTGGAGGAAGGGAGGGAAAGAAATGCTGAGGGGGGGGAATAGAAAGGGAGAATTGGGCATGAGTGTATCAGTGAGAGGGAAACAGAGATGTACACAGGGAATGGAAGAAAGAGGATAATTTTTGGTCATAGGGAGAGAGGTACAGATGAAAGGGAAGAGAAAGATTAGAGGGAGAAATGTTGTGGTGGAAAGGGAACAGTACGACAGATTGAAAGGGATGCAAGAGGGAGGAATGTTGGACATAGTGGTGAAGAAAGGAATGGAGGGAGAGATGTATGGTGCTGGAGAGGGGTGATAGAAGGAGAAATGTTGGGCATGATGTTGGTGGGCAGGGACGAAAGATACTGCACATGGTCCAGGGTATGAGAGGGATAAATGCTGGACCATGGTAGGAGGAATCAATGGACAGCAAAAGAAGAATTTACAGAAGATGGGAAAGCAGAAAAAAGAAACTGGGACCAACTTGATGGAAAAATAAGTCTCCAGACATCAAAGATAAAAATGGAATTTATTGACTAAAATATGTTAGCTTTGGGAAATGTATACAGCAGATGTTTTTGATTTGTGTTCAAAAGAAAAGGAAATGCATTTCTGGTTTTATTTCTACAGTGTTGAAGTACTTGCTGACCCTTGCTGTGGCTGGTGGGGATCCCCAAGCACCGCTAGCAGAGGACCTCCTCTAGAGACGGCTAGAACTCCACTCCACCAAGCGTAGCAGTCGCTGGCAGCATCCATAAGCCACTGAGGTGCCAGCATCTGTGAATCAGGATGCTACTGCTGCCTGCCAAGCTTGGCAAAAGGGACCCCCGGCCAACTGCAGAAGTCCTCAGCTGACAGCATGGGGGTCCTCATCCGCTGAGTATTTATATTTTATATTTACATTAGAGGCTTTGGTAGAAACCCGTTTACAAAGTGTGTATTCTTCCCAATTAATATTTCCAAATTAATAAAGTGTCTTTGCTTATTTGTAAATGGGTCTCTTCCAGAGCCTTTAATTCAGAAGCATAATTAAATGAAATAACTTCTGAAGTTTATAGGGACGGGCGTGGACGGATTTGATTCCAGCGGGGCGGGTTTGACTCCTAGTGGGGATGGGTTTGATTTCTGTTCCCGTGCAACTCTCTAGTGCAGATGAGGACAGAGCTTGCAGGAATGGGGCAGGAACAGGAAAAGAACTCGCTGGGATGGGAACATGAGTTCCCGCAGGGATGAGGAAAAATTTGTCCCCATGTCATTCTCTAACTCTGGAATCTACTGTTTTGTTGGGATTCATGGCTAAGTTCTATTATTTCTCAGGCCCATTCATACATGTCCTTTAGGAAACTATTGAAAACTGATTTATTCGAGAAGTTTGTAAATTGATGTTTCAGAATATTGATTGGAAATTTGCACACTGATTTTATAGTTTTACTTTTTAAGGAATATCTATCTATTTTTGCGAATGCATTTTATTCAATTATTGTATACTTTTAGCCATTTTTAGATTTCGTACTTTTATTTACTGTTGGTATATTTTTAGAAATGTATGTGAACCGCCTAGAACTATATGGTAGGGCGGTATGTTAAAATAAAATAATTATTATTATTTATGATTAAGGCCAGTCCTCATCCTCTTTGACTTAACCACTTTTGATGGCTCTTTGACATTCTGTCTTTGTTTGAGTCCCTTCCATCACAACTTTGGAGCAGTTTTCAAACTTATTTATTTTAAAGATTTCTGTACCGCACCATCTAACATTCTAGCTGGTGTACTACAATATACAAATCATATAAACATATGATATACAAAATACTTATTCATCTCCACATCAATTCTGAAGTATAACATGAAATTTCTGAGTTAGACTAAACCGTGTAGTCCTTTTTACATACAGACTTTGTACCAGATTTCAAAGCAAAAGCATGCACATATTTTCCCTTTGAAATTTGTTGCACATGCAAACTGCCTGCTTTTTATGAGAATGTGGGATTTTTTTGTTTTTTGTTGGGGGTTTTTTTGTTGTTTTTTTTACTGAAAATAAGGTGCATAGGTTTGAAAATGGAATCTGTATGGCTTCACCTAAACACAGTCCTGGGAATGCTTTTTTTAAATGCAACTAAATGTAAACGTATCTGAAACATCAGCATATACAGTGTATTTATTTGCACTGAGGGAGGCCAATTCTCAGAAATATAACTCACTACTTCATAGAGTACTATTGTCTAATAAACATAAAGAGGGACATTTTTGATAGGTCATCTAAATCTGACTTTGGACATTTTGAAAAAAACATGTAAAAATCAGGCAGAGAAAATGTCTATTTTTGAATCCACATGACTTTTTAAAAAATTTTTTTTGAAAATGGCCCAGCTAGATGTCCCTTATTTGTTTTACAAACAGGTATAGCCCAAAATGTCTAAATTGTGCCCTGGACGTTTTCTAAAATGTTTATCGCTGTATAACGTCCAACTGCTAAGCCCGCCCTAAACCCACCCAAAATGTCCTAACATGCCCCCTAAAGATTTAGGGGTCCTTTTATCAAGCCGCACTCGGACATTTCAACATGCGCTAACCCCCACGAAAGGCTAAAAAACTAACGCCTGCTCAATGCAGGCGTTAGCGGCTAGCGCACCTTAGTAAAAGAGGGCCTAACATTTCATTATTAAAGACGATAATTAAAACAATGGATACTTATCTTCCCATGCTGTTAAATGTAATGTCCCATACGGCCTCTTTTACAAAGCCGCACAGCAACAGCCTCGAAGCCCTTTAAATCTCTATGGGCTTCGGGGAGTTAGCGCAGCACAGCCGCTAACGCGGCTTCGTAAAAGTTCATTATCAATTTTTACAGCTGATTGCAAATGTCCCCAAAATTTCCATTGGTGAACGAAAAGGGGCTACTCCTCTGTGCTCTTTACATAAAGCTCCATAAATAAGTCCAAAAATCTCTAGTCCCAACATATTCCAATCGCAGCTTCTTTAGGGGATTGCATAGCGGGAATTCTCTGCCACAACCCCACAGCAATTGCCTTTGGGATTTTTGGACTTATTTATGCCGAGTCACATAAGTTAGTCGTGTGACACATGCATTTAGGCCTCTTCTACTACTACTACTATTTATCATTTCTATAGTGCTGAAAGGCATACCCAGGGATTTACATTTAACATTCTATAGACGGTCCTTGCTCAGAAGAGCTTACAATCTAATTTGGACAAACAGACAGGACATCTCAGGGTTGGGGAGTTTCTGGTAGGAGGAATGATGCAATGGGTTTAGGTATCTGACAGTCAGTGGGAGTTAAGAGTTGAAACAGCTTCACAAAATGTGGACTCTTAGCTTGGATTTGAATACTGCTAGAGATGGAGCATGATGTATAGATTCAGGCAGTCTGTTCCAGGCATATGGTGCTCCAGCTCACATGCCTATCCACCCTGATCTCACCCATTGGCTCCCTACCAGCAATTTGGAGTTTCTCGCTTTGGTTTTTTTTCCATGACTTCCTCGGCCTGGCATCTCTCGCTTTCTCTGCCCCCACTACTGTGGTTTCTAAACTTATTTGTGCCGGTAGTGCTGCAGGACACAGCTTCTAGCCAGTGTGAAGCCTTCTTTCTGCCATGTCCCACCTCCTCTGATGCTACTTTCAGTTTCAGGGGGATGGAGCAAAGCTAGGGGAAGTCACCAGGCCAGCTGGAAGTAGCATCTGTTTAGCACTACCAGACACAAATAAGGTTGCAGGACCATGGGTGGGGGGGGGGGGAGTGCCGGGCCATGGGAGTAGTGGAAGGAATGAGAGAGAGAAAATTTATCAGAGGGAGGAGAAAGGAAAAATAGCGCAGGGATGGGGGAGGAGAAAAAGAGATGCTGGGATAGTGGGGGAAAGGAAGAAAGAAAGAGATGTCTGGTGATGGAGGTAGGGAAAAAAGATGCCAGGACCTGCAGGAAAAGAACAAAAAAGGAGAGATGTTAGACCCCCCCCTCTAAGGGGCAAACATAAGAGAGAAAAACAATTGTGGACCCCTGGAGAGGGGGGCAGGAGGGAGGAAAGAGAGAGGGAGAGTTGCTGGCCTAGGAGAAAGAGAAGATAAGATAGAAATAGGGAGAGATGCTAACAAGTGGTGTTGGTGGGGGTGGGAGAGGGTAAGGACATAAGAACATAAGAATAGT
Source organism: Geotrypetes seraphini (assembly GCF_902459505.1). NCBI lineage: Eukaryota > Metazoa > Chordata > Amphibia > Gymnophiona > Dermophiidae > Geotrypetes > Geotrypetes seraphini. The sequence continues at coordinate 98,314,681 of NC_047088.1, read as the reverse complement.
CTTACTGGGTCGGACCAATGGTCCATAAAGCTCAATAGCCTGTTCTCACAGTGGCCAATCCAGGTCACTAGTAGCTGGCCAAAACCCAAGGATTAGCAATATTCTATGCTACCGATATAGGGCAAGCAATAGCTTTCCCCATGTCTTTCTCAATAACAGACAATAGACTTTTCCTCCAAGAACTTGCCAAACCTTTCTTAAAACCAGCTATGCTATCCGCTCTTATCACATCCTCTGGCAAAACGTTCCAGAGCTTAACTATTCTCTGAGTGAAAAAATATTTCCTCCTATTGGTTTAAAAGTATTTCCTTGTAACTTCATCGAGTGTCCCCTAGTTTTTGTATTTTTTGACGGAATGAAAAATCGAACTACATGTACCCATTCTACTGCACTCAGGATTTTGTAGACTTCAATCATATCTCCTCTCAGCCATCTCTTTTCCAAGCTGAAGAGCCCTAACCATTTTAGTCTTTCCTCATACGAGAGGAGTTCCATCCCCTTTACCATCTTGGTCGCTCTTCTTTGAATCTTTTCTAGCACCACTATATCTTTCTTGAGATAAGGAGACCAGAATTGAACGCAACACTCCAGATGAGGTTGCACCATGGAGCGATACAGGGGCATTATGACACTCTTAGTCTTGTTAACCATCCCTTTTTTAAATAATTCCCAGCATCCTGTTTGCTTTTTTGGCTGCTGCTGCACATTGGGCAGAAGGTTTCATTGTATTGTCTACAATAATGCACAGATCCTTTTCTTGGGCGCTAACCCCCAAGGTGGACCCTAGCATCCGGTAACTGTGATTCAGGTCATTCTTCCCAATGTGCATCACTTTGCATTTGTACACATTAAATTTCATCTGCCATTTGGACGCTCAGTCTTCCAATTTCCTAAGATCCGCCTGCAATTTTTCATAATCCACATGCGTTTTAACAACTTTGAACAGTTTAGTGTCATCTGCAAATTTAATCACCTCACTTGTCGTTCCAATTTCTAGATCATTTATAAATAAGTTAAATAGCACCGGTCCCAGTACAGACCCCTGCGTCATTCCACTGTTTACTCTCTTCCACTGAGAAAAATGACCATTTAACCCTACCTTCTGTTTTCTATCTGATAACCAATTCCTAATCCACAACTGAACTTTGCCACTTATCCCATGATACTTTAATTTTCTCAGGAGCCTCTCGTGAGGAAGTTTATCAAAAGCTTTCTGAACAGAGCAAGAATAGGGACATAAAAGGGAAAGATGCTCAACATGGTGGGAGGTTAGGGGCAGGGAAATAGTGGTGATATTGGGCAGGGCAGATAGAGATGCAGAGAAAAGATGGATTGTGGACGTGGAGGAAGAACATAAGACTAGCCTTAATAGATCAATATAAGATATGTTGTTGCCTGCTAGTTTTAGGATAAACGATACTGTGAAGATTTATGAAATCTGGGTTTTAAGATGTAATTATTCATCTGTAATGTAAGATATTTGTATAAGTCTTGTTTGTTTCATTTTATGTATGTAATTTTTGTAATACCGCTTAGGAGTAAACGGTTGATAAATCTTTTAAATAAATAAATAAATAAAGACGAAATGCCAAACTGACAAAGAGATGCTGCCAAGACAGTTATGAAAAGACAGAGTAAAGGAACGCAGAAAGCAGAGACTGGGACCAAACAATAAGAAAAATAAAATGGCCAGCCAAGAAAGTTTTGGCATCTGCCAGAACTGATTTTAGACATGGTTTGGGCCCACAAAGAAAACCTCCAACATTCTCTAACGTTGTGGGGGTAAATCTCCAGTTTTGAAACAGGCCATCCTTGGTGCCTCTGTTATAAAATCACTTCATAATAGGCATTTGCTTGGACTTCCTACCTCAGAAGATTTAGAAAATTACTCTCTCTGTATCTACGAATAAAGGCTTAGTAAATAGCACCCTCAATGCAAAATGTCATGTTGGAAGCAGGGAAGGGGGAAGGAAAAGCACCATGCATTTAACACAAGCATCATTAGCTATGGGGTGGCAGAAGGTGGCAAGTGCCAATTTCAGCAATAAGTCCAATGGTCCATTTAGCCCAATATCCCATCTTCACGGAGGCCAATCCAAGCCACAAGTACCAGGCAAAAACCCAATCCAGGGCAAGCAGTGGCTTCCCCCCATATGTGTCTGAACAGCAGACTATGGACTTTTCCTCCAGGAACTTGTCCAAACCTTTTTTATAACCAGCTGTATTAATTGCTCTTACCACATCCTCTGGCAACGCATTCCAGATCTTAACTATTCTCTGAGTGAAAAAATATTTCCTCCTATTGGTTTTAAAAGTATTACTCTCTAACTTTATTGAGTGTCCCCTAGCCTTTGTAAATCTTGATGCAGTAAAAAAATTGATCCACTTGTACCTGTTCTACACCACTCAGGATTTCGTAGACTTCAATCATACCTCCCCTCAGCAGTCTCTTTTCCAAGCTGAAGAACCTTAACCTCTTTAGTCTTTCCTCGTACGAGAGGAGCTCCATCCCCCACCCCAATTCAATGCTTCACTATTGATGCCTTGTTTATTTTATGTCTAGGAAAATTCTAAGCAACTGCATATTGCAGAATTTGCCTCTGGGTGCACATAATTGTTGGTAAGAGAATGAGAGTTGGAGCTGGTGCTGTAATTCACAGTTCACATTCACATGTGATCCTAACCTTCCTACACCACAAAGCTCTGCTTTCAGTGATGCCAAATTCCTGTGCTGTTCTTGCGAGGGTTTGACATCAGATCAGCACAGTATCTAGGGTTGCCAAATTTTACATTCGTAAAATCCAAACCCCCTAGATCCTCCCCCAGGCCCACCCATCCCCACTCCATTATGCCCCAGTCCTGCCTCTAATCCCGCCCTAGCCCCACTCCCGCTGCTTGCTCTGGTCAGGCAGGAGGGCATCTGCGCAATTTCAGGGGAAGCTTTTCAAAACCCGGACAAAGTGCCGGGTTTTGAAAAGCCGTCCGGACCCCCAGACATGCCCTCAAAAGGAGGACATGTCCGGGGAAATCCGGAAGTCTGGTATCCCTAACAGTACCGCACCTATGCGGGAGAGAAGATGAGCTGGAGGAGACAAGATAGGAAATGTGTTGGGGAGGGGGAAGTGCTGTAGACACCAAAGGGTATGTGAGAAAGGAAATGATCTTGAGGAGACAGGGTAAGCGATATTTTGGCATGGGAAGTACTGAGCACACCAGGGTAAGGAGACGTGTGCAGGAGAAATAATCTGGAGTAGAGAATGACACGGTGACAAAATTCATCACCGTTCCCGTCCCCGCGGATAACCGCGGGAAACCATCTTCATGTCATTCTTTAAGGAGAGAGGGAAGAATCAGAGTATAATTGGGCACAACCACTGACCTGCAAGCTTTGCTTTGAAGAATGCTGGTGTAGAAGGACTGAGGTTGAAATAGACACTAGAAAATGACATGAGATTATTTCCCGCGGTAATCCGCGGGGACGGGAACGGTGATGAATTTTGTCACCGTGTCATTATCTAATCTGGAGGTCACAGGTGTAGGAGGTTTGATTGGGGGTGGGGCAGGGAGCCCTGAAGATACCAGAAGTAAGGAAATACACAGAGGAAGAGATGAACTGCAGGTGATGGGGGAGATGGAGGGGAGGGAGTAGCTGGAAACAACAGGGAGTAAGAGAATATTTGTGGGAAGGGCAATGATCTGGGGAGAGTGGGTAAATGGAGCATATGATAGGGGAGGGGAAGAAGAACTGGGGGAAGCAAAGGATAAGGGGATGTGTGTGGGGGGAAGATGGGCTGAGAGAAAGAACACTGAAGATGGATGAATTGGAGAAAGAGAATATTAGGAGTGGAGCTGAGGAAGGAGAATAGTATAGGTGTGTGTACATAGTGGGGTGGCAGGAGTGATCTACTGCCTTATGTTTAGGGTTTCTGGATATCACATATTTTCTTATGGGAAAGTGCAAGGCCCAAGAGGAATTGCAGGTAGCACTGATTTTTTTCAACTCCGACACCGCTGTGATGCCACAAGCATTGGCAGCAGGTACAAGAAGCTGGCATCATCTGCAGCTCAGAGCTCCCTTTGGGCTTGGTAGATTGCTAAAATAAAAACTGCTGAGCCTGAAAAACAGAAGCCTGAGTTACAGTATGCTATAACTGTACTCCTGGGGAAAATCTGCACCAAAAACTTTAAAGTTAATGCAGTAATTAAGTAAGAACTTTTCTGTTTAGAAGTTCAATTGCTGCTCAGAGGTGGTGGCTATATTGTATTAATTGTGGAAAGAATAGGATGTAATATTTTGCAGAATTTGTAATGTTTTGTGCAGAATTCCCCCAGGAGTATTATTTTGAGTCTGGGTGCAGCAGGAGGCATGCTTGACTAAAACAAAAGACGAAACTGCAGAACAATGTACAAGATGCAGGCAATGTTTATTTCAATAAACAATTTGTTGCGCACAAATAAGCCACTTTAAATGAATAATGGGACCCAACATGGTCTGTGTTTCGATCAACACGTCTTCATCAGGGGTCCTATAGAATGAATGTGTCACTGGACTATAAGAATTTCAGTGTGAATGTGAATATGGTGCAAAGGTCCACATGTTGTCATAGCGTAGTGAGCAATCTGTGATAAGTGGGTAATTCAAAGAAAACCCCATGCAAAAATGATGAACAAGTGTGCATCATGTGTACATTGAAAGTACAAAATATGAAAACAAATATGGTGGATGGGTTTTGTTCTCACCCGTTTTGGTTCAATTATATATATCTTTATTCTTTCCCATTTTATTATCTGAATTCTTAAAAGTTTTTGTAAAATCTTTATTTGATCTTATTTATTTTTTCTTCTTTCTTTGTACATAACTGTTGATTCTATCTGTTCTAATGGTTTCTTAAGCATTCTACTTACCTTTTTGCAGCAGGGTTTATTGCTTAATACTGTTTTCTTCCATCATTTGTATATATCTCCTACCATTCATTTTAGAGACTACTAACATAGATTTTAATCCTGTCTAGGAAAGATTGGGGATATCTATGGGCCATGATATGGTATGGTTTTCCTATCCTTAATGTTAACAATTCCTTCCTTATTATATTCTCTTGTACACTGCCTAGAACTGAAAGGCATTGGGCAGTATATAAATAAAGAATTATATTATGTTATCATATGTGTGACTGCGAAACTCACCACGTGAGTCATGAAATGTGGAGCGAGAAAGACATGAAATGAAATATGGGAGTCATGAAATAAACGAGGTATGAACCCAACAAAACCTACCAAAATCCTACTATATTGCCATATAAGTGCCACATGCAGCCATAAGGGCTATTGGGGAGGTAGACAGGTAGGTACAGTAGGTTTGGGGGGAGTTTGGGAGGGCTCACCCTACATTAGAAGGGGGTTATGTTCAGATGTACTCTGGCACCCTTTATGTGAAGTTCACAGCGGTGCCCTTTTAAGGTGCCCCACTGCTCTATTGGTGTGTCTACAGGGCCAGTCCTTCACAATGCTGGTTCCTCCCACGTCCAAATGGTCTGGTTTTCTGACTGAAAATGGTGAACAAAGTTGGATGTCCTGTTGGCCAAGACATCTACCTAAGCGATTTTAAAAAAATGAAGACATCTTGCAGTGTTGCCGGTTTAAAAAATGGACATATCTCCACATATGACTCTGGACTTAGAGTAATGCCCTCCACATTACTATATAGGAAAATGGAACACCCCCACCACCACCATCCTTAGTGATACCACTTTTAAAATGCCACCACACCAAACCAATTAAGTGGCTAATCAAAACACCTTTTTTCTGAGTTCCAGAAAGCATGGGATAGGCATGTATGATCTCTTAGGGAGAAGAGAAAATAGTAGATGCTACAGATGGGCAGACCAGATGTGCCATTTGGCCTTTATCTGCTGTCATGTTTCTATGTTTCTAACAAACATACCCTTGGACCCAATCACAAAAAAGTGCAATAAAAGTTGTTCACTGAATATCTAGTTTTATTTTAACCATGGAGGTCAGTGTTTACAAAAAGCTGACCACAGTGCCTGACCTCTCTAGCAGCTGAATATCATTCCTAAGACAACAACTCTCCCTATACTCTGCCTGTTATTATCCAGATTAAATCTTGTCCATGATTTTCAGGTTAAGGGATGAAAATACCTGGATAAAAGAGTTATGCATTTGCCGCCTAAGTGAGTTATGCATTTGCCACCTGCCAGCCAACTCATAGCTCACTTTGAATACTGATCCCAGTAAAACCACTGTTACCACCGGGGCCGGTGCTAAAAACCGTGGCACGCTTTTGTAAAAGGGGAGGAGGGGGTTAATTTTTTGTTAGTTTTGCAATTTTATAATTTCAATTATATTGTGCCGTGAAAAACATTTGCTCCATTTAATGTACCGGAGCTACAAAAAAGTTTGAGAGACACTGTTGTAGAGGGTGTGTACAAAGGAGTGAGGGAGGAGGCTCTTACCTTTGCAAAAGGGGCAGGTGAATGAGTGATACTGGGTCCTCACCTTTACAGAGGGGCGGTTGACTGTTCCAATACGAAGGGTGCCCAGGGACACATGTGATAGTCACCTCCCCTATTAGCTCAAAGCCTTCATAGCAGAAGAAGCGTAGAGATTCCTCAGCCTGGTAGTGGTGTTTGTAGAGTGTCTGGTAGCCATTCTCTGGCACTCCAGGGTTCATGCATGGCTCGTATTTCACTGTGGACACACCGGCAGTAGTGAGTATAGAGCAAAAAATTATCCAGACACAATTAACACCACAGACAGTCACAGTCTCATAAAGCCTGTTTTCATCAATTTTGCACATTAACATCCCGCCCCATAGCATCCTCAAAACAAATCTAAAGCTAGCTCAGCCAGTGATACAGAAAAGCCGCTGATACCCCAACACATTGGGGTAAATTCGATAAAGGCCGCTAAATGTTAGGCACCCAAAACTTGGCGCTAAGCTAGTACTCTATAACCATATCATACCATAGAGTTTCTTAAAGTCCACAATTTTCTAGAAGGAATCATTGTGGCTTACAATAAGATTGGGATCAACTATTACATTAGCAAGCAGAATCTAGATAGCAAATTGGGTAGAGATCAGTCATTATGAGGAGAAAAGATAAATCTTCTGAAGCTGTAATAGGAGGGAACTTGACATAAGTGTAGGGGTAGAATATTTAGCAGTGTTGTGCACCAAATCCGTTATAGAATACTCCACCAACAGCAGAGCCTCGGCAAGAGAGAAAGACTCTAGGCAGGTTACGGCTTTCGGATACCCCCATCTATTCCACTCATCTCCACCTCATTCTCATGTTCCCAGATGCACTGTGGCATTTGCAAGGTTGGTGGATCTTATGTGGGGGTCTACATATCCCATAATGCATTGGTTGGGGGGGAGAAAGAGGCCCAGCCCCCAGACTCCCTCTAGAACCAGAGTGTCACAGGGTTCCTTTGGAAACTAAGGCATTGCTATAGTGACCCTTTGAGTAGATCCCAGCACAAGTGATTTCCCTTCCCTTTTGTTCCACTTCTTCCCTAACCCAACCTTTTTATTTTTATTGTAACCTCTCCCTTCTTTATCTCCCTTGTACCTATTTTTTGCTTCTATGTTGGTTTAACTTATTTATTTATTTTGATTTCTAGCCCGTCATCCCCGAAGCTCAGAACGGGTTGCATCAGAACATTCACAATGCGGACATTATACAAAAGCGAGGACATAACTGGTCATAGGATAATGGGTACAAAGGGGGGAGAAAATTGTTGGAATTTCACAGAGACTAAGGTTGAGATTGGTCATTAACTAAAGGGGCACAAAGGAGGGTTACAGAAAGAGAGAGGCAGTCTGTCAGTCTGTTTAGCTGAAAAGTAAGGTCTTCACTGTTTTTGCTTATTGCCTCCCTTGTTATATCTTTTTTAATTTTTTTTTTTTTAAATAATATATTATTGTAAACCGCTTAGACTAACTGTGGTTGTATTTGCAGTATATCAAATAAACTGAAACTTGAAACTTGGAAAGGATAGCAGAAAAAAATTCAGCTCCTAACATTCAAAAGAAATTCACCTGTCCTCGGACCTCTTGCCTAACCTGTTCCCTTATATGTTTGTTTTGTGGAAAACGGGTTTCTGTGGCTATGAAGTAGAAAATTAGTTCATCCACACAGAAACCTCCCTATATGCCTGAGAAACTCCTTCTGTTGAATGTTTTAATGTACAGTGCTGCTTAGTGCATACGTCTAGCAGTGCTATAGAAATGATAAGTAGTAGTATACTCAACTCCACTTAAGTGCATGCCCTTCGGACCGGGTCTCCACGTGCGCTTAAATGGAGTGTGCTTAATAGGAGAGGGGGGAGGGGGAGGCTGTAGTTACGCTGGCTCAGTTAAATATGATGCGTGGGCTGCTGGAGCCTAAAGTACAGAAAAGCTATGCCCTACAGCTTGAGTGGAAGCGGAGCACTCACTTTCCCAGCTGTCTCAGCACTCACTTTCCCAGCTGTCCCAGCGTATAAGCTGCTGTGTGACACCTAGCCATTCCCAGTCAGAGCGGGATTGCATTTAACCGGAGTGAATGTAACGTGAAAGAATAGAGGTTGCACCTATGATATCAGTGCGCATAAGCGGATGGTGTGCTTATCCGAATTGCAAATATCCAGAATTTAAGTCCATTGACTTTAATGTTTAAAAAAAAAACCAACAGGACCGTGGTGGTAGGCTGTGGATAACCAAAGCGTGCACTTAGGTGGAGTCGACTGTAATAGTAGCAGTAGTAGAACACAACCACTTATGCTATTTCTAGGCCTGGCATAAATGGGAGCTAAATGCGGCAACTGGGCATGTAAATGCAACTATTCTATAAAGTGCATGTAAGTCAATGCCCCTCCCATGTTAACGTCTCCTTTGCATTTGTGCCCAAGAGAAGCTAGGTGCGCTTTTTATAGAATAGAGGTGTAAGTATCATGTGTGCAACTACAAATTAGAGCTTGTTACTGCTTCTTAATGCCAATTAAGAACATATGAATTGCCATACTGGGACATCAAGCCCAGTACCAGTTTCCTACAGTGGCCAACCCAGGTCCCAAGTACCTAGCTACAACCTAAGTAATAAAACAGATTTGATACTACTTATCCTAAGAATAAGCAGTAGATTTCCCCAATCCATCTCAATAATGGCTTATGGACTTCCCTTTTAGGAATTTAGCCAAACCCTTTTTAAACTCAGCTAACTGATTTCACCACATTCTCCGGCAACAAATTCCAGAATTTAATTACATTTTGTGTGAAGAAATATTTTCTCCAGTTTGTTTTAAATCTACTACTTAGCAGCTTCATTGCATGCTCCCTAGTTCTAGTATTTTTGGAAAGAGTGAACAAGCAATTCAAACTACCATTTCCACTCTACTCAATATCATATCACCCCTGAGCCCGTCAAGCTGAAGAACCTTAGCTGCTTTAGCCTTTCCTCATAGGGAAGTCATCCCAAACTTTTTATCATTTTTGTCGCCCTTCTCTGACCTTTTCTAATTCCTCTACATCTTTTCTGCGATACAGCGACCAGAATTGCACACAGTATTTGAGGTGCGGCTGTAGTATATAGCGATACAAGGGCATTATAACATTTTCGTCTTTGTTTTCCACCAATTATTTAACAATTTAGTGCCAATTAGCTAATTATCCTCCATTTTACAAAACCCTGAAAGCGTTTTTTAGCACAGGGTGGTGCACTGAATGCTCTGCGCTGCTCCTGACACTCATAGAACCCTATGAACATTGGGAGCAGCATAGAGCATTCAGCATGCCAGCTGGTTCTAAAAAACACTTTTGCAGTTTTGTAAAAGGTGGGTTATGTTACAAGTGTAATGGCTCTATTCTATAATTGCGCAAGCAGGCCTATCTTTGGGTACCATTTATAGAATTTGAGGGGATTGTGTGTGATAAATATGTATTACATTCAATTCTATACTGTAATATTCTGACCTCACTTATATTAGGATCACAACATATGCTGTATATTGTATAGGAAGGACAATTTTCAAAGATATTTACAGGGCAAAGAGCAATTTGAGTGCCTAAATTAGCTCTTGGAAAATTGCCTTCCTTCAATGTGGCTAAATGAATACACATTTTACCACATATAACCACATGTTAAGGAGGTATTCCTAGGGGTATGTTTAAGTCAACACTGCAGATTGTATTTTCAAATCTATGTGCATTACTTTGCATGAAAAAGAACTTACTCAAAAAGCAGGTACAAATGTATAGTAGCAATGAATGAAAGAGTAAGTGTTCCTTCTAAGGATATGAACCACACAAGGTCAAGGCTACAATTAATTTTACTAGGTGGTTGCCTAGGACAACAAACTTTGGAGGACAGCAGAAAGTGCTCCCCTATGTGGCCCTTTAGGACTGAATTTGAATGCTCCTGTTAGGTACTCAACTGTCAAGATCCCTACACCCTGAGGTTGTGGGTTCTGACACGCACTGCTCCTTGTGACCTTGCCCAGTTCACTTGGTCCCCCAATGCCCCAAGTATATTAGATAGATTGTGAGCCCACTGGGACAGACTGGGAAAAATGCTTGAATACCTGAATTAATTCATTATTGTAAACCATTCTGAGCGCCCCTGGGAGTACGGTATAGAAATTTGAATAAATAAATAAAAATATGGAATTGGGATACTTCTCTGGTATGGAATTGATGCTGTTTGTCTAAATGCAGGAATCTTATTGTCTGAAACTACCAACATCCTAATTTTGTAAGTAAGGTGATCTAAGAAGATTGTAAGCCAAGCTTCCACAGGCTGCAGTCTCTTTAACAAATGGTTATAAGCATGGTGCTCCCTTACCAAAGCCTGAACCAGTTATAACTGAATCCTTATAGTACGGTAAATAAAAGACAGAAGATGTTTTGTTTCATTTTGTCTGAGAGACCCAGGTGACCTGTGTTATACTGAAGTTTACTTACTAGCTTTGCAAAAGCTGTTTTGATTTCAATAATCTCCTCTGCTTTGTTTCAAGATCATCAGTCTGTTTGATCCCTCACATCATGGCAAGTTTCAAAGCAAAAGTATGTGCATAGCTTCACTTTGAAAATACAATACAATATAATAAAAGGCTTATATACTGCTGCTCCCCAATAATCTTTATTCAGTCTGGTTCACAATAATAAAGAGCTGGTACAACACTAGGATATATTACACAGTCAATAAAAGTTATCAGTTAAAAAGTCGGTAAATTTTAGAAAATGCAAATGTGACTCCCTCCCCCCTCCAAAAAAATAAAAAGAATGCCTCTGCTGCAGAGCAAGAGGTACTAGATTCTTTGAGGAGTCACTGAGGCCCAAATTCTCAACGCTGTGTCGAAAGGTGATAGGTACCCTATTGCAACCTAACTTAAGTGGTTTAATTGGTGATAAACTGTGCGGTAATTGACTGTGACATTTAAAACCAATTAAAATCTGCAATGAGAGGGCATATGATGAAGTTAAGAAGTGATAGGCTCCGGAGTAATCTAAGGAAATACATTTTTACAGAAAGGGTGGTAGATGCATGAAACAGTCTCCCAGAAGAGGTGGTGGAGACAGAGACTGTGTCTGAATTCAAAAGGGCCTGGGATAGGCACGTGGGATCTCTCGGAGAGAGAAAGAGATAATGGTGACTGCAGATGGACAGACTGGATGGGCCATTTGGTCTTTATCTGCCATCATGTTTCTATGTTGCAAACGACAGCGGCCAACCCCTGTCCATAGAGGCACCTAAAATGCATTGATATTTTTTTGAAATGCAGAATATCAAATAACAATAAAACTTGGAAACTTGGAGTTGGAGGCCCCTTTGTCTGAGTGGGAGGGGGAACAGTATATAAGGGAAGTTGGAAACTTGGAGTTGGAGGCCCCTTTGTCTGAGTGGGAGGGGAAACAATATACAGCAGTGTTCTTCAACCTTTTTACACCTATGGACCGGCGGAAATAAAATAATTATTTCGTGGACTGGCAAACTAATAAGACTGAAATTTTTAAAAACCCCATTGCCGCCATGTCCCCGCGAGCTCGGTCCCATTAACTATCTGATCCCATCCGCACAAGCCTCAAATAGTTATGATTTTATATTGAACATATTTTATTAAAGTATAAAAAGAAACAATATTCTGTACAATTGTCATTTTATAAATATAAATAATACAGGGCAAGGATCAACAAAACCCCCGTCTCCCCTCCCCTTCACATATATCCCCTCTACTATCAAGAAAACTGAATAAGCCAAATTATTACAGAATGCTACACAAATATCATGCTAACAGAATACCGCAGTCACACATGGCAGGAATGGTGTTAGGGTGAGTGCAACTAGGGCAACTGCCTCCTGTCAGAGAGAGCCCTAAGCCAGCTGGAAGCTAAAGACGCACTGCCTGGGCTTTGCACTCCCCAGTTATGTCTAACATCAGCTCTAGCAGGATACATATTTTAAATCTGATATATTCTAATCACAAGATAGAAATAAAATTATTTTTTTCTACTTTTTGTCGTCTCTGGTTTCTGCTTTCATCGTCTTTTCACTCTCTTCCATCCAGCGTCTGCCCTCTGTCTCTTCAATCCAGCATCTGCCTCTTCCATCCACTGTCTGCCCTCACCCCTCCCCCTCCCATATGATATCTGTGTTCTTTCTATGCCCCTCTTTCCTACACCAGATCTAGCATCTTTGTCCCTCTTTCCTTATTTTTCATCTGACCCCCCTTCCCAGCATCAATCTCTCTCTACCTTGTCATTCCTCTGTCTCTCCCCTTTCCCTTATCTGATCTCTCCATTCCATCCTGACTCTTTCCCCTCCTCTAATCTCCCTGCCAGCTGTTTCCTTTCAATGTTCCTCCTCCCCTGTCCAGCAGTACCTTCTCCCTTTCTTCCTCCCCTTATCTCGTCCCTTCCCTTTCCCTTCTCCCCTATCAGAAGTAGCCCCTTCCCCTCCCTTGTCCAGGAGTACCCCTTCTCCCTTTCCTCCTCCTATTATCCAACAGTAACTCTCGTCCCTTTCCTTTCCCTTCTCCCCTGTCAGCAGTAGCCCCTTCGCCTCCCTTGTCCAGGAGTACCCCTTCTCCCTTTCCTCCTCCCCTTATCCAACAGTTATTCTCATCCCATCCCTTTCCCTTCTCCCCTGTCAGCAGTAGCCTCTTCCCCTACCTTGTCCAGGAGTACTCCTTCTCCCTTCCCTCCTTCCCTCTCCAGAAAATGTTCCCTCTATGTAGGCTAGCAGCAGCTCTGTGTGCTTTTAACTTCGGCACACAGCTGCCCCTAAGCAGTATTTTAGCGGGGTTTCATGAGGCAGCCTCAGGGCCTTTGGTAGGCCGGCCCGCTTCGATGATGCAATGTGGGCCGGCCTACCAAAGGCCCCGAGGCTGCCTCATGAAACCTCGTTAAAATACTGCCTAGGGGCAGCTGTTAAAGTTAAAAGCCGAAGTTAAAAGCACACAGACCTGCCGCTGCTTTTCTGGGGATGCGGAGACATACGCGGCAGGAGTCCGTGGTGGCAGGCAGGAGTGCCGGCATAGTGACGGCAACAGGAAGTTGCACATCAGCTGACGCCGGCACCTTTTGCTGCGGCGGGGTCCTGAATCCTTCGCGGACCGGCAAGATTTTTTTTGCGGACCGCCACCGGTCCACGGACCGGCGGTTGAAGAACTGTGATATACAGTATAAGGGAAGTGAGGAGTTGAGTGGGAGGGGGAACAGTATATAAGGGAAGTGAGGAGTAAGATCAAGGCTTTTGGTTATCTGGAATCTCCCGTCAGAGCTCTAGTACTGAGAGAGACTCCTGTGGGTACTGACTACTTGTGTAGGGAAAATCTGAGATGGTTTGCCAGAAGAACAGGCAACAGAGTGAGAGGAGAGAAAGTGGAACCTGGAGAGTTTCACTAAAAGAGAATATACGAGGACAGAATAAGGAGTGTGTGAAGACCCATCTCAAAAAGAGAAACTGTGAAAGAAAAATCCCTGCTTCTTGCAGAGCCTGCATGGAGTGTTTCAACTTGGCAGGAAAGATAAGTGTGGTCCCGGGCTGAGGAAAGAGGGTGGGACCCTGGAATGATTCACCGCATGTCCTAAGGAATTGTATAAAGAGTTTGGGGAACGTAATTGAAGTGTTTCTTGAAGTGACTTTATCATAAACAGCTTTGAAAACCAGTGTTAGATTTCCAGAAAGTGAACTGTAAATAGTTTATGATTTATATCTAAAAATCAAGTTCAAGTAAAAGTTCCAGTTATCAAATGCACCATGGTTTCAGCTTGATTCATTTGGTACGAGAATAAAATAAGGACTGAGTGTGGTGATTGAATACTGGAGTTGTGATCCTTTGGCCTACCGGAGAAAGTCCAGCCTCAGCCTACGTCCAGCTTAAAGATTTAAAGACAGTTTCAAATAAATTTCTTTTTTCAAGTCTTGGTCGTGGGTACCTGGCCCAAAGAGCTGACCAGTGCTCATGGACTGTGTGCGAGCGGGACCAGGGTTACACAAAGTATATAGTTAAAAGTAACCATGGATTTTGTCCTAAGGAAGTCAATTTGAAAATTGCCCTATAGGTAGTATTATACTACATTACACTAGGATGAAAGTGAGGTGCTGGTCACCTATTTAATTTTTATTGTTTTTGATTTATGTTGTATTGTTCTTTTGGAGTTGATGTACGTATGTAGTTCTCCCCACTTTCCTTTCATTTTTATGTTTGTCAAGTATAGTCTAGTCGGTACTTATCTGTTCAATGTTTTCCCCTTTTTTATTGAAAAACATGTGGAGGGGCATAATTGAAAGGAACATCTAAGTCCATTTTCATCTAAGTAGCAAGTCGTCCAAAGTAAAAAAAATCTAGAACACATTTCAAAAAATACGTCCAAATTTTCTTTTGTTTCGAAAATTGTCTAAGTATACGTCCTGCTGATCTGATCGTCCAAGTCGCTAAATCGTCCATCTTTATACTACATTTTCGTACAACTTTTTGTCCAAGTCAAAAACGCCTAGAACAAGCCCTGATGGACGTGGGAGGGGTCTGCAAAGTGATGGACTGAACACCCAGATATGGCACCTAAATAATGGGGTACCCTACAGGGCACTGCTGTGAACTTCACAAAAAGGGTACCATGTCATCATCTCACAACAGCTCCCATATAGGTCACGGTGAGCCCCTCAAACCAGAATCCCCTAGACCCACTTATCTACCACCCTAATAGCCCTCATTGTATTATGTAACATCTTTCTTCTCTCATGTATTCTTTCCCCATGCTTCTCTGATACATGATGTAACTTCCTTCTTCTTGCATTTTGTAATTCGCTGATTGTCCAGCCTTCTTTCTATGTGAACCGCCTAGAAGTCAGTTTGACTATGGCTGTATAGAAAAATAAAGTTATTATTATTATTATTATGGCTGCAGGAGCCACTTATATGTCAGTACAAAAGGGTTTTGGGGGTTGAAGACCCTAGGCCTTCACAGATAGACCACTCAACTCTCCTTATGCTGGTTCAAATAATATGAATTTAATAATCAAATAGTAATAGCTTACAGGAACAAATCACACAGCATACAGAGTGATAGAGCACACATCAGACTGGCCAGGCTGATGGAGAACCTCCGATGAGTTCTGAAACCATGGTTCAGGGAGCTTTCTTTTATATGATTCTGACAGCTCTGGCCCACGTTGGTGCATGTTACATTTCACACTTTCATTGGTTAATTATATTCATTATCTCATATATTAAGCTATGGGTTGGTTAACATAAATTGAGTGATTCTGTGTCACGCCTTTTTCCATATGCTTCTCCCTCATTTCCCCATAAATGTTCTCTTAATATACCAAGTTCCTCTTTTGAACACCTGGGCCTAATGATTTTTCAGCTCTTTTTGTATACTTATGTCCGTGGTTCTTCTTTCCTCTGGTGAAAGTTATCATGTTGCTTATCGTCCCTCTAGTGAAAGTTATCTTGTTACTTATGTTTTTCATCAGAGTTATTTTTCTTTATACCCACACTCTCTGTTTCTAGGAAAAAGCAGAAGTCTTTCAGAGTTCGCGGCTGCTCTCAGAATTGACAATTTCTAGTCAGAGAGCCTATTTGCTTTTTCAGCAACCATTTTACTTCTTAGCTGTACTGGCCTTGCTTTGGCCTGCTACTGCTGTGACAGGGAAATTCTCGGGGGTCTTCACCTGAGCTTACAGGACTTTCCTCTCCCCCTTCTCAGGGTGTATAGGGGAATGCACATGTTTCAATATCAATGCAGTGATTACAGGGGCTTATGGGCATGGGGGCCTCCTCTCCATGAGTCCCTAACCTACCCCCAAGACGGCTTAAGCCGCCTCTGTGCAGGACGACTAGGCTTTCCTTTGTCAGGCTGCCTGGTGATGATGGTCTGGAGGCTGAATTTTAAAGGTGTGATTACAATTTTTATGGGGTTAGGGAGGTCGGTGATCACTTGGGGGTCTATATTATGCGTTTGCAGTGCTTATCTGGTGACTTTAGGTGGGTTTTTGTGACTTAGACCATGTTTTAAATGGTCTAAGTCACAACGTCCAAGTTCCGTCGATCCTGTGCTGTATAACTTTCGGTTTTACATGCAGTACGACTAAGTCTAGGCCAGCCCACGACCCGCCCAACTCCCGCCCTCGACACTCCTCCTGAAATGCCCCATTTAGCTATGGTCGTTCAGCGGCACTATGAAAGCCTAGGTCGTTTAGAAATAAGTCCAAAACCCGTTTTTATTATTGGCACTTGGACATATTTTGACAATGTTCGTCCAAGTGCTGACTTAGGACAGTTTTTGGACGTTTTTTCTCTTTTGATTATGAGCCCCTTAGAATTTATGATTAGCATTTTTATCAAAATTTTAATAAACTTGAAACTTGTATGTTATTTTGTAACCCGCCTTGGGTAAGTGCGGGATATAAATAAATAAACCATAAACATATCATATTAGTATGAGGGATCTTCAAAACATTTTGGCACTTATTTTTTAAACATTATTTATTAAATATCTCAAATGCAAATTACATTAATTTTCCACGGGTGATATGGCTTGCCTGACTAATCACATGACATTCTACAACATGCCTTCTTACCACTTCTCCCGCTCCAACCATTTCCCGCAAAAAATATAAAAGTGCTGAAACCTTTTGAAGAACCCTCATATATTGTATATCACCTTATATTAAATATTACATTGTATTTGGGCTGCAAAAACCACAGGGAACGGTACAGTTTAGGGGGTGAAGAACTTATGTGCACGACGGAAGAGCGAGACTTGGGTATGATTGTATGTGATGATCTTAAGGTGACCAAACAGGTTGAAAAGGTGACGGCGAGAGCTAGAATAATGCTAGGTTGCTTAGGGAGAGGTATTGTCAGTAGGAAAAAGGAGGTATTGATGCCTCTGTATAAGACTCTGGTGAGGCCTCATTTAGATATAAAAAGGATGGAGTCGGTCCAGAGGAAAGCTATTAAAATGGTATGTGGTCTTCATAAGGCGTATGGGGACAGACTTAAAGATTTCAATATGTATACTTTGGAGGAAAGGCGGGAGAGGGGAGATATGATAGAGTAGTTTAAATACGTACATAATATAAATAGAAACATAGAAACATAGAAATTGACGGCAGAAAAGGGCCACAGCCCATCGAGTCTGCCCATACCAATGACCCACTCCCCGACTTTCATGTGAAAGGAAACTGTAATGAGAGGGCATAGGATGAAGTTAAGAGTTGATAGGCTCAGGAGTAATCTGAGGAAATACTTTTTAAGAAAAGGGTGGTAGATGCATGGAACAGTTTTCCGGAAGAGGTGGTGGAAACAGAAACTGTGTCTGAATTCAAGAGCGCATGGGATAGGTACGTGAGATCTCTCAGAGAGAGAAAGAGATAATGGTTACTGTGGATAGGCAGACTAGATGGACCATTTGGCCTTTATCTGCCGTTATGTTTCTATGTTTCTATATTACTATATATTTTTGACATTACATTTTACTAAACTGTTTTTATAATAAAGCAGATCCCTTATCTGTCCCCCCAGGTGCAGCAAATTTTGGATTTTGGCAGCAGACTGGTATGGAGGAAACTGGAATTGGTACTTACACACACACTTGGGCACTCGGTCGCTCCATTTGGGGGTGCCCGTGTCCCGGTTGTAGCAGGTCAGGGTGCCAGTGCCCTCAATGGTGTATCCCTCATTACAGGAGTACTGCACCTGTGAACCAATGGGGAAGCGCTGGTCTGAAATCCGCCGCACCCCATTCCCAATTTCCCCAGGGTCTGCACAGTTAAGAACTGAGATACCGAGGGAATGAAAGACAGAGAAGGAGAGAAGATTTATTATTAAAAGATAAAATTATTTCAGCTTTAACACATAGACTTCTGCTCTATGAAGACAGCAGAGGCTTCTAGTGGATCTACTTAGATGCTAGAGTTTGACTTTTACTTGTAAATATCCCCACAGCTTCTGGAAAAAGGGGAGGCTCACCTGACTAGTAAAGTAATGGAAGGAGGCAAACTGTTTTGGAGGGAGCTATAACTGGTAGAGAACCCCAGCCATTGTGCTTGGAGGAGAAAGGAGTGAAGAGCAATGACAAGCTTGCTGAGGCTGCTACACTAGCCTTCAGGTTTAACCTGGAATGGAGAACCAGTTCACTGCCACTCTTGTGGAGGACAATAAAGAAGTGAAGCAGTCGAAGGAGTTTAATAAACAACAAAAGATCCTGACCTGAGAAGCAAGAGAGGACAAGAGGAGTCATCACTTGCACTTATTAAGATTTAAAAAAAAAAAAAAAAAATCTTAGAAAGGAGATTTTAATCCTGGGTAGCACAACACTTGTTCTGCCCCCCCCCCCCCCCATTTTTAAAATGTTATACGCTTTGAAGCTTTTGATATTGCGTACATAACAAAAATTTAATAAACTTGAAACTCATCAACCCAGACAGGCATATTACAGTAAAAAAAAATTTTAGCAGGACCCTCAAAGGAGTAGAGGAGGAGAAGATATTGACCAACAACTATTGGGGCAATTCTGTAAGCTTGCACCTAGAGCTACACACCACTTACATGGATCAAAGGTACCTTTACTTAGTGTTTGTCTACATGAGTGTATTAGGTGCTATTCTATGAACTAATATCTAAGTGCTACAGCTCGTAACTCCAAGGTGGATATAAACATGGGTGGACCACGGGTGTGGTGCCAAGTAATGTGACTAATTTATGGAATACTATCACTTGGCACACTTAAGCGTGATCATTTACACCTGCCGCTGGCAGGATATAGAGGGCTGCATCTAAGTTTTGGGGCAGCAATGCGTGTTTGTGCTAGTATTCTATAATAAGAACATAAGAATTGCCATACTGGGACAGACCGAAGGTACATCAAGCCAACAGTGGCCAACCCAGCTCCCAAATACTTAGTTAGATCCTAAATAGTAAAACAGATTTTATGCTGCTTATCCTAGGAATAAGCAGTGGATTTCCCAAAGCCTATAGGAGTGGCTTTAGGTATCTGGCCAATCAGATTGAGGCCACTCCCAGTGCATCCCAGAATGCACTGGCAAGGAGGCTTAAGATTCTGGTTGGCCCAGGTGCCTAAAACTCCTATGGGAAAGGCCTCAGGGCTTTAGGACCATTCCCGATGCATCCCAGGATGAACTGGGAAGGGGAAGGCCCGCCAATTTGAAGAGGCGAGCCTGCTATCCGGAAGTAATAGGCATCCCTCTGGCTGGCCTTTATGATAAAGGTCCTGGGGGGGGGGGTTCAGAAGTAATTTGGGGGGGAGGGAATGCCAGCAGTAGGGAGTGGGCATCTCTCCTGCCCCAACTTGTGTGTGTGTGTGAGGTGGGGTTCCTGCTGCTGCCGCTCAGCTGATTGCAGCAGGCAGTTTCTCTTGCCATGATCAGCTCATTGGCAATGCGGCTCTCTAAACGGTGGCTGTGACATGGACGCCAGTTAGGGAATCGGGGGGGGAGGGGGGTTTAGGCAGGGTTAGGCGTCTGTACCTTAGGATAGACACGATTCCATATACGACGCCTGTGTGTGATTCTCAAAAGCCACTTAGGCGGCTTCTGAGACTGGGCATCATACAGAATCAGGCCCTAATTCTGCCCCATTGTAGTGCCTCAATCAAGGCACCAAGTTATAGAATTTCCTCCTTTAATTTTTATGATGTTGGTGCTATTTTGTTTTTCCCGTTTCAACCTATAGTTTAAGTTATGGAGATTTGTTCTCTTTCTACTTGAGAAGCCTGATTTTAAGTAAATCAAAGGTTCATAACCCTAATTCTAGCCTTAATTGATTTACTATTTACCACTGGAGCAAAGAAAGCGTTCCCAACAGCCCTATACTGAATTACGGCTCCAACCTGGATTCACCAACAAACCTCATACATATATTTTAATATTATAATCATTTAAACTGACTGGGTGAGAAAAGGTTACAAATAAAAAGAATTTCTAAACATCACAGGCAGGAGGGAGAGCGAGGATGTCCTCATCTAGCTCTGTCTATTATTCTAGATGATTTTTGAGGTCCTGTTCAACCCCAATGTCAGTATGATTCCAGAAGACATTGTGCGGCTCTTTTTTTAACTCCATTTTTCTAAGATTGTAGATAGCATAACATAAAATGTTATTTATATGCCGCTATGCACCTGGTGGTTTGATGCGGTTAACAGAATTATCTAGAGGCTGAACATAACCAGCACATAGTACAAGGACAGTGATCTAAAGGCAGAGCAGAGTTGGTGAGGTAAATGGAAAGCATAGATCATTGCTTCGTCACCTCTCGTTTCCTTATTTCTGTGATCCTGGGGAACTGTTGTGAAGGAGAGAGAAAAGACACTTACTCTTCTCACAGCTGGGCGAACTATTGCTCCAAGAGAGATCCCACTGGCAGGTAAGGATGTCAGAGCCCACAATGTCATAGCCTGGGTCACATTGATAAGTTACAACTGTGCCACGAATGAGGTCAGGGTGTGATGGTGTTTTCCAGCCAAATTCAATCTCTGGCAGATCAGGGCAAGTATCATTCCGGGGGACTTCTGCAAAGGGGGAAGAGAAAGAGAGGATGAGAAAAGCCAGAAAGACATACAGCAAGAAAACACACAAGAGACAAAGGGAGAGAGAAAGAAGCAAAGGCAGAAAGATGAAAGAGAGTGTAGAAGAGGGGAAGAATAGTGAAATGGTTATGTGGAATTGTCAAGCTCTAACCACTGCTGCTCAGCAAAGTCACACACATGGGTCCAAGTACATGATGGAACTGCATGCCTCGTTAGAAGAATGTGTTCAGAGCTTTCTACAAAAGTTGTTTGAGCATTCATCGTCAAGCTAGTTGGGGACTTTTGTCTTTTAGCCTTTTTTGTAGCATGGAAATCAAAAGAAGTGGACCATAGAAAGTCTAAGCTGGTCTTCCCTTTACAAACAAGCCTTTCATACCTGGATAAAACCATAATTCGAATCCCAAGGTGCAGTGTCAAGGCCGTGTTTGGTAAATGCATGGTCAGACTTCCATATCGCAATCTTGCAAATTAGAAAATATGGTCATGAATTTCCTTAAATTCAATCTGCCTGATATATCAAATAGCGCTAAGCCGGCCAACCACGAATATTCAGCGGGAGATAGTTGGCTATCTCTACAGAATATTGACAGTTAGCCAGTGATCGGGCTAGCCGCTATGTCACATATCATAGCTGGTTAGCACCATTGGTTCACCGGCTATGTTTAGCAGCCAGATAGACCCACATAAATAACAGGCCACTATAAGATAGTTGGTCAGCCAAAGAATATCAGCTTAACTGACTCATATTTCTAGCAACCAAAAAAAAACCTGGAAATTCAATGGGTCGCCAGATATGGCCCAGCATTGAATTTCCGCATTCTCCATTAACCATGGGAGATAGCCGAGCTGCTGCCCATAGTCTCCATAGTAATTCTACTGCTGATAGTCTGTGTCTGTATCACTGTGAAACAGACGCACCATTGAAAGTATCATGTTTCAGTGATTTTTCCTGAATGAATTGTAGCTGATATAATTATGTCCCAGTTGTGGCTCTCTGTCCATCACAATTCCATTACAGCCACTATATTCTGCTCAGCCTTCTCTGTTACAGCCTTTAGACCTGGGGCTTTATTTCTCATATTATGGGCACTAGTATACAAAGCTCTCCAGATGCTTCTCATTTATTTGCAAGTGTTTCATATTTTGCTTAGCTGAGGGCTACACAACCCAGATGACCTGGTTTAAGCCCTCTTCAGTAAGGGGTTCTTTTACTAAGGTGCACTAATGTAATGTAATGTAATGTAATTTATTTCTTATATACCGCTACATCCGTTAGGTTCTAAGCGGTTTGAAGAAAATATACATTAAGATTATAAATGAGAAGTAAGAAGGTACTTAAAAATTCCCTTACTGTCCCGAAGGCTCACAATCTAACTAAAGTACATGGAAATTAATAAAGAAGAGAAAATAAAGATGGTTGAAAAAAGAAAAATTCTATGTGAATTTATAGGATGGAAATTAAACTGACAGTGAAGAACTGTATGAAAAATACATATGGAATGCAGTTAGAGAGGGTAGGTTACAATCTATTTATGGTATTTGTTTAATTGGACGGTGTTAAGGTGGGTAATTTGGGGGAAGGTTATCTGAAGGTAGGTGAATCTTCTGGAGGTAAAAGAGGAGGGGTTAAGATATTTGGATGAATTTTTTGAAAAGCAGGGTTTTGATTTCTTTTCTGAATGTTTTGAAGTTGTCTGATATTGTCATAAGATTGGAGATGGAATGGTTGATTTTTGCTGCTTGTGTTGCCAGAAGGTTGTCAAACATTTTCTTGCGATGTGTGCCTTTGAGTGGGGGGAAGGCGAAAGGGTTCGAGGTTCTTCTGTGTCTTGAGGTGGAGATTTGGTTTAAGCGGTTGTTTAGATAGGAGGGGGAAGAGCCGTGTAATGCTTTGAATATCAGGCAGTAGAATTTGAATTGGATTCGTGCTTGTATGGGTAGCCAGTGAGAGTCTAAGAAGGCAGTTGTTATGTGATCATATTTTTTGAGTGAGTAGATCAATCTGAGGGCGGTGTTTTGTATGGTCTGGAGTTGTTTTATCATAGTGGCTGGACAAGGAAGATATAGGGAGTTGCAATAATCCAGCAGACCTAAGACTAGGGATTGGACGATTAGTCTAAATTGTGCTTGGTCAAAGAATTTTCTGATTTTACGGAGATTTCTCATGGTTAGAAAAGCTTTCTGGGTTGTTTTGTTGATCTGGGGCTGCATTGTGCAACATCTGTCTATCGTAACTCCTAGGAGTTTTAGTTCGGGTTGTATTGGGTATTTGGTATTTTTGATTTTCAGTTCAGTGATGGTAGGAGTTTGGGCTTTTTCGAGCAAAAGGAATTTTGTTTTTTTCAGAATTTAGTTTTAGTTTGTGATCCATCATCCATTTTTCTACTGTGTCTAAGGTTGTTTCTAGCTTTGTTGTGGTGGTGGTCTCTGATGGGTCGAAGGGGAGGATTATGGTGATGTCATCAGCATAGCTGAAAGATGTGACATCTAGGGTATCTAAAGTGGCTCCTAGGGAGGAGATAAAGAGGTTGAAGAGCGTAGGTGAGAGAGGTGATCCTTGTGGAACTCCGCAGGGATTTGTCCATGGTTCTGATTTGATATCATTGTATTTTACCCTGTAGGTTCTAGATTTGAGGAACCCCTGAAACCATTTGTAGACCTTGCCTGAGATTCCTATGGCGTCGAGAATTTGTAGTAGTAAGGTGTGGTCAACTAGGTCAAATGCTGCGGAGAGGTCTAATTGTATTAATATCATTTTTTTTCCTTTACTGATGTGTTGTCGGGCTGTATCTAGTAATGTGACAAGTAGTGTTTCTGTGCTATGGTTAGTTCGGAATCCTGATTGTGAGGGGTGGAGTAGGTTATGTTTTTCCAGATATTCGGTGAGGTATTGTGCCACTAGGCCTTCTATTATTTTAACATACAATGGTATTGAAGCGATAGGTCTGTAGTTGGAGGGGCTATCTATTGGGCCTTTGTGATCCTTTATGATTGGAGTGATTAAGATCTCTCCTAGGTCCTGTGGGAATTGGCCTTCTGTCAATGTGGTTTGAATCCATAGCATGAAGTTGGGAAGTTAATTAGCATTAGCATGAACTAATGTGTAAGTTAAGTGCCATGCAGCCTATAGGTATACAATGGGCTACGTGAAATTTAGCAATGCACTAAATCTGTTATCATACCTTAGTAAAAGGACCCCTAAATTAGTTAGTCTGCCCTCTACTTCAAAAGGCAAAACCAAGCTTTGCTCAGTAGACTGTGAAATATCATTCAGTGGAGCAGGAAGCAGAAATGCTCTTGTTGACATCATTTATGTAGCCATACATTTACCTCCAGAATGCAAACTTCTCTTTACTTGATTGGGAGGACTAATCTGAATACCGCCTGCATACCTTCTCTCCTAGAACCATAGAAATCATTTTGACATGCTCAAAGGGTTGCAAGGAGAGTTCTGCCTAGTAGTGTCACTTATGCCAACAAAAATGAGAGGCATCGGTAGGTTTTAAGATTCCTGGTCTTCACTCTAATGTCATGAATCTTGACATCTGGTAGGCAACATTCCTCACAGGCCACCATATCTGGTATGTTGATGGATAACTCTGAGCTCTTCAGTCAGCAACCACAACTCTCCATTAGTTCCTAGGCAAAGTGGTTGTAGATCCTGCAGTTTAGAGTTTACAGCTTTTGATTCTTCTTCTTCTCGGGGTGGTTTCTCTGTTTCTACTACCAGAGCTAAATATCACTTCTATAGCTTGAGGGAAGGTCATATTTATCTAGGTTCTCATAAAAAATAAAACAACTCTCAGTAGACTTAGAATGATACAGAATACAACTGTCCGTCTGATTTTTGGCCTCAAAAAATATGATCATGTTAGTCCTTACTACCAAAAGCTCCATTGGTTACCATTTGAGGCTAGAGTTTTGTTTAAATTCGGTTGTTTTAAAGCTTTATTTGGACTGATCCCAACCTACCTCTCTTCCCATTTTGAATTTCATAATCCAAAAAAGAATACACGAAGAATTAGTTGTTTTATGTTTTCGTCCGTAAAAGCATGTCGCAGCAAGAGATTCATGGGAAAAACCTTTGTATTTCAGGCTGGCACAATGAATTCATGTTGGAATGCTCTAATTTCCCAAGCTCAGACTTACTATTTGTTTTGGAAAAATCTTAAAACTTATTTGTTTGAGAAATACTTGACTTAATAGTAATTCTATCTTCCGATGAACATTTTAATGCTTAAGCTGGTAATTTATTGTTCATTCATCTCTACTTACTGTGAACTGCCTTGAACAGATGGTTTGGCGGTATATAAGAATAAATTATTGTTGTTATTATTATTATTATTATATCATGGATATAAGTTTAGCAGCTGAGGTAATTTAGGTCCAGCTGTCATCTTTCAGTCCAGGTCTTCCTTTATCTTGAACACCTCTATAAACATTTAATCAGTGCAGTCCTCAATGTCACTGATGTTTCTCAGTTCTGTCACCTTTTTTCTTAAGGAATCAACTTGCAGGCAACTTTCACAGTGAACTTACTCCTCACTGTGAACCAGGATATCCATCTGGACAGAGGCAGAAGTCATAGCATTGACACAATGTTTCTTATCTGTCTACTGAAGATAACTGATAGAAACATGATGGCAGATAAAGGTCAAATGGCCCATCCAGTCGGCCCATCTGCAGTAACCATTATCTCTTCCTCTCTCTAAGATATCCCACGTGCCTATCCCAGGCTTTCTTGAATTCAGACACAGTCTCTGTCTCCACCACCTCTTCCAGGAGACTGTTCCAAGCATCTATCACCCTTTCGGTAAAAAAGTATTTCCTTAGATTACTCCTGAGCCTATCACCTCTTAACTTCAATCTATGCCCTCTCATTCCGGAGCTTCCATTCAAATGAAAGAGACTCAACTCATGCGCATTAACGCCATGTAGGTATTTAAAAATCTCTATCATATCTCCCCTTTCCAACCTTTCCTCCAAAGTATACATATTGAGATCTTTAAGTCTGTCCCCATATGCCTTATGATGAAGACCACGCACCATTTTAGTAGCCTTCCTCTGGACCGACTCCATCCTTTTTATATCTTTTTTGAAGGTGCGATTTGGATCTGTTGAAAGAAATAAGAAAGACCTACTAAAGTCCCAACCATTTCCTTGGCTGACCTCAAAGTAAAATCATCAAGTCGGTCTTATGTAAAATCTATCCTCCATGCTCAATATGCCGACTACTTGTTTGTATTGCTGTTTGTTTGCTCACTTGTTGCTTTGACGTATGGAATGGTTTATCTTATCCTTCCAGTCATATCAACATAATGCATTTATGAACTATGTCATTTAATGTGGTTCCCTTTGTAGAATTTTGTTGCTTAATGTACAAGGCCAACCCAAAATAATTAATTCAAAGATCTAATAAGTTTACTATGAATCAAACTCCTCCTAAAATTTACTTAATTGTTCTCTTTTCACAGCTGATCAACAATTGATCTACTTAGGGTTCCTTTTATTAAGCTGCGGTCAGCGCTAGCGCATGCTAACCACAGCTTAAAAGGGCTTATCGTAGGACATGCTGAAGTATCCTGTGGTAAAACTCCTGTGGAATGCTTTACCACCTTAAGTAAGACTTGAATCATCTAATCTCAAATTCCGTACACATCTATTTCAGAAAGCGTTAGGCTACACCTCAACAGATTGCAGCGATATATTGAGAGCTCATTGACCTTCCTTTTTATCTTATTGGCGTTCTCTGCTACACTGTATTTTATTCATTGTATATGATTGTGAACCGCTCTGTATGTATAGAAAGGGTGGTATAGCAAATCAAAATAAACTATAAACCAATGTATACATGCAAACCATGTATTAAATAATTTTTCAGAATTTGCTCAGAGAGGACATGTCTGGAGCAAAGAACATGGGCGTGACAGCGTGAATGAATGCAGTCGCATTACCTTGCACTAATTGATTAGCATGGGATTAGCATGTGAGCTATAATCTCCTACAAAATAGTTTGTGGTAAGGGATCACTAATTTTTGTTAAGGGTCATGTGCTACTGGCAACATTAGCACATGACCATTAATTTGGAGGAAGGAAACTCGGCCATTTCCCAGCTCTGGTGAAAAGGGGCTTAGCATGCAGGATAGACCTGCATGAGTGCATGCCAAGGCCTCATTTTACTGCAGCTTAGTAATGGTATCCCTTACTTCAGATTCTCTTCCAACTATTGCCAAGTAACTCTGTGTAAGCCAGCCCTTTTAATTAGTGAGTCAATATATATATAGTAAGGGTGGAAGGAAAGGAACCAATCAACCATCTCATAACTATATTTCAGAACCAAAGCTCAAATTGCAACAGTATGAAAGATAATATAGAAAGAAGCAATGAGCACTCAGAATATCCCCTCAGCTGCACTAATGTTCATAATCGTAAGCGTTTTGACTGACACCCTTTCTCTAAACTACCCTTGCTAATGTAAAAGTAAGTATAAGGACACTTTTTTGAATTTTCGAGATCCTGAGCAACAGCTTTCTTCTATTAATAAAATGTTGGCTTAGAAATCCTCTGGCCGGCAATGAAAAGTTACATGCTTAAGTTAAATAAACAAAACAAAACAAAAAAAACCACAAGAAAAAAAATCAACATACACATACCGGGGGGAAATTCTATTTATGTCACCTAAAAAACTTGTACCCTCAAAAATCTGTGCTTCGCGCTAATCTATAAACCACCTCTGCAGTTAGGCATGGTTTATAGAATACGCATAGTACCTTTCCATGTGACTAAAATTTAGGCGTGGCGATTTGCGCCAATGAAAACCTGGAATAAATGCTTGTGCCTAAATTATACACAGATTGGACATATAAAATCACAGTGTACCTAAATTTTAGGAATGCCCATGACCTGCCCATGCACCTCCCTGGCCATATCCTTTTGAGATCTGCACTATAGAATTTATGCACACCACTTATAGAATATGATTAGAAAGTTGTGCAAGTAAATTCTGGAAGAGGCATTAACCGTGACACTATTTTACATTCTCCCAAAAAAGTGGACTAGTACTAGAGAAGAGTTCTTCGAATACCTCACTATTAACACCCTAAAAGGAATGTACAACCTACTACTGGGAGACATAAATGTTCACCTAGAGCAAGTGGAAAAACCAGACGTGATAGAAATTGACACTTTCTTAAAAAACTCGGTTTCATAATACCAAAACCAGAGAAAACACATGAAAAAGGCCACCAACTAGACATAGTTACCTTTTTGCAAAAAGAAATCCCTGACCCAAAGATCCATCATAACACAAGGGCCTGGGAAAAATGCATCTGGTCAGATCACTACATACTTGATCTATATTGGCAAAAAAAATCACCCCAACCAAATTATAAAAGAAAAAACTCAAAACCAACCACAATCACCAGAAGAGGAACTATAAATCCAATAGAATTCTGGGCCCACTACGAACTACAACCCAAAACTGAGGAAATACAGAACTTCCCAACTAGACGGGCAAAGTTTAGCAAAGAAGTGTTAGACCAAATAGCACCATTCCAAACATACAAAAAGAAAGAAAAGGAACTAAATGAATGGTTCGACTCTGAATTACTAACTCTAAAACAGGAACTGAGAAAACTAGAAAGAATCTGGCAAAAAACAAACAAAAAGGAAGACAAAATACACTGGAAACAAAAAATGAAAAACTACAAAGATCTGATTAGAGAAAAACGAACAAAACACTACGCACAAAAAATAGGGACACCCAAAACAAATAGCACAAAACTGTTCAAGTTGGTAAACAAACTAACAGACACTACCCAAATCCTGCTACAGGAAAATGAATGTATGCCCTCAGCAGAAACCCTTGCCACTTTTTTCAACAATAAAATCTTAGACGTAAGAGCGACCATACCTTCACCCTCACCCAACTTTGAATTCCAACTCGGACCCCACGTAAAAGAAACTAGAGTAGACATGCTCTGGAACCATTTTGAACCTCCAAACTGGCACCAATTTCTAATCCTGTTCAATAAATATACCAAATCAAACTGCCTACTGGACGTATGTCCTTCCAAGACCTTGAATACAGCCACACTAGATTTTAAAAAGGATCTTTTTAATTGGATAACAACCACTCTCACTGAAGGAACATTTCACGAGGAAATGGGACATAAACCGATCACACCTATCCCTAAAGATCATAAAAACTCACTAGCCTTGAAAACAAACTACAGACCCATAGCAAGCATCCCCTTATTTACCAAGCTACTTGAAGGATTGGTCAACTTGGAGCTAGTGAACTATCTAGACAAATTTAGCATTCTCAATGAACACCAATCAGGATTCAGAAAAGGTTATAGCACTGAGACAGTCCTAGCCTCAATCCTTAATCACCTATACGGCCTATTCAGCAAAGGAAAAAGTGCTCTGATTATACAACTAGACTTCAGCAGTGCTTTTGATCTTGTTGATCACGAAATAATGCTACACTGCCTAAATGCAATAGTACTTACGGGAAGAGTAAGAAACTGGGTACAGGGTTTCTTAACAAAGAGATCATACCGTGTGGTTAGTAGTGGGACATACTCAGACTCCTGGAGAAACCCCTCGGGAGTACCACAGGGTGCACCACTATCACCTACACTATTCAACATCTACATATCATCCTTAGGACACTTACTGCAAAAGCTAAACTTAATCTACTACATATATGCAGATGACATTTCCATTTTAATCCCAGTGAACAGCATAACAAACGAAACCTCAGAATACATTTCTCATATTATGACCGAAATAGAACATTGGACAAACAACTTCAAACTGAAACTAAACACAGAAAAACAAAAGTCTTCCTTGCAAGCCCAACAGACAAAATTACCAAAACAATACTACATATAAAAGATCACGACTACACGATTACTAAAACAATAAAAATATTGGGAGTCACATTAGACACATTTGACAATGGTTGAACACACGAATATAGTGGTAAAAAAGTGTTTCCTGACTTTATGGAAATTAAAGACCATCAAAAAATATTTCGACCCATTATCATTTAGACTACTAGTGCAATCGCTAGTGCTTTCTACACTGGACTATTGCAATATCATTTATATGGGTATACCCAAAAAAACAGTGAGGAAACTTAGAATTGTTCAGAACACAGCGGTCTGCTTGATATTTGGATTGAAAAAAAGCGACCATGTTAGCCCCCACTACAGACTGTTGCACTGGCTGCCAGTCGAGGCACGAATAATATTCAAGTTCTCTTGCATATGCTTCAAGCTGGTTTGGGGACTAGCTCCTACATACTTGCTATCTCACTTCGTATTATATAGCCCTATAAGACAAACCAGAAACTGCAATCTATTTGCATATCCAAGCATTACCGGCTGTAAATACAAAACCTTTCTGGATAGAACTTTTATGTGCCAAGCAAACAAACAACAACACTAGCTATACAACTACATTAATGGAGCTTGACTGACCTACGACGCTTTTAGAAAAGTTATAAAAACTGCCTTATTCGACAGATATATCACCTAAACATATATATAAATATTGTAATATTGTAATTCACTGCATTTTAAGATTCTGCATACTGTAATTTCACTGACTATCTGCATATTGTAAGTCGTTGATTGTCCAGCTCTCTTCAATGTGAACCGCCTAGAAGTCGCACGATTATGGCGGTATAGAAGAATAAAGTTAGTAGTAGTAGTGTCAAAAATTGCATGTTAATTGGAAATTATCGGCGCAGATTGGCTTAACTTGCAAGCAAACATCGGACTATGCACAAATTGTATTTGCAACTGGGGGACTATGTTATATATAGAAACTGGGGGACTATGTTATCCTCATAATAACATAAGAGCTGCCATACTGGGACAGACTGAAGGTCCATCAAGCTCAACAGCCTGCTTCCAAGTATCTAGCTAGATCCCAAGGAGAAAAACAGATTTTATGCTGCTAATCCTAGGAATAATCAGTGGATTTCCCCAAGCCATTTTAATAATGGCTTATAGGCTTCTCTTTTAGGAAATTATCTAAACCTTTTTTTAAACCCTGCTTAGCTAACTGCTTTCACCACATTCTCTGGCAATGAATTCCAGAGTTCAATTACATATTGAGTGAAGAAATATTTTCTCTAGTTTGTTTTAAATCTACTACTTAGTAGCTTCATCTCATGCTCACTAGTCCTGGTATTTTTGGAAAGAGTAAACACGTGATTCACATCTAACTGTTCCACTTCATTCAGTATTTTATAGATCTCTATCATATCTCCCTTGAGCCATCTCTTCTCTAGACTGAAGAGCCCTAGCCACCTTAGCCTTTCTTCATAGGGAAGTTGTCCTAGTCCTTTTATCATTTTTGTTGCCCTTCTCTGTACCTTGTCTCCTTCTGCTGTATCTTTTTTAAGATGCAGTGACTAACAGACATTATAACATTTTTTTGTTTATTTTCCATCCCTTTCTTGATAATTCCTTGCATTCTATTTGCTTTCTTAGTCGCAGACCACAGAATATCCATGTGGGCTGGCAGCCCAGCACATATGAAAACTTTTTCTAACTAGTTCTGTTCATGGTGTTTTGAGGACACATGATGCAATCATCTGACTTATGTGTGTGACTTCTTTAGAATTTGATTGTGAAATTTAAAAAAATATATAAAAATGGAAAAACAGGAAATGGGGAGAAGGGCTACATTAGAATGAGAAGTAAAAGAGAAGAAAGGGAAAAGTACAGTAGTACAAAGAAAACAGTGGAGGTGAGGTTCAGGGGTGACAGCCATTTTCCCCAACCCACCACCTCCTTGGCATTCTACCTTTAAAGTGGACAATAAAACCCTGGCTGAGTCCAAAGAGAGGGTCATTTGCATCAGACTGCAACTGGACAGTGACATCATTGGCGGAGGAGAAGATCTTGAAGCGCTGGTGAACACCCATGTACTGGCCCAGGATACGTGCTGTGAGGTCATCACCATCAAAAACTGTGAGGCTGTCGCTCTTGCGGATATTCAATCTGTAACACAGATGGAAAAGGATCCCAAGACAAGCCAGTATAAGCTACCAAAGTCTGAATCCCCACCTCTCCAAAGCTGCTCTGTTTTTGTCGACCTTCCTGTATGAATTCTCTTCCACACAGCACTTTTGCTTAAGATATTTATCCTATGAGAGCTCACCAGATGCAGTTCTATCTACATTGCAAAACATAAGCTGGACGATATTCAGCCAGTGGCAGTCAGCATTTTTTTGTCTGCTGCTGGCTTTATTCTCAGATATTCAATGCTGAGCTGTGTCTGAGCACCGAAATTGAATATCCACAATACATGCCCAGATAACACTTATACAGTTAGTGCAAGATTCAGTCCTTAACCACATAAAGATAGCTTTTCAGTGGCATAGGAAGGGAGGGGGGTCAGGGGGGTGGACTGCCCTGGGCACTGTCTTGATAAGGGTGCTGGCATTTCTCCTCCTCTTGGCCCCCCTGGTCCTTCCCCACCACACATGTGCCCTCCCTGTCTCCCTGTGCTTCTAACTCTTCACCAGCATGAGCAACACGTACCGGCCTTGGCTCTCCCTTTGATGTCACTTCCTGGTCACGGGACCAGGAAGTGATGTCAGAAGAAGAGTCAAGGCCGGCGCAGGCAGCAGGTTGGAGATGCTACTCACGCTGGTGGATAAGAGTTACAGGAGAAGAGGCATAAGAACAGTAGGGGTTGGAGAAGGAATGGGAGGAGCAGAGAAGAGGGGGGTGCCACTGCAACGGACGCCTACCACTCTCACTACACCACTGCAGCTTTTTATGTAGCCCAAATTATGTAGTTAAGAGCTGAATATTGATGCTTAGCCATATATGTGCCAACTCTGCCGCAGGACTGCCCAGAAATTAGCCAGTTTGGGCCAGATTCTGTAACTGGCGCCGATATCAGCAACCGTCTTAAAAGCAGCCGCCGATCATGTGTCAATCATACATTGGCCCTGGTTTCAGAATCACACCTACAGGAAAGATAGGCGCCAGAAAGGTAGGCCAGGGTTTTCTGGGCCTACATTTCCGTCACCTAGCTTTGCGTGAATTGTGCCTACATAAGCGCTTTAAGCTGCCTAATGCCACTTCCAACATGGGCCATGCCTACTTTGGCATTTGATGGCCTAAAGCACTTATGTAGGCATGATTCCAGCACCTTTTATTTAGGCACTGGTAGACACTTCAACCTCACCGTTTTTTTCCCGTTTCTAACAAAGTTCTTCAATTAACTTAGGCGCCAGTGGGGAACCTACTGGTGTCTAAGTTTAGATGCCAGTTTTAGAATATCCCCTTTCGGGCTTACGTGCTAACTGTGGTTATTTAATGGCACAATCTGGTTAAGTGCCACTGAATATTCGTGGTTAGTTCTGGACAAATGTTTTAAACAGTCTAGAGCCTTTTCTGGCCCTTTACGTGCCGGTTTGAAAATTTTTCCTTTTAATTGGAATGGCTTGATAACAGAAGATAGTGATGGGATTAAAGCTGAGTTAGGGAAATCAAGTTGGTTTTCTTTTCAGTTACCTTCCTTAACAAGTCTATCAAAATCTTTTCAGAAGATGCATATTACCAATTGTGAGTTAGATCCCATTCCTTCACAATGGTTTTCAAGTTCTAGACATGGTCTGTTATCTTTAGCCCTAAATATGATGCTCAATAGTTTGAGCACAGGTGAAGTTCCAGTCCTTTGGAAGCAGGCAGTAGTTAAGTCAATCTTAAAGCACAGTAGTTTGAAGGTGATGTTGCCATCAAATTATAGAGCGGTACCCAATCTTTGTTTTTGGCCAAATTGACAGGGAGGATCATCTTGGAACAGTTAGTATCATTTGTTGAATTAATTATCTAATGTTCTAC
The DNA here is from genome assembly GCF_902459505.1 of Geotrypetes seraphini. NCBI lineage: Eukaryota > Metazoa > Chordata > Amphibia > Gymnophiona > Dermophiidae > Geotrypetes > Geotrypetes seraphini. The sequence goes on along the minus strand of NC_047088.1, from coordinate 98,280,747 downwards.
ATCCAAGACAAGTGGGATTTCGGAAGATGCACAGCACTGAAATGGGTCTGGCGTTTTTTTTAAAGTGAGGTACACTCTTTTGGATAGTGGTAAGCTGGCGTTGGTGTTTCTTTGGATTTGAGTTCAACTGTTGATTTAGTAGACCATCAATTGTTGATTAGAGGATATTGGTATAAAAGGGATAGTTCTAAAGTGGTTTATGTCTTTTCTTAGGAACCGTACATTTAAAGTGGTATGTGGAGGAGAGAATGTTGAAGTATAGGCTACTACAAAGTTCTTATTTAACATATTTTTTAGTCTGATGGCTAGAATAAGACAAGAAGCTGAAGTACTCATACTTATATATATGTAGATGGCATCGTAATCATCTATAGACTTTCCCCTACCACATTAAACTTGAGTCCTTTGCAGAATTTTTAAGAGAATATTACTGATGGTTGTGAGATAATCACTTAGGCCCATATTGTATAAATGGCACCCCACAGGCGCCTAAGTTAAATGAAAACTGCCATTTAAAAGACGTTTTAAAATGATTTTCAAGGTGCCTACTGGCGCCTAAATATACAATGTGCTCCTCACGACTCTGTCAGTCTCCCTCTGATGTCACTTCTTATGCGCAGCACACAGAATTGACGTCAGCGGGAGAGACGACGCGGTCGCAAGGAGCACGTTGAAGTTGTTGCTTGTGGTGTTGAACAGCTAGAGGCGCCGGGAAGGGACAGGCCCGCCATTTGTGCGGAGGCGGGTCAGCCAGCTGGAGACAGGAAGGATGCCTCCGGCTGGCCATCATTATAAGTTGGGGGGTTCTGGGGGTGGGGCTGATGGAGTCCAGGGAGGTGGGCTGGGGGGTCCAGCAGGGGGTGACTTTATGGGGTGGGGGGGTATGCCATTGATATTCAGGGGGGGGTCTGACAGGAGGGACTGGGCATCCCTTCTGCCGGCGATGTTCTGGGGGGGGGGGTGCAGCAGGAGGGACTGGGCATCCATCCTGCTGATAGTATTCGTGAGGGGATGGGTTACTGCTAAACCTATCGTAGCAGGCTGATCCCTTGCCTTGATAAGCTCAGCCTTGATAACCCGATTCTCTAACTGGCGCCTGTGACTTAGATGCCTGTTAGAGAATCGTGGTATTAGGTGGGCTTAGGCATCTGTCCATGAGGACAGACACGATTCTATATAGGACGCCTGTGTGCGATTATCAAAAGCTACTTAGGCGGCTTGTGAGACTGGGCATCCTATACAGAATCCGGCTCATTCAGCCTGCAGCCTATTTCCTCTATAATGTGGGGTTCCCCCCTACAACACCCCCCTCAACGGCAGCGCCAACACTACTAAGTTAAGTATGTGGGTCCTCCCCCCACAACTCCCCTCGGAGCACTTTCAAATTGAGTTTAAATCCAGTGCTGATGTCTTGCGCGCGATTGTCGGCCCGGCTTTGTCTGCGCATGATTGTCTCGTGCGGTTTTAACTATGAACCATCTGTATAATAAGTAGATTGGGTTTGGGGTAGAGCAAATCTTGGTTTTTAAATTATCCAGACAGTGGCAATATTCAGCCTCTATTCAAATTATACGAGAGATCTTCAAAATGTTTCTGCACTTTTATTTTTTTTAATGCTGTTTATTAAATATCTCAAAAGCAAATTACATCACTTTTCCACATAATCACCCTGTTTTGTGATACATTTTTCCCAGCATCCTACTAACATTTCTCCCGCCCTGACCATTTCCCGAGAAAATATGAAAGTGTGGAAACTTTGCGAAGAACCCTCATACATTTATTCTAGGCTTCAGAACTAATGATATAGACTAGATTCAGTAAATAGCACCCAAATTTAGGCATCGAAAAGAGGCACGCCAAGTGCTATTCTATAAATGGCATGCCAAGTCGGGCGCTGTTTATAGAATAGTACATAGTGGCAGGATCTGCATCCAACTTTGAGCGCAAGGAATTACACCAACTAAAACCTGGTGTAAATCCCTGCCCATTAAATTAGGAGTAGATCCCCCCCCCCCCCCGATTCTATAATACAGCGTGCATCTTTAGTGAATGCCCCTCCCAAGGTCATGCCTCCTTTCAGTTATGCTCTAAAACAGTGTCTCGCAAACTTTGCGAGCCAAGGCACACTGCCCTCCAGACGGGGCCCTGAGCCACCAGTGGTGGAGGGGGGGTGCAGAAAAAGAAGAGGTGCGGAGAGATGCTAGGGAGGCGTTGGCGGCGGCTGACTGGCTACAGGATGTGCACAAATCCAAATTGATGCTAATCAATGCCTGCAATTGGTACCCAATTATTGGTACTAATTGGCTCATTGCTCAAATTGCACTCATAAGTTGAGTGTGCCCCCAAATGTGTGTGCTATATATAGAATGCAGGGGATAGTAGCAGTGCAATTTAATACCATATAGCCAGTGATATAGCGAGGGTGAGAGGCGCCCAGGGTGGGGTCGCCCCTCCCCTCCCCTCATCTCCGCTATCCTGTTTCTTCCCCAATATCCCCCTGCTGCGTGAGCCCCCCCTTCCCTTCCATGTACCTCTAGTTGTTCCTTTAGTATCCATTTACATTTTTATTGATATGCACACAAAATATCACTGAGCGATTAACTTCACGATTTTCAATAACGCTGATCAAATTTTTATCAGTCTTATGTTCCATTATATCACAAAAACCAGCTTATTTTTGTGAACTGAATAACACCCATCAGCCCCCCTCTCCTACCCTCAGCAGCTGGCAGGATTCAGAGCTCCTGTTCTACAGAGGATTTGAAATTCTTTACTAATCATTATTTTTTTGTGTTGCTTGTGAATTGTCCAGAATTGCAGATGGTTGCTATAAAAATATGTGAAATAAATGAGGTTGGAAATAGCAGGGTGATAGCATTTACAGCTCCCTTGAGACAGGAATCCCAATTATTGTTAAACACAACACTTTCTGTACTGACTCAGGATGTTTGCATACTGTGTTCTAAAGGAAGCCAATCTGTGTCCCTTGGCTTAGGATTACTGCTGTGACGGTTGGACTACATATGTGAAGGGTTAAAATGGAGATAAAATTATTTCCCCCCATTTTACAAAACCACAAAAGCGGTTTATAGCGCCGGCTAGGAAGCTGAATGCTCTGCGCTGCTCCAATGTTCATAGAGTTTCTATGAGCATTGGAAGCAGCGTTGGTAATATAAAGTGAAAGTTGGGTATATCATAGCTCTTGAATGGACTACTTTCTGACTGATTGTACTGGGAGACCAAAGAAGCCTTCCAACCATCACATTTGATAAAACAAAATGGTACAACTTCTTACTGTATCACAGACTAAAAGAAAGCAGGGATATGGATAGAAAGAGGTAATGCAGTTAGCATTGGATAAAGTGAAAGTAAGAGACATAACAGACTTCTGCGTGTTGTGGTCCAGGAGGAAGAGGCACCAATCCAGCCCAAAAGGAGTGTCAGGATTCAAGGCAGATGTGGGTGACTAGAGGAATCCTGAAACAGGTAAAGATGGTTCTTCCTTAGATGGTATCTCTATAATATATATGTTTACTTGGAGAAATATCTCAAAATGGCCAACCAATATTTTCTCTGTAATAATATAACTTCATTCAACTTGATACTCCATATATCCTTTACTCAACTCAGGCCTCAGAAACACCACTCCACCCAGGTTTGTATGGAGTAGGGAGGATCATTGATAAAGCTTTTGCAAAACATGTCTGATCCAGTCCTCCCAGATTGAGTTTACTAAGCTAAAAGAAAGTATTTGAATCTAATCGATAAAGTAAGTAAAATTTAACTATAACTGGTATTTTTGATTTGAATTAAGAAATTAAGAATAAGAAAAGATAAAGAAATCATGAATTAATATTAAGAAGCTAAAACAACTATTATAGCTTTTTAAAAAATTTTTTTAAAAAGGCCGGTGACGATTAAACACAAAACTCACTGCAGTGGGAGTTTTTTCGAGACCTGAGTTGAAGTACACATGAAAAGGATATATGGAGTATCAAGCTGAATGAAGTTATATTATTCCAGAGAAAATATTAGTTGTTCATTAGGTAAAGATGGGGCAGGGCAGACACCAGGAAGGCCAAACAGAATGGTTCAGGAAGGCACTGCAAGGGAGTCTGTATAGCTAGAGAATTTAGGGCTGGTTGGAGAGGACCATGGTGCGACTGGAGTCACCTTTACTCGGAGGTAAAGAAGCCTGAAGGAAACCAGTAGGACCTATAGTACATCTCAAGTGGTCTCACTACTAGGGAGGTGGCATAAGAACATAAGAATTGCCGCTGCTGGGTCAGACCAGTGGTCCATCGTGCCCAGCAGTCCGCTCCCGTGGCAGTCCTTAGGTCAAAGACCAGCACCCTAACCGAGACTAGCCCTACCAGCGCCCGTTCTTGTTCAGCAGGAACTTGTCTAACTTTGTCTTGAATCCCTGGAGGATGTTTTCCCCTATAACAGCCTCCGGAAGAGTGTTCCAGATTTCTACCACTCTCTGGGTGAAGAAGAACTTCCTTACATTTGTACGGAATCTATCCCCTTTTAACTTTAGAGAGTGCCCTCTCATTCTCTCTACCTTGGAGAGGGTGAACAACCTGTCTTTATCTACTAAGTCTATTCCCTTCATTATCTTGAATGTTTCGATCATGTCCCGTCTCAGTCTCCTCTTTTCAAGGGAGAAGAAGCCCAGTTTCTCTAATCTCTCACTGTATGGCAACTCCTCCAGCCCCTTAACCATTTTAGTCGCTCTTCTCTGGACCCTTTCGAGTGGTACTGTGTCCTTCTTCATGTATTGTGACCAGTGCTGGATGCAGTATTCCAAGTGGGGGCATGGCCCGGTACAGCGGCATGATAACCTTCTCCGATCTGTTTGTGATCCCCCTTCTGAATCATTCCTAGCATTCTGTTCACCCTTTTTGCCGCCGCCATGCATTGCGAGGACGGCTTGTTGACCAGTATTCCCAAGACTCTTTCCTGGGGGGGTCTCTCCGAGTACTGGGGCATAGTCAAGTTAGGTCTCATCAGACAGGAACACGGTTTGATGGAGACAGAAGTCAGTGAGACACAAGCAGGATCCATATCTCCAGGCCTACATTAGGAGTTATGTGCATGCTTTTGGTTGCCCACTGGCTGACTTGGAGCTGTATGTGATGAGCAGTTCTGCCCCTTGGTTCTGTGTATAGCGTTATGCTTTGAATGACCGTGCATATCTTTCCTATCTATAACTGGTGTTCTTTTCTGATGCATTTTAAAGTGTAAAACATTTTGACCTGAATTCTAGAAGTGCGATATAGTAAGTCCAGTAATACACTTACACATAAAGGCCTGGGAGAAGAAACCATGTCCAGAGATGTGAAGCCTAATATCTGCTTATGCCAGAATGCATATTTATGAAGTTAATGTCCAAAAAACCCCCAAAAACATTATTATCTTTGAATTAACAATCTGGGAATAAAAGACATTGTTTAGGTCCTTTGGCCAATGTTTCATGAGTGTTTGGATTATTTGGTGAAAGTTCAGGATATGGTACAAGTGCTTGCTATCTTTTCACAGTAACAGTAAATAAGAATGTAAAATTGACAGCTTGACACCTACATTTCTATTTCCAATTGTATACGCTTGTCTTCCTGCACATGGATCCCCCAGACACAGTCTTGTCCCTTCTCGTAGTTCTGCGGCCAGTTGGGAGAGAGGATCACACCTGAAGACTCTGAGATCTCTCCTCCACACAGTGCTAGATGGGAAAAAGAAAAGATTGAAAACATTCAATCACTGCTGGATGTTGACAGACAAATGCCCTCAGGAGGGAGGGGGATGGTTACAATTCCAGAGAGACATAATTAGTACAGAAAAAAAGATGAACGTCCAAAGGGGAAGTTACCAATTCTAGACTTGAGTTTTTGGGACAGGCCTGGTTTTGATCTTAAATCCCAAAACAGTGTGGGATTTGTAATGCCTCATCATGCCCATTGAAATTAGTACTGCAAGCCCCATAATGCACCAGAATGGGATGGTCAGAAACCCAGGACTGTCTTTAAATCTCCAGTCTGGAACTGGGTAATGTGGCTTCTCTGAAACAGACCCAGAAAATGATGCTGCAACTCCTGGGATAGAGTGATAAAGAAGGGAAAAAAATAATTTAGATAAGCATAAAATGACCCCCAATCCTTCTGGAGTGAAGGAGTGGCCTAGTAGTTGGAGCACTGGCCTTGTTCAAATCCTATTGCTGCTCCTTGTGATTGTGGGCAAGTCAATTAACCTTGCATTGCTTGAAGTACAAAATTAGATTGTGTGTAGGGTTACCATATGGCTTCACAAAAAGGAGGATGGATTGAAACATCCGGGTTTTACTTCCATTGCTTTCAATGGAAGTAAAACCCAGATGTCTCAGTCTGTCCTCCTCATTTTCATTGCTTTCAATGAAAGTAAAACCCGGATGGGTGGTGGGCACCTGGAATGCGCTTCCGGAGGTTGTGATAGGACAGAGTACACTACGGGGTTTCAAAGAAGAATTGGATAAATTCCTGAAGGATACGGGGATTGAGGGGTATAGATAGAAGGATAAAGGGGACTAAAGGGTTTTAGACAAGGATCACCTTACAGGTCATGGACCTGATGGGCCGCCGCGGGAGCGGACTGCTGGGCGCGATGGACCTCTGGTCTCACCCAGCAGAGGCAACTTCTTATGTTCTTATGTCTCTATCCATTTTCCTTGTTTCCATTGATTTCAATGGAAGTAAAACCTGGATACCTCAATCCGTCCTCTCATAATCCATCTAACCACTATATTTATGGTGGAAAGTTTGAGCCTACTAAAATCCTATTATACTGCCACATAGGTGCCATCTGTAGCCATGGGGGCTATTGGGGTAGTTGACAGGTGGGTATGGTAGGTTTTGGAGGACTCAGCATACCTTAGAAGGGGTATATGGTGAGAAGTACTTCTGGAACTCTTTATGTGAATTTCACAGCATTGCCCTCTAAGGTGTCCCACTGCTCTGTTGGCAAGTCTGTATGACCAGTCCATCACAATGAGGCCACTCCCATGTCCAAATGGTCTGGATTTGGGCATTTTCAATTTGGATGTTTCTTTGGTTGAAAATAAAGTTTAATGTTAGGCGTCCTAAGGGTTGGACATCTTGTCAGCCTAGACATTCAAGTAGATGATTTTTTTAAAAAAAAAAAATTATCTTTTTGGACATCTAGCGGTTCAGATTTTGAAAATGGACGTTTCTGGGCTTCCAACTTTGGACGTTTAGTGGGAAATATCCAAATCGGGCTTAGACATCCTTTTCAAAAATGGCTCTCATAAGTACATAGACATGATCCTACAGAACATTACCTAGTATGCTCATATACATAACAGCCAATTTTGTTGCCTCTGAAACGCTTAACTCACCTTTGCAGATGGGCTCACTCTCATTCCAGTGGGGATCAGAAGAGTCCACACACTCAATGACTGCTGGCCCTTGCTCCAGCATGTACCCAGGGCTGCAGGAAAACTCCACCAATGCTCCCACACGGTACAGCAGGTCCGAAGTGCTGAAGTTTCCATGCGCCAGAAAGGGTTCATAGCAGCGATCCTCATCAAAGGCTGGAAAGGATTGGTTAGAGGGAGGGCAGAAGAAAAGTGATAGCGATACAGAGGAGAACAGGAGAGAAGGAGATATAATGGGAGGGAGGTTGTAGGAGAGAGAAACAGAGGAAGGGAAACAGAACGAGAGGGAGAAAAGAGAGAAATTTGAGAATTAACTTTGTATTAAGAAAATGAAATACAGCAATGAGAAAAAAACAGGAAGATGGAAAGGTATATAGAGGCACAAAGAGGAAATAAATGTAGCCCTTTCCTCCCCCTCCCCAGGTCTGTCACCTCTCAGTGGGTAGTCACTCTGTGGGGAGACCAGGGTTACATACATGAGGAGAAGCAGCACTCTACTCATTAGAGCCACAACTGTTGGGATACAGAGCTCGAAGGATGGGACCAACAAGTGCTGGGAGGCTATTGACTCTAAGGATCACTGGTTCCATTCACTCTCTATCCCCAACAATGCACAAGTCAGTTCTAATGTGTATTCTACATCAATAAAAGTTTATTTAAAGCCTTTAAATAGTTAGATAGGTAAAAGTAATAAAAAGTCACAGTTCAATTCTTCTGTGCCTCCCTTTAAGACACAGCAACTCTACTTCTTTGGCCCCTCTGCTCCTACCTCCAAAGCCAACTCATAAGAAATCCACAAATAAAGGCATATATTCAGTGCCAAGAACAGTATATGCCACTGAGCACTGATACCTACGTATACAGACTGAGGTAATGTTCAGCTGCGGACCAAAAAACAGTGCACTTTGATTTAGCATGGTATTTTTGCAATCCTAAATTAACCACATAACTGTACAGGCAGAGACATTAGCACTATCTGTAGAACTAGGTGAGAAATCCATATTCCACCATAACTCCTCCCCAGCACTATAAAGACAATGCTGGGCATTTTGAGGGATTTTCAGCAGTACTATTCATATACTGTAGTTCCACTGAAGATTCATAGAGAAGGGACTTATAGTTTAGCAGCCACCACAAAAAGTATAGGTCCCTTTGAATATTGAGCTTGAATTCTGTCTTCTCCTGGAATACCAGTCAAACACATTTAAGCTGCTGGAGACCAGTCTCAGCTTTAAGGATACAGTCTCTAGATTAAACAGGGCTGCCCAAGTCCGGTCCTCGAGACCTACTAGCAGGCCAGGTTTTCAGGATATCCACAATGAATATGCATGAGAGAAATTTGCCTGTACTGCCTTCTTGGTATGTAAATCTCTCTCATGCATGTTCATTGTGGATATCCTGAAAACCTGGCCTGCCCGTAGATCTCGTGGACCGGACTTGGGCAGCCCTGCTCTAGAACACTTACCCTCCTGGACTCTCCTCCTGGTGAGGTTGTTCTATTTCCTTCTACTTTTTTTTTCTTCTGAGGCCTCCTTTAGTCTCTCATTCCTTACTCAACACTTGGTTGTCCAACGGCTTAGTTCGCCAAGATAGAACACTGTTGGTGTAGTGCAGGGTTGTCAAAGTCCCTCCTCGAGGGCCACAATCCAGTCGGGTTTTCAGGATTTCCTCAAGGACTATGCATGAGATCTATGTGCATGCACTGCTTTTCATTGTATGCTAATAGATCTCATGTATATTCATTGGGGAAATCCTGAAAACCCAACTGTATTATGGCCCTCGAGGAGGGACTTTGACATCCCTGGTGTAGTGGCTTCATCAGGCAAAGACAAAGAAGCTCCGGGGTCCAAAGGCTTAGCCATCAAAGACAAGATTAAGCCCTTGGGCTGTCTAAGACTAACTTTTCCCAAGGAGCTCTCCCCTCCCTATAGTGATTCCCCTCTTCCCTTCCTTTTTTTTTTTCCCTCTTATCTCGATGTAATTATGTATTCCTTACCCCACTTTCCCCTTGTCAGTTTCATTTCATCTGTGCAAACCCCTGCCCCCTTTTTATATACCGTATATTAATTTTATTGTAAACTGTTTAGATATATTGGATAGATGGTATATCAATTAAATTTAAAAAAAAACTTGGATTTATGCAATTCAGAGTTTCCTCCCTTTTTGGCAGGGACTCTTCTTACATGACCCTACAAGTAGTAAACCCTCCATGCCTATGCTCAGCCTTTCAAGATGATTGGGGGGCCAAAGACAATATAAATTACACCACATGGATACAATGAAGGAGCTTGTTCAATACAGGAGGTGCTTAGCAGTGACTGGCACCCACAAACCTGGCTCCTATGTTCCTACACCTGGTAACTTTTTTGATTTTAGAGTACAGTATATCAATGCCTTTAACTGGTAGAGCCACTAGAGAAAAAAAAATTCCATAGTGAAAGCAAGACTGAGAGAAAAAAAAGTAGAGGCAGACAGAAATCAGCAGATTGTACATCCCAATGGGAATCTTATCAAGAACCATGGGCAGATTGACCATTGGAATAACAGAGCAGTACCAGAGGGCCTACAGCAGTAAGAAACCCACTCTCCACTAGCTTCCATCTCCTTCCACTTTTGATAGGTGGTTAGAGGCCCATGATTCTTATTGCCCAGGGGCTCATATCATTTTCAGGCTACCCCTGTCAAGAACTAATAAAACTTAAAACTTGAGTTCAGAAGTAACAGAAATTCAAAGATAATGAAAAAGAACAATAATGAGAAATACAGAGAAAAAAGAAAGAAGAACTATAAAGAACTTAAAACAGAATTAAACAGAGAGACAGACAAATAGGTAGGGTTACCAGACATCCGGATTTACCCTGACATGTCCTCTTTTTAGAGGACTGTCCGGGTGTCCAGATGGTTTCCTGGACTGGAGGGAGTTAGTCCGCATTTTAGACCCTCTCCAGTCCAGCTCCCACCCCAGAATTGGGTAATGCTTTTCTTAGTCTCCCCGTTCCCAGTACCTTCTGTGGTGCTGCTGCAATTTAAAAACTTTGGGCAGCCAGCAGCATTAGTGACATGATCCTTTTGCCATCGGCCTGCTCCAGAAGCGTTCAGTCTGTAGCGTCCTGCCTATGCGAGGACAGAAAGTGCTGCAGAGCGAAGGCTTCCAGGGCAGGCTGACAGCAGAAGAATTACATTGCTAATGCTGCTGGCTATCCAAAGTTTTAAAAATTGCAGCAGTGCCAGAGAAGGTACTGGGGACGGGGAAACTCACAAAAGCATTTCCTGACTATGGGGTGGCTCAAGTTGGGGGCTGGAGACAGAGAGGCTGTGCTAGGGGAGTGGGGCAGTTTAGGAGCAAGATTAGCGGAAGGCAGGAGTGGGGTGGGTCAGGGCACCGGGGGTGGGACAGGGGGCAGGATGGAATAGGGCATGGGGTATATGAGGGATGTGGACTTAGCAAATATGGTATCCCTAGTAATGGGCATGGGTGACATTGTCCAGGTTACCTTCATATCGTAAACTGAGCAGTAGTGGCACTGATGGATTTTCAGAGATAAGCTCCACATACAGGGACTGGGCATCACTCAGCAGCCCTCGCTCAGGCACATCATCAAGGTCTGAGTCATAGATCAATGGGGAGAGTTGGCTGCTCCCACTGCGGATCACCAATCTGTGGAACGAGGACAAAGGTGTTGGCATTGGGTGCCATATTTATATTCTTCCAATTATACAGCAAAGATGAGGGGAAAAGAGAGAAAGAACACTCACCTATCATTGTCTTCGTCCAGGGAGACCCGCTCAAAGTGGAGGTGGAGTCTTTGCCCTTCCCCTGCTTCCACAAGCCAGCGACATGTCAGATTATTGCTATGACTGCTGCTAAGATTAGGGGAGATAATTCGGCCCAGAGTGGCATTCCGGATAGTTCCTCCACAAGATGCTGTGGACAAGAGAGTCAGGGTCAGGCAGAGAAATACTCTGTCTGATGATGGTATATGTGTCTGGGATTGCTACCTTACCCAGGAAGATCCAGTCCTGATTTTGACCCATTTCATGCAGGTAATTGTAGTACATCTTTTCTGAACAAGTCAGAACTACAAGGCAAAATCAAAACTCTACCAATCCTCTTGGAATGACCTGGGTTAGGCAGCAATCCCTACATGTGCAATGGGATGAAGAAACACAATGATATTAAATGAAGAGAAGCACCTGAAAGGAACTAGACTGAAGAAAGGGATATCTCACCTCTGATTTGAATGAATATTGAAATGCATACAGAAAAATATTATTAAATATAGGTGGATATTTTGAGACCTGCTGTTATACCTCAAAGGTAAGGCTGATTGCCAGCTGATATGAATGTCTCTTTACAAATAGTTTTCATCTTTAAATTAAATGGCTAGTATACCTAAATTTTTTCTAAATTATAGTAGGTACTTTTTTATGATATGATGTGATGAAGAAGCATAGACAGAAAAGCATTTTGGGAAAACGTGACAAGATAAGGATGAGAAGCATCTTGGGAGCGATAGAAACAGACAAATGCACCATGAGATGAAAAAGTATAAAAATGCAAATATATCATGCAGTGGAAACACACAGCCAGACAGATGAACTGGGAGGAGAAATGATATAGCCAGACATGAACCATAGACCATGAAATTCTAACAGATGCAGTTCATCCCATCCTGGGATGGAGAAGTACAGTCATACTGATGCACCATGGGATGGAGATATACAGCAAAGATATACAGTAAAACCTTGGATTACAAGTAACTTGGTTTGCAAATGTTTTGCAAGACATGCAAAACATTTTATTAAATTTTAACTTGATATACAACAATGTCTTGCAATACAAGTACATACAGTATACACACATCACATCTGAGCCGATGGTTCTTCTCTCTCTGACGCTGCAAGAGTGTAATGACTGTTCTAAACGAGCAAAGTTTTGCAATACAAGTACATACAGTATACACACATCGCATCATCGCCGATGGTTCTGCTCTCTCTCTCTGATGTTGGTGTGTAGTGACTGTTCTAAATGAGCAAGTACGTATAGTATTTTGTATTAAAGTTTTGGGATTGTGGAACGAATCGTCTGAGTTTCCATTATTTCCTATGGGGAAATTCGCTTTGATATATGAGTGCTTTGGATCACAAGCATGCTTCAGGAATGAATTATACTCATAAACCAAGGTTTTTTACTGTATAGAGATATATAGGAAGGGCATTTGCAATATGATATCTAAGTGGATGTTTTGAGGAAAATATCCAAAATCTAGTAACAAACATGACCATTTTCAAAACAGGAAAATGTCTAACTTTTTGTTTCAAAAATGACCATTTCTTAGATGTGCTTGTGCATAGTGCATTGATTTTTTTGTTACCATTTTTGGGAAAAAAACCAAAACCATCCAAAATAAAAATGCACAAAACAAGCCATTGGGTTATAGCAGGGGTAGGGAACTCCGGTCCTCGAGAGCCGTATTCCAGTCGGGTTTTCAGGATTTCACCAATGAATATGCATTGAAAGCAGTGCATGCAAATAGATCTCATGCATATTCATTGGGGAAATCCTGAAAACCCGACTGGAATACGGCTCTCGAGGACCAGAGTTCCCTACCCCTGGGTTATAGGAAGGGCTGGCATTTTCAGTAGAATGGTCACACAGACATCTAAGCACAGCCAAGCAGAGGGGCACCCTAGGGCAGGGGTCTCAAAGTCCCTCCTAGAGGGCCGCAATCCATTCGGGTTTTCAGGATTTCCCCAATGAATATGCATAAGATCTATGTGTATGCACTGCTTTCAATGCATATTCATTGGGGAAATCCTGAAAACCCGACTGGATTGTGGCCCTCAAGGAGGGACTTTGAGATCCCTGCCCTAGGGGGTACTGCAGTGAACTTCACATAAAAAAATCCCAGGTACATGTCTCACCATAACCCCTTTATATTATATGGTGAGCTCTCCAAAACCCACCCAAAACCTACTGTGCCCAACTGTACACCACAACAGTAGCCTTTCTACCTGCAAGTGTCACCTATATGTTGGTAAAGTAGGTCTGGGTAGGTTTTGGAGGGCTCACATGTTCCACCACAAGCACACTAGTTAGAGTAGGATATGGGCCTGGGTTCCCTTCTCTATAGTCCACTACACTGACCACCAGGCTATTCCAGGAATCTGCTTGCTGCTCTAATAGAACTGACCATGATGTCTGAAGCTGTCAAACATACTGTTGCAGTCCCATCTTTGGGGGGGGGGGGATATGTGGGAGGGGTCATGCCTTAATCCCTCCAGTGTTCATCTGGTCAGTTTGGGCATTTTCTTGGCACTTATTCGTTACTGAAATAGGTCTAGCCTCAAATGTCCAAATTCTGCCCTGGACATTTTCTACAATTGTTCCATTAGTGCAGAAAAATGTCCAAATCATAAGCCCACCCTAGTCCCACCCAAACCACACCTCCAACATGCCCCCTTGAGATTTAGATGCAATGCAGACAAACAGCATAGAAAGCCAGCTACAAAATGGATTTTAAAAATAGAGATTTGATTGTTTTGGTGAGAAAAACATCCATCTGCTCCTTTATACCACTTTTTGGACATTTTTAAAAATAAGCCTCATAGTCATCGAGATTACTGTGGAATGGCAAAGTTAAACCAGATGACTGTATCAAAGAGTAGACTGGTACAGAGATATGTATTGCATGATGGACACTTGCACAGTGGCATAGATTGGACAGGACACTGACCCACACAGAGGGGTGCTCTCCCACTCCAACGAGGGTGACTGACATTCAAGCAAATCAGAGATTCTTCGCCATGGAGCTTAAAGCCCGGATCACATTTGTAGGTTGCAGTGCCGCCAGGGTGCAGGTCACTTACAGTCACATCTCCATTGTCAGGACGCCGGGGGAAAATACAGCTAAGAATGAAAGCTATATGTTTTGGAAAAAAAGGAGAGAGAATCCATACTATCTGTTATTGTACATCTACCAATAACATAATATTTTATTTATATACTGCAATACACCAAAAAAGTTCAATTTGGTTAACAAATCCAAGAATAAAACTTAACATTTAAAAATACAATATTCAAAATTCATTCATAAATTTACTATACATTAAGCCCCTCTTTTACGAAACTGCAACAGCAATTTCTAGCGCGGGGAGCTGTGCTGAATGGCCTGCGCTGCTCCCGATGCTCATAGGAACTCAATGAGTATCGGAAGCAGCGCGGGCCAGTCAGCACGGCTTCCTGGGCTAGAAACTGCTATCGCAGTTTTGTAAAAGGAGGCCTAAGTTTTCAATTTACACCTAAATTAGATAGATTATGAGCCCACCGGGACAGATAGGGAAAATGCTTGAGTACCTGATTGTAAAAACCGCTTAGATAACCTTGATAGGCAATATATAAAAACCTAATAAACTTGAACTTGAAACTTGAAGGCATCTTTAAACAAGTGGTTTTTTTAGTTTCCCTTTAAAGCGGTCTCTTAATTCTAGGGTTAGGGCATTCCACAGCTGAGGAGCTGTGACAGAGAAGATTTCTAGGCGTCTTGTACCAATTATTTTTAAAGAAGGAACGCTTAATAATTGCTGATTGACAGATCTAAGTGCGCACAACGGTGCATATGGTATTAACAGATTGTGTATAAATTCAGGCATTTTTGAACTAATTGTTTTAAATGTTAGCAATATTATCTTATAAGCGATCCTATGAACAACTGGGAGCCAGTGAGCTTCCTTCAAGAGCGGAGATACATGATCAAATTTTTCCGCATTTGAGATGAGTTTTATTGCCGAGTTTTTCAATAATATTAATTACTTTAACAATGCGTTCAACACTCAGCAATAATTATCCGGGTTGGGGAGGCTCCTACTTGGACATATTCTGTTCACTGGGTTGTGTCTGGATATTTAGAACCATTTACCTGAATATTGCTGCTGAATAAGAGCAGGCAGAGGGGAGTCGGGGACAGACCCGGATGTTATCTGGGCATTGGGATATTGAGTGCTGGTGCCTGGACACCTATCCAAGCAAGCAAATAGTGGCCCTAATTTGCCTGGATAGTTATCTGGCACTCAATATTGGCTGACACCCGGGTAATATCCGGTGGCCAGTCAATCCCAGATATTCAGTGCCTGTGCGCAGATTAGACCTGGCATTCAATATCTGGGCACCACTCAACCAGGGGTGGTCAGGATTTATAAAAATACTGGCTGCCACAGACTGAATGCCAAGTGGCATGTTTCCAAATCACCAGTTGTGTTTGCAAATAGGCCCAGATTCTATCAAGCCCACTTAAAGTTAGGCGCCGATATCGGCACCAGTTCTATAAAATGGTGGCCACTATAGAACCATGCTTAGCATCGCCTAAGCATCCTAATATTCAGGTGCAACATATTTATGCCAGGGTTTTCTTCACCTAAAGATAGGCGCCAATATCGGAGCCTAGGGACACCTAATTCACAAAGAGGTACCTAACACGAACACACGCCCATGATCAACCATGCCCATTTTTGGTGTAGGGGCTTTGGGCTAGGTGCCTACTTTTTACAGTATTGAGTTTTGGGGGGTTAGGCGCATAACTTTCAATTAAGTCAAATTTAAGCTGATTTTGTAGGGTTGAGTGCCAATATTGGCATTGATTAAGTATATTACTCTAACCCCCATTTTTATGAAGCCATGTTAGACTGTTTTATTGCCGGCCGCAGCGGTATTAGCTCTAACGCTAATACTGCCGAGGCCGGCGATAAAAAAGCCTAATGCAACTTCGTAAAAAGGGGGTAAGTTAGGTGCCAATTTCAGCACCTAACTTTAGGCAGACTTTATAGATTCAGGGCCCTAGTGTTTATTGGAAGGGCAAAAACTATGGTAATTTTTCACACCCTTGTCTTTTGTGTTTACAGTATGGTTTTATTAAATTCACAAGAATTTTTGACCTCTCAGTCTTCCTCACGCCATTTTGAACTTCCTGCCCTAGCAACACAGACCAATAAAGGCAAATAACTGAAAGAGCTGACAAAGGATTTGACCAAAACACACTTTTGAAGTCTGACTGCCCCCCCTCCCCCTCACACACACACCCATTCACTCTCCAGAATTTTCTAGCAGCCTCTTTCTTGATTTGCCATGTTTGTGAGCTGCTTAGAATGGTAGATAGAGCAGGTTCAAAATATGTTAAAAACAGTGGCTTAGTGAGGGAAGGTAGCACCCACCATCATCATGCTGTGCACCCCTTAATCTTCCCTACCATACTGTCTTCCCTGCCGTGCACCACCCACTCTTTCCTGCTGCGCTGTGTGTCCCCTAACCCTGCATACTTCTTGAAATGTTCGCAGGCACAAGCAGCACACTCCACCTGCTGCTTGCACTGGCCTCAGCACCCTTCTAACATTAAGGGCTCCTTTTACTATGGTGCGCTAGCGTTTTTAGCATGCACTACATTGCTGTGCTCGCTAACCCTGTGCTACATGGCAAAAACTAACGCCAGCTCAATGGAGGCATTAGTGTCTAGCGCGAGCGGCATTGCAGCACGCGCTAAAAACGCTAGTGCAGCTTAGTAAAAGCAGCCCTAAGTTCTGATCCTGTGACCATGAAGTGACATCAGAAGGGAGCTGAAGCTGGCGCCAGCAGAATGTAGAAGATGCTGCTTGTGCCAGCAAACTTTTAAAGAGGGTTGTTTGAAAGGTTTAGTGAAAAAACAAGTTAAACAAATATTTTTTTAAAAACCAGTTCTAGTGCAATGTGTCTAGCGCTCCTGAACGCTAGGGTTTTGCATCTCAACCAACAAGTTGCTTGCAGAATGCTGTCATTCATCTTTTGAATTCCGCCTCCTGCCCCTTCAGGTTTTTTTTTCAGCAAGCAAGTTGCTCAGAAGTGTCTCTGCTCTGTAGTTTTAATATTTTTTGGTATTTTTTTTCTAAATCCCACCTCCCCTCTCCTTTTACAAAACTATGAAAATGTTTTTTACCACAGGCCAGCATGCTGAATGCTCTGCACTGCTCCCGGCACTCATAGAGTTCCTATGAGCGTCGGGAGCAGCGCAGAACATTCAGCTAAAAAACGCTTTTGCAGTTTTATAAAAGGGGAGTAAGTGTTTGGTCGGAGGCTCAGTGCCCAGAGGTTCCCACTTGTTGGGACCGCTGTCTGGGAGAAGATTCAGACTCGTGCTGCAGAAGTCTTCTGCTAGCATGATCAACCCTCGGGTACACCTATCTAGCCATCCTGCTTTTTGTATTTTTTTGAGCTAAGGGGCTGTCTCCTGCATAGCTGCTCGCATCCCTGATTTATCAGGAGCTTGAGAGCAAGCTATTTGGCTCTTCAGCTTGGCCTGGATTAATAGGGGGCCAGCTGTATGGTCTTCTCCCTCATTGTGTGTGAGGTTTTCTGGGAGCTGAGGTCTGACTGGTATCTTGAAAATCAAGTTCATCTGGCAAATCTGTGAAGCAGAGTTCTTTTCCATTTATCCCAGCTGCATTGAAGGCTAAAATATATGATTGGTATATCACTCCTTTGTTGATAAGTTTACACTGGTTGCCTATACATTATGGGGCTCATGGCATAGTGAGTACAGTAGCACATGGCACAGTGAGTAAGGCTTATTCTAAGGTTTATTCTCAAGGGATGTTCCTAGTGGCAAAAATGAACACCCCAACATAATTTAAGCTCCTGCTTTACCTGCCAAAATAGCAAAAAGTACTCTCTCACCTCTGACCTTCCATCTTATAGGGAAAGCCTCTATCTTTATTTTTCCTGCCAAGCCTGTTTTCTGCAGTTTTAGGAATCAGCTTCCCTATATCCCCAGGAGAAGGCAATACAGGCAGTTGTTTTTGGAACAAGGATTCAGGAGCCCTTGGAACCAGAAGCAGAACTGACAAAGTTGCTGCCTGGCATTGTGTGATGGTATGGGGAACCACTGCACCTCAGAGAAATCCAGGTGAAGGAGAAAGAGATTTATTGAAGCAGTGCATTCCACCCAGACTACAGCCTTTCACCAGCTAAGGGACTGGTTACATCTTAGGCTGAGAAGGATTTTCATTTACTGTTCCAGCAAAGCTAAACGCAGGTAGCAGATTCTTTACATTTGACTACAGGGAGTTATCATCGAGCTGGTTGTGTTTTTCCATCAAGGTACTAGTTGTATTTGAACTGTAACATTGCAACTAAAGGAACAATATCTTAACATCTTTTAGAAATGATTTCTATGCTGGAGAGAAGGAGGAGCATGTTGTAAATAATTGGCCACCTGTACTGAATTGCTTGGAGTTTGCTTTATCAATTGAAAGCATTAATAAAGCAGAGTTTAGTTCAAGTTAAAACCTAATGTAGACTACTTTATTTCTAAAGGATTACAAATCTGATGCTAAGCTTGCCTGGCAATTCTGATCTCAACTCTGATCCCATCAAATAAAATTATTTGGGTCCATTAATAATAATAATAATACCTTTATTCTTCTATACCGCCACAGTCGAATGACTTCTAGACGGTTCATATCGACTCATGGGAGGCAGCCCGGCCACCTCTCACGGCAATCCTGAATATTCAGTGGCAATTTTGGATATTCAGTGCTGGGGCTGTATCTGGCTATCTGCATTGAATATCTGGGACAAAGTTCACCACCGCTAACTTAGCTGGCCAAGCTGATTTTTATTGACTGACCAGCTAAAGCTAATGGCCGAAGAAAAACGTGCTTTTTATGTTTACTAAAATTTGATATCCTGCAATTTACAACAGATCAATGCAGCTTACAATTTACAACAGATCAATTTACAACAGATCAATACGGCTTTGTAATTTGATTTGATATGTAAGTATGCAATTTGTTATAGTGTGTCCTTGAAGTGTTTTGTACAACAAATGAAAATGTTTTAATTTGTATGTTAAAATGTAACTCGCCCTGGATAAGGGCAGGTGAGAAATAAGCAAACAAAAAAATTAGTTTAAACAAGAAAAGAACGCCATTATCAATAGGAAAGACCTAATTTAAATATTGAAGAGAAAAAAAAATTATTTTTTGTTGTGGTATCCTGAATGCAGTCTTCTCATATCCACTGACAATCTAAAAATTACATCAAATTAAATGCCAAATTTAAAAAATGAGTTTTCAAAATATACTTATATTTTGGAAATAAAAGTTCACTTTGAATAACTTGTGGAACATCGTTCCATAAGGTTGGAGATATAAAGAAAAAATCAGAATTATGAGTTGATTCATAATTAGCCATTTTTGGAGAAGGAAGTACCAATCTCTGAGAGTCAACCGACCGTAATGTACGTTTTGGAGTATATGGAATGGTTACAGCAGCCAAGTATGATGGAGCTGCATAATGTAGAGCTTTAAAAGTCAAATAATTTTAAATTTAGATCTATAATGTATAGGCAACCAGTGTAAACTTATCAACAAAGGAGTGATATGATCATATATTTTAGTCTTGAATAGAAGCCTAGCTGCTGAATTTTGTAATGTCTGTATCCTATGTAAAAGTGCTGCATTGATTCCACAATATGTTGAATTACAATAACCTAACCTTGATATTATAAAGGCATGAATTAATGTGTGAATGGAGTCAAAATCTAAGGTCTTGCTGACTGAACAAATATGTCTAAGCCAGTAATAATCTTTTTTTAATACCTGACCTATCTGCTGTTCAAAGGAGAGTTTACTGTCAAAAAGGATTCCTAGATAACAAAATGTCTTTACTGGAATCAAATCAACATCTAATAATTTAATAGGATCTATAGGTTCAGAAAGCTTTCCACTAATCCAACAGGTAGTACTTTTTTTGGGGGGGGATTAATAACTAGACCATGAGATGACAATCAATTTACAACAATAGGCACGCAAGATTAAGGAGGGGCTAAATCTGTATTATGTGGGGCAACCGGAAAGATCAGTAGGATTTTGTCTGCATATACAAATGCCTTAATATTCTTTTCTTGGATTAAAGTCAATAGTTGACTTAAAGACATTAAATAATAATGGAGACAAAACTGAGCCCTTAGGGATTCCACAGGTCAACATAAACAGAGATGAAACAGATATAGATGAAGCAAAAACCTTAAATGTTCTATCTTTCAAAAAACGATTCAAACCATTTTAATACCAAACCTGTTATTCCAATTGATTGAAGTTGTTCAATAAGAAGTTCAAGGTCAACCAAATCAAAAGCATCAGAAAGGTCTAAGGAGACCAAAAGAATTAAATTTCCAGCATCTGGTGAAGCATGCAATTCACTGTTCAAAGCTGTTATAGTGGTCGCTGTACTATGGGTATTTTGAAATCTTGTCTGCTGTGGATGTAATACTAAAGTATCTCCAACAAATTTCATAAGCTGTTCAAATACCATATATTCAGCTATTTTTGAAATAATACAAAGATTAGATATGGGGCGATAATTGTCAAGTTGAGTAGATGGTAAAGCTGAGTTTTTAATAACAGGACGTACAGCTGCAGATTTTCATAGCAGAGGTACATAACCTGTGGTACGGCTCAATCTGATTAAATCTGACATATAGTGCATTCCGAAAATCGATTAAAACCGCCCTGTTCGCCAAATTCATTGACTAAAACTGTCCCCTCACTCACTAGGACTTCCCCCCTGTAAACGCCTTTTTCTTCCTCTCAAGAAGCTCCTCTCATGTATTCAGGTATTCTCTACCCATAGAACCCCAATCAACATGTAAGTACTAAAGTATTCAGGTACTCACTAACCATAGAACTCCAATTAATATGTAAGTTTCCCTCTTAGATTATTGTTTGTATTTAGACCCATTGTATGGTATTGTACTTAGACTCATTGTATTGTATTGTATTTAGACTCATTGTAATGTATTGTATTGTATTGTATTGTATTTAGACTCATGGTACGGTATTGTAAGTTGACTTATTGTACTGTACAGTATTAAGACCTTTTGTTATTCGCTGAATGTCCAGCCTTCTTACAATGTAAACCGCCTAGAAGTCGCCTGACTATGGCGGTATAGAAAAATAATGTTATTATTAATATTATTATTATAAATGAATATGCATGAGATTGATTTGTCCATGTACCTTAGCCAGCTAGCTGATGAAAACTGGCAGTGAATGGTTACGTCACGCAACACAGCCGGTCACAGGGCTAGACTGCAATCTTGATATTCAGTGGGAGATAGCTGGCTATCTCTCGCTGAATATCAGCAGATAGCCAGCCAAATAGGACTTAGCCAGCTGGGAGCATTTCCCAGCCAGCTAAGTCCCACTGAATATTGTGGGGAGGGGGGGATCATCCCACCTTCTTGGGCAGGGACTAGGCAGCTACCTCGTCCACTTTAAAACAAGCAGGGGGGGTTACATATGGCAGCTTGAAACACCATCAGTGCTATTGCAAGATTGTCACTAGGGGTCAGCAGCAACATTTTGAAGACTCTAGAACAGTGGTGGACAACCACTGTCCTTGAGGGCCACAGCCTAGTTGGGTGTCCAAGATTTCCACAATGAATATGCATGAGATCTATCTGCATACAATGGAAACAGTACATGCAAATCAATCTCATGCATATTTATTGTGAATATACTGAAAACACAACTGTGTTATGGCCACCCAGCTCTAGAACATCAGTACACCTACTAAATATCTCTACATAAATTGTTGTGGTTGTCTGGGTCTTGTCATATCTTAGTAAGTGGAACCAACATTTCAGTCATTGTGCTGTGGCTTTCATCAGTCTCCTCTTTTTACCTGGCGAAAACCACAGCACAACGGCTGAAATGATGGTTCCACTTACTCAAGTGCGGGAGGACAACTACAACAATCATGATGCCAGTCATGGAAGCCTAAAATCATCCCTAGATATAATTTCAATGCTAACAGAATATGGTCTCAGTTATACATATAGAATGTAGATAGACCACCAAAGAGTACAGAATAAATGACCACATATTAAAAATAGAAATATATATACAAATTAAACCAACCCTGCAAGAAACAATACTCTGCATGCAGTACAACACCAGAGAAACAGAAGCTACATTCCAACCTGCTACTGTACAGAATATAAGATTAACAGATTTAAATTCCAGAAATCAGCATGTGTAATTCATCAAATTGAAAATAATTTTCTTCTACCTTTGTTGTCTAGCAATGTCATTTTTCTTAACATGTTCATCTCAGTGTTTGTTTTATGCTGTCTTCTCTTCTTCCAGGGTCTCCAGTCTAATTTAGAGAATGACACGGTGGCGGTTTACCCGCGGCCACCGCATTTAAGCCGCGGGTCACCGCCGAAAACGGGGAAGAAAACTAGCAGTCGCTGCGGTGACGGGGACAAGGCCATTCACCGACCGCGGAAACGGTGAACAGGTTTGTCCCCGCGGGCCAATGTACCCCCTTCTAGGAACCGCTATTTACCTGTGTTTCACCGTGCTCCTCATTTGTCAGATCAACCCTTCCTGCCAATCGCAGCAGAAGGGTACCCAACCCCTCCTGCCGGTCCTCCCAATGGCCTCCCCTAAGATCGCCGGCAGGAGGGTACCCAACCCCTCCTGCTGGACCCCCCCCCCAACGAACCCTCCCACCCCGGAACCCCCTTAGTCTTACTTTCCAAGTTGGACCGGACAGCTCCTCGCTCGTCTGGCCAGCAGGCCTGCCTCCGTCCAAATGAGGCGGGCCCGCCCCTCCCCTCCCCTGCCTAACCCACAGGATCCTAGGGCCTGATTGGCCCAAGCACCTAAGGCCCCTCCTATAGCGGGAGTGGCTTTAGGTGCCTAGACCAATCAGGCCCTAGGATCCTGTGGGTTGGGCAGGGTAGGGGCGGGCCCGCCTCATTTGGACAGAGGCAAGCCTGCTGGCCATACGTGTGAGGAGCCGTCCGGTCCAACTTGGAAAGTAAGACTAAGGGGGTTCCGGGGTGGGAGGGTTCGTTGGGGGGGGGGTCCAGCAGGAGGGGTTGGGTACCCTCCTGCCGGCGATCTTAGGGGAGGCCATTGGGAGGACCGGCAGGAGGGGTTGGGTACCCTTCTGCTGCGATTGTCGGGAGGGCCGTTGGGGGGGTCTACAGGAGGGGTTGGGTGCCCTCCTGCCGTGATCGCTGGGGGGAGGGGAGACTTGCAGCCGTAGCCGCGGTCACTATGCTAATCACGGCAGGGAGATCTTTGCCGCGATTAGGTACAGCGGCCGCGTCTACTTACCATATAGGCTAACATTGTAAGCATTTAAAGTACATGTCGTGTTTGTTTTTGCATTGCTAGCCCCAGGGGTGGTGGAAGATTAGTGATTGAAAAACTGTATGAAAAATAACTATTTTAAATTTAGTGATCAAAATGTGTCAGTTTTGAGAATTTATATTAATTAATTTTTTCTCTGCGTGTTTTGTTTTTGTATAGTTATTAACTAATATTTAACTAAGTTTTAAAGTTTTAAAGTTTTAAAGAATGTTTCCTTTATACGTAAATAAAGAAAAGTGAATGGGATTGCAGTGGCGGTGACGGGGCGGTGAATGGGGTGGCAGTGGCGGTGACGGGGCGGTGAAGAGGATGGTGAGACGGGGACGGGGCGGTGACGGGGATGGTGAGACGGGGACGGGGCGGTGACGGGGATGGTGAGACGGGGACGGGGCGGTGACGGGGACCAATTTTTTCACCGTGTCATTCTCTAGTCTGATTCTTCTTCTCTCCCCCCTCTTGGACATTGATCTCCTCTCATTTTGTTTCCATTTAATTTTTTCTTTCTCTACATACTAAGGTTTTACTCCTCCTCCTTACCATCTCCCTCTTTTTACTGCATCTACCTACAGCTTTTAATCTTTTTCCCTCATCCTAGCCACAATTCCCTAGCTTTCTTTTTTCTCAGTCTTTCAGTAACTCCTTCCTCCCCTTTGTCCTGCATCTCTCCTTTCCCTCTGTCCAATATCTCCCCTTGCTCTCCACCATTAAGAAGATAGTTACTAATGTGGGCTACCGTTACCATGGATTATTTTACCACAAGTCATGCTATTTTATGCAGTGAGACCTTGTGCTAAAATAGCATGATTTGTGATAAAATAATTCATCTTAATGGCAGCTTCTTCCCTTAGTGTCATCTCTCTTTTGCTCTCTTTCCCCCTCCCCCCATGCCCAGCATTGCTCTCGCTCTCTCTCTCTCTCTCTCTCTCTCTCTCTCTCTCTCTCTCTCTATCCCTTCAATGTAGTGAAATGCAAGGTCATGCATATAGGGAGAAAGAACCCGATGTTCAGCTACCAAATGGGGGGATTAGTATTAGAGGGAAGTAACCTTGAATGAGATTTGGGTGTACTGGTGGGCACAACAATGAAGTCAACGGCACAATGCGCAGCAGCCGCGAAGAAGGCAAACAGAATGTTGGGTATTATAAAGAAGGGTATTATGACCAGAACGAAAGAAGTCATCCTGCCGTTGTATCGGGCAATGGTGCGCCCGCACCTGGAGTACTGTGTTCAGTATTGGTCACCGTACCTTAAGAAGGATATGGCAATACTTGAGAGGGTCCAGAAGAGAGCGACACGAATGATTAAGGGCATGGAAAACCTTTCATACACTGAAAGATTGGAGAGACTGGGGCTCTTCTCCCTGGAAAAGCGGAGACTCAGAGGAGACATGATAGAGACCTACAAGATCATGAAGGGCATAGAGAAAATAGAGAGGGATAGATTCTTCAAACTTTCAAAACATATAAGAACAAGAGGGCATTCGGAAAAATTGGAAGGGGACAGATTCAAAACAAATGCTAGGAAGTTTTTCTTTACCCAGCGTGTGGTGGACACCTGGAATGCACTTCCAGAGGACGTAATAGGACAGAGTACGGTACTGGAGCTCAAGAAATGATTGGAAAATTTCCTGCTGGAAAAAGGGATAGAGGGGTATAGATAGGGGGCTACTGCGCAGGTCCTGGACCTGTTGGGCCGCCGCGTGAGCGGACTGCTGGGCACGATGGACCTCGGGTCTGACCCAGTGGAGGCATTGCTTATGTTCTTATGTTCCCTTTGTCAGGCATCTTCCTCCTTTCTCCATGTCCTGCATATTTTGCATATTTATCTGACTATATACCTACACATAGCTATCTATACTCCCTCCCCCAATATGCGAAGCTATTTAATAGGCCAGAAATGACTGCTGACCAATTAAATAGCATCTAACAGCTAGCCTTAAATATTTAGTGTGAAATAAGTGGTTATCTCTGTTGAATATTCATGGTAAGGAGCTAAAAGTTAACTGGATCTAATCGCACAATACTGGCAAAATTGAGTGCTGACCAGCTAAGTTTAGCAGCCAAATTAGGCCACATACTATAAATAGCAGACCTATCTTTGGCCACTATTAACTTAACTGGTCAGTGCTGAATATTGGCTTAGCTGGTTAAATTTGCAATGGCCGAAACGCAAACTGATATTCTTCTTGTTGCAGGTTTCCGGGTCTCGCTGCGTCTTTGTCAGGTAGAAACCGACGTTTCAGCCACCATGCTGTGGCTTTCTTCAGGGTATGCTCCGAAGTCTGCAGTGTGACTGTGGAAATAGTGGGTTCACTGACCTGATTGGAAACAGGGCAGTCTACCAATTTGAATTTTGGCAGGAAAGTCAGTTGATCAGAAATTTGAATTTTGATGACAGTTCATAGAATGAGAGAACATCTAACCCAGCTCCACGGGAGACATTTCCACCAGAGAAATTTCGATTCTATGGACTTTCAGAGCAAAATTCAAATTTCTGACCAACTGACTTTCCCGCCAAAATTCAAATTGGTGGACTGCCCTGTTCCCCTTCTCAAATCCTCCACCTCTTCCATGTACAAATCAGGTCAGATCAGGCATCCCTCCCCATCACCCAATCTAGCAGCTCCTCCAGTGCACATTTTTAAGGTTTTACATGACTTTGCTTGTGCCAGCTCTGGTGCCTTCCCTCTGCTTTGCTCTTATGGCAACAGGAAGATCCATTAAGGGAAGCAGGGTGTGGCAGAGGTGAAATGCTGGATCTGGCATGGGCAGTGTTATGAAAAAAAAAGCCTTTAAATATATATCGGGGGAGCTGTCAGATTAAGGAGGGGGAAGGGTTTCAGAGAGAGATAGAGAAAAGATGTAGGGGAACTCAAGTTGGTCACTGCAAAGTAGAGAGTAAAGTAGGGACAAAGATTTATCCCCACCCCCACATTTTCATCCCTGTCTTCATACTGAAGCACATTTTTTATCCACCTCCCCTCACCGTCCTTCAATTTTCATTCCCACCCCCTCACCTTTCTGCAGTCTTAATTTTCTTCCCCGCATCTCCCCGCTCAAAGCAGAAAAATTATTTTATGCAATTTTATGGGTCTATGGCATTGCAAATGAACATTTTAAGCCTGTAGAGAGGTTTTTTCTAACTTTTATTATTATTGAAAACATCAATAAAAGTAAAACTTGTGAGGCATGCTAGGTTCTGCATTGTACACAGGGAGTGCGCTAGATGTGGTGTATTTAGATTTTAGCAAAGCCTTTCACAGTGTTCCACACAGACGTCTATTAAACAGAGTGCCCTCAGGATGGGCCCCAAAGTGTCAAGCTGGGTCAGAAACTGGTTAAGTGGAAGATAGCAGAGGGTAGTGGTCAATAGAGATCGCTCTGAGGAAAGGGATGTTACCAGTGGTGTGCCTCAAGGTTCTGTTCTTGGGCCTGTTCTTTTTAACATTTTTATAAGCAATATTGCTGAAGGGCTGTTAGGTAAGATTTGCCTCTTTGCGGATGATACCAAAATCTGCAATAGAGTAGACATCCCAGATGTGTAATTAACATGAAGACCTAGCGAAGCTTGAAGAATGGTCTGAAATTTGGCAGCTAAAATTTAATGTTAAGAAATGCAAGGTCATGCATTTGTGCTGCAAAAACATGAAGAAATGGTACAGTTTAGGGGGTAAAGGATTTATGTGCATGACAGAAGTGAGGGACTTGGGTGTGATTGTATGTGATGATCGCAAGGTGGCCAAACAGATTGATGGCGAAAGCTAGAAGGATGCTAGGGCATATAGGGAGAGGTATGGCCAGTAGGAAAAAGGAGCTATTGATGCCTCTGCATAAGACTCTAGTGAGACCTCATTTAGAATATTGTGTACAATTCTGGAGACTACACCTTCAAAAGATATAAAAAGGATGGAGCCGGTCCAGAGGAAGACTACTAAAATGGCGCGTGGTCTTCTTCATAAGGCGTATGGGCACAGACTTAAAGATCTCAATATGTATATTTTGGAGGACAGGGGAGATATGATAGAGACGTTTAAATACCTACGTGGCATAAATGTTCATGAGTCGAGTCTCTTTCATTTGAAAAGAAGCTCTGGAATGAGAGTGCATAGGATGAAGTTAAGAGATGATAGGCTCAGGAGTAATCTAAGGAAATACTTTTTTACAGAAAGGGAGGTAAATGCATGAAACAGTCTCCCGGAACAGGTGGTAGAGACAGAGAATGTGTATGAATTCAAGAAAGCTTGGGATAGGCGCATGGGATCTCTTAGAGAGAGGAAGAGATAATGGTTACTGTGGATGGGCAGACTGGATGGGCCATTTGGCCTTTATCTGCCATCATGTTTCTATGTTTCTATCAGCTCAATACCAGTGATATTTTAGTTCAGACAGTAATTTTAGTTCTAATTATTCATGCGCATAACATATCAAGAACAGCCCTCAGAATAGGCACACAAATGCATGACTATCACCATCCCAACTCACTGGACTAAATATAGGAGGCCCAAACATAGACAATAGTCCCCTCCAACTAGCCAATTTCTAATTAAGAACGTAAGAATTGCCATACTGGGACAGACCAAAAGGTCCATTAAGCCCAGTATCCTTTTTCCAACAGTGGCCAACCCAGGTCCCAAGTACCCAGCTAGATCCCAAGTAATAAAACAGATTTTATGCTGCTTATCCTAAGAATAAGCAGTGGATTTTCCCAAGCCATCTCAATAATGGTCTGTAGAATTCCATTTTAGGAAATTATCTAAACCTGTCTATTGGAATTATAGGACCGTGAACAACAATACAGAAAAAGAAAGCAATACTTATACATACATGTTTAACTCTGCATCAGTAATGATCGAATACAGCATAGCTAATATGAGGCTTCATCAATAGAAGGACAGTTTACTAAACTTAACATAACAATACAATAAAGTGTTCAAGTTTTATTAGGTTTTTATATACCGCCTATCAAGGTTATCTGAGCGGTTTTACAATCAGGTACTCAAGCATTTTCCCTATCTGTCCCGGTGGGCTCACAATCTATCTAACGTACCTGGGGCTATGGAGGATTAAGTGACTTGCCCAGAATCACAAGGAGCAGCGCTGGATTTGAACCCACAACCCCAGGGTGCTGAGGCTGTAGCTCCAACCACTGCGCCACACACTCCTACAGGCAGGGGGTTGGATGTGCTATAGCATTACCATATTTATGACTCAAGTGAAACAGAATAGAATGCATATGTAATCAGTGTTATATCAATCGCCATCAGGGATAGGGTATACTAAAAGTAGAGATCAGCATTGTACCATATTAATGTCAAGTGAGAACACACATGAAACTAGCATCTACAACAGGGGTGTCCAACCTGCGGCCCCGTAAAGTATTTTGAGCGGCCCCGGTCGAGGGCGATGCAGTGTTTTCCTCTGTTGCCCCTCAGTGTTTACCATCTTGCCGGCTCCTTCCTCTATCTTGCTTCAGCGTTTGCGCGTTTGTGTGGCCCCAGAAACATTTTTTTCGGTCAATGTGGCCCAGGGAAGCCAAAAGGTTGGACACCCCTGATCTACAATAATATCTTACAGGTTCCCATAGTTTATTAAATTTCCTAGTGGACTTCAGTTTTTCTGCAAATACCCTTTCATATTTAAAAGATATGCGCACCAAATTCCACCACATATTTGAGTCAACCTTAGAGAGGTCTTTCCACAATGATAGTACATTTTTAATCGCTAATTTAGCTTTATGATCATCCATTGTTAAGGACGATTCAATCTCGCACTCCCCCGTGGTTAATATTTTCAAGTTCAGTTAATCTTTAATGTCTAGTATAGTGCATATCGTTTTCCATACTTATTTCCAGTATGGTTGCAGTAGTTCACATATGTGATAATGAGCCTGAA
This sequence comes from Geotrypetes seraphini, assembly GCF_902459505.1. Taxonomy (NCBI): domain Eukaryota; kingdom Metazoa; phylum Chordata; class Amphibia; order Gymnophiona; family Dermophiidae; genus Geotrypetes; species Geotrypetes seraphini. The sequence goes on along the minus strand of NC_047088.1, from coordinate 98,251,239 downwards.
ACTTTATTGCAGGAACAACATTTGGGATTGATCTGCATTTAGTTTGGCTAGCTTATGTGGGGTCCAGTGGGCACGGTGCAAAACAAAGTAAATGGATTGTAGGAGCGAGGCAGATTTTAAGATTTTAAATACATGCAACCATATCATTTTCCAGCTATCAATGTTGACAGGTATTTTGAAATCTTCGTTCCAAGCCTATTCAGTCAATTCAGGGTTGTCAAAGTAATGTAGCTGTATTATCTTATACCAATTGGAAGCAATTCCTTTCCCATTATGAAATTTTTTTACCATACATTAGAACAGGGGTAGGGAACCCCGGTCCTCGAGAGCTGTATTCAAGTCGGGTTTTTAGGATTTCCCCAATGAATATGCATTGAAAGCAGTACATGCAAATAGATCTCATGCATATTCATTGGGGAAATCCTGAAAACCCGACTGGAATACGGCTCTCGAGGACCGGAGTTCCCTACCCCTGCATTAGAATGTCTGGTTGAATATTCCTGGAGGCTAAATCTGTATAATTCTTTGTAAGACAATGCCTTAATTGGATCCACTGATAAAACAAGTGACTAGAAACATTATACGTTGTCATTATTTCGTTGAATGGCATCCAAGTATCGTTTTTAATTAGATGATGTAGGTTCCAAATGCCTTTCATTTGCCAAGCTTTCCAATTAATAGTAGTACCTTGGATTTTAACATTTTCATGTTGCCATATCTAAACCTTTTTAAAACCCCACTAAGCTAACTGATTTTGCCACATTCTCCAGCAATGACTTCCAGAGTTTAATTACATATTGTGTGAAGAAATATTTTCTCCGGTAGCTTCATCGCATGTCCCCTAGTCCTAGTATTTTTGGAAAGACTAAACAAGTGATTCACATCTACCTTTTCCACTCCACTCATTATTTTATAGACCTCTATCATATCACCCCTGAGCCGTCTCTTCTCCAAGCTGAAAAGCCCTAGCCACTATAGCTTTTCCCCAAAGGGAAGTCGTCCCATCCCTTTTATCAATTTTATCGCTCTTCTCTGTACATTTTCTAATTCTGCTATATCTTTTTCGAGATATGGCAACTAGAATTGCACACAGGATTCAAGGTGTGGCTGTACCAAAAAGCGATAGAAGGGCACTATAACATTTTCATCTTTCGCCCAGTTTTACTAAGGTGCGCTAACCAATTAGCGCACGCTAATCGAATTAGCATGTGTTAAAACGCTAACGTGTGCATGTTTGTCTATGGACGCATTAGCGTGTAGCGTGCACTGATTCAATTAGCGCGCTCTAATCAGTTGGCGCACCTTAGTAAAAGAGGGCCTTTGTTTTCCATTCCTTTCCGGATAATTCCTAACACTCTATTTGCGCTCTTAGCCGCCACTGCACATTGAGCTGAAGATTTTAATGTATCCTCAACAATGACACCTAGATCTTTTTCCTGGGCAATGGCTCCTAACATAGAATCTTGCATCATGTAGCTCAGGGGTCTCAAAGTCCCTCCTTTGAGGGCCGCAATCCAGTCGGGTTTTCAGGATTTCCCCAATGAATATGCATGAGATCTATGTGCATGCACTGCTTTCAATGCATATTCATTGGGGAAATCCTGAAAACCTGACTTGATTGCGGCCCTCAAGGAGGGACTTTGATATCCCTGATGTAGCCATAGTTCGGATTCCTCTTTCCCACACACATCCGTTTTCACTTGCTCACATTAGGGAACAAAGAAAAATCCAACAAAAGCTTCAGTGAAAATGAGTAGCCAAACACAAAACAAAAGGAACTGCAGACCATTAACTAACAAACTAACAAATAGTGAAGGAGATGATCTCAGACAACAATATGGGAATCACATTTTTCAGTGAAGCCTGGCTAAAAGAAAGAGACAGTCCAGAGCTTTTTCATCTCTACTCCAAGGGATAAAGTGTATTACAAGCTATAAAATGAAGGGGGACTAGTCCTAATCTACAAAAGTTCATTCCACATATCGACTCAAACATACAATCTAATTTAGAATACATGACATGTAAGCTGCAAGATGAAACTGACAATCTTTCCAGCTCAATTGATCTACTGCTTATATATAAATCACTTGGATCCTGATCTCAAGTCAGTAATAAATTACATGAAATCATTTCAAGTCTCACCTGCCAATTTAACAGACTAATAATCCTAGGAGACATAAACTTGCCTTTAGAGCAGGGGTAGGGAACTCCGATCCTAGCGAGCCATATTCCAGTCGGGTTGTCAGGATTTCCCCAATGAATATGCATGAGATCTATTTGCATGCACTGCTTTCAATGCAAATTCATTGGGGAAATCCCAACTGGAATATGGCTCTCGAGGACCGGAGTTCCCTACCCCTGCTAGAGTCTCAAGAATGCACAATGGCTTGTGACTTCAAGAAATTCATACAAGACAACCATTTTACCCTAATTTCTTCAGGACCCACACATTAAAGAGGCCATACACTAGACTTCATTGCTACCAGGCCACAACATTACCACCTCCACTACCAACTGGGCACCTGGGTAACCCTATCCAAAAACCATCTTATCTAAAGGTCATTATCGAATGCAGAAAAATTCTCAGAAGCTCTGCAAAGTAAACAAATGCTACCCCCGCTTTTAATCTGAGACTTTAAAATTAAACATTCACAACCTTCCAGTTGTCTGATTAAACATTTCTCTAATGAAAGATGCTCTTGTAAATCAACTGCCATTCCATCTCCTTCTACTCATTCTAAATTTATAAAACACCTCATATCTTGGCAGGCAAAGCTGATTTATAACGGTATCATCTTGATCACTCAGCCAGGTTTCAGTTAAATAATGATAGTTTCTTTTTTTTTTTTAATTATTTTATTTATCAAATTTGCAATTATTGTACAAGTAATACACTTGTTAAAGAAAAACAGAAACGATCCATTGTACATAAGAATTGATAATTGAAAAATTACAAATAATCTCTTTCTTAGACCACCATTATCAAAGGAGATCCAATTTACCCATGGAGGGGATTCCTTAAAGAAAAATACAAATTTAAAAAAGCAGTATACGATTAACTAACTCATATGTCATATATCCAGTTAAGCTCATAAATCACTAGAAAACTTTTTAAAGTCTAGAAAGGCACGTAATTTTGAAGGGACAAAAAAGGTGTACTTAACCCCCAAATATCAAATCAAACATTTACATGGGTATGCCAATAAGAAAGAGGCCCCCAGTTTTTTTGCTGCATCTCGCATAATAAGAAATTCTTTCCTACGATCTTGTATAGTTTTTGAGACATCCAGATAAATCCAAATCCTTTCCCCAGCGAATATCACTAGTGAATTTCGGAAATAAAGCTTCATCACAGAATTCAAGTCTTGTTCAAATACAAAAGATACTAATAATGTTAAACAATGATAGTTTCATCATCCAGTGCTAAAATCACAAGTTAAAGCTATCTTTTTCATCACCTAATACCTAATACCTAATACGTAACAATGACACTTTCAAGGGTATCGCCCAAATTGTTTCCCTGTAATGCAGCAAACACCTACTAGGGATGCTGTACATCATAGAAACATAGCTGTTCCCATATTATCTAATGCTCCAAACTGGGGAAATCAAACATCTCCCATTACCTCCCTTCGAGTCCATAAGCCAATAAGCCCATTTGGGCTCAGGCTCCCTCCAAACCTGCAGCACCCCCTTAAACAGCTGGAGGGGATGCTGAAGTCCCCCCCCCCCCAACCAAAGAAATACAGTACAGTGTTCCCCCGTGAATTTGCGGTTCATGAATCGTGAACTCACTTATTCGCAGTCTGCTCCGACCGCCTCTTTCTGTAGTAAAGTCGGGCTACACCAATCAGGAGCTTCTGGTCAAAGCAGCTCCTGATTGGTGTAGCCCGACTTTACTACAAAAAGAGGCAGTCGGAGCAGACCACGAGTGATTTTCTTCACCCGCCGGCGCTCCAGCTACCCTCTCCAGCCTCCCCTGCCCCGTGAATTTCGGGGGAGTACTATATGCTGTATTCTGTTCCCACAAGAGCTGAGCATGCTCAAGAAATCCTGGAGCTGGTGGCTGGAGAAGCAAAGCAAGGAGGAGGGGAGCAACTCGGGCGCGGCACTTTTTTGGCTGGTGCAGCTTCAGCATCCCCGCCAGCAAAGGTATGTTTAATATGCATGGAGGGGGAGAGAAGAGGAATGCATTGTTCTCCCAGTCCACTCCTGGGCTCCCTCAAAAATTGGAGGACCAGCTATGCCCCTGAAGTAAACCCAAACAAATTTTTCAGCCAACCCCACACTTGCAATACATAAAAAAAATATTTTAGCATAGTCTTCACCGAAGAATTTATAAACCTACAATGTAGCAAAATATTTTTTTAGTAATAGGACCACCTAACAAGGCCTTCAACATCAGGACATCCAACAACACAGAAGACAAAACTGAAATTGCATAAAAGAGGTGCACAATGGAGCAAGCCCCTTCAGCATGCCCCACATGATGTCACCACTTGGAATGTTCCACTGGTCACATGGTCAGGCAGGCTGAAGCAGACCAGATGTGTCATCAGATACCAAGCTAGCCCTACTGGTTCTGGGCTCACTAATGCAATCAGGGAAGTCAAAAATCAGTAAAACAAAGCCCAAAAGGGTTCAAACACCCATCCCTTTGCTGGAAGGTGTTAGGTGGATCTGTTATGAAATCAGATCTTTTCTGATTTACACACTGCTTTTCTGATCTACCAAAGGACCACCCACTTTAGTTTACAGCAGTGCAAAAATATACTGTATATTGAACTGTCCTCTGGAAAAAGCCAGATCTCAGTCAAAGCAAGAATATGAAATCATGGATGTAGTCAGGTTTGTTGGAAACAGAGTGAGCATTCAAAAAGGAACATACGGAATATAGGGAAGAAGAAGGAAGGTTGAAGATAGGTATCCATTAGGGTTACCATATATTAGAAGGGAAAAAAAGAGGACCCATGCCGCCCCCCTCCCCCCATTTCCACCCCTACACAAACGTCATCTCCACTTCTTCCAGGAGCTCAGGGCCATGTCTGGAAGGCCTCTGAGCATGCAAGGATGTGACATGTATGCATACATGTGATGTCATCACATCATACCTGCTGTGGCAGGGAAGCCCCGTCACTGGTTCAAACCAAACCAGGAAGGAAAGCACACCTGTGCCCAGTCCTAAAGGAAGGTAGGCAGGTTTCATAAAGGGGGACACTGTAGAGAAAGGCAGGAGATTTGCTTCACTTCTCTATAATTTCTATTATTGTCAATAGTTTTGACATCATTTGACAGTTTGGAAGGCGCTTCTGTTTTGCCTAGTTTCACACTGGTCATTATCTTTTGGGAGAAGTATTCAGAAAAGACTTGTTGGGTTTATTGATTTGGGCTTGTTTCTCAAAAAGCAGATCTCTCACATCTATCCCTGGTCCCCCCTTCCCCCCCAGGCACTTTTCATATTCTTAAAGGCATCCCGAGAGTTAGGTTCAGCCCCTTACCTTGATAGTGTAGTCTGAAGGCACCAGGAGAGGTTGCATGGTAACTCTGAAAGTGGATCAGGATACGGTTGGTTGGGCTGCGGATCACCTGACCCTCAACCATCAAGGATTCGTTGGCCAGGACTAAGGGCTTGTCTCCTCCCAGTCCCTCCACTGTCAGTGAATCCTCTTTAGAAAGGTTCAGGCTTTGTACCTGATATGGAAGAAAACAATACATATTCTCTACATTTCATGAAATTTTTTTTTTTTTAAACTGAGAAAGTGTGTGCCACGATAGATAATCTACATTTCTAGGGCTGGATAGTTCAGATATCTGACCCGGGGATACTAAATCCTTTATCTCTAGACCTGGTTTGACTTAAGGGTTTTTTGGTTTTTTTATTTTCCCTATTCATAGCTCGCTTTCCTTGTGTGTTTAGTTAGTTGTATTTCAACTAGGAACTAGGACTCCAGTGTTCAAAATGATTTAAACAGCCAGAAGAGGCTCCTGGCCATTTAAATCACCTCCTCCCCTCCTTTACTAATTCGTAGCGCGGGTTTTAGCACCGGCAGTAGCAGAAACTGCTCCGACGCTCAGAATTCCTATGAGCGTCAGCGCAGTTACTGCCAAAGCCGGCACTAAAACCCGTGCTACGCGTTAGTAAAGGAGGGAGCTAATATCTAAACACAGTATATAGTAGATGACCCCCCTACAGGACGATTACAATCAATTCAAACAAAGTGGAGAAAAAGACCTCAGAAAATTGACCCTCCACAAAGTAAAGCACATTAAATTGTGCAAACAGGGGCTCTAATATAGTCTATATTGGTCTCAAAAAAAAAAAACTTCACCAACCATCCAGTAACAAAACACTTCATGCATTACAAGACTGCAAATAATATTTTTCCCATGTAGAAGTAATGCAGGACAAATTCAATCAAAAGAAAAAACATCCTATTGTAAGGAAGCAATCCACACATTCATAGTTCACTAGCCAGACTCAACAGCGGCCCTGTTTCGAACTCAGCTGTCTCAAGAGTCCGTAGTTGATGAGCCGCTGTTGGCGAGCCTTATTGCACATTTTCTTTCTTTTTTTCTTGTGTTTTTGTTCTTTTCTCATTGGTTTGTAAGGAATACTAAGGCCAGGCCTCTTGAGATAGCTGAGTGCGAAACAGGGCCACACCAGCTCAATATTGGGCCTTATGTTGTGCCAGGCCCTTCTTTGTTGGTTTGTTTGGGGAGGGGGAAGGGTTTGCTGTTTTACCTTTGGTTTCCTCTGTTAGAATGAATGTTCTATTATTTTAATTTGTTTATTTTGTACACTGCCTTGATGTCTCAAGTGCACAAAAAAACTAAAGAGACAGGATGCTGGGCCTGATGGACCATTTGTTTGACTAGCATGGCACTTTTCAAGTTCACTTTCTGCCTCTCTCTTTAGATTAGCGATCATTGTAAATGGGCTCTGCAGGAACTATAAGCTTGATATACTAACCAGGGCTAGATTAACGTCATACTGGACCCTATTAAAAGACACACTTTTAGGTCCCTATTCATTTTTTGTACCCACAACCACGAATAGTTTATAATTTATAATCCACCTTTAACAAGGCAGATTACAACCTTACATACATAATAAACATACAATATGACAAAAGTAATACACCAAAAACATCCTCTTACTACGAAACAATCATATTTCATCTTACAGAATAAATGGCGCTTCAACATTTCCATAAACTTACATAAGTCTCTTTGCTGTCTGATATAAACTGGGAGCTTATTTCATTCTGTGGGACTCACACATGAAAATACACTAGTTCTCACAGTTTCCAAGTGCAACTTTTTCCCGAGTGGGAATGACCAATTCAGAGCACGCTGCAGAGCGTAGTGCGCAAGAAGGTACATAGGGTAACATATATGGCTCCTTTTGCAAAGGCGCGCTAACAGTTTAACGTGCGTAATACCGCATGCTAAACCGCCGGCCACGCTAGCCGCTACCGCGGTAGTTTTTAGGCCAGCACGGGGGTTAGTACGTGTTGAAAAGTCACGCGCGTTAACCCCGCTAGTGCGGCTTAATAAAAGGAGCCCATAATTCTGTAAATATTTTTGGTGCCAATTGATGTATACTTTGGTAAACCAGCAATAACAACTTATTTTTATTTATTTAAAAATTTATATACCGCATATTATATACCGCATATTAACAATGCGGTTTACAAATTACATACAAATCATCTTACAATCCATGTACAAACAATAGAAACAAATAACAAAAAGGTATAACCAGGGAGACAATAATAAACCGACACATTTTTAGCATATTCGTGGACTTTATCCTCCCCATACTGTATCTTAAAATTCCAGGAAAACATGAACAAATAATAGCAGGTCAGGTTTCAACAAGATTAAAGCAGAAAGATACTAGAAGCCAAAATTTTCTTGAAAATTATATCAAAAAATTCCAGGAAAGCATTATCAAACAAAATGAGGTATTACCAGAGAAAGGCGTTAACACAGGAAGGCATTAACAAATAGTTGTGTTTTCAACATTTTCTTAAAATTAATCTCCCAGCACAAAATCGCAGAATACCAGGCAGGGCATTCCAGAGGTTAGCACCTGCCACAGACATTGTTGCCCCAATCCTAACGTGAGTGACTGACATCTTACCCTCTAAACTCAATTTCATACTATTCTCTGATCTTAGAAAGTTTCTAGATTGATAAATTTCAAAGAATCCCTGTAATACCTTCAGAGAAACATGATGCAGAATCTGATGTACAGTTGAGAGAATCTTAAAATGTACTATTTGCTGCATGGGCAACCAGTGCAATTGCTTCAGCACTAGAGTTATATGCGACATTCTTGAAACCCCGGTAATCAATCTTGCAGCAGCGTTAATTAGCATCTGCAATGCCCTTATCTTCCCTTTAGTAACTCCCAGATATAATGAGTTACAATAGTCTACCCTACTCAGGATTAATGCTTGCACCACACTACGGAAGTCAAATGCTGGCAACATAGGTTTTAATCTATGTAACAATTTCAATTGCATATAACCCACCCAAATTGTTTTCAGTATTTGTTTTTCCGTCATCCATGGTCTTGTCCACTTCCCTCCTCAGGCTGCCATTTCCCAGATGTTCTGACATGTCTGTGGGAAATTGCCAGGAAAGTTTTTGACAGTGGTGGTGGTGGCAGCAGCAGGTTGTAAATGAGTGTGGGGCCTGCCCTGAGCAAATACATGCTCATAGGGCCTACCTTCTACCCAGAACCCAGATGCAGAGTGGACCACTATGGACCTATGAAAATGCATTGCTGTAATTCTTGCACTCACTCACAACCTGCTGCCATACTTAGGCTTAGCCCTTTTCGTAGTGAGCTGGTGGGAGGAAAGAGAGCTGTCCAAGAGGAGAGCATGAGGAAGCACAGGCTGGCAGCAGTGTGGGAAGATGTGGCCTCAGAAGGCCTGGGAGGGATTGGAGCTATAAAGGGAAGCATAGGATAGTCTACTGCTAGGAATTCAGACCATCAGCAGATTATTGTCAATTATATTATGCTAACCACAGGCCTCCCTTAATTAAAATTGCTTCCTGGCACCCTGCCCTGGGCCAAGTATCACAGATCAGTCAGGAGTTTTACCAAACCATCCTCAGGTGAGAATCTTGGCAGGTTTGCAGGCACCTTCACATTGATCCTGCCCCGATACTAACCCCTGGAATTTTCTACAGGTCATCAGCTTGTTTCCAGTGAAAGTTTGTTAGAAATGCTAATGCCTTTGTAGCAAACCTTTTACCAGAAACTTTCCTTCCAGGAAATCAGCAAAAGATAAACTAGATTCACTATTAACACTTTTCCACAAACCAGCTTGCAAACATATTTGTGTGTGCTGGTTTTCATGTAGGCCTCCTTTTACTAAGCTGCCATAGCAGTTTTAGCGCCCACACACTAGACGCTAACACCAGCATTGAGCTGGTGTTAGTTCTAGCTGCATAGCGCGGGTTTAGCGCGCGTGGCAATTCTGTGCGCGCGAAAAACGCTATCGCAGCTTAGTAAAAGGAGTCCTTAATTTTGCATAAATGAGTGTTCTGCGTGATATTGTACCCCAGCAGCTCATGAACGCAGAGTGTTACTACATGCCTCCACATAGCAGGCTGCATATGAAAGCTTTCTCCGATTAGGGGCTCAAATTTACATGTTTTTCACCCCATAGAATGTCGAGCTCTGTCATACCACCAATTAAGCTAAATATTAAAACTGACCTCCTGGATAGCAGAGCTACTCAACCATCGGGCTTGACAACATACAATAGAGTCATTTTCCTCTAGGGCTGAATGACTAATGGGACATTAACCGGCCAATATTCAAAGTGATTTAGCCAGATGCTGACTGGTTATTTATTTATTTAAAAAATTTCTAAACTGCTCTGATTGTACTACCTATGCTGGGAATGTTCTGGAGGCGGAGCCAGCACTTGGCCACTTAAGGGCTGATATTCAGCCCTTAAGCAGCCAGGTTTAGTACATAAATGGGACCACATCGCCTATCTGGCAATTTCCCAGAAGAACTTGCAACGATTACAACTGGTGCAAAATGCGGCGATCAGGCTGATTTTGGGTCTGAAGAAGTTCGACCATATAACTCCTTCCTACCGACTCCTGCATTGGCTGCCGATGGAGGCAAGTGTGAAGTTTAAGTTTGGATGTTTCTGCTTTAAGGTACTTTTCGGCCTAGCCCCCAGATATATAACTGACCTTTTCTCTTTCTCAACCAAAAGACTTAAGAGAAGCTCAAACTTGAATTTTGTTTCTCCACCGGCTAAAGGATGTAAATTTAAAAGACACCATCACCTTCTCTTATCAGGCAGCATTATGGGGTAAAGATCTGAAACAATTTCTCATGCTTGCGAATACTTATGGGGAATTTAGGAGACACCTAAAAACATATTTGTTCCTAAAGTACTTAGGTACTTTAAAACCCTACACGGAGACAGCCCATCATACCTGAACAATCGCCTCATCCAAGCACCCAGTACCAGACACAGAAAAACGCACTCCCCATTCATACCCCCCCCAATCAAAGAAGTAAAAAGAACAAAACTACACGACGGCCTCCTAGCCACTCAAGCTGCAAGACTGGACAACCAGATCTCCAACCTTCTGATGACCACCCCAGACTATAGGACGTTCAGAAAAGAAATAAAAACCACACTTTTCAAGAAATTCCTGAAACAGCAATAACAACACGACCTCTAAATGCTCTTAAGATCTACAACTTACTTCTCTAGCTAATCATTGTAATTTCTGTCTTTTTAAATTAACCTTTTGTAATCCGCCTTGAACCGCAAGGTAATGGCGGAATAGAAATCCCTAATGTAATGTAATGTAATGTAATGTACTGCACAATCTTTCCCCACAATAACTGACCGCTAAATCTTAACTCTGTTAGTACTATTCAATCTGTAACTTTTTTAATTATTGTAAACCGTATAGATTAGAACTTCATGGTTCTGCAGTATATAAACTGTTATTATCATATCATATCATATCATATCACATAAAAGTCTGTCCTATTTTTATGCACGGGCTCTGATGTCATTTCCTAGATACGGGTCCCAGAAGTGACGTCAAAAAAAGCGTCGAGGCCGACGTGGGCAGCAAGTTGGTGGCTGCGTGCGCCAAAGTTGAAGAAGTGCGGCGGAAGGCAAGGAGCATGCGCACAGCAAGTCGGGAGGAGTGGGAAGGGGGGGGCACAGAGAGGAGGAGAGGTAATGACACACAGAGCAAGACTGCGCTCCAGGGCAAACCACCCCCTTTCCCCACTTACTACGCCATTGGGTCGAGGAGCACTGCCACAAGTGATGCTGAAGCCGCCAGTTCCTTCCACAGTCCAAAAACTGGCTTCCCAGGTAAAGTCGCTCTCCTCAACAGTTAGGAACAAAGATCTAATATGTTGCTTCTATCCAGGGATGGCGGTGCTTCCTTAAGGAACAAGTTGTGAGCTTCCTTCACTGCTTTGGTCTTGTGGTTCTCCCGCATTGGCGTCATTAAAGAACTGTGTGTTTCAGGGTCACTCAGTGAGTGTTGTGGTTGCAAATAGCAGCCTGGTCTGTTCTCCAACTTGATGCATTTAATGACGTTACTACAAGAACCTCAGCCGTTACATTTTATGTGTATATATAGATGTGTATAGCCTATATAATATTTCTGTTTAAATATACTTGTGTTTTATAATCTCAGGGAGTTCTTGGAGCTGTCCAGCCTAACTTATCTACCATTTTGGGGGGTTTCTGGGAATAAAGTTTTATTTGGATTTCTAGACTTACATTTGTAGCCATCTGCTAAGTTTTTCTTTAACACTATGGGCTCCTTTTACTAAGCTGCGCTAGTGGTTTTAGCGCGCACGCTAGACGCTAATGCCAGCATTGAGCTGGCGTTAGTTTTTGGCATGTAGCGCGGGGTTAGCGCACATGGCAATGCAGCACGCGCTAAAAATGCTAGCATACCATAGTAAAAGGAGCCCTATGGGCTCCTTTTACGAAGGTGCGTTAGGGCCTTAACACGTGGAATAGCGCGTGCTAAAATGCCGCACACGCTAGCCGCTACTGCCTCCTCTTGAGCAGGCAGTAGATTTTGGCTAGCACGCACTATAGCCCGCACTAATCCAGTACGTGCGCTAAAAAATGCTAGCGCACATTCGTGAAAGGAGCCCTATGTTGTCATATTGCTGCACAGGTGGGGTTTTTTTTGTAGAATTTGATACAGCATGTGCATTTTAAATAAATTACTTTAGCTAGATGTGAGCCTTCGGGACAAATAGGGTAGTTTTTCTCAAGTAACTAATTTCATTTTAGTTTGATACACTGTAAACCGCTTAGATCAGTAAAATGCAGGATCAGTATATCAACTCATATTAATGGCTGCTTAAGTGCTGGCTAGCAACCCTGTGTTAGCCAGCTCAAAAATAGCTGAATACTCAAAGCTGAACCTCAGACACAGCCCGGCTATAAATGTGCCGCAGTTTGTGAGTGTTTTGCAAGACAAGCAAAACATTTGCAAAGTCCGCACCTCGGCAACTGAGCTTGACTCGATTTACGAGCGCCATCCCCCCCCCTCCACCCCCGTGATCCGGCATTTCCATTCTCCCCTCCCCCCTCTCGTGATCTGGCATCCCCCACCCACCCACCCACACACGTTATCTTACCCCTATCTGGCACCGGCACCAGCACCAACGCACAGGACATGCCGGTGCCCGAAGATCTTCCCTCTTCCTTGTGCTGGGCCTTGAGCATCTGCTCATGCTCAAGGCTTCTAGTTCTTGCTCTCTCCAAGATTCTCGGAGAATCTCGGAGAAAGCGAGAACTAGAAAGCCTTGAGCATGCGCAGATGCTCAAGGCCCAGCACAAGGAAGAGGGAAGATCTTCGGGCACCGGCACCGGCATGTCCTGTGCGTTGGTGCTGGTGCCGGTGCCAGATAGGGGTAAGAGAATGTGTTTGGGTGAGTGGGGGATGCCAAATCGCGGCCGGGGGGGGCGATGCGAGCGGGGGGATGGTGGATTGCTGGGGGGGGGGGGAAGTGTGGAGCAGCACCGGTGGCCTCGGGGGGGGGGGGGGAGTAAGGTAGAGCAGCGCCAGTGGCCATGGGAAGGGGGGGAGGAGGTGGAACTAATCAAGCGAGTTTCTCTTATATTCTATGGGGAAACTCACTTTTGATATACGAGTAAATTAGTTTACGAGCATGCTTCTGGAACAAATTGTGCTCGTAAACCAAGGTTCCACTGTATATAGAAATAATTCCATTGGTGATGAGTAAAATGCTCTCTGCCACTGCTTGAATATCAAGCCCTAAATGGATTTATTCATGTTGAGGGATAGAACACCAGTGTCTTAGGTATCTGAACAGGCTTTTTTTTTCCTATGTAAAACAAAGGAATACTAAAACACTTTCACTCTGATAAAAGATTCATAACGGGTCCAAAACATTTTTTAAATGGGAAACCAAAGTACTTTCATATAACAGATTACAGATTTATTTCACTTGATATGCCGCTAACATACAAAAGCAATCAAAGCAGTTTGCAATAACAATTTTAAAACATTTCAGAAAGGAACTACAAAATTTAATAGGAAAGACCACCCTACAAAGATTTCTTAAATTACAGTTATTTGTACAAGAATACAGAGCTTTCTTTCTATGACTGGATCATGGATGTCTCTCTCACCTGCACCTCGATTCCATAGCCCAGGTAGACAGTGACCGTGTAAGTACAGTCCAATCCGCCATAGTAGGTGGAGCCTGAGTAATCAGGTGATTCGATGTATCCCTCTGGGTCTGTGATGTTACTGTTGCAAAGCACTTGGGAGAGAGGGAAGGGTTGCATCAGAAATGATAAATCTATTGCAAGGTTTCTTTTTAAGTGGTAGCTGTATGTGCGACTGCCCCTGTGAAGTTCCATGCCATATCTACTCAGTGTACTGGTTACACATAGCTATATTTGCATTCTTTTACTGCAAAGTGGCAATGGAATGCAAAGCTCAGGAGGTGGTTTGCTTTGTGGTGGCTTCAGCTGTCATTTAGAAGTAATCTGTCAGTCATATGACCCAATTCAGGTAAAAAAAAAATTAGATATGCATAGTCTTATACTGTAGGGGGCAGTAAAACAAAGGCCCTCTTAACAAGCTGCTTTAGGGTGTTTTACCGCCGGCCACTGCAGTAAAAGCTTCAACTCTCATAGAATTTCTATGAGCATCAGAGTTTTTCCCGCAATGGCAGGTGATAAAAAAAACCCTTAACACAGCTTGATAAGAGGGGGGCCAAACTTAGTAAAAAAAAAAAAAATTGGGGCGAGGGAATAGTAGAAGAGCAATTGTCAGGAAATGCACCAATTGGTTCATCTTCCAGATATCACTTGTTTTACTTCCTCCTAGGTCCATCTTTGACTTTAGCTTCACAATAATGTGTTTTTATATAGTTCATAATTTTATTCTCACACTGCCTGACATTCAGTGCTATTTAGCCTGCCGGGAACAGCTCCTGGCTAGCTTGCTAGCACTAAGCTGGCTAACTACCTCATCCGCTGAATATACCAGTCACTGGCTATGTTGGCTGACTGGCTAAGTCTAGCGGCCAGTCCAGTTTTGCTGCTATGTCATAGCCAGCCAGCCAATGACTATCAGCTTGGCCAACTATGCTTATCATAGCTGAACTTAAACCAGAAATTCAATGCCAGTGGCCAGATTCAGCCCAGGCTTTGAATTTCTGGGTTCACCGCCTCTGTTCATTGGGTAAATCCCTCTTATCCGTACCCTTCTTCACCACCCACCAACTCCAGACTCTGTCCCTTCTTTCTTGCCACGTCATATGCCTGGAACAGGCCGCCAGAATCAATACGTCATGCTCCGCCTCTAGCAGTATTCAAATCCAAGCTAAAGGCCCACTTTTTTTTACCCATCGTATCATTTCTTCTGCTAGAAACTCCCCAACCCTGAGATGTCCTGTCTGTTCAAATTAGATTGTAAGCTCTTCTGAGCAGGGACAGTCTACTGAATGTTAAATGTACAGCGCTGCATACACCTTTAAGCGTTATAGAAATGATAAATAGTAGTCGTAGTACCACCCACCGAAGAAGGCAATCAGGCTGCCGCCTTCAATCTGAATATTGGCCCCCACAGCGTAAGTAACAAACATGCAGGAATAACATTTCTTAACTTCATTTGACTTATCTGAACAAATATCCGTGGGGTCCAGCTACCAACAGATTCAGGTTTCATTTTCTGTACCAGCTCATCCTGACTTTTGCACACAAGAAGGGCAACTCTTCAAAAATTAGCATTATTTAACATCAGAATTCAAATATATCCATCAGAGAGACCCTGATATGGGCACACTGATGTTCATACAAATCCATAAATCACAGACGTCGGAACGGGGGAGGTCACAGGGGCCATGACCTAGTTCATAGTCATTCGCGTGCGAGATATCAGCGCACCGACAATTCGGCACAAGACACCAGCACGCCGCGGGAAAGCATACTTTTAAAGAGCTCCAAAGTGGGGTGTGAGTGGGGAACCCCCCCCCCAACTTTACTTCATACTGTTTGTGCTGCTGTTGGGGAGGAGTTCGGGGGGTTGGAACCCTCCATTATAGAGAAAACTGAACTTTTTCCAATTTTTTTAGGGAAAAGTTCAGTTTTCTCTATAATGTGGGGGGTTCTCCCCACACGCCCTGTCGGAGCTCTTTAAAAGTAAATTTTCCCGTGGCGCGCTGGTGTCTTGCGCCAAATTGTCTGCACTAGATTGTCGGCGCGCTGGTGTCTCGCGCACTTTTGTCCCGTCACCCATGGCCTCCCTCAAAATTCTCGATCACTGTTTTTAGCTCTCCCACCCACCCTTCTCCTGGTGTTATGCTTAAATCTTCGGGCAGCCACCACGCAGCATCAAACATCAGGCCTGCCCCGGAACCCTTCATTCTACTTCCTGGTGCAGGCCTGCTTGGGGTCACTGCGCAGCGGCTGCTGAAGATTTAAAACTAAAGCGCCGGGAGGAGGTGAGTGGGGGACTTAGGAGCTATTGAGAGGTCTTGCGCCAGGGCAGAGCTCCTGGGGCCCCCCAAAAAAATCAGCATTCTGCTGCCTATGCCATAAATCACAGACATAAGCATGCAGCTGCACAAATATACAATCACATGCAAATATGTAATTACAACCATGCAGACATTTACAGATAAACATACCTACACTTAGCACTTTACACACTTATAATTACATACAAATGGGTGTATAACTAGGCACATTCAATTGTATGCAAGCAAAATGACACTCACACTCACCTGGTGTGTGTACTGTGATGATGGTGGTGGTGGTGATTAATGTGGTCGTGGTCTCCTCCTCCCCCTCTGGACTGAAGGTTGCTGCTGCAGCACGAACACCTATAGATGCCTCAGGCCCTGTGCCTCCAGGAAGGGTGGTTCCTAGCCCTGGGCCTACCTCCTCAGAGCTTGTTTCCAGATGTGGTATCACCATGGAGACCGAAGGAGTGACAGGGGGCGTGGTGAGGAAGTCAGAGGGAGGCGCAGTGAAGGTGTTCTTGTTAGGTACCTCTCGGGTCATGGGCAGCACTACTGCTGTGGTAAGAACACTAGTCATATCGGTGCCACCAGCAGCAGCAGCCCCAGGTCTCTCATAGATGGGCACAGCCTGTGTGGGGTTAGTGCTGGTGCCTAAACATAAAAGGTAATAGAGACTTTGTTGGGACGAGAAACACAGCAAAAAGGGATACAGGAGCAATTAATTTTATAATTACTAACAAGATGCCCAGTCAACTGAAGCATAAGCAACAGGCATCACTGGGTGCAATGTTCTGAAAGAGGAAGTAAGATGTCTGATCATAAGGAACAGGAAATACTAAGGAGTAGCCTAACAGTGCTGGGGAACTGGATTCAGTTTCTACTGCAGCTCCTTGCGGCTTGATAAAAGGGGGCCAAAATGAGCAAATATATATATACATATATATATATATATATTTTTTTTTTTATATACCATCAGAAGAGCAACTGTCAGAAAATGCACCAACTGGTTCATCTTCCAGATGTCACTTGTTTTACTTCCTCCTAGGTCCATCTCTGACTTTAGCTTCACAATAATAGGCTTTTATATAGGATTACCAGATTTTCCGTTTGGAAAACCTGGACCCCTATACCCGCCCCCAGTTCCACCCATCAAGCCCCTTACACTCCAGTTCCGCCTCCAATCCCACCCTAGCCCCACCCCCTCCGCTGCCTGCTCTTGTTGGGCAGGAGCGCATCCGCACATGCACAGAAGCGCTTCTGCCCGACAGTGATTTGTTCCAAACTTTTCAAAACCTGGACAAAGTGCCAGGTTTGGAAAGCCAATTGGACCCCTGGACATGTCCTCAAAAGGAAATCCGGACGTCTGGTAACCCTACTTTTATATAACTCATAATTTTGTTCTCACACTGCCCGATATTCAGTGCTATTTAGCCAGCTGGGAATGGCTTTTATATAACTCATATTTTATTTCCTGACAGTTCCTCTTCTGTTGGTCCCCCCAAAAAAATTTTGGGGTGTTAATTTTGGCCCTCCTTTTATCCAGCTGAAAGGAGCTGCAACTCCTTGTGAATCTAGGCAAGTCACTTATACTTCCATTGCTCCAAGTTTAAAACATAGGGGTCCTTCTACTAAACAGTCGTAAAAACTGGCCTTAGCACACTGTTAAGCGGGTCATTCCTGTGTACTAGGTTAGGTGCCATCAACTCGTGTTTGAGTCCTAAAGACTTGATAATATCAAGTTTTCATGGCAGATTACAGATGGAAATTGCTAGGCCTTTCTTCTGTGAGGCATAAATTCGATGTTGTCACAATTGTCACATCAAACGCCTCCAACATTGCCAATCTGCTGCCACCTAGATGGGTGGAACATTGTTAGTCTGACATTTCCACTGAAATCTGTCCTCTATGGGAAGCCCTACTAGTAGTGAAACTACCAATGGCATAGCTTTCAGCTACACAGATGCGTGCCACTACGGCATGACGACGCACATGTATCATGACTGGAGTCCTGTGTGCTAAGGCTATTTTTATTACTGGGGTAAAATAGCCAGGCGCCACTTGTTTTACTTCCTCCTAGGTCCATCTCTGACTTTAGCTTCACAATAATAGGCTTTTATATAGGGTTTTCCAAACTATCACCACCTATTTTGTAGGCAATAGGAATTCACGCACTAAACCTGAGCAGTGGCGTAGCGAGGGTTAAGAA
This sequence comes from Geotrypetes seraphini, assembly GCF_902459505.1. Classification (NCBI taxonomy): domain Eukaryota; kingdom Metazoa; phylum Chordata; class Amphibia; order Gymnophiona; family Dermophiidae; genus Geotrypetes; species Geotrypetes seraphini. Next base: position 98,232,991 of record NC_047088.1, on the reverse strand, counting down.
GTACCTGGGGTGGTGGTGCCCCTCCCCCCACTGCGCCCATGCTCCCCCTTCCTTTCCCTTCCCCCATACCTCTAGTTGTTCACCGCCGCAAGCCACAAGAACTTCAACGAGCTCCTCGTGACCCCGTCAGCTCTCCCTCTGACCTCACTTCCTACACACAGCACCCAGAAGTGATGTCAATGGGAGAGATGACGCGGTTACGAAGAGCACGTTGAAGTTGTTGCTTGCGGGGGTGAACCATTAGAGGTACGGGGAAAGGGAAGAAGGGCGCGCATGCAGCGAGGGGAGGATTGGGAATAGGCGGGGATGAAGAGGAGGAAGGGTGCCGGTACCCCTACCACCATGGTGCCCAGGGCGGACCGCCCCTGCTTACTACGCCACTGAACCTGAGCTAACAGGTTAGGGGCAGAACATGCCGACTCTCAACCCCAAGGCCTGCCCCCAGCAGTAAGAAATACATTTTAATTTTTTGCATGTGGGTAGCGTGCACACTTCTCCAAATTACCGCTGGGCACCTTAGCGCACCCTCTGGTAAGCCATTTTTGCTGTGGTTAAGCATGCATTAGTGCATACTGTATCTTTGTGAAAGGATCCCTTAGACTGTGAGCCCATTAGGGACAGAGAAAGTACCTGCATGAATGTTAACTTGTAACCCGTTCTGAGCTCTCTGGGGAGGATGGGATATTAATCTAAATAAATAAATATAAGATATAAAAGATATTCATTTATTTGGCTATGGGACTCTTAATCAAAAGAGAAAAACGTCCAGAAACCAGCATAAGTCAGCACTTGGGCCGATAATAAAAACGGGTTTTGGACGTATTTCTAAATGACCTAGGCCTTCATAGTGCCGCTGAACGACCATAATTAAACATGGCATTTCAGGAGGAGTGTTGAGGGCGGGATTTGGGCGGGACATGGGCAGGCTTAGACTTAGTTGTACTGCATGTATAACCGAAAGTTATACAGCATAGGATTGACGGAACTTGGACGTTGTGACTTAGACCATTTAAAACATGGTCTAAGTCACAAAAACCCACCTAAAGTCACCAGATAAGCACTGCAAATACATAATACAGATCCCCCACATACTACCCCAGTGATCACCGACCCCCACCCCCCATAAAAATATTAATCACAACTCGAAATTGTGCCTTCAGAACATCATCACCTGGCAGCCTGGCATAGGAAAGCCTAGTCATGCTGCACAGAGGCGTCTTAAGCCATCTTAGGGGTAGATTAGGGACCCTTGGAGAAGAGGACCCATGCCCAAAAGCCCCTGTAATCACTGCATTAATATTGAAACGTGCACTCCCCTAAAACCCTTTTGTACTGGCATATAAGTGGCTCCTGCAGCCATAAGGGCTGTTGGGGTGGTAGATAAGTGGGTCTAGGGGATTCTGGAGGTGGTTTGGGGGGCTCACCATGAACTATAAGGGAGCTGTAGTGAGATGAAAACATGCCACCCTTTTTGTAAAGTTCACATCAGTGCCCTGTAAGGTACCCTACTATTTAGGTGCCATGTCTGGGTGTTCAGTCCATCACTTTGCAGACCTCTCCCACATCCAACAGGGCTTGTTCTAGGCGTTTTTGACTTGGACGAAAATGTGGTATAAAGATGGACGATTTAATAACTTGGACGATCAGATTGACAGGACGTAAATTTGGACGCATTTTTCAAAAATGTGTCCTAAGCTGTTTTTTACTTTGAACGACTTGCGACTTAGACGAAAATGGACTTAGACGTTCCTTTTGATTATGCCCCTCCACATATCCCATCCTCCCAGGAGAGCTCAGAACGGGTTACAAGTTTACATACATATTAAAGTGATTAAAGTGAATTTCTGCAGGGTGATGGCAAACGTGGCATGGCAGGCCAATGTTTGACAGAGATGGCAAAACAGTTAACAAAGCATGGAAAAACATGGGTTTTGGCCAGGTACTAGTGACCTGGATTGGCCACCGTGAGAACGGGCTACTGGGCTTGATGGACCTTTGATCTGACCCAGTAAGGCTATTCTTATGTTCTTATAACATGACAAACATGGTATGGTGAGATATAGCATAACAAGCATTATGGATGCAAACATGCATGACAAACATACTAAGGTGCACTAACCGATTAGCACGCGCTAAACGCTAACGTATGCATGTTAGTCTATAGACACGTAGGCGTTTAGCGTGTGCCAATTCGATTAGTGTGCACTAATTGGTTAACGCACCTTAGTAAAAGAGGGGGATAGTATTGGAAGTGTGGCTAACAGAGTAGCATGGCAACCATAGTTTTATATATACAGCATAGCATTGCCAAAATATGGGGTCCTTTTACTAAGGCATGCTAACCGATTTAGCACATGCTAATCGATTTAGTGCACGCTAATCAATTTAGCGAGCGCTTAGCGCACGCTAAATGCTAAGGCACCCATTATATTCTATGGGCGCCTTAGCATTTAGCGTGCACTAAATCAGTTAGCTTTCCTTAGTAAAAGGACCCCTATGCTTGCTATCTATGTATGCTAACATGGTAAACATATTATATATACAAGCCTGGCATGGCAAACATAGTGTTATATATACAAACATAGCATGGTAGACATAGAGGGGCATAATTTAAAAAAAAAAAAAAAAAAGTCTAAGCCCCCTTTTGGCCTAAGGCCTTAAACGTTGAAAGCAGAAGCAGGGAAAATGTCCATTATCAAAAAAAATGTCCAAAAGGAGGTTTTTTTGATAATGGCCTACCTCTACATTCAGCTGTTTAAACGCCCAGACCACCACTACGTCTATACTTACACCATATAATCAACCTAAAAAAAAGCCTAAGCCCCAAACGTCCAAAACAAGAGCTTTTAGGCGAAGGAGGTGCCAGTCCTTTGCCTAAAAGCTGGATTCTGTAACCGATGTCTGTCAAAAGCAACACCGGTTACAGAATCCCCCCCCCTCCTACAACGATCCGGACAGGAGGAGCCCAAGCCCTCCTGCCCCGCGGCACCCCCGAACCCCGCGACAAGATCAGGGTAGGAGGGAGCCCAAGCCCTCCTTCCCTGGTGAACTGTGACCCCCACCGCTGACATCGGGGCAAGAGGGAACCCAAGCCCTCTTGCCCCGTGATCCCCAACCCCGCCCCCACCGAGTCCGATGGGGCCAGGTGGGAGCCCAAGCCCTCCTGGCCCGGTGACACCCTCTAACCCCCCCCCCACTAAAATACGGGCAGGAGGGATCCCAGGCCCTCCTGCCCTCGACGCAACCCCCCCCACCCCCTTCCCCGTACCTTACAAATTGTTGGTCGGACGGATGGGTGCCAAGCCCATCCATCCGACAGGCCAGCCATCTCGGGAATGGCTGGCCTTAGGGCCTGATTGGCCCAGGGGGCTCAAACCCCGCCCACAGGTGGGGCTTGAGGTGCCTGGGCCAACCGGAATCGGCCCAGTTGTCTTAGGCCCCTCCTGTGGGCGGGGTTTCAGCCGCCTGGGCCAATCAGACCAGCCATTCCCGAGATGGTAGACATAGAGGGGCATAAAAACTAATGTGTGCTAACGCATCAATAGGATATAATGGATGCACTAGCGCAGCATAGTAAAAGGACCCCATAATGTGGCAAATATAGTATGAAAGATACAATGTATAGTATAGTAGAGTGAGAGAGAAAAGATAACAGTATGACAAAATGTGGTGTGGTCAGACATAATATATAATAGATATACTGTATGTAAACTTCTTTGCTTGTACCATAGAAATGCAGTATATCAAATTCTTGATCATTTAACAGTAGGCCATGCTGAAGCTTCATCTTATCCTGAAGTACTTGCAGCTCTGTTGGGGGGGGGGGGGGGTCCTTTTGAGAACTTGTTTTCTGTTTTAGTGTTTGTTTGTATTTATAATTATGTATGTTTTACTTATTACCCTTCCTGGATCAGGGCAGGTTATAAATATTAAATCCAAATCCAGAATGTTTAATTGGCAGAGATGTAACCTACAAAAAAAGCATCTCGTCTCACCTGGAAAGAATCTATTCTGGTCGAAGAATTCTTTCTTCTGCAGCACCCCTTGAAGGAGTTCTCCCAGGGGCTCCAGGGTCCCTGGCCCTTCAAGATCTTCCCCTTTTGGCACACTGTCTCCAGGGACAGCTGATGCTTCTGTGTTACTACCTGTACCTGCTCCATAACTGTCCTCATCTTTCAAAGGCAAGCCTGCAGAAAACAGAATAATACAGCAATGAAGAAATTACACTTTTTCACATTATTTATATTAAAGATAAAATGCTGGTTCCCTTCCTGGTCTCTGATATGCAAAGGAGATAACTGATATTCTGATTCTTGTTAATCAATTTTATTGTTATATTTGATGGTTTGATTCCTAAAAAGGATGCAGTAAATGCTCCCAGCTTAATTCTCTGTAGATACCAGGAGTTAATGGTAAAGCTAACATAATTAAGAACTGGAAAAAAAAGGGGGGAATTTATCTGGACAAGGAACACTGTTAAGTAGAAATTAAGTGGGTACCATTCCCCAACCTTTTGTTTCCTTACCCTTCCTTTTTATTTATTTTCGAATTGTATTTAATCCATTTTATTTCCCCCCTCCTCTTCATCAGTGTTTTTACGTCATAATTGTCTTTAATGTCCTGTTTGTTTGAAATTTTTTATTTTTTCTATTTTTAATTTTGTAAATCGCATTGGGTTTGGATACTGCGATTCTATCAAATATTTTAAATAAACTTGAAACTTGGAGCCTTTAAAAAATGGTCACTTCATATTTGCAGTAATTGTGCAATAAAATCTTGCGTTAAAATGCGTTAACTGCAACATATGCTGTACTTTAGTAAACAGACACCTTAGCTGTGGCTGATTTTTATATTATTCTTCTCCACAGAGTTAGGGTAACGTGATACAGGAGGGTGGACAGCAAAGGGGGCTGGGGGTTTAAAGATAGTAAAGCGTGCATATATAATTGTATTGAGTGACCTAGTTTTGCTTATCGGGTTGCTTCCTGATATTCAGAAGTTTAAAAAGGTATTGAAAACAGCTCTTTTTGTGGAGGCTTTTAGTTGATTGGATTATAGTGCTGGCTGAGATGAATTTTAGATAGAAACATTAAAACAAACACAGCATATTGTATGTCAAATTATGATTATGTTTGTATTTTGTAAACTGCTTAGGATTAAGCAGGTTAAAATTTTTTTTAAAAATTAAATAAATATAATAAATTATTAAGGGCTCCTTTTACTAAGCTGCAATAGCGGTTTTAGCGCGTGCTGAATTGCCCCGCGCGCTAGACCTTAATGCCAGCATTGACCTGGCGTTAGTTCTAGTCGCGTAGCGCGGGTTTAGCGCGCACTAAAATCCTGCGTGTGCTAAAAACAATATCGCAGCTTAGTAAAAGGAGCCCTAAATTCTGTTAACAGCAGTAGGGATTGACTTGTTACCATGGCCTTTAAGCAGACCACAAATGTTTGATTCAAAATAGGCTTCCAGCTACTGCAACTAATGTATGAAAACTCATCCAAGTCAGGCTTTTTTAGTCACTGAGGTTGTAGAACAGTGTATTGCAAACTGTTTGACTGCTTGGGCTCTTCCCTACTTGGTTCATGCATTTAATATCTCTAAATGTTAACTTAAACAGCCCCATAAAAAAAGCAAACTAATCACCAATATAAAAAATGTAGTTCCAATATAATATTTTTTCAAGAGACACACCTGAACTTTTCTGATAATTCACATTTGTCTAGCAAATACTATTAACTGCGTATTCTCTGCTGCTATCAATAAACATAATGGTGTTGCCATACTTATCCGTCATAAATTACAATTTACTATTGATCATCAATCTAGTGACACTCATGGCAGATGGGCTTCATTAGATATTTGTATTAATTCTAACTTTCTGCTGGTTAATGTTTACACTACTACTATTAATTATTTCTGTGGCGCTACCAAACATCCCTGCGTGAAAGAGCTTACAATCGAAGCAGACAAGACAGTCAAACAGGATGCCAGGGTAAGGGCTACAGTTAGGTGGGATGGTTAATCTGCTGGCTAGGGTGGTGAGCTGTGAGGATATGGATTGAAGGCTATTTTAAAAAGGTCGGTTTTCTGTCTGCTTTTGAACATAGAAACATGATGGCAGATAAAGGCCAAATGGCCCATCCAGTCTGCCCATCCGCAATAACCATTATCTCTTCCTCTCTCTAAGAGATCTCACGTGACTATCTCAGGCTTTCATGAAATCAGACACATTATCTGTCTCCACCACCTTTTCCGGGAGACTGTTCCACACATCTACCGCCCTTTCTGTAAAAAAGTATTTCCTTAGATTACTCCTAAGCCTATCACCTCTTAACTTCATCTTATGCCCTCTTATTCCTGAGCTTCCTTTCAAATGAAAAAAACTCGACTCATGCACATTTACATCACGTAGGTATTTAAACGTCTATCATATCTCCCCTCTCCCGCCTTTACTCCAGATTGAGATATTTAAGTCTGTTCCCATATGCCTTATGATGAACACCACACACCATTTTAGTAGCCGTCCTCTGGACCGACCCCATCCTTTTTATATCTTTTTGAAGGGAAGGCGCGTGACAGATGGATTCAGGTAGTTTATTCCAGGCGTGCGGGGCAGCTAGATTAAAGGAAAAAAGTCTGAAATTGGCAGTGGAGGAGAAGGGTACAGTTACAAGCAGCTTATCTGGGGAACAGAGTTCTCAGGGAGAGATAAGAGGAGAAATATTGAGAGGATGGGGCATGAACACACTAGGTCAGTAATAGGAGTTTGAACTGTATTCGAAGGCAGATGGGGAGCCAGTGAAGTAATTTGAGTAGAAGGGTAAAGTGAGTATAGTGAGGTTGGCAGTAGTTAAGTTGTGCAGCTGAGTTTTGCATCGATTGCAGAGAGGAGAAGTGGTTCAGTGGGAGACCTCATAGAAGTAAATTGCTGTAGTCTAAGCATGAGGTCATGAGAGTGTGGACAAGGGTCCAGGTAGTGTGCTCAGAGAGGAAGGGGTGAATTTTGGTGATGTTGTAGAAAATGAGAGGTTGCGAGCAGAGGAGAATTGAACAATAATAGTATTTACTGAGATGGGAATGCTCCTAATGTAGACTGTCCTGAATTTTTTTCTTGAAATAGCCATTGAATTAGCTTCAGCCAGGTCAATCTAAAATTATCTTAGGGGTTGGTTTTAATCAAATTCAAATATTACAATTGGCAGACACTCATCCTCCCCCTACAGAAATACCAAGGGTCTCATAATCAAAACAGAAATACATCTAAAAACCGGCCTAAATCGGCACTTGGACGATCAGTAAGACAAGTCGTCCAAGTGCCGGTAATCAAACCGGGTTTTAAACATATCTTAAAACAATTTAGGCCTTTTCAGTGCTGCTGTACACCCAGAGCTAAAAGGGGCATTTTAGGAGGAGTGGTGAGTACGGGATTTGGGCAGGACGTGGGCCGACCTAGACTTAGGTTTCCTTTTACTAAGGTGCACTAGCGTTTTTAGCGGGCACTGAAGATTAGCGCGCGCTAACCCCCGCGCTACACGAAAAATACTAACACAAGCTCTATGGAGTTGTTAGCGTGCAGCACGCTCAGCAATGTAGTGCGCGCTAAAACCACTAGCGCACCTTTGTAAAAGGAGCCCTTAGTCGTACTGCAAGTATAACCAAAAGTTTAATGAGGCTGCCCAGATGGAACTTTTACGATTATATATAGCAACTTAGGCGATTGAAAACCAGGTCTAAGTGGCCAGAAGGTATCCAAAGTGACCAGATAACCATTGCAAACACAAAGTGCAGTCCCCCACACACTCCCCCAGTGATCACTGACCTCCCCTCTCACCACCATAAAAATCGTAATAAAAACGTTATATATCTGCCTCCAGAACATCAGCACCTGGCATAGGAAAGCCTAGTAGAGCAGGACAGAGGTGGCTTAAGTAGTCTGGGACTATTGGGGTTGTAAACAGGTGGGTTTAGTAGGTTTGGGGGGTGTTTTGGGGGGATCACCATGACCTATAAGGTAGTTGTGGTGAGATATGTACATGGCACCCTTTTTGTGAAGTTTGCAGCAGTGCCCTGTAAGGTTCCCCACTACTGTGTTGCCATGTCTGGGGGTCCAGTCCATCACTTTACTGGCCCCTCCCACATCCAAGAGGTCTTGTTCTAGGCGTTTTCAACTTGGATTAATTTTTGGACGAGAATGGGGTATAAAGATAGACGATTTAGCAGTCTGGCTGACCAAACAGCTGGACGTATACTTAGATGATTTTCAAAAAAAATAAATATTTTGGACATATTTTTCAGGAATGGACTTTAGACACTGCTGACTTTGAGTGACTAGCAACTTAGGCCCAAAACGGACTTAGATATTTCATTTGATTATGCCCCTCCAAGGCTCTTACTAAAATCACTGAAATAAAGCAGTAATGCCAATTGTTTGTATATCCCTCAATTTTTATAAATTTTATTACTGTAAGCCGCTTAAATATCTGATAAGCGGGATAACAAATTTTAATAAAACTTGGAAACTCGGATCTTTTGGCCTTTTGGATCCATGGAGACTCACACCCCCCAAGGAAAGGATATACACCTTCTTCTCCCTTCCACACAATAGTTTCTCTCAAATACATTTCGTTCTCATATCTTCTTTATTACCAGCTATTACCAAGCCTACATAAATAGCAAGACCATATTAGAGTATTCAGTGATGTCCCTCTGGAAGATCATTCAAAATAAAAATAGACCTCCCTAGAGATTCAATCCAATTCTTCTTCAAGATGATGACTTTATTAGTTTTATCAAAGATAGAATCAATAAATATTTTAGCCTGAACCCCATTTCTGATTACAAAATCGCAACTTGGTGGAATGCCTTTTAGAGGGCATATTATTAGCTTCACCACTGGGGAAAGAACCAGGAAAAATAAAAAAAATTACTAACTGGCGTTGAAAGTAATATAAAAACTTAGAAGCGTGGTATTTACTGGATAATAATCCATCAACATATTCCAACCTTCAATCACTGAAATATAAATTTAACTCCATCTTAACTAATGCTGCACTTCATTGCATGCATCTTCAGAACTCTAGATTTTATGTTGAAAGTGACAAAGCTAGTCATACACTAGCTCGATATCTTAAAAACAAATGCCTGAATTCTACAAATGGCCGCTGACAGTGTGTCAATTATTCAATAGTGCCATTTGTAGAATTGCGGCTACCTCAAGCATAGGCCAAGGTTTTTGAGGCCTATATTTCTGGCTCCTATGTTTGACATAAATCACGTCTACAGAGGTGCCTAAGGATGTCTAAGGTCGTTTCCAGCATTCTAAGATGCCCCCATAACCACAATATTTTATACCTTGCTCTCTAGCTGTGTCGGAGGAATTGAGAGACTCAACGCAGCCAAGTTGTTCCTGAAGAAGGGGGTGTGCATCCCCGAAACGGAGTCCCGTAGGACGAAGTCACCATTCGCTGGCTGTTTTCACACGGAGAAGCTAAGTACTTCCAGATTGTGTTTGGCTTGGCTAGATTTGGACACTTGTTTTTCCTTTTGGCCCCCTGGTTAGGGGACATAAGAACATAAGAACATAAGCAGTGCCTCCGCCGGGTCAGACCATAGGTCCATCCTGCCCGGCAGTCCGCTCCCGCGGCGGCCCAAACAGGTCACGACCTGTCTGAATCACCAGAAGGGGCTCCCCTGCCACCTTGGCTTCCCATTGAAGTCCCATCTTCCCATCGAAGTCCTAACCCTCTGGTCTTGCGCATGCACGACCTGGTTGGGTTTCTATACTTATTAGCTTTCTATACTTGTGTTACATCCCAGCTCCTCCCTCAGTATCCCACGATCCCTTTATCCCTCAGGAATTCGTCCAATCCCTGTTTGAATCCCTGTACCGTACTCTGCCTGATCACTTCCTCCGGTAGCGCATTCCAAGTGTCCACGACCCTTTGCGTGAAAAAAAACTTCCTTGCATTTGTTTTGAACCTATCTCCCTTCAGTTTCTCCGAATGCCCCCTCGTACCTGTTGTCCCCTTCAGCCTGAAGAATCTGTCCCTATCCACCCTCTCTATGCCCCTCATGATCTTGAAGGTCTCTATCATATCTCCCCTGAGCCTCCTTTTTTCCAGAGAGAAGAGTCCCAGCCTATCCAACCTCTCAGCGTATGGGCAGTGTTCCAGCCCTCTTACCAGTTTCGTTGCTCTCCTTTGGACTCTCTCAAGTACCGCCATGTCCTTCTTGAGGTACGGCGACCAATATTGAACGCAGTATTCCAGATGCGGACGCACCATCGCTCGATACAATGGCATGATGACTTCCCGTGTCCTGGTTGTTATGCCCCTCTTTATGATGCCCAGCATCCTGTTGGCTTTTTTCGAGGCTGCTGCGCACTGTGCAGATGGCTTCAGTGATTCATCCACCATCACACCCAAGTCTCTCTCAAGACTGCTGTCTCCCAACAATGCCCCCCCCAATTTGTAGTTGAACAATGGGTTCTTTTTCCCCATATGCATGACCTTGCATTTTTCCACGTTAAAGCACATTTGCCATTTGTTTGCCCAGTCTTCCAGTTTGTCCAGGTCCCTTTGTAGGTCCTCACACTCCTCCCTGGACCTAACTCTGCCGCACAGTTTAGTATCGTCTGCAAATTTTATAACCTCGCACTTTGCCTCCTTTTCCAGGTCATTGATAAATATGTTGAAGAGTAACGGCCCCAGCACCGATCCCTGTGGCACACCGCTTGTGACTCCCCGCCAGTCAGAATATTGTCCCTTTACTCCGACCCTCTGCAGTCTACCCGACAACCAGTGCTCGATCCATCTGTGCACATCCCCTCCCACCCCGTGGTTCCACAGCTTCCTAAGCAGCCTTTCATGTGGCACCTTGTCGAAAGCCTTTTGAAAATCGAGGTAAATGATGTCTATAGGTTCCCCATTGTCCACCCGACTGCTTATTCCCTCAAAGAAGTACAGAAGGTTCGTTAAGCATGACCTTCCCTTACAGAATCCATGCTGGCTTGTTCTCAGTAGGCCATTTCCCTCGATGTGCTCGCAAATACTGTCCTTGATCATATCTTCCACCATCTTCCCTATAATTGAAGTCAGGCTCACCGGCCTGTAGTTCCCGGGGTCACCCCTCGATCCCTTCTTGAAGATAGGTGTGACATTCGCCAATTTCCAGTCCTCTGGTACCTCTCCAGTTTTCAAGGATAGGTTGCAAACATGCTGGATTGTGCCCGCTATTTCTTGTCTTAGTTCCTTTAGAACCCTTGGGTGGATCCCGTCTGGGCCCGGCGATTTGCCGCACTTTAACCTGTCTATCTGTTTGAGGACATCCTCCTTACTTACCTCTATGTGTTCCAATTTTTCAGCCTGTTCTCCACTCATGAGCTCCCTTGAGTCCGGTATATTAGATGTGTCTTCTCTCGTGAAAACCGACGAGAAGAACGTGTTCAACCTCTCAGCTACCTCTTTATCCTCCTTAATCACTCCCTTCCTATCCCCATCGTCCAACGGCCCCACCTCTTCTCTTGCTGGTCGCTTCCCCTTTACGTAACTGAAGAATGCCTTGAAGTTTTTCGTCTCCCTGGCCAGCCCCTCTTCGTATTTCCCTTTTGCTTTTCTAACCTCTCGGTGGCATTCCTTTTGGCATTTCTTGTGCGCCTGGAGATTTTCCTCCGTTGGGTCCTTTTTCCATCTCCGGAAGGATACTTTTTTGTCATTTATTGCCCTCTTTACTTCTGTTGAGATCCAAACCGGGTCCTTTGACCGATTGTTCTTGCCGCCTTTCCTGAAACTGGGGACGTACATTCTTTGTGCTTCCTGCAGGGTGTCCCTGAATAGGGTCCAGGCGCTTCCTACAGTCTCCATCCTAAGGATGTTTCTGAGCTTCCTCCCCACCATTTCCCTCATAGCAACATAGTTCCCTTTCCTGAAGTTGAGCGCGGTTGTTGCGGTCCTCCTTACTATGGGTGTCCCCCTTTCTAATGTGAATCTGATCGCGTTGTGGTCACTGTTGCCTAGTGGTCCCCCCACTTCTACCCCTCTTGCAGGCCCCCCTAATCCGTTTAGGATGAGGTCAAGAGTAGCACTCCCTCGTGTTGGTTCTCTGACTAGTTGCTCCATGAAGCAGTCCCTCACAGCTTCTACAAATCCTGTTTCCCTAGTGCAGTTGGAGTGACCCATACTCCAGTCAATCCCCGGGTAGTTGAAGTCCCCCATCACTGTTACACTTCCAGTCCTGCATTCTTGTCTCAGTTCAGCTTCCAAGTCGTGTCCGACTCCTTCCGGCGTACCAGGTGGGCGATAGTACAGCCCCAGTTTTATGCCTGCACCCTTGTTTCCCGGCAATTTGACCCATAGCGATTCCAGCCCCTCTGCCTTCTTTGCCATATCCATCCCGACCGAGTAGATAGAGTCCTTTATATATAGTGCTATGCCTCCCCCCTTCTTGTGGGTCCTGTCCCTCCTGTAGAGCTTGTACCCCGGCAGCGCCACATCCCATTGATTCTCCTCTGTCCACCATGTTTCTGTAATTCCAATTATATCCAGGTCTTCCCCCTTGGCCACGACCTCTAGTTCACCCATCTTGGCCATGAGGCTTCTTGCATTTGCGTACAAGCACCGCAGGTCCCGTCGTTTTTCCTCCACCTCTGTATTTACCTGGGTTGCCTCCCCTTGAACTTCGGGCAGTTCTCCTGTTCCCTGTGCTTCTGCTTTGCCCTCAGCCCTTACCCTCGTAGCTTTCGGTTTCCTCACATTCCCACCACCCCACTTCCCCGCTTTTCCTCTGGGTTTTCTAGCCCTACCGGCCCCCTCCTGGGCTATCATCCCTTGAGCCTCCGTTTGATCCCCCTCGCCTTGTGGCACCCCTATATTGCCCTCAGCTTTCGCCCTCGTGCCACCCAGTCCCCTTGTGTCTCCATGCCCCTTAGTCTCCTCCCAGCAAGCTCCCTTTACCTGATGTTTCCCTCGCTGTCAGAGACAAATTCAAACTTAGTTACTTGAGTGTGTTTTTTTGATTTTTCACACTTTGCACGATATTCTTGCACTTTATTTATTTATTCACGCGGAGAGAGCCCGGGGATGTTTCACAGTTAACACTTTTCTGGGTGTAAACCCGTGACAGCCTTTCCCTGGGATTTCCCAGTGGTGGCTGTGTGACTGAGGGCTCTCCTGCTTTAATAATTTATATCACATTAAAGCTAGCTGAGTTCTTTGTTTGTCTTTGTCTCTTCCCCCTATCCATTTTTTATTCTTGGGGTTTGGGAGGTTTTTGCTTGTTTTGTGATTTTTCTACCTCCCTTACTTTAGGGTTTCAATTGAGTTTTACTAAACGGCATTAGAGGTTTTTAACGCGGGCCAGCAAAGTAAATGCTCGGACACTCGTAGATAGAATTCCTTTGGGCATCAGAGCATTTACCTCACCAGCCCGCACTAAAATCCTCTCATGCCGTTTAGTAAAAGGAGCCCATAGTTATCTCTGAAAAAGCCCATAATTATCCTAAACCTGAAAAGGACCATACTAGAGTTGAAACCTACAGAACAATATCTCAATAAAAATCTTTAAATGGACTCCCTTAAAGGAGAGAAACATCAACATATATGAGCGACTGAATCTATGAGCTATACTTCTTGAAAAAATCTGTACCAGAGTAATAATTGACTCAGAAGTAAAACCATAAAATATTTTAACGATCAGGCACAAACATTTAAAATCTATTCTTGCTCGAAGAGGTAGCCTATGAAGGCTTTTTAAAAGAGGCAGTACAGGTAAAGGAAGTTCACACAGGAAAACCAAAAGGACAAATGTGCAGCCTAGATTTCCTAGGACTGCAAGTAGTTGAAAGAAAAAAAAAAACCCCACCCCAACACTAATGATGTCCTGTAAACTGTCAGCTAAGCAAGTTGCAGCTACCCCTGGTTAAAGAACTGTTAGCTTTAGAAACAGCCAGGGGAAACATAAATTACATTACATTACATTATATTAGTGATTTCTGTTCCGCCATTACCTTGCGGTTCAAGGCGGATTACATCCAAACTAAAACAAGAATTACATTCAAAATTTGAAGGAATAAAATAAGTGATGACTTAAAATTTTTAAGGTAATAAAAAATGTCAGGTAAAAGAGTTACCAACAGGAAGTAGAAGTCTTTAGGAGATAGGAATAGGGTGAATTATGGGGTTTTAGATAACGTTTGGTAAATATAAGAATATTAGAGAGTATTAAGGGTATAGAGAGTGTTGGATGTTGGGTTGGGAATGGTCGTGCTGGATAGGTTTTATGTATTTTTTGAAGAGTATGGTTTTAGTATCTCTCTTGAAGGTACATGTTGAGAGGCATAATAAAAAAAAACATCTAAGTCCCCTTTTGGCCTAAGGCCTTAAACGTTGAAAGTAGAAGCAGGGAAAATGTCCATTATCCAAAAAAACGTCCAAAAGGAGGTTTTTTTGATAATGGCCTGCCTCTACGTTCAGCTGTTTAAACGCCCAGACCACCACTACGTCTAAACTTATACCATATAATCAACCTAAAAAAAGCCTAAGTCCCAAACGCCCAAAACAAGGGCTTTTAGGTAAAGGAGGAGCCAGTCCTTTGCCTAAAAGTTGGATTCTATAACCGGTGTCTGTCAAAAACAACACTGGTTACAGAATCCACCCCCCACCCCCTTCCCCAACAATGATCGGGCCAGGAGAGAGCCGAAGCCCTCCTGGCCCCGCCGACAATGATTGGGCAAGAGGGAGCCCAAGCCCTCTTGCCCGGCAGCATCCTGACTACGATCGGGGCAAGAGGGAGCCCAAGCCCTCTTACCCCGGTGGCACCCCCGACTCAATCGAGCCAAGAGGGAGCCCAAGCCCTCCTGGCTACGTGACCCCACCCCCTACAAGATCGGGCAAGAGGGAGCCCAACCCCTCCTGCCCAGGTGAACCTCCTATCCCCCACCCCCACTAAAATACGGGCAGGAGAGATCCCAGGCCCTCCTGCCCTCGACGCACCCCCCCTTACACGCTTGCCCCCGAACCCCCTATAGGTCCCCCTGCCGACCCGCAAGACCCCCCTACCGACCCGCGATCCCCCCACCCCCAATCCCACCCCCCGTACCTTGAAATCATTGGCCGGATGGACAGGTGCCAAGCCCGCCCGTCCGGCAGGCTAGCCATCCCAGGAATGGGGCCGGATTGGCCCAGGCGGTTCAAACCCCGCCCACAGGTGGGGCCTGAGGCACCTGGGCCAATCAGAATAGGCCCAGGAGCCGTAGGCTCCTCTTGTGGGCGGGGCCTTAGGCACATGGGCCGGGTTGGGTCCCATTTATTTATTTATTCTCTTGTACTCTGGTGCTGTGTGTGGCTGGGTTTTTCTGTTTGGTTCTCTAGTGCTGTGTATAACTAGTGTTTTCTCTTTGTTATTTTCAATGCCTCTGAATTTCTTATTTTTTTCTCCTGCTAGTGCAAAGTCAATCTGACATTATAGACACTTTGAAAGTAGTTTAGTTGACTGAATAATTTGGCCAAAATACTTCTGCTTGCACTTTTATTATTTCTGATTCACAGCTGGGAATATTCCTATTCTAATCTCAGTGTTTCACTTTGTGGGTTGGTTTTATGGATATCCTTCTTTCTTGTTTTGAAAGGTCCTCATGTCCCCTCTGGGTGATGCCCCTCTTTCCTAGTCGAGGGGGCCTCCGGGTCTGTCCCATCAGTCTCCTATTCCTGCCTTTTTCTCACCCATTTCCTAATCCCCTATTTCCACCTTCTGAACTCACTCTCTAAATCCTCAAGAGCTTCAGCTCCATCCTTGTCTCTCCCTTCTCTTGTATCCAGGTCAGTGTGCTACTATTTGTTTTTTTGCCTCCAGGTCTGTTCCATCAGTCTTCTATTCCTGCCTTTTTCTCACCCATTCCCTATTCCTCTATTTCCACTTTCTCATCTCTTAATTTTCCACCCTCTTGGCCCACCAACCTATTGCTCACATCCGACCTCATCCCACAAAAGCATTAAAATATTTCCCTCCAATAATAAAGTCATAATCAGTTACCAAAAAGTCAAATAATATGATTTTTCTTGGGTCTCCAGAGGGAGGATAATTCATAAACAAGGCTTAAATAACTGAGGGTAGTAGGTCTATCTTCTGCCATATT
Source organism: Geotrypetes seraphini (assembly GCF_902459505.1). Taxonomy (NCBI): domain Eukaryota; kingdom Metazoa; phylum Chordata; class Amphibia; order Gymnophiona; family Dermophiidae; genus Geotrypetes; species Geotrypetes seraphini. The sequence goes on along the minus strand of NC_047088.1, from coordinate 98,216,861 downwards.
TCATAAGGATGGGGAACTGGGGAAGTATCAGGAGATGGTGGTTTTGAGAGAATAGACTTCTCCCTGGTTCATGTTTCAAAAGCAATATGGAAAAAGAATATCCTATATGGAACTCTTATGGAATGGAACCATTTAAAAAGAAAAAAGCTAATAACCCCATAGAATTATGTTCAAAATAGGAGGGGCGTGGCTTGGAAGCGCATGAGGAAGGTTGGCTAATAAGTGAGCTCCAAGAAAAAGACCTTGAAAGTCTGCAAAAAGTCTAAAAAAAACTTTAAAAATAAGGAAAAAAAAAGCTTGGATTAATAAAGAAGACAAGATAAAAGAATGGCAACAGGAAAACAGAACAAAAACGACTTTGCGGTGGCTGGTAGCAGCAAAAGATCAAAACCGGAACAGGAGACAGGTTCAAAAATGACAGATATAGAAGTAGTAAAAGAACTAAAGGAAATAAAAGAAATGCTATCAGTATTAACGAAAAAAGTTACGAATATATCAGAGGACGTTTCAGCGCTAAACAAAAAAATGGATCTCCTGGAATTAAAGTCAAATAATCTAGAAGAAAGAATGATGTTTGTAGAAGAAGAAGCAAGTTACAGTCGAACAGATAGAAAAAAAATAGAAATACTTACTAAAGAAATTGAAGATTATTCTAATCGAGAAAGAAGAAGTAATGTCCGTTTGATTGGATTACCAGAAGGAGCAGAAAAGGGAAATCCGGTACTCTTTATTGAAAATCTGTTACCCAAACTACTTCCTATAAAAACAAAATATCCCATAGAGGTAGAAAGAGCACATAGAGTGCCTATGAAGAGAGGAGAAAATCAACACGGACCAAGATCATTTATATTCAAACTATTGCGCCACCAACAGGTCTTAGAAATACTTCAACTAGCAAAGCAAAATAAAGGTCTTAAATATCAAGATGCTTATATCCACTTTGTTCCTGATTTTGCTAAAAACACAGCTATAAAAAGGAAAAAGTTGTTGGAATTGAGGCCAAAACTAAGAGAATTAGGTGCAAAGTTTGGATTAATGTATCCTGCAAACATCGGAAATAAAACTTTTACATTTGATGATGCTGAGAAACTAGAGAAATTTATTCAAACTCAAGAAATACCTATGTTATCCTAATTTTGAATAATATGTCTTTAATTTATTAATATAAATTTGGGGAAATATTATACTATATATATCATCATATATTAATTATATAGAGAAAAATAACTTTAAAGAATTTACTATATTTCAAAATGCAACGATTTAGAATGTTTTTATTTAGCTTCAAATATATTCTTTTCAACGTCTCTCTTACAATAGAATTAGAATGTAACAGACATTCTAAAAAAAAAAAAAAAATTTCAAAGGCTTAATGCAATTATATGTTTGTAAGTTTAACAGGAAATAATTATAATATAAAATATGGAAAAAAAAGTTAACATAAATTTAAATGAATGTAATATAGAAAGGATAATATAACTAAAAGCCTGCTTTGAAATTGATTACAGACAGAATATATTGGTGGGAACATCAGAGATTAAAAAAAAAAATAATAAAAAATTGAGGGGAATGGTTTTTCGGGTGAAGTTTTTCTTTTCCTGTGGTGAGACTGCTGCGGGGTCGCACACCGGACGCATATATATGCTTGTTTAAATTGTGTTTCCTCTTCTCTCTTTAAAATGACTTAAAAAATCTAAAAACATACAATCCCGAAGGTCTATGCGTAAGGAACGCAGGAAATGGATTTTTTTCATACCGGAAACACAACATGAACATATAATATAAAATATAAGAAGAAAAAAGAAGAAGAAGAAATCAGAAAATGGATTACAATAACTTTGGAAGATCGTAAAGAACTATTCAATATAATCTCCTTAAGAAAAGAAGAAGAAAGAAGACAAGGAAAAAGAAGAAAATAAAAATGAGAAGAGAGAGAGAAAGAATCAGATAAGTGGAGAAACGATGTATGTGCCTGGTGTGTGATTTTAGCGGTGTTCTCTCATGGGGGGGGGGGAGATTCTTTACTTGTGAATCTTTACTATATCATTATGTTCCCATATTAATGATATTACTATAATAAAATATAAGATGAGAGGAAAAAGTTTTTTGAGATAGAATGAAAAATACTATATTTATTTAATTATTAATGAATTGATGGTAATAAATATAGACTTTTAAAATATCCTAAGAAATGTATATGTAACTGATTGAATTCACAGATATATAATATATGAACTATTTATATTTTAATTTTATTTAAATATTTAATGACTTAAACTGTACTTGGAAAGCTAAAGGGTCTTCTTGGAGTGTGTTATGGCTGACCTTGATATGCGTGTTACCAAGTATACACTATTTTTGCTAAATGGGGAGGGAAGGGAGGGGGGTGGGAAAAGGGAGATGAAATTAATTAAAGAAAATCTTAAAATTAAGGGTTTAATAATAACTAGAAGAATAAATATTAAACATGTGTGGATATCTGATCAAAAATATATTTATAAAATTTTAATTAAAATATTACTTTTTAATTTAAATGGCTCTTAAAATTTATTCTCTTAACGTCAATGGTCTTAACCAACCAATCAAACGAAAGAAAGTACTAAATTTTCTTCATAAGCAAAAAGCTGATATTTATTTCATACAAGAGACACACTTGTCAGGTATTGAATCTAATAAACTAAAAGAGGGTTGGGTGTCCAAATGTTTTTATGCACCTGCTGTTGGAAAAAAAGCAGGAGTAGCTATTCTCATAAATAAAAAATGTATAGCAGATTTTAAGTTAATAAAATTTGATCCATTAGGAAGATGGGTACATATTAAAATGAATCTGAGGAATACAACCCTGGATTTATTCAATTTATATGCTCCTAATTCAAATCAAATGGAGTTTTTCAAAAATATTCAACAGATATTACTACCACTGGCTGCTTCTAATTTAGTAGTAGCTGGAGATTTCAATGCTGTAATGGATCCTATTTTGGATAAAAAACCAAGTAAAATAATGAAATCATTAGGATTAGATAATTTGATACAAACTTGTGATTTAGTAGATATATGGCGTATCCTTCATTTTAATGATCAAGAATATTCTTTTTGTTCTCAGGTCCATAAATCCTTTTCAAGAATTGATTATATATTTGTTTCTAATAACATAGCACAAAAAGTGATGAAAGCAATTATTGATCCTATTATCATATCAGATCATGCTGGTGTGTGGATTGATCTACAAAATGATATATCTGTTTATTCTAAACCAATTTGGAGATTTAACAATGCTTTACTTGCAGACATAAAATTTATAGAAAATATTAAAGAAAAAAATGCATGAATTCTTTCAATTTAATGATTTGGATAACATAAACATTGAAATTTTATGGGACGCTTATAAAGCAACAATGAGAGGAAATATCATATCATATTCTGCATATATGGAAAAACAACTTAAAAAACAATTTATACAATTGGAACAAGAAATTAAATTATTAGAACAAAAATTAATTACTAAATGGGAACATGATACATTGCAGAAATTATTAAAAACAAAAGTTAAATATAATGAGATTTCTTCTCAATTTGTAAGGAAAGATATGTTCTGTCGGCAAGTACAGTATTATGGAAATTCAAATAAAAATGGAAGATTATTAGCAAATTTTATTAAAGCAAAAAAAAGAAAATCTAAGGTTATTGCAATTAAGGATAAACAGGGCAATACACACACTAGTAATGAAGATATTATAAAACAATTTCTTGATTTTTATAAGGATTTATACACTTCTGATACTTATGAAAATAAAGAACAAGATGGTATAGAATTTTTAAAGGCATTTATTGGACCAAATATTCCGGATTATATAAAAGGAAGTTTAGAAGAACATATATCTTTAAAAGAAGTAGAATCAGCATTGAAAGCTCTTAGAGTTGGATCCGCTCCAGGTGGAGATGGATATACTGTTGAATTTTACAAAACATTTCAAAATATTTTATTACCTTATCTATTAAATTTATATCAATATCAAATAAATAATGGAAATATAACAGGAACTATGGCTGATTCTGTTATAATTGTCTTACCAAAACCAAACAGGGATTCGACATTGATAACAAATTATAGGCCTATATCTTTGATGAATGTAGATGCTAAATTAATTGCTAAAGTGCTAGCTATAAGATTAGCAAAAGCTCTTCCTTTTATTATTGATATACACCAAACTGGATTTGTTGCTAAAAGACACTCTTCACATAACACTAGATTAGCATTTCATTCTCTAAATTTAGCAAAAAATTTGAATGATCCAGCTTTTCTAATATCATTAGATGCAGAAAAAGCATTTGATAGAGTAGAATGGAAGTTTATGTATCAAACTCTAGAATGGTTTGGTATAGGACCTGGTTTTATTAAAATGATTCAAACATGGAGCAAGATTAAATATAAACAATAATTTATCTGATAAATTTAACTTGCTAAGGGGAGTTAGACAGGGTTGTCCTTTATCTCCCTTACTATTTGATATCGTTCTAGAACCCTTATTAATTGCAATAAATCAAACTAAGGGAATAAAGGGAATCACATTTTCTAATTGGGAATTTAAATTATCTGCATATGCAGATGATATATTATTATATTTAAGAGAACCAGAAGACACCATTCCACATCTACTTAATTTAATAGAAAAGTTTGGAAAGTTTTCTGGATATAAAATCAATTGGGAAAAATCTGAAGTTCTTCCAATTAATATCCATTGCACCAAAGGACTATTTGATTCATATTCATTTAAATGGAAAGAGGAAGGACTAAAATATTTAGGTATTCTTATAAAAAATACAATTGATGACACAGTAAAAGAGAATGAAAAACTTTTATTAAAAAAAATAACAGAAATGTGCGAGCAATGGAATCCTTTACATCTTTCTTGGTGGGGAAGAGTCCAAACAGTTAAAATGATGATTTTACCTGTGGTTTGTTATCAAATGAGTATGATTCCAATATTTTTTCAGGGGTCATTTTATAAAAAATTAAACAATATTCTAACAAAATTTGTTTGGTTTGGGAAAAGACCAAGAATCGCTTTAGCATCATTACAAAAAACAATTAAGGAAGGAGGGGTAAATTTTCCAAATTTCTATAGGTACCATCTGAAGGGACACGTCTTGTAGTTTTCCATAGAATGTGTTTTGGAGCAGTAAGAAACCCAGGCCCTGTTTGTTTTTCCTTCTCTGTAATAATGCAAGGACATCTAATGTTTGAAAAGATGTGTGTTCTTATGCTATGTTTAATCCAGATATTGTTTGCCTTCTCTTACCAAATATTATAAGGCTATTCTATTATGTAGTTTTCCTTAAGTTGTGTTTGAAGTTGTAAATCCAGATTGTTTGCCTTCTCCTGCTGATATACTACAAGGCCATTGTATATTTGAGAGATGTGTTTTCTTATTCTGTAGTAAAGTGAATCTAATTGTTTTCTTAGCTGTAGTTGTAAGAAAATTTAGATAAGACTTTGTTAGCCAAAGCACCTTTAGACTTTGGCTTTAGATAAGTAAAGGATTTTGTTATTTCTTTTAAAGTTGCATGTGATCTGATATGGTTTGCATTTACGTCATATGCTGACGACCCTTACCCATGTAAGATGATATAAATTGAGGTACAGAACACTCAATAAAGTGGACATGTTTGAGAGACAATAGGTGTCTGTTTTCTCTTAGATATTGTCCCCGGATGCATCTGCTTGTCAAATGACAGAGTGTGTACAGCCATAATCGGGCTTTAACAGTGGGGGCTCCTCCGGGAGGGACGTTGATATCACCGGTATTTTGTGAGTATTTCTGAATTTTGAATTCTGTTCTTTAATACTCACGGGTATTAGGTGCCCTGTTCCCACCCTTTATTTGTTAAATATAGATTTTTGGGAAGTCTATAGCGGAGTTTATAACAATAAAGAAACTCCTATTGTTCTTTTGGGAAGAACTATATTACTTATAGAGCTGCCTGCGCACTCTGTCATTTGTGGGGTTAACACTTTTTGTATGTGCTTTCTCTCTTCTATCGCTATTCTTTTCTATTGCTTAGAGATAAGATTTTATAGAGTATAAGACTATATTGTATATTACTGTTCTGTATCTCGCTTATAAGGTAAGATAAGCGGGATTCCTGCATTGCTATATTGTTTTTGTAATGGGTCAGAACGGTAGTAAGGTTCCCCCCCCCCCTAAGAAAGCTGAGACTTGTAAGGCTTATGTTGCCCGTGTATGTGACACGGGATATTATCTTATTGATCCTTGGATAGATAATATGGCTGGTTGGACTGAAGGACTTCATAGTTCGAGTCCGTTTCCCCGAGATGGGGCAAATGATACGTTTCATATGGATATGATAAAGGGATTGTGTTTGGGGGATCATGAGGCATGGCCATATTATTTAGGGGATCCGCACTGGGACAAAGAATATATGAGAAGGGGAGGCATTAATTGGCTTACATATGCTCCTTATTGGTCAGCTACTGATAAAGATAAAACATCCAAGCTGTCCATTCTTTCCCCTGCTCAATTACATGCTGCAGAACAATCTATCTGTGCTGCTAGCCCTCCTCCTTATCATTTACAAATTCCTTCACCCAGTGCTCCTCTTAAACTTTATCCCTCTTTATCTAAGGATGATATTGACCTCCTTATCGGTAGTACTCTTATTTCTCCTCCTCCTCCACCTCCCGTCCTGTCCGGTGCAGTTGCATCAGGACAGGTTGCTGACACTTTGCCCCAAGACATTACATTTCCCACTGTATCCACGACCAGCCCCACTGTTCGGGGGCCGATAATCTCTTTTTCACCCCTCCACACTCGTAGCGGTACTCAAAGGGTTGCGGAAGTACAGGAGCTGATGCAAGAACAGATGCCCTTTCTCACAGTGGGGGATACTCTTTTGAAGAAACCCATTGAGTTAGAAGACATTAACAAGATCATTAAACACTGCCCCAAGCCTCTTGTCTCTGCTAGTGCGACTTTTCACTATTTAAAACGAGCATGCAAGGGTCGAAATTATACGCAGGAAGATATGCGCCTTATTATAGATGGCATTGTTGGACACAGTTCCCCTTGGGACTGGTCTAACGTCCCTAGTATTAGTGTTTTAGAGCCTGCTACTGTCACAGCTACTGCTTATAGACTGAATACTGAAGCAGGAAATGCTGTTATGTGGAATGAATTACAGGCAGAGCTTGATCGGTGTTTTAAGTCTCGATCTTCCCTTCCTATTGCAGTAGCCTGCAAACAGAAATCAGGTGAAACTGTTGTGGATTTCTGGAAGAGGTTTAATGAAACCTGGACCCAAGAGGCGGGTCTCAGTTCTCATGCTAATATGGATTCCCTACTTATTCAGACTTTCCTTTCTAACCTCCGTTCTCCCTTGCAAATTCTGGTCAAACAAATGATTTCAGAATGGCCCACTAGTTCTCGTGCTGAATTTCAAAATAAATTAATGGAAAAAGAGGCAGCAGGTTGTTTTGAGATCTCTAAACCTCGGGAAATCCTGCATCAGGGCCAGCTACCCACCTGGGGACCGCGCCTGACTACTACTCGTGGAAGAAGGGGTCGCGGGTTTCGCAGGGGGAGGGCTCCAGTCTCCGGTCGAGGTGGTAATAATCCATCCAGAAGTACTGGATGTTTTAATTGTGGGGACCTTAGTCACTGGCTTAATCAATGCCCTCATCCCAGACCCCCCGCATTACCAGTTCAGCCCGCCCCACCGGTGGTGCCTACCCCTCCCTCTACTGTGAGACCATCTGCCACTTCTCCTCGTTTTCCTATCTCCTGGCACAGCCCCCCTACTCCCCAATGAAGGGGCCCGGAGGTTTACACCCCAGCATTCACTTTGGTCTCTGCCTTTGCTAAGGATTCTCCTATGATATCTCTTATTGTACAAGGGAGTCCAGTGCCTTTTCTTGTAGATTCGGGTGCCACTTGTAGCACCATCAGTGAGGATTACTATCGGGGCCCACGCATGAATGCTGAACCTTCTATGGGAATTAATGGGGTTTTGACTAAATCCTATCGTACCACACCCCTGTCTGTAGCTCATCCTGATACAGGCTTTACTCTTTTTCAGCACTCCTTTCTTATTATTCCCCATTGCCCTGTCAGCCTTCTTGGTCGAGATCTTTTTTTTCCTCTCCTCATTCAGCTCACTACAGATGATACAGGAGGTTTGCATGTCTTTTCCTCCGTTATTCCCATTCGCCCTCCGTCCACCCTTTACCTTTCTACTTGCCCTGACACACTTTTGCCCCTTCCCCCAGACTCTCCGGTCTGGGCTTCTACTGACACTGATGTAGGCTTTATTTCATGTACCCCCTATCGTGCTTCTCTGAAATCACTCATTCCTGTTTTCATTAAGCAGTACCCAATCTCCCAAGAAAAGGAGAAAGTCATGATTTCACTAATTGCTTCATTTCTTTCCTCTGGTATTATTAAAACCACCATCTCTTCCTACAATACGCCCATCAATCCTGTTGTCAAAGCTGATGGCACCCCCCGTTTTATTCAAGACCTTAGGGCTGTTAATGCTTTGGTGATTCCCATTGCACCCATTGTCCCGGATGTCCCTTCTCTACTCTCCTCCATTTCACCTGCAACTCATGTTTTTTCAGTCATTGATTTGAAGAATGCTTTTTTTTCTGTCCCTGTTGATGAGGACACTCAGCCCCTTTTTGCATTCACTTTTAAGCAACAGCAGTATACCTGGTGTAGAATGCCTCAAGGATATGTTGATTCCCCTGTGGTTTTCTCCATTGTCCTGCGGGCTACTTTACAGTCATGGACTGCCCCCCATGGTTCTATTCTCATTCAATATGTGGATGACCTTCTTTTGTGTTCCATAACTCAGGAGACCTGTCAAGCTGATAGTTTGCACCTTTTACAATGGTTGTCTCTGTGTGGTCACAAGGTGTCACGAAAGAAACTACAATGGTGTAAAACTGAAGTGGAATACCTGGGTTTTGTCCTGACTCATGGTCAGAGGAAAATTAGCACTTCTCGCATTGCTGCTGTTCTGGGTTTGCCTCGCCCAGCTACTCAAAAAGACATGCTTACTTTTCTTGGTATGATTGGTTACTGCCGCCAATGGATCCCTGATTGTTCCTTCTATGACCAGATTTTGAGACAGACCCTAGGTACTGAAATGACTGATCTTATCAGATGGACTAAAGAAATGTTGGACGCTTTTGGACATTTGAAATGTGCTTTGGTTTCTAGCCCCGGCTTGGGTCTTCCTGATTATGACCAAATGTTTCATCTCTTTGCTCGTGACAATTGTAAAACTATGGCGGGCGTCCTGGCTCAGGATCATGGCGGTAAGTTACGCCCTGTTGCTTTTTTTTCTAAAGTTACCCCTGTTCAAGTTCAAGGCATGCCTGCCTGTTTAAGGGCCCTAGCTGCATGTGCTATGGTGGTAGAGATGGCTACTCCTCTAACCCTTGGTCACCCCACTACCCTTCATACTTCTCACAATGTCCAAGCCCTCCTTCGCAATATTCATACCCAGCATATGTCAGCTCAGCGCCTTAGTGGTTATGAGGTCATCCTCCTTTCTAATCCCAATCTCACCATCAGATATTCTGCCCCGACATATGGCCCTGCTCTACTTTTAAATGGTCTTTTGGGTCTTAAGGGTGAACAGGATGCGCTTCCTCCTGATCATTCCTGTGTCTCCCTGATATATCAAGACACTTCCCCTCGCCCTGATTTGTCCTCTACTCCTCTCCCTGATGCTTCCTCCATTTTTGTTGATGGTTCTTGCTCACGTCCTAGTGACAACACCTTCCACACAGGATATGCTGTGGTTGAACTCCCTGATATCATCCATGAGGCCTTTTCCCTCCCCTATCCATCGGCACAGGCTGCTGAACTCATTGCTCTTACTCGCGCCTGTCACCTTTTCTCTGGTAAACGCGTTAATATTTATACTGACTCTAAATATGCCTTTGGTGTTGTACACGACCATGGTGTTATCTGGCAGCGTCGCGGCTTTGTGGCCGCTGATGGTAAGCCTATTTCTCATTCTTCCCTTGTTTCGGATCTTCTCTCTGCTTTACTCCTGCCTGCTGCAGTTGCTATTCTTCATTGTCGTGCACACACTGGCCTTCAGACTGAAGTTGCCAGAGGTAATGCTCTGGCTGACCGCATTGCTAAACAAGCTGCTTTGGACCCCCCTCCTTCCTCTGTTCTCTTTCCTCTTCTTTCTCCTCCTGCTTTTCCCCCTTCTTCTCTTTTTTCCCAGCTTCAATCCTTTGTTACCCCCTCTGAACTTGATGCCTGGCAAATTGCTGGTGCCCAAAGCCGCCCTTCGGACGGACTTTGGTGCAAAGAGGGGAAACCCTGTATACCAGCCGCTAGTTCTCCCTTATTCATTGCTCAATATCATGGCATTGGTCATCGTAGTGCTCGCTCGACACTCCAGCTCCTTGCCAGTGATTTTTTCATTCTTGATCTTCGCTCCCTGATACAGACATATATAGCTCGATGTCTAACTTGTCTCCGTGCTAATCCCAACATACCCCATAAAGCACCACACCAGCATCTTACTTACCCCACTTCTCCTTTTTCACACTTACAGATTGATTTTACTCATATACCTCATGCCACTGGGACCCGCCAGGATTATGCTCTTGTTATTGTTGACATGTTTTCCCGATGGCCTGAAGTCTTTCCCACTACAAATGAAACTGCTCAGACTGTGGTGAACATTTTACTTCGTGAAATCATCCCTAGGTGGGGATGTCCCATACACATCAATTCAGATAATGGTCCTGCTTTCACTGCCAGAGTATGCAAAGCTTTAGCTACCGCACTCCGTATTGAGTGGAAATTTCATCTTCCATATCACCCACAGAGTTCTGGTATTGTCGAACGCATGAATAGGACTATTAAAGACAAAATCAGGAAAGCCACAGCTGGCACGTTTGTGAATTGGAAAAAATTCCTCCCTATTGTTTTAGCTGAAATCAGGATGCAGCCTCACTGCACCACTGGCTACTCTCCCTTTGAGATTCTCATGGGACGACCTTTCCCCGCCCCATGGGTAGACAGACCCTCCATAGTTGAGAGTAGTGATCTTCCTTTGATACAAGAAGAATATGTTCGGAAGCTCATTGAAACATTAGGGCATGTTGAAAGAACTGTGTCTTGCACTTCTCCTTTCTCTCCACAGACTCCTACCCATTCCTTCCAGCCTGGTGATGAAGTCATCATCCAGAAGCTTTTCAAGGATCGGAAGCAGACGGATTTCCCCTTTGGCCCTCCCACTACTGTGATCGCTGTGACCAGGACCGCTGTACTCACTGAGGAGTCTCCTGTTTGGATCCACGCAAGTCGCTTGAAGAGGGTTAACCTAAAACCCCAGAAGCAAGCCGTCTCTGCGCAGATTTCACCCCCTTCAGAGGAACAACATGATGATCTCATCACAGCATTCCACCAACTTTATCTTTCTCCTCCTGGCAGCGCTGCTGCTAGTTTTCTTTCCTGTATGGATCATTTCTAACTGTGTCTACAGGGATGATGTGTCCTGGGTTCACGACACTTTCTGCCCATACCCATCTGTAAATGACACTCCAACAATGTACTCATCTGCAAACAGCACCCCCGGCGCCTCTTTGCGACTGAGACGTCAAGCTGGACTACTCCCTCGCAAAGGCTGTCCTTCAATTGGAATTCAGAAAGATAGACAGTATACTACCTTTTGGTATAATTCCAGTAGTGTGCAAGTTGCCACCTTCTCCTTTGAGTATTGTGACATTATGGTCTGCTCATCAATTGATATCCCAAGGCTATGCCATTGGTCCTCAGAGATTCCTAAAACTAAAGATATATATATATGTGTTACTGACTTACGTTGGGGGGATAAGTGTGCATCCTGGGGAGCAGTAGGGTGGAATACTGGCACTGACTGGGCTTATAGACCAGAAAGTGCTCTAAAAAAAGTGGATCAAAATGGTAAATCTCTGCTTACTCGTATGACCCTTCGTAAGATTGGAAACTGTTATAGGAGAAGGGCTCCTGAACAAATTATTAAGCTTTCTCTTACTATTGACAACCCTAGACCTACTGATGAAGGTATGTACGTTATGGGCATATGGTTTAAGGGTGGGTCTAGCTATCCGACCCATCAGTTTTTCTTACGGGATCTATCTACCTCCACTCATCCTCTCCCGCCATTTTGTGGGGGCCCCAAAAATACTAACCCACTGGCCCCTACATTCAATAAACTTACTGACATGATGGCTATTGCCAATCCCACTTTTGAAGATACTATGGCTGTTGAGGTAGGGTTTTCAGAACGTAACCTTTGGTTAGAATGGATGAAATTCACTGCTGATCAACATAATAAGAGTAATTGTTACATATGTGCTCAAGCTAGGCCCCATCTAGGAACCGTACCTCTGGACCTCCCTCCTGGTATCCAACCATGCTTTTTTGGGTTATTTACCAATATCTCCTCTAATTTTACCGATCCCCTTTGTGCGCTGTGGCGTTCTAAATACCCTTTGCTGCCAGGACAGAAAACGCTTGACATAGCCATTACTATCTATAAGGGTAATTACACATGTCATGTTTCTAATTTGACACAGGGAAGTTTTGTGGGCAACTTTCCCCCAGGTTATTGTTCTGTCTTGGATTATAGGTATGCCCCATTGTTACAGCATCAGATTTTCACCCTAGGTGATATTTACTGGCTCTGTGGAGACTTTAGGCTCCGTGTTAAGCTACCCAGCCAGTGGATAGGCCAGTGTGCTTTAGCTAAGGTTATTATGCCTCTGCATATCCTTTCTGAAGGGCACTCTTCCTCCTATTCACTTTCTTCCTCTCCTCTGTCTCGACATAGACGTGATCTCCTTGGTAGTTTTGATCCGCATGTATATATAGATGCTATAGGGGTCCCAAGAGGGGTCCCAGATGAATTCAAGGCCCGAGACCAGGTTAAGGCTGGGTTTGAATCCCTTATTCCCCTTATTACTATCAATAAGAATGTTGATTGGATTAATTACATTTATTATAATCAGCAACGCTTTGTGAATTACTCTAGAGATGCCTTGCAAGGTATTGCTGATCAGTTAGGCCCCACTTCTCAGATGGCTTTTCAAAATCGTATGGCCCTAGATATGATTTTAGCTGAGAAGGGGGGTGTTTGTAAAATTCTTCCCAGTACTTTATCGTGTTGTACATTTATTCCTGATAATACAGGTCCTACAGGAAAAGTTACTATGGCCATTCAGAAATTAGCAGACCTCTCTGCTGAGCTCAAACATAACTCTGGTTTATCTCACCCTTGGGACCAGTATTTTAGTTGGATGCAGGGCTGGGTAAAAGACCTTCTTATCGTTATAATCTCTATTATTATCTGCATTCTTGTCTCTTATGTAATTTTTCGACTGCTCATGCGCTGTGTTATTCGTATTACAGCTCCTAAAACTCCTCCTCGAGAGACATATTTGGAATATCTCTCCCTCCAAGCTCATGCTGTACATTCATGACGTCATTTACATGACGTAAGAGGGGATTTGAAGGGACACGTCTTGTAGTTTTCCATAGAATGTGTTTTGGAGCAGTAAGAAACCCAGGCCCTGTTTGTTTTTCCTTCTCTGTAATAATGCAAGGACATCTAATGTTTGAAAAGATGTGTGTTCTTATGCTATGTTTAATCCAGATATTGTTTGCCTTCTCTTACCAAATATTATAAGGCTATTCTATTATGTAGTTTTCCTTAAGTTGTGTTTGAAGTTGTAAATCCAGATTGTTTGCCTTCTCCTGCTGATATACTACAAGGCCATTGTATATTTGAGAGATGTGTTTTCTTATTCTGTAGTAAAGTGAATCTAATTGTTTTCTTAGCTGTAGTTGTAAGAAAATTTAGATAAGACTTTGTTAGCCAAAGCACCTTTAGACTTTGGCTTTAGATAAGTAAAGGATTTTGTTATTTCTTTTAAAGTTGCATGTGATCTGATATGGTTTGCATTTACGTCATATGCTGACGACCCTTACCCATGTAAGATGATATAAATTGAGGTACAGAACACTCAATAAAGTGGACATGTTTGAGAGACAATAGGTGTCTGTTTTCTCTTAGATATTGTCCCCGGATGCATCTGCTTGTCAAATGACAGAGTGTGTACAGCCATAATCGGGCTTTAACACCATCAAGCCTATATTTTAAGACAGGGAATGTATTGGATCCTCCCAGATCTCATGGAAAATGTACCCGACTGGTTATATTTAGAATGGCGCCTCATGTTTCCTTTACATCCAGAACATTTTATCAGTATAACAATGCCTAGGAGATATAAGGACAACAGAATTCTAATAGATACATGGAAAACACTAAGATTTATAAGCAATTTAACACCAGATCCTTTGACTAAATCTTTAAATCAATCTATTTGGGTAAACTCCAGGATCAAAATTGGTGGATTTAAAATAGTATGGAAACAATGGATAAAAGCAGGTATACGAACTTTAAAAGATGTAATAGTAAATGGATCACTGCTTAGTTTTTCACAATTGCAACAAAAATTTGGATTAGATAAAACACAATATTTTAAATGGATGCAATTGAAGCAGGCCATTAAGGAAGGGTTCCCTGAATGGAAGAATCTTAACACTCAATATAGTTTACCAATCCTTTGTTTTCAAGCGGATTTTCTAGGACACCAAGCCGCAAAATGGTATAAGAAAATAAACGAATTTTTAAACAAAAAAAAGAGATCAGGACTTAGGGATATTTGGAGTATTGAGATAGGACAGATAATTTCTCCATCTCAATGGCAAAAATTTTGGTCCTGGAGAATACATACTACAAGATCAGCATCTATGAGTCAAACATGGTTGTTTTTATTACATAGAGTTTTATGGACCCCTACGAGATTACAAAAATTAGATAGTAGTAGATCTAATAGATGCTGGCATTGTAAGATAGAAGTGGGGACATTAGACCATTTACTATTCTTTTGTCCCTGCATTAATTCCTTTTGGAAATTAATTTGGCCCCAAATTAATAATTTATTAGAAAATCATGTTGGACTATCATATGATACAATATTATTTGGAACAGCAATGAGAACACAAAGTCCGATTTCTGCTGATAATAATAAACTTTTATTAATTTTAACAGGGGTAGCCATACAGCAAATTACTCAGAATTGGAAGGATTACACTAAATTGAATTACACTTTTTGGTGGAATTCAATTTGTCATATATATAAAATGGAAAAAGTATTGGCATTACAACAAGGTTATATTAACAAATTTAATAAAATATGGAGACCATTGACAATTTATTCCACTGATCAGATATAATAACACATGTATAGAACATATAGAAGGGGTAGGGAGGGAAAACTATTGTAATATTAATATGATATAAATTCTGAAAAAGGGTTTATTTAATTCACATTGTAAGAAAATTTAATGATAATTTCAAGTGTTTTTTTGTATAATTGAATGTAATACATGTATTTCACTTGATGTAAGAATTTAAAAAAAAGAATAAAAAATATTTATACAAAAAAAAGAATTATGTTCAAAATCAATATATGTCCAATATATTGTAAATATGTTCCTATAAAAAGATACCATAGCAACTGCAAGGTGTCATGGACATAACTAGTGTCTCAACGGATTTAATAATAGCACATTAATTTTTCAATTTATATTCAGTGTTTAAAGTGCTCCTATACTCAAGTTCAATGCAACCACATCCACATTTTTAACAAAACATGTATTAAAAAGCAAGTACTTATCTCAAGACATTCTTAGTTTGTGCACATAATCCAACTTGAAGACTTCATCATTGTGATAGAGGTCAATCTGATGCAGCAATAACAAAACATGATCCATGTTGAGGTCTGGGAATAGTGATCTTCAAGTTGAATTATGTGTACATGCTGTGAATATTTTGAGATAAGAACTTGCTTATCTCAAAAGATGTGTGTGGATGTACTATGCTGATCTTTATCTGACCTAATAGTTTTCTCAAATTGCTAAAATCATTCAAATACTGTCATCTCATATATGTATTCCACAATTCTAAACAGTATTATTAGTGTTCATATTAGCGTAATTGCAAGGTCTTCAGAAGTGCCAGCTGATAGACAAGTGTTATCAGTGGCTAATATTCAACTTGTTGGCACTGGCCTCCTCATAAGCCCTGCATAATTCTATTTTAGTGCTCTTTTGTGCTCTGTGCTCATTACAAATAAATATTTAATACTTTAACTTATTTAATATTAGAAAAGTTTAAAACTCATCTCAGCGTTTGTATTGCTTATATCGGGAAGGTACTGTGACTCTGACATGTTTCGCCCTGAGGCTGTTTCATGAAAAAGTCCCCTACAACACATAATTTAAAACATATTAAATACAGTTCAATAAAGTTATTTTATCTATCATGTTAAAAGGTCTAAGAACTGTCCTTAACAAACTTGCTGGACAATAATTACCCCTTGAAATGCTTTCCAAACCATCCCGATATGTTGGTTTCTCCTAATCAAAATGGCCGTGGCTTTTTAAAAATATTTATTTAAACCTCCCTCATTCAAACGTCATAGCGTAATGACGTGTCTGCAGTGAATCAGGGCTCAGATCAAAGACATCCATTCTATTTCCTGATTTAAACCGAATGGTGTCACCGTATTTAAAGTGAAAATCCATCTCTGTTCACTATAATTCAATCTTTGTTCATAATGGGCTCCCTCCCACCCTACTTTTATATAGTCAATCACTCTCCACCTAATTTCATCCACCATATGAGCCTGGTCTTGCCAATGTTGAGTAAGTGGAGCCTGCATTATTGCGTTAGTAATCCTAGATTTATGTTCGTTTAGTCTAATGTTAATCTGACAGCTCGTTCTTCCCACATAAATCAAATTACAGGGACATATAATGGCATAAACTACATTATGGGATTTACATGTAGTGGATGTTCTAGATCTAATAATGATCTCTCTGCCTGATGGTTTCCATTCCTACCCTTCAATGGTTTTTGCACACCACTGACAACTGCCAAATTTTGCATGACCAATATCACCTACATTCACAGTTACATCCTCCATATACCTGTATTTTGACAGACGCTCTCCTAAATTCTTCCCCGTTATAATAATAATAATAATAATAATTTTATTCTTATATACCGCCATGCCCATCGAGTTCTAGGCGGTTCACAACAATTTCATTAGGATCCGCATTGACATGCCGATTTACAAACAATGTATTGGATTTACAACACCTTCAGCCGAACATGGCTGAAGAAGCGGAAGTGGGAAGTTATAAGCTATAGTAGAGAACTCTTCAAATAAATTAGGTATTATCTGTAAAATATGTCAGTGATATTCATACCATTAACTAAGATGTTAGAACCATTATAAAAAGGTATAACACACACCAGCCTATTGTCCGTCTGGTGGCTTGGCTGAGCTATCTGTAGTTCAGTAGTAAAGATCGATTGGCATATTTTGCTCAGAGAAAAGCTTTACGGATAGATTTTGGGGGGTATCCTGTTTGGGCTATGCGTGATTCCACGGTTTTTGATTGGAACAAAAAATCTTCTTCATCTGTGCAAATTCTCCAGATTCTTAAAAACTGTCCCACAGGTAAATTAAATTTTAGTCTGTATGGGTGATGACTGTGATATTGGAGCAGTGTATTTCGTTCCATGGGTTTACGGTACAAAGTGGTTTTTAAACACCCTTGCTCTCGGATGATTCTAAGATCCAAAAAGTCTATTCTCTGTGTATCATAAGAAAAAGTAAATTAAATCTGAGGGTTCAGTAAATTTAGGTCCTGGACAAATTGTTTTAAAGATTCCTCTGTGTCATTCCAACCAAAAAAAAACATCATCCAGAAAGCGTTTCCATGTCAAAACAGCGTTGAACTTTAGAGATGTGTAAATTAGAATCTAGAATTTCTTCCAATCTAGGGTGGCCACCGATGGGGCAAGAGTAGCCCCCATGACAACCCCCTGCTTTTGTAAGTAGTACTCATTAGAAAACCAAAAATAATTACATGTGATCACAAACTCAGCTAGTTGGGTCAAAAATTCAGTGTTACTATGTGGTTCTCCCTCCCTTTTATCCAGATAGAACTTTAATAATCTCCAACGCTGCTGTTTGCGGAATCATAGTGTAAAGTGAAGTAATGTCCAAGGTTGCTAATATCATAGATTTAGGTAGTTCTTCCAAATTTTGCAATATAGTGATAAAATGAGATGAATCTTTTATAAATGAAGAAATTTGAGTAGTAAATGGTTGTAAAAAATAATCCAGAAATTGAAAAAGCAGTTCCAACACAGACCCCCTTGTAGACACGATAGGCCTTCCCGGAGATTCTTGTGTATTTTTGTGTACTTTGGGGACAAAATTAATTTTGGGGGTACTTGGATGTTGCTCTATTAGGAAGGCTGCTTCTTTTTTCGTTAGCATCCCTTACTGTAATGCTGGTTGTACCAATGTTTTTATTTCCTTCTGTAATTGTCCAATAGGGTCCTTATCTAGAAATTTGTATGCATGAATGTCAGACAACTGTCTGTATGCTTCCCTGTTTTACTGTTCTCTTGATTGCAGGACTGTCTCTCCCCCTTTGTCCGCTTTGAGGACTAAAAGATCTCTCATATGTACGTATGAGGTGGTCATATGTGGAATGTTATTACATGTCAAACCTCCTATGGATCGTTATAAATGCCGCCTTTTTCTTGTCATGACCGGGATAGCCATGCAGATGGTAACCCAAAATTGAAAGAACTATGACCACCTAAATTTTCCTTTCTGGTGGGCAAATTTGTGCTCCAGCTATAGATATGAAAAAAATGAATGCTGATAGGCACAGTAATTTATTTAAGCTGGTTTGGGGGCCGTTGACATCATATATTACCTCACTATAGTAGGTCTTTGATTATGAGTCAGTTGTGGTTTATTTTCGTACACATCCAGGAAAGGGGAGAGAGTCTATTTCTGTCCTAATTTGACTTTTGAGTATGTCCACCTGGGGTGGGAGGAGGGTGGGAGGATATTTTTAATCTGAATAGGGTAAAGTTATTGGGATAATCTATGTTTCTGTGTTTTATTGAATAATCATTGGGTAGGGGGGAAAAATGGTTGGTTATGCATATTTGTAAGTTGAATGTGCTTTTATTAACTTAATATATGATATATATTTGTGTATTACACTTTTGAAATTTAGAAAATCAATAAAGAATTTAAAAGATCTCTCATCTCTATTAATTCACTAAATGTTTTCATTGTTCTTTTGTCAGATTGTCAGAAGTGGGTCTGGAAGTAACCTCTTGTTCCCCCTTATCTAAATCACTTAATACCAAATTTTGAAAAGTCATAACTGAAGAATGTGTATTCCCTGGTGGTAACCAATGGCTTGTTGGTTTCTTTATAGAGTTGTCTATTGAGGGGGGATTGTCTTGAAAATATATACGAAATTGGAACTTTTGCATAAATCTGAAAAAAAGCTGCTCTGATACGGAAAGGATTTTTGATTGGAACTTATTACGATCCTTTCCATATCAGAGCAGCTTTCTTAAGATTTATGCAAAAGATCAAATTGCATGTGTATTTTCAAAACAATTCGCTTCAGCTCCATCCTTGTCTCTCCCTTCTCTTGTATCCAGGTCAGTGTACTACAATTTATCTTTTTGTCTCCAAGTCTGTTCCATCAGTCTCCTATTCCTGCCCTTTTCTCAACCATTCCCTATTCGCTGCAATCACATCATTATGCTATGATGTTTGAATGAGGGAGGTTTAAATAAATATTTTTAAAAAGCCACGGCCATCTTGATTAGGGGAAACCAACATATCGGGATGGTTTGGAAAGCATTTCAAGGGGTACTTATTGTCCAACAAGCTTGCTAAGGACGATTCTTAGACCTCTTAAAATGATAGATAAAATATCTTTATTGAATGGTATTTAATACATTTTTAATTATGCTGTAGGAGACTTTTTCTTGAAACAGTCTCAGGGCGAAACATGTCAGAGTGACAGTATCTTCCCGATATAAGCAATACAAACGCTGAGATAAGTTTTAAACTTTTCTAGTATTAAATAAGTTAAAGTATTAAATATTTATTTGTAATGAGCACAGAGCACAAAAGAACTCTAAAATAGAATTATCAGGTCTTATGAGGAGGCCAATGCCAACAAGTTGAATATTAGCCATTGATAACACTTGGCTATCAGCTGGCACTTCTGAAGACCTTGCAATTACGCTAATATGATCTTTATCCGACAACATTTAGTATGCTACTATGTTACTAAGCTTAACCAGTTTAGGTTCAAGGGAAATGACAAAAACAAGAAATTGGGCTAGAGACCCCATATTACATAATTAACACTCCCCTCCCCCCCTTTTTACAAAGCCGCATTGGGGCTTTTTTTCCACCGGCCAAGGCAGCATTAGTTCCAACACTCATAGGAAATCTATGAGTATTGGAGCTAATACTGCCAAAACCGGCGAT
The DNA here is from genome assembly GCF_902459505.1 of Geotrypetes seraphini. Taxonomy (NCBI): domain Eukaryota; kingdom Metazoa; phylum Chordata; class Amphibia; order Gymnophiona; family Dermophiidae; genus Geotrypetes; species Geotrypetes seraphini. The sequence goes on along the minus strand of NC_047088.1, from coordinate 98,196,367 downwards.
AAAAAATCCTAAAGCGGCTTCGTAAAAAAATGGGGGGGAGGGGGGTAAAGTAACAGAAAGATAACTACAGTACACATGCAAGCCCACTATCTCTGGAACCCCCCCTCCTCCCTGTTTCCAGCATCTCATTAGATATTTCATCAGGATTCATGTATGTTTCTCTCTCGATCAAAACCTAATTGCCAACCCATGTAACTTCTGAAGATTTGTCTGTTTCTCTATCAGTGACATCAAATGCAGGGTCTACAGGTATTTGGAAATCATTATTTTTTTAAAAAGGACACCCTCTGGAAGCGCGTTCCAGGTGTCCACCACCCTTTGGGTGAAGTAGAACTTCCTAGCATTGGTTCTGAATCTGTTCCCTCTTAACTTTTCCGAATGCCCTCTCGTTTTTGTAGTATTCGAAAGTTTGAAGAACCTGTCATAAAAATGCACCAAGCACGGATAGCGGCCAGACTGGAACAGAACATGTCCTAGTGCAAGATGGTAGAGAGCAGGGCACTTTTTGCACAAGGGAGATGTTTTATTTCAGGGCTGCAGGGCTGGGATTTCAGGGCAGCAGAGAGCAGGACAGTTGGAAAGGACATGAGCGACTAGTCCTCAGCAGTCGCTTCTTTAGTGAATCGTTGCCTTCCAACTTTACATGCCATTTCCCCTCATTTGCACGTGTGGATTGGATCGGGGGCACATCGGATCGGGAGGAAGGTTAGTGAATTGGGTCGGGGTCGCAAACTAGTCGGGACACGATTGGTAAACTTTGTGAATCTAAACCATAGTGTAACTAGATTTTCAGAAAGCTTTTGATAAAATTCCTCACAAGAAGCTCCTGAGAAAATTAAAGTGTCATGGAATAGGTGGCAAAGTTCAGTTGTGGATTAAGAATTGGTTATCAAATGGAAAACAGAGGGTAGGGTTAGATGGTCATTTTTCTCAATGGAGGAGAGTAAACAGTGGAGTGCCGCAGGGGTCTGTATTAGGGGCAGTGCTATTTAACTTATTTATAAATTGGAACGACGAGTGAGGTGATTAAATTTGCAAATGACACTAAACTGTTCAAAGTTGTTAAAATGCATGTAGATTGTGAAAAATTGCAGGCGGACCTTAGGAAATTGGAAGATTGGGCGTCCAAATGGCAGAAGAAATTTAATGTGGACAAATACAAAGTGATGCACATTGAGAAGAATAACCTGAATCACAGTTACCAGATACTAGGGTCCACTTGGGAATTAGCACCCAAGAAAAGGATCTGGGTATCATCATAGAAACATAGAAACATAGAAACATAGAGGCAGAAAAGGGCTATAGCCCACCAAGTCTGCCCATTCCAAAGTATTCGCTCCCGAATTTACTCCCTTAAAGATCCCACGTGAGCATCCCATTTACTCTTAAAATCTTTCACGCTGCTGGCTTCAACAACCTGCAGTGGGAGTTTGTTCCACTGATCCACCACTCTTTCGGTGAAGAAGTACTTTCTGGAGTCTCCTTGAAACTTCCCTCCTCTGATCTTCAGCGGATGCCCTCTGGTGGTCGAGGGACCCATAAGACAGAAGATATCATCTTCCGACTCAATGCGACCCGTGATGTACTTAAACGTTTCAATCATGTCTCCCCTTTCTCTTCGTTCCTCAAGTGAGTACAGTCGCAACTTCTTTAGTCTTTCTTCATACGTTAGATCTTTTAGCCCCGAGACCATCCTGGTGGCCATTCGCTGAACCGACTCGATCCTCAGCATGTCTTTACGGTAGTGTGGTCTCCAGAATTGAACACAGTACTCCAAGTGAGGCCTCACCATGGATCTGTACAATGGCATAATGACTTCAGGTCTCCTGCTGACAAAACCTCTGCGGATACAACCCATCATTTGTCTTGCCCTGGAGGAAGCCTTCTCCACTTGATTGGCAGCCTTCATGTCATCACTAATAATCACTCCTAGATCACGTTCTTCCTTGGTCCTAACCAAGGTCTCTCCATTTAGTGTATAAGTTCTGCGCGGGTTTCTCTTGCCCAGGTGCATTACCTTGCATTTTTTAGCATTGAAGCCCAACTGCCAAGTCGTTGACCATCTTTCCAGCAGTAGTAAGTCCTGTGTCATATTGTCAGGTAATAAGCTGTTGCCTACAATGTTGCAAATTTTGGCGTCATCGGCGAACAGTGATACCTTTCCCCTAAGTCCTTGCGTCATATCTCTTATGAATAAGTTGAATAAAGAGATATGACGCAAGGACTTAGGGGAAAGGTATCACTGTTCGCCGATGACGCCAAAATTTGCAACATTGTAGGCAACAGCTTATTACCTGACAATATGACACAGGACTTACTACTGCTGGAAAGATGGTCAACGACTTGGCAGTTGGGCTTCAATGCTAAAAAATGCAAGGTAATGCATCGTAGACAATATGAAGAAATTTCTGCCCAATGTGCGGCTGCGGCCAAAAAAGCAAACAGAATGCTAGGACTTATTTAAAAAGGGATGGTTAACAAGACTAAGAATGTTATAATGCCCCTGTATTGCGACCTCATCTGAAGTATTGCATTCAATTCTGGTCTCCTTATCTCAAGAAAGATATAGTGGTGCTAGAAAAGGTTCAAAGAAGAGCAACCAAGATGATAAAGGGGATGGAACTTCTCTCATATGAGGAAAGATTAAAATGGTTAGGGCTCTTCAGAATAGTTAGGCTCTGGAACACATTGTCAGAGGTTGTGGTAAGAGCGAATATCGTAGCTGGTTTTAAGAAAGGTTTAGACAAGTTCCTGGAAGAAAAGTCCATAGTCTGTTATTGAGAAAGACATGGGGGAAGCCACTGCTTGCCCTGGATCGGTAGCATGGGATATTGCTACTCCTTGGGTTTTGGCCAGGTACTAGTGACCTGGACTGGCCACCATGAGAACAGGCTACTGGGCTTGATGGACCATTATTCTGACTCAGTAAAGCTATTGTTATGTTCTTATGTTTTAGAGTGTTGATAGAATTGAAAAATGAACTTGCAGGACTATTGTTAGTAAATTATAATTTTTCTTTAAAATCCAGCAGAGTGGCCAATGTGACAGCAATTTTTAAAAAGGGTTTCAGAGCTGTAAGTCTGATGTCGGTACCGAGCAAAATGGAAGAGATTAATATACAAAACAAAAGTGACAGAACATATACAAAAGCACGGATTAATGAAAGAAAGCCAACATGTATTTAGTCAAGGGAATCTTGCCTCACCAATCTACTGCATTTCTTTGAAGGGATGAATGAATATGTGAATAAAGGTGAGCCAGTTGATATTGTGTATTTGTATTTTCAAAAGGCATTTGACACAGTACTTCATGAAAGACTTCTGAGGATATTAGAAAGTCATGAGATAGGAGGTAATGTCCTATTATGGATTAAGAACTGGTTGAAAGACAGAAAACAGAGAGTAGGTTGAAATGGTCAATATTCTAAAATGGAGAAGGGTAAATAGTGGGGTTCCCCAGGGGTTTATACTGGAACCACTGCTTTTTAACATGTTTATCAATGATCTAGGGATGGATTTAACTAATGACAATTAAGTTTGCTGATGACACAAAGTTGTTAAATTGCAAGAGGATTGTGAAAAATTGCAAGAGGACTTTGTGAGAATGGGCATCAAAATGGCAGATGATGTTTAATGTGAGCAAGTGTAAAGTGATGCATGTGAGAAAGAGGAACCCAAACTATAGCTACGTGATGCTGGGTTCTATGTTAGGAGTCACTGCCCAAAAATAAATGAGATAATTAAATTTGCTGATGACACAAAGTTGTTCAAAATTGTTAAATCACAAGAGGATTATGAAAAATTGCAAGAGGACCTTGTGAGACTGGGAGACTTGGCATCAAAATGGAAGATGACTTTTAAAGTGAGCAAGTGCAAAGTGATGCATGTGGGAAAGAGGAACCCAAACTATAGCTACATAATGCAGGGTTCCAGCAAAAGGATCTAGGTGTCATCATTGAGGATGTGTTGGAACCCTCAGCTAAATGTGCAGTGGCGGCTAAGAAAGCAAATAGAATGTAGGAGTTATCAGGAAAGGAATGGAAAACAAAGATGAAAATCTACAATGCCCTTATATTACTCTATGATACGGACGTGCCTTGAATACTGTGTGGAATTCTGGTTGGCGTAACTAAAAAATATATAGTGGAATTAGAAAAAGTACAGTGAAGGGCAATGAAAATGATAAGGGATGGGATGACTTTCCTAGGAAAAGCTAAATTGGCTAGGGCTTTTCAGCTTGGAGAAGAGACAACTCAGGGGTGATAAAATAGAGATCTATAAAATACTGAGTGGGGAGGAAAGGGTAGATGTGAATCGCTTGTTTACTCTTTCCAAAAATACTAGGACTAGGGCAGTGATTCCCAACCCTGTCCTGGAGGAACACCAGACCAATCGGGTTTTCAGGCTAGCCCTAATGAATATGCATGAGAGAGATTTGCATATGATGGAAGTGATAGGCATGCAAATTTGCTTCATGCATATTCATTAGGGCTAGCCTGAAAACCCAATTGGCCTGGTGTTCCTCCAGGACAGGGTTGGGAACCACTGGACTAGGGGGCATGCGATGAAGCTACTAATTAGTATGTTTTTTAAAAAACCTGAGAAAATATTTCTTCACACAACATGTAATTAAACTCTGGAATTCATTGCCAGAGAATAGTGAAATCAGTTAGCTTAGCAGAGTTTAAAAAAGGGTATGATAATTTCCTAAAAGAGACGTTCATAGGCCATTATTGAGATGGTTTGGGGCAGTGGTTCCCAAACCTGTCCTGGGGGACCCCCCATCCAGTCAGGTTTTCAAGATATCCCTAATGAATATGCATGAGAGAGATTTGCATATAATGGAAGTGACAGGTATGCAAATCTCTCTCATGCATATTCATTAGGGATATCTTGAAAACCTGACTAGCTGGTCCCCCAGGACAGGTTTGGGAACCACTGGTTTGGGGAAATCCACTGCTTAATCCTGGGATCTAGCTAGGTACTTGGCACCTGGGTTGGCTACTGTTGGAAACAGGATACTGGGCTTGATGGACCTTCAATCTGTCCCAGTATGGCAATTCTTAGGTTATATTGTCCAGCTTCTTAACCGCTTCAATCCAGAAATCAGTTTGAAGTCACCCCACATAAGCCAATTGAAATATAGTTTTTCAGCTGGTTTTTTTTAAAAAGCAAAGTGTTTTTTATTTTATTTTTTGCTTCCTAAGTGTTAGTGGTACCTGATTCCACTCTAGTCTCAACCATTGCAGGTCAGGAGCAACAGCTATGTGCCCTCGGACTGTAACAATTTCACAGGGATAAAGGGCTACAAAATGTGTGTCAAGTAAAATGAAGAAACCGCTGATAAGCCAACCCCTGATGAACCAATAGCAACATCTTAAATTTGATATGAAAAGCAACAGGAAGCCAATGTAACGTGATAAGATGAGGTGAGATATGATCAAATTTAGAAAGTCCCAACAAATGGTGTGCAGCCAAGTTTTGCAGGTACAGAATGCAAAAGGCAGATAGACCCAATTAAAATAATATTACCATAATCAATCCTATTCAAGACCATAATGACCTAAAGTCTGACAGATTTATTTATTTATTTCAAAAATGTATATACTGTCTACACCAGCAGTCTCAAACTCAAACCCTTTGCAGATTCACATTTTGGATTTTTAGGTACTTGGAGGGCCACAGAAAAAATAGTTAATGTCTTATTAAAGAAATGACAACTTTGCATGAGGTAAAACTCGTTATAGTTTATAAATCTTTCCTTAATTGCTTCTGATAATTTCAGCTCTACACAGCTGAAAGCAGTGCAACATGCAGAAAGTGAAAAACTATCAAAGTATCAACTGCAAGAGACAAGATTTTGGACCAACTACTTTGAGGCCCTCGGTATTATAAAGAATGATTCTTTATGGAAAACTTGTGCCTTAAGTGTCAGGCAGTCGCATCCGCAACCGCCTTCAGCTCTCACCTCCTCCAGCACCGTACACATGCACAAGCTGCACTACCTCCAATGGTTATCTTATGTTCTGGAACGTTGCCCGACTCACTGCTGTAACCTCACGCAAGCGCTTTCCTGCATTTGTACGCAATTGTCCTTTCCACTCCACTTCACAATTGCATACAAATGCAGGAAAGCGCTTGCGTGAGATTATAGCGACCGCTGGACACATAAGGCACAAGCTTTTCATAAAGAATCATTCTTTATAATACCAAGGGCCTCAAAATAGTTGGTCCAAAACCTGGCGGGCTGCATGCGGCCCGTGAGCCGCCAATTTGAGACCACTGGTCTACACCTATACGGTTTCAGCTTACTCAGAGTTGAAATGGAATTTGAACCTTGCTTCCCTGGTTCTCAGCTCAGTGTTAGAAAGAATAAGCAGGGTGGACAGACACATATAAGACATAGTCCCTGCTACTTGGTACTTATAATCTAGCCAAGACACACGGACAAACCAAATAAGAAGTTTGGAGAGGTTCAGAGCTTTGATTATATAAAACCTGGTGAAAAACAAAGCCATGCTCAGGAATGATCTTTTTTTCTTTCAAGGGGAGGGGGAATTTAGAAACTTCTCTGAAAGATGGGCTTTTAGAAAGAACTTGAATGGGCATCTTTGAGAAGGAGTCATATTTATTTGGATCATCATGTTTCTTGGAGGTGGGGAAGATTTTTCTTAAGAAGGAAATTTAATGCTGTTGTAGAAATCATTGTTACATCATCCTGTCCTCAGTGGGATCAGGTGATAGGGTGTTAGCCCTTCATGTTACATGTTCTTAATTGCAGTCAAAAGGCTCGGGAAGTGTTCCTCACTGTAAGGCCTGTGAGCTAGTGGAAAATTCCTGAACATTTAATCATAGGTGTTGCTATGGGGTAGCTTGGGATTGTAAGTGCACCCCACAAAATGACTTGCCACCCCGGTTTCAGCTTTCAGATTGGGCCCAGGGTAATTCAAATTCCTGGCTGATCTTAGAGCTCACTACCCTGGTTATTTCCATATTGATCTGCCTCTCTTCCAGCGTGCAGGCACCCCCAAACTCCTCCCCAGGAGAATCATTTATTGAGATGCCATCTCCTAGAGCCATGGGACTAGTCTCACAATAAAAGAGTTACAAAATCTCACAGATTATTGTATTACGTAAGAATGGTCTCATTCCAGCAGGAGATGATATTTCTTTAAAGGCTTCTCCTGCTGCAAGTGAGTGTGAAATCTGAGTGTCATGAAAAAGAGTCAGTTTGGGCCCTAGGGAAAAGTCTCCAAAGGATGGGAGTGGTAGGAGTTAAAGAAAGAGAAGCAGGGAGCAAGAAAGGGACTGAAGGAAAAAATGAGAGTAGGAGGTAGCAGTTGAGAAAGACAGAGAAAAGCCTGTTGAGTGGGTGGGAGAATGGGAGAGGGTGAATGGAGAGAAAAAAGAGCCTCTGGTGTAATGAGGAATACAGGAAGGGAATAGGTGAGAGGGGAGATGGGAGCACCTCTGGAAGGAGAAGGGAAGAGCCTGTAGTGAGTAGAAATATGGGAGGAAAGGAGGGGGTGAAAGAAGAGACAGAGTATCTAGTTAAATGGAGGAAAGGAAGAGGTAAGAGGGGAAAGCACCTCTAGTGGGCGGGAAGAATACGAATGAGAGGAAGAGCTTCTAGTGTGTGGACGAGTGGTCAAGAAGGGGTAAAAAAAGGGAGAAAAGCATCTTTAGACAGAGGGAGGGAAAGGTAAAAGAGAGAGAAAAGCCTGCAGTGGGAAGGAGGAAGGGCATAAGGAATGTCTGATGAGATGGCATGAAGGATCTAGGAGGCCTGGGAAGGGGTTCAGAGTAGAGAATGACACGGTGAAAAAATTGGTCCCCGTCACCGCCCCGTCCCCGTCTCACCATCCCCGTCACCGCCCCGTCTCCGTCTCACCATCCCCATCACCGCCCCGTCCCCGTCTCACCATCCTCTTCACCGCCCCGTCACCGCCACTGCCACCCCATTCACCGCCCCGTCACCGCCACTGCAATCCCATTCACTTTTCTTTATTTACGTATAAAGGAAACATTCTTTAAAACTTTAAAACTTAGTTAAATATTAGTTAATAACTATACAAAAACAAAACACGCAGAGAAAAAATTAATTAATATAAATTCTCAAAACTGACACATTTTGATCACTAAATTTAAAATAGTTATTTTTCATACAGTTTTTCAATCACTAATCTTCCACCACCCCTGGGGCTAGCAATGCAAAAACAAACACGACATGTACTTTAAATGCTTACAATGTTAGCCTTTATGGTAAGTAGACGCGGCCGCTGTACCTAATCGCGGCAAAGATCTCCCTGCCGTGATTAGCATAGTGACCGCGGCTACGGCTGCAAGTCTCCCCTCCCCCCAGCGATCACGGCAGGAGGGCACCCAACCCCTCCTGTAGACCCCCCCCACGGCCCTCCCGACAATCGCAGCAGAAGGGTACCCAACCCCTCCTGCCGGTCCTCCCAATGGCCTCCCCTAAGATCGCCGGCAGGAGGGTACCCAACCCCTCCTGCTGGACCCCCCCCCAACGAACCCTCCCACCCCGGAACCCCCTTAGTCTTACTTTCCAAGTTGGACCGGACGGCTCCTCACACGTATGGCCAGCAGGCTTGCCTCCGTCCAAATGAGGTGGGCCCGCCCCTACCCTGCCCAACCCACAGGATCCTAGGGCCTGATTGGTCTAGGCACCTAAAGCCACTCCCGCTATAGGAGGGGCCTTAGGTGCTTGGGCCAATCAGGCCCTAGGATCCTGTGGGTTAGGCAGGGGAGGGGAGGGGCGGGCCCGCCTCATTTGGACGGAGGCAGGCCTGCTGGCCAGACGAGCGAGGAGCTGTCCGGTCCAACTTGGAAAGTAAGACTAAGGGTGGTGTTTCGGGATGGCGGGGTTTGTTGGGGGAGGGACCGGCAGGAGGGGTTGGGCACCCTCCTATTGGCGATATAGGGGGCCGTTGGGGGTGCCGGCAGGAGGGGTTGGGCACCCTCCTACCAGTGAGGGCGATCGTCGGGGGGGGGGGGGGCGGGTTCTATTGGCAGGAAGGGTTGATCTGACAAATGAGGAGCACGGTGAAAACACAGGTAAATTGCGGTTCCTAGAGGGGGGGACATTGGCCTGCGGGGACAAATCTATTCACCGTTTTTGCGGTCGGTGAAAGGATTTGTCCCCGCGTCTGCGGCGATTTGCTAATGAGGTCACCATAACCCGCAGCCAAACCGCAGCCACGCAGCGGTTCGCTGCGGGGATCGCTCCCCGTGTCATTCTCTAGTTCAGAGGTACTGTGAAGAGATGGGACTGTGGAAGGGCAGAAAGAATGCAGAAATGGTACTGGGGAGAAGTTAAAAAAGAAGGCATGAGAAACTGGGTAGGGAGCAAAAGAAAGAACCTAGCTGTCAAAAGGGGTTGAGTTTCAGGGAAAAAGCTGGAATTGATGAGAAATTAAAGGAAGGTAGATGGGGCTTAGGAGATGTCATGTACAGAGAATGCTAGGGAATGAGTGAAAGACATGGGGAATAGGAAGCTAATAAAAGAGAGATGGGAGAAATGGGTGGGCTGGAAAGGAGATAAGAATAGGAAATGAAACTGGTAGTTGAAAGATGAAAAGGAAGAGTGAGACTGAGAGTGAGAAAGAGAAAGAAGATAAGGAGTGAAGCCTAACTATGAATGAAGAAGAGAGAAATGGTTGAAAAGGAAGATCAATGTAAGAAAGATGTAGAAATGGAAGGGAAGAAAAACAGACTCAAGAGGAAAATAGGGGCATAATTTAAAAAAAAAAAGTTTAAGTCCATTTTGGGCCTAAGGCGATAGTTGCCCAAAGTCGGCAGCATCTAAAGACCATTCTCGAAAAATACGTCCCCAATTTTTTTTTTTTTAATTGTCTACTTCTACGTCCAGCCGTTTGATCGTCCAGATTGCCAAGTCATCTATCTTTATACCACATTCTCGTCTAAAAAATCATCCAAGTCCCAAACGCCTAGAACAAGATCTTTTGGACATGAGGGGCCAGAATAGTGATGGGCTGGCACCCAGACATGGCAACAGAGTAGTGGTTATACTTGCAGTACGACTAAGTCTAGGTCAAAATCCCGCCCAAATCCCATCCTCACCACTTCTCTTAAAACGCCCCTTTCAGTTCTGGGTGTACAGTGGCATTCAGAGTCCTAAAAAGTCCCTGGATACGTCTAAAAACCCATTTCAACAATCGGCACTTGGATGACCTGTCTTTTTGATCATCCATGTGCCAATTTAGGTGGGTTTTTAGATGTGTTTCTGTTTCAATTATGAGCCCCTTAAGTACCAATACAATACATCCCTGGACACAAGAGTTTGTTCAATATTGGGGGCATTTATCACCCATTACACCCACAGAGCTGACTGCTAAACTCAGAAGTGAAAGTAGAAATGAAAGGGAGACCCTGAAAAGAATCAGGAGAAGACTGACACAAGAAAAGACTAGTACCATCTGATTAGAAAAATAAAATGCCCAGTCAACAAAGGTAGAAAAGAAACATTGTATTTTAAATTTTTAGGAATTGGAATGCATCAGTTTAAAAATGTACATCTTTTCCATTTTTGTCTTTTTCATAGTACAGAGGGAAATGCATTTCTGTTTCTCTTTTGCTAGTATTGTACTGCTTATAAAGTCTGGCTTTCTTGGAGAAGGGGGTCTCCCTTTCTGTTTCCAATTTGTTGTCCCTTAATCTTTCTGAGTTCTGCATGTGTGACCAAGGCATAAAGCTTCTGTGAAAGGGTCTATAAAAATCCAGCTTTTCTACTTTTCTAATAGTAGCTGTATTGGTGTTTTATGGCGTGCTGTAATATTTACAGTGTTGTATCTTCATAGGTAATGTTGTTGCAGTTTCAGCAAGTAAGAAGTTAATTATGGCGTGATTATGTTTGTTATATAGATTCTGAGTATCATTTTGCAAGGTTTTGTATTATTTTGCACAATGACTTATTTATGGTGTTCCTAAAACAATTTTTTTCCTCTAGTCTAATCTTATCATCTAGCTGTAGTATGCTTTAACTCATATGCCTATCTGTTCTTGTTTCTCCAGATAATTATGCCAAAGTTAAGATCCTCTATTTGCAGCTCTGTTTGGCTCAACGATTTCAGTTTGTTCTCATATGCTTTCACAGAACCTTTTGCTTTTAGATTTTATATTATTCTATTAAAAAATGTTTATGTCTTTTTTTCAATAATCACACACTACTGTATGCTCTCAAGCATAATTAAGTCTTGTGGCATTCGGTATGTCTTTGCATATAGCTCCCTATCTTCTTTCATTTTCATTTCATTTAACCCACTGCTTTCGACATTTTACACACTTCTGTATGCTTTAGAGCAGTGTTCCCAACCCTGTCCTGGAGGACCTCCAGCCAGTTGGGTTTTCGTGATAGCCCTAATGGATATGCATGAGAGAGATTTGCATATAATGGAGGTGATAGGCATTTGGATCTGCTCCATGCATATTCATTAGGGCTATCCTGAAAACCTGACTGGCTGGTGGTCCTCCAGGACAGAGTTGGGAACCACTACTTTAGAGCACAAATTAGTCTTGTGGTATTCATTTTCTGATATGTTTTTCATCAGTATTCACTTTCTTCTTGATTGCACAACAGGCCTTTTTTTCTTTTTATTATCAAAAATTCTGGTATAATTATCTTTCAGATAGTTCGAGACAGTCTCTAATCACCTATCTCACCTATTACCGTAAGTTTCACATTCATTATTCACCTCGCATAGATATTCCACACATATGTTTCATTTTCATTCACATTCTATTTTTATTTCTCATCCTCATTCATATTCCATTTTATTCTTCTTTAAGCTCATTACTTATGTATTCATATATTATACATATTTCTTTAGGACCCCTGAAAAAGGCGTTCATAGCCAAAACACAGACTGTGTTGGGTCTGCACCACAATTCATTGATGTGTGTTGTATGGATTGCTTTTGCTTTACATGAATCACTTGAAGTATTTGTGAAGAATTCCTGAAACATCACAATTTGAATGTTTTTTGTTTGATACATTTAAGAGGGATAACTTCATTGCAGGGAAATATGGAGGGTGTGTTATAGAACCAGAGATTCAGGAGTTTATATTGAGATTCTGTCTAGTCCAGTATTCTGGGTTACTGAAACTGGCCCTGGGGATTTCTTATAGTATCAGATATAGGCTTTTTCCAGATGGTGAGCTCACCCACATATTCCTCAGGTAACATGTTAGATCTGATTTTTACCCTAGATGTTCTGCAAGACCAAAAATTGACTAAATGCACTAATATCTTAGTACCATGTTCCGGCCACCACCTATCACATTTGATCTGCCAACCAAAGCTAAACCAATCATGAAAATGGATAAACCCTGCTCCTTGTGACCCTGGTAAATCACTTAATCCCCCCATTGCCCCAGGTACATTAGATAGATTGTGAGCCCGCCGGGACAGACAGGGAAAAATGCTCGAGTACCTGAATAAATTCATGCAAAATCTTTCTGAGCTCTCCTGGGAGAACGGTATAGAAAAATGAATAAATAAATAAAAACATTCTCAACCTTGATTCGGCAAGTGTTCTGTTCAGGCCTGCCGCTACAAAAGATACCTGAACAGAACTCTTGCCTTCCAAGCAGGTCATCTAAATGATTGGCTGAGCAATATCATCTCGCGCTCCTCATCCTACCTAAACTTCAGAAAATTACTAAAAACTAACCTATTTAACCGATTTGTAACCTAAGACCTCCTGCCTGACCCTTACTTCCCATGTTCTCTTATGCCTTACCCCAGTTTCCTGCCCACCTTACTCATGGCCCCTTATTTTGCACCTGTCTCCTGCTTCCTATATTATTGTATCTGTATTCGCTGATTGTCCAGCCCTTCTTTGTTTTAAACCACCTCAAACTAATACAGCTTTGGCAGTATATAAGAAATAAAATTATTATTATTATTATTTCCAAATTGACAAGAGATTTGGGTCCAATTAGAAACTCCCTAGAAGAAACAGCCTCAGCATGGCATAATAGTGTTCATCTTCACACACAAAAAAGTATTCCAATATATACCCACTACTATAGAGGAATGGAATGGTGTTCAAACATGTTATGAAAGCCTGGGAATAGCATAGAAAATCAGACCAGAAATCATCTCCATGGTTCACTGAAAATCTGAGGTTGAAAAAAAGAGGTGAGAAAAGCTGAAAGAACATGGCGTAAAAAAAAATTAGAAGACAAATCCCTTTGGAAAAACCTACTAGATGACTACAAATTGGCTACCCTCGAGGCCAAAAAAGCATACTACTCCAACCTACTACTAAAGGCCTCAAACAGATCCAGGAAAATCTTTGCACTGACAAAAAATTTCTTCACTGCTTCCCAAAGGAATGGTCAAAACTAGACAGTGAAACATTAGCCATCTTTTTCCACGAGAAAATACATAACATTCATTCTAATCTAGACTTGAAGGTCAAATCGCTGAAAAACAATTCTATCAACATACCAGAGACTGGCCCTAGCCCAGACTCAGAGCTCAAAGCATTCCTATTGATGTGGCACGAGGTACCAAATCAGAGACTGGCACCCTAAATCACTTCAAAACAGTCTCATATTGATCTGAACAAGATAGTAAACTCACTACGCTCCTCAGGATCAACCCTAGACCTCTGTCCAACCAATCTGCTGATATCAATTAAATAAACCTTCCTATGATCAATCCTGCCTCTAACCAATGAATCTCTACAGTCTGAAGTGGTACCTGTTAGTTGGAAACTGGTCATGGTTTAACCTATCCTAAAGAAACCTAACTCAGACCCCGATCACCCAAATAATTTTAGACTAGTCTCCAATCTTCCATTCCTATCATAGATTTTAGAAAACATCATTGTACAACTGCAAGACTTTGGAGACAACAAAAAAGTACTATATCTATCAATCAGGATTCAGAAAATTCTACAGTACTGAAACAGTTTTAATAGACATTATCAACAACTGTTGAAATATCATGGACAAATGAGAAGATGTATTATTTGTGCTCCTTGATCTAAGTGCTGCCTTTGACACAATTGATCACACTCATCCAGGCCAGCTACCATTGGTTTATGTGACACTGCATTACACTGGTTCTCCTCCTTTGCAGAGTATGCTACTAAGGGCTGACATGTCACAACCCAAACCACTTAAATATGGTGTACCTCAAGGTGCCTTACTATCACCACTACTTTTTAACTTGTACATTAGACCGGTAGTCAACATTGCTTTGAAATATGATATTAAGATTCACTCTTTTGCAGATGACATCCAAATTTACCTTCTGCTGGGAATGAACCAAGACACTCAAATAAAAAAATTACAACCCTGCCCATTTGAAATCAAAGACTGGATGAATATAAACAAGCTACAATTATATGCATTTTTAATGAAGAGTAAATTTGTTTTGGCTTTTACTTTTATGTGCTTGATGTAATTGTTATTGACCCATATGGTTGAAAAACAGGAGACTTCTGTACTAGAGAATGACATGGGGACAAATTTTTTCACGTGGGAACTCATTTTCCCGTCTCAGCAAGTTCTTTTCCTGTCCCTACCCCATTCCTGCAAGCACTGTCCTCATCTGCACAAGCCTCAAACACTTTAAAATTATAAGTGTTCGAGGCTTGTGCAGTTAAGGCAGAGCTTAAAGGAATGAGGCAGGAACAGAGACAGCGACAAAACTCTCAAGGACTGGGACAAATTTGGCCCTGTGTCATTCTCTATTCTGTACTGACCAGTGATGGAGAAGCAGCATATAAAAAGTACATCAGCCAGCAACATGGGCCAAGGATATAAAAGAAGGAAAGTCAGTGGGCCCAATCAACTGAAGAGGTCAATGGAAGGAAGAAGGTGGAGACTAAGGTGAGGGCATCCTATGCCATCAATGATGTCATCAAATACCACCAAGGAGACACCTCCAATGGCTGTATAAGTCTAGGAAAGCTGCTGCCTAACTAGAATCCAGCTTAAATAAGAGATTGGTACTGGGGAACACAGATGAAAGAAGGCTTTAAAGACTTTCTCTGGGTGAGATTTGAAAGGAATTGTTGGGGACATTCTGTTCTTGTTTTTCTTTTACATACTGTGTATGTTCATATTGTACGCCGCTTAGTTGTAGGCGGGTTATAAATGTGATAAATAAATAAATGTTGAAAAGACAGAAGGTGAGAGAGAAAGACTCCTAGAGTTGAAACACAGAGACTGGGAGACAAGATGGGAGAGATGAAAGATACATTGCTGGAGACAAAGTAGTGGATTTAAGAGAGAGAGAGAAAGATTGTGGAGAGCAGGATGGGAGAACTGAGAGTATGGGGCTCATTTGCAAAAAAGATAAGACATCCAAAAGATGGCATAGACTGTCACTTGGATATCTTACTAGTCAAAATGTCCAAGTGGGCATTTTCGAAACTGACTTTCTAGATGTCTTTCTGGTTGTTTTGTCTCCAGTGCATCAAGGAGTTGTGTTTTAGGTGGGATTAGGGCAGGCTTAGCACTTGGACATTTTACAGCAAGCATTTTACAAAACGTCCAGAGAATGGTGAACATTTTGCGATAGACCTGTTTTTAAAATGAATAAGGGCCAAAAAGGTACCCAGACTGACAAGATGACCATGGAAAGGATTAAAATATGGCCCCTGCACACTCTCTCAGTGGTCACTGACCCCTCTCACCCCTCAAATATCTGCATGAAACATAGAAACATAGAAACATAGAAGATGACAGCAGAAAAGGGCTACAGCCCATCAAGTCTGCCCACTCTGCTTACCCACCCCCTGTCTATGCCCTAATGACCCAATTTCCTTATCTTGACCTCGTAGGGATCCCACATGGGTATCCCATTTATTCTTAAAGTCTGGCACGCTGTCTGCCTCGATCACCTGCACTGGAAGCTTGTTCCAATGATCAACCACTCTCTCTGTGAAGAAATATTTTCTGGTGTCGCCATGAAATTTTCCGCCCCTGAGTTTGAGCAGGTGCCCTCTTGTGGCCAAGGGTCCCTTGAGAAAGAAAATATCATCTTCCACTTCGACACGTCCCGTGAGGTACTTAAATGTTTCGATCATGTCTGTCTCTATGACAGTTTCAGATACTTTGGCCAGTACTAGTAGAGCTGCAAGCAGGTCTCTGAAGTAATCTGGTAGTAGTGCAGTGGAATGCAGAGGAGAGGACCCAGGCCCATATGCTAGCCTAACTAGTACACTTGTGGTGGAAAGAATGAGCCCACCAAAACCCACCAAAAACCCACGGTATTGCCATGTAGATGACACCTGCATGCATAAGGGGTATTGGGAGGTAGACAGGTGGGTACAGTAGGTTTGGGGGGAGTTTTGGAGGGAACACCATATAATGTTTGAGGGTTATGGTGAGATGTGCACCTGACACCCTTAATATGAAGTTCAGAGCAGTGCCCTCTAGGGCAGTGATTCCCAACCCTGTCCTGGAGGAACACCAGGCCAATCGGGTTTTCAGGCTAGCCCTAATGAATATGCATGAGAGAGATTTGCATATGATGGAAGTGATAGGCATGCAAATTTGCTTCATGCATATTCATTAGGGCTAGCCTGAAAACCCAATTGGCCTGGTGTTCCTCCAGGACAGGGTTGGGAGCCACTGCTCTAGGGTACCTCACTGCTCTGCTGTCATGTTTGTGTGACCAGTCCATTAAGAATGCTGGATCCTCCTACATGCAAATGGATTGTCTTGGACTTTTTTTATATAATGGCAAAAAAAATTAGACATCCAGCTCGACAAAATGTCTAGCTGGGCCATTTAAATAAAAAAAAAATAGGGACTTCTCGCAGGTTTGAAAATGAACATTTACTCCATCTGATTTTTGAACATTTTTCTCGAAACATCCAAAGTTGTACTTAATTGGCCTATCAATTGTGTTGGAGACAGGATGAGAAAGTAGGTAGAAAAAGACTCAAGGGGACATGATGTCACTAAGACATGCCAGTTAACACTGATTAGTCTATAGCCCTTCACAGGAAGATTTTTGTCATTCTCTTCCAGCCCCTTTGGATCCACTGTAGCCCCTGCTTAAAAATTACTACTGCTACTACTATTTACCATTTGTATAGCGCTACTATGCATACACAGTGTTATACATCAAACATGGCAGAGACAGTCCCTGCTTGAAAGAGCTTACAATCTAGTTATGATAGACAAACTGGACAAAAAAGGTGCATCTGTACACAGTGCTCAAGTGGGGATTTAGACGGTATGATAAGAAAGATGGGGGCTTAGCAGATAGGTTGGAGTAGACTTTGAGCTTGGATTTGAATACTATCAGAGAGAGTGCTTGTTGTACTGAGTCAGACAGATTGCATGGAACATGTAGAAAAGACAAAGTCTGTAGTTGGCCATAGAGGAGAAGGGTACAGATAAGAGAGACTTACCTGATGAGCGGAGTTCCCAGGGAGGAGTATAGAGAGAGGGGGAAGAGATCTGGGAAGCTGTAGAGTGAATACACTTGTAGGTTAGTAAGAGGAGTCTGAACTGTATGTGGAAATGGATAGGAGCCAATGAAGTGACTTGAGGAGAGGGAGAATGTGTGCATAATGACACTGGCAGAATACATACAGCAGAGTTCTGAACAGATTTGAAGATAGTTTAGTGGAAGTCCAGTGAGAAGTAGTTTGCAATATTCTAGGTGAGAGGTGATGAGGGTAGTGAAGACTGTCAAGCTATGGCACCGCCTGTATCGGCTCACTGCTTAGATCTTGCATGTGAATCTTAGCCAAAAAAGGATGTGGCATTAACAGGATTGGACTGTAGCCAAATACTAGACCTACCAAAATGCCATATACACCTCCTGTTCTGTTCTCACCAGTCCAGATACTGTGATCTCACTGTCACTAGAACTTGACTACAGACATCTCCTAATCTTGCCACTGCTTTCACTCCACCATTATGCCTAGCATTCTCTTTTCTCTACTAGAACCTAACTGACCTACTGTTGTTGGGATTGATTGCATACAACTCTCATTGTTGCACCTGCCATGCTTTCACTGCCAGTAGGACTACAACTACCCTCTAAGGTATGACTAAATGTCCAATAGGCCAATCTGCTGAGGGCATTATTGATAAGAACAGGAACTATGCAATGACCTTAGATAAGTGAATTGCCTAATGTCGCTTTCCTTGATTATATCGGATAAGAAATGCAACTCTATGTGAGATACTAAATCCCTGTGCTTCTATTGGAGGTTAGAAAGAAACATTAGAAAGAGGGAATATCTCTCACAAGTGGTACTTCGAGACCCCCATGTCATACTTTGAATAAGCTCCAATAATTCAGAAGCTCCCAGATGGGTAGATTCAGCTTCTAGGAATTACAAATGCACTCTAAAATGTACTGCTGTTTTAGACCGTCACTTCCTCATCCCAGGAATATACCAACCCCAAAAATACACCATGGCCACTGCCCTCAATCCTAATCAGGGTCAGTGTTAGGGTGGTACAAGCAGGGCAGTTACCTTGGGCTCCCAGGCTACAGAATGCCCCAAACCTGTCTGAAGCTGAAAAAGATATATCTCACTAGTAGCTTTGGGACTCCCTCCCAGATTTCTGCCCTGGGCTCCAGCATGTTTAACACTGGCCCTAGTCCTAATAATTGTTCATGCTCCCTACAGCATATCATTATATCACCCCCCCCCCCCTTCCTTCATTCCAAGAACAGCACATGCTCCCCAGAATGACTCACTATCAGAGCCTGTCACTTCCTCCCCCATCCGGGGAACAGTATATGTATCCCAGAATGCATCAATGTCTGAATTCTTCATTTCCACATTGAAAAGCAACCAAAGCATCCTAAAACACACCACTACCATTGTATGCTCTATCCAGAATGCATCACAGTCATGGTCCCTCACCTTCTACTCCAAAAGTCTCACACTCCTTCCAGAATACACTATTGTCACTGACCTTCACTCGCTTCATCCTAAAAAGAGCACAAGCTCCCAAGCATATATCAATGTCATGTTGTCACCTCATACCTGGCTCAGAAATAACACAGAATAAACCTCTGTCACTTGTACTGCATCCTCCATCCTAGAAACTCATACAACCTCCCCTGCCTCAGAACATACTGTCATCATTGTTCCTCCCCTTCCCCTTTCCTCTTATAGATTCCAGAGACTACATACATACTCTACAATGCATCACTGTCATTTTCCCTCCCTCACACCCATCCCAAGTTCTGACAGCATCCCCTCATTATTTCTGGAATTTTAAAGAAGAATCACTTTCATCAGTATTCACTGTTCATCATCTGCTGAATGTGATTGATTTCATCCATGCATTTATGTATTTTTGTGTCTATGTGTGTACATACCTATATTTGTGTTCACATATATAGCCATGTACATATCTGTATGAGTCACACATGTTTTTATATGGATAGGTAGATACAGTTATAAGTATACAGACATTCATTCAGTTATATATACACATAATATACACACACAACAGTATGTGTGTGTATTCATATAGCCATGTTTATATATGCTGCATATGTGCATAATATGTATATATCCATATGTTTACACATATATATATATAAATATCTATATATCTTTACAAAGGCATACATATATATGAAAAACATTGCCATCCATTTGTAAGGAGCAAACTGATTGCTGAAACATCTTACCTGGAACAGACCTCAGTAATGTACAGAGAATAAGCAGCATGCAAGCCACCTGCATCGAACCTTCCATCATGGACCCCACCTCACCTTCTCCTCCTCCCTCACTGCTCCCAGAAAAAACAAGAAAAAAAAAATCCCAAAAATCTATTTATACACCAATAGAGAGGAATTGCGCACCAGAGGAAACCTTCTCCTCCTACATTAAAAAAAGAGATATACCTTCCTTCCCAAAAATAAATATTTGGATTCTATCTTTACAGTGACAGGCCTTTTAATCTGTAGATTATTCTATTCCTGCTGCTGCTTGTGCTGTCTTTGACAAAAGCTTCGTCATGGAAGCTCCAGAAAATATTAAACGGGGAGCAGATTTTTTTTCTGCTGGAAGGTACTCCAACGTCAGTTCCTGGAGCATTGTAAATTTTGGCGTTGTAAAAGAGGTGGGAGGGTGGGGAGGAGGGAGGAGGAAAGGCAGACAAGAAGGGGGAGGGGGGAAGCTGTCTGTAAATGATGCTGAAACTCTTCCACCCGAGAGGCAGGCAGAGAGAGGGCTAAAGAGCAAGGTGAGGGTGAGGAATGAAAAATACACGCACTGAAGAAAAACAACAATTCTCTAAGCCAAAAGCAACCTTGAGACATTTTCTTATACTGATTGATACACACTCGGGCTCCTTCTAGTGTCCACAGTCTTCAGATCCCCTAACTAAATTTAACAAATATTCCCCTTCCTTGTTTTCTAATATTGGAAAGAGGACAGGTGATTAAAAAAAGATGGATCTTACATTTGGTTTTGCTCATTGCTGACAAATATTTAATCTGCTTTGAAGACTTACAAAAGCTATGGTAAAAGACACAGGGCATTGTTTCCCTACCCTGTGTGGGATTCATTATTGCTTTTCCTAATCTTCATATCTATCTGCAGCCGTTTTCCTCCTCTGCCTCCTCTCTTTTTAAAAGAAACAAAAACACATTTAATCTTGCCCATGTTCGCGGCATGCTTTCAAAAGGCTCAAGCCAAATTTCAACACATTGTTTTCTCCTCACATCCTTCAATTCAGGGTTCCACTCCTGATATGTCATTTTACCCTTCCCTCCTTTTCTAAACTCTGATGGCTCCTCTTTGGCCACTGTTTTTGCTATTTGCAATGCAAGAGCCGACCTGGGAACTAAAGAATAGGGGGAGGTGTTTGAAGGCGGGGCCCAGTATAGAATGGAAAGAGAAGGAGAGAAGTAGCCATTGTAGGGAATCTAGGGAGACGGACCCGCAGCAAGTCAGTGTTTGGAGACAGAGTTTCTGATGAATGGTTAAAACTGGAAATAGGGATCAGGTGCTGTGTGGCTCTGGGTCTTAGAGCAGGAATATGCTCCAGCTGCCCTTTGGTGTTGCCATGGAGCTGCAACTTCAGCACCAGCTTAAGAGAACAGCTCCCAGTGACAGAACCCCGCCTTTTGTCAGCACTGATTGGCTGCTTATGTGGAGGAGGTGGTGGTGCTAAGGGGATGTGCTCTAGGGTCTGCATGCAGTTTCTACATTAAAAAGATAGGATAAACCTATAGAAGAAAGAGTGGGGATAGAATCGAGGAGAACGAGGGAAATTAAAAGAAAGAGGAAAAGGAAGATTACAGACACAAAAGGGCAGGACCCAAATTTCAGCGGTATAATGTAAGTCTTCAGTGCTGCTACAAGTTTAGTAGAGGTACACATTAAAGATTTCAGAGCAGAGAGATCTGCATGGAGCAGGAAATGTTATCTTGACTATGCTGGTAATAACATCCCCTTTAACCAATCAAATACAGAATAACACAGTCCTAAAGCTAACAGATGAGCAAGAGAGACAAGGTGCTCAGCCCAAATGATTACAACTCTATGCAGCTCTCCCCCTCCTCCCCTTGGCTCCCAGCCTTGTGACTGAGAAAGAAAGAGTCCCTCCTACCAGAGGTCATGAACTTAGCACAGCTAAAATCACTGTGAACACTGATCATTGAGAGCTAAAGTCACTGTGAAAATCTAGAAAGCCACATGGACCTAGAAGCAACCCCTTCAATGATGGAACCAATTTCCAATAAGGAAGGACCATCGGTGCTTTGGTATGGAGATGGAGTTTAGATCCAGGGATTCAACTTAGTGGTAGAGCATTGCCCCCCTAAAAGGAATAGGGCCCACTGGAAAAGAGTGGTAGAATATCAGAACATCAAGAGTAGCAGGGGTTGCCATACAACATATTTTGAAGAACTAGAAAAACTGGGACCAGTTAAATTATAATTTCTGGTGGGAATCTTTGTGCCACACTTTTAAACTGGAAGGTATGAATGCACTACAAAAGGGACATTATAGGAAATTTAAGGATGTCTGGGAACCATTGACAAAATTCTGTAAAGAGTGACTATTGATTTTAATTTTAGCCCTTTGAGTATACACGTCTAGGGGGGATGGGAGGGGGTGGGGTTATACCATTAATTTAACTTGGGAAAGGTTATTGAAGGAATCTATGTATTGTGTTTTTCATGATTAGTCATTTGGGTGGGCGGGAAGGGTAAAAATGATTGCTTATGTATTTCTGCAAGATGAATATGCTTTTCTTGAATTATTATATGTACATCTACTTATTTATTGCACTTTTGATAGTTGGAAAATCAATAAAGAATATTTAAAAAAAAAGTAGCAGGGGGTCCAATGGCAAAGAGGTGTTAAGTGTCAGTCCCCTCCAGAGGAGATGATCCAATTTTAGAGATGGAGCTGTGGGATTTAATAGAAGAGTAGAATTGACCAACTGTTGATGATCCTTTCATATGATCCACTGTTCTGGAAAGTCTTGCTTTTAGAGCAAGGAAGGCAGTTTATGCATATTTTAAATAAGCTTTATTAGTATGACAAATGTACATGTGATGCCAAAGTTGTGCATCCAAATTCTCAACTAACACACAAATTTGGGTACACATGTTATAGAATAGTGCTAGTTGCATGCCTAACTTAATTGTTAAAGCAGCTTGTAGATACAAGAAAGGAATGAAAATTTGAAATGTCTCTCTACAAATTCTAGAAGCCTAAACATAAGATGTGAGAGTTAGAGCACTATATGAAGCAATACATATAATAGATATCTCAGAAACCTGGTAGAAGGAGGGCAATCAATGGGACAATGAGTTATCAGAGTAGAAATTATATCACAGTAATAGAGTGGATCAAATTGGAGAGGGGTTGTCCTATATGTTAAAGAGAGAATTGAGTCAAATAAAATGCAGGCAGACCCCTGGTTAAGAACAAGTTACATTTTTCAAGCTGTTCTTAAGTCAGATTTGTATGTAACTCAGAACTTGCAGATTTTAAGATTCTTGCTGCATACCTGACAAAAGGGCCAACTATCCCTATCAATGTTCCCTCTAAGGTACAGCATGCACAACCACATACTGTTCTTAATGTGGCCACGTATCATTCCTGAATCTGCTGCAGGAGAAGTGCAGGAGTTTATGCGACTGAATATACGGCTCAGTGAGATCAAATGAAGCCGCAACTGTGTTCTTAATTATGAGACATACTTAAGTTGGGCATCTGTAACTTGGGGACTGCCTGTAAATATTTTATATGAAAATAAACATTCTAGCAGCTGATTCTCCTCTTTGAAAGGACACTGACACCTACCGTATTTTCACGCATATAACGCGCGCGTTATACATGATTTTTACAAACCGTGCATAACCTTGCGCGTTGTACAAATTTTTTTTACATAGTTCCCCCCCCGACGTCCGATTCACCCCCCCCCCCCCGCAGGACAGCTCGCACCCCCACCCCGAAGGACCGCTCGCACGCACTCCCAGCCGCACCCGCACCCCCACCCTAAAGGACCGCTCGCACTCCCACAGCCTCCCGACCCCCCCCCCATCATGAAGAAGCTCCTACCGGTGTCCTGCTGCTTCCTCTTGGCGGTCCCGGCTCTTCTGTGAGCCCTGCGCCTGTGCTGATTCCTCTTCTGACGGTCCCGCCCTTTCTCTGACATCAAGCCCTCTTGCCCCGCCGACTCCCCGACTCCCCGACATGATCGGGGCAAGAGGGAGCTCAAGCCCTCTTGCCCCAGCCAACTGCGGCACCCCCGACACAATGGGGGCAAGAGGGAGCTCAAGCCTTCTTGCCCCCCGACTCCCCGACACGATCGGGGCAGAAGGGAGCTCAAGCCCTCTAGCCCCGCCGACTCCCCAACTCCCCGACAATATCGGGCCAGGAGGGAGCCCAAGCCCTCCTGGCTCTGGCAACCCCCCCCCCCCCGCTAGTTGTTCAGGCCAGGAGGGAGCCCAAACCCTCCTGGCCACGGCAACCCCCTACCCCCACCCTGCACTACATTACGGGCAGGAGGGATCCCAGGCCCTCCTGCCCTCGATGCAAACCCCCCTCCCCCCAATGACCGCCCCCCAAGAACCTCCGACTGCCCCCCCAGCTGACCCGCGACCCCCCTGGCCGACCCCCATGACACCCCCACCCCCCTTCCCCGTACCTTTGTGTAGTTGGCCGGATAGACGGGAGCCAAACCCGCCTGTCCGGCAGGCAGCCAACCACGGAATGAGGCCGGATTGGCCCATCCGTCCCAAAGCTCTGCCTACTGGTGGGGCCTAAGGCGCCTGGGCCAATCAGAATAGGCCCGGGAGCCTTAGGTCTGGGGGGCGGGGCCTGAGGCACATGGGCCCAACCCAACCATGTGCCCAAGGCCCCGCCCCCAGGAGGGACCTAAGGCTCCCGGGCCTATTCTGATTGGCCCAGGCGCCTTAGGCCCCACCAGTAGGCGGAGCTTTGGGACAGATGGGCCAATCCGGCCTCATTCCGTGGTTGGCTGCCTGCCGGACAGGTGGGTTTGGCTCCTGTCTGTCCGGCCAACTACACAAAGGTACGGGGAAGGGGGGTGGGGGTGTCATGGGGGTCGGCCAGGGGGGTCGTGGGTCGGCTGGGGGGGCGGTCGGAGGTTCTTGGGGTGCCGCGGTTGGCTGGGGCAAGAAGGCTTGAGCTCCCTCTTGCCCTGATCGTGTCAGGGAGTCGGGGAGTCGGCGGGGCAAGAGGGCTAGACATCAGAGAAAGGGCGGAACCGCCAAGAGGAAGCAGCAGGAGCTTCTACATGATGGGGGGGTCGGGAGGCTGTGGGGGTGCGAGCAGTCCTGCGGGGGGGGTGAATCGGACGTCGGGGTGGTGGGGCATCAGGCTTTCAGGGTGGGGACAGGACTTCAAGGGGGAGAGGAGAGTCGGGGCGGGCGAAAGGAGAGTCGAGGTGGCCAGAGGAGAGTCGGAGCGGGCGAAAGGAGAGTCGGGCGGCGACGGGAGAGTCGGGCAGCATGCGCGGTATACAAAAATTTTTTTACATATATTTCGGTTTCCCGCGCGCTATACCCGTGTGCGCGTTATCTACGTGAAAATACGGTAATCAGGCAACCCTGCGGCTACCTCTGACAGAAACCGGCATTGGGAGGGGAAATCCTTCCTCCCGACATTTAAACAGCTGATAACTGTGGATTAGAGGGCTGATTCTCCTCTTTGGAAGGAAGCCGACATCTAATCAGGCACCCCTGTGGCTACCTCTGGCAGAAACCGGCTTAGGGAGGGGAGGTCCTTCCTCCCGACATTTAAACAGCTGCCCAACGCGGATGCGTGCCCGAGGCCGTGTGTCTGAAGGGGCGTGGCCTAAGGGCAGGACATGCCCCTTTTGCGCCCCTTTGTCGCCACAAGGAGTGAGGAGCAGGAAGGAGATGATTATAGGGAAGAGGAAGGCTAAGATTACTTCAATAACTGTTGTTTCAAGCCCTATGGATCACCATCTTCAACCCGGATCTTCATTACCTCCAGTAGGTAAGACTGATTTATATTCTCACTCAGCCTATCTCTCCTCGGGTGAACCTACACTTCCACCTCAACCAGCTTTAAACTCCCCGGTGCAAGATGATTCCTTCCCTAAAGAAGGAATGGAATCAACTTCTCCTCAGATAGATGAATTGGACTCAAAGACATTAACTGCAGGGAAACGACTTACACCACTATTTCCAGTATCAATGCCTCTAGTGTCTACAGTTAGTTCTGTTACTAGTGATAAAGTTTAACACTTCAGGATGTCTGGACAATGGTGAATAGAATAGAGAACTCCCTACAGGGCACAGTCGTTAAGCTTTGCCAATTTTCAACCGAGATTACTAATAAAGTAACTGATCATGAAGCTCAATTAGCTTTAGTAGAAAAGAGAGTGGATAAACTAGATCAGTGGTCTCAAACTCAAACCCTTTGCGGGGCCACATTTTGGATTTGTAGGTACTTGGAGGGCCGCAGAAAAAATAGTTAATGTCTTATTAAAGAAATGACAATTTTGCATGAGGTAAAACTCTTTATAGTTCATAAAACTTTCCTTTAACAGTTAAAAGGAAAGATATATAAACTATAAAGAGTTTTACCTCATGTAAAATTGTCATTTCTTTAATAAGACATTAACTATTTTTTCTGCGACCCTCCAAATACTCTATTTTTTTCTGCAGCACTCACATTTAAAGTTCAGTATCTTTTCTTTCTCAAAACTGGCACATTTCAATCACTAAATTGAAAATAAAATCATTTTCCTACCTTTGTTTGGTAATTTCATCAGTCTCTGGTTGCACTTTATTCTTCTGACTGTGCATCCAATATTTCTTCCCCTTTCAACCTCCTGTATGCTTCCTCTCCTCCAGACCTCATTCCCTCCCCCAACTTTTTCTTTCTTTCTCTATGTCTGTCTTTCTCTGATTCCGTGCCCCATTTTTTGCTTTGTTTCTGGTTCCCTGTCCCCCCTCCTTTCTTTCTTCCTTCCTTCCTTCCTCCGTGCCCCATTTTTTGCTTTTTTTTCTGGCTCCCTGTCCCCACCCCACCTTCTTTCTTTCTTTCTTCCTTCCTTCCTGCCCTCCCCCATTCCACCGCTGCCGCGGAATAGGCTGCTGCCGCTGCTGCTATCGGGAACAGGCCGAGATCTCCCTGCTTCTCTTCTGCACGGGGCCGACCAACTCTCACTGCCCAACGTCAATTCTAACGTCGGAAAGGATGTTCTGGGCAGCCAGGCAGCGATTGGCTAGCCAGAACTTCCTCTCGACGTCAGAATTGACGTCGGGCTGCGAGAGTTGGTCGGCCCCGCAGGGAAGAGAAGCAGGGAGATCAAAGAACACGGTGCCTGCCTGATCGCCGATGGCAGCAGTGAGAAGGGAAGGGAAGCAGGTTGGGCACCACTGCTCTAGACGAGCCGCGAGCCGCACTCTAGGGAGAACAGTGGACCGCCCCCCCCCCCCTTGGTACGCCACTGGAGCAGCAGCGTGTCTGGCCGGCTTGTTCGTTCAAAGCCGCGGGTGGTGGCTCCTTGCGAGATCCGTGCCTGCGTCTGAAGCCTCTCTGATGTTGTGACATCAGAGAGACTTCCGATGCAGGAGTGGATAGCGCAAAGAGCCAACAACCCGCGGCTTTGAACGAACGAGCCGGCTGCTGCTCCAAAAGGAAGAGAATGATGCCTCCAGACTGCGGGCCGCAAATAAAACCTGGAGAACCACATGCGGCCCTCGGGCCACGTGTTTGAGACCGCTGAACTAGATGCATGTTTGACTTCTGGTGTGAAAGATAATACTGTTTTGCATTTACAAATGGAAAAAATGGAAAATGCCCGGAGATCAAAAAATCTTAGATTTTTTAATTTTCCTATATCTCATTTTCTTTCACCTTTAGAATTGTTAAAAATGTATATCAAAGATATTCTTCACTATAGGCAGGTTGAAGGATTTACGCCTGATAACCTTTATTATATTCCAACTGGTACTAAAGTTATTGCTGAAGAAGGAAGTTTTGATCATGTGGTATCCCCTGACAGTCTAAATTTATCCCAGTTTTTAGAATCATCTAAAGATTATATAGCTAAGAGAGCGACATTATTAGTGACATTCAGAACTGAATTGGAAAATCAAGCCATATTGAAACTTTATTTTGCAAATAAAACAGCATTATTTTGTGGCCAGAAATTGAATATATTTCCTGATGTCTCCAAACAGACCCAATATAGGAGAAAACAATTTTTACAGCTTAAGGCTCGTGTCTTAGCGGTGGGAGCTTTATTCTTCTAGAAGTTTCCCTGTAAATGCTTAGTGATATGAGAATACTAAATTTGTCTTTGTTGATCCAAATCAATTGGAAAATTTTCTTCAAGATAAATCCCCTGTAAATTCTAATGAAAAAAATGGTGATGCTGAAGGTTTGTGATGTAGCACAATATAATTAAGCCTGATTAGATGTGGATGAATTGTATTTTCCTGATTTTATTATGTTTCTTTTTGGGGGGGAAATCAGCCCCAATAATGTGGACTGGAAGTTCAAAAATGATGGGTGACTACTTTATGTTTGAATTTCTTTTTTGTATTACCTGTATTTGTTATATGATGTAATAAATGAATAAATCTATAAATAAAAAAAAGAAAATAAACATTCTACATGAAACAGACAGCAGCATGGAATCCTTATGGCTAGAAATTTCATGTGCAAAGAGAAGGAGTATACTGTTAGAGCTGTACTACCATCCACCAGGACAGAAGAACAGACAGATGAAGAAATGTTTACAGAAATTAGGAAAGGTGGCAAATTGGACAATAGTGTAATAATAGGTGATTTCAATTACCACAATATTGACTGGAAAAATGTTACATCAGGGACAATTACCACAATATTGACTGGAAAAATGTTACATCAGGGACTGCTAGTGAGGTAAAATTCCTAGATGTAATAAATGACAGCTTCTTGGAACAACTGGTCCAGGAATCAGTAAGAAGGGGGGCTATTTTAGATCTAGTCCTTAGTAGAATGCAGGGTGTAGTATGAGAGGTAATGGTGTTGGGTCTGCTGAGGAACAGTGATAAAAACATGATCAAATTTGAGCTGATATCTATAGTGGAGTCACTAAAGAAATCCACTATGTCAGAATTTAATTCTTGAAAATTCGACAATGATAAAATAAGAAAAATGTTTTTAAAGAAGATAAAAGGATTGGCTGCAGAGGTTATGACTTTAAATCAAACATGGAAGCTGTTTAAAAATACCATCTTAGAAGCCCAGACCAAATGTATTAGCAAAGGTGGAAAGAAGAGCAAATGTCAACCAGCATGGTTAATAAATGAAGTGAAAAAGGCTATTATAGTCAAAAGAACATTCTTCAAAGAATGGAAAAATAATCTTAATTTTCCGTACAAATGGGACACATTGCCCTGACCCCACTTCTGAAAAAAGCTAATCTAGATCCATCCTCCCCTTCCAACTATCGTCCTATAGCAAATATTCCTCTCCTGACCAAAATGCTCAAGGCTATTATATCCACTCAGCTCTCATCTTACTTAGAGAGATTCTCCATTCTATTACCTTGCCAATATGTAATGTAATGTAATGTAATTTATTTCTTATATACCGCTACATCCGTTAGGTTCTAAGCGGTTTACAGAAAATATACATTAAGATTAGAAATAAGAAAGGTACTTGAAAAATTCCCTTACTGTCCCGAAGGCTCACAATCTAACTAAAGTACCTGGAGGGTAATAGAGAAGTGAAAAGTAGAGTTAGAGGAAAAATAAAAATAAAATAAACATTTTAACAAGACAGCATTGATCTAAATACTTTGGAAGGTAGAAGAGAGGAGAGAAAGGAATAGAAGCAGAAGGGGGAGCCGTTGAACAGTAGAATTCTGGAGAAATTTAAATGATAGAAATAGAACAAAACAAAGACAAAAGGCAAAACAATAGATAAGATTAAAGATAAATCATAAGCTGGAAAGAAAAATAAAATAAAACTTTGTCTTCAATCCACGGTTTCAGCGTCAGTGATGAAGTGGAGCAAGTAAGTTTAGGAGGAGCGATTGACGTTTCCAGAAAGGGCTTCTTCAGGGAAGAGACTTGGCAGACAGTCCCAGGATGCCTATGTCTCCTCCCCTGCGATGTTCTCCCATCCATGCATTCCCTCCCAGACACACTGCCCGTGCCCCAGCCGCTCCAAGGAGGCTGCCCCAGATGAGGCCCACGGTGAATGCAGGATTCAAACCCAATTTTAGCACTGAATCCCTGCTGGCCTCTTTAATCTCAAAGATTCAACAACTTCAATCTCATAATAAGTTTGCTATCCTACTGCAATTCAATCTATCTGCGGCCTTTGACGTTGTTCACCATGATATCCTAATTTACCAACTTTCTGAGGTAGGCATTGATTCCATAGTCTTAGACTGGTTCTCGAAATTTTTACGATCCCGCTCTTACACTGTTAACATGAATGGAACCATGTTTTCTCCTTGGAGACCGCTATGTGGTGCTCCCCAGGGATCACCCCTGTCCCCTATTCTTTTCAACATTTATATGTCTTCTTTGAAATTCTTCCATGTAACTCCCTTTGAAACTCTATTTACATATGCAGATGACATCCTTGTCCTCCTTGAGGTAGATTTGAACCTCGCTAACCTCACCAAAAATATAACAGCTTGCATAACAAAACTCCAATCCTGGGCCTTCACTGTACAAATGAAGCTGAATGAGTCCAAAACAAAACTACTCTGGCTTGGCCCAAAATTAGATCAGTTACCCATGCTCATTCCACTATCTTCTGGTCCCACCCTGCAGATCGAATTCTCAAGCAAAGTTTATTGACTTTACACTTTCCTTTAATGATCATCTCAACTCTCTGGTAAAAAAAATGTTTTTTTAGTCTTCACATGTTGAGGAAAGTGAGATCCTGCTTCCGCCAACAACACTTTGCTGTCCTTGTACAATCAATCATTCTTTCCAAACTGGACTATTGTAATTCCATCTATCTAAGTCTAACCAATAAAAATCTTCAAAGACTTCAGCGGATCCAGAACACTGCGGCTAGGTTGATCTTCACAAAAAGCAAATTCGACCATGTTTCCCCGCTTCTGTCAAAACTTCACTGGCTTCCGGTGATTTCTAGGATTTACTTTAAATGTACCTGCCTAATATTTAAGATCCTACATGGCATTCTTCCTCCCCTAATTCCACTATCCTAGAATTCTTCGAGACCTGACACTACCAGATCTGCCCACAAACTCAAACTATCTTTCCTCTTGTTAAAAGGCTTCATGTTTGCAGGTAAATTAGGGAAATCCCTTTTCTTCAAATTCACTGAGCTTTGGAACAATCTCCCTGCCCCGCTGCTGAACCTAGGCTCATTCCAATTATTCCGAAAGTATCTGAAAACCTGGCTTTTCTCCAAAACGTAAAGCTATCTATTTAAAATGTAAAGCTAGCTATCCTCTTCATAACCTCTAATTTCTTATTATGTCCTTCACTCATTGAATTTACCTGTAAACTGTGCTGAGCTCTATCTTTATGGAGATGATGCAGTATACAAACTTAAGGTTTAGTTTAGTTTAATGAAGAAAATAAGAAGCAACATAAGCATTGCTAAGTTAGATGCAATGCATTAATAAAGATGGCTAAAAGAGAATGTGATAAGAAACTTGCCATAGAGGCAAAAACTCATAGTAACAACTTTTTCAGATACATCAGAAGTAGAAAGCCTGTGAGGAAATCTGTAGAGCCATTAGGTCATCAAAGAGCAAAAAGGACACTCAGGAATGACAAGATCATAGGAGAGAAACTGGAGTCTTAATGGAGGAAGATGTAACAGAAACAGTTTTCAAGAGTGTTGACATGGAAGAACCAGTGGTGTACCAAGGGAGGGGGTGTTGTCCACCCTGGATGCAACCCATAAGAGGGTGTTCCCTGAGCTGGTGTCATGGTCCAGGAACGTTTTCCTTTTTGGCAGCATCAGTCTTAATCTTGCTGCTCTTCCGGTGTCAGGCCTTTCTCTCTGTCAGGTCCATTAAGCAGGCAGGACCAGCAGAGAGAAAGGGACGAAGCTGTGAGTTGTGAAGGTTGCCGTTGTTGATAAGAGAAAGAGAGAGAGAGGTACCCATCTCAGGGGGGAGGAGAGAGGGGAGAAATGCTGCACCTGATTGGAGGGGGGGAGATGAAGGCGTAAGGAAGGAAGCCATCCAATTAGGGGGAGAGGGGAATGAAGACCAAGAAAGGGAAGGGAATGGAATGGAGAGGAAAGAGATGCCAGACTCGGTGAACCTGGAAGATATATTTTGCCAAATTGACAAATTAAAGAGTATTAAATCAGTTGGACCAGATGATATACAGTGGGTGACTGGGTGACCAGTCATCTGGATGCCGGGGAGTCCCTGGACATGATATATTTGGACTTCAGCAAAGCTTTTGATAGCGTCCCACACCGCAGGCTGTTGAACAAACTAAAATCAATGGGATTAGGGGATACATTCACTAAATGGGTAAGGGATTGGCTAGATGGTAGGCTTCAGAGGGTGATGGTGAACGGTACCGCCTCCAAAATGTCAGCAGTGACGAGTGGAGTACCTCAGGGCTCCGTCTTAGGGCCGATTCTATTCAATTTATTCATAGGAGATTTGACCCAAGGGCTTAGAGGAAAGGTATCACTGTTTGCCGACGACGCCAAACTATGCAACATAGTAGACAAAAGCAGTGTGCCTGACTTTATGACGCAGGACCTACGGCAGCTAGAACAGTGGTCATCAACTTGGCAGTTAGGCTTCAATGCTAAAAAATGTAAAGTAATGCACCTAGGCAAAAAAAATCCACACAGAACTTACACACTAAATGGTGAAACCTTGTCCAGGACCACGGTGGAACGTGATTTAGGAGTGATCATTAGCAATGATATGAAGGCTGCCAATCATGTGGGGAAGGCTTCGTCCAAGGCAAGACAAATGATGGGCTGCATCCGTAGGGGTTTTGTCAGCAGAAAACCTGAAGTTATAATGCCACTGAACAGATCCATGGTGAGACCTCATCTCGAGTATTGTGTTCAATTCTGGAGACCACACTACCGGAAAGATGTATTGAGAATTGAGTCGGTTCAGCGAATGGCTACCAGGATGGTCTTGGGGCTCAGGGATCTCACGTATGAAGAAAGGTTAAAAAAACTGCGGATGTACTCACTGGAGGAGCGAAGAGAGAGGGGGGATATGATTGAGACCTTTAAATATATCACGGGGCGTATAGAGGTGAAAGATGATATCTTCAGTCTTACAGGGCCCACGGTAACCAGAGGACACTCGCTGAAAATCAGGGGAGGGAAATTTCAAGGTGATGCTAGGAAGTACTTCTTCACCGAAAGGGTGGTCAATCATTGGAACGAGCTGCCTCAGCAGGTGATTGAGGCCAACAGCGTGTCAGATTTTAAGAGAAAATGGGATATTCATGTGGGATCTATAGGGGAGTAAGAATCAGGGAGTGGATCATTGGTATGGGCAGACTCGATGGGCTATGTCCCTTTTCTGCCATCAATTTCTATGTTTCTATGTTTCTATATGTACCCTAGGGTACTGAAAAAACTCAAACATGAAATTACTGATCTGATGTTAATGATCTGTGACCAGTTGTTAAAATCATCCATAAGATTGAAGGGTGGCCAATGTAACATCAATTTTTTTTAGAGTTCCAGGAGTGATCCAGGAAAATACAGATTAGTAAACCTAAGTTCAGAGCTGAGCAAAATAGTGGAAACTACTGTATAAAGAATAAAATTATGGAATACATAGAAACATAGAAATAGACGGCAGATAAGGGCCACGGCCCATCAAGTCTGCCCACTCTAATGACCCTCCCTATTTATCTTTGCGGATAGATCCCACATGTCTATCCCATCTGGCCTTAAAATCTGGCACGCTGCTGGCCTCAATAACCTGGAGTGGAAGACTATTCCAGCAATCAACCACCCTTTCAGTGAAGAAGAACTTCCTAGTGTTACCGTGCAGTTTCCCGCCCCTGATTTTCCACGGATGCCCCCTTGTTGCCGCGGGACTCTTGAAAAAGAAGATATCTTCCTCCACCTCGATGCGGCCCGTGAGATACTTGAATGTCTCGATCATATCTCCCCTCTCTCTACGTTCCTCGAGTGAGTAGAGCTGCAACTTCCCTAACCGCTCCTCGTATGAATACATAGACAAACATGATTTAATGGGACAGAGTCGGAATGGATTCAGACAAGGGAAGTCTTGCCTCACCAATTTGCTTCAGTTCTTTGAAGGCATGAATAAACATATGGATAAAGGTGAGCCAGTTGATGTAATGAATCTAGATTTTCAGAAAGCTTTTGACAAACAAGAATGCAAGACGGGCAATGTAATTGTATTGGGAGACTTCAATTTCCCAGGGATAGACTGGAAACTAGCAACCTCCAACTGCGGCAAGGAGGCCAAGTTCCTGGATGTGCTAGGGGATTGCTTCCTGGAACAAATGGTAAAAGAGCCGACAAGAGGCAACGCCACCTTGGACTTGGTCCTAAATGGCCTCACGGGACCGATAACAGAAGTGGAAGTCGTGGTTCCACTGGGAACGAGTGATCACAATGTAATCAACTTTAAACTTGACATCGGGAAAGGGAAACATGCCAAAACCTTAACCACCACCTTAAACTTTAAAAAGGGTAAATACGATCGCATGAGGGCCATGGTAGAAAAACGACTAGAGAAGATGGTGGACAAACTTGAAACGGTAGATCAGGCATGGTCCCTACTGAAAAATACTATCACAGAAGCACAAGATCTCTACATTCCGAGGATTTCCAAAGATCGGAGAACAAAGAGCAAAAGAGAACCGGCATGGCTTACCATACAGGTGAAGGAAGCCATAAAAGAAAAGAAGGACTCTTTCAAAAAATGGAAATGCATAAAGACAACCGAAGCCTGGAACAAACATAAAGATGATCAGAAGAAATGTCACAAGGCGGTGAGGGATGCCAAACAGGATTATGAGGAAAAAATAGCCCAGGAGGCCAAAAACTTCAAGCCCTTCTTTAGATACGTGAAAGGGAAAAAACCTGCAAAAGAGGCAGTGGGACCCCTGGACGACCAGGGAAGAAAAGGGTACATCAAGGAAGATAAACAAATCGCAGACAAACTAAATTCCTTCTTTGCGTCTGTCTTTACGAAGGAAGACACCTCAACAATACCTGAAGCAGAGAAAGTGTTTCCAGGAGAAATAGAGGACAGCCTCACCACAGTTGAAGTGGACTTAGACCAGATATACTATCAGATCGACAAACTTAAAAGTGACAAATCCCCTGGACCGGATGGAATTCACCCGAGAGTCTTAAAGGAATTGAAGGTTGAAATCGGAGAGTTATTGCACAAACTTGCAAACCTGACAATCAGAACTGGACAGATACCGGACGACTGGAGGATAGCGAACGTCACGCCAATTTTCAAAAAAGGATCGAGAGGGGAACCGGGCAACTATAGGCCTGTGAGTCTTACGTCGGTCCCCGGCAAGATGGTTGAAGCACTGATCAAG
Organism: Geotrypetes seraphini; assembly: GCF_902459505.1. Classification (NCBI taxonomy): domain Eukaryota; kingdom Metazoa; phylum Chordata; class Amphibia; order Gymnophiona; family Dermophiidae; genus Geotrypetes; species Geotrypetes seraphini. The sequence goes on along the minus strand of NC_047088.1, from coordinate 98,161,344 downwards.
GATAGCATAGTCCGGCACTTGGACGCACACGACTTGATGAAACCCAGTCAACATGGATTCAGGAAAGGGAAATCATGTTTGACGAATTTACTCCAATTTTTTGAGACCGTAAACGAGCAAATTGATAGTGGGAAGCCTGTGGACATAATATACTTGGACTTCCAGAAAGCGTTCGACAAAGTTCCACACGAAAGACTTCTCAGGAAACTACAAAGCCATGGCATAGAGGGAGATATACAAAGATGGATAGGCAAATGGCTGGAAAACCGAAAGCAGAGAGTGGGCATAAATGGGAAGTTCTCCGACTGGGAGAAAGTGACTAGTGGTGTACCCCAGGGCTCGGTACTTGGGCCGATCCTTTTTAATATTTATATCAATGACCTGGAGGAAGGAACATCCAGTGAGATCATCAAGTTTGCAGACGATACAAAACTATGCCGGGCAATCAGATCGCAGGAGGATAGAGAGAAACTCCAGAGCGACTTGTGTCGGTTAGAAACATGGGCGGAGAAATGGCAGATGAAGTTCAATGTGGAGAAATGCAAGGTAATGCATTTAGGCAATAAGAATAAGGAATACGAGTATACAATGTCAGGTGCAACTCTGGGGAAGAGTGAACAAGAAAGGGACCTGGGTGTACTGATAGATAAGACCCTGAAGCCGTCGGCACAATGCGCGGCAGCGGCAAAGAAGGCAAATAGAATGTTGGGCATGATAAAGAAAGGAATCTCGAGTAGATCGGAGAAAGTTATAATGCCGCTTTATAGGGCAATGGTCAGACCACACTTGGAATACTGCGTCCAACATTGGTCTCCCTACCTAAAGAAGGATATAAAACTGCTGGAGAGGGTGCAGAGACGAGCAACAAAACTGGTGAAGGGTATGGAGAGACTGGAATATGAGGATAGACTTATAACACTGGGATTGTTCTCCCTTGAGAAAAGGAGAATGCGTGGGGATATGATCGAGACCTTCAAAATACTGAAAGGAATCGACAAAATAGAGCAGAGAAGATTATTTACACTGTCCAATTTGACACGGACTAGAGGACATGGAATGAAGCTGAGGGGGGACAGGTTCAGGACTAATATCAGGAAGTTCTGCTTCACTCAGAGAGTGGTTGACACCTGGAATGCCCTCCCAGAGGAGATTATTGCGGAATCGACCGTCCTAGGCTTCAAGAGCAAACTAGATGCATATCTCCTTAAGAGAGGCATATAAAGATATGGTGGACTATAAATTACGCCAGGTGTACACCTGGCGGGGCCTCCGCGTGTGCGGATCGCCGGACTTGATGGACCGAAGGTCTGATCCGGTGATGGCAGTTCTTATGTTCTTATGTTCTTATGTTCTTATGTTTAAGTTCCTCATGAGAGACTCCTGAGAAAATTAAAAAGCCATGGGATAGGAGTCAGTATTATGTTATGGACTGGGAATTGGTTATTGGCCATTTTTCTCATTGAAGGAGGGTGAATAATGGAGTGCTACAGGGATCTGTTCTGGGACCAATGCTATTTAACATATTTATAAATGACCGGAAATCAAAACCACAAATGAAGCGATTAAGGGTCCCTTTTATCAAACTATGCTAGAGGTTCTTAGCACGGGCTGGCGAGGTACATGCTCCAATGCTCATAGAAATTCTTTGACCATCGGAGCATTTATCATGCTGTCTCAAGCTAAAAACCTCTAGTGCAGCTTGATTAAAGGGGAGATAAAATTGTAGATGACACAAAACTAATCAAAGTTGTTAAAACACATGTGGACTGTGAAAAAGTGCATGAAGACCGTAGGAAATTGGAAGACTGGGCATCCAAATGGCAGATGAAATTTAGGGATAAATTCATCAAGGAGCGCTAACCAATTTAGCGTGTGTTAATGATTAGCATATGCATGGGCATCTATCAGGGCTAGTTCTGGGTGACAGTTTCATAAATATACATAAGCACCTAAGTTGTCATTATACAATAATAGTGGCATAATCATAAAACCAAAACGTAAAAAATAATCCACTTAAGTTGGCACTTGGACATCCTAATTACAGGGACGTCCAAATGTCGATTTTCAAAACCATTTTCCTGGACATCTAGTGAGACGTTCTGCACACTGTGCATCCGGAGTTCAAGAGGGCGTGTTGGGAGGCGTGTTATGGGCGAGCGCAGGGTGTGTTTAAACTTGGGACGTCTTGCGGCGATAATCAAGCTTTTCCCAGGACGTCTTAGAAGGAGCTTAGACAACCAGAGCTAGACATGTTTTAGAAGCATCTAAGCACTACAGAGGTACCCAAACTGACTAGATGACCACCGGGATGCATGAAGGTATGAAACACACACACACATACACATTCCCCCAGAAGTCACTCCCCAAAGATCTACATAAAAAAGTACATACCTGTCTCTAGAACAGCAGCATCTGATATAGGGAAGCCTTGTAGAGCAGCAAGCAGGTGTGTGGAGTTACTTGGTGGATGGTGTAGGGAACCATAGAGAGGGGATTCAGGCCTATATCCCACTCTATCCATTACTTTTATGGAGGAAAGTGTGAGCCCACCAAAACCCTACTATATTGCCATTTAAGTGGCACCTAGAGGAATAAGGGCTAATGGGGTTGGTAGACAGATGGATGTAGTGGGTTTGGGGGGAGCTAATCCTACATTAATCAGTTAGCATGTGGTAATGCAGACGCATTAATTGATTAGTGCAGAAATGTCTACTCTTCACCTTAGACATGCCCTTTGAAAAGATTTAAATGATTTTTTAGCATATGGTTTATATGTGCAGACTGCAAAATTACCGAGGGATGCCACAACACATGCTAGTGCTTACTGCAGCTTCTCATAAAAGGACTCCCCTGTGCACGCTCATTTACCGCTTGAATCTTGTTATAAGTATTTTTCTATAACTATGGGCTCCTTTTATCAAGCTGCGCTAGCAGTTTAACGCGTGTAATAGCGTGCGTTAAAACTACTGGCCGCGCTAGCTGCTACTGCCTCCTCTTGAGCAGGCGGTAGCTTTTGGCCTGCGCGGGGGGGTTAGCGCGTGATGAAAAGTCACGCGCATTAACCCCGCTAGTGCGGCTTGATAAAAGGAGCCCTATATATATTTTTTTAAGTCTTTAATCATGTATCTTCAAACTTCAGCTTCTACAAGAAATTCTTCTTTAAAAAATAAATATTTATATACAAGGTCTGATAAGTAAGTATGCAAACTCATTCTAGAAAAAGTGCTACATTGCTGAATATCACCACGGTCACCTTCTTTTTTTTAAAAAAAAATTTCTTTATTCATTTTAAAGCCATAAGTAAGTGCACAATATAATACAATCATATAACTCTATAAAAGCACTTAAATACAATTACAATTATAATCTATGACAAAAAGATATATCTCCCCCCCCCCCCCGCCTCCCATAATTATATCTAAAAACTGCACTCAAATTGAGAAATTGAAAAATACATTCCAACCCGCCTTCCAACCCACCCACCCTGGACGTGTACAACCAAAGGACATAGTCACCGATCACTCTTTGCAAAATTTTGTCAATGGCTCCCAAATCTTCAGAAACTTCTTATAATGTCCCTGATGAATGGCCATATTAAATTCCATCTTAAAAACGTGACAGAGAGACTCCCACCAAAAGGAATAGTTCAGTCTATTCCAGTTTTTCCAATTCCTTAGAATAAGCTGTATGGCAACCCCTGTCATAATAAAGAGAAGTTTATTATTATGAGATGATATTTAGCTTTTAGCTCTCATCATATTGCCAAATAGCACAGTGTCATATGTTAGTGCCACTGGATTTTCCATTACTTTGTTTACCTGATCCCAAATGGATCTCCAAAATTGAAGTATAAAGGGACAATAAAATAATAAATTATTACATTATATTACATTACATTAGTGATTTCTATTCCCTAATGTCCCAGGTTCGAGATGACAGTGCCAACACCTATTAGACTTGGAACTATCTAATTTCTGTAACCGAACTGGGGTCCAAACTACTCTATGTAACAAAAAAAACCCAAGTTTGTCTCATAGATGCAGACACCGTACATTTCATCCTCCAAGTCCAGATTTGTGGCCATTGAGACGCAGCAATCTGATGCTTTATCTCAATGCTCCAAATGTCATGAAGAATAGTTTTTGGTTTCTTATTCAAAAATCCAGATATTAATTTATACCACTGAGCGGCCTGGTGACCCAGGAAATCCACCTGGAAGTACAGGAATGGCAAACTATATTGATTTCTAAGATTCTTCCAGTCAGGGAACCCCTCCTGAATGGCCTGCTTCAACTGCAACCATCTATAACTTTGAGATTTAGCAATGTCAAATTTTTGTTGCAGTCGTGAAAACTCATGCAGCTTTCAGTCTGATACTACATCATCCGCCTTCATCTAGTGTTTCCAGATGACCTTAAACCCGCCAATATGAATCTTGGGGTTCAACCAAAGGGACTGAGAAGTGGATTTATGAATTGGAATATCTGTTAAATTAGTAATAAATCCTAAAGTCTTCCAGGTGTCCATTAAAATTATATTGTCCTTATACAACCTAGGCATCTTGATACTCAAAACATGACACAATCTCAAAGGAGACAGGAGTTGCCATTCCAACCTTAATCAGTCTGGAAGATTTTCCATGAGCTTGGGGAGGATCCATAACATACCCCGACGCATTATATAGGCTTGATGGTACCTATAAAAATTTGGAAAATTTATCCCACCCTCCACAATTGGCTTTTGTAAGGATACTAATGCAATTCTTGCAGTTTTCCCCAGCCAAATAAATTTTGTAAGAATACTACAGTGGAACCTCGGTTTGCAAGTAACCCGGTTTGCGAGTGTTTTGCAAGACGAGCAAAACACTCAGCAAACTTTTGCCTCGCAAACCGAGCATGTTCTGGTGTACGAGCACCTCCCCCCCCCTTGCTCTAACCAGCATCGCACCCCCTGAACCGGCATCGCAACCCCCCCCCCCCCCGCGAACGCCCCCCGCGAGAACAGCAAAGCACCCCCGTGCTGAAAGTGGCATCCGCCTGCCCTTCCTCCCAAGCACGGTCCTTACCCCTTCTGCTCGTTGTAAGGGTGAATGCGAGCTCCCGCCTCTTGCCTGGGCTGGGCCTTGAGCATCTGCGCATGCTCAAGGTCTTCTGGCTCTCGTTCTTTCGGAGAGAACAAGATCTCCGAGAGAACAAGAACCAGAAGGCCTTGAGCATGTGCAGATGCTCAAGGCCCAGCCCAGGCAAGAGGCGGGAGCTCGCATTCACCCTTACAACGAGCAGAAGGGGTAAGGACCGTGCTTGGGAGGAAGGGCAGGCGGATGCCGCTTTCAGCACGGGGGTGCTTTGCGGTTCTCACAGGGGGGGGGCGTTCGCAGGGAGGGGTTTGCGATGCCGGTTAGAGCGGGGGGAGGGGGGTGATGGAGCAGCGCCGGTAGCCTCGGGGGGGGGGGGTTGGTGGAACGAATTGTTCAAGTTTCCGTTATCTTCTATGGGGAAAATTGCTTTGATATATGAGTGTTTTGGTTTAAGAGCATGCTTCTGGAACGAATTATGCTCTTAAACCAAGGTACCACTGTAGTTTAGTTTAGATACAAGTTATTTGAGTATAGACTGAGAGTGGACTATAGAAATTTAGGCAGCAGATTAGAATGGAGAAAGAAGGGTAAAGGTGGGGTTTAAGGGGGTTAGGTGTAGACTGAGGGTGACCTTTAGTTGAAGAGGAGGGTCTTTACCATTTTCCGGAATGTCAGTGAGTCCATTTATTTCATATTTTATTCCAAGGCCTCAGCACCACCACTCACCACTCAAATCATTTTCATAACGGTAAGCTTTATGTGATAAATCGTCACTGTCCCATATTGTTTTAAATATATATTTATATAGTTTCAATACGGGCCAGTGATGATTTTTCACATAAAGCTTACCGCTATGAAAATAATTTGAGTGGTGAGTGGTGATGCTCAGGCCTTGGAAGAAAATATGAAATAAATGATGCACTTACTCTCCTCCCCAGTGCTAAAAAAAAATTAATTTTATTATTTAGAACATGTGTAGCATATGCAAAAATTACTACAGGAGATCTCAGCATGCTCTGTGGAAAACTTAGGGCCCCTTTTATCAAGCTGCACTAGAGGATTTTAGCGTGAGCAGGCACAGTAAATGCTCCGATACTCATAGGATTCCTATGAGTATAGGAGCACTTACTTTGCTTGCCTGCGCTAAAAACCTCTAGCAAGCTTGATAAAAGGGGGGGGGGGGGGTTAAGGACCCCTAAGTTGCTTCTGCCGTGGAGGAGATGTAACTTTGTGCCGCAGCTTTTGGGGAAGCAATTTATGTAAATTCAAAACTCGATCTTGTTCAAAATTGGCTTAATAACAATAAATTAGCATTAAATATAAACAAAACAAAAGCTATGATCTTTAATTGGAAAAGAGACATCATACTAAACTCGCCTTTTCTACTTAATAATAAGCCACTTGAAATTGTACCTAAAATGAAAATCTTAGGAGTTATAATTGACGAAAAACTAGAATTTAAAGATCATATTAACAACATAGTTAAAGTCTGTTTCTATAAATTACATTTGATTAGATCTATATCCAAATTCCTTGAAACCAAATCCCGCAATATCTTAATTCATTCTCTTGTAATAGCAAAATTAGACTATTGTAACTCTTTGTTACTTAATATTACTTAAAAAGAAAAACGACAACTTCAAATTGTTCAAAATACTGCTATTAAATTAATCCATGACGCCAAAAAATTTGATCATGTAACTCCTCTCTTCATCGAATCACATTGGCTCCCTATTTGCCAGCGAATAGAATTTAAGGTCTTGTTACTCATATTTAAAAATCTGATATTCAATCAACCCCAATGCATTTCTAAAATGTTAATTCCTTATAGTTCCACACGCACACTCAGATCATCTTCCCAAAACTTATTAGTTGTTCCCTCTTTAAAAATAATAGGCACTCGACGATTAGATATGTTCTCTGTAGTTGGCCCCCAATGGTGGAATTCATTGCCCCAATACATAAAAATTGAAAAAGACATTTTATCTTTTAAGAAATCCCTAAAAACATTTCTTTTTAAACGGGCTTTTAATATCTAAAATTTATTTTATTTTTAATTCTGCTTTTAAAATTCCCTTATTCCCTAATGTTTTTTCCTTTAAATGTATTTCCCAATATAATAGATGTAACTTTAACCCCCCTTCCCTCCCAATTGCTGTTGGTCATGTTGGATTTCTATTGTTTATATATACTGTATGTGTTTTAACTTAATTGTATTTTTTACTATGTACATCGCTTTGTATAAAGATATAGCGATTCATCAAATAATTAATAAACCTTGAACCTTGTCTGTAGTTTGCTTTTATGTGTGACTTTTCTAACTAAGCACCTTCTAAATAAAATGACCCACCACATTGTTGAGGTAAATATGAAACAGAAAGAGGGGACAACAAGAAGCCCAGTTCTTAGGCTCTGGTGCTGGTCTGATTTTTACCTGGACAGGTTACACTTCTGACCTGGTGGCAGAATACTACACTTTGCTGCTATACTTGCTGTTTCTCACACTTCCCTAAGGACTTTGCACAGGTCACCCTGCTCATTCTTTCTTGGAAAGCTTTTAATTTTCTCTGGTAGCTGTGGGCAATGTGCCTCTCTGATGCCTTTGAAGGCTATATTCAGTTGGAGGTAGTCAGTGTTTCTTTAAACACCGACTACTGCTGGCTAAAATAGACATATATATTTAGTGCTGGGTCCTATTTAGGCAATGCATTAAATATTTGAATCTTTGATGTTACCCAGAAGCTATCCAGGTCGCAATGGGACAATTCATCGTGGCTGTTTCATCTCGACATTTCATCACAGCTACACTGAAATGGCAGTGCTGAATTGTCTCATTGGCAGCCTGCACTCACCCGAGTTAAGACAAACCGGCCCTGGGCTGAAAACTTCAGAACTCCCTCTGTTAGTGTGAGCACACTAAAACCCCGCAGTGTGGCCGTTACACAGCACCAACTGTCACCGACTTAGGACCTGGGGAGGAAGGACAACTATTCTCCCCCAAGACTGTGTACAGTCACTTCCTAGCGCACTCCCAAAGCACTCCATGTGTCTCACCTTCCACCAAAACAAGGCCTCTGGCCTCCGGCAACGCCACCTGCTGTAAAACGGCACACAGCGAGGAAGAATTTTGGGCAGTCTGGGGGGCATTGCACCCCTAAATGCTGAACCTGCCGCATCTCCATCCTCCTGCAATGCCACCTGCTGCAGTGGGGAAGAATTGGGATGGGGGTGTGGGGGCATTGCCCCCCAAATACTGGTTTGGGGAGGACATCGCCACACTGAATCCTTAATGGCAAAGCAATAATTCATCATAGCACGATTCAGTGTTGAAACGGCTGTGCTGAATTGGCCGCGATGAACTGGCTCTGATGAAACGTCCATAAATCGCCCTTGACCCATCCAGGTACGGCCAATAACACTGTGCAACAGAGGTTTTGGGGCATGAATTGTAGTGGGTGTTCTATAGTGATTTGGGGTTTCTGAATTCATAACTGACCTTAATTTTTCAGAATAACCCTCTGATTTTTGGCAAAAAGAGCATTATAATGCAAAAATTAACATTTTCACTATATTTTCTAATGCTTGGAGTAAATGTATAACATTCTATGAAATATTAAAACAGTTTGCCTCAAACTAGATTTTTGTTTCCCCGATAATCTTGGCAGTTTTAGTGATGAGCACGGGGAAAGGTGTCACCAGGACATTGCTACAATGGAGAAACGATATCAGGGCAGATGGAATTCATCAATGCTGGCTGACTATTGTAGAACATTACGGTAATTAGAGATGCTCCAAATCTCATTTATAAATGCACTTCAGCAGCAAAACAATTCTAGAAAATAATATTTATAGGAACTCTTAAATCGGCGCAATGCATTACTTTGACTTCTCATGCTGTAAATATTTGCAATTTGCTCAAAAACTATACGTGACAGAAGAAAACTGATGCTATTTTCATACATAGGAGGTCAAATTCTATAAAGTATACCTCATTTTCTTTCCCCAGAAAAGAAGTTTAAATTGGTGCGCAGTGTAATTAGTGCAATACCCATACCCACATAGGTCACCAGGCATAGTTGGGACTGCTATTCATGTGGTTCAAAGTCCAACGTCCAGCATTGAATACTGCCAATGCTGAATAACTCTTGACCATCCTAACCCCACCCTCTAACTGCCCTGGCACAAGGCGGGTTTCTTTTTCATTTTGAGAAGAGTATGCTGGAAATATAGTGGAGGTTTTTTTTTTACGCCAATGATATGATGTTACAGTTTGTGTTTACTTCAATGCCTGGTATTCTGCGATTCTGCATTGGGAGGATGAATTTTAAGAACATAAGAACTGCCATCTACGGATCAGACCTCGGTCCATCAAGTCCGGCGATCCGCACACGCGGAGGCCTAGCCAGGTGTACACCTGGCATAATTTTAGTCACCCATATCCCTCTATGCCTCTCGTAAGGAGATGTCCATCTAGTTTGCTTTTAAATCCTAGAACGGTGGATTCCGCAATAACCTCCTCTGGGAGAGCATTCTAGGTGTCCATCACTCATTGCGTGAAGCAGAACTTCCTGATATTTGTCCTGGACTTGTCCCCCCTTAGCTTCAGTCCATGCCCTCTTGTCCATGTCACATTGGACATTATAAATAATTTTTTTTCCTGCTCTATTTTGTAGATTCCTTTCAGTATTTTGAAAGTCTCAATCATATCCCCTCGCAGTCTCCTTTTCTCAAGGGAGAACAATCCCAGTCTCTTAAGTCGTATTCCAAGTTCTCCATACCTTTTATTAGCTTCGTTGCTCATCTCTGCACCCTCTCCAGCAGTTTTATATTCTTCTTTAGGTTGGGAGACCAATGTTGGACACAGTATTCCAAGTGTGGTCTGACCATTGCCCTATAAAGCGACATTATAGCTTTCTCCGATCTACTCGTGAGTCCTTTCTTTATCATGCCTAACATTCTATTTGCTTTCTTTGCCGCTGCTGCGCATTGTGCCGACGGTTTCAGGGTCCTATCTGTCAGTACACCCAGGTCCTTTTCTTGTTCGCTCTTTCCCAGAGTTGCACCTGACATTCTATACTCGTGTTCCTTGTTCTTTCTGTCTAAATGCTTTTCTTTGCACATTTCCACATTAAACTTCATCTGCCATTTCTCTGCCCATTTCTCTAACTGACACAAGTCACTCTGGAGTTCCTCGCTATCCTTCTACGATCTGATTGCCTGCAAACTTGATGATCTCACTGGATGTTCCTTCTTCTAGGTCATTGATGAAAATATTAAATAAGATGGGCCCAAGTACCGAGCCCTGGGGCACACCGCTAGTCACTTTCTCCCAGTCTGAGAACTTCCCATTTATGCCCACTCTCTGATTTCTGTTCTTCAGCCATTTGCCTATCCATCTTAGTATATCTCCCTCTATTCCATGGCTTTGTAGTTTCCTGAGAAGTCTTTCATGTGGAACCTTGTTGAACGCTTTCTGGAAGTCCAAGTATATTATGTCCACCAGTTCTCCACTATCAATTTGTTTGTTCAAGGTCTCAAAAAATTGAAGTAAATTCGTCAAACATGATTTCTCTTTCCTGAAGCCATGTTAACTGGCTCTCATCAAGTCGTGGGTTTCCAAGTGCTGGACTATGCTATCTTTAATCAGTGCTTCAACCATCTTTTCAGGGACAGACGTAAGACTCACAGGTCTGTAGTTGCCCGGTTCTCCTCTTGATCCTTTTTTGAAAATTGGCGTGACATTCGCTATCTTCCAATCATCCGGTATCTGTCCAGTTCTAATTGACAGATTGGCAAGTTTTTGCAAAAGCTCTCCGATTTCAACTTTCAGTTCTTTTAAGACTCTGGGGTGAATTCCATCAGATCCAGGGGATTTGTCGCTTTTAAGATTGTTGATCTGGTAGTATATCTGGTCCAAGTCCACTTCTACTGTGGTGAGGCTGTCCTTTATTACTCCTTTGAACACTTTCACTGCTGAAAACGTAATTATTTGACAATGCCTTCCTATGCTAATGCTTATTTCATCTGATAATATCCTCTTTAGATTTCCTTGACAGCAACATATGATTTAAAGCATGTTTGTATTTAGGAACTGCTGGAATTAGACTTGCTTTGTATGCAAATGTGAATTGGTTTGGCTATTTACTTTAGAATCAATCATTCAAAACCAAATTTGGAAAAATTAAACAGTTTACATCTTATAGTACTTTTACTTTATTTGATTTTTGATACCGCTGCTGTCTGGGTGGGGGGGAGGGTGGGAGGGTGGATGGTTGGGAGGGTAGGGATTGGAGTTGTATTCTGTTATGAAAATGTGATGTGCTGCGTTGTGGTGTTTAATAAAAATGATTGAAACATAGAATCATAAGAACATAAGAACATATGCAGTGCCTCCGTTGGGTCAGACCATAGGTCCATCCCGCCCAGCAGTCCGCTCCCGCGGCGGCCTGAACAGGTCACGGCCTGTCTGAGTCACCAGAAGGGGCCCCCTTGCCACCTTGGTTTCCCATTGAGTCCTATCTTCCCATTGAAGTCCTAACCCTCCGGTCTTGCACATGCACGACCTGGTTGGATTTCTATACTTATTACCTGGTTAGCTTTCTATACCTGTGTTACATCCCAGAACCTCTCTCAGTATCCCACGATCCCCCTATCCCTCAGGAATCCGTCCAATCCCTGTTTGAATCCTTGTACCGTACTCTGCCTGATCACTTCCTCCGGTAGCGCATTCCAAGTGTCCACGACCCTTTGGGTGAAAAAAAACTTCCTTGCATTTGTTCTGAACCTATCTCCCTTCAGTTTCTCCGAATGCCCCCTCGTGCCTGTTGACCCCTTCAGCCTGAAGAATCTGTCCCTATCCACCTTCTCTATGCCCCTCATGATCTTGAAGGTCTCTATCATATCTCCCCTGAGCCTCCTTTTTTCCAGAGAGAAGAGCCCCAGCCTATCCAAACTCTCGGCGTATGGGCAGTGTTCCAGCCCTCTTACCAGTTTCGTTGCTCTCCTTTGGACTCTCTCAAGTACCGCCATGTCCTTCTTGAGGTACGGCGACCAATATTGAACGCAGTATTCCAGATGTGGACGCACCATCGCGCGATACAATGGCATGATGACTTCCTGCGTCCTGGTTGTTATGCCCCTCTTTATGATGCCCAGCATCCTGTTGGCTTTTTTCGAGGCTGCTGCGCATTGTGCAGATGGCTTCAGTGATGCATCCACCAGCACACCCAAGTCTCTCTCAAGACTGCTGTCTCCCAACAATGCCCCCCTCAATTTGTAGTTGAACAACGGGTTCTTTTTCCCTATATGCATGACCTTGCATTTGCATTTGCCATTTGTTTGCCCAGTCTTCCAGCTTGTCCAGGTCCCTTTGCAGGTCCTCACACTCCTCCCTGGACCTAACTCTGCCGCACAGTTTGGTATCGTCTGCAAATTTTATAACCTCGCACTTTGCCTCCTTTTCCAGGTCATTGATAAATATGTTGAAGAGTAATGGCCCCAGCACCGATCCCTGTGGCACACCGCTCGTGACTCCCCGCCAGTCAGAGTATTGTCCCTTTACTCCGACTCTCTGCAGTCTACCAGACAACCAGTGCTCGATCCATCTGTGCACATCCCCTCCCACCCCGTGGTTCCACAGCTTCCTAAGCAGCCTTTCATGTGGCACCTTGTCGAAAGCCTTTTGAAAATCAAGGTAAATGATGTCTATAGGTTCCCCATTGTCCACCCGACTGCTTATTCCCTCAAAGAAGTACAGAAGGTTCATTAAGCATGACCTTCCCTTACAGAATCCATGCTGGCTTGTTCTCAGTAGGCCATATCTCTCGATGTGCTCGCAAATACTGTCCTTGATCATAGCTTCCACCATCTTCCCTATAATTGAAGTCAGGCTCACCGGCCTGTAGTTCCCGGGGTCACCCCTCGATCCCTTCTAGAAGATAGGTGTGACATTTGCCAATTTCCAGTCCTCTGGTACCTCTCCAGTTTTCAAGGATAGGTTGCAAACATGCTGGATTGTGCCCGCTATTTCTTGTCTTAGTTCTTTCAGAACCCTTGGGTGGATCCCGTCCGGGCCCGGCGATTTGCCGCATTTTAACCTGTCTATCTGCTTGAGGACATCCTCCTTACTTACCTCTATGTGTTCTAATTTTTCAGCCTGTTCCCCACTCATGAGCTCCTCTGAGTCCGGTATATTAGATGTGTCTTCTCTCGTGAAAACCGACGAGAAGAACGTGTTCAACCTCTCAGCTACCTCTTTATCCTCCTTAATCACTCCCTTCCTATCCCCATCGTCCAACGGCCCCACCTCCTCTCTCGCTGGTCGCTTCCCCTTTACGTAACTGAAGAATGCCTTGAAGTTTTTCACCTCCCTGGCCAGCCCCTCTTCGTATTTCCCTTTTGCTTTTCTAACCTCTCGGTGGCATTCCTTTTGGCATTTCCTGTGCGCCTGGTGATTTTCCTCCGTTGGGTCCTTTTTCCATCTCCGGAAGGACACTTTCTTGTCGTTTATTGCCCTCTTTACTTCTGTTGAGATCCAAACCGGGTCCTTTGACTGCTTGTTCTTGCCGCCTTTCCTGAAACTTGAGACGTACATTCTTTGTGCTTCCTGCAGGGTGTCCCTGAATAGGGTCCAGGCGCTTCCTACAGTCTCCATCCTAAGGAAGTTTTTGAGCTTCCTCCCCACCATTTCCCTCATAGCAACATAGTTCCCTTTCCTGAAGTTGAGCGCAGTTGTTGCGGTCCTCCTTACTGTGGGTGTCCCCCTTTCTAATGTGAATCGGATCGCGTTGTGGTCACTGTTGCCTAGAATCAATCATTTGATCTGACGTCTTTTGTTGGTGAATGTCGTTTTGTCTTGATTTACTGATATTTTATAATGGGGGGATGTTTATGATGTTGTATAGACATGTATGCATCATATGTGGAAATTGCAGGGAAATAAGATTTTATGTATGTGATATGGAAACCGCATAGTTGTATACGGTATATAAATGTTTTAATAAATAAATCTATATATATAAAATCGGAGGTATGTATGTGTGTATGTGTGTGTGTATGTGCCGCAATCACGCAAAAACGGCTTGACCGATTTGAACGAAACTTGGTATGCGGATCCCTCACTACCTGGGGTGATATGTTCTGGGGGTCTCGTGGCCCATCTGCACACGTGGGCGGAGCTACAAACAAAAAATCAGATTTCACCCATTCATGTCAATGGAAAAAATGTAAAAAGCTGCCATTCTCACAGTAATTCCAACTACCTGGGGTGATATGTTCTGGGGGTCTCGCGGCCCACCTGCACACGTGGGCGGAGCTATAAACATAACATCAGATTTCACCCATTCATGTCAATGGAAAAAATGTAAAAAGCTGCCATTCTCACAGTAATTCAAAAACGGCTTGACCGATTTGAACGAAACTTGGTATGCAGATTCCTCACTATCTGGGGTGATATGTTCTGGGGATGTCGCGGCCCACCTGCACACGTGGGCGGAGCTACAAACAGAAAATCAGATTTCACCCATTCATGTCAATGGAAAGGATGTAAAAAGCTGCCATTTTCACAGTAATTCCAACTATAAAACACTTTCTATGACACTATAACCACTAGGGACATCGTTTCTATTCTACCACGGACACCATACATATAGAGTTTGTATGTTCTAACTGTGTTTGTAACTGTTTCCTTCATGCACCCCAGTTCATAATGTTATTACATTACATGAGTACTCACATATGCTGAACTAGGAACACAGGTTCCATTCTGAACCGGGAAAAAACTGCATGGAGTTTCTTTTCAACCTTTGGATAGGTTCCTGGAGGTTAAGGGGATAGAGGGGTACAGATAGAACTTGAGGTAGGTTATTGAATTGGTCAGTAACCACTTCACAGGTCGCGGACCTGATGGGCCGCCGCGGGAGCGGACCGCTGGGCAGGATGGACCTCTGGTCTGACCCAGTGGAGGCAACTTCTTATGTTCTTATGTTCTTAACCTGAGTTTCCACATTTGGATGCCACTTATTCCAACAGATCTTCCTTTTCAGTTTAAGAGATTGCAAATTCCAGTGAGACTTGCATTCTCTATCACAATCAACAAATCACAGGGACAGACTATTATATACTGTGGAGTGGATTTAAGATCCCCCTGTTTTTCCCATGGACAACTCTATGTTGCTTGCTCAAGGGTGGGTTCACCCAAGAATTTATATGTTCTTGCTCCTGGAGGTGAAACTAAAAATGTTGTTTATAATCAAGTTTTGTGTTAGTTGTATTGTATTCATTTTGTCAAATATTTCACATTATAATTTGAATATTGTACTTTTTATAAAGCTGTTAAAAAATAATTTCATTCACCACTATAAAGTATCTTTATTTGAATCCATTTACAGTGTTATTGCTATAATTAAATACCCGTGCAACGCCGGGGCATCAGCTAGTAAATAATAATGTACAGTGCTGTTGTGATGTGTGAGATTTTTTTATCCACTTTTTGATACTCAGTGCATGCTTTCTCTAATGAATAACCCTTCTGGGCACATATATTTAAACAGTTTGGTCTAGTTTTTTTGGACTATTCAGAGAATGCCATGGTAGTCAGAGCGGATATTCAGTGGGAATATCTGCTAATATGATTTAACTGGGTAGAAGTTTCTCCAGCCAGTTAAATTGTTTTGTATATCAATCCCTCTTGTATTTGGCCCTGTGCAAAAGGAATTGCGTTTCTGATTCTATTTCTTCACAATGCTGCACTGAATACAGCATCCACCAGCCTTCCTTAACGTGGGTGAGATTTGGGGTTCAGCAGGAAGGGTAAAGGGGGGGACAATAAAAGTAGCAAAACATTGGGAACAGAAATGGTGCTTTTCTCTATTTCAATGGTAATGTTTTGTGGGAATTAGTACCCTAATTCTTTTATTGCGCTATTTGATACCTTCTAGTAGAACGGTATAGAAAATTGAATGAATAAATAAATAAATGAAAGGACAAACAAGGGAAGAAGAAGAGGTCGTGAGGGTAGGGGCTATAGAGGGAATAAGAACAGATATGGGGGTCCTTTTACTATGGTGCGCTAGTTTCAAGTTTAATAGGTATTTGATTAATCGCTTATCTTTTTTACTAAGCGACATACAACCCCCCCCCCCTCCCGATTCACGGTTTCCCCAATTGCGAATTCAGTTATTCACAATTTTTTTTTTTTGCCTTGATTTTTAATTGAGAAAGGCTGCCCCGGACATCCCCCAGACCTTACCTGGTGGGCTAGCGGCGACGCGGGCCAGGAGCGATCTTCCTACGCTCCTGCCCCATGCAGAGACGTGCTGTGCACCTGTGCTATGAGTTCCCGTGGTCTCATGAGACTGCAACGGAAGTCTCGTGAGACCGCGGGAACTCGCAGCACAGGCACGCGGCACGGCTCTGCACGGGGCAGGAGCGTAGGAAAGATCGCTCCTGCCCCGCGTCGCCGCTAGACCACCAGGTAAGGCCGGGGATGCAGAAGGGAGGAAGGGGTGGGTCAGAGCCAGCCCAAACAATGATTCGTGATTTTCCTTATTCGCGGGCTGGCTCTGCCCCTAACCCCCGCGAATATTGAGGGTCTGCTGTAATGCTAACATGTCCATTATATTCTATGGATGTGTTAGCGTTTAGCGCATGCTAAATCGGCTAGCACGTCTTAGTAAAAGAGGGGAATGCTGCAAGAGTTAGGGCCTAAACTATACAGTATAAATACACCATTGGTATTTTCTATGAAGTTATTGTTGTATAATTTAATACAATGTGTAAATATTATGCCAATAGTTACACTTGTGTGGGGGGTTTCTAAGGAGAGGAGGGCAATCCCACCTTCTTATGCCCTTCTTCCTCAGATGGAGGCACCAGGTACTAAGCATTCAGAGACCCAGACAACATGACTAAGGGGGGGGGGGCTCCTGTCAGGCTTACCCTAAACCCAGGGACACCCTGCAAGGCAATCGGACACAGGAATGTAATATGTAAATAAGCTGCTCCAGCTCTCTGCCCTTCTAGCGCCAGAGAAATGCATTCCCCCAGCCTGATGCCAAGGGATTTGCTGGTGGTTAGCAGGTCAGACAGGACGAGCGACAGACTGGGTTAGCGAAACAGGCAGAAGGAAGGAGGGTGTAAAAGCATCCGAGACAGAAAGGCAATGGGGGAAGGGAGGAAAAAGTATACATTCTGCATGGTTAACACCTCCCCCCCCCCCCCCCCCCCACACACACACACACACTTTTTTTTTTTAGTAAATGTGCAGATTTTATGGATTTATACAGAGAGGGCGAGTATATGACTAGCTGATCACCTAGCTCAGGTTCTCTCCCTCCCCCCTTTCTCTTTTCGCATTGCAGTGACTCAGCTGCAGCCTCGCAAGGGCAGGCAATGCTCTGATGAGAAAATCAATATTGCACTGCAGCAGGAAGAGAGGCTTGTAATGCCGAGGTGCTGGATCCTCTCAAACCCCCACCCCGCCTGACTGTCCTCAGCTATTGTACAGCAGTCCAAGAAAGGAAGAGGAATCGCATTACATCGGAAACAGCAGGCCACACTTCAGGCCTGCCCTTCATCACCCCTATTATTATCCTGGAGGTCTACCAATACACCTGAATTCTGCCCTGCAGTAAAGGCAGCTTCTTCCATCAACACACACGTAGCTATGTGATGGCTATTACATATGTGACTATATATGTACACATACCCCTATTCATTTCAAATTTTTCCTTTACTGTATGTAACATTGGAACAAGTTGTTTAGTCTACACATGGCTCTGGGAATCCACAAAAAGATACTTTGAGGAAGGGGCTTGGGAGAGAGACATAAAAACCCAAAAGAATTCCAAGCTCTCCCTGCAACAATGTTCCTCAACTTGGTCCTGGAGTACCCCCTTGCTAGTCAGGTTTTCATTATATCCCCAATGCATATGCATAAACTTGATTTGCACGCACTGCCTCCATTATATGCAAATTTCTTTCATGCATATGTATTGTGGACATCTTGAAAACTTGACTGCCATTTTTACCACTGGATTTTTTTATCGTTGTACTTTTTTCATTGAATTTTCATGTTTTTATATGTCAATAGATAATAAATTATCTCCAGAACATCTGTATCCACAGTTTTTTTTGTTTTGTTTTCATTGGCAAGGGAGTACTCCAGGACAGAGTTCAGAAACACTGCCGTACCACAGCCATAATAAGTCAGAACATTACAGGAAACAAAAACCATATTCATCCTCCAAGAAAACTCTGACAAGATTGAAATATCTAGCACAAAAACTGGTGAAACTACAAATTAGGGTTTCAGAGGATGCATGAGACAGTGCTATCCTACAGCTATCTCATGACCCTCCTCCTGATTGCTGTGCTGAGATTACACCTTCCCCCCCCCCCCCCCCATCATTACACCTCACCCCCCCCATCCACTTCTAAGCAGCTAGGACTTGAATTGGTTCCAATTTTCTTTGAAATTCTCAGCCACACTACCTTCTTCTCTTTCCTAAGCATCTCTGTATGAACCAAGTACAGTATATAGGAGTTTAAAACAAGAACAAAGACGGCATTTAAAGTATCTGTGACAGGCTAGAGAGTGTTAGAGGAGGGCTTACAAGGGAAAGGGGAGGAGGGAGAGGGAAAGAGAGAACGCATCAGATCACAGACAGATTAGAAATGGATGCAGCAGGGAAAGTCTGGTTTTAATCCCAGCTCAGAAAGGGATTTTAGAGAGTGGATACATTTCAGCCATTTTTTACCCTCTCCTGTTGCAATGCCGATGTTCAACCATAGTCTTCATTTTCATCTGTGAGGACAGCAAGCTAATGCCTAGGTGCAACGCAAGTTGCTTTATCATTAGTGCATTCCCCCTTCCTCCCAGCCCTCTGGACACAGCAGTGGAACTGTTCAGGGTCAGAGCCACGGTACGTGATCCATTCGAAGAGTAACAGAGAAGGACAGAGTATGCTGCAGCAGGACAGTGAAGAGTGGGCCACCAAACGACTTCTGGACCTATTTCTGGCACTATCCACACTACCAGCGCTGGTGTTCCTTTGGCACTGTTACCGTATGGGCTGGGAGGAGACACCACAGGCCACCCTCGTTCCCCTAAGCTTCCATGAAGAGCTACTGTTTGGTACAGACCTGGGCTCTGGGACAGACCGTCGCCTCTACCATTACCTTCAAGACTATGCTGGGCGCTACTCCTGGTCTGGCATGAGCAGAGTGCACAGGGGAATACGCCGGCAGTCACTGAACTTCAGGGAATCCCGTGGTGTGCAGAATCCTGATGTCTTCTTCCTGCCTGATCTGCCCTCCACACCATACCTCTCCCATGATACACAGCGGCACGATGTCGAGACACTGGAGCATGGATTCCCTGCCATCCTCAAGGACTTTGGGGGTATTCAGCGGGATTTCACCAATGACACCAACAGCGCAATGGCTGCAGAATGGACACCGAAGCCTGGAGGGGGACAGTACACTTTCTACCTCTATCGAAAAGGCAGGCGTATAACTGGAAATTGCTGCAGCTGCCCACGAACATACCGCTTGCTGAGATCCCTACGCACCTTCATTGGAGGCAACGTCTTTGGAAATGCCGGCTTCTCTCTACTGTTCCCTGGTGCGACAGTCCCTGGAAAGTGTGGGCCAACCAACACAAGGGTGAGATGCCAACTTGGTAAGATTGCTCTCCCTGCCCACCGATGAGTTTCGGGGTTACTTCTTAGAGGGGAGGAGAAATGAGTGTTTCCTGTCAGGCCAAAGGAAAGAGACTTGTAGTCGGCATTCCGTGCTACTCCAGCCTGGTGAGAGCATAACCTGCTGGTGCTAGGGAGGCATTTCTGTTATTTGCATTCAGTATCGGGAAACCTGTCTTACAGCACAGCAAGACCATACTGAGCTGGGGTTGTGCCCTGTGCGACTCGCCCACTGGCAGTGCCAATGAGAGGAGCTGGTTGGCAGGGAGCCATTTTTGGTTCCCTCCATATTTGCATCATCTGTGGCTGCACCACTCACACAGCGCTTGGTAGGGCACTGCCCTTGCTGTTGGAGTCCAGAAGGGTGTGCTTTTTCCTAGCGGTGCTACAGCAGCAGTTTTCTCCTAGCAGTGGGACCCCAGAAGGCTTGGTCTCTCTCACCAAACGCCATGCAAGAAAGCTGGATGAGCCTTTACCCAGCATCTAGCACTGAGTTGGCTTGTGATCCTCACAGATGCCAGAGCTAAGCCAGGCCTGGTTTCCTTGCCACTCTGTGCTTGGGGAACACTGTACATAAGAACATAAGAATAGCCTTACTGGGTCAGATCAAAGATCCATCAAGCCCAGTAGCCCGTTCTCACAGTGGCCAATCCAGGTCACTAGTACCTGGCCAAAACCCAAAGAGTAGCAACATTCTATGCTACCAATCCAGGGCAAGCAGTGACTTTCCCCATGTCTTTCTCAATAACAGACTATGGACTTTTCTTCCAGGAAATTGTCCAAACCTTTCTTAAAACCAGCTCCTTGCCCCTGGCCCACACTTGCTTGTTGTGTAAACCAAAATTACATAGAGGGCAGTTCTTAAAAGAGGGGCCTATTCTGTATTTTCCTTTACAGAATACTAGCATAACTGAGTATTAGAAAATGACATAGAGACAAGTTTTTCCCCGTCCCCGCAGGAACTCATTATCCCATGAGAATTTGGTTGAGGAAATGGGAAGAAGTCATGCCTCAGAAGTTTGCTATAGAATTGGTCTTGTGTGCTCATCTGGAGCCTGAATATCCAGGCCACATGAGAGATGCCAGGCCTTACTGTCCTAGGCAACAGCATTCAGCAGCAATTATTTATCATTTACTAGCTGATGCCCCGGCGTTGCACGGGTATTTAATTATAGCAATAACACTGTAAATGGATTCAAATAAAGATACTTTATAGTGGTGAATGAAATTATTTTTTTACAGCTTTATAAAAAGTACAATATTCAAATTATAATGTGAAATATTTGACAAAATGAATACAATACAACTAACACAAAACTTGATTATAAACAACATTTTTAGTTTCACCTCCAGGAGCAAGAACATATAAATTCTTGGGTGAACCCACCCTTGAGCAAGCAACATAGAGTTGTCCATGGGAAAAACAGGGGGATCTTAAATCCACTCCACAGTATGTAATAGTCTGTCCCTGTGATTTGTTGATTGTGATAGAGAATGCAAGTCTCACTGGAATTTGCAATCTCTTAAACTGAAAAGGAAGATGTGTTGCAAGTTTCGTTCAAATCGGGCAAGCCGTTTTTGCGTTGGCAGCTTTTTACATTTTTTCCATTGACATGAACGGGTGAAATATGAATTTCTGTTTGTAGCTCCGCCCATGTGTGCAGGTGGGCCGCGAGACCCCCAGAATATATCACCCCAGGTAGTGAGGGATCTGCATACCAAGTTTCATTCAAATCGGGCAAGCCGTTTTTGCGTTGGCAGCTTTTTGCATTTTTTCCATTGACATGAATGGGTGAAATCTGATTTTCTGTTTGTAGCTCTGCCCACGTGTGCAGGTGGGCCGCGAGACCCCCAGAACATATCACCCCAGGTAGTGAGGGATCTGCATACCAAGTTTCGTTCAAATCGGTCAAGCCGTTTTTGAATTACTGTGAGAATGACAGCTTTTTACATTTTTTCCATTGACATGAATGGGTGAAATCTGATGTTCTGTTTGTAGCTCCGCCCACGTGTGCAGGTGGGCCGCGAGACCCCCAGAACATATCACCCCAGGTAGTGAGGGATCTGCATACCAGGTTTCGTTCAAATCGGTCAAGCCGTTTTTGAATTACTGTGAGAACGGCAGCTTTTTACATTTTTTCCATTGACATGAATGGGTGAAATCTGATGTTCTGTTTGTAGCTCCGCCCACGTGTGCAGGTGGGCCGCGAGACCCCCAGAACATATCACCCCAGGTAGTGAGGGATCTGCATACCAAGTTTCGTTCAAATCGGTCAAGCCGTTTTTGAATTACTGTGAGAATGGCAGCTTTTTACATTTTTTCCATTGACATGAATGGGTGAAATCTGATTTTATGTTTGTAGCTCCGCCCACGTGTGCAGGTGGGCTGCGAGACCCCCAGAACATATCATCCCAGGTAGTGAGGGATCTGCATACCAAGTTTCGTTCAAATCGGTCAAGCCGTTTTTGCGTGATCGCGGCACATACACACATACACACATACACACACACATACATACACACATACATACCTCCGATTTTATATATATAGATTAACATTTTATATACTGCCTCATTTGCAATGCAAGTCCAAGCCATTTGAAGGTGCATAACAGCCAAAGAATGGGAACTTCAGAAGATCTAGATCAGCCTAAGCTACCCAATGAAAGTCCTTGGGGGAGGGGTATACCTTCAGTGGTTTTACCAAAAGCAGAGCCATATCATTCACCTCATACCAGTGTGTTTTAGACATTATTTATTTATTTAAAACATTTTTTATCCACCTTTATCCAATGCGGCTCACAGTATTACATACAAATTTCAGGGTTTGCACAACATAAAAATCCCTGAGGATTTGCAATGGATATGCCTTTGAATTGTCTTCTCCCATTTCAAATGCCTTTATTCTTTCCCCAAGTTTTTCTGAGGTAAAACAATCTGCAGTAGAGCCAACCCTAATAAAAATCCTGGCCCTAGAGACCATAGTCCCAGTGGTAAGAGTGGTTAACATAGCTGGTTTTAAAAAAGGTTTGGACAAGTTCCTGGACAAAAAGTCCATAGTCTGCTCTTGAGACAGACATGGGGGAAGCCACTGCTTGCCCTGGATCAGTAGCATGGAATGTTGCTTCTATTTGGGGTTTTGCCAGGTATTTGTGATCTGGATTGGCCACTTTGAAGACGGGATACTGGGCTAGATGGACCTTTGGTCTGACCCAGTAAGGCTATTCTTATGTTCTTATGTACAGTGTTCCCCGAGCACAGAGTGGCAAGGAAACCAGGCCTGGCTTAGCTCTGGCATCTGTGAGGATCACAAGCCAACTCAGTGCTAGATGCTGGGTAAAGGCTCATCCAGCTTTCTTGCATGGCGTTTGGTGAGAGAGACCAAGCCTTCTGGGGTCCCACTGCTAGGAGAAAACTGCTGCTGTAGCACCGCTAGGAAAAAGCACACCCTTCTGGACTCCAACAGCAAGGGCAGTGCCCTACCAAGCGCTGTGTGAGTGGTGCAGCCACAGATGATGCAAATATGGAGGGAACCAAAAATGGCTCCCTGCCAACCAGCTCCTCTCATTGGCACTGCCAGTGGGCGAGTGGTAAGGAAACCAGGCCTGGCTTTGCTCTGGCATCTGTGAGGATCGCAAGCCAACTCAGTGCTAGATGCTGGATTGGCCACTTTGAAGACGGGATACTGGGCTAGATGGACCTTTGGTCTAACCCAGTACGGCTATTCTTATGTTGTTATGTTGTTCAGCACTCTGGGGACCATTTGATACTCCATCTGTTTTGTAGTCCTGAAGAAGGATGGGTCATTCAAGCCAGATGTCAACCTCAAAGGGGTCAATTATTTAGTTTCAAGTTTATTAAAAATTTGATATACCATCTAAGAGTTATCTTTCTAAGCAGTTATAAAACAGAGGAACTAAAAAGAGAAAGAAACAACTCCATTATCTAGATAGAAAAGGAGAAGAAAAAATGGGGGTCAGGACCCTTCATTTTCACACGATGTGTGGGTGATGGTCAGGAGAGGGGAGATTTTGTCCTCCCTAGACCATCAGAAGCCTGCTTTCATTTTTTAGTCCAAAGAACCAGAGCTATCTAGTTCAAGGCATTGCTGTTTGACCCGAGTACAGCCCTGTAGTTATACTGACAGTTGCTGCCTTCCTGCATTGATAGAGCATCTTGATTCATCTGATGTCATGTGGTAGACCACTGTCAGGGACTTGAGACTCCTGGAGATTCTGGGCTGAGTAGTGAATTACAAGAACAAGCTAGTTCAAATTAGTCCTTGAAGTACATGAGTGCGCTTTTTAATATGACAGTGGGTCAGATTTTCAAGACCCATGAAAGAGGCCAAGATTCTACTCAGAGGCTCCCAGTAGTTTAGGATTATCTCCAACACCTAGGTTCTATGGCCACCACGCTGCATTTGATTGTGTGGGCCACAGCTCATATGCAGCTTCTCCAGTGAGTATTATTAGTCCAGTCATCTCTGCAGTCTCAGATTTTGGATTTCATCTTCCTCTGATGCACCAAGCTTGAGCAAGCCTCTCATAGTGGCTCTTCAATGATAGCGATACTTTTCGAGAATGGACCTTTTGCGGCTGCTGACTTTGGGCGACTAGCGCCCTATGTCCAACATGTGGAGGTAGAACACATGGAGGGCCATAATCAAAAGAAACGTCTAAGTCCAATTTGGACTTAGGGTGCTAGTTGCCCAAAGTTGGCAGCCGCAAAAGGTCCATTCTCGAAAAGCACGTTCAAATTTTTTTTTTCCCCAAAACTCATCTTTCTGTATGTCCAGGCGTTTGATCATCCAAACCGACAGTACATCTATCTTTATACCACATTCTTGACCAAATATTCGTCCAAGTCTGAAACGTCCAGAACAAGACCTTTTGGATGTGGGAGGGGCCAGAAAAGTGATGGACTAGGCACCCAGACATGGCAAGAGAGCATTGAGGCACCTTACAGGGCACTGCTGTGAACTTCACAAAATGGGTGCCACATAAACATCTCACCAGATTATGGTGATCCCCCCAAACCCACTGTACCTACCTATCGACAACCCCAATAGCCTGTATGGCTGCAGGTGGCACCTGTATGGTAGGAGAGTAGGTTTGGGGGGGGTTGGTATTATGTGCCTCGATCCTCCTCTCAAGGGTTCACTTGCCCACCCCCCAGACTACATAAGACCTCTGTGCAGCTCTACTAGGCTTTCTTATGCCAAGTGCTGATGTTTCGGAAGCAGGTATGTACATTTTTATTCTGATTTTTATGGTGCTATGAGGAGGTCAGTGAACACGGGGGGAGTTTGTATGGGATCTTTACTTTGTCCCTGCAGTGGTTCTCTGGACACTTTGGATACCTTTTGGGCACTTATACCTGTTTTTAGATCGCCTAAGTCACAATGTATAAGTTCTATCTAAGCAGTTTCATCAAACTTTTGATTATCCCTGCAGTATGACTAAGGGCTCCTTTTACAAAGATGCGTTAGGGCAGTGTTCTTCAACCTTTTTACACCCGTTGACCGGCAGAAAAAAAGAATTATTTTGTGGACCGGCAAACTACTAGGACTAAAATTTAAAAACCCCATTTCCGCCCCATCTCCGCGAGCTCAGTCCCCACAAATCATCTGATCCCATCCACACAAGCCTCAGTTATGATTTTATATTGAATGTATTTTATTAAAGTATAAAAAGAAACAATATTCTGTACAATTGTCATTTTATAAATACAAATAATTCAGAGCAGGATCAACAAAACCCCTGTCTCCCCTCCTCTTCACATATATCCCCTCTACTATCAAGAAAACCGAACAAGCCAAATTATTACAGAATGCTACACAGAAATATCATGCTAACAGAATACTGCAGTCACACATGACAGGAATAGTTTTAGGGGAGTGCAACTAGGGCAACTGCCCCCTGGTCAGAGAGCGCCCTAAGCCAGCTGGAAGCTAAAGAAGCACTGCCTGTGTTTTGCAGTCCCCAGTTATGTCTAACACCAGCTCTAGCAGGATATATATTTCAAATCTGATATATTCTAATCACAAAATAGAAATAAAATTATTTTTTTCTACCTTTTGTCGTCTCTGGTTTCTGCTTTCAATCTTCTTTTCACTCTCTTCCTTCCAGCGTCTGCCCTCTCTGTCTCTTCAATCCAGCATCTGCCCCTTCCATCCACTGTCTGTCCTCTCCCCCTTCCATATGGTATCTGTCTTCTTTCTATGCCCCTCTCCCCTTTCCATCCAGCTTGTGCCCCCTCTCTCCTTTTTACATGATTCATTCCAGCTTCACTGCTCTTCATTTTTATCTCTCCTACGCCAGATCTATCATCGTTGTCCCTCTCTGCTTATTTTTCTGCTGACCCCTTCCTATCATCAATCTCTCTACTTTCTCATGCCTGTGTCTCCCCTTCCCCTCCTCTAATCTCTCTGCCAGCTGTTTCCTTCCTTTTTTCATTCTCCCTTCCCTCCTCCTGTCCAGCAGTAACTCTCTTCCCTTCCTCCCCTCCCAGCAGCATCTCTCCTTCTCCCTCTCCAGTAGCAGCTGTCCCTTTTTTTCCCTTGCCCAGGAGCTTCCCAGATTCCTTTCCCTCCTCCCTCCCAGAAGCATCTCTCCTTCTCCTTCTCCCTCTGCAGTAGCAGCTGTCCCTTTTTTTCCTTGCCCAGCAGCTTCCTAGATTCCTTTCCCTCCTCCCCTCCCAGAAGCATCTCTCCTTCTCCTTCTCCCTCTCCAGTAGCAGCTGTCCCTTTTTTTCCTTGCCCAGCAGCTTCCTAGATTCCTTTCCCTCCTCCCCTCCCAGAAGCATCTCTCCTTCTCCTTCTCCCTCTCCAGTAGCAGCTGTCCCTTTTTTTCCTTGCCCAGCAGCTTCCCAGATTCCTTTCCCTCCTCCCCTCCCAGAAGCATCTCTCCTTCTCCCTCTCCAGTAGCAGCTGTCCCTTTTTTTCCTTGCCCAGCAGCTTCCCAGATCCCTTTCCCTCCTCCCCTCCCAGAAGCATCTCTCCTTCTCCCTCTCCAGTAGCAGCTGTCCCTTTTTTTCCTTGCCCAGCAGCTTCCCAGATCCCTTTCCCTCCTTCCTTCCCAGAAGCATCTCTCCTTCTCCTTCTCCCTCTCCAGTAGCAGCTGTCCCTTTTTTTCCTTGCCCAGCAGCTTCCTAGATTCCTTTCCCTCCTCCCCTCCCAGAAGCATCTCTCCTTCTCCTTTTCCCTCTCCAGTAGCAGCTGTCCCTTTTTTTTCCCCTGCCCAGCAGCTTCCCAGATTCCTTTCCCTCCTCCCCTCCCAAAAGCATCTCTCCTTCTCCCTCTCCAGTAGCAGCTGTCCCTGTTTCCCCTTGCCCAGCAGCTTCCCAGACTCTGGTAGTGGTTTTCTCCCCTCTAAGCAGCTCTTCTTACTTCCCAGCGCAGCGATTCACGAAGGCAGCCTCGGATCCTTTGTTGGGTCGCGCCGCCTCTGAGGAAAGAGGAAGTTGCATCATCAGAGGCAGCCGTGACTCAGCAAAAGCCCCGAGGCTGCCTTCGTGAATCGCTGCGCTGGGAAGTAAAGGAGAGCTGTAGAGAGGGGAGAAAGCCACTGTCGGAGACTCCCCAAGATCTCTCCGTCCCAGCGCAGACTTCGGATGTTGATCTTGCCGGCCCTGTGCGGACCGGCAGGAAGTTGAAGTCAGTCAGTCTTGCCGGCCCTGTGCGGACCGGCAAAAATTTCCTGTGGACCGGCACCGGTCCGCAGACCGGCGGTTGAAGAACTGTGCGTTAGGGCTTTAACACACGGAATAGCGTTCGCTAAATTGCCGCCCGCGCTAGACCTTAACGCCAGCATTGAGCTGGCGTTAGTTCTAGAAGCGTAGCGCGGGTTTAGCGCATGCTAAAATCCTGTGTGCGCTAAAAATGCTAGCACACCTTAGTTAAAGGAGCCCCAAGTCTAGGTTGGCCCACATCCCGCCCTAACCACTCCTCCAAAAATGCCTCATTCTGCTTTGTGCGCAGAACGAGATTCAGAGGACTAAAAAGTCTCTGGATACGCCTAAAAACCCATTTTGATTATCAGCACTTGGATGACCTGTCTTTTTGATCATCCAAGTGCCGACTTTGGTAGGTTTTTAGACTGTACTGTACTGTATTTCTGTTTCGATTATGAGCCCCATATTGTACCATTGATGATGTAGTTTTTCATGCTTATGGTAGAGTCTTTCAATGATACAAAAAAATCAATTGGAGAACTATATGAAAAGTATTTATCTATGGATGACTTATAATTCCTTACAAATAGATGTGGCTGAAACAAAAATATTATGGAAAGGGCCTGCTGTAGTGCCAATGGAATGTATTGTTTGCACTATAATATAAAAGTTAAATCAGAGGTTAAAAACCTAGGGATAATTCTTTCATCCTTACTAACATTGTAAACTCAAATTGATCAGGTGGTGAGAAAGACTTGGGTAAAATTGAAGAGTGTGTAGCAGTTGAGACCCTATCTCCATTAGTTTCATAGCAATTTTTTATTATTTTCAGTGGCCTCTTTTGTCATATTTTGAATTAATAAGGTTTCATCGTTTAAATAGCTTTTTCGCCTCTACTTTTCATCATCTGGAGAAAAGGACCTGTGTAGCCTGGAAAGCTTGTGCAAACAATATGTCTGTATAATTTTAATGTTGGTTCAATAAAAGGGTATCAGAAATTGCAAAATAAAATCTAGTCCTTTTGAGACTTGGATTACCTTCATAAGTAGCTCACTTGAATTATTAGCCTTCTACTGAATTAATCAAATTTTTTTTGCTATATGTTTGTCTCTATGGTGTGTTAAAGCTCTGTGGTATTTTTTTCCCTTTTTTAATGGAAATTAATCATATCATACAATGTTAGCTGGGAAAAAACCCCATTTAAGCATTAACACCAGAGCAGATTTTCACATGGTAGTGCAAGTGACTGTTATAAATCAACTTGGTTATTGCAATACTATCGTAGTAAAGAAATGACAAAGAATCCAAAATATCACTGCTCATTTGCCCCTCCTTTTACAAAAACGCGGAAGAGGTTTTTAGTGCCGGCCGGCATACCGAATGCTCTGCGCTGCTCTGACGGTCTTAGAGTTTCTAGGAGTGTCGGCACAGAGCGTTCAGTGTGCTGGCCGGTGCTAAAAACCTTTTGCCCGGTTTTGTAAAAGGGGGCATTGATCACATACGAGACAATGCAACTCTATTACTTTCTAAGTTGCATTGGTTACCTACAGGATCTAGGTTTCTTTTTAAAGTTTTATGTACAGCATTTAAAGTTATGCATAGAATACAACCATCTTATTTGAAAAATAATTTGAAAGATATGAGGTACATAATCGAAATGAAAATAAATCAGCACTTGGAGGATCAAAAAGACAAGTCATCCGATAATCGAAACGGGTTTTAGATGTATCTAAAAACAACTGAGGCCTTTTCATTGCTGCTGTACACCCAGAGTGGAAAAGGGCGTTTCTTAAGGAGTGGTTAGGACGGGAGGTAGGCAGGATGTGGGCTGACCTAGACTTATCCCCTCTTTTACAAAACTGTGATAGCAATTTCTAGCACGGAGAGCCACGCTGAATGGCCCACGCGGCTCCCGACACTCATAGGAACTCAGTGAGCGTCGGGATCACCATGGGCCATTCAGCGTGGATCCCGGCACTAAAAACTGCTATTGCAGTTTCGTAAAAGGAGGCCTTAGTCGTCCTGTAACGATAATCAAAAGTTCAACGAGACTTCCTAGATGGAACTTATACATTGTGACTTAGGCGATTTTAAAACAAGTATGTGCCCAGAAGGTATCAAAAGTGACCAGATAACCACTGCAGGGACAAAGTAAAGACCCACACACACTCCCCCAGTGATCACTGACTGTTCCAACAGCACCACCACAAAAATCGGAATAAAAAAGTACATACCTGCCTCCAAAATATCAGCACCTGGCATAGGAAAGCCTAGTAGAGCTGCACAGAGGTCTTATGTAGTCTGGGAGGGTGGGCTAGTGAACCATAGATTGGAGGACCGAGGCCCATAAGCCACTCTAGCCACTACATTCATGGTGAAACATGTGCACCTACCAATACCCCACTGTATTGCAATACAGGTGGCATCTGCAGCCATAAGGGCTTTGGGGTGGTAAATACGTGGGTAAAGTAGGTTTGGGGAGGGCTCACCATGACCTATAAGGAAGTTGTGGTGAGATGTTTATGTGACACCCTTTTTGTGAAGTTCACAGCAGTGCCCTCTAAGGTGCCCCACTACTCTGTTACCATGTCTAGGTATCCAGTCCATCACTTTGCTGGTCCCTCCCACATCCAAAAGGTCTTGTTCTAGGCGTTTTTGACTTGGACAATTTTTTGGACAAGAATGGGGTATAAAGATAGACTACATAGCGATCTGGACGATCAAATGGCTAGACGTACAAGTAGAAGATTCTCGGAAAAAAAATTATTTTGGATGTATTTTTCAAGAATAGACTTTGGACGTTTCCGACTTTGGGTGACTAGCAACTTAGATCCAAAATGGACTTAGACGGTATACCGGACTCTAGTGCAGTTAATAGCCTGCCTACTAGAGTGTCAGAAACAGGAAATACACGGACTTTTATGCCCTTTTTGCAAACTAATATATACAAAAACTACAATTTTCATTTGTTACTTCTATAACTTTCTACAATTATTATTGGTCCTAAGCTCACACTAGCAGGTCACTTATCTAACTCTTACAGGTCTAAATGTTAAATGTACAGAAGGGCAGGGCACATCATGGCTCAAACTCTTATCTATTCAGCTTACAATGTGGTAAGGTAGGGACATACATTTTAGGCAGATGAAGTCAATAGATTGTACACTTTTTTCAGCTATGTAGGCCAGAGCAATATTTTAAACAACAGTTAACCATTTCATGACCCTACATTCCCCCCTTTCAGGCTGGCGTACCTAAGGAGCCAAGCCTTACAAAATAAAGTTAGGGGTCAGGAAAGTCGGGGTTCCCAGTGGGTAAGGGACGATACTGGGAGAGGGCAAGGGCCAATGCAGCAGTGGAACGTTTAACAGCAGAGTCCATAGTTCAGTGGAGCAGCTTTATGGCTATGGGGACCACACAGGGCAGGCAGCAAAGGAGCAGAGAAGACAGGGCGGCAACCAGCAAGATGATCTTCAGTACTGAACCAGAGGGCAACCAGGAGCTGAAGGTACCAGAGATCCAGTCTGCAGTAAGATCACGCCAGGTTTGGACAGGAACATGAGCCAGTTTGGTGATACGATCCACATCGTCCTCAATCATTTTACTCAAGTTCAAGGCAGCAGTTGAAGAGGTTGAATTTACCACAGACACCACCTTCTGTCTAGAGCTAGGCAGTTCTGATAGATAGCAGTGTGCATTTTAGCATTCGCTCTGACAATGGTACTCAAAGCTCAGGTGGTCTTATTAGTTATCAGTTCGAATATAGCTTGTAGACAAATAATGCAGTTCAGCATGTAGATTGGGGTCCGATAGCCCCAGGTGTCATCTTCGGTCCATGTGGCAGGTCCATAAGCAGCAATGATCCATTTTGCAGGACAGTCATCACCCCATTCACCTATTTTAAGGGAATTGGTGGAAGTAGACCGCTATTGGCGATCCCTGGTGTTGAATACAGGGGCTCCCAGGTGTTCACCATCGGCTAGCGGTAACAGGAAGAAACTGGGACGGATCATGCAAAGTACACATGTACCAGTCTAGTTAGCAGGCAACCAAGTGTAGGCAAACAGATCACAGAGCCAATATCAACTATCAGGAGCTGACCATCATTCATAGGAAGTTCCATTAAGCAGTGTCTGAAGGGCACTGAAGACAGTGGGAAGCAACAATGGAGGTTCACAAGGCCCATCGTGATGGTCGTGGACCTCATCTGGAATACTGCGTACAATTCTGGAGGCCTCATTACCGCAAGGATGTACTGAGGCTTGAGTCAGTCCAGCGAATGGCCACCCGGATGGTCTCGGGACTCAAGGATCTCCCGTACGAGGAACGGCTGGATAAATTACGGCTATACTCACTCGAGGAACACAGAGAGAGGGGAGACATGATCGAAACGTTCAAATACCTCACGGGCCGTATCGAGGTAGAAGAAGATATCTTCTTTTTCAAAGGTCCGACGGCAACAAGAGGACATCCATGGAAAATCAGGGGCGGGAAATTGCACGGCGACACCAGGAAATACTTTTTCACCGAAAGAGTGGTTGATCGCTGGAATAGACTTCCACTTCAGGTGATCGAGGCAAGCAGCGTGCCTGATTTTAAGAAGAAATGGGATCGTCAGTGGGATCTCTTCACAGAGATAAATAGGGGAGGGTCATTGGGGTGGGCAGACTAGATGGGCCGCGGCCCTTATCTGCCGTCTTTTTCTATGTTTCTATGACGTAAAAGTGAGGGTCTGTGAAGTCAGGTTTAACATGTCCAACTGCATTGCCTCCCATAGCCACTGTTCTCCCATACCAGTCCCTCCTCATACAAAACATTAAGAGTCTGACCTATAGTTTCAGCAAACTGTATAAACAGATTTCTAGTGATTACAGGATATTAGCATCTACTTTCATAAAACTGGGGAAACACCAAAGAGTGATGGACAGGAGCACATGAGCGGGATACAATTCGGACATATACAACAGTACCTGGGTCTCACCTTTTACCATCAATATACAATACCATGCGGTCTCTGGCCTTTTGGACTTGGACATTGGCATTCCAGTTATATGGGTCAGTGAGAGTGAAAACCATGGGATTACAGTAGCCTGTAGTACACAAGGGGCCGGAGCTAGGACCTATAGTAAGGGAGGCAGACGGGGTATTAGGGGGATATTTGTGTGGGTTATTGTAGGTAGCCCACAAGACACTTTCTCATGAAGAACAGGCTTCACCATTAGTGAAGGTTTCCTCATAGAGGCAGTTCTTAAAGGCATCAGGTTATACAGACATATATACTTAGCACTTTTGGTATAATAACGCTGTCAATCTAGGGAGCCACACAAAACTGTATTAGGGGTAGTACCATGACCTTGAGAAACATCAAATAACACACATGTATCACAATACAAAGACACCGGGCGAGTAGGGTCTACAATAAGAGTCTGGTTGATAAGTGGACCCTCAACATTATCAATGCAGATTTCCGCCCACTTTTAAACTTCATCACCAGTAGGTTGGAAACAGAAAATACCCTCTGATGTTTGACACTTTCTGTACTTAACTCCTTCTTGCAAACAAACATCAGGCAAAGGGCTAGGGGCACTTATTAAGTACAATAGGAAAGAACTACAGAAAAAGAAACATAAGTGAGGGCAACACAAATATCATATCTATATATACTAACAGATGAAACTCATTTTTCTTTGAAAACTTCAAACAGTTATACTCAAGACACTTGCTAAAGGCAGTGGTGAACCACAGGCAGTCAATTAAACTCAAACACTTATAAAGAATTATATTCAGAACACCTGCTAAGTCCAATGGTAAATATTCAGAACTTTTGAGGTCTTAGAAAGCTTCAGCTGAAGATCCGTGTTGTAGTGGAACCAAGTTTCATGTCCAGACATCTTGACAACTGTAAGAGAAGAAATTAGGACAGTAAAAGGACCTATCCACCTAGGTTTCAGGGAGTCTGACTTCCAAGTTTTAGCCATACTGTATTTCCAGGGACATACCCATGGACTTGTGTAGCTATCGGTAATGGGGCCCTTTCCAGGACCCATTTGTGGAGCTCTTGAAGGGCTTTAGCTAAAGATTGGACCTGACTCTGGAGGATATCTGATCCCAGAGTAGCAAAAGAACCAGGGCCTGGGTTCATAA
Organism: Geotrypetes seraphini; assembly: GCF_902459505.1. Taxonomy (NCBI): domain Eukaryota; kingdom Metazoa; phylum Chordata; class Amphibia; order Gymnophiona; family Dermophiidae; genus Geotrypetes; species Geotrypetes seraphini. Next base: position 98,127,750 of record NC_047088.1, on the reverse strand, counting down.
TGGGTGGTGGCCGGCCGAACATGAGCTCAAATGGGGACAATTTAGTGGGTTTAGATGGGGTGCATCTAATCTGAAAAAGAACAGAAGGCAGCAGGACAGGCCAGGACAGATTAGTTTCTTCAATTCATTTCGTGAGAAGGGTCTTAAGAGTTCTGTTTATTCTTTCGACCTGACCAGAGCTCTCAGGATAGTAAACAGCATATAATTTCTATTCAATTTGGAGGGCCTGAGCAATTTGTTGGACAACATCGGCAATGAAAGCAGGGCCATTGTCACTGCCTATAGAAACAGGGAGACCAAAGCACGGAATTATTCAGGAGGTGTTTGGTTACGTCTCTGGCGCGTTCAGTGCAAGTAAAGAAGGCTTTGACCCATCTAGTCAGGGTGTCTGTGAAGACTAGGAAGTGACTGAGGAAACGGGAAATGGGCATGTGGGTAAAATCTACAGACAGAACCTGCATCGGATATGTTCCAATAGGTTGGTATCCAAGAGGTGGCAGTCATCTGATTTGGGAATTTTATTCTAGAACCGACAACACACTGTCGGACCATATTCCGGACTAGCTGATCAAGGTGATTGATAAAGAAATGTCTCTTGAGAGTCAATTTTATAGCGGGTTCTCCAGAGTGTGCCAAATCATGGCATCTTTTGACAATCGTGAGGGCCAGGTGTTGAGGAATAACTATGAGGGTACCCGCTGTGCTTGCGTTTGAAGTATCAGTGTGTAGGTCCAGAATTGGCACTTGAATTGGCGCATTTTGTATCCACCCCCCTTTCAGAACAGACTGGCCCAAAATAGTGCATGCCCAAGTCTGTTTCTGAGAAGTGTATTGGGGTGTAAGGGAGTCCAGAAAAGGAATGATGGTGTACAGAGGAGCCGAAGGAGGGGGCAGAGACTGGCAGCTCGGGCTGTGCAGTTGGCAAGGGCATTGCCACGAGAGACAAGGTCCGTCACGCGTCTGTAAGCATGGCAGTGCATAACAGAAACACGTGAGGGTAGTTGTACGACCTCAAGAAGGTCAAGAATGAGGGGAGCATGATGGATCAGGCGGCCGGAGGCTGTAATGAAACCTCGATATTTCCAGATGGCCCTATGGGAATGCAAGGTAAAGAAAGCATATTTGGAATCAGTGTAGATGTTGCAAGACTAAAGAAGCAGAATATCGCAGGGCAGAAGTGAGGGCATACAGCTCAGCTTCTTGGGCGGAAGTGCCAGAGGGCAGGGGCCTGAGTCAGAAGTTTTGGAGGCATCATACAGAGGGTGGGCAATAGGAGAGAAATCAATGATCCAGATGGGACAGTATCCTGCAATACTGAGAAAGGTGCTCAGAGCCTTGCAGTTATCAGGGACAGGGAGACTACAGACAGCCTGGACACGGGTGTAGGAAGGGACCTGGTACCCTGGGAGATTTGAAAGCCAAGGTAGGTGACACGAGGAAGGCATACTTGAAATCAATGTAAATATGGCCACAGGAAAATTTAAAAGGCAGACCCACTATCTGTATCAAGTTCCTACCCCAAAGAGCTGACTTGTAAAATGCAGTTCTGGATCCACCCACTAAGCAGGGTAGTCTGACACAAGCGCTCTCTAAAGCAGCAGTCCCTTCACTATCAGCTGACTGGCAAAAATATTTACTTCCATATAAAAGCATTCCTAAAAATTACATTGTTATACCTAAACTTACATGATTTATAAACAGAAATACAAAATAAAGATTGGAATATACAGTATAACTTTGGATTGCAAATAACTTGGTTTGCAAGTGTTCTATAAGACAAGCAATGATTAAATTTTAACTTGCTATACCAGCAACGTCTTGCAATACACATACATACAGTATAGAAGCATCACATTTTCACAACTGAGCCAATGGTTCCTCTCTATATGACGCTGCAGGAATGCAGTGACTGTTCCAAATGAGCAAGGGCTTGCAATACAAGTATGTATATTTTTGTACACGAGTACCCTGGACTACAAGCATGCTTCTGGAACAAATTATGCTCCCAAACCAAGGTTTTACTGTACTCACAAGTTTAAACATTGTTCATTTTTTTTTACAATCAACATGGGTCTCAGTAGAGACTTAATCCCCCTTCCAACAGAATTTCACAAAGGAGAGAGAGAAGTGCTTAAAGATCAAAGAGATCAAATTACAGATGTAGTCCTTTTCAGAATTTTTAAATTTAGACAAATAACTACTAAATTTGGACAAAGAACTTCTTTTTAGCATGGAATATAAGTTCCAGAAATCATATTTTTCATTTACATACATTTCTGAATATACATAAAAATTTTATAACATAGCCAAAAACTTCAAATGCAAAACCACTTATCTGTTTCAGGAGAAACCGCATTTGAAGTGCTAAACACTTCATAGCCCTTATCACAAAAGGAGGAGGAGTGGTACTCCCCTCTCCTGCTTTAAACAACTGACAGTTTAAAACTTCACTGATACATTTGGACAGACAGAACTCATAAAGAACCCGGGATACTGCAGGACTTGGGAATTAGATGAAGGGAAGAAATTGGCAAGGTCTGAAGCAAGGGCGGTGCTGAATAGAGTGGGGCTATTTTAAAGCCCTGGGATAGACGAGTCCAGGTTACTTGGGAGGTTTGTCCAGTGGAAGGGTTTTCCCATTGGAATGCAAAATGGGCTGACTGGAAGAGGAACCGACAGCAAACGAATGCATAAAAACCTGACGGGTTATGTCCTCTTCCAGGGAGCCAGAGGGGGCCAGCCCACACCAAATATCGGCCATTCTAACTGGCACAGACAAATAAGGGTTGATTTGTTAAGTGTAATCAGAGATAAATCCCTTTTTTTAAATTAGCTAACATATCAAGGGATCCCCACAGGTAAACAGACATCCCCCCATTGTGCAATGGAGGACAAAAACACTTCCCTGAATTCCTGGCCCTGCCCGTCTCCGGACTAGGGAATCGCAGTACTAACAGGTCCACACTCGCTTCGTCCTCAAGGACGTCTCAGACACTCTCAAACACACAAAACACAACAGATTTCAGTTCAGTTACTCAACCAGAAAATAACAGTTCCTAGAATCCTTCCCCACAACTTTTCAGCGACAGATCAAGTGGCTTACTAGGCAGGAAATGAGAGACAGGATAGGGATGATCAATCCCCACTTACCAGATGGTGGCCACTCCAGGACAGAATTAAACTGATACAAATTCTTGTACTTTAAACTGAGACTAGATAAGTCAGTTGAAGCGGTCAAACGTTCTGAGGTCTGCTAACCCCCCAAAAGGAAGGCAGCCGGCTAAGCAGACACGTCAGCCGTAGGACCAGAAACAAGTGACCAATCGAGTAACCAGTGGTCAAGAGACCTTCAAGTCCCTGTTCGGAAGCCAAATGAAAGGTCACTTGGACACACAAAGTCAGAGGTGTGAAGAAAGTACAAGAAATTTATTACGGTATACCGGACTCTAGTGCAGTTAATAGCCTGCCTACTAGAGTGTCAGAAACAGGAAATACATGGACTTTTATGCCCTTTTTGCAAACTAATATATGCAAAAACTACAATTTTCATTTGTTACTTCTATAACTTTCTACAATTATTATTGGTCCTAAGCTCACACTAGCAAGCTCACACTAGCAGGTCACTTGTCTAACTCTTACAGGTCTAAATGTTAAATGTACAGAAGGGCAGGGCACATCATGGCTCAAACTCTTATCTATTCAGCTTACAATGTGGTAAGGTAGGGACATACATTTTAGGCAGATGAAGTCAATAGATTGTACACTTTCTTCAGCTATGTAGGCCAGAGCAATATTTTAAACAACAGTTAACCATTTCATGACCCTACAATGCCACTCCACGTTTTTAAAAGAAAGTTGCATTCCTAATATGTTCATAACTTGGAATATTCCTCTGAAAGAGATTCAGATTAGAGAGAACACCATTTCAAGTGTTTTTCAGATGTGGTTCTTACCCTCTGGAATGAACTTTGTGGGGAGCTGAAAGTCTTACATGTTTATTGGGCTTTCCAAAAGCAACTGAAAATTCAAATATTTAAAGATTATTGACATACAATAACAATATAATACTGATTGCAGGTTATATCTAAGTTTGAGGATGTGGATTGAATTTTAGAAATGCATATTTTGTTTTTGTTTTAGAATTTTAACATTGTAACCTGCTCCACAATTATTAGGTCAACAAGCCTATACACGCCTGAATTAAATTTAATTTAATTAAACTCAACAAGGGCTCTAGGTCATGCTGGGCAGAATATCGAACAGAGGATATTTGCAAAGTGATGATTTGGTTCTCTTTACTGTTTATTACAAAGCTTCATAGGTTCAAGGTCTGGATCAGAGAGAATGCAGGCTTTAGAGCTGAGATTATCTGAGCAGGGAGGATGGAGGGGAGTAAAATATTTTATTTATTATCTGTTTGAAGATAAGTGCTGTTTATATGTTATTCTTCTGATTGTATACTTTGTGCTTTGTATAAGTTTTGAAAATGAATAAAGCTTTACAAAAAAGAAGCTGAGATTATCTGAGCAACCCTGGCTTCTTCCCTTCCCACCCCTAATTTGGAAAAACTTGAGTACTGCCCATGCATGATGAGGGAAGTGAAATTTAGCCTTACTTATTAATTTCCTTTCCTTGAATCCTGCTAGACCATTCTAGGAGTCACCTGGGAAGTCCTGATGTTTTGTTGCACTTCTGCTTAAATCGGTTGGTTCCAATAAGACAGGGACAATGTAACAAAAGGAGTCAGAAAAGAAACTTGGCTGTAATTGAAAAGACTGACTCAGGTAAATTAAACCAACATACGAGAAGGACCCGCTATACTTTAACTTAGCTCAGAGATATATAACTCTGAAGAGGGGGAGGTTACCCCCTCTTGGGATAAGAGTTTTTCATCCAATCATAGAATGATTATTAGTAAAAACGGATCCGACTCATGAAGGTATAAAATAATTGAAAATTGTATATATAACTTTGAATAATACTGCTTTCAAAAAAATTTTAGAGAGTTCAAAAGGTAATTGCGTTCAGGTTGTCACTAGAGGTGTGAAAGTGTACTTAACTTGTATGCAAAATACAGCTTCTCAGGGTCCCGACGTGGCCCCGTTTCGGCGTCTGCTTCAGGAGACCCCGCCAACTGAGAATGAAATTTTTGCGAAAGAGTCACACCATGTATAAATTCTCTAACTGTGATCTGAAATGCAAAAACAAAAGAAAAGAAAAATGCACCAGGAACGAGCGCTGAAACTCAAAAGGCTACTGTAACTGTGCAAGGTGTTTAAGCATTAATAACTGACAAGGCTGGAAGGAGCACAAAGGAGATGTACCAGTCAAAAATTGAAAAAGTTCCGTGCAACGGAGAACGCCGGCACCCGCTCCGATTTTTAAACCGGAGCGGGAGGGGAAAATCCGAGCGTAAGAACGTAATGACGTCATAGATTCACATTGCAGAAGCATGAAAAAAATTTCCTTCCAGCCTTGTCAGTTATTAATGCTTAAACACCTTGCACAGTTACAGTAGCTTTTTGAGTTTCAGCGCTCGTTCCTGGTGCATTTTTCTTTTCTTTTGTTTTTGCATTTCAGATCACAGTTAGAGAATTTATACATGGTGTGACTCTTTCGCAAAAATTTCATTCTCAGTTGGCGGGGTCTCCTGAAGCAGACGCCGAAACAGAGCCGCGTCGGGACCCTGAGAAGCTGTATTTTGCATACAAGTTAAGTACACTTTCACACCTCTAGTGACAACCTGAACGCAATTACCTTTTGAACTCTCTAAAATTTTTTTGAAAGCAGTATTATTCAAAGTTATATATACAATTTTCAATTATTTTATACCTTCATGAGTCGGATCCGTTTTTACTAATAATCATGCTATGATTGGATGAAAAACTCTTATCCCAAGAGGGGGTAACCTCCCCCTCTTCAGAGTTATATATCTCTGAGCTAAGTTAAAGTATAGCGGGTCCTTCTCGTATGTTGGTTTAATTTACCTGAGTCAGTCTTTTCAATTACAGCTAAATCGGTTGGTTAGCTGATAATTTGTCTGCTGTGGGGCTTGTTGGTTCTCCCCTCTGCTTGTGTGGCTTGTTCTGTACATATGTCCTTTTTCCACCAGTTGTGGAGAAATTGGGGGGTTCTGGTCAGTATTTTTCTATTGCATTATCAGGGGATCTAAAATTTATTGGGTTTTCTTTCATTGCTTCACTGCGCTTTGTACAGATGACTGAAGGATAGGCTATAGGCAAAGGCCCTGTTATAGAACATGGTGTTACTACATAGCTGTGTTCTCTGTCTCCATCTACTGGTAAGGTGACATGAATCCTGATAGACTAGTCCAAATGTATGGGTTTAAGGAAAGGAATGTAACAGGTAAAATTATATTTAACCTTTCTCTTCAGTTATAACTTATTTTCTCTGCACTATTACATTGGATCAGCTCATGCTATTGTTCCTAGATCCAAACTTAAACTTCATGACTTGTCCCCCACCCCGTTCCCAATCTATAGTACAGTTCTGCTTCTGCCTTCCAGGTCCTGCTTATATCCAACATTGAAGATTTTATTATTATTATTTTTGTCATTCTGTACTGCAGGCATTAAGATCCCTCCTGGTTGTGAACTAGTAGTAGGTGGAGAACCCCAGTGCTGGGCAGAAGGACATTGCCTCCTTGTGGATGATTCCTTCTTGCACACCATGTCACATAATGGTAAGAGAATACCCAGCTACATCCAAAGTACAAAGACAGCATATGAAATTGCTAATACTTCACGCTAATGATGTGTTAAGTAACATCAGAAAGGTTTGTACAAACTAATGAAATGGACTGTAGACATTTTGAGGGAAGAAGCAAAGGGAAGGACAGTAGCATGAAGTGATGACTGAATTACTACAGCTACTTTCTTTCATTCCTCCCCACCCCACCCCTCTCACAATGTGCCTCAACTCAGTTTCCTCCTGGTCAATCTCAAATTCTTCTAGTTCTCCCAACCCATCTCTATCTCTCTCTCATTCTCTGTTTGAGCACATTTTGGTACTGTCATTTTTCTTTCACCCCTTTGCAGGCTTGGCAGAAGATGGCCCACATGTGGTGTTCATGGTTGACCTCTGGCATCCCAATGTGGCAGCAGTTGAACGGCAGGCGCTAGATTTCATTTTTGCTTCAAGACGATAAAGTGGAAAGAGATGCCCCTAGAGGCTTCCATCACAGAGAAGGGCCAGCAAGCCAGGCAAGAAAGCAATAGCTCAAGAGCTCTTTGTATACAACAATTTCCCTCATGACTTACTATGTCACAAGAAGGTCAAAATAGGGATGGCACCTCCCCCTAGCTCATCCAGTTCTAGTTTTACCGTGTTGAGTTTCTGGACTCAGAGAGGATGGACTTACTTTCCTAGAGAAACTGGAGTCCATGGGTATGAGAGCTAAGACCAACTTGTCAGAAAAGATCTAGGATCCTAGTATCACCTAACATGAATAGGAAAGGGACATTGCCCAGGTTTCCCCTCATTGTGCGGCACAAGTTACTGCCAAGTCTAGACTAATCCACTATTATTACATCTAAAGAGCCACTAGCTGTCCACAGCACTGTAGTGATACATAAGATAGATGAAGTCCCTGCTCCATGAAGCTTGTGTTCTAGTTATAAGCTAGAACTGTAGTTACCAGTTTTAAGTATCACCATGGCTTAGGCCCCCTTTTATGAAGCTGTATTAGGCTTTTTTATTGCCTGCCACAGCAGTATTAGCTCCAGCGATAAAAAAGCCTAACATGGCTTCATAAAAAGGGGGGGGGGAAGGAAATGGAACTGTTGGGAGGGGGAAGGTGGGCAGGCCAAGAGCAGGGGTAACAGGAAAAAGGAGGCCAGATTAAGGAGCCGAGTGACTGTTCTCTGTTTTGTTCCAGACTCAACTCCTCTTCTCCTCTTCCCTGCAGACTGCCTGGAAGGGAAGGGCTGGAACAGCATTCCTGCTGCTCTGGAGTCTGAAAGGAAGTGGTGGAACCTCATTCCAGGCTGTTCCCACAGAAATTAAACCATGAGTATCACCATAAAAACATATTCCAGATTTGAGAAATAAAGATCACGAACAGCTAGGGTTTCTAGATATAAAAGCAATTCCAAAGAGATGAGTTTTAAGCAAACGACGACTGCCACAGATGAAGCAAAACAAAATTGTATTTAATTAATTTGTATTCCACCTGATTCCTAGGCAGGCTCCAACCACACATACATAACTATTAAGGGAAAGCAGCCACCAAAATACAATCACAAGAAATATAAGGCTCCTTTAACGAAGCTGCGTTAGGGCATTAACGCGCGGAATAGCGCACGCTACATTGCCCCGCATGCTAGATGCTAACACCAGCATTGAGCTGGCGAGTTAGTTCTAGCCATGTAGTGAGCGGTAATATCCTGCGTGCGCTAAAAACGCTAGCACACCTTAGTAAAAGGAGCCCATAAACTCACAAAATAAAAAAGTAACATAGTAAAAGACGGCAGATAAAGACCCGAGTGGTCTATCCAGTCTGCCCAACCATACATGCTCCATATATTAATTTAGTTTAAATGGTCCTTTTTCTTTTTTTACTTATTTATCATATTTTCAATATATATCAAGTATCCACTTGTACAGAAAGATGAGGTTAAGTAAGAAAACTAAATACATTACAAATTATAATAATATATCCAACCATAGTAAGAAATTTAAACTTAACTTCAGCTCAAGTCTTCAAATTAAAATCCAAGAAGGAGAATCAGCAAGCAAAAACACAAACTGAAAATTTATATGAAGAAAACAGAAAATTCAATCAGCCAGAAACCCAGAGCCCTGCCCGGTAGTATGCTTAGGTTCCATCTACTGGAGTCTCCATCAAAGCTCACTCCAGCCCATCTTAACCATCCCAGCCATTGAAACCCTCCCCAGCCTGTCCTCAACTGAATGTCCATATACGGGACACAGGCCGTGCAAGCCTGCCTAGTACTGGCCTTAGTTCCTTCAATGTATACCCATTATTTTCTCATTAGAGAGCCTCTGTGTTCATCCCACGCTTGTTTAAACTTACCGTTTTCTTCTCCATCACCTCTCTCGGGAACGCATTCCAAGCATCAACCACCCTTTCCGTAAAGAATAGAGAATAAAGGCCACGCTAGGCATGTTGTGCAACAAGAAAGGGAAAATCTTGAGTTAGAAATAGCGGAGAGGTTATAAACAGCAGCAACTTGTCCCTAAGCAGGAAGAACAAAGGGGAACAGAAGAGAAGAGGAAGGACAGAGCTGCAAGTGATACAATGAATTTTAGAGAGATTATAGGACAGGCAGTTGAATGGCAGACTTTTGAGGAGGCTGCAGTAATGCAAGCAGGAGGCAACAACGGAAAGGATAAAGTATCATCAACATACAAAATGAAGTATGTTTTATTGACATTTTGTATGGGAGCAGACCAGGAAAGAGGGATTAGTCACTGATTTGAGGACAGGAAAGATCATAGCCTTAATCAATCCATGGTAATAGAAAAATGTAAAAGGAAGTGAGTTTTAAGAAGAAATCGATAGACTTGGTCATATTAAGTTTGTGATGATGGGGAAACATTCAAGCAGTTATGTCTGATAAACAAGCCATGATCCAAGACTAGATTCCAGATTGGTCTTGGTGCACTGAGCTTATTACTCCCACGTACCAACTTGCTTAGCTGCTTCAGTTATCTCCGTATATCCCTGGTCACCTTCTCTATTCCTCTCAGGCAAGATCTTTCTGTCTCTTCATCAAAGCACCTGCTACTGCGTATTTCTAAGGACTCTGCTTTTTCTTGTCTTGGACCTTATCTCTGGAATGAACTCCCTGCTCAGATTCATTTTGAAGCATCATATCCCAAATTTAAGAGAACAAGCAAAATGTGGTTTTTCTAACAGGCCTTCTTACAACATTGTAACACATTAAATGACGGCAGATAAAGACCTGAACGGTCCATCCAGTCTGCCCATTAGTTATAACCATTAAAAATACATGATTAAACTAACTTGTCTCTTCTTTGATATTTCTGGGTCATAGACTGTAAAGTCCACTTGGTATTGTCTTAGGTTCCAAATGCTAAAGTTGCCGTCCAAACTCATTCCAGCCTATCCAACCATCCTGTTTGCAGGATATCTACCATAAAATCTGGCCAGTAACATCCTCATGTTCCAAGTTAGTGGAGTTCCCATTGATACTCTCCCCAGCCCATTCTACACCAAATCACCACATATAGGACACAGACTGTACAAGTCTGTCCAATAACGGCCTTAGTTCTTTAATTTACATTCTTCGTTTTCTAATTAGAGATCCTCAGGGTTCTTCCACTATTCTTTTTCCTGCTCCCCTACTCCCTGCCTATTCAACCTCATGTCCTCCTGCTTTCTTTCTCTGCCCCACCCTGACTCTTTCCTTCAACTGTAATATTTTAATTTCATCATAAATGGCTCTGCTGTTCCACAGCAAAAAGGCACCTTTGATTCTGCATCTTTGCTTGGATTTCATGACTCTCTCCTATTTTTGGTTCTCCATTTCTCTTCCTTTGTAATGTTTGGGTATCCCTTAGTGCAGTACTTCTCAACCCTCTCTTAAGGACACACCTAGCCAAGGCCGGTTTTAGACAGGGAAGAGATTAAGAAGGGGGCCCCTGATTCCCTCTCCTCACTGCCCCTCTCTCTCTCTGATCTCCTCTCCTGCCATTACTACCACACACAAGACAATTTGAAATGACTTCACACAAAAAACACAGACTGAGCTTTACTAATTACAGAACAAGAAATCACAAACAGAAATTGAACTGGTATATAGTGGTGTTTCAAGGCCTATAATATCCATGTTTGTGTATATATGTCTAAGGTCAGTGATTCTACTGATATGTAGTTTTTGTGCATAAAATCCTGTAAGTTCTGTTTCCCCCCCCCAAAAAAAAAATGTGTTGGCATTCTAGGGAATAGTTGCAATGCTGCCTTTTTATATGTTGCATGACTACTAGAAGGGCAGAACTGTGGATAGTCACCCTACCACATAAGGTTGACTGTCTGAGTGCCAGCACCTTTTTATCCTAGAAAAAGCTACCAACGATCAAGAGCAGTACAGCTGCTAAGGATGATGCTTCAATAGTAGCCTCTACCCTCAGTCACTAATAACTTTATCAAGGACCAGCAGAGTATAAAGGGATGAGAGATAAACAAAGTAGAGATAGGCTTCTGGAGAACAAGATGGCTCTTGTGAACCTCAGGGAAGAAGTCAGCCGCTGACTGTGAAGGGCAGGCACAACTGAACATGCAAATATGGCAAAGAAACAAGGGCTGGAGGCAAATAGTACTCATCAAACATTGTATACTTGTTTGGTTTGGTGCTTAATTGTAAACCACTATGAAGCCTTGACATAGGCCATTTAGCGGTATATCAAATAACAAATAAATAAATAAGTACAACTACAATAGAGTCTGAGTATCTATCTTGTGCTAAGTGGTTGCGATAGTCCAAGGTCATCCCTATGGTTGGCTATAAAGGGTTTTGGACCAGATTCAGTAAATGGATCCTAGAGTACAAGGAATTTCCCAAGAAGCTAACTAGAAAAGAGAATGCGGCTTGGAACAGCTTTGTCACAGTGGTTTGGGGCTTCCTGGGCAATCAGACGGTCAAAAACTATGTGGAGTTGGTTGAAAATCTGGTGAAGAATTACAGTAAAATGGGCTGTAGGATGTCTCCCAAAGTCCATGTCCTTGATGTTCATCTTGAGATACTCAAGGAGAACATGGGAGCATACTTGGAAGAGCAAGGTGAGCACTTCCAACAGGATATACTGGACTTTGAGCATCACTGCCAAGAACAATATAATGAGAAAATAATGGGAGACTACATATGGGGGATGATTTGTGAAAATGACTTATAATCGCAAATCTTGAAAAACTACTCACTTCTAAATCTTCTGTGGTCATCTTTGTATAACTTCAATAAAAATACAAGTTAATTGTGATTTATATGTTGGTTTTTATGACTTTATAAGAATGAAAAAAAGAAAATTTGGCATTTCACATTTTAAATAAGTAAATTGCAAAATTTGACTGTCCTGGTCACAAAAGCAAACTTTTATGGAAATAACAGACATTTTCTATACTTTTTAGGCATGAGCAATTAGGAAATTACACTTACCAGTACTACCCAGGAACAAAAATCAGGTTACATAGTGATATTCATTGTGGGTACTCTGAAAGTCTGACTGGCTGGGGTGCCTTCCAGTAGCGTAGCCAGCCCTGCAATTTAGGGATGGCACAGGGTAGACCGAGGGGTGACCCCCCCAAAAAAAAAGTTCCAGCATGCTCAGAGCAGGAAGGAAACAGCAGGAACTGTGGCACTGTAGTTATTTTGCTGGCAGGGCTCAGCATCCCAACCAGCAAGGTAAAACGGGGTGCTGGAGTTCTGGAGCCCAAAGTGGGGGAGTACAGGCCCCCAAGCGCCCCCCCATCCCCTCCCCTCCCCCTGGCTATGGCACTGGCTCAGGATCAAGTCTGGAAATCAGTAACTTAGACAAAAGCAATCCTTTAAACTACACACAAGTGAGTTTAAAGTAGGTGGTGAGTTTTGAATTACAAATTATTATGTATCAGTAGCGCAGAGAGGTAGTAGCATTCTAAATACAGTAGATACTCCCTACAAAAGTGTAAACATATAAACAAGATTTCCCTGGATTGCTTTAAAAAGCATTTATTTGACTCTGCTAGTAGGGGGAGAGGGACCTCACCCTTCTGTGCCTCCTTCCTAAATAATTTTGTAGCATACAATTATTTTCACTCCTTAAATGAAATTTAAGCCTCTTCATATTCTTGCTATCCAGTATTTGAAGTTTAATTTGAAATTCTAGTGTTTTATCCTAGCTGCCAATGTAAATAGACTCAGTAACTATTGGAGCATCTACTCTTGGATTGGAGATGTTTACTCAGTCCACCATGATTAAAATCAAAGAACACAGCTGACTGTAAGTACCATATACAATAAAGTTTTACTGAAAAATAAACCCCAGTACAAGCTGAAACTAGTTCCTGATCATCCTCTTTCACTAGATCTTAGAGGAAAGGAGGAAAACAGGCCAGTGCTGCAGCAGTGATCACCACCATCCTAAGGACTTCGGCAACACCATGTGTAGGGACGGAAGATTCTGATGAGGCAGGGGCATAGGAGAGAAACAGCACAGGTAGGTAGAAAAAGCATTCTTCTATCCTCTTCCAATTTCAGCATCACTTATACCACCCCAAACTCAGCTGCATGGGCTACCATAACACTCCTCAGTATGGAGCCCCTTCAGACAGGGCCGACTCAACTATTAAGTAGACTGGACAGTTGCCAAGGGTAGAAGCAAAGAGAAGCTACAGCCAACATAATAGGCTGTGACAGCAACAAATTTATCCATGGAGATTTTCAAATAGTTCATTTATCCAGGAAAAGCGTTGTCATTATGTAAAAAGACAAAGAAAAAAAGCACAAGGGGCTTTCAATTCCTGGATAATTAGCTTTAATTAGAGTTTATTACCCAGGATGTGAAGGCCCCTTTGTGCTTTTTTCTTTGTCTTTATATTTGTTTCTACTTTGGTTCCCTCTATATCTGGTCATATAGTTAAGAAAACCAGATCAGAGTCCAGAAGAAAAATGCCCCACAATGAGAAAAACTTAACAAAAAACGTAGGGATGAATAGAGGACATCCAACGAAAACAAGGAGAGCACCCAAGGTGAAGACAAGTATAATTTATTGTATAAGGCCACAAGAAGTATGCAGAAAACACAACAGGGCACCGTGTTTCGGTGATAGTACACCTGCCTCAGAGGGTCAAAATACTCTGTGTTGCAGGGTCCTCTGGAAACAAAATCCTGTAGGTAATTTACAACATATATACACAGTCTATCTCTGAGTAACAATGAGCAATCCTGGCCAGAATTCTTTCGAAAGAACTAGCTCCTCCCCCTACTAAATGTTTATCAGCTCCACCCTCAGATCTCCCACAGGTTAAACTCTCAGCTTTATCCTCCCCCTTCTCTAGGGCAGAAACCTCCCAGCTCTGCCCAGTGGCGTATCAAGGGGGGGGGGAGAAGCGGGGGGGAGGAAGTCCACCCCGGGTGCAGCCTTAGGGGGGTGCACAGCCGGCCCGGTGCCTATCACGCTCCCACCCTCCCAGCGAGAGCAACAAACCTCCCTCCAGTAGCGTCGGCTGCTTCGCAGCTTTCTCCTCCCTCTGCCGCGTCACTGATGACATCATCAGTGATGCTTCACCGGCAGGAGAAAGCCGCGAAGCAGCCACGCTACTGGAGGGAGGTTTGCTGCTCTCGCTGGGAGGGTCGGAAAGGTTCACTTGGGGGGGAGAGATAGGAGGGTCAGCGGGGGTTCGCTGGGAGGCAGGAGAAGCGGTCTGCCTCGGTGCTCCAAGGCCTGGCGCCATTATCTTCTTCGGGCAGCAGCAGCTTTTACAATTCGCTGCTGTTGCCGGCTTCAGGCCTTCCTCTCTGTCAGGTCCTGCCTACTTCCTGTTTTCATGAAGACAGGACCCGACAGAGAGGAAGGCCTGAAGCGAGCAACAGCAGTGAATTGTGAATGCTGCTGCTGCCCGATGAAGTTCAGGACACCAGGCCTTGGGTGACAGAAGGAGGAAAGGGAGCAGAGGGGGAGAGAATTGGGGAGAGTGTTGCTGTACCCAACTGGAGGGAATGAAAGGAGATGCCAGGGCTTGGAGGGAAGAAGAGACGCCAGGGCATGGAGGGAAGGAGGAAGGTATGCCAGATCAAGCGAAAAGGAAGGGGGAAAAGAAGGAGGAGATGTCAGAGCATGGAGGGGGAGGGAGAGATGGAAGAAAAAGAAAGGAGAGAGATGCCAGGAATCAGGGAAGGGATGATGCTAGACCATGAGGTGGGAAGGAAAGAAAGGAGAAGAGAGAGATGCCAAAGCATAGGGGAGGGGGTGGTGACAGAGAGAATACAGAGAGGTGACAGAGTTGAAATCAATCATGTACAAAGGAGAGAAGGGGCACAGGATAGATAGTTTATGGAAGGAGAATAGGAAGATGCCCTATGGAAGAAAGAGAGCGAGGGTGCACACTGGATAGAAAGAGCACAGAGGGCAGTGAATGGAAGGGGCGAGATAGAGGGTGAACAGTAGATGGAAGGGGTAGAGAGAGGGAAACAGACACTGAATGGAAGTGTGGGGGAGAGGAAGGACAGCTGCTGAATGGAAGTGTGAGGGAAAGGGGGAGCAGATGCTGGAAGGAAGTGGGGTGGAGAAAGAAAAAAAGGGCACATGCAGGATTGAGGGAAGAGGATAGAGTTAGTTACTGGAAGGGGTGAGGGAAAGAGGTGGCAAGCTATAGGTAGACACAGTGAAAGAGGGAAATTGAGGACTGAATAGTAAAAAAGAATTTAGACAGAGGCAGAAAATAAATTGAGAAGGAAGACTAGGGAAGAACAGAGGAAGGGAGCAGAGAGAGAGAGAGAGATGCCAGAGCAGGGGGGAAGGAGAGGAGACAGATACCAGACCAATGGGGGTGAAAGAAGAGATGGCATACAGTTTCTGGAAGGGTATAGAAGGAGAGAAGATGCCATATAGGGGCAGAGAGATGGCAGACAGTGGATGGAAGAAAGAGAGTAACAAGAAGATGAGGAAAGCAGAAACCAGAGAAGACAAAGGTAGAACAAAATTTTTCTATTTATTTATTGCTTTAGGAGACATGTGTCACTGTTTCTGTGGTATTGCATTGTATGCAGATTCCAGCTTCTTGCTGGTTCAATTTAAACTTTGTCTATGTATTTCTATTTTATCCCCCCTTTTACAAAACTGTGGAGCATTTTTTAGCACCAGTCGTGGTGGTAGCAGTTCTGATGCTCAGAATTCTATGAGTGTCAGAGCTGTTACCACCGTGGCTAAAATCCACACTACAGTTTTGTAAAAGGGGGAGGGGTTAGTTTGTGATGACATATTCCATACTAGGCAAAGGTGTTTTCTGTGTTCTGTGTGTTCGAAAGACATGGTTTTCTGTTAGGATTGACTGCAGGATTGATCTGTACTAGTTTGGCATGTTTAGTTTTACAATGGGCGTATTGCTGTTGTACTTCTCACTGCAGTATGTAAGATGCTGCCTTTTCCTAGGTACTCATGTGCGACGTGTGGCTTGTTACTAAAAATCATGTTTTTCGTACAGATGGGGGGGGGGTGCCAAAAAATGATGGGCCCCGGGTGTCACACATGCTAGATACGCTACTGGCTCAGCCTTCAAGTTCTTTCTTCCCCTCCCCCACCAAAATGCCCAGTTTCATCCTCCCCTAGCACCCCCAAGCTCTGCCTACAACATGCTCTCCTCCTGCCCCAGAACAATTCCAGTCTGCATTGTCAGTGTCCTGCTACATCAGTCACCTACCAAAAGATATATTGGGCTGCATTCTCTGCCACCTGAACTCAGACTGCTGATTTAAATCTGACTCCAGGCAGCAGAGAAGGATGTAGCTCACTGTGCAGCCGCTATAGTCATCCTCTTGCCTTACCAATCTGGTAGTTTGTGCTGGAGGAATATTCTGCAAAATTCTCCCAGGAGTCACTTGGACCTACCTACTGTGCCATTGCAGATCTGATAACAGCTGTGCAGTCTCCATTTTTCAAAGTCCCTTTAGCTTGGCTTCTATATTTTTTTGACTTTTATCACCTCTGCTGAAGCTTGTTTCATAGTAGGAAATGGTTACAGCTTGGTGGTCACCTATATTTGTTGTTTAACAATAAAGAATGACTTGGCAGGTACACATTTAGATTATTGCAGTTCCTTGTTTCCGCACTAGAGAAGTTCTATATAGTTTACTTGTTCTCTGCCATGAAAAATTAAGCAAATTCATGCAGCACCAGATTTTCATCCAGTAGCATACTAAGGGGGAGGTGGCGGTCCGCCCCGGGTGCCAGCCCTGAGGGGGGTGCTCCCAGCCTTGCCGTTCAATCCCCCCATCCCCGAAGAACCGCTCGCCCCCTGGCCTCCCTGCACCACCTATGAAGCAGCCCGCAGCGGGATCGCGATGTCGGCGATCCCTGAGCTGCTTCGGCGCTGCTTCCTGTGCCGCGGTCCCGCCCCTCCCCTCCTCTGACGTCGGAGAAGGGGCGGGACCGCGGCGGAGGAAGCAGCTCTGAAGCAGCGAAGGGATCGCTGACATCACGATCCCGCTGCGGGCTGCTTCATAGGTGGTGCAGGGAGGCCAGGGGGGCGAGCGGTTCTTCGGGGGGGGGGGGGGGACTGAACTCAAGGCCGGGAGCACCCCCTCAGGGCCTGATTCAGGTGGTGCAGGGAGGCCAGGGGGGGTGAGCGGTCCTTCGGGGTGGGGCGGGCAGGCAGACCTTCAAGGGGGAGGGAGGGGTGATAAGCAGGCAGGCCTTCAAGGGTGGGGGACAGGCAGGCCTTCAAAGGGGGGACAGTCAGGCAGGCTTTCAAGGGAGGGACAGGCCTTCAAGGGGGGGGGACAGGCAGGCCTTCAAGGGGGGATAGGCCTTCAAGGGGATCAGGCAGGCAGGCCTTCAGGGGGGGACAGGCAGGCAGGCAGGCCTTCAAGGGGGGGTGCAGGCCTTCAAGGGGGGTGCAGGCCTTCGGAGGGGGGGTGCAGGCCTTCGGGGGGGAGTGCAGGCCTTCAGGGGTGGGATGCAGACCTTTAAGGGGGGACAGGCCTTCAGGGAGGGGGGCCAACTGAGAATGAAATTTTTGCGAAAGAGTCACACAATGTATAAATTCTCTAACTGTGATCTGAAATGCAAAAACAAAAGAAAAGAAAAATGCACCAGGAACGAGCGCTGAAACTCAAAAGGCTACTGTAACTGTGCAAGGTGTTTAAGCATTAATAACTGACAAGGCTGGAAGGAGCACAAAGGAGACGTACCAGTCAAAAATTGAAAAAGTTCCGTGCAACGGAGAACGCCGGCACCCGCTCCGATTTTTAAACCGGAGCGGGAGGGGAAAAACCGAGCGTAAGAACGTAATGACGTCATAGATTCACATTGCAGAAGCATGAAAAAAATTTCCTTCCAGCCTTGTCAGTTATTAATGCTTAAACACCTTGCACAGTTACAGTAGCCTATTAAGACGTATTTCCTCAGGTTATTCCTGAGTCTGTCCCTTTTCACCTGAGCTTCCTTTCAGTCAAAACTTGCCTCCTGTGCATTTATGTTATGTAGGTTTTTAAATGTCTCTATCTCCCCTCACATAACAAGATCTTTAAGTCATGCCCCATACACTTTATGATAAAGACCACCGACTTATTTTAGTAGCTGCCCTTTGGACCAACTGCATCCTGTTTATATGTTTTGAAGATTCGGTCTCCAGACCTGTACATAGAACTCTATATGAGGTATCATCAGACACAACTACCTTTTTCCTCTGGCCATTCCTGTCCATGTGCAAGGATCCTTCTGGCATTTGCCATCATGTTTTCTAACTGTTTAGCCCCATTAAGATCCATCAGATATGATCACCTATGTTCCCTCTTTGGCAGGGGTTTCAAAGTCCCTCCTCTAGGGCCATAATCCAGTCGGATTTTCAGGATTTCCCCAATGAATATGCATGGTGTATACTAATAGATCTCACACATATTCATTGGGGAAATCCTGAAAACCCGACTGGATTGCGGCCCTCGAGGAGGGACTTTGACACCCCTGCTCTAAGCTGAGCACATGAGCAATTGCTCATACATTCTAGGAGTGTCGCTCACAGATTTTACTTGGTCGCTCACAAAAATACTTGCAAATCTGGAAAATTGTTGTTTTTTAGAACCTGTTGCTCACATGAGAAAAAATCCTTAAAGGGAGTATTGATGATCACCCACAAGTCCTGCTCTTTTTGTGCACAGAGCACTTCACATAAACCTACACCGTACTTCTCCTTTGGGTAGAACAGAAAGGAAGAACTACACTACCTTAATTTGCCCTGCTTACCTTCTGCTCCAAGAACTTCAGTTGAGACTGAGACAGGCAGGAAACAGTTAACTGGTTGGAGAGAACATGACCATAAGGAATAATCTGGAATCTCGTTGAGAAAGTGTTATTGATCTACAAGAGACAAAACCATTTGGAAAAAGGCTAAAATGTATTTTTCAGGTTTTATCACCTCAGCATACCAAAACATAGAGCATGGGCAGCTACTGCCTTGCTCCAAAGCAGCACACAAACACACACACACCCTTTGGAGATAACATTCCCATCTTAGAAAAATGGTAAGCCAATGTGAACAGAAAAGCTGCCATCCAAATCCATGGCCAGATTATACTAATAGCTTGAACAAAAGCACAGCAGATCACCATGATGAAAATATGAACAGTATTTATAAAAACACTCCCTATCACCCCCCCCCCCCCCCGAGGCTGAATTATACTATAAAATAAATAAATGCATACCATATTATTATGTCTAACAAAACTACAAATGCTCTATCTAAAATACCAATTACCGTATATAAACCATTATATCTTTTATATACCTAAATCACTGTTGACAATTAGACTGGTCAGTACATAAGAACATAGGAGGGAATAGCATTACTGTTACTGGGTTAGACCAATGGTTCATCTAGCCCAGCAGCCAGTCCTCAAGGTGGCCAATCTAGGTCACTAGTACCTGCTACTGATCCAGGGCAAGCAGTGGCTTCCCCCATGTCTTTCTCAATAACAGACTATGGACTTTTCCTCCAGGAAATTATCCAAAACTTTCTTAAAACCAGCTACGCTATCTGCTCTTACCACAACCTCTGGCAATGTGTTCCAGAGCCTAACTATTCTCTGAGTGAAAAAAAATTTCCTCCTATTGGTTTTAAAAGTATTTCCCTTTAACTTCATCGAGTGTCCCCCATTCTTTGTAAATATTGATAGAGTGAAAAATCGATCCACTTGTACCCGTTAGTATCCACTTAGGATTTTGTAGACTTCAATCATGTCTCCCCTCAGCCGTCTCTTTTCCAAGTTGAAGAGCCCTAAACTTTGTAGTCTTTCCGTATACGAGAGGAGTTCCATCCCCTTTATTATTATCTTGGTCACTCTTCTTTGAACCTTTTCTAGTGCCACTATATCTTTCTTGAGATAAGGAGACCAGAATTGAATGCAATACTTCAGATGAGGTCGCACCATGGAGCAATACAGAGGCATTATAACATTGTTAGTCTTGCTAACCATCCCTTTTTTTTTTTTTAGTTCAATATGTTTATTAGTATATATAAAACAAAACAGAAACAAGGAAAATTTCTAACATCTTGTTTGCTTTTCGGCCACACATTGGGTGGAAGGTTTCTTTGTATTGTCTACAATGACACCCAGATCTTTTTCTTGGGTGCTAACCCCCAAGGTGGACTCTAGCATCTGGTAACTGTGATTTGGGTTATTCTTCCCAAAGTGCATCACTTTGCATTTGTCCAGAAAATGCTAATCCAGGATCTCATTTATCTGGCAGTTACTAAAAACAAATGCAGGGATCCTTTAGAATATCTGTAAACAAGTACTTGAACCTTAAGCCAGATACTAAAATCAACTAGCAGAAACATTAACCATGGGATCTCCAGGCACCAGAAGCTCCACGTATCACAAAGTCATCACCCTGAGGGGACTGTGCACACAAGACCAAAAAAGACAGCCAGAGCCCCATAACAGTCTTCACCATCCACACTTAGGAAAAAACAGAGGCTGCTGCAGCTCAAGGGATTCATAACAAGCCAAGCAGAAACCAATTAGCTACAACTAATTTATCTAATTAGTTTTCACCTAGGTATTCAGCTAGGGATACTAAAAGCCTGTTTCTGTTCATTTAGTTTTGAAAACAGACCACCGCTCTCCAAATAGAAATAGAGTGGACTTTTGTCCTTGAAATCTCCTGCAACAATAAATTGCTGAGTCTCTAAGGTTCAACAGGCTTCCATCATTTTTGCTACTCCAGACTAGAGAATGACACGGGGACAAAATTTTCCCCATCCCCACGGGAACTCATTTTCCCGTCCCGTTGAGTTCTTTTCCTGTCCTTGCCCCATTCCTGCAAGATCTGTCCTCATCTGCATAAGCCTCAAACACTTTAAAATCATAAGCGCTTGAGGCTTGTGCAGTTAAGGCAGAGCTTACAGGAACGGAGCAGAGACAAAGACAGCAACAAAATTTGCGGGGATGGGGACAAATTTATCCCCTTGTCATTTTCTACTCCAAACTAACCCCCTCTTCTATTAAACTGCGCTAGCGGTTTGTAGCGCAGACAGCCGCGCTGAGTGGTTAACATTATTGTTGAGTTAATTCTTGAACAGAACAGTTGGTTTAAGCCTGTTGCTATAGGTGCCTCTGCTTCACATGTATTGGGTGGCTCTCAGTGCTTGGGTACTAACTGTAGGTGGAGCTAGAGAACCCAGTGAAGTAAAGCAGAGGCAGAGTGAAAAATGCGGAGTGGATTCCTTCTGCAGAAGCTTGTGGCTATGGGGAATAACCCATCTGTCTAGAACAGGGGTGTCAAAGTCCCTCCTCGAGGGCCGCAATCCAGTTGGGTTTTCAGGATTTCCCCAATAAATATGCATGAGATCTATTAGCATACAATGAAAGCAGTGCATGCAAATAGATCTCATGCATATTCATTGGGGAAATCATCAGACCCAGTATCCTCAATCCCTGAAGTCTTCTTGGTCAGGGAGTAATGGCATCTCATCCTACTTCCTATCCCTCTTGTTTCCCTCCAATTGCTCCTCAGCCTCCTTAGGCTAAACTCCCATAGGGGGAGAAGCTCATTGAGATGGACCAATCTGCTCACTAAAAATAGTTTGTATGCCTACAGCATTGTATGGCCCCCCTAGTACCCCACATAGACATCAAGCATGAGCTGGACAAATTCAGGTGTAAACCCTAGTTGATGGTGGTTAGTCTGTTTTGGCATAGAAACCTCGTGCACCAACAGTCCTGGCCCAGGCTCCACATGCATGCATTTGGCTGAAGATGCAGAAGCACTATCCGAGGGCATTATAGATGTAGACTTGCCACATAAAATGCCTCCAGTGGCTCAGAGGTCCTCAGACAGGGGAGGGTGTGCTCCCGGTACTCACGGCACATGGTACATAATTGCTCCTCAGATACCCATCTGGCACAAATCTGACATGATACTGAGGTCAAATGACCAGAAGAATCCATATTTCTTATCTTTAATATAAAACATGAGGTTTAAGAGTCAAACAGAGGCATTTAAAATTGGCCTGATGAATCCAAAATGGCCACCACAGCTGCATGTGGATGCCACAAAATGGCTCCACAAAGTCAAACCAATGTTATATAGCCTCAGAAACCTCAAAATTCCATTTTTAGAGTCCCCTCTCCCCCTGACGATCCCCTTAGAGGTCAGTGGGACGTATTCACAGTACAGCCAGTGCTGTGCCTCTCTCAGCTCAGAAGCAGGCTGGGAATGCTGGAAACCATTGTCTCAGACCAACCAAAAAATTAAGTACCAAAATTAAAAAAGGCATTGCTTCTTTCTTCTGGCTGCAATTCAAACTGAGTTAAGAGCCCAGGTCCCTGAAACCCCACAATCCTTGGCCTCTTCAGTGGGGGAAGCAGCCAGTACTAGATAAAGCCCTCTGGTCTGAAACTGGTACCCAAATAGCCTGCACTCAAGCCCCAAGCCCCTTAGTACTTGAGGAGCGAGCAATGTTTCAAGGGAAATGGTCTCCGAGCCACAACAGTTAAAGTAGGCTGGCCAGGCAGGTACCCTACAACAGAGTCTCCCTCCCGGCTACAGACCACAACCCAAGCGGGTCTGTGTCTTCACTGAGGCAAAGCTGACCCAGGAGTGCTGGGTATCTCTACAGCACCAAAAGTCTCAAAGGTGGTCAGAAAAAACCAAAATAACAAAGTGCAGAGCACAAGACACCTTCAACTCGTGTATAGAAATTACAATTAAGGAGGTCAGAGCTGGAGCACAGGAGGAGTCAAAAGTGTAAATGAGGACTTCTACACCAAAACTCACAAGTAAAAGATATGCATCCTACTGGTCAAGACTCATATGCCACTTTGCTAGTGAAAATTATGGCATTAATTATATTTCAGTGGTATATCTGGTGGCTAATTTTAGGTGGGTCTGAGTTCCAAAGGGATGGGTACTAAGTTTTCTATGCATCCCTTCTCCCCCCACCCCCATACTCAAAATACAAATGTCTGAGCTTGCAGAGATCCCCAGGCCCTGCCAGCTGAAAACTCTTCTTAGTCAGAACTCTTTGAAGCTAGGTAGCTGGCAGAAAAACGTGAGCATATGAACTGGTGGGAGGATGGTAGTAGCAGCCACTTTGGGACCCTCCCACTGTCTATTTGGCTTTGAACAGCTATGGCTGGGATGAGTCTTCAGTTGGAAGGAATCCCTATGCCATGCTAGCCATAAGAAGAGTGTGTCAAATTTGGGTGGGCCCCTGCCCACCTGCACCTATTCATGTCTGTGCCACTGTTGTGTGCTGGGCTTAGAATAGACATCCTGAGGTGATTTCTGCAAGCCTTTAGCTAGGGAGCATGGACACAAAGAACAAGTTATTTTAAAAAGCTGTAGAGGTGGGCTTTGATTGTGCTTAGTGCTACCTAGCAAGGACAGCAAAAATGCCATTTGCTTCCTCAGATCCAGAACAGCTATCTTGATTCTAATCACAAGGAGCTGGGAGCAGGTGAACTCCCTCCCACCTGTATCCTCAGCAGGCTGCAAGCAGACCATAGGCAGGTGTAGCAGTCTACAATTTAAGTAAAATCAGATGAACTTACCGTAAATATCATTTTACATTTCAACTTTCATTATTAAAATATTATTTTGCAAAACAATACAATACTTATCTCTCTATATTTATACCCTGAACACACTCCCTGAAAAATCTTACTCACTGGAGTGGCAAATCTCATTCTTTGGGATGGGCCACCCTTAACATCTCTGTGCAAGTCAACAATCATGAAACACATTGTGATTTCCAGTACTGAAATAACAGGGGGAAACTGGTATGCACTGGCATAGCTGTCTCTGGGTCTCAGTAGCAGAATAGCATTATCAGAACTGTGTACATGCTGAAGGAAGTCTGCATTGCCACTGCAACTAAGCTAAGGACACTCTTCGTCAGCATTGAACAAAACCAGGAAATCAAAGCTATATGCAGTTTTATTGTTTCAAATATTTCTTTATTGTTAAGAAACTCTGTAGCATCTCCTCTCATTTTAAAGAAAGGATTCTCTGCACATTACAATAAATTAAAACATTGAATAGTAATAAATTACACCAGTAAAGGTGTAGCCTGAGAACTGAGCCAGAGAGAATCAAGTTAGAATAAATAAAAACCCATTTTATTACAGGAGACTAGATCTTGGTCCTCACAAATATATCAAACAGCGTTTGAACATTCTCCTTATCTAGTCTCTCGTACCGATTCCAAACTGACTTTTTGGCTTCAATTTTGAAAAGACCTTCCCTCTAGCCTGTCCAGGTTCTGAAGTTCTCATATGCTCCCAGCCTTTTCTTCCCTTTTATGGTATTATGCTTTGCTAATCCTACTGAAGGTATATACTGCCACCTCTAATGAGTTATTTCAGGACTCTGATATAAAACAGCTGTCTGATCTGTCTTCTCAGTTGCCTTCTCTGTCTCTCCTCTCAACTGCCGATACAAGAGGCACATTGGGGGTCAGAAGTGCTCAAGCACCTACAACTACTGTATGCAAACATGAGACCTCCCGCTTATTAAACCTGACAGATCAACTGAGGATAACTTCTAAGTCTGGGGCTAAGCGAGGGATCTGAGAGCTGCCAAGTTACCCAGTTCTAGGAAAGAGACTTTATGGCCAGTCCTTGTTTTGAACTTAATCCCAAAATAGTATGGCATTCTACATCCCTGATTCTACCCACTGGATTCAGTACTGCAAGTCCTATAACACAACAGGTTGGGGCTGTCAGAAATTCAGGAATGGCCTAAAATCTCTCTCCTAAACCAGGTAGCTTGGCAGCACTGCAGAAAATCTACAATAGAGCTCCTTAGGGACCCCAAAACCAGTAACGTTTGTAGGATACTCACAATGAATAAACTGAATCTCCAGTGCATGAAACTTATCTCATGCATATTTATTCTGAATGTCTGTAGGGTCCCAGGACAGGTATAAGGAGCTCTGGCTTAGGTAATTAGAACTATACATACAATGAGGATAAACAGCACAGTACCTGCAAGTTCAGTTAACATAAGGGCAATTTGTCATCTCTACTTTGCCTAAAAATGATTCTAGCCAATTGTTCATTAAAACATACCCACTCTTGCAAAACAGTTCCTTGTATATTTCCTCTAGAGTCCAATCAGACCTTGAAGGGTCCTTCATGCTGTGCCCCAGAACTGCAACCAAGCCTGTTGGGCAACACTACCCCCAAAACAAACATCTCCAGGGTACTTTAATCTTGGAAATTGAGTTTTGCTCTCAAGTGGTGGGCACGGCATTCTTTGGCAATTTTCCTACTTTATACATCCCTGGCAAAAAAAGGTAATCCCCTCTATACCGAGATGTACTGTCCTATTAAAACCTCCAGATTTAAAATAAATTCTTCTCTGATACTGTGTTCTTAAGAAAAGAAATATCACAGCATTACTAGATTATTACATTCAGCATGGTTAAATGGGCAGGAGAGGCTCTTGCCTGGTTAAATCATGCTGACCAGGTTGGCAGCAGATATTCAGTGGCTCTTAACTGGACAGTGCCATTGGATGTCTGCTCTGACAACCACAGCATCAAGCCTGTCTAGAGCTGGCGCAAGGACAGAGCTAGGAATTTTCTAGGTCTAATTAAGCTAATGGCAGCCTGTAGCTGAATATTGTCCCTATCAATTCTAGTGGTGGAGGAATTACTTCACATCAATTCTTTACAATAATAAATCAGCACGTGCATTCTTATGATACACCACTAGAGGATGCTAGAGTGCCACCAGTTACCCTTTTTTAAAAAACTATCCTAACTTCTCCTTTCAAAAATTAAACTTTTAATGAAAACTTATAGAGACAACCTGGACAAATTATTTGTCTACCTCATAAGAATGAAAATTTCTTCCTTTCAATATTAGTGGGATCACCAGGCAGAAGTAGTAATGTGGGAAAACAATGGAGAAAACAGGAAAGGTCAGTGACCCAATAATTTGGTACAAGAGGGAACAAGGAAAAAAGAATTTTGGCATTAATAAGACTGTGGTTATGTAGGACTGCCTGGTTCTGCTCAAGCCACTGAAATGATGAAACAGGAATCTCAAACACATGGAAGGTTTAGCAAGATGTAGCACAGGGAAGGGATAGGAAGTGGTCTCAGTCCTTGAAAATGGCCTGGTGACCATGGGTCCGCTCATCATGCATAATGTGCCGCCGAACGTGGATTCTCCGCACCCTCCGATGGTCCCGCCCATCCTCATCTTCACCACAGAGTGCCCCCCCTCCACCACCAGAAGCACCCCCTGTGGCCTCCAGCAATGCCCTGTCTGGCACTCGGGGAGTCTCATAGATGAGGATATTCAGCGTTTCCTCAAAGATGCGAGCTTCTGGGAACTCCACCTGCACAGGGGAAGAGGGAAAAAAATGAGAAAATTTAAAACATGGTAATTTGGCAACTCTGCAAAACCCGTCACCTGCAGTTATTTTGGGTTTTCCTGGCAATCCCCAGCACTCTTTCTTAGTATCCCTCTCTTAGCATCCCCCTTCACTGACCCCTTACTCTCTCTCAGCATTTCTACTCCCGCACCCAGTGACTTCAGCATGCTCCCCCAGTATCTATCCCTTCACTGATTCAGTACTGATGCCGATTACTCCTGCTCAGCACCCGAGATGCAGCAGCTGTCTTCATCAATTCTGTGCAGCTATTTTTTGGTTTGAGGGCTGTGTATGGGCCAGAGGCAATTGAATATTTTGCGACTGTCTCTCTAGGCCACTACAGAAAGGCTGGTCCTGTTCTGATGAAGTCATCTGGATGCAACAACAGCAATAAGATGACATCACTGTAGCCCAGCACAGTAAGACAATTTTCAGGGTTTATTCCTCAATGGGATGTTTTATCAGGGTTTTCTGGTTATAACTGAGAATAATGAATACTAAGTGCAAGTTTCATGGTTTTAATTTACTGAATTAAATAGCCAGTTCAAAGGAAACATTTTATCCGAGGCACAGCCCACTTGTACTACAGCAAAAAGTCAATGTCTCAGTCGCCAGCTGCTGGCAGAGGAGCATAAACCCATCTGTTTCTGTGTTGGTCTGGAGGGACACTAAATCTGCTGCTGCTTTCTTAATGAGCGCATACATTTGAACACCTGGTTTGGTGTTTTCCAGTTTCCACTATTTATGCAGAGCTCTGGTTGGAGGTGTCTGAGGCTTGGTAGTGAAGCATGTCCCTTCATTAAGACATGAGTCTTCATGTCTTGTGTCCATGGTGACCATGGGCTAGAACTTTGCTGGTGTTCAGGGCCTATTGTCTTGTTTCTGTTGACTCTTTGTATTCCATTACTTTGTCTATTGTTTTGTGCATTCTGGACATATAATACATTCAATTACATTAATTCTTGCTTTAGACATTAGCCATTTATATATCAATACCTTAAGTGCTCCTATTTTTAGCCTCTATTGGAACTCCTGTTTGCTGATGCTGTAAGTTATTCCGTCTTTGGATTTTTTTTTAAAGTGAGGGACTGTTTACAGAATATGTCTTGGCATAGATGGTAAACATGCAGTGACAATTAGTTTAGTTTATTATCATTTCTAGCCCGCCTTTATCCAAGGCGGGTTACAAAATGTACATACATAATAAAACAAATAAAAATACATAGACAACAATTAACAAAACCTTCCTGGGGGGAAGGAGAATTGAAACAAAACCTTCCTGGGGGGAAGGAGAATTGAATGTAACATGAAGTCCCACTGTACAGGCCTCCAGAGAAATCATGTATGCAAGACTAGATAAAGACATGTTGCTATATTGATTAGAGGGATTGAAATATGGTGCGCAGACAGTTATAGGATTCTCCCACTTGGATGTAGAGACCTGTAATTGTCTTGTCAGCGGAGATGGGACAATCTGGGTCAGCCAGCCTCTAAGCAGATCTTTTCCATGTGGATTTCTCGCTGCAGTGAATTCTGCCACAGCAAAGTACGCCAGCCACCTTCTGGCAGAAGCAGCGCCCACAGATAGCGTGCTGTAGGTCCTTCATGTGGATTAGGTATAACCAATTTCTAAATGAGCCACTAAGATTGAGGCAATGAGGCACGGGTAGATTAAGTGATGCTGCTTGTGTAGGAGCGGAGCTGCTACTGCTAAGTATTGTGAGAAGACTCATGGCACAGAGAGAATGTGCCTTGAGTTAAGGAACTCATTTGGGCATCTCAAAGGATCACAATCTAATCCTATTGAATCCATGTAATAGCAGGGCCTGGTTCTATTGCTACAGAAGAAGCTGTATTAAAGAAAGCATAGCATGTATGTTATGTGAATATTCCAATGTGCTTTTATTAGATTTTTTTAGCCCAAAGTAGTTTTAGTAGAGCAATCAATATCTGCAAATGTGTGGTATCTTCAAACTAAAGGAGAATGGAATATGGATAGAGAAGGCTTTTATTTATGTAGGGATGCAATCTGCCATAACCTAAGAGCCAACTGAGCTTCTCAAAGACGTTAAACAGCCTTGATTCCATACCTGGAGAAGAAGAATCTTCTGCTAGAGGCCTAGGTTTTGAGGACAAGGAAAGCAGGGCAAATGTTTAACGTACTATTATCTGGTAGATTTCAGTATACGGTACTTGCTATGGGCCAGAATACGCTGAATGCCGTTACTGTGCAGGAGAATAATAACTAGAGGGGCGAGAATTAAATTAAGGAGATGAAACTCAAATGAGGATCTGGTTGAGTATGGTTGTAACTAGGATCTATATTTCCTGTACAAAATATATTGCCACCTGTTCTAGGTCCTCCATATACATTATAATCAGCACATTTCAGTGCTAGCACATAGTGCCTTAGCACTCTACAGGATGTCTGGTTTTGTTTACTAATATTCTTCAGACTTCTTTGCAGCAGGATACTTGAGAACGTTGCGACAAGGGGTACAAGGGGATATCCACCGATGGATCAAACACTGGCTGGCAGGCAGGAAACAAAGGGTTGGAGTAAAGGGCCATTACTCAGAATGGCGATGGGTCACGAGTGGAGTCCCACAGGGGTCGGTTCTGGGACCACTCCTGTTCAATATATTTATAAATGACTTGGAGACAGGGACGAACTGTGAGGTTATTAAATTTGCAGACGACACCAAACTCTACAGCAAGGTTAGAACCAAGGAAGACTGTGAAGACCTGCAAAGGGACTTAACGAGATTGGAAGACTGGGCAAGGAAATGGCAAATGAGTTTTAACAGTGAGAAATGCAAAGTCATGCATGTAGGGAAAAAGAACCCGATGTTCAACTATAAAATGGGGGGATCATTGCTGGGGGTGAGCAACCTTGAAAGAGACCTGGGGGTGATGGTGGACACAACACTGAAAGCGTCAGCACAGTGTGCGACAGCCTCAAGGAAAGCGAACAGAATGTTGGGTATCATCAAAAAGGGTATCACAACCCGGACGAAGGAAGTCATTTTGCCGCTGTATCGGGCAATGGTGCGCCCACATCTGGAGTACTGTGTCCAGTACTGGTCGCCGTACCTCAAAAAGGACATGGCGGTACTCGAGGGAGTCCAGAGAAGAGCAACAAAACTGATAAAGGGTATGGAAAACTTCTCATACGCTGACAGATTGGAAATGCTGGGGCTATTCTCCCTGGAAAAACGGAGACTTAGAGGAGACATGATAGAAACCTTCAAAATCATGAAGGGCATAGAGAAGGTGGACAGGGACAGATTCTTCAGGCTGTGGGGAGCCACAAGTACAAGGGGGCACTCGGAGAAATTGAAAAAGGACAGGTTTAGAACAAATGCTAGGAAGTTCTTTTTCACTCAGAGGGTGGTGGACACATGGAACGTGCTCCCGGAGGCTGTGATAGGCCAGAGCACGCTACAGGGGTTCAAGGAGGGTCTGGATAGGTTCCTGAAAGAAAAGGGGATTGAGGGGTACAGATAGAAGTGGAGGTAGGTTACAGAAATAGTCAGAAACCACTTCACAGGTCGTGGACTTGATGGGCCGCCGCGGGAGCAGACCGCTGGGCACGATGGACCTCTGGTCTGACCCAGTGGAGGCAACTTCTTATGTTCTTATTCTGCACAAATCGCTGTGGTAAATGAAAGATATATATTATTTGTGCCTGTCCCTGACCCTACTCTGGCATAGGGAATGGCAGAGAAGGTGTTAATTTAGCTTGAGAATCCTTTCACATTTGTTGCAAGACAGAAGTTTGTTTTTTTTACTGGCTGGCTGAGGTTCTGATTTATTGTTCTGTTTTTTTTTTTCATTGCTTTGTTTTGGTAGCCTTACCTGCTGTCTGCTCAGATACTTGAAGGAGGTGGTGAGGGGAAATTTGGAAAAAGCTTTAAACTAAACTAAACCTTAAGTTTATATCCCGAATCATCTCCATAATTATAGAGCTCAGCACAGTTTACAAAAGCTTAATATAAGGAAGGAACAGCATAATGGGGTTGGAGGTTGAGTATAGGGGGGGGAAGAGAGCCTTACAATTTTGTGAATAGCCTAGTTTTTAGATGCTTTCGGAATAGTTGGAAGGAGCCCAGATTCCGTAATGGGGCAGAAAGGTTATTCCAAAGCCCTGATTCTGAAGAAGAGAGATTTCCATAATCTTCCCACATAGAGGATAACTTTTAGTGAGGGGAAGGATAGTTTAAATTTTTGGGTGGACCTGGTGGTATCGGGACTCAAGGAGTTCCAAAATAGTGGAATTAGGGGAGGGAGGATGCCGTGTAGGATATTAAAAGCTAGGCAGGCGCATATAAATTGAACCCTGGAAATTACTGGAAGCCAGTGAAATTTGAACAGAAGTGGGGAAACATGATCAAATTTGCTTTTTGCGAAGATCAGCTTGGCCGCAGTGTTCTGAATTTGCTGATGTCTTTGAAGACTTTTTTTGGTTAGACTTAAATAAATGGAGTTACAGTAGTCTAGTCTGGAGAGGATGATAGATTGTACAAGGACGGCAAAATGTTGTTGGTGGAAGCAGGATCTTACTTTCCTCAGCATGTGGAGGCTAAAAAAGCATGACTTTACCAAGGAGTTGAGATGGTCATTGAAGGAAAGAGAAGAGTCAATAATGATGCCTAGAACTTTGCTTGAGAACTCAAGCTGCAGTGTGGCGCCAGAAGGCAGTGAGATGAGGGTGGGTAGCTGTTCTAATTTTTGGCCGAGCCAGAGTAGTTTCATTTTGGACTTGTTCAGTTTCATTTGTACTGTGAGGGACCAGGAGTTTCGTTATGCATGCTATTATGTTCTCAGAGAGGTTGGTAAGGTTCGAGTCTGTCTCAAGAAGGACAAGGATGTCATCAGCATATGTTTAGAGTGTTTCAAGGGAAGATGGAAGAGTTTCATGGAAGACACATAGATGTTGAAGAGAATAGGGGATAGAGATGATCTCTGTGGGACTCAGCAAGTCGGTTTCCAAGGAAAGGACGTGGTATCATTTGTGTTAACAGTGTAGGAGCGGAATCGTAAGAATTTCTAGAACCACTCTAAAACTGTGAAGTCAATGCCTATCTTGGAAAGTTGATAAATTAGAATATTGTGGTGGACAACATCAAAAGCTGCAGAAAGATCGAATTGTAATAGGACAGCAAACTTATTATGAGAAAGTAGTTGTTGCACCTTTGAAATTAATGAGGCCAGTAGGGATTCGGTGCTGAAGTTGGGTCTGAAGCCATATTGGTAAGATAAGAGAATGGAGAATCTGTCTAGGTAAGATGAGAGTTGGGTAGATATGATGGCCTCTAGCATTTTGGTAAGGAGAGGGATATTTGCTATGGGACGATAGTTAGATGGAGAGGAAGGGTCAAGATCAGCTTTTTTCAGTAATAGGGTCAAGGCAATATGTCCCATTTCTGCAGAAAATAGGCCCGATAGTAAAGCAGAGTTTGTAAGTCTGGTGAGGGATGAGATGACCTGCGCGGGAATTTTCTCATATAGGTAGGACATTGCCTTAGAAGTACCCACTATGGCGGTATAGAAAAATAAAGTTATTATTATTATTACCCTGTTCCTTTAAATTTGTAGCCTGTTAAGAAATATCCAGCTTCTGTGAACCTGTAGGAGAAATCATTCAAGGATTTTGTGTTATGGGGTGAAAGCAGCAGTCCCTAAGCTGGAGACCTGGCTCTACCCAAGCTCTCCGCCACCAGTGCCAAAACTAGGTGTGGGAGGGCAATAGAAGATGGCCAGTAGTGAAAGGGTGGCTCTGTTGACAGTCTCTGTATGCTGTTTGCTGCGGGACAACCTGCCAGTTCCTGCCAATTTGCTTCTGTTATCCAACATTGGAAAGTTTGCCTCCCTCAGCAGTGCTGAAACAGGGCCCTAGGGGGAGAAAACTGTTGAAGTGTCTATGGAAGTTTGTGACAAAGATATGCTGGCAAGAGGGAGAAGCTGCGCTGTGTGACAGGCTACTGCTTCGCCGATGGGTGACAGCTGCAGGGTCCTAGTACCGTTTTTCGGGTCATCTTTCCTAGCAGTGCCAATACAAGATCCTGGGGGAAGGAAGGGAGCAAACAAAGCGGATGACAATTTGCTATCCAGATATTTCTCAGTGTTATGGGGCTCTATATAAGGGATGAGAGCAGCAGTCCCTAAACTGGAGACCTGGCTCTGCCCAAGCTCCCAGCAACCAACACCAAAACTAGGTGTAGGAGGGCGGTAGAAGCTGAGCCGCGTCAAAAACAACCGCCACTGCTTGTGCTGGTCTCCGGGAGGTAAGCTTCCGTAGTGGTCCTAAAGAGCTTCAGATTCTATGTAAGATGACTCCTTTTGTTATTTTGATGCCAATGTGAAGGTGTGTTTCTCTCTTTGTAGTTAATTAGTTTTTTATGTTTCTGTGAAGAACTCCATGGTTAATAAAGATTTCAGATTTAGCTGTCCCTTGCAGTGATAGTAGTTTGATTGGCTGTTAATCTCCTCTTTTTTCTTTTTTTTTTTTTTTAAATACAGTACTATAAAAATCTAGTGAAAGAGAGAAGAGCTGTGACTATTAGGAGCAGCTAAGGAAAAAAACAAGTATTAAGGGGAGGAGCCACTGAAGGCCAAAAGCTTACTATTGCTAGGGGAGAGCACCGGCACGCAGGATCAGTCCGAGGACTTCGCCAACAAGTGTGCCTGCATCTCCCTTGCTTGTCTCCAGAGAACTCATCTATCACTGTTATTAGTACTGAAGGTTTTCCCTCTGAAGGATGTATGGAAGATCATCATGCAGTGGAAAATAATGCAAAGGCTGGTGCTACAACTGCTGAACAAAAGGACTTCCACGCTACATAAATCACTGTGCAAAGGAAGGACTGATGTGCTAAACTCCAACTGACTTGTGCTAGTCTACACAAAAACACTTCCCACATCTATACTGGAAGCAGCTGCTCAGCTCCTTACTGAAATTGTTTGCCTGACACAAGTAAGAGGTCTGCATCTGTTTGCACTTAGGATGGATTGGAGGCCATTCTTAAGCTCTATGAAACTTGGTCTGAATCCTCATGGCTTTTCGTATCCCTTCCACTCCTCTCTCTCCCAGCAATTCTAGTTGATTTCCTGAGGTTCATTCAAGCAGGGTTTCCCTATGAGCCCAAGAAACTTCTTGAGGCCCTTTTATCCCTTAATTCCCAACATATGTATACAGAAACCGCTTTGATTGTACCCACAGAAAGGTAGTACACTTCTCCCTCCATATCCACAGGGGTTAGGTGCAGAGCCAGCCCACGAATATTAAAAAACCACGAATAATATTTGGGTCGGTTCTGCCCCTAACCCCCGCGCTATTTTAAGCCCTGTAAGCCCCCCCCCCCTTAAGCCTTACCTGGTAGTCTAGCGGGTTTTTGGGGCAGGAGTGATCTTCCCACGCTCACAGGAAATGGCTGCCTTGAGCTCCCGTAGTCTCTCGAGCCATTTCCTGTGAGCAATCTGCACAGGGCAGGAGCATGGGAAGATCGCTCTTGCCCCGAAAACCTGCTAGACCACCAAGTAAGGCTTAAGGGGGGCTTACAGGGCTTAAAATAGTCTGAAAAATTAAAATGGGTTTTTGGGTTTAAAACCGCGAATAACCGAATCCGCAGATTCAGAGGGGGAAGTGTATATCAAATCTATGTCTCTCTGAAGGACCTATTTCCCCTTACCCACCTTGGTTTGCTTCTTCTCTGTAGCGTAAACGATAGAAGTGCAGCAGACCTCTGCAATCTTTCGCCCCTGGCCATAGAAAGACCAGCAGCAGATCTCATCACCCAAGACATCCTTGAGAAAGAGGACCCGGCCATTGAAGCGTAAGGCCAGTTTGTCAAAGAGCTCAATATTCTTCAGCAGGTTGTCATCTGAGTTACTGCGAGCAGGGAGGGAGGGAGGAAGGAAGGCAGAAGGAACAGAAAAGAAGCTTACTGGGGATAATTTCATACTAGATATCTTACAAAAATTTCAGGAACAAACACAGCTATTTTATATGTTTTATAAAGACAGTTTTAAAATAGGCTATTAAAACTATATCCCCAATAGTGCACAAATGCTCTCTCCCAATTTACACATGCTCCAAGGCAGATACAAATAGAAGCATGCACTCTATGATGACGATTCTATAAGTTGGACCTTCCTGGTAGGTGCCCTGATGAACTTGGCATCAGTGTGCCTTACATTTACATGCCTGTATGTACACCTGTCTTGGAAGGGGAGTAACTGAGTGCGCACAAATGCCACAAGAACATAAGAAATGCCGCTGCTGGGTCAGACCAGTGATCCATCATGACCAGCAGTTCGCTCATGCGGCGGCCCTCTGGTCAAAGACCAACGCCCTAACTGAGAATAGCCCTATCAGTGTACGTCCTTGTTCAGCAGGAACTTGTCTAACTTAACTGTATCCATGACTTCCTATTTGTCTGTCTTGCCTGTTTACACTGTAAGCTCTTTCAAGCAGGGACTGTATTCTTACTCTTTGTGACTCTGTACAGCGCTGCTTGCGTCTGGTAGCACTATAGAAATAATTAATAGTAGTAGTAGTATTCTATAAACTGTGTGCATAACTAGGAGACGCATCTCTTGCCATATTCTATGTCCCCTTGCATTTGGGCACTATCCACTGGATTCTATATATAGTGGCTAAAGTTGTGTGTGCAAATTTGGCCCCACGTGGCCAAACTGCATGCACAACTTAATTGTTTAAGTGCATTTTTTTTCAGCGCCATATATAGAATCTGACCCTATGGCACTTACATGCAGTCTTACAGAATTGCACTTAGGGCGCTCACATGTCCAAAGGAGTATCCAACCTCAGGCTCACAGTTATAGCCTTACCCTTCATGTGTGCATATATACACCTTGCTACTCTGGCCCAACTCTATCCAAACTACGTTTCCTGACATGCCTAAATGCACAGAGGCAAGTGCTATCTTTTGGTGCTTTTACTTTTTATGTATGTATATCCTCGTGCAATTTTGCAATATCAATGTTCCCTACGTAAAACATGCTTTACTTTAGTTTGATTATATGTGGAAAATATTTTATAAAATTACGACTCCCACCCACTTCTCCCTGTCTCCCCGTTTCCCGCCATACATTCTCAAACCACCTCTTCAGGCACTTTTGTTTCTTTTCCATAATACAGTATACATCATATTAGCATTTAAAACAGGCTTGTCGAACCTATGTCCATCCAGGTGCTTTTTTTTTTTTTTTTTAATTTCTTTATTCTTTTTCAAACTTACATCAAGTGCACAAAAAGAACAACATGAAATACTATCATATAACACTTGAACATCATACATTATATTCTTAATATGTAAATTAATTAAAAACCCTCCCCCCTCCCATCTTTCTATACAATCATTAAAACTATCATATTCCTTCAAAATTTCAATTTCGCTACATCTTATCTTCCAATCCCCCCACCCCCCTATGTATATTATCAAAGAAAAATGATGCCTATTCACTACAAAAATCAACCATCGGTCTCCATATCTTTAAACAATTTTTATAACTTCCTTTCTGTATTGCAATTGCTCTTTCCATCTTGTAAATATGCTTTTTTTATGGCCCTAATGACTGAGGGCGCTGAACTCAAAACTAACAAATTTCCCCTCAAACATCTGGTAGTAAATACCCAGCCTGCTTCTAAATGTCAAGAGCAGGCAAATAATGTGGACAAATTAAAAGCGAGGGTCCTGCCACTCTCCCCTCTACCCCACCTCATAGCTTGTCAGCATTATTCTCTCTCTCTCTCTCTCTCTCCATTCAGGCCATCTACAGCACTTTCCTTCAACCAGCCCCTCAGCCTATCTACACTAGAGTTGCATGGGGACACAAATCAAACCCGTACCCATAAACTTCAAAAGTAGGTATTTCATTTAATTATGCTACTGAATTAAAGACTCTAAACTAAATTAAACTAAACCTTAATTTTATATACCGCGACCTCTCCATAATTATAGAGCTTGGCATGGTTTACAAGAGCTTAATAAAGGAAGAAATAACACATTGGGTTTGGAGGATGAGTATTGGGGGGGAGGGCATTACTCTAGTAGAGACACATTTACAAATAAGCAAAGACACTTTATTAATTTGGAAATATTAATTGGGAAGAATACATACTTTGTAAACGGGTCTCTGCCAGAGCCTCTAAGGTAAATATAAAATATAAATACTCCAGCTGATGAGGACCCTCAAGCTATGTCAACTGAGGACTTCCTCTGAAAGGTGGCCGAGGGTCCCTTTTGCCAAGCTTGGCAAGCAGAAGTAGCGTCCCCAAGTCACACCTCAGTGGCCCAGGGATGCTGCCAGTGACTGCTACGCTTGATGGAGAGGAGTTCTGGCCACCTATGGAGGAGGTCCTCAGCAGGCGGTGTTTGGGGATCCCCACCAGCCACATCAAGGGTCAGCAAGTACTTCAACACTGGAGAAATAAAACCAGAAATCCAAAATAGAAGCTCTGGGCATAGATTTTGGTTTTGCAAAATATCTTCGAGTCTGGCCGCCCGTTAAAAATCCGTTTCTGGTCTGGGACCTTAATGTAGTGCGGTCTGGCTTGCCAGTCCTCCTTTCGATCCACTGAGATGTTTCTCTCTGGGATTTAACTCTCCAGACTGTAGTTTCTGGTCGCTCTCTTGGGACTGTAGAGTTTCCGGTTGGCAGGCACTATCATGTCGACACCCTTTGCTCCGAGTTCCTGAGAGCAGACAGTTCCTCCTTTCTTTTTGCCAAAGGTGGTTTTGGTTTTCCATATCCATCCGAAAGTGCGTTTCCAGGTTGTTCAACTGAAGGGTTCCAATCTCAGGATCGTCTGCTGAAGAACTTGGACATGCGCAAGGTGCTCCTGCATTATTGCTGAGTCTCATGAGTTTCGCTTTCTGACCACCTGTTGTGGTGGCTCATTTTATTCTGCGGGGTTCTCCCGCTTCTAAGGCTACGATCTCTAGATGGATCCGTAGAGACATATAGTCCACTTACATTCTTGTGGGGCGACTGTCCCCTATTTCTGTTAAGGCACTTTTTACTAAGAGTGTAGCTTCTTCATGGATGGAAGCTAGTTCTGTTTCTCCTGTGGAGATTTGCAGGGCGGCGACATGGTCTTCTTTTCACATGTTTCCCAAGTTTTACAGAGTGGATGTTGCTGCCAACTAGGTCTCTGCTATTTGGGTCCTCGGTCTTAAGGGCTGGTGCAGCAAGCCCACCCTAGCTTATTTGGGGGACTGCTTTTGTACGTCCCTATAGTCTAGATTAAAGAGCTGCACAGGAACAGGGTCAAGAATATCCCACGGGAATAGAAGCACCTCAAGGGGCTCCCACAAATATTATCTCGCTAGCGCCTTCTTCTTCCTGCCCTCCAGCAGTACTCTCCCCTCCACAAAGCCAAGTGCTGGCATCCTCCCTGTGCTCAACTATCCATCCAGGTCTCCAGGTGATAGTCCATTACTGAATTCAAGAGATCAACCAGATCCTTGCCACACAACAACTGTCCCTAAAAAGGTAGCCACGCTTGAGTTGCCTTGGAGGAGGAATCACCAGCCCATTGCCGAACCTAGAGCATTCGGCGGGCCGGAATAAAATCTGCTGACACGCTTGCCAGCACCTTCAAAAGTCATAGAAGCCATCTGCCATGTAGGCCATCCCAGCCCACAAAGCTGAGGAAAATGCGTTTGTAGCTGAGCTAGACAGGCATGTGCCACAAAGGACATAGGCACCGCAGCTCCAATGGCTAAATAGCTGGTTTAAAACTTTCCGGAAAACCACATCCACCTGGCTGACTTGCATAGCTTTCAACACAACTGTCCCATCACTATGGAGAGAGTTGTTCTGGGTCAGCTGAGACAACAGGGAAACTCCTTTGGGCTGCCACAAAGCTGCGGACACTCCTGCAACCAAGGATGCAAGCTAGACATAGACCAAGCTTTTCATAAAGGACCCTCCAAAGAGTCAAACTGCTCCAGAACTATGAACTCATATCCGGATGCCAGGAAAAGTTGAAGATTGCGAACAAATGCTGCAGAGCTAGGGAGAAAAAGTTGAATAAATGAAAGGAGCGGGCTGATAATCTACACTCAACTCTGGTAAAGATGCAGCAATGCGATCCGGTAGCGCCTCAAATTTAAACAAGCACCTGACAGTTGGATCTTCTCTAGGATCCAGAGCCCCAAAGGGATCCGAAGATCCAGCACTTAATTCCAGATTTCCAAATTCAGGAAGTGCAGCACTGTCCAGAAAGAATCAGGAAAGTCTGGAGCCAGATGCTCGGACCCCAGATACAGTCTGGGAAGGAGGAACAGATTGTGCAGGCAGAGGTGCAGAGACACACACCCCCTCCCCAAGGCCACTCAGTTACTGGAGAGGGGGGAACAGAAAAGCACCCAGCAGCCGGACCCCTGGAGTAAAATATGGACCCGCAAAATCTTATAAATTCTGACAAGGTACCTGGACCCTGGGGCAGAGAGTCACTCTTAGATGACTCATACTTGTGCTTCTTAGGCTGCAGAGAATCCATCTCGCGGCGGACAAAGCCGCAGAACCAAGCCCTGAAAATAAATGTGGCCACCCCAACATGCTAGCTGAGCATGTAATCACCTGCTTCTGAGAAAGGGAGTTTAAAAACATAGAAAGATGACGGCAGAAAAGGGCTATAGCCCATCAAGTCTGCCCACTCTACTGACCCATCCTCTTAAGTCTATACCTAGTGACCAATTCTTCAGATCGACCCTCATAGGGATCCCACATAGGCATCCCATTTATTCTTAAAGTCCAGCACGCTGCTGGCCTCGATCACCTTCACCGGAAGCTTATTCCAACGGTCAACCACTCTTTCTGTGACTAAGCAGACCAGCTAACAGGTACCCCAAAGGGATCAGCCTGTCAGCTACAAACTGAAGTCTGTGAATTCTCCAGCAGGCAGAGCTTCAACTCCATGTTAAACGTGAAAATACCTGCGAAAGGGACGAAACTAAAATAATAAAATGTGGAAAGCAGAATCTACACAGCTGCAGCCATGTATGCAAAAGAAAAGACTGCTAGAGGGCGCTAAACTAGCCTGTGAAGTACACTAGAGGCAGAGTGAAAAATCTGTAATGGATTTCTTCAGCAGACCATGCGAATGGTGAGAATTAACTCTATAGTCTAGAACAGGGGTGTCAAAGTCCCTCCTCAAGGGCCGCAATCCAGTCGGGTTTTCAGGATTTCCCCAATGAATATGCACGAGATCTATTAGCATACAGTGAAAGCAGTGCACGCAAATAGATCTCAAGCATATTCATTGGGGGAAATCCTGAAAACCCGACTGGATTGCGGCCCTCGAGGAGGGACTGTGACACCCCTGGTCTAGAATGTCTCACCTATTGCAGTGGAATAGGAATTAAGGGAGTCATTCTCCTTAATCCTATTCAGCTTATTTCCATTTCTTCTCTACACAGGCAGAGCTAAGATTGAAACTGGAAAGCTCCAAGCACATAAACACTGAACTGAAAAAAATACCGAATAAAATAAAGGAAGAAGCAGGATCGTGTGCACAAGGGAAAAACCGCAGCTGGCAGTAGAGCTCCCAGTGAAGTACAAGGATCACAGAAAAAAATCCAGAGTGGATTCCTTCTGCATATGGCTCGCGGCCAAGGGGAAATAACTCGCTTGCCTAAAATGACACACCTATTGTACTGGAAAGCAAGTTCAATTGCAGCCTCACTACTTAATTGGTAACACGAACACTTGTAGTTTTGTGAAATAAGGCTGCTACACAAGGAAGTTGGGAAATTGCCACTTTCATATGTAAGTACTGATACCTCCCCATAAGGGAGCTGCCAGGCCCCGCTGTTCATTTGTTCAATATGCATACCTGTATTTGTAAAATAGTTACTCTTTCTGTACATGCAGGCAAAAACACAAACACTCCTGCAGGTATTTTAGAAAAGGCTCTGTGTTGACCACTGGAACTCAGCAAGTTCCCACCTGGATGACCCGTTTCTGATCTCAATGTTCTCTGTAACATGGGACTTCATATCAGGGCTTCTCAAACCTGTCCTGGGGACCTGAAAGCCAGAATTGCCTATTCACTGTAAATATCCTGAATACCAATCAGCATAAAAATATATAAATAAATTGTTTTATTGCAGCAAACACCAAGAAGGGCTGCATGGCATTTAGCAAGTGCTAATCATTAGCATGCCTTAATAAAAAGACCCCTTAGTCCTGAACAGGTGTAAATGTGTGCAGATGCGTCCGAGCTAGGATTTTTGTAGGTTTT
This sequence comes from Geotrypetes seraphini, assembly GCF_902459505.1. Classification (NCBI taxonomy): domain Eukaryota; kingdom Metazoa; phylum Chordata; class Amphibia; order Gymnophiona; family Dermophiidae; genus Geotrypetes; species Geotrypetes seraphini. Next base: position 98,086,891 of record NC_047088.1, on the reverse strand, counting down.
GTGAGATTATTTTATACTACTATTAATTATTTCGATAGCGCTACAGATGCACACAGCGCTGCACAAAGTCACAAAAGAATAAGAAAACAGTTCCTGCTTGAAAGAGCTTACAATCTAAACAGGCAAGACAAACAAACAGGATGACATGAATATACAGATAAGGGGAACGGTTAATCAGCAGGCTAGGTTGGAGGGCAGACGAGTAGGATTAAGGATTGAAAACTATATAAAAATGATGGGTTTTCAGTCTGCTTTTAAACAAGGGAAAGGAAGGGGTTGACGGACAAATTTGAGTAATTTATTCCAGGCATAGGGGGCAGCTAAATGAAAGGAACGAAGTCTGGAATTGGCAGTGGAGGAGAAGGGTAACACTAAGAGTGGCTTATCTGAGGAACGGAGTTCTCTGGGAGGTGTATAAGGAGAAAGAAGTAAGTAGAGATATTGAGGGCCAGCAGAATGAACACACTTGTAGTTCAGCAATAAGATCTTGAACTGTATGCGATGGCAGATAGGGAGCCCTTGAAGTGACTTTAGGAGAGGGGTGACATGAGCATACCGAGGTTGGTAGAAGATGAGTCATGCAGCAGAGTTTTGCACAGATTGAAAGGGGGAAAGGCGACACTGCGGGATACCAGTTAGAAGATTGCAGTAATCTAAGCTTGAAGTTATGAAAGCTTGGACAAGGGTCCGGATAGTGTGCTCAGAGAGGAAGGGGCGAATTTTGGTGATACTGAAGAGAGAGAAGCAAAAGCGACAGATCTTAGCAGCTTGTTGGATATGCACAGAAATTGAGAGGTCGGAATCGAAGACCACTCCAAGGTTGTGAGCAGAGGAGACTGGAACAATGACAGTATTATTATTTATAGAGATGGAGAAATGAGGAGGAGGAGCAGAGGGTTTAGGAGGAAAGAGGAGAAGCTCAGTCTTGGGCATATTTAGTTTAGGCAGATATGTGTCTTTATAAAACAGGCTCAAAATTGTTGTCTACTTGCACCTCCAGCCTAGGTGACCTGTTATAAAATTAACCTCTTACATGGATTTTTGGACAAATATGTAGGGCAGTAGTATATTAAAGGTCAAGTCATCATGTAAAAGGTCAAATGGAGTTTGAGGGAGTCGGTGTTGAGCTGAATTAATGGGGAAAAAAAGCAGGGGAAGTTTTAAGTAATGTGAAGAGAGGAGAGGTACGTCATTAACAGAAGTGACAGCCACTCAAGTGGTCCTCAAACATGCTCTCACCTGGTGTACGAGTACTTATTGTTGCTCCTGTTGTGGAGAAGCTTTACCACAGGCTAAGGGAAAAAAAGAGAGAAGGAAAGAGGATGAGATATGGAGGCAAGGGATCAGTTGTTTAAACCATTGCCCCAGCTGTTTCTGGGGCTTTCCCTCTCACCTTAGCACAGGATGTGATTATTTTCTGCTCTTCCTTTGACGAGGTCACCATTGGGATCAGGCACACTGGGTCACAGCCTTCATTTCTCTGCTGATAAAGAGACAGAGAGAAAATATAAGGCAGAGAAATGATATGATATCTGCAGAAGATAATGGTGTCAGTGCCACTATGTGCATCTTTGGCAGACAAACTTTTTATTTATGCTATGGGCTCCTTTTACTAAGGTGTGCTAGCGATTTTAGTGCGTGAATGCCGAGCGCGCTAGACGCTAATGCCTCCATAGAGCTTGCGTTAGTATTTTCGTTTAGCACAGGGTTTTGCGCACACGCTAATCTTCAGCTTGCACTACAAACGCTAGTAAAAGGAGCCCTATATTTTTATTGTATTATGCCATGGCTTTTTCCCTTCCTCCTTTTTTTTTTAATTCTTTATTTATAATTTCAATATTACATATCAAGCTCAAACTTGTACAGAAAGTAAAAGTTAAGCCATCAAGAATTATACATATAAAGAAAATATACTTCCTAAAGCAATCAAATATGTGCTTAAATTCCACTCAAGCCCTCCAAATTAGGATCCAAAATGTTACCAAAAGTGAGACTAAAGGTAATTTTAACTAGAAGAAAAATAAGGTTTAATTAACTGAGGACAGGACTATCTTTTTTCCTTTGTATTACATGACATTAGCTCTTTTCTTTTTTCAGGCGTGAAAATGATAAGAACATGGACAGTTCGAAAGGTTCAAAGAAAACAAATTTTTGTAAAGAATAATGCACCTTATGTATCAAGACTAAATTGATAAGAAATTCAAGTGAGGTATACAATTTTAATATGTAAACTATTTATACACTTGATGTAAGATGTAAAATGAATAAAGAATTAAAAAAAAAGAATAATGCACAATACATTTACACAGATGACGCAAATAGAAAGTTGCCCCTAGAGCTAACACCCCTAGTTTTAGAAGTAAAAATTCTCGACATCTCTGGGTATCACGAGCTAAATCTGGATACATTTGTATTTTTAGACCCAAGAAATCTTTCTGTTTATTTTTAAAGAAAAGTTTCACTAACCAAGTTTTATTTGGCGCTAAAGCAACCGTCAGAATTAAAGTGAAGGCATGACTTGTTCTTTATCAGAAAGTTCTAACATCAAGGAAACATTTAATGGTTCTTGAACCGATACTTATTGCTGCTTTTTGGGGTCATTAGGAAAATAATAGACCTGCTTTAATGGAGGTACTACCTCCTCTGGAATTTCCTAAACCTCTTGTAGATATACTGCACAAGCATTTTTAACACCAGCCATTGGCAGTAACAGCTTGGACGCTCATAGGAATTCTATGAGCGCCAGAGCTGTTACAGCAGAGGCTGGCGCTAAAAACATAAACACGCTCGAGAAATGGGCTGCGATACGGCCAATGAGGTTTAACGTGTATAGGTGTAAGGTGATGCATGCGGTAACAAAAATCTTATACACAAATATAGGATATTCGGTGCAGTAGGCGGAGAGACTCCCCAGGAAAGAGACTTGGGAGTACTGGTCAACAAGTCAATGAAGCCATCCGCGCAATGCGCAGTGGTGGCGAAAAGGGCTAACAGAATGCTAGGAATGATTAAGAAGGGTGATCACAAACAGATCTGAGAAGGTTATCATGCCGCTGTACCGGGCCATGGTACGCCCCCACCTGGAATACTGCATCTAGCATTGGTCGCCGTACATGAAGGAGGACACAGTACTACTTGAAAGGGCCCAGAGAAGAGCGACTAAAATGTTTAAGGGGCTGGAGGAGTTGCCTTACAGCAGCGATGGCGAACCTATGGCACGCGTGCCAGCTGTGGCACGCGAAGGCCTTGCAGCTGGCACGCGGGAAGGTCCGCAATAGAGAGCTGCACGGGTCGCGGGGATCCCGTGGGGACGCCTCCGAGGGTCGCGGAGTTCCTGCGGGGCTGGATGTACTAAGTCGCGCGGCTTTTCTCCCTACCTGCTCTGCTTGCAGCACAGAGCCGAACGGAAGTCTTCCCGACGTCAGCGCTGACGTCGGTAAACAAAGCCCTCCCTCCCTCCGACGTCTGCGCTGACGTTGGGAAGACTTCCGTTCGGCTCTGTGCTGCAGGCAGGGTAGGTAAGGAGGAGTAGCCTCGCGGCTCGAGTGGCTACCAAGGGAGGGGGGGCGGATCGCCCCACCCCGCCCCGTGTGCAGCACAGCCGGCCAGGTCCCCTTACTTTTGTGGAGCTAACCCGACCGACCGACAACAGCCCTGGTCCGACAAACCTCCCTGCCCTTAACCGCGAATCTAAATTACCTTCTTACAGCAGGGTGGGGACAGAGGGATTCCTCACGGGGACGGGTGGGGATGGGTGGGATTCCTCACGGGGACGGGTGGGGACGGGTGAGACTTTGGCGGGGATGGGTGGGGACAGGTGGGATTTCTGTCCCCGCGCAACTCTCTAGTCTGCAATTAAGATATGCGGCGCGGCGGGAGGTGAGTGTGCCGGTGTCTGCTTTGCAGCTCATCTGGCAACAGGGCCGGACTGGCCATTGGGAGGACCGGGCATTGTCCCGGTGGGCCGTGGCCCATCCTCCTGTGCTGGCTGCAGTCCTGTGAGTGGATGTTTAGCCTGCCTGTCTTCCCCTTAGTATCCTATGAGCCAGGCAGTGTGTGAGGGGGAAGTGGGGGGAGGAAGAGAAGCTTCACACTGAGTCTGTCACAGGAACTCAGTGAGGCTGTAGTGTGACTCCACATGTGACATCTGTAATCAGGAACAGTTCCTAGTGCTCCCATGCTAGAGAGGTGAGGATATGGGGGGATGTTAATGTGTCTAATAATGTGCTCCTCTATAAAAACCTCTGTATCTTCCATGGGGGACATGCTAAATTCGAGGAAATAAAAAAGCTGCTTATGATGATTGCATAGAGAAGTTCAGTAAGCTGAGAGGAGGGCTGGGCTCTCTGTGAACAACCAACACACTAATCCTCTGCGCTGTACCTTATGGAAAACTCAATATAGCAAAAAACAGTAAAGTGTATATGTGGCCCTTCACAGTGCTTTTGTAAACATCATAATAAAATAACAAAGGCTCCAATAATGAAAAATAAAAGTCCTTTTCCCATACACTCAGGTTGCACAAGTCCGGTTTTCACCCGGACAGTATATTTTTTGACCAAAATGGATGTCTACAATTAGTAAAATTCCCCAATCACATATTTTTTTATGGGGACGGATTTGTATACAGCACTTCATTAGATTTTTTTTATTATACAAATTTTATCTTTTTGTAGACTTGAAGTCTTGAACAAAGAAAATGAGTACAGCAAAAACAGATAGTGGAAGACCATTCCAAGAGGCCTGGACAGAGACATATGGAGTGATTGAACGCAGTGGGAAAGCATTGTGTATTATGTGTAATGAAAGTGTTGTGTCTCGCACATCAAGTGTCAAACGTTACTTTGAGACCAACCATAACAGTGTTGCTGAACTTGGTTTAGCTCAAAGAAAAGAGTTCCTTGTAGGAAAATTAAAGAAATATCACTCCCAGTCTCTTAGTTTTAGCAACTATCTTTCAAAAACTAATCATCTTACAGTTGCCAGCTTTCAAATTTCACTGTGCATGGCAAAACATGGTAAGCCCCTCTCTGATGGAGATTTTATCAAAAAGGCAATTTTGGCTGGGAGTAATTCACTCTTCCATGATTTCCAAAACAAGGATAAAATTGTGCAGTGCATCTCTGAGATGCCGCTAAGCAGAAATACTGCAAAAGATAGGGTTCTGCGAATGGCTGCTGATGTTAGTCAACAGCTTACTTGCGACTTACAAAAAGCACCCTTCTACTCCATGTGCTTGGATGAAAGTACAGATATTACTAACCATGCAAGACTAGCGCTCATTTTGCGTTATGCTACTGGTGACATCATGAGAGAAGAGCTTGTAAAACTGCTGTCTTTGCCTGGAAGAACACAAGGGATAGATATCCCAATGCTGTGATGGAGGCTTTTTAATCACTAGACATAAGTCCAGAAAAAGTAGTTTCAGTTACTAGCGATGGAGCACCTAGCATGGTAGGGACAACATCAGGATTCATTCATTTCTTTGATAAGGAAGCAAAACATCCACTGATTCAATTTCACTGCATAATACATCAAGAGGCTCTCTGCGCCAAAGAAAGCAGCAAAAAACTTGACGATGTCCTCAAAGATGTAACAAAAATGGTGAACTTCATCATGGCGCGTGCTCTTAATTTCGACAATTTCAAGCCCCTCTTGATGAGGTTCAGGCACAATATAACACTTTACTGATGTACAATAATGTCCGGTGGCTGAGCAGAGGACGAGTGTTAGAGAGATTTGTGGCCTGCTTGGAAGAAGTAAGGCTATTTATGAACGAAAAGGGGGAAGACTATCCTCAACTCACCAACATGGCCTGGCTTACCAACCTCATGTTCTTTACAGATTTTACTAACCACTTTAATATACTAAACAAAAAATTACAAGGCATGGGAAAAACAGCAGAAAGCATGTTTAGTGACATCAAAGCTTTTGAGAGAAAATTGCATGTTTTTGAAAAAGACCTTGAGAGTGGACAGCTAAAATATTTTCCCAACCTAAAAATACATTTGGATAATTCTACAACATTTGTGGACAGTCATAAAAAACACCATGAAATCCACAAAGCATATTCCACCATTGTAGCCGAAGCAAAGGAGAATTTTAGTAAAAGATTTTCTCAGTTCCGTAAGATGGAGCAGTGGTTCCCAACCCTGTCCTGGAGGAACACCAGGCCAATCGGGTTTTCAGGCTAGCCCTAATGAATATGCATGAGAGAGATTTGCATATGATGGAAGTGATAGGCATGCAAATTTGCTTCATGCATATTCATTAGGGCTAGCCTGAAAACCCAATTGGCCTGGTGTTCCTCCAGGACAGGGTTGGGAATCACTGAGATGGAGACAACCCTTTCATTTATAACTTCCCCAGAAAAGCCCACATTTGAAGATCTTGATCTTTCCTGCTTACAGTGGTTGGATATTCAAAATTTGGAAATGGAGCTACTGGAATTTCAAGAAAGCTCTATCTGGAAAAGTAAATTCAATGACCTGCGTGCGGCTCTTGAACGTATTGAGTGTGAAAGGGTGACAAATGAAATCACTGCTAGCAGTTCTGAAAATGAAATCCTAAAAGCGTGGAATTCTCTGCCAGACAATTTAAATCCATGAAAGCACTTGGGATTGCTCTTCTTACTTTGTTTGGGTCATCCTATGCTTGTGAGCAGCTGTTTTCGGCTTTGAATCATATAAAATCTGATGCTAGAAACAGATTAACGGATGACATGAGTGCTGCATGTGTTGCTCTGAAATTAACGCACTATGAGCCAAGGATTGACAAGTTATCAGCATGCATGCAACAACAAAAATCACATTAATTTTTTTCAGAGCATGCCCAATGCATATGTTTACATGAAGCAGTGTTTTCAGTTTGCAGTTAAGACACTTTCTAAGTTAATTAAATATTATTTAAAGATGTTATTTAAAAAAGGGACTTTACATGGCCCTGTTGTATTCCAATCTGGAATTTCCAATAAAAACGGTTAGTTTAATTGAAAGCTCTTTTGTTTTCTTTAAATCATATTATTAGAAATGTAAAGATTTAACTATTTTCTAATTTGATTGTAAATTTTACAAAAAAACATGTATAGACTCTTTGGGAATACACACCGAGTCTTGACACAGTTAACAGTTTTAAGAAGTTTATCTTTTTTTTTACTCAGGATACATTTGACATGTTATGTGAATAATACATTTAAAATATATTGTGTAACTGAATCAAATTCTTCCTAAATTCATTAAATTGAATGAAATCATTAAAACATTATAAATTGCCAATAAATTGAAATGAAAACCAAAGGATTGTGAATCAAATTGATTCTCTGACAATACAAAGATTGCAACCTTTAAAAATGATGTTACATAGTTCAGGCAACTTTATAAAGAGTTTTTAGATACTAAAATCTTGTTATTAAGGTTTAATTGACGTGCTGGCACTTTGAGGAAATTCTTTGGTTTTGTGCGGCAGTTTGGGCACTCGGGCTCAAAAAGGTTAGCCATCACTGCCTTACAGTGAGCAATTAGAGAAACTGGGCCTCTTCTCCCTTGAAAAGAGAAGACTGAGAGGGGACATGATCGAAACATTCAAGATAATGAAGGGAATAGACTTAGTAGATAGACGGGTTGTTCACCCTCTCCAAGGTAAAGAGATCGAGAGGGTACTCTCTAAAGTTAAAAAGGAATAGATTCCGTACAAACGTGAGGAAGTTCTTCTTCACCCAGAGAGTGGTAGAAAACTAGCTCTTCCGGAGGCTGTTATAGGGGAAAACACCCTCAGGGATTCAAGACAAAGTTAGACAAGTTCCTGCTGAACCAGAACGTATGCAGGTAAGGTTAGACTCAATTAGGGCACTGGTCTTTGACCTAAAGGCCACTGTGGGAGCAGACTGCTGGGCATGATGGACCACTGGTCTGACCTAGCAGCGGCAATTCTTATTTTCTTATGAATCATTTTACATAGGAATAACATAAATAAAAAGTGCAACTGCAAAATTTGAGTCACTAAACCAAAGAAACAATCACCCTATTTCTCTTTCCCTTTATCTCATAAGGCTTTTTAATTTTCACAGGAGTCTGTCATGAGGGACTTTGTCACAAGCTTTCTGAAAATCTAGATACACCAACCACATTTATTCACATTTTCAAATAAATGAAGCAAATTGGTGAGGCATGACTTCCCTTGGCTGAATCCATTAAGTTAGAATAAAATAAATACAGAGATAAATTATGTTAAATTGCCCTGTGACACCTCTAATACCCCTTCTCAGTTCCAGGGCCAGACATGTCTTTACTCGGCATAATATAAATTAGCTAAAAAGAAAATAAAAACAGATAATTTAATTTAATTTATTTCTTATATACCGCTAATTCCGTTAAGTTCTAAGCGGTTTACAGAAAATATACATTAAGGTGCATTAAAATTATAAGTAAGATAGGTACTTAGAAATTCCCTTACTGTCCCGAAGGCTCACAATCTAATTAAAATACCTGGAAAAATGACAATTAGTAGAGTAATAAAGAAAAAAAAAATAGATAACTAGAGTTCATCCATGTTTCAATTTATAGTGTAATTTTTGGGTCACTTTTCCGTATACTTAGGACCAGATTTCCTGAAAGTAATGACATATGTCTTTTAATATAAAGGTCATTTTATCAATGTTCGTTAATTCCCCAACTTTGGAAAGCCATTCTCCAATTCCAGGACTCGCCTCTCCTTCTGGCAAGAACCACTTTAGCCACTAGAACAGCCACCCAACCAATTTAAAAGAGGGCTTCAAGTTTTATGAATTTCTTATGTACCACCAGCAAGCCCAAAAGCTATCAAAGCACTTTACAGGTTATAACTGTGCATAACGAAGTTGAGAAAATACCAATTTAAGATCACTGGGATGGCCTTGTCTGCAGAGCCTCCTTCAAATACCATTGCATTCTATTATAATCCCACCAATATCAAAATACTAACAAAACAGAATGAGAAAACCCACCTTTAAATAGCTTGTGATACAAGTTCCTTTATTAGGGGTATTAGGGATATGGAGCTAGCACCCAACTAGGAGTCAAGTATTGTAAAACCACAAAATGCTCCTACTCAAGTCATCAGCAAAAACCTCCCCATCAGCATTTCATACATATCTCTCTTAATGCAATTTTTTTTCTTTTTTTAAAGTGATTTTCCAAAAATCTTCTAGTAATCTTCAATCAACTTTAAAGACAAAATTTAAATATAAATCAATTCTGTACTTTCTCCAAAAATCTGTGCACAATGTGTTATTAAGTATTCTAGTATGTCTCTCTCTGTTCATTCTATATTTTCTCCAAATGTTAATGCACTGTTATCTCCTCAATATTTAGATTAGGACTTTCCTTTTGATAATGGTGTTCTTTTCTTGTTTTAACTGATTTTATTGTGTTTTGTAAGCTGCATTGGTCTGTTGTAAATTGCGGGATACCAAATTTTAATAAACATAAATGTAATCCTGGGGAGCCAGAAGTATATCTAATAACAGTCAATATCAAAAGAAACATCTCATATTCGTTCGTTCTTCAATCAAAAAACAAGTTATTCATTTATACAGCAACAGGATATTATCTGCAAACACTTCAGGCTGGATTTTCAATTTATGTCAGGCCTCTTCATCTAACCTCTTCACAATAACCTCTCTAACAACTCAGAATTCCTATGACTCCTCTTTCATAGAGCTCTTGTGAAGTCATTTACAATCTACCCACCACATTGTTTCTGCAAACTGTGGAGAAGAAGCATTTATAGCACCATATGTAAACAGTCTTTCACAGAGATTCAACAAGCAAATAGTTTAACCATCATCCCCTGCTCACATATATGAGTGTGCTTCTGGGCGATACTGCTCTGCAAATTCTTTATACATTTTGGAGAGGAGAGTTTTTGTCTTTTTGCCCCAGGAGTCTCTCTTCCAGTATATGATATGGCCTCCTTACATTCTCCCTGTTAACCTGGGCAGTTACAATATACCTAACTGAAAATACCAAATAAAGGGGCTCCCAATGCTAGCTTTGATTTGTTGTCATGATAGCTGATCTTTCTGACAACGGGTAGTTTTCTATCTTCTCTAGGCCCCAGTCCTTCAAATTCCACTGGATTTGGCCAAATCCTGGTGTTCAGAAAGGAGAAAGATCATCCAATCTACCAGACAGAACCAGGGTTCCTTCCATAGCCTAATCTGTAAAACAGTGAGAGAAAAGCTGGACTAACAGATATAAAAGTGGGTGATTTTGAGGCTTTTCTGTGTGCAACATTTCCCAGACACGCCTACTCAAAAATCTATCAGGAAGCAAGCACATCTTGTCCAAGAGAAAAGCCACAGTAAATCTCTGGATTTATCAAATGTAACCTAATGGCTTTAACTATGGCCATTTTATAGTAAACTCAACTTCTTAATAAACCTTGGAGCACAACTGATAAACTTTCCTGTGATAATGCTTAAGTGCTCAACCAACACAGGATACACTCGTTATTAAGGACAGTAGGAGCGGTCAGAGACTGATAAGAAACTATGATGGCAGTTCAAAGTCCGTCTGGAGGACCTTTGCACATGCGTGCAACATCAATGTCCGCACACTTCTGGATGCCTCGAGCTGAAGCCACTACGTTTAGTGTGTCGCAGCTCAACGAAGTTTGCGAGACACTGTTTTAGCATATACATAGCACAAACCCTGTACCATTTTTATTGCCTTCCTCTAAACCACCTCAAGTCTTTTTATGTTCTTGAAGTGATATGGCCTCCAACATGAGAAACAATACTCCAAGCGAGGTCTCACCAACAACTTGTACAAGGGCATCAACGTCTCCTTTCTTCTGCTCATTACACCTCTCTATGTAGCCTAGCATTCTTTGGGCAAGGGCCACCACGTTGTCACATCGTTTTGCCACTTAAGATCTCCAGTCACTGTCATCCTAAGGTCTCTCTCCTGATCTGTAAATGTCGGTCTCTCACACCCCTAACACATACTACTATTCTGGATTTCTGCACCCTAAGTGCATCACTTTTCAATTCTTTGCATTAAATTTTAACTGCGAAACATTTGACCATTCTTCTGATTTTTATAGCTTTCTTCTCATGTTGTCCACTCCCTGTCAGGAGTCCATTCTGTTGCAAATCTTGGCAACATCCACAAAGACAAACTTCTAACCCTTCAGCATACAAATATGTTGAAAAGAATCAGTCTCAGTACCGGTCCTGGAAGCATTTCACTACTTACATTTTTGGCATAATTTTCCTTTGGTCAAACCAAGGGCTAGATGCACTAAAGTCAGCGATCCTCAAACGATCGTCGCTAAACCAGCTTTGATTGGTTTAGCGACAATCTGATTTGCCGACCCGATGCAGAAAATGGCTCACTGCTTGGTTTTCTGCAGGATCACTCATTCTCCAATCCAACCATGAAAATAAGTTCATTAATATTGAAATGCCATGTAAATTAACAGAGCGATTGATGGTCTAACATGGCTTCCTGATGCACACAAAAGTGATCACTTTTAGGAATCCAAAAAAAGCAACTGGTCAAGACCAGTTGCTTACCTGTCTTAGCGATAGGTCAGCCCCTTTTTTTTTTTAACGGACAAAGATACAATATCTGTTTAAGTTAAAAAAATAAAAAAGGAAGGAAAAAGTCCCCCCCCCAATGAAAGGCACCAGGGACTGCCCCCACCCCCATGCCTGAGAAAAAATTGGCAAGAGGGATGCCCACTCTCTCCTGCCATGATGAAACCTCCCCCCCCGTGACAAAAAATTGGCAGGAGGGATGCCCACTAACTCCTGCCATTGGATGCTCCCCCGAACCCTGTACCTTTGTCGTAAATCGGGAGCAGGTGAAAAGCTCCAATCTAAAATAGCAGGCTTTCCCTCGATGCATCATGTGATGCATGGGGAGGGTCCTAAGGCCCTGACTGATTCAGACACCTAAGGCCCCTCCCCAGGGGAGGGACCTTAGGTGTTTGAGTCAATCAGGGTCTTAAGCTCCTCCCTCTGTATCCTGGGATACAGAGAGAGGCGCCTAAGACCCTCATTGGCTTGATTCCACGAAACTCACTATCCTTTCCTTGAGCATTACCTTCTTTACCTTTCCAACTACTGAAGTAAAGCTTACCAGCCTATAATTTTCTATTTTTTCTATTTCTTCTTTATCTCTACTTTTATGAAGTGACCACATCCATTCTTCTCCAATCCCACAGAACCTTCCCCATCTCTAAGAGGACCCACCAGAACATCTCTGAGCTCTCTCAAGATTTTGGGAGGGATCCCATTTGGCCCCATGGCTTTGTCTATTTTCAGATTTTCAAGTTGTTCATAAAAGCCTTCTTCCATATACAGGTACAGTGCAACATCAACTTCATTAGCCTACCAAGGTCCTACTCCAAGATTTTCTTTGGTGAAGACAGAACAGAGCATTTGATTAGCATATCTGTCTTTTCCTCATCATTTTCCACACAACAGTTGATAGTGTCTTCAAGTCTCACAATTCCATTTCTAGCCTTTCTCCATTCAATTGAATGGAAGCTCTAAAATGAGGGGGCATGGGATGAAGGTAACAGGAGACAGACTAAGAAGTAACCTCATTAAATACTTTTCTCACAGAAAGGGTGGTGAATGCTTAGAATTGGCTCCTGGTGGAGGTGGTGGAAACAAAAGATGTATTTAAATTCAAGAAAACTTGGAATAAATACATTGAATCTCTACAGGAGATGAAGGGAGATAGCATGGATAGACAGACTAGATAGGTCATAAGGTCTTTATCTGCCTTCATTTCTCTTTGTTTAATATACGTGAAAAAAAGCAGCAGAAGAAAGAGTAATATACTAGACATGGAGAAAGGGGGGAGGAAGGGATATTGCTGGATTATGATGGGGAGTAGGACTCTGAGCCATTCTGGGGAGACAAGGGCATAGCTACCTAAGTATCAGAAACTCTTGGGCTGGCCCTGTTTCGGGCCTTTTATCCTTTAATTCCCCTTAACATCCCCATTATCAAGTTTAGGTTATTGTTTGGTCTCAACCTGTTATCAAATTCTCTGATTTTTTAATGGGGTTGCCTGAGGACGGAGCTCTCACAGGCAGGACTGCTCAAATCTTTTGCTTCACCTATGCTCTCAGTGGTTTAATATTCTCTGTGCTGAATAAGGAATATTAACAAATCCTCTCTATCATCCATCAATGTGATAAGACACACAATCCATACAAACCGTCAATAGGCCTGGAACAAACTGCACTAATCCCTAAGGTATGCTCTGTCGCTCACAGTGTTCAAATCCAAGTTAAAAGCCCAATCTTTAAGAGTGCTTTCAACTCCTAACTCCTCTCACTTGGGTTCTGCATCCCCAATCCCTATATGTCATGTCTCTGTCTGTCTGTCCCAGTTAGATTGTAAGCTCTTCAGAGCAGGAACCATCTACTAAATGTCAAAATGTACAGCACTGCGCACGCCTTTCAGCGCTATTAGTGATAAATAGTAGTAGTGGTCTTCATTCATTTCCTTTCTGTTTTCATTTGTCATGCACTTTATATATTATTTCTTTGAATAAAAGGTGTGGTCTTTTTTATTATAGCTACATGTGTCTTCCTTATTTTACCTTTCTCCTTGCAATGTTCTCTCACCATGCCACTGCACCCATCTTACCTGCAGTGCCAGTTGACAATCCTCCACCAGTCCCTGGATCAGATAGTACCGAGCCTCACACATCACCTCCTCCAGCTCCCGTTGCGTCTCTGGCAGTGACACGGATCCATCTCGCAAGTAATTCAAGATGGTGCCAAAGTGTTTCCCACTCCGGTCAATTAGAATCCAGCCTACATCACAGAAAGAGAAGAAAGGACATGGTTTAAGGAAGATGAGAAGAGGAATCAAAGCCTCCTTTCTATGGTCCAAAGAGATATTTTTACTGCATGAAACCTCTCTTTTCCCCATTCATTACCTTCCCATCTTTTCGCACTTCCCACTACTTGTCAAGGGTTCCCATGCTTTGTCTTTCAAGAAAGGTGTAGTTGTAGAATGTCAACAAGGTGGTCTTATAACACTTAAGAGGCCCAAGCATACGTTTGTAGAGGGATCCCATTATTTTCTCCATATAAACCTCTCCTTTCCCTTCTTCCTAGGGCTGCCACCTGTCTATGTCTGACAAAACAGGCTAATTCAATCCTACTTTCATCTCCCTGCCTGCAAAAACTGTATAGGCCAATCATAACCACAAATCCACATAGGCAACAAGCTAAAACCAGGGTTAGGCTAGCTTGTTTCTTATGGCAAGGAGTCACGTAGCAACCCTACCTCACTCCTTGTTTTCTTTTTCTCTCTTTCCCACTCCTGTTTCCTGCAACCCTAGACTCCAGCAAACATCTCCCTAACTTCCTTGGCATCTCCTCCTCAGGCTTTATTAAGCAAGCAGCAGCATTTTGGAGGCCATACAGTGGCAGGAGGAGATAGTGGAAACATACAAAGCAGTGACTATCATGGGCTGCCACAATAGTGGAACTCACTCAAAAGGTAGACAGGCTTCCCATTGGCTGAAAGCTAGTCTTGCCCCACTGCCAGGCCAGTGCTCTCATTTCTCAGGCCAGGCCAATTGCTCTCCTTTCTCAGGTCTACATGGGATCAGTATAGTGGTAAGGTCCTTGCACATGGACCTCTTCATAAGCAGACTTGAGGCAGCAGCCCTTTAAGCAAGTAGTGCTTCTGTACCTTCACTATCTGTTAGCACCTCCATCCTTCCACTGAACATGGCTTTCAGCATGGTGTCCTGCTTGGTAAGGGTCTGCACGGTCGTGTAGTGCAGAGTCCCCCCCACATTCAGCTTCACGTACTTGCTGCTCGGATTCAGGGGCTTCAGGTCGAAGGTCACGCCAGCCCTGTGTGGCCGGGTAGGCACCAGGGAGTGACCCAGCTCAGGAGCGGGTAGGGAAGCTTCCGCTGACATCTCGACTGTGATACAGAGACAACAAAAGACGGGTTTGTTATAGCGATCGACATCCTTCAGTCCCGCCCTACCATTTCAATACTGAGATCCACAAACACACAAGCTCTGTCAACAAGCCTTAATTCTGCCCTGCAGCAACCTTTGCTATTTTAGTGCTGAGCCATCCCCACTTACAGATTCATGTGTGTTGTACACGTCTATATTGATACGTATACTCACGTCGAACCAGCTACAAAAGATGTGAAAAACCAACCTCTGATAAGTGGCAGATAGTCTGTCGACGGCTCAGCTTGGGTGGAAGCTGTTTCTTTGTTCCTTCCGGGATTTTTTTTTTTTTTTTTTCAAATTAAACTTTATGGAGAAACGTCAGTGAAACAGTAAACATGGGAACCTCTCCCTGTGCACTGGACAATATATCAACTACTATCCAGCAGCGTTTAAATCTCAGACTTGCAGTGCTGTACAAGCTATAATAATTATTTTATTTTTACATACCAACTGATGTTACCTAAACAGAGATGTTATTTTCATGTCTGCTATTAGAGAGAGGGGATTTATTCAGATAGATTGTAAGCTCTTTTAAGCAGAGACTGTTTCTTCTGTATTTTGATGTACAGTGCTACCTATGCCTAGTAGCGCTATAGAAATGATTAATAGTAGTAGTAGTAGTAGTAGTAGTAGTAATAATAATAATAAATTAGGGGTGAGGGAGTTCTTTCCTGACATTATGCAGTGATATAAATTACAAGGTAAATGTAGGGGCAAAAAGGATGAGGAGATTGTTGTACGGGACGGGTCAATGAAAGAAGAGAGAGAGCGTAGGAGTATCTGTGTTGAAATAAACTACAAATCCCTGCATGCACTAGTAAAGTAAGAGTTGACCATAAACGGCAAGTTGCTGCTGGGTTAACGGAATACCATTTCCTGAATCCCCTTCTCTTTGTACACCTAGCCATTTTTTTCACATCCTTTTTCTTTTTCATGACTGAGCCATGCACTGCTGCATAACTTCAGAGTTCACTAATCTGGAAACAGAATGACAAGCATGACTGGTCTGAGTGGCTCTCGGGGATATGCTGTCTGTCTGTCTCAGTTTATTCCATGCCGTCTACCTCAATAATACAGTAAGTTTCCTGGTTTGGGCGATATCCTGTCAGTCTCTCAATAGATTAGTTCTCTGGTCTGGTGTCTGAGACAGTGATACTTCTTCCTGGTGTTAGTGTCTCTGAGTGACATCCTGCACTGCTCTGGGTGTCCAAGGGGAGATATAGTCTAGTACTGAGTGATAGGCTTCCTTTCTGTGTGTTGGGGGCGTGCTTTGAAAGACACGCCTGTAGGTGTTTGAGGAATAAATGTTCAATTGCAGAGATCCAGCAAAGACTCAAGAAGAGACAGGACAAACATACACGGAAAGAGGTAAGGACAACAACATTGAGACAAGAGAACTTAATAGAGAGGGAGAAAGAAAATATAAAAACAGAAAAGCAGTATTAAACAGAGACAGTATGAAAATGAGAGAAAGTATGATAGTCAGTTTAAAACAGAGATAAAGTGTCAGTTTGAAGCAAAGAAAAAGAAGTACAGAGAAAAGAAGGTAAGTGTGAGAGAAAGAGACCGTGTGGATGATTAAGAGGATATTTGAACTTCTGAATATCATTTTGATAACTTTTCAAGGTCACTGTAAACTCCTTTCTCTTTTATCTGATCATAGAGCTATCACATATGGCTACTATCATGCCTGCTGCTAGAACAAATCATTGTAATGGTGCTACTGTGCTGATCATGATCAAAACTCTTTTACCCAGCCCCCCCCCCCCCTTATAAACACTAATACTGCTTCTCAAATCCAGTTTTCCAGGGCCCCCAACAGAGCTTATTTTATATAACGATGGCCACATGGAATATTATGTTTGCATACATTTGCTTTGAGAACTAGAACTATTTGCACATTTTTTGGTTATGTTGATGTTCAGTTCTGGAGGATCAGCTTTGAAAACCACTAATGTGAAGCAGAAAAACAGGACTCAGGAAGGAAATACCTGTTATCCAATGCCTCACCCTCTCAGATTCAGATATATTAGATTACAAGAAAGCGATCTTGGACCAGATGCACAGAGTTCCAGCAACCGGGTGGAAAACACCGAGTTGGGAGCAAATTTCATTTTCTCAGCAATACAAATAGAATGAAAATTATGTGCACGTTATTTGTGCAGAGTACTGCAGTGAAAGGGGGAGAAACGGTGCCTGCGCAAAAGAGCTGAGCATTAGGCATAGCTCTTGTGCACAGGCCCAATAGAGTGCAAGCAAAAAAAAACAAAGGGAAAAACTCCCAAAGAAAATAAAAAAATTCCAGTCACAGCTGAAGCCTCTTTTACTGTGGCAAGTTTGGAAGTCTTTTTTTTTTTTTTTTTTTTTTTTTTAGTTACATGGTGGCTGTTAGGTGCAGGATACACATGCATACAACACATGCACATTACAGGCCATCCAGAATGTTGCTTGTAGGTTTATATTCTCAGCAACAAGATATGATAATGTGACACTTTTATATTAGATTCTATTGGCTTCCTTTTGAAGTAAAGGTGTTTTTAAATTATGTACATTGGTTTTCTTGATCTTCCATGGAGAAATCCCAGACTTTATGATTAAATTAGTAGAACTACCAGCTGTTGAGACCTATTATTTGATTAGCAATCATCTGAGGCTAAGATTTTCAAATCCTAGAGGTATTAAATATAAAACAATAAACGCTTCATCTTTTCCATATCTAGTGGCAAAATGGTGGAACTCTTTTCCAATACAATTAAGAACTATCCTCCCTTATGACAGTTTCCTTAAAGGCCTGAAGACCTATCTGTTTGCAAGAATCTCATTCACACTAACAGATGATTTTGTAAAGGGTTGAAAACCTATCTGACTGCAAGTTACCTCTTTCACTGTAACAGATGAGCAGATTTTCTCTGTTTTGATCTTAATGTAAGATTGTATGTAATTCCTGGAGATGGCCAGCCTCGAATTAATTTGGAAATCGCATTGAACTTCAATTGGGATATATCAGCAATTCATAAATATTTATGTAATGGAGTGTAATGCTCTCCATTTCTCCAATTTGATTCCTTCTACCTTAACATAGATGCAAAATCAGAGTTCATGTGAAAGCTTTCTTACTCTCACACTCTTTGAGCCCTATTTCTCACTCCTAGAAACATGATGGCAGATAAAGGCCAAATAGCCCATCTAGTCTCATTAGAGCTTCACCACTTTCATCAGAGGATAGCCTTAGAGAAGTAAACCAAGTGGTCCAACTAGTAGGAAGAAATCTGAGCACCCCTTCCAGCCTACTACATCCCCTTGCTCTGTCCTTCATTTTGTCTGTATTCTTTCAGAGGCTCCAAAGAAAAGCCAATATCATTTAATGCTGCCTTGATTCATTTGCAAAGCAATTTTACACGTCATTCTAGATTTATACCGTGGATGTACCTTCTGAAAATTCTCACTCTTTGGCCTTCAATCTCACTCCTAGGTATAATAATAATAATAATAATTTTATTTTCATATATACCGCCCCACCATCAGTTCTGGGCGGTTCACAACAAGTTCAGGGAAGAACATACAATATCACAAGGTCCATCATGAGTAATCAAATACAGAAAATAATAATATTCTATTTAAAAATTTCCTAAAAACTAATAATAAGAAGGCATATTAATTAAAAAAAAGGCAACCTACAGCAATTTCTTTGGAAATCTAGTTCAACTTTAGTTAAAATACAATTTAAAATCATCATTCTAGTTTATCAGAAAGATATGTTTCTAAAGATTTCCTGCATGAAATATAAGAATAAGTTTGAGCGATGGTTCACCTCTGGCATCTCTGTCTTCAGAAATTTTAATTGATTTCCACCCCACTCTATTGTAGACCTTTGAGCTTAAAAAGTTTCTATTCAGAAACATCCTATTATTAGTTAGTTCTTTTTAATAGTATTGCCGAACATACCAGTTGGAATACATAAACCTAACCTTTCATGTTACCTACCTTCTTTCAGTCTTTCTTTACTTTTATAAATTGTAGTTCTTCGCTTTTTTCCTTATTGTCATATTTTTATTAGACTTCTTTCTATTTTACACAATTTGCATTATAAGCCGCATAGATATAACTTGATTAGCAGGCTATCACATAATAATAAACTTGAAACAAAGATCCAATTTTGCCCTTTCACTCGCATCCCAGTGTTTCTTCTTTCCATGGTATCCACAGTTCAGTTCTGTAGACAATAGAAGGAAATGACTGAGTCTGCCACAGCCCTGAGTTCACAGGCCTCACTTCTCACACAGAAGTACAATAAGGAGATCCAGAGCCTTTGTGGGAGAGAAGGGGATAGGAAATATGGATCAGAGGGAGCACAAGCTTAGTAAACCTGTGCATAAATCCAGGCCTGCCCTCAGGTACAAATGAAGGATCTGTATAATGTATCTGCTCCTGGTGGAAAAGTCCATAGTCTGCTATTGAGACAGACAGGGGAAGCCACTGCTTGCTCTGGGATCAGTAGCATAGAATGTTGCAATGGAATGTTGCATAGAATGTTGCAACGGGCAATGGTGCATCCGCATTTTGAGTACTGCGTCCAGTATTGGTCACCATACCTTAAGAAGGATATGGTGTTACTTGAGAGAGTTCAGAGGAGAGTGACACGACTGATTAAGGGGATGGAAAGCCTTTCATACGCTGAGAGATTGGAGAAACTGGGTCTCTTTTCCCTGGAGAAGAGAAGACTTAGAGGGGATATGATAGAGACTTACAAGATCATGAAGGGCATAGAGGGAGTAGAGAGGGACAGATTCTTCAAACTTTCAGAAAATAAAAAAACAAGAGGGCATTTGGAAAAGTTGAAAGGGGACAGATTCAAAACGAATGCTAGGAAGTTCTTCTTTACCCAACGTATGGTGGACACCTAGAATGTGCTTCCAGAGGACGTTATAGGGCAGCGAACGGTACTGGGGTTTAAGAAAGGATTGGACAATTTCCTGCTGGAAAAGGGGATAGAGGGGTATAGATAAAAGATTACTGCACAGGTCCTGGACCTGATGGGCCGCCGCGTGAGCGGACTGCTGGGCGCGATGGACCTCAGGTCTGACCCAGCGGAGGCATTTCTTATGTTCTTATTTGGGTTTTTGCCAGGTATTTGTGTCCTGGATTGACCACTGTGGAGATAGGGCTAGATAGACCATTGGTCTGACCCAATATGGCTATTCTTAAGTTGTTATATATTATTTTTTTAAAAATGTGCCATTTTATCTAACCTTATCGTAGTATGCTTAATTACAGGGTAGGCTATCCTCAGAATCACACACAGTACCTGAAAGCTACTAACTTTCAGATTCTTTCCCAGAATTAAGTTATAAATGCAGAACTTACAAATGATCCTGTTCTAGGAGGGAGATAAAGGCCAGTCCTGGATTTCTGCCAACCTCATCCGAAGCATTATGGGACATGCAGCATAGATTTTAATAACTAGAATCAGGGACTACAAATATCACACTGCTTTAGGATGTAACTTTAAAACTAGGACAGGTAAAATAAAGTCTTCCTCCTGGAACAAGTAACTTGGCAGCTCTGTTAATGTGTATGTACACACTGTAAAAGTCTCTGTACAATGCCATCTTTTCACTTATCCACGTCTTCAGCTGTCCCCACCCTCTGTTCCATCCAAGTCTTGAGGTTATCATAATGTTTTTCCTATTTTCCTCTAAGTTTCACCCTCAGTCCTCATCCATAAAATAATGTGGGCCAACTATTTATATAATTTTGTTGAGCTTGGATTAGCTTCTAGATAAATGGCAATTTGCATTAAACATGGTCAGCGATGTACCTGCTGCTTGATGCAGCTTACATCCCCTCATGTTCTGTTTAAAGTGTGAATGGCGTTTATGTTTTGCTTTGATTTCTAAATAAGGATCCTCTGTGTTTATCCCACGCATTTTTGAATTCCATCACTGTTTTTGTCTCCACCACCTCTCTTGGTAGGGTATTCCAGGCATCCACCACTTTCTCCGTGAAAAAGTATTTCCTGATGTTACCTCAGTTATGTTCTAATTCTACTATTTCCTGTTGCTGAAAAACATCTGTTTGTATATCAGTACCTTTTAAGCATGTAAACAGATTATAAATGTTAATGAAATGAAATAGATTCATCCTTGTCTCTCCAACTCTTCATTCTTTTCCCTCAGGCTTCTTTAGCCCCTTGTTCTTCTCTGATATCTTTATTTTTCTAAGTTCTTTCAACCCATACTCTCACTATTCCATTTTCCTCTTCTCATTTGTATTTGTTCAAAGAAATCTAAAATAAAGTGTGAGGCAGGAGGAAGAAAGACCAACTAGTGGAACAGGACAGCCAAAGCTGCTGTTGCTGGATAATTTTCCTAGCTGGGAGGAGCTAAAACACACACTACTGCTGGCTTGAGGCTCAGGAAAGAAGAGACAGGACCGAGCTTTTATCTTCACACTGAACCAGGGAAGTATACAATTAGCTGAAAATAGAATTAAAAATAGGAAGAGGAGTAGAAAGGGCAGGGCAGAGTGCAAGAGAGAAAAAGAGGGGAGTCAAAGTTTGGAGAAACACCACTCTGTTACATCCCTTCATAGACTGATCTGTCAGCAGCCATTGCTTCGCTTCTGATCAAAGGGGCACAGAGGGAGATCATGTAAGATGCTGACACTGTCACATTATACAATTCTAATTATGACTGTAGCTTCCTCCAGGACAGGGGATGAACTCAGCAAAACATCAGAAGGTTTGGCCCTTGGGAAGGGAGGGGAAAGGGGAACTTGTATTTCATGCCTGGGGAGGGAGAAGGATGAGATGACTCATGACAGGATATGAAAGATGCATGCCTAAACAGGTCCAGGCAGGCCAGTTATGAATTGTTGATAATTATCTATGACAATAGCTGGGTTGAGTAACCTTATACTCCTTTGCCATGGGAGAGGGGGCAGAGGAGGTCCTGTACAAGAAAACATGTTGGAAAGTATAAAGGAAAGAATTACCCAGTTTCAGGCTGGAGATTAACATAATAACATAAAAGTTGTCATTTTGAGACAGACCGAAGATCCGTCAAGCCTAGTATTCTATTTCCAAGAGTGGCCAATCCAGGTTACAAGCACCTAGCAAGATCCCAAAAGAGCAAAACAGATTTTATGCTGCTTACCTCAGAAACAATCAGTGGGATTTTCCCAAGTCCATCTTACTAATAGCAAGGGCATGGATCGCAATGTCCCTCCTTGAGGGCCGCAATCCAATCGGGTTTTCAGGATTTCCCCAATGAATATGCATTGAAAGCGGTGCATTCATATAGATCTCATGCAT
This sequence comes from Geotrypetes seraphini, assembly GCF_902459505.1. NCBI lineage: Eukaryota > Metazoa > Chordata > Amphibia > Gymnophiona > Dermophiidae > Geotrypetes > Geotrypetes seraphini. The sequence continues at coordinate 98,064,589 of NC_047088.1, read as the reverse complement.
ATTCATTAGGGAAATCCTGAAAACCTGACTGGATTGCGGCCCTCAAGGAGGGACTTTGAGACCCCTGAGCTAGGGTTACCTTATGTAGGGTTACCGGATGTCCAAATTTCCCCGGACATGTCCGGAGGTCTGGGCAGCTTTTCAAAACCTGACACTTTGTCCGGGTTTTGAAAAACCTCCTCAAATCGAGTCGGGCAGGGAGGAAGTTCACGCATGCATGGACTTCCTCCCTGCCTGACAAGAGCAGGCAGTGGGGGGTGGGGCTAGGGTGGGACTGGGAGCAGGATTAGAGCATTACAGGGCAGGGTGGGCATTCCACCTCAGCAGACTCCCTTTCTAAGGACAAATGTTGTTTAGAAGGGGTCTGGATGACCTGATAGCCAGCGTGGCAGATCAATGGCCCAAATCTCTGCCTGACAGTAGACCACGAGCCTCTAGAGCAGCAGTTCTCAACCTGTGGGTTGTGACCCCTTTGGGGGGTCGAACAACCCTTTCACAGGTAACATGTATGCTGCGGGGGGGGGGGGTAGAGATGATGGTGGAAGAGTCAAAAAAAATCAGCAGCTGGAATTCACTGTGCAATCTTGTTCTCTCAATATAGGACAATGGCAAGTAACCAGGAACGTACTTTCATTGCCATCAAACCAGATGGAGTGCAGCGTGGACTGACTGGGAGCATCATACAGCGCTTTGAGAAGAAAGGGTTCCTCCTTGTGGGGATGAAGTTCCTGAAGGTGTGTGTTAGTGATAATTTCTGATGTGCCCATTTCTGCCTTATGCTTCATGGTCCTCTCCATAGCTAACACTTCTCTGCCAGTCGGGTTCAGAATCAGTTTGTAAATTGAATCTCATGAAATAATTGTGCTCCACTAATATTCAAGCTGTTGCTTTTATTTGATTTGTTTTCATTTATACATTACAGTTTCATTATTGACTATTATAATATTATATGAGCAGATCAGAACCTTGGTTTTGGGGAGTTCCTGTGTCCCTCCTTCTCCTGTCTTTTACTCTAGAGCTCTTGCAAGCGTTGGAATGAACTGAAGGGGAAGCAGAATCCTGAAAGAAGGAAAAGGTTTCAAAAGCTGTGATTGACATCTTTCTGCAGTATGCTCGCGAGAATGGACAGAGTACCCTAAGGGTCAGCATACCATTCCTATCTACTAGAAAAGATATTATCAAGGTAAGAACTTAATCTCTTTTGTAACATATTTTTGTCCATTTTTATAGCTCTCCTGGGTCATTTATGGTGCCAAAATCGCTGCCAAAGTAGCCATCTTGGATTTCCTGATTTTATTTTAAAAGTATCTCCCTGCTTCAAAACACCTCATTTGGGTCTAGAATCAATCAGGATGGACTCCATAGGTGACTCCTCAGGTATCATGACATTTTGCACTGAGGAGTGACCATGCACTGCATGCCAGGGCATGTGAGAGGGGGTGAGAGCATTGGACTTAGCCCCTTCCCAGGACCCTCCAGAGACTCAGAGGCAAAGAAAACTCGAATTGGGACATAAACCCTGCTAGAGTCCTCTACAGGCGATTCAGCCCCACCAGCGAAGCGAAAGTACGCAAACACCATTTTTACAGGGAGATCCCCTGAGGGAGTCCTAAAGAGATCCTCCAGGGACTTGGGTTAGGTTTTTACTCTAATTTTGTGTCCTTCATGTAATGAGGCCTATGTAAAGTACAAACAGTCTCCAAGCCCAGCTGAGACTGTGTGGTTTAGCACATAGGAGAGTTTGTCTTTGCAGAATCTGGCTCCTTTTCCAGAAAAGGGACAATAGAAGCCTGAGGTCCAGTCAGAGAAGTCTATGCCTCTTTTCTCCAGAAGTACCTACTCTATAGGAGACACAAATTCTCATGGGTACGAGGACAGCCAGGAGGTTATAGCAGCCCTAGACCAGGGAGAGGATCCAACATAGTGCAGGCTCTGTAAGCCATCCAACTTAAATGAAATCTTTGTAGTCTCTCTACAGCAGCGGTCTCAAACACGCAGCCCCCCAGGGACTATTTTGCGGCCCACGATCTGTCCTCTCCACTTCACAAGTTTTCCGATTGTGGACAGGACAATAGCATACAGACCGCGACTGCGGCTCACCTAAAGCAGGGTTCCTCAATCTGCTTCCCTTCCCGTCTCACTGCCCTCCTCCAAGCCACCACAATCGGGGAACAGGCCAGCGCCGAGGTCTTAGCTCTCCCTGCTTATCTTTCCCAGCTCGGAGCTGACCAATTCTCGCCACCCGACATCAATTCTAACGTCGGGGAGGAAGTTCCGGGCCAGCCAATCGCTGCCTAGCTGGCCCAGAATTTCCTCCTCGACATTAGAATTGACGTCAGGTGATGAGAATTGGTCGGCCCCGCACTGGGGAAGGTAAGAAGGGAGAGCTAAGACCTCGGCGCTGGCCTGTTCCCCGATTGCGGCAGTGGCGGCCTGTTCCCCAATGGTGGTGGCTTGGGGGAGGGCAGGGAGAAATAAAGAAAGAAAGGGGGGGACAGGGAGACAGAAAGAAAGAAGGGAGATGGGACACAGACAGAAAGGGGCATGGAGAGAGAAAGACAGAAAGAAAGGGCGGGCATGGAGAAAGAAAAAAAGAAAAAAAGGGGGCACGGAAAGAGAGAGAAAGCCAGACATATAGAAAGAAAGGGGGCATGGAGAGAGAGAGAAAGAAAGAAGGTGGCAGGGTGAAAGAAATAAAAAGTTGGGGGTTAGAAGGAGACAGATGCCAGACCAGGGGGAAGGAAGGAAGGAGGGAGGGAGAGAAAGGAAAGAAAGATGTCAGACCATGGAAATAGGGACGGAAGAAGAGAGAGATAGAAGGGAAGGGAAGACATGGAAACGTAGATTTTGAAAAGAAAGTAGAAAAATTGAATATTAAGTTAATGCCAAAGATGGATGCAAGGCAGAAAGTGAAGACGGAGAGAAAAACAATCAAAGGACAAGAAGGCCCTGGAAACAGTTAAAAGCACAGAAAAATAAAGTCACCAGCCAACAAAGGTAGGGAAAATGATTTTATTTTCAATATAGTGATTGAAATGTGTCAGTTTTGAGAAAGGAAAGATATTAAACTTTAAATGTGAGGGCTGCAGAAAAAACAGGGTACTTGGAGGGCCGCAGAAAAATAGTTAATGACAATTTTGCATAAGGTAAAACTCTATAGTTTATAAATCTTTCCTTTAATTGTTAAAGGAAAGATTTATAAACTATAAAGAGTTTTACCTCATGCAAAGTTGTCATTTCTTTAATAAGACATTAACTATTTTTTTCTGCAGCCCTCCCAAGTACCTACAAATCCAAAATGTTGCCCCACTAAGGGTTTGAGTTTGAGGCCACTGCTCTACGGGAACTGGATTTAGGGATTCTGCAAACTGCTTCGACATAGTGCTCACTGCTGAGCAGCTCTAATACCCAGGTCACATTTTTCCCTTTGCATTCTGAGATCACTATGATGCTGACTGAGCCCTGAGAAATACCAGAGGGGCCCTTGCGAGGGGCTAGGGCAATGTCTAAGCTGTATCCTATGGCTTTCAATTTCCAGCAACTGTTTACATCATATGAGGTAGATTCTTTGTTGGCACAGGTTACAAATCATACTTCGCTTCCTGGCAAAGGGGGTGTGGTTCTGAAGAATGCTCAGGACTGCAGATTGGATCTGATTCTCAAAAGGCAATTTGAGGCCTTGGCTTTAGGTCTTAAGGCAGCAGTGGTGGCTTCCTTTGTGGTATTTGCCTGCCATAAAAATTGCCGCTGCTAGCTCAGACCAATGGTCCATCGTGCCCAGTAGTCTGCTCCCATGGCGGCCCTTGGGTCAAAGACCAGTGCCCTAACTGAGACTGAGACTAGCCTTACCTGCGTACGTTCTGGTTCAGCAGGAACTTGTCTAACTTTGCTTTGAATCCCTGGAGGGTGTTTTCCCCTATAACAGCCTCCGGAAGAGCGTTCTAGTTTTCTACCACTCTCTGGGTAAAGAAGAACTTCCTTACCTTTGTATGCAATCTATCCCCTTTTAACTTTAGAGAGTGCCCTCTCCTCTCTACCTTGGAGAGGGTGAACAACCTGTCTTTATCTACTAAGTCTATTCCCTTCATTATCTTGAATGTTTCGATCATATCCTCTCTTAATCTCCTCTTTTCAAGGTAGAAGAGGCCTAGTTTCTCTAATCTCTCACTGTATGGCAGCTCCTGCAGCCCTTTAACCACTTTAGTCGTTCTTCTCTGGACCCTTTCGAGTAGTACCGTGTCCTTCTTCATGTACAGCGACCAGTGCTGGATGCGTTATTCTAGGTGGGGGCATACCTTGGCCCGGTACAGCAGCATGATAACCTTCTCCGATCTACTCGTGATCCCCTTCTTAATCATTCCTAGCAATCTGTTCGCCCTTTTCACCGCCACCGTACAGGTCTCATTCCTGGGGGGTCTTTCCGAGTACCGCACCAGACATCCTGTATTCGTGAATACATGCATCACCTTACATTTATCTATGTTAAACCTCATTTGCCATGTGGCGGCCCATTTCTCGAGCGTGTTTATGTCATGTTGCAGGTCTTCGCAATCCTTCTGCCTCTTCACCACTCTGAATAACTTTGTATCGTCCGCAAATTTAATCACTTCATTCATCGTACCAGTTTCCAGGTCGTTTATAAATAGGTTGAAGAGCACGGGTCCAAGTACCGAACCCTGCAGCACTCCACTCGTGACGCATTGTCCAGTTACCCCCAATCTCTGTTTCCTATCTTCCTGCCAGTTTTTAATCCACATGAGGATTTTGCTTCGATTCCATGGCTTGCAATTTTTCAAAGTAGTCATTCATGCGGGACCTTGTCAAATGCCTTCTGAAAATCCAGATATACAATGTCGACCAGCTCACCCTTGTCTGTCTGCCTGTTTACTCTCTCGAAGAAGTGCAGCAAGTTCGTCAAGCAAGACCTTCCCTTGCTGAAGCCGTGCTGACTGGTCCTCATCAGCTCATGTCCGTCAAGGTGATCAGTGATGCTGTCCTTTATCAGCGCCTCTACCATCTTTCCTGGTACCGAGGTCAGACTCACCGGTCTGTAGTTTCCCGGATCTCCCCTCAAACCTTTCTTGAAGATCGGCATGACATTCGCCACTTTCCAGTCTTCCAGAAACCTTCCTGATTTGATCGACAGATTGGCTATTAGTTATAGCAGTTCAGCTATAGCCCCTTTCAGTTCCTTGATCACCCTCGGATAGATGCCATCCGGTCCCGGAGATTTATTGTTTTTAAGCCTATCAATCTGCCTGCATACTTTTTCTAGACTGACCGTCAAACCTGTCAGTTTCCAATCCTCGTTTCCTGCGTATAGCCTGCCGGCTTCTGGTATATTGCATATATCCTCTTCAGTAAAGACAGATGCAAAAAATGTGTTCAGTTTGTCAGCGATGGCTTTGTCCTCCTTTAGTGCTCCCTTTATTCCATGGTCATCCAACGGCCCCACCACTTCTTTCGCTGGACATTTCCCCTTAACATATCGAAAGAATGGCTTGAAGTTTTTTCCTCCTTGGCTATTTTTTTCTCATAGTCTTTTTTGGCCCTTCTTACCGCCTTGTGGCACCTGCTTTGATGTTGTTTGTGCTTTTTCCAGTTTTCATCCATTTTTGACCTTTTCCTTTCTTTAAACTAGGTCTTCTTGTCTCTGATCACTTCCTTCATTGCTACAGTGAGCCATGTCTGTTCCCTGTTCTTTTTCCTCTTGGATCCCTTGGTGTTATGCAGTATATATAGATTTTGTGCCTCGGTGACCGTGTCCTTAAAAAGGGACTATGCTTGCTCTAGCATTTTTACAGTGCTTATCCTCTTCTTAATCTTCTTCCCCACCATGAGTCTCATCCCTTTGTAAGTCCCTTTTTGGAAGTTTAGTGCCATGGCCGACATTCTGGTCTGATGTTTAGCCCCTGTGTCCAGTCGAAGCGGATCATATTATGATCACTGCTTCCCAGCATCCCTTCTACACCTAGCGCCGGTCCGCGTAGTCCATTTAGAATTAAGTCCAGAATTGCATTTCCTCTCGTATTTTCCTTGACAAGTTGTTCCAGGAAGCAATTGCCTAGAATCCAGGAACTTGGTCTCCCTACAGCAGCCGGAGGTGCCTAGGTTCCAGTCTATCGCTGGATAATTGAAGTCACCCATAATAATAGAAACATAAAAACATAGAAAAAAGCGGCAGAAAAGGGCTATAGCCCACCAAGTCTGCCCATTCCAAGTTTCCCTCCCCCTGAATTCACTCCCTTAACCCTTTCAGGACCAAGGGACATATTTGTCCCATAACTTTAAAATCCTATAAATTTTGATTGGGATAGTCTACAGTTCTAAATTTGATATGTACGGATTCCATAGGATACTGCCTTTATGTAAACAAACTGGTTCCGACATTCATTCATTAGCGTCGTTGCCAGATTGACGAGAAGATTCACTTGCCACACTGTCCATAAGCCAGAAGTGTGATTTTTTTTTTTAAAAAATAATGATATTTCACAAAAAAAATCAATTTTTTGGCATCTGCAAGCCCTTTTTACCATAAAAATGTCGTCAAAACCACAAAAATTGGCCTACGATCCTTATGATCCTGAAAGGGTTAAAGATCCCACGCGAGTATCCCATTTTCTCTTAAAATCCGTCACGCTGCTGGCCTCAATCACCTGTAATGGGAGTCTGTTCCAATGATCCACCACTCTTTCGGTGAAGAAGTACTTCCTGGAGTCGCCATGAAACTTCCCTCCCCTGATTTTCAGCGGATGCCCTCTGGTGGTCGAGGGTCCCATGAGCCAGAAGATATCATCTTGCGACTCGATACGTCCCATGATGTACTTATACGTTTCAATCATGTCTCCCCGTTCTCTTCTTTCCTCAAGTGAGTACAGCCGCAATTTTTTTAGTCTTTCTTCATACGTGAGATCCTTGAGCCCCAAGACCATTCTGGTGGCCGTTCGCTGAACCGACTCGATCCTCAGCACGTCCTTTCGGTAGTGTGGTCTCCAAAACTGAACACAGTACTCTAAGTGAGGCCTCACCATGGATCTGTATAACGGCATCATGACTTCAGGTCTCCTGCTGACAAAACCTCTGCAGATACACCCCATCATTTGTCTTGCCCTGGAGGAAACCTTCTCCACTTGATTGGCAGCCTTCATGTCCTCACTAATGATTACCCCTAGATTGCGTTCTGCCGTGGTCTCACCATTTAGTACATAAGTTCTACGCGAGTTTCTCTTTCCCAGGTGCATTATCTTGCATTTTTTAGCATTGAAGCCTAGCTGCCAAGTAGTTGACCATCGTTCTAGCAGCAGTAGGTCGTGTGCATATTATCAGGTCATGGCACTAAAGCTTTTGCCTACTATGTTGCAAAGTTTGGTGTCATCGGCGAACAGTGATACCCTTCCTTTAAGTCCTTGCGTCATATCTCTTATGAATAAGTTAAATAGAATCGGACCCAGGACTGAGCCCTGCGGCACTCCATTGATCACGTCTGACACTTCGGATGGGGTACCGTTCACCACCACCCTCTGAAGTCTACCGCTCAGCCAATCCCCAGCCCATGTAGTTAGTGTCTCCTAATCCCATCAATTTCAGCTTGTTCAATAACCTTCGGTGAGGGACGCTATCAAATGCTTTACTGAAGTCCAAATATACCAAGTCCAGTGACTCTCCGGCGTCCAGTTGTCTAGTAACCCAGTCAAAAAGCTAATCAGATTAGATTTGCAGGATCTACCCTGGGTGAACCCGTGTTGGTATGGATCACGTAGGTTTTCTTCGTCTAGGATTGTGTCAAGATTCCGTTTGATCAGTGTTTCCATGAGTTTACCCATTATAGACGTGAGACTCACTGGTCTGTAGTTTGCTGTCTCTGTCCTGCAGCCCTTTTTGTGGAGTGGGATTACGTTGGCGGTTTTTCAGTCCAAGGGGACCCTTCCTGTGTGTAGGGAAAGATTGAAAAGAACAGATAATGGTTCTGCCAGGACTTCACTTAACTCCTTGAGCACCCTGGGGTGTAGGTTGTCCGGTCCCATGGCTTTGCTTACTTTGAGTCTTGATAGTTCGGTGTAGATGCTACTGGGCGTAAATTCGAAATCTTGAAACGGGTCTTTCTGGTTATCTCCCGTCTGTAGCTGTGGACCAGCTTCCGGCGCTTCACAGGTGAACACTGAACAGAAGTATTTGTTTAGTAGTTCTGCCTTGGCAGAATCTGATTCCACAAAGTTACCATCCGATTGCTTCAGGCGTTCTATCCCATCTTTGTTTCTTTTCCTATCACTAATATAGCTAAAGAAAGATTTATCCCCTTTCTTAATTTTCCGTGCTAGCTCTTCCTCCATTCGGAGTTTGGTCTCTCTGACTACTTTTTTGACAGCTTTAGATCTGTCTAGATAGTCCTCTTTCGCCCCCTGTTTTCCTAAATGTTTGTAGGTGATAAATGCGTCTTTTTTTCTGTTTAACTAGGTCTGAAATTTCCCTTACAGTTGCGTTTAATCTCATCCGTCATCTCTCCATCAATTTCTTCGGACTGCCCTTGAGGTTGGTAGTAGATGACTATCTTTGTTTCTGTTCCTTTTTCCCCATAGAGACTCTACCCTATTTTTCATTTCCGGTGTGTTATTTCCGGTAGACTCAATGCCCTCTTTGATGTATAGGGCAACGCCCCCACCTTTTTGACCCACTCTGTCTCTGCAGTATAGCTTGTATCCTGGTAGCATAGTGTCCCAGATGTTGCCGTGATACCGATGATATCAAGGTTATCTTTTTGTGCCATAGCTTATAATTCACCCATCTTATTCTTCAGGCTCCTTGCGTTCGTGTACATACACTTGAGTTTGCGGCCTGTTACTTTCTTGCATTTCCTTCCCTCTTGTGTCATTTTTGATCCGTCAGGATTTCTGTCTTGCCTATGATCCAGTGAGTCTTCCCCTCTATCTTTCTGCACGGTATTCTCTGGGTCGACTGTCAGCTTTCCTCTTCTTCGACTTTGGAGGTAAGCACCTACCCCCAGATGGTACAGTCGGCGGTAGATTATATTGCAGGTGCTATGTATGACATGTTTAGAGTCATGAGTAAAGTGTCTACTTACTCTATTTCTGCCACAGGATGCTTAGGATCAGAAAATGGGCAGGAGATTCGGCTTCTAAAACCACATTAAGCAAGCTGCCCTTTAAGGGACAGATTCTTTTTGGCAAAGCGCTAGATGACCTTATAACCAGTGTAATGGACTGGCGTCCTATCTCTCTCAGATAGCAAACCACGTGCGCCTCAAGGGTCAAGTTGTGACTCCATTCAAGGCTACAGGTGGCCTCAGCAGTCTTCAGTGAACTTCTCTTCACAGAGGTCATTTCAAGGGGCTAGGCAGAGGTTTGTTGCCTCTAGATGAAACCCTGCATAAGATGCCCATTCAGCACATAATTCCAAAAAGTCCCAATGACGTCAAATCCCTCTCCATTCTTCCCCAGATAGGTGAGAAATTTGCAGAGTTTTGGGAGGCCCGGGAATGAATTTGCACAGACCAGTGTGTACTGGACATAATACAAGAGGGGTACAAGCTGAGATTTTTTTCATAGACTTTCCAGCGGGGAGGCTGGAGAAAGCAACCAGAGTAAAGCAACTGTGCAACAGCTGCGGTAGATCCAGGTGGTGAAAGTGCCAGAGGCTGAATCGGGCTTGGGCAGATACTCTATATACTTCATCATGCAAAGAAAGATTCAAATCAATTAGAGACAGATTCTGGATCTCAAGTCGGTCAATGCAGCCTTAAAAGTGCCCAAGTTCCATATGGAAACAGTAAGATCAATTATTGCCTCGGTTGCTCCGGGGGAATATCTAGCCTATCTGGATCTGACAAAGGCTTACTTGCATATTCTAATTTTTCCAGCTCATAGAAGTTTTCTCAGATTCCATGTGCAGGAGAAACATTTTTAGTTCTCAGTGTTCACATTTGGACTTGCAATGGCACCACCCACGTTTACCAAGGAAATGGTAGTAGCAGCAGCACATTTGCACAGAGCCAGGATTCAAGTTCATCCATATCTGGATGACTGGCTCATCAGGGCTCCATCCCAGACAGAGAACCACAGGGCAGTGACGCATGTAGTCCAACTCTTGCAGTTTTTGAAAGAGTCATCTGTACCCCTCGCAATTCCTGGAGTACTTGGGGATTCTATTCAACACGACAGAGGGCTATGTCTTTCTTCTGGAGGCTCACAAACAAAAGCATTTTAGAGATTCTAGCAATGTTAGCCCCAACGGCATGGCATTATCTACAGTTACTGGTCTATAGTGGCGGCAATAGAGGTAGTACCGTGGGTGAAAGCTCATCTCCAATCTTTCCAGAATGCACTATTGTCCTGCTGGTCACCACTGACAGACTCCCTTCAGATGCCTTTGGAGTAGACAGTGGAAGCCTGTCAAAGTTTGCGATGGTGGCTATGGCCGGAGACACTGTCCAAGGTTAACCTCTACGCATATCAATGTAGGTTTTCCTGACTACAGATGCCAGCCAGATGCCGGCTGTGGAGGTTATTGCGAGGGTCTTCTGGCCCAAGGCCGCTGGGAGCCTTCACAGAGAGCATAGCCTATCAATAGACTGGAACTGAGTGCCATTCGAATGGCGTTACAGGCCTTCCAAGAAACCCTGGAATGGAAAGTTGTCGTAGGCTTCTCAGACAATGCCAAATCAGTGGCTTATATCAAAAGACAAGGAGGCACCAAGAGTGCGCCGTTAAAAATGGAGGCCCAACTGTTTTTTGCTGGGCAGAGAACCATCTGCTAGCCATCTTGGCAGTGCATGTAGCAAGAGTGAACAATGTTCAAGCTGATTTTCTCAATCAACAGATGCTGGACCTGGGAGAGTGGTTCCTGTCCCAAATAATGTTCGACAGGATTGTTCAGTGCTGGGGGCATCTGACATTCCATATGATGGCGTCAGCCTGTAATCACAAGGTCAAAGGTGCGAGCAGTGAAACACCAGTGTAGGCGCTCTAGTACAGCTTTGGCGTTCCAGGGATCTATTATATGTGATCCCACCTTGGCCAATGATAGACCAAGTCATTCGAAGAATAGCGATACATCGAGAACTGGTGATCCTCGTAGCTCCAGATTGGCCACATTGTCCATGAATGGACATGAATCTAGTTTGACTGCAAAGAGATCAGAGTCTAAGATTTCCTCTCAATCCGATGCTGCTCACACAGGGTCCAATCGCCTAAGAGAACTGGAACGCTTTGGGCTTACAGCATGGTCTTGAGCATGCAGACCTAGTATGAAAAGGATACTCAGAAGTGGTCATAGTTACACTCCATTGCTCCAAGAAGCCAGTGACAATAGCAGCTTATGCAAAAGCCTGAAAATCATTTCAACTCTGGTATTTGGAGCAACTGATAGTCGGTTAGGGCTCCGATTGTTGCAATCCTATCTTTCCTTAAGAAGGCCTAGAAAAGGGCCTGATGGTCAGTTCCTTAAAAGTTCAGGTGACCAGTTTTTCTTGTTTTCAAGCTTGTTTGGAGAGAGGTTCACTGGCCTCTCACCCAGACATTTCCAGGTTCTTGAGGGGAGCAGTGCATTTGCATCTGCCAGTGTGTCCAGTTTGTCCTTTATGGAACCTTAATCTCATATTGAGGGGCCCTGAGTAAGGCCCCGTATGAACCTTTGCAGGAGGCCACACTGACGGGCCTCACGGTAAAGATAGTCTTTCTAGTAGCCATCATTTCAGCTAGAAGAGTTTTGGAGCTCCAGGCCCTGTCATGCAGAGAACCATTCCTCAGAATTATGGAGGCAGGAGATTCTCTGCATACAGTTCCCTCTTTTCTGCCGAAGGTGGTGTTGGTGTTCATATGAATAAGAAAGTCAAACTGCTGGCATTCCAGGCCAAAGGCATAAAGAAACAGGACAAATTACTAGCACAGCTAGATGTCAGAAGGGTTCTCCTTCATTACCTGGAGGTGACCAATGATTTTAGGTTGTCAGATCATCTCTTCATCCTAACAGGCTCTGGATGCAGAGGAAGGCCGGTCTCAAAGGTCTTGATTGTCAAATGGATGAGGGTGGCTATTTCCTCTGCTTACATAAGATGTGATAAAAGTCTACCTGTTTCCTTGAAGGTGCATTCCACTAGAGCAAAGTCCAGGATGGTTTTGCCTGAGATTTGTAGGTCAGCTATGTGGTCCACACTATACACATTTACTAAATTTTACATAGTGGATGTAGCAGCACAAAAGAGCATCACTTATGGGTCCGCGGTGCTAGCAGCAAGTTTTTCTGTCCCATCCTAGGCTCAAGGGACTGGTTTGATATGTCCCATAGGTTCAAGATTCATACTTTTTGCAAGAGAATGGAAGATTAGGTTCTTACCACAATAATCTTCTTTCTAATAGAAAAGCACATGAATCCTGAAGCCTCGCCTATCATTTTTCAGTATAGATGGCTTTTAGCACGAGACAGGTATTTTTCTGCAGAGGCTTGTCTAAAGGAACTCAAGACGAAGCAATATGAAGCTATGGCTTCAGAGAGACAGGAGTATCTATAAAGGTTTGCTCTTGACAAAGTCAAAGCCAAACAAATGTTAGTGCTGGTTGCACTTGGGTAGGGGAGGGTCATTAGGGTGGGCAGACTGGATGGGCCGTGGCCGTGGCCCTTATCTGCCGTCTATTTCTATGTTTCTATGTTATTCTGCCTTGTTGATGCTATGTTGCATTTGTTAATGACTTGCGAAGCATATCAAAAGTTTCGGAGTTTCAAAAATAATCGGAGTTTCCTCATGCCCCTCCTTATTTTTCTCCTCTTTCAGGGGTTATCTCTGCTTTGGTACAAACTGAAGAGAGAGGGCAGTGCCCGGTGATTCAGGGAGGTGGAGTTGAAAATATAAGATGATACCTTCTGCATCCCTCCTGTAGAATTCAGACTGTGAATCAGTGCCTTATAATTTTCTGCTGGTTTTAGAAACAACAGCAGGTAGTTTGTCCCTTCCTATTGCAGTAAAATCAAAATAACCCTAAAAATAAAGACAGGTAGCATTTTAGACAAAAATTTCCTTCTGCAGACCTTGTGTGAACCCCATATTTTTAGGTACATTTCAGTCACATAATAGCACCTGTTGAGGAGTGTCTGTCTAGCCATACACAAAAGTTTGTTTTGGCATGCTCCCGCACCATTCATGTATGCTGCTATCTATTTAGGCACTCATACTGCCTTCCTTCTCACCAATTATAACTTCCCATTCACTCTCTCAGCCTCTTTGCCACTAACTCACTCAGCCCACCTACTCACTCATAACGCCTTTGGTTTCCTAACTCACTGGGCTCCTCCATCACAGATAAGTCCTCTATCCACTCACTGGTTCACTCATGCCCCCACACTCACATGCTATGCTATATTTTAGTTTATTTCCTGATTTTGACTATGTCCTGTGACTCTGGGTTGATATCTTGAGGTCACTTTTGGTCTTCTTTTAAAATTAGTACTGTTCTTGGTTACGATTCTGCTCTCAGCTCTCATCTTGCTCATATTCAGATTGAAGAAACTGTAATGTTATTAAACAATGTGTATAAATTGTCATAAAACACAAATTGGTTTCTTTTCCTGTTCCAGGCATCTGACTCCCTCTTGAAGCAACACTATATTGACCTGAAGGACCGGCCCTTTTACCCAGGATTGGTGAAATACATGAGCTCAGGTCCTGTTGTGGCCATGGTATGTGCATCACCAGGGATTCCTTGCACCTTCCTGATGAGCTGGGTGATATATCTTAAGATTCTGCACATTTTCCATTCTGAAAGATTCTGAGGCATAGCCTTGGGATTCCCTGGCTCCTGAGGATAATTTGATATGTCCTGAATTGCACTGCCTATGCTCATTTTTCTATGCTTGCAGGTTTGGGAAGGACTGAATGTGGTAAAGACAGGCAGGGTGATGCTGGGTGAAACCAATCCCGCTGAATCCCGTCCTGGCACCATCCGTGGAGACTTCTGCATCCAAGTGGGCAGGTATGAGCCTCCAGCCCTTAGCCTTTATTTGTCCTCTCCTTCTGTCTGTGTGTGTCACAAACATTGATGAGGCAGACTTCCAGCCCCATCAGGAGCACATGGGTGCAACGGGGAAAGACTGGACAAACTTTTGACCTCCCTCTTTTTCAGTGTTTCCAGTTTGTCTTTTATACAGGCTTGTTCTGAGGGAAGAGGTATATTTCAGACTCACTAGTGAACAAACTTTTCAGAGTCAGGGGGATCCCCAACCTTTGTCAGATAAAGGCTCCCAGCATCTCTCTCTCCAATAGAGTGGAGGGTGTCACTTAACTCTATCCCCTTTTCCCCCTCCCCCCAATACATTTAAATCCTTTAGTTCTGCACTAGCAATGAGCAGCAACACAGTACCCCTCTTTGTGCCAGCCCGAGCCTTCCCTCTGATGCAGCTTCCTGTTCACAGGACCAGGAAGTTGCATCAGAGGGAAGGATCAGAGCCAGCCTGAGCAAGGGAAAATGAGCTCCTGTTGGCAAAGATCTAAAGGATTTAGGTACGGGGTGGTGGTGCTGGAGGAATAGAGTTAAGTGAAACCCCCTCCCAATCACCAGGGGGGTGAAAGGGAGAGATGCTGGGCAGGGAAGAGGAGCAGAGTCGTCGTTCCTACCCTCTGAGCTCAGGCCCAAAATTGGGTGCCTGGCTACGGCCCTGATTTTCCCTCTTTATAGACCAGCCTAACTTTTTTTTAGTTCAATCACTGCAGCAAACGTCATATAACAAGGAGCTTTCCAAAACCCTGTAATAATGATTGCTAAATCCAGTTAGAACATAAAAGTTGCCATATTGGGAATGACCAAAAGATCCATCAAGCCCAGTATGGTATTTCTAACAGTGTATATATATATATATAAATTTCATTGAAAATAATATATACTATATCATGCACCCCCTATCTCTCCCAATAACTCGATCTTTTAACTATAGGTGGATAAATAACCTCAGAATTAGAATGTCTGCTTTGTTATGTATGTGAATAGCAGTACATTTCACAATTTCAATCATAGGCTGTACCAACCTCCCCCCTCAATTTATATCTATGTATTTTTTATCTTTTATTTTATATATAACTTTTTTATCATTTTCTTTCCATTTTCTACCTTTCAATTTTTTATTGAAATTACTCAATTCAGTCAATAAATATATTCCTCAATAAATACTTTAAAAATTAATTGATCTGTTTGAGGAGGGCTGATTTCATTATTCTTTTATAATCATTTCATCGAGTTAAAGTCCATGCTCTTTATAGATAAATTCATAAATTTTCTTCATAATCGTTCTCAATCTCATTCATTTGAAAAACTGATGATGCAGATCTTATAGTCATATCTCATAATCTGCACAGTATTAGAGGACATGACTTCTAAAACATTGTATTTCCTTCAGTTCTACTTAGCTTAGTAGCTCATTCGCTTTTTTCTTTACAGCCAAGCCGCTTCAATACAACTCCAATGCGGCCAGCGTTTCACGGTTTAATCCTTAACCGCTACCTCAGGGATTTATTCGGAGTGATTAACTAAGGCATATATAGATAAATATCCTTATTACTTCTTCCCTTCTTTTAATGTATTCCAATAGAGACCCATGTTATAACAGGTAACACACCTTATCTGTCTCCAGACCTGAAGTCCTCCCCGTAGCGATTACAGAAATGGCGACAGTGTCTTTTTTACTTCGTTAAGCAGAGTGACGTCAAACTAATCAAAATAAAGGAAATGGAACTTTGAACTACACGGCAAAAAATAGGGTACATCCACTCTCGTTCTTTTCATTAGGTGGATATCTTTACCATTCAATAAAAATGATCCATTCCATATTTCTATTAAGTCTGTTTGGGATCAAAGTATTCAGTTTATAGATTGTGGCCGGGCCGGTCCCTGAGTAGGTGGGAAACCAGGCTCAGACCACAGGTAGATTTATTAATGCGCCTTTTATATGGCTGGATGAACAAAAACCCAGAGGACGGATTTCTTAGGAACTGGAACCAGGTTTCCATAGCAAAGCAGCAGATGAATCCAGAGACTAGTGGGTATAGCTCACATCGACCAGCAGGTGGAGATAGAGAACTGATTAACAGTTGGCCTTAAAGCCTGGTGTTCCTCCTGTTGATTCAGTTTTGCTCTATCTCCCAGCAGGGGTGGAGCTAACTCTCTAGCTCCTGGATTCTGGCTGCTGCCGGATAGATTGGTGTTCTGTTGGGATTCCTCTGTTGAGACTAGTTCTCTTCAGTAGGTCAGGGGTGCCTGGCTGACTGGTGCCGGCTTTGGGAGGTACACCTGGGCCCTCCCAGGTCCCTTCTCCACCCTCCCCTCCGTTGAATTGAGGGGTTCCTTTAGAAGCTGCAGGAGTGCTGGCTGGCTTCTTCATTCCAGTATAAAAAAAAAAGGGGCCGACTTCCTGCTTGTACTGAGCCGTGCACTGGTTGACTCGGCTTTCAGTGCATTTACCAACGATAACCTGGCTTCGGGGGTAAGCGGCTGAGCATTTGGGTGAGTAATTTCACTTACTCGGTTACCGTGGTTCTTGGTCGCGTTCCCGGGTGCCGGGCTTGTTGGTGGGCAGAGTCGGCGTTCGGCGGCGTTCGCCGCGTGTGTAAAAAAAAAAAAAAAAACACGTCGGAAGTTTTGTTTGGTTGCCGAGGGGAAGATGGCTACAGAGGCTGGTCAACAGTGTTCGCGCTGTGGGAAGCGCCGAACACTGTCGGGTTTTTGCTCTGCCGGGTGCTTGGACGCACCGGCAGACGATGCCTTTTTGAAGGCTTGTGATGTGGCCATTTCCCGGGTGCGGGAAGCTCGCTCGATGTCCCCGCCGCTCGAAGTCAATGCAGGATTGCTGCAGGGCTCTGCCACGGAGGAGAGGAGTGAGGCGGCGGGGGGGGAGTCGAGAGCGCTGGAGGACGGCGCGGTCCCGCTCCCCGGCATGGATCAGGGCGGTTTAGCGCCCCTTAACTGGGGCTCATTTTCGCCTGAATTTGTGATGCTGTTACACCAGGCTTTTAGGTTGCAGTCTTCGCAGCCTACCCAGCCGGTGCCGGGGGCCGGGCCGTCCCTTGCGGTACCCTCTACCTCTGCGGGGGGGGATGGGACTGATGCCAGACCCACTGCGGGGGCGGTAGGGTCCCCAGGGCGGTCGCAGGGGGCAAAGAAGCGCAGACTAGCGTCTGCGGACGCAGAAGATAATTTGCCAAGGTCCCCTTTCTCGCTTCCTGAGTCGTTAGAGGAAGGTGAGCTATTGGATTGGGACGCGGAGAGTCCCCCGGTTAGGAAGGTGGATGACCCTTCCGCTCTCCGTTTGTTCCATAGAGAGGAGCTTTCTTCCTTAATTTCAAAGGCTTTGCAGAGTTTGAACATTTCTCAGGAGGACGCTAAGGTGTCAGGTAACCCCCTGATGGCAGGTACACGTATGCCACCTAAGTCCTTTCCGGTACATGAAGCCATGCAGGAGCTGATCTCGGCGCAATGGGATGCGCCGGAGGCCAGTTTGCGGGTGGTAAAAGCCATGAGGCTCTTGTATCCGGTTGACCCGACCGAACTTGAAAAGTTTAGGTTACCTAGGGTGGACGCTTTGGTGGCAGCGGTGACAAAAAGGACTACCTTGCCGGTGGAAGGGGGAGTTACACTAAAGGATGCGCAGGATAGAAAGATTGAAGCATCCCTAAAAATGTCCTTTGAAGTAGCTGCGGTTACCTTACAGGCCGCAATCTGCAGCTCTTACGCGGCGCGAGCATGTCTGCAGTGGTCACAAGGGATGACCGATAATTTATTGGAGTCTGGGGGTTCTGTCCCTTCAGAGCTGGCTGATTTGGAGTCAGGCTTGGCTTATTTGGCAGACTCCTTATATGATATTATTCGGGCGTCTGCGAAACAGATGTCTCTTTCAGTGGTATCACGCAGATCCTTATGGCTCCGTCATTGGGCGGCCGATGCAGCGTCCAAGCTTCGGCTGGTGAGACTCCCTTTTTAAGGGGGTTTATTGTTTGGAGAAGATTTAGACAAACTGGTGAAGGATTTTGGGGATGCCAAAACTCAGCGTTTACCGGAGGACAGGGCTAGGCCCCCGGTGAGGTCTTCATCGTCTAGACCGCGTTTCTGGGATGTTAGGCGATCCAGGGCTGGTAGACCTTTCTTCAGATCTACATCTGGCCCGTTCTCTGCTTCGAGACCTCGGTTTCAGCAGAGGAGTTCCTTTCGTACGACGAAACCCTCTTCAGGGCAGTCAACACGTACCCCAGCCAATCGCACTCCACAATGACGGGGGCTTGGCTCCCTCCGCCTTGCCCTTAGGGGGTCGGCTTTCAGCGTTCCGGGCGGAGTGGGCCACAGTCACGTCCGATCAGTGGGTGTTGGACATTGTTCAAGACGGGTACAAGTTGGAGTTCGCCTCTCCCGTCGTAGATTCTTTCTTGGTGTCCCCGTGCAATGGGGCGGCCAAGGGAGACGCGGTCCGCAGGACTCTTCAGGTGCTGCTCGATCTGGGGGCGGTGGTTCCGGTGCCCCCAGAAGAGGTAGGCCGCGGTATATATTCCCTTTACTTCATTGTACCAAAGAAGGGGGGGGTCCTTCAGACCGGTGCTGGATCTCAAAGGGGTCAACAGATTTCTCAGTGTTCGCCATTTCCGAATGGAGACGGTGCGCTCGGTTATTGCGGCGGTAAGACCGGGAGAGTTCCTCACGTCCCTCGATCTCAAGGAGGCGTACCTCCATATTCCGATATGGCCTCCGCATCAGCGGTATCTGCGGTTTGCGATTCTGGGCCAACATTATCAGTTTCGGGCAATGCCCTTTGGCCTGGCAACGGCTCCCCGCACGTTTTCTAAAGTCATGGTGGTGGTAGCCGCCTTTCTACGCAAGGAAGGGATTCGAGTGCACCCTTACTTAGACGATTGGTTGATCCGCGCCTTGTCCCGACAGGAGAGTTTGTCGGTAACTCAGAGAGTGATCTCTCTCCTTCAGTCGTTGGGGTGGTTTGTCAACTTTCCCAAAAGCTTTCTGACCCCGTCGCAGTCTTTAGTGCATCTGGGGGTGCGTTTCAACACGGCTCTGGGGAAAGTGTTTCTACCCCGAGACCGGGGGGAGAAATTGCAGGCGCAAATTCGCCTACTTCTCGGGTCGGCCAGACCTCGAGTGTGGGATTATGTACAGGTGCTGGGCTCCATGGTGGCGACTCTGGAGGTGGTCCCCTGGGCCCGGAGCCACATGAGGCCCTTACAGCAGTCTCTGCTCTCTCGCTGGTCCCCAGCTTCTCTGAACTACAATGTGCGTCTCCAATGGAGTCTTCGAGCAGCTCGCAGCATGCACTGGTGGCTCCAAGAGTTGCATCTTTGGAGGGGCATGCCGTTGGCCACGCCGGATTGGGTGGTAGTTACAACGGATGCCAGTCTGCGGGGCTGGGGAGCCCAGTGCCTGCAAACGTCTGTGCAGGGAATGTGGTCCTCCCAGGAGGCTCAGTGGCCCATCAATTTGCTGGAATTAAGAGCGATCAGGCTGGCGCTGCGGGCTTTTCAGTCACTGATTCAGGACAAGCCGACCAGGATCTTTTCGGACAGTGTCACGGCGGTCGCATATGTCAATCGTCAGGGGGGCACCCGGAGTCCGCAGTTGGCCGAAGAGGCAAGAAATTTGTTTCGATGGGCAGAGGGGCATGTTCCGCTTCTGTTGGCGGCACACATTGCAGGTCACGAAAACGTGCAAGCGGACTTCCTCAGCAGAAATCTTCTAGATCCGGGCGAATGGGAGTTGTCGGCTCGAGCGTTCGGCCTGCTAGTCCGTCGTTGGGGGTTGCCAGAGATGGATCTCATGGCCTCATCCCGCAAAGCGAAGGTGCCTCGATTCTTCAGCAGACACAAGGAAAAGGGATCGGAGGGGGTGGACGCGTTAGCGCTCCCATGGCCTCCAAATTCCCTTCTGTATGTGTTCCCGCCTTGGCCCATGATAGGGCGGGTGTTACAACGCATCTCTCGCTTTCGAGGCAGAGTAATCCTGGTGGCTCCAGATTGGCCGCAGCGGCCGTGGTACGCAGATCTGATGCAGCTTTCGGTAGGCGATCAGGTAGCGTTCCAGGTAACTCCGGACTTACTAACTCAGGGTCCAATATTGATGGAAGATCCGGCCCGCTTTGGTCTTACGGCCTGGCTATTGAGAGGTCAAGGCTAAAAAAGAAGGGCTATTCAGAACGGGTGATTTCCACCCTGCTTAAAGCTAAGAAAATTTCGACGTCAGCCTCCTATGCGAGAGTCTGGAGGATTTTTGAGGCATGGTGCGGAAGACAGGGAATTGCGCCTTTCCATGCATCTCTGCCGGCTATTCTTGCTTTCCTACAGGAGGGCGTAGAGAAAGGGTTAGCATATAACTCTTTAAAGGTTCAGGTGGCGGCCATTGCCTGTTACAGGGGCCGGGTGGCTCGCTCGACGCTCGCGTCACAGCCGGACGTGGTCCGTTTCCTCAAGGGGGTTCACCATATCCGCCCGCCGGTAAAGCGAATTTGTCCAACATGGAACCTTAAACTCGTCCTTGGGAAGTTGCAGGGGGCACCCTTTGAGCCCCTGTCAGCGGCCACTTTGAAAGATGTCACGCTGAAAACAGTATTTTTGGTGGCGATGGCTTCAGCAAGGCGAGTATCGGAACTGCAGGCGCTTTCTTGCAGAGAGCCCTTTTTACGTTTTTCGGAAACTGGGGTGTCGGTGCGTACGGTGCCGTCCTTCCTGCCTAAGGTTATTTCTTCCTTTCATGTGAACCAGAGTTTGTTCCTTCCATCCTTCCGGAAGGAGGATTGGGGAAAACGATTTTTGTCTTTGCGGCTACTGGATGTACGACGTATGCTTCTCCATTATTTGGGGGTGACGAATGATTTTCGTAGGTCGGACCATCTCTTTGTTTTGTTCGCGGGTAAAAACAAGGGGATGGCGGCGTCTAAAGCGTCCATTGCGCGTTGGGTCAAGGAAACTATTGCTTCGGCGTATGTGTTGACAGGGAAGAAAGTACCGGAGCACCTTCATGCTCATTCCACTCGGGCTTTGGCTACGTCTTGGGCGGAGTCCGGGGGGATGTCTTTAGAGGAAATTTGCCGGGCGGCCACTTGGTCATCGGGAAATACCTTTTCAAAGCATTACCGGTTAGACGTAGCGGCCCGTTCGGAGGCAAGTTTTGGCGCTGCAGTGCTGACAGAGGCGGCATTAGCGTCCCACCCAGTTTGAGTTTGCTTTGCTACATCCCACTAGTCTCTGGATTCATCTGCTGCTTTGCTATGGAAGGTAAAATTATGGTCTTACCTGTTAATTTTCTTTCCTTTAGAAGCAGCAGATGAATCCAGAGCCCCTCCCCAAGTGCACTGTCTGTGTGTAGGGTGTTTGGTTGATTGGTTTAGTTGGGCTATGGTTGGTAATTGTATTATTTCATGGCTGAAAAAAAAAAAAAAGAAAAACACATTTTCTACTGGAATGAAGTTTTGTGGCTGCTCATTCTCCTTTCGGGATGCTTGGGCAAAGTGCATAACTGAATCAACAGGAGGAACACCAGGCTTTAAGGCCAACTGTTAATCAGTTCTCTATCTCCACCTGCTGGTCGATGTGAGCTATACCCACTAGTCTCTGGATTCATCTGCTGCTTCTAAAGGAAAGAAAATTAACAGGTAAGACCATAATTTTACCTTATTGTAGTTCAAAAAAAACCCATGTTGGAACATATAGCACGTTCTTCACATTTTCCTTTACCAAGCATAACATGGGCTTCAGTCCTTGTGCCCTGCCTGGAGCTTCCCGGTCCATAAAATAAAGCAGGTTAACATCCTAAACCTTCCAACAAAACAAAGCAAAGGTTTGGCTTTCAAATTCTCCCACACAAAAAAGTGTCCCGGGTTAATGAACGTAGCCAAGCCCAACCTGGGCTAACTTCCAAGATCTTCTTACCCCTCCAAGTCCTCTACAGGTAAGTTAACTAAACAGTTCTCACAATTACTTTTCAATTGGGCAGAATTGCCCTGGCCCTGCTCCAAACACTGCTAGTGTCCAGGGCTTCAATTAGCCTGGACTGGATTATTGAGAAAAGGGGCAATACATCTCACATCTCATACTCCCCTAAGTCCATGTCTTCCGCGGGCTCACTCTCCCCAGGAAAGCTGTTCATTTCCCAGTCCATGGATCCATAACCCTGGCTGGTTCTCCACCCTGTGTCCTCGGGCTGCTTCACCCAACCCCCGTCTTGCCTGGGTGTTAGCTCCTTGCCAACCGGTCCTTTACACGCCCCTCTCTTGGTGCACCCTCCCGGGGTTTGTACAGCCAGGCAAGGTCGCGACCAGGGCCTTCAATTTCCCACCTGCTGGGTTGTCTCCTGGATAGCAAATGGGGCTGAAGAACAGGAATTCCTTGGAAGCTGCACTCCCTGCTGGTGGCTGGCTGATTGTGATTAGCACCACCTGAGCTCCTCAACTGATTTCCCCTTGTTGGTATTTGAGGCTTTCTGACCTGCATACCTCGAGTGTTAACCCCACCCCCTCCTGAGTTGGGTTTAGGTTTCAGAGTAGGAGGAAAGGAGTAATAGGGGGAAGAATTCGGTTCAAGTCCTCTCCCCCTCTGGCTCTTAG
The DNA here is from genome assembly GCF_902459505.1 of Geotrypetes seraphini. NCBI lineage: Eukaryota > Metazoa > Chordata > Amphibia > Gymnophiona > Dermophiidae > Geotrypetes > Geotrypetes seraphini. The sequence goes on along the minus strand of NC_047088.1, from coordinate 98,042,002 downwards.
GCTGGGATATGACCGGGTTTTTCTCTTCCCTTCCTGGCTGTGCCGGCTCCATGCCAGGTTTTCTCGGGCCCAGGGCAGGGTGCATGCTGAGTTTCGTAGTTCTTTTGACTGGGACAGGGGCTTCCCTGTCACAAGATCCATTTCTGTTCATTTTGAGCCAGAAATCTACTGAATTCCCCTCCTCTCCTCCCCTTATATACTTGGTCTAGAACCAAAACTTTCAAAGATGAAAATTCATGTTGTTTGTCATTACAATGTCCCATTACTTTTCGTTTAATATTACTTTTGTGCTCAGTAAGTCTAATATTTAGTTTGCGAATTGTTTGTCCAATATATATCATATCACAGGGACATCTAATAACATAAACTACTCCCTCAGATTTACAATTTGTGTTGCGGTTAAGTTCATATTGTTTTCCATCATATGGATTCACAAAACATTTCGTACACTCCATGATTCCACACATTTGACAACTACCACATTGGCTATGTCCAGTCATCACATCAGATCCTTATGTATCTTCTTCTGGTAGTACTGATGGGCATAGTAGTTCCTTAAGATTTTTACTCCTGTGATATGTTATCAATGATTAATTAATCTTTTAAAAAGCCTCCTATATTCAGAATGTTCCAAATATATCTTCAGTATACATTAGTGCTGCCCGATTCAGGAAAAAAAATTTCAATTTGATTCAGCCTATTGAATTGGTTTTTCGATTCAATTCGATTTTCCTGCCCAATTGGGTGTTTTTTTTTTCAAACATCCTCGTGGATTTATTTTATAGCCTCTTCACCCCCTTTGCCTTCTTCTAACTACACTGGCGCTGTATTGTGTAAACAAAATTAAACAAACAAAAAAGACTTTTCCTCTCTCTGTTAAATCCTAGCTCACGTTTGCGGTCTAACACCAGCTCTGGCAGGATACACATTTTAAATCTGACATATTGTAATCACAAAACAGAAAATAAAATTAGTTTTTCTACCTTTTTGTTGTCTGGTCATTATTCAAATTTTGTTGGTCTCAGACTCTGGTTGTTTTCTGATAACTTGCTTGCCAGGGTCTCCTTCTTTCTTCCTGCTAACCATCCATCTTCTGTCTCTGTCCTCCCCTTCCGTTTCCCTTCCCTCCCCTGGAGGTCTGGCATCTTTCCTTTTTTTTGTCTCCCTCCACAGATCCACGTTTTCTCAACTACCCTTTCATCCAGCATCTCTCCCTCCTTCCCCACCACCCCAGGGTCCACTATCTCTCTCTTTCTTTTCCCAACTACCCTCCTATCCAGTATCTCTATCCCCCCTCCACACCATCCCTTGTGTCCAACTTCTCTCCCTTTCTGTTCCTTCCCTCCCTAAATCCCATTGTCCATCATCTCTCTCCTCCTCTATTTTCAGACCCATTTCTTCCTCCCCAAAGTCCGGCATATGCACATCTCTTTGAACCCCCCCCCCTTCCCTCCCTCTGTGTACTTCTACACCAGGGCCCCCCTCCCTGAAGGTCTTCCCCCCGAAGGCCTACACCCCACCCTTAAAGGCCTGTGCCACCATCCTTAAAGGCTTGTCCCCCCCCTTAAAGGCATATCCCCCCCTTTAAAGGTCTGTGTCAGTTTTGTTTGTGGCCCCCATGATATTAGGTGGTAGGGGTTAAGTGAAAGGCGTACTGACAAACGCTGGTCCCAGATTCAGTTCCCTCACTGAAGTTTCACCAGGAAGTAGAATAATAGGCACAGCCAGAGGTGATTGCATAAAGAATATATTATAGAAATAGGCTTACAGAAAAGCAATATTTATAAGCATTACAATTAAGCAGAGAGCAAAGCAGTTTCCCTGCCTTACAGATTCCAGAAGGAAGTGTGAAGTTTCAGGGAAAGGCAGAGAGAGAGAGAGAGAGAAAGAGAGCCAAGACCCCTCTCCTCCACAGATTGATAGATAGATTGATAGCTACATTGATAGCGCAGAGAGGAGGCTTTTATACCTTGGCTGAATATAGAAACCTGTATGCCCCAGTATCTTTCTGTTTAGAACTTGCAAACTGTTTGAAACAATGGTTAATTTAATTGCTAAGGAGGGTGTGATACTTGGAAGCATGGTGATGGGATTAGTCTCTGGCTTCTTTGTTCCATGCACCTGGACCCATTGTCCTAAGCACCCTCTTAATCAGACATTAACACCTTTTAGCTAGTCATGATTCAATCAGGGCTACTTGAAACTTAAAACATATCAATCAGGGCTACTTAAAACCGTCTTCCTGCCCTCAGGGTCTATCTGCATTCCCATGCCAGAGTCAGACTGATATAATTTCCCATAGGCCTCGCTGACATAAGTAATGCCAACTGAAAATGCTGAATGGTAGCGACAGCTAGGCTGACAGTCTGCATCCCACCCCTGAAGACCTGTCCCTCCTTGAAGACCTGTCCCCCCCCTTTGAAGGCCTGCTTGCCCCCCCTTGAAGGCCTATCCCCCCTTGAAGGCCTGCCTGTCCCCCCTGAAGGCCTGTCCCACCCCCCATCCCGAAGGACTGCTCACTTCCCCCCCCGGAAGGCCTGCGTGTTCCCCCTGGCCTCCCACTGGGGTCTGGCTTCCCCCCTGGCCTCTCCGCACTGTTTACCTTCGAGGAACAGCCTGCAAACAAGATCATGGTGCTAGCGATCTTTGTACTGCTTCGGAGCTGTTTCGTCTGTCGCGGTCCCGCCCCTCCTCTGACGTTAGAGGAGGGGCGGGACCGCAACAGAGGAAACAGCTCTGAAGCAGTACAAAGATCGCTAGCACCGCAATCTTGTTTTCAGGCTGTTCCTCGAAGGTAAAGAGTGCGGAGAGGCTGGGGGGGAAGCGGGAGGCCAGGGGGGTGGAAGCCAGACGCTGGAGGGGGGAAGCCGACAGCAGCACTTCCCGACTGACCTTCCCCCCTCCCCCTCTAAAGCAGGTGCGGTAGCGGCTGGCCAGCAAGAGCAGCGCTGCCGTTCCAGCTTTAAGGGGCGAGGGGGGTGGGTCAGGTGAATCAGGAAGTCTATTTTTTGTTTTGTTTTGTTTTGAACCAATTCAAATCGATTCAACCGAAGTGAATCGGTGAATCGGGCAGCACTAGTGCTAAGGGCATTTGATAACGAAAGTTAGTAAAAGGACCTCCTAGTGATTTATTAGCAGGATACATGTCGCAATTAGACAATGTAGCAGTTCTATTTAGTTAATATACTTCTCCCTCCGTATTCGCGATGGTTAGGGGCAGAACAGACCCGCGAATATGGAAAAACCGCAAATAACTTTTTATATGTTATTTGCGTTTTTTTTGTAACAGCCACCGTTAATAGTATTGAAATTGTGAATAACAGAAATACAGCTTCTTTCTTCTCGAAGACAGGGAGGCAATGGAGAAATCATCGTCTTTTCGCTAGTAAAGCACAAAGAAAAGTCCGCTCGGAAGAGAAGCAGGGGGAAGCCCAGCGAAGGAAGTTCCCGGGGCAGAGACTGTGTGTGCGCGCTCTTTCACAATTCTAGGCAGCCGCAGCCTTCCTTCTTCAGAATTAGCATTATTATTACTATCACTGCATTATATTTTCCTCACGGGACGTAATAGACGACCCTTTGCTCTTCCTTCTTTATAAGTGTGCAACTAGCTGCTTGTCTGCGCACTTTATTTTCATCGAAAAGGGCCCGAGGCAGAAGAGCTCACAAGAGCTTGCCACGCTTTTTATTTATTCAGTGTTTTGGGGGGGGAGGGTTTATTTGCAGAATGGTGCAATCACCGCGTACTTTTGTTTAATCGCATCTGAAGCTAGGAAGCAGCGTTTTTCTGTGTGAATGCTGGGAAGTGAAAAAATTTTATTGGTACTGTACTTTACTAATGGATGATGTAATTTGGGAGGAGGAGCCAGCATGCTAAAAATAGCGAATAAGTGAAACCGCAGTGCTGAAACCAGAGGGAGAAGTGTATTTCAAACATAAAACTGTGGCTTAAACTACTGGTTCCACCACAAATAAGTATCCATGCATTTAGTAGACATAAAGATTAGGGAAACGTGCCTTGAGACACAGGAAGAAGGAAACTGCAGGCAGCAAAAGCAGATAGGTAATCTCTACCTGGAGAAATCCCAAATGTCTTAATTCACCTCTAGTACTTCCTTGTATTGTAATGTTTATCTTAGGTAGTCCACAATGTACTAAACTGTTCTCTTTTTCTTACTGTAAGTCGCCTTGAACCCTTGTAGGCATATAGTGCAATGCACATATACCAGATTAGATTAAAAGACCATAAACCCACAATTTCCCAAAGCAGTGACAGGAAAGTGAAGTCGGGGGCGTTTCACACCTCTCTCTTAAGGCAATGTGGCACAAGTCCACTGCTAGTGAAAGTGACTTGCAGGACCCGGGGGGAAGGGGGGGCTCGTAATTGGCTCTCACTACACTAATTTTGTGTGCATGTGTGCATTTTCTTTTCTCCTTGAAACAATGAAAGTATTACACACACACTGCTCCTCCCCGCCCTCACCCCACGCCACCTTTCCCGCGAGGGCTATCCAGCAGCCGGGCTGAGGCGCGGGCCCAGTGGCGGGATGACAAGGAACGAACCGGGCGGGCTTCACTCCGTCAGACCTCTGGCATTTCCCAACAACTTCGCCGCATGGTGCAGCCGCACCGAGGTGAGAGCGCAGTGGCTGGGCCCGGCACCGAGAGAGAAGTCATTACCGCCGAGCGTCCCTGAGGGCAGAGACAGCCCGCGCACACGGTGGACAGAGTGTGAGAATGGCCGGCCGCCTAACTGCAAACTGAAAATTCCAACGGCTCCTGCCACGGCCCCGCCGCACACGCTCGGCCCCTGAGGCGCAGCATCCCTTTATTGACTGGCGGTGACCTGGGAAGGGGTGGGGGAGGAGGAGGAGGTGGGAGCTCGCATGCAACGGACCCCCCCACCTCCTTCTCACCCCTGGATTCCGTTCCGTTTCTCCTAGCGGACCTCGTTTCCCCCCCCAGAGGGACCCGATGGACTGAGGGAGAAGGAGACGGAGTGAAGCGGTGGCTGCAGCGGTTGCGGGAGCTGCGAAAACTTTCTTAAAGGGACAGTAATGCCGGCTGCTCGCATGCTCTACACGTTCCTCTCACTTCTTAGCATCATGAGGGGGTTTTGCTACTGGAGGGACAATCCCCCCCCCAATAAAACACCACCTTCTGTTTCAAAAAAAAGGTGACTCAAGAAACTGAATGTCTGCTGGTGAACTCTGCTGCCTTTTTTTTTTTTTTCCTCCTCTTGACGATTTACCTTTTAAGGGGGATTTTGAACCTTGGTGTGGATGGAGAATTTTGTGACTGTAAAATAATTTTGAAAAGGGCCTTCTTTTCTCCATCAGCGAAAGTGGGGGGAGGGGGGAGGGTCAGGCGAATCAGGAAGCCAATTTTTTTTTTGTTTTGAACCGATACGAATGGATTCACCCGAAATGAATCGGTGAACCGATTTGAATCGTGAATCGGGCAGCACTAGTATACGTGCTGTTTCCCAGCTGTTTCCCAGAACACACGTCACACAATCATCCTGAGTAGTTGAATTCTCTCTGGGATTCAGGAGCCATTCTCTATCATTAAACAGTGCTCTTTTATATGCTGCTTTTATTATCTTCATAGGATAGCCTCTTTTTTTAAATTTATAAATTTATTCATTGTTACAACAAATAAAAATAGGAATACACACTAATGTAGAACAAAAATTATTACCGTATTTTCACATAGATAACGCGCACCTATGTAAAACGCGCACACGGGTATAGCGCGCGAAATACACAAATTTATGTACAGAAATTTTTATATACCGCGCACACCCATATACCGCGCATGCTGCCCAACTCTCCCATCGCCGCCTGACTCTCCTTTCGCCCGCCCCGACTCTCCTCTGGCCACCCCGACTCTCCTTTCGCCCGCCCCGACTCTCCTCTCCCCCTTGAAGTCCTGTCCCCACCCTGAAAGCCTGATGCCCCCCCGACGTCCGATTCACCCCCCCCCCCCCGCAGGACCGCTCGCACGCACCCCCACCCCCACGGACCGCTCGCACGCACTCCCACCCGCACTCCCACCCTGAAGGACCGCTCGCACCCCCACAGCCTCCCGACCCCCCCCCCGCCATCATGTAGAAGCTCCTACCGGTGTCCTGCTGCTTCCTCTTGGCGGTCCTGACTCCCCAACACGATCGGGGCAAGAGGGAGCTCAAACCCTCTTGCCCCAGCCAACTGCGGCATCCCCGACACGATCGGGGCAAGAGGGAGCTCAAGCCCTCTTGCCCCCCCGACTCCCCGACACGATCGGGGCAAAAGGGAGCCCAAGCCCTCTTGCCCCGCCGACTCCCCAACTCCTCGACAATATCGGGCCAGGAGGGAGCCCAAGTCCTCCTGGCCCTGGCGACCCCCCCCCCCCGCTAGTTGTTCGGGCCAGGAGGGAGCCCAAGTCCTCCTGGCCCTGGCGACCCCCCCCCACGCTAGTTGTTCGGGCCAGGAGGGAGCCCAAACCCTCCTGGCCACGGTGACCCCCTACCCCCACCCCGCACTACATTACGGGCAGGAGGGATCCCAGGGCCCCTGCCATCGATGCAAACCCCCCTCCCCCCAACGACCGCCCCCCCAAGAACCTCCGACCGCCCCCCCCCAGCTGACCCGCGACCCCCCTAGCCGACCCCCACCCCTCTTCTCCGTACCTTTGTGTAGTTGGCCGGACAGACGGGAGTCAAACTTGCCTGTCCGGCAGGCAGCCAATGACGGAATGAGGCCGGATTGGCCCATCCGTCCCAAAGCTCCGCCTACTGGTGGGGCCTAAGGCGCCTGGGCCAATCAGAATAGGCCCGGGAGCCTTAGGTCCCTCCTGGGGGCGGGGCCTTGGGCACATGGTCGGGTTGGGCCCATGTGCCTCAGGCCCCGCCCCCAGGTGGGACCTAAGGCTCCCGGGCCTATTCTGATTGGCCCAGGCGCCTTAGGCCCCACCAGTAGGCGGAGCTTTGGGACGGATGGGCCAATCCGGCCTCATTCCGTCATTGGCTGCCTGCCGGACAGGCAAGTTTGACTCCCGTATGTCCGGCCAACTACACAAAGGTACGGGGAAGGGGGGTGGGGGTGTCGTGGAGGTTGGCCAGGGGGGTCGCGGGTCGGCTGGGGGGGGCAGTCGGAGGTTCTTGGGGGGGCGGTCTTTGGGGGGAGGGGGGTTTGCGTCGAGGGCAGGAGGGCCTGGGATCTCTCCTGCCCGTAATGTAGTGCGGGGTGGGGGTGCGGGTGCGTGCGAGTGGTCCTTCGGGGTGGGGGTGCAAACGGTCCTGCGGGGGGGTGAATCGGACGTCGGGGGGGAAACTATGTAAAAAAAATTTTGTATAACGCGCAAGGGTGTGCGCGGTACGTAAAAACCACGTATAACGCGCGCGTTATATGCAAGAAAATACAGTACATTAAAGAAAATAAATCTTTCAATTCCAAGTCCACATTATGGATAGATTCTTTTTTCATATTTTATTTTTAATTCCTGTGCTTGTATTTTAAACTCATCTTTTGAAGAACAGATACGTCTTAGATGTAAAAGGTAGTCCATTCTTTAAGGTGTTGGGTGAAAACTAGAATAGTGGAGCAGAGTTTTTATCCGTTGTTTTTTTTTATATACTGTTACTATGTCGTCATTTTGTATCTTCACCAACACATCAAGAAACGAGATCTCAGTCTTGCTATACACATGGGTAAACTTCACCTTCTGATGACAATTATTCAGATAATCAATAAATTCTTCAGCTTCTCCTCTGTATTTTTCCAAATAAATAAGATATCATCTATGTATCTAATCCATAGACACATATGGGGGTAAAAGTGAGAAGAGTATACCCACATATCCTCAAAAGTTGCCATAAAAAGGTTGGCCACAGAAGGGGCCATTGTTATCCCCATAGCAATTCCTGATGTTTGAAAAAATAACTTTCTTTCGAAAAAGAAAAAAACTTTCTTCCATGACAATCTTAACTAGTTGTTCAATGAATTCTGTCGGTACTCTATGAATATGCGGTCTTTTTTCTAAACAGGTCGCAATGATAGACAATGCCTCTTGTGGTATGATTGTATATAGTGAACAGACGTCCATGGTTACCATAAACATATCATTATAATAATAATAATAAATAACAGTTTATATACCGCAGTACCTTTAAGTTCTATGCGGTTTACAAAAGATTAGTGAAGTACAAGTTGAGATAATTTAAGGGATGTGGGAACAATAGGGAGAAAGGGTAGGAACACCGTTAGAGAGGGGAAAGAGAAGAGTGGGTCAGCTGTCTAGGTATTTCAGGAATAGGTGAGTTTTGAGGCATTTCCTGAATTTCTCTTAAGTGGTGGGCAACAGGAGTTGTTCTAGGTCTTTGCCCCATAGAGCTGCTTGATGTGAGAGAAGATGCTCATGGTGTTTTTTTTAGTTTGCAACTTCTAACCGGGGGAGAAACGAAGTGCAAGTGTGAGCTTCTCTTGTGTCTGTTGGCTGAGAAGGAGAAGAGGTCAGTGATGTATTTAGGGGTTAGACCATAGAGAACTTTAAAGCAAAAGCAGGCGAACTTAAACTTTACACGAGCTTCCATCGGCAGCCAGTGTAGCTGTTTGAAGTATGGCATCACATGATCGAACTTCATTAGACCGAAGATTAGTCTGACCACAGTGTTTTGCATTAATTGTAAGCATTGCATATTCTTTTTGCTAAATAGGGATTGCTAAATAGGCGATGTTACAGTAGTCGAGTTGACTCAGTATGAGGGATTATACCAGGAATCTGAATGCAGAGTTATCAAAGTATGCTTTAATGGATTTAAGTTTCCAGAGGGTGAAAAAACCCTTTTTGATTAGGGAGTCCACCTGATCTTTCATGGTGAGGCATTGGTCCAGAGTTACACCCAGTATTTTAATGGTGGGCTGTATGGGGTAGTTGTGTTTGTTGATGTCTAGTGAGGTTTTGGTGTCAAGAGGGCGTGGTGAAGCGACAAAGAATTTTGTCTTCTCTGTATTGAGCTTGAGTTTGAAGTCTTTCATCTAGTGCTCCATCAAGTTTATGGCTTCTGATGCTTTTGGAATTGTTTCCGAGATGGAGGTGGCAAATGGGATAATGATAGTAAAGTCATCAGCGTAACTGAATAATTTTATCCCCAGCTGGGTTAATTGAACGCTCAGTGAGGTCATGTAAATATTGAAAAGCAGAGGGGATAGTGGGGATCCTTGCGATACGCCGGATGGGTTGTTCCAGGTGTTGGAGAGATCATTGTTGAAGCGAACCTGATAGGTGCGGGATGAAAGGAAACCATTAAACCATTTTAGCACTTCGCCCCTGATGCCAATAGCGTCTAGGCACTGTAGCATTTTCATATGGTCTACAAGATCAAAGGCTGAGCTCATGTCGAATTGCATGATCAGGGCATTGAGGCCTTTGCTTAAAAGTAGATGCAAGTAATCTAAGATGGCCGCAATTACCGTTTCCGTGCTGAAAAGCGGTCTAAAGCCGGATTGAGTCTCATGAAGGAGTGAGAACTGGTCCAGGTATTCCATCAATTGGGAGTGTACCAGTCCCTCCATGATCTTTACGATGAGTGGTATGGAAGCAATTGGTCTATAGTTGGTAACTAGGGCTGACGATTCTTTGTTATTTTTTAGGATAGGGGTTATTATTATGTGGCCTTTGTTGGTGGGGAATTTTCCGTTTTTCAGGTTATGGGCTAAGTAGTGCAGTAGTGATAGTTTAAATTCAAGTGGTGCCGCTTTCATGATTTCTGGGGGACATGAATCCAGGAAGCAATATGATTTGGAGTATTTGTTATATAATTTGGTATAGTTATTCCAATCTATGTCTTGAAAGGAATTCCAGATCATGTCTGCAGGGGTTTCATTTCCTTGTGTGTTAGCTATATGGTGATCACTAGGTTCTTTTGTTGAGCAATTGTTTCTTAGGTTTTTAATTTTTGAGTCAAAGTGCAGGGCTAGGTCGTTTGCCGAGGGTAATTTAATGTTGTGTGTAGGTAGAGTGTAGCGGGTGGTGTCGAATAAGTTAGTAATCAGATTGAACAGCTCTTTTGTATTAACTCCTCGTGAGCTGTTGCAGGATGAATTGATTTTGTTTGAGTAGAATGCTTTGCGTTTATCTTTTATCAGTTGTTTGTAGGTTTTTATATCGACTCTCCAATTGTTACGGTCTGATAATTCTCCTGTTTTTTTCCATATTCTTTCTAGACGTCTGGCTAACTGTTTCTGTAATCTATTAAGAAATTCTGTAGTGTCTCTAATATAAGAGGATAAAGAAACTTACCAATATAGATGGACGAAGCTTCCAACAGCGAACCCCTATTTGAAATTATAGGGCGTCCTGGTGGCTGTTCAATCAATTTATTTATTTTTGGTAGCAGATAAAATACAGGGAGTGCAGGGTACAGTACATTAAGGAATCTAAATTCTTTCTTATTCAAAAAACCTTGTTCCTTTTCTGAATATGTGATTTTTATTAATAATCAGTTGTAGATCTTTTGTAGGGTCCCCTTCAAGTTCTGTATAGTCAGAGCATAAAAGTTAACGCCCCGCTTCTGACAAATAGTCTTCTCTATTTTGTAATACAATGGCCTTTCCTTTATCCGCCCTGTGGAGTATTAAATTCCTAATTTGTTTTAATGTATAGATTGCATCATTTTCATCTTCCGTCAGTTGTGTCTCAATTTATATATCTTTTTTTTCTTTTTCTGAAATTTCTTTTGAAACCAGTTGATAAAAAGTTTCAAGAACAGGGTCCATAGGTCCCGGAGGGATCCATGTAGATTTTGGTGTAACAACGGAACTTGCTCCTATATCCTCCGTATTCTTCTTTTGTCTAAAAAAGAGTTTAATTTTCAATGTCCTCACAAATTTTTCAATGTTGACTTTTGTTTGAAAATAATCAGGTCTTTTAGTAGGTACAAATGTTAATCCCTTCGACAGAATTTGTCTTTCATCATTAGTCAATACATGTCTAGAGAGGTTGATTATGGGAATTTCTGATATTGATTGGTCTGACTTTTTTGAGAACGTGTCTGCGGTCGTGAATTGAAATTTTGGAATTGTCCTCGTGTATTTCCTCTTCTCCAGCATCCCCATCGTTGATATCTCAATCTGTTGTCTAAAAAATCTTCATCCAAACTATAACTAGTAGTACACTTCTCCCTCGTTATTCGCGGGGGATAGGGGCAGAGCCGGCCCGCGAATGGCGAAAAACTGCGAATATCCGGCTCTGACCCACCCCCGCCTCCCTTCCGCCTTCCCCTGGCATCCTGGCCTTACCTGGTCTAGCTGGTTTTTAGGGCAGGTGCGATCTTCCTACGCTCCTGCCCCGTGCAGATAGCCATTAAGAAATGGCTGTGGGGAGTTCCCGTAGTCTCTCGGGATGCCGGGGGGGAAAGACAAAAATATGTTTTTTTTCCCTCCTCCCCCCCCCCAAAAAAAATCACGATTATGTGAAATCGCGAGTAGGGAAACCGCGAATGGGGAGGGGGAAGTGTAGATGACTCAGAAGTTTATCAAAAGATACTTTCTTACTATTTCCATTACCATTCTGCCCACTCTTCTTCTTATTCAAGCAGGGGTACATTTGATATTTCTCATAATCCTCTTCATCTCTCTTAAACTTCCTAAATTTATCTCTCTGGATTTCCACATGAAACGTATCTACCCGTTGTTTCATACTATCTTGCTTGCTCTTAATTTCTATCTCCCCTGAGTTTTCTTTCAACTGTTTCAATTTTCCTTCTATCTCTACTTTCATATCTTTCATACTTTGTTGTGTTCTTTCAATAATTAGTATCATAAGATCCAGGGCGCATTTATTAAGTATTGCTACCCACTTTTCATTAAACTCCTTATCTTCAGTAAATAATCGTGGTTCTTTATAAATTCGAAGTCCCCTAGGGATATATTCTTTTTTATAGTACTCAGTTAGGGTTCCTTTTACTAAGGCGCGTTAGTGGTTTTAGCGCGCGCTACAATATCGCACGCACTAAATGCTAATGCCTCCGTAGAGCTTGCGTTAGTATTTTTTGTTTAGCACATGGTTAGCGCGCGCTAAAAACGCTAGTGCACCTTAGTAAAAGGAGCCCTTAGTGTTGCTCCATGAAGTTCTGCTCTAAAAAAGTTATATATAAAATAAAATATAAAAAATACGTAGATATAAATTGAGGGGGGAGGTGTTATAGCCTATGATTGAAATTGTGAAATGTGCTGCTATTCACATACATAATAAAGCAGTCATTCTAATTCTGAGGCTATTCATCCACCTATAGTTAGAAGATAGAGTTATTGGGAGAGAGAGGGGGTGGATAATATAGTATATATTATTTTCAATGAAATTTATATATATACTCTATAGTGAAAAATACACTGAAAGTATATTAATTTCTAACAGTAGCCAACCCAGGTCACGAGTACCTGGCAAGATCTAAAGAGTAAAATGGGGAAACTCACTGCTTATTCCTTGGATAAGCAGCATAAAATCTAAGTCCATCTTAATAATGGCTTATGGACTCTTGTTTTAGGAAATTATCCAAACCTTTTTTAAACCCTGCTAAGCTAACTGCATTCATTAACCTCATTCTCTGGCAACGAATTGCAGAGTTTAATTACACATTCTTTGGTTTGTTTTAAATCTACTACATAGTAAGAGGATTGCTGGGAAACTTTATCTGAATTCTTTGTTTTTGAGGCCTACCAACACATACCATTGCAGTTATCATCACAAATCAGTACAAGAACTTCTTCCAACAGCTAATTTTATTTGGTAGCTCATTAGACTACCAGTTTACTGGTCATGGTAAGTCCACAGCATATTCAGCAAGCTTTGACTTGGCCTCAAGATTTACTAAGTGCATGCTTCATTGGGAGTTGCAATTTAAATTCTTAATGAGATTGTACATAGCCCCATCTAGAGCATTTTGAGCAACTCTGTGTGCTAAGGACCATTGTCAAAAGTGTGCTCAGTCTCAAGCCTCCTTGGGATATATGTTTTGAACATGCTCCATGATACTTTATATTTGGACTGCACTAGGTAACTGTTTCCCCACACATGGTGTGTGATATTTTATTAATACTTCTAAGTCAACAGGCTTAACAGCCTTTGTTGAACAATCTGTTTTGATGGGAAAGAAATTTATCTTGCAAACCTGGCTTTTATCTACACTGGCTTCATTATCTCAGTGGAAATGTTAATGATTGCACAAGCATCTTTAGAAAGGCATGGATTCTCTGACATGGACTCTTCCCTCGGAGAAAAGTTTCATGTGATATTGTTTATTGAAAGCTTTTATACCACTACTAATGAAGGGGGTGGGATCATGCCATATGCTTGTAACAGACTTCTCAATGCCTGAGCCTTTCTGCTATTTTCCTTTTCACACATCAAAATTATTGGTTGGGAGGGGATGGAGTTATTTCACATTTCTTTTCGGCATAATCATTACTGATGACATTTTGTACTCGTTTGCTATGTTATAATTAATAAAGATGACTAACAGTGCACGTGGGGTTTAGGTTCAGGCCTATGCCTACACAACCAGACCCAGATTCAAGTGGTAAAGAAAAACTCTTTAATGCTTAAAAGAAAGAAAAATCCTGAACCCTTTTACTTCACAGGAAAAGGTATATAAGCAGCAGTCTCTTTTTTCAAGAAGTAAAAGTCTTGGTATTTCTTAGGTCTTGACTGCCATGTCCCAAACACAGTCCTTCTTGAGACAGGTAAGAAGTTCTGGACCATCCAGACCTCAGAATGAGACTCATAGGTAGTTCAGCAAAGGAAAAGGTTGGCTTATCTCAGCCAAGCAGAGTCTCTAGGGTTTGTAGTCAAGGTGCATATAGAAATCACCTCTTCCTTCTTTCCTGGGCCTCACTAACCTAGCTCTGGCCCTACCTCTTATATTTCTTGGTCCTTGCCTCCCTGGCTCTTCCTTCCTGTGTCACTTCCCCCTAAGGAGGAGCTATCTATATTAAGGTGACTCTGGCATCATGAGGGAGTGGTAGTGGTATCCAGCAAGGGGAGTGGTAGTGTTTTATAGACTCCCTCACAGTGACTTTAAAAAAAATCTACTACTTAGTAGCTTCAGCGCTTGCCCTCTAATCTTAGTAGTTTTGGAAAAACTAAACAAGTGATTCACATCTACCCATTTCACTCCGCTCAGTATTTTATAGCCCTCTATCATCTCCCCTAAGCTGCTTCTTCTCCAAGCTGAAGAATCCTAGTCGCTTTAGCCTTTCCTCATAGGGAAGTCATCCCATCCTCTTTATCATTTTTGTCACCCCCTCTGACCCTTTTCTAATTCCATTATATCTTTTTTGAGATGCGGCGACCAGAAATGCACACATTATTCGAGGTGCAGCTGCACCATGGAGTGAAATCTTTGATTTCCGTTCCTTTCCTGGTAATTCCTAACATTCTGTTTGCTTTCTTAGCTGCTGCTGCACACTGAGGAGAGGTTTTCAACTTTATCAGCAATGACACCTAGATCCTTTTCCTCGGTGGTGACTCTTAATGTAAAACCCAGCATCAAGTAGCTATTGTTCAGGTTCCCCTTTCCTAGGGTTAGCAGATATCCGGGAAAACCTGGACATGTCCTCTTTTTAGAGGACTGCCTGGGTGCCCAGATGGATGTTCCAAAACCCAGTAGTTTGTCCAGGTTTTGGCAAGCCCTACCTCTCAGCCGCGTCTGAAGGGCCTCTGAGCATGCGCGGATGACGTCACACAACATCTGCACATGCTCAGAAACACTCCAGATGTGGCCTGGTGGTTTGGGGGCGGGGCTAGAGTCGGAATGAGGTGGGGCCATGTGTCTGGGTTTTTCTGGACAAAAATCTGATAACCCTATCCTTTCCAACATGCATCACTTTACACTTGCTCTTATTAAACATCAACTTCCATTTGTTGCCGGGTCTCTCAAGGTCCTCTTGCAATTTTTAACAATCCTGTTGCAATTTAACAACTTTGAGTAACTTTGTGTCATCAGCAAATATAATTTTCCAGTGCAATAGGTGAGACATTTTAGACAAGTATCCCAATGGCCGCATGCTATATGCAGAGGGAATCAACTCCGGATTTTTTCTGTGACTTTTCCTGCACTTCACTGGGAGCTATAGCACCACTTGCAATTTTACCCATTTGCAAGTGTGCCTGAAAGAGTATTTCTTTTCTGCTCTTCCCTTTTTCTTATTTTATTTGGTGTTTTTGTCCTCTTTTAGGGATTTCTTTGTGCTCGGAGCAATTCGTAAGCTCTGTCTTTGTTGAGAACACACAGACTTCAGTCTGCAGCTGACAGGCCGATTCCAGTGGGTACCTGTTAGCCAGCCTGCATTTATTTCTTAGGAGCTTGGAGCCATCCCCACATTTTTCTTCCTTCTGCCAAACAGAGGTTCAAGCGCAGGATATTAGGCATATCTAGGAAACTCAACAGTGTCTCGCAAGGTGCTGGCTGTATTTTTTCACCTCCACCCTTTCCTGAGTTCATCTGTCGGTCTACGAGGGTGGAGATATGGTCAGACACCATGCTTGACTGGCAGCCAGATCAGCATCGAAGAGACATTCCCAGCATGAAGCAGTGATTCTCTGATTCCAGCTACTTTAGATGGCTGAGGCAGGCTGCAGCACATTTCCAGCACAGGTCACAATGGGTAAGGCTATCACAGCCTGTGAGTTGGATTGGAATGGGGGGAGGGGGGGAGCGGAGAGGGTTCAGAATTTGGCAGTTTTGAAGGTTTCTGCATGTTCCCTTGTGTTCCCAACCCTGAAAAATCCTAAAATCACTGATTTTTTGACTTTGTGAAAAATATTGCAACTTTGGTACAAATTTCTTAGTGACAGCCATCTTGGATTTTTAGCGATCTTTTTTTCAAAAGCTCCCTGCACTTTCAAAACTGCAGTTTTTGCCTCAAAACTTGTTGGGATGGAGTCCTTGGGCTCTCCTATTAGGAATTATTGTCAGGATTGCGCATATGTAGTGCCTCAGGAGCGTACTTGCAACATGTGCCATGTGACACGGCTGGGAGGGGCAGTAGCCAAAGCTTAGCTTCTCCCCTGACTGATCAGGAGACTCAGTCTCCCCTGACTGTGTAGGGGAGCTTAGCTTCTCCCCTGACTGTGCAGGGGACAAAATGCTCAGATAGCCTGTTGGGATGGTCTTCTCTCTGTTTGGAGCTCGGCAGGGCTGAAGGTTCCACATGGCAGGACGCAGACCTTCTGCATTCCAAGAACATAAGGTATAGTCATCAAAGAGTGGCCCTTTGCCCCAGGGTCCGGAGGCTTTCCCAGATAGCATCCCAGATAGAGCCATGTCTCATTGGTATCCTATGTGCAGGAGTGCTGGCAGCACAGGTGACTAAGCGCACCTCCCTTCCCAGTGAGGGTGGTGTGGTATTTAAGGACATGCAGGACTGCCAGGTGAATGTGGTCTTCAGGTGCCTATTTGAGACACTGGCTTGAGACATAAAGGCTGCTCTAGAAGCATCCTTTGTCATATGCACTTGTCTGTCCCAGCTACGTGCTCTGGTGAGTGAGACTGTAGATCAGGCTTCTTTTGGCTAGAGTAGATTATGTGGCTGATGCCCTGACTGGCCTTATGCAGGTCCTGGGTAGGCTGTCAGCGTATTCAATATCTGCTGACAGAATGCTCTAGCTTAGACAGTGGGCCAATAGTTTGGACGATCTCATCCATTCTGTAGTGAACCGTCACCCTCTGACTGTGCCTGACAGCAGACCCAGAACCTCTAGAGGTTCAGGGTGCTCTATTTCGTAGTTCCAAACATTCTCACCCATAGTCAAGCTCCATGTCTCTGGGATTTTCCCAGGGCTATAGGTAGAGGTTCTCAGGCTCCTGGCATAGCCAGTCTTCACCTCATGTTTGGCTCCCTCTACTAAAAAAAACAAACACAAAAAAGGCACTCTGCCGCCAGGCCAAGGGAGGTCTTTCTATATTTCAGGGTTGGAATCTCATCTCATCTAATCAGAGGATTCTGAACATTATTTGTTCTGGCTATGACCTAGACTATGGCCAGCCTCTGTGAACTCTCCCATGGGGCACCCAGACAAGGCAGGCAAAGTGTGCACCCCTGTACAAAGATTGTTGGCTATAATTAAGCTTTTCTCTTTTGCAACCAACAGACATAAGAGAATGTAAACGTAAAAAACATCATCAAAATTTTTTTTCATATCAAGCAGCGCTATGGGGTAAGGATTTAGAACAATTGCTTTTGCTTACTTGCACTTATGGGAAATTTAGGAGACATCTAAAAACATATCTGTTTTCAAAGTATTTAGGCAGTTAATTTGTCAAAATTTTATTATGCACTATTTTGATCATTTTAGTGTCTCTAATTATTGGCTTTTAACTTTTTTAGTTCTATTCAACTTATTTTATTGTGTTTTTTTTAACTATTGTAAACCGCATAGAACTTTACGGCTTTGCAGTATATAAATTATTATTATTATTCAGGCTATGGAACCGGTGCCGCCCTAAGTCTTGGGCTCACACAGTTACTTCATGTTCATTCTCGTGCCTCAGGAGGATTCAGACAATTGAAATTCAATCCTGGATCTTACACACATAAATGCAGCACTCAAAGTTTCACGCTTTTGCATGGTATCAATGTGGTCTGTCATAGCGGTGGCAGCTGTGGGAGTTTCATGCCTCTGTAGCTATGACAGAGGCTTCCTTCCATATTCTCACACAGGCACTTCTTCCAGTTTTATCTTCTGAGAAATCTTTACCAGTTTTTTGCCTGCCTAATCCATTTTATACTTCTTCTAGGTGATAGTGGTCGTACCAGACCACTGGAAGAAGATGGGGCTGCAGGTGCACCCGTTCTTGGACGTTTAGCTGTTCAGAGCCCCCTCGCCATCAAAGCTCACTCCAGTAAGATGGGCTGGAGTGAGCTTTGATGGACTCTAGTAGATAGAACCTAAGCATATTACCGGGCAGGGCTCTGGATTTCTGGCCTAGAAATATCAAAGAAAAAGGACCAATTAAATTAAATGATTAATTTATGGAGCATGTATGGTAGGGCAGACTGGATAGACCATTCAGATCTTTATCTGCTGTCATTTAGCATAGTTACTTACCGTAACAGGTGTTATCCAGGGACAGCAGGCAGATATTCTTGACTGATGGGTGACGGCACCGACGGAGCCCCGGTACGGACAATTTTAGAGTGATTGCACTCT
Source organism: Geotrypetes seraphini (assembly GCF_902459505.1). NCBI lineage: Eukaryota > Metazoa > Chordata > Amphibia > Gymnophiona > Dermophiidae > Geotrypetes > Geotrypetes seraphini. The sequence goes on along the minus strand of NC_047088.1, from coordinate 98,023,816 downwards.
AAGAACTTAGAAAGTTCTAGCTAGGCCGCACCGCACGTGCGCCTTCCCGCCCGACGAAGGCGCGCGGTCCCCAGTTAGTATAAGCCAGCTAATAAGCCAACCCGGGGAGGTGGAAGGGACGCAAGAATATCTGCCTGCTGTCCCTGGATAACACCTGTTACGGTAAATAACTATGCTTTATCCCAGGACAAGCAGGCAGCATATTCTTGACTGATGGGTGACCTCCAAGCTAACAAAAAGAGGGATGGAGGGAAGGTTGGCCATTAAGAAAACAAATTTTGTAAAACAGATTGGCCGAAGTGTCCATCCCGTCTGGAGAATGCATCCAGACAATAGTGAGATGTAAATGTATGAACTGAGGACCAAGTAGCAGCCTTGCAGATTTCCTCAATGGAAGTGGAGCGGAGGAAAGCTACAGAAGCTGCCATAGCTCTAACTTTGTGGCCTGTGACAGAACCTTCCAGTGTCAGGCCCAACTGAGCATAACAGAATGAAACGCAAGCAGCAAGCCAATTGGATAGAGTGCGTTTAGATACAGGATGACCCAACTTGTTAGGATCAAAGGACAAAAAAAGTTGAGGAGATGATCTGTGAGGCTTAGTGCGGTCGAGATAGTAAGCCAAAGCACGTTTACAGTCCAAAGTATGTAAAGCCTGTTCTCCTGGATGGGAATGAGGCTTCGGGAAAAAAACAGGTAGGACAATGGACTGGTTAAGGTGAAAGTCAGACACAACCTTAGGGAGAAACTTAGGGTGTGTACGCAAAACCACCTTATCATGGTGAAAAACAGTGAAAGGTGGATCGGCCACTAGTGCATGTAACTCACTGACCCTCCTGGCAGAGGTGAGAGCTATAAGGAAGATCACTTTCCAAGTGAGAAATTTGAAATGTGCTGTGGCCAAAGGTTCAAAAGGAGGCTTCATTAAAGCAGAAAGAACTATGTTGAGATCCCAGACCACAGGAGGGGGCTTGAGAGGTGGTTTCACGTTGAAAAGGCCCCTCATGAACCTGGAAACCAAAGGATGAGCAGAGAGGGGTTTTCCATGAATTGGCTCATGAAAGGCAGCAATGGCACTGAGATGAACTCTGATAGAAGTAGATTTGAGACCAGAGTCAGACAAGGAAAGAAGATAGTCCAACACCAGTCCCACTGCTAGAGACATGGGATTATGGTGATGTAAGAGGCACCAGGAAGAAAACCGAGACCATTTCTGTTGATAACACTGAAGGGTGGCCGGTTTCCTGGAAGCATCAATGATAGAACGGACAGGCTGAGAAAGGAGTGAGTGAGCCGAAGTTAGCCCGAGAGATACCAAGCTGTCAGGTGCAGAGACTGTAAGTTGGGATGTAGTAGGGACTGTTGATGCTGAGTAAGCAGAGAAGGAAACAGTGGAAGAAGTATGGGTTCCCTGGAACTGAGTTGAAGTAGAAGGGAGAACCAATGTTGCCTGGGCCACCGTGGAGCGATGAGAATCATGGTGGCTTGTTCCCTCCTGAGCTTGAACAATGTTCGCAGCATGAGCGGTAGAGGGGGAAATGCATATAGGAAGAGATTGGTCCAATCCAGGAGGAATGCATCGGGTGCCAGATGGTGAGGGGAGTAGAGGCTGGAGCAAAACAGGGGCAGTTGATGATTGTGAGGAGCTGCAAAAAGGTCCACTTGAGGAGTGCCCCATTGAGCGAAAATGGACTGGAGAGTTAGGGAGTCGAGAGTCCATTCGTGAGGTTGGAGAATTCTGCTGAGATTGTCTGCTAAGGAATTCTGCTCCCCTTGAATGTAGACAGCTTTCAGGAATAAATGACCGAGCTGTTGCCTAAGACCAAATCCGTTGGGCTTCCTGACACAACAGGCGAGAACCCGTCCCTCCCTGTTTGTTTATGTAGTACATTGCAACTTGATTGTCTGTGCAAATGAGTAGTACTTGAGGAAAGAGAAGATGTTGAAATGCCTTGAGGGCATAAAACATTGCTCGGAGTTCCAGGAAATTGATGTGGTGTTTCTTTTCTTGGGCAGTCCAAAACCCCTGAGTTTGGAATTCGGTCAAGTGAGCTCCCCAGGCATAAGGGGATGCGTCTGTGGTGATCACGAGATGATGAGGAGGTAAATGGAACAGTAGACCTCTGGATAGATTTGAAGATGTCAACCACCAAAGAAGCGACTGTTGAAGAGATGATGTCACAGATATGTGTTGTGAGCAAGGATCCGTCGCTTGTGACCACTGGGTTGCTAGGGTCCATTGAGGAGTACGCAGGTGGAGACGTGCGAAGACATGTACTGTCGAAGCTATGTGCCCCAAGAGCACCATCATGTGATTGGCAGAGATGGTAATCTGTTGAAACACCTGCCGACAGAGATGAAGGATGGTCTGAAGGCGGTTGGATGGAAGAAACGCCCTCATCAGAACAGTGTCCAGAATGGCTCCAATGAATTGAAGCCGCTGGGTTGGAATGAGGTGTGATTTGGGTAGATTGATTTCGAAACCTAACAGTTGAAGGAAGTGAATGGTCTGGTTGGTGGCAAGCAGAACCGCCTGAGGAGAATGAGCCTTGATCAGCCAGTCCAAATAAGGGAAGACTTGAAAATTGTGAGAGCAGAGATAGGCTGCTACCACAATCAGACACTTGGTGAATACCCTGGGAGAGGAGGCCAGACCAAAGGGTAGCACCTTGTACTGATAATGATTTTGATTGATGAGAAAGCGTAGATATTGTCTGGACGTCAGATGGATAGGAATATGTGTGTAGGCCTCTTTGAGATCGAGGGAGCATAGCTAGTCGCCCTGAGTGAGAAGAGGGTAGAGGGTGGCAAGAGAGAGCATTTTGAACTTCTCCTTGACCAAACATTTGTTGAGATCTCTGAGATCTAAAATAGGTCTGAGGTCTCCGGTCTTTTTGGGAACTAGAAAGTACCTGGAGTAAAATCCCTGACCTCGCTGATCTGGAGGAACTTCTTCGATGGCATTGAGAAGGAGGGATTGAACTTCTTGAGCAAGAAGGAGGGACTGAGACTTGTTGGAAGCAGACTCTTTTGGCAGGCCTAACGGTGGAGGAGTCTGAAAATTGAGGGAGTAGCCGTGGGCTATGATAGAGAGCACCCACTGGTCGGTGGTGATTACCTCCCATCGAGCCAGAAAAATTTGTAGGCGACCTCCTATAGGCTGTGGAAGAGGACATGAGGGAGGATGACTGGCAATGCCCTGGAGAAGAGAGTCAAAAGGGCTGAGTCGGTTTAGGCTGAGCAACAGGTTTTATGGCAGGCGGCTGTTGTTGGCGAGCCTGTTGTTGTTGCTGCCGCTGTCTCCGAGGCTGAGGAGGATGAGGCTGAATTGGCCGAGCAGAGAAACGACGCTGATACAACGTCTGCTGCCTAAAAGGACGAGTAGGAGGGGGGTTTCTTTTTGTTTTTCAATAAAGTATCCCACCTCGTCTCATGAGCCGAAAGCTTCCGAGTGGTGGTATCCAGAGATTCTCCAAACAGCTCATCACCCAGGCAGGGAGCATTGGCAAGGCGGTCCTGGTGGTTAACATCAAGTTCTGAGACGCGAAGCCATGCTAATCATCTCATAGCTACAGACATAGCAGTAGCTCGGGAGGTCAGTTCAAATGTGTCATAGATGGAACAGACCATAAACTTCCTGAGTTGCAGGAGACTGGCAGTGCATTGCTGAAAAGCAGAAAGTTTGCAATCTGGAATATATTTCTCAAAAGTGGCCATCTGCTGTATAAGATGTTTCAGGTAAAAGGAGAAGTGAAAAGCATAGTTACCTGAACGGTTGGCCAACATAGCATTCTGGTAAAGTCGTTTACCAAATTTGTCCATAGCCTTGCCCTCTCTGCCAGGAGGAACAGAAGCATACACACTTGAGCCTGCAGATTTTTTGAGGGTTAACTCCACCAGCAAAGATTCGTGTGGAAGCTGAGGTTTGTCAAACTCTGGAATAGGAATAACTTTATAAAGTGATTCCAATTTCCTTGGAGCTCATGGAATGGTGAGAGGAGTCTCCAGATTTTTGTAAAAAGTTTCCCTTAAGATATCGTGAAGGGGTAATTTCAAAAATTCTTTGGGAGGTTGGTCAAAGTCCAAAGCATCCAGGAATGCCTTGGACTTTTTAGAATCAGACTCTAATGGGGAGAGAAAGGGTGTTTGACATCTCCCTAAGAAATTTAGTGAAGGAAGAGTGCTCTGGCTAGCAGGATCCTGCACTGATGGGTCAGCCTCATCCGATGAAAAATCCTCCTCGGTACCGAGGGGATCCTCGGAATCATCCCATAAATCAGGGTCACGTACCGATGGAAGACGGCCCTGAGAGAGAGGAGTAGAGGATTCGGTATGCCTGGTTTTGCGTACCGATTTGCCGGAACACATCGACACCATACTTGGTGAATGTAAATCGGTACGGGTGTCAGAGAGCGGTACCAGATCAGAGATAGCATGAAGAGCTCGACGAAGAGACTTTGGCTCTGCCGATAAAATAGGCATAGACATAGAAGCAGATTTAAGCGGTGCCGATAACGTCGATGCCGACAAAATGGGCTGATCGACGATCGGTACCGTAGGCTCAGTAGGTACCAACACTGGAAGGTTCGGAGTTAGCAGAGCCGGGAGCAGGTGTTGTAATTGCTCCTTGAGCTGGACCTGGAGGATGGATGCTATACGCTCATCCAGAGACGGTCCCGATGGCACTGGTACCGCTTTTTTCTTGCTCGGTACCTGCGGTGCAGCTCGACGCTCCGGGGAAGTTGATGCCGATGAAGAGGCAGTCACTTCTATGGGAGCGGAGCGTTTACGGGGCCGGCGTGCAGTTTTCGATGGTGCCAACAAGCCCCGCCAGGGCCGACCGAAAAAGTAAAAAAAAATAGACCTTTTTTTTATTTAAGTAAGAAAAGAATAAAAAAGGGAACGTGAAGAGTTTCACGAAGAAAAATACGCGAGCGGGAAGGCGAAAAAAGGATTATCCAACAGCCGTTGGAAAACACGCGTCTTCTTAGCTCCGCGGAAACTAAGAAACTGGGGACCGCGCTGAAGGGACACGTCTTGTAGTTTTCCATAGAATGTGTTTTGGAGCAGTAAGAAACCCAGGCCCTGTTTGTTTTTCCTTCTCTGTAATAATGCAAGGACATCCATGTTTGAAAAGATGTGTGTTCTTATGCTATGTTTAATCCCTTCTCTGTAATAATGCAAGGACATCTATATTTGAAAAGATGTGTGTCCTTATGCTATGTTTAATCCAGATATTGTTTGCCTTCTCTTGCCAAATATTATAAGGCTATTCTATTATGTAGTTTTCCTTAAGTTGTGTTTGAAGTTGTAAATCCAGATTGTTTGCCTTCTCCTGCTGATATACTACAAGGCCATTGTATATTTGAGAGATGTGTTTTCTTATTCTGTAGTAAAGTGAATCTAATTGTTTTCTTAGCTGTATTTGTATGAAAATTTAGATAAGGCTTTGTTAGCCAAAGCACCTTTAGACTTTGGCTTTAGATAAGTAAAGGATTTTGTTATTTCTTTTAAAGTTGCATGTGATCTGATATGGTTTGCATTTACGTCATATGCTGACGACCCTTACCCATGTAAGATGATATAAATTGAGGTACAGAATATCCAATAAAGTGGACATGTTTGAGAGACAATAGGTGTCTGTTTTCTCTTAGATATTGTCCCCAGATGCATCTGCTTGTCAAATGACAGAGTGTGTACGGCCATAATCGGGCCTTAACAGTGGGGGCTCCTCCGGGAGGGACGTTGATATCACCGGTATTTTGTGAGTATTTCTGAATTTTGAATTCTGTTCTTTAATACTCACGGGTATTAGGTGCCCTGTTCCCACCCTTTATTTGTTAAATATAGATTTTTGGGAAGTCTATAGCGGAGTTTATAACAATAAAGAAACTCCTATTGTTCTTTTGGGAAGAACTATATTACTTATAGAGCTGCCTGCGCACTCTGTCGTTTGTGGGGTTAACACTTTTTGTATGTGCTTTCTCTCTTCTCTCGCTATTCTTTTCTATTGTTTAGAGATAAGATTTTATAGAGTATAAGACTATATTGTATATTACTGTTCTGTATCTCGCTTATAAGGTAAGATAAGCGGGATTCCTGCATTGCTATATTGTTTTTGTAATGGGTCAGAACGGTAGTAAGGTTCCCCCCCCCCCTAAGAAAGCTGAGACCTGTAAGGCTTACGTTGCCCGTGTATGTGACACGGGATATTATCTTATTGATCCTTGGATAGATAATATGGCTGGCTGGACTGAAGGACTTCATAGTTCGAGTCCGTTTCCCCGAGATGGGGCAAATGATACGTTTCATATGGATATGATAAAGGGATTGTGTTTGGGGGATCATGAGGCATGGCCATATTATTTAGGGGATCCACACTGGGACAAAGAATATATGAGAAGGGGAGGCATTAATTGGCTTACATATGCTCCTTATTGGTCAGCTACTGATAAAGATAAAACATCCAAGCTGTCCATTCTTTCCCCTGCTCAATTACATGCTGCAGAACAATCTATCTGTGCTGCTAGCCCTCCTCCTTATCATTTACAAATTCCTTCACCCAGTGCTCCTCTTAAACTTTATCCCTCTTTATCTAAGGATGATATTGACCTCCTTATCGGTAGTACTCTTATTCCTCCTCCCCCACCACCTCCCGTCCTGTCCGGTGCAGTTGCATCAGGACAGGTTGCTGACACTTTGTCCCAAGACATTACATTTCCCACTGTATCCACGACCAGCCCCACTGTTCGGGGGCCGATAATCTCTTTTTCACCCCTCCACACTCGTAGCGGTACTCAAAGGGTTGCGGAAGTACAGGAGCTGATGCAAGAACAGATGCCCTTTCTCACAGTGGGGGATACTCTTTTGAAGAAACCCATTGAGTTAGAAGACATTAACAAGATCATTAAACACTGCCCCAAGCCTCTTGTCTCTGCTAGTGCGACTTTTCACTATTTAAAACGAGCATGCAAGGGTCGAAATTATACGCAGGAAGATATGCGCCTTATTATAGATGGCATTGTTGGACACAGTTCCCCTTGGGACTGGTCTAACGTCCCTAGTATTAGTGTTTTAGAGCCTGCTACTGTCACAGCTACTGCTTATAGACTGAATACTGAAGCAGGAAATGCTGTTATGTGGAATGAATTACAGGCAGAGCTTGATCGGTGTTTTAAGTCTCGATCTTCCCTTCCTATTGCAGTAGCCTGCAAACAGAAATCAGGTGAAACTGTTGTGGATTTCTGGAAGAGGTTTAATGAAACCTGGACCCAAGAGGCGGGTCTCAGTTCTCATGCTAATATGGATTCCCTACTTATTCAGACTTTCCTTTCTAACCTCCGTTCTCCCTTGCAAATTCTGGTCAAACAAATGATTTCAGAATGGCCCACTAGTTCTCGTGCTGAATTTCAAAATAAATTAATGGAAAAAGAGGCAGCAGGTTGTTTTGAGATCTCTAAACCTCGGGAAATCCTGCATCAGGGCCAGCTACCCACCTGGGGACCGCGCCTGACTACTACTCGTGGAAGAAGGGGTCACGGGTTTCGCAGGGGGAGGGCTCCAGTCTCCGGTCGAGGTGGTAATAATCCATCCAGAAGTACTGGATGTTTTAATTGTGGGGACCTTAGTCACTGGCTTAATCAATGCCCTCATCCCAGACCCCCCGCATTACCAGTTCAGCCCGCCCCACCGGTGGTGCCTACCCCTCCCTCTACTGTGAGACCATCTGCCACTTCTCCTCGTTTTCCTATCTCCTGGCACAGCCCCCCTACTCCCCAATGAAGGGGCCCGGAGGTTTACACCCCAGCATTCACTTTGGTCTCTGCCTTTGCTAAGGATTCTCCTATGATATCTCTTATTGTACAAGGGAGTCCAGTGCCTTTTCTTGTAGATTCGGGTGCCACTTGTAGCACCATCAGTGAGGATTACTATCGGGGCCCACGCATGAATGCTGAACCTTCTATGGGAATTAATGGGGTTTTGACTAAATCCTATCGTACCACACCCCTGTCTGTAGCTCATCCTGATACAGGCTTTACTCTTTTTCAGCACTCCTTTCTTATTATTCCCCATTGCCCTGTCAGCCTTCTTGGTCGAGATCTTTTTTTTCCTCTTCTCATTCAGCTCACTACAGATGATACAGGAGGTTTGCATGTCTTTTCCTCCGTTATTCCCATTCGCCCTCCGTCCACCCTTTACCTTTCTACTTGCCCTGACACACTTTTGCCCCTTCCCCCAGACTCTCCGGTCTGGGCTTCTACTGACACTGATGTAGGCTTTATTTCATGTACCCCCTATCGTGCTTCTCTGAAATCACTCATTCCTGTTTTCATTAAGCAGTACCCAATCTCCCAAGAAAAGGAGAAAGTCATGATTTCACTAATTGCTTCATTTCTTTCCTCTGGTATTATTAAAACCACCATCTCTTCCTACAATACGCCCATCAATCCTGTTGTCAAAGCTGATGGCACCCCCCGTTTTGTTCAAGACCTTAGGGCTGTTAATGCTCTGGTGATTCCCATTGCACCCATTGTCCCGGATGTCCCTTCTCTACTCTCCTCCATTCCACCTGCAGCTCATGTTTTTTCAGTCATTGATTTGAAGAATGCTTTTTTTTCTGTCCCTGTTGATGAGGACACTCAGCCCCTTTTGCATTCACTTTTAAGCAACAGCAGTATACCTGGTGTAGAATGCCTCAAGGATATGTTGATTCCCCTGTGGTTTTCTCCATTGTCCTGCGGGCTACTTTACAGTCATGGACTGCCCCCCATGGTTCTATTCTCATTCAATATGTGGATGACCTTCTTTTGTGTTCCATAACTCAGGAGACCTGTCAAGCTGATAGTCTGCACCTTTTACAATGGTTGTCTCTGTGTGGTCACAAGGTGTCACGAAAGAAACTACAATGGTGTAAAACTGAAGTGGAATACCTGGGTTTTGTCCTGACTCATGGTCAGAGGAAAATTAGCACTTCTCGCATTGCTGCTGTTCTGAGTTTGCCTCGCCCAGCTACTCAAAAAGACATGCTTACTTTTCTTGGTATGATTGGTTACTGCCGCCAATGGATCCCTGATTGTTCCTTCTATGACCAGATTTTGAGACAGACCCTAGGTACTGAAATGACTGATCTTATCAGATGGACTAAAGAAATGTTGGACGCTTTTGGACATTTGAAATGTGCTTTGGTTTCTAGCCCCGGCTTGGGTCTTCCTGATTATGAACAAATGTTTCATCTCTTTGCTCGTGACAATTGTAAAACTATGGCGGGCGTCCTGGCTCAGGATCATGGCGGTAAGTTACGCCCTGTTGCTTTTTTTTCTAAAGTTACCCCTGTTCAAGTTCAAGGCATGCCTGCCTGTTTAAGGGCCCTAGCTGCATGTGCTATGGTGGTAGAGATGGCTACTCCTCTAACCCTTGGTCACCCCACTACCCTTCATACTTCTCACGATGTCCAAGCCCTCCTTCGCAATATTCATACCCAGCATATGTCAGCTCAGCGCCTTAGTGGTTATGAGGTCATCCTCCTTTCTAATCCCAATCTCACCATCAGATATTCTGCCCCGACATATGGCCCTGCTCTACTTTTAAATGGTCTTTTGGGTCTTAAGGGTGAACAGGATGCGCTTCCTCCTGATCATTCCTGTGTCTCCTTGATATATCAAGACACTTCCCCTCGCCCTGATTTGTCCTCTACTCCTCTCCCTGATGCTTCCTCCATTTTTGTTGATGGTTCTTGCTCACGTCCTAGTGACAACACCTTCCACACAGGATATGCTGTGGTTGAACTCCCTGATATCATCCATGAGGCCTTTTCCCTCCCCTATCCATCGGCACAGGCTGCTGAACTCATTGCTCTTACTCGCGCCTGTCACCTTTTCTCTGGTAAACGCGTTAATATTTATACTGACTCTAAATATGCCTTTGGTGTTGTACACGACCATGGTGTTATCTGGCAGCGTCGCGGCTTTGTGGCCGCTGATGGTAAGCCTATTTCTCATTCTTCCCTTGTTTCGGATCTTCTCTCTGCTTTACTCCTGCCTGCTGCAGTTGCTATTCTTCATTGTCGTGCACACACTGGCCTTCAGACTGAAGTTGCCAGAGGTAATGCTCTGGCTGACCGCATTGCTAAACAAGCTGCTTTGGACCCCCCTCCTTCTTCTGTTCTCTTTCCTCTTCTTTCTCCTCCTGCTTTTCCCCCTTCTTCTCTTTTTTCCCAGCTTCAATCCTTTGTTACCCCCTCTGAACTTGATGCCTGGCAAATTGCTGGTGCCCAAAGCCGCCCTTCGGACGGACTTTGGTGCAAAGAGGGGAAACCCTGTATACCAGCCGCTAGTTCTCCCTTATTCATTGCTCAATATCATGGCATTGGTCATCGTAGTGCTCGCTCGACACTCCAGCTCCTTGCCAGTGATTTTTTCATTCTTGATCTTCGCTCCCTGATACAGACATATATAGCTCGATGTCTAACTTGTCTCCGTGCTAACCCCAACATACCCCATAAAGCACCACACCAGCATCTTACTTACCCCACTTCTCCTTTTTCACACTTACAGATTGATTTTACTCATATACCTCATGCCACTGGGACCCGCCAGGATTATGCTCTTGTTATTGTTGACATGTTTTCCCGATGGCCTGAAGTCTTTCCCACTACAAATGAAACTGCTCAGACTGTAGTGAACATTTTACTTCGTGAAATCATCCCTAGGTGGGGATGTCCCACACACATCAATTCAGATAATGGTCCTGCTTTCACTGCCAGAGTATGCAAAGCTTTAGCTACCGCACTCCGTATTGAGTGGAAATTTCATCTTCCATATCACCCACAGAGTTCTGGTATTGTCGAACGCATGAATAGGACTATCAAAGACAAAATCAGGAAAGCCACAGCTGGCACGTTTGTGAATTGGAAAAAATTCCTCCCTATTGTTTTAGCTGAAATCAGGATGCAGCCTCACTGCACCACTGGCTACTCTCCCTTTGAGATTCTCATGGGACGACCTTTCCCCGCCCCATGGGTAGACAGACCCTCCATAGTTGAGAGTAGTGATCTTCCTTTGATACAAGAAGAATATGTTCGGAAGCTCATTGAAACATTAGGGCATGTTGAAAGAACTGTGTCTTGCACTTCTCCTTTCTCTCCACAGACTCCTACCCATTCCTTCCAGCCTGGTGATGAAGTCATCATCCAGAAGCTTTTCAAGGATCGGAAGCAGACGGATTTCCCCTTTGGCCCTCCCACTACTGTGATCGCTGTGACCAGGACCGCTGTACTCACTGAGGAGTCTCCTGTTTGGATCCACGCAAGTCGCTTGAAGAGGGTTAACCTAAAACCCCAGAAGCAAGCCGTCTCTGCGCAGATTTCACCCCCTTCAGAGGAACAACATGATGATCTCATCACAGCATTCCACCAACTTTATCTTTCTCCTCCTGGCAGCGCTGCTGCTAGTTTTCTTTCCTGTATGGATCATTTCTAACTGTGTCTACAGGGATGATGTGTCCTGGGTTCACGACACTTTCTGCCCATACCCATCTGTAAATAACACTCCAACAATGTACTCATCTGCAAACAGCACCCCCGGCGCCTCTTTGCGACTGAGACGTCAAGCTGGACTACTCCCTCGCAAAGGCTGTCCTTCAATTGGAATTCAGAAAGATAGACAGTATACTACCTTTTGGTATAATTCCAGTAGTGTGCAAGTTGCCACCTTCTCCTTTGAGTATTGTGACATTATGGACTGCTCATCAATTGATATCCCAAGGCTATGCCATTGGTCCTCAGAGATTCCTAAAACTAAAGATATATATATATGTGTTACTGACTTACGTTGGGGGGATAAGTGTGCATCCTGGGGAGCAGTAGGGTGGAATACTGGCACTGACTGGGCTTATAGACCAGAAAGTGCTCTAAAAAAAAGTGGATCAAAATGGTAAATCTCTGCTTACTCGTATGACCCTTCGTAAGACTGGAAACTGTTATAGGAGAAGGGCTCCTGAACAAATTATTAAGCTTTCTCTTACTATTGACAACCCTAGACCTACTGATGAAGGTATGTACGTTATGGGCATATGGTTTAAGGGTGGGTCTAGCTATCCGACCCATCAGTTTTTCTTACGGGATCTATCTACCTCCACTCATCCTCTCCCGCCATTTTGTGGGGGCCCCAAAAATACTAACCCACTGGCCCCTACATTCAATAAACTTACTGACATGATGGCTATTGCCAATCCCACTTTTGAAGATACTATGGCTGTTGAGGTAGGGTTTTCAGAACGTAACCTTTGGTTAGAATGGATGAAATTCACTGCTGATCAACATAATAAGAGTAATTGTTACATATGTGCTCAAGCTAGACCCCATCTAGGAACCGTACCTCTGGACCTCCCTCCTGGTATCCAACCATGCTTTTTTGGGTTATTTACCAATATCTCCTCTAATTTTACTGATCCCCTTTGTGCGCTGTGGCGTTCTAAATACCCTTTGCTGCCAGGACAGAAAACACTTGACATAGCCGTTACTATCTATAAGGGTAATTACACATGTCATGTTTCTAATTTGACACAGGGAAGTTTTGTGGGCAACTTTCCCCCAGGTTATTGTTCTGTCTTGGATTATAGGTATGCCCCATTGTTACAGCATCAGATTTTCACTCTAGGTGATATTTACTGGCTCTGTGGAGACTTTAGGCTCCGTGTTAAGCTACCCAGCCAGTGGATAGGCCAGTGTGCTTTAGCTAAGGAGGTTATGCCTCTGCATATCCTTTCTGAAGGGCACTCTTCCTCTTATTCACTTTCTTCCTCTCCTCTGTCTCGACATAGACGTGATCTCCTTGGTAGTTTTGATCCGCATGTATATATAGATGCTATAGGGGTCCCAAGAGGGGTCCCAGATGAATTCAAGGCCCGAGACCAGGTTAAGGCTGGGTTTGAATCCCTTATTCCCCTTATTACTATCAATAAGAATGTTGATTGGATTAATTACATTTATTATAATCAGCAACGCTTTGTGAATTACTCTAGAGATGCCTTGCAAGGTATTGCTGATCAGTTAGGCCCCACTTCTCAGATGGCTTTTCAAAATCGTATGGCCCTAGATATGATTTTAGCTGAGAAGGGGGGTGTTTGTAAAATTCTTCCCAGTACTTTATCGTGTTGTACATTTATTCCTGATAATACAGGTCCTACAGGAAAAGTTACTATGGCCATTCAGAAATTAGCAGACCTCTCTGCTGAGCTCAAACATAACTCTGGTTTATCTCATCCTTGGGACCAGTATTTCAGTTGGATGCAGGGCTGGGTAAAAGACCTTCTTATTGTCTTAATCACTATTATTATCTGCATTCTTGTCTCTTATGTAAGTTTTCGACTGCTCATGCGCTGTGTTATTCGTATTACAGCTCCTAAAACTCCTCCTCGAGAGACATATTTGGAATATCTCTCCCTCCAAGCTCATGCTGTACATTCATGACGTCATTTACATGACGTAAGAGGGGATTTGAAGGGACACGTCTTGTAGTTTTCCATAGAATGTGTTTTGGAGCAGTAAGAAACCCAGGCCCTGTTTGTTTTTCCTTCTCTGTAATAATGCAAGGACATCCATGTTTGAAAAGATGTGTGTTCTTATGCTATGTTTAATCCCTTCTCTGTAATAATGCAAGGACATCTATATTTGAAAAGATGTGTGTCCTTATGCTATGTTTAATCCAGATATTGTTTGCCTTCTCTTGCCAAATATTATAAGGCTATTCTATTATGTAGTTTTCCTTAAGTTGTGTTTGAAGTTGTAAATCCAGATTGTTTGCCTTCTCCTGCTGATATACTACAAGGCCATTGTATATTTGAGAGATGTGTTTTCTTATTCTGTAGTAAAGTGAATCTAATTGTTTTCTTAGCTGTATTTGTATGAAAATTTAGATAAGGCTTTGTTAGCCAAAGCACCTTTAGACTTTGGCTTTAGATAAGTAAAGGATTTTGTTATTTCTTTTAAAGTTGCATGTGATCTGATATGGTTTGCATTTACGTCATATGCTGACGACCCTTACCCATGTAAGATGATATAAATTGAGGTACAGAATATCCAATAAAGTGGACATGTTTGAGAGACAATAGGTGTCTGTTTTCTCTTAGATATTGTCCCCAGATGCATCTGCTTGTCAAATGACAGAGTGTGTACGGCCATAATCGGGCCTTAACACGCGCGCCTTCGTCGGGCGGGAAGGCACTCACGCACGTGCGGTGCGGCCTAGCTAGAACTTTCTAAGTTCTTAGAGTGCAATCACTCTAAAATTGTCCGTACCGGGGCTCCATCGGTGCCGTCACCCATCAGTCAAGAATATGCTGCCTGCTTATCCTGGGATAAACAATGTTACTATGTAAATTAGAATTTGCCTGACCTCTTGTATACTCTTTCCTAGTATCTCCTTGTCAAGTTCCTGACAAAGTGGTTGCAGTACAGACGCTTCAGAATTTTCTAGACCTTGGGGCAATTATTTCCATGCCAAATTCTCATTGGGGAATAGAAAGATATTCCATCTATGTTATAGTACCAAAGGCACATCTTGGTCATGGTAGTGGGTCAAAGGGATCATAGTAGTGCATATGAGACAATTGCAGAGTTCTCTTCTGAGTCATTAATCATCAATTTCATGGAGTTTGGAAGTTTAGCTGCTTTGGACAGTCCAAGCCAGAAGCAGCATAAACTGGTGGCTTCTGTTGCAGAATCTGCTTCAAGAAGTAAGCCTTTAGACTCTACACTGGAGAGCAATAACAACAGATGCCAGCCTTTTTGAAATGTCAGGGTCAGATTGTGCAAGGAACTTGGTTGATACAGGAGAAGTCTGGTCCATAAACTGACTACAGCTCAGGTTAGTTCATCTGGCACTTTGCAAATTCTCTTCAATGATATGAGGCAAAGTAACATAGTAGATGATGGCAGATAAAGACCCGCATGGTCCATCCATTCTGCCCAACCTGATTCAATTAAAAATTTTTTTCTTCTTCTTAGCTATTTCTGGGCAAGAATCCAAATCTCTGCCTGGTACCGTGCAGTCTCCATCAAAGCTTACTCTAGCCCATCTACACCATCCCAGTAATTGAAGCCCTCCCCAGCCCATCCTCAACCAAACGGCCATATACAGACACAGACCGTGAAGTCTGCCCAGTACTGGCCTTAGTTCTTCAATGTTTACTATTATTTTCTGATTCTAGATCCTGTGTGTTCAGCCCACGCTTTTTTGAACTCAGTCACCGTTTTCCTCTCCACCACCTCTCTCAAGAGCGCATTCAAGGAATCCACCATCCTCTCCCTATAGAAGAATTTCCTTACATTGCTCTTGAGTCTACCACCCCTCAACCTCAAATTATGCCTCTGGTTTTACCATTTTCCTTTCTCTGGAAAAGATTTTGTTCTATGTTAATACCTTTCAAGTACTTAGTACTTGAACGTCTGAATCATATCTCCCCTGTCCCTCCTTTCCTCTGGGGCAGTGTATTGCAAACTGTGTGCCCCCTGAGATTTCAGGTGTGCTGCAGTACACTGGGGAAGAGGAGAGGTGCTGGTGTCGGCTGACTATCTACAGGACGTACCTCTCGCGATCTCCCAACGCTGGCAACTCTTCTCTCTGCCGGCCCTTCTCTTCAGCGCAGGTTCTTCTCTCGGCACAAGGCCCGTTTGAAGGGCTTTTGCATATGTGCTGACATCGGCACGCTGATATCACGCGCATCACCCTGACGCCTGCACACTTCCAGGTGTCTCGAGCCGGGGACACTAGGTTTAGTGTGCCCCAGCTTGAAAAAGTTTGTCAGATACTGCTTTAAGGTATACATATTCAGGGCTTCCAGTCTCTCCTCATACGTCTTTTGGTGCAAACCTCCTATCATTTTCATCACTCTCCTCTGGGCCACTTCGAGGCTCCTTTGCCAGATACAGTCTCCAAAACTGAATACAATACTCCAATTGGGGCCTCACCAACGACCTGTACAGGGGCATCAACACCTTCTTTCTTCTACTGGTTACACCTCTCTTTAGTAGTCAGAGTTTATTCCAACAATATAACAACCATTGCTTACATCAATAAGGAAGGCAGCACCAAGAGTCTAGCAGCATCTCAAGAGTCTAATTTCTTGCATGGATGGAAAAAAACTCACCAGTTCTATTGGTGGCTTTCATTGCAAGAGTACATAAAAATCAAAGTGGATTTTCTCAGCAGGAACTCTGTAGACCAGTGTGAGTGGGAATTCTGTCTTCCAGCATTTCAGCTCATCACAAAGCAGTGGGGTTATCTTTTTCTAGATCTCATGCCAACAAAGCCAATGTAAAGATTCTGCATTTTTCAGTGGGAAGGAGGCCTAATTCCAAAGGTCTGGATGCCTAGATTCAGCCCTGGCCTCCAAATCAGTTATTTATGTGTTTCCTCCGCTGCTAATGCTAGGTCAAGTTCTTCTGAGGATTTTCAATTATATCAGCAAAGTCATTCTAATAGCTCTGGAGTGGCCAAGGAGACTGTGGTTTGTGGACCTAAGACTCAAGGTCAATCAGCCATTACACCTGCCACAGTGAAAAAAGGCTTCTTCAGAAGCTCCTGGTGCTGTAAAATTTAGTTCATTTTCATCTTACAGCTTGGCTCTTGGAAGGTCAATGTTGAAACATAAAAGTTATTCAGATAATATGATTTCCACTTTGCTTTAACCTAGGAAATTTTACATATCCACAATTTATGTAAGGATTTGGAACTTGTTCAAGTCAGGGTGAACTGAAAGAGCAATATCTCCTTTCAAGGCTCCTATAGTTCACAATTTAGCCTTTTTTCAAGATTGTCTGCAAAAAGGGTTGGCGTTAGGTTCCTTCAAAGTTAAAGTGGCAGTGTTGACTTGTTTCCAAGGATGTATAGAAAGATTCTCTTTAGCATCTCACCCAGATCTTGTACGTTTTCTCAAGGTTGTTTCACAAATTGAACTCCCTCTCCTTCGTCCACATCGAGTGGAATTTGAATATTGCACTTAAAGTGTTAGAGAACCCTCTGTTTGAACAGTTAAGGAAAATGATTCTGAAGGATTTCACTCTCAAGACAGTATTATTATTAGCTATTACTTCACAGCATAAAGTTTCAAAGTTGCAAGCATTCATGGAGGCAGTAGTAGTCATTAGAACAGTTCCTTCTTTCATTTAATTTGAATCAGTATATGGTTCTTCCTTCCTTTTATAAGGATGATTATGGACATGAATTTAATTCACTTCATTTGTTAGAAGTACACAGAATACTCCTCAAGTACCTTTAAGTTATCAACAAGTTCAGTAAGTCAGATACATTGTTTGTCCATTTGGGTCGACTGAAGAAGGGAAATGCAGGATCTAAGGCTACAATTGCATGTTGGATTAGATATGATCTCTTCTAGAGAAAAACAATCTCATATTGGATTAAGAGCTCGTTCTACTACAGGTATGTCAACATCTTGAGAAGAGTCTCATACATTAACTCCAGGTGAAATTTGTAGGATAGCTTTCTGGAGGTCTCTTCATACATGTAATGCTAAGCATTACATATTGGATTTGAGGGCCAGAGTGGAAGATTCCTTTGGCATTGCAGTTCTCAAAGCAGGAATTTCTTCAACTCACCCACCTTAAGGATTTTGATACATCCCACAGTTTCTGGATTGGTCTATTAAGGATAACAAGGAAAAAGAAATTAGGTCTCAAATTTTGTTTCTTTTAGTCTTATCAGACCAGTCCAAAGTCCCACCCATCTGCTATAATGTTGATTTTGGTTTTGGCTGCAAGTGTACACTGTTCCTTCTTGTTTTACTGTTGTTTTATTTGTATGCTGTTCTTTTCTACTGCATGTGTTTTGTTTTACAAATGAATTTAATCACATAAGTAAAGTTTATTGTTTTAATCTCCATTGCTTTCTTTCAAAATACTGAACTTCTGTAGCTGCACAGTACCAAAGTAGTGTGGGTTGCACAACTCTTTATTCTCTGCCTCCATCTACTGGTTGACAGACACAAAATTACAGGGCCCAAACTGATTTGGTAGGACTAAAAGAAAGACAGTTATCAGGAAAGACCTAATTTCTCCAACGAACTGCAAGTGCCAGAGTACAGGAGTTATAGAATTATAAACTTAACCTGTTTATCAAATCTTCCCACTTTTTTGCAATTTTGCTTCAACTGTTCCTTTCCAGAAGGGAGTTAATGACTCATGTTTTCCCTTCTTGTTCTCAGGAATGTTGTCCATGGTAGTGATTCTGTGGAGAGTGCCAAGAAAGAGATTGCACTATGGTTCAAGCCAGAGGAGCTGGTGACATATTCCACCTGTGTTCATGACTGGATCTATGGGACTAATTAATCAGCACAGAGAAAGGGCTCATAAACAAGGTGCTAGGCTTGCTGTTGGGGTGAGAATCCTAGAGACTACCTTGTGTAGAGTCTCTGTGTACCTGAAGACTGAGGTGATAGCCATCCAGTGGTGAGGCAAGTAGGACTTCCAATTGGTTTTAGCTTTTTCAGGACAGCTTGAGCTAATCCTGGTTACCCAGTGCATGCAGGCAGGCACTTGTACTTCTGGTGTACCTAGTGATCCCCTTAAAGAAAGGGGGACAACAAGCAAAAATGGAGTAAAATCAGGTCTAGATCAGCATATCCTGAGAATCTGGAGCAATATTAGCAGCCCTAGAGAACAAAATTGATGTCTACTAGTGTAGTGTTTCCTAAGTTGGTCCTGGACTTTCCCTCTTACAAGTCAGATTGTCAGAATATCCATGATAAATATGGATACACTTCCTCCAATGTATGCAAATCTCTTTCATACATATTCATTGGGATATAAACCTGACTGACAAGGGGTACTCCAGGATAGAGATGGGAAACATTATACTAGTGCAGGGGTGTCCAACCTCGGCCCTTGCTAGGTCGGGCTTTCAGGATTTCCCAAATGAATATGCATGAGATCTATTTGCATACAATGGAAGCAGTGTATGCAAACAGATCTCATGCAAATTCATTGGGGAAATCCTGACAACCCGACTGGATTGCAGCCCTCGAGAACCGACATTGGACAACTCTGTACTAGTTTAATGACATAACTTCCTTTTCCAAGCTTGTCCCTGAGATGCCTGCACAAAATGGTTGTTGCCTTGGTATATGGGATACCAGCCTGCACTGGACTCTTACTCCTTGTAGATGTAGGCTTGTTACCTGTTCTTTGATTCTCCCGTGCCCTTCATTCTGAATGTTACAGGCTAATTGGGCAATTTCAGTTATCTATGTTACAACATTCCTGTATCTGTCTTTTTCATTGCTGTTACTAATTTAAAAATTCAAAGCACCCTCTAATAAAGAGACAAGTGTATGTTTCTCTGTCTGTTTTCAGCTTGTTAATTTGTTCTTACATGTGTATGAATTTCACACTGGAAAAAAAGATGTTAGACTGAACAAGTGCAATTGACATCCATTCATTTGTCAAAAAAAAAAAATGATACTGCACAAGCAACAGCAAACTTTTTTTAACATATTGCCTCCATCTTAGAACAAGAACATTAATCAGTAGCTTCTCTCACACATAAACTTATAAAACACCTACATGCTAAAAAAAAAGAATAAAAGAATTCACATTTTTAATAGCCAACATTTTATTAAAATTTATTTCTTTTTTGTTTTATACAGTATGTTGTAAGTCCTTCTCATACGCAGCTAAATTGGTTACTAATAGATTTTTTTCTGTTTTGTTTTTGCTAAAAAATTTTTATAGTACATTCTTTTGGAGACCACTTTTTTTAAAACTTTTTTTGCTTTCAATAAAAAAGGAAAATTTCACTTCATACACTGAAATTCCAGAACCTGTACACATCGAAGGAAAATAAAATGCCATGAACAAACAAAATTTGGCACAAAAAATTAAAAATATCACTACGGTAGTTCTTTTGTTTTTAAATAAAATGAAAATACAAAACAGTGAAATTATATATATCTATATATATTTATTTATATATATATATACCCTTTCCCCATTTCTTCCCTCTGCCTTTCACAGACAACATCCACATCCACTTACGTTATAGACAACAAAAGGGCTTTGAAATTGCAAAAGTGGCACAGAGCCTGGTTCTCTCTGCCTTATAAAAGAACTAGGAAATAAAAGAACTGAGAAAGTGTAACATATCCTTACTTTTTGGGCAAATATTGTAACAAGATAATCTGATGATGAGCTTTTATACATCTCCCCTTCTACCACCAAGGAATTCTAAGATATTAAAAGACTGTAGTGACTGATGTTAAATATACACCAATACAGTGGTACCTCTGTTTACGAGCGCACCAGTTTGCGAGTTTTTTGCAAGACGAGCAAAACACTCGGCAAACTTTTGTCTCGTAAACTGAGCACTGCCCTGATAAACGAGCACTCAGAAATGGTGGCCCAGGGGTGAATACCTGCCTGCGGGTGTTGCAGTGATTCCAAAGTGGTGCCTTCCTTCCCTCGAGGTCCCCATGCAGGTGCCCTCCCGCTTCGGCCAATGCCTCTGCCGTCCATCAGCGCTTCCCAGCTCCCATCCAAGCCGGCCGCCATCCTGAACGAGCATGCGTGCAACTTCACCTCTCCTAAGTCAGCCGCTGCCCCGACAACACGCTCACCACATACAAGCACGCAGGACGTCCTGTGTGCTTGTACGTGTTGAGCGTGTTGTCGGGGCAGCGACTGACTTAGGAGAGGAGAGGTGAAGCTGTGCGCATGCTCATTCAGGATGGCAGCCAGCTTGGATTGGGAGCCAGGAGGTGCTGACGGACGGCAGAGGCATCGGCCGAAGTGGGAGGGCAGCCACACGGGGATCCTGAGGGAAGGAAGGCACCACTTTGGAATCGCTGCAGCACCCGCAGGCAGGTACTCACCCCTGGGCCACCACTGCAAACTTTGGTTGTGGAATGAATCTTCTGAGTTTTCATTAAGGCCTATGGGGAACTTTGCTTTGATATACGAGCGTTTTGGATTACGAGCATGATCCTGGAACGGATTATGCTCGTAAACCAAGGTACCACTGTATTTGCTTTAGAAATAAGGTATATTTTGATTAGACTGGAAAAGATTGATGGGCAACTTTCCAGTGAGTACATGATAAAAAGTAATATGTTTAGATGGGTCATTTGGCCTTTATCTTGGGTCATTTGGCCTTTATCTGCTGTCATGTTTCTATGTTTAAACCAAAACAATTTATTTTCGAAACATGGAAGAACTTTCTAACTGCAAGATAGTCAAGCACTGGAATGATTTGCTTAGGAATATGGTGGGAAAAGCTATTAAAGGTTTACAGTTCCTCATAAGATGTTGTCTGGAGGCAGGAAATTGTATGATATCACAAGTTTCCAAATTGAGTCCTTTGTACCTTCATCCAGGTCTGTTTATAGGAATAACCAAAATATGCTGAAGCAGCCTATTTTTTTTCTGATTAGATGTGCAAATATAGTCACTAGTATTATTCAAAATAGTATATGGCTTGATTTGAAGGTGGAATATAAAGAAAAGTTCCAAAGTACAATTAAAATATACACCAAACTAAAAGGATTTTTTCAGAGACCAAGATGGCGTTGGGGGCAAATCTGTGTGCAGAGCGTCTCTGAGATTGAGATTCTAACAGATGCTCACACTTTTGATGTTTCTTCCTTTTTCCTGATGGTGGGGAAATGAAAAAGGAGAACACGGTTGGGTCCTCCAGTGACCAGGAGCCCAAGGTGACTGTTACAGATAACTATTCCCGAAGTAACTTCACACCATACGATGGAGAAATTGGCTTCGGGAGAGATGCTGGAACCAATGGCAAACCTTAGTCTTGATCGGGTTTCTTTGAGCCCGGATCCGGGGCAGGCTCCGCTCCAACCCGGAAGAGAAAGCCCCGCAGGTTACTTTGAGTACTAACTCTACTGGAGATGGAGGTTTGGCACTGACTCTTGGAGGAACAGCAGGAGAAAAGTTGTCAGAAGAGAATGGCCCTGCTGCAGCCCTGATATCAGCACCCTGCAAAGTGGCTACAGAAACATCAGATAACTGGATAGATTTGGTCAAGCCTCTAATAGTCAATTTGGATGCCTATGGAAGGCTATGAACATCATGGACTCCCAACATGAGGAAAGCTCTGACTACACTATGGAATGATAGTGTCTCTATCAATTCCATGGTGACTACTTAAGGTGAATTGCTCAGACAACACGATGAAACTATCCAAAAGCATGAAGAACAGATTAATCAAATTAGGACCTTAGAAACTGAATTTATTAAGGAGAGGTCTGTTACCCAGAAAATTTTAGAATTTATGGAGAACAAATAAAGGAGAAATAATTTAAGAATTCTGAACTTTCCAAAATCCCCAATTTATCAGCTGTTGAAATGATAAGGAGATATATGAGAAAGATATTGTTAATTTCTACTGAGAATTTACCTCCAATATTGAGAGCTCAATATATCTCTATTGGGAATAAAGTAGGAAATTCAACTCCTAATATGACTAGGGGGGATGATGTTGAGATGAATCTAACTAAATTTCTGGAAAACTCCTTGGAAGTAATTACAGAGAGGACTACCCTCATTGTGACATTTGCTTTGGAATTTGATAGGGACTTAGGTCTCCTTTTATCAAGCCGCGCTAGCGGGGTTAGTGCGCCGGACATCTCATCCCACGCTAACTCCCGCAGCCGGCTAAAAAAACTAACGCCTGCTCAATGCAGGCGTTAGTGGCTAGTGCGGCAGGCAGTTTAACGTGTGGTATTATGCGTCTTAAACCCCTAATGCAGCTTGATAAAAGGACCCCTTAGTCCTTCAGACTTATTTCAGACATATTAATGAGCAATTTCTAGGTTCAACAATACGTTTGTTTCCTGACATATCTCAAGTAACAGGAAAAAAGGAAGGACATTTTGGTATATAAACCTAGAATCCAAGCCTTGGGTGCATCCTTCATATTGAAATTTCCTGCAAAATGTTTTGTGACTTTAAATGGAAAAAAATTACCTATTTTTTTTAACCAAAGCAATTGTTAGATTTCATTGTGGCTAAAGAAAGGGGAGGCTTACGATTGGGTCAATAGTCTCTCCTATAGCTTAAAACGAACCAGCTGCCGATTTTGCACTCCTGTCACTGTTCCCCCCCCCCCCTTTTTCTTTTATTTAAAGTTTTTCCTTTTTTCTTTGTTTTATTTCCTTTACTTGGTTTCCAATATTGTGGACTAAATATGATTAATTTACTATTGGGTGACTTGTTTCACTGTAGAAGTTCTGTGGGTTTATCTTATAGATGTGTATTCAAGTATTATATGCTTGTCTATATTGTAAAATATTCAATAAAAATAAAAAGATATACATCAAAGAGGAAGAGGGGAGAGTGTGGCGCAGTGGTTAAAGCTACAGCCTCAGCACCTTGAGGTTGTGGGTTCAAACCCACGCTGCTCCTTGTGACCCTGGGCAAGTCACTTAATTCCCCCATTGCCCCAGGTACATTAGATAGATTGTGAGCTTTCCAGGATAGATAGGGAAAAATGCTTGAGTATCTGAATAAATTCATGTAAACCATTCTGAGCTCCCCTGGGAGAACGGTATAGAAAATTGAATGAATGAATAAATTATGAAAAATGGGATATCTGAAGAACAATCAATGGCATCATCACTTATTCTTTCTGCTTTTTTCCCTATTTACAAGCATAATTGTGTCATCAGAATGAATCACTGCGGTTTGGGAAAGGCCAAGAAGAGCTTTAGTTTTGTGATTGGTGTCAGAATGCAATATTATAGTTAGGAGTGGGGAGGAGGTGAAGAGGTCAGTCAAAGCATTTGGAAACCTTTTGTGAGTTTTGAATGACAGTGTCACTCTTCTTCCATTTCAGGACATGATAGGCTGCAGCAGCATATTACATAGAATATCATGCTCCAGTTTTGGAATGCTTCTCAACAGCTGAACATAAAACATGTCAATATGCACCAGGTTCATTTTCCTTTACAATCCTCTGTAAAATTGAATACTGTCAAGCCCTTGCCATGCACCGAGGGACATCACAATGTTGCAGTACCACTCTATGAGGTTCCAAAAGTGCCTGTTGACATCACAATTCAGCTCTGCCACTGAGAAAATAAACATGTCACACTAGTTTAGCACACTGAACAAACTGATAAAACAAACAAATAGAAGTGGATGGTTATCACTTTTAAAAAATGAGAGAGATGGTAGATAAGTTGTCCAGTTGACATCAGAAGACTAGAAAGAGACCCATCCTTCTCTGATGGTAAGGTCACCACCCAGACAAATCATTGGGCTCTACTCATGTAACATGATTATAGAAGCTATATGTCTATGATTTAGGGGAGGAGGCAGAAAAACTCTGACTTTTAAATAAATCTATAACTGGTGGGGGGGGGGGGGTAAGATTTTATACAGAGATCTACAGAAAAAATAAAAATCATTTGTTCAAAAACTCACCAACAAACGTTCAGGAGGAATCTGATAGTCTTCCTTCAAGTTTGTTTTGATCCCCTGAAACTCACCACTGACAAACTATGAGTTAGAACCTGGTTGTGGTGACAAGCACTTAACCTTTAGTAGGCACCAGAACAAACTACAGAGGTAGAAATACCTCAAACCCCTTCTCCTCTTCCTCCTGGATACATTCTCTTTTTATCCTTTTCTCCCATTCTGATTCAATAGGCTATGAGGGAGAGGCAGGGGTCTTCAGAAGAGAAAGAGCCCCAGCAATCCAACCATAAGGGTCAAAGCAAATTGTTGGGCTACTCCATCTCTGTGCTGCCAGTGGCCTCTGCTGGGACTGACTCCCATAACAAATGCACTTATATATATATGTTTGTTAATATCTAAAGATATTTATATTCACAAACTCTTCGCTCTATTCATGGTTCATGTCTGTTAGAGAGGGTGGAGACTTCAAGAGTACGAGAGATGAGTGCCATTGGAGATCTGAGAGGTCACACTTGTGCTCCGGGTGATTCCCGGCTCTGAGGGGCTCCCAGAAGCTGTCCGACGCAGGGGCTGTGGACTGTTGCGAAGCATTAGGACATTGGTACGGCCTCCTGTGGAAGAGGTGGTGGAGGCAGAAACAGAGGAAGAAGAATGACCCCAAGCAGAAGGCGGAGCCAGCATGGGGGACTGGCGCCATGCATGAGGGGTCCCACTATTTTGAACTCCATGGCTCCAGTGTGAGCCACTGCGGGGCACTGGGCGGGAAGGCCAAGGTTGTGGTGGAGCAGAATATCCCTGGTTGAAGGCTTCTGCTGGGATGCCTGTTAGTGCCATGTTGCTGAAGCCTAGACGCATGCTCTCTGAGTCAAAGGCCTCAATTTCCCGAGCCTGGCGCTCCAGAAGGCTGCGAATCCGCTCCGACCTCTCATTCTGCAGTGCCAGCATCTCTTCCTCAATCTAATATGGGAGGAGAGTGATAAGAGAGGAATAAAACAAAGGTAAGAAAGAAAGCAAACAGAAGAGAATAAAATAAAACCACCACTACCAAACTGGATCACACTGCGATTTCATCTTGCCCAACATTCTGTGCCTGATAGTAACAAGCAGTGGGCTATATGATAAATATTACTTATGGTGAGTTGTCCATCCAAATCACACCTTTTCAGTTTCTATTATTGATGGTTTATAAATACACTCCCCCCTCCTCCCCAATATTTAGTGGGACTTAGCCAGCCAACAACAGCTTTTGGGTTGGATAAGTACTGTTCGGCTGGCTAAACTCCAATATTCAGCGGGAGATAGTCAGCTATCTCCCGCTGAATATCTCTGCTTGCCGGATTGGCCAATGATCAGCTATGTTGCATGACACAGCAGGTCACTGCCAATATTCAGCGGCTGGCTGGCTAAGGCTAATGGCTAGAAAGACCCGCCTAAAAAGCAGATCTTTTGCCACTCTGCCTTAGCTGGCCAGCTGCTGAATACTGGCTTGGCCAGCTTTGTTCAAGGCAGTGAACTTTGACCTGCATACAGCTCCGGCAATGAATATTCAGGATTGTCGAGGACTGCTTAGGTAGCCGGGCTGCCTCCCACAGTCTCAATATCAGGCCCACTGAATATAAGGTTACAGCCCTATCACACTAAATAGTCTATGAGTTATATCTACTACATATTCCATGGATTTTGTAAAATCCCTTTTGTTTTTTTGTTAGTTTATTTTCAAGTTTATAACACTACACCAATATGCAAGTGTTCTCTTTACCAAACAATTCACTCAATAACACTTAAAGTAAATTCTCCTAACATACGACCCCTTCCTTCCCAACCATCTTGATCAATCCAGTGTCATATCAAAAACGCAATATAAAGGAGAGATAGAGAAGTAAAAAGAATAGTACCCTGTCCCTCAGACAGACCTTTCTTTACTTCTCACCCTGACTAAATAGACCAGGGGTAAGCAATTCCAGTCCTCGAGAGCCACAGGCAGGTCAGGTTTTCAGGATATCCACAATAAATATGCATGAGAAAGATTTGCATTCATTAACTCTAAACCCAGAGACTTTTAAAGATAAATTACAAATTTAAATAATAGCTCATCAAGTTCAGTTTTCAGTTCTACCAATAGTCGTGGTTCTGGTGATCTGCTACTCTAGTTTGTCAAATTGCCCCATCACATCTTCCAAGTTTACAGAGATTTGTTTCAGTTTCTCCAACTTATCCCCATTAAATATCCATTCCAGAAATGGTAACTGCAAAGAATTCATTTAGGGAAAAATTCTCACAGATGCGCCGAAGGTTAGCTGGCAGTAGGGTGCCCTACTGCCAGCTAACCAACCAATCCAGAAGCAAGTTTTCTAAAAAAAAAAAAATTGAGGTACAAACGGCGCCTTCATTTACAGCACCAGTGTTGCGCTTACAGAAGCACTTAGGGTCATGTAAGGATGCCTTGGGCTAGTGTTGGCATGGCTTGCACTAGAAGTGGCTTTAAGCATCCTTAGGCACCCCTAGGCGCCTTAAATGTAGGCTTCTAAAATGTTGGCCTACATTTAAGGCACTGGTATAAAAAAAAAAAAGTGGAATTCTATAATCAGTGCCGGTTCGTGATTGACATGCTATCGGTGGTCACTTCTTAGGCAGCCACTGATACCTGCACCGATTATAGAATCCCCCCCTTAGTCTTTCTACTAAGGCCTTATCCTTCCTAGTGCTCCTTTACCTTTTTATCGTCTGGCAGTCCAATTGATTCTTCTACCATCTTTTTGCTTCTAATGTACCTAAAAAATGTATTAATATATGCTTTTGACTCCAAGGCAAGCTTATTTTCTTTGCCTTTCTTATCAGGGTTTTGCACTGGATTTGCCATTCCTTATGCTGTTTCTTATTATCTTCATGATTACAAGTCAACAAAGTTAAGAGTGTCAAACTCTCTGTATGGGCGCTCCCAGGCAAGCAAGCTATAGTCTAATTAACAAACGAACCTCAAAATCCAAAGAATAGCCTCCTGAAGTACTAAGACTTAAGACAGGGAGATGATAGACTATCACAGGTCCTGCTCCGGAAAAAGAGCTTGAGAGAAAAAACTCCCTTCACAGGGAGAAAAATCTCAAGGCTCAAAAAACCGGGCATATATAATTAAAACTTGATACTTGAAGGGAGTGAAAATCAAGAGGTAGGTCACTAAACTGGGGAGGCAAATTTTCAGATGTCATTTAGCATTAGAAGAACAAGCAAGCGTTGAAAACATCAAACTTAGCTTTTTGCTGCAAGTTCGGGTCACTTTCCTTGTTGCTGTCTGTGCAGTGCAGTCTATCTGCCTCTTTACTACAGTCCAAGCACTAAGAGACATCCAAAAACCGCCATAGGTTGCCAACTCCCAGATATGTTTCAATCAACAAGAGTAACCTTGTTACGCATATTAGTTGCTGCGTCAGGATGAACGAACCTCTCCATTAACGACTGCACAGAGTAAAGGAGGCGGGGCACTATAAAAACTGACCGGGATAACATCACTGAAGGCGCGAAAATCAAAAGTTTAAAACTTAAAGGGAAAAATCTTCTTTAAGCAGCAGTGTAAAGCTGCTGCCGCAAAGCCCAGAGAGAGAATACTTAAAGCACACAAAAGATATCTTTATGAACGAATGTTAGGAAGTTCTTCTTTACCCAACGTGTGGTGGACACCTGGAATGCGCTTCCAGAGGATGTTATAGGGCAGAGTACGGTACTGGGGTTTAAGAAAGGATTGGACAATTTCCTGCTGGAAAAGGGGATAGAGGGGTATAGATAGAGGATTACTGCACAGGTCATGGACCTGTTGGGCCGCCACGTGAGCGGACTGCTGAGCGCAATGGACCTCAGGTCTGACCCAGCGGAGGCATTGCTTATGTTCTTATGTTGTTTTTAGATTTTTTCTTTTTATTATAATCTTTTAGATTTAATAACTTATTTTTAAACTTATTTTTTAAAAAATATGAAACATCCCACCCACCACAGACAAAAAAATCATTGTGACAACAGAAAAACAAAAATCATCCAAAAATAGCATTTAATAACTTGAAGGAATTCATTTCAAAATTCATATGAGAAATTCCTTATGAAAAAAAAGTAAGTAGAAATCATTGGAATACTGCATTTAATAACTCAAAGGAATTCATTTAAAAATTCATTTGAGAGAATTCCTTATGAAAAAGATTAAATAGAAAAATTCAATAAGGAAATTTAATAAGAAAATTAATTTGAAGAAAGCCCTCCATTCTACCATCGTATTTAGACCATAGGGTTCTATGGTCTGTAACTCAAATATCAGCCTCTGTTCCCTTCTACGTAACCACTTTTTGATGTCTCCACTCCTTTTTGAAAACCACAGTTATTGGAGGATGGTACATCGTAAGTCATCGAATTTATAGCCTAGATCTTGACAATATCATGCCAGCGGGGCTTCCAGTTTCTCCCCTTTTCATACATGAACAGTATTCTATCAGTCTCGTATTAAAAGACCGGGAAGTCTGACTGATTTAGATCTTCTCACACAGACATTTGATCATGTATATCACGTTCTTAGAACTACATGTAAACGATCCTTTTATTACACTACTTTTGGTTTCCTGGGCCCATTTGACGCTAATGCCTTAGATCGTAACATCAGTCCCAAATTGATCAGAAGTATAACTACTCAAACACAGCCAAAAGGCCACCAGTAGACCTAAAGAAATATAAATAGCTCATACATAGAGACAAAGACTAAATATCTCAAGTGCCCAAAGACGGTGACCAGAGCCAATCATAGTCACTCGACTTATATTAGGGCTATCACTGATACAGTGTCTTATTTTCTCTATGAGCAATAACTCTTTAAGAACGTAGAATTATAAACTGATATAGGCATTAATTTATGCTGTATAATACTTAGCTCGGGTCATAAATCATGCCCGGCTTTCATCCCCGACGGAAGATCTCCGTTTCGCTCTGGATAAACTAATGAGAGCTTCTTCAGGACAGCATTATGTTATGCCGATTATTACGATTTAACACCCGCAACTGACAGTGTGGAGGCTTAAAGATCGTAACATGACATATTGAACAGTGTCCACAGTTTTTAAATCCTTGAAAATCTGTTTTTTCTTGGGGTTCACACATCAGCGTTACAAAGACGATCTGAATAAAGATCTTATCTTGAAAGATGAAATGATTATTTTTTAAGGCTAGCTCAGTAAGGGGAATTCAGAAGGAACTTGCCAAGAACGCAGACGAGCTTCCAAGGCATCTATGACAACTTGAAGCGCTTCCACTTGTGGAATGAAGGTGTATAGTGAGTGAACATCTAGAGCGGCAAGCACAGCTTGTGTTGAAATCCTTGGTGTGTTTTTAACAATTTCAAAAAATTTTATTAGAGAAGGTACTGAAGTAGTTAACGGGATGATAAAAGAGTACTTATATTTACAGACTCTTTCTAAAAGGGAGTCTCGGGCAGAGACGATGGGTCGTCCTGGAGGAGAATCGAGATTTTTTTTTGATTTTTGGAAGCGTATAAAGAATAGGGGTTTTAGCTTTACAATAATTCAAAAAGAAACTCGTTTTTTGATAAATATCCAGACTCCAAAGCTGCTGCTGTTAAGATATTAATTCAATACAACAGATACTCATGTGGGTTCTCATTGAGCGGGCTCTAGGTGGAAAGATCTGAAAGTTGTTGAATTTCCATTAGGTACAGCTCTATCTTTATCGGCTCTGCGAACCACTATATATCTTGTTCTAATTCACTCAACACATTATTTTCTTTTTTTTATTTATTTATAAAATTTACACATTTATTGTCAAGCATATCATCTTGTACAGAAAGTGAGATCAAGAAAACATAATAATATTATTTACTCTCAAACCTGAAAGCAATTCAAAATAATAAAGAAAGTATACATCCTAACTTAATCACACACTAGTCCTCAAATTAAGATCCAAGATTAACGATAAGAGTAGAAATTAAATTAAAGTAAAACGTTTTAACAAGAAAAATCACTTAAGCTACTACTGAGAAGTGAGCTAATTATTATTATCACAATGGTACAGATGGTTCTACAAACTCAAGTCGTTTCGCAGAAAGGAAAGTAGTCAAGTGAGCTGGATCTACAAATACATATTTCAAGGAACGGTATCTTATGACACATTTACAAGGATACCTAAGAAAAAATAAACCCCCTATTTGAGTCACTCCTGGTTTTAACATTAAGAATTCCCTTCTTCTCTTCTGAGTCTCTCTCGAGACATCAGGAAATATCTGGATATGAAACCCCAAAAAGTCCTTGGCCCTATTTTTAAAGAAAAGTTTAAGAATCCAATCCTTGTCTGGGGCCAAAGCCACAGTCAATAAGAGAGTGGCTGGAGTAGCCAATTCTCTATCTGATTGCTCTAACAAAGTGGAAACGTCCAAGGGTTCTTTCTGTGGTATTTCTTCATCTTCTTTCTTTTGAGGATCCTGATTTCTTATAGGTAAATAATAAACCTTTGTAAGAGGTGGTAAAGCATTTTCAGGTATTTTAAGAATTTCCAGAAAGTATCGCTTTATCATATCTCGTGGAGAAATTGATAATACTTTAGGAAAATTAATTAATCGTAAATTATTAATCCGAATATTGTTATCTAAAGCTTCCAATTTTCTCTGCATAATCATATTGTCTTTAACAAATAAATCTTGGTTACTCTTAATTGTTTTTAAGTTCTTCTTTTCTTCTTGGATATCTAATTTCAGTGATACAGTCTCTTCCTTTAAAGTTTTTATCTCTTCTTTCTGGATTTGTATTTCTTTGTCCAAATTTTTTACCTGTAAGTTAAGGGCATTTCCGAAATTGGACACTAAGTCCCAGAGAGAGTTTAGAGTGACTTCAGAAGGTCTAACAGGAGAAACAAAAATTGGTTGTGTCATTAATAAGTGTTCACTCGGCTGTTTTACCTCTCCGGAGCCTTGATCCCCTTTAGCTGGAGTTGTTCCTACCGCCGGTTTTTCTAAAAGGAGTAACTCACTTTCAGCTTTCTTCAATTGCAAGCCCTCCGACATGCTGGCCTCTCGAGAGGAAAACACTTCCTCCTCCGGCGTGCTCTCCTCTCGCGGTGAGCTTGCTCCCAGCGGCAACGGCTGCAGGGGCGGTGACCTTACGTCGGGGCTCAGAGAAACTTCTAGCCCAAGGGAGTTCGCCGCGGCACTACTCTCTGCCGGCGCTCCCAGCGGGCGATTCCCCGACGATACCTGCTCACTCAACAAACGCCTAAAAATGGCATCCACTGCAGGCAGAGGGGTCTCCGAGCGTCGGGAGGCACCACCGACGCTTCTTCCCCTTCTCTTAGGCATGTTCCAAAGGTAAGAGAGACACTCGTACGCGTCTACTCAGCAGCAGCAAGCGGCAGCCATCTTGGATCAACACATTATTTTCTTGTAGAGTCATATTATGATAGAGTCTAGATTTTCTCTTTTCAAAATTTACAACATCATGTAAAACAAGTATGTGTCCAACATCAGATCAAGTGATCCCGGGGGAAACCAGTCACTTTTTTCATATGTGTCAGAGATATTTCTTTTCTTCTCTGTATTACCCAAAAACAAGAAGGAGAAATTAGGTTCTTACCTGCTAATTTACTTTCTTTTAGCTTCTCCAGACCAGTAGAGGTTAACTTTACGAATGGGTATATATCTAATCATGACCAGCAGGTGGAGACTGAAAACAAAACTCTGGGACAGTATATACTATCCTCCCTTCTCTATTTCCCTCAGTCTGCCGAATAGCCAAGCAGAACCAAGAACTGGAAAACAGGAAGAAAACAATACTCCGAACAGGAGTAACAAATAACATACCCAAATGCTGTTGGAAAATGCAGAGGAGAAATACCCGAAGGAAAATGTCCCCACAGCTCGCCAGCTAAGCCAGCCGAGCCACAGCCGCTGTTCTTTAATTCTCCCCGGCCCTAGAAAAATACTAGAACCCGCAGCAAAAAACAAAAACTGCCCGCGAAAACAGCCCCAACAACAACAACAACAACAGACAGGGTGGGGACCTCTACTGGTCTGGAGAAGCTAAAAGAAAGTAAATTAGCAGGTAAGAACCTAATTTCTCCTTCTTTAGCACTCTCCAGACCAGTAGAGGTTAACTTTACGAATGGGACGTACCAAAGCAGTCCCTCTCACGGGCGGGACCCCCGAAGGGCCGATACCAGAACACGCTCACCGAACACCGCGTCCCGACGCGCCTGAACATCTACCCGATAATATCTAACAAAAGAATACAAGGAGGACCAAACCGCAGCCTTACAAATATCCACCGGAGGCACGAGCGACGACTCAGCCCAAGAAGCCGCCTGACCCCGAGTGGAATGAGCCTTGAGAAACTCCGGAACAGGCTGCTGTTTCAGAAGATAAGCGGAAGCAATCGTCTCCTTGATCCAGCGCGCAATAGTAGCCTTAGAAGCGCCAGCTCCCCGACGAGGACCAGCCAGGAGGACAAAGAGATGATCGGACTTCCGGAATTCCTGGGTCCGCTGCACATCAGAGCGAAGGACCCGACCGACATCCAACTTGCGCAGCTGCCGTTGCTCAGAAGAGCCCTCCCGACCACCCAAGACCGGGAGAACCACCGATTGATTGACATGAAAAGGAGAAACAACCTTCGGCAGAAAGGAAGGAACAGGCCGCAAGACGACCCGCTCCCTAGACAACTCCAAGAAGGGAGCCCTACAAGAGAAAGCCTGCAGCTCAGAAATACTCCTAGCAGAAGTAATGGCCACCAAAAAGACCGCCTTCAAAGTAAGGTCCTTCAAAGAACAGTCGTCCAAGGGCTCGAAAGGCGGGCGCACCAAAACAGAGAGAACCAGATTAAGATCCCAAGAGGGAACCGAGGGCCGTAGGGGAGGCCTAAGCAACTTGGCCGCCCGCAGAAACCGAATCACATCAGGAAGAGCCGATAAACGCTGACCTGACACCAACCCTCGAAAGGTCGACAGGGCCGCAAGATGAACCCGGAGAGAAGACCAAGCCAGGCCTCTATCCAGGCCATCCTGCAAGAACTCTAGAATGTTAGGCAGAGAAGCGCGAAAAGAGGTCACTCCCCGCGCCCGACACCATTCCTCAAAGAGACGCCAAACCCGCACATAAGCCCGAGAGGTAGAAAGCCTCCGGGACCCCAACAGTGTAGCGATCACCTTGTCTGAATATCCCTTCTTGCTAAGGCGACCCCTTTCAAGAGCCACGCCGTAAGACAGAAGAGAGACGGGTCGAACAAGGGAATGGGACCCTGCATCAGAAGGTCGTCCGAGAGAGGCAGAGGAAGAGGAACCGCCACCAGGTGTCTCACCAGATCCGCATACCACGGACGTCGAGGCCAATCCGGAGCCACCAGCACCACCAAACCCGGATGGTGAACAATGCGAAGAAGCACTCTGCCCACCAGCGGCTAAGGAGGGAACACATACAACAGCCCCTCCGTTGGCCACGGCTGGACCAGAGCATCCAGACCCTCGGCCAGCCCTTCCCTGCGACGACTGAAGAAGCGGGGCACTTTGGCGTTGCCACTCGTGGCCATCAGGTCCATCAGGGGCTGCCCCCAATCTTGCACTATCAACCGAAACGCTCCGGCGCCGAGAAACCACTCTCCTGGATCCAGGAAGTGACGACTGAGGAAGTCTGCCTGAACATTTTCTACCCCGGCTATATGAGAAGCCGAGAGGTCCAGAAGATGGGACTCCGCCCAAACCATGAGCCGAGCCGCCTCCTGCGCCACAGGAGTGCTCTTGGTGCCCCCCTGACGATTGACATAAGCCACCGCCGTGGCATTGTCCGACAGGACTCTGACCGACTTGCCCAGCAAAAGGGAGTGGAAAGCTAACAGCGCCAGCCTGACCGCTCTGGTCTCCAACTCGTTGATCGACCAGGAGGCCTCCTCCGCGGACCAGGTGCCCCGAGCTGAGTGGCCCATAAACTGAGCCCCCCAACCGAGGAGACTCGCATCCGTAAGGAGCACCGTCCACTGCGGGAGATCCAGACCCACCCCCTGAACCAGGTGAGGGGTCCGGAGCCACCAGCGCAGACTGCAGCGCGCCAAGCCTCGCAGGGGAACCGGAACATCCAAATCTTGCCTCCGGGGAGACCACCTCCGGAGCAGAGCATACTGAAGAGGACGCATGTGGGCCCGCGCCCACCTCACCACGTCCAGGGACGCCGCCATTGACCCCAGGACTTGGAGGAAATCTCGCGCCCGAGGACCCCGGGACGCCAAAAGCAGGCGAATCTGAGATTGCAATTTGCTCACCCGGGCCTCTGGAAGGAAGACCTTCCCCAAGGAGATGTCGAACATAACCCCAAGGCACTCCAGACGCTGAGCCGGGACCAACCGACTCTTGGAAAGGTTGACCACCCAGCCCAGCGACCGGAGAAACTCCACCACCCGAGCCGTAACCCGGGAGCTCTCCTGCAACGACTTTGCCCGAATCAACCAGTCGTCCAGGTAGGGGAGAACCAGGATGCCCACCGACCGCAAGGCTGCCGCGACGACCACCATTACCGTGGTGAACGTCCGAGGAGCCGTGGCCAGACCAAAGGGAAGCGCACAGAACTGAAAGTGCCGCCCCAAGATCGCAAAGCGAAGGAAGTGCTGATGAGAGGCCCGAATTGGAACCTGCAAGTAGGCCTCCGTCAGATCGAGAGACATCCAGAATGGGCCGAAAGGTCCCCTCCTTTATGGCCACCACAAAGTAAATGGAGTACCTGCCGGTGCCCCACTCCGTAGGGGACACCGGCACCACTGCCTCGAGATCTAGCAAACGCTGAAGGGTCCGACGAAAAGCCTGCGTCTTCCATGGAGTCTGACATGGAGAAGCGAGGAAAAGGTCCGGCAGAGAGCGGGTAAACTCCAGAGCGTAACCGTCCCGCACCACCTCAAGGACCCACTGATCGGACGCGATCTCGGCCCATTTGGGGAAAAATTTGCGCAGCCGGGCCCCCACCGGAACCAAAGGGGGCGCCGGCAAGGAGTCATTGCGCAGGACGGGAAGCGGGGGAACCGGCGGAGGGATTCCCTGCCCCCCGACGGGCCCCCCGAAAGGGCTGCATGCGCTGGAAGAACCGACCCCGGGAAAAACCCTGAGCCGGGAAAGAAGCAGCCCCACGCCCCGGGCGATACTTGCGAAATTCCCGCAAACGCCCCCGGGCAGCCCCACACCTAGACGCAGGGCGGGCACGGTCCTCAGGCAGACGGGGCACCTTCGAGTCCGTCAGAGTCTGAATCAACTCATCTAATTCCTCTCCAAACAAAAAGACCCCCTAAAGGGAACTTTAGTAAACTTAGCTTTGGACGCAGAATCCGCCGCCCAAGCGCGCAGCCACAAAATACGCCGCGCGGCCATGCCATAGACTTAGCCGAAATCCGCACCAAGTCATAAAGAGCATCTGAGAGGAACGAGGCAGCCATCGCAATCTTCGCTACCTCCTGATCCACTAGAGACCAGTCATCAGACTCCCGATCCAGGACACGCTCAGCCCACCGAAACACGGCGCGAGCGACTAGCTCCCCACAAACAGCCGCCTGGACCCCAAAGGCAGAGACATCAAAATCATACTTAAGAAGAGTCTCTAACGCACGCGCCTCCGAGACCCTAAGAGCAGAACCGTCCATAACAGGCACGGTATGCCGCTTAGGAAGTGCCGAGACCACCGCGTTCCCCATTGGCGAAATTAAGGTAGCCCTACCTCCCTCCGGGACGGGATACCCAAGAGCCAAGGCGCACACCAAACGAAACTGCGCCCATAGGCCACTGCGCCAACACAAAATCCCGCAAATCCTGACGCACAGGAAAAGAGCGGGAACCAGGACAGACCCCCTGAAGCAGAGGGGCCCCCATACGCGGGGTCTCCGGCGGCGCCACTGCAAAAATGCAGCACCAAGGAGACCTGCTACACAGGTCTAAAAGCTCATCCCTCTGAATAAAAAAGCGCACCACGGACGCAACTGCTCTGGAAGACGGGAAACCCGCCGCCCCGCTGCCAACAGGCGTCCCCTCTAGAGGATCCTGGAAGCCCGCCAAAGCAGCCAGGTCCTCAACCAGGCCAACACGCTCCTCCGCCCACCAATTCGCAATCCAAGCCCCCCCGCGGGCGCTTGGATGAGGGAGGAGGAAGAGGGGACGCCAAACGAAAAGAGGGAGGCAAAGCCATAGGGGGCGCGGAGGGAAACCCCCCCCGAAACCCCCCAGGCGCACGTGGGACCCCCAAAAGTCCGCACAAAGAAAGAAAATAAATTGGGGGCAAAAAACCCCTGGGGGTCCCCAGGGACTCCCTGCCCCAGCAGGGGTCCATGCTGAAACCTGCCCCTGTGTTCGCCATACAGGGGGAAGGTCACCTGAGGTTGCAGACAAAATGGAGGGGCCAGACAAAGAAAATGGCGAAGTTCCCGCCAAAAATGCTCCCTCCATGGCCTGTAGCGGCTGAGAAGACTGAACAGTCCCAGCCGCTAAGACAGGCAAGTCGGCATCAGCTGTCAAAAAATCAGCTGAGAGGGAATCCTTCGGGGAATCCCTCCGTGGGCGGTTGTGGAAGACCGGGCTTCCCCACTGCTCCAAGCCGACTCGCGAGGCACCATCGGCGGGGAGCTCTGGGCGCCTGCAGCCGCTGCCGACGGAGCTCCACCACCTCACCGACCCAAACCGCCGAGTTCAGGCCGGCCGCGAGTGCCTCGCGGCTGGACTAAAATTGTGGCCTACTCCCCCGGAGAAGGGCACAATTGCTCCAGACGCGACCTAGCTATAAAAAAGTGCTGGTTACATGAAAAAATACAGTAAAATACAGTTTTCTTAAAGGGAAACAACCCTTCAGACCAGCACTACCTCAGGATTTTTTTTTTTTTTTTTTTTTTTTACAGAACAGACTCCACAGGCTCTCGAAGCAATATGCCTTGCTTGACTTAGGGGGCAAGGCTTACTGCTGAGGCTCCTCTAAAAAAATGTGGGGAGGTGGAGGAAGTGGGGGGAGGGACCCCGCTCGTGACCCGCCGGGTTTGACACCCCCGAGGTCGGACGGACCCCCAAACAGGGCCCGACCAAGCTCCGTCCGGCCAAAAACAGGGACAATAAACCCCTAAACAAATTCCAACAGCCCTACCAAGAGAGATGGGTACAGATCACTCAACACCTGCTGGAGACTGAAAGAAGACTGAGGGAAATAGAGAAGGGAGGATAGTATATACTGTCCCAGAGTTTTGTTTTCAGTCTCCACCTGCTGGTCATGATTAGATATATACCCATTCGTAAAGTTAACCTCTACTGGTCTGGAGAGTGCTAAAGAATAGTTGAATCTTTCTGACAAATTTCTCCAAGTCAATCCTAAACTGAAAAGTATCATGACCTCTCATAGGTACAAAAGATAGTCCCTTTTCCAGCACGTCTAGTTCTGCTGAGGAAAACTGACGAGATGTTAAATTGATCACAGCGAGTCGTGCCTGCTCTTGGATCTGGTACGGTATGTCCCTCGACATCCTTTCTGCGGACGTCTGCAATTTCTTCTCCATCCTCCTTGGTTTGAGCCTGCAAAGATGACCCTTCCCCCGATGCTTCTTTCATTTTCTGAAGAATATTTTTTTTAGCTTTAATAGCCATGGACAAGTTATTATATAAATTACCTGCTTAGCAGAACAATCAGTGTGGGACTTTAAATAAAATATTTTCCCTGCATTAGGGTTTATGATGTATTCAATTTCTCAAACGTGTTTTCAATATACACATTTGCCACATTTATAATGCCTCCTCCTGGTGCAATCATCATTGATCTTATTCATAAAAGGTGACAATATCTCAGCCAAGTGTCTACCCCAAGTAAAGGCAAACATGGGAGAAAACTGCAATTGAGGATTTAAATCCAATATTCCCCAATACTTTTTAATTGCCTGCCTTACTCTTATAGCTTGCTTGGAATATGGTAACTCACAAATTAAGATATTACT
This sequence comes from Geotrypetes seraphini, assembly GCF_902459505.1. Taxonomy (NCBI): domain Eukaryota; kingdom Metazoa; phylum Chordata; class Amphibia; order Gymnophiona; family Dermophiidae; genus Geotrypetes; species Geotrypetes seraphini. The sequence goes on along the minus strand of NC_047088.1, from coordinate 97,985,415 downwards.
ACGGCTCTGCTTATTATTCTCACCCATCAATCATTCCCTATGGAGCTCATAATCAAAACTTAAACATGTCTAAAAACCTGCCCAATTCGGCACTTGAACAACCTAAAAGACAACCAGTTGTCCAAGTGCCGATAATCAAACCAATTTTCTGGACGTGTTGCGGGACTTTTCAGGCCTCTGAATCCTGCTGTGCATCCAGAGCTAAAATGGGCATATCTGGAGGAGTGGTGTGGGCAGGATAGAGTATGACCTAGACTTAGTCGTCCTTCAGGGATAATCAAAGGTTTTACTAGACATCCTGGAAGAAACTTAAATGTTTCGAGTTAGACAATGTAAAAACAGGTATAAGTGCCAAAAAAGTATCCAAGTGACCAGATTACTACAGAGACAACGTAAAGACACACACACACTCCCCCAGTGTTCACTGACCCCCTCACACCACACAAAGATCTGGAGACAGGTATGTACCTGTTTCCAGAACATCAGCACCTGGTATAGGAAAGCCTAGCAGAGCTGCACATAGGTATCTTAAAATAGTCTGGGGGTTGGGATAGTGAACTATAGAGAGGAGGACCCAGGCCCATAAGCCACTCTAACCACTACATTTATGGTGGAACATGTGCGCCCACCAAAACCCCCTCTACTGCCATATAAGTGCCACCTGCAGCCATAAGGGCTATTGGGGTTGTGGACAGGTGGGTGTAGTGGGTTTTGGGGGGCTCACCATAACCTATAAGGGAGTTCTTGTGACATGTTTATCTGGCACCCTTTTTGTGAAGTTCACAGCAGTGCCATGTAAGGTGCCCCACTGCTCTGTTGCCATGTCTGGGTGGCCAGTCCTTTACAAGACTGGCCCCTCCCATGCCTAAATGGTCTTGTTCTGGGCGTTTGGGACTTGGACAAAATTTTGCTATAAAATGTGGTATAAAGATAGACATTCTGGCGGTCTGGACGAACAAGAGCCTGGACATCCAGATAGATGATTTAAAAAAAAAAAAATTCTAGACATATTTTGCAAATGATGAGGCTATGGAGACGCTCATGGCCACTCCCCTTTACTTGCAAAAAAAATATTGATCTTTAAATTGAAAATAGTAATTTTTAATGACCAGTCTAGACCAGTGGTCTCAAAGTCCCTCCTCGAGGGCTGCAATCCAGTTGGGTTTTCAGGATTTCCCCAATGAATATGCATGAGATCTATGTGCAGGCACTGCTTTCAGTGCATATTCATTGAGGAAATCCTGAAAACCTGACTGGATTGCGGCCCTCAAGGAGGGACTTTGAGATCCCTGGTCTAGACAAATCTTTCAAAAACTGCTGCTTCTGTCCCCTAAGCTGGTGCTGACTTCAGCTATCATGAATTACATCCAGTGCACATTCCTGAGGAATGTTCATGTACAACATATTCTCCAATATCTGAATTAAATGAGATAGATCCTTCATATGAGGGAGATTCCACCACAATAGATTGTAAGTGAAAGTCTACATACTGAGGCAATGGTTCTTAAACAGAACCTTTACTAGAAACAACGGGATGACCAGGAGATCTCTCTAATGACTTATGAATCTTTGGCACAAAATAAATTTAAGGTACTTTAGGAAATGGATTATGCATATAATCAAACTCCTTAAACGTGATCAGGCCTGCTTCCCTGGCTTTTATCAAAAGTGTTACCACCTATTCTAAAAATTCTCTAGATGGATCTTAGGCCAACTCAAAATAATATTGACAATCTAATAACTATACCCTGTACTACTATCACACCTCCCTTATCAGCTCTCAAAATGCATATAGATGTATCTTCCCAGAGAGATTAATTAAATTGTTGTACTGAAACATTCCTTGTGCTTCAATATCCTCTGATTCTTTCCATATCAACCTTTGAAAAGTTTCAATAATAGGATCTAATTATTCAGGAGGAGTCCAAGAAATTTTACCTTATATTTTTGAAGAAAAGCACTCTGCTTTACCCTGCTCATCTCTCCATGTTGAGTGAGAAATACCCTGAGATGTAACTTACGAATAAATTTATTGCGATATTATAAGAACATAAAAATTGCTATACAGAGACAGAACAAAGGTCCATCAAGCCCACTATCCTGTTTTCAACACTGGCCAAACCAGGTCCCAAGTACCTAGATAGATCCCAAATAGCAAAACAGATTCTATGCTGCTTATCCTAGGAATAAGAATGGATTTCCCCATGCCATCTCAATAATGGCCTGACTTCTCTTATAGGAAATTATCCAAACCTTTTTTAAACCCCGCTACGCTAACTGATTTCACCACATTCTCCGGCAACAAATTCCAGAGTTTAATTTTACATTGTATCTATAATAATAAAATTATTATAGATACTTTTATACTTTTACCGCTGTATTCCCTGATCCCTGATCTGTAGGGCTGTGGTCGGCAGGAGTGAGCATGCGAGACACCAGGACTCCTCCCCCCGAGCCCCAGACACGCTGACCGGCGGGCCTCTCAAGCTGCAGGGATGGCGGAATCACTACCGAGACGGCCGTTGGCTTCAGGCACGTGCGGCGGTTGTTGGCGTCTGAAGGCTGCGGCGGCTTGAGGTGGCTGTCGGCGGAGGGCAGACGCGAACGGAGAAAAGGGGTGCTGCTGGACAGGGGAAAAGGTGCTGATGGACAGGAGGGCAGAAAAAGGAAGGGAGGTGTACTGCTGGACAGGGGGAGCAGGAAAGAGGTGCTAATGGACAGGGGGGGCAGAAAAAGGAAGGGAGGCGTACTGCTGGACAGGGGAAGCAGGAAAGAGATGCTGATGGACAGGGGAAGAGGTGCTGATGGACAGGGGTGGTAGAAAAAGGAAGGTAGGCGTACTGCTGGACAGGGGGAGCAGGAAAGAGGTGCTGATGGACAGGGGGGCAGAAAAAGGAAGGGAGGCATACTGCTGGACAGGGGGAGCAGGAAAGAGATGCTGATGGACTGGGGAAGAGGTACTGATGGACAGGGGGGGCAGAAAAAGGAAGGGAGGCATACTGCTGGACAGGGGGAGCAGGAAAGAGATGCTGATGGACAGGGGGGGAAGAAAAAGGAAGGGAGGCCTACTGCTGGACAGGGGGAGCAGGAAAGAGGTGCTGCTGGACAGGGGGGGCAAGAAAAAGGAAAGGAGGCCTACTGCTGGACAGGGGGAGCAGGAAAGAGGTGCTGATGGACAGGGGGGCAGAAAAAGGAAGGGAGGCATACTGCTGGACAGGGGGAGCAGGAAAGAGATGCTGATGGACTGGGGAAGAGGTACTGATGGACAGGGGGGCAGAAAAAGGAAGGGAGGCATACTGCTGGACAGGGGGAGCAGGAAAGAGATGATGATGGACAGGGGGGGAAGAAAAAGGAAGGGAGGCCTACTGCTGGACAGGGGGAGCAGGAAAGAGGTGCTGCTGGACAGGGGAAGATGTGCTGATGGACAGGGGGGGCAAGAAAAAGGAAAGGAGGCCTACTGCTGGACAGGGGGGAGGTATAACAAAGGGAGAAGGGCTGCTGCTGGATAAGGGGTGCAGTGAAGGGGTGGTGGTGGACACAGGGGAGGTAAAAGGAAGGGAGAATGGACAGGGGAAGCAGGCAAGGGGTGGTAGTGGACAGCCAAGGAAAAAGAAAGACAGACGAAGGAATGACAGAAATAAAGAAAGCGGCTAAGGAGAGAGAGAGAAAGAAATAAAGACAGACACACACACATAGATTCTAGCACTTATTAATGTAATGGGCTTTAAGACTAGTAAAGAAATATTTTCTCCGGTTTGTTTTAAATCTACTACTCAGTATCTTCATTGCATGTCCCCTAGTCCTAGTATTTTTGGAAAGAGTAAACAAGTGATTCACATCTACCTTTTCCACTCCACTCATTATTTTATAGACCTCTATTTTATCATCCCTGAGCCGTCTCTTCTTCAAGCTGAAAAGCCCTACCCTCTTTAGCCTTTCCTTATAGGGACGTTATCCCATCCTTTTGATCATTTTTGTTGCCCTTCTCTGTATCTTTTCTAATTCCGCTGTATCTTTTTTGAGATACGACGACCAGAACTGCACACAGTATTCGAGGTGCAGCCATACCATAGAGCAATATAAGAACATCGTAACATTTTCAATATTGTTTTCCATTTCTTTCTTAGCAGTTGCTGCACATTGAGCTGAGGGTTTCAACATATCCTCAAAGATGACACCTAGATCCTTTTCTTGGATAGTGACTTCTAACACAAAACCCAGCATCACATAGCTGTATTTCGGGTTCCTCATTCCCACATGCATCACTTTGCACTTGCTCACATTAAATGTCATCTGCCATTTTGACGCCTAGCCTTCCAGTCTCACAAGGTCCTCTTGCAATTTTCCACAATCCTCTTGCAAAGAATTATATACCCTGTGGGTATAAATAAGCCAAATTGGAAAACTGCTTCAAGAAAGCATTTTTGACAATATCCTTCAAACATGGTGCTTCATAGGGTGCTACACCTTTTCCCCAAGCAGGCAGAAGTGCTGCAGAATACACCTGCAGAAGGTTCAGAACCAGATATAAATGAATTCCTTTGGGATATTTTTGCTGTATCTGTGTGGGATCACCAATGTTCTCCTGAAAACTCGACAAAGCACAACGTGCAAAATTCTTCATTCTGCAGAGTTCCAAAGAAAGTGCAGTTTGATTTTCTTCACTTACAGCTTCCTGTCCCCTGCGTTGAATGAAGCCTTTGGCTGTTGTGGCCCAAAGTATATCCCCTGGCCCGCTATTGGATGATGCATGACATGACAGCCGGAGAAGACGTCTTGATAAATGTGAAGGCTCTGGCAAAGAGTTGTGGGTGGAAACCTGGAACTGATATTTATAGAGTATTCCATAGTCCTCCTAAAACAAGACCCTTGTGGTGTCCTGAAGATACTCTCTACACTTCATAATGTCCAGCTGTCTGTCCTTTTCATATTTTGGGGGGAAGGGATTAGGTGAAAGCAATGTTACTTACCGTAACAGTTGTTATCCAGGGACAGCAGGCAGCTATTCTCACTAGTAGGTGATGTCATCCGACAGAGCCCCAATACGGACGTCTCACAAGCATATTTTGCTTGAAGAAACTCAGAAGTTTCGAGATGCCCGCACCGCGCATGCGCCAGTGCCTTCCCGCCCGATGGTCCGGGCGTGTCTCCTCAGTTCAGGTAGCCAGCAGAGAAGCCAACCCAGGGGAGGTGGGTGGGACGTGAGAATAGCTGCCTGCTGTCCCTGGATAACAACTGTTACGGTAAGTAACATTGCTTTATCCCAGGACAAGCAGGCAGGTATTCTCACTAGTGGGTGACCTCCAAGCTAACCTCAATGGGATGGTGGGAGAGTTGGCAACTTAGGAGAATAAATTCTGTAGCACTGTTTGGCCAAACTGTCCTTCCCTTCTGGAGAAAGTATCCACACAATAATGAGAGGTGAAAGTATGAACCGAGGACCAAGTGGCAGCCTTACAAATCTCCTCAATCGGTGTCAATCTGAGGAAGGCTACAGATGCTGCCATTGCTCTGACCTTATGGGCTGTGATCTTATAGGGAAGGGGTAATCCAGCCTAGGCATAGCAGAAAGAGATACAAGCCGCCATCCAGTTGGAGACGGTGCGCTTTGATACAGGTCGTCCCAACTTGTTTGGATCAAAGGAGACGAAAAGTTGAGGAACAGTTCTGTGTGGTTTGGTGTGATCCAAGTAGAAAGCCAAAGCATGTTTACAGTCCAGAGTGTGAAGAGCTGATTCTCCAGGATGAGAATGAGGCTTAGGAAAAAACACAGGAAGCACAAAGGATTGGTTGAGATGAAATTCAGAGACCACTTTAGGCAGGAATTTCGGATGAGTGCGGAGGACAACCTTGTCATGATGGAACACTGTGAAAGGTGGATCCGCCACTAAGGCCTGAAGCTCACTGACCCTGCGAGCGGACGTGAGGGCCACCAGAAAAACCACTTTCCAAGTGAGAAACTTCAATGGAGCCTTGTTGAGAGGCTCAAAAGGAGGTTTCATAAGTTGAGAAAGGACCACATTAAGATCCCAAACCACTGGAGGAGGTTTGAGAGGAGGATTGACATGGAAAAGTCCTTTCATAAATCTGGAAACCACAGGATGAGCAGAGAGAGGTTTCCCCTGTAGAGGCTGATGGAAAGCCGCAATAGCACTCAGGTGGACTCGTATAGATGTAGACTTGAGCCCAGACTGAGACAGGTGTAGAAGATAGTCCAATACAGAAGACAGGGAGGCTCGCTGAGGCTCCTTACGATTAGAAGCACACCAGGAAGAGAATCTAGTCCACTTCTGGGGGTAGCATTGTCGAGTAGCAGGCTTCCTGGAAGCCTCCAGCACCTCCCTCACTGCCTGGGAAAACTGGTGAGGAGTTACGTTGAGAGGAACCAAGCTGTCAGGTGGAGGGACTGCAGATTGGGATGAAGTAGAGATCCCTGATGCTGAGTAAGCAGTGAAGGAAATACTGGTAGAAGGAATGGCTCCCTGCTGCTGAGTTGAAGTAGAAGGGAGTACCAAAGTTGTCTGGGCCACCGAGGAGCTATTAGAATCATGGTGGCAAGGTCGGATTTCAATTTGACCAGAGTCTTTTGAATGAGAGGAAATGGAGGAAATGCATACAGAAAGCGAGTTCCCCAATCCAGGAGAAAGGCATCTGCCTCGAGACGATGAGGAGTGTAGATCCTGGAGCAAAATTGAGGTAGTTTGAAGTTGTGGGGAGCAGCAAAGAGGTCTATCTGAGGTGTTCCCCACTGAGCAAAGATCTGACGAAGGAGGTTGGAATGGAGCGTCCATTCGTGAGGCTGGAGGAGACGACTTAAGTTGTCCGCCAAGACATTGTCCTTCCCCTGAATGTAGACAGCTTTGAGGAAGGTGTTGTGGTGAACCGCCCAATCCTAGACTCTGAGAGCTTTCTGGCAGAGGGAGGCCGAGCCCGTGCCCCCCTGCGTGTTGACGTAATACATGGCGACCTGGTTGTCTGTGCGAATTAGGACCACCATGTCGTGAAGCAGATGTTGAAATGCTTGAAGAGCATTGAAGATGGCTCTGAGCTCCAGAAGATTTATTTGATAGAGTCGGTCCGCACTGGTCCAGAATCCCTGAGTGCGAAGACCATCCAGATGAGCTCCCCATGCATAGATCGAAGAATCGGTGGTGAGGACCTTCTGGTGGGGAGGAGTGTGAAACTGCAAACCTCTGGATAGATTCGAAGAGGTCATCCATGAAAGCAGAGACTGCCGAAGAGCAGGAGTGACTGTGATGTGCTGAGTCAACGGGTCTGACACCTGAGACCATTGAAAAGCCAAGGTCCATTGAGGAATCCTGAGATGAAGTCTGGCAAAAGGCGTCACATGAACTGTCGAGGCCATGTGGCCCAGGAGCACCATCATGTGTCTCGCTGAGATGGACTGGCGAGAAGACACTAACTGGCAGAGGTGAAGAAGAGCATCCAGGCGCTGAGGAGGAAGGAATACCCTGAGCTGAATGGTGTCCAGAACCGCCCCGATGAAGGGGAGAGACTGGGTAGGCTGTAGATGAGATTTGGGAAAGTTGATCTCGAAGCCCAAACTCTGCAGGAACCGAATCGTGGACAGGGTCACCGAGATGACCCCCGGAGCCGAGGGGGCCTTGATGAGCCAGTCGTCGAGGTAGGGGAATACCTGAAGACCTCAGTTCCGGAGTGCAGCAGCCACTACCACCAGACACTTCGTGAAGACTCTGGGAGACGAGGACAGGCCGAATGGAAGCACTCTATACTGCAGATGTAGATGTCCCACCCGAAATCTGAGGAACTTGCGAGAGGCTGGATGAATGGGAATGTGAGTGTAGGCCTCCTTGAGATCCAGAGAGCATAACCAGTCGTTCTTCTCGAGGGGGTAGAGAGAAGCAAGAGTCAGCATGCGAAATCTCTCCTTACCAGAAACTTGTTGAGGACCCGAAGGTCCAGAATGGGTCGCAGGTCGCCCGTCTTCTTCGGGACGAGGAAGTACCGGGAGTAGAATCCCCGGTTGTGTTGGTCCACAGGGACCGGCTCGACGGCCCGAAGCCAGAGTAAAGCCTGAGCTTCCTGAAGAAGAAGGGCAGTCTGTGTCAAGTTGGAAGGATACTCTCTTGGAGGGTGGTCCGGGGGGACCCGATGGAATTGAAGAGAGTATCCTTCCCTGACGATGGAAAGGACCCAGAGGTCGGTGGTAATAACCTCCCAGCGATGAAAGAAATGATAGAGGCGACCCCCAATGGGAAAAACAGGAGGATGCAGAACGAGGTTGGTTATGCTCCCTGAGAGAGAGTCAAAAAGGCTGAGGAGCCTTGGGGACAGTAGACGGTTGAGGCTTCTGTTGAGCCTTCTGTGGAGGTTGTCTCTTCGCCGGTTGTCTCGCAGCCGGAGCTTGCCTCGGAGTATAACGCCGCTGATAGATCAAGGGTGGTCTAGTAGGTTGAGACTGTTGAGGCTTAGGCTTGGGCCGAAGGATAGACTGAAAAGACTTTTCATGGTCAGATAACTTCTTCGTCACAGTCTCGATGGACTCGTCAAATAAATCCGCTCCTGCACAAGGAACATTGGCAAGTCTGTCCTGGAGGTTCGGATCCATGTCAATGGTCCGAAGCCATGCCAATCGACGCATAGCCACGGAACAGGCGGCAGCCCGTGCCGAAAGCTCAAAAGCATCGTAAGAGGATTGCATCAACTGGAGACGTAGCTGGGACAGCGAGGCCACTACTTCCTCGAATTCGAAGCAAGCCTGAGACTCAATGTAAGGTGTGAACTTCCGAAGCACAGGCAGGAAGAACTCCAAATAAGTTGCAAAATGAAAAGTGTAATTCAAAACTCGGGAAGCCATCATCGAGTTCTGGTATATTCTCCTCCCAAACTTATCCATGGTCCTGCCCTCGCGACCCGGAGGCACCGAGGCGTACACCTGGGACGGATGAGAGCGCTTGAGGGAGGATTCGACCAGCAGGGATTGGTGAGAGAGTTGAGAGCCCTCGAACCCTTTGTGATGAACCGTGCGGTATCGTGCATCCAACTTGCCCGGAACCGCAGGAATGGAGTATGGTGTTTCAAAACATCTCATAAACGTTTGATCGAGTAGTTTATGTAGAGGCAGGCGAAGAGACTCTGCAGGAGGATGAGGCAAATGCATGGTGTCAAGGTATTCCTTGGAGTACCGAGAACCGGTGTCCAAGGTAATGTCCAGGTCATCCGCCATCTGCCGGAGGAAAGAAGAAAAAGACAATTGATCCGCCAGCACAGGCCTCCAAGAAGGACTGGATGAAGTCGAGGCCTCGGGATCCACAGAGACCTGGGATCGACAGGGAGAATAAGAGGTACTCGGTTCCTCATACTCCGGCCCCTGTGGAGGAGACATGTCAGATGAAGAGTACCCCATGTGTTGCAGCTTCTTCTGCGGCGAAACCTCAGAGTGCCGCAAGGAGTGCCGTGAAGAATGTCTGGACCGATGCCCCTCTCGGGGTCTGGAGGGAGATCTAGAATGACTATGTTTAGCATGGTCCCCCGACGCCTCAAGCGAGCAGATGGGACTCGAGGCCGTGGAGCGAAGAGGCGGGAGATTTGACGCCTCTCGAGATGCAGTCCAGGCCTGATATGGAGTGCGGAAGAACTCTTCCTGAGACTTGCGATGCCCAGGGCTTCGATTACCCGAAGAGGAATGCCAGACCTCTTCGTCTGGAGGCGTGATGGGCTTTAAAGGGGGCATGTCACTAAAGGAGGCCCGCCTCGAGGGACCGGCCGCCGCACGCCGCTCCTCCTCGCTAAGCAGCGAGACCGACCGGCAAGGAGGAGGAGGAGGGGGCGGTCCGCCCCCCGGAATCGGAACCGGGAAGTCACCCTGGATGGTGGCGATTAACCTGGGTCCCATGGTTTGCATGAGCTCGACAAACTGAGCTTCCAAAAGGGACCGCAACGAAGCCGATATGGAGGGATCCGCACCGAAAGGGGGTCCTCCAGCACGGTCTTCGCGCTCCTTCGTGGTCGAGTGCTTTTGCTTGGAAGCTTTCGGCACTTTGATAACCACGGGTGGAATGGTAGAAGGCGGTACCTGATCCGAAGAGACGGAAGGCACCGGCGCCGAAGACGGGATCGAAACCGGGACAAAGGAAGCCGGCTTCAGTAGACTCGGAGCAGCAGGAGTGGTGGTGGGCTTCGTATGGGCAGGCGAAGCGGCAGCCGAAGTTGAAGATGAAGGTTCTTTCGCAGCTTCCATTTTGAACATCGACTCCCACAAAAAACAGCGACGCTTAAACACCCGCGCTGTAAGAGTCGAACAAGGCCGGCACGATTTCGGGAAATGTTCTGGACCAAGACACTGCAGGCAGCGTCGATGCGGGTCCGTCAGCGAAATCGCACGCTGGCACTTGCTACACTTTTTAAAACCAGTAATTGGCCGGGACATAGGCCGAAAAAGCTCCACCGTGAGATCAAAGGAGCGGGGCCTGAGCCACGCGGCCGACCCGGCCGAATCGCCGGAAGAAAATTTTTTTTTTTTTTTAAAGGAAATAAAAGAAATAAAATACACGATAAGAGTAAAAAGAACTCAAAACCGCGGCTATTAGAAGGCAAAAAACAGGAATTCAGTCAGCGCAGAATCGAAGTAAAACTTCTCAGCTCCGCAGAAAGAAAAGAACTGAGGAGACATGCCCGGACCATTGGGCAGGAAGGCACTGGCGCATGCGCGGTGCGGGCCTCTCGAGCCTCTCGAAACTTCTGAGTTTCTTCAAGCAAAATATGCTTGTGAGACGTCCGTATCGGGGCTCTGTCGGATGACATCACCCACTAGTGAGAATACCTGCCTGCTTGTCCTGGGATAATTTATAATTAAAAGTTTTTTGCACTTACTTTACATATTTTTAATATTAAAAAAATCCTTTTTAATACACTGTATGGTAATATTAATATCATGCATGGTTAATACATTTATGATAGATCTAATATAGGCCCCATTTATCAAGCTGCGTTAGGGTTTTTTAATCACTGGTTTCTGCAGTTAAAGCTCCAACGCTCATAGGAATTCTATGAGCATCAGAGTTTTGCCGCAGAGGCCAGTGATAAAAATCCCTAATATGGCTTGATAAAAGGGGGCCATAGTAAGATTATTGATGCCTTAGCATGTTTAAATGTAATTATTATGTTAAAAGATTTGTGTATTGTGAACAGAATATTTAGCTTCACTGAATTGTGTTTTGAATTTATGTAGAAGCTATTTTTGGTGTTTCTCACCATATTGTATTAATTATATAGGATATAGCGTTAACTGTGTGCTAACTTCATGATATATCTGTCAGCTTTTCCTGGGTCAAAGATCATACTGATATAAAGTAAAGAAGGAAATAAAGAGATCAAAAACAAGTGACCTACCTATACTAAAGGACCCATTCTCAAGTCCAATAGCACCTGGAGAAGACCTCAGTGGACCCAAAACAGTTCAATAAGAAACAGCCATCCTTAGTTCCAGTAATGGCCAGAGGGACTTCCACTGCACTAGACAATATAACAGAGCAGCACTCAGAAGGAGCCTCACTGCATCTGAATGAGTAATACTCACCCTCTGCTCTAGCAGGGCTCGTCGGATGGACACCCGTTGTTCCAGGTCCTTTATTTCCCTTTCATGCTGTGTCTCTGTATGGATCTTTATCTTGCTCTGGTAAGCATTGAGGAGTTCCAGCTCCTGCTGTAGTTGCATTCTCAACACCTGGTACTCGGCCTCCTGAGTCTCGTCTAGACGCAGCTGCAGAAAGCAGAAATGGAGGAGACAGGAAGCTCAGGCGAATGGTAAATTATGGCCTGGAGGAAAGCAATTTAAGTATAAGGTTTTGCTATCATTTAACTATGAGTCTTCTTGTAAATAGTACTTGAGGTCATTAGCTGACAGAAGTCCAAGGCTGCATTGTTAGAATCAGCTCTGTCAAAGCCTGACTTCTACTCCCAGACAAATCAAAGCTTCTTACCTGTTCTCCAGGAGCAACAGGAGATCCTCATGCATAAGTGTTATCAACTAACAAAGCCCAGGCTGAAGAAAAGTAAACAATGTGTTAAGAGCTTTCTTGAGCAGTGCACCTCACATGTGCATGATTTCCTATGCTAGTGTGAGGCCATCTCAGTTTAAAAAAAAAAAAAGCTATACATATTAGAAGAAGCCAACTCTTGGGGGAGACAGGCGAGTTTTGTGAAGACTGATCCTGCTGTCACTGGAGAAGACCTATTAAGAGAATCAATATTGCTAATCTCTGAGGGCAAGCAGATATGTACTCCTTACACATGGGAATTCTTAGCCACAGACTGCCTTGTAAAAAAACAGAGGGGAAAAAAGAAAACCAAGTTATAAACATATTTCTGTAAGTGACAGAACTTTTTTTTTTTTAACACAATGACAATCTGAAAATAATTTTTTTTTAAAATGGCTTTGAGGAGAATGTATGTGGATTCGAAACCTGAGATTTCACAGAACACAGTGGCTAAATCTAGTGCATGGTCACAGTCTTGCAGAACTTTTTCATGAAGGCATACCTAAAATGTATCACAGACATAGTTATGGCTCTAACATTATAACAGTCTTCATGGGTCAAACCTGTAAGGGCAGAAGTGAAAGATGTATACTGTCTAACTGGATAACAGATTACATTTAGCTACAGCAGTCACAGGTTTATTGGGGTCAACCCTCCCACCCCAAACCTGGGTAGACTTACAGTGTACTCCAAGTACAAGACTAAGGCTCTTTTGTAAATATATGCATGGTAAAAATTGGTGGAAGGACAATTCACTGATTAAGATTAAAATTTGACAGGAACTTAGGCTGTGTGTATAGAATTGAACTACTGCCAAAAATCTTGTATAGGGTTTATTTATTTAATTAATAGTCTTATAGCCTATGTAAACCAGAAATGCATTCACAATCAATAAAACAATAAATCACTAAGGCCTGGAGCTCACTAAAACTGCGTGCAAAAGTAACCACCACCAAAAGAGACCTTCCAGATCAAGTATATGAGCTAAATTTAATGGTTTGAAAGGAGAGTTCATCGGCCTAGATTAGAACCACACTCAGGTACCAAAACACAGTAGCAGATGAAGGGAGGTTTCAATAGAAGCCAGTCCTCAAAAATCAAACTAAAGATGGTAGAGAAACAGACTTATTTTCTATATGGTGGTCATATGCCCAATTGCAAAGGTGAACCCTAATGGAGTAGGTTTTTACACCTGACTCTAAGGAGAACGTGTTGAAACAGTTTTGAGTGGGTCAGGAAACGAGGTCTGTGGCTTTCAATCACCTCTTCAGCTTAAAACTATAACACCTATATTAGGGTCTCTCCTAGAAGTCAAAAGAATTCAGTAACTGAACATTGTCCTTTCAATGTCCAAGCTGTGAGGGCTGGGGCTCTGAGATTAGGCAGAAGCAGAGTTTACTTATTCTGTGTTAACAAAATTGGGATAGGACCCCAACCAATCATTTTCCCTGACAATTCCTTTAGTGGCAGGAACCAGATTTGTCTTGGCCAATAAAAAGCAGTGTATATCAGTTACCCCTCTTTTAATTTTTAAACTTTGTCTTTAGGGACCTGTAAGATATGCTTATAAAAAGTCTCTCTCCCAATCTGAAGAAAGGCACTGGAGGCTACTTAAAACTGAGAACCTTTTGAGCAAGTGGAACCAGTTCTGATGATACCAGTAGAGTGCTTTATGTATCATGGTTCTCAGCCTCTATGTCTTTGCTATGAATGAGATGTGGGGATGTGTAATGGAGATGCCAAGATCAAGGCATGGACAGGACATCCCTTGCAGTCCATATGAGTCTGGGACTACTGAACAAAAGAAGATTGTTTTGCATTTTTATTTCTGGTTAAAAAAAGCCTATTTGAGGGGTTCCAAAGATTGGAAAATGCTGTGCAAAGTTTTTCAGTCCTGGGACCACTCATGAGATTGAAGAACTTAAGCCTGTCAGCTGTTACTGAATACCAGGAAAATAAGTTGGAAGGCTCAGGAAGTCTCTCAGCACCCGTGTTTCTTTTAGTTTCTGTTTACTTCTTGTTTCTCGTTTGAAACTCACTTTGGCCACATCGCTGGACCCAGGAGCAGGCAGAGAGGCTTGCCGGCGTGGGAGCGCACTTCGCCCCTCCCCCCTTCCGACAGGACTGCACAGTGCCGACATCGCTGGACCCAGGAGTAGGCAGGGAGGCTTGCCGTGTGGGAGCGCACTCCGCCCCTCCCCCCATCCGACGAGACTACACTGAGCCAGTTGGAAGGCTCAGGAAGTCTCTCAGCACCCGTGTTTCTGTTAGTTTCTGTTTACTTCTTGTTTATCGTTTGAAACTCACTTTGGCCACATCGCTGGACCCAGGAGCAGGCAGGGAGGCTTGTCGGCGTGGGAGCGCACTCTGCCCCTCCCCCCTTCCGACGGGACTGCACAGGGCCGACATCGCTGGACCCAGGAGTAGGCAGGGAGGCTTGCCGCGTGGGAGCGCACTCCGCCCCTCCCCCCATCCGACGAGACTACACTGAGCCAGTTGGAAGGCTCAGGAAGTCTCTCAGCACCTGTGTTTCTGTTAGTTTCTGTTTACTTCTTGTTTCTCGTTTGAAACTCACTTTGGCCACATCGCTGGACCCAGGAGCAGGCAGGGAGGCTTGCCGGCGTGGGAGCGCACTCCGCCCCTCCCCCCTCCCGACGGGACTGCACAGGGCCGACATCGCTGGACCCAGGAGTAGGCAGGGAGGCTTGCCGCGTGGGAGTGCACTCCGCCCCTCCCCTCACCCGACGAGACTACACTGAGCCAGTTGGAAGGCTCAGGAAGTCTCTCAGCACCCGTGTTTCTGTTAGTTTCTATTTACTTCTTGTTTCTCGTTTGAAACTCACTTTGGCCACATCACTGGACCCAGGAGCAGGCAGGGAAGCTTGCTGGTGTGGGAGCGCACTCCGCCCCTCTCCCCATCCGACGAGACTACACTGAGCCAGTTGGAAGGCTCAGGAAGTCTCTCAGCACCCGTGTTTCTGTTAGTTTCTGTTTACTTCTTGTTTCTCGTTTGAAACTAACTTTGGCCACATCGCTGGACCCAGGAGCAGGCAGGGAGGCTTGCCGGTGTGGGAGCACACTCCGCCCCTCCCCCCTCCCGACATCGCTGGACCCAGGAGCAGGCAGGGAGGCTTGCCGGCGTGGGAGCGCACTCTGCCCCTCCCCCCACCCGACGAGACTACACTGAGCCAGTTGGAAGGCTCAGTGAGTCTCCCAGCACCTGTTTTTAGTTTGTCTCTTTCTTTTTGCTTTATTTGAATCTCACTTTGGCCGACATCGCTGGACCCAGGAGCAGGCAGGGAGGCTTGCCGGCGTGGGAGCACACTCCGCCCCTCCTCCCCACCCGACGGGACTACGCTGAACCAATAAAAGATTCAGCGCTTAACAGCACACTGTCTAAGACGCTCATAGCACCTTCGTGAAGCGACCAAGAAGCGATCCACCCCCACAACACTACCAAACGTAAAACCAACCGGAAAACAGCAGCCAAACCACCAAAGACCCTTCTACCACCTTTCACCAACCACCAAACAAAAAAAAAAACAAAACCCAAAATGAAGCTAACCTCACGAGCCCAGCACTTCATACTGTTAATCCTTCTTTTAACCAGCGGGAAGACAGCAGCAAATAACCTCCTCCCTACACCCGCTACAGATATAAATAAATCTCTCTTCCAAAATAGGAGAACATCAAGTGACAGAAACTCAAACCTACAATCTAACTAACACTCTACACTCCATTACCACAGATGGGGAAGAAGACCAACACACACTAAGACTCGGAAAAGATAGAAGGGGACAGATTCAAAACGAATGCTAGGAAGTTCTTCTTTACCCAACGTGTGGTGGACACCTGGAATGCGCTTCCAGAGGACGTGATAGGGCAGAGTACAGTAATGGGGTTTAAGAAAGGATTAGACAATTACCTACTGGAAAAGGGGATAGAGGGGTATAGATAGAGGATTACTGCACAGGTACTGGACCTGTTGGGCCGCCGCGAGAGCGGACTGCTGGGCACAATGGACCTCTGGTCTGACCCAGCAGAGGCACTGCTTATGTTCTTATGTTATGTTCTTATATATCCAAACACAACCCACAACTATCACACAGAGATATCCACACTCAAATGTACCTACTTAAATATCAGAGCGCTAGGTCCAAAAACAAAGCTTATAAAAACCTGGATAACACAAGAAAACCTGGACTGTCTTTTCCTCACAGAAACCTGGCTAACCTCTGACTCAGACCCCAGAATAACTGAAGTCTGCCCACAAGGATACAAAATTACAGTGGTCTGCAGAGAAAAAAAAGAGGCGGAGGCCTAGCAATCTTAATCAAACAAGATCTAACCCTTAATATAATTGAGAAAACATCTAACCCGTACATGGACCTTTTAGCTTGCCAACTCTCAAGCACCACACTAAAAGACACACTAAACTGCATGCTCTGCTACATAGCACCGGGAAACTGGTCTTTAGCAAGAACCGAAGTGGAAGACTTCATATACCAAAACTCACTAATAGCAACCTACAACCTACTCCTAGGAGACCTAAATCTACACCTAGATGATCAATCATCCAAACAAGTAGACAACTTTCTCTCATTTCTCAAAGCCTTATCCTTCTAAATGCTAAATCCACAAACAACTCATGAAAAAGGCCACCAACTTGATATTGCAGCCTTCATGACCCACCAACCATACTTAACAGAAATTCATACATCTAACGGAACATGGTCCAGATCCATCTGGTCAGACCACTACACCTACACTTTCAACATCAACTGGACCAAAAACAACAAAAAAACTATAACAAAACTCAATAAAGTAACATACACCTCACGCAAACACATCGAACCCTCCATATTCTGGTCTAAAATAGATGAAACTATTCTAGAAAACAACCCCGAGGACTTCATTTTACATTGGGAAAGACTTTGCTCCAACACCCTTGATGATTTAGCCCCACTGCAAACCAAATCCAGACCCAGCAGGTGATCAGATAAATGGATCGACTCCGAACTGCTACAACTCAAAAGACAATGTAGACGACTAGAGAGAAAATCGAACTCGGATCATACAAAATCCGCCTGGAAAAAAATCAACAAACAATACAAATCACAATTAAAGGACAAAAGAAAAGCACACTACACCAACCTAATAGGCACTGAAACCCAAGACACCAAAAAACTATTCAAAATTCTAAAAACCCTAACCGACACCAAACCCTAACTGACCTCTAACAATACTACCCCCCCCATCAGCCACTCTATTAGCAGAACACTTCCAAAATAAAATTACCAATGCAAGAGCTACCCTCAATGACACCTCTACCCAGCCTAACGAATTCACAATTCTCCCCATAGATAGAGATTCTACTGCAGCAGAAAGAATATGGTCTCAATTCCCCAACATACAATGGCCTGAATTCAACAAATACTACAAAAAATACAGCCATGCATCCTGTGACCTCAACAACTGTCCACCATATCTTCTAAAAACATCCAGCACAAAATTCTACGCTCTTCTTCTAAACTGGATACAAATCTCGCTAATAAATGGCCACTACCCTGCCAACCTCAGCGAAATCATCATCACCCCGATCCTCAAAGACCCCAAAGGACCGATAGATCAAACAGACCCATTGCCTCTATTCCACTCTACGTCAAAATAATAGAAGGACTAGTTGCCAAATTCCTCTCCAATTACCTAGAAAACCATAACATACTCCATCCCACACAATCTGGCTTCAGAAACAACTTCAGCACACGGAAACACTACTAGGATCTCTCTTGGACACAGCCAGACAATATCTCAGCACAGGAAAGAAAATGATGCTCATACAACTAGACCTTACCGCTGCATTCAACTTGGTGGACCATAACATTCTACTACAAATCCTGAATACAATAGGCAGTGGCGTACCTAGCATATGCGACACCCGGGGCCCATCATTTTTTGACACCCCCCATCTATATGAAAAATATGATTTTTAGTAACAATCTACATATCGCACAACAAGAGTGTACCTAGGAAAAGGCAGCATCTTAAACACTGCAGTGAGCACTAGAACACCCACACATACATTGTAAAACGTAAACAGTCGATGCTATCAGAAAGCCATGTCCCTTTCATACACACAGACAGATACACCTTTGCCCAATATGGAATAATCACAAGCTAAAATAGAAATATGTAGACAAAAGTTAAACTAAACTGCCAAGAAACCAGACTCTGCATACAATGCAATACCACAACACCACAAAAATAGTAATACATGTCCTCTAATACTGTGCAAAATATAAAGACAGTAGATGTAAATTTGAAAAACTGATACATAACAATCACCACTTTACAAATTAACAAATAAAAATAAAACAATAATGAGAAATATGAAAATACCATTTTATTGGACTAATCCCCGTAAGCTCGGTCCTCATCCCCACAAACCACCTGATTCCATCCACACATATTGAACTTATTATATTAAAGTATAAAACGAAACAATATTCTGTACAATTGTCAATTTATAAATCAGCATCTTCTCCATTTCCCTTCAGCGTCCTCAGCCCACTCTCTCTCCACTTTCCTTCAGCGCACGCACATAAAAACAAGCAAGTAATTTTATATCATTTTCATTCTATTCATTCATAGAAATTAAAGTCTAAATAATGCCAGTCACATAACAAAACATGATTTTACAAAAATAATTCCCTGCAGTCAAGCCTGCAAGGATAACTAGATGTCTTTCAGCAGCTCCCCTCCCTCCCTCCCCGTTACCTTCGTGGCCAAGTCAAAATGATCTACCAACAATAAAATTTTAAAAACACAAAGCACATTGTATGCAGAGAAAATGTTAATTATCATTTATATTTCTCGGGTTTTCAAAGAGGTCAAGGCAGATGACTTTATGCAATGTCACCTCAGTAACAACTATACAAAAATAGACAAATATACCCCCTCCCTTTTTATTAAACCGCAATAGCATTTTTTAGCGCAGGGAGCTGCGCTGAATGCCCCACGCTGCTCTTGATGCTCCCTGCGCTAAAAACTGCTATTGCAGTTTAGTAAGAGGGGTCCATAGTGCAAAATATAGACAGCATATATAAATTCTCAAACAGACACATTTTGATCACTAAATTGAAAATAAAATCATTTTTCCTACCTTTGTTTGGTAATTTCATCAGTCTCTGGTTGCACTTTATTCTTCTGACTGTGCATCCAATATTTCTTCCCTTCTTTCAGCCTCCTGTATGCTTCCTCTCCTTCAGACTTCATTCCCTCCCCCAACTTTTTCTTTGTTTCATCCTGTCCACTTCTTTCTCTCTCCATGCCCACTTTCTTTCTTTCTGTATGTCTGTCTTTCTCTCTCTCTCCGTGCCCCATTTCTTTCTTTCACCCTGCCCCCTTCTTTCTTTCTCTCTCCATGCCCCCTTTCTTTCTCTATGTCTGTCTTTCTCTCTCTTTCCCCATACCCCATTTTTTTCTTTCTTTCACCCTGCCCCCTTTCTTTCTTTCTGGATCCCTGTCCCCCCCTTGCTTTCTTTCTGGCTCCCCCTCCCTTTCTTTCTTTCTCCCTTCCCTCCTCCATGCCACCGCCGCTACCACCACCATGCTGCCACCACCGCTGAGGAAAGGCTGCCACTGGCCATCAGAAACCTGCCAGCGCCGAATTCGCCCTCCTTCTTTTTCCGCGGGCCGACCAACTCTGGCTGCCCGACGTCAATTCTAACTTCGGAGAGGATGTTCCGGGCCAGCCAGGCAGCGATTGGCTGGCCCAGAACGTCCTCTCTGACATCAGAATTGCTCGGCTTTGGGAAGAGAAGCAGCAGGGAAGGAGAGTTCGGCGCCGGCTTCTTTCTGATGACGGCAATGGCAGCCTTTCCCCGGAGGCAGCCTATTCCCCGGTAAGTGGCCAGCTGAACACACCCTCGGGCCTTGCACCTGGGGCGGACCGCCCTCTCCGCCCCCCCCCCCTTAGTACGCCACTGACAATAGGTATCACAGATAAAGTATACACATGGTTTGAAGGATTCCTTAAATCAAGAACCTATAGAGTACAATCAGACAAACAAAAATCTTCAGGGGAGATCAAGAGGGGAAATTATCATGCATGGAGGTAAGCCTCGAAGACGTTCTCAGGCAGATAGATAGATTAAGAACAGACAAAGCTCCGGGCCCAGACAGGATCCACCCGAGAATACTGAAAGAGCTCAGAGATGAAACAGCAGAGTTATTGCAGCATATTTGCAACCTGTCCTTGAGAACAGGGGTAATCCCGGAGGACTGGAAGATAGCGAATGTTATACCAATCTTCAAAAAAGGATCAAGAGGCGACCCGGGAAACTACAGACCGGTGAGCTTAACCTGTTCCGGGGAAGATGGCCGAATCACTGATCAGGGAAGGTATCAATGAGCATATAGAAAAAAATAATCTGATGAGATCAAGCCAGCATGGTTTCTGTAAAGGCCGATCATGCCAGACAAATCTACTGCATTTCTTTTGAGGGGATAAGTAAGCAATTGGACCATGGTGACCCCGTAGACATCGTATATCTAGATTTCCAAAAAGCCTTCGACAAAGTGCCCCATGAACGTCTACTGAAGAAACTGTGGAGTCACGGGGTGGAAGGGGACGTGCACAGATGGATCAAAAATTGGCTGGCGGACAGGAAACAGAGGGTAGGAGTAAAGGGGCACTACTCTGACTGGATAGGGGTCACAAGTGGTGTTCCGCAAGGGTCAGTGCTGGGACCACTGCTGTTCAATATATTTATTAATGATCTAGAAACGGGGACGAAGTGCGAAGTTATCAAGTTCACGGATGACACAAAACTCTCCAGCAGCGTCAGAACTGTTGAGGAATGCAAAGAACTGCAGAGCGACCTGAACAAACTGAATGAGTGGGCAAAAAAATGGCAGATGAGCTTCAGTGTGGAGAAATGTAAAGTCTTGCACATAGAGAAGGGGAACTCCATGTACAGCTACACGATGGGAGGGAGGGTACTCGGGGAAGGCAGCCAAGAAAAAGATCTGGGGGTATTGGTGGATAACACAACGAAGCCGGCGGCGCAATGTGCAGCGGCCTCAAAAAAAGCGAGCAGAATGTTGGGCATTATCAAAAAAGGTATCACTACCAGAACGAAGGAAGTATCTTGCCACTGTATCGAGCAATGGTGCGCCCACATCTGGAATACTACGTCCAATACTGGTCGCCATACCTCAAGAAGGACATGGCAATACTCGAGAGGGTCCAGAGGAGAGCAACGAGGATGATAAAGGGTATGGAGAACCTTTCATATGCCAAACGGTTAGACAGGCTGGGGCTCTTTACCCTGGAGAAGCGGAGACTGAGAGGGGACATGATAGAGACTTCTAAAATCATGAAAGGCATAGAGAAGGTGGAGAGTGACAGATTCTTTAGACTAGCAGGGACAACTAAAACAAGAGGTCATTCAGAAAAACTGAGAGGGGACAGATTCATAACGAATACAAGGAAGTTCTTCTTCACTCAGAGGGTGGTGGACACCTGGAACGCGCTTCCCGGAGAGGTGATAAGACAGAGTACAATTCTGGGGTTCAAAAAGGGACTGGATGACTTCCTGGAAGCGAAGGGGATAACAGGGTACAGATAGAGGTTTACCTTACAGGACATTGAGCGAATAGGGTATGGATATTTTAGGTTAGGTAGGGAACACTTTCAGGTCATGGACCTGGGGGGCCGCCGCGGGAGCGGACTGCCGGGCACGATGGACCCCTGGTCTGACCCGGCAGAGGCAATGCTTATGTTCTTATGTTCTTAACCTTGGTCAAACCCCTGCGGAGTTCCCCAAGGATCCCCTCTATCCCCGACTCTCTTCAATCTCTATACAGCCACCCTCAGCTCTCACCTGGACAAACAAGGCATAACCTCCTACAGCTATGCCGATGACATTACCATTCTCATGCCCTTCGATCAACCTGAACTCTCCATGACGAACACAATATACCAAACACTAAAATCAATAGCAATCTGGATGAAAGATCACAAACTGAAATTGAACCCAGATAAAACGAAATTCATCCTCCTAGAAAACAACAAAATACCAACCATAACCAACATTGAAATCAACGCAATCAACTACCCTATACAAACCACCCTAAAACTGCTAGGAATAACTATCGACAGATGCTGCACCATGCAACCGCAAATCAATGAAACAATACAAAAGTCATTCTTAGTCATGAGAAACTTAAGACAAGTTGGAAATTCTTCGAGAAAACTCAATTCCAGCTCATAGTTCAGTCCTTAATACTAAGCCTACTTGACTACTGTAATATCATCTACCTCCCATGCCCTACAACCATAACAAAACAATTACAAACTATCCAAAACACAACACTAAGACTCATCTACTCATTAAAGAAACATGATCACATTACAGAAGCATATCTCCAATCGCACTGGCTTCCGATCCCAGCAAGAATACAATTTAAATTCTACTGCCTACTATTTAAGACTTTATACGGAGACAGTATAAACTACCTGAATAACCACCTCATCCACAACACCGCAACCAGACATAGGAAAACTCACACCCCATTCTCATACCCCCCAATTAAGGAGGTCAAACGGAAAAAAACTATATGATGGCCTCCTGGCCACTAAAGCAGCCAAACTAGACAACCAAATCTACTGACGGCATCCCTCGACTACAAGACTTTTAGAAAAGAAATAAAGACCATACTCTTCAAGAAAACTCTGAAAAAAGAAATAATACCGAAAGTCAAACTCCACCTCTCACTAAAGCCAACTACCCCAAACAAATAACCTTACCCATTTCTTACTCTTTTTGAAAATGACCAATTTTTTTTTGTAAGTTCTTGTTGTAATACATCTTGGATAATTCTTTTGTAATCCGCCTTGAACTGCAAGGTAATGGCGGAATAGAAATCCCTAATGTAATGTAATGTAATTTGGATGTGACTGGTAATGGCAAAATTCCCAAATATTGATTGATATAAACACAGCAACTTGGTTGTCTGTCTAAACCAGTGGTCTCAAACTCGAATCCTTAGTGGGGCCACATTTTGGATTTGTAGTACTTGGAGGGCCGCAGAAAAAAATAGTTAATGTCTTATTAAAGAAATGACAACTTTGAATGAGGTAAAACTCTTTATAGTTTATAAATCTTTCCTTTAACAGTTAAAGGAAAGATTTATAAACTATAAAGAGTTTTACTTTATGCAAAATTGTCATTAACTATATTTTCTGCGGCCCTCCAAGTACCCTATTTTTTCTGCAGCCCTTACATTTAAAAGTTTAATAGCTTTCCTTTCTCAAAACTGACACATTTCAATCACTATATTGAAAATAAAATCATTTTCCCTACCTTTGTTGTCTGGTGACTTTATTTTTCTGTGCATTTAACTATGTTTCCAGGGTCTTCTTGTCCTTTGACTGGTTTTCTCTCCATCTTCACTTTCTGCCTTACATCCATCTTTGGCATTAACTGCTTTCTTTTCAAAATCTATGTTTCCATGACTTACCTTCCCTTCTGTCTCTCTTCTTCTGTCCCTATTCTCCCTGTTTATCTTCCCCAGCGCGGGGCCGACCAATACTCGCCACCCGACTTCAATTTTAACGTCGGGGAGGGACTTCCGGGCCAGCCAGGCAGCGATTGGCTGGCCCAGAACTTCCTCCCCGTTAGAACTGACGTTGAATGGCGAGAATTGGTCGGCTCCGAGCTGGGGAAGATAAACAGGGAGAGTTAAGACCTCGGCGCGGCCTGTTCCCCGATTGCGGTGGTGGAGGCCTGTTCCCCGATTGTAGTGGCTTGGGGAAGGGCAGGGAGAAGTAAGACCTCAGGCGCTGGCCTGTTCCCCGAATGCGGTGGCTTGGGGGAGGGCAGTTGGAAGGGAAGTAGATTAGAGACCCCTGCTTTAGTCGAGAATAGATTGCGGGCTGCAAAATAGTCCCTGGGGGGGGCCACATGCGGCCCGCGGGCTGCGTGTTTGAGACCGCTGGTCTAAACTAACATTGATCAATTTTAGAGTAGAAGAATATTCAAATGCAACAAAATATTGCTTAGAGTTCCAGATGGTTGATTTGTAGCAGCTTTTCACATGGCAGCTCGGTTTGCTAAGTAAGGTGGGAGTCTAATTGTGCTACCCACCCAAAGCTGGAAGCATCTTTAGGACCAAGTGGTACTCCAGTGCTGCAAATAGGACATCCACCACTGCATCACAGTTTGCAGTAGACCTAAAGGGTTAAGTGTAGAAAGACTGCTTGTGCTGGCTCTATTGGAACTTGAAACTCAAAGAGGTTTTCAAACTATAGATGGACAAATAGGACTACATATCGCTATAGCCATCTGTCCTAGCAGATGTATATATAGAGGCTTTGGCTATGACAGCCAATTTTGCAGAAATGAAGCATCAAGGATTAGAATCTGTCTGATAGCAGAAAAGCTTTCACTTGTACCATGCCTAGAATAACTTCTGCAAAAGAAATCTCAGTCATAGGGACAAGGTTGCTTTCTTGAAAATGATGATGACGCCTAGACTCTGTAGTATGCAAATTTGTTTAGACTCTGAGGGCTAAAGTTAAGCTCTCTAAGGAAGCAACCAAAAACCAGTCGCTGAGGAATGGAAACACCATGAAATCTTGCTTATGCAGATTTCAACAAACTGTCCACAATGATTTTTAAAATCTTTTTGTTAGATAATGACTCCTAATATCAAACCTACCACTGAGTACTAGTAATTGGGATTATTTTTCCCTATATTCTTGTAAACATTAAATTTCATCTGCACTCAGATGCCCTGTCTTCTAGTTTCACAAAATCCTTTTTGCAAATCCTTAAAATATATATATCTTCTTCACAAGAATTGGGAAAGCTTTGCTTTTGTGTCCATTCATCAGAACAGAGAAAAGCCCCAAACAAATCGAGGGAGTGAGACTTATTCTTTGGAAGAGTCACATAACCTCAGAACCTTATAATTCATTCCAAGCTCTGGGAGAGCTTGACTAAATCCTGCTTGTCTATTGAAAAAAAAAAGCCCTCTTTCTCCAATTCGTTTTCAATCTGCTTGTTGTTAGTTTTTATGCCTTCTTGTTTTGGTGGTTTAAAAGGTTAATCATTCCCTATTTGATTTTTCCATGCTGTTCTCAGATGTCTCTTTTCCAAACTGAAGAGTTCTGAGCTGTTTTGCTTTCTTCATAAGGGAAGTGTTCAATCACCTTTATCATTTTTGTTCTCCTTCTCTGAATCTTTTCTGGTTCTGCTATATTTTTGAGATGGGGCAATATTGAAGGTGTGGACACAGAAGGGACAGAGGCATAATGAGATTTTCTGTTCTGTGTTCCATTCCTTTTCAAATTTTCCTCATCATTCAATGAGTATATGCTTTTATGACAGCTACACAAACCAGTCTCCAAAAAGTATATGTAACTGCTATAGATGCTTAAAAAGATACAAAAAAAAAAAAGCAGTACTCGTCAATGAGTTCTTACAGGGGACTTGCCTGCATACATAAGCACTTGTAAACAAACAACTATTTAAATAATTAATTAATTTGTGAAACTATAAAGTGTGAAGGGTCAATGAAGGGAGAGAATTTCCCAGCACTTAACACAACTGGGCGCAAATTGAAAACCCACTTACCCGCACACCATCACTGGACACCTCACATGTGCTCAAAATAATTAATAAGTGTTCAAACTAAACAGTGATATTGAAAACCTATACATCACTCAAGTACAACTGTAAAGCAGGGAAGAATCAAGAATGCTGCCAAAACCGGCAGGCAGTTGGTGACACGTAGCAGGCTGAGGAGAGTATGGAGCACTACAGCACACTAGACTGAAAATTTCAACACACTATCCACAATGACTTGGGGTGGGGTGACTCCTAACATCAAACTCAGCATTGTGCACCTGTTTCTCCCTATGTATCTGTTTAAACATTAAATGTCATCTTTTTTTGGGGGGGGGGGAGGGATACCCTGTTTCCTGGTCTCATAAGCTCTTTCTCTAAATCCACACAAGTTTCTGCTGTTTTAACCGCTTTGAATGATGCCATCTGTAAAATTTGATAACCTCATTCACTGTTCCTTTCTCCAGATTGTTTATGAATATGATAAATAGTACAGGTCCCAGTGCAGACCCTTGGTCACTCTACTTTGCATCAAGTGCATACCAAATGATAGATAGCAAAGGCCAATAAAATAAAATGTTTTTGGTGCCTTGGGTTTTTGATCTGTTCTGGGGCTATTTAGGGTGCTGATTCAGAAAATTGCATTGGATAGACCACATCAGCTCTAGTTTCTTGGATATGGTTATATGATAGTAGATATGCCTTTGGGCAAAAAAAGATTGGCTTCCGAGGGAATATATGCTGGTTGGAGGACAAATGTAATCAATCAACCTTTGATAGCACGAGATATAATCATACTGCCACCACTACATATAAAGCTAGGCCTGATGAAACAATTTGTAAAGGCTCTGAATAAAGACGGTTCATGCATTGAATACATAGCACTTACCATGGAAAAAATGAAGGCAGGAATTTTCAATGGTCCACAGATTAGACAACTTATAAATGACCTACATTTCATAGCATCAATGAATGAAATCGAATCATGTGCCTGGTCCTCATTTGTTCTTGTTGTGAAAAAATTTATTGGAAACAAGAAGGCAGACAACTACACACAATTAGTAGAGGATATGTTCTTTTATTTCAACAGGCTTGGCTGTAACATGACTATTAAAGTCCATTATCTACACAGTCACTTAGATCGTTTTCCAGAGAACCTTGGTGACTTAAGCAAATAGCAAGGTGAAAGATTTCACCAAGACATAAAAACAGAGGAAGCCAGATACCAAGGAAGATGGGATGCACACATAATGGCAGACTATTGTTGGAATCCTATGCGGGTAAGGTCCTACTCTTAGAAGCCTTACAAAAAGGAATCTCTTGTGTGTCAAATGACTGGAAAATTTGTATCATAAACCTGTGTTTTTGGTATAAGATAAGTAGATTTTCATGCTGTACACTTATTTTTTAATTTCAATATGTTTCCTTCATGCTTAAAAGATATTAATTTAAACATGATATTGAAATATCCTGATTTTTTAATGGGCGAGCAGTGTGAAGAGTGGTATATGGCACATGTTCTGTATCTCAAAAACTAGAGCAGATAGGAGAAAACTGGTGCCATTTTTGGAATCAGAAGGTCAAATATACCCAGAAACAGGTCTAACATTTGAGGCACCCAATTGAGTGTTGGCTAGTGCAATCATACACTAGAGGCCCACATTTTGTTGTTAGGCTCTTGTCTGCATTTTCATACTATAAATACTGTTATTTTGGGTTGCTAATGGGATAGAGCTGTTAATCTCATATAAAATACTATAAATTTATTTAGTGCACATTATGTGAGTTCATCAATGACCTATAAAGGGCCAATAATAAAGCTATTGATAAGTGCAGAGTTAATCACCTATTTTAAAAAATCTAAATTGGCTCTTGGTATCTCAGGAAAAATGTCTCTCTTGCCCTCTTAATTGGGATAATAAACTATAAAATAATAAGTAAACACTTTTTTCTACCTTGTCTGGACATTTTGTTTTTCCATCATTTTGGCCACAATTTCTCTTTCTGCTTTTGTCTATCTTCTACTAATTCTCTTTCTAGTGTCTGCTGTTCATTTTTTTTCTCCTCTTCCCTCTTGCTCCATTCCCTCACTATGCCTGTCTCCAACATATTGATTTTGCCCTTTCAGCTTTACTCCCTTTTTTTCTTTACTGCCTCTGTCCATTCAAATCTCACCTTCTTTCATACTCTTCTTTTTAAATTTTCAGCTAGTTATCAATTTTCCACCTCCTCTCATTCTGTAGCTTTCCAATTTCCCTTCTCACTCCTTTCCCAGCTTCCTATTTCCTTACTCCCCATTACCACTGTATTCAGTGTTCTTTTTCATCTTCTACTTTTTGACCTCTTCCATGTGGCTCATCATTTCCAAGAATCGCCCTTCCTCTCTCATCAGGCTATGTCTCTCTGTCCCTTTCTCTCTTTCCTCTAGCATCTTCTTATCCCACCTCTATTCCCTCCTATGGGTTGTCCAGAAATGTTTCTATAGATTAAGAATGATTCGTTCCCTTTCTAATTTACTGGAAGCTGCCGCATTGAAAACTTTAATTCATTCATTGGTTATTTCGTGTTTAGATTACTGTAATGCCCTCTATAAGGGAATCACAAAAAAGGAGATCAGGCAATTACAGATCATTCAAAATACCGCTATTAAAATCATTAGCGGGGCAAAGAAATATGATCATGTCACCCCTCTTTTAGTCGATGCTCATTGGCTGCCAATCGAATACAGAATCAATTATAAAATTATACTTTTAACATTTACCACTAAAATGAATAACCAACCTGATTTCATTAACAGTCTTTTAATCCCGTATGTAACAACTAAATCCCTTCGTTCCACTTCTCAAAATCTTTTAGTTATACCATCATTAAAATCAATAAATACTTTACGTACCAACAACTTTGCTGTCACTGCCCCTTCACTTTGGAATCTACTGCCTATAAATCTCCGCAACGAATTAGATATAAAACAATTTAAAATAGCATTAAAAACATTTCTATTCCGAGACGCCTTTTGTTAAATTGCCACTTTTCTTTCTTTTCCTTTTTTGACAATTTTTTTACCTAACCTACTGTTTTAGCCTTTATGATTTATCTATCCTATACTTATTGTAGTTCCTCCCCATCTGCCCTATTGTTGCAGTATGTTTGAGTAAGTCGTTTGTCTTCCCTGTTTTAATATGTTTAATTTGTTTTTGTGTAATTTTATTATGTTAACCGCTTAGAAGTTGGATTAAGCGGTCAAACAAATTTTTAATAAACTTGAAACTTGAACTTGAAACTTGAACTTGATCTTTCATCCTCTCTACCCATGGTTCAACATCTCTCCCTCTCTTTTCAGTTCTTCTCTCCCTCCTTGATGCTGAACAATAGGTGGGTGGGAGAGAGGGAAAAAATATGCTGCATCTCTTTCCCTTCCACCCTCCGATCTAACATTTCTCCCTCTCCTTCCATTCCCAAGTCCAATTCTCTCCCTTTCTTTTCCCAACTGCCCTCCCATGCCATATCTCTCCTTTTCCAACTATCCTATCCTCCTATTCTATATATCTTCCTCCCTCTATACCACCCCTAGATCCACCATCTCTGCCTTTCTCTTTCCAACTGTCTTCCCTTCAAGTATCTCAGTATACAAGAATAAAGTTATTATTATTATTATTACCCCTTCACAGCACCCCACGTCCAACTACTCTCCTTTTCTCTCCCTCTGGAACATTGCCCACCATCCCTCTCTCTAGTACCCTGTCTCTGGCCCTATAAGTTCTTTCTCTTCACTCCCCACCCCCAGTCTAGCACGTCTTTGAAACCCATCTCCCATTCTACTTTTTTATAAAACCACTCCAGAGGGCTTCCTGGCCCAGCACATCCTCCCCTTCACCTCTGCTCAAATCCATTTTTGTTGCAGAGAAATGTCAGCTGCGGCAGCGACTCTGAAACGCAGCCTGTGGCCTCCCTCCGCACTTTCCTTGTGCCTCTGTGCACTTGTGCAACTTCCTTTTTCAGCTTGGGTGGACTGTGGCACAAGGAAAGCGTGGAGGGAGGCCATAGGCTGCTGCATCTGGCATTCCCCTGTGACAAAAATGGATACGAGCGAAGATGAAGGAGACATCGGACCCGCGCACTTAAAAGGGGGAGGATATGCCAGCTCCACAAGGGTCCCCCAGAACCTTGGGGCCTAGGGCAACTGCCCTGTTTGAACCCCCAAACGCCGGCCCTGGGCCAAGAGCAGCTGCTGTTTGCCCTCTAAAAATAGCCCTAAAGCACCACACCGGCAGCCCCCCTGACGTTTTCGGGCCCGAGACTCATGCCTACTGGGCCTACCCTTTAATACGGCCCTTGGCCCGCTGTGACTGTCTTTAAGATGGAGGCCCTGAAAGTGGCGTCCTTCCTGTCTGCTACGTCCACCCTATAGAACCTGGTAAAGGTATGAAGGGTAGCCCATGTAGTGACTACAAATCTACTTGGGCAAGACAGCCCTATTCTCTATCCACGAGGCAGCAACTTCTCTAGTGGAGTGTGCTTTCAATGCTATCAGTAGTTGTTTACCACAGCCCACATAAGTAGAGGAAATGGCCATTTTAATCCATCTGGACATCAAGGCTTTAGACACTGACCTCCCTTTCTTGGCATAACTGGTGAGAACAAAAGGTGATCTGAAAGGTGAAACTTGTTGGTAACTTCGCGTATTGAAGAAGCACTCGCTTGACATCCAGCAAACGCAACACTTTATCCCTTTTTCTAAGACCCCGTAGAGTAAAAAGTGAGCAAGCAGACTTCTTGATTGACGTGGAAGGCCAAGACTACCTTTGGTAAGAAAGACAAAACCGTGTGTAAGGACAGCCCTGTTTCCCTGAAGCTAAGGAATGGCTCCCTGTAGGAAAGAGCTTGTAACTCGGAAATCTGTCTCACTGGCTGCCACCAGGAACACTGTCTTGGCTAAGATCCAAGAGGGAAACCTCCTTTAAGAGCTCATATGGAGAAGTACTAAGACCTTGCAACACGATGTTAAGATTCCAGGAAGGGAAGGGGGAACGCACCAGATAGCACAACTGCAAAGCCCCTTTAATGAGTTGGGCGACATCTGGATGAGAGGCCAAGGAGCCTTGTTTCCCCTGAGATAAGAAACAGGAAAGCCCTGCTACTTGCACTTTGAGAGAACCTATTGAAAGCCCTTTCTGAAGTCCCTCCTGCAAAAAATCTAGAACAACCAAAATTGGAGCTTGCCAAAGCTCTACATCCTTCACCGCACACCAGCGCTGAAAGGACTTCCAGGCCTTAGCACAGGCTGCCACCATGAATGGCTTTCTTTGCTCAACAATGTGGTAACAACCACATCTGAATAACACTTGTGTGTCAGGGCCGCTTGCTCAAGAGCAAAGCTTTAAGCATAAAGTGTTCTGAATTCTTGATAGGAACTGGTCCCTGAGTGAGAAGATCCACTTGGACCAGAAGTCTGAGGCTTTCATCTCTCTGGAGATGAGCTAGGTCTGCATACTATGGTCTATGATGCAAATCGAATGCACCTAGGTCTACAATGTCAGGATGTGTCGCAATCCTACAAATGACTCAAGTGAGCATGGGTTATGGGAAAACACATACAAGAGCTCTTTCCTCCAGCCACGGTTGGACGCTTCCAATCTTTCACTTCCAAGCTTGGCTCTTCAGCTGTAAAAACAATCACAAGTACCTCTTCTGGGCAGAGAAAATGGGAATGTGAAGAAGTTAGGGCTTTGTCAGACTGAGGGAGGCGAGAAATTCCCCTGGCGCCACTGCTGCTATGACTGACCAAATGGTCTCCATGCAGAAGTGCAGTATCTTCAGAGCCACATTAACTGATTTCATACTGGGATAAAAGTGGAATGAAATCGGTTCTGCTATCTTCCCAGTCCATGACAGACTGACCCTCTTGGGCCAAGTCTGAGTCCTCGTCTGGTCAGAGCATCTGTCAAGAGGATAACCCTCGCGCTGTCGCCTCTGGTGCACTACTAAAAGCCACCGAGGACCTTCGGCAGTTCAAATAAGCATTCTACATAAGGATCACAAAATCTGTACTGGCAGTCCTCCTGAGCTCTGTGACCCTCACAAGTCTGTACTTGGCCAATACAGATTCAGAGAGTCCTGGAAGATGTCTCTTCCCTTGGAATGTGCCTCCTGTGGATCCCCAGCCCTGAGGAGGCTAAGCCTGAGGCTTCCACCCCTCCCCCATGTGCTCTGTTGCAAATGGGATATGGATACTCCTCGGTATGCCATCCAGCACAAACTTGGCATGATATAGGAGTACAAAGACCTGAGAAGTCCATCCAAGTTGATTTTGAGCAAAAAAATCGAGGGGTTTTGAGGCAGATGGAGGCAAAAGAAAATGAGATTGTTTAAAATACAAGATGGCCGCCATCAGACAGATCATGCAAAAAATGGCCCATGCGACCTCCCTGAAGGAAACAAAATCACAGGTTTTGGAGAAAGGGGATATGGGCTTTGGGGTCAGAAATCCTCAAAATTAACTTTTAGAGACAAGACCCTAACATTCAGGACCACTAGACACATTGCACTAGAAATATGTTTTACTGCGTAATCTGCATTTTCTCTTATCTACACTAGTTTTGTGTGGTAGTACAGTCTTTAGTGCTTTCTATGTTACTTTGCTGTAATGCATTATATACTGGTGCCACTCTGCTTGTCTCATAGAAACATAGAAAATGACGGCAGAAAAGGGCCACGGTCCATCAAGTCTGCCCACTCTAATGACCCACCCCCCTAATTTCTTCCATGAAGAGATACCACATGCTTATCCCATTTTTTCTTAAAATCTGGCACGCTGCTGGCCTTGATTACCTGCAGTGGAAGATCAGTCCAATGATCAACCACCCTTTCGGTGAAAAAATACTTCCTGGTATCGCCATGAAGTTTCCCACCCCTGATTTTCAACGGATACTCTTTTGTTACCGTGGGTCCTGTAAGAAAAAAGATATCTTCTTCCACCTCGATACGGCCCGTGACATATTTGAATGTCTCAATCATGTCTCCCCTCTCTCTGCGCTCCTCGAGTGAGTATAGCTGCAACTTACCCAGCCGTTACTCATACGGGAGATCCTTGAGTCCCGAGACCATCCTGCAGGCCATTCGCTGAACCAACTCAACTCTCAGCACATCTTTTTGGTAATGTGGCCTCCAGTATTGTACACAATATTCCAGATGAGGTCTCACCATGGATCTGTACAACGGCATTATGACTTCGGGCTTTCGGCTGACGAAACTTCTACGGATACAACCCATCATTTGTCTAGCCTTTGATGAAGATTTCTCCACTTGATTGGCAGTCTTCATGTCATCACTAATGATTACCCCCAAGTCTCATTCTGCTGTAGTTCTTGCTAAGGTCTCACCATTTAGGGTGAAAGATCTGCATGGATTTCTGCTGCCAAGGTGCATGACCTTACACTTTTTGGCATTGAAACTTAGTTGCCAAGTCGTGGACCAATGTTCCAGTAAGAGTAGGTCCTCCAGTCATTCCTAGCTATCTGCTCAAAGACAAGCACATTGTCCATTTCTTATATATTTTTTCTGTGTATTTTACATTAACTGGACCCCTGAGGAAGGTGTGTTCGCTGAAACACGGACCGTGTGGAGTCCGGTTGGACTATTACAGTTGAATTTTTATGGTTTTATTATGAAAAGTGTTTAATAAATCATTTTCAGAACATCTATATCCACAGTCTTTTTTTTTTTTTCATTGGATTCACTTTACTGTGGATTATTGGGTCTTCTTTTTTCTTTTTGTTGTGTTACCCAAAGTATGCTGCCATTCAGTAAGTGACTAGTTGCTTATCTAGATCATGTTACACTGTTTTCAAAGGATTGCACTAGCTCCCAGTAAAGCAGCACATTTGATTTTAAATATTAATTTATCTTGCCATTTATGCAAGATTCCTGTACATTTAGTTGACATTTTTCATAACATTCTGGGACTAAGAAATTAGATGTGCCGTCTATTCCTTTTTCTGTTAGATTATGATTTCAATCATTGAGTTGAGGATATACAAACTGTTGCTGACTGTAATCCACTTTCAGGCAAATGATCTAGTTTTCTCCCTTCCTTTGTTTTATGTTGCTTGTCCAGACTCTTGTTCTTTTCCATTCAGATTGTAGTTCTCCATTTTTGGGGTTTTGAGTTGTAAATCACCATGGCTATTAAACAAACAAACAAACATTTTCAGGAAGCAGGATAAGTCCTCTTTATCTGGTTGAAGATTTGGTGGCTAGGATTGGGGAAGAGGGAGACAACGGCAATGTACAGTTACATAGCATTTGGGAGGTAGATATCAGGAATACTGACTTTATTTCAGTATTGCTGTTTTATGGTTTTGTTTTTTAATTTCTCTGTTTATTCATTTGAAAATAATATCAAGCATTACACTTGTTAAGGAAATACGAAGAAAAGATTTTTTTTAACAAAGAGAAATAATAACAAGTAACAATACAACTTCTTCTTAGACCCCAAATAAAACCATGGGGGGAACGTCCTCCTAAAGGGACTTTAAATTTAAAGAACAAGAAACAATAACAAAAAAAAAAGGCTTTAATGGATATATTCCTCTCATTTTATAACACCCATTAGTCCCTGATGATCTTTTTCATGTCTAGAAAGCTCCTAAGATGTTCTGGAACAAAAAAAGTACATTTCATCCCCAAGTATTTAATGAGGCATTTACAAGGGTAAACCAATTGGAAAGTGGCTCCAAGATCTTTCACTTCTTGCCTCATTACTAAAAACAATTTTCTCCTTTCTTGTTGTCTCTTTATTAATATCAGGATAAATCCAAATACGCTATCCCATAAAAGGAGCTTGAGCTTTACGAAAATAAAGCTTCAATACAGCATTAAGATCTTGCTGAAACACAAATGAAATGAGCAAGGTAGTTCTTTCCTCAATTTTTGTAGTAGATGTTTCCAGGATTTCTGAGATATTTCCCAATTCAAGTGGTTGAGGTATAGGTCCTTGATTTACTGCTGGTGTTTCGCTCCCTAATTTCTTTATAGGACAAGGTAAATAATAAATCTTATTCAAGGGAGGAATAAGTTCAGGAGCAAAACTCAGAATTTGAACCAAATAGTTCTTGAATAATTCAATAGAAGAAATTTCTACCATCCTTGGGAAATTTAATAGTCTCAAGTTCAATCGTTTATTATAGTTCTCTGGTTGTTCTATTTTCTTATGTACTAAAAGTTTGTCCTTAATCAATTGAGCATTAACTTCTTTAAGAGCATTTATTTCTTCATTAGCAGCTTGAAACTTAAATTCATTTTCATTTTTTATTTCCTCAATTGTTTTTGCAAAAGAATCTACCTTTTTCACTAAGGAAGATGTTTCCTTCACTGTTTTTTGTAGCGTTCCGTCCATCCTCTGGATCGCTTTCCAAACATCTAGCAGGGTCACCTCCGAGGGGGTCGAGAGAGTCAAATGACTGTCTTCCACCAAAGGTTGCATTTTATTCACTGAGACTCCTTCCTCCGTCTTGCTTCCCTCACTGGAAATAACTCCCGCAGCCACTTTGGCATCGGGACTTCTCTCCTGCACAGACGGGTCGGTTGCGGGACACGGAGGTACTATCGGGTCAGGAGGCGAGAGAGAGACTTCCAGCTCTGGAGAGGCGCCCAAGTCCCGGGACGCCAACTCAAGCTAGCCTCGCGATCTACTCTGGAGAGGAGTTCTAGCGGTAAAATCCAGCAGAGTCTGTCGCAGGGGCATAGAAGTTCCAGCCGGTGAGGGAACAGACATAACTAAGCCCTTCCTTTTGGTATGTGGCATTTCGTTGAGGAAAAAAGGTCAGAGACTCGCCAGCAACACACTAGTCATGCCACCATCTTGAACCGCCCTCCCCCCCCCCTGTTTTATGTTTTTACTGTAATTTATCTAGGACAGCAATGAATAGTATGGCATATAAATTATAATAAATGAAACGATGCAGACTGATGCATCAGTCACGATTCTTGGCTAGCAGATCAGCTTCTATGATGGTTTTTCCTTTGCCTGTTGGGGCATACTCTGATTCAGACAGTGCCTCAGTGAATGCACTCTGAATAGATATTGGAGCATCTGGTACTGATGCCCTTATTCTACTTTAATACATGCTTCTGTGATCAACTGAATCTCCTTCAGCTTCAATGTCAATCCAGCTGATACAGATTCATTTCTAGGTGGCAATTCAGCAGCTGAACCTTCCTGTCTAGTTCTTCATTGAAGACTTCAGATGCTAATGATGCTTAGGATTCAGGAAGCAAGATGATATTTTCCTAAACATTTGAGGTGCATTGTTGGCTGGACCCCTGGCCAGAGCACTGTATGCTCCAGATGTTTATTTGCATTTAATATACTACCCTTCATTTTACGTAACAAGGCAGTATACAATCAAAAGTAGAAAAGCTGAAAAATCATATTTACAGTTGAAAGCAGAAATTAAGGAGTGAAAAAGATAGTAGAGAGGTGCCATCTATGACAGTCCTATCTTAAATGGAAACTCCATATGTTTTATTAAATGAATGAGTCTTGAGAGCAGCTTTAAATTTAGTATACAATGGTTCTCTACCTGTAATGGGTCAGGCAAATACATTCCATAATACTGGTCCATGAAAAAAAAATGCACCACCTCATGCTGATTCAAGCCATGTTGAACTGGGAGGAATAGAGGAAATGGAAGCCATAAAAAGAATACAGAAAATGTTAGGAGGTAAGATGAGGCTAAATATGAAGAAAGACTAGTATATAGTGACATATGAATCAGAGTGAGCAGTTTAAACTGTACACAGTATGTGACAGTAAGCCAGTAGGTGTTGAATGGACAGTGGGAAACAATATCAGATGTAGATGATAATGAATGGTTCTCTGTTTTGATCTTGTTCCTGGTGTTACGCATCAATACAGATACTTCCTGACATTGGTTCCCTCAATGCCAATGTAATCATTCATCACATAAATTGGTGAAGCTTTGACAACAGTCTATCTCGATGGCCTTTACTGATGCTCAGCATCGAGGAGGGTAATGTCAATAATCCACAGCACCCAGTACACCTCTACAGATCTTGGGAGTTGTTGTCTTCAATGCACAAGCCATAAATAGATTAACCAAAGTAGAGAATGACACGGGGAAAAAATCTGTCCCCATCACTTCCCCGTCCCCGTCCCACCATCCCCTTCACCACCCTGTCACCATCCCCACAGCATCCATACAAGCAGAAGGAAAGTGTGGGGACGTGGCCCACCTTACCGGTTTCCAGGGAGCAGGGAAGGAGAGGAAGAAGAAAAAAAAAAACACCACGCGATCAAGAAGGGGAGTTGGAGTTGAGGGGGTGTTCTTTCTTTGCTCCTGAATCTGGTTGAGCTGATCGCAATGGAATCCAAGATTAGCTGATCTTGGATTCCCTCACGATCAGCTCAACCAGACTCCGGAGCAAAGAAAGAAACCCCCCCCCCCCGGGAACCCTGGGCAGGCAAGCAGAAGGAAAGTGTGGGGACATGGCCCACCTTACCTCTTAGAACTTTCGTCCAAGTTCTAGCTCCGAAGTTTCCAGCTCCAAGTCCGCAGTTTTTGTGTCGATGACTCCAGTCCAGTGACCTGTCCTGTTCACAGCTCCAAAATCCTTCCCAATCGCTACTGCTGTACTACTACAATCCATTAAATGGGGTTTTCAAAATCATGTGTGGCAGTAGATTTGGTCCCCTCACTGCATGAGCAGGAAGAAGTGACCCAATCAAGAGCCAGTGCAATAAAGGAGGCGGAGTCAATGTGGCAACGGCACAAGTTGGCAATGAGGACAGCATGGCCGCCGGAGGAACTTGAAGACCAGTCACCAGGCACGGTAAATTACGGTCACGAAGAAGGGGGTGTGTTTATCTGCGGGGACAAATCTTTTTACCGTTCTTGCGGGCGGTGAAGTTTTGTTCCCGTGTCTGCTGCGATTTGGCCTATAGCGTTTCCGTGGCCTGCGTGCAAACCATGACTTCCCACGGGGTTCGCTCACCGTGTCCTTCTCTAAACCAAAGTGCTTTCCTTCTGCTCTCCACAACCACAAGACCCAAAAGCATCAGCTTTTAAAAAGTGGAACATTGAGGGATACTGTATTCAAATCCTAAGCATGACAGGCAATTTGTGGATGTCTGTGGCATTGCCGTGTCATATTACCTGCACTTTTTGAAGCTGTTGGAAGCCTGTTTCTGAGACATCAGTAAAAAAAACAAACAAACAAAAAAGGCAAAATGAAACAGCTCCATGCTTTGACCAATGCAGACTGTTGCAACCAAAAATAAGCAAACTGTAAAAGAAAAAAGGAGAAAAATCTAGGGAGGACAAGTGTGAAACAAAGGTGGCTGTAACATGAAAAGGCATCTTTTAGGCTAAAAAGTTACACGTGAAATCTGTGGGGGAATATGCCCACTGTTGGGCCTCAAGGAGACCCCAGGTAACACTTTGTGACAACACTAGCACAGAAGTCCTACACATGCACTATTTTAGGAAGCTCAGTTTACTTTTCTCCAGTATAGGCTGACATATAACATGACCCATGTATGACGACTGCATATCCTGCCTATCATTAAAACACAAAAGATACATAGACACAGAGAGGGATCAAAAGACTGAAATAAATAGTAAGAAAGTAACACAGCAAAATGGAAAGGGTACAAAAAGGCATAGAAAAGAGGATCTGAAAGTCAAAAGAGACATACACACAGAAATACAGAAAGGGGACTTACCACTTGTGTGCACGGTTTCTTGTTGATGCTGTTGCCCTACTGCTCGGCCAGAATGGACAGACATACACAGAGGCACACAGATAGACACAAACAGAATCGCGCGCACAGAGCTAGGCAGGAGAGGGGGATGTACCGCCTGCGTGGAGAGCATCTCATTGATGCTGTGGTCATACTGCTCAGCTAGAATGGCCAGCTTCCTTGTCTGCTCGTCCTTGAGTCGCTTCAGGATAGCCTTGTGCTCACTCTTGGGCGTGGTCTCCAACAGGTGATTCCTCAGTGCTTTGTACTGCCGTGTCTGTATCTTGCATGTGTCCTGGAACTGCTTCTTGATTTGGAGCTCCTTGGACTGTGTGAGGGGGATGGTAGGCAGGAGCAGAGATCCATAAGTGAAAGGACAAAAGGGTGGAGGGCAGAAAATTAGGGAGTAAGAAAACAGAAAAACAAACAGATTGTGAGGATGTAAGGAAGGACATGGCAAAAACGTAAGGACAGAAGAAAGAGAGCAAAAAAGTTAAGGTGGAGCAGGATGAGAGGGTTAATGATAAGATGGGGAAGCAAAAAAATGGAAAGCATGTAGGAAAGAAATGAAATGAATGCAGAGATATAGAAAGTTAAAAAAAAAAATTATGAAGGAAAGAGAGAATGAGAAATTGAGAGGAAGATGAACATCATAGAATCAGATAAGAGAAATACATTTTAAAGATATGGGATGGAAGAGGACAGGCATAAGAAAATCAAGCCAAGGGAAAGCATAGAGGCAAAAGACATTGAGGAACATATGAAATCAAATATCAAACAGAAAGCAGGATTGTGGTACACAAAATGAAACAGATGAGAAAGTGTGAAATTTAAAAATAAAAAATCAAATATGAAATAGAAAGAAGCAGATTGCAAGTAAACAGGGGGAAAGATTGGAAAAACACAAGAGAAAAAAAACAGGAATGTGAGCAAGGAGATTCCCAAAACAAATAATAAAATCCTTTAGATCATTTAAATAACTTCAAAAGTTCAACTACTGTGTGTCCCATTCTCCCTACCTACTGAGATGCAGCAGACATTGCTCAGTCTTTTGGCTTTACCGCATTGCATTCCCATCTCTGAAGATCGTCAGTCAGTACCTATTGCATACCTTTCTCCATCTCTGTTTTATTGCTCTGTATACTTTCACCTCCACTCAGTGAAGCTGTTCCATGTACCCATCAACTACACTTTCTGTGAAACTATTTCCAGCTACATATTACAGCACAAAAACTCAAACAGTAATGCACAGGAAGAAATGAAACACCATTTTGTTTTTCAAGAGAGTGATAGTTAGGAAATGCAACTATTAATATATTTAAGGTGGATGAGCTGTTCTCCAATTTCTTTCTCAATTAAAGAAATAAATAAAAGTGAAAAGGATTAGATGCTCTCCAGTTTTAGTGGAGGATGGGAGCCCTATGAATGCTGTTCACTGGACAAAGGACAAGTTCCCAATATTTATACTAGCTTGTAGAAATGCAGAGGTAATCAAAAATCAGCACCAAACTGTAATCTTCATATTTGCTGTCAGTGAAAGTTTTCAAGACAGTTGGGTATCTCATTAAGGTTGCTAAGAAAAAGCCTGAAAGTGCAGACTAGGCCCACACCCTCTCCCTTACTCATGCTATCCAGAGGAATTATTTTAGATCAGTGTTCTTCAACTGAGTTGCCCCTGGAGAACTCAGAGCTGTTTTGTTTTCCTGCTGCTATTCTGCTTCTCTACACAGGCTCAGGTCAGAAAGGAGAAAGTGGATGAAGAGTGATATGCTTGAAGGAAAAGGCATTTCTCTGTAAACAAAAGAGAATGTATTTGGGTATGCTTACAACCTTGAGGATACCCTCTCTTTCTTTGAAAATGGGCTGGTTGGGATGGATAGCCTTGACACACACTGGTCAAGTGTCATAGCCATGCATGGAAAGATATTTGGCAACTCTCCTTCAGCTCATTAGAATCCAAAGTGGCCCCAGCTTAAAAATTAATGAAGACCACTGTTCTAGATGATCTCCATTAGGGCTGCCCCTTTGGTAGATGATATTTCCAGAGAAACAGAGTTTTGTGGCTTGAATAGCTATTTGGGAAATAGAGTGGATTTAGCTTGAGAAAGATTGTTAAGCATGATTTAATCTATTTCTTCCTAGTGAAGGTGGGAATTTTTTGAATTTAGGGAATGTATTCATTTTTACTGTTCCATTATTATGCATTTTACCAGCATGCTATTTTAAGATATACCTTGATTACTGCATTTATTACCTGATATAAGCCACTTTGAATCAAACTTGTTTCCATTAAGAATATAACAATGTTGTTTCCACCCGCCAGGAAATTAGCCCTGGTGTATAAATGATCCTACTTCAGGTGTTGTCTCTGCTGGAAGATGTTCTAACACTCCCAGCTTATATATCTTCATATAGTATGTATTCTATGTGCATATCAACGAATACAGAGCTCAGTATGTGTTTTTCATCTTCAGTTGATCTGTCCAAGC
Source organism: Geotrypetes seraphini (assembly GCF_902459505.1). Taxonomy (NCBI): domain Eukaryota; kingdom Metazoa; phylum Chordata; class Amphibia; order Gymnophiona; family Dermophiidae; genus Geotrypetes; species Geotrypetes seraphini. Next base: position 97,944,512 of record NC_047088.1, on the reverse strand, counting down.
TAAGTAATATTCAAATACCACTGGGCAAAAAGCTGGTTCACTACTGTCTTCATCAGAAATGATTTATCCATACTATTTTAATAATCCACATATGATTGGGAAAGTTTCTGTTACATTGTCTGGAAGAACCAAAGGCCCCCCACAAAAACTCAGACAAGGCATATTAATGCCCTCTCTGCAGATCTGTTACTAATTGGAATACGGGAAATAACTACCAATAAGAATTATGTGCAAAGGAAAGTAAAGCTATTATAACAAAGTATTATGACCTTTTTCATCAACATATTTCAATACAAACAGAAATATGGAAAATTTAAAGCAGGTCAGCTTGTGAAAAAGGATACTTAAGAAAAGAGCAGAATTGGGAGAAAATTGATAACTACGTATTATACCAGTATTCTAACCACTGCCAGAACTGGTGCTCTGTAAATTTTATTTGTTTTCCCTAGTGTGTTCACCAGACCAATCCATAACTTATGAATTATGCCTGTCAACAAGTAGATGGAGACAGAGAACAAAGTCCTGCAAGTCCTGGCCTATAAGGAAACCTTGCAGGCTTAGATATTTAGTATTTCTCTGTCTCCAACAGAGATAGGCAAACTGTACAGTTTCAAGGGTGGCCTGGCAATGTGAGCTCCTGGGCAAGTTGGAGAGCTGGCATCCAGTTGAACAAGGGGTATCTTGAAGATTGAATTTCATTGTCATTTTAGGGGTCTCAGAAAAGTCTGAGTTAACCCTCCCGACCCCACCCCACTCTACCTGTCCTTCCCTTTTGCTTTCTGTGAAGAGTCAAAAGACAAATGGATTTGATATACCACCGTTCTGTGGTACAACCCAAACTGTTTATATTATATTATTATATGCAAGTACTTTCTCTATCCCTAGTGGGCTCACAATGTAAGGGCTGGAGCAATGGATGGTCAGGTGACTTGCCCAGACTCACAAGGAGCCTCAGAGGGAATCAAACCCCGTTCCTCAGGTTCTCAGCCCACTGCACTAACCATTAAGTTACTCCTTAGACAGCTAATCTTCAGATTGCATTTCTCAGAAGTTCTGCTTTACAAGAGAGCAGCAAGACCAGCAGTGACTAATGGACTCAGGTGAGGCAGAGCTGGCATCTAAAGGCAGATGGAAGAGTCTTCACATTCAAGAGCACTCGTTCAGGTTGCTAGAATCCTAACAGAGGTGTGCTTCATGCTGAGAGTGGCCTGTTGCATTACTTTCACAGCTGCAGCAGTATCTTGTTTGTAGCAGTAGGCTGGAAGCCCCACTTGAGCGTATTAATAATAATAATAATTTTATTTTTATATACCGCTAAAGCCAAAGTAGTTCGAGGCGGTTTACAATAAGAAGAGCTGGGCAGTCAGCGAAGATATAACAATGAAGTCCTTGAATACAATGAATTTTTAGAACAACAATGATGTCTTAGAATAGATGCATATTTGTGGGGGGGAAGAGAAACAGAGTGAAAGTTGGATTGTAGGGACGTCAAGTACAAGTAAGTGGAATACAGGGGAAAGTCTTTAGGAGTTCTTGGTTACAAATCGGTTAAACAGGTTGGTTTTGACTAGTTTTCTAAAGTTAAGGTAGGATGAAGAGTGCGTGATGAGATTACTTAGCCAGCCGTTCTGTTGGTTTGCTTGAAACGCAAGAGTTCTGTCAAGGAATCTTTTGTATCAGCAGTTTTTTATTATTGGGTGGCTGAATATTTGTATTCTGCATTTTGGCCTAGTGGAATAGTCCAATTTAAAGTGGGTGATCAGGTATAGGGGGCCAAACCCAGAATGGATGTAAAACAAAGGCAGACAAATTTGAACAGCACTCTTACGTCTAGGGATAGCCAGTGGAGTTTTTGGTAGTAAGGGGTTATGTGGTCCCATTTTTTTATACTGAAGATCAGTCGTACTGCTGAATTTTGTATGATTCGGAGTCTTTGAATGGTTTTCTTGAAAGAACCCAGATAAATGATATTACAATAGTCGAGCAGGCTTAAGATTGAGGCTTGCACCAGTAGTCGGAATGAAGCTGTGTCGAATAACTTTCTGATGGTTCTTAATTTCCATAGTGTTGAGAAGCCTTTTATGATCAGTAGCTCTGTGTGAGAATCAAGAATGAGGTGACGGTCCAGCGTCACTCCCAGGATTTTTATGGTGTCGACGAAAGGGAAGTTCTGTCCGTTCAGGGAAATTGAAGTGTCTTTGATTTTGTTGTTCGGGCTGGCTAGGAAGAATTTGTTTTTTTCGGAGTTGAGTTTCAGTTTGAATTCAGTCATCCATGATTCGATTTGCTTTAAAGTTAGTTCTAGATGTTTCTTCATCTCAGGAGTCAGGCTTGTTAGGGGAAGGATTATGGTGATGTCATCGGCATAGATGTCAAACTTGATTTTTAGTTTTTGTAGTAGATTCATCAGTGGGGAAAGGTAAATGTTGAATAGAGTGGGAGATAGGGGGGAACCCTGTGGGACTCCGCATAGGATTGCCCAGTTGGAGGATTGATTATAATTGCTATAGACTTGGTACGATCATTTAGTCAAGAATCCTTGGAACCATTTTAATACATTGCCTGAGAGTCCGATTGTCTCTAAGCAATCTAGTAGAATGGCATGATCGATTAAATCGAAAGCACTACTCAGGTCCAGCTGGAGGATTAGTGCACTGGAACCTTGGCTGAATAGATTCAGGAGGGAGTCCAGTAAAGAAGCAATATCTGTTTCCGTGCTGAACCCGGAGCGAAAACCCGATTGGTTGTCATGAAGTATGCTGAATTTATCTAGGTGTGTTACTAAGTCCTGGTTTACCAATCCTTCCATCAGCTTTACAAAAAAAAGGGATGTTTGCAATGGGTCTATAATTCGATGTCAATTGGATAGATTCCCTGGGGTTTTTAAAAATCTGTGTGATTAGAATCTGACCTAACTCCTCGGGGAATGTACCAGACGATAGTAGAGAGAAAAGCCAGTCGTGTAGCTTGGCTTTGAAGGTGACTGGAGCAGCTTTCATGACGTTTGGTGGGCAACTGTCCAATCTGAAGAACAAATCGGCATATTTCGAGTAGAGTTTGCAGAATTGATTCTAGGTGGGGGTAAAAAAATTGTTCCAGTATATATCTACCCTGGATTCGTCAATGTGTTGGGCGACTGGGTAGTTCAGATGGTTGGATGTGGAGATCGGTAGGTTGGATCTTAGGTTGTTGATTTTGTGGTTAAAAATTTCAGCTAGCACGTCGGCTGATGGTGGAGGGGTCTGTAGTGGGGCGGAAAAAGTCCTGTATATCGTAGAGATTGTTGACGAGTTTGAATAGGGTCTTGGTGTTGGTGTTGGGGGAAGCCTATTTTTTGCGTGTAAAAATTCGTGCATTTTGTAGTTATGAGTTTTTTATATTCTTTTAGCTTTAGTCTCCAATTTGTTCTACTTGTATTATCTCTTGATTTCAGCAATTGTCTTTCCAGTTTTCTTAGTTCACGTTTTGCTGTTCCTAACTCGGCATCGAACCAGCCGTCCAGATTTTGTTTCTCATTTTTTTTAGTTTGATGGGGGCCATCTTGTTTAGGATTTGTGTGCTCGTTTCGGTCCAGGAGTCTACGGAGAGGGAGTCCGAGTCTGAGGAGATGTCGTAGTGTGTCCAGAATTCCACTGGGTTTACTAAGCCTCTGGTGGCTGTCATTTTTCTAATCCTTTTAGCTACCTTGAGTTTGGATGAGGAGCGTTTGGATTGTCAGTTGAGTTGGAAATTGCATAGACGGTGATCCAACCTTAGGGTATCAGTCCAGGTGGTTTGGTACCAGAATATTTTTGGGTGGATAAGGTTTTTGGATGAAAAGGTGACTAGATCTAGTTGATGTCCTTTTTGATGGGTTTTTTTCTGGGAGAGGCACAAGGAAGTCTAGCAAATTGATAAAGGATAGTAATTCGCCCTGCTCTACCTGCTCTAGGTGGATGTTCAGATCACCAGTTGTAGGGACCAGTGGTAGAGTTTGTAAGGAGGAATTCAAAAAAGGTTTCCTTGGCAATGGACCATTTCTTGGGGGGAATGTAGAATAGTGTGATGATTAGGTTCTCTTCTAGTTGGTCTGACCAGAGTTTACAAGAGAGGATTTCGATGTCTGCTGAGGATTTCGAGGCTAGGATGAAGGATTCAAATGAGTCTTTTACAATGATGGTTAGTCCTCCTCCTCTTCCCTTGTTTCTGTATTAAATGCTGTCTTCATTGTGGACTTTGGTTTTCGACATTAACACAGTGTGGCTCTTGCTCTGCTGCTCCTTCTTCATCTCCGGGGGGAGGGGGGCGGGTGTTCAGCAAAGAACAGAAAATTATTTTTCAGCTGAGCCCAAGTACAGTATAACAGGCGCGGTGGTTGAAGCTACAGCCTCAGCACCCTGGGGTTGTGGGTTCAAACCCCGCGCTGCTCCTTGTGACCCTGGGCAAGTAACTTAATCCTCCATAGCCTCAGGTACGTTAGATAGATTGTGAGCCCACTGGGACAGATAGGGAAAATGCTTGAGTACCTGATTGTAAAACCGCTTAGAAAACCTTGATAGGCGGTATATAAAATCCTAATAAACTTAAACTTATGCAGGGCTGTATGCTGTGTATGGTATGGTGCTGACAGACAGCAGCCTCAGGATGCAAGAAATCTAAGAGGATTATCTGGAGCTTCTCAATAGAAAAAACCCTGAGGACAACACCTCCCTACTTTGAGTTTTTACTTCATAGAACATTTTTGATGAAACATGCTTAAAAGACTCAGGATATGGTTCCCACACCCTCAGCTCCCATAACCTCAGCCAACATAAGAACATAAGAATCGCCACTGCTGGATCAGACCAGTGGTCCATCGTGCCCAGCAGTCCACTCACATGGCGGCCCCCAGGTCAAAGACCAGTGCTCTAAATGAGTCCAGCCTCACCTGTGTACGTTCCAGTTTAGCAGGAACTTGTCCAACTTTGTCTTGAATCCCTGGAGGGTGTTTTCCCCTATAATAGACTCCAGAAGAGCATTCCAGATTTCTACAACTCTCTGGGTGAAGAAGAACTTCCTTACATTTGTACGGAATCTATCCCCTTTCAACTTTAGAGAGTGCCCTCTCGTTCTCCCTACCTTGGAGAGGGTGAACAATCTGTCTTTATCTACTAAGTCTATTCCCTTCAGTATTTTGAATGTTTCGATCATGTCCCCTTCTCAGTCTCATCTTTTCAAGGGAGAAGCAGCCCAGTTTCTCCAATCTCTCACTGTACGGCAACTCCTCCAGCCCCTTAACCATTTTAGTCGCTCTTCTCTTGCCCCTTTCGAGTAGTACCATGTCCTTCTTCATGTATGGTGACCAGTGCTGGATGCAGTACTCCAGGTGAGGGCGCACTATGGCCCGGTACAGCGGCATGATAACCTTCTCCGATCTGTTCGTGATCCCCTTCTTTATCATTCCTAGCATTCTGTTTGCCCTTTTCACATCCTCTTTTGAAAACTCTAGATCAGTGTTCTTCAACCACCGGTCCGTGGACCGGTGCCGGTCCACAGAAATTTCCTGCCGGTCCACAGGGCCAGCCCGTGCATCAGGGCCAAAACAGTGTTCTTCAACCGCCGGTCCAACGTCAGAGGGAAGGCTTCCAGATGAGGCACGGGACGCACAAGGAGCTGCTGCCCGCAGCTTTGTGCACTGCATCAGTGAGGAAGAGGGAGCCAGCTTGATGATAATACCAGGGGGGGCATAAAATGGCCAGGCGGGAGAAGGCCAGAAGATAAGGCATAGCATGGAGGGAGGGAGACAACAAAGGTAGGGGGAATTATTTTATTTTTGAATTTAGTGATTGAATTATGTCAATTTTGAGAATTTACATCTGCTGTCAGTGTGCTTTGTGTAGTTTAATTTTGTGGTTAACCATTATGTGTTGTAAATAAGATTATATTGTGTATCTGTGAAAAATGAATGGAAAAAATAGTGTTACAATTAGTACTATTATGGAGGCAGGGTCTGGAGGGGAGATTGGATAGAGATGGGTGGGGTCTGGCCCATGACTTAGCCCAGTGTTCTTCAACCTCCAGTCCACAGAATAATTATTTTATTTCTGCCGGTCCATAAGTGTAAAAAGGTTGAAAAACACTGCTCTGGATAACTGATACTCCCAATCTGTCACAATTAACATGTGAGGAATCTGTGGGAACCCAAAGTTCAGCCTTATTGAACCCTTGGAGAAATCCCTATGGGAGAAGGCGAGGACCCCTCTGTAGTATGTCTGTTTCAAAGAGAAGAACTCTACAATTATTGGAGGCCTTAAGTATTCCTAACGCTCTGCTCCAAGAGATTCCCTTGAAGAGGATTCATTTTGGAAGGGATTAGAAAATGTTCTAAGGTTTCCCAGTTCATCAGGCTATTCAACAAAGCTAAGAGTTAGCAGAGCCATGAGGAAGCTATGTCCCCTGTCTCTGAAAGAGAAAGGAAAAATAAGACATTCTAAGGTGGATGCACTGGAAATGATGATAACCAAAAAGATCACCATTCCTTGGAAGGTGAATCTGTGCTAAAGGATATTCAGGACTGATAGTTGGCATCAATACTCGAGCAGGCATTTGAAGATTCTGCTGCTGTACGTCTCCAGGCAGCAGTCCTACAATTCTAGAGCATGTCTTCACTGTCTTCAACAAGAATAAGAGGTCATATCTCTAGATGATAAAGAGATGGCTGATGGCTCTGCATGTCTGAAAGCAGGTTTAGCTTATGTGGCAGATGCCATGTATGACCTTATTCACACATCGTTGAGGGATATGGCTATCATGGTCTCAGCTAGGTGCCTGCTTTGGCTCCATTATTGGTCTGCTGCAGCTTCCAAGACATATCTTAGCAGGCTCCCCTTTAGGGGAAGTTGTTCTTTTGAAGAGGATCTCAAGAAGTGGGAGCCCAAGCCGCAGAAGTTATCTGAGAATAAGCCTAGACCCTCTTTTTGGTTGGTCTCTAGCAAGGTTTAGTGATACCTGGAGGTATTGGTCAGGACCCTCTGGGTCTTTTCAGTGATCCTATTTTCAATCACAGACAGTGCCATTTTGGGGTAACAGGAAAGGAAGAGGCAAGTGAACTCATGCACCGGAAGCTACAAACAGCTACTCAATGATGTGCTGAAGTCAATTCCTCATCATTTTAGATAGGTGGCCATCTTTCTGGTTTTATTGGAGGAATGGACTCAAATCATATTTGACCAATAGTTATCAGATATGGTTGAAGTTGCAACAAACAGGAGTATTCCCATTCTCCCATGGATTCTTTTATTATTCCCCCTGCTACGTCCTAGCCAAGATAGTAGGCTTGCAAGTCACCATTCAAAATCTTTGGGTAGAACTACAGCTCCCAAATCCAAAAGAGTGGGGATTATAAAATATGCCATTTAAATCTTTGCCCCATAAACAAAGGAATTTTCAATCCAATCCTAAACCTCAAAGGGGGTCAATCAAATGCTTTGTCTCTCATTTCAGAATGAAGACCTTACAGTCAATGATTGTTGCAGTCAAACAATGGGAGATTTCAGCAGCTCTAAAGGGCAATTCTCTAACTTGGTACCTAATGTTCAAAGTCAAGTGCGTGTACATGTTATAGAGTAGCAGCAATTATGCAAAACAGAGGTGCCAAAAATTTGCAGGTACATTCAAAGTTCTAGGTAGGATACAAGCCGAAGTTACTTAGCACATAACTGCAAGGAGATGTACACGTGGGGGAGAAGAATGGGCATGCCATGGGTATGTCACCAAATGATGTGTGCAACTTACAGAATACCACTGCTTGTGGTATTGCGGTATACAAATAAAAGTTATTGCATTACATTAATTTCTTTTATTCCGCCAATACCTTGCGGTTCTAGGCGGATTACAAAAGGATGAGATTTTGGTCATATCCAGAAGATTACAGGGAAGTTATTGGTTGGAACATTTATACTCTGGTTATTATTATTACTGGTGCACTTAAGTGCACCAAGTAACACTTGTAGCCACTAGCCACTGTCCTAGGTGAGCATGCCTATATTGTGGCATACCAACAAGGCTTTGTGCTAGCACTCTTTAATGGTTTAGGCATCCCCTGAAGCCATAATAGAACTAGCACTAAGGGAATTAGAGCCATATTTTGAGTGAAGCAAAGAATGCTGTATACTGCTCTCACCTAAGCAGTATTTTGATATAGCCTTTAGAAAACCCTTGACAAGCCAGAGAAATGGGTTGTAGGGCAAATTAAGATAAGTGCTGGCAGTTTGAATGTTATTTTGCTTGCTAATGCAAGGTAAACACTGCATGGAGATAAATTCTGATAGCAAGACAAACATTGCACCCAAGTCAATATAAGGAGACACTATTTTGTCTATGTTTTTGGCTCCAGCTCACATTAAAATAAAGAGAGGATTTTTAAAAATTGATGATAGAAATCTGTTACCTACTTTATGCTAGTTGTCTTGATTGGTTTCAACCAGTGCAGGTTTCTGAGATCTTTATTCCTCTCTGTATAAATGGCTGGATATTTCCTCTGTTCTTATTTCTAGCAATCTCTGTTGTGGTATCTTGCTTACATCTTGGCACCAAGTTATAGAATTACTCCACTAGACCTCACAATCCAGTTTACTACACATCAGAAATTCTAGAGTTCTGCAATTCTGAGCCAGCATTACCAGTTTCAAGCAATGCTTTTGGGTTGGCCATGGCTCCTAGGACAGTTTCCAAAATGGTGGCAGTCATAATGCATTTCTCTGTTGAGAGAGAGCAAGGGTTCACCCCTTTCCGGATAACTGGTTGATCAGAGCCAACACAGGGCATGAAAGTGTGCAACATCCCAAGCAAGTCAATCGTTTCAATCTCTAGGTTGGTGATAAATCTCCACAACAGTGGTTCAAACCCATTACCAATTGAATTAGTTGGGGCAGAGATTTGACACCATGGCAGCAAAAAGTTTTCCTTCTGAAGCACAAAATTGAGATATTCCAATTTTAGATTCGACATCTCCTAGGCATTCAGACTTCTCAATCCTGCAATTATATGCAGGTTCTGGGGTCTATGGCAGCTACCATAAATGTGGTGTCTTGGGCTTATGTCCAAATACGTCCCTTCCAGAGGTCTTGGCTTAACAGTTGGTCAGATCAGAAAGCTACAAGTACCATTACCACAGACAGTACAGATCAAAGTCAGCATGCAACAGTGGCTCCATTCTTCAATCTTCTCAAAGGAGTATATTTGAGACTATAACCTGGATGATTGTGACCCCAGATGCCACTCTGTACAGCTGGGAACTCACTGTCAGAGACAAGTGGTTCAGGGATTATGATCAGTGATCCTCTTTATCTATCAACTGTCTAGAACTGAGAAATGTATGCAAGGTGTTGCAGGCCTTCAGCGCTCTGACCATGGCAAAACCAGTCAGTGTATTTTCTGATAATAAAACAGTGGTAATATACATAAACAAGCAATGAGGCATAAGAAGTGTGACAGTAGCCCAGGAAGCATTTCTGCTTCCTCGCTGGGCAGAGGTGCATCTTCTCACTTGTTTGGTGGATTTCCTGAGTAGGCATACCCTCTGTCCAGGGGACTGGGAGCTATTATCGATAATCTTCTATCATATACAGACTTGATAGGCTCTACCATTCATGGATTTGATGTTTCCAAGTTCAATGTGAGGATAACTTGCTTTCTCAGATGCCAAAACAGTATTCCAAGGGTCTCGACACATTGATCCAGTCCTACAGGTCTCCTTTGTGTGTTCAGCAGCACCTGGCCAATCATTGGCCATGGAGAGTAGACTACTGCTCATCCAAACCCAGTAATTATAGTGGAACCAGACTAACATAGAAGACCTTGGTTTGCAGATCTAATTTGGATCCATTGTACTTAGCCTCTCCATCTTCTCCAGAAGAGCCTCCTAGTGCGGATCTTGTGGTGATGAAAGATCCCTCTCCCTACTGCCTTATGGCTTGCTTCTTGAGCATCGCACTGAAGGCGGTATGGCTACTCTGAACGTGGTTTAATGGACAGAGTCAGCATGGATTCAGTCAATGAGGACTTATCACACAAATTTGCTTCATTTCTTTGAAGGCATGAATAAACATGTGGATAAGATGAGCTAGTTGATGTAGTGTATCTAGATTTTCAGAAAGCTTTTGACAAAGTCCCTCATAAGAGACACCCAAGAAAATTAAAAAGCCAATGTTCTGTTGTAGAATAGAAACTGGTTAATGGATAGAAAAGAGAAGGTAGGGTTAAATAGTCATTTTTCTCAGTGGAGGAGGGTAAACAGTAGAATGCTATTTATCGTATTTATAAATGATCTGGAAGTCAGAACAAGTGAGGTGATTAAATTTGCAGATGAGACAAACTATTGTGACGAATTGCAGGAAGACCTTACAAAATTGAAAGATTACGCATCCAGATGGCAGATGTGGACAAATGCAAAGTGATGCACTTTGGGAAGAATAATTCAAATCAAGGTTACTTGATGCTAAGATTTACCTTAGGCTCCGCACCAAAGAAAAAGATCTAGAGGTCATTGTAAACAATATACTGAAATCTTCTGCCCAGTGTGCAGCAGTGGCCAAAAAAGCAAACAGTATGCTAGAAATTACTACAAAAAGGATAGAAAAATAAGATGAAGAATACTACAATTACCTCTGTATCATTTCATGATGCAACCTCACCTTCACCTTGAGTATTACATGCAGTTCTGGTTGCCACATCTCAAAAAAGATATAGCAGAATTAGAAACGGTTCAAGAAGGGTGACCAAAATGATAAAGGGAATGGAACTTCTCTCATATGAGGAAAGGTTAAAGAAATTAGGGCTCTTCAGCTTGGAAGAGACAACTAAGGGAGGATATGATAGAGGTCTGCAAAATCCTGAATAGTGTAGAATGGATAAAAGTTAATCAGTTTTTACTCTTTCAAAAAGTACAAAGATGACTTAATAAATTTACATGGTAATGCTTTTAAATAACTAACTTTATTTTTTTGTATACCGCCATACCCGGAAGAGTTCTAGGCGGTTCACATCAATTAAACAAGCTTACAAGTGGTTTACATCAATTGAGCAGGGTTACAAGCGGTTCGATATCAATTGATCAAAGTTGCCAGGGGGGGTGAGGGAGGGATGTTGAGGGGAGAGGGGTTGTTTAGATGGAAGAGGCGATTGGATCCTAGTCTTGGAAGAGGCGGGTTTTAAGTAGTTTTCTAAAGCCGAGGTAGTTGGTGGCCTTGAGGGCCATTTGGGATAACCATGGGTTTAGCTTAGTGGCTTGGAAGGTGAGGGTTTTGTCGAGGAATTTTTTAGAGTGGCAAAGTTTAAGGGAGGGGTAGGCAAAGAGTTGGATTCTGCGGGAGTCCTTGATGCTGTGCTTCAGTGAGAAGTGAGGGATGATGTAGCTTGGGGATAAGCCAAATACCGTCTTATAGCAGAAGCAGGCGAATTTGAATAGGACTCTGGATTCTAATGGCAGCCAATGGAGTTTGTGGTAGAAAGGGGTGATGTGTTCCCATTTTTTCAGGCCGAATATGAGGCGGACAGCAGTGTTCTGGATCATTTTGAGTCTCCTGATGGTTTTTTTTGTGGAGCTCAAGTAAATGATATTGCAGTAGTCCAATATGCTAAGGATGGAGGTTTGTACAAGCAGGCGGAATGAAGTGTCGTCAAAGTATTTTTTTATGGTGCGGAGTTTTTTCACTTAACAAATAGTTGAGCTTTGGAACTCATTACCAGAGGATATGGTTACAGCGGTTATCTGGATTTAAAAAAGGTTTGAACAAGCTCCTGGATGAAAAGCCCATTGTCTGCTATTGAGAAAAACATGGGGGAAGTCACTGCTTGTCCTGGAATTGGTAGCATGGAATATTACTAGTATTTGGGATTCTGCCAGGTACTTGTGACCTGGATTTGCCCACTTTTGGAAGCAGGATACTGGGCTAGATGAACCATTGGTCTGATTCAGTATGGCTATTCTTACATTCTTAAGATATTATTTTGATTCTGCATGCCAGAAAGAGATGGGATGTCTTGTCAGACTGTATCTCCCATTAAAGCAATGACATTTTAGATTTTAGCTTCCTCTAGGAGAGTCACAAGAAGGGATTGGCCTTACATTCCCCTAAGGTTCATAGCTGTGCTTACATTTTATTTTTTGAGGCCATCTTTGGCTACTTATCCCAACTTAGTTTGATTCTTAGAAGGGTCGATACACTTCAGGCTCCCACTGTGTCCATGAAGTCCCAATTGAAGTTGAAATTTGGCACTTAAGGCACTAGGCCTTCCACCTTTAGATTCCTTGAAGGTGATGGCTTAAATATCTTGTGATTTTTCTCTTAGCCATTTTATAGACTTATACGATTTCTGAACTTCAAGCTGTTTTATAGAGATCCCTTTCTGGGTTTTATAAAAGCCAAGGTTTCAGTCCATATGGTTTCCACCATTTTTCCAAAAGCAGTTTCTCCATTTTACTTAAACCAATTTCTAAACCTTTCTCATTTTAGGAGGGAAATCTATGGGACTTTGATGTCAGCAGAGCCCTCATGAGACACTTTAGATGTAACCACCAAGTTCTGAAACACTGGCAGATTATCCTTTATGGATGAGTTAAGAAGGGTGAAACAGCCTCCAAAATTACAAATGCTCATAGAAACAATTTCCTTGGTCTATATTCTCAATGGTAAGCAGGTGCCAAGGGCCTAACAGGATATTTCACTAGAGGGGTTCCACTTCTTGGGCAGAATTTCATGCAGTGTCATTGGATGATATATGTAGAGCAGCAATTTGGTTCTCTCGTCATGCATTTGAAAACACTAGTCTACATATGGTTGCTAGATCAGGTTCCATTTTCAGTACTGAAGCCCTTAGAGCAGGAGTTCTGACTTCCCACCCAGTTTTAGAATGCTTTGCTACATATCTCTACAGTTCTGGACAGGTCTGGTGAGCATGTTAAGAAAGGATAAATAAGATTTTTTTTCTGCTAATTTTCTTTCCTTGAGTTCCATCAAACCAGTCCAAGTCTTCTCCCTATACCAATTATTCTCTGGCGTTGATTCAGGTTATATTCTTTTGCTTTTTCTGTTCCCCTCCCCCCCCAAAAAAAAAGAAAGAAAGAAGAGTAATGAATCAGAAAGAAGGGGAAAACAAGTTTCCTTTGTTTTGTTATAGAAATTTACTCTGGACTGCACCCATCCTGTAGAAGATGGAATCATGAAGGCTGCTAACTTTGAGCTGTTCTTGCAAGAACGAATCAAAGTAAATGGAAAAGCTGGTAATCTGGGTAGTGGAGTGGTGACCATTGAGAGGAGCAAAAGTAAAATCACTGTAATCTATAAGGTTCCCTTTTCCAAGAGGTATCTGAAGTACCTCAACAAGAAATATCTAAAGAAAAACAATCTTCGTGATTGGCTTCGTGTCGTTGCTAATAACATAAGAACATAAGAACTGCCATCTCCGGATCAGACCCATGGCGGAGGCCCAGTCAGGTATACTTCCAGATTAACCAGGATAAAGAGGAAGAAAATAGATTTAAAGGCTCCCTCAAATGTTTTCTTTTTAAGGATGTATTTGAAAATTATGATTAGGGCATTAGTACCCCTAAGTTTACTTGCCTAACTATCAAGGCACCCTAATTCTTTTTCTCGTTTTTCCTCCGCCCTCCTTTTACTCATCCCTTAAATGTTTCCTTTACTCTAAAATTGTAATTCCCCCCTCTTTTCCAACTTGTCTCTAGTCAGTCTAGTTTTGGTGAATGTTCAGACATGTATGTTTTTGTTTTTTAATTTGGTGTCCCCCATTTTAATAGATATATATTGCTTAGAAATTTTAATAAGCGTTTAATCAAATTTTAAATAAAACTTGAAACTTGAATCTTAAACACTTCAGTATTGGATAAGAAGAGGGGGGGTGGGATTAGGAATGATAATAATAGATAACTGTTAATTATTAAGATATGAGTGGGAGGGGTGGGATTCTTTTCTATATATATATTTGGAGGTATACAAATAAGATTGTCAAGTGATTAGTTAATATATTTCTGGATGGTTATTGTACACTTGTTGTAATTTTTGAAAATGAATAAAGATTAAAAAAAAGAATTGAAGTTCTAAGCCTACATGGTGCCTTTATAGGGTAGCACTCACAGGACTGTTCTCCATCTCCATTTGCTGACTGACAGGCCTAAGTCATAAATTCTGGACTGATCTGGTGAGACTCAAGGAAAGAAAATTAGCAAGACAGATCCAATTTCTCCTTTAATACTTCTTATATATGTGATACTTGGTAATTGTTGCATCAAAGGAAGAGAATCAGGCTAAGTGTGAGTGTGTAAACTGGTAAGCCTAGCTTCCAATCCAACTTCTACCACATCACTTCACCATCATCAAGCACCCAGGGCCATCTTCAAATAAATAAACCTTCATGGTCATCATTTTGTATTTACTAGTTAAATTGTTATTAAACCTCTTTTATTGTATATTTGCCAAGTTTACCTCTTTAGATGGAGGGATTAGAAAAACAGCTTGTCCTCTGATTTTGATGCTGCTCTTTCATGGGCCTACTGTAACTGGTGGTATTATGTTTGGAATTAACCCAGACACATGGAAATCTGGATATTCAGGAATCACCAAGGGGACCTTCAAACAGATGTAATCCTTGCGATTTCTTAAATAAAAGCATGAAAGTGCTGAAAACATAACATATTTCTTCCCATATAAACGCTAGGGAATTAAAGTACTCTGAACTGTTCAAACACCCGATCACTTCACACAGTATGAAAAGAGAGTTGCAAGTTCTTTTCCACAAGAAATTGCAAAGTATAAGCCTTAAGAGTTTTCCTCCTAATGACCATAATGTCTAGTATGAGCACCTGTATTTGCATCTGTGTGTCTCCTCTAGCTAGCTCACATTTGCTCAGCTCACTAGGTCATACCAACTTTTCTTCATAATAGTTTTGATTGTTGAAGGCTGACAATGGAATGCAAAGTTTAAGACAAGTTTACAGAATATAGCATTAATAAAGAGTGACAATGAAACACAGAATTTGAGAAGTGCTCTACACAGATTTGATCAGTTATTTATGTGCTATTACTGAATTATGGCTATACTATGTCTGCCTTCATCAGTTAGAGAGAAACTACAGCTAGAGTTTTGCATTCCATTGTTATCCTCTTGATTGCTGCAGAGTAACATAAAACTGATTTTCAATAATCTGAGAAAATATGAGCTAGCAGAGTCACAGAGCAGTTACACATGTACCATCTAAAGGAGAATCATTTATATACAGGGCCAGGGGTGTTAATGAAAGACACTGTCAAGGGGCACAATGCCAAAGCTGCCTTCTCACTGCAAATATGCTTTTTCAAGAGAAAGGGAGATAAAGGAAACCAACTATCACAATTCTGCTCTCCCTTACCCATTAGGATTTATGAATGGACAAAGCAAACCCACACATCACAAGTCACTTAAAACAATTTTGGCTTTTTATTAAAAGAACAAAATGTGTACAAATGTTGGGTGATACGGGGCAGGGATAGATGGAGAGTGTCAAGAAGGTGAAATCAGACATCACTTTTAAATTAAAAAAATATATATATCACAGCAAAATAAAAAAGGCACACCACAGACAGTTGATTTTATAAGCTTACAAAAATGTACAATAGAAAATAAAATTTAAAAATCAAATAAATACATTTAAGAAGCAAAATGCATTACAAATAAAAATAAATATATCAATTTATATATATAATTTGAATATTTGTTTTATATGCAAAATGTGGTTGGGACATTAGGAAGGTTTGTGTGATTATTAATTTTTTTGTGGGGTGGAAGGTATCAGAGGACCCTGCCCTGAGATACTCTGACTGGTGGAATACAGTTATAAGACTGTTTTGCCCTGAAAGAACTAAGGCACTGAAGGCAAGATGCTATTATAAAATCAGTAGCAACTTCTATTAGAATCTCACTCACACACTCAGATCTCTCACACTTTTCTTTACATGTGTTCCACAGTTGCTAATATTGGACAGCCCCAAGATATCCCATAGAACCAAGGAAAATGTGTGAGACAATATCTGAAAACTAGTAAAAAATTTTAGTTGGCTACATTTACTTAATGTACAGATGGAAAGAAATATGCACACAGAGAGGGACCCATCCAAGAAAAACAGCTACAGGTCTCATAATGACACTATGGACTCTCTCCCCATCCTGAGCTGCGATCATACCAATGCAAGGTGACAAATGTGCTTCCAAGATTAAAAGCCTTTCCTATCTAGCATTGGGGGGAGAGGGGGAGAGAATCAACAAAAATGAAACAACAGCGACAATATAAGGCTAGCAGCTCAGAAATTAAAACTTCAAGAAAAGGAGGTAGGAAGAAAGATAATGTACTCTATTCTGTAGAGTGCAAGAGAAAGACTGTCAATGAATATACCAGGAACAAATAGGTAGGTCCAGAGAGTTATAACAAGTTTAACCAAGTTAAACACACAAGCTTTAAGAGGTGAAGACATATTAGTAATGAGACAATAAGGATGCAGACTCTCCCAGAGAACAGTGCCCAGAAAAGCTCAGCTCTTTAAGTTATCTGCAACTATTCAAAGTAAATTAATCCCTAGCATGCACTGAGGTTTAAAGGCTCATGGTCAACCAGCAACCATCCATACACAGGAAAGTGGAACTCCTTTCACTGCAAGAAATAAAAACCCTCACACATACCATCATAGACACAATCAATCAATCACACACACAAACAAAAATACTGTGCAAACTTACTGCATTTTAGGCCACTACATAGAAAGTGACAACTCTTGTTCAGTGGCAATTGCCCTGGTCAACAGATTGCTGATTTTATATTTGGTTTGTCCTTTAAGTTACTAAAAGTGTTTTTTCCCCTTGGAAATTTTCAGCAGCAAAATATTATATTCATCCATTACAAGTATGGTGCTGAAATCTTGTTGGTATGTCTTTCCTACAACCAGTGTTAGCGATATGACACATCACACTTTCACCTGAGATTTCAATACAAACAAGGAGCAATCAATTGTGCATGACATCACTGTCACAATATGAGTGCCTCCAGTAAAATGATCATTAAATCTAGCAAAGAATATTGTTTCTCATCTTGCATCCAACTGCACAGTAAAGAATCCCAATAGTTTATTTTATAAAATGTGGATTATGGGAGTTCCTGACTAGAGCAACAATATCTAAACAAGAACCCTTTTCTGCGTAATCAGATAAACAAGTTTTTAAAAACAAAACAAAAGTCTATGTATATCAAACATCATTTAGGGGAAAAACGTCAAGCGTTCTGAAAGGGAAGTAGAAGAAATTAGAGTTGAAAGTGCACAACAAGACATGGCTATTATTCTGCGTTTGATTTAAGTCAGGGTGTCTGGCTCTAGTAATACCTGGAGGACAGCTATCCTCTACAAAGCTCTCCTTGTATTATATACAGTATCTCCAGAGTGTGATCTAATTCAAGGAAGAGAGAGTACAGACTGCTCAAGAACAGGCAAAATTGATAAGCCAAATTATCAGAACACAGGATGAAAACAAGATACTTAATTCTCACAAGTATGTGTCTCAATCATTCCCCCTTGGGTGATACCTATAGGTGCCTCTGCTCTGTGACCCCCTAGCTTACATACAAGTTTACTGCTTATACATCACTAGATTTTACTTGATTAAAATCTGTTGGTTTACCAGTCACTGCAGAATGACAATGGAACACAAGGCTCAGGAAGTATTCACTCTACTTGTGACATTTTGTGACCTGTGGCTTCTCAGCCATTGGCTCTGAACAAGTGATACAATGGCCAAAGCAGGTGATGGCTCATCTCCAGGGTGGTGGGCGGCGATTGCTACCTCTCCTCACCAGCTGTGTACCACGGCGGCGGGAAATAAACAGGACCTGTCGCTGTGCCCTGCTCAGAAGACGGGGGATGCGGCTGGGTTTCTCCTCTGTCAATAACCTCATGCCCTTCAAATATAGCAGGGCTGTAGGGGGAAGCTTGGTACTCAGTTTCTTTGCTAGTGCCACCAGCCACAGGTTCAGCCTGCGCATAAGTTGAGTTGGAGGGGATACCAGGGTGCTCCAGACCCAGTGCCAACCAGACACACCATCTTTGTGGTGCCCCTGAGAAAGAACTGGGATCCTGCTTCTGAAACCAGCCTTATAGGTCTTGGGGAAGAGGTAGAAAAGGCGCTTCTCGCTCACCACGCCACAGCGCTGTAGTGCTCGGAAGGCAGGTCGGGGCAGACGAAGAAGGGCCCGGAGCCAGAGACGAGAGACTTTTCGAGGTAAGCAACGTAGGCACTCTCTGACAGGCTGGAAGACCAGCACCACAAGCAGGTAGAGGGAAAGGAAGAGGTATGGAGAGGTGAGGAAATATACAGCAATCAGGATGACTGGAACATAGTAGAGGTACAAACGGTAGCTGAGGGCCAGAATGATAAGACAACCACCCACCTTGGCCACCATCAAAAAAACAGAGGCAGAGACCAAGAAAACACTGTGTAAGAGGATATATGCCACAACTAAGGACACTGCCACAGCTTCTGAAGCCAAAAGGAAGGCATCAAGTCTTGATCCCCCACCCCGCTGCGCCAGAGTCAACAGCACCACCAGCAAGAGGAAAACAAATGGGAAGCCAGGATAAGCTGCTATCAGGAAGGCCAAGGTTGCACAGAACACATGGGGGAGTAGGGTAGGCAAAAAGGAGCTGCGCTGGGCTATGGGTTCTGGAGACGGTCCATCAGAGAAAGAAGGGTCCTCAACATCTGGCAGCTCTAAGCCATCCTCATAGGAGGCTGGGAAGGCATGAGTTTCCAATGACTCAGAGCCTCTCTTGCCGGCTGAAGACTGCAACTCAAAATATGGCACCTCACAGAGGCAGCCATCAGCAGGGCCACGCACCCCGGCCTCCTCCTCTACACAACTGAGGGGTGCTGTGTCCCCAAAGCTGCTGAGGTTGAGGGAGTCCAGATCACAAAGTTTCCCCTCTTCCTCTTGCTCTGGCCTATCTGCCATAGCTTTTGGGAGCCCCAATTCGTGCATTTCACCCTCTGCATCTCCCAGGGGACCTACTTTGAGGCTCTTGGGTTGCTGGCGGACTTCAGCAGCATGCTTCTGGCGTAGTTCCTGTTCACGGCGTTTGTTGTATTCCATTTGATTGGTGAGCTCAGTCTGGTGCTGCAGGCGGGTCAACTCAGTGCGAGTACGTTGCAGTGTGTGCAAATGACGGAATTCCAATTCCTGTGTAGATTCATGCTGTCGGAGCAACATAGCACACTCCAAGTCCTTCTGTGTCTGCTTCTTATTCAAGTCCTGTAGGACAGAATGGAGAGTTCAGGGAAGGAAATAAGATGCCACAATTACTGAGAACCACATGACTTACTATTAAAATTTTTCAATACATTGTCAAGGTGTTAACTAATGGTGAAACACTAATAATTGGCAGAAAGTAGGTGCTTACCTTTAATAGGGATAATTAGCTACATATTAGTGATGTCATTCAACAGTGCCATGGACATATTAGTCCCCCTAGAATTCTGAAAAGCCTCAAAAGGCATTTCTGAGCATATGTTAGCCACCCCCCATCATAGTACCCACTTATTTTCACTCCAAATACAGGCAGGCTTATTCATGAGGGGAAAACAGTTGTGTTTGTGAGGCTAACATCCTGCTGTCCATGGAGAACCTCCTTTTAAGGCAACGGAAAAGTTGAATTAGTCAGCTACACACTAGTGACTCCCAAGCAAATGGCTGTGAAGGGATGTTATGTAGAGAAATCTATGTCCACCCTTTACAGCCCATGCATGCTGTAGTAGAATGAAGCCATGTAGATGAGGTTAAGTTAAAAGTAAAGCAAAGACAACAATGGAGAATACCAATGAGTGATAAGCATTATTGGGAAAAGTACAGAGAAAATGAAAAGGAATATTGAAGGCCTTGCACTATGGTACACCAGATCGTGAGCAACGCAAACAAAAGTAAAATAATGAAAAAAGGGAATTCAGACCCCAAACAATGGGCTCAGAAAAGACTAAAGGCACACTTGGTGCATTGAAGAAAAAAAAAAGGTTACTGAAGATCCAGAGTTGAAACTGTTCAATAAGAATATATTTTAGATCCGCTGATATGTCCACGATGGAAGAAATACAGCTCCAAGGTACACTTGGCCAAAAAAACCTGTCACGTCTATTTGTAGATGGAAAGCCAGTTATTGAGATTGAGAGTGTGACTTGGCAACAGTCAAGTAATTTGGGTCCTGGGGGACAGACAAGAGTATTGGGTTTTTTTCCACAAAAGGCAAGAGCTCCTTATAGTCTTCTGTATGAAGCCATTTTGTTTAGGACAGCTCAGATTTGGTAGATTTTGTGTGTGTTTGCTTATAAGTAGATACTGAGTGCATTCTAGAAGCCAGCTAGCTAGAGTCCTATTTTCTATGGGGAGCATGTGTGAATTTAAATCCAAGGAGGCAGAACACAGTGGAGATTGCCTATGGTCTCTGATTTCCTAGCGATGAAGGCAATTGCTACTCTATAGTATGGAGTACAAAGTTTTTCCATCTAGACAGGAATGCAGCTGAATGCAGTCACTACAGGATCTGTCAAGGGTGAAAATACCGGCAGTCAAGCTACACTATGAACTGAAATAAGCGTGCTGGTAGAAACTACCAGCAGATGAATGTCAGATTTCCAATGGCTTTTTCCAACATCTCAATCTAAGAATTCATTTATCTTGAGCTATTACATTTTGAGCATTCTTAAGATCAACAAAATTATTTTTCAAATTATCCAATCTAGAGGACTGCTGGTTCAATTTAGTATCAACATCTTGTATTTTTAGAAGTAGAGGATAAGGATATTGAAACAAAAACCTTTTACAAAGTCGCAATGGTTAGCCACAAAGTCTCCAGTGTTACCACTGATGTTTCTCTAGTTGATGTAGTGGAACAGAGACAAAATAAGTAGTTTGAGAGGTAGCAGTTTCAGTTACCAAATCTAAAAACCTCAATATACCAGGCTTCCGCTAGTTATCAATGCTTTCCTCCATCAGTGAAGCTGAAATTGATTGAAACACCTGAGAAAAATCATCATCGCCTGGAATCTGTTGACGGATTTGGCCTGTGCTCCTGAAGTCACATAGATCCTTCCTCCTTGCATGGTGTTTCCTTAATGTTTAGTCCTGGGCATGGACAGGGTTCAGGTCCTAGCAGGTTCACTGGCCAAATCAGGACTCTTCCCTGGTCCAACAGTGATTCTGCCCAAAGTAGCAGTGACTGTATAGGTGGTAATGATGCTCTGATAAGAAGAGAAGTTACAGATGAGGGGGGAAGAGTTCCCCTAATCTTGCCTCATCATTTCAGCATGTAAATAAAGTGAATTCAAAGAGAAAATGCCTCAGCATCACGCTCCAAATGCCCATCTTGTCTCTGGAAAAATTTTCTTATTAATAGTGTTCTACTTGCACCTTGTAGATTTCTCATATGAAATAAGTTATTCCATGCTAACATGGTGAGTTATAGAAGCTAAGAGGTAAACAATCAGAGGTGGATGCAACAAGATATCCTATCCTTTGATGACTGGAGCTATATAGATATAGAGCTTTGCTGGTTCCATCAGGAGGTGGAAAACAAGGACTTTCCTAATTTCTGAGCATATTAAATCTGTGTTTCATGTGAGTTGATAAGACAATTATGAGGGTGAATCAAAAATTAAAGGCAATTGTTAAATTATGTGATAACTGGAACAGAGCTAGCAAAATGCAACATATGTACTCATACATTGCCTGCTGGATAGTTCATTCACACACAACACAGTGCTTGGCTTTTAGTCATGTGGCAGCCACAAGTTCAGAAACATGTATGCTCCAAAGACAACATACAGTAGTGTGCTGTCTTTGGACAAAGGGAATGAAACCTGTGGTAATTCATCATCGGATATTGACTCAGTATGTACATAGCACCATGAATCAATGAAAAGTTTAAGAATGGGTAAAAAGGTTTAAAGCAGGAAGAACAGGTGTAACCAACCAAGGTTGTTCTGGTCATCCATCAACATCGTGTACACAATAGCATATTGACAGGACGGATTGCCTTGACTAAAGAAGACTGACTGATAACGGTGTCTCAGTTGGCTGCAAATTTGGATATCAGCTATGGATCTGCATTTGCCATAATGCATGGTGACTTGGGATACAGGAAAGTCTGTGCACGATGGGTTCCCAAACAGCTTACTGATCTGCACAAACAACAGCATGTGGAGTTTGAGACCCAGTTCCTGAGACGGTAGGAAGAAAACTTGAGTATTCTGGAGAGAACAGTCACCATTGATGAGATATGGGTTCATTACTGCGACCCGGAAAGCAAAAGACAAAGCATGCTGTAGCAGTAGCCTCTGGAAGGGAATGGCCACAATATATTTTGAGCTTGCAAGATATTTTGGTAAGCCATAGCTATTTAATTTTCCCAAGGTCATTTGATTTAGGCTTTAATTCTAATGAAAAGAAGAAAAACCATTTTCCCCTCCAGAATCCCAAACTGATTCAGCATGTGTCTTTAAAAGGGGAGCAAATTTATCTGCATGTGCAATGGGTTTGTACTATTTTGTTGGAGTCTATTTTGACTGTGTGCCATGTGTGGATTGTGGATCTTCAGCATATCACAATGCTAGCAGTGCTGGAAACTGAATGAAAAACTACCCTATTTGGCATCTCCCAAACCAAGGAGAAATGGCAGAGCAACATCAACATAAGAGGAGTGAAACATACAGTGTGCAAAGGGATAAAGAAGCATGCTCTGTGCATCACAACCACAGTATAGAAACATAGAAACATAGAAGATGACGGCAGAAAAGGGCTACAGCCCATCAAGTCTG
Source organism: Geotrypetes seraphini (assembly GCF_902459505.1). Lineage (NCBI taxonomy): Eukaryota > Metazoa > Chordata > Amphibia > Gymnophiona > Dermophiidae > Geotrypetes > Geotrypetes seraphini. The sequence continues at coordinate 97,921,658 of NC_047088.1, read as the reverse complement.
CCCACTCTGCTTATCCACCCCCTGTCTATACCCTACTGACCCAATTTCCTTATCTTGACCCTCGTAGGGATCCCACATGGGTATCCCATTTATTCTTAAAGTCTGGCACACTGTCTGCCTCGATCACCTGCACTGGAAGCTTGTTCCAATGATCAACCACTCTCTCTGAGAAGAAATACTTTCTGGTGTCGCCATGAAATTTTCCGCCCCTGAGTTTGAGCGGGTGCCCTCTTGTGGCCGAGGTCCTTTGAGAAAGAAAATATCATCTTCCACTTCGACACATCCCGTGAGGTATTTAAATGTTTCGATCATGTCTCCCCTCTCCCTACGTTCCTCGAGAGTGTAGAGCTGCAATTTGTTCAGTCTCTCTTCGTACGAGAGACCCTTGAGCCCCGAGATCATCCTGGTGGCCGTCCGCTGAACCGATTCAATTCTGCGCACATCTTTACTGTAATGTAGCCTCTAGAATTGCACACAGTACTCCAGATGAGGTCTCACCATGGCCCTGTACAACGGCATTATGACTTCAGGCTTTCGGCTGATGAAACTTCTATTGATAGAACCCAATATCTGCCTTGCCTTAGATGAAGCCTTCTCCACTTGATTGGCAGTTTTCATGTCTGCACTGATGATTACTCCTAAATCTCGTTCTGCTGAAGTCCTAATTAAAGTTTCTCCGTTCAAGAAGTACATCCTGCATGGATTTCTGCTTCCGAGGTGCATGACCTTACATTTCTTAGCATTGAAGCCTAGCTGCCAGGTTGAGGACCAACTTTCCAATGTAAGCAGGTCCTGCGCCATATAATTCTGTAAACTGCATTCACTTACTATATTACATAGTTTGGCGTCATCGGCGAATAGTGTTATTTTACCTTGAAGCCCTTGAGTCAGATCCCCTATGAATATGTTGAAAAGAAGTGGATCCAGGACCGAGCCCTGCGGCACTCCTCTGGTCACCTCTGATGTTTTAGAGAGGGTACCATTAACCACCACCCTCTGAAGTCTGCCACTCAGCCAATCATTGACCCATGTAGTTAGTGTCTCTCCTAACCCCATCGATTCCATCTTGCTTAGCAGCCTGCGGTGTGGGACACTGTCAAAAGCTTTACTGAAGTCCAGGTACACGACGTCCAAAGACTCTCCCAAGTCCAACTTTCTTGTTACCCAGTCAAAGAAGCTGATGAGATTGGATTGGCAGGACCTACCCTTGGTGAATCCATGCTGACTGGGATCCCAAAGATTCCCTTCATTCAAGATAGTGTCCAATTTGCTTTTAATTAGCGTTTCCATGAGTTTGCACACTATTGATGTGAGACTCACCGGTCTATAATTCGGAGCCTCTGTCCTGCAACCCTTTTTATGCAGAGGAACGACATTAGCTAATTTCCAGTCCAGGGGAACTTTCCCCTTACTTAGGGAGAGATTGAATAGCTCAGCCAACGGTTTCGCCAGGACATCGCTCAATTCTCTGAGCACTCTTGGGTGCAAATTGTCTGGTCCCATGGCTTTGTTCACCTTGAGTACTGCCTACTCTGCTGAAGCCCCAAAGATCCTCAACAATGCTTCATTTTGCATCAATATGTTGTAGGATTTAGATAAGTTCCTGCAAGAAAAGTACATTATTAAGATGGAGTTGAGAAAATTCATTGCTTATTACTAGAATACGCCACATAACATGTTTTACTCTTTTGGGATCTTGCTAGGTACTTGTGACTTGTTTTTGTAACTGCTGTAAACAGGACATTAGGCTTGATGAACTTTCAGTCTGTCCCATTAGGGTGATGCTTATGTTTTTATATACTTAAATCATTTACTTCACTGAACTGACCGTCCAAGTACCACTGGAAGGAGGTGATGATTTGTGCTTACAACCAGCTGTAGAACATACATGGTGGCAATAATTCAGAATTCCTTGGCTACTGCTGATGCATCAGGTTGAGTTGAGGAGCTAGCATCAAGGCACAGAAGGATAGCAGGATAGGATTTCAGAACAGGACGCTGACTAAAGAAAAGAAAGTTATTAGGTAAGAATTTCTTTTTCCTTTCTTATTGTCAGCTTACACAGTTCTAAACCAGTGAGATGTACTAAAGCAGACCTAATGGTTGGGGAAAGACAAGGCCCCCTGAATGACTGCTTTGCCAAAGTCCAAATAGACCATGGCAAGAACATCCAACCTGTAACGCTAGCAAAAGAATACAGCAAAGACCATGATGCTGTCCTGCAAATCTCAGGTGAAACAGCAGGAGCCTCCATTCAGGAAGCCTCCTGAGCCCTGGTTGAGTACCTTGAGGTACTGAACAACCCATACCTATATAGACGGACTCAATAGCCATCTTAATTCACCTTGCAATAGATGCTTTAGAGGCCACCTGACCCTTCCGAGGGCCATGAAAGAGCACAAAGAGATGATATGAGAGACAAAACGATTTGTCTCCTTCAGGAACCAGAGAAGCCCTCCGGACATCCAATTTGTGAATCTTCCAGTCCACAGAACAGCCCTCTGCCTTGAAGGAGAGCAAACACACCATCTGATTCACATGGAACGGAGGCATCACTTTTAGCAAAAAGGACACCGAATTCACTGCAAAAGACAGATACGGTTCCCGGCATGATAGAGTCTGAATTTCTGAGAACCTCTGAGCAGAGGTGATCACTACCTTAAACACCATCTTAAGTGTGAGATTCTTGATGGAAGCTGAGTGCAAAGGCTCAAATGGAGCCACCGACAATGCCTGGAGAACCAAATTGAGGTCCTACAAAGGAAAAGAAGGAGAAAGCAAGAATCGTGCAACCTCCCTGTGCAGAGCCAGAGAGATGTACTTCACCTTCATCCAAAAGCTGGAAAGAGCCACAATGTGGACCCTCGAGGAGCTCAAGGCAAGCTCCTGTTCCAGGACCCCCCCCCCCCAACACACACACAAATTAGAAACCTGAGCTCTCCAGGGGGATATGGCCCACAATGATTCAAAAACTCACCAGACCCTGACATAAGCCAGGGACATGGAGATCTTCCTAGACTGAAGCAGTGTAGGAATCAGTTCACAGAAACACTTCAATAAGTGCCACCTTTCAAAAGCCACACCATAACCAAAAGGGATCTGGAAACTCCATATCTACGAGCCGATGACAAAAGAGCCCCTGACCCTTGGGCAAAGTAAGAGGGATGTCAACCAGTAGGAAACAGACATCTGCATACCAAGGTCTGCATGTTCAATCTGGTGCCACCAACAAGACCAAATGAGAGTGATATGTAATCCTGCACAACACTCAGCCCATCAGAGACCACAAAGAGAACACATAGATCAGCTCTGCTACTAAGGCTAAAGCAAGGCATCTATCCCGAGCCGATGAGTTTCTTTATTTACTGAGGAATTGGCTTGAGCCTTCGCATTGACTCAAGAAGCCTTCAAGCTGAACTGAGGGGACCCCCAATGGACCACTATGACCTGGCCTACTGTTCCAGCTCCTACTCTCCTGAATCCAGAAGAGATTGGCTGAGAAAGTCCATTTGCACATAGTCCTTGCCTACAATATGGACAGCCGATCGAGACTTCAGATTTGCTTCCACCCAATGGCAGAGGGTCACCACCTCCAAAGCCACAACCTGACTCTGGGTCTCAACTTGCCTGTTTATGGACAACACAACAGCGTCTCAACATCACACTAACCACTTTCTCTTCCAGGAGTGGCTGAAACTCCAGCAGAGTCAACAGATCTGCCCAGGTCTCTAAGGGGTTGATGGACCAGAATGTCTCCTGGCTGGACCTGATTCCCTGTGCTGCTTGCCCTAGACAGCAAGCTCACCAGCCAAGGAGATTCACATCAGTAGTGACAAGCATCCACTGAGGAGGATCCAGAGGGTACCCCCCTCAATAGATTCACTGGACTGTCCCACCAGGCCACACTAAGCCTGACCAGGGGAGTAAGTAGAAACTGAAGTTCTCAGAGGACAGAGCCCACTGGGATAATACAGCCTGCTGTAGGAAGGTGCATATGAGTTCTCACCCAAGGCACCACCTCCAAAGAGGCTGCCATGGAGCCCAGGAACTGCAAATAGTCCCAGACCATGGGCTACAGAAGCTCACAAAACTGACATTTGTGCCCGCAGCTTCTCCACTTGCCCCTCCAAGAGAAAAAACATCACCTGGCATGTGTCAAAGTGAACTCCCTGGTACTCCAGAACCTAAGATGGAAAGAGATGGCTGTTGGCCCGATTTATGACCCAATCCAGGAGAGAAGACCTAATTGGTAGCCTGCCTATCATCCCTGCTGAGTATGCATGAATCAACCAGTTTTCCAGGTAAAGGTGTGTTAGATAGATTGTGAGCCCACCGGGACAGATAGGGAAAATGCTTGAGTACCTGATTGTAAAAACCGCTTAGATAACCTTGATAGGCGGTATATAAAATCCGAATAAAACTTGAAACCTGAAACCCAAGCCCCTTGTCATCGAAGATGCGCTGCCACCACCACCATGGAAAACATGCAAGGCGCTGCAGCCAGGCCAAAGTGCAAGGCACAAAACTGAAAATGCTTTCCCAGAACACAGAAATACACAATAGGATAACAGAGATAAGCCTCCTTGAGGTCCAGAGAAGTCAGGAACTTCCCTGGCTGCACTGATGTCATCACTGAGCACATCTCCATCCAAAAGTGCTGGACATTAAAACAAGAACTGACTCCTTTGTGGTCCAAGATGGGACAAAAGGAGCCACCCTTCTTTGGGACCACAAAACACATGGAGTTCCATCTCAGGCTGCACTCTGTCACAGGTACAGGCTCCACCGTTCTGATAGCGTGCAGGTGCTGCAGGAAGGCAGTGATAGCTTATTGCTTCAAAGTTGAGCCCTAAGTATGGCAATAAAGGCACTGGGCACTAGATGGTCTTACTCCATAGAATATTTCTTGCCGACCACCTCTAGAATCCACTCATCTGAGGTGATACAAATCCACTTGAACCAGAAGAGAGACAGCCTGCCTCCTACCAAGAATGACAAGGGGTCTGGTGCACCCTCATTGGGCAGAATGGAGGGCCACGGCTCTACTGGAAGCGCTAGCAGGACCAGCTTTTTTGGGACCTTGAAAGGAACCCTTCTTGAAGGACCTGCTCTGGCTGCCCCCTTGAGACAGAGCAGAGGGTGGGCTGAGACCATCCCAATGCCTTAGCATGCCTCTTGGAAGCAGAGGAATGCTGAGGGTCTTTCTGCTGCAGCTCAGGGAGTCAGAAAGGCCATACCTCCCTCATATCCTTAACCAGCTTCTCCAGATCCTTGCCAAATAGCATCCGTCCCCTATAAAGCTGCTGACTCAACAGCTTTTTAAAAGCCACATTTACCACTCAGTGGCACAGCCACAACCATTGGCAACCAACCACTAAAGCGGCAATTGAGCAGGAAGCCAAGTAGACCAGTTCATACAAAAACACCCAAGGCAGTCCTTGACTACAAGCAAATCACCTCTGTAGACTCCAGGAAATAATGCAACCACTGCTGCATGGCCCTTGCCACATAATAGCCACAGATGGTGGCCTGAATACTGGAGATCCCCATAGAAAAGGCAAGAGCTGCTACTCCACCTTCAGATCCAGGTTCCCTTGGACCAGCACAGCAGTCTCCTTAGTGAGCAGGTGATCACAGCACTCACATTAGAAAAGAATCAATATCTTTCAACCTCCACCACAGCAAAAGTTATAAAGGTGATCCAGTGTCCTGACGTCTTTAAGGGGTCCACCATCATGTAGATAAGAGCCTTGTGAAGAAGAAAATGCTTAGAGGGCCAGAGAGGGCCTCCAGCAGCGGATCCCCCTCAATGGGGTCAGCAGCCAGAGTCTGAAGCATAGAATGGACCTTGAAATCCCCACACCAGATATATCAATAAGATGAGACAGCTCCTCTCATCATCATATGGAACCACTCTTCCTCACGTTCTTGAGAGGGGGGAGCCTTAAACTCAGAGTCCTCCATGGAATGAGAGTCCGAGAAGTCCTCTGAATCTTCCCCCACCTCTTCTGAGGAAATATTGGTGGCTCTCCACTTGGTTCTACACTGCTTAGAATCCAAACTGAGGCCCCACCAGAGGGGAGGGGGGGGGTCCTACCTTCTGATTACAACTGTTGTTGGACCAACTGTGTTAAGCTCTTAAGCCAAAAAGCTCCAGGGGCCCCCCCATGGGACTTTCCCCCAGTGTGGTGGAGGTAGGCCCCCAGCTCAGATGTGGAAAGGACAGGCTCCTGCTGCTGATTTAGTGGGAGATGAATTCCCCAAGGGATTCAAAATGGGTAAAGGGGTGGGACTTGATATATGCTTTTTCTGTGTGTGGTTACAATCAAAGCGAGATCCCTCGGGACCAAGTCAAAAGCCTCACCCAGTGGAACTAAGGAGTAGAACTGGGTGCTGCGAAGCCAAGCTCCAAACTCAACCAGGTGTTAAATTCTGGTTGCCTTATCTCAAAAAGGATATAGTGGAATTAGAAAAAGTTCAAAAAAGAGTGACCAAGATGATGGAACTCCTCTTGTATGAGGAAAAACTGAAGAGATTAGAGAAAAGAGATGGCTGAGGGGAGAAATGATTGAAGTTTACAAAATCCTGAGTGGTGTGGAATGTGTACAAGTGGATCAGTTTTTTACTCCATCAAAAATTACAAAAACTAGGGGGCATGCGATGAAGTTAAACCAATAGGAGGGAATATTTTTTCGATCAGAGAACAGTTACTACTACTTTTAATCATTTCTAAAACACTACCAGACATACACAGTGCTGCACAGAGTCACAAAGGAGAAAGTCCCTGCTCGAATGAGCTTACAGTCTAAACAATCAAGACAAAACCGGATAGGGGTTACTGTTAAGAGAGGATGGATAAACTGCTAGCTAGGGTGATTAAGCTCTGGAACACATTGCGAGAGGATGTGGTAAGATTGGTTAATGTAGCTGGTTTTAAAAAAAGGTTTGGACAAGTTCCTGAAGAAAAAAATCCATAGTCTAATATTGAGGCAGTCATGGGGGAAGCCACTGCTTGCCCTGGATCAGTAACATGGAATATTGTTACTACTTGGGTTTTTGCCAGGTATTTGTGACCTGGATTGGCTACTATAAAGACAGTATACACTGGGCTAGATGTACTATTGGTCTGACCCAGTAAAGCTATTCTTATGAGTACAAGCTGGCACATATGTACTCAATTTCCAGACAAGTATGTTGGCACATTCCACTGAGAAGCTTACACTAAACGAAGAAGCTTGGAAAGATATTTGTGTAATAACTGGTGACTAATGCAGGTCAAATAAAATATGTGTTACATGATCAAATTTTCTCTTTCCAGATATCAAATCTGTAGCAGTATTTTGTACTAGCTTCAATCTATTTTAACTGTTTTTGCCCAACCCATTATACAAAGTTGCAATAATCTAACTGACTGATTATCAATGCAAGAACTATATTTACTTAATCAGATAAAAATGGTCTCAACTATTAAATCATGCTTTTTCCAGATGTGGTTGATTAAACTACTACATTTATTTGCAAGCTAAAACTCAAAGACCTATAACAATGAATCCCCATGGTCCTGACACACTGTGCGCCTCTTTAGATATTACTCAGGCCTGACCTATTCTGAGATAAGAGTTGTTCCACATTATTCAGCTTGGCTTCTAAATGCCGATTCTTGTTTGTTTTTAATACATATTTTCTGGTAAACGGTTACATATGGCCTTGAACAATAATTTTTCTCCCTTATTTTCTCAGCAAAGCTTGCCTCCCATCTGTGCTTCAAGGAGGCCTCTGCTGCTAACCACATTTAAGCCTATACTTGGTCTCTTCTGCATAGCTTCATCCTATCCCAGCATGCTATATAGGCTGTAAAGAGTGAATACATGCTCATCCACATAACATTCCTTCATAGACCTCTGCCTGGAAGCCACTAGTGTGCGACTAACTCATCCTATTAGTCTGTAGAGAAAATTAGATTACTTACCTGTACTGGGTGATTTCCAAGGAAAGCACAATAAGTTATCTACACAAACCCACCTGCATTCCTCCCTGGTGAACCTGCCTACAGCTAGAGTGGTAATAGGTAGACAGTGGCTAGCACATTCTCAGAAATGCCTTTCTAGGCTTTCCTGTAAGGGAGCTCATCAATCTAAGGCATTGTCCGATGATATCACCAGTATATGACCGACTCTTCCAGCTTGTCCAAGGAGAAAGAGAAATCACATACTTGTAGCAGATATTCTCTGAGGACATCAGGCAAAATATTCTTACAGGTGGGTGATGACATTCGACAGAGCCTGGCATGCAGCCTGTAAAAATAAATTTATGCGCTGTACTACACATGCATGGGTGCCTTCCCACCTGATGCACCTGCACAGGTCCCTCAGTCCTATAATACAGCTGATAGAATACAACTCTAAGAGGAGGTAGGAGAGTATGTGAGAATATTCTGCCTGCTGCCCTCGGAGAACACCTACTACAGATAAGTAACTTCACTTTCTCCAAGGACAAGCAGGCCTTCTATTCTCACAGGTGAGAATCCCTAGCTACCAGGCTCACTGAAAACAACAAGGCTAAAGGCAAAAGAGACTCAAAACATTGAGTTCTGTTCAGCGATTAACCTAAGAAACAAAATAAATGCTAATGTGGAGAGACGCAACATAGAACAGAATAAAAAATGGGCATGGGGTGAAGTTGGAGTTGGATTCTAAACACCGAACAAATTCTGCAGGACTTTAAAACTGAACCAGCTGTCATATCAGGAATTTTGTCAAAGCCAATAGCAAGAGGTGAATATGTGAACAGATGACCACATTGCAGCTTTGCATATCTCCTCTATGGAGGTTGATCTCAAGTGTGCTACTGATGTCGCCATAGCTCCAAAATTATAAGCCTTGACATCACCCACAAGAGTCAGCCCAGCCTGAGTATAAGTAAAGGAGATGTTTTCTGCTAACCAACTGGAGATTATGCATTTGCTGATAGCTACTCTCAATTGGATTTGGGTAAAAATAAAAAGAAAGCTGGGTGAACTGTCTATGAGCTTTAGTCCACTCCAGAAAGAAAGCTAAGGCTCGCTTGTTGGCAGAACAATTGACTGGTTAAAATGGAACTCCATCACAACTTTAGCAAGAAACTTTGGATAAGTAAGGAGAACTATTTTGTTATGATGAAATTTAGTGTAAGATGGGTCTGCTACCAAAGCCTGAAGCTAACTTACTCTGTGAGCTGAAATGAGTGAAATGACCGTCACCAGAAATACCACTTTCCAGGTCAAAAACTTCAGGCGACAGGAATCAAGTGGCTCAAAAGGAGCTTTTATCAGCTGGGTGAGAGCCATGTTAAGATCCCATGACACAGCAAGAGGTTTGATAGGAGGCTTAGTTAATAACAAACCTCTCATGAATCAAACAACTAGAGGCTGTACAGAGATGGGCTTATCCCCTACACAAGAATGGTAAGCACTAACTGCACTGAGGTGAATCTTTACAGAGTTGGTTTTCAAACCAGACTCAGAGAGGTGCAGGAGGTATTTAAACACTTTTTGTGTAGGGCAAATTAAAAGACCTAGCGCCTTGCCTTTACATCAGATGGTAAACTTTCATTTAAAAGAATAGGACTTCTTAGATGGAGGTTGGGATGCAAAAGGGATCCTTTGTTCTGCATGATGAAGGTTGAAAAACAGTCCAATCTCTACAGTTCTTCGAAGGACAAATCCAGAAGAGGGAACCAGATCTGCTTCAGTCAATAAGATGCAATTAGGATCATGATTCTACAATCCTGCTCGAGTTTCAGCAAGGTCGTTCCTATGAGAGGTATCTGAGAATATGTGTACAGAAGATCTGTCCCCCAATTTAAAAGGAAGGCATCCGACACTACTTAAGAACATAAGAAATTGCCTCCGCTGGGTCAGACCAAAAGGTCCATCGCGCCCAGCAGTCCGCTCATGCGGCGGCCCATCAGGTCCATGACCTGTAAGGTGATCCTTGTCTAACCCTTTGAACCCCTTTATCCTTCTATCTATACCCTTTGATCCCCTTTATCCTTCTATCTATACCCTTTCCTAACCTATATCTATCCCTATCTGTATCCCTCAGTCCCTGTATCTTTCAGGAATTTATCCAGTCCTTCCTTGAAACCCCGGAGCGTACTCTGTCCTATCACAACCTCCGGAAGCGCATTCCAGGTGTCCACCACCCTCTGAGTGAAAAAGAATTTCCTAGCATTTGTTCTAAACCTGTCCCCTTTCAATTTTTCCGAGTACCCCCTTGTTGTTGTTGGTCCCAATAGGCTGAAGAATCTGTCCCTTTATACCTTCTCTATGCCCTTCATGATCTTGAAAGTCTCTATCATGTTTCCTCTGAGTCTCCGCTTTTCCAGAGAGAAGAACCCCAGCCTTTCTAACCTGTCAACATATGAAAGGTTTTCCATACTTTTTATCAGTTTTGTCGCTCTTCTCTGAACCCTCTCGAGTATCGCCATGTCCTTCTTGAGGTACGGCGACCAATATTGGACACAGTACTCCAGGTGCGGGCGCACCATCGCATGATACAGCGGCATGATCACTTCCTTCGTATCGTGCGATACTAGTCTGTCATGTAATCTGAAAATATGCGTACAGAAGACCTGTCCCCCCAATTTAAAAGGAAGGCATCCGACACTAGTCTGTCATGTGATCTGAGAATATGCGTACAGAAGACCTATCCCCCAATTTAAAAGGAAGGCATCCGACACTAGTCTGCCATATGATCTGAACCTGGACTAGTACTGAGGAACCTTGTTGAGATGAGTGGCAAAACGATCCAGCAAAGTGGTGCCTCACTCTTGGAGGATCTTGAAGGCTACATCCATGTTCAGCAACCACTCATGAAGTTGCAAAGTCCTGCTCAGTCCATCCGTCAGACTGTTGTCCTTGACTATTACATAAGTGGCAGAAAAGGCTATCCCATGAGGGAGAGCACTCTGTCACATCCCTACATCCTCCTGACAAAAGGAGTAAGAACCCATACTCCACTGTTCATATAAAACACTGCAACCTGATTGTCCATTTGAATTAGAATAATTTGATTCTGTAGTCAATCTTTGAAAGCCTTTAGAACTCTCCGTATAGCTCTGAGTAGGAGGTTAATGTGGATACCTGTTTCTTGACCTGACCATTTCCCTTGGGTGTGAAGCCTATCTACATGGGCTTCCCTTTTCAAGTTGGATACATTCGTCATTAACACCTTTTCAGACCGTAGATAGTTGGATCGAATGGTCCACCAGAGAAAAGACTGTCTTAATGCTGATGTCACATGGATGGCATCTGCTAGGTTCTCAATAGCCTGAGACCAATGGGACACTAGGGTCCACTGGACTTCACTCAAATAGGAGACATGCCATGAGTGTAACATGCAACTTGGAGGCCATGTGTCCATCAATCTTAACATGTGCCGAGCTGTGACTGCCTGCTGCCTTGGACTTGTGAGGCCAGTTACTAAGGAGTCCACCATCACTTGGGGCAGGTAAGCCAGAGCCTGCATAGTGTCTAGCAGGGCACCTATGTACTCCATTTGATGAAAAGGAAATAGGTGGGGTCTTGGGGTAGTTTGCTCAAGCACCCAAATAGTTCTGCACATGGACTTTGAAGCCCCTTCCTGAGTTGTGTTCTTGACCAGCCATTCATCCAGATATGGAAACACATACACACTCAGTCTGTGTAGAAATGCTGCTGCTACTACTGCTAGACATCTGGTAAATACTCTGGAAGCTGACACAAGGCCAAAAGTCAGAACACAGTACAGGAAGTGGTGTTTCCCTATTCAAAGTCTGAAATACTTCCTGTGATTGGGAAGTATCAAAATGTGGGTGTAGGCATCCTTCAAGACCTGAATCATGGGAAGGAGGGTGCCCAGACAGAGAATCCTAAACTTTTCTTTGACCAGAAATTTGTTTGAGACCCTTAGGTCTAGGATGGGACAAAATCCACCCATTTTCTTGGCCATAGGAAAGTACCTCAAGTAAAATCCCTTCCCTTTTTGACCATATTGGCCTGTAAAAGGGTGGCGATTTCCTAAGTTAGGACCTATTTATGTGGAAAGTTGAGGTAAGACACTGTCAGTGGGTAATATGGTTGTCTTTTATGTCAATTCAGGGCGTAACTGAGATGGAATATTTGAAGTACCCACCAGTTGAAGGGTACAAGGGGCCACCTATAATGGAAAAAAATTCAGCCTCCCATCCACCAGCAGATCATATGGGACGGTTACTTGGACTGTGGTTATGCTCTCCTAGAGCCAGTCAAAAGCTTGCCCCTTGCTTTGACTGGGGAGCTATCTGAACCTTCTGCTAACAAGGCCAGAAATGCCTAGGCAGAGATTGCTTGGCAGAGCAGGAAGGAGGTAGATAACCACCTAGTGGAGGACACAGCTACAAGTTGCCAAGACAAGGACTGGATGGTGTTGGTATGCTTCTTAATAAGATCAGCTACATCTTCTACCTTGTCCCCAAAAAGACTGTCTCCATGGCAGGGAACATCTACTAGCCTCTCCTAAACCGCAGGTTCGAGGTCATGAACACACAGCCACGAGAATCTGCATATCCCCACACCTATAGCAGAGTCTGGACACTATATCAAAAATGTTGTAAGCACTTCTGGCCAGATACTTCCGACATTGCAACTACTTGCTGGCCCGCTGGTGAAGTTCTTGAGCCTACTCCAGAGGGAGAGAGTTTGAAAGAGTTAATGTACTACGTACCACAGACTTCAAAGTAAATGCTCGTATAGAGCTGGATGGAGGAAATAAGCATCAAGGCCCAAAAAGTCCTCCTCCCAAATGAATCAAAAGTCCTGGTCTTTCTACCTGGGGAAGCAGAGGCATGAATCCTTGAGATTTAAGCTCGTTTGACAGCAGATTCTATTACCAAAGACTGGTGAGGAAGGGGAGTCCTCTGGAATCCAGGAGCCTCTAGGACAGGATACTGCATATCTACCTTCTTGGTTACAACCTACACAGAGGGGAGTTTCCTAGTTCTTTCCCAGTGCATCTTTCAGGATAGGGTGCAATGGTACTGTGACCCCTTCCCTGGGAGAAAACTCAGACCAAGATCGCCAATATCTCAGCTCCTCTACCTCCAACTTAAATGAGATAGCTGAAGCCATCTCCCACACAACACCAGTGAAAGAGAGACTCTGTTGGTGACTTTCTTCTCTCGAGTTGGCATAGGATCTAGGGTCTAGACAATTCAGCATGGCTGTTTCAGCACAGCCATTTCAGCATGGGACAATTCAGCCAGCCCAGTTTAGCATGGCCGTTTAACTGCAGTTGTTTCATCGCAGCCATTGTAATGGTGAGCGCCTACCTTGCTGAAGCTGCAAGGTTTGAAAGAGAGGGGGGGGAATAACCCCCCTCACTCCATTAGTACTTCTTTCCTTTCCCTTCACCCACTCATGCTCTTCTCCTGCCTTCAAGGTTTGAAAGAGGGGGGCATAGTTTGTCCCCCCACCTACTGGTACTTCTTTCCTTTCCCTGCACCCACCTGCGGTCTTCATCTCCTGTCTCTGCATTATCTAGTGACTTCAAGGTTTGAAAGGGGGGGGGAAGGACATCATCACAAATCAATCAGGTGCATTCCTTATATTAGAACAGAAAGTTGGCCAGAGGAAGACTTCCGGGGTAAAAGGTGGACTTTAGAGGGTGTCTTAATATTAAGAGATGAAATAGTCCATGCTGAAAGGGCCGTGATGAACTGTCCCATGTTGAAAGGACTGTTCTGAAAGGGTGCTGAAATGGCCATACTGAACTGGTCGTGCTAAATTGTCTCATTCTCGGATAAGAAGGGACTCTATATGACTCCTCAGAGAAATAATGTGGGTCCTCATCGAAGTCAAACTCCTCATCCAAATATGGATTAAAGGAGAGAGCCTCAGCCTGCCTCAGCTCAGTGGATTGATGCCCTGCCTCAAAGGGCGCCAAGGTACAGCCGTATCATTTGACTCTGGGGAAGCTTCCTCCCCCCATGTCGAAAGTGGCACTGTATGTGTCGGTGTCAGCACTCTTCAAGGCACTGATGTTGAGGATCTTTCCACAGGTCTCATGTGAGCTTCAAGGGGAAGGGCAACTAGTGCAAACACCCTCAAAGCCTGAGTGGGCTGCAACTGAAGGATCTGCCCTAACTCCTCCCTGAGTATAGCTCGGTACCACTCATTTGAAATAGGAATTGGAAAAGGCAAAGCCAGTGGAAGGACAGCCTATGAAGGCATTGGTGCTGAATCAGAAGCAGAGACCTGGTTGCCTGGAGACTTTGCTCACCAGCACCTCCACTAGAGAGAGGGAGCTATCCCCTTGATGCCGATTCTTCTTGTGTATAGGAGTATCCAATGCCCTAGTGCACCTGGCACTGTTTGAAGAGGACCATTGCTTGCGCCTCTTGGGCTTCCCTCAATGGCCAGCATCTGTGCAGAAGAGGACGATGTTGAACCCATACACAATTTCCGTATCGGGTCCAATGCTGACTGGTCCCAGAGCTGACTAACAGTGCCCAATGTCGGTGCTGGTCTTCTCCCAGTGTTCCTGATGTCTGGGCAGCCATTAATGTTGATGTCAATGGACCAGTCTTCAAGAAGCCAAAAAGCGTCTCATGTTGAACCTTCTGCGCTAAGTGTCCTCAACTGCCTTTGTAAACAGACAGAACAAACATTAGGATCAAACGTTAGCATCAGGTCCAAGGCATCCGATGCATCAAGCCTGTGGGTTCATCACCGAGATTACCCAATTACACTGGGCACACTTCTTGAAGCTACTGGGGGTCTTCTTCAAAATCGAAACAATACAGTATCAAGGCCAAATTAAACTTCTCAATTTTCGAAGCAAAAAGGGGCATGCTAAAATTGAGGCTAAGGCTCAGGCTTAAGTATAGGCCTAACACCATGAAAATGAAAGGAAACGTTAAATGTTGTAAAAAAAAAAAAAAAAAAAAAAGGAAATACACAGGTTAGGTAACAAAAATACTTTAAAGGGAAAATAAGATGATAAATCTGAAAAATCCTGTTCAGGAAGGCCCAGGCATGCACATGAAAATATTCTCTAGTGAGAGAATACCAAGACATGTCTTATCTGCTCCGCAGAAAAATAATGAATGAGAAACCTGCGATCATGCATCAGGTGAGAAGGAACCCGTGTGATACGGCACTGCTAGAAACTTCTGATAAATTTATGCTAGCAAGCTCCATGCCAGCTCATCAGATGGCATCACCTAGCTTTGAAAAGAGAAGGTCTGCTTGTCCTCAGAGAATAACTTTATCAATGCAAGATATCTTAGCTCAGATGTTTGGTATAAAGAGATACCAAAAACAAGGCAACTTGAATTGGAAGAAACACTGGTACATTGAAATTCCCGCATGTTTAGCTGAGTATTCAGTGACAGACCACCACCATGATGTGTATTTATTGATATTGGGGTAAAGATGTTGTTTCCAACCCAGTATCCCTCCTCTTGCTCTAGGCACACCTCCCGCAGCAGGTCCTGATCTAGATTGTGACGGGCCAACAGCATCTTTCGCTTGTACTGGCGGCACTGCAGTTCGAGGTACTGTCGCTGACGGCGCAGTAAATTGGCCTCTTCTTCAGCTTGGTAGTGCTGCATGCTTTCCTTCTGTCGCAGTAGCCATTCCTGCTTTTCTCGCTTTGGTGTACTCTGGTTCTCATGCAGCTCCTAACACAAGTAGAAAAGTGGGTAAGAAAAGCTGTACACATAGCTTAAGGCAAATCTTTCATCATGCCGCAGCACACTATATGTGTTTTATATATCTATCTATAAAGAAAATTGTATGCATTCATACATCTTTATGAAGAGAAACTAACAATTCTTATGGGAAATGTCATGAATGCACAGTGAAAGGCTTCTGCCTTTTCCAGAAAGCAATGGAATCCAGTGACATGTATTTGGCAATAAGCCTACCACTAAACAATATAGCCAGCACAGCACACACACTGATTTAAAAAAAAAAAAAAAAAAAAGGTTTGAGGCATGCCCTTCCCATTATAAAGGACATGATACTGTCTTTTCTGTGGTATAAATGGGCCAGGTCTTCTCCATCCATTCTATAATTCTATAATTGTTAATCTCTTTCCTCCCATGTGTATTATTCTTCCTGTGTGTATTATTCTTCCTTTTGGATTACCTCTTTGAGTTGCTCCTTGCGCAGCTTGTATTGCCGTTTCTGAGACTCCAGAAGATTGGTGAGCTCTTTCTTCTGCTGTCCTAGGATATGCTGTTGGAACTTCTTCTCCTCTGCCATAGCTGCCTTGGTCTGTTGAGAAAGGATGACAAGTCTGAGAAAAAGTCAAGAAAGAGAAATGCATATGCACCATAAAGAGAGAGAAAAACATGGAGGTGAGATGCAGAGAATATCAGAGAAAAATAAAGATGCAGACAGCAACACAAGAAAAAGAAAGCAAGAGAGAGAGAGAGAGAGAGAGAGAGAAAGAGTGTGTGTTAATGGTAGTTCTTGGAAATCTCACTTGCAGGTACTGACAGCATGGAACAATTACCCACAAAGCCAAAATAATCAAAGCAGCACAGAATGAAAGATTAGAGCCCAGATGCACTAAAGTCAGCTATCACTGCTAAACCTGTTTTGACACCTTTAGCAACAATTTCATTTGCCAACCCGATGCAGAAAATTGCAAACCCAATGCAGAAAACGGCTTCCCGATGCACAAAAAAAAGTGATCGCTTTTAGTGACCCCAAAACAGCAATTGGTCAAGACCAGTCACTTACCTAACCATAGTTTAGTCCTTTTTTTTAATGGGCAAAGATACTGTGCATGTTACACAAGCACAATATCTGCCCCATTAAAAAAAAAGGTACCCCCACCCCATCGAGCCTCGACAAACCAACACCAGGAACCAACCCCCTCTGCCTGCAGCACTGATAACGGCAGGAGGGATGCCCTCTTACCATAGTGACCCCACCCCCTAACGCGAGAAGAAATGGCAGAAGGGATACTCACTCCCTCTTGCCATGGTGACCACCTCTCCCTGCCTGCCACCGGATGCTTCCCTGAACCCCTTCCCCCGATACCATTTTTTGAAGATGGAAGTACTCAAAAAGTCCACCCATGCAGGACTGCATCCTTTTCCAGCGGCCCCGCCCCGGCGTACCAATCAGCAAGCAAGGCTTTCATCTGTGTACGTGCTGAGCTCACTGCTCAGCATGGCTATTTCCCGCCGCGACGCCGGACTTGTAAGTTGCATGCCTGCATCGCCAGAATTTAGGTAGGCTGTTTTCATCCCCATGGGAGTCTCTCTCGTGCGCTATGGCTCTAAGTCAGGGGTGCCCAACACGTCGATCACGATCAACCGGTAGTTCAGGAAGGCAACATGAGTCGATCGCAGAGCCCATCCCGGG
The DNA here is from genome assembly GCF_902459505.1 of Geotrypetes seraphini. Taxonomy (NCBI): domain Eukaryota; kingdom Metazoa; phylum Chordata; class Amphibia; order Gymnophiona; family Dermophiidae; genus Geotrypetes; species Geotrypetes seraphini. The sequence goes on along the minus strand of NC_047088.1, from coordinate 97,904,281 downwards.
CTCCGTGATAGACTCGTGTTGCCGTCCCGATCTACCAGGCCTATCAGCCTTCCTCTCCCCGACGTCAAAGACGCCGACGCGGGCATTAGGCTGTTTTTGTCATTTCGGGTGGGGGGTGGCAGCGGCAGCAGCAGCCTGAAAAAGAAATCATCCTGGCCGGGGTCGGTGTCATGTTCCGGAGCTTCTACAGCCTTTCTATCTCACTTCTACCTGCTTCCGGCCACCACCCTGCTCCGCGGCTCTCTTCAGCAACTCAGCAGCAGCGATCGACACAAGCTTCTGACGTCGGGGCCTACCCTCTGCGAGTCCCGCTTGTTTCAACTTCCTTTTTCCACAAAGGCGGGACTCGTAGAGGGAAGGCCTCGATGTCGGCAGCTTGTCTTGATCACCGCTGCTGACGAGTTGCTGAAGAGAGCCGCGGAGCAGGGGGGTGTTGCCAGGTGCAGGTAGAAGGGAGAGAGCCAGATGCAGGACTCGTGGGTGAGGGAGGAGAAGAGAGAGATAAAGAGAGAGAGAGGGGAGGGAAACAAAAGGAAATATTTCATACTGGGCTGGGCCGGAGTGGAGGGAGGGTGGAAAGATTCTGGCTACCGGGTGCAGTAACAAAGGAAAAGGGGGGAAAGCTGAAAATGGAGATAGTGACACAAAGAAGAGAAAGAGTAAGCAGGATCTACTGAATAAGGATAGAGATACAGAGGGGACATGAAGAGGAGGTGAAATAGAGACATAGAAGTAATGCTGAAAAAGTGGGGGGGGGGGGAGATAAAGACATTGAAAGGACAAATGGTGAACATGGGGTAAAGACAAGGACAGAGACAAATGAAGATTCTGAAAAAGTGGTGAGATAGGGATATAGGTGAGATGGACACAAAGAAGGGTGATGCTGGAAAATAAGTGAAATGGTAATTCTGACAAACACAGAAGGAAAATGCTGGATCAAGGAGAGATGGGGCTCAGCCTGGATGGAATGAGGAGAAATGCCTTGTTGGCCCGGAACTTCCTCTCCTATGTCAGAATTGACATCAGGGAGCGGAATGCTGGTCAGCGCGACGCTTCTGCAGGGAAAGCTTGGGACAGCGGTGGCTTGGGGGCTATTCCCCGATGGCGGTGGCAGCAAACCGAGTGGCTTGGGGGAGGGCACGGAGAAAGAAAGAAAGGGGGCAGACAGGGAGACAGAAAGAAGGGGGAACAGGGAGACAGAAAGAAAAAGTTGGGGGAGAGAATGAGGTCTGGAGGAGAGGAAACATACAGGAGGCTGAAAGAAAGGAAGAAAGATTGGATGCACAGTCAGAAGAAGAAAGTGCAACCAGAGACTCATGAAATCACCAAACAGCAAAGGTAGGAAAAATGATTTTATTTTCAATTTAGTGATCAAAATGTGTCTGTTTTCAGAATTTATATCTGCTGTCTATATTTTGCACTATGGCTCCCTTTTACTAAACCACAATATCATTTTTTAGCGCAGGGAGCCTATGAGCATTGAGAGCAGCGCGAGGCATTCAGCGTAACTCCCTGTGCTAAAACCTACTATTGTGGTTTAGTAAAAAGGGAGGGGGTGTATTTGTCTATTTTTGTATTTTGTTACCGAGGTGACATTGCATAGAGTTATCTGCCTTGGGAAATGTATATGGCAGATATCTTTGTTTTGTGTTCAAAAGAAAAGGAAATGCATTTCTGGTTTTATTTCTACAGTGTTGAAGTACTTGTTGACCCTTGCTGTGACTGGTGGGGATCCCCAAGCACCGCCAGCAGAGGACCTCCTCTAGAGATGGTCAGAACTCCCCTCCACCAAGCGCAGCAGTCGCTGGCAGCATCCATGAGCCACTGAGGTACCAGCATCTGTGACTCAGGGACGCTACTGCTGCCTGCCAAGCTTGGCAAAAGGGACCCCAGGCCAACTGCAAAGGAAGTCCTCAGCTGACAGTTTGTGGGTTCTCATCAGCTGAGTATTTATATTTTATATTTACATTAGAGGTTCTGGTAGAAACCCATTTACTTTTTTTTTTTTTTTTTTATAATTCTTTATTCATTTTTAAACTTTCAACAAGTGTACAATATAAGTAATACATAGATTTACTAACATCACTTGATAAATCTATCAAGATCATAACAAAGGTATATATATCTAAACCCTTCTTCCCCCCTCCCTTTCCATACAATTATTTAATTGAATCAATCTTTGTCATATTTCTTTTTTTACATTTTTATTTTTTTTTTCATTTATATAAACCCTCCCCTTTCCCTTCCAATCATAAATAATGTTAATAAAATGGTGTTTATTCATTACAAAACAATGTCAATGGCCCCCATATTTCAATTAAACCTTTTATAATTTCCATTTTGTATTGCTATTGAACGTTCCATTCTATATATGTGACATAGTGAATTCCACCAGAAATTAAAATTAAGTCTTGTGTGATCTTTCCAATTTGTAGTAATATGTTGCATGGCAACTCCTGTCATAATCAATAAAAGTTTGTTATTACTTGCCGATATCTGACTCTTTTTCCTCATAGATATGCCAAATATCACAGTATCATAAGTTAATGCTACAGGATTATCTAATAAAGAATTTATTTGATCCCAGATCGAATTCCAAAAGACAGAAAAATAAAAGATGATCCAAAGTCCCTACTTCAAGCTTACAATGCCAGCATCTATTAGACATTGAACTATTTAATTTTTGTAATCTAACAGGGGTCCAAAATGCTCTATGCAAAAGAAAAAACCAAGTTTGTCTCATAGATGCTGACAGTGTACATCTTATTCTCCAAGACCAAATTTGTGGCCATTGAGATGCCAAAATTTGATGATTAATCTCAATGCTCCAAATATCCCTAAGACCATTTTTAGGTTTTTTATTAACCAATTCACTAATAACTTTATACCACTGTGCGGCCTGGTGACCCAGAAAATCTGCCTGGAAGCATAAAAATTCCATGCTGTATTGAAAATTTAAAGTTTTCCATTCAGGGAACCCTGCCTGAATGGCCTGCTTCAATTGCAACCATTTATAAAATTGTGATTTATTCAGTCCAAATTTATTTTGCAATTGTGTAAACTCAAGCATTTTTCCATTTGAAATAACATCATTTAAAGTTCGTATTCCTGCATTTAACCAATGCCTCCAGACAATCTTAGTTCCGCCAATCTGAATCTTGGAGTTTAGCCATATAGATTGATTTGTCGATTTACTAATAGGAATTTCAGTTAAATTACTTACATATCTTAGAGTTTTCCATGTATCTAATAAAAGTTTATTTTCTTTATACAATCTGGGCATCTTGATACTGAGAATGTGACAAAGATGTAAAGGAGACAGGAGTCGCCATTCCAAGTATAACCAATCTGGAGTGTATTCAATGAGATTTGGGAGGACCCAATACATACCTTGACGTAAAATATAGGCCTGATGATACCTATAGAAATTTGGGAAATTTACCCCACCCTCCTTAATTGATTTCTGTAAAGATACCAAAGCAATTCTAGGTGTTTTGCCAAGCCAAACAAACTTAATAATTATTGCATTCAATTTTTTATAAAAAGAGTTCTGAAAAAATACCGGAATCATACACATTTGATAGCAAATCACAGGCAATATCATCATTTACAAAGTATGTATTCTTCCCAATTAATATTTCCAAATTAATAAAGTCTCTTTGCTTATTTGTAAATGGGTCTCTACCAGAGCCTTTAATTCAGTAGCATAATTAAATAAAATAACTATTTCTGAAGTTTATAGGGAAGGATGGTGACGGAGGGGATTCCTCGCGGGGACGGGTGGGGACGGAGGGGATTCCTCACGGGGACGGGTGGGGACGGAGGGATTCCTCACGGGGACGGGTGGGGACGGAGGGATTCCTCACGGGGACGGGTGGGATTTTGGCGGGGACGGGTGGGATTTCTGTCCCCGCGCAACTCTCTAGTCCAAGCTTTCTAAATTGTATTCAGCAACACAGACATATTGTGAATGACACTGGCAGCTTTTGCAGACATGGCAAAGAGACCTGACCTTAGTGAGCCCTTACCTCTTTCTCAAAGATGGCCTGGTGCTTCTTTGAGAGTTTGTCAGCTTCAGCACTGAAGTTGCTGCGGTGGGCCTCCAGTTCCTTATCCAAACGCAGCTGATGCTCATCCAACTCTGCCTTTAGTTTGTTCTCTAGTGCCATCAGTTGTTTCTGGTGCTGCCGCCGCATTCGCTTATAGCCTGTCATCTGCTCACGTAAAGCAGAGTCCTGTTCATGTTCCTGGATCTGACGCGTTACCTGTGAAGAATAGTGGAGGAATCACTTAGGGCTGTGGTACAAGTAGGCCTAATTTTATTTGCACTGCTGCTGAGACTCACATGTGAAAGCATCTACCACCGTATCATGACAAATTGAAACCTAGGTACAAATTCCATAATTATTACCAGATCTTAATTTAAAGAAGTTAGAAACAAAATGACCCCTTTCGTAGCACATTTTTCCCAGCAGGGCTCACCAATGAAGCAGTACGAATAGTGGCAAAGTGGTCCCGGTTGCGGCAATAGGCCCGTCGGCGAGTGGCAGATGATGATTGCTGGGGCTCTATCTCTGGTTGATATGGATCATCATAGAGGTTGTCATGGCCCTGAGGGAGAGAAAGTATTTTTTTTTTATCCCTACAAACAGCTAGCCACGTTGTCAGAAGCTTTCAAAACAAAATCAGGCCTTCATCTTTCCCCATCCATTTCAAAGTTGTTAACCAAAACTTCTACATGAAAAAACAGTGCGTAATGGATTGTCATACTCTAAAAAGATAAATATACCCACAGGAAAATCTGGGATTTCTATTTATGTTCATGTTTATTGTTCACTTGATAACCTGCTAGTGCAATAGGTCATAGCGGCTAAAACCTCATAGAAAAGAATGCCAATATTAAAAGCAAAAATACTACAGTCAAACAGGATAATCAAACATACTATTATAAAAACAATAAAATAATTAAAATACACATAACTAAAAGTTCATAACAATAGGAATACAAGTACCTGTTATTCTATTCAGTCCACAAATATGGATCAAGTTGGTGGAAAATTAAAAATCTTTAAAAGTATTTCTGAGGCTCTTTGGGAGTGGTGGAAATCTATATCTGTTTCTCTTCTCCTAGCAATGTGACCACCTAATCAGCTGTTTTTTTAGAAAGATAACTTTAAAAAAAAAAATTAATCCTTGTGATTACTGCTCAAGAGGCACAGAACTACTCTGGTTCTAAGCTGCATATTTCCTCCACTACTAGTGTTCCCATCAATTTGATGATATCAAGAATCATACATCAGATCCTGAACTCAAGACCATTTGTGCTGAACCATATCAGTTAGTCGAAAGCCCAACCCCCATTCTGTGTGCATACCGGCAGACGGTGAATGACAGAGCTGTTGGACGTGACTGTATGCTCGCCCTCTTGCATCATGGCCATCTCACCGCTGTCATCTGAGGCATCAGCCAGGCTGTTGACACTGCTACTCTGACTACTGGCACTGATCGACATGCTGGGTACTGAATGACTGCTTTCCATGCTGTTAATTGTTCCGGTATGCTGTAAGAATTGCTCTACCTCCTGCAGGAGGGCAGAAGAAAAAGAAAAAAAAATAGAATTGAGCCTACATCTGAAAGGGAACATTCAAGCTTCACCATTTATTCAGATCCCCACCCCAAAAACTTTATTGCAAGTCCTTCTTCAACTCTTTTCAGAATTCTTCTTGCCTATGCCTTCTCACCTCCTCCTCTTCTGGCACCTCAGCATTAGGCCCATTCTGGGCCTCCTGGAAGAGGATCTTCTTCATCTTGCGATATTGCAGGTTGTCCAGCTCCCTTACAGCATCCTTTGTGCGCTGAATGAGGTCCATGATCACTGTTTGGGGGCGTTCACGAAGCAGAAAACGGTGCTGGGGGAAATGGAAAACAATATTAAACAGCTTTTCCTGGTACAGTTTCTTCTAAAGATTTCACCATTCTCCCAGCATATCTCATAATTATACCGCAGATAGACACATGGTTATCTCTAGAGATGAATGCTCTGGTAACACATACCTGAGAACTCTGAGGAAGCTGTCCTGCATTCCAGATGAGGGAAGAAGCAACATTGCTTCCATATGAGTAAACTAGGACAAAGCGAGATAAATCGAGTCGTCCCAAGAATCAATGGAAGAGAGGCTTTCCCACCCTTTACAAACCTTTAATAATGTGTCTGATGTGGGACGGTCCTGGGGGATCTTTTGTAGGCAGGAGTCTACGAAGTTTCGGATGTATTCAGACCTGAAGGAAAATGGAGACAGATTCAGGTAAAGGTTCCCAAAATTCCAAACTCTACCTCCAAAAATACCCATTCCTCTTGCAACTCTATAAATAACTGCTTTGCAGGAATTAATCTCAACAGGAGATATCTGTGTGTGCAGATCCTCTGCTATTCCCCAGCTTCCATAAGGTACATTTTTTTTAACACATTCATTTACAGTACTGCAGATTACAAAGAAATGCATAGCAGTCACCATGCATTGTCAGCTTTGCCTAATGATGTCAGATTAATATGGAAAAAATTGTTTTTAATTTGATATTTTTTTCCTCGAGTCCAAGCAGTCCAGTCCAGAATATATGAGTTATGCTTGCAGAGAGAGAAACTGGAGAGCTGCAATTTATGCCCTATACTGTATTAGCAACTGTGCAGTCATAGTTTCTCAGTATTTCCTATATTGAAGCTCCCTTACAGCCTTTTCCTCCACTTACAGTAAAGCCTATGGTTCCAATCAAGAATATCTGCTCCCAAGGATCTAGAGGAACTTAATTTATCCACAGACATTATAATCCTTTGACTAAAAGACAAAGTAGAAAAGGAACTTGACATCTGCCAACATTGGAGGGGGGGGGGGGGGGAGGCATCTGGACTGGTCAGGTTAGACTCATGGAAAGAAAATTATCAGGTAAAACCAAATTTTTCCTTCCTTTTCATCCTACCACTCCAGCTAGAATGTGTAGAATGTAGTAGAACACTTCTCAAACCAAGTGTAAAGAAGACACTCCTGCTGAGAGGATCCCTGCCCAAGAGCCAACTCCTCTTTGGCCTAAACATTTAAATTGTAAAGCGTCACAAATTAATAAAATGTTGACAAGTTAGTTGCTTTGCAAATTTCAAGTAACAAAATGGTCTGCACCTCAGCCAAGAATCCACCATTCCTCTAGTTTAGTGTACTTCCTTTGAGAATGTACTGTATGCCAAGGAACTGCCTCCTTAATCTAGCATACTTTAGTGGTTACCTCACCCTTCCAGGTACTACCCAACAAAATGAAGAGCAGATTGGATCTATGAAACTTACTGGTTACCAAGTAAGTATTGCAGCATGAGAAGGGGGAGGGGAAAGTCCTGCAAGCTCAGGTGAAGACCCCCGAGAATTTCCCTGTCACAGCAGTAGCAGGCCAAAGCAAGGCCAGTACAGCTAAGACCTAAAATGGTTGCTGAAAAAGCAAATGGACTCTCTGACTAGAAAATTGTCAGCTCTGAGAGCAACTGTGAAAGACACTTCTGCTTTTTCCTAGAAACAACAAGTGTAGTTATAAAGGAAAACAGTTCTGATGAAAAATATAAGTAACATGATAACTTTCACTAGAGGAAAGAAGAACCACGGACATAAGTATACAAGAAGGCTAACCACAGAGCTGAAAAGCCATTAGGCCCAGGTGCTCAAAAGAGGAACTTGGTATATTAACGGGACATTTATGGGGAAATGAGGGAGAAGCTTATGAGAAAAGGCGTGACACAGAATCACTCAATTTATGTTAACCAATCCATAGCTTAATATATGAGATAATGAATATGATTAACCAATGAAAGTGTGAAATGTAACATGCACCAATGTGGGCCAGAGCTGTCAGAATCATATAAAAGAAAGCTCCCTGAACCATGGTTTCAAAACTTATCGGAAGTTCTCCATCAGTCTGGCCAGTCTGATGTATGCTCTATCACTCTGTATGCTGTGTGATTTGTTCCTGTAAGCTATTACTATTTGATTATTAAACCTCATATTATTTGTATCAGCATAAAGAGAGTTGAGTGGTCTATCTGTGAAGGCCTAGGGTCTTCAAGCAGTACCCTACAGACATCCAAACATCAATTATCATAACTATTCTTCTCAACCCTCTCTGCAAAAAGATGGCAAGAAGACCATCTGATTAACTTGAAAGGCTGACACCAGCTTAAAGCTATACCACAGAGTGTGAGCAGTGCACCTCTAAGAGAATAGGATATTATATAGGGCCTGTGTGTCTCAATCTCAATTACATAAAATGAATAGAAGGATAGTCCCATGTGTGGGAAATGGGAATGTGAGAATAATATTTTCTTTCACGCCATGTGGGACTGTCACCAAATTAAAAAATTTTGGAGAGCAATCAGCACCTTTGGAAAGGGTTCTCCAGCAAAATATTTTATTTCAACCATTGAGTATACGAGGTCTGACAATTAAATTTGCGAACTTGCCTCCATGCACTTATGTTGGCAGCACTGTACAAACAATTTAGCAAGGTTTCATAACCTTGGTATATCAGTGTCTCACAACTGTGTTTGTGTTGATGTGTGGCAGTGTCTTGCTAAATGACTTTCATTATAGTTGTTACATGTTTCTGTGTACCGTTGCAAGAATGTCAGAGCTTGAATTAGAGCAACGAACAAACATGAAATTTCTTGTTAAACTCGACAAGAGTTGAAGTGAAATCAGGGACATGTTAGTCCAAGTTTATGGGGATAATGCCATGAAGAAATGGGCAGTGTACAAATGGATTAAAAGTTTTTCGGAGGGGAGAAAAAGTGTCACTGACGAAGAAAGGTCAGGGCAGCCAGTAACAAGCAGAACTGACGAAAACATTGCAAAAATTAATTAAATTGTATGTCAAAATTGTCAGCTGACTGTGAGAAGCTGAACAAGTATACATTGACAGAGAAACAGGAAAATTTTAACTGAAAATCTGGACATGAGAAAGGTATGTCCAAAAATGGTCCCAAAGGAGCTCACCTATAAACAAAAGCAAAGGAGAGTCGAAGTTTGCCAAGACCTTTTGGAAAGGCAAGAAGATGTTTTAGGACATGTTATCACTGGTTATGACAAAAACCTCCCCAACCCCAAGAAAACAAACCGTCCCACCTTTTATATTGTCCCTAAGGTCCATAAGAAGGTTTGTCCTCCACCAGGCAGACCCATTGTGTCCCTCCGGGGCACGGTTCTGGAGCCCTTATCCAAATTCATAGATTGGTTCCTCAAACCGTTAGTAGCTCGTGCACCATCTTATCTCAAAGATACTACACATTTCTTAACATGTATTTCTCATTTAACAGATATTCAAGATTCTCACATACTAGTTACCATGGACCTTGAGTCCCTTTATTCCAATATACCTCAGTCAGCCGCTCTTGAACTTATTTCTAGAATATTCATGCAGGACGTTCATCATGATAGGATTAGGGCAGATTTTCTTATCCAGTTAACACAATTAGTACTAAACCATAATTATTTTCAGTTCGACCAGCAATTTTTTCTTCAGACACATGGGGTCGCAATGGGTACTGCTGCAGCCCCTAGTATTGCCAACTTATATGTTTCACGGTTTGAGGAACGTTACTTATATTCCTCAGCCTGGTACACATACATCAAAGTATGGTATAGGTTTATAGATGACGTTTTTTGCATCTGGACGGGACCTACAGAACTATTATCTTATTTTGTAGATTGGTTAAATTCATTGGACTCCAACTTGAGATTCACCATAGAGTCCAATTTATCCCATATATCTTTTTTGGATGTATGGGTTACTAAGTCAGAACATATTCTAACCACTACAGTGTACAGAAAATCTGTTGAAGCTAACAACTATCTCAGTTACACTAGTTGCCATCCCACGAAACTAAAACAGTCCTTACCGGTTAGTCAGTTTCTCCGTGTCCGTAGGATATGTTCTGACATCAAAGAGTTCCGCTTTCAAGCGAGGAAACTTTACGCCAGGTTTAAGGAGAGAGGGTACCCTCATAACGTTCTACAGAATGCTTATAATAGGGCCCTTTTTGCCAATAGGGAACTCCTTTTATCGGCGACTCCTACACAAGAGGCGGATGGTACCACATGCATATTGACTTTTTCTAATCATGCTGCCCGTGTCGCTCAGAGCATCCGGAAACATTGGTCCATTCTACAGCTTCACCCGGTCTTTCAGGATTTTCCCCGCATAGCGTATTCTCGGGCAAAAAATTTAGGAGACTACCTGGTTCATTCTAGGTACAGCAAGAACAGGGGTCTTGTTATGCGGGAAGGCTGTCATTCCAGATGCAGTGACACTTGTGATATTTGTCACACTACCATTCAGGGCAATCAGTGGCGACATCCCAAAACTGGCAGATTATATACTTTGAAGTCAGACACTACTTGTAAATCCATGTGGGCTGTTTATGTCATCATTTGCCCTTGCACTATGATCTATGTGGGTCGTACACAGAGAACTGTCAGAACCCGATTGATAGAACACCAGTCACGGATCAACACTCAATCATTGAATTCTCCTATGGTCCCCCATTGTATTCAATATGGCCATACTTTTCGAGACTTACGCTGGTTCATTATTGAACACTTGTTTTCTGACTACCAGGGCAACAAAGTCAAGTGGTTACAAAGAAGAGAACAATATTGGATATTCGAACTACAGACCCTAACTCCTAATGGACATAATGACTATATTGAATGGCAACTTACGTATTAGTTTTTTATTTTTTATTTTCTGCGTACTGACTTTAGATTAATTTTCTTTTTTCTCTTTTTCGCATAAATTGTACCCTCTTTGGGGCCTGAATTTGCTGACATATCGTACTCATACTTTTACTTTTCTTTTTGTATCTAGGGAATTACACTCTTTCCCTTAAGAAGTTGGTCATCTGATTTTTCTATCCAATAACATTAGTGGCTGCAGTTTAAATCGGAGGCGTTCTCCTCCGTTAGGTGCCATTTTCTGCCTTACTTTCCAAGCTACGTCGGAGGAATCACCAGTCTTACTACAGTCCAGTTGTTCCTGAGGAAGGGGGCGTGCACCCCCGAAACGGAGTCCCGTTGGACGGATGATGTTACACATCGGCTGGCTGTTCTACTGTCTAGAGAAGCTAAGTACTTCCATTCATTGACTGGCTTGGTTCAGATTTGGACAGATTTGGACACTTTCCTTCCTTGGTTGGCCCCCCTGACAAGGAGTAGAGACAAGAATTTCTTTAACCTTTTAGTGTGTTTTTTTGATTTTCAAAATCTTTTTTCACACGTAGCACTTTTTGGGGGTGCACTTGATTTATTCTCACTAACAGGAAGAACCCGGGGATGTTTCACAGTTTACACTCTTTCTGAGTGTTAGCCGGTGACAGCCTTTCCCTTAGTGGGCGGCTGTGTTACTGAGGGTTCTCCTGTTTCACACTATGTGTAATTTGCTGGTTAATTTAGATTGAGGTTTCTGCCTTCTTGTCTCTCCCCCTTGTCAGTTTGTTTTCTTGGGGTTGGGGAGGTTTTTGTTGTAGTTATATATTTTTCCTCCCTATATATTTTTGGGTTCCATTTTGTGATCACTGGTTATGAGGCATGATAAATGTTTCTATCATAATGTTACACAAAACTCCAAAAGCTCCTTTTTAACGGTGCCTAGAGTTTTAAATCTCAGACCAAACTACAGGTCACCCGATATCCCTGAGATATGTCAGAGAGAGGACATAACAGTTGCGGTCAGTGTTCTACGTGTTCCGTAAAACACCCTCGCCTATTATATGAGCACACATAAGAACATAAGAACATAAGAAATGCCATCTCCGGATCAGACCTTCGGTCCATCAAGTCCGGCGATCCGCACACGCGGAGGCCCTGCCAGGTGTACACCTGTTGTAATTTATAGTCCACCATATCCTTACATGCCTCTCTTAAGGAGATATGCATCTAGTTTGCTCTTGAAGCCTAGGACGGTCGATTCCGCAATAATCTCATCTGGGAGGGCATTCCAGGTGTCAACCACTCTCTGAGTGAAGCAGAACTTCCTGACATTAGTCCTGAACCTGTCCCCCCTTAGCTTCATTACATGTCCTCTAGTCCGTGTCAAATTGGACAATGTAAATAATCTTCTCTGCTCTATTTTGTCGATTCCTTTCAGTATTTTGAAGGTCTCGATCATATCCCCACGCAGTCTCCTTTTCTCAAGGGAGAATAATCCTAGTGTTATAAGTCTGTCCTCGTATTCCAGTTTTTCCATACCCTTCACCAGTTTTGTTGCTCGTCTCTGCACCCTCTCCAGCAGTTTTATATCCTTCTTTAGGTAGGGAGACCAATGTTGGACGCAGTATTCCAAGTGGGGTCTGACCATTGCCCTATAAAGCGGCATTATAACTTTCTCCGATCTACTCGAGATTCCTTTCTTTATCATGCCCAACATTCTATTTGCCTTCTTTGCCGCTGCCGCGCATTGTGCCGACGGCTTCAGGGTCCTATCTATCAGTACACCCAGGTCCTTTTCTTGTTCACTCTTCCCCAGAGTTGCACCTGACATTGTATACTCGTATTCCTTATTCTTATTGCCTAAATGCATTACCTTGCATTTCTCCACATTGAACTTCATCTGCCATTTCTCCGCCCATGTTTCTAACCGACACAAGTCGCTCTGGAGTTTCTCTCTATCCTCATGCGATCTGATCGCCCGGCATAGTTTTGTATCGTCTGCAAACTTGATGATCTCACTGGATGTTCCTTCCTCCAGATCATTGATATAAATATTAAAAAGGATCGGCCCAAGTACCGAGCCCTGGGGTACTCCACTAGTCACTTTCTCCCAGTCGGAGAACTTCCCATTTATGCCCACTCTCTGCTTTCGGTTTTCCAGCCATTTGCCTATCCATCTTTGTATATCCCCCTCTATGCCATGGCTTTGTAGTTTCCTGAGAAGTCTTTCGTGTGGAACTTTGTCGAACGCTTTCTGGAAGTCCAAGTATATTATGTCCACCGGCTTCCCACTATCAATTTGCTCGTTCACGGTCTCAAAAAATTGGAGTAAATTCGTCAAACATGATTTCCCTTTCCTGAATCCGTGTTGACTGGGTTTCATCAAGTCGTGTGCGTCCAAGTGCCGGACCATGCTATCCTTGATCAGTGCTTCAACCATCTTGCCGGGGACAGACGTAAGACTCACAGGTCTATAGTTGCCCGGTTCCCCTCTCGATCCTTTTTTGAAAATTGGGGTGACGTTCGCTATCCTCCAGTCGTCCGGTATCTGTCCAGTTCTGATTGTCAGGTTTGCAAGTTTTTGCAATAACTCTCCGATTTCAACCTTCAATTCCTTTAAGACTCTCGGGTGAATTCCATCCGGTCCAGGGGATTTGTCACTTTTAAGTTTGTCGATCTGATAGTATATCTGGTCTAAGTCCACTTCAACTGTGGTGAGGCTGTCTTCTATTTCTCCTGCAAACACTTTCTCCGCTTCAGGTATTGTTGAGGTGTCCTCCTTCGTAAAGACGGACGCAAAGAAGGAATTTAGTTTGTCTGCGATTTGTTTATCTTCCTTGATGTACCCTTTTCTTCCCTGGTCGTCCAAGGGTCCGACTGCCTCTTTTGCAGGTTTTTTCCCTTTCACATATCTAAAGAAGGGCTTGAAGTTTTTGGCCTCCTGGGCTATTTTTTCCTCATATTCCTGTTTTGCATCCCTCACCGCCTTGTGACATTTCTTCTGATCATCTTTATGTTTGTTCCAGGCTTCGGTTGTCTTTATGTATTTCCATTTTTTGAAAGAGTCCTTCTTTTCTTTTATGGCTTCCTTCACCTGTTTGGTAAGCCATGCCGGTTCTCTTTTGCTCTTTGATCTCCGATCTTTGGAAATCCTCGGAATGTAGAGATCTTGTGCTTCTGTGATAGTATTATTTACCTTCTGCCTGTCCATTGGCTACTTTCCACAGGAACTTGGCCACATCCTCATATCTCCAACCATCAAAAACCCCAAAGAATCACTCTCCACAACCACCAACTACAGACCTATCGCCAACATACCCTTCTTCCTGAAAATTATGGAAGGCCTCGTAAACCAGAACCTCATGTCCTACCTCGAAAAATTTAACATCCTTCACGATTCCCAGTCTGGATTCCGCACAAACTACAGCACTGAAACCGTCCTAGCATCTCTAACCGACTACCTTCTCCAGCTATTCTCACAGGGAAACAGCGCCCTAATACTTCAGTTTGACCTCAGTAGTGCCTTTGATCTGGTAGACCATGACATACTACTCTACAACCTCGATTCCATAGGCATCTCAGGACAGGTACTAAACTGGCTTACAGGCTTCCTAAAAAACCGCACCTACCAAGTACACAGCGAGGGAACCTACTCTCACACCTGGCCCAACCCCTGTGGTGTCCCACAAGGCTCCCCCCTATCACCTTCTCTATTCAACGTTTATATGACCCCACTGGGACACATGTTATCAGACAAAAAACTGAAATCCTACATCTATGCAGATGACATCACAATTGTCATCCCCATCCACTCATTCACGCAAGAAACAGAGCAACTCATCTCATCAATACTTACAATGGTCGAACACTGGACCACCCAGTCCAAACTGAAACTAAATCCAGAAAAGACCAAACTCTTCCTAGCAAGTCCCAACCACAAAATAACGACCACCACCTTACAACTCAACGGCCTAACTTATCCTATTAACCCCACCATCAAAATCCTGGGAGTCATCCTAGACCGTTGCCTGACCTTCGAAGACCACACCAACACCCAGGTCAAAAAATGCTTTCATACCCTCTGGAAACTTCGCACCATCAAACATTACTTTGACTTCCCCTCCTTCAAACTGCTGGTTCAATCCCTAATCCTAAGCACACTGGATTACTGTAATATAATTTATATAGGCTCCTACAAGAAAACCATCCAGCGACTGAGACTTATCCAAAACACTGCAGTCCGCCTAATCTTTGGCCTCAAAAAGTCAGACCACATCACCCCTTATTATAAAAAACTACACTGGCTGCCAATAGAAGCGAGAGTCATCTTCAAATTCGCCTGTCTCTGCTTTAAAACCTTAACTGGCTTATCACCGATTTATCTGTCTCACCACCTCGTGTTCCCCAAAACCACAAGCACGCGTAATACCAACCTGTTTACCTACCCTTCCCCAAAGGGATGCACCTACAAAAGATTCTTCAACAGAACTCTCTCATACCAAGCTGGCAGATGGTCAAACTGCCTGACCACCCTTATTTCATCGGCCCCATGTTACTTATCCTTCAGGAAATCTCTCAAATCTTTCCTCTACGACAAATTTCTTGAACCTCCCCCATCACCAAATAACTAAAGACTACCTCATTAGTTGGCCTCTCGCACCGCCTCACCACTACAAACTCAACCCTGCTGTATATGTACTGTCCCCTGTATGATAAACCTACTTTGTTTCTTTACTGTATAAAATACCTATACTGAATATGTACAGTTCGCACTGTATCATCGCTGTAAATGTACAGTCTCTTGCTCTGTAAACCGCTCTGAACTGTTTGTGGTACTGCGGTATATAAAAATAAAGTTATTATTATTATTATTATTATTTTTCAGTATGGACCATGCCTGATCTACCGTTTCAAGTTTGTCCACCTTCTTTTCGAGTCGTTTTTCTACCATGGCTCTCATGCTATCGTATTTACCCTTTTTAAAGTTCAATGTGGTGGTTAAGGTTTTGGCATGTTTCCCTTTCCCGATGTCAAGTTTAAAGTTAATTACATTGTGATCACTCGTTCCCAGTGGAACCATGACTTCCACTATTGTTATCGGTCCCATGAGGCCATTTAGGACCAAGTCCAAGGTGGCGTTGCCTCTTGTCGGCTCTATTACCATTTGTTCCAGGAAGCAATCCCCTAGCACCTCCAGGAACTTGGCCTCCTTGCCGCAGTTGGAGGTTGCTAGTTTCCAGTCTATCCCTGGGAAATTGAAGTCTCCCAATATAATTACATTGCCTGTCTTGCATTCTTGTTTGATTTCCTCCATCATTTCTGAGTCAGTTTCCTCCGCCTGTCCTGGGGGACGATAGTAAAGGCCAATTTTCGTATCTGCTCCAAATTGACCAGGAATCTTGATCCAGAGTGACTCAAGCTTCTCTTTCATTTCTGTTGTAACCATTTCAACAGAATCTATTCCCTCTTTAATATATAGAGCAATACCTCCACCTTTCTGCCCTACTCGATCTCTTCTATACAGCTTGTATCCCTGTAGTACTGTGTCCCATTTGTTTTCTTCATTCCACCATGTTTCTGTTATGCCAATGATATCCAATATGTCATGTCTTGCTATTGTCTCTAGTTCCCCCATTTTGTTACCTAGACTTCTAGCATTCGTATACATACATCTAAGTTCCCTACGTGTTACCTTTTTGGACCTTCTACTCTTGGCCGTCCCTGTAGTTTCAATTACGATATCCTTAACTGCTCCTGTGTTATCACCCTTGTTTGCTGTGTGGTCGTCCCCTCCTGTGTCTGATTTGTCCCTTCCTGCTTTTTCTCCCTTATTTGCCGTGAGGTCGTCTTCTCTTGTGTAGGAGTAGTTTTCCTTGGCTTCTTCGTCGGGGCATCCTGCTATCCGTGCCATCGACCGGTGGTCGACTGTCGGCTTTCCCCTATCTTTCAGTTTAAAGCCTTCTCGATTGCCTTCTTCATGTTGCCTGCCAAAACTCTTGCTCCTTCTTTGTTGAGGTGTAGTCCGTCCCTTCTGTAGTACTTGCTTTTTCCCCAGAACGCCGTCCAGTTGCACACGAAGTCGAAGCCTTCTTCTTCGCACCATCGTCTCATCCAGGCGTTGATTACTTGCAATTCCCCTTGTCTCTTTCCATCCGCTCTTGGTACTGGGAGGATCTCAGAGAAGGCCACCTTCACCTCCCTGATCTTCAGTTTTCTTCCAAGTGAGCGGAGCTGGCCCTTCAGCTCTTCCCTGTCATACTTCCGCCCGCTCACATCATTTGTTCCCACGTGGATAAGCACAGCGGTGTCCTCTCCCCGTGCGCCATCTATGATCCTGGAGATCCTGTTGGTCACATCCTTCACTCTTGCTCCAGGCAGACAGGTGACGACTCTGTCCTCTCTTCCTCCTGCGGTGTGGCTGTCCACATGTCGTATAATGGAGTCGCCATTGAGAGTTACGACTGATTGTAATACCAAAGGGGTGGTGTACATGATAAAATGCCCTTGCAGCTTGCTCTGCCTTGGACACACTGTTAGGAGCATTAAAACACGTATTGCTGAACACCTTAGTAAAATCAGAGGGATAATGTTACAGCTCCATTTACTGCACATTGGCAAGAACAAGGACACACCCCAGATGAACTTCAATATACTGTTTTGGAAGCACCCAAGTTTTTTGTGTATTTTTTTTTTTTTGGGGGGGGGGGAATCCTTTAGAAATATTGTGGAGAAAAGAGCGGCAATGGGACACAATTATTCCGAAAGGTCTAAACAGGAAAGTTGAGTGGTGGGCTTTTTGGTTTCATTAATTTACATGGTTGCAAAATGTTCAGTTTCTTTCATCACTTCTCATGTTTTGAAAGTTCCTGCGGTTTGCGGGTGAAGTCACTTCTGGTGCAGAGCCATTTAAAATGTGAGACGTTAAGTTCTTGCTGTCTGATTATGTATGAGAAAATGTTACTTCAAAGACAGGTACCTTCTGAAGCCTCCCAAACATGTACTTCAGGTATTTTTTGAGCTATCAAGTTATGTAGCAGATTGTAACCAAGCTTTTTGTATGTTTTGTTTACAGACCAGGGATTGAACAAGTTTCACCAATGTCAAATAATGGGTTTTCTGAAGCAGCAGCTGCGAAATGCGTCAGAACCCAAAACTTTGTAAAGATCATTTGATTTTTTGCAATGACACCAGATAAGTTGAATTTTCATTAAGATATTTATGAACAGACAGTATTACATTAAACAAGTGCAATGCTTGAGAGTCCAGACACAGACTTTTAAGAGCTCGGGCGTAACCCGTAGTTTGGGCTGAGATTTAAAACTCTGAGCACTGTTTAAAAGGAGCTTTTAGAGTTTTATGCAATTTTTTTAAAATCATTTTATTAAACAAATTATCAAGAATAACTTCTTGTACAGCGTATGATCAAGACAATCAACAAATATACCAAAGGAAAATAAAATGAAGATTTAAAAAATATATTCTTCTGCTTAATCAATTTTAAAGTCCCGTATTTATAATCCAAGCTGGTAATCTGAGTGAAAACCCCCCACAAAAAACTACATAGATATAACAATTTATCAATTAGGCGAAAAGCTGAGGATTGATCACAGGAGCAAATTACTTGACTAAGTTGTTACAACCTCACCTTCAAGACGTTTCATAGAGAGAAAACCCGTTAGCTGTGAAGGTTCGAAGAACACATAATTAGAAGATTTATACATTATTATACATTTACATGGATAATGTAATAAGAATACAGCCCCCATCGCAGTGACCCCGGGTTTAAGAAGCAAGAACTGTTTTCTGCGTTTCTGGGTTTCTTTTGTCACATCAGGAAATATTTGAACTCTCCGTCCTATAAATTCTTTATGTCTATTTTTGAAATATAACTTTAAGATCCAATTTTTGTCAGTAAACAGAGCAACTGTAGCTAATAGGGTAGCTGGCTTAGTTACCTCCTGCATTGAGATTTCCAGGATTGTGGTTAAATCCATCAGTTCGCCTGACGTTGTTCCTCTGAAATCTTTGTAGGAAGATAATACATTTTTGAGAAGGGAGGAAAATTATCTTCTGGAACATTAAGTACTTCCTTGAAATATTTCTGTAAAACTTCTTTAGCGGACAATGAAGGTACCTTTGGAAAATTCAAAATTCTGAGATTATTTATTCGGCTGTTATTTTCCAATACTTCAAGCTTTCTTCTTAAGTTGAGACTATCTCTAATTTAGGTTGTTTGCACTTCCTTTACTTCCAATATCTCTTTCTCAACTTTTTCTATATTAGACTTCACAATCATTATATCCTGTTTAAATCCATTTAACTCCTCCCTTTGTTCAGACAATTTATTTTCTAAATCCTTTATTTGCGGTGATAAAGTCTGTCTCAGCGCAGTCACTAAATCCCATAAGGAATCCAGGGTAACATTGGTAGGTTTAGGCAATGAAAATGTACTTGCAGTTGTTGATACAGCCTGTGGTATCTTTCTCCCATAGAAGTCTAGTCTTTCACCTTGGTCTTAACCACAGGAATATTCTCCAGTGCTTCGCTCGATTCAGCCTCTCGGGATATAGTGTCTGCCTCTTTGGACTGACTACTTTCCCGCGGCGAGCTTGCACTCTGTGGTTGAGGGGGCGGAGTTCTAGCGTCGGGGCTCAGCGTCGATTCCAGCCCAAGGAGACTCGTAGTAGCCTCACTCCTAGCCCACAGCTCCAGCAGGCGATTCCCCGACAGTGTCAGCTCCTGGCATAGACGCCTCAAGAAATCATCAAGAGTCACCTGTGGAGGGGTCACCAAGCGCATCAAGGCTCCAGAAACGCTTTTCCCTCTTCGCTTCAGGTTTGTCAAAACAAGAAAATTGGCTGACGAATTCTATGAGCGTCTCTCACAGCCTCAGCAGATCGCGGCCATCTTGGATCGACTATGGACTTTTTCAGTTTTGTGCGATATTGTAAAAGAAATATTTATTGTGCCAGTTAGTGTGTGCATTTTCTATTGACAGATTTGATCTGGCTGATTTGACAAAAAAACTCTCCCTATTTTTGTGGGTATCATTGGTGATGAAACATGGGTATATCAATAAGACCCTGAAACAAAGAGTCAAAGTGCACAATGGAAATTGGTCAATTCTCCAAGACCAAAAAGTTCTGCCAGTCGAAAATCAAGAGTCAAAACGATATTGCTAACCTTTTTTGATATTAGAGGGATTGTTCATTATCAATTTGTACCAACTGGACAAACAGTTAACCAAGTTTACTATTTGGAAATGCTGAAAAGGCTGCGTGAAAAAGACAAAAACAACCTGAACTTTTCACTGACAACTCAGCTCTTGCATCACGACAATGCAACGCTCACATGGCACTCACTGTGAGGGAGTTTTAAGCCAGAAAACAAATAACTGTACTGGAACACGCTCCTTACTCATCTGATCTGGCCCCCTATGACCAAAATGCTTGATGCTATTATATCTACTCAGCTCTCATCTTACTTAGAGAGATTCTCCATTCTATTACCTTGCCAATATGGCTTCAGACCCAATTTCAGCACCGAATCCCTACTGGCCTCATTAATCTCAAAGATTCAAAAACTTCAATCTTGTAATAAGTTTGCTATCCTACTACAATTCAATCTATCTGCGGCCTTTGATGTTGTCCACCACGCTATCACAATTCGATCTATCTGCGGCCTTTGATGTTGTCCACCACGCTATCCTAATTTACCAACTTTCTAAGATAGGCATTGACTCCACTGTCTTAGACTGGTTCTCAAAATTTTTATGATCCCGCTCTTACACTGTTAATTCGAATGGCACCATGTCTTCTCCTTGGAGAATGTTATGTGGTGTCCCCTATTCTTTTCAACATCTATATGTCTTCTTTGAAACTCTTCCATCTATTTCCCTTCAAAACACTATATAAATATGCAGATGACATCCTTGTCCTTCTTGAGATAGATTCGAACCTCACTAACCTCACCGAGAAAATAACAGCTTGCATAACAAACTCCAATTCTGGGCCCTCACTGTACAAATGAATCTGAATAAGTCCAAAACAAAACTACTTTGGCTTGGCCCAAAATTAGATCAGCTACCCACGCTTATTTCACTACCTTCTGGTCCCACACTGCAGATTGAATTCTCAAGCAAGAGTTAATCAAGTGTGAATTTATAAGTTCATATGATTTTATCTAATACATTTGTTGTAATATGCAAAAATTAATAAAGAATTAAAAAAAAAATCTCAAGCAAAGTTTTGGGCATCATTATTGACTCTACACTTTCCTTTAATGACCATCTCAACTCTCTTGTAAAAAATGTTTTTTTAGTTTTCACATGCTGAGGAAAGTGAGATCCTGCTTCCGCCAACAACATTTTGTTGTCCTTGTACAATCAATCATTCTTTCCAGACTGGACTATTGTAACTCCATCTATCTAAGTCTAACCAAGAAAAGTCTTCAAAGACTTCAGCGGATCCAGAACACTGCGGCTAGGTTGATCTTCGCAAAAAGTAAATTCGATCATGTTTCCCACTTCTGTCAAAACTTCACTGGCTTCCAGTGATTTGTAGGGTTCACTTTAAATGTACCCGCCTAACATCCAAGATCCTACATGGCATTCGTCCTCCCCTAATTCCATTATCTTGGAATTCTCCGAGACCTGACATTACCAGATCCACCCAAAAACTTAAATTATCTTTCCCCTCATTAAAAGGCGTCATCTATGCAGGAAAATTAGGTAAATTTATTTTCTTCAAAATCACTGAGCTTTGGAATAACCTTCCTGCCCTGCTGAAGAATCTGGGTTCCGTCCAATTATTCCGAAAGCATCTGAAAACCTGGCTTTTCTCAAAAATGTAAAGCTCACCACCCTCTTTATAACCACTAATTCTTATTATGCTCTTCCCTCATTTATTAAAGCACCTGTAAACCTTGACAAGCTCTATCTTTAGGGAAAGGATGCGGTATATAAACTTAAGGTTTAGTTTAGTTTACCTGAAGATAAAGGAAATATTGAAAGGAAGAAATTTTGATGACATTCAAGACATCAAGGATAATACGACAACAACTCTGATGGATATTCCAGAAAAAGAGTTCCAATTGCTTTGAAGGGTGGACTAGGCGCTGGCGTCAGTACATAGTTTCCCAAGGGGAGTACTTCAAAGATGACCATAGTGATATTCAGCAATGAGGTTTGTAGCAATTTTTCTAGGATGAGTTTACAAACTTAATTGTCAGACCTCATATTGTTAGGGATAGGAGTGGAGGGGAGCAGAGCCAGGGGTTGGGTAACAAAGTCTTGTAGAGTAGGGATGTGATACATTCTACAATATTAGACACAGACTAAACTGCCATCATACTGGCATTGGATAAATAGGTTGTATGAACTCCTTTTAAAGAAGTTGAAAGAGCTGCACATAAAACTTTTAAGCAATAATCTCACATTTTTCAATATGGCTCCTGTATATTCAAGTTTTACACAGAAAAGCACATAGCTTTATTTTGAATCAGAAGGTGATATCTCTTTAATGGTGGGAGGAGTTAATGAGTCATGAATTTATATACTGCATTTCCAAGGTACAATCATGCAGTATTATATTCAGGTGCTTTCTTTGTTTATATTTATTTATTTCATACTTTCCATACCTCTCAAACTGATACAGCAAAACTGAACTGTTTACAGACTAAATAAAAAGAAAGGAAATTGACTCCAATAAAAACAATAGAAAAGGAAGTAACAGTCATATTAGTACAATCTCTCCACCAGAAAGATGTATTCCTAGCCTACTATGGACTCGTCGAGCTGAATGAAGTAAGGTAAATGAGAAAGACCACTTTCCAAGTAAGGTACTTGAGATGAGCTGCAGACATTGGTTCAAAAGGAGACGTCATCAAAGCAGCAAGGACCACATTAAGATCCCAAATTACTGGTGGTTTGACATTGAAAAGTCCTTTCATGAAACTGGACACAAGAGGATGAACAGTGAGAGGATTCCCATCGACTAGCTCGAGAAAAGCATTGATAGCACTGAGATGAACTCTAATTGAAGTGGTTTTGAGACTTGAATTGGATAAATGTAGAAGACAGTGCAATACTGAAGAGATTGAGGTGGATTTAGCCTCCTGATAATGAAGAGCACACCAGGTGGAAAACTGTGTAGATGGTTTTCTGGATGCTTCCAAGATTAGTTTGACAGGCTGAGAAAGATGAAGATCAGCTGATGTTAGACCAAGAGGTACCAAGCTGTCAGGTGCAACGCTGAAAGATTGGGATGCAGAAGAGATCCGTGATTCTGTGTGAAAAGAGATGGGTATTGAAGGGGTATTGCTTCCTTCATATTGAGTTGAAGTAGCAGGGAAAACCAAGGCTGTCTGGGCCACCGAGGAGCTATAAGGATCATGGTGGCAGACTCCTGATTTAGTTTGACAAGCATTTTGAGAATGAGAGGGATTGGAGGAAAGGCATAGAGAAACTTGTAAGCCCAATCCAGAAGAAAAGCATCTGCTACCAGACGGTGAGGAGAGTACTACCAGGAGCAAAACTGGGGCAGCTTGTGACTGAGGGGGGGGGGACGGACATAAACAAGTCTATCTGAGGAATCCCCTACTGAGAAAATATGGGACATAGAACTGCAGAGTTGAGTGTCCACTCGTGTGGCTGAAGAAACCTGCTGAGTCTGTCTGCAAGAGAATTCTGTTCTCCTTGAATATATATTGCTTTCAGGAATATATTGAGAGCAATGGCCCATGTCCTAATCTTCTGGACCTCCTGACAAAGACAGAGGAACCCCGTGCCTCCTTGTTTATTTATGTAATACATCGCGACCTGATTGTCCGTGCTGATAAGAAGGACGATGTTGGTCACAATGTACTGAAAAGCTCTGAGAGCATTGTAAGATTGCTCTGAGTTCCAACAGATTTATATGGCAAAGGCGGTCCTGGGTAGACCTTGCGTATGAAGACCGCCAGATGAGCTCCCCAAGCATAAGTGGACGAGTCCTTGGTCAGAACTTTCTGATGAGGAGGGGTATGGAAAAAAAATCCTCTGGACAGATTGGAAGAATTCATCCACCACTGCAGTGACTGTTGAAGCAAAGGAGTGACTGTAACTTGTTGGGAAAATGGGTCAAATGCTTGAGACCACTGAGATTTGAGAGTCCATTGCGGTATCCCGAGATGAAGTCTTGCAAATGGAGTAACATGCACTGTGGAGGCCATGTGACCCAGGAGTACCATCATTTCTCTGGCTGAGATTGATGGCAGATAAGCCAGAGTGCAAAGCTGAATCAAATTGTCTTGTCTTTGCTGTGGTAGAAACACCCTGAGATGAATAATGTTGAGCTGAACTCCTTTGAATTGTAGTTTCTGAGATGGCTGAAGTTAGGATTTGGAAAAATTGATTTCGAAACCCAACTATTGAAGGAAAAGAATTGTCATGCAAGTCACTACTGTCACCCCTTGAGAGGTAGGATCCTTGATCAACCAGTCATCCAAGTAAGGAAAGACTTGAAGGCCCTGAGACCGTAGTGCTGCTACCATTACCACTAGGCACTTGGTGAATTCCCTGGGAGAAGATGCAAGGCCAAAGGGTAGTACTTTGTATTGATAATGGTGATGAGCCCTCTGGAAACGGAGGAATTGCCTGGAGGCTGGATGTACTGGAATGCGAGTGTAGGCTTCTTTCAGTCGTTGCGATCTAAGAGGGGATATAAAGTTGCCAGGGATAACATCTGAAACTTTTCCTTCACTAGAAACTTGTTGAGTCCCCTGAGGTCCAAGATTGGATGAAGACCTCCCGTCTTCTTCAGAACAAGAAAATACCGGGAGTAAAACTCCCGGTTCCTCTGTCTTGGAGGAACTTTCTCAATGGCATTGAGAAGGAGAAGGGATTTTATCTCCCGAAGAAGAAGGGACATCTGCTGAGGATGAAAAGAAGATTCTCTTGGAGGATGATCCGGAGGTATGTTGACAAAGTGAAGAGAGTATCCCTCTCGAATAACTGTTAGCACCCAGAGATCTGTTGTAATCAGTTCCCAGCGAGGATAATAAAGCTGAAGCCATCCTCCAATGGGTTGAGGGAGAGGCTGGGCTAAAGGAACAGCGGCTATGCTCTTGAGAAGCATGTCAAAAAGACTGAGCAGGCTTCTGTGGAGCTGCGGCTTGAGTTTTTTGAGGACACTGTTGTTTCTGTGTCTTCTGCTGTGGTCTAGTAGGAGTAGCAGGTTTGGAAGAAAAACATCTCTGATAAGAAGACTTGAAAGGCTTGGAAGTTGAAGGCTTAGATTTGGATTTAACCAAAGCATCCCAATATTTCTCATGATCAGTGAGCTTTTGGGTAGAATCACCAAAGAGCTTATCACCCAAGCATGGAATGTTAGCCAATCTATCCTGGAGGTGATATCCATGTCAGAGACTGAGCCATTCCAGATGTCTCATTGCCACTGACATAGCTGAAGTTCTGGAAGACATCTCAAAGGCATCATAAGCCGATCTTGCCATATACCTTCTAGCCAGGGCAAGGGTGCGAGTTGTGACGAAAATCCTATAATTGCTGTGAAGGAATGTACCTATCAAAAGAGGACAATTTCTTAACCAGATGTTTCAGAAAAAAGGAGTAGGGAAGGGACACAGTCCACCAATTCCAGGAACAATCAATTTATTAAAAATATATTAAACATACCATGAAAATAAGCCTCAAAACCACATCCAACCCGAATCAAAAATTTTTTTTTACAAGTAATAGGTGATGAATAAGATGACTGAACAAATATTTTCAACTGATTTTGTCAATATTGTTACTTATAAACGCAAAAAACTTGCTGATTGAACCTATTCTATGATCTAGTTGAAATACTGTTTTTAAACACTATTCATTTTCACAATACCACATGGGACTTTCCCTTGAACACTATACTTATACTGAGAAGTGAACATATCATAATGTACTGGAAAATCAGATCATAGGACTTCTTATGATCTATACATCATTCCAAGTCTACATCTTGTGTTTTTGTTTCCATAATCATTTATGCTCACTCCTCCTTCCAATCCCTAAATATTTTTGTAAAGTAATTGTGCCTAAACACAAAATCCTTTCTTAAACATTCTATTGCAAGAAACACTTTACCAATGTCATGACGACTAAACATCTCTACAAAGAAAGGCAACACTTATCTTTGGTGGAATCTGCCACGGTCAGCGCTGATCTGCGCTACAGTCTCCCAACACCCAATGCAGGCTGTTTGTCATGACAATTGAAGGAAGCTTTCAAATAAGGAAATCATGAAAAAGTTTTCCAAATACATGCAGTAGGAGACAGCACACTTTCAAAATTCCCCGAAGAAGATCCGGTGTGGATTGAAACTCCCGGATAAGAGGGCGTCGGGAGACTGTCATGATGATGTCATAATCAGCACGGAATATATTCTGTTACCTGCTGATGATTCTTTTTACAATTGAAACCATTCTATATCCCCATTTAACCCTTCAAGGATTAACGTGTGTCAATTAAACATACATCGATGTTCATGCATCAGCAGAAATTGAGAAATATCACTGGTCATGCTCGAAGCCTTGAGCAAGACTGTGTATTTTAAATCCTAAACTGCATGGTGTGTTTCCAACCAATGAACCTGCACTCTCCCACAACGTATGTTGCTCAAATGCTCAGCAATACGCATTTTTATTGCCTTCTTCATATGTCCAATGTAATATTTATTACATGGGCAGACTATGCCGTATACTACTGCCATAGCCGAGCAATCTGTGTTGGTCCTAAGCATATATTTTCTGCCATTGAACAAGGGAATATCTATACTATCCCCTTCATATACATATCTACAGTATACACAATTTCTGATAAGGCAAGAACATCGATTTATATTTAATTGGCACATGTTAATCCCTGAGAAGTTAAATGGGGAAATAGAATGGTTTCAATTGTAAAAAGGATCATCAGCAGGTGACAGAATATATTAGCGCTCTTGTTTCATTTCTCCCATGCTGATTATGACATCATCATAACTGGATGATTTAATGCTGGAAGTGCAAATGAGAAAGGAAATTGTGTTGGTAGAGTTTAGTGTGTCCGTATTTGGTGAGCCCGTGAATGGTCTAGCTGTGTTGAGGTTTGTAGAGAAAGTTTTAAATGGTTTTATGGTGTTGGAAGTTGTTGTGTGAGTGTGCCGATATATGTTTATTTTGTTATAGTGTCCCCTCCTGAACAAACATCATCAGGAGAAACTCGAGTCGGAGGGTCGACCAGATAGAAGACACTAGCACCATTTTGATCCTCACAAGGCTGCTTAAGCAGAAGCAATGACTGCCAAGGAGATACGGATAAGTCAAATTATGATTAAACAGCTTATTTAGAACAGGTCTATCTATGCAACAGAAAAGCGGTTGAGACAGTGAAGGCTTTGATGGTCTTAATGGCAACCTATGTTGTGTTTATTCATTATGCACTTTGGTTGTGGATCTGAGCACTTTACATCATCATTTTAAATTAATTAAAGAATATGTAGCTAAAATATGTTTGGGTGATAATTTGGAATTACAATACTGCAGGGCCAGGAATTTCACAAGCCAGTGACTTTTTATTATTTTATTTTAAAAAGTTATTACTCGCTACATCCTACTAACCTGAGTGATTCATAAGGCATTCCTCTTACATGACGATGAACCTGGGAGAAAAACCCCTCAGGCCCTACTAATTCTTTCACGCTGACACCAGGACCCCAACTGAGGGAGGGATCTGCTGCATTGACCTTTTGTTGTGCCATCCCAGGGAAATACTATGCCTATTGCTGACTGAGACAAAATGGTAACCTCCCCTTCTTCCTGCAGCAGGGAAGCTCTTTCAGCTCCCCATTCACATTTAAAATTTGTCCACATTCTCTCTCATCCTTGAATCTGATGAGGACAATCCCCAACAGCTGGAATAGACCCCTAAAGAGTGTAGTCAGCAGCACTTTACAGTCTCCTTCAGTGATTTCATTTTCCTGGAAGAGCCCCAATTACCACCTGCAGGTTTAGGCCTGCTCCATAACATCTGTTTCTGATGTAGTAATGTAATGTAATGTAATTTATTTCTTATATACCGCTACAAAACAGAAACTAAACTAAACTAAACCTTAAGTTTGTATACCGCATCATCTCCACAAAAGTAGAGCTCGACACGGTTTACAGGAATTGATATAGAAAGGAACTCCAATGAAGAGGGGAAGGACTTAGTAAAGAGGAAGATAGAGGGACTTAGCATATCGGACTTAGCAAGAGGGGGGGAATAGTTACAATTTAGAAAAAAGCCAGGTTTTCAAATGTTTTCGGAAGCGTTGGAGGGAGGTCGTACTCCGAAGCGGGGCAGAAAAGCCATTCCACAGCTCGGTGATCCTGAAGAGGAGGGATGTCCCTAGTTTTCCTGTGTGGGATATGCCTTTTAAAGAGGGGAAGGATAGTTTGAATTTTTGTGTAGATCTGGTGGAGTTAGGATGCAAGGAGATCCAAGATAGTGGGAAAAGAGGAGGAAGGATACCGTGTAGAGACTTGAAGGCTAGACAGGCACATTTGTAGTGAACCCTAAGGATTACTAGGAGCCAGTGAAGCTTAGACAGAAGCGGGGAGACGTGGTCGAATTTGCTTTTTGCGAAGATTAGTTCTGAATCCGCTGAAGTCTAAGAAGGTTTTTCTTTGTTAGGCTTAAGTAGATGGAGTTACAGTAATCTAATCTGGAAAGAATGATGGATTGGACGAGGACGGCAAAGTGTTGTTGATGGAAGCAGGATCTCACTTTCCTTAACATGTGGAGATTGAAGAAGCATTTTTTTACTAAGGAGTTGAGGTGATCGTTGAAGGATAGTGTAGTCAATGATGATTCCCAGAACTTTGCTTCAGTGCTCAAGCTTCAATGTGGTGCCAGAGGATAGTGGGATGAGGGTGGGTAGCTGATCTAAATCTGGACTGAGCCAAAGTAGTTTTGTTTTGGTCTCGTTTAGTTTCATTTGTACGGTGAGAGCCCAGGATTGGAGGTTCGCTATACATGAAGAAATGTTCTCGGAGAGGTTGGTGAGGTTGGAGTCAGTCTTGAGGAGGACAAGGATGTCATCGGCGTAAGTGTAAAGTGTTTCCAAGGGGGATAGTTGGAGGAGTTTCAGGGAGGTCATATACATATTGAAGAGAATTGGGGATAGAGGAGAACCCTGAGGAACTCCGCAAATCGGTTTCCAAGGGAGGATGAGGTGCCGTTCATGTAGGAGCGGGAGCGTAGGAATTTCGAGAACCACTCTAAGACTGTGGAGTTTATGCCAATTTCAGAGAGTTGGAGAATTAGTATGTCATGATGGACAATGTCGAAAGCTGCAGAAAGGTCGAATTGAAGAAGGACAGCGAACTTGTTGCAGGAGTGAAGTTGTTGGACCTTTGAGATTAATGAAGCCAGTAGGGATTCGATGCTGAAGTTGGGTCTGAAGCCATGTTGGTAGGGTAGGAGAATGGAGAATCTCTCGAGATAGGATGAGAGTTGGGTGGCTATGATGGACTCCAGCATCTTGGTCAGGAGAAGAATATTTGCTATTGGGTGATAGCTGGAGGGTGTTGAGGGGTCTAGATCGGCTTTTTTCAGTAGAGGGGATAAGGCAATGTGTCCCATTTCTGCCGAGAATAGGCCTGAAAGTAGGGCGGAGTTTAGAAGTTTGGTGAGAGATGAGATGGCTTGTGTGGGAATTTTCTCATATGGGTAGGAGGGGAAAGGATCCAAGGTACAGTTGCAGGATTTTAGCTTGAGGCAGAGTTTGGAGACCAGGGAATCGGATATGAGCTCGAAGGCGGACCAGGATCTGTCGGCTGGGATATGGTTGGCGATGGTTAGGGTAGGGTTGGAGACGGTGAGCACCAGGAAGTTATAAGAGGGTGCTGGTGGGAAAGAGCGTCGTAGGGAAGTGACTTTCTCATTGAAAAATTTTGCTAGATCCTCGGCAGATGGAGACGAGGGGAGTGTGGTGGAATCATGTTTAGAGGATATGGAGCGCCAAATGTTGAACAATGTATTGCTTTGGTTGTTGGATCTGGAGATTTTGTTACCGTAGTAGCTCTTCCTTGATTTTTTTAGTTCAATGTTGTAGAGCTTAATATTAACCCTCCAGGACTGTCTGTCTGTGGGGGATTTAGATTTTTTCCATTTGCGTTCCAGTATTCGACATTTCTGCTTCAGCTCTCTGTGATAAGGAAGGTACCAGGGGGCCTTGCGGGAGTAGGAAACAGTTTTAGTGGATAGTGGTGCGAGGGAGTGGTAGGTGGTCTCAGAGAGGGTGGTCCAATTGTGCCAGTTGGATTCAGGATTTGGAGAGTTAGGGCTGGTGGAAATTAGGTTGAGGAATTTGGTCCAGAACAAATCGCTAGTGATTTTTTTCCGGAAGTTAATGGAGTTGGAGGAACGAGGTAGAGACCCGAGGTAAGACATGAAAATGGGGAGGCAGAAAGCCCCTAAAAAGTGGTCGGACCAAGAGACATGTTCCCAGTGAGTGTCATCAACTGAAGTTTTGTAATCGGTGAGATCGAGGAAATTGATGAATTCTAGTGTGCCCCTTTTCATGGGTTGGGGAGTGAGCCGGGGGGGGGGGGGAAGCCTAAAGAAGTGAGGAAGTTATTGAGATCGGTTGCATCCTTGTTGGTGGTGTCATTTAGGTGGAGATTAATATCCCCAATGATTAGTAATCTTTGAAATTTGAGGAAGGCGTTTGTAATGGTTTCAAGGATGAGTTCAGAGGATTTGTTCCAGGGGGATGGTGGGCGATATAATAGCAGGATACCTAGTGGGTGAGGATGGAGCTCGTCATTGACAGAGACTAGCATATATTCTAGAGATGCATGGCTACCCTTTTCGAGAAGCTGGACGTCGAAGAATGATTTGTGGAGGAGTGCTAAGCCACCTCCTTTTCGGTTAATTCTGAGGGAGAAGAGGCCTTGGTACCCATGAGAACAGAGTTCGTTTTGGGAGAATGTATCGTCTTTTGCGATCCATGATTCTGTAATGAATAGGAATCCGAGGTTAAGATCTTCAAGTAGGTCCTTCAAAATTTGGGTTTTGTTGAATGCAGATCTGGCGTTACAATAGAGAGACGGGACTGGGGTGAGGGAGTCAGAGGCATGGTTGGGAAGGTTGGCAGGGGGAATGGGCTTTAAGGAGGCATGATTGATTCTTCGGGGGTTTTTTTTTTAAAGTGATAACTTCTGGTGCGCAATAGCGTGGGGATATTGATAGGGCAGATAGGACTAACATTTATGGGGTCAAGTAAGTTGGGAGAGGGAGGTTTCAGGCAGAGGGAGATATTGGAGGATGAGCAGAGAAGGAGAAGAATAATCCATGGAAGTGGTTTCATGGTGGGGTTAGGGAAGCCTTTGGAGGGATAGGGGCTTGAATGAAGGAAAGGCTTGGTAGTTGGGCAGAACTAAAATAATTAAATGGAATCTGGAGAACCTCCATTGTAGCCGGTAAAGGAGGAGGCAGACACCGGAGCAGCATTTCTGTAAGCACTTAGCTTTAATTACTTACTTCAGCGAGGGGAGGCAAATCGCGGTTGCAGGCAGCGTGGGGTAGGCGAGACCTAGCTCCGCCCACCCCCAGCGTGTCACCAACACCGCGACTCGGCTCCCCCTTAAAGGGGAGAGCGCCAACAGCGCGCGGCCGTCCGGCGAAGGCGAGCGGCAAAGGCGCTCGCCTTAGCGAGAGCGCCTTTGCGAAGACGCCTTAAGAAAGAGCCAGGAAGGAAGGCCAACAAATTAATTTAACAAACTCAGATGGTTGGTTGGGACAAAGGGAGGACAACTAATTGGTAGGAGGACTTGCTGATACTTATTGGTACAGAGGGACAACACATATAGCACACATACAGCACAGGCAGCTTCGAGGAGGAACAGGTTATGAGCAACCACGGAAACCAGAAGATGAGCTTTCCAGTCTTCTGCACCGGCTGCAGTATGTATGAGTACCTCCCCTCGGGAACTATGGCATACATTTGCAGCCGGTGCAGGGAGCTGGAAAGCCTGAAACAGCAAGTCTGGTTGCTAGAGGGAATGGTGAAGGAACTGGAAGAACTTCTCAGCAATAAAGAGGCAAATCGCACACAGGGGAGATTGATTGTGGAGTCTAGCACTAGTGAGGTGATTGAAGAATTGGAGAGATACATCGAAGATGCCCACCATCAGATTGTGGAGACCCCAGGGCTTGAGAACAGCATCCGAAAAACCCAGGAGGGAGGAGGATTTGAAGAAGAAAGGGGCACCAATCCAATCAGCACAGACGACAGACCATCTGAGGATATGACGCAGATGACAGAAGATATGACTTACGCCGAGGATACGGACTTAAGACCCCCGAGGAACCTCCAACTAAAGAAGATTGGGATTATAGTCGGAGATTCTATAATAAGAAATGTGGACAGCCACACTGCGGGAGGAAGAGAGGATAGACTGGTCACCTGCCTGCCTGGAGCAAGAGTGAAGGATGTGGCCAGCAGGATCACCAGGATTTTAGATGGAGCAGGAGGAAAGGATACGGCTGTGCTTATCCACGTGGGAACCAACGATGTATGCGGACGGAAGTATGACAGGGAAGAAATGAAGGACCAGTTTCGCTCACTTGGAAGGCAGTTGAAGGTCAGGGAGGTGAAGGTGGCTTTCTCGGAAATTCTTCCGGTACCGAGAGCGGACGAAAGGAGACAGGATGAACTGAGAGCTGTGAATGCCTGGATGAGGCGCTGGTGCGAAGAGGAGGGTTTCGACTTCGTGCGAAACTGGACAACATTCTGGGGAAGAAGCAGGTTCTATAGAAAGGACGGACTACACCTCGCCAAGCAGGGAGCGAGGGTCCTAGCTGAGAATATAAAGAAGTCCATTGAGAAGGCTTTAAACTAAAGATCAGGGGAGAGTCGACAACCGGTCGATGGCCCAGACACCAGGATATCCTGTGGAGGTAACTTCAAGCAACCACACTGATATAGGGCAAGAACAGGAAGATACTTCAAGAGCCGATGAAAAAGATCAAATGGATACAAAAAAGGATGTGAGGACCAGTAAATCCAGTAAATTAGTACTATTTAGATGTATGTACACGAATGCCAGAAGCTTAGGAAACAAAATGGGCGAGCTGGAAGAATTAGCAAGAAGAGAACAACTCGATATCATAGGAATAACAGAAACATGGTGGAATGAAGAAAATGAATGGGACACGGCATTGAAAGGATATAGACTATATAGAAGAGATAGGATTGGGCAAAAAGGGGGAGGTATTGCCCTGTATGTCCAAGAAGAAATAGAGTCGGTTAGAGAAGGAGATACAGAAGCAAATGGTAAACTAGAGTCACTCTGGATAAAGATTCCTGGACGAAAAGAAGCAGACACACAAACTGGACTTTATTATCGACCCCCGGGACAGACTGAAGAAACAGACAATGAAATGATGGAGGAAATTACTCGGAGAAGTAAATCGGGAAATACAACTATCATAGGGGACTTCAACTTTCCGGGGATCAACTGGAAATTGGCAACGTCAAACTGCGGCAGGGAGTTAAAATTCCTTGAAATGTTAGGTGATTGCTTCCTTGAACAAATGGTAAGAGATTCGACAAGAGGAAATGCAATCCTGGACTTGGTCATAAATGGCATTGCTGGAAGGACAGCAGATGTAGAAGTTATGGTCCCTCTAGGGACAAGCGATCACAATATGATCAATTTTACCATTGGCATTGGAAAGGGGAAACCAATCAAGACTAAAACCACGACCTTTAACTACAAAAAAGGAAATTACAACAGCATGAGAACTATGGTTAGAAAACGGCTAAGGAAGGGTATAGCAGACATCCAAACAGTTGAACAAGCATGGTCTCTACTGAAAAACACCATCACAGAAGCACAGAATCTACACATTCCGAGGATATCCAAAGGTAGGCGTAAAAAGAACAAAGGTGAACCAGTTTGGTTATCCAAAGAGGTAAAAGATGCAGTGAGGGAGAAGAGGAACTCGTTTAAAAAATGGAAACGAGAAAAAACGATGGAAGCCTGGAACTGTCACAAAATCGACCAAAAAAAGTGTCATAAAGTGGTAAGAGACGCCAAAAAAGTCTATGAGGAGAAGATAGCGCAGGAAGACAAAAACTTCAAGCCCTTTTTTAGATATATAAAGGGAAAGAAACCAGCAAGAGAGGCGGTAGGCCCTCTTGACGATCATGGAAAGAAAGGGTCAATTAAAGAGGACAAACAGGTTGCCGATAGGTTAAATTCATTCTTTGCCTCAGTCTTCACAAATGAGGACACTTCAATAATGCCAGACACAGGGAAGATATTCACTGGGGGCACAGAGGAAAGCCTAACAACAGTGAAGGTGACGTTGGACATGATTTACTTTCAGATTGACAAACTAAAAAGCGACAAATCCCCTGGACCGGATGGAATTCACCCGAGAGTATTAAAGGAACTTAAGGAGGAAATTGGCGAACTATTACAAACCGTAGCTAACATGTCAATTAGAACTGGACAAATACCAGAAGACTGGAGGATAGCAAATGTCATCCCAATTTTCAAAAAAGGATCAAGAGGGGATCCAGGAAACTACCGACCTGTGAGCCTCACATCGGTTCCAGGGAAAATAATTGAAACACTAATCAAAGAGAACATTGTACAACACTTGGAAGACCACAATCTAATAAGGGCTAGTCAACATGGCTTCAGGAAAGGGAAATCATGTTTGACAAATTTACTACAATTCTTTGAGAAAGTGAACTAACAAATGGATAGAGGAGAACCAGTGGATATAATTTACTTGGACTTTCAGAAAGCGTTTGACAAAGTCCCTCATGCAAGGCTTATGAAGAAACTACTAAGCCATGGAATAGGAGAAGTACACAGATGGATCGGCAAATGGCTTGAAAACAGAAGGCAAAGGGTTAGCATAAATGGGAAATTCTCGGACTGGGAGAAAGTGACTAGTGGCATGCCCCAGGGCTCGGTTCTTGGGCCTTTCTTGTTCAATATTTTTATAAACGACCTGGAAGAGGAAACAACATGCAATATAATAAAGTTTGCAGATGATACAAAACTATGTCGGGCGGTTGGCTCTCTAAGGGACTGCGAGGACCTCCAGAAAGATCTGAACCAGCTGGAAACGTGGGCGATAAAGTGGCAGATGAACTTTAACATAAACAAATGCAAGGTGATGCATCTAGGAAAGAAAAACAAGGAACATGAGTACAGGATGTTGGGGGTGAAGTTAGCAAAATGCGAACAGGAAAGGGATTTGGGGGTACTGATTGACAGTACCCTAAAACCATCGGCACAATGTGCGGCGGCAGCGAAGAAAGCAAACAGGATGTTGGGCATAATTAAGAAGGGGATTACGAGTAGAACGGAAGATGTCATAATGCCACTTTATAGAACAATGGTACGACCGCACTTAGAATACTGTGTCCAACACTGGTCTCCATACCTTAAAAAGGATATAACTCTGCTGGAGAAAGTGCAGAGGCGAGCCACGAAACTTATCAAAGGAATGGAACATTTGAGCTACAAAGATCGACTCAGGAAGCTGGGACTGTTTACCCTTGAGAAGAGAAGACTGAGAGGGGATTTGAAAGAGACTTTTAAAATATTAAAAGGATTTGATAAAATAGACCAAGAAGAAGCATTACTGAAATATTCTGATGTGACACGGACAAGAGGACATAGCCTGAAACTGAGTGGCAGCAGGTTTAGGACAAATGTCAGGAAATTCTGTTTCACACAGCGCGTGGTGGGTGCTTGGAATGCACTCCCGGAGGAGGTTGTGGAGGAGACTACTGTTATGGGATTCAAGCGCAAGTTGGATGCACACCTTCTTGCATATCATATTGAGGGATATGGTAAATCCGGGTCTCCTAAAAGGAGTACCTAGATGGGCCGCCGCGTGTGCGGATCGCCGGACTAGATGGACCTCGGTCTGATCCGGTGAGGGCGTTTCTTATGTTCTTATGTTTAGCAGAACTTAAACAGTTAAATAGAAACTGGTGATCCTTAGCAGTACTTGAACAGATAGTTAGGAAACTGGTGATCCTTAGCGGAACTTAAACAATTAGATAGGATCTGGAGATCTTTAGCAGAACTTAAACAATTAAATAGGATCTGGTGATCCTTAGCAGAACTTAGACAGTTAAATAGGGTCTGGTGATCCTTAGCAGAACTAAAACAATTAAGTAGGATCTGGTGATCCTTAACAGAACTTAAACAGTTAAATAGGATCTGGAGATTCTTAGTGGTTGGGCAAGAAACTATGGGACTTCTATAGCCAATGCAATTGGCTCTGCCAACTTTGTCCCTTAATGCGCCGCTAGTTCGCATTGCAGAAGCGACCTCTCTAGGCTCTACTTGAACTGCCAAACAGCTTGACATCAGGCAGGTCCCAAACACCTCCCGACCTTATTCCATCTATGCCATTCCTGACCCTGACAATGGCCTGCTGATAGTAGCTCTTCCCTCCCAGTGTACTGTCCACAGCATAGCTGGAAGGGAGGGGGTTGCAGACAGCACCAGAGCTCTCTCCTGGTCACTGCTCTGACACCTCTTCCATTCTGCAGCTATTGAACAGGACAGGAGCTTATGTTCTGGAGGCTCACGGCCCTTTAAGAATTGCCTGTTTACTTTTTTTTCCCCCTGGATATTAAAGGAGCAGTAAGATTGGGTCTATACTATCGTCCACCTGGACAAACGGAAGCAAACGACAAAGATCTGGCGGCAGAATTGAGGCGGGAAGGCAACAACAGGAATGTGACAGTAATGGGAGATTTCAACTACCCCGGGATAAACTGGAGTATTGGAAACTCAAACTGTGCGAGGGAAACAGAATTCTTAGAGGCTGTGAGCGACTGCTTTATGGATCAGCTTGTCAAGGAACCAACAAGAGGAGATGCCACTCTTGACCTAATCCTCAACGGATTAGGGGGACCTGCAAAAGAAGTGGAAGTAGTAGGGCCAATAGGAAACAGTGATCACAACATGATCCAGTACAAATTAGGAGTAAGTACAACAAAAGGGAAAAGAACCACAGTGACAACGCTCAACTTCAAGAAAGGGAACTATGATGCTATGAGAGCAATGGTAAGAAAAAAACTTAGAAACAGCTCAAGGAAAACAGAAACTGTAGAGCAAGCCTGGTCTCTATTCAAGGGCACAGTGCAAGAAGCACAACATATGTACATCCCCATATTTAGAAAAGGGTGCAAAAAAAACCGAACAAAAGACCCCGCATGGATAAACAATGAGGTGAAGAAAGCGATAGGAGACAAAAAAAAATCATTCCGGAAATGGAAAAAGGACCAGACTGGGGAAAACTGGGATGAACACAGGAAAGGACAAAGAGAATGTCACCAAGTGGTTAGGAGAGCGAAAAGAGAATACGAAGAGAGACTAGCCAGGGAGGCAAAAAACTTCAAATCATTCTTCAGATATGTTAAGGGGAAGAAACCGGCGAGGGAGGAAGTAGGACCGTTGGATGATGGAGATAAAAAGGGAGTGATAAAGGAGCAAAAAGAGGTAGCTGACAGGTTAAACAAATTCTTCTCGTCAGTCTTCACAAGCGAGGACACATCCAATGTACCGGAACCCGACGTGATCTTCCATGGTGATCAAGAAGAAAAACTGTCGGCAATAGAGGTGAGCCATGAGGATGTCCTCCAACAGATAGATAGATTGAAAAGCGACAAATCACCAGGCCCAGACGGAATCCATCCTAGGGTACTAAAAGAACTAAGAAATGAGATAGCGGAAATACTCCAACGAGTTTGCAACCTATCCTTGAAAACTGGAGAGATACCGGAGGACTGGAAGATAGCAAATGTTACACCTATCTTTAAAAAGGGGTCAAGAGGAGACCCGGGAAACTATAGGCCGGTAAGTTTGACATCGGTTCCAGGCAAGATGGTAGAAGCACTGATAAAGGACAGCATCTGTGAGCACATAGAAAAAAATGGGCTGATGAAAGCGAGCCAACATGGCTTCTGCAAGGGAAGATCGTGCCAAACAAACTTACTGCACTTCTTCGAGGGGGTAAACAGCCATTTGGACAAAGGGGAACCTGTAGACATCATCTACCTTGACTTCCAAAAGGCCTTTGACAAGGTACCCCATGAGCGGTTACTTAGGAAGCTGTGGAACCACGGGGTGGAAGGGGACGTACACAGATGGGTCAAACACTGGTTGGCAGGCAGGAGACAGAGGGTTGGAGTGAAGGGTCACTACTCGGGATGGAGAAAGGTCACGAGTGGAGTTCCGCAGGGGTCTGTACTTGGACCGCTGCTGTTCAATGTATTTATTAATGACCTGGAAACGGGGACGAAATGTGAAGTTATAAAATTTGCGGATGACACTAAACTCTGTAGAAGGGTCAGAACTACGGAAGAGTGTGAGGCCCTACAAAGAGACCTAAGCAAACTGGAGGAGTGGGCAAATAAATGGCAGATGAAATTCAATGTAGGGAAATGCAAGGTCATGCATATAGGGAGAAAGAACCCGATGTTCAGCTACCAAATGGGGGGATTAGTATTAGAGGGAAGTAACCTTGAAAGAGATTTGGGTGTACTGGTGGATACAACAATGAAGTCAACGGCGCAATGCGCAGCAGCCGCGAAGAAGGCGAACAGAATGTTGGGTATTATTAAAAATGGTATTACGACCAGAACAAAAGAAGTCATCCTGCCGTTGTATCGGGCAATGGTGCGCCCGCACCTGGAGTACTGTGTTCAGTATTGGTCACCGCATCTTAAGAAGGATATGGCAATACTTGAGAGGGTCCAGAGAAGAGCGACACGAATGATTAAGGGCATGGAAAACCTTTCATACACTGAAAGATTGGAGAAGCTGGAGCTCTTCTCCCTGGAAAAGCGGAGACTCAGAGGAGACATGATAGAGACCTACAAGATCATGAAGGGCATGGAGAAAGTGGAGAGAGACAGATTCTTCAAACTTTCAAAACATAAAAGAACAAGAGGGCATTCGGAAAAATTAGAAGGGGATAGATTCAAAACAAATGCTAGGAAGTTTTTCTTTACTCAGCGGGTGGTGGACACCTGGAATGCGCTTCCAGAGGATGTAATAGGGCAGAGTACGGTACTGGGGTTTAAGAAAGGATTGGACAATTTCCTGTTGGAAAAGGGGATAGAGGGGTATAGATAGAGGATTATTACGCAGGTTCTGGACCTGTTGGGCCGCCGCGTGAGCGGACTGCTGGGCACGATGGACCTCAGGTCTGACCCGGCAGAGGCATTGCTTATGTGCTTATGTGGACCAATCAACTCCTCGTCACCTGATTTGAAAGATGGTGAGAAACCTAAACTCCTCTGGGCAGTGGCGTACCTAGGGTATGTGGCACCCGGGGCCCATCATTTTTTGACACTCCCCCATGTAAAAAATATTTTTTGTAATAACCATGAAAAATAAATGGTCATAATAGAAACAGGCACTGAAAATTTTCTTTTATTGCACCTCATATATGTAACCATTAATCCAAACATAACATAAATTATGTCTGAATTGTCATGACATCAGAAGTACATATGGAGCAGTTGCAGGTGATGCTTGGGACAGTTCTGATTGTGTTAGTTCGGTTTTATATGTTTTTGAATAGAAGGGTTTTTATTTCTTTTTTGAAGGTTTTGTAGTTTGTGGTCGAGGTCAATAGGTTATAGAGTTGGGGGTCGAGTGTTAGGAGGTTGTCGAACAGTTTTTTTTCTTTTGACGATTTTGGTTGGAGGGTGTGTGAATGGTGCGTGAGTTCTCCTATGTCTGGTTGAAGTGGATTGAATTATTTAGCTGAAGAAATTAGTTACCCCCTCATCCCACACACATTAATTCTCTTCCATTTTTGTTCCCATTCTAAAAAACACTGATAAGTTCCCAGAAAAAAAAAATACATTAAAATAAGAAGTGAAAACAAAGGCCCCTACAGATGAGAACATAACATAAGAATTGCCTAACTGGGTCAGACCAATGGTCCATCATGCCCAGTAGCCCATTCTCATGGTAACCAATCCAGGTCATTAGTACCTGGTCAAAATCCAAAGAGTAGCAACATTCCATGCCACCGATCCTGGGCAAGCAGACACTTCCCCCATGTCTTAATAACAGACTATGGACTTTTCCTCCAGGAATTTGTCCAAACCTTTCTTAAAATCAGCAATGCTATCTGCTTTTACCATAACTTCTGGCCACTTCATTATTAAGCTTAGTTCTTTCCTTCCAAACAGAGACCTTGCTAGATGTCAAATACAGAAAGAACAAGGTAACTTCACAAGGACTTAGCTGTGCAGGAAATGTGAATCTCCTCATACACCCACCATATAGTGCAAAAAATGTGCAAAGATCTGTTTTTTTCTTTCAATCACTACATAGTCTAATGCCACACAAGTAGCACTGTTACAAACATATTCTGAAGGTCAATGCTAAGGTTAACAAAGTTTCCTTCCTTGGACCACAAGGAGATACGGACAAACCACTAGAAGAGATCCCAAAACAACTACCCAGGCACAACACCCAAAGACCCACTCAGTGTGTGAACCAGTTGAGTGGAGTGGACTAACTGGGGAGTGGAAATGGGCCCAGAGTTTGCTCAGAATTTCCCAGACCACCTCTTCCTCTCAACACATTGACACGCTGCTGCCGCCACCACTATTAGGAACACCTCAACGAGTAGGCCAGCAATGCTTATAAACTTTATAAAACACATTATTATATTTTCTTATAAAGCACATATTTTAATTGAACTCTCTGACATCCTCAGCCTTGCCATTCACAAAAATAGAAGGAAGAAAAGTTCCCGTTTCCTGCTGTCTCATGTCTCCGGCCTATACAATATTTTTCTTCTGCAGACCCTTCAAAAGTCTGACCAAATCCTCGTTTCACTTGCATTATAAAGTACTGAGGATGCCATCTCTCTACAATCCCAGGTCCTAAAGTCTAAGACAGTAGCGCAAACTAGTGCTGCCCGATTCAAGAAAAAAAAATTTTTGATTCGATTCAGCCTATTGAATTGGTTTTTCGATTCAACTTTCCTGCCCAATTGGGTGTTTGTTTGGTTTTTTTTAAACATCCTGGTGGGTTTATTTTATAGCTTTTTCACCCACCTTTGGCTTCTCCTAACCACACTGGCGCTGTGGTGTAAATAAAATAAAGAAACAAAAAGGACTTTTCCTCTCTGTTAAATCCTAGCTCACGTTTGCGGTCTAACACCAGCTCTGGCAGAATACACATTTCAAATCTGACATATTGTAATCACAAAACAGAAAATACAATTAGTTTTTCTACCTTTTGTTGTTGGTTATTTTTCAAATCTTGTTGGTCCAAGGCTCTGGTTGTCTTCTGATAACTTGCTTGCCAGGGTCTCCTTCTTCCTTCTTTCTGCATGCTAACCATCCATCTGCCATCTCTGTCCTCCCCGTTTCCCTCCCCTCCCCAGGAGGTCTGGCATCTATCCTTTTTTCGTCTCCCTCTACAGATCTATCTTTTCTTAACTACCCTTTCATCCAGCATCTCTCACTCCTTCCCCACCACCCCAGGGTCCACCATCTCTCCCTTTCTTTTCCCAACTACCCTCCTATCCAGTATTTCTATCCCCCCCTCCACACCATCCCTTGTGTCCAACTTCTCTCCCTTTCTGTTCCTTCCCTCTCTAAAAACTATGGTCCATCATCTCTCCCTCTTCTCTATTTTCAGACCCATTATTTCTTCCCACCCAAAGTCCGGCATATGCGCGTCTCTTTGAACCCCCTCATTCCCTCCGTGTATTTCTACACCAGGGCCCCCCTCCCTGAAGGCCTGTCCCCCCCTTAAAGGTCTGCATTCCACCCCTGAAGGCCTGCACTCCCCCCCCAAAAGGCCTGCACTCCCCACCCCGAAGGGCTGCACCCCCCCGAAGGCCTGCACCTTCTCTGCGAAGGCCTGCACCCCCTTGAAGGCCTGCACCCCCCTTGAAGGCCTGCCTGCCTGTCACCCCCCGAAGGCCTGCCTGCCTAATCCCCTTGAAGGCCTATCCCCCCCTTGAAGGCCTGTCCCCCCCTTGAAGGCCTGCCTGTCCCTCCCTTGAAAGCCTGCCTGACCACCCCCTGAAGGCCTGTCCCCCCTTTGAAGGCCTGCCTGTCTGTCTCCCCTTTGGAGACCTGTCTGTCCCCCCCCCTTGAAGGCCTGCCTGCCTGTCACCCCTCCCTCCCCATTGAAGGCCTGCCTGCCTGCCCCACCCCGAAGGACCGCTCGCCCCCACCTGGCCTCCCTGCACCACCTGAATCAGGCCCTGTGGGGGTGCTCCCGGCCTTGAGTTCAGTCCCTCCCCCCCGAAGGACCACTCGCCCCCCTGCACCACCTGAATCAGCCCGCAGCGGGATCGCGATGTCAGCGATCCCTTCGCTGCTTCAGAGCTGCTTCCTCCGCCGCAGTCCCGCCCCTTCTCTGACGTCAGAGGAGGGGAGGGGCAGGACCACAGCGCAGGAAGCAGCGCCAAAGCAGCTCAGGGATCGCCGACATCGCGATCCCGCTGCGGGCTGATTCAGGTGGTGCAGGGAGGCCAGGGGGGCGAGCGGTCCTTCGGGGGTGGGGGGGACTGAACGGCAAGGCCGGGAGCACCCCCCTCAGGGCAGGCACCCGGGGCGGACTGCCCCTCCCTTAGTACTGCCTCTGGGTATTCTTCTCAGGTGTGGAGTCTACCAAGGGGATCAAGATTCCTCTCCATCCACTCCAATGGGCTATCAACTCTCCAGCCAGGCCCAGGAGCCATCACAGCAGCCCAGAACACCTGAGAAGGGACATTCATCATATCTATTGAAGATAGAGACTGCTAGGGAGCTATTAACTGCACAGTGGATAATATAGGGAAGAAGCTGCAGCTCCTCAGGTTCTATGTCCATATGCTGTGGTTGGGGAGCACAACCCATAAGTTCCGGGCTGGTTATATAGGACAAAAAGGAACCTGGAAATATCTACACAGG
Organism: Geotrypetes seraphini; assembly: GCF_902459505.1. NCBI lineage: Eukaryota > Metazoa > Chordata > Amphibia > Gymnophiona > Dermophiidae > Geotrypetes > Geotrypetes seraphini. The sequence goes on along the minus strand of NC_047088.1, from coordinate 97,861,563 downwards.
AAAGAAGATATCCTGAGTTTTCTACCCCTTTGTAACTTTTGTGAAAGATGTAAATGAAGTCACTGAGCAATCCCATATATGGGCAGCACCCATCATATGAAAGCAAAAAAATAAAACAACAAAAATAAGTCTCTGTCTCTATTTCATAGAGCAATGTTTCTCAACCCTCTCTAGGAGGCACATCCAGCCAGTCAGATTTTCAGAATTTCCACAATTAATATGCATAAGATAAATCTGCATATACTGGATACATTCTGTATGTAAATCTTTCATATGCATATTCATTGTGATAATCCTGAAAACCCAACTGGCTAAGTGTGCTCCTGGAGAGAATTGAGATAAACTGTTATAGGGCATTCTCTGCAAATTCCAGAAGAGTGACTTACCAATGGTTGGACTGGAGCACTGGGGATTCATTTTGAGCAATGTGGTATAAGGCACTCATAGCATTCATGTTGAACAGGGGAGGCTTCCTTTCAGCTGTGAGTGAAAGAGGAAGGCAATAGACAGAAAGATGTAAAAGAGAAAGTCAGGCAAACATCAGACTAGGTAGAGGGAATCAATTACCTATATTTTAAAGATGTAAGGCCTACGTCTCTAGACTAATAGACTCTACTTGGTACAACCTATTGTTTCATGGTAGATATCTTATAAGAACATAGTCTTATGTAGTTCATGCTGATGTTTCAAAAGTAAAGATTACCGATACCTAGCTCAATGGTAGTGATTCCAAGGGACCATACATCAACTTTCCCATCATACTGCCCTTCGTCCATAGCTAGGATTACTTCTGGGGCCATCCTGAAGAAACAGCAGAAGAGGGGAAAAAAGATCCAGCATCTCAGATTAGAGGCAAATGATTCACACAGTATTAAGTTAGCTCCTTCCTTGCTCATGGACTGAACAATATTCCTTCTAATTTTTGATGGGCTATGTATACAAATATTTTCTATGGGACCATCCATTTTTTGTACAGAATTTTAAAAATGCCGAAGTTCTGGCATTTCCAGGATGCTTATGGCTACCTCCCTTCAGTCCTCTTTAAGCACTGCATAACCACAACCCTCAATGAACCTTATACTCCCTGCGAGCCTTGTGAGAACTGGCGGCAGCCATTCAGGAAGCAGCACAGGGCCGGGCGGGAGCTCAAAAAGCTCGCTCCTGCTTGCCGGCCTGGGTGTGCGGCTGGCTGCTGGCCACGAGATCGGAACAAGGGGCTTGAGAACGGAAAGCTCGTTCCTGCCCATACACCACTGGACCACCAGGGAAAAGTTAAGCAGGGAGGGGGTAAAAAAATTGTTAGCATTGGCCAGGATGGGAGACAGGAGGGATCCCTTCTGACCTGGCCTAACTGCAGATCTGCAGCAAGTCTGGGAGGGTGTCAGATGGTGAATATAGGCCTGAATATAGGACGAGACTTCCATTTTTGGGCCATTTTTTTGGCCCAAAAATCTCAGCCTATATTCGAATATATATGGAAAACTGCTTAGAAGCACCAATGTACAATAGGCCATCAAGGCCATGCAAATAAATACATTATAAACAGAGTTCAAATTTATACTCTAAGAGCTTAGTGTGCTACACAAAGTAAAAATATATATATTGGGACCCCAACAGGTTTCCCAAGGATCCCCACTTTTACTATCTATGTTCAACCTTTTAATGCAATCCTTGGGAGCAATGATCAATTAAAGCAATGATCCTACTCCCATTTCATATCAAGCTATGGAATCAACTGGCTCCTCAGATCAGATCCCCCAAAGAACTCCTGAACTTTAGGAAAGCAATAAAAACTTACCTTTTCACCTAATCCCCTTCCTATTGTAATATGAGTGAAAAGAAACGTATTTGAAATTAGATCATCTGTTATGTGAAGCTAGGATGAACCCACTATATTGTAAATATAGTAAACTGCAATCCCATTTTGACTGTATATTATGTATGTTACCCTGTAACCCATTCTGAGCATACTGGGGAGAATGGGATAGAAAATTAAATAAATAAATTGTTTAGCATTTTGCTGGTTTAATTACATGACATTAAACATAAAATTTTATTTCATATTTTTATAGAAAGCATAATTCTATAAAAAAGGTATATGGAAAAATTTGATCAATACCAGATAATTTTTATTCCGCAGGTCAAACCAAATCAGTATATAATGTATAGGGTTATGGCTCACCAACTGGCAAATGGAAACAAATGGAAGAGCTGTATATGCTGCTTTATCTTAGTCACTACACAGCCACAGCTCCCCTGCTTCATTCACAGTGAGGAATCTCAGGTCCCCTTAAGGCAGTGATCTCAAACCCGCAGCCCGGGGACCACATGTGGCCCAACAGGTACTGTTTTGTGGCCCGTGGTCTGTACTAGTGCTGTCTGTACTAGTGCTGCTCGCTCTTTGCAGCATCCTCCAGCTTCCTCCTGGCCTCCCGATCTTACCTCCAGATAATTACCACAGCCTGCAGAGAGGATTGCTGGTGCTGTAGCAATCCTTGCAGGTTGCCGTCGTTGTCAGCAGCACATTCCCTCTGCCGCAAACCTGCCCCTGAAGTCAGAAGAGGGGCAGACCATGGCAGAGGGAATGTGCTGCGGAGGCTGATGGCAGCTTGCAAGAAATGCTACAGAACTGGTGATCCTCTCTGCAGGCTGCTGTAATTAACTGAAACTAAGACCGGGAGGCCAGGGGGGAAGCTGGAGGATGCTGCAAAGAAGGGGGGAACATGCAGGCCTTCGGGGGGGGGGGAGATTTATAAACTATAAAGAGTTTTACCTCATGCAAAATTGTCATTTCTTTAATAAGACAATAATTTTTTTTTTTTTTAGGCCTTCCAAGAACCTACAAATCCAAAATGTGGCCCTGCAAAGGGTTTGAGTTTGAGACCACTGCCTTAAGGGAAACCTATCCTTGAAGACCCAACTATGATTCCTCTCTACTTATCATAACTCAAGACTTGAAGAAGGCATGCAAAGGAGCCTAGCATTAGCTAAAGGAAACCAGGATGTGTATCTGGTCTGTCTGGACTTAATAAAAGAAAATAATCACAGACCATTAATTTTTCCTTCCTTTTTGCTCTACCAAGCAAGTCTAGAATGTGTGGGATGTACGTAGTAGAGAACTTCTTAAACTCAGAAAGAAGAAGACCCCCTGCTGAAATTACTTCTACCCTAAGGGCCACATCCTCCCTGGCTTGGATGTCCAATCTGTAATGTTTTGCAAATGAATACAACATAGATCAGGTGGTGGCTATGCAAATCTCCAATCATCTCTGCCCATCTCTCTCAGTAGGCTTCTTGGTAGCTCGTATTGGCTATCTGCAAGTAATGCACCAGTACTCTATGGACATCAAAGCATCTCAGGTGTTGAAGCTCCCTTCCCAATCCTTTCTACAAAAGGATGGCAAAGAAATGAAAAGCTGCGACCACCTTTGTGTAAAAAAGTAATTGTCCCAATAGACACCCCTGCCTCTATAAAGCGTAAGAAGGGGTCTTTCTACATGATAAGGCCTGCAATTCTGAAATTCTCCTGGCCAAGCAAATAGTAACCAGGAAGACCATCTTCAACCTAAGATTTTTCAAGATAATAGACTACAAAGACTCAAAAGGAGATGCCAACAATATTGGTAGAACAAGATTTAAGATTCCAGACCTGCTCAAAAGCACATACTGAGGCTTTAGGTGAGTGACACCTTTAAGGAAATGCTAAATTTCCTCAGAGCACATAGCCATCCAGACCACTCCAAAACAAGACAACACTGCCACCTGCACCTTCATCAAGGCCAAGGCTAAACCTTTTTTGAGGCCCTCTTGCAAACAGTACAGTTTCTTTGGCTGCGCACCAGACTTCATATATCTGCTAGACTCCAGTGTAGGCCTAGGAGGTAATCTACTTCCATGTCTGTGAATGTGGCAAAATGATCGTCTCTCTATATCACTTGTGCCCCAAACACAATCTCTCAAGAGCTAAGCTTTAAAGAGAAGGGAGACAGATAGCACAGTTACTTACCGTAACAGGTGTTATCCAGGGACAGCAGGCAGATATTCTTAACGCATGGGTGACGTCACCGACGGAGCCCCGGTACGGACATTTTTAACTAGAAAGTTCTAGTTGGCCGCACCGAGCATGCGCGAGTGTCTTCCCGCCCGACGGAGGAGTGCATGGTCCCCAGTTAAGATAAGCCAGCTAAGAAGCCAACCCGGGGAGGAGGGTGGGACGTAAGAATATCTGCCTGCTGTCCCTGGATAACACCTGTTACGGTAAGTAATTGTGCTTTATCCCAGGACAAGCAGGCAGCATATTCTTAACGCATGGGTGACCTCCAAGCTAACAGAGAGGGAGGAGGGATGGTTGGCCATTAGGAAAATAAATTTTGTAACACAGATTGGCCGAAGTGTCCATCCCGTCTGGAGAAGGCATCCAGACAGTAGTGAGTAGTGAACGTGTGAACTGAGGACCAAGTGGCAGCCTTGCAGATATCCTCGATGGGCGTGGAACGGAGGAAAGCCACAGAAGCAGCCATAGCTCTGACCCTGTGGGCCGTGACAGCACCTTCCAGTGAGAGACCGGCCCGCGCATAACAGAACGCAATACAGGCAGCAAGCCAGTTGGAAAGCGTCCGTTTAGAGACAGGACGACCTAGACGGTTAGGATCGAAGGCCAGAAAGAGCTGAGGAGACGAGCGGTGAGCCCTGGTACGGTCAAGGTAGTATGCAAGGGCACGCTTACAATCCAGCGTGTGCAACGCCTGTTCCCCAGGATGAGAATGGGGTTTAGGGAAAAAGACAGGCAACACAATGGACTGGTTGAGGTGAAAAGCCGAGACCACCTTGGGAAGGAATTTAGGATGGGTACGCAGAACCACCTTGTCATGGTGAAAAACAGTGAACGGTGGATCGGCGGCCAGTGCATGCAGCTCACTAACCCTCCTGGCAGAGGTGATGGCAATGAGGAAAAGCACCTTCCATGTTAGAAGTTTGAGCGAAGTTGTGGCAAGAGGCTCAAAAGGAGGTTTCATGAGGGCTGATAAAACCACATTCAGGTCCCAGACGACAGGAGGAGGCTTCAGAGGTGGTTTGACATTGAGGAGGCCTCTCATGAACCGGGAAACCAGAGGATGAGCCGTGAGAGGTTTTCCGAGGATAAGCTCATGAAACGCAGTGATGGCACTGAGGTGGACTCTGATTGAGGTAGACTTGAGGCCAGCATCGGACAGAGAGAGCAAATAGTCCAGTACAGTTTCCACCGCCAATGAGGTGGGATCGTGAAGATGCAGGAGACACCAAGAGGAAAACCGGGTCCATTTCTGATGGTAACATTGGAGAGTGGCCGGTTTCCTGGAGGCATCCAAAATGCGACGGACAGGCTGAGACAGATTCTCTGGAGAGGTCAGCCCGAGAGAAACCAAGCTGTCAGGTGGAGCGAAGACAGATTGGGATGTAGTAGAGACTGATGCTGCTGTGTAAGTAGAGTAGGAAACACAGGAAGAGGAATGGGCTCCCTGGAGCTGAGCTGAAGCAGGAGGGAGAACCAGTGTTGGCAAGGCCACCGAGGAGCGATGAGAATCATGGTGGCCCTGTCCCTGCGGAGTTTGTATAACGTCCACAACATCAGAGGGAGTGGAGGAAAGGCATAGAGGAACCGATCCGTCCAGTCGAGCAGGAATGCATCCGGGGCCAGACGGTGAGGAGAGAAGAGTCTGGAACAGAACTGGGGCAGCTGATGGTTGTGAGGAGCTGCAAAGACGTCCACCTGTGGAGTGCCCCAGCGAGCAAAGATGGAGCGGAGTGTTGGAGGGTCCAGAGTCCACTCGTGAGGTTGAAGGATGTGGCTGAGATTGTCGGCCAGGGAGTTCTGTTCGCCCTGGATGTAGACAGCCTTGAGGAAGAGACTGTGGTCCGTGGCCCAGGTCCAGATGCGGAGAGCCTCCTGACAGAGGAGGCGAGATCCGGTGCCGCCTTGCTTGTTTATGTAGTACATGGCGACTTGATTGTCTGTGCACAGGAGAAGAACCTGAGGGCAGAGAAGGTGCTGGAAGGCCTTGAGAGCATAGAACATGGCTCTGAGTTCCAGGAAATTGATGTGATGTTGACGCTCCTGAGGGGTCCAGAGTCCCTGGGTGCGTAGATCTCCCAGGTGAGCTCCCCACGCATAGGGGGAGGCATCCGTGGTTATGATCATGGAGTGAGGGGGTAGATGAAAGAGTAGACCCCTGGAAAGATTGGAGGAGTTCAACCACCATTGAAGAGATTGCTGAAGAGACGATGTCACAGAGATGGGATGAGAAAGAGGATCCGTGGTCTGTGACCATTGGTTGGCTAGAGTCCACTGAGGTGGAGTCGTGCCAGAGGAAGTATATGGACCGTCGAGGCCATGTGGCCTGTCGAGCAGGGATGGTTTGATGAAGGAGCACCTGACGACAGAGGTGGAGCAGGGTCCGGTGTCGGTCGAAGGGGAGAAACGCCCTCATCAGAGTGGTGTCGAGAACTGCTCCGATGAACTGAAGTCGCTGTGTGGGAAGCAGATGCGACTTGGGGTAGTTGATCTCGAACCCCAAGAGATGGAGGAAAGAGATGGTGTGATGAGTGGCTTGCAGCACAAGTGGAGACGTAGTTGCTTTCACCAACCAATCGTCCAAGTAGGGGAACACCTGGAGGTTGTGAGACCTGAGGAAGGCCGCCACCACAATAAGGCACTTAGTGAACACCCTGGGCGATGATGCGAGGCCAAAGGGAAGTACCTTGTACTGATAGTGGCGGTGCTGAATCTGAAAGCGGAGGTAGCGACGTGAATTCAGATGGATGGGGATGTGAGTGTAGGCCTCTTTGAGGTCTAGGGAACATAGCCAGTCATGTTGAGAGAGAAGAGGGTAAAGCGTGGCCAGGGAGAGCATTCTGAACTTCTCTTTGACCAGACACTTGTTGAGGTCCCTGAGATCGAGGATGGGGCGGAGGTCACCTGTCTTCTTGGGAACCAGGAAGTAGCGGGAGTAGAATCCCTGACCCCATTGGTCCGGAGGCACCTCTTCGATGGCATTGAGAAGAAGGAGGGATTGGACCTCCCTCAGGAGGAGGGGGGTTTGGGAGGAGTGAGAAGCAGACTCTACGGGAGGATTGTCTGGTGGAAGAGTCTGGAAGTTGAGAGAGTAGCCGTGGCGAATGATGTTGAGGACCCAATGGTCTGATGTGATGACCTCCCAACGGCTGAGGAAGAGTTGGAGGCGACCTCCGATAGGCTGAGGAAGAGGCAATGATGTTGGGAGACTGGCTATGCCCTGGAGAAAAGAGTCAAAAGGACTGAGATGGTTTTGACGGAGGTAGAGGCTTGGCAGGTTGGTGAGACTGAGAGCGAGCCTGAGTTTGATGTTGTTGCCGAGGTCGGCGGGGCTGCTGTTGAGGCGGGTTGAGAGGTCTGGCCGAGAACCTGCGCTGGTAGGAAGACTGCTGTCTATAGGTGCGAGCAGGTGGAGTCTTCTTTTTAGGCTTAATCAGAGTGTCCCACCTGGTCTCATGTGCTGAAAGTTTCTGGGTTGTTGAGTCTAGGGACTCTCCGAAGAGTTCATCACCCAGACAAGGTGCGTTAGCCAGGCGGTCCTGGTGGTTAATGTCTAGGTCAGAGACTCTCAGCCATGCCAAACGGCGCATGGCCACCGCCATGGCAGATGCGCCAGAGGTCAGCTCAAATGAGTCGTAGATGGAGCGAACCATGAATTTCCTGAGTTGGAGGAGGCTGGAAATATGTTGCTGGAAAAGAGCCTGAACCTTACGTTCAGGAAGATATTTCTGTAAGGAGGAGAGCTGTTGCACCAGATGCTTCATGTAGAAGGAGAAGTGGAAGGTGTAGTTGTTGGCTCTATTGGCTAACATGGCATTTTGGAAAAGGCGCTTACCAAATTTATCCATGGTTTTTCCCTCTCTGCCAGGAGGGGTGGAGGCATATACACTGGAACCCTGAGATTTTTGCAAAGTAGATTCCACCAGGAGGGACTCGTGGGGCAATTGAGGTTTGTCAAACCCTGGGATTGGAATAACCCGGTACAAGCTATCCAATTTACGAGGGGCTCCAGGAACCGTGAGGGGAGCTTCCCAGTTTTTATAGAAAGTTTCCCGTAAGATGTCGTGGACGGGCAACTTCAGAAATTCTTTGGGAGGTTGCTCAAAGTCGAGGGCATCGAGGAAAGCCTGAGACTTTTTAGAGTCAGACTCTAAGGGAATGGAAAGAGCTGCTGACATCTCCCTAAGGAATTTGGAGAAAGAGGATTGCTCTGGTTTTGAGACGGTGTCGGTCATGGAGGGTTCTTCATCGGTTGATGAAGCGTCATCCTCGGTACCGTGAGGGGAGTCTTCCCACAAGTCTGGGTCACTAACGTCGGGGTGCGTACGTTTGGACATCGGTGTGGAGGGCTCGGCATGGCGGGTCTTTGAAAGAGATTTGCCTGAGCGCATCGAGGCGGTACCAGGTGAGGAAGACCGATGTCGTTCCTGGGACCGGACAGGGTCGGCAACATCACGGGTATGTACTGTAGGTGTTTCTGCCAAGAGCACCGGCATGGAAGTATTAATCGGTACTGAGGGGGTCGACACCGATGGGACAGTTGAGGCTCGTACCGGTCTCGTACAGGAAGGTGCGTTGCCAGCAACTCCGGCAACAGTTGTTGGAGCTGTTGTTGCAGCTGCTCCTGTAACTGTGTTTGGAGTATGGCCGCGATGCGGTCGTCCAGGGGAGGCACCGGTACCGCTTTTTTCTTCTTCGGTACCATAGGTGCCGCTCTACGCTCCGGCGATGAGGAGGCCGATGATGAGGCACTCACCGAGATCGGAGCGGAGCGTTTGCGGGGCCGGTGCGGTGCCGGGAGGGCCGGTGTCGCAACCGTGGCAGGAGGGCGCTCAAGGGAAGTGGGAGGCTTCTTAGCTGGCTTACCTGGGCCCAACGACCCCGAGGAAGGGTCCGGTGGTGTCGATGTCGTCGGTGCCGACTTTTGTGGTGCCGTCAACGTCGCAGCCGGTTCCATGGCAGATCCGGTACCAAACAAAATATTTTGCTGGATCTGCCGATTTTTCAAAGTACGCTTTTTAAGCGTAGCACAGCAGGTGCAGGTATCAGCCCGATGCTCTGGACCCAAGCACTGGAGGCACCAATTGTGTGGGTCGGTGAGGGAGATCGGGCGTGCACACCGCTGGCACTTCTTAAAACCCGGTTGAGGGGGAATGAAGGGAAACACGGCCTCCGCAAATCGAATCCGGAGGCCTGTATGGTGGCAACAGGCCCCGCCGGGGCCGGCCTGAAAAAAATAAGGAAAACTCAACGTTTTTTTTTTTTTTTTTAAACAAAAATAAAGGGAATCCAATAAGAAAAATAGGAAAAAAGTGAGAAAATACGCGAGCGGGAAGGCAAAAATTAGTTTTTCAACGGCCGTTGAAAACACATGAGTCTTCTTCGCTCCGCGGAAACGAAGAAACTGGGGACCACGCACTCTTCCGTCGGGCAGGGAAGGCACTCGCGCATGCGCGGTGCGGCCAACTAGAACTTTCTAGTTAAAAAGGTCCGTACCGGGGCTCCGTCGGTGACGTCACCCATGCGTTAAGAATATGCTGCCTGCTTGTCCTGGGATAATGTCCATGACTACCGGTCCTTGATATAGCAGCCCTCTGTCCTGAGGAAGCTTCAAGCCCTTTCCTACTCGAAAGTGTACCAGGATCTGTGTACGAAGGATGTCACAACCAATATGGCACTACCAGCACCACGGTTTTGGGGTGCAACTCAATCTACTGAAGGACCTGGGCCAATATTGCCTTGGAGAGAAAATATAAGGAAGGCCTAGCTGGCCACACATGCAGGAGGGCATCCATCCTGGATGACACCTGTCCCTTTGTGCTACTGTAAAAAAGTGAAACTAGAATTCTGTCTTGATGCCATGAAGTCCATCACTGGATTTCCTCTCTTATCAGTGAAAGCCCTCTGGAACTAAGATCATTCCCCAGTATCCAGAGAATTCACCCTTAGATAATTTACCTGAACATTTTTGGTACCTGTAAAGTGAGCTGCTAACACCTTCAAAGACCAAAAACAGCTTCTCCTAAAATACTCCAAAGAATTTTGCAGCCACAACACCTGCCCACCTTACTTGATCAAAGCAGCCACCCCAACAACCATAGAAAAAATAACCCAATGGCTCAACTATCACCTAAAAACTGTCCTTTTCCCAAAATCAGGAGGAGAAATTACCTTAATGCCCATCCCCAAGAATCTAAAACTCAGCTCCTCTGATGTGACCAATTATTATTGGACAGTAGCTTCCATCCTCCTATTTATCAAAATGATGGAAGGATATGTCACAGAACATCTTGAATGCTACTTACAATGCTTCAACATCTTCCACTCTTCACAACTGCAATTCAGGAAAAATCACAGCACTGCAATTCAGGAAAAATCACATACAGCAAGGAACTACTAAGCAAGAGTCACAGTACAATCATATTCCAATTTGATCTAAGCAGTGCATTTGACCTAGTAGACTTCGATCAAATGTCTGAGATATTCAGGGATTTCGGATTTAGCAGCCCAGTTCTCTCGTGGTTCAAAGGCTTCCTAATCACTCGGCACTATGCCATATGTAAGAATGGTGTACTTTCTGACAACTGGCACCCCTCCCTATGGGGTCTCCTAAGGATTCCCATTTTCACCATCAGTATTCAGCCTTCTATTGCAATCCTTAGGAGCCAATCTAGATCTTACACAAATAAAAAACATTTCACCTACGTGGACGACATAACAATCATGCTGCCTGTAATGGCTGCATTAGCCAACACTCTTACAACTGTCAAAAAATGTGTCCACATCATAGAGAACTGGACCTCAATTTACCGTCTCTAATTAAATAAGAACAAAACCAAATTACTTTGGCTAGGACCTTCAACTGACCCATGCTATACTCCAAGGATTATAGTAGACCACATAGACTTTCCATTAGAACTATAATTCCAATTCTTAACAGTAGAAATCAATAACCGCCTACCCATGAAGAGCCATGTACAATCAATAATAAAATAATCTTTCCTTGTGATGAGAAAGCTAATATCCATCAGAAATTACTTCAGAACAGAGGCTTTCTGAATTTTAGTGCAATCCCTAATCCTATCTTGACTAGACTACTGTTATATAACACTAGTTCTTTGCTCTAAAACATTGCTATTGCAGCTACAACTAGTTCAAAATACAGCAGTAAGACTCGTACATGGACTACGGAAATCAGAACACTTAAAGCCCTCCTATATGTAACTACATTGGCTGCCCCTAACTGCAAGGATCAAGTTTAAATTAGGCATCACTGCATTTAATATCCTGACAGGGAATGCCCCAGACTACCTAACACAGTTGGCCATCCTACTCTAGTGTGCCTCCAACAGATATTCCACCAGAAATATTTTCCATTTCAAATTCCCAGCATGCAACAATATAAAGTCTACCAGGCAAATTACCTTATCCATCCAATATCAATTAGCAAAATGCTGGAATCATCTCATACACTATGATCTTGTGACCACTATCTCAGGTTCAGAAAACTTTTTAAAGCTTTTCTGTACCAAGACAGGGAGCCACTCAGCTGTTGGGGCTTTTTTCTTTTTAATGGCACAGATGTTGTGTGTGTGTTTGTGTTACACATGAAGAATATCTGCCCCATTAAAAAAAAATGCTGTGCCATTTCCCCCTCCCTCCTCCACACTCCCCCTGCTGATGACGGTCCTCCCAGATGACAACCCCCTGATGAACCAGAATGGAGGCAGGAGGGATGCCCACTCTCTCCTGCACATCGATAGCAATGTTGTATAAGGCACTCATAGCAATCACGATTCTTTTTGCCATGCTAGAGTATCGATTGGTCGGTTAGCTTGCATGGCATTTCAATATTAATGGCCTTATTTGCATGGCTGGATCAAAGAACGAGAGATTGCAGGGAAAAACACGCAGCGAGCTGTTTTGTGCATCGGGTCAGCAAATATGATTGGTCACTAAACCGTTCAAACTGGTTTAGTGATGATCATTAGATGATCGGAGAATTTACTGCTTCTAGCACCAACCTCTTGTAATGTAATCCAATCTTGAACTGAATAGATCAAAGGCAGAATAGAAAAGCTGATTAACATAACACCTCCACTTGGAGGCCATTCCATGAATACACTATCCTTTCCATGATGTAGCATTCACTCAGATTACTTCTAAGTCTGTCTCATTTCACCTTCATTTTATGTCCCCTCTTTCCAGATTCATTTCCTATGCATTTATGCCATGGAAGTATTTAAACATCTCCTATCATATCTCCCCTCTCCCACCTTTCTTCCAAAGAATACATATTGAAATTGCTAAGTCTGCTCCTGTACACTTTATGACAAAGACCATTGACATAGGGCTGCAGGAAGATTAAAACTTTTAATCACAATGAATCATGTTTCATGTTGTGTGTTAGCAATTAATCATGATTAATATGTAAGATATTTTTAAAGAAAATACAACGAACACAAACAAAAAAATTCCTGAAATCATGCATAAACCACTTGTTTATCTGCAGTTTTCTCTCTCTTTTTCATCTAATACCTAGTCCCTCATTTCCTGTCTCTGTACTCACCCTCTCAGCTCTAGCCTGGTCTTTCCTTTCTCTTGCCTCCAGGTCAGTGTGTTTCCTCTTTTCTTTTTCCCCCTCATCTCTCATATCCAGTATCTCTCTCTACCTCTGTGCATCCAGTTTCCCTCTTCTTGTACCCAGATCCCTTAATTGATCTCTCATCCCCTCCCCAAATTCAGCATCTCTTTCCCTCATTGCTCCCCCAATGACGCAACTATATCCCTCCTTCCTCTGATGCAGCACCTCCTTGCCCTTCCTCCCCTAAGTTCAGCCCTCCTCAAAGTAGCAACTATCCCTCCTTGCTCCGAGTCCAGCATTCTTCTCTCTCCTTGCTCTCCTCAATGTGGCAACTCACTACCTTCCATCCAGTGTCTGCCCTCTTTCTCTGCCCTTCCCTTCCATCCAGCTTCTGCCCTCTTTCTCTGCCCTTCCCTTCCATCCAGCGTCTGCCCTTTCTCTCTCTACCCTTTCCATCTAGTGTCTGACCTTAGTACACCACTGCCCCACCCCGTGCTCTGGCAGCTCCTTCTCTTCCATCTGTCTCTCCCTTCTTCTTCCCCCCCCCATACTCTGGCATCTTTCTCCTCTGCTTTTGTTATTTCCTAACTCCACCCATGGTCTGGTATCTCTAACTCCTTCCCTTCCATCTCTCTTTTCCCTCCCTTACGGTTTGACACCTCTCTCCTCTGCTTTCCTTCCTCCCCCCGTGGTCTGGCATCTCTCACTCCTCTCCCTTCCCTGGTCTTCCTTCTTCCTCCTTCCTACTCAATTTGGTAGCTTTACTTTACATCTCCCTGCCCCCCCAATCGGGTGTGACATTTCTATCCCCTCCCCCCCCTGTGGAATGGGTACCTCGCTCTTTCTTTTCTCCTCCAGGCTGCTGCTTGCAATCTTCAGTCTGCCGGCAATGTCAGTCAGCTGAACACACTGCCTTTGGCGGTCCTGAAAGCTTTCCCTCTGCTTCAACCTTCTTGTCCTGCAGAGGGAAAGCTTCCGCGGCCACCAAAGGCAGTGTGTTCAGCTGACTGATGATGCTAGCGGCCCGAAGATTGCAAGCACCTGCATCGTTTTGAAGGTGCAGCCTCCAGAATTGTACACAATATTCTAAATGAGGTCTCACCAGAGTTTTATACAGAGGAATTATCACCTCCTTTGACCTAATGGCCATTTTTGCTATGCATCTAAGCACCCTTCTGGCTTTAGCCATCACCTTTTCTACCCATTTGGCCACCTTAAGATCATCACATATGATCATACCCCCAAGTTGCACTCCTCTTTTGTGCACATGAGTTCTTTACGCCCTAAACTGTACTGTTCCCTTGAAGCATATAGACCATCTCCCAGACCTTGTGTGTTACTCTTCCCTCACTTTTCTATTATATGTTGTATTTCTTCCCTCCATCCCTTTGTGTCTCCCTCTGTTTTTATAATTTTTATTTTTAATCTTACTAGTTTTTTTGTATCCTTATTGTAAGCCACTTAGTTATACGATTTGCGGGATATCAAGAATGAATAAACTTGATCCTGCATATTTTAGTATTACATTTTAGCTGCTAAATTCTGGCTCAATCTTCAAGCTTTGCTAGGTCCTTCCTCATATTATCCACACCACGGGGTGTCTACCCTATTGCAGATTTTGGTATCATCTGCAGACAGCCCTTCAGCAATATTACTTACAAAAATGTTAAAAAGAATCAGCCAATACCTGAACCTTGCACCATACCACTAGCAACATCCTTTTCCTCAGACTGTGCTCCATTTACTACTACTCTGTCGTCTTTCATTCAACCATTTCTTAACCCAGCCAATCAATTTAGGGTCTATGCTAAGGGCACTCAGTTTATTTATTAGTCCTCTATGCAGAATCGTATCAAAAGCTTTGTTAAAAATCTAAATACACTGCATCTAGCATTCACCCTTGATACAACTTTCTAGTCACACATTCAAAGAAATGAATCATATTTGTCTGACAAGAGCTGACTCTATTGAAACCATTGGATTCCAGAAAACTTCCCTATTCTGTGTTTTAAAAGCATTGCCATTAATTATTTACCACAGAAGTCAGACCTACCAGCTTATAGTTCCCAACCTGTTTCTTACTTCCGCTTTTGTGGAGAGAGACCACATCAGACCTTCTCCAGTCCTCTGGGACAACTCCTGACTCTAGGGAAGCGTTGAATAAGGTCAGCCAGTGAGCCACCAGAACTAGTTCCTTCAGTACCCTTGAACATATGTCATCTGGCCCCACTGCTTTGTTAACATTTAATTTAGCCAGCTCCTCACATACAGTCCCCTGGAAATTGTTTAGGAACTACCACATCTCCATTCCTATTTGTGTTTGTCTTTTGCTGTCCTGCTTTTGAGCCTTCAGTTGTGAATGCAGAACAGAAACATTTAAGTAATTCCACCTTATCTTTTTCAGCATCTACATATTTCTTCCCTTCACCTTTGAGTCTCACAATAGCACTTTTGTATTTCTCCTATCACTAGCATATTTTAAAAAAAATGTCTTGGTTTCCCATTTTACTATACTGGCTATTTTTAATTCCATTTGCATCTTTGCTTTCCTGACTACTTTGCCAGCTTCTCTTAGATTTTCCAGATATTGTTGCCTGTGTTCCTCTTTCTGTGATCTCCTGTAGTTTATGATGACTAACCTCTTTTTCCTTATCTTTTCAGCTACTGTTTTTGAGAACCAAAGTGGCCTTCTTTTCCTCTTACTTCTATTTACTTTCCTTACTAAAAGGTTTGCTGCCCTTAAAATAGTTCCTTTCAGTTTTGCCCACTGCTTTCCTACTTCTTCTAGATGTTCTCTTTCAACTAATGATTCCTTGAGGTATTCTCTCATTTGAACTAAGTTTTTTGACACCTAGAACTTTTACACTCTCCACACCTATTTTAATATTAAACCACACTGGCTGGTGATTACTAGATGCTAGATGATCACCTACTATAATATCATCAGAAACACTTTCTCCATTTGTAAGCACTCAGTCCAATATGGCCTCATTCCACTAGAGTTCCACTACTTACTGCTGGAACAGTTCACTTATGAGAATCCAGGATCCCCCTACTTCTAGAAGACCTTGCAATAGGAATACCCCAGTCAACAGCAGGCACATTACCATAGGCAAGATGTGGACACATTGGGCTATATTAATAAAGTTGTTCTTTTTCATTCTACTTGATCCACTGTCATCTTTTACTAGATAGGGAAAATACTTAAGAGCACCTGATTACTATTCAATGTATTGTAAACCACTATGGGTGAATCTCTTAAGAAAAGGCAGGTAATACATCCCAATAAATAATAATAATCATATGGTTTTCTAAGAATCATGTCTCCATGGCTGCCACTAAATCCAAATCAGCCTCCTCCATCACTGCCTCTAGATCCAGAAGTTTATTTCCCATACTACGGGCGTTAGTGTACACCCATTTTCCCCATATGTGCAGAGGTATTTAATGCTTACATAGGAACATAAGAATAGCCATACTGGGTCAGACCAATGGTCCATCTAGCCCAGTACTCTCCACATTGGCCAATCCAGATCACATATACCCAGCAGAAACCCAAATAGTAGCAAAATTTTACACTACCAATCCAAGGGCAAGCACTGGCTTTCCCATATGCCTTAATAGCAGACTACGACTTTTTCCTGCAGGAACTTGTCTAATCCTTTTTTAAATCCAGCTACATCAACTGCTGTTACCACCTCTTCTGTCAACAAGTTCCAGAACTTAACTATTCTTTGAATAAAAAAATATTTCCTTCTATTTGTTTTAAAGAGATTTCAAGGCTACCCTCTTAATAGATGGAAGTCCCAAACCTTTGAAGACTAAATTTGAACTCCAAAAAACAGTAATTGCTGTACTGGGGGACAGATTTACAATACACTTCTGAGAAATCGAACCACATCTGGATACACCAGCATACAAGTCTTTTCCAAAGCCCTCTAAAGCAAGATAACACTGCTACCTAGAACTTCAAGGAACCCAGGGGCTAAGACTCGGTGGGGACTATTTTGAAGAAAAGATAAACTGTGAGCTCTGGAGCAGGAAAGGGAGAAATTGCTTTATCAGAACACCAAGATTCAAATACTCAACAAATCCTTGCATATACTGTGGAAATGGAATGCTTTCTGGCTTAAAACAAAGAGGCAATCACTTCCTCTGAATATCTTCTGTGTCTTATGCATGACCTCTCAAAAGCCAAACTGTAAGACAGAAGGAAAATCAGGTCTTCCATGATTACTAGCTCTTGAATTAGAAAACCTTTCTTCTGGGGATGAAGTTGTGGCTCAAGGTCTGCGAAAACGGTCTCCAGACCTGGAGGGCAGAATACTGGAACTAGAAGCACTTCGAACAGTGGAAGAGGAGGACAGAGAGGCAGAAAACTTCATGACAGAGGAAACCATTGAGGAAAAAGTCAGGGAGTTAGAGAAGTTCATTGAACAGGCATACAGGGAGGCCGTGAAAAATCACCAACAACAGTGGAGCTGCCAAGATACACCTACAGTGAGGGAGGACAACCACAAGGAACACGAGTCCGGTGCAAGCCAACACCAGGATGAGGGAAGATGGACTCGGACCTACCGCTGGAGAGATAGTCATACACCAGGGACACAGACCTGAGGCTAGAGAGGCAAGAGAAGATAGAGAGGACAGCAGTCATCGTGGGGGACTCCATCATCAGACAAGTCAACAGCCACATAGTGGGAGGAAGACAGGATCAGCTGGTGACATGCCTACCGGGAGCCAAGTTAGAAGATATAGTGAGCCGCATCGACAGGATCATCGATAGCGTGGAAGAGGAAGATACAGCGGTGGTGATCCACGTGGGGACAAACAACGTGAGCAACAGAACTACAGCAGGGAAGGACTGAAGGACCAGTTCCGGATGCTAGGAGGGAAGCTGAAGACCAGAACGCCAAGGGTAGCATTCTCGGAGATCCTGCCGGTACCCAGGGCCGACGAGAAGAGACAGACGGAGCTGCAAGCAGTCAACGTATGGATGAGGCGCTGGTGTGAGGAAGAAAAATTCCACTTCGTACGCAACTGGATGATGTTCTGGGGGAAGAATAAGCTATTCAGGAAGGATGGACTGCACCTCAGCAGAGACAGAACGAGGCTACTTGCAATGAACATCAAGAGAGAAATTGAGAAGTTTTTAAACTAGGAAGAAGGGGAAAGCTGACAGTTGACCAACAGTCGATGGTTCGGGAACCGGTATACCCAGAAGACACCATGCAAGAAGATAGCGGGGAAGACTCACCGGATCATAGGCAAGACAGAAATCCTGAAAGATCGAAAGGGACACAAAAGGGAAGGAAATGAAGAAAGTAACAAGTTGCAAACTCAAGTTTATGTACACGAACACAAGGAGCCTAAGGAATAAGATGGGGGAATTGGAAGCTATGGCACAAAAAGATAACCTTGACATCAACTAAAGATCACCCTCAGTCTACACCCAACCCCTTAAACCCCACCTCTACCCTTCTTTCTCCATTCTAATCTACTGCCAAAAATTTTTGTATAGTCCACTCTCAGTCTATACTCAAATAACTTGTATCTAAACTAAACTACTTATATTTAAACTACTGCTCTTAATTTGCTGTATAGTCCCTATATTTACACTGCTGCACAGTCTCGTATGTCCAAGTATTTAAATCTACTGTATAATCTTGTATGTCCAATTCACTCCATTGTGAATGTTTACTTGTAAACCGTTCTGTGCTACTGAGAGGACGGGATAAAAATCGAAATAAATAAATAAATAAATAAATCATCGGCATCACGGAAACATGATGGAACGAGAAAAATGTCTGGGACACTGTGCTACTGGGATACAAGCTATACTGCAAAGACAGAGAAGGTCAAAAAGGTGGGGGTATTGCCCTATACGTCAAAGAGGGAATTGAATCTACCAGAGAGAACACGCTGTAAATGGAAAATAAGGTAGAGTCTCTATGGGTCAAAATTCTGGGAACAAATGGAACAGAAACGAAGATCGGCATCTACTATCGGCCCCCAGAGCGGTCTGAAGAAATTGATGGGGACATGACAGACGAGAAGGGGAAATGAAGGATGAGATTAAATGCAACTGCAAGGGAGGCAACGCAGTTATCATGGGTGACTTCAACTATCCAGGGATAGACTGGAACCTAGGCACCTTCAGCTGCGCTAGAGAGACCAAGTTCCTGGATGCTGTAGGCAATTGCTTCCTGGAACAACTTGTCAAAGGAAATGCAATTCTGGACTTAATTCTGAATGGACTGCGAGGACTGGCACAAGGTGTAGAAGTAGAGGGGACGCTATGAAGCAGCGATCACAATATGATCCGCTTCAACCTGGACGCAGGGGAGAAACACCGGTCCAGAACTTCTGAAAGGGAAATTACGAAGGGATGAGACTCATGGTGGGGAAGAAGATTAAGAAGAGGAAAAGCACTGTAAAAACGCTAGAGCAAGCTTGGTCCCTTTTTAAGGACACAGTCACTGAGGCACAAAATCTACATATACTGCGTATCAACAAAGGATCCAAGAGGAAAAAGAATAAAGAACCGGCTTGGCTCACTGTAGAGATGAAGGAAGCAATCAGAGACAAGAAAACTTCATTTAAGGAATGGAAAAGGTGAAAAACTGGAATAAGCACAAACAACATCAATGCAGGTGCTATAAGGCAGTAAAAGGGGCCAAAAGAGACTACGAGGAAGAAATAGCCAAGGAGACGAAAAACTTCAAGACTTTTTTTGATATATTAAGGGGATACGACCTGCGAAGGAAGCGGTGGGGCCGTTGGATAACCATAGAATAAAGGGAGCGCTAAAGGAAGATAAAGAAATCGCTAACAAACTGAACACATTTTTTGCGTCTGTATTTACCGAAGAGGATATACACAACATATCGGAAGCTGACAGACTATATGCAGGAAACGAAGACGGGAAACTGACAGGGTTGACGGTCAGTCTAGAAGAGGTATGCAGGCAGATTGATAGGCTTAAAAATGATAAATCCCCAGGACCAGGTGGCATCCATCTTAGGGTAATCAAGGAACTGAAAGGGGCTATAGCTGAACTGCTTCAACTAATAGCCAATCTGTCGATCAAATCAGGAAGGCTGGAAAGTGGCGAATGCTACGCCGATTTTCAAGAAAGGTTCGAGGGGAGATCTGGGAAACTACAGACCGGTGAGTCTGACCTCGGTACTGGGAAAGATTGTAGAGGTGCTGATAAAGGACCGCATCACTGATCACCTTGATGGACACAATCTGATGAGGACCAGCCAGCAAGGCTTCAGCAAAGGAAGATCTTGCTTGACGAACTTGCTGCACTTCTTTGAGGGAGTAAACAGGCAGATAGACAAGGGTGACCAGGTCGACATTGTATATCTGAATTTTCAGAAGGCGTTTGACAAGGTTCCGCATAAACGACTACTTCGAAAAATTGCGAACCATGGAATTGAGAGTGAAATACTCACGTAGATTAAAAACTGATTGGCAGATAGGAAACGGAGAGTGGGGGTAAATGAGCAATACTTGGACTGGAAAAGCGTCACGAGTGGAGTGCTGCAGGGTTCGCTGCTTGGACCTGTGCTCTTCAACATATTTATAAACAACCTGGAAATTGGTATGAGTGAGGTGATTAAATTTGCAGACTATACGAAGTTATTCAGAGTAGTGAAAATGCAGGAGGATTGCGAAGACCTTCAACGGGATATAAACATGCTCAAGAAATGGGCCATGACATGGAAAATGAGGTTAAACGTGGATAAGTGTAAGGTGATGCATGTTGGTAACAAAAATCTTATACACGAATACAGAATGTCCAGTGCAGTACTTGGAGAGACCCCCCAGGAAAGAGAATTTGGTTGTACTGGTCGACAAGACAATGAAGCCGTCCGCGCAATGTGCAGCGATGGTGAAAAAGGTGAACAGAATGCTAGGAATGATTAAGAAGGGGATCACGAACTGATCGGAGAAAATTATCATGCCGCTGTACTGGGCCATGGTATGCCCTCACCTGGTTACCTGGAATACTGCGTCCAGCACTGGTCACCGTACATGAAGAAGGACACAGTACTACTCGAAAGGGTCCAGAGAAGAGCGACCCAAAATGGTTAAGGGCTAGAGGAGTTGCTGTACAGTGAGAGATTAGAGAAACTGGGCCCCTTCTCCTTGAAAAGAGGAGTCTGAGAGGGGACTTGATCAAACCATTCAAGATAATGAAGGGAACAGACATAGGGCTAGATAAACTAAGCAAACCAATCATGTACTGATCGGTTTGCAAGCCCTTTACGACCAGATTTCCCTCCTGCACTATTCACTAACGCCTGTAGCGATCTGATCTTGATTGTCCCATGCAAATTAGTAAAACCCCATGCAAAATAGCCAAGCGATTGATTCACTAACAACTGCTTGGCTATTTTGAGTCAGGTTTTACTATTGGAAAACCGACTGCTGCAGACCTGTCGGTAACTGAGTTACCGCCAGGTCTGCAGGCTTTTTGACAACCTGCCTGTCATTTTTATTCATTTTTTTCCATGGCACAGATATTTTTCATGTGTTACACAAGCAAAATATCTGCCCCATAAAAAACGAATAAAAAATGTACCCCCTCACTAAAAGGCGCCCCCCCCACGATCGCTGCCGAATGCCCCGGCCTCCCCCCTCAACCTGCACAGCCCTCGCTCCCTCCCTGACCTGCATGGCCCACCCCCGGCACGAAAATGTTGGGAGCAGGAGGGGTGCTTGGTCCCTCCTGCTCCTAGTCCTCCCATCCTACTGCCTACCCCTGGTCGTCACAGGGGTCAGGCCCAGCCCACCCACCCCAGTACCTTTGCAATAGTTGGGAGCAGGAGGGGTGCCCGGACCCTCCTGCTCCTTCTGCCAAGGATCGCCATCTTCGGGAGCAGGAGGGGTGCCAAGACCCTCCTGCTCCTTCCACTGCCAAAGAAAATCCATCTTTGGGAGCAGGAGGGGTGCCCGGACCCTCCTGCTCCTACGCTGATCTTCGGGAGGAGTAAAGTCTACCTGCTCCTGCTCCCTGGGGCCGCCGCTGCCCAATAGAGGCTTTAGGCCCCGTCCCGGCGCATCATCTGATTGGTCCCTTTGGAGGGACCTGGGGCACCTCAGCCAATCAGGGACTTCCTTAAGGAGTAGTCTAGGGAAGCCCCTGATTGGCCAAAATAATGGTGCACCACTGGCTGTGTAATCGAAGGGCAAGAAGGAGGGGCGCAGGGCAGGAGCGCGGAAAGTTTGCTCCTGCCCATACACTGCTGGACCACCAGGGATGCGAGAAGAGGTACGCAGGGGGGAGGGGTGTTAAAAAAATTGTTAGCATTGGCCTTGACGGGAGGGATCCCTCCTGTCCCGGCCTACCAGAGGCCTGAATCAAGTTCGGGTGGGGTCGGGTGATGACCCAAATATAGGACGAGATCTCCCTTTTTGGGCCATTTTATTGGACCAAAAATCTCATCCTAATTTTGAGTATATAAGGTAAATCTTTATTTTACCTATCTAGACAAATTTCAGTGCATTTAGCCAATACCTGGGGAGGTTCAGGATAGGCTGTCCTCATTAGAATATGTGGAACTGGGATAAGGTCTTGGCAGAAACATGCTTCTCCTATACTCCCATTACAAGACTAGAGGATCCTAGCAAATTCAGGTCTATTTCCTTCTGAAATTGGTACTGAACAATCAATTATCACCTAACACTTTGGCTTACTTGCCAATCATAATACAGAATATTACAAAAACTTAACTTCCAGAGGAAAATATACTGTCCAAGCTGCATGCCGAGTTATTGTTTTCCAAGTGTAGAATACCTACATGTGACCCAGTGTTTCCAAATTGCAAGTTGTGACTTAGGGCTGCTGGCCCTAAGTAAACCTACTCTTTCTCTGACCTTCCACACCAACCTGCAACTAACTGGCTGTGGTATTCAGTAATGACTTTTTCTCTATTCCTGCCTCTTACAAAGGCTTGCTATCAGACAAGAAACACATCTTAAAACTCTATTATCTTAAAACAGATAAAATCTTAATGAATGATTAACTTTTCCCATGATAAGATATTTGATTAGGGGGGAAAAGGCATGGGTTTTACTTGTTGTTATTATATAATACATGAGTATGTTGTTATTATATAATACATAGTTTTCACAGTAAGGATGATTTTATGTATTATTGAATAGGGAGGGAGGGGTGGGGGATTATTATATTCAATTAGAATGATATAAATTTTAGATTTCTTACATAATATTTAAAATATTATAGAATATTAATTTGTAATGAAATGTTAAACTTTATGCTTATATGAGAGTTAATCAAGTGTGTATCTTTAAGTTCATATGAGTTTAATTGCTACACTTGTTGTAACATAAAAAAATGAATAAAGAATTTAAAAAAAAAAACCAACAACTCTATTAGCACATCATAATGTTAACAGGAATCACTTTGTGGGTGCCAAGCACCCCAATACTGAACAAGGTCCTTCATTATGTCCAGGGAGGGGTAATTTATATTGAGTTTGACCCCTCCCTAACCTTTTTGAAATTTTGGCACCTATGCGCATGTTGACTTCTGGCCTTGACTTAGTGAGAATAGCAGATTTAAAGTCATCTGGGAAAACAAAAGGGTATGCTATTTTGCTCTGGTCAGCATGCAAGATCATGTGGCTTTTCAAATCTTACAATGAGGTCATGTTGGGGAAGTACTGGAATAGCCCAAGGGAAAGGAGTTAGGATGCCATCTACTTGTCATTTCAAATTGGATTGAAAGGAAAAGAAGGAAAGTTTTACCAGGAAAACAAAAGCTTCTAGCATACATTTAAAAAATGTATTGTCACATTGACTAATAAACATTAATTTAATACATTCAATGAACATATTGATACCATTTTAGGGCCGAGAGGGCTAAACTTACCCTTAATACAGGTACTTGCTTATAAAAAATTCTCCAATTGTGTGCCACCAGTCTATTTAGCTGCTCTATCACATCCTAGTTACTATCATAACGTTTTACTGCAGTAAATCCCTCCTAATCTTTTTTTTTTTAGCTCATGAAGTGTGTGTGTGATTAGAAATTTAGCAGTTAATATGCTATTGTCTCACATTAGAACCCTTTTTGAATCATTCCACTCTCGCTCTGTAAGTACAATCACTTATGTTCAAGTTATTCTTGCTGTATACCACACTTTAGGTGAATTTCTTCAATTTGGCAGTTAATAAATCCAAACAAAAAGTGTGTAAATGAAGGATTTTTAGCCAGTAAGCTGAACAAATCACTAAACAAATTACACGTTATTCAATACTTAAAAGAACATTTACATACATAGGATATTTACAGAAGGAAATGATGAATACGAGTATTTCACATTTCCCAAGATAAAAAATTGTTTCTTATTGAGAACACACTACTCACCAATATGGCGTTCCCACAAAAGAGTTGGCTGGAGCCACAATGGAGGCGGATCCAAAGTCCCCAAGTTTGACTAACCCAGGCTCTGTCAGGAGAATGTTCCCAGCCTTCACATCTCTGTTTGGAATAATTAAGATATCAGCAAAATACTATTATTTATTTTTATAGTTCTACTAGATGTATGCAGTACTGTATAACAGTGGTAAGTATTTTGGTGTGATTAAGTTCCTACCCTAAAGAGTTTACAACAAAATATTAAGTTCTTATCTTTCCTAATCTTCTTTCTTGTAAATCCTCACTTTATTCCGGGACCAGTAGGTTGTTTACCTCCTCCCGCCAGGGATCTGTAAGAAGCCTCAGACATTTGAAGCTTTTACCCTCTCCCTCTTGCACTTTACCACTGAGCATGCTCCTCTGGACTCCAGTCAGTCTTTAAGCAGCCAGGAACATCTGTAGATGATAAGAAACAAGAGAGAAAAGAACGGGGAACTCCACAAGCAAATCAATTCTGCTCATATAAACAAATGCAACAACAATGCAAAACGAAAGAACAGGTTATAAAACACTGAAAACCTGAATGACAAAACAGTGCTAAGAGGAGCCATAGCCTGCACTGTCAAAAGGGGGCACCTGAACTAGGGAGCACCCCCTATTTAAGTGCTAAACCCAGTCTGATGGCACTCTTATAAAGGCTGGTCAGAAACAGTAATCCAGCTTACCAGTACCTGTAAGGCAGGCAATCAGCAAATCAGAAAACTCAAGGCGAGTTCCAGGAATAAAGTGAGGATTTAGAAGAAAGAAGATTAGCAAAGATAAGAACCTAATCTTTCATTCTTGTACAATCCCACTTTATTCCGGGACCAGTGGGATGTAACAGAGCAGTCCCGAAAAGTCAGGGTGGGACTAATGAGCCTGCTGCCAACACAGAGGAATCAAAAGAGGCATCCGGAACTTGGAGGCTGGATGGTGGCTGGCTGACAGTTGAGCTCCCTCCTTTTAAACAACAATTCTTCATCTATTTAATTATAAAATCCTCTAAAAGGACATCAACCAAGCAAAAGAAGCATATGGTATATGCGTTATGAGAAAAGACCAGCTGTAAATTCTAAACATCAGCAGATACTATGAGCCGTACGCCTGCTCCTGCCTTTTGCCTGCTCTCACCGTAACTGAAATCTCCAGGGCTCCCAGGCCACCTCTCTTCCTCCGAGGCTCTGCGTGTGAGCGAGCTCAGCCCCCTCACCTCAGAAGCAGCCGGGAACCCTCCTGAACTGCGGCAGTTGAGCCGTTCGCCTGCTCCTGCCTTTTGCCTGCTCACACCGCAGCTGACATCTCCAGAGCTCCCAGGCCACCTCTCTTCCTCCGGGGCTTGGCGTGTGATCGAGTGCCGACCCCCAGAAGCAGCCGGGAACCCCTCTGAACTGCGGCAGTTAAGCCGTTCACCTACTCCTGCCTGTTCCCTGCTCGCACCGCAACTGTCACCTCCGGAACTCCCAGGCCACCTCTCTTCCTCCGGGGCTCGGCGTGTGAGCAAGCTCCGCCCCCAGAAGCAGCCGGGAATCCTCCTGAACTGCGGCAATTGAGCCGTTCGCCTGCTCCTGCCTTTTGCCTGCTCGCACCGCAACCGACATCTCCAGAGCTCCCAGCCCACCTCTCTTCCTCCGGGGCTCGGCGTGTGAGCGATCTCCGCCCCCCAGTAACAGCCGGGAACACTCCTGAACTGCGGCAGTTGAGCCGTTTGCCTGCTCCTGCCTTTTGCCTGCTCACACCGCAACTGACATCTCCAGGGCTCCCAGGCCACCTCTCTTCCTCCAGGGCTTGGCGTGTGAGTGAGTCATCACTGGACCTTCCTGTACCTCAGCGCAGCTGCCAACTCTGCTGCAGAAAAAGAGGAGGAGTTAATGTGCCCCCGACCAACATGGCGCCCAGAATAGACCGCCCCCCTCCCTTACGATGTCACTGTTCAGTTTTGTTGGGGCAGGTCGCGTCGGTGAGGATTGCCGAGTTGGAGCTGAAGTATGCGGGCAAGGAGATGCCTCCGGCGCAATCGCTCACCCAGCCCCTCCATCCCATCATCGCCGTCACCCCTGTCACCGAGAAGCCGGCAGCCAACCCGGCGCTCGCCCGCCGCTAGAGGCACCCGGCCCTGACGCCAGCCTGGGCCTGCTGAGCAGCGTCGACTCAGAGAAGGCGCTGCAGCCGCTAGCTTCGGCCATGATGAGGAGCGACCCCCACCGCCATCACGAAGGGGAGGCCATGGTTGGCGCCGCAAACAGTCAGAGAGACGCGAGTGGTGCCTGTCCTGAAAGGAGACAGATTCAGCAAATTTGACATGCAGGCGGAGAGAGTGAATATCTTAGACGAGTTGATGACCGGAGACACTGGATTTGGGGCTTCCGGTTTGCTGACAAGGATCGGATGACATCTGGAGAAGTTTCGCAGCCAAAGCAGTGAAGTCATTTCAAGCTGGACTTCAGTCTTGACTGTTTGTTTTTATTTTTTCACTTTCTTTTTTAGTTTATGATATTTTATTTTTAAATCTCATTCATTGTTTTGCCACTTGGTTTTTGTTTCCTACTTTATTATTTAAATTTCATTTAAATTTCCCAAGAATTCTATAGTTTCAACGGTTCTCCCTTCTGCTTCTATTTCCTATCTCCCCTCTTTTTCAACCTTTCAAAGTCCTTTAGACCATTGTAGTCTTATTAGAATGTTTATTTTCTTATTTTTTTCTCATCTATCTCTATTTTATTTTTTCATTACTCTACTAATTGTCATTTTTCTAGGTACTTTAGTTAGATTGTGAGCCTTCGGGACAGTAAGGGAATATCTAAGTACCTATTTTACTTATAATTGTAATGCACCCTATTGTCTATTTTTTTCTGTAAATCGCTTAGAATCCTAACGGAGTTTAGCGGTATATAAGAAATAAATTACATTACATTACATCCTGCTTGGCTGCCATTTCGCTCCTATAAAACTTGGTGAAGGTGTGTAAGGAGGACCACAAAGCAGCCCTACAAATCTTATCCAGAGACACAGCAGATGACTTTGCCCAAGAGGAGGACACTCCTCTGGTCGAATGGGGAGGTTTCTTCTCAGCCGCCACATAAGCCACCGAAATGGCCGAGCAAATCCATCTGGCAATGGTAGCCTTAGAGGCTGGCCTACCTTTGCAGGCAGGACCCGCCAGAACAAATAGGTGCTCAGAGAGACGAAACTTATTGGTAACTTCCAAATATCACAACAAAAGTCTGCGCATGTCTAGTATTGGTGCAGCAATGTTGTCTGTGGTAGGTGTCAAGCTTTAGATGCGTTGCCTGGAATTTTGCGATACTGTGCTGGGAGGATGAATTTTAAGAAAATGCTAAAAACTCAACTGTTTGTTAGGACATTCCTGTGTTAGTTCTTTTCTTTTTTTATGAGTGCTGTTCGCAATTGTGTCTGTATGTGGTGTTCAACCTGTTATGATTGTAATCTTTGTAAACCGTATAGTTAATATACGGTATATAAATTTTTAAAATAAATAAATGTGGCAATCACTGCTGATGAATAGCCCTGGCCCATCAAGATCATGTGCTCAAGAATTATATCGTAAGACCAAAGCGGTCCGGATCCTGTAGTGCGATTGGCCCCTGAGGAGGCAAGAGTGACAAGGCAACCAGAGCTCCCAATCCTGCTGGAGCCAAATCAGGTTGGCATACCACGGCCGTCTCGGCCAATTGGGAGCCACCAGGATCACCGGCTCCTCATGATCTGCTATCCGTCTCAACAGATACCCTATCATGGGCAAAGAAGGGAAGACACAAGGAAGAACCTAAGGGGGCCAGGGCTGAACCATTGTGTCCAGGCCTTTGTTGCCGGCTTCTCAACGATGACTGTAGAATCGACTAGCCTTCTTGTTCGCCGCAGTCACTATGAGATCCATCCCAGGGTATCTCCACTGGTGCAAGATGCAAACGAACGCTCTTCGAGAAAGAGACCACTCTCCGGGGTCCAGCATCTGACTGAGAAAGTCTGCTTGAATGTTGGCCACACCTGCCAGGTGTGCTGCGGACAATGCCACAAGGTGCCTCTCTTCCCACCAAAAGAGCAGCCAAGAGGGACTCTTTGTGTCCCACTACCGATTGACATAAGCCACCGCCGTGGCATTGTCCGAGAACACCCGTATGGCTCGATGATGAAGACAATCCTGGAAATGGAGAAGAGCCAGCTGAATTGCCCACAATTCAAGGCGATTGATCGACCACTTGCACCCCAAGGGCGTCCACCAGTCCTGCACCAGAACAGACATGCACACTGCTCCCCAGCTCTTGAGACTCGCATCCATCAGCAGGATAACTCAATCCAAGATCCGGAGTGGGAGGCCCCTGGACAGTGAGAGGGGATGCAACCACCATTCCAGACTGTTGCTTGCCACTGCTGACCAAGGCAGGAGCGCAAGTAATGGGTCCCGCTGCAGATTCCAGCATGACAGCAGAGCCTCCTGCAGTGAACGCAGCCTGGTTCTTGCTCACGGGACTGCATCGATCGTCCCCAAGACCTGGAGATATTGCCACGTCATTGGGGTCAGAGTACCCAGGAAGGTTCTGATGACCTGACTTTGTTCTGCCCCATGTGAAATCGAACTCCCTGGTACTCCAAATCCTGGGTGGGTTCGATGTTGATCACCCAGCCCAGACGTTGCAGAAACTGGACCACCTGCCAGACCGCCTGATGCCCCTCGGAGAGAGAGGGAGCTCTGATCAACCAGGACACCCAGGGAGCGAAGATGGGCTGCCACCACCACTATCACTTAAGGTCCGGGGTGCCATCACCAATCCAAAGGGGAGAGCCACAAACTGAAAATGCTGCCCCAAGACATGGAACCGCACAAACTTTCAGTGGTCTGGGAAAATTGGAATGTAAAGATATGACTCCATCAGATCTAGTGAGACCAGAAACCCCCTGGTGCCACTGATGCCATCACTGAACGCACAGTTTCCATGCAGAAGCGTGGCACTTTCAGAGCCGCATTGACCACCTTGAGATCCAGAATCGGTGTCTAGTCGTCTGATCCTTTCTTTGGAATGATGAACTTAATCGAGTATCTCCCAGAGCCCATGTCTCGCTCTGGCAAGGGTTCAATTGCTAAAAGATCCAAAAGTCTGTTTACCATGGCCTGCACCCGAACCACCTTCTCAGGATGGCCTGTAGGGAAATCCAGAAAATACTTGGTTAAAGGACAGAGAAACTCAAATTTGTGGCCATAGCGGAGAAACTCCAGAACCCAGTGGTCGGAGGTGATGAACTTCCATTCTGTTAGAAAGGCTGACAACCTCCCCCCCCCCCCCCATGTGTGGTTGAGAAGATGGCGGCCTAGCGTTAGAACTGTTTCTTAGCGGAAGCCACTGGCCATCTTGTCGCTGACTGCTGACGGTTAGTCCCTTTGAAGCATGGTCTGGCAGATAAAGAGGATCGCTGTCCTGAGGAAGAACCTGAGGACAGATGGGAACACCGAAAGGGACAAAAATTAGAATGCCCTGAACTCTTGGAAGGGCAGGGCCTGCTCCAAGGCAATGCCTTGGGTTTGTGATCCTGAACACTGGCCATAAGGCCATCCAGACCTGGGCCGAACAGGAGCCGATCCTTGAAGGGCAACCGGCTCAATTTAGCTTTAGAAGATAAATTACCAGACCACTGCCTGATCGAGAACATTCTGCGAGCTGAAACAGAGTAGGTGTCAAGCTTGGCAAAAACTTTCAAGATGTCGTACAAGGCATCAGCCATGTAATCCACTCCAGAGATGAGAAAATCAAAATCATGCAGCACCAAAGTGTCAGGATCATGGTGCAGCTTGGAATCACATGTCCGAGCAACGAAAGATGAGGCAGTCGCCACTTTGACACCCGCCGCAGCCGAGTCAAACAGATGCTTAAGGATGAAATCCACGCGTTGGTCCTGAACATCCTTCAGGACTACCCCTCCATCTGTGGGAAGAGATGTGCACTTGGTGATCTGTGCCACTGAGGAATCTACCTTTCGAGAAACAAAGCGCTTGTTAAAACCATCTGCCATGGGATAAAGCTTCGCTATGGCCTGAGCACATTTCAAGGGACCTTCCGGATTGTCCCAGATATCTGAAATGATACGAACCACATCAGGATTATCAGGAAAAAAGGCAGATTTTGGAGATCCGTAACATCCGCGGCTGCTGCAGTACCGCCTGGCGAAATCAGAGGAATCAAATAGAGTGTCCAAAGCAACTGCAGGCACCGTCATCTTACACTTCGGAGCCCCTGCAGGAAGACAAGGGGAAAGATCCAGGTCCAGCAGAGCAGGAGTCCTTGTGACTGGCCCAGAAGTCGGAGGAAGGGAAATAGGCAGAAACTTTTGAACTAAATATGCCTGATAAAGCATATTCACAAAATCCAGGGAGAAAAAGTTTCCCGCGGTGGGAGCTGACTTCAGCGTCTCAGATTTGGAATGCTTGGAAGACTTGTTAAATTTTTTGCCGGATTCACACTTGCATTTTGCTGAAATGCCGCCATTGCAATCCCCAGGGTCCCAGACACCAATTTTGCAGGAGTCAGGGCAGAAGGAGCTTGAAGGACCTCCCCATGCAAACCTTTCCCCCTCGTGGGCCACAGCGCACATGGAGCACAGCTGCGCATCCGATAGTCATCCACCGCAAACAAGGCATGAATCCATCCCATCCTGTCCTGAGGAGGACATCAATGAAGTTTTCTTGCAAAAACGAAGCTCAGAAGTATGAAAACTACTACCATGTTTCCCCGAAAATAAACCCTAGCATGATTTTCGGGGTAGGTCTTAAAATAAGCCCTAGTTAAAACGCTTCCCCCCACCGCCACTGACGCAGCCCCTTCTATCTCTCCCTCTCATCCTGTCGGACCGCTTAAGCCGCTCAGTGCAGGAAGTTCGGCAAGTCTCACAAATAGCGTGTTCACTACCTTCCTGTTGCTGCCATTCCGCTCCCTGTTAGCTTGAGTAGCGCGGTGTGAGAAGTTTGG
The DNA here is from genome assembly GCF_902459505.1 of Geotrypetes seraphini. Classification (NCBI taxonomy): domain Eukaryota; kingdom Metazoa; phylum Chordata; class Amphibia; order Gymnophiona; family Dermophiidae; genus Geotrypetes; species Geotrypetes seraphini. The sequence goes on along the minus strand of NC_047088.1, from coordinate 97,830,517 downwards.
GCAGGTCTCGCGGTTTAGAATCTCGTTACAGGATCGGTAAATTTAGTAAATCTAGACCTAACTTACTTATGTTTTGTATTTAATAACTGATTTGTATTAGGGCTGCTAGTTTGCATTTTATTTTTGAATGCTGCTGTATTTAATTACCCTGTTTATACTCAGCACTGAACCTAGTTCTGTCTGCGGAAATTTGGCATATAAACATTTTAAAGTAAAATACATTTTCATTATTCATTCACTCCTTCCGGCATAACAAACTCACATTGAACATCCTTAAAACTACCAGTGTCCTTTTCACGACCTCCTCAGACGATCATCTATGTTTACCCATTTGCATTGATTCCTCCCCAATTAAAATGGACAGCAAAGTCAAACTTCTCGGTGTCACCCTTGACAAGGACTTTACCTTCCAACAACAAATTAATGCAGTTATGCAGAAATGTTTTCATAAGCTTAGGCTCATCCGATCCATCACTTCTTTTCTTGATCCTCCCTCTATTAACATCCTGATTCATTCTCTCATAATTTCAACTATAGACTATTGCATAATCCATCAGGGCATAATCCATCGCTTACAACTACTACAAAATATTGCTGTAAAATTAATTTATCATGCAAAAAAATTTGACCATGTTGCTCCTCTCCTCCGTAAAGCACATTGGTTACCCATTACTCATCGCCTCACCTATAAAATACTCCTTCCTCACTTTCAAAACAAAAACCTCAAACCAACCAGCATTCATTGATAAACTACTGATCCCATATTCTTCATCCAGGGCTCTCTGATCTAACAACCAAAACCTACTTTCCATACCATCAGTACGTGAACTGTTCTACAACACCACTTGCAAATCCATCTTTTCAGTTATCGTTCCTTCTTTGCGGAATGCCCTTCCATTAGATCTTCGTTAAGGACAATAGTATTATATTTAACACCTGGAAAACTTTGAAGTTTATTAACAAATTAACAGAGATCCCAATAGAGAGATCTACTTATCAGTCCTTATGGCTAAAGTCTAAGATTCAAATTGGCAAGTCTAAAGTTGCCTGAAAGCATTGGATGCAGGCGGGTATATGCACATTAGATGATGTTTTGTCAAACGAGAAAATGCTTGATTTTTCACGGCTGCAACAATTATTTGGTATTTCAAGATCTCAAAATTATAAAGGTTGCAGTTGAAGCAAGTCATTCAAAAGGGGTTCCCTGATTCGAGAAATCTTAAAAATCATTAGAGCTTTCAGATCCTATGCTTCCAGACAGATTTGTTGGGACATCAGGCTGCCCGGTGATATAAACTGATATCTAAAATCTTGAATAAAAAACCAAAATCTAGTCTTAGAGAATTTGGAGCATTGAGATAAAGCAGTACATTTCTGCATCTCAATAGCCACAAATTTGGTCTTGGAGGTGAGATGTACAGCGCCAGCATCTATGAGACAAACATGATTTTTCTTGCTACATAGATCTTTTTGGACCCCTGGTTAGGTTATACAAGTTAGATAGTTCCAAATCTAATAGATGCTGGCACTGTCATCTGGTGTTGTATCTATTATATCTTTTATACTTTTAATGCTTTTATATATTTTTTAGAATTTTTCATTATTAAAGTGCCAGTGCTTTTGCTTAAAAAATTTCTTTAAATACACCAATAAATAGAGTGAGACTTAGCTTTGAACCATTAGTGTCTCATTCCCCACCGACGCGTTTCATTCTTCATCAGGGTCGGGGATGATACATAAATGGTAAAAAAAATAAATTCCATTAGTTCCCCTCTACCGTCTAAGTCTGAGATAGTAAAATAGTTTAGTTTGTATTCTAGCTCACAGTTCTTCAACCGCCGGTCCGCGGACCGGTATCGGTCCGCAGGAAATTTTTGCCGGACCGCGCAGGACCGGCAAGATTGACTCATTTGAACTTCCTGCCGGTCCGCGCAGGACCGGCAAGATCAGCATCGGAAGCGTGCGCTGGGCCGGAGAGATCTTGGGGAGCCTCAGACAGTGGCTTTCTCCCCTCTCTACAGCTCTCCTTTACTTCCCAGCGCAGCGATTCACGAAGGCAGCCTCGGGGCTTTTGCTGAGTCGCGGCTGCCTCTGATGATGCAACTTCCTCTTTCCTCAGAGGCGGCGCGACCCAACAAAGGACCCGAGGCTGCCTTCGTGAATCGCTGCGCTGGGAAGTAAGAAGAGCTGCTGGGAGGGGAGAAAACCACTATCAGTCTGGGAAGCTGCTGGGCAGGGGAAAAAAGGGACAGCTGCTACTGGAAAGGGAGAAGGAGAGATGCTTCTGGGAGGAGAGGAGGGAAAGGAATCTGGGAAGCTGCTGGGCCAGGAAAAAAAAGGGACAGCTGCTACTGGAGAGGGAGAAGGAGAAGGAGAAATGCATCTGGGAGGGGAGGAGGGAAAGGAATCTGGGAAGCTGCTGGGCCAGGAAAAAAAAGGACAGCTGCTACTGGAGAGGGAGAAGAAGGAGAGATGCTTCTGGGAGGGGAGGAGGGAAAGGAATCTGGGAAGCTGCTGGGCCAGGAAAAAAAAGGACAGCTGCTACTGGAGAGGGAGAAGAAGGAGAGATGCTTCTGGGAGGGGAGGAGGGAAAGGAATCTGGGAAGCTGCTGGGCAAGATAAAAAAAGGGACAGCTGCTACTGGACAGGGAGAAGAAGAAGGAGAGATGCTTCTGGGAGGGGAGGAGGGAAAGGAATCTGGGAAGCTGCTGGGCAAGATAAAAAAAGGGACAGCTGCTACTGGACAGGGAGAAGAAGAAGGAGAGATGCTTCTGGGAGGGGAGGAGGGAAAGGAATCTGGGAAGCTGCTGGGCAAGGAAAAAAAAGGGACAGCTGCTACTGGAGAGGGAGACGGAGAGATGCTGCTGGGAGGGGAGGAAGGGAAGAGAGTTACTGCTGGACAGGAGGAGGAGGGAAGGGAGAATGAAAAAAGGAAGGAAACAGCTGGCAGAGAGATTAGAAGAGGGGAAGGGGAGACACAGGCATGAGAAAGTAGAGCGATTGATGATAGGAAGGGGTCAGCAGAAAAATAAGCAGAGGGACAATGATGATAGATCTGGTGTAGGAGAGATAAAAATGAAGAGAGCAGTGAAGCTGGAATGAATCATGTAAATAGGAGAGAGGGGCACAAGCTGGATGGAAAGGGGAGAGGGACATAGAAAGAAGACAGATACCATATGGAAGGGGGAGAGGACAGATAGTGGATGGAAGGGGCAGATGCTGGATTGAAGAGACAGAGAGGGCATATGCTGGAAGGAAGAGAGTGAAAAAAAGATTGAAAGCAGAAACCAGAGACGACAAAAGGTAGAAAAAAATAATTTTATTTCTATTTTGTGATTAGAATATATCAGATTTGAAATATATATCCTGCTAGAGCTGGTGTTAGACATAACTGGGGACTGCAAAACCCAGGCAGTACTTCTTTAGCTTTCAGCTGGCTTAGGGCGCTCTCTGACCAGGGGGCAGTTGCCCTAGTTGCACTCCCCTAAAACTATTCCTGTCATGTGTTACTTCAGTATTCTGTTAGCATGATATTTCTGTGTAGCATTCTGTAATAATTTGGCTTGTTCAGTTTTCTTGATAGTAGAGGGGATATATGTGAAGGGGAGAGGAGACAGGGGTTTTGTTGATCCTTGCTCTGAATTATTTGTATTTATAAAATGACAATTCTACAGAATATTGTTTCTTTTTATACTTTAATAAAATACATTCAATATAAAATCATAACTGAGGCTTGTGTGGATGGGATCAGATGATTTGTGGGGACCGAGCTCGCGGAGATGGGGCGGAAACAGGATTTTTAAATTTTAGTCCTAGTAGTTTGCCGGTCCACAAAATAATTATTTTTTTTCTGCCGGTCCACGGGTGTAAAAAGGTTGAAGAACACTGTTCTAGCTTACCGGAAATGTTCAAGCTATTAGCATTTAGCTTACTCCATAGAAAATCATGCCGGGACTATTAACATGGCCGCGGCGCTCTGAGCAATACTAAAGAAACCAACACCCATTCCATGTGGGAGGCCCTTCCACCAATCAAAGGGCCTCCCACATGGGATGGGTGTTGGTTTCTTTAGTATTGCTCAGAACGCCGCGGCCATGTTAGTAGTCCCGGCATGATTTTCTATGGAGTAAGCTAAACGCTAATAGCTTGAACATTTCTGGTAAGCTAGAATACAAACTAAACTATTTTGCTATCTGAGACTTAGACGGTAGAGGGGAACTAATGGAATTATTTTTTTTTTTTATAGTTTATGTATCATCCCCGACCCTGATGAAGATTGAAACACGTCGGTAGGGAATGAGACAGTAATGATTCAAAGCTAAGTCTCACTCTATTTATTGGTGTATTTAAAGAAAAATTTTTCCAGGTTGGTCGCCCATGGAGAAGCAGCTTATAGGTGATGGAAAGTGGGGGGAGGGGTGGAGGAGGAGCAGGGTATGATGGGAGGAGGTTGAACAATATGTGACTCCGAGGTTCAGGTTCTTTCCTGTCCATCGGAGGAAGCTGGGGAAGACAAGGTGAGAGAAAACCAGTCCATATTCACTGCAAAGCTGCCTCCGATGGGCAGGAAAAGTAGTTCTGTGTCTCCCCAGGGGGATAGGACCGGGGTGGTTCTGTGGTCTCCTCGAGGGACAGGTCCGGAGCGGTTCTGTGGTCTCCTTGGGGGGGACCAGACAGGGGTGGTTCTGTGGTCTCCCCGGGGGTGGGGGGTTGATTCTGTGGTCTCTCCGAGGGGACAGGACCAGGGTGGTTCTGTGGACTCCCCAGGGGGGGGAGTAGGAGCAGGACTGGGGTGGTTTGGTGGAATACCCGGGGTGTCGGGACCGGGGTGGTTTTGGGGACACCCATATGGGGGCAGGACTTAATATAAATTACCCCTCCCTGGACATAATGAAGGACCTTGTTCAGTATTGGGGTGCTTGGCACCCACAAAGTGATTCCTGTTAACATGAGGCCTGCACATTATGATGTGCTAATAGAGTTTTAAGATGTGTTTCTTGTCTGACAGCAAGCCTTTGTAAGAGGCAGGAATAGAGAAAAAGTCATTACTGAATACCACAGCCAGTTAGTTGCAGGTTGGTGAGGGGTACGGGGGATTTCTCTGCGGTTGTGTTCTGTGGTGCCTTCCCTTCAGTCTTTCCCATCTGCTATACTGAGCAGTCGGTGCCTTAAGGTTGCAGAATGGAGATACAGGGGAGGGGGCTATTCTGGTGGTGTCCAGGGGTGTCGCCTTGGTTTTTTCCCATTGGAGCTTTGCAGATTTTTTCGGGGGGTTCCTCCGTGGGGGAGGAGTGGGGCTGGCTGGGTATCCTTGCCTATCTGGTAGCGGGGTGGGTTCGGCAGGGTTTGGGACTCTTCCGTGGGAGTCCGATCCTGGCTTGCAGGACGCCCGATGGGGCTTTGGGGAGGTCAGCTAGCCCGGAGTTGGGGCTTTGGCGGGCTCCTTCTTGGAAGCCACCTTGTGATAGGATAACTGGGTGTTCCATTCTTCTGGCGGAGGGGCAGGTTTGCCTGTAGGGGGTCGTGTGTTCCGGTGAGGGTTTTCACGGAGTGTGGATAGGTTTGTGGCCATAGGTGATGTGAGTCTTCCTCCCTCTCTGGAAGGTTTTCGGGGGTGCAGGCTCCTCGGAGTGCGGGGGAGGGCGTTGTTTTGTGGTGGTACGCGTTCGGGGTGCTACTGCTGGCCTTGTCCTGGGGGTAAGGGATGCTTCTGGCCATTCTGATGCTGTTCCCGTGGGTCTGTGTTCCTTCCGGGCCCCTGGGATGTGTTGGGTCCAGTGGTCATGCCCAGAATTCAGTGGCGGACGTGGGTGGTGTTCTCCTGGTAGGAAGCGTGAGTTCGGTGTGTACAGTTGGGTGGGTTTGCCTGCTATCGGTGGCGTATTTGGCTGTGCCCTTTTGGTGGGGGTGCCGGCCTTGTTGTTGCTTAGTTGCAGGGTTGGGAGGGTGCATTTCTGTGCCTCAAGCGCATAGGGCCACAGATTTGGGTGGGAGGGCCTGTAGTTTACAGGCCTGTGGCGGTGATCCCAAGCTACAAGCTTTGGCTCATCAGAAGATGAGTGGTTATGTGGTAGTGTGATCAGCTGAGGGGTGACGTCACGGGTCATGTGACCCGGCATGGGGGATATGGAGGTACATGCCTTACACCCACAGGCTCATCCGTGGATGAGCTGTTAGGGGGAAGTGAGCTCAGGGGAGCTAATGGGCTTTTAGGCACATGTCACGGAAAAGGGGCATGGATGTCCATGCCACCCCCTAGACTCTTGCTTCATGGCGGGGTCAGGTGGAATTTATTTATCAAATTGCAATGTTTTTGTAGCTCGGGAGGTGACACAATTGTTAATTGCTTATTTACTTCTTGTCCCAATAAACAAAGCTGCGGCCTGGTTATGACCATCAACAAACAGTCTGTGATTATTTATGGTTGTCATTATTGTGGAGGTTTGGTGTACAGGAAGGTAAGGGGGTGATGGGTGAGGTGGGGCAACAACTGGGCCATTCCAGATCCATATGTTATAATGAAAAATTCTAAAAAATATATAAAAGCATTAAAAGTATAAAATATATAATAGATATAACACCAAATTGAAAAGTTCCTATGAGGAAGGCCACCACACATATCTGCTATTTTATAGCTGTGTGTGGTATACTGAGGAACTTCGGTGTGGGGATTTAACTATTTTAGTTTGTGTAATAAGGATGTGCAACTAAAGAATTATTTAAGTAGAAGATCTTATTTTGCATCTGTGCTAGCAATTGTTCTTGAAGAGGCACTGTCATCTGGACATTGGATCATCTGTTGTTTTATTGTCATATGATACTCAACTTTTGGAAGTTAATATGTGGAAAGATAAATGCCATATTGGAATCATCAATTTCATTGTCATATGAAGTAGTTATATGCGGAACATTATTACATATTAAGCCTCCCATGGACCGTTATAAATGTAGGCTTTTCCTAATTATGACCGGGATAGCCATGAAGATGATAAATCGCAATTGGAAAAATTATGATCGCCTCAGTTTTCCTTTTTGGTGGGTGAATTTATGCTCCAGTTATAAATATGAGAAAATGAAAGCTGATATATTTGGGGCATAGCAATATATTTAAACTGGTTTGGGGCCCGCTGACATCTTTTATTACTTCATTATAGTTGTTTGTAAGTCTTAATTTTTGTTATTTCCTCATGCATATCCAGGGAAGGGGGGAGGGTGGGGGGTTTATTTTTATCTTAGTTTTATACCTTTGAATACAGAGTGGGTGGGAGGTGGGTGGGATTGCATTCTTATTCTATATAAGGAAATTTTAGTGAATGATTATTTGTATTATATGTATTTGTGCTTTTATTGATTAGACGGGTGAGTGGGTTAAAATGCTTGCTTATAGATGTTTGAAAGATGAATGTGCTTTTATTGTTTTATTAGATGTTCAATTGATTATTTGCACTGTTCATATTTGAAAACTCAATAAAGTTTAATAAATAAATAAATAAAGCTATACTTAAGACTTTTCTCTTTAAAAATGCCTATATTCTTTAGTCCCAGCCCTCGCTTCTATTGCCTTTATATCTCGTGAAGTCCTTTGGAAAACAATATGCTGAATTGCCCTGAAACACCAAAATGCTTCTCTTGAAGTGCTCCCCGCCCTAATGTGTCTCCCTTTTTTCTTTATTTCACTTCAATGTATTTACAAACTTCCCCTCCCCCTTCCCTTTCGTTCCATGTACACCCGGGTGAACTTGTCAGTATTTTTAACATTTGATAAAATATTTATTTTAATTCACCTCTTTTATTTCTTCTTTTAATCTCATTTTATTGTTCAGTTTAGACACTTGTTTGATAGATGGTACAGTCAAACCTCAGTTTACGAGCGACACCCCCCCACACACACACGCAATCCTACATCCCCCACCGAGCACCCAAATAACATCCCTTATCCCGATTTGGCACCAGCACTAACGCACAGGACATGTCGATGCCGGTGCCGGTGCCCAAAGATCCTCCCTCAGGGCTGGGCATCAAAGATCCTCTCTCTTGGCTGGGCTAGGCTGAGCTGGACTGAACCTTGAGCATTTGCGTATGCTCAAGGCCTTCTGGTCTCGCTCTCTCCGAGGGAGGATCTTCGGGCACCGGCATCTCCTGTGCGTTGGTGCTAAATCGGGGTAATGGATGTTATTTGGGTGCTCGGCGGGGCGATGTAGGATCACGGGGGGGGGGCATGTGAGCGGGGGGGAGGATGCCAGATCGCAGGGGGGATGCCGGATCGCAGGAGGGGAGGGTATGGAGCAGTGCCTATGGCCTCGAGGGGGGGAACGGAGCAGCACCGGTGGCCTCTAAAGTGGGGAACGTATCAAACGAGTTTACATTCATTCCTACGGGGAAACTCGCTTTGATATACGAGCAATTTGGTTTACGAGCATACTTCTGGAACGAATTATGCTCATAAACCAAGGTTCCACTGTATATCAAAAATAAAGAAACTTGAACTTAAACCCAAGTCTATATGCAAATATTTCAAGTATTATCTATGTTTTATAAATAGAAAACACTTTTTTAATAGCAGGGAAACAACTCACCACTTCAACATCAGAATATTTCAACAAAATAATATGACTCATAAGTATGCTGTCTGAGACAACCATCAGGGTTATTTTCTAGTAGTGCATATCAACATAGTGTGCATTATCTGCCAGAGGAACCGTCAAATAAAATAGACCTTGCAGCAAACAGCATGTGCTAAATGCATTGGGAAATGCTTTTAGTAAATGATCCCCCGATATTATTATATTCTGAATTAAATGAAAATTTCAGGTCTTCATAGTTTATGGAATGTATTCAGGTCACCAGGTATGATGAGAAGTTGTATAAACAGAAAGCTCTCTGATCCAGGGCTTCCCAAATTGTGGTTCATTACCACAAATGGGGTTGCAAAACCTACACTTGGGGCAACAACTTGAAAAGGCTATCCATACAAACATTAGCTTGTGCCTTTAGGGGTCATGTGCTTTCTATGGCCACAATAATGGGGTTATGGCCACAGAAAGTTTGATAAAGAGCTACTCTATTCTATTCAATTTCCATTATCTTACCTGTGAATCATGTTGTGTGAATGTAGATAGGCCAAGCCCTGTAGGGCACCATGAGTGATAGCAGCAATTTCTACCTCCTGGAGGGGTTTTTTATGCACTGGAAGTAAAGAAAATGGGTACTATTAGCCTGAGGTGCTAGAAATAAACATTATGCAGTGCTTGGCCTGCTCCAAATTATAACCAGGAATCTCAGAGGGGCCGAGGCTCTGTTAGAGATTCATACTACACTAATGAAATGAAACAGACTCCTCCACTCTTTCTCAGAGACCAGAAAATAACCACAGAAAGGAGAAAAGGACAAAGGAGTGGCAAGTATTAGCGAGGCTGAGGATAAGAAACACTGTTTATCCCATGTGTACAAAAATGGCATGACCATTCTTCCATGAGTGAAACCCTAAAGTGGGCAGAAAAAAATGGACAGACAACTCCAGTTAAGGACATATTCTTTAGTTTTTTTCAACAGTTTCCCTGTACCAAAAGTAACCAGGGTTGGGGGGGTACTAAAGTCACTGCAGGGGGGGGGTTAGGGGGTTTGCTGAATTCATAGCGATCCCTACAGGGAAAGAAACCCTTCATGTTGTCTCTCAGGCAACTCCAGCAATTCCAGTATAGATATACCCCCTCAAAATAGCAGAAAGGTGACAATACAAAGTCCTTGATTACTCTAGAGTCAGAAACTCACCCTCCAGGAGGTCTGAGGCTGACCCGAGACAATACTCCATCACGAGCTGAATATCCAATATGAGCAGAAGGATTCCCAAAGGAAAAAAAAAAGTTCTAGTTTAACAGCAGGACCCTCTTGATAACATCACATTCCATGTTAGATTCAGCAATTCCCAGCTATGATTTAACAGCAAAGAATTAGTGCCCCACCTCTCCAACAGCCTCTATTTAAAAAAAAAAAAAAATGCACCAAAGGTATACTGAAACACCAGAATGGTTTGCTATCATCAAGGATAGGGGGGGACATCACGGCTGACAGTAGTGATCAGCTCTTGTCACAGAGCTCAGAAGACCTTTAAACTAGGCTCCTGAGTATATATGGTAGTTTCTGTCTCGCACTACCCATTCAAATCTCTTCAGTTATGATACGGAGCTAACGTCAACTGAGGGTAAAGCAGGATTGTGTGGCTGTTCTATTTGGCTGTCCACGGAGAACAGCTGTTATGGGTGTGCAACACTGCTTTCTCCATGGACTATCAGGATGAACAAAAGTCACATGTGGAGATTCCCAAGCTGAGAGTTGAATCAGGTATTATAAAAAAAAAATACAACTTGATAACAAAAAAGAAAGAGGCGAGTTGAAGTTTTCACAGATTAATTGAATTTATTACAGCATTAACAAATGAACAATCAGTAAATGCAGGTTGCTCAATACAGTAATGTTTAGCAAATGTATATCAAAATCAAAAATCTCAAATGCTGCACAAGATGCTTAAAAGACACTGTTAAGAGCAGCTACGCCAGATGGACTAGTCCAGAGAGACCACACGCAAATTGCTCCCTCAAAATACAAAAACAGTGCTCCTTATGCTTATTTTCCCACACTTTTAATACATTATTATTGTTTTTGTATTTTGAGGGGGCAATTTAGTATTGCGTGTGGTCTCTCTAGACTAGTCCAACTGACATAGCTGCTCTTAGCAAATGTATATGGCAATGACCAAACAGCTGCTTGGCAAATGTCTATGATTGAAGAAGAATAGAAATGTGCCAAGGTTATGGACATCAGTCTAAGCAGTTACTCTTGGTGGAGTTTGAACAGAATGCAACTGGTAACAAAAAAGCAATATAGCTATCTGTCCAGTTTCAAAAGAGTTCTTTTTGAAGCATGAAAATCTGGATTGTTTGGATTAAATGAGAGAAATAATTGGGATGAACAATTTGGTCTTGTTGTCCTTTGTAGGTATAGACAGTCCAGAGAATGCAAAATGGATTGTTCTAACATGGCATGAGGAAAAGGAGAAGCTGGTAAAACAATAGGTAGATTTAAACCAAAGGGAGACACTACTTTTGGCAAGAACATAGAGGTCTCTTACTTACATCCTATCAAGAAGAATTTGAAGGTAAGGTTGGTAAAACACCAGAGCTTGCAATTCGTCGATTTGTCTAGCAGACATTATGGCAATTAAAAATAAAGTTTTCCACATAAAGAATTTTAAGGTTGATGGTTCAAGGTTTTCAAGAGGAGGACCAGTACGAAATTTCAGTATAAGATTAAGATCCCAATATGGGAGTGGCTTCTGCACAGGAGGCTTGATTTGTAAGAGACTTCAAAAATCTTTGAATCACTGGATGTTGTGAAATAGGAGTTGAGTGAATGCCTTTTTAGAACACACTGATGGCACTGAAATAGGCACAAACTGAAGAGTAGAAAAGACCAGTGTCTCAAAAGTAGATTAAATATTGCAATAATATAGATATAGGACATGAATATGACATATGGGAATGAGAAGTATACCAATTTGAAAAGTGTTTCCATTTAAACATGTAAGCTTTTATACAATCAAAAAAGCTAACAACTAGGAGAACTGACTCAACTTCTGGAGTGAGAGTTAATGAACAGAACGGCCTCCATTCAACCTCCATGCAGTGAAAGCTGGTGATTGGAGATTGATATAATAGACTGTTTCTTTGTCTAGAGTAATGAGATGCTGAATGAGAGGTAGGTGAAATGGCAGTTGATGATGAAGGTGGTAAGGAGAACCAAGGTTGGAGTAGTCAAATTGGAGCTATTAATATGATGTGAGCTTTGTCCTGACATGACTTTTGCAGAGTTTTTGGAATAAAAGAAATTGAAGGAAAAGCATAGAGCAGACCAGTTGACTAAGCGAGAAGGAAAACACCCTCTGCAATCCTAAAGCTCGTAGGATGATGGGAGAAAATCTTTTTGCATTTGGTGTTAGTTGCTGAAGCAAATAGTTCTATGGAGAGAAGATCAAAGCTGTGTATGACTTGTAGGAATATGTTTATATCCAGAGACCACTTGAGTGGGAAAAGATAACAGCTGACTGTCTGCCAGGATATTCCATTCTCCAGGGAGATAAATAGCTGTTAGAAAGATGTGAGACTCTGCAAAGTGACAAATTCAAAATGCTTCTTTGCAAAATAGAAAAGATCTAGTTCCCACTTGCTTGTTTAAATAATACATTGTGACTTGATTGTCTGTTTGAACTTGTACAGTTTGCTCTAGAGCAGTGTTTTTCAAACTTTTTACACCTATGGACCGGCAGAAATAAAAGAATTATTCTGTGGACCGGCATCGGTCCGTGGACCGGCGGTTGAAGAACACTGGGCTAAGTCGTGGGCCAGACCCCGCCTATCACTACCCAATCTCCACCCCAGACCCCGCCCCCATAATAGTACTAATTGTAACACTATTTTTTCCATTTATTTTTCACAGATACACAATATAATCTTATTAACAACATATAATGATTAACCACATAATTAAACTACACAAAGCACACTGACAGCAGATGTAAATTCTCAAAATTGACATAATCCAATCACTAAATTCAAAAACAAAATCATTTCCCCTACCTTTGTTGTCTCCCTCCCTCCATGCTATACCTTACCTTCTGGCCTGCTCCTGCCTGGCCATTTTATGCTGCCCCCGGTATTATCTTCAGGCCGGCTCCCTCTTCCTCACTGATGCAGTGCACAAAGCTGCAGGCAGCAGCTCCTTGCGCGTCCCGTGCCTCATCTGGAAGCCTTCCCTCTGAAGGCTTTGTGCACTGAATCAGTGAGGAAGAGGCTTGAAGATAATGCTGCATCAATCGCACCATGAACCAGCATTTGAAGAACACTGTTTTGGGCCTGATGCACATGCTGGCCCTGTGGACCAGCAGGAAATTTCTGTGGACCGGCACCGGTCCACGGACCGGTGGTTGAAGAACACTGCTCTAGAGATCACCATGTGCCCTGAGTTATTAAGTGGGACATATGAGCTCCCCAACCAGTCTGGGAGGCTTTGGTGGTAAGTGTGGTCCGAATGCAAGGTAGATGAAAACATTTCCTCTGGAAGTGATCAGATGCTTCAGACTACCAATGAAGTGCCTGACATGAAGTTTCTGTAATTTGAGTGTTCATCAGAAGATGTTAATGTACAGTGCTGCGTGCGTCTAGCAGCGCTATAGAAATGATAAATAGTAATAGTGGTAGTAGAAGATGATCTTGATGTTGGTTCTACTTTGCACGTAGGTCCCACTGAAGAAGTCTCATGTTGAGACTCGTGGTGCAGAGTCCAAAAAGGGAGTAGTACCTTGTACTGATAATAACAAGAAAGGCATGAAATATAAAAACAGAGAAAAATGAAGGCAAATAAATACCATATGGCCTATCTAGTCTGCCTAACCATGGCATCTATTATCCCTTCCTCTCCCTTACAGATCCAATGTACTTGTCCAAGCTTTCTTGAATTGGATACATTTTTTGTATCTACCACCTCCACCAGGAGGCCACCCTCCCCCTTACCTTAATTCCTTAATGCAGTTTGATCAGAGCTGTCATAAGAAATTGCTCCATGTCTCTGGGAGAGCTGCCTAGGATTGGGGCAGCCAAAGATCACAGAGCTGAAGTTGATGGCTCCTCTATGGCTGAGGACATGCTGGGGCACCAGCCTGTCCAGGGGCAGCTGGTAACATAGGGTACTTCTATTGAACAGGTCTCCAAACGAGGACCCGACCCGCAACTCCCCCCGGTTCCCCTCCAAAAAAATAAAAGAAACACTCATCCACCCTGCCCTCTTAAATTTTATTTTAACATATGAGGTTCTACACCGATAAAAAAAAGTCTAATTGTTGAAAGGAAACCAAAATGAAGCGTACACAATTATCTTTTAAAAAAGTAAAAATCCGGACAGCACTAATGAAAGAAAATTTGGCCAGGACCTGCCCCTACCCCTCTCTCAGTTCCGGGCCGGCTAGGGCTGCTCTTTATTAGTCAATAGGTGGGTGGATGGGAGTTTGGTATGTGTATGCTCGACTGTTCCAGCCCCAGCGGCAGAGCTCCGATTTTGGCGCAACTCCCTCTCATGCTGGCGGGGTTGTGATGCACCTGACAGATATACCATCGGTTCCCGGCTTCCTCAAGAGCCCAGAGATGGTAGTGCGCCGTTCCCTTGGCAGTCGGGGCAAGGTGGGAAGTGCAGCCGATCAGCAGCATGGCGAGAAGGGTGAGTGCTGGCGGCAGGACGGCTAAATAACGATGGCTTTTCCTCCTTCACTGAGCAGCGCAGGGACAAGGCAGGAAACGAAAAGCTTGCGCCTACCTTCTGCGTTGCTCTGCCGCACTGCCGCTCAGGAGTCAGCCGGAGGGAAGGGCAGGAGGCTGAAAGCTCCTGCCCTATAGCATTGGACCGCCGTAGGAATTAAGGTAAGGGGTGGGTGGGTGGGTATTCGCTCCATAAGACGCACCCTTATTATCAATCCACTTTTTGGGGTGGAAAAAGTGCATCTTATATCTTTTTGAATATACAGTCTCCAAAATTTTACTCAATACTCTAAATGGGGTCTTGTCAGTCTTATACAAGGGCATCATTCCCTCTTTTTTCAACTGGCAATTCCTCTCCCTATGTATCCAAACATTCTTCCAGCTTTCGCCGTTGCCTTTTCAACCTGTTTGGCCACCTTAACATAACATAAAATCACATTTGTATACTGCAAAATCTTGCAGCTCTATGCGGTTTAACAAACTAAGAAGATTGAACAATCTCAGTGATTAACAAGTCAATTCTCCAGGAATTTTGCAAATAAACTTGGGGCTCCTTTTATCAAGCTGCGCTAACGGTTTAACGCACGTGATAGTATGCATTAAACCGCCAGCTGCGCTAGCCACTACTGCCTCCTCTTGAGCAGGCGGTAGTTTTTGGCCAGCGTGGGGGTTAGCGCGTGATGAAAAATCACGTGCATTAACCCCGCTATTGCGGCTTGATAAAAGGAGCCCTTGATTTTAATAATTTTCTAAAATGTATATAGGATGAAGAAAAATATAATAGTCTAAGAAACTCTGTATCACAAATCTCTTATATGAACAACCATGAGCAGAAGGAAAAACAAACAATGCAGAGGCTCGCAACCAGCGAATGGGATTGATCAATGTAAATTGGTCAACTAAATAATTGGGTGTGTAACCATGCAAGGCCTTATAACACAAGATTCCAAACTTGAAAAACAGCTTAGTCTCTACTGGCAACCAATGAAGTTCTTTATAGTAAGGTGTAACATGATCTGTCTTCTTCAAATTAAAAATTAAACGCAAGGCAGTATTTTGTACAATATGTAATCTTTGATAATTTTTTACAATTACCTGCCGGATTTACTATATTACAATAGTCCAAAATACTCAACACTAAAGATCGTACCAATAACCTGACTGAAATAGTGTTGAAGCACTATCTAATTGTTTATAGTTTTCATAATGTAAAGAAGCCTTTTCAGACTAGAACATCAATATGATCACTCATGGATAGATTTTTATCAAAATATACTTCTAAAATCCTTATTTTTGGGGTAACAGGGTAGGTCACTCCTCCATTCAGGGTCAAATTTTCAAATACTATCCACAACCTTGTCCGGCTCCTCTTTTATGCACAAAAGTTCTTCACCCCTGGCCTAAACTGTACCATTCCCTTAGGTTTTCGTAGCCCAAATGCATAACCTTGCATTTCTTAGCATTAAATCATAGCTGCTAAATTTCAGATAATTCTTAAACTTCGCTAGCTCCTTCCTCATGTTCTCCACACCATCAAGGGTGTCTCCACACCATCAAGGGTGTCTACCTTATTGTTGATTTTGGCATCATCTTACTAGACAGCCCTACCGCAATATCACTTACAAAGATATTAAACTAGAAGACACCTAAGAACCAAATTTTGTGGAATGTCACTGATAACATCCCTTTTCTCAGAGCGATTTCCATTTACCACTATCCTATGTCTCCTTTTACTCAACCATACTTTGGGGCCCATACAGAGGGCACTAAGTTTATTTATTAGATGCCTATGTGGAGCAGTGTCAAAAGCTATGCTAAAATCTAAATACACCCCATCGAATGATCTTCCTCTGTCCAAAACTCTGTTCACGCAGTCAAAGAAATTGATCAGATCTGACTAGCAAGACATAACACTTGTGAATCTATGTTGCCTCGGGCCCTGTAGTCTATTGGATTCCAGAAACTTCATTCAAATTTTCAAGTTTCAAGTTTAATATTTATTTGATTAATCGCCTTGTCAGTATTCAAGGCGATTTCAATTTTAAAAGCGTTTTCATTAATTTACCTACCACAGAAGTCAAACTTACTAGCCTGTAGTTCCCTACCTCTTCCTTACTTCCACTTTTGTGGAAAAGAACAAAATCTGCCCTTCTCCGGTTCCACTCACGACTTTAGAAAAGGAATTGTCTGAAGGATGGATGGGAATGTGAGCATATTCATCCACTAGATCCACAGCTACTAACCAGTCATTTTGGCAGAGGAGAGGAAGAATTGTAGTCAAGTGTGTTCATTTTGAATTTTTCTTTTAGGGTACAACAGTTCAATTTTCTGGGGTCTAATATGGGACATAGTCCTCCCTTTTACTTGGGAATGCAAAAGTATTTTGAATAAAATCCTCAACTTTTCTGGCCTGGAGGACCTCCTCTATACAGTGAACTTGAAGAAGAAACTTGACTTTGCTTTTTAGAGTAGTTATCCGATGAGGAGTTGGTGGACAAAAGGATGGAAGGCGTGATGGTGGTTGACTGCTGAGGTGAAGTCTGTAGCCACTGTGTATAATGGAAAGAACCCGAGTGTCTAGGATAATCTTTTCTCACTGAAAGTAAAAAGCAGTCCTAATCTTCCTTCTACCAGCTGTGTGGGATGATGTGGGTTTAAAGGGAACCGACACTCAAAAACTAGGCAAAGGTTTTAGATGAGTTTGAGGAGTTGATAAGTTTACATTCTCAAGGCTGAGAAACTACATAAATGAACCCAATCTGACTTACAGTGCATTCCAAAAATCAATTAAAACCGCCCTATTCGCCAAATTCATTGACTAAAACTGTCCTCTCCCTCACTAGGATTTCCCCTCTGTAAACGCCTTTTCCTTCCCTCAAGAAGATCCTTTATTGTATTCTTTATCCATAGAACTCCAATTAGTATGTAAGTTTTCTATTTAGATTTATTGTATTGTATTAAGACTTACTGTATTGTATTCAGACTTATTGCTATTCGCTGACTGTCCAGCCTTCTTTCAATGTGAACCGCCTAGAAGTCGCCTGACTATGGCAGTATAGAAAAATAAAGTTATTATTATTGTTTAAATGTTTGATTGCTTCTGGTAATGAGATTTGTTGTAAGGATAGGAATATTGAGCATACTTTTTGTAAGAACCAGAAGTTCATTTATTTTGCCGCTATTCATAGCAAATATGGCCAAGGTTGTTCAATATTAACCAATGTTTAAAAAGTGGTATTGGTCACCTTTATTTTTATGAAAATGCTTTCAACTTTCTTACCAAAAAGCTCATCATGGACATCCACTCTGATCCCAGAGGCTTGGAACCAAGCAATTCTACATGCCACTATGGCTACAGCTGCAGTTCTGTAAGTTGTGTCATAAGGGTCGAAAGAGAATCTGATTAAGTTTTTAGTGCATTCATGTAAATCCTGAAGAGTTGATTGGACAGAATCAGATTGATCAATCTTTTCTATAATTTCATAAAGATATTGAGAGATGAGAAACTGATGAGCTGCAATTAGGGGGTGAAGAACTTATGTGCATGGCAGAAGAGTGGGACTTGGGTGTGATTGTATGTGATGATCTTAAAAGGTGGCCAAACAGGTTAAAAAGATGATGGTGAAAGCTAGAAGGATGCTAGGGTGCATAGGAAGAGGTATGGCCAGTAGGAAAAAGGAGATATTGATTTCCCTGTATAAGATTTTGTCGAGACGTCATTTAGAATATTGTGTACAATTCTGGAGACCATATCTTCAAAAAGATATATAAAGGATGGAGTCAGTCCAGAGGAAGGTTACCAAAATGGTGCGTGGTCTTCTTCATAAGGCGTATGGTAACAGACTTAAAGATCTCAATATGTATACTTTAGAGCAGGGGTGTCCAATCTTTTTGCTTCCCTGGGCCGCATTGGCTGAAAAAAATGTTTCAGGGGCCGCGCAAATGCTGCAGCAAGACAGAGGAGGGAGCTGGCAAGATAGTAAACACCCGGGGGCAGCAGAGGAAAACATTACCCTCATCCGGGGCCTCACAAAATACTTCATGGGGCCGCAGGTTGGACACCCCTGCTTTAGAGGAAAGGCGGAAGAGGGGAGATATGATAGAGATGTTTAAATCCCAAAATTTAACTACAAAATATTACTCACCAGAGATGGGTTACACTCCCCCGATAACCATTTCACAAACCAGTGGAGAAAAAGCCTCAAAAATTTAAATGCAGCAATAAACCACTTCAATACTGTTTAAAGTCCAAGCTGCTTATGTACTATCACTGGCAAAAAAACTCCACTACCACTGAAATGTAATTATCAAAAGGGTAATATACCCATCACTGTGCACAGGAAAAGCAAAAAAAGTTTTACTTAGCTTGGGACCATGGTCTGAAATGCCATGCTGTGCTGGTAGAAAATGTCTGGCCAGACTGTAGATGAAAACACCACGGCACCATTTAGATGTGCAGTCCAGAATCCATGCCCAATCCTCCAACAAGTGACTTGTTTCGCCTCTCAAAGGGTTCCTCAGGGAATGTAAGAGCTGGAAAACTTCACTCCTCTTCCGTGCACGCTGGCACAGGAAACACCTATTGCTAAAAAGAACTGCAGGATCCAACTTCCGGTAGCACTTCCGAGTTACAGCGTCATAGCAACAGCCAAAAAACGGCTGCCATTCGTCCATACAACTGTCATTCATTCTTCAAACTGTCACTCATCCAAAGAATGCCACCCACTCCAACCGCTGATTAAGGCCATTAGGCCAAATAGTATCCAAAAAGAAAATCCAGCGCTGTTCATGCTGGTACAAAAGTCTCTTCACATTGCCCCTCCGCGGGGTAACAGGAATGTGTTCTAACACAAAACACACAAAATCATCAAAATCTTGCCGTTCTTTGGCACAATGGCAATTATAACCCCCCAAATGTTATAGCAATAGTATACACTGTAGACCCCAAAAGCCAGACTGGCATGCAATCACTACTTTGAATCTGGATGTTCTGACAGAGATAGTAGACACAAGTAACAGGGAGGGGCTCCAAAATGACACTAGAAAAGTTATTAGCAAGGTAAGAACCTCTTTTTCTAGTACAATAGGTGTGTCATTCTGGATGAGCAGGCATACAAAAGTAGTCCCAGAAATCTAGGGCGGAACCACTGCGCCAACCCATAACACTGAGGACCCAAAGGCGGAGTCTTCTGTTGCTACTACATCCACTCTGTAAAATCTGGAAAATGTATGTAGAGTGGACCAAGTCGCTGCCCTACAAATCTCCTCGGGGAAGGCCGCCTGAGTTTCTGCCTAAGAAAACTGCCACGCTTCTAGTCAAATGTGTCCTTACAGAAATTGGCAACTGTGACCCACAAGAAATATATACAGACAAAATGGTCTTACGGACCCGTCTGGAAATCGTGGCCTTGAAAGCCAGTGCACCGTGCCCACCTGTATTTGTAAGCATGACAAGAGAGCATGAACTCATTGGTGACCTCACGATATCAGAGAAGCACTCTTCTAACATCTAACTGCTGCAGAATCCAATCCTTCTTGGAACCTGAGAACATTCTGACATCCTGATAGACAAGGAACTCAGAAACAACCTTCGGCAAAAATAGGTGGGATGGTGTGCAACACAATTCCAGCTTCAGTGAATTTAAGGAAAGATTCTATACATGAAAGATTCTATACATGAAAGAGCCTGTAGCTCCGAGACTGTTTTCGCAGAGGTTATGATCACAAGAAAAAAATCAACTTGAGCATCAGATCCATCAAAGATGCTTCCATCAGCAGCTTGTATGGAGCTTGGTTGAGCTGCAAAACCATATTAAGGTCCCAAGCAGGGAATGGAGGTTTACCAGGAGTCTGAGATACAATGTTCCCTGTAAGAATCTGGTTATGTCTGAATGAGATGCCAAGGTAGCTCTTTGGTCACAAGCCCTAAACGAAGGAAGTCCTGCTACTTGGACTCTAAGATGACACTGTAAGACCCTTGTCAAGGCCAGCCTGGTGGAAGGCCACAGAGACAAGGGCAGAGAAAGTTTCCTCCTTTTCCTTGATGCACCAGTGCTGGAAAACTTTCCATGCCTTAGCATAGGCAGAGACCATTGACGGCTATTTGGACCTAAGCAGAGTACCAATGACTGCCTCTAAGTATCCATTGCATGCTAACACCCCGCGCTGAAGAACCATGTCATAAGAGCAAAGCGATGTGGAGCTTCTGTAACCAACAGGTCCCTGAGAAGAAGGTCTGGCAGTACTCATAGGTTGAGACTTGTGCCTGTCTGAAGACACAATAGGTCTGCATAGCCAGTCTAGAGCCAGTAGAATGACTGCTCTCAGATGGCTTTCAATCCTGCAGAGAATCTGGTCTACCATGGGATACAGAGGAATAAGGTCTCAACCTTCAGCCACAGCTGGACCAGAGTGTTCTGACCTATGCTTCCAGGTTCGGCTCTTCGTCTGTTGCTATCAGATTGAACGTTGCTTGGAACAATGGCTTGGAAGGCTGCTACAGACAGCGTTTACTCTCCTGGATTCAGTGTTTATCTACTGAGGAAAATGGCTCAGAAATTGTCCATTCCCACTACATGTTCTGCTGAGAATGCCTGAAGATGAAGCTCCGCCCACTTGAACATTAGGTGAGCTTCCAGACTTAGCTATGCATTCTTGGTGCTTCCCTGTAGCATTGTCCAAGAAGACTCGAACTGCTTGTCCCTCTTCTGCATTCTGCAATGCCAAACAAATGGCTCGAAGTTGTAATTTGCTGATTGACCACTATCTTTGGAAGGTCGACCAATACCCCTGGATTGGGTATCCGTTATAGTGAGGTCCCCCCTCCCCCCAGCTGAACAGGTTGGCATCCACTGTCACAATTACCCAGCTGAATATTCGGAATGGTTTGCCCCTTGACAACGCTTGCGGATGGGACCACCACTCCATCCTAGCCCAGGCTACCAGTGCTAACAGCAGCGGTATCTGCAGGAAGTTCAATTCCAATGACCACCGAGAAAGAAATGCGTGCTGGAGAGGATGCAAGCAAGCATCAGCCCAGGGAACCTCATCTATTGTGGCTGTCCTGGAATCTAGTACTTGGAAGTAGTGGCACATGGACGGAGCTGGAATGGCTAGCAAGCTCGTTATCTGAGTGCAAAGCTTCGGACTGCATGCCTTAGGTAGACAGACACAGCCATTGACCATGTCAACCCCCCCCCCCTTCCCTCCAGGAATTCCAGAGAATGTGATTAAATCAGTTGGCTCTTTCGGAAATTCACTCTCTGAAGGACCCTGACCACAAGATCCACTGCTTGCTCCCCCCTTCTGGAAACAACAAAGCTTTGATCAGCCAGAAGCCCAGGTATGGCTAAACCTACAAGCCTAATCTGCATAGGCGGGCAGCTAGCACCACAATTACTTTGTGGAATGTGCAAGGTGCTGAGGTCAGTCCAAAGGGAAAGGCCGAGAACTGGTAAAGGTTTACTAGGACATAAAACCTCAGGAACTCTCTGTGGTCTGGAAATATGAGAACGAGCAGATACAGCTCTGTCAAAATCCAGAGAGGCCAGACACTTCACTGGAGCTGCTGCTGCTATGACCGACCATACTGTCTCTCTGTGACGTAAGATCCACAGATTTCTACTTGTCTGAGCCCTGTAGGGTATCCTGAAATATATGGAGAATATGCTTGCACCTGAGTCTTTGGTCGGAACCAATTCTAAGACAGAAATTCTAACAGCCTTTAAGTTGTAACCGTGACCTTGCTTCCTTTCTTTGGACATCACACCTGGGAGGCCACCAACCAGTCCATCAAAGGCTGGATGAATTCAAGCTTGCAACCACTCTGAATGATCAATCACAAGCTGTGTCCAGGGTACCATCTAGTCAGAGAGCCGTCCCCTTATCTTCATGAGAATTGCTCTGGATTTGGCATCATTGTGCTTTCATGAAGATTGAATTGGGACAAAACTGGTGGTTTGGCTCTGCCTGGGGGACCTGAGCATCACCGTCTGGATCGCTGGCTCCGAGAGGCGGCTCCTGCTGAGGACTGCCAAAAGTGCCTGGAGACACAAAAATTAGACTGTCCAGTGCCACTAGAAGTTCGTGGTCTGCTGCCAGGCAGCCAATGATCTGCCAAGCTGGTCATGCGATTGTCCAATCCCATTCGGACAACATTTGACCCCTGAAAGGAAGTCTGCTGATAGTAGCCTTGAAGGAGGAACCTCCAAGCCCATTGCCTGTTCCAGCATTCTGCAGGGAGAAATCGAAAAAGCCAAAACTTGGCTCATGACTCTGATGTCTTAGAGAACATCGGCTACATTATCCACTCTATCCAATAGAAGCCAAGAGAAAGGCTGACCCTCCGCCAGCTCAAGACTCTGCACACTGGTATCATGGGCCCGTGTTACAAAGAAGGTACTGCAGCTGCTTTGATTCACAAGGACAGTGGTTCAAATTGCCTATTAAGAATCACATTCACTTTGCAATCTACATAACCTTAATACCACGCCTCCAACACTTGGTCAGGGATGTGTGCTTGGTAACCTGCGCTACCAAGAAATCTTCTTTGGGCTGGATGAACAACTGTTGACACCTCTGTGCCCTTAGATACAGCTGAGGCATTGTCATGGTTACTGAGAGGGACTCTGCAGGAGCATCCCAATGCTCAGGGACCAATATAGCTTTACCAGGATGCCAGAAAATGCATAAGACTGGGCTCTTATTCCACTCATTACACAGCAGGGAACATAGGGAATCTGCTGGGCGATCAAAATGATCAGTCACACATCTAACAGAACTGAAAGTCTGAACAGTCAGACTGGGGGGGGGGGTGTCCCCTTGATCAGGGGCCACCACCGTATCTGGTGCACACGCAACTGCCTGCGACCCTGCAGCTTCCAACAGCGAGGTCTTGTACTGTGACAGTAAGGGCATAGAAAGAGACCATCCTCTGAGACTCTTTTGGAAAGGCCCAGCAGTACCTCAGGAAAAATCTGCACAGCATCCTCCAATGAGCGCACCATTTTTAACACCCCGTCCAGATGAAACAAAAGAGCGAACAGGTGGCGCCAGCGGTACCAAAGTGCCCTATCCCGCAAATACTTTAAAACAGGCCTCAAGACAGCTCTCCTCTGTAGTGTAACTGCCGCCAGATCATGATAGAGTTCAATAGTTTGATTCTCCCACTGGATCGAAGCCTGGACTTGGGCTTTCATCATAACCGTCTCTAAGTTTGTAATCCTGGAAAACAGGCTATTATATCACAGGGTCTGTTAGCTTGAGGGGCCTGCACTGCTCTGTGTGCCCATTCGAGGCGGATATCAGCCGGTGCCACCTCCGACATCCCATCCGAAAGGAGGTGGCTCGCGATATGACGAACCACCATATCACAATCCATAAACTCAGCAGTTTCCGGGAGTCTGTGAATCCGAATATTCGCCCGCCGACTACAGTTTTTGAGATTCTCTATTTTAGTCAGCAGATATAACTGTGTATCCCGAGAATCAGTGTGTTGAGTTTCTAATCGGGAAATATCCCTCTGTTGTTCTTCTATACGATTCTCTGATTCGTCCATGCGCCTTCCCAGCTCAGAAATCTCTCCTTGCAAATCCGAGGCAAGAGCTGTCAAATTAGCACGAACCGCTTTCAGATCCGTCTGGATCTCCTGAAACATGCCCTGGAGCTCCGACATAGCATCATTCGACGGAGGAGCCACCAGAGCAGGCAACGATGGGGTTGGGGACTCCGGAGCCAATCCCACACGTGGCAAGGCCGCCGATGCTTTCGGGCGATCCCCAGCATGGTCGCATAATCTTTCATCGTGCGCTTGCTGAATTGAGCCATCATGGGTACGGGGCAACACACTGTACCAACGTGGAGTAGGGAAAGCAGAAAGAAAGAACGAAACACCGGGTAGGATGCCAAAAATCGCAAATTAGCTGGTGGGGAAAGCGGCCATCTTGAACAAATTTGAGGCAGATGTGCCCTGGGAGTCCTAACTCCCCTCATTCGCCTCCTGGTGCACTGCCAGACTCTCCCTGTGGATTTTAGTTATCCTGAAAGGCTCTCCACACTAAACTGACAAGTTCCAGAGAAAATTCCTTTGAAGGCAGCGTGGAGTCTTCTTTAGATGACTCCTGCTTGCGTATCTAGAGCTCCATGCCCCTAAATGTAGGACAACAATCATTTCGGGGGGGGGGGGGTGCCTGTACCTCGAGGAGAATGGGCGGTGCCTGTACCTCGAGGAGAATGGACGCTTGAACTCTCTGCCCTCACTGGAATTTACTGATCCAGCTGTTTTTCTAACATTATACCTTGCACCATATTGATGTCTGCTAACAAACAGCCACACTCTGATCAGCAGTAGCTGCAATAACGGTAAGATCAGACAAGATTTTTCAATACCTCTTAAAATGGCAGCTAGAAGAATTGCACAGTCTTATAGATCCTACCATGACTAAACTGTCTTCAATTAAGTCACTGATTCAAACCAGTGCTCAAAATATAATTGAACTATGAAATGTGACTAAACTTTCAGTACAAATTACTGAATGCAGTGAACACACTTCACATGCTAAAACAAGCATAATACTAAACCAGAAAAATAAGAAAGAACAGAATGTTCATGATATAACAAACCAGTGAGATATGTATACTTTTATATAGTCCATCACCATTCTTCTTTCCTATTACAATTATAGTTCAGCCCTCCTTTCCATTTGTTCCTGTACGCTTTGTAATGTTTTTGTCTTCGTCATATTCCCTCAAAGTTTTTAAATATTTTTATTCACTAGTTTTGTTCATTGCTTAGAAATAGAAAAATGATGGCAGATAAAGGCCAAATGGCCCATCTAGTCTGCCCATCCACAGTAACCATTATCTCTTTCTCTCTCCAAGAGATTCCACGTGCCCTTTTGAATTCAGACACACAGTCTCTGTTTCCACCACCTCTTCTGGGAGACTGTTACATGCATCTACCAACCTTTCTGTAAATAAGTATTTCCTTAGATTATTCCAGAGCCTATCACCTCTTAACTTCATCCTATGCCCTCTCATTGCAGAATTTCCATTCAAATGCAAGAGACTCGACTCATGCGCATTTACATTACATAGCTATTTAAACGTCTCTATCATATCTCCCCTCTCCTGCCTTTCCTCCACAGATTGAGATCTTTAATGCCTTATGATGAAGACCACTCACCATTTTAGCAGCCTTCCTCTGGACTGACTCCATCCTTTTTTTTTATCTTTTTGAAGGTGCGGCCTCCAGAATTGTACACAATATTCTAAATGAGGTCTCACCAAAGTCTTGTACAGGGGCATCAATACCTCCTTTTTCCTACTGGCCATACCTCTCCCTATGCAATCTAGCATCCTTCTAGCTTTCGCCATCACCTGTTTGGCCACCTTATGATCATCACATACAATCACACCCAAGTTCCGCTCTTCTGTCGTGGACATAAGTTCTTCACCCCCCTAAACTGTACCATTCCCTTGGGTTTTTGCAGCCCAAATCCATGACCTAGCATTTCTTAGCATTAAATTTTAGCTGCCAAATTTCAGACCATTCTTCAAGTTTCACCCGGTCATTCTTTATGTCATTCACATCATCCGGCGTGTCTACTCTATTGCAGATTTTGGCATCATCCCCAAAGAGGCAAATCTTACCCAACAATCCTTTAGCAATATCATTTATAAAAATGTTAAAAAAACAGGCCCAAGAACAGAACCTTAAGTCACACCACTGGTAACATCCCTTTCCTCAGAACGATCTCCATTGATCACTACCTTCTGTCGCCTTCCACTCAACCTGTTCTTGATCCAGCTCGTCACTTTGGGACCCATCCCGAGGGCACTCAGTTTATTTATCAGACGTCTGTGTGGAACATTGTCAAAGGCTTTGCTAAAATCTAAATACACCACATCTAGCGCACATCCTCTATCCAATTCTCTGGTCACTCAGTCAAAGAAATTGTTCAGATTTGTCTGACAAGACCTACCTCTAGTGAATCCATGTTGCCTCTGGTCCTGTAATCCACAGGATTCCAGAAACTTGACCATTCTCTGTTTCAAAAGTGTTTCCATTAATTTGCTTACCGGCCTATAATTCCCTACTTTTTCCTTACTTCCACTTTTGTGGAGAGGGACCACATCCAACCTTCACCAGTCCTCCAGTACCACTCCTGACTCTAGAGACTCGTTGAAAAAGTCAGTCAGTGGAGCTACTAGAACTTCCCTAAGTTCCTTCAGCACCCTAGGATGTTCACAATCTGGCCCCATCATTTGTCTATCTTTATTTTAGCTAGCTCCTCACGAACACAACACTCTGAAAATCAATCAGGGTCTATTACTCCTCCATCCCTATTCATGTTTTTCTTCTGTAGCCTTTTCTTTACCATTCTATACCTTTCTATATATTCTTCACCTTTGAGTCTCACAATGCCACTTTTGCACTTCTTCCTATCACTAATATATCTAAAAAAAAGTCTTGTCTCCATGTTTTATCGTGTTAGCTATTTTTTCTTCCATTTGCATCTTTGCTTTCCTGACTACACGACCAGCCTCTCAACTTTTCCAGATATTTTTGCCTGTCTTCCTCTTTCAGCAATCTTTTGTAGTTTATGAAAGCTAACCTCTTATTCCTTACCTTCTCAGCTACTACTTTTGAGAACCATCTCTTACTTTTACTTACTTGCCTCACAAAAAGGTTTGTCGCCCTTACAATCGCTCCTTTCAGTTTTACCCACCACATTTCCACTCCTTCCAAACATTCCCATTCAGACAATAATTCCTTGACGTAAACCCCCATCCAAACAAAGTTAGTTTTTTTTAAAATCTAGAACCTTTGCTTTTGAATGAGCCATCTCTATACCCATCTTAATATTAAGCCATACCATGCAGTGATCACTGGATGCCAGATGATCACCCACTGTAACATCAGAAAGCACTTTCCCCATTTGTAAGCACTAAGTCCAGTATGACCCCATACCGTGTGGGTTTCATTACCAACTGCAGGAACAGTTCTTCTTGCAGAGAATCCAGAATCTCCCTACTTCTAGAAGACCCCGTAATAGGATACCCCAATCAACATCTGGCATTTTAAAATCACCTATTAGCAAGACTTCCCCTTTTTCAGATATATTCTGAATGTCTACTATTAAATCTCTATCTACTTCTTCTGTCTGTGAAGGAGGCTTGTATATTACACCAATGTAAATATATTCACCATTCCCTCTTTCCAAATTGATCCACAGTGCCTCTTCCTTGCCCTGCAGATCCTGCAATTGTGTGGCTTTAACATGATCTTTAACATATAACGCTACTCTTCCTCCTTTTCTTCCTACCATGTCTTTTCTGAACAGATTACAGCCCGGTATAATTACATCCCAGTCATGGTTCTCTGTGAACCATGTCTCTGTGATCACTACTATATCCAACTCCTCTTCTTCCATCACAGCTTCTAGATCCAGAATCTTGTTTCCCATACATTGAGCATTAGTATTAACTGCTTTCCAGACATTGCCCCCTTTTCCCATCCATGTAGAGGTATTCAGTGATTTACATACCTGAGGCTTATATTCACTCAGGACTGAACTCTGAGGACTTTCTTAATCAGACTCCACAGATGATCCTTGAGGGGAGGAATGCTGGCCTATTTTAAATGGTATATCAAATTTTAATAAAACTTGGAAACTTGAAACTATATTATATGTTATATAATAGAATAGAGAATGTGCTGGAGTTATATAGAACTCACTTGGCATTTATAAGGGGGGGGGGGGGTTGCTTTTGAGCTCCACTTATCCTGCTCGCATTTGGAGAAGTTAAAATTGATGGAGGTATTTTTTCCTTCTTAATTTCATTTCTTATTTCTGTGTATAGATTATTTTTTTCTGATAATTACCAGACCAGAATTGGTGTGTTCCAGTTGAGTGTTAAGGATGGGTACTTAAATGACCATATAGTACTGCTTGATATGTCTTTACTCCTTTCTATTTCCAATCGTATGTACAAATCTATTATATTTATGTATAACTGAGTAATGTTACATATACGATCCTACTTAATTTTGCATCCCTAAAATGACTAAAATATTTTCACTAAAAATATTTTCAATTAATATTAACCATCCCATTATAAGGAAAAAAGCATTTAATTATCTAAAAAACAACAACCCCTAAATCAGATATTTGTATGTTACAGTAAACTCATCTTAATGATAAAGAATCAAATAAATTGCAGGGAAGTACTGGGGTTTTTTTCTCTTCTGCCATACATAAAAAAGAGGTGTTACTATTCTAATTAGAAATACTATTATTGTTCAAATTATTAACCATTTTGTTGACACGGAGGGAAGATAGATATTGCTGAATCTATCTCTTGACAAATTTGAATATTCCATCCTGAACCCATATGCTCCCTCTGTAACTGCTACAGAATTTTTTCAGGATATTTATAAATATGTGTTTTCCAATTTTATAATTGCTGGAAATTATAATCATATTATTGACATTATTATTGATATAAAGCCTGTTAGAAAATCAGAGGCCACTAATAAGGGATTACACCATCTCACTGATGAATTAAAATTGAAGACTTCATTATCCTTCATTGCTAGAATATACATTTTGTTCTCCAGTACATAAATCTTTCTCCAGAATTGACTTTTTCCTTGTCACTACTACTTTTGTGGATTTGGCTATTGATTGCTCAATTGAAAGTATCTTAATTTCTGATCATGCTGCTATTTCCTTTGAATGTATTCTTAACATCATCCCTAATTCCCCTTCTATATGGAGATTCAATGATGCTTTGTTGTTGAAGATTTTGTTAAACATATGCACATAGCTATTGATGATTACTTTAACACTAATACTGGGTCTGTATCATCTATTCTTGCTTGAGGTTACAGCAGTGTGGTGACAACGTTCTAGAATAATGGTAACATACCGAGGGCCTCAAAATAGTACCTGGTGGACTGCATGTGGCCCCTGGGCTACGAGTTTGAGACCACTGATCTATTCTCTTACTACGGGACGCGTTTAAGGCAACTATTACAGAGGCCTTATTATTCAATATACTGCTAAAATAATAAAAAAAATGAAACACTTATTAAGCAAGAAATATCTATAAAGGCTCTTGAAAATAAATTAATTGAACGCTGGAATTCTGATACAGTAAATGAATTGATTAAACTGAAATTTGCTTATGAGCTGCTAAGCAAAAAGGCTAGGGAAGAAATATTTGTACAGAAACCCTCATACTATAAAACATCTAATAAGGCTGGAAGAGATTTAGCCAATTATCTCAAAGGGGAAAAAAAGGCATTTGATTATACATATTACTGATTCATCAGGCAATTTGCTTACTAGATCTGATGATGTTATACAACAAATATGGCGCTCAGAGCGGTGAGCTGGACTGTAGTGCCAAGGGGAGTTTGATGCACTTCAATGTCACATGCGTTCTCGGCACTGGTGTGATATAGGGAGCTTAGTACCGAATAGTGATGTCACCGGCAAAAGTGAACAGAGCTGGAAAACACTGGCAAAGAGCTGTTTGTGGCTACCCTTTAGCAGAAGCTTGGAGAACAGAATCTGCTGGATTTTGAGTGCTCTTTTGTTGTTTTCTTTTTTCCATTTTTTTGTCTGGGAGATAAAGTAGTAGCAGTCAGATGACAGCCCACTGAAACGGAATGACCAGAAGCAGCAATTTGAGATATCATAGTACTCTTGGTATGGATAGCTGGATTATCTTGCAGGTGCAACCTGAATTTTTGCTCTATTTCCTGAAAGTAAGCATTCTGAATGAAAATCTGTGATAGACATCTTGCTAGCACAAGTTATCAATTTTTTTTTTAAACCTGGCTTCTTCTCTATGTCAAAGAGTAACACTGCCAAATCAAACTTAATTGCTAAAGAGAAAAAGAATCAGACAAAGATGTTAAGCTACTGACTGTTGTGGCGGCTAAAAGTTAACCAAAGATATTCAAATGGGTAGTGCAAGGTGGGAATTACCACACTTGCTCAGAAGCCTAGTTTAAACATCTTCTGTTCTTTGTGACAAGGGTTGATCAGCGCCATCAGCTTTGACATCACCCACATGTATGGCTGTTGTTCATTCTGCTTATCCATAGAGAATAGAGGACAAATTCTGAGCTTTAGATTCCATCTCCTCTCTCTAGTATGGTAAAATACAAAATAAAGTGTTATGTAACTGATATATACTTCATAGTTATATTGTATAAATGAAAATAATATTTTAAACTAGAAATTTCACGGTGCTGCCTGAAGAATATAAGAAAAAAATCAGACTGGTTATTCTAGAAAGCAATATCATTTACAGTGTGATGAGGAAGAAAAAGTTTAGTCTTACTAGCCAATTTCCATTCTTCCAGTCCACCAGATCAGTCCAGAACACATGGGGTATGTCCATCATCCAGAAGAAGGAGACAAATTAAAAATCTGCGAGTATTGTCCTAGAAGAGGCACCTTGTAGCCACCGGTTACCAGTATTCTTGAAGCAAAGCAAATGTTGACCAACCAATCCTACCTCCAAACTAGATTCCCTCTTCTACTGGGGGATGCACTAAAGTCAACGATCATCGCTTAACCTGTTTTCACAGGTTTAGCGACAATCGCTGATAACCAACCCAATGCACTAAAAGGTCTACTCTACCACATGTGATTGCCCATTTTCCGATCCAATTCGACCCATGCAAATTAGTAAAACCCCATGCAAAATAGCCACGCGATTGATGCACTAACATCGCTTGGCTATTTAGCATCAGGTTTTACCGATCATAAAACTTGATTGCTCTAGACCTGTCGGTAACTGTATTACCGACAGGTCTGCCTGGGTTTTTTCTCTCCAATGGTACAGATATTTTGCATGTATTACACATGCAAAATATCTGCCCCATTTTTTAAAAATGAAAAAAGTCCCCCGCCGTGGGTCGGGGGGTGAGGGAAGGGTGGATGGTGGCTCAGGGTGCCGGCACAGGGTGGGAGAGCATGGCGCAGGGGGAGGGGCTTTTTTATGGGACAGGTTGTGTATGTTTAACTTGCACACAACATCTATTCCATTAAAAAAAATGCAGAAACCCTAACAGCAATGACAGGAGGCTGCTTCCCAGCAGAACATACACCCTGAATGGGGAAACCTTAACAAGAACTGTCGAAGAACGGGACCTGGGTGTAATCATTATCGAAAATATGAAGACGACCACTCAGGTGGAGAAAGCTTTGGCCAAGGCTAGACGAATGCTGGGTTGCATCCGAAGAAATTTTGTCAGCCGAAAGCCTGAAGTCATAATGCCTTTGTACAGGTCCATGGTGAGACCTCATCTGGAGTACTATGTTCAGTTTCGGAGGCCATATTATCAAAAAGACGTGAAGAGAATGGAATCAGTCCAGCGAATGGCCACCAAGATGGTCTCAGGACTCAAGGATCTCCCATATGAAGAGCGTCTAAGCAGGCTGCAGCTATATTCTCTCAAAGAACGCAGAGAGAGGAGAGACATGATAGAGACATTCAATTATCTTACAGGCCATATCGAGGTGGAGGAAGATATCCTTTTTCTTACGGGTCCCACGGCAACAAGAGGGCATCCGCTCAAACTCAAGGGTGGGAGATTTCATGGTGACATCAGGAAAGGGTGGTTGATCGTTGGAATGGCCTTCCACGTCAGGTAGTTGAGGCCAGCACGTGCTCGACTTCAAGAAACGATGGGATAAACATGTGGGTTTACTTCGGGGAACTGCTTAGGGGAGTGTTCTTTTAAGGGGAGGGTTCTTTTGAATGGGCAGACGGCCCTTTTCTGCCGTCATATTCTATGTTTCTATGTTAGGGCTCTGTGCATGTGTCAATTGCTCACTGAGTGATTGAATCGGTGCGTTTGCATACAAATTTGCACGGAGGTGCAAACTTTGATACTGCATTGATCGCTTTTGAAGAATCGGCCAGAGAATCGGCCAACAGCGTTCGAGTCACTATCTTTAGTGCATCTAGCCCACTCTTATCTCACAGATACCCAACCCCAGGAACCACCGAGAGCTCCAGGCACCTCTGCAGATCTCAACACAGAAAATAATGATAAAAACAGAATCAAATCAAATTTGAACCACAGGGAAGGTACATGGACTGGTTTACTTGGGACTCAAGGAATGAAAATTAGTCAATAAAACTAAAGTTTTCCTTCCTTTTCCTCCTACCAGATCAGTCCAGAATACATGGGATGTAGGAAAAAAATCCTCACACTGAATAGGATGACAACACCCTTGCCAAAAAGACAAAAACTCCAAAATGAAGCATCTTCTCTGTTCTGAACATCCAATCTGTAAAACTTAGTAAACAAATACAAGGAAGACCAAGTGGTTGCTCTATAAATTTCCACAGGTAAAACCCATTTGGGACTCTACCCATGATGCTGCCATATCTCTGGACCCTAAACTCAAAGGGAAGGTTCACTATCCTTCAGCAAATGGCAAAAAGAGAAGCAATCTGTTAGGCCTAATAGGCAATAATAGCTTTTGTAGCTGCTTTGCCCTTCTTAGCTTCACCAAATAAGGTAAATAATTGGTCTGATCTACAAAAATAATTTCTTCTAGGTACCGGAACAACACTTCAGAAATCTAAAAAAAAAAAAAAATCTCTGAATCCTAAATTCTTCCCCAAATCCTCCTACCAAAGGCAGGCAACTTCACTACATGATTAACATAGAAGAAAGATACCACATTCAGCAGAAAGTAGAGAACTGTCCTAATGGAAATCCCTGCTTTTATAAAATGCAAAAAGGAATATCAATAAGAAAGGACCTGTAATTCCAAAATCCTTCTGTCAGAAGAAATAGCCACTAGAACACTGTTTTACATGTAAGAACTTCAAAGAAACTTTTTCAGAGGCTCAAATGATGTGGCAACCAACCTTCACAAAACCAAATATGGATTTCCAGCCAGTATCACATTACACAGCAGGGGATGTAAATGCATAATATCTGGATATGAGCTAACCAAACTCTCTTCTAAACAAGTCTGATAAAACGCCAGCACCACCACTCAAAAGAGTAGTCAAACCTTTCTGGAGCCCATCAAGTAAAAAGGACATTATTTGAACTACTGCCACTCAAAATCAGCACATCACACTTCAAAAATGCTCCAGATTCTTGCATAAGCTAGCAAAGTAGAATGCTTCCTAGCCTGTAAGTGTGTGGTAATCACTGTTGTCTAAACCTTATTTATACGTGCCATCTCAAGGGACACATTACAAGACAAAAGCAAAACAGGTCGTCCATAACTTTCAACTCTTGCCACAGAAGGTCATTCTACTGCAGAAGTTTCAGACTCTCCACTTTCTACAAGTAAATGAGGTCTGCAAGACACAGATGCCTGGGCCAATTTGACACTACCAGAAATCACCAACCTGGAATAAGATTCCATCTTTTTCAACAGTCAACCCATACAACATTCCTTCATAGGCCAGCTTTATAGCAGGACATCCTCTCCCACTGCTCTCTGGTCTCTCAGTTGACAAATATATAAGTACTTTGGCACTTTAGCTGGATACCATTATTTCCATCGCTGGGAACCCCCCTGGTGTTCCAAGATCATGCCAAGAGCTCTCTTTGGCAATTCCCATTTCCTCAAGTCTAGAACACGACTGTTCAAATACAATGCACTCCAATTAAGTGTAAGGCTTTGGGACCAAAATTTAACTTGCACATAACCAGAGCAACCCTTTAATAACATTATATCAGTAACCAAAGTCAATGTAGCATAACTTATTACTTTTATAGGAAAGTCAATTTTCTTACAGTGCCAGATGTAAGGCACAGAATTTTCTAAAAATATCAATAAAACTGGTCACGCACAATTGTTGACAAGTCATTAGCCTGTTAAATGGGAGGGAAAAAAACAGTAACAGTTTTCTGTACAGTGTACTGTCTATTTGTGTTGTAAACAAGGTAATATTTTTAACTCTGGCACCCATTACCCTCAAGGTAAGCCCTCACAATATTCAAAAACTGTAATGCAACAGCAAATGTCACAATGGGTCTTAAATCATGCTTGCTGCCAACTTCCTGCACCACTGCCTCATCATCTGAGTCTCCAGCATCTTCAAACACAAACTACAAGTCTGAGCAAAGTCAGGGCCAACCCTTCCCCCTCTCACCTCAATGGCTTCCAGTATAGTGATATATAACTGTCACACTGCACAGCGGTTGTACATCATAAAGCTGAAGCCAATGAGGTTAGGGGGGGAAGGGGGCAGTCCAAGCTCTCCTCATTCTCCCTCATTGGCTCCCAATGTTATGTGTAGCTGCCTGTGTTATGTGGCATTTGTACATCACGAGGCTGGGAGCGAATGAATATGCATGAGATCTATTAGCATACCATGAAAGCAGTGCATGCAAATAGATCTCATGCATATTCATTGGTAAAATCCTGAAAATCCGACTGGATTGCGACCCTCGAGGAGGGACTTTGACACCCCTGGTTTAAGCAGTCAATTAAGATCCAGCAGTCTGAATCTAAAGACCTAACTGAGCAAGTTTCAAAGTCTCTCAAATCCCTAATCTCAGACTCTTAGCCTGTGCAGGACCTTCTGACTTCAAACCGTCCTTGAACCTTAGTCCCATAGATAAGGTTCTCCTAATGCAGCAACCAAAACAGTGAATTTATTTTTCACGCTTTCAAAAAGTACAGAGACTAGGGGACACTCAATGAAATTATATGGAAATACTTTTAAAACAAATAGGAGGAAATATTTTTTCACTCAAAGAATAGTTAAGCTCTGGAACTTGTTGCCAGAAAGATGCAATAACAGTAGTGGTTAGCATAGCTGAGTTTAAAAAAGGTATGGACAAGTTCTTTGAGGAAATGTCTGTAAGTCTGATATTGAGACAGATATGGGGAAGCCACTGCTTGCCCTGGGATAGGTAGCATGGAAATGTTGCTACTATTTGGAATCCTGCCAGGTACTTGTAACCTGTATTAGCCTCTGTTGGAAACAGGATACTGAGCTAGATAGACCATTGTTCCAACCTAGTATATCCTTATGTTCTTATACAAGAGTTATGTAAAAGAAACATGAATTCCAGGGAAAATATCACTAAATGCTGCCCTGGGACAGGACCTCAGCTTCAGGAACCTGACCTCCATTCTGACCAGATTGCATATGAAGGGAAAAGGCACCTTCAAAGCCTGAGAAGTCAGACATCCAGCATGAGCAGAAGGATCCCAAAAAGGGTGGTTGGAGAAGATTCTAGTTTACCATTAGCTTCTGTATGCCCTAAGATAAAATGACCGCTTCAGCATGAGGCAGCAGCAACCCACTGCTTACCTGTTACTGGCCTTGCTATTTTGTTAGCTGCTGCAGAATTAAGAGAGGAAGTTCCAAGCAGTTCACCTTTATAAATTTCATAGTGCAATAGCCTCTGTCAGGACGTACATCAATAGGCACTACTAACTCTTTACACATGGTTCCCCCAAGACAGCATGTTGATTCTACTGTTCTCAAAACAAACCACCTCAAAGGCAGGAAACGCACCTGGGCTCAACCACCACTGCTTGGCAGAGCGCAGTGCTCCCACCATGATCCATTTACCTGCGAATTTGGTCCTCTACCATTGCCATGCATACATCAAGCTGAACTCATTCTATACAACACAGACAAAGTGCCGCTCCCAGTGTAATCTCCAGTGAGGGTTATGGTACCATTCAGAACCTCCTTGCAGCATGAAAACCCCGTTTTTAGAAATGTACAAGGGCATTTCAAAAAGTAACAACAAATTTACAGTATTTAATGAAATGAACACCCCTGGAATTTCAAACTCCCATGCAGGGAAGATACATTCTTAGAGGAAGTTGACAAAGCTTAATAGATGGCATGTTGTACTTAATCAATAGGGCACCATACGCAAAATGGTGGCACCCTTAGTTGTTTGTACAGTAGAGGAGTAGTCATCAGATTTTTGTAGTGGGAGGGTATGAAACCTCATAAAATTCATAGAAGAATGCTACAACAGTATGGAGATGCCTGCATGTAGATGCATTTAAAAATGGGCAAATATCAATCCCTGAGAAATACTCTGGTTGTCTCAGCACGGCCGTTACTGATGAGAAGGTGAGTTGTGCTGATGCCATTATTCATGAAAATGGGCACATTTCTTTAGAAGTTCTGGACAGGGAATTGGATGTCAGTATCTGTACATACCATTGTCATGGATGTTCTCAAGTACTGCAAGTTGTGCGCATGGTGGGTGCCTAGGATGCCAACTGATGAGCATGAGATGATTTGTGTGCAGCCTTTTTGGCGCAGTATAACTATGAAGGAGAAGGCTTCCTGGCATGTATTGTCATAGGGGATGAAATCTGGGTGCATCACTATGAGACTGAAAGCAAGAGGCAGTCTTTACAATGGTGTCACACATCATCTCCAGTCAAGAAGAAGTTCAAGTCTCAACCCTTCAATGGAAAGATCCTGATCACTCTCTTCTAGGATATGAATGGACCATTTTTGAAGCACTATCAGGAAAAGGGTGAAACAAGTTAAAGTTCAAGTTTATTTGATGAATCGCCTATATAAAACATTCTAAGCGATGTAAAATTTAAAAACAACTTATGGGGGAACAGACAATCTTAGGACACTTTTAAAAAAAACAAACAACAATTTGAGAAAACAAAAACAGTGACTAGTGCCCGATATAGTGCAATTTGGAAGAGGAACTGAAGCCAAAAATATGGAGCCGTTGCAGAGGCATTTTGTCTAAAGGCGTTCTTCTTCTTCATGATAATGCATGCTCTCACTTGGCCACTGCAACTCTTGACACCATTCGGAGATTGAGATTTCAGATCTTATAGCATCCTCCATAAAGCCCTAATCTTGCTCCCTCTGAAGGATGCTTTGAGAGGACGAAAATTTGAAAGTGCTGATCAGGTCAAAGAAATAGTGCATTCCTGGCTGAAGGCAGAAAAAAAACCTTTTTTTCTCAATGGAATAAAAAAGTTGGTGCAACAGTGTGAGAAGTGTGTTGAAAAGGAGGGCGATTAGGAATATGGCATATAATTTGTATCTCTTATTGAATTATGTATCTCAAAATATTCAATTTGTTGTTACTTTTTTAAATGTCCTTGTATTAAAAAAAAAAACCAAAAAACTGAACTAAACTAAAACTTAAGTTTATAGACCGGGTCATCTCCATTGCTAAAGGAAGGTAGAGGAAATTAATCGCAGCTCCCTCCTGTCACCATATCCCTTCCCAGATCAGGGAGGCTTTTAAAAAAAAAAAAAAAAGAAAACAAACTAGAGAGAATTCTGCTGGTAGTTTAGGGAAGAGATCTAGACTCCTCCTATCTGCTGAGATGTGGCACTGTAACTCTGGATTCCTCTCTTGTCCACTTAGCAATATTGGGTGGCAAGTTCAACTGAGCCCAGGAACTACTTTACCAGCCCAAAACTTCACAGAATGTCCAATCACTATCTACTGGAGATGAAGAATACTCGAAAGCTGTGTCTAATGGTGTCCCTTAAAGGGTATAGTTCTTTAGTCTGCCATAATTCTCACAGGCTAATGGACAATAACTCATGTACACTGGACTGGTCTGATGGAAGAAAAAGGATTGGGCACTTTAGGACTCGGTAACAGATGGCTACTTCTAACTATATAGGGGTAGGCAAAACTTACACACATATACACATAGTTAGAAATAGGCAACATCCTTACTGACTTACCTTACAGTCTCTCAAAACATTACACATATGCACGTAGTTCAAAACAGAGGCCAGTCCTACTGATCAAATTAGACTGCTTTAGCACTTAGAATGTATAATGTAATCACTCCATTATCATACCTTAAGAAACTCATGCAGTAATCCATGCTTGTACCAGCAACTAAAAAACTCAGAAGCTAGTTCACTAAGCCTTCTTCCCTTAATGTGTACTATACAGTATAATCAAAAGCAAAATTGCATAAAAAGTAACCAATATTTATACTATAAGCAAATAAGGAAAGATTAGGTTCTTACCTCGGTAATCTTCTTTCTAGTAGACAGACTCTAGTAGACTATTCCTGAACTTGTAGGTAGTCAACTTCTTCTTGTGAGAACTCTTGTAGGGAGCTTCATTTGCATTCTCCTCCCAATCCCTCCAGGCTGTCCTTCAATTCCTCAGTTTGTATCAAAGCAGACAGTCAGCCCTGGAGAGGAAATAGAATATGGAGGGGTATGGGGATACTCCTCAAGAGACACGTCTGTTCTGCTCATATCAATAAACATACAACAGATAAATAAAACTTAACCACTGCAATACTTAATAAGGAGAATGAAAAAAAAAATAAGCAGAAAAGACAAGCTTCTACAGTCTCGCTTGTAGGAAAACAACTGAGGAATTGAAGAACGGCCCAGAGGGATTGGGAGGAGAAGCAAAATAATGCAAATGAAGCTCCCTACAAGAGTTCTCACAAGATAAGGCTGATAGAGTGTCTGTTGCACTAGAAAAATTAGTTATTCCGCACCCCCCTCCCCTCCAGAGTATTTCCTGGATCCCTTTTATACTGCAGCCTTCACTCCCTCCTGACACAACGTTACATTGCCTACAAAATGTCACAGCTGTTAGACATTTTGCATCCAATCAGTCAAGAAATTCCTTCTCTCTCCCGATTCTGTGCTTGGGTTGAGGTCTGAACCCTGCCTCTCTTTCCCAGCATACACTCATGATACCTATCTGCCTCCGATACCAAACAACTCTTTGAAGAACTTGCATGAAAAAATGAAGCTTGCTGCTCCTGAACCAAAGTTAGTCTGGCCATAAATTCATTTTCAAGGTGCTTCTCGCCATAAAGCCTCGTCCTCAAACTTACCCAAGCTGTATGTTCTCGTAGATAGCAGCCTTTGTACTCAATGGTATTGGGATGCTGGAGTTTTTGTAGGAATCGTACTTCCTTGATGATGTCCTGCCATTTCTACATAACAGAGAACAAAACAGCAAAAATTTAATAAAGGCACAAGTGGTAGGGCTTCCAAGCATGGTTTCCCTAAGCTGAATTTTGCTGGTTTTTTGATGTAGAAAAAAAAAAAAAAAAAAAGAGAGAGTAAAAATTAATTTTTAAAAACAACGGAGCTGAGAAGCAACAAATTCTGTACAGTACATAAATATAATTCACTTGAGCTAGGATTTGGAAAGGAAAGGAATGTAGTTAAATCTTAAACACCAAAACATACATTGAGAAAAATACAGTGGAACCTTGGTTTACGAGCATAATTCGTTCCAGAAGCATGCTTGTAAACCAAAATACTCGTATATCAAAGCGCATTTCCCCATAGGAAATAATGGAAACTCGCTTGATACGTTCCCACCCCACCCCCCTGAGGCCAGCAGCGCTGCTCCCCTCCCCGCTCGCAAAGGCCCCCCCACCGCGCAAACCAGCACCCCCCCTTGTGAACCGGCAACCCCCGCCCGAACAACTTGAAACTTACCCCCCCCCCCGTCTGGCATCAGCACGCACCTAACAGGACGTGCTGGTGCCGCTTGAAGAACTTCTTGCCTCTGCCGGGCCTTGAGCATGCATCTGCACATGCTCAAGGCCTTCTAATTCTCCCTCTCGCCGAGAATCTTGGAAATCTCCGAGAATCTCAGCGAGAGGGAGAATTAGAAAGCCTTGAGCATGCGCTGATGCATGCTCAAGGCCCGGCAGAGGTAGGAAGTTCTTCAAGCGGCACTGGCACCGGCACGTCCTGTGGGCTGCGTGCCGGTCCCAGACGGGGGGTAAGTTTCAAATTGTTTGGGGGGGTGCCGGTTCTCGGGGGGACCTTTGCGAGCGGGGGGGGGGGGCGATGCCGGTTCTCGGGGGGGGGGGGGTGCTCGCAAATCGAGTCAACACTCGGTTTGTGAGACAAGTTTTGCAAAAATGTTTTGCTCGTCTTGCAAAACACTCGCAAACCGGGTTACTCGCAAACTGAGGTTTGACTGTATTTAAAAGCAATTTACTTTTTACATTGTGTGTGGAGTGGGAGGGTGTATAGGCATGACTTGGGAGGTCAAGGGCTGAATAATTTAAAAAGTTATCTGTTCAATGGTGACATTCAGCTGCTGAACAGGCAACTCATGCATTTATGTACAAAACACATAAATAGCAAGTAAAACTGTAAACAAAATGTATCTTATTAAAATCACAAGTGAATTTTCAGCAGTGCCAATTATTTGAAAATCACCACTGAAAAGCCACATAAATTTAAAACTAAAACTTTAAATTTATAAAAAGTTATGCAGCTGGACTGTTTCTGAGTATGTATTCTAAGGGGATTTAGCATTGTACTAGTGAATAAGAGAGAGCAGCTGAAGAGAATTTACAGTTAGTAGCAATTAATGGTACAGAGGTTGATTTTAAAAAAAAATTAAAAAAAAGCACACACTTTTAGCTCTTCACTTAGATGCTTAATTTTTTGGCTAAAAATTAGTTTGTCTGCAAATCATTTTCCAAAATTTGATGCCCTATTTTACAATGTTATAATTTTATTTACTTATTGGGATTTATTAATCACCTTTATGAAGAGATTCAGCTGATATGGTGTACAGAAGAAGTAGGAGTAGCCTAGTGGTTAGAGCACTAGGGAAGTCTGGTTCAAATCCTGTTGCTTGGGCTACTTACTCACTTAATCTCCATTACCTCAGGTTAAAACTTAGATCAGAAGGTTCTGGGAACAGGAAAATACCTATTGTACTCACTTTGAACTACAACCGAGAAAGACGTGCGCTAAATCTAAATACCATATATACTTGAATATAAACAGAGGTATCATTTTTTCTCCCCAAAAAGGGGGGAAAAGGTTGACTGAAATATAAACAGAGGTTAGAAATTTGGGTTATCATGATGAGCCAATCTATAAAACTACTCACCCTCTCTCCATTAATTATCTCATAAGTCACTAAACATAATAAAAATATCTGTGATGCATATATCCCAAAGTTAACATATTCACAAGGCCCCTACATAGGAAAACACAATTTCAAGCAACCACAAACATAAATAAATATAGACAAAAATCAAACTTAAAACTCAAGAAGCCAAATGCTGTATGCAGTTCAACACCAGAGAAAGAGAAACAGCACTCTACACTTTGGACAATAAAAGAAAGCAATGTAAATTTACTGTAAAATTGCATTTTCTGTACATGAAATTAAAAATAAAATTCTAATTTTCTACCTTTGTTGCCTGGCCATTTTATTTATGTTTATCCCAGTTTCCAGTTTGCTTTTTTCTATCTTTTCTTAATTTTCTTTCCAGGGTCTTCAATTTATGTGCCTCTTTTCTCCTTCCTTCACTTTCTCTCCTACAACGTACATCCATCGCTGACCTTTTCCTTTCAGTTTTCTTCCAATTATTTTTATGCATCTCTATCTGCTTCTTCTTACAGCTTTCTATCTTCCTCATCCTATTATTATCAAGTTTCAAGTTTATTAGGTTTCTTGATTAATCGCTTAATCAAACTTCTAAGCGATGTACATTTTAAAATTTACATTTGTTAGGTGACAATACAATAAAGCACAGTTACTTACCGTAACAGGTGTTATCCAGGGACAGCAGGCATATATTCTCACATGTGGGTGACGTCATCTACGGAGCCCCGATGCGGACAGCATTTCAAGCAAACTTGATTGAAGATTCAAGCTTGCTGTGCTGCAGCACGCATGTGTGCCTCCTGCTCCACTAGAGGGCGCATCCCCTCCTCGTGGTCTCCAGTTCACATATCCAGCAAAGAAGCCAACCCCGGGGAGGTGGGCGGGTTGTGAGAATATATGCCTGCTGTCCCTGGATAACACCTGTTAAGTAACTGTGCTTTATCCCAGGACAAGCAGGCATGATATTCTCACATGTGGGTGACCTCCAAGCTAATAACGAAGGGGTGGAGGGAAGTTGGCAATTTAAGAAAACAGATTACGTAATACCGATTGGCCGAACCAGCCATCGCTTCTGGACAGTGTATCCAGGCAGTAGTGAGAGGTGAAAGTATGAACCGAAGACCACGTGGCAGCCTTGCAGATATCCTCAATAGGCGTGGACCTGAGGAAAGCTACTGAAGCTGCCATCGCTCGGACTTTATGTCCCGTAACTCGATCATGCAGCGCGAGACCAGCCTGAGCGTAGCAGAAAGAAATGCAAGCAGCCAACCAGTTGGACAAGGTGCGCTTGGAAACTGTGCGTCCCAACCTATTAGGGTCAAAGGACAAAAACAATTGTGGAACTGTACGATGAGACTGAGTGCGTTGAAGGTAGAAAGCCAACACCCTCTTGCAGTCAAGAGTGTGGAGCGCCACCTCTCCAGGGTGAGAGTGGGGCTTGGGAAAGAACACAGGCAGAACAATGGACTGGTTGAGATGAAAATCAGATATCACCTTAGGCAAAAACATAGGGTGAGTGCGGAGGACCACCTTGTCGTGGTGGAATACCGTGAAAGGTGGGTCCGCCACCAAGGCCTGCAGCTCGCTAACCCTCCGAGCAGAAGTGAGAGCGAGTAGGAAGATCACTTTCCAAGTGAGGAACTTAAGATGACACTTATCCATAGGTTCAAATGGAGGTTTCATCAGTTGAGCTAGAACCACATTAAGATCCCAAACCACCGGAGGCGGTTTGAGGGGAGGATGAACATTCAAAAGCCCCTTCATGAAACGGGAAACCAAGGGATGGAGTGAAAGAGCCTTCCCTTCCAGGGGCTGATGAAAGGCAGCAATGGCACTGAGATGGACTCGAATGGAATTGGTCTTCAGGCCAGAGTGAGATAAATGGAGCAAATACTCCAGAACCAAAG
Source organism: Geotrypetes seraphini (assembly GCF_902459505.1). Taxonomy (NCBI): domain Eukaryota; kingdom Metazoa; phylum Chordata; class Amphibia; order Gymnophiona; family Dermophiidae; genus Geotrypetes; species Geotrypetes seraphini. The sequence continues at coordinate 97,787,429 of NC_047088.1, read as the reverse complement.
ACACAGGGACCGACACTGGGTCCTGGCGGTGAGAGGAGCACCAGGTCGAGAATCTAGTCCACTTCTGGGAATAGCAGAGTCTAGTCGAGACTTTCCGAGAAGCCTCCAACACTTCCCTGACCAACTGAGATAAGGGGAAGGAAGTCAAGGGGAAAGAAACCAAGCAGTCAGATGAAGAGACTGAAGATTGGGATGTAACAGTGACTCTGAGAAAGCAGAGAGGGAAAGATAGGTAGAAGCAGAGGTTCCCTGACACTGAGTTGAAGTAGTAGGGAAAACCAAGGCTGGCGGGGCCATCGAGGAGCGATCAAGATCAGAGTGGCCCTCAGAGATTTTAGATGGACCAGCGTCCTCAGAATCAGAGGAAACAGTGGGAACGCATAGAGGAATTTTCCCTCCCAATCTAGGAGGAAGGCATCGGCCTCGAGACGGTCCGGGGAGTATATCCTTGAACAGAAGAGAGGCAGTTTTTGATTGTCAGGGGAGGCGAACAGATCTATCTGGGGGCTCCCCCACGTGTCGAACACCTGTCGCAGCACCTGAGAATGCAGGGACCACTCGTGTGGCTGGAGGAGGCGGCTGAGCCTGTCCGCCAGGCAGTTTTGTTCCCCTTGGATGTAAACCACTCGAAGGGAGATGTTTTGGGAGACCGCCCACTCCCAGAGCCGTAAGGCCTCCTGGCAGAGAGGCCAAGACCCCGTCCCTCCTTGCTTGTTTACGTAGTACATCGCCACCTGGTTGTCTGTGCGGACGAGAACCACCCGGTCGTGAAGTAGATGCTGAAAGGCCACCGCGGCGAGGTAAATGGCCCGGAGCTCCAGCACGTTGATGTGGCAGCGACGGTCCTCTGTGGTCCACAGACCTTGAGTGTGTTGACCGTCTACATGAGCCCCCCAAGCGTACTCCGACAAGTCCGTGGTTAGGACCTTGTGGTGTGGAGGGGCGAGAAAGAGGAAACCCTTGGAAAGATTCGAAGAGTCGGTCCACCAACGGAGCGATCTTTGCAAGGAAGGAGTCACTGTCACATGGCGGTTGATCGGGTCCCGATCCTGACGCCATTGTGATGCCAAAGTCCACTGTGGTAACCGCAGGTGAAGGCGAGCAAGCGGGGTAACGTGGACTGTGGAGGCCATATGGCCGAGGAGCGTCATCATCTGTCGTGCCAAGACCGAGGTCGATCTCAATATCTGTCGGCTCAGATTTACCAACGCCTCCCGTCGCTGAGGGGGGAGGAAGGAACGAAGACGGACCGTGTCCAGCACGGCCCCGATGAATTGTAAGGACTGAGAGGGGCACAGCTGGGATTTTGGAAAGTTTATCTCGAACCCCAGACACTGAAGCGAAGTAATAGTCTGTCAGGTTGCTGAGATAACCCCCTCCCTGGTCGGGGCTTTGATCAGCCAATCATCCAGGTATGGGAATACTTGCAGACCCTGGGAGCGTAAGGCAGCCGCGACCACTACGAGGCACTTCGTGAAGACTTGGGGGGACGAGGACAGGCCGAAGGGGAAGACCCGGTATTGTAGGTGGAGGTCCCCCACCTGAAAGCGGAGGAATCTGCGACAAGCAGGGTGCACCGGAACCTGGGTGTAGGCCTCCTTCAGATCGAGGGAGCAGAGCCAGTCGCCCTCGTCGATCAGGGGGTAAAGAATTGGAAGGGAAAGCATCCGAAACTTTTCCCTCGTCAGAAATTTGTTCAGGCGCCTCAAGTCCAGGATCGGGCGCAGGTCTCCCGTCTTCTTTGGTACAGGAAGTATCGGGAGTAAAACCCTTGGCCCCTTTGATTTAGGGGAACCGGTTCCACCGCCCGCAGGCGAAGGAGGTCCTGTGCCTCGGAGAGGAGGAGGGACAGCTGCGCTCGATTGGGAGGACATGCACTCGGTGGGCTGTCGGGAGGAACCTCCCGAAAGTTGAGCGAGTACCCTGATGAGATCACACCAAGGACCCATGAGTCCGACATTATGGCTTCCCAGCGAGGGTAGTAGGTTTGTAGGCGGCCCCCGATGGGAAGGAGACCAGGTGGAGGTGCGGACGGGGCCCACCCCCGTCCGCTCATCCCGTCAAAAGGACGGAGAAGGCTTCGCAGGTGCAGTGGGCTGTGATTTTGGTGGAGCCCTAGAGTGAGCCCGGGGGTGTCGTGGCGGCGGTCTGGAAAAGGCCAGAGTGGACTTCTGGGGGTAGCGGCGAGGCAATCCCCGGAAGGGGCGAGAGGCTTGCAGTTTAGGTTTTTGCCGGACAAGGGATGCGAAGGAACGTTCGTGTTCCGACAACCGTTTTGTAGCTGCCTCGATGGTGTCGTCAAACAGTTCCTTCCCGACGCAAGGGAGGTTAGCTAACCGATCTTGCAGGTTAGGGTCCATATCGACGAGCCCTAGCCACGCCAGTCGGCGCATGGCCACCGCGAAGGCTGCGACCCTGGAAGACAGTTCAAAGCCATCGTAAGCGGCATGGAACAAGTGCAGTCGGAGTTTGGAAAAATCCTCGAGGAGGAGGCCAAACGCTGCCTGGCGAGGGGCAGGTAGGTCCCCGAGAAGGAAGCCAGCAGCCCAATAAGGTGTTTCAGGTAGGAGGAAAAGGTGAAAGTGTAGTTCAGGACCCTAGAGGCCATCATAGAGTTCTGATACAAACGGCGTCCGAATTTGTCTAGTGTCCAGCCTTCGCGTCCAGGAGGAACCGCCGTGGACACTCTAGAGGGGTGAGCTTTCTTCAGAGAAGACTCCACCAGTAAGGATTGGTGGGACAACTGTGGTTGCTCAAACCCCGGGCATGGCACCGTTCGGTACTTAGACTCCATTTTAGATGGGACCGCCGTCACCATGTAGGGAGTCTCGAGGTTCCTTATGAGGGTCTGCCGGAGTACCGGGTTCAGCGGTAGCCGGAGGGACTCTCGGGGCGGGGAAGGCATATCCAGCTCCGCCAGGTACTCCTTGGAGTACCTCGAGTCGGATTGTAAGTCCAAGTCAAGGGCACGTCCCATGTCCTGGACGAACCTCGTGAAGGAAGGTCGGTGGGATCCCGTGGCCCCTTACGGGGACGGTGACCGAGACCTCCGTTTCGCCGAGAAGGAAGGGGAAGTCTCCCTCGAATAGCGAGGTTCTCGCTCAGACCCTCGATCTGACGCCGGGGACACGCTACGGAAACGCTCCCGTGTCGAGGACCTGCGTCGCCTCGAGGAGCCCCTTGGGGACGCCGCCGGGGTACGGGGTACCGACCGATGTCGGGTCAGGGACCCCTCCCCGGACTCCCTCGGCGAAAGCCTGGAGCCTCGGACCGGAGCCCCGGTCCGAGGGGGAGTCAATAGGAGCTGTGGGTTAGTGAGAGACAGCTCGGTAGCCCGTAGCGGTCCCCCCGATCGGGTCGAGGGGGAGCGGCCTCGAACCGGAGGCGAACTCCGGGCCTTTTAGAGAGGGGCTTCGATTTTCGTTTCGCCCCGCGGTGCTCCGCCGGGGATGCGCGCCTCGAGTGCCTCGGAGAGGAATCCGAGGAAGAAGAGAGGCGGCTAAAACGGCGTGCTTTGCCTCGAGGGGTCTCGACGTGCTGCTCAGGCTGGTCCGGCGCACGCGAGGTCGAGGTCGAGGCCGGTTGATGGTGAGCCATGGCAGCGGAGAGCTCCATTGTGATCATTGCTCGGAGCAGCTCCTGGAATATTGGCACGGACAGCATCGACAGCATGTCCGAGGCCGCGGTGCACTCCACCGGGGGTGATCTCGATTCAGAGCATTCCCGAGTGGTGGAGGCACGTCCCAAGGTCTTCGGGGGTTTCGCCGGGCCCATGGGCAAGGAACTCCCCCCTTGTCCGGCCATTGTCCCTGAGGTTGGCTTCTTAGGAGGTATGGACCCTGAGGAAGGAAGAGGGGACTTACCCGGAGCCGAAGACTTCTGAGAGCTCAGGGTCTTCGAGGTCGAGTCCCAAGGCACCCGAGGCCGAGATCGAGGCCGGGGCCAATCTCGAGGCCGAGGTCGAGAGTTGATCGGCAGCAAATAGGTCCGCCATGCGGGCCCGTCATCGACGGAGCGCCCGGTGTTGGAAGGTTGCGCACCGGGGGCAAGTTTCTGTTGGATGATCGGCCCCCCAGGCAGAGGATGCACCAGCGATGCGGGTCTGTGAGTGATAGAAGACGCTCGCACCCGGTGCACTTTTTAAAACCTGAAACGGGCCGGGACATAGGAAGTCCAGGCGACCGCGGCCAATCAGGCCACGCGGCTGCGACGACCCGGGAGCCCCCGGATCGTGAGAAAAAGCGCGAAAAGCGCAACGAGCAGGAAGAAGAAAGAATTTTATACGCACAGCGACTTTTAACGAAGAAAAAACAACAAATCGCGGTGCAAAGAAGGCACTGGGGCAGAGCTAAGAAAAAATGTGTCTTCTTAGCACAGCGGAAAAAAACAAACTGGAGACCACGAGAAAGGGATGCGCCCTCTAGTGGAGCAGGAGGCACACATGCGTGCTGCAGCACAGCAAGCTTGAATCTTCAATCAAGTTTGCTTGAAATGCTGTCCGCATCGGGGCTCCGTAGATGACGTCACCCACATGTGAGAATATCATGTCTGCTTGTCCTGGGATAAATAAAAATACTTAAAAAAGGACAAAATTACACTCAATTTAACATATTCATAACATTAGGTGAGGAGGAATGAAATACAATTCTTTAAAGTAAAGAGAAGACATTAAGGGAAAATACAAGAGGATAACTAATAAAAAATATAATAAAATAGAGTAGGGTAGTAAGATAATAAAATTAGTTTAAAAAGGCATCCTTGAAGAGAAATGTTTTTAAGTTACTTTTAAATTTTCTAAATTCCTTCTCTTCCCTTAAAGATATAGGGAGAGCATTCCAAGTCTGCGGTGGAGTACATGAAAAAATAAATTGTCGTCTAGTATTTATAATTTTCAACGAAGGAATAGACAATAAGTTTTGTTCATTAGATCTTAAAATTCTCTTTGTAGAATATGGAATTAATAACTTAAATAAGAAAGCGGGGGTCATATTATAAAGGGTTTTGAAGGTAATTATACAAAGTTTATACGTTATTCTGTTATCCAGTTTTGTTTTGGCTAACTCTCCTCTCTTTCCCCCCCCTTTCAGCATCTTCTCTCTCTCTCCCCCAACCTCTATTTTCATTCTTCTAACCAGGATGCACCGATTCTTCATGGCAGCTGGCAAACAGCATGGGTGACCACTGCAGCCGCTGCTAGGAGGAATCAGCTACCTGTCTCACATTTCAGGACTGACCCGCGACTCCATTCCCCACAGCCAGACCTCTAGGTAGGTTTAAATTTTAATTTTTTATATATTGGTTACAGAAGTACTCATGCATAGACTCGAATATAAACCAAGACACCTATTTTTGAGCCATTTGGCCCAAAACTCTCAGTTTATATTCGAGGGGAGATCTGGGGAACTACAGGCCGGTAAGTTTGACTTCAGTCCCAGGCAAGATGGTGGAAATACTGATAAAAGACAGCATCAGTGAGCACATAGAAAAAAATGAACAACTGAAAGCAAGCCAACATGGCTTCTGCAAGGGAAGATCGTGCCAAACAAACTTACTGCACTTCTTTGAAGGGATAAACAGCCAGATGGACAAAGGGGAGCCCATAGACATTATTTATCTCGACTTCCAAAAAGCCTTTGACAAGGTACGTCATGAGCGGCTACTTAGAAAATTGCAAAACCACGGTGTGGAAGGGGACGTAAACAGATGGGTTAAACACTGGTTGGCAGGCAGGAAGCAAAGGGTTGGAGTGAAGGGCCACTACTCGGACTGGAGGAGGGTCATGAGCGGTGTTCTGCAGGGGTTAGTGCTCGGACCGCTACTGTTCAATGTATTCATAAATGACCTGGAAACGGGGACGAAGTGTGAAGTTATAAAGTTTGCGGATGACACCAAACTCTGTAGCAGGGTTAGAACGGCGGAAGAATGTGAAGACCTACAAAGGGACCTAAACAAACTGGAAGAGTGGGCAAATAAATGGCAAATGAACTTCAATATAGAGAAATGCAAAGTCATGCATATAGGGAAGAAGAACCCAATGTTCAGTTACAAAATGGGGGGATCAGTGCTAGGGGAAAGTAACCTTGAAAAAGACTTGGGTGTGCTGGTAGATACAACAATGAAATTAACGGCACAATGTGCAGCAGCCTCAAAGAAAGCGAACAGAATGTTGGGTATTATTAAGAGAGGAATTACGACCAGGACGAAGGAAGTCATCATGCCGCTGTATCGCACGATGGTGCGCCCGCATCTGGAGTACTGTGTCCAATTTTGGTCACCGTACCTCAAGAAGGACATGGCAATGCTTGAGAGGGTTCAAAGGAGAGCGACGAAAATGGTAAAAGGGATGGAGAACCTTTCTTACGCAGACAGGTTAGAAAGGCTGGGGCTCTTCTCCCTGGAAAAGCGGAGACTCAGAAGAGACATGATAGAGACTTTCAAGATCATGAAAGGTATAGAGAAGGTAGAAAGGGACCGATTCTTCAGCCTATTGGAAACCACAAGAATAAGGGGGCACTCAGAGAAATTAAAAGGGGACAGATTTAGAACCAATGCCAGGAAATTCTTTTTCACTCAGAGGGTGGTAGACACCTGGAATGCGCTTCCAGAGGTTGTAATAGGACAAAGTACCCTACCGGGCTTCAAGGAAGGATTGGATAATTTCCTGAAGGACACGGGGGTTGAAGGATACAGATAGAGGTAGAGATAAGGCTAAGGGGATTAAAAGGACTTACATGCCAGTCACCTTACAGGTCATGGACCTGATGGGCCGCTGCGGGAGCGGACTGCTGGGCACGATGGACCTCTGGTCTGACCAGCGGAGGCAACTTCTTATGTTCTTAACTAACCTGACATTAAATATACAATTTTGTTATCAGCATAACAGTAAAACTTTATAAACAAATGCAAGGAAGACCAAGTGCTTGCTCTACACACTTCCATTGGTGAAACTATTTGGGCCACTCTCATGACACTGTCATACCCTTGGTGAAAGAGGCCCTAAGCTCACAATATAAGCACAAATATAATCAATGAGGTAAACTTGGAGACAGACAATTGAATTCTAATAATAGGAACAACATAACAGGTACAAATAATTTCTCCATTTTTGACACTAACTTCCTTTCCTTAAATCCTACTAGACCAGGGATTGGCAACCTTTTTAGAGCAAAGAACCAATTTATCCAAAATGCTAGACCCAAAATTTGCAAAGAGCCGTAAAGAAACATAGAAACATAGAAATAGACGGCAGATAAGGGCCCACGGCCCATCTAGTCTGCCCACCTTAATGTCCCTCCCCTACCTTTGCTCTGTGAATAGATCCTATGTGCCTATCCCATTTGGCCTTAAAATCAGGCACGCTGCTGGCCTCAATCACCTGTAGTGGAAGACTATTCCAGCGATCAACCACTCTTTCAGTGAAAAAGAATTTCCTGGTGTCACCTCGTAGTTTCCCGCCCCTGATTTTCAACGGATGCCCTCTTGTTGTCGTGGGACCCTTGAAAAAGAAGATATCTTCCTCCGCCTCGATGCGGCCCGTAAGATACTTGAACTTGATCCTTCAGATATCACTGTTTTAGAACAGTTGAGACATCTTCAATTACAATATAACAAACTACTGGCCAACTCTGCTGGTAAAACGCTATTTATGAAAGAGGCAACTTATTACGCAGAGCACGATAAGTCTGGCCATCTCCTTGCCAATTAATTGAAGGCGCACTCAGAATGCACATATATCTCATCTATTAAATCCAAAGATGACCTAATACTGACGGACCGGTCCGCTATTTTGTCTAGATTCCATGATTACCAAGATGAATTATACTTTTCCCAAATCATTGATGATGCTAACATCTCTAAGTTTTTCAATAATATTGAATGCCCCACAATTGAAGCGCAAGACAATGAGGCTTTCTGTGTGCCACTTATGGAAGCTGAAGTATATGATGCCTTGTCTAATATGGCTAAGCGCAAAACACCTGGCCCAAATGGCATTCCAGTAGAATTCTACCTCACCTTCAAATCTTTACTCCTGCCCAAATTAACAGCCTTCTACACCTACTTGATTCAGTCACAAACTATAAAGGGGTAATTTACTAAGGCAGTGATAGTGTTATTACCTAAAGCTGGCAAAGACAAACAAGTCCAAAGCTACAGTTGTCTATGATCAACGTGGATGCCACACTGTACGCAAAAGTGCTGGCCACGAGGCTACAAAAAATTCTGCCCAAATTAGTATCAGCTGAGCAGATTGGGTTCATGAATGGACGACAACACCAGGCTCTTTTTCAATGTCCCACAACAGGTAGGTACAATGGACACGTCTTATCTTGCCATTGGATTGGATGCCGAAAAGGCATTTGACAAGGTGGAATGGTCTTTCTTATTCCAAGTCCTGCGTTGCTTTGGGTTCACTGAAACTGCTATCAACATGATTAAAGTGCTCTATGCCTCTCCATCTACTAGAATCCAAATCAAGAATAAACTGTCTGCTCCTTTTCATCCCAATCATGGCACTCGTCAAGGGTGTTCACTCTCACCACTATTGTTTAACATCGCACTGGAACCTCTACTTCTTACCATCAAGAAAAATGTTAATATCTAAGGAATAGCCATCGATTCTCTCACCGTCAAATACTCTGCATAAGCAGATGATATCCTTCTTTATACCACACCTGCCTCTATTCCACACCTGTTGGATTCAATCAGTGCCTATGCGACTGTCTCCAGTTACAAGCTCAATCGATCCAAGTCAGAAATAATGCCTCTCAACCATCCTGAGGTGAAACTTGGAATTGATCATTACAACCTCACGTGGGCAGCCAATACATTGAAGTATTTAGGTATTTTCTTCACACCTACAATTGAAGAAATCCTACAATTGAACTTATCAAAGATACTCCAGCTGATTAAGGGTCTGTTGTCTCATTGATCACTACTGCGCCTCTCCTAGTGAGGGCGTTTGAGCACCATTAAAATGATGCTCGCTCCTAAGGTCAACTACTTCTTGAGTATGATCCCAATTTTATTCCCAGAATCCTTGTATACCAATCTTGAAAGGCTACTTTCCTCCTTTTTATAGAGATCTAAACCTCTTCGAATTGCGCTAGACAAGTTGAAATCTAACAAGGAATGTGGTGGAATTAATTTTCCAGATTTACATGCTTACCATACTGTATACCTAATGAAACAAACATCCTACTGGTTTTTACCGTCATCATCTGATTACTCTCCGATATGGCTTCAATGGGAAAAAACTACAGTTTGCTCCTCAAACACTTCATCAATTACCATTTCTGCAATTACATAAATATGTCATCTCAGACCCCATCATTCACAGTGCAAAACAGGCCATTGGCACTGTTGAAAAATATCTTCCTCGGGTTCAAACCATGGTTGCATCATTGTGAAATAATGCTAATTTTAAAATACATAATGAACCTATATGTTAGAACCTGGCAATCCAGTGGTATATGGTCTGTGCAACAACTCAGATGACTCTTCCTGGCTGTTTTTTGCTCATCTCCAACAGCATTATCAGCTCTCTAATTTTCAGCATTTCAAATGGATACAGCTGGTGCATTGTCTGTCTGCATTTATGCAGAAGCATCAGTTATCTACCAGCCATCCAAGTATGTTGCCTATCATGTTGCAGCTGCATGCTTCCCGTGGCTGTGCATCCAAGTGGTACAAGTTTTTACAGTCAGAGAAATTTAAACGCCTGACTGGTACGGAACATACTTGGGAATTTGACCTACAGATCACTTCACTGAGCAATGGAATCAAGTATGGTTATCACTTTTACGCACGTCCAAATCATCATCCCTGCAACAATCAATGTTTTTTGTCCTTCACAAAGCAATTTGAACTCCACTCAAATTAGCCCATTTTAAAAAGTCTGAATCTGGTAATTGTTGGACTTGTGCTAAGGAGAAAGGAACTTTCCTCCACCAATTGTTCCATTGTAACATGATTCAACTATTCTGGCAACTTGTATGGAAAACGTTAGGCAAAATATTTTCTCTCTCCGAGCCCTTACTGCTATCATCATCATTTTAGGAACCAATGGACTCCAATACACCTTAGCTCCTCATGAATAAGATGATGATTCTACTGCTTCAATTGGCAATAAAATTGGCACTGCAACATTGGAAGAACACCTCTGTTGTTGATTACAATATGTGGTGGAATACTGTTTGTGTTACAGCCAAGTTTGAAAGGGCCGCAGCCATTAAGAATAGATCACTTGTTGCTTTCAAACATGACTGGAAACTCCTGTTGGACACATCCGACGTCAGAATTGATGTCGGAGGGAAGGCTTGTGGGCTAGCAGTGTGCAATCGCTGCACGCGCTGGCCCTTCCCAGAGTTGCGGTGGGGGATAATTAAATGTGGGTGGCAGGGGGTGGCGGCGGACCAGGGGGGAGGAGGAATCGGATCAGCCCGTGTACCACAGGTTGAGAAACCCTGCTCTAAAGAACCAGTAACAGTTGTGCTGCAGGACTCCTTGAAAGATGGTGACATTGAAGATAGTGGAGAAAGTTGGACCTATGCCTTTTAACATATATGAATGGTGCAAATGGGCTACAGATATTCCGATTCACTGGGATCTAGTGAAGTATAAGAGGAAAATTTCAGATTCTGATAAATTTATGCATCTAGCCTTCGGACTGCACTGTTATAAATCTGGCTCTCTCACACACCTATACCAGTTTGTAAAGAGGGATACTGAATAACTATTTCATTGCACTTCCTTGCAAAGTACTTAGAACTCTTTCTCCCCTGCCAAATGATACCCTAGAGCAATTTGCATATAGAGTTTGGATGCTAGACGCAGTCCTTAAGAAACAAGCATGCTGGCCTGATACAGAAGAATACGGTCAGAGGGCAAAAGGAATTTCTCTTAGAATTACGGTATTATCCTCTGAGATTACTAAAAACACCTCATGTTGTTTTCTAAGGACCCTAAAACAACCCCTTTTGACACTTTAATGTTCAGGATTGGTTCTGTGTAGAATGCTCAGCCATCCCAAATAATTTCAGTGTCAGATGCAAGGAGGTAGCAAGCTGAGGGATTGCCCCAATATACAAAAAATACCAACACATGAAATAGAGGACAGGCATCCTGGAAAGGGTATGACAGAGGTAATTAAAGAAATTCATCCAGCTACATCCCTTTCCATGAGCTCAAGGCCCAGAAAGATGAATTAAATGGGAGCAGGATAGACATAGCTATATTTCAACTCTTACCAAGTCAGGCAGTGAAAAGAACCTACAGAGTATCTAGCAGTAACAAACATGTGGAGCAAAAAGCCTCAAACATAAGTAGCAGCATAAATATAGAAACTTCTAGCTATCTTCAATCTTATTACTGGCATAGAAAAAACTCCACAGAGAATGTGCTCCAGATCTCAAAAAGGTCCAAACCACTGTCTGTGCACAGGAAAGTTAGAAAAACACTTATCTTTAGCTGGAGAATCAAACACTCAGTTCACAGTCCCCAATTGTTCACAAAATCTTCAAGTCTTTAAATTTTCAAACACTCCAGTAGCTCCAGAAGTTTCACTGCTTCAGCAAAAGAATTCATAATCCTAATAATGTTCGTTGTTTTGCCAGATCATCTGGCTGCATCAGCGGAAGTTCTTCAAATCTGTGCATTGTTGGCTCTCAACTTGGCAAACCCTAAAAAAGAACCTTGGATAGGGTTACCAGATGTCTGATTTCCCTTAACATGTCCTCTTTTTGAGGACTCTTTAGGACAACGGTTCTCAACCTGTGGGTTGAGACCCCTTTGGGGGTCGAACGAACCTTTCACAGGGGTCACCTAAGACCATCGGAAAACACATATTTCCGATGGTCTTAGGCAGTGTTCTTCAACTGCTAGTCCGTGGACCGGTGCCGGTCCACAAAAATTTTCTGCCGGTCCACAGGGCCCAAGACAGTGTTCTTCAGCCACCGGTCCACAATTAAATCAACGCGGCGTCTTCGGGCCGGCTCCCTGAGTGCTGCAGTGCACAAAGCCATGGGAAAAGGTTCCTACGCGCGGCCTGCGCCTGAACTCAAAGCCTTCTCTCTTATGTTAGAATGTCAGAGGGAAGGCTTCCAGATGAAGCGTGTTTTGCGCGTGAGGAGCAGCTGCCCATAGCTTTGTGCAATGCAGCACTCGGGGAGCCGGCCCTAAGACGCTGCGTTGATCGCACAGTGGACCGGCCCAAAGATAACACTGGGGGGCAGGCCAGAAGGCAAGGCACATGGAGGGAGAGAGACAACGGTAGGGGAAATGCTTTTATTTTTTTTATTTAGTGATTGATTTGTCTGTTCAGGAAGAAATGCATTTGTTTCTTTTCCTCTGGGGTTGTACTGCTTGCAGAGTCCTGCATCTTAGGGTTTGTTTGTAAATATTAGTACATTTAGTTTTTGGTCCTGCATTTGCATGGGGTTATCTGTTTTCTGGTAGGAATGAATGTTAAAAAGCATACAGTGTGCTTTGTGTATTTTAATTTTGTGGTTAACCATTATGTGTTGTTAATACAATTATATTGTGTGTATATATGAAAAATGAATGGAGAAAATGGTGTTACAATTAGTACTATTATGAGGGCGGGGTCTGGGGGCGGAGATTGAGTGGAGATGGGCATGACTTAGCCCAGTGTTCTTCAATTGCTGGTCCACGGACTGGTGCCGGTCCACAAAATAATTATTTTATTTCTGCCTGTCCATAGGTGTCAAAAGATTGACGAACACTGGTCTTAGGAACCGAGACACCGCTCCTCTATCCGTCTCCAAGCAGGTCCACCCACATATAGATACGCCCACAAACATTTATTTGTAATTAGAAATAAATATTTCACAATATATAATTACATATCGTTTTGGTGATTAATCACTATGCTTTAATTATGTTCAATTTTTAATAATGAAAATACATCCTGCATCCCAATCCCCTTTCTCCTTCCCCCCTTTTAAAGGAACTAAACGCAAAAAGATGTATGACAACTTACTTGCAACACATGCAGCTAAATTGGACCCCTCCATCACCAACCTACTGACAGCATCAACTGACCTCAAGGCTTTCCGCAAAGAAATCAAGACCCTACTATTCAAGAAATTCACCCAAACGTCCTAATCCCTTCCTTTTCCCCTCAATCCCCCTCTTAGAACCCACTCATCAAAATTGCTTTAGTCCTTACGCCTTAATTGTAATTTGTATTTCTCTTCCTGGAAATGTCCAGTTATCGTTCTGATGTAATCCGCTTAGAACTGAAAGGTACAGGCGGAATATAAGCCAGTAATGTAATGTAATGTAATGTAATATCAGATATTTACATTATGATTCATAACAGTTATAAAGTAGCAACGAAAATAATTTTATGGTTGGGGGTCACTACACATATATTAAAGGGTCGTGGCATTAGGAAAATTGAAAACCATTACTTTAGGAGGTCTGGGCGGCTTTTCAATTTAACAACTTTTGTCCAGGGAAACCGGACATCTAGTAACCAGTGTTCCCTCTAAGCGGGCGGGTGTTGTGAGCAAACTTTTTTCACCGTGAGCCAAAAATATCGGGCGCCAGCAAGTTATGAGCCAACTCGCCCGATTCTCCTCTCGCCGCCCTGCCATCTGCCGTACGCCTCTTCCGATCGTGCGCTGTGACGAGAAACGTGTGCGCTGCGATGTAATATTTTGTGCGCCAGCGCACGCCAGCGCAGCTTAGCGGGAACACTGGTTCAAATGGTTTTATTTATTTCCCCAAATTTATTTTTGTTATACGCATTGAAAATATTTGATATTGCGTTTAAATCAAAATCTCAATAAACTTGAAACGAGTGCCCGTGAGATTGTGGGAGGGTTAAATACTCAAAACTTAGAAGTTTTTGCTACGCCAGCTTTCTGGTATCTTTACATACAGTGGCGTACCTAGCATATGTAACATCCGGGGCCCATCATTTTTTGGCACCCCCCCCCATCTGTAAGAAAAACATGATTTTTAGTAACAAACCACACGTCACACATGAGTACCTAGGAAAAGGCAGCATCTTACATATTGCAGTGAGCAGTACATCAATACACCCATTGTAAAACTAAACAAGCCAGACCAGCACAGATCAATCCTACACCGTCAATCCTAACAGAAAACCATGTCTTTCGAACACACAGAACACAGAAAACACCTTCGCCTAGTAAGGAATATGTAATCACAAACTAACCCCTCCCTCTTTTACAAAACTGTAGTGTGGATTTTAGCTACGGAGGTAACAGCTCTGATGCTCATAAAATTCTGAGCATCAGAGCTGCTACCACCAAGGCTGGTGCTAAAAACGCTTCACAGTTTTGTAAAAGGGGGGATAAAATAAAAATACATAGACAAAGGTTAAATTGAACCAGCAAGAAGCTGGACTCTGCATACAATGCTTCACAGAAACAGTGACACATGTCTCCTAAAGCAATAAATAAATAGAAATTTTTTTCTACCTTTGTCTTCTGTGGTTTCTCCTTTCCTCATCTTCTTGTAACTCTCTTCCTTCCATTCACTGTCTGCCGTCTCTCTTCCCCTATATGGCATCTTCTCTCCTTCTATGCCCCTTCCAGAAACTGTATGCCTCCCCCTTCCATCTCTCCTTTCACCCCATTGGTCTGGCATCTCTCTCCTCGCCTTCCCTCTCCCACACCTCTCCTCATAGTCTGGTATCTCCCCTTCCCTGATTCTCTGGCATCTCTCTCCTTTCCTTTTCTTCCATCTTTCGTTCCCCCTCCATGCTCTCACATCTCCCCCTTCCTTTTCCCTTAGACTGGCATACCTTCCTCCTATGCTCCAAGCCCTGGCATCTCCTTTAATTCCCTCCCTCATCTTCCTTCTCCCTCCAGCTGGGTACCGCAACACTCTTCCCTGCAGCTCTGCACTTCCCCACAATTGCCATGCTTCGGTTCCTCTTCTTCCTTCCTTCCTCCCCCCCCCCCCGCGGGACCCTGCGGCACCATCAACTCTTACTCCCTCTAATGTCGGCCCTGCAGCTCCAGACTTCCTCGCACCTTCTCCCCTCCCCCTTTGGATCGCTATTATTTTAAATGTTATAGCCGCGGAGCTGTATCCATCAGTGGAGATGTCTAACCTCGGCCTGCCCCGGAACTCTTACTGCAGCAGACGCCCGTCTAGGCAGGAACAGGAAGTCACTGTTGCAGTAAGAGTTCCGGGGCAGGCCGAGGTTAGACATCTCCACTGATGGATACAGCTCCGCGGCTATAACATTTAAAATAATAGCGATCCAAAGGGGGAGGGGAGAAGGTGCGAGGAAGTCTGGAGCTGCAGGGCCGACATTAGAGGGAGTAAGAGTTGATGGTGCCGCAGGGTCCCGCGGGGGGGGGGGGGGGAGGAAGGAAGGAAGAAGAGGAACCGAAGCATGGCAATTGTGGGGAAGTGCAATCCCCCCAATGCGTCCCCTTACCTTACCTCCCCTTACCTTTGCGACGCGTGTGTGCGCTGTGAAGAGAAACTTTGCGCTGCGATGTAATATTTTGTGCGCGCGCGCAGGCCAGCGCACCTTAGCGGGAACACTGCGTAGTAACCCAACAGCAGCTCAACCTATATGGAGTCCTCCTTCCTCCCCCATCACTCCCACGTGAACTAAACACGCTGCCTTCAGCAACCTGGAAGCTTTCTCTAAGCAGAGAAAAAGTTTCTGGGTTGCCAAAGACAACGTGTTTAGCTCACCAACCCTGACGAAGGCTGAAGGCTTACAGCAGCACCAGGTGAACAAACACAGGATCTAGGAGGGGGGAAGGGAGGTAAGAAAGATGCTGGATCATGGGGATAAGAAGGAAAGATGCTGTACACCTCCAGGGGATGAAAAGGAAACAGCAGATAGCGATACCAGACCACAGGAGGAGGGGAAGGGAAGGAGAGATGTCAGACCACTGGATGGGGAAGGGGTGGGGGGAAGAAGAGAGAAATGCCAGAGCAGGGAAAGGAAGGAGGGAGATGAACAAGGGAAAGACAGAAAGAGATGCCAGACCACAAAGGGGTGAGAAGGGAAAGGAAAGAGGGGAGAGATATGCCAGACAATGGAAAGGAGAGGATAAAAATCCCAGACCATAAGAGGGGGAAAGGGGGAAGACAGATGTAAGACTATACGAGAAGGAAAGAGTGGGAGTAGATGGTACACAGGGATGGAGGGGAAGAGGAGAGAGGGGGTGGACATGGTGCACAGAGATGTGAGGGGTGGGGAAGTAGAAGGGGAAAGCAATGGAGGAGATGGTGCATAGGGATGGGAAAAGTAGAGAAGGGAAGAAAATGAAAGAAATGCTGTTTATAGATAAATGGAGAAGATGGTACACATAGATAGATGGGAAGTGGAGACATGGAAAAGTAGATGGGAAGGGAAAACACAGAAAAGTGGGAAAACATGTCAAAGTGGGAAAAGTAGATAGATTAGAGGAGGAAGCAGTAAAATGGAAGTTGAATGTTAAAAGTTAATGCCAAAAGATGGATATAGGGCAGAAGATGAAGGAAAAATAAACAGCAATTGAATAAGAAGGCCATGGAAACAGTTAAGAGCACAAACAGAAAGAAATGCAACCAGCGACTGAGAAAAGTTGAGTAGAAAAAATAAAATCACCAGACAACAAAGGTAGGAAAAGTGATTTTATTTTCAATTCAGTGACTGAAATGTGTCAGTTTTCAGAATTTACATCTGTTGTCTGTATTTTGCACTGTTCAGGAAGAAATGTATTTTTCTGGTGTTGTACTGCATGCAGAACCTGGCATTTTAGGGTTTCGTTTGTGTATATTAGGACTTTTAGTTTGTGGTCCTGAATTTGCATAGGTTTCATGTGTGCTCTGCATGTGTGACCAAGGTCAGGTGTTTTGGTAGGAATGAATGTTGAGAAGCGTTATTGGTGTCATGGACCCAAGTAGAAAGATATTTGTCGGCAGTTTGTCCAGATTTTGAAAGGCCCTGAGCTCGGGGCCACATCTGGAGGATCTCTGTGCCACATCTGGAGGATCTCTGTGCATGTCGATGTGATATCACATGCATGCGTGCATGAGCTTGATATCATTGCATCAACACCCACACATGCGTAGAGGCCCTTTAGACATGGCCCAGAGCTTGAGAAAAGAAACATAAGGTTCGTGTGGGGGCAGGGCTGTGGACGGAACAAGCCGGGGCCAAGAGTCCTCTTTTTTAAAAGAGGAAATCTGGTAACCCTAACACTAGGGGATCTATTTCCAGAACATCATGACAAAAACTGAAGCAGAAAGAGGGGGTGATTGTCAGGGAAGACATGAAGTCTGCAAATCAAGTTGAGCAAGCTTCATCCAAAGCAAGGCAAATCATAGGTTGCATACGCAGGAGTTTCGTCAGCCGTAAACCTGAAGTCATTATGCCACTGTATAGATCCATGGTGAGACCGCACCTGGAGTACTGTGTGCAATTTTGGAAGCCGCATTACCGCAAGGATGTGCTGAGACTGGAATCGGTCCAGAGAATGGCCACCAGGATGGTCTCGGGACTCAAGGAGCTCCCATACGAGGAGCGTTTAGGGAAGTTGCAGCTCTACTCACTAGAGGAACGTCGAGAGAGGGGAGATATGATCGAGACATTCAAGTACCTCACAGGTCGCATCGAGGTGGAAGAGGATATCTTCTTTTTCAAGGGTCCCGCGGCAACAAGGGGGCATCAGTGGAAAATCAGGGGCGGGAAACTGCACGGTGACACTAGGCAGTTCTTCTTCACCGAAAGGGTGGTTGATCGCTGGAATAGTCTTCCACTTCAGGTTATTGAGGCCAGAAGCGTGCCAGATTTTAAGGCCAAATGGGACAAACATGTGGGATCTATCCGCAAAGATAGATAGGGAGGGTCATTGGAGTGGGCAGACTTGATGGGCCGTGGCCCTTATCTGCCATCTATTTCTATGTTTCTATGTTTCTATCCAAAGTTCCCTGTTTCTGGAGGTACTATTTCCAAGTCACCCCCACAGTCAAAAGTTCCTACAATGCATCATGCCTTAGGGAAACCCCAAAATGTATCATACCTTAGAAAAATGCAAATCATTCCATTTTATTTATTTAAACCCTGTGGCCATATTGTATTCAAAGAAAAAAAAAATCAATTTCTGCTCTAACTGATGTAATCTCTTAATATTGCCTCAAACCAGAGATGGAACACAACAGTCCAACACAGTGCAATAAAATTATTTGCAAAAATTATTTTTATTAGTACAATGTCATGTAAGAGCATCCAGTTCCCTTCTGTGCTCAATGTTATATAGCTAAGTTCAAAAAGCCATGCTTGCAGCGGTCTCAAAGTGTGACCTACATCAGTGTTTCTCAACACACGGTACGCATACCCTCTAGGGGTACGCAAGCCACTTGTAGGGGTTAGGCGGCGTGGATCTGTAGAGCGGGTCTCCAGCCCCCTTCTTCCAGCGGCATGCCCCCTCCACATACTCGAGAAGGTCCTATCGGCTCCACCCACTTTGACACATTTGCATCAGAGGGGTGGTACCAACAGGGCCTCACAAGCGAAAGACTGGAAGAATCTAAGTCAGTTAAGCTAGTGCCAGTGCCGGGCCTTGTATAGACTCCGGACTCCATAACTTGCAGCAGGAGGGTGGCAGAAGATGGAGGGCTCTTCATCGCTGGAGTTAGCTTGGTGTTGCCTGGAATGTGGGGCCACCCTGGCTGACCAAGAAGGTGGAGCTGAGCCTTCCGGGTCAACCGGGTTGGCCCCACAGTCCGGCCAATACCAAGCTAACTCCAGCAATGAAGAGCCCTTTGTCTTCTGCCACCCTCCTGCTGCCCATCAAGGAGTCTGGAGTCTATAAAGGGTCCGGCACTGACGCTAGCTTAACTGACACAGAGCCTTCGAGTTTATCAGCTCGTGAGGCCCTGTTGGTACCGCCTCTCTGATGCAAACATGTCAAAGTGGGTGGAGCTGACAGGCCTTCCCGAGTACATGGACATGAAGGCTCATTGTTTCAGTTAGCACCGGTGCCGGGCCCTGTGTGGAATCCAGCTTCAAGGTCAGGCAGTGGTAGGGCAGCAGAAGGAAGAAGGTTAGTGGAGGATAAATGCTTGATTTGCTGGGGGGGGGGGAAAGGAGAGAGGGAGCCATGTTGGACTGAGGGATGTGGGGAAATGGAGAGAGTTGGTAAGGCTGGCTGGTTGGATGGGTGTGGAGAAATGCTGGACATGGATGGAGGAGAAGGGGAGAAGAGATATGCTTCTTATGGGATGGAAAGGAAAGGAAGAAAGAGGAGGAAATGCAGATGGATAGAGAAGAGGGAAGGGGAATGAAGAGAAAGGGAAGATATGCACATGTATGAAGAGGAAAAAGTGCACATGGATAAAATGGAATAGAAGGAAATAGAGAGAGGAGATGCACAAGGCTGGAAGGGAAAGGGAAAAGGAAAAGATGCATGTGGATGGAGGAAGGGAGGGGCATGAACTTGGGACACAGAAGGGAAGGAGGGAATAGAAAGGAAGAATTGTTGGGCATGAGTGTGTGAGTGAGAGGAAAAGAAGAGGAAAATTGTTGGGCATAGAAAAAGAGAAGAGTGAGGTAGAGGTGCATGGGGATGAGAGGGAGAAATGTTGGATATGGTCATGGAGAGGGAACAGTGAAAGGGATGCAAGGGGGAAGAAGGTTGGACATAGTAGTGGAGGGAATGGAGGGAGAGATGTGACATGTGCTGGAGAGGGGTGATAGGAGAAATGTTGGGCATGGGGCTGGTGGGCAGTGGTGAAAGAGGCTGCACATGATCCAGGGGATGAGAGAGGGAGAAATGTTGGATGTGGCAGTAGAGGGAGTGGGAGAGATGCACCATGGATCTCTCTCTCTCTCTCTTTTCCTACTCCTTTTGCAGCAAGGCAGGAATGAGAGAAAGACAGATGGACAGAGAGAGAGAGAGAGAGAGAGAGATATGTTGCCAATGGGGGTGGAGGAAAGAGGAAGAAAAGTTGGACTCATGGAAGGACAAAGAGACGTTGGTTGGGGAAGGGAATGAGGTCCGGAGGACAGGAAGCTTGCAGGAGGCAGAAAGAAAGAAATGTTGGATGCACAGTCAGAAGGAAGTGCAACCAGAGACGAATAATATCACAACAAAGGTAGGGAAAATGATTTTATTTTTAATTTAGTGATCGAAATGCATCAGTTTTGAGAATTTATATCTGCTGTCTATATTTTGCACTATATTTGTCTATTTTTTTCTGTAGCTTTTCCAGAGGTGACTTTTGCATATTTTAAAGTCATCTGCCTTCACATCTTTGAAAACCCCCAATATAAATGATAATTAACATTTTCTCTGCGTACAGTGTGCTTTGTGTTTTTTTATTTTGTGGTTACCATTTTGTATTGTTAATAAGATTACAATGTGTTAATAAGATTACAATAAGATGAAAAAAGAATGGAATAAATTGCATTACAATTAATACTATTATTATTGGGGTGGTATCAGGGGTGGAGCTTGGGCTGGGCTACTCAGTTGATATTTGTTAGACTTAGGGGATACTTCGCTTGAAGAAGTTGAAAAACACTGATCTATATAATAAAGTTGACAGGAACACACTAACAGATAAAACTACATTTGAGGAAGTACATGTAGTAAAGAATCTTAAATGCACAGTCCATCTACCAGGAATACATACCGTATTTTTCACTCCATAAGACTCACTTTTTCCACCACCCCCAAAAGGGGGTGGAAATGTAAGTGCGTCTTATGAAGTGAAGATACAAATTAAGCCCGCTGCAACTTGTAAACCCCCCTGCCGCCGCTGCATATTTTTAAATCCCCCCTGCTGCCGCCACATTTTATTTTAAACCCCGCCACTGCTGCATCTTTAAAACCCATCCGCCCACCCACTCGCTCGCTGGCATCGTACCTGGTGGTCCAGTGTATTTCCTGGCCAGCAGCAGCACAGGCCAGAAGCGCAGGGATCAGGAGCAAACCCTCTGCGCTCCTGCCTGGGCCCGCGCTGATCTCCGAATGGCTGTAGTCAGCTCTCACGGGACTCGCGAGAACTGACTGCAGCCATTCGGAGATCGGCGCAAGCCCAGGCAGGAGCACGGAAGGCTTGCTCCTGATCTCTGTACTTCTGACCTGTGCGCCTGCTGGTTGGGAAAAATGAGAGCCATCTAAGGAGAGAAGAATTTAAAAAGGTACCGAAGGGATATGATTAAAGGTACATGGGGGGTGATTAAAAAAGGTACTGGGGTGATACGTGGGGGGATGATTTAAGGTACTGGGGGGGCACATGGTTGTATGGGGGATAATTTAAGGACGGGTATGATTTAAGGTATTGGGGGGCACGTGGAAGTATGGGGGATGATTTAAGGTGCTAGGGGGCATGTGGTTGTATGAGGGATAATTTAAGGTAATGGGGCACATGGGGGATGATTTAAGGTACTTGGGCACATGGGGGTATGGGGATGATTTAAGGTACTGGGGGGCATGTGGTTGTGGGGGGGGATAATTTAAGGTACTGGGGGGCACATGGGGGATGATTTAATGACATGGGGGATGATTTAAGGTATTAGGGGGCACATAGTTGTATGGGGGGATAATTTAAGGTACTGGGGGACACATGGGAGGATGATTTAAGGTACTGGGGGGCATGTGGGGGTATGGGGCCTGCCTGCCACTAGGCCTGCCTGCTCTGTACCCTGTCTTGACCTACCACTAGACCACCAGAGGGGGGGGGGACAGGGTGCAGAGCCTGGCAGGGAGAATTTGGGTCAGAATGTTTTTTTCTTATTTTCCTCCTCTAAATCTAGGGTGCGTCTTATGTCAGGTACGTTTTATGGAGCGAAAAATACTGTACTTCAGTTCCTTCTTGCACAATATCACAGGCTGCACATCTACCACAGCAAAATGTCCCACTTGTCCTTGTTCCCTCAAAGACTAAACATCTGATTTACAGAAATAGTACCTCAGGTTGCCACTTCTGCTATAAGCAATCACAATCAGTGTCCTGAAACTATTGCTCTACTTGTAATATCTTCCAATATTGTTTAATCTTCTTACCTAATACATTTGCAACTGTAGAAAATCTCATGATGCAAGCATAGACTGATCCAGACCTTTAACTCTAATAGCTGTTCACAAGGATTACATAAAGCTCTCTTTTTGCTTTAGACACAACTGAAGGAGGATATCCTCTCTCTATGAACCTGGTTTTCAGTTTCTCCGCCTGTATAGAAAATCAGTGGTATAATCACAGATCCTATGATATCGTAGAGACTGAGATACAGGCAGACTGTTCTTCAGTCTAGAATACTAGAATAATCAAGCAAAGCATTTCTATCGGTAGGTTTAGTACAAACTGTGGTATGGAATTGTTGATCTTCCCTTATAACTGTAACATTCAGAAAATTTATATTAGTAGCATGAAATTTTAATTCAAATTTAATAGTAGAGTGGCACATACCATATATACTTGAACATAAGATGAGATTTTGGGGCCTAAAAAAGGGGCCCAAAAATGGGGGTCTCGTCTTATATTCAGGTCAGCGCCCATCCACCCCCCCTCCCGGACTTGTTACAGGCCCCTGCCGGGCCTGCCATATGACCTGGTAGGCCAGGACAGGAGGGATCCCTCCTGTCTCAGCCGACTCTATGAACCGGGCAGAAACAAACTTTCCATGCTCCTTCCCCATGATGAGCCCCTCTGAATGGCTGCTGTGAGTTCTTGAGGTCCAGTGGTGTACCGGGTAGGAATGAGTTTTTTGCGCTCCTGCCTGGAGCTGAGCCACTCACTGAATGCCTGTCACCAGTTCTTGCGGGGCCCATGAGAACTGGAAGCAGCCATTCAGGGAGTGGCTCAGGGCTAAGCAGGAGCGCAAAAAGCTCTCTCATACCAGGTATACCGCTGGGCCGTGAGAACTCGAGGCAGACATTCAGGGAGTGGCTCAGCACAGAAAGCTTGCTCCTGCCCAGTACATCACTTGACCACCAGGGATTCAAAGAAGGCTCAACTCGGTTTACAATAAAAATTTACAAAGATATGTTGATTTTAAGATAAATCATTAGCAATTACATTCTAAAAAACGTTGAAACATCGTAGTTTTTAAAATTTTATGGAAAACCTGAAAGGTAATACATGATCGTATCTGAACGGGGAGGTCATTCCATAATACATAAGGTGACAAATTATTTTCTTCATCAAAACGGGACATCTATTAATATTCAGTCCTACCCCCAATCCCACCTCCAATTTCTTCCATTCATTTTTCATGTACACATAATATCTTATTAATTCATAATGGTAACCATAAAATTTAAAAAACACACAAAGCACACTATACGCAGAGAAAATGTCAAGGCAGATGACTTTAAAATATGCAATGTCACCTCAGTATATATAGAAAAATAGACAAATATAGTGCAAAATATAGACAGCAGATATAAATTCTCAAAACTGACACATTTTGATTACTACCGTATTTTCACGTAGATAACGCGCACCCGTTTAAAACGCGCACACGGGTATAGCGTGCGGGGAACACAAATTTATGTAATAAAATGTTAATATAGCGCGCATACGCGTATACCGCGCATGCTAAAACCTCCTCCCGCCTACTCCGAACTGGCATCCTCCCCCCCGCTCGCGTCACCCCCTCCCCCTCTGATCCGAGATAATCTGATCCGGCATTCCCCCTGCGAACCGGCATCCTCCCCCCCCCGCGATCCTACATCCAACCCAGCACCGCAAATACAACTCTTACCCGATTGGGCACCGGCACCAGCACCAATGCACAGCATGTGCCAGTGCCAGTGCCCGAAGATCCTCCCTCATTGGTTTGGTTTGGGCTGGGCTGGGCCGGGCGGTGTGAGAGAGATCCTCCTTCTTCCTCTGCCGGGCTGGACTAGGCTTTGAGCATTTGCGCATGCTCAAAGCCTTCTGGTCTCGCTCTCTCCGAGGCTCAAAGCAAATGCTCAAAGCCTAGTCCAGCCCGGCAGAGGAAGAATCTCTCTTGCACTACCCGGCCCAGTCCAGCCCAGCCCAGCCCAAACCAAACCAACGAGGGAAGATCTTCGGGCACTGGCACTGGCACATGCTGTGCATTGGTGCTGGTGCCGGTGCCCAATCGGGTAAGAGTTGTATTTGCGGTGCTGGGGGGGATGTAGGATCGCGGGGGAGGGGGGTGACGCGAGCGGGGGGGGGGGGAGGTGCCGGTTCGAAGGGGGAATGCCGGATCAGAATGTAAAAAAAAAAATTGTAAAACGCGCTCACACGTATAACGCGCATGGTTATGCCCGGTTTGTAAAATCGTGTATAACGCGCGCGTTACATGTGTGAAAATACGGTAAATTGAAAATAAAATCATTTTTCCTACCTTTGCTGTCTAGTGATTTCATGAGTCTTTGGTTGCGTTTCCTTGACTGTGCATCCTTTCTTTCTTTCTGCACTCAGGCCCAACAATTGTCCCTTTCTATTCCCTCCCTCCTTCCTTCCTATGTCTTTAGTGCCCCCAGTGTCTCTTTCCTATGGCCTTAGTGCTCCTTCCTGCGCCCTTAGTGCCCCCAGTGCTTCCTTCCTGGATCCTTAGTGCCCCCAGTGCTTCCTTCATGTGTCCTTAGTGCCCCCAGTGCCTCCTTCGTATATCCTTAGTGCCCCCAGTGCCTCCTTCCTATATCCTTTGTGCCCCAGTGCCTCCTTTCTATGTCCTTAGTGCCCCTTCCTATGTCCTTACTGCCCCCAGATCCAGTGTCAGTTCTCCTTTGTACCTTGGTCACCCTCACTGCCAGGCAAACTAGTTGGAGGGAGGGTTCTCGAGTGGGCAGACTTGTTGGGCCATCGGCCCTTTTCTGCCATCATATTATATGTTTCTATGTTTCCAGCCAGCCAGCCACCCTCACTGCCTTCCAGCCAGCCACCCTCACTGCCTTTCAGACAGCTACCCACCCTCTCTGCCTTCCAGCCAGCCAGCAACCCTCACTTCCTTCCTTCCAGCCAGCCAGCCACCCTCAATGCCTTCTAGCCAGCCAGCCAGCCACCCTCAATGCCTTCCAGCCAGCCGCCCTCACTGCCTTCCAGCTAGCCAGCCAGCCACCCTCACTGCCCTCCAGCCTCCTTCCCTCCCTGCTGTGCTAAAGCCAGCCTGCCTGTCTGCCTCACTCCAGCGCCGAAGCCTGCCCCCCCCCCACCGAACCGGCCGCCAAGAAGTCTACCTCCGCTTCAATTCCACCCCCTCCGGTCCGCCGCTGCAACTTAAAAATAAGGAAGGTCCAGGCACGGCCTACAAACCTTCTTCCCGACGTAAATTCGGATGTCGAAGAGGAAGTTCCAGGCCGTCCAGGCAGCGATATTTCTTATTTTTTGTTGTGGCGGCAGCAGCGGCAGCGAACTCGGGGAGGAGGGGTGTTTAAGGGGCGGTATGCTTCGTCAGGTAGCAAGCCGCAGCAGGGACCTGTTCGGGGTAGGGCAGGCTTCAGCGCTAGAGGGAGGGAGGGAGGCAGGCAGGCTGGCTTTAGCGCAGCAGGGTGGGAGGAAGAGAGGGGAAGCGATCGCCTGTCCCATTGTCCCTGAGCACAGCTTCGGGACGCTGTCTCTGAAAATGGGACATTTCGGCGTCCCAAAGCTGTGCGTGGGGACAACGGGACAAGGGATCTAAAAACGGGACGGTCCCGTTCAAAACGGGACGTATGGTCACCTTAATAATATAGTCAATAAGAAAACATCACTGCAAAGGACACACTAAGTGCCCATCCATAAGGGGTCCTTGCGGTGGGAGAGGAGGGGGGGGAGAGGTGTTTTGGTATACAGATTTTGTATCAGGGTGAGCTTTGTAGCTGGGGAATTGTTCCTGTGTAGAGAGGATTGTTCCTGCCTAGAGAGGATATTTTGTATACTAGGTAGGAGACTACAAGGCTATGGAACTTTGGATTCTTGGATGATGTGTACTGAACTGAAACAAGTTGTTATTTCAAAAATTGTTAATAAAAATTTATTGAGAAAAAAAGAAAAGAAAACATCATAGCAAATGAAACACAATCACTGAGAAACAACCTGCTGTGTGCAACTGGCACTAACATTAAGGGGACCAGAGGCTGAGGAATACACTTATACATACTGGGTTTGTTGGCGTTTAGCCATCTGATTGACAGGAGAACTCCAGGCCTGGAACACAGAAATATCAGGGCAGAAAGCAGGAGATACAGGAAAGACAGAGGGCAGGTCATATGGAATCCACAGTAGATTAACTGAAAGAAGATTATCCAGGCAAGAACCTAATCTTTCATCCTGTTACATCTACTCCGGATTCTACACGTGTGGTGACGTACCTGCAGAACATCGGGAGAGAGGGGGGAAAGGTAAAGGGTACAGGGCAGGGAGAGAGGACAGGGTGGAGAGCTGGGCAGGGAATGGCCGGGTGCAGATCCTGGCAGGGCAGATGAATATTAACATCCCCCCCCCCCCCCCCCCCCGGTTTATATTTGAGTCAACCTTTTTTCAGGACTTATATTCGGATCGTCTTATATGCGAGTATACATGGTATTCAAATAACCCACAAATGACTTTAAACCATCCATTGTATCATTCCACAGCAAAAAAGATGTCATCAATAAAAAGGCTTCCCACAAGAATAGGAAGTATACCAACTGACAGCCCACTTCAAATTCAAAAACCATATAGTAAAGTGGCTATTTGACTTTATGCACTATTAACCACACATTTTTCCCTCTTCAATAGTGCTCAGAACATCCTTAGCTTCAGACCAGACAAACAGGACAAGCCCGAAAGTGTATACCATCTGTATCTTAACCTTCAATCATCACACTGGAATTATTATTTTGTTCTCTTATATTTGCACTGTCCAGAACTTTTTAAATTCCTTCAAAAATATTTTTACACTTATCTGAGGTGAAAGAAGAGGTCTAAATAATTCTCTGGGTCTTGACGCATTTAGCAACGGCTGCTTCAGAACACCCACACAGCAGAGGCTTTAGCGTTCAAAAAGACAAATTGGTCTGTCCCCTCTCTCCACTCCTTGAATTCAACTCTGCAGATGCAGGTCTGCAGAGTTGAAGTCAACCTGTGGAGAGAGAAGGATGAGAGGGAGAAAAGCACAGTTACTTACCGTAACAGGTGTTATCCAGGGACAGCAGGCATATATTCTCACATGTGGGTGACGTCATCTACGAAGCCCCAGCGCGGACAGCTTTTCAAGCAAACTTGATTGAAGTTTCAAGTTTGCTACACTGCACCACGCATGTGCATGCCTTCTTGCCCACTAGAGGGCGCATCCCACCTCGTGGTCCTCAGTTCCATAACCAGCAAAGAAGCCATCCCCGGGGAGGAGGGCGGGTTGTGAGAATATATGCCTGCTGTCCCTGGATAACACCTGTTACGGTAAGTAACTGTGCTTTATCCCAGGACAAGCAGGCATGATATTCTCACATGTGGGTGACCTCCAAGCCAACCAAAAAAGGGCAGGTGGGAGGATGGCAATTTAGGAAAACAGGTTACGTAACACCGACTGGCCAAACCGGCCGTCGCTTCTGGACAAAGTGTCCAGACAGTAGTGTGAGGTGAACGTATGAACCGAAGACCAAGTGGCAGCTTTACATATGTCCTCCACAGGAGTAGACCGGAGGAAAGCAACAGAAGCTGCCATCGCCCGGACCTTATGCCCCGTGACTCGACCATGGAGCGTGAGACCAGCCTGAGCGTAGCAAAAAGAAATACAAGCAGCCAGCCAGTTGGACAAGGTGCGCTTGGAAATAGGATGTCCCAGTCGATTAGGATCAAAGGACAAAAACAATTGAGGAACCTTCCGATGAGACTTGGTACGTTGGAGATAAAAAGCCAACGCCCTCTTACAGTCCAGCGTGTGAAGCGCCACCTCCCCAGGATGAGAGTGGGGCTTCGGGAAGAACACCGGAAGAACAATAGACTGATTGAGGTGGAAATCAGACACAACCTTAGGAAGAAATTTAGGATGGGTGCGAAGAACCACCTTGTCATGATGGAACACAGTAAAGGGCGGGTCCGCAACCAAAGCCTGAAGCTCACTAATCCGACGAGCCGACGTGAGCACAAGTAAAAAGACCACCTTCCAAGTGAGAAACTTAAGAAGAGACTTATCAATCGGCTCAAAAGGAGGTTTCATCAGCTGAGCCAAGACCACATTAAGATCCCAAACCACAGGAGGAGGTTTCAGAGGATGAAGAGAGAGAGAACGTCCCTCTAGATGCCGATGGAAAGCAGCAATAGCACTGAGATGCACCCGGATGGAAGTCGTCTTCAGCCCAGACTTGGACAAATGCAACAAATATTCCAGAACCGAGGACACCGGAACCAAACTCGGATCCAGATGGTGCGAGGTACATCAGGATGAAAATCTGGTCCACTTCTGGGAATAACAAAGCCGAGTCGAGGCCTTGCGCGAGGCTTCCAACACCTCCCTGACCTCCGAAGTCAGGGGGAAAGGAACCAAGCCGTCAGATGTAATGACTGAAGATTGGGATGCAACAGCGAACCCCGACTCGAGACAGCAGAGAGGGAAACACAGGCAGAAGTAGAGGCTCCCTGGCACTGAGTTGAAGGAGCAGGGAGAACCAGTGCTGACGAGGCCAACGAGGCGCAATGAGAATCATAGTGGCTCTGGATGACTTGAGGTGAACCAACGTCCTCAAGATCAGAGGAAAAGGAGAAACGCATAAAGGAACCTCCCTCCCCAGTCGAGAAGGAAGGCATCTGCCTCGAGACGGTCCTGGGAGTAAATCCGTGAACAATAGAGGGGCAGTTTGCGAGTCTCCGGGGAGGCAAACAGATCCACCTGAGGAGTCCCCCAGCGGTCGAAGACCTCGCGTAGAACTCGGGAGTTGAGCGACCACTCGTGCGGCTGGAGAAGACGACTGAGTTTGTCTGCGAGGCAATTCCTTTCTCCCTGAATGTAAACCGCCCGCAGGAAGATGTTCTGGGAGGTCGCCCATTCCCAAAGGCGCAAGGCTTCCCGGAACAGGGACCAAGAGCCCGTCCCCCCTTGCTTGTTCACATAATACATTGCCACTTGGTTGTCCATCCGTACCAGGACCACCTGATCGCGCAGCAGATGACAGAACGCTCGAGCTGCCAGAAAAATGGCCCGAAGCTCCAACACATTGATGTGACAACGACGGTCCTCCGCCGACCATAGTGCCTGGGTCCGCAGACCGTCGAGGTGAGCCCCCCACGCGTACTCCGAAGAGTCCATGGTCAGGACCTTGCGATGTGGAGGGACAAGAAAGAGCAAACCCCCGGAAAGATTGGAAGAGTTGGTTCACCAACGGAGCGATCGTCTCAAGGAAGGAGTGACCGTTACAGGAAGGGAGAGCGGGTCTCGATCCTGACGCCACTGGGAAGCCAAGGTCCACTGAGGGAGTCTTAGATGCAATCGGGCAAACGGCGTGACATGAACTGTCGAAGCCATATGGCCGAGTAGAATCATCAGCCGGTGTGCAGAGACGGAGCGCTGCAGCAGAATCTGACGGGCCAGGCGAAGCAGAGCCTCCAGTCTCGACGAGGGCAGGAATGCACGAAGGCGAACCGTGTCCAGCACGGCCCCGATAAACTGAAGGGATTGAGCCGGGCACAACTGCGATTTGGGAAAATTTACCTCGAACCCCAGACGTTGGAGAAAAATGATAGTCTGTCGGGTCGCTGAGATAACCCCCTCCCGGGATGAAGCTTTGATCAGCCAATCGTCCAGGTAGGGGAAGACCTGCAGACCCTGGGATCTTAGGGCAGTCGTGACTACCACCATACACTTCGTAAAGACCCGAGGAGACGAGGCCAGCCCGAAGGGAAGGACTCGATATTGGAGGTGCAACTCCCCCACCTGGAACCGTAAGAACTGGCGGAAGGCGTGATGCACCGGAACATGAGTATATGCTTCCTTTAGGTCCAGGGAGCACATCCAGTCCCCCGATTCTAACAGAGGGTACAGGACTGGGAGGGATAACATACGGAACTTCTCCCGGACAAGAAACTTGTTGAGCCTCCGGAGGTCCAGAATCGGGCGAAAGTCCCCTGTCTTCTTCGGGACCAAAAAGTACCGGGAGTAGAACCCCCGTCCCCTTTGGTTCGGGGGAACAGGCTCCACCGCCCGAAGGCTCAACAAGGATTTGGCTTCCGATAAAAGAAGAGGAAGCAGGTCTCGACAGCCACGAGAAGCCCCCGGCGGATGCCCCCGGCGGCATGGCTAAAAAGTTTAGTGAGTAACCCTCGGATATGATCCGGAGGACCCATGCGTCCGGCGTGATCTCGGCCCAGGCTGGGAGGAAGGCCTGCAATCGGCCCCCGATAGGAAGGGGGTCCTTTGACAATGCGGAGGGGACCCGCCCCCAACCGCGCATCACGTCAAAAAGACGGAGCGGGTTTAGACGCTCCTTGCGCCTGAGGCTTTGGTTGGGATGCCCTGCCCTGCTGCTGGGAACGCCGGGGCGGAGGCCTGGAGAAGGCCGGCGTCGACTTCTGCGGGTACCGCCGCGGAGGAGGTCTAAACGGCTTCTGCGGTGGAGCCCGGGGTTTAGGACGGACCAATGAGGCAATAGAGCGCTCATGTTCAGACAAGCGTTTGGTCGCCGCCTCCAAGGACTCGTCGAACAACTCAGAGCCAACACAGGGGAGGTTGGCCAGACGTTCTTGCAAGTTCGGGTCCTTATCCAAAGTACGAAGCCATGCGAGACGGCGCATCGCCACCGCAAAAGCGGATACGCGAGAGGCCAACTCAAAGGCATCGTAGACTGCGTGAAAAAGGTAGAGGCGCAGCTGGGATAAATTGGTCATAAAGGCTCCAAAATCCTCCTTATGGGAATCAGGCATGACTCCATAATACCTGGGTAATGCCTTCACCATCTGCCTTAAATAGGAGGAGAAGGTGAATGCATAATTAAGGACCCTGGCGGCCATCAAGGAGTTGGAATAGAGGCGACGACCAAACTTGTCCAGGGTCCGCCGCAGAGACCCGAGAAGGCTGGGACTTCTTCAACGCCGACTCCACCAGCAACGACTGGTGAGACAACTGGGCTTTATCGAATCCCTTGCAGGGGACTGTGCGGTATTTAGACTCCATCTTAGACTGGACAGCTGTGACTGTAAGAGGGGAGTCCAAGTTCCTCAGGAAGGTCTGGTGTAGGACCTTGTTAAGAGGCAGCCGGTGGGTCTCTCTGGGAGGAGAGTGCAAATCCTGCTCCTCCAAAAATTCCTTTGTGTATTGAGACCCAGCCGCCAGATCAAGGTCCAAAGCCCTCCCCATATCAAGCACAAATCTTGAAAAGGAGGAGGGCTTCAAAGGAGGCGAGGGAGAACGAGAAGCCCTCGTCGCCAAGAAGGAAGGGAAAGCCTCACGGGAATAACGAGGTTCCTTCCCCGTGCCCGAACCCGAACCCCAAGAGGCCGCACCAATCGACCTCGACGGGGTCGGGGACCGGCCATGCCCCGAGGAACCCCTGCGGGAAGTCCCCGGGGTATGAGGGACCGAGGCACGCCCCTTCCGTCTCGGCGAAGAGTCCCTCGAGTACTCAACCTCGGAGGAGCGGAGAAGCCTCGGATTATCGAGGCGAAGCTCGGAGACCCGAAAGGTCTTGGCCCCGGTCGGCGAGGAGCGGCCGCGTCGTCGAGGAGAGACCCGTTGACGTTTGGGCTTCCTCGACCGACGCTTCGCCCAAGGCCGACCCGAGGGCGAGGAGCCCCTGGAGGACCTCGACGAGGACGAAGAGGAAGAGATCCTCCGAACCCTCCGCCCCTTGTCCCGAGGCCGCACGCTCCGGTCAGGCTGGTCAGCCGAGGTCGAGGGCAAGGCCGGGGCCGAGGCCGAAGCCATCCCGGGGGCCGAAGTCGAGGGTGCCGAGACCGAGGCCGCCGACGCGGGGGCCTCCGAAGGCGGCTGGAGGTGCGCGAGGGCGCCGGACAGCTCCGAGGTAATGAGCGCATGGAGTAAGTCCTGAAAGGCCGGTACCGCCATCATGGCAGGTAGATCCGGGGCCGGCGGGTGCTCCCTCGAGGGCGACCTCGGTCTCGAGTATTCCCGCGGGGCACCCGACTTCGACGCTCGGGGCGGGGCCAAGGACAACCCACCCGCCCCCATCGATGATCCTGAGGATGGCTTCTTCGCTGGAAGAGAAGAAGGAAGTGAGGACTTACCCTTCGCCAGCTTCGGGGTCGAGGAGACCGGCTTCGACGAAGCGGGCTGTCGGGGCGAGGTCGAGGGCGACGAGGCCGAGGTCAAGGCCGGAGCCGAAGCCGAGGCCAACGTCGAGGCCTTCCCCGCCCCGGTGTCCACCGCAAAGAGCTCCGCCATCCGAGCATGACGGCGGCGGAGGGCCCTGGACTGAAAAGTAGAGCACCCAGTACAGGAATCGGTCGGGTGCTCCGGGCCCAGACAAAGTAAGCACCACCGGTGAGGATCGGTGATCGAAAGGAGCCGATCGCACCGGGTGCACTTTTTAAAGCCCGTCAAGGGACGGGACATGGACACAAAAAACGGCCGGGCACGAACGAGGTCCCACGGCCGCGGCTACCGGGAGCCCCCGGAGCCGAACGGAAAATCTTTTTTTTTTTTGAATTTTTCAACGAAAACTGATACACAAACCAATAAAACAACAAATTAAGCACAGCAACCGAGAAAAAAATACCCAGCTGCGGTGTCAGAAGGCAAAATCGAAGAGAGCACAATTTCCACAGGGCTTCTGGCTCCGCGGAAAAGACTGAACTGAGGACCACGAGGTGGGATGCGCCCTTTAGTGGGCAAGAAGGCATGCACATGCGTGGTGCAGTGTAGCAAACTTGAAACTTCAATCAAGTTTGCTTGAAAAGCTGTCCGCGCTGGGGCTCCGTAGATGACGTCACCCACATGTGAGAATATCATGCCTGCTTGTCCTGGGATAATGTTGGATATGGTCAAGACCCAGAGAATTATTAAGACATCTTCTTTCACCTGCATGTAAGGGAGAAAGAGGACAGACGCTGGATAGAAAGAAAAGGGTGAAGAGAAGATGATTAAAGCAGAAACAACAAATGGTAGAAAAAAAATGAGTTTTTGTTGCTTTACAATAAAATAGTATTGTAGTTATACTGATAAATGTTTATAAACAGAAAATGGAAATATTTTATTGAACTAAATTTAATACATTTTTTACTAACTTTTGGTGTCCAAATCCCCTTCCCTCAGGTCAGGATAGAATACCGTAACAGCAGTATACTGTAATGACCTGAAGGAGGAGGATTTGGCCTCAAAGCTAATTGAAAAATGGATTAGTCCAATAAAATAGTATTTTCTTATTTTCCATTTTTGTTTTATTTCTATTTGTTAATTTGTAAGGTGATGATTGTTATTTCTCAGTTTTTTCAAATCTACATCTACTATCTTTATATTCTGCAGAGTATTAGGGGCTATATGTCACTGTTTCTGTGTTGTTTCACTGTATCCGAAGTCTGGCTTCTTAGCGGTTCAGTTTAACTTTTGTCTACATATTTCTATTTTTAGTCTGTGATTACTTAATCCATACTGGGTAAGGGTGTATCTGTGTTCTGTATACAATGGTACCTTGGTTTACGAGCAAAATTCATTCCAGAAGCATGCTCATAATCCAAAGGCTCATATATCAAAGCAACTTTCCCCATAGGACAGGGGTGTCCAATGTCGGTCCTCGAGGGCCGCAATCCAGTCGGGTTTTCAGGATTTCCCCAATGGGTGCGTGCACACAAAATGGTCGTGTGATCGCAGCGCTCCTCTTACCTGGGCAACCGTTGAATAAATAAAGATTTCCTTTTAAACTGTTTTCGGCTGAAAACATCGGAGAGGACAGCGGGAGCATGGCGAGCACCCGACAGAGTAAGAGTGAAACCGGAGGGGCTGTGAAAAGGCAGAAGCAGGATCAAATTACCCCGAGTAAGGTTCCGCTTCCTGCTGATGTATCAGAGGAGTTAAGCAAAGCTGAAGTTATGGGGGAACTGAGGCAAATCAAACAAATGCTGACAGAGACTGTGAGTAATATGGCAGAACTGAAGGAAGAAATCCTGAATATACACAGACAAATGGAAGTAGCTAATAAAAGAACAACAGAGTTAGAAGTTAAAATGGAGAGCTTAGAATGTGAAGGAAAAATATGCAAAAATGACAGTTTGGAAATAATTCAATTGAAAAGTCAGCTGGAAGATTACGAAAACCGTGGAAGAAGAAAGAATATAAAACTTTTTAGAATACAGGAAAATTTGGAAGGGAAAAATGCAATACAGTTTTTAGAAAATTTAATTCCTAGATTATTGCAGTTGGATTTCAAACAGCCTTTGGAAATAGAACGGGCACACAGGATTCCAATAAAGAGTCTGGAAAATCAAGGGAGACCAAGACCATTAATATTCAAGATGTTAAGATACCAGCAAGCAATAGAAATTTTAAATGCTGCCAAAAAAGATAAAAACTTAAACTATAAAGGATCCAAAATATGGTTTTTACCAGACTTTGCTAAAAATACAGCAAATATTAGGAAGAAATTCCTTGATCTGAGATCTCAATTAAAGGAAAAAGGATATAAGTATGGGTTATATTACCCAGCAAAAATGAGGGTATCTTGTGGGGATAAATCTTTGTATTTTGTTGACCCGGAAAAACTAAAGACCTTTCTTTCAAAATCAGAACCTATGTCATTTTAGCACAATGGGTGTTGAAATGAAGGGATAAATACTAAGACTGGATTGGTGGATATTGAACAAAAAATTAAATATAAAGAACTATGGGACTTTAGTTTGTTGGAAAAAGAAGAATATGCAACAAAGAACAGGAAATAAAAATGGACAAGTGAAAAAGAAAATAAAAGAATGTAAAGAAGAAAGAAGGATAGACTGGAAAGATATTAAAGTGAAGTTATTAGACTGAACTTTTAGGAGACTGAAAGATGGATGGTTGGAGTAAAGAATGAACAAGAAGGATTAAAGGACTGGACAAATTAACACAAAAGGAAAAGTGAAGACTGAATAGGAAAATAAATAGATGTGAAGAAGAAGAAAGCAGGACTGATAGACTAAAAGGATATTATAAAAAAAAAAAAAAAAAATGAATGACATTTGGCAGTCAAAAGTCTTTAAGAGTGGATGGATGGAGATAAGAAATAAATATGAAAGTTCAGTTTATTTAATAAGTCAGAAAAGGAGAAAGTAAAGAATGAAAGGACAATAAGGAAAAGATTGCAGAATGGACTAATGATAGAAAGGACAAGATATATGATATTTAAATGCAAGTAAAGGAAAGGAAAATGAATAATATAAAAGAAAGATACATAAGAATTTATTGGTAGCTGAAGGAATGTAAAGATTGATGTTGTGATAATATAGTTTTAAAAAGATTGGATTTAATTTGGAGAAGAGGAAATATAAAAAGGGGGGGAAAAAAATTATTTTGAAAATGAAATACAAATGTTTAAATACAAATAGAGGATAAAAACTTATAAAATTGAAGTTTGTTTTTTTTTTAACAGAAATATATGAAGAGATGGATATTTGTTGTTGGATATTTAAAGGAGGATAGGAGAAGATGGATTAGATAATATAAGATATAGGAAAATGATACTTTTTATTAAATATATGACTATGATAGAATTTTCTTGAATGAAATAAAATGTTGGGGGAATGAATTAGAGATTGGTGAAATGATAAAAATGCATTAATGGAATGTTAGGAAATAAATATGGTTATGTGACTAAAGGTTAAATAATAGATAGAGAAATTAATTACTTTAAAATGGAAAAAAGAAAAAAAAAGAAAAAAGGTTTTATGATTAGAAGAGAGATATAATTAGATATGTTGTGGAGAGGTAGTGAGATTGTCTCAATAAAGGATAAAGGGGTTATTAATAAATATTGGTTGCCTGGGGGGGAGGGGGGAAGTTGGGATTACTGTCCAATGTGTGTCCTTAAGCAGTCATTATATTAGGGAGGGAGGGGTGGGAAGAAGGTGGGTATTAAAGATATTACTAGGATGATTAAGGAAAAGATTAATAAGGGATTGGGTAATTTGGAGGTAAGAATGTGTGCCATGGGGAGAAGTTTTTTAGATCTTAGTTATGGAAGAAGGGAAGAGGAAGATTATGATAAGGAGTATAAAATATATTATGTCTTTTAAGATATTTTCTATTAATGTCAATGGCCTGAATCATGTAATCAAAAGGAAAAAGGTATTATCATTTTTAAAGAAGCAAAACGCGGATGTTTATTGTCTGCAGGAGACCCATCTTAATATAAAGGAATCACAGAAACTAACGGGTGGGTGGGTGAAAGAATGTTTTTTTGCTCCAGCAGAGGGTAAAAAAGCAGGAGTAGCAGTTCTTATAAATAAAAATGTATGGCCAATTTTAAGATAGTAAATTCGGACCCACATGGAAGATGGCTACATGTTGATATAAGTATGGGAAATAATGCCCTGACGTTGTTCAATATATATGCCCCTAATTCGAATCAATCAGAATTCTTTAAAAAATTGCAGAGTATGTTGTTACCACTGGCTGCTTCTAATTTAGTGGTGGCTGGAGATTTTAATGCTGTAATGGATCCATTAATGGATAAAAAACCAGGTAAAAGTATAAAATCTTTAGGTTTAGATAATTTGGTTCAATCATGTGATTTGAAGGATATATGGCGTATTCTTCATTTTAATGATCAGGAATTTTCATTTTGTTCACAGGTTCATAAATCATTTTCAAGACTAGATTATATTTTTATTTCATCACATAAGGTGCAGCAAGTGATTAAGGCTTCCATTGATCCCATTATCATTTCGGATCATGCGGGAGTATGGATAGATTTACAATTAGATCAATTAGAAAATAGAAGACCTCTTTGGAGATTTGATAATGCATTGCTTGTGGATGAAAAATTTTTGGAAAATTTTAAAACACAAATTAGTGATTTCTTTCAAATTAATTTAGTGGAAGATACATCTATTGAAAATGTATGGGACGCTTTTAAAGCGACTATGAGAGGTCATATTATATCATATTCGGCTTTTGTTAGGAAACAGATTAAAAAACAGTATATAGAGTTAGAAAAAGAAATTAAAATACTAGAAACTAAATTGGTAAGCAAATGGGAACATGATGTATTACAAGCTCTTTTGAAAGCAAAAGGTAAATATAACGAATTAGCTTCAAAAATGATAAGAAGAGACTTGTTTTCCAAACAGACAATGTATTATGGAAATTCTAATAAGGCGGGAAGATTATTGGCAAATTATCTTAAAAGCAAAAAAAAGAAGAACTAACATTAATGGGATAAAAGATGATAATGGTATAATAACCAATCAAACAGGCCTATATCTTTAATAAATGTGGATAATAAACTTTTGGCGAAAATTTTGGCTTTGAGATTAGCCAAAGCTCTCCCACATATTATAGACACGCATCAGACGGGTTTCGTTGCTAAAAGACATTCCTCTAATAACTCTAGATTATTGTTTCATATGTTAAATTTATTAAAAAAATGGATGAACCGGCTTTTACAGTTTCCTTGGATGCAGAAAAAGCGTTTGATAGGGTAGAATGGAATTTTATGTATCAGGCTTTAGAATGGTTTGGTATAGGTTCTGGATTTATACAAATGGTAAAAACATTGTATAGCTTCCCGATTGCAAGATTAAATATTAATAATATGATATCTGATGGTTTTCAATTGCAGAGGGGAGTTAGACAAGGTTGTCCTTTATCTCCTTTGTTATTTGATGTTGTATTAGAATCCTTATTGTTAGCAATACAGCAAGCAAGGGGGATACAGGGTATTCCATATTCTGATATGGAATATAAAATTTCGGCTTATGCGGATGATATTTTACTTTATTTGAGGAATCCAGAGTCTACCTTATCTTGTCTATTGGAATTAATTGATATGTTTGGCAAATTTTCAGGTTATAAAATTAATTGGAGTAAGTCTGAACTTATACCTTTAAATGTTCATTGTGTAAAAGGATTATTTGACGCTTTTCCGTTCATATGGAAAGAAGAAGGATTTAAATATCTTGGCATTCAAGTTAAAAATACAATTGAAGATACAGTAAAAGAAAATGAAAAATTTGTATTGAAAAGAGTTACAGAGTTATGTGAGCAATGGAATCCGTTACATCTTTCTTGGTGGGGGAGAGTTCAAACTATTAAAATGATGATCTTGCCTGTAGTTTGCTACCAAATGAGTATGATACCTATTTATTTTCAGGGGTCCTTTTATAAAAAGCTTAATAGCATTTTAACGAAATTTCTTTGGCTTGGTAAAACACATAGAATAGCTTTGGTATCTTTGCAAAAATCAATTAAGGAGGGAGGGGTAAATTTTCCAAATTTTTATAGGTACCATCAAGCCTATATTTTACGTCAGGGTATGTATTGGATCCTCCCAGAACTGATAGATAATGCACCGGATTGGTTATATTTGGAATGGCGCCTTATGTTTCCCCTAAATTTAGTTCATCTTCCAAGTATCAACATGCCTAGAAGATAGAGAGAAAATAAGATATTAATGGATACTTGGAAAACGTTGAGGTTTATTAGTAAATTAACACCTGTCCCAATAAACAAGTCAATTAATCAGTCTTTATGGATAAACTCCAAGATTAAAATTGGCGGAGCTCAAATCCTTTGGAAGGAATGGATTATTGCAGGCATTAGATCTCTGAATGATGTTATTTCGGAAGGTAAACTGCTGGAATTTTCACAATTGCAACATAGATTTGGTCTTAGTAAAAAACAAAGTTTTAAATGGTTGCAATTGAAGCAGGCCATTCAGGTTGGGTTCCCTGAATGGAAAACATTGAATAATCAATATA
This sequence comes from Geotrypetes seraphini, assembly GCF_902459505.1. Lineage (NCBI taxonomy): Eukaryota > Metazoa > Chordata > Amphibia > Gymnophiona > Dermophiidae > Geotrypetes > Geotrypetes seraphini. Next base: position 97,748,648 of record NC_047088.1, on the reverse strand, counting down.
GTTTAGAGTTCTTATGCTTCCAAGCAGACTTCCTAGGGCATCAAGCCGCATTGTGGTATAAATTAATATCTGGATATTTGAATAAAAAACCAAAAAATGGTCTAAGAGACATTTGGAGCATTGAGATTAAGCATCAAATTACTGCATCTCAATGGCCACTAATTTGGTCTTGGAGAATGAGATGTACAGTGTCAGCATCTATGAGACAAACTTGGTTCTTTTTATTACATAGAGCTTTTTGGACCCCTACACGTTTGCAAAAATTAGATAGTTCTAAGTCCAATAAATGCTGGCACTGTAATCTGGAACCTGGGACGTTGGATCATTTACTATATCATTGTCCCTACATTAAAAGTTTTTGGAATGCAATTTGGCCACAAATTAATAAATTGATGGAAAATCATGTAGCAATATCATATGATACAGTGTTATTTGGAATGATGATGAGAAAAAAAAGTCAAATTTCACCAGAAAATAACAAGCTTTTACTAGTCATGACAGGGGTTGCCATTCAGCATATAACCAATAACTGGAAGAATCATAGTAACCTTAATTATACATTTTGGTGGAATACAATTTGTCATATATTCAAAATGGAAAGAGTAATAGCAATACAAAGAGGGACATATCCTAAATTTATAAAAATATGGGGGCCATTGACAAAGTATTGTACTGAATGAATAATAGGATTTATCTTCTTCTTTTCTTCTTTTTCTTGTCTTCTTTATGGCACACATGGAGGGGGGGTAGTGAAAATAATTTTACATAACATGTTATAATATGGTATACAATATGTATAAGGTGATTGGAAAGTACTTGAAGGGTGGGAGGTGGGAGAGGGGATAAAAAAAATTTGTTCAGAATATTATGTAATAGATATAAAAGTGATATTGTGTATTCATTAGTTGTAACTCAATATTTTGTACACTTCATGTAAAATATGAAAATGAATAAAGAATTATATAAAAAAAAAAAAGGATTTCCCCAATGAATATGCATTGAAAGCAGTGCATGCACATAGATCTCATGCATATTCATTGGGAAAATCCTGAAAACCCGACTGGATTGCGGCCCTCGAGGACCGACATTGGACACCCCTGCCATAGGAGATAATGGAAACACAGATGATTCATTCCACAATTCACCTTGATAATGAAAGAGCACAAGCAGCCCTCGCCCGGTTGGAGCGTCCAGCCAGACCCACTCCCGGGGCCCACAAGAAGGCAACAACAGCAAGAACCCAAGCGTAGGACCGTAAAGGGCGGCCAACGTGGACGCTGAAGCAACAGGAGAGAAAGTGGCTCACAGGCCCAACATCCTTCTCCTCTTGTAAGCCTCCTTGTCACGGCACAGCTCACTCCCCCTGCACATGCTGTGTTGCAAACGGCCGTGTCATCCTCCCATTTAACTTTGATTGACACTTTCAACCCGCACCACCGTCCGGTACGCCTTGACTGCACATGCACCCGCAGAGCCAACATCAGGGGACAGACACCGGCTCTCATTCTCCACAAAATGGAGGCCACCGAAAAGAAGGGTGCGAGAATTTGAAGGTTGGTTTGGAATGGAGGGTGACGGGAAAGCGCGTGTGCAAATTTTCTTTCATTGACCACGTTGGGAAATTTGGTGCATCTTCTCTGTTCTGGTAGCACTTGCGCTGGTGGTTTGGAGGACTCGTTTACCGAAGTAACGCTCATTTTACGAGTAAAAGTTTGCTGGAGTGTTTTGCTCGTCTTGCAAAACACTCGCAAACCACGTTACTCACAAACCGAGGTTTGACTGAATATGAAAAGGACATTGAACATAAGAACATAAGAATTGCAGCTGCTGGGTCAGACAAGTGGTCCATCATGCTCAGCAGTCCGCTCATGCGGCGGCCCTTGGTCAAAGACCAGCGCCCTAACTGAGACTAGCCCTACCTGCGTACGTTCTGGTTCAGCAGGAACTTGTCTAACTTGTCTTGAATCCCTAAAGGGTGTTTTCCCCTATGACAGACTTCAGAAGAGCATTCCAGTTTGCTACCACTCTCTGAGTGAAGAAGAACTTCCTTACATTCGTACGGAATCTATCCCCTTTTAGAGAGTGCCCTTTCGTTCTCCCTACCTTGGAGAGGGTGAACAAACTGTCCTTATTATCTTGAATGTTTCAATCATGTCCCCTCTCAATCTCCTCTGCTCGAGGTAGAAGAGGCCCAGTTTCTCTAATCTTTCACTGTACGACAAGTACTCCAGCCCCTTAACCATCTTAGTCACTCTTCTCTGAACCCTTTCGAATAGTATCGTGCCCTTCTTCATGTACGGCGACCAGTGTTGGATGCAGTACTCCAGGTGAGGGCGCACCATGGCCCGGTACAGTGGCATGATAACCTTCTCCAATCTGTTCGTGATCCCCTTCTTTATCATTCCTAGCATTGTTTGCCCTTTTTGCCGACGCCACACATCCCAAGTCTCTTTCCTGGGAGGTCTCTCCAAGTATCGCCCCGGACATCCTGTATTCGTGCATGAGATTTTTGTTGCCTACATGCATCACTTTACACTTATCCACGCTGAACCTCATCTGCCATGTTGATGCCCATTCCTCAAGCGTGATTATGTCACGTTGTTTCCTGTTAGCATTGACTGTGCAGGACTGATCTGTATTAATCTGGCTCGTTTAGTTTTACAATGGGTGAATTGATGTTCTAGTTCAGTGTTTCTCAACCTGCGGTACGTATGCGGGCTGCCTGTAGATATACGGCCTGGCCACCACCAGGGATCTCTTCCTACCTCTAGCCGGGAATCCCTGCCCCTCCCCCCTCCCCCCCCACTGAAGCTGCCGCCGTCGGGATGCCTCCCTGCCGCTGTCGGCACTACCGCTGCAAAGCCGACCTGGAGCTGACACACTCCATCCCATCCCCAGCAGAAACTCCATCGCAGGACACCATTTTCTATTGAAAGTATATTTGCAAATGGGGGGGGAGGGTGAATTAAAGTTTTACTATAGGTTTAATCAATAGTAAAGAATATTTATATTTGTATATTTTTGATTGAATGCTAAAGAAAAGAGTGGGTGGGAAGGGAATAAATGTATTTATTTGATGTTATACTAGAAAGAAATTCAAGTGATGTATTTAATTTTAAATGTTTTATTATTTGTACACTTGTTGTAAGATTAAAAAATGAATAAAGAATTTAAAAAAAAAAAAAAAAAAAAGAAACTCCATAGCAGGGACAGGCCATGACCAAGTGCAGCAGCCGGCACATGAGACTTCCCCCTGACGTCAATTCTAAAGTCAGAGAGAATGTCCCGGGCCAGCAAGGCAGTGATGAAATGTTGATGATATCAAACCTCATTGCTTATGCCAGAAGACTATCTGAAAATGTTAATAAGATAGAGGCAGCTGATATTAATGAAGTGCTGAATATTGACAAAGATGCATCTATTGTGCATTCCTTCAGTGATAGTGAGATTGCTGAAATGGTGTTAAATAAAGAAAAGCTTGAAGATAGTAGTGATGATGAACACCTTTTGAACAGCGGAGAAAAAAATCCCTATAGATGATATGGTGAAAACTATTGACCAGTTAATTGCTGCCATGGAATGGATCTAGGACGATTCATCGTGGCCAGTTCAGCACTGAATCATCATCCTTCAATGAAACAGTCATGAAGATTTGATGGGTCTGAAAACTACTGCAAGGCAGGAATCTAAGGCTGACTGCATTGTGGGAGGGCAATGCCCCCTACACCCCCCTCCAAAATTCTTCCCTCCACCCTGTCTGCGATCTGCCAGCACCTCTCCAAGAATGGGATGATTTGCAATCTGGCACCTCTTGGGTGATGCCCCCCCACACCCCTTCAAAAATTTTCCCTCCCCCTATCCTCCCTGTCTGCTAGCCACTGGCACCTTTCCTTGTTCCTTGAAGGGGATGATTCAGCGCGGTCTCCTCCCTGTCCACGGCGACAACAGAAAGGATGATTTAGCACAGTTGATTCATCACAGCCGTGCTGAAACGTCCCACGATTAATCGTCCCATTTCGCATGGAACAATGTGCATTTATCAATGAGCATGAGATCATGGCAGTGTACTCGATCAAAGAGAGACTATTGAAACAGAAACGTTTGTAAATTAGACAGGTGACACTAGAAGAAGTCTGTAAAAAGACTGCCACTGTTCCTGCACCATCAGCAGATAATGCATGTTAAGACATTTTTGGCTAAGAAAGACATGCGTGACTAAAGACTATGTTTGGAACAAGTTTGTGTTTGAAGTGCTTGGAATATTTAATGTTTGCAACTCTTTCCCCAGTAATGCACACTCTTTTGGCCCCTTTTACAAAGCCATAAAAGGGGCCCTTTGTAAATAGTGTGACTCTTTCCTCAGTCGTGCACACTCTTTCCATAAACAACATGGTGCATGTTCATCAGCTGTTGTCAGTGTTGGGAAATTGTTGGGATGAGCACGGTAAAATTATGTTCTTACCTGTTAATTTTCTTTCCCTTAGACGCAGCAGATGAATCCAGAGACCAATGGGAATAGCCCACATCTACCAGCAGGTGGAGATAGAGAAACTGATTAACAGGCGGTCTTATAGGCTGGTACTCCTCCTGTCTCATCAGTATAGCTCCTTGTCCAAGCATACGTAATCTAGCAATAGGCATAGCATGTAAAAAACTTCTTTCCCAGAACAAATCTCAAAATGTAATAATACAGAAACCAACCTGTCACAATATAAACTGCGAAACTTGCAAAAGAAAAAAACCGAGACAATATCCAGAAAGGGTGGGGCTCTGGATTCATCTGCTGCGTCTAAGGGAAAGAAAATTAACAGGTAAGAACATAATTTTACCTTCCCTAGCAACAGCAGCAGATGAATCCAGAGACCAATGGGATGTAGCAAAGCAATCCTCGATCTGGGTGGGAAGCAAACGCCGCCTCCGCAACAACCGAAGCACAAAACGCCCCTACCGTAAGCGCCCCCACATCCAAGCAGAAATGCGGAGAGAATGCACTCTTGTAAGACCAAGTAGACACGAGACAAATCTCCTCCAAGGAAAAACCCCTGGGCCGAGCCCCAAGAAGTAGGCATCGCTCCTGCAGAATGGTCATGAAGTCGTTCACCAACTGCTTCCCTGCCAGCAAGCAAGCATAAAGAATGTCCTCCTGGATCCATCGAGCGATGGAGGCTTTGGACGCCGCCATTTGTTTGAGGCGTCCCTTGAAGAATACAAAAAAGGTGATCTCAACAACAAGAAGAAATTAGAAACCTTGCTCGCAGAGAATGCTACGCACTTTCAAAAAAGCCAGTGAGGAAAAGCACGTCTCCCCAGTTCACCTCCCAGGAAGAAGGAAGGCAAAGTGAGCGTGTCATAAAAGAAAGGATGACACCTCCTGAGAAGTAATTGTGGTACCGTCTGAACTGATACCCCAGATTATGGAAATCAGAAATAGGAATCCCCGCTGAACAAGGCCTGCAACCTGGAAAACTGCAGAGCCGAAGCAATGGCTACAAGAAACCCCGTGTTCCATGGCACAAGAAGGACATGAAGCCTTCGGAACTGCGAAGAAGCACCTGAAAATTGCATTCCGGACTTTCTAATTGGTGTACAAATATACCGCACTCCATTTAGGAACTGAACTACATGAAGCTGAGAAGTAATATACCTGGCTCTTGTAACCAACTAAGAACGGCACTAGAAGCGGAAGAGAATTGAACGCTAAGCCCCCGGCAATTCCCCTGTGCCAAAAAGGAACTCCGGAAGGGTGCAAATAAGGAGAAGTATCCAAGAAAGGAAAAACCTCCAAAAGGAAGCAGAAGCCACAGGTTAAGACGTCTGTAGCGCCTGGATAAGAGAAGAAACAACCTGCTTCGCATAACAGGTCAGTCATGACTACTCAAAAGCTAGGTCGTAATACCAAAGTAGTACGAATATCCATATTGAGCGGACCCTAGGTAAGCAAATCCGGACATACTCGTAAACTTCATAGTCCGGCTGTCGAAAGACTCATCAGATCCGCATCTCAAGGATGGCGCCGCCAAGCCAGAGATTCTACAAATACTGTGCCCGGAAAGCGAGCTCGAGATAGCAAATCCAAGCTAAGATCAGCCAGGGGAAAACACTGAAAAAAGGGAGAAACGAGAGGCGAGAAAGAAGTCACGCTGCTACTCCCTCAGACTCCCCGTCCCTGTGCCGGCTGAAGAAGCTAGAAAGCTTGGAATTTTGAGACGAGGCCATGAGGTCTAGGACCAGGAGATCCCGCATCCATAAAAAGAGCTGGAACGCCTGAGCCAAAATTCCCAATATCCAAGATGTAGAAGATTTCACTGCTGACTGTCCAGCACCTCTTATTTGAATTTGCTTCCAGTGTACTTGTATTCATTGATTCTATTTTGTAACTTATCGCTGATTGTCCAGCGCCTCTTGTTGTAAACTGCCTCGAACTACCATGGCTTTGGCGGATATATAAGAAAATTAATGATTATTACTCACCTATACATCTTCTAGAGCGTACACAGCGCCGCACATATTAACATACACAAAATGGGCCATGCTCCGATGGCACGGAGAGAAAGTCTATCTACATTCTTTCCTGACTCATAACATGAATCGCCAACAGAAGAGGAAGATAAGGGTCCACCCATCGAAGTAGAACCACAACAGTATCCGCCAACCGAGTACCGCACCTACTGCCCAGGCTGTAGAAAAACACCCCCCTCATAATACTGACTGAAAAGACCTACAGTGTCACTCCGGAAGAATGGTCTGAAGCTCCAGAAAGGTAGCCTGACCATGCTCCAGAGTAGACGAGTGAACAAGTACTGAGTCGCCTATTAATACCAGACTCCTGGAGCTGAGGATGGAAGGTATCCAGCCCCCCCAAACCGACAGCCCGGGATGTGTGGTGACCATAAGCTAGTCCAGCAAAGACCGAGTCACCAAATCCTACAGAGCTATGCTTGAGGAGCCTACCACAGAATTGGAGCCCGAGATATCGGGAACCACCGGAACAAAAGCGACTGCTGAAGCGTTAGCATGGGAAAGCAAGCCAAAGTTCCCAGGGGAGTCTGCAACATGGAATCTTAAACCGGTACAGAATCCCATACTCTTGGTCATAGTGACCAAAGAAGAAGAACGCAAACCTGAGACTGAGACATCTCGTCCCAGCCTCAGGTAAGAACTCAGTTCACTCCCATATGAATAAAAAACAGCTTCCCGATATACCTGTAGGTAGTACAAGAGAAAAGAGCGTCATGCAAATTCAAAGTCCAAAGAACCGAGTAAAGAAACCACCCCCTATCAAGGCAGGCAAAAGGCCCGATCAGACGACGTCCAAATCAAGCAGCCAGACAAGAAGAAGGTAGGCATAACGCCCGGAAGTGACTAAAATTACTGCCATCATGAATTAAAATGAACGTGAAGCCTTGGGTGGCGTGGGGCGAAACCGAAAGCGTTGCTCCAAGAGAGGCAAGCAAACCAAGCACCGATTCGGAGTCCAGTGCAATTACCGGCGATGCGAGAGCCATATTGGGATATGAGAGAATACGCCTGTGAGACTGATCGCCGTAAAGAACTCCCACTAATCGACCCCAACAAGAAAACTGCAACACGTCCCTGCACCTTTGGACCGGGGGAACCAGAATTACCATCTCGAGCGCCAGGAAGTCTCGAAGGGGACCCTGCACCCGCACCACCTTTGGCTGCCCAACATACAGGGAGGTGCAGAAAGAACCAGCAAAGGGAAAGAGGATGCCAAGTTGACCAGTCATGCTCACGGTCCCCCCCCCCTCCCCTCTGTTAGGACATCGAAGGTGTCAGCAGACCCCTATCAAACGACACCCGGGAGGCCGGGGAACGGGCTGGACGAGAGTGGTAAGCTCTGGATGAAAGAAAACCACCTGGAGAAGACTCCAGGTTCGCAACATAAGAAAGATGGTAAGAAGAAGAAGAACCCGGCCAACCTGAACTATACAGCCTGGAGACTGAAAAGAAGGGTCGGAACAGCTAGTAGTGACATAACACCACTTAAGCGTCCCTTAAAACCAACTGCTCTGAAAGGGAAGACCTCACAGTAAGGCACCAACAGGATACAGTGACCCTTGGCAAAGTCCGTGAATCTGGATGGCCGAAAAAGAAGACTCCCCTCCCGAAATAGAAACATCAAGGAGAAGGCAAAACAGCCTGGGCTTCCGTCTCCAAGAGTAGCCTAGTACAAGGCATCAAGGAGATGGGAATGCTCGAAGAACTATGTACACAGGGAAAACTAACGGGCTACGTAGCCAACGGCAGGAGAATAAGGTGCCACATAATCCAGAATGGCAACCAGGAAACACAGTCCTGGCGTTGCTCCAGAAATGAATGAAACTGAGCACTGCACACTGGAAAAGGCTAGGTGCGACCCAGCCATCCCGCGCCATCAGCACCGTGCAGGTCAACCGGATACCTAGCACACCAGTACCAGGAAAATCGTTATAGCACTACCAGATACCAGCCGCGCGGCCCCAAGGCATCAAGCAGAGGAAAACAGACCCCAGGCAGAATCCTTACCATACAGTCACCCTGGGAGATAATAGGATAGGACTGAACCAAGATCCGTAAACTCCCTGCTGCTGATCTCCCTCAGTGGCAATTTGCCTGTATCAACCCAGTGCAGGGAGAAGCTGCAGCTGAGAAACCAAGCATGGGTCTCCCACTCCAGCAATCTGAGGCACAGCCAGAAGGCTTCTCAAGAACTGCCGCTGGAGAAAAACTCTCACAGGGAATCAAACTGATGCGGCAACAGCAAATGTAACCCACAGCCGCATCAATTTGTATTACCCTCCTTTTTTTTTTTTTTTTTAAATAAAAAGAACAGGGAGACTGCGGGGAGCGCCGAGAGAAGTCAGCTGCCGAACCGACTCCGAGGACGCAGCGGCGCCTCCGCCAGCATCTGAGCCTTAGTGCGAGCCTCCTGCTCGCTAAAAGGCACCGGTTCCGCAAACATGTCCATGCGTGCAACCGGAACCCCGCCGCGGCCTACGCCGGGTAAACGGCAGCTATAGGGAACAGGCCGGAAACTGTAGGGCCCTCCCGACCAATCATTAGCACAAGCCCGCGTCTCCCGCGCGTGGGAAGGAACCGGCTCGGCCAATCGCACCCAATTCAGAAAGTTGGAGCCCACCAGGCGAAAATAAGTCTAAAACATGAGCGAACTGTCCCAAGTGCAGTGAGTCAGAAATAAATAATCAAGGTGGCGAACCACGCGACTGCACAGCCGCAGTTTCCACAGAATTTACAAAAAAAACATAACCCACAGAACTCAGGACACCAACAACAAACCCTGCAGTTCCAAGACAATTGCAAAAACAAAAACTCACAGCTCCAACCCACTAGGAAATATAAACCACAGTTGAAATACACAAAAAGAAATACTCACAACCTTGTCGGCAGGGCTGGCAGACGCCGGCAGACACTGGTCGAGCCCCACAGGAAGGGCGCATTCATATATAGTAAGTTAGGTCTCTTTCACTTTTTTTTTTTTTTAATAAGGGAAAGAAGAAAAAGAGAGACCTAAGTATACCCTCTATCACCGGAGGGAGGGTGAGGCAGGGACAAGGGAGGGCCCAAGTGTAACCTCCAAAGCCGGCACCGATTAGCCGGACACCCCTGTCTCACTGAAGAGAAGGTCTCAACAGGAGAAATAAATCAACCAGCTCACTGAAGAGAAAGCCTCAACAGGAGAAAAGAAAGGCCCCTTCACAGCCAGAGTCCAGGAGCTAGTGGAACAGCGACCACACCTGCTGGGAGATAGAGAATACTGATGAGACAGGAGGAGTACCAGCCTATAAGACCGCCTGTTAATCAGTTTCTCTATCTCCACCTGCTGGTAGATGTGGGCTATTCCCATTGGTCTCTGGATTCATCTGCTGCTGTTGCTAGGGAATCCTATATTTTATATCTGTTCTTCATGAAAATATTAGGCAGGGACATGCCAGCCAGTGCAGGCATATGACAGACTGAGGGCTCTTTGGTGAACAAGTTTGTGTTTGAAGTGTTTAATGTTTGCCTTATTTTGAAATTTTAAAAAGTCTGGTGGCAATTTTATGGTCTGTCTTTTTCTGACTTTTAACATTACCATCCCAAAATCCAAAAAAATTCCCAAACCAAAATATGCCTGTCCCAAGGATTTCAGATAAAGGATCTGTACTACAAGAGAACAAGATACATTTGATTCTTTAACCGCCTACCTTGAAAAATGGGAATTTTCATGGAAGTCATGTGTTGGCTTTTGTACAGATGGAGCTCCATCTATGGTAGGTTGAATGAAAGGGTTTGCAGTAGAGAATGACACGGTGGCTGTTACCCATGGGTAACCTGCCGAAATGGGGAGTGAAAAAAATAGTGGTCACTGCGAGAATGGGGACAAGTCCATTCACTGCCCCACGGAATCTTGCAGTGCCCCACTTGTCTCTGCAGTGAAGGGAACACGTGCGGTCACAGAATGTGCGGTCCAGCAACCCCCTCCCGCCTGATCGCCATGTCCTGCCATCTCCCTACCTCACCCTCACCTTATGTGGCAAATTTAATTTTTCTTCTCCCAGCGACACGCTTTCAACAAGTCGCGCGCGCAGCTGCTTCAGTTGAATCTTCTCCTCTGACGCAACCAGAAACAGGAAGTTGCGTCAGAGGAGAAGATTCAACTGAAGTAGCCGCACACACGACTTGTTGAAAGCGTGCCGCTGGGAGAAGAAAAATTAAATTTGCCACATAAAGTGAGGGGAAGGAAGGGAGGGAGGGAGATGGTGGGACGCAGCAATCGGGCGGGAGGGGGCTGCTGGACTGCGCAATCCGTGACCGCGCGTGATCCCTCACAGTAGGAAGGAGAGAGTGAAAGAGATACTGGGCCAAGTGGATGAAGAGGGAGACCAATATTGAACCCACAGCAGGAAATAGAAAGGGGAGGACAGGCAGGTGAGCCAGATGCTGGAAGTGGGGGGAGAAAGAGGGAAAGAAGCTAGATGGGGTTGGAGAGGAGAAAGACACATTGGTGTGGAAGAGGAAGAGAGGGGAAATCAGGACTTAGGAATGTAACAGAAACAGAGGGGAAATTATGTGCATGGGGGCAGGGACAGAGATATAAGGGAAAATTATGTCCTACCTGTTAATTTTCTTTCCTTTAGTCACAGCAGATGAATCCAGAAATTAGTGGGATTACGTCCACCAACTAGTAGGGGGAGATAGAGAGCACTGAATTGACCTCGGGTATATCTTGGATGCACATCCTCCTGACCAATCAGTATAGGTCTTCTCAAAGCAGTTGAAATAAATCATATAAAAGTAAATCACATAAATCACATCAACCGCATTAAACATATGAGACATAGGACACCTATGGAATTTCTTCCGTCACATGCGCTACATGAATCATGGATACAAAAAAAAAAAAAAAAAATCGAGACTGCAACTTTAGTCTAAAGGCAAGCCCAAACTGCTTCTGAGAGCGACAAACCCCGCATCAGGGTGGGGCTCTGGATTCATCTGCTGTGACTAAAGGAAAGAAAATTAACAGGTATGACATAATTTTCCCTTCCTTGTCAACAGCAGCAGATGAATCCAGAAACTAGTGGGATGTACAAAAGCAGTACAAACGTAGGGAGGGAAATAAAGTGAACTGAAAAACCTGCCCTGCAGGACATGTCTAAGGAGATAGCTTAACTGCCATCCGACTAGGACCAAACACGGTAAACCAAGCCGCAAGCGAAATGGCTCCCCAGCCAAGACCAACCCACCACCCATGTAGCAGCAACTAGGGTTGGCCGGTTAGCAGTGGCAAAGGCAGTACTGCTGGAAGCGGCATCCTTACTCCGAGAGTTGAAATACTGATAGCGGCAGCGATGTCAGCTGAAACTGCAGTGACCCCCCAATCCGCGGCGGGAGGGAAGGGCCTCAAGGGACCGTCCTTAGGGCCTCCGATCGCCCGCTGCTGCCCGACCTGGCTGCAAGCCCATGCTACTACAGCTGAAGCAGCTTCCGCTTCCCTATGGCAGAAAAGGGCTACAGCCCATCGAGTGGGCAGACTTGATGGGCTGTAGCCCTTTTCTGCCGTCATCTTCTATATTTCTATGTAGGAAAGGAGTAAAAATACACCCCATTTGGGTGCCTCCCTGAAGAGAACAGCAACCCCTGTAACTCCATACCCATAGCCCAAGTGAGCTTAAGGAACTGAAGTATCCTAGTCCTTCAGGGGGGGAGAAGGGAAAAGGGGACCTAGGAGCCCAGGTGATGCCCCTCCCTCCAAGGTAGGCACCGTACAGCTCATATCCCACAGCTCAACTGCGGCCTACTCCTCAGGAATCTTTCTCCACCGATGCCCGAGCCACAGGAATCGGCCTGAGTCACAGGAATCGGTCTTCCACTGCGGCCTGAGCCACAAGAATCTCTCATCTGAGGCCTGAGCCCCAGGAATATGTCTTGCCCTAAGGCCGGAGCCCCAGGAATATGTCTTGTCCTGAGGCCGGAACCCCAGGAATATGTCTTGCCCTGACACCAGAGCCCCAGGAATCTTCCTCCCACTGAGGCCCGAGCCCTCAGGAATCTTCCTCCCACTGAGGCCCGAGCCCTCAGGAATCTTCCTCCCACTGAGGCCCGAGTCCCCCAGGAATCCTCCTTCCACTGAGGCCCGAGTCCCCCAGGAATCCTCCTTCCACTGAGGCCTGAGCCACTGGAATATCACTCAACTGAAGCCTGATCCACAGGAAAATTGCTGAACTGAAGACCAAGTCACAGGAGCATTACCCATCTTAGGCTTAAACCACCAGAATCTTTTATTTATTTATTATTATTATCTTTTTTTTTTTTTTTTTTAAACCGAGGCCTAAGCCACTGAAATTTCCACATCTGAGGCCCCAGGAACATTTTCCACCAGAGGCCTAAAGCCCCAGGAACATTTCTCTCTACTGAGGCCTAAAGCCCCAGGAACATTTCTCTCTACTGAGGCCAAAGCCACAGGAACATTTCTCTCTACTGAGGCCAAAGCCACAGGAACATTTCTCTCTACTGAGGCCAAAGCCACAGGAACATTTCTCTCTACTGAGGCCTAAGCCACAGGAACATTTCTCTCTACTGAGGCCTAAGCCACAGGAACATGTCTCTTTACCGAGGCCAAAGCCAAGTACTCACATGCTCCTGCACTACCTGAAGGCAAAGGGAGAGGTGTTAGTGCTGCAGCGAACAGAGAACTGTGTCGACACCCATGGTCGGGCTTTTCTTCTTATGGGAAAGGACCCTTCGACCACATCAGCTTCTTCTTCTTCTCTCCACTGACAGGGAGGGTGGGGAAGGGACCTGGGTGGGGCCAGGTGTTGCCCCTATAGTTGGTTCAATGTGGCCAATACCCCTAGGCTCTACTGAAGCCGCAGCAATAGGAGCAAATAGCCTTCCGTCCTCCGGAGCCAAAACCAGGAGCTAGAATGATAGCAGCCATCTTTCAGATCTAGGAAACCAGTGCTGGAAGCTGCAGCGAAACCTGGCTGAAATCCACTGCAGAATCCAGGAACTACAAGAAACCCATCCTCAACCTGCTGGAGATAGAGTATACTGATTGACCAGGAGGATGTGCATCCAAGATATACCAAAGGTCAATTCAGTGCTCTCTATCTCCCCCCTGCTGGTTGGTGGATGTAATCCCACTAGTCTCTGGATTCATCTGCTGCTGATGACAAGGAAAGGGGAGATACATATGGGGGGAAATTATGTGCATGGGGGTATAGGGATAAAGGGGAGATACATGGGGATGGTATATGGACACGGTAGGAAGGGAGGGGCAATGCCGGACACAGATACAGATAGATATTAGAAATGGGGAAAATAGGAACACAGAAGGGAGATGGTTTGTGCGGATGGGATCAGATGGTTTGCGGAGACGGGACGGGGACTGAGCTCACGGGGACGGGACAGAGAAAATTTTTTTCCCCGTGCCATTCTCTAGTTTGCAGCACTTGTAAAATAGCAAAATCCCAATGTTATTATAATTCATTGCTTACTACACAGAGAGGTCCTCGCTTCAAAAACAGTAGGCATTGAATTTTAAAAATTATCTTGACCAAGCTGTTGAAATAGTTCAATTTCATTAAAAGCAAACCTCTAAAGACTCATTTATTTAGGAAAATTTGTTCTGATATGGATTCACACAACAGACATTTAATTTCACACACAGAAGTGAGATGGCTATCAAGGGGCAAAGTGCAGTGTCATGTACATGAACTCTAAAAGGAGATTCTTGCATTGTGAATTTTGGATTTCCAGGCTAGACTCTTTAACAGAGATATTTAGGCACCTCTATAACCTTAATACAAGTATGAAAGATAAAAATGAAAATATTCTAACTTGAACAGGAGGATTTTGACGTCCATGAAGGGAGTACAGCTCAAACAAATGGTGCTAGAGCCCACTAGGGCCGAGGCCATCCTAGACCTCGTACTTACAAACGGCGAGAGTGTCTCGGAGGTCTCAGTGGGAGAAAAGCTAGCTACCAGTGACCATAACATGGTATGGTTCAATCTCAGGAAAGGTTTCCCTAAATCACAAACTAAAACGAGGGTACTCAATTTCCGGGGCACTGATTTCGCACGTATGGGAGATTTCGTCCAACAGACGCTGCAGGATCAAGAAGCAACTGATAATGTGGAAACCATGTGGTCAAACCTGAAATTGACCCTACACGAGGCAACTATCCGCTACATAAAATTGGTACATAAACAACAAAGACACAAAACACCCCAATGGTTCACTGAAGAGGTCTCGTACCTCGTCAAGGAGAAAAAAAGAGCATTTCTTTCATACAAACGTACGGGAACAGATGAAGCTAACATTGAATATAGGGCCAGATCTGCAGCAGTCAAAACAGCAGTCAGGGAGAGCAAGCTCGCAGTGGAAGAAACTCTAGCAAAGAACATTAAGAAAGGAGACAAATCCTTCTTCAGGTACATTAGTGACAGGAAAAAAAAACACAAACGGGATAGTACGCCTCAGAACACCGGATGGGAATTACGCGGAAACAGATTCCGATAAAGCCAAATTACTGAATGAATACTTCTGCTTGGTTTTTACCTGCGAGGCACCAGGGAAAGGGCCACATCTGGAAGCCATGTCAAGCGTGGAAGACCCATTTCAGAATTTTGAGTTCACACCAGCTGATGTCTACAGCGAATTGTCAAGACTCCAGGTGAGCAAAGCCATGGGTCCAGACGAATTGCACTCAAGAGTGCTCAGAGAGCTGTGCGAGGTCCTGGCGGAACCATTAGCCATGCTCTTCAATCTCTCCCTAAAGAAAGGGAGAGTCCCCCCTGGATTGGAAAACAGCGAATGTTGTTCCTCTGCATAAAAAGGGATGCAGGGCAGAGGCCGCGAATTACCGACCAGTGAGTCTCACATCGATAGTATGTAAACTCATGGAAACACTAATTAAACGTAAGTTGGACACGATCTTGGATGAGGGGAATCTCAGGGATCCTAGTCAACATGGATTCACTAAGGGTCGGTCGTGTCAATCCAACCTCATCAGCTTCTTTGATTGGGTAACAGGAAAGCTGGACTCAGGAGAGTCTCTAGACATAGTATATCTGGATTTCAGCAAAGCTTTTGACAGCGTCCCACACCGCAGGCTACTAAACAAGATGAAATCAATGGGGTTGGGTGAGACGATAACTGCATGGGTCAATGATTGGCTGAGTGGTAGACTTCAGAGGGTGATAGTCAACGGTACCCTCTCTGAAACATCAGAGGTGACCAGTGGAGTGCCGCAGGGCTCGGTCCTGGGTCCTCTCCTTTTTAATATATTCATAAGGGACATGACACGAGGGCTACAGGGTAAAGTGACATTATTCGCCGACGACGCAAAACTGTAAGTGAAACATAGTAAGTGAAAGCTTTTTACAGGATAGTATGACACAGGACCTTCATACTTTGGAAAACTGGTCCTCGACATGGCAGCTAGGCTTCAATGCTACGAAATGTAAGGTCATGCACCTCGGTAGCAGAAATCCGTGCAGAACTTACACCTTAAATGGAGTAACATTAGCTAGAACCTCAGTAGAACGAGATTTGGGTGTAGTCATCAGTGCGGACATGAAGGCTGCCAAGCAGGTAGAGAAGGCCACATCCAAGGCAAGGCAAATGATGGGATGTATCAATAGAAGTTTCGTCAATCGGAAACCAGAAGTCATAATGCCGCTGTACAAAACCATGGTGAGACCTCATCTGGAATACTGTGTGCAGTTCTGGAGGCCACATTACCATAAAGACGTGCTTAGAGTCGAGTCGGTTCAGCGGATGGCTACTAGGACGATCTTGGGGTTCAAGGGTCTCTCGTATGAAGAGAGACTGAGCAGACTGTGGCTCTACACTCTTGAGGAACGCAGGGAGAGGGGGGACATGATTGAGACATTTAAATACATCACAGGACGTGTCGAAGTGGAAGATGACATCCTCTTCCCCAAAGGACCCTCGACCACAAGAGGGCATCCACATAAACTCAGAGGGGGGAAATTTAGTAATGACACCAGGAAGTATTTTTTCACGGAAAGGGTGGTAGATCACTGGAATAAGCTTCCGGTGCAGGTGGTCAAGGCCACAGGCGTGCTTGACTTTAAGAGCAAATGGGACATGTACGTGGGATCCCTAAGTAAGATGATTCACTAGCATCTAGACTTATTGGGGTGGGCCAGTAGTGTGGGCAGACTTGGTGGGCTATAGCCCTTTTCTGCCGTCATCTTTCTATGTTTCTATGAACAGACAAGCTAATTGCATTTCAGAAAAGGGTAGCAATTTGGAAAAAGAGATAAAAGATGGAAAATTTTTAAATATTTCCTTTGCTACGTAAAACCCATATTAAAAACATGGCTCCTATCGTTATTGAGCTTTTGACAACTCTGGAAGAGAAATTTAACTTTTATTTTCCATCATTAAAACATAAGAAACTAAGACTGGGTTTGAAACCAGTTTGTGAAAATTCCACCCGATGCTGGTATGAAGTTATCTGAAGAAGATACGGCTTCTATATCAGTGATTATGGACTAAAAATAAACATGAAGAGATGTCTACTGAAAAATATTTTTTAGTTAAAGCATATCCTTCAGCAACTAAAAAAAGCTTTGTTCGTTTTGATACAGTTTTCTACTTCATACCTATGTGAATTAGGGTTTTCTTCACTAACATTAAAAGCAAAACAAAAGAAAGACTTCAACGCATTGAAGATGAAACGAGTATGTTTGTCTCAAATTCATACCAACATTGAAAAAGTCGTCAAAAAAAATCAAGCTCATGTTTCAGACAACTAGGCTTAATTTATTAAAACAATGTTATTAATAGCTTTCTGAAGTTTATTTTTATTCATAGTTTAGTTAATAATTTTTAATTTTGTGCACAGAGTACACAGGAAAATTTTCCATTTGTTTTACAGTATGCCAGAAATGTTTGAGAACCACTGGACTAAGAAATAACCTTAGAAAATACTTTTTCACGTAAAGGGTGATGAATGCTTGGAATGGTGTCCTGGTGGAGGTGGTAGAAACAAAAAATGTATCTGAAAGCACGTTGGATCTCTAAAGGGAGAGGAGGGGATAGTTGATATAGCATGGTTGGGAAGACTAGATAAACCATATGGTCTTTGTCTGCCTTTATTTTTTTCTCTCATCCAAGCAGAATTCTGCACCTTCTGTTTTGCCTCAGTCCCCTCCCATCCCTCTCCCGGATCTGGCCTCTCTTCTGACCGAACCTCCACCCCCACCCCCACTCCATGAAATCAGACATACCTGTGGGCCTCTCAAGGAAGCAGCAGTGGTGGCAGGCAGTGCTGTGAATGGGCTGCTTGTGGCCAGTCCCACCAGGGCCTTCCCTCTGATGAAGCAGCAGAGGGAAGGCCCTGGCAGGGCTAGCCACAAGCAGCCTGTTCACAGCACTGACTCTGCTGGCCGGCTGCTGCTATAAGAGACCTGCAGGTATGTCTGATCTCATGGAGGGTGGGGGTTCAGTCAGAGGGAGAGAGGCTAGAACATGAATGCTGGACTGCAAGTAAGGAAGGAACATGGATGCTAGACTGCAAGTCGGGGGGGGGAGAATAGGGACGGGATGGGACATGGATGCTAGTCCAGCAGAGGAAGGAGGAGAGAGGACCCTTAGGTAGAGGGGAAAGGAAGTGAGAAGGAAACCCAGGCTAGAAAGGAAAGTGAGAAGAAAGACATGCTTGACTGTAGAGAGAAGGAGAGAGAGAGATATCAGACCATGGGGAGTAGGGAAAGGATTCAGTGTGCAAATTTAAGGTTTATTAAAATTTGATTACTGCTTATAAAAGCAATCTAAACAGTGTACATAAATATAACATTAAAACTGTATAGTAAAAGATAATCACAAAAGACATGACAAACTGATACATATAAGGGATAGAGAAATACAATATTTAAAGAAAAGAGAGACATCAAAAGGAGGCAAATACGGGAGGGGATTAAAATCCTGTCAGATGGTTAAGTTAATTAGCAATCAAAGGTGTTCTTAAACAGGAATGTTTTTAAACTTAATTTTTTTTTAATTTAAAAATAAATTTTATGAGGTTGGAATCTTCCCATAGAGAGGAGAGCATATTGTTCCAGAAAGTGGGTGTAGTAACAGAAAAAATTGCTTTCCTAGTTATGTGATAGGGGATGGAAAAGGAAGAATTGATTCTTAAGCCAGTAGAGAGGGACAGAGAGATGCAAGACCATGGGGGCCAGGGAGGGGATTCAGGGTGTAAGTGAGAAAGGAGTACGATTTAGAGGGAGACAGAACTAAAGTTGGAGTGAGAGAGGGAACTCAGGAGGCTGGAACCTGAGAAAGGAAAAGGCAGGAAGGAATTTCAGTCCTCAGGATACTCTATGCAAAACACCACAAATAAACTTTGCAAAATTTTGAAATCTTGTGTGCAGAATTCTGCCAGAAGAGTGTAAGTTAAAATAATGCCCTATATAGGGAGGAGCCTACAAGTTTTTCTTTATCTCTACTCACTGGTGGAGAGCTATAAACCTATTTGCGCTGGACTGATCTGGTTGACAAAAAGAAAAGGTGGGGGGGAAGAGTGTGGCGCAGTGGTTAAAGCTACAGCCTCAGCACTCTGAGGCTGTGAGTTCAAACCTATGCTGCTCCTTGTGACACCGGGCAAATCATTTAATCCCCCCATTTCCCCAGGTACATTAGATAGATTGTGAGCCCACCGGGACAAACAGAGAAAAATGCTCGAGTACCTGAATAAACTCATGTAAACCGTTCTGAGCTCTCCTGGGAGAGCGGTATAGAAAATTGAATAAATAAATAAATAAATAAACTTTGAAGCATAATGATATAAACAATTTGGGGTAAATTCTATATATGGCATCCCGATTGTAGGCAGCGGTAGGCATCCTACCGCTGTCTAATCAGCCAAATTGGGAAGCATGTTAAAAAAAAACACAAAAAATCCAAGGCAGGACACCTATACTATAGGCTTCAGTCGCAAGTGCAGGGAGACGCGTTGGAACTCTTAAGATTGGCCAAGACTCTTGGGCATGGTTTAACCCAGAAGTGGCCTTGGGCGAGCTTAAGCAACCCTAGGCATCTCCCTAGGGCCATGGTAGACGCCTGAAATAGACACGGCCACTGAGCTGATCACAGCAAGGGAATCTCCCTGCCGTGATCAGCTGAGTAGCAGTGGTAGGGACACTCCCTCCCCACCCCCGAGGCTGTGTATGGCAGGAGTGTCAAAGTCCCTCTTCGAGGGCCACAATCCAGTCAGGTTTTCATGATTTCCCCAATGAATATGCATGAGATCTATTTGCATGCATTGCTTTCATTGTATGCTAATAGATCTCATACATATTCAATGGGAAAATCTGGAAAACTTGACTGGATTGCGGCCCTCGAGGAGGGACTTTGACAACCTCTGGTCTACTGCATCAGGAATGCCCAATTCTTCCTGCTGCCACCTCCAAAACCCCCCAGACTGTCCGCGGCAGGAGGGATGCCCAATCCCTCCTGCCGACACCCCGAACCTCCCTCAAAGTCCCCTGAAAGAACTACCCCAACCGCGATAGGCAGGAGGGATGCCCACTCCTTCTTGCCAGCAGCCTCCCCCCTGAACTGATGACCCCCCCATTGACAACACCTCCAAACCCCTCACCCTGACTCCCCTCTGTACCTTCTGTAGTACAGCCAATTGGAAAATCTAAAGGCCCTGATTGGCCGAGGAGCCTAGGTATCTAGCACCGGGAAGGGAAAGGCCTGCCATTGTAAAGAGGCAGGCCTGATGGCCGAAGGGAATAGGCATCTTTCCGGCCTGCAGTACTAAAAAAGGTACCGGGGTGGGCAGAGGGGGAGACCTGCTGGCAGGAGATAGTGGGCATCCCTCCTGCCTATCATAGTTTTTTTTGGGGGGGTTGTTTCTGGGGCATTCTGGCAGGAGTGATTGAGCCAAATTGATAACTTCTCCCCTTAATATTTTTTACCAAAAGTCTTTTTGATTTCTGTTTTGATACACAGGTCAGCACATCGCCCATTTTCCAATCTTATTTCCTTTTTCATATGGCTGAGCTGAAATAAGTCACAAATGATGGTACAGTATTTCTCATTTAACATTACTTATAAACCACTTCCAGCCTGAAGAAAGGCCAATTACCCTTTAAAAGTACATTGACACTACCTCTCAATGTGTTATTTTTACCACAAAGACATCTGCAGAATCAGTAGCTAATCCCACCATTTCACCAGTCCACTGCTAGTGACTCTTCCTGTGTTGCTTTTCAGAAAACTAGAATGGATTGGAAAATCTCTATAGTGCAAAATCTCACCTCGTTTGACTGCTTCCCACTATACGACATCTTCTTGATGGCAACTACCTCATTATTCTGAACATCTCGAGCCTACAGAGAAAAGGGGGAGAAAGAATACATACAAAGCACATCAGTTTATCAGTGAATGAGATGTGTGTGAAAATTTGGGAAAAGAAAAAATTACTTTCACAACTTACAAAATAGACAGCACCAAAGCTGCCATGCCCAATCTCCCGCAGGTCCACAAAAAGTTTCTCTGGGTCCTCCTTATAGAAGAGGTCTGCTACTTCTGGGTCTTTCAGGCTTCCAGCCCGGGCATTGGAAGGCATAGTCACCGCCACCGTGCAAACCTGTGGCTCCACAGCGCTTTACGGTGAGACGGAAAGGTGGAGGCAGCCTTTTTAGCCAGGGCAGAGTAGCTGGCACAGCAGAAGCTTGTGTATCTGTCCAGTTCCTGCAAGGAACATGGGAAAACTAAAGCACATCAATTCATGCATTCTAGAAAATAAGATGAGCAGGTATGAATATATACAGTTTAACCCTTGCACTAGAAATAGTAAGCAAAACCAACATTTCATCCAGTTAAAATACAACGTAACTTGTACATTAAAAAAGGGGGAAAAATAAGCATTTTATACTTAATGTCAAGCTATGTAGTTCAATATACAACATATAACATGATTATCCTACACATTTCTAAATATGACCTCTCATCAGTTAGCATCAATACTCATTTTCATTGGACAGCAAAAGGTCCAAGCACATGCAATGCTGCCTGACCAATTGCAACTCTTGTTTATTCCTGAAGTGCTATTAAAAGCTAGGATTTTAAGCTCTACAGGAGGAAAACATTAAAGTTTCTTTTCTCAACTTTGATTTTTGTGAAATATATGAAATAAAAATAACCCCCACCAGACATCAGGAAGTCAGCAACAAAAGTCCACTCTGAATGTCATGAAACATCTTGCCCTGGACACAGAAGCAGGGAAATCCAGGAAGGTCATTGGTGTTTTCTAACTCCTGATTGCTCTCTGGATCCTAAACAAGACTGAATGGCACACTTTCACCCCCACCCTAAAACTACTACCTCCCCTTTTGAAAAGGAGAGACGCAGCAACAGAAGCAGGAAGGGTTGTTGGGTAATTAATGGAAATGGAAACCCTGGGCAGCTGTTAATGAGAAAAAGATTTTGCTAGATTATTTTACAGACAGCAGACACATGCACACAGTATATGTATGCAGGTGCGCGCATGCCTGCCTGTCTACAACTGCCTTAACTTCTTCCTAGCCCCTTAGTTACAGCCTTGCCATTGGCTCAGCATCAAACCCAAAGCATTGGAGCCCTGAGCAGGCAGAAACAGGAAGGAAGGGAAGGAGGAGGCAGGATTTCCATCTTTCTCCTTCCTATCAGCATAGTCTTCACTGGGTCCTAAAACAGGCTTTCATCTTTCTTACACAGCAGTTAAAAAATTAATGTTTACATGATGTGTGTGTCTGTACAATAGCTAGTATTTTTTACATCCTTCTTCCCCATTATCAACTTGCTAGATCCAGTTAAAGCAATGAAAATCAATATTCTTATTTAACACAAAATTCTGAAGCTCTATGTCATTTAAATGTGAATTAATAAAAACATTTTCTATCATTTTGATCTTTCCATAATGATTCTGCAAGACAGATCTTGATGAAAGACGATTAGGAAGCATGAAGCTAAGAGGTAATGTATGATATTTCCCTGTTAAGAGCCATATGAGACAAGGAGAACACAAAAGTGATATATAAAGGTTCCCTGATGACAGCAGGATGCGGAGGAGGCAGCAAAGAGACTGCTATGGTTCCCTGGCGAGATAAAGGCCCAGCAGGAAAGGATAAAATAACTGCAGCTAACCCAAAAGTACTGTGGTGATAAAATCCCCAAACGACAGGCTGCAGATCGACATCAAAGAGCAGAATATCACGCTGTTGCTATGGCAACTGGAAGTCTCAGGCTGATAATTATGGATCCACAGACTCAGATATTCTGGGAAACCAGCAACAAACGCACAACCCAGCAGCAAGCCGTCAATCTTGCCGGCAAATAAAAACCACACACACACACGAACTGATTAGGGCAGGGTGAGATGCAGAAAAGTCAGAAGGCGGTATTAGCAGCTCTTCAACTAACCCTTATTATCTTTGGTGAGCAGAATACATATGCATTGACAGATCTGCACGTGTAGGTCTCAATATTAGACGAGCAAGGGGTGCAACGGGCACAACTAAAGTACACTGTCAGAAACAGATAGGTGTTCTCGGTAGTAAGAAAAGCAAGGATACTAAACGGGATAGAAATGCATTAAAAACATGTATGTACATGGATACAGTACTGCAAATACGGGGATCTTGCAGATAAAAGCTGGGGGAACCAATAATAAGTATAAACAATCATAAAGAAATTGAATGCAAAATAAAACAGAATCCTCTTCAATAAGGCGGGGCAATGAATATTGATAGGTGCAACAAGAGATGCAAGGCTTTGGCCTACATAACACCCCCCCCCCCCCAATACACACACACAAAAAAGAAGCAAACAGGTTGGGGAGATCAATATATGTAGAAATTACCATAATGTAAGGAGCTATTATAGTGTCTTACACAAACCACAGTCCCCACATAATTATAAAAAATAGACCTCTTAAGACACCCGAATGCAAGCATTCTATTTTCCTTTTACTCCATCCCAAAATTAACTTTCGAGAACCCTCTCAGCTTCCAGGCTCTGTGCATCTATGCATACAAAAACACATTCGCGTGCCTGTCTACAACATGTAAGCTCTTTAGGACAGGGTCTCACTCTACCTTTACATTTGTTTCTGGCTTTACAAGTACTTTACACTTAACCAACAGAGACATAAACATACTCATGCATACACACTATATTTACAGGACAGGGGGCGGCGCCTACCTGCAAGGACTAAGGGAAGTTCCCTCACACCCTCTCCATGTATCCAGGCAAGGGGGGTCACAGATACCCTTAAGCATGTACCTTATATTTGGCTGCCTTCACATACCAAACCCCCCCCCCTCTCACATGCATTCAAGGACTCAGCGCTCTCCTCCCCCCTCCCAACTACCTCTTCCCCGGCCGCGGTCCTCCATCTCTCTCCCTCCACTCTCACTCCCCGGCCGCAGTCCGTCACCTCTCTCTCTCATTTTGAGCCCCCACTCGTCCTACCTTCAGGTTTCTTTTTGAAGTCACCGGCACCAATTCATACCGGTCGCCCGCGGCGGCCCTGGAGCTTCTCCTCTGCCGCCTCTCGTCCCGCCGGAAACAGGAAGTTGCGTCAAGGAGGGGGCGGGACGAAAGGCGGCAGAGGGGAAGCTCCAGGGCCGCCGCGGGCGACCGTTGTGAATTGGTGCCGGTGACTTCAAAAAGAAACCTGAAGGTAGGTCGAGGGGTCGGGAAGTATGAGAGAAATGCTGGACTAGAGCTGGAGTTTCAGAAAGATCAGACTGGAGAGGGGGGTCGCCTGTGAGTTATTCAGTGCTTCGTTGCTTCTCACCGACATTGATACACAAGACCAGCTTCAGCCTCGTTAAAGTTCTCTTGTTCGAGTTGTCTGGGAGCTACCTAGACTAGAAGGATGCAGAACTCGTCCTTGAAAATTCCTATGGAGAGAGTTCTCGTTGGATAAAGCCTTGCATGTGTCTAGTAAAGGTAGAGTTACCATATCTTTCTCCAGGAAACCCCAGACACATACGGTAGTTATATACGGCTTTTCTTAACAATTTTTTGTCAATGCAGTTAACAAAGTTAAAATAATAGGCACACCAAAACTACCCTCTCTGTCCCAATTGGGCTCACAATCCAAGCTAAGTGCCTGGGAGGAAAACTATGCATTTGTAAAAGACAAAAAAGAACCCCCAGAGGAAGCACAGACTATAACCATAAGGAACCCCGGTATTTAAAAAAAAAAAAAAAAAATTGTAAAAATAAAATAAATACATAAATTACAATAATTCAAAATAGAAAAATGAGAATAATAATAATAATAATTTTATTTCTTATATACCGCTATACCATAAGTTCAAAGCGGTTTACAACAAGTTACATACAATGAGAGTAAGAGATGTTTACAACAAGAAGTAAGAGATGTTTACAACAAGATACATACAATGAGTGTATGAGATGTAAGGGGAACAGAAAAAGTACTTTCTGGGAAACAAATTGCAAATGGAAGAGAACCAAGATGGTTTGAATCAAAAGGAAGTATCTAGTCAGAGATTGGGGTGCAGGGAAAAACAATTTGGGTTGAATACCTTTACAAATGGGAAGAAGGATGAGTTAATCTAAAATCAAGAGAATTGGGGATTGGGATGAGGATAGCTGAGGGGGATTGGGCAAGAATTGGGAATTAGAATTTGTTAAAGAGACAGGTCTTCAGTGATTTTCTGAAGTCGGCGTAAGAAGTGGCCTCGAGAATGGGTTTTACGAGCCATGTGTTCAGTTTGGCTGTCTGGAATGATAACATTCTGTCTAGGAACTTCTTGTAAAGACATGATTTCAGGGATGGGTAATTAAAGAGATTTATTCTGCGAGAGCTCTTATTAGAGCTGTTAAGGATGAATTGAGAGGCGAGGTAAGTTGGTAGCATTCCAAAGATAGCTTTGTAGCTGATGTAGGCAAGCTTGAAGAGTATTCTGGATTCCACCGGCAACCAGTGGAGTATCT
The DNA here is from genome assembly GCF_902459505.1 of Geotrypetes seraphini. Classification (NCBI taxonomy): domain Eukaryota; kingdom Metazoa; phylum Chordata; class Amphibia; order Gymnophiona; family Dermophiidae; genus Geotrypetes; species Geotrypetes seraphini. Next base: position 97,723,148 of record NC_047088.1, on the reverse strand, counting down.
GGAAGTATGGGGTGATATGTTCCCATTTTTTTAAACCAAAGATGAGCCGGACCGCAGTGTTCTGAATTAATCTCAGCTTGTTAAGTGTCTTCTTATAAGCTCCCAGATATATAATGTTGCAGTAATCCAGCGTACTCAAGATGGATGATTGTACAAGTAATCGAAAGGATAAATCATCAAAGTATTTTTTAATGGTGCGGAGCTTCCATAGGACTGATATACTTTTTTTTGAACATTAAGTCTGTATGCTTTTCCAGGATTAGGTGTTTGTCAAGGGTGACTCCTAGTATTTTTATAGTTTGGTCAATTTCGTAATCACGGCCATTCACGTGAATCGTGTTGTCTTTTATCTTTTCATTGGGAGATGCCAGGAAAAATGTAGTTTTTTCTGTGTTCAGTTTTAGTTTGAAGGCCGTCATCCAATGCTCTATTTGCTTTAGGGTGTTGGTTAAGAGATTAATAAAGTCTGACGACAGACAGGTTAGTGGTAGCACTACAGTAATGTCATCAGTGTAAATGTAAAAGTTGAGTTTTAGGCTTTGTAGCAGGTGTCCCAATGTGATATGGTAGATGTTAAATAGGGTCGGAGATAGCGGGGAGCCCTGGGGCAACCCGCAGTTGTTTTTCCAGATGAAGGAGAATTTGTCTTCTTTGAATACCTGATAGGATCTGAACTCGAGGGATTCCTGGAACCAGTTGTAAGCGTTTTCTGTGATGCCTAAGGATTCTAAACAGTTCATTAAGATAGTATGATCTACTAGGTCGAAGGCAGAACTTAGATCCAGTTGTAGAATCATTGCACTGGTGCCTTGACTGAGAAGGGAATGTAGGTGGTTTAGGAGTGAGACCATAATTGTTTCGGTGCTGAAGCCGGGTCTGAAACCTGATTGGTTGTTCTGCAGAAGGTTGAATTTGTCTAGGTAGGTATTTAGTTCAGCGTTTACCAGGCCTTTTGCCTTCTTTGGTACAAACTGAAGGGGGCAACAGAACCCTCTAGTGAAGGAGGAAGAATTCAGAAACTGGAGGGATTCCTTCAGCACGGCTCACGACAATGAGGATATTACCCATCCGTCCAAAATGACACACCTGCTACTAGAAAAGATATTAGCAAGAACCTAATCTCTTTTTCCAGTGCAATAGGTGAGACATTATACGGGTAGTATTCCCATAGCCGCATGCATCTGCAGAAGGAATCCACTCCGGATTTTTCTTCTTGCCTCTTCTGTACTTCACTGGGATCCTTAGCTCCACTTGCAGTTCTTTCCCTCTGCAGGCATGCCTGCAAGAGTGTTTGTTCTGCTCTCCCCATTTTAATCAGTGGTTTTTTTTATCCCTTTTTGGGGGGATTCTGGTGCTTGGAACGTTTTGGGTTATTTTTCAACTCTGCCTGCCTGCCACATAGACTTCGATCTGCAGCTGACAGGCCGACCCCACTGAGTACATGTTAGCTAGCCTGCATAGTTTTTTTGGGAGCTCAGGGCTGTCCCAGAAGTGGTCTCACCTACTGTTAAGCAGGGGTCGAGTGCAGGCTGTTGGGTGCCCTTAGGAGACTCGGCAGTGTTTTTAAGGGTGGAGGTGCAGTCAGACTTAGGGTCTGACTGGTAGCCCAAAGATCAGTTTTCCAGAAACAAAAACATGAAAAATTATCAAATACATAGGCCAATACTCTCCTCCCCAACCTACCCTCTTCCAGATCCCAGCACAATAAGTAAATAATAGCATCAAAATTCACAGGACCACTCATAGGAAACATAGAATAAAGCTCTCAACAGAACCTATAGATCCTAAGAACATCCCTCTCCCTCAACCTGATGGCCTGCCTCTGAAGTGAAAAAAAAAAAAAAAAATCCCTGGTGTCTAGTGGCTTCCTGTGCTGACTTCCAAAAATAATACCTGTAATATAGGCCCCTGCCCCCACAAGGTGCACACTACCAACTAAGGGAGGGGAGGTGATCAGATCAGGGTTGGAAGAGGTGGGGTCACCAGACTACCAGGGCTGTTGGTTTTGGCTAGGAGCCTGTTGTTTAAAGACAGTTAAACATATAACTTGGCTTTATAAAATACGGTAGGGGTATAAGTTGAATTTTTTTTTTTAGCACTCTTTTGTAAAATTATGTTCCTCTATTCTTGACAAGTGAGGAACTCCATGGATGTATTAACAGATACCCCAGTCTAGTGGCTGGTGTGCCATGGTGAACTAGGCAAAGTCCTTAAAATGGAACAGTTGTGCATATGTTTAATAAAACTAGGCAAAATACCTAGTGTATGTAAATACAGCACATCTTGATCTACTACTGAAATGTCTCCAAGCCTTAAATAGCTGAACATAGGGATGAATTTAAATGAAACATGAAAATTTTGTTTTGTAGAAAAGCTGGGTTTTTTCCCTTGAGTGAATACAACCTCTAATTAAAGGTAAAAGGGATGGGACTTGATATACCACTTTTTCTGTGTGGCTACAATCAAAGTAGTTTACATATTTTAGACAGGAACTTATTTTGTACCTGGGACAATGAAGTGTTAAGTGACTTGCCCAGAATCACAGGGAGCTGCAGTGGGAATCAATATCGCAACCTCAGGGAGCTAAGGCAGCTGCTTTAACCACTAGGCCACGCCATTTATTTTATTATTGTTTAATTAAATTTTTTTTAATCATGTTTATTAATTTTCAATAAAAGAGGCAAACATAACAATACAACACTGAAGAAAAAATTGCCATAGACAAAGAGCAAAAAACAGAGATATCTTCACAAATATCAACAAGTGAATCTATCTATCCCCTCCCCTCACCCCAGAGAAAAAAGAAAATGAATTTTATTCTTAGTTTGTTCTAAGAGTTTGGTTCACTGAAGTGTTTTTTTTCTTTTTGTAACTATGGTCAGGTCTCTCTTGGCTGATGTGCCTTGTGTTCTTAAAAGCACAGTTACTTACCGTAACAGGCGTTATCCAGGGACAGCAGGCAGATATTCTCACATGTGGGTGATGTCATCCACGGAGCCCCAACGCAGACAGATTTTCAAGCAAACTTGATTGAAGATTTCAAGTTTGCTAGTGCTGCACCATGCATGTGTGTGCCTTCCCACTCCACTAGAGGGCGCATCCCCTCCTCGTGGTCTTCAGTTCAGATAGCCAGCAAAGAAGCCAACCCCGGGGAGGTGGGAGGGTTGCGAGAATATCTGCCTGCTGTCCCTAGATAACACCTGTTACGGTAAGTAACTGTACTTTATCCCAGGACAAGCAGGCAGCATATTCTCACATGTGGGTGATCTCCAAGCTAACCAAAAAAGGGACGGAGGGAAGTTGGCAATTTAAGAAAACAGATTACACAAAACCGACAGGCCAAACCGGCCGTCGCTCCTAGACAAAGTATCCAGACAGTAGTGTGAGGTGAAGGTATGAACCGAAGACCAAGTGGCAGCCTTGCAGATCTCCTCAATTGGCATGGACCTGAGGAAAGCGACAGAAGCCGCCATCACTTGGACTTTATGTCCCGTGACCCAACCATGCAGCGAGAGACCAGCTTGAGCGTAGCAGAAAGAAATACAAGCAGCCAACCAGTTGGACAAGGTGCGCTTGGAAACAGGACGTCCCAACCGATTAGGATCAAAGGTCAAGAACAACTAAGGAACCTTCCGATGAGACTGGGTGCGTTGGAGATAGAACGCCAACGCCCTCTTACAGTCAAGAGTATGAAGCGCCACCTCCCCAGGATGAGAGTGGGGCTTCGGAAAAAACACCGGAAGAACGATAGACTGATTAAGGTGAAAGTCTGACACCACCTTAGGCAAGAACTTGGGATGAGTGCGCAGGACCACCTTGTCATGGTGAAAAACAGTAAAAGGTGGGTCCGCAACCAAAGCCTGCAGCTCACTAACTCTGCAAGCAGACGTGAGCGCAAGCAGGAAGATTACCTTCCAAGTAAGGAACTTCAGATGAGCTTTGTCCATGGGCTCAAAAGGAGGTTTCATCAATTGAGCGAGGACTGCATTGAGATCCCAAACCACCGGGGGAGGCTTGAGAGGAGGATGGACATTCAAGAGCCCCCGAATGAAATGAGAAACCAAGGGGTGGACAGACAGCGACTGCCCATCAAGCTGCTGATGAAAGGCGGCAATCGCACTAAGATGGACACGGATCGAGTTGGTCTTGAGGCCAGACCGAGACAAATGAAGCAAATAATCCAAAACCGAAGACAAAGAAGCAGACAAAGGTTCCACCCGATTCGAAGCACACCACGTGGCGAATCGAGTCCACTTCTGGGCATAACACTGCCTAGTAGAAGCTTTCTGAGAAGCTTCCAGAACATCCCTCACCGACTGGGACAACTCAAAGGAAGGAGTCAGGTGGAAAGGAACCAAGCTGTCAGATGTAGAGACTGCAGATTGGGATGCAACAGCGAACCCCGACTGAGACAGCAGAGAAGGAAACACAGGCAGAAGCAGAGGATCTCTGACACTGAGTTGAAGGAGCAGGGAAAACCAGGGCTGCCGAGGCCACCGAGCAGCTATCAGAATCATGGAGGCGCGGACCGATTTGAGATGGACAAGCGTCCTTAGAATCAACGGGAAGGGAGGAAATCTGCCCGTCCAATCCAAAAGGAACGCATCAGCCTCGAGACAGTCCTGGGAGTACACCCTGGAGCAGAAAAGAGGCAGCTTGTGATTGAGGGGGGAAGCGAATAGATCTATCTGCGGCGTTCCCCACCGAAGGAATACCTGACGCAGAATCTGGAAGTGGAGAGACCATTTGTGCGGCTGCAGGAGGCAGCTCAACTTGTCCGCTAGGCAGTTTCGCTTGCCCTGGATATAAACCGCACGAAGAAAACATTATGGCGCAACGCCCAATTCCAAAGGCACAGAGTCTCCTTGCAGAGGGACAGGGAACCCGTACCTCCCTGTTTGTTAACGTAATACATCGCCACCTGGTTGTCCGTGCATACCAGGACCACCTTATCGTGAAGTAAATGGCGAAAGGCCATTACCGCATTGTAAATGGCCCGAAGCTCCAACACATTGATGTGACAATGCCGGTCCGCATTTGACCAAAGGCCCTGCGTACGCAGACTGTCAAGATGTGCCCCCCCAAGCATACACCAAGGAGTCCGTTGACAGGACACGGCGATGCGGAGGAGCGAGAAAGAGCAACCCTCTGGAAAGATTGGAAGAGTTGGTCCACCAATGGAGTGAGCGACTCAAGGAAGGGTTCACCGCAATGCGATGAGAAGCGGGATCCTGATCCTGTCGCCATTGAGAGGCCAGAGTCCAGAATCAGCCGGAGGTCCCAGGTCTTTTTGGGGACCAGGAAGTACCTGGAATAAAAACCCCGCCCCCTCTGGGAGGGGGGAACCACCTCCATCGCACGAAGGCGAAGAAGCGCCCGGGCCTCCAGAAGGAGCAAGGGGAGCTGTGTCCGATTGGAAAGAGACCCGCTGGGAAGACTGTCCGGCGGCAACTCCCGAAAGTTCAAGGAATACTCCTCCCTGACCACGGTAAGGACCCAAGTGTCCGAGGTAATACGAGACCAGAGTGGGTAAAAGGCTCGGAGACGGCCTCCAATGGGAAGGGGGCAGAAACCATCGTGGAGGGGGCCAGCCCCCATCCGCCCGTCAAAAAGACGGCGCCAGCTTAGACATCGCAGGGGTCTGAGGCTTTGGAGCAGCCCGCTGCTGCTGCCGCCAGTGAGGAGGCGGGCGCGAGAAAGTAGGTACTTTTGCGGGTACCGCCTGGGCGGAAGTTGATAGGCCTTAGAAGGCCGCACCAAAGCAGCGAAGGAACGCTCGTGTTCCGAGAGGCGCTTAGTGGTCGCCTTGATCGAGTCATCGAAGAGCTCATTCCCCTAACAGGGCAGATTGGCCAAGCGGTCCTGCAGGTTGGGGTCCATGTCCATGATGCGGAGCCACGCCAACCGGCGCATGGCCACCGCAAAGGCGAAAACCCGGGAGGAAAGCTCAAAAGCATCGTAAGCTGCATGGAAAAGATGCAACCGAAGCTGGGAAAGAGTGTCCACCAACTGCCCAAACTCCGCCTGGCGGGAGGCGTGCAAGTCACCCTGAAAGGCGGGCAGGGACTTGATCAAGACCTTAATGTACGATGTAAAGGTGAAAGTATAATTCAAGACCCTGTTGGTCATCATAGAATTTTGGTAGAGACACCTGCCAAATTTGTCCATGGTCCGCCCCTCCTGTCCCGGCAGGACAGCCGGGAGGGATGGGACTTCTTAAGCGAGGACTCCACCAACAGAGACTGGTGGGACAGTTGAGCCTTCTCAAATCTCGGGCAGGGGACAGTCTGGTACTTAGATTCCATCTTGGACGGAATAGCTGGAACCGCATAGGGGGTTTCCAAGTTCCGGAAGAAAGATTGGCGCAAGACTGGGTTCAACGGGAGCCACAGAGACTCCCGCGGAGGACACAGCAGGTCCTTCTCCGCCAGAAATTCCTTGGTATACTTGGAGTCGGCCTGGAGATCAAGGTCCAGTGCCCTCCACATATCCTGCACAAACCTCGTGAAGGAGGATGAGCGACCCTCAGACCGACCCCCATGGGGGGTGGTTGAACGAGACCGAGGCGTTGCCGAAAGGAGGGAGAAGCCTCCCGAGAATAATGAGGCGGCTGATCAGGACAGGCGGCGCTTCGAGGACCCTGAGGCAAAGACCCCGTGGTCCGAGGCACCACGGTCCGCTGACGCCAAGGAGACAAGCCCCAGGAAAAAGCGGGAGAACCCCTCGAGGTCGGGGCCTCCCGGACCCGAGCCCCGGACAGGGAAGGCGACTTGAACAGCCGGGGGTTGGAGAGGGACAACTCCAAAACCCGGAGAGCCCTCTCACTGCGAACCCCCGGGGACCAACCCCGCCTCGGGGAAGAGTCCCGGGGGTGCTTTGCCGAACATCGAGACGGGGTCGAGGCCCACTCCGACCGGCGCCTCAACCTCAGGCGCCCCGAGGGCGAGGAACGCCTTGAGGCCCGAGGCGAGGAGTCCGAGGATGAAAGGCGCCGAGACCGACGCACCTTGCCCCCAGAGGCGTCGACGCGATGCTCAGGCTGGTCCAGCGCTTGGGAGGTCGAGGCTGGGGTCAAATGGGCCAAAGCCGAGGTGAGCTCCGAGGAGATCATAGCCCTTAACATCTCCTGAAACACGGGCACCGTAAGCATCGAGGGCATATCAGGTGCAGCAGTGCATTCCACCGAGGGCAACCTCGAAGATGAGTATTCCCTAGAGGTGGAAGCACGCTTCGAGGGCTTGGCTAGTCTCGACGAGGCCGGTGGAAGGGCACCCCCACCATGAACAGCCGGAGACTCCGAGGTTGGCTTCCTCTCCAGCGCTGACCCTGAAGAGGAAGAAAGAGGGGACTTACCCGGAGCCGGGGTCGAGCCCTTTGGGGCCGAGGTCGAGGCCGAGACTGGTGCCGAAACCAGGGTCGGATCCACAGCAAACAGTTCAGCCATGTGGGCCCGACGATGTCGCAGGGCACGAATCTGAAAAGTAACACCTGGGGCAATCGTCGGTCAGATGGTCAGCTCCCAGGCACAGGATACACCACCGATGCGGGTCGGTGATTGATAACAGCCGACCGCACTGGGTGCACTTCTTAAACCCGGTAAGGGGCCGGGACATAGAGAAAAAACAGGCCGCGGCCGAGCGAGGCCAGGCGGCCACGGCAAACCGTGAGCCCCCAGATGCCGAAGTCACGGAAGTCAAACTTTTTTTTTTTTTTTAAACAAAACCCGAAGGCAAAAGGGCGCACAGCGACTCCGAGGTCAAAACAAAGAAGCCGCGGTGCTAGAAAGGCTCTTTAACACGGAGAGAAAAATTACAGGGCTTTCTGGCTCCGTGGAAAACTAAGAACTGAAGACCACGAGGAGGGGATGCGCCCTCTAGTGGTGCGGGAAGGCACATGCATGCGTGGTGCAGCACTAGCAAACTTGAAATCTTCAGTCAAGTTTGCTTGAAAAGCTGTCCGCGTCAGGGCTCCCTGGATGACGTCACCCACATGTGAGAATATGCTGCTTGTTTGTCCTGGGATAATTTGCTGTTCTTAAGTTCTTTGCAAGCAGTGAAATAACTTTTTATTGGGCCACTGTAAGAATTTCCCAATAATGTTGCTGTATAAGTTTTTCAGGCGTTGTGAATGCGTAGCCTATGGTTAGTGAACCTGGGTAAATCACTTAACCCTCCATTGCCCCAGGTATAAAAACTTATGAGCCACCTACTACTACTTATCACTTATACAGTGTTGTACATGTTGACAATTATTGATGGTCCCTGCTCGGAAGAGTTTACAATCTAACTTGGACAGACATGACATATAGGGTTGGGGATGCAGAACCCAAGGTGACAAAATACCTGTATATAATTTATTGGAATTTATTAAGCACCTTTTCGTGAAGAGATTTACTCATTGGTTTACAATATATTGAATAGTAATCAGATACTCTTTAATATTTCGCCTATCAGTCCTGGCTAACTGTGGTACCTGGGGCAATGGAGGGTTAGGTGACTTGTCTAGAATCACAGGGACTAGGCTGCGACTGAACTCACAACCTTAGAGTGCAGAGTTAGCAGCTCTAACCATTAAGTCACTCTTCCCCTCCAATATATGTAATCTGCTTTGGTTATACCACAGAAAAGTTGTATATCACATATATTACCTTTACCCTTTCAAGGTGGCATTTTTTCACCCTAATACAAAGCAGTGGAATTTATTTTAATGTTGTTTGACTTTCTTACTCTTTTTTTCTAATGTTCAGAACAGGTTTATCAAGAAGGGATATCAAGATGAACTGTGGGTCAAAAGTGCTGAAGGTGTTGGTAGGTCACCAGTTTGAGGAAACAGTGCTTACTTGGCTTCACACTATCCTTTTCTACCAGAGCACTTGTCAATTCTGCTATCAGAAAGAAGAAACCTATTGCACTAGACAGTGATAACACAAAGCACAGATCAAGACTTCAAGGTCACTTATGTCAGAATGCCATCTGTTGATGTTGACAACATTTTAAGAATGGCTATGGGAGATTTCAACATAGTTTTTCCATCTATGTAATCAGGTTGTGTGTCCCATTATAACATGCAGAAATGGTGTACAACAGGGATGTCAAAGTCCCTCCTCGAGGGCCCCAATCCAGTCGGATTTTCAGGATTTCCCTAATGAATATGTATGAGATCTATTAACAAACAATGAAAGCAGTGCATGCAAATAGATCTCGTGCATATTCATTGGGGAAATCCTGAAAACCCGACGATTGCAGCCCTCGGGAAGGGACTTTGACATTCCTGGTGTACAAAATGCCAAGTCTTTAATCAATAAACATAAATATGAACATAAAACAGTTTGTATCCAAAATATGGTCCAAGAAGGTTGGTGAACCGGGACCTGACACGGTCTATGTTTCGAAGAAACACTCCTTTCTCAGGGGTCCTAAAAAGTATCACATGCTGAGATACCATATGAATAAAAACTGAAGAAAGCGGTTTTACACTGGTAAACTGCTGCACAGTTGTGTGGACAACTAAGCAACCTGGGTAGGCTCCTTCACAATGCAGATTCACTGGGAAGGAGTGTTTCTTTGAAACACGGACCGTGTCGGGTCCCGATTCACCAACCTTCTTGGACCATTTTGTATACAAACTGTTTTCTGTTCATATTTATGTTTATTGATTAAAGACTTGGCATCTTGTACACCATTCCTGCAGTTTTTTCCTTTGTTTATTGATCAACATATCACTGCAGTTCCATTGGATTTTTGCTTGTGTTTCCCATTATAGCATGTCATCTGCAAACATGAAGTAAACCCAAAACAGAATGTAAACTAATAGAAACTGGAAAGGGCCATGAAAGCACTTTAGTTAAATGAAGAAAGAAATGTTGCATTAAAATCACTCCTAAATTCATAAACTAAATAGTTGAACTTCATATTATCCCAGGACAAGCAGGCAGCATATTCCCACACATGGGTGACGTCACCGACGGAGCCCCGCAGCGGACAGCCTCGAAAGCAAACTTGCTTGAAGATCTCGAACTTTCGAGCACTGCACCGCGCCTGCGCGCGTGCCTTCCCGCCCGAACTAGGGGGCGCATCTCCTGAGAGGATCCTCAGTTCGTTTAATTCCGCGGAGACAAGAAGACACGTTCTCTTTCTCTGCAGCAATTGCCTTCTCATCACCGCGGCTGTTTCTTTTTTAAAGTCGGTCGCTGTGCTTATTTCTTTATTCCTTTCTTTTTCTTTTCAAAAAAAAAAAAATATTGTTTTTCTTTTTTGTTCGGTCGTCGAGCTTTGGGCCTAGGCCTAGGCTCCTTCGTTCGACACGGACTTTATTTTTTCCATGTCCCGGCCTCTTACCGGGTTTAAACGTTGTCGACAGTGTAATCGGGTGATTTCTGTCACCGATCCCCACTGCCGTTGTTTACAGTGCCTGGGTTCATCTCATTCTCCAGAAGATTGTCATCGCTGCTTCACCCTTACTCCAAGGGCCTTTCGACGACGTTGTGCTCAATTTTTTCAACTTTTTGGCATGGAGCAATCTTCGGATCCGGCCTCGACCGTAGCGGCTGCTCCGGTCTCGAAGGCTTCGACTCCGACGACCTCGACACCTGTGGTCTCGAAGGCCTCGACCCAGACTCCGGCTGGAGTTTCGGTCTCGAAGGCCTCGACCTTTTCTGCCTCGGTTGCCTCGAAGACGACGCCATCCACGAAGTCTTCTACGGGGGGTAAGTCTCCGAGTTCCCTTTCAGGTGCCGTATCCAAGAAGCCACCAGAGTCCTCGGCACGTCCACCTTCGAAGCGTACCTCCAAGATAAGGGAATACTCACCTTCGAGGTCGCCCTCTTCGGAGCGTACTGCTGCACCTACGAGGTCAGAATCTTCTGTCTCGGTGCCGATGCTAGAGAACATGCTGAAATCTATCCTTACCACTCAGATTTCCTCCTTGGTAGCTCAATTGGTCCCGTCCTCGACCTTGCCTCGGACTGATCAGCCTGTCACTCAACCAGAGCTTCCAGTCTCCCGAGGCCGATCCCGGACACCGAAGAACATTTCTTCATCAGAGTCTTCTCCGGGCTCACCTCCTCCGAAGCATCGATCGAAGCATTCAAGACCTGTTACTTCTAAGCTTCGGAGGGAGTCTTCGACATTGGATACCGAGGCTTCTTTACCTTGTTCTTCGAAGTCAAAGTCGAAGCATGGATCTCGACGAGCCTCGACTCGAAGCCCTTCTCGATCCAGAACACCGTCGAAGCCAGTCCGTCGAGACAGTCCTACACATACCTCGACTCATTCTGTAACTCGTACACCTACTACTTCTCCTTCCAGGAGTTTGAAAAGGAAGCATTCTCTTACTCCAACTCATAGTGCAGCTTCTTCGGTCACTCTGCGTTTGGAATCAGACCTTTCACCATATTCTAGAGAGGCTTCTCCATCCTATTCAGTTCAACATAAATCACGCAGTGGTTCTCCTGAGGACACATCTGATCCAAAATCAGTTTCTTTTGCCAAATTTATCTTTGACATGGGCCAAGCTCTCAAGATAGACCTTCATTCAGACTCAAAATATACTCCTGAGTACTTAGCGGATATGGAGCTTCCCCATCCTCCAAAAGAGTCACTCAGATTACCTATGACTCCTGTTCTACAGCAGACCTTCTCTCGCAATATGGAAACTCCTTATTCTATCACTGCTATTCCATCCAAATTAGAATCTCGTTATAGAACGTTCCCCTGTAAAGGGTATGAAAAGTCTCAGCTTTCTCATCAATCTCTAGTTGTAGAATCATCATTGAAGAAAGCACATCCCTCCAAAATCTATGCTTCGGTCCCTCCTGGTAGGGAGGGCCGTACCATGGATAAGTTTGGACGTCGTTTATACCAGAACTCTATGATGGCAAATAGAGTTCTTAATTATAATTACATATTTACGTCCTACTTCAACCATTTTTTAAAGATTTTATCTTCATTTTACCCAGACATCTCTACCAATCGCCTATCAGAATTTAAAAATATCCTTAAGACTCTTTCTCAGTTGAGACTTTTCATGCTACAAGCTTCCTATGATGCCTTTGAACTCTCTTCTAGAGTGTCGGCATTTGCAGTAGCCATGCGTAGGTTAGCATGGTTACGGATAGTGGACATGGATCCTAACCTTCAGGATAGATTGGCTAATCTTCCTTGTCAAGGAAATGAATTATTCGATGACTCTATTGAGGCAGCTACAAAGCGTCTTTCAGAACATGAACGCTCTTTTGCTTCCCTCATTCGTCCAAAACCTAAACCTGTACCAACTAGAGGTTTCAAACAAACTCCACGTCGCTATCCGCAGAAATCAACTCCTGCTTTTTCTAGACCTCCTGCTCGTCGGCCTCCTCCACAACAAAGGCAACAAAAATCTCAGACTCCTGCTGCCACCAAGCCTGCTCAGTCTTTTTGACAATCTCGACCTGAGCATTCAAATTTCTCTGTTTCCAAATTCTCACCTCCCCATAGGAGGTCGCCTGTCCACTTTTTATCACCAATGGGAGCTCATTACTTCAGACCTCTGGGTACTTACCATCATACGAGAGGGATACTCTCTTCGACTCCTTCAGGCACCTCCAGATCGCCATCCAAGAGAGTGTCTTTCAAATCAGTCGCATTTTCCCCTTCTGCTTCAAGAAGCTCGAGCTCTTCTTCTCCTACGAGCAGTGGAGGAAGTTCCTCTTCCACAAAGGAACTTGGGATTTTATTCCCGATATTTTCTAGTTCCCAAAAAGACGGGGGATTTGCGACCGATTTTGGATCTCAGAGCTCTCAACAAATATCTAGTCAAAGAGAAATTTCGAATGCTCACTCTGCCAACTCTATATTCCTTAATGGATCAAGGGGATTGGATGTGCTCTCTCGATCTCAAAGAGGCCTATACTCATATCCCTATTCATCCAGACTTTCGCAAATATCTCAGATTCCAGGTAGGAAATCTTCATCTTCAGTACAGAGTTCTCCCCTTCGGACTGGCTTCTTCCCCCAGAGTTTTCACCAAATGCCTAGTGGTTGTAGCTGCAGCTCTTCGCAACCAGGGTCTTCAAGTATTTCCATACCTGGACGACTGGCTCATCAAAGCTCCCTCTTTTTCAGAGGTTATTGCAGCGACCCAACAGACTATTCTTTTTCTGCAAAGTTTGGGATTTCACATCAATTTTCCCAAATCTCAGCTGACTCCTTCTCAGTCCCTCCAGTTCATAGGAGCTACTCTGGACACTATCAATCTGAGAGCATATCTTCCACAACCACGTCAGGATGCACTCCTTCAACTGTCTCAACAATTCTGCCAACTTTCCTCTGTTCCAGCAAGGAAAATGATGGTTCTGCTTGGTCACATGGCTTCTACAATTCATGTGGTTCCTTTTGCCAGACTTCACCTTCGCATTCCTCAATGGACACTGGCATCTCAATGGCAACAATCAGTGGATCCACCAACTCGACTAATTTCCATCACGCCTTCATTAAAGAAGTCTCTCCGCTGGTGGATGCTCTCTTTGAATCTTTCAAAAGGTTTACTGTTTTATCCTCTTCCTCATCAGAAGGTCCTCACAACCGACTCGTCAATGTATGCATGGGGAGCTCATGTGGACGGTCTTTGCACTCAAGGGCTCTGGACCCAAGCGGACCGGAGGTGTTCTATAAATCTGTTGGAACTCAGAGCGATATTCCATGCTCTCAAAGCTTTTCAACATCTACTTCACGACATGGTGATTCTAGTACGTACCGACAACCAAGTAGCCATGTATTATGTCAACAAACAGGGAGGGACGGGATCTCACTCCCTCTGTCACGAAGCTCTGAAATTGTGGCATTGGGCGATTCTTCACAACATCTTTCTCAGAGCGGTTTATATTCAGGGTCAACAAAATTGTTTGGCGGACAAATTGAGTCGTCTTCTACAACCTCACGAATGGACACTCAATTCTCCTACTCTTCGCCAAATTTTTGCTCGTTGGGGGACTCCACAGATAGATCTGTTTGCGTCACCTCTCAACTTCAAACTGCCTCAATTTTGCTCCCGCATCTATACTCCTCAGCGTCTCGAAGCGGATGCGTTTCTACTGGACTGGAGGAATCAATTCCTTTATGCTTTTCCTCCGTTTCCTCTGATTCTCAAGACTCTGGTCAAGTTGAAATCAGACCGGGCCACCATGATTCTGATAGCTCCTCGGTGGCCCAGGCAGCCTTGGTTCTCCCTTCTACTTCAACTCAGCACCAGGGAACCTCTACTTCTTCCAATATTTCCTTCTCTACTCACGCAGAATCAAGGATCTTTGCTTCATCCCAATCTACAGTCTCTACATTTGACAGCTTGGTACCTTTCTCTATAACAGACTTTTCTCAATTCTCTCCGTCTGTGCAAGATATTTTACTTGCTTCCAGAAAACCATCAACTAGACAATGTTATGGTCAAAAGTGGACAAGATTCTCTGCTTGGTGTTCTACACGTAATTTACTTCCCAGATCTGCTTCCTTGACATCAATTCTGGACTATTTACTTCATTTATCACAATCTGGACTTCAGACTACATCTATCCGAGTCCACCTTAGTGCTATAGCTGCTTTTCATCAGCCTTTGGATGGAAAATCCCTTTCTGCACATCCTATGATTTCTCGTTTTATGAAAGGACTTCTCAATCTCCATCCTCCTATTAAACCACCTCCTGTGGTTTGGGACCTCAATGTTGTTTTAGCTCAACTTATGAAATCTCCTTTTGAACCACTTGACAAAGCTCATCTCAAGTATCTCACTTGGAAAACTGTTTTCCTGATCGCCCTCACTTCTGCTCGACGAGTCAGTGAGTTACAAGCACTAGTGGCTGATCCACCTTTTACAGTTTTTCACCATGACAAGGTTGTTCTACGTACTCTTCCTAAATTCTTACCTAAAGTTGTTTCAGAATTTCATATCAATCAGTCTATTGTTCTGCCTGTATTTTTTCCAAAGCCTCATTCTCATCCAGGAGAGGCGGCTCTTCATACATTGGACTGTAAACGTGCTTTGGCTTTCTACCTTCAACGCACTCAACTTCACAGAACATCTCCTCAACTTTTCATATCTTTTGATCCGAACAGATTGGGTCGTCCTATATCAAAACGCACAATCTCCAACTGGATGGCTGCTTGCATTTCTTTCTGCTATACTCAGGCTGGTCTTCCTCTGCAAGGTCGAGTGACGGGCCACAAAGTTAGAGCTATGGCGGCGTCTGTAGCTTTCCTCCGATCAACTCCTATTGAGGAAATCTGCAAGGCTGCCACTTGGTCCTCGGTTCATACTTTCACTTCTCATTATTGTCTGGATACCTTATCCAGGAGGGATGGCCATTTTGGCCAATCTGTTTTGCAAAATCTTTTTTCGTAATATGCCAACTTCCCTCCATCCCTTTCTATTTAGCTTGGAGGTCACCCATGTGTGGGAATATGCTGCCTGCTTGTCCTGGGATAAAGCACAGTTACTTACCGTAACAGTTGTTATCCAGGGACAGCAGGCAGATATTCCCACAACCCTCCCACCTCCCCTGGTTGGCTTCTTGGCTAGGTATCTGAACTGAGGATCCTCTCAGGAGATGCGCCCCCTAGTTCGGGCGGGAAGGCACGCGCGCAGGCGCGGTGCAGTGCTCGAAAGTTCGAGATCTTCAAGCAAGTTTGCTTTCGAGGCTGTCCGCTGCGGGGCTCCGTCGGTGACGTCACCCATGTGTGGGAATATCTGCCTGCTGTCCCTGGATAACAACTGTTACGGTAAGTAACTGTGCTGTATCCACTGAGTAAGGATTATGGCTGGGTCCTGCGGGACCCTGTGCCAGGGGTACAAGTCCCCATCCCCCTGCTCACCCTGTTTGGTATACTCCCTCCAGACTCCCCTGCAGCTCCCAGGCATTTAAAAAAACACCTATTTGGCTTTGCCTGGCTTAACTTTATTCCCTTGTGCAGGGAATAAAGATATAGAGAAGGTTCAAGAGACTCTCAGGATGCACAAGACACCCCTCTGTGTGTGGGTAGGGAGTAGTTTGTCCCTCTTCTGCCACAAGTAAGCCCACATCACCTGAGACCAGTGGGCCCTAGAGGTGGTCTTAGAATTTATTTATTTAGATTTCTATCCTGTCCTCCCGTGAGCTCAGAACGTATTACAAAAGTACAGTAGACACACAGTCAGTTATATTAGACATTCACAGTACAGTACTCCTGCAGCTTACCCACCCACTCCTGACTAGAGAATTACACAGGGACAGAATTTGTCCCTGTTCCCATGGATAACCACGGGAAACCATCCCATATCATTCTTTAGTGTCTATCTCAACCTCAGTCCTTCTACACCAGCATTCTTCAGTGTGAGGCTTGAAGGTCAGTGGCTGTGCCCATTCATATTCTGATTCTTCCCTCTCTCCTTAACCCTTTCAGGACCAAGGGACATATTTGTCCCATAACTTTAAAATCCTATAAATTTTGATTGGGATAGTCTACAGTTCTAAATTTGATATGTACGGATTCCATATGATACTGCCTTTATGTAAACAAACTGGTTCCGACATTCATTCATTAGCGTCGTTGCCAGATTGACGAGAAGATTCACTTGCCACACTGTCCATAAGCCAGAAGTGCGATTTTTTTAAATAAAAATAATGATATTTCACAAAAAAAAATCAATTTTTTGGCATCTGCAAGCCCTTTTTACCATAAAAATGTCATCAAAACCACAAAAATTGGCCTACGATCCTTATGGTCCTGAAAGGGTTAAAGAATAGCGCTGAGATGATTTCCCGCATTTAACCACAGGGATAGGGACATATTCTGTCCCCATATTATTCTCTATGAGTCCCTGACAATTCCCTGGCTTCCTAAACAGCTGGCTTGGAGTAAACAGGCTGCTGCCCCTTTTCTTCAGCATTTCCTGGAGCTAGGGCAGGGGTGGGCAACACCGGTCCTCGAGGGCCGGAATACAGTCAGGTTTTCAGGATTTCCCCAATGAATATGCATTGAAAGCAGTGCATGCAAATAGATCTCATTCATATTCATTGGGGAAATCCTGAAAACCCAACTGGATTCTGGCCCTCGAGGACCGGAGTTGCCCACCCCTGAGCTAGGGGTTGTTGAACCATTGCTTCACAAAGAGTATGGTATGGGGCATTATTCTATTTACTTTTTGGTCCCAAAGAAAAGCGACCCCTTCCACTCCATACTGGCCTTGAAAGGAGTAAACACCTGTCTGTATGTACAGTGCTTTCGCATGGAAGCCTTCTGGTCTGCTATTGCCTCAGTTTGGCTGGGCAAATTCTAGACATCCTTGAACCTCACGGAGATCTATCTACACATTCCCAGTGCAGCCCCTCACAAGTGTTATTTTTGCTACTATGGTTTTGGGCACCTTTTCCAAGGTTATGGGGGTGGTTGCAGTTTATCTGTCACCAGAAGATCAGGGTCCATCCTTACCAGGATGACCAGCTGATTCAGCCTGACCTCTTCTCAGGTCATCTCTTGGTTGGATACTCGGGTCTGGTCGTAAATTGAGGCAAGTCTTGGTATTCCTTCCAAAGTAGTAGGCTGAGAAATTTCAGGCACAGCAGTGCTGATTGTATGAGCTCCCGGTTCCCACAGTATGAAATTATTTGCAGTAACACTGCTGGTGATGCAGTGGGAAAAGGCTCACATGCAGCTCTCACAGTGGGCTTTGTTGTCTTCAAGTTTCAAGTTTATTGGGGTGAACATTGAAGATGTTATACAATAAACAAACAAGAAAGTGAGGCTAGAAAATATGGTAGGGGAGGTAGAGTTACAGTATTAGTGGTGAAAAAAGCTTGAAAAAAAAAGAGAAAAAAAAAAAAGTACCTTTGAGTTGAAAGAAGAGGGGAGGGAAAGGATAAAACGTTAGGGATGGGATCTGATAAAGATCTGTCCTGTTATTGTTTCATTATTTTTGGTTGGGAAAAGTAAACCGCATGATTTATTGATATTAAGAGAGAGTTTGTTTGCATGAAGCCAATCGCTGATTTTATCTAGTTTGGTATTGATTTCTTGTATTTCAGAGATGTTTGAAGAATCAACAGGATGCAGTAATTGAATATCATCGCGTATGCGAAGATCGTGAAACCAATTGACTGGGCTAGAGTGAGGAGAGGAGAAATAAAGATATTAAATAGCAAGGGAGAGAGAATAGAGCCTTGAGGGACGCCGTACGTTTGATCGATAGGTGGTGAGGTTTCCTCTTTTGAGTGAACTTTAAAACTACGTTAGTTAAAATAAGAGGTAAACCATGAAAGAGCCTCACAGGACTTCCACCATCCTCTGCCTCTTTCACCCACATGAGAATCAGTCTGATCTGTTGAAACAGTTCAGTTAACCGCCTGAGAAGGGTACCACTGGGGTCCTCCACAGTGGATTGCTTGTCAACACAGATGAGAGTCCCTTATCTGGGGACGCCTTGATCCATCAATTGCTTGGAATCCTGAGCAGCCTACCTGGCTCTTTTAGAGTTCCTGCTGTTGCTTTGGGGAAAAGCTGTTAGTAGGGTAATGTCAAACAATGTCACTATGGTGGACTATATCAACAAGCAGGGCAGTAGTCTTGGAAACAGCGTGTCTCTGTATATAGGTCGACGACACACAGGGCCTTCTTTTCTTAGTGGTCCATATTGCAGGCAAGGACAATGTACTAGTGGACTTCTTAGTCACATTCCCTTGCATCTATACTATATGTGAAAGATGCTAATCTAGAATTGGAGCTTAGACAATGGGCCTTTCAGCTAATTCTCAACCACTGGGGCCCCCTGCTGCTTGATCTGATGGCTTTGGACCAATACAAAAGCAGGTGTTTCTTCCAAAATCAGAGGCAGCTAGTCTCAAGGGATAGGTGATGTAGTTCAGCCAAGGCCACTAGAGGAACTTTTGTATGTCTTCTCTCCATGTCTTTTGTACAGAATTGCCCATCAGCCTTGTCTCACATCTACCTATCACAGGTAGTTTTACCTCCTTTTTTATGCTTCTTCATATTTATTTTATTTACTGATTGCGTTTAGCTCACAATTTTTCAGTAGCAGCTCAAGGTGTGCTATTCACACACTAGGTATGTTCCCCATCCTTAGAAATGTCCAAAAAACGCGGATCCAAGATGGCCGCATACCTTAAGAGCTGAGGAACGCTCCTCAGAACTCGTCTGATATAAAGAAATTTTTGGCGAGAGGGGCTAGTACTCACAGACATGCCAAAGAGACGAGGACGGAGTGCTGCTGCTGCCTCTCGGCACACCGCAGGAATCTCGGTCGGCACTATCGACGAATTACTGAGGAGGATACAAAGTGCCCCACCGGCGTCAGTTGTGGGCCCGCTGGAGACGCTGAGAGAAGGCGGGACCGCGGCGAATCTCCTTGGGCCGGACACCACTCTCAGCCCTGACGCTAGAGCGCCGCCCTCACAGCCTCGGACCACAAGCTCTCCACGGAGTGGGGAGACCCCGTGGATTGAATTGTCTCCTCCTCTGGAGGCAAGTTTACCAGCGGAGAGCCTGGGAGATGGGGAACTTCACCAGGAGAGCCCCATTGGGGGAACCGAGGCAATATTAACTTCAAGTGAAGGACAAGCCCAGAAGGGAGGAACCCAAGTGGTTTTAACTGACGGTGAGCATTTTTTCACTAACCAGGGTGAAATTTCTATAATTAAACCCACTGAAGTGACTCTGGAATCACTATGGGATCTTGTGGCTAACTTAGGTAAAGCCATAAGTCCCCATTTTCAATACATAGAAGGGAAACTAATTGAACAAACAAAAGAGATAAAAGAACTTCAAAATGATATGCTTTTGTCTAAAGAGACTAGTGGGAAAATGGAACAGGACTTGATATCTTTTAAAAATGTTCAAGAGACACTAATTAAAGATAATACAAATCTTAGGAGAAAAATTGAGTCTTTGGAAAATAATGCTCGTAGTAATAACCTAAGATTGATTAATTTCCCAAGGGTCGCTATGGTGCCCCCTAGAGAAATGGTTAAACGATACTTAAAAGAAATACTGGGAGTCACGGAGGAGTGTATGCCTCCATTCTCCCAGGTTTATTACTTGCCTACAAAAAATCAAGTTCAACCATATGTGACTAACAACCAAGAAGCATTAGATGTTTCAACTTTACTTGAAACATCAGAAAAAGAATTGGCAACTCCAGCGACATTAATTCTAACAGTGGCTCTTCAGCCAGATAAGGCATGGATTTTGAGACTATTCTTTAAAAATAGACAAAAAGAATTTATTGGACTGAAAATCCAGATGTTTCCTGATCTCTCACGTGAAACGCAGAAGCGACGACGTGAATTTCTTCTTCTGAAACCAGGTGTTTTAGCTTTAGGGGCTACTTTTTATTTAAGGCAACCTTGTAAGTGTATAGTGAATCACCGCCAGATCAAGTATGTTTTCTTTGAACCATTTCAGTTAACTAATTTCTTGGTATCATCTCGTCTGAAGGAAGAACAACATCATTAGCTCATTATTTAATATAGGCATTAGTCCTCAGCTCTATAGTTTCATATTAGTGATTATTTTCTTAATATTCTCGCATTTTGTTAATCTTGGATCTTAATGTAGGACTTGAGTAAAGTTGGCATATATATATATATTTTTTTTTCTTCTTTTCTTTTGTCTTAATGTTAATCTGATGTAATATGTTTATATGTTAAACTTCTTTCTGTACAAGTTAATATGCTTGATATAAGTTTGAAAATGATAAATAAAAAAAAAAAAAGAAATGTCCAAAACACGCACAAAATGGAACCAGAACTAGAGCCAGGGAATAAAATTGCAATGCTACATTGAAGATTATAACAAAACACATACTGGAACCTTGGCTTAAACCTTGATCCTACATGGGCCGTGTTTCAACAAAGATTGCCTTCCACAGAGGTCCTTAGGGTAAACAGAGAGAAACGGATTGCTTGACATGGAAAAACAGACATGCACATTTACTCAAAAATGAATAGTGAAAAACTAAAACTTAAATCATGAATTGAAAAGTAAATAGATAAATTAATTGGAGGAAAAAAAAGGGGGGGAAAAACATGCTGAGACAGATGTGGAGTGGAAGGAAAAGACCAAATATAGAGAACAGTTGACCGTTGTACACATCTATGGACTTATGGTACAGAAAGTGAAAAAACTCTATGGATTAACTAGTCTAACTTTGTACATGAGACTTGCCCAAAATTATAAAGAATGACAGTAGGATTTTAACTTTTCTTCCCTAAGTATCAACCTGCCACTCTAACCATTACAGTATGTTCCATTCCACTGTACTCCTTCATAGGAATTTGACTTTGGTCAGTGTGCACTGCTTCAGCAAACCCTGTAAGATACCATCTCACAGAAACAGGAGGCTGTTCAGCACAAAGCGACACTTCTGGCATCGCAAGCAGTATATTACACACAGGTCATTCAGGGAGAATAGCAGCTTATGATAATCTTTTTATTCTCTTTTAATGGGCCCTATCCAATCTTTTGCCAATAAGAAGACAAGGAATAATAAATCTTATTTATTATGCAGATATCTGTACAATTTTTCTCTTCCAGAAGCAGTGGTGCACAGCCTCTGCCTACAGATGCACCCTGGTCCACTTCTCCCTAGGAGGATGAATACAGATGGCAGCAAAACAGAGGATCAGGCCAGTGAGGAAGAGCAGCAGAAGACTTGCATACATCAGGCGGATCTTACAGATGTGTCTTTCAGCCTACAGGATCAATTAAATTTAAAAAAAATGTACATTAAGGGAAAGATATAGACATACGCCCCAATCTCACAGATAACCTTTCACTTAAGGCCCAAGACACTAAACTACTAGCTTTTTACATCCATTCTCAGGTATTTCTGCATCTCAGATACATTTTGGTAGCCTATTTGAACAAAGACAGTGCTAAAGCAAATTTATCAGATCTTTGCCACTTTTGAAACCTACACTTAAGAATAAGATATGGGCCACAAATGCTGTATGTCAGGGGTCTCCAAACTATAGCCTACAGACTAGTTTTCTCCTTGTTCCCCAGGTTGAACTGCTTCCGACCAATGTTCCTTCTAAGGCAGGGAAGCAGCTGTGCAAATCATGATGTGTTCTGAGCAGCAGTTGGTTTGGGCTGGACTGGTGAGGGGGGGGCAAAGGCAAGCAATTTTTGAAAAGACTGTACCACAAACATGCACTAGAACATCACTAAATTTGTTGGAAAACTAAACAAACCAGATTAGAATAGATCAATTGTTAATGCTAACAGAAAACTAAACTAAACCTTAAGTTTATATACCGCATCATCTCCACAGATGTGGAGCTCGGCATGGTTTACAAGAACTTAAAATATAGGAAGAGAAAGAAAAAAAAAAGGTTTACATGAACTTATATATAGAAGAGAAGAGTAAGGGGAGATAGAATTACATTTTAGTGAAAAGCCAGGTTTTCAGTTGTTTGCTGAATAATTGGAGGGAGCCCAGGTTCCGCAGCGGGGTAGTAAGGTCATTCCAAAGACCTGTGATTCTGAAGAGAAGGGATTTTCCCAGTTTGCCTGCATAGCGAATACCGTGTAGAGAAGGGAAGGATAGTTTATACCTTTGGGCGGGTCTGGTAAAGTCAGGACTCGAGGAGTTATAAGATAGTGGGATTAAGGGAGGAAGGATGCCGTGAATGATCTTAAAAGCCAGGCAGGAGCATTTGAAATGGATTCTGGAAATCACTGGGAGCCAGTGAAGTTTGGCTAGGAGTGGGGAGACATGGTTAGACTTGCGTTTTGCAAAGATCAACTTGGCTGCAGTATTCTGGATTAGCTGGAGTCTTTGAAGACTTTTTGATAGGCTTAAGTAGATGGCATTGCAGTAGTCTAGTTTGGAGAGGATGATGGATTGGACAAGGACGGCAAAATGTTGTTGGCGAAAATAGGATCTTACTTTCCTCAGCATGTGGAGGCTGAAAAAGCATGATTTAGCCAAGGAGTTGAGGTGGTCATTGAGGGAGAGAGAAGAATCGATAATGATGCCAAGGACCTTGCTTGAGAACTCAAGCTGCAGTGCAGCGCCTGAGGGTAGTGCGAAGAGGGTGGGCAGGTGTTATAATTTGGGCCGAGCCAGAGTAATTTTGTTTTGATTCATTCAATTTCATCTGTACCGAGAAGGACCAGGAATGGAGTCTCATTATGCAAGCTGTAATGTTCTTGTGGAGGTTGGTGAGGTTCTGGTCTGTCTCAAGGAGGACAAGGATGTCATCAGCGTATGTGTAGATTGTTTCAAGGGGGGATAATTGGAGGAGTTTCAGGGAGGACATATAGATGTTAAAAAGAATAGGGGATAGGGGTGATCCCTGAGGGACACCGCAAGATGGTGTCCAAGGAATGGACATGGTACCATTTGTGTTGACAGTGTAGGAGCGAGAGCGTAGGAAATTTGAGAACCACTTTAGGATGGTGGATTCAATTCCTATCTCGGAAAGTTGATAAAGTAGTATGTCGTGGTGGACAACATTGAAAGCTGCAGAGAGATCGAATTGTAATAAGACAGCGAATTTGTTACGAGAATGTAGGTGTTGCACCTTAGAAATTAAGGAAACTAGAAGGGATTCGGTGCTGAAGCTGGGTCTGAAGCCATATTGGTAGGGATGGAGGATGGAGAATCTCTCTAGGTAAGAAGAGAGCTGGGTGGCGACTATGGCCTCTAGCAGTTTAGTTAGGAGAGGGATATTTGCTATGGGGCGGTAGTTAGATGGTAAGGAAGGGTCAGGATCGGCTTTTTTCAGAAGAGGGGACAAGGCAATGTGTCCCATTTCTGTGGAGAACAGGCCCGATAGTAAAGCAGAATTTATAAGCCTGGTAAGGGAGGAGATGGCCTGCGCAGGAATGTTTTCGTAAAGGTAGGAAGGGAAAGGATCCAGGATGCAATTGCAGGATTTCAGTTTGAGACAGAGTTTAGAGATCTGGGATTCGGATATGAGTTCAAAGTCAGTCCAGGATCTATCAGCAGGGATAGGGTTGGAGTCGTTGGGAGGCAGAGAATTGTAAGAGACTGATGGGGGGAAAGAACTCCGTAAGGTAGTAATCTTTTCGTTGAAAAATTTAGCTAGGTCGTTTGCGGATGGGGGGAAGGGGAAAGGTGGAGTCATTTTTTGAGGTTAGGTTGCGCCAGATGTTGAACAGTGTACTATTATGGGGTTTTTATCTGGTGATTTTATCCCATAGACATTCTTCCTTGCTTTTTTTAGTACTGTGCTTTAGAACTTGATGTTGTCTCTCCAGGATTGTCTGTCTGAAGGGGATTTCAATTTTTTCCATTTACGTTCCAGGGCTCGACATTTCTGCTTTAATTCCCTGTGGTATGGAAGATACCAGGGAGCCTTGCGGGAGTGGGAGATAGGTTTAGCAGACAAAGGGGCAAGAGCACGGTAGGTAGTCCCGGAAAGGGTTACCCAATTATGCCAGTTGGAATCTGGGTCGGCATGTTTAGGAAAATAATAATAATAATAATAACAGCTTATATACCGCAATACCGTGAAGTTCTATGCGGTTTACAAAAGATTAAGCAAAGGTACAAATTGACTGACTTCAAGAGGGGAAGAAGAAAGAGAAGTAATTAGACAGGAAATTCATTGTTGAGGAGAAAAGTGATCAAAAGGACAGTAGGTCGCTATTGAGAGGAAAGAGATAAGTGGATCAGTTGTCAAGATGTTTTAGGAACAGGTGTGTTTTTAGACGTTTCCTAAATACCTCATAAGTAGAGGGCGAAAGTAATTGTTCTAGGTCTTTACCCCATGATGCTGCTTGGTGTGAGAGAAGGAATTCATGGTGTTTTTTCAGTTTGCAACCTCTCACTGGGGGGGGAAACGAAGTTGGAATGTGAACTTCTCTTGTGTCTGTTGGTTGAGAAGGAGAAAAGGTCAGTAATGTATTTGGGGGCAAGTCCGTATAATGCTTTAAAGCAGAAACAGGCAAATTTGAACTTTACGCATGCCTTCATCGGCAGCCAATGTAGCTGCCGGTAGTAGGGTGTCACGTGGTCAAATTTTTTTAGTCCAAAGATTAGTCTGACTGCTGCATTCTGCAACAGTTGTAGGCGTCGCATATTTTTTTGGGAAATTGCCAAATAGGCGATGTTACAGTAGTCAAGCAGGCTTAGTACGAGAGATTGGACTAGGATTCTAAAAACCGATGTAACAAAATAAGCTTTAAGGGATCTGAGTTTAAGGAAAAGGGGGGAGTTGGTTGAGAAATTGGGTCCAGAACAATTCACTTGTGATTTTTTTGCGGTAGGTGATAGAGTTTGTGGGTCGGGGTGGAGTGCCAAGATCTTTCACATAGACCTTTACCCAGTATAGAAGTAACTACAAAATAAAAATAGAAAAATTAAACTGAACACTCAAGAAGCCAGACTCTTCATACCATCCTGCTTCTGCCCTCCTCTCTCCTCCCCCTTCCATCAAGCATCTGCTCCCTCCTTCCAACTTCCATTCAGCATTTGCACTCTTTCTCCCCGCTTCCATTCAGCAAGTGCTATATCTCCTCCCCATGTCCATCTGGCATGTGCATCTATCTTCCCCACTTCCATCCAGTATATGCCCCTGTTCTTCCCTAAACCATGCCAGTTTTAACACAGTTAAGTCTACAATAAGAACATTAAAAAAAATGATGAGGACAACTTTAGGAGAGCTCTGCATAACATATATAGAACAAAGAAAATCAATAAATACAAAACCACATGCTCAGCAGATGGCAAGTGTACAGTACTTAATTTTCTGGAGATAAAAGTCCAAAAATGAAAAAAAAGCATTTTAGGTTCTAATGAAAGTTCGAGCAGGAAAAGAAACAAGCCAAGACACTCACTGCACAAGTCAGAATGTGCCTCAGAAAGGGGCAGAAAAATCCGGTGCAGGCCGCAAGCAGCTATTCATTGGCTTAAGGCAAATAGAGGAGTGTTGAGCAACTGCTGCGCTGGGGTCTGAAAAACCCAGCTGCGCAGTTTAGAGGGAACATTGCTTCCAAAATCAGTGTTCCTGCTAAGTTGCGCTGGCGTGCGCTGGCGCACAAAATATTAGGTCGCAGCGCACAAGTTTCTCGTCACAGCGCAGGACCGGCAAGATTGACTCATTTGAACTTCTGCAAGATCAGCATCGGAAGCGTGCGCTGGGCCGGAGAGATCTTGGGGAGCCTCCGACAGTGGCTTTCTCCCCTCTCTGCAGCTCTCCTTTACTTCCCAGCGCAGCGATTCACGAAGGCAGCCTCGGGGCTTTTGCTGAGTCGCGGCTGCCTCTGATGATGCAACTTCCTCTTTCCTCAGAGGCGGCGCGACACAACAAAGGACCCGAGGCTGCCTTCGTGAATCGCTGCGCTGGGAAGTAAGAAGAGCTGCTGGGAGGGGAGAAAACCACTATCAGTCTGGGAAGCTGCTGGGCAGGGGAAAAAAGGGACAGCTGCTACTGGAAAGGGAGAAGGAGAGATGCTTCTGGGAGGGGAGGAGGGAAAGGAATCTGGGAAGCTGCTGGGCCAGGAAAAAAAAGGGACAGCTGCTACTGGAGAGGGAGAAGGAGAGATGCATCTGGGAGGGGAGGAGGGAAAGGAATCTGGGAAGCTGCTGGGCCAGGAAAAAAAAGGACAGCTGCTACTGGAGAGGGAGAAAAAGGAGAGATGCTTCTGGGAGGGGAGGAGGGAAAGGAATCTGGGAAGCTGCTGGGCTAGGAAAAAAAGGGACAGCTGCTACTGGAGAGGGAGAAGGAGACGGAGAGATGCTTCTGGGAGGGGAGGAGGGAAAGGAATCTGGGAAGCTGCTGGGCAAGGAAAAAAAAGGGACAGCTGCTACTGGAGAGGGAGACGGAGAGATGCTGCTGGGAGGGGAGGAAGGGAAGAGAGTTACTGCTGGACAGGAGGCTGGGAGAAAGAAAGAAAGGGGGCAGGCAGGGAAACAGAAGGAAAGAAGAGAAACAGAAAAAAAGAAAGAAAGGTCAGGGAGAGAGGAAGAAAAAGTTGGGGGAGGGAATGAGGTGTGGAGGAGAGAAAGCATACAGGCTGATAGAAGGGAAGAAAGATTGGATGCACAGTCAGAAGAAGAAAGTGCAACCAGAAATCACCAGACAAGGTAGGAAAAATGATTTTATTTTAAATTTAGCAAAGTGGAGGCAGTATTACCACAGTTTTCAAAGGAATTTGCCCAAATAACTTAATAGTTAACTGGGTAAATTCCCAGAGATGAAAACTTCCCTTCACTTACTATGCACAGTTCTGAATTTATATCTGCTGTCTATATTTTACAATATGGTCCCCTTTTACTAAACCGCAATAGTGGTTTTTAGCGCAGGGAGCCTATGAGCGTCAAGAGCAGTGCTGGGCATTCAGCGCAGCTCCCTGCGCTAAAAACTGCTATTGTGGTTTAATAAAAAGGATGGAGGGTATATTTGTCTATTTTTGTATGCTATAAAAACCAAATACAGAGAGAGACTGAGAGCTGTTGACGAAGAGCTACGTGTGTGTCTTTCTTCCATTCCAGCCAGAATATCAGCTTTGTGTTCAGCCAAACAGGCCCAGGTTTCGCACTGAATAAAGTATTTTATAATTTTTATAATTTTTATTTCATAATAAAGTAATTATAAAATACTTTCTTTGTGTTTATTTGATTCCTATTCAAGAGAATTACTTTATATATAGTCAATATAGGCAGAGAGTTAAATTTTTTAACATTTTCTAATGGTGGTGTGCCTCGTGATTTTTTTCATGAAACAAGTGTGCCTTTGCCCAAAAAAGGTTGAAAAACACTGGTCTAGAAATTGAAAGCATCAAACGTATTGTCTTCTGGACTGTTTTTAATTTACAGTTTACACATATGGATGTAACAGACATAACTACATTTGTTGTAAAACATTTATTAAGATATCATTTCATCCCTACAATTTCTGTGTTCTTAAAAATATTATTTAACGTTATTTAATTTAGCGTGTAGGCCTAAAATTCCTTTGAATACCTCGTCCTCATGTATCAGCAACTTTGACAACATATTTATTTGGCTCATAACTTGCTGGCGCCCGATATTTTT
Source organism: Geotrypetes seraphini (assembly GCF_902459505.1). Lineage (NCBI taxonomy): Eukaryota > Metazoa > Chordata > Amphibia > Gymnophiona > Dermophiidae > Geotrypetes > Geotrypetes seraphini. Next base: position 97,695,122 of record NC_047088.1, on the reverse strand, counting down.
AGCTCACAGTGAAAAAAGTTTGCTCACAACACCCGCCCGCTTAGAGGGAACACTGCTAATCCATGCCACTTTTTCGCCTTTCCTCCTTCCTCTATGAATGTGGCATTTCTCACTATCCCTCTTCTTAATCTCCAACAGGGGCAGTGATTAACACATGCTATATCCTACACCTGCTGAAAACAAAGTTGAGTTGGAAGAAGACTCCAGGGCCTGCGGGAAGTAGTGTTAAGTGCTGCCACTAAAGAAAAGGCAACTGTGAAGGGAGGGAAGTAAGCGAGAGAAATGCTGGATCCATGGAGGTGGGGAAAGGAAGAAAGAGGGAATGATACACTAAGGAGAGGTGGGGTTGGCAATCTTTTGACAGAAACCCAACACCTGCCTCACTTCATGACCTTCATCTCTTGCTACAGCATTCACCCTCCCCCACCCAATCATCCCAGTGTCTCTTGTTTATTAATTTGCTATACAGCTACATTTGTGAACAAGTCAGCAATTTACACGAATAGAAACACATAAAGGAAAATAGAAAGGACCTCCATGAAACGATAGAAAAGTATAACCATTCAACCACATAAAATAAAGAAATCAAACGAGGGGGGGCTGGCCAAGATGGCACTATTCTGGCGGCGTTAAGATCACTCCCGACGTTGCTTTTACTTGCTAAAGAATGCCGCACACTAAAAGGAAGGGAAGTGTGAGGGCACCTACCTCCTCAATGCCCACTTACCCCAATGCAGCAAACGATGGAGCATTACCTGCCAGCAGTTTGCTCACGTATGGGCGGTTTGAGCCCCACTACGAGGGAGAACAGAGAAGGCTTGACCTCGATGGGGAATGAGACCTTGCTTTCGCCCGCAACTGGAGTCCCACCTCCCTGTCCGGCTGATGCTGCTGACCTGGAAATAGAAGGCAACGGTGCCGAAGTTGCTCTGGATGCTTTCACAGAGGCGGGTTCCTCGACGGATGAGCTTCTGCCAATGCGAGTCATCTTGGAGGAATTTTCTCCCGCCAGTGAGGATACTTTGAAAGCTATCTTAAAGACGCTTCAGAAATTGGAATCAGCAACAGTGAAGATGAACGATGAGGTAAAAGCCCTAGTGGCAAAATTGGATACCATATCTAAAGCTTTTGAACAGATTAATTTGGAAACTAAAAACTCTATTATGAAAATACAAGATGAGGTGCAATCTCTTCAGGCTCATAGAGCAGTCGCAATAAAAGACAGTACCTTGCTTCACCGTAAAATAGAAAATATTGAGAATTTCAATCGGTGATTAAATGTAAGAGTATTGAATTTTCCTAAATCCTCTGGAATTTCTCTATATGATATGTTTAAAAAGTATTTGGTGGAAGTTCTGGGTTATTCCGCAGAATTTATACCTAAATTAAACAAAATTTATTATCTCTCTCTATCCACAAAAAAAATCCAGGGGAATATGGAAGAAGAAAAAAATGCTCAGTCTTTACAGATTGACTTTAAAAATATTTCTGCAATTCTTGAGGAATCTATTACAGAGTCAGCCATAAGAACAACATTATTGATATCCTTTGTCTTCCAACAGGATTTGGACTCATTTATGAAACAATATTTCAAGTTTTCAAAAACTTTATTTTATGGTAAACGAATATGGGCATACTTAGATGTCACCAAGACAACCCAGGAAAGGAGGAAACAGTTCTTATCCTTGAGACAAGATGTAATTTCTCTAGGGGCCACCTTCCTATTAGCTACCCCTGTAAATGTACCCCTATTAGCAAATAGGAAGTGTACCTTCCTATTAGCTTACCCCTGTAAGTTTAATTGATAAATGTACTTCTCTTACTTTTGGGCCAACCCCACTTTTATTTGGAGTCTAAGGAAGGGTTTTCAGTTATACTTCATATTTGTGAGATGCATACTTAGAATATTTTCCTGTATTTCTGTAACAAGAAGTTTGTGTTTCTTGTAATTTTTTTGTTTAAAAAATTTATAAATAAAGAAATCAAACATACCTATCATAACCTAAGGCCAGTTTATCTGTCACAACTATTTAATTTTTCTTCTCTCTGTCTACCATCCATCCTGTCCCTATTCATTCCTTCCAGTTTCTGCCCTCTTTCTTCTCCCATGTTGGCACCTACTCTGAGTTCTTGTCCTCCCCATGTTTCCAGCATTTTCAAAATGCCCTTTTTATTCCTCCCTTTTCCAGTACTGCCCTTCTATGTCCCCATCTCTACACTACCTCCATATCCAACATCTATTTTCTCTGGCTCTGTCTTTCCTTTCACACAACCCACTCTGGGGTCAGCATCTCTCCTTCCCTGTCTCCAACACCTCCCACCCCCAAACTAATCTTTCTCTTTCCCTCCTTTCTGCCTCCTGCATGCTTTGTCTCCTCCAGACCTCATTCCATTCCCCAACCAACATCTGTTTTTCCATGAGTCAAACTTTTTCTTCCTCTCTCCCTGCCTGCCCCCTGCCACCCAACACACTCCATTCCTTTTCCTTCCTCTTCCTGCTCCCTCCCCTTTCTGTCTCCCTGCCCCCTCTTTTTCTGTCTTTCTTTGTCCCTCTGCTCCCCTTTCTTACTTTCTTTCTCTCTGCTTTCTGTCTCCATGCCCCCCATTCTTTCTTTCTGTCTCCCTACCCCTTTTCATTCTTTGTTTCCATGCCCCCTTTTCTTTCTGTCTGTCTTTCTGTCTCCTTGTTCTGCCTCCCTGTCTTTCTGTCTCCCCAAGCTACCACAGGGGTTGTCGTCTGGAAACAGGTCCCCAAGCCACCGCTGACATCTGGGAACAGGCCCCCAAACCACCACCATCGTTGCTGCCGAGTTCTCCGTTTCCTGATGCTGCAACAGGCCAGCAGCCTTCCCCCTGACGTCAATTCTGACGTCTGAGAGGAAGTTCCGGGCCAGCCAATCATTGCCTGGCTGGCCCTGAACTTCCTCTCCGATGTCAGAATTGATGTTGGGGGGGGGGGGGGGAGGCTGGCTTATCCGGCACTTCTGAAGTTGTTGCTGGCCCATTGTGGCGTCAGGGAACAGGGAGAATGCAAAGGCAACATAAATCTATCGCGGAGCCTGGGATGGGCTCCGCGATTGACTCGCGTTGCCTTTGCGATTGACCTTTTGGGACCCTTTGATGTAGATCTTTGGAATAGTCTCTTGGTAGAGGTGGTAGAGACAAAGACTGTCTGAATTTAAGAAAGCATGGGTGCTAAGATCTCTGCATCATTTGTTGGATTTGGGGGGTGGGGATTTCCCTTCTTTTGATCAGATGAGAACCAAATGGGAGTTACCGACAACACATTTCTGGGCTTGTCTGCAAGCCCACCACTACTATATTCAGAAAAAGGGATTCTGGGGGCTCTCAGGCAGAGGGCACTAAATTAGATAGGTATTTTTTTGTCCTGCCCACCCCTCAACACACTTTCTAGGTGGTATAAGATAATCAAGGAATTGGTGGATTGTGACTGGTTTGACCCAGGTGGCTCAAAATTAGGAAAGAGAGTTGGCCCATTCTCTAGATATCAAGCAATTTCAGGCCATTATACAAGTGGGATTGAGATTTTTCAAAATGACATACCTCAGAGAGACCCACTTTAAACTTCTGCACCGGGCATACCTGACTAGAACTCGGGGCTACACTATGGGCTTGTGGGAGGCCTCGTACTGCCTTCATTGTAAAACTCATGAGGGCACTTTTGCACACACCTTTCTGGAGTGTCCGCAATTGATCCTGTGGACTGCGGTGCTTAGCATAGTGGAGGGGCTAAGGGGGATTAGATAACTCTTTTATAGGGAATCAGCGTCTTTTAGTAGATAATCATGTCCCAGAGCCTGATCGTAAATTTCTGGCTCTTGCATTTCTACTGGTGGGTAAGGCCATTTTGAAACATTGGCTGGAGGAAGAAAGTCCTCCCGTTGCTGCTTGGACCTCTTTGATGGAACAATTGGCCCGATGTGAACTCTTGGCAGAACGGGGGAAACGTCAGACTCCTGAGTGGCAACCCTATGCGTGGCTGTGGCAACAGTGTTTATCTTTGTGAGGACCTCTGGATGGAGCCTGAGTTGAGGGGCTCCTGTCTGTTTCTCTCCTAGCCTCAACTGGGCAACATAGGGATTGGGGGGGCGGGAGGGTGTGTGTGAGTGAGTGGGGTAAATGGTGTATGTTTGGTGGTGTTTCTTGGGTTTTACTTTTGTAGATTAGGGAATGGACAAGGGAGTGTTGGGTGGCTCTTAGCCTGGGTTGGGTTCTTGTAAATGAGCTGACAGCTTGCCATGGGGCGGCTGAGCACTGCAGGTTGCTTGCTGATGCTTCTTCCTTTGATTGGATCTCTTGTGTTTACATGTTCTGTTGTTCTTGATTCTTGTCTTTTTTTCTGAGAGCATGTATTTGTTGCGTTTTGGCTATACTGTTTGCTCCAATGAAGATATTATAAAAAAAATAAAATAAAAAAAGCATGTGACAGACATATGGGATCGCTTAGGGAGAGGAGATAGTGGATGTTGTGGATGGACAGACTGGATGGGCCATTTGGCCTTTATCAGCAATCATGTTTCTAGATACCAATATATAGTGCTACTAAACACGTGTTAAAGGTACGCCTTTTGTGCATTTATTAAAAGCATACCAATAGGTCTGTGGCTGCAGATTGCATGGGAGGTGGTAGTTAAAGAATTCCTATAAGCTCTGCCTTAACCGCGCAATGCTTGATCACTTATGATTTTAAAGTGTTTGAGGCTTGTACAGATGAGAATGGAGCTTGCAGGGACGGGACCAGAAAATGAGTTCCTGTGAGGATTAATTTTTCCCCGTCCCCACGGGAACTAATTTTCCAGTTCCATCCCTGCAAGCTCCATCCTCAACTGCACAAGCCTCAAACATTTAAAATCATAAGTGATTGAGCCTTGCGTGGTTAAAGCAGAACTTATAGGAATGGGACATTGACAAAACTTGCAGGGAAAATTAAATTCCTTTGGGGACGGGGACAAATTTGTTCCCATGTCATTCTCTAGTGATAGTTAAAAATAAAATACAGGGTACATTCATCATACTTTTATAGGGTTGGGGGGCACCATATAATATATGTGAATGTTAAAAGCGAGTGTCATGCACGTTTATTAAAAGCATATACCAACAGGTCTGGGGCTACTGATCGCACATGTCCTACAGTGTGGAAAAAAAGCATATGAATATCTTGCATTTTCACATCTGCATGGTTTGTTGGTAGTTCTCTGCCTATGATTGACACTAATGTGTACCTATGATATAGCTTTTCCTGGCGCATGCACACATTTATACCTCTTTCAATGAACTATTCCAGGGGTGCCCAATAGGTCGATCGCAATCGACCGGTAGCTCGCCAAGGCAAAGTGAGTCGATCATCCAGGACTCCCTTTGCCTTGGCGATCCATAGGGCCGATCAATCTTCCTCTCCCCGACGTTAATTATGCCATTGGAGAGGAAGTTCAGGCCAGCCAATCGCTGCCTGGCTGGGCGGAACTTCCTCTCCGAAGGCAGAATTGACGTCGGGGAGAGGAAGATTGATCGGCCCAAAGCAGAGAGAGCATGGGGCGTCGTCGGCGTTATCCATTGGTGGCATTTGGGTCCCGTTCCCCAATGGCAGCGGCAGTGGCTTAGGGAAGGGAGAAAGAAAGAAAGGGGCGCAGGCAGGGAGACAGAAGGAAAGAAGAGAAACAGGAAAATAAGAAAGGGGGCATAAAGAGAGAAAGAAAGAAAGGGCAGGGAGAGAGGAAGAAAAAGTTGGGGGAGGGAATGAGGTTTGGAGGAGAGGAAGCATACAGGCTGAAAGAAAGATTGGATGCACAGTCAGAAGAAGAAAGTGCAACCAGAGACTCATGAAATCACCAGACAAGGTAGGAAAAATGATTTTATTTTAAATTTAGTGATCAAAATGTGTCTGAATTTATATCTGCTGTCTATATTTTACAATATGGTCCCCTTTTACTAAACCACAATAGTGGTTTTTAGCGCAGGGAGCCTATGAGCATCCAGAGCAGCGCTGGGCATTCAGCGCAGCTCCCTGCGCTAAAAACTGCTATTGTGGTTTAGTAAAAAGGGAGGGGGGGTGGGTTTTGTCTATTTTTGTATGGTTGTTACTGAGGTGACAGTGCATAGAGTCATCTGCTTTGACCTCTTTGAAAAAACCCCAGAATAGGAATGATAATTAACAATTCTATGCGTACAGTGTGCGTTGTGTTTTTTAAAAATTTTATTGTTGGTAGATCATTTTGACTTGGTCATTTTAAAAATAGCTTGCGAGTCAAAAAAGTGTGGGCACCCCTGAACTATTCTGTACATGTGTCAGTCGCTTTCTCCAGCGATTGGTCTAATGCAGGGGTAGGCAATTCCGGTCCTTGAGAGCTGGAGCCAGGTTTTCAGGATATCCACAATGAATATGTATGAGATGAATTTGCATGCATTGCTTCCTTGAGATGCAAATCTATCTCATGCATATTTATTGTGGATATCTTGAAAACCTGACCTGGCTCCGGCTCTTGAGGACCGGCATTGCCTACCCCTGGTCTAATGGAATTTCTGTAGGCCATATTTATATGCAAACTTTTTTTAGCATCACTTGTTGTTTTGAAATCAGAAAATTTACCAGCTCACAGGATTTTTAATATGGACTTTTGAGCATCGGGCCCTCAGTCTTGTTTTCTCTCTGATACATGTTGACTGCATGGCTTTCACTCTGCAGAAACAACATTTTATTACAGCATGACTTCTATTACTTTCTCAGCCAACTGAGGCACCTGTGGGAAAAACGTACATCACCTAAAGCCAGTTCCCACTTATAACACCAAAATCAGATTAAGCGCAATGCATGAAATCCAAAAACTTATGACTGCTGGCTACTCAAAGTTCAACAAGAGCCTCAGGGATTTGTCAGAGCTCAAGTATACTCATATATTCCAGAGTTTCTTTAAAAAAAAAAATGGCCGCATATTAGAAGGGCTTACGGGACACGACAACATACCCTTCCTTTATGGAACTGAAATGCCTGAAATAGATCAGAAGTGAAGTGACAGATATACAATTTCAACTTAGAGCTTCCAATCTAAATACTCATTCAAGTAACTAAGGTAAAATATTCTTAGTTCAATTTTTCTTGCTTCATACACATTACATGCTATCTTTGCTGAAGATCTCAGAAACAACATTCCACTGTCCCATGTATACAGTCTTTCACAGGGAGAATTATGTGTTAAATCCTCTCTGGTCACAGCTCAAAGATTTGCATTTTGTTTGTTCTCAAGATCTATATTTAAATAATTATTTATATAAATTAAGTTAATATTGATTTTTATTTGATATTTTTACTTATCTTGGCAGCAGTTAACCTTAATTACATATTGGTGGACTTAGCGGTTGGACCCAACATGTTTCGCACTAGCTTCGTCAGGGATCCACTCACTGCCGCTGTCATCTGACTCTCATAACGTAACGTAACATCTTGACGTCATCATGAACTAACTTTATCAAAAGTTCTTAACTTTGTCACATGTAAAGGCTTTAAAAAGTGAAGACTGTACTAATTTTAAATAGTGAATGATACAGTGACAAAATTCATCACCGTTCCCGTCCCCGCGGATAACCACAGGAAACAATCCCATGCCATTCTTTAGTGTCTATCTCAACCTCAGTCTTTCTACACCAGCATTCTTCAATGCAAGGCTTGAGGGTCAGTGGTTGTGCCCATTAATACTATGATTCTTCCCTCTCTCCTTAAAGAATGACATGGAGATGGTTTCCCATGGTTATCCGCAGGGATGGGAACGGTGATGAATTTTGTCACTGTGTCATTCTCTAGTTTGAAATACAATGATGAATGAAAAACATCTATTGGTATGCCTTCTCAGATAATTCCACTCCACAAAATCATTCAAGCATTCAGTTTTAACAGACTGTAAAGTGTGGATCCAAAATTGTTCCCTATATGCTAAATATTGTATATAATCCCCGCCCCAACAGAAGAGTGAACCACTGAATCTCTGAAAAAGAATATCCGTTTTGAATTAAATGGTAAACTATAGGAGCTGTGATGGTCTGAGTATTCATTTTACTTTGAGGTTCTATAAAATGTGTTCTGATTTTCCTAGATTTACACCCTACATATAGTTTGACAGGGACATTTTATTTATAATATATATGACTCCTTCAGCTACACATGATGTATAATGTCTTAACTTACACTGTTTGTCACTCTACAACTGAGTCCATTCTAACACAAAAATCACAAAGTCCACAAGGTACATGTAAACCCTCAGTAGGGGAATAATCATGATGCAACACATTTTTTTAACACTTGTTTACATATGTTTCTTCCACTAGTAAAAGCAATACAAGGACCTGACTGAAATACAGTAAGGAGTTGTAAAACATGCCAAATGTTGTTGAATAATGTGAGCCACATTATGGGCTAATACAGAATGATTTAAAACAGTGTTTCTTGATTCCGTAACTTGGCTGCAACAGGGATGGCTGTGTAGCTGTTGAGCTCCTCCCTTGGGCACACATACTGCTTGTTTATTGATATTATATTTCCTCCTCCCAAAATTTTTTTATTGATTCCAGATGGCCACAGGAAGACAGACTCACTTAGAGGCTTCATTTGCTGCTCAGGCAACGAGTAAAAGATCAAAGCCTGACCCTGTGACTCCTTCTAAAGTGCCTTTGCCAGGTGACTCCATTGAGATGTTTGAACAATTGATGGAGAAAATTAAAAATGTGCAAGAGCAACACACTAAAGTTAGTCTCAGTTCAGGAAGAACTGGTTAACCTGACTCAACAAATACAGATCTCCAATTCCAGGTTGGATGGCTATGAACAACGGATCTCTCAATGTGAGATAAAAATGGTCCAGCGCCAGTCGGATCATAAAACAGTCCTGGCTCTCACAAAGAAACTAGAAGATATGGAAAGTAGGGAAAGGAAAAGTAATTTATGGTCTTCCTGAAGGTATTGAGGGGAAGGATATTATAGGATTCTTGGTGGATTTTATTCGTAAAGTGCTCTCCATAAACTTTTCTCAGCTTCTGGAATTAGAGAGGTCTCATAAGATCCCATTCAGAAAGAATAGCACTACTACTGGACCCAGGCCCATAATATTTAAGCTTTTAAGATATCCACAAGTACTGGAAATTTTGAGGGTAGCCAAGGAAAAAAGGAGCATAAAGTGGCAGGATTCTAAACTGTTTTTTTCCCCCCAGAATTTGCAAAAGCCACAGCTGCTACAAGAAAACAATTTTTGGCACTTCGGCCACAGCTGAAGCAAATAGGGACAATGTACGGTCTATTCGACCCTGCTATGATGAAGATTACTCACAGGAACAAAACTACACATTACAAGGATCCATTGAAGTTACAAGAATACATCAGTCAACACTTAGGTTGAATGTCTTAAAACAAGGATGGTTTGGCTTTAAATCACTACTGATTTTCCTTTAATTATTTGATTACATAGTTTGGTGACATTTGTTCTAGATAAAAGGATGGTAATTTTAATTTTTAACTTTTGTTTTTGCTGTTTGACCTTAAATCGCTTGGACAGTTATAATTTGAATTGAGTTCTTTTTCTCTCAACGGTGAAGAACCGAACGTTCTTGAGAGTGATGGTGGATCACCAGAGTGAGGCTTGGAACGCTGAGAGTTGATATCACTTACCCCTGCTGTTCCTTGATTTGGCTTGCTGCGTCGCCGGTGCTCTGCTGAAGGTCCTCGTGGATTTGGATAACCGGGATTGCAGTGGTTTTGCCTCTGGAATGACTTTTTGAGTGCAGGGGCTCTCCTCCTTTTTGGGCCGGTTTCTGGCTCATTGCGCATGTGCGGCGGACATGGTAATGCGGTCACACACGTAGCACTGATTGGTTGAGCCACCCGATCCTACTCCATGATTGCGTAGTCAAGTGCAGGGTCAAAGCTTCAGAATCAGGACAGTGCTGCTACCACAGATGAAGAACGGCTGTTTGTCAGCCACCCTTTCCTGCCAGCAACAGGGCAATCAAGTTTTAAGTTTATTAAAAATTTGTTGTACACACAATATCAAGTACTTCAATGCGTATGACAATTTAAAAATAGGAGACAAAAAATAAAACAATTTTATACAAATAAACATACAGTATATATGTACAAATATTTACCGATACAAAAGGAAAGGGGGATGAACTACAATCTTTAAAGAAAATAAAGAAACATTTAGGGAAAAAACATCTGGAGGGTAACAAAGAATAATCATGAAAGCACGAATAAGCTTAGAAGAGAAGGTAAAGAAGATTGCGACCTATACATAAGATCTGATTAAAATTAGGAATTAGAGCATAAGCATTAATGATAGATGAATTATCCTATCTATGTCTCAAATGCGTGGAAATGCGTGAACTAATCTAAAGCGGAGAGGCATGAAATAGCAGCTTCTGTAGCCGACATTAAAGCATTAGGGAAAGCAAACAATTTCTTACGAAAGCTGCAAGAGGCTCTGAGTCATTTCAGTGGGGAAGGGAGCCTTCTGAATGGGGCTTGAGTCTGGCCTGATAGGACATCTACAAGCTAGGAGACCAGCAGTTTTGGAGCTGTTCCCAACGTCCGTGGATGCTGGAGGGGGTTGGTAAGGGAGGGGGTAAGATTTGTTGGAAGCAATGTGCCATGCCTAATGTAATTGGTAGAACAAGCCTCAGCTTTGGTCCCTTGTGTATATCAACATCTGTTGAAACTGACACACTTCAAATACTGAAAAATAACTAGGTATGGGGCTGACGATTACTGAACTATGAATGGGGGAAAAATAAGTTGGTAGGAGTACTTGGAGGAATGAAATGAATTAATTGACTAGTAGATATAGTGATTTTTAGGGCAGTTATGAACAGAAAATGTAAAGGAATTAATGGGCACAGGGTGTGTTTGGTTAATGTAGGTTTGAGAGAATTAAAGGAAAAGGGGTAAAAGTATTTTTGGATTTAAATAAGTACTGTTAATGAGGGGTATTGTCTTATGAATCATTTTACTTTACTGATAGCGGGGCTAACTAATTTATGTTGCATACTGCTTATGCCGTATTTTCAATCCTTACTAACATTTGTAGTTTAATTTAGAGAATAACACGCCCGTCCCTGGACCACCATCCCCTTCACCGCCCCGTCCCCGCCATCTCCTTCACCGCCCCATCCCCGCAGCATCCACCCTTCCCTCTCGCCACCTTACTGCCCTTTAGCAGCCTGAGAATCTCCCTCCCTCCCCTTTACCTTCACGGCATCAGAGGAGAAGCTTCTGCCCACACACATTCGACTACAGGCAGGCAGGCTTTGCCAGCTTCAATAAGTTTCTTTACTAAAGTGATGCGAAGGTAAGGGAGAGGAAGGGGGCCATTCGCGATCAGTGACCGTGCGCCTTCCCTCCCTTAACTACGGGGACAAGACCATTCACCACTCCACGGGGCGGTGGATGTCCTTGTCTCCGTGCTCGAAGTGGGCACCCCCCAACCCCCCCGTTTTGGCAGGTTACCCGCGGGTAACTGCCACCATGTCATTCTCTAGTTTAATGTGATAGATGATTATATTAAACTAGTCTTTAAGCCTGTTACATTAACGGGTGCTAGAGTAGATGTCTGGGTACTTTTTTTCTGTCTCTCTCTCCTTGCACGCTGCTGGTCTGTCATTTTTTCTGTCTATGAATCTCCCTGTGTTCTTAGTGTCCTAAGTGCCCCTTTCTATGTCCTTAGTGCCCCCAGTGCCTCCTTCCTCCCCTCACCCCCCCTCAAATGCCAGCCTGACTGCCTCCCATCCCCCTTCCATTGAAAACCCCCCCCCGATGCCAGCCTGCCTCCCATCCCCCTGAGCAGCATGTTTCCATGGAAACCATCCCACCCCCGAAGCCAGCCTGCCTGCCTGCCATTTAAAAACCCCCATCCCCCCTCCGATGCCAGTCTGCCTGCCTTCCACTGAAACACACCCACTTCCCCTCCGATGCCAGCCTGCCTGCCTCCCATTCCCCTTCCATTGAACCCCCCCGATGCCAGCCTGCCTCCCATCCCCCTGCGCAGCATGTTTCCATGGAAACCACCCCACCCACCCCACCCCCGATGCCAGCCTGCCTTCCATTGAAACCCCCCCACCAATGCCAGTCTGCCTGCCTGCCCGCAGCATGTTTCCATGAAACCCCCACCCCCCTCTGATGCCAGCCTCCCATCCCCCTTCCATTGAAACCCCCCATGCCAGCCTGCCTGCCTCCCAAAAAGAGCTGCCTGGCATAAGGATTATAACAATGCAGCCCCAGCTCTTCTTTCAAATACAAAAACCGTCTCGTCAGCTCTTAGCACCGCTTGTAGCATCTCCCCCACTGCCACCCAGCAACTGAAGCACAACGAATCGGGCCAGGCCGCACTCACCCAGGCCTGCTGCTCCAACTGACTATGCAAAGTGGAGCCTCTTAGCTTCTGCACCATGTGCGCGATAACAAATGGCAGCTCCCCTTCGCTGTGTAGCATGCCGGAATGCTTTCACCTCCCACAATCGGCAGCTTCCTGTTGCTGAGCAACCGAAGGGCGGTTCAATCGGCCTCTCCCGCTTCACCAAAGCAACGAAGAGCAAAGAGTGAGAACTCATGCGCGCGGACAAAGGGGCGGGCGTGTTACTGATGTGCCTAGGGTGGGGGGAGGGGGGATTAGTGGGGTATTAATGGTATGCCTAGGCTTTGCGGCGGCGGGAGGGCAGGGTGGGGAGTCGCAGCTGTTACCTAGCCGATCCTTACATGCGCACTCCTACAGCCACAGACCTACAGATCATGGAAGCATGCAGTTAGGAGTGTGCATGTGCAGCTAGGGTTTTATTATATAGGATATGGGGGATAATTGGGGTAGTTTTAGAGTGCCTAGAGAGTTACGGTGGTTGCTAGTCGTTATGGGTGCACCCAAGTTTAGGAGATACTTATTGGGATGGGTTTGGGGTGGGAGGAGGGGGTTTATTTGGGATCCTGGATGTGGGGGGAAATATTGTATATTTATAGGTTCAAAGGGAAATTATGAGAATATTTAGTAGTATGTCATAATCATTTCAAATGGCTTTAAAAATATTTTCGTTAAATATTAATGGACTCAATCATCCTATTAAAAGGAAATAATTCTCAATTTTTTTGAAATAACAGGAGGTGGATGTTTATCTCTGACAAGAAACACACTTATCACACATTGAGGCTGCCAAGTTAGTTGGGGGATGGGTTAAGTACTGTTTTTGTGCTCCTGCGGTGGCAAAAAAAAGCTGGCGTGACAATCCTGGTAAATAAAAGATGTTCCGCTGTATTTGGTAATGTCCAAGCTGATCCGTTGTCAGGTCAAAAGCGCGCCAGGACAAAGGCGTGCCCAGACAATTGAGCGCAGCGCACGCCGCTGCGCCGCTCTAAATTACTGTTTTTAGTGCTCCGACGGGGGGGCTTGGTACTTAATAGACATCACGCTGCATTGTGGGGGGGTGTGGGGGGTTGTAACCCCCCACATTTTACTGAAAACTTCACTTTTTCCCTGTTTTTAGGGAAAAAGTTCAATTTACAGTATAATGTGGAGGGTTACAACCCCCCATAACGCCGGCACAATGTCTATTAAGTAAACTGGGGGGGTTCCCCAACAAAACCCCCCATCAGAGCCCCTAAAAACTGTAATTTAGAGCGGCGCGCGCTGCGCTCAATTGTCGGCACGTGCTTTTGTCTTTCGCGCCGTTGTCTTTGAACCAGCTGATCCTTTGGGTAGATGGCTTCATGTAGATATGACTTCAGGAAAAGATGCCCTGACGCTATTTAATATTTATGCCCCTAATTCAAATCAGACTGAGTTCTTTAAAAAAATCTCCAGCAAATAATTCTGTCATTGGCTGCATCTAATTTAATTGTAGCCGGAGATTTCAATGCTGTCATGGATCCATTATAAACAACCTAGTAAGCAGATAAAATCACTAGGTTTAGACAACCTTGCATAAGCCTGTGGGTTGAAAGATATATGGCGGATTCTTTATTTTAATGCTCGTGAATTTTCTTTCTGCTCACATGTTCATAAATCATTTTCAAGGATTGATTACATTTTTGTTTCAAGACATTTAATCCAACAGGTTATAAAAGCCAGCATAGATCCGATCCTTTTGACAGATCATGCTGGAATTTGGATAGAGTTTCAGTTTGCTGAAAAAGATTTTAATAGACCAGTGTGGAGATTTAATAATACATTGCTTGCAGATTCAAACTTTCTCGAGGAAATTCAGGTAAAAATGAATGAGTATTTTCAACTCAACACCTTGGAGGAAGTCTCTTTGGAAATTATATGGGATGCTTTCAAAGCTACAATAAGAGGGCAAATAATTTTATATTCAGCGCACATTAGGAAACAACTAAAACTGGAAATTTCTAATTTGGAACAAATTATTTTGACTCCTGAGTCATAATTGGTCTCAAAATGGGAACAAAATACTTTGCAGGCCCTGTTGAAAGCTAAATATAGATATAACAAGATTTCCTCACAATTGGCCAGGAAATATTTCTTTTCTCAGCAAGCTCTGTATTATGGAAACTCGAATAAAGCAGGAAGATTATTGGCTAACTATCTCAAAGCAAAAAAGAAAAGTAAAGATTGTGGCTATTAAAAATGAGAAAGGTAAAACTCATTCTCAAATTGGAAATATTTTAAAACAATTTTTGGATTATTACAAAGTTTTATATTCTTCTGAGCTTTATTCAAATAAAGAAAGTGATGGGTTAGAGTTTTTAAAGTTAATTCAAGGGCCAAAAATTCCCGAGCATATAAAAGAAAATCTTGAAGCGCTTATATCACTTAAGGAACTCCAGACAGCGTTGAAATCCCTCAGAGTTGGATCTGTTCCGGGTAGAGATGGATTCACTGTAGAGTTTTTCAAATTACATTTTTACCTCATTTTCTAAATTTATATCAATCACAGCTAAGGGCTCCTTTTATGAAGCTGCATTAGCGGCTTTAGCGTGCGTGACTTTTCATCATGCGCTAACCCCTGCGCTAGCCGTAAAACTACCGTCTGCTCAAGAGGAGTCAGTAGCGGCTAGCGCGGCAGGCAGTTTAGCGCATGCTATTATGTGCATTAAATCGCAAAGGAGCCCTAAAGGTTTTATTTCAGGTACTATGGCAAAATCTTTAACTATTGTTTTGCCAAAGCCAAATAAAGATCCTATGGTTTCCAATTACAGGCCTATTTCTTTAATTAATGTGGATGGAAAACTCCTGGCTAAGCTACTGGCTTTAAGATTAGCCAAGGCTCTCCCTTATATGATTGGAATGCACCAAACGGGTTTCGTTGCTCAAAGACATTCTTCAGATAATACTAGATTGGCATTTCATATGCTAAGTTTATCAAAAACAATGAATGATCCGGTTTTCTCTGTCTCTTTGGATGCAGAGAAGGCCTTTGATCATGTGGAATGGACTTTCATGTATCAAGCGATGGATTGGTTTGATATAGGATCCGGATTTATAAAACTGATTCCCAAACCTTGTATAGCTCCCCTTCTGCCAGATTATATATTAATAATACTTTCTCAGAATGTTTCTGTCTGGAGAGGGGTGTTAGACAGGGATGTCCCCTATCTCCTTTGCTTTTTGATATTGTTCTGGAACCCTTGTTGCTGGCTATACAGCAGGCAAAGGAGATGCAGGTCAGGAATATAAGAGCTCTACTTCTGCAGATGATATTTTGCTTCATTTGAAGAATCCTGAATCTACCATCCCGCATTTACTGGAATTTATAGATCGATTTGGCAAATTTTCTGGATATAAGATAAATTGGAGCAAATCAGAGGTTCTTCCGTTAAATGTGCATTATGCAAATGGATTATTTGATTCATTCCCTTTCCTTTGGAAGGAAGAGGGTATAAAATATTTAGGTATTATGATTCAGAAAACATTGGAGGACACGATGACAGTAAATAAAAAAATCTTTATTGCTGAAAGTCAAAGAAATGTGTGAGCATTGGAACCCTTTACATCTTTCTTGGTGGGGAAGAGTCCAAACAGTTAAAATGATGATTTTGCCTGTAGTTTGCTACCAAATGAGTATGTTGCCGGTTAATTTTCAAGGGTCCTTTTATAAAAAATTAAATAGTATTCTTACAAAATGTATTTGGCTGGGTAAAAAGGCTAGAATTGCTCTAGTATCTTTGCAAAAACCAATTGCGGTGGGTGGGGTAAATTTTCCAAATTTCTATTAAACCATCAAGCTTTTATTATGCGACAGGGTATGTATTGGATCCTTCGTGAAGTCTTGGAGCATCTTCTGGATTGACTAATATTAGAATGGCAACTCCTGTCCCCATTGTGATTGTGTCATATTTTAAGTATCAAGTTACCTAGGATTTATAAGGACAATAGAATTTTATTCTCCACATGGCAAACGTTAAAATTTATTAATAACCTAATACCTATTTCGATTCATCAATCCACGTGTCAGTCCTTGTGGTTGAACTCCAAGATTCAAATTGGCAAGTCTAAGATCCTCTGGAAGCATTGGTTGCAGGCAGGTAAACGCACGTTAGATGATGTGGTATCAAATGGGAAGATGCTTGATTTTTCACGACTGCAACAATCATTCAGTATTTCAAAGTCCCAAGTATTTAAATGGTTGCAGTTGAAGCAAGCCATTCAGAAAGGGTTTCCTGATTGGCAAAATTTAAAGGATCAGTATAGCTTGCCGGGCCTATGCTTCCAAACAGATTTGCTAGGGAATCAGGCAGCCAAGTGGTATAAATTAATATCTGAATTTTTGAATAAGAAACCAAAAACTAATCTTAAAGACATTTGGAGCATTGAGATAAAGCAGCAGATTTCTGCATCTCAATGGCCACGAATTTGTACTTGGAGGATGAGATGTACAGTGTCAGCATCTATGAGACAAACATGTTTTTTTTGTTGTTGTTGCATAGAAGTTTTTGGACCCCTGTTAGATTACAAAAGCTAGATAGTTCAAAATCTAATAGATGCTGGCACTGTCATTTTGATATAGGGACAGTGGATCATCTACTGTTCTATTGTCCCTTGATACTTAAATTTTAGAGATCTATTTGGGGTCAAATCAACATGATCTTGGAAGTTCTCCCCCCCCCTTAGGTATTTAAACGTCTCTATCATATCTCCCCTCTCCCGCCTTTCCTCCAAAGTATAAAGATTGAGAATTTTAAGTCTGTCCCCATACACCTTATCACGAAGACCACACACCTTTTTAGTAGCCTTCCTTTGGACCAACTCCATCCTTTTAATATCTTTTTGAAGGTGCGGCCTCCAGAATTGTACAGAATATTCTAAATGAGGTCTCACCAGAGTCTTATACAGAGGCATCAATACTTCCTTTTCCTTACTGGCCATATCTCTCCCTATGCAACCTAGCATCCTTCTAGCTTTCGCCTTCACCTTTTCAACCTGTTTGGCCTCCTTAAGATCATCACATACAATCACACCCAAGTCTCGCTCTTCCAGAGAGAGCGGGAACTCAAAGGCCTTGAGCATGCGCAGATACTCAAGACCCACAGATCTTTGGGCACCGGCATGTCCTGTGCGTTGGTGCCGGGTGCCAGATGGGGGCAAGCGATGTGTTCGGGTGGGTGGATGGGTGCGTGGGGGATGCCGGTTCGCAGCCACACGGCTGCGAACCGGCATCCCCCACGCACTCATCCACCCACCCGAACACATCGCTTGCCCCCATCTGGCACCCGGCACCAACGCACAGGACATGCCGGTGCCCAAAGATCTGTGGGTCTTGAGTATCTGCGCATGCTCAAGGCCTTTGAGTTCCCGCTCTCTCTGGAAGAGCGAGACTTGGGTGTGATTGTATGTGATGATCTTAAGGAGGCCAAACAGGTTGAAAAGGTGAAGGCGAAAGCTAGAAGGATGCTAGGTTGCATAGGGAGAGATATGGCCAGTAAGGAAAAGGAAGTATTGATGCCTCTGTATAAGACTCTGGTGAGACCTCATTTAGAATATTCTGTACAATTCTGGAGGCCGCACCTTCAAAAAGATATTAAAAGGATGGAGTTGGTCCAAAGGAAGGCTACTAAAAAGGTGTGTGGTCTTCGTGATAAGGTGTATGGGGACAGACTTAAAATTCTCAATCTTTATACTTTGGAGGAAAGGCGGGAGAGGGGAGATATGATAGAGACGTTTAAATACCTAAGTAATATAAATGTGCATGAGTCGAGTCTTTCATTTGAAAGGAAACTCTGCAATGAGAGGGCATAGGATGAAGTTAAGAGCTGATAGGCTCCGGAGTAATCTGAGGAAATACTTTACAGAAAGGGTGATAGATGCTTGTAACAGTCTCCTGGAAAAAGTGGTAGAAACAGAGACTGTGTCTGAATTCAAGAGGGCCTGGGAGAGGCATGTAGGATCTCTCAGAGAGAGAAAGAGATAATGGTTACTGTGGATGGGCAGACTAGATGAGCCATTTGGCCTTTATCTGCCATCATGTTTCTATGATTTAACTTGATGTGTTGGTCCACAGGCAACCAGTGTAGTCTGTACAACACTGAGTAATACGATCTGTTTTTCTGGTGCCTATTAAAAGCCTAGCAGCAGTATTTTGAACCAACTGCAGACGATGTGCATTAGCTTTGCTTAAACCAAGAAAGAGTGTTACAATAATCCAACCTAGATGACATTTTCTTTCTCAAAGGACCCTCGGCCACAAGAGGATATCCGCTCAAACTCAAGGGCGGGAAATTTCATGGTGACTCCAGAAAGTATTTTTTCACGGAGAGAGTGGTGGATCATTGGAACAAGCTTCCAGTGCAGGTGATTGAGGCAAGCAGCGTATCAGACTTTAAGAACAAATAGGATGCCTATGTCGGATCCCTACGAAGGTTAAGTTAAGGAATTGGGTTATTAGGGCATAGACTAAAGGGGTGGGTCAGTAGGGTGGGCAGACTTGATGGGCTATAGCCCTTTTCTGCCGTCATCTTTCTATGTTTCTATTAGATGTTATAAAATATGAATATTTAAAGCAATTTAGTTTTTCTGAAATTGCCATTTGTCCTGCAGATAAAGGAGGACCATCATAGTATGGGAGAAACATCAGTACATTGAGGAAATTAAACATTTATCTGATATTCAATTTTATACTCAATTAGAGGAAGATCCCACTTATCTTATACAGCACATTCTAGTAATTGTTAACAAGTTTGAATCCACAATTTACAGTCTGTTAAACTTGTTGGTTTGAATGATTTTGTGGAGTGGAATTCCATCAATCCTTTATTTAGCATTGTTGCTCAGAAGCAACATGTGTTTCTATGACTCTTATGGGAAATCTGCTTCTTCAAATGCCTCTTATCTTGTAACAATTGCTCTCATTCAACATCAAGTTATGTAAAGCAGCCTTTTTACCATCTGCCAATTAAAGGGTTAACTGAGAAGTAATATCAATATAGTTTTAATTTTTAACATAGAAACATGATTTTAGATAAAGGCCAAATGGCCCATCCAGTCTGCTCATCTGCAGCATCCACTATCTCTTCCTCTGCCTCAGAGATCCCACGTGCCTGTCCCACACTTTCTTGAATTCAGACTAGAGAGTTGCGAGGGGACAGAAATCCCACCCGTCCCCGCCAAAGTCCCACCCATCCCAGTGAGGAATCCCTCCGTCCCCACCCGTCCCCGCGAGGAATCCCCTCCATCCCCGCCCGGTCCTATAAACTTCAGAAATAGTTATTTTATTTAATTATGTTACTGAATTAAAGGCTCTGGTAGAAACCCATTTACAAATAAGCAAAAAGACTTTATTAATTTGGAAATATTAATTAGGAAGAATACATACTTTGTAAATGGGTTTCTAACAGAGCCTCTAATGTTTATAAATTTTTATCAACACAACTAATATACTACTTTATCCTGAAGCAAAAAAAAAAAAAAAGAAAGAAATAGAATTCTTTTCCTACCTTTGTTGCCTGGTTTCTGCTTTCCTCATGTTCTCATTCAATTCCTTCCATCCACTGTCTCTCTTCCCTCTGCGTCTTCCATTTGCTCTGTTACTGTGCCTCTCCCTTTCTCCCCCCCTTCCAAATTGGTCTGGCACCCATCTTCTTCCCTCCGCTCCCCCCATAGTCTGGCATCTTTGTCTTCTTCCCTGCCAGCATCTTCTCCCCACTCTCTCTTCCCCATTTCCTTTCAATGTCCTTCTCCCCCCCCATCTTCCCCATGTCCTGTCAGCGTCCTTCTCTCCCTCTGTCTTCCACATATGCTTTCAGTGTCCTTCTCCCCCCTCTGTCTTCCCCATGTCCTATCAGCGTCCTTCTCCCTCTCTGTCTTCCCCATGGCCTTTCAGCGTCCTTCTCCACCACCACCACCCGTCTTCCCCATGTCCTTTCAGCATCCTTCTCCACCCCTTTGTCTTCTCCATGTGCTTTCAGCGTCCTTCTCCCCCCCTCTGTCTTCCACAAGTGTTTTCAGTGTCCTTCCCCCCCCGTCTTCCCCATGGCCTTTCAGCGTCCTTTTCCACCCCTTTGTCTTCCCAAATGCTTTCAGCGTCCTTCTCCCCCCTCCTTCTCTCCCGCCCCGGGTGCAGCACAGCCGGCCAGGTCCCCTTACTTTTGTGGCGCTTCCCCGACTGACGGACCGATAACAGCCCCGGTCCGACAAACCTCCCTTCACTGTAGCCGCGAATCTAAATTACCTTAGGTTCGCGGTTAAGGGCAGGGAGGTTTGTCGGACCGGGGCTGTTATCGGTTGGTCGGTCGGGGAAGCGCCACAAAAGTAAGGGGACCTGGCCGGCTGTGCTGCACCCGGGGCGTTCTGCCCCCCTCCCTTGGTAGCCACTCGAGCCGCGAGGCCTTCTCCTTACCTGCCCTGCCTGCAGCACAGAGCCGAACGGAAGTCTTCCCGACGTCAGCGCTAACGTCGGAGGGAGGGAGGGCTTTGTTTAAGCCCTCCCTCCCCTCCGACGTAAGCACTGATGTCGGGAAGACTTCAGTTCGGCTCTGTGCTGCAAGCAGAGCAGGTAGGGAGAAGAAAAGCCGCGCGACCGAGTTCATCCAGCCCCGCAGGAACCCCGCGACCCTCGGAGGCTTCCCCACAGGATCCCCGCGACCCTAGGGGGCGCCCCAATGGGATTCCCGCGACCCTAGGGGGCATCCCCACGGGATCCCCGTGACCCGAAGGGGGAACCCGCGGGATGCCTGCGGGTCCCGCGGGATTCCCGTCGTCCCCGTTCCCGTGCAGCTCTCTAATTCAGACACAGTCTTTATCTCAACCACCTCTAACGTGAGACTATTCTACACATCTACCATTCTTTCTGTAAAAAAGTATTTACCGTACTTAGATTACTCCTGAGCCTATCGCCTCTTAACTTCATCCTATGCCCTCTCATTCCAGAGCTTCCTTTTACATGAAAGAAACTTGCCTCACGCATATTTATGCAATGTAGGTATTTAAACATCTCTCAAGTACTAGTAAGTTAGAAACAGTATAAATAGCATAAAACAATAATTTGTTGCTAGCCAGCAGTGGGATTACCTACAAGAAACTAGCATTTCACTGGAAACGTGGAGAAAAAGCCTCAAAGCTGTGTTATAGAGACAGCAATCAACACAGACTTTTAGCCACTCATTTCTTATCACTGGCAAAAAACTCCACAATACATTGCAAGCCCACCACTGTGCACAGAGTATAACAAAATAGGAAAAAAATTTTACTCAGCTTATGAGCGGAAGCTCCAATTACATCTCAGCATTGTTCTCATTTTGAGTAGATATCGCTGTGCTCACATCTCAGCACTTCCAGCATTGTTTTTCTAATATAAGATGATGAACGCCACTCAAAACCAGAGCAATTTGGTGAAGCAACTCCACTTGCTGAAAATTTCAACCTCCGACAAGGCCCTTGTTTCATCCTATCACGGCTGCATCAGGGAAATTTCTGTGAAATATTTAAATATAAAAAATATACAAGCTACCACTGTGCATTTAAATATTTCATGTGGATAATTTCCTAAAAGAAAAGTCCATGAGTCGTTATTAAGATGGACTTGGGAAAATCCACTGCTTATTTCTGTGATAAGCAGCATGAAATGTTTTACTTCTTTGGGATCTTGCCAAGTACTTGTGATCTGAATTAGCCACCTTTGGAAATATGATACTGAGCTTGAAGGACTTTCGGTCTGTTCCAGTATGGCATCTCTTATGTTCGTAAGAATCATGGAGCTACAGCCAATCCAGTTTAGATTTAGGATGCCATCTTGCCTCTGGGAGCTCTCCTTCATATCGCCAATATGTTCCTTGGGGGGTAAGAAAGAATCATCAATAAAACCCTGATTCTGCAGCTGAGACAATAGTTCTTCTAAGGTATTTGCTTCCAAGAGCAGATTGACCTTTTCTACTAGTATCTTGAGATACAGGGTTGATGGAATTGGATCTCTCACATGATCAGGACATTGTGGCCTGCTGTAAAAATGATTCATAAACCCCAGCAATTTGTACTAATAGCTTCCCATTGTTCCAACAAGTTTTGGAGCCTGCAACCCACATGAAGAGAATCAAAAGGTATAAGATGATTTAGTGGCTGGGAGGACTGCCAATAATACTTTCAAATTACTTTCTCTTGAACACTGCTTTTCCATGTTTGGTTAAGGCTGGCACTGAGCTTGTAGTCCTGCATAATGTTGACATCATCTTCTGGAATAAAACTTTGGAAATACTCATATTGATATGGCTTTCTGGGCTGCGTTTGTTGAAGTTTCTGGTACTATGAACTGTGTTCACAGGGTTGGGAAGCAATCTGTCTGAGTCTGAACAAATAGTCCTTTGAGATACTGTAGCTCTAACTTTATTGTTTAAGAAATGCATTTCTGCACTTTGGAAGCTTCGCACCATTAAAAAGTATTTTGATGAAACTTCATTTCGTTTATTGGTACAGTCTTCTATTTTAACCATTCTTGATTACTGTAACATTATGGGCTTCTTTTACAAAGCCGCGCTAGCGGTTTTATCACACGCACCGGATTAGCGTGCACTAGCCAGAATCTACCGCCTGCTCAAAAGGAGGTGGTAGCGGCTAGTGCATGCGGCAATTTAGCACACGCTATTCTGTGCGTTAAGGCCCTAGCGCGGCTTTGTAAAAGGAGCCCTATATATTTAGGTGCTTACAAGAAAATTATTTAAAAACTGAGAATGATTCAGAATACTGCTGTTCGCCTCATTTTTGGTTTAAAAAAATGGGAGCATATTACTCCTTATTACTTGAAACTCCATTGGTTACCGACAGAGTCTAGAATTTTGTTTAAATTTTCTTGTATCTGTTATAAAACAGTTTCTGGATTGTCACCAGGTTACCTTGCGCCTCATTTTTCCTTGAGTCACGCTAACAAGATCACACGCAGAGAACACATGTTTAGCTATCCTTCCATAAAATCCTGTCGCTATAAGAAGTTCCTTGAGAGAACCCTCTCATTTCAAGCTGCTAAACTGAATTCATGGCTGGGAAAAATCATTCTAGAGGTCTCTTCCTATTTTGATTTTAGAAAATTTTTAAAGACACTATTTTCTGATTGGTTGGTATCTTAATGCACTGCTATTTTTTTAACAACTCTTTTTATTTCTTCTGATGTATTTTTATCTGTATTACATGCATCAACTTTGCCGGTTAGATTAGTTTTTTAACTGCATTCTTTTTTAACCTCTTAATCAGTTTAGCTATTAGTATTATTCGTATTATATGCATTTCATTTGCCTGTTAAGCTGGTATTTTATCAGCTTTTTCTTTATTTTTTAATGTATTTTATCCGCATTATATTGTAAATGCATTCCACTCATTATTGTTAAGTTTCTCTTCTTCCAATCTATTGTATTTCATCTGTATTTTATGTACTTGCCCAGTTTGTTGTGAACCACATAGAACTATTTTTGGTATGGCGGTATATAAGAATAAATTATTATTATTAGTCACGTTGTCCTCTCCTGGAGGGCCATATATTTCAGCCTTGATGTTTTATTCCATTTTACAGCTGCTTCAGATAGTATGTCTTGGTAGGGAAGCTGGTGCTGATCATTCCCCTGTGCTGATGAAACCTTGTACAAGAGGTCTTGACGTAGGCTGAATAAAGAGGGGTTTTCCAAATGGAAAACTGCAATTTTTGAAGCAGCTCATGTTCTAGCAGATATACTGTATGACAATCCCATCTACAATCCCACTACCTAAGAACTGATTCCGGTAATTTCACAGCTGCATGAAATAATTGTAAAAGATGTAAAATGTTTGGTCCAGTCTTTATTTGTACATACAGTTGCAAAATTGCTGAAAGATGTAACATGTATTGCCCATTCTTTGTGTGTATATATATATGGATTTGGCATGATATAAGTCAACACATAACATGATCTCTTTGATTGTAGTCCAAGACTAGAGAATAGAGGGAAGTCTTTTTTATTGCCCAGATGTTGGCATGTTCCCAGGGAAAGTGCCTTTGAAATCTTTTTAACAAATCTGGGTATGAAAACTCTTCAAGAAGTTCTTCTTCCTGTTGTTCTTGCAGAGTATTTGAACTAGATATTGCAGTCTCCATAGGGCTGAGGTCCCAATGGAGGGAACATGTGAGAGCTCTCTTCTGGAGTCAGAGACGAGTGTTGCAGGAGCAAAGCAGGTAGTAAAAGTGAAGGGCAAGGCTGACAGTTTTCCTGAGACTGAATTGGCTGTGCCTGTGAAGACTGCAGTAGTAGAAATGATAGTGCTTCTAAAATATGTAGGATGGCAGAGCCTATCCAAGACAACTTAAGGTGTTGAATGAAAGCAGTACTCAAGGTAAGGAACAGCTAAGGCAGTTAGAGGAGAGGCATAATGCCATGATTGGACTTTTGTTGCTTAGGAGGGCTCCCTCTAGCTCATCCCTCCCATGAAGGCCGAGGTGTAGGCTGAAGCAGTGAAGAGAAAGTTGGTGGTAACATGGCCATGAAATGAAAACAAATGAAACATTATTGTCAAGAGAGCACTGGTAGAGCATTGTTCTTTTTTTTAATTTAAACTATTCAATGGATAGTAATATTTACTGAAGAATCCGAGCAACTTGAAATAACTGTGACATGTCCTGTTGACACTGAAAAATGAAAAGAGAGGGCAGGAATAAAAAGAGTACAGGAATCTCTACACATGCTTAGAAAAGTCTAATTTTAGATTTCTCTGAGCAAGAGATTTTAGTCACCATATAGTGTGCCTGCATTTCCTTGTCCGCAGAAAAAAAAAAAGCAGATATTAGGAAACGTCATAGTAGTGGGTGTCCAGACAAAAGGGTTGCATAATAATCAAAAATATATGTTGTTACAGAGTGTGGAATTCTTGTGAGAATTTGCGGGAGCCAGTAAGGAAGCCGCTCAGCACCAAGCAGCAGCACCAAATTGCAAGCCTGCTTGTGCTTCTCAACGGCTGAAGAAACTCATGGCAGCCATTTAGCAGAAGGGCAGGAACTTGGAAAGTTCGCTCCTGCCCACTGCACCTCCAAGGGGGGGGGGGGGGTCGGCAGTAGAGGTATGAGGCTAGGACAGGGAGGGGGGCAGGGTGCAGAGCCTGACGGCGGCCTGCAATAATTTTGGAAGGGGGTGTATTCGCTCAAATATAAACTGGGACCCCAATTTTTGGGCCAATGTTTTGGACCCAAAATCCCAATTTATATTTGAGTATATATGGTAGGTTTCACATACTTGTGAATATAAGAACATAAGTACTGCCATCTCCGGATCAGACCTTCGGTCCATCAAGTCCGGCGATCCGCACACGCGGAGGCCCAGCCAGGTGTACACCTGGCGTAATTTTAGTCACCCATATCTCTCTATGCCTCTTGTAAGGAGATGTGCATCTATTTAGCTTTTAAATCCTAGAAAGGTGGATTCCGCAATAACCTCCTCTGGGAGGACATTCCAGGTGTCCACCACTCGTGTTTTTGTTTTACTTTCATCAGAACTCTGAGTGACTGTTTGTTGGAGCTACACACCACATATTCACCCATACTGCTTGGTTTCCTTACACGGTTGTGCTGGGTCAGGACTGTCCAGGGTTCGAAAGCATCTGGATACAGCTAACCACTGTATCAAAAAGGAATTAAGAATATTTTCAGATATTTTTCCATTGGGAACCATCCCTTTTTTAAGTTAGTAGATGATAAATTCAGGCTTGAGGAAACTTTTTGGCTACTGGGAGTTGTGGTAGACAGTAGAGAATGACATGGGGACCGTTTACTGTGGCAAATCGTGGTCACCACAGTAAATTTGCAGAAATGGAGAAATTTGCAACTGGTTTACCTTAGGAATGGGGACAAGACCTTTCACCGCCCCGCAGGGATGGGGGACAAGACCTTTTACTGCCCCATGGGAGCAGTGAAAAGTCTTGCTCATGTGGTAAAAAAATTGCGCCTGTGTCAGACTCGGCATGTCCTCCCCAGCTCCTCTTGCACCTATTTTACCTTCAGGAGCCAGCCATGCCATGATGAAGACAGAAGGAACCCAAAAACAAAGCCTGAGACCAATGTGATTTGAAGAATTTTATATTTTGTGATTAGAATATTTCAGATTTGAAATATGTATCCTGCTAGAGCTGGTATTAGACATAACTGGGGATCGCAAAGCCCAGGCTGTGCTTCTTTAGCTTCTAGCTGGCTAAGGGCTCACTCTCTCTGACCAGGGGGCAGTTGCCCTACTTGCTTTCCCCTAACACTATTCCTGCCATGTGTAACTGAAGTATTCTGTTAGCTTGATTTTTCTATGTAGCATTCTGTTGTAATTTGGTTTGTTCAGTTTTCACAACAGTGTAGGGGATATTTGTGAAAGGGAGGGGAGACAGGGGTTTTGTTGATTCTTGCTCTGTATTATTTGTGTTATAAAATGACAATTGTACAGAATAGT
The DNA here is from genome assembly GCF_902459505.1 of Geotrypetes seraphini. NCBI lineage: Eukaryota > Metazoa > Chordata > Amphibia > Gymnophiona > Dermophiidae > Geotrypetes > Geotrypetes seraphini. The sequence continues at coordinate 97,668,254 of NC_047088.1, read as the reverse complement.
GTCTCTTTTTATACTTTAATAAAATAAATTCAGTATAAAATCATAACTATTTGAGACATGTGTGGATGGGATCTGACAGTTTGCAGGGACTGGGACCGAGCTTGCGGGGATGGGGCAGGGACGGGGACGAGCTCACGGGGACGGGGTGTGAACGGTGATAAATTTTATCCCCGTGTCATTCTCTAGTAGACAGTTTACTATAAAGTTTCAGGTGAATAAAGTCACCATCTAAACACCACTCAACACATCAAACACACAGGCAACCATTTAAGTTTTGTTGTTTATACCTTTCATTTTCTATTAGAGATCCTCTGTGTTCATCCTATGCCATTTTGAATTTCATTACAGTTTTCGTCTCTACCACCTTCTAGGCATCAACCACCCTTCTCTGTGAAAAGAATTTCCTGACATTACTGCAAGTCTACCATCCTGCAACCTCAATCCATGTCCTTCTCTGGAAAATATTTGTTTCTTTATTAATACCTTTCAAGTATTTAAACTTCTCTGTTATCTCCCCTGTCCCTGCTCTACTCTAATGTATACATAGTCAGGTCTTTCAATCTCTTACAGTCTGTCTTTTGGTGTATGCCCCATACCATTTTTGTCACCTTCCTCTGGACTGTTTCAAGTCTTTTTACATCTTTAGCAAGATATGGCCTCCAAAACTGAGCACAATACAAAAGGTGGGGCCTCAACAACAACTTCGGGGGGTCACGTGATGCACTCATCCTGATCAGACGTGTTTGAGTACCTCTCCCGAACTCTGGGCTGATTTTTAGCCATATCCCGCTATATATCTGCATTTCCAGCCTGTTTTCTTTGGCTACCGGTTGGGGCAGGGTCTTGGCTGCTCGTCTGTATCAATTCTGGCAGGGGCGCTTCGTTATGCCGGCCAGAGTCCAGAGGTCTACTAAAGTTGTAAGAGGCCCTGCTACACCAGCTAAGATGGCGGATAATACTTCATCTGACCGCATGCAGCTCACCCCTACCATCATGCTGCAGGCGGATGCAATCGAGGAGCTGAAAAAACACCTTACAACCTTCTTGGACGACAAGCTAACGCGCCTGCAATCCACGGTTGACGGTTTAAAAGATTCGGTGGAGCGGCAGACCACTCGCCTGCAACACGTGGAGGACAGGGTCTCGGAGCAGGATGATCGCACGGTGGCTCTGGAGGCGGGAGTCCGTGCCCTGGAGGAGAAGTGCCGCAAACTGGAGGATCGGGCTGAAGATATTGAGAACAGGAGCCGTAGAAATAACATACGGCTTATCGGACTTCCAGAATCGATATCAGGTGCGAGTTTGCATGACCTGGTCTCCACGTGGCTGCCTAGGGAGCTGGAGATGGATAATGGAGATTCGCCCCTCCTGGTTGAGCGAGTGCATCGGATCGGAGCCTACAGGGAGGGAGAACGGAAGCCGAGGCCGGTCATTGCCCGTATTCTTAATTTCGCTGACAAGACTAAGCTTATGCTTCAATATAAAGCGAAAGGTACAGTCTCGTATGAAGGCCAGCGGCTTCTCCTGTTCCAGGATTACTCCCCTCGGGTCTCTGAGCAGCGCCGTGCTATGGCTCCGTATTGCACGCAGCTCCACACGAAACAGCTGCGTTTTGCCTTGCAATACCCGGCAAAACTGAGGGTCCACCATGCCAACAAATCGCACTATTTTAACACCCCGGCGGAGATTAGAGCCTTTCTAGAGAGCTTGCCAGACTGAGTATCCAGCACTTGCCTGTACTTTACCTTTCCAGTCTGCACGGCATCGGAGACTCGATCCAGCTCTGTGCCTTGTGAGGATGATACCCTGCTGCAACATTGCTGATCTGGACTTTTTGTGATGCTCACCTTTTTGATTTGGCTTTTTTCCTCTCTTTCCCTCTCTGCTATATTGTTTGGGGACCTTTGGGATCCGGGGAGGACCTGTTGTCTCTAGTTGGGAGTGTGAGCTGGTGAATCTTGGGCTCTAGACCGAGTGGAAATGGTCTCGGGGTCCTGTCCTTTATTTTTCCTATTACTTTTACTATCCTGCTCATGTGATTCTTCTTGCTAGGAGGGGGCTCGAGGCTATGTGCCCCTTTTGTGAGCCTGCTTCTGCTCGTTGCTGCCGTCATGGCTTCGGTTCTCAGCCGGGCAGTGCGTGGGGCGCGTGCTGTTGAGTCCCCTTCGCTTTTCGCTTTTCTGATTTCCTCCTTATCTGGGTTTTTGCTTGCTGTATCTAGCGTCTTCTCACTTTTCTATCCTGACCCTTGGGGTGGGTAGGAGGGGGGTTCTGGGTCTGGGGTGGATTGTCTGGGTAGGCTGGGGTAGCCGTTCGCTGGCTCCAGTGGGTCTCTGGGAGATGGTACTGTGAACTACCTGTGTTTTGTTCCAATCTTACTGTGTATTTCTTTCATGCTTTCACTGGGTTGCCCCCTGATGGGATGCTGTTTTTGGGACTGCTGGGCTTTTCATCGGGGCATGAGGGGATTTCTTTTCACGTATGTCTGGGAGGTAGGGGCTTTCGGGTTTGTTGGGAGTACTGCATTGGTGGGTAGGAGTTTGTGGGCAGGGGTCTGGTAGCTCTATAGAGTGGGTATAGACTGGGGTGTTATGGGGTGGGGTATGGAGTCCAGGTTTGGTTAGCGGGATATCCTTTTCTGCCAGATATCGGCTGAGGGTAAGGGAGGGGGGAGGGGTGGTTGTGTGCAGAAAGTTTTCCGTGGGATTGGGGTATTGGAGAGTCAGGGGAGGACTTTCCGGGAGTAGGGCGTGCGGTGGGTAGGGGGGGTAGGATGTGTGTTGTATGGCTGTGGATGCTTGTCGGGGGGGGTGTGAATGGGGGGGGTGGGGTGGTGATTAAGGGTCGTGATGACTGGGGGGCCGGAGGGGCTGCGGGACGTCTGTTTTTCTCTGGAGCCGGGCTTGGCTGGGAGGTCCGGTTTCTGACATGCTTTTCTTTCGGTGCACATAGATTGCTATGGTGGCTTTTTCTGCTCAGTAGTTATGGTTAACTTAACTGTAGTTACTCTGAATGTAGATGGTATACACTCTCCAGTTAAACGCAAAAAAATCCTCACTTGGCTTCGGCAACACCACGTTGACGTAGCTTTCCTGCAGGAAACACACCTGACGGGTACTGAACATGAGAAACTACGGAGAGAATGGGTGGGGGATGTGAGTTACTCCGCTTACAATGGTAGGCAGAGAGGGGTGGCCGTTTTACTGCACAAACACTTACCATTCCAAACTCATAAGATTATTTCAGATAGAGATGGCCGATATGTCATTGTGGTGGGAGAGGTCTGGGGTTCTCAACTCCTCTTCTGCAACCTATATGCCCCAAATGTTTATAGTCATAGTTTTTTTTCTGGGCTGCTGGGAATTCTAGCTCAATATCCCACTTATCAATTGATTGTGGGGGGGGATTTTAATATTACTGCTGATTCGACCTTGGATTGCTCTCCTGCCAAGCCGCGGCCTAGACACTATGCTCGCATGGGGGTGAATTTTTTATGTGCTCAGCTGGAGGTAGTGGACGCTTGGAGAACTCTTCATCCATTTGATAGGGAATATACCTTTTACTCTAACCCTCATTCTGCGTATTCCCGTTTGGATTACATGCTGGTGTCCACCACTTTTTTCGCCTGCGTGGATAGGGTTACTGTTGAAGATGTCCCCTTCTCTGACCATTCGGCGGTGGTGCTTACTCTAGGGATCACGGGCCAGAAGGGGGATAGAACTTGGCGGTTCCCGGCGGCTTTGTACTCGGACCGAGATTTTGGACTCTATTTGCGGACCCATTGGCTGGAGTATATTGCGCATAATGATACCCCTGACGTGGACCCCGAGGTGTTCTGGGACGCTTCTAAAGCGGTGCTGCGGGGCCATATTATTCAATATGTGGCCACTAAAAGGAAACAGCAGGGAGAGAAACTTCTTGCTCTCACGGACCGCTTGGCGGTGTTACGTGCCCGTCACCGGACGTCCTTGACGGCGTCGGATGGACAACAGATCAAATTGTTACGCCGTCAGATCAATGAGATATTGGACTATCGGGCTCGTCAGAATCTTTATTATCAGAGGTTTCGGCTTTATCGGTGGGGAGGTAAGGCGGGTAAACTGCTTGCGAACCTGGTTCGGCCTTATCGGAAGAAACAAATCATCAGGCAGGTGAAGAATGCTAGGGGGGATAGCGTTACGCAGGAAGCCCAAATCCAGGAACAGTTTGTGGCTTTTTATAGCGCTCTTTATGCGCGAAGGGATTTTACGGAGGCGGACCGCGATGCCTTTTTCCGGGATATTTGTCTCCCACGGATCTCCGTTACTCAGGCTGAACACCTGAGTGCCCCTATCTCTCTAGAGGAAGTTCGTTTAGGGATCCGAAAGTTGAAGCTTACTAAGTCTCCGGGGCCGGATGGTTTCGGTCCGGAATATTACAAACTCTTGCCTGATCTTCTGGCGCAGCCCTTGGGGAATTTCTTTAACTTTTTAGCTGCGTCTACCTCTGGTCTCCGGAGTAACCTAGCCCACATCACCCTGCTCCCTAAACCCGGAAAGGATCTTACCCAGGTAGGATCATACCGTCCGATTTCGTTGCTGAATCAAGATGTTAAATTGTTGGCTTCCATCCTGGCAGCACGACTGAATATGGTCTTGCCCCAGCTTGTCGCGGATGATCAGGTTGGATTTGTACCCCAACGGTATGCTTCTATGAATCTCCTTAAGGCTTTGACGGCGATCCACGAACATCGCGATGGAGGGGGCACTTCTGCTATCGTTGGGTTAGACATGGAGAAAGCCTTTGACAGTATTTCGTGGCAGTATCTCTTTTGGGTGCTTCGGGAGTATGGCATGGACGGGAACTTCCTTATGTGGATTCAGGGCTTGTATACCTTGCCGCAGGCCAGACTTATCATTAATGGAGGCCTTTCGTCTCCCTTCTCACTATGTAGGGGCACGCGTCAGGGATGCCCCCTTTCCCCTCTTCTGTTTGTCTTGGCACTGGAGCCGCTCGCCATTAAGATCCGTAATACTCCGTTGTTGCGGGGAATCCAGATAGGGAGCATGGAGTGCCGTATCACGTTGTTTGCGGATGACATTTTATTATTTTTGGATCAGGCGCCCCTTCATTTGCCGGTGGCGTTGCGTTTGGTAGCGGAGTTTGGTGTACTGTCGGGTCTCCAAGTAAATTGTGCTAAGTCCGAGCTTCTTCCTCTATCTGGCCTGGGTCCTGAACCTTGGCATGCTAATTTGCAAATACCGCCGGTGCGGAAGCCGATGAGATATCTAGGTATTTATCTTCATACTGATCCTCGGGTTATGTACAGAAGTAACGTGCTAGCTGCTATTGATAAAGTTCAAAACTTGTGCTCTGCCTGGCGAGATCTCCCATTGACCCTGTTGGGGAGGGCGGCTTTGATTAAAATGATCCTCCTACCCAAATTGCTGTACCCTTTACAAACAGTGCCTTTTTGGGTGCTGCAGCGAGATGTGGGGCGGCTACGGTCCATTTTTACCTCGTTTCTATGGCGCCAGAAGGCCGCGAGGATAGCTTATGTGAAATTGACTCTTGCTAAAGGGGAGGGGGGCTTGAGCCTCCCGGACATCCGTGCGTATAATGTGGCGGCTCTCTTGCGTTTTGTACATGAGGGGGTGACTGGAGTGGCTCGTTTTTCTCCGTCTGGTTGGCTGACTGGGTGGTGCGCACCCTACACTTTTATCAATCTTCTCCATGTGTCTTCGAGTAAGGCGGGGGGCGGAGTGTTGCCTTCTAAGTTGCGGTTCTTGCGACCCTTCCGTTTGGCCTGGCAGTGGTGGCGTAGATTACAGGACAGGTCTCCGATTGCCTCCCCTTTTTTGCAGCTTCAGGGTAATCCTGGCTTCCCACCGGGTCTCGGCCATTCGCCATTCGTCTCCTGGGCATCTAGAGGGGTCTCTAACCTATCTTTTCTGATTGCGGCCGATACGGGTACTTGTGTCTCGTTTGCTTCTATTCGGGAACGATGGGGCATCCCTAACCAGCAATTTTTTGCTTATTTACAGGCCCGGCACTATTGCCAGACTTTGCATCAACAGTTTGGAGCGGATTGGCTGTGTGGCTCTTTGGATGCTTACCTACTTAATATCTCGGCTTCTCAGAGCTCCCTGTCGGTATGGTACAGGGCGATTCGATCTGTAGCCTCCCAGGACCATTTAGCTGCTCTCAGAGACCGGTGGAACCGCGATCTTGCCGCTCAATATACCCATGATACGTTTCTCGATCTTTTTTACACTTTGCATGCTTTTGTGAAGTCTGCGGCTTGGCAGGAAACTCAATTTAAAATCCTCCACAGGGCTTACATTACTCGAGAGAGAGGGGCGGGCATGGGATTATGGGAAGACCCGATGTGCACTAGGTGCTCAGGAGCTCCGGGGACGCTCCTCCATTCCTTTTTGGAATGCCCTGGCTTATCTATCTGGAATTTTTCTTTTGCACAGTTGCAGTTGGTCTTGCAACGATCAATTGAGTGGGATTACAAGACATTGCTCCTAGGGGACCAGTCCCTGTTGGAGGAGCAGGGTTTCACGATGCCACAAAGGCGCTTCATCTACATGACAGTACTAACGGTTAAACGAACGATCTTACAATTTTGGGTGCAGGTGGGACCTGTCCCCTTGGATAGCTGGCTGACTCAGATGATTGAGCTGGCGCGGTTCGAACTTTATTATTTTAAATGTTCTTTTAATCCTGAGCTTCGGGCTTACCTGGCTCTTTGGAGGGTGTTCCTGCAGCTGCCTCTGGTTCTCCGGCGTGGGGAGGGTGGGGAGGGGGGGATGGTGTGACTGGATGGGGGGTATGGAGAGTATGGACGGGGTTTGCATGTTTGAATGCCTGATCTGCGATGGTTGGTTTGAGTGTTTATTCTTTTGGGGGACCTTATAGGGGGTGGGTTGGGTCTGTTTTCTACTAACATACAAAAAGTCTTGAGGCTTCAATAAGAGGTGGGCTGTTCTTATTTGGAATGACCTGTGCTTGGTGGTTTCTCTTGTTCTTCTGTTGAGGATTGTTCTGCCTCTGTATGACCAGCATGTATCTGCTATTTTGTGTTGCACTGGTGTTTTGTATTATTGGATTTATGCCTGTTTCTTTTGTGGTCTCTTGAATAAAAATGATGTTCAAAAAAAAAAAAAAAAAAAAAACAACAACTTCCACAGGAGCATTGCCATCACCTTTTTTCTGATGGTTATGCCTCTTTCTATGCAGCCTAGCATCCTTCTGACTACAGCCACCATCTTGTTATTGTTACCGTCAGACACAATCACTCCCAAGGTCCCACTCCCTATCTGTTAATGAGAGCCTCTCACCTCCTAAAACATACAACTCCCTTGGATTTCTACTCCCCAAGTGAATCACTTTGTACTTCTTTGCACTGCATTTTAATTGCTGAACATCAGATTATTCTTCTTCATGTTTTTCACTCCCTGAACATGTCCACTCTGTTACAAATCTTGGTATGATCCACAAAAAAAGGAAAACCTTACCTCTTAAGCCTTAGGCAATGTCACTGAAATATATTGAACAGAACTAGCTCCAGCACTGATTCTTGAGGAACGCCACTACTCATCTTTCCTTCTTCTGAGTGAATTCCATTAACCACCACTTTCTGGCATGCGTCTGTCAATCAGTTTCTAGTTTGTTCACCACTTTGAGTCCTAACTTTAGCCTGTTAAGTTTATTCAGGATCCCCAAAGGCTTTGCTGAAATCAAGGTCTTCATGAAAAGATGGTTAAGAAAACTAAAATAATAAAGTAAATTATATCTTGATCCAATTCTCTGTTCGCCCAGTCAAAGTATTCAATCAGATTCACTTGGCAAAACCATGTTGCCTCAGATCTTGCAACTCATTGGATTCTTGGAAATTAATTATCCTTTCCTTCAGCAATGCTTCCATTACTTTCCCAATCGAAGTGAGGCTTAATGGCCTGTAGTTTCCTGCTTCTTCTCTGTCACCACTTTTGTGAAGGACCACATCCACTCTTCTCTGATCTCAAAGAACCTTTCTCATCTCCAAGGATTTATTTAGTAGCAAGAGTATGTCTGTCTTTTTTTCCAAAGGTAAAGAGCATCCTGAATATAGGGATTGCCTCCCACTGTAATTTGTTTAAACTCTTGAAGTGACAACCATAGGATTACTCATAGGGGAGTAGCCTAACTCAACCTTTCTTGGATCTTTGCACCCAAAAGGCCAAGTAGCAAAGTTGGGTCACTTTATAATATTTCTGAAAGTTGGGCATAACTATACCCCCTTGGGACAGAGCGTGACTCAAAATCTCTGTTCACTATTGGTTTATGCTGCCAAATATAGTGGTAAACAATTTTAACTGAGTGAGTAATTATAGTGCATAGTCAAATCTCAAACATTCCATCATATACCCAACACAAAAATATCAAATCTTACTAAGTTTCAGCTAGTAAACATAGAAACATAGAAGGTGACGGCAGAAAAGGGCCATAGCCCATCAAGTCTGCCCACTCTAATGACCCACCCCCCTTGATTTTACCCCCTTAGAGATCCCACATGTGTATCCCATTTCCTTTTAAAATCTGGCACGCTGTTGGCCTCAATCACCTGAAGTGGAAGTTCATTCCAATGATCAACCACCATTTCGGTGAAGAAAAACTTCCTGGTATTGCCATGAAATTTCCCACTCCTGATTTTCAGCGGGTGCCCTCTTGTGGCTGAGGGACCTTTAAGAAAGAAGATATCATCTTCCACCTCGATGCGGCCCGTGATATATTTAAACGTTTCAATCATTTCTCCTCTCTCTACGTTCCTCGAGTGAGTATAGCTGCAATCTATTCAGCCTTTCCTCATACGGGAGATCTTTGAGCCCTGAGACCATCCTGGTTGCCATTCATTGAACCATCTCAACTCTCAGCACATCTTTTTGGTAATGTGGTCTCCAGAATTGTACACAATATTCCAGATGAGGTCTCACCATGGATCTGTATAACGGCATTATGACTTCGGGCTTCCGGCTGACGAAACTCCTACGGATACAACCTATCTTGGCTTGCCTTTGATGAAGCCTTCTCCACTTGATTGGCAGTTTTCATGTCTTCGCTAATGATCACCCCTAAGTCACATTCTGCCTTAGTCCTAGCTAAGGTCTCACCATTTAGTGTGTAAGTTCTGCATGGATTTCTGCTGCCAAGGTGCATTACCTTACATTTTTTTAGCATTGAAGCTTAGCTGCCAAGTGGAGGACCAATGTTCCAATAGAAGTAGGTCCTGCGTCATACTGTCGGGCAAAGTGCTCTTACTTACTATGTTGCATAGTTTGGCATCATTGGCAAATAATGTGATTTTACCTTGAAGCCCCTGAGTCAGGTCTCCTACGAATATGTTGAACAGGATTGGGCCCAAGACCGAGCCCTGCGGCACTCCACTGGTCACCTCCGACATTTTGGAAAGGGTACCATTTACCACCACTCTCTGAAGTCTACCGTTTAGCCAATCCTTGACCCATGCAGTTAATGTTTCTCCCAATCCCATCGATTTCATCTTGCTCAATAACCGGCGGTGTGGGACGCTATCAAAAGCCTTACTGAAGTCCAAGTACACGACGTCTAGGGACTCCCCCGCATCCAGCTTTCTTGTTACCCAGTCAAAGCTTTAGATTGGATTGGCAGGACCTTCCCTTTGTAAATCCATGCTGGCGGGGATCCCATAGATTCTCCTCATCCAGAATCGTATCTAATTTATGCTTGATTAGTGTTTCCATGAGTTTACTCACTATGGATGTGAGACTCACCGATCTGTAATTCGCAGCCTCTGTCCTGCAGCCCTTTTTGTAGAGTAGGATGACATTAGCTGTTTTCCAGTCCAAGGGGACTCTTCGCGTACTCAGGGAAAGATTGAAGAGCACGGATAACGGCTCTGCCAGGACATCACACAACTCTCTAAGCACCCTGGGGTGTAGATTGTCCGGTCCCATGGCTTTGTTCACTTTGAGTCTTGATAGTTCGCAGTAGACGCTGCTGGGTGTAAACTCAAAATTCCAAAACAGGTCTTCCAACCTTTCCCTTGCTTGCAACTGTGGACCGGACCCCGGCGCCTCACAGGTAAAGACTGAACAGAAGTATTCATTTAGTAGTTCGGCTTTATCGGAATCCGATTCTACATAATTCCCGTCTGCTTTCCTAAGGCATTGTATCCCATCTGTGTTTCTTTTTCTATCACTGATGTACCTGAAGAAGGATTTATCCCCCTTCTTAATGTCCTTTGCTAGATTCTCTTCTATTCGAAGCTTGGCCTCTCTGACTGCCGTTTTGACAGCTTTAGACCTGGCCAGATAGTCTTCTTTTGCCTCTCCCTTTCCTGATTGTTTGTAGGAAATAAATGCTTTTTTCTTTATTTTAACAAGGTTCGAGATTTCTGTAGTGAACCACTGGGGTCTATTATTTCTCCGTCGTTTGCTTACTGTTTTTATATAGCGTTTTGTTGCTTCGTGTAGGGTAGATTTCAGGGTTGACCCACATAGCCTCTACATTATCTGTTTCTGCTTGGTCTTGCAGCGCCCAATGGACGAAATCTCCCGTTCGTTTGAAGTCAGTGCCCTGAAAGTTGAGGACCTTTGTTGTTGTGTTTGATCTAGTGAAACCTTTCCTGAGGTTGAACCATACCATGTTGTGGTCGCTGGAGGCCAGCGTATCATCTACCAAAACTTCCGATATGCTTTCTCCGTTGGTGAGTACCAGGTCCAGTATCGCCTGGTCCCTAGTGGGCTCCAATACCAATTGTTTGAGTCGTGCTCCCTTTATGGAGGTTAATAACCTTTTGCTGCCACTGATTGTTGCGGCAAGTGTGTTCCAATCTGCATCAGGCATATTGAAGTCCCCTAATAATACTGTGTCCCCACGCAAAGTGATGTTCTCTATGTCTTCGATTAATTCCATATCCTCGTCTTCCTGTTGTCTTGGAGGTCTGTATACCACACCAAGATACAGGCATTTTCCATTTCCTCTTGCCAGGTTCACCCAGAGGGATTCCCCAGTGTACTTGACATCTGTGATTCTGGTAGTTTTGATGTCTTCTTTAGTGTATAGTGCTACCCCTCCTCCTAACTTGCCCTCCCTGTCTCGACGAAGTAAGTTGTAACCCTGTATAACCATATCCCACACATGTGAGTCCATGAACCAAGTCTCGGATATTGCCACTACGTCTAGGTTCGTTATTTCTGTCACTAAATCCAGAATTTTATTGCCCAAACTGTGTGCATTAACATACATAGCCCTCCATACCTTATGTTTGCTAAGTCGCTGTGTAGAGTTTCCCGCCTGAGCTAATGTGACTCCTAAAGTATTGTTTTCAATGTGTTTGCTAAGTCCCTGTGTAGAGTAAGTAAGCATTTTTAACCACAACAACTAATATTTAATTTATCATCTTCCGGCATTCAGAGATCCTCTGCATTGGGCTGTGTGAAAATATTCATGAAGTCACCTCACAGTCGCCCATTTCTTCATTGGTCTCTTGCCTTCATATCATTTCTTACAAAAACTTTTCAAAATTTATAATGAACTGGATTTAAAGAAAGAAAAACTTATCTTGCATTCCAGCCACTTCACTGGACCACTGCCAACATGGCAAATATAGTGGAACATCTTGTAGTTAAAAATTTTAAATAACAGAGAATAAGTAAAGCTGTAAAAAGATACAGCAGTTTTGGCAAAATAATCATCTTTATTGCAATAACCCTGCCCTACCATGAGATCATTAAGCCCTCCCACTTCTCCACCCTTTAACTATAATTCACTTTATACAGATGCTCTCGTTTAGCCATGAGATTGACCCCGAAATATCGTATGTAGTGCGATGTCCACTTAAATGGATATAGTGATTTTAACCTGTCCACCAACTGGTGAATCAAATTTGAGAGAAATGGTGATATTTGAGAGAAATGGTGTGGCAGGCATGTTAGTCTACTCTTAAAGATAATTTGTAGAAATAAAAAACAAAACAAAAAGAATCTAAGTGGTACCTTTTTTTATTGGACTAACTAAAGCTAATCTAACCATGTTCTAGTTAGTCCAATAAAAAAACTATCACTTAGATTCTTTTTGTTTTCTTTCTACAAATTGATATTTAAAATCTCAGATTTGAACATGTTAGTTTTGAAGCCTGATAATTCCCCAAGATTAAGGAAGGATATCATGAACAGCCAAACAAGATACAAGGCTTTTTAAAGGCAAGGGACAGTGCTTGCTGAGGGTCAGGGAGAGACAGTGGAGAATTCTTGCTATAGGATCTGGGGTATATATTTAAACCTCCACATTAATGTGCTGTAATTTATTTACTGCATAATAATAAAACCACTTTTTGGACTATTCGAATGGTATTATGGTTTGTGTTCCAAGACTGCATCATATTTAATTACCTATATGTGATTAGCATGGTGGCAAATTACCAGCTACCCTATTTGTGATGCCACTGTCTAATCATGAAGGAGTGTAACCTGCATAGAATGGTCTCTTGGGCAGACTGGATAGACCATACAGGTCTTTATCTGCCATCACTTATTTAATATGAGAAAAGAACTTGATAAATTGGGCTTAGCATGCTCAGCCACCTTCCCCATTATTACCTTAGATAGTCTGATGGTCAGTGAAGGGTCTGGATAATAATCTGCTTGATAGCACGATGCCTCTTCCCTCATGTTTGATCTCTGGAATGCAAAGATGGTCCGAGAAAGGATTTGGGAGTTGGTGAAATTATCCATGCTGCATTCTGGTGGTTTCCTAAAGAACCATGAAATGGTAACTAATAATGAAGCTGAGTAGAAACTAAAGATCATGTTTGCCTGCTACAGCTACAGCGATTCTGTAGGGTGTGATGTGCCCAGTGCAAAAATTTGTTTTATGTACCCCTCCCCCCAAAAATATAGCAGCTCACCACTGATCTTTCTGTCCTATGGAATGTTCAACAGCTTTGTCATACTCTAGAGAGTTTAGGAGGCTACCTTCATGTTCTTTCATCAAGAGGAGCTCAGAGTTGGGTAAATAACATCATAGTCCCCAAAGAAATCTATGTATATTATGTGCCTGTGTATGAACTAATGTCTTCAGACTACTGTCAGACTAGTTCATAAAAGATGACAGATGGACAAGCTAGCTAATCACACCAGAGTTGATATCTTACTGAAGACATCACAAAGCTATCTTTAGGGCAGAACAAAATGCAGAGGCTAATTTAAGAGCACAGACAAGCTATTTTTTCCCCTATGTGGGTACCACTTGATAAAGGACAGTTAAGGCACAGCAGCAATAGGTTACAAAGATGTCTCCTGTTTGACAGACTGTGAGGACCAAGTGGTCCTTACCTACTAACATCTATGTTTCTGCCTGCAGCTGATTGCCTGCTATCATCAGGCCAATTATCTGGTGACACCAGTGTGTCAGAGAGAGCACAATTTGAATTTTACAATTCAATGTCTCTAAAGCATGAAAATAAACAAGAGATATGAATGGCTGGTGGCACTCAAGAGTCTTGATTCAATTACTAATTCAGCATTCCTGGGAAAAAACATTCCTTACCTGGTTTGGGGCAGGAGAGAGGTCGAGGCCATGAAAGTGATGCAAGAGTTTAAGGTTCGTTGCTGAGAGCAGGCTTGGCCTTTTCCACATGCATTCCTTTGCCAGGGAGTCACCACTGTCATATTAATCAGTTCCTCTGCCATATCACCTGATTAGGAAGCAATCAACATCGTTATTTACCTATTAAAGAAAAGCTAGTTACCAAGAGACCAAAACTCAACTCCTGTGCTAAAGTCGGCGGCATACATTCCATGCTGCCAGAATAGCGGAGAACACTAGCTCACCAATTCTCAAAGGAAATGGTATTAAAATTATGTGGGGCGTTCAATAATTTACCTACTTGAATATGAAAGAAAATAGCGTGAAAAAACAACTCTGTGCATGTTGTGACATGTCTCAAGGTTTCTCATGCATAGTTGCAGCTCAGTGCAAGTCTAACATTCCAAGAGACAGGATGTCAGGAGAGTCCTCATGCAAATCAAGTAAGAAACTGCTAGATTTGGAGCACCATTCAGTGATAAAATTTCTCACAAAAGAAGGGAAAAAGCCAAAGGAGATCCATGAACGATAACTGCAGTTTATGGTTAGTCTGCCCCATCATTCTACAAAGTAAAATTTTGGAACAAGCAGTTTAAATGGGGTATAGAGTCCATTGAAGATGACTCTCACACTGGATGGCCTGTGGAAGCAACTTCCACAGAAATGTGCAAGAAAATCAAAGATTTAATTTTGTCAGATAGAAGAATTAAGGTTTCCCAAAGAAATGGGCATCTTGGCAGGTATAATCTGAAAATTAATTAATGAAAAGTTGAGCATGTCTAAGGTTAGTTCCAAGAATGCTGATGCCATGTCAGAAGGCCCTGAGGATCCAATGCTGTCATGAGAACTTTGAGATGCTCTGTGAAGACCAAGTGAATTCAAGACAGAAAACTCTGCAGGTAAAGTCATGGCAACTGTCTTCTGGGATGATGAAAGACTTTTGCTTCTGGAATTAAGAACATAACAATTGCCACTGCTGGGTCAGACCAGTGGTCCATCATGCCCAGCAGTCCGCTCACGTGGCAGCCCTCTGGTCAAAGACCAGCGCCCTAACTGAAACTAGCCCTACCAGCGAACTTGTCTAACTTTGTCTTGAATCCCTGGAGGGTGTTTTCCCCTATGACAGACTCCAGAAGAGCGTTCCATTTTTCTACCACTCTCTGGGTGAAGAACTTCCTTATGTTTGTACGGAATCTATCCCCTTTCAAATTTAGAGTGCCCTCTCGTTCTCCCTACCTTGGAGAGGGTGAACAACCTGTCCTTATCTACTAAGTCTATCCCCTTCAGTACCTTGAATGTTTCGATCAAGTCCCCTCTCAATCTCCTCTGTTCGAGGGAGAAGAGGCCCAGTTTCTCTAATCTTTTGCTGTACGGCTGCTCCTCCAACCCCTTAACCATCTTAGTCAGTCTTCTCTGGACCCTTTCAAGTAGTACCCTGTCCTTCTTCATGTACGGCGACCAGTGCTGTATGCAGTATTCTAGGTGAGGGCGCACCATGGCCCGGTACAGTGGCATGATAACCTTCTCTGATCTGTTCGTGATCCCCTTATCATTCTTAGCATTCAGTTTGCCCTTTTTGCCGCTGCACATTACGCAGACGGCTTCATTGACTTGTTGATCAGAACTCCCAAGTCCTTTTTCGTGGGAGGTCTCGCCAAGTACCGCCCCGGACATCCTGTATTCGTGCATGAGATTTTTGTTACCAACATGTATCACTTTACATTTATCCACGTTGAATCTCACAAGACAACCATTACCAGGGAGAGTTATGCCAACACAATGATTGCTTTGTGGGAGTCAATCAAGGAGAAAACACGTAGAAAACTCACAGCAGGCATGTTACTTCTTCACAATAATGCACAAATGCACATGTCACAATAATCACAGGCTGCCATCTGAGAATATGGATTTTAGTAGCTGAACCATCCCATTCTACAGTCTTGATCTGGCTCCCTCGGATTATTTCCTGTTCCGAGTTTTGAATAAATCTCTCCGAAACAGTGGTTTTCAAGTGATGAAGACGTCAAGGAAGCTGTGATGTCCTGGTTTAAAGGTGAAACAGAAAAATTATTTTCAAAGGGATTAAAGTCATTGCAGGAAAAGTGAATAAAGTGAATGGAGCTTAAAGCAAAAATTTTATGAAAACTCTTTTCTTTCCTACTGAGGTATATAAATTATTGAATGCCCCTTGTATATGTCTGCTGTAAAAGTGAAAGCAAGGGGGGAAGAGCATGCAGAAGAGTTTCACAGTAAACGCAGCTCTTGTGTGCATGCATCAGGCAAACCTGAACGTGAAGCCCATATTGGCACTACTCTTCTGCGCCTGTAAATATAAGTTTTTCCTTTTTTTTGGTACTTGAAGGCTTATATTTAAGTGCAGAAATCAAGCACCAATGTGTGCTTTCACTTATCTTCTGAATGATGATGAAAGTTGCATCGCTATTCAGCCCAATCGGTCCACTTGGGAGGTCCTATTTTTCAATTTTTCAATTTTTAATTTTCTTTGCATGGTGTGTGCTGTGTGATAGGGTGCTCCGTAAGGTTAAAATATCATATCACTCTCCTATCCAGACCTGAGTTTCGCTGGAATGGCTTCCTCAGGAGGAGTGTATGTCGATAAGTGATATTTTTATAACTGTTTATACATCTCCATTGCATTTATACTAGTGCACACATATAGTAGTGCAGATCAGTATGCTCATATAATAAATATAATATCACCATTATGGGACTTGGAAGATGATGATGGTCCCAATTTGTTTTCCCTATCAGTTCGCAACTGGAGGAAGCACTTTGATACTGAACACTTTTCACTATTATTATTAATAATCAACCAGTAATTTAATATACAATATCCTTCACCAAGAGTACCTTAAAATTGTCCTTTGCATTGAATGTATTTGCCCTATGCAACAAATGTATTGTATTTCTAGCTGCTATACTTATATTGCCTTATCGTTTGCCTTGCTACTGTGCTCAATCCCCTAAACATTTATTCAGTCCTACACGCAGTACATAGGAATTATCTCACTGTTGCCATGCATCCTTTCAGTCTGTTGTTTTGTATATCTGCTATGTGTGAATTTGTAACTTTGTTGCTATCCTTCCACTGTGTATGTAAAATTGTAACCCGTTCTGAGCTCCTTTGGGAAGACGGGCTAGAAAATCGACTAAATAAATAAATAAATTGTGAGAGTGAGGCGGGAGAGAGTGGGCATCTTTCCTGCTGATCTTCAATTTGGTTTGGTGGGTTTGTTTGGGGTTTTTTATGTGCTGATCTCTACCACCAGTAACTCATCTCAAGTAAATTTAGTGAGCCTATGTGAACATCTGCAAACTTCATTTGCTTGCAGGGTCTTTTGAGAATGACTCGCCTTTTTGACATTATTATAATAGCGATCTCAGTAGCAGCCCATCGGATTTTGTTGTGAAGTTTTGAGAATCTTCCTCATACGGCCTCTTTTACAAAGCCGTGCCAGCGGCTGCTCTGCACTAAAGGCCCCGAAGCCCATAGAGAATTAAAGGGCTTCAGGGCTCTTTCCACGCGGCTTTGTAAAAGAGGCCGATAGTGTCGGGCACAAATCTAGCCACCTTGCTGTGCAGACTAGAAGGGCCTGGCTAGTCTTTATCTGTTATCTGTTACTATATACTACAACTTCTATCAGGTCTTTTCAGTTTAGTGCTTGAGAAGCTTGTGCACAGACACAAGAAAACGAGAAAATAAACTCTTCAGTGATAAGCAGAAAATAGTAACCTCACCCTTCAGTCCCAGCTGATGGCCAGCAATGGTCACTCTCCATGGGCCTTCACCAGGCTCAGACACACCTGAGGCATGAAAGACTAAGGGAACCAGCACAGAAATGTTAACCCATTGCTCGGAAGTTGCTGAGATGTTGAGATTGGCATGGTCAACCAGTGGAAATGCAACATGTTTCCGCAGAGCAGGATTTAGGGACATGACATCATCACTTCCATCCAGGTTCCCATTAGGGCAGAACTGCAACTCTGTGACAGACTGAAGGAAAGTGTTCCAGTCCTAGAGTGAGATAGAGACAAGACACGTAAAAAACAGAAGTACTGTTAGTAATGTATTATTCAATGCAGTACATGTGAAAAAAGGTGCTCCAACATGATACAAGTCAGATGTTAAAAACAAGAATCAATTCACATCAATGTAAAATCAGATGCCACAAAGCAGACCAAGTGATATCTCCACATGAGCAATTTTCAGGCCAGACCACTGCATCAGTGGCCTAATGACTGTATACTGACAGGAAATTTTAAAACAATCCAGGAACATTAAGATTTTTGAAGTTAAAATGATCAGATCATTTAAACCAAAAAGGTCATAAGAAGACCTAAAATTAAATGCAAAGAAATGTAGAGTAATGCATTTGGGGATTAATAATCGGAAGGAACCGTATATGCTGGGAGGAGAGAAGCTGATTTGCACTGATGGGGAGAGGGACCTTGGGGTGATAGTGTCCGAATATCTAAAGGCGAAAAAACAGTGTGACAAGGCAGTGGCTGCTGCCAGAAAGATGCTGGGCTGTATAAAGAGAGGCGTAGCCAGTAGAAGGAAGAAGGTGTTGATGCCCCTGTACAGGTTATTGGTAAGGCCCCATTTGGAGAATTGTGTTCAGTTTTCGAGACTATATCTGGCGAAGGACGTAAGAAAACTTGAAGCGGTCCAGAGGAGGGCAACGAAAATGATAGGAGACTTGCGCCAGAAGACGTATGAGGAGAGACTGGAAGCCCTGAATATGTGTACCCTAGAGGAAAGGAGAGACAGGGGAGATATGATTCAGACATTCAAATACTTGAAGGGTATTAACGTAGAACAAAATCTTTTCAAGAGAAAGGAAAATGGTAAAACCAGAGGACATAATTTGAGGTTGAGGGGTGGTAGATTCAAGAACAATGTTAGGAAGTTCTACTTTACTGAGAGGGTGGTGGATGCCTGGAATGCGCTCCCAAGAAAGGTGGTGGAGAGTAAAACTGTGACTGAGTTCAAAGAAGCGTGGAATGAACACAGAGGATCTAGAATCAGAAAATAATATTAAAAATTGAACTAAAGCCAGTACTGGGCAGACTTGCACGGTCTGTGTACATGGCCATTTGGTGGAGGATGGGCTGGGAGGGCTTCAATGGCTGGGAGGGTGTAGATGGGCTGGAGTAGGTTTTGACGGAGGTTTCGGCAGTTGGAACCCAGGCACAGTACCGGGTAGAGCTTTGGATTCTTGCCCAGAAATAGCTAAGAAGAAAAAATTAAAAAAATTTAAATTGAATCAGGTTGGGCATACTGGATGGACCATTCAGGTCTTTATCTGCCGTCATCTACTATGTTACTATGTTTTAACACATTATGAACCATAAAATTCTACTACCTGTCACCATCTAATCAACCATCAACTTCCCCTCTTCCCTTTCTCCTCCAAACTATCACTGGAAGCTATTCATGATTCATTTGTATAATCTGGAGTAGCAGCCTAGCGATTAAGGTAATGAGCTGAGGAACAAAGGAAGCCAGAGTTCATATCCTGCTGACACTCTTTGTGACTTTGGACAAGTTTAAGGTTTAAACAGATCTGAGATATAGGAGAGGAGTGGCTTGCCTGCAGACAAGATGGTTGGGTGATTCCACAGCTCCTCCTTCCACTGCACCATTCATATGATTTATTCACACAAAAAGATAAATTTTTGCTCTCAAAAGAGTAATAGTAAACTTAAACACCACTCCTTATGACTGAGAGCACTATCGCAATGAAAGAAAAAGCCTCAGGTTTTGTTATAGGCAGAGCCTGAATGCTCAAACCTCCTCCACCCACATCATCGGCAAAAAACTTTCATGGGGGATGTGCAATGCCACGAACTGTATTGGTGCTGGACTACAACTATAACCTATATATCGTAAGGAACTAAGTGTTAGTAAAATGAAGCTGACGTTTCACGGTAAAGATCGTTTCTTCAGGACTTGTGAATTTTCACTTTCCAATACATTTTTCTGAAAAAATAAATATATAAATAAGATTTGTGTCTACTTCATTACCCGTGGTATGTGCTAAAACTTCTATGATAAATGTACTCACTGAGTTGCTTGTTTTCGCTCACCCGCGTCCTGTCGCTGCAGCCATTTTCTCTTTCATCATTTAAAGAGAGATAAACCTATCAAAACTCACCCGGTGTATTACGTAGTGAACGTCGGTTGCTCTTCTTTAACTGGCTGACTCAGCCTTGGTTCTCTAGGATTGGTCATCTCTGGAAAAGCAGCTTAATGTAAAACCTAAAACAAAATCTAACACAACAGAGATTTCCTAATAAAAATAATACCAAATCGATGCTCATGTTTAGACCTGTTGGAATGGTGGATCCAAGTTCATAAATCCATTGCTGTTCTTTTTGTTGTAAACATAGATGTCGATTGCCACCACGTACATCATGCTCTGTATGTTCTAACACGTAACACCAAATTGAGTTTTGATAGGTTTAGTTCTCTTTAAATGATGAATGAGAAAATGGCCGCAGCGACAGGATGCGGGTGAGCGAAAACAAGCAACTCAGTGAGTACACTTATTATAGAAGTTTTAGCACATACCACGGATAATGAAGTAGACACAAATCGTATTTATATATTTATTTTTTCAGAAAAATGTATTGGAAAGTGAAAATTCAGAAGCCTTGAAGAAACTGTCTCTACCATGAAACGTCGGCTTCATTTTACTATCACTTAGTTCCTTACGATATATAGGTTATAGTTGTTGTAGTCCTGCACCAATACAGTTCGTAGCATTGCACATCCCCTACGAAAGTTTTTTGCTGATTATGTGGGTGGAGGAGGTTTGAGCATTCAGGCTCTGCCTATAACAAAACCTGAGGCTTTTTCTTTCGTGGGGATAGTGCTCTCAGTCATAAGGAGTGGTGTTTAAGTTTACTATTACTATTTATTACCCACTTTCACTTGATTCAATATAATAGTTTTTTCTCAAAAGGGTAAATTTCCTTAATAAGCTTACTGGCTACAAGAATGGCTACTGGAAGACAATCCAAGTTAGAAGCAGTGTTTGCGGCAAGAGGTCATGCTAAGCAGGCTAAGCCTGACCCACCAACCCCCTCTACAGTGCCTCTACTGAAGGAAACATCAGAATTTGAACAGCTGATGGTAGAATTAAAATGTATCAAAGACATGCTTCATGATAATACCAAATTAAATCTTGTGCAAGAGGAAGTTCATACCTTATCACAGCAGATAAAGGTATGTGAAAACAAGACAGATCTCTTGGAACTTCGGGTATCTAAAGTGGAAAACCATTTGAACAAATTTCAAATTGAACATAAGGAGGTGCTCGCATCTCAAAAGAGCTGAAGGATGCTAACAATAGAAGCCGGAGAAGTAATATTAGGATTCTGGGGCTCCCAGAGAGGGCAGAAGGAACAGACTACAGTGCCTCACACAACGAACTTAATTGGTTCCAGGAGCAAGTTTGTTATGCGAAAAGTTCGTTATGTGAAACGCGTTTTCCCATAACAATACATGTTAAAAAAAATAATTCGTTCTGTAGCATAAAATATGCTAAGGTGACATAAAAAAAGATAAATTTATCTTGTTAGAGCTGGTGTTAGACACAACTGGGGACTGCAAAGTCCAGGCAGAGGCTTACGGCTCTCTTTGACCAGGGGGGACAGTTGCCCTAGTTGCACTACCCTAACCCTATTCCTGCTATGTGTGACTGTGGTATTCTGTTAGCATGATATTTCTGTGTAGCATTCTATAATAATTTGGCTTATTCAATTTTCTTGATAGTAGAGGGGATATATGTGAAGGGGAGGGGAGACAGGGGTTTTGTTGATCCTTGCTGTGTATTATAATCACCCCCCACATACTCCCCAGTACCTTTTTAATCATCCCCCCTCGGTACCTTTTTTAATTCCTCCCATCTTTCCCAGCCAGTGGCGTACAGGCCAGAAGCGCAGAGATCAGGAGCAATTCCTCTGCACGCCTGTGTGGGCCCATGCCGATCTCCGAATGGCTGCAGTTAGTTCTTGTGAGTCCCGCGAGAGCTGACTGCAGCCATTCAGAGATCAGCGCAGGCCCAGGCAGTAGCACAGAAGGCTTGCTCTTGATCTCTGCGCTTCTGGCTGGGAAATTTGCTAGACCACCAGTTACGAGTGAGCGGGTGAGATTAAAGTTGCAGCAGTGGTGGCTTTTTTAAAAAAATATGTGGCGGCGGGGGGAGGTTTAAAAATATGCGGTGGCGGCAGAGGCTTAAAAATATGCAGCGGCAGGGGGGTTTAAAATATGTAGCGCCACTGCACAGGGAGCCAGGCGGAGAGAGGGCAGTTAAGGATGCAGCTCGGGTGACTTCGTTGTGTGAAACGAAGTTCGTTGTGGGAAGCAAGACCTGAAGTTCGTTGTGCGCAGCGTTCGCTGTGCGAGGCGTCCGTTATGCGAGGCACCACTGTATTTCCTTTTTGGAAGATTTGTTGCCAAAAATACTCTCTTAATCTGAGGTTTCCTTTAGAAATAGAGAGAGCTCACAGAATTCCATCAAGAGCTTCCAACAGACAAAACGGACCAAGGCCTATAATATGTAAAATACTCAGGTGTCAGCAGGCTCTGGATATTTTAAATATGGGCAGACAGTCTAAGTCGCTGAAATGAAAAGAACATAAACTTCATATTGTACCTGATTTTGCAAAGGTGACGGCTAACCGGAGAAAGCAGTTCTTACTACCTTTCTACTATGGATAATATTTCATTACCTATTCCAGTCATTTGGGGACACAGACCAATTAAATCAGACATCAATCAAGCTTTTTTATGTCCTCCTGAACGTTCAAATATCACATTATCCCCTAATCAGATAGTTTCTTCTACACTAATCTCATCATCCCTAGACCAAAAAACAAGACATCTTAATATAGGTTTGATTAACATCCGCTCTATTAAAACTAAATATCATTTAATTAAAGACCTTATTACTCAACGCTCTTTCGATATATTATGTTTAACCGAAACATGGCTCTCTGAAGGCGAAGAAGCCTATCTTTCTTATGCCTGTCCCCAGGGATTCTCATTCTTTTACAACCACTGTCGCAATAAAAGAGGAGGGGGATTAGCGACAATTTTTCGAGAACCTTTATTGTTACATGTTGATAACTCTCCAGCGAATTCTTCTATTGAATTCTTACAGTTTTCATTATTAACTAAACCAAGAACTGATGTACTTTTAGTATATCTACCACCCCCTATTAACTCTGAAAATGTCACTCAACTTCAGTCCCTACTTTTCGATTTTGGTAGCTCCACTTTAAATCCACTAATTCTGGGTGACTTCAATATTCATTTTGATGACCCCAACAACAACTATACTAAAACTATTCTTTCCTATATAAATCAACTAGATTTATATCCATTACTAACAATGCCAACCCATCAAGTAGGACACACAATTGATATGGCCCTAATAACAACTTCTGCAATAAACAATTTTTTGGTAAATTGTTGCCTACCGGTTCCATGGTCAGACCACTTTTTAATTTCAATAACACATACTATTCCACATAATTTACCTTACACTAAGCAACAATCAATTAATTTTAGAAACTTCAATGACCTTTCTTCAGATTTAATTCGTTCTACATTTAAATTGGATTTCTCTGAATCTAGAACTCATTCTTTAGACGACTTAATTAACCAATGGAACATAGCCATAAAATCAGTATTAGATAAACTTGTACCACTACAATCTAAAGTTATTTCTGCTCGCAAAATTCAGAACCCATGGTTCACAGCCGAACTTTCCCTCATCAAAAAACAATTACGATCATTAGAACGTAAGTGGAGAAAAGAAAAAACTCAATTTAATTCTCAAACATTCAATGAGCAATCTAGATTCTATAAATTAAAAATAAACCAAGCAAAAATGAAATTCTATTCTGACAAAATTTTGAAAGCTAAAAATCCATCAGCTCTCTATGCAATACTAAATTCAATAAAAACTCTAAATAAACAACAAACAGAAGCTGCTGGCTCCTCACCCACTGCTCAGGAACTCGCTGACCACTTTATTGAAAAAATTAACAAAATCAGAAATACTTTTACAGTGAATCAACACGTAACAATTGTTCATGAACAAACTGTTTCAGAGTCATTGTATTCAAAATGTTCAAGATTTAAATACCAAGCCTCAAAGAAATTGAGTTTATCCTCAAATCCATTAATATTAAGGGCTCTAAAGCTGATTTAATTCCTCCGTTTATCCTCAAACATTACTTTGATATTTTTGGTCCTTTTATCCATACGCTAATTAATGAAAGCCTAAGTCAAAACACCGTACCAATGGCCTGGAAGAAATCAATCATTCGTCCTATTATTAAAGATAAAAAAATTAGTTCTGAAGATCCATCTAACTTCAGACCAATAGCAAACATTCCTTTCCTGGCAAAACTGACAGAAAAGGTAGTTTTTAATCAAATTTCAGAATTCGTTGAAAAAAACCAACGTTCTACATCCGAACCAAACCGGTTTTAGACATCACTATAGCACTGAACATTCTTTGATTGGTATGACTACCTCTATCCAATATTTTCTAGATCACCATCAATCAGTTCTGTTAATCTCTATTGATCTTTCTGCAGCCTTTGATACGATCGACCACCAACTTCTACTTAATAGACTTCAATCCATCGGTATTACAGACCAAGTTCTTTTTTGGTATGTATCATACTTTACAGATCGTATCTCTACTGTTCTTTTTAAAGACTCAATATCTAAATCCTCACAGACCACATATGGTGTCCCTCAAGGGTCTATTCTTTCCCCTTTGTTATTTAATATCTTTCTTACCCCCCTAATGACCTTATGCCAATCTGTGGGTTTCCAAGTCTTTGCCTATGCTGACGATATCCAGCTCTTACATCCATTGGACGCTAATAAAACTTCTGATATCATAGCGATCAGTGAGAAACTTGATCAGGTTTACCATTGGCTGGATTAACATTAACAAAACTAATGTGATGCTTTTTTCCTGGAAAGACAGTTCTTCTCTTGTCGCTCCCATTTCTATAAAAAATGTTCCCCTGCAATTAATTAGCAATATAAAAATTTTAGGGGTGATCTTTGATCACAAACTGAATTTTCATGATCACATTAGTAACATTATTAAAATAACCTTTTATAGGCTTCGAAAAATTTGATCAATTTCAAAATTTCTATGTTCAAAATCACTTAATATTCTTATTCACTCTTTGGTGATTTCTAAAATTGATTACTGTAACGCTCTTTTTAAGGGAATCTCTTTGAATGAAATAAAATGTCTACAGATCATTCAAAATGCTTCCATTAAGCTTATAACTAAAACTAGGAAGTTTGATCATGTAACTCCCCTTCTAAAGAATGCGCACTGGCTTCCAGTTACCCACCGGATAACATACAAACTATGCATACTCACTTTCAAATCTCTCCTTAATAAAACTCCAGCATTCATATATAAATTATTAATTGCTTATTCTCCAAATAGAACATTGAGATCCAATAAACAGAATTTACTAACAATTCCATCTCTTAAGGTTATTAACACAAGACGGCAATTTATTTTCTCTGTTACCGCACCTCAAACTTGGAACGCCCTTCCCATTTACTTAAGGGAAGAGCGCAATCTGGAGAAATTCAAAAGTAATTTAAAAACATTTCTCTTTAGAGATGCCTTTGGTAATTAACTAAACAGTTCGTAGGTCAAAGTATTTTTATTGTATCATATTATAGCTTTTATTTGTTTCCCTTTTTGTACTTTTCCCTTTTTGTTCTACCTTTCTATATTGATTTTGTATTTCACCTCCCTTCTTTCCTTGTGTTTATGAGTTTGTTAAGTTAAATTTTTAATCCCTTATGTTGTTATACATAGTTTTGTACTGTATTGTTATTGTAATTTTAAATTGTTCATCGCTTAGAAATACGATTAAGCGATTAATCATAAAAACTTGAAACTCAATTGCGGCAGATGGGAGTTCAAGTATGGGCTTCTCTATCCAGCAATTATGAAAATAACTTTCAATAACAGAACCAACTATGAGGCGCCAACTAAACTCAAGGAATTTATCAGCCAGCACCTGGATCCAATGTCTTAGAGTGCAATGTGAACTGATTGTTTATACAGTAAAGTATAAGGAAAGGATTATAAGATCCTCAAAATGAACAAGTTTTGGAATGTTTGCTTTATTTTTATTTGATATTGAAAGTGCTTCGCTGGAAGTTTTACTTTGTTGACCAGTGGAGTATTCTCTGCTAAGTTGTTATCATGATATATATGTAGGAGTTATAAATCATAATACTTGTTATATATGTTCTTTTTTTGTTTTGTTTCTCAGTATTCTACAACTCTCTCTCATTGCTGAGCCTACAGTCACCTACTCTCCCAGTGGATACTCAAGGGATTTCCTTCAACACTAGGGGAGGAGAAACTGCAGTAGAATTCTCTGAACTTAGCTCACTTTGGTGCAAAGGTTGGGAGAGGGAGACGCAGCCATTCAGGTCTGACACCCCCCTTCCCATCTTAAAGCTTGAGGTGTCCAAGCTCCTGCTAACCTCACTGTTCTATTCCTTTTTTTCCTCAACTAAGGGATAAGAAATATCCTGATAGGGGACTCAAGCAGACCTCTATAGTAGACGAAAAGTTACCCCTTTCTAGATCCACTAATCTTGACCAGATCTGGACTGCACAGGACAGCATTTCTACCTTCTGCAGGAGATTGAAGAATACTGGCTAGCTGTGGCCTGCATAGGATACTTATAGAATCACTTTCAAGTCAGTAGTTCTCAGTTTCCATCTGCTGAGAGGAATACATAAACCTATGAGTCAGATTGGCAAGGAGGGATGCTAAGGAAACAGGAGAGTTTTATTTCATAAAAGGACAGAGAAGATAAATCTGATTTCATCTCTTTGCTAATAGAGCTGGATCTATTTACACACAAATATGAATGCTTACCTTTACAATGTCACTGTTCCCGACATCATGTGACCCAACATAGGTTCCAAATGCTGCAAAAGCTACCGCCAGAGCCACAAAACAGAGGAGGAGCATCATCAGTGGAGGGTGCTGTTCTACGTAGAAGCGCAGCCTCTCAGACAGGGAGAAGCAGAAGGTCATAATGCCCGATGGTCAGGGAGAGAAGAACAGCACAGTTGTTCCTCTAAAGGAAAAACAGCAGAAGTTCTAAGTATATAGAACTAGTTCAGAGTCCACATGGAAACTGTGAAGTGTGGCAAAAGAAAGAAAGGAACAAAGCAGAATTAAATCAAATACAAAAAAGGTAGATTAAGAGAGAAGAGCTATGCTTCATGATTAAGGTCATCAGAAGGACATCCTAAATTTTAGTGCATCCCCTTTTCATATGTATAGAATCCATCATTATTGCTTACCTTAGAGAAACTGAGACTACAATTTCCATAGCCTTAAGGCAGTAAACAAGGACTGGCTCAAGATGACCTACAGTTATATAGAGAACCATTTTAAAATGGAGTGCCTAACTTGGCCAGCAAATTTGGAGGTAATTCTGTAACCTAGGTGCTAACATTTACATGTCAATTACCCACATAAATATTTTGAAAAATGGCATTTACATACATATATGTGCATACAGAGAATGCCAAAACTCTGTTTAAGTACTATTCTGTAAATACTCCTTTAACTTACATAGCACATAAGAACATAAGCAATGCCTCTGCTGGGTCAGACCTGAGGTCCATCGTGCCCAGCAGTCTGCTCACACGGCGGCCCAACAGGTCCAGGACCTGTGCAGTAATCCTCTATCTATACCACTCTATCCCCTTTTCCAGCAGGAAATTGTCCAATCCTTTCTTGAACCCCAGTAACGTACTCTGCCCTATTACGCTCTCTGGAAGCGCATTCCAGGTGTCCACCACACGTTGAGTAAAGAAGAACTTCCTAGCATTCGTTTTGAATCTGTCCCCTTTCAACTTTTCTGAATGCCCTCTTGTTCTTTTATTATTCGAAAGTTTGAAGAATCTGACCCTCTCTACTCTCTCTATGCCCTTCATGATCTTGTAAGTCTCTATCATATCTCCTCTAAGTCTCCTCTTCTCCAGGGAAAAGAGGCCCAGTTTCTCCAATCTCTCAGCGTATGAAAGGTTTTCCATCCCCTTTATCAGACGCGTCGCTCTCCTCTGAACCCTCTTGAGTAACGCCATGTCCTTTTAAAGGTACGGCGACCAATATTGGACGCAGTACTCCAGATGCAGACGCACCATCGCCCGATACAATGGCAGGATAACTTCTTTCGTTCTAGTTGTAATACCCTTCTTGATTATGCCTAGCATTCTGTTTGCCTTCTTAGCGGCCGCTGCGCACTGTGCCGTCAGCTTCATTGTCATCTCTACCATTACCCCCAAGTCCCTTTCTTGGGTACTCTCATTTAATAACATCCATCCCATCGTATAGTTGTACCTCAGATTTCTGTTTCCCACATGTAATACTTTACATTTCTCAATGTTGAACTTCATCTGCCATCTCATCGCCCATTCCCCTAGTTTGTTCAAGTCCCATTGCAATTCTTCGTAGTCCTCTTTAGTCCGAGCTCCACTAAATAGTTTGGTGTCATCCGCAAATTTTATTATCTCACACTTCGTCCCTGTTTCTAGATCATTTATGAATATATGAAATAGCAGCGGCCCGAGCACTGAGCCCTGCGGGACCCAACTTGTGACTCTCCTCCAGTCCGAGTAGTGACCCTTCACTCCTACCCTCTGTTTCCTACCCGCCAACCAGTTTCTGATCCATCTATGTACGTCTCCTTCCACCCCATGGCTCTTCAGTTTCCGGAGTAGGCGTTCATGGGGTACCTTGTCAAAGGATTTTTGGAAATCTAGATATGATGTCTATGGGGTCTCCTCTGTCCATCCGTTTGTTAATTCCTTCGAAGAAGTGCAATAAGTTCGTTAGGCACGATCTCCCCTTGCAGAAACCATGTTGGCTGGTTATCAGAAGTTTGTTTCTTTCAAAATGTTCATCGATGTTTTCTTTTATCAGTGCTTCCGCCATTTTCCCCGGAACCGAGGTCAGACTCACCGGTCTGTAATTTCCTGGGTCACCTCTTGATCCCTTTTTAAAGATGAGCATAACGTTGGCTATCTTCCAGTCCTCCGGGATCATGCCTGTTTTCAGAGATAGATTGCAAATTTGCTGCAGTAGTTCCGCTATCTCCTCCTTTAATTCCTTCAGAACCCTTGGATAGATTCCGTCCGGACCCGGGGATTTGTCAGTTTTTAGTTTTTCTATCTGCCTGTGTACATCTTCAAGGCTCACTTCCATGGATGTTAATTTTTCTACTTGATTTCCATTGAAGAATTGCTCAGGTTCCGGTATGTTGGATGTGTCTTCGTTTGTAAATACAGACGAAAAGAACATGTTAAGTCTTTCTGCCACTTCTTTCTCCTCCTTCACCACTCCCTTCCTGTCTCCGTCGTCCAGTGGTCCCACCTCCTCCCTAGCAGGTTGCTTCCCTTTAACATATCTAAAGAACTGTTTGAAATTTCGTGCTTCCCTGGCTAGCCTCTCTTCATACTCTCTTTTGGCTTTTCGAACCACTCGGTGACATTCTTTTTGATACTTCCTGTGCTCTTTCCAGTTCCCCTCAGTTTTGTCCTTTTTCCATTTCCTGAATGAATTTTTCTTATTACCTATCGCTTCCTTCACTATTTTAGTTATCCACGCCGGGTCTTTTGTTCTATTCTTTTTGCACCCCTTTCTGAATCTGGGGATATACAGATTTTGCGCATCGCTCACCATGTTCTTGAGAAAAGACCAGGCATGTTCTACCATTTACCATTTTTTGGAAGTGTTCCTAAGTTTCTTCCTTACCATTTCCCTCATTGCTTCGTAGTTTCCTTTCCTGAAGTTGAAAGTTGTCGCTATGGTTCTCTTTCCTTTCGGTATTCCTACCTCAACCTTGAACTTGATCATGTTATGATCGCTGTTTCCCAATGGTCCCACTACCCCTTCTTCCTTTGCAGGTCCCCTTAACCCATTTAGGATTAGATCCAGAGTGGCATTTCCTCTCATTGGTTCTCTAACAAGCTGCTCCATGAAACAATCTTCTATAGCCTCTAGGAATTCTGTCTCCCTAGCGCATTTTGAGCTTCCAAGACTCCAGTCTATCCCGGGGTAGTTGAAGTCTCCCATAATAACTGTGTTACCGCTTTTGCATTCTCGCTTCATCTCGGCTTCCATTTCTTCATCGATATATCCGGTTTGCCCGGGTGGACGATAGTATAGGCCCATCTTTATTTCAGGCCCTTTCCTTCCTGGTATTTTAACCCATAGTAATTCCAGATTGTTGGTCGTCTCCGCTGTGTCCATTTTTGTCGATTGTATGCTTTCTTTTATGTATAGGGCTATTCCACCTTCTTTCTGTCCTGGCGATAGAGCTTGTACCCCGGCAGTGCTTTATCCCATTTGTTTTCTTCATTCCACCACGTTTCAGAGACTCCAGTTATGTCTATGTCCCCTGCATTGGCCATGGCTTCTAATTCCCCCATTTTGTTTCTTAGGCTCCTTACATTAGTATATATGCAATTTAGATCCTGGTATTTTCTTGTCTTCATTTCCTTTCCCAGTGCTTTGGTCTTTAGTTTCTTCTCTTTTGTTACATTCCTTCTAACCTCCTCTTCTGGGTTAGTCGACTCCTGTAATTTGTCCATTGTTTCTTCCCAGCCTTTTTTCCCCTCAGTATCTTCATGGGATACCTTCTTCCAAATCGTCAACACTTGGTCGACTGTCGGCTTTCCCTTTCTTCTTAGTTTAAAACCTGTTCTATTCCTCTCCTGACATTGTTTGCTAGAAGTCTTGTTCCCGCCGCGCTCAGATGCAGTCCATCTCTCCTGTAGAGCTTGCTCTTGCCCCAGAACGTTGTCCAGTTCCTCACGAAGTGGAACCCTTCTTCCTCACACCATCTTCTCATCCACGCATTTATTGATTGTAGTTCCTCCTGCCTTTTCACATCTTCCCTCGGTACTGGTAGGATCTCTGAGAATGCTATCTTCTGGGTCCTCATCTTCAGCTTCCTTCCCAGAATCTTGAATTGTTCTATTTGCAAAGGGGTATATACACATGGGCAGGGCTCAAACATGCGCATAATTTTTAGAATACCCATTATGTGCACATCTGCAGCATTAGGTCCTAAAACTTACACAAGCTCTATGGCTGGAATAAGTGCTCACTTGTGTTTATACTTGGTTAAGCTAGCATTCTATAAAGAAAAGTAAGCGCCTATGTTCCTTTACAGAAAAATCTCCTACCAGGTACCATTTTATAAAATTGCCCTCCACATGCATAAATTGCATCATTTTTCAAGGGAAAGTGTTAATCAGGGGTGCCCAAAAGGTCGATTGCAATCAACCAGTCGATCGCAAAGGCAACACGAGTCAATCAAGGAGCCCATCCCGGGATCCGTGATAGACTCGCGTTGCCTTTGCATTCTCTCTGTTCCCCGATGCCACAACAGGCCAGCAGCAACTACGGAAGCGCCAGACAAGCCAGTTCCCCCCCCACCCAGGGACGTTAATTCTGACATCGGAGAGGAAGTTCCGGGCCAGTCAATCGCTGCCTGGCTGGCCCCCGAAACTCCCTCTCTGACATCGGCAGTGACGTCGGGGGGAAGGCTGCGGTGTCGGGAAACAGGGAGAACTCTGCAGCAATGGCAGTGGTGGTTTGGAGGCCTGTTTCCAGACGTCAGCGGTGGCTTGGGGGCCTGTTTCCAGACGACAGCCCCGGTGGTGGCTTGGGGAGAAAAAAAAGGGAGACAAAGACAGGGAGGCAAAATGGGGAGACAGAAAGACAGGGAGACAAAGAAAGAAAGAGGAGGGGGCAGGGAGAGAGGAAAGAAAGGGGAGGGAATGGAGTGTCTGGTGGCAGGGAGAGAGGAAGAAAAAGTTGGACTCATGGAAGGACAGAGATGTTGGTTGGGGAATGGCATGAGGTCTGGAGGAGATAAAGCATGCAGGAGGCAATAAGGAGGGAAGAAATATTGCATGCAGTCAAAAGAAGAAAGTGCAACCAAAGACTCATGAAATCACCAGACAACAAAGGTAGGAGAAATGATTTTATTTTAAATTTAGTGATCAAAATGTGTCCATTTTGAGAATTTTTATCTGCTGTCTATATTTTGCACTATGGACCCCTTTTACTAAACCGCAGTAGCGGATTTTAGCTCAGGGAGCCTACGAGTATCGAGAGCAGCACGAAGTATTTAGCGTTACTCCCTGCTCTAAAAACTGCTTTTGTGGTTTAGTAAAAAGGGAGAGGGTATATTTGTCTATTTTTGTATAGTTGGTACTGAGGTGACATTGCATATTTTAAAGTCATCTGCCTTGACCTCTTTGAAAAAAACAAACAAACCCGAATATAAATGATAATTAACATTTTCTCTGTGTACAGTGTGCTTTGTGTTTTTTAAAATTTTATTGTTGGTAGATCATTTTGACTTGGTCATTTTAAAAGTAGCTCGCAAGCCAAAAAAGTGTGGGCACCCCTGATGTTAATATACCTTACATCTGAAAATTTCACAAGAAATGCATGCACAAAGTTTCCCATTTTGTTCGCATATGTGCAGTGGTATGCTGGTAAATGCTTAACAGGCTCTTTTGCTTAAAAAAAAAAAAAGAGAGAAAAAAAAAATATATATATATATACCCCAAGTACATTAAATAGATTGTGAGTCCTCTGAGACAGACAGAGAAAATGCTTGAGTACCTGTATTTAAATTGGTTTCAATGTGGTTGCGTAACTACAGAAAGGTGGTATACAAGTCCCTATCCCTTTATCTATCTATCTATACTTTATTATACATTTTATTGGTGCAAAGGATATGTGCAGCAGCCAATTTACAGATAATATTAAAACATATATTCTTCTGATATATAGACTAAGAAAGTTGAACGAACTAGCAGAATCTTTCACCTCAGTCGCACATGTAGAACATGGTGTGACAGGGACTCTGCGCAGCACAGTGCAGCCATGACCCTGAATCAGGTACCAGCCTCTGGCACTACCCCTGAGAACAGTTTGGAAGCCGAGGGTGTCCCAGAAGAGGACAAAACAACCCAGAACCTGGAATTTTAATCCTGCCTCTTTAAGAAACAGCAGCTTAGAACCCAGACTGGAGAGTAAAGATCCCTTTAAGATTCTTCCTGCAACTTCCAGGGGGGTGGGGCAAGAGGAGGCAAAGCTTCAGAGGTGCAGGGAGAAGGGGAAGCTTCAGAGGTACAGGGAGACAGGAGAAGCTGTGGGGAAAGTGAGCCCCAAGAGTTCAGCTGACCGAGCTGGGAGAAGAACTAACACTATGAGAGTGACGGGGATATGGCAAAGAAGTTAATGCCTGAGGAAATAAGAAATCTAGAAGACTCTACAATGGACTGGGTCTGATAGGGTTGTGGCGAGTAGTTTAGTGCAACAGGAGAGAGTGGGCATCTCTCCTGCTGCGGGAATGGGAGGGAGTGGTGGTTGGGTTGCGGTAGGAATGTCAGTGCAGAAGAGAGTGGGCATATCTGCTGCTGCCAAGGGGGGGGGTCACGACTGGGATTTCAGGACAGCGGGAGAGTGTGGGCATCTTTCCCACTGTTGTGGGTTGTTTTTTTTTGGGGGGGGGTTCTTTACACATTTTTTCTGCGCATGTACCCATTGCTATCATCACCGATGGGCACATGCAAATTTAGTGATCTTCACTGCTGTCCGCCGATCTTATTTGCATGCACAATTTTTTAAGAATGTCTTGGGTTTTTAGATTCAGTATTGTTATGCCCATGGCTGGCCAAGGCATGGCAAGTAGTCACTTTGGCTATTAGGAGTGAATCTTCATGTCTGCTTGCTTTTTAGCTGCAATCCTTGCCTTACATCTGTGCCAGACAATTAGGCAGCCTTACAACTTACTTTTGTGAGAGCAAGTTGTTTATCAACTTGTATCATATCTCTTATACTGTTTCATGTCTTACCAGGAAGGGCCTGAGCTCATTCCATCTGTGAGAGTTAGGAGATAAGGGAGACACCTGTTACTGCAGAAACAGCAGTGTCTGTGTGTGTAAGAAATTCAACACTTTCTTTGCTAAAAAAGACAGTCACAGACTGGACTTTGAATCTTGCTGCAGCCGTGGGAGAGCCGTGGACTGTAACTTTCCCTTGATCATCTAGATTCCCAATCAGTATTGGAGAGAGGCGTGACAGACATGGTTAAGTATTCTATTTGATGTATATAGATATTCTCAGCTTATATCTTGTATATTATCTGATGTCTCTCTGCATTATTTGTATATTATCTGATGTTTATGCAATAAAGAACCATATTACTCTGAAGCTTTGTTGGAGGTGACTTCTACATACCCTTGTTAGATAAACACTTGGCAGAACAAGTATCAAAACAGCTGCATTAGCAGACCGTCATTTTTTAACATGGGTTTGAGAATCCTGGAGAGGACATGACAGGTTTTTGAGAATGCTGGAGATGACATGGGATTTGTGCTACAGCCAACACGCAGGTCGGAAGCCTTATTTTTGTTTTTGTGTGTTCTTGCCTGGGGAATGATATTGTGCTGTGTAGGGTTTTTTTCTGAAGCCACCTGGGTGTGGCACAGAAGACTTGGGGCTAGATTTACTAAGGCCACGGATATGATCCGATATGATCAGTGGCTAGGGGGCTGATTCACGACGTGCCCTCGTGCAAATGAAGGCGATCGGAATCACGTCCCCAACTGACCGCACCGATCGCTCTCCAGTGATCCCAACACATGCACAGACCATCTTCTTTGCCTGTAGATAGTCTGCACATGCGCTGGCCCTCCGTGCCTGGCAGAGCTGGAAACTTTTTAAATACTTTTTAATACTTTGCGAGCTCATGGTTTTAACCCGCTTTAAACCCATGGGTTAAAACCACGGGCTCCCACTGCAGGGAAAGGCAGGAGAGTTGGGGCAGCAAGAGGAAGAGATTTGGGGCGAGAGCAGGGCGGTGAGTCGGGGCAGGAAGAGGAGGAGATTCGGGGTGAATGCAGGCCAGCAAGAGGAGGAGATTCGAGGCGAGAGCAGGGCGGCAAGTCGGGATGGCAAGAGAGATTCAGGGCAGAGAGCAGGGTGGCGAGTTGGGGCAGCAAGAAAGATTCAGGGCAGAGAGCAGGGCAGTGAATCGGGCAGCAAGAGGAGATTCGGGGCAGAGAACAGGGCAATGAGTCAGGGCAGCGCGAGGAGAGTCAGGGCAGGAGAGCAGGAGAATCAGGCAGAGAAAAGGAGATGCAGTTGGAAAGCATGCGAGCAACTGATTCCCAGCAGTCGCTTCTTTTGTTGATCAGCCAGCCCAGTCGGTGTTCCAGATTTGTTTAGTGAATCGATGCCTGCCTACATTTGCATGCCATTCCCCCTCATTTGCATGCGCAAATCAGATTGAAGGTTGCTCGGCACCAAGGTTAGTAAATCGGGTCGGGGAACAATTGGGTCGCAAAGTGGTCAGGACATGATCGGTGACCATAGTGAATCTAGCCCTAAGGATCGAACTGTTGAAGTAACAGCCAGGTCAGTAATTCAGTGGTGCATTTTTGTTTGCTAAAAATTTTACCTTGAAGCATTGTTCACAGACCGTAAAAGACAATGGATAAACTGGAGTCTGGAGGATTATAAGGGAGCAGTCTGGAGGATGGATAAGTCTGGAGGATTATAAGGGGGCAGCTTTATTGTTTTGCACAAACGTAGTAATACAGCTGGGAGGGAGGTGACCATCAGTGGGAATAGCTCTCCCTATCCCAGGCTAACTGGTAATTAAGGCTTGTTAATTATCAGGACAGCACAAACTAAAGCCAAACGAGCAATGCGAAAAGGAAGAGAAATTTGTTCTGGAGTTGCTTTTTTTCCTTTGCTATTTGAGCCCTTTTGGTTGCGGGTTGGGATTGATCAGACAGTTCTAACTAGGTCTGTGCGGACTGCAAAGTGGAACTCATTTTATTGTGTATTATTATTTTTCCCCCTTTTTGCTTTGGCCAGCTGACATAATTGAAGAGTGAACTGTGAGAAAGTATTATCCTAACATTTGGAGATATTATGCCTGATGTTTTGCACCGACTGTGAAACTGCTAACAATAAATGGCTCAGGGTTTCTTTACCGGTGTGCATGGGAGACACTGTGTTTTTTTGGTAACTGTGATTTTACATAGGCCACACATCTTTACTTCATGACAGGGCACCTTGGCTGGGTGTTACATGAACGGCTGGATGTCCCTGCCACAATGGACAGACCCTCAACTGATTCAAAACAGGAGGCCACAAAAAACATGCAGACAAAAACTGGAGATTGTTTAGCATCCCTCCAGACTGGAACAGATGGATGGATTTATGCTCCTCTTCCAGCAGGTGGAGACTGAGAACACACTGAATTGTAGCAGTACAAATAGGCTGTGCACAGTTCTTCAACTGCCGGTCCGCGGACCGATGTCGGTCTGCGAAGGATTCGGGTCCCCGCCGCAACGAAAGGTGCCAGCATTAGCTGACTTGCAACTTCCTGTTGCCATCGCTGTGCCGGGACTCCTGCCGCGTATGCCTCCTGCCTTGTCTCCGCACCTCCAGACCAGCAGCGGCAGCTCTGTGTGCTTTTAACTTCGGCACAGAGCTGCCCCTAAGCAGTAGTTTAGTGCGGTTTCATGAGGCAGCCTCGGGGCCTTTGCTAGGTCGGCCTGCTTTGATGATGCGATGTGGGCCAGCCTAGCAAAGGCCCCGAGGCTGCCTCATGAAACCGCGCTAAACTACTGCTTAGGGGAAGCTCTGTGCCGAAGTTAAAAGCACACAGAGCTGCCGCTTGCCTAAATACTCTTGGGCCGCTGAAGGAGGGCAAAGAGCAGCTGTCGCTCGTTTGGAGGTTTCCCTTCCTCTCACCTTTGCAGGTCCCTTTTTTCCACTTTTTTTTTTTTTTTCTTCAAACGGCAACGAGCCCCAGCATGGACATCAAGTAAGTTCCACTGTTCCTTGCAAGCGGTTCTGCTCTTGCAAAGCTTCCCCTCTGATATGAGCCATTCTCAGGGGAAATAAAGTGACCCGCAAAGGTGAGGGGAAGGGGGGGCAGATGATGGAAGTTGTGGGGGAGAGAGAGAAGGGGACAGATGATGGAATGGAGGAGATGAGAGAGAGAAGGGGACAGATGATGGAAGTGAGAAGAAGGGAGAGAGAGCAGAAGGCAGATGGATGTCAGTTGAGAGGGGAGAGCAGATGCTGAATGGAAGTGGGGAAAGAGCACCTACTGGATGGAAGGAGGAGATAAAGGGAGAAGAAAATAGTAAGATAATGGAGGGGTGAGGGAAAGGGGTGACAAGCTGTGGGTAGATACAGTGAAAAGAGGGAAATGGGACTAAATAGTAAGAAAGAATTTAATTTAGATGGAGGCAGAAAATAGAGAAGGAAGACCAGAGAAGAAAAGGGAAGAAAGAACAGAGAATGATATCAGATTTGAGTGGAGGAAATGAGAAGAGAGAGATGCTTAAAACCACAGGGGGGAGGGAAGGACAGAGATGCCAGACCATGAGGGGAACAGAAGGAAGATGATGGATGCCAGACCAAATTGGGGGGGGGCAGGAGGAGAGATGGCAGGGAAAGACAGACAGTGAATGGAAGGGGCAGATGCTGGACTGAAGAGACAGAGAAGGTTATCATGCCGCTGTACCGGGCCTTGGTACGCCTCACCTGAAGTACTGCGTCCAACACTGGTCACCGTACATGAAGAAGGACACGGTACTACTCG
The DNA here is from genome assembly GCF_902459505.1 of Geotrypetes seraphini. NCBI lineage: Eukaryota > Metazoa > Chordata > Amphibia > Gymnophiona > Dermophiidae > Geotrypetes > Geotrypetes seraphini. The sequence continues at coordinate 97,630,885 of NC_047088.1, read as the reverse complement.
AAAGGGTCCAGAGAAGAGCGACTAAGATGGTTAAGGGGTTGGAGGAGCTGCCGTACAGCGAAAGATTAGAGAAACTGGGCCTCTTCTCCCTCGAACAGAGGAGATTAAGAGGGGACATGATCGAAACATTCAAGATACTGAAGGGAATAGACTTAGTAGAGAAAGACACTATTCACCCTCGCCAAGGTAGGGAGAACGAGAGGGCACTCTCTAAAGTTGAAAGGGAATAGATTCCGTACAAACGTTAAGGAAGTTCTTCTTCACCCAGAGAGTGGTAGAAAGCTGGAACGCTCTTCCAGAGACTGTTATAGGGGAAAACACCCTCCCAGGATTCAAGACAAAGTTAGACAAGTTCCTGCTGAACAAGAACGTGCGCTGGTAGGGCTAGTCTCAGTTAGGTTGCTGGTCTTAGACCAGAGGGCCGCCGTGTGAGCGGACTGCTGGGCATGATGGACCACTGGTCTGACCCAACAGTGGCATGTTCTTAGGGCAGATGCTGGATGGAAGAGAGTGAAAAGGCAATGAAAGCAGAAACTAGAGACGATAAAAGGTAGAAAAATATAATTTTATTTCTATCTTGTGATTCAAATATATCAGATTTGAAATATGTATCTTGCTAGACATAACTGGGGAGTGCAAAGCCCAGGCAGTGCTTCTTTAGCTTCCAGCTGGCTTAGGGCTCTCTCTCTGACCAGGGGGTAGTTGCCCTAGTTCCACTCCCTAACACCATTTCTGTCATGTGTGACTGTGGTATTCTGTTACATGATATTTGTGTAGCATTCTGTAATAATTTGGCTTATTCAGTTTTCTTGATAGTAGAGGGGATATATGTGAAGGGGAGGGGAGACAGGGGTTTGTTGATCTTTGCCCTGTATTATTTGTATTTATAAAATGACAATTGTATAGAATACTGTTTCTTTTTATACTTTAATAAAATATGTTCAATATAAAATCATAACTATTTGAGGCTTTTGCGGATGGGATCAGATGGTTTGTGGGACCGAGCTCGCGGGGATGGGGCGGCGATGGTTTTTTTTAAAAAATTTCAGTCTTAGTAGTTTGCCGGTCCACGAAATAATTATTTTATTTCCACTGGTCCATAGGTGTAAAAAGGTTGAAGAACACTGGTCTAGAGCACAGGTGTCAAACTTTTATGCCCCTGGTGTTATCTTGTGGCCGGTTCCCTCCTCCTCACTGCTGCAGTGTACACAAAGCAGCGTGCAATGACTCCTCACTCGTCCTGCACATCAGAGAGAAGGCTTCTGGTTCAGGCGCAGAATGCGCGAGGAGCCGCTGCACATGGCTTTGTGCAGACTGCAGCAGTGAGAAGGAGGGAGCGGCCACAAGATAACACCAGGGGTATCGGACTGCGGGCCGCATAAAACGGCCAGGTGGGAGCCGGCCAGAAGGTAAGACACCTGCTGGAGGGAGGGAAACAACAAAAGTAGGGTGATGATTTATTTTCAATTTAGTGTTTGAATTGTGTCAATTTTAAGAATTTTAATCTGCTGTCTATATTTTGCACTGTTCAGGAAAAAATACATTTGTTTCTTTTTCTCTGGGAGTTCTACTGCATGCAGAGTCTTGAATCTTAGGGTTTCGTTTGTATATATTAGTACTTTTAGTTTCTGGTCCTGTATTTGCATAGGGGTTATCTGTTTTCTGGTAGGAATGAATGTTGAGAAGCATACAGTGTGCTTTGTGTAGTTTAATTTTGTGGTTAGAAACATAGAAAAAAGCAGCAGAAAAGGGCTATAGCCCACCAAGTCTGCCCATTCCAAGTATCCCCTCCCCTGAATTTACTCACTTAAAGATCCCACGTGAGTATCCCATTTTCTCTTAAAATCCGTCACGCTGCTGGCCTTTATCACCTGGAGTGGGAGTCTGTTCCAATGATCCACTACTCTTTCGGTGAAGAAGTACTTCCTGGAGTCGCCATGAAACTTCCCTCCCCTGATCTTCAGCGGATGCCCTCTGGTGGTCGAGGGTCCCATGAGCCAGAAGATATCATCTTCTGACTCGATGCGTCCCGTGATGTACTTATATGTTTCAATCATATCTCCCCGTTCTCTTCTTTCCTCAAGTGAGTACAGCCGTAATTTTTTTAATTTTTCTTCATATGTGAGATCCTTGAGCCCCAAGACCATCCTGGTGGCCGTTCGCTGAACCGACTCGATCCTCAGCACGTCCTTTCGGTAGTGTGGTCTCCAAAACTGAACACAGTACTCTAAGTGAGGCCTCACCATGGCTCTGTACAATGGCATCATAACTTCAGGTCTCCTGCTGATGAAACCTCTGCGGATACACCCCATCATTTGTCTTGCCCTGGAGGAAGCCTTCTCCACTTGATTGGCAACCTTCATGTCCTCACTAATGATCACCCCTAGGTCACGTTCTGCCGTGGTCCTAACCAAGGTCTCACCATTTAGTACATAAGTTCTACGCGGGTTTCTCTTACCCAGGTGCATTATCTTGCATTTTTTAGCATTGAAGCCTAGCTGCCAAGTAGTTGACCATTGTTCCAGCAGCAGTAGGTCGTGTGTCATATTATCAGGTAATAAGCTTCTGCCTACTATGTTGCAAAGTTTGGCGGCGTCGGCGAACAGTGATACCCTTCCTCTAAGTCCTTGCGTCATATCTCTTATGAATAAGTTAAATAGAATCGGGCCCAGGACCGAGCCCTGCGGCACTCCACTGATCACGTCCGATGCTTCGGATGGGGTACTGTTCACCACCACCTTCTGAAGTCTACCGCTCAGCCAATCCCCAACCCATGTAGTTAGAGTGTCTCCTAATCCTATCGATTTCAGCTTGTTCAGTAATCTTCGATGAGGGACGCTATCAAATGCTTTGCTGAAGTCCAAATATACCACGTCCAGTGACTCTCCGGCATCCAGTTGTCTAGTAACCCAGTCAAAAAAGCTAATCAGATTAGATTGGCAGGATCTACCCTGGGTGAACCCGTGTTGGTGTGGATCACGCAGTTTTTCTTCGTCTAGGATTGTGTCAAGATTCTGTTTGATCAGTGTTTCCATGAGTTTACACACTATAGACGTGAGACTCACTGGTCTGTAGTTTGCTGTCTCTGTCCTGCAGCCCTTTTTGTGGAGTGGGATTACATTGGCGGTTTTCCAGTCCAAGGGGACCCTTCCTGTGCTTAGGGAAAGATTGAAAAGAACAGATAATGGTTCTGCCAGGACATCCCTTAACTCCCTGAGCATTCTGGGGTGTAGGTTATCCGGTCCCATGGCTTTGTTTACTTTGAGTCTTGATAGTTCGTCATAGACGCTACTGGGCGTAAATTCGAAATCTTGAAACGGGTCTTTCTGGTTATCTCCCGTCTGCAGCTGTGGACCAGCTCCCAGCGCTTCGCGGGTGAACACTGAACAGAAGTATTTGTTTAGTAGTTCTGCCTTCTCAGAATCTGATTCTGCAAAGTTACCGTCCGATTGCTTCAGGCGTACTATCCCATCTTTGTTTCTTTTCCTGTCATTAATATAGCTGAAGAAAGATTTATCCCCTTTCTTAATTTTCCGTGCTAGCTCTTCCTCCATTCGGAGTTTGGCTTCTCTGACTGCTGTTTTGACAGCTTTAGATCTGTCTAGATAGTCCTCTTTCGCCCCCTCTCTGCCTAAATGTTTGTAGGTGATAAATGCGTCTTTTTTCTGTTTAACTAGGTCTGAAATTTCTTTACTGAACCATTGGGGTCTTTTGTTTCTCCTGCGTTTACTTACTGTCTTTATGTATCGGTCTGTTGCTTCGTGTAGGATGGACTTCAGAGACGACCACATATCCTCCACATTGTCAGATATTGCTTGTTTATGTAGCTCCTGATGGACAAAATCTCCCATGCGGTTGAAGTCTGTGCCTCTAAAGTTGAGAACCCTTGTTGCTGTGTTTGTCTTAGGGAAACCTTTCTTGAGGTTGAGCCATACCATATTATGGTTAACCATTATGTGTTGCTAATAAGATTATATTGTATGTATTTATGAAAAATGAATGGAAAAAATGGTGTTACAATTAGTACTATTATGGGGCGGGGTCTGGGGCGGAGATTGGGTGGGGTCTGGCCCGCGATTTAGCCTGTGTTTTGGATTTCGGCCCCTTAATGTGATTGAGTTTGACATCACTGGTCTAGAGAATGACACAGTGACTGTGTCCGGCGGCTAGCCACAGGTAGCAACGGTAACCTGTATAAACGGGGGGGGGGGGGGGCAAATCAACTGGTTGCCTTGGGTATAGGGACAAGGCTTTTCACCGCCCCGTGGAGCAGTGAATGCAGGATCTGCCATGAGTTACCTCCCTTCCCACTCCTCCTGCCAGCAGTCCCCTTCACAATCACGGGTCCAGCAGCCCCCCCATCCCCTCCTTGCGAGTCCAGCAGCCTCCCTTCCTATCGCGGGTCCAACAGTCCCCTCACACCCTCCCTCTTCTCTCCCAATCGCGGCTACTGGCAAAAAAAACCCCCAAGCAAGCCTGTAACTCCCCTGGGTCAGCCCTTTTGTGCCTCCCGGGGCAGGCCTACCAGCCTCTTCGAAGCTTCCTGGATAAAGAGACAACATCAAATGCAGGGCTGCTTTGGAACCTTCTTCCCACCAACTCCTTCCTTCCAATGAAACTTCCGGTCAGATTAGTGGGATAGCACACATCTACCTGCAGGTGGAGATAGAGAACCACAAAACACCATATACAAAAAACTTATTTCCCAGAAACAAATTAAAAAAATCAAAGAGTAACCAACTACCAACCATAACAAGAAATATGGAACCTCCCTTGAGGGAATCAATAGCAGATATCCAGACTGGGCGGGGCTCTGTATTCACCTGCTGCGTCTAAAGGAAAGAAAATTAACAGCTAAGACTATTTTTCTTTCCTTAGCAACAGCAGCAGATGAATCCAGAGACTAGTGGGATGTAGCAAAACAATCCTTAAACAGGGTGGGAAGCAAAAGTCACCTCCGCAATGACCGAAGCACCAAAAGAAGTCTCCCCGCTTGCCCCCACATCCAACTGGTAATGCATAGAGAACATATTCGAGGAAGACCATGTTGCAGCTCTACAAATTTTCTCCAAGAAGAAACTCCTGGACTCTCTCCATAAAGTACCAACCACTCTAGTGGAGTGAGCACGAAGCTCCACTGGTATCAGCTTCTCCACCAGCAAATAAGCAGAAGAAATAGTCTCTCTGACCCAAAGGTCCACCGAAGCCTTGGAAGCCGCCGTGCCCTTCCTATGCCCCGAGAACAGAATAAAAAGATGATCTGACCTCTGAAAATCATTAGCGATCCGAAGACAGTGCAAAAATATCCTCCAGACATTTAGAAGCCACAAGGAAGAGAAGCGCGACCCATAATCCTCCTCCCGGAAAGAGAGAAGAAAAAGAGACCAATTGGCCTGAAAGGACGAAACCACCTTAGGAAGAAACAAAGGAACTGTCCGCACCAATACCCCAGCAGTCAAAAACTGCAGAAAAGGATCCCTAAAGGCTCAAGATATCTACATGGTGTCCTGGATGTCTTGAGAAATGTTTATCACCACAAGACATCTATGCACTAAGCACACCCAAATCCTTCCCATAACATGCCTCCAACACGTCCCCTTGAACAATGGACATACTGCGAACAAAAAGCCTAGTAGGATGTCTAGAAAGTTAGTTTTAAAAATTAGCACTTAAGACATTTTGGCGATTAAAACAACCAACTGCCATTTTCTGTCTTTTTTAAGATGTCTTTCTTTTTTTAAAAAATTAGCCCCATAGTATCTGTAAGGGAGAGGAAGAGAGCTTAGATGATATAGGATTTCTAAGGGAGCAGAAGATTGTAGTTGTTACTATAGATGGGCAGATTGGATGGGCCATGTGGTCTTTATCTGCTATCATTTTCTCTGTTTCAGTTAAAATGTTTGAAAACAGGAAATATCTTTTAAGCTGTCATTCAATTCTAGATTTGTTCTGTTGCTTGGTTCTACTTTTGAGACTCTGCTTTCCAAATCCTTCAGCATTTTCCCTCCTTCCAGCTGTTCCCCTCCTCCCCCCAAGCTTTCTTCACACATCTTTTTTTTTCATTCTTCCATTATAGACCTGGAAGTGATGTACTTAGAGGTAGCAGGTCAAAATAGCTCTGACAAATCACCCTCCCCCTCCTCCCCATCAAAGAAAAACCTGACAAAATTTTTTTTTAAATCCTGACAATAGGACCCGACTACAATTTGGCCATAGACAAATGAGCCCTGATAAAAAGGCCTTCCCCTGTTTTACCCATGCTGCTGCTGCGAGCCAAGGTACTTGCTCAGAACCAGTCTTAGGCTAGGGCAATAGGGGCACTCTTCCCAGGTCCAGACAACATTTCTCTCCTTCTCCCCACCTTGAATGAAGTGTCTTTCCCTCCCTCTAGACTGGAGGAAGGAAGAGACAGAGACTACCAGATTGGTGGAGTGGGGATTGGAACAGATGAGGAGAGATGCTGGACTCACAATTGGAGAGAAAGAGTTATGTCAGACCATGGGAGGGGAACAGAGGAGAAATGCTGGACCCGTTGTGTGGGAGAAAAGGAAGAGAGAGGGGAAGGACATGGCACAGACAAGAGATGCTGGGCATGGAGTAAGAATAAAGAGAGGAACACAGGAAAATAGTAAAGAAGGAGTGGATAGGATCACCAAGAGGTGTTGATGCCCCTATATAGGTCTTTGTGAGGCCACACCTGGAGTATTGTGTTCAGTTTTGGAGGCCATATCTGGCAAAGGATATAGAAAAAAAAACTTGAAGCAGTCTAGAGGAAGGTGACAAAAATAGTAAGGGGTTTGAACCAAAAGAAGTACAAGAAAAGACTGGAAGACCTAAATATGTATACTCTGGAGGAGAAAAGGTATAGGGGAGATATGATACAGACATCTAAATACTTGAAAAGTATTAATATAGAACCAATTCTTTTCCAGAGAAAATTGTAAAACTAGAGGGCATAAATTGATGTTGCAGGGAGAAAGACTTAGAAGTAATGTTAGGAAATTATTTTTCACGGAGAGGGTGGTAGATGCTTGGAACACCCTCCCAAGGAAAGTGGTGGAGAGGAAAATGGTGACAGAATTAAAATAAAAGTGTGTGATAAAACGTGGCAGTGGCACATCCTCGCCTTCAAGGGGTGCGCGTCCTATCTTATCTCGACAGCTGGCAGCCCCGACAACCACCATAACCCTCCTCCAAGAAATGGAGTTCCTCATCAACTACATGAAATCCCACCTGATACCCACCCAGGGGATATCGTTCATCTGGGCAGTCATCGACACTACACAGACCAAGGTCGTCCTACGGGACTACCAGATCGACGCCATGACATCCTTGGCCCAGTGCATCCCTGCCAGCAGCTCATCGTCAGCACACTCCCTCCTGTGTCTCAGCTGCGGTCTTTGTTGTCCAGCACTCCAGACTACACATGAGATCCCAGAGGATCTCTAACTAGAAAATGAATGGTAAAAATTAAAGAACTAAGGCTGGTACTGGACAAACTTGTACGGTAAGGAAATTCTTTTTTACGGAGAGGGTGGTGGATACTTAGAATGCCCTCCCAGGAAAGTGGTGGAGAGGAAAACAGTGACAGAATTTTTTTTTAAGCATCCTGTTCCATTCTCCAGTATATGATGGTGACACCTCCAAACTCCCTCACTTTGACTTCTATTTCTACTGGTAGAAATAGTCTGGAGTTTCTCTTCTCTCCTGTATGCTCCAGCTTCCCATTCTGTTCCCTACAAGCTTCGAAGGAATGAGCTACAAGAGAAATGGAAGGTCCATTCCCTACTGTATGAGATTACTTGGTGGACTTCTATATGACCTCACAGAAAACTAGTGCTAAAATCAGTCCTGGGTGAAGGAAAAAAGTGCTAGGATTATCCCTCGAGAGGAAAATTAGAGAGAAAATCTGTTATGGAGGGATAAGTGAAAAAAGAGAAAATAGAAAACACACACTTCTGTGTTCACCGAACCCTAGAGATGCCAAGTTACTCTGTTGAGTTTTTGGGACAGTGCTGAATTTCTAACCACCCTATTATGGTGTGTTATGGGACTTGAAGCACAGATTTCAGTGGGCAGGATCGGGCACTATAAATCCCACACTGTTTTATGATGCAAGTTCAAAGCTAGGATTGGCCAAAAAGTCTCCAGCCTGGAACTCGGTAACTTGACATCTCTATGATACCAGCTCAGAAGTTCCCAAGTATGCAAATAACAGATATTCCAATACTATAAGCGTACTAAAAACACATTTTAAAAAATCAGTGCTGAGTAAAGAAAGGATGTTAAGCCGGATTTGATTTTAAGAACACTAAAAATCAAAGACCAATCCAGCCACCATACAGTCTCGCTCCTCTCCCGCGGGCAAAAAAAAAACCCAACCAAACACTGGTAGCTATAACAGCAAGCACAAAGATGAAACACTCAAAACAGGCTAACTAAAATGTTAGATAAAAGAAGGCAAGAAATAGAAAACAGCCTGAAATGCAAGAGCCAAACTATTCTGCATGCTCTTCTCTTTCATTTACCTCAAATAGAGAACTCAGCTGATGAGCAATAGGAAACGGAAAGGACGGATAAGAAAACTCCGCCCCTACCTTCAGGAGGGCTGAAGAATCGCTCTGTTCAGCTGACTGAGGACCAGGAAGTAGATAGATGTGCATGGTGACGTAACACTGCCGGCTACGTGGCATTTTAACACGTTCTTTTGAATTGTCCTTGTTGCTTCCACTGAACAATTCTGAATGGACGCAGCGCAGAGTAATAAAAAATAGAAAATTATCGTATGTTCATAATTACACTGAAAATTTAAGTGCAACATCAGCAGAACAATAATAAAGACATTACCATACAAGAAGGAATATTCTTAATTCTGCTGTCACATAAGTAAAAGAGACACAAACTATTTCTACTTGTTAGGGTGTGTGAAATAACAGAACATTGCAAAGAAACGCACTCGTCACATAGGTTAGCAAACCAGCATTAATATCCAGAATCGCAACAGCTACAAAAAGCACATGAAAAAGCCGCTATGCAAATATTGGAACATTCCCCAGAACTCAAAGAGGTGTAGACTGGAGAATAAATGTATTTAGTTAAGTTAGTTCGATTTATATCCCGTCCTCCCTGAGAAGTCCAGAACGGGTTACATGGTAACGTACATAATAGTTAACGGGTCTGGGTAAAACCAGGATTTGCAGGATCTCCAGGATCCTCATAAACTTGTACTGAGATCCTGGTAAAATTGCAGGATTTGCAGGATTTTCCAGGATCCTGGTCCACCTTAACAGCAGACCTCCTCTTTTTTTGATTGCCACAGCTGTTTCTACGCATTTACTGGAGTCCCCTACAACGCCGTCTTCTCCTTCTCTGCCGGTCCCGCCCCTTATAACATGCTTTTCTCTTCCCGTGTGGGCGGACCAGCAGAGAATAAGACATAAAACGCGGGGACTCCCTTTAGTTTTAGAATGCCAACCAGACGGGAATAAAAATAGGCTTGCAACTCTGTCTTCTTCTTCTCTGCCGGTCCCGCCCCTTATATCTCTTCCTGTGTGGGTGGACCGGCAGAGAAGAAGAAGAGGTCAGCGCGGGGACTCCCTGCAGAAAGACAGCCAGAGGGGCAGTAAAAAAATAGGCTATAACTTATCACACAGAGGAAAAAAAAGAACAGCAATACTTTGGATTTAGAATTTCAGTAACCTGGTCAATCTTATTGAAACTAATTATCCAGATTTATTCAGTTTTTTTATACTGTTCACCCGGGGAGCTCTGAATGGTTTACATCAGGGGTGCCCAAATGGTCGATCACGATCGACCAGTAGATCGCAAAGGCACAGCGAGTCGATCGCGTTGCCTTTGTGATCTTATTCTCCCTGCTGCTTCCTCAAGCCAGGCCTGGCGCGTACATGCGCCGGACTCACAAGACTTCACCTCTGATGTCAATTCTGACATCGGGGAGGAAGTTCTGGGCCAGCCAATCGTTGCCTGGCTGGCCTGGAATGTCCTCCCCGACGTTAGAATTGACGTCGGAGGTGGAATCTTGTGGGCCCGGCCTTTGTATGTGCCAGGCCTAGCTCGGGGGAAGCAGCATGGAGAAATCGCGTTGGTGATTTGGGGGTGGGGGTAGGAAAAGAATCGGGGAAGTGGAGAAATCGGCACAATGGCTTGGGGGGCAGGGGGAGAGAGAAAGAAAGGCAGAAATAAAGAGGGGGTCAGGGGGAGAGAGAAAGAAAGGTACGCAGGCAGGGGGAGAGAGAAAGAAAGGCAGAAATAAATAAATATTGGCTTTACAGAAGAAGGAAGTGCAACCAGAGACTCATGAAATCACCTGACAAAAAAGTAGAAAAAATGATTTTATTTTCAATTTAGTGATCAAACTGTCCGTTTTAAGAATTTATATCTGCTGTCTATATTTTGCACTATGGCCCCCTTTTACTAAACCACAATAGTGTTTTTTTGCGCAGGAAGCCTATGAGCGTCAGGAGCTGTGAGTGGCATTCAGTGCAGCTCCCTGTGCTAAAAAACGCTATCGCGGTTTATGTAAAAGGGGAGGGTGTATATTTGTCTATTTTAGTATAGTTGTTACTGAGGTAACATTGCATATTTTAAAGTCATCTGCCTTGACCTCTGGAAAGAAAACAGAATTCAAATGATAATTAACATTTTCTCTGTGTACAGTGTGTTTTGTGTTTTTTTTTAATTTTATTGGTCATTTTAAAAGTAGCTTGCAAGCCAAAAAAGTGTGGGCACCCCTGGTTACGAGACATCCCCCAGAAATGTCCTCTTTTGGAGGACGTCTGGAGATCAAGGTGGCTTTTGAAAACCCGGCAAGCAGTGGGGGCAGGGTTAGGGTGGGATTGGTGGTGGGACTGGGACATGATGGGGAAGGGATGGGTGGAACTGGGCGGGTCTAGCGGGGTCCGGGTTTCCAAATGGGTAATCTGGTAACCCTACCTGAGTACACCCCAACCCGCTTATTCTGGCTCTAACAGTGCCACCTGGCCTTCTTTAAATAGCATCAAAAATTGGTTGACAGAACTCCCTGGGAGTAAGAGCAGACTGGCCTCCTAAACATAGAGGGCTAGGGCAAGGTGCACACTATTCCGTACCAGCATATTGCAATTCTGACCCCAGGAAGGGCTGCATCTATCTGGATTTAGCACCCTTAACTACCTATAAGGCAGGAAACATCCAGTCATAAGAACATAAGCAGTGATTCTGCTGGGTCAGACTAGGGGTCCATCATGCCCAGCAGTCCGATCACGCGGCGGCCCGTCAGGTCCAGGACCTGTATATTAACCCTCTATCTATACCCTTCTATCCCCTTTTCCTTCAGGAAATTGTCTAATCCCTTCTTGAACTCCAATACCGTACCCTGTCCTATCACGCCATCTGGAAGCGCATTCCAGATGTCCACCACCAGTTGGGTGAAGAAGAACTTCCTAGCATTGGTTCTGAATCCGTCCCCTTTTAATTTTTCTGAATGCCCTCTCGTTCTTGTAGTTTTTAAAAGCTTGAAGAATCTGTCCCTCTCCACTTTCTCTATGCCCTTCATGATTTTGTAAGCCTCTATCATATCCCCTCTAAGTCTCTGCTTCTCCAGGGAAAAGAGCCCCAGTTTCTCCAATCTTCCAGCGTATGAAAGGTTTTCCAAACCTTTTATCAAACATGTCACTCTCTTTTGAACCCTCTCGAGTATCGCCATATCCTCAGGGCCGCCATCAGAAATTTCTGGGCCCCTTACTGAGCAATCCTATTTGGCCCCCCGCGCACCCCTTCCCCCCCCCCAACACCCCCCCTTCTTCCATGGGCCGAATACACACATACTTTTCTGCTAATGCTCCACCTAAGCCAGTCCTGTAAAATCTTCTCACATCCATTGGGTGATTTGGCATAGAGGAGATAGTCATAAAAAGAACGTCCGTCAAGATCTTTACTCATAGACTGTGCCATTTGCTTTAAATCATCTTCCATCATTAATCCAAATTGCACAATTCTTTCTCTGTCTTTGTCTGAATGGCATCTGGCCACATTGCTGGATCCTTCCAGTCAACAAATTTATGAGCAGGCGCGGAGAACGCATTTTTAAACAAATGTAGTTTATCCTTGTACTCCTTATGTAATTTTAATCATCTATGGATATGTTTGTATGTTTATTGTTCAAATGGTTTTATTTATTTCCCCAAATTTAGTTTTGTTATACGCATTGAAAATATTTGATATTGTGTTTAAATCAAAATCTCAATAAACTTGAAACTTGAAACGAGTGCCTGTGAGATTGTGGGAGGGTTAAATACTCAAAACTTAGAAGAATAACAATTTACTTAAAGTTTTTGCTACGCCAGCTTTCTGGTATCTTTACATACAGTGGCGTACGTAGCATATGTAACACCCGGAGCCCATCATTTTTTGGCACCCCCCCATTTGTAAGAAAAACATGATTTTTAGTAACAAACCACACGTCACACATGAGTACCTAGGAAAAGGCAGCATCTTACATATTGCAGTGAGCAGTACATCAATACACCCATTGTAAAACTAAACAAGCCAGACCAGCACAGATCAATCCTACACCGTCAATCCTAACAGAAAACCATGTCTTTCGAACACACAGAACACAGAAAACACCTTCGCCTAGTATGGAATATGTCATCACAAACTAACCCCTCACTCTTTTACAAAACTGTAGTGTGGATTTTAGCCACAGTGGTAACAGCCCTGACGCTCATAGAATTCTGAGCATCAGAGCTGCTACCACCACGGCTGGCGCTAAAAATCGCTCCACAGTTTTGTAAAAGGGGGGATAAAATAGAAATACACAGTTTCAACGCTCTAGCTCAGAGGTGCCCAAACTTTTTGAGCTTGTGAGCTACTTTAAAATGACCAAGTCAAAATGATCTACCAAAGCACAGTATACGCTGAGAAAATGTTAATTATCATTCCTATTCTGGGTTTTTTTTCAAAGAGGTCAAGGCAGATGACTCTATGCATTGTCACCTCAGTAACAACCATACAAAAATAGACAAATATACCCTCCATCCTTTTTATTAAACCACAATAGCAGTTTTTAGCGCAGGGAGCTGCGCTGAATGCCCAGCACTGCTCTTGACACTCATAGGCTCCCTGCGCTAAAAACCTCTATTGCGGTTTAGTAAAAGGGGACCATATTGTAAAATATAGACAGCAGATATAAATTCAGAACTGTGCATAGTAAGTGAAGGGAAGTTTTCATCTCTGGGAATTTACCCAGTTAACTATTAAGTTATTTGGGCAAATTCCTTTGAAAACTGTGGTAATACTGCCTCCACTTTGCTAAATTTAAAATAAAATCATTTTTCCTACCTTGTCTGGTGATTTCATGAGACTCTGGTTGCACTTTCTTCTTCTGACTGTGCATCCAATCTTTCTTCCCTTCTATCAGCCTGTATGCTTTCTCTCCTCCACACCTCATTCCCTCCCCCAATTTTTTCTTCCTCTCTCCCTGACCTTTCTTTCTTTTTTTTCTGTTTCTCTTCTTTCCTTCTGTTTCCCTGCCTGCCCCCTTTCTTTCTTTCTCCCTGCCGTTCCCCAAGCCACTGCCACTGCCGCTGCCATCGGGGAACAGGACCCACCAATGGATAACAGGCCCCAAAGCCGACGCCGACGCTGACGCATGCTCTCCCTGCTTCGGGCCGATCAGTCTTCCTCTCCCCAACGTCAATTCTGCCGTCGGAGAGGAAGTTCCGCCCAGCCAGGCAGCGATTGGCTGGCCCGAACTTCCTCTCCGACTGCAGAATTGACATCGGGGAGAGGAAGACTGATCGGCCCGATAGATTAGATCGCCAAGACAAAGTGAGTCCTGGGTGATCGACTCACTTTACTTTGGCGAGCTACTGGCGCCCCTGCCTTAGAACACTGCCTAGGACCCTGGGGGAGCCCGGGCCCCCTGTCAGCTCCAGGCCCCTGAATGCAGGACTGGTAGTACTGCCCTGATGGCGGCCCTGCATTTCCTTCTTTAGGTATGGCGACCAATATTGGACGCAGTACTCCAGATGCGGGCACACCATCGCCCGATACAATGGGAGGATAACTTCTTTCGTTCTGGTTGTAATACTCTTCTTGATTATACCTAGCATTCTATTCGCTTTCTTAGCAGCCACTGCGCACTGTGCCGACAGCTTCATGGGCTTGTCCACTATTACCCCCAAGGCCCTTTCTTGGGTACTCTCACTCAGTAACATTTCTCTGGTTCATAGACAATTGCACGCAAGACAATTGCGCGTGGACAAAGAGGCGCAGACATCTTAGCACAAGACAAGTGAGCATGAGACAACTGAGCGCAAAGACAACTGAGCACAAAGACAACCTAGCGCAAGACATTTCAGCGCAAATTATTTTCTGTAATATGCACGAGCGGGACAACTGAGCACAAGACAACTGAGCGCGAGACAACTGAGCGAGAGTCATGTGAGCGCCGGCAAGTTAGCGCAAGACAACTGAGCGCAAGCCAACTGAGCGTGAGACAACTGAGCGCCGGCAGGTGAGCGCAAGCCAACTGAGCGTGAGACAACTGAACGCTGGCAGGTAAGCGCAAGACAATTGAGCGCAAGACAACTGAGCGCAAAGCGGAAGCAACGGTGCTCCAATGGGGGATATTGGTTGGGAACCCCCCCACTTTACGGAATACAGATCGCGCCGGCATTGTGGGGAGGTTTGGGGGGTCTATGCGTTTAACCCAGGTGCTTTTGTCCCGTTACCAGACATATTCATTGGGGACTGTGAGACCTGTTATAGTGGAAGGTAAATGGGCATAGTGGGTGTTGTTTGCAATGGGTTCATAATAAAATGACCCTAGTCTGATGCCTGCAGTGTCTATTCATCTGATCCATCCGTCAAATGCTAAGGTAACCAGGCTAATGTAAAGCTAGAGGTGTGTAACATTCAGTAAGTTATGTTATTTTCATTATTCTAAGTTTCATTATTTCTAAGTAATCATTTATTTGTGTTTGTCTTGCAGGATATGTTTGTTGTATGAATTCTCAAAATTTGGTAAAGCTTAATTTGCTTAATGATCTTTACATGACAGAATATATGTTTTAAGTGTTTATGAAGGTCATTATGTCTTTTTCTTTGTTTGTTTAAATCGTTAAATCGTTCATTTTCAAACTTACAATAAGTGTCTTGCGCTCGGTTGTCTTCACGCTCAGTTGTCTTCAGGCCCAAGAAATTCCAAAGCTTAAATACAAGCTTCACTGAACTCCCTCCACCTCCCAAAAAAACAAACAAACAAAACTGTCCACAATTTGTTTTCAGCCTTCTAGTTATTAATTTTATGAAGTGTCTTAATATGTTAAAAGAGAATAATAACTAATTTGTTGAATGGCAACCTCAGTCATCATAAGTCATTATAAGTTCATAATCTCATTGGAGTTTGCGAGGTTAAAATAAAATAAATTCTGGACTCAGTAGTTGTATTATAATGTTTTTATTTCTGGTTAACTGTGTTATTTAACAAAGCATAATACAGTGAACATATAAAATGGACAACATAGGTCCCCCAGGGCAAAGTTAAATGCAATGTAAGTATTATTGAACACAAGTAAACATGACGTGAACAGTGAATAATAACATTGAATGATAAAGAGCATTATAAGGAGTTTGAAATTGAAAAGACAATTACAAGGTCAAAAAATAAGCTGCTGATGAGGACGAAAGCCTCAATTCACAGAAAGAGAAGTATTTTGTATGCTTGAGCTTCAGTGTTGAACTGGAGGATGTAAAAGATTATATACATACATATATAGATACATACATAAATATAGTACATATACACATATAGAGTACCTCTCTTTCAATGAGAAAGTATTGTTCCTCATCAAGGGCAAGCACAGGAACATTGGAGAAATGGACAGGGAGTGGAGGAAACTCCAGTGCCTGTTCAATGCCAGTGCTTTTACTCTATAGCTCTCATTCAGTCAGTGTGTGTGTGTGTGCAGTGTGAGCCACAATAGTGGTAGTTGCAATAGGGGTGGCTGGTGGTGAGGGGTTGGTCCCAAAATCACAGGTGGAGCGGCGGTAGAACAGGTGGGACACCGGGTGGTGCTTTGTATGGGGAGGTAGGGTTGAAACAGAGGATAGGGTGCGAGAGGAGGTGGATGCTAATATATCTGCAATGACAAACAGCATTAAAAGCAGTTGGAAATTGAAAAGACAATTACATAGTCAAAATATAGGCTGCTGAAAGAGAAGTCTTTTGTTTCATATAATTTAACTGAATACTTTTTGTTCAATGAGAAAGTATTGTTCCCCATCCTCACTGTCATCTGAAGAAATAAATGCATGTAGTGTCAGAAGTATATGAAGAACTGTTAATGTTTAAAAAAAATTATTAGTCAACAGAGATATTATGACTGTAAGGGTAAGCACAGGAACATTGTAGAAATTCACAGGAAGAGAAGTATTCTGTATGCTTGAGATTCAGTGTTTGAACTGGAGGATGTAAAAGATTATATACATACATAAGTATAGTACATATACACATATAGAGTACTTTTCTGTCAATGAGAAAGTATTTTTCCTCATCAATCAGCAATCAGATCGCAGGAGGATAGAGAGGAACTCCAGAGCGACTTGTGTCGGTTAGAAACATGGGCAGAGAAATGGCAGATGAAGTTCAATGTGGAGAAATGCAAGGTAATGCATTTAGGCAATAAGAATAAGGAATACGAGTATACAATGTCAGGTGCAACTCTGGGGAAGAGTGAACAAGAAAAGGACCTGGGTGTACTGATAGATTGGACCCTGAAGCCGTCGGCACAATGCGCGGCAGCGGCAAAGAAGGCAAATAGAATGTTGGGCATGATAAAGAAAGGAATCTCGAGTAGATCGGAGAAAGTTATAATGCCGCTTTATAGGGCAATGGTCAGACCACACTTGGAATACTGTGTCCAACATTGGTCTCCCTACCTAAAGAAGGATATAAAACTGCTGGAGAGGGTGCAGAGACGAGCAATAAAACTGGTGAAGGGTATGGAGAAACAGGAATACGAGGATAGACTTATAACACTAGGATTGTTCTCCCTTGAGAAAAGGAGACTGCGTGGGGATATGATCGAGACCTTCAAAATACTGAAAGGAATCGACAAAATAGAGCAGAGAAGATTATTTACATTGTCCAATTTGACACGGACTAGAGGACATGTAATGAAGCTAAGGGGGGACAGGTTCAGGACTAATGTCAGGAGGTTCTGCTTCACTCAGAGAGTGTTTGACGCCTGGAATGCCCTCCCAGAGGAGATTATTGCGGAATCGACCGTCCTAGGCTTCAAGAGCAAACTAGATGCATATCTCCTTAAGAGAGGCATATAAAGATATGGTGGACTATAAATTACGCTGACATACTGAAAATCAAAAAGATGAAGAGGAGAAAAATAAACCTCAATTGAGGGTCGTTGGGACTACACAAGTGCCCAACCATCCCCTCATCATCACGGGTTTATAAAAAACTCCAAAACATGCATAAATAATCACTTTTCACATCTTTCATTCACACGAGGTCTTCTTTTTGTTATTTTTCACAGTCTTAAGCTTCAAGTAGTTAAGCTTGGGATTCGGGCCTTGTTCAGTGCTTGACAGTTAAACTGAAATTATATACATAAAAAAGACTGTGAAAAATAACAAAAAGAAGACCTCGTGTGAATGAAAGATGTGAAAAGTGATTATTTATGCATGTTTTGGAGTTTTTTATAAACCCGTGATGATGAGGGGATGGTTGGGCACTTGTGTAGTCCCAATGACCCTCAATTGAGGTTTATTTTTCTCCTCTTCATCTTTTTGATTTTCAGTATGTCAGCTTTATTTATATGTTTTCTGGTCTGGATGAATCCCTGCTTATAACTGAATTTGACAAAACGCATCTTTAATATATTTACTATTAGTTTTACGTTTTGGCCTCAAAATAAATTATTAGTGGACTATAAATTACGCCAGGTGTACACCTGGCAGGGCCTCCGCGTGTGCGGATCGCTGGACTTAATGGACCGAAGGTCTGATCCGGAGATGGCAGTTCTTATGTTCTTATGTTCTTATCAAGCACAGGAATATTGGAGAATTGAACATTAAAAGCAGTCGTAAATTGAAAAGACAATTATTGTTCCATATCCTCACTCTCATCTGAAGAAATAAATGCATGTTGTGTCAGAAATATATGAAGACCTGTTAATGCTTAAAAAAGTTATTAGTCAACAGAGATATTATGACTGCAAGGGTAAGCACAGGAACATTGTAGAAATTGCCTAAATTCACAGAAAGGGAAGTATCCTGTATGCTTTAGGTATAAAATAGTTAAGACTTGAGCTTCAGTGTTTGAACTGGAAGATGTCAAAGACTATGAACCGTAAAAGATTATATACAGAGATACATACATAAATCTAGTCCATATATACATATTGAGTACTTCTTGTTCAATGCTAAAGTATTGTTCCCCATCAAGCACAGGAACATTGGAGAAATGGACAGAGTATGGAGAAAACTGACTCTTTGGCTCTCATTCAGTCAGTGTGTGTGTGCAGCGGGAGTCACAGTGAGCCATAATAGTGGTCGCTGAAACAGGAATGGTTGGTGGTGAGGTACTTAGATTAACTGAGATGGCTTCTTATCATGGATTTTGTGTGCACAAGCCCAAATTCTCTGAGCGTGAAGTACTCAGATTAACTGAGTACTTCTCGCTCAATGCAAAGCTGCTGTTCCCCATCAAGGGGAAACGTAGAAATATCGGAGAAATGGACAGGGCGTGGAACAAATTCACGCACCTGTTCAATGCTAGTGCCTTGACACTGTGCTCAGGAAGTACATATTAAATACATGCGCGGTTTATATATATATATATATATGTTTGTTGCACAGAAGTATTTTGTTTAACAGAGTACTTCTCGTTCAATGAGAAAGTATTGTTCCCAAACCTCACTGTCGTCTGAAGAAAGAAAAAGATAAATGCATGTAGTGTCTGAAATATATGTATTGAATTAAGAACTGTTAATACTAAAAAAAAGTTATTAGTCAACCGAGATATTATGACTGCAAGGGCAAGCACAGGAATATTGTAAAAATGGACAGGGAAATGGAAATGTTCACCGGCAGTGCTTTGATCCCTTGCTCAGTAAGTACCGATTACATTTACATAGTAAAAAATATAGGAGTGGGAACACATACCACTCTCCACTGAGGTCTTTGAATCTCTTCATTATTGGTGATATTGAAGTGCAATTGGGGAGTGGGATTTTATACCTCCTGAAGAAGATTATTCTCATGCTATTAAGTAGTTCTGGGATTTAAAGCAAACTAGATGCACATCTCCTTACAAGAGGCATACAGGGATATGGGAGACTAAAATTACGCCAGGTGTACACCTTATACAGCAATCACATTGTGTGTGCACGAAAGGAAAGATGTTAACATATCACCTCTATACATTTCATCTAATTTATACTTAAATGATTAAGAACGATAAGTGTTCTACTCTATTAAAAAGATCTCTAAACAAGATAAGCTGTCAATCTTATAGCTTTACAAATTCTACGTAGTTCTGTGCTGTGCTGCTGTCTCTGGTCATGACACAGCCATGTACATTAACACTTATGTTTGATAAGGTTTTGCATTTATCCTGTACGCAGTTGTGCCTTATTTTTAATAACTATATTAAAATGTCTTTTTAAAAGTATCATAGATATGATATCACATTTTTCTGATCATCGAAGGAGAGCTGGCAAGCCAAGTCCAGACATGGGAGCTGAGACGGTGGGATGCAGGCGAGTCTTCATGCTGGAGACTTGATTGTTCATGGAACTAGTTAGTGGCGACATCAATGCTGCAGCAACACAGGAGGCTGGAGGGCAAAGAAAACACTGTTGTCAGGGATAGGAAACAACAGTCTTGGTCTGAGAAGGAGAGAGAAAGAGAGAGAGAGCCATTCACAGGAGGATAGCAGATCCCATGAGACGGTAGGAGGCAGGCGAGTCCTCAAGCAGGAGACCAGATTGTTCAGGTAGTAGTCATTGCAGCAGCAACACAGAAGGCTGGAGGGGAAAGAAAACACTGTTGTGAGGGATAGGAAGCAACAGTCTGGGACCGGGAGGGAGAGAGAGAGAGAGAGCCACTCACAGGAGGATAGCTGATCCCATGAGATGGTAGGAGGCAGGCGAGTCATGATGCTGGAGACCAGAACTGTGAAGCTGTAGTCACAGCTGCTGCAACACAGGAGGCTGGAGGGGAAAGAAAACACTGTTGTGAGGGATAGGAAGCAACAGTTTGGGACCAGGAGGGAGAGAGAGCCACTCACAGGAGGATAGCAGATCCCATGAGACGGTAGGAGGCAGGCAAGTCATGGATGCTGGAGACCTGAATTGTGAAGTTGTAGTCACAGCTGCTGCAACACAGGAGGCTGGAGGGGAAAGAAAACACTGTTGTGAAGGATAGGAAGCAACAGTCTGGGACCGGGAAGGAGAGAGAGAGAGGGAGAGAGAGAGAGAGAGCCACTCACAGGAGGATAGCTGATCCCATGAGACGGTAGGAGGCAGGCGAGTCATGATGCTGGAGACCTGAATTGTGAAGTTGTAGTCACAGCTGCTGCAACACAGGAGGCTGGAGGGGAAAGAAAACACTGTTGTGAGGGATAGGAAGCAACAGTCTGGGACCGGGAGGGAGAGAGAGAGAGAGCCACTCACAGGAGGATTGAAGATCCCATGAGATGGTAGGAGGTAGGCAAGTCCTCAAGCAGGAGACCAGTGGCTTTAGGTGAGAATGGGTCGGCAAGTGGGGAACGGATGTGGAAGGGGTGGGAGTGTGGACGGGTGGATTAAGAGGGGAGGGAGTGTGGCAGGGGGAGGAAGAAGGGGTGGGACCTGTTTTTTTTTTTTTAAAATTGTATTTTTTCAAGGAGGGCTAAGGGCAGGAGGGGAAGGGAGTGTGGCAGGGGGAGGAAGAAGGGGTGGGACTTGTTTTTTTAAATATTTTTGCATTTTTTCAAGGAGGGCTAAGGGCAGGAGGGGGAGGGAGTGTGGCAGGGGGAGGAAGAAGGGGTGGGAGGAGTGGTGAGAAGAGGGTGCAGCTCCCTTGGTAATAGCGGGAGACATTCACGGGGTGGGCGGGGTGGGAGGGGCACCACCAAGTTTTTCACTTAAGGTCCGTAGTACCCCTGTCATGTCACGGACCATTGTGACTGCGTCCTGGGAGAGGTCCTGAAAGAGTCCCACACCCGCATTCAGGATTCCCACCACCGTATGAATGTCCTCCGCTGTTACTGAACTGGGCGGAGGATCGGTGTTGGTGGCAGCATGAGCCACAATCGTGGTCACTGCAATAGGGGTGGTTGGTGGTGAGGGGTTGGTCCCACAATCTCAGGTGGAGTGGCGGAGGGGACAACTGGTGGGGCTTTGAATGGGGAGGGGGATCTTGACACAGGGGAGGAGGAGGAGGGGATGTCAATATATCTGCAATGAAAAAGAGCATTATAAGCAGTTGGAAATTGAAAAGACAATTACATAATCAGTATCTCAATGGCCAAGAATTTGGTCTTGGAGGATGAAGTGTACAGTGGCAGCATCTATGAGACAAACTTGGTTCTTTTTGTTACATAGGTAGGAAATTAGCCTATGCATTTGATATTATATTAGGAAAATTCAAGTGATGTATTTAATCTTAAATGTTTTTATCAATTGTACACTTGATGTAAGTTATAAAAATGAATAAAGAATTTGAAAAAAAAACAATTACAGAATCAAAATATCGGAACACTTACCGGACTAGACAGAGAGGCCGCTGAATCTGTCCAGGATGGGGGCTGAGGGAGGACTCCTGGAGGTATGTGGGAGGGCTGGGGGAGAGGTGATGACGGAGGGACGATTTGGGTGGAAAAGTTCTAAACAGAACCGGGGTTTAGGGTGTGGGAAGGAGGGGGAACTGGGCATTGGAAATGAAGGGGTAGGGCTGGGTTTGGGGCGTTTTTGGAGGGGGATCTTGGAGGTGGGGGGAAGTGGGACGGGACTGGGCGGAGGTGGAAGGGGGTTGGAAAGTGAGATGGGACTGGGCGGAGGTGGAAGAGGGTTAGGAAGTGGGACGGGACTGGGCAGAGGTGGAAGGGGGTTGGGAAGTGGGGCGTCGGCGTGGGATAAGGAAGGGGCGGTCCAGGATAGGGGCATCTTCCTCTTCCTCCTCTTCTTCCTCCCCCTCATCCTGCTCCTCCTCACTCTCATCTGACAAAATAAATGCATGTAGTGTCAGAAGTATATGAACTGTTAATGTTTAAAAACATTATTAGTCAACAGAGATATTATGAATGCACACCTTACACCCAGCCTATATTTTACTGTAACATACCTGGGGTGTTATCCAGATTACACCTCACTCCACGCACCCATGCAGAATGATGGAGCCTAAGCTCCCTTGCTTTTTATTTCAAATCTTCAACCTATTATATAATGGAGAGACATGAACGAGGCATGATATATATGGGAAATGTTAAACATCATATTAAAGGCAACTCCAGTCCTCGAGCCCCGTATTTCAGTCCGGTTTTCAGGATTTTCCCAATGAATATGCATTGAAAGCAGTGCATGGAAATAGATTCCAAGCATATTCATTGTGGAAATTCTGAAAACACGACTGGAATACAGCTATCTCGGACCGGAGATGCCTATCCCTATATTTAACTCAAACAAGTAAAAGATGGAGGGACACCATTATGACTGTGCAATTTTCCAGCGGATGGATGATGACGCAGTGCGCGATTTCATGACATACAGATGAAATATACATACATTATTGGCTTCCGCGCAAAAAACAAACATGCACAATCTAAGTAAGTATCAACTGCGCAATTTTGTTTCTGGTGGAATTCAGTTTGTCATGTATATAAAATGGAAAGAGCGTTGGCAGTGCAAAAAGAATTATAATAAATTTAAGGATGTATGGGGACCATTATTAAATTATTATAATGAATAATTTACACTTTTCCCGATGTATATACACATGTGGATTTGGGATGGGGGGTTCTTGGTTTTCCACTAAGAATATATATATGAAAGACAAGATTATTTTCATGAGATATAATATAATGATATTTGAATTTGGGAGGGGGGTGGGGGTTAAATCTTCTTGTATAATATTGTAGATTTTCAAGTGGTATTGTAATATGTTTGATATTTATTGTACACTTGTTGTAAGATATAAAATGAATAAAGAAATTAAAAAAAAAAAATGTGCAATTTTCCAGCGGATGGATGATAACGCAGTGTGCGATTTCATGCATGCGCAACAAACATGCATATATATAACATGTATTTAATAAGTACTTACGGAGCGCGGTGTTAAAGCACTAGCATTGAACAGTTGCGCGAGTTTGCTCCATGCCCTGTCCATTTCTACGATATTTCTACGTTTCCCCTTGATGGGGAACAGCAGCTTTGCATTAAGCAAGAAGTACTCAGTTAATCTGAGTACTTCACACTCAGAGAAGTTGGGCTTGCGCCCACGAAATCCTTGGTAGGATGCCATCTTCTCTGTGAATCTATGACGTTTTTGCAAAGCTTATATACCAGTCACATGACTGATTGAAACGCGTGATGACATCAGCATGCATCCATTAGTGCATTATGATGATGTGTGTCATCATGTTAAAGTTATCGTAGTTTTGCGCGCAATTGACGGGTTTGTTTCCCAGTGCGCAATTAACGGGTTTAAGTTCAATGAGCGCAAGTCAAAACCGCGTGGATTAAACAAGTTACTGGGAACTTGGAATAAATGGTGACAGATGTAAATGCGGGTGGGGGGCCAGAACTGCAAATGCGCACATGTTGTTGACCTATTGATCCTTATGATTCAAATGTGAGTCGCGCCGATATGTGAGTCGCAGCGTGCATGTGCAAAGTGTTTATCAAATACTGGCAATAATAATTTATTTATTGTATACTGTGACATTTCCGCCCTGTGCGACGGTCATGTTAAAGTGAAACCCCGGTCTCAATCCTGTATTAGAGACCAGAGTCTGCCTAAGGACGATCAGGATGAAGATCCTGAAAACCGTGCTGCCTGTCCTGAGCCTTCTCAGCTGGAGCAATGCCCAGAGTATAAGTTAGCTCCACGACCCAAGAGAAGCCTGAGTCACACCAGGAGGTTAAACCAGGTTCCCAGTAGTATTCTGCCCGGCAACCTGGAGGGGAGCCCAAGAGCACGCAAGCTAGACACACACACACTGAGTGCAGGGCGTGGCCAAAAGCCTCTTAAGCAGCTCTCCCGAGCATTAAAGGGAAAAGCACACCAGGAGCTGGCAGAGAAGGTTCTCCGGGCCAGGCAAAGGCCAGACCCCGCTCCAGAACCTATTGAGTGCGAGGATTCCCTGCCTCAAGAGCCAGCCGAGCAGCTGGGTATGGTGGAAAACATGGAACTGGATGAATGGGGCATGCCTGAGACCGATACGGAGGAAGCCATGGATGTAGGCTTGGCAGCTTTCCACTAAGGGTGGCAGGTACGGAGCTGCATAAGAATAATAAGGGAAAAGATTAATGGAAAGCTATTTTTGATTGTTTTGTTGGAGTAAAGACAAGCCCAGAGCAGTGCTGCAGCAGCCTGATTAACTCACTACACTACAGTCATGCAGAAGCTCAGAGGAACTGGAGAAGGTTTGCTGGCTTGTGAAACAGTTTCCCAATTAAGCCACCTAAGTTCTAAGGACTTACAGAATTGGGGTAGGAACCCCGAAGAACCAAGGGTTGGGTTTCAGAGGGAGCTTATTGAAGCTAGATATTGAAAGGGGATCCAACAATTCTGTGGCCCAGCAGTGGGAAAGACTGTAAGCTAATTAGTGCTGAAAGAACAAGAGCCTGCGGTGAGGCTAGAGTTTTTTTTTTTGCTTTGCATGTTTTAAGTTTACTTGATGATAGAACATGTAAATACCTGGTGAAGAAACCGGATTGTCTTGAATTGAAAGTCCAGGGTGTAAGCGCAATTCTTAAGGACTTCCTATGGGACTAATTTTGATGTGTTTCTTCAGAGACTGTGTTTCCATGCAGGGAGAGCAGTAAAACCGGGACTGTGAATTTACCTGATAGCAGCCCTGCGCTGCTTGCACAGAACTGAGTGTAAGACAAAAGTCTTTTATTTGTGTTTTTTTTTTTTTGAACAGGGAATCTTGGACTTTAATGATTCCTTATCTGTATTTTGAGTTTTCTAATGATTATGTGTTAGGCGATAAAGTAAACCTGACACATTATTTTTGATTCAACTAGGCTCGCTGTACTTTATTTGAGCGAAGACTAGGATATTGAGGCACCAGTGAGGTCTCCCCCTTTGGGAGCCACGCCAGGGTTGTGCTACCCCCTATCGGCGGTCCTCCTTAATCTTACAGAGGCCCCGGCAGGTGACAATACGCAAAATAAGAGAGCAGAACATTTGCAAGTCATATGAGAGACTGACGCAAATGCACATGCACAGATATAACAGTGTTTGCATATGGGTACTTGAATTAAAGTCCTAGAATCGCTGTAGTATCTGTACAAAAACCAATTACAGAGGGTGGGGTATATTTTCCAAACTTATATAGGTATCATCAAGCCTATATTTTACGCCAAGGTGTGTATTGGGTCATCCCTGAGCTCATTTAAAACATTCCAGATTGGTTATATTTGGAATGGCGACTCATGTCTCCTTTAAATATATTTTATGTTTTATCAGGATGCCTAGATTATATAAAGATAACTGAATATTAATGGACACATGGAAAACCTTAACATTTGACAGCAATTTAACAACCATTCCTATTAATAAATCAAACTATATGGCTAAACTCTTAGATTCAAATTGGCGGATTTAAGGTCCTATGGAAGCATTGGATGATAGCAGGTATAAGGACTTAAAATGATGTTATTTCAGAGTGAAGAGCTTGATTTTACACAGTTGAAACATAAATATGGTCTTAATAAATCAAAGTTTTAGGTGGTTGCAACTGAAACAGGCCATTCAGTGTTAATCTGTAAAAAAAGTAGCCTAAAACTGGTCTAAGGGATATTTGGAGCATTGAATTTCAGCATCTCAATGGCCACAAATTTGGACTTGGATGATGAGATGATCAATGTCTGTATCTATGAGACAAACTTGGGTTTTTATTTAGCATAGAGCAGTTATATATTATTATTCATATTGTCAAATTATATATTTAATGATGTATGAATAAATATGATTAAAGAATTGTTACTTTTTTATTCATTTTTTCATTGTACATCAAGTGTTCAAATAATAAAACATTTTAAATTAAATATATCACTTGCAATTCTTTCTAATAGTTCATTGTTTTAATTGTGTACCTTACTTGTTAGTTAGTGGGATAGCACAATAACAAGTACAATTAATGGCATGGTTATTGATCTCATACTAAGATAAAGAAGAGAACAAAATGTTTTCAACATTGGTAAATGTTTATTAACATATAGCATATGTGATAAACATGTAATACGCATATGTTCAAATATAGTGTCAACACCACAAAATCTTTGAGCTCACCATTCATGATCTATTATGTACAACATGCTGAATTGTAAAACAATGTATTATTCTACATGTCATGTTTTCTGAGACAGCACCTGACTGACATTGCTACTTAGGGACTCTGCTTCTGTGTTCTAGAAAGGCCAACACCTGACTGCCATCATCACGTTTGCATCTTTGTTAACTTAGATATGTTATAGCAGAAAAACACTCAATGTACACAGGAACCACAAAGCAGCTCAATGTACACAGGAACTGAAACGAACAAGATCCGTTTCTTGGTCCCGAAACTGCCCTGCAAAACACTCTGTCATCTGGAGGCAATTCCCCTTAGAAAGAAAGATAGGTAGACAGTTTTCTAAAGAGATTTTGCCTGTTTTATTATCAGTGTACATTCAGTTATATATCCTTCACATGGGTCAGTGGTATTAGCAGATGACACAATGCAGGATCATATCTAGTGACAGGATACATAGGCTTCAAAGAAGTAATCAACACCAGAAAAGGGGGGGGGGATGAATGAGCAGGATATGTACTTCATTGTTTAAATCTTAAAGGTGTTAAGAGCTGTGGGGGGTTGAGCCTTCATTGTTTCAGACAACTAACTTTGTTAACATAAATTAAATGACCTCTTCCCAAACCATCAAGAGAGTAAACACGAACATTCTGCATTTGATTACTTCCAGCATAGACAGAGACAGAAAACTTATCCTTTCAATCCCCTCTTACGTCATGAAAATGACGTCACAAATACACAGTATGAGCGTGGAGGGAGATAGATTCTAGATATGTCTCTTGAGGAGGGGTTTTAGGGGCTGTAATATGAGTCAAACAGCGCAGGAACAGTCTAAAATTACATAAGCAACAAGAGTGCATATAATAATAAAGATTATAACAATAAGAAGGTCTTTCACCCACCCCTGCATCCAACTAAAATACAGATCCCAAGGATTAGATAAACCAGAATTACGTTTAAGTTCAGCAGAGAGGTCTTCTAATTTTTTAATGGCCATAGTAACCTTACCCGTGGTTTCTGAATCTCTAAACAAACTGTACATTGTAATTTTTTCCCTTTTTTCAGGAAAGCTGCGATATTTCTTTACAGGTCCGCTCCGAAATTCTTAGCAAACATTATATTTTGTAATTTTGATTCCTAATAGTCTCTGTACTCCTTCCACATATTGTAAATCGCTGAATGTCCAGCTCTCTTAAATGTAAACTGCCTAGAAGTCGCAAGATTGTGGCAGTATAGAAGAATAAAGTTACTACCATTATCATTATTATTACTGAAGCGAACAGTCTCATCTGTCTAGGAGGGGGAGAATCCTAAGTTCCTTTATGACCCATAACCAAAAACAATATCACAATGCAGGAATTTTTTCAATAAAAAATACAATATAACAATTCAGAAATTTTCGCTTACCTTACCTTATAAGCGAGGTACATTAATAATATACAATATAATCTTATACTCTATAAAATCTTATCTAAGCGATAGAAGAGAAAAGCGCATGCAAAGAATGGTACAGATGACAGAATGAGCAGACGTTTCTATAAATCCACAATAGAGAAATGTTAGTGGCTAGGCTCAAAGGCTTGGGGCAGGACTCTGGGAAGATAATAGAGTGAGGAGGGAGAGAGAAAAATAAGGAAAACAAGCATTGAATTTGTAGTTCATTTTAAATTTAGCTGTTGTGGCCTCCTCATCTCCCCTTATAGCCACACCCACACCTCTAAGCCATTTATAATGAACTACAAAGCAGTTAAGTTTACAATGAACTACAAAGAGGCAAGAAATGAGAGCTGGATTTTTGCTAGTACAGGACAATTGTTAATGGGATGGGCTTAAAGGCTTTAGGCAGGAGTGTAGGAAGACAAGAAGGAGGAGGTAGAGAGATAAATAAGAGGTCAATGTACACATAAACCACAAAGCAGCTCAATGTACACAGGAACCACAAAGCAGCTCAATGTACACATTAACCACAAAGCAGCTCAATGTATACATAAACCACAAAGCAACTAAATCTACACATGAACCACAAAGAACCCATATGTACACATGAACCCATATGTACATATATGTACACATGACTCTGCCCGCCCCAGCATCGGAGTTCTCTTCAGCCCATAAGGACCGCCGAAATTTCATCCCCCCAGAGACTTCCAATGCAGAGGAAGGAGGAAGTTTCTACCATCTTGTCCCTCCTTCCTCCGCCCAATGCCAATCAACCAGGAGGGCTCTGCTTTTTCTCTTCAGAGCTCCTGCTTCCACCAGCCACCGGGGATCGCCAAAACCTGTGCAGGCTCTGTTCGGGTTGACTCTGCCCGCCCCAGCATCGGAGTTCTCTTCAGCCCTTAAGGGCCACCGAAAGTTCATTCCCCAGCGACTTCCAAGGCAGAGGAAGGAGGAAGTTTCCACCATCTTGTCCCTCCTTCCTCTGCCCGACGTCGATCAAGCAGGAGGGCTCTGCTTTTTCTCTTCAGAGCCCCTGCTTCCACCAGCCACCAGGGATCGCCAAAACCTGTGCAGGCTCTGTTCGGGTTGACTCTGCCCGCCCCAGCATCGGAGTTCTCTTCAGCCCTTAAGGGCCACTGAAAGTTCATCCCCCAGCGACTTCCAAGGCAGAGGAAGGAGGAAGTTTCCACCATCTTGTCCCTCCTTCCTCTGCCCGACGTCGATCAAGCAGGAGGGCTCTGCTTTTTCTCTTCAGAGCCCCTGCTTCCACCAGCCACCAGGGATTGCCAAAACCTGTGCAGGCTCTGTTCAGGCTGACTCTGCCCACCCCAGCATCGGAGTTCTCTTCAGCCCTTAAGGGCCGCCGAAAGTTCTCCCCCCAACGACTTCCATAGCAGAGAAAGGAGGAAGCTCTCATCCATCCTGCTCCCTCGTTCATCCGCCTCACATCCCTTATGCAAACAGGATAACTCTGTTCTACCCATGAATCCTGATGCTATACTTGACCTTCTTTAAAGCTTTTTTGATGCTATTCTGATGCTATACTTGACCTTGTTCAAAGTTTTCTTTAGGACACTATCCAGGCTACCGCCTGACCTTAACCCTGTTCTGTTTTTCCTATAGGACACTAATCAGTTGCTAAGTGCTCGACCTGTTCAAAACTCTTTAAAAGACACTTTCTAGTTGCTAAGTGCTTGTCCTGTTTAAAGTTTTTTTTTATAGGACACTATTTAGTTGCTAAGTGCCTGACCTTATTCAAAGTTTCTTATTTGACACTATCCAGTTGCTAAGTGTCTGACCTTGTTCACAGCTTCTTATAGGACACCATCCAGTTGCTAAGTGCTTTCATTGTTAAGGGACGAGTGCAATATTTAAGCCCTCTCCTTTACCTTTATACTAGTTTCATCCCAGTATGCTAAGTCTGTCTGGTCCTCTCACTACCTAGTTGTCTAGATCCTCTTCTTGTTTAGATACCAAGTTGCCTAGCTCTCCACCCGATCTAACTTTCCCCCCAAAATAAAAAAATGAAAAAAAAAGAAAAAAAAAAAAAAATATATATATATATAGATATAAATCTAACTCTCATCTCCTGCCACTTCTAGCTCTCTTCAGGGACCCTTCTGAAACTACTCTTTCCTCAAGCCTTTGAACCCACACCATTAACAATTCTCTTGAACTGCTATAAATCAGTGAAGAGAGCCGGAAATGGCAAGAAATGAAAGTTAGATTTATATCAATGCAGAATTGTTAGAGGGGTGGGATCAAAGCCTTGAGGCAGGACTCTGGGAAGACAAAAAAGCGAGGAGGGAGTGTGATAAATAAGGAAACAAGCATTGATTTTGTAGTTAATTTTAAATTTAGCTGTTGTGGCCCCTCATCTCCCTTTATAGCCACACCCACACCTCCAAGCCATTTATAATGAACTAGAAAGCAGCTAAATTTACAATGAACTACAAAGAGGCAAGAAATGAGAGCTGGATTTTTGTTAGTACAGGACAATTGTTAATGGAATGGGCTTAAAAGCTGTAGGCAGGAGTGTAGGAAGACAAAAGAGGGAGGAGGTAGAGGGAGAAATAAGAGCTCATGTACAAATAAACCACAAAGCAGCTCAATGTACACATGAACCACAAAGCAGATCAATGTACACATAAACCACAAAGGAGATCACTGTACACATGAACCTCAAAGCACCTAAACGTACATATAAACCTCAAAGCACCTCAACGTACACATGAAAAACAAAGCAGCTCAATGTACACATGAACCATAAAAAACCCAAATGTACACATGAACCACAAAGCATCTCAATGTACACATGAACCACAAAGCAGCTAAAGGTACAAATGAACTACAAAGTGGATACTTCAGTTTTACACATTGAGCAAGAATGTAGTTTCAGAAGTGTCCCTGAAGAGAGACAGAAGTGGCAAGAAATGAGAGTTAGATTTATATCAATGCAGAATTGTTATTGGCTAGGCTCAAAGGCTTGGGGCAGGACTCTGGGAAGATAAGAGAGTGAGGAGGGAGAGAGAAAAATAAGGAAAACAAGCATTGAATTTGTAGTTCATTTTAAATTTAGCTGTTGTGGCCTCCTCATCTCCCCTTATAGCCACACCCACACCTCCAAGGCATTTATATTGAACTACAAAGCAGCAAAATTTACAATGAACTACAAAGAGGGAAGAAATGAGAACTGGATTTATGCCAGTGCAGAATTGTTAATGGGATGGGCTTAAAGGCTTTAGGCAGGAGTGTAGGAAGACAAGAAGGAGGAGGTAGAGAGAGAAATAAGAGGTCAATGTACACATAAACCACAAAGCAGCTCAATATACAAACGAACCACAAAGCAACTCAATGTACACATTAACCACAAAGCAGCTCAATGTACACTTGAACTAAAAAATGGATGCTTGAGTTTTACACATTGAGCCAGAACATACAGTTTCAAAAGTGTCCCTGAAGAGAGATGGAAGTGGCAAGAGATGAGAGTTAGATTTATATCAATGCAAAATTGTTAGTGGGTAGGCTCAAGGTCTTGGGGCAGGACTCTGGGAAGACAAGAGGGTGAGGTGGGAGAGAGAGAGAAATAAGGAAAACAAGCATTGGATTTGTAGTTCATTTTAAATTTAGCTGTTGTGGCCTCCTCATCTCCCCTTATAGCCACACCCACACCTCCAAGGCATTTATAATGAACTACAAAGCAGCAAAATTTACAATGAACTACAAAGAGGCAAGAAATGAGAACTGGATTTATACCAGTGCAGGAGAATTGTTAATGGGATAGGCTTAAAGGCTTTAGGCAGGAGTGTAGGAAGACAAGAAGGAAGAGGTAGAGAGAGAAATAAGAGGTCAATGTACACATAAACCACAAAGCAGCTCAATGTACACAGGAACCACAAAGCAGCTCAATGTACACATGAACCACAAAGCAGCTCAATGTATACATAAACCACAAAGCAACTAAATCTATACATGAACCACAAAGAAGCTAAATCTACACTTGAACCACAAAGAACCCATATGTATACATGAACCACAAAGCAGCTAAATGTACACATGAACCACAAAGCAGCTAAATGTACATATGAACTACAAAGCAGCTAAATGTACAATGAACTGCAAAGTGAATGCTTCAGTTTTCTGAATCTGTATGTTCTTGCTCAATGTGTAAGTGTCCCTGAAGAGAGCCAGATGTGGCAAGAGATAAGTTAGATTTATATCGGTGCAGGATAATTTTTAATGGTGTGGATTCAAAGGCTTGAGGCAAAAGTAGTTTCAGAAGTGACCTTAAGAGAGCCAGAAGTGGCAAGAGAGGAGAATTGGATGGGGATATTTGGGATTCAAATTCTAATAACATTGAGGAGGATATATGTGTTGAAGGAGAGGAGGCAGAAAGTTTAGAAGCAAAGCCTGTGAGGAGACGAAGATTACAGGGAAATCTGCAGACAGGAGAAAATCTGACTAGAAATAATGTTATGGAGGATTTTACTCAACAGGAAGTCATGGATATAATGGCATGCTTTACACAGCGGCCTGGGGAACCACTAATACAATGGATAATTCGGGTGCAGGAGCTGGGCACATCAGGGATTATGTTGGATGCCACGGATGCCCCTAAATTTGTTCAAATTAGTCAAGAATCAGCAGTACAAGATGCGTTACGGGAAGGTCCTGATCCTGCAAAATATGCCCAATGGTCTTTATTAGAGATAATTGGTAGGGGTGTCACGAGGCAATATCCACTTGAATCTGATTGGCCCTCAAATGATAAAATTTGGTATACATTAAAAGATGCTCAAATGAGAATTAAGGAGGAGGCTATGAAGGTAGCTTTAGTAATAGGTCATGCTGACACATATATGTCATTACCTTTTATAGTGTCCATGAGAAATAAAATTATCACAAAAACAAGTGCCCAAGAAGTCTCTAATTACCAGCCAATAGCGAACATCCCTTTTTTAGCAAAGCTCCGCCAAGAAAATTGTCTTCCGCCAAATTTATGACTTCACCAAGAAGACCAAAGTTTTGTACCCGAACCAAACTGGATTTCACCAACACCACTCCACAGAACTCTCACTCATAGGCCTGACCACAAAGATACTTTATCATCTTGATCATCACCAGTCAGTTCTGCTTATCTCCTTGGATCTTTCCTCGGCGTTTGACACGATAGACCAGGGGTAGGGAACTCTGGTCCTCGAGAGCCATATTCCAGTCAGGTTTTCAGGATTTTCCCAATGAATATTAATTGAAAGCAGTGCATGCAAATAGATCTCATGCATATTCATTGGGGAAATCCTGAAAAACCGACTGGAATATGGCTCTCGAGGACCGGAGTTCCCTACCCCTGCGATAGACCATAAGCTTCTTCTGTTGCGTCTAGGAGAAATTGGAATCACAGATCAAGTCATGGACTGGTTCTCATTCTTCTTTACAGAACAGTCTTTCAAGGTAATTTTCAATGCAACATCCTCAGATTCCTTCAAAAACTGATATGGCATCCCACAAGGCTCGATTTTATCGGCTTTACTTTTCCATATCTTCATAGCCCCACTCTTAATGTTAGGTCAATCTATTAATTTCACAATGTTTGCTTATGCAGATGACATTCAACTAACACACCTGACTGATCTAAATAACCCCACCGAGGTAACTATCATAAATCAAAAACTGGAAAAAGTTAAATCATGGCTAGATTCTAACATGCTATCCCTTAACATTGAAAAATCCAAACTAATGGTCTTTCCCATCAAAGGATTGTCCATGCAAGCTCCTCTCAAATACAAATCTCTACCCATCAAAGCTGTATCCTCTTTAAAATTTAAGAGTCACCTTTGATAGCAAATTCACTTATGACCTTCACATCAGCACAGTAGTCCAGTGCTGCTTTCATCATCTAAGAATGATCAGATCTCTCCAAATTGCTTGAGCCCTCCTCTTTGAATACTCTGATCCACTCACTCGTGATCTCCTGCATAGACTACTGCAATGCCCTCTACAAAAGCATAACAAAAAAAGAAATAAGATACCTCCAGATAGTGCAGAATACTACAATGAAAATCATATTTAACGCTAAAAAATATGATCACGTCACTCCCCTCTTGTACAAAGCACACTGGCTACTGGTAGAACATATAATCAGCTATAAAATCCTTTCACTAACATTCAAAACCCGACAAAATAACCAGCACAAATTCATCAACAGACTCCTCTTTCCATATAACCACTCCAAGACTCTTCGTTCCATGACTCAGAACCCTCTTTCAGTTCCATTCTTGAAGCACATAAATACGATGAGATCAAACATTTTTACAGTGACCACTCCTTCCCTCTGGAATTCTATTCCTAACGCTTTTGAATCCTAATTGCCCTTGTAATGACAACACTACGCTGTTTTCTTTATAGTTACCCCTCCTATTGTCCTTACCCGTGTGAGCGGACTGCTGGACATGATGGACCAATGGTCTGACTCAGCAGTGGCAATTCTTGTGTTCTTATGTACTCTTTACTCAGAATATTGTAGTTCTTGCCTTCTTATCTTTTGTTCCTGTTCATCCAGTGTTTAAATGTCTTTGGATGTACTAACTATCCCTAAAGATGTCAAGCATTGTTAAGTTTTAACCTTTTATTCCAGTCAATGTATGTTTTTATTTTTATTGTACACCGTTTAGAAGTTTGATTAGGTGGTATAAGAAATTTTAAATAAACTTGAACTATAAGGATTAAAAATAGTTTTAAAAATATTTACAAGCCTCATATTGCAGTTCCCATGAAAAAGTGTGCATGTAAAAAGTCTGTGGTGGAATAAATTTACAAACCTGCTAAAACTAATCCTGAGATGTTAAAAATCTATAACTAATAAAAACACTAAGGGGATAATAATAAAAACAAAAACGTCAAAAAACTGGCTTAAATGGGTTTTAGACGTATCTAAAACCAGCTTAGGCCTTTCCCCTGCCTCTGAATGCATAGAGCGAAAAGAGGCATTTTTAGAGGGAAAAGGGGAGGAGGTGGGCTGACCTAGACCTAGGCGTACAGCAGATATAACCAAACATTTTTACAGGTTGCCTAGTCGGCACTTATACATTTTGACTTAGACAAAGTCAAAACAGGTATAAGTGCTGAAAAATAGCTCGCTGAGCTGATGGCAGCTGGCGCGATCAGCTCAGCAGCCTGGCAAACTACTCACCCCCCCCCACCGCAACCATTGTGGCAGGAGAAATGTCTCATCTCCCATGCCGTGATGCGATCACCCCTCTACCCGAACTGCTGCGACCCGCAGCAGGAGAGATGCACAATTTCTCCTGTCGCGGTTTGTGGCAGTTCGGGTAGAGGGGCGACTGCATCGCGGCAGGGGAGATAGCCAATCTCTCCTGCCGTGATGCATCACCCCCCTACAACGATCTGGGCAAGAGGGAGCCCAAGCCCTCCTGCCCCGTCGAGCCACAACCCCCCCACAATGATTGGAGCAAGAAGGAGCCCAAGCCCTCCTGCCCTGTCAAGCCATGACCCCCCCACAATGATCAGGGCAAGAGAGAGCCCAAGACCTTTTGCCCTAGCAAGCTGTGACCCCCCCCCTGCCAATTACAATTGGGCCAGGAGGGAGCCCAAGCTCTCCTGGCCAGGCAACCCCCTTATCCTCCACTCCCACTAAGATATGGGCAGGAGGGATCCCAGGCCCTCCTGCCCTCGATGCACCCCCTCCCCCGATCACCCCCAAACCCCCGATCAGCCCCCCCACTGACCTGTAAGACCCCCCTGTTGACCCCTCGATCCCCCCAATTGCAGGTCAGCGGGGGAGTGATCGGGGGTTCGGGGGGGGCAATCATGGGAGGAGGGTGTGTCGAGGGCATGAGAGCCTGGGATCCCTCCTGCCCATATCTTAGTGGGGGTGGGGGGTGGTCGCCTGGCCAGGAGGGCTTGGGCTCCCTCCTGGCCTGATCGTAATCAGCGGGGGGCTCACGGCTCACCGGGGCAGGAGGGCTTGGGCTCCTACTTGCCTCGATCATTGGGGGGGGGGTTGCGGCTCACAGGCAGGAGGTCTTGGGCTCCCTCTTGCTCCGATTGTTGTGGGGGGATGGTGGCTCGCCAGGGCAGGAGGGCTAGAGCTCCCTCCTGCTCAGATCATTGTGTGTGTGTGTGGGGGGATTCTGTAACCGGTGTTGTTTTTGACAGGCACCGGTTACAGAATCCAGCTTTTAGGCGAAGGACTGGTTCCTCCTTTGCCTAAAAGCCCTTATTTTGGGTGTTTGGGACTTAGGCTTTTTTTAGGTTGATTATATGGTGTAAGTTTAGACGTAGTGGTGGTCTGGGTGTTTAAACAGCTGAACTTAGAGGCAGGCCATTATCACAACCCGTCTTCTCCATGTCCTTTCAGCGCCCTTCTCCACCCCTCTGTCTTCCCCATGTCCGTTCAGCGTCCTTTTCCCCATCTTCCCCATGTCCTTTCAGCGTCCTTCTCCCCCCCATCTTCCCCATGTCCTTTCAGCGTCCTTCTCCACACCTTTGTCTTCTCCAGTGCTTTCAGCGTCCTTCTCCCCCCTCAGTTTTACCTTAAGCGTCTTTTCCTCTTCACTCCACTCCACTCCTGGGGCGGACCAACCTCCCCGCTCCCCCTTGGTACGCCCCAGGTGCAGCCATAGGGGGGGTGCACAGCCGGCCAGGTCCCCTTATCTTTATGACGCTTCCTCCGACTGACCGACAACAGGCCCGGTCCGACAAACCTCCCTGCTCTGTAGCTGCGAATCTAAATTACTTTCTTACAGCAGCTTCAATACTCCAGCTGCTATAAGAAGGTAATTTAGATTTGCGGCTACAGGCAGGGAGGTTTGTCAGACCGGGCCTGTTCTGTTGTCAGTTGGGCGGGGAAGCGCCACAAAGGTAAGGGGCAGGGAGGGAGACAGGGAGGAAAGGTGGAGTGGAGAGGAAGAGACGCTTATCAAAACCCTCCTTTTGGATGTTTTTTTTTTTTTTATAATGGACATTTTCCCTGCTTTTACTTTCAACGTTTAGGGCCTTAGGCCAAAAGGGGACTTAGACGGATTTTTTTATTATGCCCCTCTAAGCAACTCCAAATGATAAAAATAGGCTTTAAAATACAAAAAATGTGGTGGAATGCATAGATCTCATTAAGATGCATTTCATTGATGTCTGTGCCTTTCACTGATGTTATTGATGTGTTATAACTAAACTAAACCTTAAGTTTGTATACCGCATCATCTCCATAAAGATAGAGCTCGGCACGGTTTAAAGGTAATTCAATAAATGAGGAAAGGACATAATAAGAAATTAGAGGTTTTGAAAAGTATAGCTAACTTTACATTTTAAATAGATAGCTTTACGTTTTGGAGAAAATCCAGGTTTTCAGATGCTTTTGGAATAATTGGAATGAGCCTAGGTTCCGCAGCGGGGCAGGGAACCATATAACCACAGAAGAAATTTCAAAATGTTAAAACATCCCCCAAAATCTGAGGAACCACTTAAAATGCACTCAAAACATCTCAGAACATATATAATATGGAGTCTGCAATGTCATAAAATATGAAATTAAAAATATAAATCTCAATGTAAAAAAGGGTTAAGCAATACCAGTTAGTGAACTAGAAATCTCTAAGAACATAATAAATCATAGTAAAACAAATCTCTATAAATAAATACAATAAATAAATAAATTTTAAAATCTTAAATGAATAATATCCTAAAGAGGCAGCGAAGACCTAGTAGAACTACAAAAAACTACAGAGAGGGGTGTCATAAAAATACAGTGAAATCGATCTCCTGATTTAGTCAATGAGGAGTGACTGTATTGAACATGTATAATGAATCTCTGTTCTGCTTGTAGAAACAATCTGTCCAAATCACTTCCTCTCCAGTGGGATGTCTAATATAATAATAATAATAGCTTTATTTATATTCCGTCATACCTTTCAGTTCAAGACAGTTTACAAGAGAGGCTGCATGAATGCAGTGAAGTTATATCATGAGCATGAAGTAGGAGTAAACAAACAGGCGTGTAACGTAATTATATATAACAGGAGGTAGGAGTATGCAAGTAGACATAGAGGAAATCGTTTGAGGAGGTTTAAATGAATTTGTCAAATAAATGGGTTTTCAGTTATCTTCTGAATGATTGGTATAACAATGAGTTAAGGAGTAAGTCACTTAGGGTATTGTTCAGATTCCTGCTTGGACGGAGAGTGTCTTGTCGAATAATCTTTTGAATTGGCATTCTTTGGGAGTTGGAAAGGTGAATAATAATATTCTGCGTGAGAAGCAGAGTTTGTCTTGGAGAACAAAGTGTTTCAGACAACAAAAGAAAAACCCTTAAAGACATGTTGTTTCTCAATACAATGCTGTATAAAAGGTTTATCAACTACAGTCCCTTTGATGGCACTTTGTTTCAAAATGCACTTGTTGAGTGGTCTGATAGTCTTCTCAGTATAAAGCAGTTTATAAAGGCACATAATCACGTTTATCACACCAGCACAATTCATACTTTTCTCCTATGGTTGAGTAAATGATCATTTTGATGTTAACCTTGCAAACAGAGAAAAAAAACACAAAACCACAAATACAAATGCAGGAAAAGCAGGAGTGGAATTGTCCAAATCAGAATGATGTGCACTAAAAAAGTGTCCCCCAATTCATCTGATGGTATAAAAATCTTTATTCCTCCAATGATGCAAAGATACATTCAATGACTCAATAACTCGGCCCCCAGGCCTGCCTCAGGAATCTTAGAAGTCAAAAAATGATGATATTCAAAATGTACTGCAATCCAGAGAGAGTCAACCAAAACAAACAAGTAGCATGTCATATCTCCAACGATGCAAATACGTCCGTGGCACATATTCATTAATTATTAAAGCACATGGCGAAGATTTTAACATACAGGCTTCCTTCTCTACCAGTAATGGAATGCAAAATCATATATCTTCATTACAACTAGACCAGAAGTCAGAGGCCCTTTCAAACAGTATAACAAAGGAATCAGTATAACAAAGGAACAGGCTTTTATTCTTAATTATTTTATTAATTTTCAAATGACATACCAAGTAATCACTTGTACAGAAAGTTAGTTAGTATAGATATAACCTATATCCAATACTCTATTTTAAGTTTCTAACAATTCAGAAACAATAAGTAATGCTTGATCCGATGCTTGATCTGATATTTTAACTTGCGTTGGGGCTCCTTCTTTATTTGGCAAATAGTACACTTGAACAAATGGTGGTAAAGTTTCTTCTGAAACTTGCAAAGTTTCTATCAAATATCTCCTAAGCATTTCCCTAGGAGTAACCGAAATCAATCTAGGGAAATTAATTAATCTCAAATTGTTATTCCGGGAATTATTTTCAAGTGTCTCCAATTTCTTCCTTAAGTTAATATTGTCTTTAATTAGGGACTCCTGTACTTGTTTGGTCAAAGAAATTTCTTGATCAAGCTTTTGAATTGTATCCTTTGAAACAGTCACTTCCGCAGACAAATCTTTCAGCTCTCTAGAATGTTGAATCAATTTCCTCTCAATATATTGGAAATTGGGACTAATATTCCTAGTAAAATTTGCAATCAAATCCCATAGTGAATCTAAAGTCACTTGTGCTGGTTTTTCCAAAATTGGAAGACTTTGCTGAGTGTAAAAATGCTCACCGTCAGAAGAAGAAAAGTTCCCCTGGTTAGGTTCTGGCTGGAATCCTACACCTCCGGTTGCTTGTCCCAGCCCGGCTTCTCCTGCAACTACTCCCTGGTCAGAGAGTATTGCCTCCTCAGTTTCCCATGATGACCCCGCTGCCTCGAGGGGAAGTACTTCCCCCATCTCCAGGGTTTCCTCCACCCCTGGGGAACTGGCTGACCGGGGACACGGAGGTGGTGCTCTCAAGTCGGGGGCTCAAGGTAGTTTCTAGCCCTGGAGAGACAACCCTGGTCTCGCCCATCTCCGGTGCTCTCAACGGGCTTGCTCCCGACACAGGAAGAACTGCCTCCTGCAACCGCCGCAACATCTCGTCGACTATGCCGAAGGAGAGTGCATCGGAGCGCCGCGAGGCGTCAGCTGCGCTCCGGCCCCTTCTCTTCGGCATCTGAAGCAGGTAACCAGCAAGCTGACTAACAGGGAAAAAGAAAGATGAGTGGAGCGGTCAGAAGCGTTGCTCTCAGAGCGTCTGCACCGTGGCCATCTTGGATCCCACAAAGGAACAGGCCTAAGGCAGGAAAGGATCCTTTAGCTAAAAGCCTGAAAACAAATAGAGAGAAAAAGAACTCAGGATTTTCACCTCACCTTCTATAAATGTCAGTGCACTTAATATTTCCTAAATCCTGCTTAACCAGCATATTACACAATTATATATATTATTTCCATGATTTTCTTACTATTAATTCTCTTTTCCTCTCGCTCTCTAATTTCCTGATCTTTTGTTAATTATCCTTTTAAGGGAGTTAAAAAAAAAAAATGTTCGCATATATAAATATAGACATACTTTGTCCAGCTGGAAATATCTCTGCCACAACCTGCTATCTGCGCTGTTCACGCCAGACAGTGCCATCTTAGTTTTCTATATAGAAACATAGAAACATAGAAAAAGATGGCCGATAAGGGCCGCGGCCCATCTAGTCTGCCCACCCTAATAATATACAGTAGATCACTATGGAAAGTGCCATTTTCAAAGATGATGTTGATGTACAGAAAATGGATGCCCAAAATATCAAATGTCATTTGAAATCTGAGATTATAGTCAAAGTTAAGTGATACAAAAATTCTTCAAGCTCTGTTGATGTGCCCTTCCAGATAAGTAAAACATCATTAATATATCATTCCATAGGATAATGTTACGATTCCAAGATAGTCCATTAAAAAATATTTTTTTCAAAAACTGCACATATAAATTAGTAAAAGAAGATGGCACGGTAGCACCCATGGCAGTTCCCTTGATTTGATTAAAAAAATACTCTCAAAACAGAAGTTCCTCTTCAGAGCAACTAATGTTAATCCAACCACAAATTCAACTGGGATGTGTGTGTTAGGTGCAATCGATTTGGGTTTGAGTCCTAGTGACTTGATGAATTATAGTTCCAAAAATAATTTGGCTTTGTGTTAGTCCAACAATGTCCTCCAGTGTCACCCCCCATATTTCACTAGTAGCGTGGTAAGCACCTTCCAACCTAAAGGACCATCTTCCAGCACTACGGGCTCCTTTTACTAAACTGCAGTAGCATTTTTAGTGCGCACTAACCTCCACGCTACATGGAAAAACTAACGCCAGCTCAATGGAGGCGTTAGCGTCTAGCGCACCTAAAACTGCTAGCACAGCTTAGTAAAAGGAGCCCTGCATGTCAGTTCTTTATGTCTCATCATCATCTAGTTTTTTTGGCAGAATACAGAAGTAGATTGTCTTGTGGGATATTGGTATATAGTGACTCTATGTTCAATGTTACAAGAATGTCACCATCGACCTTCAAATCTTTAAGTTTAATGATAAAGTCTGCAGAATCTCTTAAAGATTTGAAGGTCAAAGGTGACATTCTTTATATTTTTTATTGTATCTTTTATGACATTACAGACTTCATATTTCAAAGTTAGATGTTCTGAGTGCATTTTAGATGTTTTTAAATGGTTCCTCAGATTTTGGGGGGACTTTTTACACTTTCTTCCATAGTTGGAATACATCAGTGATATCAGACACTTCTCCACAGGAACTGCAACACGAGGCTTGTAAAAGATTTTAAACCTATTTTTATGCCTCACAGTCATTTATTTTGCTCATAACAGCCCTGAGTCATGGAGTTGTTGTTGTGCACAGGTTTCTTTGATTGTCAGTAGTAATGGACACAGGATCACGTGAGTAGTTTTATTAGTTTTGTATGAATTACTGACTTTGGAGTTTATGATGCCACTTTTTGTATCATCTTAATGAAATGTACTAAGTTCTAGCTTTCTGTTTCACTTCTGTATTTGTATTATTTATCTTCACATTATTGTAGCAGCAGCTTGATTTTAAGTTAACCTTTGTTTTTATTTCAGATGTGTTTTGATTTTATTGGTACATCTCATGACTGAGCTATTTTAACAGTTCTTGCAATACTAGTGGAAGTTGTAGAGTATCACCTGCTGGGTAAGCCACTTTTATCTCATTTTAATCAGCAATTCAAAGTTCTTGTTTTTATCTACTCTTTTTATTTATTGTATTATTCATGTATGATTTTTTTGTTGTTGTTTCAGTTGTATGCCTCTGACACAGCCAAGCCCAGTGAAACACAGCCACATCTGGCACCAATTCCTGGGAGAACTGATTAAAGCTATTATTCTTCATAAGGTCCACTTATTATTTGCTTTCCATGATGGATCTAGTAGACTGGCTGCCTTGTTTTCTTACCCATAGAAAATGGGACAGCTAAAAACCAAAGGCTTATCTAGTCCACTCATCTACATCAATAACTTCCTACCTAGAACAGACGAGAAACTAAAGATAGAAAATTCCTCCAAAGTACTAGGAGTTATACTAGACTCAAACTTAACCTTCAACCAACAAATCACCTCCCTGGTGAAAAAATTATTCTTTACGATGAACAGCTGAGGACAATAAGACTAGCCCTAAC
Source organism: Geotrypetes seraphini (assembly GCF_902459505.1). Taxonomy (NCBI): domain Eukaryota; kingdom Metazoa; phylum Chordata; class Amphibia; order Gymnophiona; family Dermophiidae; genus Geotrypetes; species Geotrypetes seraphini. Next base: position 97,588,329 of record NC_047088.1, on the reverse strand, counting down.
CTAAGCCAATTTTAGGACAGTAGCACAATCAGTACTAATACCATACCTAGACTATTGTAACTCATTATATTATGGCATTACAAAAAAAGAACTCAAAAGACTACAACTACTTCAAAACACTGCCACCAGACCAGGGATCTCAAAGTCCCTCCTTGAGGGCCGCAATCCAGTCGGGTTTTCAGGATTTCCCCAATGAATATGCATTGAAAGCAGTGCATGCACAGAGATCTCATGTATATTCATTGGGGAAATCCTGAAAACCCGACTGGATTCCGGCCCTCAAGGAAGGACTTTGAGACCCCTGCACCAGACTAATTTTCAAGAGAAATCGGTATGAGAGGGCAAGTCCACTATTAGAACTGCAAAGGAAGCCGATGAAAAAGTGAATCCAGTTCAAGATGGCCTGCATGGTTAACAAAGCAATCTATGGAGAAAATTTGAATGTTATTAAACCTCTGATATCAAAGTCCCATACTTCTTCAAATCAGGAGCATGGTAGCACTTCACATTAACCTTCCCATTGCCTCAACAAGTTAGATGGAAGAAGGTGTTTGAATACCAAGGACCTTATCTGGAACAAACTGCTAATATATCTAAGGCAACTCACCACTTATCTCAACTTCTGGAAAAAATTAGACCTATATCTTCCCATCACCTCTTCCCTTAAACACAAGAATTAGTGCAAAATTGTAACTTTAAGAACCTGATCAAAGTTTTATTGTAAGCCACATGGATTCCTTGTAGAGAATTGTGGGATACAAGACAATGTAGTGTATTGTATCAATAGCCTACACTCATTTCCTCTCCCTCAGAGATTCTGTGCTTGTCCCATATGTCTTCTTGAATCCAGATACTATCCTCATCTTCACCATGTTCACTGGGAGGCTGTTTCATTCTTCCACCACCCTTTCCATATGTAAAGAGATTTTCCCTTTGATATAGTGACTTTAAAGAAAACCATTTATACTTTTGGTATTCTGTCTCAGTCCTCGAGGATCACCAAAAAGGTCAGGTTTTCAGGGTATCCATGCGGGGTTAGGTTCTGTTCTCAAAATATTAAATGTGCACGATAGGAATTTGCATATATATATGCAAATTCCTACCGTGCACATTTAATATTTTGAGAACAGAACCTAACCCCGCTTGTTCCTCCGAGATCGGGAGTCGATACCAGTGACTTATGTAGTCGTTAATGGTTGCTGACTCCATGAGGGATTTTGAATACTGTCCCTTTTAAAATCGCTTTAACACAGGCTATTCTATCATCAGGATTGAAATGCAATCTAAGAAGAGACAATATGGACCAACTCCACATCTAAATCTTGTTATTGTCCTTTTGGCTTCCAGTAATTTTTATTTATTGGTTTTGTTGGGGGTATTTTTTTTTTTTAATTTAAAATCATTGTTATATTATTTCTCTGTCCCTTATTTGCTTTAATTTTAACCACTTTACATTCTACTTTGGCAGCACGTGTATAAATTTTCATGCCAAAAACGTTTTCTGAATCTGAGTTTTTAATCTGTCCTACATATTTAGCCCGGTTCCACGCCGAGCCCGAACCCGCCTTTTCTGACTCGGAGGATAATGGCTGCTCCCCTCCCTACCGCCGCTTCTTTCTTCTGCGTGCGTTCTGGCGAATCTGCTGTGTGCGGACGTGCAGGCTGCGTTTCCCTCGGACTCCATTCTCTGGAGCAGTCACATGCTCAGAGTTTGGGCTGATCAGACTCAGTTCCTGCCGCTGCTCAGATCTGCAAGGTTACTGCTTCCTGGGCCTTTGCCGTGCCGCCCAAGCAGCTTCTTACACGCTACTCTGGCCTTTTGAAGCGCGTGAGTTACGGGAAGAGGCTCCTTCGGCTCTGGCGAGTTTTCCTGGGATATCTCTGGCCCGGTGAGTTACAGGGAGTGTCTCTTGCAAATCTTGGGAGTTAGTCGAGGTACCTCGGGCCTAGTGAAATAGGGGAAGCGTCTTTTTCAGTTTTAGGGAGTTACCGGGGGCATCGCAGGCCTGTTGAATTGTAAGGAGAGTCTGTTTAGTTCTAAATTAGTTTAATTTGAGATTTCTGTCCGCGAGCCAGTCACTCTGAATCATAATAGAAATTCAGGGTTAGAACATTACAAAGTCCTAAATGACAATCGTAAGTAGATAGTTGCGTAGTGAAGTCTCTTGTTAATCATGAGATAAAGTAATTCAGAGTCGGACCTCGTGGAGATGTTATGTCTTGACTAAACGCTCTAATAATTTAACTTTGAAATTACAAAGCAGATTATCCTAGATAAAATGAAATAAGAGAAATAAAATGAGTTCGCCAGATCAGGTGCTGCTACCCTGAAGGCTCTGGACCTTTAACTTTATTTCTTTTCTGATTAAGCAGCTCTTAAGGGATGGAACAACCAATTGTTTTTCACTTGAATGTAATGAATTAGGTGGTCAAGTCACTCATTTTCTGAATCAAATAGGTAGGTCCCGTTCCCCTTGTTGTCTTGAATAGAAGACAGAAAATTTAAAAATTGATGTGAAGAGATATTGGGAAGGAGCAGGGGACAAAAATTAGGATGGAAATGGCCCAGACCCATATTCTGCTTCTGGTGACTTTTCCTGGCTGCCTTTTAGAGTATGTGCAATTTCCTAATTGTTTTGTGAAGGGATTTTTTGTTGTTTTGTTTTTTTTGGTAGGCATTTAGGTAGCATTAGTTTAAATATATAAATACTACTGATTGGATGACTATTGTGCAAGTAGCTGGTAAGATCACCAGAAAACTGTGTTCCAATATTCAGTGGCAGCAGTAATCCCAAGGCCTTTCCAAGGGTATTTGATGTCCTAGGTGAATCTTATATGTGCACTCATCCCTCCTGTCAAGGCTTTCCTCCATTTTCAGTACAGTATTTCGTTTTTCTTTCTCTATCATTTAAAAATTGAGCATCACTCCCTAGTCTGCCCTCCATGGTTTGCAGCATTTCTCTCTAGTTCTTTTCCCTACTTGATCTCTAGCATTCCTCTCCCTCCCATCCTCAACATGGTCTCCAGAATCTCTCTCTTTCCTTCCCTCCATATCCCTGATTTCCCACAATGTGTTCAGTGGCATATTCCCTTCCTCTGTGGTGATGATATAACATCATCTTATAAGAGCTGTCATACTGAGACAGACCCAAGCTGATCAAGCTCAGTATCTTGTTTACAACAGTGGCCAACCCAGGTCACAAGTACCTGGCAAGATCCCAAAGAATAAAATATAAAACAGATTTTATGCTGCTTATCAAAGGAATAAGCAGTGGATTTCCCCAAATCCGTCTTAATAATGGCTTATAGGCTTTTCTTTAGGAAGTTATCCAAATCCTTTTTAAACCCTGCTAAGCTAACTGATTTCAACACATTCTCTGGCAATGAATTTCAGTGTTTAATTAAATATTGAGTGAATAAATATTTTCTCTGGTTTGTTTTAAATCTGGAAGTTAGTAGCTTCATTGCATGCTCTCTAGTCTTAGTATTTTTGGAAAGAGTAAATAACCGTTTCACATGTACCTGTTCCACTCCACTCATAATTTTATAAACTTCTCTCATATCTCCCCTGAGTCATCTCTTCTCCAGGCTGAAGAGCCATAGCCACTTTAGCCTTTCCTCATAGGGAAGTCATCCCATTCCTTATATTATTTTCATCACCCTTCTCTGTAACTTTTAATTCTGCTATATATTTTTTGAGTTTCGGTGACTAGAATTGCACACAATATTAGAGGTGCAACCGCAACATGGAACAATACAAAGACATTATAACATTCTCATCGTTTGTTTTTCCATTCTTTTCATGATAATTCCTAATATTCTATTTGCTTTCTTAACCATCGCCGCTGCACAGTGACCTGAAGGTTTCAACATATCCTCAGAAAACCCAAAAAAACCTCTGTGGAGTGACAATGTTCCTAAATGGACTTTATTTGAAAGTGTCAAAGTTCCAAAGGTACACTGAAATCATCCACATAAAATAATTCCATCCACATAAGAGCCTTAAAGGACCTAGTCCGCTAAGGATACAGGACCCAACACGGTCTGCGTTTCGACAAAAAGTCTTCTTCAGGGGTCCCTGGGGGTCCTATAAAGGTGAGTACGTGGGAAACAATTCTGTGGTGAGCCGGAAGTGAGACACTGCTTGCATTTGCAATGGAAAGGGAACATATCCTCAACAACAACCTTTTCCTAATGTAGGCAGTGATTCCTAATGTACCCTACATCACATAGCTATAGATTGGGTTCCCTTTTTCCCACATGCGTCACTTTGCACTTGCTCACATTAAAAATCACTTGCCATTTTGATGGCCAGTCTTGCAAGGGCCTCTTGCAATTTTTTAAACAATTCTGTTGCAATTTAACAACTTTAAACCTCTTTAAGAACATAAGAATAGACATTCTGAGTCAGACCAATGGCCCTTCTAGCCGAGTATCCTGTTTCCACAGTTGCCAATCTAGGTAATAAATACCTGGAAGAAACCCAAATAGTAGCAACATTTCATGATATCGATCCCAGGCAAGCAATAGCTTCCCCTATGTCTGTCTCAATAGCAAACTTTGTTTCATCAGCAAATTTATATTGCTTGTTCCCATCTCTAGATCATAGTAACATAGTAAATGACAGCAGATAAAGGCTTTCTGAACGGTCCATCCAATCTGCCCTATAATTACAGTACATGCATTACAATTTAATGATTAAAGTGTCTTTTCTTCTTTTTTTTTTTTTTTTTTTTGTTATTTCTGGGCCAAATACTTTAGAAGTCCGCCCAGTACTGTCCTTAGGTTCCAACCACTGGAGTTACTGTTGAAGCTCACTCCAGCCTATCTAAACCATCTCATTGTTTACGGGATCCAGACTGTAAAAGTCTGCCCAGCACCATTCTTATTCCAAATTGCTGGGGTTCCCATCAAAGCCCTCCCAAACCCATCCTAAACCGAATTGTGATATATAGGACACAGATCGTGCAAGACTGCACGGTACCGGCCTTGGTTTTTCAATTTATGCTTATTCATATTCTAATTAGAGATACTCTGTTCATCCCACACTTTTTTGAATTCTGTCACTATTTTCCTCTCCAAAAAAACAGAGTGCTATGGAATGGATGTTCTTGAAGCAACTGTTTATTGGACACATATAAATTCATCCACATGAAAGTGCTATGGTTGCGGACCCAACACCTTTCTCAGGGTCCCAGATAATGGTCATGCAATGATTAAAAACAAAAATAGTTGATGAATTTCACTGAGAATAAACAATGCTCCAAATTCAGTGTAGTATAATAATGTTCAGCGGCTGTGAAGCAGTGACTATATTTTCCTCTCTACCACCTCCCTTGGGAGGGCATTCCAGGCATAAATAAAAAAGAATTTCCTAGCATTACTTCTAAGTCTGTCACCTCACAACTTCAATTTATGCTCTCTAGGTTTACCAGTTTCCCTTCTCTGGAAAAGATTTGGTTCTATATTAATACCTTTCAAGTACTGTATTTATGTCTATTAAAAAGCAACGGTCCCAGCACAGTCCCCTGGGGACCCCCCACTATTTATCCTCCTCTATTGAGAATATTGACCTTTAGCTTTACTCTGTTTTCTATCTTTTAATTAGTTATTAATCCATAGTAGAACATTACCTTCTATCCTATGACGTTCTGATTTCCAGAGATGTCTTTCATGAGGTACTTTGTCAAATGCCTTTTGAAAATCCAGATACATAATATGGACTGGCTCAACTTTATCCACATGTTTATTTACCCCTTCGAAATGCAGTAGATTGGTGAGATAAAGTTTCCCTTGACTAAATCCAAGTTGTTGCTGTCTCATTAATCTATGCTTATGTACTGTATATTCTCTGTAATTTTGTTCTTTAAAATACTCTACCATTTTGCCCAGCACCAACATCAGACTCACCGGTCTATAATTTCCTGGATCACCTCAGGAACCTTTTTTAAAAATTGGCATTACATTGACACCCTTCAGTTTTCTGGTACCATGCTGGATTTTAAAGATAAATTTACAAATTATATGATAGCTCTGCAAGTTCATTTTTCAATTCTATCAGTACTCTGGGATGTATACCATCTGGTCCAGGCGATTTGCTATTCTTCAACTTGTGAAGTTGCTTCATTATATTTGCCAGTCTTACAGAGATTTGCTTCAGTTTTTCTGACTCATCAGCACTAAAAACCATTTTTGGCACTGTCGTCTCCCCTGTATCTTCCATGGTGAATACTTAAGCAAAGAATTTGTTTAACCTCTCAGCTTTGGCCTTGTTTTACACCTTTCTCATACAGCAGTCCAACTGATTCTTTTCCTGGCTTCTTACTTCTAATATATCTAAAAAAGTTTTTACTATGTGTTTTTTGCCTCCAGCGCAATTTTTTTTTTCAAGGTCTCTTTGCCTTCCTTATCAATACCTTGCATTGGTTTTACCGTTCCTCATACTGTTTGTTTTTACTGTTTTCAGATGGATCCTTCTTCCACTTTCTGAAGGATTATCTTTTAGCTCTAATAGCTTCCTTCACTTGTTAACTGCACCAGCTGCCATTTAGGCCCTCTTCTATCAAACTGCGATAGCAGTTTTTAGCACAGGGAGCCGCGTTGAATGGCCCGCGCTGCTCCCGACACTCATTGAGTGCCTATGAGCATCGGGAGCAGCGCAGGCCATTCAGCACAGCTCCCCACACTAAAAACTGCTATCACAGTTTGATAGAAGAGGGCCTTAGTCTTCCTTTCTCCTTTTTTTCCTTTACAATTCCAAGTGCAACACTTACAGCCTATTTTACAAAGCCATGCTAGCGGCTGCCGTGCGGCAACATCCCTGAACCCCTTTAAATCTCTATGGGCTTTGGGGCCGTTACCATGCAGCAGCCGCTAGCACAGCTTTGTAAAACAGGCCCTTAGTTTTCTATAATTTCTTTGAATTTTCATGTAAGATCTATGTTTTCTTTACCGTTTGGCCTTTATCTGCCATCATGTTTCTAAAGAACTCCAGTTTAAGGAAATAATTGTAATTAGGGAGAGTCATGATTACAGAAAAAATAGGGGTCTAATAGAGGAAAAAAACCCTTTATAAATATTTCATATAAGCTTATAAGAAAATTTGGTGGGTTAAAGAATACATCTCCAAATATGGCTCTTATGCAGGGAGTCATAGTGTGTGTGGCCATTTTAACATGTGCTGCAACTCTTTCCATCTCGAGTTGGCAGCACCCACCGTGAATACAAATTAAGACATCACACCACCTGTTTATCGCAATGGGTGATTTATATAATTATATATCCATGCAACTTGCTATATGTGGGACGGACCAGCAGAAGGATGAAGGCAAGATTATCAGAACACAAGCGGGAGCCTTGTTCATTCGGAGGATACTACCTGAGGGGATTCTAAGCCGGTTCCTGGCCTCCTGCAGAAGCGGTTTGCAGTTTATTTTCCTTTGCTGGCAGGCACTTACAGAGATGGACCCCCTGACGTCATCGGGTCCGTCTCCAACGCCTTAAAACTAAGCTGCCGCCGTGGCTGAACCGGGAGCCTTGTTCATTCGGAGGATATTACCTGAGGGGATTCTAAGCCGATTCCTGGCCTCCTGCATCAGCGGTTTGCAGTTTATTTTCCTTTGCTGGCAGGCACTTACAGAGACGGACCCCCTGACATCATCGGGTCCGTCTCCAACGCCTTAAAACTAAGCCGCCGCCGCGGCTGAACCAGGAGCCTTGTTCATTCGGAGGATACTACCTGAGGGGATTCTAAGCCGGTTCCTGGCCTCCTGCAGCAGCGGTTTGCAGTTTATTTTCCTTTCCTGGCGGGCACTTACAGAGACGGACCCCCTGACGTCATCGGGTCCGTCTCCAATGCCTTAAAACTAAGCCGCCGCCGCGGCTGAACCGGGAGTCTTGTTCATTCGGAGGATACTACCTGAGGGGATTCTAAGCCGGTTCCTGGCCTCCTGCAGCAGCGGTTTGCAGTTTATTTTCCTTTGCTGGCAGGCATGTACAGAAACGGACCCCCTGACGTCATCGGGTCCGTCTCCAATGCCTTAAAACTAAGCCGCCGCCGCGGCTGAACCAGGAGCCTTGTTCATTCAGAGGATACTATCTGAGGGGATTCTAAGCCGGTTCCTGGCCTCCTGCATCAGCGGTTTGCAGTTTATTTTCCTTTGCTGGCAGGCACTTACAGAGACGGACCCCCTGACGTCATCGGGTCCGTCTCCAACGCCTTAAAACTAAGCCACCGCCGCGGTTGCGGCTGCAGCCGCGCGACCGCAGGGCGTGGCCATAGGGGCGTGCCCTAAGGGGCACGCCAGGCCCCTTTGGAGCCACGAGGAGCCCGGGAGCTGGAAGCCGGTTGGTAATATAAAAGTCTTCCTATAATTTTTACATGACTGCTTAGAATATGGGAAAAAGAAAGATAAAACCTAAAAGTTCTACACCAGTGGTATCGGGTCCAATAGATAGACATTTATCATTACTTTAGGACAATCCACCAGTGGTACCACCAAATGTAGATTCCTCCTTGTCAGGAGCCTCAATAAGTCCTCTCAATCGTACTCCTTCCCTTCATCCGGTACCCAGTGATAGTGAGAATATAACACCCACTATATCCGATGCTCAAGTGATTTCATCTACCCATTCAAGTAAATTAGTATATGCTGAAATACCTAAATCTTTGATATTTTCTGGTGGAGTGGATGAAAACACACGGACAGAGGAACCACAGGATATTACCTTAAAAGACTTATGGTTAGGTATATCCAGAGTTGAAGGGTTTCTCAGGACAACGATGAAACAAATGGGAGACTATTCTCAGTTAGTTTCTTCTAAATTAGAAAATGTGGATGCTAACATAGGTTGTTTGGATAAACGACTAAATGTGGTGGAAAATCAATGTAATAATTTACAAGCTGTCTCGGTATCAGCTGTTAAAGATTCTACAGTAATACATTCTAAAATTGAATCTATGGAGAACATGAGTAGAGTGAAAAATCTACGCTTGGTCAATTTTCCAGTAACTCATTTATTGTCACCAATGCTGAGAAGTTTCCAATAAATAATTATTATTATATCCCTCCAAAAAAACTTGAATCTGCCCAGGAGGTGGACCATCTGACCACACCAGAGGTAAATTTGACTGAATTTCTAGAAGATACACAGGATGTGATTCAGAGCCGGTCCACCCTGGTAATAACATGCATAAGCGAGATGGATAAAATGTTGATAATGAGACTTTATTTTAAAAACAGGTTAATGAAATTTTGTGGGGATTTGGTTAGGATTTTTCCGGATGTATCCAGAACCACACAGTTGAGGAGGAAAGAATTTTTGAAATTGAAGGATAGAATGTTGGCACTGGATGCATCCTTTTACCTGAAATTTCCCTGTAAATGTCTGATTAAGCTACAAGATATTGAATATTTTTTTGGGGATCCTATACAACTACAACAATTCTTAATTGCAAGAGAAAAGAAATAGAAATGAGATTTGTTTCACTTCGCTGAGAAATATGAGGAGAATTAATATAAACAGTATCCCAGTTTAAGGAATGACTCAGGGTTCATTAAATATGAACCAAGAATCATCCTTTATATTTCTTGAACTTTATTTTATTAGAAATAGCAAGATATACTCCCCATTAATGTGGGCTTGAAAGGAGCTTTGTATGTATGATTTGATTATGTATTGTTTTATGTGATTTCCTTTTTCTTTTGAATTGTTGGATATTGTAATGTATTCAAAATTATAAATAAATAAATAAAAAAAAAGATTATCAGAACACAAAAGCAGACTTAACACCGCTACTTCATCTGCCTCTATGGTTCCTCGCTGCTTGGAGGAGGGCCACGATTTCTATGATCTTACATAGAGCAGATACCGTGGGATTTTAAAGGCGATAAAACAGCTCACATTCAACTACGGGAACAATTCTGGATTTTTCATCTTAACACTTCAACCATATGGACTTAATGAGAGTATTGAGTGGAATACTATTGTGTAGCCTTCTTGCCTAGTGGTTCCTGTTGCTGTGGCATTTAGCTGCTTTTTATTGACGTCAGTCTCCAGTGTTCTCCCCAGAAATTTTTTCCAGCCGGGTGGCATGAAAAAGTAGCCGGGTGGGGCGGGATGGGGAAATTTGGTGGTGGGGAAAATTAACCCCCTCTTTTACTAAGGTGCGCTAGCATTTTTAGCGCGCGCAAATCCCTGCGCTACGTGGGAAAACTAGCGCCAACTCAATGCTGGCGTTAGCATCTAGCGCCAGCATTTTGTTGCTTTACGTAGAATCAAGTAGTATTGTATCTATTGATTAAAGTTTATAAATAGGAAATGGAAATAAGGCAGTTTTTTGGGGACTAAACCCCTTTTCTCAGGTCAGGACAGGACACCATACCATAACAGCAGGGGTGCCCAAATGGTCGAGCGCGATCGACCAGTAGATCACAAAGGCAATGTGAGTCAATCGCGTTGCCTTGGCAATCTTTTTCTTCCTGCCTCCCTGAGCCAGGCCAGGTGCGTACAAGCGCTGGACTCATAAGACTTCACCTCTGATGTCAATTCTTACGTCGGAGAGGAAGAGCCAGGCAGCGATTGGCTGGCCCAGAACTTCCTCTCTGACGTCAGAATTGACGTCAGAGGTGAAGTCTTATGAGTCCGGCGCTTGTACGCACCTGGCCTGGCTCAGGGAGGCAGGAAGAAAAAGATTGCCAAGGCAACGCGATTGACTCACATTGCCTTTGTGATCTACTGGTCGATCGCGCTCGACCATTTGGGCACCCCTGCTGTTATGGTATGGTATCCTGTCCTGACCTGAGGAAAGGGGTTTAGTCCCCAAAAAACTGCCTTATTTCCATTTCCTATTTATAAACTTTAATCAATAGATACAATACTACTTGATTCTACGTAAAGCAACAAAAAAATTTTTTTCTACCTTTTGTTGTTTCTGCTTTAATCATCTTGTCTTCACTCTTCTTTCTAGCCAGCATCTGTCCGCTCTGTCTTCTATGCAGCATCAGCCCCTTCCATCCACTGTCCACCCTCTCCCCGTCCATATGGCATCTTCCCTCTTTTTATGCTCCTTCAATAAACTGTCTATCCTGTGCCCCTTCTCTTCTCCTTTGTACATGATTGATTTCAGCTCTGCCACCTCTCCATTTTTCTCTCTCTGTCAACACCCCGTCCCCTATGCTCTGGGAATTCTCTCTTCTCCTTTCTTTCCTTCGCACCCCACAGTCTGGTATCTTCCCTTCCCTGATTCTCTGGCATCTCACTTCTTTCCTTTTCTTCCATCTCTCCCTCTCCCTCCATGCTCTGACATCTTCTTCTTCCTTTCCCCCTTTCTTTTCCCTTGGTTTGGCATACTTTCCTCCTTCCCTCCAATCCCTGGCATCTCGTTTCATTCCCTCCCTCATCTTCTTTCTCCCTCCAGTTGGGTGCAGCAAGTCTCTCCCCCTCTGCTCCCTTTCCTCCTTCTGTCACCCAAGGCCTGGCGTCATGAACTTCTTCAGGCAGCAGCATTCACAATTCGCTGCTGTTGCCAGCTTCGGGCCTTCTTCTCTGCCGGGTCCTGCCTTCATAGAAACAAAAGTAGGCAGGACCCGACAGAGAGGAAGGCCTGAAGCTGGCAACAGCAGTGAATTGTAAATGCTGTTGCTAGCCGAAGAAGTTAATGATGCCAGGCTGAGTACCCGGGGCAGACTGCTACTCTCCCCCCCACAACCTTCCTATCTCTTCCTCCTCCCATCACGAGACTCTAAACAGCACTGCTCTACTCTAAGCAGGCTGCTTCAGGGCTTTCTCCTGCCGTGATTCCCTCTGGCACGTCACTGATGAGGGAAGGAGGGAGAGATAGGAGGGTCAGATCGGGTTGGGGGGGTGCCCAGGATGATGATGAGGCTGCTGCTGCCAGCGAATCCAGCAAGGGTGAGGCCCCAAAGCACAGCACTGGCGGGACCCCCCTGACCATTTCAGGTCCTAGGCCTGTGCCTACTGGGCCTATCCTTTAATCTGGCCCTGCTTCCCCTCCCCCCCATATGCCCTGACATCTCTCTCTTCCATTCCATGGTATGGTATCTCCTTTCCCTCCCTCCCATGGTCTTTGCATCTCTTTCCTCCTTTTCCTGATCTTCCTTCTCCCTCCTTCCCTCTCTCTCCCCAATTGGATACAGCAGCATTTCTCTTCCCCTCCCCCCATTAGGTACAGCAGTATCATCAGCATTTCTCTTTCCTCCCCCCAATTTGGTACAGCAGAAGCAGCATTTCTCTTCACCCTCCCCCCAATTGTGTGCAGCAGCATGACTCTTCCCCCTCTTGGGTACAGCAGCATCATCATCAGCATTTCTCTTAAACCCCCCCGCACAATTGGGTACAGCAGAAGCACCAGCATTTCTCTTCCCCCTCCCCCTCTAATTGTGTACAGCAGCATTTCTCCTCCCATTAACCCCCCCTCCACCGTCTCACACACCCGGCAGATTCGCTACAGACAAAGGCAAGTTGCAAGTTTCCCTTCGTCGCTGACCTATCTCCCAAAGGTCAGCGACAGAGGGAAGCTTACAACTTGCTGCTCTTGCTTACTTCGCGCCTTTCTCGTTGCCGGGTCCTGCCTTCGCGGAAACAGAAAGTAGGCAGGACCCGGCAGCGAGAAAGGCCTGAAGTAAGCAAGAGCAAGTAAGCTCCCCTCCGTGGCAGGCCTATCTCCCGCATGCTCCGATGCTCTAATGGTCCGTGCCGGCTTTTCTTCTCTACCCCCCCCCCCCCGACGTAACTTCCGGTTTCGGAGGGAAGCTGGGTTCGAGTCGCTTGCTGGGTTTTGTTTATTTTAAAGTCCGGCGGGAGTCTTTCGGCGGCTCTTCAGGCTGCGCGTTAAGCAGTGGTGGCAGCAGGATTCGGCAGATAACAGCCGGGCGGTAATCTAAATTTGCTGGGCGGAGCGCCCGGCTGAAAAGCGCTGGGGAGAACACTGGTCTCCCTTTTTGGTTTTAAAGCACTTCTTGCGCACTGCTCTGTTAGCACCGCCCTCCTCTCAGCTAGCTCGGTCGTGGAATACTATTGTGTAGCCTTCTTGCCTAGTGGTTCCTGTTGCTGTGGCATTTGGCTGCTTTTTATTGATGTCAGTCTCCCTTTTTGGTTTTAAAGCACTTCTTACGCACTGCTCTGTTAGCTCCGCCCTCCTCTCAGCTAGCTCAGTCTTTCAATTGTTCGCCAGATGTGGCAACTTGTGATTCTCTTATTGGCAATGGGTTCCTGATGAAGGGACTGTGAGTCTCCAAAACTGGGCTTGGTTGAACCTGGTTAGAAGGTGGTGTAGGAATTCCGCCCTCCTTTTTTGATTCTAGACCATCTCTCTCGTGCTCACTCCTCTCAATCTCGTATCAACTATCTGTTGATTTCTCGCTCTCTCTTCTCTTAAGATACAACGGGCAGAGATAGGGCCTTACGCGATATCAGATCATGCCTGGGTGTGGATGGACTGAAACTCGGACATAGGGCCTCGTCCCCCAGGGTACTGGGCTTATTCTTTATGGCTCTGTGATGATCCTAACTTTTTGCCGTATCTTATGAAAAAGTGGAAAGGCTACCAATATCGTAATAGCCAACATGTGGAGAACCCAGTTCTATACTGGGAAACGGTGAAGGTGGTACTTCGGGGCGCTATCATTAGCTGTGTTAGTAGGGTTCAGAAGGCACGTGATAGGGAACTGATACGTTTGTCTGGACAATTGACGAGAGCTTGACGTGCCTTTAGTCTTCATTCCACCCCAGCTAACAAACAGAATCTCTTATCTTTGCAAGCATATTTTAAATCCACGGGCTTCCAAGTCTCTTGCCTATTACAAATTCCGCTTGTATATTCATGGCAATAAGAGGGGGGAGACTTTTGGCCCGTTTGGTCACACAGAGGGAGAGTCGTAAGAAGATTTTGCGTCTTTGTACTGGAGAGTCCGCTCGGGTCACTAGTGATCCTGATATCTGTGACGTCTTTTGTTGTTTCTATGAAAATCTTTATGCTCCACTTCCAGATTTGGGGCTCCCTGGTGACTTATATTTAGATGGACTCGATCTCCCATGTCTTATGGAGGAGCAGCTTGCCCGATTAAATGCGCCTATTGAGGCTGGGGAGGTGCTATCACTCACAGTTCTACTTTGAAAGCCGCTGGAATCGATGGTTATAGAGCTGAGTTTTATAAACTTATGAAACCTGAAATTGTGGCACCGCTTACTGCTATGTTTAATGTGATTGTCAATGCTGAAGCTATGCCCGAACGTCTTAATGTGGCTCAGATCATAGTCCTTCCGAAAACAGAGAAAGATCCTGCTCTCCCAGAATCGTATCATCCTATCTCGTTCCTCAGTTTTGATGATAAACTTCTGACAAAGATTCTTGCCAATCGTTTGGCTCAGCTGTTGCCTCTCCTCTTTCACGAGTCCCAGGTCGGTTTTGTACAAGGGAATAACCTTAAAAGAAATAGGTAGATTGCAAATCCTTCAAAACACTGCAATAAAAATAATTACTAGAAGGAGAAAATTTGATAAAGGAAAAGCACTGGTTACCTGTAAATCATAGAATTATATATAAAATAGCATTACTTACACACAAAACTTTAATGAACAAAGCTCCTGCATTCTTAGAAAGGCTTTTAATCCCTTATATCCCCACAAAATCCTTAAGATCTGAAGAAAAATCTTTCAGCTTAGTCCCTTCACTAAGACTCATTTATTCAAGGAGGGACATGATCTTTTCTGTCAAGGCCCCTCAAATCTGGAATTCGCTCCCAATCAATATAAGGGAAGAAAAATTACTTAGTAAGTTTAAAAGTTTCCTGAAAAGCTAGCTTTTTAAGGATGCTTTTAACTGAGTTGACTGAATTTTATATATTTAGGATACTCTTTAGTGGACTAATAGTGCTGTTAAGTGAAAATTGAACGGGTAATCTTTTCCCCATTCTATTTCTTTACCTATGTTCTTTTATTTGCTTACAAATTGTATTTAATCCTTTTTCTTTTTTTTACCTTTTGTGTTTGGTTGGTCAAAAGTTGTATTAACTGTCTGGTTTATTCAATATGTTTTTCTTTTTTACTCCAACTTTATTGTTATTTGTAAATTGCATTGGATTAAGATTTTGCGATCAAATCAAATTTTTAAATAAACTTAAAAGGGTCGTTCAGTGGCAAAAAATTTGTGCAAAATCTTGCTATCTTTAGAATATAGCTCTAGAATTGCACCGCCTTCTTTACGTATCAGCTTTGATGCTGAGAAGGCATTCTGCCGCATTTGTTGGGATTATTTATATGCTACTTTGACAAAATATGGCTTTCAGGGCTGCTTTGTTTCGGCGCTACGTACGCTCTATGCTACTCCCCAGGCCGCTTTGTGGGTTAACGGTTGTAGATCATCTTTATTTGAGATTCATAGAGGAACTCATCAGGGGTGTCTTCTATCTCCTTTATTATTCATATTGGCCCTTGACCCTCTTCGTGATATCTACTCGAACTAGGACATTAAGGGAGTTCTTCTGGAAATCAAAGCTTTAAAGTCGCTGCCTTTGTGGATGATCTTTTGGCTCTTCTTTTCAGGCCCTTTTGGAGACTATTAGAGAATATGGTGACCACGCTGGCTTCTGTCTAAATCTAGTCAGATTTGAGGCTTTACCATCTTCCTTGGCCTTGCAGGCTCAATGGGGTGACTCCGTCCCTTTACGGTGGGCTAGGGGCTACTTTTGGTATCTGGGGGTGTATCTTTCGACCTCTATGACACGACTTTATTCACTTAATATTATTAAGCTTTTGACTGATACCAGGGTCCAACTTAAGGCCCGGGGTGACCTCCCTTTGACACTGATGGGCCGTATAGCCTTGATACGTATGGTGATACGTAAGGCCAATACTGGGGAGACTTGCACAATCTGTGTCTGTATATGGCCATTTGGGGGAGGATGGGCTGAAGAGGGCTTCAATGGCTGGGAGGGTTTAGATGGAATGAAGTAGGTTTTAACGGAGATTTCAGCAGTTGGAACCCAAGCACAGTACTGGGTAGAGCTTTTGATTCTTGCCCAGAAATAGCTAAGAAGAAAAAATTTAAATTGAATCAGGTTGGGCAGACTGGATGGACCATTCGGGTCTTTATCTGCTGTCATCTACTATGTTATGTTACTATGCGATTTTCCCACGTTGGCTGTATGTGTTGCAAACTTTGCCACTTTGGTTGTTGAAGAAGGATCTTGCTCATTTGAACAGTTTACTATCGCGTTTCTGCTGGAATTCTCGTAAGCTGCGAGTTTGCTTTCATTATTTGGTGGGTGGCTGGACTTAGGGGGGCCTCGGTCTCCCCGATTTAGGCTTTTACAATGAAGCCTGTTTACTCCAGCATCTGAAAGATTGGTTGCAAGATGAACAACAATATACTCCTTTGGATTTTGAACGGGCTTTAAACGTACCTCGTTCTTTGTCTAGTCTCTTACACTTGCCTGCTAAGGAGATTCCCGCTATGTTTTGTGCCTGTGTTCTTTTGAAATCTATGCTTGTTGTGTGTGGGAGCTTGATAAGTAGATTGGGAGGGGACCCCAGAGTGACAAATCAGTTACCCCTTTGTGGGAACTTGGCTTTTCAGCTGGGCCGCGATAATCCTGCTTTTATCCCAGGACAAGCAGGCAGGTATTCTCACTAATGGGTGACGTGATCCAACGGAGCCCCGATGCGGACGCCTCACACGCAGTCTTGATTGAAGAAACTTGAAGTTTCGAGTCGCCCGCACCGCACATGCGCGAGTGCCTTCCCGCCCAGCGCAGGGCGCGTCTCCTCAGTTCTTACTTTTCCACGGAGCCGAGAAGTCCATCTTCATCTCTCTGCATGAAGTGCTTTCACTTGTGCTTTCTTTAAGTCCACGGTTTTGGGTTATTTTTCTCAGAATCGCTGATTTTCGTCGTTCTTTTCTTGTTTAAAAAAAAAATTTCTTCTGTCCGTTCGACCGGGCAGGCCACGTGGCTGCAGCCCCGCGGCTTCTATCTTGTGGCAGATCTTTTTTGGCCTATGTCCCGCCCTGCGACCGGTTTTAAGAAGTGTTCCAAGTGCCAGCGCGCGATTTCCCTGACAGCCCCTCATCGATGCTGTCTTCAGTGTCTTGGGCCTCAACACCTCCCGAAATCGTGCCGGCCTTGCTCAGCACTTACTGCCCGTGCTTTCAAGCATCGTTGCATCTTGTGGGAGCAGCTTTTCAGCATGGAGTCTTCGATGCAGCTTTCGTCATCGAAGGGTGCTTCACCATCGACCTCATCCGAGGCTCTCCAGGCTTCCACATCTTCTGCTCCTAGCCTCATCAAATCTGCCTCGTTTGTACCGGCTCTGTCTTCGACGTCGGCTGCGGTGCCTTCCTCTGTCTCTTTAGGTCAGGTAGCACAGCAGCCCATTCCCCCGGTGGTGCTTAAAGTGCCCAAGGCTTCTAAGTCCAAGCACTCTCACACTGCCTCGAGGGAGATCGAAGCCCGTGCAGGTGGTCCCGTTGGAGACGCGGATCCATCCTTGCCGGCTTCGTTCCAGACCTTATTGGAGAAGCAATTCATTCAGCTCTTTACCACAATGGGGCCAAAGCTTCTCTCTCAAATCCAGCCTGGGCATGCGGAGGTCTCCTGCGAGATCGAGCCGCCTCCTGTGCCTCAGTCGTACGCACACTCTCTTCAGGGAGCAGAGTCTCTGCGAGTGTCTGGTCTGGCACCGATGCATGCATCGCAAGGAGTAGAGTCTTTGCTCATGCCTCCGTTGGAACCTGTACACTCGATGCAAGGAGCAGAGTCTTTGCGAGTGCCTCGAGGTTCTTCCACCCAACCACTGCTGCTTCGTTCCACAGCCTCCAGCCCCATCCATTCTCTGGGGGCTTCGACGAGGACACACTCTCTTCGAGTGTCGAGGCCTGCTTCGAGGCACAGCTCGCATCATCGATCGAGGCATTCTTCAAAGCATTCATCCAGGCATGCCTCGCTTCATCAGAAGCAGCCTTTTCTTCAGTATTCCCCACCGTCTACTTCGACCCTTCCACTTCCGGATCTCGAGGATCCGGTGGGGCCTTTTTCTCCATCCAGATCTCCGTGTTCATTGGACCAAGCTGCCTCGACGTCCTCGAGTCCCTCTCGAGGCCAGGCTTTGGCAGATCAGCTGTCTTTTTCTTCTTTTCTACGTCAGATGGCAGCTGATTTGGATATTCAGCTGGACACTGGGTCCAAATTTTCTAAGGAATATCTCGAGACCATGCATCTCCCTCAACCTCCTGCGGAATCCCTCAAGCTTCCTCTCCACAAGCTTTTGGATCAAACTTTTGTCCGCTGTCTGGAAACTCCTTATTCCATTCCAGCTGTTCCAGGGAAATTGGATTCCAGATACAGGACTGTCCATCACAAGGGATTTGACAGTGCTCAATTGTCTCATCAATCCCTTCTGGTGGAATCTTCTTTAAAGCGTTCTCACCCTTCTCAAGTCTATGCTACTGTTCCCCCGGGCAGAGAGGGCAAGACGATGGACAGCTCTGGTCGTCGCATCTACCAGAACTCCATGATGACCTCCAGAGTTCTCAACTACAATTTTCATTTCATCACCTATTTTGAGTTTTTCCTATCCATCCTTCACAAGTTCATGCCCTATTTGGATTCTCGGGCACACTTTGAGAACCAGGAAGTCCTGGCATCATTGACCCAGCTTCGACTGCAACTTCTTCAGTCCTCATATGATGCCTTTGAACTGTCTGCTTGGGCTACTGCTTGCTCGGTGGCCATGCAACGTCTGGCGTGGCTCTGTACCATCAACATGGACCAAATCTGCAGGACCGGCTGGCTAATGTCCCTTGTGTTGGCACTGATCTCTTTGATGAGTCTATTGAGGCTGCCACCAAGAAGCTTTTGGACCACGAGAAGTCCTTTCTATCTATTCTCCGTCCTAAGCCGAAGCCTGCTCCTCCTCTGCCTTCACGACCGCCTCTGATTTACCAACGGCGTTTTCCACCAAAACAGGCTCCTGCCACCCGTCAGTCTGTCAAGAGGCAACATCCTCGGAAGCCTCAGCCACCTGCTGTACCCAAGGCTCCTCAGCCTTTTTGACTGTCTCACTCAAAGCATAACCTCAGTCGTTCTGCCTTTTTCCATTTTTCCCCCTATCGGAGGTCATCTCCATCAGTTTTACCACCGATGGACAACTATTACCACCGACCTCTGGGTCCTTTCCATCGTCAGGGAGGGATACTCTCTTCAGTTCCATCAAGTTCCTCCGGAACAT
This sequence comes from Geotrypetes seraphini, assembly GCF_902459505.1. Lineage (NCBI taxonomy): Eukaryota > Metazoa > Chordata > Amphibia > Gymnophiona > Dermophiidae > Geotrypetes > Geotrypetes seraphini. Next base: position 97,569,084 of record NC_047088.1, on the reverse strand, counting down.
CCTCCAAGAGAGTATCCTTCCAACTCGACCCAGACTGCCCTTCTTCTTCAGGAAGCTCAAGCTTTGCTTCAGCTTTGAGCTATCGAGCCCGTTCTTTGGCTCAACAGAACAAGGGTTTTTACTCCCGGTACTTCCTTGTTCCAAAGAAGACGGGCGATCTGTGTCCTATTTTGGATCTCAGGGTGCTCAACAAATTTCTACTCAGAGAAAAGTTTTGCAAGCTGACCCGGTATCCCCTCCTTGAGCAGAATGACTGGTTATGCTCTCTGGATCTCAAGGAGGCCTACACACATATTCCCATCCATCAGGCCTCCCGACCATACCTCAGATTTCGGGTGAGAAATCTTCATTTTCAATACAGAGTGCTCCATTTCGACCTGGCCTCGTCGCCCAGATTCTTCATCAAGTGTCTGGTGGTGGTGGCCGCTGCACTCAGGAACCATGGTCTGCAGGTATTTCCCTACCTGGACGACTGGCTCATCAAGGATTCCACGTCTCAGGGAGTTGTCCTCGTGACCCAACGAACTATCTGGTTCCTGCAGAGTCTGGGGTTCGAAATCGACTTTCCAAAATCCCATCTCCATCCTTCTCAGACTCTTCCATTCATCGGAGCTGTTCTGGATACTGTCCAACTTGGAGCGTTCCTTCCTCAACAACGTCTGGAAGCTCTTCTCCGTCTTTGTCATTTGGTGTCCTCTTGCCCGTCCATCTCGGCAAGACACATGGCCTCTTCTGGGTCACATGGCCTCTACAGTGCACGTGACTCCTTTTGCCATACTTCACCTCAGAATTCCTTAGTGGACCCTGGCATCTCAAGGGACGCAGGTTTCCGACCCTCTGACTCGACACATCCAGGTCACACCTGCACTGACACAATCACTTCGCTGGTGGATGCTCTCTTCCAATCTATCCAGAGGCTTACTTTTCACACGCCCCCTCATCAGAAGGTTCTCAGACCGATTCTTCAACTTACGCTTGGGGGGCTCATCTTGATGGTCTCCGTACTCAAGGCTATTGGACCAGTACGGATCGTCAGTGTCACATCAATCTCCTGGAACTCAGGGCGATTTTCAATGCTCTCAATGCTTTTCAGCATCTGCTTCATGACCGTGTAGTCCTCATTCGCATGGACAATCAAGTCGCCATGTATTATGTCAACAAGCAGGGAGGCACGGGATCTGCCTCTCTCTGTCAGGAAGCTCTGAAAGTTTGGGATTAGGCAATTCGCCACAACACCTTCCTCAAAGCTGTCTACATTCAGGGGGCGCAAAATGCCTTAGCAGACAACTTGAGTCGTCTTCTACAGCCTCACGAATGGACTCTCCATTCCATGCCCCTTCATCACATCTTCTCTCAGTGGGGAACGCCTCAAATAGACCTCTTTGCAGCCCCCCACAACTACAAACTGCCTCAGTTCTGCTCCAGGATCTACACTCCTCATCGCCTCGAGGCAGATGCTTTTCTTCTGGACTGGACAAATCTCTTTCTATATGCGTTGCCTCTAATTCAAAAGACGCTGGTCAAGCTGAAGTCCGACCACGTCACCATGATTCTAGTTGCTCCTCGGTGGCCCAGACAACCCTGGTACTCCCTTCTACTTCAACTCAGCAGCAGGGAGCCATACCTTCGACCGGTTTTTCCCTCTCTGCTTACGCAGCATCAGGGATCTCTGTTTCATCCCAACCTGCAGTCTCTACACCTGACAGCTTGGTTCCTCTCGACATAGCTCCTCTGCAGTTTTCTCAATCTGTGAGGGATGTTTTGAAGCTTCACGGAAGCCTACTACTAGACAATGCTATCACCAAAAATGGACTAGATTCTCTACTTGGTGTTTTTCTCATCATAAGGAACCTCAACTTTCCTCCTTATCTTCAGTTTTGGATTATCTGTTGCACTTTTCTCAGTCTGGTCTCAAGTCTACTTCGATCTGAGTCCATCTTAGTGCAATTGCTGCTTTCCATCAGCCTATTGAAGGGAAATCTATTTCTGCTCATCCTGTGGTTTCCAGATTCATGAAAGGACTTTTCAATGTCAATTCTCCTCTCAAACCGCCTCCAGTGGTTTGGGACCTCAATTGTTCTTGCTCAGCTGATGAAACCTCCATTTGAGCCAATTGTCAAGGCTCATCTGAAATATCTCACTTGGAAAGTGGTGTTTCTCATTGGCCTCACTTCTGCTCGGTGAGTCAGTGAGCTTCAAGGGTTGGTTGCGGATCCACTTTTCACCGTATTCCATCATGACAAGGTGGTTCTTCTCACTCATCCGAAATTCCTTCCTAAAGTAGTCTCGGAGTTTCATCTCAACCAATCTATTGTACTTCCAGTGTTTTTTCCAAAGCCTCATTCTCATCCTGGAGAATCAGCTCTTCATACTCTGGACTGTAAATGTGCTTTGGCATTCTACTTGGAACGCACCAAACCGCACAGAACTGCTCCTCAACTTTTTGTCTCCTTTGATCCGAACAAGTTGGGACGTCCTATCTCTAAGCGTATCATCTCCAATTGGATGGTGGCTTGTATCTCTTTCTGCTATGCCCAGGCTGGGTTTCCTCTTCACAGTAAAGTCACAGCCCATAAGATCAGAGCAATGGCAGCTTCTGTGGCTTTCTTCAGATCCACACCTATTGAGGAAATTTGTAAAGCTGCTACTTGGTCCTCGGTTCATACCTTCACTTCTCATTATTGTCTGGATACTTTCTCCAGACGGGATGGACAGTTTGGCCAAACAGTATTGCAAAATTTATTCTCCTAAGTTGCCAACTCTCCCACCATCCCACTTTGGTTAGCTTGGAGGTCACCCATTAGTGAGAATACCTGCCTGCTTTTCCTGGAATAAAGCACAGTTACTTACCGTAACAGGTGTTATCCAGGGACAGCAGGTAGCTATTCTCACATCCCACCCACCTCCCCGGGTTGGCTTCTCTGCTAGCTATCTGAACTGAGGAGACGCGCCCTGTGCTGGGTGGGAAGGCACTCGCGCATGTGCGGGCGACTCGAAACTTCGAGTTTCTTCAAGCAAGACTGCTTGTGAGGCATCTGCATTGGGACTCCATTGGATCACGTCACCCATTAGTGAGAATAGCTGCCTGCTGTCCCTGGATAACACCTGTCACGGTAAGTAACTGTGCTTTCTTAGCTGGGCTGCTCACGGAATTAGTCTCATAGAACACCTGTTGACTGAGGAGGGAGGTTTGAAACCCCTAAATGCTTTTGGGTATCGCTTGGGTGGCTGCTGGGTTGATACTTTCGCCTACTGTCAAGTTAAACACTATCTTCTCTCTCTTCCTCAGGAACGGATCGCACAGCCGATGGGGGAGCACTTTCGGGTTTTCTTTGAAGGGGTGGTGGTCTTGTTCAACTTCGGTGTCAGCATTGTACAGGGCCCTTTCAGAGTTTACTGGCCCCAAAGATGTGTCACGGATACAAGGGAGCTGGGGTCGTTACCTTCATATAGATCTTAGCCATTGGAATATTCTGTGTGCCCAGCAGGGGGTTCCTAGCTTGATCATGGGAGTGCTGTTTTGAGAGTGTTATGTTAGAGTGATATATAGGGCCTATTATACTCGGGTGCAATTGCATAAAATTGGGGGTATCGACTCGCCTATCTGTCTGAAATGTGGCTGGGATCCAAATACATTTGTTCATTCCTTTTGGGATTGTTGGACTGTACAAGTCTATTGGCAGTCTATAGTCCATTACTTACGGGGCTTATTTCTGAGTCCAATTGCGGGTAATGTAGAGCAATTGGTTCTGGACCTGCCTGGGGCCTTCCGTGGCCTTCCTAAAGGGTCCCCTATGGTATTGTAAGGTGTGTCTTCTTGCTTGCAAATGCATTTGCAATCCTGGACTGTTTCTGAGCCTCCCTCTTTTTGGAACTGGAGATCTTTGGTGCATAATTTGGCCACATGGGAGGCCTGAGAGGCGGTTGGTTGCCCTCGTCGCAAGCATAGTTTTCTGCTGGTTTGGGGAGTCTATTTGGCTTCCTTATCCTCTAGAGGACGTAGTCTCCCTTTGAATCCTCTTGCTTAGCTTTGTTGTGCAATGTGCTCGCTGCTGGGATTGGTCACTGCAGGCACCCTTTTTTTTTTTTTTCCCCTTTTGGGGAATCATTACTGTGGTTTCCAAGGGCCACAAGAGTACGGGCCTTTGGGATACAGGTCTTCATCGCAATTGGCTCCGACTGACAGGTCGCAAGTCAATCTGGACGTAAGTCGGCCTATACTAACTACAGTATTTTTTCACCCCTCCCCATGTATCTTTTCCCTGGTGGCCCAACGGTTAGGGGTAAAAAATAGTATGGGCTGAGATGGGGGAAACGCGTCATAAAGTCGAACCGTCGTAAATTGCATAGGTTGTAAGTCGACGGGGACCTGTATTAGAGACCTGTTGATCATCATCTGTATGTTTCTTTTGTGGGGGGGATTGTGTTAGGGGATTTTGCTAGCTGGGTAGGGTTGGGGAGGCAGGGGTGGGGTTTACTACTCTTGTTTTACCAAAGCACAAACCAAAACTGTTATATTGTTGGATGTTGGTTCTTTTGACTTTGCTCTATTCTTTGTTGTCTATTGTTTCATTCACAATAAAAAAAGATTTGAACATAAAATCTGGTGATTGCATAGGCTGTCTTTTAAGGTCCTGTAGATGGTTACACTTGGTTATTTTTGGTTACTTTTGTGTATGTCTCCTGCAGGTACCTCTAAATTAAACATTGTTTTCACGTGACACCATCTGCTATATTCAAGAAGAAGAAGAAGAAGGAAAATCAAAAAGAAGAGCAACAGCGGCGTGCATCCCCCTCCAAGCCAAGGCGCAAAAACCTTTTCCCACATTTAAAAAAAAAAAAGCAAATTAAAACCAAACAAAAAAATCTCCTAAAAGTTGACCCTGTGTTGTGTATACACACACTATTTTTTCCCTCTAAAAAGACATTTCTATTAATATTAAGAATTAGCTGAGTACATTTTTATTTATTTTTAATTTTTAAATATTTGTGGAAAAGGGAAGATATTTAAAAATACAAAATAGATTATGCAGAAGGGCATTGTTGCTAGCGATGAGAATATGAATCCCCAGGAACTGTGGCCGAGTCGTAAGAAGGAGAAATGTTACAAGAGTGAGACAGAGGGTCGGATCAGGACCAAATCAGGTATGAGGCTTGTGGGAAATAGGGTGGGATGGGATTTGAGGAGAGCTTCCTAGGCATGGAACTGCAAAAATCCTAGAGTGAAAACTTGTAAGAAAAAAAATATTATAGATAGATAGATATGTGTATTTTATATATGTATTATATTATATATATATACATAAATACACACACAAACACATATTAATTTATATATATATATATATTTTTTTTCCAAGTAAAAATTTCAAGGTGGTGGTTGTACAAATGTTGCACTGAACAATTGCAACATGATATTGCAGACCCTGCTCAGTCTTTGGTTTAACCTATTTGCTTCCCCACTGCTGAGGTCTTTCTCCAGTCCTGATAGCATTTCTGTCTATGTTGAGAGAGACTGGTGGAAAACAGGGAAGCATGGCCTTAGTGATGGCTTTTAAGGTCTTTCATGATATGAATCCAAATTACGGGGTTCTTTTACTAAGGCGTGCTAGCCGTTTTAGCGTACGCTAAAGGCTAACGCGTGCATTATATTTGCACTAAAATGGCTAGCGCTCCTTAGTGAAAATGTTGGAAAAGTTTACCCGTGCTCTGGAATTTACTCCCAGTGGGGCTATGTCTAACTCCAGACTGTCTCTACTTCAGGAAGCAGGTGAAAGCTTGGCTCTTTACCCAAGCCATTAATATATAGGGTGATTGATTATACACTCATTCTGCACCAGGACTAGCTCACCACATATACTAACTAAATTAATTCCTTTTACATTGTTTAACTGTATAAACAATTTGCCTTGAGTTTAGCCTCCCATTTGTTTAGTCCAAAGTACCCTGTACCTGGTCCCCATCTAATATCTGCATCTGACCCCTCTGCTTTAGGATAGAAAAGCATTAGTGACATATCTATGTTATTTGAATGCTTATTAGATGCTTCCTAAGTATTATATCGCTCTTATTTGAATTTCAGTGCTGTTAATGAGTATATTTTTGAAACTGTTTCATGGTAGCCGTATTATTTTCAATTTACAGATTTTAACTCTACCTCATTCATTATATATATGTTCGTATTTGGTCTTTCTACTACTGTCATGCTGTTGACAAAATTGTAAGTTTTATGCTGAATTATACCTACTATACATCGGCTTGTTTGTGTCTCTTCACAAAGGCGGTTAGTAAATCTCAATAAATAAATACTGAATAATGTCACAACTTCCCTTTATCCCCACTCAGCCATTCTATGCATTCAGCCCACCTTGATGCCCCCCAAGCTGCTACCACATCATATCCCCCTAATCCAGGGGTGTCAAAGTCGGTCCTTGAGGGCCGCTGTCCTGCCGGGTTTTCGGAATTTCTCCAGTGAATATGCATGAGATCTGTTTGCATGCACTGCTTTCATTGCATGCTATTCTCATGCATATTCATTGGGGAAATCCTGAAAACCCGACTGGATTGCGGACCTCGAGGACCGACTTTGACACATGTGCCCTAATCAATTTGGTGTGTGAATGGTATACAGTAGTGAGTTTTTAGGGATTCAGCTGATGGTTCTCCTAAATTAAATAATGTAGCACTTGATTTTAGTACCTAGAAATATACTAATATATCTCATTTATTTATTTAAAAACACTTTTATCCCGCATATACAAACAATCTATGCGGGTGACAGAAGTGCATGTACAAATCAATAAACAAACATAAAATAACACAATTTCTTTAAAATAAAAGCTAAAATCGTATATAAAAAAGCAAAAGCTAATGATTCAGCTCATTTGAATAGATTTGAATGGGAAGTTCTCAGACTGGGAGAAAGTGACTAGTGGTGTGCCCCAGGGCTCGGTTCTTGGGCCGATCCTATTTAATATTTACATCAATGACCTGGAAGAAGGAGTATCCAGTGAGATCATTAAATTTGCAGACGACACAAAGCTATGCCGGGCAATCAGATCGCAGGAGGATAGCGAGGAACTCCAGAGCGACTTGTATCAGTTAGAGAAATGGGCAGAGCAATGGCAGATGAAGTTCAACGTGGAGAAATGCAAAGTAATGCATTTAGGTAGTAAGAATAAGGAACACGAGTATAGAATGTCAGGCGCAACTCTGGGTAAGAGCAAACAAGAAAAGGACCTGGGTGTACTGATAGATAGGACCCTGAAGCCGTCGGCACAATGCGCGGCAGCGGCAAAGAAAGCAAACAGAATGTTGGGCATGATAAAGAAAGGAATCACGAGTAGATCGGAGAAAGTCATAATGCCGCTTTATAGGGCAATGGTCAGACCACACTTGGAATACTGTGTCCAACATTGGTCTCCCAACCTAAAGAAGGATATAAAACTGCTTGAGAGGGTGCAGAGACGAGCAACGAAGCTAATAAGAGGTATGGAGAACTTGGAATATGAGGAACGACTCAAGAAACTGGGACTGTTGTCCCTTGAGAAGAGGAGGCTGCGAGGGGACATGATCGAGACGTTCAAAATGCTGAAAGGCATCGATAAAATAGAGCAGGAAAATAAATTATTTACATTGTCCAACGTGACACGGACAAGAGGACATGGTTTGAAGCTAAGGGGGGACAAGTCCAGGACAAATGCCAGGAAGTTCTGCTTTACACAGCGAGTGGTAGACGCCTGGAATGCTCTCCCAAAGGAGGTTATTAAGGAATCCACTGTGCTAGGATTCAAAAGCAAATTAGATGCACATCTCCTTACGAGAGGCATAGAGGGATATGGGTGACTAAAAGTACATCAGGTGTATACCTGACTGGGCCTCCGCGTGTGCGGATCGCCGGACTCGATGGACCATGGGTCTGATCCGGAGATGGCAGTTCTTATGTTCTTATGGCGAGGACTGGCCTACAGAGTATCCAAAGGTTGGACATGACTGAATGGATAGTAATAGTAGTAGTCCATTTCCCCACATCCTCTCTGATACCCCTGATTTCCTCTTCTACACATCTTATAAATCTGCACAGGTATGTACCAAAAACACAGCATCTTATAGCCATTTTCAACCAAATTGGTGGCAATCAAAACCTAGAGTTGCATACAAAAAATTATCTTTCATTCTTTCTCTTCATAGTGCTGACCTAACTCTTGTTTCACTGAAATATACCACAATGGGAACAAGTCTATTTAATCACTCAATTAACAAAACAAAAAGACTTGTATGATTGATTATCTAAAATCGTTATTCTATCTTTAAGCTACTGTGCTCTCAGATGCCTGCGCTGAAAAATCATGAACGATTGTCTCTTCAGCTTGTGCAGGAAAGGGGTATCTTTCATTGAGCTCAGTGCCTCTATTGTTATAAAAAAAAGTGCTAGTGCTTTGTGCAAAAAACTATTATAAAGTGCTTTAGTACAAATCAAATGACTGAACCGGCACTTATCTTGTAGTGACTTTAACGCCAGTGTCATTGTTGTAGCAATATGAAGCTCTTAATGCCCAACGGGGACCCGTTTCACCTATTATCGGCTTCCTCAGGGGTCTACATTATAATATGCAGCTACACTCCAGTTTATAAGGATTAGCCCTATGTAACAACCTTCTCATCTCTGTGGGCATTAGTCAGGGAATTGCTCTCAAAGGGTATCCCTTACCAGGTGCTGCTCTATTATTCCAGGACAAGCAGGTAGCATATTTTCACAGATGGGTGACATCCATGGAGCCCTGGTATAAACAGTGCAAAAGTGTACTGTCACATTACTTTAGAAGTCTCGAGACTGCCCATACTGAGCATGTGCGAATGCCTTCCCGCCTGATGTTGACTCACTGGTCCATCAGTTCTTAGTTTTCCACTGAACTAAGAAATTTTATTTTGGGATTCTCTCCAAGTGCATGAATTTTTTGTCTTTTTTTTTTTTGCCTTCCCATCATTTAAATTTCTTATTTTCTTTGTGTTTTTATTCCCTGTCATTTTTTCCTTTAACTTTACGTTTTTCAGGCCTGTTTTCAGATTCTTGCCCACTTGACATCAGTACAATTGAGTCCTTCGACCTCTCTGCGGCTATTTTTCCATTGATGTCTAAATCTTCAACTGGCTTCAAAAAGTGTACTTGGTGCAGTAGGATCATCTCAGTCACCTACCCACACAACTGGTGTCTCCAGTGCCTTAGTCCTGAACATCGAGTAGACTCTTGTGTCCACTGCTCCAAGGTATAGAATCGTTTATTGAAGTCTTAACTTTTACAGCAGGAAAAGTTATTTGGGGCCACCCGGTGCATCGACAATGTCGACCCCATCAGAAGTTGAAAAACACCATTCTCCAACTGCATTGACATTGACACCAACGTCGGTGTCCTTCTCCATGTTGGCTTCTGCAGTACCACCAGCTTCATTACCCCCTAAAAAGGCTAAGAAGCATTCTCATGCCTCACCTACTAGAAACACATTGGCATCTTCTCAAGCATCGATTCAATACACGTCAAACACTGACACAAGCTGTTCTCCATTTCTGCAGTTGGTGTCCCCTTGGAGGCATGTCTGTTTATTAGAGTCCCCAATGCCTCAATGCCCTACAGCACCAACCGTACCAGCAACACCTGCAGTACCAGTGCAGTCCATCCAGGACCAAATAAAGGAGCTGTTTCAAAGGGAGTTGGCAGTTATTCTACAGTCACAGGTAGCCCAAGTTCCTCCCTCGGCTGCGTTGGCACCAGCCCAGCCTGAGCATCACTCTACGAGGCCTTCAGGTACCAGGTCATGTTCAGCTCATCACCATTGTACAACTAGATCCAGTAACTCTTCCAGATCTATATCAAATCTGAACCAGGGTAGAGATAGAAGCTCCTGTCATCGTTCGGCCCGACATCAGAGTTGCCGATTCTCTCGGTGATGTCACGCTTCGACAGACCATTGCTCCAGACCTACCCCATCTCCAGGCATCGAATAATTCAATTCAGACCTTTGACCAAGAGCTGTTTGCTCCAGAGTCTTTCACATCCCATCCCACAGCATCATTGGATCCCTCTCCTCCACCACCTAGAAGGAGGTCACCCATCACCTGAGAACCTGTCTTTTACGAAAGTCAATTGTCAGAAGGAACAAGCTCTGCCAGTCAGAATGGAATCTGAATCTGAACTGAGAGCTGAGCTGTTTGATGTCTTAAACTTTGAGCAAATTCCCAAGGATTGTTTAAAATTTGCATTCCACAACTTAATGATGGAAGCAATGTTTAAAAATTGAGAAACACCTCTATTCATCCCTGTAACACCCAGGAAATTAGACTCTTATTTATTTATTTTTTTTTAAACATTTTGTAGCCCGCATATCAAACATCTATGCAGACTCCCTTTTATAGAGTCCAATCATGCCCAGGGTTTGACAATCCTCAAGTATAGCATCACTCCCTACTGGTGGAATCTGCTCTTAAAAAGCCCTCCAGCACCAGGACCTTTGCCAGCACTCCACCAGGAAGAGAAGGCCATACCAGATTCGGTCGCAGGTTATATCAGAATACAATGCTAACTAGTTGCATTCTCAGTTATAATTTCTACATGACATTTTACTTCAAGCAACTGGTTCAACAACTGTCGCGTTATGAGCAGTATATTCTAGGAGATCAGGTAGAAGAATTTCTGAAAAACACCTATTAACCTCTGGAGACTAGAAAGTTCATGGCCCAGTCTGTTTTTAATGCCTTTTATGTCGCCTCTAAGGCATCAACATTATCTATTGCTATGCACCGACAGGCATGGTTATGAGTGTCTGGCCTAGATTCTAATGTCCAGCACCGTCTAGCATACATTCTCTGTATTGGTGATGAACTCTTTGGAGACAAAATTGAAGAAGCCATACAAAAAAAATTACCAGGCATGAGCAAAGCATGACCACTTATCTACTAAATCATCAAAACCTCAGTCTCTTAGGTGTTGCTATAACCCTAGATACTAGTCAGCACCCTGCAAATGGTGCTACACTCAGCCAGCTTCTACCTCCAGGGCTCCTCCACAGAAGCACCCCAGACAGCAGTGTTAGAAGCCTCAAACACAACCTCAACAGAAGTCAACTCAGTCCTTTTGACTCGCTCATCCAGAGCTTAGCCACCGTTCTTCTATCCCAACCTCCTCACCCCATCGGAGGCTGATTAACCCATTACCACCATCGTTGGACTCTCATTACATCCAACAACTAGGTTTTATAAGTCATAAAGGAAAGTTATGCCATCCGTCTGCAAGAGAACCTCCAAATCTTCCAAGAGAGTACTCTTTCACATCACAACAGACCTCCCTTCTTCAACAAGTTTCAAGTTTATTAGGATTTTATATACCGCCTATCAAGGTTATCTAAGCGGTTTTTACAATCAGGTACTCAAGCATTTTCCCTCTCTGTCCCGGTGGGCTCACAATCTATCTAACGTACCTGGGGCTATGGAGGATTAAGTGACTTGCCCAGGGTCACAAGGAGCAGCACGGGCTCAAGAGCTCTTGGCCCTCCTGAAACAATGCCATCGAACCAGCAGAGGGGCCTGGAATTTTACTCCAAATATTTCCTTATACTGAAGAAGAATGGAGGCTGAGCCCGATTTCTTGATCTCTGAGCTCTCAACAAATATTTAGTCAAAGAGAACATAAGAATTGCCATCTCCGGATCAGACCTTGGGTCCATCAAGTCCGGTGATCCGCACATGCGGAGGCCCCGCCAGGTGTACCCTGGCATAGTTTTAGTCCCCAAATCACTGTATGCTTCTCAAGGGAGATGTGCATCTAATTTATCCTTACCCGTATCACTCTATGCCACTCTTAAGGAGATGTGCATCTAGTTTATCCTTACATTCTAGAACGGTGGATTCTGCAATTACTTCCTCTGGGAGAGCATTCCAGGTGTCCACCACTCGCTGCGTGAAACAGAACTTCCTGATATTTGTCCTGGACCTGTCCCCCCTCAGCTTCAGTCTATGTCCTCTTATCCGTGTCACACTGGACATTGTAAATAACTGCTTTCCCTGCTCCATTTTGTTGAATTCTTTCAGTATTTTGAAAGTCTCGATCAGATCCCCTCGCAGTCTCCTCTTCTCAAGGGAGAACAACCCCAGTCTCCTAAGTCGTTCTTCGTAGTCCAGGTTCTCCATACCTTTCACTAGCTTCGTTGCTCATCTCTGCACCCTCTCTAGCAGTTTTATATCCTTCTTTAGATATGGAGACCAATGCTGGACGCAGTATTCCAGGTGCGGTCTGACCATGTCTCTATAGAGTGGTATTATAACTTTCTCTGATCTACTCGTAATTCCCTTCTTTATCATGCCTAGCATTCTATTTGCTTTCTTTGCTGCTGCCGCACATTGCGCCAATGGTTTCAGGGTCCTATCTATCAGTACATCCAGGTCCTTTTCCTGTTCGGTCTTTCCCAGAGTTACATCTGACATACTATACTTGTGATCTTTATTTTTTCTTCCTAAATGCATCACTTTGCATTTTTCCACATTAAAATTCATCTGCCATTTATCTGCCCACTTCTCCAATGATTCAAGTCGCTCTGGAGTTCCTCGCTGTCCTTCTGCGATCTGATTGCCCAGCATAGCTTTGTGTCATCTGCAAACTTAATGAAAGTTTCACATTCTCTCTCTAGGCACTTTGTACCCCCTTCTAGAGAAGAACAACTGGCTTTGCTCTCTGGATCTCAAGGAAGTATAGACACATCCCTATTCTTCCAGCCGCAGAAAGTATATTTGATTTTCAAATAGGGACACATCATCTCCAATATAGGGTGCTACCCTTTGGCCTAGCATAAGCGCACACAGTCTTCACAAAGTGTTTAGCTGTAGTGGCTGGAACACTCCGCTCTTATGGCTTTTATGTATTCCCTTATCTGGACAATTGGTTGATTAAAACCTCAAGCGGCTCAATCGGCAATAAACTCAACCATACGTCTTCTAGAGCTTTTGGGATTTGCAGTTGACTACCAGAAATCCCACCTCCTACCATCTCAGAACCTGGAATTTGTTGGAATGCTGCTAGATACGACTCAGTCTCGTGTTTAACATCTCCAACAGAGACTAGATACTTGCTTGCAGAGGTGAATCAGAGTATCTACTTTCCAAACCATCACAGCACATCAAATGATACGACTCTTGGAACACATGGCCTAGACAGACCATGTTACCCCATTTGCCCATCTTTATCTCAGAGATATTAAATAGACTCTTTCCTCTCAGTGGTCTCAAGCCACAGATCCACTATCCTATCAACTCCAGGGTCAACTCTTTACTTCATCAATCTCTCTATGGTGGTGGCTAAACCCAACAAACCTATCCAGAGGCCTTCTGTTCCATGTACCTCAATTTGAAAAGATATTAACCATAGATGCATCCTTGTATGAGTAGAGAGTTCACCTAGATGGTCTTCACACTCAAGGCATTTGGACTGTTCAAGAAAAATCTTTTCACATCAATCTCCTAGAACAATGACCAATTCGAAGAGCGCTGCCCACATTTTCAAGTACTAATCTGCACAGACAATCAAGTCGCCATGTATTACATAAACAAGGAGGCACAGGCTCTCTCCACCTTTGCCAGGAAGTGACAAAGATTTGAAATTGGGCTGTTCCACAAAAGATCTTTCTCAAAGCTGTCTTATCAGACAAGCAGAACACACTAGTGGACAGACAGCAGATTTTTTTCAACCTTACGATGGTCACTCAGCTCAGCGATTGTACATCAAATCTTCTTAGCATGGGGAACCCCTCAAATAGATCTTTTTGCATCTCCTGTCAATCACAAACTTCCACACTTCTGCTCCAGACTACACTCGCCTCATCTAGAATCTGACGCATTTCTGTTCGATTGGGCGAACAAATTTCTGTACGTGTTTCCTCTGATAGGAAAAACTCTGTTCAAATTTGGACAAGAGCCAGCCACTATGATTCTCAAAGCTCCAAGGTGACTGAGACAACCCTGGCTCCCGCCACTACTAAAACTCAGTGTCAAGGAACCCATTCCAATGTAGATTTTCCCAATTCTTCTGACTCAAAACAAGGGGTCCCTCCTCCACCCCAGTCTATGTTCTCTAGCTCTCATAATCTCTCTCCCAGTGGATAGATCAATTCCATAAATCTGATCCCGTATCAACTATAATAGACACTTCCAGAAAACTGTCCACATAACTCTTGTTATTTCAAGTGGATCCGATTTATTCTTTGGTGTAACCAATGAACCTGACTTCTAGATATGTGTCCTCTGTCCTCAGTGCTGGATTACCTCTTACATTTCTCCAACTCTGGCCTAAAGGCCACTTCAGCAAGGGTGCACCTCAGTACTATCAGTGCTTTTCACATACTTCTGAATGATAAACCTCTGGCTACATACCCATTAGTTTCCAGGTTCCTGAAGGGCCTCCTATACCCCAAACCCCCCAATCAAACCTCCACCAGTTGCTTTGGACCTTAACATTGTACTTTCCACTTTAATGAAACCACCATTTGCACCTCTTGTATCTTCATCTTTCAAGATCCTCACATGGAAAGTAGTCTTCTTAATCTGCATAACTTCAGCATGCCGAGTCGGTGAACGCCAAGCACTTGTTGCAGATCTGCTTTATATAACATTCTTTCATGATAGTTGTCCTGCATACTCATCCCAAATTCCTACCAAAATAGTTTCAGAATTCCATTGCAACCAGTCTATAGTTCTTCCAGTCTTCTTCCCAAGCCAACATTCCCATCCTGGTGAAACTGCACTCCACACATTGGACTGTAAATGTGCTTTAGCTTATTACCTGGATCGGACCAAGCCTCATAGAATTTCAGCTCAGTTATTCCTCTCATTTAATCCGAACAGATTTGGGAGCTCCTATAACCAAGAGAACAATCTCTTAAGTGGTTGGCAGACTGTATCTCCTAGTGCTATGCTCGGGCTGGGCTACCACAGGAGGGTTGTGTTATGGCACATAAAGTTAGAGCACTGGCAGCTGCAGTAGCTTTTCTCTGTTCCACTCCTATTGAGGAAATTTGTAAAGCAGCCACTTAGTCCTCAATTTGTACTTTCATATCCCATTACTGTCTGGAGATTCATTCCAGATGGGATCATTGGTTCGGCCAAGCAGTTCTACATAATTTATTTTGTTTAGATGCCAACTTCCCTCCATCCCTTTCTTAGTAGCTAGGGAGTCCCATCTATGAGCATATGCTGCTTGTTTGTCCTGGGATAAAATGCAATTACTTACCTGTAACAGGTGTTATCCAGGGACAGCAGGCAGATATTCTCACAACCCTCCTACCTCCCCTAGTTGGCTTATTAGCTTTTTTTTTTTTTTTTTACTGAACTGATGGTCCTTTGAGCTGACGAGCGAGAAGGCACTCGCACATGTGAGGTATGGGCGGTCTCTAGATTTCTAAAGAAGTTAGTGTCAGTACATTTTTGTACGGTCTGTACCAGGGCTCCGTGGAAGATGTCACCCAACCTGTGAGAATATCTGCCTGCTGTCCCTGGATAACACCTGTTATAGGTAAATAACTATGCTTTCTTGTTGCACTGCTCTAGAATATATTTGAAAATTAGGAACTGCCATAAACCCCACCCCCACCAATTCTTAGGCCGAAATAACATCTCTCTCTAGCCAAAGTGGCTTGCATCTCCAAATACAGTGATGCCTTGGAATCCGAACTTAATCCGTTCCAAACCCCAGTTCGAGTTCCAAGACAATTTTTCCCATTGAAAATAATAGAAAATGGATTAATCCGTTCCTTGGTCCCACAAACTCAAATTTTAACAGTAAATACAGTATTTCACAACAAACTTCTGTTGCAGGATCTTTCAAAATTTACAGTTGCTCTCATCTCCGTGATAAATATTGGAGGAATAAAATTTACGAGGAATGCAAGTTAGCTGCTGATGGCCATTAGTGTTTTAGTAAAAACAAAAATCTCTGCATGTTTTTTCTCTTCTACTTGCCGCCTTTCAGCCCCTCCCGCTTCTTGACAGCTTCACACTTGGCTTTTTGTTCATTTACTTGCCTCTCGCCGTCTAGCTCCGATATTCTCTTCTGCATGTCAGATTTGCCGTGCTCATCCTGCAAGGCCTTCCTTGGGCCAAATTCTCTGCTGCTCTCATAAAGGGCTGCAATGGTCATTGTGGATCTTGTTTCTCACTCGCAACCGAAGCACGCCTTGCTCCGGATCAGCTCATCAAAGCACTGGGAATAAAGTTCCCTGCGCACAGGGGGCAGGATTACATTTACAATTTCTTCAGGCCTCCTAGAGAATGGGTTAAAGGGAATCGGCTCTGGAGCCAGCAGGTTTCCAGCACACCAAGCACCGGTATGGATGCAGTGCATTTGCAGGAGCAGCTGGATATCAAACTGCAGCAAAGGCAGGCTTGAGAGACGGGGATTTGTATGTTCTGTGCGCGGGGAGCTTTACTCCCAGTGCTTCGATGAACTGATTAGGGAGGTTATCATTAACTGCGCGGAGCGAGGCTTGGGGGGGGGGTACCGCACCAGATACAACAGGCTGTTGCGGACTCACTTTCAAAGGCCTGATCTCTGCGAGCGGTTCAGCAGCCATGATCCTGCCTGCAGACTCCCTGCTAAAGAATGACAACCCTCATGCTCATCAGCCACAACATGGACAGGAAGTCCCCCTCCCCATTTTCTTTAAAAAAAAAAATCTTCAGGGGGCACTGTGTTACGAGTGATTTCCTGCTCTCGTTGGCTAAATTGGACGTCGGTCAAGGAGCAACCGTTTCCCATAGGATCAAAGTATAGTACACTGGATTTTAAGGTAAAATATTAACAAATATTCCAAAGCAGCATTCAGATTCTGGGGCAGAAACACACACATACAATGTGCAGGGCGTTCGGATTCCAAAGCAGAGTTTGGATTCTGAGGCAAAATTTACTACAAAAAAAAGTTCGGATTCCAAAAACGTTCGAGTTCTGGGACATTTGGATTCTGAGGTACCACTTTATACGCAAATACTTTTTAATGTAATCGCCAAAAGAATGTTTTAGGTAGTCTTCAAAAAATATCTTAGTCTTTTTTTTTTTTAATTTTCTGATGCTTATTCTTAACTCTTTCTAAAATTCAGACGTTCACATTATTATAGGCAGATTTTAGCTAATTGATCAGAGTTCTGAGACCCACCCTTTCCTTCTGTGTTTCCCTTATCCTAACTTTACTATTTATTGTAGTTCTCCCCTTTTCCTTCACATTCATGTCTTGTCACACACCTATCCCTTTTTAAATTATTTTGCATTGTAAGCCACTTAGACAAAATATGATAGGTGGGATATCAAATTTTAATAAAACTTGGAAACTTATCCTCCCCCCTCTTTACTAAAACCGCGATAGTGGTTATTAGTGCAGGGAGCTGCGCTGAATGCTCTGCACTGCTCCTGACACTCATAATCACGGATAGTCCTTCCCAAATTGTTATGTGTTTTCAGTACTCTATCTTTTTGACTGCATTGATCCTACTAAACCATAAGAGATTAAGATCTTCCCAATGTTCCAGGTCCTCCCATATAATTTTCTATAATGGGGGATTGTTGCTGTAATGCCCAGATATTTTATACAAGTCTTGGCTCACTGAAATGGCTAACGCCCCTTTAATTGATCTATTTTATGGCTTCTCAATATGATTAAAATTTCTGATTCCACATTTTTTGTTTTGAAGGCTTGAATCCCTGGATCATAGTGGATCAGGGATTGTAAAAATGGCATCATTTGCAAATAATAAAATCTTATATGAGTTTTCTCTCTTAAAACACTACCTCCAATGCCTTGATGGCCTCTGATAAAATGTACAAACAGTTCCATTGACAAAAATAAGATAGGGGAAAGGGCACCCCTGGCAGGTCCCTTGTTAAAGCTCAGATTCTTTAGTATATGTCCCACTAATGCAGAGGCAGACAAATGGCTTTTGATATAAAGATTGAATCTAGACCATAAAACGGGTAGGACAGTTTTTGAAAAACACTAATCCCTTGCTATATTCCAGAGTCCTGCGGATGAAGCTGATGTAACTTCTGTTGCTTAGGCAGGACATGCTAGAGAGAGAAAGACACTCTGGAGCCAGCTAGCCGGCTTGCAGTGCACACTGCCTTAATCGCTGGCAATGTATGGAAGGTCGGAGGGAGGGAGTGACTCGAGAGAGATAGTAGACCGTGGAGGTGGGGAGGAGGAGAGAAATATCGTACTGGTCTGTTGGGGAGGGGGTGGGGGTAGGGAAGAAGAGGAAGATTCAGGAGCACAGGAACAGGTGCCAAAGAAAGAGAAGGAAGAGAGAGAATGGATCCGGGGGGGGGGAGGAGAGAGGGTTCAGGAGCACAAGAAGATTTGCTGGGAGAAAGAGGGAGCGACAAAAGAAATGCACACATGGAGGAGGGATGATGTTTCAGAAGGCTAGATGCTGTGGAAATGGAGGATGGAAAAAAAAAAGGGAGATGGTGATGGGAGAGAAATGGTGATCACAGAATGATGGAGAGGGGAGGGAAGAGAGAGCGCCCAGGGGAGGGAGGAGATGATGGTGTCCACGAATTGAGAGGAAGAGAAAGAGAGAAATGGAAACTAGATAGATTTTAAAAGGAGCAAGAAAGTTAAAGATGGATAATAGGGCAGGAAATGAAGAGAAAAAAGAGTGAATAGACAGGAGGCCCTGTAGATAGAGTTCAGAGCACAGGGAAACAGAACCAGAGATGTGGAACAAGATGATTAGAAAGATAAATCATAAAACAGTAATGGTAAGATTAAATGATTTTATTTTTAATTTAGTAAGGGAATAATGGGATTTTCTGTGATATAATCAAAATTTGTCAGTTTTGAGAATTCAAACAACAAAGGGATCCAACGGTGTTTGCTGTACAAAGACAGCAAGCAAAAAACTAAAGGAAAACTGCAGACTATATGTACAAGATGCAGGCTATGTTTATTATACCAAATTTTAAATGCGGTAATTATTGTTACCCTTCTTACAGAACCAGGGACCCGACACGGTCTATGTTTCGTTATTGTGGTGCACAGTTGGACTGTATTGATTGTCCTAACACAGGTGTTTTGCTTATTACCAATTTACATTGCGGTTAGCTTTAAACCCTACAACCAATGGACCCCTGAATAAGGTGTTTTCTCTGAAACACGGACCGTGTTGAGTTCCTGGTTTTGTAAGAAGGGTAACAATAATTGCGAATTTGAAATTTGGTATAATAAACATAGCCTGCATCTTGTACATACAGTCTGCAGTTTTCCTTTTGTTTTTTGCTCAGTTTTGAGAATTTACATCTGCTATCTGTATATTGTACTATACAGGAGGAAATGTGAGGTGGTGCCTTATGCAATTAATTGTGCAATTAAAAATTTAATCGATGTACAACCTAATATAGTTTTGTTATTTTATTTTGCTCCCCCCACCCCCACCAAAGAAGAACTTTTTTTCTGCTATCATCTTACCTCTCCTGGCTCATGTCTGACTGGCAATATTCAAAAAAGCATGTGGGATCTCTTAGATAGGCATGTGGGAACTCATAGAGAGAGGAAGAGATAATGGTTACTGCGGATGAGCAGACTGGATGGGCCATTTGGCCTTTTATATGCCATCATGTTTCTATTTCCCTTCTAGCCTATTGCCAGATACTGAATTTGCAAGTTATTATCAAAAATAAACAGCACCAGAAAAGTTTCAAGTTTAAGGTCTTGATATACTGCTTTTATAAACAAAACGGTTTCCAATTTATGCAAATTATTTAAAAGTTTTTTAAAAAAATATAAAATAGAGGGAACAAATTCACAATTACAGTACAGACATAACATGATACATATGGACAGATGGGGAGGATACATTGCTTAAAATAAAAGAAAGGTGAAGCAGAATACAAAAGGGAGTAAAGGGATCTTTAAAATAAGGTCTAATGTCTGAGTTTTTTGAATGAGGAAAACTAAGTACCGTATTTTTCGCTCAATAAGATGCACCTGACCGTAAGACACCCTAGATTTAGAGGAGGAAAACAAGGAAAAAAGCACATTCTGAACCAAATTCTCCCTGCCAGGGGGCGAAAGTTGGGCCGCGATTAAAAACAGGTACCGGAGGGGGGATTGTGGTATTCCCTCCATAAGATGCACCCTTATTTCACCCACTTTTTTGGGGGAAAAAAGTGCATCTTATGGAGTGAAAAATACAATATAAATCTCAAAAGAATCTCTAAAAATAAATGTTTTGAGATTAGATTTAAAGTTGTTAAGGTTCTTTTCTTGTCTCAGGGTCAGTGGTAGAACATTCCACAGTGTTGGTGCAATTACCAAAAAAAAATGTTTTACGTGTTGTGTCATAAAATAACTGATGAACTGAGGGAACTGCTAAAAGATATTGTTGGGAAGAACGTAGTGTCCTATGCGAATCATAAAGGATCAACAATCTGTCTATAAATGAGGGAATATGATTAGATTGGACTTTGAAAGCAAGAAGTAATATTTTGAACGTATGTGAAATAGGTAACCAGTGAGCTTTTCTGAGGAGAGGGGTAACATGGTCAAATTTCTTAGCATTAAAGATGTCATAACCAGCTGTTATTGTTTGGGGGGGGTTCTGATTTTTAGAGGGTTTCTGCCTACTGAATAATTGCTCCTCTCTGTTAATCTGGGGGTAAATTTTGTGTAATCTAGATTATCACTGAATCCAATTTTCTTTCTCATTCCCAGGGTCCTGGGACACTAATGGGTGTGGGCCTGACCCAGAGATTGAAGCAGTGTCCAGTCGGAGCGAAGAAAGCACCCCGTTGAGTCCATCCAACAGCATGAATATCCGTAATCTGCAGATTTCAGAGCGGGAGACTACAGCCCCCCGCCAGACACAGAGACCCCCTGCCCACCATTACAGTTACCACCGACACCAATCACACTATACTGACCGCTCAGGGCCCTTCCATCCGGGCTTCAGGAGAAACTTTAGAGACTTTGAGAGAAAATACAGGAGGGACTGGGTTCCTCGGCAGAATAATGCAATGAATGGCTATCGGCCTCAGCAGTCCGGTGGCATCAGTTTTGAGAGCCGTGGTTACACACGAATGCAGAAGACTAAGGAGTTGCTGGGAACTTCTGAGGAACAGAAGAGCAATTCCCCTGAGCCCCAAATTGTACCTACTGGCAGTGTGAAAACTGGGGGTAATTCTGCTTCCACACATCGTTCACCAGGAGCTACAGATCCCCCTCAGGCACGTGACAAGGTGGAGGGGAAGCCAACCTCCAACATGACAGGAAAAGAAGAGACTTGGTCTCCCTTCAAACAGCCACCAGTCTTTCCAGTAGACAATAGTAGTGCCCGCACCCTGCCGAAGATCAGCTATGCTAGCAAGGTAAAAGAAAATCTAGAGAAGAGGACCCCAGAGCCTCCTGCAGCCCCAGCAGCCAAGACCACCATGGTGCCTGCCTCAGCAGTGAAGACCACTAATAGCTTGCCCAACTGTGTGCTGTCCACTAGCCAAAATGATCCCTATCGAACTGGCACGACTGCAGCTGCTTCTACCGCTTTTCTCCCTACTTCAGGTGCTCCTTCATCCCCTGCAACCCCAGAGCCATTGCCGCATCGTTTGGACTCTCCACCCAACAGTGAGAATGGACAGAGTGCCCCTGGCTCTCCACCCTGTGCATATTCCCAAAATAAAGAGCACCTGGGTGCCATTTTTCAGAATGAGTGGGGGCTTTCCTTCATCAATGACCCAAATGCTGGGCAGGCAGTGTCTGCAGGAGAGAGCACACCCCTTGTCCTCACAAACATCGTGACAGAGGTAGCAGCAGAGATGGAGCCTCAAGTATGCCAGGAGTCTGCAAGTGAGAAAGACTGGGAGGCAGTGGTGTGGTACCACATGCGAGGTAAGTTTACTTCTAAGGAGGTTCTGGCTTGAATCATGCCCTGCTATTCTAGCAGGGACTTCAGTGCATTGGCAGAGTTGTGTATAGGTCTTAGTAATAAAACAGCATTGAAAACTGCTGAAAGATTTTCATTGCTGCAATGTTTAATGTTTAATTTATTTTTTTCTCTTTTCTCTAGAATGGGATCAGCTGTGGAATCTGCATAAATTAGGTAAAGTTAAACTATATAGTTCTGGTTATAATAGAGGATTATAACGTGAAATTTAGATCCACCTTTTAATTTACTCTTGAGTCCTACCAGACCAGTCCAGAGAAGTGAGATATGTCCTTCTGCCAGCAAACATCAGAGCAAAAAAAAAAAAAAATTCCAGGTAATGACTTCATTCCTTTTATAGGGGTCTGGTGCTGCCTATTGCTCCTCAGTATCCCATGTTAAAATAAAAATGCCTGAAGGCAGTGTGTTGGGTTCCCAGTTCATTACCAAACCTAAACCTGATGTGGTCAAAAACATTTTATTGTTACTAACCCAGAAATTATAATTTCATATGTCAAGGGTATGATTACATTCAGACTGGCTGCTACGCCTCCAGTTGTATGTTTGTCTAAATGCTAAATTTACATAGAACACATCCTTTCCCATGGTGCCTGTTTTCCTGCTTGCTCCATAATCGGTCCAAATGCACTGGCTGATATATTGAATTGCTATGACTTACCTACCTTTTCCCTTTGTCTTTTTTCTTTTTTTAAGATATACTGGAAGCAGGTGGAAGGAGAGTAGTTTTCATCTGTCCACCTGGCACCTATGTGCCTGCCTGCTCTCAAGTCGGGCTAAATGTACAAGGTGACATGCTGAATTACCATAACTTACCTGTAGTGTATCACCTTCCTTTTTGGGGCAGAGACAAACAAGCAGAGGGAGTTAGGGGGTGTTTGTGTTTGGAGTGTAATCACCTCATGAATAAAATCTAAATCTGACATGACACCATTGAAGAATGGAAGGCTCTCTGGGAAGAGGCTGTGCTTTCAGTATTTCCTGTTGTCAGACTTGCTGAGGATAAAAAAATATTGAGCACTACTCAGTAGTCGGCCCATTTGGTGTGTTAATTCTGACCCCAGCTGAGTGTTCCTAAGAGGGGAGATAAATCAGCTGCAAAGGCTTGATCTATACTCCACCAGGAATCTACTGCTTTTCTAAACGTGGCCTACTTATAGTTGTTGCACCTGGCCACAAATCTGTACCATCTGGCAGAGCCAGAGAAATACTGAGGAGGTAAAGGCAACACAAAACCTGTATAACGGGCATGAAGTCAGCTCTGAGCTGTTCCCCCTCTCCCCCACCACCACCCGGGCTCCATCTGCTGGTAGAGGAATATAACCAAGTTGTTTGGACTGGTCTGGCAGGGATAATGAGGAATGAAGCTTGCTTGGAGAGGAACAAAGCACAATTACCTTCTGGAGATTACATGTATATGTGCTGTTGAAACTCTTGCCTTCACAGTCAACAAGTGCAGAAATGCACAGGTACTTCTAATATGTAAATGCAAAAACACCACTTGCTTAAGGCTAAAAGTCAGCTCTAACGGAAGAAAAGCCTCAGGTTTTATCGGCAGAGCTAACTCTCAAATCACCACCGCCCACATCATTGGCCAAAAACTTCCAGAAAGAGCGATTATACACTATTGAAGTTATTTTTTAACAACTCAAAAAAAACTGTGTTAGAAAATTAGTCTTCTTGTGTGCTGCCGACGTTTCACGATACTAAGCCATTTGTTCATGGCTTTTAGACTTCACTTATATCCACACAGATCGGTAAAAGTAATTATGTATAGCATGTATATCACTTTTTTTTTTTTTTACCTCATGCAATTCTATAATTACAAGGTGGTTCTGGATCGTTGTATTCACAGTCTCACCAGCGTCCTACTGCTGTAACTTCAGCTTTCAAAGAGAGAATAGCCAATCAAGACCCTCTACGTCGGCTTCAGAGAAAGTATTGGCCTCTCTTCATTGGATGACAAACAGTCATTGCAGGCATGGGCGTGTTTCCCAATCGGGCAATAAAATCTGAAATATCTAAATATATATGAGAGGACTATAGATTAGTAAAAATAAAACCAATCTAAACTCATATTTAACCCCTTCAGAGTCACAGTGTCTAGTTCATAGATCCAGCATTGCTCTCTTTGCTAGAAACATAGTTGTCTATTGCCTCCACGTGGTTCATGTCCTATATGATCTAATACATTTTAATTGAAAGAAATGATTGAAATCAAGGCAGTGTTGTACCATCAGAGCATGTAAGATCTTCCTATTCAGCATGCTTTTGTGTTCATTAAGTCGCAGTCGCAATTGTCTGGATGTCTGACCAACATATAATTTCAAGCAAGGGCAAACGATACAGTATACTACAAAGATAGAGCCACATGATGTCACAAATTTGAATGGTTATTTTTTCTGGTTGACTGGATTTGTGAATTCTAATTTTCTAACACAGTTTTTTGAGTTGTTAAAGAATCTTAGTCCTCGTAAAAATAACTTCAATAGCATATAGTTGCTTGTTCTGGAAGTTTTTGGCCAATGATGTGGGCGGTGGTGGTTTGAGGATTAGTGCTGCCAATAAAATCTGAGGCTTTTCTTCCGTTAAAGCTGACTTTCAGCTTTAAGCAAGTGGGTTTTTGCATTTACATATTTATATTTTCCCACTTCACCTTTTTTTGAATTGAGTAGTTTCAGGTACTTCTAATATGCGTACATTATGCTAATTTTTGAAGAGACTATCTTGTGTAGGTGATCTTCAATAGGAATATACGGTAAAAGTACCCAAGTGAGCTATTCTAAATTGCCTCCAAATTTTTAAACTAATTTATATGATCTCTTATATACTGCACTTTGCTTGGAGGCCTTATGTACCTGTTACATAGTAATGCCCATAGAGAACCCTATAGATTTAGCAAAGAAAATGTATGGAGCATGCATGCAACATTGACTATGAAATACTGGTGTACAGACCACTCTGCTAGTGCTACCCGATTCAGGAAAAAAAAATTTGATTCAATTCAGCCTATTGAATTGATTTTTTGATTCGATTTTCCTGCCAAAGTGGATGTTTTTTTTTCAAATATCCTGGTGGGTTTATTTTATAGTCTCTTCGCCCACTTTGCCCTTTCCTACCCACACTTGCGCTGTGGTATAAACAAAATAAACAAACAAAAAAGACTTTTCCTCTCTTAAATCCTAGCTCACATTCGTGGTCTAACACCACAAAATAGAAAATAAAATTATTTTTTCTAGCTTTTGTTGTCTGATCATTATTCAGATCTTATCGATCCCCGGCTCCAGTTGTCTTCTGATAACTTGCTTGCCAGGGTCTTCTTCTTTCTCCGTGCTAACCATCCATCTTCTGTCTCTGTCCTCCCCTTCAGTTTCCCTTCCCTCCCCTGGAGGTCTGGTATCTTTCCTTTTTTTTGTCTCCATCCACCTTTTCTGAATTACCCTTTCATCCTTCATCTCTCTCTCCTTCCCCACCACCCCAGGGTCCACCATGTCTCCAATTCTCTTCCCAACTACCCTCCTATCCAGTATATCTATCCCTCCCCTCCACACCATCCCTTGTGTCCAACTTCTCTTCCTTTGTGTTCCCATTGCCCACCATCTCTCTCCCTCTTCTGTTTTTTAGATCTTTATTTCTTCTATCCTTCCCCTCATCTCCCTTCTCCATGATCTCCCCCAAGTCCATCTCTCCCATCTATCTTCTCCCCATCTCCCCTCTCCCTCCATCTTCCTTTTTAATTTTTTTTATGGCACTCATAAGCCCCCACCACCACATCCCCGCACCTTTCCCAAAGAGAGTCCGGCAGGAGGGACGCATCTGGTAAGAGGTCTGTCCTGGCGGTAGCGATCCACTCCTGCCAGCACTCCTTGCGTCTTCTCTCCACTGTAGCCCGCCCTCAGTGAAAATTTCCTGTTTCCGCTTGGGCGGCCGAATGGAGAGAAGATGCCCGGAGTAGCAGCAGGGTAGTGAGTCGCATTCGCTACCGCCGCTTTTGCCTGGCCAGGGAGGAGAGGAGAGAGCCTTGCAGCCCCGATCTGTACGCAGAGACCCGTTCGGGATTTCCTTCTGCCGGAGTCCTTGCTTCGATGTAACTTCCGGTTTTTGCAAAACCAGAAGTTACCTCGAAGCAAGGATTCCGGTGGCAGAAGAAAATCCCGAACAAGTCTGCGGTGGTAGCAGGGGGCCAACGAATCGGTAAGTCCGATTTTTATGCAATAACAAACCGATTCAAATTGATTCACCCAAAGTGAATCGGAGAACTGATTCGAATCGGGCAGCACTACTCTGTGCAACCAGAATATATTCTACTAGTCTTTAAGCCCGTTGCATTAACGGGTGCTAGAATAGATCTGTCTGTCTGTCTGTGTTTCTTTATCTCTCTCTCCTTGGCCGCTGTCTGTATCCTTCTGTGTCTCCCCCCCCCCCCCCCCTGAGCAAAGCTGTCTGCCCCCAGGACACACCTCCCCCCCCAAAGCAGCCCCCTTTCCCTCTCCCTAACTGTCTCTCCATGGTCCTCTTCTGTCGTCATCCCCAGAGCAAAGCTGTCTGTCCCCAGCACACCTCCCCCCAAAGCAGCCCCCTTTTCCTCTCCCTATCTCTCCATGGCCCCTTCTGTCTCCCCCCAGCACACCCCTCCCCCCAAAGCAGCCCCCTTTCCCTCTCCCTGTCTCTCCATGGCCCCTTCTGTCTCCCCCCCAGCACACCCCTCCCCCCCCCAAAGCAGCCCCTTTCCCTCTTCCTGTCTCTCCATGGCCCCTTCTGTCTTCCCCCCAGAGCAAAGCTGTCTGTCCCCAGCACACCTCCCCACAAAGCAGCCCCCTTTCCCTCTCCCTGTCTCTCCATGGCCCCTTCTGTCTTCCCCCTCCCTCCCCTCCGAGAACACCTGTCTGTCCCAAGCACACCGCTCCCCCCCTGTATTGGCCCCATTCTTACCTTCCCTCCATCCCGGCATCTTCTGGCCTGCTCCTCTTCAAAGCAACCTGCGATCATGGTGGACGGCTTTAGCGAACCTAGCAGGCCGCTCTCCAACTCGGTAGCACGTTTCCTCTGACGCGATCCCGTGCGTCAGAGGGAGCGTGCTACTGAGGTTGGAGAGCGGCCTGCGAGGTTCTTTAAAGCCGTCCCCGATCGCAGGCTGCTCTGAAGAAGAGGATCAGCGGTGGTGGCGGCAGCGGCAAGTGAGGGCGGGAGGTGATACGGTGAGGACACGGGCAGGGAGAGAGGGCAGATGGTGAGTGAGGGCGGACGGTGACGCGCCGAGGACAGGTTCTCCTGCTTCATGGCGGTGGGCGGGGCTGCAGGAAGACGTGTGAGTGTGGCGGCAACGGCAACCCCGACTCCTTCTTCTGCACGGAGGTGGAGAGTGGCTTGCGAGGTTCGCTACAGCGGCTGGCGAACCTCAGCAGGCCGCTTTGAAGAGGAGCGGGAGGGAGGAGTCGCTGGTGTCTTCTGCACAGTCACACGCAGGCGCTGTGAGGACTGGCACAGAAGCAGACCTCAAGCCACCAGGAATCACGATTTTTGAAAAGCGCATGCGCGCTTAGCCTTTTATTATTATTGATAGAGGAATATCATACAGTGCTGTGTCTAGGAAACCAGTTTGTGCTGCAACATTGCTTATAGAAATACCATAATCATTGGTATAGGGTTGCCTGAAAGATATGTCTAAGGGTGCAATATTAAATGGGAGGGAGCTGTAAATGGGAGGGAGTAGTCTCTAAACCTGGGGTGGGAAGTATTGGCTATTAGTGGGACTCACTGGCTGTAGGGATGACAGTCCCTTGAAATGGATGAGAAGGAATCTTTAGAAGACTGGCTGCAGATGCAAAGGGTAATGTTAAAATACAGTATTCCCCTGCTTTGACACGCAGCTCCTGATTGGATAAGGCCCGACTTAGTGCAGGTAGAGGTGGTTGGAGCATACCGCGAGTGATTTCCTGCACTCGCGGTGCTCCGGCTTCTCTCCTGCCCTCTTCAGTCTCCCCCCTGAAACACCGTATTTGCGGTTTTTCAAAATTTGCGGGGGTTCCTAGAACGGAACCCCCACGAATATCGGGGGAGTACTGTAGTATTGTTTTGAGGAGAGCCCTGCTGGGGAGGTACCTAGTGAAAGAAGGGGTTCATGATGAAATGAAAGACTTGTTGCTAGATTGTAAGCTCTTTTGAGCTTGGGACCGTCTCTTCTATGTTTTTTTTTTTTTTTTTTTTTAAATATCATGTTTATTAAGACAAGAAACAATGGGACAGCCACCGCCGTCTACAATACAAAGGTAATACTGGTACACAAGGAAACAGCAGAGAATATGTAGTGCTATACAACGTAACACTGTGCATAGGCATAAGCACACAGAGTCATGGGATTGCAGATTAAGGTGTTAGAACGCAGTCCCGCTGAGAACTGCAAACTAGCTGTGAGAGAGAGCGGTACGCCACCCAGCGCCCCTCGCCTATATTTCCAATTAGGAGAAACCTCAACATCTTGGATCCCCAAACGATCTATTGCATCCTCTGATCATTCACACCCCAGACAAATCATACAAACCGTCAATCACTCCACATTCGTCTCAACAGACTCACAGACTTACGTACTCACACTCACCAGTCAAATACTCACGGCAAGGGCATAGTGGTAATCAAAATGCAAAAACTCAAATACTCATAAGCTCTGCCACTCGAACCCGTGGCAGAGCAAACAAATGGAATAAAATACCAAATAGAAAAGATAGAAAAGAAGCGTAAGCATGAACATCCAGTGCATGAACCAAACCTACAGAGAATCTAGGCAACCTGGGTTAAGGTCGTCCTCCATAATGAGCAGTAAAGTTTCCAGTGGGCCTGGGGTCAGGAGGCATAAGTGTCCAGTTCAAAGCGTGCTTGCAAGTGCATCCGGGACATCCACATATTATATGTCGGAACCTCCTCAGTTGTCCAATATTTCAGGATGAGTTGTTTGCCCACAAGGATCGCGTGCTGCAGGTACTTATGAGCGGGAAAGTCCATGCCCTGCTGTTTGAGATCAGTAACATCTCCCATCAACAGTGCAATAGGGTTCCAAGGCACTGTGCACCTTAGGATGTTCGCCAAACAGAGCTTCACAGAGTCCCAGAAATGCAGTTTGGTACAAGTAAAGAACGAGTGGATATAATCACCCCTATGAGAGTTACATTTGGAGCAGATATCATCACGCCACAGTCCCATATGACAGCCCCGGGCTCTAGTGATATAAGACCAATGCAATATTTTATATTGTGTTTCCTGCAGGCCCGCGGCCTTCACATGCATGTAAAGTGTTTGAAAAAGGAGCCTGAGATCATGTATGGACACAGACATCCCCAACTCTCTTCTATGTTTTGATGTACAGCACTGCGTATGTCTGTTAGCACTATAGAAATGATTAGTAGTAAACATTGCTGTTCTCTTTCCACTTTATTCTCTCTCAATTGTTTGTGGTTTTTTTTTTTTTCCATAGATCCAGCAAGAGTCACAGTGTATTCTGAGCCCACCGATGGAAAGGGTTAAACCAGACCTGAGTTGCGATCTACAGATCCCCTTGCTTTCCCTTCCTCCCCTGCCTACTTCAATACTTTTTAAAAATGTAAACTTGAAACATGGAAGGGGTGGGTGGGAAAAATCTAGCCTTCACATGTACATGTTTTAAATGCATAACTGCCCCAACCTTTGGGAAAGGCAGCGGCAGCGGCACAAGTAAAAACCCCTGTCCTCTCATCCTGTGCTCCTAATTGAATGCACCTTTAAATTTTAGGGTTTCTTTTTTATTTTATTTTTTTTTGCTTTCCTTTTGTTAGCAAAGATTTTAAAAACAAAAGAAAATAATTTTTTTAAAGGAAATACCTTAATTTCATGTGTGAAAATGTGTCTTTTTGAATCAGAAGGAAGAAAAAGAAAATGTACATGTTAAATACCCAATTGGTGATCAAATAGAAAGGAAAAATATATTTAAATTCATCTCTGAAATCTGTGTGTTTTTACTATTTGTGGAAGAAAATTATTCTTGAGGTGTTGGGTTGGAGAGGGCAGGGCACAGTTGTGGTTTTGTGTCTTGCTAAAAAAAAAAATGGGCAAAAATACAGGGACTTAAAAAATCCTCATAATTGCCTAGTTTTATTTCACTGCAGCATGGTTTTTCATTTTGCCATTTGGACTGCATTCTCTCCCTGTGCTTGGAGTTTGGGTAGAGGATGGAATACTTACTTACATGCAGCCTAATGTATTGGCTCTGCAGTACACTGGTGTCTTTTCCTGCATTTAATGCCCAGGCCCGAAGGCACAATGAAACATTTTCCTCAACTGTAGTTATTTCTTGCCAGTAAAGATAACATAGCTTGCACAGTTTAACCAACTGAATGGCCTCCTTTTGGCTGAGGGGTAGAGCTGCTGATTTTGGACAAGGGAGTTACAGGTATTAATTTGAGTGGTGATGTTTCCTGACCATGGTGTTGTGCCAAACATGTGTTTTGAACTCCTGAAACTCTTACATTGTTTATATGTTATGATTTCAAATAGGCAAATAATTCATTAATAAACATTTTGTTAATGTGCTTATGTACTCAAGGTTGAGCCCTTATTAAGAGGGAGGAATAGTCAATAAAAGTTTCTAGCGGTGAGAAGTGCATTTGGAATGAGATGCTGTATATGCACCAGTAAGAGGGTGGCCTTTTGGATGGTTGGTAGAACTGCTATATGTAGCTGGTTCTAGTTATAATTTCCTTGCAACGAAATAGTGACTTAAGCCCAGAATAGACCATTAAGGGAGCCCACTCTTAAACAATAATAATTGACTGTCTCCACTAGCCAGTGGTATGTGTGAATAGATTGACAAGCGTTTCAGAAGTAAAGAGGCTAAATTAGGATGCATGCATGATGAGGACTAAATAATAAAGAGGCCATATATGATGGCTGCTGATGAGAACCAGCTAGGAAGGAGAAAGGCCTTGCAATTTGATTCCCTGATGAGAGCTATATGTAATTGAGGGTGAAACCACTTGAAGAGGGTGAAATGCAAGGAACTGTTTGTTTGTTTTTTAAATATATCTTTATTCATTTTCATTCTAAAAACAGTACATAAAAAAATTGCATAACAAGTTACCTGAAAAACATAAGAATAATTTTCACACACCCCCCTCCCCCCTGAGGGACTGTTTTAAAAAGTTGAGCATGGCATCTTTCACCAAGAAGGAATTCCTTCAGTGCAAAATATCAAACCTTTTAAATAGGTTAGGTGTTCAGCCTTAAAAAAAATGGTTTGATTTAAAGCCAATAAAAATTTGGTAACAAGAATTATTTGCTGTAGTTTGGTTCTGGTTCAGAATGAATGAAGAGATGAAAAAATGAATATTTTGCTTTATTTATTATACAACATTAAAAATTAATGCTTCCAAAAGTAGTAGACAGGCAACCATTAGAGAGTTGCATGGTGACAGAAATCCCACCCGTCCCCACCAGTATCCTGGCCATCCCAGCCCGTCCCCGCCAGAATCTCCTTCATCCCCGCCCGTCCTCATAAGGAATCCCCTCCATCCCCACCCAACCCCGTGAGGAATCTCCTCTGTTCCCGCCCATCCCCCCCCATAAAAAACAGCAATTACTTCTGACAGTTTTTAAAGTCTTAGTTTATTCAAACCAACAATAAAGTACAATATAAACAAATAACAGTGAACAGAAATAAGAGATGCATACGTCACCGGAAAGAATTAGAATAGACATAAGCCATGTGACTGTAGGGTCGACCATTTCTTGTTAAAAGAGTTGGATTTTTTTGGCAATATAAAGCTCATATCTGTAGAGCAAACAAATCTGGTTCCACCATCTGGCATAGGTAACTTTGTGAGAGGTCCCCTGAAGATCCACAAATGGTTTTTAATGCAGCAATGAGTAAAGAATCAAACAATACAGCATCAAAATCATTTAAAGCAGAATTGAGAGAGGCACTTTTCAGGACAATGGTTGCATAAGAAAATGTGCCAAAACTGAACTGGAAACCCCAAAACAAACTCAGCAAGTACTTCATTTTGTACTAAACATAATTGGTGGCCATGAGAGGGGGCTGGTCCTTCCACTTTGAGCTTAGCCCCCCCCCCCTTCAAAATGAACATCTCCCTTGCTGTAGCTGATAGGACATTTTGTTCTTCCATCATCTTGATTCCAGTTTCTGCTTTTGTCTATCTCTTTCTAGACCTCGGGAACCCCGGTTCCATCCCCGAAGGAGTCCTGTGAGCCTGGGGGGGGATCCCAGCGGGAGTTCCATAGACCTGGGGGGATCCCCGCGGGAGTTCCATAGACCTGGGGGGATCCCCGCGGGAGTTCCATAGACCTGGGGGGATCCCCGCAGGAGTCCCGTAGACCTGGGGGGATCCCTGTGGGAGTCCCACAGGACCCGCGGGATTTCTGCAATCCCCGTTCCCATGCAGATCTCTAATAACCATTAGTATCCATCTCCCCTTTTAGCTATACAGCAGCACCCCCTCTGTTACAGTATCCACGTAGCTACTGGCTGATTGCCTTCCTTCAGTTTGCATAATCCACAGCAACTGACTTTTCCTGTGCAAATATGATTCCTTACAGATGGGTTGTGTACCCCAACTCGCGAGCTGGATTGTAGAAGGCATTAATCATTTTTCTCAGCTCCGCCTCCTCATCTTCCTGGGCAGTGCCCTCTCCAGTCTTCTGCAAGTGAGTTGAGAAGGTTTCTTTTCTTCTGTTCTGCACTGGATTTGTTATTTTTGGGTATTAATCTAATCTTTTTCAAGGCTTCCCTGTGCTAAAAGGTTCCCAGTAGTCCTGGAACAGCTGTGCCTTGGAAGAAAGGTCAGACATTGGAGTCTGAAGGCAAGAGGACCACACTTTTTTAAAAGAGTTCCTGCCTGGCTGTCCTTGGAGCTCGGGAATAGGCTCCATGGTCACAGATTTGAAATATGGTCAGAAAGTTTGTTGGCCACAGATTTGAATTTTGGCAGGAAGCATCCATTGGACACAATTTTAACTTCTAGTGCAGAAATCTGGGGTCCCTTTTTTTTTTTTTTTAGTGTAAATCATATTTTTATTGTTAACAACATAAAACAACGAACAGTCGCAGGAACAGCAGCCAAACAAGTCAACAATAGAAACAGTTTTCCATTTTCTCCCCTTCTACACCTAACCCAAACCAGAGGCCCCCCCTGTGTTTGCACCATACCCCCCTTATTGATATAACAAAGCAAAAGGACCAATATCAGATGTCTGAGAGCTGAACTCTTATGCTCCCAGACTACCTAGTACCGGCGCCCAACTCTCCCCCTCACCAGAGTCCTCCCCCCCAAAAAAAACCATTCATACAACCATCTACTCCAACAAACACACCATTCTCCCTCTCCCTTAAGGCCACGGGGAAAAGGACAAAGGCAAGAACAAACAGACCACTGAGAAAGGCTGGTTAAAAGGCATTCGGCACTAAGCTCCTAGCCCGGGGAGGGGGGGGGGGTAATGACTGAATATATGCATTCCAAGTCAAGAAGAAAACCTTCCATTTGAAAGAGGCGAACGTGATGCTGCTCCAGAAGCATTAAACTATGGAGACAGTTCCACCAGGCCCAGAAAGCAGGTGTGGTCGGCTGCAGCCATACCCTCAAAATAGTTTTCTTGCCCAGAACAGCAGCCCTTCGAAGTAGCAACCGATATCCCCTTGCAGTAATACAAAAAGATTCATATCTAGCAAAAAGCCTGCCGGTGACATCGGAAGAGATTGCCCAAAAAGGCGCTCAAGATATCGAAGAATAGCCCTCCAAAACACTTTGACTTTAGAGCATGCCCAAAAGGCATGAAAATAGGAGTTGCAGCTTTGGTTGGATTTCGGGCAGGTTGGAGAAGGGACCCCCCACCCCCTATGTACCTGTTACTGAGAAAAATAAGCAGGAAAAATCACTCTATATTGACATTCCTGCAGTTCAGCACTGGGAGACAGAGATGAAATACGATTAATAAGGGTTGAAAAATTCAAGGATTCACCAGGCACACCCAGTTCCCATCCCCAACAATGACCCAAATCCTCATATTGCTTATCCGGAAAGAGGGATTGGATAGCACCATGCAACGCAGATACCAAGCTTGTGGCCCAAACGGCCCCGCAGACCCGACACATCCAAGGAACCCACATAGTGATGGACTTTGTTTATAGGCAAAGATGCCGCCGATGCCAGCAGAGTGTAGTGCGGGAAAAGCAGCCCAGGGTTTAAGGCGGCCCTCGGAGTCCAACAGGTGTTCGAGGAGCAGCAAGCCATGCCTTTCTCAGCGAACTGGGGATTATCCATGCCTAGGAGAAATTTTGGGTTTCCCCGTATAGAAAACTGATCGTACACCCTGGAATCCCCCCCCCAACAAGGGGATCATCATTCTCCAACAAGACCGCCACAACCGCAGAAGTAGGTTGGACTGCACAGCGGAGGGCAGGATCCTCACAGGAAGTTGGAGTAAAGAAAACAGATTCCACGGGTGAAAGAAGGAAGATTCAAAAACCTTCAGAGATTCAAAAACCTTCGAAAGATAGACATCACTACACAAACACCAGTCACCCAAATAGCGAAGCAGACATGCCAATTGTAACTACCGATGTCCAGGAGGCCCAGGCCTCCAGATCTCCAGGGACCAAACAAATGGCGCAACGGAATTTTAGATTTCTTCCCCTGCCAGATGAAATGGGACAGCAGCTGGTGTAACTGTTAAGTTATCCCAGGACAAGCAGGCATGATATTCTCACATGTGGGTGACGTCATCTACGGAGCCCCGATGCGGACAGCTTTTTCAAGCAAACTTGATTGAAGATTTAAAGTTTGCTCTGCTGCTCCACGCATGCGTGCCTTCCTGCTCCACTAGAGGGCGCATCTCCCCTTCGTGGTCTCCAGTTCAAATTTTTCCGCTGAGCCTAGAAGTCGTTTTTTTTCCAGGCTCTGCCCCAACTGCCTTCTAGCACCGCAATTTTCTTTTTTGTTTTGCCTTTGATTAAGTCGCTGTGCGCAAAATTTTCTTTTTCTTTCCTGCTTCGTTTCGCGACCCGGAGGCTTCCGGGCCACCGTGGCCGCGTGGCTATTCGAGCCGCGGCCAGTTTCTTTTTCTATGTCCCGGCCTCAGACCGGCTTTAAAAAGTGCACCCGGTGTGAACGGCTTCTTTCCATCACAGACCCGCATCGCCGGTGCATCCTCTGCCTGGGGGCCGCCCATCCAACCGACTCCTGCCCCCAGTGCGCTACTTTTCAGAACTGGGCCCTCCGTCGAAGAAAAGCCTGCATGGCGGACCTTTTCACCGCCGACCAACCCACTACCTCGGCCTTTAGGTCGGCCCCGGCCTTGACCTTGGCCCCTAATGCCTCGGCATCGCCTCGAGACTCGACCCCGAAGCCCTCGGGACAGCAAAAAGCCTCAGCCCCGGGTAAGTCTCCTCTTCCTTCTTCAGGTTCCGCACCAGCGAAGAAGCCAGCCTCGGGGACACCGGCGACGCATGGTGGAAACCCCATGCTTTCAGCCCCGGCGAAGCCTGCCAAGCCTTCGGGCCGTGCCTTCATCACACGGGAATACTCTGACACGAGGTCGCCCCCGGTGGAGTGCACCGAGGCATCGGACATGCCCTCGATGCTGTCCGTGCCCGTTTTCCAGGACCTGCTCCGGGCGATGATCTCGTCAGAGCTGTCCGCTGCACTGGCCCATGTACAACCGGCTCCGATCTCGACCTCGCGTGCGCCGGACCAGCCTGAGCCTCGCGTCGAGCCTCCTTGGGGCAAAGTGCGCCAGCTTCGCCGCATTCCATTCTCCTCGGATTCCTCGCCGAGGCGCCCGAGACGCTCTCCCTCCACGGACCGCCGTGGGGCAAAGCGTCGCGCTAAGACAACCGAAACCTCGAACCGCCGTACCTCTAAGAAGGCCCGGGGTTCTCCCACACTATGAGGCCGTTTACCGACGCCCCGTACAGGACCGCTGAAGGTGACCGAGTTATCACTCTCCAACCCTCACATCCTCCTAACTCCCCCTCGGACCGGGGCTCCGAGCCGAGGTCCCAGACTTTCGCCGAGGGATTCCGGGTCGAGGTCACCGATTCGACATCGATCGGTACCCCGTACCCCATACCCCGGCATCGTAGGTCCTCGACCCCAGAACACTGCCACAGTGTTTCCCCAGTCTCGGAGCGCGGGTCAGAGCATGAACCTCGATACTAGAGGGAAGCCTCCCCGTCCTTCTCCGCCCGACAGAGGTCTCGTTCACCGTCCCCACACGGGGCCCCGGGAACGTCTCGCCCCTCCTTCACTCGCTTTGTCCAGGACATGGGCCACGCTCTGGACTTAGACCTCCAGTCCGACTCAAGATACTCTAAAGAGTACCTGGAGGAACTAGATTTACCATCACCGCCCAGAGAGTCCCTCCGCTTACCTCCCAATCCGGTACTCCAACAGGCTTTCTTCAGGAATCTGGAGACCCCCTATATGGTAACAGCTGTCCCCTCCAAAATGGAGTCCAAATACCGTACAGTACCATACCCCAGATTTGAGCAACCACAGCTCTCCCACCAGTCGCTGTTGGTAGAATCTTCCCTGAAAAAGGCTCACCCCTCCCGGGTCTCAGCGGCGGTCCCCCCGGGTCGAGAGGGTCGGACCCTTGACAAGTTCGGCAGAAGACTGTACCAGAACTCTATGATGGCCTCTAGGGTACAAAGTTACACTTTCACCTTCACGTCCTACTTGAAACACCTCTTTGGACTGTTAGGAGCCTTTGCGACCGACCTGCCGGCCTCACGCCAAGGAGCCTTTAACCTGCTCCTGGAGGTTTTCTCCAACCTACGCCTCCATCTATTCCACGCGGCCTATGATGGCTTCAAACTTTCCTCCAGAGTGGCAGCCTTCACTATCGCCATGCGCCGCCTAGCCTGGTTACGCCTCGTTGACATGGACCCCAACTTACAGGACTGGTTGGCTAACCTCCCCTGCGTGGGCAAAGAACTTTTTGATGACACTATCGAGGCAGCTACGAAACGCCTTTCAGAGCATGAACGCTCGTTTGCCTCCCTTGTTCAGCAAAAGCCTAAACCACCTACGTCTAGGCCGTTCAGGGCCCCTCCATGCCATTACCCTCAAAAATCCACCCCTGCCTTCTCACGGCCTCCACCCCGACGCCCGCAAGCTCACCTTCGGGCTCCGCCAAAGTCCCAGCCACCTGCGACCGCCAAACCATCCCCGTCCTTTTGACGGGACAAGCGGATGGGGGCTGGCCCCCACAGCCCCAGGCCTCCTTCCCATCGGGGGACGCCTCAGAGCCTTCTACCCGCGCTGGGAATAAGTCACGTCGGACGCATGGGTCCTTGGCGTGATCTCATCAGGATACTCTCAACTTTCGGGAAAACCCTCCAGACAATCCTCCAAGGGTGTGCCCTCCCAACCGAACTCAGTTACCCCTCCTCTCAGAAGCTCGAGAACTGCTTTGCTTACGGGCAGTGGAGGTGGTTCCCCCCGACCAACGGGGGAAAGGGTTCTACTCCCGTTACTTCCTGGTACCGAAGAAGACGGGAGACCTGCGCCCATTTCTAGACTTGAGGCAACTCAACAAATTTATGGTGCGGGAAAAGTTCCGGATGCTTTCCCTACCGATTCTCTACCCTCTCATCGACGAGGGCGATTGGCTCTGCTCCCTTGACCTGAAGGAAGCCTACACACATGCTCCAGTGTACCCCGCTCACCGCAAGTTCCTGCGCTTTCAGGTGGGGGACCTGCACCTACAATACCGAGTCCTCCCCTTTGGCCTGGCGTCGTCACCCCGAGTCTTCACCAAGTGCCTCGTGGTGGTCGCAGCTGCCTTACGCTCACAGGGCCTCCAGGTATTCCCCTACCTGGACGACTGGCTGATCAAAGCCTCGTCCAGGGAGGGGGTTATCTCAGCGACCCAACAGACTATTATCTACCTTCAAGGTCTGGGGTTCGAGGTAAACTTCCTAAAATCCCAGCTGCGCCCCTCTCAGTCCTTACAGTTCATCGGGGCCGTGCTGGATACGGTTCGACTCCGCTCCTTCCTTCCCCCTCCACGTAAAGAGGCGTTAGTAAGCCTGAGTCGAAGTATTTCGCTGCTGACCTCGGTATCAGCTCGGCAGTTGATGACTCTTCTGGGCCACATGGCCTCTACCGTCCACGTCATACCCTTCGCCCGCCTCCACCTGAGGATTCCTCAATGGACCCTGGCCTCCCAATGGCGTCAGGACCGGGACCCAATCAACCGTCCTGTGACAGTGACTCCTTCATTGCAACGATCGCTCCTCTGGTGGGCCGACTCTTCAAATCTATCCAAAGGTTTACTTTTTCTCGCCCCTCCACACAGCAAGGTACTCACCACGGATTCGTCGGAGTACGCTTGGGGAGCTCACGTGGATGGCCTACACACTCAAGGGATGTGGTCAACAGAGGACCGCCGCTGCCACATCAACGTGCTGGAGCTTCGGGCCATCTATCTCGCCGCTGTAGCCTTTCAACATCTGCTCCACGACCGGGTGGTTCTCGTCCGAACCGACAACCAGGTAGCAATGTACTACGTAAACAAGCAAGGGGGGACGGGGTCTCGGGCCCTCTGTCAGGAAGCCCTGCGCCTCTGAAAGTGGGCACGCTCAAACCTTAAGACAGGTGTTCGAGAAGTGATAGACTCCTCAGATAGATCTGTTCGCCTCCCCCCTCAACCACAAACTCCCTCAATTCTGCTCCCGGATGTACTCCCCGGACCGCCTCGAGGCTGACGCCTTCCTCCTAGATTGGGAGGGAAGGTTTCTATACGCGTTTCCGCCTTTTCCTCTGATTCTGCGGATGCTGGTCCATCTCAAACCAGTGCGAGCCACTATGATCTTGATTGCTCCTCGGTGGCCACGCCAGCCTTGGTTTTCCCTTCTACTTCAACTCAGTACCAGAGATCCACTGCCTCTGCCTCTGTTTCCCTCTCTGCTATCGCAAAGCCAGGGTTCACTGTTACATCCAAATCTTCAGTCTCTTCATCTGAATGCTTGGTTTCTCTCCCCCTGACTTCTCTCCCCGTGTCACAATCAGTCAAGGAAATACTGGAAGCCTCGAGGAAGGCCTCGACTAGAACCTGCTATTCCCAAAAGTGGACCAGATTCTCGTCCTGGTGCTCCTCGCACGACCAGGACCCGGTGTCGGTCCCGGTCCCCTTGGTCCTGGAGTATTTGCTCCATCTTTCTCACTCCGGCCTGAAGACCAACTCCATCTTAGTGCGATTGCGGCCTTCCATCAACCCTTGGAAGGAAAAGCCCTTTCACTCCATCCCTTAGTTTCTCGTTTCATGAAAAGCCTTTTGAATGTCCACCCTCCTCTCAAACCTCCCCCAGTGGTTTGGGACCTTAATGTGGTGCTGGCTCAACTCATGAAACCCCCATTTGAGCCGTTAGACAAATGCCATCTAAAATTCCTCACTTGGAAGGTGATCTTCCTGCTCGCACTCACTTCCGCTCGGCGGGTTAGTGAGCTGCAGGCCCTGGTGGCGGACCCACCTTTCACTGTATTCCATCACGACAAGGTGGTCCTCCGCACTAACCCTAAGTTCCTGCCTAAAGTGGTGTCTGATTTCCACCTCAACCAGTCCATCGTCTTGCCAGTATTTTTCCCCAAGCCCCACTCTCATCCCGGAGAGACGGCGCTACACACGCTTGACTGTAAGAGAGCGTTGGCCTTTTACCTCCAACGCACTCAGTCTCATCGGACAGTCCCACAATTGTTTTTGTCCTTCGACCCTAATCGGCTGGGTCGCCCAGTTTCCAAGCGCACCTTGTCCAACTGGTTGGCTGCTTGTATTTCTTTTTGCTACGCTCAGGCTGGTCTCGCGCTGCATGGTCGAGTAACGGTACATTAAGTCCGAGCGATGGCAGCCTCCGTAGCCTTCCTCCGGTCCACACCAATTGAGGAAATCTGCAAGGCTGCCACGTGGTCTTCGGTTCATACTTTCACCTCCCACTACTGCCTGGATACATTGTCCAGGAGCGATGGCCGTTTTGGCCAATCGGTATTACGTAATCTATTTGCTTAAATTGCCAACTTCCCTTCATCCCTTTTCAGTTAGCTTGGAGGTCACCCACATGTGAGAATATCATGCCTGCTTGTCCTGGGATAAAGCACAGTTACTTACCGTAACAGGTGTTATCCAGGGACAGCAGGCATATATTCTCACAACCCGCCCGCCTCCCCGAGGTTGGCTTCTTTGCTGGTTAAGTGAACTGGAGACCACGAGGGGGAGATGCGCCCTCTAGTGGAGCAGGAAGGCACGCATGCATGGAGCAGCAGAGCAAACTTTAAATCTTCAATCAAGTTTGCTTGAAAAAGCTGTCCACATCGGGGCTCCGTAGATGACGTCACCCACATGTGAGAATATATGCCTGCTGTCCCTGGATAACACCTGTTACGGTAAGTAACTGTGCTATATCCTTTCTCCGAACACTAAGAAAGTTAGTGTATAGATCCAGCAAAGGAAGATAACCATTTTATATAATTGGACCCTGCCATAAAAAGAGATAGGTAAATG
This sequence comes from Geotrypetes seraphini, assembly GCF_902459505.1. Classification (NCBI taxonomy): domain Eukaryota; kingdom Metazoa; phylum Chordata; class Amphibia; order Gymnophiona; family Dermophiidae; genus Geotrypetes; species Geotrypetes seraphini. The sequence continues at coordinate 97,528,587 of NC_047088.1, read as the reverse complement.
CATCCACTGTAAGAAACTCTGCTGCGTAGTGGCCATCAATGCCTCCACATTGATCTGGTGCAAACAGGAGACATTCCAAGTAAGCAACACCCCCAAATACCAGAACAGGCTATCCACCCTTCGTAAAGGGAAATCCCCAGGCCATTCCCGCTGCACCGACTCCACCGTCGCCAAAGATTTGTCATAGTTAAGCCTGAAACCCAAAAAGTCACCATATTCCTCAAACAATGCCATGAGGGCCGGAAAAGAAACTCTAGGGGATGTCAAATGAACCAACAGGTCATCCGCAAATGCCGAGATTTTAAACTCCTGGTCTCGGATATGCACTCCCCGAACCTCTGGGTTAGACATGATTTCCCGAATCAGAGGATCTAATGTGAGCACGAAAAGAATGGGGGATAAAGGGCAACCATGTCGCGTGCCATAGGAAAGGCAGCCGATTCAACTCCACTGACCAACACCGTAGCTCACGGATGACTATATAATGCTAAGACTGCTCTGCTGAAAAATCCAGCCATACTATAATGCTGCAAGATACAAAACAAAAAATTCCACACTACTCTATCAAAGGCCTTGTTTGCATCAAAACTAACTAATAATGAAGAGGCCCGTTCCCGCTGTACTCATTCCAAGGAAGTCAAGATGGTCTGCAAATTACGGGTAGCCGACCTGCCCTTCACGAAAATGACCTGCAGAACTGCTAACAAGGACGGGAGTACATGAGCCATGCAATTAGCCAGCAGCTTAGCAAACAGCTTTGCTTCAGCATTCAACAATGACATAGGTAGGAGGGACACAGGGGGTCCTTCCCGGCTTTAGCAAAACCACTAAGTGCATGTCCTGCAGCAAGGGCGGCAATGATCCCTCAGCTACGACATGATTGAACATCTAAGTCAAAACGGACAGAATATCCTCTTGTAAGATCCGATAAAATTTGTTCCTGAAACCATCAGGTTCCGCGGCCTTACCCAGAGGGGTACCCCCAGTTACAACGCCAAGTTCATCCTCCGAAAAAGGGGCCTGCAATTGGTCATTTTGAGCCTCCGTAACCACCGGATGGTCTATCTGATCTAAGTACAGGTTTCCCTCCAGCGGAGCACCTCTCGGAGCAGCATATAAGTCCCAGAAGTAGTCCCTAAAAACCGCCACCATATTGTCATCCTTAAGCACAAGCTGCCCATCCGCCACTCGGAGTTGAAGAATAGGGGAGAATCCCTTGGCTTGGCGCACCAAGTTAGCCAGCATCCTCCCGCTCTTATTACTATGGAGGTACAATTGATACATATAATAAGCCAGGGATTTAGTGGCTCGGTCATGAAGAAGTTCCTGCAACACCTGCTGAGACGCTAACAGTAAAGCCTTGTTCACCCCGGTAGGATGGACCCCAAAGCGACTGTGATCCCCCTCAGACCTGGCCTTCCAGATGAAGTTGCTGATCCCTCCGCTTCTTCCGGCTAGAATAGGCTAAAATCTCGCCACGCAATACAGCCTTAGTTGCTTCCCAATAGAGAATTGGAGTGTCCCTATGAATCTCATTGTGGAAGGCAAAATCCTTTCACTTTTGAGTTAACTGATGGAACTCGTGATCAAAGTAATGGGACAAAGTAATGGGAATCTCCAATGAAACCCCGCAATCCTCACCTGAGAACTCCAGCTGGAGAGAAATCATAGCATGGTCCAAGACATCATATGTGCCTATATCTGGGGATTGTACCTCAGAAAACAAAGAATCAGAAATCAACCAGTAGTCTATTTGGGACTGCGTTGCATGGGCACTAGATGTATGAGTAAAATCCTGCTCACCTGGGTGCAACACCCGCCAAACATCTAAGAGGGAGTGAGAAGAAGTGAATAAGGGGAGTCCCCTATTCTGGGTAGACCTATCGTGGGGCAACAGGCTGGAATTATCTTCCGCAGGGTCAAAACTTGGTTAAAATCACACACACCCCCATCACCACGGGACATCCCCAGGCAGGAAGTTTGATACAGAGCGCATAAAAGCTGGGTCCCACTTATTGGGAGCATAAAGGTTGCAGAAAACCAGCTCCTGTCTGTTAAGGGTCACCCGGGCTATTAAGTAGCGACCCCTCAGGTCTGACCATGCTTGATGCACCACCAGCTTGAGGCCCTTTCTGCAAAGAATGACCACACCTGCCTTCCGATGCGAGGCTGGGGATTCCAAAACTTCCCCCACCCATCATCTCTTGAGCTTGATATGTTCTGTGGTTAGATGAGTTTTCTGTAGAAAAGCAAGGTCTGTTTTTTGACGATTCAGAGCACTTAAAATTTTTTGTCGCTTGACTGGGGAGGTGATGCCATGAACATTCCAAGAAATGAACTTAAGCACCATCAAGAAGAAAACCCAGTGGTGAAATGATACATGACCAGCAGAGTGAACGGCAACCTCCCAGCCAAGCTGCCCTACACCAGCCATCTCCCAGCGGGATAATACCCACTGGACCAGAACAGGAACACAATACAATCATGCACCAGCCTTGCCCCAAAGCCCCCCTCTCAATCTGCCACCTCCCGTTCCCCCAGCCCACTCCACCATGGCCAAAACCTCCTCCTCCAACCCCACACCACAACCATACCCTCAGACATACCAATCAAGCACACAAGAAAAGGAAACCCCCCCCCTAACAAGAACCCCCAAATTTCCACTATGGCCAGCAGAGCACCCCGCCTCTCCCCTCCTGCATAGCATACAAAGTGGTCCCCCCCCCAGAAACCATTCTCACCCAGGAACCCCCCTCCTACATTCAGCACCCATGAACCAAAGAAACAGACAAGGATAATCCCCACAATGTAAAAGCAAATTAGCAAAAAACAGCTGAGCTTCCACTCCAAAAGAGGTTGGAAGACCCTCAACCCCAGGCCCAGTCTGGATGGGTAGAAGACCAAAGAGGCGCCAACAGCTGGGGTCCCTCAAAACAGGGGTAAATCTGCCCCTCGGGGCAGGAGACAAAAAGATTAAATCTCACAAAGTTCCAGTCCCAGGCAGCGAGCAGAGGCAGAAGTCCGAGCCATCACACCACATCCGGCCACAAGCAAGATGCTAGGCAACAGTCCAGCACGGTGAAGAAAAACCCTAAAGGCTCACCAGCAGCTCTGCTACACTGTTCATTTGTGAGTGTCCAAAAAGGATTGTACCGTGGCAGGGGAGTCCAAGTAGATGGTTTTGTTAGCCTGAGTCACCCTCACCCAAGCAGGGAAACGCGATCCAATGCCTGTTGTAGATGTTCAGCAATGCCTTCTTTCAGCTCCAGTGTGGCTTGCACCTTGGATAATTTATCATCCAGGATGTCTGCCAACATGCGGGTAGTTTTCTCAGTGGCCGTATCTTGCAGTTGTACTACCGGCTGGGGCGAATCCGACAAAGCCACAGATCTGGGAGACGCCATCTTGGACGCCAAGGGTATGCTGTGAGAGTTGGCGGGCCGTGGGATTTTTTGCGGGCATTACCTCACTCGCGGGGTACACCAATGATCTGCAATCCCCTACAAACCCTCGTGGGAGCCTCACAGATTGCCCGCCAAATGCTGCCTGAGCAAGCAAGATGGTGTGAATTAAACCAGATTTAATACCGGGTGCTGGAGAGAAAAGGCCCTGTGCGTCCTCCTAGGTCACTACCATCACGTGATTCCCCTGTCACATTTTTTTAAAATTCTGTCAGAAAAAAATGGGGGTGGAAATTCTTAGATGACGGGAGAAGGTGTTTGTCCTCTGCCCCAGTCCTTTTTGTGCTAAATTTCTTTTGGATGAGTGGTTGCCATGCTTTGTTTATGGAGAGCCCTTTATCTCCATTGAAATTATTGGGGTGTCTTGCTATCTCTGTTGCCTCTTTGATTCTTCTCGGCCACTAGCAGTCTTCTTTCTTCAGGACATTTGTGTTCTCAAATCTAATCATATGACCAGTTTTCCTGCCATGGAGGACTACAGTTGTTTTTTATGTGTTGCATAGCTTGTGGTGTCTCTTGTGCTCTTTCAGCCTTTCCTCTATAGAGCATCCATTTTCACCAATTTAGGATTGGCCGCAGCTACATGGGATTTCGTACACCCTAGGGTCCAAACTGGTCTTTCACAGCTTCTAAGCTCCCCCGCATAGTTGGGAGACTTTTGGAGTTCTGCAAGACTTGGGTGCAGATTTCTTCAGACCAATGGGTGCTGGACATAATTCGAGAGGACTACAAGCTTGAATTTTATCACCCATACTGGGACCACCTCTTGGACTCTCCGGTGGGAAGACAAGAGAAGGCTATCAAAGTCAGAGCGACAGTGCAAAGGCTGTTACAAATTGGGATAAGGTCCCTTTAAGATAAGTTAAGCTGTTTTGATAAATCATATTTATATGATGGTAAATATGATACAGAGGGTTTTTTTTGACCGATGATTGAGGATATCCCACTCAATAGGCTGTTGTAGCTAACTGAGAGTCAGATGGAGTCGGGTCTTTTTTCCTCCTTTTAAACATATGTTTTCAGCTAACAAATAATATAGACATTGAAAGTTTTGTTTTGGTGCTACCTCACTTTTGTTACTTATTTTTATTGCATAGTATGAGGTTTTTTCCATCATTATTTTTCTTGTTATAAATGGAAGCCATAGAGCTGGTTCCAGATTCAGGCTCAGGGAAATATACTTTGTGCCCAAGAAATTCTCAGATGATTGGAGATCAATCCTAGATCTGAAGGCGGTTAATGTTGTGTTGAAAGTTCCCAGATTCTGGATGGAGACTGAGATCAGTCATTTCTTCAGTGGCTTCAGGCAAATTTTTGGCCTCACTGGATCTAACAAAGACTCACTTTGCATATTCCCAGATCACAGAAAATTTCTCAGGTTTCATGTGCTGGAGAAGCACTTTCAGTTCATGGTGCAGCCTTTTGGTGCTGCACACCTTCACCAAAGTAATGATGTGGCAGAAGCTCACTTGCACAAGGTAGGAATCCAGGTTCATCCTTACTTGGATGATTGGCTGATAAAAGTACTGTCCTTGCTATACTGCTAAGTAAACACCAAAAAGTCCAACAGGACAGAGAACCATCGGGTATAAAACAGTACAAAAGGAAGTGGGAATGGACAATGAACACTCCACTGAAGATCACTGATGTAAGACCAACTTGTTTATTTCAGAAAAGGACACAAGCAAAAGCTGTGGACCCGACACAGCACTATGTTTCAGCGTCTGAGGACTGCATCAGGGGTCACTAAACATAAAAACATAACACAACATATGAAATCACATCATATAAAAATTAAATTTGTACCACATATAAGTATGAAAGGATGATGGCGGAACGTTTGGAGACTAGTAAATCCTTTAATGATGTATGGAGTCCATTGACTAATTTTATTGCATTATAATAAGGGTCATGTTTCTTTATCATTAGATTTCCTTACACATCCAGGGGGGTGGGGGGAGGGAAATGTATGTTGAATAGTTCAATTATTTATTTATAATTTGTAATTACATCATATGTATTATATTAAGAATGAAGATGAGGATGGGAAAAAATGATTGTTTAATGTAATAATTGTATAGTGAATAGTGTGTTTTGTGCAGTTTTTCTGATTTACCATTTGTATTGCACTATCGAAGTTTGAAAATCAATAAAGTTTAAAAAAATTCATAAGCCATACAAATAAATCAATAGAGGCCAATCAAATAAATAAATACAACGAATGATAAATATGTCAAAGATATGTATATGTGACAAAACATATGATAATGTATATGCAAATTCATAAAAATGAAACCAAACCTCTGGCGTATATGTTCACAGATGACAGGTCTTGAATAAAACAAAGCTGTGTAGTAAAAATATGGAAATAGGACCATCAAAATACCATATTTCATCTGGAGAAAAACTACAGCATAACACAATATTTAAATAAGACAATAAAAAAGCACAACACATGTAGCTGCATGTACAAACTTCAAAAGCTATTTGATTGAAAGAACAAGTTTTGTAAGAAGGTAGCAACCATGCAGATTGTTAATGCAGAAAGTCTCAAGTGTATCACTATGTAACTTTGTAACAAAATAGCAACTTTATAGAATGTTAATACAGAGAATCTCAAGTGTCATTTCATGCATTGTAAAACCTGAACTGAAGAAGAGGAAGGTGAGTATAAAGAGAGATATGAAAAGCCACAGGTAAGGAGAAAAAAAGGAAGGGGGAAGAAAAACCACACCAAAGGAAAATAAGCCAAAAGGACCAACATAATAAAAAATGATGAAATAAGAAGCAATAAGAAAAGAAGCACCTATGAATGGAGCCCCAAAAAAGGCTCTGATATAGACAGAGGTGATAGAAATGTGAAAAAAACAAAACCGACATGAAAAACTAAAGAAAAGCAGACTGTCATCGGAAAAAAACATCAAGAAGTGCTCATCAGAAAAAAGGGGGACTGACCAAGAAGAAACAGAAGAAAATAAGAGGATAACGAAGAAGGAAACAATCTGGCGGCATAGCTGTGAGGGAAAGCCCAAAACGCTAAAAATGAAACCAACAAAGTTGAACGATACAGCGAAAACTATTTAAAAAACCAACACCCCAAAAGGAAAATATGTAGAACTATATGAAAGAGCCTGCTGTACTGCACAATTAAGAGCATATAAGAATACTGATACAACTGCATGGCAGGAAAAACTGTGTTGTAGCAGTGTCAGAAACGGGCAAGAAATGCTAAACAAGTGTATTTAAAAAAAAAAAAAAATTCCAGGTGGTTGCTTAGGTAATCCAATCCTTATAGGATCTCGTGTGGATTATCAGTTTCAGAAAAAGCCACCTGAAACCTACTTAGTGTCTGGCATATCTGGGAATCCTATTCAACATTGCAGAGGGCCAAGTGTTTTTTTCTAGAGCCATGCAAACTGAAGCTCAGACACCAGATCCTACACAGCTTGGCATTTCCTGCAAGTTCTGAGGTCCATGGTGGTGACTATAGAGGTGATTCTATGGGCAAGAGTGCACCTGCATCCCCTACAGAGCTCACTGCTGGCATGTTGGTTTCCTTAGTTGGACTTGCTCTAGAGGGAGTCAGCCTGGACAATGGAGGTACGACAGAGCTTAAAATGATAGCTTTGAACCCACTGGAGTCATTATTCGTAGGCCTTCCTCTTTACATAGTCGTGGGTGATACTAACAACAGATGCCAGTCTCTAAGGCTGGGGTGGTCATTGTGAGGGTCATCCAGTGCAAGGCTGATGGCTGCCATTGCCAAAAATGTGGTCCATCAACATGCTGGAGTTGAGAGCCATTTGGTTAGCTCTCCGCTTTTTCCAAATATGGCTGAAAGGCAAAGCAGTCAGAATATTCTTGGACAGTGCTACAGCGGTGGTATATGTCAGCAGGCAAGGGGGAACCAAGAGTTCTTCTCTGAAGCTGGAAGCCTAACTGTTTCGGTGAGTGGAAGTCCACTTGTAGGTAATAAGAGCGGTGCACATAGTGGAAGTGGACAATGCCGACTACCTTAGCAGGTGGACACTTGATCCAGAGGAATGGGTGTTGGCCCAGTGTTCAACTGCATTATGAAACGCTATGGGGCACCCGATGTTCAATCTCATTGTGTCAATGGACAACAAGAAAGCCCCTCAGTTTTTTAGTTGAAGATTCAAGTCAGGAAACATCAGCTTGAATGCTCTTCATACAACCTTGGCCAGTAAGAAAACTACTGTATGTGTTCCCTCCGTGGTCGATGAGCCGTTCACAGAATAGCAAACCATTGGGGATTGGTAGATCTCGTAGACCCAGATTGCCCACTTGCAGCGGGACAGCTGCCTCAGACTACCACTGTATCACAGCATTCTGTCACAGGGGCCCATACTATTAGGCAATCTGTAACGCTTTGGTCTTGGCATGGCTATTGAGTGTGCAACCTTAGCACAGAAAGGATATTCAGAGATGGTGATATTGATTCCACAGTTTTAGAAAGCCAGCCACAATGGCAGCCTATGCTAAAGCGTAGAAAATTTTTCAGCACTGTGTAAGGACAAGTAGTTGGGTCCTTTCCAAGCTTTCATTCCTTAGCTCTTCTCGTTCCTGCAGCATGAAAAAGGGCTCTTAAAGTTCAAGTAGCTAGTCTTTCATGCTTCTGGGCCAGAGTGCATCAAGCGCGTCAAGTCTCTTATCCAGATGTTTCCGGTGAGATAGGAGTGTCTTTGTGCAGCTTGCCTTCCTTTCTGCCAAAAGTGGTATTAGCATTCCATGTTAATCAGGAAATGAGTTTACCCACGTTTCAGCCCATGGGCGAAAAGAGACAAGGTTTTGAGGTTGTTGGATGTGCAGAGGGTGCATCTTCGCTATCTTGAAGTGACAAATGATTTTGGGCTTAGATTATCTGTCTTATCCAGTTCTAATTGTCAGGAAGACTAGCCTCTAAGGCTTCTATCTCCTGATGGATTTGCATGGTGATCTCAGCATACATTGGCTGTGGTAAACTACTGCCAGTCATCTTGAAAGCTCACTCTTCTAGAAGAGTGACTTCTTTTGGGGCAGAGTCCAGGGCAGTGCTGCCCGATGAAATTTGCAGGGCAGCCACATGGCCTACTCTTCATACCTTTGCAAAGTTTTATAGAGTGGATGTGTTAGCACAAGCGGATGTGGCCTTTGGGACCTTGATGTTTGTTGCATGCTCATCTTTCCTGCCCTAGACTCAAGGCACTGCTCTGGTACTTCCTGTCCATAAGGAATTGTATGCTGTTTACACAGGAAGGATTAGGTTCTTACTTAGATAATCCTCTTTCCTGTAGAACAGCATACAATTCCTTATGCCCTGCCCTGTTCTGTCAGAGATGGATACAGCCTGCATTGAATAATAGTCTGGGTTGAATTTCCAGTGGCTTAGCTCCTGGCAACCAAAAGAGAATAAAATTATTGCAAGGCAGTGGCTTAGAGTTGTACTGCTTGCTGCAGTCTGCTTTCATGGAGCTATACCAGTGTTAATGCTGGCACACAGGTAGGTAGTGAATTGGTTCAACCTTTGGTTTTGAAATTGCAATGGTTTACTGTTTTTTTGTTTCTATTGCAGAGCAAAGTTAACTTTATTGGGGAGTCTCCTGACCCCCTCCTTGTTATCATTTCCTCTTTTAGGAGTTATTGTACAGACTGAAGAGAGAAGGCAAGGAGGTGGAACTGACAAGGAGACAAGGAGGTGGAACTAAGAAAAATGATTGATGCCTTATACAATCGAACTCGCAAGTTGGGGTACACAACCCATTCATAAGGAATCGTATGCTGTTCTACAGGAAAGAGGATTATTGAAGTAAGAATGTAATCCTTCCTTCTGAGCCAGTTTGGGTTGAGTTCTAGTTCAGGAAAAATTAAACTTAATTCTGGGTTTGGGTTCTCATTAACGTCTTTTTTGCCCACTGCAGCCACTTGCATCCTATTGGCATTTGCAGAGATGTGTGTCTGAAAGGCTATGCTTTAATGGGTTAATGTAATTCTTTTAGATTTTATATTGCTGTGGAGTGTGTGTTATGATATGCTTCTGCCTAGAAATATAACATTTTTGCCCCTTTTTTAATTCTTGGAAGAACTTTATTGAAACTTCATAGCATCATAGACAATGACAATATCAGGCTATACAACAAGAATGTAAAGCTGCACAGATGCTCCATGATATGCGATAAATCAAGACTAAATAAAACTTGGAAACTTGAATTGTCAAATCATGGCTGGTCCTATTAAGCATAAAAAAATTCAGTCTCAGGGACTTACCCAATCTGATCCAGTACTTGAAGGTTTTCTAGTAGACTTGAGCCTTAAAACACCACCAACAAATATGAGGCATAGAGGGGCATTTTCGATAGGATGTCTAAGTTTTGAGTTTGGACATTTTGGAAAAGACATCCCGAGCAGTTGAGGTCTGGGCTGTCTTTTTGTTAGCTGTCCTTCTAAAATGAAAATGATGTCAGCTACACCTCCTAGATGAGTCACTCTGCACTGATTCTGTCCTTTTAACTTTTCTAACTGCCTAATTGAAAAGACCTTTACAAAAAATAGTAAATGATGGCAGATAAAGACCTAAATGGTCCATCCAGTCTGCCAATTAGTTATATATAAATTCATGATTTAATTAACTTGTCTTTTTTCTTCGATATTTCTGGGCCATACACCATTCCAGTCCTCGAGAGCTGGAGCCAGGTCAGGTTTTCAGGATATCCACAATAAATAGAGTGAGCTTTGTCAGTAACTCCAGCAGCTGGAACCTAGGACAGTATAAGGTGGACTTCATGGTCTATAGCAGGAGTAGGCAATTCCGGTCCTCGAGAGCCGGAGCCAGGTCAGGTTTTCAGGATATCCACAATGAATATTTGCATGCACTGCCTCCTTGAGGTGCAAATCTATCTCATGCATATTTATTGTGGATATCCTGAAAACCTGACCTGGCTCCGGCTCTCGAGGACCGGAATTGCCTACTCCTGCTATAGACCATGAAGTCCACCTTATACTGTCCTAGGTTCCAGCTGCTGGAGTTACTGACAAAGCTCACTCTAGCCTATCCAATCATCCCATTGTTCACAGGATACCTACCATAAATTCTAGGTAGTAATGTCTTCATGTTCCAAGTTACTGGAGTTCCCATTGATGCCCTCTTCAGCCCTTCCTACACCAAATCACCATATATGGGATACTGCCCAGTACCGGCCTAAGTTCTTTAATTTATATAATTTATTTTCAAATTAGAGATCCTTTTTTGAATTCAGTCACTGTTTTCCTTTCCATCCCCTCCCTTGGGAGGGCATTCCAGGCATCCACCAGACTCTAGGAAAAAGAATTTCCTAACATTACTCCTAAGTCTTTCTCTTCACAATCTTAATTTATACCCTCTAGTTTTACCATTTTCCCTTCTCTGGAAAAGATTTGGTTCTATATCAATTCCTTTCAAGTAATTACCGTAAATGTCATATCATATCTCCCCTATCCCTCTCCTCCAGAGTATACATATTTAGGTCTTCCAATGTCGTACTTCTAAAATAATTCACTCAAATTCATTTGGCATGATTTACCTTTAGTAAACGTGTTGCCTCTGATCTTGTAATCCATTAGATTCTAAGAATTTCACTATCCTTTCCTGCAGCAATGTTTCCATTATTTTTCAAATAACCAAAGTGAGGCTAACTGGCCTGTAGTTTCCCACTTCATCTTTGTGACTACTTTTGTGAAGAGGGACCACATCTGCTTTTCTCCAGTCTCCACCACTTCTTCTGGGAGACTGGAGACAAGGATTGTGTCTGAATTCAAGAAGGCGTGGGATAGGCATGTGGGATCTCTTAGAGCAGGGGTGCCAAAGTCCCTCCTTGAGGGCCGCAATCCAGTTGGGTTTTCAGGATTTCCCCAATGAATATGCATGAGATCTATTAGCATACAATGAAAGCAATGCATGCAAATAGATCTCATGCATGTTGGTGAAATCCTGAAAACCTGACTGGATTGTGGCCCTCGAGGAGGGACTTTGACACCCCTGTCTTAGAGTGAGGAAGACACAATGGTTACTATGGGCCATTTGGCCTTTATCTGCCATCATGTTTTTATGTTTTTGAGAGGAACTATGTGAGGATTTTAGGAGTTGTCTCAGTAATATATAAACACGGGCATTTGCTCACAGGAATTATTGGGCAATGGGATTATAACATGATAAATATGGAGACCACTCATCAATAATTCGTAGCTAATGTCCAGGAAAATAATATTAAAACAGTATTCCAGTAGTCTATGTTCAATGATTTTTAGATGTTAACAGATAAGACTAATGCTGATAGGTAAAAATGTGTGTCTCTGGTATGCTATATGTATGCACCAAGTCTTGAAATGAGACTTACCCTGTCATCAATAACCTGACCCCAGTTGGAGATTGCCAAGGTAACGTGTTCCTGGACGACTGGGATCGAGGCCTAATGAAACAAGAGGGTTGTCCACAATTAGAGAGTGATTAGGTAATTGAAAGTGAAAACAGATTGAGTCACAAATCTGAAAAGTGTTAGTTATCGCTGGGCTTCCCTCACCCTTGATATGGTCCTGTCAAAGGTGGTAGCTACACGAGGGGCAATACTTATGAGCAAGATTCTGATATTATTCAATCACTCCTGTAACCTGAGCTACCATCTAATAAAGATTCAAGTTAGGAATTCCCAGTTTACTCTTCATTTTCATCTTGAAAAATAATATCCCTAGAATTCTCAGGCTGTATATGATTCCAGATGGACCAATTTAGTGAGGCTTGCAAGTTAAGTAAGAAGTGGTAGGACTGGGAAAATTATTATTTATACACATATATGTTGCACCTGCCATTCTATATTGCATTGGTCTCCATCAGAGGAGGAGAACACTTACCCCTAGTTGCTAATTTAGGGGGTATTCTCTATGACATGTTCAGGGTCAAGCAAGATCTCTGCTTATTTTGTCTCCACCCATAGAATGCTCTGGATTACAAAATGGATGGAAGATTTTGCTTCCAAAAATACATTAAGCCAGCTGTTTCAAAGGACAAATGCTTCTTGGCAAAGGGCTGGATTATCTTAGGGCCAGTGTGGCAGATCATCACACTAAGTCTTGGCCAAACAGTAGACCACGTGCCCCTGTAGGGACAGATGGTAGTGTTTTTCATGGTTCTCGATTTTTTTCAGTCCTGTCAGGTCCTCTGCTCAGAGATAATTTCACAGCTCTTGACAGGGCTTTGGAGGCTCCAGCAAATTCATATTTCTGCCCAGAAGTGGGTTCTAAAAAGTCCTGACACCAGCCAACTCTCTGAACTCCCATGGATGGGAGGGAAGTTGTCTCACTGGGAGTCCTTGGAAGGGATTTGCTTTGACCTCGGTACCGAACATCATTCGGAAGAGCTACAAACTTGAACTTTTTCATCCTCTACTGGACTTATTTTTAAAAACTGGCCAGACTGCCAAAGTGGCCAAAGTCCAAGCAACAGCAAAATAGCTGTAGAACCTGTACCAACTGAGGAATCGGCTTGGACAGATATTCTATGTACTGTATTGTGACCAAGAAAGACTAGGCCAACTGGAAGTTAATCCTGAATCTGAAGTTGGTCAACATAGCACTGAAAGTGCCCTGATTCCAGGTGGAGACCATGCGTTCATGTATAGCTTATGTGGTGCTGGAGGTATTTCTAGCCTCACTGGATTTGACAGAGGCTTACTTGCATATTCCCATATGTCTGGCTCACAGGCAGTTCCTGAGGTTCCATGTTCTGGAGAGACATTTACAATTTTCAGCAGCAAGGTGACGGTAGAACATGCCTGGTCTTTTTTCAAGGACACGGTGAGCGAAGCGCAAAATCTGTATATCCCCAGAGTCAGAAAGGGGTGCAAAAAAGTCGAACAAAAGACCCGGTGTGGATAACTAAAATAGTGAAGGAAGCGATAGGCAATAAGAAAAACTCATTCAGGAAATGGAAAAAGGACAAAACTGGGGGGAACTGGAATGAGAAGTGAAGGGAAGTGTTTTCAAGCTGTAAAAGCCAGACCCTGTTTGTCTTTCCTTCTTTGAAAATACTACAAGGACATTTATGTTTAAACAGAGATGTTGTGAAGTGAATTCAATTGTTTTTATAAGCCGTATTTGCAAACAGATTTAGATTAGGAGCTTTGCTGGTCAAGGCTTTTATTGACCCTCTGTGGACTTCAGTCTCCAGAAAGAAAAAATGCTGATGTCTTTAAAGTTTCATGTGACCTGTGTCCATATATGGTTTGTGTTTACGTCACATGCTGACAAACCTGATTCATGTAAAAGATATAAAAGATGTGAAACTCATAATAAAATTTGGACATGTTTTGGAAGATGATTTCTGGTCTTTAAGATATGTCCCCAGGTACCTGACTTCCAAATGACAGAGACAGAGAAAGTATGGGGCAGGAATTGGGACCTAATTCTTTTCAAGAAGTATCAAAAAGAATGTCACCGTGTGGTTTGAAAAGCAAAAAAGAGAGTATAAAGAGAGGCTAGCCAGAGAAGCACGAAATTTCAAACTTCTTTAGATATGTTAAAGGGAAGCAGTCGGCTAGGGAGGAGGTGGGATCGCTGGACGATGGGGACAGGAAGGGAGTGGTGAAGGAGGAGAAAGAAGTAGCAGAAAGACTTAACATGTTCTTTTCGTCTGTATTTACAAATGAAGACACATCCAACATACCGGAACCTGAGTAAATCTTCAATGGAGATCAAGCCGAAAAATTAACATCCATGGAAGTGAGCCTTGAAGACGTACGCAGACAGCTAGAAAAACTAAAAACTGACAAATCCCCAGATCCGGACGAAATCCATCCAAGGGTTCTGAAGGAACTAAAGGAGGAGATAGCGGAATTACTGCAGCAAATTTGCAATCTATCCCTGAAAACAGGTGTGATCCTAGAGGATTGGAAGATAGCCAACGTTACGCCCATCTTTAAAAAGGGATCAAGAGGTGACCCAGGAAACTACAGATCGGTGAGTCTGACCTCGGTTCTGGGGAAAATGGCAGAAGCACTGATAAAAGACAACATCGATGAACATTTTGAAAGAAACAAACTTCTGATATCCAGCCCACATGGTTTCTGCAAGGGGAGATCGTGCCTAACGAACTTATTGCACTTCTTCGAAGGAATTAACAAACGGATGGACAGAGGAGACCCCATAGACATCATATATCTAGATTTCCAAAAAGCCTTTGACAAGGTACCCCATGAACGCCTACTTCGGAAACTCAAGAACCATGGGGTGGAAGGAGACATACATAGATGGATCAGAAACTGGTTGGCGGGTAGGAGTGAAGGGCCACTACTCGGACTGGAGTAGGGTCACGAATGGAGTCCTGCAGGGCTCGGTGCTCGGGCCACTGCTATTTAATATATTTATAAATGATCTAGAAATAGGGACGAAGTGTGAGATAATAAAATTCGCGGACGACACCAAACTATTTAGTGGAGCTAGGACTAAGAGGACTGCGAAGAATTACAAAGGGACTTGAACAAACTAGGGGAATGGGCGACGAAATGGCAGATTAAGTTCAACATTGAGAAATGTAAAGTACTATATGTGGGAAGCAGAAACCCAAGGTACAGCTATACGATGGGAGGGATGTTATTGAAGGAGATTACCCAAGAAAGGGACTTGGGGGTAATGGTGGACATGACAATGAAGCCGATGGCACAGTGCGCAGCGGCTGCTAAGAGAGCAAACAGAATGCTAGGTATAATTAAGAAGGGTATTACTACCAGAACGAAGGAAGTTATCCTGCCGTTGTATCGGGCGATGGTGCGTCTGCATCTGGAGTACTACGTCCAATATTGGTCGCCGTACCTTAAGAAAGATGGCGCTACTTGAGAGGGTTCAGAGGAGAGCGACACGTCTGATAAAAGGAATGGGAAACCTTTCATATGCTGAGAGATTGGAGAAACTGGGACTCTTTTCCCTGGAGAAGAGACTTAGAGGAGATATGATAGAGATCTACAAGATCATGAAGGGCATGGAGATAGTGGGGAGGGACAGATTCTTCAAACTTTCGAAAAATAAAAGAACAAGAGGGCATTCGGAAAAGTTGAAAGGGGACAGATTCAAAACGAATGCTAATAAGTTCTTCTTTACCCAACATGTGGTGGACACCTGGAATGCGCTTCCAGAGGGCGTGATAGGGCAGAGTACGGTACTGGGGTTCAAAAAAGGATTGAACAATTTCCTGCTGGAAAAGGGGATAGAAGGGTATAGATAGAGGATTACTATACAGGTCCTGGACCTGATGGGCCGCCGCGTGAGCGGACTGCTGGGCACGATGGACCTCAGGTCTGACCCAGCAGGGGCATTGCTTATGTTCTTAAGTACATTCCTAAGGGCACCCACTGGACTTCCAGCAGATTTTAAAACTTTCACCTTCCCTATGAACCTTCTCCACATCGTCTGCCTGATTCCCACTAAAATATCCCTTATAATCAGGTTATAATTCATATGCATACTTTCTTAACACATGCCTGAACGTTCTTTATAAGCGTGCTGAGCAGACATGGTTTCCACTAAACCTGCTTTGAAACAGCCAAACAATTCAGTGTTAAACTGTCTAGCTGTTCAAACGTTCTTTCTTTCATTCACTTACTGCAAAAATCCACCTCACTTAACCTCAAATTCTGATTTCCATTCTACTATGTGCACTAACCTGTCCTCAACTTTCAGCAACTATCGTGCATCTTTACTTTACCAAATTCACATCAGCTACAAAGCAGACATAAATCTGCAACCTGTCCCATGTTTCCAACCCAAATTATTTTCCTTCTTAACATGACCAATTTCTATTTCTCTCTCTCTTGTCTTGTTTCCCCAGTTCCTTCTTGTACCAGGTTTCCATAAGAACATAAGAAGTTGTCTCCGCTGAGGCAGACCAGAGGTCCATCTCGCCCAGCGGTCCGCTCCCACGGCGGCCCATCAGGCCCATTGCCTGAGCAGTGGTCCCTGACTATTTCTATAACCTACCTCTACTCCTATCCCTATAACCCATGTCTACTCTTATCTGTATCCCTCAATCTCTTTGTCCTCTAGAAACCTATCCAAACCTTCTTTGAAGCCCTGTAACGTGCTCCTGCCTGTCACAGCCTCCGGGAGCGCATTCCATGTATCCACCACCCTCTGGGTGAAAAAGAACTTCCTAGCGTTTGTTCTAAACCTGTCCCCTTTCAATTTCTCCGAGTGCCCCCTTGTACTTGTGGTTCCCCATAATTTGAAAAATCTGTTCCTGTCTACTTTTTCTATGCCCTTCAGGATCTTGAAGGTTTCTATCATGTCTCCTCTAAGTCTCTGCTTCTCCAGGGAGAACAGCCCCAGTTTTTTCAGTCTGTCAGTATATAGAGGTTTTCCATACCCTTTATCAGCTTAGTTGCTCTTCTCTGGACTCCCTCAAGTACCGCCATGTCCTTCTTGAGGTACGGTGACCAGTACTGGACACAGTACTCCAGATGCGAGCGCACCATTGCGCGATACAGTGGCAGGATGACTTCCTTCGTCCTGGTCGTGATACCCTTTTTGATGATACCCAACATTTTGTTTGCTTTCCTTGAGACTGTGGCGCACTGTGCCGACGCCTTCAATGTTGTGTCTATCATTACTCCCAGGTCTCTTTCAAGGTTACTTACCCCTAGCAGTGATCCCCCCATTTTGTAAGTGTACATCGGGTTATTTTTCCCTACATGCATGACCTTGCATTTCCCCATGTTGAAGCTCATTTGCCACTTTTTGGCCCACTCTGCCATTGTCGTCAGATCCTTTTGGAGATCTTCGCAGTCTTCCGTGGTTTTAACCCTGCTGTAAAGTTTGGTGTCATCTGCAAATTTAATGACCTCACATTTTGTTCCCGCCTCCAGGTCGTTAATAAATATATTGAACAGGAGCGGTCCCAGCACCGACCCCTCTGGAACTCCGCTCGTGACCCATTGCCAGTCTGAGTAATGTCCCTTTACTCCAACCCTCTGTTTCCTGTCTGCCAGCCAGTTTTTAACATATAACATAGTAACATAGTAGATGACGGCAGATAAAGACCCGAATGGTCCATCCAGTCTGCCCAACCTGATTCAATTTAAATTTTTTTTTTTTTTTTCTTCTTAGCTATTTCTGGGCGAGAATCCAAAGCTTTACCCGGTACTGTGCTTGGGTTCCAACTGCCGAAATCTCTGTTAAGACTTACTCCAGCCCATCTACACCCTCCCAGCCATTGAAGCCCTCCCCTGCCCATCCTCCTCCAAATGGCCATACACAGACGCAGACCGTATAAGTCTGCCCAGTAACTGGCCTAGTTCAATCTTTAATATTATTTTCTGATTCTAAATCTTCTGTGTTCATCCCACGCTTCTTTGAACTCAGTCACAGTTTTACTCTCCACCACCTCTCTCGGGATCCATCAGTGGACCTCCCCTTGCACCCCGTGATTCCATAGCTTCTTGAGCAGTCTTTCGTGTGGCACCTTGTCGAAGGCTTTTTGGAAGTCAAGGTAAATGATGTCTATGGATTCCCCTTTATCCACCTGGCTGTTTACCCCCTCAAAGAAGTACAATAAGTTTGTGAGGCATGACCTACCCTTGCAGAAGCCATGCTGACTCGACTTTAGCTGTCCATTGTTTTCGATGTGTTCACAGATGCTGTCCTTAATCAGCGCTTCCATCATCTTTCCCGGGACCGAGGTCAAGCTCACCGGTCTGTAGTTTCCTGGGTCACCCCTTGAACTCTTCTTGAAGATGGGCGTGACATTTGCTATTTTCCAGTCCTCCGGGATCTCTCCAGTTTTTAAGGATAGGTTGCATATTTGTCGAAGTGGCTCTGCTATTCGTTCCTTAGTTCCTTGAGTACCCTTGGGTGAATGCCGTCTGGTCCTGGCGATTTGTCGCTCTTTAGCCTGTCTATCTGCCTGAGGACATCCTCTTGGCTTACCTTTAGTTGGATCAGCTTATCATCCTGATCTCCATTTACGATCTCTTCGGGTTCCGGAATGTTGGTTGTGTCCTCCCTCATGAAGACTGACGTGAAGAACTGATTTAACTTGTCAGCTATCTGTTTTTCCTCTTTTACCACTCCCTTTCTGTCTCCATCATCCAAGGGTTCCACTTCCTCCCTTGCTGGTTGCTTCCCCTTAACGTACCTGAAGAATGATTTGAAGTTTGTTGCTTCCCCCCGCCAGTCTCTCTTCATATTCTCTTTTTGCTTTCCTAACCACTCGGTGACACTCCCTTTGGTGTTCTTTGTGCTCCTTTTGGTTGTCCTTTGATCCTTTTTCCATTTTTTGAACGATGCTTTCTTGTCACTTACCGCCTTTTTCACTGCATTTGTTATCCACACTGGGGGGTTTGTTCTATTTTTTTTTTTTTGCACCCTTTCCTGAACTTGGGGACGCACAGGTTCTGTGCTTCGTGCACCGTGCCCTTGATTAGAGTCCAGGCTTTTTCTACGGACTTCATCCTCCTTGTGTTGCCGTTGAGTTTCTTTCCCACCATTTTCTTCATGGCATCATAATTCCCTTTTTTGAAGTTGAGTGCTGTCGTTGTGGTTCTTTTCACCTTTGATGTTCTAATTTCTAGCCTGCACTGGATCGTGTTGTGATCGCTGTCTCCTAGTAGGACTAGTACCGCCACCTCCTTTGCAGGTCCCCCTAGTCCATTGAAGATTAGGTCAAGAGTGGCATCTCCCTGTGTTGGTTCCGTGACCAGCTGTTCCATGAAACAGTCCCTCGTGGCCTCCAGGAATTTGGTCTCCCTCGTGCAGTTTGAGTGCCCGATACTCCAGTCAATCCCAGGGTAGTTGAAGTCCCCCATCACCACCACATTTCTGCTTTTGCATACCTGCCTCAGTTCAGCCTCCAGGTCCTGGTCGATTTCTTCCGATTGCCCAGGTGGGCGATAGTACAGACCCAATTTTATGTCTGCTCCAGTTCCTCCCGGTAGCTTAACCCATAGTGATTCCAAGCCATCCGCCCTTACTATTGTTTCCCTCCTGGTTGAGGGTATGGAGTCTTTTATATATAGCGCTATTCCTTCACCCTTTTTGTGTGTCCTGTATCTCCTGTAGAGTTTGTACCCTGGTATGGCCACATCCCATTTATTGTCATCAGTCCACCACGTTTCTGTGACTCCAATTATGTCTAGGTCCTTCTTGCTGGCTATGACTTCCAGCTCTCCCATTTTGGCCCTTAGGCTCCTAGCATTAGTATATAGGCAATGTAAGTCCCGGTTGTTTGCCTTCCCTGCTGGTTTTCCTCATGGTTTGGCGCTCATGCCGTCCCCCTCATGGGTTGCCAGTCCCCGAGTATCGTCTCGGTTATCCTCCTCCTGTGGTGTGTCTGTTTCGTCCTCAGCTTGTTTCCCCATTTTTGGTTGCCCCTCTGGCTCCCGTTGTTCTCTGTTAATCCTGCTTGCTAGTTTCCTTTGTGCCCTGGGCCCCTGCATTGCATCCTTAGGTCCTTTTTCCAATAATTCCCACTCAGTCCCAAACCCTCTTTTACAATGTCCTTGCTCAGTATCCTTATTTGATACTTTTGTCCGATGTGTCGAGGTCAGATCCCCTTCTCCTCAGTTTAAAGCCAAGTCAATGACGTTCTGGACATTGCGTGCCAGCATCCTCGTTCCAGCCGTGCTCAGGTGCAGTCCGTCTCTCCTGTAGAACTTGTTCTTCCCCAAGAAAGTTGTCCAGTTCCGAACAAAGTGGAAACCCTCCTCTTCGCACCATCTCCTCAGCCAACCGTTTATTGCTTGTAGTTCGCTCTGCCTCCTTGCGTCCGCTCTCGGTACTGGCAGGATCTCTGAGAAGGCTATCCTCCTTGTCCTCAGTTTCAGTTTCCTCCCCAGGGTCCTGAACTGGTCAGTTAGTGTAGTCCTGTTGTAGTTCCTCCTGCTAACATAGTTGGTCCCAATGTGGATTACTACTGCTGTCTCCTCCATCTCAGCTCCCTCCAGGATCCTCTCAATTCTGTCGATGATGTCCTTCGTTCTTGCCCCCGGGAGACATGTCACTAGTCAGTCCTCTCTCCCTCCAGCTATATGACTGTCCACTTCTCTCAGGATTGAGTCTCCCACTACGATAGCAGTTCTCCCCTTCCTCAGCTGTCTCTCTGGTCTCAGGTCTGTGTCAGTGGCGCAGTCTGCTAGTCCTTCTTCCGGGCTCTGTTGGGTCTCCATCTCATCTGCCTGTCCAGATCCTCCGCAAGGTCCTACTCCCATGGCGTCTGGTGGATTCTGTCATCCAACTATTGGTTCTCTCCTGATGTACTGGTGGTCCTGTGCCTCCACCATCCTGCAGGCCTCCTCGATGAACTTCTCGAGCTCTCTAACTTGTTCCCTGATGTGGCTTTCTCTGGTGGTGTCTTCAGTTTCCCTGCACTGTTCCTCTATGGTGCAGAGTCCCTCCAGCTCCTGGACTCTAACCTGCAGTCCCCCGACCTCCTTCTCAGGCTATCCAATTCCTGGCATCGACCGCATATGTACGCCTGCCTCTCGGAGGGGAGGTAGTCATACATATGACACTCGGTGCAGTATACTGGGTAGCTCTGCTGGGCTCCTACAGCCTCCATTACTCTTTTCTTGTTCCTATGTCCCACGGTGTGTATGAGTGGTGCCCGGCGCGCAGCTAGCTGCAATCTCCCTCGGCTGGCCTAGCGCTCAGGATTCTCTGGTGGCTCGCCCCCTTTTATGGGGGAGATTGGCTGTGACGTCGGGAGGTGGGCGGAGTTACAACCCACCTCTTCCCCTCTCCGTGTCCTGATCTGCGCTTCCTGCGCTCCCCTTAATGCAGTCCTCTGCCTCTCCGACTGCGTTCTGCTCCTCTCTGGTCCTCTCTCCCACTGTCTCCGATCACCTCCGGTCCTCTCTCCCACTGTCTCTGATCACTTCCGCTCCTCTCCCACTGCCTCCGCCTCTCTGTGCCCTTGACGCTATCTCAGCCTGCTCCACTCCACTATCCCTGCAAGCAGTCTCACTCTCCACTCGCTTGCCTGTAATCTCCCTCGGCTGGCCTAGCGCTCGGGATTCTCTGGTGGCTCGCCCCCTTTTATGGGGGAGATCGGCTGTGATGTCGGGAGGTGGGCGGAGTTACAACCCACCTCTTCCCCTCTCCGTGTCCCGATCTGCTGCGCTTCCTCCGCTCTCCTTAATGCAGTCCTTTGCCTCTCCAACTGCGTTCTGCTCCTCTCTGGTCCTCTCTCCCACTGTCTCCGATCACCTCCGCTCCTCTCTCCCACTGTCTCTGTCTCCCACTGTCTTCCAAATTTATTAAAAATTTGATTAAATGCGTATCAAATACCCACACGTTTTACAACAATTAAAGAAGACAAATAAAACAACAAAGATTAAAAATTACAAAAACAAAGAATTAAACATACAAAAAACGAGAAGGAGGGAAGGAAGAACTACAATGAGTAAAGGAAAGAGAACATAGATCAGAAAAAAACCAATAGGACAAAAAGAGACAATGAAAAAAATGAAAAGAAAATATTAAGAGTATTGCACTGTCTTCTGCAAGCCTGCTGCAACCAGCAGGGCTGAGCTGTTATCTCACATGATCAAAAGTAGTACCATGTATACTCCTCTAAATCTTTTCCCTATTAGCCATCACTTTCTTTAATTCCAAGATATAGACCTGCAGGAGTCAGTGATCAAACCCTATTCACACCCCTCTTGTACCTTTGCCAAAAAAAAAACCATAGAAGTAAAGCAGCATGACTTTTCAAAACCTGTGACCACATCACTATCCTATAACTGGTATGCAATAATACTATGCTTATTTTTATATTAAGGCTATAGTGTATGCTTTCCCTGCTACATCAAAATCTTATCTAAATAAAATTGTACACCACGGTGCACAGTATTTCTTTTCTTTTTTTTTTTCATTCTTTATTTTAGTTTTATCATATACATAACAAAATTTTCAGGTACATCATAATAGGAAATTTTAACCTAAGAAAATACATTTAAAAAAGTTACTGATCTAGTCCAATCATTAGGGCTATCTGATGCATTTAACTCAACAAAGAAAAGAAAACAAATCATTAGAGCGTCACAGGCTACTATTGGCTCTCATTTTAAATGTCACTTATTTTCATCAACTACAGCTACCATTACTGAAATTTTCTCAGGTAATGATTTGTCTTTAAAAAAATTCTCCAACTGAGTTGGATCTACAAAACTGTATTTATCATTTTCATAAGAAATCAAGCATTTACATGGGAATTTAAGGAAGAAACCTGCTCATATTGCCAAAGCCTGAGGCTTAAGTTTTAGGAACTGTTTCCTCCGAAATTGCATCTGCCTAGCAACATCAGGAAAGCCTGTTTTTTTCCAAAATAAAGTTTTAAAATATTTTGTTTCTCCAATTCTGTCTTACACATTACCAACAAAGTGGCCCGTTTAGGTATTATATCCTTTGAAGACTCCAAGAATTGGGAAATTTCAAGACTATCTGGAGTTACTAATTGCTCAATCTTTCCTTCTACAGCGACTACCTTGGAACTCCTGGGGATGTAATAAAGATTATCTGGCAAAAAGCTCCACTTGGGCATATTGTAAAACATCCCTTAAATACATCCTCAGGAGTTCCAAGGGGGCCAGATAATGGGTAATAGGAAAATTCCAAAGTCTAAGATTTTTTTATCTCATAAAATTCTCAATTTTATCTAACTGAACATGCATTAATGTACTATCTTTTATATTGGAAATCACTGTTTTTTTGCAAAGTACTAACAGATGAATCTATTTTATCCAATTTTCTCCCCATCGTTACTAATTGTTCTTCATGTTCATTTACTTTCATAGTTGTATCGGAAGAGAATTGACACAGCTTAGTAACAGTACTTTGTAGTGAGGTTTCAATTCGATTAACAACTAACCAGACATCTTGCAAGGTGATAGGCTTATCTTGAGATGGTAAATAAGAATTAGACTCTGAGTGTGTCTGGACTGGTATTAGCCCAGTTGCTGACAGAGTTTCCAATTCAGATTTAGAAGATGACATTTTTGAGTCCAAATCAGATAGATCTAAGGGCGAGATAACAGCCTCAACTTTAGAGGCAGAGTCTAGCCCTACAGTCAAGTCAATTTTTGGTTGAGGAGGTGGTGATGGTTCTCCTGATCTTAGGGAAGCAGAATGAAAAGATAAGTTTACCTTATCTTCCAATGCAGGAGGTAACAAAGGCTGGAGATAATGATCCATGGGTCCAACACCCAAGGCAGATGGAACTATCTTCACCTTTCTTTTCCCCTTGTTGAAAATCATTGATAATTCCCTGCTCCCTTCTCCTCAGGACTCAAGGGGCTCAAAATGGGCATGTTGTGCCCCTTGAGCCATGCCTCTTCGGACTCTCGACTGCGGGTCGTGTACCGCGGCTGGCAGGTTTTAAATAGGGCCACAGAAAGACCCCTTCAGGACGCCGGTAACTATGGCTGGCTTGCTGTGCAGGATGCCTGTGACCCTCTCTCTCCAACTCCTGCACCAGGCAACCCTCCCGATAACCGCTGCTAGCAGGTTTTAAATAGGGCCACAGAAAGACCCCTTTAGGACGCCGGTAACTGTGGCTGGCTGGCCATGGAGAGTGCCTGTGACCCCGCTTTCTCCAACTCCTGCACCAGGTAACCCTCCCGATAACCGTGGCTGGCAGGTTTTAAATAGGGCCACAGAAAGACCCCTTCAGGATGCCGGTAACTGTGGCTGGCCGCAGAAGGTGCCTTTGACCCGCTCTCTCCAACTCCTGCACCAGGCAACCCTCCCGATAACCGCGGCTGGCAGGTTTTAAATAGGGCCACAGAAAGACCCCTTCAGGATGCCGGTAACTGTGGTTGGCTGGCCACGGAGAGTGCCTGTGACCCCACTCTCTCCAACTTCTGCACCAGGCAACCTTCCTGATAACCACGGCTGGCAGGTTTTAAGTAGGGCCACAGAAAGACCCCTTCAGGATGCCGGTAATTGTGGCTGGCCAGCCGTGGAGGGTGCCTGTGACCCGCTCTCCAACTCCTGCACCTGGCAACCCTCGGTGCACAGTATTTCTTATAACCAATACAAAAGGGTGTGCCAGTTGAAACCTGTGCTAAAGTCTCACACATAAAATGTGAATGTCTCCTAGCACCAAAAGATATCCTAAAATGAATTATTCAACTATTGTTCATAGGGACAGGCAGGCACCTGTCACGTTTAAAACCCAGACTGGGAAACTCTTCCTTCATTCCCAGCTCTAGGGAGAAACAGAGAATCAACACAGAGGGGGGTGAAGTTTGCCAAGGGCTCACTGCAGTAAAATCTGAATAGAAAGATTGTGAATACCTACGTTCTAAGGGAGGCTTACTTCCACACAGACTGCACAGCAGTACTGTGAAAGTCCTAGAAGGGACAAAAGTGCTATGAAGAAAAGTTAAGAGAAGAACATAAGAAATGCCATTCACCGGATCAGACCCTAGGTCCATCCTGTCCGGCGACCCGCACACGCAGAGGCCAATCCCAGTGTTCCCTGCCAAAGACCCTGTTTACCCGTACCCCTCAATATGTTTTGCAAGAAGATGTGCATCTTGTTACTGTACTATTTTTCCTGGTTTAGAAATCCTTGTCATAAGAGTAGGGAGAAACCTGAAAATCCCCTATATCAAACAGCTTATCCTTTTTGGGAGATTCAATGATGTTTGCATCTGTATCTGTTAGTTTGTGTTTACCCTTTTTAATCAGTTAAAATTTTAGTTCTTCATTTTAACAAATCATCCCAAGCAAGGGATACCTCTTTGGGCCAGGTCCAAGGACCAGCATCCTTCATGGACTTGTAAGATGTAAATTTGACCCATTTATCATGATATTTTCCTATATCATTCCCTAGATGTGAGGGATTAGCATCTTTTACTGCTTCTAAGGGCAACATTATATATACAAAATAATACAAATAACCCTAACCGTCCTCCTATCTGTATATACAAGCCTTTTTTAAAAATCTTTACTCATTTTCAAACTTACAATAAGTGTGACAGTAAATTAAAACATTTTAACATTAAATATATCACTTAATATTCAGCAATAATACAAATCATATAACCTTAACTCCCTCCCTTCCCACCCTTTCATAACAAATATTTTTATATGATATACTAAAATTATCCCTCCCCCACCCTGAATACTGAACTTATAAATTTAAGGGAAAAAATGGCATCTATTCATTACAATATTTTATTAACGGCTCCCACACATCTTGAAATTTCCTTAAATACCCCTGCTGTGTAGCTATTACTCCTTCTATTTTATATATATGACACAATGAGTTCCACCAAAAATTATAATTCAGTCTACTCCAGTTCTTCCAGATACAAGTAATTTGTTGTATGGCAACCCCTATCATTATAAGCAAAAGCTTATTATTATTCGAAGATATCTGACTCTTTGCTCTCATTGACATGCCAAATAATATAGCATCATAGGTCAATGCCACCGAGTTTTCTAATATACAATTAATTTGGCCCCAAATTGATTTCCAAAAAGCCATAATAAATGGACAATAGAACAATAAATGGTCTAAAGTCCCTGCTTCAAGATGACAATGCCAACATCTATTAGACGTAGAGCTATCCAACTTTTGTAACCGAACAGGGGTCTATAGTGTTCTATGCAACAAAAAAAAAACAAGTTTGTCTCATAGATGCAGACACTGTACATCTCATCCTCCAAGACCAAATTCGTGGCCATTGAGACGCAGTAATTTGATGCTTAATCTCAATGCTCCAAATGTCCCTCAGACCAGTCTTTGGTTTCTTCTTAATAAATCCAGTATCAATTTATACCACTGGGCGGCCTGGTGTCCCAGGAAGTCCACCTGAAAGCATAAGAACTCCAAACTATATTGATTATTAAGATTTTTCCACTCAGGGAACCCTACCTGAATGGCCTGCTTCAGTTGCATCCATCTAAAACTTTGTGATTTGAGGCCATATTTATGTTGCAACTGTGAAAAATCAAGCAGCTTACCATTAGAAATAACATCTTCTAATACACGTATTCCTGCAATCATCCAATACTTACAGATGACTTTAAATCCGCCAATTTGAATCTTGGAGTTTAGCCATATAGTTTGATTTGTGAATTGGAATAGGTGTTAAATTACTTACATATCTTAATGTTTTCCATGTATCCACTAATATTCTGTTTTCTTTATACAACCTAGGCATTTTGATACTGAGAACATGGCATAATCACAGAGGAAACATGAGGCGCCATTCCAACCATAACCAATCTGGGATATTCTCAATGAGCTCTGGGAGGACCCAATACATACCCTGGCGCATAATATAGGATTGATGATACCTATAAAAATTGGGAAAATTTACCCCTCCCTCTGCAATCGGCTTTTGTAGAAATACTAAAGCAACTCTAGGAGTTTTACCTAGCCAAACAAATTTTGTAAGAACACTATATAATTTTTTTATAAAAGGACCCTTGAAAAAATCCCAGCAACATACCCATTTGATAACAAACCACAGGCAAAATCATCATTTTAATAGTTTAGACTCTCCCCCACCAGGAAAGATGTAAAAGGATTCCATTGCTCACACATTTCTTTTACCTTCTGTAATAATAATTTTTCATTCACTTTCATTGTGTTTTCCAGCGTATTTTTTATCCAAATACCTAAATATTTTATTCCATCCTCATTCCATAGAAAGGGGAATGAATCAAACAAACCTTTTGTACAATGCATATTACCCTGAAAATTTTCCAAATTTCTCTATCAATTCTAGTAAGATTGGAATGGTTGTTTCTGGATTTCTCAAATGAAGCAGTATATTGTCTGCACAAGCAGAAACCTTATATTCCCGATCTGAATATGGAATACCCTGTATCTCCTTCACTTGCTGAATAGCTAACAACAAGGGTTCTAATACAATATCAAAAAGCAAAGGAGATAAGGGACAACCTTGTCTAACCCCCCTCTGCAGACTAAAACACTGAGAAATTATTATTAATATACAATCTAGCAACAGGGGAGCTATACAATGTTTGAATCATTTGTATAAATCCTGAACCTATTCCAAACCATTCCAATGCTTGATACATGAAGGTCCACTCAACTCGATCAAAGGCCTTCTCTGCATCCAAGGATACAGAAAAGGCTGGATCATTCATGGCTTTTGATAAATTTAACATATGTAAAGCCAACCTGCTGTTATTAGAAGAATGTCTCTGAGCAACAAACCCTGTCTGGTGCATACCAATAATAAAGGGGAGAGCCTTAGCCAAACGCAAAGCCAAAGTCTTAGCTAAAAGTTTTCCATCTACATTGATTAAAGAAATGGGCCTGTAGTTTGAAACCAATGTAGGATCTTTATTTGGCTTTGGTAAAACTATAGTTAATGATTCTGCCATAGTACCTGTAATGCAACCTTTAGTTAGTTGAACCTGATATAAATTTAACAAATATGGTACTAGGGTATTTTGAAATGATTTATAAAACTCTACTGTGAAACCATCTCCACCTGGAGCGGATCCAACTCTAAGGGATTTCAACGCTGTTTGCTTGACCTGGAAACAGGGACGAAGTGTGAAGTTATAAAATTTGCGGATAACACTAAACTCTGTAGCTGGGTTAGGACTGTGGAAGAATGTGAGGACCTACAAAGGGACCTGAACAAACTGGAGGAGTGGGCGAATAAATGGCAGATGAACTTCAATGTAGGGAAATGCAAGGTCATGCATATAGGGAAAAAGAACCCGATGTTCAGCTACCAAATGGGGGGATTAGTACTAGAGGGAAATAGCCTTGAAAGAGACTTGGGTGTACTGATGGACACAACAGTGAAGTCAACGGCACAATGCGCAGCAGCCTCAAAGAAGGCAAACAGAATGTTGGGTATTATTAAGAAGGGTATTACAACCAGAACGAAGGAAGTCATCATGCCGCTGTACCGCACGATGGTACGATCACATCTGGAATACTGTGTTCAATATTGGTCGCCGTACCTAAAGAAGGACATGGCGATACTTGAGAGGGTTCAGAGAAGAGCAACAAGAATGATAAAAGGTATAGGAAACCTTTCATACGCAGAGAGGCTAGAAAGGCTGGGGCTCTTCACCCTGGAGAAACGAAGACTCAGAGGAGACATGATAGAGACTTACAAGATCATAGGGCATAGAAAAGGTGGAAGGGCATAGAAAAGGTGGAAAGGGACAGATTTTTCAGCCTATTGGGAACTACAAGAACAAGGGGGCACTTGGAGAAACTGAAAGGGGGCAGGTTTAGAACCAATGCTAGGAAATTTTTCTTCACTCAGAAGGTGGTGGACACCTGGAATGCGCTTCTGGAGGATGTGATAGGACAGAGTACATTAAGGGGATTCAAAGAGGGATTGGACTAGTTCCTGAAGGATACGGGGATTGAGGGATATAGATAGAGGTAGAGATATGACCCTGAAAGGGTATAGATAGAAGAAAAATGGGGATTAAAGGGTTTTAGACAAAGGATCACTTACAGGCCATGGACCTGATGGGCCGCCGCAGGCGCGATGGACCCCTGGTCTGCCCCAGCAGAGGCAACTTCTTATGTTCTTATGTTCTTAACTCTTTTAGTGATATTGGCTTTTCTAAACTTTCTTTTATATGCTCAGGAATTTTTGGTCCCTTAATTAATTTTAAAAATTCTAAACCATCCTTTTATCTAAATAAGGCTCAGAAGAATACAGAACTTTATAAAAATTTAAAAATTGTTTTAAAATCGGTCCAATTTGAGAATAAGTATTACCTTTTTCATCATTTACTGCTATTTTTGGTTTTCTTTTTTTTTGCTTTTAGATAATTTGCCAATAATCTTCCCGCCTTATGCGAATTTCCATAATACAAAGCTTGTTGAGAAAATAAGTCTTTCCTTATCAATTTAGAAGAAATCTCATTATATTTACCTTTAACTTTTAAGAGAGCCTGTAATGTAGAGCAGTGTTCTTCAACCTTTTTACACCTATGGACTGGCGGAAATAAAATAATTATTTCATAGATCGGCAAGCTCGATCCGTCCCTGCGAGCTCGATCCCGTTAACCATCTAATCCCATCCGCACAAGCCTCAAATAGTTATGATTTTATATTGAACATATTTTATTAAAGTATAAAAAGAAACAATATTCTGTACAATTGTCATTTTATAAATATAAATAATACAGGGTAAGGTTCAACAAAACCCCCGTCTCCCCTCCCCTTCACATATATCCCCTCTACTATTAAGAAAACTGAATAAGCCAAATTATTACAGAATTCTACACAAATATCATGCTAACTGAATACCACAGTCACACATGGCAGGAATGGTGTTAGGGGGAGTGCAACTAGTGCAACTGCCTCCTGGTCAGAGAGAGCCCTAAGCCAGCCGGAAGCTAAAGAATCACTGCCTGGGCTTTGCACTCCCCAGTTATGTCTAACATCAGCTCTAGCAGGATACATATTTTAAATCTAATATATTCTAATCACAAGATAGAAATAAAATTATTTTTTCTACCTTTTGTCGTCTCTGGTTTCTGCTTTCATCATCTTTTCACCTCTTCCATCCAGTGTCTGCCCTCTGTCTCTTCAATCCAGCATCTGCTCCTTCCATCCACTGTCTGCCCTTTCCCCTCCCATATGGTATCTGCGTTCTTTCTATGTCCCTTTCTCCTACACCAGATCTAGCATCTTTGTCCTTCTTTCCTTATTTCTCATCTGACCCCCCTTCCCAGCATCAATCTTTCTCTACTTTGTCATTTCTCTGTCTCTCCCCTTTCCCTCATCTGATCTCTCCATTCCATCCCGACTCCTTCCCCTCCTCTAATCTCCCTGCCAGCTGTTTCCTTCCAATTTTCCTCTTCCCCTGTCCAGCAGTACCTTCTCCCTTTCTTCTTCCCCTTATCCAACAGTAATTCTCTTCCCTTTCCCTTCTCCCTTGTCAGCAGTATCCCCTTCCCTTCCCTTGTCCAGGAGTACCCCTTCTCCCTTTCCTCCTCCCCTTATCCAACAGTAATTCTCATTCCTTCCCTTTCCCTTATCCCCTGTCAGCAGTACCCCCTTCCCCTCCCTTGTCCAGGAGTACCCCTTCTCCCTTCCCTCTCCAGCAAATGTTTCCTCTATGTAGGCTAGCGGCAACTCTGTGTGCTTTTAACTTTAGCACACAGCTGCTCCTAAGCAGTATTTAGCCGTGGTTTCGTGAGGCAGCCTCAGGGCCTTTAGTAGGCCGGCCCACATCGCATCATCGAAGCGGGCTGGCCTAGCAAAGGCCCCGAGGCTGTCTCATGAAACTGCGGCTAAAATACTGCTTAGGGGCAGCTGTGTGCCGAAGTTAAAAGCACACAGAGATGCCATTGCTGGTCTGGGAGTGCGGAGACAAAGGCAGGAGAAGGAGACATACGGGGCAGAAGTCCCGGTGGTGGAAGGCAGGAGTCCCGGCATAGCGACGGCAATAGGAAGTTGCATGTCTGCTGACACCGGCACCTTTTGTTGCAGCGGGGACCCGAATCCTTCACGGACTGGCAAAATATTTTGCGGACCTGCACTGGTCCGCGGACTGGCGGTTGAAGAACTGTGATGTAGAGTATTCCCATTTATCAAACAATTTTGATTCTAATAACTTAATGTCTTGTTCCAAACTGGAAAATTGTCTTTTAACTTGTTTCTTAATATATGCCGAAAATGAAATAATTTGACCTCTTATGGTTGCCTTGAAAGCATAAATGAAAAAATGGAGAATTAGATTAACCAAAGTTAAAATAGATCCACAAAAAAGGTTAATCAAAGCTGCCCAAAACTTTATATAGTATGGTATTAATTTTTTAAATTTTTTTAAACCTTTTAAACATGAAGGAAAATGATCTCAGATATGCCACTCCTGCGAGTTATATTGTTATAGCTCACATATGGAATAGTGGCGTGAGTGTCTTTCATCGATCTATAAAACCTTCATGATGGACAAAATAACTAATGTAAACAATTTTTATCCACTACTCTAACTTATTTTTTTATTTTTTTATATATTTCATTATTTTCTTTTCTTTTAACTTAGTGCTAAATTAGCAACTCATATATATTTTGTTATAAAAAGTGCAAATAAGCATAAATTCTATTTGTGCAAAAAATGCAATTAATATAACTGTGCAAAACTCGCAAAGATTTTAACGTCTGATTTACAGTAACTTGGAATGTGCAAATCAGCAAAGCAATTATTATCTTATGTGCAAAATAGGCTCAATAAGATTGTGCAAGTACATAAAGCACAGAATAGCAGCAGAATGGTGCAAAATACGCAAATTCAAGTAAAGACAGCCAAAAAGGCACTTATCTTGTGTAGTTTTATAACAAGATAGAAAGCTTAGTTCCCATAGTAAATATCCGACGGGAGCCCGTTTCGCCGTAACATGCGGCTTCGTCAGGGTTTTAGTCGATATACGGGCTGAGAAAAAAGCATAAAAAAGAATAATTAACAAAGACCCTGACGAAGCCGCATGTTACGGCGAAACGGGCTCCCGTCGGATATTTACTATGGGAACTAAGCTTTCTATCTTGTTATAAAACTACACAAGATAAGTGCCTTTTTGGCTGTCTTTACTTGAATTTGCGTATTTTGCACCATTCTGCGCTTTATGTACTTGCACAATCTTATTGAGCCTATTTTGCACATAAGATAATAATTGCTTTGCTGATTTGCACATTCCAAGTTACTGTAAATCAGACGTTAAAATCTTTGCAAGTTTTGCACAGTTATATTAATTGCATTTTTTGCACAAATAGAAATTATGCTTATTTGCACTTTTTATAACAAAATATATATGAGTTGCTAATTTAGCACTAAGTTAAAAGAAAAGAAAATAATGAAATATATAAAAAAATAAAAAAATAAGTTAGAGTAGTGGATAAAAATTGTTTACATTAGTTATTTTGTCCATCATGAAGGTTTTATAGATCGATGAAAGACACTCACGCCACTATTCCATATGTGAGCTATAACAATATAACTCGCAGGAGTGGCATATCTGAGATCATTTTCCTTCATGTTTAAAAGGTTTAAAAAAATTTAAAAAATTAATACCATACTATATAAAGTTTTGGGCAGCTTTGATTAACCTTTTTTGTGGATCTGCCTTGAAAGCATCCCATAAAGTTTCCATGGAGATATCTTCCATATTGTTAAATTATAAATAATCATTTATTTTTGACTGAACTTCCTCAATAAAAGTCGGTTCCGCAAGCAGTGTATTATCAAATCTCCATACAGATCTACTATTATCTTGATCAACTATTTTAAATTCAATCCACACACCCCCATGATCAGACAAAATAATTGGATCTATGGAGGCTTGTGTTACCTGTTGAACAAATTGATTTGAAACAAATATATAATCTATTCTTGAAAAAGATTTGTGAACATGGGAACAAAAAGAAAATTCCCGATCATCAAAATGAAGTATTCGCCATATATCTTTCAAATCACAATTCTGTACCAGATTATCTAATCCTAATGACTTTATAAGTCTACTAGGTTTTTTATCCAATAAAGGATCCATAACAGCATTAAAATCCCCTCCACAACTAAATTAGAAGCAGCCAGTGGTCAATTGTTGTAGAGATTTAAAAAATTCAAATTGATTCAAATTAGGTGCATATACATTAAAAAGCACCAGTGTAATATTTCCCAGGCTCATATGTAACCATCTCCCTAAAGGATCAGCAGCAATCAACTTAAACATTGCAGTGTATTTTTTATTCACCAAAATTGCTACACCAGCCTTCTTTCTCACAGCAGGGACAAAAAACAATGTTTTACCCAACCCCCTTCTAGTTTCTTGGACTCTAAAGCTGACATATGTGTCTCCTGGATATAACATATATCTACATTTTGTTGTTTTAAAAATAAGTGTTTTCTTCCTTTTAATTGGATGGTTGAGGCCATTAACATTTAGTGAAAATAGTTTATACTCCATTATGAAATTTTCTTTTAAGACACATGAACTCCATCAACTACTGTAATTATAGTTTTTCTGTTCATACATCCTTTCCCCCAATTTAATATTTGTAATATAATATCTGACCCTCCCAAACCATCCCTTCTCAAATCTTTTCCCCTTAATCCATTGAATATTATACTGCTAAGATTCCAAAACCACCTCCCTATTCCCTCCCAAACCCTACCCTCCTTATTTTATGATAACTTGAAGACATAAATTCAGACTGGTAACCATAACCCTCCCCCAAGCACCTTACTTTAATACTTTCTCTACCCTATTATAATTAATCGACCCATGTTAATTAAAAAGATTTATAAATAGAGAATAGATATATAATCCTATTCAAGAAGTAAAACCCTTCAATATCCCCTTTAATATGAAAAATTGTCAATCAAACCTATAATCCGAACATATTACATAAATATCTGCATGAATTCTGTTCAAAAAACAAATGAATAATTAAATGTTACAGTATTTTCACAAAATCAATCTAAATTTCTTAAATACATAAGATATAATTTCCCCTTGAGATTAAGTTAAATTTTGAGATATGTGCATTTCAATATTCCTATCCATTAAAAACCAATTGAAATAAGAATTCACCTTAATTCATTTATAAAATAATTAATTTTTAAACTAACTAAATTGAACATTTCATATACCTAAAAATCTATTACTCCCTTTTCATGAAATAGAATTTATCATCTCTATAATAGTAAATATTTCATAAATATCATAAATATATTAGTTTTATCCATTCATATAGGATGAATAAATATATATTGAAGTATGTTAACCTCCTAAAATAAATAATTAAATTAAATAGATAAATTCATTCAATTGATAAAGCTTCTCACACTAATGGAATGATGGACAATAAGGCATCAAGTGCTCCACGCACCCTCGATCAGACAGAGACACTAATAATTAGATTTATACTCCATATTTTGTTTCTATAACATCACAGCACTTCTTAACATTCAGAGTGATTTGCAATTCAATTTCAGTGACAAACATATCCATCTCCTGGGTACATACTCGTACAACATATTTCCAACATCAAGCAGCTTCCAAGGGCAAAATATCTTGTTGCACTTATTACCCTATCATAGATGTGTTAGCATATAAAATAGGTACTGGTGCTGGTAGGGCTGGGATTGAAACCTGTGATAGAGAAGCTCATTATTCTGATCTTGGGTGCAGAGGTTTCTATTTAGATGCTGCATATGAGACTATACCATTGTAAAACTAGGAGTGTGCATTCATTTTCAGAGAAATGGTAAAATGCAACAAGAAGGTTTTTTTAAATTCATATACCTATAAATGAACAAAATGACTGATAAGGCATACTTAACTTTATCTCATTTGTGCCATTCAATTTTGACAATACACCAGCTGAGGGTGGGGTGAGGGACGAGTGAGGCATACATGGCAGAGCCTCTTTGGGAGGTGGAGAAAACAGAAGCACAAAATACTAAACTAATGTGTTGGAATTGTTAACTTTTTGATAAGCCGCTAAACAAGCCTTTGGGCTGGATACACTAAAAATGATGGTTAAGATTGTGTGGGTCCGCAGCAATCACTCACTCTTTACAATCTTCTTCTGCCTCCACCTGACTGTCTGGTGGTGGATTTGTGTGTCGTACTGTGGGTTTTTCAGTTGATTGTCGCTTCCATCCTGCTGATAAATGCTCCTTGGTTACAGTCTCGGACCTTATCATTCATGTTGAGGCAAGGTATGCTTCGGGCCTTTAATCTTCTTTGACCGTCGCAACCCCTGTTTGTCTGTTTGGTTAGCATGCTGCTTCGTCCCACAGTGGTATAAGAGGTGATGTTAGTGAATCACTAGTGCGGAGATTTGAGATCGCTGCTTTTCCCGGATGCAGGCCATAGCTGGGTGGGGACCGCTTTAATGATCCTTTTGCCTGACCTGGAACCGGAAGATCGTGTGCTATTTATCTTGGCTCTAAAGATAGTGCACTCCTGCAGCCATTTACAGGCAGCCCCATCTCTACCTACTCTTTGGCATGTTTGCATCGAAGGTAGGAGGCAGAGTAAAGTGCACCGTCATTTCTCACTGTCAGTGGAGAATGAAAGGCAGATCTTCAGATTATGCTTACCTCTACAGCCCCGCCCCTAAGTTAAGGAATCTTGTCGCCCTCCTCAAATCATAGTCAACTAAGCTTTTTTCAAAATTCATGTCCTGCCATCAAAATCAGCAGGCAAAAGAGTTCCAACCAAGCTTCATCCTCAAACTCCTTGGCTCCATTCTGGAACAAAGAATTTTCAAGGCCTCTTCTGTTTCTCCTCCCCTCCCCCCTTCATCATCTGCTTCTTCTGATGTCAGGTGACTCTTTGAATATATTTTTATATCAGCTGATTTTCCTTCTCAAGTGTAGAATCTTCTGTTCTAAATGATGCCAATTCCAGTAGTTCCATTACAATTAAAAATCAGTTGTAGCAACCATTTTAATATCAAATAAAGCCAGTAACAAAAATATTAAGTTATTTCTGTATTTCTCAAAACTTTTCCAGATCAAGGTAAATGAAAAGTAAAAAAAAACACCAAAAACATTTTTTCCATCAGTATAATAATCTTTAGTTCATAGGTGTTTCTTGAGATGACAGAAACTCTTTAAGTTTTTCTGGATCTTCAAATTGATGAAATTTTTCTTTATATGTAACTCTCATCAATGCTGGATAATATAACCCATATTTAGCTCCAATTTCCTTTAGTGGTTGTCTTAATTGTAAAAATTGCTTTCTCAGCTGAACAGTCTCTTTGGAAAAATCTGGAACAAAGAGTAACTTGGAATCTTTATATGTCAAATTTTTTGTTTCTTTTGCAACTTTTAAAATCTCTAATACATGTTGAAATCTCAGTAATCTTACTATTATTACTGGCCTGGTTTTTCTTGATTTTGAGATTTTCTCCCTGGAATCCTGTATGCTCTCTTTATTTCAATTGGCATTTTCAATTTGATAGGAAGCATTTTCGGTAATGTTTCTTCTAAAAAGGAAATCATATTTCTTCCTTCTGTCCCTTCCTTTAATCCAAGGATCCTTAAATTCTGTCTTTTTGATCTGTTCTCAAGATCTATCATTTTTTTACCCATTTGTTTTAGGATCTTATGATCATCTTTATGTTCATTTTGCACATGTTCAACCTTTTCTATTCTATTTTCAATTTTATCCATTCTGTTGTTTACCAAATCCAATTTGCTATTCATGATGTTCATCTCCTTTCTCATCTCAATTAACGTTAAATTGATTTTTCTAAGTTCCTCCATTACCTCTATTACATCCAAGGCATAGGAATTCCACTAGGAGTCTGTGGATCTTCTTTTAATCTTTTTGTTTTTCCTGTAGATTTTGCGGGAGTTTCCTTCATCTTCTGCTTGTCAGATGCCATTAGTAGATGATTTTATAATAAAATAGAAGAAAAATTATATCTCTGGGGTCCAATAAATGATGTTCAGAGGAGGGAGCTTAACTGCCATCCACCAAGTCTCCAAGTTCTGGAATCATTGTATATACAAGCCTTAAAAAATACGCAACTCTCCTTAACTAAACCTGCTGTTAATATACTTGTTAGTACCTATAGAGCAGGGGTAGGGAACTCCGGTCCTCAAGAGCCGTATTCCAGTCAGGTTTTCAAGATTTCCCCAATGAATATGTATGAGAACTATTTGCATGCACTGCTTTCAATGCATATTCATTGGGGAAATCCTGAAAACCATACTGGAATACGGCTCTCGAGGACCGGAGTTCCCTACCCCTGATATAGAGTTATATAGAAGGTTATATAAAATAAGAAGAAAACTACTTCCATTCCGTACGGATACTGCACAGCTGTTATATTACCTTCACGTCCGGTGTGCAGGATTTCTTTCACCACACAGATGAAATTTATTTACTACCACACAGGTGAGGTTTAATTCCTCTTCCAGCTCATGACCTTAGGCAAGTTACTTAACCCTCCAATACCCCAAGTACTAAACTTAGTGGGATTACAATCTAAGACGAAACAGTACCTACATATAATGTGTACAGTGCTACATACATTGAGTAGTGCTTAGAGAATGACATGGGGACTGGTACCTAAGGTTAACAGCAGGAACGGGACAGAGCCCACGGGGACAGGGACAAACTTTGTTCCTGTTTCATTCTCTAAAAACTTTAGACATCTCAATATTTAAAAACTTAACACATCTTAGATAATTGGCAACTGAATTAAATGATTTTTAAAAACCCCAGCAGAAGCTGCTTTTGGATTTAAATGAACTGTTAAATGACATCATTTGTGTTTTGTCTGCTGATCAAACTCCTTTCATCTGAAACGTACTGCCATCATGCACCCAACTGCTCAAGCATCTTAATGTTACTGCAACAGATTCATCCATTGTTACTGGCATCAAGGGATATTTCCAACATTTAACAGCTACTTATTTTCCTGTTTAACGCGGTTTAGGTTCTCTTCTACACCCATGTCTGAAATGAAAGACAATCCAATTACCTTCCTAGATGATGTAAAAACATAGGCAACTGAATCTTTAGAAAGGTTGTACCAAGACCAGATCAAAATGGAAAGCTCTGTTTCTGATATATAAACAGTTTACAGAATATTGTCCCTTTTTATACAGTACTTTACTAAAAAGATTTAAATATAAAAGTACAAGTGTTCAACACTTGTACAAATGAGGACAGAGTCCTTGGGGACAGAGCTTGTGGTGATGAGGACAAACTTTGTCCCTATGTCTTTCTCTAGTAGCGCTATATAAATAATTAGTAATAGAACAGTCCATGGAGCGGGAGACAAGGAGATAGTGGATGCTGCAGATGGGCAGACTGGATGGATCATTTGGCCTTTATCTGTCATCATGTTTCTTTAGAGGATACAGACTAGAAAAAGAAGCTGGTCACATGAATGATAGGAGGTAGCCCTGGAAGTGCTCCAAGATGCAAGTCCTGCTCCTTTGGCATGCACCTGTGGTGAATGTGCCTTGATGCCTCCTGATCCTTGCATGATAGAAGTGACAGAACCTTGGGTTCCCATAGGAGAGAGAGAAAGTTTAAATCTTGGATGGAATAACAGGTGACAGTAGGTCTTGAAAAGAGAAAAAAAAGAGAGGTGAATAGAGTTGTAAGGTATACAAGAGTTGAGCACACAGCAAACGCCTTGAAAGGTGAAAGTGATGTCACTCAGGTCAGTAACAATGGCAGTAAAAAGGAGAAAGTGGCAACCTCACATAGAATAATGGGCAACAGCAGGAATGTTGATTACTACCTACTTCTCCTCATTTGGATTTTAGGGCTGTGCTCTGTGTTGATTTTCTTTTGATCCCTCCCATTGCATTCAGTATAGCTCTAATGCAGTGTCTCTCAAACTTCTTTAGCTCAAGCACATTAAATGTAGCAAATGTTTGTTGTGGCACATTATAATTGAAATGATAAAATTGCAAAAAAACAAAAAATTAAATTTGAGAGTTATTTAAAGTTCTCTTAGCTATGTGTAGGTAATTGTAACAGTGAAACTAAAGTAGATAGAATAGAATTGCTAATCAATGCAATGGATATGCTTGCCTTTGAGTCCAAATTAACTTAAAACAAGCTCAATAGTCAACAAGCAAACACACATTTCATCATCCATCATCTGCTGTCATTCTTTTTTCAATTTCATTTCTGTCAGAGCTGAAATTAAGAAGATCCAAATGGATTGCTTTGTTACTCAAGTAAGGATAACTACTGCATAAAAAACAAAACTAAAATTATTTGCCATTAGGTTTCAAGGACCAATCACATCAAACAATGATACTTGTCTTGATGGTTCTATCCTTATGCAGATGCTCATAACATTGACAAGACTCTTGCATACGCGTGTACATGTCATCTATTCTAGTGTGTACTTATGAAGAGAATTTTTAAAAATAAAGTAAATTTCTGAAATCTCTATTGGCACACTTGGAATTTCTTCAGAGCACACAGTTTGAGACACTGCTTTAATGTATCCCCAAGAAATACATACGAGACAGATTTGCCTGTAATCTTCAGTATATGCAAATTTTCTCATACATATTTAAAAGTCCTGGGTGGTTCCTCAGGACAGGTTTCTAGTGGATTCTCTTCTACTTCTATCCCACTGTTAGTCAGTGTACCTCAGGATTCTGTCTTGAGACCTCTTCTCTCGCTATAGCCAAGTCTTTGGTGCTCTGATCTTCTGGGTTTCTGTATCATCTTTGATGATAAAGCTTATTTGTTTGACAAAGTTCCTCATGAGAGGCTCCTGAGAAAATTAAAGAGTCATGGGATAGTTGACAAAGTTCAGTTGTAGATTAGGAATTGGGTAGGGTTAAATGGTCATTTTTCTCAATGGAGGAGAGTAAACAGTAGAGTGCCACAAGGATCT
The DNA here is from genome assembly GCF_902459505.1 of Geotrypetes seraphini. Lineage (NCBI taxonomy): Eukaryota > Metazoa > Chordata > Amphibia > Gymnophiona > Dermophiidae > Geotrypetes > Geotrypetes seraphini. The sequence continues at coordinate 97,488,753 of NC_047088.1, read as the reverse complement.
GTACTGGGACCGGTGCTATTTAATTTATTTATAAATGATCTGGAAATTGGAACGACGAATGAGGTGATTAAATTTGCAGATGACACTAAACTGTTCAAAGTTGTTAAAACACATGTAGATTGTGAAAAATTGCAGGCAGACCATAGGAAATTGGAAGACTGGGCATCCAAGTGGCAGATAGCACAGTTACTTACCGTAACAGGTGTTATCCAGGGACAGCAGGCAGATATTCTTAACGCATGGGTGACGTCACCGACGGAGCCCCGGTACGGACACTTTTAACTAGAAAGTTCTAGTTGGCCGCACCGCGCATGCGCGGGTGCCTTCCCGCTCGACGGAGGAGAGCGTGGTCCCCAGTTAAGATAAGCCAGCTAAGAAGCCAACCCGGGGAGGAGGGTGGGTCGTAAGAATATCTGCCTGCTGTCCCTGGATAACACCTGTTACGGTAAGTAACTGTGCTTTATCCCAGGACAAGCAGGCAGCATATTCTTAACGCATGGGTGACCTCCAAGCTAACAGAGAGGGAGGAGGGATGGTTGGCCATTAGGAAAACAAATTTTGTAACACAGATTGGCCGAAGTGCCCATCCCGTCTGGAGAAGGCATCCAGACAGTAGTAAGAAGTGAATGTGTGAACTGAGGACCAAGTGGCAGCTTTGCAGATCTCCTCGATGGGTGTGGAGCGGAGGAAAGCCACAGAAGCAGCCATAGCTCTGACCCTGTGGGCCGTGACAGCACCTTCCAGTGAGAGACCGGCCCGAGCATAACAGAACGCAATGCAGGCAGCAAGCCAGTTAGAAAGTGTCCGTTTAGAGACAGGGCGACCTAGACGGTTAGGGTCGAAGGACAAAAAGAGCTGAGGGGTGAGCCCTGGTACGGTCAAGGTAGTATGCAAGGGCACGCTTACAGTCCAGCGTGTGTAATGCCTGTTCCCCAGGATGAGAATGGTGCTTAGGGAAAAAGACAGGTAACACAATGGATTGGTTGAGGTGGAAGTCCGAGACCACCTTGGGAAGAAATTTAGGATGGGTACGCAGAACTACCTTGTCATGGTGAAAAACCGTGAAAGGTGGGTCAGCGACCAGTGCATGTAGCTCACTAACCCTCCTGGCAGAGGTGATGGCAATGAGGAAAAGCACCTTCCATGTCAGAAATTTGAGTGAAGTTGTGGCAAGAGGCTCAAATGGAGGTTTCATGAGGGCTGAGAGAACCACGTTCAGGTCCCAGACGACTGGAGGAGGCTTCAGCGGTGGTTTGACATTGAAGAGGCCTCTCATGAACCGGGAAACCAGGGGATGAGCCGTGAGAGGTTTTCCGAGGATAGGCTCATGAAACGCAGTGATGGCACTGAGGTGGACTCTGATTGAGGTAGATTTGAGGCCAGCGTCGGAGAGAGAAAGCAAATAGTCCAGTATAGTTTCTACCGCCAATGAGGCGGGATCGTGATGATGAAGTAGACACCAAGAGGAGAACCGGGTCCATTTCTGATGGTAACATTGGAGGGTGGCCGGTTTCCTGGAGGCATCCAAAATACGACGGACAGGCTGAGACAGGTTCTCTGGAGAGGTCAGCCCGAGAGAAACCAAGCTGTCAGGTGGAGCGAGGACAGATTGGGATGCAGTAGAGACTGATGCTGCTGTGTAAGTAGAGTAGGAAACACAGGAAGAGGAATGGGCTCCCTGGAGCTGAGCTGGAGCAGGAGGGAGAACCACTGTTGGCGAGGCCACTGAGGAGCGATGAGAATCATGGTGGCTCTGTCCCTGCGGAGTTTGAACAATGTCCGCAACATCAGAGGTAGTGGAGGAAAGGCATAGAGGAACCGATCCGTCCAGTCGAGCAGGAATGCATCCGGGGCCAGACAGTGAGGAGAGAAGAGTCTGGAACAGAACTGGGGCAGCTGATGGTTGTGAGGAGCTGCAAAGAGGTCCACTTGCAGAGTGCCCCAGCCTGCAAAGATGGAGCGGAGTGTGGGAGGATCCAGAGTCCACTCGTGAGGTTGAAGGATGTGGCTGAGATTGTCGGCCAGGGAGTTCTGTTCGCCCTGGATATATACAGCCTTGAGGAAGAGACTGTGGGCCTTGGCCCAAGACCAGATGCGGATGGCCTCCTGACAGAGGAGGGGAGATCCGGTGCCGCCTTGCTTGTTTATGTAGTACATGGCGACCTGGTTGTCTGTGCACAGAAGAAGGACCTGAGGGTAGAGAAGGTGCTGGAAGGCTTTGAGAGCATAGAACATGGCTCTGAGTTCCAGGAAATTGATGTGATGTAGACGCTCCTGAGGGGTCCAGAGACCCTGAGTGCGAAGATCTCCCAGGTGAGCTCCCCACGCATAGGGGGAGGCATCCGTGGTGATGGTCATGGAGTGAGGGGGCAGATGAAAGAGTAGACCCCTGGAAAGATTTGAGGAGTTCAACCACCATTGAAGAGATTGCTGAAGAGACGATGTCACAGAGATGGGATGAGAAAGAGGATCCGAGGTCTGTGACCATTGGTTGGCTAGAGTCCACTGAGGTGTCCTGAGGTGGAGTCGTGCCAGAGGAAGTACATGGACCGTCGAGGCCATGTGGCCTAGGAGGACCATCATCTGCCGAGCTGGGATGGAGTGATGAAGGAGCACCTGACGACAGAGATGGAGCAGGGTCCGTTGTCGGTCGGCGGGAAGAAACGCACTCATCAGAGTGGTGTCCAGAACTGCTCCAATGAATTGAAGTCGCTGTGTGGGAAGCAGATGCGACTTGGGGTAGTTGATCTCGAACCCCAGGAGATGGAGGAAAGAGATGGTGTGTTGTGTGGCTTGCAGCACAAGCGGAGATGTAGGAGCTTTCACCAACCAATCGTCCAAGTACGGGAACACCTGGAGGTTGTGAGACCTGAGGAAGGCCGCCACCACAATAAGGCACTTGGTGAACACCCTGGGTAATGATGCGAGGCCAAAGGGTAGCACTTTGTACTGATAGTGGCGGTGCTGTACCTGAAATCGGAGGTAGCGACGTGAAGTCAGATGGATTGGAATGTGAGTGTAGGCCTCTTTGAGGTCTAGGGAACATAGCCAGTCGTGTTGAGAGAGAAGCGGGTAAAGCGTAGCAAGGGAGAGCATTCTGAACTTTTTCTTGACCAGACACTTGTTGAGGTTCCGGAGATCGAGGATGGGACGGAGGTCTCCTGTCTTCTTGGGAACCAGGAAGTAGCGGGAGTAGAATCCCCGACCCCTTTGGTCTGGGGGTACCTCTTCGATGGCATTGAGAAGAAGGAGGGATTGGACCTCCCTCAGGAGGAGGGGGGATTGAGAGGAGTGAGAAACAGACTCTATGGGAGGATTGTCCGGTGGAAGAGTCTGGAAATTGAGAGAGTAGCCGTGGCGAATGATGTTGAGGACCCACAGGTCTGATGTGATGACCTCCCAACGGTTGAGGAAGAATTGAAGACGTCCTCCTATCAGCTGAGGAAGAGGCAAGGATGGTGGGAGACTGGCTATGCCCTGGAGAAAAGAGTCAAAAGGGCTGAGATGGTTTTGACTGCGGGAGAGGCTTGGTCGGTGGATGAGACTGTGAACGTGCCTGAGTCTGGTGCTGCTGATGAGGCCGGCGAGACTGTTGTTGTTGAGGCGGGTTGAGAGGTCTGGCCGAGAACCTGCGTTGATAGGAAGACTGCTGTTTGTAGGGGCGAGCAGGAGGAGTTTTCTTTTTAGGTTTGATCAGGGTATCCCACCTGGTCTCGTGTGCCGAGAGTTTCTGGGTAGTTGAGTCCAGGGACTCCCCAAAGAGTTCATCACCAAGACAAGGTGCGTTGGCTAGGCGGTCTTGGTGATTAATATCGAGGTCAGAAACTCTCAGCCAGGCCAAGCGCCTCATGGCAACAGCCATGGCAGATGCTCGAGAGGTCAGCTCAAAAGAGTCATAAATGGAGCGCACCATAAATTTCCTGAGTTGGAGCAAACTGGAAAGTTGTTGAAAAACCGGGACCTTGCGTTCAGGGATGTACTTTTGGAAGGAGGAGAGTTGTTGCACCAAATGCTTCATATAGAAGGAGAAGTGGAAGGTGTAATTATTAGCTCTGTTGGCAAGCATGGAATTCTGATAAAGGCGCTTGCCAAATTTATCCATCGTTCTGCCCTCTCTGCCAGGAGGAGTAGAGGCATAAACATTGGAGCCCTGGATTTTCTTTAAAGTGGACTCCACTAGAAGGGATTCATGGGGTAGTTGAGATTTGTCGAAATCCGGGATAGGAATGACCCTATATAAACTATCCAGTTTTCGAGGTGCACCCAGTCCCGTGAGAGGGTTTTCCCAATTTTTGTAAAAAGTTTCCCGTAAGATGTCGTGGACGGGTAACTTTAAAAATTCCTTGGGGGGTTGTTCGAAGTCCAGGGCGTCAAGGAAAGCCTGGGACTTCTTAGAGTCGGACTCCAAAGAGATAGACAGAACTGCCGACATTTCTCGTAGAAATTTTGTGAATGAGGACTGTTTAGGTTTGGAACTGGTATCGACCATCGATGGTTCCTCGTCCGTTGATGAAGCCTCATCCTTGGTACCAGGTGGGGATTCTTCCCATAAGTCCGGGTCCCTGATGTCGGTATGCGCGGGACGGGATGGTGGTGCGGATGGCTCAGTATGGCGAGTCTTAGAGAGGGATTTGCCAGAGCGCATCGAGACGGTACCGGGGGAGGAAGATCGGTGCCGGTCCTGGTCTCGGGGGGACTGGTGTCGGTCTCGATGTCGGGGAGGGTTGGCATCAGAGCGTGGTTGCACCGGAGGATGAAGTGGTTCAGCCGCGAGTACCGGCATGGAGGTGTTCAACGGTACCGATGGTGTCGACACCGGTGGTGTGGTGCGAGGCTCGGGCCGGTCCGGCACCAAGTGCTGGAGTTGTTGTTGTAGTTGCTCCTGCAGTTGGGTTTGGAGTATGGCCGCAATGCGGTCGTCCAGAGGGGGCACCGGTACCGCTTTTTTCTTTTTCAGTACCATAGGTGCCGCTCCATGCCCCGGCGATGAGGAGGCCGATGACGAGGCACTCACCGAAATCGGGGCGGAGCGTTTGCGGGGTCGGCGTGATGCCGGGAGGACCGGCGTCGCCGGTGTGGCAGGAGGGCACTCAAGGGAAGTGGAAGGCTTCTTAGCCGGCTTACCTGGTGCCAGCGACCCCGAGGAAGGATCAGGCGGTGTCGAAGTAGTCGGTGCCGACTTTTGCGATGCCATTGACGGCGCGGCTGATTCCATGGCAGATCCGGTGCCGAAAAGAATATTTTGTTGGATCTGTCTATTTTTTAATGTACGTTTTTTAAGAGTAACACAGCGGGTGCAGGTGTCAGCCTGATGCTCTGGACCCAGGCACTGTAGGCACCAATTGTGCGGGTCAGTGAGAGATATCGGGCGTGCACACCGCTGGCACTTCTTAAAGCCCGGCTGAGGGGGCATGAAGGGAAACACGGCCTCCGCAAAATCAAAACCGGAGGCCTGTATGGTGACAACAGGCCCCGCCGGGGCCGGTTCGAAAAATAAAGAGAAAACAAAGTTTTTTGGGTTTTTTTTGGAATTTAAAACGAAAAAGAAACCCGAAGGTAAAAGAAGAAAAAGGAAGACAAAAACGCGAGCGGGAAGGCAAAATCCGATATTTCAACGGCCGTTGAAAAACACATGCGTCTTCTTCGCTCCGCGGAAACGAAGAAACTGGGGACCACGCTCTCCTCCGTCGAGCGGGAAGGCACCCGCGCATGCGCGGTGCGGCCAACTAGAACTTTCTAGTTAAAAGTGTCCGTACCGGGGCTCCGTCGGTGACGTCACCCATGCGTTAAGAATATGCTGCCTGCTTGTCCTGGGATAAGAAATTTAATGTGGACAAATGCAAAGTGATGCACATTGGCAAGAATAACCCAAATCACAGTTACCGGATGCTAGGGTCCATTTTAGGGGTATGTGCCCAAGAAAAGGATTATGAGTGTCATTGTAGACAATATGATGAAACCTTCCACCCAATGTGTGGCAGCAGCCAAAAAAGCACACAAGATGCTAGGATTAAAAAAGGGATGGTTAATAAGACTAAGAATGTTATAATACCTCTTTAATGCTCCAAGGTGTGACCTCAGCTGGATTATTGCATTCAATTCTGGTCTCCTTATCTCAAGAAAGATATAGTGGCACTAGAAAAGGTTCAAAGAAGAGTGACCAAGATGATAAAGGGGATGGAACTCCTCTTATATGAGGAAAACTAAAAAGATTAGGGCTTTTCAGCTTGGAAAAAAGACAGCCGAGTGGAGATATGACTGAAGTCTACAAAATCTTGAATGGAGTAGAATGGGTACAAGTGGATCAATTTTTCACTGTCAAAAATTACAAAGACTAGGGGACACTCAAAGTTACAGAGAAATACTTTTAAAACCAATAGGAGGAAATATTTTTTCACTCAGAGAATAGTTAAGCTCTGGAACGCATTGCCAGAGGTCGTGGTAAGAGTGGATGGTGTAGCTGATTTAAGAAGGGTTTGGACAATTTCCTGGAAGAAAAGTCCATAAGAGAAAGACATAGGGCAAGCCACTGCTTGCCCTGGATAGGTAGCATGGAATGTTGCTACTCTTTGGGATTTGGCCAGATACTAGTGACCTGGATTGGTCACTGTGAGAATGGACTACTGGGCTTGATGGACCTTTAGTCTGACCCAGTAAGGCTATTCTTATGTTTTTATGATATTGCTGCCTAGATATCTCACTACCTGAAACTAAACTGTCTTAGCTCATAACCTCAGCATTATCTGGCTCTTCTCTTTTTTTCTGCACATATCCAAGACTACTAAAAGTTCTAATGGCTTTCTCTATAACAGGGGTAGGGAACTCCAGTCCTCAAGAGCCGTATTCCAGTCAGGTTTTCAGGATTTCCCCAATGAATATGCATGGAAAGCAGTGCATGCAAATAGATCTTATGCATATTCATTGGGGAAATCCTGAAACCCCGACTGGAATAAGGCTCTTGAGGACTGGAGTTCCCTACCCGTGCTCTATAACAGTGGTTCCCAACCCTGTCCTGGAGGAACACCAGGCCAATTGGGTTTTCAGGCTAGCCCTAATGAATATGCATGAAGCAAATTTGCATGCCTATCACTTCCATCATATGCAAATCTCTCTCATGCATATTCATTGGAGCTAGCCTGAAAACCCGATTGGCCTGGTGTTCCTCCAGGACAGGGTTGGGAATCACTGCATAATCACCACCAAAATTCATCCCTTCCTTTATAAACACACTATCGACAGATTTTCATGCAATTTCTATTTACACTGCTTATCACAAAGGTTTTTTTTTTTTTTTAAATTGCTATTTAGAACATGAGTTGCCATTTCAGAACAGACTGAAGGTCCATCAAGCATAAGATCCCATTTCCAATAGTGGCTAACCCAGGTCACAAGTACCTGGCAAGATCCCAAAGTGTAAAACAGATTTTATGCTGCTTATCCTATAAATAAGCGGTATATCTTCTCAGGTCTATCTTAACCCTTATTCTCAAGTCACTCATTGGCTTCCTATCATTTCCACAAAACAGTTCTAATTCCTCTTACTGACTTATAAGTGTATTCATTCTGAGGCTCTTCAGCATCTCTCCTCTCTCCTTACACCCTTCCTTGGGAATTCTGCTCATCAGGTAAGTTCTCTGTGCACTTCTTCACTGTCAATTCCAGACCCCATTCCTTCCACAGTTGCAAATATACCTGAAATAGTCTTTCTGAGTTAATGTCATGATCTCTTTATTTAAATCCAGGTTAAAATCGCACCTGTTTGTGTCTGCTTTTAAATAGTAAACACTGATTGACCCATTTAAACCCCTCATTCCCATAATAAATGGAACTCCCTAATTTCTTACTTGTCCTGTTTGTCTGCTTTCAATAGCTTGTAAGCTCTGTCAAATAGGGATTGCCTCTTTAATGTATGTGTACTGTGCTGTGTATGTCCAGTAGCACTAAAGAAATAGTTACTAGTAGGAGTGGTGCAGAGACCCTATCACCCAAGCCTTATTGTGCTGGATTCAACAACTGCCAGAGAGAACCGAGGTGGCATGTTTGGAGTTAGCTTTGACCTTCCTTGTAGACATGCTCTATGATGTTAATGTGACAAGGAATTAGCCAGAGTTGTGTAAATTGTGAACCCTAGTTTTTAAGTCTCATCTTTTTTCTTTTTAATTTAAATTTCTTCATTTGTTACAAAGTAACATTTAAGAAATTCAGAAGCAAAGAAAATAATTAACAAGACAAAAATACAAATCATCCTTCAAATCCACATCATGGGGAGTTAAGACAAAATTTTTATACAAGAAATCTTTTAACTTCTATATTTAGTAGAAATATATATTCCCTATAAACCTGTAAAGAAAAATTATTTCACATCCTTCTTAGATTTATACAAAAGAAAAATTTCTAAATAACTTGGATCTAGAAATACATAAGAATTAGCTACCTCTGTGATTAGAGAAACTTTAGGAAAAAGGTACCTCCCCCTGCCAGAACCCTAGGTCTCAGCAGAAGGAAGGCCTTACATCTAATCTGTGATTGTCTGGAAACATTAAGATTGGTTGACCATAAAAGAGTACTGATTTTTTTTTAAAATATGACTTCATGATTAACATTGTTTTCTCTATTGAAGACATATAGGGGCATAATAAAAAATGTGCCCAAGTAAGTATTTCCTGATTTGGCACGAGATACACAGATAAGGCGAAAGCCTTCTTGGACCTTCGGGCTAGGGTTCAGGCTTTATCTACTAACTTTGTGTTAAGATTTCCTTGTAATTGCTATATTATTTATGAAGGCAAACAATTTCAATTCTTTGACCCTAAACAGCTTGAGGAATTTTTAAGTGCTAGAGAAGAAATTAATGTCAGTATAAATTTCATACATTCGCTTTAGACTGGCTAGGAGCAGGGTCTCAGAGCAGCCTTTCAATGCATTTGTGTTCCTTTATTACTTATAGTTACTTTTTCCTAATTTTGGACCGAATTATTTAAATGTTGTGGGTGAAAGGTGTTATTTCCTTTTGTATTCTCAGTTTTATCTTACTTTATTTCAAGAATTTCTATTAATCTCCAAAGTATTGGTGACGTAAAAGTGAAATTAATAAAGAATAATAATAATAAAAAATGTGCCTAAGTGAGGTTGGACATCTACCCTTTTTGCCCATTAAAAAAAATAAAAACATCCATGTGAAAAACTTACAAAAGCAAGTTTTATAGACATACCCACCAACTATCTTGTCTGATCACAGAAAATGAATCCCCATCAGTTGAGTCCGTTTTGGAGGATGCCTGGGGGCTCAGCCCATGAGGATTCCCCACCAGGATCAGCTGAGCCCGAAGCTCTACACCCCTCCTCTGACATCCACCTCAAATACCCAACATGCTCCTGCTATTCCCCACATCCCCCCAGATATCATGTACCTCCCCTGAAATCTCAGCTCTTCCTCCCCCACACACATCCCTGAATGCTGACGGCCACCCTCTGATAGGAGTGGTGGCCGTCCTCCTGGCATCATTGCTGTTTCTTGGAGGCCAGGCCACCATGGGAACCCGTGGCCTACTAGCACCGATACCTGATAGTAACCAGAGCAAGATTGGTGAGATCTCCTAGAGGTACAAAAATTGCCTCTATTGCCCCCAACAGGTCAACTCCTACTATCTGGGAAGGATTTGGGGCAGTGATCTGCCACACTGGCCTTGAGGTCATTAAGCCCTTTGCCAAACAGCATCTGCCCCTTGAAAAGTAATTTGCTGAGAGTGGTCTTGGAAGCTGAATCTCCTGTCCACTGTCTGATCCACAGCACATGAGTCAAACACAAGGCCCGCGGGCCAAATCCGGCCCGCCAGGCCTTGCAATGTGGCCCGCACCGCGCTGTCATCACTGCACGCCGCTGCGTTCCATCACAATGACGCGCGGTGACATAGGAGGCTTGTGATCTCGCCGGCCGTACTTGCTATCTATCTCCCCCCATCGACCGCCCCCCCAGCCGACCCGCGACCCCCCTGGCCGACCCCCACGACACCCCCACCCCCTTTCCCCGTACCTTTCTGTAGTTGGCCGGACAGACGGGAGCCAAACCCGCCTGTCCGGCAGGCAGCCAACGACGGAATGAGGCCGGATTGGCCCATCCGTCTCAAAGCTCCGCCTACTGGTAGGGCCTAAGGCGCCTGGGCCAATCAGAATAGACCCGGGAGCCTTAGGTCCCACCAGTAGGCGGAGCTTTGAGACGGATGGGCCAATCCGGCCTCATTCCGTCGTTGGCTGCCTGCCGGACAGGCGGGTTTGGCTCCGGTCTGTCCGGCCAACTACAGAAAGGTACGGGGAAGGGGGGTGGGGGTGTCGTGGGGGTCGGCCAGGGGGGTCGGCGGTTCTTGGAGGGGGGGCGGTCGATGGGGGGAGGGGGGTTTGCGTCGAGGGCAGGAGGGCCTGGGATCCCTCCTGCCCGTAATGTAGTGCGGGGTGGGGGTAGGGGGTCGCCGTGGTCAGGAGGGTTTGGGCTCCCTCCTGGCCCGAACAACTAGCGGGGGGGGGGGGGGGTTGCCAGGGCCAGGAGGACTTGGGCTCCCTCCTGGCCCGATATTGTCGGGGAGTTGGGGAATCGGCGGGGCAAGAGGGCTTGGGCTCCTTTTTGCCCCGATCGTGTCTGGGAGTCGGGGGGGCAAGAGGGCTTGAGCTCCCTCTTGCCCCGATCGTGTCGGGGGTGCCGCGGTTGGCTGGGGCAAGAGGGCTTGAGCTCCCTCTTGCCCCGATCGTGTTGGGAGTCGGGGAGTCGGCGGTCCTTCGGGGTGGGGGTGCAGGTGCGTGCGAGCGGTCCTGCTTGGGGTGAATCGGACGTCGGGGGGGGGGGGGGAACTATGTAAAAAAAACCAGATACAGAGTTTTCAAACTGTCAGTTTGTCAAGAAACACCATTGCAGACAGAGTTCAAGAACTCTCAGGAAATCTATCATCACAGCTGGCCGAACAGGCATGCAGTTATCTCGCTTTTTCACTTGCTATCGATGAAAGCACAGACAACACTGATACAGCACAGCTGTCCATCTTTATACGTGCTACGAAGACCGACCTCTCTGTCACTGAGGAACTTTTGGATGTAGCTGCCATGCATGGGACGACGACTGGTAGAGATATATTTGAGGCTGTGGAGAAATCTATAAATAATTTTAAATTACCCTGGGAAAAGTTGGTGGGGCTAACTACCGATGGCGCACCTTCAATGTGCGGAGAAAAGAAAGGCTTGGTTGGACTAATGAAGGAAAGAATGCAAAAAAGTCACTGCCACACACCCTTGATTACTTATCATTGCATTATCCACCAAGAGGCTATGTGTGGAAAAGTTCTGGACATGAATGACATAATGACCACAGTCATTAAAACTATTAACTTTATAAGGGCACGTGGCCTGAATCATCGCCAGTTCCAGCAATTTTTACAGGAGGTGGGTGCAGAGCATGGAGACGTGCCATACCACACAGAAGTAAGATGGCTGAGCAAGAGCGCAGTCCTCAAAAGATTTTTTGAGCTCAGAGAACAAATTGCTCTTTTCATGGAAAGTAAAGGAAAGCCCTTGCCTGAACTGTCGGATCCCGCCTGGCTATGTGATTTTGCTATGATGTGTGACATATGCGAGCATCTCGCCCAACTGAATCTGAAGCTACAGAGACGCAAACAAGTCATCACGAAGATGTCTGACATGATCACAGCATTCCAGCGTAAACTTCAACTATGGAAGTCCCAACTGGAACAGGACAATCTTGCCCACTTTCCCGTTTGTTTGAGTATCTCAACCACTATTTCTGGTACTTTTCCTTGCAGTCGGCTGACTACCAAAGTTAGCCGTTTACTAAGTGAATTTGAGCGGCGCTTCTCTGACTTTAGAACACAGCACTCAGGCTTTGACATCTTTGCCAATCCTTTTACAGTTGATGTCAACAATGTGCCCCATCACCTTCAGATGGAGATAATCGAGCTTCAGTCTGACAGTGGCCTGAAATCAAGGTTTCAGGATGTTGAAATTGAGGACTTCTACCCTCTACTGCCCCCTGACTCAATGCCAGAGCTCCGACTTCATGCTGCCCGTATTCTATCCATGTTCGGGAGCACCTATCTTTGTGAACAGATGTTTTCAATAATGAATCTGAACAAAAACAAGCACAGATCACACATTACCGATGACAACCTCCATGCTGTTTTGCGGGTTGCTACAGCCCAAGAAATAAAACCGAACATTGACTCATTGATACGGGGAAAACGGTGTCAGACATCTAGCCAGAAAACAAAACAATGAGCATTTTAGGTACATTCCAATATTACTGTTTTGCTTGATACCAATATTACTGTTTTGCTTGATAGCATGTGAGTTGGTTAACAGTACTGTTAAGGAAAAGATTGTTCCACTCATTTTAAATTCACATTTCTGGTTAACATTGTCAGTTTATGACTGTTCAGTAAACCATTCGGCCCACGATTTAGGCTGGATTTTAGATTTTGGCCCCTTCTCTGATTGAGTTCGACACCCCTGATCCACATCATTCAGCGGACTGAAATTGAGTAAGCTGAAACCTTACCCAGGACTATAATGATGTCAAAGAGCATCAGCCACCTAATCCACACCCTTCTTAAACATGTGGGGGCAAGAGTCCCCAAGCTCTGAGGGACTAGTCACAGCCTGGTATGGCGGGTTTACACTATGAAGGAAGCAGCCGCTGCAGCTTTGATATCCAAAGCCAGTGCTTCAAACTATCTTTTCAGGACTGCATCCAGTTTATGGTCCTGTGCATCCTTCAGAATCAATCCACCTTCACTAGGAAGGGAGGTGCTTGGTCACTTGTGTCACTGTGGAGTCCTTCTGTTGGGCAAACAGTTGCTAGAAGTCTGGAGACATAGCTTTGACCACCTTAAGTGAGGCTTTAGGAGTCTCCCACTGGTCCATGACCACACAGGTAAGATACTAGTGAGTAGGAAAAAAGTTTGTCTGTGCATTAGTGTCGCACAGGATGGAGCACTGTACAGTGGAAGGCTGCTGGGCATCGAGCTTCAATATAGAGAGACTGAAGCTGAACTGAAAAGACAATGCACGGAGGGATCACTGTGATCTGCCCCTTTGATACTAGATCCCAAAAGGGATCCCTTCTCCACTGTTGCAGAAGAGCCCAGTGAAAATAAAGGCATGGAAAGGGACTCCAGTCATCCCATTCCTGCTCTGAAGGGTCACCGACACTGGGAGGTGGGGACAGTTGCTTGGGAGAAGTATCCCCCTTATGTGGAGTAGGCACACCCGTAGGCAGTGCAGCGCTTCCTGGTCCTGTTAAATAGGCCAGTTAAATAAGCTGACAATCTGAGAAGCCTTGCATTGGGGGTCCTAAGACTCCTTGCATATCTCCATACTGAAAAAGAGGAGATGCATCTTCCGCCACCATGCGCTTGTGTTTTGTCCCATCGCTGCTTGATTCATCTGAGCATGATCTCTTCCCCTTAGACTGTTTTTCTGGGATTCAAAGCCTTGGAGGACTGACTGGGGGCCGAGACCGAAGCTCCCACCCCTTTTCTCACATGTCCTGCAGCACATGGAATTACTTGGCAACTAGACTCCCCAGCACATTCTAACCACGTCCAACAAACAAATAATGCCCTTATCACCCGCAACATTAATAATATAACGCTTTCAGCTATCCAGTCCTCCTTTGACCTAAATCTTAAAGATTTCTCCTCCCTTTCTGTCACTGAACAATTTTTTTCTCTGGGAAACATCCACAAAATCCCTATTAGATTCCCTGGCACCCAAATCTGAAAAAAACCCCACCTCTAATCAGTCCTCAAAAAAACAACAACCCTGGTACAACAAAAAACTGGTCCTTCTCCGCCGACAACTTCGGTCTGCTGAAAACAAATGGCGCAAAACACACCATAACAGTTATCTCATTCTTTTCAAAGAAAAAGCCTTTCATTATAAAAAAAACCATCCAACAAACTAAAAAAGAATATTATTCTAAGCTTATCTCTTCCACCCGTAACTCCTCTACTCTCTTCAGTCTTGCGCAGTCACTTTCAAAATATTCAAAAAAAAACAACAAAATTTACCTATCTCAACTTTACCATCTGCAGATGAACTATCCCAGTTCTTTGACACAAAAATCAAAAATATAAGATCACACCTCGGACCTTCATTACCTATCTTCTCTGCCCAAACTTCCAATGATTCGACTCAACTACCTTTCAGCTCTTATGCTAACTTCAAAATGCCTTCATTAGCACATCTATTTCTCATCTTACAATCTTTAAACTCCCCCAATAACCTTTTGGAAAGCATTCCCCCATTACTTCTTAAAAAATTTTTCTCTTTCTTCGGCCCATATATCTGGGAAATGATTTCCAAGTCTTTTTCTGACAGCCTAGTCCCTATTGCTTGGAAAACAGCTCTTGTTTTTCCAAAACTCAAACAATACAACACAGATTCTTCTTTACCCAAAAACTACCGCCCTATTGCCAATCTACCTCTAATCTCTAAACTTACGGAAAAAATTATTCATTCTCAACTGACAGAATTCTTTGATAAAACTCATGCCTTACATCCATGCCAAACCGGCTTTCGTTCTTCACATTCTACAGAATTATCATTACTAGGCCTTATCTCAACTATACAATACTATCATGACCACCAAAAATCTGTTATTCTAATTTCTCTCGACCTGTCTGCAGCCTTTGATACTATTGACCACTCTCTTCTTCTATCCAGATTAAAAGACTGCGGTATTACAGGTTGTGCACTTACTTGGTTTATATCTTACTTTCACGAACGCAGCTCTAAAGTTCACGTAAAAAAATGAAACTTCTTCAACCATATCACAAACCTTCGGAGTCCCACAAGGTTCAATTCTATCTCCATTACTATTTAATATCTTTCTATCTCCTCTTCTCACATTAGCACAATCTATAGGATTTACAATATTCGCCTATGCAGACGACATACAACTTCTCCACCCAATCAATACTACAAACATCTCAAGACGTAAAAGATATAAACAATAAATTGGACATTATAAGTGACTGGCTCTTCTTAAACAAACTCTCACTCAATATTGATAAATCCTGTGGGCTCCTCCTTCCAATCAAAACATCCGAATCATTATTAGGAACAATTTCTATTAAATCTTTTCCACTACAAATGGAAACTAAAATAAAACTACTTGGCGTCATCTTTGATAGAGAGCTTACTTTCCATGACCACATAAGTTCAGTCGTAAAAATCTGCTTCTTTAAACTTCGCATTATTCGATCACTAAGTTCTATCTTGGATACCAACTCAATCAATATTCTGATTCATTCCTTAGTTATTTCCCATTTAGACTATTGTAACTCTCTTCTCAACGGACTACCCCAAAAAGAACTACGACGATTACAATTAATACAAAACACGGCAATAAAACTTATTTACAAAAAAGGTAAATTCGAGCATGTCACTCCTCTTCTTAAAGAGGCTCATTGGCTCCCTATCACCCACCGCATCATCTACAAAATCATCCTACTCTCCTTTAAAATCAAACTCTCTCACCAACCTTCATTTCTCGATAAACTCCTTATACCACAATGTTCCCCTCGCAATTTAAGATCAACGGACCAAAAACTTCTCTTTATTCCATCCCTAAAAGAATTCTATTATACCCGGAAAACCAACTTTGCAGTAACTGCACCTACATTATGGAACTCTCTACCACAATACCTCCGCGACAAACAACATTTAGTCAAATTCAAGATTAGCCTTAAGACTTTCCTATTTCAGGACGCTTTCGACTGTACTTAGATCCTCATCTTTCTTCCTTTGTTTTTGTTTTTCTTATACTTCGAGCAAGTATTTGCTTCAACAACGCGCCCCTACCCCTCTCGTTCTATCCCTACCCCACTTTCTCCTTTTCATCTAAATTATGTAACTTTTCCCCTTCCCCCCCTTTTTTACCCTCACCTTCTAGTTTGTCCAGTCTTTGTCATCTATGTTCACCTCATATATTTTTACGCACCTACTACTATTTTTTTCTTTTTTATTAAATTTTTAAATCTACCTTTTTAAATTTTATTGTTAACCGGCCAGACATTTGTTTGATGGTCGGGATATTAAAAACTAATAAACTTGGAAACTTGGACCGCTCCTCAACCAGCAACAATAAAGACATGGAAAGTGACTCCAGTCATCCCAATTCTACTCTCTGAAGGGCCACAGACACTGGAAGCTGGCGTGGTATGAGGTGGGGGACACCTGTTTGGGAGAAGGATTCTCCTTAGGCAGAGTAGTTTGGAGCTACATGCAAAAATAAATAGTGAGTTTGGGTTTTAGAGGAGGGGGATCCAACTCCAGAAACAACTAAAACTCAAAGTGACTTCACTGTGACTTCAGGTACCTGTTTGCCTGAATCAACCTGGCTGCAGGGAAAGTAGTTCTGCCTCAGAAATTGCTCAGATCCTCAAACGTCCAAGGAAATCTTCTGGCTGCTGGCCAAATGGACCACAGTTGCCAACTCCCACCCCCGGAATTACTCCCATAGCGACAGGAGAGCCACACAACCTGTACTGAAGCCTCTGGCCAAATTAACATGCAAGTTGATCCCAGAGGGACAGACCCTGAGCTCCTGAAGGGGCCCAAAGCAGGCTGGCTCCACAGGACTCACAGATTGCCCTAGGAGAAACAGTCCTCCCACGTGGGACAGCGTCCTTTCCCTGGCATAGTATGTCTGAGCAGGGGAACTCTGAGCACTGAAGCCACAAAGAACTTAAAAAAAATCTGGTGGAAAAAAAATAAAGAAAGAAAAAATAGAGAAGAGCAAAACATACCTTCCGAGTTCACCTGCAGAAGGCATAAGGGGCATGCTATGTTCCACTGCAGAAGGGGAGGAGTTCTCAAGTTCTTAAAAGGATAACCTTCTGCAGTTCACAGGAAATGGGATCAACAGCTCTAGTATGGACTCGTATGTATCCGCAACAGAAAGAATTATTTTGGAGATGAAGCATGACAGGCAATGAGTTCCAGACAACAGGCCCTGCAGCAGAAAATGTAGATACCTATGTAACAGCCAATCTGGCTGGTCTTAAATAGTACAGTCAGTAGGAAAATATACTAAACTACATTTCCTTTGCATTAGAGAATGATTATGGGGATAAATTTGTCACCATCCCCACAGGAAATCAATTGCCCTGTCCTGTCGAGTTGTGTCCCTGTCCCATTCCAGTAAGCTCTGCCATAACCGTACAAGCCTCGAACACATGATTTTTAAAGTGTTTGAGGCTTGTGCAGATGAGAACAGAGCTTGCAGGAATGGGACAGGGACAGGAAAAGAACTTGCTGGAATGGGAAAATGAGTTCACGTTATTCTCTACTTTGCAGGACAGGTCAGCAGGACGCACAGGAACATATTTCATTTGGTATCTGCTATATCGGCATAGACCATGAGAGGTACTTTGCAGCACTGTGACAGAACTACTACCTTTGCAAAGGAAATCAGCAAGACATAGAATACATCAATAAGACTTGCTTGCAAATGGCACTACCAATGCACAATCAGGAGTAACTACTCCTTTTGCACTACCTTCCTATTATACCAAATCAGCTAAATTGGTAGCAATGTATGTGTTTGTGTTGTGGGAAGCATTGGATATTGGGGGCAGGGTGAGAGGATGAATGTAGAGTTGCAAGGGTCTCACTGTGCATATAGAAGGGGGAGGGAAGTATTGAGAGAAAGTGTTCTGCAGGGCTAACAACTTAGGCCAACGCTTCCAAAACAGAGTCATGACCCCAAATGAGGTTGCAAAACTCATGTTTTGAGATCACAACCTGAGCAGGCCTCCCATAAGATGTCACTAGCCCATGCCACTCAGGCAGGGAGGGTAGAATCTTGTACCTTCAGTGTCTGCATGAATGGTGTCAAGATTCAAGAGTGACATAGGGATAGATATCCACAGTTAACCACAGGGCAGGAACAGAGACAAAGCCAGCGGGGACAGGGATAAACTTTGTCCCCATGTCATTCTCTTAAAACTTAAGACTAGTATACTACTAACTAGTATAAAACTGCCACATCTTAGACAACTGGCAACTATTCAGTTATTAAAAAATAAACTGCAGAAACTGCTTTTGGATTTAAATGAACTATTGTTAAATGACATCATTTGTGTTTTGTTTGCCTTTGATGTGGCAACAAGAGTCTTGTCTGCTGATCAGACTCCTATCATCTGCAATCTTTCTATCATATGCCCAACCACTCACGCATCTTACTGTTACTGCAATAGATTCATCCATCGTTGCTGGCAGTCAAGGAGCATTTACAACCTTTAATAGACATTTAATTTTCCTGTTCATCCATTACACAGTTTAGATTCTCTTCTACACCCATGTCTGAAAGACAATCCAATTACCTTCGCAGATGATGTAAACATAGGCAACTGAATCTTTGGGAAGATTGTACTAAAACCAGATCAAAATGGAAGGCTGCTTGTGATTTATAAACAGCTGTACAGAATACAGTCCCTTTTTATACTTCAATAAAATGATTTAAATATAAAATAAAAAATGTGCAAAAGGCTTGTGCAAATAGAGGACAGAGTCAGTAGGGACAGGGGACAGAGCAAGGATGGGGACAGAGCCAATGGGGATAGGGACAGGGACAAAATTTGTCTCTGTGTCATTCTGTAGTCATGATCACAAAGACTATTCACATACAGCCTAAAGCAATGTTTCAAAGTGTTCCATCCTCCACCCATAGTCCAAACACAGGACACAGGGAGAGAATGCATTCCAGATGGCAAAATGACAAACTATATTGCTGTGAAATACAGCAACATAGTTCATAATTTGTCAACTTCACCGAGGCTCTTGTAGTTTTATGCCTGGTTAAATATGGACAAAAGTACAATTGTACCCAATCCCGATTTCCTCCTAAAAATACTGGAAGAATGTTCTTATCAAATATAGGAAATGAAAATAAACACACAACTTAAAGATGCACTTAAATATATTTTCCTTTTATTTTTATCACCAATTGGGTATTTAACATGTACATTTTTTTTCTTCTTCTGATTCAAGACACATTCTACATGAAATTAATGTTATTTCCTTTAAAAAATTATTTTCCTTCTTTTAAAATTTTTGCTAACAAAAGAAAACAAAAAATTTAAAGGTGCATTTGATTAGGAATACAGAGTGAGAAGACAGCAGGTTTCCACTTGTGCTGCTGCCGACCCTTCCCCCAAAGATGGGAGCAGTTATGCATTTAAAATGTGTACATGTGAAGGCTAGATTCTTCTTACCCACCCTTTCCATGTTTCAAATTTACATTTTACATTGGTTTTTTTTTGCAATATTTGATGGAAAACAGTGGTGGGAAGGAGGGAAAAGCAAAAGGATCATAGACAGTAATGGAAATCTGGTTTAACCCTTTCCATCGGTGGGTTCAGAATACATCATGACTCTTGCTGGATCTGTGGAGAAGAATTAAAAGGAGAGAATCTAGGTAAATAGAGCAAAAATGTTTACCAAGAAACCTTTCCCTACATCCTTCTCAGAAGGGCTCTCCTCTCTTCCACACAGTGCTGTAATTTTAAATTTCTGGGCCCCAAACAAAATACTGAAGAGGGCTCCCTTCAGTAGCAGGAGAAGGGGAGAACACACGCTCCCCTCATCCCCCATCCCTGATGAAGTCTTGAATCTCTGTTATGCCAACAGAAGTGAGAGTGAGTGCAATACACAATGAACTTACCTCCAACAGTACTGTCACACTACTACCTCCCAACCTCCTCCTCTAACTGAATTACCTGTTCAAGTATGGAAGTGAAAGAACTGTTTAAGTGCATCTTTTAATGTGGTTCTTATTATCAGGCTTGGAACCAGAGCAGCAGACTAGAGTATGACATGGAGACAGGGACGTGTGGTGATCTGCAGTAATGGTAATATTTTAATGGAATTATCATAAGTATGGTGTGGGGATGGGGTCAAACTTTGTCACTTATATACTCAGAACAGAGTCCTATATGGAAAACAATACAATACTCTGTCAAACTTTGTCCCCATGTCATTCTCTAAGCCACATTTCCAGAAAGTATCACATCTGTGGGAAAACCACCCCCTCCCCCCCTCCAAAAGAAAGTGGATATTAGTTTTCTGAGTGACTTTTATGGATCAATGTTTCCTCTGAAGGATGTTCATTGACTTGGACTGGTATCTATGTTCAAGTCATACTGATGATGGTGTTTTGTCATTTTGGAAAAATAAGCATAGATGCTGCCTAAAACTGCAATAACTTGTATTGGAATCCTGTGCATTACTGCTACTAGCACATTTGACAGAACATTTTCTATTGCAGGAAGGACTGCGGAAGAAAGGAGAACTAAACTGAATCCCAAGATTGACATCATAACAGTTTTTTGATTAAAATATACACATGTAATGTTTTCCTTTGGCGATAGGTTTACAAAGGTTCAACATAATATATAAAACCACAAAACATGCAGAAGAGGGGTGTAGATGAAGACAGTTTGTCTCCATATCATTCTCTACAGCAAGC
The DNA here is from genome assembly GCF_902459505.1 of Geotrypetes seraphini. Taxonomy (NCBI): domain Eukaryota; kingdom Metazoa; phylum Chordata; class Amphibia; order Gymnophiona; family Dermophiidae; genus Geotrypetes; species Geotrypetes seraphini. Next base: position 97,468,220 of record NC_047088.1, on the reverse strand, counting down.
AAGTGCTTCTCCTGCTGCTGGACCCAAAGCAATTCAATTGAAGTCAGAAGGCAGGCAAAGCAACTTTTACTGTACAAGTACAATGTTTGCTGTAATTTGCCTCTAGACTTATAATAATTTTATTTTTTCTATACCGCCACAATCTTATGACTTCTAAGCGGTTTACAGTGAAGAGAGCTGGACAATCAGCGAATTACAGAATACAATTAGTAAAAATACACATATTTCTCAAAGTTATCAGCATGATGTTAATAGTTTTAAAATGGTATCTGATTAGATCAATCTATCGAACAGTGCTGTCTTACTTTCTTTCTGAAAAGCATCGTAGGTCAACCTGGCTCTGTTGATATAATTGCCTATCCAGATCTGCTGTTTACTAGCTTGAAACTTAAAAGTTCTGTCCAGAAAGGACCTGTATTTACAATTAGTGATTCTAGGCAAAAAGATTGGCATTTCTGGTTGTCCTAGTGGGGATGTGTAGCTCAAAATGTGGTAAGAGATAGGTAGAGGCCATTCCCCACACCAGTTTAAAGCAAAAGCAAGAGAACTTGAACATTTGTGCCTCCATCGGCAACCAGTGTAGCAGTTTGTAGTAGGGACTAACATGCTCGCTTTTCTTTAGTCCGAATATTAAGCGGACGGCTGTGTTCTGCACTATTCTTAATTTTCTCACAGGTTTTTTTAGGTATACCCATGTAAATGATGTTGCAGTAGTCCAATGTGAATAGAACCAATGACTGAACTAGTAGTCTAAAAGATAAGAGGGTCGAAATATTTTTTAATGGTCTTTAATTTCCATAGTGCAAAAAAGCACTTTTTTACCACCATATTCGTGAGTTCGAGGACCATTTAGGTGTAATGATGTTCTGGTAATTTTATCCTTTGGGCTTGCCAAAAAAAATTTGTCTTTTCTGTGTTTAATTTCAATTTAAAATTGATAGTCCGCTGTTCAATTTCAGTCATGATATGGGAAATGTGTTATAAATTTTGTTGGTCACGTTATTCAAATGAATTAAAATAGAGATATCAGCATATATGTAGTATTTTAGGTTTAATTTTTGTAATAGATGTCCTAAAGATGAAATGTAGATATTAAATAAGGTGGGCAATAGTGGGGAACCTTGAGGTACCCCCGAAGGATTTTTCCAAGAACTGGAGTATTTCCCATCGCAGACCACTTGATATGATCTTTTGGTTAAAAAAACCCCTGAAACCAGTTCCAAACTCTTCCCGAGAGCCCCTTTGCGTCTAGGCAATGTAGCACCTAGAGAATCCAGATCTACCAGAGACCATCGAATTCTGGTCCTTTCTAACTTCACTAGGCTTCCCTCACTCTCCTCCGATATCAACTCACTTAAAAGGCCACCAACTAGACATAGTATCACTGACCGCAACAAACGCACCAAATCCCACGATCCGATGGATATCAGAAACCTGGTCGGACTCACTTTGGTCCGACCACAAAATATGCAACTTCGAGCTGGAATGGCAACGGATATCAACTACAATGAAAGCCAAGAACAAATCCACACTATTTCAAACAAGCAGAGGCAAGATTAGCCCCATAGCATTCTGGTCTCACTATGATATTATCCACAACCATGATGAGGATCCTAACTACTTTATGAACTCCTGGATCTCCACCAGCACCCAAATCCTAAATGAAATGGCCCCGCTGAAAAAAAGAAGGATTAGACCTAGAAACCTATCTGGCTGGTTTGACCCAGAGCTCCTTGAGATAAAGAGAGAGCTAAGAAGATTAGAAAGGAAATGGACAAAGTTAGGAACGCCAGAATCTAGAGACACATGGCGCCAAATGCTAAAAAACTACAAAAACATTATCATAAAGAAGAAAAAAACCTTCTATGCCCATATTATAGGTAACACCTCTCTAAACAGCAACAAACTGTTCAAACTAGTCAATGACTTGTAGGATACCCACCCTTACACAAACCCGGTAGAAGAATCCACAATCACAGCAGACGACCTAGCCGATTTTTTCAACTCAAAAATAATAAAATCAAGACATGCCCTACCAAGCACCCAAGACTCCCACTGGAACTACGCCATCCTCCAGGACCCTGACGCTTCTAAAGCCGACATGAATTGGTCAAACATCAAAGAGACTGATTGGCAAACGTTCATCAAGTACTACAACAAATACGCCAAATCATATTGCAGATTGGACCCCTGCCCCCCAAACGTGATGAAATCGGCCCCCATCATCTTCAAAGCTAAACTTCTAAACTGGATCAACCTACAACTATCCGCTGGCAAGTTCCCAGAAGATCTGGGCCAAATTGTTATAACTCCTATAAAAAAGAACAAAAAAGAAGCATCTAACAACATTTCCCATTTTAGACCTGTCGCAAACATCCCTCTGGCTGCCAAATTAATAGAAGGCTTGGTAAATGCTAATCTAAATATCTATCTAGACAAATTCAACCTACTGCATAATAACCAATCTGGTTTCAGACCCGGCTTTAGCACCAAAACTATAATGGCCTCTCTTCTAAACCATCTACATTCCCTTCTCAGTCAAGGCTCCAGGCAATGATTCTCCAACTGGACCTAAGCTGTGCCTTCGACCTAGTTGACCACTCCATCTTGTTGAACTGTCTTGAATCAATAGGCATCACAGGAAACACTCACAACTGGTTCCAGGGATTTCTCGAACTTAGATCCTATTAGGTATTCAAAGAAGTCAAATTCTTCTTCAGCTGGAATAACAACTGCGGACTACCCCAGGGCTCCCCGTTGTCACCGACCCTTTTCAACATCTACCTCATCTCATTGGGACACCTGCTACAGAGCTTAAATCTCAACTTCCACATTTACGCTGACGATATCACTGTTGTGCTACCACTATCCGATCTGTGGCCGGACTTCATTAATCTCCTATCCAATACCCTAAATCAAACAGAACTTTGGATGAAGGCCTTCAAACTAAAACTGAACACAGAAAAAACTAAATTTTTCCTGGCTTCTCCCAATGAACAGATAAAAGACAACAAGATTCACGTGAATGGCCGAGATTACGAAATTGACCAATCTATAAAAATATTAGGAGTTACCCTTGACAGACATCTAACCCTGGAAAAACATATAGATCTAATGTTCAAAAAAAGTATTTCAACACTATGGAAGCTCCGCACTGTCAAAAAATTATTCGATGAATCATCCTTTCGACTACTCGTACAAGCATCCATCTTGAGTACACTGGACTACTGCAACATCATGTATCTGGGAGCTTATAAAAAGACACTTCACAAACTAAAATTAATCCAAAACACTGGAGTCCGACTCATCTTTGGATTAAAAAATGGGAACATATCACCCCATACCTCCAAACACTCCACTGGTTGCCGGTAGAATCCAGAATACTCTTCAAGTTTGCCTGCATCAGCTAGAAAACGGTCTTCGGGATGCTACCAACTTACCTCGCCTCCCAATTCTTCACCAACTGCCCGAATAAAACCTCTTGCAGAACAAACCTCTTTAATTACCCATCTCTGAAATCATGTCACTACAAGAAGTTCCTAGACAGCAATGTTACTTACCGTAACAGTTGGTATCCAGGGACAGCAGGCAGCTATTCTCACTAATGGGTGACGTGTTCCAACGGAGCCCCGATGAGGATGCCCCACGAGCATTTTTGCTTGAAGAAACTCAAAGTTTCGAATCGCCCACACCGCGCATGCGCGAGTGCCTTCCCGCCCAGACCAGGGCGCCAACCAAGGGGAGGTGGGTGGGACGTGAGAATAGCTGCCTGCTGTCCCTGGATAACAACTGTTACAGTAAGTAACATTGCTTTATCCCAGGACAAGCAGGCAGGTATTCTCAATAATGTGACCTCCAAGCTAACCACAATGGGATGGTGGGAGAGTTGGCAACTTAGGATAATAAATTTTGTAATACTGTTTGGCCAAACTGTCCATCCCGTCTGGAGAAGGTATCCAGACAATGAGAAGTGAAGGTGTGAACCGAGGACCAAGTGGCAGCCTTACAAATCTCCTCAATCGGGGTCGATCTGAGGAAGGCTATAGAGGCTGCCATTGCTCTGACCTTATGGGCTGTGACTTTACTGGGAAGGGGTAATCCAGCCTGGGTATAGCAGAAGGAGATACAAGCCGCCATCCAGTTGGAGATGGTACGCTTAGAGATGGGACGTCCCAACTTGTTCAGATTAAAGGAGATGAAAAGTTGAGGAGCAGTTGTGTGTGGCTTGGTGCGTACCAGGTAGAAAGCCAAGGCACGTTTACAATCCAGAATAGGAAGAGCTGATTCTCCAGGATGAGAATGAGGCTTTGGAAAAAACACTGGAAGAACAATGGATTGATTTAGATGAAATTCTGAGACCACTTTGGGGAGGAATTTTGGATGAGTGCGAAGGACCACCTTGTCATGGTGGAACACTGTGAAAGGTGGATCCGCAACCAATGCTTGAAGCTCACTAACTCAGCGGGCCGAAGTGAGGCCAATGAGAAACACCACTTTCCAAGTGAGATACTTCAGATGAGCCTTGTGAAGAGGTTCAAATGGAGGTTTCATAAGCTGAGAAAGAACCACATTGTGGTCCCAAACCACTGGAGGCGGTTTGAGGGGAGGATTGACATAGAAGAGTCCTTTCATGAATCTGGAAACCACCGGATGAGCAGAGAGGTTTCCCTTGAAGAGGCTGATGGAAAGCAGTAATTGCACTAAGATGGACTCGTATCGATGTAGACTTGAGACCAGAATGAGAAAGGTGCAAAAGATAATCCAAAACTGAAGACAAGGAGGAGTGTTGTGGCTCATGATGATGAGAAAAACACCAAGCAGAAAATCTAGTCCACTTTTGGTGGTAGCACTGTCTAGTAGCGGGCTTCCTTGAAGCTTCCAGGACATCTCTCACAGGTTGAGAAAACTGGAGGGGGGTTACATTGAGAGGAACCAAGCTGTCAGGTGTAGAGACTGCAGGTTGGGTTGAAGTAGAGATCCCTGATGCTGTGTAAGCAGCGATGAAACACTGGTAGAAGGAAGGGCTCCCTGCTACTGAGTTGAAGTAGAAGGGAGTACCAAGGTTGTCTGGGCCACCGTGGAGCGATCAGGATCATGGTGGCATGGTCTGACTTGAGTTTGACTAGAGTCTTCTGGATGAGAGGAAATGGAGGAAACGTATATAGAAAGAGATTCGTCCAATCCAGAAAAAAGCATCTGCCTCGAGGGGGTGAGGAGTGTAGATCCTGGAGGAGAACTGAGGCAGTTTGAAGTTATGGGGGGCTGCAAAGAGGTTGATCTGAGGAGTTCCCCACTGAGAAAAGATGTGATGGAGGGGCGTTGAGTGGAGGGTCCACTCGTGAGGTTGTAGCAGACGACTCAGGTTGTCCGCCAAGGCATTGTCCGCCCCCTGAATGTAGACAGCTTTGAGAAAGGTGTTGTGGCGAATCGCCCAATCCCAAACTTTCAGAGCTTCCTGGCAGAGGGAAGCCCGATCCCGTGCCCCCCTGCTTGTTGACATAATACAAGGCGACTTGGTTGTCCGTGCGAATGAGGACCACCTTGTCCTGAAGCAGGTGCTGGAAAGCGTTGAGGGCATTGAAAATCTCTCTGAGTTCCAGGAGATTGATGTGTTGCTGGCGGTCCGTGCTGGTCCAATAACCCTGAGTGCGGAGACGTCCAGATGAGCCCCCCAGGCATAAGTGGATGAGTTGGTCGTGAGGACTCTCTGGTGGGGGGCGTTTGGAACAACAAACCTCTGGATAGATTGGAGGATAGCATCCACCAGCAAAGAGACTGTTGCAGAGCAGGAGTGACCTGGATGTGTCTGGACAGAGGGTCGGATATCTGCGTCCACTGGGGAATCCTGAGGTGAAGTCTGGCAAAAGGCGTCACATGAACTGTAGAGGCCATGTGACCCATGAGGACCATCATGTGTCTCACCGAGATGGACGGGCGAGAGGACACCAAGTGGCAAAGATGGAGGAGAGCTTCCAGACGTTCAGGAGGGAGGAACGCTCTGAGTTGGGTAGTATCCAGAACAGCTCCGATGAAGGGGAGAGTCTGGGAAGGTTGTAGATGGGATTTCGGGAAGTTTATCTCGAACCCCAGATGTTGTAGTAGCCAAATCGTCTTCTGGGTCAGGTATATTAGTGATAGGAAAAGGAACACGGACGGGATAGTACGCCTTAGATGACCGGATGGAAACTATGCGGTAGCAGATTCCGAAAAAGCCGAACTACTAAATGAATACTTCTACTCAGTCTTCACTTGCGAGGCACTGGGACACGGACCACAGTTGAAGATAAAACAAAACGCGGAAGACCCGTTTCAGAATTTTGAGTTCACATCTAGAGACGTCTACAGCGAACTGACAAGGCTCAAGGTAAACAAGGCCATGGGACCGGACAATCTACACACAAGAATGCTCAGAGAATTGAGAGATGTTCTGGCGGAACCGTTGGCCGTGCTCTTCAATCTCTCACTAAGTACCGGGAAAGTTCCTTTGGACTGGAAAACAGCTAACGTCGTTCCTCTGCATAAAAAGGGTTGCAAGGCAGAGGCTGCGAACTATAGACCGGTGAGTCTCACTTCAATAGTGTGTAAACTCATGGAAACACTAATTAAGCATAAATTAGATACGATCTTGAATGAGGGGAATCTCCGGGATCCCAGTCAACATGGATTCACCAAGGGTAGGTCCTGCCAGTACAATCTCATCAGCTTCTTTGACTGGGTAACAAGAAGGCTGGACTTGGGAGAGTCCTTGGATGTCGTATACCTAGACTTCAGCAAGGCTTTTGACAGCGTCCCACACCGCAGGCTGCTGAACAAGATGGAATCGATGGGGTTAGGAGAGACACTAACTGCATGGGTTAAAGATTGGCTAAGTGGCAGACTCCAGAGAGTGGTAGTTAACAGTACCCTCTCTAAAACATCGGAGGTGACCAGCGGAGTGCCGCAGGGCTCAGTCCTGGGCCCACTCCTCTTCAACATTGGGGATCTGACTCAAGGGCTTCAAGGCAAGGTAACCTTATTTGCTGATGACGCCAAACTATGCAATATAGTAAGCGACGGCAATCTACAGGATACTATGGCGCATGACCTGCGTACATTAGAAAGTTGGTCCTCGACCTGGCAGTTGGGCTTCAATGCCAAGAAATGTAAGATCATGCATCTCGGAAATGGAAATCCATGCAGAGCTTACACCTTGAATGGAGAAACCTTATCCAAAACTACAGCAGAATGAGATTTAGGAGTAATCATCAGTGTAGACATGAAAACTGCCACTCAAGTGGAGAAGGCTTCATCTAAGGCACGGCAGATGATAGGTTCTATCAAGAGAAGCTTCGTCAGCAGGAAGCCTGAAGTCATAATGCCGTTGTACAGAGCCATGGTGAGACCTCATCTGGAATACTGTGTGCAATTCTGGAGGCCACACTACCGTAAAGATGTGCTCAGAATTGAGACGGTTCAGCGGATGGCCACCAGGATGGTCTCGGGGCTAAAGGGTCTCTCGTACGAAGAAAGACTGAACAAATTGCAGCTCTACACTCTCGAGTAGAGAGCTGCACGGGAACGGGGACGACGGGAATCCTGCGGGACCCGCGGGCATCCCGTGGGTTCCCCCTTTGGGTCACGGGGATCCCGTGGGGACGCCCCTAGGGTCGCGGGGATCCCGTGGGGACGCCCCCTAGGGTCGCGGGGATCCCGTGGGGACGCCTCCAAGGGTCGCGGGGTTCCTGCGGGGCTGGATGTACTCAGTCGCGCGGCTCTTCTCCCTACCTTCTCTGCTTGCAGCACAGAGCCGAACGGAAGTCTTCCCGACGTCAGCGCTGACGTCGGAGGGGAGGGAGGGCTTAAACAAAGCCCTCCCTCCCTCCGACGTCAGCGCTGACGTCGGGAAGACTTCCGTTTGGCTCTGTGCTGCAGGCAGTGCAGGTAAGGAGGAGAGTAGCCTCGCGGTTCGAGTGGCTACCAAGGGACGGGGCGGTCCGCCCCGCCACACCCCGCCCCGGTTGCAGCACAGCCGGCCAGGTCCCCTTACTTTTGTGGCACTTCCCCGACCGACCGACAACAGCCCCGGTCCGACAATCCTCCCTGCCCTGTAGCCGCGAATCTAAATTATCTTCTTACAGCAGCTGTAATAAGGTAATTTAGATTCGCAGTTAAGGGCAGGGAGGTTTGTCGGACCGGGGCTGTTGTCAGTCGGTCGGGGAAGTGCCACAAAAGTAAGGGGACCTGGCCGGCTGTGCTGCACCCGGGGCGGTAGAGAAGGAGTGGGGAGAAGGACGCTGAAAGGCCATGGGGAAGACGGGAGGAGGGGGGGAAGGACTCTGAAAGCACTTGAAGACAGAGGAGGGAGAAGGATGCTGAAAGCACATGGGGAATACAAAGGGGTGGAGAAGGACGCTGAAAGGACATGGGGAAGACAAAGGGGTGGAGAAGGATGCTGAAAGGCCATGGGAAGGGCGGGGGGGGGAAGGATGCTGAAAGCACATGGGGAAGACAAAGGGGTGGAGAAGGATGCTGAAAGCACATGGGGAAGACAAAGGGGTGGAGAAGGATGCTGAAAGCACATGGGGAAGACAAAGGGGTGGAGAAGGACGCTGAAAGGACATGGGGAAGACGGGGGGGGGGGGTGGAGAAGGACGCAGAAAGGCCATGGGGAAGACAGAGGGAGAAGGACGCTGAAAGGACATGGGGAAGCAGAGGGGGGAGAAGGACACTGAAAGCACATGTGGAAGACAGAGGGGGGAGAAGGACGCTGACAGGACATGGGGAAGATGGGGGGAGAAGGACGCTGAAAGGAAATGGGGAAGAGAGAGTAGGGAGAAGACGCTGGCAGGGAAGAAGACAGATGCCAGACTATGGGGGGAGCAGAGAGAAGAAGATGGGTGCCAGACCAATTTGGAAGGGGGAAGAAAGGGAGAGGCACAGTAACAGAGCAAATGGAAGATGCAGAAGGAAGAGAGACAGTGGATGGAAGGAATTGAATGAGAACATGAGGAAAGCAGAAACCAGGCAACAAAGGTAGGAAAAGAATTATATTTCTTTTTTTTTATTTTGCTTCAGGATAAAGTAGTATATTAGTTGTGTTGATAAAAATTTATAAACATTAGAGGCTCTGGTAGAAACCCATTTGCAAAGTATGTATTCTTCCCAATTAATATTTTCAAATTAATAAAGTCTTTTTGCTTATTTGTAAATGGGTTTCTACCAGAGCCTTTAATTCAGTAGCATAATTAAATGAAATAACTATTTCTGAAGTTTATATGGATGGGCGGGGACGGAGGGGATTCCTCGCGGGGACGGGTGGGGACGGAGGGATTCCTCACGGGGACGGGTGGGATTCCTCACAGGGACGGGTGGGACTTTGGCGGGGACGGGTGGGATTTCTGTCCCCGCGCAACTCTCTACTCTCGAGGAACGTAGGGAGAGGGGAGACATGATTGAGACATTTAAGTACATTACGGGACGTGTCGAGGTGGAAGATATCTTTCTTCTCAAAGGACCCTCGACAACAAGAGGACATCCACTCAAACTCAGGGGAGGGAAGTTTCGTGGAGACACCAGGAAGTACTTCTTCACGGAAAGAGTGATTGAGCATTGGAACAAGCTTCCAGTGCAGGTGATCAAAGCCAGCAGCATCCCAGACTTCAAGAATAAATGGGATACCTATGTGGGATCCCTACGAGGGTCACGCAAAGGAATAGGGTCACTAGGGTATAGACCTGAAAGAGCGGGTCAATAGAATGGCAGTATAATTATAATCAAGGGGGTCAATAGACTTAAAAAGGTGGGTCAATAGTGTGGGCAGACTTGATGGGCTATAGCCCTTATCTGCCGTCATCTTTCTATGTTTCTATGAGGACAACTCCCTGAGACGTGGAATCCTTGATGAGCCAGTCGTCCAGGTAGGGGAACACCTGGAGGCCGTGGTTCCTGAGCGCTGCGGCTACCACTACCAGGCACTTGGTGAAGACTCTGGGTGACGAGTCTAGACGGAAGGGGAGCACTTGGTATTGAAGATGAAGATGTCCCACCCTGAATCTGAGGTATTGACGTGAGGCTGGATGAATGGGAATGTGGGTGTAGGCCTCCTTGAGATCCAGAGAGCATAACCAGTCGTTCTGCTTGAGGAGGGGATACAGGGTCAATATGCGAAACTTTTCTTTGACCAGAAACTTGTTGAGGGCCCTGAGATCCAAAATGGGGCGCAGATCGCCCATCTTCTTCGGCACAAGGAAGTACCAGGAGTAAAAACCCTTGTTCTGTTGGGCCAAAGGGACTGGCTTGACAGCCCCCAGCTATAGTAGGGCCTGAATTTCCTGAAGAAGAAGGGTGGTCTGGGTCAAGTTGGAAGGATACTCTCTTGGAGGTTGTTCCATGGGAACTTGATGGAATTGCAGGGAGTATCCCTCCCTGACGATGGAGAGGACCCAGAGGTCGGAGGTAATTGTCGTCCATCAATGATGAAAGTGATGGAGACGACCTCCAATCGGTGGTAAACTGGAAAACGGCAGAACGACAGAGGTTATGCCCTGTTTGAGACAGTCAAAAGGGCTGAGGAGCCTTAGGGACAGCAGACGAATGTGACTTCTGCTGTTGCTTCTGAGGATGTGGTCTCTTAACAGGTTGACGGATGGGCGGGGCCTGTTTAGGTGGGTAACGCCGCTGGTAGATTAACGGTGGGCATGATGGACGAGAGGGGGGTGGCTTGGGCTTCGGACGCAGGATAGACTGGAAAGACTTTTTGTGGTCCAAGAGCTTTTTGGTAGCTGCCTCAATGGATTCGTCGAAGAGGTCGGTACCAGCGCATGGCACATTGGCAAGCCTGTCCTGGAGATTGGGGTCCATGTCGATGGTCCTAAGCCACTCCAGCCAGCGCATAGCCACCGCGCATGCCGTGGCCCGAGCCGAGAGCTCAAAGGCTTCATAGGAGGACTGCATCAATTGGAGCCGGAGTTGGGACAACGAGGCCAGGACCTCCTGGTAATCGAACTGTGCTCTGGGATCCAGATAGGGCATGAACTTCTGGAGTACAGAAAGGAAGAATTCAAAGTATGTAATGAAATGGAAGTTGTCATTCAGAACTCTGGAAGTCATCATGGAGTTCTGATAAATCATCCTGCTAAATCGGTCCATGGTCTTACCCTCCCTACCAGGTGGAACGGCAGCGTAGACCTGGGAGGGGTGAGCCTGCTTCAGAGAAGACTCCACCAGTAGGGATTGATGGGAGAGTTAGGAGCCATCGAACCCTTTGTGGTGCACCGTGCGGTACCTGGCATCCAATTTTCCCAGCACAGCGGGGATGGAGTAAGGTGTTTCGAGGCACCGCACAAAGGTATGGTCCAGCAGCTTGTGTAAGGGAAGCTTGAGGGATTCAGCCGGAGGTTGAGGAAAGCAATGCTAATACCGTAACAGTTGTTATCCAGGGACAGCAGGCAGCTATTCTCACTAATGGGTGACGTGATCCAACGGAGCCCCGATGCAGACGCTTCACAAACATTCTTCCTTGAAGAAAACTCGAAGTTTCGAGTCGCCCGCACCGCACATGCGCGAGTGCCTTCCCGTCCAGACCAGGGCGCGTCTCCTCAGTTCTTACTTTTCCACGGAGCTGAGAAGTCCGTCTTCAACTCTCTGCGCGAAGTTTTCTTCATTGTGCCTTCTAAGTCCACGGTTTTGGTTTTATTTGATCTTAATCGCTGATTTTTGTCGTGTTTTATTGTTTTACCAAAAAAAAAATAAATTTCTTCGTTCCGTTCGACCGGGCAGGCCACATGGCCGCAGCCCCACGGCTTCGATCTTGCGGCAGAGCTTTTTCGGCCTATGTCCCAGCCTATCACCGGTTTTAAATGTGCCAAGTGCCAGCGCGCGATTTCGCTAACGGACCCTCATCGACGCTGTATTCGGTGTCTCGGGCCAGAACATCTCCCGAAATCGTGCCGGCCTTGCTCCACACTCACCGCACGTGCTTTCAAGCGCCGTTGCGTTTTGTGAGAATCGCTGTTCATGGAGTCCTCGACGGAGCCGTCGACCTCGAAGGGACCTTCGCCTTCGACATCATCCGCAACTCCACAGTGCCGAGTCTAATCAAGCCTGCCTCGTTCGTCCCGGCTCAGACTCCGGCGCCTGCTGCGATGCCTTCCTCAACCTCCTCAGGTCAGGTAGCTCAGCAGCCCATTCCCCCAGTAGTGTTGAAAGTGCCCAAGACCTCGAAATCCAAGCACTCACACACTGCTCCGAGGGAGCGCGAGGCCCGCGCAGGTGGTCCCATTTCAGATGCGGATCCATCCTTGCCGGCCTCGTTCCAGCCCATGCTACAGAAGCAATTCATCGAGCTCTTTACCACGATGGGGCCTCAGCTTCTTTCCCAAATCCAGCCTGGGCACGTGGAGGCCTCCCGCAAGGTCGAGCCCCCTCCAGTGCCTCAGCGGGGAACACACTCTCAACAGGGAGCAGAGTCTCTGCGAGTGTCTGGTCTGGCAACAATGCATGCATCGCAAGGAGCAGTCTTTGCCCATGCCTCCATTGGAACCGATACACTCGATGCAAGGAGCAGAGTCTTTGTGAGTGCCTCCGTTGGAGTCGATTTACTCGATGCAAGGAGCAGAGTCTTTGCGAGTGCCTCCGTTGGAGCCGATTCACTCGATGCAAGGAGCAGAGTCTTTGCGAATGCCTCCATTGGAACCGATCACCCCGACGGGGTTCGAGCCTTTACGGCAACCACCCCTGCTTCGATCAACTGCTTCCAGCCCCATCCACTACCTGGGGGCCTCAGCGAAGACCTACTCGCCTATCGAGGCCGACCTCTCGACACAGTCCGTATCGCCGATCGAGGCACTCGTCTAAGCAGGCCTCACCTCATCGGAAGCCAGCATACCTGGAGTATTCACCACCGACCACTACTCCTCCACCGATGCCGGAGCTCGAGGACACAATGGGATCTCTCTCACCGTCTCGATCCCTGTCCCCAATGGATCCCGAGGCCTCAACCTCTTCGAGCCTGTCTCGAGGCCCTGCAACGGCCGACCAACTGTCCTTCTCCTCGTTCCTTCGACAGATGGCTGATGACATGGACATCTCCCTGGATACGGGGTCCAAATTCTCGAAAGAATATCTGGAGACTATGCGCCTCCTTCAACCACTGGCGGAGTCCCTAAAGCTTCCCTTACACAAGCTACTGGACCAGACCTTTGCACGGTGCCTCGAGACAACTTATTCGATCCCTGCGGTGCTGGGTAAGTTGGACACCAGATACCGCACTGTTCATCGTAAGGGGTTCGACGGCTCTCAGCTCACCCACCAATCCCTGCTAGTGGAGTACTCACTGAAGCAGTCCCATCCCTCCCAGGTCTACGCCTCCGTCCCACCTGGTAGAGAGGGAAAGTCCATGGACCGGTTCAGCAGGAGAGTTTACCAGAACTCCATGATGGCCTCGAGAGTCTTGAATTACAACTTCCACTTCACAACATATTTGGAGTTCCTTTTGTCCATACTCCAAAAATTCATGCCCTACGTGGATCCTAGGGCACAATTCGAGTACCAGGAGGCGCTGGCTTCGTTATCCCAGCTCCGGGTGCAGCTTATTCAGTCCTCCTACGACGCCTTCGAGCTCACGGCTCGGGCCGCAGCATGTTCGGTGGCTATGCGCCGGCTGGCGTGGCTGAGGACAATCGACATGGACCCCAACCTCTAGGACAGGCTTGCCAATGTTCCATGCGCTGGCAACGACCTCTTTGATGAGTCCATCGAGGCGGTAACCAGGAAGCTCTCGGACCATGAGAAATCATTCCAGTCCATCCTGCGTCCGAAGCCCAGGCCTTCTCCTCCTCATCAATCACGCCCGCCGCTGACCTACCAGTGGCGTTACCCCCCGAAACAGGCTCCCCCATCCGGCAGCCTGTGAAGAGACAGCACCCGCAGAAACATCAGCAAAAGCCTCAACCATCTGCTGTTCCTAAGGCTCCTCAGCCCTTTTGACTGTCTCAAAGAGAGCATAACCTCTGTCGTTCTACCCTTTTCAGCAACTCCACCTATCGGAGGTCGCCTCCATCATTTTTTTCATCGATGGACGACTATCACCACCAACATCTGGGTCCTCTCCATCGTCAAGGAGGGATACTCCCTTCAATTCCACCAGGCCTGGCTCTGCTTTACAAATCATTCTTCGATGTCCAGCTCCTTGAAAAGGGCAGCCTACCTATTTAGAATTCATGTTTGCTTCAATCAACAATGAACTTCATCCCTACCCATTAGGTATCCTGTTACTTTACCGCCCACCAACCCCCTGAAACAAATCCTCTGAACTCATTCGAGACCATAACAAGGGTGTTCCTAAAATTCCAGAGACCACTGATCATTGGAGATATTAATCTTCATCTAGACGATAACACCAGCAAGGATGCAACCGAATTCAAAGACTTCCTCACCTCCCTAGGCTTCACCGCTCCTTCGCCCACCCCTACCCACGATAAGGACATACACTAGACATCATCAGCTTCCTTGATCTGACCGAGCACAAAACTTCTGCCGAAGAAGCCCGTTGGGAACATGTCCCCTGGTCTGATCACCTTCTAGGCTCTTTCTGCCTTCCCATTTTCATGTCCCATCTTGGCACTCCACCCCGACCCACAAACTCTATCACCTACCGCAAAAAAATCATGAGTAAACTGTTCTGGACCCAATATCTCAACCAACTCCTCCCTTTTCCTAAACATGCTGACCCAGATTCCAACTGGCATAATTGGGTAACCCTTTCCGGGTCTACCTACCGTGCTCTTGCCCCTTTGTCTACTAAACCTATCTCCCACTCCCGCAAGGCTCCCTGGTATCTTCCATACCACAGGGAATTAAAGCAGAAATGTCGAGCCTTGGAACATAAATGGAAAAAATCGAAATCCCCTTCAGACAGACAATCCTGGAGAGAATAACATCAAGTTCTATAACACAGTACTAAAAAAAGCAAGGAAGAATTTCTATGGAGATAAACCTAACCTCAAAAAACGACTCCACCTTTCCACTTTCCCCCCATCCGCAAACGACCTAGCTAAATTTTTCAATGAAAAGATTACTACCTTACGTAGTTCTTTCCCCCCAGCAGTCTCTTACAATTCTCTGCCTCCCAACGACTCCAACCCTATCCCTGCTGATAGATCCTGGACTGCCTTTGAACTTGTATCCGAATCCCAGATCTCTAAACTGTTTCAAACTGAAATCCTGCAATTGCATTCTGGATCCTTTCCCATCCTACCTTTACGAAAACATTCCCGCGCAGGCCATCTCCTCCCTTATCAGGCTTATAAATTCTGCTTTACTATCGGGCCTGTTCTCCACAGAAATGGGACACATTGCCTTGTCACCTCTTCTGAAAAAAGCCGATCTCGACCCTTCCTTACCATCTAACTACCGCCCCATAGCAAATATCCTTCTCCTAACTAAACTGCTAGAGGCCATAGTCGCCACCCAGCTCTCTTCTTACCTAGAGAGATTCTCCATCCTCCACCCCTACCAATATGGCTTCAGACCCAGCTTCAGCACCGAATCCCTCCTAGTTTCCTTAATTTCTAAGGTGCAACAACTACATTCTCGTAACAAATTCGCTGTCCTATTACAATTCGATCTCTCTGCAGCTTTCGATGTTGTCCACCACGACATACTACTTTATCAACTTTCCGAGATAGGAATTGAATCCACCGTCCTAAAGTGGTTCTCAAACTTCCTACTCTCTCGCTCCTACACTGTCAACACAAATGGCACCATGTCCGTTCCTTGGACACCATCTTGCGGTGTCCCTCAGGGATCACCCATCCCCTATTCTCTTTAACATCTATATGTCCTCCCTAAAACTCCTCCAATTATCCCTCTTGAAACAATCTACACATACGCTGATGACATCCTTGTCCTCCTTGAGACAGACCAGAATCTCATCAACCTCCACGAGAACATTACAGCTTGCATAATGAGACTCCATTCCTGGTCCTTCTCGGTACAGATGAAATTGAATGAATCAAACACAAAATTACTCTGGCTCGGCCCAAAATTAGAACACCTCCCCACCCTCTTCGGACTACCCTCAGGCGCTGCACTGCAGCTTGAGTTCTCAAGCAAGGTCCTTGGCATCATTATCGATTCTTCTCTCTCTCTCAATGACCACCTCAACTCCTTGGCTAAATCATGCTTTTTCAGCCTCCACATGCTGAGGAAAGTAAGATCCTATTTTCGCCAACATTTCGCCGTCCTTGTCCAATCCATCATCCTCTCCAAATTAGACTACTGCAATGCCATCTACTTAAGCCTATCAAAAAAAGTCTTCAAAGACTCCAGCTAATCCAGAATACTGCAGCCAAGTTGATCTTTGCAAAACGCAAGTCTGACCATGTCTCCCCACTCCTAGCCAAACTTCACTGGCTCCCAGTGATTTCCAGAATCCATTTCAAATGCTCCTGCCTGGCTTTTAAGATCATTTGTGGCATCCTTCCTCCCTTAATCCCACTATCTTATAACTCCTCGAGTCCTGACTCTACCAGACCCGCCCAAAGGTATAAATTATCCTTCCCCTCTCTATACGGTATTCACTATGCAGGCAAACTGGGAAAATCCCTTCGCTTCAGAATCACAGGTCTTTGGAACGACCTTACTACCCCGCTGTGGAACCTGGGCTCCCTCCAATTATTCCGCAAGCAACTGAAAACCTGGCTTTTTACTAAAATGTAATTCTATCCCCCTTTACTCTTCTCTTCTATATTTAAGTTCATGTAAACCTTTTTTTTCCTTCTCTTCCTATATTTTAAGTTCTTGTAAACCGTGCCGAGCTCCACAACATCCGTGGAGATGATGCGGTATATAAACTTAAGGTTTAGTTTAGTTCCTCCAGAACATCCTCCAAGAGAGTATCCTTCCAACTTGATGCAGACCACCCTTCTTCTTCGTGAAGCCCAGGCCTTGCTGCAGCTCGAAGCTGTCGAACCGGTCCCTCGGGACCAACAGAACAAGGGGTTTTACTCCTGGTACTTCCTTGTCCCGAGGAAGACCGGCGATCTGCGACCCATTTTGGACCTCAGGGTGCTCAACAAGTTTCTGGTCAGAGAAAAGTTTTGCATGTTGACCTTGGCCTCCCTGTATCCCCTCATCTAGCAGAACGACTGGTTATGCTCTCTGGACCTGAAGGAGGCCTACACTCACATTCCCATTCATTCGGCCTCACGCCGATTCCTCAGATTCCGGGTGGGACATCTTCATCTTCAATACCAAGTGCTTCCCTTCGGCCTGGCCTCATCCCCCAGAGTCTTCACCAAGTGCCTGGTAGTGGTAGCCGCAGCACTCAGGAACCACGGCCTCCAGGTGTTTCCTTACCTGGACGACTGGCTCATCAAGGATTCTACGTTCCAGGGAGTCGCCCTCGCGACCCAGAAGACAATTTGGTTATTACAACATCTGGGATTCGAGATAAACTTCCCAAAATACAACTTACAGCCCTCCCAGACTCTCCCCTTCATCGGAGCGATCCTGGATACTACCCAACTCCGAGCGTTCCTCCCTCCCCCATGTATGGAGGCTCTTCTTCACCTCTGCCATTCAGTTTCCTCTCGCCCTTCCATCTCGACGAGACAGATGATGGTCCTGCTAGGCCAAATGGCCTCTACAGTACATGTGACTCCGTTTGCCAGACTTCACCTCAGGACGCCTCAGTGGACCTTGGCGTCTCAATGGTCCCAGACGTCCGACCCTCTGACTCAACACATCCAGGTCACTCCTGCTCTGCAACAGTCTCTTCGCTGGTGGATGCTATCCTCCAATCTCTCCAGAGGCTTGTTGTTCCAAACCCCCCGCCATCAGAAAATCCTCACGACTGACTCGTCGACTTATGCTTGGGGGGCTCATCTGGACGGCCTCCGCACCCAGGGTCACTGTACCAGCACGGATCGCCAGTGCCACATCAATCTCCTAGAACTCAGGGTGTTCTTCAACGCTCTCTAGACCTTTCAACATCTCCTTCGCGACCAGGTTGTCCTCATTCGCACAGACAACCAAGTCGCCAAGTACTATGTGAACAAGCAGGGAGGCACGGGATCGGCCTCCCTCTGCCAGGAAGCTCTGAAAGTGTGGGATTGGGCAACTTGCAACAACAACATTTTCCTCAGAGCAGTCTACATTCAAGGGACAATGCCTTAGCAGACAGCTTGAGCCATCTTCTACAACCTCACGAGTGGACCCTCAACTCCACGCCCCTTCATCACATCTTCTTCCTGTGGGGAATGCCTCAGATAGACCTCTTCGCAGCCCCCCACAACTTCAAACTACCTCACTTCTGCTCCAGGATCTACAACCCTCAGCGTCTCAAGGCAGATGCATTCCTCCTGGACTGGACGAATCGCTTTCTATATGCGTTTCCGCCATTTCCTCTCATTCAAAAGACTCTGGTCAAGCTGAAGTCAGACCATGCCACCATGATCCTGATTGCTCCACGGTGGCCCAGACAACCTTGGTACTCGCTTCTACTTCAACTCAGCACCAGTTTTTCCATCTCTGCTTACACAGCATCAGGGATCTCTACTTCACCCCAACCTGCAGTCTCTACACCTGACAGCTTGGTTCCTCTCAACTAACCCCTCTACAGTTTTCCCAACCTGTGAGGGACGTCTTGGAAGCTTCAAGGAAGCCTACTAACAGACAATGCTACCACCAAAAATGGAATAGATTCTCTGTATGATGTGTTTCTCAGCCATCAGGAGCCTCAACATTCCTCCTTGCCTTCAGTTTTGGACTAAGTTTTGCACCTGTCTCACTCTGGCCTCAAATCTTCTTCCATACTTGTCCACCTCAGTGCAATTGCTGCTTTCCATCAGCCTCTTCAAGGGAAACCTCTCTCTGCTCATCCTGTGGTTTCCAGATTCACGAAAGGACTTTTCCCAGTGTTTTCGATGTGTTTCCAGATTAAAGACTGCATCTGGGAACACATCGAAAACACTGGGCAGCTAAAACCGAGCCAGCATGGCTTCTGCAAGGGCAGGTCATGTCTCACTAACTTATTATACTTCTTTGAGGGGGTAAACAGCCAAGTGGATCAAGGGGAATCTATAGACATCATTTACCTTGACTTCCAAAAAGCCTTCGACAAGGTACCACATGAAAGACTGCTAAGGAAGCTATGGAACCACAGGGTGCAAGGGGAGGTCCACCGATGGATCAAAAACTGGCTGGCGGATAGGAAACAGAGGGTTGGAATAAAGGGCCATTACTCAGACTGGCAATGGGTCATGAGCGGAGTTCCGCAGGGGTCGGTGCTGGGACCGCTCCTGTTCAATATATTTATTAACGACCTGGAAGCAGGAACAAAATGTGAGGTTATTAAATTTGCGGATGACACCAAATTATACAGCAGGGTTGAAAGCAAGGAGGACTGCAAAAATCTCCAAAAAGATCTGACAGCGCTGGAAGAGTGGGCCAAAAAGTGGCAAATGAGCTTCAACATAGGGAAATGCAAGGTCATGCATGTAGGGAAAAAGAACCCGATGTTCACTTACCAAATGGGGGGATCACCGCTAGGGGTGAGTAACCTTGAAAGAGATCTAGGAGTGATGGTAGGCACATCATTGAAGGCGTCGGCGCAGTGCGCCACGGCCTCAAGGAAGGCAAACAGAATGTTGGGTATCATTAAGAAGGGTATCACGACCAGGACGAAGGAAGTCATCCTGCCACTGTATCATGCAATGGTGCGCCCGCACCTGGAGTACTGTGTCCAGTACTGGTCGCCGTATCTCAAGAAGGACATGGCGGTACTTGAGAGAGTCCAGAGAAGAGCAACTAAGCTAATAAAGGGTATGGAAGACCTCTCATATACTGACAGACTGAAGAAGCTGGGGCTTTTCTCCCTGGAAAAGCGGAGACTTAGAGGAGACATGATAGAAACCTTCAAGATCATGAAGGGCATAGAAAGAGTAGACAGGGACAGATTTTTCAAATTACGGGGAACCACAAATACAAGGGGGCACTCAGAGAAATTGAAAGGGGAAAGGTTTAGAACTAACGCCAGGAAGTTCTTTTTCACTCAGAGGGTGGTGGATACATGGAATGTGCTACCGGAGGATGTGATAAGCAGGAGCACGCTACAGGGCTTCAAAGAGGGTCTGGACAGGTACCTGGAGGACAAAGGGATTGAGGGGTACAGATAGGAGTAGAGGTAGGTATTAAGGGATAGGATTAGAGGATTAGAGGCAGTTACAAAATTAGTCAGGGACACTGTTCAGGCAATTAGTCCTGATGGGCCGCTGCGAGAGCGGACCGCTGGGCAGGATGGACCTCTGGTCTGCCTCAGCGGAGGCAACTTCTTATATTCTTAATTCTCCCCTCAAACCGCCTCCAGTGGTTTGGGACCTCAATATTCTCTCACAGCTTATGAAACCTCCATTTGAACCTCTTCACAAGGGTCACCTGAAGCATCTCACTTGAAAGGTGGTGTTTCTCATTAGCCTCACTTCTGCTCGACGAGTCAGTGAGCTCCAAGCCTTGGTCGCGGACCCACCTTTTACAGTCTTCCATCATGACAAGGTGGTTCTCCGCATCCATCCGAAATTTCTCCCGAAAGTTGTCTCGGAATTTCATCTTAACCAATCCATCGTTCTGCCAGTGTTCTTTCCGAAGCCACACTCTCACTCTGGAGAATCTGCTCTTCATACTCTGGACTGTAAGCGTGCTTTGGCTTTCTACCTAGAACGCACCAAATCTCACAGAACTGCTCCCCAACTTTTCATCTCCTTCGATCCGAACAAGTTGGGACGCACCGTTTCCAAGCGCACCATCTCCAACTGGATGGCGGCTTGCATCTCATTCTGCTATGCCCAGGCTGGATTATCCCTTGACAAAAAAATCACAGCCCTAAGGTCAGAGCTATGGCAGCTTCTGTAGCTTTCCTCAGATCGACACCGATTAAGGAGATTTGTAAAGCTGCCACTTGGTCCTTTGTTCATACTTTCACTTCTCACTATTGCCTGGATACTTTCTCCAGACAGGATGGACAGTTTGGCCAAACAGTATTACAAAATTTATTCTCCTAAGTTGCCAACTCTCCCACCATCCCACTATGGTTAGCTTGGAGGTCACCCATTAGTGAGAATACCTGCCTGATTGTCCTGGGATAAAGCAATGTTACTTACCGTAACAGTTGTTATCCAGGGACAGCAGGCAGCTATTCTCACGTCCCACCCACCTCCCCTGGGTTGGCTTCTCTGCTAGCTATCTGAACTGAGGAGACGCGCCCTGGTCTGGGCGGAAGGTACTCGCGCATGCACGGTATGGGTGACTCGAAACTTCGAGTTTTCTTCAAGCAAGACTGCTTGTGAAGCGTCCGTATCGGGGCTCCGTTGGATCACGTCACCCATTAGTGAGAATACCTGCCTGCTTGTCCTGGGATAAGATGCATAGTTTCTAGGTATTCCTTCGAAAATTTAGACCCCGTGTCTAGGTGTATGTCCAAATCAGTTGCCATCTACCGGAGGAACGAGAAGGACAACTGATCAGCCAGTGTGGGGCCTCGAGAAGGACTCGAGGACGTCGAGGCCTCTGGATCCAATAAGGACGGGGACCGTGGAGGTGATAACGATCCCAGGGTGTCCTCGAGCTCTGGCATCGGAGGAGGTGAAGTAGCCGGTGGAGAATACTCAAGGAAAGGCTGCTTCCGATGAGGCGAGGTGTGCCTGGAAGAGTGCCTCGATGAATGCCTCGAACGATGGTGTGAGCTGTGCCTGGAGGTCGGCCTTAATGGGCGAGGCGAGCGGATCTTCACTGAGGCCTCCAGAAAGTGGATGGGGCTGGAGGCGGTTGATCGAAGCAGTGGTTGTTGGCTGTGCTCGCCCCGAGTGAGATGTTTCTAAGTGGAATCTTTATTATAAATTTAAAAAAAAACCAAAACAAAACAAAAAACCACCCCAACTCGGTACTATATACTATATGTGGTTTACAAAAGAACATTGAAACAGTTACAATAAAAACAAATGCCCTAGAATTACAAAAATTTCTTAAATAATTAAGTTTTCAATAATTTCCTGAACTGCTGGTAAGAGACAGAGCTAACTATTTACAAACTATTACAAACTCTTTTTATCATAAGAAGCTGACTGAAAAGATAGGAATCGTTGAAAATAGCACTTGTATAAACAACCCTTTACTGATGGAAACGCAAACAAATTACAATTACGTCTTGGACGTTATGAATTAATGAATAAAAAATGATCTACAAGATAATCAGGTGTTAAACCATGTAAGACTTTATAACATATACAACCAAACTTAAATCTGACTCTGGCCTTGACTGGTAACCAATATAGTCTTTGATTATTAATAAGGTGAGATGATCTGATTTTTTTCAAATTGAAAATTAATTGGGAGGAAAGCGACATCACAGTCCAAGATGGCTGACTGAAGGCGGAGCTCCACATGCCCCGATCCCCATCAGACGACAGTGCAGGCAACCGCTCAGTGGGAAGCAGTGGGTGACTTCGATGGCTGCAGCTGGCAAGAAAATGCTAAGACTTTTTGCCTATACACCGAGCGACCTGAGCATAGCTAAAATGGCAGCACATGGGAGATCATGAGCAGCCTTGCCTGCGGCAACAGAAGCATCAGAACTAGCAGCAGCGACCCCGCTGCAATTGGCGGAAACCTATGGCTGAGATGAAATATCTTTTGCTTGAAATCCGACAGACAAAATCTGTGCTTGAGGAACTTTCAACGTTGGCGGCGGATCTTAAGGGCAAAATTGCTGACCTGGGACATCACATTATGGAAACAGAACGACACCTGGACGAGCAGCAGAACAGCTGCTAGAGATGGATAATAAAGGAAAGGACTTTTTTTACCCAACAAGCATATGTTCTAGACAAGTTGGAAGATACGGAAAACTGGGGGCGCCGCTCAAATCTTCAAGTGCACGGTGTCCCGGAGCTGGCAGAGTACTCTAATTGTGAGAGGGTGGTGCAGCAAATGGCAAGCATGCTACTATCTACAGCTACATCTTCTGTCCCACCAGACTTTATAGGTATAGAGCGAACACATCGGGCATTGGTAGCCCCGCTGATAAACAAGATATAATCACCTGCTTCTCCAACTTTAAGACCAAAGAAGCAGTGATTCAGGAAGCCAGAGCTCAACCTAATCTAAAATGGGACACATTTGAGATTGAACTATAGGATTTGGCTTCGGTGACCCTTCAGAGGTGAGTGGAGTTGAAGCCAGTGCTACTTTGAGAAAAAAATGTGAAATTATCGCCCACTTTCCTAGTTTGTTCAGGTCTCTTTGTAAATCTTCGCAGTCCTCTTTAGTCCTAACTCCACTAAATAGTTTGATGTCGTCTGTGAATTTTATTACTTTGCACTTCGTCCCTGTTTCTAGATCATTTATAAATACATTGAACAGTAGCGGACCGAGTACTGACCCCTGTAGAACACCACTCGTGACCTTCCTCCAGTCCAAGTAGTGGCCCTTCACTTCTACCCTTTGCTTTCTACCCGCCAACCAATTTTTGATCCATCTATGTACATCTCTTTCCACCCTATGGTTCTTCAGTTTCCGCAGTAGGTGTTCATGGGGTACCTTGTCAAAGGCTTTTTCGAAATCTAAGGTATATGACGTCTATGGGGTCCCCTTAGTCCATTCGTTTGTTATATCCTTCAAAGAAGTGCAATAAGTTCTTTAGGCATGATCTTCCCTTGAAGAAGCCATGTTGGTTTGTTTTCATCAGTTTATTCCTTTCTAGATGCTCACCGAGATGTTGTCTTTTATCAGCGCTTCCGCCATCTTCCCCGGGACTGAAGTCAAACTTACCAGTCTGTAGTTCCCCGGGTCACCTCTCAATCCTTTTTTAAAGATGGGCGTAACATTAGCTATCTTCCAATCCTCCGGGATCACGCCTGTTTTCAGGGATAGATTGCAAACCTACTGCAGTAGTTCCGCTATTTCCTCCTTTAGTTCTTTCAAAACCCTAGGGTGGATTCCATCCGGGCCCGGAGATTTGTCTGTTTTTAATCTATCTATCTGCTTGTGTACATCTTCAAGGCTTACCTCCATGGATGTTAATTTTTCAGCTTGATCTCCTTTGAAGATTTTTTCAGGTTTCAGCAAGTTAGATGTGTCCTCTTTTGTAAATACTGACGAAAAGAACATGTTTAGTCTATCCACCACTTCTTTTTCCTCCTTCACCACTCCTTTCCTATCTCCGTCATCCAGCGGTCCCACCTCCTCCCTTGCCGGCTGCTTCCCTTTAACATGTCTGAAGAACGGTTT
Source organism: Geotrypetes seraphini (assembly GCF_902459505.1). Taxonomy (NCBI): domain Eukaryota; kingdom Metazoa; phylum Chordata; class Amphibia; order Gymnophiona; family Dermophiidae; genus Geotrypetes; species Geotrypetes seraphini. Next base: position 97,443,959 of record NC_047088.1, on the reverse strand, counting down.
GAAATTTCATGCTTCCCTGGCTAGCCTTTCTTCATATTCTCTTTTTGCTCTTCTAACCACGAGGTGACATTCTTTTTGATGCTTCCTGTGCTCTTTCCAGTTCTCCCCGGTTTTGTCCTTTTTCCATTTCCGGAATGAATGTTTCTTGTCTTCTATTACATTACATTAGAGATTTCTATTCCGCCATTACCTTGCGGTTCAAGGCAGATTACAAAAGAGATTAAGAAACGGAAGGTTACAATGGAAGAACATTTGTCCTTTCTAGAGAGGTAAAGAGTAGGTTATGTAATTTCTGTGTGGCGGGAAGAGGGAGGGGGGAAGGACGGTAAGTTTGAAGTTAGGGCTGTTTCAGGAATTTCTTGAAGAATGTAGTTTTTATTTCTTTTCTGAAGTTATGGCTGTTTCAGGAATTTCTTGAAGAGTATAGTTTTTATTTCTTTTCTGGACGTCTTGTAGTCTGGTGTCGTTATCAGTAGATTGGAGATTTGGTTATCTAGTTTAGCTGCTTGAGTGGCCAGGAGGACATTGTATAGTTTTTCTGTTTTACTTCTTTGATCGAGGGGTGTGTGAATGGGGTGTGTGTTTTTCTATGTCTGATTGAGGTGGTTTGGATGAGGCGGTTGTTCAGGTAGGTTGGGCTGTCTCCGTTTAAGGCTTTAAATAAAACATACAGTAGAATTTAAATAGTATTCTTTCTTGGATTGGTAGCCAATGTGAGTTGATGTATGCTTCTGTAATATGGTCGTGTTTTCTCAATGAGTAGATGAGTCTCAGAGCTGTATTTTGGATTGTTTGTAGTTGTTTAGTTATTGTAGAAGGGCAGGGGAGGTAGAGGATGTTGCAATAATCTAGTAGACTTTACGATTAGGGATTGTACTATAAGCTGGAATTGTGTTTTTTCGAAGAATTTCCTGACTTGTCTTAGGTTTCTCATCACTGCAAAGGATTTCTGTATTGTTTTATTTATGGTTGCATGGTGCAGCATTGGTCTATAGTCATTCCTAGTAGTTTTATGAGGAGGATGAATTTAGTTTTGTCTGTGTTGAGTTTCAGTTTGTGATCTTTCATCCAGGTTGCTACTGTTTCTAGTGTTCGGTGTAGTGTGTTTGTCATGGCGGTCTTTGGTTGATCAAAAGGTATGAGAATGGTAATGTCATCTGCATAACTGTAGGTGGTGATACCTAGATTATCTAGGTATGTTTCAAGAGATGCAGTGTATAGGTTGAAGAGAGTAGGGGATAGCGGGGATCCTTGTGGTACGCCGCAAGGGTTGGACCAAGGTTCAGCTTTTTCTTTATCTGATTTTACTCTGTATGTTCTGGATTTTAGGAAGCCTTCAAACCAAGAGTATCTTTATCTGAGATGCCTGTTGCATCCAAAATTTGCAGTAGGATGTTATGGTCTACCAGGTCAAATGCTGCGGCAAGGTCTAGTTGTATGAGAAGCATTTTTTTTCCTGTGCTGTTGCCTGGCTGTGTCAGTGAGGGAGCCTAGTAATGTCTCTGTGCTGAAGTTGAATCTGAAGCCAGATTACGTGGGGTAAAGTATATTATGGTCATCTAGATAGTTGGTGAGGTGTTTGGCTACTAGTCCTTCTGTCAGTTTGACATATAGAGGTATTGAGGCGATGGGTCTGTAGTTGGATGGTTGGTCTGTTGGTCCTTTTGGATCTTTTTGGATTGGGGTGATGATGATTTCGCTGAGGTCAGTTGGGAAAAGGCCGTCAGTGAACATGATTTGTATCCATTGCAGAAGCAGAGTACAGAATTTTGTGCTGGAGGTTGTAAGGAGATATGATGGGCAGTGGTTAAGGTCACAGGATGCGTGACTGTACTTTTTGTAGAGTTTATTGAATTCAGACCATTGTATGTTGGGGAATTTAGACCATGTTCTGTCAGCTGCAGTTGATTCTTTATCTGTGGGAAGAATTGTGAGCTCGTTTAGGTGGGATGGGGTACAATTGAGGGTGGCTCTGGCATTTGTAATTTTGTTCTTGAAGTGTTCTACTAAGAGGGTAGCTGAGGGGGGTGGGGTATTGTTAGTGGTCATGTAGGATTTGGTGTCTGTTAGGTCTTAATATTTTTGGTATCTTGGGTTTCTGTGCCTATTAGATTAGTGTAATGTGTTTTTCTCTTGTCCTTTAGTAGTATTTTGTATTGTTTGTTAGGTTTTTTCCAGGCAGTTTTCTTGTGATCTAGGTTAGTTTTTCTCCATTTTCTTTCCAGTCGTCTGCATTGTCTTTTAAGTAGGAGTAGTTCATTGTCAATCCATTGATCTGATCTTCTGCTGATTCTAGTTTTGGTTTGTAGTGGGGCTAGTTCATCAAGGATGTTGGTAGTCAGATTGTTCCATTGTGAAATGAAGTCCTTGGGGTCACAGTCCTGGGTTGTTTCATCTATTTTTGTCCAGAATATGGGGGGGGGGGGTCCGATGTGTTTGCGTGAGGTGTAAGTTATTTTTTGGGTTTAGGTATGGTTTCGTTCTTGGTCCAGTTGATGCTGAATGTGTATGTGTAGTGGTCTGACCAGAGGGATGGGGACCAGATTCCATTAGGTGTTTGAATTTCTAGGGAGGATGGTTGATGGGTCATGAAGGCTGCAATGTCAAGTTGGTGTCCTTTTTCATGCGTGGTTTGTGGGTTTAGGATTTGGAAGGATAAGGCATTGAGAAATGATAAGACAGTTTTCTGCTGGTTTGGATGTTTGGTCTTCAAGGTGTATGTTTAGGTCTCCTAGGATGAGTTTGTATTCTGCTGTTAATGAGTTTTGGTATATGAAGTTTTCAAATTCAAATACAGAGTTAAAAAAATTAAATAACTCAAGATACAATCTGAGGTCGTCTCTGCAAATATATAAGACTATTGTAATTAAAGATAGTTTTGCTATACAAAGATTGAGAATATTGAGAATTACAACCGAAGACTGACTATATTAGTTTTGAACTTTCCCAAGACTCCTGGGATTTCTCCCCTTGAAATGTTTAAAAGCTATCCAATTGATATATTAAAATATTTTGCTGAATTTATTGCCCCGGTGAATAGGATTTATTATCTACCTATTTCCTCAAAACAAAATCAAGGAGACATGGAAGGAGAAAATATTTAGATAGCCTAATTAGATTTGACTAATACTTGTATTGGGCTATACTTGAAGAATCTATTACAGACTCTTCGGTTGTTAGAACTACTTTGTTGATCTCCTTCGTTTTCGAACAGGACTTGAATGCCTTTATGAAACTATATTTCTGTCATTCTAAAGAACTATTTCATGGTAAAATAATTTAGGTTTATCTTGATGTAACAAGAATTACACAAGAAAGAAAACGTCAGTTTTTTTCTATGCAACAAGAGACGAGGGCACTGGGAGCTACTTTTTTATTGACATACCCTTGTAAATGTTAAGTGAAATATGCAGATGTTAAGTATATTTTCTTTACCCTGGAGCAACTGAGAACCTTCCTGGACCTAAAGAAAATTGCTTCAACATAACTGATTAATGGAAAGATGGACAGTAGATCAGTATTATGTCTTTCCCTTAAGATTTTTCTCCTGAAAGGTTCTTATTTATTTTTTCTGCTTCATTCACCCAAATGGTAATTGTGATCTAAGGAAGGAAATATTTACTTTGTATTTATATTAGTGTTATTGAATGGACATTCTTATTGTATTTCTATAACAAGTTTTTCTTGTAAAAAAAATTTTTTTTTTTTTTCAAATAAGACAGCATTGCACTTAATCCGGCATGCACAACAGCAAAAAAATTACCTCTATGGTGCTTTCTTTAGACGTGGAGAAGGCTTTTAATAGGGTTAGTTGGGACTTTATTTGAAGTTTTACTAAAATGGGATTTGATGAAAAATTTCCTCATTGAATACATCTCCTGTACACTGAAGCACTATCAAGGTTCATAGTGAATGGTTATTTGACAGAGCCCATTGAACTACAGAGACACTAGGCAGGGTTGCCCCCTATCTCCACTTCTATTTGCTATAGTGATGGAACCTTTGGCTTGCCTGATACGATAGCATGAGGGGGTGCGAGGCCTAGAGGTGCAATATCAGTCTTATAAAATTCTACTTTTTGCAGATAAAGACCTTTTTTTATAACAGCTATCCGGAAGCATCTTTACCTAATTTGATACAAGTTTTGGATGATTATAGCCAGATTTCTGGCTTTTGCGTCAATATGGAAAAGTCGGAAATGCTAAATTTAACCCTACACCCTCAGCAGGTGCAAATGTTGCACTCACAATTTCCCTTTCGCTGGGCACATCCTCTATAACAAAACCCTAAGCGCGCATGCGCACTTAGGGTTTTACGTTTCCTGTCTCTGGGAGGTGTGCTTCCGTGCCGAATTCGATTTTCAAACAGAGGCAGGGAGAACATGGAGGCAGGGGACACGCTGGCGACTCCCCCCTCCCGCCCTCATTCACCAACCGCTGCTGCTCCATCTCTGATCACCGGCTGTAGCAAAACTCGCAGGCCGCTGTGCACCTCGATAGCACGTTCCTTCTGATGCACGGTATCGTGTCACAGGAAACGTGCTACCGAGGTGCAGAGCGGCCTGCGAGGTTCGTTACAGCCGGTAGGCTGTTTTAAAGAAGAGGAGCCACATACTGGACAGGGGGAGCAGGGAAGAGGGACATGGGAGCAGGTAAGAAGTGGTGCTGGACAGGGGGAGCAGGAAGAGGGACAGGTGGAGCAAGTAAGGAGTGCTGCTGGGTAGGAGGAGCAGGGAAGAGGGACAGGTGGAGCAAGTAAGGAATGCTGCTGGGCAGGGGGTGCAGGGAAAAGAGACAGGGGGAAGCAGGTAAGGGGTGATGGTGGACAGCCGAGGGAAGAGAGAGACAGCAAGAAAGAAAGAGACAGAAAGCGGCCAAGGGGGGGGGGGGAGAGAGAGAGCGAGCGAGAGCGAGAGAAACACACATCTATTCTGCACCTGTTAATGTAACGGGCTTAAAGACTAGTAAATCTATAAAGTATTTGGGTATCAAGTTGACAGCGGACTCCTCCACTCTGTGTGATGCTAACTTTCCAGCTCTCTAACATCATTTGTTTCAGGAATTGGATAGATGGGAGGGGATGATAGGTTGGCTGGAATACTGCAAACAGAAGGCAAGGGAGACGTCCTTTCAACCAATGACAGTCTTTATTTGAAAATATTTGGGGGGGGGGGGTTGTCAGGAACGGCTCTGTTGCTTCAGGGGCTTGAAGGAGGGAGATTTGTGGCTGCCACAGATGCTTTGAGGGCTGGAGGGGGGTTGTTGGGTCAGGAGCACGACTTTTGACATTGTTTGAGAAGCGCAGTTGACAATTTATTTTGCTGGTTGGTTAAATACTAGTTAACTGAGATTCTACTGTAATATATATATGTGCTGAGAAGTGAGCTGCTGCACATTTCAGAGCTACCACCAGTATTTATTGCTTTGAGGTGTTAGGAGCAGATCTCGGGCATTAGCATGAAACTGAACATCAGATAGTGGCTACTTATCTGTGGCACATCTGATCATGTCCGACAATCCACCAGTTGTAGATGTAGATTAACTTAAGCATAGAGGCAAATTTGAGTAAACCACATATAGAACAACAAATTAAATTAAAAATAATTCCAAAGTATGCAGGTACTTTCAATGAAAAACTACCCAAGTATCACCTTTCACAATGGCTATGCCTCAGTACTCTGAGGTTATGAGTTCAAATCCACGCTGCTCCTTGTGACCCTGGACAAATCACTTAATACCCCAATTGCCCCAGGTACATTATTGATAGATTGTGAGCCCACTGGGCATACAGGGAAAAATGCTTGAGTACCTGAATAAATTAATGTAAACCGTTCTGAGCTCCGCTGGGAGAATAGTACAGAAAATTGAATGAATGAATAAAAATATCAGACAGCAACAGGGAGGTACAATAGCACATAGATTTTTGGAAATCCCATGTACAGTCACTCCTTCCTCCTCTTACCTCCGAAAATCTATCAAAACCACTCTGTTTGACAAATTCATCACCTAAACAGACCAATCCGCGCTCACTACGCTTTTTTCCCCCCCTACAAACCTGAAGCAATCTTCAGGCAATTCCTACCCCTCTCTCTTTCCCTCCCCCTTTCAACCCCTCTTACATTTCCTCCCCTACAACCCTTTTCTTCTGTAACATTCCCCTCATGCATTTGTAATTTGCTAATGTCCAGCCTTCTTTCGATGTGAACCACCTAGAAGTCGTCCGAGTATGGCGGTAAAGAAAAATAAAGTTAATAATAATAATAATGATAATACCTCCTAACATACACACCCTGAGTGCCTCTTTATAACTAAGCTAAAAAAGTGCATGCAGGATAAAGTCAGCAGTTTTTGTTAGATGGGGCTTAGTTTCAAACAAGCCAGTTTACTTGGGTATAAATGATATTAACCCGGGTAAAGGGCTTTCAAAATTACCCATTACAGTGAGCAGCACTATATATTTTAACTTTACCTAATTGGTGCAAATTCCACAGCTGATCCCATTCTAGACAAAAAAAAAGAAAGAAAAAAAACATTAAACAATGAAAATATTTCACTCGTTTTCTTTACTATTCCAAGTTCCGGTTTGAAATATGCCCCATTATTTTAGTAGCAAGAGCCTCTAACAGTAACTTACCTCGCATATGGTACCACACCGCTGCCTCCCAGTCCTTTGCACTTGCAGACTCCTGGCATACTTGAGGCTCTGTCTCTGCTGCTACCTCAGGCATGATGTTTGGGAGGACGAGGGGCAGGCTCTCTCCTGCAGACACTGCCTGCCCAGCATTTGGGTCATTGATGAAGGAGAGCCCCCACTCATTCTGAAAAATGGCACCCAGGTGCTCTTTATTTTGGGAATATCTACAGGGTGGAGAGCTAGGGGCACTCTGTCCATTCTCACTGTTGGATGAGGAGTCCAAACGATGTGGTACAGGCTCTGGAGTTGCAGGAGATGAGGGGATACCTGAAGTAGGGAGAAAAGCAGTAGAAATGGCTGTAGTTGTGCCAGTTCGATATGGATCATTTTGGCTGGTGGACAGCACACAGTTGGGCAAGCTGTTAGTGGTCTTCACTGCTGAGGCAGGCACCATGGTGGTTTTGGCTGCTGGGACTGCAGCAGGCTCTGGGGTCCTCTTCTCTAGATTTTCTTTCACCTTACTAGCATAGCTGATCTTTGGCAGAGTGCGTGCACTACTACTGTCCACTGGGAAAACTGGTAGCTGCTTGAAGAGTGACCAGGTCTCCTCTCTCCCAGCTGTGGTGACAGCTGGCTTCCCATCCATTTCTTCAAGCAGCGGAGGGGAATCTACATCTGCTGATGCTCTATGTGGGGATGAGGGACACCCCTCAGTCTTCACACTGCTGATATGTACAATTTGGGGATCAGTGGAGTTGCCCTTCAACTCCTCAGATGTTCCCAACAACTCCTTAGTCTTCTGCACTCGTGTGGAACTCCGGTTCTCAGTACTAATGCCACCAGATTGCTGAAACCGATAACCATTGACTGCATTATTCTGCCGAGGAACCCAGTCTCTCCTGTACTTTCTCTCAAAGTCCCTAAAATTCCTCCTGAAGCCAGGCTGGAAGGGCCCCGAACGGTCAGTATAGTGTGATTGGTGCCGGTGGTAACTGTAATGATGGGCAGGTGGTCTCTGTGTCTGGCGGGGGACTGTTTCCCGCTCTGAAATCTGAAGGTTACGGATATTCATGCTGTTGGATGGACTCAATGGGGTGCTTTCCTCAGTTCTACTGGACATTGCTTCAATCTCTGGGTCAGGACCGCACCAGTTAGTGTCCCAGGGCCCTGGGAAGGAGGAAGAAAGTTGGATTCAGTGAAAATCCAGATGACAGAAAAATATTTACCCCTTAGTCAGATAACAGGAGCTGTTATTCAATGGACAGAGATCCTCTGTACTTTAGAAAAATCAGAAATACATATAAATTGATTTAATTTTATATACTGCACCATTTACAGACTAGACATACATAATTTTAAAAATATCAATACAAAACATTAACAACTAATAACTGCTTCTAGAATTCCCTTTAACTAGCAATGCTTATTTTAACAGGGGTGAAAAACAAATTCTAGTCATCAGGTGACCTGTAGACTTAAAATTCAGCATCTGGCAGTGCCTAGAGTTGACCACTGCGAAGGGCTGTCAGGTAAAATTTGCCTCTTTGTGGAAGTTATCAAAAATCTGCAATAGAGTAGACACCCCAGATGATGTGAATAACATGAAGAAAAACATAGTGGAACTTGAAGAATGGTCTGAAATTTGGCAGCTAATGCTGTCATGCATTTGGGCTGCCAAAACCCAAAGGAATGGTACAGTTTAAGGAGTGAAGAACTTATGTGCACAACAGAAGAGCAGGACTTGGGTGCGATTGTATGTGATGATTTTAAGGTGGCCAAACAGGTTGAAAAGGAGACTGTGAACGCTAGAAGAAAGCTAGGGTGCATAGGAAGAAGTATGGCTAATAGGAAAAAGGAGGCATTTGATGTGCTTTTATAAGATTCTGGTGAGACCTCATTTTGTATATTGTGTACAATTCTGGAGACCACACCTTCAAAAAGATATAAAAAGGATGAGTCCAGAGGAAGGCTACTAAAATGGTGTGTGGTTTTCATCATAAGGTGTATGAGGACAGACTTAAAGATCTCAATATGTATACTCTGGAAGAAAGGCGGCAGAGGGGAGATATGATAGAGATGTTTAAATACCTACGTGGCGTAAATGTGCATGAGTCGAGTCTTTCATTTGAAAGGAAGCTCTAGAATGAGAGGATATAGGATGAAGTTAAGAGGTAATAGGCTCAACAGTAATCTAAGGAAATACCTTTTAACTGAAAGGGTGGTAGATGTGTGGAACTGTCTCCCAGAAGAGGTGGTGGAGACAGAGACTGTCTGAATTCAAGAAAGCGTGGGATAGGCATATGAGATTTCTTAGAGAGAGGAAGAAATAATGGTTACTGTGGATGGGCCAATTGGTCTTTATCTGCCATCATGTTTCTCCGTTTCTAAGTTTAATGTACAAGCAGTGGACTACTTTATTCAATATTTTACAATAAAGGAAACAAATAATGTAGTTGCATTTTAACCCTTGCTACATACAGTGCATTTAAGCCCATCTCTCACACTGCAAGGAAAACCCACTCCACTAGCTTTTCTTCCAAGAAATGAAACTATTACATATCCAAAAGCAGTCAGCTGCAGAAATGAGCAAATCACATTAAAGAATAAGAGAGAAACCACTTCCCAATAAATTATAATGGCAGTTTAACATTTGTGATCAACTTTTAATTCCCAACCTAAGTTCTGCTTAGAACAGCTAATATTTGTTAAGAGAATGGAGACGATTAGGGATATATTAACACTGAACTCATAGCAGCCATTTTTTTTTACTAGGTAGACTGCACAGGTGTGAGTGTAGAAGGATCATTCCTGCCTCGGCTCATAGCTGGACCACCAAGAGACAGGCCTTCGTGGGGACCTAGAGGGGATGGGAGGAGGAGGAAGGGGCGGGCTTGTTGCAGAGCGGGCACAAAGGTTACCACAAGGAAAGGATGGAGGAAGGAATCGGTTGCTCCAGCTTCCTGCACCTCTGGACAGCAGTAAGGACTAGGACAGAGGGGTGGGGAGGGTGTGGGCGATAAAGGCTAGCTGCAGAGCTGGCAGGCGAACACCTTGGGGAATGGAGGGATCACTTCTACCCCAGTATTTAAACAGAATATAAACCATCAGTTTATTATATGAGTTGACATCTTTCCCCCCACCCAAAAAAAAAGGGGGGGGAAGAGATGTTATCTCAGTTTATATTCAAGTATATACGGTAAGTGGAGACAGGAGCTAAGACAATGGGGAAAGCATTAAATATCATTACATTAAATGTGAATGGGCTAAAATTCCAGAATTCTTAAAGGCTACAAAAGTGGAGAGCTATTATATATTTGGAGAAATCACACTTAAAATATTAGAGATCAGAGGCTGATGTATAGTAAATGGTGCCTTCAGATTTATGGCAGCAAGCTATAAGGTGTATAAGAAAGGGAGAGTGGGAATATTAATATCCAAGGACTGTAAAATAGAGAAGCTGTTATCAATTTACTTTTGAATGGATGTAGGTTCACTATGTCAGGGATATATGCTCAAAACACTAGACAAGGACTCTTCTAGGATAAGCTGAAAAAGATGGGGGGGAAGGACCAGCTGATCATGTGTGGAAATTTTAACTTAACTCTTAATCCACATCTAGATAATTCTAAAGGAGGGGAGGAAGGCTCAAAGAGCCTTGGGAAGAGTGTAATGCTTGGTTTTACTAAGCAGCGCAAGAGTATTTTACTGTGGGCCAGTGAGGTTAGTATTCTGATACTCAGAGGAATTCATTGAGCGTCAGAGCATTTACCTCACCAGCCAGTGGTAAAGCACAATTATTTACCGTAACAGGTGTTATCCAGGGACAGCAGGCAAATATTCTCACTGATGAGGTGATGTCACCGATGGAGCTCTGGTATGGACCACTTTTAAAAGTGCATCGCCAATTTAAGACTTTAGAAAGTTCACGATAGCCCGCACTGCACATGCGCGAGTGCCTTCCCGCCTGATGTAGGCACGCGGTCCTTCAGTTAAGATAAGAAGCCAACCCGGTAAGGTGGGTGGGTTGTGAGAATATCTGCCTGCTCTCTCTGAATAACACCTATTAAGGTAAGTAACTGTGCTTTATCCCAGGACAAGCAGGCAGCATATTCTCACTGATGGGTGACCTCTAAGCTAACAAGAATGGGATGGTGGGAATGTTGGCCCTTAGAAGAAAGACTCCAGATAATAGTGAGAAGTTAATGTATGAACTGAGGACCAGGTGGCAGCTTTACTGATTTCCTCAATGGGAGTAGATCTAAGGAAAGTAACAGAAGCTGCCATAGCTCTAATTTTGTGGGCTGTGACACGACTTTCCAGTGCCAGTCTAGTCTGAGCATAATAGAACAAGATACAGGCAGCCAGTCAGTTGGAAATTACGCTCTTGGAAACAGGATGCTCCAACTTGTTTTGGATCAAAACAGACAAAGAGTTGTGGAGAAGTACGATGAGGCTTTGTCCTGGCGATGTAATAGGCCAAAGCACGCATACAGTCCAGAGTGCGCAAAGTGCATTATCCAGCAGGATAATGAGGCTTAGGAAAAAACACTGGCAGAACAATCAACTGATTGAGATGAAACTTAGGATGCGTGCGTAGAACCACTTTATCATGGTGAAAAACTGTGAAGGGTGGATCTGCCACCAACACTTTTAACTCACTGACCCTCCTGGAAGAGGTGAGAGCAATAAGGAAGACAACTTACCAGGTGAGAAACTCGAGATGAGCTGTGGCCATTGGTTCAAATGGTGGCTTCATCTAACTGGAAAGCACCACATTAAGGTCCCAGATGATAGGCGGAGGCTTGAGAGGTGGTATAACATTGAAAAGTCCTTTTATAAATCTGGACCAGAGGATGAGCAGTGAGAGGCTTTCCCTCAACTGGTACATGAAAAGCTGTAATAGCGCTCAGATGGATTCAGACAGATGTAGATTTGAATCCAGAGTCAGACAGATGAAGCAGATAATTCAACATCAAATCCATTGATAAGGAAGTGGGATCATGATGGTGAAGACAACACCAGGAAGAACATCTAGTCCACTTTTGTTGATAAGATTGTTGGGTGGCTGGTTTCCTGGAGGCTTCAAGAATATGTTGAACAGGCTGAGAGAGATGCAAGTCAGATGGATTCAGCCTGAGAGAAACAAAGTTTTCAGGTGTATTAATTGCAGGTTGGGATGTAGAAGTGATTCCTGATGCTGAGTAAGCTGAGTAGGAAAAACTGAAAGAGGTATGGGCTCCTGGGAGCTGAGTTGAAGTAGAAGGGAGAATCAATGTTGCCTGGGCCATGGAGGAGCAATGAGAATCATGGTGGCTGCCTCTCGTTTGAGTTTGAACAGAGTCCTCAACATGAGAGGAATTGGAGGGAATGCATAGACAAACAGGCCTGTCCAATCCAGGAGAAAAGCATTGGCTTCCAGAATGGAGAGGAGAATAAAGTCTGGAGCAAAACTGGATGATTGTGGGGAGCCGCAAACAAGTCCACTTGTGGAGTGCCCCACTGAGCAAAGATGGACTGGAGAGCTGCAGAGTTGAGTGTCCATTTGTGAGGTTAAAGAATTCTGCTGAGGTTGTCTGCTAGGGAATTCTTCTCCCCCTGAATGTAGACAGCCTTTAAGAAAAGGTTGCATGTCGTCACCCATGTCTAGATTTTTTGGGCCTCCTGGCATAACAGGAGAGAGCCCATGCCTCCTTGCTTGTATTTGTAGTACATTGCTTCTTAATTGTCTGTGCGAAGGAGGAGGACTTGAGGGCAGAGATGATGGAAAGCCTTGAGGGCATAATACATCACTCTGAGATCCAGGAAACTGATGTGAAGTTTTTGCTCTCTGGTGGTCTAGAGACCCTGGGTCTGAAGATCATCCATATGTGACCCCAAGCATAAGGGGATGCATCCATCGTGATGACTTTGTGATGAGGGGGTAAGTGAAAAAGGAGACTTCTGGATAGATTGGAGGAGGTCATCCATCATTGAAGCAACTGCAGAAGAGATGATATTACAGATATATGTTGTGAGAGTTGATCCATTGCTTGAGACCACTGAGACGCAAGGGTCCACTGAGGAGTGCGAAGGTATAGTCATGCCAGTGGTGTCATATGCACAATGGAGAGTGGTGTCATATGCACTCGGGGAGAGTGTGGCGCAGTGGTTAAAGCTACAGCCTCAGCACCCTGGAGTTGTGGGTTCAAACCCAAGCTGCTCCTTGTGACTCTGGGCAAGACACTTAATCCTCCCATTGCCCCAGGTACATTAGATAGATTGTGAGCCCACAGGACAGACAGGGAAAAATGCTTGAGTACCTGAATAAATTAATGTAAACCATTCTGAACTCCCCTGGGAGAACGGTATAGAAAATTGAATAAATTAAAAAAAAAATATGGCCCAGAAGAACCATCATGTGTATTGCAGAGATGGACTGAAGCCTTTTACAACCAAACACGGAATCCTGCAAGGTTCCATCTTGTCGCTATTGCTTTTTAACATCTTTATGTCGCTCCTTCTGACGGTGGGCCAATCTATTGGCTTTACTACATTTGCATATGCTGACGATGTGCAATTAATCCATTCTATTGATCTTAATAATAGAGGATGTTGTATCCATAAACCACAAATTAGAAAAAATTAAATCATGGTTCAATTCAAAACAAATTGTCTTTTTTTTAGAATTGAAGACTAGCGTTTAGCTAAAGATCCGGATAAGCTTTGGTGAATATATCATATGTTTGACTTATTTTTTACCGGTTTGTGATTTATCTACTGGCTTGCTGATTTATTCTTTTGCAGCCTCTTTGTCCCCGACCCTGAATAAATTTTTGAAACGCGTCGGTGGGGAACAAGGCACATCCGGTTAAAAGCTAAGTTATTATTATGCATTGAATAATTTTCTAATATTTATTACATTTTATAAATGAGCACAGACACTTTATAAATTATTTATAATGCAAATGCAAATAGTTGCACACTCGTTTAATACATCACACTCTCAAAAGTTCCAGTGAGGACGGCTACCACACAATGTATGGTGTGGCATTCTGAGTAACATCGTGTGATGTGAATATTTATGCAATAGTGGAATATTTATGATTATTGGACATATTGTGACATTAGTGTCTATATTTTGCATTGACAGAACCTTCTTGTCATACCATCATTAAAAATCAATCAACATGTTGCGTTCCAATAATTTTGCGGTTAACGTCCCTTCTCTTTGGAATTTGCTGCCCAATCAGTTGCGCAGTGAATCCACAATAAATCAATTTAAATTAAAATTAAAAACATTCTTATTGCAGGATGCTTTTGGACAATAACTGTCCTCTTAAGGACAAAATCAAGCTTCATTGCTTTTTACCCTAACCTATTGTTTTTTTCCCTTTCATTGTACTTTTTCTCTCACGACTGTAGTTCTCTCCTCTCTTCCCTACTGTCTGAAGTTAGTCCATACGTCTTATTATGCATCCTTTTGGTATTATTTAGTATCCCTAACTTTTAAATTTGTTTTAATGTAATTTTTATATTGTACACTGCTTAGAAACCTGATTAAGCGGTTTAAAAAAATCTTTTAATAAAACTTGAAACTTGAAGCAGTTGCTGACAAAATCGGATGAGAGCATGAAGGCGATCTGGAGGGAGAAACGCTCTCATGAGAGTGGTGTCTAGGATAACTCCAATGAACTGAAGATGTTGAGTCGGAATGAGATGGGATTTGGGGAAGTTGACTTCGAATCCTAGAACCTGAAGAAAATAAATGGTCTGAGATGTTGCTTGGACCACTTCCTGAGATGAAACAGCCTTGATCAACCAATCGTCAAGGTAAGACTTGGAGGCTGTGTGATCGGAGAGATGTGGCCACTATAATCAGGCACTTCGTGAAGACTCTGGGAGAAGATGCCAGGCCGAAGGGAAGGACCTTGTACTGGTAGTGACTTTTGATTTATCTGAAAACGGAGATATCTTCTGGAAGCCGGATGAATTGGAATATGTGTGTAAGCTTCCTTGAAATCCAGGGAGTATAGCCAGTCATTCTGATTAAGGAGAGAATAAATTAGGGTGAGAGAGAGCATCCGAAATTTCTCCTTGACTAGAAATTTGTTGAGCGCTCCAAGATCCAGAATAGGTTGTAGTCTTCTTTGGAACTAAGAAGTAATGGGAGTAGAATCCCCGATTCTGCTGAGAGAGAGGAACTTCCTTGATGTCATTCAGCAGGAGAAGGGATTGAACCTCCTGGAGAAGAAAAGAGGACTGTGCAGGATCCAAAGCAGACTCTTGGAGGATGGTCTGGAGTCAGGGTGTGAAAATGGAGAGTGCAACCCTGACGAATGATGGTTAGACCCAGAGGTCTGATGCTATGAGCTCCCAGCGAGCGAGGAAAAATTGGAGATGGCCTCCGATGGACTGAGGCAAAGACTGTAAGAAGTTGATGGTGGCTTTGCTCTGAAGAGACACGTCAAAAAGGCTGTGTAGGTTTTTGGGGAGCAGCCTGTGGTTTGTTGTTGTTGATAGGGTTGCCGTTTCTGCCTTCTAGGTTGAGACTGAGCAGGAGCTGCAGGCTTAGAAACAAACAATCACTGGTAAGAAGAAGCTGGTCTGAAAGGACAAGAAGGTGGAGGCTTCTTTTTAGGCTTGACCAGAGTTTCCCATCTGGCTTCATGAGTGGACAACTTTTGTGTAGCTATGTCCATGGAGGGACCAAAAAGCATGGTCATGGAGCATTGGCAAGCCGATCTTGATGGTTCACATCCAGTTCAGACACCTGAAGCTAGGCCAGATGTCTCATGGCTACGGACATGGCTGCAGCACAGGAGGCAAGTTCAAAAGTGTCGTAAGTTGAATGTACCATATATTTCCTCAGCTGAAACAGATCAGAAATGTGATGTTGAAAAGCAGGAAGTTTGCGCTCTGAAATGTATTTCTGGAACAGAAAAATCTGTTTAAATCAAGTACTTGAGGTAAAAATAAAAATAAAAATTGTAACTGCCAGAGCGGTTGGCTAACATGGCATTTTAGTAAAGGCGTTTGCCAAATCGATCCATGGCTTTGATCTCTCTGCCAGGGGGTAAAGATACGCAAGCACTAGCCTCTGAAGACTTCTTTAAAGTAGACTCCACCAGGAGAGACTCAAGTGGAAGTTGGGGTTTGTCAAACCCAGGATTAGGAACCACTCTGTACAGAGTATCCAACTTACAAGGAGCCACAGGAATGGTAAGTGGCGTTTCCAGATTTTTATAAAAAGTTTCCCGTAAAATGTTATGAAGGGGAAGCTTGAGAAGTTCCTTAGGCAGTTGATCAAAATCTAAGGCCTCCAAGAAGTGTTTAGAGAGTTTGGAGTCAGCTTCCAGTGGAATGGATAAAGTTTCCGACATTTGATGAAGAAACTTTGAAAAAGATGAGTTTTCAGACAATACAGGGGTCTCCTAAGAGAAATGTTGTGGTGAATCATCAGAAGAACCCACATCTTCAAAAAGAAGAGGACCCTGTTCAGAGTCTCCCCACAAGTCTGAATCCTGAACAGAATGAGGATGGTGCTGAGAACTCAGTGCCGAAGCCTCAATATGCTTTAGCTTTTGTAATGCCTTCTGGGACCGAACCAGAGTCGATTCCGGTGATGTCTGTGTCGAGGACGACCGATGTTAGCGAATTCAAGGTGCCGATTCCCTTATGAGAAGTGTCCATTGCAGGTGCAACCGGTGTCGAGGGCTCAGACCGGACTGGCACCGGGGGAATCAAGTGTCGCCATGGGCACAAGTTGGGTCAGCACCAGCATTTGAAAATTCTCACCCAGTTCTTCCCTAAGCAAATTATCAATTTTTTGCTTGAGAGTAAGCACCAGTACCGATGGCTTTTTCACCAGTATCTTCGGTGCAGCTCTGCACTCTGGTGATGAGGAGGCCGATGACGAGGCACTCACCAATATCGGAGCAGAGCACTTTTTGAGCTTCTTCGAGGTTGGCAGGACTGGGCTCACTGCTACTTTGACCTGAGGCCCAGAAGGGGTGGGGGGAAGGCTGCGACACCAAAGGCGTTTCTGTCGGTGTCGACTTCAACTGTGATGTTGAGTTCTGTTCCATCCCGATGCCGAAGAGAAGTCGCTGTTGAATGAGGCAGTTCTTCAAAGTTATTTTCTGTAAAGAAAAACAACGGGAACAGGTCTCCTGACAGTGCTCAGGCCCCAAACACTGGAGACACCAGCTTTGCAGGTCAGTCACAGAAATGGGGCGAGCACACTTTTTAAAAATCCATCTGCGGGCGGGACATCGAAGGAAACAGGGCCCCAGCAAGATCAAAATCAGAGGCCAAGGTGGTTGAACAGGCCCCACCGAGCTGAACCCGCGAGAGGGAAAAATCCAAAATGTTTACTTTTTTTTAGACAAAGTAAAGAAAGAAAGAAAAAAAATGACTGAAACAGTCAAAGAAATCTGCGAGAGCGGGAAGGCAGCGAGAAAAAATTTCAACAGCCGTTGAAAACGCATCTTCTTAGCTCCGCAGAAACTAAGGGACTGCGTGCCTATGTCGGGTGGGAAGGCACTCGCACAAGCGTGGTGCAGGCTATCGCAAACTTTCTAAAGACTTTAAGTGGCGATGCACTTTTAAAGTGGTCCGTACTGGGGCTCCATTGGCGACGTCACCCCATCAGTGAGAATACTCTGCCTGCTTGTCCTGGGATAAAATGCTCTTAAGCTGCTTAGTAAAAGGAGCCCTAAGAGAGGTAAGGAAACAGCTGAAGTTAGTGGATGCATGGAGATTTAAAAAATGAGAGGAAGGAGTATTACTTTCGGGTGCACTGTAGCTATTCCAGAACCTAGGCAGCTGTGGAACCATAGTATGGTCAGAGCACAACACAGTGAGTTAAGATGAAGTTGGTGCCAACTGGTAAACCAGCAACATGTTTTTGGAGACTAAAGATACAATTAGAAAGGTTAAACAGGATTTGAGGGAATATTTTCAACTCACCAACATGAGACAGAACACAATTAGGAAGGGATAAAGGCTTACAATTAGGAGGTATCTTGATAATGGAGGCTATATATCTCAAAGAAAGAACATGAAAGGAGGAAATTAGAAAGAGGGTCTGCAGCTGTACTGTTGTCAGCAACAGCGCATTTCCCCTCAGATGTCTCTTTTCTAAGCTGAAGAGCCCTAATATCCGTTCTTCTTATGAGAGGAGCTCCAGTCCCTTAACCATTTTGGTTGCTTTTTTTTGAATCTTTTCTAATTCCACTATATCTTTTTTGAGATATGACAAACCACAATACTCAAGGTGAAGTCACACCATGGAGCGATACAAAGGCATTATATTTTTCTTTGTCTTAATTTTTTTATCCCTTTCCTAATAATTCCAAGCTTCCTTTTTGCTTTTCTGGCTGTTGCCACACACAGGACAGAAGATTTCTGTGTAATGACCACAAGGAGTAGCCTAATGGTTAGTGCCTGAGAACTAGAGGAACTGGGTTCAATTCCCACTGCAGCTCCTTGTGTCTGGGCAAGCCACCTAACCCTCCATTGTCCCAGGTACAAAATTAAGTGCCTGTATTTCATATGTAAACCGCTTTGACTGTAATCACAGAAAGGCAGTATATTAAGTCCCATCCCTTTGTCCTTTCTTGGATGCCGACTCCTAAGGTAAATCAAACATCAGGAAACTGATTTGGATTATTTTTTCCCAATATGCATCACTTTGCATTTGTCCACATTAAATTTAATCTGCCATTTGGATGCCCAGTCTTCCAATATCCTAATGTCTTCCTGCAAGTTTTCAGTCTGCATGCACTGCAACAACTTTGAATAGTTGTGTCATCTGCAAGTTTACTTATCATTCCCATTAACATTTATAAGGGAAGATTAGGTTCTTACCTCAATCTTCTTTCCAGTATAAAGAAACAGGAGTCTTGACCAGTGGGTTTCTTTACCCACAAGTTTAGCAAAAGGAATCACCGACAGCTTTTCAGTTTTGACTGTCAGTGGGCAGTGCTCTATCTCCTCAGTTCATTTCAAAGCAGGTGATCACCCCTAAGAGGAGAAATATCAAGCAGGGCATGGGGAACTCCCCAACCAAGACTTTTCTGCTCTGCAACAAAGACAATTAAACCCCGTGAACTTAATACCAACAAGGTAGACCTAAACAAGCCACCTACCTGAATGCAACCATCACTAATGTTTATAGGCTCTCCCAAAGACTTTGCCATAGTGAGCCATCGCATCGGTTATTGTACTTGCTTGAAGATGAATAAAAAGCATCTTTATGCTCTCTTGACTGCTCCAAGGCAAGCATTTTGAGATGCACATATGAGTCTAAGAATAACCAGGCTAAATTGACATTTGACAGGGCAGGCGTCAAGACTTGTGTTCCTTTATATTGGAAAGAAGATAATCGAGGTAAGAACCTAATTTTCCCTTCCAGTGCAAAAGGAACACGAGTCTTGACCAGTGGGATATACCAAAGCTTTCCCCCCCAAGTCTAGGGTGGGGCAGATGAGCCTGCTGCTAGCACTGAGGACTCAAAAGCGGTGTCCATTTGTGCAGTCATTTCCACTTCATAAACTTATGTGAAAGAATGGTAAGTCATGTAGCTACCCTACAAATCTCCTTAGGCAGAACTGCCTAGGTCTCTGCCCAATAAGCAACAACCCTTCTGGTGGGATGTGTCTTCAAGGAGATTGGCAGTTGTTTACCACCACCAATGTATGCAGATGAAACAGCCATGTGGATCCTTCTAGAAATAGAAGTCTTAGATGCTGGCTTTCCCAGTCTGCCAGGGCTGGTGGGTACAAAAAGATGCTCTAAAATATGAAAATAATTCATCATTTCGAGAAAATGGAGAACTCTCCTCCTGTCCAGTAACTCCAAGCTTTGTCCTTTTTCTTTACACCTACAGCCTAGAATGCATACAATCGGTCTTACACTTTTGGCTTAAAAGAAGGCACCATGCACCAAGACATACCAGCCTCCGTAAACCTGAGGAATGGCTCTCTGCAAGACAGAGTCTAAAGCTCTAAAACCCTTCTTATTGAGGCTAAAGCTACCAAGAAGATTGACTTGATGGTCAAATCCATCAGCGACGCCTTTTGAAAGGGCTTGTATGGGGCTTTACTGAAGGCCTGTAGTATAAGTTAGGATTCCACATTGGAAATGGTTGTAGTGTGGGGAAGATGCAACTGCAACACTCCCTGGACACATCTGGATGAGAAGTAAAGACCTTCTCCACTCAAGCCCTAAAGCACGAGAGGTTTGCTACCTGTAACTTGAGGGAGTCAACTGCTACACCCTTTTTGACACTATCATCAAGAAAACAATAGGACCGTGGAAATCAGAGCCCTAAAAGGCCCTACCTTCTGTTCCGCACATCAGTGCTGAAAAGACTTCTGTTAATTCACTGAGGAGTCTGTACAATAGGTGCTCAATCCATACCCGCAAACCAGGTACTGCAGAAGGCCACACATTATTTTTGCCCCCCCCCCCCCCCCCCCACATAGGAGAGGATCACAGAGACCCCTACAGTTAAGTCTAAAAGCAATCAAACAACACTGGAACAAACATACATAGAAGGGGACATGAGGAACTTCCCCACAAACATTATTCTGTTGTATGAATCATCAAACGCCATTTGCCTGTCTTACTTCTGAGATGAATAGAAGATGATGAAATTTAGCAAGTATTAAAGACATACAACATATCAGATATGGATGTTGTGGCACATCTCAATTTGGAGATTTAGCCATATCTTTAATAACAATTTCTCTTCACACTGAGTGAGGTGAAGTTTTGGATTTGTCAAGTCACTTAATCCCCCATTGCCCCAGGTATCTTAGATAGATTGTAAGCCTGCCGGGACAGACAGGAAAAAATGCTCGAGTACCTGAATAAATTAATGTAAACTGTTCTGAGCTCCCTAGGGAGAATGGTATAGAAAATTGAATAATAGAGAGGGCAGGCCTTACAGACATCACTGTGGATTAACAGAAAGGAGATAACCAAAGATAAGAACCTAATCTTCCATTCTTTATATTCACTCCAGAGTCTGTACGATAGGCGACGTACTATAGCAATGGCAACATCTAGGGTGGGACAAAAGAGCCTGCCTGCAAATTGAGGCCCCCAAAGCAGCATCAGTTCGAGCAGCCACATCCACTCTGTAAAACCTCATGAAGGGAAGACCAAGTAGCCACTCCACAAATCTCAGCCAGATGAACTGCTCAAGGACTCTGTCCACGAAGTTGCGACACTCCTGGTTGAGTGAGCGAACTTTGAGAGAAACCGGCAGCTGCTTACCAAAGGTAATGGAACCGCATAGCCATTTCATCAACTTACATCTTGCAATAGAGGCCTTGGATACCAGCCTACCACGCCTGGATTGACTAGTTAGGACAAACAACAGACAGTTGAATTCATTGGTTCTTTCTAAGAAGTGAAAACTCTTTGCATGTCTAGTCTCCATAAGATCTTATCTTTCTGCTCTGGTCTCATGGGACGAAAGGCAGGCAGACAAACTTCCTGGTTGTCAGGGAAATCAGAAGCCACTTTCAGAAGAAAAGGAATTGTACGGATAGATACCCCTGCCTCCGTGATCCAGAGAAAGGACTCTCTAGAATAGAGCCTTCAGTTCAGAAATATACCTTGCTGAGACAATCGCCACGAGGAACACTGTTTTGACTGTAAGGTCCAGAGGATATGCCTCCTTAGGTGGCTCAAAAGGAGCTTTAGCAAGCCCCTTCAGTACAATATTTAGGATTTCACATAGGAAAAAGCTGTTGTAGGGGTGGCTGCATGTGAAGTGTTCCTTGAGAAGTCTGGTCACATCTGAATGAGCTGTAAGTGAACTGGAACTGCTGTGCACCCAAAAACAGGAAAGGCCTGCCACCTGTACTTTGAGGGAAGCTGTCACCGGGCCTTTTTCTAGACCAGCCTGTTGGACGGCTAAGACCACTGGAACGGGAGCACACAACAGCTCTATTTGGGTTTCTGGAACAACACTGCTGGAAAGCCTTTCAAGCTTTGGCATAAGCTACCATATTAGAGGGCTTTTTGAACCTCAAAAGACTGGCAATGACTATTTCAGAGCAGCCCATTTGAATCAAAGCCTTGCACAAAAGCCATGTCGTAAGACCAAAGCACTGGGGGTTCTCCATAGGAACTGGTCCCTGATTGAGAAGGTCGCGATAAAGAGGGAGCTTGAGATTCATGTCCAACTCAAGACAGATGAGATCCACATACCATGGACAGCGAGGCCAGTCCAGGGCCACTAGGATCCCCTGGTCTGGATGAGTTGCAATCCTGTGGATGATCTGACCTACTACGGGTCAAAGCAGAAAGACGTAAAGGAGTTCCCAAGTTGGCCAGGGCGGAACCAACGTGTTTAGCCCTAAGTATCTTGGCTCTGATCTTCTACTGAAGAAGTGCTCGACTGTCGAATGCTTAGCTGAAGCCATCAAGACTATTGTTGGTCTGTCTTGACACAAAATGAGACAGAACTCCAGGTGTGAGAGAGAGACCACTCTGCAACCGAGAAAGTCTGCTTGCACATTTTCCACTCCAGCCATGTGTGCCATAGAGAGAGACTGAAGGTACATTTCCTCCCACCGGAACAGTATCTGTGCTTCCCGAATCAAATGAGTACTTTTGGTGCCCCCCTGCCGATTCACATAAGCCACTGCAGTGGTGGTGTCAGAAATACCTTTACCACTTTTCCTTCCAGGGTCTTTTCCCAGAGTTCAACACTAGCCACAAAAGTGGTCACAGAGATGAAGTGGGAAATTACAGGCCAATAAGCCTCACTTTGGTTATTGGAAAAATAATGGAATTGTTGCTGAAAGAAAGGATAGTGAACTTCCTAGAATCTAATGGGTTACAGGATCCGAGGCAACATGACTTTAAAAAAGGTAAATCGTGCCAAAAACGAACCCAATTGAATTTTTTGATTGGGTGACCACAGAACTGGATCAAGGACATATGCTAGATGTAATTTACATTTTATTAGTGATTTCTATTCCGCCATTACCTTGCAGTTCAAGACGGATTACAAAGGAGTTATCTGACCATTTTCAGAAGAATTGACGAGTACAGCAGGTTGCTTCAGAGAATTGGGACAAGTCTTGCGGTGTTAGTTTGTCTTCAAGGATTTCTTGAATAGCATGGTTTTTATTTCTTTTCTGAACGATTTGTAGTCTGGGGTCATTATCAGTAAATTGGAGAGTTGGTAGTCTAGTTTTTCTGCTTGTGTGGCTAGATGGCCATCGTACAGTTTTTTTGTTTGACGTCTCCAATTGGGGGATGCGTGAACCTTTTGTGGGTTCTCCTATGTCTGGTTGAAGTAGTTTGGATTAGGTGGTTGTTTAGGTAGGCTGGGCTGTCTCCGTTTATTGTTTTAAATAGTAGGCAGTAGAATTTGAATAGTACTCTTGCTTGTATTGGGAGCCAGTGTGAGTCGAGGTATGCCGCCGCGATGTGGTCGTGTTTCCTCAGTGAATAGATAAGTCTTAGCACTGTGTTTGTAGTTGTTTTATCATGGTTGCTTTGCAGGGGAGATAGAGTATGTTGCAGTAGTCTAGAACAGTGGTTCCCAACCCTGTCCTGGAGGACCACTAGGTCAGTCGGTTTTTCAGGATAGCCCTAATAAATATGCATGAGAGAGATCTGCATATAATGGAAGTGCCAAGCATGCAAATCTGCTCCATGCATATTCATTAGGGCTATCTTGAAAACCCGACTGGCCTGGTGGTCCTCCAGGACAGGGTTGGGAACCACTGGTCTAGAAGACCTAGGACTAGGGACTGGACCAAGAGCTGGAATTGTGTTCTGGCAAAGTGTTGCTGAAAGAAAGGATAGTGAACTTCCTAGAATCTAATGGGTTACAGGATCCGAGGCAACATGGCTTTACAAAAGGTAAATCGTGCCAAACGAACCCAAAGTAGTGAACTGGATTAGAAACTGGTTGTCGGACAAATGCCAGAGAGTGGTGGTTAAGTTGCTCAGAGGAAGGAAAGGTGAGTAATGGAGTCCTTCAGGGTTTTGTGCTGGGGCTAATCCTGTTCAGTTTGTGAATGACATTGCTCAAGGGTTAGAAGGAAAGGTTTGCCTTTTTGTGGATGATACCAAGATTTGTAATAGTAGACACTGAGGAGGGAGTGGAAACATGAAAAAGGATCTACAAAAGTTAGAGGAATGGTCTAATATCTGGCAACTAAAATTCAATGCAAAGAAATACAGAGTAATGCATTTGGGGACTAATAATCAGAAGGAACCATATATGCTGGGAGGTGAGAGGCTGATATGCATGGATGGGGAGAGGGTCCTTGGGGTCTTATTGTCCGAAGATCTAAAGGCAAAAAAACAGTGTGACAAGGCGGTGGCTGCTGCCAGAAGTATGTTGGGCTGTATAAAGAGGCTTAACCCATAGAAGACAGAAGGTATTGATGCCCCTGTACAGGTCGTTGGTGAGGCCCCACTTGGAGTATTGTGTTCAGATTTGGAGACCGTATCTGGCGAAGGACATAAGAAGACTTGATAGGAGGTTTGTTCCAAAAGACGTACGAGGAGAGACTTGAAGCCCTGAATATGTATACCCTAGAGGAAAGGAGGGACAGGGGACATATGATTCAGAATACTTGAAAGGTATTAACGTAGAATAAAATCTTCTCTGGAAAATGGTAAAACCAGAGGGCATAATTTGAGGCTGAGGGGTGGTATACCCAAGAGCAATGTAAGGAAATTCTACTTTACGGAAAGGGTGGTGGATGCCTGGAATGTGCTCCCAAGAGAGGTGGTGGAGAGGAAAACGGTGAGAGTTCAAAAAAGTGTGGGATGAACACAGAGGATCTAGTCTGTGTCTGTATATGGCTGCTTGGTTAAGGATGGGTTCTGGAGGGCTTCAATGGCTGGGATGGTGTAGATGGGCTGGCGTGAGCTTTGACGGAAACTTCAGTAGTTGGAACCTAAGCACAGTACCGAGCAGAGCTTTGGATTCTTGCCCAGAAATAGCTAAGAAGAAAAAAAATTTAAATAGAATCAGGTTATGCAGACTGGATGGACCAATTGGGTCTTTATCTGCCGTCATCTACTACGTTACTATGTAACCATATGGCTCGAAGCTCTAGCCGGTTGATCAACCATCTCTTTTGATGGGGAGTCTACTGGCCCTGAATGAAGCGGTCTCTGCAATGATCTCCCTAGATGGAAAGGCTAGATTCAGTCATGGGCGTTATCCACTCCGTGATTTGAAGGGACCACCGAGACAGGAGAGACTCCTGTAGAGGCCGCACGTGTACCCTGGCCCACAACCTGCAGGAAGGCCACTATAGAACCCAACACCTGAAGTGAAGTGGGGGTCAGAAGCATGAAGAAATCCATGATCTGTTTTTGGAGCTTCAGTTTGCATGGCTCAGGAAGAAAAACATGACTTTGTACCGTGTCGAACTGAACTCCCAGATATTCCAAGGTCTGAGAGGGCATTAAGCTGGCTCTTCTTGAAATTGACAATCCAGAGGTGCTGCAGAAAAGACACCACCATCCCCACTGCCTTCTCACACTCCAGCTTGGATGGAGCCCTGCTCAGCCAGTCAACCAGATAGGGATGAACTTGGACCCCCATTCTGCGGCGGTACGCTGCTACTACCACCATCACTTTGGTGAAAGTGCAGGGGGCCGCTGCCAGCCCGATGGGAAGCGCTGCACACTGGAAATGTTGGAGAACATGAAATGTGTCAGACACAGGACCTATTTGTTGATTTGTTGGAGCTTTGGTCCTCGACCTGGCAGCTGGGCTTCAACACTAAGAAATGCAAGATCATGCATCTCGGCAGCAGAAATCCGTGCAGAACTTACACCTTGAATGGTGAGACCTTAGCTAGAACTTCAACAGAACGAGACTTGTGAGTGATCATCAGCGCAGACATGAAAACTGCTGATCATGTGGAGAAGGCTTCATCTAAGGCAAGACAGTTGTTAGGTTGCATCCGCAGGAGTTTCGTCAGCCGGAAGTCATAATGCCATTATACAGAACCATGGTGAGGCCTCATTTGGAATACTGTGTGCAATTCTGGAGGCCACACTACCGAAAAGATGTGCTGAGAGTAGAGTCGGTGCAACGGATGGCCACCAGGATGGTCTCGGGGCTCAAGGATCTATCGTATGAGGAAAGGCTGAAAAATTTGCGTCTGTACTCACTCGAGGAACGTAGGGAGAGAGGAGACATGATCGAGACTTTTTAAGTATATTACCGGCCGTATCGAGATGGAAGAAGAGATTCTCTTTCTCAAAGGACCCTCGACCACAAGAGGGCATCCGCTCAAACTCAGGGGCGGGAAATTTCATGGCGACACCAGGAAATATTTCTTCACCGAGAGAGTGGTTGATCCTTGGAATGAGCTCCCGGTGCAGGTGATTGAGGCAAACAAGAGTGCAAGAATTTAAGAGCAAATGGGATGCCCATGTGGGATCCCTTAGAGCAGTGGTCTCAAACTCAAACCCTTTGCAGGGCCACATTTTGGATTTGTAGGTACTAGGAGGGCCTCAGAAAAAAATAGTTAATGTCTTATTAAAGGTACTAGGAGGGCCTCAGAAAAAAATAGTTAATGTCTTATTAAAGAAATGACAATTTTGCATGAGGTAAAACTCGTTATAATTTATAAATCTTTCCTTCTTTAAAAATAGGCAGAAATAATTTATGGGGATATAAAATACAGATGTTCCCTGTTCTTTCATGGGAGACCCAAAAGTGTCGCCGTGAATTTCTTTTGTTGAAACCAGGTGTTGTTTCTTTAGGTGCTACTTTTTATTTACGACACCCTTGTAAGTGTATAGTGCATCATCGTACAGTTAAATATGTTTTCTTTGAGCCTATTCAATTGACCTCTTTCTTAGCGTTATCCCGTTTGGAAGCAGAAAAATCTTAAACCCTGGATTATAGATTAGCTTCTGTACTCAGCTCTATAGCCATTATTATGCTTAAGAATGTACATTAAGTTCAATTCTTTTTCTTCTCGCTAAAGTATACCTTAGATCTTATAATATGAGGACTTGAGCATATTAGCTGCGATTTATCTTTATGTTATTTTATGATTTTCTTGATGTACATGTAACTGCTAATCTTGCTTTCTGTACAAGTTATTCTTGGTTGGTTGTTTTGAAAATTAATAAATATAATAATAATAAATCTTTCTTTTTGGCTACGTCTTAATAATAATAATATTGTCATTTATAGCTAAAGAGACATATGATCAAGAAACTGTTTTCTTTTCTTTTTATGATTATGATAAACATATTGGAGGGCCTCAAAATTGTACCTGGCGGGCTGCGTGTTTGAGACCACTGCCTTAGAGGGTTAAGCCAGGGGAACCTGTCACCAGGAATGGGATCCCTAGGATAGTAGACTTGGGGGTGGGTCAGTAGAGTGGGCAGACCTGATGGGCTATGGCCCTTATCTGCCGCCATCTTCTATGTTTCTATGTTTTTCATGCCCTGGGAATATGGGAATAGCAAGGTAAGCTTCTGTCAAATCCACAGATGCTAGAAATTCCCCTGGAGTCACTGCTGCAATGACTGATCGTACTGTTTCCAAGAAATCACAGAATTTTCAGAAATGCATTGACAGCCTTGAGATCCAGAATGGGTCTCCAGGCCTCTCAACCTTTCTTTGGCACAATAAAATATAAGGATTAACTCCCTGAACCCTATTCTTCTTCAAGGACTGACTCAACAGCTTGAATGTTCAAGAGCTGCTTCAGCTTTGCTCGGACCCTGGACTCTTTTGTTGGCCTTCTGGCTGGAGAATCCATAAATACGGGGGGAGACGAAAGAAGTCTATCTTGTGTCCCTACCGTATGATGTCCAGTACCCATTGGTCCAAGGAGATCAGTTCCCATTGCTGTTGAAACGCCAACAACCGGCAAGGAGGAACGATTGGAACTCTGGAGCCATTGGGATTTCTTGGAGGACACCTGTGAAAATCCGAAGCCTGCTGGTGCATGGGGTTGCTTTAGCACTGTCTGTACTCTTGGGAAGATCTCTGGATGGATGAGCCCATGGCAGCCTGAAGGAACCTGCATGAGGGGGACAAAAGTACCATAACTTCCCTCCAGGGGGGCAGCGAGGTCTGCTGTCCGGGAGAGACTTAGGATGCAGGTCTGCTACACTAACCATGAGGTCATCAAGTCCCTTGCCGAAAAGCATCTGCCCTTTGAAGGACAGCCTGCTCAGTGTTGCTTTAGAGGCCAAATCACCAGCCCAGTGATGGATCCAAAGCGTCCTGCAAGCAGCAACTGCATAAGCTGAGACCTTGCCTAGAATGCTTATAAGGTCATATAAGGTGTCCGCTACATAATCCACTCCCTCCAGCACCACTTGGGAGCAGGTGTCCTCCTCCGCTGCTGATATCCAGCGGTCTTGTGCGACAGGCACATGTAGTAAAGGAGGCTGCTGCTGCCCTGATGCCCAAAGAAGCCAGCTCATAAAGCATCTATAAGACCACGTCCACCCTATGATTCTAAGAATCTTTGAGCATCACTCCTCGTTCACTAGGGAGGACTGTACACTTGGTGACCTGAGCCACTGTCGAGTCCACCTTTGATTACTCAAATAGCTGTTGAAATTCTGGTGCCATAGGATAAAGATTAGATACTGCATTAGTCACTTTGAAAGAGCTCTCTGGAACCTCCCACTGTTCTGTGACCAGAACAGTGAGAGCAGGATGTGCAGGAAAAAAGTATGTCAGAGCATTAGAGCATGTCACGACTGCACACTTCTAACTTCAGTTCTTTCATGGCGTCCATAATGAAATGATAGACTCAGATTGACTTAAACTGCTGGTGTATTGAAGGTCGTCACCCGGATTATGACTTCCCGATGAATCGGATTCATACAGGGTGGAAGCAGTGCCTGGCAACCAAAGAGGCATGGAATCAGTGTGCCAACTAAGGCAATCTGGGTCTGCAGAAACCTGGGCAATGGGAACCCAAGCAGTGACTTCCATTAAAGGCAACACTGGCTTGGAGCCTAGCAGCATGCACGCCGGCTGTGCCACATGAGCCAGGTCTGCGAGATAGGCTCTCCACTTGAGCTGGACAAATTCCAGGGAAAATCCACACACAGAGGCTGAAACTGACCCTTGACGAGGCTTACAAGATGTTCCTGGAATCTGCACGCTTGTGTTTCACACCTTCGCCAAAAACAAGTACTGGGTGAGATTTTCTGCCCAAATTCCCGGATCCACATCTGTTCCCCAGCCCTAGAGGACCCAGAGGGTGGGAAGCATGAAGCTTCCATCACTTCCTCACATGCTCTGTGGCATGCTCCTCCATCGGCAGTCCAGCACAAATGACGCATGAATGCAGGAGATCAGATGCTGAGGAATTAATCTCTATTGATTTTTTTTACAAAATCAAGGGGTTTTGAGGCAGAAAAAAAAAAAATTGATAAAAATCCAAGATGGCCACTGCCAGAAAACTCACACCAAAAACAGCCCGTGGAAACTATTTGACCCCCCCCCCCCACTGAAATAGGGACTTGGGAGATGGGAGACCCGAGCTCTACACCCAAAAACCCTCAAAAATTAATTTTTTAGACCCCCCCCCACCTGATTTTCCCATAGGAAATAATAAAGGTTGTATTCAATCTCCGCAACTGAAGTGAAGGGAATGGAATTTCTGCCTCAGAATCCAAACAGTCCAATCTACAGAATCTTTGGGCTGTCAGTCGGACTGCCCCTGACCGAAACCTCTGCCCCCTTAGAACTGCAATGTACAAACTTACTATGCCACCTCGAAGTTTCCCCATAGACGGTAATACTGTACTCACAGAACTGCCTGGTGCTGTTCCTGCATCAGCAGATACTGCAGCTGGACAATGGAGATTTCCATCTGCTTGTCTCTTCAGGCTGCCTTTTAGGTAGGTTCTGAGAGCCTGAAACCCTTGACCCCACTAGCTCCTCACAAGTCTTAAGGTGCGGGACGCATCCAGCAAAATGGGGCCTCACAGCCTGCACTCAAGCACCTGATAAATCAGCAGGACGGCTAGGTAGGTGCCCTGCAAAAAGGTTGTCCCCCCCCCCCAGATACATTCCTCTGAACCAGAAACTATCTTCTTCCAAGCAGAGCTGTCCCAGGATTTCTGGGAACCTCTGGAGCACCGTGAAGCCTCAAACCGGATTAAAACCCAAAAATAAATCCATTGCAAAGCAGAAGACGACTTCTTCTCAACTCACTCATAGAGGTAAAAACTGAGGCGATGGGGCACTGCCCACTGACACAAGGAGGTTCAGCTAAAAAGCTGTGGATGATTCCTTCTGCAGAACTCACAGGTAAAAAGGTGAATAACCCACTGGTCAAGACTCATATTCCTTTTGCACTGGAAATGTTAAATAGCACCAGTGCCTGTACAGATCCTTGGGGCATCCTACTTTTCACCCTCTTTAGCTGAGAGAAATGGCCATTTAACCCTACCCTCTATTTTCTATCCATCAACTAATTCCTAATCCACAACAGAACATTGTCTCCTATCTCATGGCTTTATAATTTTCTCAGGAGTCTCTCATGAGGGACTTTGTCAATAACTTTCTGAAACTACACTACATCAACCAGATTACCTTTATTCACATTTAGTTCATGTTTTCAAATTGAAGCAAATTGATGAGGCAAGACTTTCCTTGGCTGAACCTATGTTAACTCTGTCCCACTAAACCATGTTTGTCTGTATGTTCCCATAAATTTTATTCACTATATTAGTTTCCACATTTTGCCTGCCACCAACATCAGGTTTACCGGTCTGCAATTTCCCGGGTCACTCCTGGAACCTTTTTTTTTTTTTTTTTTAAACGGCTACATTGGCAAATTTCCAGGCACTAAGGATAATTTTAAAGACAGGTTACAGATTACTAATCAGCAATTTCATGTTTCTTTCAGTCAGGGCTAGCTCAGATCATTGGACCAGGTGAGACTCTGGCCGGTGTGCTCACAGGGCACCAAAATCCACGATTGCTAGTGCTTCATTTGGTCCAAAGATTTCTTCCCTTCTCTCTCCAGCTCTTAGTCCAGCATTGCTCCTCTCTCCCTCTCCCATAGCCATCTAAACATTACCTTGCTTGCAAGGTAGCAACAGCATGCACAGCAGGCTGCTTTCAGCCAGCCCTGGGTCTTCCCTCTGCCACATCCCACTGACAGGAAATTGGGGGGGGGGGGGAACACACCACAGGGAAGATGCCAGGGCTGGCTGAAAGCAGCCTGCTGTGCATGGTGTTGCTACTTGCAAGCAAGGTAATGTTTAGAGGGCCGTGGGGGAAAGAGGAATGACCATGCCTTGGCCACTCCCCCAAAATACTTAAAACTTAATCTTACCAACTTTTATTTAACCCTTTTCCTCTGTTAAATCAAAAATAAAGCAAAATAAAGCATACAAATGTACCCCTTAAAATAAATGTAATATGAAGAATACATTGCTTCTGGAGGACCAGAGAGCAAGACTGAGTGGGCCAAAGAGAGGCGTGTATAGACTAGAAGCCTACCAGCCTCTCCCTTTGGTCCAATAAAACAAATTCTTTTTTGCTCTTAAATAATCCTTTTCTTAAACTGCTCCCATTTTGTGAACTTATCTGTTTATTTTCAGGGCGACATCCCTGGCTATCAATTATGTTGCCATGGTAATCCAGCTCTGTCCCCTTATCTTTAGGCAAGTCTGCAAAAACACACCTCTCAAATTTATTTCATCTGCCTCAGTGATGCCAACATTTGTCCTCACACATTCCACAGATCTGATTTCTCTTAAATTCCTTCAGATTTCATGACAAGCAAATAGTGCCAACTATAAAACCATATAGCATTATATAGTAACTAATTCAGTATGAAGGGAGCAATGCTGGACTAGGGGCTGGAGTGAGAAGGGAAGAAAGTTTAAATTTTGGGAGGGCGGAGGCACTACTATCAAAGTTGGTTCAAAGCACCATAGCCCTTTGAGCCAGTCCTGCTTTCAGTACTCTGGGGTATATGCCATCCAGTCCAGATGATTTACTACTTTTAATTTGATTTGGCTCAATACATCTTCCAAGATTTCTTTCAGTTCCTCTGTATTGTCACCCTTGACAACCGTTTCTGGTACAGGTAGTGTTTTTAATTCTTCAGTAAAGAATAAAACAGAGAATTCAGTCTCAAGCATAAGGCCTTAGAAACATGATGGCAGATAAAAGGCTAAATGGCCCATCTAGTCTGCCCATTCACAGTAACCATTATCTCTTTCTCTCTCTAAGAGATCCGACGTGCCATTCACGGTAACCATTATCTCTTTCTCTCTCCAAGAGATCTGCCTATCCCAGGCCCTCTTGAACTCAGACACAGTCTTTGTCTCCACCACTTCTTCTGGGAGACTTCCACGCATCTACCACCCTTTCTGTAAAAAAGTATTTCCTTAGATTACTCTGGAGCCTATCACCTCTTAACTTCATCCTATGCCCTCTCATTCCAGTGCTTTCTTTCAATTAAAAGAGACTCGACTCATGCACATTTATACCACGTAGGTATTTATATGTCTAATGCTTCTCTTAATGCCTCTTCTACTCCTAATGGCCCCATGGTGCAAAGCGTTTAATGTTTTGGATCAAGCTATATTAAGATAGCGTCAATACAAACAATTTGTAAAATGGATCTGTTTAAATTTATAGAAAACTTCATAATTTATTAAAATTTTGATTAAACGCTTATGAAGCTGTGTCAGGTTTTTCTATTGCCAGCTGCGACGGTATTAACTCAGACACTCATTGAATTCTTATGAGCATCAGAGCTAATACCACCGTGGTTGGCAATAAAACAAAACAAAAAAACCCCCAAAACTTAACGCAGCTTCATAAAAGGGGGCCAATTCTTTTATTTTCCATGGGACAAAATGCCTTCTCTTTAAATGTTTGTGCAGAAGTTTTGAAACTAAAGAAATACATTCCATCTAACGTGAAAGTTTATTACTTGCCAGATCAGAAGCCTTGATTACAATGTTGATTCTTTGGAAAATTATGATTGAGAGAATTTTCTAGAATTTTGATATCTTTTGAAAATACTAGAAATAGATTGTGATCTGAAACCTTATTACAATGTAAGAGAAAACATTTTTGGAAATTAAGATAGTTTTTTCCTGATGTTTTGAGACACTCAGAAGAGGAGAGACAAGACAAGGAGTAACTCAGCTGGGTGCTACCTTTTATTTAAAATTCCCATGTAAATCTTATTTTTTGGCAACTAGATATCTTGCCAACATCTTCAGATAATGGGTTTTTTGGTGGGAATTAAATGTCATCTTTGTCCTTTGTGATCCACAGATAGCTTTGTTTTTCCTATTTAGGGGTCATCTCCTTTTTGTATAAACTTCCAATGTAAATGGATCACTTTTTGTGGATGTGAGCTGATTTGTTATTTCCCGATCTTTAATGTATTTTTGTTTCTTTTTTTCAAGATTCTTAATATTCAGCTTTCTGTATAAGTTAATTCTTGTTAAGTTAGAATTTTGTTCAAAACTATTTATTAAAATAACAATCAAGGAGTTAGAAAGGAAGCATAAACACTATCCACCAGAACCTACAAGAAATGCCAAATGGAAAGCAGGGAGTTACAAGGGCAAGGGGATGGGACTTGTATACCACCTTTTTGTGGTTACTCATTTAAAGCGGTTTACATATACACAGGTACCTATTTTTGTATCTGGAGCAATGGAAGATTAAGTGACTTGCCCAGGGTCACAAGAGGCAGCACTAGAATTTGATCCCACAGCCTCAGGGTGTTGAGGCAGCAGCTTTACCACTAGGCACACAAATGCTGGAAGCAGAAAAAGGTAGGGTATCAGTTCTAATTAAATAAATAGAGGGGCTTTTTTGTCTGTTTGTTTTGAGGAGGGGAGTAAAGCAGGTAGGCTCCTACAAACAAACTTAAATTTAAGTAAATGGAACCCTTAATTCTAAGGATAAGAGACGAGAAAAAGAAGGAGATGGAATTTGATATACTGTTTTTAAATTACAATCAAAGCAGTTCTTGGAACTTAAAGACATTCTAGGTAGACGTCTATGGTTTATGTCCTAGTATGCCTAAGATAGACAATGATTAAGCATTTTGTAACGTGTTCATTGTTGCTTTTTAATCATGAATTGATAAGCATGTGACTGAGCAGACTACATGGACCGTTTACTGTATATACTCAAATATAAGTCAAGACCCCCATATTTCCCCCCTATAAAGGAGGAAAAATGGTTG
The DNA here is from genome assembly GCF_902459505.1 of Geotrypetes seraphini. NCBI lineage: Eukaryota > Metazoa > Chordata > Amphibia > Gymnophiona > Dermophiidae > Geotrypetes > Geotrypetes seraphini. Next base: position 97,410,123 of record NC_047088.1, on the reverse strand, counting down.
GCTCGAATAAGACGGGGGCATAATATAAGTGCCATGCCCTGCCAGGATCTGCACCCAGTGTCACCTTCCTCACGCCCTCTCCTCCCAGGTCTGCACTCAGCCCCCCTCTCTGTCCAGTTCTGCACCCAGCCCCCCTCTCTTCTTGCCAGGTTCCGAACCCAGCCCTGCAAAGCTCTGAACCCAGCCCCCTTCCCTCCCTGCCCTACCAGGCTATACAGCCAGCCCCCCTCCCTGCCAGGTTTTGAACCCAGCCCCCCTCGCCACTTGACAGGCCCTGCACCATGTTCCACCTTCCTGCCCTGTACCCTTCTCTTCCCCTTCTGGTGATAGGCTGGGTCAGGAGGGATCCCTCCAGTCTCCCGTCCTGGCTGATACTAACAATTTTATTTTACCCCCTGCATACCTCTTCTCACATCCCTGGAGGTCCAGCGGTGTACGGGCAGGAGCAAACTTTCCACACACCTGCCTTGTGCTGTGCCCATCCTTCTCACCCTCCGATCTCATGCCCAGCCCTGCAACGCTCGCTGAATGGCTGCCGCCAGTTCTCGCGAGTCCCACGAGGGGTGCAGCGCAAGGCAAAACCACAGAAAGTTTGCTCTTGTCAATACACTGCTAGACCACCAGGGATGCGAGAAGAGGTACATGAGGAGGGAAATTAAAAAATTGTTAGCATTGGCTGAGATGGGATGAATCGCTCCTGTCCTGGCCTACCAGAGGCCTGCATCAATTTTGGGAGGGGGGTTGGGTGATGATCCAAATATAGAACGAGACCCCCATTTTTGGCATGTGGTCCCCGGGCCACGAGTTTGAGACCACTGCCCTAAGCCTAACAAATTCCAACTGATTACCCCCACCCAAGTTCTGCCCGAAATCCACCCAAGCTCCACCCCAGACCCCACCCTCATAATACTAGAACTGATTGTAACGCAATTTCTTCCATCTATTTTTCATATATACACACAATATAATCTTATTAATACATAATGGTAACCACATAATTAAAAAACCCCACAAAGGGCTAGATTCACGAACCTGCCCGATCGAGATCGATCTGTGTCCGATTCGGGCAGGTCCGATGGATTCTTAAAACTCCAATATGCAGATGAGGGTGATTGGAGGAACGCCTCCATAAGCCGGCACGGATTGCTGCTGTGCGTGCGCAGATCCTGACAGTAGTGACAGGAGAAGCAGCCTCCTGTCAATGCTGTCAGGGCTTCTGCCTGCTTTTTAAATTTTTTTTTAGTCTGGCAGATAGCTTGCGTGTATTACACACGCAAAATAACTGCTCGATTCAAAATAAAAATAAAAAGCCCCCGCCGAAGTGCCTCCTCCCTCCCCAAACCCCTTAAAAAAAAAATCCCCCCCCCCCGCGCCGATGCCCCATAAAAGGCAGGCAGGATGCCAACTCCCTCCTGACATCTCAAACACCTCCTGCCCGGCCCGCTTTCTTCCTTGTAGCTAAGCTAGGCCAGCCCGTGCCCGGCCCACCCCCTCCCCGTACTTTTTAAACTCATTGGGAGCAGAAGGGGTACTCAGTCCCTCCTGCTCCAGGCCTCCTCCAACACAGTGCAGCCTTAGGCCACGCCCCGGTGCATCATGTGATATACTGATTGGCTGAGGTACCTCGGGCTCCTCCCTTGGGAGGGACCAGGGGCACCGCAGCCAATCAGGGTACTTAGTGTGAAGTCTAAGGAAGTTTCCAATTGGCCAAAAAATGGCCAGAGACTTGCTTAGACTCCTCCCTAAGTCCCTGATTGGCTGAGGCGCCCCAGGTCCCTCCCAAGGGAGGAGCCTAAGGTACCTCAGCCAATCAGGGCCTTAGGCTCCTCCCCATGCATCACATGATGCACCGGGGCATGGCTTAAGGCTGCACTTGCATCGGAGCAGGCCTGGGGCAGGAGAGACTGACCACCCCTCCTGCTCCTAATGAGTTTAAAAGGTACGGGGAGGGGGTGGGCCAGGCCAGCCGGTGTCAGAGGAGGCCTGGAGCAGGAGGGACTGACCACCCCTCCTGTTCTGATTTGAAGGGGAGGGGTGGGCCGGGCCTGGACGGACTAGCTTAAGCAACAGGGAGGGAGGTCGGCTGGGCCTGGCCAGAAGGGGCTATACACAGGAGGGAGTTGCCCATATTTGTTGTGATGTAAATTATGGTTGACTCGTGTTTTTGGAGTATCGGCGCAGGGGACGGGGGCGGGTTAAAACCACGGGCTGGCCTCAACTTTTTAAATTTTATTTTAGCTTACTTTTGTAGCCTTGTGAGCCCGTAGTTTAACCTGCGGATTAAAACTATGGGCTTGCAGTGTGGGGCAGAGCAGGGAGGCATTCGGGGCGAGCAGGCAGGGTTTCTATGGAGCTGGAGAGTCGGAAAGATGTTTTTGACTGGTCTCCAGCAGTCGTTTTTTGGGTTGATAGGCCATCCCAATCGGTTTTAAAATTTTGGATGGTGAATCGCATCCTTGTCCACTTTGCATGCACGGATTCGAAGCGGATCGCAGGAGAGATTAGTGAATAGTGCAGGAGGGAAACCTGGTCGCAAACCAATCAGTACATGATTGGTTTGCTTTGTGAATCTAGCCCAAAGCACACTGTATGCAGAGAAAATGTTAATTGTCAATTATATTCGGGGGGTTTTCAAAGAGGTCAAGGCAAATGACTTTAAAATATGCAATAAGTAACTGTAGAAAAACAGACACATATAGAGCAAAATATAGACAGCAGATATAAATTCACAAAAACTGACATTTTGATCACTAAATTGAAAATAAAATTAACTTTGCCTACCTTTGTTGTCTGGTGACTTCATGAGTCTCTGGTTGCATTTCCTTCTGACTGTGCATCCAATATTTATTTCTTTATGCCTCCTACATGCTTCCTCTCCTCCAGACCCCATTCCCTTCCCCAACCAACATCTCTCTCTCTCTGTCCCTCCACGAGTCCAACTTTTCTTCCTCTCTCCTCTACTCCTATTGGCAATATGTCTCCCTCTCTATTATGGTCCATCTGACTTGAGAGATCCAGGCATCTCTCAAACCCCCTCTACTGCCACATCCAACATTTCTCCCTCTCTCATCCCCTGGATCCTGTGCAGCATTTTTCACCACTGCCCACCAGCCCCATGCCCATTTCTCCTTCTCTCACCCCTCTAACACAATGCCGCATTTCTCCCTCCATCACTATGTCCAACATTCCTCACCCTTGCATCCCCTTCAATCTGCCCTCTCCATCACCATATCCAACATTTCTCCCTCTCATCGTTCTATTCCCCATGCATCTCTACCTCACTCCTCTCTCTATGCCCAATTTTCCTTTCTTCCTTTCCCAATGTTCAACATCTCTCACTCACACACTCATGCCCATCAATTCTTCCTTTCTATTTCCTCCCTTCTGTGGCCCATGTTCATGCCCCTTCCCTTCCTTATGTGTCGAGTTCGTGCCCCCTCTCCCCACCTTTCATCTTTGTCCCAAAATTAAGTTGCACACTGGGGATCCTACCCATCTACACTCCCACCCAAAGCTGATCTGTCCACAGAAGCCGCTGGGGATCCCTGCCTGCCCCCTGCTGAAGCTACAGCCAGGGATCCCTCCCTGCCCGCTGCACCACCCCCTACCCCTGAAGCTGATCCTTGTTACTTTGTTAGAGCCTGACTCGCTCCATCCTCTCTTAGCAACTCCGTGCAGAGACGGTGTGTGCAGCGATTCACACGCTGCACGTGGCTGGCCCACAAGCCTCCCTCTGATGTCAATTCTGATGTCGGAGAGAAGGTTCTGGGTCAGCTGCACAGCATGCGAGTTGCTGCCTGTGTCCCTGCACGGAGTGCTGCTGGGGGAGGAGGGAGCCAGTCAGGATCCAACGAAGTAACAGGGTCGGCTTCGGGGGTGGCACAGCGGGTAAACAGGCAGGGAAGGAGAGATCCCGGCAGTGGCTTCAGCAGCGGGCGGGCAAAGAGGGATCCCGGCAGTGGCAGCTAGGCCACGTACCCCCCAAGGGCACATGTACTATATGTTGAGAAACACTACTCTAGAGAAGGAAAAGAAAGAAGAGATGGCAGGAGTACCTCGAAGATATAAAACTCCCTGGATTGTAGGAAGAAGTATGGCAAGCAATCAAAGGGATAAAGGAGGAAGAGGCCCCAGGGCTAGATTGATTCACCTTAAGCTTTTATTAAAAAATAAAAATAAATAAAAATTTAGGGATCAGCTAGTACCACATCTAACAACCATGTTTAACAATATTTGGATTGGAGTGGATGAGGGAATAGGGAGTTTCAGGGCAGAGACCCAAACCAGAGAAGGATCCAACTCATTGTAGTGTATATTGCCCAATTTTGCAGCTTAACTTAGATTCTAGCAAAGATTTTAGGCAATAAGTTACAAATACATGCCACAAAGTTGGTGTTCATTGACTAGGCAATTTTCATGCAGGTGAAAACATCTACAAGTAAATAAACTATCTGAAGAACTCTGAATATGATATGAAGGCAAAAGATACACTCCTATCTTTACTGTTAGCAACTGATGCTGGGAAGACATTTGACAGTGAAGTGGAAATTTATTTTTTAAATAATGGTAAAAATGGGGTTTATAAATCATTTCATGGGTGGGTTAAAGAAACTATAACCACCTAAGGACCTGTGTAAGAATTAATAGAGGTTACTAAGCTTATTTTTGGGAGAGAATAAGACATTACCATTTGCTTTAATATTGGAGCCACTGGTGTAATGTACAAGACAACAGAAGGAGGCATATGGTGGGTCACTGAACCTAGAATGGCACTTCCCATTAAAGTGCAAAAAGATATATAGATAAATATGAAGCAGTTTCAGATTTTTAAGGTCAAAATGGGTAAATCAGAGGTCCTGCTCAAATATATGTTCAAGGAAGTTTAGTAAATGGGTGGCTAAAATAATTAGGTATTTCAGTGTACAAACTGAGATACAATGCAAGACTATGGAAGCAATCACAGTCCACTATTAAAGGGCCCGTGTAGACACATGGACAGTTAGGAATGGATTAATGTCACAACTGTGCAGGAGAGCCTGTAGCCTGTATAAAGATTAACCTGCTTCCTAGATTATATTATTTTTTGTCTCTTCCAACTAAAATTCCACAAAAAGAACAGAGGCACAGAGGAAAACATTCAGCTTTATCTAGCAGAGGAGCTGATCCAGAATCAAGTTTATTTTAAAAAAAAAATTTTAACCGTTTAATCAGGTTTCTAAGCGGTGTACAATATAAAATTTACATAAAAACATATTAAAAAACGGGATACTAGATAAAATCTAAAACACTTGACATATAGACCAACTTCAAACAATAGGAAAAGAGGGGAAGAACTACAATCGTAAAAGAAAAGTGAAACAAAAAAGGAAAACAGTGGGTTAGGGTAAAAAGTAATAATTTTAAGACAGAAATTTTCTGGGGAAAAAGAGAGAAGGGTGGGCCTGGTGGTTCCAGATGTTGAGAGGCAGAATGACAAATGGGAGTAGAAGCAAAGGAACAGAGATAAAAGCTGGGTTAAAATGAACAGGATCAGGCAAGGAGTTATTGCTTTGGTAGGAGTTGTTTGTGGGGCTGTAGAAAAAGGTAAGGATAAGCTTTCATAGGGATTCTATAACTGAGCTCAAAACTCTACATTATTCTGAATAGGTAGTACAGGTAGAACTTATTCTAGGTATCAGAAATAGGCAAGGATTGAGGTGACTAGAGTTGGACAGTTTATGAAGCCAAGAGAAGGAGATTGTTAGGTCATTTGCAGAGATAAAGGTTCAGTTTTGAGTTCATAAAAACAGATGTGTTATTGTCAGGAAAGCTATTAAAATAAGCAAAAGACAGAGGAAGATCAAAGTAGGAATTGGTGTTGAATAATTATGAAAAACAAAGGGGAACGGAAATTAATTTTTGTGGAGCTAAAGATACAGTACAGACAGCAAACAATGTTATGATTATGAAAGCCTAGAGGCAAACTGGGGAAGGGAAACGGTCACAGGAATGGAAGGGAAACTTCTAGGAAGTGGGTCAAAAGAAGTCTGACTTGGCTAACTGCAGAAAAATTGATAACTTACATCTGGTATAACTCTTTGTAACACCAAATTTGCTAGGGGGCGAGGAGGGGGGAGTTGAGGGTTGCTGGCAGAGATGTGGAAAGAAGGGGAATTCTTTCCCATCTGATATGTGCATTAAGGCTCAAAAATTATAGGATAGCATGGCACATAAGTATTGGTTAGAGAGGTGACTGGGGTTTAAACAATCTTGAGTGCAGCAGATCGCCTACTCACAGGTGCTCACTCAGAAGAAATGGATCCAAACCTATGCAAATTCATTTCATATTGCATGGTGGTGGTTCATAGGTCAATGCGAAGGTAATGGAAGCAGATATACCATCAGGGACACTGCTCAAACACAAAGATTAATGTGATAAGCAATATAACAGCACACTGACAACATAACTATACTGTGGGAGCCAGTAGGGGAGGGGGGAGTCTGAAAAGTGATTTAAGGAATATAGGTGCCCTCTTACTAAAAGATGTTAAGCCCTAATGTGCACTCATAGTTCGGTTACTCGCACATATATTATTTCAAAATACTTTTTTCAGAGGGAACACATGATTAGTGGAGAATGGTCATTTGTTATCCAGCTAGCACATTTGCATTAGTGCGTGCCAATTGGAGAATGCAGAGTTAACACAGGAGCACATAGTGCAGGTAATAAGTGAGCCTGCTTTTTTTTTGTGGATGCCGTGCACTAGAGAATGACATGGTAACCTGCCAAAACAGGGAGAGGAAAAAACTTGTCGCTGCTGGTACAGAGACAAGGCCATTCACCACCTCGTGGAGCAGTGAATAGCCTTTTCTCCACAGTAAAGTATCTGCCGTGTTGCTTCCCTTCTCGCAATCACGACACTCATGCTCCCTTGCACTGGTGGCAAAAAACAAACAACCCCTCTGGGCATCTCTTCCTTTCCCCTAGCCACTCCCTCCCTTCACCTTCGCGGGTGCTCTTCATAGTTTTCTCTTTCTGAGGTGTCCATAAGTGGCAACATTCTCACCAAATGTTGTGCGACTGCCCCAAAGCTTCTCCTCTGACACAAGCCGACCAGGTACAAACAGGAAGTGTATCAGAGGAGAAGCTTTGGGGAAATTGTGCGGAAATTGGTGAGAACATTGCCGCATCCGGACACCTCAGAAAGAGAAAACTATGAAGAGCACCTGCAAAGGTGAGGGGAAGAGAGGAAGGTGGCCTGATAAGGGGAAGAGGTTGAGTGGCGCTGAAGGGAAGTGGAGGGAGAGGGGGGAAGGATAACAGATACTGAATGGGAGAGGAGAGAGAAAGGGGAACAGACACTGAAGTGGGAGAGGATAGAGAGAAAGGGGAACAGACCCTGGAAGGGAGAGAAGAGTGAGCACACACTGGATGAAAGGAGGGGATAAAGAAAAAAGGGCACATGCTGGATTGGGGCAAGAGGACAGATTTAGTGAGATACTGGAAGGGGCGAAGGAAAGAGGTAGTAAGCTGTAAGTAGACACAATGAAAGGGAAATTGAGGGCTGGAAAGTAAGTAGACAAGAGATAGAAAACAAACTGAGAAGGAAGAGAGAGGAGAGAGATACCAGATCTGAAGGGAGGAAAAGAGGAGAGAGATGCTAAAAACCACCTGGGGGAGGGAGTGAAAGATGGAAGTGAAGAAGGTAGAGATGCCAGACCATGGGGGGGCATGGTGGGAAGAAGATGGGTGCCAGACTAATGGGGGGGGGAGAGGGAGAGAGACAGTTTCTAGTAGAAGCATAGAAATAGAGCAGATGCTATAAGGAAGAGGCAGAGAGAAGGCAGACAGTGGATGGAAGGAAGAGAATGACGAGAAGATGAGGAAAGCAGAAACCAGACAAAGGTAGAAAAAAAATTTCTATTTCTTTTTTGCTTTAGGATAAAGTAGTATTGTAGCTGTATTCAGTATAAAACTATTCAAGGCTTGTGCAGATGGGATCAGATGGTTTGCGGGGTGGAAATGGGGACAAATTTTTTTCCTCATGTTATTCTCTACCATGTACAACTTGCATAATAGAAAAAGCTTAACTGTGTGTGCTAAACCCAGATTTATCACGGCATTAAAAGTCCCATGTTAGAAAGTGTTACATCCATATTTCACCATATCTTAGTAAAAGGGCCCCATAATTACTCAACATAGTATATGGGTTATATTTATACAGCACATAATACAGGCATAAATATATAGGAGAAGATGAGAAAAATGGGGAGAAGGAGGCAGCAGGGGGGTAATAGGGGAGTGTACTAACAGGCTGCCTGAACGTATTAGAGCTCTTAAAATAAGAGAGATTAATGTACCATAATGGGAGAGTAATGGCTGGTCTGAGCAATAACAATGTAACATTTTGTATTTATAAGTTGGAATAAAGAATTTTAAAAGATTCAAAATAAGTAACCAGAAAGTCTAAATTGCATAAGTCTTCACATTGTTTCTAACAGCAAGCAAAAAAATTTGCTGTTTCCAAAAATTGCCTTAACAAGGCCTGTAAGTTGAGTCCTCTTGTATCTAATCACAATCGCTGAGATGATATGAATATTCCTGGATGAAAAATTAAACCATTTGTGGTATGAAGTTAATCTGAAGTAAAGGTCTAAACCTGTCGAATGTGACTGCCAAAGGACTCCAGGATAGTTAGTCAAAGGTTCTAAAATACTTGGGGGTGTAAGGTAGGTCTTTTCTCAGCGACTACTATTTGATTTGCAGCAGGTTTCATACCAGGAAAACTGGACCACACCTATAAGAAGTGGGAGGGGCAGGGTTTTGGTACCTTGGGCCAAATGGTAGAAGATTTCCAAGATTTCCAAGAGTAGGTGGAAGGACATGGGCTGAGACAGTGAAATTTTTCCAATGTAGACAGGACTTTATAAACACAAGGCCTGAGGGAAACTGCATTGAGAGAATGCCCTGTTGGTAAGACCAAAAACAGGGGACAGTAGGCAAGGGTGTATAACTCTATAGAGCATTGTTGTTGCAAACCCTAGTACCCTCAAACAAGGGAATGTGGTTTGAAACTGCAGGGAGGCAAATTAACAGCAATGTCTGGAAACTTTCACCAAAAATGGTGATGAACACCTGTAAAGTCATCCTGGAGATAGTGTTTGTGTAGATAACGTTTGCTGAAATTCAAGAAGTAGTATTTGTGTGTGTATGTATGTAAGTACCGTGTTTCCCCCATTATAGGACCTCCTCCTTTAGTAAGACACCCCCCTTTTTTTCCCCACCTGGGAAATATAAGGCCCCCCCGAAAATAAGGCACTATTTGGCAAGCATGTCTTAGCGATCCAGAGTACTGGTACAGTACCGTATGCGTGGTCACACAACTTCCTGCTTCCGCTGTCCAGGAAAACAAGCCCAGGAACAGCCTCTGTACACCAAGAGCGGAGATGAACTTACAGGTACCCACTCAATGTTAAAAGCAGCCGGCAAGCTCTTTCCTACCTCCTCCTCAAGTCATCTAATCCTGGCTTTAGGCAGCTGCGCCCTGTAGTTCATTTTCTGCGTAGTTCGTTACCGTACCTTTCATTGCTACGTACTACTGGTATTTACTTGTAGTGATACCGTACATAGTGATGCTGCCATCTAGTGTTTTAAAAGCAAACTGCAAATCTGTATCTGATCTGTACGGTATGTGGAGGATGCTGTTTTCTAACAGATTTGAAAGCTGATTTCAAGTTCAAACTTTACAAGTGTACATTTACCGTGTTACAGACACATTTCCAAAAACGTTAGCTTGCCATGTAAAAGGTAAATAAAAATTGGCATGCAAATCCTTTAAACCAGATTGTTAACTGTAAAATCAAAAATCTGGTTTAAAGGATTTGCATGCCAATTTTTATTTACCTTTTACATGGCAAGCTAACGTTTTTCTCTCCATACTGTTAAGATGGTAACCGCCCATCCCCCTGATTCTCTTGTGCCATTTTGATTCCCCCCTCTGATGCCCTCTGTATCATTTTAAAAGATCACCCCCCCCCCCCCCACCCAGGATACCCTAGTGCCATTTTTTATTCTTTTACCCTTAGGCATGGCCACAAAAAGAAAAAGCTACTCTGTGGAGTACAAGAGGAGAATCGTGGAAGATTCTTGGGGCCAAAATCTTGCTGCTTTCTGCAAAGAAAAAATGTTGAATATATGATTGCTCCGCAAGTGGCGAGCAGAGTATGGTAAACTAGTTGAACAAGTGGAAAAGGGAAATTCTAACAAACGCAAGTGTGGATCAGGTCGGAAACCAATATTTTCTGAGCTGGAAGATCTGATCTGTGAATGGGTTGTTGACAGGAGAACAAAGGCTTTGGTTGTGAATAGGGCTCATATTCAAGAATTCGCCCTTGCAATGGCGCCACAGTTTAACATAGCCTCTGAAAATTTCAAAGCATCACAACACTGGCTGGATAATTTCCTTCAGAGAAGTGAATTGTCTTTAAGAAGATCCACGATATTATTTAGGCTGGAAGATGCTCAAGTGATTAAGCGAGCACTTGCATTCAAGTCCTTTATTGATGAGATTGACTTCTCTAAATACAAGCTTTCCAACATGATTGCTATGGATGAAACTGCAGTGTTTATGGACCAATCATCTCAAACAACAATTGAACAGCGGGGTGCCTCCTCAGTGTACATTCCCTTCACTGCTTATGAAAGTGCACGTGTGACCTGTATTTTGGCAATTCGTCTGGATGGCACTAAAGTCCTACCTCTAATAATTTCTAAGGGCAAGAAGGAAAAGATTGAACGTGTTTCAGGAATTTTTGTCCTTGAAACTGAAAAAGCCTGGGCCACACAAGCTGTTATAAGAAAGTGGGTAGATTTAATGCTGCCACTTGTTATGCGAGGAGGTCAAAGAGGTCTGCTAGTCTGGGATGCAGCTAGCACTCACCGTGCTAAAGATATGAAGTCATTTCTTCATGAAAGAAAAATAGATCAAATAATGATTCCTGCGGGAATGACGGCCTATCTCCAGACCCTTGATATTGCAATCAACAAGCCATTCAAGGACAATCTGCGCATGGAAATTAATGACTACATTGAAAATAGAATGGAGAGAAATCAGCGTGGAAACTTTGTGAAACCTAAACTGCAAGAGGTTGTGACTTGGGTGAAGAATTCATGGGATAAAATCACTGACAGTTGCATTGAACATGCATTACGAGCAGGCTACCCTGATAAGAAGTACTCATTTGAGGACACTGCTATTGCTAAACATGAGAGATTTGGTCCACTGATTGTGAAAGAAATGGAGTCCCAAGTAATTGACCTGGAACCTCAGGGTGTGAGTTATTATGATGATGTTCCAGAAGATGATGACTTGATTGTTATTGATTAAATGTGTAAATGTATCATACTGTAAACTGTTATACAGTAAATGTTTTTCTGGTTTGTGATACAGTTTTTTTCTGGTTTGTGATACAGCTTTTCTGGTTTGTGATGACCTGTACCATATACAGGTAATAAATGTCTTTTTTTCAGCAATAAATGTGTACTGTATTCTTCTTCATGGAAAAATAAGACATCCCCCTGAAAATAAGACCTTGTGCATATTTTGGAGTTTTAAAAAATATAAGACAGTGTCATATATTCGGGGAAACAGGGTATGTATATGGCAAGATGATGGAAACCAAGTACTGAATGAATAGGCTTAAAAAAAAAAAAGTTGTGAAATTACTTTTATACTTCTAAGAATATTATGGGAGTAATGTGCCTGGAACAGTAGTTACAACTTTAACCACCTCATTAGGCAGACTAGATGAGCTACTTTAATTTTTTGTTTGCTACCATCTACTATGTTACTCTGTCTCTCTCTCTCTACTCCATCACTTCTATACTTTTGGACGCTCTGCGTAGCTCACATGCCCGGATTTTCTTTTCCATATACTCCATACCTGATTTGTTCCTGATACAACCCTTCAGCGGCTCAATCTCTGCCTCGCTCTTGTAACATTTCTCCTTCTTGCGACTGGGCCACAGCTCCTGGGGGTTCATATTCTCATCGCTGGCAACAATGCCCTTCTGCATAATCTTCTATTTTCTATTTTCAAATCTGGCCCCTTCCACAAATATTTAAAAATAAAGATGTACTCAGAAAACTGAATTTTTAATGTTAATATATATTTTTAAAAAAATCTTAAATGGGGTAAAGGTCTTTGCACCTTGGCTTTTTGAGGACAGGCAACACTGTTACTGTTTCCTGATTCTCCACCTTTATCTTGAATGAGTTATGTTGTTGAGGTGAGGTATAAATAAAGAGAAAAATAAGAACACCTGCAAGATACATAAAGAGGGTAAAAGATTATACAATGTAACTAATTATACAAAGCCTAAAAGGCATTCTTTACAATTCTTCAACTGTAAGATACCTTACTAACCGCAGCCCCTCCCCCAGCGGAAAGAATAGTCCCTTTTTAATGGGCCAGAAGACAGCCACTATTAGCTAACAAGATCTCAGAGAGAACAGAATTCCTTCCACCACTCCAGAATCTCACCAGGCCAGATATATTTCACAAAAAAACGCTCCCAAATTGAAATAGGCAAATCCTGCAAGTCAACAAGCCTAAGGTACCTCAAACATAACTCCGTAAAATTACATGCGGCGATCCCTGTATTTTGTTAGGAAAACTCGCCAGAGCCGAAGGAGCCTCTTCCCGTAACTCACGCGCTTCAAAAGGCCAGAGTAGCGTGTAAGAAGCTGCTTGGGCGGCACGGCAAAGGCCCAGGAAGCAGTAACCTTGCAGATCTGAGCAGCGGCAGGAACTGAGTCTGATCAGCCCAAACTCTGAGCATGTGACTGCTCCAGAGAATGGAGTCCGAGGGAAACGCAGCCTGCACGTCCGCACACAGCAGATTCGCCAGAACGCACGCAGAAGAAAGAAGCGGCGGTAGGGAGGGGAGCAGCCATTATCCTCCGAGTCAGAAAAGGCGGGTTTCGGGCACAGCTGAGGGTGGAGCTGGAGGACGTGTAGGATCCTCCATTACAGTATAGGCTGCGGACAGCGCATGCTTCCTGTTAAAAGTGATCTCAGGGCGACAAAGAGTAGGGAATAGAGGAAGAGTACGTTTGTCCGACGACGAAAAAGAAATCACAAAATGACATTTAAGTTAAATGCTATTACTAGAAATAATCTGTTGAAAAAAAATGTATCATAAAGGTTCAAAATTGTGGATACAACGTTTTTACCCCCTCCTTTACAAAGCCACGCTAACATTTTTAGTGCCGGCCGCTGCAGTAACAGCTTCAGCTGTTGCCGCCCCAACTGACGCTAAAAACGCTAGCGCGGCTTTATAAAGGAGGGGATTAATTTGTTTAAAAAAAAAACCCCACTTTACAATCACCTTGAGTAATATAATTTAAACAATACGGAAAAATTGCTACTAAAACAATGTTTACTTGTATATAATATGTAAATCTTTCTGATTGATATCAAATCCCATCTTTCCCTTTTTACCAGTCATTAGGTCTATAAAGCTGTTTTTTTTCTCCACTTTCCTTGCTTTGCTTTTTACTTCAGCACAGCTTCCCTTTTTATGTGCTTTCTCATTTCCTAAATCTTTGCTGTTCATCTAACTATGGTCATCAGTCAATTTTGCCTTCTGTAGACCATTAGTCCTTATGTATCATGCCATATTTGTACCATTAGTCCTTATGCATCATGCCACTAATCTTTATGTTTCATTTTATGTACCATTAGTCCTTATGCATCATGCCATTAGTCCTTATGTATCATGCCATATTTGTACCATTAGTCCTTATGCATCATGCCACTAATCTTTATGTTTCATTTTATGTACCATTAGTCCTTATGCATCATGCCATTAGTCCTTATGTATCATGCCATATTTGTATCATTAGTCCTTATGTATCATTCCATATTTGTACCTGTCATTATTATTATTTTTATCTCACAAAGGTGTTAATGCACTGTTATATATGGATTTCAATTTATCATGTCTTACTTTCACTGCCTTTAGTGTCCATGAGTATGAACATTCAGCTTGCTCTTTAATTATTAGTTCATATATAATCCATTCACATCTTTGTTTCATTCATTTCATGGGTGCATTATATTTCATCGTGACCAAAATACATATCTTATATCATTTAACTTTAAAATTACAATATGAAATGATTTTTCTAGTAATTTGATAGCTAAGATTGTCCTGCTGTCTTAGAACCAAGTCATTTTATTCTGTTATTTTAACTGCATTATTCTATGTGTTCATGTCCTATTATGGTTTCAATAGACTGTTTTCAGTCCAATTCTTTATATGTGAGGTTGCAAACCATTGGTATGTATAATGTCTTCTTGTCATTACATTGTGTCACATATCTCTTCATGTTTTCAAAATCAGACACGCACCATGGTTTCTTCATTCTATTAACTTTTCATTCTTATGGCTTCTCTTAGGCACCTTATAGATTCCTGTGCTTAAGTTTATACTCTAATACACACCTATGGCACTTTTTTCTCTCATGTCTCTTGTCGATGTTTCAAGCCTCTGTATATAGCATGTCACACTTGGCTCACTTGTTTTATCTTGCAGTCGAGTATAGACACTAATATGCATGCTCCAGATTGGCATCACAGTCACTTCTTATCTTTTTATCTTTTCATTTTTTATCTTTCTCTTTATCATTATTCATCATTACCTCTTCCTTTTAGGACCCCTGAGGAAGGCGTGTTCGCCGAAACACGGACCGTGTAGGGTCCGGTTGGATTTTTATCACAGTATTTTTTATCATTGTACTTTTTAAATTGAATTTTCATGGTTTTATATGTCAGTGTTTAATAAATTAACTCCAGAACATCTGTATCCACAGTTTTTGTTTTTGTTTTCAACCAGTGTACTTGACATTACATAAAGCATAGTAGAGTAGCCTAATAATTAGGAGCAGTAAGCTGAGAATCAAGGAGACCAGGACTAAACTACCACTGCTGCTCCTCAGTGGCATAGTGAGGGGGGGGGGGTGCGGTCCACCCCAGGCTCGGTCTTCCTTTGGGCGCTGGCACCCCTCCTGCTCTCTGCCCCTCCCCTTCCCATGCGTGTGCCACTTCCCTTCCCCTGTACCTTTTTAACTTTGGCATGAGCAGCCACAAACTTGCTTGTGTCGACTTCGGCGCTCTCTCTGAGGTCACTAATGTGACTTGCTCTTAAGATGTGATGTCAGAGACTGCGCCAAAGCCAATGCAAGCAGCAAGTTCATGGCTCCTCACGCTGAAGATAAAAAGGTACTGGGAAGGGATGTGTGTGTGTGGCAGGAGGAGCAGGGAAGAGGGCGGGAGAGGGGCGCTGCTCACCCCCGCTACGTTACTGCACCTTCTGATCCACTTTTAATCATTGCTTGCCTCAGGTACAAACTTATTAGATTGTAAACCCTTGGAAACAGGAAACTACCTACTACTAGACATCTGGGAAAATCCAGACACGCCTTCTTTTTAGAGGACTGTCTGAGTGTCTGGATGGTTATAGTAACATAGTAAATGACGACGGGTTATTTAAAAATAGGGGAGTATATCCTAGAGAATGACAGGGTGACAACATTTGTCCCCATGGGAAACCATCCCCATGTCATTCTTTAAGGAGAGAGGGAAGAATCAGTATGAATGGCCACAACCACAGACCTTCAAGCCTTGCATTGAAGAATACTGGTGTATAAGGACTGAAGTTGAGATAGACACTAAAGAATGACACTGGATGGTGTTCCGCGGTTATCTACGGGGACGGGGACAAATTCTGTTACTGTCCTCTATCTGGATTTAGCCAGGTGTACAACTCAATCAATACCCTATATGGAACTCATAGAATACCCTAGGACACTGCAAGGCCTCACCCACACACACTACACACTGCAGTCACTCAATCACAAATGGACAAAAGAAAAGAAGTGGAGAAAAAGCCTCAGTTATGCTTCATATGGCCAAAAAACTCCACTTCATTTAAATGCCCACTTGCACATGTGAACTACAAAAAAAATAGTGAAAAAAGACACTATAGCAGCCCATAGAGAACCACCATGTATCACATCACGCCAGGGAAAAAAAATTCAAATAGTGATAATGTGAAAACACTAGCACATCAGCACAATAGTCACTAAATATTGCTTAATGAGCAGAACAAAAAAAAACTTAGCTGCCACTGGTGTCCAGGCTCTCTCCAAAGCATTCACAGTCACTGCTCCAACACCTGGACCTGGCAGCCAGTTGACCTGACAGGGAAATCTCTGTTTCGCCTTGCTGCATCAGGGGTTCCAATTCTACTCCATCACAAGCAACAAATCGGGACTCTCAGTGCAACCACGCTCCAATTCCACAATTGAATCACTTCTATGGGCTGCTACAGTGCCTTCTTTTCACCATTTTTTTGTAGTTCACATGTGCAAGTGGGCATTTAAATGAAGTGGTGGTTTTTGGCCATATGAATCATAACTGAGGCTTTTTCTCCATTTCTTTTCTTTTTTTTCTGTTGTCCATTTGTGATGGAGTGACTGCAGTGTGTAGTGTGTGTGGGTGAGGCCTTGCGGTGTCCTAGGGTATCCTATGAGTTCCATATAGGATATTGATTGAGTTGTAGAGAAGTTTACTTACCCTTGTCCTGAGGTGAATGTTTAGCCAGGTGTCTCAACTCCCCCACCTATCTCCTCCTTAAGCTCAACTGCTGTAATTTAATATTTGGGCAGTCAACAGCAGCAACAAGATGAACCAGCTACGGCTGGCCTGCCCTGGAAGTCACCTCTTTGCAGATCCTGCATAGACAGGAACAGGAAGTTGCTATAGAGAGGTGGATTCTGGGGCAGGCAGCTGCTACTGTCTGCCCAAAGATTAGATTGCAGTGTCCGGGCCCAAGTAGATAGGGGAGTCAGGAGCTACAGAGGTCATGAAGGGAAGAAGCATTGGGTGTCAGAGGAGGCAGGACACTACAGAAAAAACACTTCCAGGGCAGGCCAATGGCGGGAGTCTGGCTTTGCGTCAGCTGCCTGAAGATTTTAAATTTCAGCAGCAGGGAGGTGGTAGGTGGGGGAGTTGGGACTCAAAGAGGTTCTTGGAGAAAGTTTCACTACAATGTAGTGTCAGGCGCACAGTCACCTTGGGACGCATAAACCGGCCAGGTGGGCCGGATTCAGCCCACGGGTCTTATGTTTGACATGTGTGCTAGTCTGTGGCTAGCCTCTGAGACCATGGATGCTAATGCCCACTGTGCACCCACATAGATGCCCTACAATGAAGTATCCACATAGAATACCAACAATGAAGTATCCTTTCAGTTGTTTAGGCTTAGGTTAGCACTTAAGATGCAACAGGCCTGAGGCTGTAAAGCATGTGAAAGTGCAGATGAGGTCAATGAGACACCTCAGGAACAGCCCCTTTCCCTCCCTCCCTTTTCCCATAGATAACTGTAAATGATTAATACAGTGATGCAAACACACAGATAGCCAGTTCCAATGGAAATAGTTTTATTGACATGTTCCAATACATAGATTCCATTGTCAGAGTTCATTCAAGCCCCACTAGACATAGATTCCAGAGTACATGCAGACCTAGGGTTACCATATTTGTGAAGACAAAAAAAGAGGACACATGACTCCGCTCTGGCCCCCCTGCCCCACTCCCAACTTCCCAAACTGAGCCATATGCATGTGCCAGTAGATCTGGTGACTGCAGTGGCATACATACTATATTTGACACCCGTGGGCCAATCATTTTTAATACCCCTCTCCTATATGAAAAAATTATTTTTAGTAATAATCCACAATTGTGTACCTAGAAAAAGGCAATATCTTAAACATTGCTGTGAGCCCTAGAACATCAATACACCCATTGTAAAACTAAAAAAGCCAGGTTAGTACAGATCAATCCTACTAGCTACAGTTAATGCTAACAGAAACAATGTTTCTTACACATAGAACATAGATACGTACACTCTTGCCCAGTATGGAATAAGTAATCACAAACTAAAATTAGAAATATGTAGACAAAAGTTAAACTGAATCACCAAGAAGCCAGACTCTACATACAATGTAACACCACAGAAACAAACAGTGATGCATGTCCTCTAATACTGTGCAAAATATAAAGACAGCAGGTGTATATTTGAAAAATACTGACAAACAACAATCAACACTTTACAAATTAACAAATAGAAATAAAATGGAAAATAAAATAATACTATTTTATTGGGCTAAAACATTTTTCTTTTTTTTGTATAATCTTTTTATTGAATTTATGTAAAATACCAACCAGACAGCCAACGCCATACAATGACATCAACCCTGTCATGACTTCCCAGTACTCCAATCACCCCCCTACCCCATAATATAACAATATCCAATGCAAAAATGCAATTAACATATCAGAAGCTAGCATCCCATTCCCCAAAATCCACCCTACCCATCCCATTCAACCCTCTCACCACCCAGCAAGTAAGAGCTATAAAGAAGAGGAGTCCAATCTCTAAGCAGCATAGGTATTCCAGATTATATGATACTGATCCAGCTGCTGACGCCTTAGTGCAATCAGTTGACACATTAAATGAACATAATCAATGCGGCTCAACAAGTAGTGCCGGTCTGGAACCATAATGGAGCGCCAGAATTTTGCTAGTGCTAGGTGAGCCACCTTACAGAGAAACAAAGTCAGACAATTTTCTGGAGAAGTATACCCCAGAAAAGGTACATTGAGAAGAAAACATTTTTTCACCATGGGACAGTGATTCTGAGTAATGTGGAATATCAGTTGACCCACCATCTCCCAATAGGGCTTGATGACAGGACACGACCACCAGATGTGGTCAAAGAACCCTGTCCCTCCACAGGACCTCCAACAGAGGTTCTCCTGTTCATCATATATCTGGGATAAATGCTGAGGAGTCATAACATCTTATAGCTATTTTCAATTAGCAAAGAGGCCAGTGGAATAGAAAATAAACATAGTAACATAGTAAATGATGGCAGAAAAAGACCTGAACGGTCCATCCAGTCTGCCCATTAGTTATATCCATTAAAAATACATGATTAAATTAAACTCGTCTCTTCTTAGATATTTCTGGATCATAGACTGTAAAGTCCACCTGGTATTGTCCTAGGTTCCAAATGCTGAAGTTGCCGTCCAAGCTCACACCAGCCTATCCAACCATCTGCAGGATATCTACCATAAATCTGGCCAGTAACATCCTCATGTTTCAAGTTAGTAGAGTTCCCATCGATGCCCTCCCCAGCCCAATCCTACACCAAATAATCACATATGGGACACAGACCGTTTATATAATACTAACCATGCTGAGTCCCCAAATCTCCTTCCAAGCTCCTGCTCCCAGCTGTCTCTATAATAATCCACCAGGTCCTACCGCGCAAGGAGAGCCCCATATAAATGGGAAATGCCCCCCCATCCCCCCCATTCCTGAGCCCCTGTTCTGATTTAGTTTCTTCCAAGCCAAGATCCCAGAATGCATGCTTAGCAAGAAAAAGTCACAACTGCATGTACACAAATGCGTCACCCACAGGCAAGCCATACTCCTCTTGTAGGGACTCAAAAGTGAGCATCATCCCATCTTGCCAGACATGCCCAATCGTATGGAGTCCTGCCCACACCCATTGTGCTAGAACTGGATCCTCGCATCCCGGGAAAAAACCCTCTAATAAAGAGATAGGAGTCTGAGCAAAAAACTTGCGCTCCGGAAACATGCACTGCCGCAAAGAATACCAGGATTGTAAGATCACCCTCAAAAAGGGGTTATCAGTGCAAAAGTAAGCTCACAAAACTGCCAAAGAGAAATGTCTGGGGTGAACGCTTGTTCCAGATGCACCCATGAATGATCCACATATTCCACCTATGTCACCACTTCCTGTAGCAGCACAGCTTGATAATACAAAGCAAAATTTGGGACTTCCATCCTCCCCCCATTGTACTTTGGTTGAGATAAAATTGCTCACCTTACCCGTGGAGGCTTATGGCGCCAGATATATACGCAAATACTTTACAGGACAGCCTTTGAAAAAAAAAAGAAAAAGAACTCCTTGGGTTCACAATAGGCAATGCCATAAAGTAATACAGTAGCTTAGGAAGTAAATGTATTTTTACTGTTGCAATTCTCCCCATACATCCTATTGTTAAGCCCTCCCAACAATCTAACTCCTGGAACAAATGCTGCTGCAAGGCTGGGAAATTGGCCTGAAACAACCGAGCAGGATCTGTTGTTAACTGGACCCACAGATATTTAATGGATTTATGCATCCAACAAAAAGGAAATTGAGATTGTAACTCTTGAACCTGCTGCTTCTCTAGGGGCTCCTTCTACAAAGCCGCGCTAGCGGGGTTAACGCATTCGACTTTTCATCACGTGCTAACCCCTGTGCTGGCCAAAAACTACCGCCTGCTCAAGAGGAGGTGGTAGCAGCTAGCGCATCCAATGGTTTAGCACGCGCTATTATGCACGTTAAACCGCTAGTGCACCTTTGTAAAAGGAGCCCTAGATTTAAATTGAGAATTTCAGATTTCTCCATATTCACTCGGAAACCTGAGGCCTGGCCATAAACTGATAAAACCTGCGTCAGCTCAGTCAGAGATTTCACCGGATCATTGATAAACAGTAGAACATCATCCGCGAAGAGCAAGATCTTATAAGTCTCCTAAAGGACCCGTAAGCTTTGTATGTCAACATTGGCATGAATCAGACATGCCAGGGGTTCCATCGCAATAGCAAATAGCAACAGGGACATGGGACATTCCTGATGAGTCCCCCTCATCAAAGACACAGGGTCTGATAGATAACCATTGACTTTAAATTGCGAAGAAGGGGCATGATATAATAAAGTGATCCATTTTAGAAATTGCTGCCCAAATCCCATTTTTTTTCAGAACCCCCAAATGGAATTTCCAGCTGACTCTCTCAAAAGCCTTTTCAGCATTCAGGGAAAGCACGAGCGATGGAACTCCTTGCTGCCGAGTATGCCATATCAGATGCACAGCCATTTTGATATTGTCAGATGTTTGCCATTGGCAAATAAAGCCTGCCTGATTGACATGTATAAGCTTGGGCATCACCCTCTGTAGCCGTTGGGCCAAAATCCTAGTAAATAGCTTATAATCAGTGTTGAGAAGGGAGATGGGTTGATAGGATTCACAAGCAGTACTTGGTTTTCCTGGCTCAAAACATATTCAGTTAGTTATATTTTTAAATAAATTTGTTAAATAAATATTCAAATAAACTAATAATAAAATTTTAAGGTAGGAAGGAGATTTGTGAAGTAAATGATTACATCACATGCATTCAGAATGAAGACTTGAAATAACATCTAAGTTATAAGAGGTCTCTTTACTGAGAATCATGCATATTTATGATACTTCAACCTCATTATTAATCACGGGGATTAGTTCTATTCTTTAGGTGACAGTTTATATGTTTACAATAAATGAATAAACAAATATGGGGAGCAACACTGCAATTACTTGTGTTAAAATGCGCAATTCCAAAAAATCTCTCCACAAGTGTAATTCTTTATATATATCAAAAAGGTCTAAAAGATCAAAGGACTAAGGAAAACATTCAATACGAATGTCACTACTAAAATGTGCTGAAAAAGTACTAAATCATATATAGTGCTCAGTCACCAACCAAATAGTTGGAGGGCAGTAAGAGGGACTGTCTATGTGCTATGATGATCCCTCGTTACAACCATTGCTGGAATTTAATTCTATGTTATTTGGAGGGCAGTAAGAGGGACTGTGTGCTATGATGGTCCCTCGTTACAACCATTGCTGGCATTTTTATGACATTATTTGGTTGGTGACTGAGCACTATATATGATTTAGCACTTTTTCAGCACATTTTAGTAGTGATATTCATATTGAATGTTTTCCTTAGTCCTTTGATCTTTTAGACCTTTTTGATATATATAAAGAATTACATTTGTGGAGAGATTTTTGGGAATTACAATAAATGAGCTCAAAAATTTAAATTATTGAGAATTTAAAGCACTTTATGTGCAAAAGAAAAATTGTTGGACACAGGCAGTGGCGTACCAAGGGGGGTGGCGGCGGGGGGGGGGGGGGGCGGTTCGCCCCAGGTGCAAGGCCCGAGGAGGTGTTCAGCTGGCCACTTACCGGGGAATAGGCTGCCGCCGGGGAAAGAAAGAAGCCGGCGCCGAATTCTCCCTCCCTGCTGCTTCTCTTCCCCGAGCCGAGCAACTCTAGATGTCCGACGTCAATTCTGACATCGGAGAGGATGTTCTAGGCCAGCCAATTGCTGCCTGGCTGGCCCGGAACGTCCTCTCCGACGTTAGAATTGACGTAGGGCAGCCAGAGTTGGTCTGCCCGCGGGAAAAGAAGGAGGGCGAATTCGGCGCTGGCCTGTTTCCGATGGCCAGTGGCAGCCTTTCCCCAGCGGTGGTGGCAGCATGGTGGTGGTAGCAGCGGTGGCATGGGGGAGGGAAGGAAGAAAGAAAGAAAGGGGGGGGAGCCAGGGAGCCAGAAAGAAAGCAAGGGGGGGGGGGACAGGGATCCAGAAACAAAGAAAGGGGGCAGGGTGAAAGAAAGAAAAAAATGGGGCATGGGGAAAGACAGAGAAAGACAGACATACAGAAAGAAAGGGGGCATGGAGAGAGAAAGAAAGAAGGGGGCAGGGTGAAAGAAAGAAATGGGGCATGGAGAGAGAAAGAAAGAAGGGGACAGGATGAAACAAAGAAAAAGTTGGGGGAGGGAATGAAGTCTGGAGGAGAGGAAGCATACAGGAGGCTGAAAGAAGGGAAGAAATATTGGATGCACAGTCAGAAGAATAAAGTGCAATCAGAGACTGATAAAATTACCAAACATAAAGGTAGGAAAAATGATTTTATTTTCAATTTAGTGATCAAAATGTGTCCGTTTTGAGAATTTATATATGCTGTCTATATTTTGCACTATGGGCCCCTTTTACTAAACTGCAATAGCAGTTTTTAGCGCAGGGAGCGTCGAGAGCAGCGTGGGGCATTCAGCGCAGCTCCCTGCGCTAAAAAACGCTATCGCATTTAATTAAAAGGGAGGGGGTATATTTGTCTATTTTTGTATAGTTGTTACTGAGGTGACATTGCATAAAGTCATCTGCCTTGACCTCTGCAAACCTGTGGAATATAAATGATAATTAACATTTTTTCTGTGTACAATGTGCTTTGTGTTTTTAAAATTTTATTGTTGGTAGATCATTTTGACTTGGCCACGAAGGTAACAGGGAGGGAGGGAGGGAGGGGAGCTGCTGAAAGACATCTAGTAATCCTTGCAGGCTTGACTGCAGGGAATTATTTTTGTAAAATCATGTTTTGTTATGTGACTGGCATTATTTAGACTTTAATTTCTATGAATGAATAGAATGAAAATTATATAAAATTACTTACTTGTTTTTATGTGCGTGCGCTGAAGGAAAGTGGAGTTAGAGTGGGCTGAGGACGCTGAAGGGAAATGGGGAAGAGAGAGTGGGGAGAAGACGCTGATTTATAAATTGGCAATTGTACAGAATATTATTTCTTTTTATATTTTAATATAATAAGTTCAATATAAAACAATTCAAGGCTTGTGTGGATGGAATCAGGTGGTTTGTGGGGATGAGGACCGAGCTTACGGGGATTAGTCCAATAAAATGGTATTTTCATATTTCTCATTATTTGTTTTATTTTTATTTGCTAATTTGTAAAGTGGTGATTGTTATGTATCAGTTTTTCAATTTGTTATGTATCAGTTTTTCAAATTTACATCTACTGTCTTTATATTTTGCACAGTATTAGAGGACATGTATTACTGTTTTTGTGGTGTTGTGGTGTTGCATTGTATGCAGAGTCTGGTTTCTTTTAAAGCAACTACAACAGTGGCCACTTATTATATTAATTTATATCCAGCCAAATAAATGTCAATAAATCCCCAATCTTTATAGGTGGTCTGGATGTTGCATAAATGATAATGTCAAATATAGTATTCGAAAGGACGCCTCAGCCCCACCACTCCACCGCAAAAAATACCTTTAGATCGCGGGAAGCTTAATGTGGTGCTTCATCATTGGCTGTCTTTTCCAGTTGTATACGAATACGTTAGTTTTTTAATTTTTGTAAACATTTAACAAATTTTACTGTGATACTTTATCATTCAATTGTGTGTATAGATATTAATCCAAAGTTTTGGATGATACTTATCTCAGCCAAACCAAGGGAGCCAGACCCGACATGTTTCGCACATACATAGTGCTTTCTCAAGGGTCTCCCTGTAAAATATAGAAACGGAGCTGTAACATACAGTTGTGACCAGCCCCCTCTCTACACAGAAGTTAACACATTTAAGAACCGGTGTAATATCACCTAACTTACCGAGGTCGCCGCCGTCATCCGACTCCAAACATTTAATGAGCTAAAGATGGCGCCGGCGTCCTCGGTATGCAATTTAAATGTCACTCATCTACATTAATTCCCGCCCCCCCATGCAGCCCATTGGCCGAACTCAGAAAACTACTCACATCAAGGAACTCCATTCGATCATATTATTTAACCCACGGGGTTCTACTGTATCCACCTTAAAAATGAATCTTTGCTCCTCCTCATTCAGACGCCTCAAATCTCCCTCGCCCTCACCTTCCATGTTCTTATAGATGATCCGCCATCTCAACTGATCCACAGAATGTTTACATTTAGTCCAATGCTCTACTAAGGGAGCCTGGACTATCCCATTCAATATACGGGACTTATGCTCATTTAAGCGTAACTTAATCTTACGGCTTGTCCGGCCGATGTATATAAGGTCGCAGGGGCAAATTATTGCATATACAACTCCCTGAGAGTTGCAATCGGTATCTAATCTAGATCTTAAAGTTAAATCCCTCCCTGGGACCGGCCAGTTGTCACCCTGGATGGTGAGTGGACACCACTGGCATCTACCACAACTGCCGTGGCGTCCACTCATCCTTTCATGTCTCGTGCCATATCTTTGAAAATAACATCGTTGACCCAGTGATCTTCCCCGAGAATAAGCCACTAAAGGAAAATGTTCTAAAGATTTGTGAATCTGTACTATGTGCCAATATTTCCTGAGCATGCCTACCAGGGCTGCAGTCGCCCTGGAATAGGGCAATACACAAGTCAATTGGCCATAGTCATCCTGTGAAATATCTCCTGATTCTTGCAAAAGAAGGTTTCTCTGCGCAAATTTTCCCCTTAAATATGCCTTTCTAATCGAACCTTCAGGATAGCCCCTCAGCCTCAATCTATCCCCCAGTTTTTTCGCTTCTATTTTATATTGTACGACCGAGGAACAAATCCTGCGAATCCGCAAAAATTGTCCAATGGGTAGATTATATCTCAATTTATAAGGGTGTAAACTGCTATAATGCAGTATAGTGTTCTTAGTCACTGGCTTTCTAAAAAGAGTTGTAGCGATGGAACCTTCCTGGACATAAATAGAAATGTCCAAAAAATCTATCATGGTTTGATGACATGCCATGGTAAATTTAATGTTGGTATCAACCGAATTTAAATATTGGTAAAACATTTCAAGTTCCTGTCTCGTACTATCCCAGATGAAAAAAATATTGTCTAGAAATCTACCCCAAAAGGGAATATTGGGGTACCATTCAGACGGATAAACCCAAGATTCCTCAAATTTTTGCATATACAGGGCGGCGACCGAGGGGGCCAAAGTAGCCCCCATCGCCACCCTCTGAATCTGCTGAAAAAACTTATGATCATATTGGAAATAGTTTCTCTTGATCACCCAGAATGCCAGTTTCATTAAAAATTCAATAGATATACGATGGGGGGCCCTATCCTGCAATGTCTGGCGAATGGTACAGAGAGCTTCATCCTGCGGGATCTGGGTATACAGAGATACCACATCTAATGTTACTAACCATTTATCAGACATATCTAGATCTAAATTAATCAAGTCCCTTAAAAAATGAGAGGAATCCCTAATATATGATTTAATCTTAGGGACCTCTTCCCTAAGGAAGAAATCCACCACCTTAGAGAGAGGTTCTAAAATAGAGAACCGGGTGTTAACAATAGGCCTCCCTGGAGGGTTTATCAAGGTTTTATGTACTTTAGGTACAAAAGAGATCCTCGGGATTCTAGGATGTTTTTCAAACAAAAATTTGTACTCTTTCGCTGTAATAGTACCCCGCTCTCGATGTTCATTCAAAAATTCCAAAATTTCAATCCCCAAAGATGTAGTGGAGTCTTCCGTCAAAAGGCAATAGGCCTGAGTGTCTGCTAATTGGCGTGAAGCCTCAGTTTCATTGTCTTTCCTATTAAGCACAACAGTGGCACCCCCCTTATCAGCCTTGGTGATAATAATATCATTATTGTCCAAAAGTTCTTGAAAACCCTCATATTGGGCCCTAGTAGTATTAAATGGCCCGTAATTATTCCAAACTTTTTGAAGATCCTTCAAATCCTTAGTGACCAATTCAACAAAAGTGAATATAAGAGGGTCCATAGGCCCCGGGGGGGTCCAGACAGATTTAGTCCTACAAATTGGAATAGAAATTATATCAATAGAAACCTCATGATCATCTTCATCATCATCCATCTGCTGTATGGTGCCTGTGTTGTCAAAGAAAACCTTAAGTTGCATCTTCCTAATGAAACTATGGAGCGCCTTATGTAACACAAAAAAATCTGGTGGATGAGACATCACAAAACCCATCCCTTTCTTTAAAATGTCCATTTGATGATCCGTCAATTGTGTGGAAGACAAATTTATTATTGTCGAACTGTTCCTGTCCGTGTCTTGTAAGATGTTTGTTGCACTGTAGTCCTCGTGCGCTGTTGGCGTACGCGTCCTCAACCCCGAATAGTCAAGTTGGAGGACTCCCCTGCCTTCTCATTAGTGGCTTCCCCTGATCCCTCGCTGGAGGCTTCTGAATCTCCTGAAGAACTGTCAAATGAGATCTTCTTCTTTTGTGGGACCCCCATAGTTTTCCTTTGCCATGAATAAACGCGATCCTGTAGATAGTCACGTTCATCTCTTTTCCACTTCTTGATCTTGTTAATCTTGATCTCTTCCCTAAATTTGGTCATAGAGGCTTTTAAATCACTCAATTTTTGATGAAAGTCAATAACTTCTTGACGTTGTTGAAGATCATTTTCGATCCCATTCGCTTTTATACACAGTTCCTTCTCCGTTGTTTCTGTGGTTTCTACCAAAAGGATCATTAGATCCCTAGAGCATTTGTTCAGAATCGCTGTCCAGCGTTCACTAAAGGATTTATCCGAGGAGATCATCTTGGGTTCTTTAAGGATACGGAGCCCTCTAGGAATCATAGCGTTTTTCAGATATTGAACCAACGTGCTACAGTGTAATTCTGCCCGTATGGCTCGTTTCATTACATTCTCGAGCTCCAACCAAGAGGATTCTGCCGGGGGGGCAGATTCATCATCAAGAAGAGCAATAAAACCTTCTTGAACTGCTCCTCCGTGTAGCCTTCAAACTGTGTTAATTCTTGGGCCATCTTGGATATTTCACTTAAAGCAACTACAACAGTGGTCACATCTTTGGGGATTGAAATTTTGGAATTTTTGAATGAACATCGAGAGCGGGGTACTATTACAGCTAAAGAGTACAAATTTTTGTTTGAAAAACATCCTAGAATCCCGAGGATCTCTTTTGTACCTAAAGTACATAAAACCTTGATAAACCCTCCAGGGAGGCCTATTGTTAACACCCGGTTCTCTATTTTAGAACCTCTCTCTAAGGTGGTGGATTTCTTCCTTAGGGAAGAGGTCCCTAAGATTAAATCATATATTAGGGATTCCTCTCATTTTTTAAGGGACTTGATTAATTTAGATCTAGATATGTCTGATAAATGGTTAGTAACATTAGATGTGGTATCTCTGTATACCCAGATCCCGCAGGATGAAGCTTTCTGTACCATTCGCCAGACATTGCAGGATAGGGCTCCCCATCGTATATCTATTGAATTTTTAATGAAACTGGCATTCTGGGTGATCAAGAGAAACTATTTCCAATATGATCATAAGTTTTTTCAGCAGATTCAGGGGGTGGTGATGGGGGCTACTTTGGCCCCCTCGGTCGCCGCCCTGTATATGCAAAAATTTGAGGAATCTTGGGTTTATCCGTCTGAATGGTACCCCAATATTCCCTTTTGGGGTAGATTTCTAGACAATATTTTTTTCATCTGGGATAGTACGAGACAGGAACTTGAAATGTTTTACCAATATTTAAATTCGGTTGATACCAACATTAAATTTACCATGGCATGTCATCAAACCATGATAGATTTTTTGGACATTTCTATTTATGTCCAGGAAGGTTCCATCGCTACAACTCTTTTTAGAAAGCCAGTGACTAAGAACACTATACTGCATTATAGCAGTTTACACCCTTATAAATTGAGATATAATCTACCCATTGGACAATTTTTGCGGATTCGCAGGATTTGTTCCTCGGTCGTACAATATAAAATAGAAGCGAAAAAACTGGGGGATAGATTGAGGCTGAGGGGCTATCCTGAAGGTTCGATTAGAAAGGCATATTTAAGGGGAAAATTTGCGCAGAGAAACCTTCTTTTGCAAGAATCAGGAGATATTTCACAGGATGACTATGGCCAATTGACTTGTGTATTGCCCTATTCCAGGGCGACTGCAGCCCTGGTAGGCATGCTCAGGAAATATTGGCACATAGTACAGATTCACAAATCTTTAGAACATTTTCCTTTAGTGGCTTATTCTCGGGGAAGATCACTGGGTCAACGATGTTATTTTCAAAGATATGGCACGAGACATGAAAGGATGAGTGGACGCCACGGCTGTTGTGGTAGATGCCAGTGGTGTCCACTCACCATCCAGGGTGACAACTGGCCGGTCCCAGGGAGGGATTTAACTTTAAGATCTAGATTAGATACCAATTGCAACTCTCAGGGAGTTGTATATGCAATAATTTGCCCCTGCGACCTTATATACATCGGCCGGACAAGCCGTAAGATTAAGTTACGCTTAAATGAGCATAAGTCCCGTATATTGAATGGGATAGTCCAGGCTCCCTTAGTAGAGCATTGGACTAAATGTAAACATTCTGTGGATCAGTTGAGATGGCGGATCATCTATAAGAACATGGAAGGTGAGGGCGAGGGAGATTTGAGGCGTCTGAATGAGGAGGAGCAAAGATTCATTTTTAAGGTGGATACAGTAGAACCCCGTGGGTTAAATAATATGATCGAATGGAGTTCCTTGATGTGAGTAGTTTTCTGAGTTCGGCCAATGGGCTGCATGGGGGGGCGGGAATTAATGTAGATGAGTGACATTTAAATTGCATACCGAGGACGCCGGCGCCATCTTTAGCTCATTAAATGTTTGGAGTCGGATGACGGCGGCGACCTCGGTAAGTTAGGTGATATTACACTGGTTCTTAAATGTGTTAACTTCTGTGTAGAGAGGGGGCTGGTCACAACTGTATGTTACAGCTCCGTTTCTATATTTTACAGGGAGACCCTTGAGAAAGCACTATGTATGTGCGAAACATGTCGAGTCTGGCTCCCTTGGTTTGGCTGAGATAAGTATCATCCAAAACTTTGGATTAATATCTATACACACAATTGAATGATAAAGTATCACAGTAAAATTCATTAAATGTTTACAAAAATTAAAAAACTAACGTATTCGTATACACCTGGAAAAGACAGCCAATGATGAAGCACCACATTAAGCTTCCCGCGATCTAAAGGTATTTTTTGCGGTGGAGTGGTGGGGCTGAGGCGTCCTTTCGAATACTATATTTGACATTATCATTTATGCAACATCCAGACCACCTATAAAGATTGAGTCTGGTTTCTTGGCAGTTTAGTTTAACTTTTGTCTACATATTTCTATTTTTAGTTTGTGATTATTCCATATTGGGCAAAGGTGTATCTGTCTGTGTGTATGAAAGGGACATGGCTTTCTGATAGCATCGACTGTACTGGATCAATTGACTGTGCAGGATCTGGTTTGTTTAGTTTTACAATGAGTGTATTAATGTTCTAAGGCTCACTACAGTGTTTAAAATGTTTCCTTATCCTAGGTGCACCCTTGTTGTGTGACGTATGGATTGTTACTAAAAATAATTTTTTTAATATAGAAGAAGGGGGTGTTAAAAATGATCGGGCCTGGGTATCAAATATACTAGGTACACCACTGGCTTCGACGCAGCCATTCACTCAAGCTCCCTTCAACTGCTGTACCAGGGCCCCTCCAAAAAGGGAGAATGATCTTTAAAGAAGATGGGAAAAGTGAGAAGAAGGGTGGGAGATGGACAGTGGTGGGGAGAAGGGGAAGAGATGCCTAGACTGTGGGGCCCCTGGAGCTGTTTAAATTAGCTCAGAGGTGGGGGCAGGGAGAGATGAGAGAGCAAGGGAAATGCTTGACCAAAAGTGGGGGAGAGGACTATAAAAAGAAATTATGGGCCTAGAAACAAAAGGGATGGGAAGGGAGAAAGAGAGAGAAATAGGTAGGTATATAAATGGTGGACAATAGGACGGAGGGAGGAAATAGAATGGCAGAGATGTTGGACCTAGGGAGGCAGGCCCAGGGAGGGGAAGATATTGGATGGAAGGGCAATCTGAAAAAAAGGGAAATAATGTTGGAGCAGGCGATGAGAGGGAGGGAGAGAAGGAGAAATGTTGGACTTTCAGGTGGGTGGGTGGAAGGGAGGGATAGATGCTGGATCATGGGGCGAGAGGAGGGAAGAACATGAGGCAAGAGAGTGGGAATATTGTTGGACCATGATGAGGAGGAGGGAGAAGAGGAGGTGAGATGATGAACTGTGGGGAAAGGGACAGGAGAGAAGAGAGATGGGATAGGAAAATGGTGGAGAAAAAAGGACAAAGAGATGTCAGACCAAGAGGGAGAGGAGAGGCTGGGCTACAAGAATGGAGGGAGAGGATATAGAGGAAATTGTGGAAATATGTGGGAGAGACCGGGGGAGGGGGAGGTGAATGAGAGCAGTAAGTATTAAGGTAGAAATGTGGTAATGAGGAGGAAAATCAGTTGAAAGATAGAAGGGAATAGGAGGTTGGGAAAGGAGTGAGATGGGAAAAAGGAGAGCATGAGAAAGAGAGATGGAAAGTTGGTAGGTATCTGAAAAGTAAAAAGAAGGAGAAAGGTGAAATTTTAGTGGACAGAGAGACAGGAAAGAAAAAAGGGAGTGAAGAGCTAAAAAGGAAAGATCAGTATATCAAGATCAGTATATCAGAGACAGGTGTAGTCAGAGAATGAAATAAGACAGGATAGAAGAGAAAAGACAAATGGACAGCAATAATGGAAAAATAAATGTTAAGACAACAAAGGTAGAAAAAAAGTGTTTTATTTTGAATTTATTAACTGGAATATGTTAGCTTTGGGATATGTGTATCACAGATCTTTGTATTGTGTTCAGTGGCTTACCAGAAAGCTGATGTGGGGGAGGGAGGGGGCTGTGGTTCTGAGCTCAAAGTGGGTGGCAGGCACCAAATTGTCTCCCTGCCCTCCCCCATGCCCCCTGCCCAAATGTAAAATAGAAATACACAATCTGGTGAGGATCCCATAGCCCTGGCAGCTGAAGACCTCTCCTTTCAGTCCAGCATCCAGAACTCTCCAAGCTCTGCAGTTGGTGGCAGCTTGAGATCACCACTGCTAGCTGCAGAGCTTGGTGATTTCTGGCTACCAGAGTGGAGGAGGTGGTCCTCAGCTGGCAGGACTTTGGGATCCCCACCAACCACAGCAAGAGAGGTGGCTAATTTGGGGGGTCCTGGGTCTGGGCTTCTGCGTGTTCAGTACAAAAAGAAGTTCATATCTGGTTTTATTTATCCAGTGTTGAAGTACTTGCTGAGTTTAATTTCATGGGGTTTCCAGTTTAGTTTCTATTTCCATTTGTGATCCATTGTTCTGTATTTGGTAAAGGTCTATGTGACTATCAGTGTTTTTTTTCTGTGTGAGGAAGTTATTTAAAGTTGTTATGTGTGGTAGTAGTGGCAGGTGGGAAGATTGAGAGAGGGGGCAGGGAGGAGAGGAGATCAGGGGCTCCCTTTTTCATTTCTGCTCTGGGCCCCAGCATGTCTAAAACTAGCCCTGTGTGCAGGTTAGGTAGGGAAGAGGACTGGCTGGGAGAATGTAGGTTGTATAGATGGGCCAGGGTAGATTGGAAGGCATAGCATAAGTGTGGTGTAGATGGGCTGAGAGTAGGGTTACCAGATGTATGGGAAAATCCAGACATGTCCTCTTTTTAAAGGACTGTCCAGGTGCCCGAATTAACTTTCCAAAACCCAGCAGTTGTCCAGGTTTTGGAAAGCTCTGGCCATGTGTGTGGAGGGCCTCTGAACATTCGCGGATGACATCACACGCATCCGCACATGCTTGGAGGTCCCCAGACATGGTCTGAAGATCAGGAATAATGAGATGAGGCTTTTAGGGCTGGGGCCAGAAGCAGAATGGGGCGGGCTGAAGGCAGGATGGGCCGTGGCTGGTCATCTGGGATTTCACCAAGAAAAATATGATAAGCTTAGCTGAGAGGAGGGTGGTAAACTGGCAATGAGTTGGGGCTGAGAAAGAAGAGAGACTGGTGGGACTTGAAATACTTCCCCCAATATTTCTTTTGTCCACAAGTCTTCCATGTGTTTGCACCACCTGGTGTGTTCTACCTTTAAAGGCATCCTGGGCAGTTGTGTCCACAACCTATCATGCTTTATTTCCCTTTTTACGGGCTTCACAATTTGTGTCAGTTGAGCACCCCCAGTCATTTTGAAAACTTGGTTTCTATGCTCATGACCATATGTTGTTAAATTTTCTGTGGCAAGACAAACAACAGTGCATTGTGTTCCACAAATTACAGTTGCCTAAATCTTTAGGGGGTGAATATTCAATTTTCATGAATATTACATGGCTTTTATATTACAGCAGAGCACTAGTATAATTGTATAGCTTTCATGGGAATGGGACCTGGTTCTTCCTGTCTTCCTCTCTCATATAGAAACAGAAACATGACGGCAGATAAAGGCCAAATGGCCCATCTAGTCTGCCCATCTGCAGTAACCATTATCTCTTTCTCTCTCCAGAGATCCCATGTGCCTATCCCATGCCCTCTTGAATTCAGACACAGTCTCTGTTTCTACCACCTTTTCCAGGAGACTATTCCACACATTTACCACCAGTGGCGTACCAAGAAGGGGGTGGGGGGGTCCGCCCCAGGTGCCGCCTTAGGGGGGGGTGCACAGCTAGCCAGGTTCGGAAAATTCTACCAGGCCGATCAGCCTGCCTCTCCCCGATGTCAATTCTGCCGTCGGAGAGGAAGTTCGGGCCAGCCAATCGCTGCCTAGCAGGGCGGAATGCTGGTCGGCCCGACACAGGGAAGATGCAGGGAAGGAGAGCTTGGGGCGGCAGCGGCTTTGGGGCATGTTCCCCGATGGTGGTGACTTGGGGGGCTGTTCACCGATGGTGGCGGCAATGACTTGGGGGAGGGCAGGGAGAAAAAAGGAAAGGGGGCAGGGAGACAGAAGGAAAGAAGGGAAACAGAGAAAAAGAAAGGGGGCATGAAGAGAGAAAAAAAGAAAGGGAGGCAGGGAGAGAGGAAGAAAAAGTTGGGAGAGGGAATGAGATGTGGAGGAGAGGAAGCATACAGGCTGAAAGAAGGGAAGAAAGATTAGATGCACAGTCAGAAGAAGAAAGTGCAACCAGAGACTCATGAAATCACCAGACAACAAGGTAGAAAAAATGATTTTATTTTAAATTTAGTGATCAAAATGTGTCTGAATTTATATCTGTTGTCTATATTTTGCACTCTGGCCCCCCTTTTACTAAACCACAATAGCAGTTTTTAGCGCAGGGAGCCTATGAGCGTCGAAAGCAGCCATGGGCATTCAGCGCAGCTCCCTGTGCTAAAAATTGCTATTGTGCTTTAGTAAAAAGGGAGCGGGGGGGGGGGGATATTTGTCTATTTTTGTATGGTTGTTACTGAGGTGACAGTGCATAGAGTCATCTGCCTTGACCTCTTTGAAAAAACCCCAGAATAGGAATTAACATTTTCTCAGCGTACAGAGTGGGCACAGTGTGGGCACCCCTGAGCTAGAGCATTGAAGCTGCGTGTTTCTGCCGTAAAGGTCATCTCTGATGCAACCGGAATGTCTCAATTCTGATTTCCAAAAAGAATTATGTCTATATATAATAGAAACTGTATTTCTTTATATCATGTTTCTTAACAATTAGCTTTAACACACGTGGGGAATCTCAGAACCTGTATACTGAATCGTGGTAAAATACAGTGTGGTAGCACTTGTCACTGGCTCACCCAATTGTGCGAATCTAGCTTACTCTGACTTCTTTTTATTAGAACTCTTTTCTTCTTTTTAAATTATTTTGTAAATCTTTTATAAATTATCTAAATAAATTCTCTTATCGACTTCAATCCTCCCATCAAAGTTTTAAATTCATCATTCCACTTCATTACTTATTCATCTTATCTCTTCATTTTACACATTCAATAATTTTTTCAATAATTTTTTAATTCCCCTCAATATCAAACACTTAGCTTATTTGTTCAATGTCGCTGTTATACTAAGCCCCACCAACACGTTTCGTATCTTCATCAGAACGGGGAAGTGTTATAACAACGACATTTCATTCTCTCACTTGAGTACCACCTGGTCACACAAATAGAGTCACAACCATGAAAACATATAGACAAATTCCACAACCAGAAAAGCACAGCTGCCCTTATTCAAGTTATAAAAAACATGGAGAAAAAGAGACCTAAAAAATGTCATCCCTTGTATTCAGTCCAGGAAAGACATGTAACAGGGTCTAATAACAGTCATCAGTCTCAGAAAAAAAATCCACGTATTTCCAGATATCAAAAATAACAAGAAAATAGAGCAGCAATGCACTTATCTTCTTAGTTGTAGACTGGGATCACATAGAGAGTTAAATTGGAGAATATAATATGCAATAGTCATTCCAGTTTAACTCTCTATATGATCCAAGTCTGCAACTAAGAAGATAAGTGCAGCTGTGCTACTTCGGTTGTGGAATTTGTCTATATGTTTTTGTGGTTGTGACTCAATTCTGATTTCAACATTGCATCCAGAATGGAACTGCTCACCTCAAGATGTGTAGTTGTCTTCTGTATTGGCAGTTGCACTATTAATGCACACTAGTGACTATAGCAACATGATAACTTTACCCCTAGTGGAAGAAATGCCCCTAGTAGTTACTGTGGAGGTTTTGCTGCTATCATAGATTGCCTTTTGCAATTAATGCATGCTAACAGCAAAATGTTACCATGGTTTTCAGTAAACGTGGGCTTATGTTTGTTATTGCCTCTCCTGACTTAATCCCGCACATGGGAATGTTTCCAAACAATCCAGGTAAAATTATACTCATTGTAGAACAAAGCATATAATATTGCCTGCATTAGTGGGTCTTACCTGCAGGTATGGCTTTGAAAATTACTCTTCAACTGATAAAGTCAGAGTCACTGGGAAGCTGCATGATCAATACTATTTCAAGCCTCCTTCTGGTTCAAGAACTTTTCTGAAAGCTCATTGGCCATGACTTAATAAGTATTTAAAAAATGAGGTAGGGTTTAAACATTGCTTCCAGGAGAGACTTGGAATGTATCTGTTCTTGCCTAGCAACTTGGTCTCCACAGCATTCTGTTTCCATAACAACAGCAGCTTCTGGCAGTTGGTACCAGGTAACTTCAAATAGAGGAGCATCAGCAGCTTTAGAAACCCCTTTGCAAAATTCACTGCACCCCTTCATTTTTATCAGAAAATCATTTTCCAGCAGCAGAGATTCAGTTGTATGTATTTATTACTGAGTTTTAAAAGATAAAAAATTGTAGTTCTGGAGATTTTAAGCTTAATTCTCCTAACTTGTATAATTTTATTACAGGAAGGACTTTTAACACTGAATATACCTGCATTTAATATACTATTTTAATTTCTAAGGATTTTATTTAACAAATATTTTGATGGGATCTGAAAATAGCAATTAAAAAAATGTTTATACATTTTTAGTTAGACTTTTTTAAGGGACTTGAAAATCAAAAAGATTTATGATATTGAAAATATTTTCTTCAATAAGTTTGTAAAGTACATTTTAAAAGGGGTTGGAAATGTAACAGCTAGTAGGTTTTTCAAATTATTTTATCTTTTACATTTTCTTCCTTAAGGGAGCCAAAATCAGTAAAGTTGTGCACAATTTGTTTTTCACATTTTCTTTAAAATAGGGAAAATCTGTGTAGAAATCATCTCCTTTATGAATAAACAATTTTGCCGTAGTAGTGATTTCTTTCGAAAGATATATGTTTTGTTTGGAAGCTTAGGATTAGATTTAGCTCTTTTTTCCCCCCAATCTGCACTGAGAGACTGGAGCTTTTCTCTTTAGTTACCACAGTTTAGTATCAAAGAACAGAATCCAATGGGGACATAAGAGCTTCAGTTTTGGCTAAACTAAACTAGAAACACTGATACTTTCAGTAAATAAGACCATTGGATTTGGTTGCAAAAACAAAGAAAACAGGTTAAGAGATGGAGAAAGCCAAAAAGGAAGAAAAGGAAGAGAAGAGAAAAAGTAACACTGAGAAAGAAGATCAACAGATACCAGTGGCTGAGAAAAGCAATATTCTCACCCCGGACTCAGAACCAAGAGAGGAACATATACTGGCTCATATCCTCATGGACATGTTAACAAACACTGCTAAGATGGTACAAGTTACAGACGAGGCAGAGAAAGCAGCACAGGTACAATTCAAATGTGTTTTTGGTGCATATTCATTTAGAAACCCTTTACTAGAATGTGTGAAGCAGTTAATTTGGGAATTAATATGCACTAACAGTTAATGCAGCATGTTGCTATTTACTATGCACTAATTTCCATGTTAAACACAGAATAATAATAATAACAATAACAACAGTTTATATACTGCAGGACCGTGAAGTTCTATGCGGTTTTCAAGTGTGAGCGTCTCTTGTGTCTATTGGTTGAGAAAGAGAAGAGGTCAGTTATATATTTAGGGGCTAAACTGGATATATAACTGACCTCTCAACCAATAGGCACAAGAGAAGCTCACACTTGAAGTTTGTTTCTCCACCGGTTAGAGGATGGAAATTTAAAAGACATCATCAACATCTTTTCTCTTATCAAGCAGCATTATGGGGCAAAGATCTAGAACAATTGCTTATGAATGGACAGGTCTGGGGCTTACACTTAATTTGTGGTACTATATCGTCTGTTAATTCAGCAGGTAGCACAGAACTTTTAACTTCACCTCAAAAAGATATCTGCATTATATGCTGTGCACTTAACATGTGTTAAGTGTATTTTCGTTGCATTTAGTGCAAAGGCAGATGATGGGAATTCCCTCAACAGGTAATCAGAGACTTTGTAGCTACCAAACTATAACTGCAATTTTAGTTAAAAACAAACAAACAAAAAAAGGATCTCTTTATTATGATTCTCAGTAATATAGGCTGAATACGAGGGGATGCTGAAAAGTTCTCAGGCCAACCAAGAAGAGAATGATGTGGATATGGTTCAATCTATGATCTGAAACAATGTCAAAACAGAATTTTGTTTCAGCAAATTGGCACTTAATGAAATAAGATTACTCTCTTTTCAGGTACAGTAGCAAAATAATGCCCAGAATTTAGACGTTGGTTGGTTGGGCTGAGAACATTTCAGCACCCCTTCGTAGAGCATTATGTTTCAAGACTTACTGATGTAATGCATAAGCTTGCAGTGAAATGTAACAAATGTGTTATCAGACATTTTGATTTATTGTAGAAGTATTGCTTGGATCAGTAATTGCTAGCAAAAACTCCAAGACATCCACTAAGTTAGTGAACAGGACATAGAGGCTTCCATTTGCTGAAAGACACTCCAAACTAAGGGTTTTTTTTAATTTGAGAAATGTTTGAGGAAATCTATTTATATTACACAAACACATCACAGAACCATAGAGGGATACTAAAGCAACTATGTGCTAAAAAAAGGATGTCAGTTAAGATTGAGGTAATAGATTCACTGCCTTCAAATAAATGGGTTCTTAACTCAGAGTGATAACATGATGGATCAATTTGCAAGCAGAAGCAGTTATGGCTACAACACTGAATCAACTCAAAAGTAAATTGGCCAAGGTTTTAGGGGAAAAATTGATGCATATGATGAAATGACTATAAGCCAGAGCAAAATGCAAATCCAGCAGTTTTCAGCTGACTGCCATATTTAAAGGAAGGAATTTTTTTCACTGTCACTGTCTGAATTATTGTCATGTACACAGAGCTTGCCAGGGAGTGGCAAGAAGGTTGGCTAAGCGGACATCTGGCTTTCTGTAGGCCTACTGTAACTATGGGCATGATTTACCTGTGTAAAAGCCAGGAAGGAGGCTGTATAGAACAGAGTTTCCAAACCTGTCCCATGGATGCCCAAAGACAGACAGGTT
This sequence comes from Geotrypetes seraphini, assembly GCF_902459505.1. Taxonomy (NCBI): domain Eukaryota; kingdom Metazoa; phylum Chordata; class Amphibia; order Gymnophiona; family Dermophiidae; genus Geotrypetes; species Geotrypetes seraphini. The sequence goes on along the minus strand of NC_047088.1, from coordinate 97,371,675 downwards.
TTAAGGATAACCACAATGGATATGCATGAGATCTATTTTCATACATTGGAAATCCACTCAAATGAAAATGCAAATGTACCCTGAGATGCCAAGTTACCCAATTCTAGGCTGGATACTTTTTGGCCAGTCCTGGTTTTAAACTAACATTCCAAAGCAGCATGGAATTTATTTAATCCTGCCTATTGAAATCAGTTCAATAAGTCCCATGATGCAGCAGGATGGGTCGTTCATAAATCCAAATTGTCTTAAAATCTCCAGCCTAGAACTGGGTAACTTGGCATCTCTGTGTACCTCATGCATATTCATTGTGGATATCCTGAAAATTTGACTGGCTGTAGGGTCCCCACAAAAGGTTTGAGAAGCCCTGGTGTAGGTTTCTCACTAACTCCATATTTTGAGGTTATGCTGATCTTGCCTTGGTTTTGTCCAACAGCCTGCACCAACTTGTAATCTTTCTTTTCCTAGGTAATTCAGTAGGGATACTAGATCTACAAGTTCACTTAGGCTAGGGGTGTCAAAGTCCCTCCTCGAGGGCCGCAATCCAGTTGGATTTTCGGGATTTCCCCAATGAATATTCATGAGATCTATTTGCATGCACTGCTTTCATTGTATGCTAATAGATCTCATGCATATTCATTGGGGAAATCCTGAAAACCCGACTGGATTGCGGCCCTCAAGGAGGGTCTTTGACACCCCTGACTTAGGCAAAGGATAAAACCAGAAGCAGCTCAACCTGTCCTGAAAATTTGGTATCTACATAGTTACCCTAAGGCAGGGATGCAGGAGCTCATGCCTTGAGGGCTGCCAACAGGTCAGGTTTTCAGGATATCCTTAATGAATATGCATAAAATAGATTTGCATATGATGGAGGTAGAATCCATGCAGATCTATCTCATGCATATTTATTAAGGATATCCTGAAAATCCGACTTGCTGGTGACTTTGAGGACTGAACTCTTGCATCCTTGCCCTTAAGAAGTTAAATAATGATGAATAGGTTGTTAATAAACACATTTTTAGGTACTTAAAATCTTAGTTTCATAAGAAATGGGAACTATAAGTCTATACATGCATTCCCAAATTTTATAAACTCCACCTAAAGTAAAGCGCTTACATTGGCACGTGTAGCCGATGTAGGTGCCTAACTTAATTGATTAATAGGCTTAATTAGCACCAATATTTGGCATTAATTGGACTCTCAAAGTGTGATTCTATAAAAAGTAGGCACCTAGTCCAAAGCGCCTAGTTCAAACTGGGTATGGTTAGGATTAAGGGCATGTTTTTGAGTTAGGCACCATTGTGTGCACAACTTAGGTGCAGGTATTTAAACCAGAAAAACTCTGGCATAAATATAGCCAGCGCAACTAAAAGTTAGGATGCCTAGCGAGGTCTAAGGCCACTTAGGCATCACTAAATGTGATTCTATAATGCTGCACTAGTCAGCATCAATTTTGTAGGCAACATATATAGAATTGGGGTTGCACTGCTTAGGAAAGCAGGATGACTCAGCATCTTTGGGATATGCAACCAAATAGTAGCCTTAGAGTCAACTAAGATACACTTCATTAGCAAGCTAGATTTGCCACCTGCCTCCATGTCATAAGGTACAGGCTAATCTAGTCCTGGTTTTGCCTTTTTGACTGTATAGATTTTATTTTCATAGGAAACTCAATCGTCAATCAGAACTACAAATCAATGCATATGATAGGGTAAAACCATGATTGGATTAACTTTGTGAAAACCCCAATTGAAACCCTGTCTCATTGGCATACTTTCTCCAAAACTTACATGGTCTGACTCTCTGGGAAAATATATGGGGGAAAAGAAATCAGCCAAAGATATATAGAAAAGGCTTTATTTGGTAGCATTAGTAATTACTGATGTGCATGGACAGCATATATCAAAATATTCCCCTTAGCCTTAGCATTTTAGCAATCTGTGCTCTCCTTCTTTGAATGACAGCTGTTTTGATCATGAATGTACTGCACTGACAGGAGTTAGGACACAGGCAAAGTACACTTTTCCTTTTCAGAAAAGTTAGTTAATGGCACCCAACAATAGAGCTTCTACTGTTATATAATAGTTTTAGTGTTTTAATGGTTAATTCATTTATATTCTGCTTTAACCAGAGCCCCAGTCAGAAATTCTCAGCAATTATGTTATTTTAATTTATGCTTACATTTATACTCTTATGTTTTCATTGTTTAACTTTTCATCAAACTTAAGTACATTCCCCCTTTTCCAAATAGGCCATGGAGCAGTTTTCAAAAAAGTAATAGTATAGCCGCAAAATATGACACAAAAAAGAGCATCAGTCTTGACTGAATAAAAAAAAAACAAAATTTAGCCAAAAGCAGTTTAGAAAAGCAATTCATACATACAATTTAAATACAATTCATACACATTATAAATAAAATAGAGTACTTAGCAATACAAATTTGCTCCAATCACCTACCTTTATTTCTCTTTACACTTTCATTAGGAAATTAATCCCGCTCCCCTTTTACAAAATTGTGCAAGAGGTTTTTAGCACCGGCCAGCATGCTGAATGCTCTGCACTGCTCCGACAGTCATAGAGTTCCTATGAACATCGGAGCGGGAAGGGGTAAAACACGGACCTCACGGATCTAAAACCGCATGTCCTTAAAAATCTGAGGTCCACACCACTTGTAGTTAGTTTCTGGCTGACAGACCTCGATGACAATTTAGCGCTGACGGATCCGTCTCAGCATAGGGAGGGAAAAATATTAGGATCCGTCAGCGCTAAAATGTCATAGAGGTCTGTCAGAGCCGCGGACCTCAGGTTTTTAAATTTACTGGGGCTGCAGGATTTGTTTTAGAGCCGCTCCAGCACTAGTCTCTGGCTCTGACAGACCTCGATGACATTTTAGCGCTGACGGATCCTAATACTTTTCCCTACCTATGCTGAGACGGATCCGTCAGCGCTAAATTGTCATTGAGGTCTGTCAGAGCCAGAAACTAACTACAAGTGGCATGGACCTCAGATTTTTAAGGACATGCGGTTATAGATCTGCGAGGTCCATCAGGTCCGTGAGATCTGCGTTTTACCCCTTCCCCATCTGGCTGGCTCTAAAAACTTCTTGTGAGGGGGGTAAACCAACAGAGTCAATCAAAACATACAATGAACCATACAGGACATTTTGCTGGGTCCTGATGTTCAGAACCTAAAGTCGGCATTAGAGCAGATTAATACTGGATTAGCGCCAGTGCTATTCTGCACAGAATGTTCAGAGGTCTTTAGCACAGGAAACAATGAACCTGCTGAAGATAGCTGCAAACTGTATTTAAATGTAGTGAAATGAATGTTAATAAAGTATTATCCCAGGACAAGCAGGCAGATATTCTTGACTGATGGGTGACGGCACCGACAGAGTCAGGGTACGGACAATTTTAGAGTGATTGCACTCTAAGAACTTGGAAAGTTCTAGCAGGCCTTCCCACCCGACGGAGGCACGCGGTCCCCAGTTTCTTAGTTTCCGCGGAGCTAAGAAGACAAGCTCTTTTCAACGGCTGTTGAAAAGCTCTTTTTTCGCCTTCCCGCTTGCGTAAATTTTGTATAGGAATAGTATCTTCCTTCTTTTATTTTATTTTTTATTAATTTAAAAAAACCCCCCAAAAAAACTAACTTCATTTTTTTCTCTCGGGTTCGCCCCGGTGGGGCCTGTTACCATCATCGAAGCCTCGGCTTTCGATTTGGCAGAGGCCGTCTTTACTTTCATGCCCCCTCAGCCAGGGTTCAAAAAGTGCCAACGGTGTGCATGGCCCATTTCTTTGACCGACCCGCACAACTGGTGTTTACAGTGCTTGGGTCCGGATCATAGGGCTTCCACCTGCACCCGTGGTGCTACTTTGAAAAAGAGAACATTGAAAAATCGTCAAATTCAACAAAAATTACTTTTCGGTGCCGAGATGGCTGACTCTGCGGCATTGACACCGGCATCGGCTCCTTCGCAATCGGCACCTACTTCTTCGACGCCATGTGACACCGCGCCGGCGTCGCACCAGTCAGGTAAACCGGCTAAGAAGCCTTCTCCGCTCGAGCGCCCTCCGGTCGCTGTGGCAGCGAGTCCAGTCCTGCCAACCACGAGGCACCCGCGCAAACGCTCCGCCCCTATAGAGGTGAGTGCATCGTCATTGGCCTCCTCATCCTCTGGGCGTCAAGCGGCACCACAGGTACCGCAGAAAAAGAAAGCGGTACCGGTGCCTTCGCTGGATGAGCGAATTGCAGCCATCCTCCAGGTGCAGCTTAAAGAGCAGTTGCAGCAACTCCTCCCTGCTCTCTTGGCACCGAACCTTCCAGACCCGGTCCGGTCTGAGCCACCGGTACCGACGGTGGAGCAGCCCCTATTGTCCGCTTCCACTTTGTCGGTACCGGTCCATTCGGCTTCCTCGACTTCCATGCCGGTACTGGCACCGGAACCGAGAGCTCTTCATCAGGCTGTCCAAACTTCGGCACCATTGCAGCCTTTAATCTCTCCCGGTACCGCTTCTTTGTGGTCGGGTAAGTCGGTGCGTAAATCCCGACACCTTGAGCCTTCGACACCGGATTCCCGGGATCGAAGTTTTCAAGTCAGAGATCCTGACCTCTGGGGCGACTCTGAAGAGCCACTACTCTCTGAGGGTGAGTGTTCCTCTGGTGAGGAGGATCCTTCTATTCAAGATCCATCTTCTAAACCAGACAATTCCTCCTTCACGACTTTTCTGAAGGAGATGTGTGAGTCTCTTTCCATTCCCTTGGAGGCTGAGTCCAAAAAATCCAAAGCGTTCCTTGATGCATTGGACTTCAACCAGCCTCCAAGGGAATTTCTGAAGTTGCCCATCCATGATATTTTAAGGGAGACTTTCTATAAAAATCTAGAAACTCCTTTGACTATTCCAGGGGCTCCTCGTAAGTTAGACTCCTTGTACAAAGTCATCCCCATCCCTGGGTTTGATAAACCCCAGCTCCCGCACAAATCTTTATTGGTGGAATCTACTCTCAAAAAGTCTGCGGGAGCTAGTGTGTATGACTCAGTCCCTCCTGGCAGAGAAGGGAAGGCCATGGACAAATTTGGAAAAAGGTTATATCAAAATGCTATGTTGGCAAATCGATCTGGTAATTATGCCTTTCATTTCTCTTTTTATTTGAAGCACCTCATTCAGAATTTAGCTTCTTTTGAGAAATACCTACCTGACCGCAAGAGATCTGCTTTTCGTCATTGTTCTTCCTCCCTTCTCCAGCTTCGGAAGTTCATGGTACGTTTTATCTATGACACATTTGAACTTACCTCAAGAGCCACGGCCATGTCTGTTGCCATGCGTCGTCTGGCTTGGCTGAGAGTATCAGAGCTTGATGTCAACCATCAAGATCGCCTAGCTAATGCTCCGTGCCTAGGGGATGAGCTTTTTGGTGACTCTCTTGACTCCACCACACAAAAATTGTCGGCACATGAGATTCGCTGGGACACTCTTCTCAAAAACAAGAAGAAGACTCCACCTGCCCGACCTTTTCGGCAGCAATCAGCCTATCAATGCCGTTATGTTGCTAGACCCTTACCACCGGTTCCTCAGCAACCTAGACGCCAGCGTCAGCAACAACGTCAACCACCTCGTGCGCAGCAGCAGCAACAGGTGAAACCTCCTCCACAGCAGAAGTCTACTCAACCCTTTTGACTTCATTCTCCAGGGCATAGCCAATATTCTACCATCTGCCCATCTGCCTCAACCCATAGGAGGACGTCTTTCTCTGTACATCAGCCGTTGGGAGATCATCACTTCGGACCAGTGGGTTCTCAGCATCATCCGTCACGGCTACTCTCTCAACTTTCAGACTCTTCCTGCCCAAAGTCCGCCAAAAGAGTCTGCTTTGAACACTCCTCAGTCCTCCCTCCTTCTTCAGGAGGTCCAATCCCTCCTTCTTCTGAACGCCATAGAGGAAGTTCCTCTCGATCAGAAGGGGCAGGGATTCTACTCCCGTTATTTTCTGGTCCCCCAAAAAAACAGGAGATCTCAGACCCATATTAGATCTTCGCAATCTCAACAAATGCTTGGTCAAAGAAAAATTCAAAATGCTTTCTCTGGCCACTCTTTACCCTCCTCTCAATCAGGGCGACTGGCTATGCTCCCTCGATCTCAAAGAGGCATACACTCACATTCCGATCAATCTGGCCTCCAGACAGTACCTCCGCTTCATGATCAATCACTGTCATTACCAGTACAAGGTGCTACCCTTCGGTCTTACCTCCTCTCCCAGGGTGTTCACCAAATGTCTCATTGTGGTGGCCGCTTTTCTCTGCTCTCATCATCTTCAGGTCTTCCATTACCTGGACGACTGGTTAATCAAAGCCACTTCCTCTCAGGCAGTGCTACTTGCCACCAACTAGACCATCCTTTTTCTCCAACTTCTGGGATTCGAGATCAATCTACCCAAATCACATCTCATCCCTACTCAGAGACTTCAGTTCATAGGAGCGGTCCTGGACACAGTCCTCATGAGATCGTTCCTGCCGTCCAACCGTCTTTAGACTCTTCAATATCTATGTCAGCAGGTGCTTCCACAACGCTCCATCTCTGCCAAGCAAATGATGATACTCTTGGGTCACATGGCCTCGACAGTTCATGTCACCGCCTTCGCACGTCTTCACCTGCGCACTCCTCAATGGACCCTAGTTACCCAGTGGTCCCAAGCGATGGATCCTTGCTCACGACACATATTTGTGACATCATCTCTTCGTCAATCTCTACAATGGTGGTTGATATCTTACAATCTCTCCAGAGGTCTTCTGTTCCATCTACCTCCTCATCAACTAGTCATCATCACCGACGCCTCCCCTTATGCCTGGGGGGGCTCACTTGAACGAGTTTCAAACTCAGGGCCTTTGGACGGCTCAGGAAAAGAAACATCACATCAATTTCCTGGAACTCCGGGCGATGTTTTATGCCCTCAAGGCTTTCCAACATCTTCTCTTTCCTCAAGTTCTACTACTTTGCACAGACAATCAAGTTGCAATGTACTACATCAACAAACAGGGTGGGACAGGCTCTCGCCTCTTGTGTCAGGAGGCCCAAAAGATTTGGTCTTGGGCGACAGATCACCAATTATTCCTGAAGGCTGTCTACATTCAGGGAGAGCAGAATTCCTTAGCAGACAATCTCAGCAAAATTCTCCAGCCCCACGAATGGACTCTCGATCCTTTGACTCTCCAGTCCATTTTCGCTCAATGGGGCACTCATCAGATAGACCTCTTTGCAGCTCCTCACAACCATCAGCTGCCCCACTTCTGCTCCAGACTCTACTCTCCTCACCGTCTGGCAGTGGATGCATTTCTCCTGGATTGGTCCAATCTGTTCCTGTATGCTTTCCCTCCTCTGCCTCTCATGTTATGAACCTTGTTCAAGCTCAAGAGGGAACAAGCCACCATGATTCTCATCGCTCCACGGTGGCCCAGGCAACATTGGTTCTCCCTTCTACTTCAACTCAGTTCCAGGGAGCCCATTCTTCTTCCATTGTTTCCTTCTCTGCTTACCCAGCATCAGCAGACTCTTCTGCATCCCAACCTCCAGTCTCTGCACCTGACAGCTTGGTATCTCTCGGGCTGACCTCAGCTTATTCTCTTCTGTCTCAGCCCGTTCGTTCTATTCTGGATGCTTCCAGGAAACCAGCCACTCTTCAATGCTACCAACAGAAGTGGTCCTGGTTTTCTTCCTGGTGTCTTCTTCATCATCATGATCCCACTTCCCTTGCAGTGGAGACCTTGTTAGATTATCTTCTTTCTTTGTCTGACTCTGGTCTCAAGTCTACTTCCATCAGAGTCCACCTCAGTGCTATTGCTGCTTTTCATGAGCCAGTTCATGGGAAACTTCTCTCAGCTCATCCTTTGGTTTCCAGATTCATGTGGGGTCTTTTCAATGTGAAACCACCTCTTAAGCCCCCTCCTGTAGTCTGGGATCTCAATGTGGTTCTTTCCGCCTTAATGAAGCCTCCGTTTGAACCTTTGGCTACAGCTCCTTTCAAGTTTCTCACTTGGAAAGTGGTCTTCCTTGTTGCTCTCACCTCTGCCAGGAGGGTCAGTGAGTTGCATGCACTAGTTGCTGATCCACCTTTTACAGTCTTTCATCATGACAAGGTGGTTCTGCGTACACATCCAAAGTTTCTCCCTAAGGTTGTCTCAGAATTTCATCTCAACCAATCGATTGTCCTGCCTGTATTCTTCCCGAAACCTCATTCTCATCCTGGAGAACAGGCTTTACATACTTTGGACTGTAAGCGGGCTTTAGCTTACTATTTAGAGCGTACTAAGCCCCACAGATCAACTCCCCAACTCTTTCTGTCCTTTGATCCGAATAAATTGGGACATCCCGTTTCTAAACGTACGTTGTCAAATTGGCTTGCAGCGTGCATTTCATTCTGTTATGCTCAGTCCGGACTGACACTGAAAGGTTCTGTCACGGCCCATAGGGTTCGAGCTATGGCAGCCTCTGTAGCTTTCCTCCATTCTACTCCTATTGAGGAAATCTGCAAGGCTGCTACTTGGTCCTCAGTTCATACTTTCACATCTCATTATTGTCTGGATGCTTTCTCCAGACGGGATGGACACTTCGGCCAGTCTGTTTTGCAACATTTATTTTCCTAATGGCCAACCTTCCCTCCATCCCTCTTTTTGTTAGCTTAGAGGTCACCCATCAGTCAAGAATATGCTGCCTGCTTGTCCTGGGATAAAGCACAGTTACTTACCGTAACAGGTGTTATCCAGGGACAGCAGGCAGATATTCTTGCGTCCCACCCACCTCCCCAGGTTGGCTTCTTAGCTGGCTTATCCTAACTGGGGACCCGCGCGCCTCCGTCGAGCGGGAAGGCACTCGCGCGTGCGCGGTGCGGCCTGCTAGAACTTTCCAAGTTCTTAGAGTGCAATCACTCTAAAATTGTCCGTACCGGGGCTCCGTCGGTGCCGTCACCCATCAGTCAAGAATATCTGCCTGCTGTCCCTGGATAACACCTGTTACGGTAAGTAACTGTGCTTTCTCTCCCAGTGCTTAGAGAACAGCGTACAAACAAACTCTTATGCTAGAAAGCTACTGCCAGATTGAAAGTAGTATTGGAGGGTTTGAAGATAGGATTTCTTATGCTTTTCTTTTTAAAATCTGCAGGTTTTGATTTGTTTTGGAAGTGGAAGCCCAAGCAAGCCTTTAAGTGCCAGTACTAAGAAACAAATGTGTGTTTTTGCATTTAAATATAAACCTTCCAAGTGAAAACAGATTTGAAAAGCTTATATATAGAAGAATGGTGCCAATGCGTATGTACAAGCCTAAGTGCTTACTGCAAAACTCTTGTGCATATGCACCAGGCATGTTCTTGCTTCTTACTTTTGGTCTCACAGCATGCATATGATTTGCATATCATCAGTGTTGAACATTAGGGAGCTATGTTTTGAGCTGTTCCTGTGGTATGGAGTGAGCACTGTTCACTTTAGCCTGTGGTTCTGAGCATCATGGTCTCAGAGATGCAAAGTTACCCAGTTTGTTTGTTTGATTTTTTTATAATATCTTTATTAAGGCAAACAATAGCACCATAACACAACCAAGAACTACACAGAGGCTTCAGTCCAGATCAGAGCAGTAATACACGTACAGAAGAAAAGATAAGCAATCCATCTACAAAGCTACTCCCAACGTGCAGTGTGAGGTGCATCACAGTCCACCAAGTTACTCAGTTCTAAGATGGAGACTTTTTTGGTCAGTCCTAGTTTTAAACCCAAAGCAGTAGTTTGATTGCTCTGGGAGCTACCTTTAAAAAAAAATAATACAATAAAATGAAGTGTTTGATAACTTTTCAGGGAAAGGATTTTATCTTTTGGGATTCTTTAAAACTGGAAAATTTCCTAAAAGGTAATGAGAAATGATAAGCTAGGAGTTTAAAGTTGAGGAATGTTATATGGAATTGTTATGGATAGATAATCTGTAATTTCTTAAATATTTTGTTAATTTTTGAAATTTCCTCTTCCCCCCAAATGTGGGCTAGAAAACTATGGATGTTTGATTTATTATTATTGTCTAAATTCTTTCAAGACTTTATTCTTTTTTCTGTTATTTGTTGGAAAAATATACAGTGGTGCCTCACACAACGAACTTAATTGGTTCCAGGAGCAAGTTTGTTATGCGAAAAGTTCGTTATGTGAAACGCGTTTTCCCATAACAATACATGTTAAAAAAATAATTCGTTCTGTAGCATAAAATATGCTAAGATGACATAAAAAAAGATAAATTTTTTGTTATTATTTTTATTTAGATACATCTAAAAACATAATTGTTTTTTAAAACAACACATCACCTTTCACCTGCCTGTCCTTAATCCAAATTGCTAATAGCCTCTCCATTTCCTCGTGGATTGAAGACCTATGTTTTTCATGAAATAGTTTTGATACTCCTTTGGCTACTTTGGCTGATTTTATTGCATCCTTATTTGTCAAAATGGTGAAAATGGTGGTTTTGCTGAGGCCAAACTCTTTGACGAGGTCACACTGTTTTACCCCACATTCACTCCTTCTAATTATTTCCCGTTTAATTTCAACAGAAATCACCTTCCTGCTTTTTTTAGAAGCCATGATATACTGTATAAACAATAATTTTACAGTGAGAGAGGGCAGAGTCTCAGCGGCAAAAACTGGGACTTAACTGTTCATTTTTTTTTTTTTCTAGCATCGGGGAAGCGGCGAGAGTAGCTCCGCCTCCCCCAACGCATCAGCAGTAGGCGCCGGGCCCCTGCGAGCCGACGGTCCGCCACTGTACAGGGAGCCAGGCGGAGAGAGGGCAGTTAAGCGCAGTGCCTGCGCGGAAGGATGCAGCTCGGGCGACTTCGTTGTGTGAAACGAAGTTCGTTGTAGGAAGCAAGACATGAAGTTCGTTGTGCGCAGCGTTCGCTGTGCGAGGCGTTCGTTATGCGAGGCAGCACTGTATAGTTATTAATTAAAAAACAAACCAAAGAAAAACCAAAAGCAGTGATCCTGCCTATTGAAATCCAGGACTGTGAATGACACAAAACTATTCAAAGATGTTAAAACATATGCAAACTAAAAAGTTGCAGGAAGACCTTAGGAAATTAGAAGATTGTGCATCCAGAGGGCAGATGAAATTTAATGTAGACAAATGCAAAGTAATGCACATTGGGAAGAATAATTAAAATTATAGTTATTTGATGTTAGAGTCCACCTTAGAAATCAGCACCCAAGAAAAAGATCTAGGTGTCATCGTAGACAATACCATGAAATCTTTTGTTCAGTGGGCAGTAGCAGCCAAAAAAGCAAACAGGATGCTAGGAATTATTAGGAAAGGGATGGAATCAGTGGCATAGTAAGTGTGAGCAGCACCTGGAGTGGTGGCACCTGTCCCCTGCCCTCTTTCCTAACCCCCTGCTGTGCACATGCCTCCTTTCCTTGCCCTGTATCTTTTTAACTTCTATGGCGTGCCACGTTGGTGTCAGCTTGCACTTTGACGTCACTTCCTATGCGCAGGTCCTGGATGTAATGTCAGAAAGAGTGCCAATGCTGACATGGGCAGCAACCTCACACCAGGGAAGTAGAAAAGGTACAAGGGAAGGCAACAGGCACGTGCTTGGCAAGTAGAGGAGCAGGGATGGGGGGATAGGGGAGGAAAGTAGGAGGGATGCTGCACCCTTAAGAAGACCACACCCCCCGCACACCCCTTACTATGCCACTGGATGGAATATAAAATGAATATTGTAATGCTTCTGTATCACTCCATAATGTAACCTCACCTTGAATATTGCATGCAATTCTGGTCAACATATTTCAAAAAAGATACAGCAGAATTAAAAAAGATTCAAAAAAGGATTACCAAATTGAAACATAGAAACATGATAGCAAATAAGGGGCAAATGGCCCATCCAGTCTGCCCATCCACAGCATCCACAGCATCCACTATCTCCCCCTCTCCCTAAGAGATCCCACATGCCTGTCCCATGCAGTCTAAAAGGAGCTATTGTAAGGGCAACAAACATTTTAAAAGGAAAAGAAGGCCACTTTAATTCTCAAAAGTAGTAGCTGAAAAGACAGGAAAAAGAGGTTAGCTTTCAAAAAATACAAATGATTGCAGAAAGAAGAAAATATCTGAAAAAATTAAGAGAAGCTGGTTGAGTAGTCAGGAAAACAAAGATGAAGAATTGGAAGAAAGCGATAGGAAGAAGTACAAAAGTGGCACTGTGAGACTTGGAGGTGAAGGGGAAAAATATGTAGAAGCTGATAAAGATAAGGCTGAATTGCTTAACAAATATTTCTGTTTTGTGTTCACAGTTGAAGCAGGACCACAGAAGACAAACACAAATAGTGATAGAGGTGTTTTAGTCCCTGATTGATTTTCAGAGGATTGTGTTCTTGAAGAGCTAGATAAACTGAAGGTGGACAAAGCAATGGGGCTAGATGGTATACATCCGAGGGTACTGAAGGAACTTAGGAAAGTTCTGGAGGCTCTGCTGGCTGACCCTTTCAATGCTTCTTTCTCCCCCATTCTGCCCAGAACCATTATCTTCTCAACCCTCTTTTTTTCCCAGCCCACATGATGTGGTAGGATATGGGGGTGGGGCATCTGTATAGCAGTACACCCTCACTGATAACTTCCTTCATAACCATACAGCTCCTGAGCAGGGCTGGTTTTAGACATGTTGGGGTCCCCTGACCTCCCTTTTCTCTCTGCACTCTCCCCCTATTATCCCCATCTCCCATTACTATCACACATAAAACAACTTTAAATGACTTTTTTTACACACAAAGCACAAATACAGAACAAGGGATTACAAAGAGAAATTGAACTGGGAACCCCAAGAAATTAAACTCGGCAAGTATTACAACACTGGAGAAATAAAACTAGATATGCACTTTTTCTGTCCTGAACACACAGGGATCCTAGGCTCAGGTCCACCAAAAATTAGCCACCTTTCTTGCTGTGGCTGGTGGGGATCTCAAAACCCTGCCAGCTGAAGACCACCTCCTTAGGTCTGGCAGCCAGAAATCTCCAAGCTCTGTAGTTAGTGGCATTGTCCTTAAGCTGCTACCTGGTGCAGAGCTTGAAGAGTTCTGGCCACCGGAATGGAGGAAAAGGTCTTCATCTGGCAGGGTTTTGGGATGCCCACCAATTTAGGTATTTATATTTTGTATTTGGGCAGGAGGCATAGGGCATGGAAGGAAGAAAATATAGGTCCCATCCATTTGAGCTCAGGTCCACTGCCCTCTGCCCAGTGCCCACTCCCACCCCTTACCCACCCCCCCCCCCCATCAGCTGTCTGGTAAGCGACTGAACACAATACAAATATCTGTGATGCACATATCACAAAACTAACATATCCAAGTAATATACCTTATTTTTCGCTCCATAAGACACACTTTTTTTTTTCACTCAAAAGTGGGTGGAAATGTCGGTGCCTCTTATGCAATGAACATACCTTTTTTAAACACCCTCCCCCCACCCTGTCATACCTTTTTAAATGCCTGCGCCAATAAGGCTCTCCCTAGCTTCGGTGAGCACCCAGCTGTCTTCCTTGGCTTCCCCCTCAGCGTCTTTTGAATTCCCCCCTTTACAACTAATTATGGCTGTCCAGATCCAGCGTCCCATTGGGGTCTTTGTGACAGGCGGGGGCCTAACCTCCAAGCTGCTTCCCACACCCAGCGAGAGAGGTCATCTTCCGCGCTGTGCCCGCCACTGAGCTAATTATGGCAGCCTGCAGAGCGAACCTAGCAGGCTGCCATCAGTCTCCGAAGCATGTTCCCTCTGCCACAGTCCCCCCCCCAATGTCAAAGGAGGGGCGAGACTGCAGCAAAGGGAATGTGCTTCGAAGGCCAACAGCAGCCTGCTAGGTTCGCTCTGCAGGCTGCCATAATTAGCTTAGCGGTGGTCACAACGCGGAAGACAACCTCTCTGGGTGCGGGAAGCAGCTTGGAGGTAAGACCCCGCCCATTGCGATGGCCCCGGTGGGATGCTGGATCTGGACACCGGGGGAAGGGGGGAAACGGACTTCAAGACAAGACAGATGCTGGACTAGAGAGGGTAGAGAGGGGAAACACACTAAAAATGTTAGAAGAAGGAAGATAGAGATAGAGAAACCTGAAACAAAGGGGAGGCAGAAGAGAGGGGGCAGATGTTGGACTTAGGGATATATAGAGGCAAGAAAGAGAGAGAGACTACAGAGAGGTGGAAAGATTCTGGACCAGGGAGGGAGGAAGAAAGGAGAGAAAAAGAAGCAGAGAAAGACCTGGAAGAAAGGAGAACAAATGCTGGACATGGGGTGGGATGGGATTGGGAGGAGGGAGTGGTAAGCTGAAGAAAGACAGAGAGAGAGAGAGAGAGAGAGAGAGAGAGAGAGGCCTGGACCAAAGCGGAAAGACAGGAGGCAGATGCTGGACTATGGAAGATGCAGACAGAAGAGACAGAGGGGAAGATACCCTGAGGAAGAACAGAGAGATGGAAGATCATAACAGAGGAGGGAGAGAGAGGGAGACCTGGAACAAAGGTGGTGATAGGTACAAAGGAGAATTGACACTGGATCTGGCAAGGATAAGCAGAGGGATAAGAGATAGAGACCTGGAGCCAAAGGAGATGGGGCTGGATTGTGAAAGAAATGTTGGATGCATAGTCAGAAGGAAGTCCAACCAGAAACTAATTAAATCATCAGACAACAAAGGCAGGAAAATTATTTTATTTTCAATTTAGTGATCGAAATATGTCAGTTTTGAGAATTTATATCTGCTGTGTGTATATGAAAAATGAAAGGAAAAAATTGCTTTACAATTAGTAGAGAAGGGGGGAAAGGGTGCAGAGACTTGCAAGGAGTGTGGGGTTGGGTGCAGAGCCTGGTATATATTAGTACACAATTTGGTTCAGAATGTTTTTTTTTCTTCTTTTTCTACTCTAAATCTAGGGTGCGTCTTATGGTCAGGTATGTCTTATGGAGCAAAAAAATATGGTATTTAAAATAAAACACTTTTTTCTACCTTTGTTGTCTGGACATTTTATTTTTCCATCATGTTAGTCCCTTTTTATCTCTTCTGCTTTCCTGTGTCTTCTGATAATTCCCTTTCCAGTGCAATAGGTGAGTCATTCTAGACCAGGGGTGGGCAACTCCGGTCCTCAAGGGTCAGAATTCAATCGGGTTTTCAGGATTTCCTCAATGAATATGCATTGAAAGCAATGCATGCAAATAGATCTCATGCATATTCATTGGGGAAATCTTGAAAACCCAATTGGATTTTGGCCCTCGAGGGCCGGATTGCCCACCCCTGTTCTAGACAGTACGGTTATTTCCTTTTAGTTGCATGGCTACAGAAGGAATCCACTCCAGATTTTTCACTCTGCCTCTATAGTATTTTACTGTGCAGTTTAGCGCCCTCTACATTATTTTCCTTCTGCACACATGGATGCAGTTGTGTGTGTTCTGCTCTCTCTATTTTATTGTTTTAATTCGATGTAATTTTGTCCCCTTTTAGAGTAATTTAGTGCTTGGAGCGATTTTAAAGCTTTGCCAGCTTGAGAATTCACAGACTTCAGTCTGTAGCTGACAGGACGATCCCTCTGGGTAACTGTTGGCCAACCTGCATAGTTTTCTCCAGAGCTCAGAGCCATCACCTTCTGTTAATCAGGGGTCAAGCACAGACTATTAGGCACCCTCAGCGGCATCTCACAGGGTGCCAGCTGCGTCATCGCACTCCGCCCATTCTGGTGTGCATAGGGTGGACTTCAAGGGTGGAGGTATAGTCAAAATTGAAATCTGACTGGCAGACCGAAGATCAGCTTTGTAGGAACATTCCCAGCATTATGGTAGTGATTATTCTCATCCAGCTACTGTGAGAGAGCTGAATGCAGGCTTCCAGCATTTCTAACTGATCCTCTCAGGTCACAGTAAGTACACAGGCTGACAGCCTGTGAGAGACATCGAGGGAGGTGTGAAAAGTGGGGTTTTGAGTGTTTATGAATGTTCCCCCTCCTGAAAAAGTGCCATTTTATGAGTTTGGGAAATGTGAAAAATATTGTGATTTTGGCATGAATTTTGTGATGGCGGCCATCTTGGAGTTTTAGCGATTTTCTAAAGCTCCCTGCTTCTTCAAAACTGCAAATTTTGCCTGGTAACTTGCTGGGATGGAGTGCTTGGACTCTCCTCTTGTAAATTCTTGCCAGGATTGCACAATTTTTGTGCTTTTAGAACATTTTGGTGCCACATGTATGGTGCAGTCGGTTGTGGGGGGGCGCCCAGCATTCAGCTTAGCCTCTCCCCTGCTGAAGCAAGTGACCAAACACTCATAGTCCAGCAGGGCGGCTTTCATGGGTTTCGGGGCTTGGCAAGGCTGGTAATCCCTTCCGTGCAGCCTTAGAAAAGCTCAGTTTAGCCACCTTAATGTGATCTATGCCCCAGGAGCCGGACACCTATGCAACATTTAAAAATTTTTGCACTCTGGATTTCAGCCCACTGTGTTTTCCCCCTGCACAGTCCCAATCTGCCTACATGGCGTCTCTCAGTGACACATTATAGACTCACCCCACTACTATGCTTATGTTGCTGACCCCTTATTCACACGTGCAGCGCTTCCAAGGATGGGAGATCAGGGACTATGTGATAGATCTGTGGATGACTATGGAGTTTTGGGAGCCTGGAAATGCTCTCATGAGCCTGCGCCTGTTTGAATTTGCGGCTTTGCCAGACTTTCTGAATCTTTACAAGATGTCTTCTGGTCTCTCAGCTGGCTCTGGCCAGTTCTTCCTCCTGGCTTTGTGGTGTACACTTGCTACCTTCCCCTGGTACCCTGATATGTATGTTCTGGTCTTGAAGTAGTTTAATTCTCCAGAAAGTGCTCCGACTTTTGCTAGAACTATGGGATATTATGGCAAAGGAATGTCAGCAACTTTGGTTCAGCCCAGGGTGGATTTTTGGTAGTGCAGGTGGCAAAATGTTCCTTTCCCTCCAATGTAGGTGGCTATGTATTAGAAGATATACAGGTCTACCATGTGGAGGTGGTCCTCAGGAAGCTCTTTGACGTAACTGCCTTAGGCATTAAAACTGCTTTGGTAACATTTTATGTCACTGGTGCATGTCATCATAGGTGTCGGAACGGGGGCCACAGGGGCCATGGCCTCTCCAAAAATTGCCTGTCCTGTAGGTCAAGGGGTATTCAGGCTGACCGCTGCCCACCACTGCTGCTGCTCCCTGCCTGCCACTGCTGCTCACCACCGTAATTGCAGGAAGGGAAGGGCCAGGTGCGTGCAGCCAATGCACACCACCAGCCCACAAGCCTCCCCCATCAGTTCAGAATTGATGTCGGGTGGAGGCTTGTGGGCTGGTGCCGCTGCAAGCGCCTGGCTATTCTCTTCTTGGATTTGCTGCAGTAGCGGGCAGAGAGCGGCGGCGAACAATGAGGGGGGAGGAAGAATTGGCGGTGGGTAGGCCAAGCTTCAATGTGGGGAGGGAAGCAGACTGTCTTCAGTGGCAGACCGGGGGGAAGGAAGAATCGGCAGTGGATAGGCCAGGCTTTGGTGCGGGAGGGAGGCAGGCAGGCTTCGGGAGAGGGGGGTGGGACAAAGGCTGGAAAACAGTGAGGGGGACACAGGAAGGAGGGAGGGAGGAAGGAAGGAGAGAGAGAGAGGCAGAGAAAGATGGGGGAGGGGGTTGTAAGCAGAAGAAAGACAGAGAGAGAGAAAGGCCTGGACCAAAGGGGAAAGACGGGAGGCAGATACTGGACTATGGGAGATGCAGACAGAAGAGACAGAGGGGGAGAGACCCTGATGAAGAACAGAGAGATGCAAGATCATAACAGAGGAGGGGACCTGAAACAAAGGTGGTGGTAGGTACAAAGGAGAACTGACACTAGATCTGGTGAGGGTAAGCAGAGGAAAAAGAGATAGAAACCTGGACACAAAGGGGATGGGGCTGGATTGTGAAAGAAATGTTGGATAAGAAAGAAAGAAATATTGGATGCACAGTCAGAAGGAAGTACAACCAGAGACTCAAGAAATCACCAGACAACAAAGGTAGGAAAAATGATTTTATTTTCAATTTAGTGATCAAAATGTGTCAGTTTTGAGAATTTATATCTGCTGTCTATATTTTGCACTATATTTGTCTATTTTTCTATAGTTGTTACTGAGGTGGCATTGTATATTTTAAAGTCATCTGCCTTGACATCTTTGGAAAAAACCCTAAATTTAAATGATAATTTACATTTTCTCTGCGTACAGTGTGCTTTGTGTTTTTTTAATTTTGTAGTTACCATCATGTATTAATAAGATTATATTGTGTGTATATGGATTTGGGAGAGAAGCTTAGGCCCCATGGTGGTGAAGAGCTCAATGAATTGCTTCTCCAATAAGGTCTGGAATGAGGCCGGCAAGGATGGATCCGCATTAGCAATGGGACCACCTGCACGGGCCTCGCGCTCCTTAGAGGTAGTGTGTGAGTGCTTGGGCTTGGAAGCCTTGGGCATTTTTAGCACTACCGGTGGAATGGGCTGCTGTGCTACCTGACCTGGAGAGACTGAGGAAGGCATCACAGTGGGCGCTGGAGTCTGAGCTGGCACAAACAAAGCAGGCTTGAGGAGACTCGAGGCCGCAGAGGTGGGAGACTGGTGTGCGGATGATGTCGAAGGCGAGGGTCCCTTCGATGAGGATGCTCCGCCAAGGACTCCATGAACAGTGACTCCCATAAGACGCAACGACGCTTGAAAGCACGTGCGGTGAGTGTGGAGCAAGGCCGGCACAATTCGGAAGGTGTTGAGGCCCGAGACACTAAAGACAGAGTCGATGAGGGTCCGTTAGCGAAATCGCGCGCTGGTACTTGGCACACTTTTTAAAACCGGTGATAGGCCGGGATATAGGCCGGAAAAGCTCCGCCGCACGATCGAAGCTGCAGGGCTGCGACCACGTGGCCTGCCCGGTCGAACGAATGGAAGAAATTTTTTTTTTTTTTTAAACAATAAAGAACGACGAAAATTAAGAGAAAAAGAACCCAAAACCGCGGACTTTAGAAGGCACAAGTGAAAAACTTCACGCAGAGAGTCGAAGACGAACTTCTCGGCTCCGCAGATAAGTAAGAACTGAGGAGATGTGCCCTGCAAGTTTCTTCAAGCAAGACTGTTTGTGAGGCGTCTGCATCGGGGCTCCGTTGGATCACGTCACCCATTAGTGAGAATACCTGCCTGCTTGTCCTGGGATAATGCATTACAATTAGTATTATTATTATGGGGATGGAGTCAGGGGCGGATTTTGGGCAGGTCTGGGGCGGAGCTTTTGGGGACCCCCAAACAAAAAAGCATTCCGCTGCCTATGCATGTCATGCTCAAAAGTGCTCTCTGGAAAGTGAGGCGGTGGTTCCTTCTTTTTAATTTTGTTTTAGTGGGCCTGTTTATATGCCAGATGCATTGTATGCCCTTATATGAGTTTGACTCAGGTGTCAGAGTAATTCATCTCTGCCCACAGTGGGCTGCTGTTTAATGGGTATAGAAGTTCCTAGCCTCCCAACTTCAGTGCTGCGCCTCCTGATGCACAGGTACAATGGCGCCAGGTCAATGGATGCCCCGCTGCGGATTGGGGGCTGTCTCAAAGCATTTCTGCCATGTCTGGATGTGCATTATGCCCTACTAGTGGGTCTTGGAGTTTATTTGGTCAGGTTACAAACTGGAATTTGTTTGACCTCTGACAGATTGGTTAATGGGCTCTGCTCAGATTGTCCGGACAAAGTGCTCAGAATTCCAACCACCATTCAGTGTTTTCTGGAATTTCAAACTATGGTCCCAGTATTGCCCGATCTCTCGAGCTTAGGCAGATACTCCATATACTTTCTTTGTGCCAAAGAAAGGCTCTGAAGAGTGAATGCCTCTTTTGGATCTTCAGCATGTGACTGCAGCTCTCAAGATTCCCTGATTTCGAATGGAGACCATTCGGTCATTGCAGCAGTGACTCCAAGACAGTTTCTTGCCCCTCTGGATCTTACAGAGATGTTCTTGCACATCCCCATTTTTCTGATCCACCGCTAAGTTTTGCGGGTTCAGGTTGGAATGGCATTATCAGTTCTTGGCCCTACCCTTTGGACTGGCTTCAGCGTTTCAGACCTTCACTAAGATGATGGTAGTGGTGGCAGCTTACCTGCGGCAGATGGGTCTCCAGGTGCACCTTTATTTAGAGGGCTGGCTGACCAGAGCTTCCTCAGCCGAGGGACGCCACATGTTGGAGCAGGTGATCCAGGTGCTGGAAGACCTGGGTTGGATTGTCAGATTCAAAAAAAAGGGGGGGGGGGGGAACAAGAATGAACCATCTGATGCCCATGCACTCACTTGGATACCTGGGAGTTCTTTTTGACCCAGCAGCGGGCTGCATCTCTCTACAGCAGCCTACTGGCAGAAACTGTGTGCTTAGTTTTCTTCCCTTCTGGAGCAGCTGGCTCCTTTAGCTTGGGTTTATCTTCAGGTTCTGGGATCAATCGTTGCCACGTTGGATGTGCTTCCTTGGGTGAGGGCACACATGCATACTCTACAACATGCTTTGTTCTGTCGCTGGATTCTGCACAAACCCATCTACCTTGGAATCTGGAAGCCGAGCAAGCATGACCTGGTGGCTTCTTCCACAATCTCTATGCAGGGATGTTCCACTATACATTGCCTCTTGGTTCGTGGTGATGACAGATGCCAACTTACAATAGAAGAAAACAACAATTTGTTCAATCGAACAATAATTGCATAAGCCAGAGAACAAATTGATACCAAGTTAAATTGATTAACCAGACCTCAAATACCCAAGGCACTACTTAGTAATTTTTCATGTCCTTACTGGGGTGGTATTTCATCATTGGTCTTGGTAAAGTGACATCCCATCTCGGAAACCATTCCCAAGGCATCCGATGCCATAAATGAGATGGAACAATGGATGACAGATTTCAAGCTCAAGCTTAACCCAGAAAAAACAAAATTCTTTGTTGCCTCCCCTCACCCGCTTGACAATAAAACCCCACTATGCATCAATAAACTCAACTACCCTATTCAGCCCACCATGAAAATACTAGGTGTTATTCTAGACCAATGCCTAACAATGAAGGAACAAATGGATTCCCTATTCAGAAAAGGTTTCCTTACTCTCTGGAAACTCAGAACCATTAAATCATACTTCGATACGTCAACATTCAGAATCCTAGTGCAATCCCTCATACTGAGTCAGCTTGACTACTGCAACATCGCCTATCTAGCAATCTCACAAAAGAATATGAGACATCTCCAAATAATGCAAAATGCTGCGGTCAGACTTATCTTCGGGCTGAAGAAATTCGACCATGTGACACCCTACTATCGGCAGCTGCACTGGCTACCAACGGAAGCCTGAGTAAGGTTTAAATTTGCCTGCCTCTGCTTCAAAGTACTATTCGGCCTGACCCCAAGTACATAACGGACCTTTTCGCATTTTCTAATAACAAACTCAAGAGAAACACACACCCAAAACTCATTTCCCCTCCACTTAGAGGCTGCAAAATGAAAAAACACCACGAACACCTTCTCTCTCACCAAGCAGTCCTATGGGGCAAAGACCTAGACCAACTGCTTTCGCCCACTACATACGAGGAATTCAGGAAACGCCTAAAAACATACCTGTTCCAGAAATACCTAAACAATTGACCCGCTCTCCCTCTCCCTCCCCCCTCCCTATTCCATCTGAACTTACAGCACTGTTATAAATATAATCTGTTATCTTCATCTTATCGTAACTTTACGTTGCTATTTATCCCCAACAGGTCCTGTCGGATATTACCTACTCTGATCTCTGTATTTCCTCTGAATATCTACTTATTGTATTTCGCTGAATGTCCAGCACTCTTGATTGTAAACCGCCTAGAAGTCGCAAGATTGTGGCGGTATAGAAGAATAGAAGAATAAAGTTGAATGTACTCAAAACTTTTTGATTCGCTAACATTCAATAAATATAAAGTGCATTTAGTGCTTAAGGTGCTAAAGAAAGGAAGGTACTTATCTTTTGTGCCCGATGGCTGCCCAACCGTTTCATACCATGTTTCGTCAGGGGCTATGTCTCCTTTGTGTATATGCACCAAAAATGATGTAAAAAGCTATGAATGCGCAAAAATAACCAGCACCAGCTCCCTTTCTCATGCTCTTGCTCTCCTATTTCCCATCTCATGCCTTCCACAGCCTCCTATTCCCTTACAACTTTCATCTACGCCTCTGCATTTACTATCCTCCTCTCATTCATCTCCTTTCCACCCCCTCAGTCTCTTCCAAGTGATTTCACAAATTCCAATTTATCCCCTCCCTCCATTTTTGTAATCTAGTATCTCCTGTCCTTTCCCTCATATGGTCTGCCATCTCCCTGTCCTTTTTCCTCCACCATCTTCCTGTCCCATTTCACTTTCCCTCTTGTCCCTCTACCACTTCCCTCAGGAGGGTATTCCAGCCATCAACTACCCTTCTCTGTGAAAAAAAATTTCCTAAGTCAGTGTCTCTCAGCCTTTTTTTTTTTTAGCTCTGGCACACTAAACAGAGCAAATGTTTTTTTGCAGCACATTATAAAACCAATAAAACATTAAATAAGAGAGTTATTTATTTATAGTTCTGTAAGCATGTATGAGTAATTGTAACAATGGTGAACCTACAGTAGATAGAATAGAATTGCTGATCAATGTGATGGATGAGCTTGTTTTTGAGTGCAAATTAACTTAAAACACAGCTTGATAGTTGACAAGCAAACACACATTTCATCATCCACCATCTGCAGTCATTCTCCTTTTTTTAATTTAATTTCTGTCAGAGCTGAAAATCCAAGTTCACAAAGACTTCCAAATAGTAACAAAGCCTTAACTGATTTGTTGCTCAAGTTAGTTTTGAAGGACCAATCACATCAAAGAATGATGATTGTTTGGGTGGTTGTATCCTTACGCATGCAGATGCTTATAACATTGACAGACTCTTGCGTACGCAATGTACGTGTAATCTATTCTAGTGTATACTTATGAAGGGAATTTTAAAAATAAAGTAAAATTCTGGAATCTCTCTTGGCACACCTGGAATCTCTTCGAGGCACACCGCTGTGCCCTGGCACAGTTTAAGAGACACTGTCCTAAGTCTTTTTAACACCACGCAACCTCAATTCATGCTTGCTAGTTTTACCATTTTATATTACATTAGTGACTTTTATTCCACCTTAACTTTGCAGTTCTAGGCAGATTACAAAAGAGGTAATCTGGACATTTCCAGATGAGATACATGATCAAGTACAAATTACAGGAGCTAATTGCAGGTCTGTGACTCGTTCCAAATGATTATTAAGATAAAATATTAGTTTGTCTTGATAAATTTCCTGAATAACAGTTTTTTATTTCCCTTCTCTGGAAAAGATTTGCTTCTGTATTTATACCTTTCAAGAATACAAATGTCTGTATCATATCTCCCGTCCATCCTCGTCCATCTTTTGGTACAAGTCCCATACCATTTTCATCACCTTCCTCTCTGACTGCATATGCCACAATGCCACTCATTGAAGAGACATAGAGGTTTTCAGCAGATTATTTTGAGGTTAGCCACATATCAAAATATTCATACTTAAATAACTCAAAAAGTAAGTTCAACTATCTTTTTTTGAGACCTTGGTGGTGTTGCTAAGTGTGATATAGTTCAAATACATGCAAACTATACACACCCCAAATTGTCATCGGTCTCAGATTTAAAGTGCTCAGAAATGATATTTTTATATAAATAGATAAATATTTTTTATACTTTTTAAATATTTTTTAGAATTCCCAACATAGAATACTTATCTTAGTTGGTATGCAGAATGTGGCTAAGAGATACATTTTCCGACATAGAAGGAACTCCCCCTTTTATTTGCTGGTGCAATTTGTCCCGCTTGCCAAGCATCAAGTTTTGAAGATTTGAGAATGGGTGTGATATAAGCATGTTTCCATGAGTCCAGGAAAATTCTGTGCTCTAGACTATGGGCTCCTTTTATCAAGGCACGCTACGGGGGTTAGCGCGTCAGACATTTCATCGCAGCAAGCCAAAAAACTAACGCCTCGTCAATGGAGGCATTAGCGACTAGCGCAGCAGGTGGTTTAATGCGCGGTATTCCGCGCGTTAAACCCCTACTGTGCCTTGATAAAAGGACCCCTATTATTAATCATTTGTAAAATTAAAGTGAGAAGACAATGTTTATCCATGATTTTGTCATGTGATCATGTACTTTGCAGATGTTTTTGATGTTATCACTTTGGATAATTATGGAACAAGATTTAAAGTTCCTAAATTGTGACATGAGTTGTGAAGTCTCAATCATGCTAGTTAAGTCAATGAACAATGACAATGTTATCTAATGAAAGAATGTTATCTAATGAAAGAATGGCTCTAAGTAGAGTAATTTTGTTTTTAAAAAGTTCTGCCAAGGATGTAACTGATGGCATTTGAACAGATTTCCCCTCATTATTAACCAGAAAATGATACAAATTAAATAATTGTTTAGATTTTTAGCGAAGTTTTTATTGAAATATTCTCTTTTGGCCTTTTCAGTTGTTGATTATAATGCAATCTAGCTGAATTAAGCTGAAGATATGCTTCCTATAATTTTGTTCTGATCCATAAACTTTCAAATCAACGAACTTGTCTTTTAAGTAATGTTAGTTGAAAATAATACCGTCCACTATTATTTTTTTAATTTAATCCAATCTACCTGAACCAACAGGACAACAAGATCATTTTCTGTTTGTAGGGTATTTTGCCACACCTGTACTTGCTCTTCAAAAGATAGTAAAGAAACTCCTTGAGAAATTTTAGCATAGAGAGGAGAAAGTGAGCTAGGATCCACTTGTTTCAGTTTCTGAGCAATATGTTCTTTAATCTGCTGCACTTCCTGTTCTCATTGGCAGCTGTAGGCAGGAATTGTGTCTCCCTTCCCTCATTGGGCAGGCATAGCTAGCCAATAGGCTGCAGCATTTTCCTCTCTCTTCTAGGCCATTGTCATTCAGCTAGCCACTAGACTGCAGAAGGGAGGGAGGGGAACAGTGGCTGGTGTACAGAAGCCTTCCTGTTTGCTTTGCAGAGAATATTAGAGGGTGCTCAAGCACTTACAGTACCCACAGGGCTAAGGAGTGGACCCAACTAGTGTCAGGTGCCACAAATCATTATTTATTACTGTGTTTTTCATGAAGAAGTTCACCCAAAATGGTTTATAATAATCAGGTACTCTTAAGTATTTTCCCTATTTGTCCTGGCAGGCTTATAATCTAACTGTGGTGCTTGGGGCAATGGAGTGTTAAGTGATTTGCCCAGAGTCACAGGGAGCAAGCTGGGATTGAACTTACAACCTCTGGATGCTGAGGCAACAGCTCTAACCACAAGACACCCTCCACTCCCCAGTTACATTGCTCTGCTATACCAATAGAATACATACTGGTGTTGGCTTTCCAGGTTGTTGCCCTACTGTCCACCTTAAATCTGACCCTGAATGTAGGAGCTTTCTTGCAGATTTGACTTTATAGTGGTTTGTAGATGATGAAGGACACAAGTGATCAAGGTGGTCACTGAGTCTGAAAAGTATAGATTTACAAGGTGGTCAGTGAATCTGAGAAATGTGGAAGACTTCCAGCTAGAATTTTCACTAGTTAATACTGGATCAAAGAGGAGAGGTGAATGAAGAGGGAAATGCTTTATAGTATTTTCAGATTAAGCAGAGGTGATCTGATAGTGTCAAGGAGATTCAGATACAAAGAAGAGTCTAAAGGAGTCAAGGATAGACCCCTTGGCCTGAAGTAACGAGAGGATTTCTAGAGTCAAGTGATTCTTTGTGATATGGGGAGGGCATGATATTTCATTACGAAGTTCATGGGGATAGTATGGTATTTTATTAAGAAATATGGGATTTTGTATGCCTCTCTACCCAACATGGTAGAAAACCAGTGAGTAAATATTAAATGATTTGGATAAGAAGTGATATTCTAAAAGTACTCAAGCTGCTATTATTGGCATCTAGGATATATTCCTGCATTGTGCATATGAACAATTGGACAAACTGGAAAAGTCCGTTGGTCTTTTTCTGATGCCATTTATGTTATATCCAAAGGAAAGACAAATGCTTGCTCTGTGTACCCCATTTTTCATGCGACTCCAAGCTTTCCTGTTTGTTATTAATTTCTACCTCTTTTCCTATCTTTCCACTACTATTGTTTACTCATATATAAAACAGATTCTTTCTTACAAGGGTGTGCTGAAAAGTTCTCAATCCAACCAAGAAGAGAATGACGTGGATATGGTTCAATCAATAATATGAAACAATGCCATAGAAACAGAGAATTTTGTGTCTTCAAATTGGCACTTAATGAAATAAGATAACATTCTTTTCAGCTACATTGACAAAATAACACTCAGAATTTAGGAAGTTGGTTGGCTGGGCTAAGAATTTTTCAGCACCCCCCTTATATATGTTACTTTATTCTTGACTCCATACAGTAGATCATGTAGTAGGGCATGAGTTCTCCCGTCTTGGACTGCCACATTGTTCATTTACCCCAGAGTTAGCCTGAATTGGAAAAAATGCACCTCTTAGTAGGTATAGCTCCATGCGCTTCTTTCTGTTTTCTTTTGGTTTTGCTCCTTTATATTCTCTGTCTTGCCTTATCTGTTGTTTTTCTCTTGTAGCCCCATTATGACACGATGCTCTTCTGAGTTTAGAAATAGGTGAGGAACTGAAGATACTAGGTAACCACCTCCTCTAGAAGAGAACAGAAAAAAATAGATAGTTAACATTTGTATTTTCCAAACAGTGAAAAAGTGTATATTTTATAGCTCTGGTGCCCTTTGTCTCTTTTTATCTGTGTGCTAATTGTGCATGAACTTTTGATTGCCATTTATGGTGGCTCTGCTGTTTCTATATCCCAAAATAACTGTTTTTCTTTTGTGTCCCTTAAATATTCATATAGACCCTCTTTCAGTGAAGTGTGGGTTGCCTCCATATGACATACAAAACTATGTTTAAGAGTGTAATATAAATGATTCTGATGGATGAGGGATGATAGATGCCCTCAAGGTCTTGTGTGACCATACCTAGAAACCTCCCCCCATTGCACAAAAATTCTCAATACACTTCAGAGATGCCTTTATTAAAAACACAGGACAAAAAAGGAAAATTCAATTAAAGTCTCAGCTTTTTTTCTCAGTGGTACAGTACAGATACCTTTCTCCTTCACAGCAGGTAATAAACAGATGATACCTTTTTATTGGACTAGCTATACATTTTTGATGAGTTTTCAATAGTAACCCTTCTTTGGATCAGAAATGAGGAAATGATGATGTATATCTCCCTCAGTCCAAATCATAAAAATGGCATGAAAGTTTGCATATTGTAGTACTATCCTTCTGCCCATGACAGTGCCCATGCTTTAAAGATAAATATCATTATTAAAGCAGAAATAACTTGTGAGTTAGAATGAATTTGATTAATTTTGTAATAATTTCCAGTTTGTATTGGTGGTCTAGTGTGAATGTTTTTAGGAATTTATCATATGCAGCTATGCCAAGTGCATGGAAAATGTTGCTGTATAGTGATTCTACATCCATTGTGACCAGAAGAGCACCTGGTGGTAGCTACTTTGTTTTCTAATTTGATCAGAAAGTCTGTGGTTACTTGTATAAAGCTGTTTGTTTTGTGCACTCTAACCCCCAAATTCTGTAAAGTGTGCCTAAAGTTAGGCGCCAACATTGGCACGACTAGCTGTTGTAGGAACCTAACTTAATTGATTAATAGGCTAAATTGGCACTGATAATTGGCAATTAACACTTCATAATTTGCATTAATTGGGCTTAATTGGAAGTTAAGGGCCAAATTCTATACATGGCATCCCGAATGTAGATGGTGGTAGGCGTCCTACCATTGTCTAACCAGCTAGTCAGGATGCACTTAAAAAGAAAACGCCCCATAGGTGTCTGCTGCTGTTGAGGGAGATGCGTAGGGACACTTAAGCTTGCCCTAGGTTAGGCGTGGGCGTGGTTTCACCTGGAAGTAGCCTTAGGCAAGCTTAGGTGTCTCCCTAGAGCTGCAATAGGCGCCTGAAATGTAGACCAATGCTGGTCTACATTTTAAATAGATGTGGCCTCTGAGCCGATCACGACAAGGGAATCTCTCTGCTGCGATCAGTTTAGCGGCTGCAGCAGGGAACCTGTTCCCCCCTGCGAAGTCGGCTGGCAGGAGGGATGCCCACTCCCTCCTGCCGGAACCCCCCCCAACTGTCCGTGGCAGGAGGAGTGTCCACTCCCTCCTGCCGCTGGCCCCATCATCCTCCGAAATCCACCAAACACTCCCTGACTCCACCCTGACATTCCTTAACTCCCTGACACTCACTGACACCCCAACATTGCCCTGACACTCACCGACTACACCCCGACACCACCAAGTTCCCCCTGCTACCCCATGAACACTCCCCGTACCTTTATCTGATGGCTGGCAAGAGAGAAGACAAGGACATATTCTTTATACGCTGTGGGATGTGCCCCTGACATTGCCCCTGAGGAAGAGAACGAAACAGGGGACTCTGTAGGGCATTCAGCTGAGGCACCCCTTATAAGAGAGAGCTTGGACTCCTTGCGAACTCATGAAAGCTAAGTTTTCCTTCATATTTGATTTAGTGGAGGAAACTGCTATTATCAAAAACTGTTTGATTTGAACGTTTTTATTGATACACTGATGATTTCTTTGATTCTAATTTAAACTTGCACATGGCACTTTATTATTTATTTTTTCATATATAAAAAAGGCACTTTTGCACGTAAAAGGTTCACGGGGTAACGGAAGATGATGTTTGTGGGTAAAACCTTGTAGGGCGCTTTCTGCGCTCATACGCTGATGATATACCCAGGTGAACTCCTTATAAAAAAGTTTTTAGGAAATTCCCATGAACTGATTAGTCACCCTGTGTAAACCAAATCAAATTTAACTTAATAAAATTTCTTCCTTTTGAATACTAAGGGTGCAAGTGCAAAGATAAAATACAAAGGACTAGGAGCAGGTCTTTGGGATTGATTTGATTGGCAAGAAGAATGACCCTTCCAGTACATTCTGGGATGCACCAGGGAGGGGCCTAAGGCCTTGATTGGCTCAGATACCTAAGGCCCCTCACATTGGGGGGCTTTAGGTATCTGGTTAATTGGAGTCTTAGTCCACTCCCAGTTCATCCCAGGATGCACTGGGAAGGAGGCCTAAGACTCTGGTTAGCCAGATTCCCAGAATGCACTGGGAAGGGGAAGGCCCATCATTTTGCAGTGGTGGGCCTGCTGGCAGGAGGGAGTGGTCATCAATCTTGCCGGCCATCAAATAAAGGTACAGGGGGCATTTGGGGGGTGGCATGGGGATCTTGGGGGTGTCAGGGTGGTGTTGGGGAAATTTCACAGGGAAGTTGGGGTGTTGGGGAGTGTCAGGGGTGGAGTCGGAAAGTGTCAGGGGGATGCTGGTGTGTCAGGGAATATCAGGGGTAGAGTCAGGGAGTGTTGGGGTGGAGTCAGGGAGTGTTTGATGGGGTTTGGGGGATGATGGGTCCAGTAGCAGGAGGGAGTGAGCATCCCTTCTGCCTTAGACTTTGTCGGGAGAGTTCACCGTAGTGGCAGGAAGAATTGGGCACTCCTCCTGCCATGGACAGTTGGGGGGGGCTTTGGGGGTTCCAACAGGAGGGAGTGGGCATCACTCCTACCAGCCAACTTTGTGGGGGGAACAGGTTCCCTGCTGTGGCCACTAAAGTGATCGCGGCAGGGAGATTCCCTTGCTGTGATTTGCTCAGCGGCAACGTGATTCTCCAACTGGTGCCTGTGACAAGGATGCTGGTAAGAGAATCGGAGTGGTTATAAGGGGTTAGGCATCTGTTCATCAGGACAAACTCAATTCTATATAGGATGCCCATGTTTGATTCTCAAAAGCCGCATAGACAGCTGCTGAGACCAGGCATCCTATACAGAATTAGGCCCTAAGGTCCCGATTCTACAAACTGCGCCTAACTTTAGGTGTGGTTTAGACGTCTGATTTAAGTGGTTAATGAACGATTTAAGCGTCTTAACAAGCGTTAATTGGGACTTAGACGGAGTTAGACGTCAGTTAGGCGTTCTCAGAATATAGACGCGAGGTAGATGCCAGTTTTTGGAAAAGTCACATCCAAGTATATAAACGTGGGCGTAACGTGGGTGTAACCTGGGCGTGGTTAAGGATAGGCACCAGATAGACGCTAGTTGGGTGGCAGACCGCGTCTAAACATCGTGGAAATTGTAAGCTAATGAAAAGCTGGTCTAAGTGTGGTTTCTGCTTGGGTTGAATGCGAGTTTCTAAGGGCGGAACATAGATGTGCTTTGGGCTTCTGAAATGATATTTTCTACATAGACTTCAGGAATCTGTTTTTTCCTCTCTTTTTTTTCCCCTCCTAATAGATTTAATAAGCCACCATATCAATAGGGCACATCAATACAAACATATTGCATGCAAAACATAGTACTTTTCTGCCCAAACAGCAATATGATTTACTAATTACAGCACCTTTGGCTTTCGTGCTTAAAAAGAACCCCTTTTTTCTCACCAAACTGTGCTGCAATAAGCTATTTCTTGAAAGCAAAGAAAGAACATGAAAAAGATATAAATATTGCACACATTACTTCATTTCTAAAAGCTTAAAAAATAGAAAAACCAGATACAGACCTTAACATGCATTTTCCCTCATTGCAATGTGCAGCTGCACAATGCTGACCTCATTGTGAGATCATCAAGGTGCACCTGCAAAGTAGAATGCCACAATTAAAAGATACACTGGGTGTTGAAATCACAACTTCTGCAAGATCAACACAGAGCTTTTACACATTGAGCTACATCACTTTCCATTCCAGTGTCTCTCACTCTCCTGTTATATCATAGCTTACTGACCTGCCTATGTATCATCTGCTTAGGGATGATATCACAATTACCACAAAGAAATTATTTCTGGCTTACCAAGTTAATGCACCTTGTTACATCTTGTCCAACTTCTCAAGCTCACTGGTTCAAATCCCACCTTTACCTTTACTCATTTTAACAGCTTCCTAAGCTCTCATAGGAGTATATATGGTAGACTTTGCTGTTTTTCAAAAGCATTGTGCAATTTGCAGGTACTGTACATTTATTTAGATCTTGCCATGGCAAGGATATCCTAAGCTCTCATAGTAAGAAACCTCTCCATTGACTGAAAGAAGCCATTTGTGGCTCACCAAGTTAAAGTGCCTTGTTGCAACTTGTTTATCCTCCCTAACTCACCGGTTCAAATTCTACCTTCACTCATTTTAACAGCTCTCATAAGTTGGTGGGCTTTGCTATTTTTCATCAGCATTCTGCAGTTTGCAAGTACAGGTGCATCAGATACATTCATCTGCTCTCAACTACAAGCCATTGTGGTAGGAATGTATTTCTTTTTATGCAATATCCGCACAGGGCAACAGGTAAAAGAGTTTACTAAAATTTCAGAGAGCTTGGACAGATGTTGAAGGAAGGTACATGTTTAGAGACATTACTATTGGTAAATTCAGCTTGGCTTTAGAATTGTGGGTGTGGTTTCATGCCTGAGGAGTGTTGGGGTGAGGGAAGGGGTTTAAGATGAGAGAACAGGCTGCTTTGGACATCTGAGAATTGCTGCTGATCATTTTAAAGCTCAACCCAAATATGTTTAAGCAAAGGAATGGCCAAAGTGTTTGAAGGTTTTCTGGTAGAAAAATGAATATAAAATATTTGCTAACTGCACTCAAGACTTGAACCCCTGACGTATGGAAGATAAAAAGCAGTGCTTTAAAGCATAGAGCTATAGAGGGAATTTCATTTAAAATTTGGTAACAACATCTATAGACTGAGCAGATGAGAAATGGCTTCTTGTAAAAGCTTTGAGAAGTGAAGGAAATGATTAAAAGTCAGTACAGCTGTTTATTCCAGGACAAACAGGCAGCATATTTTCACATGTGGGTGGTGTCATCCACGGAGCCCGGATGCAGACAGCTTCACAAGCAGATTTGCTCATAGAACTTCAGAAAGTTTGCGACTGCCGTATCACACATGCGCGAGTGCCTTCCCGCCCAGTGTAGGATGCGTCTCTCCTCAGTTCTCAGTTTTCTGCGGAGCCAAGAAGTCCTATTTCGATGCTGTGCACTAGACTCAGTTCTACTTCATGCCTTCTCTCACCGTGGCTCGTGTTTTATTTCTTTTCAGGGTCACTGTGTATTTCTTACGCGTTTCGTTTAAAAAAAAAATTATTTTACTTTTTTCTTTCAGTCATAGCGGGGCCTGCCTCGAGGCCTCAGCCGGCGGGTTTCAACTTAGCTGCAGCTATCTTCTTGTTTATGTCCCGGCCAGCCACAGGCTTCAAGAAGTGTAGCCGGTGCCAGCGCGCAAACTCCCTCACTGACCCACATCGGTGCTGTATTCAGTGTTTGGGACCTGACCATCATCCAGTGTCGTGTGTTTGCTGTGCTACCCTTCAACATTGTGCCCGCAAACATCGTCGAGTTCAGGTGGAAAAACACTTCAGAAGCATGGATCCACTTGCCCCAGTCTCGACCTCAACCTCGAATCTGGTCAAATTTACAGGAGTTCCGCCTTCTGCCTCGACCTTGGCTTCAACTTTAATCAAGCCATCCTCATTCGGCACGTCCTCAAGTAAATCTGCTAAGTCTTCTCCTGACGAGACGCTTGCCTCTCTGCCTCCCTCAGGTCAGGTGTCAGCAGTAGTTATCAAGATACCAAAGAAGCATGTCTCCAAGTCGAAGGGTCATTCTTCCTCCTCTTCCCCAGAGACTATAGACACACCAAATGTACCAGATCCTCAAGTCTCGGTGTCACATTTGCAGGCTATGATCCAGACCATCTTGGATCATCCGTTTGGTAATATGCTTGACAAACATGCTCCTACCTCGACTCTGCTTCCTGCAGTCCAACCTGAGCACTTAGAAGTCGAGTCCTTGGGATTGCCTTGAGAGGACTCTTCACACTCTATGCAAGGAGTCGAGTCTTTGGAGTCTTTGTGAATGTCTCGTCTGGAGCAAAAGCACGCTACTCAAGGAATCGAGTCCTTGTCAGTGCCTTGAGATGCCTCGACACCAGGCGTTCAATCCCTTTTGATGTCTCAATCTCGATCTCCAGCCCCATCCCTCCCTCCTCGTATAAGGCATCACCGTTCCCGAGGCATAGGGCAAAGGCTCCTCGACTTTCTCGAGACCTGCCTGGTTCAAGGCACAGTTCTCCACACCAGTCGAGGCATTCATCGAGGCACAGGTCCTCTTCTTGAGATAAGACTCATCTCTCCAGGCCTCAAGACTCTTCGAGTCCTCCAACTCCGAAGTTGAGGACACCACCTCCAGATACTGCTGCTTCTTCTCCTACGAGGGATTCTATCCACTCTCTCAGTGAGTCGTCTATACCTGCATATTCAGGCCTCAGGTATCAGTACTCCAAAGAAGCTTCACCCTCGTTCTCTGCCTTATGAGGCACCTCGAGGTCACCTTCTTCTCCTCGAGATCAACCATCCTTGGAGCAGATATTTTTTTCTTCTTTCCTATGTCAAATGAGTAAGGAACTCAATATTACTCTGGATTCTGATTCCAATTACTCTCAGGAGTATTTAGAAGAAATCGGTATATCTCGCCTTCGGAGAAAGACTCTCAAATTACCCATTAATAGACTTCTTTCTCAAACCTTCAAGATAAACCTTGAGACACCTTATTCCATTCCTGCTGTTCCAGGAAAGCTGGAGCCTCGTTACAGGATGGTCCACTGCAAGGGCTTCGAGAAATTTCAGTTATCCCATCAGTCCCTTCTTATGGAGTCTTCTCTGAAAAAGACCAATCCTGTCAAAGTTTATACCACTGTCCCTCCTGAAATAGAGGGCAAGACCATGAACAAATTTGGTCACCGGTTGTATCAAAATTCTCTCATGGCAACTAGAGTTTTGAATTACAACTTTGTTTTCATTTCTTATTTCAAGCATTTGGTTGACACACTGCATGAATATTTCAAATATATTCCTCAACATTGTCTTCTAGGTTTCAGCAGACGATCACCACTCTGACTCAACTCCGCATGCATCTTCTTCAATCTTCTTATGATGCATTTGAACTTTCCTCGAGGGTCACTGCTTTTTCAGTAACGATGCGCAGGCTTGCCTAGCTCCGCACTATAGACATGGATCCTAATCTTCAAGATTGTCTGGCCAACATTCCTTGTCAAGGAAATGAATTGTTTGATGACTCCATTGAGGCAGCTACTAAACGATTGTTTGAACATGAAAAATCATTTGTTTCCATCATTCATCCTAAGCCTAAGCCTTCCACTTCTAAAGGCTTCAAACTAGAGAGCTGCACGGGAACGGGAACGACGGGAATCCCGCGGGTTCCCCCTTCGGGTCACGGGGATCCCGTGGGAACGCTCCCTAGGGTCATGGGAATCCCGTGGGGACGCCCCCTAGGGTCGCGGGGATCCCGTGGGGACGCCTCCGAAAGTCGCGGGGTTCCTGCGGGGATTGATGTACTCAGTCGCGCAGCTCTTCTTCTCCCTACCTGTTCTGCTTGCAGCACAGAGCCGAACGGAAGTCTTCCCGACGTCAGTGCTGACGTCGGGAAGATTTCCGTTCGGCTTTATGCTGCAGGCAGGGCTGGTAAGAAGAAGGAGAGTAGCCTCGCGGCTCAAGTGGCTACCAAGGGAGGGGGGCGGTCCACCCTGGGTGCAGCACAGCCGGCCAGGTCCCCTTACTTTTGTGGCGCTTCCCCGACCGACCGACTGACAACAGCCCCGGTCCGACAAACCTCCCTGCCCTGTAGCCGCAAATCTAAATTACCTTCTTACAGCAGCTGTAAGAAGGTAATTTAGATTCGCGGTTAAGGGCAGGGAGGTTTGTCGGACCGGGGCTGTTATCAGTCGGTTGGGGTAGCGCCACAAAAGTAAGGGGACCTGGCTGGCTGTGCTGCACCTGGGACGGGAGAGAAGGAGGGGGGAAAAGGACGCTGAAAGCACGGGGAAGACAAAGGGGTGGAGAAGGACGCTGAAAGGCCATGGGGAAGACGGGGGGGGGGGGGGAAAGGACGCTGAAAGGACACGGGGAAGACAGAGGGAGGAGAAGGACACTGAAAGCACATGGGGAAGACAAAGGGGTGGAGAAGGACGCTGAAAGGACATGAGGAAGATGGTGGGGGGTGGAGAAGGACACTGAAAGGACATGGGGAAGACAGAGGGGGGAGAAGGATGCTGACAGGACATGGGGAAGATGGGAGGGAGAAGGACTCTGAAAGGAAATGGGGAAGAGAAAGTGGGGAGAAGACGCTGGCAGGGAAGAAGACAGAGATGCCAGACTATGGGGGGAGCGGAGGGAAGAAGATGGGTGCCAGACCAATTTGAAAGGGGGGAGAAAGGGAGAGGCACAGTAACAGAGCAAATGGAAGACGCAGAAGGAAGAGAGACAGTGAATGGAAGGAATTGAATGAGAACATGAGGAAAGCAGAAACCAGGCAACAAAGGTAGGAAAAGAATTCTATTTCTTTTTTTTTTTGCTTCAGGATAAAGTAGTATATTAGTTGTGTTGATAAAAATTTATAAACATTAGAGGCTCTGGTAGAAACCCGTTTACAAAGTATGTATTCTTCCCAATTAAATTTCCAAATTAATAAAGTCTTTTTGCTTATTTGTAAATGGGTTTCTACCAGAGCCTTTAATTCAGTAGCATAATTAAATGAAATAACTATTTCTGAAGTTTATAGGGACAGGCGGGGATGGAGGGGATTCCTCACGGGGACGGGTGGGGATGGAGGGGATTCCTCGCGGGGACGGGTAGGGACGGAGGGATTCCTCACGGGGATGGGTGGGATTCCTCACGGGGATGGGTGGGACTTTGGCGGGGACGGATGAGATTTCTGTCCCCGCGCAACTCTCTACTTCAGACCTCTTCCATCTTATCAGAGGTGTTTTCCACAGAGAGCAGCTTCTTATACAAGAGCACCTCCTAAGAAACAACCACAACAGCAGCAGAGGCAACAGAAACCTCAGACTCCTGCTGCGCCT
The DNA here is from genome assembly GCF_902459505.1 of Geotrypetes seraphini. Lineage (NCBI taxonomy): Eukaryota > Metazoa > Chordata > Amphibia > Gymnophiona > Dermophiidae > Geotrypetes > Geotrypetes seraphini. The sequence continues at coordinate 97,335,616 of NC_047088.1, read as the reverse complement.
AAGGCTTCTCAGCCTTTTTTACCATCTAATACAGAGCATAACATCCATTGTTCTGCCTCTGTCCTCTCCCCTTTCCATTGGAGGTCGTCTCCATCATTTTATACCAATGCTGGGAGATCATTACATCAGGGAAGGATACTCTCTTCATTTCATCCAGGTTCCTCCAGACCTGCCTCCAAGAGAGTATCCTTCCAATCCATCTCAGACCGTCCTTCTTCAGGAAGCTCAAGCTCTGCTTCATCTCCGTGCCATCAAGGAGGTTCCGCTGGAACAGCAGAGCAGGGTTTTTACTCCCGTTACTTCCTAGTTCCAAAGAAGACAGGTGATCTGCAACCTATTTTGGACCTCAGAGCCCTCAACAAATTTCTTGTCAGAGAGAAATTTTGGATGCTGTCTCTGGCATCTCTATACCCCCTTCTAGATCAGAAGGATTGGTTATGTTCTCTAGATCTCAAAGAGGCTTACACTCACATTCCCATTCATCCAGCCTCTCGACAATTCCTCAGATTTCGGGTGGGAAATCTGCATTTTCAGTACAGAGTGCTACCTTTTGGCCTGGCTTCATCTCCAAGAGTGTTTACTAAGTGCCTCGTGGTAGTGGCAGCAACTCTGTGGAACCATGGCCTCCAGGTGTTCCTGCACCTGGATGATTGGCTCATCAAAGATTCAACATCTCAAGGGGTTATTGTAGTGACCCAACGGACGACGTGGTTCCTACAAAGTTTGGGATTCAAAATCAACTTTCTCAAATCCCAGCTACAGCCCTCTCAAACTTTGCTGTTCTAGACACTGTTTGGCTCAGAGCATTCCTTCCTCAACAATGTCAGAAGGCTCTCATTCATCTCTGCCACAAAGTGTCTTCCTTGATTACAATTTCAGCAGGACACATGATGGTTCTCCTGGGTCATATGGCCTCTACAGTTCATGTAAGTCCTTTTGCCAGACTTCACCTCAGAATTCCTCAGTGGACCCTGGCATCTCAGGGGGCACAGGTTTGCGACCCACTCTCTCAACACATTACAGTCACTCCTTCGTTGAGACAATCTCTCCACTGGTGGATGCTCTCTTCCAATCTCTCCAGAGGTTTACTGTTTCAAATACCTCCTCATCACAAGGTCCTCATGACAGATTCTTTGACTACGCTTGGGAAGCTCATCTCGATGGTCTATGTGCTAAAGGCCATTGGTCCAGCATGGATCGTCAGTATCACATCAATCTGTTGGAACTCAGAGCGATCTTCAATGCTCTCAAAGCTTTTCAGCATCTTGTTCATGACCAGGTAGTCCTCATTTGGATGGACAACCAAGTCGCCATGTACTATGTCAACAAGCAGGTAGGAAAAGGATCTCTCCCTCTTTGCCAGGAAGCTCTACAGATGTGGGATTTGGGCAATCCTTCACAACACCTTCCTCAAAGCTGTCTACATTCAAGGAGAGAAAAACTGTCTAGTGGACAACCTCACGAATGAACACTCAATTCATTGCCTCTTCATCACATTTTCTTTCAGTGGGGAACTCCTCAGACAGATCTCTTCACATCTCCCCACAACAACAAACTGCCTCAGTTCTGCTCCAGGATATACTCTCCTCACCGACTGGAGGCAGATGCTTTTCTACTGGAATGGGTGAATCAGTTTCTCTATTCGTTCCCTCCATTCTCTTTCATTCTCAAGACACTTGTCAAAATCAAACAGGAACATGCCACCATGATTCTGATAGCTCCTCGGTGGCCCAGGCAACCTTGGTACTCTCTTCTATTTCAACTCAACAGCAGGGAGCCACTGCTTCTACCAGTTTTTCCCTCTCTGCTTACACAGAGTCAGGGGTCTCTGCTTCATCCCAACCTGCAGTCTCTACACCTGACAGCTTGGTACTTCTCAACTTAACTGCCACTCTACAGTTTTCTCAATCTGTACAGGACATTTTAGAGGCTTCTATGAAGCCTACCATTAGACAACTCTACAATCAGAAATTGACTAGATTTTCTGCTTGGTGCACCATTCATCACATGGAGCCTCAATATACCTCCTTGTTTTAGATTACCTGTTGCATTTTAGAGAATGACACGAGGAGCGATCCCCGCAGCGAACCGCTGCATGGCTGCGGTTTGGCTGCGGGTTATGGTGACCTCATTAGCAAATCGCCGCAGACGCGGGGACAAATCCTTTCACCGCCCGCAAAAACGGTGAATAGATTTGTCCCCGCAGGCCAATGTCCCCCCTTCTAGGAACCGCTATTTACCTGTGTTTCACCTGCACGTTGCCGCATTGACTCCGCCCCCCAATATACTGGCTCCTCATTTGTCAGATCAACCCTTCCTGCCAATAGAACCCGCCCCCCCCCCACGATCGCCGGCAGGAAGGTGCTCAGCCCTTCATGCCGACAGAACCAGCCCTCCCCAACGATCGCGGCAGGAGGGTACCCATCCCCTCCTGCCTACCCCAACCCCCCCCCCAACGGCCCTCCCGACGATCGCAGCAGGAGGATATCCAACCCCTCCTGCCAGCTCCCCAACAGCCCCCCTATGATCACTGGTAGGAGGGTGCCCAACCCCTCCTGCCGGCCCCCCCAACGGCCCCCTATATCGCCAATAGGAGGGTGCCCAACCCCTCCTGCCGGACCCTCCCCCAACAAACCCCGCCATCCCGAAACACCACCCTTAGTCTTACTTTCCAAGTTGGACCGGACAGCTCCTCGCTCGTCTGGCCAGCAGGCCTGCCTCCGTCCAAATGAGGCAGGCCCGCCCCTCCCCTCCCCTGCCTAACCCACAGGATCCTAGGGCCTGATTGGCCCAAGCACCTAAGGCCCCTCCTATAGCGGGAGTGGCTTTAGGTGCCTAGACCAATCAGGCCCTAGGATCCTGTGGGTTGGGCAGGGTAGGGGCGGGCCCGCCTCATTTGGACAGAGGCAAGCCTGCTGGCCATACGTGTGAGGAGCCTTCCGGTCCAACTTGGAAAGTAAGACTAAGGGGGTTCCGGGGTGGGAGGGTTCGTTGGGGGGGGGTCCAGCAGGAGGGGTTGGGTACCCTCCTGCCGGCGATCTTAGGGGAGGCCATTGGGAGGACCGGCAGGAGGGGTTGGGTACCCTTCTGCTGCGATTGTCGGGAGGGCCGTTGGGGGGGGGTCTACAGGAGGGGTTGGGTGCCCTCCTGCCGTGATCGCTGGGGGGAGGGGAGACTTGCAGCCGTAGCCGCGGTCACTATGCTAATCACGATTAGCATAGTGACCGCGATTTGGTACACGATTAGGTACACGATTTGCCGCGATTAGGTACAGCGGCCGCGTCTACTTACCATGTAGGCTAACATTGTAAGCATTAAAAGTACATGTCGTGTTTGTTTTTGTATAGTTATTAACTAATATTTAACTAAGTTTTAAAGTTTTAAAGAATGTTTCCTTTATACGTAAATAAAGAAAAGTATTTAAAATCGTACCCGTTTGAGGCTTTTATATATGCAGCGGTGACGGTGACGGGGCGGTGAATGGGGTTGCAGTGGCGGTGACGGGGCGGTGAATGGGGTGGCAGTGGCGGTGACGGGGCGGTGAAGGGAATGGCGGTGACGGGGCGGTGCAGAGGATGGTGAGACGGGGACGGGGCGGTGACGGGGACCAATTTTTTCACCATGTCATTCTCTATTGCATTTATCTCAATTAGGCCTCAAATCAACATCCATTCGAGTCCATCTCAGTGCAATTGCTGCTTTCCATCAGCCTATAGAAGGGAAACCCTTCTCTGATCATCCTGTGGTTTCCAAATTTATGAAAGGACTTTTCAATGTCAAGCCACCTCTCAAACCGCCTCCAGTGGTTTGGGATCTCAATGTTGTTCATGCTCAACTGATGAAGCCTCCTTTTGAACCAATGGATTCGGCTCATCTTAAATATCTCACTTGGAAAGTAGCTTTTCTCATTGCTCTCACCTCCGCTTGCAGGGTCAGCAAGCTCCAAGCTTTAGTAGAGGACCCACCTTTCACAGTATTCCATCAAAACAAGGTGGTCCTCTGTACTCATCCTAAATTCTTACCTAAAGTGGTTTCAGAATTTCATATCAATCAATCCATTGTTCTTCCAGTGTTTTTTCCAAAGCCTCATTCTCATCCTGGAGAAACAGCTCTTCATACTCTGGACTGTAAGTGTGCTTTGGCTTTCTACTTGCAAAGGACTAAGCCACAGAGATCTCAACTTTTTTGTCTCCTTTGATCCAAACAAATTGGGACATCCAGTTTCCAAGCAAATGGTTGGCTGCTTGCATCTCTTTCTGCTATCTCAGGCTGGACTGCATCTAGAGGGTCAAGTCACAGCCCATAAAGTTAGAGCCATGGCGGCATCTGTAGCTTTCCTTAGATCTACTCCATTTGAGGAAATCTGCAAAGCTGCCACTTGGTCCTCGGTTAAAACATTCACCTCTCATTAATGTCTGGATTCTTTTTCCAGACCGGATGGCCACTTTGGCCAGGCAGTTATACAAAATTTATTCTCCTGAATTGCCAATACTCCCACCATCCCATTCTGGTTAGCTTGGAGGTCACCCATATGTTAAGAATATGCTATCTGCTTGTCCTGGGATAAAGCACAGTTACTTACCGTAACAGGTGTTATCCAGGGACAGCAGGCAGATATTCTCACAACCCACCCACCTCCCCTGGTTGACTTCGTAGCTAGCTATCTGAACTAAGGAGACGCTGAGGAGACGCGCCCCCTGACTTGGGCAGGAAGGCACTCGCGCATGCGCGGTGCGGCAGTCGTGAACTTTGAAAAAGTTCTTCAAGCAAGTCTGCATGCGAGGCTGTCTGCATCGGGGCTCCATGGATGATGTCACCCATATGTTGAGAATATCTGCCTGCTGTCCCTGGATAACACGTACTACGGTAAGTAACTGCTTTTCCAAACTTTTCTCTTTCTGGCTTGATTTTCTGGTTCTTCATTTTTATATATCTCATTCTCTGGTCATGTCACTATTTCTTTCCCATTTTCTCTTTAATATACTCCTTTCTCTTTCTTTATGTCTCTTTCCCTCAACAGTTTATTTAAATACATTTTCCCTTCTCTCTTTCCACAAATTCCTCTTCCATCTAGTTTCTCCTGAGACCTCTTCTCTTCCTCTTTCCTGTATCACTATCTTCCTCCTATCATACATGCTCTCACTTCCCTTCTTCTCTTCATCCTCCTCTGGTGATTTCTCCCAAATCTTTCTATTCTCTCCATTCAGTCTCGTGCTGTCTCTCCCATACCCTTTCCTCTTCTCCCTATGCTCACACTAAGCCCTTTACCTTTTGCTCTGTTCTCCACATTTCCAGAGAGATATCAATAAATATATTCCTTTAGTCAGTAGATTCTCCTATCCCTCACCTTCTTTCTGTCCTTCTCTCTAGCTAGCATATTACTGCGCAGAGGGTGCTATGGAGCAGGCAACTAAATCTAGCTCCTTGTCTCGTCATGCCTTCCTGAATGCCCAGGACCTCGGTGAACGTCTGTTGAAGAGCTACCACTACTCAGGCTACCAAGAAATCTTTGAGGGCTGTGAGGATCTACCAATGGGCTATGGGTCATTCCATAAGCTGATACACAAGGCTGAGTCTGGTAATTAGAAGACCACTCACCCCTTCTCTGTTTCCTGTCCTCACTGCTCCTGTTTCTTTCTCCTCTATCCTGCACCACTATGATGCACAAGCCATAAAACAGTACCCCCAGCTTATCCAATGTTTCCATTTACCTCCAAGGTATGTGCTGCCATTTTTGTGCACTTTTTCATCAGTCTGATCATGTCTGAGTTATTAAGTCTTACATTAAAAATTGATATAGATTTATTGTGATGTGATTACTGAAAGGTGAACCATTGTATTTTAAGAAGTTTTGTCTGAAAACATGAATTTACACTTATAACCAAATTGTGATGGTTTTAATGCTACATGTACTCAGTCTGCTGAGTATCTGAAGTGCATACCTTTAAATCTATGACAATTGTTAGGAGAGTGTACTAACAAAATGCAAAAATATTTGATTTGTATTTTATTATACCAAATTATTACAAGTAAATAAATCATCCAGTCCTGGGATAGGGTTTTGAGCATCAAGGCATTTGGGGACAAGTTGCTTGAAGTATTTCAAGAAGTAACAATTTACAAGAGGATTCAAATTTATGACAGCTGAATGGTAGACATCCAAGAGGAATGCTTACTATATTTCTGTTACCTTATATTACACAGTAATCTATTCATCTGTCTGTCTGTCAGTCCCTCCCACTGATCTGTATGACACCTTCTGATTTCAGTGTTATCGAATCCGAAATGGAAAGGATCTGCCTTCCCATGTACCTCCTGTACTAAGTAAGTACATAAGAATATAAGAAAATAGAGTTGTCATACTGGGACAGACCGAAGGTCCATCGAGCCCAATATCCTGTTTCCAACATTGACCAATCCAGGTCACAAGTATCTAGCTAGATCCCAAAAGAGTAAAACAGATTTTATGCTGCTTATCCTAGAAATAAGCAGTAGTTCTTCCCAAATCCATCTTCCCAAATTATCCAAACCTTTTAAAAATCCTGCTAAGCTAGCTGCATCTACCACATTCTCTGGCAATCAATTGCGTAGTTTAATTACATGTTTGATTTTTGATTTTGATTTTATTTTATTTATTATATACCGCTATACTGTGAGGTTCAAAGCGGTTTACAATGAAGATAGATTAAAGATACATTAAGATAAATAAAAATGGTACTTTGGATTTCCCTAGCTGTCCCGAAATTGAGTGAAAAAAAAAATATTCTCTGGTTTGTTTTACTACTTAGTAGCTTCACTGCATGCACTCTAGTCATACTATTTTTGGAAAGAATAAATAAGCGATTCACTTATACCCATTCCATTTCACTCAGAATTTTATAGATCTCTACCATATTTCTCCTAAGCCAGAGGAGTCAAACTCAGGCCCACAGGCCAAATCTGGCCCGCAGTATAATTATATTTGGCCCTTGAGAAAATACCCTTTCTGTTCCTTCCCTCCCTCCATCCCATTGTCCACCATCTCTCTCCCTCTCCTCTGTTTTTAGACCCATTATTTCTTCCCCTCCCTCCCCCCTCAGTCCGGCATATGCAAGTCTCTTTGAACCCACCTTTCCTCCCTCTGTGTACTTCTACACCAGGGCCCTCCCCCCAGAAGGCCTTCCTTTTTTCCCCTTCTTTTTAGAATCCTCTGGCTTCATGGTCTCGCTTTCAAAGCTAGCCTGCAGAGGATGGCCGGTGCTGTAGTGATCCTAGAAGGCTGCTGTCGGCCTCCGCAGCACGTTCCCTCTGCTCCAGTCCCTCCCCTCCTCTGACATAAGGGACTGTGGCAGAGGGAATGTGCTAAGGAGGCTGATGGCAGTCTGCTAGGATCGCTACAGCATCGGTGATCCTCTACAGGCTACTGTAATTAGCTTTGAAGGTGAGACCGGGAAGTCAGAAGACACTAGAAAGAAGGGGGAAACATGCAGGCCTTTGGGGGGGGGGGGCGCTGGTGTAGAAGTACACAGAGGGAGGGAAGGAGGGAGGGATGGATGGGGGTTTCCAAGGAGATGTGCATATGCTGGACTGAGGGGAGAGGGAGAAATAATGGGTCTAAAAATAGAGGAGAGGGAGAAAGATGGTGGGCAATAGGATGGAGGGAGGGAAGGAACAGAAAGGGAGAGAATTTGGACACAAGGTATGATGTGGAGGGGGGATAGAAATACTGGATAGGAGGGTAGTTGGGAAGAGAAAGGGAAAGATGGGGTGGTGGGGAAGGAGAGAGAGATGCTGAATGAAAGGGTAGTTGAGAAAAGGAGAGATGGTGGATCTGGGGATGGTGGGGTCCATCGCTGCAGCTGCGGGGATGGAGACAAAAAAAAGGAAAGATGCCAGAACTCTGGGGGAGGGAAGGGAAATGGAAGGAGACGACAGAGATGGAAGATGGATGGTTAGCACCGAGAAAGAAGAAAACGACAAATGACCAGGAGACCCTGGCAAGCAAGTTATCAGAAGACAAACAGAAACTATAGCCTGGGACCAACATGATTTGAATAATGACAACAAAAGGTAGAAAAAATAATTTTATTTTCTATTTTGTGATTATAATATGTCAGATTTGAAATGTGTACCCTGTCAGAGCTAATGTTAGATAGCCAGTGGGACCTAAAAGCAAGGAAAAGTATTTTTTTATTTATTTTGTTTACACCACAGAGCTGGTGTGAGGTTGGAGAGATTGTAACCCTATACTTCTACTAAAACTAATCCTCTGTTTTACGAAGCTGTGTGGCAACGGCCCCGAAGCCCTTTAAATCTCTATGGGCTTCGGGGCCATTACTGCAGCACAGCCACTAATGCGGCTTTGTAAATCAGACCCTAAATATCTTAATAAAAAAATTGGCCTGTAACTTAGCCTGTGTTTTAGATTTCGGCTCCTATTGTGATAGAGTTTGACATCCCTGCCCTAAGCCATCTATTTTCCAAGCTGAAAAGCCCCAACTGCTTTAGCCTTTCCTCATAGGGAAGTCTTCCCATCCCTTTTATCATTTTCATTGCTGTTCTCTATACTTTTCTGATTACATTTTTTTTTTTCAGACATGATGACCAGAATTGCACACTGTATTTGAGGTGCAGTCGCAGAGTGATACAAAGGCATTATTACATCCTCAATTTTGCTTTCCATTCCTTCCATAATCATAACATTCTATTTTCTTTCTTAGCTGCCTCTACACACATAAGAACATAAGAAGTGCCGCTGCTGGGTCAGACCAGTGGTCCATCATGCCAAGCAGTCCGCTCATGCGGCGGCCCTTTGGTCAACGACCAGCACCCTTACTGAGACTAGCCCTACCAGCGCACGCTCCTATTCAGTAGGAACTTGTCTAACTTTGTCTTGAATCCCTTGAGGGTGTTTTCCCCTATGACAGACTCCAGAAGAGCATTCCAGTTTTCCACCACTCTCTGGGTGAAGAAGAACTTCCTTACGTTTGTATGGAATCTATCCCCTTTCAACTTTAGAGAGTGCCCTCTCATTCTCCCTACCTTGGAGAGTGTGAACAACCTGTCCTTATCTACTAAGTCTATCCCCTTCAGTACCTTGAATGTTTCGATCCTGTCCCCTCTCAATCTCCTCTGTTCGAGGGAGAAGAGGCCCAGTTTCTCTAATCTTTCGCTGTACGACAGCTCCTCCAACCCCTTAACCATCTTAGTTGCTCTTCTATGGACCCTTTCGAGTAGTACCGTGTCCTTCTTCATGTACGGCGACCAGTGCTGTACACAGTACTCCAGGTGAGGACGCACCATGGCCCGGTACAGCGGCATGATAACATTTTCTGATCTGTTTGTGATCCCCTTCTTTATCATTCCTAGCATTCTGTTCGCCCTTTTCGCCGCCGCCACACATTGCGCGGACGGCTTTATCAACTTGTCAATCAGAACTCCCATGTCCCTTTCCTGGGAGGTCTCTCCAAGTGCTGCCCCGGACATCCTGTATTCGTGCATGAGATTTTTGTTATCAACATGCATCACTTTACACTTATCCACATTGAACCTCATCTACCATGTCGATGCCCATTCCTCGAGCCTGATTATGTCATGTTGCAGATCTTTGCAAGCCCCCTGCGTCTTCACTACTCTGAATAACTTCGTATCGTCCGCAAATTTAATCACCTCACTTGTCGTGCCTATGTCCAGATCGTTTATAAAGATGTTGAAGAACACGGGTCCAAGCACCAAGCCCTGCGGCACCCCACTGATGACGCTCTTCCAGTCCGAGTATTGTCTGTTTCCTATGCTCCAGCCAGTTTTTAATCCATGTGAGTATTTCACCCTCGATCCCATGGCTCACAATTTTCTGAAGTAGTCGTTCATGCGGCACCTTGTCGAACGCCTTCTGAAAGTCCAGATATACAATGTCGACCGGGTTGCCCTTGTCTATCTGCCTGTTTACTCCCTCGAAGAAGTGCAGCAAATTCGTTAAACAAGATTTGCCTTTGCTGAAACTGTGCTTTGCTGGTCCTCATCAGACTGTGCCCGTCAAGGTGCTCAATGATGTGGTCCTTTATCAGCGCCTCTACCATCTTTTCTGGTACTGAGGTCAGACTCACTGGTCTGTAGTTTCCTGGGTCTCCTCTCAAACCTTTTTTGAAGATCAGCGTAACATTTGCCACCTTCCAGTCCTCTGGAATCTTTCCCGATTCGATCGACAGATTGGCTATTAGTTGAAGCAGTTCAGCTATGGTCCCTTTCAGTTCCTTGATGACCCTCGGATGGATCCCATCCAGTCCCGGGGATTTATTGCTCTTAAGCCTATCAATCTGCCTGCATACCTCTTCCAGACTGACCGTTAACCCTGTCAGTTTCCCGTTTTCACTTCCAGCATATAGCCTGATGGGTTCTGGTATGCTGTGTATATCCTCTTCGGTAAATACAGATGCAAAAAATGTGTTCAGTCTGTCTGCGATTGCTTTGTTCTCCTTTAGTGCTCCCTTTATTCCTTGGTCATCCAACGGTCCTACCGCTTCTTTTGCAGGTCATTTCCCTTTAATATATCGAAAGAATGGTTTGAAGTTTTTCACCTCCTTGGCTATTTTTTCCTTGTAGTCTCTTTTGGCCCCTTTTACTGCCTTATGGCACCTGCATTGATGCTGTTTGTGCTTCTTCCAGTTTTCGTCCGTTGTTGACCTTTTCCACTCCTTAAAAGAGGTTTTTTTTTTGTCTCTGATCGGTTCCTTTACCTCTGCACTGAGCAAAGAGTTTCAACAGTATCATCAATGATGACACTTAGATCCTTTTTCTGGGTGGTGACTCCTAATTTGGAACCTTGCTTCATGTAGCTTTGGTTCGGGCTCATCTTTCCCACATACATCACTTTATACTTGTTCACATTAAACATTATCTGCCTTTTTGTTGCCAGTCTCCCAGTCTCGCAAGGACCTTTTGCAATTTTTCACAATCCTCTTGCGATTTAACAACTTTGAACAACTTTGTGTCATCAGCAAAGTTAATTACCACATTAGGGGCCCTTTTTACAAAGCTGCGGTAGCAATGCTACCATAACAACATAAGATTTGCATTACTGGGACAGACCGAAGGCCCATCAAGCCCGGTATCCTTTCTCCAAGAGTGGCCAACCCAGGTACCAAGTACTAGCAAGATTCCAAGTAGTAAAACAGATTTTATGCTGCTTATTCTACGAATGAGGAGTAGATTTCACCAAGCCATCTCAATAATAGCCTAAAGACTTCTCTTTTAGGAAATTATACAAACCTTTTTTTAAACCCTGCAAAGCTAACTGATTTCACTATATTCTCTGGCAACGAATTCCAGAGTTTAATTACATATTGTGTGAATAAATATTTTCTCCAGTTTGTGTTAAATCTACTACTTAGTAGCTTCATCGCATGCCCCCTAGTCCTAGTATTTTTGGAAACAGTAAACAAGTGATTGGATCCGTGATCTTCAACATCTTTATAAACGATCTGGACATTGGTACGACGAGTGAGGTAATTAAATTTGCGGACGATACGAAGTTATTCAGAGCATTCCTTCCTCAGCAATGTCTGGATGCTCTTCTTCAGCTTTGCCACAAAGTGTCTTCCCTTTCTTCACTCTCAGCGAGACACATGATGGTATTACTTGGTCACATGGCCTCGACTATTCATGTGATTTCTTTTGCCAGACTTCACCTCAGAATTCTTCAGTGGACCCTAGCATCTCAGTGGGCTCAGGCTTGCAACCCACTCTCTCAACACATTACAGTTACTCCTTCGTTGAGACAATCTCTCCACTGGTGGATGCTCTCTTCCAATCTCTCCAGAGGTTTACTGTTTCAGACACCCCCTCATCAGAAGGTCTTCATGACAGATTCCGCAACCTATGCTTGGGGGGGCTCATCTCGACGGTCTCTGTACTCAAGGCCACTGGTCCAGCACGGATCGTCAGTTTCATATCAATCTGTTGAAACTCAGAGTGATCTTCAGTGCTCAAAGCTTTTCAGCATCTTCTTCACGACCAGGTAGTCCTTATTCGGATAGACAATCAGGTCGCCATGTACTACATCAACAAGCAGGGAGGAACAGGATCTCTCCCTCTTTGTCAAGAAGCCCTAAAGATGTGGGACTGGGCGATCCATCACAACACCTTCTTGAAAGCAGTCTACATTCAAGGAGAGAAAAACTGTCTGGTGGACAAATTGAGTCGTCTTCTGCAACCTCACAAATGGACACTCAATTCCTCGCCTCTTCATCGCATTTTTTCTCAGTGGGGAACTCCTCAAATAGATATCTTTGCCTCTCCCCACAACCACAAACTGCCTCAGTTCTGCTCCAGGAAATACTCTCCTTATTGCCTCGAGGCAGATGCTTTCCTTCTGGAATGGACAAATCTCTTCCTGTATGTGTTCCCTCCATTCCCTCTCATTTTCAAGACTCTTGTCAAGCTCAAGAACGATCATGCCACCATGATTCTAATAGCTCCTTGGTGACCCAGGCAACCCTGGTTCTCACTGGTATCTCTCCCACATCTTTCTCAGTGAAGATTGAATCAAATAATTAATTTAATCTCTCCACTATGACCTTGTCTTCTCCCGACTGCCCTTTTTACTCTTTGATTATCTAGTGGTGCAACTGATTCTTCTACTGGCTTCTTGCTTTTAATATACTTAAAAAGGTTTTTATTAGGTGTTTTTGCCTCCAATGCAATCTTCTTTTCAATGTCTTTCTTTGCCTTCCTTGCTAGTGCTTTGTATTTGATTTGAAGTTCCTTATGCTGTTTCTTATTATTTTCAGTCGAATTCTTCTTCCATTTTCTGAAGGATTTTCTTTTAGCTGTAATAGTTTCCTTCACCTCACTTGTTAACCATGCTGGTTTGTCATTTGGCCTTCCTTCCTCCTCTTTTAATACATGGAATTTATGTGGTCTGGGCTTCCTGCATATTATTTTTGAATAACATCTACACCTTATGTAAATTTTTGATCTTTACAGCTGTTCTAATTTTTTTTTCCATTCTCATTTTTATCATAGTCTCCTTTTGAAAGTTAAATGCTAACATATTGGATTTCCTGTGTTTATAGAAAAGCATTATTTCTGATATACTTCCTCTAAACACCTGCTGCTTGATGTTGAGATAGATGGACCTTTGATCTGACTTATTCTAGCAATTCCTAATACCAAGGTCTGAGGAATTTTCCTATACCCCTCCCCAAGAATAATACTGAAGTTGATGAATAATATAATGGGTCTATGGATAATGCAGATGTTGCCCAGTTAATACTAAAATCTGTAGCAAATGCAGAGCTGAATGAAAAGTATTATGATCTGTAGACATCCTTCAAGTCTAATGCTGAAGTCATAGAGAGCCTTGAACATATATCAGTTAATATTCAGCCAGCGGCAGTCAGCGTTTTAGTTTTTAAGCACTGATCATTGCCAACTAAATTAGACCTAGATATTCAATGCTGGACCATGTCTGGGCATGGAAATTGAATATCCATGTATGACTAACATATCCTGGCCACTGGCTGGAACATGCATAAGATACTTTTATCCTAGGACAAGCAGGCAGCATATTCTCACATGTGGATGACATCATCCATGGAGCCTGGTATAAACAGTAAAAAGTGTACTGTCACTTTAAATTTCTGAGAAACTTTGTGACTGCCTGCACAAGTGCCTTCCCACCTGATGTCGGCTCACAGTTCCTCAGTTTTTTGTTTTCCACAGAGCAAAGAAGTCATGTTTTGGACTCTGTCCTGTCAGTGCCTTCCCATCATATATTTTAGTTTTCTTTTCTTGTTTCTGTGTTTTAGTTTTCTTGCTGTGCTCTATAGAGCATTTTTCCCTCAAAAAAAGAAAAGAAGGTTTTTCTTTTTCTTCTTTTTTATCAGGGCTCTGCCCTACTGGCTTTTGGACCTTCTATCCATCATTGATTTTGATTTGGCGGCGGCCGTTTTTCCTCTCATGTCGAAGCCATTAACAGGTTTCAAGAACTGTACTCGGTGTTAAAGGACCATTTCGATCACTGACCTGCACAACTGGTGCTTTCAGTGTCTTGGGCCTGAGCACCGAGTAGACTCGTAATTTCATTGTTCTATCTTCAAAAGTGCTCTCTCATAACTTGCCGGCTTCAGCAGGAGAAACATTTTGTCCCTGCAATTTTGTCCAGGGATGCTGCATCGACATCGGTAGTGGTGGCACTGACATCATCGCCGCCCTCGACATTAGACTTGGTACTGGCTTCAGGAAAGCCAGCTAAGAAGCCATCCTTGTTCCATCCACCGTTGATGGCATCTTGGTTATTAAGTCCCTCAATGCATGCCGAGAGTCGATGGCACTGAAGATCCCCATTGGTGCAGGCTTTGTCCCTCATATGCATACCTCTTCTTTCAGGTCTCCCACATCTTAACAGCCTGCTGCACCCTTGATACCATCTACTAGTGCAATCTCTGCAAGAGCAAATCAAGGATCTTATTTAAAGGGAGCTAGCTGCCATGCTATTAATGCAGCCGGCACCAATTGCTGCATCATCTCTCTCAGTACCAGCCCAGCCTGAGCATGGCTCAATGAGGCCAGACATCGATCTCCTCACTGTACTGATAGAGCATTGACTCTGCATGGGGCTGATTCCCACTCATCTCCCAGTACCGAAGGTTGTCCTTCTTGACGTAAGCCAAGATCTTCAAGTCCTAGAAGGCATACTTCCTTCTCCTTATTTTCAGATCAATATGGCAAGTTTCATAAGACCTCTTCTTATCGTCAGTCATCTTCTCATGGAAAGCATAAGTCTCCATCCACTGCTTCCTACAGGGAATTCTCTGGCGTTCCTCCTGTGAACTCCGACCTCTCTGTTCACACAGATACTGAACCTGAACCTGAGTTGTCTGCACCTGAATCTTATGGGGTGCAATCAGACCTGTCCCCACCCAGGCAGAGGTCGCCTCTGGAGGGACTGTCTTTCACTAAGTTTATTTGCCAGATGGGAAAGGTGTTACCGGTGAAACTGGAGATGGATTCAGAACCAAGGCCTGAACTTTTGGAAATGCTTGACTTTGATGAGGTTCCAAAAGACCTCTTGAAATTGCCACCTCACCATCTGTTAAAGGATATTCTCCTTAAGAATTGGGAGGCTATATTTACTGTGCCCATGGCTCCATGGAAGATAGACTCCCTTTATCAGATTCAGTCCTGCTTGGGATTTGATAAACCATAGCTGCAACATCAATCCCTATTGGTAGAGTCGGCCCTTTAAGAAATCTTCCAGCACCAGAGCCTAAGCCATTGCTGCTCCAGGCAGAGAAGGTCGTACCCTTGATAAATTTGGTCATAGGATATTCCAGAATTTGATGTTGATCAACAGGGTATTCAGTTACAATTTTTTTATGACACTTTATTTCAAACAGCTAGTGAAGCAACTCTTGGACTTCGAGCAGTTCATTCCACCAGATCGTATCGCCCAATTTCAGGAGACCTTCCAAAACCTACTCCAGGCTTGAAAGTTTATGGCCAGGTCTATTTTTGATGCCTTTGATGTCACCTCCAGGGTATCAGCTATGAGCATTGCAATGCGCCGTTTGGCTTGGCTGCGGGTGTCTGACCTGGACATCAGTGTTCAGGACCACTTAGCCAACATTCCATGCTTGGGTGAGGAATTATCTGGCGACCAAGTGGAGGAGACAACACAAAAGCTTACCCGCCATCAACAAAGTATGTCCACTTTATCCACTTCTAAAGCAGCTAAATCTCAGACATCCAGACCTTACCAGAAGCAACCATATTCTGCTTATAAGAAGCATTATCCATCAGCTTCTTCTTCTGTATCTAAACTTCTGCCTCAGAAGAGACAAAGGATGCAACACCCTCAGAAGCCTCAGACTCTGCTCACCAGAAACCTGCACAATCTTTTTGACCATCTACTGGAGAGTATGGCTATTCTTTCTCCTTGTCCTTATCCACAGCCCATTGGAGGTCATCTGCTATTTTACCATCAATTCTGGACTTTGATAACAACAGACTCTTGGGTCCTCAAAATCATCCATGAGGGTTACTATCTACATTTCGCTCAAACCCCTCCAAATCATCCCCAAGAGAGCCCACATTTACTTTGCAACAGACTTCCCTTCTTCTTCAGGAAATCAAAGCTCTTCTACAGTTGAATGCCAAGGAATCCGTTCCTCTAGATCAGAAAATCAAGGGTTCTATTCAAAGTGCTTTCTGATTCCAAAGAAGACAGAAGGTCTGCATCCTATTCTCGACTTCCGAAATATCAGCACATATCTGTAGAAAGAGAAGTTTTGCATGCTATCCCTCAGGATTCTATATCCATTTCTAGGCAAGGACAAATGGCTATGCTTTCTAGACCTCAAAGAGGCATACATCCATATTCCCATTCATCCAGCTCATAGAAAATACCTTCGCTTTCGTGTTTACAGTCATCATTACCAGTACAAAGTCCTCCCGTTCAGGCTGGCTTCATCTCCCAGACTCTTTACCAAATGTCTGGTGGTTGTGGCTGCAACCCTATAAAACCATGGATTACAAGTGTTTCTTTACCTAGATGACTGGCTAATCAAAGACTCATCACCTCACACAGTCCAATTGGCCACAAAGCTGACCATTTAGCTATTGGAACTTTTGGGCTTCGAGGTAAATTACCAAAAGTCTCATCTTCAGCCAACTCAAAGACTAGAATTCATAGGAACTATGCTAGACACCAACCTTACTCAAGCTTACCTGCCAACACCTCGCCAGGGTGTATTACTCCAACTTGCTCAAAAAGTATTTACACTTTATCGCATCTTGGTCAGACAAATGATGCATCTGCTCGGTCACATGGCATCCAAAGTCCATGTGACTCCCTTTGCTTGTCTCTATCTCAGACCGGCCCAGTGGAATTTGTCCTCGCAATGGTCTCAAGCTCAGGACCCCTTATCACAAAGAATCAGAGTCTCCTCCCTTCTATGTCACTCTCTCCAGTGGTGGCTGTGTCCAACCAACCTATCCAGAGGTCTCTCCTTCCATGTTTCGCCATGGATGCCTTCACGTATGCATGGGGAACTCATCTCAATGGCCTGTGCACTCAAGGAGCTTGGTACCCTCGAGAGCAAACTCTACATATCAATCTCCTGGAACTTCGGGCAATCTGCTATGCTCTCAGGACATTCTACGATCATCTTCTCAACCAGGTTATTCTGGTCAAGGCAGACAACCAAGTGGCAATGTATTACATCAAGCAGGGAGGAACTGGATCTCATTTTCTATTTCAGGAAGCTTCCCCACATTTGGAAGTGGGCAATCTCACGAAATATCTTTCTCAAAGTGGTATATATACCAGGGAAGACTAACGCTTTGGTGAACAAACTCAGCAGATTTCTCCATGAATGGTCTCTCAGTTCCAAAGTGCTGCGCCAAATCTTTTCACTCTGGGGAACTCCTCAAGTAGACCTGTTTGCATCTCCCAGCAATCACAAGTTACTTCGCTTCTGTTCCAGACAGTTTTCTCCACATCAGTTGGAAGTGGATGCCTTCCTTCTGGGACTGGACCCACAAATTCCTGTATAAATTTCCACCAATTTCTCTTATATCAAAGACTTTGTTCAAGCTCAAGCGTGAACCAGCCACCATGATTCTGATTGCTCCACCAGCCTTGGTTCCCCCTACTCCTTCACCTTTCTGTCAAGGATCCCATACCATTACAGATTTTCCCTACTCTGATAACTCAGAGCCACAGTTCACTTCTGCATCCCAATTTACAATCGCTACATCTCACTGCTTGGTTCCTTGCCACTTAACTGAGCCAGACATGACATTTTCTGCTTCTGTCGTGGCCATTATTGCTGCTTCCAGGAAACCTTCTATCCAGCAATGCTATCGATATAAGTAGACCCATTTTTCAACCTGGTGTACTCTCCATTCCATGGATCCGACCACCTCCTCCATACCTTTAGTGTTGGACTATCTGCTTCATCTTTCCAACTCTGGCCTCAAGACTACTTTAGTGAGAGTTCACCTTAGTGCCATGAGTTCATTTCATATTTTCCTCAGCACTAAACCACTGGCTACTCATCCGGTCATATCCAGACTTATGAAAGGTCTTTTCATCTCTAAACCTCTGCTGAAACTACCTCCAGTTGTCTGGCTCTGATGAAGCCTCCATCTGAATCTCTTGTGACCACACATCTCAAATATCTTACTTGGAAAACAATGTTTTTAATATCAGCTCGACATGTCAGTGAGCTTCAAGCATATGTCTGCAACCTGCCTTTCACCGTTTTTCACCATGACAAGGTGGTCCTTCGCACTCATCCAAAATTTCTTCCATAAGTGGTCACAGATTTTCATCTCTTACCCGTCTTCTTTCCAAAGCCTTATTCTCATCCTGGGGAAACTGCCCTTCATACCTTGGACTTTATATGGACTTTTGCTTATTATTTGGAAAGAACTAAAGATCATAGATCTTCTCTTCAACTGTTTGTCTCCATTGATCCTAACAGACTGGGAGTTTCTGTTACCAAACTAACTTTTTTCTTGGCTAGCAGCCTGCATCTCCTTCTGTTATGTTCAGGCTGGGTTGCACCTTGAGGAACGTGTTACAGCGCACAAAGTTTGAGCCATGGCTGCATCAGTGGTTTTTTTTGTGTTCTACACCAATTATAGATATTTGCAAGGCAGCAACTTGGTCTTCTGTTCATACCTTCACTACTGTCTGGAGACTTTCTCGAGACGAGATGGCCATTTCAGTCAAGCAGTTTTACAGAATATGCTGCCTCTTGTCCTAGGATAAAGCACAGTTACTTACCGTAACAGGTGTTATCTGGGGAGAGCAGGCAGATATTCTCACATCTCTTCCACCTCCCCTGGTTGGCTTCTTGACTCTCAGCTGGTTTATGTAACTGAGGAAAAGCGAGCCAACAGAGGGCGAGAAGGCACTCATGCAGGCGCAGTGTGGGCAGTCATGAAGTTTCTCAGAAACTTAAAGTGACAGTACACTTTTTACTGTCCATACCAGGCTCTGTGGATAATGCCACCCACATGTGAGAATATCTACCTGCTGTCCCTGGATAACAACTGTTACAGTAAGTAACTGTGCTATATGGATCCCGGCTCAGTATTGGCTAGGATCTGAATGAGGGGATCTTTCAAGTTTCTATAACCTCCAACCCCTTTCAGTTCATGATCCTCTCTTTTATTTTCTCCCCCACTCAATTCCCCAACTACTCATTCTGGTCTCCCCTGCGCCTTGTTCTCAAACTCCTCTTTAAGAACAGTCCCCAAGATCAGCCTTTGCAAGACCTGCCCACTTCCTGACCCCCTCCTCAAGAGCATTCCCCCCTTCCTAACTCCCCTAAGATGAGACCCTCATCTAGACCCACAAAATCTCCCACTAGCTAGCTGTAGGCTCCCTGGGCCTACTATAGGATCCCTGGTGGTCTTTTGGAAGTCTAGGGGATGGTCCAAGAAGGAGCAACCTCAGTTTCTCCTGCTCATGTTGACTTAAGCTATAAAATTAATGGCATGACCTCTGAAAATAGACTCATGGAGTCGACATGAACAAAAGCAACTAGGATTCATTCTCGCTTGAACCACTTCCTCAACTATCATGGAGACCACCAGGAATCCTAAAATAGGCCTGTGCTGTCTACTGGTGAAAGATGGGAGGGGGTTTGTTAGGAGGGAGGAAGCTGGGGGGGGGGAAGGAGCTGGGTGGAAGTCTGCTCTTGAAGGTTTGGGGAAGAAGTAATATTTTTGAGAAGTTGGGGAATTATTGGGGAAGGGGGTAATACTTTTGAGAAATGTAGATACTTTTTGAGCGAAGGTGAAACCCTAGGGGAATTCAAAAGAGGGGAAGCAATTGGCTGTAGGGATAGAAGACCAAAATGTAATGCAAGCTACTACCCAGAAATCCTCCCACTACCCCTGAATATAACTCCCAACTCCTTCTCAACTATGATCATTACTTCCTTCCCTAAAATGTTTAGATGGAGTAGTACCAAGATAAAAAAAATGTTAAAACCAGAGAAGTGCACCTTTTTATACTGGCCAATTGCACAAAAATAGCAATATATTTATTAATAGTGTACTATTTTGTTGAACTTTTGTTTAAATTAGTTTAAGAAGGGTGGGAGGGAGGGGATATATGTTTTTGTTCTAGATGACATGGAAAGATTTTCAAGTGTTTTATTTAAGTTATAATGGTTGTATTTTTGTGCACTTGTTCTATGATTTAAAATGAATAAAGAATTTAAAAAAAAAACCAAATAGCAGTAAAGTTAAAAAGTGCAGTAACTATATGACCATTTTAAAATTAAAATATTGGAGGTTCTCTAGACTCCTGATATGGAAATCTTCTGTTTCAGACCACTGAACAAGAGGCTTAGCTCTCTGCCCTATAATTTATTTATTCATTCAGTTTTTTTAGCCCATCCTCCCAAAGAAGCTCAGAACAGGTTACAAATCAGGTACTCAAGCAATTTCCTTATCTGTCCTGGTGGGCTCACAGTCTTATCTAATATACCTGAGGCAGTTGAAGATTAACCCCAACCCCCCTTTTACAAAAGTGTAGCGTGGCTTTAAGCGCTGGCCGCGGAGGTAAGAGCTCCTATGCTCATAGGAATTCTATGAGAGTTGGAGTTGTTACCGAGGAGGAGTAAGTGACTTGCCCAAGGTCATAGAGTGTCACAACCATCCCCCTCCCACACACACATAAGAACATAAGAATAGCCTTACTGGATCAGACCAATGGTCCATCAAGCCCAGTAGCCCGTTCTCACAGTGACCAATACAGGTCACTAGTACCTGGCCAAAACCCAAAGAGTAGCAACATTCCATGCTAGCGATCCTTCCCACCCACTTAACCCAGCTTTCCATTCTTAAATTCAGCCTAATCAGGCCCAGTCCTCTACTTAGCCCAACCCTAATACACCCTTATTCAATATATCCACCCTCTAATTTCTCTAATGAACACTAAGCCCATTCATCCACTGAGCTTCAAAAACCACTATCAAATGAGCTTCTTAACCAATTTGAGTGGCCAGTAAGATATATTAATGGGTAAAGCAGTAAGTAGGGTGTAGCAGTGGTTTGGAATCAGTAGGTTATGCTGTTGAAGGATAGAAAATACCATTCTACTGGCACTGCATCATTTTGGAAGACTTGTGCTACACTTACACATGTAAGTGATCTAATGCAATTTTGGAAAAACTGCTACGTATACATGAACATCCACAATACGCAGTTTTCAGAGGGACACATTTTAGAGCATTGTTTGGGCAAGTCTGTAAAGTGAGTGTATATTTCTGAATTTGCAATGACACTGCATGCATATGTAAAAATGTTTGATACCAGCATTTATACTTGTTCCAGAGCAGACATGTCAGCTAACTACTCTTATCCCAGGACAAGCAGGCAGCATATTCTTGACTGATGGGTGACGGCACCGACGGAGCCCCGGTACGGACAATTTTAGAGTGATTGCACTCTAAGAACTTGGAAAGTTCTGGTAGGCCGCACCGTGCACGCGCGAGTGCCTTCCCGCCCGACAGAGGCGCGCGGTCCCCAGTTTCTTAGTTTCCGCGGAGCTAAGAAGACGCGTTTTTCAATGGTTGTTGAAATTTTTTCTACTTGCCTTCCCGTTCGCGTAAACCTTTTTGGCTCTATTGCCTTTTTTCTTTTGATTCATTTTTGTAAAAAAAAAAAACAACTTTTATTTTTTTCTTCATTTTTAGTTTTTCCCCGGCGGGGCCTTCTGCCACCATCGAGGCCTCGGCCTTCGATTTGGCTGAAGCCGTTTTTACTTTCATGCCCCCTCAGCCAGGGTTTAAAAAGTGCCAGCGGTGTGCTAGGCCTATATCTCTCACGGACCCACACAACTGGTGCCTACAGTGTTTGGATCCTGAGCATCAGGCTTCCACCTGCACCCGCTGTGCATAGAGTCCGAGCAATGGCAGCATCTGTAGCTTTCCTCCGTTCCACTCCTATTGAGGAAATCTGCAAGGCTGCTACCTGGTCCTCAGTTCATACTTTTACATCTCATTATTGTCTGGATGCATTCTCCAGACGGGATGGACACTTCGGCCAATCTGTTTTGCAAAATTTATTTTCCTAATGGCCAACCTTCCCTCCATCCCTCTTTTTGTTAGCTTGGAGGTCACCCATCAGTCAAGAATATGCTGCCTGCTTGTCCTGGGATAAAGCACAGTTACTTACCGTAACAGGTGTTATCCAGGGACAGCAGGCAGATATTCTTGCGTCCCTCCCACCTCCCCGGGTTGGCTTCTTAGCTGGCTTATCATAACTGGGGACCGCGCGCCTCTGTCAGGCGGGAAGGCACTCGCGCGTGCGCGGTGCGGCCTACCAGAACTTTCCAAGTTCTTAGAGTGCAATCACTCTAAAATTGTCCGTACCGGGGCTCCGTCGGTGCCGTTACCCATCAGTCAAGAATATCTGCCTGCTGTCCCTGGATAACACCTGTTACGGTAAGTAACTGTGCTATTTGGACCAGGAGTTTTCAGAAGTGATTGTGCCTTTCTCTCAGTTGTTTAGAAATGCCTCAAAACTCCCAAAATTTATTACCCAGTATTCCACAAGACTAATCTGGATTGGAGCAGCACTTTCTATCACAATTATATAAGTTGGTTAGAATACAGTCTTTTTAATGTGGTAAATGCCTGGACTTTGGAAAATACTTTATATCATTCATTCTGAATGTGCCCCACAATTGGACAATTTTGGACTTCAAAAGTTCAATATGTGTCTATTAGTTCAGAATGCACTATTACTAATTCACCAGAACATCTATTACTAGGTAGAACAGAGACTTGTAAGGGGAAGTCATTCGTAAAATGTGTCTGGTAGCCAAGAAATTTATTTTGCAGTCGTGGACAGCCACCGAGCCTCATAACTACTGGAAATGAAGGAATCGAGTGTATCAATTCCTTGTTTGGGAGAGATGGGAGGCTCATGGTTTACCCAAACATAGAAAACATGCTCTGTTGGTTTGGAATAGTTTTATTCAAAATATGACACCAAAAGGGAGAAGTCTTATTTAAAATGCTTTATAATCTGATTAGAACAGGAGCCTAGTAGCAATTTGTTTTCTAGTACAGTAATTAATCCCTTAACTCTTTTTTGTTTTTTTAACATAATCACTGGAAGCCTGGTATTCAGTGGTATTTAGTCAGCAGGGAACGGTTCCCAGCTAGCTGAATGCATTCACATTTATTTATATTTGTTATACTGCAAATTTTGTACTGGAGAGGTCTAAGCAGTTTACAGTCTAAGAAAGACATTCGACAGAATAGGAAAAGAACACTAATTTGTAGATAGAAGAGTAGCATATTACTCATTCAGCATGCAAAAGGAGAGTAGAAGACAAGAGATTTGGAGGACAATCTAAAACAGGGATTTTACCCAATAGGAAATGGACGCCAAGTAACATAGAATACCGCTAAGCTGACTAACTGCCAATATTCAGCAGGAGATAGCCATCTGTGGAATTAATGCAGGCAGCAGATGTGAATTGTTGCTGCTTCTACTGGTGGTTCTCAAGTACGTAGAATGGGGAGGGAAGGGGAGAGCAGGAGGGGTTCAGAGAGAGAGAAAAAGCAGGAGGGATTCAGAGAGAGGATGAGTTGCCAGACTGCAGGAAGGAGGACATGCAGATGCAAGATCTGGAGGTGGAGTTGGAGGAGAGGGAGAGAGATGCAGTACAAAAGATGGAGGGGGAGAGCTTTTGAACGTCCACCCATGTTTACTTTGTGCCCACCCAAAGTAGGCTCCTATTTTCCTTTATAGAATACTAGCCTAATCTGGTAGATATGCACTTAATGTTTAGGTGCAAGCTTTTTAGATAGTAACATAGTAAATGACAGCAGATGAAGGTCAGCATGGTCTACCAGTCTGCCCAGAAAGCTAGCCAGGGCTGTACCTGTGACTCATGCAGCTTAACCCCCCACCCCCCTTTGGCTTTAGGGTTATAATTGACACCTAGTGCAGTCTACTGCTATCTACCGGTATGCCTCTTTTTTTCTTTGAAATGTGAACCGCAAGGTAATGGCGGAATAGAAATCACTAATGTAATTTTAAGTTCTGTGGAAATGCTTGGTATTTTTATTCTATATTCATGCCATATAAAGAACCTCTATGTTTATCCAATGCTTTTTTGAATTTTATCACTGTTTTTGATCCCCCACTACTTCCCCTGGAAGAGCATTCTAGGCATCCACCACCCTCTCCATGAGAAAGTATTCGTATTTTCTAATATTGCTTTTAAGTTTTATGTTTATGTTAATTAAAATTTCTTCTTTGCAATTTCATTTCATGTTCTCTACTTCTCTAGCCTATCTTTTTGTAAAAGGTTGTTTTGTTCCTTACTCTCTTTCTAGAATTTAAATATCTGTATCATATCTCCCCTGTTTCTCCTCTCCTCCAGTTTTCAAGTCTCTTCTCATACTTCTTTCAGTGCAGACCCGATATGTACCATTATGGTCATATTTCTCTGAAAATCTTTTTATGTTCTTGGAAAGATAGGGCCTTCGAAACTGAACATAGTACTCCAAATGTGGTCTCACCAATGACTTGGATAGGAGCACTATCACCTCCTTTTCACTGCTGGTTATGCCCCTCTTAGTGTTATATTGTTTCCCTACCTTGAAATCCAGGCTCAGACACTTTCACTCCAAAGTTTTTTTCTTGATCCATGCATATCAGCATCTTTCCTCCAATCACATATGGCCCCTTTGGATTACTGCACCTAAAATGCATTCCAGTGCAATAGGTGAGACATTCTAGACCAGGGGTCTCAAAGTTCCTCCTTGAGGGCCGCAATCCAGTCGGGTTTTCAGGATTTCCCCAATGAATATGCATGAGATCTATGTGTATGCACTGCTTTCAATGCATATTCATTGGGGAAATCCTGAAAACCCGACTGGATTGCGGTCCTCAAGGAGGGACTTTGAGATCCCTGTTCTAGACAGTAGGGTTATTTTCCTTTAGTAGCATGCTGCAGAAGGAATCCATTTCGGATTTTTCACTCTGCCTCTGTAATACTTCACTGGGCTCTGTAGCTCCACCTTCAGTTCTTTCCTTTTGCATGCAAGACTGCAGATGTGTTTGTTCTGCTCTCCCCATTTATTTTTAATTCAATGTAATTTCATCCCCTTTTCAGGTATTTTAGTGCTTGGCATGATTGTGAAGCTCTGCCTGCTTGAAAATTCACAGACCAGTCTGTAGTTGATAGGCTGTTCCCTCTGCTTACCTGTTAGCCAGCCTGCATAATCTTTTCTGGAGCTCAGGGCCGTCCTTGAGGTGGTCTTACCTTCTGTTAATCAGGAATCAAGCGCGAGCTGTTAGGCACCCTTAGGAGGATCCATGCATCCATTGGTCCACAGGGGTGGAGGTATAGTCAGACATAGGGGACTGACTGGTAGCCCGAAAATCAGATTTGCAGAAGGATTCCCAGCATTGTGGCAGTGAATTTTCTCATTCAGCTACTGTGAGAGAGCTGAAAGTAGGCTTCAACACTGATCCTATCATGTCACAGTGAGTTCAAAGGTTGACATCCTAAGAGACATTGGGGGAAGTTAGAAAATTGGGGGTTTGAAGGTTTCTGGATGTTCCCCCTCCTGAAAAATCCTAAAATTGTCATTTTTGCTGTTTGGGAAGTATGAAAACTATTGCAATTTTGGTGTGAATTTTCTGATGGCAGCCATCTTGAATTTTTTAGTGATCTTTTTTTCTTATATTCCCTGCTTCTTCAAAACTGAGTTTTTTGCCTGGAAAACTGCTAGGATGAAGTTCTTAGGTTCTCCTCATGTGGATTCTTGCCAGGATTGCACAAATTTAGTGCTTTTGGAGTGTCCTTGCTCCATGTACCATGTGGCACAGCTGGGTGGGGAGGGAGGAGGCTGCAGTGGCAAAATTAGCTTTTCCCCCACTGAAGCAGGTGACCAAATGTTCAGCTAGCCTGGCAGGGTAGCCATTGTTGTTTTTGGGGCTCAGTATGGCTGGTACTTCGGTCAGCCAGGCAGCGAACTGTCCGCAGCCAAAGAAATACAAAGCCCTCTAAAAGTGCATCTAAGAGTGGAGAGTATGGTGTAGTGGTTAGAGCTACAGCCTCAGCATCCTCAGGTTGTGGGTTCAAACCTCTGCTGCTCCCTATGACGCTGGGCAAGTCACTTAATCATCTACTGCCCAAGGTACATTAGATAGATTGTGAGCCCACCGAGATAGATAGAGAAAATGCTTGAAGTCCCCGTATGTAAACAGCTTTGAGTGTGGTTACAAAACTACAAAAAGGTGGTATATAAGTCTCCAATCCCTTTTTGCCCCAGGAGCAGGAATGAATTTAGCCTCTCAACCGGCTCTGTCTACTTCATCCTCTTTGCTATGTGGTGTGCGCTCGCAGTCAGCTACCTTCCCCTGGCACCCTGGTATGAGTATTCTAGTCTCGGAGCAGTTTGACTCTCCAGAGGGTTCTCTGAAGAATGCGAGAACTATGTCCCACTTGTATCCTGTAGTATAGGCGTGTCAGCAGCTTTTGGGTCAGCCCAGGGTGGATTCTTTGGTGCCGCAGGTGACTAAGCGCACCTCTCTCCCCAGTGAGAGTGGTGTTGTATTAAAGGACATGCAGGACCGCTTGTTGGATATGGTCCTCAGGAAACTTTTTGATGCAGCTACTTTAGGTATCAAGGCTGCTTCGTCGATATCGTTTGTGGCAAGCGCCTGTCTCTCTCAACTGCACGCCCTGGAGAGTGAGGCAGTGGAGCCCCTTCCTCAACTTCTGATGGCTGGGACAGATTATATGGCAGATGCATTATATGATCTCAAAGGTGTCAGTGAACTCCATCTCTGCCTGCCGAATGCTCTGGATTAGAGAGCTGCACGGGAACGGGGACGATGGGAATCCTGCGGGACCCACGGGAATCCTGTGGGTTCCCCCTTCATGTCACGGGGATCCCGTGGGGATGCCCCCTTGGGACGTGGGGATCCCGTGGGAACCTCCTTCGTGGTCTCGGGGATCCCGTGGGGTTGGAGGTAGTGAGAGAGAGGCTCCTCTTCTTTTCCTACCTCCGTCCTTCAGCACACACACTAGCCAACCGGAAGTCTAACCCCCGACGTCAGAACTGGCGTCGGAGAGAAGGCTCCAGTCAATCACGTGAAGGGTAGCGAGCAGATCTCTTCCTGGCTGAAGGATACGCCTCTGGCCGGCTCGTGAGGGGCCTTGCACTTGCAGTCCTTTTCCTCCAAGCACCCATGAGCAGTTGAAAGGCTGGTCAGAGGTGGCGTACTTGGCCGCTCCTTAGAGCGGGGGAGCAGTGATGGAGAGCAGCACCTCCCCCCCCTCCCCCCGTCTTCCAAATGGTTCTGCCCACTGGAAGCCGAAGTGTTCATCAGAGCCTTGCAGCCCTGCTGCACCCGTTTGCAGATGGACCAACACGGCGGGATGGCCTGCTCCAGCACCGTGCACACCGGGGTGTACATGGAGCAGAGGAAAAACTTGAGCTCCGATGAGCAGTGCACCTTCACCAGCGGGTAGAACTGGTACACCTCCAAGTCGGCATCCTCCTGGTTCTTGTGGCCCAGCAGTTCCAGTTAATTACCAGGTAACAGTAACTGAAAAGGCACCAGAGAATCTGCTAGCCTGAAACCCAACCATACTTGGTTTGTTTGGGCTTTTACTGCTTTATTTTGGCGATGCCAGTTATGGAAAAATGCTCAATATATAGGGCCATGACGGTCTGGTTGTAGGCGATGTCCATACACAGGGGGATGGAGATGGGCTGGCAGAAGCCGTGGTCCTGGATGGAGATGCCCCTTTCCCTGTGGAACTGGCACGCCACCCAACAGTTCAGGAAGGGTAGCAGTGGAGAGGCCGGACGGTGCCAGACGCCAGGGACAGGCATGGCAGGTGAATCGGAGCAAAAAATTACTGCAAAAAACAAAACAAAAAAACTTGGGGGGGGGGGGAGAAATCCTCAATTCTGTGGCTTGTGGAGACCAAACGGATCTGCCATGCAAAGAAAGTTTTCAGGACACAAGCTCATGGGCGCTCAGTATTTCCAAATAGGCCCTGCACACTGCACGTGACTGATGCAAAGCCTTTCCTCCGACATCAGCTCTGACGTTGGGTGAAGACTTCTGGTCGGCTACATGTTCGTGCTGTAGGAAGGAAAAGAAGACGAGCCTCTCGGCTCGAGCTGCCTCCAACCCTTGCTGTTATCTGAATGCAAACGCGGGACACAAAAGGGGTCAAATGTGGGAGGCAAACACGGGACACAGAAGGGGGGGAGGGAGTGTGTTTTTGGACACAGAACTTCAAGGCATGAACTTGGGAGAGAGGATGAAGGAAGGTAGGGAAAGAGATGCTGAGGGAGGGAATAGAAAGGGAGACTTGGGTGTGGGTGTGTCAGTGAGAGGGAAAGAGAAATGATTGTGTACATGGGGAATGAAAGAAAGGAGAATTATTGGTCATAGGGAGGGAGGTACAGATGAGAGGAAGAAATGTGATGGAAAGGGAACAGTGGGACAGAATGAAAGGGATGCAAGAGGGAGGAATGTTGGTGGGTTGGTAGGCAGGGACGAAAGATGCTGTACATGGTCCGGGGGATGAGAGAGGGATAAATGCTGGACCATTGTAGGAGGAACCAATGGACAGCAACAGAAGAATTTACAGAAGATGGGAAAGCAGAAAAAAGAAACTGGGACCAACTTGATGGAAAAATAAGTCTCCAGATAGCAAAGATAACAAACAGAATTTATTGACTAAAATATGTTAGCTTTGGGAAATGTATATAGCAGATGTCTTTGTATTGTGTTCAAAAGAAAAGGAAATGCATTTCTGGTTTATTTCTACAGTGTTGAAGTACTTGTTAACCTTTGCTGTGGCTGGTGGGGATCCCCAAGCACCGCCAGCAGAGGACCTCCTCTAGAGATGGCCAGAACTCCCCTCCACCAAGCGCAGCAGTCGCTGGTAGCATCCATGAGCCACTGAGATACCAGCATCTGTGACTCAGGGACACTACTACTGCCTGCCAAACTTGGCAAAAGGGACCCCAGGCCAACTGCAGAGGAAGTCCTCAGCTGACAGCTTGGGGGTCCTCATCAGCTGAGTATTTATATTTTATATTTACATTAGAGGCTCTGGTAGAAACCCGTTTACAAAGCATGTATTCTTCCCAATTAATATTTCCAAATGAATAATTTACACTTTTCCCAATTTTAATTCTTACATGTAGATCGGAGGAGGGAGGGGTTGGATTTCTATTAATAATATATATGAATGATAAGATATTATATTCATGTGGTATATTTTTTGTTGTATATGGAAGTGGGAGGGGGTGGGGGTTATATCTTTTTGTTGTATGATATGTAGATTTTCAAGTGATATTGTATTCTAATTGTTTGATATTTACTGTACACTTGTGAATTATAAAATGAATAAAGAATTTAAAAAAAAATTTCCAAATTAAAAAGTGTCTTTGCTTATTTGTAAATGGGTCTCTACCAGAGCCTTTAATTCAGTAGCATAATTAAATGAAATAACTATTTCTGAAGTTTATAGGGACAGGTGGGGATGGAGGAATTCCTTACGGGGTGCGGGTGGGGACTGGTGGGATTTTGGCGGGGACGGGTAAGGGACAGGTGGGATTTCTGTCCCCGCACAACTCTACTCTGGATATGCCAATGGGCTAGTGATTCCACTTCCAAGGCTGCTTTGGCTCGGCTGCCTTTTAAGGGGCAGTTATTGTTTGGAAAAAGTCTTAACGACCTTATGGATTCAGTGATGGACCGTTGCCCTAAGGCTGCCCGATAGTAGACCCAGACCCTCCAGTGGTTCTGGAAACTGATTTTTGTGGCTCATGGCGTTCCTGAACGTATGCAAATGCCACATTGCAGAGATTTTCCCAGGGTTCCCAACACCGCTACACTGGCTACAGGCGTTCCCAGCCTTCCACCTCCCATTCTGCACCCTCTGCCAGAAAGGCTTAATGATGCCAGGCTGACGGATGTCCGTCTGTGGATAGGGAGTCAGCTCTTAATGTTTCTTCCAGCCTGGATGCGCATTACGTCCGACCAGTAGGACTTGGACATCATTCGGTCGGATTACAAGCTGGAATGTGCTTGACCTCTGCCAGATTGGTTCATAGACTCTCCTTCAGGTCGCTTGGACAAAGTGCTCAGGGTTCAAGCCACTGTTCAGCACTTGCTGGATATTTAAGCTATAGAGCCCTTTTCGCCCAACTTCTCGAGCTCAGGCAGATACTCCATTTACTTTATCATAAGAACATAAGAATAGCCTTACTGGGTCAGACCAATGGTCCATCAAGCCTGGTGGCCAATCCAGGTCACTAGTACCTGGCCAAAACCCAAGGTGTAGCAATATTCCATGCTACCGATACAGGGCAAGCAGTAGTGTCCCCCGTGTCTTTCTCAGTAACAGACTATGGTTTTTCCTCCAGGAACTTGTCCAAACCTTTCTTAAAACCAGCTACACTATCCGCTCTTACCACATCCTCTGGCAACGTGTGTCAGAGCTTAACTATTCCCTGAGTGAAAAAAAAAAAATTTCCTCCAATTGGTTTTAAAAGTATTTCCCTGTAATTTCATCGAGTGTCCCCTAGTCTTTGTCATTTTTGACGGAGTGAAAAATTGATCCACTTCTACCCGTTCTACTCCACTCAGGATTTTGTAGACTTCCCCTCAGCCGTCTCTTTTCCAAGCTGAAGAGCCCTAACCATTTTAGTTTTTCCTCATACAAGAGGAGTTCCATCTCCTTTACCATCTTGGTCGCTCTTCTTGGAACCTTTTCTAGTGCCACTATATCTTTCTTGAGATAAGGAGACCATAATTGAATGCAGTACTCCAGATGAGGTCGCACCATGGAGTGATGCAGGGGCATTATAACATTTTTAGTGCTGTTAACCATCCCTTTTTTAATAATTCCTAGCATCCTATTTGCTTTTTTGGCCGCCGCCACACATTGGGCGGAGGATTTCATTGTAGTGTCTACGATGACACCCAGAATAGATCCTTTTCTTGGGCACTAATCCCCAAGGTGGACCCTAGCATTCGGTAACTGTGATTCAGGTTATCCTTCCCAATATGCATCATTTGTCCACATTAAATTTCATCTGCTATTTGGACACCCAGTCTTCCAATTTCCTAAGGTCCACCTGCAATTTTTCACAATCCGCATGCGTCATCTGCAAATTTAATCACCTCACTTGTTCCAATTTCTAGATAATTTTAAATAAGTTAAATAGCACCGTCCAAGTACAAACCCCTGCAGCACTCTACTGTTTACCCTCCTCCATTGAGAAAAATGACCATTTAACCCTACCCTCTGTTTTCTAACCGATAACCAATTCCTAATCCACAACTGAACTTTGCCATCTATCCCATGACACAATTTTCTTAGGAGCCTCTCATGAGGAACTTTATCAAAAGCTTTCTGAAAATCTAGATATACTATATCAACCGGCTCACCTTTATCCACATGTTTATTCACTCCTTCAAAGAAGTCAAGCAAATTGGTGAGGCAAGATGTCCTTCGGCTGAATCCATGCTGACTCTGTCTCATTAAATCATGTTTGTCTACGTGTTCCACAATTTTATTTTTTATAATCGTGTCTACCATTTTGCCCGGCACCAAAGTGACACTTACCAGTCTGTAATTTCCTGGATCTCCCCTGGAGCCCTTTTTAAAAATCGGGGTAACATTGGCCACCCTCCAATCTTCAGGTACTACAGATGATTTTAGCAACAGGTTACAGATCACTAACAGCAGATTAGCAATTTCATTTTTGAGTTCTTTTAATACCCTGGGATGTACACTATCCGGTCCTGGTGATTTATCACTTTTTAACTTGTTGATTTGGCTTAGTACATCTTCCAGATTAACTGAGATTTCTTTCAGTTCCTCCACATCATCACCCTTGAAAACCATTTCTGGTTCAGGTAGATCTCTTACATCTTCTTCCATAAAGACCGAAGCATAGAATTCATTCAGTTTTTCCGCTATGGCCTTATGCCAAAGAAAGGCTCAGAAGATTGGATGGAGGCCTATTCTGGATCTTCAGCACATGAATGCAGCTCTCAAGACTCCCCATGCATTTAGTTATTGTAGCAGTGGCCCCAGGAGAGTTTCTTGAGAGGGTTACTTGAGAGGGTCCAGAGGAGAGCAACTAGGATGATAAAAGGAATGGAGAACCTTTCATATGCCGAAAGGTTAGACAAACTGGGGCTCTTTACCCTGGAAAAGCGGAGACTGAGAGGAGACATGATACAGACGTATAAAATCATGAAAGGCATAGAGCGAGTGGAGAGGGACAGATTCTTCAGACTAGCGGGGACAACAAAAACAAGAGGTCATTCAGAAAAACTGAGAGGGGACAGATTCAAAACGAATGCAAGGAAGTTTTTCTTCACTCAGAGAGTGGTGGACACCTGGAACACGCTTCCAAAGGAGGTAATAGGACAGAGTACAATACTGGGTTTCAAAAAGGAACTGGATGACTTCCTGGAAGCTTACAGGACATAAGCGAAAAGCGTATGTGAGTTTTAGGGTAGGAGCACTATCAGGTCCTGGACCTGAGGGGCCGCCGCGTGAGCGGACTGCCGGGCACGATGGACCGCCGGTTTGACCCGACAGAGGCAATTCTTATGTTCTTGCCTCTCTGGTTCTCAGAGGTGGTGTAGTGTACTTGCACATTCCTATTTTTCCAGCCCATCGCAAGTTCTTGTGGTTTCATGTTCAGTAAAATATTATCAGTTCTCAACACTGCCCTTTGGGCTAACGACAGCACCCCGGACCTTCGCCAAAGTGATTGTGGTATTGGCGGTTTACCTGCGAAAGATGGGTCTCCAGGTGCACCCTTACTTGGACGACTGACTGATCAGAGCGCCCTCTTTGGCCAAGTGATACCCACATGGTGGAGTGAGTGCTCTAGGTGCTGGAAGACCTGGACTGGATTGTCAATGTCAGGAAAAGCCATCTGACGTCCACGTAATCGCTGGACTACCTGGGAGTTCTTTTTGACATGGCAGCAGGCCGCGTCTATCTACCTCAAGCCTGGAGGCAGATACTGTGTTCCCAGATTTCTTCCCTTCTGGAGCGGCTGGCTCCTTTGGTATGGGATTACCTTCAGGTTCTGGGATCAATGGTTGCCACGCTGGATGTAGTTCCTTGAGTGAGGGTGCACATGTGTCCTCTTCAGCATGCTTCTTTGCTCTCTTGTTGGGCTACACACAGGAATGCCTTGCAGCCCCATCTAACTTGGACTCTGGAAGCCCAAGCAAACATTGACTGGTGGCTTCTCCCGCAATCGCTCTGCAGGGGTGTTCCACTACATATTGCCTCTCAGATCATGGTGATGACAGATGCCAGCCTATGGGGCTGGGGAGCACATTACAATCATTGTCCTATTCAGGGGTTTTGGACACCCTTTCAGAGAACTGGTTGGAGCTCAGAGCCATTCGACTAGTTCTGATGAGATTACAGAAGACACTGGAGGGCCAAGCAGTGGGTCCCGCAGGAATCCCCCCTAACCTACAGGACTCCCACGGGGAACCTCCTCTGGCCCACGGGACTCCCACAGGGACCCCTCTCTAGCCAACGGGGATGGAAGGCTTTGGAAGCAGGGTTCGTCCATATAATATAATGGACACGTCAGCCTTAGTAAAAGAGGGGGTTTATAAGTTAATTATCTGAACAGAAAACAAAAAAAGGATTCCACCAAAGAAATTCCACAAGGAAAACAGCAGCGCAATTACAAAAGAAACTGTGGAATTGATGATCCTGTCAGAAGTAATTGCTGCTTTTTATGGGGACGGGCGGGGATGGAGGTAATTCCTTGCGAGGATGGGTGGGAATGGAGAGGATCCTGACGAGGACGGGTGGGGACGGAGAGGATCCTGGTGGAGACGGGTGGGGACGGAGGGGATCCTGGTGAGGACGGACGGGGATGGGTGGGATTTCTGTGCAACTCTCTACTTTAGATCTTCGGACACTATCATCCCGAGGTCCCTCTCCCTGTCCATGCATATTAACCTCTCACCTCCCAGCATATACGATTCCTTCCAATTATTAATCCCCAAATGAATTACTCTGCATTGAATTTTAGTTGCCAGATATTAGACCATTCCTCTAACTTTTGCAGATCCTTTTTCATATTTTCCACTCCATCTTCAGTGTCTACTCTGTAACAAATCTTGGTATCATCTGCACAAAGGCAAACTTTTCCTTCTAACCCTTCAGCAATGTCATCACAAACATATTGAACAGG
The DNA here is from genome assembly GCF_902459505.1 of Geotrypetes seraphini. Taxonomy (NCBI): domain Eukaryota; kingdom Metazoa; phylum Chordata; class Amphibia; order Gymnophiona; family Dermophiidae; genus Geotrypetes; species Geotrypetes seraphini. The sequence continues at coordinate 97,301,360 of NC_047088.1, read as the reverse complement.
ATCAGCCCCAGCACCGAACCCTGAAGGACTCCACTACTCACCTTTCCTTCCTCTGAGCAACTTCCATTAACCACCACCCATTGGCGTCTGTCTGACAGCCAGTTTCTAATCCAGTTCACCATTTTGGGTCCTAACTTCAGCCCTTCAAGTTTGGTCAAGAGCCTCCTATGAGGAACCGTATCAAAGGCTTTGCTGAAATCTAAGTACATTACATCTAGCATATGCCCTTGATCCAGTTCTCTGGTCACCCAATCAAAAAATTCAATCAGGTTCGTTTGGCACGATTTACCTTTTGTAAAGCCATGTTGCTTCGGATCCTGTAACCCATTAGATTCTAGGAAGTTCACTGTCCTTTCTTTCAGCAACACTTCCATCATTTTTCCAACAACCGAAGGCTTACTGGCCTGTAGTTTCCCGCTTCATCCCTGTGACCACTTTTGTGAATTGGGACCACATCTGCTCTCCTCCAATCCTCAGGAACCACTACCGTCTCCAGAGATTTGTTGAATAAGTCTTTAATAGGACCCACCAGAACTTCTCTGAGCTCCCTCAGTATCCTGGGATGGATCCCGTCCAGTCCCATTGCTTTGTCCACCCTCAGTTTTTCAAGTTGTTCATAATCACTTTTCTCTGTGAATGGCGCAGAATGTACTCCATTTTCTTGAGTTACTTTGCCAGACAATCGCAGTCCTCCAGGATTTTCTTCCGTGAACACAGAACAGAAGTATTTGTTTAGCATGTTTGCTTTTTCCTCATCACTCTCCACGTATCAGTTCCCAGCATCTTTTAGTTTAGCAATTCCATTTTTCATCTTCCTTCTTTCACTAAGACCCGGTTTGGATGACACATGAAGTAAAGAAGGTAATCAGTGACAAGAAAGTGTCCTTCCGGAAATGGAAAAGGGATCCAACGGAGGAAAATCACCAGGAGCACAGGAAATGCCAAAAGGAATGCCACCGAGAGATTAGAAAAGCAAAAGGGAAATACGAGGAGAGGCTGGCCAGGGAGGTGAAAAACTTCAAGGCATTCTTCAGTTACGTAAAGGGGAAGCAACCAGTGAGAGTGAAGGTGGGGCCATTGGACGATGGGGATAGGAAGGGAGTGATTAAGGAGAATAAAGAGGTAGCTGAGAGGTTGAACACGTTCTTCTCGTCGGTCTTCACGAGCGAGGACACGTCCAATATACCGGACTCAGAGGAGCTCATGAGTGGGGAGCAGGCCAAAAGATTGGGGCATATAGAGGTAAGTCGGGAGGATGTCCTCAAGCAGATTGACAGACTGAAAAGCGGCAAATCACCGGGACCGGACGGGATCCACCCAAGGGTTCTAAAGGAACTAAGTCAGGAAATAGCGGGTGCAATCCAGCATGTTTGCAACCTATCCTTGAAAACTGGAGAGGTACCAGAGGACTGGAAACTGGCGAATGTCACACCTATCTTTAAGAAGGGATCGAGAGGTGACCCCGGGAACTACAGGCCGGTGAGCCTGACTTCAGTTATAGGGAAGATGGTGGAAGCAATGATCAAGGACAGCATTTGCGAGCACATCGAGAAAAATGGCCTACTGCGGACAAGCCAGCACGGATTCTGTAAGGGAAGGTCGTGCCTGACAAACCTTCTGTACTTCTTTGAGGGAATAAGCAGTCAGGTGGACAAAGGGGAACCCATAGACATCATTTACCTCGATTTTCAAAAGGCCTTTGACAAGGTGCCACATGAAAGGCTGCTTAGGAAGCTGTGGAACCACGGGGTGGGCGGGGATGTACACAGATGGATCAAGCACTGGCTGTCAGGTAGACTACAGAGGGTCGGAGTAAAGGGCCAATATTCTGACTGGCGGGGAGTCACGAGCGGTGTGCCGCAGGGATCGGTGCTGGGGCCGCTACTCTTCAACATATTTATCAATGACCTGGAAATAGAGGCAAAGTGTGAGGTTATAAAATTTGCAGACAATACCAAGCTCTGCGCCAGAGTTAGGACCAGGGAGGAGTGTGAGGAACTGCAAAGGGACCTCGATAAGCTGGAGGACTGGGCAAACAAATGGCAAATGCGCTTTAACGTAGATAAATGCAAGGTCATGCACATAGGGAAAAAGAACCCGTTGTTCGAGTATAAAATGGGGGGGGGAGATTGCTGGAAGACACCGGACTTGAGAGAGACTTGGGTGTGCTAGTGGATCCATCCATGAAACCATCCGCACAGTGTGCAGCAGCCTCGAAGAAAGCCAACAGGATGCTGGGCATCATCAAGAGGGGCATATCAACCAGGACGCGGGAAGTCATCATGCTGCTGTATCGAGCGATGGTGCGCCCACATCTGGAATACTGCGTTCAATATTGGTCGCCGCACCTCAAGAAGGACATGGCAGTTCTTGAGAGAGTCCAAAGGAGGGCAACGAAACTGGTAAGAGGGCTGGAAAACTGCCCATATGCTGAGAGGCTGGATAAACTGGGGCTCTTCTCTCTGGAAAAGAGGAGGTTCAGGGGGGATATGATAGAGACCTTCAAAATACTTAGGGGCATAGAGAGGGTGGACAGGGACAGGTTCTTCAGACTAAAAGGGACGACAGGTACGAGGGGGCACTCAGAGAAACTGAAGGGAGATAGGTTCAAATCAAATGCAAGGAAGTTTTTCTTCACCCAAAGGGTCGTGGACAAATGGAATGCGCTCCCGGAGGAAGTGATCCGGCAGAGTACAGTACAGGGATTCAAACAGGGATTGGACAGATTCCTGAGGGAAAAGGGGATCGTGGGGTACTGAGGGAGGTGCTGGGGTGTTGCATAAGTATAGACAGCTCACCAGGTCGTGCAGGTGCAAGGCCAGAGGGTTAGGACATTGATGGGAAGATAGGACTTCGATGAGAAACCTAGGGGGCAAGGGGGCCCCTTCTGGTGATTAAGGCAGGTCATGACCTGTTGGGCCGCCGCGGGGGCGGACTGCTGGGCGGGATGGACCTCTGGTCTGACCCGGCAAAGGCACTGCTTATGTTCTTATGTTCTTATATCTGAAAAAAAATTTGTCTTCCTTTTTTTACATTTTTAGCCATTTGTTCTTCCACCTGCGCTTTCACCAGATGTATCTCTCTCTCGGCTTCTTTCAGTTTCACCCAGTAGTCCTTTCTGCACTCCTTGTCTTGGGTTTTTAAAATATTTTACAAACGCCAGCTCTTTTGCCTTATTTTCTCCGCCACAAGTTTGGAGAACCATATCAGTTTCCTTTTTCTCTTGTTTTTATTTATTTTCTACACAGAAAGGTCTGTAGCCATTTTTATCGCTCCTTTCAGCTTAGACCACTGTTTTTCCTCTTCTCTTATGTCCTATCATCCTAACAGCTCTTTCTTCAGGTACTCTCCCATTTTATTAAAGTCTGTACATTTGAAATCTAGCACTTTAAGTATCGTGCGGCTGCTCTCCACTTTAGCCGTTATATCAAACCAAACCGTTTAATGATCGCTACTTCCCAAGTGAGCACCCACTTGAACATTAGAGATACTCTCTCCATTTGTGAGGACCAGATCCAATATAGCCTTTTCCCTCGTGGGTTCCGTCACCATTTGTCTGAGCAGAGCCTCTTGAAATGCATCCACAAACTCCCTACTTCTTTCCGATTCCGCAGACAGAATATTCCAGTCCACATTTGGCAGATTGAAATCTCCCAACAGCAGCACCTCCTCTTTCCTTCCAAACTTTTGGATATCCACAATCAGATCCTTATCAATTTGCTGCGATTGAGTCGGAGGTCTGTAGACTACACCCACGTAGATAGAAGTTCCATCTTCTCTTTTCAGACTTTCTCAGCCAGTATGGACTGTACTTCTTACAGCTAGAAGACCGTCTACTAGGAAGTCCTACCAATCCAAGTGGACATGTGTTTCTATTTGGTCACAAAATCACCAGCTGGATCCTATTGTTTGTCCAATCAATTATGTTTTATCATATCTTCTCCGTTTGTTAGATTTGGGCCTCAAATCTAACTCAGTCCGATTTTATCTAGCAGCTATTTCGGTTTTCCATAACTATGTGAATATTAAACCAATTTTGCAACATCCACTGTTTTCTCATTTTATCAGTGGACTCAATAGTCTTTGTCCTCCAGTGCGTGATCCTCCACCAACATGGGACTTGAATTTAGTACTGGATATTTTAATGCATAACCCTTTTGACCTATTTGGCTCTGCTTCATTTTCTTTCCTCACGTGGAAAACAGTCTTCTTACTGCCTTGACATCAGCCAGAAGAGTTACTGAACTGCAAGCACTGGTCACAGCTTATCTGTACCATCAATAATTTTTTCCTAGAGTGCATTTACGGACTCATCCAAAATTTCTTCCTAAAGAAGTCATGGACTATCCTCTCAACCAGACTATTACTTTAACTTCATTTTTACCTCCTCTGCACTCCTCTTCAGCGGAGCAGACACTACACACTTTTGACAGCAGGAGAGTATGACTTTTTTTAAATCTCACAGCAACTGCTCCCTTACGTCAGACAAATCAGCTCTTCATTTCCTATACCCAGCTACCCAAGGAAAACCAGCATCAAAAAGAGCTTTCTCCTCTTGGTTAGCAAAACGCATAAATTTTTGCTACACATAAGCGCACCTTCATTCACCTGGTCTTATTTGTGCTCCTGAAGTACGAACTATAGCTTCTTCAATAGCGAACTTGTACTCCATTCCTATTCAAGATGTTTGCACAGCTATGACTCAGTGCATACCTTCACAAATCATTACTGTCTGCATCAGAATTTTGCTCTAGATGTGTGATTTGACCAGTCTAAAGAAACCTGTTTGCACTATAAATTCTTTTCCTCCACCCAGTACCTACTTTTTCAGCTTGGGACTCACCTACAAGTGTGCCTGTATTTCCCCTGTTTGTCTATAGAGAAAGTAAAGTTGCTTACCTGTAACAGGTGTTCTCCGTAGACAGCAGGGGAATGCAGCCACACTTGCCCGCCCTCCTTCCTCTCGTTTTTCTTTCCTTTATGGCTAGGGACAAACCTGCCAGGCCAAGGAGAGGGGCTCTGGGTGTAGGGTCTCTTGCACATGCTCAGTAAGTTTTTTAAAATTTAACTAGCTAGGGGAGAGCTCCAGCACACAGGCTCAGTCAGCGGACTTCACTTACAAGTGTGGCTGCATTCCCCTGCTGTCTCCGGAGAACACCTGTTGCAGGTAAGCAACTTTGCTTTCCCTGAATGCTTTAAATGCTAATAACACTCTACCCATGAACTGAACAATTGCCCAGTCCTGAAGTTTTTTTGGGAAACTACAAACTCACCACAATAACAGGGAGCTCCCAGAGATGCACTCAGAGATGCACGTACTGGTAGCACAGGATCATTCATCAATCTCAAATAGTACTAACAATTTAATAGTTTATTATTAACAACATACAATGAATACAATATATATTTAAAGCTGTATACAATTAGCAGGGGACAGCCAGAGTAAAATAAACACTGACTAATATACTTAATATTGATTTGCTTGCAGACTTGAAAACTGCAATTTCCCCAGCAGTACTGGAATGTATCCTGCTGGAATTACAGTCAGGCTGTTATGACAAAAATCAGCTTAGACAAGTAGCTGTTTCAATTAGAGTTACTTACCTATCAATAACAAAATGCCTCTGTGAAATGATTCCTCTCAAACTTACCCAACATTTAACTGAACTATCATTATGCCTCTAATACAGCCTGGTTTAGTCTCAGGAAGACAGCAGGGATTAACCCTATTAGTTCCAGCTAATAGTGGCTGCAAAATAATGCACTGTTAGAATGCCACCTGCTGTTTAAATTACGTTGTTAAGGAAAAGAAGAGGGTTTTTTTTTGTTTGTGTATGTGGTTTGTTTGGGGTTTTTTAAGAGGAAACAAAGCTCAGGGCAATGAGAAGTACATTAAAAATCCCTGTTTCACCACACCTCCATTAAAAGAGCTTCACTTTTGCAGACTAGCTTTGATGGCTTATACAGTATAATGTGTAGATCAACTATATCTTGGCTGTCTGTGAAGCTGGCCTATAGATTACATCTACATAGATATATTTATTATTTTTCAGTAGTAGCTCAAGGTAAATTATATTCAGGTACAATGGATATTTGCTTGTCCCCAGAGGCCATACTCTAAGGCCCTGATGCACTAAAATTGTTAAAATCCTGTGGGTTGCTGTGGGGTCAACAAATTTGTCCAATTTGAAAACAGCAATTGATATTCAAACAACTTTGCATGCAAATGAATTTTGCAGAGATCAACCTTAATCCTATCCAAACAGTCATTGGAAAAGTGACTTTGACACATACACAGAGCTGGACAGCTGAATGGCAGGGGAAGCCCCAAAACAGCCTCCTGCCACTCAGCTATTTGGAGCAGGAAGACTTTTTTTTTCTTTTATTTTTTAATCAGCATAGATGTTGTTCCTGTATTAAACATGCACAATATCTGTCCCTTTTTTTAACAAAAAAAGTCATGCTGCCCTCCCCCCAACAATGGTCCCAAACCAAATTAAAAAAAGAGAGGCAGGAGGGATGCACATTTCCTCCTGTCTCTGAAATCTGGACCCCTCCTACACACTTGACTTCCTCTCACCCCCCCCTGTGTAGATTGTCGGCAGGAGGGATGCCCACTCCCTTCTGCCTCAGCCACCCGGATCCCCCATGCCCACTGACCCACCCCATACCTTATACAGAAGAAGACAGCAGGAGGGATGTCCACTCCCTTCTGCCAGCAGGCCTGCCTCTTCAAAATGACAGGCCTTCCCCTTCCCGTCGTATCTTGGAATGCACAGGGAGGGGCTTAAGACCCTGATTGGCTCAAATGCCTAAGGCCCCTCCTCTGGCTGAGGCAGGAGGGAGTGGGCATCCCTCCTGCTGATGATCTGCGAGGGGGGAGTTGGGGGTATGGGGGATCCAAATGGCCATGATCTTTGTGGGGGTGGAGTCGGGAACGGGGGTGGTACACATAGCCACAGACTTCATGGGGGGGTCTGGGTGGCCAAAGCAGGAGGGAGTGGGCATCCCTCCTGCCAACAATCTTTGTGGAAGGGGGCCAGGATTGTGTGTAGGGGTTCAGGTTTCCGAGGCAGGAGGGAGTGGCCATCTCTCCTGCCGATTTTCACGGGGTTGGGTTGGAAGGTTCGGTGGTTCATGACTGACAAAAGAGATGCACATAAAATGCACCTTTAACAAACGCAAATATGGCAAATCTGTCATTAATTTCAGGTCATTAGAAGTTGGCGCTAAATTTTGTGCATGCCCATGCGATGTAAGGGCATCAGTCAGAGTGCTCGTTGTAATATTAATGACTTGTTTGCATAGAAGAGTCAGAGGCTGCAACGAATGCACTGAAATTTCTAATCTTTCTAATCTTGTTTAAATTTTTCTGTCTCTTCAGGACAACCTAATTGATATTTCAGTGACCTTTTCTTTTGACCCATATTTATAAAGCTATTCCTCCCTCTTTCTAATCTTGTTTGTCCTTTCCAAAAAGAAAATATCCTAATATGTTCACTACCTGCTTGTTGTTACTCAACCATGATAAAATTCCTGCAACCAAAAAATGAAAAGAGATAGGATTAACAACACTCTGGCCCGGATTCTGTATAGGATGCCTGGGATGGGTCCATGTACCTATGGCCCCGCCCATAGGCACCTGGGCCAATCAGGCCTTAGGATTCTGTGGGATGGGCTGGAGAGGGGTGGGCCCGCCTCATTTTGACAGAGGTGGGCCTGCCGGACGGACGGTGGGAAGACCCATACGTCCGTCCAACTTTTTAAGGTTAGTGGGGGGGTGTTAGCTGGGATGGGGAGTCGTCTTCCAGCAGGAGGGTTTGAGCACTCTCCTGCCAACGATCATCGGTGGAGGGGCATTACTAATCGCGGCAGAGAGATCCCTTGCCACGATAAGAATACCGGCACTTTCCTCTGTAATGGGGGGGAGTCACCCCCTCTGATCCCCCCAATGCAGCATCAACACTTCCAAATAAACTGGTGGGTTCCCCCCCACACCCCCTCAGAACGCTTTAAACTTTTAATCCGGCACGCTGACGTCCTGCGCACATTTGTCTGAGCTCCTTTGTCCTCGCACGATTGTCCCATGCACTTTCATCTATGTACCAAGCCAGTTAATGTAGTATATCTAGATTTCCAGAAAGCTTTTGGCAAAGTTCCTCATGAGAGGTTCCTGAGAAAATTAAAGAGCCATGGGATAGGAGGCAGTGTTCAATTGTTGATTAAGAATTGGTTATCGGACAGAATACAAAGAGTAGGCTTAAATGGCCATTTTTCTTAATGGGGGAGGGTAAATAATGGCGTACTGCAGGGATCTGTACTGGGACCAGTGCTATTTAACTTATTTATAAATGATCTGGAAATTGGAATTACGAGGTGATTAAATTTGCAGATGACACTGTTCAAAGTTGTTAAAACGCATGTGGCCTATGAAAAACTGTAGGAAGACATTAGGAAATTGGAAGACTGGGCGTCAAAATGGCAGATGAGATTTAATATGGATAAATGCAAAGTGATATACATTGAGAAGAATAATCCAAATCATAGTTACCAGATGCTAGGGTCCACCTTGGGGGTCAGTGCTCAAGAAAAAGATCTGAGTGAAGAATACGCTGAAACCTTCCACCCAATGTGCTGTGACAGCCAATAAAGCACACAAGATGCTAGGAATTATTAGAAAAGGGATGGTAAACAAGACTAAAAATGTTATAATGCCTCTATCATTCAATGGTGTGACCTCACCTTGAATATTGCATTCAGTTCTGGTCGCCTTATCTCAAAAAATACATTGCGGCATTAGACAAGGTTCAAAGAAGAGTGACCAAGATGATAAAGAGGATGGAACTAAAAAGGCTAAAGAGGTTAGGGCTATTTAGCATGGAAAAAAGATGGCTGAGGGGAAATTTGATTGAAGTCTACAAAATCCTGAGTGGTATAGAACGGGTACAAGTGCATTGATTTTTTTACTGCATTAAGATTTACAAAGATGCATTGCCATGCAGCTTATTTTTAAAAATTGGGATAGATTAAATTATTCATTCTGCTGGGAATCCCTATGTTATATCTTTAAAATGGAAAAGTTTATGGCCATTCAGAAGGGTTATTATAAAAAAATTTATGGAAGTTTGGGAACCATTACCTAAATATTGTAAATATTGATTTATTTGTATAAACTGAGGGAAACATGCACATCCGGGGAGGGGGGGAGGTAGATATGTTTTGGCATTTGTTAAGAAATATAGAAGGGTTGATTACAAGTATTTTTATGAGGTGTTTGTAAATTGGAAAGTGGGTGGGAGAAAATGTCTTGTTTTTATTCTATTAAGTATTTTGTGCTGTAATGATAATAATTTATGTAAATGCATCTTCTTTTGTGCACAATTGATGTTCTAAAAATGAATAAAGAATTAAAAAAAAAAAAGATGCATTGCCAGAGGATGTGGTAAGAATGGTTAATGTATCTGGTTTTTAAAAAGGTTTGGACAAGTTCCTGGAGGAAAAGCCCATAGTCTGATGTTGAGATAGACATGGGGGAAGCCACTGGTTTCCCTGGATTGGTGGCTTGGAATGCTGCTACTATTTGGGTTTTTGCCAGGTACTTTTGACTTGGATTGGTCTCTGTGAAGACAGGATACTGGGCTAGATGGGCCATTAGTCTGACTCAGTAAGGCTATTCTTATGTTTTTAAGGTCTGCTTTAAAAGCTTCTTACAGTTACTCTACTTTCTTGAAGCCTATCATCTATGCACCAGCATTTATGAAGAGCTGTAAAAAGTGTATGCATATCTATCTCATTTAAATTCACTGTAACTCATATTCTGAAAACCCAACTGTCTGGGTGTTTCCAGAGAGCTAGGCAGAGAATCTATGAGCTGCACTCCTGTAGCTATAATTATATGTGAGTAGTGGTAAAAATGTCCATGTGTACTTGTGCTCTCATTCTTCTGCATACATTTTAAGTGAATTTTCTTTGTGGAGTTAGGGAAAGCTCTGGTAGTTTTCCCCTGTCCATCTGAGTTTCTGTCTCAGTACTAGGACTGGGATTGGGATCAGTCACCATAAATCTTCATTTGCAACTATCTTTGAATTTTGTGCACTATTTTATATCCCCCCTCCCACTCAACTAGCCTAGTCAGTACAATGATGATCCTGTGTTGAATCATGGGTCCCAAATATGACCAATGAATGTCAGTCGCATGTGATGACTCCCTTCTCCCTTCACAGCAACTGCAGCTTCAGTCAATCTAAAAAGTAGAATATGTAACCTCTATTGTATCCAGGTCATGTAGAATGGCATTTTAGAAAGGACGTTCAACTCAGAAGAAGGACGTCCAGATCTTCTACTACTACTACTACTATTTATTATTTCTATAGTGCTACCAGACTCAGGCAGCACTGTACATTAAATATGCAAGAGATGGTTCCTGCTCTAAAGAGGTTACAATCTAATTATGACAGACGCACAGGATAAAAGGGCAAATCTATACACGCTGCTCAGGTAGGGGATTACAAGGGCATTGATGAGGAGGATAGGAGAGGGAATTATAGAGGGAATGCCAAACAGATATGGGTACAAGTTGGCAGGGTTAGGACTTAAATGCAGCTTCAAAAGAGTGAGCTTTCAGCCTGGTTTTGAATACCGCCAGAGATGGAGTCCGATGTACTGAGTCAGGCAGGTTGTTTCAGGCATACTGTACAGCAAGGTAGATGGGACAGAGTCAGGAGTTGGCTGAAAAGGAGAAGGGTACCGACAAGAGTCGTACCCAATGAACGGAGTTCCTGGGGTGGAGTATAGGGAGAGATAAGAGAGGAGATACTGAGGAGCTGCAGAGTGAATACATACAATACAATACAATTTTTATTTGTATATCGCAAATACTTCAAAAGAAGTTAAAAAAGGTTAACAAAGACAATAATCGATACAATAAAAACATTTTAAAAATGACAACGGGGGGCGCTAGAGGGCGCGATAAGTAATGGCGGCGTAGTCCGTGTGCTCCGGCTTGGCTTTCTCTGAAATCAATCAATAATCAGAGTTATCCTTAAAGGTTTAATGATATTCTTCTTGACATCGCTTCCTAACATCTCATGGCGTCCTCTAAAGTGGGAAAACGCCATAAGCCTGAGCCTGCGACACCACAGAAGTCGATTGACGACAAAGCAGAGCCCGACACGCTTCAGACTGTATTAGCAGAGCTTAGGGCTATGAGGGACACGGTAAATGATACCAAAGAAGACACCACGGACATTAAAAGTGACCTCACCTCTTTGAAACAAGAGTTTGAGCAATTATCTGCCAGAGTTGCAGCGGTGGAAACCTTTCAATCCTCTGCTCAAGCTGTCATTAAAACCATGCAGGGACAAGGGAGAAAACTTAGTCAATTGGAAAATGACCTGGAAGATCTGCAGCTACGCTCGCATAGGAATAATCTTAGAGTTCTGGGGGTCCCGGAAGGGAAGGAGGGAGTGGATGTTGTGGCATATATGGAGAAATTAATACCAGAAATCCTTGATCTACACTTCGCAAGAGATCTTGAGCTAGATCGGGCTCACAGGGTGCCCTCATTTCACCCAGCCAATGCGAAGTACCCCAGAGCCATTATTGTTCGTTTCTTACACTACACTCAACTGATGGAGGTCATGCAACGTGCAAAAATTAAATCTCCAATCAAGCTGGAAACCCACACTATCCTATTTGTTCCAGATCTCACGAAACAAGCTGCTCTTCGAAGAAAGCAATTGCTTGCTTTTTGCCCGAAGCTCAAAGACATAAAAGCCCAATTTGGCATGCTGTTTCCTGCCACGATGAGAATCACCGTTAATAATCAAATGAAAAACTTCACTGACCCGCAGCTACTGGCTGATTTCCTGGAAGATCTTCAACCCACCAACATCAACAGAGTTTGAGGCTCCTCTTTTACATTCGATGGGTCCTTGTGCGATTTCAGCCTGTCTTCATGTTGCCTGCAAAAACAACGGTGACCATTTTCTCTTGCAGCCACGTGTTCCTGTATTTTCTCTGCACTGCTACTTGGCCTTCACCATCGGATTACTTTATATGGACTACTTGTTTCCCAATAAGGTTTATTAACTTTTAATAATGATCTAATGCCTGACTCATCTCATGTTCAGCATATCTGTTCGGTAGCTCAATGTTAGACTTTCCCTTCTGCCACCCTTGTCTCTTTTGTATGTTGCAGCCACACGGTCTCTATTATAAGTACATCTTCACAGCGTTTTGCCTCTATATGTTTGAGCTTCTACTTTTATTAGGTTTCCTGTCATGATGTTTTCTACGATATGGCACACGCCGATGTTAATTGTTATATTCGCTCCTTGTTATGTCAACCGTTAATTTTATCCAGCTATAACTATTCTCGTCTGTTCTTCTACTCACATGTTATTTTCTGTTTTCCCCTTTAATCACGGCTACTGCTAACCCTCCCTATTGTTTTGATTCTCTATCTATAACTATCCCCTCATTAATTTTATGCTCATACTGTTAATTTTCTGTTCCTATCATGCTTCTCAGTACCATAACTTCCGTTCAAGTGCATATAGTACATCTGTCATAGTTTTCGTTCCTGCTTTTTCAATTTCTGGGCAATGTCTCCTTTACATATTTCCTTGCATGTCTCCCTTGCGTCGTCTTTCTCATTGCTTTACTTCTCATTAACTGTGCATGAAATACTTTGAGACATAGTTCATTCCTCAGCTTGCTGTTCTCGTTCTCTGTTTCTTATTAATCCACGCTAACGTTTAATTACATTTTTCTACTGCCTATCAATTTTATCACGTCTGTCTATTGTCGTCCTCTCATCATTCATTCATTATGTGTGCGTTGCTCATTATGCATTGTGTTAATACGTCTTCCATGTAATGTGTGCTGTATTGTTTCTTGTCTTTTCATCCACCACAAATTGAATATCAAGTTGGATTTGTCTGTCTGTAGTCATCCCGTCATTACTTTCCCTTACTGTACGCCTTAACCATTATGAATTATGCTAAAGGGTTCCTCATGTATTATGTGCTGTACTGCGTCTCTCTCCTTATGAATTATATACTGTTCATTATTTTTAATGAGTTTGTCTACTGTCAGGTCCTCCTTATTCCTTCTTCCTGCTTGCATTAATCACTATGAATTGTGCTAATATGCTCATCCTGAAATCGGTGCTGCACCATGTCTTACCTCTCATGAAATACATATTGACTGTCCACTTGTATATGTTCGTCTGTTGTCCTCTTTTCACTATTTGCTCTCAACACACACGTTAGTCATTATGAATTGTGCTAACATGCTCATCATGCAATGTGTGCTACACCCTGTCTCCCCTCTTATGGACTACTTACCAATTATCAACTTCAATATATTCGTCTGTTGTCTCCCTTAACTTATTTTTCTCTCTTTCTGCACACATCAATTTATCAGGAATTGTGCTATTGTGCTCATACTGCAAGGTGTTTGGTATTGCGTTCCACCTCTTATAAATTACTTAATGATTATAAATTCTAACTTATTTATCTCCTGTCATTCTCCCTTTTCTCTTAACTCCTGCACACATTGCTAGCTATGTATTGCAATAATAAGCTTATCCTGCACTGTACATTGCACTGTGTCTCCCCCTCACGAATTTCATTGCTTGTCATCAATTGATCCCTAAGTCACTCTCAATTATTTGGGTTTCAATGAATGAATTCACTTATTGATTTATTAGCAAATGCTATTTATTGTACTCCTGCTTGCATTTGGTTTACTGTTGCCCTTAATGATGCTGCGGTCTAGATGTTTTCCCTATCCTTTTCTTGTCATTTACTGGTCTTATTATATGTTTTCTTTGGTTTGATTCTTGCAATACTTTCTTGCCACAGTTGGCATTGGTTCAACACACACCCTCTCTACCTACTTTTAAGTTCCTCTGTTGGTTGTCTTTGTGTAATTCAACACTAGTTTTTCCAAACATTCTGTACTCCTAATATGCTGTTCTTAGTCATGGTGTTCTCCGCAATCATACTATGCGAAGGTTTGGTTATTCATGCTCTATTTGAAGTTGCTCTGTTTGTAAATGCATTTATGCTATTAATAATTCACTGCTGTTAGTTATTAGTCACATGTTTGGTGTGTCTACATTGTACACTTTACTATCTGAGACTCTACTTAAATGTGGATAACTTGATTGCCTTGCCGGTCCCGTGACCATGTCACCCTTATGCACTTTCTTCCCGTGGGTGGTCACTGTTCATCGTCTTTATTAAGACGTAACAGTTCTCATGCACATCTGTATGACTTATTGTCTCATCTTCATCAAAAATTCCTCATATATTTTTGTTGTAAACAGATCATGTTTATATGCTTGACACTCACCTTCTATGCTACTCTTTTTTCAAGCATGCTATGGTAAAAATTGTATCATTAAATGTCAAGGGGTTCAATAACCCTATCAAGCGAAAAGAGATATTGGATTATGCCTCCAAAAAATCCCCTGACATAATATGTTTCCAAGAAACTCATTTAAGCTTGATTGAATCTGCTAAACTGAAAACCACTTGGTCTCTTCCTGCTATAGCATCTCCTGCTGCACACAAAAAGAATGGTGTTGCTGTTCTAATTAGAAAATGTGATCACATCAAACTGGTATCTCACCATACTGACACTGAAAGACGATGGGCCATAGTCAAACTTCTTATTCATCAAAAGGAGACACTACTAATAAATGTATATGCTCCTAATTAAGACAAGCCTGAATTCTTTGATAGTCTCTTATCTACAATATTGGATGATAACTCACAAGCTCATATATTGTTGGTGACTTCAATCTGGTACTAGACCCAATTATTGATAGAAAATCGTTAGTTGCCCACAAGCCAACTAGAGCATGGAAGAGCTTACATAACATGATCACGCAATTACGGCTGGTCGATGTTTGGAGACTTATGCATGATGTGGATAAACAGTATACTTTTCATTCGACGCCGCAAAACTCTTACTCCAGAATAGACTTCTTTTTAATTAGCAACAACCTTTTGAACAGTGTATCTCATTCCGACATAAATGAAATCTCAGTGTCTGACCACGCATCCATCGAAATTTCATTTGACGACTCTCTTCTTACCAAGAAAGGCTCGACTTGGCGCTTTAATAACGCTCTCCTAAATGACGATGATTTTGTGGCAGTGGTTCGTAAGGCCATTAAGGAATACTTTGATCTCAACGCCACTGATGATGTTGATCTGATAACATTATAGGATGCATTCAAAGCTACCATTCGAGGAGTCATTATCTCCTATCAAGCTCGCAAATCAAAAGACCTATCCAAACAACTGGCGGATCATGAGAAGACCATTAAAGACTTAGAGAGACAACATCAGACCAATCCTGCTGACATGGCTACCTTGCGGTTATTGCATCAAGAGAGAATGAGTTATAATTTGTTGCTTAGTAGAAGGGCTGGCAATGCAATATTCATGCAAACAGCTCATTATCACTGTGATAGTAATAAAGCAGGTAGTGCCCTGGCACGTTTCTTGAAGGTACAGGAAGAACGGCTAAATATATCTGCCATCCATACTGTCGAGGGCCTACTCACTGCAGATCCCACTCAGATATCACAGGCCTTTCATCAATTTTATGAAAAATTGTATATCTCAGAAATTACAGCTCCTGACACGACCAGAATATTGTCCGACTCTCCACATCCTACCCTCTCTAAAGCTGATAACGACTCATTGTCTTCACCTATCACAGAGGCTGCCATCCGTTCGGTGATACGTCAGATGCCAAAACAGAAAGCGCCTGGACCGGATGGATTCACGTCAGAGTTTTACTCCAGTTTTCAGGATCTTCTATCTCCTTATTTGGTCTCCTTTTTGATCTTTTCATTCGTACAGGTAATGTTAGGGGCACATTCACTGAAGCCATCATAATAGTGCTACCAAAACCTGGCAAGGACCCTCTTCAGGTCTCCAATTATCGTCCTCTGGCTCTTATTAATGTGGATGCAAAAATATATGCGAAAATAATTGCTACTCGTCTACAAGTGCTACTACCTAAACTAATTGGCACTGAACAAAATGGATTCATGCTGAATAGACTCTCGAGTGACAATTCTCGCATGTTTTCGAATATTATTCACCATGCTAATGTCAACAAGTTCCCTTTGCTAGCACTAGCTCTCGACGCCGAGAAAGCGTTCGATCGTGTGGAATGGGATTACTTATTTTTGACTCTGAAGTGGTTTGGCTTTGAAGAATCATCTATATCAATGATCAAAGTGCTATATTCAGCTCCCAGAACCAATGTCAGAATCAACGGAGTTGCCTCCTCTCACTTCACACCCACGAGAGGCACTAGGCAGGGATGTCCGCTCTCGCCACTGCTATTTAATCTGGCTCTGGAGCCTTTTTACACTACATTCGCCTAAATGACAACATCCAAGGGGTAAGATGTGGAGGTTTCGAGGTCAAACTTTCCGCCTATGCAGATGACGTCCTAATGTACCTTACTCCTGACTCCATCCCTGCTCTACTCTCATCGAAGCATATGCAGCGATTTCGGGCTACAAACTTAATAATAGTAAGACAGAAATAATGCCTTTAAACTCCTTGGTTCAACAACATATGGTCATGCAACATGGATTTCAATGGACTGATACTAAACTGAAATATTTAGGAATTCAATTTGGTAATACTATTGGCTCCACTATTGAAAACTGCTCGACCCATTTACTGCAAATGGTCAAAGATCAAATCACCAAATGGACCCCCCTCTAAGTTTATCCTGGTGGGGTAGACTAGACTCGATTAAAATGGTGCTCACACCAAAAATTCTCTACACTCTGAGTATGCTACCGATTTTGTTACAACCCTCTCTTTACAAACAATTGGAAGTCATCATGTCTAAATACTTGTGGAATAACAAGGTCCCTAGGATTGCCTTACATAAATTAAAACAAAATAGATCACAAGGGGGAGTCAACTTTCCTGACTTATATGATTATCATTGTGCCTTTTTACTTCGCCAGGGCTCTCGTTGGCTACTATCAGATACATCTTGTGCATTCAATAATTCCTGGCTACTTTATGAAAGAGACAAATACCATCCTCTACATCTGCAGCACATGCCATTTATGTGCCCACCGTCATCTATTCTCGCTCGTGATCACATTCTCCTATCAACAATAAATGTCTTCAAACAAGTTGAGCAGTATTTGGACATCAAGTGGTTGGATACTTTACACTCTCCTATTTGGCGTAACAGATTACTTCAAATCCAGAATCAGCAGATAGATTGGAAACATTGGCAAAAGGCGGGGATTCATCAGATACGACAATTATACAATGGTAAAGTTTGGTCCTCATTTGAACAGCTGAGTATTGATTCTGGATTGCCGATCACACAACAATTTCAGTGGTTACAACTGAAACATGCCCTCTCTACCTGTCTCAAATCTTATCCTCTAGTAGCCAATGAACCATCGATACTAGCACTTTGCTCCTTAATATCTTGCGGTAAGAGAGAGGCGTCTAATTGGTATAAATTTCTTAGGCTCCACAAGATTTCTGGACCGTCCGAGACGGAGAATAAATGGTCTTCTGAACTACACCTGGATCTGGAGGAGCAGCAGTGGGACTATATTTGGTCTTGTACTTCTCATGTTTGCAAAGCGGCTTCTTTTCTACAAACATCCCTATTCCTGCTGCACAGAGCATATTGGACACCTAGCCGTTTAGCTAAATTCACTCCTGGTATGAGTGACAATTGGTCCTGTGGCTCATCTCAAGGCACATTGCGTCACATGCTCTTTGACTGTCCGCTACTACAATCCTTTTAGAGTAAGGTGTGGGAGGACATTAGATCCCTGTTACACTGCCATTACCTCTATCATATCATACTATTGTTTTGGGCTGCCTTGGATCCAACACATCTCTACCCGAAGAGATGGACTATCTCTTGCACTCGCTAGCCCTCATAGCCATCAAACACATCCTCTCCAACTGGAAATCTTTGGAGGCCGTGAATTATCATATTTGGTGGAACAATGTATGCATGATAGCCAAATTCAAACATATCTTTGCTATAAGAACTAGTTCTTTAACTCGTTTTGAACGGATCTGGGCTCCTCTCATTGCTTATACTAAATTATCTCATGCTACGGCCCTCTGAGTTTCTTGCACATGTATTGCTCTTATATTATTGATCATTGCCTGATGAGATGATGGTGTCAAACTGCACTCTTTGTTTCTATCTAACATACCTGTTTGGTATTTATCATCATTTGATGTATAGCATACAGATGTTGCCTCATTTACAATATGAGTCTCGATATCACTTTATTTCTTCTTTTTCCTTTTATACCCTTTGTCCTCTTCAATTGCTTCAGTACTGTTTAGCATCAATGTATAGATTGTCTTTTATTTCTTTGTTCTGTATTGAAATTTCAATAAAAAAATTATTGAACTTAAAAAAAAAAAAATGACAACTTTTTCCAAAACATATTCCTTAAACAAATGAGTTTTCAAGGCCTTTCTAATGCTCATATTGAACTAATCTGATCTGGCAGAATTCTCCAGAGTTTGGCAGCTTGATTGGCTAGAGTGGAAGTAAACATTTTGGTACATTTTAACCCTGTTACCTCCAGAAATCGAAAGGGCAAGTATTGTCTCAGAGCATATACTGTAGTATCTGAATAACACAACAATGGGGGCATAAAGGATGGTAGATCAGTAAGAGGAGTACATCACTGGTAGTGCTAGTGTATTAGAACAGGATCTGCCAGTGTATGTTCTGTTTTAAAATACATGAGAAAGCACAAACATCCATTTCATTACCTGAAACATCCAAATTATTGAATGCAACAAAAGAAAGGACATGGATCTGTTGTGGCAGCATAGAAACATCCATGTTATAAAATAGTTATAGAGATAGCTGTGTTGAGCAGTGAAGTAGGTTAATGGTTAGAATACTGAACTGAAAACCAGGGGACCCTGGGGCAGTGTGTGGCACAGTGGTTAGAGAGCTACAGCCTCAGTCCCCTAAGGCTGTGGGTTCAAATCCCATGCTACTCCTTGTGACCCTGGGCAAGTCACTTAATCCCCCCATTGCCCCAGGTACATTAGATAGATTGTGAGCCTGTCAGGACAGACAGGGAAAAATGCTTGAGTAGCGGTTATTTATCGACCCCCCCCTGCCAAATCCTTCTCCTCCTTCCTCACTGAGTTTGACTCTTGGCTCTCCTTTCTTGAACCCTCATCTCTCTCCCTTATCCTCGGCGACTTCAACATCCATGCTGATGACCCTTCTGACTCCTATATGGCCAGGTTTCTCGCTCTAATGTCCTCACATGACCTCCAGCTGTGCTCCACCACCCCTACTCACCAGAAAGGCCACTGCTTTGACCTCGTCCTATCCTCCAACTGCTCTATCACTGAATTCTGCACCTCGAATCTTACCATCTCTGACCATCAGCTGTTAACCTTCACAACTCATCACCCTCCTCCCCAACCCCGACTAATCACTACCCGTATGTTTAGGAAGCTTCAGACTATTGACCCTGACATGCTCTCTACCACTGTCTAATCTCTCCTTTCTACTACTAGAAACATAGAAACATAGAAAGGTGACGGCAGAAAAGGGCTACAGCCCATCAAGTCTGCCCACTCTACTGACCCACCCCATTAAGTCTGAGTGCTGAAGCTATCCTCTCCTATAACTCCATTCTCTCATCTTCTATTGATACCCTTGCCCCTCCCGTTTCCCGTCCTATAAGACATGCCAAACCTCAGCCCTGGTTGACCCCCCACAATTTGTTACCTGCGCTCCTGTGCCCAAGCTGCTGAATGTCTTTGGCTTAAATCCTGCACACTTGCTGACTTCGTTCATTTCAAATTCATGCTGATATCCTTCCAATCTATCCTCTCGCTTGCTAAACAGGACTATTACAACCATTTAATTAACTCTCTTAGTGCCAACCCTTGCAATCTCTTTGCCACGCTCAACTCTCTACTCAAAGTGTCCACGCCTTTCATCCCCTCTTCACTTTCCCCCCAGACGATGGCAGAGTTCTTCCATGACAAGATTCACAAGATCCACCTTGAATTCTCAACAATGTCACCTCACCCGCCACCCCTTCAGACTTCCACTCTGTCAACCTCTCTTCAACAACCCTTATGACCCTTTTTTCCTTTTCTGAAGTTATGGAAGAGGAAACTGCTCACCTTTTCTCCTCTTCCAAACCCACCACTAAACTAAATCTTAGGCTTATATACCGCATCTTCTCTATAACAATAGAGCTCAGCATGGTTTACAAAAATTAGAAAAGAAAACAAGTACATTATGAATTTGGAATAGTTTGGAGAGGAGCGGAATTTACAACTTTGAAAATAGCCAAGTTTTCAGATGTTTTCGAAATAGTTGGAAAGAGTCCACAATGTTCTCATCTAATCTGATTCCTACCTGCCTACTTGGATCCATCACTCCCACTGTAATCCCTCCCATCTGTCATATCCTCAACCTTTTGTTCTCCACTGCTACAGTTCCTGATGTCTTCAAACATGCTGTAGTTACACCCCTTCTTAAAAAGCCCTCACTAGACCTTACATCCCCCTCCAACTACTGCCCTATCTTCCTCCTCCCCTTCCTATCCAAACTACTCAAACGTGCTGTTTACCGCCATTGCCTGGACTTCCTTTCTTCTCATAATATTCTTGACCTGCTTCAATCGGGCTTTCTCCACTCTACAGGAACTGCCCTTGCCAAAGTCTCTAATGACCTGTTCCTGGCCAAATCCAAAGGACTCTACTCTATTCTCATTCTTCTCGATCTGTCTGCTGCCTTCGACACTCTTGATCACTGCCTCCTTCTCAACACGTTGTACTTGCTGGGATTCCAGGGTTCTGCTCTCTCATGGTTTTCTTCCTATCTCTCTCGTCGTACCTTCAGCAATGCTATGGTAGATCCTCCTCCACCGCCATCCCAGTGTCTATTGGTTTACCCCAAGATTCTGTCCTGGGCTCTCTTCTCTTTTCCATATATACCCGCTCTCTTGGTACACTGATCTCCTCTCATGGTTTTCAATATCACTTCTATGCTGACGACTCCCAGCTCTACCTCTCCACACTGGATATCTCTACAGGAGTTCAGGCCCAAATTTCAGCCTGCCTGTCCAACATTGCCGCTTGAATGTCTCACTGCCATCTCAAACTGAATATGGCTATAACTGAACTCCTTATTTTTCCGCCTAAACTCACCTCCCCTCTCTCGCCTTTCTCTATTTCTGTGAATAACACTACCCTCCTCCCTGTCTTGTCGGCTCGCAACCTTGGGGTGATCTTTGACTCCTCTCTCCTTCTCTGCTCAGATCCAACAAACCATCAAATCCTGTCATTTCCTCCTCTATAATATTACCAAAATTACATTACATTACATTAGTGATTTTTATTCTGCCATTACCTTGCGGTTCAAGGCAGATTAAAGAAGAGGATTTCTGGACATGTCCAGAGGTGTTACAGAGTAGAGTGGGTTGCTTCAGAGGATTGAAATGTTTCATATGGTGTTAGTTAGTCTTCATGGATTTCTTGAATAGCAGGGTTTTACTTCTTTTCTGAAAGTTTTGTAGTCTGGGGTCGCAATTAGTAGATTGAGAGTTGGTGGTCTAGTTTTGCTGCCTGTGTGGCTAGAAGGCCATAGTACAGTTTTTTTCTGTTTGATGTCTCTGATTGGAGGGTATGTGAATGGTGTCTGGGTTCTCCTGTATCTGGTTGTGGTAATTTGGATTAGGCGGTTGTTCAAGTAGGCTGTCACCATTTATGGATTTAAATAATAGATAGTAGAATTTAAATAGTATTCTTGCTTGAATTGGGAGCCAGTGTGAGTCGAGGTATGCCTTGGTGATGTGGTCATGTTTTCTTAGTGAATAGATTAGTCTCAGGGCTGTGTTTTGTACTGTTTGTAGTTGTTTTATCATTGTTGCAGGGCAGGGGAGATATAGAATGTTGCAGTAGTCAAGGAGACCTAGGATTAGGGACTGGACCATGAGCTGGAATTGTTTTCTGTCGAAAAATTTTCAAACTTGCCTTAGGTTTCTCATGACCGCAAATGATTTCTGTATTTTTTTGTTGATTTGTGGTTGCATGGTGCAGCGTTTGTCTGTCATCATTACCAGAAGTTTTAGAGTGGGTTGAATGGGGTATGTGATTGAGCTTATTACTAGGTTTGTTGTGGTTGGGGTTTTATTTTTTTCTGAGAAGTATGAATTATGTTTTGTCTGGGTTCAGTTGTAGTTTGTGGTCTTTCATCCATGTTGCCACTGTTTCTAGAGCTCTGTATAGTGTGTCTGTCATGGTGGGCATTGGTTGATCAAAAGGAAGGAGAATGGTGATGTCGTCTGCATAGCTTTAGGAGGTTAAGCCTATTTTGTCTAGGCAGGTGCCGAGGGATGCAATGTAGAGATTGAAGAATGTCCTCTTCTCTCTGAACACACTACCAAAACCCTTGACCATACTCTCAGGCCATCCACTCACCCGTCTCTCACCTTTTTGATCTGTTCAAAATTCTGCTGCTATTCTCACATTACCCCTCTCCTCAAGTTGCTTCATTGGCTCCCCGTCCATATCTCTCCTCACTTATTTCCCCCATGCTCCCCCCTCCACTATGATCTCCGCTCATCAGGCAAACCTCTCTTATCTGTACCCTTCTCTTCAACTTCCAACTCCAGACTCCGTCCCTTCTTTCTTGGAGCACCTTATGGCTGAAACAGGCTGCCTGAATCAATACATCATGCTCCATTCCTGGCAGTGTTCAAATCCAAGCTAAAGCCCACATTTTTTAAACTGCTTTCAACTCTTAACTCCCATTCACTGCTGACAGATACCTATACCCACTGTATCATTTCATTTACCATCATCTCCCCAATCTTGTAATGTCCTGTCTAAATTAGATTGTAAGCTGTTCTGAGTAGGGACTGTCTATTGTATGTTAAAATGTACAGCGCTGCGTACGCCTTTTCAGCACTATAAAAATAATAAATTGTAGTAGCTGTAAGAGGAAAAGAAGGCCGCTTTGGTTCTCAAAAGTAATAGCTGAGAAGGTAAAGAATAAGAGGTTAGCTTTCATAAACTACAAAAGATCGCAGAAAGAGGAAGACAGGCAAAAATATCTGGAAAAGTTAAAAGAAGCTGGTCAAGTAGTCAGAAAAGCAAAGATACAAATGGAAGAAAAAATAGCTAATACGGTTAAACGAGGAGACAAAACATTTTTTAGATATCAATTATAGGAAGAAGTGCAAAAGTGGCATTTTGAGATTCCAAAAGTGAAGGGGAGAAATATGCAGAAGCTGATAAAGAAAAGCCTGATTGCTTAACAAATATTTCTGTTCTGGGTTCACAGCTGAAGTTCCCTCAGGATGGGCCTCAAAGTGACAGGCTGGGTCAGAAACTGGTTGAGTGGAAGATGACAGAGGGTAGCGGTCAATGGAGATTGCTCTGGGGAAAGGGATGTTACCAGTGGTGTGCCTCAAGATTCTGTTCTTGGGCTTGTTCTTTTTAACATTTTTATAAGTGATATTGCTGAAGGGCTGTCAGGTAAAATTTGCCTCTTTGTGGATGATACCAAAATCTGCAAAGAGAGCAGACATCCTGGATGGTGTGAATAACATAAAGAAAGACCTAGCGAAGCTTGAAGAATGGTCTGAAATTTGGCAGCTAAAATTTAATGCTAAGAAATGCAAGGTCATGCATTTGGACTGCAAAAACCCAAAAAAACAGTACAGTTTAGGGGTGAAGAACTTATGTGCACGATAGAAGAGCAGGACTTGGGTGTGACAGCGAAAACTAGAAGAATGCGAGCGTGCATAGGAAGATGTGTGGCCAGTAATAAAAAGGAGGTATTGATGCCCCTGTATATGAGTCTGGTGAGACCTCCTCATTTGTACTATTATGTTCAATTCTGGAGACTGCACCTTCAAAAAGATATAAAAAGGATGGAGTCGGTCCAGAGGAATGCTACTAAAATGGTGCGTGGTTTTTGTCATAAGGCATATGGGGACAGACTTAAAGATCTCAATATGTATACTTTGGAGGGAAAGGGGAGATTTGATAGATACGTTTAAATACCTACATGGCATAAATGCGCATGAGTTGAGTCTCTTTCATTTGAAAGGAAGCTCTGGAATGAAGTTAAGAGGTGATGTGTCAATCCATCCTCCTTTTTCTGGAACCATATGGTAACTGTACATCTACTTAGGGTACTAGGACTCATGCCGGCTGAAACTTGGTGTATATCTTTGTGTATAAATTGTGCGCCCTTCCCCAGTATTATACTGTACCCAAATTTTCAGAATACTCCTGACCTGTCCTTGCCCCTTGCACACTATGGGATTTAGGCATCCAGTGTTACAAAATAGTGCACATGCAGATGCAAATCCAAATTAGTGTCAATTAATAATTGTTTTAATGGCTCATTAACTAATTAATTTGTGCATGTATCTTATGATTGTGCCCAAATTTGGATGACCTTTATAGAATCCTGGTGTATGTAAGTTAAGTGGGTACTTACGAATAATGCTTAGACAGAATTTTTGCATTTATGCTTGTCATGTTTTTTGTGTCCTTTCCTAGAGACTCTCCTCAGACAGACCATCTTTACTCTGAGAAAGTGAACCGCATGCTGGGAGCTGTTGTCAGCCTCTATGGACACAAAAATGTATGTAGGACTCTTGGGCTGTTATGAAACTTGCATTTGATTATTTATAATGTTCTCTCCCTCTTCTAGTAAACACTTCTATCAAGGGCTGTTTATGTATGTACTGCTGTGCTGTGACTCCCTACCTTAGATCTGCTCAGTTTACCATGTACACATCACTTTCAAACATGCTCAGGTTCTATAGAGTGGCAGTGGCATCTAAGCTGAATGTGTTCCTTCCTGTGCCTATGTCTTCAGACGATAGCTCAGGTGTGGTGACTCTCTGCATACATCGATCACTGCCTACTGATCACTACGTATCGATAAACCTTTCAGGAGGAAGACATTATGGACACTACCAGCAATAAGATGAGAGGTAGAAGCCCTTCGCATCACAAGCAGGTATGAGATATGTCCAGCTTCCAGCATCAGTGACTTACTCAAAATCTATATCATCCTCTGTGGAAAGGCAAAAGCCTTCATGGGATTATGTATAGCTTGGGACATGGGCATCAGAACGGGGAAGCCACAAGTGCCATGACACCCCAAAAGATCTCCCCACACCCTGCTGCTACTGCTGCTGTTTCAGCAGTGGCAAAATAAAAGTAAAGGCATCACGGGACCACTCTATTCATCCTTGCAGCTACTATCTCTGCCCTGGAACCAAAAGTGATGTCAGAAGGGGGTGGGGATGACAGCCACGAGGATGAATGAGTGGTCCCACAATGCTTTTATCTTTGTTTTGCTGCCAGTGTGTGGAGAGAGACACACTGAATGGAAGGGGGAAGGAAATCCGGCATTGGCTGGAAAGGGGGAGAGAGGGGTCAGGTGCTGCATGGATAGGGAGGAGAGAGAGAGAGGGGGATCAGGTGCTGCATGGAAGAGAGGAGAGAAAGAGCACACAGGGGAAGAGAGAGGAGGAGCAGTTGCTGGATGGAAGTGGGAAACAGAGTCAAATGCTGGGTGGGGGAGAAGAAAGAGGACAGAGTAGTGAGAGATTGGGAAATAAGAAGAAGTGAAATAGAGACAGAGTGAGGGAAAGAGATGGCAAGCTGTAGGTAGATACAGTTAAAAAACAAAAAGGGAAACTGTAAACTATATAGTAGGAAAGAATTAACCCTGGACAGAGTCAGAAAAATAAACTGCAGAAGTCTAAGTGGAAAAGGCGAAGAAAGAAGAGAAAAATGACAAACTGACAGGAAATTTTGGCAAGAGAATTAAAAGGAAAACAAGGAAAGCAGAAACCAAAGACTGTAACCAATATTATTTAGAAAAAGTAAATGACCAAATAATAAACCCCCTCTTTTACTATTAATGTATAGCACGAGTTTTAGTGCCAGCAGCGGCAGTAACTGCTCCGACGCTCATAGAATTCCTAAAAAAAAAAAAGTGAATTGTATTTTTTGTTTAGAATAAAGTAGTGTGGTAGCTGTGTTAAAATACATTAATAAATAATGGAAATAAGGTGATTATCTTTTTATTGGACTAATTTTAATGTTTATGTTTATTAAAAACTTTATATACCGCATAACGGCCTAAAAGGATCCAAGCAGTTTACAATGCATAAATCACATTCATCAGGAAAAGAACTCCATTAAAAATAGAAAAGGAAAGATTAAGAACAGAAGTTTTTAAAAAAAAAATTTCTTCAAAATACATTTTTGATTAATGTTTGGAGACCAAATCCTCCTTCCTCATGTCAGAACAGGGTACTATAACTGCTGTATATTGTCCTGACCTGAGGAAATAAGTTTTGGCCTCTAAAAGCTAATTGAAAAGTGTATTTAGTCCAATAAAATGGTATCATATTACCCAAATTTTGTTTTATTTGTATTTGTTAACCTATAGTGTAATGATTGTAATTTCAGGGTTGTTGTTTTTTTTTTTTTTTATAAATTCTTTATTCATTTTAAAACTTTCATCAAGTGTACAAAAATTTATAATAAATAAACATAAATCTAAGCACTTGTGCATCTTATCATTATATCTTATAATTATAAATATAACCCTCCCCCTCCCACCCTCGAATCCCTCTACTTATTTTATTTTCATATAATGGAAACCCACCCCCCACCCAACCCTAAATCTTACACGCGAATGGTCGGGTGAGGAAGGAGCTCCCGTTATAAACAGACATTTTATCGAATAAAATAATATTGGAAAAGCTAAAAGTTTTTTTTTTTTTTAAATTAAGAAGTCAGAATGGCCTCCGGGAAACAAACTAAAAATGACACGGCATTAACAAATGCTGGAAGTGTGAAGCGATCGAAACCGGAGCCGGTGACACCGTCAAAAACTCCGTTGCCGAAGGATAGCAAATGGGAAGAGGAAATGTTTAAGGAAATTAAAGCTATCAAAGAAATTGTTCTGTCAAACTCAAAAAAACTAAACGAGTTACAGGATGAAGAAGAACAGAGGTTTTGGAAAATAAAGTTAACCAACTGGAAAAGAATGTTGAGGGGTTTGAATTTCTAAAGAAGAAACTTAAGGAGGACGGAGAGAAAATTGATTTGCTTACCAGAGAGCTGGAGGACTGCTCGAACAGGATGAGAAGGTCGAATTTGAGAGTGATAGGGATACCGGAAGGGGTGGAGAAAGGGAACATGATATCCTTTTTAGAAAATTTCATCATAAAAGTCCTGCCTTTTAAAGCAAAACACCCTATTGAAATTGAAAGGGCACATAGGCCCTGATTCTACAAAGTGCGTCCTGATTTTAGGCAGCTGTAGGCATCCTACAGCTGTCTAATCAGCCAATTGGGATGCACGTTTTTTAAAAAAAAGGCTCCCCAGGCAGGCCGCCTATATTGAAGGCGCCTCCGGGAGCCTAGGGAAGCCCGCAAGATGCTTAAGCTCGCCTAAGGGCCTTAGGCAGACCTTAGGCGAACCTAGGTGGCCCTACGCGTCTCCCTAGTAGAGGAAGAGACGCTTACAATGTAAGCCAACAAAATGCTGGTCTACATTGTAAGTAGACGCGGCCGCTATACTTATTGCTCTAGGCGCCTGGGCCAATCAGGCCTTAGACTTCGTGGGGATGGGCGGACCCGCTATGCCTAAGGCCCTATTGGTCCAGGCTTCTAGAGCCTGAGCCAATCAGGCCTTAGGCTTCGGAGGGATGGGCCGGGAAGGGGCGGGCCCGCCTCATTTCGACAAGACGGGCCTGCCGGCTGGACGGGCAAGTCCCGTCTGGCCAACAAGGAAAGGTTAATTTGGTGGGGGGGAAGTTTGAGGGCGGTTAGCGCGGGGTGGGGGGGTGCGTCTTCCGGCAGGAGGGATTGGGCACCCTCCTGCCAGCGATCGGTAGTGTCGGGGGGGGGCGGTCGGTAGTGGCCGGGGGGGCGGTCGGTAGTGTCGGGGGGGGGCATCTTCTGGCAGGAGGGTTTGGGCACCCTCCTGCCAGCAATTGGACAGGCAGCCGCGGCCCGCTTTACTTATAGCGGCAGAGAGATCCCTTGCCGCGATAAGTGTAGCGGGCCGTGTCTAATCTAACCCGATTCTCTAACCAGCGTCTGTACCATGGACGCCGGTTACAGAATCGGGGTTTAGTGTAGGCCCGATTCTGAATAGGACACCTCTCCCGGGCGTCCTATACAGAATCAGGGCCATAGAGTCCCAACCAGAAGACCTGATAAATTTGTTGGACCTCGACCGATAATTTTTAAGGTGTTAAAATATCAGCATGCCCTAGAAATTATTAGATTAGCAAAAGAAAATCTAAATTTGCGATGTCAGGACGCCAAGATCCATATAGTCCCAGATTTTGCAAAATCCACAGCACAGAGGAAAAAGCAGTTTTTAGATCTACGTCCGTCACTCAGAGAAATTGGAGCTAAATATGGGTTGTTGTATCCAGCAGTTATGAAAGTTACAGTGGGCAATAAAACATTCAGCTTTTTGATAACCCTGAGAAGTTTAAGGAATTTTTAAATCAAAGAGAGCAACCTATGAATGAATGAAACTGAGCGGTTTGTGCAGATATTTTAAATGTGTATTTAATTTTATTTTAGTATATATACTATAAAGAATTGATTTGTTTTTTCTAAATTTTATTTTAATATGTAACGGTAAAGGAATCTTCCAAGTTTAAAGTGAGGATTTGAACTGCATTCTGAGTTCTATAAGCACTATAAATGCCTGGGTAACCTATTGTACTGAGCATTCCTCTTTGGAAGATTTACAGCATGCAAAATAATCTTATCTGCCTTTGCTTATTGCAGTAAGATATAACAAATGTATGTTTCTCTTTTGAATTGCCTAGTCAAACTACTGCAGAAGTACTTTCTGTTTACCGTGACATAAAGCATGCAGTATGCATTTTTATATATAATATGCTGGCTATAATATGTGCCTTTTTAAATAAATTGATAGTTTTAAAAGTATGTCCTGTGTATCAGATACCATCTTTTGGACTTTTTTAAGATTCAAAGAGGAATTTGTGATGATACCAGCTTTTTCACAACAGTTGATCTCATGGAATATGAAGGATGATACTGACTATGAGTACGGGACTGTGAATATTTGTACATCGGGATATGACATGACTTTGGTGGAACATTATGCACAGTACATCGTCAAGCTGCGTGATCGCTTGCATATCGGAGTGCATAGGGAATATGCCATGATTACTAAAACCCTTGAATTGATGTTTATACAGGATGGATGCCCACTGGGTCCCATGAAGTGATGTTTGTATTCTTCAGATTTGTGATTTAAGTTCAGCACTGGCGTCTGTCCTTATGGAGGTTCTGCACAGGGTTCAGCCTGGAGGAGTTCACCTTTCTGTTGAAGAATGTATGGAGACAGATTTCCAGATGCACTTCGGGTTCTAATCAGAGTTGC
The DNA here is from genome assembly GCF_902459505.1 of Geotrypetes seraphini. Taxonomy (NCBI): domain Eukaryota; kingdom Metazoa; phylum Chordata; class Amphibia; order Gymnophiona; family Dermophiidae; genus Geotrypetes; species Geotrypetes seraphini. The sequence goes on along the minus strand of NC_047088.1, from coordinate 97,271,850 downwards.
AGAAGTTGATGGCAAGGTGAGCTGAACCGTCGCTCAGCAAATGCAGAAGCATCGAAGTTGGATTTCTCAGTAACATTTGTTCATTGATTTGACTCTTCAGCGCAAACATCATCTTCCGATTGAACAAAAGTTCTTGTACACAGGAATGTCATATATAATTGATAGGCATATGACATGGTTATTGCATATTAGGAGATGATATGCATTCCTTATGTTTTATTGCTCATCCCTTATGGCTCCCAAAATTTCAATTTAGATATATTAAGGTAAACAGAAATCCATCCTCCTTCTGGATGGGATGTACGGTATTAAGTTTGACCTCTGAAGTTCCTGTTTTTTTGAGACAGTTGGGAATAATCCTATTGCTCTTTGGATATTTTTGATTACATTATAACATAAAATGAAATATCTGATTAGTCATAGTCTTCAGTTAACATACCTTAATGAATGTATATAACTTTATGGAATATTCATTGAGTGTTTGGTTCTCGAATAACGAAATATGACTAAGAAGATGGAAGAAGAGAGGAGAAAGAGGAAGAGGAATATGGAGTTTTTATGACTCCATTTCTGTTTATAACTATGAATCCCTGATGAATTGGATAAATAAAGTTGAGTGCAAGGAATAGACTTATTAGGAACTTTCAATGTAGAATGCTTCATTTGATGTATTTTTTTTTTCTTTCAAAAATGAATTTACCCTTGATGTAGTTGTTGAACTCATTTTGCATAAGAATATATATCTTAATTTTTAGTTTATTGAATTAGTTTATTGAATTTTTAGTTTATTGAATTTCAATGACAAGTAAAGAATGTATTTCTTAGGGGATAATTAATTCTAACATGAATCGAATTAATATGATATTTAGTTATAAAAATTTTATTAATTAACATCTATATAATTTTTAGGGGGTTGGTTAATGATTATATATGATCAGAAGATATTTGATATTATTATGAATAATTTATAGATTTACAATTTGTCTCCTTTTTATACATTCAAATACTAGTATTAGAGGATATTTAGAATATTTATTTATTGACTATTTAAGCAAGGTAGTTTTTCTTATTATCTTTATATTAGATCAATTAGATCTTTATAGATTGGAAATTTGGACATTAAGGTTTTTGATGTGTATTTAAGGATTTGATTATAACAATAATAAGAGAATTATATAATATGATTAATGTATTATAATATTGTTTTAATATTGTGGTCTGTTCGGGAACTTTCTTGATTCATCTGAACTTATATGTGCGGTTCCAAGTGATTTATGTCGTTATTTAGGGGGGGAAGGGTGGAATGGGTATTAATAAGGGGAATGATGATAATTGGGGGAGGTGTTTTGTTCTAAATGATTGGGTATGGAAAATGGCATTTAATCATGACTTATTTTATTATTTATTCTTTACATTTGAGAAGAGATTTTTGATAATTATTAGGTATAATGGAGACTAAAATTTTTTTCCTTAACGTTAATGGTCTCAATCATCCAGTAAAAAGAAAAAAAATGCTTACTTTCTTGAAAAAAACAGAAAGCTGATATATATTTTATCCAAGAGACGCATCTTTCAGATGTTGAATCAAAAAGAATCGAAGGAGAGTGGGTAAAGCATTGTTTTTTCGCCCCTGCAGTTAGGAAAAAAGCGGGGGTTGCTATTTTAATAAGTAATACGTGTTCAGATTCATTTAAAATGTTGGATTTTGATCCCTTAGGAAGGTGGATTAAGGTGGAAATGAGAATGGGAAATAATACCTTGACTTTGTTTAATGTATATGCCCCTAATTTGAACCAAAATGATTATTTTAAATCTTTACAACAATTAATACTCCCACTGGCTGCTTCTAATCTAGTTGTAGCTGGAGATTTCAATGCTGAAATGGATCCTTTTATGGATAAAAAACCAAGTAAAAATATAAAATCTTTAGGGTTAGAAAATCTGGTAAATTCTTGTGATTTAAAGGATATATGGCGAATTCTTCATTTTAATGATCAGGAATTTTCTTTTTTTCACAAGTTCATAAATCTTTTTCAAGAATTGATTATGTTTTGGTTTCAAATTCATTGGTAAAACAGGTGATACAAGCTTCCATTGATCCAATTATTTTGTCAGATCATGGAGGGGTTTGGATTAAATGTAGTTTAGATAAACAGGAAATAAAAAGATCAATTTGGAGATTTGATAATACATTGATTGCAGATTCAGTTTTCTTGAAGAATTTAAGGCGAAGATATTTGAATTCTTCAAAATTAATAATACAGTGGATATTAATACTGAAATTTTGTGGGATGCTTTTAAAGCTACTATGAGAGGTCATATTATTTCTTATTCGGCACATACTAGAAAACAATTGGTGTAATTTCAGGTTTTGAAATTTACTTCTGCTATCTATATCTTTTGCACAGTACAGGAGAACGTGCATTGCTTTTTCTCTTTCTCCAGTGTTGCACTGTGGCTTCTTGGGAGAACATCAGGGGAGTGGGCTGGAGACTGGGGGGGGGGGGCTGTTCCAAATGTTTATAGCCCATTATCAGTAGTAAAAGAAATATTTTAGTAGCATGACAATTTTCATTTTTCAGATGCCATGTGCACCTTTTTGAGTTAATTAGATATGGAATGGTACAACTGAATTAAATATTGTTAAACTAGTAGATGGAATTCCTATTAAAGCAGCAGTCATTGGAGGCTTAGAAAGGAGAGATTTTTTATGTGACAGTGTGGGTATTTGATTTTTACTACACTTTAAATAGAGATAGATTGATATTGATTAGCCTTGTATTAGCTACTTTAAGAGACAGAGAGAGGAAAAACTCCTTTCAGAATATGACATTTAGGACATGGCAGTCAGAACATGGCATTTAGGAATGCTTTGTGTAATTTAATTTTGTGGTTAATAAAAAATATATTGCATGGAAAAATGAAAGGAAAAAATGGCATTACAATTAGTACTATTATTATGGAGGTGGGGTCTGGAACCCCCCCAAAAAAAAGGCATTCCACTGCCTTTGACTTGGGAGATAAATTACAACATACAACTACTGTGAGTAGGGAAGAAAAAAACAAGACTAACTCATACTCTCCTGCAATTTGGTGGGAGGAGGAAGAGAGAAGAGAACAAAAACTGAATTACAGTTGCCTTGAGAACTGAGTGGGAGAAGTGGTGGAGGGAAGAATCACCTCTTGATTTCTGTATCTTCAAATAAACCTGGGGGAAAGGAAGAGCTGTATCTGGACTTTTGAGTCACTGTAATGCAGTGTTTTTCAACCGCTGTTCCGCGGCACACTAGTGTGCCGCGAGATGTTGCCTGGTGTGCCGTACGGTCAGGGCCGCCATCAGGGCAGTACCACCAGTCTAGGGAGAGGGGCGGTCCGCCCCACGTGGACAGGAGAGAGCTGGACGGGGGACCCGTGGAGTTCAATACATCTCGAGCCGCGAGGCTCGTCTTCTGTTCCTGCCTGCTCTGCAGCTAACATATAGCCGATCGCAAGCGTTCCCCGATGTCAGCGCTGACGTCGGAGGGAGGGCTTAAGCAAAGCCTGCCCTCCGACGTCAGCGCTGACGTCTGAGAATACTTCCGTTCGGCTATTTGTGTGCGGCAGGGCAGACAGGAAGCAGAAGACAAGCCTCGCGGCTTGAGCTTCGTTTTGCTGAGAAAGTTGCAAAGATGGGCTGGGAGCAGTGTTCCCGCTAAGCTGCGTTGACGTGCGCACGCGCACAAAATATTACCTCGCAGCGCACATGTTTCTCGTCACAGCGCACACAGTGTAGAGCACAGTTCTTCAACCGCCGGTCCGCAAACAAAATCTTGCCGGTCCGCGAAGGATTCGGTCCCCGCCGCAACGAAAGGCCGGCGTCAGCTGACTTGCAACTTCCTGTTGCAGTCGCTGTGCCGGGACTCCTGCCTTCCACCGCGTTTGCCTCCTGCCTTGTCTCCGCACCTCCAGACCAGCAGCGGCAGCTGTGTATGCTTTTAACTTCGGCACAGAGCTGCCCCTAATCAATAGTTTAGCGCGGTTTCATAAGGCAGCCTCGGGGCCTTTGCTAGGCCGGCCCACATCGCATCATCGAAGCGGGCCGGCTATCAAAGGCCCCGAGGCTGCCTCATGAAACCGCGCTAAACTATTGATTAGGGGCAGCTCTGTGCCGAAGTTAAAAGCATACACAGCTGCCGCTGCTGGTCTGGAGGTGCGGAGACAAGGCAGGAGGCAAACGCGGTGGAAGGCAGGAGTCCCGGCAGTTAAAAGCATACAGAGCTGCCGCTGCTGGTCTGAACTCTTGGGCCGCTGAAGGAGGGCAAAAAGCAGCTGTCCTGGAGGTTTCCCTTCCTCTCGCCTTTACAGGTTCCTTTTTTCCACCTTTTTTTTTTTCCTTCAAACGGCAACGGGCCCCAGCATCGACATCAATCAAGTAAGTTCCACTGTCAATCAAGCGGTTCTGCTCGGCCAAAGCTTCCCCTGTGACATGAGCCACCCTCAGGGGAAAGAAAGTGACCCACAAAGGTGAGGGGAAGGGGGGCAGATGATGGAAGTTGGGGGGGGGGGAGAGAGAGAGAGAGAGAAGGGGCAGATGATGGAATGGAGGAGATGAGAGAGAGAGAGAAGGGGACAGATGATGGAAGTGAGAAGAAGGGAGAGAGAGCAGAAGGCAGATGGATGTCAGTTGAGAAGGGAGAGCAGATGCTGAATGGAAGTGGGGAAAGAACACATACTGGATGGAAGGAGGAGATAAATAAAGGGGGAAGAAAATAGTAAGATAATGGAGGGGTGAGGGAAAGGGGTGACAAGCTGTGTGTAGACACAGTGAAAAGAGGGAAACGGGACTAAATAGTAAGAAAGAATTTAATTTAGATGGAGGCAGAAAATAGAGAAGGAAGACCAGAGAAGAAAAGGGAAGAGAGAGCAGAGAATGATCAGATCTGAGTGGAGGAAATGAGAAGAGAGATATGCTAAAAACCACAGGGGGGAGGGAAGGATAGAGATGCCAGACCATGAGGGGAACAGAAGGAAGATGATGGATGCTAGACCAAATTGGGGGGTGGGGGGGGGCAGGAGGAGAGATGGCAGGGAAAGACAGACAGTGAATGGAAGGGGCAGATGCTGGACTGAAGAGACAGAGAAGGTTATCATGCTGCTGTACCGGGCCATGGTACGCCCTCACCTGGAGTACTGCGTCCAGCACTGGTACTTTAAGAAGGACACGGTACTACTCGAAAGGATCCAGAGAAGAGCAACTAAAATGGTTAAGGGGCTGGAGGAGTTGCCGTACAGCGAAAGATTAGAGAAACTGGGCCTCTTCTCCCTTGAGCAGAGGAGATTGAGAGGGGACATGATAGAAACATTCAAGGTACTGAAGGGAATAGACTTAGTAGCTAAGGCAGGGAGAACGAGAGGGCACTCTCTAAAGTTGAAAGGGGATAGATTCCATACAAACGTAAGGAAGTTCTGTGGTAGAAAGCAACATATTTATTTGGCTCATAACTTGCTGGCGCCCGATATTTTTAGCTCACAGTGAAAAAAGTTTGCTCACAACACCCGCCCGCTTAGAGGGAACACTGGCTGGGAGGCAAACACGGAACACAAAAGGGGGGAGGGAGTGCGTTTTGGACACAAGGCATGAACTTGGGAGAGAGGAAGGAAGGGAAAGAGATGCTGAGGTGGGGAAGGGAATGCGTTTTTGGACACAGAAGAAATGGACTTGGGAGAGAGGAAGGGAGGGAGAGAGGAAGGGAGGGAAAGAGATGCTGAGGTGGGGGAGGGAATGCGTTTTTGGACACAGAAGAAATGGACTTGGGAGAGAGGAAGGGAGGGAAAGAGATGCTGAGGTGGGGGAGGGAATGCGTTTTTGGACACAGAAGAAATGGACTTGGGAGAGAGGAAGGGAGGGAAAGAGATTCTGAGGTGGGGGAGGGAATGCGTTTTTGGACACAGAAGAAATGGACTTGGGAGAGAGGAAGGGAGGGAAAGAGATGCTGAGGTGGGGGAGGGAATGAGTGTTTGGACACAGAAGGCATGGACTTTGGAGAGAGGAAGGGAGGGAAAGAGATGGTTGTGTACACGGGGAATAGAAGAAAGGAGAATTTTTGGTCATAGGGAGGGAGTGAGGTACAGATAGTGGCATACCAGGGTGGGGGGGGGCGGTCTGCCCCACCCCGGGTTTACGTCCCAAGGGGGTGCACAGCTGGCCACCCTCCAGTGTTGTCCCTAGGCCGGCAAACTGCGGCTCTTTAGCTACTTGAGTGCCACCGCCGCCAACGGTGTTGTTGGCGGTGGCAGCATTATAAAATACTTTCTTTGTGTTTATTTGATTCCTATTCAAGAGAATTACTTTATATATAGTCAATATAGGCACAGAGTTAAATTTTTTAACATTTTCTAATGGTGGTGTGCCTCGTGATTTTTTTCATGAAACAAGTGTGCCTTTGCCCAAAAAAGGTTGAAAAACACTGCTGTAATGAACAGAATAATTTATTTCCTGTAACAGAAGTTTTCTGTACAGTACACAGCAGTTAAATGCAGCCACACTTATTGGTGACATCATCCAGATGGATTCTGTGTGCACTGCTCTTCCATGGTTCAGGAAACCTTTGCTTAAGGATCTGTAAGCATGCCTAGGAATTGCAGCACTGGGCAAATTTCATATCAACCCTCAAGGGGGAAAGCCCTTGTTGTCAACAAAGAACTCCTGTTACAGGTAAGCAATCATGCTTTCTGTTGACAAGAAGGGGAGATGCAGGCACACTTACTGGTGACTCCAAAACAATGGGACATTTCAAAGAACAAGAATAATTTTACATTTCTTTAATATATTGGAAATTATAACAGTGTTTAAGAGGTTTACAAAAGAAATTAAAATTGTAAGGGTATAAGGGAATCTATAGACTGCTGCCACTTCCCCTTAAAAATACTCCATGACAGAGCCATCTTAAAACCTACAGTCCCTCCCAAAGGAGAAGTGAAATGGGAGAGGTGGAGCCAGGAGGTCATGGTCAAGTATAAAAGCCCAGGGCACAGCTAGGTTAAGGAGGTCCAGGTGGAAGCTGTGAAGCTCCACTACATATGTCTTCACCACCTGTCTATGAATTGCAACTGCTACAATCAGGTAAGCCATAATTGTCTTGGAACTTTGCAATTTGGTATCTTTGATTCAGTCAGTCAAAGGCTGGCCTCATTGAATGGCTGACAATTGCTCTGGTAACTTTGGAGAGTCAGACCAGTCTAGCAAAGTATGTTGCATACTGTGGCCCTGCAGGAGCAGGCCACAGAAGGACACTCTTCTAAAAAAGAACTAGAATGTGTATTCACTTTTCTTTCCTACCTGTGAATCGTACAGAACCCCTACCTGATGCCTTCAGTAAAATATTATTTTGTTCACCTTAACCCGCTGCATGGCTCTGGTTTATTGTGGCTTCAGGGCCCACCTATCATGAAGGTATGAAGAGGATGACACAGAAGGGAGCTAAACTATAGTTAAATTTCATATTCTTTTAAAAATTTTAATTTTGGTCCATAGAGCAAATATGAACAGACTCCGTTATCTAGCACCTCCAGGTTCATCATAAGTACCTAACCAAACTCTTAGATCTCCAGCAGATTTCTGTATGGATATTCTTCATCCCTCTAAAGTTGCTCAAGAATCTGCCTTTTTTGGCTAACCCCCAACCTCTGGAATTAACTTCCACTTATTCTTGGGGCAGAGGCAAACTTAAAAAGGTTTTAAAAGTTTCTGTTAAAAGCTCATTTTGTTGGATTGCTTTTGAAGGACAGGTTTAGGAATGGGACCACCCTTTCACTGACTAGGTAGATAATTTTTGTTTGAAGTAACATAACATAACACCGGATTTCTAGACCAAAAGTTCTATGCGGTATACAAAACTTTATCAAAAACGTACAATAAGAAATATTAGGTCAGAAATTTTGGAAAGAGGAAAATTTTCAGTTATTTTTTGGATTATTCATAAGAAATTTTGAAAAAAAAAGTTTTCAGTTGTTTTCTAAATTGTTCATAAGAAGAAGATGTATGTATTAAATGCTGAAAATCTTTATCATGATGTGCTGTTTGATAGGCCAGTGTATGGTCAAGATATTTCTTACTTTTGCCTTTAACTGGTTGAAAAAAACAGCGTGTGACTTTCTACTATTCTTGTAAGGTGCTATAAGAAATATATCAACTAGATATGATGGGGTTAATCTGAAAGCAACTTTATAACACAAACATCCCAACTTGAAAACAACTCATGCCTCTACTGGGAGCCAGTGCAGCTCACAATAGAGTGAAGTCATGTGGTCATATTTCTTCAGATCATAAATTAGTATGACTGCAGTATTCTGTATTAGTTTGAGTCTGTCTATATTTTTCTTGGTACTTGACAAGTAGATGATATTACAGTAGTCAAGAGGGTTTAACAGTACAGATTGAACAAGAATTTTAAAAACAAAAGTTTCAAAATATGGTCTGATAACACGTAATTTTCACAAAGTGTAATATCCCTTACGAACCACACCATCAATCTGATTCTTCATGGTCAGATGTCGATCAAAAACTACGCCTAATATTTTAATTGTTGAACATATGGTATAAGATAATAAATTTATCCTAATTAATGGCTCAATGCAATTCTTTTATGAAGATGCAAAAAATAATTTGGTTTTATCTTGATTCAATTTCAATTTCAATTCCTGCATCCAAGAATCCATTAGATTCAGTACAGACTCAATAATTTGAGTACTGTTGGATAAAACTGTATTGCATGGGATGATAATTGTGATATCATCTGCACAGCTAAACAATTTCATGCCCAAGTCACTTAATATATAACCCAAGGAAGAGAGATAAACATTAAACAATGTAGGAGAAAGTGGAGAACCCTGGGGAACTCCACAAGGGTTCTTCCAAGTATTTGATAATAAGTTTTTAAATCTGACTTGGTATGATTTAGATTCAATAAACCCTTTAAACCATGAAAGAACTTTTCCTTGAATTCCTAGTGCATCTAAAACTTCAAGTAATTTAAAGTGGTCCACCAAATCGAATGCTCTACTCAGATTGAATTGGAGAACCAATGCAGCAATACCCCTACTTAATAGACTATTAAGATAGTCTTGTAGTGTTGCCAGTACTGTCTCAGTACTAAAATTAGATCTAAAACCTGACTGAGACTCGTGTAGTAAGGAATATTGCTCAAAGTATTTGGTTAGTTGAAGTTGGACCAGTCACTCCATGATCTTTACAAAGAAAGGAAAAGACGCTTCTGGTCTATAATTTGATGGTAAAGAGGGTGAATCTTTAATATTTTTGATTAGTGGTGTAATAACTATGTTACCTTCCTCTAATGGAAACCTTCCCTTATCCAGAGAATCAGATAACCATTCATACATTTTCAGCTTAAAGCTTGAAGGTGCATTAGCCATAAGATTTGTAGGACAGGAATCTAAAATACAATAAGATTTAGAATATCTATGAAATAGTTTAGAAAAAACTGACCAATCTGGGGTTTCTTTTTTTAAAAATCTTTGTTCGTTTTCATATCTTACAACAAGTATATAATATTCAATCAAAAATAAATTGTACAAATCACTTGACATTCTTACTTATAATCATCAAGCATAAAAGAATCCCTCCCTACCCATCCCACCAATTAATAATAAACCAGTTAAAACAAATATCATATATCCCAATCCCACCCTACTTATAACCATATGGGAGGGGTTCTTTTGGGGATATTTCAAAATCTGTTGAGCTGGTTTTGTACTTTGTTATGTTGTCCTGTTGCTTTCTTGATTGCTCAATAAAATATATTTGACTATAATAAAAAAGGGGGTGGTTAAGGTGTCTGATCATTAGAATATGTAATCAATGGCCCCCAAATCTTTTTAAAATTATTATAATTTCCTTGCTGTATATCAAGCACTCTCTCCATTTTATAAATATGACAGACTGAGTTCCGCCAAAAAGTATAATTAAGCTTAGTATAATCCTTCCAATTTCCAGTAATATGTTGAATGGCAACCCCCGTCAACATTAGTAAAAGTTTTTAATTTTTTAAAATAAGCTGCATGCATAGAATATCTATGAAATAGTTTAGAAAAAACTGACCAATCTGGGGTTTCAAAGGTGGACCATAAAAGGTCTACCTGGGTTTGTTTTACTGATTGGATATATTCTTTCTTATTTATTAATGGAATTCTTTTCTTGTTCATTTAAAATTATTTTTAATTCTATACTACTTTGATCCTAATGGCTACAGCAGTATATCAAACTCTTTAAATCAGGGGTGTCCAACCTTTTGGCTTCCCTGGGCTGCATTGGCTGAAAAAAATGTTTCTGGGGTCGCACAAAAGCGCAAATGCTGCAGCAAGACAGAGGAGGGAGCCGGCAAGACAGTAAACACCCAGGGGCAGCAGAGGAAAATACTACATCGCCCTCAACCGAGCCACACAAAATACTTCACTGGGCCGCAGGTTGGACACCCCTGCTTTAAATAAACATAAAAAATAATTACAACTAAGGGCTCCTTTTACTAAGGTGCGCTAGTGTTTTTAGCGCGCGCTGCATTGCCGCGCTACATGCTTTTTTTTTTTTTTTTTAATAATTTTGAATACATTACAATATCCAATACTTCAAAAGAAAAAAGGAAAATCACATAAATCAATACATAATCAAATATACTTACATAATTCCTTTTAATGGGGAGTACCTTGCTATTTCTAATTAACTACAGTTCAAGAAAATAAAGGACATTAAATTCTTGGTTCACACTAAAGAACCTTGAATCATTCCTTAAAAATAGGGATATCTTATATTTATTCTCCTCATAATCTCAGCTAGATTTAACAAATCTCATTTATATTTTTATTTTTATTCTCTTGCAACTAAGAATTGTTGTAATTGTATGGGGTCCCAAAATGAATACTCAATATCTTGTAACTTAATCAAACATTTACAGGGAAATTTCAGGTAAAAGGATGCATCCAGTGCCAACACTCTATCTTTCAATTTCAAAAATTATTTCCTCCTCAACTGAGTGGTTCTAGATACATCCGGAAAAATCCTAACCAAATCCCCACAAAATTTCATTAACCTATTTTTAAAGTAAAGTTTCATAATCAGTGAAAAGGATTTAGGTCCCAATTCCTGCCCCAAACTTTCTCTGTCTCTGTCATTTGGAAGTCAGGTACCTGGGGACACATCTTAAAGACCAGAAATCGTCTTCCAAAACATGTCCAAATTTTATTATGAGTTTCACATCTTTTATATGAATCAGGTTTGTCAGCATGTGTCAGCATGTGACGTAAATGCAAACCATATATGGACACAGGTCACATGAAACTTCAAACACATCAGCATTTTTCCTATCTGGAGATTGAAGTCCACAGAGGGTCAGAAAAAGCCTTAACCAGCAGAGACCCTAATCTAAATCTGTCTGTAAATACGGCTTAACAAAACAATTGAATTCACTTCACAACATCTCTGTTTAAACATTCATGTCCTTGTAGTATTCTCTTCAAGGAAGGAAAGACAAACAGGGCCTGGTTTTCTTACAACTTTAAACAACAAATGCCTAAGGAAAATTATCAAGGTTCATGATACGTGTCCCTTCAAATCCCCTCTTAAGTCATGAAAATGACGTCATGAATACACAGCATGAGCTGGAAGGGAGTGATACTCTAGATATGTCTCTCAAGGAGGGGTTTTTTAGGAGCTGTAATACGAATAACACAGTACATGAGCAGTCAAGATAAGAGTGCAAATAATAAGAGATTATAACAATAAAAAGGTTTTTTTTTTTTCAACACTGCATTCAACTAAAGTGCTGATCCCAAGAATTAGATAAATCAGAGTTACATTTGAACTCAGCAAAGAGGTCTGCTAATTTCTGAATGTCCATAGGAGGACCTATATTGTCAGAAAGAACAGTACAACAGCATAAAATACTGAGGAGAATTTAACAGAATTCTCAGCTAGAATCATATCTAGGGCCATATGATTTTGAGAACCATCTAAGAAGTGGAGCCTAGAATAGTTCACAAAGCGTTGCTGATTATAATAATTTTAATTAATCCAATCAACATTCTTATTAATAGTAATAAAGGGAATAAGGAACTCAAACCCAGCCTTAACCTGAGCTCGGGCCTTAAATTCATCTGGGACCCCTCTTGGGACCCCTATAGCATCTTATGTATACATGTGATCAGATTTATATCAAGACAAATAAAAGGAAAAACCATGTGAATAGGAAGGATGCCTTTCAGAAAGAATATGCAGAAGCATAGTAACCTTAGCTAAAGTGCACTGGCCTATCCACTGGCTGGGTAGCTTAACAGGGAGCCAAAAGTCTCCATAAAGCCAGTAAATATCAAATCTGATGCAGCAACAATGGGGCATACCTATGAGCCAAGACAGAACAATAACCTGGGGGTAAATTACCTACAAAACTACTCTGTGTCAGATTAGAAACATGACATGTGTAATTGCCCTTATAGATGGTAACGGCAATATCAAGCTTTTGCTGTCCTGGCAACAAAGGGTATTTAGAACACTGCAGTGCACAAAGAGGATAGGTAAAATTAGAGGAGATATTGGTAAATAACCCAAAAAAGCATGGTTGGATACCAGGAGGGAGGTCCAGAGGTACAGTTCCTAGATGGGGTCTAGCTTGAGCACATATGTAACAATTACTCTTATTATGTTGATCAGCAGTGAATTTCATCCATTCTAACCAAAGGTTACGTTCTGAAAACCCTACCTCAACAGCCACAATATCTTCAAAAGTGGGATTGGCAATAGCCATCATGTCAGTAAGTTTATTGAATGTAGGAGCCAGTGGGTTAGTATTTTTTGGGGCCCCCACAAAATGGCGGGAGAAGATGAGTGGAGGTAGATAGATCCCGTAAGAAAACTGATGGTAGCTAGACCCACCCTTAAACCACATGTCCATAATGTACATACCTTCATCAGTAGGTCTAGGGTTGTCAATAGTAAGAGAAAGCTTAATAATTTGTGCAGGAACACTTTTCCTATAACAGTGTCCAACCTTATGAAGGGTCATACAAGTAAGCAGTGATTTACCATTTTGTTCCACTGTTTTTCAGAGTATTTTCTAGTTTATAAACCCAGTCAGTATCAATATTCCACCCTACCACTCCCCAGAATGCACACTTATCCCCCAACGTGAGTCAGTAACATATATATATTTTTTTTATAATTCTTTATTCATTTTTAAACTTTCAACAAGTGTACAATATAAGTAATACATAGATTTACTAACATCACTTGATAAATCTATCAAGATCATAACAAAGGTATATATATCTAAACCCTTCTTCCCCCCTCCCTTTCCATACAATTATTTAATTGAATCAATCTTTGTCATATTTCTTTTTTTTACATTTTTATTTATTTATTTTTTTTCATTTATATAAACCCTCCCCTTTCCCTTCCAATCATAAATAATGTTAATAAAATGGTGTTTATTCATTACAAAACAATGTCAATGGCCCCCATATTTCATTAAACCTTTTATAATTTCCATTTTGTATTGCTATTGAACGTTCCATTCTATATATGTGACATAGTGAATTCCACCAGAAATTAAAATTAAGTCTTGTGTGATCTTTCCAATTTGTAGTAATATGTTGCATGGCAACTCCTGTCATAATCAATAAAAGTTTGTTATTACTTGCCGATATCTGACTCTTTTTCCTCATAGATATGCCAAATATCACAGTATCATAAGTTAATGCTACAGGATTATCTAATAAAGAATTTATTTGATCCCAGATCGAATTCCAAAAGGCTAATATATAGGGACAGAAAAATAAAAGATGATCCAAAGTCCCTACTTCAAGCTTACAATGCCAGCATCTATTAGACATTGAACTATTTAATTTTTGTAATCTAACAGGGGTCCAAAATGCTCTATGCAAAAGAAAAAACCAAGTTTGTCTCATAGATGCTGACAGTGTACATCTTATTCTCCAAGACCAAATTTGTGGCCATTGAGATGCCAAAATTTGATGATTAATCTCAATGCTCCAAATATCCCTAAGACCATTTTTAGGTTTTTTATTAACCAATTCACTAATAACTTTATACCACTGTGCGGCCTGGTGATCCAGAAAATCTGCCTGGAAGCATAAAAATTCCATGCTGTATTGAAAATTTAAAGTTTTCCATTCAGGGAACCCTGCCTGAATGGCCTGCTTCAATTGCAACCATTTATAAAATTGTGATTTATTCAGTCCAAATTTATTTTGCAATTGTGTAAACTCAAGCATTTTTCCATTTGAAATAACATCATTTAAAGTTCGTATTCCTGCATTTAACCAATGCCTCCAGACAATCTTAGTTCCGCCAATCTGAATCTTGGAGTTTAGCCATATAGATTGATTTGTCGATTTACTAATAGGAATTTCAGTTAAATTACTTACATATCTTAGAATTTTCCATGTATCTAATAAAAGTTTATTTTCTTTATACAATCTGGGCATCTTGATACTGAGAATGTGACAAAGATGTAAAGGAGACAGGAGTCGCCATTCCAAGTATAACCAATCTGGAGTGTATTCAATGAGATCTGGGAGGACCCAATACATACCTTGACGTAAAATATAGGCCTGATGATACCTATAGAAATTTGGGAAATTTACCCCACCCTCCTTAATTGATTTCTGTAAAGATACCAAAGCAATTCTAGGTGTTTTGCCAAGCCAAACAAACTTAATAATTATTGCATTCAATTTTTTATAAAAAGAGTTCTGAAAAAATACCGGAATCATACACATTTGATAGCAAACCACAGGCAATATCATCATTTTTATGGTTTGAACTCTTCCCCACCAAGATATATGTAATGGGTTCCATTGTTCACATAATTCCGAAACCTTTTTTAATAAAAGTTTTTCATTTTCTTTTACTGTATCTTCTATTGAATTTTTAATCCAAATTCCTAAATATTTTAATCCATCCTCTTTCCATACAAAAGGAAATGAATCAAACATAGATTTTATGCAATGCACATTAAGCGAAAGAATTTCAGATTTATTCCAATTGATTTTATATCCTGAAAACATTCCAAATCTTTCAATCAATTCTAACAAACATGGTATAGATGAACCTGGATTGCGCAAATATAATAAAATATCATCCGCATAAGCAGATAATTTGTATTCCCATTCTTTCAAGGGAATACCCTGTATCCCCCTTGTCTGATTAATAGCTATCAATAAGGGTTCTAAAACAATATCAAACAGCAAAGGAGATAATGGACATCCTTGTCTAACTCCTCTATGTAATTTAAAACTCTCAGATAAATTATTATTAATGTATAATCTTGCCATAGGGGAGCTATACAAAGTTTTAATCATTTGAACAAAACCAGGACCCACACCAAACCAATCCAAAGTCTGATACATGAATGACCATTCTACCCTATCAAAAGCTTTTTCTGCATCTAATGAAAGAGCAAAAGCTGGTTCATTCATCATTTTAGTTAAATTTAATGTATGAAATGTCAATCTTGTATTGTTAGAAGAATGTTTGTTAGCAATGAAACCTGTTTGATGTACATCAATTATGTAAGGAAGAGCCTTTGCCAATCTTAATGCCAGTGTTTTAGCCATTAATTTTCCATCAACATTAATTAATGATATTGGCCTGTAATTTGAAACCATAGTGGGATCTTTATTTGGCTTTGGCAAAACAATCACCATAGATTCTGCCATAGTACTTTTAATACAACCTTTATTAAGTTGAAACTGATATAAATTTAGTAAATAGGGTAATAAAGAATTTTGAAATGTTTTATAGAATTCCACAGTAAAACCATCCCCACCTGGAGCGGATCCAACTCTAAGAGACTTCAATGCTGTTTCTAATTCTTTTAATGATATAGGTTCTTCTAAACTTCTTTTTATATGATCAGGAAGCTTTGGACCCTCAAGAAGATTTAAAAATTCCATACCTTTTTGAACTTTATCAATAGAAGACTCGGAAGAATACAACTCTTTGTAAAAAGCCAAAAATTGATTTAAAATGTTATTAGTTTGATTATGCATATTTCCTTTCTCATCTTTTATTGCACTTATTTTTATTCTTCTCTTTTTTGCTTTAAGATAATTTGCAAGTAAACTTCCTGCCTTATTAGATTTTCCATAATACAAGGTTTGCAGAGAAAACAAATCTTTCCTTGCCATTTTTGAAGAAATTTCATTATATTTGCCTTTAGCCTTTAATAAAGTTTGCAAATTTTCGTGATTCCAATCATCTATTAATTTGGATTCCAGCAATTTAATTTCTTTTTCCAAATCTGAAAATTGTTTAATAAGTTGTTTTTTAATATACGCAGAATAAGAAATAATATTACCTCTTATAGTAGCTTTAAATGCATCCCATAAGATTTCCGCATTAATATCTGCTGAGGTATTTATTTGGAAAAATTCCAAAATTTTTAACTTAATTTCTTCAAGAAAAGTTGAATCTGAAACCAATGTATTATCAAACCTCCATAATGATCTATTGTATTCATTATTATCTAGTGTAAGTGTAATCCACACTCCTCCATGATCAGACAAAATAATTGGATCAATGGAAGCTTGTGTCACTTGTTGCACTATGGAATTTGATACCAATATGTAATCAATTCTTGAAAAAGATTTATGAACTGGTGAGCAAAAAGAGAACTCCTGATCATTAAAATGAAGAATACGCCATATATCTTTCAAATTACAAGTATTCACCAAATTATCTAACCCTAATGATTTTATATTTTTGCTTGGTTTTTTATCCAAAAAAGGATCCATAACAGCATTAAAATCTCCAGCTACTATTAAATTAGAAGCAGCCAGTGGGAGTATTAATTTTTGTATATTAATAAAAAAATCATTTTGATTCGAGTTCGGGGCATAGATATTTAATAAAGTCAAAGTATTATTTCCCATTCTCATTTCCGCTCGTATCCATCTCCCTAAAGGATCAAAATCTATCATTTTAAATTAAGCTAAACATTTTGTGTTCACTAATATAGCCACTCCTGCCTTTTTCCCTATTGCGGGAGCGAAAAAACAGTGTTTCACCCAATTATCTTCTAGCTTTTTGGATTCAACCACTGATAAATGTGTCTCTTGAATATAATACACATCAGCCTGTTGCCTTTTTAAAAATGCTAACATTTTTTTTCTCTTTACTGGGTGATTAAGGCCATTAACATTGAGTGAAAAAATTTTAATCTCCATCAATCCAAATAATTTTTACAAAAGTTCTTCCAATTATTATATCTGAACAAAAAACTGAAATCATTTGAAATGAATAAACACCACCTTCATTTATATCTCCCAATCCAACATCTCTACCCCAATTATCAAATCCCTTTAACCCCCCTCCCATCCCTCCCTCTCCCACCCTTAATATTGGCTGATAAAACCTGGAACTGCACATACAAGACCAAGTAAAGCTAAACTAAAAGCTCTATACAGACTTCAATTATAAAACAATATTGTATGTAATAATCATATGTATTTTTATAAATAATTTATGTAATATTCTCAAAATATTAAAAAATCAAAATAAGAAACTAAATAAAGATCTTCCACTCACATTATAAATGATAAAAAAGAATGTAAAACTCTGTCTGCTAAAAGTATCAGACTTGTAAGAAACCTATAAATGAAAATTAAGCATTAATAATATATTTTCCTTTTTTTTTTTTTTTTTAATTATTGTTATTATTTATTTTTAAATACATATATTCCCTTTAAATATTCTCAAAGAATCCTACTAAACCTTAAACTAGAGTCCCTTGAAAATCTTTGCTAACTGAAATCTTTTGTACTGAATTTTTATCAAAACCTCCATTAACTCATCATAACCTATGATCTAAATCTGCCGGGATCCGGAAGGTTCGCCCCCCACATTTCGCCCCCAGCAATTCGCCCCCCACATTTCGCCCCCCACATTTCGCCCCCAGACACATTTCGCCCCCACACATTTCACCCCCACACATTTCGCCCCCCGGATGTTTCGCCCCCACACATTTCGCCCCCAGCAATTCGCCCCCAGCAATTCGCCCCCCACATTTCGCCCCCACACATTTCGCCCCCAGCAATTCGCCCCTCACATTTCGCCCCCCACATTTCGCCCCCAGGTATTTTTCGCCCCCACACATTTCGGAGCGCAAATCCTTACCTCACGGGCCCTCAGTCCAGCTGCTGGTGTGCGCGAGCGAAGCCAAGGGGGGGAGGGAGTCGAAGTCTGGCCCCGCCCCCGGGATCGGGGCTTGGTAACTGCACCAACTTAAAATAAAAGAGACCCAAAATTAGGCTGCATTTTGTAAAAATTCTCTGCATCTGTTTTGCAGATGCCCACTCCCTCCCTCTATTCTGGCAAGCAGCTCCAGCGTCAGGGTAGTTCCAGCCCCTGCGGTGTCTCCTCCCGACTCTGCTCCATGGCATCACTGTCATCTGACGCCAGGTCCGAGGCGGTGTCTGAATCGCTGGCTTCCAGGCATGCCCGAGCTGGATTCACAATAACAGCCCGCCGTTTTTCATCCTCCAGCTGCAGTTGGTTCTCTTGCGTGCCTTCAATGTGCTGAATTACTAGACCAGCGTTTCCTGAACCCTCTCCATTAGGCACATGATCTTGAAAATGTGATGGCTATATTTCCGCCGCGGCCAGACACTGCCCCCCTCCTCCTCCCTGCCCTATCTTCCTACCTCTGCCGATCGTTGGCAAGCTTTCCGAACTCCTGCCCCGCTACTAACCGGTTGCGCGGATCCACTTAGTCCATCTCAGTGGCACGAGCAGCAGCGCGATTTGGCACTGCTTCTCAGCGCTGAGCAGCTTCCTTACTGGCTCCCAAGAATTCTCCCGAGAATTTGGGAGCCAGTAAGGAAGCCGCTCAGCACCAAATTGCGCTGCTGCTCATGGCATTGATTTGGACTAAGTGGATCCGTGCAGCTGGTTAGCAGTGGGGCAGGAGTTTAGAAAGCTTGTGCCTGCCTGCTGCTCTGCCTGCCTCCCTCTGGCCCAAGCCCCGATCCCCCTTCATGTCCTAGCGGATCGCGGGGGCGGGGCCAGACTTCGGCGCTGCTGCTCATGGCATTGATTTGGACTAAGTGGATCCGTGCAGCTGGTTAGCAGTGGGGCAGGAGTTTAGAAAGCTTGCGCCTGCCTGCTGCTCTGCCTGCCTCCCTCTGGCCCAAGCCCCGATCCCCCTTCATGTCCTAGCGTATCGCGGGGGCGGGGCCAGACTTCGACTCCCTCCCCAGCAGCTGGACTGAGGGCCCGTGAGGTAAGGATTTGCGCTCCGAAATGTGTGGGGGCGAAAAATACCTGGGGGCGAAATGTGGGGGGCGAAATGTGAGGGGCGAATTGCTGGGGGCGAAATGTGTGGGGGCGAAATGTGGGGGGCGAATTGCTGGGGGCGAAATGTGCGGGGGCGAAATGTGTGGGGGCGAAACATCCGGGGGGCGAAATGTGCGGGGGTGAAATGTGTGGGGGCGAAACATCCGGGGGGCGAAATGTGCGGGGGCGAAATGTGAGGGGCGAATTGCTGGGGGCGAAATGTGGGGGGCGAAACTTCCGTGAACCAAATCTGCCACTATAAGCTCTGTATATTAATATCTTATCTTCATGAATATATTGCAATAACATATATCAGAGATTCTAATATCTTATTAAGATATGTAACAGCAAAGGAACAAATCATTTCAACTTTAAAAGTCATCCTTTGAGAAAGAGATATTAAAGGCTCACAGAGAAACAAACTGCCTTTTTCATCAACATTCCATTTCACAGTGTCCATTCAAAATAAACAGAGCCAAACTGTCAGTTAGCAGATTCTCAAATATATTAAAGATGAATAACAAATAAAATCAAATAAAAACCAAGAAGAATCAACTCCAACTCCAGGAAGTGAATAAGTCAAATTAAATTGACATCGGCTGCTCCCTTTGATTTAAAAACATTTCCAACTTCACAGGTTCATCAAAGCTCATAGTTTTGTTGTCAATAGTTATTTTCATAATCGCAGGGTATATCAGGCCAAATCTAGCTCCGATTTCTCTTAACTTCGGCCTCATGTCTAGAAATTTTTTCCTTTTATCTGCCGTTGTTTTAGCGAAATCAGGAACGATGTGAACTTTGGCATCCTGACATTTTAAATTTGCATGTTCTTTAGCCATTCTTAACACCTCTAAAACTTGCTGGTATCTTAGCAACTTGAAAATTATAGGGCGAGGACCTTTTAAAGTATCCAGTCTTTTCACTGGTATGCGATGTGCACGTTCAACTTCTATCGGGTAATTGGATTTGAGGGGCAGGACTTTCATCAAAAAATTTTCCACAAATGAAACCGGATTATTTTTCTCCACCCCTTCCGGTACGCCCAAAAGTCTCAAATTACTCTGTCTCATGCGATTCTGGCAATCCTCAACTTCCCTGGTGAGTGTAAAGATTTTTTCTCTGTCCAGTTTATATTGCCTTTTTTCTGCTTCAAAACTGTCCATTCTCATTTCCATTTTTGTTGTTTTAATCTCCAGCACTTCTGTTCTTTTATTTAAAGTCATTACTTCTTCCTGTATTTCATCCAGCTTTTTGGCGTTTTTTAGAAGAATTTCTTTTATCTCTTGTATTTCTTTCCAGAAATCAATGTCACTTTTCTCTCTTGACAACGGATACTTTGAGGGTGTTGCCGGCTCTGGCTTAGATCTCTTAACACTGCCAGTATTAGAAATCCCCATTTCAGACTTGTTTTGTTTTCCTGAAGCCATCACGTTGTATTTTCCTTCGTTTCTTCAGTTAAAATGAAAATTTTATTTCAGTATTTTATGTCATTAATGTCTGTATGTACAGAGCCTCTGCCCTACCCGACCATCCTCGTGCACTCCCAAGCCACGCCCCCCAGTAACATATATATATATATATGTCTTTAGTTTTAGGAATCTCTGAGGACCAATGGCACAGCCTTGGGATATCAATTGATGAACAGTCCACAATGTCACAATACTCAAAGGAGAAGGTGGCAACTTGCACACTGCTGGAATTATACCAAAGGGTAGCATACTATCAGTCTTTTCTGGATTCCAATTGAAGGACAGCCTTTGCGAGGGAGTAGTCCAGCTTGACGTCGTGTTCGCAAAGAGGTGTCGGGGGTGCTGTTTACAGCAGGAGTGTCATTTACAGATGGATATGGGCAGAAAGTGTCATGGACCCAGAACACATCATCCCTGTAGACCCAGTTAGAAATGATCCATACAGGGAGAAAAACTAACAGCAGCGGTGCCAGTAAGAGAATGATAAAGTTGGTAGAATGCTGCAATGAGATCATTATGTTGTTACACTGGAGGAGGTGAAATCTGCGCAGGGAAGACTTGCTTCTGGGGTTTTAGGTTAACCCTCTTCAAGCGACTTGCGTGGATCCAAACAGGAAACTCCTCAGTGAGTGCAGCGGGCCTGGTCACAGCGATCACAGTAGTGGGAAGGCCAAAGGGGAAATCCGTCTGCTTCCGAACCTTGGAAAGCTTCTGGACAATCACCAGGCTGGAAAAAATGGGTAGGAATCTGTGGAGAGAAAGGAGAAGTGCAAGACACGTTTCTTTGAACAAGCCCTAATATTTCAATTAGCTTTTGGACGTATTCCTCCTGTATCAAGGGAAAATCTACCCATGGGGCGGGGAAAGGTCATCCCGTGAGAATCTCAAAGGGAGAACAGCCAGATGTCTGTGCATACTTGAAAAGAGATGCTTGGAAAGCATTCCAAATATCATTCAGCAGCTGTACTCCAATGTGATCCAAATAAGAGATAGAAAACAAGAGAAACCATGTTGCCTGCACTGAACGTGGCAACATGCAACAATACCAATTCATTTACTTAGCATAGCTATAGCAAAAGAGAGATACTCAGTTACTTAAGGTTCTTAATTGAACAATCCAAAAGGATATGTTTTTTCGTGCTGCATATAACTATTATGCACTTCAGAGAGACCATACTGATGTACTGAATGTATTCAGAAATGTATGGATCATATGTAGGGAACACCACGAAATAAATGCTGTATAAAATAAAGCTTTTTCTTATAACCCCTAACTAAACTATATTCAAAATATAAAAGCTAAAAGTAAAAGAACATTGCGCAGTTAGGCTAGTAAGAAGTGGAAAAAGAGCTCTAAAAATGGCCAATAATATGTATCCTGGGGTACCCACTAAACTAAAACAAGTAGACATGACACAGACAAAACATAAAGTTTTAAGCGTGGAGCTATTACTCCATCTGTCAAGTGTGCAGGGCTGAATTTAACTCTGCAAATAAACACATTGATATAAAAAAAACAAAACTACAAATAATGTATATCATAACCATCTCATATTTGGAAAAAGGCATAAAGCTAATGTCTCTTTGGAGCGTCTCTATCTCTGCAGTGATAAAGAGGACCCATGGAAAACATTAGAAATATCTGTGCCAAAACTGATCTGGGATGGCTATGTATAAATCCGGAAAAAACATTTTAAATTAGCAACATCCTAATTTCAGCTAAAACAATAGAAAGGAATTGTATTTTCCAATTTATTTTCAATTCACAACCGTGCCAGCTGTAATTATCGAGCTATATATCTCTGTATCAAGGAGCAAAAGGTCAAGAATGAAAATATCACTAGCAAGAAGTTAAAATGTCGAGCGAGCACTACGATAACCAAACTTGAGCTAGAAACCAAAGCACATCTTAAATGTCCAACATTTCATAAGTCCATCTGATAAGAGCTGTCATTTCAGAAACCAGGGTCTGTCTCAAAATCTGGTCATAGAAGGAACAAGCAGAGATCCATTGGCGGCAGTGACCAATCATAGCAAGAAAAGTAAGCATGTCTTTCTTGGTAGCTGGGCGGGGCAGACCCAGAACAGCAGCAATGCAAAAAGTGCAGATTTTCCTCTGACCATGAGACAGGACAAAACCCAGGTATTTCACTTCAGATGTACACCAGTGCAGTTTATTTCATGACACCTTGTGACCACACACAGACAACCATTATAAAAGGTGCAAACTATCAGCCTGACAGGTCTCCTGAATTATGGAACACAAAAAGTTGTACAAAATGAGAATAGGACCATGAGGGGCAGTGCATGACTTGTAGAATAGCCCGAAGGACATTCCACACTAGGTATACTGTTGCTTAAAGGTGAAGGCAAAAAAAGGAGCTGAAAAGCTTCACCAACAGGGACTAAAAATAAAACATTCTTTAGGACAATGACAGAAAAAAAAATAATTGGCTGCCGGTGGAATGGTGGAAGAAACATAAGTGCAATGAGAATTACCAAAACACTAACAGCCCTAAAATCTAGGACGAAACAGGGAATGCCATCAGCTTTGACAACAAGAGCGATGGGCGTATTATAAGAAGAGATGGTGGTTTTGATAATGCCGGAGAAAAGTCAAGAGACAAGCAGTGGAATCTCACCTTACTGCTTGATAAAACCAAGAATGAGTAACTTCAAAGAAGCACTATAGGGGGTCAGTGGAAGCCCAAACAGAGAAGTCTGGGGGAAGGGACAAAAACATTCATGCACAGACCCTGATAATGAAAGCAAAGAACAGATTAGCTTTGCTCTGCACAAGAAAGAAAACCTCTAAAACGGAATTCTTTCTTTTTCTTGTTTCTTTTTGTTTATGATCCAGCACAGAACACAAAGGAAGCATCCGTAGAAGAAACGCACAAAATTAGTCAGGATCAAAAGGAAGACAAGAAATAGTGCTTGTGTACAAACTACAAGGGAAAGATCTTAGACTGATTCAAACAGCGCTTTCAATTCATTCCACATAACAGCATGTCCTACCTCAGTATTAAACATTGGTGACACAGAAAGATGTGAGCTGAAGGAAAAATGTCATACACACACACAGCCGTACAAGTCTCATTTGTCTAGGAGTATCCTAAGTGCCTTATGACTCATTACAAAACCCAATATAACAATGCAAAAATATTCGCTTATCTTACCTTATAAGCGAGGTACAGTAATAAGAGACAATAAAATCTTATACTCTATAAAAGTTTTAACCTTACAAATGACAGAGTGGGCAGGGGGGTTCTATAAATAATTTCATTCTTCCCGAAAGAATGGCAGCTGCTTATATTTACAAGGGGCGCTTACCGAAAGTACCCCGAGATTTTTCCCAAAAAAACTCCATAATAGAACCCAAAGCTTGAACTTAAAATAAGGGGTGGGTACAGGTCACCACTACCCAGTGAGTATTAAAGAACAGAAAAAATTCAGAAATACTCACAAAATATTGGTGATATCATCTGCCCATCGCGGACGTGCCCCCAACTGAAAAGGATTTAGGTCCCAATTCCTGCCCCAAACTTTCTCTGTCTCTGTCATTTGGAAGTCAGGTACCTGGGGACACATCTTAAAGACCAGAAATCGTCTTCCAAAACATGTCCAAATTTTATTATGAGTTTCACATCTTTTATATGAATCAGGTTTGTCAGCATGTGTCAGCATGTGACGTAAATGCAAACCATATATGGACACAGGTCACATGAAACTTCAAACACATCAGCATTTTTCCTATCTGGAGATTGAAGTCCACAGAGGGTCAGAAAAAGCCTTAACCAGCAGAGACCCTAATCTAAATCTGTCTGTAAATACGGCTTAACAAAACAATTGAATTCACTTCACAACATCTCTGTTTAAACATTCATGTCCTTGTAGTATTCTCTTCAAGGAAGGAAAGACAAACAGGGCCTGGTTTTCTTACAACTTTAAACAACAAATGCCTAAGGAAAATTATCAAGGTTCATGATACGTGTCCCTTCAATCAGCATCTTGTCCATCTCGCTCATGCATGTTATTACCAGGGTGGACCGACTCTGGATCACATCCTGTGTGTCTTTCAAAAATTCAGTCAAATTTACCTCTGGTGTGATCAGATGGTCCACATCCTGGGAAGATTCAACTTTTTTAGGAGGAATATAATAATAATTATTTATTGGAAAGTTCTCCACATTGGCCATTCCCAGTACTTCTTTGAAAAACTTCCTCAGTAAAATCTCAGGTGACAATAAATGAGTTACTGGGAAATTGACCAGGCGGAGATTTTTCGCTCTATTCATAAGAACATAAGCGTTGCCTCTGCCGGGTCAGACCAGGGGTCCATCGTGCCCGGCAATCCGCTCCCGCGGCGGCCCCCCAGGTCCATGACCTGAAAGTGTTCCCTACCTAACCTAAAATATCCATACCCTATTCGCTCAATGTCCTGTAAGGTAAACCTCTATCTGTACCCTGTTATCCCCTTCGCTTCCAGGAAGTCATCCAGTCCCTTTTTGAACCCCAGAATTGTACTCTGTCTTATCACTTCTCCGGGAAGCGCATTCCAGGTGTCCACCACCCTCTGAGTGAAGAAGAACCTCCTTGCATTCGTTATGAATCTGTCTCCTCTCAGTTTTTCTGAATGACCTCTTGTTTTAGTTGTCCCTGCTAGTCTAAAGAATCTGTCCCTCTCCACCTTCTCTATGCCTTTCATGATTTTATAAGTTTCTATCATGTCCCCTCTCAGTCTCCGCTTCTCCAGGGTAAAGAGCCCCAGCCTGTCTAACCGTTTGGCATATGAAAGGTTCTCCATACCCTTTATCATCCTCGTTGCCCTCCTCTGGACCCTCTCGAGTATTGCCATGTCCTTCTTGAGGTATGGCGACCAGTATTGGACGCAGTATTCCAGATGTGGGCGCACCATTGCTCGATACAGTGGCAGGATAACTTATTTTGTTCTGGTAGTGATACCTTTTTTGATAATGCCCAACATTCTGTTCACTTTTTTTGAGGCCGCTGCACATTGTGCCGCCGGCTTCATTGTGTTATCTACCAATACCCCCAGATCTTTTTCATGGCTGCCTTCCCCAAGTACCCTCCCTCCCATCGTATAGCTGTACATGGAGTTCCCCTTCCCTATGTGCAAGACCTTATATTTCTCCACATTGAAGCTCATCTGCCATTTTTTTGCCCACTCACTCAGTTTGTTCAGGTCGCTCTGCAGTTCTTTGCATTCCTCAACAGTTCTGGCCCTGCTGGAGAGTTTTGTGTCATCCGCGAACTTGATAACTTCGCACTTTGTCCCCGTTTCTAGATCATTAATAAATATATTGAACAGCAATGGTCCCAGCACTGACCCTTGCGGAAAACCACTTGTGACCCCTATCCAGTCAGAGTAGTGCCCCTTTACTCCTACCCTCTGTTTCCTGTCCGCCAGCCAATTTTTGATCCATCTGTACACGTCCCCTTCCACCCCGTGACTCCACAGTTTCTTCAGTAAACGTTCATGGGGCACCTTGTCAAAGGCTTTTTGGAAATCTAGATATATAATGTCTACTGGGTCACCTTGGTCCAATTGCTTACTTATCCCCTCAAAGAAATGCAGTAGATTTGTCTGGCATGATCGGCCTTTACAGAAACCATGCTGGCTCGATCTCATCAGATTATTTTTTTCTATATGCTCATTGATACCTTCCCTGATCATTGATTCGACCATCTTCCCCGGAACAGAGGTTAAGCTCACCGGTCTGTAGTTTCCCGGGCCGCCTCTCGATCCTTTTTTGAAGATCAGTGTAACATTCGCTATCTTCCAGTCCTCCGGGATTACCCCTGTTCTCAAGGACAGGTTGCAAATATGTTGCAGTAACTCTGCTGTTTCATCTCTGAACTCTTTCAGTATTCTCGGGTGGATCCTGTCTGGGCCCGGAGCTTTGTCCGTTCTTAATCTATCTATCTGCCTGAGAACGTCTTCGAGGCTTACTTCCATGCATGATAATTTCCCCTCTTGATCTCCCCTGAAGATTTTTTCCGGTTCTGGCACACTGGATGTGTCCTCTATTGTAAAGACCGACGAGAAGAACTTGTTTAGCCTACCAGCCACCTCTTTTTCCTCTTTCACCACTCCCTTCCGGTCACCCTCATCCAGGGGCCCCACCTCCTCCCTCGCTGGCTGTTTCCCTTTCACATATCGGAAAAATGGTTTGAAATTTCTTGCTTCCTTGGCTAGTCTCTCCTCATACTCTTTCTTGGCTTTCCTGACTACTCGGTGGCATTCTTTTTGTTGCTTCCTGTGCTCTCTCCAGTTTCCTTCAGTTTTGTCCTTTTTCCACTTCCGAAATGATTTTTTCTTGTCTCCTATCACTTTCTTTACTTCACTGGTTATCCATGCAGGGTCCTTTGTCTGATTCTTCTTGGAACCTTTCCTAAATCTTGGTATATATAGGTTTTGTGCCTTGTTTACTGTGTCCTTGAATAGGGACCAGGCTTGCTCCACAGTCCGAGTTTCCTTGGAGCTGTTTCTGAGCTTCTTTCTCACCATTTGTATCATGGCATCATAGTTCCCTTTCTTGAAGTTAAATGTTGTTGCCTTGGTTCTCTTTCCCATAGGTAGTCCTACTTGCACTTTGAACTGAATCATGTTGTGGTCACTGGTTCCTAGTGGTCCTATGATCTCCACATCCTTCGCGGGGCCTTTCAGCCCATTGAGGATCAGATCCAGAGTCGCTGATCCTCTCGTTGGTGCCTCGACTAGTTCCATGAAGCAGTCCTGGACTGCTTCCAGGAACTCCGTTTCCCTTGCACATTTTGAATTTCCAAGACACCAGTCTATCCCAGGATAGTTGAAATCTCCCATAACTATGGTGTTTGGGTTCTTGCATTCCCTTCTCAGCTTGGCTACCATTTCTGTATCTTCAGCTTCAGTTTGCCCAGGTGGACGGTAGAACAGTCCCATCTTTATCTCGGATCCGTTGCTTCCTGGTACTTTGATCCACAATGACTTCAGTTGGGCATTTGTCTCTGCTGTGTCCACAGTGGTTGAGTGAATGGTATCCCTTATGTATAGTGCTATTCCTCCCCCCTTCTGGTAAGTCCTGTCTTTTCGGTAGAGTTTGTATCCTGGCAGTACTATGTCCCATTTGTTTTCCTCGTTCCACCATGTTTCCGTGATCCCTATGATGTCTAGTCTCTCATTATTGGCCATGACTTCTAGTTCCCCCATTTTGTTCTTTAGGCTCCTTGCATTAGTATACATGCAGTTCAAGTCCTGGCATTTTCCCTTCCTTTCTATTTTCCCTTGCATTTCATGCTTCATTCTGTCCCCTTCCTGGCCTGCCAACTCCTGAGTATTGTCTCTTTTGTCCTCTCTTTGTGGTAGATTCCTATTGCCTTCCCCTTGTGGCGTGTTCCTATTGTCCTCCTCTTGTTCTTTCTCATCATCCAGTCCCGTTTTGACTTCCCCTTCCAGTATGTTCATCCTTTCCCCCTCTCGCTTCATCTGACTCCCTTGTTTGTTCATAGTCTGTTGCTTGCCACTTGTGTCTTCCCCAAAATCTTTCCCCTCAGTACCCTCACTGGGTACTGTTTCCCGAACCGTCGATACCAGGTCGACTGTCGGCTTTCCCCTTCTACTTAGTTTAAAGCTTGCTCTATCGCTCTTCTGACGTTATTTGCTAGTTGTCTAGTTCCCGCCTTGCTCAGGTGTAGACCATCCTTCTTGAAAAGCTTGTTCTTTCCCCAGAACGTTGTCCAGTTCCTCACGAAGAGAAATCCCTCTTCCTCACACCATTTTCTCATCCATGCGTTAATTGATTGTAGCTCCGTCTGCCTCTTCATTTCTGCCCTCGGTACTGGCAGGATCTCTGAGAAGGCTATCCTCTGGGTCCTCATCTTCAGTTTCCTTCCTAAGATCTTGAATTGTTCAGTCAGTGCATTCTTGCTGTAGTCCCTCCTGGTGACATCGTTCGTCCCGACGTGGACTATCACTGCTGTCTCTTCCGTCTCTGCTCCTTCCAGGATTCTCTCAATCTTGTCAACGATGTCCTTTGTTCTTGCTCCTGGGAGACAGGTCACTAGCCGATCCTCTCTCCCTCCTGCTATGTGACTGTCAACGTGCCTCAGGATTGAGTCTCCCACCAGGATTGCAGATTTCCCTTCTTTCAGCCTCCGTGTCGGTCGCAGGTCTGTGTCCTGGTGTTCTTCGTTTCTTCCAGCAAGGTTCCTCCGTGGGTATCCTCTACCTTGGTGTCAGATGTTTCTTGTCCTCTGCTCTGTGTGTCTTCCTCATTTCCGTGCTCCTGTTCTTCCACTCTCCTGTAGGCATCCTCGATGAACCTCTCGAGCTCCCTGACTTGTTCCTCGATGCACCCCTCTCGCATGGGGTCTTCGGCTGTCTGGAAGAAGGCTTCGGAGATGTAGAGTCCCTCCAGCTCCTGGATCCTGAGCTTCAGTCGACTGACTTCGCTCTTCAAGCTCTCCAGTTCCTGGCATCGTCCTCACACATATGACTGCTGCCCGGAGGGGAGGTAGTCATACATGTGGCAGTCCGTGCAGTACACTGGGAAGCTCATCCTTCGGGTTCCTTCCGCTTCCATATTTGTCCACTCTCTAGGAGTCCTGTTGCTCTTTGCTAGTGTGTTCACTCCTGTGCCTGGCTCTTCCTTACCTTCTTCGTCTTTCGCTTCCTTTTACTTATGCGCTTGTGCTATTTGCCCCTTGCTTACCCTCTGTGGCTGCCTTCTCCTTTAGCTCGTGTTCTCTCTTGAGTCCGCCTTTTCTTGTCCTGCTGAGCTTGTTACTGCTGTCTCTGTGTATGTGTGTGCGCTACCTTCTTAGCCTGCTTCTACCCTGTCTTCTGCCCTTGCTACTGTTCTTCAGTGCCTTCCTTGCCTGTCGTTCCTTTGATGTGTGGTCCTTCCTGGGCCTACTCCTTCCTTTTTTTCTGTGTTTGCTTCCCTTTTACTTGTGTGTGTGCGTGTATGTGTATACTTCCTTACCTTGCTGTCTTCCTTTCTTGGAGTCCTTGGATGTAGTGACCTGGCCTGCCCTTCTTAAGGCCCTTCGCAAAGGCGCTCTCGCT
Source organism: Geotrypetes seraphini (assembly GCF_902459505.1). Lineage (NCBI taxonomy): Eukaryota > Metazoa > Chordata > Amphibia > Gymnophiona > Dermophiidae > Geotrypetes > Geotrypetes seraphini. The sequence continues at coordinate 97,241,972 of NC_047088.1, read as the reverse complement.
AAGGCGAGCGCCTTTTCCGCTCGCCTTCGCTGCGCGCCGAACGGCTGGGCGCTGTTGGCTCCCCTCCTCTTAAGGGGGAGTCCGGCCTCTGGCTCCGCTGGTGACGCGGTGCGGGTGGGCGGAGCTTACTCTCGCCGCTGCCCGCCCTCGCCGCCGCTACCTTCTCTGTCTCTGCCTCAGCCCTCCTTCTTCCTCCCGGCTACCTCTCTCCGCCGCTGCAACAAGCCTCCACGCGGCTTGTGCTGCCTTCGCGCCGCAGCTCCCCTCCTCTTAAGGGGAAGTCCGGCCTCTGGCTCCGCTGGTGATGCGGTGCGGGTGGGCGGAGCTTACTCTTGCCACTGCCCGCCCTCGCCGCCGCTACCTTCTCTGTCTCTGCCTCAGCCCTCCTTCCTCCCGGCTACCTCTCTCCGCCGCTGCAACAAGCCTCCACGCGGCTTGTGCTGCCTTGCGCCGCAGCTCCCCTCCTCTTAAGGGGGAGTCCGGCCTCTGGCTCCGCTGGTGACGCGGTGCGGGTGGGCGGAGCTTACTCTCGCCGCTGCCCGCCCTTGCCGCCGCTACCTTCTCTGTCTCTGCCTCAGCCCTCCTTCTTCCTCCCGGCTACCTCTCTCCGCCGCTGCAACAAGCCTCCTCATGTTCTCTATAGATTCAATTTTAGAATGTATCACTGTAGAATCTTTAACAGCTGATACCGAGACAGCTTGTAAATTATTACATTGAGTTTCAACAACATTTAAACGTTTATCCAAACAACCTAAGTTTGAGTCCACATTTTCAAATTTAGAAGAAACTAACTGAGAAAAATCTCCCATTTGTTTCATCGTTGTCCTGAGAAACCCTTCAACCCTGGATATTCCTAACCATAAGTCCTTTAAAGTAATATCCTGTGTTTCCTCTGTTCTTGGGTTTTCATCGACTCCTCCAGAAAATATCAATGGTTTAGGTATTTCAGCATGTACTAATTTACTAGTATGGGTAGATGAAGCCACTTGAGCATTGGATATAGTAGGGTTTATATTCCCACTATCACTGGGTACCGGATGAAGGGGAGGAGTGCGATTGAGGGGACTTATTGAAGCTCCTGACAAGGAGGAGTCTACATTTGGTAGTACCCCAGGTAAATTATCAGAAAGTAATGTTAAATGTCTATCCATTGGACCTGATATCACTGGTGTAGAGCTTTTTGGTTTGATTTCTCTTTTTCCCATATTGTAACTGTCATATAAAAATTATAGGAAAAAATTTTTATATTATCAACCAATTCCAGCTCCCGGACTCCTCGTGGCTCCAAGGGACTCCCAAGGGGCCACGCCCTGCGGCCGCAACCGTGGCAGCAGCTTGATTTTAAAGAGTTAGAGACGGACCCGATGACGTCAGGGGGTCCGTCTCAGTAGGTGCCTGCGGGCGTGTAAGGAAAGTTAAGATCCGCTGCTGCAGGAGGCCAGGAATCCACAAACGCTCCCCTCAGTGATATCCTCTTGGTAAGGACAAGGCTCCCGATACAGCCGCAGCAGCTGCTTGATTTTAAAGTGTTGGAGACGGACCCGATGACGTCAGGGGGTCCGTCTCAGTAGGTGCCTGCGGGCGTGTAAGGAAAGTTAAGATCCGCTGCTGCAGGAGGCCAGGAATCCACAAACGCTCCCCTCGGTGATATCCTCTTGGTAAGGACAAGGCTCCCCGCCGCGCTACATGCTAAGAACTAACGTCAGCTCAATGCTGGCATTAGCGTCTAGAGCGCGCACTAAAACCGCTAGCGCAGTTTAGTAAAAGGAGCCCTAAGTGACAATATGGGACAAATGTAGTGAGCAGGTCACAATGATAAAGTGAAAGCTGCATTGGGACTGAGACAACATTAGTGTCAGATAAAAATGAAGATCTATTTAGAGAATATAGTATTTGATACTGGAACTCCTTGATCATTGGAATTGAAAGATACAAATAACTGGAAGACTTGCTTATGGATGCAGTCTGTTTAAGGTAATACAACAAAAGTCAATGACAGTCCAGTGTATGAAAAAATTTGTGACAAAAGTCAGACTTACAGGCCTATAGTTCCCTACTTCTTTCTTTCTTCCTTCCACTTTTGTGGAGAGGGACCACATCCGTACTTCTCCAGTCCTTCAGTACCAATCTTGATTCTAGAGAAGTATTGAAAAAGTCAGCCAGTGAAGCTGCCAGAACTTCCCTCAGATGTATACATTCCGAGCCACCCTCGGATGTATACCATCCGGCCCCATCGCTTTGTCCACCTTTAGTTTAGTTAGCTCCTCATGAACACAATCCTCTGAAAATCAATCAAGGTCTACCACTTTTCCATCCCATCTGTTGAAAATCTTATCTGTAATAAAATTTTCAGCTGTTTTACCCAGAAATAGATATCAGCTTTTTATTAGACCTCAATCTCAATGCCAACCTTTTTTCTCTTATTCTCAATAATCAAGGCCAAAGGAAACAAAGCAACAGTCTGCAGCCACTGCAGCTGCACTTGCAATCCTCTCTTTTTTGACTATCTTCCTATCAGAGGCAGGATCTACTTTTTCTAAAACCCTTGGTATGCTTTCACAACAGACAATTGAGTCCTGAAAATTATAGATTATCACAATAGCATAAATTTCATTAATACTATACTGAACAAATGTCTCAAAATAATATCTAACGTTTCAGATGACTATGTACTAATTCTGGAGTAAGATATGAAGAATCTAATGTTAAACAGTGCAGTTGCAGAAGTGTCTCCAAAACAAAGAGGAAAAGGTTCTGTGCCAATTTCTTCCTGATTCCCAAAACAATTGAAGGCATCAGGCCCATTGTAGACCTTAGAAACCTCAACATCTTTGTCAAAAAAAGAGAAATTCAAAATGGATACCCTTTCTACTATCCTTCCTCTCCTTGAGAAGAAGAATTGGCTAGTCTATCTAGATCTCAAGAATGCACTCAAATCCTGATTCACCCAAGTCACTGGCATCTTCTCTGTTTTATCTTCATGGCCTCTCAACTGCACCCAGAATGTTCACGAAATGCCTAGTGGTGATGATGGCACATCTCACAAACAGAGATACTTTTTGTCATCCACATCTAGATTTGACTTTTTCAACTACTACACCTTCACTTATAGAAATTTTTTTTTTAAATTCTTTATTCATTTATAATTTACAATAAGTGTACAGTAAATATCAAGCATTTAAAATACAAGATCACTTATAGAAATCTTATTGCAAGCAAAAATGAATGGAAATGTTTTTTTTTTAAAGAGAATAATGAAGGTTCTGTAATCCAGTGGATTACAGGACCCAAGGCAACATGGATTCACTAGAGGCATAACTTGTCAGACAAATCTGGTAATTTCTTTGACTGGGTGATCAGAAAATTGGATAGAGGGTGTGCGCTAGATGTGGTGTATTTAGATTTTAGCAAAGCCTTTGACAGTACATGGTACTACTTGAAAGGGTCCAGAGAAGAACGACTAAGATGGTTAAGGGGTTGGAGGAGCTGCCGTACAGCGAAAGATTAGAGAAACTGGGCCTCTTCTCCCTCGAACAGAGGAGATTGAGAGGGGACATGATCGAAACATTCCAGTAAATAAAGTTTTTTGACAGTGACAGTGACCCCTATGAACCTGGAAGAATAAATTCCAACGCCATTCTGAGCCATGTGTGGACAGAGCAGGAGAGAATGTGATTGCCCTGACGCAGTCGTTGTTCGGCGAAACAAGAGCCTTGTTGGTGACATCCAGTTCCTTGTCTTTTGTCAGCGTGAGAAGTGCTATAGCAGGATGATCTACTCGCTGCTGTTTGTGCCATCGTCAGAAGATAAGTGAACTGTTTTGTTCTTTTTCTGGTTCCCTGTGCACAGTGGTGGCTTTGGTCCCATTTTGAAAAATTACATTTTGAAACGTGTAGAGTTTTTTGCCTATGATACAGAGCAGGACTGGCTTAAGAACTCATTGGGTTGCAGTCTGTATATTGTTGATAAGTTGAGGCTTTTTCTCCACCTATTATAAATGTACTTTCATGGGGTATCCCCACCACTAGGCTAATAATTTTTTGCTGATTGTATTTATATTTTGTTATTGCTATTTGGATTCTTGAGAGATGTTTAAATACCTACATGGCATAAATATGCATGAGGCGAGTCTCTTTCATTTCAAAGGAAGTTCAGATATGAGAGGGCATAGGATGAAGTTAAGAGGTGATAGGCTTAGGAGTAATCTATGGAAATACATTTTTATAGAAATTGTGATAGATGTGTGGAATAGTTTCCTGGTACAGGTGGTGGAGAGTATAGAATGACACAGGGAAAAAATTTGTCCCTGTCACCATCCCATCCCCGCAAGCTCGGTCTCTGTCCCTGCCCCGTAAACCATCTGATCCCATCCACACAAGCCTCGAATAGTTTTATACTGAACTTATTTTATTAAAGTATAAAAAGAAACAATATTCTGTACAATTGTCATTTTATAAATCAAAGTTCTGGCTGCTGAACTAGAGAAAGAGATGTTCAGCTGGCAGGGCTTTGTTTATAAATGTTTATCAATACAACTAATATACCACTTTATCCTAAAGCAAAAAAAAAAAGAAAATAAATAGAATTTTTTTTCTACCTTTGTCGTCTGGTTTCTGCTTACCTCATCTTCTCATTCAATTCATACGATCCACTATCTGCCTTCTCTCTCCCTTCCATCTCTCACTCCACCCTTCCCCTCATTGGTCTGGCACCCATCTTCTTCCCTCTGCTCCCTCCATAGTCTAGCATCTCTCTCTTCCCCATTTCCCTTTAGCATCTTCTCCCCTCTCTCTCTTGCCCATTTTCCCTTCAGTGTCTTCTCCACACTCTCCACTTCTCTTCCCCATTTCCCTTCAGCATCTTCAGCCTACTCTCTCTTCCCCATTTCCCCTCAGCATCTGTTTCTCTTACCCCCCTCTCTCTCCTCTTCCCTTCAGCACACGCATGCGCGTGGTCCAGCAGCCCCCTCCCTCCCTCCCAATTGTTGGAGATCCTTCCTACCTCCTGATCACCGAAGTCATCGAGTCATCCGAGGGCATCTACCTCCCTCCCTTTGTTCCTCTCACCTTACCATGGCAATTTTCTGGGATTTTTTTGTCTCCCAGCTGCCCGAGCCGGCTTTCATCAAGTCGCATGTGACTGCTAAAACTTCTCCTCTGCCGCAACTTCCTGTTTCCGGTTGCGTCAGAGGAGATGTTTCGGCAGCCACACACAACTTGATGAAAGCCAGCTCGGGCAGCTGGGAGACGATAAACCCCCCAAAATCTCCACGGTAGGGGGAGGGAGTGAAGGAAGGAAGGGAGGGAGATGCCCAATCGGTGACCACACGCGTTCCTGACCTTAACTGCGGAGACAAGGCCATTCACCGCACCATGGGGCAGTGAATGGCCTTGTTCCTGTACCCACGGTGATGATGATTTTTTCTCCTACCATTTTGGTGGGTTATCCACCACTAGCTGCGGCTAGCCATGGGGAACAGCCACCATGTTATTCTCTAGTGGAGACAAAGACTGTGTCTGAATTCAAGAAAAGGTCGGACAGGCACATGGGATCTCTTATGGAGGGAGATAATGGATGCTGTGGAGGGACAGACTGGATGGGCCATTTTGCTTTTATCTGCCTTCATGATGCCTGCAGGTGAGGCTAAATGATCTACATGCGGGACAAAAAGTTCTTTAATTTTAGAGGAATTGTCCTTAATTTGTAAAACTGTTTCTTTAACAGTGTCATAAAAGGAAATTTCCTGCAGAGGTTGCATCTGCCAATTTATGCAAGTCTTCCCATAAGCTAGAAGCAAGGACCCATGCCATCCTTTATGCCCCAATAGCGATAGCTGCTGATCAAGTAGTAGTAGTATATGCATATGTAGCTTTTATAAGATAAAAAGAACATTTCTGTAAAGATATAAAATTACAAAAATTGCTCTTGAGATAACTGCAGCATTTGCTTTGAGAGTTCAGAGAACTACTGCAAGAAAGCATGATGACAACGAACCCATGAGGTTAAAATAATAGTCCAATAATCTTTTCATCCCACGGTATCTATGATTTTATGATCCTTGCCCAAAGGTGAAAGCTCTTTGGTCTAGCTTTTCTAGACCACTGGATGGAAGCCTCTGATATCACCAACTAGTGAGGAAGTTGTGAATGGTCATGTCCTGGAGCTGAGCACACTTAGTATTTCATTTCCACTTTCTTGGAAACTGCTTGAATGTAAAAAGTTTTTTTTCCAAATTTCCATCCATAACTCCTTAAGTACTATATTTGATTTACTAGGAGTGTTAATGACTCTTTAGGAATCTTTAGGAATATTAGAATAACTTTGAAATCCCTTTGAATTTGAGAGTGTCTATGCTAGCTAAAGAGTTTTCATCAAGTTTAATAAAAATTTGGGATATCTTCCTGTTCTTCTTTGGAAGACCCTTCAGGGGGAGTAAGTTGAACTAAAGGCTGAAGCTGCTGAAATGCAGTGTTCTCTGATCATTCTGCATGTTCTCTGAGCATGTTGCATATACGAACCTCACTCTCTAGGTTTCTGAGCATCAAAATGAATCTAGAGACAACCAATTCTTTCCTTCATACTCAGGTAAACGACATCCCTGATGGGTATGGTCATCCATGTCATAGACAGGCAAAAGACCAAGAAAGTTTTCATGTTGTTAAAAGGATGACCTCCCCCCACGGGTCCTGAGGGACAGTTACAGGAGTTGATAAAAGCTGCAAACTATCTCTTAGAAAATTCTGAAGCAGATGTGAGGCTGAAGACAGCTGAGGGAAGATATGATTGAAGTCTACAAAATCCTGAGTGGATCAGTTTTTTACTCTGTCAAAAAGTACAATGACTAGGGGATACTCGAAGTTACAGGGAAATACTTTTAAAACCAATAGGAGGAATTTTTTTTTCATTCAGAGAATAGTTAAGCTCTGGAACGCATTGCCAAAGGTTGTGGTAAGAGCTGATAGCTTGGCTGGTTTTAAGAAAGGTTTGGACAATTTCCTGGAGGAAAAGTCCATAGTCTGTTATTGAGAAAGACATGGGGGAAGCCACTGTTTGCCCTGGATCGGTAGCATGAAATGTTGCTATTCCTTGGGTTTTGGCCAGGTACTAGGGACCTGGATTGGCCACCATAAGAACCAGTAAGGCTATTCTTATGTTCTTATGTGCTTCATTTTTATTACCAAGTGAAGACAGGTGTGTGGTGGTTGGAAAATTTGGCTGTATGCTTAAAAGTGGAGAATTGCATCCCAATTAACTTTTAGGCTTAAAAGAAAAACCCAAAAACAATTACAGCATTTCTTACTTGAACTTGGGGACTGCAACTGTGTGTTCTTTTTTTAGATGTCTTTGTCCATTTTGTCAGAGGTAGATAGCTCAGCTGCTTCTTATCTATGCTTGCATTGTAACAGTTGCAGAACACTGGCAGAAGCTGCCTATGTTTTGGTTTGTTTCTTTTTTGGCATTTCTGCACCAGAAAAGACTGACAGGTGAAGAGATGGTGGGGCAGAGAAGTGGTCTCTAATAAGTGAGCCACTAACTCCATTTATCTGAGCAGGTGCCAGTCTGAAACATACACTCGATTGGCTAGTAAGTTTTAATTTCCTTTTTTGTATTATAGCCGGCAAGCTCCAGGGAAGGTGTCTGGGGTCACCGGAACAAGTAGATTCCTGTGAGCCGCCACGGGCCGCATAAGGAGGTGATAATTTTAGCGTTTAGAATAAGGAACACCCTCAAAAGTCATAGGCACAGCTTCAATGAAATCAAGGCTTTTAATCTTCAAAACGAAAAAAAACAACTTATTTGTCAGGATTAATCAACAGAAGTCAGCGGGCTTCCCATGCACAGTTCAAAATAATGTTGGCAAATAGTCTCTGGATGAGAAAACAAGAGAGTCCAAAATCAAATAATCAAAATCTTTCACAAAAGTAAGTTCTCTTTTTAGTTTGCAGTCCAGCAATAGTCCATCACACAAGAAAAGAAAACTTCCCAAAACAAAAAGCAATACTTCTGGGAGGAAATACTCCAGCTCTAAGTCAGCGCTACTGTACTGGCTTCTTCAGCAACCAAATGCTGGAAAGACAGTGTGCTCCGTGTGGTCTTTAATTGCCAGAAATTAGGCCCACTATCCCACCACGTAACATGGGGCAAACCCCACTGCCTTAGCATACCATAGTACACTTTCCTCAAAGAGAAAGCACAATTAAGCTTTCAAAAAGGAAAAACAAAACTTCAAAATAAAAGTCCTTATTCAGCTTCACAGCAGAGAAAATTCACTCTTTAGCATGAGTCAGAATTATTCAGTTCTTGAGACAAGGTAGGCAAAAACAAATTTGCAATAAACTTCAGCAAACATTCAGATACTTGCTTTTGTGAGGCATGTGAGCCTCACAAAAATGTGAGCATTTTCAGAAGTCAGCACAGCACTAGCTTCAGGGCTTATTTCCAACTCCATGGCAAGTGGTTCCTCACACAGACTGGAAGGTACTTCTTCTCCAGCCTCTGAAAACTCCATAGCCTCAGGAGCTTGGCTGCTATCAGTAGCTCCCAGCCCTGAGCACTGTGACCTCTCCTGCTGCTGTTCCTCTCCCTTCTGATTTTCTAGGAGCCTAGTCTTCAGGGATAGCAGCTTGCAGCCCCGCCCCCAACCCTCAGGTGGAAAGGATTTCCGGTGATTCACTTTAGGACACAGAGGGGGATGGGAACCTACCACTGCTGCTCTCTTACTCCCTCTACAGGCCCCAGAAGTAAATTCAGTCTGAGAGACATAAAATGGTGTATAAGGCAGATTATGGGCAGGGTCTGGATTAGCACTGGGACCTGCACTAGGGACACTCCTAGCAGGCATAGTCTGCTTATCACATACCCCTCCCTTAACTGTCTGCTAGGGGTGGACCTGGTTCTACCCAAATCTTTTTCCCCAACCCTGGATAAAGCATCTGCATTAGTATGGAGACACCCCGGTTTATGTATGGTTTTGTATCGGAACGTTTGCAGAGCCAAATACCATCTCGTAAGGCAGGCATTATTGTTTCTCATGGAATTGAGCCAGCTCAGTGCCGCGTGGTCCGTGACCAAGGTAAATTCACGGCCTTCCAAGTAATGCTCTAAACTTTGCATAGCCCACTTGGCGGCCAGACATTCCAATTCCACTGTTGCATAATGTTTCTCATTATCATGCAACTTTCTACTGAGATAAAGGACTGGATGTTCCAATCCTTCCACTTCCTGACTTAGGACTGCTCCTAACCCAGTTTGGGAGGCATCCGCCTGTAGCACAAATGGACGCTGGAAATTAACTGCTGCTAAAGGTGTTCAAATAGCTCAAACAGGAATATCCCCACTGAGACATAACAAAAATATAACATGGAGGGCTATGTACGTCAACGCACACAGTTTAGGAAACAAGATCCTGGAATTGGAAACAGAAATAAGGAATGCCGACCTGGATGTGGTGGCGATATCCGAAACCTGGCTCACAGACTCCCACGGGTGGGACATGGTCATACCGGGTTACAACTTGCTTCGCCGGGACAGAGAGGGTAGGAAGGGAGGGGGTGTAGCATTATATACTAAAGATGACATTAAGGTCACGAGAATCTCAGATGTCCAGTATACTGGGGAATCCCTTTGGGTTAATTTGGCCAGATGGAAGGACAAATGCTTGTATCTTGGCATAATTTACAGACCCCCAAGACAACAGGATGACCTGGATATGGAAATAATCGAAGATATAGAAAATATCACCTTGCGTGGGGGCACAGTATTGCTAGGTGACTTCAACATGCCTGATGTGGATTGGGTTACACTTACCTCTGCTTCCGGCAGCAGCAGGAGGCTATTAAACTCTATGAAAGGAGCAAGCCTCAGGCAACTGGTGTTGGAACCGACAAGGGATCAGGCAATACTGGACCTGATACTTACCAATGGAGAAAGTGTCACAGAGGTCTCGGTGGGCGACACATTGGCCTCCAGTGACCACAACATGGTATGGTTCAATATCAGGAAAGGTTTCACTAAATCTACTACACTAACCAAAGTCCTCAAATTCAAGGACACAAATTTCAAAGAAATGGGAGACTTCGTTCACCAGGCGCTACAAAGCCAAGAAGAAACCGATAACGTGGAAGACATGTGGTCAACTTTGAAAGCAACCATACAAGAAGCAACAAACCGCTATGTAAAATCAGTAAGTAAACGGCGAAGGAACAATAAGCCACAGTGGTTTACTGCGGAGATCTCAGACCTGATCAAGGAGAAGAAAAAAGCATTCATCTCTTACAAACAATCAGGGAAGCAGGACTCTAGAGCAGACTACCTGGCCAAATCAAAAGCCGTCAAAACAGCAGTCAGGGAGGCTAAATTCCTCATGGAGGAGTCTCTAGCAAAGAACATCCAGAAGGGAGATAAATCCTTCTTCAGGTATATCAGTGATAGAAGAAAAAACTCAGGCGGGATTGTACGTCTTAGGAAACCAGACGGAGACTATGTGGAAAAGGATTCGGAAAAAGCCCAACTATTAAATGAATACTTCTGCTCAGTCTTCACCCGAGAAGCGCCAGGGCTCAGCCCTCAGCTACAGACAAGGGTTGGCTCAGTTGACCCGTTTAGTAACTTTGAGTTTACGCCCAGCAGTGTCTACGGTGAGCTGTCAAAGCTCAAGGTTAACAAAGCAATGGGGCCGGACAACCTGCACCCCAGGGTGCTTAGGGAGCTGAGTGATGTCTTGGCGGAGCCACTGTCCGCGCTCTTCAACCTCTCCCTTAGTACAGGCAGCGTCCCGTTGGACTGGAGGACGGCTAACGTCATTCCACTCCACAAGAAAGGCTCAAAGATGGAGACAGCAAACTACAGACCAGTGAGTCTAACATCGATAGTGAGCAAACTAATGGAAACTCTAATCAAACACCAATTAGATAAGATCCTGGATGAAGAGAATCTACGGGATCCCCGACAACATGGATTTACTAAGGGGAGATCCTGCCAATCCAACCTGATCAGCTTCTTTGACTGGGTAACGGGGAAGCTGGATATTGGGGAATCCCTGGACATCGTGTACCTGGACTTTAGCAAAGCATTCGATAGCGTACCACACCGCAGGTTACTGAGCAAGATGAGTTCTATAGGATTAGGTGACACATTGACGAAATGGGTTGGGAGCTGGCTTGGAGGTAGGCTCCAAAGGGTGGTGGTGAACGGCACCCCCTCCAAAATGACGGAGGTGATTAGTGGAGTACCACAGGGCTCAGTCTTGGGCCCAATCCTATTCAACATCTTTATAAGAGACTTGGCAGAAGGGCTTCGAGGTAAAATAACATTATTCGCCGATGACGCCAAACTGAGTAATGTAGTGGGCAAATGCACAACAGACGAAGATTCAGTGCCCGACAACATGATGCACGACCTACTCCTACTGGAGCGATGGTCTAGGACATGGCAACTCAACTTCAATGCCAAAAAATGCAAAGTTATGCACCTGGGCAGCCAGAATCCATGCAAGTCTTATACCCTTAATGGCGAGATCCTAGCAAAAACGGTAGCAGAACGAGACTTGGGGGTAATCGTCAGTGAGGACATGAAGTCTGCCAATCAAGTGGAGCAGGCTTCGTCCAAGGCAAGACAAATCATGGGCTGCATACGAAGGGGTTTCGTCAGTCGTAAGGCGGAAGTCATTATGCCATTGTATAGATCCATGGTGAGGCCCCACCTGGAATACTGTGTGCAATTCTGGAGGCCGCATTATCGCAAGGATGTGCTGAGACTGGAGTCGGTGCAAAGAATGGCCACCCGGATGGTCTCGGGACTCAAGGATCTACCATACGAAAAACGGCTTGACAAATTACAGCTATACTCGCTCGAGGAGCGCAGAGAGAGGGGGGACATGATCGAGACGTTCAAGTATCTTACGGGCCGCATCGAGGCGGAGGAAGATATCTTCTTTTTCAAGGGTCCCACGACAACAAGAGGGCATCCGTTGAAAATCAGGGGCGGGAAACTACGAGGTGACACCAGGAAATTCTTTTTCACTGAAAGAGTGGTTGATCGCTGGAATAGTCTTCCACTACAGGTGATTGAGGCCAGCAGCGTGCCTGATTTTAAGGCCAAATGGGATCGGCACATGGGATCTCTTCACAGGGCAAAGGTAGGGGAGGGACATTAAGGTGGGCAGACTAGATGGGCCGTGGGCCCTTATCTGCCATCTATTTCTATGTTTCTAACACTGGTTCTGAGCACAGACTAGACTTGAGATCCTCCAGTGCTTTCGTACTCTCAGGGTCCCAGCGTACCTTATCTGGCCTATTCTTTTTCAGCATTTTGGTTAACAAAGTTGCCAGGGTCGCAAAATGTGGAATAAACCGCCGGTAATACCCCACCAATCGTAAGAAGCTCCGTACTTGTTTCTTGGATTCCGGTACGGGGTACTCCCGAATGCATTGCACTTTATCCTATCAGGTATCCTAAATACCTAACTTCCTTCTTTCCTACACTGCATTTCTTAGGGTTGACAGTTAACCCTGCCTTCCGTAAGGCACATAGCACCGCCCTGACTTGCTCTATATGCTGGGCCCAGGATTGAGAATGAATAATAATGTCATCCAAATAGGCCGCACCATACTCCTGATGCCCCCTCAGCACTTGGTCCATTAGGCGCTGGCATTAAGCAGCAGCACCATGCAATCCAAAAGGCATTTTGACAAACTGAAACAAGCCCAAAGGGGTACCAAAAGCAGTCTTAGGCCTCGCTGCAGGTGTCAAAGATATCTGCCAATAACCTTTTGTAAGATCAAGAGTAGTGAGATACTGAGCTTGGCCTAACTAGTCTAATAGTTCTTCCACTCTGGGCATAGGAAAAGCATCAAACTGGAAGATAGCATTCAGTTGGCGGAAATCGATGCAGAACCTGGGTGACCCATCTGCTTTGGGCACAATCACAATAGGGCTGGCCCATGGACTTTGGGACGGCTCTATCACCCCTAGGGCTAACATCTTCTCCACCATCTCTCCTGTACAAGGACCTTCTTCTCCTCAGATACACGGTATGGCTTCACTCTCACTACCTGTCCTGGAAGAGTCTGGATGTCATGGTTCACTAATGTGGTACTACCAGGAATGGGTGAGAATACATCTTCAAACTCTTTCAGCAGACCCCCAACCGCCTTCTGCGTCTGAGTAAGCTCCTCTCCCATAGTCACTTGCTCGCTCAAATTAAATTCTCCTATCTGGGGTCCAAATTCGTCCTCCTCACAAGCCTGAGCAATGAGGGCTAAGGTCTGACGTTCCTTCCACGGCTTAGGGAGGTTTATATGATAGATTTGTTCCCTTCCTTTTTTATCCTTGACCTTATAATCGACCTCATTAACTCTCTGGATTATGGTGACCGGCCCCCTCCATTGTGCCAGAAACTTGTGGGGATCCATGGGAATTAAGACCAGGACTTGTTCTCCTACCTGCAACTGACGATTCTGAGAACCTTTGTCATAATGGGTTTTTTGATTCTCCTGGCTTTTCCCCATCTGAGCCTTACCCTTCTCCACCAAACTCTTAAAGCGTTGTTTAAGGTCCCCCAGGTAAGATATTATATTTACCCGACATTCTGGAGGAGGGTCCCACCTGTCTTTAAGGATATCTAGTAGCCCTCTAGGTTTTCTCCCAAATAACATTTCATAGGGACTTATTCCCAAAGAAACCTGTACCTTTTCCCTACTAGTGTATAATACCCAAGGGATCATCACATCCCAATCAGTCAACTCTTTACTGGCTACTTTCTTGAGCATCAGTTTAAGGGTCTGATTAAACCGTTCTACTAAACCATTTCCCTGAGGATGATAGGCCGCGGTCCTAATATGCCTTATATTAAACCTTTGCCAAAATGCCTCCATCTCTTGGGAAACGAAATTACTTCCCTGATCAGTGAGTACCTCTTTAGGGAACCCTATAGAACAAAATAAACTGATTAACTCCTTAGTGATGTTTTGCGTAGATGTCCTCCTTAAGGGAAACGCCCACGGGAACTGGTGGCAATATCTATCACCACTAGAATGTACTGATACCCCCATGGTGTTCTCTGGAGGGGCCCTACAATAGCCATGGCCCATCTTCCCAAAGGTTCCTCCACCCACGGAATGGGAATTAATGGGACCCTAAGGGGTTTTTGAATGGCTAATTTTTGGCATGTGGGACAAGAGGCACAGAAATGCACCAACTCCTGGTGTAAGCCAGGCCAAAAAAATCTTTGCAGAATCTGCGTCTCCGTAGCGTCCATTCCCTTATGACCAGCCAAAGGGTGATCATGCGCCATCTGCAGTATTAGGAACCTAAAACCTTGGGGTACTACTAATTGTTCAACCCTATTGTTCAATCCCCTCGCAGTACTAATTCGATACAATAACCCCCGTTTCACTATCATGTTAAATGCTCCCTTGCACTATTTCCCACCTGCTGCCATGCAGCCCGTAAAGAGGGATCTGCCTTCTATTCTGCCTGAAAGGTAGGAAAGGTCGCTAATACCTTTTCAGGAACGGATGGGACTTCCTGCTGTTGAGAGGTGCGGGTGAGAACTTGCCTCCTTTGCCATTTCTGGCGTTTCACTTGAGCCTTGGTGAGACGTGATCCTTTCCCTATTCTCTCCTGGAATAGCTCCCCCTGAAATGGGAATGTCTCCCCTAGGGTCTCCCCAGAAGTGGTTGTTCTTTCACATTGGGCCCGTGTACTGACCAAAGCCTGCCCCAGGTCCCAATCTATTGGCCAACCCTTCCAATCCCGACCCAAAATCATTTCGTAAGGTTGGGATTGGAAGGGTTGGCCAATAGATTGGGACCTGGGGCAGGCTTTGGTCAGTACACGGGCCCAATGTGAAAGAACAACCACTTCTGGGGAGACCCTAGGGGAGACATTCCCATTTCAGGGGGAGCTATTCCAGGAGAGAATAGGGAAAGGATCACGTCTCACCAAGGCTCAAGTGAAACGCCAGAAATGGCAAAGGAGGCAAGTTTTCACCCGCACCTCTCAACAGCAGGAAGTCCCGTCCGTTCCTGAAAAGGTATTAGCGACCTTTCCTACCTTTCAGGCAGAATAGAAGGCAGATCCCTCTTTACGGGCTGCATGGCAGCAGGTGGGAAATAGTGCAAGGGAGCATTTAAGGGAACCACCGCAATTAATAACTTGTCCTCCCTGTTCCCATATTGCACCTTCATCCAATGAGTTACATACTCCTGAACATCCCCATGAATACATTTAATCGAGACTTTAGGACCTTCTGTACCCACCATCGCCTCCCTCCTCCGGATAGCATCCCAGACCTGCTCCCTCATCATAGAATGAGAGACCCCGCTATCAAAGAAGGCCACCAAAGGATAAACTTCCTCACAGCCACATGATATCCATCCTGAGAGGAGTCAGTTGGGATCTGAAGCCCCAACAAACTTATTCCCTTGGTACACTTACTCTGAACATGCCCCCATTTACCACATCCCCCATTTCTCAGCAGCCACGATCTCCTCAAGAGTTCTCAGAGGTATTTAACTTGCTGCTTCGCTCTTCATAGAATAGTCCATCCAAAAAGAGCTCAAAAATTGAAACCACAAAAAAAAAACCCACAAACCAGAAAAAAAACCCACAAACACTGTCCTACTTTAAACTTTTATTCTTGGTTTTATCGTCCCTTATTGCAGTCTTGCATGTAGGCAGTAAATATAAATCCCAAAACTGATACCACGTTTGTAGCCGGCAAGCTCCAGGCAAGGTGTCTGGGGTCACCGGTACAAGTAGATTCTTGTGAGCCGCCACGGGCCGCATATGGAGGTGTTTAGAATAAGGAACACCCTCAAAAGTCATAGGCACAGCTTCAATGAAATCAAGGCTTTTAATCTTCAAAACGAAAAAAAACAAACTTATTTGTCAGGATTAATCAACAGAAGCCAGCGGGCTTCCCATGCACAGTTCAAAATAATGTTGGCAAATAGTCTCTGGATGAGAAAACAAGAGAGTCCAAAAGCAAATAATCAAAATCTCTCTTTCACAAAGGTAAGTTCTCTTTTTAGTTTGCAGTCCAGCAATAGTCCATCACACAAGAAAAGAAAACTTCCCAAAACAAAAAGCAATACTTCTGGGAGGAAATACTCCAGCTCTAAGTCAGCGCTACTGTACTGGCTTCTTCAGCAACCAAATGCTGGAAAGACAGTGTGCTCCGTGTGGTCTTTAATTGCCAGAAATTAGGCTCACTATCCCACCACGTAACACGGGGCAAACCCCACTGCCTTAGCATACCATAGTACACTTTCCTCAAAGAAAAAGCACAATTAAGCTTTCAAAAAGGAAAAACAAAACTTCAAAATAAAAGTCCTTATTCAGCTCCACAGCAGAGAAAATTCACTCTTTAGCATGAGTCAGAATTATTCAGTTCTTGAGACAAGGTAGGCAAAAACAAATTTGCAATAAACTTCAGCAAACATTCAGATACTTGCTTTTGTGAGGCAAACCTCCATAGGAGCATTTTCAGGAGTCAGCACAGCACTAGCTTCAAGCTTATTTCCAACTCCATGGCAAGCGGTTCCTCACACAGACTGGAAAGTACTTCTTCTCCAGCCTCTGAAAACTCCATAGCCTCAGGAGCTTGGCTGCTATCAGTAGCTCCCAGCCCTGAGCACTGTGACCTCTCCTGCTGCTGTTCCTCTCCCTTCTGATTTTCTAGGAGCCTAGTCTTCAGGGATAGCAGCTTGCAGCCCCGCCCCCAACCCTCAGGTGGAAAGGATTTCTGGTGATTCACTTTAGGACACAGAGGGGGATGGGAACCTACCACTGCTGCTCTCTTACTCCCTCTACAGGCCCCAGAAGGAAATTCAGTCTGAGAGACAGAAAATGGTGTATATGGCAGATTATGGGCAGGGTCTGGAATAGCACTGGGACCTGCACTAGGGACACTCCTAGCAGGCATAGTCTGCTTATCACATTATTCCCTCCTGATGATAACAAAGGGTTGTCCAGAGAAAAGAGGGCCTCAAGTAAAGAGGATCATTCAAACTCCCACAGAACTCATTTTGGTTCCATCAGGAGGATTAAATGCTGCATTCAGTTTCTCACAGAAGCAAAATAAATTTGGATGTGATGCTGTCTGGTTAAAAGTAAGGCTGGAATTGTGAGAGAAAAACAGGAGAGCCATGTTCATATGCAACCTGAAGAAAAGACTGCTCAGCACAGGAACTACTGCATCCGTTTAGGAACCCTTAAGCAAAGGGTTCCTGAGTTAGAGGAGGGCACCAGACCTAGGATCCATATGGAGGTCTTCATCAGTAAGTGTGCCTGCATATCCCTGCTTGTTGACAGAAGACTGTGGTTTATATCATATTCAGGGCTATAACTATGGGTAGGTGAGAATGACAGTTGGCTGGGACACCAAGCACCTCTGAGGTAGAAATAACTGATTTGTAAACATAGGCAGCACTGGTGGTGTAGATTCTATCCAAAATGCTTCTACAGTGCAGGGGTGGTAGAAGAATGCATTCAGTCACAGATCTTCTGAAGTAGCCTCCCTGGTTGTAGCACTCTTTCCAAAATTATTGCTGGGGGACAACTTAATTTGAACTTAAATCAGTAATGAGCTGCTCTCTCCTCTTACTATCCAGATTGAGAGGTGAGAGGGCTAGGGATCAGAATACAGGAAGAAAGGGGATTAGTGGGTTGAAACCAGGGTTCAGCTACACTTATCTCAGGTGCCAACATGCTCACTTACAACTATGTCCACACCATGCTGCCATGCTAGAAGCTCTCTTATTTGCATCCTCCTCTTTGACACCTCCATTGTTTCCTCTTCTCCTCCCTCACAGCTAGAGTCAATAAGGAATGAGGAACACATGGGTGGAGCTTATGTGACCCACCGTCGCCGCTCACCCAGACATTCCCCCCTGTCAGGGGTTGAAGCCGTCTCTCCACTGGTCTCTGAGGATGAGTTAACTTCCATCAAGGTAGAGCTTTTCACACTCCCTCTCTTATCATGAACCAAGGTATAAGTCTTATGACCCACTGTCACCATACAGAAGCTGGGTATGTAGATAAGGAGCCGTTTTACTAAAATACATTAGGAAATAGGCTTAGCACCTTTTAACGCAGGACTTTCCCATATGCCAAAGCCAATTTCTAACCTGGCAGTATTTAAAGCATTTTTAAATTATTTGTTTCTCAGGTTGTAATGTAATGTAATGTAATGTAATTTATTTCTTATATACCGCTACATCCGTTAGGTTCTAAGCGGTTTGAAGAAAATATACATTAAGATTATAAATGAGAAGTAAGAAGGTACTTAAAAAATTCCCTTACTGTCCCGAAGGCTCACAATCTAACTAAAGTACCTGGAAATTAATAAAGAAGAGAAAATAAAGATGGTTGAAAAAAGAAAAATTCTTTGTGAATTTATAGGATGGAAATTAAACTGACAGTGAAGAACTGTATGAAAAATACATATGGAATGCAGTTAGAGAGGGTAGGTTACAATCTATTTATGGTATTTGTTTAATTGGAAGGTGTTAAGGTGGGTAATTTGGGGGAAGGTTATCTGAAGGTAGGTGAATCTTCTGGAGGTAAAAGAGGAGGGGTTAAGATATTTGGATGAATTTTTTGAAAAGCAGGGTTTTGATTTCTTTTCTGAATGTTTTGAAGTTGTCTGATATTGTCATAAGATTGGAGATGGAATGGTTGATTTTTGCTGCTTGTGTTGCTAGAAGGTTGTCAAACATTTTCTTGCGTTGTGTGCCTTTGAGTGGGGGGAAGGCGAAAGGGTTCGAGGTTCTTCTGTGTCTTGAGGTGGAGATTTGGTTTAAGCGGTTATTTAGATAGGAGGGGGAAGATCCGTGTAATGCTTTGAATATCAGGCAGTAGAATTTGAATTGGATTCGTGCTTGTATGGGTAGCCAGTGAGAGTCTAAGAAGGCAGTTGTTATGTGATCATATTTTTTGAGTGAGTAGATCAATCTGAGGGCGGTGTTTTGTATGGTCTGGAGTTGTTTTATCATAGTGGCTGGACAAGGAAGATATAGGGAGTTGCAATAATCCAGCAGACCTAAGACTAGGGATTGGACGATTAGTCTAAATTGTGCTTGGTCAAAGAATTTTCTGATTTTACGGAGATTTCTCATGGTTAGAAAAGCTTTCTGGGTTGTTTTGTTGATCTGGGGCTGCATTGTGCAACATCTGTCTATCGTAACTCCTAGGAGTTTTAGTTCGGGTTGTATTGGGTATTTGGTATTTTTGATTTTCAGTTCAGTGATGGTAGGAGTTTGGGCTTTTTCGAGCAAAAGGAATTTTGTTTTTTCAGAATTTAGTTTTAGTTTGTGATCCATCATCCATTTTTCTACTGTGTCTAAGGTTGTTTCTAGCTTTGTTGTGGAGGTGGTCTCTGATGGGTCGAATGGGAGGATTATGGTGATGTCATCAGCATAGCTGAAAGATGTGACATCTAGGGTATCTAAAGTGGCTCCTAGGGAGGAGATAAAGAGGTTGAAGAGCGTAGGTGAGAGAGGTGATCCTTGTGGAACTCCGCAGGGATTTGTCCATGGTTCTGATTTGATATCATTGTATTTTATCCTGTAGGTTCTAGATTTGAGGAACCCCTGAAACCATTTGTAGACCTTGCCTGAGATTCCTATGGCGTCGAGAATTTGTAGTAATAAGGTGTGGTCAACTAGGTCAAATGCTGCGGAGAGGTCTAATTGTATTAATATCATTTTTTTTCCTTTACTGATGTGTTGTCGGGCTGTATCTAGTAATGTGACAAGTAGTGTTTCTGTACTATGGTTAGTTCGGAATCCTGATTGTGAGGGGTGGAGTAGGTTATGTTTTTCCAGATATTCGGTGAGGTATTGTGCCACTAGGCCTTCTATTATTTTAACGTACAATGGTATTGAAGTGATAGGTCTGTAGTTGGAGGGGCTATCTATTGGGCCTTTGTGATCCTTTATGATTGGAGTGATTAAGATCTCTTCTAGGTCCTGTGGGAATTGGCCTTCTGTCAATGTGGTTTGAATCCATAGCATGAAGTTGGTTTTGAATGTGGTGGAGGCGTTTGATAATATGTAGGTGGGGCAATTATTTAGGTCACTGGAAGCATGGCTGTATTTATTGTAGAGTCGGTTCATATCCGACCAGACTAGAATTGGGAAAACGGACCAGCTTCTGTCTGCTACGATGGCTTCGCTAGTTGATGGGTTTGTTGTTATCTTTTCTAGATGGGTGTGTGTGTTGATGAATGTAGATCTGATATTGGTGATCTTGTTTTTGAAATGGTCTGCTAGGTGAATGGCTGTTGGTGGGTGGATACCTTGGGTGGAGAGGTAAGGTTTGGTATCTGTGAGGTTCTTTACTAGATTAAATAGCTTTTTTGTGTCTGGGATTTTTTTGCCTATCATATTGGAGTAGTAGGCTTTTCGTTTTTCCTTGAGTTTGGTTTTGTATTGATTAATTTGGTATCTCCATGCAGTTTTAGTGTGTTCTAAACTCTTGTTTTTTTTCCAGACTCTTTCTAGTTGTCTGCAGAGCTTTTTAGATTGGAGAAGTTCGGCGTCGAACCATTTATCAGAAGGTCTGCATATTTTGAATTTTAGTTTTTCTGGGGCTAGCTCATTTAGAATGGTTTCGCTTATGGATCTCCATTGGGATATAAATTCGTTGGGAGCTATGTTGGTGGTGGCGTGGTCTGCTTTATCCCAGAATATGGAGGGTTCGATTTTTTGGCGTGTTTTGAAGGAGGTTTTTATTGGAGGTTGTTTGTTAATGTTTTGAGGCCAGTTGATGTCAAAGGTGTATTTATAGTGATCTGACCAAAGGGAGGGGTGCCATGCCCCATTAGAGATATTGATTTTGGGTTTGTGAAGATGTTGGGTCATATAAGCAGCAAGATCTAATTGGTGTCCTTTTTCGTGTGTGGATTGGGGATTGAGGATTTGGTAGTTTAGTGCATTGAGGTATGAGAGTAAATTTATTACTTGTTTTGAGGTGTGATCTTCTAGATTAGTGAGCATTACCTGAATATAGGTAACGAGGGATTTAGGAGGTGCTGCTATTTAGGAGGTGCTGCTCCCACATTAACCAGTTAGGGTGCACTAATGTGAATTTGTTAGCTGGTTAATACTTCCACACCCATTCTCTGCCCCCTTTAAAAAATATGTAAAACATTTTCTTGTATAATCCCATCTTATTCTGTGACCAGTGGGTTATTTCCTTCCTCCCGCCAGGGATCTGTAGGAAGCCTCAAAACTTTAGAGACTTTTACCCCCTCCCTCTCATACCTCATCTGTCCACAGCAGTCTTCTTTCCTACAAGCCAGGTTGTAGGAGCTTATATCTTTTGCTTGTGTTTCATTTTGTGATATTTCAGTACCTTTCAGTTATTTTCAGTCATGGTTTTTGCCCTTGTGCTGTGGAGGTTCCCTGCAGGGACATCCTTGACTGCGGGAGATCGCAGACTGTTGGAGAACCTCTACTTCTGGGGGGTTCCTTGCTTGGCAGTAAGCTCCCTGGACAACCTGCACATCAGATTGGGGCTCCGGGACCATTCCCTTGAAAGCTAACTCACCCCAAGTTCGTCCGCTAGTTGGATGGAGTGCAGGCTGAGTGGTTCCATGGGGGCATGGCCGGGATTGGAGCCAGACTGCTTTAGAAACATAGAAACATAGAAAGATGATGGCAGATAAGGGCTACAGCCCATCAAGTCTGCCCACCCTATTGACCCTCCCTATTAAGTCTAATGACCCCCTTAAGTATGATTGTAATTATACTTCCATTCTACTGACCCGCTCTTTCAAGTCTATACCCTATTGACCCTATCCCTTGGCATGACCCTCGTAGGGATCCCACATAGGTATCCCATTTATTCTTGAAGTCTGAGATGCTGCGTGCCTCGATCACCTGCACTGGAAGCTTGTTCCAATGCTCAATCACTCTCTCCGTGAAGAAGTATTTCCTGGCGTCTCCACGAAACTTCCCTCCCCTGAGTTTGAGCGGATGACCTCTTGTGGTCGAGGGTCCCTTCAGAAGAAAGATATCATCTTCCACCTCGACCCGTCCCGTGATGTACTTAAATGTCTCAATCATGTCTCCCCTCTTCCTACGCTCTTCGAGAGTGTAGAGTTGCAATTTGCTCAGTCTTTCTTCGTACGGGAGACCCATTAGCCCCGAGACCATCCTGGTGGCCATCCGCTGAACCGATTCAATTCTGAGCACATCTTTACGGTAATGTGGCCTCCAAAATTGCACACAGTATTCCAGATGAGGTCTCACCATGGCTCTGTACAATGGCATCATGACTTTAGGCTTCCTGTTGACAAAGCTTCTCTTGATACAACCTATCATCTGTCGTGCTTTAGATGAAGCCTTCTCCACTTGAGTGGCTGCTTTCAAGTCAGCACTGATGATTACTCCTAAGTCTCGTTCTGCCGTAGTCCTGGTTAAAGTTTCTCCATTCAGGGTATAAGTTCTGCAAGGATTTCCGTTACCGAGATGCATGACCTTACATTTCTTGGTGTTGAAGCCCAGCTGCCAGATCGAGGACCAACTTTCTAAAGTACGCAGGTCTTGCTCCATAGCATCCTGTAGATTATAGCCGTTTACTATATTGCATAGTTTGGCGTCATCAGCGAATAAGGTTACCTTTCCTTAAAGCCCTTGAGTCAGATCCCCAATGAATATGTTGAAGAGGAGTGGGCCCAGGACTGAACCCTGTGGCACTCCACTAGTCACCTCCGACATTTTAGAGAGGGTACCGTTAACCACCACCCTCTGAAGTCTGTCACTAAGCCAATCTTTAACCCATGCAGTTAGAGTCTCTCCTAATCCCATCGATTTCATCTTGTTCAGCAGCCTGCGGTGTGGGACGCTGTCAAACGCTTTGCTGAAGTCCAGGTACACGACGTCCAAGGACTCTCCTGAGTCCAGTCTTCTTGTTACCCAGTCAAAGAAGCTGATAAGATTGGACTGGCATGACCTACCCTTGGTGAATCCATGTTGACTGGGATCCCGGAGATTTCCCTCGTTCAGGATCGTATCTAATTTATACTTAATTAGTGTTTCCATGAGTTTACACACTATTGAGGTGAGGCTTACCGGTCTATAGTTCGCAGCCTCAGCCTTACAACCCTTTTTATGTAGAGGAACGAAGTTGGCTGTTTTCCAGTCCAACGGAACTATCCCCGTACTTAGTGAGAGATTGAAGAGCACTGCCAACGGTTCCGCCAGAACATCTCTCAATTCTCTGAGCACTCTTGGGTGTAAATTGTCCGGTCCCATGGCCTTGTTTACCTTTAGCCTTGCCAGTTCGTTGTAGACGTCCCCAGGTGTGAACTCAAAATTCTGAAACGGGTCATCCACGTCTTGTTTTACCTTCAACTGTGGTCCGTGTCCCGGTGCTTCGCAGGTGAAGACTGAGCAGAAATATTCATTTAGTAGTTCTGCTTTTTCTGAATCCGCCACTGCGTAGTTTCCGTCCGGTTGTCTAAGGCGTACTATACCGTCTGTGTTCCCTTTCCTATCACTGATATACCTAAAGAAGGATTTGTCCCCTTTTTTAATGTTTTTTGCCAGAGTTTCTTCCACTCGAAGTTTGGCCTCCCTAACTGCTGTTTTGACCGCTGCAGATCTGGTCTTATATTCTACTTTAGTTTCCCTTCTCTGCGTACGTTTGTAGGAAAGAAATGCTTTTTTCTTCTCCTTAATGAGGTGCGAAATCTCTTCAGTGAACCATTGGGGTTTGTTGTTTCTTTGCCGTTTATCTACTGATTTTATGTAGCGATTAGTTGCTTCGTGAATGGATGATTTCAGGTACGACCACATAGTTTCCATATTGCCGGCCTCTGCTTGGTCCTGCAGCGTCTGATGAATGAAATCTCCCATGCGTGCGAAGTCGGTGCCCCGGAATTTGAGCACCTTTGTTTTTGTAATTGATTTAGGGGATCCTTTCCCAAGGTTGAACCATACCATGTTATGGTCGCTGGAGGCTAGCGTATCTCCTACCGAGACCTCTGAGACGCTTTCCCCGTTGGTGAGTACCAGGTCTAGGATCGCCTGGGCCCTAGTGGGCTCCGTTACCATCTGTCTGAGATGTACTCCTTTTATGGAGGTCTAAAGCCTCCTGTTGCTGCTGGTTGTTGCTGAAAATGTGGTCCAGTCTGCATCAGGCATGTTGAAGTCCCCTAGCAGTACAGTGTCGCCCCGTAGAGTGATATTCTCTGTCTTCAATTAAATCTGCGTCCGTGTCTTCTGGTTGTCTTGGAGGTCTGTATACCACTCCAAGATACAGGCATTTTTTGCCACCTCTTGCCAGGTTTACCCAGAGGGACTCCCCGGTATACTTGACATCAGTGATCCTGGTGGTTTTGATGTCCTCTTTAATGTATAGTGCTACCCCTCCACCTAACCTGCCCTCTCTGTCCTGACGAAGTAGATTGTACCCCGGTATAGCCATATCCCACCCATGTGCGTCCGTGAACCAAGTCTCGGATATTGCCACCACGTCTAGGTTGACATCTCTTATTTCAGTTTCCAGTTCTAGAATTTTATTGCCTAAACTGTGTGCATTAACATACATGGCCCTCCACACTTTGTGTTTGCTGAGTCCCAGTAAGGCTATTCCTGACTGAGACTGTGTGGCTCCTAGAGAACTGTTTGCAAATTGGGTCCTTACCTCGGAAACGGAGTGTCGACTCGTCCCATCAGGATAGTTCCTTTCCACACCAGTATATGAGTAGGTCCCCTCCCCCAACTTACCTAGTTTAAAGCCCTGTGAAGCAGGCGGGCTAGTCGGTGTCCGAAGATGTTCTTACCTCTGCTGGTCAAATGGAGTCCGTCTGGTCACTGTAGTCCCTGCAGCGCCTCTCTATGATCCAGGAATCCGAAGTTCATATCCCGACACCATCCTTGTAGCCATTCGTTCGTTCGCAGGATGCATTCATCTCTGGCTCTTCCCTTGCCTCTAACTGGGAGGATTGATGAGAAGACTACCTGCACACTTGTCTGCTTCAGCCTCTCACCCAAGGCTCCGAAGTCTCTGGTGATGGTCTCCGGGGTGTTCCTGGCAGTGTCATTCGTACCTATGTGGATAAGAAGCATAGGAAAATGGTCATGAGGAGTAAGTAGTTTACCCAGGCTGGTGGTGACGTCCCGTATTTTGGCTCCAGGCAGACAGCAAACCTCCCTTGAGTGTGCATCCGGTCTGCAGATTGGTCCCTCGGTGCCCCTCAGCATGGAGTCCCCAATGACTATAACTCTGCGCTTCTTCCGTTGGGGGGGGGGAAGTCGGTCAGCAGATGGGGTTGCGTGTTGGGCCTGCTCTTGTTCTTCGAGTTCTTCGTGCTGGGCCTGTTCCTGTACTTTGTCGGCAGCTTCTTCCTGAAGAATCTGGAATCTGTTCTTCAGAACGAGTTGAGGGGTTGATGTAGGGTTTGCCTGTTGGGAAGAAAAAGAAGAGGATGAAGAGATTGAAAAAGGGTGGGGGGATCTTCTATGTTTACCTGTGGAAGAGGTCACCAACTGCCAGGTGTCATTGCCGCCAGCCATTTCCTGTATCCCAAATGTTGGCTTCAAAGCTGATGATTTGGGCGTCTCGAGAATGGACTTGTCGTGGGTCTGCTCTGTAATTTCCGACAGGCGTTTGCGCAATATGCCTATGGGTGGCAGAAGTCTCCGGCTGTGGTGGTCAGGCTGCTGCGGCAGTCAGAAGACTTCAAATCCAGATTTCCAGTTCACTGAGGCAAGGGATCTCCCTGTAAACTGTGTTCAGCTCTGCCTGCAGTTTCTCTCACTCAGCACAGAGAGTAAAAGTTGCAGTGTTTCCTGTCAGCACATAGTTATTTATTTATTTTAAAAATTTATATACTGTTTAAAACTAAGCGGTTTACATAATTTACATACATAAGTATTAAAACAGACACATGATAAAATAGACGTGTGATAAAATAAACATGCAAGCAATCCTCAGAAAGATACCATAATTTGGATAATAAAGATCTTGGATAGTTCATCAACTTTACTAGAAATGGCTAGAAAAAGGCATCTAAAATAACTGCGTCTTAAGTAATCTGCCCTTTTCACAGCAATTTCATATCTGACCCACCAAGGAATTCCATAACTTATCTCCTGCACAACAGAAAGTCATTTTACCAGTCTTAACAAGCCTTGGATTCACAGACGTCTTCAGTAAAGCTAAATTCTCAGAACGCAAAGATCTTTTTGGTTTATAGCTAAATATATTATTTTTAAACAAATCAAAAGATTTAGGGGAGGATCTTTAAAAGGGTTTTTTAGGGGTTTCCCTGCATGCCCTATGCCCCCACCACCCCTAAAATCTCTTTTTGAGGGTTCTCTATGGTTTTCCAGGGCTATTTTTAGTCAAAACAGGGCCTCAGTGGCCATTTTGGATTTTTCCAGATTTGATTTTGAAAGTTATTTTTCATACTTGACAGCTTAATTTTTGAAAGAAAACCACATAATCTCCCAGGGCAGGATGAGATGGATTAATGCCTTATTTGCTGTGGATGGTTGTTGGTTGTGCAGCTATGTTCTACATTCGCTGCGGCCTGAGAGGGGGGCAAGATTTGCTCGAATGTCATGCCTTTGATCTCCGAGGAGGATCTTCAAGCGCCTTCTGCCCTGACTCCTTCAAAATTGGCATCTGGGGAGTATGCTGATAGTATTTTGGCAAAACGCAAGCGCATCTTCAGCAATAAATCTCATAAACCTTCCAAACATTTCAAATCTGAGGCACATAAGTCAGCTTCCACCACGAAGGATGGTTTTCCCCCGGAATCTGTGAATATGCTTTATCAGGCATACTTACCCCCTCTTTTACTAATGCATAGCATGGGTTTTAGAGCTGGCAGTGGAATTCTATGAGCGTCGGAGCAGTTGCACCAGACACTCTTTCCATTCCTCTGCTTTCTCAGGGTGGCACTGTGGTGGCCTGGATGTGGCAAATCTAGCGGATCTCCAGGATCCAGATCCATGGGGAGCTCGTGATTGTGGTGTGCAGATTCTTTAAACCCGTACACCTTATGGATTTAATCTCTGAATCTCTGCAGGAATTGAAGCTACGGACAGAACAACCGGTCACTGCTGAATGTTCCCTCTTGGGTGACCAGAGGCCACAATTTGCCTCTTTTCCTGATCATCCTGACATTGTTTGGATTCTTTCAGAGATCTGGGACACTCCAGAGGATCCCTTGAAATGTACTTGGGCCATGGCGCAGCTTTATCCCATGGCGGATGGATTTTAACATGTGCTTTTGGATTCTTCAGTGGTGCAGATCACCAAGCACACATTTCTCCCCAGCGATAGGGAGTGGTCCTGAAGGATGTCGAGGACTGATGCATGGATTTCATCCATGGCCCATGATAGGGTGTCTGTTGAGGTAGATAGCAGTTCATGAGGGTCTGGTGATTCTGGTGGCTCCCGATTGGCTGAGATGGCCGTGGTTTGCCACCTGGTTCGGCTCCAGCAGGATCAGGGGCTCCAGTTACCTTGTCATTCTCACCTTCTCATGCAGGGTCTGATTGAGATGCAGGATCTAGACCGCTTTGGTCTTACAGCATGGCTCTTGAGTGCACAGCCTTGACTGGCCAGGGTTATTCTTTGGTGGTAATTGGCATGTTGCTTCACAGTAAATGGAAGTCCACAGTGGCAGCCTATGCGAAGGCTTGGCAGGTTTGGATTCAGAAAAGAGCAACACGACTGATAAAAGGTATGGAAAACCTTTCATATGCTGAAAGATTAGAGAAATTTGGGCTCTTTTCCCTAGAAAAGCGGAGGCTTAGAGGGGACATGATAGAGACTTACAAGATCATGAAGGGCATAGAGAAAGTGGAGCGGGACAGATTCTTCAAACTTTTGAAAACTACAAGAACGAGAGGGCATTCAGAAAAGTTAAGAGGGGACAAATTCAGAACCAGTGCTAGGAAGTTCTTCTTTATCCAGAGGGTGGCGGACATCTGGAAATGCGCTTCCAGAGGGTGTGACAGGACAGAGTACAGTATTGGGGTTCAAGAAGGGATTAGACAATTTCCTGAAGGAAAAGGAGATAGAAGGGTATAGATAGAGGATTACTATACAGGTCCTAGACCTGATGGGCCGCCGCATGAGTGGACTGCTGGGCATGATGGACCTCTGGTCTGACCCAGCAGAGGCACTGCTTATGTTCTTATGGTGCACCCTGAGACAGGTAGACCCTTCTCTTCCATAGATTCCTCGGATCCTGGAGTTTTTGTAGGATGTCCTGAAGAAGGGTCTTGCAGTAGCTTCACTCCAGGTTCAGATTGCTGGTCTTTTGTGTATGGGCTATCCTTCCCTGAGGGGCTCCTTGGCAGTTCATCCAGATGTGGTTCATTTTCTGTGGGGCACGTTATGACTGAGGCATCCCTTGCGCCTTCCCTGTCTAACCTGGAACCTTAATATGGTTCTTCGCTCTCTGGCTAGTCCCCCGTATGATCCTTTGGAGCAGGTATCTCTGATGGATATCACAATCAAGATGGTCTTCCTTGTGGCTATTACTTCAGCCCAGAGAGTTTCATAGCTTCAAGCTCTTTCCTTCAGGGATCCCTTTCTACATATTACAGATTCCACTGTGATGCTGCATACTGCTCCCTCTTTTCTTCCGAAAGTGGTGTCTGCTTTCCATGTGAATCAGGATGTCTGGCTTCCTGCTTTTGCTTCCTCTGGTTCGAGGGAGCAGGACCAGGTGTTGCGGTCAGTGGACATGCGCAGACTTTTGTTACGGTATCTGGAGGTTACCAATGAGTTTCATCTTTCTGACCACCTATTTATTCAGGGGGGTCCTACCCACACAGGGAGGCCAGCCTCTAAGGCTACCATTTCCAGGTGGATTTGCATGGCCATTTCCGTGGCTTACGTGGTGGCTGGAAAGAAGCCTCCCCTCGTGGTGCAGGCTCATTCGACCAGAGGAGTTTCCTCCTCTTGGGCAGAGTTGTTGGCTGTATCTGGATGAGATTTGTAGGGCTGCTACCTAGTCCTCCTTGCATACCTTCACTAAGTTTTACAGGATCGATGTGGCAACCAAGCAGGATGCTGCTTTTAGTTCCTCTCTGTTTGCAACAGGCTCATCAGTCCAACCCTGAATTTTTGGGACTGCTCTGTTATGTCCCACTGGACCCGGAATAAAGTGGGATTGTACAAGAACAAAAAATTAGGTTCTTACCTTTGCTAATCTTCTTTCGTGTAAATTCTCCATTTATTCCGGGAACACGCCCTATATATTACTGATTTGCTGATTGTCTGCCTTACAAGTACTGGTTAGCTGGATTTCTGTTTTCTGACCAGCCTTTATAAGAGTGCCATAAGACTGGGTTTAGCACTTAATTGGAGGGGTCCCTTAGTTCAGGTGCCCCCTTCTGACAGTGCAGGCTTTATCTCCCTTTAGCACTGTTGTGTCGCTCAAGTTTTCAATGTTTTATAACCCGTTATTTCATTTTACATTGTTATTGCATTTATTTATGAGCAGAATTGACTTGCTTGCTGGGGAGTTCCCCATTCCTCTCTCTTGTTCTTATCCTCTACAAATGTTCCCGGCTCCGTAAAAGTCTTTAAAGTTTTGAGGCTTTCTTATGGATCCCTGGTAGGAGGAAGGAAATAATCCACTGGTCCCGGAATAAAGTGAGGATTTACAAGAAAGAAGATTAGAAAAGGTATGAACCTAATCTTTCTTTTTAAAAAGTCTAATGTGTGAGGTAGCTTGTGCATGCTAACAGGCAGAACACTGCAAAATATGTTAATGTGTTTTTCAATAGCCTGATTTTGGCATTCTATGCATGCGTTAGGTCTTAATGACCTTTAGTAAAAGAGTTCCTGAATAATATGTATACATTAATGTAAGCAGATATAAGTCTTATTTAAGAAAGATTGTTTTTAAGAACATACAACACAATAAGGAAAAATACCCAGTCCATGATTTTCTATTGCAGACATGTGGCTTGTTGGCAAGGGCTGGGCTCCATAGCAGCTCTTGTTTATTTCTCATTTATATAAGCAGAACTTCCAAGTCTTGAACACTCCTGCTGCAAAAGATGACCAAACTCCAGTCTAGAGAATGACATGGTGACTTACCCACAGGAACAGGGCAAAAAAGTATGGTAGCTGTGGTTACGGGGACAAAGCCATTCACTGCCCTGTGGAGCGGTGAATGGCCTTGTCCCTGAAGTAAAGTATCTGCCACGTGTTGCCTCCCTTCCCACCCCTTCCGGTCAGCAGTCTTCCTCACAATTGTGCTGTCTAACAGCCCCCTCCCTTCCGATCGCCACAGTCCAGGCAACTCTTTCCCTCGTCGGGCCATCTCCTTCCCTTCCCATCACCTTCGAGGGCGCTTTTCAGAATCGAGGTTTTCTCTCTCCAAGCGGCCTGGATGCCATAGTCTTCTCACAGGTCACACACGACTTCCCCAAAACTTCTCCTATGACACAACTTCCTGTTTCTACATGGGCGGCTCGCATCAGAGGAGAAGTTTTGGAGCAGTTGTGCACAACCTGTGAGAAGCTGTGGCGTCTGTGCTGCTCGGAGAGAGAACCTCAATTCTGAAAAGTGCCTGCGAAGGTGACGGGAAGGGAGGGAGATGGCCTGACGAGAGGAAGAGATCGAGTGGCGCCAAAGGGGAGGGGAGAGAACAGATGCCGAAGGGAAATAGGAAGGAGAGAGGAGGGATCAGACGCTGCATGGAAGTGGGGAGGAGAGGGGAGAAGATGCCAAAGGGAAGTGGAGAGAGAGGGAGGATCAGATGCTGGATGGAAGCGAGGAGGGGAGAGAGGGGAACAGAGGCTAAAGAGAAGTGGAGAGAAGGAAGAGAAGAACAGAAACCGAAGGGAAATGGGGAGCGAGGGAGAGAAGACGCTGCATGGAAGTGGGGAGGGAGAGAGAGGGGAGCAATCACTGGAAGGAAGTAGGGAGAAGAGAGGAGAGCAGATGCTGAAGGGAAGTGGAGAGAGGGAGGAGCAGATGCTGGATGGAAGTAGGGAGGGAAGAGAGGGGAAAAGATGTTGAAGGGAAGTGGGGAGGAAAGAGAGGGTAGCACATACTGGATGGAAGGAGGGGATAAAGAAAAAAGGGCACATGCTGGATTGAGGGAAGAGGACAGAGTTAGTGAGATACTGGAAGGGGTGAGGGAAAGAGGTGGCAAGCTGTAGGTAGACACAATAAAAGGGAAATTGAGGACTGAAAAGTAAGAAAGTAGACAAGAGGTAGAAAACAAATTGAGAAGGAAGAGCAGAAAAGGAAGGGAAAGGGAGAGGAGAGATTCCAGAGCATTGGGGGAGGGAGAGGAGACAGATACCAGATCTGAAGGGAGGAAAGAAGGAGAGAGATACTAAAAGCCACCTGGGGGAGTGCAGTGTTCTCCCCAGAAATTTTTTCCAGCCAGGTGGCATGAAAAAGTAGCCTGGTGGGGCGGGATGGGGAAATTTGGTGGTGGGGAAGATTAACCCCCTCTTTTACTAAGGTGTGCTAGCATTCTTAGCGTGTGCAATCCCCCACGCTATGCAGGAAAACTAACGCCAACTCAATGCTGGTGTTAGCGTCTAGCGTGCATGGCAATTCTGCATGCGCTAAGTGCATGCTAAAACCACTGTCACAACTTAGTAAAAGGAGCCCTAAATGTGTACTATTTAATTATTATTATTTTCCAATGCTCAATATGACTTCCTTTTTTAAGGTTTGACACTTGTGCCAGAATATTTTTACTAAATTTAAGAAGTATGGGGAATGGGCGATGAGATGGCAGATGAAGTTCAATGTTGAGAAATGTAAAGTATTACATGTGGGAAGCAGAAACCCAAGGCACAATTATATGATGGGAGGGATGTTATTGAATGAGAGTACCCAAGAAAGGGACTTGGGGGTAATGGTGGACATGACATGACAATGACAATGACAATGAAGCCGATGGCACAGTGCACAGCGGCCGCTAAGAGAGCAAATAGAATGCTAGGTATAATCAAAAAGAGTAATACTACCAGAATGAAAGAAGGTATCCTGCCATTGTATCGGGTGATGGTGCGTCCGCATCTGGAGTACTGCGTCCAATATTGGTCGCCTTACCTTAAGAAGGACATGGCGTTACTCGAGAGGGTTCAGAGGAGAGTGACATGTCTGATAAAAGGGATGGAAAACCTTTCATATGCTGAGAGATTGGAGAAACTGGGTCTCTTTTCCCTGGAGAAGAGGAGATTTAGAGGGGATATGATAGACTTACAAGATCATGAAGGGCATAGAGAGAGTAGAGAGGGACAGATTCTTCAAACTTTCGAATAATAAAAGAACAAGAGGGCATTCGGAAAAGTTGAAAGGGGACAGATTCAAAACGAATGCTAGGAAGTTCTTCTTTACCCAACGTGTGGTGGACACCTGGAATGCACTTCCAGAGGGCGTAATAGGGCAGAGTACGGTACTGGGGTTCAAGAAAGGATTGGACAAATTCCTGCTGGAAAAGGGGATAGAGGGGTATAGATAGAGGATTACTGCACAGGTCCTGGACCTGTTGGGCCGCTACGTGAGTGGACTGCTAGGCACGATGGACCTCAGGTCTGACCCAGCGGAGGCATTGCTTATGTTCTTAAGTATCCAATTCTAGAAGGGAATAATTAGATATCTGCCCTTTTTCAAATGGTATAGAGGGTTAAAAAAGGGAAAGGCGTTAATGAAGTCATTAGGTTCAATCTAGCCATTTATTTCTGCATGAATTTAGACAACTAAAAAAAAAAGATAAATATAGCTCATCCAGTCATACAAGAAATGGCTCTATAGTAGGGGTGCACACACTTTTTCGACTTGCAAGCTACTTTAAAATGACCAAGTCAAAATGATCTACCAATAATAAAATTTAAAAAATACAAAGCACACTGTATGCAGAGAAAATGTTAATTATCATTTATATTCCGTAGGTCAAGGCAGATGACTTTATGCAATGTCACCTCAGGAACAACTATACAAAAATAGACAAATATACCCCCCTCCCTTTTTACTAAACCGCAATAGCGGTTTTTAGCGCAGGAAGATGCACTGAATGCCCTGCGCTGCTGTCAATGCTCATAGGCTCCCTGCGCTAAAAACCGCTATTGTGGTTCAATAAAAGGGGGTAATAGTGCAAAATATAGACAGCAGATATATATTCTCCAAACGGACACATTTTAATCACTAAATTGAAAATAAAATACCTTTTTGTCTGGTGATTTCATGAGTCTCTGGTTGCACTTCCTTCTTCTGACTGTAAATCCAATATTTCTTTCTTTCTGCCCCTCCCCTTTTCTTTCTGTCTCTTTCTTTCTCTCTCCCCCCTGCCTGCCTGTCTTTCTCTCTTCCCATGCCCCCCCAAGCCATCATGCCGATTTCTCCACTTTCCCAATTCTTTCCCTACCCCCTAAGCCACCATGCCAATTTCTCCCTGCTGGTTCCCCCAGCCAGGCCAGGCACGTACAAGCGATTGGCTGGCTCAGAACTTCCTCTCAGACGTCAGAATTGACGTCAGAGGTTAAGTCTTGTGAGTCCGGCGCTTGTACGTGCCTGGCCTGGCTCGGGGAGGTAGGAAGAAAAAGATTGCAAAGGCAACGCGATCAACTCACATTGCCTTTGCGATCTACTGGTTGATCGTGATAGACCATTTGGGCACCCCTACTGTTATGGTATCCTGTCCTGACCTGAGGAAAGGGGTTTAGTCCCAAAAAACTGCCTTATTTCCATTTCCTATCTATAAACTTTAATCAATACAGTTACAATACTACTTGATTCTACGTAAAGCAACAAAACAATTTTTTTCTACCTTTTGTCGTTTCTGCTTTAATCATCTTCTCTTCGCTCTCTTCTTTCTATTCAGCATTTGTCCTTGCTCCCTTCCATGCAACATCTATCCTCTCTTTGTCCCTTCCACCCATCCTCTGCCCTCTTTCTCTACCCCTTCCATCTACTGTCTACCCTCTTTCTGCCCCTTGCATCCACTGTCCACCCTCTATGCCCTTTCCATCCAGTGTTCGCCCTCTCTCTGTTCCATATGGCATCTTCCCTCTTTCTATGTCCCTTCAATAAACAGTATATCCTGGGCCCTTTCTCTCCTTTGTACATGATTCATTTCAGCTTCACCCCCTCCCCTATGCTCTGGCATCTCTCTCTTCTCCTTTCCTTCCTTCCTTCCCACTCCACCCCATGGTCTGGCATCTCTATCTCCTTCCCTTCTCTCCCCCCATACCCTGGCATATCCCTCCTCCCCCCTCTCCCCATATGCGCTGATATCTCTCCCCCCTCCATGGTCTGGTAGCTCCTTTCCTTTCCCTCCCTCCCTCCCATGGTCTCGGCATCTCTTGCCTCTCCTCTCCCTTCCCTGGTCTTACTTCTCCCCTCTCTCTCCCCAATTGGGTGCTGCTGCAGCAGCACTTCTCTTCCCCTCCCCAATTGGGTGGAGCAGCAGTTTTTCTCTCCCCCCTAAATTGAGTGTACCAGCTTTTCTCTTTCCCCTCCCCCCAAAAAATTGGGTGCAGCAGCAGCAGCAACATTTCTCTTCCCTTCCCCTTCCCCCCAAAATGGGTGCAGCAGAACATTTCTCTTCCCCCTCTCCTCTCCATTCGGTGCAGCAGCAGCATTTCACTTCCCATCCCTCCCAGCTCACACACCTGTCGGCAGAGTTGCTAGGCAAGTTGTAAGCTTCCCTCCATCGCTGACCTATCTTCCATAGGTCAGTGACGGAGGGAAGCTTACAACTTGCTGCTTTTACTTGCTTTGGGCCTTCCTCGTTGCCGGGTCCTGCCTACTTTCTGTTTCTGCGAAGGCAGGACCCGGCAGTGATGAAGGCCCGAAGCAAGTAAAAGCAGCAAGTTGTAAGCTTCCCTCTGGAGCTCTAACGTGTGCGTGCTGGCTTCCCTTCTCTTCCCTCCGAAACCGGAAGTTACGTCCCGTAGGAGAAAGAGAAGGGAAGCCGGCATGCACACGTTAGAGTCCCGGAGGGAAGCTTACAACTTACTGCTTTTACTTGCTTCGGGCCTTCCTCGCTGCCGGGTCCTGCCTTCGTGGAAACAGAAAGTAGGCAGGACCCGGCAACGAGGAAGGTCCGAAGCAAGTAAAAGCATGCTGGCAAAAAAAAAGGCAGGTGTCAAACAAAATTTTCGGTGGCGAGTCAGCCCGGGAAATAGCATCGGCAGCAGCAGGATTCACCGGGTGGTCATCTAAATTAGTTGGGCGGAGCACCCAGCTAAAAGGCCCTGGGGAGAACACTGGAAGTGAGATGAAAGGTTAGAAGACAGACGCCAGACCATGGAGGGAGCGGAGGGAAGAAGATGGGTGCCCGTCCAATGGGGGGGGGAGGGAGAGATGGAAAGGAGAGGCATACATGGAAATAGAGCAGATGCCATATGGAAGAGGCAGAGAGAAAGCAGACAGTGGATGGAAGGAAGAGAATAATGAGAAGGTGAAGAATGCAGAAACCAAACAACAAAGGTAGAAAAAAAAATTATATTTATTTTCTTTTCTTTTTGATTTTGGATAAAGTAGTATTGTAGCTGTGTTGATAAACATTTATAAATAAAGCTCTGCCAGCTGTAGATCTCTTCCTCTAATTCGGCAGCCAGAACTCTAATTTATAAAATGACAATTGTATAGAATATTGTTTCTTTTTATACTTTAATAAAATAAGTTCAGTATATTTATTTATTTTTATTTCTTATATACCGCTATACCGTGAAGTTCGAAGCTAAACTATTCGAGGCTTGTGCAGATGGGATCAGATGGTTTGCAGGGATGGGGACCGAGTTCACTGCAGCGGAGATGGGGACTGAGCTCGCAGGGACAGGGACAATTTTTCCCCTGTGTCATTCTCTACTCGAGTCTGCACAGAACTGGTGCTGGCTCAGCTTTTCCACCAGATGAGAGCAAGCCCAGTTAGCCCCTCCAGCAACAAAGACCTTCATCTTCCTCCCTACTACACCTCCTGCTACACCTACCTACTGTACCTTTCCCCCACTGCCATTTTTGATTTCCACCCTCCTTTCCTCCCATAACACACCTTGACCAGGCTTCCTTGATCATTACACTCCTTTCCCCAATTTCATGTTGAGTGTTAATACCATTCTTGATCTAGTAATCTTGATCATCTACAGTAATTAGATTAATGCAGCATTAATAATGTGATACCTATAGACCAGTGGTCTCAAACTCAAACCCTTAGTAGGGCCACATTTTGGATTTGTAGGTACTTGGGAGGGCCGCAGAAAAAATAGTTAATGTCTTATTAAAGAAATGACAACTTTGCATGAGGTAAAACTGTTTATAGTTTATAAATCTTTCCTTTAACAGTTAAAGGAAAGATTTATAAACTATAAAGAGTTTTACCTTATGCAAAATTGTCATTAACTATTTTTTCTGCGGCCCTCCAAGTACCCTATTTTTTCTGCAGCCCTCACATTTAAAGTTTAATATCTTTCCTTTCTCAAAACTCACACATTTCAATCACTATATTGAACATGAAATCATTTTCCCTACCTTTGTTGGCTGGTGACTTTATTTTTCTGTGCTTTTAACTGTTTCCAGGGCCTTCTTGTCCTTTGACTGTTTTTCTCTCCATCTTCACTTTTTGCCTTGCATCCATCTTTGGCATTAACTTAATATTCAATTTTTCTGCTTTCTTTTCAAAATCTACGTTTACATGTCCTACCTTCCCTTCTATCTCTCTCTTCTTCCGTCCCTATTTCCATGGTCTGACATCTCTTTCTTTTCTTTTTCTCCCTCCCTCCTTCCTTCCTTCCTTTCCCCTGGTCTGGCATCTGTCTCCTTCCATCCCCCAACTTATTTCTTTCACCCTGCCACCTTCTTTCTTTTTCTCTCTCGCCATGCCCCCTTTCTTTCTATATGTCTGGCTTTCTCTCTCTCTCCGTGTCCCCTTTCTTTTTTTCTTTCTCCATGCCTGCCCTTTCTGTCTTTCTCTCTCCTTGCCCCTTTCTGTCTGTGTCCCATCTCCCTTCTTTCTTTCTGTCTCCCTGTCCCCCCTTTCTTTCTTTATTTCTCCCTGCCCTCCCCCAAGCCACCACCATTGGGGAACAGGCCCGCCACTGCCGCAATCAGGGAACAGGCCAGCGCCGAGGTCTTAGCTCTCCCTTCTTACCTTCCCCAGCGCGGGGCCGACCAATTCTCATCACCCAACGTCATGTAGGTACCAACGATACCGCCAGGAACACATCAGACAGCATCCCTAAAGACTTTGAAACCCTGGGAAAGAAGCTGAAGCAGACAGGTGCACAGGTGGTCTTCTCATCAATTCTCCCAGTAAGAGGCAAAGGCAGAGACAGGGAAGAGCGTATCCATTGGACCAACGAGTGGCTTCGCGAATGGTGTTTGGAGATGAACTTTGGATTCCTGGATCACGGAGAGGCGCTACAAGGACTACAGGGACCTGACGGACTACACCTGACCAAGAAAGGAAAGAAAGTATTTGGACATCGACTAGCCCGCCTACTTCGGAAGGCTTTAAACTAGGTAAGTTGGGGGAGGGCACATACACACATTCCAGAACAACAAGGATCCACCCTGGGGAAGCAAGTAGCACCCACACTTCTGAGCCTAGGGTAAGTACCCATAGTATACACAAAAAAATAGGAACCACACAAAAAGGGACAGACATCTCTTCACAGGTTTGGAGAGCTATGTATGTTAACGCACACAGCTTGGGCAACAAAATCCTGGAACTAGAAACAGAGATAAGGAATGCTGACCTTGACGTAGTAGCGATATCCGAGACCTGGTTCACAGACTCACATGGGTGGGATATGGTTATACCAGGCTACAATCTACTTCGTCGGGACAGAGAGGGCAAGTTAGGAGGGGGGGTAGCACTATACACTAAGGATTATATAAAAACTACCAGAATCACAGAGGTTAGATACACAGGGGAATCACTTTGGGTAAACCTGGCCAGAGGGAATGAAAAATGCCTTTACCTCGGTGTGGTATACAGACCCCCAAGACAATAGGAAGAAAAAGACAAGGAATTGATTGAAGACATAGAGAACATCACTTTGCGTGGTGACACAGTACTGTTAGGGGACTTCAATATGCCAGATGCAGATTGGAACACACTCTCCGCGATTACGAGTGGTAGCAGAAGAATATTAACCTCCATTAAGGGTGCACAACTCAAACAAATGGTATTAGAGCCCACAAGGGAACAGACAATACTGGACCTGGTACTCACCAATGGAGACAGTGTCTCAGAGGTATCAGTAGGAGACACGTTGGCCTCCAGTGACCACAACATGGTATGGCTCAACCTCAGGAAAGGCTTCTCTAAATCAAACACAGCAACGAGGGTCCTCAACTTTAGGGGCGCAGACTTTGACCACATGAGAGACTTTGTCCATCAAGAGCTGCAAAACCATGCAGAAACTGACAATCCAGAAACTATGTGGTTAAATCTGAAATCCATCCTGAACGAAGCAACTAACCGCTACATTAATACAGTAAGCAAACGCCGGAGAAACAAAAGACCACAATGGTTCAACAAGGAAATTTCGGACCTCATTAAAAAGAAACATTTATCACCTACAAACATCTTGGGAAGAGGGAGGCAAGGGAAGACTATCTGGTCAGATCGAAAGCTGTCAAAAAAGCAGTCAGGGAGGCCAAACTACGAACAGAAGAAGATCTAGCACGAAACATTAAAAAAGGGGATAAATCCTTCTTCAGGTACATTAGCAACAGGAAGAGAAACAAGGATGGGATAGAGCGCCTTAGGCAGTCAGATGGAAACTACGCGGAATCTGATTCTACCAAGGCAGAACTACTAAACGAATACTTCTGCTCAGTATTCACCTGTGAAGCACCGGGAGCTGGTCCGCAACTACAGACAAGAGACAGTCAAAAAGGTTTTGAGTTTACACCCAGTAGCGTCTACTACGAACTTTCAAGACTCAAAGTAGACAAAGCCATGGGACCAGACAATCTACACCCCAGGGTGCTCAGAGAGCTGTATGAAGTTTTAGCTGAACCACTATCCGTGCTCTTCAATCTTTCCATGCGCACGGGAAGAGTACCCCTGGACTGGAAAACAGCTAACGTAATTCCACTCCACAAAAAGGGCTGCAGAACAGAAACAGAAAATTACAGACCGGTGAGTCTCACATCCATAGTGTGCAAACTCATGGAAACACTGATCAAACAGGAACTCGACCAAATACTAGAAGAAGAAAATCTACGTGATCCACACCAACACGGATTTACCAGGGGAAGGTCCTGCCAATCTAATCTGATTGACTTCTTTGACTGGGTGACTAGTCATCTGGATGCCGGGGAGTCCCTGGACGTGATTTATTTGGACTTCAGCAAAGCTTTTGACAGTGTCCCACACCGCAGGCTGTTAAACAAACTAAAATCTATGGGATTAGGGGATACACTCACTACATGGATTAGGGATTGGCTAAGCGGTAGGCTTCAAAGGGTGATGGTAAACGGTATCCTCTCCAAAACATCAGCAGTGACAAGTGGAGTACCACAGGGCTCCGTCTTAGGGCCGATTCTATTCAATTTATTCATAGGAGATATTACCCAAGGGCTTAGAGGAAAAGTATCACTGTTTGCCGATGACGCCAAACTATGCAACATAGTAGGTAAAAGCAGTGTGCCTGACATTATGACGCAGGACCTACGGCAGCTGGAACAGTGGTCGTCAAATTGGCAGCTAAGCTTCAATGCTAAAAAATGTAAAGTGATGCACCTAGGTAAAAAAAATCCACACCGAACTTACACACTAAATGGTGAAACCTTGTCCAGGACCAAGGCAGAACATGATTTAGGAGTGATCATTAGTGATGATATGAAGGCTGCCAATTAGGTGGAGATGGCTTCGTCCAAGGCAAGACAAATGATGGGCTGCATCCGTAGGGGTTTTGTCAGCAGAAAACCTGAAGTCATAATGCCATTGTACAGATCCATGGTGAGACCTCATCTGGAGTATTGTGTTCAATTCTGGAGACCGCACTACCGGAAAGATGTGTTGAGAATGGAGTCGGTTCAGCGAATGGCTACCAGGATGGTCTTGGGGCTCAGGGAACTCAGGTACGAAGAAAGGCTGAAAAAACTGCGGATGTACTCGCTGGAAGAACGGAGAGAGAGGGGAGACATGATTGAGACCTTTAAGTATATTACGGGACGTATAGAGGTCAAAGATGCTATCTTCTGTCTTACAGGGCCCTCGGTTACAAGAGGGCACTCGCTGAAAGTCAGGGGAGGGAAATTTTACGGTGATACCAGGAAGTACTTTTCACCGAAAGGGTAATCGATCATTGGAACGAGCTACCTCAGCAGGTGATTGAGGCCAGCAACGTGTCAGATTTTAAGAGAAAATGGGATATTCACGTGGGATCTCTAGGGGATAAACGTTAGGGAGTGGGTCATTGGTGTGGGCAGACTTGATGGGCTAAGGCCCTTTTCTGCCGTCAATTTTCTATGTTTCTAACGTCAATTCTAATGTCGAGGAAGAAGTTCCGGGCCAGCTAGGCAGCAATTGGCTGGCCTGGAACTTCCTCCCCAACGTTAGAATTGATGTCGGGTGGCGAGAATTGGTCGGCTCCGAGCTGGGGAAGATAAGCAGGGAGAGCTAAGACCTCGGCGCTGGCCTGTTCCCCGATTGCGGCGGCTTGGGGGAGGGCAGTGAGACGGGAAGGGAAGCAGATTGGGGACCCCTGCTTTAGGCGAGCCGCAGTCGCGGTCTGTACACGATTGTCCTCTCCACAATCGAATCGGAAAACTTGTTAAGTGGAGAGGACAGATCGCGGGCCGCAAAATAGTCCCTGGGGGGGCCACATGCGGCCCATGGGCCGCGTGTTTGAGACCGCTGCTATAGACCTTCTGCTGTTTCAGAAGATCTACAGGCACTACACAGTTTATAACACATGGAAGGATAGAAGGTAACAGACTAAGGTAGAGATGGAAAAAAAGGCATGACCCATGAGCAGAAAGATAGATTAATGAAGAGCTGGTGTGGGAAAAGCAAAGTCAAAAGAAAGATGCAAAAGATTTCAGGAGAGAAAGATGAAAATGGAAGGCAGATGGCACAAACAAATAATAGAAAAAGAAAACCAATATAGGAAATATAAGAGAGCACAATGAGGGGAAAAAAATTAGACAAAGACAAACAAAATTTTGAGAGTGATAGGCAAGATTTGTCTTGGTGACTTTGGATGTTACCCAAACAAATCTTTGATTTTGAAATCCTCTTCTTTCCCCATGACCATGTAAATTTGAGGCAGGAGGCATTTTAGGGGTACAGCTTCAGTCAGATAACTCTGTTCATGCCAGAAACCTTTATCTGTATTTATTCAGCAGTAACTGGACAGTTAATCAGGTAAAGATATTTAGCTATATCAATCATTCACCCCTGTGCTGATTTACTAGCCCCTTTATTTTCAAATAAATTATGGTTGACTTTTTTTTTTTTTGGTCTGGAAGTTTTTCTCTTGCCTTTTTGGACTTCCAGTTTAACTGGATTTATGGCCTCTTTTACA
This sequence comes from Geotrypetes seraphini, assembly GCF_902459505.1. NCBI lineage: Eukaryota > Metazoa > Chordata > Amphibia > Gymnophiona > Dermophiidae > Geotrypetes > Geotrypetes seraphini. Next base: position 97,200,474 of record NC_047088.1, on the reverse strand, counting down.
AAGTCGCACGGCAACAGCCCCGAAGCCCTTTAAATCTCTATGGGCTTTGGGGCCGTTAGCGTAGCGCAGCCGTTAGCGCGGCTTTGTAAAAGAGGCCGTTAGACTTTCCAACGTGGCTTTTAGTTGTAGCTACTCGTAGATCTCCCATCTTAATCCATTTAACCGAGGTGTAGAACAATTTATAACTGTGACAAATTGAAACATTGATACTGAGTTACCAAGCTAGCTCTGACTTGGAAAATTTTAAATTATGATGTGGTATGAAGTCATATGGCCACTTTTGGTACTGAGCTAAGAGGTAGAGTGATATTTTTTAAAATGCAGTAAGGGAATGGAGAAATACTACTACTACTAATCACTTATATAGTGCTGAAAGGCATATACAGTGCTGTACATTTTGACATTTATAGATGGTCCCTGCTCGGTAGAGCTTACAATCTAACTTGGACAGACAGACATGACATATAGGGTTGGGGATGCGGAACCCAAAGTGAGAGGAGTCAAAAACACCTTCAAAGAGGTAGGCTTTTAACTGGGCCTTGAACACCTTATTGTTAGGCCTGTTGTTGCTAGCCAGCATCTCCTCTCATAGCCACTTCTACTTCTGAATTCCTCCTCTAAAGGCCAACTGCTAATGCTCAGTTGCTAGTGCTTCTGGTGCCACAAAGGAGCAATAGCTCCTGTCCAAATCTGCCTTGTTAAAAGGTACAGAGACTTATGGATCAGTGGCGATTGGACCATTCCATTTCAAGTGATCTATTCTAGAATGAATATGTGCAAAGTCTTAGAACAGGATCTCAACTTTTTCCAAAGTTAGAGACCTCATTAAAGGGGCCGTTGGGGTTTTTTTTTTTGTTCTAGGGAAAATAGTGAAAAAAAACATCAACTTTTGGTTCAGGTTGTGGTAAGGATAGTTGCTCAACTAAGCAAAAACATACTTCTAGTAAAACTTTTTGTGCTGCATCCAAATATACCACTCAGACCATGAGTGCTTTGGTGTATCATTGGGGGACCGCAAAGTTGATGAAAAGGTTTGCAAATATTTGACACAACAGCTCCTTAACAGAAAGCACAATAGGGCTCAGATTTTAGGAAATGGAAGAGATTACGGCCAGTTACTGCCCCATAAACTTTTAGACATACTGTGTTTTCATATTAAGATTGTTGAAGAAATATTTATGTAAATTTTTACCTATATTTAATGTCATATTACAACTGTATATCCTCCAGTCTCTTTCTTTCTTGTACCATTTGAAAGAGCAATTGTTTGGCTACAAAACTCACCAAACCATATTTTTGACCCACTATTCCTAATAGGCCTGAAATTACATCAAGGTTTAAAACTACATCTAATTTTAAAATATGTTGGAGATGTAGAAAGGCACTGAAATAATGAGAGAAACTTTGAGTTGGAAATTTTTATTAGGATCGAAAATTAATGTGATCAAAGAACAGTATAGTGAGGAAAGAGTAACAATTCAAAAGACAAATCATGCTTCACAATCACTTCAAATGCAGCTCATCATGCAGCATAATGCCTTGAATTTGTTGTCAGTATTGGACAACACAGTTCATGAATGCTGTATTGCCTTCCTGTTGAAGTTGTCAGTGGAGCTTCAAGAACTATAAAAATATGTTCCTCTGAAACCCACACAGTAACTATTTTTATCCCAGGACAAGCAAGCAGCATATTCTAACATATGGATGACGTCATCCACGGAGCCCCAATGCAGACAGCTGCACAAGCAGTCTTGCTTGAAGAACTTTAGAAAGATTGTGACTAACTGCACCATGCATGCATGCGTGCCTTCCCGCCCAACGTAGAGCATGCGTCTCTTCAGTTCTAGTTTTTCTGCAGAGCCGAGAAGACCATCTTCAAAGTTCTGCGCGTTTTTCTAGTGCTTTCTCTCCACGGGATTTATTCCCTTTGGGTTCTTTTTTTTATCGTTCAATCTCTCTTTCCTTCTTTCATTAAAAAAAGAATATTTTCTGTCTTTTTTTCTCTTTGTCAGCTGTTTTCGACAGCAGGGCCTTCTCTTCTGCCTCAGACCTTGGACTTTGATTTGGCTGAGGCGGTGTTTCCATCCATGTCCCGCCCGCTCATTGGCTTTAAAAAGTGTAGCAGGTGTCCCTCACAGACCCCCACAAGTGGTGCATCCAGTGCTTGGGGCCAGACCACCATGTGGATTCTTGTTTGTGCTGCGCCACACTACAAAAAAGGTCAATTAAAAACCGACTTATTCTACAAAGGAACACCTTTGGGACCATGGATGCTGCTTCGGTACCCCCAACACTGGTAAAACCATTGACATCGAAGGCATCAACATCGCCAGAGATACCGGTGTCCAAGTCGGAATCGCTGTCCCAGTCAGGTAAGCCAGTTAAAGAAGCTGGCAGCTTCCCAGACAGGGTCTCAGGCCATACAGGTATCGAGTCCATTTGTACCGGCCAAACAAAGATCTCTGCTGCGGCTCGCCTCCAAGTCTCAAGGGGCATCTTCTTCAATGTCTTCCTCTCTGGAGTGAGCTGCGGCACCAGTGATACCAGCATCCATATCGCAGGTATCGATGCAGGCTTTCAAAGAGAAGCTCGAGGCTCTCTTTTAGTTGGAGTTTGGGAACATGTTCTCGATGCTTACTCCCATGTTGGCTCCTCCGGTACCAGTCTAGCCTGAGCATCGCTCCATGCCAACTGAAGGTACCAAGGTTGCCTCATTGGTACCAACTCGACGATATTGATCTTCGTCATCAAGTCATGCTTCTTGACACCAATCTTCAAGGCATCGATCTGCTTTACTGAAGCATCGCTTCTCACAGCGTCGCTCTCCACTGAAGAGTTATTCTTCACCTTCACTGAAGCACCGGTCTTCTTCTTCTTCTTCAAAGCATCGACCATGGAAGCATCAGTCATCTTCTCCAAAGCATCAGTCATTGAAGCGTCGATCAGTTTCTCCGCGACATCGATCATCGAAGCATCGGTCTCCTTCTCCGAAGCATAAATCTGATATGTACTGATCTGCTTCTTTGGAGTGTCAGCAAAAGCACTGTCGTACTTCAGGTCACAGGTCCAGTCTTTCCAGGCATTCAGATGCAGTCTCTGGCATCTTTGTTTCCCCTTCTGGATCACAACAATTGGTTATGCTCTCTGGATCTCAAAGAGGCTTACACTCACATTCCTTTTCATCCAGTTTCTTGCAAGTTCCTCAGATTTCGGGTGGGAAATCAACATTACCAATACAAAGTGCTACCTTTCGGCCTGGCATCATCTCCCAGAGTTTTCACCAAGTGCCTGGTAGTGGTAGCATCAGCTTTGCAAAGTCATGGACGCCGGGTTTTTTCATATCTGGATGATTGGCTCATCAAAGACTTTACGTCTCAAGGGGTTATTGTTGTGACACAACAGACTGTGTTGTTTCTGCTAAATTTGGGATTCAAAATCAACTTTCCCAAATCTCAATTGCAGCCTTCTCAGACTCTGCAATTTATTGGAGCTCTTCTAGACACTGTGCAACTCAGTGCATTCCTTCCCCAGCAACATCAGGATGCACTCCTACAACTTTGCCAACAAGTGTCCACCCTCACTTCACTCTCAGCGAGACACATGATTGTTCTCCTAGGTCACATGGCCTCTACAGTTCACATGACTCCTTTTGCCAGATTTCACCTAAGGATTCTGCAGTGGACCATGGCTTCTCAATGGTCACAGGCTTTCGACCCATTCTCCCAACACATTACAGTGACACCTTCTCTATGGCAATCTCTTCAATGGTGGATGCTCTCTTCCAATCTTTCTAGAGGTTTGCTGTTTCAAACGCCCCCTCATCAGAAGGTTCTCACTACAGATTCCTCAACCTACGCTAGGGGGGTTCATCTAAATGGTCTTTGTACTCAAGGGCATTGGTCCACCACAGATCGTCAAAATCACATCAATCTGTTAGAACTCAGGGCAATCATCAATGCTCTCAAAGCTTTTCAGCATCTTCTTCAAAATCAAGTCGTGCTCACTCGTACAGACAACCAAGTAGCCATGTACTACGTGAACAAGCAGGGAGGAACGAGATCTCTTCCACTTAGCAAGGAAGCTCAGAAAATTTGGAATTGGGCAATCCCTCACAACATATTTCTGAGAGCTGTCTATAATCAAGGAGAGAAAAATTCACTGGCGGACAAATTGAGTCGAATCCTGCCACCACACGAATGGACGCTCAATTCACCGACTCTCCATCACATTTTTTCTCAATGGGGGATTCCTCAAATAGATCTTTTTGCATCTCTCCACAACAGCAAACTGCCCCAGTTCTGCTCCAGACTAGAGAGTTGCGCGGGGATAGAAATCAAACCCATCTCCACCCATCCCAGGTAGAATCAAAACCATCCCTGTCTGTCCCCACTAGGAGTCAAACCCGTCCCCGCTGGAATCAAATCCATCCCTGCTCGTCCCTGCTGGAATCATATCCGTCCCTGCCCATCACTATAAACTTCAGAAGTAGTTATTTCATTTAATTATGCTACTGAATTAAAGGCTCTGGTAGAGACCCATTTACAAATAAGCAAAGACACTTTATTAATTTTGAAATATTAATTGGGAAGAATACATACTTTGTAAATGGGTTTCTGCCAGAGCTTCTAATGTAAATATAAAATATAAATACTCAGCTGATGAGGATTCCCAAGTTGTCAGCTGAGGACTTTCTCTGCAGTTGGCCGGGGATCCTTTTTGCCAAGCTTGGCAGGCAGCAGTAGTGTCCCTGAGTCACAGATGCTGGCACCTCAGTGGCTCATGGATGCTGCCATCGACTGCTGTGCTTGGTGGAGGGGAATTCTGGCCATCTCTAGGGGAGCCCACCAGCCACAGAAAGGGTCAGCAAAGTACTTCAACACTGTAGACATAAAACCAGAAATGCATTTCCTTTTTTTTTTTTAACACAATACAAAGATATCTGCTATATACATTTCTCAAAGCTAACATATTTTAGTCAATAAATTCCGTTTTTTACCTTTCTTGTCTGGAGACTTATTTTCCCATCAAGTTGATCCCAGTTTCTTTTTTCCGCTTTCCCATCTTCTGTAAATTCTTCTGTTGCTGTTCATTGGTTCCTCCTACCATGGTCCAGCATTTATCCCTTTCTCATCTTTTGCCCCTGCCCACCAGCACCATGCCCAACATTTCTCCTTCTATCACCCCTCTCCAGCACCTTGCTAGATCTCTCCCTCCATTCCTTTCACCACTATGTCCAATATGCCTCCCTCTTGCATCCCTTTCAGTCTGTCCCACTGTTCCCTTTCCACCACATTTCTCCCTCTCATCTTTCTCTTCCCTCTCATCTGTGCCTCACTCCTTTCCTATGACCAAAAATTATCCTTTCTTCTATTCCCCGTGTACATGACCATCTCTCTTTCCCTCTCACTGACACACCAATGCCCAATTCTCCCTTTCTATTCCCTCTCCCACCTCAGCATCTCTTTCCCTCCCTTCCTCCATCCTCTCTCCCAAGTTCATGCCTTCTGTGTCCAAAAACGCACTCCCTCCCCCTCCCTTCTGTGTCCCGCATTTGCCTCCCATGTTTGAGTGCAGATAACAGCAAGGGTTAGAGGCAGCTCAAGAGGCTTGTCTTCTTTTCTTGCCTGCAGCACGCCACGTGTAGCCAACCCAGAAGTCTTCCCCCAATATCACGGGCAGCGGAACCTCTCAGATCGACGCGGTTCACAAAAAGTAAAAATGCTGGACAATTCCAGCGATCTACAAATCAGACATTAACCTTTTTTAAAATTCTCTAGACTTTGCAAATAGCTCTTAACAGAATTGTATTCTCCTACGTTTAAAAAGTACCAAAAGACGTTTTGCTTACTCAAAATGTACTTGTCTATCCTTACACCAAGGTAGCTGTTGCTTGTTTCCAAAGTTTGAGCTATTTTTGCTTCCATCTTCTCTCAAAAATATTGCCGATCTTACTACTTGCACCTTCAAAAGTTCGATTTTCAAGAGTCAGGAAGTAAATCGTGCACAAAAAAAAAAAAAAAAAAGAGCAAGAGCAGATCATCCAAGCTCACGGGGCTTCATCTGGTAGCGGCAGAGCAGCTTTCATGCTCGCTTGCTGCAATCCAAGATCCCAGGTTGCAGATCCTCGCTGGGTTTTTGCAGCTTCTGCTCAGCAACCCTCGGCGTCCACCGATTCCCGCTTAGCTTTGAGCCACAGATCACATCTTGTGAAGCAGAACTGGGCCCTGCAAGTTGCACGAGACAGATGTGAAGCCTTCCCTCCAACGTCAGCTCTGATGTCAGGGAAAGACTTCCTGGTCGGCTACGTGTGGCATGTCTGCAAGCAAGAATAGAAGACGAGCCTCTCGGCTCAAGCTGCCTCCAACTCCGCGGGATTCCTGAGACCATGAGGGGGGTCCCCATGAGATACACGCAACCTGAGGGGGGCGTCCCCACAGGATCCCTGCGACCCAAAGGGGAAACCGTGGGATTCCCAACATCTCCATTCCTGTGCAACTCTCTACTCCAGACTCTACTCTCCTCATCGCCAGGAGGCAGATGCTTTTCTCCTGGAATGGGCAAATAAATTCCTCTATGCGTTCCCTCCATTTCCACTTATTCTCAAAACACTTGTCAAACTCAAGAGGGAATCGGCCACCATGATTCTGATAGCTCCTTGGTGGCCCAGACAATCTTGGTTTATCCTTCTACTTCAGCTCTGCTGCAGGGAACCACTGCCAGTATTTCCGTCTCTGCTTACACAGTCACGGTTCTCTTCTTCATCCCAACCAGTAGGTACGTGTCAAGGGCCCGAACTTGTCATGGGGGGCCTGCTAAAAAAAGATGACTAGGATTTTCTTTTTTAAAAATGGCAGCGTGGGTGGGATCGGCAACGCCTGGAAGCTCCCTCCTTGCTTCTTCCCCTCCCCCCCCCCACCAGCATCAGTAGCAACCGGCAATCATTCTGTTTCAAGCAGTGCTCAGCCTAAAGCTTCCCCTCTGACACAGCTTCCTGTTTCCGCCTGGGCGGTTCGCAGAGGGAAGCTTTGGCCGAGTAGCAGCAGCAGCAGCAGCACCGTTTGCAACAGAAGGGTGGCCACCACCACCGCAGCCACGTTATCGATCTTATGTCGATGCTGAGCCCGGGACCCGTCTTCGTTTGGAAAAAAAACAACCCATCAGAAAGAAGGTGAGTGGTGAGTCACCCGTTGTAAGGGGAAGGGGAAGGGTGACTGACCCGCCGCATGAAGGTGAGGGGAAGGGAGGGAGATGGGACGGGGCCCTGCAGTGGAGCCAGGACAGGAGAGTTGTTTGGGCCTTAGTCTGGCACAAGTAAGTAGGGTATTCCAGAAGTCAGTACAGTCCTGTAAGCTGTAAAGGCATTGATGGAAAAGGTAAGAGTAGGAAGGGACCAAAAGGGTAGGGATGTGGAATCTATACTGTGTGTTGACCTAAGGTAGTTGTGAAGGGGGATGATTTGGGAGCACACTGCAGAAATAGTTATCAAAAACATATCTAGAAAGTGGTTTGTCCATAAGAGGAGCATGGCAAAAAGGGATATTAAACAAAGAGGTGGGGATTTAGGTGTCAAAACTAGACAGGGCCTGAAGGAAATGTTCTTTACTAAATTTACTAAAGATCTGGCACATCCAGAAACAAAATATATCCCTCCCCTGGTTGGCTTCTTGGCTGGCTATCTAAACTGAGGAGACGTGCGCCCTACGTCGGGCGGGAAGGCACTCGTACATGCGTGGTGCGATCAGTCATGAACTTTCTAAAGTTCTTCAAGCAAGACTGCTTATGCAGCTGTCCGCATCGGGGCTCCGTGGATGATGTCACCCATATGTGAGAATATCTGCCTGCTGTCCCTGGATAACACCTGTTGCGGTAAGTAACTGTGCTTAATGGGCCAATGAAAGGATCGAGCAGGGCCTTGTGAATGCAGAAAGTTAATTAAGGCATCATTGTGTTATGAGGAGATTTCAGAGATATTTCCAATCCACCAATAAACTTTCATACATGCAAGCAACATATTGACAAGGCAGCAGATTGATAAGCTAAATAAATGAAGGAGGATTATCAGCTATAGTAACATCAGCAATGAAAAATGTTTCATCTCCTTATACACTGCTGAGACAAATTTTTATTTCAATTGGCTTAAATTGGTGATTTTCCCAAGTTCCAGCTACTGTATGGCCATTCTCAAACCTGGATTCCTGAATAGGTCTTAACTTCTCAATGTCTTCTTTTGAAATGAATAAGAATTTGACCCCAGTAATAATTTCTTCACAAAAGCTAAACAAATCATTTGGAGTGAAGATCTAATTTTCCAGAGGCCGCTGCAAGCTGGCATGTGTAGCAAGTCATTTTGCAGTTCCCCCAAAACTATCACATGATGATTTTCCATGGCTAGTACCAAAAAATAAAAAAAAATCTATTCACAAAGTCATTGTAAATGGCAGCAAAGATTAATAAAATTTTTGTATTGTGTTGCAGATCCATTGCTAAAGTGGTGCACATTTTTGATTCCAGGAATAAGTTGGTTCATAAAGGCAATTAAAATTTTCAAAAAGGCATGAACTACAACAGTGTCATGCTGCAAGCAGTCACTAATTATGAAGAGACTCAAATTCTGAAGTCCTGAGCCAGAACTGAAGTAAAGCATAAAGGGGTGCAAAGCTGTTTGGCTATTTTCCCAGTGAAAGCCTTGGACTGCATCCTGGACTATAAAAGAATAGTTCTAAGCAAAGTCCATTAAGATAATGATATGATCTTCCCTGAAACAGTTTTGGCCTCTATGACTGACCATCTTTTCCATTTGTTTTCCCGAGAAAAAAGCGCACTGGTACTGCAGTTCGATCTGAGCAGTGCCTTTGACCTTGTTGATCATGACCTCCTGCTTGGGTGCTTTGATTCCATCGGCATTTCTGGACAGGTGCTAAATTGGTTCACGGGTTTTTTTAAAAAACATACTTACCAGGTCTACAGTGAAGTAGCCTACTCTCAAGCTTGGTCCAATCCCTGCAGAGTGCCACAGGGCTCACCACTCTCCCCCCCTCACTTTTCAGTATCTACATGGCTTCACTTGGAAATATGTTATCCGATTTAAAACTGAAATCATACATATACGCGGATGATATAACAATTATTATTCCCATAACCTCATTGACCTAAGAGACAGAACAATTCATCTCATTCGTCCTTACCAAAGTAGAACATTGGACTATGCACTCCAAACTAAAACTGAATCCCGAAAAAACCAAGATTTTCTTGGCAAGTCCCAATAATAAGATCGTGAACACCTCCTTGAGACTAAATGGTTCAGACTACCCAATTAATCCCACAACCAAAATCCTTGGCGTCACCCTGGACCGAAGCCTGCCATTTGAAGATCACACTAATGCTCAAGTCAATAAATGCTTTTTCACTCTATGGAAACTTCATACCATTAAACAATACTTCGATTTATTTTCCTTTCGACTGCTGGTTCAATCCCTGATCTTAAGTACCTTAGACTATTGCAATATTATATACTTGGGATCTCTCAAGAAAACCATCAAATGACTGAAAGTCATCCAAAATGCTGCAGTCCGTTTCATTTATGGCCTCAAGAAATCAGACCATGTAAGCCCATATTACAAAAAAACTACACTGGCTGCCTGTGGAAGCAAGGGCTATTTTTAAGTTTGCTTGCATTTGCTTCAAAACCATGACAGGTTCATCCCCAACCTATCTGTCTCACCAATTCGAATTCCCAGGCACAACTAATACACGCAGTACCTACTTGTTTACTTTTCCAACCCTAAAGGGCTGCACCTACAAGAGATACCTCGATAGAACACTATCATTCTAAACAGGCAAATGGAACAAATGTTTAACCAACTTCATCTCAAACGCACTTTCGTACCAAATGTTTAGGAAGTCAATATAAACTTATCTCTTTGACAAATTTCTCTGACCCCATTTCAACCTGATGTACCTCAACCTGATGTAGTTCCAAAACACTTCCAGATAAACCTGACTACACTTAACATGCCAATGTAATTTCAAAAGTTCTCCGTAATGTTGCTGTCTGTATACAGTCTCTTCCCTTGTAAACTGCTTAGAACTGTTTGTGGTATGGCGGTATATAAAAATAAAGTTATTATTAAGTTTTTTTTAGGGTTCTGTGGTAGGAGCTTTGATGTTTGGAAATAAAAGTGGTGACTGGTAAGTTAGAATATCTTTGTTGTAAGTTCTGCTACAAAGTTCTCAGTGCTCAACTGACAGAAATCTAGAGTATCATGATCAGTTAGGACCCACTTCTTGAATGTAATTGGGTCGTCAAGGTCTGAATCTTTGAGGATCTCAGACAAGTAATCCTCAAGTGCCTCATTGCCTGGACACAGTTCACAGCAATGCAGCATGCGGTTGTTTGTTGTTATTTTTTTAAATCTAAACTGCATACAATTTTGTCCATTAGAAAGTTGTAATAATCATCTAAGGAAGTAGCTCCCAACATAAAAGTTTTATATTCTGATGACTTGTGCAGACACACACACATAATGGGTTCCAGTAGAGCAGGCTGTAACGCACCATTTTGGACGAAGCTCACAAACTGTAGAGAAGCCAACTTCAGGCCCATGGCATTGCTGATAAGCTAGCCAAAGTTCTTTTAAGTTGCACAATAACAGGTGCTTCTGCTTTTACATCTATTCACCATTTATCCTAACAGATACATAATCTTTCCAGGGCATAATCGAGAAAATTCATCATCCTGATACATTGTCAATGTCAACTGAAAGTATCTTCCCCTGCCTTTTCCCAGGCATTGCAAGGACATCCTTGTCATGTTTAAGGCCTCTGGCCTGATTTACCATTCAGGATGATATATTAAAATATTAAATAATCTCCTCAATCGTCTGTGTGGGGCCAATGTAAGGATCTTCATTTTTTGAGCATGACTTGTAATTTGTAACTTTGCCTTCAGATCCTCAAGTAATCTGTCATAATCGAAGCATTAGGGCAACAATTGGTATTTTGTTTTTCCAGGATTATCAATGGAGGGGTGAGACTAGGAAAAAAAAAGCAAGATTTAGGGGGACATGGTTCGAATACAAACCAGTGCCAGTTACCCCAACAACATTGACGACTTCAACACCACAGTCAAATAGCTACAGAAGAGAATCCGAACAACCCCATCATAATGACTCAGCCCACTTTCCTGAGTGAAGCTCAGTCTTCCAGGTACTAACCTTTAAATGAGCAGAAGGGAGAGTTATTATGCAATAACACACATAGCACAAGTACATAGAACTATATAACAAAATAAAGTTGGGAGAATGCTAGGTAGTGAATGTATTACAAATATGCCTGATTTTTGGTTCAAGCAAGATACTTTTTAAATAGCTGGTTTGAGTGGACATGTAAAAGCAAATCATGAGTTGTTACTTGTCAGTTGAGATGAAGGGAAGGGTTTTGTCTGGTTTTCAATTTTTCCAGGATTATAGTGAGCAGAAATTTAATAAGAAAACACGCACAACAATCTGCATCATCAGCAAGAGTGGAAAAAAGTTGAAATAAGAACTCAAAATGTTAATTTTGAATCATATTATTTCAACTATATTAACCAAAGCACGTTGATATCTAATAAGCTGGTCAGTTAGTAGCCCATGGGCCAAAATCTATGCCACTAAAGTTTATTAAAATTGGAGATATACAACTAAGAGCCTTTCTTGAACTTGCAATGAATCACCAAAAACTAAATTTCCATTTTGATGGGCCTTTTATAGGAGTATGTGAAAGCAGTGGATGTCGTAACCTGAGTTAGCATGCCAAGCCCAACAAGCTTAGCTGCACAATGCAATTTTACACTTCTAGCTCATTTTCATATTACAAAATAGGATGCTAAAGATGCCCTTTTTCAGCACTGCATGTATATACCTGTGAATAATGCATGCATTTGAGATCTAACTTCTGGCCAAAGCAAGGCGGGTTCAAATATGAAACGAAATGGCTTTTGTAACAAAAAAGACGCTCTTTCAAGTGATATAAAAAAATAAAATAATTGGACGATGTACAGTTGCAATATTTGCATCAAAAAACCAGCCAAAATTTGTATAAAGCACTAATATTATTTCTTTGTGTAATTATATCTTTGCTTCCAACTGGCTACAAAACCTCTTCCAATGCAATAGGTGAAACATTCCAGACAATAGGTTATTGCCCCATACTTGCATACCCTGCAGAAGGAATCCACGCCAAATTTTTCACTCTGCCTCTGATGTACTTCACTGATTGGTTTAGCACCCTGTACAGTATTTTTTTCTGCAAGTATGTCTGCAGCTATGTGTGTTCTGCTCTCCCCATTTTATTGTTTTAAATTTGTCCCCTTTGCGGGTATTTTCAGGTTTGAAGCAAATTTGGAGCTCTGCTTGCTTGAGAATTCACAGACTTCGGTATGTAGCTGACAGGCCGATCACTTTTGGGCATCTGTTGGCCAGTCTGCATAGTTTTCCTTGGAGCTCAGGGCCATCCCTGAAGTAGTCAAGCGCAGACTGTTAGGCATGCTTAGGGGGCTCAGCGGTGTTCCGCAGTGTGCCAGGTACGTTTTTGCACCTCCGCCCATTCTGGTGCGCATCCGGTGGTCCACGGGAGTGGAGGCATAGTCAGGCAGTTGAGTCTGACCGGCAGCTCAAAGATCAGCTTTGTGAGAGCATCCGGCAGTGAATTCTTGTACAGCTACTGAGAAAGAGCTGCAAGCAGGTAGAGTCCAGTCTTAGGTCACAGTGAGTACAAGGAGCAGACAGCTTGTGAGAGATTGGGGAAAGTTTTTAAAAAGTGGGGTTTTCTGAGTTTCTGCATGTTCCCCCTCCTGAAACATCTTAAAATCGCCATTTTTGGACTTTGGGAAGTGTGAGAAATATCATGTTTTTGGCGCAACTATGGTGCCGGTGGCCATCTTGGATTTTTAAAACACACAAAAAAAGAGGCAAGTGAGATGTCTTAAAACAACGAAATGAGACACGTATATTAGTCCAACAAAGAGAAACACTAATCTATTGTGGTCCCAACTAGGATCCCAGTTTCAGCACAAGCCTTCCTCAGGGGACTAGTGAGATACTTGTTAATGAGGTGTACGCAAAACCAGAGTACAATACGCCAACAAGGCCATTTGCGTACACCTCATTAACAAGTATCTCACTAGTCCCCTGAGGAAGGCTTGTGCTGAAACTGGGATCCTAGTTGGGACCACAATAGATGAGTGTTTCTCTTTGTTGGACTAATAAACTTGTCTCATTTGGTTTTTTAAAGACATCTCACGTGCCTTTTTTTTTTTGTTTTAATATTGATTTTATCGAGGCTGGTTTTGTACTTTTCTCTTTGTGTTTTCATCTTGGATTTTTATCAATCTTTTTTTTCTTCTTCTCCCTGTTTCTTCAAAACTTTGAATTTTGCCTGGAAAACTGCTGGGATGGAGACCTTAAGGTCTCCTCCTGTGAATTCATGCCAGGATTGCACAAATTTAGCGCTTTTATTTTATTGCAATTGTAACATGATTTCACAAGAGACCTCTTTTTCAAGCAATACAGAAAATAATATTTCAATAGAAGAAAAACCAAAATGTATACATTTATACTAAGGAAAAAGAACTTAATTCTTTCTTAGACCTCAATACAAAGGGGGAGGGAGTATGAAAAAAATGAGGACTAACTAAATAAGAAAATAATACAAGAATCAAAAGCCCTACTTTTCCTTGTGACTATCTGAAGATTTTCCTACACTTTCCCAGATGCTATTTTCTTCATATCTAGGAACGCTTGGAGTTGTTCGGGCATAAAGAAGGCATATTTTACCCCTAGAAATTTAACAAAACACTTACAGGGATATGTCAAAAGAAAAGTGGCTCCAAGGGTCAGTGTCTTAGATCGCATTGCTTTTCAAAGACCAAGGAAACTAATAATGTAGCTCTCTATGTTTCTGAAGATAGTGTAGATTCAGTAATTCAGCGATGTTTAAGGGTTCCATCACATTCAGAACTCCCTCTCCTATAGAGGTACCTGACTGCTTCTTAATAGGTATATAATATATACAGTTCAATGGTGGTAGTATATGTTCTGGAGAATATTTCAGTATTTCTACCAAATATTTTTTTTTTTTTAATCTTTATTCATTTTCATATCTTACAACAAGTGTATAAAAATCAATCAGAAAAATTTTTAACAAATCACTTGACAATCTTACTTATAATCCTTAAAATATAAAATAATCCCTTCCCACCCACCCATTTATTAATAATAAAACAATTAGCAATTATTATCTTTCCCAATCCCACCCCACCTATATCTTATATAATACCAAGGTGTTTAAGATGTCTGATCATTAGAATAAGTAATCAATGCTTGCCAAATATTTTTTAAACATTTAAAGGGGAGTCACTCCAAGTGCTTTCGAAAAATTCAGTAAATGTAAATTTAACCTCCTATTATGATTTTCTAGTTTATACTTCAGGATCCCATTTGTCAATTCTTGCAAATTTAACACTTTTATCATTGACCTTAATTTCTGAAGAAAACTCTTCTTTAGTAACAGTCAATGATTTCCCCAAATCAATGATTTCCACAAGGTTGGTCAGTTCCTGCGAAGATCTAGCAACATTTGTATTCAACCTATTAAGAGCTTCCCAAATATTCTCGAGGGTAACCATGGCAGGTTTCTTCTTTCCTGTTCTAGCCGAAAGACTGATTCCCAGGACTCTCTGATCTCCTTCTTCTCTCGAGAGCTCAGCTCCTTCCAATGGGGTTTCTCCAGATGTTTCCTCCGTGTATGGGTCACCCAGCTGAGCTACGAGTGGAGCAGGACACAGTGGCAGGATAGTCTCTGGAGGGGAGAGAGAAACCTCTAACCCCAAATCGCCGATGGCTCCTCCTGCTGGCGAAAGCTCGGGAAACCCTCTGGATCCCCGAAAGCCAGTTGTGGCAGCAGCAAAGTTCAAAATACTGCGCTGGGTCAGGGTTGAAGTCCTTGCAATGGAGGGTCCAGCCAGACAGCCCCCTTCCTTTTAGAATGAGCCATTAAAGTAACTTTTTCCAACCAAACAGATTTGCGATGTTAACCCTGCTGCCTATACCACCATCTTTACTTCTCCCCCAAATTTAGCGTTTTTAGAGCGTCCTTGTGCCACATGCTGCATGGCACAGCTGGGAGGAGAGGGCTGTAGTGACCGGCTTAGCTTTCCCCCCACACAAGCACGTGATCAGATGCTCAGCTAGCCTGGTGGGGCGGCCTCTATTGCATTCGGGAATCGGCACAGCTGGTTCTTTGGTCAGCCTGACTGCAGACTCTCCGCAGCCTAAGACAAGTGTATTTAAGTCATCTAAGGGTGACTCTATGCCCCAGTAGCCAGATACTTTCTATAAAATCCTGAGGTTTTGTACTAAGAGTAAAAAAAATAAAAAATAAAAATAAAAGCGTGTTCTTCTCCTGAGTAGTTGCCTGGGCAATTTTAGGTGGCGTGTTGCCTTCGGGCGTGTTCTCACCTCCGCCTGATCTCTTGATCTGCCTGCTCACGATTTGGGGGATCCTGACCTCTCTGACCCCTTGTTTGACAGTGGATCAGGGGATCTGGGCTTGTATGCTGGATCCAAGGATCCTTTGGGGGCTCCAGATCCTGGTGATGATCTTACTGTCCTGCACTTTATCAAGTTTGCGGCTCTGCCTGTTCTTTCTGCTAAATCTTTGCAGGAATTGAGCTTAGCCACTCAGCCAACTCCATCCACTTCTTCTCCCTGGCTTTGTAGTGGACGCTCGCAATCTGCGACCTTTCCCTGGCATCCAGATATGAGTTTATGGTCTCTGAGCAGTTTAACTCTCTGGCAGGTACCTTGAAGAGTGCTAGAGCTATGTCCTGCTTGTATCCCCTGGTGCAGGAATGTCAGCAGCTTTTGGGGCAGCCCAATGTGGATTCTTTGGTGGCACAAGTGACTCAACGCACCTCTCTTCCCAGTGCAGGAGGTGTTTTGTTGACAGCTATGTAGGACCACCGTATGGATGAGGTCCTCAGGAAACTTTTTAAAACAGCTAATTTGGGCATCAAAGCTGTGGTGGCGACATCTTTTATCACACATGCCTGTTTCTGTTGGCTGAGCATGATAGAGACTGATGTGCTGGAGCCTCCACCTCAACTGCGGATGGCTGAGTAGCATGATACAATGGATGCCTTATATTACCTTCTGAATCTAAGGAAAACCCGAAAAATGGGAGCTGAAAGAACTAAGAAAAAGAAAATCTCCCAAGCCCCAAGAAGGAAACTGTGATCAGGGGGAGAGACCGCCCACAGAGACAATCAAAGTAGAACAAACTACTTCACTTAAGCAGTGATTTTTTCACTCACAGCACTTTTGTGTTATTTAGCACTAAACTCACAGAGAGCCCGAGGATGTTTCACATTTGACACCTTTCTGGGTGCAAACCAGTGGCAGCCGTGTCCTCCGGAGTTCGGAGGTTGGTTGTGCGACTGAGGGCTCTCTATAAATTATTTTCATAGTCATTGTATAGCATTGCTTAAGTGAAGTAGTTTGTTCTACTTTGATTGTCTCTGTGGGCGGTCTCTCCCCCTGATCACAGTTTCCTTCTTGGGGCTTGGGAGATTTTCTTTTTCTTATATTACCTTCGACAGTGCTGGCAAAAGTGTCAGCATACTCCATTTCAGCCTATCGAATGCTCTGTGCCAGGCAGTGGGCTGGTATTTCCACTTACAAGGCAACTTCAGCACAGCTGTCATTAAAGGGGCAGTTATTGTCTGGCAAAGGCCTGGAGGTTCTCCTGGATTTAGTAATGGACCGTCGCCCTTAGACCCTGCCTGACAGTAGACCCAGACCCTCCTCTTAATCTCTTAAACAGTTATTAAGTGTAGAAAAAGCACTTAGCTATTGATTGGTTCCGACATGAACATGTTTCGTTCTCTGCTTCAGGAAACCAAAAAATCTTTGTACTCAATGTAGTTTATAATCAGCAAGATAAGGTTAGATTTCTAAAGGAATTGCACCTCTCATATCTTCAAAGACGTTCAGAAGCGTTGTTTAACCACTTCTGAAAGGTTCAATTCAATCATTCCTGTCTGTTTTTACTCCTAGTCCGTTGGTCAGCTGTGTCCTTCAGATGATCTTGGTTCATCCTGGCTGTTTTATCCTTGTGGCGTCAGCTTGATCATGTAGGCGTGTGTGTCATAGCCTTTGGGCTGAGCACTTCTTCGGATCTTTTCACGCAGGGTCTGGTTACCATGCCAGTTCCAGGGCTTTTTGCTCTCTTGAGCATGCAACCTTTGGGCATACAAGATGTTTTGCCCTTATTGTTGAGGCTCTTTTAAAGTCTAAGAAATCATCCAGGAGTTTGGCATATGCTACGGCGTGGAAGACCTTCCAATGTTGGTGCCTACACCACCAGGTAGATCCATATTCAGCTCTGATCTCGCTTTTCTTTCTGCTGGATAGATGCTGGCCTTACTGCGGGTCCCAGTAGCCAGGCTCTCTTACTTGGATCCCAGGACAGTTGGTCCTCTATGGCAGCTTATCCTTATATCACTCAATTCTTGCAGGGGTCTGTCATGTCGACGGCTGGTTGTCCATCTTCCCTGCATCGGACGTTAGCCTGGTGCTGTCTAACTTTATCTAGGCTCCCTTTTGGCCTTCTTTCAGATGCTTGGATTTGACGCTCTAGGCCAGGGATGTCCAATGTCGGTCCTCGAGGGCCACAGTCCAGTCGGGTTTTCAGGATTTCCCCAATGAATATGCATTGAAAGCAGTGCATGCAAATAGATCTCATGCATATTCATTGGGGAAATCCTGAAAACCCGACTGGACTGCGGCCCTCGAGGACCGACATTGGACACCCCTGCTCTAGGCTGTTGTTTCTGTTTTTTCATGTTGAGTGGGCAGTGTGTTTACCCGTCTTTTTGCTAATAGGTTCGACTCAGGACTGCCTGTTGTAGCCTCTGGACATGCACATGGTGAGATAGTGCATGGGGAGAGAGCATATTAGTTGAAAGTGAGGTTGGGAATGAAGGAAAATTGTTGCAGGATGAATGAGAATGATGAGCGGGATAAATGGTGCATAGGGAGAGAGCATGTTGTGAGTGGGGTAGGGGAGAGATGGACTGGGATTCATCCTATCCATCTCTCCTCACTCTCTCATCCTGCAACAATTTTCCTTCCTTCCTTCCCTCCCCCCAACTCCACTCACAGCTAATAAAGTCTCTCCCTATGCACCATCACCTTTCCTTTCCCTCCCCTTCACCTTCAAGTCCAGCAGCACCTTTCCCTGCCCCTTCCCTTCTGACAGGTCCAACAGCACCTCTTCTCCCTTTCCTTTCCCTCCCTTGTCCATCAGCACCTCTCCCTCTCCCCATGTCCAGCAGTACCTCTTCTCTCTTTAGCACTGTGTCCTAGGATGGAAAGGAGGGATGTCACACTTAAGGGGCGAAGAGAAAGTGTGCAGGAGGCAGAAAGTGTTGGATTCATGTAAAGAGAGAGGGAGAGATGGATGGGAAGGGTTGAAAGGAAATGTCACACTCGGGGGAAGGGGGAGAGAGTAAAAAGTTGGACTCTTGGAGGAAGAGATATGTTGGTTGGGGGAGTGAATGACTGGTGAAGAAGCATGCAGTAGACAGAAAGAAATGGACTGGTGGAAAGGAGGGAGAAATGTTTTATGTGGCAATAGAGGGAGTAGGAGAGATGCACTCTGAAATATCTCTCTCTCTTTCCCCACTCCCTTTGCAGAAAGGGAGGGAATGAGAGGACAGTGAAAGAGAGAGAGAGGGAGACATGTTGCCAACGGAGGTGGTGGAGAGAGGACGAAAAGTTGGACTCATGGAGGGACAGAGAGAGATGTTGGTTGGGGAAGGGAATGAGGTCCAGAGGAGTGGAAGCGTGTAGGAGGCAGAAAGAAAAAAAATATTGGATGCAGTCAGAAGGAAGTGCAACCAGAGGCTAATGAAATCACCAGACAACAAAGGTAGGAAAAATGATTTTATTTTCAATTTAGTGATCAAAATGTATCAGTTTTGAGAATTTATATCTGCTGTCTATATTTTGCACTATATTT
The DNA here is from genome assembly GCF_902459505.1 of Geotrypetes seraphini. Lineage (NCBI taxonomy): Eukaryota > Metazoa > Chordata > Amphibia > Gymnophiona > Dermophiidae > Geotrypetes > Geotrypetes seraphini. Next base: position 97,181,415 of record NC_047088.1, on the reverse strand, counting down.
GTCTATTTTTCTATAATTGTTACTGAGGTGACATTGCATATTTTTAAAGTCATCTGCCTTGACCTCTTTGAAAAAAAAAATCTGAATATCAATGATAATTAACATTTTCTCTGTGCATGTGTTTTATAATTTTGTGGTTACCATTATGTATTATTAATAAGATTGTGTGTATATGAAAAATGAATCGAAGAAATTGCATTATAATTAGTACTATTATTACGGGGAAGGGGTCTGGGGCGGAGCTTGTGTGGGGGTTCTCAGTTGATATTTGTTAGACTTAGGGGGTATTTGGCTTGAAGTTGAGAAACTCTACTTTGGATAATTAAAATAAAACACATTCTACCCTGCTGCTGCTTCCCTCTCCTCTCATCCTGGTAGAACGGAAGTTATTATGACACTGCATATGTTCATAATCGCTGCAGTGAGAGTCCCAAAAACAGGACAAAACAACCACACACGAGATGGGAAGTCTTCTGATAATAAAGCTGGCCCACAAGAATCCCCTGAAGGATGGCGCACTCCTATTGCTACAACAGCAGCAACAGCACAAAATTCTTGTAGACCTCCCCCTCTAAGATCTGGCTTCTCTGACATCTAATGATCCTGCCTACAGCTGCTCTTCCTTCTCCTTGATGTGCTTTTTACTGAAGGCAAAAAGCTAGTGACATAGCTACCATCACATTAACTGGAAGCTCCAGTCCTCCTATTCTGCTAGATTGCTGTTATGGTTATGCTGTTATCCCTTGCTGCTCCATCCCCAGATGGAAAGGAGGAAGATTTAAGAACTAGAACCTGTCCTTGGAGAGGCATGAAGGTGAGTGATGAGGTTGAGAGTTTGCATAGGTGATCGAGGCAGGTCAGCAGTGAAGAGCAAAAACTGTTCTACAAGGGCAGGGCAGCTGGACCAAGCAGGAGGGGTATGAGAAAGAAGTTCTGTGTGATGTACTGAAAAATCTCTTAAAATCTCTCCAGCCTAGTAACTTTGTATTAGATGTACTTTTGTCTTCAATGTTTAAAATTATATATGATTATTTTACTTTGTTTTTCCCTTCAGTCAGTTAATCACTCCCCGTCTCGGCTCACCTCTCCCAAGTTCCTGAATAAAATCTTACGTCGTGAACGGATGCAGGAGAGCTCCGATAGTGACACAGACCATATAGAGGATACAAGAAAGAAAGAAAAAGGAGGAAGCTCTTCAGTGCTGTAGCACTTTGAAAAGCAAACAAAAAATGGCTTTTTACTTGAATAAAACTCTGTAGTGTATCAAGCATGGCATACTCTTTTTTAATATATAGCATAAAGGATCATTTCTAAATATCTAATAATAGTCCAACTCTTGTGGTCTGTATATTGCTAGAATTTTTCTGAAATTCTAAGCCCAAGTTCCATTTGTCATCAGGTATCTTCAGCACTCATAAACTTGAAGACTTCTCTTCATTTGTATCAATACTTGTTTATTGGTATATCAACATGGTTTACAAAACTATTGCATAAACCTTGTGTCGCACCGTTTCTATTGGGGTCATTTTTTCAACATAAACAATTCGACTCACAAAGTCAGTATCAAAGTACACATTACTCTATACATGTTAATTCTTCCTTAAACAATGCCCTACAAAACTTTGCTTATAATAAGCACATAAAATAGCTCTTACCCCTATCCACCTCAAACCACCTTTCCATCTTGAAGAAGCCATATGCAGAGGGTTCTGTGGGTTCTTCGGCCCTCCACTCATGCAAGTAAGTCTTCCCCAACCCCCCATCCCTCACTTCCCCCCACCCCAAAGTCTAAGGAGACACTTTTATGAACAGTAAAGTCTAGTCTCTCTGATACTGCATATGATATCCTCTCCTTTTTTCAATTAAGTACGATATTCCATCTGGATCAGCATGTGAAAGTGCTCTCGCCAAGCATCCTTTGTGGGTGGCCTAGTTTTCAAGTTTCAAGTTTATTAAAATTTTTGATTAATCGCTTAATCTTGCTTCAAAGCGATGAACATACATAATAGGAAATAATTAAAATTACAATTTTAAAATTAAAGTTTTCTTCCAGTTTAGCACTATTAAACATTTTGCAGCTGCTAGCCCTAAGTGTAACAGTTTACTTTTCCAATAAGAGCCTCGTTTATTAAATATTCTCAGCAGGCAATTCTGAGGAGAGGCTATAACTGGTTTTAAGAAAGGTTTGGACAATTTCCTGGAGGAAAGTCCATAGTCTGTTATTGAGAAAGACATGGGAGAAGCCATTGCTTGCCCTGGATCTGTAGCATGGGATATTGCTACTCCTTGGGTTTTGGCCAGGTACTAGTGACCTGGATTGGCCATGAGAACGGGCTACTGGGCTTGATGGACCATTGGTCTGACTCAGTAAGGCTATTCTTATGTTCCTATCCCAACCATATTGACAGCTGCAGTAACGCTTTCCACAGTCCCACCAAATATGTATAAAGGTACCCTTTATGAGCATTAGTAATTGATGATGTCAGTCTCAATAAAATGGCCAGTCACATGCAATTATGTATGTAAATTATGTAAACCATTTAGTTTAAACAGTACAGAAATTTTTAAAATATCAATAAATAAATAATTCTGGGAGATTCCTGATTGTTTCCTGACCAGTTGGTAAGATGCCAAGAACTCCCAAGGCCTTAAATGTTTAAACTACACTTTTGTGTCTGGTAGTTTATTCCTGGCTTCCTCTAGACATAGAAGAAAGAGCTGAAGGGGTATGAAGATTGTTCATGCAGTTATTTAGAGCAGTCTCTGAAATCATCCAGTCCAATATCAGCCGCAACTGGGCTGCCTGATAATACCAAAACAAGTTGGGAACTGCCCTCCCCCCGTTTCCCTTGCTCCCTAAAGATCTTTCTAGTCACTCTTAGGTTTTTCTACCCTACATAAACCAAAAAAATTTCCTATGTTAACCCTGAAGCACTCCCCTTGGGATAGAAATAGGAAGGATTTGAAATAAAAATAGTAATCTGGGCAGTATATTCATTTTTACCACTGCTATTCTATCCCACCACAACAAACATATTCCCTTCCACTGCTGTAAGTCTAAACGTACCTGCTGGATAAGTCTAATATAATTTTCAGCATACAAATGGTATATATTTCTTGGAAGTTTAATTCCCAAGTACTGGAGCTCAGCTCCAGCCAAGTGAAACCTAAAACTATGTTGTGTTGCTCCTTCCCTTCTGTTAAGGTGATGCCCATCAGCTCATATTTATCCATATTAACTTCAAACCCTGCCAACCTACAATATCCTAAATACCTCTTCCACTAAAGGCAGAGAGAGTAGGGTGTCTCTGAGATATAATAGAATATCATTAGCAAAGAGGGCAATACTATGTGCCACCCCTCCCACACATATCCCAAGGTCTGTATAAGTTCTAATATAAGTTGCCAAGAGTTCAATATAAACTGCAAAGAGAAGAGGTGAAAGTGGGCACCCCTGCCTCATTCCCCTCTCAATAGGGGAAAAAAATCCATATATGAACCATTAATTCTAAGACAAGCCCTAGCATATCTATAAAATGCCTGGATCCAAGATTCCAGTTTTTGCATAACAGCCTATAGGAACCCCCAGTGGACCCTATCGAATGTCTTTTCCACATCTATTGTAAATAGGACCAACTTGTCTTGAGTGTGCTGAGCCCCTCCTCCATATACACAATAAATCAGCGGTCTCAAACTCGTGGGCCGTGGGCCGCATGCGGCCCTACAGGTGCTATTTTGCAGCCCGCAGTCTGGACGCGATGATCAACTGCTCCCTTGCTGAAGTCAATTGTTCCGGTCAAAGCTGCGGCCGCCAGTGGCTCCTCGCACCATCCACACTAGCATTTCTCTTCCTTGTGGAGCAGTAGCATGTCTGGCTGGCTCCCTTGCTGCAGTTGATCGTTCCGTTCAAAGCCGCAGGTGGCGGCTCCTCATGCTATCCACACCTGCGTCGGAAGCCTCTCTGACGCAGGTGCGGATTGCGAGAGGAGCCGCCACCCGTGGCTTTGAACAGAATGATCGACTAAGCAAGGGAGCCGGCCAGACATGCTGCTGCTCCACGAGGAAGGGAAAAGAAGGGGAGGGGAAAGAGAAATGCTTCTGCTGCACAGGAAAGGGGGAAGGGAAATGCTGCTGCTGCACAGGGAAAGGGAGGGGGAGGGAAGGGAAATGCTGCTGCACCCAATTGGGGAAGGAGAAGGGAGAGGAGAGGAACAAGAGATGCTATGGGAGGGAGGGAAAGGAGATAACAGACTATGGAGGGGGAGGGAGAGATGCCAGGGTATGGGGGGAAGGAAGGAGACAGATGCAAGACCAGGGGAAAGGAAGGAAGGAGGGAGGGAGGGAGAGAAAGGAAGGAAAGAAATGTCAGACCATGGAAATAGGGACGGAAGAAGAGAGAGATAGGAAGGGAAGGTAAGACATGGAAACGTAGATTTTGAAATGAAAGCAGAAAAATTGAATATTAAGTTAATGCCAAAGATGGATGCAAGGCAGAAAGTGAAGACGGAGAGAAAATCAGTCAAAGGACAAGAAGACCCTGGAAACATAGTTAAAAGCACAGAAAAATAAAGTCACCAGCCAAAGGTAGGGAAAATGATTTTATTTTCAATATAGTGATTGAAATGTGTCAGTTTTGAGAAAGGAAAGATATTAAACTTTAAATGTGAGGGCTGCAGAAAAAAAAGGGTATTTGGAGGGCCGCAGAAAAAATAGTTACTGCCGTATTAAAGAAATGACAATTTTGCCTGAGGTAAAACTCTTTATAGTTTATAAATCTTTCCTTTAAGATTTATAAACTATAAAGAGTTTTACCTCAGGCAAAATTGTCATTTCTTTAATACGGCATTAACTATTTTTTCTGCGGCCCTCCAAGTACCTATAAATCCAAAATGTGGCCCCACAAAGGGTTTGAGTTTGAGACCACTGCAATAAATGCAGAGTCCGCCGCATGTTATCTCTCACCTGGCCTTTCAAAATAAATCCCAACTGATCTACATGTATAAGCCCAGGCAGTACCTTGGCTAGATGCAAGGCCAAAATCTTAGCTAGAATTTTGCCATCTGTATTCAAAAGCAAAATAGGTCTATAGGCTCCACAACTAGAACTCGTATCATTCTGACCCAATTCTGGCAAGAAACACTACATTAACATAAGACAGTTTTCTTTATCATAAATGGTGATTTCTTAAATGAAAAACATAGGAGATGGAGTAGATTGAGGGAAAAGTGCTACGAAACACTTATGCTCTACCAGCCCAGTGCACGGCTGCCCAATCTTGGCCCTGAGGTGCTGCAACCCAATAGTGTTTTCAGGATCTCTTAAAGACCTATCTGTATATACTGCTAATAGAATATGAATGCAGCTAGGCAGTTTCGGTATGGAGATAAAGGGGAAGGGAATTTCAAAGATATGGTCCCAAGTATACACTGGCGTTTCTATATAATATAGAGAATCCAAAATGTTTTCCCATGAAAACTTATGCTTCTAGCCTAAAAGTGGAACAAGAAAAAAAAAAAAAGAAAGACCAGCATGACTCAGCCCACCCAACATCAATGGAATTCCTCTGTTATCAAGATCAAAAATGCAAGGCTAGCATACTTATCCCTTTGTGAAAATCTTGCAACCTTGAAGGGACTGTAGTCCTCCAGGACCAATATAGCCTAGTGTTTTATTTTTCCATATTATTCTTGTCAAAGCCATTCAAAGTAAAAGCAAAGAAAAAAAACCCTTCAGAAATTATTTGAGCCAATACTAATAAAGAATCTAAGTTAGAAATGCAAAGCAATCAACTTCAAAATTCTCTGTCATATGTTTCCTGCTCAAAGAGAAGACTGCCCTTATCTATTATACAGTAGAAAGCCAAAAATTAGGCAAGGTCAGCACTTTCCATCAAGGGTTCCCCCTACTCCTCTGAGGATCAGACAAACACAGGGAATATAAAGTACTAGTTCTGAACGAAATCAGAACACTCCATGCCCAAACTGCAGCAGATTTACAGGCAGTCAAGGACTCAAAAGTAAGTCTGAATGGAAGGACAAAACAGAAGGTCACTGTAAACTTGATGAGAAGCCTCAAAACCCATATCTTGATCCACTCCACAGCAGTGTATTATAATTAATAAAAATAACAATCAAAACACATTAACAAATACAACAACATATATCAATATAAAATGCAAAAACCAGATCAGCACCCCTCTTTAAGCTCTTGCTGTACCCCTGTGTGCTGTGGGCTGAGTTGGAAGGTGTAGGAGATGATGTCAGGGCAGCGGAGTAGAGCTTCTCGCTGCACTCCCAGTGGTGTCTGCAGCTCCGAGACCTGGAAGTTTAAAATATCAATGTCGGCACTGCCGAAGCAAGCCATGACAGTCACTTTCTCATACATGGTGAAGCAAACAGGTTGTCCCACCATAGCCAGGAGACTACGCAGATATTGTTCTCGCATCACTGTCCGTGCCTTCTGCTCTTGCTTTAGCTCCTTGTAGTCCTTAAGGCCCAGAGCCTGATACCTGGGTGAATTCAGGTCAAAACCACGACTGATGCCATCAGGTCCCCTAGGTAGCCGGATAACGGGGACAGGCATATCCATCCTTGATTCCTGCACCAAACAGATGGGTCATTTCATGAATAAGGCAAAAGAACTGAAAAAGAGATCCTATAGGGAGATCAGAGGATCCTAATTTGTTAATGCTTGTTCCCTCCCTAGTATGGAGTAGATTTTTTTTAATGTGAATTCCATTGCACTTAGAAAGGGCTCACAGATCCCTGGCACTTGCCCATTGAGCGATAAAACTAATTCTGGCTAAATTTCATAGGGACAAGTTCAGTTCAAATGAAATCTCAAGAGCTCAATGTAGTTTAAAAAAATGGTTTGGACAAGTTCCTGGAGGAAAATCCATAGTCTGCTGTTGAGACAGACATGGGGGAAGCTGCTTCTTGCCCTGGATCAGTGGCATGGAATGCTGCTACTATTTGTTTTTTTGCCAGGTACTTGTGACTTAGATTGGCCTCCGTGAAGACAGGATACTGGGCTAGATGGACCATTGGTCTGACCCAGTAAGGCTATTCTTATGATGTTATTGGGTACAATGAACACCAACTACAGGTCTAACTAGTAGCAGAACAAACAAGAACTAGGCAAAGAAATATTCCTGTATCTCAAGTTAGGGGAAGGAATAACTAGGCTACCGCTTTATAATGGGAGGCAAGACATGGAGAGCTTTCTGTTATGAAAATGAGAAAGATGAAGGCTATGTTTAGGCAGTACATCAGATGTAATAAATAAATACACGTCTGTGCTGTGAAGCAGATGGAAAATTTTGTAGAAGGAAATTTACTTGAGGTTGATGTGATAGGGAACAAAGGTTCAAAACATTCTGCTTAACTTCTGATATAAGAATTAGATTCAGGTTGCTACCTACATACCCAGCCTTGGGATCCAGGTATCATATTACAAGAGAGAGTTGCTGACTTCCTAGTTTATCCAAGGATCAGCTGCGCACCTAGAAATGTCAAAAATAAAAAGGTCCTTGTAATATAGAAAACAATAGTTCACATGAATTGTTTACTGTTAGTCGTACGGTGAAAGAACCACTACCACAGCCCTGAGTTCCTCCGCCAGCCATCTGCACGATGTGTTCGATGGCTATGGATGTCTGGCCAGTGGGGCAGTCAGAGGAATTGAAGTCCATGTTGCCTGCTTTCTGAGGCAGAGAATATCCCTGTAAGCTATTGTAGCTTTTTTGGCAGTGTTTTCCATTTAGAACATACCCCAGTGACAATTGGCTGACAGCCTGAATCAGCAATTATAGGGAGGGTCTAAAAAAGGGAATTTGGGGTGGTTTTCTGAGGTACCTACCCCCACCCCTAAAATCACCATTTTTGAGGGGTTCTTATGCTTTTCCCGAGCTATTTTTTTTTTTACTGTAAAATTGGCACCCTCAGCAGCAATCTTGGATTTTCCTGATTTGAAGTAAGTTTATAAGTAGGCAGCATATTCTCACATATGGGTGACGTCAACCACAGAGCCCCGAAGCGGACAGCTTCACAAGCAGACTTTCTTGAAGAACTTTTAGAAAGTTTGCAATTGCTGCACTGCGCATGTGTGAGTGCCTTCCCGCCCAACGTAGGGCGCATATCTCCTCAGTTCTAAGTTTTTCGCAGAGCTGAGAAGCCCTCGTTTCAAGGCTCTGCATAAGAGTTAGTTCTATTCACTGCAGCTCGTGTATTTTATTTACAGGGTCGCTGTGTTGCGTGTTAAAAAAAAAAAAGTTTAATTTTTTCAGTCATGTCACTGTGGGGCCTGGTCCACGGCCTCAGCCTGCAGGCTTTGATTTTGCCACTGCCGTGTTTCATTCAATGTCCCAGCCAGTCATAGGATTTAAGAAATGTAGCCAGTCAACATGCGAACTCCATCACTGACCCACATAAGTGGTGTGTGCAGTGTTTAGGACCTGACCATTGTCCAGAGTCGTGTGCCCACTGTGCTACACTTCAAAATCGAATTCTTAAACGTTGAGTTCAGATTGAAAAATTCTTCGGGGGAATGGATTTTTCTTCAACTAAAGCCTTGACCCTGATTGCAGCCTCGTCCTCGACTGCATTGAAGTTTTCTGTGGGGCCCTAAGCTTCAACCTCGACCTCGCTAAAACCCTCCTCGATGGGAGAAGTCCTCATCCTCGGGGAAGTCAGTTAAATCCTCTCCGGAGGGGCCGTTATCCTCAGTGTCTCCATCAGGTAAACTATCCAAGCCAACCCCTCAGGAGTCACAGGCCATTTCAACAGTGACACTGGTGGACCCGGTCGTTTCGAGACTTCCTAGGAAGTGTGTCTCAAAAATCGAGGCAACACTCTTCCTCGGGGTTGTCTTATTCGGAGTCCATAGCCACACCAAATGTACCAGCTCCAGTGGTCTCGGTGCCAGCTTTGCAGAATATGTTGGAGATTATTCTGCATCAGGAGTTTGGTAACATGCTTGCAAAATTAACTGCCTCAACCCTGCTTCCTGCAGTCCAGCCTGAGCACTCAGCAGTAATACAAGCAGTCGAGTCCTTGAGAGTGCCTCGAGTTCAACCTGACCATTCTATTCAAGGAGTCAAGTCCTTGAGAGTGCCTCGAGATCAATCTACACTCTATGCAAGGCGTCGAGTCCTTAAGAGTGCCTCGAGATCAATCTACACACTCTGTGCAAGGAGTTGAGTCCTTGAGAGTGCCTCAACATACAGCTGCACAAGAAGCTGAGTCCTTATCAGTGTCTCAACTTCGATCTCCAACTTCCAGTCCTACCTCTACACATAAGGCATTGCCTTCTTCGAGGCACAGGGCAAGGACTCCTTGATATTCCTCATCGAGGCTGGATTCGAGATCATTACCTCGTTCTCTGAGGCACAGTTCATCTCCACACTATCTGTCAAGACATTCATCAATGCCCAGGTCCTCTTCTCGAGACAGACCTTGTTTATCGAGGCATCGAGACTCCTCGAGACAACCAACTTCCTTGTCAAGGAAAGCACAGCATTCTCATCAGTCGAGTTCTTCTCCTGCGAGTTTTTCTTCACCAACTGGTTCTTCTAAACAAAAAGTTCTGCTTCTTCGGCTCATTCCAGAAGTGGTCTTTCCTCTGCTTCTTTGCCTATGGATTCAGATCTGCGGTATCAATATTCCAGAGAAGCTTCACCTTCTTTCTGTGCCATGAGAGGTACTTCGAGGAGCTCTTGTTCACCTTCACCTCAACAAACCACCCCTCTTCTGATCTGGTGTCCTTTACAAAGTTTCTATGTCACATGAGTAAAGATCTTAGCATCACTTTGAAGTCTGATTGAAAATACTCTAAGGAGTATTTGGAAGAACTGGGTATGCCTAATCCTCCTAGGGATTCCTTAAAATTATCCATGAATGGCATTCTCTCTCAAACTTTTAAAAGGAATCTTGATACACTATATTTTATTCCTGCTGTGCCAGCAAAACTGGAATCTCGATATCAGATGGTCCACTGTAAGGGATTTGAGAAGTCTCAACTATCCCATCAATCTCTTCTCGTAGAGTCTTCTTTAAAGAACCAATCCGGCCAAGGTCTATGCCATAGCCCCACCAGGCCGAGAAGGCAGGACCATAGACAAGTTTGGCCATCGGCTTTATCAAAATTCTATGATGACAAATAGGATTTTAAACTACAATTTTGTCTTTACATCATATCTCAAGCATTGGGTCAACGCTATGCCTACTTTCTTCAAGTATCTTACCGAACATCGCCTACCAGAATTCCAGCATATGCATTCCACTCTAAGTCAACTTCGCATGCATATGGTTCAGGCTGCATATGATGCTTTTGAGATGTCCTCCAGGGTCACTGCGTTCTCTGTGGCAATGCGCCATCTAGCCTGGCTTCGCACCGTAGATACGGATACATATCTGCAGGATCGATTGGCCAACAGCCCATGTCAAGAGAATGAGTTGTTTGATGACTCAATTGAGGTAGCTACAAAACGCTTGTCTGAGCATGAGAAATCGTTTGCCTCTATAGTTCGGCCGAAGCCTTCTACTGCTAAGAGTTACAGCCCTCCATCTTATCAGAGGCGTTATCCTCAGAAGATAGCACCTTATTCAGGCCACCTCCTAAGAAACAACAGCAGCAACAAAGGCAGCGTAAGCCTCAGACTCCTGCTGCGCCCAAGTCTATTCAGCCTTTTTGACCATCTAACACAAAGCATAACTTCAATCGTTCTGCCTCTGTCCTCTCCTCTTCCCATCAGAGGTCGTCTCCATCATTTTTATCATCGATGGGAACTAATTACATCTGACCTCTGGGTCCTCACAATCATCAGGGAAAGTTACTCTCTTCACTTCCTTCAGGTTCCACCAGATCTTCCCCCAAGAGAGCATCCTTCCAATCAGTCACAGACCACCCTTCTTCTTCAGGAAACTCAAGCTCTGCTTCGTCTCCATGCCATCGAGGAAGTTCCTCTGGAACAGCAGAGCATGGGGTTTTACTCCCGTTACTTTCTTGTCCCGAAGACGACGGAAGATCTGCAACCTATCTTGGATCTCAGAGCTCTCAACAAATTTGTCAGAGAAAAATTTTGGATGCTGTCTCTAGCATCCTTGTATCCCTTCTGGATCACAACGATTAGTTATGCTCTCTGGATCTCAAAGAGGCTTACACCCACATTCCCATTCATCCAGCCTCTCACAAGTTTCTAAGATTTTGGATGGGAAATCATCATTTTCATTACAGAGTGCTGCCTTTCGGCCTGGCATCATCTCCCAGAGTTTTTACCTAGTGCCTAGTAGTGGTGGCAGCATCTCTGCGCAGCCATGGTCTCCAGGTTTTCCCATACTTGGACAACTGGCTTATCAACGATTCAATATCTCAGGAGGTTATTGTAGCGACCCAACGGACTATTTGGTTCCTCCAATATTTGGGGTTCGAAATAAACTTTCCAAAATCCCAGCTACAGCCCTCTCAAAACCTACAGTTCATTGGAGCTGTACTGGACACTGTACAAATCAGAGCATTCCTTCCTCAACAGCGTCAGGATGCTCTCATTCAGTTTTGTTCAAGGTCTCGTCCCTCACTTCACTCTCAGTGAGACACATGATGGTTCTCCTAGATCACATGGCCTCTACAGTTCACGTGACTCCTTTTGCCAGACTTCACCTCAGAATTCTCAGTGGATCCAGACATCTCAGTGGGCGCAGGCTTCCGATCCGCTCTCTCAGCACATTGCAGTGACTCATTTGTTGAGACAGTCTCTCCACTGGTGGATGCTCTCTTCCAATCTATCCAGAAGTTTACTGTTTCAAATGCCCCCTCATCAGAAGGTCCTCAGACAGATTCCTCAACTTACGCTTGGGGGGCTCATCTCGATGGTCTCCGTAATCAAGGGCATTGGTCCAGCACAGATCGTCAGAGCCACATAAATCTGTTGGAACTTAGAGTGATTTTCAATGCCCTCAAAGCTTTTCAACATCTTCATGATCAGGTAGTCCTCATTCGTACAGACAATCAAGAAGCCATGTACTATGTCAATAAGCAGGGAGAAACAGGATCTCTTCCCCCTTTGCAAGGAAGCTCAGAAGGTTTGGAATTGGGCAATTCTTCACAACATCTTTCTGAAAGCCGTCTACATTCAAGGAGAGAAAAACTTCCTGGCGGACAAATTGAGTTGTCTTCTACAACCTCACAAATGGACACTCAATTCATCGCCTCTCCATCACATCTTTTCTCAGTGGGGAACTTTTCAAATAGATCTCTGTCTCCCCACAACAAGCTCCTCAGTTTTGCTCCAGAATCTACTCTCCTCACCGCTTGGAGGCAGATGCTTTTCTCCTGGAATGGACAAACAAATTCCTGTATGCGTTTCCTCCATTCCCTCTCATTCTCAAAACACTTGTCAAACTCAAACATGAACATGCCACCATGATTCTCATAGCTCCTCAGTGGCCCAGACAACCTTGGTTCTCCCTTCTACTTCAACTCAGCAGAAGGGAGCCACTACTTCTACCAGTTTTTCCGTCTCTGCTTACACAGAATCAGGGTTCTCTACTTCATCCCAATCTGCAGTTTCTGCACCTAACAGCTTGGTACCTTTCAACATAACTGCCAATCTACAGTTCTCTCAATTAGTTCAGGACATTTTAGAGGCTTCCAGGAAGCCTACTACTAGACAATGCTACAACCAGAAACGGACTAGGTTTTCTGCTTGGTGCGCTCTTCATCACAAGAAGCCTCAGTCTACCGCCTTATCTTCAGTTCTGGACTCCCGTTTCATTTATCTCAATCAGGCCTCAAATCAACATCCATTCAAGTCCATCTCAGTGCAATTGCTGCTTTTCATCAGCCATTGGAGGGGAAACCTTTATCTGCTCATCCTGTGGTTTCCAGATTTATGAAAGGATTTTTTAATGTCAAACCACCTCCAGTGGTTTGGGATCTCAATGTGGTTCTTGCTAAGTTGATGAAGCCTCCATTTGAACCAATGTCTTCGGCTCATCTGAAATTTCTCACTTTGAAAGCGGTTTTCCTCATTGCTTTCACATCTGCTCGTAGAGTTAGTGAGCTACAAGCTTTAGTAGCGGACCCACCCTTTCACAGTATTCTATCACAAGGTGGTCCTCCGTACTCATCCTAAATTCCTTCCAAAAGTTTCTTCAGAATTTCATCACAATCAATCCATTGTACTTCCAGTGTTTTTTCCAAAGCCTCATTCTCACATTGGAGAAACAGCTCTTCGTACTTTGGACTGCAAGTGTACTTTGGCTTTCTACTTACAAAAGATTAAACCACAAATATTTTCTCAACTTTTTGTCTCCTTCGATCCAAACAAGTTGGGACATCCAGTTTCCATGCGAACCATCTCCAACTGGTTGGCTGCTTGCATCTCATTCTGCTTTGCTCAGGCTGGACTGCATCTAGAGGGTCGAGTCACAGCCCATAAAGTTAGAGCCCTGGCAGCATCTGTAGCTTTCCTTAGATCTACTTCTATTGAAGAAATCTGCAAGGCTGCCACTTGGTCCTCGGTTCATACATTCACCTCTCATTATTATTTGGATTATTTTTCCAGACGGGATGGACAATTTGGCCAGGCAGTATTACAAAATTTACTCTCCTGAATTGCCAATGCCCCTACCATCCTATTCTGGTTAGCTTGGAGGTTACCCATATGTGAGAATATGCTGCCTGCTTGTCCTGGGATAAAGCACAGTTACTTACCGTAACAGGTGTTATCCAGGGACAGCAGATATTCTCACAACTCACTCACCTCCCCTGGTTGGCTTCTTAGCTAGCTATCTGAACTGAGGAGGCGCTGAGGAAACATGCACCCTACGTCAGGTGGGAAGGCACTCACGCATGTGCGGTGCGGCAGTCGCAAACTTTCTAAAAGTTCTTCAAGCAAGTCTGCTTGTGAAGCTGTCCGCACCCATATGTGAGAATATCTGCTTGCTGTCCCTGGATAACATCTGTTACGGTAAGTAACTGTGCTTATTTGGCTCTTGCAAAAACCCCTCAGATAGACTCCCCAGGCAGGATGAGGTGGATTCATGCCCTATTTGCGATGGTTGGCTATCGGGTGCGCAGCCGTGTCCCACATGCACTACGGCCTGTGAGGGGAGCAAAATTTGCCCAGAACCTGTGCCTTCGATCTCTGAAAGGGGGCTTCCTTTTTTTCTGCCCATGTGCCCACGAAAATGGCATCAGGGGCCCCGGGGAGTGAACAGATGATGCTCCAACGAAACGCAAGTGCGCTTCGGGGGAAAAATCTCACAGATCCTCCATTGTTCCAAAAAGGCTTCGAAGGAGGCTGCTCTTGCCCAGGAGGATGTGTTTTCTCCCAAATTTATCAATATGATGTATCAAGCTTATTTGGCTAAGAAATCCATGCCCGACTCTCTTCTTTTTATTTATTTTTTTAAAGTTCTTTATTCATTTTTATAACTTACATCAAGTGCATCAAAAAGTAACCACATTTTATCTTAAATACATCACTTGAAATTCTACGTTTCTTCATATTAAATAAAAATTTACCCCTTACCCTCCCATCTTTACAATACCTCATACCATATAATAAAATCCCCCTCTCCCCACCCCATTCTTTCATTTGTACAATCAGGGAAAATAATACCTATTCATTGCAATAATTTGTTAATGGCCTCCACACATCTTGAAATTTATTAAAATTCCCTTTCTGAATAGCTAATGATCTTTCCATTTTATAAATATGACATAATGAATTCCACCAAAAACTGTAGTTCAATCTATTCCAATTTTTCCAATTACATGTTATCTGTTGTATGGCAACTCCTGTCAAAATAAGTAAAAGTTTATTATTTTTGCAAGATATTTGACTCTTAGCCCTCATAGACATGCCAAATAGTACTGTATCATACGATAATGCCACATGATTTTCTAACAGACAATTTATTTTGCCCCAAATTGATTTCCAAAAAGCCAAAATAAATGGACAATATAATAATAGGTGATCTAAAGTCCCTGCTTCAAGATGACAATGCCAACATCTATTAGATTTAGAGCCATCTAATTTTTGTAAATGAACTGGGGTCCAGAATGCTCTATGCAACAGGAAAAACCATGTTTGTCTCATAGATGTAGACATTGTACATCTCATCTTCCAAGACCAAATTTGTGGCCATTGAGACGCAGTAATTTGATGCTTAATCTCAATGCTCCAAATGTCTCTTAGACCAGTCTTTGGTTTTTTTTTTCATAAATCCAGATATTACTTTGTACCACTGTGCAGCCTGGTGTCCCAGGAAGTCCGTCTGAAAGCATAAGAACTCTAAACTATATTGATTATTAAGATTTTTCCATTCAGGGGACCCCGCCTGAATTGCAACCACTTATAACTCTCTCTTCTTCTGGTGTCCTTGCAATCCACAAGGACCGCTCCTCCTCCAGACCCAGGTTTTCCTCTTGCCTCTCTTTGGGGATCCCGGTCAGTATGCTAATCATGTCCGTGGTTCATCCGGATGTCTTTCCAATGCCTTTGATTATGGAGGTGGGAATCACGGCTGCCGGTGATGTGGTAGCCCTAACAAATGTCCAATATCCGGATCCGAGCGAGGATCCCACTGTGTGCAGATTTGTTAAACCCGCTCATTTGGTGGATTTAATCTCTGCATCCTTCCAGGAATTGAAGCTGGAGGCTGGGCAGCCTATTGCTGCAGCGTGTTCCCTCATGAGTGACCAAAGGCTGCAATCCACCTCTTTTCCTGTTCATCCTGATATAGGTTGGATTCTCACAGATATTTGGGAAGCACCTGAAGGCCCCTTAAAATTCGCTTGCACTATGTCTTGGCTCTATCCAATGGCGGACGCATTCAACCAGCATTTCTCCGAAGGTGGATGGCTTAGTGGCACAGGACTGGCGAGTGGATTTTATCCTTAAGCACCTGTTTGATTCGGCAGCTGCCAGCATTAAGGTTGCGACGGGCTCGTCCTTTGAGGCCAGGGTGCGCCATTCTAAGTTCTGCCATATTCCTGACACTATTGTGCTCCAGGACCTAGATTTCTTGGTCTCAGAACATAAGAATTGCCACTGTTGGGTCAGACCAGTGGTCCTTCATGCCCAGCAATCCGCTCATGCGGCGGCCCTTGGTCAAAGACCAGCGCCCTGAGACTAGCCCTACCTGCGTACATTCTGGTTCAGCAGGAACTTGTCTAACTTTGTCTTGAATACCTGGAGGGTGTTTTCCCCTACGACAGACTCCAGAAGAGTGTTCCAGTTTTCTACCACTCTCTGAGTGAAGAACTTCCTTACGTTCATACGGAATCTATCCCCTTTCAATTTTAGAGAGTGCCCTCTCGTTCTCCCTACCTTGGAGAGGGTGAACAACCTGTCTTTATCTACTAAGTCTATTCCCTTCAGTACCTTGAATGCTTCGATCATGTCCCCTCTCAATCTCCTCTGTTCGAAGGAGAAAAGGCCCAGTACGGCAACACATGCAGCTCCTTAACAATTTTAGGTCGCTCGTCTCTGGATCCTTTCGAGTAGTACTGTGTCCTTCATGTATAGCGACCAGTTCTGGATGCAGTACTCCAGGTGAGGGCGCACCATGGCCTGGTACAGCGGCATAACCTTCTCCGATCTGTTTGTGATCCCCTTCTTTATCATTCCTAGCATTCTGTTCGCCCTTTTCGCCGCCGCCGCACATTGCATGGACGGCTACATCGACTTGTCGATCATAACTCCCAAGTCTCTTTCCTGGGAGGTCTCTCCAAGTATTCGTGCATGAGATTTTTGTTACCTACATGCATCACTTTACACTTATCCACATTGAACTTCATCTGCCATGTTGATGCCCATTCCTTGAGCCTGATTATGTCACGTTGCAGATTTTCATAAAACCCCCTGTGTCTTCACTACTCTGAATAACTTTATATCGTCCACAAATTTAATCACCTCACTTGTCGTACCAATGTCTAGATCATTTATAAAGATGTTGAAAAGCACGCGTCCAAGCACCGAGCCCTGCGGCACCCCACTGGCGACGCTCTTCCAGTCTGAGTATTGTCCATTTACCCCCACTCTCTGTTTCCTATGATCCAGCCAGTTTTTAATCCACATATTTCACCCTCGATTCCAAAGCTCGCAATTTTCCGAAGTAGTCATTCATGCGGAACCTTGTCAAACGCCTTCTGAAAATTCAGATATACAATGTTGACCGGGTTGCCCTTGTCTATCTGTCTGTTTACTCCCTCAAAGAAGTGCAGCAAGTTCGTCAAACATGATCTGCCTTTACTAAAACCATGCTGACTGGTCCTCATCAGCCCGTGTGGACTATTTGGCCGATGCCCTGAATGACATGTTAAAAGTCTTCTCTAAGCTTTTCGCCTATTCCATTTCAGCTTGCAGGATGCTGTGGATCCTTCAGTGGTCTGGTGATTTATCCTCTAAAGCAGGGCTGCCCAAGTCCGGTCCTCGAGATCTACTGGCAGGCCAGGTTTTCAGGATATCCACAATGAATATGCATGAGAGAGATTTGCTGGCACTGTCTTCTTGGTATGCAAATCTCTTTCATGCATGTTCATTGTGGATATCCTGAAAACCTGGCCTGCCAGTAGATCTCGAGGACTTTGGGCTCTAAAGCAACCTTGGGCTGGTTGCCCTTCAAGTGACTGCTTCTGTTTGGCCAGGGTCTGGATGACCTAATGGCCAGTGTGCAAGATCGAAGATCTAAGTCCTTGCCCGTGAACAGGTCCCACTCCTCCAGGTGTTTGGGGCGCTCTAATTTTCATCCCTTCAGGTGTTCTCATTTGTACTCGGGGCCCCTGGCTGGCCAGCGGCCCTCTGGCAGACCACAGTTTGGCAACCCTCAGTGCCAGCCAGCCACAGTGAGTTGTCCGCCGGCATCTGCAAAGAAGAGGTTCTGATGCCAGGCCTGTGTACCCACCTCCACGTATTGGGGGGGAGGGCAGTTGTCGGCCTTTTGTTGGGTTTTGGAGGCTCTTTAGGATGGCTACAAGTTGGAACTTCCCTGTCCTCTGACCGATTATTTCCTGGACTCCCTGGCAGGCCAGCCCGAGAAGGAGGCTCAGGTACAGGGTACAGTTCGCAGATTGCTGGATATTGTGGCCATAGAGCCTGTTCCAGAATAAGAATTCTACTCTGGGAGATGCTCAATATACTTTATCATTCCAGAGAGAGGCTCCAAAGTGGTCAATGCTGCGCTGCGAGTGCCTCACTTCCGTATGGAGACAGTACACTTTGTGATCGCCTCGGTGGCTCTGGGGGAGTTTCATGTCTCCATCAGATCTAAGGAGGCCAATCTCCACATTCCTATTTCCAAATAGATCCTTATGGCCATTTCCTCTGCTTACATAGCAGCTGGCAAGAAGCCCCCCCCTTACAGTGCGGGCTCATTCTACCAGAGGGATCTTGTCGTCTTGGACAGAGTCGTTGGCGATCTTTTTGGAGATTTCCAGGGCCGATACTTGGTCCTCTTTGCATACGTTCACCAAGTTTTGCAGGATGCTTCTTTTGGTGCATTTGTTTAGGCAGCAGGCTCATTAGTTCCTCCCTAATTCTCCGGGATTGCTCCGTTACATCCACTAGTTCTGGAATAAAGTGGGATTGTACAAGAATGAAAGATTAGGTTCTTACCTTTGCTAATCTTCTTTCTTGTAAATCCCCAATCCACCCTATGCTTGCTGATTCACCGTTTGCCTGCCTTTCTAAGTACTAGTAAGCTGGATTTCTGTTTTCTGACCAGCCTTTATAAGAGTGCCATCGGACTGGGTTTAGCACTTAGTTTGGGGGGGGGGGGTTCCCTAGTTCAGCCGCTCCCTTCTGACAATGCAGGCTGTCTCTCCTTTTAACACTATTTTTGTCGTTCAGGTTGCTAATGACCTGTTTCAATTATTGCTGTTTATTCTACATTTCTTGTTATGAGTAGATTAGACTTATTTGTCAGGGAGTGTCCCCATTTCCCTCTCTTTTGTTCTTGTCCTCTGCAATGTTCCTGGCTACTTTACAACAAACTGGCTATGGAGAAGACAGAGCTGAGTTAAAAGGGGTGGAGCTTAAGTCTCTGAAATATGAGGCTTTCTACAAGTTCTGGCGGGTATGGAGAAATAACCCACTAGTGCCAGAATAAAGGTGGATTTACAAGAAAGAAGATTAGCAAAGGTAAGAACCTAATTGTTCGTTATATTCAAGTCAACCTTTTTTCCTCCTTTTTTTTTTGGAGGGGGGAAGTTAGCTCATTTTATATTCAGATTGGTTTATATTCAAGTATATGGGGTAGGTACATGGCCAATGTTGGAAACAATACTGGGGTTGATGAACCTTCAGTTTGTCTCAATATGATAATTCTTATGTTCTTATGAACAAGTGAATAAGGTACCCATAGTCAGTATCTTACTATCGAATGAAAGAGGTACCTCCACTACCCTCGAACACGTCATGCAGATGCCTGGCAGAGGAATGCAGTCTAGCCCCGATCCCGGGTGCATCTCCACAGAGCCACGCAACCTGCACTTGACCCATTAGCAGACAAACCTGGGGTGAGTAAGCTCCTAAGGAAAAATTATGCCTTACCTGTTCATTTTCTTTCCTTGAGACACAGCAGATAAATCCAGAGACTATTGGGACACCGCACATCTACCAGTAGGTGGTGATAGAGAACTGAATTGCAGCTGCTCCTCTTGGATGGAGCCCCTTCTTGCCATTTAGTATTGCTCCTTGCCCAAGCATCAGGAACCACACAACTGCATGTATATTTTTAAAAACTTCTTTCCCAGAACAAAATCCAATCATGGACCAACAACAACCAACAAGCAATCACAACGCCACAAAAAAAAATGCAAACACCCCCTCAATGGGAACCAACCGCAGAAAAATCCCAAATCCTGAATGGGTGGGGCTCTTGATTCATCTGCTGTGTCTAAAGGAAAGAAAATTAACAGGTAAGGCATAATTTTTCCTTTCTTAGCAACAGCAGCAGATGAATCCAGAGACTAGTGGGATGTAGCAAAGCAATCCTCAGCAGAGTAGAAGCCAACACAGCCTCCGCGATAACCAAAGCACCAAATGCAGACTCTCCATGCGCAGTCACATCCAAACGGTAATGTTTGGAGAACATATTCGAGGAGGTCCACGTCATGGCCCTACAAATCTCCTCTAAGGAAAAGCCATTGGACTCCACCCAAAAAGTTGTGACCGCTCTAGTGAAGTGCGCGCACAAATCCAGTGGAACCAGCTTACCAGCCAGAAAGTACACAGAAGAAATAGCCTCCCGGACCCAACGGGCCACCGAAGCCTTGGAAGCTGCCAAGCCCTTCTTAGGGCCCAAGAACAAGACAAAAGGGGTGGTCCAACTACCTAAAGTCATTAATAACTTGAAGATAGTATAACTGCATCCTCCGCACATCGAGAAGGCGTAAAGTTCGGAAGCGCAACCCATAGTACTCCTCCCTGAAATAGGGGAGGAAAAAAGTGATTAACATGAAAAGAAGAAATCAGCAGTTGTGAAACACAGAAAGGGATTCCTGCAGGACAGAGCTTGCAGTTCACACACCCGACACTAGAGCCACCAGAAAGACCGTCTTCAAGGTGATATCTTTGAGGGAAGCTGCGCTCAAGGGTTCGAAGGGGGCACACTGCAAACCACAAAGCACCAGGCAAAGGCTCGAGTCTAGACAGGGCCTCCGCAAAGGAGGACAAAGACGCTGCATCTCTTTCAGAAAGCATACTAACTCAGGCATAGAAGTCGAGAAAGAGCAAGACACTCAGCCCCTGTAACAGGCGATGGCCGCCACTTGAACCTTGAGGGAATTGTATGCCAACCCTTTAGATACTCGATCCTGTAAGAAGTCTAGAATATGAGACAGAGAAGCCTGGAAAGGGGAAAGACCCTGCTGACTACACCATAACTCAAAAACGCTCCAAACCCGGGTATAAGCTGTGGATGTAGACCTCTTCTTTGCCTGCAGCAGAGTAGAAATAACCTGTTACGAAAATCTCTTACGCCTCAACCTTGACCGCTCAATAGCCGGGCCATAAGACCAAAGCAAGAGGGATCATCCGTCCGTACTGGACCCTGCGTTAGCACGTCTGGTGTTACTGGCAGCCAGAGAGGAATCGCAATCACCAGACCCAGCAGATCCACATACCACGTATGGCGTGGCTAATCCAGAGCCACAAAGACTACTTTCCCTCTGAAGCGAGCAACCCGATGTAACACTTGACCTATCACTGGCCAGGGGGGGGGGAAGGCATACAGATGGCTTCCTAGAGGCCATGGCAGAGCAAACATGTCCATCCTCTCGGAAGATGGTTCCCAAAGTCTGCTGAAGAAATAAGGAAGTTTTGCATTTTGAACTGAAGCCATGAGGTCCAACTCCAGACGCCCCCACCTTTACACTGCAAGCTGGAATACCTCCTGTGACAGTTCCCATGCTCCTGGATCTAGAAGATTTCTGCTGAGGAAGTCCACCTGAACATTGGCCGACCCCGCAATGTGAGCCAACTTCTCCATCTCATCTGACACCAGTGGGTACAACTGGTGCATCGCCTTTGCCACTTGCAATCCCGCCTCCGGAGAAGTCCACTGAGCCTCAATGAGCTCCTTCATGGCTTCATGAACCGGAAAAGACTTGGAGGACTTCTTTGTGCTGGTCATGAGAAGGTAAAGTGGCACAGACTGGCACATCGAGAAATCTGTAGCCTCTGGAGCGCCTTAGTAATAAATGCGGGCAGCGCCTCTATGGAAAAGATGAAGGGCCATGGGATTGTCTGCCTCACTCAACTGAGACTCCCCTATGTCCAAATCATGCAGATCCTACAAATCCCCATCCACCAAGGAGCTCGTGATAGGAGACCTATCAGGCTCATGGCAGGGTCTACCACCACCACGGTTTCCATCTTGCATCTTTGAGCACTCTGAGCCCTGACCCCAGCTGTCCCTGATAGCTAGTCCATTAAAAGGCAATCGTCCCAGGAACACATCCCAGATGGAACTACAGCGGATCCGCACATATGAAAAGCCTGATACATCAATAACACAAACTCTGGGAAAAATGGCATTGCTGAAGAACCAGCGTGTAGAAGCGCCGGATCCGGTGAGCCCAGCCCCAAAGACGCTCCGCTAGCATCCGTATCTGCTCCTAATTCCTGTCCATGACCCGATGAACCCAAAACCACAAGGCCCGCCAAAGTCAAAACAAGTGAAGCCGCTTCAGGTGTGTGGGAAAATACACTGCCCCATATTAGATTCCACAGGGGCACCATCCAAGCAGCCCGCCATGCAGAGGCCCAATGGCGAATGCCGCTTTCTACAGCCAAACACCGTTTAACACCCTCTGCAGCCATGAGCCATACAAATAAAAAGCGCACACGTGCCGAACACCCGCACACAATATAAAAAGAATATACAGTATACTCACAATTGCAGGGACAGTAGTTGCAGTGTGAAAGAGAAAGATAGTGCAAAACACTACTCCTTCTAAATGGTCTTTTTTTTTAGCCAACTGGGAAAGAAGAAAAAATACAGAGACGATAGGACCCTCAAACACCAGAGGAAGGGTGGGGTAGGGACCTGGGGGGCCCAGGTATAACCCCCAAAGCTGGCACTGCTCAGCTAGAAACCCCTGCATTAACTGAAGCCATAGCAATAGTGAAATCCACTTTTTCAGTGAATTTGACTAATTTTCAGTCAGTAAAGCAGGAGCCCAAAGACTGGCATTCATCCTCCTGCTGGAGATTGAGGATACTAAATGGAAAGAAAGGGTTCCATCCAAGAGAAGCACCTGCAATTCAGTTCTGTATCTCCACCTGCTGATAGATGTGCGGTATCCCACTAGTCTGTAGATTCATCTGCTACAGTTGCTAAGGAAGAAACTAATGCCGAAGCCCCGGTTCAAAGTACAGGCTGTCTAGAGGGTGCACCGACAAGCAGCCTGCCCCCTGGAAGCAGACTTTTTCCAAAGGTCGACGATCTCCTGCAGTCAGAGCTGTCCTCACGGGGAACCTCTGTAGCACGAGGGCAAAACCCATGAATGAAAAGACTAAATTAAAAAAATAAATAAACACGAGCAGAAAAGACAAGCTGGCTTGTAGGAAAGAAACCGACTATGGAGGCGACAGTGCTGAGGTAAGAGAGGTAGAGCTTAAGTCTCTGAAATATGAGGCATCCTACAAATTCTGACAGGTACAAATTTATTAAAAATTTGATTGAACGCCTATCTTGGATTCTAGGCATTTTACATTTTAAAGAATGGGTTATAAAATTTACAATGTGTAGACAAGGAATAACAAGATACACAAACTTGACACACAGTTAAACAAGATGAATGAAAGGAGAACTACAATATAGCAAAAAAAGAAAACATTCAAGGGATAAAAAATAGGAATAAGGTAGGGAGACTTTCTTTATCGCTGACACCTTAGAGAAGCAAAAAAGGAAGAATCATTGTTCAAAAGCATTTTTTATAAAGGAAGCACTTTAATGCTCCTTTAAATTTATCTAAATTTTGCTCCTCTCCGATATGAATAAGCAGCGAGTTCCAGATCATAGGGGCAGTTACGGAGAAGGTTTCCATTCCTTTCCTGATAATTCCTAACATTCTATTTGCTTTCTTAGCCACCGCCACACACTGAGCTGAGGGTTTCAACGTAGCCTCAATGATGACACCTAGATCTTTGTCCAGGGCAGTGACTCTTAACGTGGAACCCTGCATCACGTCGCTATAGTTTGGGTTTATCTTTCCCATATGTATCACTTTGCATTTGCTCATATTAAACATCATCTGCCATTTTGACACCCAATCTTCCAAGGTCCTCTTGCAATTTTTCACAACACTATTGCAATTTAACAACTTTGAGTCATCAGCAAATTTAATTCTCACTCGTTATTCCCAACTCTAGATCATTGACATATATGGTATGTAAAAAGCACGGTCCTAGCAAAGACTTCTAGGGAACCCCACTATTTACTCTTCTCCATTCAGAACACTGACCATTTAAATCTACTCTCTGTTTTCTATCTTTTAACCAGCTCTTAATCCATAATAGGACATTACCTCCTACTCACGACTCTCTAATTTCCTCAGAAGTCTTTCATGAGGTATTTTGTCAAAAGCCTTTTGAAAATCCGAATACACAATATCAACTGGCTCATCTTTATCCACATGTTCACTCACCCCTTCAAAGAAATGCAGATCGGTAAGGCAAAATTTCCCTTGACAAAATCCATGCTCATGTATGTGTTCTGTCATTTTGTTCTTTATACCATTTTGCCCAACACTGACAACAGACTCCCTGGTCTATAATTTCCTGGATCACATCTGGAACCCTTTAAAAAAAAAAAAAATTGGTGTCATGTTGGCCACCCTCCAGTCTTCCGGTACTATGTTGGATTTTAGGAAAAAATTACAGATTACTAACAATAGCTCTGCCAAGTTCATTTTTCAATTCTATCAGCACTCTGGGATGCACACCATCCGGTCTAGACAATTTGCTACTGTTCAATTTGTCAAATTGACCCATTACATCTTCCAGTTTTACAGAGATTTGTTTGAGTTTCTCCGATTCAACAGAATTGAATATCGTTTCTGGTACTGGTAACTCAGTAATTCCCCCACATCTTCCTCGGTGAAGACCAAAGCAATTAATTTATTTAATCTCTCTGCTATGGCGTCTTCCCTGAGAGCCCCTTTTACCACTCTGTCATCTAGCGGTCCAACTGACTCTTTTCTCGGCTTTTTGCTTGTAATATACCTAAAAAGGTTTTTGCTGTGTTTTTGCTTCCAGTGCAATCTTCTTTTCAGGGTCTCTCGTTGCCTTCCTTATTAGCGCCTTGCATTTGATTTGCCATTCCTTGTGCTGTTTACAGTTATTTTCAGTCAGATCCTTCTTCCACTTTTTGAAGAATTCTCTTTCAGCTCTAATTGTTTCCTTTACCTCATTCATTAACTACGCCAGCTGCTGTTTGGTCTTCCTTTCTCCTTTTTTAATACATGGAATATATCTAGTCTGGGCTTCCAGGATGGTATTTTTGAATAAAATCTATGCCTGCAGTATATTTTTGACCTTGAAGCTGCTCCTCTGTTTCCTTTTTTTCCTCATGTTATCATAGTCTCCTGTTTTAAAGTTAAAAAGAAATTATATCCTTACCTTGATAATATCTTTTCCAGTAGATAGATGAGGCATTCTAGACAAGTGGGTTATCTCCTATTGGCCACGAGTCTAGAATGTCTCACCTATTGCACTGGAAATACTATTTTATTGGAATTCTTGTGTGAACTTATTCCAGGGATTATTTCAAGTCTGATCATGTTATGATCACTGTTATCAAGCGATCCCAACACTATTAGTTCCTGCACTAGTTCACGTGCTCCACTAAGAATTAGGTCTAGAAATGCTGTGTCTCTTGTCGGTTGACAAACCAGCTGCTCCATAAAGCAGTCCTTCATTTCATCAAGGAATTTTATCTCCCTAGCTTGCCCTGATCTTACATTTACCCAGTCAATATCAGGGTAGTAGAAATCACCCATTTATTGTGTTACCCAGTTTGTTAGCCTCCTTAATTTCTGATAACAATTGAGCATCTGTCCGTTCATCCTGTTCAAGTGAACAGTATTAACTCCAATCACTATTCTTTTCCCCTTAACACATGGGATTTCTGATGATAGGGATTCCAATGGTGTGTTCTGGCTCCTGAAGAATTTTCAGTCCATTCGATTCAAGGCACTCCTTAACATATAATACTATACCTTCACTGATTCAATCCACCCTATCACTGCGATATAGTTTGTACCCTGGTATGACAGTGTCTCATTGGTTATCTTCCTTCCCCCAGGTCTCAGAGATGCCTATTATATCTATCTTTTAATTTAGTGCAACATATTCTAACTCTCCCATCATGTTTTTTAGGCTTTCGGCATTTGCATACAGACATTTCAAACAATGTCATATCCACTTATAATTTGCTTAGCAGTTGGCATGGATAATTTGCAATCTTTATAATCAGCCTGCTCTGTATTTAAGGAAACCTGGTCTACTGTGGCCTGTATTGCAACCTCGCTAGCAGCATACTCTAAGGTTCACAGGTTGAGGGAGGAAGGGCTGTGGCTCACTGGCTCTGCACCCAGAGGTCGTGAGATCAAATCCCAGTGCTGCTTTTTGTAACCCTGGGCAAGTCACTTAATCCTCCAGGGCCACCACTTTGAAATGCAAAGCAACAAAAATGTGATATACAAGTCCCCTTTCCCCTTTTTATGGTGATATATTTTAAAGATACCTTGTTCCAAACCGTCAGCCTTCCCCCAGTTTCTAGTTTAAAACCTGATCTCCTTTATAAAATGACACCAGCAACTTGATTCCGCATTGGTTATGGTGGACTATAGAGCCCATCTTTGTGGAACAGGTTCCTCCTTCCCAGATTGTCACCCAGTTCCTAACAAATCTAAAACCCTCCTCCCTGCACCATCACCTCATCCACACATTGGGACTCCAGAGCTCTGCCTGTCTCTTAGATCCTGTGCATGAAACAAGGAGCACAGCTGAAAACGCTACCTTGGAGGTTCTGGATTTTAACTTCCTAAGAGCCTAAATTTGGCTTCCAGAACCTCCCTACTACATTTCCCCAAGTCAATGATAACCACATGTACCAAGACAGCAGCCTCCTCCCCAGCACTGTCTAAAATCTTATCTAGGTGGCGTGTGAGGTCCACCACCTTTGCACCAGGCAGGCAAGTGACCAAGCAATCCTCAGGTCCATCAGCCACCCAGCTATCTACATACTTAATGATTGAATCTCCTTCTATAATGGGTGTCCTAGCCCTTCCCCTCTTGGATAAAAGCCCCCGGTGACACATCTTCAGTGCGAGAGGATATTTCGTCCCCTGGGCAGGTCCTGACTACAGGATTGCTTCCTACTTCACCAGGGTGATGCTCTTATTTGAGGTAGCAGAGGCTGCCAGACTGGATGTGGACTTCTCTACAACATCCCTGTAGGTCTCCTCTATGTATCTCTCTGGCTCCCTCAGTTCCTCCAAGTTTGCTACTCTAGCCTCAAAGATCAGACCATTCTCTGAGTGCTATGAGCTCTTTACACCGAGCACACATATAAGGCCTCTCACCAACTGGGAGATCAAACAAGTGACACTCGATGCAAAAGACTGGATAGGCCCCATCTTGCTGTTGGACTGCTGCCTGCATCTTGATATTGGTGATGTCTTTGTTAAGTTGCTAAGGGAGTTGGAATATGTACACTAAGGTCCCCTAAGATTGCTAGTTATTTATTATTTTATAATGTTGTAATTGGTAGATTACCCTCGGGGCGGTGGATGGCCTTGTCCCCATACCTGCAGTGAGCACTTTTTCCCCCCTCACCGTTTCAGTGGGTTACCCGCGACTAACAGCCACCGTGTCATTCTGTATCTCCTACCTGATCCACCCATGCAAATGAGGGGAAATGGCATGCAAAAGTAGGAAGCCATCGATTCACTAAGCAGAAGAAGAAACTCCAATTGGGTTTGCCGATATGAAATGAAGCGACTGCTGAGGACCAGCCGCTTTACTATCCTTGCCAACTCTCATGCCCTCTTCCGCCCTGAAATCTCAGTATCAAGGTTACAACCCCATATAAAAAATAAAACTGTAAAATATCTTTACATATGCATAAGAATTTCTTTTTTTATATATTCTGCAAAAATCACAGTGCAAGCCCATTGTTTTAACCTTCGGGTTTAAAGCGTGTTCTGTTCCATAATCTGGCTGCACAAAAATTCAAATCATTCCTTTTAAAATGTCCACTCGTAGGGCCAGCAAGTAAACTGCAGCCACCCCTCCCCCTTTCTTTTGAGCTCGCTTGTGCGAAGAGCAAGTGCATGTGCAAATTGCATCTATAACCAACAAAGATACTCTGTGCATGTGTTTCAATCGCGCTAGTGATCCATGGGATCACTATAGGGCGTGCGTCCGATAAGATCATTTGCATGCAGAATTTGTTGTGAATCGGTCTCTCAGCAAAACATGACCAAGAATCGCTCAACAATGATCCAGATCGGTGAGTTTAGTGAATCGGGGTCTAAGTGCGCAGAGTAATTTAAATAAAATTACATAAGTCTTTGAGCTTATCTATTTAGATTTAGGTTTCCCTTTTCCCAAGTTTGTAAACAATTTCCAGTAAAGCCTTACCAGTGACGATATCTCTGTCGCTGGAAGTGCACTCATAGCATTTCTTTCTGTTCTCAAAGGGAAAGGGATGGGACTTGTATACTGCCTTTTTGTGGTTACACATACACAGGTATGTATTTTGTACCTGGGGTAATGAAGAATTAAGTGACTTGCACAGGATCAGAAGGAACAGTGCCTTTGATTTGATCCCACTGGGTGCTAAGGCAGCAGCTCTACCACTAGGCCATTTCTCATTAGTGGGGGATGGGGTGTTGAGTCAGGGAAGGCTACCAACCTTGGGTCAGGGTGATCAGTTACAGTGAGGGGGGGTGCTGCTAAAACACACATTTCTCAACCAACCCTTCTATGCTGTTCCAGATATGTCACTTAATTTTTTCCCCACCTGCATTGCCATGGGATAGCTAATGTCCACATAAACATGCATTTCAATACATTTCAGAGCAGTCTGTGGTACGGCTTTCCACTTAAGTTGGCACCAACACTTAAACCCTTTCTGTACTGCTCTCACGGTAAATTAGTGTAAAAATCCACAATAACTGCATTGGTCTCTGGAATGAGGCATAGCTTTCATAGCCTGTGGGTGGGAAATGGGGAGAAGGAAAAATTTTCACAAATCACTTGGTTTCCTCGAGTTCAAATATGTTCTTAGTATTTATGTTAAAATCGGGAGGGGCA
The DNA here is from genome assembly GCF_902459505.1 of Geotrypetes seraphini. Classification (NCBI taxonomy): domain Eukaryota; kingdom Metazoa; phylum Chordata; class Amphibia; order Gymnophiona; family Dermophiidae; genus Geotrypetes; species Geotrypetes seraphini. The sequence goes on along the minus strand of NC_047088.1, from coordinate 97,152,584 downwards.
AAGTGATTAAAGCAGGTTTTGCACAAGTAGATGATGTTCTAGCATTAAAAGGATGAGAAAGGATGTGATGAAGTTACTGTAGTCTAGTGACTACAAGAAAGTGAATACACTTAAGAAGGCTTTTCACACTTTTTCTCCAGTAGTGCAGAGATTTTGAGGATACTGCACATACTCATCTAAAATCTGGCATAGAAACATAGAGTATGACAGCAGATAAGGGCCTGCGGCCCAACAAGTCTGCCCACTCAAGAACCCTCCCTCAACAAATCAGCCCACTCTAGAATCCCCTCTCCCACGAGAATCCATCTTTTAAGCATAACTCTAGCAACCCCATATGTTTGTCCCATTGTCTCTTGAAGTCGAGCACGTTGCTGGCCTCGACCACTTGGCGTGGAAGACCATTCCATCGATCAATCACCCTTTCGGTGAAGAAGTATTTCCTGGTGTCACCATGAAATCTCCCCCCTTTAAGTTTCAGCGGATGCCCTCTTGTCGCCGTGGGACTCTTGAGAAAAAAAGATTTCTTCCTCCACTTCAATGCGCCCGTGATGTATTTGAATGTTTCTATCATGTCCCCCCTTTCTCTGCGCTCTTCGAGAGAATATAAGCGCAGTCTGGTCAGACATTCCTCATAAGGGAGATCTTTAAGTCCTGAGACCATCTTAGTGGCCATTCTCTGAATCGACTCAATTCTCTTCACATCCTTTTGATAATGTGGCCTCCAGAACTGGACACAGCACTCCAGGTGAGGTCTCACCATGGATCTGTACAATGGTAGTATGACTTCAGGCTTTTGGCTGATGAAGCTCCTTCTGATTAAACCCAGCATTTGTCTAGCTTTTGCTGAGGCTTTCTCCACTTGATTTGCAGCTTTCATATCATCCTGGATGAGTACTCTCAAGTCTCTTTCTGCAGTAGTTCTTGTTAAGTTTTCACCGTTCAAGGTGTATGTTCTGCATGGATTACTGTTTCCAAGATGCATTATTTTACATTTTTTGGCATTAAAGTTTAGTTGCCAAGTACTGGATCATTTTTCCAGCAGAAGTAGGTCCTGCTCCATAGTGTTGGGCCTGGTTGCGCTGTCAGGGTCCTTTGCCCTGCCCACAACGTTGCACAGTTTAGCATCATCGGCAAATAATGCAATTTTGCCACGAAATCCCTGAGTCAGATCCCTTACAAAGATATTAAACAGCATTGGGCCCAAGACCGAGCCCTGTGGCACTCCACTGGTCACTCTTGACGTTTTTGAGGTATACCGTTTACCATTACCCTTTGAAGTCTGCCGCTAAGCCAGTCTTTTACCCATGCTGTCAGTGTTTCTCCTAGGCCTAGCGTGTTCATCTTGTTCAACAATCTACAATGTGGGACACTATCAAAAAGTCTAAATATACGATGCCCAGGAACTCACCCCCATCCAGTTTTTTTGTTACCCAGTCAAAGAAGCTTATCAGATTGGATTGACAAGACCTTCCCTTCGTAAAGCCATGCTGGTGGGGATCCCTTAACCTTTCATTATCCAGAATCGCGTCCAATCTGTTTTTAATCAACGTTTCCATGAGTTTACTCACTATTGATGTGAGACTTCACCGGTCTATAATTTTCAGCCTCTGACCTGCATTCCTTTTTGTGGATTGGGATAATGGCAGTTTTCCAGTCCAGGGGCACTTTTCCCTTGCTTAGGGAAAGATTGAAGAGCTCGGCTAATGGTTCTGCCAGGACATCTCTCAATTCTTGAAGTATTCTGGGATGCAGATTATCTGGGCCCATAGCTTTGTTCACTTTTAGTTTTGATAGCTCGTGGTAGACGTCGCTCGCGGTAAATTCCATGTCCCGGAATGGGTCCTCCGAGCTCCCCTTTGTCTATAGCTGAGGACCGGATCCTGGTGCTTCGCAGGTGAAGACTGAGCAGAAGTAGTTATTGAGTAGTTCTGCTTTGTCCGCGTCCGAATCTGTAAAGTTGCCATCAGGTTTCTTCAGGCGCCCAATACCGCTTGTGCTCTTCTTCCTGTTGCTAACGTATTTAAAAAAGGATTTCTCCCTTTCCTTTTCCTGCCTAGCTATGTTTTCTTCCATCCGGAGTTTGGCCTCTCTGACTGTCGTTTTAACCTTACTAGATTTTGTCAGATAGGTTTCTTTAGCTTCCGGTTGTTGTGATTGTTTGTAGATAGCGAAAGTTCTGAGATCTCCGCGGAGAACCACTGTGGTCTATTTTTTCTGCGTCGTTTACTCGCAGTTTTTATGTATATGTTGGTTGCTTTTTGCAGAGTAGATTTCAGAGCCGACCATAGTACAGTGGAACCTTGGTTTACGAAGCATAATTCATTCAAAAAGCATGCTCGTAAACCAAAATACTCGTATATCAAAGCGAGTTTCCCCATAGGAAATAATGGAAACTCGCTTTGATACGTTCCCCCCCCGAGACCAGCGACGCTGCTCCCCTCCCCCCGCAAACCGGCGAGAGGGAGAATTAGAAGGCCTTGAGCATGCGCAGATGCATTCTCTGTCTGAGATAGTTTGTCCCCTTCAATCTTGCCTTTTGTCGCCCTTTCTATTACCTCTGTTTCCTTCAGTGTCCACGCGATTCCTTACCTCTGACTCCAAGGAATCACATGGACACTGAAGGAAACAGAGGTAATAGAAAGGGCAACAAATGGCAGTCTTGATACCAAGTATGGTGAGGAATTGTGCAAAGATAACATTGTACTGCATACATTTTAGAGCAATAATTGATAACCCCATCATGGAAGCATGTGATGGTAAGATGCCTTTTAACAAAGAAAGGTTTGTATGCAAGTGTTCTTCAATTATGTTGTTTCCTTTTTAAATTTACCTTTTATGGAAACATTGATATCTGTGTTCAAGCAGCTGCTAGATTTATTTGAGGGGGGACTCTGCACTTGACTATTCTCTGTCTATTAGGATTTATTGATGAGAACACGCACGAAATTTAATCCTAACTTAATTTAAAATATTTTTTACCGTTCTTCCTGTTATGCTTATCATTTTTTTTATCCAGTGTACATTTTCAGGTCTTTAGATGCAAAATTTTAATCCTGTACAAAATAAAAAAAAGTTTTTAAAATAATTCAGCAGGCTGTTTCACTGAACCGTACCATTTTTTTTTTTTTTTGGGGGGGGGGGTGTTAAGAAAAGTTTGCTGCATATATTAAAGTTATTTTAAATTCTTAAAAGTAAGGCTTGTCTGAACTCACGTCGTAACTAGCAGTAACCGGCATTCTCCTCTCAGAAGATTCTGGACCCTGCCTAAACCCCGCGGCTCAAACCTAGAGACTACCAGTCCAGCGTGCTTTGAGCGCCGCCATTCACTAGGATCTGCTGTGACCGGGGCGGGAAATCCTGTTTTTACCTTGTTTCCGTAAAATGCACCAGGCTGGAATCCGAAGCGGCTAATAACCTTACAGTTCGCAACTAAGCTTCCCCGATAGATCTCAACGATCTTCACGTAGCTGTGGAAGATATTCGCTCCCTCCCTAGACAGTGCGTTCACGGAAAGAAAGCGAGAACAGGGGGCAAAGATAAGTGTCTTGGAGAATAGGGGTGGAAGCATCAGCCGAAAGATACAAATAAAACCATTTTTTCTTTTCAGTGTAAACTTAATTATCATTTAATTATTAAGGGACGTCCAGTGGGCAGCTACGCAACATCCAAGCTCCCCTTCCTTACTTCAAATGGATTATTCTAGTTCCTCCCACTTCCATCCTGCTGTTGGTTAGATCCGTATATTAGCATAGACGTCGGGGAAGATAAGTGACGTCACTAAAATTCTCGAAAAGGGTAGATCGGCAAACCTGTGTGCTGGCGTGTTTGTAGGAGAACACGACAGGAAAACTAGCAACATGACAGAGGAAAACATCTTCTTATTCGTGCCTAATCTTATAGGTGAGCGCCATCCCTGTCTGTCGTAGCACCTGGGTTAGGTAACTGAACCAATCCTTTAAGGGCATGCGAGGCGGGGCCAAATTGCCCCTCCCCCGAGCGGGTGGCGGGTCTTTATGGTCGGGAATCAGGATACTTTCATTCTCAGCGGGTCCGCGTTGTGTTTTGCTAGCAAGAGAGAGCTGGTTTCTTCCTGTAAATACGCTATTAGCGCTAGATTCAAAACAGTGCCGCTCATTCGAACATGTGCAAGTAGGGTAGAAAGGCTGAGGCGCCATTTTGAATTTGGCAGGAAGGAAAGAATCTAGTATGGGGTTCTTGTCTGCAAAAGACCTATTTAGCGAGGGTGTCTGAGAGGCCCATGCTTTAATATTAGCTGTGGTGTCTAGGAGGTGGAGAAGAGATTGAGATAGGTTATGACTTCCAAGGGGGCTGCCATGGGGTTTTCATATCCAGGGAGGGCTGCTTCTTTTGAGTTGAAAAGGTGGTGATGAGCCCAAAGACTTGATTCAATTGGGTAGGATCAGTATAAGCCACCCTAGGTAAACCTTCATTCATGTGCCCCCATCACCACCACAGTCAATTAACTTTTAGGCTTCTCTGAAATATGGATAATTAAACCCAGCAATAAGGATAATCCCAACATCAGCCTTCCCGGAGCAATCTTGCAAAATGCATAATTGTGCATCCTACTGGTAAATGTTAAACTCTTTGGACCCATATTAAAAAACAAATGAGTACTTAAATTTATGCTCCTGAACCCAACCCCCCCCCCCTTTCCCTTTTTACAAAGTCATGTTAGGTTTTTTTATCGCTGTTCACAGTGGTATTAGTTCCGACGCTCATAGAGATTCTATGAGAATTGGAGCTAATACCACTGTGGCCAGCAATAAAAAAGCTTAACGTGGCTTCATAAAAGTGTGTGTGTGTGTGGGGGGGGGGGGTTAAATGAGGATCCTAAATTTGTGCCTTAATTTTCAGCCAAATTTAGGTGCTTAAGTTTTCAGCTGAAAAGATATTCTTATTAGTTTAGGGCTGAAATTCATTTGCTCAGATTTGTGAGCCTAATTTTAGTGGTTCTTAACCCAGTCTTCAGGGTGCACTCAGCCAGGTGGGTTTTCAGTACAGTATATTCTTAATGACTATGCATGAGATAGATTTGTATATCAAGAAGGTAGTGCATACAAATCACATGCATATTTGTTGTGGATATCCTGAAAACTTGACTGGCTAGGTGTGCTCGTGAGCACTGGAATAGATAGGTGTGACCTAGTAGTTAAAGCAGGTGCATCTCCTTGTGATTCTGAATAAGTCACTTAAAACTTCATTCTATTGCAAAGACATAGGATTCTGTATTGAAGCTGTCATCTCCTATAGTATGGAATCCTATGTCTTTACAACAGAATGGAAGATTAGGTTCTTACCTCGGTAATCTTATTTATGTTGGAAGACATAGGATTCCATATGGCCTGCTCTGTGCAGACTTCTAATTTACCTGCTTGTTGCTGTGTCTGTCACGGGACTTCTTTTGAGTGAGTAAAAAAATAAAACAAAGCTACAGGAGTATGAATAAAATTAACCTTTGTGAGGGTTTATTACATGATATTACCATTAGTGACTTTTATTCCACCATTACCTTGCAGTTCTAGACAGATTACAAAAGAGATATTCTGGACATATCCAGGAGAATTACAAGATTGATATTTAATTAGAAAGTTACAGGGTCCAGGAATAGATTGAAATGATCAGTTAATGCATTAGTTTGTTTTGATACATTTCCTGAATAACAGGGTTTTTATTTCTCTTCTGAAAGTTTTGTAGTCTGATGTTGTGATCAGTAGGTTAGAGAGGTAGTAGTCTAGTTTCGCTGCCTCGGTGGCAAGTAGGCCATTGTAATTTTCTTGCACTGTATGCCTCTGATTGGGGGGTGAGTAAATGGTGCCTGGGTTCTCCTTTGTCTGGTTGTGATGTTCCTGAAAACCCAGGTGGTGGGGGCACCTATTCAAGTAAGTTGGGCCATCGCCATTCAGGGCTTTGAATAGTAGACAGAAAAATTTTAAAAGTATCCGTGCTTGTATTGGGAGCCAGTGTGTGTCTAGGTTTGCAGCGGTGGTGTGGTCATACTTGTTCAATGAATAGATTTTGTACTGTTTGTAATTGTTTTATCATGACTGTGGGACAGGGTAGGTATAGGATGTTGCAGTAGTCTAGAAGTTGCTAGTTGCACATAGCAGGTTGGTTCCTAGATACTCCTAAATTATTTGTTCTTTTGTTATGATTTACAGAGCAGAACATAAATATATGTCTCGGGGAAGTTCCCCTTGTCCGTCCTCCTCTCTTCTTTTGTTTCGGTGGAGTTTGATTGCTTTGGTACTAACTGAAGCTATTCCCCACTGGTGAAGGAGAGAAGTTGAGAGATTTGAATGATAACCTTCTACAAAGTCAGCTTCAAAAGACTACACTGTAATCTGGTATGACAGGCTCGTTCCACGAAGGAGGCTGCTGCTTTGATACCCAAATCTAGCACTTCAAACTGTCTAAAACAGGGGTGCCCAACACGTCGATCGCGATCGACAGGTCGCTCGCTCAGGCGACCCCAGTCGATCGCAGAGCGGATTCCCTTCTTCCCTTCTCTTTTTTCCCCTCCTGACTGGCCTGCTCCTGAATTCTGCTGCTGCCTTTGCTGCTCAACATTAAAAAACAAACAAACAAACGGCTTGAAGAATTTATGCTCCGGGGGCTAACGTGTGCTTGTACCGGCTTCCCTCTGAAACCGTAAGTTATGTCGGGGGGGGGGGGGAGAGAAGGGAAGCCAGCACGCACATGTTAGAACCCCGTTCGCGGGCTAAAGCGGGAGACAGGTCAGTGAAGCTTGCGATTTGCTCTTCTTGCTGCCAGGTCCTGCCTACTTTCTGTTTCCTCAAAGGCAGGACCCGGCAGCATTTCTCCCAATAGGTCGATCTTGGGCCGATCAGCCTTCCTCTCCCCGACGTCAATTCTGCCGTCGGAGAGGACGTTCTGGCCAGCGGAACTTCCTCTCCGACGGCAAAACTGACGTCGGGGAAAGGAATGCTGGTGGGCCCGAAGCAAGGAGAGCTTGGCCGGCGGCGGGCGGCTTTGGGGGCCTGTTATCCGATGGCAGTGGCAGTGGCTTGGGGGAAGGCAGGGAGGGAGAAAGAGGGCAGGCAGGGAGACAGAAGGAAAGAAGAGAAACAGAAAAAAAGAAAGGGGGCATGAAGAGAGAAAGAAAGAGAGGGCAGGGAGAGAAGAAGAAAATGTTGGGGGGGGGGGAGAATGAGGTCAGGAGGAGAGGAAGCATACAGGCTAAAAGAAGGGAAGAAAGATTGGATGCACAGTCAGAAGAAGAAAGTGCAACCAGAGACTCATGAAATCGCCAGACAAGGTAGGAAAAATGATTTTATTTTAAATTTAGTGATCAAAATGTGTCTGAATTTATATCTGCTCTCTATATTTTACAATATGGTCCCCTTTTACTAAACTGCAATAGAGGTTTTTAGCGCAGGGAGCCTATGAGCGTCGAGAGCAGCGCTGGGCATTCAGTGCAGCTCCCTGCGCTAAAAACTGCTATCATGGTTTAGTAAAAAGGGCGGGGGTGGGTATTTGTCTATTTTTGTATGGTTGTTACTGAGGTGACAGTGCATAGAGTCATCTGCTTTGACCTCTTTGAAAAAACTCCGGAATAGGAATGATAATTAACAATTCTATGAGTACAGTGTGCGTTGTGTTTTTTTTTTTTATTTTATTGTTGGTAGATCATTTTGACTTGGTCATTTTAAAAGTAGCTCGCAAGCCCAAAAAGTGTGGGCACCCCTGGTCTAAAATATGTAAACCACTTTGAATGTAACCACACAGAAAATGCAGTGTAGTTGCAGTAGGAATCAAACTCCAAAAGCGGTTTATCAAGTCCCATCTCCTCTTTAATTTATGAGCTTAGTGCTGAAAATCTGCGCTAGGTTCCATTTTCCCTATCTCTAAATTAGTATTGCCACATATACTCGAATATAAGACAAGATTTTGGGGCCTAAAAATGGGGGTCTCGTCTTATATTCGGGTCAGTTCTCACCCACCCCTCCTTCCGGACTTGTTGCAGGCCTCCACCGGGCCTGCTGTATGTAATGTAATGTAATGTAATTTATTTCTTATATACCCCTACATCCGTTAGGTTCTAAGCGGTTTACAGAAAATATACATTAAGATTAGAAATAAGAAAGGTACTTGAAAAATTCCCTTACTGTCCCGAAGGTGGGCCAGTACAGGAGGGGTCCTGGCTGACTCTGACAATTTTTTTACCTCTCTCTGACTTCCTCCCCCACGTACCTTTTTGAATCCCTGGTGGTCCAGTGGTTTACCGGGCAGGAGTGAGCTTTCCATGATCCTGCCCTGCGCTGAGCCCCTCTGAATGGCTGCTGCTAGTTCTCGCAGGACTCGTGAGAACTTGCGGCACCCATTCAGGGAGGGGCTCAGGTAAAATTTTACTATGCTGCACCTTGGGAAAAACATCATGGCGGCTTACAATCTAAAATACACCAACATTAGATACAATAAAATCATAATTAAAACATAGTGGATGAACACAACATAAAGGATAGGGGGAGGAACTACATACAATATAATAGAAAAAAAGAGGGGGGAGAAACATTAGGGAATTTCCATTTTACATGATACCCTCAGCATTGTCAATTCTGATGTCGGAGAGGAAGTTCCGGGCCAGCCAATCGCTGCCTGGCTGGCTCAGAACTTCCTCTCCGACGTTAGAATTGATGTCGAGTGGGGAAGGCTGGTTGGCCCGGTGCGTCTGCGTCCTCTTTACAGCGTTGGGAAGCAGGTAGAACGCGAAGGCAATGTGAGTCTATCACTGAGCCTGGGATGGGCTCCACGATCGACTCGCATTGCCTTCACTATCTACTGGTCCCAGAACAAGCATGCATACAACACAAATTTTACTGCACCCTATTCAGAGCCCTAAATGGAAATGGACCAAGCTATCTGAACAACCGCCTAATCTGGAAAAACACATCCAGACCAAGGAGAACTGAAGCACACTACCCACCCCCCAATCAAAGTCATGCAAAGCAAAAAAATATATGACAGTCTACTAGCCACCAGAGCAGCAAAAATAGATCACCATTTCTCAAATCTGCTGACCATGATGCCCAACTACAAAACATTCAGGAAAGAACTGAAAACCATACTATTCAAGAAGTTTGTCAAATGATCCAACCAAACTGTATCGACCATTCCCAGATCTCGACGCATACTATAGCTATCAATCTTGTAATCTCCCTGGGAATGCCCAGGCTAATTTCTTATTGTAAACCGCATAGAACTGAAAGGTATTGGCGGGATAGAAGACATCAATGTAATATAATGTAATTTTATTTTCAATGTAGTGGTCAAAATGTGTCCGTTTTGAGAATTTATATCTGCTTTCTATATTTTGCACTGTGGCCCCCTTTTACTAAACCGCAATAGCGTTTTTTAGCGCAGGGAGCCTGTGAGCATCAAGAGCAGTGCAGGGTATTCAGTGCAGCTCCCTGCGCTAAAAACTACTATTGTGGTTTAGTAAAAAGGGAGGGGTTATATTTGGCTATTTTTGTATGGTTGTTACTGACATTGCATAAAGTCATCTGCCTTAACCTCTTTGAAAAACCCCCGGAATATAAATAATTAACATTTTTTCTGCGTACAGTGTGCTTTGTGTTTTATAAAATTTTATTGTTGGTAGATCATTTTGACTTGGTCATTTTAAAAGTAGCTTGCAAGCCCAAAAAGTGTGGGCACCCCTGCCGTTTAGGATTGGATGTTGAGGAATAGTTTGTTGACTGATCTTGGGTTCCTAGTCAGTGTATATGTAAACTGGCGTGCTAGGTAAAGTGGTTCTTTTGCGATTAGGACCTTGAAAGTTAATAAGAGTAATTTGTAAGTACTTGTACTGAGTCAACTTGATTACTGCAATATCGCCTATTTAGCTATCTCCCAAAAGAATATGCGACGATTACAACTAATACAGAATGCAGCAGTCAAACTGATTTTTGGACTGAGGAAGTTTGACCACATGACACCTTACTACCGGCAGTTACATTGGCTACCGATCAAGGCACGCGCAAAGTTTAAGTTTGCCTGCTTCTGCTTTAAAGCACTATATGGCCTAGCCCCCAATTACATAACTGACCTTTTTTCCTTCTCTGCCAACAGACACAAGAGAAGCACACACCTGATCTTCGTTTCCCCCCCCCCCCCCCCCCATTAGAGGATGTAAGTTCAAAAGACACCACCAATACCTTCTCTCCAACCAAGCAGCACTATGGGGTAAAGATCTAGAACAATTGCTCACGCCTTCCACTTATGGGGAATTTAGGACATGCCTAAAAACATATCTGTTCCTGATGTATCTAAACAACTGACCCGTACAACTCTATCTCTTCAACATCGGTTACCTTGAACTATTAACTCGATCTCTTTCCTCTCAAGTTCATTCAACCTGTACCATCTTTTAATCTTTGTAAACCGCATAGAACTTCATGGTCCTGTGGTATATAAGCTATAATTATTATTATTAAGTAATGCGATGTTTGACTGGAAGTCATTGGGCTTCCTTCAGAAAAGGCGTGATATGATCAAATTTCCATTTTTACAAGATTGTTCTGAGAAGGTTGGTCATTATTGTTGGGATTAGTAACATAGATTGTTGCTACTATTTGGATTTTTGCCAGGTACTTGTGACCTGGATTGGCCACTGTTGCAAACAAGATACTGGGCTGGATGGACCATAGGCTTTACTCAGTATGACTATTTTTATGATAATTAACAAAGTCTTTGGGGGAGGGTGGGACAAGGCTGAAGATTTACCTAAAGTTTCTAATATTCTTGTACTAATCCTACTCTCCCCAATAATGCTCCCTCTCCAATTCAGAAGAAGTTGGCAGCCCCCTGAGAATGGTAATGGTGAGGTAATCATTATATAGAAGACAATTTTTATTTACTTGGCTAACCCTCCCTTTTACAAAAGCATAGTGTGGTTTTTAGCGCCGGCTGCGGCAGTAACAGCTTGGATGCTCATAGAAATTCTATGAACATCGGAGCTGTTACCGCCATGGCTGGCACTTTTGTAAAAAAAAGTGTGTGTGTTTGTGTGCGTGTGTGTGTGGGGGGGGGGGTTAAATGAGCTGTTTAAAACTGTCTATTCTCCTGGCATGTAAAAGGAAGTACTGCTGATTCTTGGCTAACAAGACCTACTTTTTTCCCCTTGACTGCAGCAGCTCCCATCACCTCTCATAAGCTGCTGCTCTAGGTAGTGGCCTAGTCAGCTAACAAAGGAGGGGGCATTGTGATCCTCAATAGGACAAGACTACATGCGTGAAGTCCTGAGACAGGTTCTTGACAGGAAATACTATCTATCGTTGGCAAAAGAATCTACAGAATGACTCAAAGAGGAAATTGCAGAATTGGTTGGCATATCAAATGGAGCAGGTCTCCTCACACATAAGGAAAAGGATTTCCTGAAGGTTGAACATCCAATCATTCCAACAATACACAATCCGATCATTCCAAAAATACACAAATCATTGTCCGAGCCACCTCGCAGGCCAATTGTTACAGCGAATGGATCAGTTCTGGAACCTTTATCAATTTTTGTGGACCACTTTCTTAGACCTTGCATATCTACAATTGACTCCTACATATGGGACTCCACTCATTTCATCAGCCTTTTGGACAAAATAGAATGTAATTTGTCTGAGATCATTCTAGTTACCTTGGATATAGAAGCACTCTATACTAATATCCCCCAGATCAACACCTTGGCCATTATAGAAAACACCCTAGATGGCAGAGATTTCATCAAGGATCGCGAACCGACTTATTATGGCTCTCGCAACAATGGTCCTAACAGAGAATTACTTTGAAATTCAAAGAACATTTTATCAGCAGGTCATTGGCAAAGCCATGGCACCCAACCTCGCTAACTTATTTGTAGCCAATTTCAAAAATATCTATTGAGAGATCATCCATTTCAAAATGGAGATGAGCTTTCATTAGATGCCTTTTTTAGGTGGTTCAACATGAGAGATCTCCACTTGAAATTTAAGATAAACCATGATGACATAAAGATTAATTTTCTAGACCCTTTGATATGCAAAGGTGAAAACAAGTTTACAACCATCTTTATACAGAAAACACACTTGTATTATACAAGTAATCACTATCCACCATATACCCAATTCCTAAGACTGAAATGGATATGTACTATCCATCAAGATTTTGAAACAAATACCACAGAATTAGCTAAAAGATTTCAAAGTAGAAGATATCCTTCTTCTCAAATAGCTTTAGGCTACAATAAAGTTACGAGAGAAAGGTTTGAGCTATTAAAACCGTCAATAAAGATTGCTCCAGGGACTGTTTGCTCCCTACACGATACATATTTATCCAAAGATATCAATAAGATCATCAGAACACATTGGAAAATTCTTGAGGGCTGTGAGTGCTTACTGAACAAAAAACTTGTCATGGCATACACGAGAGACAAAAATCTGAAAGAAAAATTAGTCCCGTCAAGACTTCCAGACTCGGTCCCTGACCATAGAGCACAAACATAGGCCACAGGAAATGTGGCAATGTACAGTTTGTCCTCTTAGTCTGGAAATCAGTAACTTCATACTTTCGGTGACCAATCATACTTTCCATTTACATCATTCGTCGGATTGCAACACCAGCTGTGTCATCTACATCAGTGTTCTTCAACCACCGGTCCGCAGAAAATTCCTGCCAATCTGCGCAGGGCCGGCGAGATCGGATTGGGGCCATCGGCAGTGTCTGGGCTGCAACAGCGATGGGCGGCATTGCCCCCCCCCCCCGTGACGCAATTCAAGATTGGCAACGGGCCTCCTCCCCCCGGCATCAACAGCACTTCAGATCGGCAACACGGTGCTCAGCCCAAAGCTTCCCCTCTGATGCAGCTTCCTATTTCCGCCCAAGCAGTTCAAGTCAGAGGGAAGCTTTGGACTGAGCACCACATTGCCAATCTGAAGTGCTGTAGATGCCGGGGGAGAAGGAGGCCCGTTGCCAATCTTGAGTGTCATCAGGGGGGGGGGGCTGTTACCAAAATTGGAAAGAAAGATGAGAGGAAGGGAGAGAGATGGGCCTGTGGTGAATGGAGAGATTGCGAGAAGGGGGCAAATGATGGAAGTGGGGGAAAAGAGACAGAAGGGGCAGATGATGGAAGTGGGGGAAAAGAGACAGAAGGGGCAGATAATGGAAGTGGGGAGAAGGGGGAGAGAGAAGAGGGTAAATGATGGAAGTGGGGAGAAGGGAAAGCAAATGCTGAATGGAAATAGTGAAGGGAACACATACTGGATGGAAGGAGGGATAAAGAAAAAGGACATGCTGGATGGGGGAAGAAGATAGTTAGTGAGATAGTGGAGGGGTGAAGGAAAGGGATAGCATGCTGTGGGTAGACACGGTGAAAAGAGGGAAACTGAGGACTGCATAGTAAGAAAGGCAGAAAATAGACGGAGGCAGAAAATAAAGACTGGAAGACCAGACAAGAGAAGAGAGAGAGATGCCAGAGAACGGGGAAGGAGACAAAGATATCAGATCTGAGTGGAGGAAATGAGAAGAGAAAGATGCTAAAAACCACAGGGGGGAGGGAAAGAGAGATGAAAGGAGAAAGATGCCAGACCATGAGGGAATAGAGGGAAGATGATGGATGTCAGACCAAAGTGGGGGTCTAGAGTAGAGATGGCAAGGGGAGACAGACAGTTTTTGGAAGGGGTAGACAGTGGATGGAATGGGCAGATGTTGGATTGAAGAGACAGGGCAGATGCTGGAAGGAAAAGAGTGAAAAGAAGATGAAAGCAGAAACCAGAGACAACAAAAGGTAGGAAAAAAATCATTTTATTTCTTTTTTGTCATTAGAATATATCAGGTTTGAACTATATATCCTGCTAGAGACATAACTGGGGACTGAAAAGTCCAGGCAATGCATCTTTAGCTTCCAGCTGGCTTAGGGCTCTCTCTGACCAAGGGGCACTCCCCTAACACTATTCCTGTCATGTGTGACTGTAGTATTCTGTTAGCATGATATTTCTGTATAGCATTCTGTAATAATTTGGCTTGTTCAGTTTTCTTGATAGTAGAGGGGATATATGTGAAGGGAAGGGGAGACAGGGGTTTTGTTGGTCCTTGCTCTGTATATTTGTATTTATAAAATGACAATTGTACAGAATATTGTTTCTTTTTATACTTTAATAAAATACATTCAATATAAAATCATAACTGAGGCTTGTGCGGATGAGATCAGATGGTTTGCGGAGACCGAGCTCATGGAGACAGGGCGAAAATGTTTTTTTTAATTTCAGTCTTAGTAGTTTGCCGGTCCACAAAATAATTCTTTTATTTCTGCCGGTCCATGGGTGTAAAAAGGTTGAAGAACACTGATCTACATCATGTCATGCCTGTGTGAGCTGATATATGTTGGTAAAACTAAAAGGATGGTCAAAACAGGAATCATTGAACACTAAGCAACATTAGGAGACAAGTTCTTTCAGCAGTACTGGTAGAACATTGGCTTGATCTCAATCTGTACATGATCTAAGATTTTTTGTCTTCAAGACAATCAATTCAAACCCAAGGTGATGACATATGTTATATTATGTTATGTTATTTATTTCTTATATACCGCTAAATCCGTTAAGTTCTAAGCGGTTTACAGAGAAAAATACATTAAATATACATCAAATTGCTACAAGTTGAATGACAAATTATACATGATCTCAAAACTCTCCGTCCTTCGGGTCTTAACACAGACATTGATTATAGTGTTTTTCTTTAAATATCTCACTTTTATACGTACTGGTTGCTTTATGGACTCTATTCACAATTCATTGGTTCATAGGTGCATTTCTGCATTGTTCATCTTTTAGGGTTTATCACTGTTCATAAAGATAGTGTCCTACGTCTACCGTTTTGATTTGTTTCTTTATATGTCTAATCATAATTGGTACTCTAAGCATTGTTGTGCATACCTTTTATATCTTTTTCTTGGTTTTTCCTTTTTATCTGACTATTGTTTTAATATTGTGAGATATTTCAATATTTATTATATTCCTTCTTTGCATTAGAAAAACATCTATTCCATTTGATTTAACTTTTATAATTAGCCTTTATATACTCCATTTATATTAGGCATTCATACATTGTCATACACTATTATATTTCATTGTGCCTGGCCTTAGTTCAAGTATTCAAGTTAGGCTGGCCTTTCCAGGTATGAGGCGCCTTGCGTTAACTTTTCTTCCAATACTTCATGCTCTGATAGGTAGCTTGCATTATTAACCTACCTAGGTATTAATGCTGGATATACTGTTTACCACTAACATATAATAAACTAACTGATATAAACTATTCAAGTTCAGTGATGTTACCCTGCATACAAATAATATACTGTACATTGTATGTAGGTATTGGCCAAGGTCCATGTTAATGCATGTGAAGTGGGCTTTCCAGATGTTGGGGCTGAGGGTTACCCCAGAGGCAGGTATATTAATAGCGTCAAAATGTACTTGGTGCTCTCCAGTTTCTCCTTAAAGGCACACAAATAGTTGAAGGATCCATTGCTTACAGCTTCAGGCATTAGGTGAAATGACAAGCAGAATTATTTAGGAAATGAGGGCAGAAAGCCACTGTAGATTAGTATGACTCTAACTCCCTTTAATGTGCACTCCAGTATTGTATACATATGAAAGCCGAAAGACACATAGTTGTAAACAGAATCAAACAGCTTTGTAAAATAAATACCTCTGGGTCTCCTCAAAACAGCATCATTTACCTTGCAGTCTACCATCACTTGCACTGCTTTATAAACTGGTTAGCTGAAATTTTCTTCTTCTGATGGTGCTTTTTTCTTCAAATGCTATTTTGTGGCTCTTATTTCTTTTAGTTGACATAGTGTCATGCCTCCCTCTCTTATGTGTTGCAACAGTAATGTGCTTTCATTACTTGATGTTCCTTCTAGCCTCCCCGCCCCCTTAGGACTCTGTTAACAGACAAGAGACCCTGGGTGAGTGTTTTATTCCTTTACCAAATCCACAGCTTCCAGGGCTTAGATGCACTAAAGAGGATTGGAAAGTCCGTGTGGGTCTCTCTGATCCGATTTTTTTTAGCTGATTCAAAAAGAGCTGTTGATACACTAAGTTTGCATGTAAACGATTCACATTGAAATTCGTCATAATCTCCATCTCTCCCGTCCGACCGATGGCCGTGAGAGCAACTCTCACGTATGCGCAGAAACGATAGGGAAAGCCCGAACAGCTGAGAGGTAGGGGAAGTCCCAAAAGCTGCCTCCTGTCACTCAGCTGTTTGGGGCAGGAAACCTCTTTTTTTTTTTTTTAAATGGGCACAAATGCTGTGCTTGTTACACATGCACACTATCTGTCCCATAAAAGAAAAAAGCCTCCCGCCCTGACAAACCGGCACTGGAAACTGACCCCTTTCTGCGGCAGCAAAAACACAGAAGGAATGCCCACTTCCTCCTGCCATAGTGACCCCCACCCCCCATGATTCTTTCCAGGAATTAAAGCTACAGTCTGAGCAGCCTGTCACTGCAGAATGTTCCCTCATGAGTGACCAGAGGCCACAATCCGCCTCTTTTCCTGATTATCCTGACCTCGTTCGGATCTTTATGGACATCTGGGAGACTCCGGAGGGTCACCCTAAAATGTGCTTGCGCCATGGCACGACTTCATCCTATGACGGATGCCCTTTTTTTTTTTTATTAAGTATTTTCAACATATTACATCCATTTAAACATCACAAGATATGGATTTCAAAGTAATTTATACATCATCCAAAATCAAATTAATCACTTAAGGTGAATATCCATCTAGCCCACAATTGAAAGAAGACAACTCTTATAATTCAGATAACATAAAGAAATCAAAAAATAGGAATAGAAGGAGGAAAATAAACTTTCCCTCCTTCATAACCTATATACCTTCATATGGCGCTACACTTATATATAACCCCATTGAGAATTGCTAATAACTAGTCTTATTTCTTTCCCTTAAGAAATAATTCTAATTGAAATGGGTCCCAAAAAACATAATCTTTGTCTTGAATATGCAACAAACATTTACAGGGAAATTTAAGAAAAAACGTTGCACCAATTTCAAGAACTTTAGGTCGCAAAGCAAAAAAGGCTTTTCTCCTATGTTGAGTAGCCTTTGCCACATCAGGAAACATTAAAACCTTATATCCACAGAATTTTGCCTCTCTGTTTTGGAAATATAATTTCAAGATTAAAGTTTTATCTAATTCATTTGCACAGGAAATTAACAAAGTAGCCCGGGTTTGGATCAATTCTTGAGAATGTTCTAAAAATTTTGTTAAATCTACATCTACAGCACTCAAATGATCCATTCTCCCTTCTACCAGAATTTTTTTCTTTTGAAGTATATAAAAGAAGTTAGAGAACATCATAGTATCTGAGTTAGTTACCCCAAGTATCTCCTTGAGATACCTTCTCAAAAGTATCTCAGGGGATAACAAATGGGTCAATGGAAAATTTACCAATCTTAGATTCCTTGCTCTAACCTGATTTTCACTCATTTCTAACTTATAATGAATATTCAAAGAATCTTTTGTAGATGCCACCATAGATGTCTGTAAATTCTTTATCTGCTTTCCCAAAGAGAGTGTACGTTTGTCTAGATTCCCAATGTTGGCATCTACATTTCCCAATTTATCTACTACTTCCTTGGAGAAAACCTGAACTTGATTAGTAACTTTTCTCAACATTGCCTCCATCCTCATATTAAGAGTCCACAAGTCTTTTAAGGTAACTTCCTCTGGATTTTCTTCTAGCCCCTCAGCCTGGCTAATTGTTCCAGGAAAAACTTGAGGCATCTGTGAAAATACAATCTCCAAAGCCTGCTGGGGGTTGGAGGCTTCAAAAGAAGCTGCTTGAGAGCCTATAGGTTCCAAGCCCCTAGGAAGATCAGGAGGGAGGGGGGGGAGTACGCTCTAGAGAGCTCAAGGAAGCTCCCAAAAATGAATCAGGTTTATCTATTGGCCTTGAAGTACCTGGTAATATCAAATATTTGTCCATGGGTCCAGCCATAACCGGAGTTGAGACTCGAGGTTTCCCTTTACGTTTTCCCATTGTCAATCTAGGAACAAAATCCAAAGCAAAATAAACTTAAGCTTAACTTAGCTCCGTTTCTACTCCAGAGGCTCCAGTGGCTCCCAAGTGGCTCATAAGGGGCATGACCTGCCCCTCAGGGCACACCCTGCGGCCACACGCCTGTGGCCGCGCCACAGGAGGAAGCGCGTTCTTATCTCCCGGGCTACAGGACCCGATGGTTGTTGGTGTCCTTCTCCAGTGCCAGTTGGCAATAGGCACTTTAATGTCGGGGAAGCACTCCGGAGAAAAACTTGCCACAGGAGGAAGCGCGTTCTTATCTCCTGGGCTACATGACCTGATGGTTGTTGGTTTCCTTCTCCAGTGCCTGTTGGCAATAGGCACTTTAATGTCGGGGAAGCACTCCGGAGAAAAACAGTAGGTAATAGCAAACAGAAAAGTCCCTGCTCTCTAGATTCTCTGCGCCCTCCAGGAGAAGCTTCCTCCACGGATGCCTTTTAACAAGTGCTTTGTTTCTCTAAAGGTAGATTCCTCAGTGGCGCAGGTCACCAAGCGCACTTCTCTCCCCAGTGACGGGGAAGGAGGTTCAGGACAGATGTGTGGATTTTGCCCTTAAAACGTCTGTTTGATTCGGCAGCCGCTGGAGTTAAGGTGGCATTGGCCTCTTCTTTCTTGGCCAGGGCATGCTGTTTCAAGCTGCGCCATAATCCTGATACTGTGGTGCTCCGTGACTTGGATTTTATAATCTTAGGAGTGGATTATAGGCTGATGCCTTGTATGACATCTTGAAAGTCTTTGCTAAGCTTTCCATCTATTCCGTTTCGGCTCACAGGATGCTCTGGATCTGGCAGTGGTCTAGCAATTCATCTTCTAAAGCAGGGGTCTCAAAGTCCCTTCTTGAAGGCCGCAATCCAGTCTGGTTTTCAGGATTTCCCCAATGAATATGCATGAGATCTATGTGCAGGCACTGCTTTCAATGCATAGTTATTGGGGAAATCCTGAAAACCCGACTGTATTGCGGCCCTCAAGGAGGGACTTTGAGATCCCTGTTCTAAAGCGACCGTGAGCCGGTTGCCTTTTGGAGATAGCTGCTGTTCAGCCAGGGTTTGAATAACCTGATGACCTGTTGTATGCAAGATTGCAGGCCCAAGTCACTGCCTGTGAATAGATCCCACCCTTCCAGAGGTTTGAGGTGTCCTAATTTTCATCCTTTCAGGCGCTTTTGTCCGTATTCGAGCCCTTCAGCAGGCTAGTGGTCCTCTTCGTCCACCAGACCACATTTTAGCAGTTCTCAATGTCAGTCGTCCAGCAGCTCCTGCAAAGAAGAAATTTTGATGCCAGGCCAGTGTGTCATCCCTCATCCCTTGCGTATCGGGGGGGGGGGGGGGTTGTCGGCGCTTCTGGCAGAATGGCAGGCCATTACCTCCAACTGCTGGGTCTTTGAGGTCCTCAGGAATGGCTACAAACTGGAATTTTCTTTGTCCTCTGACAAGAGTATTTTCTGGATTCCCCAGCAGGCCATCCCGAGAAGGAGGTTTGGGTGCAGGCCACAGTCTGCAAATTACTCGATATTGCAGCCATAGAACCTATTCTGGAGCGAGACTTGGGCTCTGGGAAATACTCAATATACTTCATAGTTTCAAAGAAAGGCTTCAACAATTGGAGACTGATTCTGGACCTCAAGGCGGTTAATGTGCTGAAAGTGCTCCGCTTCCGCATGGAGATGGTGCGATCAGTGATAGCATCGGTGGCACCAGGGGAGTTTCTAGCCTCTCTGGATCTGACAGATGTATCTCCACATTCCCATTTTTCTAGGCCACCAGAAGTATCTGAGGTTCCACGTCTTGGGGCAACATTTCCATTTGCAGGATGCTCAGGCAATTTGTGCCAGGCATATGGTGCAGCAAAGTAGAAGGAGCAGAGTCTGGAGTTGGCTGTAGAGGAGAAGGGTACAGATAAGAGATTTATTCAACGAGCAGAGTGCCCAGTGGGGAGTGTGAGAAGAGATGATAGAGGAGCAATACTGAGGAGTTGCAGAGTGCATACACTTGTAGGTCAATACGCCATTGAAGTGACTTGAGGAGAGGGGTAATGTAGGCATAGTGACAATGGCGGAATATGAGGCATGCAGCAAAGAGTTCTGAACAGATTGAAAGGGAGAGAGATGGTTTAGTGGAAGGCTAGTGAGAAGCAGGTTGCAGTAATCTAGGTGAGAGGTGGTGAGGGTCTTGGCAGTGTTCTCAGAAAGGAAGGGTCTGATATTAGCTATATTGTAGAGAAAGAACCAAATAGTTTTGGCAGTCCATTGGATATGTGAAGAGAAGGAGAGAGATGAGTCAAAGATTATCCCAAGTTTGCGAGCTAATGAGACAGGGAGGATTAAGGGTGTTGTCCACAGAAATAGAAAACAGGAGAAGAGGAGAGACTGGTTTAAGAGGAAAGATAAGGAGCTCAGTCTTGACCATGTTTAAGTTTAGATGGTGATGGGATTTCCAGACATCATCAAAATGATGCCAGTGAAACAATCTATGGATTGTTTCCATTCTGGCAGGGTTGGCTCAAGGGGCTATGGCTCCTGAAGGAAAATTATACATCTATATTTTCTGTTATGAATTGTATAGAGGCCAGAATTCAGTGTTTCTTACTGAAGGCCATTGCCAACCTGCAAAAGAGGTCTGTACAGAAACAGACGTTAACTAAACACATGTTTTTGCTGAGTCCATTCATTTACTATTTTATGGCAGAGATAGCCCGTGCTATGATCTACTAGGAATGTTTACTCTCTCTGAGACTAGGTGGTGCCAGAGGACATCACTCATTAGTGATAGACATTCTGATTATAGATACAATAGGTGAGGTAATTATCATATAACAATTTTTTTGTTGTTCCTGGGTGATGTGTTCTTTCTTAATTTCATATGCCACAAAAGTATAGAAAATGGCTATCATTCCCCTCAAACTTGGCTTTCGTGACCAGGACATTGATATTTTGAAATTTACCTTTTTTTGCAGAACATTGTTCCAAGCTGAGTAAACTTGGGGGCCCTTTTACTAAAGCACAAAGATCTGGCAGATGCATTTTGCTATGTATATGGCCAATTTATCAAGACAAGAGGAAAAAAGTACTCCCATAGAAGCATTTGCTAAGATGTGCAATACCTGCAAGGCATTTTTTTGGCATACCTGTGGGGGATGAAGACAAACCTTGTGCACTTCGCTTCACATGTGAGCACTGCCAAAAAACTCTGGAAGGTAAGACAATTTTGTTTCTCACTAGAATGGAGGAATTTTCTGCTATAAACATTTCTTAGAATGTTTAATTAAAAAAAAATATTTAAATTTAAATTTTTCAATGTTATTTGAAAATATATCAAATATGAAATATGTTGCGAGAATCTCATTCACACTAGTCACAGGGAAATTAATTTATTTTCATTACCACAATTTTCCTTTTGTTCTTCTACAGGATGGTACAGAGGGGAAAAGAAAGCCATGAAGTTTGCTATCCCAAGAATTTGGCGGGAACCCAGTGACCACTCAAGCAAGTGCTACTTCTGCATAGTGGACCCTTCCAAACATCGAACTGGCAAGCATGCATTTGCAATCACTTATCCAGACATTCTTTCATCCATTGCCCCGGTGCCAAATTGCCCTGAACTCCCTATATTCACTCCCCCCCAGAGAAAGAGCAGGTGTCTTCAGAAGAGAGCAGCAAATCAGAGAGTGAGGGAGATGTAGATCCAGTTTACAATATCAGTGGTGCAGCTGATGAGAGAAATCCATACTAAGTTTTATTTTTTTATTATTTGATTAATCGCCTATTCAAACCAAAAAGATACTATCCAAGCCAAAAAGACCTCAATGACTTAATCGGAGATCTTGGTTTCACCAAGTTCAATGCCGAGCTTTTGATGTCTAGGCTCAAGCATTGGAACTTGTTGGATAAAAGTGTGCAAGTCACAGATCAGAGGAAGTATCACCAAGCTTTATATACCTCCTGCTCTCATCAAGATGGGCTCTGCTTCTGCCACAATGTGACCAGTCTGAGCCAATTGCAATCACCTGTAACTCAAAAAAAGTGGCATCTCTTCTTTGACAGCTCATCCAGGAGCATCAAACCATGCTGATCCATAATGGTAACAAGTACCCATATCTTCCACTAGTTCACTCGGTGCACCTCGAAAAGGATTACAACAGCATCAAGACCTTACTAGGCATCTTGAAATATGAGCACAGCTGGGGGGTCATCAGAGACTTCAAAATGATGCTATTCCTAATGGGTCTCCAGGGAAGTTTTACCAAGTTTCCTGTTGTCTCTGCCTTTGGGACAGCAGGGACACAAAGGCGCCTCACCAAAGGCGGGACTGGCCACAGTGGACAGAGTACTCTGTAGTGAGAAACAACTTCAAATGGGAACCACTGGTAGACTCTAGGAAGATGCTGATGCCACCACTGCACATTAAATTGGGCTTAGTGAAAATAAGGATAGGGAGTCGGCAGCCTTCAAGTACCTACAAGACATCTTCCCTAATCTGTCTGAGGCAAGGGTCAAAACTGGTGCCTTTGGACCACAGATAAAGAAGATCCTGGAATGCAAGGAATTTCCCAAGAAGCTAACTAGGAAAGAGAAAAGTGGCTTTGAACAGTTTTGTCACAGTGGTTGGGGGCTTCCTGGGCAATCACAAGGCTGAAAACTGTATGGTGTTGGTTGAGAATCTGGTGAAGAATTATACTAAAATGAGCTGTAGGATATCTCTTAAAGTTCATGTCTTTGATGTTCATCTTGAGACATTCAAGGAAAACATGGGAGCATAAACAAAGGAGCAAGGTGAGCGCTTCCACCAGGATATACTGGACTTTGAATGCCATTACAAAGGACAATTATAATGAGAACATGATGGAGACTAAATTTTGGTGCCGATTCGTGAAAGTGACTTACAATATAATTGCAAATCTTGAAAAATTCACTTCTAAATCTTCTCTGGTCATCTTTGTATAACTTCAATATAAATGTATGTTAATTGTGATTCATTTGTTGCTTTTTATGACTTTATATAAGAATGAAAAGATGAACATTTGGCATTTTCACATGGTAAATTGCAAAATTTGACTATCCTGGTCACAAAAGCAAAGTTTTGTAGAAATAATTGACATTTTCTATACATTTTAGGCACAAGCAATTAGGAAATTACACTTACTGCTCAGGAACAAAAATCTTGTTATATTACACACCTTTGCGACCTCTGAAGTCCTCTCAAGGAGCATCACTATAAGTACCCTCATCAAAAGAAATTGTACAATGTGATACCTGCAAGTGAGTCTTCTCAGGAGTAGCCCCCCCCCCCCCCCCACACACACACACTCACTCTCTGGCATTTACACTGAGGTGCTATGTCTAACTCCAGACTACCTCTACTTCAGGAAGCAGGTAATAGCCTGGTTCTTCATTCAAGCTTTTAACACGTAGGATGATTTACTATATACTCATTCTGCACCAGGACTAGCTTGCAACACACACTGTAATTAGATGAGTTCCTTATGTATAATCAATTTGCCTTGAATTTAACCTCCCATCTGTTTATCCCAATGGACTCCGTACTACCAATCTTGTCCCCATCTAATAACTACACGGCCCCTTGGCTGTAGGATAAGCTGTATTGTAGAAAAGCATTAGCGTCATATCTGTTATTTGAATGTTCTGATTTCTACTTATTTTAATTTCAGTGCTGTTATTTTTGAAACTATTTCATGGTAGTCCTATTATTAAGTTTCAATTAGCTGATTTTGAGTTTACCTCACTCATTGTATTTGTTTATAGTTGGTCTTTTATTTATTAGTATTTTATATACCGTCTATCAATGGAGGATGTCTAAGCAGTTATTTCATTCAGGTAGTCAAGCATTTTTTCCTATCTGTCCCGGCAGGCTTACAATCTACATGTATTTGGAGCAATGGAGAATTAAGTGACTTGGCCCGGAGTCACAAGGAACAGTACCGGGCTTGAGCCTACAACCTCAGAGTGCTGAGGCTGTAGCTCTAACCACAAGGCCACTCCTCTCTCCCATACTGTTAACAAAATTGTAAGATTTTTATGTTGAATTGTACATACTGTATACCATCTTGGGTAAATCTCTTCATAAAAGCGGTTAATAAATCCAAACCATGTATGTATTTTCCTGGGTTTACTCATGTAAATCACACATTTGTAACATTATATAAAATATACTGCGAAGTTTTGTGTTCGAGACAGAAAAATCTAGTTTCTAGTTATGTCTGTCTCCCAGCACAGAAAAAATAAAACACTTTCACATATTGCTTTGATGACTGGTTTTTGGTGGAAGGAAATCTAGAGACCTTGAACTGGACTGTTTCAGGTTGCCCAGAGATATGGTTACTGCTTGGTAAGAAATTTATTTTTCCTCCGGTATGGCTGGGTTTTTCTGTTTGGTCCCTTCAATGCCTCTGAATATCTCATTTTATGTTTGCTCCTGTTAGTGCGTAGGCAATCTGACATTATGGAAATGTTGAAAGTGGTTTGTTTGACTGTATAACTTGGCCAAGTACTTTTGCTTACACTTTGATACTTCTGTTTCACAACTGAAAATATTTATTTATTTAGTTACTATAGTTAGTTTGCTTATTTTATTTATTTATACTGTTCTCCCAAGAGAGCTCAAAATGGTTTACATGAATTTATCCAGGTACTCAAGCATTTTTCCTTGTCTGTCCTGGTGGGCTCACAATCTAGCTAATGTACTTGGGGCAATGGGGATTAAGTGACTTACCCAGGGTAACAAGGAGCAGTGTGAGTTTGAACCCACAACCTCAGGGTGCTGAGGCTGTAGCTTTAACCACTGCCCATCCTCCCAGAGTAGCTCAGAACCGGTTACAGCATTACATACATAATACAGATTGGTATACCGAATTACTGTATTTTTTTTGCCCTATAAGATGCACTTCCCCCCCAAAAAAAAAAGTGTGTGGAAATAAGGGTGTGTCTTATGGAGCAAATACTTCCTCCCCCGGTACCTTATTGTAACCCCAGCAGTCCAGCGCTGTATCGTCAGGCGCTCCTGCCCTTCCCTCGTTGGACAGCTGCCTGAGTCCTGATCTGTTGCGGCGCATAAGGCAGGCGCGAGCTTTTCGTGCGCCTGCCTGGTCCCATTCAGTTAGCGGTAAGGAATCAGGCAGGCGTGAAAAAGCTCATGCCTGCCTTGTGCGCTGCTCGCTGCCGCAGCAGATCAGGTCTCAGGCAGCCATCCAGCGATGGAAGGGCAGGAGCGTCTGCTGATACAGCACTGGACTGTTTTGATTTACATTAACATTGCATTGTTTACAGCTCATTTTGTAGAATGTGGAAGGGGTCATAAATCAGAACTGATAAGAGGGAGAAGATGTGTCTGGAGGTAAAGATTTGTAAAGGCTGTTTTGTTTGTTTACATATATTGTAAATGGATACATGTGAGTTTAGTATAGTATGGCATCTTGCACTTGATTTCGGAATTATTGGCTGCTGTTGGATGGCATAGTCGTATGTATTGGTCTGGGGATGTTAACAGATTTTTCACTGCCTTCCTAAAGTTTAGTAGTGACTTGAGTGGTTGTGGTGTTTTGTTCCAGAATTTGGGGATGAAGTATGAGTATGAGCTACTGTTGGCTTTTTCATACAACAGTGAGTGGCTAGATGAGACTGTCGGGAGTTTTTCTTTTTGTGATCTTAGAGGGTGTTTAGGTATATAGGTTTAGAGCTCATCATGCATAGATCCTGGGATCATGGTGTGGAAGGATTTGTAGGCTAAGGTTAGGGCTTTGAATATGCAACATTTGTTTATGAGTATCCAATGCACTGAGGTCAGTGCTGGGATGACATGGTCCCAAATGCTGAGGCGAAACATAGTTTTATGTCGGAACTTGATCCCCCTAGCTGTATTGATACTAAAGATGAGATTAACATTAAATAAATAATTTATTGAATAAAGTTTAAGCATAGAAGAAAACATACAGTATATTAAAAATAAAAAGACCAATGACAATCTGGGTACCATTCGTCTGTGAACACCTTCTACACACAGCGGTACCGGCGAGGTCTTTGAATGACTTACTTAAGATATAAACTGTGAAGAATTTACTGAGGTTTTTTAGAAGACAGGTGCTGTTAGTTTTTCTTGGATAGTCCTACAAATAGTGCGTTACAGTAGTCCATTCGAGATAACACGTAGGCATAGAGGAGTTGTGCAAAATCTGCTTCAGAGAAATATGCTCAAATTTTCCAAAGTTGTCGAAGGTAGTAGAACGTTTTAATATCAGTATTTCACTCTGGGTTGGTTTTGGGAATATTCTTCTTTCCTTTTTGAAGGATCCTCAAGCCTCTCTGGGTGAGGGCTTCCAGATCTGTCCCTTCATTCCACGAGCCTACTTTTGTGAGAATAAAGAAACACCTTCTCACTGCTGCAAAAGGTGAGGCAGGCTAAGGGTATGCTGAGCCAGTGCCTCACCTGGATCATGCCTTAAACTGTCCCTGCATCCTGGAAAGAATGAAGGAACAGGATTGTGTTCAATTTATACAGAGATGGATTCCTAGAATATCAGGTATGGAACTTTAAAAAAATGGCGGCATAGAAGGATTTAAGCCTCAAGCCAAAAACCTTGTTTGTTCTCAGTTTCTAGGATGTTAAAAATACTGGTTTAGTTTGTGTAAAAGTAATGTTCTTTGAATCAGGGTCTGGATGGGCCGGGCCTGCCCAGTTTGGGCTCAAGCGCACCCACCCAGTAGCCACAAGCCACTAGCAGTGGTTCCTATACTATACACTGTTGGTGGCTGACCTGGAAGTCCTCTCTGATTTGTTTGCGTCAAAGGAAAGGCTTCTGGGTCAGCCACTAGCAGTATGTAGGAACCGCTGCTTGTAACCTAAAGAGAAATAGAAATGCTGCATGGGCTTGGGGACGAAGGAGAGAGGCTGCACTGGCTGGGGATGTGGGAAGGAAAGAGTGGCTACCGCACAGATAGGGGGTTGGGTGGGAAAGAAGGGAAAAGAGAGTTGGCTACACAGATGGGGGGAAAGAGAGATGCCTACCCACTTTGGGCTCAGGCCTGCACAAAATTGGCTGTCTGGCTAAACCATTGCCATGAATTATTCACTGAACTCCAAAACTTGGCAAAGTTTCACCAAAGATAAGTGGCTTCTTTGCCAGTAGTGTGACAAATATGATGTGCGAGATATTCCACCAGACAGCATGTTGATCATGCAAGGAAGGTCTACTTGCTCATATCCCCTAAGGAAATTTCAGTTCATCTAAATGACTCTTTGGGCTCTGCCTCTCCAACATGATGTAAAAACCAACTCTGAATTTTTTTCTTACTGGGCTTGCATTTTAGGATGTCAGAACTGTGTTATCTGTGCGCAAATATTTCTTTTTATTCATGTTATGCATTGATGGACGAACTTATGAGAGTCCCTGTTGTAACCTTCTATTAAAGAACCTTTGAGGCCAGTGATAAAAATTATTAGGAAATTTTACCCCTCCTTTACTAACACATAGTGCAGGTTTTAGCGCCGGCAGCTGCGGTAACTGCTCTTATGCTCATAGGAATTCTATGGCGTCTGAGCAGTTACTGGCACTAAAACCCACACTATGCGTTAGTAAAGGAGGGGGTTTATTGATGCTAGGCTAAAAAAGATGTTTGTTAATCTAAAAATGATCCTCCATATTAGGCCTTCCCTAGTGACAACATTTGCAAATGATAATTCAAGCAACTGTTTTGTCTCACATGGACTACTGTAACATTGTATTGCTGTGTCTCCTGGACAGACAAATACACCAGATACAAGTCTTACAAAATAAAGCAACAAAGTTAGTACTAGGGGGGGAAACCTACAGAATGTGCAGGAGATATTTAGAAGATAAGAATTGCTGCTGCTGGGTCAGACCAGTGGTCCATCGCGCCCAGAAGTCCGCCCATGCGGCGGCTCTCAGGTCGAAGACCTGTGCCCTAACCAAGACCAGCCCTGGCTTCCAGTGAATATGAGAATAAAGTTCATACTGTTAATTTTTATTTTTAAGACATTATGGGCCAGATTTAGTAAATGGCACCCAATATTACAATTGTAGATAATCAGAAGTATAAAATATATAATACTAGTGTATAATTTCACCTGATCAAAATTAATCACCAGTTCATTTAATTTTCTTATTAATAATAATTGTTCATTTCATGACATACATCAATTTTATTTACTTAAAAACATTACATTAGAACCTGTGTAGTTTATTTCATAAGTGTTCATTGGAGATTGGGTACTGAACACTTATGAGAAAAGAGCACAAAAACAAAATAAACTACATAGGTTCTAATATAATGTTTTTAAGTAAATAAAATTGTATGTAATGAAATGAACAATTATTATTAATAAGAAAATTAAACTAGAGATTAATTTTGATCACCCAATATTACACACCATGAAGCTCTACACTAAGCTAGTAGTCTATAAAGGGTGCTTTGCAACGTCCTTTTTTCACATGGCCAATGCTGGTCAAAAGAAAGGCCACCTGCAGCTGGACCCAGAGCTTATGTGCATCCCAGAGACGGGGAAAATACCTAGGCTACGACCTAAATGTAACTCACCTTAATTATCCCAGCCCTGGGTGACCCCCAACATTTGCTACCCGCTGAATGTCTTTGGCTTAATTCTCACTCACATGCTGACTTTATACACTTCAGATTCCTTCTGATATCCTTTCAGTCTGCGCTTTTGCTTACCAAACAAGAATACTACGCTCATTTAACCAACTCTTTTAGCTCTAACCCTTGCTGTCTCTTTGACACTCTCTACTCAAATTTCCCCACCTCTAATCCCCACTTCACTCTCCCCCAGACAATGGCAAAGTTCTTTCACAAGATTCACCTTGAGTTCTCAACCAGGTCACCTCCCCCCACCCCCTTTCCAGCTGTCTACTCTTTCAACCTCCCTTCAACCCCTGCTACTTTTTCTTCCTTTTCGAAATCACTGAAGAGAAAACTGCACATCTCTCTTCCTCCAAACCCACTACCTGCTCCTTTGATCTGATTCCTTCCCACCTATTTGGCACTCTCTCTCCCACTGTCATCCCTCCTATCTGCCACATCCTGAACCTATTGCTCTCCTGCAACTGTTCCTGGTGTCTTCAAACATGCCATAGTTACCTCCTCAAAAAAACCCTCACTAGAACCCACAACTATTGTCCCATCTCCCTCCTCCCCTTCTTATCCAAGTTACTTGAACGTGCTGTTCACTGCCATTGCCTGGACTTCCTTTCATCTCAAGCTATTCTTGACATACTTCAATTGGGTTTTTGCCCACAGCATTCCATGGCAACTGCCCTTGCTAAAGTTTCTAACGACCTGTTCCTGGCCAAATCCAATGGTTTCTACTCCATCCTCATCCTTCTCGATATATCTGCGGCCTTCCATACTGTTGATTACCACATACTCCTCAATCCCTCATTGGGATTCCAGTGTTCTGTTCTCTCCTGGTTTTCTTCCTAACTCTCCCATTGCATTTCAGTGTATGCAATTGTGACTCCTCTTCCACTACTCTCCCACAAATCTGTGTACCTCAAGGCTCTGTCTTGGGCCCTCTCCTTTTCTCCATATACCCATTCCCTCCCATGGTTTTAGTATAACCTCTATGCTGATGACTGAAATGGTATTTGTAAAAGCCCATTTCTAAACTGTCCAATGTAACTTCTAGGACATAATGATGAGCCAAAGATGACCTACATATACTTGCAACTATGACCTTACTGTTTAATAACTGTACTGATCTACATGTACTAGCAACTCTATTGAATGCCCATGTCAAACTAAACTCTCCATTGTAACTTCTTGGATAACTGATCCAACTTCTTGTAATGTAATCCAACCTTGAACTGAATAGGTAAAGGTGAAATAGAAAATCTGATTAACATAACTTAACATGGCTCCTAAATCTACCTTTCCACACCAGATATCTCTAGAGTAATCCAGGCCCCAATCTCAGCCTGCCTGTCTGACATTGCCATCTGTATATCTCACCACCATCTAAAATTATATGGCTAAGACTGAGCTCCTTATCTTTCTTTTTTTTTTAATTTATTTATTTATTTATAAATTTTCACATTATTTGACAAGCATATCATCTTGTACAGAAAGTGTAATTAAGATAACATAATATTAAAATTACAATTACAATTACTTTCCATCCAGGAAATAAATCAAATTATAATAAGAAATTATTTCTCTACTTAATCACACACTAGTCCTCCAAATTAGGATCCATGATTTTAAAAAAAATAGGAGTGATTGAACTAACTAATAATTAACAAGAAAGCTCATTATCTGATGCTGAAATAAAGCTAAATT
Organism: Geotrypetes seraphini; assembly: GCF_902459505.1. NCBI lineage: Eukaryota > Metazoa > Chordata > Amphibia > Gymnophiona > Dermophiidae > Geotrypetes > Geotrypetes seraphini. The sequence continues at coordinate 97,122,150 of NC_047088.1, read as the reverse complement.
ATTACTTGGACTTAGATATTATTCCATTTCAAGGCGCTTATTGGAGAGGAAGGCTGTCAAATGAGCCGGTTCAAAGAACACATATTTTAAAGTACAATACCTCACTACACATTTACAAGGATATCTAAGGAAAAATAAACCTCCAATTTGAGTCACACCTTGTTTCAATAATAGAAATTCCCTTCTTCTCTTTTGAGTCTCCCTAGAGACATCAGGAAAAATTTGAATATGGAAACCCAGGAAGTCTCTGGATCTATTTTTAAAGAAAAGTTTAAGAATCCAATCTTTGTCTGGAGCCAAAGCCACAGACAATAAGAGAGTGGCTGAAATAGCCACTTCTCTATCTGATTGTTCCAATAATAAAGAAACGTCCAGGGAACTTTCCTGAGGTTTTCCAACACCTTCTTTCTTCTGAGAATCCTGAGTCTTTGTAGGTAGATAATACACTCTTGACAAAGGTGGTAAAGAATTCTCAGGAATTTTAAGTATTTCCAGAAAGTAACGCTTTATCATTTCACTTGGGGAAATTGACGGAACCCTTGGAAAATTAATTAAGCGTAAATTATTAATGCGACTATTATTTTCAAGTACTTCCAATTTTCTCCTTATAATCAAATTATCCTTTACAAGTATATCATGATGGCTTCCAATCATTTTTATTTCCTTCTTCTTGCATATCTGATTTCAATAATACAATATCCTCTTTCAAAATTTTTATTTCTTCTTTCTGGTCTTTCAATTCTTTATCTAAATTAGCTCCTTATCTTTCCACCTAAACCCACTCCCCCTGTTCTCTATTTCTGTGGACAACACTCTCCTCCCTGTCTTGTCAGCTCACAACCTCGGGATCATCTTTGATTCCTCTCTCTCCTTCCCCACTCAGATCCAACAAGCCACTAAAACCTGTCACTTCTTCCTTTATATAATTACCAAAATCCTACCATTCTAAGCACACTACCAAAACCTTTATCCTCACTCTCACCTCTCGCTTAGACTACTGCAACTTGCTTCTCTCAGGCCTTCCGCTCAACCATCTCTTTCCCCTTCAATCCATTCAAAATTCTGCCGCACGACTTATGTTCCACCAGCGCTGCCATACTCAACATTAATCCTCTCCTCAAGTCACTTCATTAGCTCCCCATCCATTTCCAAATACAGTTCAAACACCTCTTACTGACTTACAAATGCATTTACTCTGCAGCCTCCCAATATTTCTCCTCACTTATCTCCCTCTGTGTTCCCCTCTGTAAATTCCATTTATTGGCTAAGTCTCTCTTATCCGTACCCTTCTTCTTCACTGCCAACTCTAGACTCCGTCCCTTCTATCTTTCTGCGTCGTATGCCTGGAACAGACTCTCAGAGTCATTATGTCAAGTTCCGTCTCTAACAGTATTCAAATTAGAGAATGACACGGGGTTCGTTTACTGCAGTAAACCGTGGCCACCACAGTAAATCCTCAGGAATGGAGACATTTGCAACTGGTTTACCATGGGAATGGGGAGAATACCTTTTATCCCAGGACAAGCAGGCATGATATTCTCACATGTGGGTGACGTCATCTACGGAGCCCCAGCGCGGACAGCTTTTCAAGCAAACTTGATTGAAGTTTCAAGTTTGCACACTGCACCACGCATGTGCTAGCCTTCTTGCCCACTAGAGGGCGCATCCCCACCTCGTGGTCCTCAGTTCAATTTCATCCGCGGAGCCAGAAGCCCTGTGGAAAAAATTGTGCTCTTGTGCCTTCTGTCGCCGCGGCTGTGTAGGGTATTTCGCGCGGTCGCTGCGTTTTTTTGTCTTCTTTATTCTTTATTCTTTTTTTCCTTTCGTTTCAAAAAAAAAAAAAAAATTTCGATTTTTATCGCTACCGGGGGCTCCCGGTAGCCGTGGCCGAGGAACCTCGCTTGTTCCCGGCCTCCCTTGGGCCCATGTCCCGGCCCGTAACGGGCTTTAAAAAGTGCGGGCGCTGTGAACGGCTCCTATCGATCACTGATCCACACAGGTGCTGTTTGAGGTGCTTGGGGCCCCAACACCCTACAGCGTCCTGCGAGAAGTGTGCCACCTTCCAGAAGCGGGCACTCAAACGCCGCAAAGCCCGCATGGCAGAACTTTTCTCGGTCGAGTCCCCGCCCGGGAAGGCCTCGAGTTCGGCCTCGGCTTCGGCCCCGGCCTTGACCTCGGCCTCGACATCGGCCTCGACCTCAGCTTCGGGACCATCAGCTTCGCCTCGGGCCTCGTTGCCATCGAAGCAGCCGGCCTCATCCAAGGCCTCGGGTAAGTCTCCACTTCCCTCCTCAGCTCCTGGATCGTCCAAGAAGCCATCCTCGGGCTCTTCGGCGGGAGGGTCCTCCTCTGTTAAGCCCAAGATGCCCGCGTCCGCCGCCCCGAGGGAATACTCGAGACCGAGGTCGCCCTCCGAGGAGCAGCGGCAGGTCTTGCCACAGGGAATGTCAATCCCCGTGTTTCAAGACTTGCTCCGGGCGTTAATCGCCTCGGAGCTCACCGGGGCCATTGAACATCTGCAGCAGGCTTCGGCCTCGGCTGCTCCGGCCTCGGTGCCCCCGCAGTTGACGACCTCGGCCTCGGGTACCGGGGCTTCGGCTCCCGAGGCGCCCACGGCCTCGACCTCGGCAGTACCCTCGGACCCGGCTTCGCGGGATCCGCCGGAGCGTAGTGTGCGCCCGAAAGACAAGGTGCGCCGGGTGCGGAGGATCTCGTCTTCGTCCTCGGAGTCCTCACGGGGGTCGTCGCCCTCGGGCAGGTCTCGGGCGAGGCGCCGGCCGAGGAAGGCCAAGAGGTCTCGGGCCTCGCCTCGGCGGCACGGTCGCTCGTCACCGGCCGGGGCCGAGGCCTTGCAGGTGAGAGACCTGCGGGTGGATAACCCTGTCTTATTCCGGTCTCCGGCCAGGGAGAGCTCCCGGGCCTCCTCGCCGGGACCGAAGGGTCGGGCTTCGGTGCCTAGGACCCCGGGGGGATCCCCGAGGGGTTCCTTTAGACGCACCCGGTCTCCGACTCCGTCGAGGTCGCAGGACTGTGCCTCGTTGGGGTCGGGGTCTGGTAGGGAGCCCAGATATTCTCACGAGGCCTCTCCCTTCGGCTCCGCCGGGAAGTCTCGATCTCCCTCTCCTCCTGCTAAACCTTCCTCTTTTACGAGGTTCGTGCAGGATATGGCGGCGGCTTTGGGTGTAGACTTGTCTGAAGGGTCCACTTACACCAAGGAGTTTTTGGAGGAGCAGGATCTTCCTGCCCCACCTCGGGAATCCCCGCGCCTTCCGGTTAACAAGGTCCTCTGCCAGACCTTCCTGAGGAACCTTGAGGCTCCCTTGACGGTCGCTGTGGTCCCCTCAAAAATGGAGTCGAAGTATCGCACCCTCCCCATCAAGGGTTTTGAGAAGGGCCAACTTTCTCACAATTCGCTCCTAGTGGAATCGGCGGTTAAGAAATCGCAGCCCTCCAGGGTCTCTGCCGCGGTCCCGCCGAGTAGGGAGGGCCGGACCTTAGACAAATTCGGGCGTCGTCTCTATGCGAACTCTCTCATGGCGACGAGGGTCCTGAACTACGCCTTTTCGTACTCGTCCTTCCTACGTACGATGGTCAAGGACCTCCCCTCTTTTCGTGAGGTGATACCAGAGTCGCATAGGGACAGGTTTGCCACCTTCAGCTCTAATCTGGCCCAGCTGCGCCTATATTTGTTCCACGCAGTTTACGATGCGTTTGAACTTGCCTCGAGGGTATCGGCCTGTGCGGTGGCCATGCGCCGGTTGGCGTGGCTCCGTACCCTCGAGATGGAGGCACATTTGCAGGAACGCCTGGCTAACTTGCCGTGCGTTGGGTCGGAATTGTTCGACGAATCTTTGGATGCGGCGACCAAAAGGCTTTCCGAACAGGAGCGCTCTCTGGCATCTCTGGTGCGCCCGAAGCCTAAGGCCCCTACCCAGCGTCCCTTCCGGCAGCCCCCGAGAAGGTACCCTCAGAAGTCTACGCCGGCCTTTTCCAGACCGCCGCCACGGCGTCCACCCCAACAGAATAGAGGTGGCCCCTCTAAGCCCGTTGCGCAGGGGGCGGCCAAGGCCGCGCCGTCCTTTTGACGGGGTGGGCGGTCGGGGGCGGGCCCCCGCTGCGACATCGTGCCACCCCCTTCCCATCGGGGGTCGGCTGACGGCTTTTGCCGGGGCCTGGTCTGCGATTACGTCAGACGCATGGGTGCTCCGGACAATCTCAGAGGGCTATTCGCTCAACTTCTCCAGTCCGCCTCCGGACTTGCCTCCTGGAGCTTGCCCTCCCAATCAGAGCCAGTTGGCCCGTCTCCTGGAGGAAGCCAGGGCCCTGTTGAGCCTCCGAGCGGTTGAGGTGGTACCTCGCGAACAGATGGGCCAGGGGTTTTACTCCCGTTACTTTTTAGTCCCAAAAAAGACCGGGGACTTGCGCCCCATTTTGGACCTCCGGAAGCTCAACAAGTTCCTGGTCCGGGAGAAGTTCCGTATGTTGTCGCTTCCGGTTCTCTATCCACTATTGGAGGAGGGGGATTGGATGTGCTCCCTGGACTTGAAGGAAGCGTACACCCATGTTCCGGTGCATCCCGCTTGCCGCAGGTTCTTGCGTTTTCAAGTCGGGGATTTGCACCTGCAGTATCGGGTTCTTCCCTTCGGGTTGGCGTCGTCCCCTCGGGTGTTCACCAAGTGTATGGTCGTGGTTGCGGCGGCCCTGCGCTCGCGGGGTCTACAGGTCTTTCCCTACCTGGACGATTGGCTGATCAAGGCCTCGTCCAGGGAGGGGGTTATCTTAGCGACCCAACAGACTATCAGTCTTCTGCAGAACCTGGGGTTCGAAGTGAACTTTCCCAAGTCTCAATTGTACCCGGCACAGTCTCTTCAATTCATTGGAGCCGTGCTGGACACGGTTCGCCTCCGCGCCTTTCTCCCCCCGCTTCGGCGGGAGGCTCTGCTTCGGTGGAGCCGCCACTGTCAAGGGCAGTCGGAGGTGTCGGCCCAGAGCATGATGATTTTGCTGGGTCACATGGCGTCGACGGTTCACGTCACGCCTTTCGCTCGCTTGCACCTACGGCTCGCGCAGTGGACTCTGGCGTCGCAGTGGCGGCAGGATCGCGATCCGGTGTCTTCCCGGATATCAGTGACTCCTTGTTTACGTCGATCGCTCCGTTGGTGGACCGGCTCTTCCAATCTGTCCGGGGGTTTGCTGTTTCTCGTTCCACCTCACAGCAAGGTCCTGACCACGGACTCCTCCGAGTACGCGTGGGGAGCCCATCTGGACGGCCTGAGGACGCAGGGTCTGTGGTCGGCAGAGGACCGCCGATGTCACATCAATGTGCTGGAGCTTCGCGCCATTTTTCTGGCCGCACGAGCTTTTGTCCACCTGCTGCGCGACCAGGTGGTGCTCGTGCGGACCGACAACCAAGTGGCGATGTACTATGTCAACAAACAAGGGGGTACGGGCTCTTGGCCTCTGTGTCAGGAGTCTCTTCGCCTTTGGGAATGGGCGATCTCCCAGAACATATTCCTGCGGGCGGTGTACATTCAGGGAGAGCAGAACCAGCTGGCAGACAAACTCAGTCGTCTTCTCCAGCCGCACGAATGGTCTCTGAACTCCCGAGTACTTTGCGAGGTCTTCGACCGCTGGGGAACTCCTCAGGTGGATCTGTTTGCCTCTCCGGAGACTCGCAAACTGCCCCTCTATTGCTCTCGGATTTACTCTCCGGATCGTCTCGAGGCGGATGCCTTCCTTCTCGAATGGGAGGGGAGGTTCCTTTATGCGTTTCCGCCGTTTCCTCTGATTTTGAGAACGCTGGTTCATCTCAGATCGACCGGAGCCTCCATGATCCTCATTGCGCCTCGTTGGCCCGGGCAGCCCTGGTTCTCCCTGCTTCTTCAACTCAGTACCAGGGAACCTCTACTTCTGCCGGTGTTTCCCTCTCTGCTGTCTCAGAGTCGGGGTTCGCTGTTACATCCCAATCTTCAGTCTTTACATCTGACTGCTTGGTTTCTCTCCCCCTGACTTCGATTCCAGTGTCTCGGTCCGTGAGGGAGATTTTGGAGGCCTCGCGCAAGGTCTCGACTCGGCTTTGTTATGCCCAGAAGTGGACCAGGTTTACGTCCTGGTGTTCTTTGAATCGTCTGGAACCGAGTTCGGTGCCTGTGTCTTCGGTTCTGGACTATCTATTGCATTTATCTGAGTCTGGCCTGAAGACGACTTCTATTCGGGTGCATCTCAGTGCCATTGCTGCATTCCATCGGCACCTTGAGGGTCGTTCTCTCTCTCTTCATCCTCTGGTGACTCGTTTCATGAAGGGTTTAGTGAATGTCCATCCTCCTCTGAAACCTCCTCCGGTGGTGTGGGATCTTAATGTGGTCTTGGCTCAGCTGATGAAGCCTCCCTTTGAGCCCATTGACAAGTCGCATCTAAAATTTCTCACTTGGAAAGTGGTCTTTTTGATTGCGCTCACGTCTGCTCGTCGGATTAGTGAACTGCAGTCCTTGGTGGCGGATCCTCCTTTCACAGTGTTTCATCATGATAAGGTGGTTCTTCGCACCCATCCAAAATTTTTACCTAAAGTTGTGTCTGATTTCCACCTCAATCAGTCTATTGTCCTTCCGGTGTTTTTTCCGAAGCCCCATTCTCATCCTGGTGAAGTGGCGCTTCATACGCTTGACTGTAAGAGGGCGTTGGCTTTTTATCTTCAACGCACCAAGTCTTATCGGAAGGTTCCTCAATTGTTTTTGTCCTTTGATCCGAATCGGTTGGGACACCCGGTTTCAAAGCGCACCTTGTCAAACTGGTTAGCTGCTTGTATTTCCTTTTGCTACGCTCAGGCTGATCTCCCGCTTTCGGGTCGAGTTACGGGTCATAAAGTCCGAGCGATGGCAGCTTCCGTGGCTTTCCTCCGATTCACGCCTATGGAGGACATCTGTAAAGCTGCCACTTGGTCTTCGGTTCATACGTTCACCTCCCACTACTGTCTGGACACTTTGTCCAGAAGCGACGGCCGGTTTGGCCAGTCGGTGTTACGTAACCTGTTTTCTTAATTTGCCATCCTCCCACCTGCCCTTTTTTGGTTGGCTTGGAGGTCACCCACATGTGAGAATATCATGCCTGCTTGTCCTGGGATAAAGCACAGTTACTTACCGTAACAGGTGTTATCCAGGGACAGCAGGCATATATTCTCACAACCCGCCCACCTCCCCGGGGATGGCTTCTTTGCTATGATATGGAACTGAGGACCACGAGGTGGGGATGCGCCCTCTAGTGGGCAAGAAGGCTAGCACATGCGTGGTGCAGTGTGCAAACTTGAAACTTCAATCAAGTTTGCTTGAAAAGCTGTCCGCGCTGGGGCTCCGTAGATGACGTCACCCACATGTGAGAATATATGCCTGCTGTCCCTGGATAACACCTGTTACGGTAAGTAACTGTGCTTTACCGCCCCGTGGGAGTTGTGAAAAGTCTTGCTCATGTGGTAAAAAAAATTGTGTCTGAGACCAATGTGATTTGAAGAATAAAATTACCAGAAAACAAAAAGAAAAAAATTAATTTATTTTATATTTTGTGATTAGAATATTTCAGATTTAAAATATGTATCTTGCTAGAGCTGGTATTAGACATAACTGGGGACCACAAAGCCCAGGCTGTGCTTCTTTAGCTTCCAGCTGGCTTAGGGCTCTCTATCTTTCTGACCAGGGGGCAGTTGCCATAGTTGTACTTCCCTAACACTATTCTTGCCATGTGTGACTAAAGTATTCTGTTAGCTTGATTTTTCTATGTAGCATTCTGTAGTAATTTGGTTTGTTCAGTTTTCACAAGAGTGGAGGGGATATTTGTGAAAGGGAGGGGAGACAGGGGTTTTGTTGATCCTTGCTCTGTATCATTTGTGTTTATAAAATGACAATTATACAGAATATTGTCTCTTTTTATACTTTAACAAAATAAGTTTAGTATAAAATCATAACTATTCAAGGCTTATGCAGATGGGATCTGACAGCTTGCAGGGCGGGGACAGGGACTGGGCTTGCGGGGATAAGGCAGGGGCGGAGACAAGCTCATGGGGACAGGGACGGGTGGGAACGGTGATAAATTTTTTTCCTGTTTCATTCTCTAATTCAAATCCAAGCTCAAAGCCCACTTTTTCGAGACTGCTTTCAACTTCTAACTCCCATTCACCATAAGATACCTATGTCCATCCTATCATTCTGTCTGCAAGAAACTCCCCAACCACTATATGTTCTGTCTGTCTAAATTAGATTGTAAGCTCTTCTTAGCAGGGACCATCTATCGCATGTTGCATGTATAAGCTGCATAAGCCTCTCAGCATTGTAGAAATGATAAATAGGAATAGTGGTAGCAATAATTGTTGCAGAAAAGGTGTGAGCTAAAACTAAAATAATAAAAAAGGAGACTGTCCAAGCATCAGAGTCTCTTAGCAAAAATTTTCAGTTTAGAAAGGCTGCATAAAGAAACATATTTAACTGTTAAATATTTATTTAACTGTTAAATATTTGTTGCAAGGACTGATTTTACTGCTAACCAATTAATATCTTTCATCCAACGTGGCATCCTACATATCACAACCATCATACATACAGACCCTTTCCATTTATCAACTAATACGCCATGAACAATCCCAATTCAACTCTAAACAATCACCGGCAACCGCCCAACTAATAAAAGGAAACCCTAAACCCCACCTTAAAGAACCACTACCAACTTACATAGAATCCCTTAGAGCAGACATGTCAAACTCTGGCCCGCCAAACAATTCCTGCTGTCGTTGAGATTTGGCCCGCCGTTCCTTCCCTCCCTCCATCAGGTAAAGCACAGCTCCGCCAATGTTAAAAGGAGCTGCATCAAAATCAGAGCCCTGCCGCTGCCATAGCATGTTCTCTCAGCCACGGCAGAGGGAATGAGCTGCGGTAGGGCTTCAATTTCGACGTGGCTTCTTTTAACATTGGCGGAGGTGCACTGCACCTGATGGATGGAGGGAAGGAATGGTGGTTGGGCCCTTCTTTGGCCTAAGGCCCTCTCCTACCTCAGTATCTGCGCGTTGTGGATGCTCCCTCCTGTCTCAGACCGCTAGGGGGTGGTGCCTGTCTCCAGCTGCCGTGATGGAGGGAGGGAAAAAGAAAGAGGGGGCCCTGGCAAGCGAGTTATCAATAGACAACTAGAACCTGGGACCCCAACATGATCTGAATAATACCAGACAACAAAAGGTAGAAAAAATAAATTGTATTTTCTGTTTTGTGATTACAATATGTCAGGTTTAAAATGTGTATCCTGCCAGGCGTGAAGTAGGACCTAAAAGAGAGCAGAAAAATCTCTTTTTCAAAAATTATTTTGTTTACATCACAAAGCCGGTGTGGGGTTGGAGAGGTTGTAACCCTATACTTCTACTAATACTAAGGGGTCCTTTTATTAAGGTGTGCATTTAGCGCACCTTAATAAAAGGACCCCTATGTATCTTAATAAAACAATTGGCCCATGACTTAGCCTATGTTTTAGATTTTGGCCCCTTAAGTAATTGAGTTTGACAACCCTGCCTTAGACCTATCACTCCCTAGAGAAAAACAACCATTCCAGTCCCATGCATTTATATTAATGGCAGGTCAGTAACCAACAAACTCCTGCTAATGAATGATTTGATTTCCACCAACAACACAGGCCTCACCTTCTTCACAGAAACTTGGCTAAAAGAGTCTGCAAATCCAGACCTTCCCCACCTATGTCTGCCAGGCTACAGCATTATCTACATACCCAGACCAAACAAACGAGGAGGTGGCCTCGCTTTGATCTACAAAAGTTCCTTTCACATCTCACTATCCGACTGTACAATACAACTGGAACTAGAATATGTGATCTGCAAATTAGAAGATAAAAATCAAGCATACACTCTAACAGCATTGGACTGTTACTAATGTATTGACCCCCAGGACCCTGTTCCAACATTACAACAAAAATACAGGAAATTATCTCAGATATAACCTGTCAATATACCAGACTGATTTTCCTAGGAGATATAAGCATTCCACTTGAGTCTCAGAACAACATAGTCTTCCACAGGTTTTTACTAGACCGCCAGCTAGACCTGATGTCATGAGGACCTACATGTAAGAAAAGCCACACCCTGGATTTGATATCTTCAACCCCCCCCCCCCCCCAGCTTATAGCAGAAACTAAATGGACAACAATCCCTTGGTCAGACCACTACTTATAATCCTTCAACCTTAACCTTCACAAGGAAAAACAAACCATCAAGATTACCACTGGGAAACCTCTAACAAGAGGCAAGATTAATGCCAATGAGTTCTGGAACAAAGCCTCTGAAATTCTAGATACCACTTCAACCAGCTGCATAACCTCAGCTAGAGAGTCCCAGATGTGAGAATATGCTGCCTGCTTGCCCAGCATAGTTACTCATCTGTAGCAGATGCTATCCGAAGACAGCTGGCAGATATTCTCACAACTCTTCTCACCTTTTCTAGTTGACTTCTTAGCTCTGTTACTAAACTGATGGTCCCGTGAGCCAATATCAGCCTTAAAGTGCCAGTACACTTTTGACTGTCCGTACCGGGCTTCGTGGATGATGCCCACATGTGAGAATATCTGTCTGCTGTCCTCGAATAACACCTGCTACAGGTGAGTAACTATGCTTTACTTGCAGTTACATTACTATAACCTCCTTGTATTTTATGGTGAGCCCTCCAAAACCTTTTGTATACCACAATAATAGCCCTTATGCCTGCAGATGTCACCTATATGTAGGTATAGTAGATTTTGGGTGGGTTTTGGAGAGGCTCACATGTTTCACCACAAGTATAACCTTTCAGCTGAAAATGGGCTGAAGAAGGATTGTGGGCCAGTTTTGGTACCATAACGAAAACTGAAATTTAGTCAGCCTCTAATGCCTGCATTTTACTTCAACCACCCATGCAAATAGAAAGTGCAAACTATGATGCTAAAAGCATTTCTATACTTTGTGCTCTCTAATTTTCAAAGTGAAACTACGTAAGTTGCTAAATATGCATTCTAAAATAATTTGCAGTTACTTGAGTTGTTTGAAAATTGCCCACTTTGTCTAAATATTAAAACATTTTGCCCAGGTATGTATCAAATGGAATCTGAAAACAGTAGTGGATGAGTCTAGGGGTTGAGAACACACACTGCAAAAGACATTGAGACCCCCCCCCCCCTCAACCAATAACACATTTAACTTTAATCTCTCTCTTTCTTTTCCCAGGCTATGCTAGGATCCTGTTTGCATTTGTGGCATTCTACTTCATGCCTACCTGTCCCCTCACTGCATCGACCTTCTATCTGCTCAGTGGGCTCTTGGATGCTTTTGATGGGCATGCAGCACGTGCCCTCAATCAAGGTGATATTCTCTTATTTCCCCAGGTCTTTGGCTAGTGAAACTCAGAATTGTTTTAATATTGTGAAAGCGCAAAAGAGAAATTGTTCTAGGCCAGAGGCAAGGGAGGGCCTCTGTTTACTTGTCTATGACATCATTTGTCCCTGTTCTCCCCAACTTTGTCAGGTACCAAATTTGGGGCCATGTTGGACATGCTGACGGACCGCTGCGCCACCATGTGTTTGCTGGTGAACCTGTCCCTGCTGTATCCTTCCTACACCATCCTCTTTCAGCTCAGCATGACCATTGATGTGGCCAGTCACTGGCTTCACCTGCATAGGTACCTTTTGAGAGTAGAAGACATACCTTCACAGGTATTCAAAGGGAAAGGAGAATGATAGGACAGATATATGAAGTGGAAACAGGAGACAGGTGGACAGGTGCTCGAGTTTACTGGGGAATAAGGTGGGAGAGAAGAGAGAGCTACATGGGTATCCTGGAAGGGACAGAGAAAGGAGAGATAGCTTCAAGAGTACTGTGGGAAAGAAGGGGGATGGGAGAGGAGAAATAACTGAATGGGTATCTTGGGAAAAGAAGAATGGGGGGTTTTGAAGGTCCTTAGTCCCTTAATGTCTCCTAATGACTTTCAAATTCCTCTGCAGCTCCATCATGAAGGGAAGCGAAAGCCACAAGAGTATCGACCTATCTGGAAATCCTATCTTGCGTCTCTACTACACCTCACGGGTATAAAAGATGGAGGGCACAGACAGGAAAGTTCCTGTCCCATATTTCTCTCACTTCGAGTGTGTGTGTCTGGTTTTCTCCTTATTTAAGTTTGTTTCTCAGTCCCTCTAGGATTAATCAGGTCAATATTCAGCCATCACTGTCAACAATGTTTTTAAATGCTGGTTAAGGTGGTCAAAAGAGATTCCGCATTCAGTACTACCATCAAGATAGTGGCCACCACTGAATATCTGGATAAGGTGGTCAGCTCTAGAATTTCTAGAATAATAGCAATATTTGATTAGGGCTAGCTCAGGGGACTATGGCAGCCCTGAGCCTTTTGCTTTGGTGCCACCTTTCTCCCGATCGATTTGGCGCTCCCTCACATCAGCTTCCTTTTACCTGGCGAACTCACTCATCTAACCCCAGAGGTCCTGGGGACGACAGGAACAGGATGATCCCCCAACTCATTCTTGCCCTGATGGCTCTTTCTTCAAAATGGTGCTGTTAAGGGGTTCAAGTTGCCATATTTAAAAAACATAAGAACATAAGAACATAAGACTTGCCTCTGTCGGGTCAGACCGGAGGTCCATCGTGCCCGGCAGTCCGCTCACGCGGCGGCCCCTCAGGTCCAGGACCTGATAGTGCTCCTACCCTAAAACTCACATATGCTTTTCGCTTTTGTCCTGTAGTGTAACCTTCTATCTATACCCTGTAATCCCCTTCTCTTTCAGGAAGTCATCCAGTCCCTTTTTGAAACCCAGTATTGTACTCTGTCCTATTACCTCCTTTGGAAGCGTGTTCCAGGTGTCCACCACCCTCTGAGTGAAGAACCCTTATATGGCAGCTTAAATCCTAAAGCGATATTATTGCAAGACTGTTGCTATGGGGTCAACAGCACTAGTCTGAAGAAAACTCTAGAACAGAGATACTCAATTACAATCCTTGAGGTGCACAGGCAGGCCATGTTTTCAAGATATCCACAATGAATATGCATATGAGAGATTTGCATGCATTTCCTACGTGGTATGTAGATCTTTCTCATACATATTCATTGTGGATATCTTGAAAACATGGCCTGCCTATGGACCTTGAGAACTAGAATTGAGTAGCCCTACTACAGAACTTTAATATACCTACTGGGAAAACTAAACAGGTTGGATTGTAGGTCCTCATTCTTTTATATAATTAGCCCAAACTATGGAATACATTACCTCTGTCTTTATATCTAGAGCATAATCTGCAAACTTTGAAAAATAATTTTAAAATGTTTTTATTTTAAAAGCCTTTGATGTTGATTTGAACTGAAGTGGTGGCTTTATCTAATAGTGTTTTTATTTAATTTTTTTTTTTTTTTTTTTTTTTATTTATGAATTTTTAAAAATTTTAACAAGCATTACAATCTTGTACAGAAAAGTACGATCAAGAAAACATATCATTGATTATTCTCAAACTTGAAAATAAATCAAAATTACATCAAGATTACATAAAAGGTAATAAATCCGACTTAATCATACACTAGTCCTCAACAATGGATCCAAGATTAAGGAATTAGGAGTAAATATAGTACAATAAGAAATTTAACCAAAACACGTCATCTGATGCTGAAAGAGAGCTTAATTAATTGATTAAGACACAGATGTTTCTCCTTTTTCTAGGCGCTTCATAGAGAGGAAAGCAGTCAGATGAGACGGTTCAAAGAAAATATATTTAAAGGAATTATATCTAATTACACACTTACAAGGATATCTAAGATAAAATAATCCCCCCATCTGGGTCACACCAGGTTTTAACAATAAAAAGTCCCTCCTTCTTTTCTGAGTTTCTCTCGAAACATCAGGATAAACTTGAATATGGAAGCCAAGGAAATCCCTGGATCTATTTTTGAAGAAAAGTTTAAGAATCCAATCTCTGTCCGGAGCCAAAGCTACAGTCAGTAAGAGAGTGGCTGAACTAGCCACCTCTCTATCAGATTGTTCCAATAAAGCTGTAACATCCAAAGGATTTTCCTGTGGTCTGCCATCACCATCTTTTTTTTGAGAGTCCTGATTTTTTCTATTGGGCAAATAGTACACTCTTGACAATGGTGGAAATGAACCCTCTGGAATTTTTAAATTTTCCAGAAAGTAACGTTTTATCATTTCTCCTGGAGGAATTGACGCAACCTTCGGAAAATTAATCAAACGCAAATTATTAGACCGACTATTGTTTTCAAGTACTTCCAATTTTCTTCTCATATTAAGGTTATCTTTCACAATCAAATCTTGGTTGCTCTTTAACATTTTTAAGTCCTTCTTTTCTTCTTGAATCTCAGTTTTTATAAGTACAATGTCCTGTTTAACAATTTTAATTTCTTCTTTCTGAACTTGTAATTCTTTATCCAAATTCTTTATCTGAGGACTGAGAGAATTACCCAAACTAGAGACCAAATCCCATAAGGATTCCAATGTAACCTCAGGGGGTCGGATAGGGGCAAAGGAAAGTACCTGTGCAATATTAGTTAGTTCATCCGAGTGTTTTACCTCCCTTGAGCCTTGTTGACCCTCAGACATGGTTGTTCCGGTCGCTGGTTCTCTTACAAGGAGAAATTCCCCTTGTGCTGTTCCCTGTAGCAAGCCCTCCGCTTCGCTGGCCTCTCGAGAGGAAAACTCTGCCTCTTCAGACCTGCTCTCCTCCCTCGGAGAGCTAGCTCCCAGCGGCAACGGCTGTAGGGGAGGCGTCCTGACGTCGGGCCTTAGCGTGACGTCCAGCCCGGGGGTATCCGCTGAAGCACTCCTCTCAGCCGGCGCTCCCATCGGGCGATTCCCCAAACGACTCGGCTCGCTTTGAAGACGTCGGAAAATGTCATCGACGGTAAGGACTGCGGGGCTCGAGCGCTGGGAGGCTCCACCAACGCTTCTACCCCTTCTCTTCGGCATTATTGCAGTAAGGAAAAAAGACACCCTCCAGCGTCTTTTCAGCAACAGATGGCGGCAGCCATCTTGGATCACCAGCAACTCTTCCTTTTTATTTAATTTTAATTGTCTTTGGATGTTTTATTTGTTTTGTGTAAGTCATTTTCAAGTTCAATTTATTTGATATACCGTAAAATATAAACAGAAGTTTAGTCTAAGCAGTTTACAATAAAATCTCTGCATTCTATATGAAGTACAGTGGTGCCTCGCATAACGGACGCCTCGCACAGCGAACGCTGCGCACAACGAACTTTATGTCTTGATCCGTACAACGAACTTCGTTTCACACAACGAAGTCGCCCGAGCTGCATCCTTCCGCGCAGGCACTGCGCTTAACTGCCCTCTCTCCGCCTGGTTCCCTCTTGCCCTCCCGACTCCCCGACACGATCGGGGCAAAAAGGAGCCCAAGCCCTCTTGCCCCGCCGATTCCCCAACTCCCCACACAATATCGGGCCAGGAGGGAGCCCAAGTCCTCCTGGCCACGGCGACCCCCTAACCCCACCCTGCACTACATTACGGGCAGGAGGGATCCCAGGCCCTCCTGCCCTCGACGCAAACCCCCCCCCCCCCCCAACGACCGCCCCCCCCCCCAAGAACCTCCGACCGCCCTCCCAGCCGACCCGCGACCCCCCTGGCCGACCCCCACGACACCCCCAACCCCCTTCCCCGTACCTTTCTGTAGTTGGCCGGACAGACGGGAGCCAAACCCGCCTGTCCGGCAGGCAGCCAACGACGGAATGAGGCCGGATTGGCCCATCCGTCCCAAAGCTCCGCCTACTGGTGGGGCCTAAGGCGCCTGGGCCAATCAGAATAGTTTTTGCCGCTGAGACTCTTCCCTCTCACTGTAAAATTAGACTCTACTTAGTCTGTCTTTAAATTTAAAAAATGTGTGTTGTTTTAAAAAACAATTATGTTTTTAGATGTATCTAAATAAAAATAATAACCAAAAATTTATCTTTTTTTATGTCATCTTAGCATATTTTATGCTACAGAACGAATTATTTTTTTTAACATGTATTGTTATGGGAAAACGCGTTTCACATAACGAACTTTTCGCATAACAAACTTGCTCCTGGAACGAATTAAGTTCGTTGTGTGAGGCACCACTGTAGTATATTTTAGAAGGTGGATATTTAATTCATGATCAAACTCAACATTTGATTTTTAATTTTTGCCCCTGATGCAAATGCAAAAGGGCAGACATAGTGTCAGAAGGGAGTGAGGATGCTATACAATGGGAGGGAGGGAAGAGAGAGGGAGCAATGCTGGACCACATGATAGGGGAGATGGGAAGAAAGAAGGGACAGGAGGATGCTGATGATGGGGAGTGGAGTGGAAGGGGCAAGGAGATTTCAGGCTTCGAGGGTGGGGAGGAAAGAAAGAAGGAGTAGATGCTGGGCAAGAAGGACAAAAGAGGGAAAAGCTGGGAATAGTGGCACCGTGGGGGGAGGAGTGACAGGAAAATGAATGAGCAGAGGATGGTGATTACAGTGGCTAAAATATGATAATGGGGAGTAGACTGAAGATGATAGGGAACAGAAGGCTGGGGAAGGAGTGAAATATGGAATGGAAGAGTGAGCAGGATTTGATAGGTAGCTGAAAGGTAAAGAGTGGACTGAGGTAGAAACCCCCCCAGAAGGAAAGAGTTAAAGGGAATGGAACAAAACATATGGAACAGCAGTTGCTTGAAGGAGAATTTGCAGCAGAGAAACTGGAACCAACTTGGTAGAAAAATAAATGTCCAGACGACAAAGGTAGAAAACGCATGTTATTGAATTTATTAACTGAAATATGTTAGCTTTGGGGAATGCACATAGCAGATGTCTTTGTATTGTGCTCAGTAGAAAAGGAAATGCATTTCTGTTTTTATTTCTCTAATATTGCAATATCTGATGAGTTTAAGTTCTAGGGATTCCTAGTTCAATTTTTGTCTATGTATTTTTGTTACTAATTTGTGATCCCTTGTCCTGTATTTGGTGAGGGTCTGTCAGCATGATGTTAATGGCTGGTGGGGAGCTTGGAGCAAATAGAGAGGAGAGGGGATCATGAGGGCCCTTCTTTATTTTCTGCCCTGAGCTCCAGGAATGCCCTTTCCTTGAGCTACTAGGGTGCCAGCTTCTATGGCTCAGGAATGTTGCTGCTTTCCAAGGGATTTTTGGCCACCTTCGGAGAAAGTCATCAGCCAACAGCGTTTTAGGATCCTCATCAGCTAGAACATGGTTTGCCAAGTACCCCCTAGATCAAACAAATTTCAACCAAGTACCCTAGAGCTCCGAGCAGCAGAGATTGTGAAATGGACATTTTATTATTAAACAGTAACTAACTGGGCAACATACATAACAACAAAATGTCAGTGCAACTCGCATACAGTCACACGACATGATCTGTTATATTTCAGTCTCATATAAACTGCCCCTTGACAAGTGGTGTGCTATTCTTATAAACTGAGTGAAAATAAAGAATGACACTTAAAAAAGGCCTATTTATAAGAACTGGAGAAAGGAAGTTTGCCACAAAAGTTGTCAATAGTGACCAGTTTCATCTTTTCTCTGGGAAAATGAAATAGAAAATCCAATTGGTCATTCTGGGCAAGTTCTCACACACACATCCTTCCTGCCCTCAGCCACTCTTCTCCCTCTGAGATCTTGTTGATTTTGCTTTCTTATGAGACTGAGCATTACAAGATCAACAGGCTCACCTCAGCACAAATCAGTTACTGCAAAATGTCTAAAGCCTTGTCTGATGTTATGACAAACTAAAACTATATTTAAAAGTTTTGATATCACCTTAGTAAGGCCAGTTACACAATCCTACCACTGAAAAACACTTTGCACCAACTTGCGTGAAAAAAAGTTGGAATCTTACCATATCATAGCAGCACTAACTCCCAACACTCAAAGAGCAACAACATTATATGTTAAAAAATGCACTGTAAATATTATACCAGGTCCTAAAACACTAATACAACCCTTATAGTGAGAAAACAGAACAATGGGACCGCTGCAAGATTTCTACTCAAACTACATACTAGCAGAATATTACATCTTGGTCGCACACACAAAACACAGACAGACCCTCAACCAACCATGAAACAGGGGACCACAGATCAGTAATAGATATATGAAGACAATAAATTTAACCGGAAACCTCAAGAAGTTAGACTCAGCATATACAGCAATACTAGAGAAACAGAAACTAAAATACAACATATCAGAGATGTGCATTTCCAATGACTGATGTATTCCAATTAATAAATTCAGAATTAAATACTTTTTTCTACCTTTGTTGTCTGAGTATTTTATTTTCCCATTTGTTTTGCTCTTTGTCTTTGGTTTATATACGGGGTCATCTCTTTTCTCTCCGTGTCCATCTTCCCTCTGTATCCCTTTCTATCCTGTCCAGTATCTACCCTCTGTGTCCTTCTCTCTTTTTATACCTGTGATCAGTATCGCCTTTCTGTGTCCCAGTTCCCTCTCAATCTAGCATTGCCCTTCTATGTCTCTGTCCCTGTCCCTCCCTCCATGCCCTGTATCTCATCTCTGTGCATCACCTCTCTGTTCTTTTCTGCCCCCATCCCTCATCTCTGTGTCCCACACAGTGGCATACCTAGCATATGTGACACCCGGGGCCCATCATTTTTTGGCACCCCCCCCATCTGTACAAAAAACATGATTTTTAGTAACAAGCCACACGACACACATGAGTACCTAGGAAAAGGCAGCATCTTACATATGCAGTGAGCAGTACAACATCAATACACCCATTGTAAAACTAAACAAGCCAGACTAGTACAGATCAATTCTACACCGTCAATCCTAACCGAAAACCATGTCTTTCGAACACACAGAAAATACCTTCGCCTAGTATGGAATATGTCATCACAAACTAACCCCTCCCTCTTTTACAAAACTGTAGTGTGGATTTTAGCCATGGTGGTAACAGCTCTGACGCTCATAGAATTCTGAGCATCAGAGCTACTACCACCACGGCTGGCGCTAAAAACGCTCCACAGTTTTGTAAAAGGGGGATAAAATAGAAATATATAGACAAAGGTTAAATTGAACCAGCAAGAAGCTGGACTCTGCATACAATGCAACACCACAGAAACAGTGACACATGTCTCCTAAAGCAACAAATAAATAGAAAATTTTTGTTCTACCTTTGTCTTCTCTGGTTTCTGCTTTCCTCATCTTCTTGTTACTCTCTTCCTTCCATCCACTGTCTGCCATCTCTCTGCCCCTATATGGCATCTTCTCTCCTTCTATACCCCTTCCATAAACTGTATGCCTCCCCCTTCCATCTCTCCTTTCACCCCATTGGTCTGGCATCTCTCTCCTCTCCTTCCCTCTTCCACACCTCTCTTCTGCAATCTCTTTCTTCCCTCATTTTCCTTTATAATTTATTTTCTGCATCCATCTAGATTACGTTCTTACTACCCTCTCATCAATTTCCTTTTTTACTGTCTACCTACAGCTCGCCACCTCTTTCCCTCACCCTCTCCAGTATTTCCCTAACTCAATCATTTTCCCCCATCATGTGCCCTCCTTTTATTTATCCCCTCCTTCCATCCTCTGCCCTCTTCTCTCTCTCCCTTCTCTCCACTTCCATCATCTGCCCCTTCTCTCTTTCCCCCACTTCCATCACCTGCCCTCTTCTCTCTCCCCACTTCCATCACCTGCCCTCTTCTCCCCACTTCCATCATCTGCCCCTTCTCTCTCTTCCCCCCCACTTCCATCATCTGCCCTCTTCTTTCCCCTTCTCTCCACTTCCATCATCTGCCCCTTCTCTCTTTCCCCTACTTCCATCATCTGTCCCCTTCTCTCAATCTCTCCATCCACCACAGGCCCATCTTTCTCCCTCACCTTTCCGATTTTGGCAACAAGATCGGCAGGGCCCCCCCCCCCCCACAACAGCACTGAGCGGCATCAGCGCCCCCCCCCCCTCTGCGATGGCACTCAGCGGCATCGGCATCCCCCTCCGCGACAGCACTGAGCGGCATTGGCGCCCCGCCCTCTGCGATGGCACTCAGCGGCATCTGCGCCCCCCCTCCGCAACGGCACTCAGCGGCATCTGCACCCCCCCTGCCCCGCGACAGCACTCAAGTTCGGCCTCCTGCCGGCATCAGCAGAACTTCAGATCGGCAACAGATGCTCAGTCAAAAGCTTCTCCTGACTCAGCTTCCTGTTTCTGCCCAGGCAGTTCAGTCAGGGGAAGCTTTTGACTGAGCACCTGTTGCCGATCTGAAGTTCTGCTGATGCTGGGAGAAAGAGGCTGAACTTGAGTGCTGTCGCGGGGCAGGGGGGGCACCGATGCCGCTGAGTGCCGTTGCGGAGGGGGGGTGCGCCAATGCCGCTGAGTGCCGTCGCAGCCCAGGAATTTTTCAGAGTTATCCGGCTGTGCACCCCCCCCTAAGGCTGCACCCGGGGCGGACCTCCCCCCCTTGGTACGCCACTGGGCCCACATCTCTCCTTCCCTGAGTCCTGTGTTCCCCTTCCCCTGATTTAGACTCTCATTTTCCTCTTCTCTACTGCCCTCCCCCGCATCCAGCAGCACCTTTCCTTCTTCCTCCTCTGTCCCCAGTCCAGCAATACCTATCTCCCATCCCTCCCCCCAAGTCTAGCCACACCTCTCCCTCTTACCTCCCCTCACCACCAGGTCTAGCATCATTTCTCCCTCTCACCTCCCCTCACCTAGGTTTAGCATTAACTCTTCCTCTCAAACTTCTCCCCAAAACCAGCAGTAGCTTTCTCTTTCTAGCCCTATTAGCAGCAGCTCCCCTTTCCCCATCCCTAGTAGCAACAGCAACGTACCCCCCTCACCACCTCCTGCCCCAAATTAGCGGCAGCTTTTTCACTGTTTTAACTTGCCTGCACAGTAGCAGTAGCATTAGTGAAGCCATTCACTCAGCCAGTCTTGGGGCCTTTAGTAGGCCACAGCCTGCCTCCAAGGAAAGAGGAAGTTGTATCATTGGAGACAGGCTGTGGCCTAGCAAAGGCCCCGAGGCTGGCTGACTGAATGACTGTGCTAACGCTACTGGCAGCTGTGCAGGCAAGTTGAAACTGAGAGCGAGAGTGTTGCTGCTAGTTCCGGGGAGGGGGAGGGGTAAGGGAGGCAAATTGACAATAATGATGGCAGCTGCACAGGGGAAGGAAAGAGGGCAGGAGACATGCAGTTGCTGCATATCCCCTGCCAATAGTTCACGTACCCCTTCATCTATGCATATCTTTTGTTAGGAACATCCTGAGCTAGAGTATTTATATTTTATATTTACATTAGAAGCTCTGGCAGAGACCCATTTACAAAGTATATTTTCTTACCAATTAAAATTTCCAAATAAACAAAGTCACTTTATTAATTTGGAAATATTAATTGGGAAGAATACATACTTTGTAAATGGGCCTCTGCCAGAACTTTTAATGTAAATATAAAATATAAAGTGCCTTTGTTTATTTGGAAATGTTAATTGGGAAGAATGCATCCTTTATAAATGGATCTCTGCCAGAGCATCTATACATACTTCAGTAGCATAATTAAATGAAATTACTTCTGATGGTTATGGAGATGGGTGGGGATGGAAGAGATTACTTGTGGGGATGGGTCAGATTCCAGTGCCTCTGTGCAACTTTCTACTCTCAATTTCTACCTCTCAAAGTCAATCTGCACTTTTTCCCTGACCATCCCAATGTCCAGCATATCCTGTCCATTTTGTATGCCTTTGTCCAATATTTTCTCTCCGTTTCACCTCTATATCCAGCCATCTCCTCTTATCCTCCTTACATCCCTCCGTTTCCATGTGCTCCTCTGTATCCAACAACTCTCCTCCATCTTCATACCCCCCCAAGGTGTTCTGTATTTACTTCCATCTCCCTTTGTCATCATATGTCTAGAATGTCCTTTCTATCTCCCAATTCCACCTCCTGTCCACTATCTGCATGCTATCTCCTGATCTCTCCCCATTTCGTGTCTGCACTCTTCCCTCTTTACTACTACTACTATTTGTTATTTCTATAGAACTACCAGACACACTCAACTCTGTACACTAAACACGCAAAAGAGAGTCCTTGCGCAAGAGAGTTTGCAAATCTAATTATGACAGACAAACAGGACAAAAGGATGAATCTATATACACTGCTCAGGTAGGGAATGTGTTTACCTTGAATGTTTCTTTGCTTTTAAAAATTGTAATTCTTCCCTTTCTTTCCTTTTGTTTCTCGTAAGTCAGTATCAACATCAGTATTGTTTATATGTTTTCTTTGTAAATTACTATTTTAATATTTTTAATGTAAATCACTTAGATATTATATAAGCGTTTAATCAAATTTTTAATAAAACTTGGAAACTTGGAATTACAAAGGAAATGATGAAGTACATAGGGTAGGGGACTGTAGAAACATAGAAAATGATGGCAGAAAAGGGCTACGGCCCACCAAGTCTGCCCACTCTAATGACCCACCCCCCTAATTTCTTCCATGAAGAGACCCCACATGCTTATCCAATTTTTTCTTAAAATCTGGCACGCTGCTGGCCTCGATTACCTGCAGTGGAAGATCATTCCAATGATCAACCACCCTTTTGGTGAAGAAATACTTCCTGGTGTCGCCATGAAGTTTCCACCCCTGATTTTCAACGGATGCCCTCTTGTTGCTGTGGGTCCTTTAAGAAAAAAGATATCTTCTTCCACCTCAATACGGCCCGTGACATATTTGAACGTCTCAGTCATGTCTCCCCTCTCTCTGCGCTCCTCGAGTGAGTATAGCTGCAACTTACCCAGCCGTTCCTCATACGGGAGATCCTTGAGTCCTGAGACCATCCTGGTGGCCATTCGCTGAACCGACTCAACTCTCAGCATATCTTTTTGGTAATGTGGCCTCCAGAATTGTACACAATATTCCAGATGAGGTCTCACCACAGATCTGTACAATGGCATTATGACTTCCGGCTTTCGGTTGACGAAACTTCTACAGATACAACCCATCATTTGTCTAGCCTTGGATGAAGCTTTCTCCACTTGATTGACCATCTTCATGTTTTCACTAATGATTATCCCCAAGTCTCGTTCTGCTGTAGTCCTTGCAAGGCCAGCCGAAGGGAAACTGTAGGAGCTGTGCCTAGTCCTGAGCACATGGTAGAAGAGTCCTGAGCACATGGCAGAACAGTGAGCGGATAGTGTGCTAGCAGAAAGAAGCAGAGAGAGGAGCAGAGAAGGCGGTGCTAGCAGGGGAAGAGGCGAGAGCTAACTCCGCCCACCCCTGACATCACCAGCCAAACTCCCCCCATAAAAGGGGACAAGCCAACGGCAGAGAGTCCACAGTGCAAGGCCAACCGAAGGGAGACTGTAGGAGCTGTGCCTAGTCCTGAGCACATGGTAGAAGAGTCCTGAGCACATGGTAGAACAGTGAGCGGAGAGTGTGCTAGCAGGAAGAAACAGAGAGGAGCAGAGAAGGCGGTGCTAGCAGGGGAAGAGGCAAGAGTTAACTACACCCACCCCTGATGTCACCAGCCAAACTCCCCCCATAAAAGGGGACGAACCAACGGCAGAGAGTCCACAGTGCAAGGCCAGCCGAAGGGAGACCGTAGGAGCTGTGCCTAGTCCTGAGCACATGGTAGAAGAGTCCTGAGCACATGGCAAAACAGTGAGCGGAGAGTGTGCTAGCAGGAAGAAACAGAGAGAGGAGCAGAGAAGGCGATGCTAGCAGGGGAAGAGGCGAGAGCTATCTCCACCCACCCCTGACGTCACCAGCCAAACTCCCCCCATAAAAGGGGATGAGCCAACGGCGCGCAGCTGTTCGGCGCGTGGCAAAGGCGCTCGCCTTAGCGAGAGCGCCTTTGCGAAGAGCCTTAAGAAAAGCCAAACTACACAAGACAACGATACCTTAGGGCAACAAGCGGACCTCTCAAACACACTATCCCTTCACCCTAATCGTACAGGCTCTCATACTAACTCACAGACAGCAACCCTCTCAGACATCTCAAACTTTCAGTCTCTCAGACACCCTTATCTTTCAAGCACTAGATACCCCAATCTTCCAACTCTCAGACACCCTAATCTTTCAAAATCTCACACTTGCTCACAGACAGATTTTTCTAATTTTCCTAATTCTCTACCTTACTGACAGGCAGTCCTCAATTACAACTCAGCAATGGCAGGGAGAACAAGAAGCGCGAAGTCTACAATCAAGACCAGTATTCCAGTCGCTATGGGGATCCAGGAAGCGACCACGGACTGCGTGCAGAAGGAGGAGGACCCAGGACGGTGGACAGATCTCTCTGTGCAGACCGAGACCACTTTTTGGCATTGAAACTTAGTTGCCAAGTCGTGGACCAATGTTCCAGTAAGAGTAGGTTCTGCGTCATACTGTCTGGCACTGTGCTATTGCCCACTATGTTGCATAGTTTGGCGTCATTGGCGAATAATGTAATTTTACCTCGAAGCCCCTGAGCCAGGTCGCTTATGAAGATGTTAAATAGGATCGGGCCCAGGACCGAGCCCTGCGGCACTCCACTGATCACCTCCGACGTTTCGGAGAGGGTACCGTTCACCACCACCCTCTGAAGTCTACCTCTAAGCCAGTCTTTAACCCATACAGTTAATGTTTCACCTAATCCCATCAAACTCATCTTGCTCAATAACCTGCGGTGTGGGACTCCCCCCATATCCAGCTTTCTTGTTACCCAGTCAAAGAAGCTGATTAGATTGGATTGGCAGGACCTTCCCTTTGTAAATCCATGTTGATGGGGATCTCGCAGATTCTCCTTGTTCAGGATTGTATCTAACTTGTGTTTGATTAGTGTTTCCATAAGCTTACTCACTATCGAGGTGAGACTCACCGGTCTATAATTTGCAGTCTCCGTCCTGCATCTCTTTTTGTGGAGTGGAATGACGTTGGCTGTTTTCCAGTCCAACGGAACTCTTCCTGTACTTAGGGAAAGATTGAAGAGTGCGGATAACGGTTCCGTCAGGACATCACTCAACTCCCTAAGCACCCTGGGGTGTAGATTGTCTGTAGAGTGAATGACAAACAGATATAGGTTCTTTACAAGTGGGTTGGGGATAGGACTTAAATGCAGCTTTAAAAAAGTGGGGTTTCAGCATGAATTTGAATATTGCCAGTGACTGAGTTTTGATGTACCAAGTCGAGCAGTTTGTTTCATGCCTAGGCACAGCGCAGAAGGGACAGAGTCAGGAGTTGGCAATAGTGAAGGGTACAGACAAGAGAGACTTACCTGATGAACGGAGTTCCCTAGGTGGAGTATAGGGAGAGATGAGGAGAGGTCCTGAGGAGCTGTAGAGTGAAAACACTTGTAGGTCAATAAGAGGAGTTTGAATTCTATGTGGCAACAGACAGGGAGCAAGTGAAGTGATTTGAGGAGAGAGGTAATGTAAGCATAATGACACTGGCGGAATATGAGACATGCAGCAGCATTCTGAACAGATTGAAAGGGAGAGAGACGGCTTAGCAGAAGACCTGTGAGAAGCAAGTTGCAATAGTCCAGGCAAGAAGTGATGAGAGTGTGGATGAGGCAGTGGCATAGTAAGGGGGGCGGGTGGGAAGGACTGCCCCAGGTGCCGTTGTGGTGGGGGTGTTGGCTCCTCTCTGACCCACTGCCACGTATGTGCCTTCCCTTCCTCATACCTACTTAGAGCCAAATACACAAAGCTCCCATACCACGGTAAAAAATACCGTGGTGGGAGCAATTTTTATTTTACCAGCGATGCTCTGCACAATAGGAAAGGCTGGGTTTTAGCAGCATTGAAGAGAAAGAAACGGCAGGGTTTAGCAGTCTGTTGGATATGCAAAGAGGAGTCAAAGATGACTCTGAGGTTGCGAGTTGTTGAGACAAGAAGGATGAGAGCGTTATTCTCAGAAATAGAGAATGGAGGA
Source organism: Geotrypetes seraphini (assembly GCF_902459505.1). NCBI lineage: Eukaryota > Metazoa > Chordata > Amphibia > Gymnophiona > Dermophiidae > Geotrypetes > Geotrypetes seraphini. Next base: position 97,096,243 of record NC_047088.1, on the reverse strand, counting down.
AGAGGAGAGGTGGGTTTAGAAGGAAAGAAGGAGTGCAGCCTTGGCCATGTTTAATTTTAGATAGCAGTGAGACATCCAGGTATCAGTGATAGTCAGGCATTGATCAGCTGTTGGGAAGCCTATGGGTTTGTATGTTTTTTTGCTCTTTGGGTGATGGGAGGGGGTCGTAACCATTGGGGGAGTAAAGGGGGAGGGTCATGCCTTAAATCATTCAATAGTCTTCTTGTCAGTTTGGGCACCTTTGTGGAACTTAGACGCAACTCGAACAGGGCTAACTGCCAGCATCTTAAGTTCCCTCTAGGAAAGCTTTGATTATGGCTGGGGTGCATCCAGGTTGAAGCCTACCGATTCCTGCCCATAACCTCCCAACATGCCCCTTTGCTCTCTACTGCATGTCCAGAAAGTTGGTTTTGATTATCAGCATTTGGATGTCCCTCCTATTAGGACTTTCAAGTGCCAACTTAGGCAGGTTTTTGGACATTTTAAAGTTTGGATTATGAGCCCCATAGTTTATAGAATGCTAGTATTTACACACATCAGAGACAAGTTTCAAGTTTATTGGAATTTGTTATCTACGCAATATCATATATTTCAATGCGTATAACAATTGTTTTTAAAATAACAATTAACAAATAACAAACAAGATAATATAGACAAATTTTGGCATTCTATTACAAACTGGTACAAAAGGCAAAGGGGGTGAACTACAAATTTTTAAGAAAAGAAAGAGAAACATTTAAGGAAAAAACACATATGGAGGGGTCATATAAAACATATATGGTAGGATCTCAAATCCAAGATATAAAGTAAAATAAAGAGTATTTTGGCGACCTACACATAACACTCATTAAAAACCGGGATTTAGTACTTGTAGGTAATATTTTCTATACATTGAAAGCGTCCTTGAACAAAAAGCTTTTAAGGGAACGCTTAAATTTTTCTAAAGAAGGTTCATTACGTAAAAATAGTGGTAAATTGTTCCAGAGCTGGGGTGCTATGACCGAATAAATGGTAGATCTCCTCGTCCCTATTATTTTTAAAGACAGAATAGTTAATAGATGTTGTGTTGATCTGAGTGTCCTGGATGAAGAGTATGGTCAAAAAACGGTCCAAAAATAACGGCACATGTGATTGTTGAATTTTAAATGTTAAGAGTATGATTTTAAAAGTTATTCTGTGTGTGATTGGTAGCCAATGAGTAGTTTGTAAAAGTGGTGTAACATGGTTTTTTTTATGATTTTCAAATTTACATAATAGAAATATTATATACAAAAAAAATTATCCTAACCAACAAAAGTTTATTACAGAAATAAGGGAATTGGAAGGGAGGAGCAATAAATGAAAATATATGTCTGCTTTATCCAAAAACAAAAAGAAATTACAAGGATACAAATAAGATAATAAACAATTAATTCTCACTAAACCTAAACAAACCCCTGCTTAATTACTACTACTTCTTATCACTTATATAGCGCTGAAAAGCATATGCAGTGCTGTACATTTTGACATTTATAGACGGTCCCTTCTCGGAAGAGCTTACTATCTAACTTGGACAGACAGACATGACATAAAGGGTAGGGGATTCAAAACCTAAGGTGAGAGGAGTTAGGAGTCGAAAGCACCCTCAAAGAGCTGGGCTTTTAAACATGCTTTGAACACTGTCAGAGACAAAGCCCACTATAGGGATTGGGCAGCTTGTTCCAAGCAAGGCAGAAGGGACTGAGTTTGGAGTTGGCAGTTGAAGAGAAGGACACAGATAGGAGGAACTTACCAGCTGAGCAGAGCCCACAGGGAGATCATAGGGTAAGTAAATTCTTATCAACCACCAACTGCTATAAATCACACCCTCCTCAACAATCTGAACAGGTGTAGTAACTCTAGTTTACTCTTGAACTTTAATCAGGTTCTCTATTTCCATGGGCTCCAAAAAACATAATCCTTTTCCCAAAATTTCATCAGACACTGCCTGGGGAATTTCAAGAAAAAGGTCATTTTCAGGGACAAAAACCCTAGGTCTTAATTTAAGAAATTTTAATTGAATTAATTGTGTTCTATGAGATACATCGGAATAAATTTTTTAAAAAAATTATATATATATATATAAGAGAGCCATGAAAATGGGCTAATTGTTTTCTATAGAAATTGATCAATATTTTATTTCCATTTTCACAACTAAAAGTGGTACACATAAAAGTACCTCTTAAAATAGTTTCTTAAATAGATGTTTCCAGCGTAGTAATTAGATCTACCGCTAGCACCTTTTCCATCCCACCACCTGAAACATTTTTAATAGTTGAGGAAATATAACAGGTCTTATAAATTTGTCCATAGATAAGATCTCCAACATACTGTTTTAACATCTCTTTAGCAGAAATCATATTATGAGGAACATTTAAAACACAAAGATTATTAGCTCTCATTTGGTTCTCCAACCTTTCCACTCTATTCTCAAGTAAATTGTTCCCTTTCACCAGAGAATTACTAATAGTCTCCAACTGTTCAATCTTCTCTTAAATGAGTATTTAATTTTCCACTTTGGGAGATCAAATCTAATTCCAAAGTAGACACTTTGGCTGCTGCCTGGAATTGAAATTGCTCTGTCTAATGTTTAAGGCTTACAACATTGGACAACCAGAATATTTGTCAAGTGGGCTGTCAAGATATTTACCAACAAGATTGCTGCACTCCTTGCAAAAAGAGCAATTTCAGTTGCCAGGTCTGAATGTAATCAAATTATCATCTGCAAGAAATAGGACTTTCTCCTTCACTGGTCCAGCTCTCTGGATTTCATTATTGGATATTTTCCATAGTGATTGTCCATATTTAGCTTTTTCTAAGATGATTAAAGCAATCTGGTTTCAGCAGTGTTTTGTATAATTGTTATTTTGATTAATGCTGTGGATTGTTTTATCTATTAATTTCTAGACTAGTAATTTTGGTATTCTACTATTTTATATAATGTAAAACTCTATGAGATCTATTTGTTCTGTAAACCGCTTAATACTCTAGTCAATAGCGCTATATCAAATTAATAAATCCAATCCATAAAGGAGCACAGCTGAGATAGACAATTAGTCAGTGTCCCTTCCTTTCCAAATATTAATCTCCAAATCTCTTTAGAAGATGGAATACTTATACTATCTTCACCCATACAACCAAAGGTTACTGGTTTCAGAGAAGATATAGTAGATAACAGGTCTAGAGACTTCCCCATCTTCACCTCTCATTGGGGAGGTGGGCAAATCAGCCTCCTTCTGTTGCTGTAATCTTAGTTCCCCAACCTTTCTAGACCAGCCCCTAAAGAACAAGCCACAATTGAAAAATTTCCAGTAGCAGAAATAGGTGGATTAGAAGGAAAGCATGGATTTGAGTTCAAAGAGGTAGCCTCTATACTATTCCTGTCCTGAGGTGAAGATGATTTTCCAGGAATAGATGTAGAAATGGAACCAACAACTGTAAGAGTCTATTGGGCCTTGCACTGATCTCTTAGGGCCCTTAATGATTTCTTTCCTTTTACCCATCTTAGGAGATCTTCCCTGAATAAGAAAATGTGGACAGTAGCTCAAATTAAAGAAGAATTTTTTTTCTCCTCTGTTGCCTCTGAAGGGGATCAAAAGGGGTGGACCCCTTTGGTCACGCCCCTTTGGGGACACCCCCCCCCCGGTCCCTGTACATGACCATAGGCCACAGCACCTTCCCTTCAACAGGAACCTCGGTGTTCTGGCAGTTTTTTTATAGCACCTCCTAGTGTCGCGATGATATTGGACACTGACATTTGCAGAGCTCCACCTCTTCATGTTTGCTCTGTACAGGTTAAGCAGCACCTTCCCTTCAACAGGAACAGCAGTGTTCTGGCAGTTTTATATAGCATCTCCTGGCATCTCAATGACATCAAATGCTGACTTTTGCAGAGCTCCACCTATCCATTTTGTTCCATACAGGGTAAGCAACGCCTTCCCTTCCAGAGATGCCAATAATATGGCATATATATATGCATAAATGCTATGCCCGCGCTAATCTATAAACTATACCCTAAGAAACTTTAGTGTGCAACTGGGCGAGGATGGAGCATGGGTTTTCCACCAAGCACCACATGCAACTTATAGTATACATTACATTACAGATTTATATTCCGCCATTACCTTTCGGTTCAAAGCGGATTACAAAAAGAGTTATGGAAGAAGGGGTACAACGTTAGATCAGAGAAGGTTTCCAAGAGAGGGAAAAGTAGGATCTGGGGTTAGGGAGGGGATGGTAAGAGGGGGGTTAAGCTTTATCATGGTATTAAGCTTTATTAAGGGATTTCTTGAAGAGTATAGTTTTTATTTCCTTTCTGAACATCTTGTAGTCTGGGGTTGTTGTCAATAGGTTGGAGACTTGGTTGTCTATCTTCGCTGCCTGAGTGGCCAGTAGTCCGTTGTATAGTTTTTTCCGTTTTACTTCTTTGATTGGAGGGTAAGTGAATGGGGTGTGTGTTTTTCTATGCCTGGTAGAGGTGGTTTGGATGAGGCGGTTGTTTAGGTAGGTTGGGCTGTCTCCATTTATAGTTTTAAATAGTATACAGTAGAATTTAAATTGTATTCTTTCCTGGATTGGAAGCCAATGAGAATTGATGAATGCCTCAGAAATGTGATCATGTTTTTTCAATGAATAGACGAGTCTCAGAGCTGTATTCTGAATTGTCTGTAGTTGTTTAATCATTATTGCAGGGCAGGGGAGGTAGAGGATGTTGCAATAGTCTAGGATACTTAGGATTAGAGATTGTACTAGGAGCTGAAATTGTATTTTTTCGAAGAATTTTCGGACTTGTCTAAGGTTTCTCATAACTGCAAAAGATTTCTGTATTGTTTTGTTAATTTGTGGTTGCATGGTGCAGCCTTTGTCAATAGTCATACCTAGAAGTTTTAGGGTGGTTTGCAAAGGGTAGTTGATGGAGTTGATTTCTAAGTTGGTTATGGTTGAGATTTTGTTATTTTCTAGGAGGATGAATTTAGTTTTGTCTGGGTTGAGTTTCAGTTTGTGGTCTTCCATCCAAGTCGTAACTGTAGCTAGAGTTCTGTGTAGTGTGTCTGACATTAAGAGCATTGGTTGGTCGAAAGGAATGAGGATGGTGATGTCATCAGCATAGCTATAAGAGGATAGGCCTTGTTTGTTCAGGTAAACGCCAAGAGAGGCCGTATATAGGTTGAAGAGAGTAGGGGACAGTGGAGACCCTTGTGGAACGCCGCAGGGGTTGGACCAAGGTTTGGATTTTTCTTTGTCTGATTTTACTTTGTATGTTCTGGATTTTAAGAAACCTTCAAACCATGAGTATACTTTATCTGAGATGCCTATTGAGTCCAAGATTTGCAGTAGGATGTTATGGTCTACCAGGTCAAATGCCGCCGTCAGGTCCAACTGTATGAGCAGCATTTTTTTTCCAATGCTGAGGTGTTGTCTTGCTGTGTTGATAAGGGAGCCTAGTAGTGTCTCTATGCTGAAGTTAGTTCTGAAGCCGGATTGCTTGGGATGGAGTAAGTTATGGTCCTCGAGATAGTTGGTGAGGAATTTGGCTACTAATCCTTCTGTTAGTTTGATATATAGAGGTATTGAGGCTATTGGTCTGTAGTTGGATGAGAATGAGAGGTCTGTTGGTCCTTTTGGGTCTTTTAAGATTGGGGTGATGATGATTTCGCTGAGGTCATTCGGGAAAATGCCATCTGTGAGCATGGTTTGTATCCAGTGTAGGAGTAAGGTAAGGAACTTAGTGCTCGCTGATGACAGGACATATGGCGGGCAGTGGTTGAGTTCACATGATGCGTGGCTGTACTTATTGTAGAGTTTGTTGAATTCGGTCCAATGTATCTTAGGGAATTGGGAGCAAGATCTTTCTGCAGCACAAGATTCATTTTCTGTGGGGAGTATTGTGACTTCGAGTAGGTGGGTTGGGTTACTAATGAGAGTAGCTCTGGTGTTTGTAATTTTATTCTTGAAGTGTTCAGCTAGGAGGGAGGCTGAAGGGGAGGAGTTATTGTTAGTGGTCAAATAGGGTATGGTGTTAGTTAGATCTTTTAATATTTGGAATAGTTTTTTGGTGTCTTGGGTTTCCATGCCTATTAGGTTGGTATAATGTTTTTTTCCCTTTTCTTTTAATAGAAGTTTGTATTGTTTGTTAATTTTTTTCCAGGCGGTTTTCGTGTGATCTTGGTTGGTTTTTCCCCATTTTCTTTCCAGACGTCTACATTGTCTCTTGAGTATGAATAATTCTTCGTCGAACCATTGGTCTGATCATCTACATGTTCTGGTTTTGGTTCGAAATGGGGCTTGTTCATCAAGGATGTTGTTGCTCAAATAGCCCCAGTGTGAAATGAAGTCTTTGGGGTTATCTTCTTGGATTGTTTTGTCTACTTTTGACCAGAAAATGGCGGGCTCGATGCGTTTGCGTGATATGTAGGTTACTATTTTGGATATTGGTTTGGATTTGTTTTTGGTCCAGATGATGTTGAAGGTGTAAGTGTAGTGGTCTGACCAGAGGGTTCCATTAGACGTTTGAATTTCTGAAGTAGATGTTTGATGGGTCATGAAGGCTGCAATGTCCAGTTGGTGTCCTTTCTCATGAGTAGTTTGTGGGTTTAAAATTTGTAAGGATAGGGCATTGAGGAAAGAAAGTAGATTGTCTACTGGCTTGGATGAATGGTCTTCAAGATGAAGGTTTAGGTCTCCTAGGATAAGATTGTGTGCTGCTGTAAGTGAGTTTTGGTATATGAAGTTTTCAAATTCGGATCTAACCATGGCCCAGTTTCCCGGTGTTATATAACAGAGCATGCAGTTTAGTGAGTTTTTCAGTGCGGTGGAAGAGATTTCCCAATATGTTTAAGGTTAGGGAGTCTTTGAGTAAGATCGCTAATCCACCTCCTCTTTTTTTCTCTCTGCAGGTCACTGTAATTTTGTATCCTTGAGGGCAGACTTCTGTAATTCTTGGGTCTGTGTCGATGTTAGCCAGGTTTCTGTGAGGAAGAGGCAGTCTAGGTTTTCGTTTTTTATCCAGGTTTTTATAAGTTCTGTTTTTGGACCTAGGGCTGTGACGTTTAAGTAGGCAGAGTTAAGGGTGGTGGTTTCTGTTTGGTGGTTGTGAATCGTTTTATGGTAGATGAGTGAATTTGGGTTAAGGTGCGGTTTGCTCTTGGGTTGTGTTGCTCTTCTTCCCCATGCTGGTGTTATGGGGTGTTGAACGCTTGTTTGGTGGTTGGAGTTTCTGTCTATTGGAACTCTCCTGTTAGGGTGAAGGGTTTTGATTGCAATTGAACTAGTGGGAATGTTGGGTAGGTTGTTTGCTTCTACCTTACAGCTGGATATGAGAAGGATTATTAATAGGATAATCTGGGTGTTTGTTTGTGGAATTAGCTTAATTATGGAGGTGGGGCTGCTGGTAGAGGCAGTGTAGTTTCCAGTGGTTAGGTTGTTGGCTGTGTTTAGTGTCTGGGTAGGAGAGTGGATTGTGGAGGGAGGTGTTGAGGACCGGCGAGAAGGTAAAAGAAACTAAAACCGGCAAAATCAAACTTTTAAACTGTTGGGGAGATCCCGCTGAGCCTTCCAACTGGCTCAGCGGTGCACCTTCTGGAGGGGAGGGGGCGGAGTTCGCTCCCACGCCCAGAGTGTGCCTTACTCTGCTCCCACTCTGCCCCGAGTGCTCCCGGTCTGTGGGGGGAGGTGTTGAGGTCCGTCACATGGCGTACTTAGGTGTGCCAACATATGCCAACCATTCATCTGGAATACGTGGACATACCTAAATTTAGGAGTACCAATGTGGCTTTGCACTAGCATTCTATGACTGTTTAAAAACGTGCCTTTGATGCAATTGGTATTAAACACACCCTATTGTGGCACCTACATCTTGGCACCAAGTTATAGAATCTGGCCTCTATCTGGATAGTGCATAGGCAGTCAATAAGGATATTGAGAGGCACTATCTTCATTGTACTTTGAATATCCGAGTCAGCAGCACTTACCTGGATGGTAGGTGCTGTCACCAAGATAAGTGTTTTTGAATATTTAAACCAATATCTCCCATTTGGATTTGTTTTGTACATACCATGACATGGACCTCTTAAGGTGTATTATATGCAGGCATTATAAATAAAGCTCTGTGCTAGGATGTTTGGGGTTTTGTTTTTTTTTTTTTAATCAAGCTGTTGGCTCCTGACACAGTTGAGCCAATTCCTGCATCTTTCTGGTACACTTTCTTTGTCTCCAATTGCATCTCTTGATATCTGGTGATTTTTCTCTCGCTCTCTCTGTACATCATACTGGACAGTCATTTGGCAGACACTTCTATTAGTGATCTCATTCTTGTGTTTTTGCCCTTTATCACTCTATCTGGTTTTCTAGCACTTGGCACTAAGCTGTTTATCAGTTGATATGGGAATGTCCATATTGCATATGATCACAATGTCTTCCATCAGAGAAATAATTCTCATGTTTCTGTGGCATCACGATGTTACAGAGTTCATATTTTTCTATGGATGAGTATCAGTTTCTCTGTATTTTTTTTCCCCTTTCTCCTGGAGTTCAGCCTTCCTTCTTTTCTAGTGTACAGGGTTGGAGGTAGGGTCTTTTCTATGCTGAGGGCGCAGGAGGTGCAGAAAGTGGATTTGTGAGACTTTCAACCACAACTATCTTCAGTCGTTCAGCATAGTTTTTTTTAAACATATCTTTATTGATTTTTAGAAAACAAGAAATAACAAAAACTGCACCGTTTAGTACATTTGAATTGAATAGCTGCATAATGAATGCATTTTACAAAAAGAAAAAAGCAATGACAAAGAGATACATATGTAAGGAGATTCATACATTATCACAGAAAATGTCTAACACAGCCCATGTTCTCCGAAAGTGTGAATGAGTATGATTTTTTTTAAGCTATGATATCTTCATATTTTCTAATAGTAAAGATGTAAGTCCACCACTCATGAGTATTTAATTGGGAATTATCTTTCCAATGACAAACAATAAGGTGGACTATATCAAAGTGTTTACTGTTATCTGCTAACAGATGAATATCAGGATTGTGAGAGCTCAATACAATAGTTTTATATGTGATGGGATAGGAGTCGTCTTTAGAGAAAATATTTTTAATTTTATTCCAAATAGTATCCCAATATGATTGGTTGTTGGGACATTGAAAGAGAGAGTGGGATACTGAGCCCAGAGCTGAAGAGCAAGACCAGCATCTGCTAAGTTTATCGACCCTCATAACTCTTGCTAGTTTAGCTGGAGTCCAATATGCTTTATGCATAATGAAGTAGGTGGGTTGAGAGATGGATGCTGCTAGTGTGGGACAAGAGGAGTGTGCCCAGAAGGAGCTCCAATCAATGTCTGTGTGTTGTAGGTTGAGTTCAGCTTCCCAGTAGCTTTCTAGCTGAGCGTTAACATGGGGGTGTATTCTGATAGGTTTTTAAAATAAATCTTTGAGGCCTTTTTGTTACCAAGAAGAAAAGTCTCAGTAAGCAAAGAGAAATTTTTGGAGTGTAAAGAATGATATGGGGAGGATGTAATAATCGTAGTATAATCCTCGATGATGGACCAGTTTAAACACTGTAAGATGGGATAGTTTATGTTTTCAAGATGTAATCGATAGAAGGTAGCTGTCAAGCATTCATAAGTTGAGATATTAACCATAAGTCATGAGATTGCTCATAAAGGCTGTGGGATCATCAAGTTGTAAGTTACTATTGTGCCATAAAGGTACATCCATTAGATTATAAGTATTTTTATTTAGCAGTTTGTAGAAGTCTCTCAGGAGGAGAGAGGAGGCTTTTAGGACTCGGAGTGAGGGAGGGAAGATGAATTTGTCCATAAAAGGTAATAGTTTGATGGGGTATGAATGAATCAGAGATGATTCCAGATGAAGCCATCTAGGTACATTTTGAGTCTCTGATGGGATGAACCAGAGAAGAGCTTGAGAGCAGTGAAAGGAGTAATGATAATCCTTAAAATTAGGGAGACCTATTCCACCTGTAGTTTGTTGGGGTTTTTTTAATTGTGTATTATTCACTCAGTTAAACCATTTCTCTTCCCTCAAGCTCTCAATATCTTGGTTCAATCCCTAGTAATAAGCCACTAACTTACTGTGGTGCTCCTCTAAAATGAGGATATGTCCAGGTAAATCTGGACATCTGATAATTCTAGATGGGCTGTATATCAAGAACTAAAGAAACTTGAAATTTGTACCCTAAACCAGTGTCTCTTTCGCCCACAGCCTGTCCTTTTCATCATGTGTGCAGGAAATGAACTCTTTTACTGCATGTTATACCTACTGCACTTCTCTGAAGGCCCAATGGGTGAGTAACAACCAATGAGTAGGCCGGGTCTTGGTCATGAAATTATGAAGGGCTAACTTAGAGCTGGGGTGGGAGTAGGGTTACCAGGCGTCCGGGAAAACCCAGATATGTCCTCTTTTTAGAGGACTGTCTGGGTGCCCGGAAGGATTTCCAAAACCCACCAGTTTGTCCGGGTTTTTCAAGTCCCCAGCTTAGAGTCACATATGGAGGCCCTCTGTGCATGTGTGGATGTCAATGCAATGATGTCATACATGCACATGAGCGCATATGTGTTACTTTGTCACATCGACGTCCATGCATGCACAGAGGGCCTCCAGCCCTTGAAGAAAGAGACAGGCGGTTCAGCTGGGGCTGGGGCTGGGGCTGGGATACAGCTGGAGGCAGAATTGGGCAGGGCCAAGTGTCTTCTGTTTTTTTAAAGAGGAAATCCGGCAACCTTAGGTGGGTGGAATCTGGTACTAACCTACTGGGATGTGTCCTATTGTGCTTCAGAGAGCAGGGGTATAAATCTTGGGACTGGTCTATAGTTGTGAGTGTACCCTTGAACTGTGTGTGTTTCTCTGTTCCTAGTTGGCCTTCAGTCCCTGGGTCTCTTTCGTCTCATCTTCTGGGTCTCCACTCCAATTGCTTTACTGAAGACTGCCATCAGCCTGCTCCATCTCATCATTGCAGCCTGCAACATTGCAGCGCTGGATGCTGCTGAGCGCTCCAAAAAGAAGTAGCAGCAGTGAATCAACAGAGGGGGAGGCATTATATATACAGAGACCCGTCTCAGTCTAGATCCAGATGGAAAGGAAATGCAGGATGGGGGAGAAATATTACAGAGTTTACATTTACAGCTTTTTGTTGGGATGTGGGCTAGAATCCATTCCAAGGATGTATAGAATCCAGTCTGGTGTCTTAGTGTCACCACTATAGGGAAGCATTGGGAATTAAAGTTATTTCCACATTGAGGGATGCAAGAGTCTAGTCTGGGGTTCAACTGTGTTTTATTTATTAAGCAGTATTAGTGTATATAGCCTGTCTAAGAACAATCATGTACTGCTCCTACGAGCTTCCACTCTGTTTAAACACAAAGTGATTAACTGATTTGAGCTCCCACGCAGGGATTTGTTGGTAGCAGCGGGACTGAACATTGTTTTGGCAGGTGTCTTTGATCTGAGTGTCTTGCTGCTGAAAAGCACGCAGCTGGTGCCCTGTATATGTGATGGCTGTCTCACACTATGAAACTTAATATCTTTGTATTTGTGGTATACTCTGCACTATGTAGACTTAATTCCTGCTGATGATCCTTTACTACTGACTTGCAATATTAAGAGCTTGGATTTGTTGCATGGAAACTGGGCAGCAAAGAAGACATATATTTAATGAACTATGTCATTTCAAGTAGGTGGATGTGTACAGTGTGTCTGTGCTTGCAGTGTATATCTGGGGATATCCATTAGCTCACCCAAAAAAATATGTAGGCACAGAGAGAGAAAATTATCAAAATTACCACAAAATACCTCTCTTCTATCATAAAATGTTAGAGAAAAATCTTATATTTACTCTATTAGGGGATATCCATTAGTTCCCCACAGGCATCTTTCTGTATTATGAAATACCATTAAGTGTGAAAAATGCTTTTTTTTAAAGTAAAATCTGTATTTTTTGTTGTTGTTAAAGAAATTGGACCTAGGTTAAATTCCCAGTTTGTATCTCCAAGAGGAAGGGATAGTAGATAGTATGGCTGAGCAAACTGGTTAGGCTGATAAAGATCCGAATGGTCCGTCCAGTCTGTCCAACCTTACCCTCTCTTTAAATTACTGATTTAATTTAAATTTTCCTTCTTAGCTATTTCTGGGTCAGAACCCAAAGCTCTCCTCTGTACTGTGCTTAGGTTCCATTTAAACCATCCAAGCTGTAAAAGCCCTCCCCAGCCCATCCTCAACTAAATGACCATATACGGACACAGATCATACAAGTCTGCCCAGTACTCACCTTCGTTCTTTAATGCCATTATTATCATCTTTATTTGCTGTCATTTTCTGTGTTTTCCCTTCTTGGCCCTGCTGTATCTGGGGTACTATAGAGGAAGCACCCACAGCTGGGAGGGAGGGGTGTGCCCAATCACCACCATGGATTAAATGCCAGTCATTGCGGAGTGGTAACACCTAGTGGCTGGAGTCAGATCCCATAATTGCAGGACTCTAGTTGAAGACTCGCTCAATTGAATTGTGATGGGATATAAAATGGGGATGGGGAACTTCTAATGAGCTGTAAAGAAAGACTCATAGTACTGTACCCCAAAAGCACATGAGGAAAAGGCTGGGCCTAAAAGGAAAGAAGAGAAGACCAAAAGAGTTTTTCATGTGATGCATTTTCCCTGCTGCCTGACTGGAACAGACAGTGATTGCACTGGGGACTGGATATTACCCCAAGCAAAGAGAAAGTGTGGATCTGAGTGACCCTTGCTATTGTAAAACTTGATTTCTATTTTATAATCCATTAAATGTAATGAAACAAAGTGGGTCTGGTGATCTTTTATTAATATTAAATAGCTCACTGACATCTTATTATGATTAATGAAACCTGGAGCTGGTTTATAATATAGGACAAGGGCAGCATTAATCTTTTAACAAAGCAAGGAAGGACCATAGAAATGAATGATAACACAGGAGCAAATAATAAATGCTAGTATAACAGGTGCAGGGGTTGTTAGCAATAATTACGATTATATGCAGGGCAAAAAGTTTTGCTTCATTTGGCCTATTTTCCCTAATTTTCAGACTTTTGTTCAGTTCATTTTACTCATTTTAATAAAATGTTTAAACACACCCATCCATAATTCATTGGTTAATGCACATTAAATCAATTGATCATGTACTAAATGTTTTAAGGCATGCCAACTAACCAAATGCACATCCCTTGTAATAAGTCAAGATGTGGGCGGGCTGTGTTTATAGTAATAATCCATAACAGGAGCAGATTTAAATGCAGGAAAAATGAAAAAGGAAGCCAGGTTTATTGGTAGAACTAACAGCAGATGAGACTAAGAACTGTTGAAAATAGCCACTCAATAATTCAGCCTGGGGCGGTCTGTAGTTTTAAAGCTGCTGACTGCTTCAGGCTGAATCTAATCTGGATATTCAATTGCAGGGTCGTGTCTGGGCACCAGCACTGAAATTCCAGGTCAGTTGCCAACCCAGAAGTTATGCGGGTGCTGGCTGATACTCATTGCCATCACCCATACAACTAACTGGGCACTTCCTCTTGTGCACTCTTTGCTCAGTTACCTTTGTGGCCAATGGCATCGAATATAGCTGGTGTCTGCAGAACTGCCAGCAACTTATGGATTCTGCCCACGGATTGCCCATATACTAGCTGCAAAGTGCTGTAGCAGTCATTCGGGATATTCAGCTGTACTGTGCAGTTAAGTGCCACTGGATATTCAGGGATGGCCTTCTGAGCAGGGTTTAAGAAGGCAGAAGTCTCCATTGAATATCTACCTCATTAAGAGCAATTGCAGAAGGTAGGGAGTATTAGAAGTTACAGGCTGAGGAGGAATATTACATTTATCACTGTAATAAAAGTGGAGAGCAAATATTAAGATCAATAACACGTGATAGGGAATATTAAGAAGAACACAGGGCTGGGGATCACTAATGGATACAAAGGGGAGGAACAGGTCAACCTACTGTATAAATGCACAATAGTATAAAGCTGCAGTGCCTTGGAGCAGCAGCATTTGACTACTTGTCCAGGCATCACTTCCTGAAAGACACCAGGGATGGAGCTTTTATATTTACCATTTATTTGATAAACCCACAAGGTTTATTTTAACCAAAGTGGGGCAATCCATTTGAGAGACAGAGAGCTGAAGGTGCTGAATACGATGCTCCTTGTCTGTTCGAACTTACCCATCCTTAGCATTCTGTGCTAGTTCTGCTATGCAGTGCATAATTGTGTATAGAGAATGATACGGGGACAAATTTTTTCCCATCCCTGCGGGAACTCATTTTCCTGTCCCATCCGAGCGAGTTCTTTTCCTGTCCCTGCCCCATTCCTGTAAGCTCTGTCCTCATCTGCATAAGCCTCAAACACTTTAAAATCATAAGTATTCGAGGCTTGTGTGGTTAAGGCAGAGCTTACAGGAATGGGGTAGGGACAAGGACAGTGAGAAAACTTGCGGGGCGGGGAAATTGAGTTCCTGTGGGGACAGGGAAAAATCTGTCCCTGCGTCATTCTTTAATTGTGGCCATTTCATAATGTTTCTTTCTATAGCCAATGCTATGAACAGTGACAGAACACGTTTCAGCATTGTCAATAGTATCACATTGTGCTTTGGTTTCTCTAAGATTTCAATTTAAGGGAAAAATGAAATGAGAATCTGAATTTTAGAGTGTTGAGGGAACAGGGTGCTGTATGATACCATCTGGCAGCAAATTGGATGGTTCAAAATTAATTAGACAAAGTGGGGAGGGGGCACACAGACATGATGATTTTATCAGGCAACTTTCCCTTTAGGAAAGCAGATTGAAAAGAACGAGAGCAAAACCCGCCAACCTGAATAGATCTGTAAGCAAAAATGTACTTTATGTTAGAATCTACAACCATCCCTCACCTACCCATTTATCACGATGTCATCTGGGATCCCTGCCCTGAAATACACACACAAGCAAACACAGCACTGGGTCAGCTCCACACTGCGGCAAGAGAGAATACAGGGACTACTAGCCTGTTACCCCTGTTCCCCTCCTCCGGTTGCTAAGCAACCCTTCCTGTAACCTTATTAAATTTCAGTTCCTTAATGAGGAAATCTGGGAGCACTGCAGAAATGTCAGCAAATTATTCCTGCATTACGCTATGTGCCTACTTTGCTCTCACTCCCTCACCCCACATCTCTCATTCTAGATTGGTAGCACTGATTAGATTTCTTTGGGTATGGCAGGGCTCTTCCTCACTCCCCCCACCCTTCTCTTGTCTGCAGAAAAGCACCAATAAAAGGGATTATGTATTAAATTCTGACAGCTGCACCTGCTCCTGGGGTTTAGGGACTTTCCAGCAGTCCTTTGCTCTCAGGCTGAGCTGGGGACTGAAAAGACAGCAGAAGAGATGTTGTTCTTTTAAAATAAGTTGGTTTTGAGGCTTCTATACATTTATTTAGTCTATACTACACTCTTGCTTCCTACCCCTACCCAATCAAAGAATTGCATTCACTAATACTGTAGGTCCAAAATCTAGGGCTGATGCGGTGAGAGGCATCCTATGTGAAACCTTCAGTATTGCACACCCTCCTTAAATTATAAATAAATACATTTTCAGGCCCCTTGTCTCCCCCCTCCCCCTTAGATTTTTATAATTAAAGTCAACAATTCTGATTGTCCTAACAATCCTACTTAAGGGCATAGTAAGGGGGCAGGAGTGGATCACTGCCAGTGCCATCTTGGGCCCTCCCAGTTCCTTCCCATCCTTTTCTGCCATGCATGCTCCTTCACTTCTACACATACTACTAGCTTCAACCTGCTGCTCACACCAGCCTTGGCTCTCCCTCCGACATCACTTCCCTATCCTGTGACCAGGAAGTGATGTCAGAAGGAGAGCTGAGGCTGGCACGGGCAGCTAGTTGGAGATGCTGCTTGCACTGGGGAATTTAAAGAGGTACAGGGGTGGTCCCTCCTTGGTGCATCCCGGAGAAGAGGATGGGGAGTGCCATCGCCCCGGGCACTTCCCACCTTTGCTACGCCACTGGGTACCACTTTAAAGTGACCCAACTCATCTAATCAGTTCAAACAGGGAACTGCACTATTCTCAATGGCATAGCAAGGGTGAGAGGCACCTGGGGCAGTGATTCTCCTTCACCCTCTTCTCCACCCCCCCCCCCCCCGCCACACACACGTTCCTTTCCCTTCCCCGTACCTACATATTTAACATTGCTGGCGCAAGCAGCAACCCCAATCTGCTGCTCCCACCAGCATGGAGCCTTCCTCTGAAGTCACTTCCGAGGTACAGGTTCAGGAACTGACATCAGAGGAAGAGCCGATGCGGGCGCAAACAGCAGGTTGGGGTTGCTGCTCCCAGCGGGAATGTTAAAGAGGTGTGGGGAAAAGGAAGGGGCACACGCGGTAGTGGGGGGTGGGGAAAGAGGGGAATGGAGAAGAGGGATGGGTGCCAGCGCCCCCACCAAGATGGTGCCTGGTGTGGACCCCCCTCTCTGCACCCCTCTTACTACACCACTTACTATTATAGGCTATATTCATTGAACAGCAAAATTTAAGATGAACTGAGCCACCTTTTGCATGATGAGGTTTGAAATAGCAAAATTATGTTTCCAGTTATGCTGTTTCATTTGGTTTACTGAGGAATTGTCATTTACATCTCTCTTCCTCTTTTACTTTTAACTGCAAATGTAACTAGGTAAAAGTAAAAAATTGGCAAAAATTATTTCAGTAAAAGTAAATGTTATCCTATACTTTACAAGTAAAGTATCAAAGCTTTTACTTAAATAGAAACAGAGAAACATAAAAACATGATGGCAGACAAAGGCCAAATGGCCCATCTAGTCCAGTGGTTCCCAACCCTGTCCTGGAGGACCACCAGCCCAATCGGGTTTTCAGGCTAGCCCTAATGAATATGCATGAGAGAGATTTGCATTTAATGGAAGTGACAGGCATGCAAATCTGCTCCATGCATATTCATTAGGGCTAGCCTGAAAACCCGATTGGGCTGGTGGTCCTCCAGGACAGGGTTGGGAACCACTGATCTAGTCTGCCCATCCACAGTAACCATTATCTCTTTCTCTCTCTGAGAGATCCCACATGCCTATCCCAAGCCCTCTTGAATTCAGATACAGTTTCTGTCTCCACCACCTCTTCCGGGAGACTGTTCCACACATCTACCACCCTTTCTGTAAAAAAGTATTTCCTCAGATTACTCTGGAGCCTGTCACCTCTTAACTTCATCCTATGCCCTCTCATTAACAATAATTAGGTACATTTACTTACCCCCTCTTTTTTTTTTTTTAAATACAAAACCGTGATAATGTTTTTTAGCGCAGGCTGACACGCTGAATGCTCTGCGCTCCTCCCGATGCTCATACGTTTGTTAAAAAGGGGAGGGGGGTTAGTTACTATACAACAGTGGTCCCCAATTCCTGTCCTGGAGGACCATCAGGCCAATCGGGTTTTTAGGCTAGCCCTAATGAATATGCATGGAGCAGATTTACATACCTGTCACTTCTATTATATGCAAATGTCTCTCATGCATATTCATTAGGGCTAGCCTGAAAACCCTATTGGCCTGGTGGTCCTCCAGGACAGGGTTGGGGACCACTGCTATACAATACTGTCAAGGTGTGTGGGTAGAAGGGGCATGATTTGAACCTGGTCCTCATTGGTTTTTAGCTCTTTGCTTTTTAGCCACCAGACCACTTTTAATGGTTTGGAGCAATTTGCATGCTAACAATATCTGATCTAACATTTCACAGTTTCAGTTTTATTTGATATACCACAAGTAAAATAAAATCAATATCCAAGTGGTTTACATTAAAAAATGTCATATAAAAATAGGGAACAAGAATGGATAAGAGAAAGGGCAGCCTATGTTACAATCCATAAAGTAAAAGGGCTCTACAGTCCATTAATAAGAGCTAAACTCACAACAGATAAGAGGAATCACTGCAAGATAACCACAACTAATCTACAGTCCAGAATTTAAAGAAACTTGGAAGAGAATGCCTAAGAAAAATAATGACATTTTAAGGCAAAATTGTTTAATGAAGTTTCTGAATGGATTTCAAAGGGAAGATCGTATTTATGTTGATTTAAACTTTATATATCACCTTTACTGATAAGCAGGCCAAAACAGTGTACATTAAAAAAAAATAAAATGTTCAGAAAAGGAATGCCATATTACAACAGGAAATATATACGTGTGTTGCCCAGTGGGGGATATTTGCTTTGTCATAGGTGTGTCTCCTGGGTCGCAATTATATTCTGCAACAATGGATTTCTCCCTATCCTCCTTTATTCTGGCAGTGGAGGGCTCATTGGGAGGCGCAGGAAGCAACTGGTTCAGCTAAACATAGGCACCACTTTTTACTCCTTTGGGATTCTTATTTGCAATCCTTATCTCCTACGGGGCGTAGTATTCTTTTGAATACCCATGCTTAAATTGTCAGTGGGTCGACTGGACACCTACCAGGATTTGATTTTGATCTTTCTTGGGGGGAGGGGAATTTTGGAGGGGAGGCTGTGGATAGTTGCTGTTAGCAATAGCTTGCCCCCAGGGTTATAAGAGACCAGCCCTGGGATCTGCCTTTTTTCCCCTATAATGGTGGATCTTTTAGTACTCTGAGTTTTCTAGACTATCCATATAGGGTCTGGTAGGTCATGATGGGGGGAGGGGGGGAGAGGTCCATGAGGGATGGGGAGTTGGAGTGGGGGGTAAGGGGAGAGGGGGGATATTTTGATATCTGGCTAATTTTTGTTTTTCTTTAGTGCCAAAGTTCCGTTTCAATGCTTGTATTCTATGCAGTTATTTCTTGTTCTAACTTTGCTATGTGCAAAAATTTAATAAAAATTGTTTGAACATAAAACAGGAAATATATAATTTAACCAAGGGATGCAATCACACTTAAATAAAATAAAATAATTAGGAGACTCACAATTCCTGAGAAACTAATAATCCCAGAGAGTTCCCAAAAGCTAGGTGAAAAAAGCAAGTTTTTAACAAAATCTTGAATTTCTTCAGGGATAACTCCTTATGGAGGGAAACCAGAAGGGCATTTCAAAGTAATAGTGAGATGTAAAAAATTGTTGTGTGGCAGATGGATTCCAAGCGGGCATGTGAGGATGATGGAATAGAAAGGTGCTGTTCATAAACTGATCACATGGGGTAATTTGAAGAAACAGTAGAAATAAGATTGGCAAGATAGAGTCGAGATTGCTCAAAAATAGCCTGATGAGTCAATGTATTTTAAATTGAATGTAATATTGAACCGGAAGTCAGTATAATTGTATAGAAACATAGAAACATGATGACAGATAAAGGCCAAATGGCCCATCTAGTTTGCCCATCCGCAGTAACCATTATCTCTTTCTCTCTCTGAAAGATCCCACGTGCCTATCCCAGGCGTAATATGCCTATACCAGGTGCAATATGATCAAAGCATGTAGCCTTAAAAAAGAATCTGGCTGCTGTTTTGTAATTTTTTTTATTTTTTTTTTAAACATATGTTTATTAACGGTGAAAAAGTCACAACCCAACAGAGTACAAACTCAACAGCAGAGATACACAAATGGTCCAACACAAATGTGAGTAAAACAAATACAATACAACGAGCCCATCAGTGGAAGCCATGCTAGGCATCGGAGAAATAGAGCAAACAGAAGAAAGGCGCAGCTCGGCTAAGGAAGGGCTTAAACGGACAAAAAAGACAAAAAAGTGATATATCAGGTACAGTGGCCATCCACCTTTTTCGAAATAAGTATTCCCAAAAAGTGTTTTGTAATAATTGCAGACATTTCAATTGATACAGTGGTAATTCTGGAAAAAAGAACACAACAAATTACAGTAGTCTGGTCTTGAAAGAAGTAGTGAGATTACCAGAGAAAGTAATGTAGAAAACTCAAAGTGGTACGTAATGAACCAAGCAGACATCTAATGACCTGAAAACCTTTTTGCATTACAGATGATACTTGATGTTTAAAGGACAGTTCACTATCAATAGGGCCACCTAGTATTTCAATGACTTTAAAGGTATTTTAGAAGAATCCCATAGAATGAATGGGTCAGCTGGTGGAGTTAAGTGGCCTCAAAACCAAGAGAAAACTACCAAAATCCTTATTCACACCTTTATCACCTCTCACCTAGACTACTGCAACTTGCTTTTTACAGGTCTTCCACTTAATCATCTCTCTCCCCTTCAATCCATTCAAAATTCTGCTGCATGACTTATATTCTGCCAGGGTCGCTATGCTCACATCACCCCTCTCCTCAAGTCACTTCATTGGCTCTCTATCCATTTCCGTATACAGTTGTGCATTTACTCCACAGCTCCACAATATCTCTTCTTTCTTATCTCTCTCTATACTCCCTCCTCAGGAACTCTGTTCATCAGGTAAGTTTCCCCTATCTATACCCTTCTCCTCTACTGCCAACTCCAGGCTACATCCCTTCTCTTTTGCTGCACCTTATGCCTGGAACAGACTGTCTGAGTCCTTGTATTAAGCTGTTTCTGGTAGTCAAATCTAGGATAAAAGCCCACTTTTTATAGATTGCTTTTAGCTCTTAATTCCTACTTGCTTGTAAAGTACCCATGCATGTTTTATCATTCCGTCTCTGAGAAACTTACTGATCCTCTACTTGTCTGTTTTAATCAGAGCAGGGACTGTCTCTTAAATGTTTAATGTACAGCTCTGTGTACATCTAGTAGTGCTATAGAAATAAGTAGTAGTAGCTATCGCCTTCATAACCAATTCCAGTCTTGTTTACTCACAAAGCTTCTCCTACAAAGCTTGGCCTGTGATTATAATAAGCAGGTTGATATACAGTGTTATCTGAACTTACCATCTACTTCAAAGCATTGTGGTTTATACTATCAGGAGGTGGTCTTGATGGAGATTAATTTCCTTTTACAAGCAAATACAATGGAGATGGTTCTATGGTACAGCACCAACCAAGATAATATAATGAATGAATGAATGAATAAATCAATCAACCAATCAAATAAAGGGATTGACTCTCAATGCTTCCTTGTCTCTGAGAAATCAAGGATTGTTTTCCCATCTCTATGAGTTCATTCAGATAATTAAATTCATGATCATGTTGTTAGTCAGTATTCTATCCTTCCTCCAGCCCTTTGATCTCACTTGTAAAATTCCTGAATTTTACTCCTTAGGAGAATGTCACCAGTACTGACTCCTTTCCATGAATTTAGGGTTACCAGACGACCAGGAAAACCCAGACAATACTTCTTATAAGAGGACTGTCTGGGTGCCTAGAGGGATTTCTAAAACCTGGAAGTTTGTCCAGGTTTTAGAAGTCCCTGAGCTCAGAGCTGCGTCTGGAGGCCCTTTGCGCGGGCATCAACGTAATGGCACTATATGCCTATGCATACGCATGTGACATCATCATGTAACATCCATGCATACACAGAGACCCTCCAGATGTAACCCCAAGCTCAGGGAAAGAGGTTGGGCATTCGTGTGGGGGTGTGGCATGGCTTGGGGCCGAATGAGATGGAGCTGGAGATGGAACAGGGCAGGGCTTGGTTGGAGCACAGCAGGTCCAGGTGTCCTCTTTTTTTTTTTAAAGAGGAAATCTGGCAACCCTAAATGAAATCTACTGCTGGTGCAGATTCTTATAATTGTAGGGGGCTAAGCCATAGTTACAAACAGAGCTTGGTTAACAGCTACCTGCAGTTCATAATTCAGACAATGCTTCAATGCAGCATGACCTTTGGTCTGAATCTGCCATGGCCTGCACTTCAGCAAGAAGATGCCTGTGAGTCACTTAGATGTAAAGCGATCAATCAAATTTTAATAAACTTGGAAACTTGCAATCACCTTGTAACCATTGTATCATGAACTTCTTGTGCAGATATAGGAACATCTGGTCAAGTTACCCCAGCCACTTTGGAGCCTGTGTTCAAAGAGACTTTCCAGAATAACATAAAAGTTGGGTTTTTGAATGTCCAGGACAGAATTAATTGCTTATCTTATCTTTGGGAAAAGTGCCTCTGCCAGAACCATATAAAAAAGACATCCCTGGGGATCAAAAGTTATCTCGTACTCCATCAGGTCCAAGCTGTCAATTTATAAATTCTACTGAACTCCTCTACTCATCTCTGCACTGCTGGGACACTTCAGTGCTCTCCTGTCAGCTGGATCACCTGCTGATCTGGACCTTCACCCTGAACAAGAAGAAACTTGCCTTACTGCCTGGTTGTATACGAGGTCTGTTCAAAAAGTTCCAGGACAGTTTGAATTGCGCGCCAACAGAAAGTCACGCTAGGCAGCGTTGAGTAGCTTGAAACCTCACGAGTAACCTCCTTTTTTCCGTTTGTTGATATTTATTTTTGTTTCCGAGCTACAGCAGTTTTTGTGAAAATGTATTTTCATGATCGGCTATTTTTCATCATGTGCAACCTCAATGAGCAGTGCTACAGAGTGAAGTTCTGTTTTAAATTGGGTAAGGCCACTACAGAAACTTATGAAATGTTGAAAGTGGCCTATGGGGAACATGCCATGAGTCTTAGAAGGTGTTTTGAATGCTTCAAAATTCACGAAATTTGTTCAAAACTGCAATGACAGTTCTTCCCCAGTCACCTTACTCTCCTGACTTGGTCCCTGCTGAAAAAAAAAGTGATTTGACACCACTGAAAAGATAAAGCAAAATTTGACGCGACAACTATTGGTGATTCGTGAAGATGAGTGTAAGGACTGTTTCCAGAAGTGGAAACGATGTTGGGAAAAATGTATACGTAGGTAAAGGGAGTATTTTGAAGGGGACACACTGGAACAAGTTATAAGACTGTTTAGTAAATTTTTATAAACTCAGTCTTGGAACTTTTTGAATAGACCTCTTACAAGCTCTGTAGTGCAATCAGGCAGTCCCAATAGTGGGCCTAGGGGGAGTGTGTTTACTCTGAAACCATTTCTGATAAGTGTTTACATGTAAACATTTATAGAACTTTTGTTAATTGCTTTTCTGTGAGCTACGAATACCTAGCATTTGTACATGAATCTCACATTATAATTACCTCTGTTTTATCTTTGGCGTTCTTGCTTGTAAATAAATCAGCTTTTATGTTTATAATCTTAGGGCTTTGCATCAGTTGCTTGTCAGTGTTCCCAGGAGCTAAGGACTTAGATTTGCATAGCCAGGGGAAGGATCTTAGAAATCCTCCTGATACCAGAGTTCTACCATTACATAGTTTGGGCATTATTTCATACAGTGTCCACTAGGAGGCACTGCATATCGGTTTTGCTTTTTACATCACCATTCGATAGAAATCTATTTCCTTTCATCAATGAAGAGATAGTGCCATCAACTCATTAATCCCTTGCTTTGATTTAATTGAGCTCATTTATTGCTTTCTCTTTCTCAAGCATTCCTGCCTTTACCTTCACCATTTCTTCATTCTGGAACCAATGAAACAATTTAAGAATAAGGAAGACACAGTAGACTGCTATAATTTTTTTCCAGCTAATAGCTAGACCATGCATTCTGCATTAAGTGTAATGCCTTTATTTTTGTTAGTGGGCATCCCAAATAGATGGCATTACAGTAATCTAATCCACATAAATATAGTATGGAAATCAATAGGATGTAAAAATATTTTAAATGCTAGACCAATCTGAGCTTAGAGAAGACCCACACCACTATACATTTTACATGCTGACTTAAGGACAACTGAGAGTCAAACATTTCAACAAAGATTTGAACATCAGACACCAAAGACAGTGAAAAATCTGATCTCCATTTTGTGTTTGGTTTTTGTTTGTTTGTTTTAAATTTAAGGCAAGTTACTTCTTGCCATTCAACAGTGAACTCAATTAATACATAATAATTCAATCTTACTAGCACGGTTCAAATCAGACCCCCTCTTTTATGAAACTGCGATAGCAGTTTCTAGCACAGAGAGCCGCACTGAATGGCCCGCGCTGCTCCCGACACTCATAGGAACTCAATGAGTGTTGGGAGTGGTGCAGCCATTCAGTGCGGCTCCCCGCACTAGAAACTGCTATCGCAGATTCGTAAAAGGAGGTCATGCTAGGAATTATTTAAAAAGGGATGGATAACAAGACTAAGAATGTTCTAATGCCCCTGTATCACTCCATGGTGCGACCTCACCATATTGCGTTCAATTCTGGTCTCCTTATCTCAAGAAAGATCTTTGGGCTGAAGAAATGGGATCACATAAGCCCCTATTATCAAAAACTCCATTGGCTGCCCCTGGAGGCGCAAATTCTGTTTAAGTTCTCTTGTTTGTGTTATAAATCAGGACTTGGTTTGGCCCCCACTTACCTAGTTTCCCAATTTAATCTGGCAAATTCTATTAGGCTCACCCGAAGAATACATCTGTTCACCTACCGAACAATAAAGGCCTGCCACTATAAAAGATTCCTGCCCAGAACCCTCGCCTACCAGGCAGGCAAATGGAATGATTGGCTGAGTAACATTATCACGCACTCCTCAACCTACCTCAATTTTAGAAAATTGATAAAAATGAGTTTGTTCAATCGATTTGTAAACTAAGAATTTTATAGCACTGCAAATTCAACCATTAACCTTAAGAACTATATAGCCTTCTACTTCTTCCATTATATAAGATTGTATAGATGTCTTTGAATTGTAGACCTCTTCACTGATTGTCCAGCGCTTCTTGTTGTAAACCGCCTTGAACTTGTCATGGCTTTGGCGGTATATAAAAATTAAATTATTATTATTATTATTAGAAAAGGCTCAAAGAAGAGTGGCCAAGATGATAAAGGGGATGGAACTCCTCTTGTTTGAGGAAAGACTAAAAAGGTTAAGGCTTTTCAGCTTGGAAAAGAGACGGCTGAGGGGAGATAGGATTGAAGTCGACAAAATCCTGAGTGGAGTAGAATGGGTATGAGTGGATTGATTTTTCACTGTCAAAAATTACAGAGACTAGGGACACTCGATGAAGTTACAGGGAAATACTTTTAAAACCAATAGGAGGAAATATTTTTTTCACTCAGAGAATAGTTACTGCTGCTACTATTCATTATTTCTATAGCACTACCAGACGCACGCAGCGCTGCACAGTCACAAAGAAGAAGAACAGTCCCTGTTCAAAAGAGCTTACAATCTAAACAGCCAAGACAGACAAACAGGATGTCATGGATACAGTTAAGGCAGTGGTCTCAAACTCAAACCCTTTGCAGGGCCACATTTTGGAGGGCCTCAGAAAAAAATAGTTAATGTCTTATTAAAAAAATGACAATTTTGTATGAGGTAAAACTCTTCATAGTTTATAAATCTTTCCTTTTGGCTAAGTCTTAATAATAATATTGTAATTTATAGCTAAAGAGACATATGATCAAGAAACTGTTTTATTTTACTTTTATGATTATGATAAACATACCAAGGGCCTCAAAATAGTACCTGGCAGGCCACGAGTTTAAGACCACTGAGTTAAGGGGAATGGTTAATCAGATGGCTGGGTTGGAGGGCAGAGGAGTATGGTTAAGGATTGAAGGCTATATCAAAAAGGGGAGTTTTCAGTCTGCTTTTAAACATGGGAAGAGGATTGATGGACAAATGCATTGCCAGAGGTTGTGGTAAAAGTGGATAGCGTAGCTGGTTTTAAGAAAGGTTTGGACAATTTCCTGGAGGAAAAGTCCATAGTCTATAATTGAAAAAGACATGGGGGAAGCCACTGCTTGCCCTGCATTGGTAGCATGGAATGTTGCTACTCCTTTGGTTTTGGCCAGGTACTAGTGACCTGGATTGGCCACCATGAGAACGGGCTACTGAGCTTGATGGACCATTGGTCTGATCCAGTAAGGCTATTCTTATGTTCCTTGTACTTCTTTCCAAAATTACACCTTTCTGTGTGTTAAGAAGGCTTTTAATTATTTAAATATTTCTTCCTCTTTTCTCTGGCAATACGTTTGGGATGCTTTAAAGCTCTCTTTTTAGGATTTGTATGGCAGCTTCTCTAAACTGCCTCCATCTGTTCATCTGTTCAATGTTCTGTTCAATGTCCAGAGCTGAATACAGTACTCAAGAATGCTGAGATGATAACTGTTAATTAGGAAATAAATCTAAGCGTAATCAGTACAAATCCTTCTATACGATAAGTGACTAATGGATTTAAGTACCTCATGTGCATTATTTTGTATTTATTTATTTGTTTATTTATTTTTACACTGAAGAACAAAGCATTGACCATTCTAATCTGTTTTTTTAGGGTAATTTTATAACAAGTCTTCTAGATGAGGATGCCAAATAGGTGCCTATTTTATAAAGACACTGAAGTCAATATTCAAAATTATATAAATGGCTAGGAGTGACTCCTGACCATTAAAATCACTTGTCCAGGCACTTAGTAACATAGTAAATGACGACAGATAAAGACACAAATGGTCCATTCAGTCTGCCCAACCGTACACTCTATAAATTAATGATTTAAATTGTCCTTTTTCTTAGACATTTTTGGGACAGAAACTCAGAGCTCTGCCCAGTACTGTGCTTAGGTTCCATCTACTGGAGTCTCCGTCAAAGCTCACTCCAGCCCATCTAAACCATCCTGAAGTAAAAGGCTGCTTTGTTTACCTCATTGGAATAACTACAAGACGGCATTGTATCTTCCAAAACAGACAATATTTGTTTATTGTTAGCATAAAAATCTTACAGTATTAGAGCAGCAAAGACATATTGGAAAAAAATATATTGTCAGTTCAGAATATGCAATAGAGAGAAGAATTTGCACCCATATGCTTAGCAGGGGGCTAGCAGTTCCCCGTAGCATAAGTAAGTGAATCTCTCTGGCTTTTTTTTAGAATGCACGTGTTTTTTATACAGAGCAATTCTTCCTTTGTCCCAAGAACGTCCATCCCCGAATTCTGGTTATGTAATTCCCTATTGGTACAAAAAATATTGTATAACTAACTCCTCCCTTTCGTCCACGCCTCTCTCTCACCTCCACAACCCCCCCCCCCCAGTAAAAGGGGGGCCTTACAGAAACAGAGAACTGTTGTTGAACTTTCTTCTTTCAGCATTGAGACATGCAGCTGCTAATTAGAGGTGTTACAATTCTGTGCATATTCGAGTTGGTGTCCTTGTAAGATGAAAAGTTGGCAAAGATGACCTTTCAACAATCCAGCTGTCTGGTTCCCATAGCTTGGTTGGGAGACAGGAAACCCATGGTTTGGTACCAAGTTCTTTCATCTCGTTACACCCACATGAGCAGAGCTCCTTGCTCATTATAAGAGTTTTATGGCTTTCTAGGGTGTCTGGCATATGAAGTCATACAGCAGTGATAACAGTTCAGCATAGGGTGTCTGGCATATGAAGTCATACAGCAGTGATAACAGTTCAGCATAACCTTGAAAGGATATACTCCCAGCAAGGAAACAAGAACATCATTGTTAGCATTGCAAACAGTCTGGGCCTGGCTATGGGAAAATATGTCTGTAGTTTCCAGCAGGGTGTCCAGCATACACAAGTGAAAAGATAGATCTGTAGAGTCCAGTTGAATCATCTGTATGTCCAGGATATACATGTCAATCCCAACCGTCAAAGCCCTCCTCAGCCCATCCTCAACTAAATGGCCATATATGGGACACAGACCATTCAAGTCTGCCATGTACTAGCCTTACTTCTTCAATATATACCATTATTTTGCTGATTAGAGATTCTCTGTGTTCATTCCATGTTTGTTTAAACTCTGTCACTGTTTTTCTCTCAATCACCTCCCTCGGGAGCCCATTCCAGGCATCAACCACCCTCTCCGTAAAGAAGAATCTCCTAACATTACTCTTGAGTCTATTACCCCTCAACCTCAAATTATGCCCTCTGGTTTTACCATTTTCCTTTCTCTGGAAAAAAAAATTGTTCTATATTAATACTTTTCAAGTATTTGAAAGTCTGAATCATATCTCCCCTGTCCCTCCTTTCCTCTAGGGCACATGTGTCAAACAAGGCCTGCAGGCCGAATCCGGCCCACCTGGCTGTTTATGCAGCCCTGCGGTTCAGGGCCGGCATTACGGGGGAGTAAACAGGGCTTCACAATGTCGCCTTGCTTTCTGTTTTGGGCCCTCACCTGACGGCAATAGCACTTGTGGGCCGCGGTGATCATCAGCTTGTGTGTGTCAGCAACACAACAAAAATTACCCCAGCGACGCACCCCATTGCCGGTCAGTAATTTACACCACCGGTGTGATTGTCAACTTGCGTGTGCCGGCAGCGCAGCAGACATGAATTTAACTGTGCCAGCCCCAGCTGGGAAGCCTTTGGCGCGCGTCAAAGGAGCACACCTAAGTAGCAAGTCCTGCTCCTTACTGTGCTCCTTCGTGTGCCTCCTAAGTGCGCCTCCACACTGTCGTATTTTATTTTCAATTACACAGGTTTTTTACTCCTTCTATCAGTTAATCTATTTGTTAGCATGTCTACACCTTATCTTCCAGTTCCTGTTCATTGGGGCCATCACCCTGGAACAACTCTCCGTGACCCTCTTAAAGCAGACCCACAATACACCAATCTTGCATCTACCCAGGTACTTCAGGGTTCTAATTTATTCTGCACTAACTTTACAAAATTGGACTTATTAATTCTAGGTCCCTTAAATCTAAATATCACCTCATTTTAGACATTATCTTACAAAACAAATTTGATTTCCTTTTTATTACTGAAACCTGGCTAAGTAAAGGAGAGGAGAGTTACTTGGCTTTCTCTTGGTCCCCTGGTTACACTCATCAATATAACTACCGTTCATCAAAGAAAGGAGGGGGCGTAGCAGTAATTTATCGCTCTCATATTTTAGCTGACTTTGAATTTTCTACTAATAACAACAGTCCATTGGAATATTTGGAAGTTAAATGCAAATTCTCACCTTTATTAAATTTTTTACTACTATACATTTTTCCACCTGTTAATGTCTTGGTCTTGGCCCACTTGCAATCCATAATTTTGGATTTCTGTGTCACCTCAGCTAATCCGATTATTTTAGGGGACTTCAATATTCATTTTGAAGACTCCAACAATACTTTTACATCAGAATTTCTTACTTTTCTAAAGGACCTAGAATTAAGTCCATTAATAACTGGTCCAACTCACATTGCCGGCCATACCTTAGATATGGCACTAATCTTTTCTTCTCAAAGTAATAATTTCCTAGCACCTTCTATTACGTCCGTTCCATGGTCTGACCATTTCTTAATTTCATTCCAACAACTCATATCAAATCACCATAGTACTCTAAAACCAAAAACAATAACCATTAGGAAATATAACAAGTTGAAAGCTGCAGACATATCTTCCAATTTTCACCTCTCCCTCAAACAATTAGCCAATTCACCCATAGATGAAAAAGTTCAAATATGGAATCATTCTATTGTCAATCTTCTCAATTCAGTTGCCCCAGTAGACACTTTTACTATCTCTCCGCGCAAACAAAAAAACCCATGGTATTCTTCAAACTTAACTCTAATTAAAAGACAATTGCATTGCTTAGAACGAAAATGGAGGCACAATAAAACACCATCCAACTATAATAAATACAAAGAACACGCTCTATACTACAGATCTGAAATCAATAAATCAAAAAAAGACTATTACACTAAACAAATCAATAAAGCCAAAACTCTTCTGCTTTATATGCAATTGTCAAATCCCTAACCACACAGAAAAAGGAAATAAATACTCTCAGTCCCTGTCCTTCAGCAAAAGCCCTCACTGAATTTTTCATTAACAAAGTTCAAATAATAAGAGAAAAAATTCCACGTTCTTCTGATGACTGTGTAGACTCCACCATATCAACCATTTTGTCTTTTTCCCGATACTCACATTTCACCCTTCCTAGTTTGGAGGAAATACAAAGATGTATTAACACACTTAATATAAAGGGAACAAGCTCAGAAGTTATTCCTCCTTTCCTATTAAAACGATTCTATTCCATCTTTGGTCCATACATCAAGGAGTTGGTCAATTCAAGTCGGACCTCCGGATCCGTACCTGAAATCTGGAAACAATCAATTATCCATCCGATTATTAAAGATAAAACTATTAGTACACTAGACCCTTCCAATTATCGCCCCATAGCAAATATACTATTTATGGCCAAACTCACAGAAAAAATCGTTTTCCAACAACTTTCTGATTTCGTTGAGAAAACCAACGTTCTACACCCTAATCAGACCGGCTTTCGTCACTGTCATTCAACAGAACATTCCCTTTTAGGACTTACCACCAAAATACTCTACTTTCTCGATCATCATCAATCTGTATTACTCATCTCTTTGGACCTTTCCTCCGCATTCGATACTATTGATCACTGTTTACTTCTAACAAGGCTTCAGGAAATCGGTATCTCAGACCAGGTTTTGGAATGGTTCATATCCTATTTTAAAGATAGATCTTCTAAAGTAATCTTCAATAATATCTCATCTGAATCCTTTTCATGTAAGCATGGTATTCCGCAAGGCTCTATACTATCTCCTTTGCTTTTTAACATTTTTTTAGCGCCTCTTCTGACTGTTTCGCAATCCATCGGTTTCACCACATTTGCTTATGCAGACGATGTCCAACTTCTTCATTCTATCGATTTAAATAATAAGGAAGAAGAGTCCTCATTAATCACAAATTAGAAAAAATTAAATCTTGGTTGGATTCTAATAAACTTTCACTCAACATTAATAAATCTAAACTAATGATCTTTCCGTTAAAAGAAGGTACAACACTTCAGGCTCCCTTGAAACTTGAATCAACCCCTATCAAAACTGTTCCAACTTTAAAGCTTTTGGGCGTTACCCTCGACAGTAAATTTTCATATCATTCTCACATCAGTGCAGTCGTCCAGAAATGTTTCTATCGACTGAGAATGATCCGTTCCCTTTCAAAGTTACTGGAACCTGTCGCACTGAAAACTTTAATTCACTCATTGGTAATTTCTTGTATAGATTATTGTAATGCCCTCTATAAGGGCATTACAAAAAAGGAGATCAGACGACTACAGATCGTCCAAAATACTGCTATTAAGATCATTAGCGGGGCAAAGAAATATGATCACGTCTCCCCTCTTCTAATCAACGCTCATTGGCTGCCAATCGAACACAAGATTAGTTATAAAATTTTACTTTTAACATTTACAACCAGAATGAATAACCAACCCGATTTTATTAATAGTCTTTTAATCCCATATGGCACGTCAAAATCCCTTCGCTCAACTTCTCAAAATCTTTTAGTTATACCTTCATTAAAATCAATTAATACTTTACACACCAACAACTTTGCTGTTACTGCCCCTTCTCTGTGGTATTCATTGTCTACATATCTTCGTTACGAATCTGATATAAAACAATTTAAAACAAAATTAAAGACATTTCTATTCCAAGATGCTTTTTGTTAAAATGCCCTTTTAAGGGCTAATTCTATAATCAAACTTTAATCTTTTTTAATAATTTTTACCTAACCTATTGTTTTACTCATTTATGTTTTGCCTATTCTATATCAATTGTAGTTCTTCCCCATCTGCCCTTTATGTTGCCGTATGTCTGTGTAAGTAACCCGTTTTCCCTGTTTTAATATACGTCTCAATGTAACTGTATAACCTGTTTTCATGTAATTTTATTATGTTAACCGCTTAGAAATTAGATTAAGCGGTCAAAAAAAATTTTAATTAAACTTGAAAAAACTTGAAACTTGAAACTTGAAACCAACTACCTGTACAAGGCATCAACACCTTCTTTATTCTATTAGTTAAGGCTCTCTCTATACAGCCTAGCATCCTTCTGGCAACAGCCACCACCTTGTTGCACTGTTTCTTTGCCTTTAGATCTTCGGACACTACCACCCCACGGTCCCTCTCCCCATCCGTTCATATCAGCCTATCACCTCCCAGCACCTACAGCTCCTTCTGATTTCTAATCCCTAAATGCTTTACTCTGAACTTTTTTGCATTGAATTTTAGTTGCCAGATATTAGACCATGCCTCTAACTTTTGCAGATCCTTTTTCCTATTTTCCACTCCTCCTTGGTGTTCTAACCAAATCGTGGCACTGAATGTACCCATCAGTAAGCATCCTCTTCTTCTTACCTTCCCTCAAGTAGGTCAAGGAGTACTGAATATAACCATCCTGTTAGTGCCTCAGCCGAAACCTGCTATTTTGTGTATGGTCCAGGGGCAAAGTTGGCACTTATTTGGTTAAGTATCAATATTCAGCAATTAATTGGCTACATAACTTGGATAAATAGGACCACATAAAACATCCTAGGGCTGATTTTCAGACAACGGGAGACAGCCCGCCTAAGCCCCGCAGTTAGCAATGAGCCCAAACATTTAATGCTGGGCTGTTTCAGGTGACTAGCATTGAATATCCAATTTGTTTGTTGTTTTTTTGGCCAGCGCTAATTTAACCAGCTAAGTCAATATTCAGTATTGGCAAGTTGTTAATAGCGGCCCAAAATAGGACTACTATTTATACGGCCCAATTTGACTGCTAATTTTAGCCAGTCAGCTCTGAATATTGGTAGTTAGTATGCAATATAGTTAGTTACTTTTAGCTACTGTGAATATTCAGCAGAGATAACTCGCTATCTCCATTTCTGGCCATTAAATAAGAACATAAGAATAGCCATACTGGATCAAACCAATGGTCATCTAGCTCAGTAACCTGTTTCCAAAGTGGCCAATCCAGGTCACAAGTACCTGACAAAAATCCAAATACGAGTATGTAGTAGCAGCATTCCATGCTACCAATCCAGGGCAAACAGTGGCTTCCCCTATGTCTGTCTGAATAGCAGACTATGGACTTGACCAAACCTTTATTAAAACCAGCTACATTAACCACTGTTACCACATCCTTTGGCAACGCATTCCAGAGCTTAACTATTCTCTGAGTGAAAAAATATTTCCTTCTATTGGTTTTAAAAGTATTACCCTGTAACTTCGAGTGTCCCCTAGTCTTTATAATTTTTAATGGATTAAAAAATCGATTCACATGTACCCATTCTACACCACTCAGGATTTTGTAGACTTCAATCATATCTCCCCTCAGCCATCGATGAAGCCTTCCACGCAATGTGCAGCGGCGGCGAAAAGGGAGAACAGAATGCTAGGAATGATAAAGAAGGGGATCATGAACAGATCGGAGCAGGTTATCATGCCGCTGTACCGGGCCATGGTGCACCCTCACCTGGAGTACTGCGTACAGCACTGATCGTCGTACATGAAAAAGGACACGGTACTACTCAAAAGGGTCCAGAGAAGAGTGACTAAGATGGTTAAGGGGTTGGAGGAGCTGCTGTACAGCGTAAGATTAGGGAAACTGGACCTCTTCCCCCTCGAACATAGGAGATTGAGTGGGGACATGATCGAAACATTCAAGGTACTGAAAGGGATAGACAGGATAAGATAAGAACAGGTTGTTCACCCTCTCCAAGGTAGGGAGAAAGAGAGGGCACTCTCTAAAGTTGAAAGGGGATAGATTCTGCACAAACGTAAGGAAGTTCTTCTTCACCCAGAGAGTGGTAGAAAACTGGAACGCTCTTCCGGAGTCTGTCATAGGGGAAACACCCTCCAGGGATTCAAGACAAAGTTAGACAAGTTCCTGCTGAACAAGAACGTGCGCTGGTATGGCTAGTCTCAGTTAGGGCGCTGGTCTTTGACCAGAGGGCCGCTGCATGAGCGGACTGCTGGGCATGATGGACCACTAGTCTGACCCAGCAGAGACAATGTTCTTATGTTCTTATTTATCCTCCTCCATTGAGAAAAATTGCTATTTAATCCTACTCTCTGTTTTCTGTTCAATAACCAATTCCTAATCCACAAAACAAACATTGCCTCCTATCCTATAACTCTTTAATTTTCTCAGGGGCCTCTCATGAGGAACTTTGTCAAAAGCTTTCTGGAAATCTAGATACACTACGTCAACTGGCTCACCTTTATCCACATGTTTATTCATACCTTCATAGAAATACAGCAAGTTGGTGAAGAAAGACCTCCCTTGGCTGAGCCCATGCTGACTCTGTCTTGTTAAACCATGTTTGTCTATGTGTTCCATAATTTTATTTTTTTTATAATGGTTTCAACAATTTTTCCCAGCACTGAAGTCAGGCTCACTGGTCTATAATTTTCCAGATTACCATTGGAACCCTTTTAAAAAATTGGTATAACATTAGCCACCCTCCAATCTTCAGGTACTTCAGATGATTTTAGTGATAGATTAAAGATCACTAACAGCAGATCAGCAATTTTATGTTTAAGTCTTTTCAGTACCTTGGGATGTATACCATCTGGTCCAGGTGATTTATCACTCTTTAAGTTGTCAATTTGTCTCAGTAGGTCTTCCAAGTTCACTCAGATTTCTTTCGGTTCCTCTGCATTGTCACCCTTGAAAACTATTTCCAGTTTAGGTAAATCTCTTACATCTACCTAAGACCAAAGCAAAAAATTCAGTCTCTCCACTACAGTCTTATCCTTCCTAATTGCCCCTTTTGCTCTTTGATGATCCAACGGTCCCACAGATTCCCTCACAGGCTTTTTGCTTTTCGTGTACCTGAAAAAGTACGTACTATGAGTTTTAGCCTCTTTGGCAACTTTCTCTTCATATTCTTTTTTAGCTTTGCATCTAACTTGCCAGTGCCTATGTTGCTGCTTATTTCCTTCATTTGGATCCTTTTTCCATTCTTTGAATGATGTTCTTTCACTTCACCTTTTAACCATACCAACTCTTGTTTACTCTTCTTTCCACCTTTGTTAATATGCAGAATACATCTAGTCTGAGCTTCCAAGATGGTATTTTTAAATAACATTCATGCCTGATTTAAATAGCTTTGAATATTAGGGGGCTATTCTTATTTGGCTTAACTTATAGTTAAGTGTTGAATTCTGCGTTTAACTAGATAAGTAATATCCAGCTATATGAGTATTTAACCAGATATTCAAAGCTGGTGCCCAGACATGACCCGGCATTGAATATCCAGGGATACTGCTGATAGAAGACAAAAAGTGCTGACCACCACCTGCTGAATATTGACCCCACTACACCTATTATTTTCAAAATAGGTGTAAATTTAGCAGCATTTCCATGTGTCTATTGCATAGATGTGCAAATATCAGTATCAGAAAGCCACCATTTATATGTGAAGATCCACATCATGCAGCAATTTGAAAGGGGTATGGTTTGGATGGACTCAAATCTACGAGTATTTCCTGTTTAAAAGTGGAATTCAATACACATATATTTAAATTGGCATTGAAATTATGGCTATACCAACAAGCATTCAACAAGATTGGTGTCAATCCCTGAGCTTAACTTTTCACTAATCCATGCACCTTCCCTCCCCCTCTCTCCTTACCCCCAACTCTCATTTTATTTTCTCTATGCTAAAATTTACATAATGATTTATTTGGTATGAATGCATCTTTCCTGTCAAATAGCAGTAATTATTTTCTTATTTTCCATTGATTCTAGAAATGTACACCACTTTGACCTGGAAGTTAAAAAAAGGGAAAAAAGCAAAAATCTGAATAAACATAAGCATAAATCAGCTCAAAGGCACACATAGGTTTTTATAAAAAATGCTCATTTTGGCCAAAGCTTTACACCAAGGTTTCAGGGGATTATTTTCCATAATCCATTGTAGCTTAATTTCAACTCTAAAATTCAACCAAGATAAAAATGTAGCCTCACTATTTACAGTAATTGGTGGTGCTTCACATAAAGATTTGTAAAGTGCCACTTTCAAGTGGAAGTTGCAAAATCTCCAGTTCCATATGTAAAATGCTGATACCTGCATTTGGAAGCTGCCAGACTCATGCCATTCATTTTTTCAACTGATGTATTAGAATAGCCCAATGCTTTTTATGACGCTGTCTATGTAATATACACCATCAGTCCACAACGGCATTTAATAAACTTCAAAGTGCCTAGTTTCTAAGCAATCTTTTTTTCAGGTAATACATTTCTAACTACCTCTATGGTCTTCAGTTCCAGCCAATCACCAGCCAAATTATTTGAAGGCTTGTTTTTCTTTCTGGCTTTTATTCACCATCAGACCGTAGTTTTTTAAAGCGCTTGTGCTCTATACTCTATGTTTTGTGCAATTCATTAACCTTTTCTTATACAACTTTAGAACTTATGCACTTAGCTTAGAAACTAGGCACTTTGAAGTTTATTAAATGCCGTTGTGGACTGATGATTCATTTTTTCAATGCATACATTTATAAAATGGCTGTTGTCACTGCATATGTCAACTTGGACCTCATTGTAGGACTTGTTATAAAATTAACCTCCAGTAGGCAACATCCACTGCACCTCCCTCACCCACCATCTTTGTCGCCTTATTTCAGAATTCTATCAAATCAATGGGATGTTCTCTTTGCAAAATCACCTGAAATCCTAAGAAGTTAATCATTTTCTTTTTCAGTGTCTCCAAAGCTTTTCCTGCTACTGAAGTTAAACTGGCATCACTGGAATTATCTGTCTTTCAACTTTTGTGTAGGGAATATGTATTTTCATGTAATTTTGTTGAATGTGCATTAAATATTTTAGAGGGCCTTCTACTAAACCCCTTCTTTTACTAACGTGTAGCTCGGGTTTTAGCACTGGCAGCGGCGGTAACTGCTCTGACGCTCATAAGAATTCTATGAGCGTCGGAGCAGTTACCACCACTGCCGGCGCTAAAACCCACGCTATGCGTTAGTAAAAGAGGGAGAAAAAGCCCTAAAATATATCAGCTTGTTGCAGGCTAATGTGGGACTTTACTGTGCTCCGAGTTCATATTTATGCAACTTTTTTAGGGCATATTCTATTTATTCTTTTTTTGATTTTCAGGCCACATACTAATGTTCAGATTAGTCCATAGTACCTGAAAAAGTTAACGCAATGCACTTACGAGAGGGTGCTGAAAAGTTCTCATCCTAACCAACCAACTTCCTAAATTCTGAGCATTATTTTGCCACTGTAACTAAAAAGAGTGTTACCTTATTTTGCTGTGTCAATTTGCAGAAACAAAATTCTATGTTTTGACATTGTTTCAGATTATTGATTGAACCGTATCAATGCCATTCTCGTCTTGGTTGGGCTGAGAACTTTGCGGCACCCCTCCATACCTCTAGATTCTATATAGGGCACCCAAATTTGGGCACATTTCCAAGATGGGCATGCAACTTAATTGGCCAAGAAACTGTTAGCCATCAATAATTGGATGTCAACATTATTTACCACCAGTTAGGATTTGCACTATTCTATAATACTGGGCGCCTAAATCCCATAACGCACAATCCAAATGGGGGCCTAGTCATGGAGGGGGACACAGGTGGGTCAAGCATGGTCCCAAAAGTTGCGTGTTATAGAATATTGTGTTTCCACGTCCAACTTGGATGCTGAGATTTACACTAGAGAATGACACGGGGACAAATTTTTCCCCGTGGGAACTCATTTTCCCTTCCTATCCCGTAGAGTCATAAGCGTTTAAGGCTTGTGCGGTTAAGGCAGAGTTTACAGGAATGGGGCAGGGGCAGGGACAGCGATAAAACTCATGGGGACAGGACGAGGAAACTGTGTCATTCTCTAATTTTTACCAAGTTTCAGCAGGTAGAAGTCTGGCACCCAAAGGTTGGGTGTGGGAACGGTGCTAAATGCTATTCAATAAAGGGCATGCATTCTTTATAGAATAGCGCATAGCGCCAATCTTTTCCTGTACCCCATTTTTGATTGTGATTCCCTGTTTAGCACATCTTATTTAGGAGGTGTTAAGTGCTTCTTTGTTAACTCCGTGTTAACCTGTTAGTGCACCGTAATCTGAACGCATTAGCTGGTTAACATGTCCAAGTCCATTCTCTGCCCATAACACACCTCCACCCAAAAATATTTTTTATACAAATAGTGAACACAGAGTACAGAAAAAGGAAAATACCTGTTTTCACATGCAAAATGCATATTAAGGCCCTGATTCTATATACAGCGCTTAAAATACAGGCATCGAGGAACACAGCACAGAGCGCATGTCAATCATGAATGAGGCACTGTTTGTAGAATCATGCTTAATGGCACCTAAATTTGACTTAGACACCAGTAGACAACAAAACTATTATAAGCGATAGCATCAAATTTTAAATAAACCTTAGGCGCCCACAATTTATGTCAGGGTTTTCTTGGCCTAAATACCAGCGCCAAAGTCCAATTTAGGTGGATACATGCGCAACACACCTATGATCTACCCACAATCTGCCCTTAACCACGCCCACCTTGGACAAGATACATAGCTGAAAGTGGTAGGTGCCTACTAGTGCTGCCTGATTCAGGGAAAATTTTTCAATTCGATCCGATCTATTGAATTGATTTTTCGATTCAATTCGATCCACTTTTCCTTTCCAATTGGGTGTTTTTTTCCAACGGCCTGGCAGGATTATTTCTGTAGCCTCTTCACCCACCCCACCCCCCTTTGCTCTCTCCAACCCTACGCCGATGCTGTGGTGTAAGCAAAAAATACTTTTCCTCTCTGTTAAGTACTAGCTCATGCTCACTGTCTAACACCAGCTCTGGCAGGATACACATTTCAAATCTGACATATTGTAATCACAAACCAGAAAATAATATTGTTTTTTTTCTACCTTTTGTTGTCTGGTCATTCAAATCATGTTGGTTCCAGGCTCTGGTTTCTGTTTGTCTTCTGTTAACTCATTCACTAGGGTCTCCTGCCCATTTGACATTTTCTTCTTTCTCCATGCTCACCATTCATCTTTCATCTCTGTACCTTCCCTTCCACTGCTATAACCAACATTTCTATTTCTTTCCCACTGTCTACAATCTCTCTCTCTCCCTGCCTTCTGTCCTAAGTCATACCTCTCTATTCTTCTCCATGCATCTCTCCTTTCCTCCTCTCCATTATCACATGCAACATTTCTTTCTCTCTCCCAAAGAACCATCTCTCCCTGCTCTCCATTCTATGTTCAACATTTCTCTCTCTTCTCCATGCATATCTCCCTCCCCTCCACCATATGCAATATTTCTTTCTCCTCTTTCTACCTTTCTTGCATTTCTCTCTTCATCTCCTCCACCCTATGACCAACAATTCTTCATTTTTCCTCTCTTCCCACATGCAGCAGCTTTCCATCCCTCCTATCTCCCTGTACAGCAGCTTTCCATCCCTCCCTCCCATCCTCCTATGCAGCAGCCTTCCATCCCTCCTATCCCCCTGTGCAGTACTTCCTGATCGACACCCCACCACCACCATGAGACCTCAACTTTCGGGCCTCCCAAAGCAGCAGCAGCAGTGAACAGGCTGCATGCGGCCAGCCCACTAGGGCTTCCCTCTGCCATATCATCAGTGATGTCACCAGTGATGTGGCAGAGGTAAGGCCCTGGCAAGGCAGGCCAGGAGCAGCCTGTTCTTCTGGACACTGCCATTACTACTGCTGCTGCTGCTGTTTTAAGAGGCCCAGAAGTATTATCAGGACTCACTGAATTGATGAGGCCGATTTTTCCAGCTAATGAATTGATTCGAATTGGTGAATCGGACAGCACTAGTGCCTACCACCCAATTAATTTTAACTTAAGCCAATTATTGAGCCAATTAAGCTTGTTATTGGTGCCGATTAAGCTAATTAAATTATTAAGTTAGGCACCTAGATCAGCTAGGTGCACTGATTTATGAGCCTAACTTTAGGTTTTTTATAGAATGAGCACCTAAGGGCCTAACACAATTTAGTAGAAGAGCCTCTTAGTGTGCTCTATTAAGCTTTAATGCACATTGAAATGTGACGAAACAAAATTGATGAAATAAAAGTGATACAGAATAGAATAGCATAAAAATGAAACACAAATTTAAAAAAAATGTCCACCTGCACACCCCTGCTTTTATGAGCATGTACAAATGAGGTGTAAGCAGACTGAGCTATGGAACACACAGAATAACACAAGAGATGCTAAAATTTCATGCAGAAATATCAGAATTTATTGGTTTCTCTCATGCTTTCTGAATACAAAAAGTTAAGCATATATACTGTGTAGAGTATTATTTTTTTTCAAACATGTTAACATGTAAAACATTACATTTCAAGTCTTTTTTGGCATTCACATGCTTAGAAATGCTGGCAGATTAGGAAATAAGAGCTTTTATTTATAAGTAAACATTTTTATATTTAGAGATCAGGTATTTTGTAAAATGGTAAAAGAGAGAGAGAGAGGAAAGACAAACATGAAGAAGAAGATAGAAAGAGAAAGGGGCGTACAGGGAAAATAGGAGTAATATATTGTCATACAGTGATTACTGCAAAAAGAAGGGCAAGCCAGGACATTCAACAGAGATGTACAGCTTTATATATGAACAAAGAAGTACTCCAAAGAAAGTAGACAAAAGTCAACAATATAATAAGTTCAATAATATAGTAATATCTATTACTACATAAAGTGACAGTCAAGAAAGTGGTCCAGCTGGTCTTCCTCTGGTGTACTATAATATCATCTTGATGACATCACATTGTGCTTGGTGTGGGCACAGCCAGTCAGAGGAAGAACCATGGGATCAGGCTGCTGGTGACCTCTGTTGTAGACATGCCCTCTGGAGGCTTTCTCAGAGGTTCAAGGAGAGGTCACAAAGGGTAACTGTAGGCTCAGATAAAGCCACCCAATCCCGGAGTCATTACTGCATGTGTATGATACATGAGGGCTTCAAAAATCATTTCTTGGTAGTCTTCTGAGTTCTCTGAAGGAGCCTCTCTGTCACTCCAAAACAGTTCATTTCTGCTGTCATGGCTCTCAGTGATATCACAATGCATCTGTACCAATTGGGAAAATATCTGATGACATCATAATGCTCTGGGGGTTGGATAGCACCATGTAGATTTTTTTCTGTCTGACTTTTGTTCCCTCTACCTCTTGCTGTCTTTTTCTCTTTCTCTCTCTCTCAAGGTCGGTTTTAGCATTAGGTAAGTTTGGCAGACCTGGAATGCCAACATTTGGAAAGTTGGCAAGAAATGTCGCAACTCCCCTTCCCCCCCATTTACTATCCAAGAAACGAAGATGGAGCTGAACCATAATAGCATAAGGAGCATGAATCCCTTGGCCCCACCAGTTGAAGATATGTAGGAAAAGCAGCAGAAACAGATGCTGCTGCCCTCCAGTACTTTGTTTTTCCTCTGTGCCATCACCACCGGCATCTTCAGAACTTATGAGCCGGCACTTCCTGTTGCTGATCTCATGAGAGGGAGATGGAGAGGCAAAAGGCAGATGATATAAGAATTAGGAAGGAGAAACAGCAGGCAAAATGTTGTGGGAAGGAGGAAAAGAATAAAAACGACATGCTGGGGTGAAGGGGAACGAGTCAGAGGTGTATGCTGAGTGTGTGTGTGGGGGGGGGGAGAGAAAACAGATGTGTACATGTTTGGGAAAGAGGAAAAGGGCACAAGAGTGGATGCTGAAAGAGAAATAGAAGGTTGTTGGCAGAAAGGGGTAAGAATACAAAAGGAGGCATTGCATGTCTGAAGGACGTTGAGAACTAAGAGATACAGGAGATAGGAGAC
Organism: Geotrypetes seraphini; assembly: GCF_902459505.1. Lineage (NCBI taxonomy): Eukaryota > Metazoa > Chordata > Amphibia > Gymnophiona > Dermophiidae > Geotrypetes > Geotrypetes seraphini. Next base: position 97,054,726 of record NC_047088.1, on the reverse strand, counting down.
AAAAAAAGTAGGAATGGATGAGTAGGAGCAAAAATGGAATGGAGTAGTAGATGAGAAAGCTGAAGGATGTGAGAAGGAAAAACAACAATGAAGAGAAGTAATGGAAGCTGAAAAGAGAGATGGAGAGAACCAGGGAGAAAAGCAAAACTTGCAGTCCTGGTGGTGGAAATGGTAGGTAATGGTACAATAGCTGCAAAAGTTCACTGAGGGAGGGGATGTAGAAACAGCACAAGACAGGAGAATCACATGCCCAGGGTCACTTGGAAAGTTATGTACACAGCAGTGATGCTGAACAGAGGTGGGAGGAGAAAGAAAGGGGGTATGTGGCTGGGCAGAAGACAAGAAAAAGAGGGGGATTTCACCAAAGGGGGAGTGCGGTGCCAGAGCTGTCAAAGGGCTGGAGCTTCTGCCAGGAGGTGAGACAGGAAAGAAGAGTGGCACCTAGGGAGCCTTGCTCCATCTCTGGTCTCTCTCACATACATGTAATATTTTTTAAAACACACATTTGCAAGGCATATTCAATAGTACAGACAACAAAAGGTACTTTTTGCTCTTCTTTGAATAGTACAAAGTGCATAATTGTCATCGTCATCACTTGCATGCAAGATCTCAAAGGTGACAGAATAGTTGGAATTATACTTAATACACACACATACCATTTGAGGTTATATAGCTAAAAAATCATGACATATTAATTTTTAGTGAGGTTAGAGGCAGTTAAAGGTGACCCTTTCCCTTCGTTCCATGATCAGCCTCCAACTACAGCATTGTAAACCCAGGTGAGCCAGTACTTTTTAGCCCCAGTTTCAAAGATCTCTGGGTGTTTCTCACTTTACTGTGAAAGAAAACAAGTGACTTCTTCTTCCTTTCTGCTTTTCTTTAAATACAGTCATTTCAGCTATCCCCAAGCCTCCCCCCCATTCTGATTTACAGAGCTGTCGCTATTCCATTCTAGGCGAGAGACTCTTTGGTCGGTTCTGGTTTTGAACTTACAGCTCAAAGCATTGTGGGATTTATAGTGCCTCATTCTACCCATTGAAATCAGTGATGCAGGTACCAGAATGGAGATGCCAGAAATCTTGGACTGGCCAGCTCTGCATTCCTGGTTTTACAGTTCTGGATTCCTCCAGATCTGTCACCTGAGGAATTCTCAGAATGGGAACTCCAGAGAGTGGCTCGGCTTCTTCTGACCTGGAGTCAGGGTGAGGGTTGGAAGCTACTTTAGAGAAGAGGAAGATGCCGAGGAATCCCGGCAGAATCACCTGCTGAGAGCATCAAAAGCACACACACTTTTACCTGTTGTAAAGAGTGGGGTGAAAAGTGGTAAAAATGCTGATATAGTAAGTGGATGACAGAGCTGCCAAGTCACTCAGTTCCAGAAGAGAGATTTTAGATCAGTTGTGGATTTCTGGCAACTGCATCATGATGCGGTTAGGTACTCCCTGGGGAATTTTGCACAATTGTGCAATGCAGAATTTGTACAGAATTCCCCACCTTTGCCAAATTCTGCCTAGGCACCAATGATGACCACTCTCCTCTGTCCTCTCCCACACAGAGATTGCAGCCACAGGAAGAGCAGGTAAGCAGCTGTGCTTCAGGCTGTATCCTCCTTTACCATCCACGTGGGAAGGCTGAGGGGTGGGGAGTGAGAACTACGATGATTTGAAGGGGGATGTCAGGTTTCATGATGGGTGAAATCTGCACAAAAAGAAATAAAGTGTGCCGAATTTTAAAATATTGTACACTGAATTTTCAAACATTTTGCACAGAATTCTGATTTGTGTGTGTATGTGTGTATATGTGTGTGTGTGTGTGCAGAATTTCTCCAGGAGTAATTAGGGGACATAAGGGACTGAGCACCCTGAAAAACAGAGGAGGGCAGAGAAAGGAAAGCCTTGACAGAGAAAGAATGAGCAAGCCTTCGGAACTGAGGTAGGTTAAAGAAAGAGGACTGGGAGGCAATGTAAGGCCTGAGGAGATTCACAGGACAAAACTGAAATGCAAGAGGTTGAGCTGCCATCCCAGATCTGTCCCTTCAGACTGAGGGAAATGCCTCTGAAATTCAAATAGGAATGCTCCTGTCTCAAGTCACACACTAGCTTATTCCAAAAGAAAGGGTCTAAAAATTCTTCTCGAGGCCTATGAGAAGACTTGAGGACTTAAATATGTATACTCTGGAGGAGAGGAAGGATGGGCGATATAATACAGACATTTACCTACTTGAAAGGTATTAATGAACAAACAAATTATTTGCAAATAAGGGGAAACTGAGGAAATGAAATGAAGTTGCAAGGCAGTAAACTCAAAAGCAACATCAGGAAATATTTTTTCATGGAGAGGGTGGTGAATCCCTAGATTGGCCTCCCTGTGGGGACAAAACCAGTGATAGAATTCGAAAATACATGGGATAAACACAGAGGATTCCTAAATGTCAAGAAGATGGAATCCATGGGCAGAACATTTCCACCTAAAGCAAAAATCATATTACTGTATTTGCATTGGTAAAAGGCACGGAGCAGCAGCAGCTACAATCCTAAACAAAAGTATGTGGAGGTTGGCAAAAAAGTATGAAGGGAGTACAAAAAAAAAACATGGTGGGAGGTAACCTGTGCAGAGGGCATAAGAGTCTGCCTGTCAGTGACCCCTATTGCTTCTATTAGAGTTAGGTGTGTGAACTTTTGACTTGGAAAATTCTTGCCTAGCAATAGCAAGAGGAGGAGACACCCTTCCGGAGGGAGACTGAGGGACTATATAGAGCTAGTCCAAAAGAGTATTCCAGAAGAGAGGCGGAGGTTCCCCGGCTGAAAACATTAACTGCAATACACACATACACAAACCTATAGTTCAGGCTGCTGCATTATCCCCTGTCCATCAGGGTCAGTTGGTATGGGTACACCATGAGGATGTGTACTAAGGACTAGGGAGGGAAAGAAGATGGTTGCCACTGCTTAGATGGCCAACAAGCAGAGCTGAAAATGTACATTGGCACAGGAACCCTTCCGGCCCTGGGCCAGTGAAGGAATGAGTGCTGTTCAGGCATGTCACCTGGGAAAGTAGAACAGCAGAATCCTCAGGAGACAAAAAAAAATAAAAAAAGAAATTCAAAGTCTGAGGGAGGCCCATGCCCTAAAACACCCACTAAAGCTTAATAGGAAAATTCCCTTAAAGACACTACATTAAAAACAAGCATAGCCCTAACAGGAGAATTCATGCTTGTAACAGTCTTTAAAAAGGCAAAAAAATGTTCTTGCTATTAAGCCATTCAGCAAGTAGAAGAACAGACAAAATGGTGGGGATTTCAGTCTGTATTGCCCAGACTAGTAACAAAGGGGAAACAGGGGTTTAAATGGTAGGAGGGACAAAATATAAGGATTCAACCAAAGAAGTTCATATTTGTTTGAATGTTCCCCTTAAGAAAAATTCATAGAATGAACTTGTAAACACACCTTTTCCTGCCATCTTGTAAACAGAATATGTGTATACACACACTGAAAACCTTTATCTATCTATAGAAATAAATATATAGATAAATACAGATGTAGATCTATGTTTCTTTAACTTAGTCCTTTTCATGTTACTTGTATGACCAGGTGAGGGACATGATAGGAAAATATATTTACATAAGAAAGGGAGAGGGATGGTGTACCGTGGCATGGAAATTGGTTCATTTACCCATCCTCTCTCCCCTCATGATTCCCCTTCCCCCTTCTTGTTAAGAACAAAATTTCAATGTTAAAAACAGAGCCACCACTACAAAACGATAGGCAGGGTTGGAGGCATGGAGGGGGAGGGGGAGTTTGGCATTTCTTGAGGCAGCTGGAGTTGAAAGGAAAGCATGGTTCGGTAGGAATGAATTGTTTCGCTCTTCTCCTCTTCTTCTCACGTGAGTTTTGATGGCTGCTGCGGCCACGGAATGTCGTTTAAAAGATGTGCACAAGTTCGACTTCGACACATCGAACCTCCTCCTGGTGCCAAGCACATGATGCCCTGTCCTCACAAAACTGGAGGAGAGAGAGAGAGAGATTGTGAGGTATCTGCACAGAACCATGCATGCAGTAGAATGCCAAGTAATTCACTAAGGGAAGAAGAGAAAAAAATGTATAAAAACCCAGGTCTTGCCTAACACTTCCCCTATAAACTGGAGTCAGTGGTATAGTAAGGGGCAGGGGGGCAGTCTGCCCTGGGTGCCCTGTTGATGGGGACGCCGGCACCCCTCCTCCTTGCTGCCTCCATCTCTTCCCACTCCTCCCCTTCAGCACGCGTGCGCCCCCCTTCCCTTTCCCCATGCCTCTAGTTCACCACCACGAGCAACAACTTTAACGTGCTGCTTGTGACCGCGTCGTCTCTCCCGCTGATGTCACTTCTGGGTGCTGCACATAGGAAGTGACGTCACTGGGAAAGACGTCGGGGGTCACAAGGAGAATGTTGAAGTTCTTGTTGCTCACAGCGGTGAACAATTAGAGGTATGGGGGAAGGGAAGGAGGGGCTTATGTGCGGCAGGGGGGGGATCAGGGAAAGAACATGGGGTGGAGATGAGGGCAGGGGAGGGGTTGCCACCACCCTGGGCACCTCTCTCTCTCGCTACGCCACTGACTAGAGTCTTGATCAACTCTACTAAGGGAGGGGTGGGACAGGGGTTACTACAGAGCTTTCCAAATCTGTATTAGTGATCCCACAGCCAATTAAGTTTTCCAAAATATTTTAAAATGTATGTGGCATACTTATATCCTGTACGTCATGTCACTGACCCTATTATGTACTGTAGATCACAAATATCAAACAATTAACATTAAAGATAAACAACAAATTATATAACAAGTAGACATATAATTCCTCTTTGTCCCTCCAGATCAGTACAGACACATGGGTTTATGTTCTTCCATGAGCAGATGGAGACTGAAAACCACTGGTCTGGTGACCTCACCCTATATAGTATTCTGTGCAATCCACAGACAGCCAGGAAGGGGTTGCTCACTAGGGTTCACTAGTGGGCCACAGAACTGTGAAGTGCAGCATGTAGCAATGGCAGTTCAGCCCAAGTACAGATGCTGCTAATCTGATGCTGTGCCTGTGAGGAAGAGTATTGGGTGGAAAAAAATCACAGCCCAGGGATAATCAGAGTCGGTGGTGCTAGAGCTTCAAAGGCTTCAAAGGAGCAGACCTGACAGTGTAGCTGAATCAAAGCGTGCTCTTGATTATGTAGGAATAGTGTTTTTGGTGCTGCCTTTGATAGTGTTAATCACCTCAATACACTGTCCTCATTGGGATTCTGTTCTCTCCTGGTTTTCTTCCTATCTATCCCATTGTACTTTCAGTGTATGCAACGGTGGATCCTCCTCCACTGCGATCCCATTGTCCCACAGAAAAAGGATGGCTCAGTGGACCCGTTTAGTAATTTCAAGTTTACAACAAGCAGTGTCTACTGTGAACTGACTAAACTCAAGGTTAACAAAGCAATGGGGCCAGACAACCTACACCCCAGGGTGCTCAGGGAGTTAGGGGACGTCCTGGCGGAACCACTATCCGCTCTCTTCAATCTCTCCCTTAGTACAGGTAGAGTCCCGTTGGACTGGAAAACGGCTAACGTCATTCCACTCCACAAAAAAGGTTGCAGAACAGAGGCTGAGAACTACAGACCAGTGAGTCTCACATCTATAGTGAGCAAACTAATGGAAACCCTAATCAAACACCAATTAGATAAGATCCTGGATGAGGAGAATCTACGGGATCCCCGTCAACATGGATTTACCAAGGGGAAATCCTGCCAATCCAACTTGATCAGCTTCTTTGACTGGGTGACAGGGAAGCTTGATATTGGAGAGTCCTTGGACATTGTTTTTTTTTTTTATATATAATTTTTATTGTAAAAGCAGTCAAAAACACACATCTGTGGTCATTGTATACTTGGATTTCAGCAAAGCATTTGATAGTGTCCCACACCGCAGGTTGTTGTGCAAAATGAGTTCTATGGGTTAGGTGACACTTTGACAAAATGGGTTGGGGACTGGCTTGGTGGTAGGTGTCAGAGGGTGGTGGTGAACGGCACCCCCTCCGTAATGACGGCAGTGATCAGCGGGGTGCCACAGGGCTCGGTCTTAGGCCCGATCCTTTTCAATATCTTTATAAGGGACCTGGCTGAGGGGCTTTGTGGTAAAATAACATTATTCGCCGATGACGCCAAACTGTGTAATATAACAAGCAAGAGCACAACGGACAATATGAAACACGACCTACTCCTATTGGAGCAATGGTCAAAGACCTGGCAACTGAGTTTTAATGCCAAGAAATGCAAAGTCATGCACCTTGGCAGTCAAAATCCATGCGAGACTTACACCCTAAATGGCGAGATCCTAGCAAGGACGGTTGCAGAACGGGACCTAGGGGTGATCATCAGTGAAGACATGAAGACTGCCAATCAAGTGGAGCGGGCTTCATCTAAGGCTAGGCAGATCATAGGATGTATACGTAGGAGTTTCGTCAGCCGTAAGCCTGAAGTCATTATGCCGTTGTATAGATCTATGGTGAGGCCCCATCTGGAATATTGCGTGCAATTCTGGAGGCCTCATTATCGCAAGGATGTACTGAGGCTTGAGTCGGTCCAGCGAATGGCCACCCGGATGGTCTCGGGACTCAAGGATCTCCCGTACGAGGAACGGCTGGACAAATTACGGCTATACTCACTCGAGGAACGCAGAGAGAGGGGAGACATGATCGAGACGTTCAAATACCTCATGGGCCGTATCGAGGTAGAAGAAGATATCTTCTTCTTCAGGGGTCCGACGGCAACAAGAGGACATCCATGGAAAATCAGGGGGGGGGGAAATTGCATGGCGACACCAGGAAATACTTTTTCACCGAAAGAGTGGTTGATCGCTGGAATAGACTTCCACTTCAGGTGATCGAGGCAAGCAGCGTGCCTGATTTTAAGAAGAAATGGGATCGTCACGTGGGATCTCTGCACAGAGTTAAATAGGGGAGGGTTATTAGGGTGGGCAGACTAGATGGGCCGCGGCCCTTATCTGCCGTCTTTTTCTATGTTTCTATGTTTCTATCGGTGTACCTCAAGGCTCTGTCATGGACCCTCTCCTCTTCTCCATATAAACCCACTCTCTCAGTACACTGATCTCCTCCCATGGTTTTCAATATCACCTCTATGCTGATGACTCCCAGATCTACCTCTCCACACCAGATATCTCTACAGGAATTCAGGCATAAATCTCAGCATGCTTGTCCGACATTGCTGCTTGGATGTCTCACTGCCATCTAAAACTGAATATGGCTAAAGCCAAACTCCTTATCTTTCTGCCTAAACCCATTTCCCCCCTCCCGCCATTCTCTATTTCTGTGGATAACACTCTCCTCCTCTCTGTCTTGTCAGCTTTCAACCTTGGGGTAATCTTTACTCCTCTCTTTCCTTCTCCACTCAGATCCAACCAACCACTAAAACCTGTCACTTCCTTCTCTATATTACTAAATCTGACACTACCAAAACCCTTATCCACATTCTCATCACCTCTCACTTAGACTACTGCAATGTACTTCTCTCAGGTCTTCCACTCAACCATCCCTCTCCCATTTCAACCCGTTCAAAATGCTGCTGAATGATTCATATTCCGCGAGAGCTGCCATGCTCACATTACCCCTTTCCTCAAATCACTTCATTGGCTCCCCATTCATTTCTGAATATGGTTTAAATTCCTCTTACTGACTTACAAGTACATTCACTCTGTAGCCCCTCAATCTCTCTCATCACTTATCTCCCCCCCCCCCGTGAACTCTGTTCATTGGGTAAGTCCCTCTTATTTGTACCCTTCTCTTCCATCACCAACTCCAGACTCCATCCCTTCTTTTATTAAGGTGACTGTCTGAGAACCTACAGTTGCCCAAAACAGTAGGTATCTACCTTCTCTATCTCTTACTTCCCACTGCTCCTGCCAGGGGAGATCTTGTGATAGTGCTATAAGCACCCCCCAGGACTTCTTTTCTGCTGGTTAGATGCATAATAGAGGAGGGGGAAAGTGGAATGACTACAATACCTCTCATGGAGAGGCAATAGATGTGTTTCCTGCATAAAGGCCAAGTGGGTATGTGATCTCTGTAGATCTCTAAACAAAAGATGGTGCTTGAGCAGGGAATTAAAGCCTCTTACAATAAGAGACAGGCATTTTAATATAGACATAGATACAACCACAGTGGTGACAAAGACCCATGCAACTTCTCCGCAAGAGACCAAGTAAATAACCTCATGGGCTGTTAGGCAGTATATCAAATTGTAAATAAACTGCAAACCTTTTAACAACATGAACAGGTGATATGGCCTGCAAAACTCTTGAACTCTTGGTTCTCAAGTAAGTTCTTAAGGCACACCAGACATTTAATCTTAAGGCACACCAGATATGTAGTCCAGCCCCCCTGAAGAATTGCAAGCTTGTATTACTTGAAATTCTGGTAAAGACAGGGTCAGCTGAACTTTTAGTCACCTTAGTAAAAGTTTACCTTCCCAATGAGGATCAAATTAGGTTCTTTGAGAGCCTCACCCAGCTCCTTCTGCAGCACACGGAAGGCTCCCTGCTCCTGGAAGGGGACTTTAATCTGACATTGAGCCCTGTATATGATAACTCAGCTACAACATGTCTCCTATGGAAGCCCTGCCAGAGGGACATTCAAGAATTTTTTACAGCAATGGCATTTGGTATATCTATGGAGAGAGTTACACCCCCCAAACTAGGGACTACACTAATTACTTATTACCTATATAGACTACTGGTTTGGGGATGCTACCATATTGGGCAATCTAGAAGCTACTGAGATCTGGACCCGAACATGGTCGGACCATGCTCCCTTGACCCTGGACTTTGCTCTTTTAGAACCGGATCACATACCATTCAAGTGGCATCTTAATGATGCTCTGTTATTGGCTCCCCAGCAGATCATGCAGGTTGAAAAAGAACTTCTGGACTATTTAGCTCTTAATGACACTGGGAATGTTACCCCGGCGGTGGCTCTGGGCCAGGAAGAAACTCTTTTCTTCAACAAATTGCTGCTCTGGAGGTGAGGGTTAAGCGGGGGAGGGGGGAATACTACTCCAGCTCTGCTCCAACAGCTCCATGACCTTAGTTTAGATCTACACAAACTGCACTTGGAGACTCTAGCTTCTCAATTGGAGAAAGCCCAACAATTGAATTTCGTAACAAAGCAACAAGATTGCTGGCTCACAAATAGAAAAAACAGGGGGCCCGCAATTTTATTTCCTCTGTTCATGGACCAGCTGGTACCCTATGTGTCTCGCCACAAAGACCATTCACAAGAACTTTACACAATTCTATACTGATCTATATATACTGGAACATGATCCGCCTGTAGAGAACATAAACCACTTAAACTATAAACAGAGATGGGAGATCTCCAACTTACCTTAACGCCTCAGCAATGGTACCGTAACCTTCCCTATCTGCTTAATGTCTCTATAGCTAGCTCATTAACTGAAAATGAGCATAAAATGCTGTTCCGCTGGTACTGTACCAGCTCGCCTCTGTGCCTGGTATCATTTAGGTGACGGAGGCTGTTGGCAGGGGTGTGGTGACCAGGGCGATATGTATCATATTTGGTGGACATGCCCAAAAGTACAGGATTTCTGGAGATTGGCTTTTACTCTAGTCTATCAGGTCACTGGAGTGAATTACCCAGTACATACAGAACATTGTCTCTTACATATCCGGCTGCCCGACTCCAGATCCACCAAACTGGCTTCTCATATCTTTGTGGCAGCTAGATAAGCCCTGGTCTAGGACTGGAGGAAATCTTCACTCCCCTCGTTAGAAGTTGTTTACCATAAATCAGACTATATATTCCTGATGACCAAGTTAACTGCCTCGAAGTCTGATTGCTTCGAACCTTTTTACAAAATCTGGGACTCGTTTATCTCTTGGAGAGAGGCCCAACAGCAGTCCTTCAATTAGACCCTTGATACTCTATATTTTCTTTGACTAAATTTTTTTGTTTCTTTGACAATGGAGAAGGACACTTAGGGGGAGAGGTGGGGTTTGGGACTCATGCAAGTCCTCTTTTTTTACTCTTTGACTTATGCTGATATGTTGCCTATAATCTTTGCTTTGTATTCAGTGTATTTTTCAAACATGCTATGATTGTGGTATATGGTACAGTATGAAAATCTTTAATAAAGAAATCTTAAAAAAAAAAAAGGGGGGAGGGGGGACATTTATCCTATGCCCTGGATTTCCAGATGGTACTCAGGGGTAAAATTCTCTTTTATTCAAGAAAACTCTGAAAAAAGAAATAATACCTCAAGTCTCAAACTCCACCTCTCACTAAAGCCAACTACCCCAAACAAATAACCTTATCCATTTCTCACTCTTTTTGGAAAATGACCAATTTTTTGTAAGTTCTTGTTGTAATACATCTTGGATAATTCTTTTGTAATCCGCCTTGAACTGCAAGGTAATGGCAGGAATAGAAATCCCTAATGTAATGTAATGTAATTCTTTTCCATGTCTAATATCATCTTACCTCCCCTTTTATTTTATTTTTTCTGTTTTTCTTCCTCTCTATCTTCTTACCTTTTCCCTTCACCTATTTTCCCATGTTATGATCCCTTCCCTTACCAATTTCCACAGATCCAAGCTCTGATTAATTTTCTAGAAATGAATTACAAGTCAGCCCTAGAACTTTCTCCTATCCCCCTCCCCCACCCGGGGATTGCAGCTGCAGGATGCACCTTGCTAATGATATAATAATCATAGCATTCATGGTCTTCCTTCACTCATGCTTCCCCTCCTTTTCTACACTTGCTTTGGACAACTGAAGGTGATCCTCAAATCAGTGCCAGTCTTTTCCCTCCCCAGGGAAAAATGATTTCTTCTGTTAATTAAAAGTGCTTTGACTGCTCACTATGAGTAGCATAACTGCTGTCATAATCTGCCAACTCAGTGACTATGAATCCTAGAGAAGAGGATGATAGAATGGATTCTAAATGTAGCCCTGGGGTGAGGGCGAGAGAGAATATCCATAATTGAAATTCTATCTGATGCACAGAAATTTAATTTGAATTCTCTGTCCTAAGGGCTGCTCCCAGAGTTCATTTCAAGGAAGGCTCAGAAATCTACTTATAGGTCTTTTCATATGCTCAGGTTCTTTACAGATTCTATTAAATTTACTGAGAGATAAAGCATCCATCCCTGGAGACTAGTCTCTTGGGAGAAGAATTCTTTATTCTCTCAAAGACTATTGGTATTGGGCATGAATCCTGCATACCTGCACACTCCACCTAATTCTTTATGGTAGATGAACACTTTATTCATAGAAAATACCATATAGTCTTTAAAGAGATTTTGGTTTGCTCTGGTAGTTTTTGCTCTTTGGGCTTCAGCTCAATTGGAAACAGGACTGGATTTGGCACTACGGCCCTGATTCTATAAATGATGCCTTTCAGCATGATTGTTATTCAACTGCTAAGTATCGTTTATAGAATCCCGCCTAGTGACAGCTAAGCAGACTAAGGCACCGGTATATTAGGCCAGGGTTTTCTTGCCCTAATTTACTGGCGCCTAACAACCATACCCAATCTCTGCCTCTAACCACACTAGGCACCATGCCAAGTTCCATGCAGAATTTAAATTAATTGTTTGTTCATTTTTTTAATCAGCTTTTAAAATTTTGAATTTAGCACGGTCAATCACCATGTCAATCTTAAAAACGTAAGTTTTGCATGGAACTCGGCTAGGCGTCACTAGGTACCGCTTATAGAATCAGGGCCTATGAGCCCACATTCATAACTATCCAGCCCAGGGATTCCCCCACCCTCTATTTTATATCCCCCCTCCCCCACCAAACTCACTTAGCTCAACCATCACAACTATCCTTGGTTGGGTGGCATACATCAGAACCTGGTAACAGAAGGTTACAAGTCCAACCTATAGATGCCATCACTATGACTCTGGCGCAGGTAATTCTGGTCCTCAACAGCCCCAAGCAGGTCAGGTTTTCAGAATATCCACAATGAATGTATAGAAGATAGATTTGAATTCCAAGGAAGCAGGGCATGTAAATCCATCTCATGCATACGCATTCATTTTGGAGATCCTAAAAATCTGACCTGCCTTGGGCTCTTAAGGATGGAATTGCCTACCCCGGCTTTCTAGAACTGTAAACCCTGCCTCTGCAGTATCTCCAGCCTAAATGAACTGAGAATTAAGCCCGCCCCTCTTCATAGGAGCATATAGCTCTCAAACTGAGTTATCAGGCTAATCCAGTCTGATGACATAGAAAAACCTTTTCACTTTCTTTCTCTTCCAAACGCAAATGAGACACACACAAACACACACACACACTATTAAACCAGTGGTATTCACTCCCAGTCTTAAGGGGCTGCCAACAAATCTTGTTCTCGGGATATCCTTAATGAAAATGTATCAAATAGACTTGTAATGCAAAAGAAATAGATCCAAGATGGACTGTTTCAAAACAATCTCTCTTTATTAAAGCAATCACTCTACATGGTCCACGCTTCACTCACTCTTGGGCAGTTTCAGGGGTATAATACTAGAAGTGGGGAAGGCTATTATACCTCTGAAACAACATATTACCTCAATTTACCTGAAAATCTCTCTCATGTTTATTCATTAGAAATATATTGAAAACGTGAGTAGTTGATAGACTTTGAGGACCATCAACTCATATCACTGTATTTGATGATAAGATTTTTCTTACCAGAGTCTCTAATTTATTCTCCAATCTGATCCATTCACAGATGAGACCTTTATTAAATTTAATGTGGACAAATGCAAAGTGATGCACATTGGGTCCACCTTGCGGGTCAGCACTCAAGAAAAAGATCTGGGTGTCATTGTGGACAATATGCTGAAACTTTCCACACAATGTATGGTGGCAGCCAAAAAAGCATAAAAGATGCTAGGAATTAGAAAAGGGATGGTAAACAAGAATAAGAATGTTATAATGCCTCTGTCTCACTCAATGGTGCGATCTCACCTTGAGTACTGCTTTCAGGGCTAGATGCACTAAAGTCAGTTGGTAATACCAACTGGATCGCTGTTGGACGATTCTCTGGCCGATTGTGGACCAGCGATCGATGCGCTACCAAGTTTGCATGCAAGGTGCAAATCATTTGCATCAAACCCAACAGATCAATCGCTCAGTGAGCGATTGATACATGTGCAGAGCCCTAACAGCAGTGACAGGGGAAGCAGCCTCCTGTCACTGCTGTTAGGGCTTCTTCTTTTTTAATGGCACAGATGTTGTGCGTGTGTTCAAAGAAGAGTGACCAAGCTGATAAAGGAGATGGAACTCCTTTCGTATGAGGAAAGATTGAAGAGGTTGGGTCTCTGCAGCTTGGAAAAGAGACAGCTGAGGGGAGGTATGATTGAAGTCTGCAAAATCCTGAGTAGTGTAGAACGGGTACAAGTGGATCGATTTTTTACTGCATCGAGATTTACAAAGACTAGGGGACACTCAATGAAGTTACAGAGAAATACTTTTAAAAACAATAGAAGGAAATATTTTTTCACTCAGAGAATAGTTAAGCTCTGGAATGCGTTGCCAGAGGATGTGGTAAGAGTGTTTAATGTAGCTGCTTTTAAAAAAGGTTTGGACAAGTTCCTGGAGGAAAAGTACATAGTCTGCTGTTGAGACAGACATTGGAGAAACCACTTCTTGCCCTGGATCGGTGGCATGGAATGCTGCTACTATTTGGGTTTTTGCCAGGTACTTGTGACTTGGATTGGTCTCCGTGAAGAAGGGATACTGGACTAGATGGACCAATGGTCTGACCCAGTAAGGCTATTCTTATGTTCTTATGATCTAATGGAAGGTGAGCACTAAAGACTCCAGTTGAATCTCTGCTCAGAAATATTTCAGTTACCTGTTTCAATTATACTATAAAAATCAGGCTCTTTTTGTTAGGGAGTTGGGACTGAGACATGGTACCAATGGTAGATGAAGTCTTTTGTAACCAGAGGCTTTTCTTCAGATTCTAGTAGACGAGACTAATTTCTGAAGGATATCCTTCTTAACTTCTTTGGCAGCTTAAGAAAGGTTAATACACTGGACTGCCAGAAGAGTAAGGTGCTGGGATCTTGAGCACATGTTACACAGGGATTTGGAGTTCAGAGCACATAAATCACCCAGCTGCCCTCAAGTGCAGTCATGGTTCATTAACACCTAGGCTCTGTCTGGCGCACAGGCACAGTGATGCAGGATGTGATTTAAGTGAGGGCACCAACAGGGGCCCAGCACTGTCATTTGTTATATGAAAATTCATTTAAGAGAGATAGGGAGGAGGACACAGAGACAAAGACACTGGAAAAAAAAAGAGGGAGGGAGTCAGGTATAGCAACGTTTCCCAACCTTCTCGAGTCCAAAGCACACCTTTTGATTTTAAAAATGTGTAGCACATCCAATCTCTGGACACCGGAGAGGATTCATGGCATCAAAAGAAAAACTAAGGAAGCATTGAGGGCCCCACCATAAGTTAAAAGGACTCATGGGAGGACACTTACTCTCTTATTCAATAACAAGTCGTCTAAAGTTAGGCACCAATCAGCACATGTATGTTATGTAATACCAGCATTCATGTATGCATGCCCAAACAAAACAAAGCTGTGGAAATAAACAGAGGGACATAATTTAAAAAAAAAAGTCTAAGTCCCCTTTTGGCCTAAGGCCTTATACGTTGAAAGTAGAAGAAGGGAAAATGTCCATTATCAAAAAAAAAAACCGTCCAAAAGGAGGTTTTTTTTGATAATGGCCTGCCTCTATGTTCAGCTGTTTAAACGCCCAAACCACCACTACGTCTACACTAACAACATATAATCAACCTAAAAAAAGCCTAAGTCCCAAACGCCCAACACAAGAGCTTTTAGGTGAAGGAGGAGCCAGTCCTTCGCCTAAAAACTGGATTCTGTAACCGGTGTCTGTCAAAAACAACACCAGTTACAGAATCCACTCCCCCCCCCCACACACACACACACAACATCGGGGCAGGAGGCAGCCCAAGGCCTCCTGCCCCAAAGACCCATGACCCCCGCCGACAACATCAGGCCAGGAGAGTGCCCAAGCCCTACTGGCCCCGCCGACAACGATCGGGGCAAGAGTGAGCCCAAGCCCTCTTGCACCGGCGATCCTCGGAAACCCCCCCCCCCCCCCACGTCGACAACGATCAGGGCAAGAGGGAGCCCAAGTCCTCTTGTCCCGGTGATCTCGAAACCCCCCCCCCCCGCCGATTACGATCAGGCTAGGAGGGAGCCCAAGCCCTCCTAGCCATGCGACCCACCCTACAAGATTGGGCAGGAGGGAAACCAACCCCTCCTGCCCAGGCATCCACCCTATCCCCCACCGGGATCCCAGGCACTCCTGCCCTGACACAACCCCCCCATGACCACCCCCCCCAAACCCCGGATTGGGCCGCCGAAAACCTCCCCCCACCCAGCAAGCCGCGAGACCCCCCCGCCAACCCCATGAACCCCCCCACCCCGACCCCCTCCATACCTGGAAAATGTTGGCCAGACAGATGGGTGCCAAGCCCGTCTGCCCAGCAGGCCAGTCATCTCTTGAATGGCTGGCCTTAGGGCCTGATTGGCCCAAGCAGCTCAAACCCTGCCCACAGGTGGGGCCTGAGGCACCAGGGCCAACCGGAATAGGCCCAATAGCCTTAGGCCCCTCCTGTGGCTCTCTCCTGGCCCGATCTTAATCGGCAGAGGGGGGGGGGGTTCGAGGATTGCCGGGGCAAGAGGGAATAAGTATATCTTTTTTGAACCGGCCCAATTGGGTTTTTTCCTGGAAGGTAAAGGGCTTCCTACCGTGGCCCAGACTGAAACTGAAGTTGTATAATGAGGTCATAAAATGGTAAGAATGATGTATGTTCGAGCTTAATTTCCTTTTATTATATATTAGTTTTTGATCCTTGACTCCCACAAGGAGGTTTCTTAAGTTTTTCTCTCCTTCACAGGTGGACTATATTTAAGAGATTTTCCTCTTTTTCTTTTTGTGTTATATTCATTTGTTTAATAATGAATTGAAAAGATGTATTCAATATTTCTTGTACAATTTTGTATGTAATTATTTGAAAATATAAATAAATAAATAAATAATAAAAAAAAAAAACCCAACAGCCTACATAAAGCCCAACAAAACATGTGCGCCAAAAATAACCCCACACATAACCTAAAACAAAGTATAAAAGCAGGAATCAATCAACATTATCATTTCACAAAAATGCGCATGAACAGTAAAGTTTTTAACATTTTACGAAATTGGAGAATACCTGTAGCTTGTCGAAGTGCTACCGGCAGCTGAAAACTGACACATTTCAATCACTAAATTGAAAATAAAATCACTTTTCCTACCTTTGTTGTCTAGTGGTTTTATTTTTCTATTCATCTTTTCCTAGTATCTGGTTGCACTTCCTTCTGTTTGTGCTCTTAATTCTGTTTCCAGGGCCTTCTTATTCATTTGCTGTTTTTCTCTCCTTCACTTTCTGCCCTATATCCATCTTTATATATATCAAAAAGACTGACTTCAATGAAAAAACTGTCTACAGAGAGTGATCAGTGCAGGTGTAGTACACTCAGAGAGATATGAAACTTCAAAAAGGAAGGCTAGAAAGCCACCTTTGCGATAAGAGTTCACCTTCCAGTCATTGCGACCTCATGTATGTCTGATCATTCTCTGAGACTTGATGGAACAATATATCTAATGCTGCTTCAATTGGTTCATAAGCTAAGTGAACTGTTTATCATATCCAATCAATTTCAAGATTACATCATTTAGCTGCATACTATGTACCTTAATGAATTCAAACATATGAAGACAAGAAATAGTTTTTTAAAAATATTTTTGAACCAATTGATGCAGCATTAGATATATTGTTCTATCAAGTCTCAGAAAATAATGAAACATACATGAGGTCGCAATAGAAATAGAATGGATGACACTAGTTTAGGCTCTTCCCACTGAACTGATGTCATCAGTGAGGTAGTTAATGAATCACCTGATTTAAACAGAACCAAAATATGCCGCGGCCATCTTTACATAGAAGAACACATGTCGGGATGCTGTGGAGTAATTTTACTTCTAAAACTAGAACTGCTAAGATATTGAGGGATTAGTTTAAAGTTTTAGAACAATGAAACTGATGCATTTACCAACTCTTGCCTCTTATTTGCAGGGGACCCGTTCTTGAAAAAGACTTTGGGCGAAACTGGTTGAACGTTAAGGTCCTTCCGAGGTTTAAAAAAAGAATGAAGAAATAGCTAAAGCTAAGTACAAAAGTTTTAAAGTTGTATAAGAAAAGTTTATCGATTTGCACAAAATATAGAATATAGAGCACAAGCACTTTAAAAAAAAACTAAGGTCTGATGATGAATAAAAGCCAGAAAGAGAAACAAGCCTTCAAATAATTTGGCTGGTGGTTGGCTGGAACTGAAGACCATAGAGGTACTTAGAAAGGTATTTTCTGAAAAAAGATCACTTAGAAATTAGGCACTTTGAAGTTTATTATATGCCGTTGTGGATTGATGGTGTATATTACATAGACCACGTCATAAACAACATTGGGCTATTTTAATATATCCATCTTTGGCATTAACTTTTAACATTTACTTGCTTCCTTCTCAAATCTATCTACTTTTCAACATCTTCCCTTCCCATCTATCCATGTGTACCATCTTCTCCCTTTTTCGTCTTCCCTATTCCGATCTGTCCATAAACAGCATTTCTTCCATTTTCTTAACTTCCCCACCCCTCTCATTCCTGTGCACCATGTCCTCCCTCTCTCTCCCCTTCCCCTCCATCCCTGTGTACCATCTCTTACCTCTCTTTCCCTCTCTAATGGTCTGACATCTATCTTCCCCCTTTACCCCTCCTATGGTCTAGGATCTTCTAGTCTCATTCCTACAGGCTGGCATCTCTATTCCCTCTTTCCTTTCCCTCCCCCCCCCCTTTGTGGTCTGGCATTTTTCTGTCTTTCCCTTCCCCTCCCCTTGCCTTAGTGAGGAATCCCTCCCTCCTCCTTCCTTTCCCTGGACTGACATCTCTCTCTTCTTCCCCCCCCTTCCCCTTCCAGTGGTCTCACATCTCTCTCCTTCCCTTCCCCTCCTTACATGGCCTGATATATCTTTCCACCCCTTCCTTCTTCCCCTGCAGGTCTAGGGCATCTTTCCTTCCCTTTCTTCCCCATCCTTACAGTCCAGAATCTTTCTTACCACTACCACCCGTTCCCCAGGATCCGGTGCTTGATTATTTGGCACTGCTGTAAGCTCTTCATGCCATTAGCAGTGTGAGTGAACTAAACATACTGCAAAGAGAAAGCTTATGGGTTGCGAAAGGCAGTATATTTAGTCCACTCACGCTGCTGATGCTACAAGGAGTTACAGCAGTGTCGGGTGAGCAAATACAGGATCCCATGGGGGGGGGGAGAGGAAGGACTCTGGATAGGTGCGTGAGGGGGGAGTGGGAGAGGATGGAGGACTCCAGATAGGTGTGCGGCTTTAGGGTTACTAGATGTATGGTTTCCCCAGACAAAAATTCTAAAATTCAAAAGCCACCCAGCCTCCCAACATAATCTTCAAAAAGAGGACATGTCCAGGGAAATCCCGACATTTGGTAACCCTAGCTTAAGTTTCGCTTTTGAAAAATGCCTTCTGTAGTTTTACAGGAGCTCACATTATATTTTCTTCATTTGAAGACCTCAACCTTTCATTGTCTAATGTGGCTCAAAAAAAGAGGAAGACTTTTTTATGCCAAAACAAGGATCTTTGTTGGGACCAAGACCCACATATTAAAGTTTTGAGTTGGTTGAGTGGACATCTTCACTTGCCTGTTTATAGGAAATTTCTGCACATTACTACTAATTGGCTTCCATTATTGCTTGTTAAGGTCAATTGATTGATCCTTAGCACCAATTAAGAGCCAATTAACTTATTAAGTTTTGTATAGACATGGAAACAGTGTGCAGAATTCTGCACCTAACTGGGTGCCATATATAGAATCCAGGGGTTAATAGCCACTGCAGAAATCTCTTGTCAATGCAAGATGCCAAGAGCAGAGCCCACGTGCTACTCTACACCTGACCATCAGACAGTAAAGACTTTATTTTCAAGTCTGAAGGCACACCAACATGCCAGAGCACACTAGTTGGGAAATACTGGTATAAAAAAATATTTACAGGCACTCAAACATATATTTTTAGGAGCAGGACACAAGATAGAACAGTAGCTACTATCTAGGAATCTACTTACAGCCAAAATTGATGACAAAGATGGACACAATGATGATAACTCCTCCCACTAAGGCTACAATGCTGAGCAGTTTGGCCACACGACCCAGTCTTTGAGCCCCATCCACATCTCCCTGCTGGTAGCTGTTCCGAGACTGCAGGGGATACAGGAAAAGAGAAAAAAGTGGGTCATAATTCATACAGGGGTTCCACAGTCAGGCAACTTGAATACAACATATTATCATTTCCATTTCTGAAATTAATATGGGCTGGCATTTCCACAGTATCAGTAATGTTCTCATACAAAGCACATTGGACTGATATTCCAGGTTAAGACTGGATATAACTAATCTGGATATAACCATCTGGATATAACTAATGCTAACAGCAAACAAGGCTTTGGACTGATATCACCGTATGTGCTCTGACCCCAATAAGGCAGATCTCAAGTCACCACAAATATCCAAAGGGCTAAAATCATCTCCAGGAAAGCTGCAACTGCATCTTCACATAAAACACCCCAGGGAAATCTACTGCAACACAGAGAGGAAAACCACAGAACAAGTACTCAGAGCTAGAAGCACTGTGAAAACCCGTAAAATGCCTGCAGCCATTACTCTTGCAGGATGTTATCAGTCATAGAATCATTCCTCGCTCCAGTTCTAGCTTTCTGGCAACCACCTAATATGAAACAAAAATTAGTGCGAAGGAAGCTCTAAACAGATACTCACAGGGGAAAAAATATTGGTACAAATCCTGCAAGACAGCTCACTGCAAGCTATGCTAATAGATTTTACAGGATCCCAGTGTTAATCACCTGGGAAAGACAAACATATCATATACATTTGAATATAAACTGATATTTTTGGACCAAAAAAAGGCCTAAAAATGGGGGTCTCGGTTTATATTTGGATCAGTGCCTACCCGCCTCCCTCTTGGACCTATTGCAGGCCTCCATTGGGCCTGCCGTAAGACCTGGTGTCCAATGGTGGGCTGGGACAGGAGAAATGCCTCCTGCCTCCTGTCCCGGCCAACTCTAATAATTCTCCCCTCCCTCCTGCTCCTGATTGCAAAAATGGTACCTTTTAAAATCCCTGGTGGTCCAGCAGTGAACCAGGGCAGGAGTGATCTTCCTATGCTCCATGTCCCATGTGGAACCTGGATTAATTTCCACATCGTGGACAAATTTTTTAGTGATCATTCTGATTGATGTGTTCAATGAATAACTCAATCAAAATTTATAAGATAGAACAGTCAACATATACTGTATTGATCAGAGCATTAAGACTCCTGAGGCAGGCCTTCGGGCCGAAACACGTATGTGTCAAATCTTCATAGAATAAAGATATTGAGTTGCCTGGTTGCCTTCTCTGTTTTCCTTGAGTAGAGCCTGGCAGAACAGTGAGGGGGGGGGGGACAGTCTGCAGAGCCAGAGAGGTAGGGAGGCTGGGTGCAGAACCTGGCAGAGCAGGGCACTTGAATATAACCCCCCTCCCCCTCCAGTTTATATTCGAGTCAACCTTTTTTCCTCCTTTTAGGGAGAAAAAGGTTACCTCGGTTTATATTCAGGTCAGTTTATATTCGAGTATATATGGTATCTTTTTGTTCATTTTAATGTATATTTGTTGTTGATTTTAAGAATATTTTAATTTTACTTGACCTAGATCCATGGATAGAGTGGTAAATACATTTTACAATAAATAAAGTATAAGTAAATATATAGATATTCATGCCCCTCTCAAAATGCAATATCTATTATTCAGTACAGAAAATGTGAAGAGTGATGCTACATTAGCAATGCAGAACAGAAGCTGAAGACCAGAATAACATATACAGAAACAAGATTAACACAGCACAAGAACAAGGCAAGGATTTTATGACTTGTGATCAGGGTACTGAAAAGGAAATTCAGAACTATCCAAGAACACAAAACATTTAAAAATGAAAATGATCAGACATAATATGATTTAACAGGCATGGGCTTTCTAACTCACCAGCAGATCGTGTTCCGTTGTTTCTCTGTCAAAGGGATAACAGAATATGTGTTTGGTTGGACTGCCAACCATACCAATTCCCATCTCCCCTCCCCCAGGTTCTCTAGTTGTTGATGGTGATGCTGTATCGAGGAAAATATTGCTGGGGCTGTAGCCCCTGTGGCTCACCCCACACCTGCCTATACTCTGCCACCTTCTTGTTATTCTGCTAATATAGCATCCTCTCTTCTTCCTCTTCCTTTACACCACCATTATAATGCAATATCTAATTCACTTTATTTATTAATTTACATGTATGTCTTACCTGTATAAAGTGTAAGCTACCGGTACATTCAGGTAACATATCCTTGATCAGTTTATTTTGTTTAACATAAGCTAGTAACAAACTAAATGGTGGTGGATAAAGACCACTTTGCCCAGATAAGATTCTTCCATGTTGGGTAGATGAGAATTGTTTATTAAAAGCTTCTATACTAATGACTGGGGAGTCAATTCAGAGTGGTTTACATGAGCTTCTGTAATGGTGTTTCAATACATGAGCTTCTGTAAAGATGTTACAATACAGAGTTAGTGTTTTCTGAGATGGTTTTCAATATAGACATTTAAACCATAATCAATCATCCTACATATATACACATATATTACTAGTATTGTGTACTATGTTCATACTAAATCCTACTTATTTGCCCACATAATACCTGTATCATGTTCTATGTTCATCTTAGATTTAATACAGTACATCCTGCTCTTTTATCATCCTCTATGTCTTCTACCTGACTTCTCATTACATGTGCCAGTTCACTAGTTACTTTATTTCACTGTTGCCTCTTCAGCTGTAGTACAGGGGATGGATGGATGGATACTAGAGAAGGGGGAAGAAGCAATGGGAAGATGCTGACAGAGAGGCAGAGTGTAGATACCAGAGGCAAAGAGGGAAAAGCAAGGCGGATCTTGATGGAAGTAAAGGGGGAGGTAAGGGCAATTGCTGGGATAAGAGAAGAGGTAGTGGGTAAATGCTAGAAGAGAAGAATGATGAATGGAGGCTGGGGAAGAAGGCAGGAGGATGATTACTGGCCAAGAGAGAAATGAAAGGTTGGCGATAGTAAGGGTTAACATTAGGAAACAAGGAGCATCTCACCTCTACTCATTTGGGAAAGCTCTGTGCACAACTGTGGTGCTATGCAGAGTACAGTATATATCTATATTTATTTGTTCAATTTTCTATACCGTTCTCCCAGGGGAGCTCAGAATGGTTTACATTCAAGTACTCAAGCAGTTTTCCTTGTCTGTCCTGGTGGGCTCACAATCTATCTAATGTACCTGGGGCAATGAGGGGATTAAGTAACTTGCCGAGGGTCACAATGAGCAGTTCAGATTTGAACCCACAAACTCAGGATGCTGAGACTGTAGCTTTAACCATTGAGCTACACTCTCCCCTATACAGGAGTAGAGAAGTAGCCTAGTGGCTAGAGCAGTGTCTCTCAAACTATTTTAGCACCGGCACACTAAACAAAGCAAATACGGTATTTTTCACGGCACATTATAATTGAAATTATAAAATTGCAAAACCAACAAAAAATTAAATTTGAGAGTTATTTATTTAAAGTTCTTTAAGCTAAGTATGGGTTCTTTAAGCTAAGTATGGGTAATTATTACAATGGTGAAACTAAAGTAAATAGAATAGAATTGCTAATCAATGCGATGGATGTGCTTGTTTTTAAGTGCAAATTAACTAAAAATACAGCTCAATAGTTGACAAGCAAACATGCATTTCATCATCCACTATCTGCAGTCGTTCTCTTTTTTTTCAATTTAATTTCTGTCAGAGCTGAAAATCTAAGTTCACAAAGATAAGAAGATCCAAACAGTAGTAACATAGCCTTGCTTGCTTTGTTGCTCAAGTTAGGATAACTACTTCATAAAAAATAAAATTACTTGCCGCTAGTTTTCAAGGACCAACCACATCAAAGAATGATGCTTGTCTGGGCGGTTGTAGCCTTACGCTCACAGACGCTCATAACATTGACAGACTCTTGCGTACATCACGTACATGTCATCTATTCTAGTGTATACTTATGAAGGGATTTTATAAAATAAAGTAAAATTCTAGAATCTCTCGTGGCACACCTGGAATCTCTTCAGGGCCCACAGTTTAAGAGACACTGGGTTAGAGCACTGGCTTATCGTTAAAATCCCACTGCTGCTCCTAATGATCTCGGGCAAGTCATATAACCCTCCATTTCTTCAGGTACAAAATTAGATTGTGAGCTTTCCAGGAGCAGAGAAATACTACTGTACCTGAACATTACTCACCTTGAGCTACTACTGAAAAAGGTGTAAGCAAAATTCAAATCTACAGTATCTATATATAGACCAGGAGTTCTCAACTCAGTCCTTGAGATATGCCTAGCCGATTAGGTTTTCAGGATACCTACAATGAATATGCATGAGATAAATTTGCATGCACCACCTCTACTGTATGCAAATCTATTTCCTGAATGTTCATCGTGGGTATCCTGAAAACTTGACTGTCTGGGAGTGTCCCATGAACTGGGTGGAGAACCCTTGATATATAGACAGAGGGAGGTGATGGGCACGAGTGGAGAAGGGACAGAAAGATGATATGTTGCTGGTCAGAGTAAGAGAAGGAGTTACTAGCAAAATGGGTGGGGGAAGGGGGTAAGAGAAGAGATGCTATACTAGAGTAACCACTGTTAAAAGAGAAAGCTCTGTGCCATAGCTTCTACCACCAGGAGAAGGGTGTTGGAGCTCCTGCTAATAGGAAAGATGGGGTTAGGGACAGAGGGCATGTAAGGCTGAGGATTTGCTTAGGGAACCCCAAAACCCTTGCACTGGCCCTGTCTACCAACCTTTCCTCAGAATGAATTACATTTACCAGCATCCCGTATTGTCTGTCACATACCTCAAAACAAGCAGAAATGACCAAGGTATTCAGGCTGGTGTGTTTCAGCAAATGCCTGCTTCAGGGGTTTATAATCTCCTGAAATTGTAATACTGTAAGAAGTCCATTATGTAGAATGTGTAGCAACGAATAACAAATAAGCATCTCAGCGTTCTCAAAACGAAAGTGAACAATCAACCAGTTTCTAATCTACCTCACTCAGCTTTCTACTATTCCCCTCTAGATTGAGATTTTAAATGTACAGTAAAATCTTGGTTTGCGAGCATAAGCATAGCAGGGTTTAAAAAAAGGTTTGGATAACTTCCTAAAAGAAAAGTCCATATGCCATTATTAAGATAGACTTGGAAGAATCCATTGCTTATTCCTAGGATAAGCAGCATAAAAACTGTTTTACTCTTTGAGATCTTGCCAGGTAATTGATATCCGAATTGGCCACTATTGGAAACAGGATACTGGGCTTTATGTACTTTCAGTCTGTCCAGTATGGCAACTCTTTCATGTGTATTTATTTATTCAATTTTCTATACCGTTCTCCCAAGGGAGCTTAGAATGGTTTACATGAATTTATCAAGGTACTCAAGCATTTTTCTCTGTCTGTCCTGGCAGGCTCACAATCTATCTAATGTACCTGGGGCAATAGAGCAGCGTGGGTTTGAACCCACAACCTCAGGATACTGAGGCTGTAGCTTTAACCACTGCACCACACTCACCCTCTGTTCTTATGAGGAGGGTGCTAAAGCTCTTGCTAATAGGAAAGCTGGGGGTTAGGGACAGACAGGTGCAAGGCTGAGAATTTGCCTAAGGAGCCCAGAACCGTTGCACTGGTCTTGTCCACCAACTTTTCCTCCGAGTGAATTCCATTTACTAGTATCCTCTATTGTCTCTCACTCAGCCAGTTTCTAATCCATTCTGCTCAGTTTATTTTTGAGCCTCCTAAATAAGATATGATCAAACGCTTGGAAGAAAATCCAAGTAAACTACATTCAATCCACATTCTTGAGTAAAGAGTGGGCATATTCTGTGCTAATTGGTTAGCACAGCCACATTGTCATATGCTAACTGATTGGTACATGCCTGGTGCGTGAGCCTTTACTGCCTACATAATGGGTGGCAGTAAGGGGCTCACACACTTTTGGGAAAATCAATGAATGGCCATAATAAGAAAAACAGAAAAAGCAGCCATTTTACTCCAGTGGTAAAAATGGCCCTAGAGTGTGAGAATGACCTATGCATGAGTATGCTAAGGTCACATTTTACTGCTGTTTGGTAAAAGGACCCCTAAGTTTTGTAACTGAGACAACCGAGGATTAAGTGACTTGCCCAAGGTCATAAGGAGAATAAGTAGAACAAGGAAGTCCCAAACAAAATCTTGTATCTAAATGGTGTCACATCTCTCTACTCTCATGCTGTACTGATGCTCTTCTCCAAACATATACCAAACAGAAAGATTAGTTTAGCATTTGGACTTTTCCCATGAGTCTCTGCACCTATCACTCCTCATTACTTTTTACTCTTCTGATTCCACCTTTGACCTTCCTCTTTTCACTCAAATGCCTGAAAAAAATTGTCTTTTTACCTCTTTATTTCCCTTTCAGTTTGCTAAATCACATAAAGCACTCACAGCTTAGACAACATTTACAAACCACAAATGTCATACCATTTTACAATAGCTGCTATTCATCATAAAACCTAATGCAACGTGAACCTAAACCACAACTACAACTGAAAGTCAAATTTCCCACAGATAGCACTAAACATATTGCCCAGGAAATGCGGTCCTAAATAATTACTGGATCAATATTCAAAAGCTCTTATCTGTAGAGCAACAGCTGCTATACGGATAAAGTGCCCTATCCCCCAATTTTCAGTGGCACTACTGAAAAATCTTAAAAGATCTCCCCAGCCCTCCCTGGATAGCATCAGGGTGAAGAAAAGGTAGAATGTGGATATTCTGCCTAACTCTATAGCTAGTCAACAATGTCCAACTACTATCCGTACAACTAGGGGATAAATATAGTCCAGCAAAATGGCTGTCCTATCTTAAAACACACAGCTACGTAGATAGTGGCTGTAGGGTTGGCTCAGTCTCCTATTCGGCATGCAATCTTTGAAGTCTCTCAAACTATGACCCTTGCTGAGCTTCCAAAGCTCAGGTTGAGCATGTGGCAAAGAAACTGATGTGGCAGAAAGGTGGTCATAGGCCTGGAATCTGTGAGTGCCAGGGTAAGTGCTGCAGTGCAAAAGGGGATGAGGAACCAGTCCCAGAAAACAGGAACGTGCCAGGAGCCAGGGAGAGCAGAGCAAGGAAATGATCTAAGCCTGTGGTTTCAAGTTTCAAGTTTTATTGTGTTTAATATACCGACCATCAACATGTATCTGGCCGGTTTACAATGCTAAAAAAAAAAGAAAGAAAAAAGGTAAAATAGTAATTATATATATATGGGGAGGAGTGAACATTATTAAAGACAATAAACAAGAACATACATGAATTTGAGGGTAATAAGGGGAAGGAAGGGTCATTAAATACATTATTAAAATGAAATTTAAAAGAAAGGGAGGAGGGGGGGAGGATATGACATCAGGAATAGGGTCGCTTCATAAAAGTGGTTGAGATGATTTTACTGGTTTTGGGAAAGGAAGTATTTAGAGATTATGATATGCATCTTGAAAAAGAAATGTTTTTAATTTGGTCTTGAATTTACCGAAAAGATTGTCATGACAAGTTGAGGTGGCATAGCGTTCCACATGGTTGGAGCAACTACAGAGAAGTTAATTTTCTTAGTGTAGTAGAATTCTTTAATGGAAGGAACAGCCAGTAAGTTTTGATCTGCTGATCTTAAGGTCCGAGAAGGACAGAGAGGGATAATAAGTTTGTCGAGAAAAGATGGAAGACATGAGAATTTGATTTTGAAAACCAGCATTAAGGTTTTATAGGTGATACGGTGCGTGATGGGTAACCAATGGGCTTCTTTCAGGAGAGGAGTTACATGATCATATTTCCCTACTTTATGTATGAGTTTGATTGCAGTATTTTGTATGAGCTGCAAACGACATAATTTTTTTTGTGGGAGTCCATTATATAGGAAATTACAGTTGTCTAGATGGGAGATAACCAGTGAGTGCACAAAGGTTATGATTGCATTAATTTCAAGGATTGAAGTTAGAAAGCGGATGAGCCTGAGTTTGTAAAAACAAGTTTTTACTACGGAGCGTATCTGGTCGTGGAAGATTAAGTCTTTGTCTATGGTTACTCCGAGAAGTTTTATTTTTGGCTCAATTTTTACAGAGCAGGATTTAATGAAGATTTTTCCGGTTATAGTTTCATTGTTCCTGATTGGGAAGAGTATACCACAGGATTTATTGATGTTGAGGGAGAGTTTATGTATTTGGAGCCAATCACTGATTTTATCAAATTTATTATTAATTTCTTGTATTTCATTTGTTTTTGTAGAATCAACAGGGTGAAGTAGCTGAATGTCGTCTGCGTATGCGAAGATTGTAAAGCCAATGGATTGAGCTAGAGTGAGAAGAGGAGAAATAAAGAATTTAAGTAATAGTGGGGAGAGAATAGAACCTTGGGGGTCGCCGTAAGTTTGAAAAATAGGTGGTGAGGTTTTCTCTTTTGAGTGAACTTTAAAGTTTCGCTCATTAAAGAAAGAGATAAACCATGAGAGCGCTGAACCTGTGATACCGTAGTTCCTAAGACGATCGATAAGAAGAGAGTGATCAATAGTGTCGAAGGCAGCGGATAAGTCAAGAGAAACAAGAAGAGCAGATTTTCGGTGATCAAGAAAGTAGTGTATAGTAGTGATAAGACCGAGTAAGGATAATTCAGTGGAATAATTGGAACGGAAACCTGTTTGGTGGGGATGAAGCGCGTTGGATTTATCAATAAATTCTATGAGCTAATTATGTACTATTTTTTCCATAAGCTTTGAAATGAGAGGAAGGTTGGCAATACTCATTATTAACCTTCAGGAAATCGGTAAAGACCCTCCTCTTCAACTAAAGATCTCCTCTGTCTTCTCCCCCCCTTACGCCCCCCTCCACTCTCCTATCTCCTCCCCAAAACTCCAAGATAACCCTCTCTTACTCTCTCCACCAACAAATTGTATCTAAACGCATATAACTTTCCTTAAACTAAACTACTGTATTTCCCCCTTCTCTCTTTCTGCTATACTCTCCCTGTATTTAATTCTCTCCAAAATCTATAAATCCAATTACTAAACCTATTGTATTACTTATATGTCTATTTACTCTCCACTATGTATGTTCATTGTAGACCGTTCTGAGCTACTGGGAGGACGGGATAGAAATCCAAATAAATAAATAAAAATAAATAAATAAATAAATAGGACGAAAGTTAGTCAGTGATGTGTTATCTAAATTTTGGTTTTTCAGTTTTGGAAATACTAGAGCAGATTTCCAAGCTTTTGGGACAAGGTTGGAGATTAGACTTTTAGTTACCATTTCCAGTATAAATGGGCCGAAAATAGAAAATAATTTTTTGAGGATTATGGGAGTGATGCTTTCTTTTGGGTTATTAGGGACATTTATAGATTGGAAAACTTTGAGAAGGTCAGCTAAAGATGGAAGTTAAAATTAGAGAATGAGCTGAAGGATAAAAAAATTAGTATGATCAGAGGATTCTGGAAATTGTGTAGGTGTAGATTGTCCTAGGTTTGATCTGATATCTTTGATTTTCTTGTCAAAGTAGTTTGCAAGTTTTGATGCTGGTGGTTGTTTAAGTAAGGGAGGGGGGTTCTTATTAGAATAAGGGGATAGTGATCGGACTATACTGAAGAGCGCTGAGGAGTTGTGAGCTGTGGTTATATATTTTGAATAGTACTCTTTTTTTGTTTGTTGTATAGTGGTTTTGTATTGAGTAGCCATTTTTTTGTATTGAAGGAGGGAGTTGTTAGACCGTGTTTGTCGCCATTTGTGTTCGGTGGAGCAGAGTTGTTCGCGAAGGAGAATGAGATTTTCATTATACCATGGTTTCTTTTTGGGTTGTGATTTGGTTGTTTTTTTCCTGGGGGGGGAGCTAGAAGGTCCATAAGAGATTGTGTTGTAGTTTTCCAGAGAGAAGATTGTTCTTCTATGGTAAGATTAGTGAAATCTTGTAGGTTTAAGTTAAGAGAATTTTGGATGGCGGAGGCTGTGATCTTGTTGCTATCTCTGGAAATATAAGTGCTCTGTGAAGTGGTGGACGGTTGCATTATAGAATTTAATTGGAGGTTAATAAGAACGTGATCTGACCAAGGAAGGGAATAAGTTTAAAGTTTTTGGAAAATATGACTGATTGCTATTGGACTAAGAATCATGTCGATGGTATGTCCGGCAGAGTGAGTCGCAGATGAGAGCAGTAGAGTCAGGGAGAGATCTGAAATTAAAGTTAGGAGCTCTGATGTGTTGGGAAGATTGAAGTGTATATTAAAGTCGCCGAGAATTATAGGATTGGAGTGGGCAATGCTGAAATCCATAATTGCAGATATGAGAGCAGTTAAAGAAGGTTTTGTGACTGGAGGAGGGAGATAAATAAGAAGGAAGTTAAGGTTGAGGATTTTTTTAAATAGAAAATTGGAGAATTTCAACTGGATAATTGTTATTTAGAGAGGATAGATCAAATTGTAGAGGAATAGAAGCATGGTAAATCACGGCTAAGCCTCCTCTTTTTTTGTTTGGCCGACATTGGATTTTTGCTTTATAATTGTTTGGGCAGGCTTGGTTGATATAAGCCTCTTCTCCTTGAGTTAGCCAGATTTCTGTTAGACAGAGGATATGTAAATTATGTTGGAGAATTAGATCGTGTATTAGATGGTGTTTATTTTTGATAGAACGTATGTTTAAGAGACCTAAATTTGGTTTGAAGTATTGTGGTGATAAAATATGAGCTGTTGGAGCTGGAGTTAAAGAAATGGTGGTAAAACACCTAGGCTGGTTTCCTAAAGATCCTCGGGAGGAAGGTCGGTGTCCCCAGATGATTGGGATAGAGGCCATTGGATTGAGGGCATCATTGGGATGGGGGCTGGGTATGAGAGGGGGAAGGTAAATGGAACTAAACTGGTTGGCGGAGAAATAGAGAAAAAGAATATTTAGAAAGAAAAATATGGTTTTTCCAAAACTAAGAGCAGTATAAAAGGAACTTGAGCAAGAGTGTGCAAGAAGTAGCTGCATGAAGGAGTGCATAAAGGAGCAGGACCTGCTCCTTGAGTACGCTCCTTTGGTGCGTGCCTTTGACGTGCGCCGCAAAGGAGGTGGTTTTAAAGAGGGGGCTACAGTAAGAATATATGGGCAGAGTCACCGGCGCCGCCGTTTCACGGCGGCAGTCTTCTCTGGGAGCAAGAGACCCTGTTAAAACCAAAATGACAAGACATTAAGGTAAAAGAAATATACAATAATAAAAAGTGATATGGATAATAAAAAAAAAAGAAAGGATTACTCTGAAAGAAGGAAACTAACTTAAAAAGGAAAGACAATAGTAGAATTAGTATTAATTAGATACAACGTACTGAGTAAATTAAAGTAAATAAGCAGAGCAAAAAGAAGAAAACTTAAACAGGGAGAACATCGATTAAATACAGAAGATATTTCCAAGCTGTGGTGTACAGAGGGATCCTGTTAAGGTGAGAGCAGCTTAACAGGGTGCAACATAGGGTTAAGCGTGCGCCGCAAAGGAGGTGGTTTTAAAGAGGAGGCTACCGGTAAGAATTTGTGGACGGAGTCGTCGTCAATGAGAAGTCACAAATTGAAGATGAGTTAAATCTACAGACAAAAGGAAGTTTCACCTGTAGAGAAGAGTGAGAAATGGGAATCAGTAAAGGGATAGGGGAGCCAAACCTGCATGGAATCTTGCTGGGGAGCGGAGGAAAATGAGAAGCAGAACAGGTTAAAAAGATTTAGGGAGTAGAACAGGCCAAGAACAATTAAATTCCCTGTGCCCAAATATAAAACATCAAATTATGCCTATGCAAGAGGAGAAAGTACAGAGGGAGGAGATGAAATTAAGGAAAAATGAAAAAATTAATTGGGGAATAGAGTGAGGTGTATATGGGCTGAGGGAAAAGAGGGACTGGCTGGAAAAAAGTGCTATAAATGGCTTGAATGGAGGGAAGGAGAGAGAGAGTATGATGCTGACATGCTGGGAAGGGAAGGAGAGTGTGGCTGGACCTTAGCTTTTGATTTTTTGACATTTTGATATAGGCTGGTCATGACTACTATCCGCTACCAGATGTATTTTGGTTTTCCTTTTTTTTTTCTTTGCTGGGTAAGGGGAAATGTGTTGTGAGTTATGAGTTGAGCACCCCTAATCATTTGCAAAAGTTGGCTCCTATGATACCAGTAGCAGTGTTGAATATACACATTAGATTTAAATGTGATGGCTGTTATTATTTTTTTAAACCCTCTGATTGTGGCATTTGAATATTGTTTCGTACATCTTTTTAAGTCTACGAAACTCCAAATAGTCCTCAAAAATCTGCAGTTCCACAGGGAGTGAGGTCCAAATAGCTGGACCCACACACATGAAAGCCCGTCCCCATGATGGGGCAGATCAAACAAAAGGACTCACTATTCATACTGATTGCATTTGAAGGCATTAACTAGCTTTTCTTCCATTCACATTTTTGTTGCCTTGATTTCTTTGTGTGTTATGAAGGGAATGTATTAAGTCCATTAAAACAGTGTCAACTTGTTTTTCAGTTGACCTTTATTTCTGCACATTCAGGTAGACTAACATAGCAACTGCACTACTTTATTCAAAATAAAACAATTGTTGTTGAAGTCAGCATAATTTCTAATTCTCACTTTATGCTTTTGCAGCCCTCTTCAGTTACAAAGCAGTGCCAGTGCTTCCATTAAACTTACTAGTAGTTGTTTACACCACCGAGATTCTGGGGATGGTTAAGAGGCAATGGACAGGTCATTTAAATCCCCTCCCTCATGGCAGGGCAGGATTAAAGGGATAGGCAAAGTAGGCACGTGCCTTGGGCCCGAAGGGTTCAGGGGGGCCCAGTGTGCTGATCTGATGATGTCATTACATGTAACCATGCTGCTGTCCTGCTCTTGTAGCAATGTTTTGGGAGTGAATGTTGTCAGCTATCCATCATTTATTATTTTTTTGAGACTTGCAGCATAGCAAAGAAGCCCGGCTGGTGGCTGCCCTTGAAAGGAAGAGGAGGACTCTGTGCTTTGAAGTCTTCTGCCGTACACTGCTGGTGCTGTGGCAGAATGGAGGGCTTAAGCTGCTCATGTCTGGCCTCAGGAGAGAGAAAGAGTAACAGGAGTCACTGCGTCTTGGGCTTGGACATGTAGCTGAGCCGCATGGGAGTGACCCAAGGAGAAAAGAGTTTGCTGTAGAAGCCAAGAGGTAGAAGGTATGAAATGGAAAAAGGGACTAATGGGGCAAACAAAAGTGAGCTGGAGAGTAGTTTGTGTCTGGGTAGGAGAAAGGATTTGAGCTGGGAGGCTGGATAAAATGATCTGAGAGGGTACTAAGCCTGGGGTGGGGGCAACATGATATGGAGAAGGGATACTAAGCCTTGAGATACTGACCCTCCATATCTCAAGGGGTACGATTACCAGATTTCCTCTTAAAAAAAAAAGAGGACACCTGGCCCGCTCTGTTCCACCCCACGCAAACCTTGTGTCTCTTTCTCTGAGGCTGGGGCAGCATCTGGAGGGCCCCTGCGCATGTGCGGATGGCGACGCATGCACGGACCCTGAGTTTGGAGCCTTCCAAAACTCGGACAAATCCCTCCGGGCACCCAGACAATCCTCTAAAAAGAGGACATGTCCAGGTTTCCCCAGACATCAAGGGGGGGGGGATATTAATCTGGAGAAGAGTTAAGGGGAATAAGTAAATGCCATGAAATACAGAGGATCTGGCTTTTAACTGGTCAACCATGTCCATGAATCCTCTCCTCTGCTGCCTTGCTTAGTCTCTGCTCTGCCCCGGCCGGATCTTCTGTTCTGCTGCCTTGCCTCGGAAGGTAGGGAGTTTCCTTCACAGTTAAGTTGGATCTGGAGTTCTTCTCTGGATTCAACTTTGTTCAGAGTCAGGCCAAGACAGGATCAGGAGAACATCTCTAGATCCAACTTTTATATGAAGAAAAAAATCCCTACATTTTTAAAATAAAGAGAAAAATAAATAAATCAAATAAAGTATATAAATAAACAAGCAGGAAATAAATAACTGGAGGTGTGGGCAGGGGGCAGGGTCGTGGGCAGGGATGGGGCCAGAAGACCTAGTGTCCTTGTGTGCCTAGGGCCCACTGAAGAATTAATCCCACCCAACCTCCTGGAGGCCCCATGGCCAGTCAAGGCTTAACTCGATGGCTTGGCCCCTATGACCTGCAGGAGGAGGGCACAATACTGCTGCTTCCTCTTCTGCACATGCTCAATCTTGCGGTATGAGTATGATTATGAGCCATAAGATCCCATAACCCAGGGGTGGAGAACGAGGGCCACAATCCAGTCAGGTTTTCAGGATTTCCCCAACAAACATGCATGAGATCTATTTGCATGCACTGCCTCCACTGTATGCAAATAGATCTCATGCCTATTCATTGTGGAAATCCTGAAAACCCGACTGGATTGCAGCCCTTGTTCCCCACCCCTGCCGTAACCTCAGAGCTCATACTGCAAGAATAACCCTGCACAATAGAGGAAGTTGGTATACTATTAATCATCCTTCCTCCTGCTGACCACAGGGCTAAGTCAGTAGGCTGCAAGAGGGGCTGGAGCCAGGTGCAGGGGCACAGGGAAGGGAATATGGAGAGCACAAGATTAAAGCCCAACAGACAAAATTACCAAAACAATGCTACATATAAAAGATCACGACTACCCGATTACTAAAACAATAAAAATATTGGGAGTCACATTAGACACACATTTGACAATGGTTGAATACACAAATGCAGTGGCAAAAAGGTGCTTCCTGGCATTATGGAAATTAAAGACCAACAAAAAATACTTTGACCCATTATCATTTAGATTACTAGTGCAATTACTAGTGCTTTCTACTCTGGACTATTGCAATATCGTTTATATGGGTATACCCCAAAAAACAGTGAGGAAACTTAGAATTGTTCAGAACACAGCGGTCCGCTTGATATTTGGATTGAAAAAAAGCGACTGTTAGCCCCTACTATAGACTGCTTCACTGGCTGCCAATGGAGGCACGAATAATAGTCAAGTTCTCTTGCATATGTTTCAAGCTGGTTTGGGGACTAGCTCCTACATACTTGCTATCTCACTTCGTATTATATAGCCCTATAAGACAAACCAGAAACTGCAATCTATTTGCATATCCAAGCATTACCGGCTGTAAATACAAAACCTTTCTGGATAGAACTTTTATGTACCAAGCAAACAAACAACAACACTGGCTAGACAACTACATCAATGGAGCTAGACTGACCTATGACGCTTTTAGAAAAGTCATAAAAACCGTCTTATTCGACAGATATATCACCTAAACAGTAACTACACCAAACACTAAATACAATTCTATTATTTCTAACATGTCCCCTCTGAAATACTTAACAAACTGTTTATTGCAATTTCTCTGCATTCACTGTAATTTCACTGACTATCTGCATATTGTAACTCGCTGTTTGTCCAGCTCACTTCAATGTGAACCGCCTAGAAGTCGCGCGATTATTGGCGGTATAAAAGAATAAAGTTATTATTATTAAAGTGTTCTTATAGCACCAAATATCCTTGCATAGACCTGTTACTAAGTGATCAGTAAGCAGAGGCTGCAGATAAGGTGACACTGAACATAAGAGTTGCCATACTAGGACAGACTAAAGGTCCATCAAGCCCAGCATCCTGTCTTCAACAATGGTCAACCCAGATCACAAGTATCTGGCAAGATCCCAAGGTGAAAAACAGATTTTATGCTGTTTATCCTAGGAATAATCAGTGGATTTCCCCAAGCCATCTTAATAATGGCTTATGGTCTACTCTTTTAGAAAATGTATCCAAACCTTTTTAAAACCATGCTAAGCTAACTCTTTCACCACATTCTCCAGCAACAAATTCCAGAGTTCAATTACACGCTGAGTGAAGAAATACTCGTATTTTCTCTGGCTTGTTTTGAATCTACTACTTCATTGCATGCCCCCTAGCCTAGTAGTTTTGGAAAGAGCAAACAAGCAATTCACATCTACTCGTTCCATTCAGAATTTTATAGATCTCTATATCTCCCCTGAAGCCAGATCTTCTCCAGGCTGAAGAGCCCGAGCTACTTTAGCATTTCCACATAGGGAAGTCATCCTATCCTTTTTATTATTTTAGTT
The DNA here is from genome assembly GCF_902459505.1 of Geotrypetes seraphini. Classification (NCBI taxonomy): domain Eukaryota; kingdom Metazoa; phylum Chordata; class Amphibia; order Gymnophiona; family Dermophiidae; genus Geotrypetes; species Geotrypetes seraphini. The sequence continues at coordinate 97,019,260 of NC_047088.1, read as the reverse complement.
GCCCTTCTCTGTACTTTTTCTAATATTGCTATATCTGTTTTGAGAATTGCACACAGTATTTGAGGTGTGGTTGCATCATAGAGCAATGCAAAGGCATTATAACATTAAAAAACAATTACGATCACTGGAAAGAAAATGGCGACACACCAAATCTTATATAAACCTACAACTCTATAAAGAACAGGCTTCCCTCTATAAAAAGAAAATTAACTGCGCCAAAAGCAACTATTATTCCAAAAAAATTTCCAAAGCAAAAAATCCTTCCATTTTATATTCCATTCTAAAATCCATTACCCCTATTACTCAAAGAGAAAACAATAAACAAAAGAGTCAACTCATGGCCCAAGAATTGGCAGATTACTTCTGTAAAAAAATCAGTAACATCTGAAATACTTTTAATCCTATCTTAACAGGATATTCTACGGACAGTCTCAAAACTAAATTTTTACCCATAGCCAAATGTGCTAATTTCAAGATTCCTTCCTTAAAAGATATAGAATCCCTCTTCAAAAAAATTAATATTAAAGGATCCCGTTTAGAAATTATCCCCCGTTCTTTCTCAAAAAATTATTTTCTTGCTTTAGCCCTTTCATTCATTCTCTTGTTCAAAAAAGCCTGCTTACAAGTACGGTCCCTCTTTCCTGGAAAACTGATATTATTACCCCAATACTAAAAGACCATAAAATCAGTTTGGACGAAGTGTCGAACTATCGCCCCATTGCCAATATACCATTTCTTGCCAAACTAACAGAAAGACTGGTATTTGACCAGCTCTCTGGCTTTGTTGCATCCACAAATGTTCTCCACCCGAATCAGACGGGATTTCAGAAATTTCATAACACAGAATATTCAATGTTAGGACTGATAACGAACATTCACTACTATCTAGACCATCATAAATCCGTAATTCTCTTCTCATTAGACCTAACCGCAGCTTTCGATACAATGATCACGATCTACTACTCAAAAGACTAGAATCCATAGGTATCGCTGACCAAGTCTTAAAGTGGTTCATTTCATTTCTCTCCAACCGTTCATCTACGGTTAGATACAATGAGTCAAATTCCAAAGCCTATTCTTTAACCTACGGTATTCCCCAAGGTTCCATCCTTCCCCTTTACTGTTCAATATTTTCCTATCTCCATTATTGAGCATCTGTCAATCAATAAGCTTTACCACATATACTTATGTGGACGATATACAACTTCTACACCTGCTAAATCCAGAAAACATAGAAGAAATAAATGCAATCAATAAGAAACTCGAGAGCATAAAAAATTGGCTTAACTCTAACAAACTAGCCTTAAACATTCAAAAAACTATTTCGATGCTTTTCTCTTGGAAAAAAGATATCCTCCTGAGCACTCCATTTGTCCTTAACAATATCCCCTTAGAGTTAGCGTCTTCTCTAAAAATCTTAGGCGTTATCATTGATGATAAACTTTCGTTCCACGACCATATTAGTAATACAGTTAAAATATGCTCTTTTACAAACTATGTATGATACTAGTGACTGGAGGGAGGCTAGAAATGGAATTGCAAGACTGAAAGATGCTGTGAACCACAATGTAGAGAGTGATGAGGAAAAAGCAGATGTGCTTAATAAATACTTTTGTTCCATCTTCATTAGGATTGGCAGATTTTACGATTTTAAATCTGGACACCCTAGATTCGCCCCCCAGGCCCACCCATTTCCGCCCCAGTCCCGCCCTAGCTCCACCCCCTACTGCCTGCTTTGGTCAGGCAGGATGCAATCCGCGCATGCGCAGGTGCCGTGCACGTGACATCATCGTATGGCACCTGAGCATGCGCAGATTGCCTCCTGCCTGACGCGATTGAGAAGAGGCTTTTCAAAACCTGGACAAAGTGCCAGGTTTTGAAAAGCCGTCTGGACCCCTGGACATGTCCTGAAAAGGAGGACATGTCCGGGGAAATCCAGACGTCTGGTAACCCTAATCTTCATACAAGAAAAGCCTGGAGTAGAACATCGGTCAACGGATAAAAAGTACACATAAGAAGAAAGAAGATATTGCACCTTTCATGGAAGAAAGTGTTTATGAACAGCTCAAAAAACTGAATGTGGAGAAAACCATGAAGGACGCAAGGGATGCAAGGGATCCATCCCAGAATCTTGAGAAAGCTAAGAGAGTTTCGTGATCATGTGACACCTTTGTATTTAAAATTCCATTGGTTACCAATGGAATTTAGGATCAAATTTTAGCACATAGAGCATTATTCCAGTTACAGCCTTCATATCTTTCTAATTTGGTGCTATTCTACGCCCCAAGGCATTTATTATGATCTCTGAATGAAATAGGGTAGTTGTTCCTCATATTTCGAAGGCACATCTTGCATCAACTAGAGATTGTGCATTTTTTTATTTAGTTCCATAGATTTGAGAAAAGAAGAATCATATATAAATTTTAAAAGACATTTAAAAGCACATTTTTTCCAATTGGCTTCCTCAACTTAGAACAGAGTTTGGGACTGTGATCTGTGTTTTATGGTTTTACTATTAGAATTGTTACTGTTGATATATTTGCTATGATATTTTATGGAAATTTTTTTTTTTTTAACTTTTGTTCTTAATCTTTCCTTTTCTATTTTTAATGGAGTTCTTTTCTTGATGAATATGAATTGTGTATTGTAAACCGCTTAGATCCTTTTAGGCTGTTATGCGGTATATAAAGTTCTTCATAAACAAACATTTTTAAAATAAATCCTTGGAGACAAAGAATATGTAGAAATAAACAGGCTAGTATTTCACTTTGGAAAGGTCATGGAGGTGCTGGTCAAGGAAAGGGTAGTGAATTTCCTGGAATCTAATGGGTTGCAAGATCTGAGGCATCATAGTTTTACCAAAGGAAAATCATACCAAACAAATCTGATTGATTTATTTGACTGGATTACTAGAGAATAGGACATACCGGTAGATTAGTCTACTTGGATTTCAGCAAGGCCTTTGACTTGGTTCCTCATAAATAAACTCAGTGGACTAAAGTTAGGACCCAAAGTGATGAATTGGATTGGAAACTGGTTGACTGACAGCAGTGTTATGGTAAATAGAATTTACTCGGAGGATAGAAAGGTAAGTAGTGGAGTTCCTCAGGGATAGGTACTGGGGCCAATTCTATTCAACTTATTTGTGAGCAACATTGCTTAAGTGTTAGAAGGAAAGTTTGCCTTTTTTGCTCACTGAGATTTGCAACAGAACAGACACACGGGAAGGAGTGGACATGAGATGAGATCTTCAAAAACTAGTAGGATAGTTTAATGTTGGGTATTTAAAATGCAATGCAAAAAGTGCAAAGTGATGCACGGGGTGTAGAAATCCAAAAGAGTAGTAGTATGCACTAGGGCAGGGGAGGCAATTCCGGTCCTCGAGAGCCGGAGCCAGATCAGGTTTTCAGGATATCCACAATGAATATGTATGAGATGGATTTGCATGCACTGCCTCCTTGAGATGCAAATCTATCTCATGCATATTTATTGTGGATATCCTGAAAACCTGACCTGGCTCCAGCTCTCGAGGACCGGAATTGCATACTCCTGCACTAGGGCAATGGTTCCCACCCCTGGCCTGGAGGACCACCAGGCCAGTCATGTTTTTGGGATAGCCCTAATAAATATGCACGATAGAGATTTGCATATAATGGAGGTGACAGGCATGCAAATCTGCCCCATGCATATTCATTAGGGCTATCTCAAAAACACGACTGGCCTGGTGGTCCTCCAGGTCAGGGTTGGGAACCACTGCACTAGGAGATGAAAGAACAACATGAACAAATCAGGAGATGCGCCTTGGGATAATAGTGTCTGAGGATCTCAAGATGGCAAAAGGATGAGACAAAAAGACAGTGGTTGTAGCCAGAATAGTAGACTTCAGAGAGAGTGTTATAACTAGTGTGACCATATGGCTCCAGACAAAAGGGGACGGATTGAGACATCCGGGTTTTACTTCCATTGAAAGCAACCAAGATGTCTCAATCTGTTCTCCTTACTTCCATTGCTTTCAATGGAAGTAAAACCCGGATGTCTCAATCCGTCCCCTTTTGTCTGGAGCCATATGGTCACACTAGTTATAACCAGCAGAAGAAAGGAGGTGTTGATATCCCTATATAGTCATTGATGAGGCCCCACTTGGAGTACTGTCTTCAGTTTTGGACACAAAGGTTACACAGATGCACAGGTGGCAGTAAATTATTGGATGCAGTAAAGCTGTATGAGAAGAGATATCCGCTCCAGAGAACAGCTAAGTGAAAGTGTTTTGATACATTGTTAGTAACTGAGAGGAGTAGGAGTGGTTAGGGACTGATAAGAAGCTATGATGGTCCCTTGTGCAACCTCTGCTTAATTTTACTATTTGAGCACATAGGTACTGTAGTAGTCTGAGCACTTATCACTTTAATTGATGGATTTTAATTGTTTATATGAATAAGGTGGCAATGTGACTAAAAGATGACTGAGTGAATCCTGCGCTGGTTGAATAATTAAGCATTATCACAGGAAGTTTATTAGTTGTACTCCAAGATATATTAATGCCTTCAGTTTTGGAGACCATACCTCTACAAGGATACTTCAGTGGTTGGAAAGATAATGGAAGCTCTGCTGAAGGAAAGAATAGTTAACTACCTGAAAATGAATGGGCTACAAGATCCAAGACAATATGGCTTCACTAAGGGGAAATCATTCCAAAGAATCTGATTGACTTCTTTGTCTGGGTGACCAGAGAATTGGATAGAGGAAGTGTGCTAGATTTGGTCTACCTGGAATTTAGCAAAGCCTTAGACTTGGTCCCTCATTGGAGGCACTTTGTCTGGGTTTTGAAAAGCCTCCTCTCAATCGCAAATGGCAGGACTGGGGCAGAGATGGGCGGGCCTGAGGGCAGTTCTAGGGTGTCCGGATTTTACAATCACAAAATCTGGCAAACCTATATTAAAGAATCCACCTGAGGGGTGGAACTGCTACAGGACCTGTAAACACTTGCTGGTTCACAGGTGCTGTGCTGAATTTTCACCTTATTGCCACTGCCTGAAGACTTCCATAAGGATATATTTCTTTCACCTCCAGACGGATGGTTACATCCTCCAGGGTCCCCTCCCTCTCCACAATTTCTTTGGCTGGTTCCTTAATACTGTATCTGCTCAAGACCTGCCTTTGCAGATTCCATTTGCTTAGATATTAGAATCTGAGAACTGCAGCAGTAGATCCAAAAACAATGTTCAGCCAAAACACATTTAGCTGCCACCTACAAGCTAGAGTTAACATTTGCAAGCACAGCTGAATAAACAACAGGAAGATGGTCTTTTCACAGGGGTGTCCAATGTCGATCCTCGAGGGCCGCAGTCCAGTCGGATTTTCAGGATTTCCCCAATGAATATACATGAGGTCTATTTGCATGCACTGCTTTCATTGTATGCTAATAGATCTCATGCATATTCATTGGGGAAATCCTGAAAACCCGACTGGATTGCGGCCCTCGAGGACCGACATTGGACACCCCTGATCTTATATAACTAGATCCTATAGCCGTGGTTCCCAACCCTGTCCTGGAGGACCACCAGCCAGTCAGGTTTTCAGGATAGCCCTAATGAATATGCATGAGGTAGATTTGCATGCCTGTCACTTCCATTATATGCAAATCTCTCTCATGCACATTCATTAGGGCTATCCTGAAAACCTTATTGGCTGGTGGTCCTCCAGGACAGGGTTGGGAATCACTGTCCTATAGAGATATACTGTAGATCACAGGTGTCAAAGTCGGTCCTCGAGGGCCAGAATCCAGTCGGGTTTTCAGGATTTCCCCAATGAATCTGCATGAGATCTATTTGCATGCACTACTTTCAATGCATATTCATTGGGAATTCCAGAAAACCCGACTGGATTCCGGCCCTCGAGGAGGGACTTTGACACCCCTGCTGTAGATAGATAAATAATGGAAACAATCAGGAAAGATACTGGATATAAATAGATACTGGACATGCCCTCACCAACTTTGTTGCTATGTATGAGAATAATCAGGGGGTGGGCAACCACAGTCCTCAAGGGCCAAAATCTGATTGAGTTTTCAAGATTGCCACAGTGATATGTGCGAGATCTATTTGAATGCAATGAAAATAGTACGTGCAAATCGATCTCCTGCCTCTTCATTGTTGGAATCTTGAAAACCTGACTAGGTTGTGGCCCCCCAGGGACCATAGTGCTCACCCTTGAGGCAGATAAAGCCCCTGGCCTTAGGATTCTTTTATCATTCTCTCTGCACTGGTCTCTAGAAGAAGCACAAAACTATCCCTAGGGTTTCCTTACCTTGAATTAATTACTGTTAAACAGCGCATCACACTCCACCAGTGCCTGCTACCACTGTGGCTGGGAGATCTTGCATCCTGCTCTAGACAGCTTGATACACATTTGAAACAGCAGACAGAGTCTCCAGAGTAAGCACTTTCTAATTACTGCAGCAAATGCCTCCCTCCTTCATTGCCAGAGTTCTGCTTTCCCTCCCTTATCCATCACAGCATTCTCTATATCTCCATCAACTCTCTCTGTCTCTGCAGTATCTACCTGCAATCTCCGTGGCTCTCTTGACAGCACCTCTACATTGCATATCTCTTTTAAAGGAACTGACTGTGACTGAGCATTCTTTTCTTTGGCATGTGGAGGGGCATTTTAGAAAGGACGTCTAAGTCAGAATTGAAATATCCTGCTCTTAACATACAAAAAGAACATCCATCTCACAGCCATTTTCGAACAGGAATTAGTTTAGGGGTTCCTGTTCGAAAATATGTGAGAACATCCAAATTGAATAGCCATCTAATAACAATAAGCTTCTACTCATTATGACAGGGGTTGCCATACAACAGATTACGAATAACTGGAAAAATTGGGAGAGGCTGAATTACAGCTTTTGGTGGAACTCTTTGTGTCACATATTCAAAATGGAAAGGATAATTGCCATGCAGCAGGGAAATTTTTAAAAAAATTTCAGGTTATTTGGGAGCCATTAACAAGATACTGTAAAGATTGAAATTATTGCATGGAAAAAATATTAATTTTTTCCCTTTTGTTCATACACGTCCAGGATGGGGTAAGGGAATATTTTATGATCTCTTTTGCATATGAATAACTGTTGGGTATAAGGGAGGGGGTTATTTGATGCGAGTTAGAATTTAATGATATATTAAGCTTTGAAAATGAATAAAGATTAATAAAATAATTTTTTTTAAAAACCCAAATTGAATAGCCATTTTACAAACTGAAATGTCCACATCATGAACAGCAAAAATCCAGAGACAAAGATGTCTGTCTGGCAGCATTTTTAACAGTATTGGCCACACAGATATCCTTGCAGAGCAGAGTAGGGTTACCAGATTTCCTTCTTAAAAAAAAAAAGAGGACACATGCCCCTGTCCTGTTCTGCCTCCCAGTCACACCCTCACATGAACCTCGTCTCTTCTTCCCCGAGCTCAGGATCATGTCTGGAGGGCCACCAAGCATGCGCGGATGCGATGCAATAACGCATGAAGCCCTCCTGACGTGGCCCCGAGTTTGAGGCTTTCCAAAACTCGGACAAACTGCTGGGTTTTGGAAATCCATCTGGGCACCCAAATAGTCATAGTAGCATAGTAGATGACGACAGATAAAGACCCGAATGCTCCATCTAGTCTGCCCAACCCGAAGCCCTCCCCAGCCCATCCTCAACCAAACGGCCATATACAGACACAGACCGTGCAAGTCTGCCCAATACTGGCCTTATTTCTTCAATATTTACTATTATTTTCTGATTCTAGATCCTCTGTGTTCATCCCACGCTTTTTTGAACTCTGTCACCATTTTCCTCTCCACCACCTCTCTCGGGAGCACATTCCAGGCATCCACCACCATCTAAACAGAGGACATGTCCGGGTTTTCCCGGACATCTGGTAACCCTAGAGCAGAGGGGCAGCCTAGTGGTCAATGCAATAGATTGTAAACCAGAGGACCCAGGTTCAAATACCCCTATGACTCTTATTTTAAATGCTTGGCCCTCCAAGAACAGTGAAATACCTTCTCTTCCTGATTGTACACCACCTCAATAGCCTTCAGGCCAGGGCAGGATTAACCAATAGGCCCAATAGGCACATGCCTAGGGCCCGAAATGGTCACGGGGGCCCGATGAAGGAGGGCATCAACATTGTTTTTTCCAAACGGTGATGGGCCCTCCAGCATCATAGAAACATAGAAACATAGAAATAGACGGCAGATAAGGGCCACGGCCCATCAAGTCTGCCCACTCCAATGTCCCTCCCTATCTATCTTTGCGGATAGATCCCACATGTCTGTCCCATTTGGCCTTAAAATCTGGCACGCTGCTGGCCTCAATAACCTGAAGTGGAAGACTATTTCAGCGATCAACCACCCTTTCGGTGAAGAAGAACTTCCTAGTGTCACCGTGCAGTTTCCCGCCCCTGATTTTTCACTGATACCCCCTTGTTGCCGCGGGACCCTTGAAAAAGAAGATATCCTCTTCCACCTCGATGCGACCTGTGAGGTACTTGAATGTCTCGATCATATCTCCCCTCTCTCTACGTTCCTCGAGTGAGTAGAGCTGCAACTTCCCTAACCACTCCTCGTATGGGAGCTCCTTGAGTCCCGAGACCATCCTGGTGGCCATTCTCTGGACCGATTCCAGTCTCAGCACATCCTTGCGGTAATGTGGCTTCCAAAATTGCACACAGTACTCCAGGTGCGGTCTCACCATGGATCTATACAGTGGCATAATGACTTCAGGTTTACGGCTGACGAAACTCCTGCGTATGCAACCTATGATTTGCCTTGCTTTGGATGAAGCTTGCTCAACTTGATCAGCAATGCTGGCCCCCCCCCCCCCCCCGATCAGCAACACGGCTCCCCCTCATCGATGGAAAGTAAGACAAGCAAGCAACGCGGGTAAGAAAGGCAACGGGAACTGTAATTTTGCAAGCGGTGCTGCTTGCCCAAAGCTTCCCTCTGACGCAGCTTCCTGTTTCCACCTGGGCGCATGGTGAGGTGGGGCGGGGCGGGGCGGGGCAGGGGGCCCAGTGTACTTGTGTGCCTAGGGGCCCTCGACAAATTAATCCTGCCCTATTTCAGGCTTACAGGTGTAAAAAATATTTAGGTCCCAGAAGGTATATGTCTGTTTCTAGAGGGCAGGATTCTCAAAATTTTCTATGCCCTTAACCTGGTCGCTAAACCGGTTCCAACTGATATTTCACTGGCCAATTATCAGGACAACCTTTTCCGAGCTTCCTAGCAATCTCCGACTCTGCTATACAAATGTAGTACAAAGAGGTAGGAATAGTACGGGGTGTCGGGGGGCGAGGGGCGGGGAACCCCGGTGACGGGAGGCAGTGGGCATCCCTCTTGTCGGGGTAGGGTATTGTTAGGGTGGGATCACCAGCGGTTGAAGAAAGTGGGTATCCCTCCTGCTCAGGTGTTGTCAGGGGGGAGGGGAATCACTGGAGACAGGAGGGAGTGGGCATCCCTCCTGCCGGTAGGGGGTGGGAATCACCGGTGGCAGGAAGGAATGGGCATTCCTCCTGCCAGGGGAGGGGGTTGTTAGGGATGGGATCACCAGCGGTGGGAGAGAGTGGATATCCCTCCTGCTGAGATGTTGTCGGGGGGGGGGGAATCACTGGTGACAGGCATCCCTCCTGCCGGTGGGGCATGAGAATCACAGTGGCAGGAAGGAGTGGGCATCGCTCCTGTCGGGAGTGGTGGGGGGGAGGGATAGTGGCGGGGGCAGTGGCAGAGGACCCCGATGGTGGCGGCAGGAGGGAGTGGACATTCCTCCTGCCAATCTTGTTCAGTGTGTTGAGGGGGGGTCCAGACAGCAGCGGCCAAGGAGGGCTTTCAGTGGGAGGGGGGACTCTTCTTTCGGCTGTTCTCCCTGTTGGTTAATCATCTGAGCCGGCAGGACTTGGGGAGACCTGCTGCTCAGTTGATTAGAGCAGAGAGGGTTGCTTTGACAGGAGGGAGGAGCCGTGATTAGAGACTGCTCTTATGAGCAATTGCTAGGCACAGTTCGTCCCACTTTTTACCGGTGATTCTCTGCACAGGGTGCATATCATTTGCATGCTATTTTGCTGAGAATTGCTACTATTTCAGAATGCCCATAATACCAGATGCTATCATACAGACTGGTATTCCTTTCCAGTTTCACTTTCAGGGGAGAAGGAGAGAGTAACCACTGAGGGATTTGTGACGGTCATGCCTTAATCACCCCAGTGTTTAGTTGCTCAAATGAGAGCATCTTTTTGTACGGTGGATGTAATTGAAACAGATCTAAAGAAAAATGTCCTTCTTTTAAGACTTGTATATTTCTTCCCATTCAATTATCACTGCCGGATGTTCTAATTTTGTCCCTAGTCTCACCCACAACACGATCCCATGTAGGACACCCAAATTCTGACATTCTAAAATCAGAATTTGGACATTTTTTGTAGATGAACATTTTTATGCCGTTGTGAGATGTCATGCAGTGGAATAGTAAGGGGGGGCAGGAAGTATGGACTTCCCCGGGCACTAGGTTGGTGGGGACACTGGCACCTCTCTGCCCGGCCTCGCCACGCTTGCACTATCCCTCCCCCCGCCCCGTACCTTAGTAGATCTTCACTAGCACAAGCAACTTCTCCTGCCTGTTGCTTGCGCCAGCCTGGTTCTTCTCTGAATTACTTCTGGGTCACAGGACCAGGAAGTGACGTCAGATGGAAATCCAATGCAGGCGCGAGGAGCATACTGGCAAAGCCACTCGTGCTGGCAAAGATTTAGAGGTATGGGAGGGGGAATGGAGAGCGCAAGTGGGTGAGCAGGAAGGAGTGGAGGGGGCACAGATGGAGCGGGGGCAAGGGGGGGACACGGGGAGGGGGCGTTCCACCGCCCCGGGTGCCTCCTACACTTACTATACCACTGTATGCATGTGCTTTGAAAATGAGCACCGTTATCTCAGTCTTATACTATTTGTGGCTAAGTGCTTCTTTGTCTGACAGCTGTTCTAATATCAGATTGTGACGGAGGGTTCATCAACATTCACCCATTGTCCCTAGACTTGCATCCTGAAAAATTCATTTCCCTATCTTACTAGAGAGAAACCACAGAGTTTTTAGTACTTGCCATCAAAGAGTACACAAATCCCACGATGTTCACAGGCCACATAGGGCAAAAGCAGGACAGGATTGCCATCAGCAGGTAGTCCTTGGGCTTCTCTGGCGCATGGCCCTCTGCTGTGATTGTAGATGGTTGTCGGCACAGGCTGGGTCTTGGAGAGTTGTGAGCAGCTGCGGGCAAGTGCCCCAGGGATCCTGTCAGGCTGGGTGATTGAGGCCCCCCATTGGCTGTGGCATGGCCCTTTGGGGAGGCGGATTTGGTGATGGAGGTTTCTGCAATATTGTCAGTAGAGCCAGATTTGGGAAGGATGAGGTCTCCATTCTGTTGTTGCTTTGATTCTTCTTCAATGGTGATTGCACTTGTGGTCGCTGTTTCAAGTGGGCCTTCAGCCTCAGAGGTTGCCAGGGGAGAAGGACCCCGGTCCTGAACCTCTTCCTTAAACTCCACTCCTGCGTTGATGGCCATGGCATCCACAATAAGAGGAGAAGAAATCAAAGGGCAGTGGACCAAAGTGAAAGAGTAGGGACAAAAGGGGATAATCCAGTGGTGGAGATCTGAAATGAAAAAAAAAAATCCAAGAATAACAATGAATACATCAAGGACAAGAAATTAAACTACATCTATGAAGAGATTCATTCTATATCAGTGGTCTCAAACTCGCAGCCTGCCAGGTACTATTTTGAGGCCCTCGGTATGTCTATCATAATCACAAAAGTAAAATAAAAGTTTCTTGATCATATGTCTCTTTAGCTATAAATTACAATATTATTATTAAGACTTAGCCAAAAGGAAAGATTTATAAACTATAAAGAGTTTTACCTCATGCAAAATTGTCATTTCTTTAATAAGACATTAACTATTTTTTCTGAGGCCTTCCAAGTACCTACAAATCTAAAATGTGGCCCTGCAAAGGGTTTGAGTTTGAGACCACTGTTCTATATGGAATTAAATTTTTTAGCCTAGAGAAATTTTTTTTTGACAATTTCATTTTATTTATTTATGCTGATCAATCAGAACTGGCTCATCATAACATAAATTAACATAAAATTGTATTTCTATCCTGCAATACCTTGCAGTTCAATACAGGTAACAAACAATTAAAGAAACTGTTCATGTACAGTGAATTACAAGTATAACATACACAATTAATATATCAACAATCATAAATTAATATTTAAATGCTATTGGGCTCATAATCGAAAGAGAAAAACGTCCAAAAACCGGCCTAAGTCGGCACTTGGATGAACATTGTCCAAATACGTCCAAGTTCCGATAATAAAAACAGGTTTTGAACGTATTTCTAAATGACCTAGGCCTTCATAGTGCTGCTGAACGACCAAAGCTAAACAGGGCGTTTCAGGAGGAGTGTCGAGGATGGGATGTGGGCCGGCTTAGACTTAGTTGTACAGCATGTATAACCGAAAGTTATACAGCCCAGGATCGACGGAACTTGGACATTGTGACTTAGACCAGTGGCGTACCTAGCATATGTGACATCCAGGGACCATTGACCCCCCTCCCTCATCTATATTAAAAATATGATATTTAGTAACAATCCACATATCGCACAAGAGTGTACCTAGGAAAAGGCAGCATCTTAAACACTGCAGTGAGCACTAGAACACCAACACATACATTGTAAAACTAAACAAGCCAGATCCTGCACAGTCAATTGATCCTGTACAGTCGATGCTATTAGAAAGCCATGTCCCTTTCATACACACAGACAGATACACCCTCGCCCAATATGGAATAATCACAAACTAAAAATAGAAATATGTAGACAAAAGTTAAACTGAACTGCCAAGAAACCAGACTCTGCATACAATGCAACACCACACCACAAAAACAGTAATACTTGTCCTCTAATACTGTGCAAAATATAAAGACAGTAGATGTAAATTTGAAAAAACTGATACATAACAATCACCACTTTACAAATTAATAAATAAAAATAAAACAAATAATGAGAAATAAGAAAACACCATTTTATTGGACTAATCCCTATAAGCTCGGACCCCATCCCCGCAAACCACCTGATTCCATCCACACAAGCCTTGAATTGTTTTATATTGAACTTATTATATTAAAGTATAAAAAGAAACAATATTCTGTACAATTGTCAATTTATAAATCAGCCTCTTCTCCCCACTCTCTCTTCCCCATTTCCCTTCAGCGTCCTCAGCCCACTCTCTCCACTTTCCTTCAGCGCACATAAAAACAAGCAATTTTATATCATTTTCATTCTATTCGTTCATAGAAATTAAAGTCTAAATAATGCCAGTCACATAACAAAACATGACTTTACAAAAATAATTCCCTGCACAGTCAAGCCTGCAAGGATTACTAGATGTCTTTCAGCAGCTCCCCTCCCTCCCTCCCCCTTACCTTTGTGGCCAAGTCAAAATGATCTACCAACAATAAAATTTTAAAAACACAAAGCACACTGTACGCAGAGAAAATGTTAATTATCATTTATATTCTGCGGGTTTTCAAAGAGGTCAAGGCAGATGACTTTATGCAATGTCACCTCAGTAACAACTATACAAAAATAGACAAATATACCCCCTCCCTTTTTACTAAACCACGACAGCATTTTTTAGTGCAGGGAGCTGCGATGAATGCCCTACACTGCTCTCGACGCTCATAGGCTCCCTGCGCTAAAAACCGCTATTGCGGTTTAGTAAAAGCAGGCCATAGTGCAAAATATAGACAGCATATATAAATTCTCAAAATGGACACATTTTGATCAATAAATTGAAAATAAAATCATTTTTCCTACCTTTGTTGATAATTTCATCAGTCTCTGGTTGCACTTTATTCTTCTGACTGTGCATCCAATATTTCTTCCCTTCTTTCAGCCTCCTGTATGCTTCCTCTCCTCCAGACCTCATTCCCTCCCCCAACTTTTTCTTTGTTTCATCCTGCCTTCTTCTTTCTTTCTCTCTCCATGCCCCCTTTCTTTCTGTATGTCTGTCTTTCTCTCTTTCTCCGTGTTCCATTTCTTTCTTTCACCCTGCCCCCTTCATTCTTTCTCTCTCCATGCCCCATTTATTTATTTCTTTCATCCTGCCCCCTTCTTTCTCTCTCCATGCCCCCTTTCTTTCTCTATCTGTCTTTCTCTCTCTCTCCTTGCCCCATTTCTTTCTTTCTTTCACCCTGCCTCCTTCTTTCTTTCTCTCTCCATGCTCCCTTTCTTTCTCTATGTCTGTCTTTATCGCTCTCTCCCATGCCCCATTTTTTTTTCTTTCTTTCTTTGTTTCACCCTGCCCCCTTTCTTTCTTTGTTTCACCCTGCTCCTTTTCTTTTTTTCTGGCTCCCTGTCCCCCCCCCCTTTCTTTCTTTCTGGCTCCCTGTCCCCCCTCCTTTTTTTTTTTTTTCTTTCTCCCTGTCCTCCCCCATGCCACCGCCATTGGGAAACATGCTGCTGCCACCGCCGCAGGGGAAAGGCTGCCACTGCTGCCATCAGGAACAGGCCAGTGCCGAATTCGCCCTGCTTCTCTTCCCCACGGGGCCGACCAACTCTCGCCGCCCGACGTCAATTCTAATATCGGAGAGGATGTTCCGGGCCAGCCAGGCAGCAATTGGCTGGCCCAGAACATCCTCTCCAATGTCAGAATTGACGTCGGGCGGCGAAAGTTGGTCGGCCTCGCAGGGAAGAGAAGCAGGGAGGGAGAACTCGGCGCCGGCCTGTTCCCGATGGTGGCAGTGGCAGCCTTTCCCCAGTGGCAGCCTATTCCCCGGTGGGTGGCCAGCTGTGCACCCCCTTAGGGTGTGCACCTGGGGCGGACTGCCCCTTCTCCCCCCTTTGGTACGCCACTGACTTAGACTATCTAAAACATGGTCTAAGTCACAAAAATCCACCTAAAGTCACCAGATAAGCATTGCAAACACATAAAACAGACCCCCACACACTACCCCAGTGATAACCGACCCCCCCACCCACATAAAAATATTAATCACACCTTTAAAATTCAGCCTCCAGACCATCATCACCTGACAGCCTGGCATATGAAAGCCTAGTCGTCCAGCACAGAAGCGGCTTAAGCCATCTTGAGGGTGGGTTAGGGACTCATGGACAGGAGGACCCATGCCCATAAGCCCCTGTAATCACTGCATTGATACTTAAACATGTGCACTCCCCTATACACCCCCAAACCCCTTTTTTACTGGCATATAAGTGGCTCCTGCAGCCTTAAGGGCTATTAGGGTGGTAGATATGTGGGTCTAGGGGATTCTGGAGGTGGTTTGGCGGGCTCACCATGACCTATAAGGGAGCTGTAGTGAGGAGAAGCCATGGCACCCTTTTTGTGAAGTTCACAGCAGTGCCCTGTAAGGTACCCCACTATTTAGGTGCCATGTCTGGGTGTTCAGTCCATCACTTTGCAGACCCCTCCCATGTCCAATAGGGCTTGTTCTAGGTGTTTTTGACTTGGATGAAAATTTAGACGAAAATGTGGTATAAAAATGGATGATTTAGTGACTTGGACGATCAGATTGGCAGGATGTATACTTAGACGATTTTCGAAACAAAAAAAATTTTGGACGTATTTTTCAAAAATGTGCCCTAGGCTGTTTTTTACTTTGGATGACTTGCGACTTAGACGAAAACGGACTTAGACGTCCCTTTCGATTATGCCCCTCCACACATCTAAAAATTTCTTAATCAAGTTAGGTTTTAAGCAGTTTTCTAAACTGGAGATAAGATGTAGAATTTCCAATCACAACTTGCTGCCTGGTAAGAAAGCAATCTACCCTGAAATGTCAAACATGCACCCTCTGGCTGGGGGAACAACAAAGAATGCCAGATTTCGCAAAGAGAATTGTTAAATACAGTGATCCAGTAAATAACCAGGCAGCAAACCATGAAGTGCCTTATAATAAAAACAACAACTACAACTACAAAAACAATCTAACTTATACAAAACAGATGCCTCCACAGATAACCAATGCAATTTATGAAAGTAGGGTGTAATCTGGTCTGATCTTTCTGAATTGAAAATCAGACGAACTGCCATGTTTTGTAACATGTAGAGTCTTCGAAGCTGCTTCTGGGTACCAGACAACATAACTATACAGTTGCATCATCGGAGATGGGCTGGCCTAGCAAAGGCCCCGAGGCTGCCTGATGGAACTACAGCTAAACTAACACTAGCAGCAGCTGTGTGGGGAAGTTAAAAGCACACAATGAGCTGCCGCTAGGGAGAGGAGAGGTACTGCTGGACAGGGGAAAAGGTACTGCTGGACATGGGGAAGGGCTGGGGGAAAGGAGAAGGCGTATTGATGGACATGGAGAGAGGGAGAGGTGCTGCTGGACAAGGGGGAGGGAAAGGGAGAAGAGGTGTTGCTGGACCTGGTAAAAGGGGAGAAAAGGGAAGGGAAAAGTGCTGCTGGACTTGAAGGAGAAGGGGAGGGGAAGGTGCTGCATGCTAGAGAGGAGGGTGAAATAGTGCATGGGGAGAGAGCATATTAGTTGTGAGTGGGGTTGGGGGAGGGAAAGAAGGAAGGAAAATTGTTGCAGGATGAGTGAGAGTGATGAGAGAGGGAGAAATGGACATGTGTGGAGAAGAGGGAGAAATAGTGAAAGGGGAGAGTGCATGTTGTGAATGGGGTTGGGGAGAAATGGACTGGGGGGTGGAAAGGAGGGATGTCACACTTGAGGGAAAGGGCCTGGAGAAAGAGAAAAAGCGTGCAGGAGGCAGAAAGTATTGGACTCATGGAGAGAGAGAGAGAGGGAGAGATGGATGGGGAGGGTAGAAAGGAGGGTAGGAGAAATATCACACTCAGGAGAAGGGGGAGATGACAGAAAATAAGACGGTGGACTTATGGAAGGATAGAGAGAGATGTTGGTTGGGGGAGGGAATGAAAACTGGAGGAGGGGAAGCGTGCAGGAGGCAGAGAGAAAGAAATGTTGGACTGATGGAAAGGAAGGAGAAATGTTGGATGTGGTAGTAGACGGAGTAGGAGAGATGCACCCTGGATCTCTCTCTCTCTCTTTCCCCACTCCCTTTGCAGCAAGGGAGGGAATAAGGACAGTGAGAGAGAGACATGTTGCCAATGGGGTGGAGGAAAGAGGAAGAAAAGTTGGACTCATGGAGGGACAGAGAGAGATGTTGGTTGGGAAAGGGAATGAGGTCCGGAGGAGAGGAAGCGTGTAGGAGGCAGAAAGAAAAAAAAAATTTTAGATGCACAGTCAAAAGTGCAACCAGAGACTCATGAAATCACCAGACAACAAAGGTAGAAAAAATGATTTTATTTTCAATTTAGTTATCGAAATGTTTCAGTTTTGAGAATTTATATCTGCTGTCTGTAATTTTGCACTATATTTATCTATTTTTCTATAGTTGTTACTGAGGTAACATTGCATATTTTAAAGTCATCTGCCTTGACCTCTTTGAAAAAAAACCCCAAATATAAATAATAATTAACATTTTCTCTGTATACAGTGTGCTTTGTGTTTTTAAAATTTTAGGTTTACCTATTATTATAGGGGCGGAGCTTGGGTGGGGATGCTCTGTTGATATTTGTTAAGACTTAGGGGATACTTGGCTTGAAGAAGTTGAGAAACTCTGGCCTACGTAATGTGAAAGTGATAGGAGAAGCAGCATCTGCCAAGAGACAGCTAGAGAGTTAGTTCCCTGCCACTTTTAAGGAAATTATTGAAGAGAAGGTGGCAAGGAACTAACTCTCTAGCTGACTCTTGGCAGATGCAGTATGACAGCAGAAAATACATAGAGTATGACAGCAGAAAAGGGCCGACGACACAACAAGTCTGCCCACTCAAAGAACCCTCCCCTAAAAGAACCCTCCCCTAAGCATTTCCCCGGAGTGAACCCACATGTTTATCCCATCGTTTCTTGAAGTCGAGCACGTTGCTGGCTTCAACTACCTGACGTGGAAGACCATTCTATCGATCAACCACCCTTTCAGTGAAGAAGTACTTCTTGATGTCGCCATAAAGTCTTCCACCCTTGAGTTTGAGCAGATGTCCTCTTGTTACCATGGGACCTGTAAGGAAAAAGATATCTTCCTCCACCTCAGCACGGCCTATAAGATATTTGAATGTCTCTATCATGTCTCCCCTCTCTCTGTGTTCGAGAGAATATAACTGCAGCCTGCTTAGATGTTCTTCATATGGGAGATCCTTGAGTCCTGAGACCATCTTAGTGGCCATTCGCTGAACCGATTCCATTCTCTTCACAACCTTTTGATAATGTGGCCTCCAATACTGAACACAGTAATCCAGATGAGGTCTCACCATGGACCTGTACAACGGCATTATAACTTCAGGCATTCAGTGCTGATAAAACCACTCTATTTCGGAAGAGAATGCCACAGAGGACTTTCATTAGCAAAGAGGATAAAAGAGCACCAGGCTGTAAGGCTTAGACTAACCGTGCTGCGTTGTGCAAATACAGTAGGCGATATGAAAAATCTTATACTGATTTATAAAGCCGCGAACCCCTGAACCTTACTATTATTTCTTTAGCGCTACCAGATGCATGCAGCGCTGTACAGTCACAAAGCGTAAGAAAACAGTCCCTGCTCGAAAGAACTTACAATCTAAACAGGCAAGACAGACAAACAGGATGTCCTGGATACAGTTAAGGAGAACGGTTAATCAGCTGGCTGGTTTGGAAGGCAGAGGAGTAGGGTTAAGGATTGAAAGCTATATCAAAAAGGTGGGTTTTCAGTCTGCTTTTAAATAAGGGAAGGGGCTTGACAGACAAATTCAGGTAATTTATTCCAGGCATAGGGGGCAGCTAGATGAAAGGAATCTTGAAGGGAAAAGATAAGTTTCAGTTGCCTGTTTACTGGATGCCCAACAAGAAGGTTTGGACAACGAGAACACTGTTCCTTGAGTGGTTTCATCAGTGTTTACCTTGCCAGTAAGGGAAGGGCATTCAAGGTTCTGCTGCTTTTGGACAATGCCCCTGGACCCCCCAAACCACATGAGTTCCACACTGAGGGTGTTGAGGTAGTCTACATGCCCCCCAACATAACATCTCTCATCGACCCTCTCAGCCAAGGGGTAATAAGGGCATTCAAGGCACAATACACACGGTATTCAATGGAGAGGATTGTTCATGCAATGGCAGAAGACACCGATGTGGAGAACATAATGAAAATGTGAAAGGACTGCACTATTACTGATGCCATCAATGCTATCGAAAGAGTGCAGAAAGCTTTCAAGCCAGAGACAGTAAACTTGTACTGGAAGAATCTTTGGCCTGAATGTGTAAAGGAGTTCATTGTCATTACCATTGCGCAAGTCAAAGAAATTATGAAAGACATGGACTTGGCAAAGAAGATGGGTGAGGAAGGCTTTCAAGATAGGGGTCTGGGGGATATTCAATTTTATATAATAGCAGGTGACTTAATTGATCTGACTGTTCCTGAATGAGAGGCAATACCAGATGGAGAAGAATAAGCTATAGAAGACAAGTTTACACTGAAAAAATATTGCAGAGGGTCTACGCAGGTTCAATGCTGTCATGGACTTTTGTTATGCACTGCCCGAGGAGGCACCTGGTACTCGCTTATCCTTTTTGTCTCTTCCTCCTAAACCTCATGTGGAACATGTAAAGGACAATGAGGTTGAAGACACCGCCTGAATAAGAAATCAGTACATATTGCAATATTAAGAATTACAGTACTGTATATGAACCATGCAGAGGAGATTGAGAGGGGACATGATCGAAACATTCAAGATACAGAAGGGAATAGACTTAGTAGATAAGGACAGGTTGTTCACCCTCTCCAAGGTAGGGAGAAAGAGAGGTCACTCTCTAAAATTGAAAGGGGATAGATTCCGTACGAACGTAAGGAAGTTCTTCTTCACCCAGAGAGTGGTGGAAAACTGGAACACTCTTCCGGAGTCTGTCATAGGGGAAAACACCCTCCAGGGATTCAAGACAAAGTTAGACAAGTTCCTGCTGAACCAGAACGTACGCAGGAAGGGCTAGTCTCAGGGCGCTAGTCTTTGACCAGACGGCCACCATGTGAGCGGACTGCTGGGCACGATGGACCACTGGTCAGACCCAGCAGCGGCAATTTTTATGTTCTTAATGAGATTACAGTACATGCTTGTATGTACTTGGTCAGTTCTATAATACTGTATAGTACTTGAATTGTACTGCTAAAGTGTACAGTACAATGCAAGAACTGTAATACGTAACGTGTATTTTTTAAAGCAATTATGAATACCAACGATAAGTTTTATTCACAAGGGCTAAACCACAAATCCCGCGAACATGATAGCAAAAAGTAATTCATGATTTTTTGGTATTCACGGACCCTAACCCCCGTGACTATGAAGGGAGAAGTGTTACTGCATCAGCACATTGTAGATTATCCAAACATTATACTTTACCAGGTTATTTTTTCCCAAAAAAGGTTTTTTTTATTTTTTTTTTTGGGGGGGGCCTTCAGAGACACATCTTTGAGGTAGCAGATAGCATATACCGGTCAAAACTCATCATAGTTCCAGAATTTTAACTCATTTTTAACTTTATTCATTGTCAAAAATATTAATTACAATATGCAGTTCTGTTTTTCGTATAAATTCAAATTTTAAAAAAAGCGCACTTATCTGTTAGCAAAAGCTTGGACCCGCTGCCAACATGGCCAGTGTTTTGATACTTCATTAGGGAAGTGCTCCGTTAAATATCAAGTGCAGTCCATCTCTTAAGCTTCAAAACAATGTAGCTTTACTGTGACTAAGGGCTCCTTTTACAAAGGTATGCTAGGGCCTTAATCCGTGGAATAGTGCGCGCTAAATTACTGTGCATGCTAGACATTAAGCTAGACATTAAGCTGGCATTAGTACTAGAAGCGTAGCGTGGGTTTAGCACGCGCTAAAATCCTGTGTGCGCTAAAAATGCTAGTGCACCTTAGTAAAAGGAGCCCTAAGGACTCCTCGCTATCCTATGTAGATGTGGGAATGATGCATTTCTTGATAGAAGAGACTGAAATGAAGCTTGATATTTAACGGACCAATTCCCTGATGAAGTATCGAAACACTGGCCATGTTGGCAGAGGGTCTATGTTTTTTCTAACAGATAAGTGCACTTTTTAAAAAAAATATATAAAAAACAGAACTACATATTGTCATGAATGTTTTTGAGAATGGAAAAAGTGCCTGGCTAAGCGAAACCATTTTACATGCTTCATCCTATTATACTTTTAGAAAATTAGTGATTTATCTTTTTGATAAGTTTGTCATTTGATACTTTTCCCCCCCATTGTTTGTATTTCTTCAGTATCTGTACTATTCACCAATTGTTCAGTTCTCTTTTTTGTGAACCACCTAGAACTGTGGCAGTATACATGAATAAAGTTATTATTATTATTAAAAATGAGTTAAAATTCAATGACAAGTTTTGACCACAATGATATGCAGGATAATCTATTTGCTATTTGAAGAAAGATGTGTCTTTGAAGGACCCCCTAAAAACACATTTTTGCAAAAAAAGAACAAAAAGGATAATGTTTGAATAATCCACAATGTGCTAATGTGAATATATTTGAAAGTGTTTTACACTTGGGGTTTGCTGAATGGGGTTGTGTGTTTCCCTGCATATAATATTCATCATATTCAAAGTGGGGGCATATCTAAAATATAGTATGTATTTGACCAGGTACCAGGCCAGGCCCAGTGGCAGTGCCTATACTATCCAGGATTCCCCCCACCCCAACCTGCGCAGTTGGGTGAATCTCTTCCTACCCTCTTCTCCGCAGAGATCTCTTTCAGTCTCCTCTGCATCCCTCCCCCCACAAGTTGTCTTTGCAGTGGTTCATAGACAACCCAGCGAAAGACAAAGGCGCGCGCCGACAACTGAGCGTGAGATGGAGGTGCGCGCTGAAAAAAATTACAGTTTTTATGGGCTCCGACGGGGGGTTTTGTTGGGGAGCCCCCCCCCAGTTTACTTAATAGAGATCACGCCGGCGTTGTGGGGGGTTTAGGGGGTTGTAACCCTCCACATTTTACTGTAAACTTAACTTTTTCCCTAAAAACTAAACTAAACTAAACCTTAGGTTTGTATACCGCGCCATCTCCGCAGGCGCAGAGCTCGGCACGGTTTACAGAGTTAAGAGGAAAGGAACTACAATAAGGGATAAATGAGAGGGACTAAGAGGAAAGAGAGGGACAGAATACTGGAGAATGGGAGGTGATTAGATTTTTGCAAAGAGCCAAGTTTTCAAGTGTTTGCGGAAGGATTGGAAGGAGCTTGAGTTTCTGAGTGGGGATGAGAGGTTGTTCCAGAGTTCTGTGGTTCTAAAGGGGAGAGATGTTCCAAGTTTTCCTGCGCGGGATATACCTTTTATAGAGGGGAATGATAGTTTCAGTTTTTGGGAGGGTCTGGTGGAGTGTGGTTTTGAGGAATTCCAAAAGAGTGGGATGACGGGAGGAAGGACGTCATATAAGATCTTGAAGGCTAAGCAGGCACATTTAAAGAGGACTCTGGAGTATACTGGGAGCCAGTGAAGCTTGGAGAGGAGTGGGGAGACATGATCGAACTTGCCTTTTGCGAAAATAAGCTTAGCCGCGGCGTTCTGAATTAGCTGAAGTCTATGGAGGTTTTTCTTAGTTAGGCTTATATAGATGGAATTGCAGTAATCCAGTCTAGAGAGGATAGTAGATTGAACGAGGACGGTAAAGTGAGAATGATGAAAGCAGGATCTCACCTTCCTCAACATATGAAGGCAAAAGAAGCATTTTTTTATCAAAGAGTTGAGGTGATCATTGAAGGAGAGAGAGGAGTCTATGACGATGCCTAGGACTTTGCTTGAAAACTCAAGCTGAAGAGTGGGTCCAGAAGGTAATGGGATGGAGGTGGGTAAATGATCTAATGTTGGGCCGAGCTAAAGTAGTTTTGTTTTGGACTCATTCAGTTTCATTTGTACAGATTGGGCCCAGGATTGGAGATTCGTAATACAAGTGGATATGTTCTCAGCGAGGTTAGAGAGGTTCGAGTCGGTCTCGAGGAGGATGAGGATGTCATCGGCGTAGGTGTAGAGAGTTTCTAGGGGGGATAGATGAAGGAGTTTCAGAGAGGACATGTAGTTGTTGAAAAGGATAGGAGAGAGGGGGGAGCCTTGTGGGACTCCACATTTCGGTTTCCAGGGGGGGGGATGAAGTACCGTTTAAGTTAACGGTGTAGGAGCGGAAGCGTAGGAATTTCGAGAACCAATCTAGGACTGTGGAGCTTATGCCTATTTCGGAGAGTTGGAAGATAAGGATATCGTGATGGACGATGTCGAAAGCTGTGGAGAGGTCGAATTGTAGGAGAACAGCGAATTTGTTGCGAGAATGGAGTTGTTGCACCTTAGAGATTAGTGAGGCCAGAAGGGATTCGGTGCTGAAGTTGGGTCTGAAGCCGAATTGGTGGGGTAGGAGGATAGAGAATCTTTCTAGGTAGGATGAAAGTTGAGTGGATATGATGGATTCTAATAACTTGGTTAGGAGGGGGATATTTGCTATTGGGCGGTAGTTTGATGGTATGGAGGGGTCAAGGTCGGCCTTTTTCAATAGAGGGGCCAATGAAATATGTCCCATGTCGGAGGAGAAGAGGCCCGATGTTAGGGCTGAGTTTATAAGTTCGGTGAGGGAAGCGATGGCCTGTGTAGAGGTGTTCTCGAATAGGTAGGAGGGGAAAGGGTCCAAGGTGCACTTGCAAGTTTTTAGTTTGAGGCAAAGTTTGGAGACTTGCGATTCGGAAACAAGTTCGAAGACGGTCCAGGATCTGTTGGCTGGAATGGGGGTGGAGACAGGTAAGGTAGGGTTGGGGTCAGTGGAGACCAGGGAGTTGTAGGAGACTGTGGGTGGGAAGGAGCGTCTTAGGGTGGTAACCTTTTCATTAAAGAAGATTGCAAGGGCATCAGCTGATATGGACGGTGGGAGCAAGGGTGGGTCTTTTTTTGTAGTTAGGGAGCGCCAGATGTTAAACAGTGCACTGATCTGGTTGTTGGATTTAGAGATCTTGTCTCCGAAGAAGTTCTTTCTGGCTTTTTTTAGTGTTGAATTGTAAAGCTTAATATTGTCCCTCCAGATCTGTCTATCAGAGGGGGATTTAGATTTTTTCCATTTGCGCTCCAGAGCGCGACATTTCTGTTTCAAATCTCTGTGAAGAGGTAAGTACCAGGGGGCCTTTCGGGGGTAGGAGATGGTTTTAGTGGATATTGGAGCAAGGGAGTGGTAGGTGGACTCTGAGAGGGCAGTCCAGTTGCACCAATGGGATTTGGAGTCTGTAGGTCTAGGGTTGGAGGAGAGTTGGTTGAGGAATTTGGACCAGAATAGATTGCTCGAGATTTTTTTGCAGTAGGTTATGGAATGAGAGGTGTGGGGTGGGGATTCAAGATGTGACATGAAAATGGGGAGGCAGGTAGTCCCTAGGAAGTGGTCAGACCAAGGGACTTGTTCCCAGCGAGTGTCATTGATTGAAGTTTTGAAGGCGGTAAGATCGAGGAAAGTGGTGAAATCTAGTGTGTGCCCTTTTTCGTGGGTTGGAGATGGGGTGGGTGAGGGAAAACCTAGTGAAGAAAGGAAGTTGTTGAATTCAGTCGTGTCCTTGCTGTTGGAGTCGTCAAGGTGGAGATTGATGTCACCAAAGATCAGGGAAAAAGTGAAGTTTTCAGTAAAATGTGGGGGGTTACAACCCCCCAAAACCCCCACAACACCCCCACAACGCAGCGCGATCTCTATTAAGTAAAGTGGGGGGGTTCCAACTTCTGGTATCACCCTCGCCCCTTGTTGGTCCCAGAAGCTCTCTCTGCAGCATTCCACCTGCTGGGAACAGGAAGTCGTGCAGAAATAGAAAGCTTCCAGGGCTGGCAGGGGGTGAAGGTGCCTTGAGAGCTGATGCTGGAAAGTTGGAGAACTGCAGAGGCAAAATGG
Source organism: Geotrypetes seraphini (assembly GCF_902459505.1). NCBI lineage: Eukaryota > Metazoa > Chordata > Amphibia > Gymnophiona > Dermophiidae > Geotrypetes > Geotrypetes seraphini. The sequence continues at coordinate 96,994,242 of NC_047088.1, read as the reverse complement.
TGATGGGGAAGAGTGAAAGATGCCGGACCGTAGGGAGGAGGAAAAGGAGAGAGAAAAACTAGAGCATAGGAGGCAGGAGACAGAAAAAGCAAAGTATGATCAATCAGATGATTTGGGGGGCGGGGCGCAAAGAGGAAGAATGCGTTGCCCCCTCAAATTAGAAGCCTGGCTATGCCTTCTGTAAAGGAAAGCAAGCACCTACTTTTCTTCATAAGAATAAATTCCAAATAGGTACAAAACACGACTTTGAAAACTCTTGCTAGAGCCAAACGTTCTGACTACACAACTCCTTTCATTTCTTATCACTGGCTTCCCATCACATATCATATTCAGTTCAAGATACTTGCGCTGACATTTAAGCATTACATTAGACTGTCCCCTCCTATCTTGCTGCTCTTACTATACCATATGCGTCACCAAGATTACTTTGCTCCTTAAATGATTACTGCTTACAAATCCCTTCTCCTAGACAAGTATTGCTAGAATCCACTAGAAACTCTGCTTTTTTTTTTTTTTTTTTTTAATTGTATAGCCGCATCATTTTGGAATGCTCTTCCATGTCAAGCTCGTTTGGAACTGTTGTATAAATTTTTGAAGATTTTCTTATTCCTTGGATCCATTGACACAAATGTGTTTATGTCTTAATTCTTTTGTCATTATTGCACGATTATACTATCCTCGTATTTTAATTGGAGTTCATTTTTTGGCATTATGTTATGTTATTGTATATCGGCCTTTGATGCATACGAGGGGTCGCTGAAAAATTCTCAGCCCAGCCAACAAAGTTGGGGCAGTCTCCATCGAGGGCTATACACTTGGGGCTCCTTTTACAAAGGTGCGCTAGCGTTTTTAGCGCACACACCGGATTAGTGCGCGCTATAGTGTGTGCTACCCAAAAAACTACCGCCTGCTTGAGGAGGTGGTAGTGGCTAGCGTGCGTGGCATTTTAGTGCGCGCTATTCTGCGCGTTAAGGCCCTAACGTATCTTTGTAAAAGGAGCCCTTAGTCTTGCGATTTTCCTTTTTTTTTTTTATTCCAGATTTTTACAATGGAATGAAAAAAGTGGAAAATCACTGGACTAAGCATATAGCCCTCAATGGAGACAGCCCCAATTTTGTTGGTTGGGCTGAGAACTTTTCATGGGCCCCCTTGTACAAGAAGGGCAGCATATGAAATTTAAAAAATATGTAGAAATAAAACAAAACAAAAAGAAAGCAGGTGATACCTTTTTATTGGACTAACTAGACCAGGGGTGTCCAATGTCGGTCCTCGAGGGCCGCAGTCCAGTCGGGTTTTCAGGATTTCCCCAATGAATATGCATGAGAGCTATGTGCATGCACTGCTTTCAATGCATATTCATTGGGGAAATCCTGAAAACCCGACTGGACTGCGGCCCTCGAGGACCGACATTGGACACCCCTGAACTAGACTACTAGAGTATGGTTAGATTAGTTTTCAAAGGATTAGCTTCGAAAGCTAATCCGACTATACACTAGTTCAGGGGTAGGGAACTCCGGTCCTCGAGAGCCGTATGCCAGTCGGGTTTTCAGGATTTCCCCAATGAATATGCATGAGATCTATTTGCATGCACTGCTTTCAATGCATATTCATTGGGGAAATCCTGAAAACCTGACTGGAATACGGCTCTCAAGGACTGGAGTTTCCTACCTCTGCACTAGTTAGTCAATTAAAAAAAAAAAGGTATCACCTGATTTCTGTTTTGTTTATTTCTACATATTATCTTTAAGAGTGGACTAACACAGCTGCCACATCCTCTCTCTCTCCTTAAGTTTGAAACCCCCCCCCACACCAGTCCCTTCCAAGCTGGTCCTAGAGTACCCCTCCTTGTCACTCAGGTTTGCAGGATATCCACAATGAATATGCATGAAATTCATTTGCATATACTACCTGTATTAAATGCAAATCTCTTTCTTGCATATTCATTGTGGATATCCTGAAAACCTCAGTGGCATGGGGGTACTCCAGGGCCAACTTGGGAGACACTGCCATAAACTAATAGGCTCCCTTTGTAGGATTACTCTCATAATATATACAAATGCTTACACACAATCATAATCACACAACACACAGATACAATTGGGGTAGATTCTGGTGCCAGAAAAGTAGCTATTCTATAATGAAAAGCACACACGTATTTTCCAATATAGAATAGCGACTATCGGCTAGATGCACAAAACTCTCCGATCGTGTATTGATAGTCACTAAACCAGTTTGACTGGTTTAGTGACCGGTGGAATTTGCCAACCCGATTCTCAAAACGGCTCACCAAATGGTCTTCTTTGCATTCATACATTCTACAATTCTGACATGCAAACACCTCATTACTATTATAATGAGGCCGTTAATATTAAAACGAGCCATCCATTCGATGTCCTACCATTGCATTGCATTGCTAACGCCAACCTGAAAAAAAACAACAGGTGTGCCTGTTTTTTCATTTTTTTTCTATGGGCATAGATATTATATGTGTCACACACACCAAATCTGTCCCATAAAAAAAAGTCAAGCCTCCCTCCACCGACGACCCCTGGAAGAAAAATAGAGGCAGGAGGAATGCACACTCCCTCCTGCCTGAGTGAACCATCCCTCCCCCACCGAGCCAAACTGTCCCCCCCAGTACCCCCTCTGTGCAGACTAAAATAAAAATCGGCAGGAGGGATGCCCATTCCCTCCTGCTACTGGATGCCCCGCCCCACATCTGTACCAAAAGATGACAACAGGAGGTATGCCCAGTCCCTCCTGGTGCATCCTGGGATGCATGGAGAGGGGCCTAAGGCCCTGATTGGATCAGATGCCTAAGGCCCCTGCCAGATCCCTTCTGACTTTATTTTTCTTCTGGGGGTCGTTGGGAGTGGCTCAACTCACTTTTTTTTAATGGGGCAGTTATTGTATATATGTAACATACGCACATCTGTGCCATTAAAAAGAAAGGGAAAAAGCCCCAACAACTGAGTAGTAGGAGACTACTTTGGGGCTTCCCCTGCCGCTCCGCTGTTCGGGCTTCCCTAAACCGGCTCTGGCCATGAGTGAGAGCTGGTTTCTAAGCAAGCGATCAGATGGAATTACGACTGCCCTCCACAAAACTCATTTGCATGGGCAGCCGTTTAAACATCGATTGCTATTTAAAAGCGACCTGCATGGTCTTAGTGAAGGTGTTTTTGTTTTTTTCCTAGTCCTAAATCTGCATTTACACCCATTTAAGTGCTCCTACTTACACCAACTCCAAGGCTAGTAGTGTAAATGTGAGCACCTAATGTGCCAGATGTGCTCACCTACATGCACATATTCTGGTCATGCCCCTGACCCACACACATCCTTCTTACATCAATGCCCCTTTGAAGATGGGCACCCTAAAATTCATGTGCCAGGGTTACAGAATAGTGACTAAAGGCAGTTGCAGGGACAACTGAAAAGTGGTGCCAATTAACTCCAATTATAACCAATTGGCTGTTAAGTCAAATTAACAGCTAATTATATTAATTTGCACAAGTAACTGACCTTATTCTATAACAGCATGTGCATGTAAAGGACAATTTGTGCATGCTTTATTTTTTTTAATAGAATTTGCGAGATCCTGTGAATTCAAATACATCCAGTTTCATGCACAGACGGATCTGCTCTCACAGAAACCGAGTCATATCAAAAATCAACTTGCTAGGTTAGCACCCCTACAGCAATTATTATTTTGTCCCAAATGCCTCTTTTTGCACTTTTCTCGGTCCTTTGTATGTGTCTACTAGAAGCATGCAAAGGTTAATTTGTTTTAAACAAGGTTTTTATGATTCATGAATCTTTTGTACTTTTCCACAATTTGTATTTTTTGCATATTATTTTATCAAGTAGTATTTTTGCATGCACAAATAGTTGTGAACGTGTTAATTCATAGGCATCCACATGCACAAGCGATTTGAGTGAATTTAAAATTTTAGGCACCCTTATAAACCAAATGCAAATTCCCAGTGCCCACCACCTTTCTCCTATTCCTCCTGCTCAGGAGTTATAGCATTGTTTATAAGGCTGTGAAAAACTTCCTGACCTACATAGAACGAAGCCTGCAACCCTATGTCTACCACCTAATCTCCCTCTTCTACTTCCCTCTTTCTGATTCAGACAGTGCCAGTCCCTAAGGATTTTTCTGGGGGCCAATATCTCCAAAGGGTTAGTTCTGCGCATACCAAAACGTAATGAACCTCACTACTGTATGTAGTGCAATAATGAGCTTTTTGTATTCTGGAGGTATGGTAGGTTGGGGGTTGCTTTTACATGGCCCCCCCAAAAAATCTGGAGGCTGGGTGCAATCTGGGGATGTAGCAGTGGTCATAACAAAAGGTGACAATTTTAAAAGAAAAAAAAAGGATGGAGATTATTAATATTAAAAGCTGTCCTTTGCACAAGACTGTTAGGATGATAAAATGAAAACAAAGCGTGGAGGGAAGGGATTAGGGAGTATTTCTTTTAAAGGGAGGGAAGGCAGCAGAGCATGAACGAGATTTGGGTAAGCTCATCCTCAGGTTCACAATTAAGGGAGGAGGAATCCTCTAACCTCCCTCCTCTTCCCCCCCCCACCTTGCACACAAGCACATCGTACTACACCCCCAGCAACAAAGGGTAAAATGGATACAAAAAGGGAGGGGAAAAGAAAAGTCTTTCTGGAGGGGTGTGTATTTTGGGGAGGTGAAGACACCCCCATTCCAAACATCCCATAGAAATGCTCCCTGGTTTTCTTTTCCCATATTTGTGATTGGCAAGGCAGTGACATGCCTCCTCCCTGCTCCCCCCTACCCTTAGCTCCTATCCCCTCTCCCTGTTCTCAATACCCCTCTGCCTCCATGCCTTGCTCCCCCATCTCTCATCCCCTAGAACTGCATTTAGAGGTTCTGCACTTACCTCTTTCAGTTCTGCCTTTTTTTTTTTTTCCAGAGGGTGGGACAGGTCCAGATATGCTCAGCCCTGAAAAGATGGGAGCAAGCCCTACTTCTCCCTTTCACCAGCAGTCCTATTGTCCCCCTCCTGCTTACACGAGGGAACAGTCAAATAAGCTCCTGCTCAAAAGAAAATTAAGACAAACGGGATATCGGCTGAGGCAGCAGCTCTAGATCTCAGAAGCTTTCCTTACAATTTGTATAGCTGGCTCTGCTGCCTCTCCAACCCACCCAATGTGAGGGACCACCTCCGTCCCCCCTCCTCACAGCCAAGGAAACCTCTCCCAGTGTCACATGGAGATATAGCTGCTGCAGACTGGCCGGTTAGCAGCTTCTTACTCAGGCTAGCATCAATCAACAGCACTCTGGCAGGAGTGGAGAAGGAGTAAATGAAGCCCCCCTCCCTGTTATTCCCTCACTGAGACCCCATATCCAACTGTGAGAATACCTCAGTCCTACCCTAAAGCACTTTCTACCAATTCAGTACTGAAAGCCAGAGATACATTTCTGCCAATGCATCTCTTTACTCCTCGTGCATGCCTTGCTGTTCCAGTATCAAGACCCACACACTCTGCTCTGTAGCAGCTCCCACTATTCCAGTCCTGAGATGCATACGGATATATCACTTTGCTGGCAAACATCAATCTTGCCCCTGAAACATCAAGACAGGAAGCAATAAGGGAAATGGTGTGTGTTTATACCACAGAGACCAAGACTGCATACTGCTTTTTCTCCTGTCCAAGGATGTCATAGTGAAAACTAAAGATTTGTTCTTCATTTAGACCAGGGGTGTCCAATGTCGGTCCTCGAGGGCCGCAATCCAGTCGGGTTTTCAGGATTTCCCCAATGAATATGCATGAGATCTATTAGCATACAATGAAAGCAGTGCATGCAAATAGACCTCATGTATATTCATTGGGGAAATACTGAAAATCCGACTGGACTGCGGCCCTCGAGGACCGACATTGGACACCCCTGATTTAGACTAATCCACAATCCCAAGTATGGCTTCTCCCTCCAGCTGGTACATAATGCAAATAGATTTCTCCCTGTCTCATTAATTATTTAACACCAAGCAAGCTACTGGCTGCAGAGGTAAAGGCTGGATATTAACTCTCTAGTGCGCGCCAAGAGTGGCAGCATCGTTTACAATAACCACATCTGGAATTGCAACACAGGGATATCTGGAGTATCTGCTGCAATGACAGGCACATGTGAATTTAACAACTGAAAAGGTATGAAAGCCACATTTGGCATTACAATGCAGTAGGAGGATACCCACATCTGGAAGACTGCAGTCATACCGGTTATCATTTTTATTGTATTATTGCATCATAACTATTTTCAGGCATAATGCAACTCCTGGAACAGAAGCACAACAGATGGCAGAAATACCTCATAACATCTGCAGTGGTACAGGGAAAGAACAAAGCACTCCTATAACTAGGGAGTTTCAGTGAATCTGAATCTCTGATTCATGAGCAGCCGGAGATGCATTACTGGTAATGGCTGAGTTGCTCTTTCCTCTCTAGACCCTCCCCTCCTGTTTGTTAAAACTGCTCTCTGACCACCAACTTAAGCTGTTGGTAGTGCTGGAAGGAACTGTCTGGTTACATCATTATTGAAGAGCCTGCTTCACTGCTGTGATATCATACACAGAGACACAGCTGCCGGGCTACTATTGGTTAAGACAGATATGCAAATTAATCACATCTGCTGGCAGTTCTCCTTACCCAGAAACTAATGAAAACCAGAGAGATAAAGTTTGCATTTAAAAGTTTTACTAAAATCTGACATGAGGGTCACACAGCTTCAGTAGAGAGAAACAAGAAAGAAAGAGAAAGAGAAAAGAGGCAGATAGAAGGACAGAGGAAAGTTATCCTCTTATTACAGATACCAAAACAACATTCTTTGCTTTTCTTTTTTTTTCTTTTCTGCTTTGTATTAATACTCATGCAAACTACAGGACCTGGATGAAATGTATATTTTGTACAATAAAAGGATTTTGTTTTGTTTTATACAGGACTGAGGGGCATCAAGAGGAAAGTTTCAGACTAATCATTTTTCATTACATTTACAGAGAAAAAATACAATAAAAATGTCAAAACTTAAAAGCAGGAGACAAAAAGGGTTTAAAAACGTCTAAAGGAAAAATAACATATCAGACAAAACATCTGAGAATTTTTTTTTCTTTTTCTTTTTTAAAGGAAGGGAAGCTTTTGGAACTATCAAGATATGAGGACTAAAACAAACTCAGAGCCTGGTGAAAGCACCTCCTGCTGGTACCAGGAAGACACTGCTATCCTCTGCAGTCAGTGCTCTCCTCACTCCTGCCCGATGGCACCTCCTCCTGCCAGTACCAGGAAAACATTGCCATCCTCTGCAGTCAGTTTTCTCCCCAGTCCTGCCTGATGATTGTAGCTCCTGATGGTACTAGGGATATTTGTTTCCAATTCTCTCCATTCTAAATCAATGGGAACTCTTCTCCCACTGCGCTGTCTGTGACCCATGAGCTCAATAAGAGCACCTCCTGCTGATACCAAAGAGACTTGTCCATTCTCTGTATTGTCAATGCTCCATTAGTATGATGAGAGTGCCACCTGCTGGTAGTACTCTGAAGTCATTCCCATTGTCTGCCCTGGAGACTTCTCTTCTGCAGCTATACTAATTCTGAAGCTCATACATGTAGCTTTACCAATGTAGCTCTATGAAGTAGTGTTTACACACCTATCATGAAATAACAGCAGGGACGGGGTAAAAGCGCAGGGGCTCTTGCAACACAGCAATCATATCACAGGAGCAAGGGACTCTGCAGAAGGGCTGAACATTCCTGTAGCATACAATGGTTGCTAAAGCCTCCCCTCCTTAATATATACCATCATACAATTTCTACAGAGGATCACACAACAAATTTTTCAGTGACCTCAGAGCATGGTCATCAGCTCTTGCTGGTGGCTGCACTGACAATTTTTCCTAAAATACTCAGTTAACATTAGCTAATTCCTTCATCTGCAGTGGCCAAAAAAAATTCCATTGGTAGGCCGCTTCAAGAAACACTGTTCTAAGGGGCAGGTTAGGCCCCTGGCTCTCTGCACAGTATTTTTCACCAAAAATACAATTGTCATCCTGCTTACTAAATATACAGCAACCCACTCCTGCCTTCTCCCTCCCTTGTTCTTCCCTTCCTCCCCCTGGTGCTATGACCACACCAGAGAAGATAGGGTGGGAGGATGATGGCGGGGACTTCTGTAAGCAGCAGGCACTGTCAGAGAGAAAAGGTCCAGAAACTGCAAAACTATTCAGGAAAATTGTGTCTTTTTTCCTCTCTTCTGAATTTTACTTTTTTTTTTTCAATTTTAAATAACTTTTGTTGCTTTAGTTTTCTTTATGCTTTTCATTTGGAGGAGGGGAGGTTCCACACTCGTTTCCCTTGCCAAAATATCGAAATGTCTCTCCTGTCTCCCCTCAGTTTGATTCCTCATGGCAGTCATGAATTGGGCACCAAACGTAGATGAGATTTGAATGATTTCTTTCCCCCTCCTCTTTTTTCTCCACTTCCTAGTGATGTGTGGTATGTCATCACCAAGGCTGCGAGGGTAGTGGGAGGGGCTGCGTGACCACAGGGGCCCCTTCCATGGGGACCACCGTCACGGCCACAGAGGTAGCGGGAGCTGCCAGGGGACACAGTTCACCGGTGCCTGGAAGACAGAAAAAGAAAATGAGTAAATAGATGAAACCTACCATCACTGCCCCCATTTGTCTATGATTCTTATACAAATAAATATTTCCTCATACAGCCCCACCAAGCAGCAACCAGTTTTTCATGCAACAGAATCAATAGCAACAATTCTATACAGGCCGCTCTGTACCCTAAACAGGCCCTATATAGCACCCTCTCCCTCAGTACAGCATTAACAGTCTGCTGTACTCTATCCCCCATATCCACATTCAGTGGCATAGTGAGGGTGGGAGGTGGCCCCGCCCCCCTTTGTGCACACCCCTTCCCTTCCCCCATGCTAATTTAACTTCCATGGCGTAAGCAGCTTCTCCAACTTGCTGCCTGCGCCGGCCTCAGCTCTCCCTCCGACATCACTTCCTAGTTACGAGACCAGGAAATGATGTCAGAGGGAGCCGAGGTCAGCGCAGGCAGCAGGTTGGAGCTGCTTCTCGTACCAGTGAAGAGCTAGAGGTAAGGGGGGAAGTGAAGGAGTGCAGTGGGTGAGGGGTAGAAGGAGTGAAGGGGGAGGGCAGAGAGGAGAAGAGGTTCTGGCGCCCCTATCAAGATGGCGCCCAGGGCGGTCCATATCTCCCACCCCCACTTACTACTCCACTGTCTACATCCCTTCTCCTACCTTTTGCCCTATAGTTCTGTCTTTCTCTCAGAATTTTTTTCCCACTGTAAATCTCTTAGATACAGTTTCTCGCATTCTAAAATTTCCTCCCCCTTCGTTCAGCTGCCATATAGCAACCTCTGCAATCTACATACATCCCCTCTCCACCATGCAGAACCCATACATCATCACACAAAACCCCTCTAGCCTTCCGCAGCAATATAAAAGAATATTTGACAATTTCTTAAGTCAAACATGCTAATCACAATTTCGGACCCTGAAGTGGCCTCCACTGCCTCCTCTCACCACCCCTTCCACAAAATCTACATGTCTGTCTTTGCAGCAGTGAGAAATCACCTCAAAGAGCAGTACAATAAGAATTATGGATTTAAAACACAGTAATATTTTCTTGTATAAAGCTTTCTAAATTCTTTTTCTGGGGCTTTACATTCCCTAAACTTTTATTCTGCACACGTGGGTACTCCCTGCTTGCCACCCCCTCCCCCCCAATCACACAGTACCTCTTATGCAGAAATTCATGAGCCTTGAATTTGCTAGCCACTGTTAGCATATACAGTGGCCACTTGGGTGGAACAAAGGAGAGGTAGTGCCAAGAAAATCAGCACATGAATGGCCTCAGAAAGAGTATTATGGATTTTATATTGCCCGATTCTCTCTCTGCCCATCTCCAACCTGCTCCTTAATCTTGTGGGAAAAGGAGGAATGGGAAATATAACTGTGGAGCACAGTGGTGCACTCACACACACATATAAGACTATAGACAGGCTTCATTTCTGCCCTTCTCCATCGCCCTTTCTTTGTCCCTCTGCCCATCTGCCTCCTATAAACAGCCCTGGATGAATGGGAGAAAAGAAAGAAAGAGGAACGGGGAAGGGGAGGGGGGGCTTGCCTTGTCGAGCTTCACCTGAGCGGTGCAGCCTCAGGGGCCCCTCCCGGAACGGCGCTGGGGGTCCTGACCTCGCTGCCGCAGTGTGTCTGCATGTGGCCGCTCAGCTGGGCCGGGGTCTTGCAGTGGACTCCACACAGCCTGCACAGGAAGTGGTCCGGACGAGGGGCAGACAGCCCGTGGTGCTTCACTGCATGGGCGCGGAGGTATGCTGCCGTGGTGAACCCTACGGGGGAGGGGGGAAGGGAAACAGCGATGGCTTTAGCTACGCATGTTCACTGTTCCCCCTAAAAACTAATACCTCTCCCCCCCATTGCCTTTCCCTGAGCTGTGGCTGGCCAGCCAGCAGCTGGCAGTCAGCAGTCTACAGGTACAGTCACAATAAACCTGTTCACTTTTTTCCCCAAGCACTGAAGCTTATGAAAAACCTTTTCCCACTGTTAAGCAAGAGAGAAGTGCCCTACCTGGGATGGCAAATAAAGCTGTAAGCCTTTTCCCTCCCTCCTTTCCCTGAGGCTGTCCTAAACCTCCCTCATTCCTAATACAACCTTCCAAAAATCACAGCAGCCATCTACGTATATTCAGCACATTCCCAAACAGCTCTTAATTTAAAGCACTTGTGTACACTCTGATACAGCAGCCCTTCCCAGGAGGAAAAAAAGGACACTCTCCTCTACCCCTGAAAGAACCAAAATGTTCTGCTTTATAAATCTAGCAACCTCACACCACTGTGGACCTTCCTGAGATAAAGGACCAAATAGTGGTATACAGTTAACAGTGCACAGCAAGGAGCCTTGGGAAAGGCTGCCCTTAAAGTTCAGACTGTACATATGTAATGTAACAGCATAAATGGTGAACAGCTGGCTGCTTAAAGGGCAACACTTCCCCAAGCTGTGCGCTGCTACTGACATAAGGGAAATCCCTCCCATACTTCCTAATGGTCTAGAGGGGCAGGATTCAAGAAAAATTTAGAACTGGAAAACCCAAGAGTCACCAAAATGTTCTGATCTTTCCCAATATACTCCATTTCAAACAAAAACAAAAACTCTAGAACTAAGGTCTAATGTCTTAATGGTGAGAAGATGGAAACCAAGCATTGGGCGTCTCAGCTCAGAACACCAGTGAAATAACTTTTTTGGTCTTCAAAGAAGAAATAGGAGGCAGGCTAGATAGGCCACTTTAGCAATCATCTGCCAAGAATCAGAGACAGGGATAAAAACTGGTGACATGGCAGACTGCTCCAGAGGAGAACTTATCTGAAACACTCAGAGAGAAAAAAGGATGTGAGAGAGAGGAAAAGAAAATGGAAAAAGGAGACACACAAACCCTCAACTCTGATTTAACAGCACCAAGAAACATTCTAAAAATATGTCTTTTTATAGGTCAAATGGCCCCTATGCCTCACCTCAAAGAGCTGCTATCTCCAAAAGGCACTAGACAAAATTTATCAGTAAGAAAACCAAGGGACCAATATTCAGCCTGGGGCAGTCAGTGGTTTTCAAGTCGCTGACAGACAGGAGATGAATTAAGCCTGGATATTGAACGCTAGGCCAAGTCTGGGCTCCGGCATTAAATATCTGGGTCGGTGCAGTTACCTTGAAGTTAAGCCAGCACCAGATAATATTCAGGCTGGTGCCAGGTTTGCTTGGTAGATAAAGTTAGAACAGCTTTTTTGGCTGTCCTAACTTTATGTACTTAGGCCTCAATTCTCTAATTGGCGCCAATTTTTTAGGTGCAGTAGGCACCCAAGCTCAGTTAAAAAAAAAAAAAACCAAAACAGGTGTTTAAAAACGTTTTTAACTGAGTTTTAAGGCGCCTAAAAATCGGCACCAGAATCGTGCCTCTGTAGGCACTTTAGGTTTCCTAACGCCACTGTGGGCATGGCTAATGCCAGAAGTGGTGCTAGGTGGCCTAAAGTGCCTTTGTAGGCATAATTCATGATAAAGATAGGGGCTGGAAATGTAGGCCTAGAAAACCCTGGCCTACGTTTCAGGCGCCTATCTTTCCCAGAGGTGCGATTCCCTATATAACGCTGTCGTGTGATTGATACGCAATCAGTGGCCGCCAATATCGGTGCCATAAAGAGAATCCGGGCCTTACTGTACTTATTAATGGACTAAATATTGTTGCTAACAGGCTTAAGTGCCAGCTCCACCCATGGACCACCCCTGCAATTAACCAGATAGTAATGCAGGGGCCAGAGCCTATATTCAGAAGCACTGCTCCGTTAAATGGTGCTGAATATTGGCGAAGGCCTTTCTTGCCTGCTTAAACCATGTGCATATTGTCCCCCTCCCCCATCCCCAAAAGTGACCTCAATTTCTTGGTGTATACTGCTGCCCATCTTCATTTCTCTCATTGGATTTCCCAAATAATTTCCATAAGTTCTTCTAAGGCTCTTTCCCATGTTATGAATTAAGAACACTCTACTGTAAGGTTTTTCATATCTGTTTTGGGGACCTAGAGAATGACATGCAGACAATTCTTCCCTGTGGGATCTCAATACTCTTGTCCCGTCCCTGCAAGCTCTGACCCTGTCCCTACCCCTTAATACAAGCTCTGTCCTCATCTGCACAAGCTCAAACACTTTAAAATCATAAGTGTTTGAGGCCTGTGCAGTTACGGCAGAGCTTACAGGAATGGGGCAGGGACAGAACTCACGGGGACAGGACAGGGACACTGAGATCCTGCGGGGACAAATTTGTTCCCGTGTCAAGTCATTTTTACTAGTAGTACTACTTACTATTAATCATTTCTATAGCGCTACTAGGCATAAGTAGTGCTGTACATATTATATGTACATATTATCTCTTGTTCCTAGCGGGCTCACAATTTAAGCTTTTGTACCTGGGGCAATGGAGTGCCAGGTGACTTTTCCTGGGTCACAAGGAGGATACAGTGGGTGCTATAGGGTGAAGGGGTTACAAGTTAAAAGCAACCTTGAAAAAGTGGGTTTTTAGTCTGAACTTGAATACTGCCAGGGATGGGGCTTGACATACTGACTCAGGTAGTCTGTTCCAGGCATACAACGCAATACTCAAAATGAGGTTACAGATGGAGCGATACCGAGGCATTATAACCTTCTTAGTCTTGTTTCTTTTCTCCTTCAAACCAACAATTTGCTCCTCTGATCCTATTCCTACCCATCTACTTAGCACCATTTCTTCGACTGTCATCTCTTTTATCTGTCATATCCGCGTCTCCTATTCGGGGTAGCTCAGGCTCTGGTCTAGCATCATTGGAACTTTTTAGGAGTGGAAGTTGAGCGGAAACTTGACATTTCAGTTCTTCTGGAACTCCAGAATCTGTCTGGATCTGCAAAATGATCTCTGAGCATAAGTGCCTGCCGATGCCTGGTAAGACCGTCTGTAGCCAAGAAAGGAATTATGACTGGATCCCCCTGGGGCACAAGGTCTACTGTCTGGCAATGACTTAGGATGCCAATTTGCCATGTCCAACACATTGCCAAAGAGCATTTGACCCTTGAAAGGAAGCTGCTGAAAGTAGCTTTAGAGGCAGAATCTCCTGTCCATTGTCTGATCTAGAGCATTCTGCAGGTGGAGATAGAATAAGACACTTTGCTCATGACCCTGAACATGTAATATAGAGCATCTGCTACATAATAAACCCCCGAAAGTACACCTAGAGGTATAGTGATCTCTGGATGTGATGAAAAAAATGTGGATTTGTCTTAGAACTGTTCATAAGAGAAATTTGAGCCTTGGAAGCCTGTGGTGGTACCAAATTTAACTCCTTCAGAGATACTGTAATGACGTCCATAAAGTCTGCTGGTTTAAACAGTCTGTACACCATTTGGTCCTGTCTCTGGTCCAGGGCTGCCACAAACTCTTGGCTGGTAGCGCCCACTTGTGACCCAGAGTCCTCTAAAACTGAAAACTCACTTTTTGGGAGTAAAGGAATTGATCCTGACCCACAGTCATTCCAATCCTTTTCCAACTGGACCTCTAGTTCCTGTGGAATACCTTTTCATGATGGACCTCCTGTAGACCCCCCCCCCCCGCCACTGGACAGCCACTGGCATACTTCCAAGGTTGTGCAGATGACCCTTTTTATTTCAAATAAGCTTCAAACATTAAACTCACAAATTCAGAGTCAAACAGGATCTCTTGAGGATCTCTGCAGGAACATCTGCTGTCTCCTCATGGGTTCAGAGGCATCTATGCATTTGCGTTTTGCTGATGACGCCAAGCCACAATTTGAGAGCCTTAGAATGGACTCTTGCCCCAATTTCGAGCTTCCTATGACTATAAGACCCTGGAGGGACTAGAGGGGGCTAAGCCCAGCATTCCTCCCCAACTCACATGGTCGCTCCTCAGCCGGCCATCCAGCACAAAACTGGCATGATACAGGAGTAGAAAGGCCTGGGGAGCCCTTATAAATCAACTGTTATTAAAGTCAGAGTGTTTTGAGGTAGATAGAAGCTTTTAAATTAAAATCGGAAAATCTAAGATGGCCACCGCTGCAGCATTTTGGCACCACAAAACAGCCCAGGAGAGCTGAATAGAAGTTCAAAAAATTCAGGGAAGGGGTTTTTGGAGGTAGAGGACCCTATAGGAATCCTCAGAGACCCTCAAAACTATCATTTTGGAATCACCACAAAGTCTCTCATAGACACTAAGAGGCTATACTAACAGAACTGCCTGGTGCTGTGCTTGCATCATGTCAAACTGCAGCAGGACAAAGGAGAAGATTCTTGCCTCAGACAAGTACATAAGATCCTCCAGAGTCTTGTCTCTTCGGGCTGCCTTTAAGACAGACTCTGAGAGCCTGAAACCCTCGACCCCACTAGTGCCTCATGTGTCTTCAAGTGGGAAGGACGCAGCCGGCACCAGCCCTCTAGACCAGTGGTTCCCAACCCTGTCCTGGAGGACCACCAGCCAGTCAGGATTTCTGGATAGCCTTCATGAATATGCATGATAGAGATTTGCATATAAGGGAGGTGACAGGTATGCAAATTTGCCTCATGATATTCATTAGGGCTATTCAGAAAACCTGGCATACGAACATAAGAATTGCCGCTGCTGGGTCAGACCAGTTGTCCATCGTGCCCAGCAGTCCGCTCATACGGCGACCCCCAGGTCAAAGACCAGTGCTCTAAATGAGTCCAGCCTCATCTGCGTACGTTCCAACTTTGTCTTGAATCCCTGGAGGGTGTTTTCCCCTATAACAGACTCCGGAAGAGCATTCCAGTTTTCTACCACTCTCTGGGTGAAGAAGAACTTCCTTACGTTTGTACGGAATCTATCCCCTTTCAACTTTAGAGAGTGCCCTCTCATTCTCCCTACCTTGGAGAGGGTGAACAATCTGTATTTATCTGCTAAGTCTATTCCCTTCAGTATTTTGAATGTTTTGATCATGACTGGCTGGTGGTCGTCCAGGACAGAGTTGGGAACCACTGCTCTAGACAAACACGGGGCCACTCAGCCTGTGCTCAAGTGCCTGATAAATCAGGGGCAAGCTGAGCTCTAAGAGGACACACCCCGAGCTATGCGCAGGCTGACTAGGTAGGTGTTCTGCAAAAGGGATGCCGCCCTAGCTATAGCCCTCTGAACTAGAAGCTGTATCTTCTCCCAGGCAGAGCTATTTATAGGAACCTCTGGGACACCGGAAAGCCTTGCACTTCGGATTAAAACATGAAAATAATAAATCAATTGCAGAGCAGAAAAAAAGACACCTTCTTAACTCGCTTGCAAAAGGAAAAACCAAGGAGATGGAGACTGCCTACCGACACAAGAAGGCAGATCTGAAAAGCTGTAGATGATCCCTTCTGCAAAAACTCACTGGTCAAGACTCATGTTCTTTTTGCACTGTAAGTCTACAAAATCCTGAGTATTGTAGAATGGGTACAAGTGGATCGATTTTTTATTCCATCAAAAATTATAAAGACATGGGGTCACTCAAAGTTATAGGGAAATACTTTTAAAACCAATAGGAGGAAATATTTTTTCACTCAGAGAATAGTTAAGCTCTGGAACGCATTGCCAGAGAATGTGGTAAGAGCGATTAATGTAGCTGGTTTAAAAAAAGGTTTGTACAAGTTCCTGGTGGAAAAAAAACTATATTCTGCTATTGAGAGAGACATGGAAGAAGCCACTGCTTGCACTGGATCAGCAGGAAGAGACAACTTCACCGACAGAATGGCATAGCATAGTGTTCGAGAGGAGGGGCAATATAATGGTAGAGAATGCGTACAGGTCAATAGCCTGAAGATTCCTAAACATCTTGGTGGAAATTGGCCGTGTGAGAGGGGGAGGGTGATGAGTTGTGAAGGTTATCAGGTGATGGTCAGAGAGGGAAAGAACTGAGGTAGAGAGATTATCGATCGAGCAATTGGAGGAGAGGACAAGGCCACTCTGGTGTGTAGGGATGATGGAGCACAGCTGAATGTTGAATGAAGATATCAGAGCTAGGAACCTGGTGGTGTAAGGGTCAGGAAGGATCATTACCATGAGGGAAGGGAAGGAAAAATTATGTTCTTACCTGTTAATTTTCTTTCCCTTAGACGCAGCAGATGAATCCAGAGACCAATGGGATAGCTCACATCTACCAGCAGGCGGAGATAGAGAAACTGATTAACAGGTGGTCTTATTGGCTGGCACTCCTCTTGTTTATTCAGTATAGCTCCTTGCTCAAGCATCTGTAACCATCAATAGGCATAGCATGTAAAAAACTTCTTTCCCATAACAAATCTCAAAATGTAATAATACAGAAAACAACCTGCCATAATAACAAACTGCGAAAGTTGCAAAAGAAAAATCCAAGAGACAATATCCAGAAAGGGTGGGGCTCTGGATTCATCTGCTGCGTCTAAGGGAAAGAAAATTAACAGGTAAGAACATAATTTTTCCTTCCCTAGCAACAGCAGCAGATGAATCCAGAGACCAATGGGATGTAGCAAAGCAATCCTCAATCTGGGTGGGAAGCAAACGCCACCTCCGCAACAACCGAAGCACAAAACGCCCCTACCGCATGCGCCCCCACATCCAAGCAGCAATGTGGAGAGAAAGCACTCTCGGAAGACTAATTAGCAGCGAGACCAATCTCCTCCAAGGAAAAATCCTCTGGGCCGAGCCCAAGAAGTAGCCATCGCTCCAGCGGAATGGTCATGAAGTTCTTTCGCCAACCGCTTCCCTGCCAGCAAGCAAGCATAAAGAATGTCCTCCTGGACCCATCGAAGAATACATGAAGAATACAAAAAGGAGATATAAACAACTAAAAGTCGTTAGAAACCGAGCTCACGGAGAACGCTACGTACGTATCAAAAAATGCAGTGAATAAAAGCACTGCTCCCAATTTCTCCTCCCAGGAAGAAGGAAGGAAAAGCAAGCATGACATAAAAGAAAGGATGACACCCCCCTAGAAAGAAATAGTGGTACCATCTGAACTGATACCCCATATTTCGGAAATCAGAAACAGGAATCCCCGTTGAACAAAGCCTGCAACATAGAAAACTGCAGAGCTGAAGCCATGGCCAAAAGAAACCCCATGTTCAACGGCACAGCCCTTTAGAGTCCCAAAAAACAAAGAACAAGAAGCCTTCGGTAAACTGAGAAGAAGTACGTGAAGATTGTACTCCAAACCGGGCTTTCTAAGAGGCGCATGAATATACCGCACTCTGTTTAGGAACTGAACAACATGAAGCTGAGAAGTAAGCGAAGAGCAATATACCTAACCCTTGTAACCAGCCAAGAATGGCACTAGAAGCTGAAGGGAATTGAACGCTAAGCCCTCGGCAATACACCTGTGCCAAAAAGGAACTCTGGAGTGGTTCAAACGTTAAGAAGCACCCAAGAAAGGAAAAACCTCCAAAAGGAAGCAGAAGCCACAGGAGAAGACGTCCGTAGCACCTGGATAAGAGAAGAAACAACCTGCTTCGCATAATCCTTACACGTCAGCCAAGATTTTTCAAAAAACTAGGTCGAAATACTAAAGTAGTACAAATATCCATGTTGATCGGTCCCTAGGCGAGCAAAGCCGGAGATACCAGGAAACTTCTTAGTCCGGCTGTCGAAAGACTCATCAAATCTGCAAAGTAAGGATGGCGCCGCCAATCCAGAGATTCTACAAATACTGTGCCCGGAAAGCGAGCTCGAGATGGCAAATCCAAGCCATCATCAGCCAGCGGAAAACACTGAAAAAGAGAAGGCAGAAGCGAGAAAGGAGCCATGCAGCTACCCCCTCTAACTCCCACTCCCTTGGCCCGCCAAAGAAGCTAGGAAGCTTAGAATTGAGAGATGAGGCCATGAGGACTAGGTCAAGGAGATCTCACGTCCATAAAAAGAGCTAGAATGCCTGAGCCACAAATCTCAATATCCAGGATGCAGAAGATCACACTATTACTAACATGCACACTTTCCAGAGCGTACACAGCGCTGTACACTGTAACATACAAGAAGTGGGCCATGCTCAGATTCTGCGGAGAGAAAGTCTATCCAAACTCTTATCCTGATCCATAAAAGGATCTGCCAACAGAAGACGAAGATGAGAGTCCACCCATTGAAGCAGAACAACTTCACCTGCCAATGAGTACAACACCTACTGCCCAAGCTGTAGAAAATTACCCCCATCCTAATACTGACCAAAAGGACCCTCAGCGGCAATCCGGAAGAATGATCTGAAGCTCCAGAAAGGTAGCCTGACCCTGCTCAAGAGCAGAAGAATGAACAAGTAATGAGTCGCCTCTGAAGACCAGACTCCTGGAGCTGAGGATGGAAGCCAGACTCCTGGAGCCCGGGATGGTCGGTGATCATGAGATAGTCCAGCAAAGACCGAGGCATGCCTTGAAAAGAGAAATCGCGCTGTGCCACCAAATCATACAGAGCGATGCAGGAGGAGCATACCAAATAATTGGAGCCCTGAGATACCGGGAACCACCGGAACAAAAGCGACTGCTGTAGCGTAAGAAGGGGAAAGCAAGCTGAAGTCCCCAGTGGAGTCAGCAATATGGATCCCAGAAACTGTACAGAATCCCATACTCTTGGTCATGGTAAGCGAAGAAGAATACCAATCTGAGACCGGGACCCCACGCCCAAGTCTCCGGAAAGAAACACATGTCTCTCCTATATGAATAAAAACATCACCCCGATATACCTATAAATAGTACAGGAGAAAAGAGCGCTGTGCAAATTTGAAGATGCACGTGTAAAGAACTGAGGAAAAGATATCACCCTTTTCGTGTCAGTCAAATGGCCCGACTGGAAGTCGTCCGAATCAAGCAGGCAGTCAAGAACAAATTAGATGAATCGCCTAGTAGCGCCAAAACGGTACCACCGCCCACACCATCTAAAACGTTCGTGAAGCCTTGGGTAGACGAAATGGCATGTGCCAAAACTGAAAGCGCCGCTCCAAGAGAGGCAGGCAAACCAAGTGCCGATTCGGAGTCCACAGAGAAAATGTAAATATACTCCCAGGTTGTCTGCAGAAATGTGTAACCCCGAGAAACTAATTCAGCAGAATGGGATCCAGCCTGCCCAATGGCCCCGTCTCGGGCACCATGCAGTAAGTGGAACAACGTCCCTTAGTTCCCGAAGAACTACAAGAACTGTCCTGAGGACCAGTAACACTGAAAAGGGAAACACAAAACATAGAGATTCCAAGAAAGAACTGGAAGCCTGAGGAGGATGCAAAGATGCAAGCATCCTGAAAAATCTTCACAGCCCCCTGACCTGACATTATAGCGTCTTCTCCCTCATGAGAAAGCCTGAAGAATCATTGGAAGAAGCCAAGATCCCTCAGAATGAAGTGCAGAAGGTCAGGGAATGGCAGGATGAGACTGTAGGATCTGCAAGAAGATTCTCCTAGGAAAAATCAAGTTTCACAATGTAAAGAGGAATATACCGGAACCGTGAAAACAGTACTAACCCCATGCAACATGAGCGAAATACGTATGTCCTTTAAAGTGAATACGTACTAGACTCAATCAAGATGTTGCATCTACCGCCCTGTGGAAAACAACAGCATCCTTACAGGTATCAGACAAAGCTCACATCACTAATGAGAGTTTCAGGGATGAGGCTAACAGCCACATAGTGCGTGATCCTCTGCGGGTTTGATAGAATAGGTAACTGGCTCCTGGTGAAAAGGAGCTGTACAGCCCTTCCTGTCTGGTCGGGGGTACCCGTCTAGCATGTGCCATGAGAAAATGGTGACAGGAGAAACCAACGTGATAAGCATGGAAATCTGAAGTCCAGGCCCCCTCAGAAATAGAGAAAGAGAGTCCTGGCCGCAGAAAGATGCGCAGTGTCATTATGCCCATAGAGACAGCCCGAACTTGGAAACTGTTTGCACTACCTTTAGGCATATATATCCTGTGCCACTACTAGACACATACAGCTCAGCACAGAGGCCCAAATAAGGACAGTTACCAACAGACAAAGGCTCAATCTGCAGGGACCCCAAAGAGACAATGAGAAATACATGGCTCTTGTACAGAGATACCTGTGTGAAATACAGGGCAGTATCTTACTGCTGATCTCACCATGCCGTGAGTTGCCGTATGTCGCCCCAGTCCAGAGACAAACCGAGACTGGGTGATCTAGCACAGGTCAGAGTCTCTCTGGTAAACCCCTTGAGTGCTAACCCCAGAGTCCAATTAAACAAGCAGCTTCCTTCAAGGGAGTACAGCAGGAACACAGACATAGACATATAAAGCTGCCCAAGCTTGTCCCAAAGCTGGTGAAACACATACAACTTGTCTGAACCGGAAAGGAGAGAAGCCCCGGCATACCCTGACCAAAGTCAGCTGGAAATAAACTACCGGAACGCTGCAGCTCTCCCGCCATCGCCGGAGACCCAAGCGCACGCCTGATTCTGACACGTGGCCGCTGCATCAACGCTCCTAGAAACATAGTCGGAGTCAAGCCCCTCAAAGCCGCCGCGCCCCCGGAGAGCGGCCTTCTTCAGCCGGGCACCAGCAGGAGAGGAGCGTGTGAGCCCCGCTCCGCCCCCCTCCCGAACCCGACGCCTCAAAGCCGCCGCGCCCCCGGAGAGCGGCCTTCTTCAGCCGGGCACCAGCAGGAGAGGAGCGTGTGAGCCCCGCTCCGCCCCCCTCCCGAACCCGACGCCTCAAAGCCGCCGCGCCCCCGGAGAGCGGCCTTCTTCAGCCGGGCACCAGCAGGAGAGGAGCGTGTGAGCCCCGCTCCGCCCCCCTCCCGAACCCGACGCCTCAAAGCCGCCGCGCCCCCGGAGAGCGGCCTTCTTCAGCCGGGCACCAGCAGGAGAGGAGCGTGTGAGCCCCGCTCCGCCCCCCTCCCGAACCCGACGCCTCAAAGCCGCCGCGCCCCCGGAGAGCGGCCTTCTTCAGCCGGGCACCAGCAGGAGAGGAGCGTGTGAGCCCCGCTCCGCCCCCCTCCCGAACCCGACGCCTCAAAGCCGCCGCGCCCCCGGAGAGCGGCCTTCTTCAGCCAGGGCACCAGCAGGAGAGGAGCGTGTGAGCCCCGCTCCGCCCCCCTCCCGAACCCGACGCCTCAAAGCCGCCGCGCCCCCGGAGAGCGGCCTTCTTCAGCCGGGCACCAGCAGGAGAGGAGCGTGTGAGCCCCGCTCCGCCCCCCTCCCGAACCCGACGCCTCAAAGCCGCCGCGCCCCCGGAGAGCGGCCTTCTTCAGCCGGGCACCAGCAGGAGAGGAGCGTGTGAGCCCCGCTCCGCCCCCCTCCCGAACCCGACGCCTCAAAGCTGCCGCGCCCCCGGAGAGCGGCCTTCTTCAGCCGGGCACCAGCAGGAGAGGAGCGTGTGAGCCCCGCTCCGCCCCCCTCCCGAACCCGACGCCTCAAAGCCGCCGCGCCCCCGGAGAGCGGCCTTCTTCAGCCGGGCACCAGCAAGAGAGGAGCGTGTGAGCCCCGCTCCGCCCCCCTCCCGAACCCGACGCCTCAAAGCCGCCGCGCCCCCGGAGAGCGGCCTTCTTCAGCCGGGCACCAGCAGGAGAGGAGCGTGTGAGCCCCGCTCCGCCCCCCTCCCGAACCCGACGCCTCAAAGCCGCCGCGCTAACGGCGTGCAGCCGTTCGGCGTGCCGTCGAAGGCGCACGTCTAAGGCGCGTGTGCCTTAGCACGCGCCTTTGCAAAGCGACTGCGAACGACTCCTGTACCTGGCGAGCCCGATCCCCTCACCCGGATCCCAGCAACACCCAGCCTACTAACAACTGGGCTGCCATCTCCTCTCTCTTCTTTTCACGTTGCTCTCTCTCGCTCTTACGGGAGGCTGCGGTGATCTGAAAAATTCAAGCAAACCTGTTGGGCATCGCGCCGGAGAGAACGACGGGAACCAGCAGGTACCGCCAAAGCCACAGAGGAGACCCCCGGCCCGAGTCGTGAGGAGCGTGAAAGCACTGCTCCGCCCCTCTCCCGACGCAGCTCGGTGGACCACATACCGCCAAGAATCGACCCTGCTCAGCCGGACACCCCTCCCGAACCAGCAGGAACCCAACCGCGAAGCACCTGCGGGAGACACCCGCACAGGCAGCCTCCGATACCAGCCCACCGACCACAGAGCCTGCCCAGACCACAGAGACAACCACAGATCGCCACTACAGTCACAGCCCCAGCACTCCGACAAAGACACAACCGTCTCAACCCTAAAAGGAACTCCTTCCCACGAGACAGATCCAACAGCACCGACTCCGGGTCCCGTGGATATAACCCTGATACCCCAATCCGGATAAGTTTTACTGTTACATAAAACTCTAGTGTATAACCCTGCCGGACCTATACAGATCATAGTTTATCCTTGTTACATTGCTTAACCTTCAGGACATCTTACAGGAATCTACTAAACCGCCCTTTGACCCACCAATCTAGAAACCCCAACTTCCGTTTTTCCCCCCTTGCACTAATCCTGACCTCAATCGCAGGAAACTCCCCAACGTCTCCAACCACAGCTGGGACGAGCCCCTCACAATGGCCAAGCC
Organism: Geotrypetes seraphini; assembly: GCF_902459505.1. Taxonomy (NCBI): domain Eukaryota; kingdom Metazoa; phylum Chordata; class Amphibia; order Gymnophiona; family Dermophiidae; genus Geotrypetes; species Geotrypetes seraphini. Next base: position 96,971,140 of record NC_047088.1, on the reverse strand, counting down.
AAATACACAACAATGCGTAGCTCTACTTATACTCCTCTTGCTCTCTTCCAGGCTCTGCAACGCAGACAACTCCAATGCATCCCCCATTCCCATCCACATCACGCTGCACCGATCGGTAAAACCCAGAACCACTACATACACTCTCCACACCACACAAGACCACCCGCACGCCCACTTGCCCAACAACCCCCCTCACCACTACAAACCGACCAAGCCCCACCCAAAAAAACTAAGAACCCTAAAAAAACTGGCATACTCCCACTACTCCCCACCCAATCACACCAACCACCAGTCCCTGCAGGGCTTTTACCTGAATATCAGATCTATGAGGAATAAATCCACACTAATCAAAGACTGGCTAACTGAAAACAACCCCGACTTTGTCCTTCTCACAGAAACCTGGTTGCTTTCAGACAAAGACATCATTATTAAAGATTGTCTACCACCAAGATTCAAGATACTCTCCCTAGCCAGAACATGGGGAAGAGGAGGAGGACTAGCAATAATCTTCCGAGACCATCTCAATGCTTCCGTTCTTAACACAACCTCTTCACCTAATTCCGAAATTCTAACCATCGCCCTAGCATCAACATCTCTGCCCTCCTCACTAACCATCACTTTATTTTACATACCCCCCAAAAAATGGACCACGACCAAAGACGACTTCGCTGAATCACTTCTTACCAATTCTCTAACAAGCCCATACAACCTACTGTGTGGGGACATCAACATACACCTCGAGCAAACTGACCAACCTGAAACCGCGGACTTCTGGTCACTGCTCTCACAACTAGGCTTTGACAAACACCCCCCGATCAAAACCCACCAAAGAGGACATCAGTTAGACCTGGTAACTCTATCCTCCAAGGAACAGACCAATCCCACTTTTTATTGGAAACAAGGCAACTGGTCAGACTCCCTTTGGTCCGATCACCGCCTATGTAGCTTCACCATTGGATGCCAACTTAAACCTCCTAAAAGCGAAAAAACAAGAACCGTCAAAACCCACAATACCAGAGGAAAGATTGACCCAATGGAATTCTGGTCCCACTTCGAAATCAACACCAATCCAATAGAAGATACGGAACAAATCATGACCTCCTGGATACAAGATAGTACCAATATACTAAACGAGATTGCCCCCAAAAAAACCCGCAGAATAAGAACCCCCAACCAAGAGGGCTGGTTCGATTCTGAACTGCTGCAATGCAAGAAGGATCTCAGAAAAGCCGAAAGATCATGGCAAAAATCCGGAACGCTAGAACACAGACTGGCATGGAGACAAAAATTAAAACAGTACAAATCCCTCACTAGTGAAAAAAGAAAAAAATTCTACTCCCACAAAATCGGTAATCCTAAAACCAATAGCAATAACCTCTTCAGATTGGTCAACGATCTATACAACATAGAAACCTACACAAACCTACACGAAGAAGCCACCTTAACCGCCAACACCCTTGCCGACTTCTTCAATACCAAGATCCAAAAAATAAGAACAACTCTACCAGCCAGCCCCAACCCCCTCGAGCTCTTCCCCATCCTCACAGACATGAATCCACCAAACCCAGACCCGGGAGCCAAAGTCGACCTCAGTTGGAAACAATTCGCAGTAACCGATTGGCAAACCTTCAATACTTACTACAACAAGTATACTCACTCCTACTGCCATCTGGACACATGCCCACCAAAAATCATGAGAACGGCCCCCCCCCCCATTTTAAAGCAAAAATGATGACATGGGTTAATTACCTACTATCCAAAGGTAACTTCCCGTCGGAGCAGGGTCAAATAATGATCACCCCAATTTTAAAAAATGAGAAAGAACCACCAAATTCCCCATCTAATTATAGGCCGATCGCCAGCATCCCCCTATTTACCAAAATAGCGGAAGGGTTGGTAAAAGCGGAACTTTCCGCATACCTTGAAAAATTCAACATTCTAAGTGACAACCAATCAGGATTTCGTGCGGACCACAGCACTGAAACCATCATAGCCTCCCTTCTCGACCACCTCCTCACACTCTTCAGTCAGGGCTCAAGTGCCCTGATCATACAACTCGACCTGAGCAGTGCTTTTGACCTGGTCGACCACACCATTCTCCTGGAATGCCTAGCGCACATAGGCATCTCAGACCAGGTCCTCAATTGGTTTCAGGGGTTCCTACAAAATAGATCATACAAGGTACTCAAGAATAACTCTTTCTCATACTGCTGGGACAACACCTGCGGGGTCCCACAGGGCTCCCCCCTATCCCCCATCCTATTCAACATATACCTAGCCTCACTAGGTAAACTCTTACACAACCTAAATCTCAAATTCTTCATTTATGCAGACGATATCACAATAACCATCCCATTAACCAACTTTTCACAAGAACTACTCGACCACATCTCAAACACTCTCAACCAGATAGAACTCTGGATGCTTTCATTCAGACTGAAATTAAACCCAGACAAAACAAAATTTTTCCTAGCCTCCCCCAAAGATAAAATTAAGGAAACCACAATTCAACTAAAAGGAAAGACCTTCCCCCTTGATCCGACCATAAAAATTCTGGGAGTCACGCTGGACAAAAACTTATCTCTAGATAACCATACCGACCTCATAATTAGGAAAAGCTTCTCGGTACTTTGGAAACTTCGCACCATAAAAAAACACTTCTATGACAATGCATTCCGCCTACTTGTACAATCCTCCATCCTCAGCATCCTCGACTACTGCAATATCATCTACCTTAACGCCACTAAGAAAACTACCAGAGACTAAAAATAGTCCAAAATACCGCGGTGCGCCTCATCTTTGGCCTAAAGAAATGGGAACATGTCACCCCTTTCTATCACCAACTACACTGGCTACCATTTGAATCTAGAATTCTTTTTAAATTTGCATGCTTCTGCTACAAATCGGTTAACGGCTCCTCCCCAAGTTACATAAACACACACTTTAACCTTTACTGCAGCAACAGGACATCACGGAGAACTCAATTGTTCGCCTTCCCTTCGCCTAAACACTGTCCTCTCAAAAGATTCCTTGATAGAACTTTTGCCTTCCAAGCAGCCAAGTCGAACCCATGGCTAGCACAGATGATACTCGAGGCCCCCACTTACCTATCATTCAGAAAACTACTAAAAACGTACCTTTTCAGCAAACACGACCCTTAATAATCCATTCACCTCACATGACACTTACCCCACCCCTGCCCCCTTCCTCCTTCACCAGTCCCTCCCTCCCCCACTCTCTACCTCCCCTACCTAGCTCGATCAAACCTGCAATTTCTGTAATATTGTTGTAAACCTGCCCTCTTTGCAGACAGTTAAGAATCGCTGTAATTTCACGGCTGACTGCGGCAAATCACTGTAATTTATCGTAATTCAGCCTGCAATTTGCTGTTAAAAATACTTCTAATTATGCTGTAAATCTGCTTCTAATTTTGTAAACCTACTTCTAATTTTGTTGTAAATCTGCTATTCAATGCAGATCATTTGCTAATTGATGTAAACCGCCTAGAACTCACTGGGTATGGCGGTATATAAGAATAAAGAATAATAATAATGAATAATAATAATAATAAAATTTACCCTGCCGTGGGTTGCATAGAAATAAAATCAGACTCAGGGAATAACCAGAAGAACGGCCCACAGCGCCGGAAAATACATGTCCCATCTCATGCTGCTATAAACCGGCACCTGCACTATCAGCTGCACATGGCCGTGACAAACACCGATGAAAGAGAGCCTCAGAATAAACAGGACTACTATTGCTGCACTGAAACCCAACAATGAGAACAAGTGCGAGCATAAAATTGCACCGCTACTGCCGTGCTGTAACCAACAAGGAAACCAAGCGCGTGAATGCAAAGGGCGGGAAGTCCCGGCTCCCTCCACGGATTTCTAGTCATAAAACTTAGCCTCAATAAAATATCCATGCCTTAAACATACGTTGACCGAACCCACATTACTAAGACTCCCAAACAGAACCTGAAGTTCAAACAACCGTAAAAGCCAGACATACTCACAAACTTGTTGTTAGGGCCGGTTGAAGCCAGTTAAATCTGGTTGATCAGCAGTAACCAGGCAGAATGGAGGAACTGCGGTCTCTTTTTTTTTTTTTTTACAGAGAAGGGAAAGAAGAAAAATATTGAGACCCAGTCAGACCCTCTATCACTGGAGGGAGGGTGAGGCAGGGACCTGGGGGGGCCCAGGTGTAACCCCTAAAGCCGGCACCGTTCAGCCGGACACCCCTGTCTCACTGAAGAGAAAATCTCAACAGGAGAAATAGCATTGCCAGCTCACTGAAGAGAAACCTCAACAGGAGAAACAGAATGGCAGTCTCACTGAAGAGAAACCTCAACAGGAGAAACAGAATGGCAGTCTCACTGAAGATAAACCTCAACAGGAGAAAATAAAGTTCCAGCCACAGCCAGAATTCAGGAGCTAGTTGAATAGCGATCTTTTCCTGCTGGGAGATAGAGAATACTGAATAAACAGGAGGAGTGCCAGCCAATAGGACCACCTGTTAATCAGTTTCTCTATCTCCGCCTGCTGGTAGATGTGAGCTATCCCATTGGTCTCTGGATTCATCTGCTGCTGTTGCTAGGGAACGAGAGTTCGAGAAAGAAGGAAAGCCAGCAATTGAAGTCTTTGAGAAAGGAAGAGAGGGATTTGTCAGGGGGTTCATAAATGACCGCTATTCTGAGAGGTAGAGGAGAAAATAGCTAGATGGAGTGGACTTTGGAGGAGAAGCAGTAAGACTGAGGCGGAAGAAGGGGTTGAAACGTACAAGAAGGTGAGAGGAGCAGCCCAACACCACCTCCCCAACCAGCAGGGCAATGCGAATGGGAGAGAAGGTATCCTCTATGACATACAACAGCGATGGAAACAGTCTTCAGGACAGAGCCAGGTTTCTGTTAGTGCAAGCAGACAGAGAGCAAAAAAATAAAGAGGTCATGGACATAAGCAAGCTTGTTGGAGACAGAGCAGGCATTCCACGGGGCACATGAGAAAGGGAGAGGAGAGGAACAGAGATGAGACTGGAGATGCTGCAGTGGGACCTGCATGACTTGATTAGGAGGACCGGGATTGGGATGGATATCCCTGGCAGAGAGCAAAAGAAGGAGCAAGAGAATACAGATGAGTGTAGGAGAGGCATGGGGGGAAAGCACTGTGGATGAGATACATAGAGGGAGAATGAGGATGGCTGAGAAGAAAGTGTTGAAGCTTTAGGACTGTAAAGAAGGTAGAAGACAAACGGGAGGGTGAGGTGATGAATTCAAAGAGCGAATGATGTGGTGGTGAGGAGTTTGGTGGTTTAGGGTGAAGAGAGAGATTGGGTAAAGTCAGTAGCAGGAGGAAGAGGTGTACAGGAGCCACAGAGGGGAAGGAGTGGGCACCTGGTGCTGCTTTAGTAGATTTAAATTAGTGAGACTTGTGAGGCAATGGTGGCCCAGGAGTGTGCTGTGATGTCAAATTGCTTGGGATAGAATGAGGGCGAGAAGAAGCTAGTAGAAATGGTCCTATCGGGAGGGTTTGTGTGTGAGAAGCATGGCTAAGTGTGCAGCAGAGGTGAGAAGATATGGGTAAAAATAAATTTGCTCCTGGAGTTCTCAGGAGCCACTCTGACCAAGGTCCCAGTGGGGGCAGGATCACTCCTGCCCTGACTAGCCACTACACCACCAACAAATGGTAGGCAGGGAGAGAAAGCACTTCTTTTGTTCGGGGGGGGGGGGGGGGAGGAGGGATGCAAAGTGGGGCCTGCACAGCACATTTCCATTTTTCCCGTCCCATCCCCATGAGCTCTGTCCCTGCTCCATTTCTACAAACTCTGTCCTCATCTTCACAAGCCTCGAACATTATAAAATCATAAGTGTTTATGGCAGAGCTTGCAGGAATGGGACAGAACTCGCAGAGACGGGGCAGAGATAATGAGATCCCGCAGGGACGGGGACAAATTTGTTCCCGTGTCATGTTCTAGTTTGGGATGTCCTGTTCCACTTTCCCTCCTTTTATACTGTTTAAATTTAGGTTATTTGGTGACCGGAACAGGCCTAATCTACAGATTATTGGAGAAGACATTTACAAAGCAGGATCAGAAATGGGGTGTGGCAGTCTACATTTTCAAACAATTAACAATCAACAAAAATAGGAGACATTTTAACTTAGGAGGCTGGGGAAGAGAGAGAAGGATAGGCAGAAAAGGAGAGACATTTGTGGTAAATTGAGCACAGCTAGTCACCGTTCCCAGAAGTCACTCCAATAGCTTAGCAATAGTGCTATGCACTGCTATGTGAACATCCAGATTTGGTTCTTCAGCTAAGATTTCTGCTCTTTAAGCCAGTGACACTTATTGGCCATATTGGTTGCAGTTTGTGATCCCCGCCTAAAACCAACACCACAACGGCTGGCCTACAAAGGTGGTGATTAAAAATATGGAGACAATTTCTCAGTAGCTGTGAATAAAGGCTCATGGTACTGTACAGGCTGGTACCCAATGAGCTGTAAATTGGCACTGAGCTACAAATTGAAGGAACAGAAGAAAATAGGGAATGAAGTACAAACCTCTTCCCAGGCAAAGAAGTAACTTGTTCCCTGAGTTAATTCTCTCCAGCTTTTGTCTTCAAGCTGACCTGAACCAATCTATTTAATCCTATTTCCTGCCTCAGTCTTTCCCAGGTTGAAAATATTTTTAAAAAACAATTTTCTTCATGTCTAGTGCTGCCTACCAATCTTGGCTCCTAATATTTCCTCAGCCCCATTACCCTATTCCAGTGATTAATCATATGGGATGGTATCCTGAAGGACTCCACTTACCTTTGCTGCAAAGCTCACAGACATGGTTGGGCCCTTGGTTATGCACCTTCATATGGTCAGTTATGTAGGCGGCACTCAGCAGTTTGCCACAGACATGGCAGGGCACCTTCTCCTCATGGCGCACCATATGGGCTCGCAGGCGGTCCTTTGTAGCAAAGGCAGCTTCACATGTCTAGAACACAGAGGGCACAATTGAGAGACAGAGAGAAACAGAGAATGAAAGAAAAAGCTAACAAGACTGGAGTCTGTGTTTATGCTAAAAGCATGTGTGTTGAGGATGAGGAAGATGACAACTCCGGTTTCCAGTCCCGTAATGCAGGGGAGCTACCTGTTTCTCAAACTAGGTCTTAATCTTAGACATCTTTAATTTTTTTCTTCTATTATATATATATATTGCTTCTATTATATATCTATATTTTTTATAATTTTTTTTTTATTAATAAACATTTTTGTAGATTTTTGAATTATTGGAAAGCTTTCTTCTTGGACTACTATCTACTAGAGGTGTGCACAGGGACAATGGGAAACCTGCAGAAATTCCCAGGGATGGGGGGGACAAATGAGTCATTACTAATGTGGGGATAGATCAAAAGTGAATGGGGATGGGAACCAGATGATGTTCCCGTCACCTTAACTAGGAAACTTGACATCAACAACTCGGCTTAAAAAAAATTGAAAGAGGAGCACACATTGATGAAAATGAATGCACATGTTCAGTAGTTTGACAATATGGGAAATCACTGGAACTGGTGAGAATATTCATCGATTTGTTTGGCAGAGTATAATCGCCGTTGAGCTATAAACTGATAATGCAGCTAATTTGAAAGCAATATTTCTAGATGAGGTCTGGATAGATTGTGCAGGTCATAACCTTAATCTCATACTCTCTCATGGACTCAAGCCATCAAAACCTGAAGGAAAGATTAGGCTCTTTCTGGTATAAGGACATAAGGAGTCTTGACAAGTGGGTCGTTTTCCCCCAATATTGAGCTGTGCAGAAGACGTCATCTACATTTCTCAGCTCTGCCTCCTTCTTCACTGGGCTGTATTGTATCTCCTCAGTTTGTACCAAAGCAGTCAATAATCATTATAACAGGAGAAATAAGAAGGAGGGGATAGGGGAATTTCCCTGATAAGACATTTCTGTTCTGCTCTAATATAGTAAACAACGTTAATAAAAACATTAGAGAACTGAGGTGGCACGAACAAGCCACCTACCTGAGTGCAACCAGCACCAATACTTATAGAGCTCTGATACTCACACTTGTTTCTATACCCATAAAAGTGGTACTTTGCTCTTCATATCTGACTGGCAGGAGAAGATCTTAAGCTCCGGACCGATATACCTTTCCGAGACAGTAAGCAGGAAAATCATAAACTGACATAGTGGGGCATCAAGAATCATATGCCCTTATACCAGAAAGAAGATTATCAAAACAAGAACCTAATCTTCCCTTCTGGTGCAAAGGGCATAGGAGTCTTGATGAGTGGGACATACCAAAGCAGTCCCTCAAGTCTATGGCAAGCCTGCCCTCAACACCAAGGACCCAAAAGTGGCGTCCTATTGAGCTGCCGCATCCACTCTGTAAAACTTTGTAAAGGTATGGAGTATGGGCCATGTAATTGCCCTACAAATTTCCTTGGGTGGAATTGTTCGGGCCTCTGCCCATGAAGATGCCATACTTCAAGTGGAATGTGCTTCAAAGCTATCAGCAGCTGTTTACCATAGCGCCATGCAAATCCATCTTGAAATGGATACCTTAGACGCTGGGCTGCATAGCCTACTTAGACTAGTTAGCACAAAAAGATGATCTGAGAGCCAGAAGTCATTAACTACCTCGAGATACCAGAGAAGAACTCTCTGCACATCCAGCAACATCAAAACTTTGTCCTTTTTCTTTGAACCCATGGAATGAAGTGCAGGTAACCAGACCTCCTGGTTGACGTGAAAGGCCAAAACCACTTTCAGCAAAAAGGAGGGAATCATGCGCAGGGAGATCCCACCTTCTGTAACTTTGAGGACTGGCTCTTTACACAAAAGTGCTTGCAACTCCAAGACTCTTCTTGCAGGGCAAAAGTCATCAAGAAGACTGTCTTAACCATCAGATCTATCAGTGACGCCTCCTGCAAAGGCTCATATGGAGCCTTACTAAATCCCTGCAATACAATGTTAAGGTTTCATGCTGGAAAACGTTGTCTTATGCGAGAGTGCAACCTGAGCACCCACTTCAAAAATTTGGCTATGTCTGGGTGAGAAGCTAGTGAAGCCTTTTTTACTTGAGCTCTGAAACACAAGAGGCACTTTGAGTGATCCAACTGCCTGACCCTTTTCGAATTCTGCTTATCGAAATGCCAAGACCACCGAAATTGGGGCTCTTAAACGTTCCACACTGTCTTTAGCACACTAGTGCTGAAACATTTTCCAGGCCTTAGTATAAGCTGTGACTGTCACCAGCTTCTTAGCTCTAAGAATAGTAATGATCACTTTCAAGTATCCTTTCCACGCTAATGCTGTATGCTCAAGAGCCATGCTGTAAGCCCAAAGTGTTCCGAATTCTCTATGGGAACTGGCCTGTGATAGTAGATCCAGAAGAATCGGAAGCTTGAAACCTTGATCTCTCCAACCACATACCACAGACAACACAGCCAATCCAGGGCCACCAGGGATTACCAACACTGGGTGGTTTCCTATTCTGCGGATGATTCAGTCTATCAAAGGGCCATGGGGGAAACATGTATAACAGCTCTTTCTCTGGTCATGGTTGAATTAAGGCATCCAGTCTGGTGCTTCCAGATTTGCATCTTTTCAATGATCTCTTGGCACTTGGAAAGATACAACTTTTATTTATAAGTTTTGAACTTGTACAGAAAGCAATTTAAACAAAAAAAGCAGTTTGAAACCATACAAAGAAACAAAAACATACTAAGGAAATAAATTTTTGCTTAAAACAGCTCAATTCCTTAATAAGATCCAGAAATGTAGATTTAGAGACACACACAGATGTGGGCGAGAAGTTCTTCTGCTAAAACCAGGTATTACAACCTTAGGGGCGACCTTTCACCTTCGCTATCCTTGAAAATGTATAATACATTATAATTCGCAAAAATATGTTTTCTTTGAGCCATTCCAGTTAACAACATTCCTATCGTTATCGTGACTGGATAAGGAGAAAGTACGAGGGCTATGGCCCAGATTCACTAAAGATAGGGAGTCAGTCACTGTTGGCCAATTCCTGGCTGATTTTAAAACAGCGATTGATTCACTATCTTTTTCATTGTTTTGGCCAATCAGGGCCTTCCTTAGATCCTCCCTAAGGAAATCCCTGATTGGCTGAGGGGCCTGAGGCACCTGAGCCAATTAGGGCCTTAGGCCCCTCCCTGTGCATCACATGATGCACCGGGGCAGGATCTAAGGCCCACATTCACCGTTGGAGGAGGCTGGAGCAGGAGGGACTTAGCACCCCTCCTGCTCCCCAACTTTTTAAAGGTACGGGGAGGGGGATGGGCCTGGCCTGGCCAATGGCGATAGGAGGTTACGATGGCAGGAGGGAATTGGCATCCCTCCTACCGTATTTGTGCTAGCAGAGAGAGGGTGGGCAACGTCAGGGAAGTTTTGGGGTTTTTTCGGCAGAGCTGGGCCCGATGGCAGGTGGGAGTCGGCTTCCCTCCTGCCTTTTTCTTGGGGGGAGGAGCCCGCAGGGCCGTGTTTGTGTATGTGGGGGGGGAGGGGGTGTTTTTTCTTTTTTTAGAAAAAATTGGCCAGATATTGTGCGTGTGTAATACAAGCAAAATATCAGTGCCATTAAAAAAAGTGAACAAAAAACAGGCAGACCTGTTTACCTGTGTTACCATAAAGATACTACAGAATAAAGCCTTAAGACATCAGCCCCGTATCTCAAATCATTTATAGCAAAGGACAATTTTTCTCCATTGAAACTTGGAGCCATTTGCTAAAAATAAACGTTGGAAGGTACACCGCTCGGTTGATAGTTATGATAAACAGCAGGATAAACATGTACATGTCGAGAAGATTGGAGTAACTCCACATAGGTTTTGGAGAGGCAGCTTATATTTAACATCCCCCGAGGAAGACCCATCTGGGGTTGAAACGCCCACAAAAAGAGAGGGCATTGGGAGTCTCTATGAAACATCAGCGTTGATGGTGGCAGGATCCACTAATCACTAAGATAAGTGTTGCCTTTCAATTAGAATGAGAAGGTTTTTTGTCACATGATTCACAAAATTTTTTAGAAATAGTATTTATGGGTATTACTAATTAAAAAATGAGTTAAAAATTTTAAAAAATTAAAAATAAAGAGATAATAGGGAATGGTAGATGGTGGTGGGCGTAAATGATTATAAAAATATACAAGACGAGGACTTGAAATGATATATACATCATAAGAGGTTCCAAAGACTAACGTCTGTATAGTTATAATATGCCCACAACAGGTTTAATCATTCAGAGAAGAAATAGGAAGAATATCAACAGAGATGAATGGTAGAAGTTGATGCTAGGAATTGATAACAACAGCCTATTAGTTATGACAATTAACATTTGATCAGAAATTTATTATTAAAAAGTTCAAATTTATCATCTTGGTAGCCCACTTTTTTGCTATAAATGGTAACTGTGTTACCGACAGGTCTGCAGCAGTTGGGTTTTAGGATAGTAAAACACGATTCAAAATAGCCAAGCAATTGTTAGAGAATCAATTTCTTGGCTATTTTGCATGGGGGTTTTACTAATTTGCATGGGTGGATCGGATCGGGTAGGAGATTGATCGGGCAGCAGTTTAGTGAATCAGGTCGGGGTTGGATCGTTGGCACAGGATCGGAAGGTTCAGTGAATCTAGCCCTATGTAAAGTTTGACGTCGTTAACTCAGTTATTTGATTGTCTGTTTTGTTAATGGAAAGATACAACTTAAGTCTAATTTTGCTCTACCCAGTAAGCAATGGCACTAAATTGTTAGTAGGACAACATCAATATGATAAGGGTTACTATAATAAATAGTAACTACTAATATCAAAAGTTCACAGTAGGATAAAAAGATATTGGGGATGCACCGGGGAGGGGAAGGCCCATTTTAGATGATGCAGGCAGGCCAGCTGGGAGGAGGAAGTCTGCCCTCCGTGCATCTAAGTGAAGGTAAGGGGGGCTGTCGGAGGCTGGGGAGGGGGTATCGGAGGTGGGGAGGAGGTTACTTAGCAGTGGAGAGAGTGGGCATCTCCCCCGCTGCGGGTGGAGCACGCAGCAGATGTGTCTTGGCAGCAGGGAGAGTGGGCATCTCTAACATTGCAAGAGGGGGGATGTTCGCTGTCTCTTAAGGGGAGGGATGTTGTGATGCAGCAGGAGAGAGAATGGGCATCTCTCCCACTGCATCACAGCACAAGCTTTCTAGTTGTCTCCGACACTGACCGGCATCCATGGACTAGTTGCTTATTTTTGCCGCCAAAAAATGATGCTGCTTTTAGAAAATGGCTCGACATTTTTTAAGAATCCACCGGAGGGCTCAATTCAATGCTGAAGAGCCCATTTACATGTCATTGTCGGAATCCGCCGCTAAAATGCATACAGGCTAAATCATCAGTAAACAGTTTAGTGACAGCGTTAAAGTTTTGAGAATATGGGCCCTAGTTTTCAAGTAAGAGATAAACCAACACAGTTCCTGCCTTTGCAGTCTAATTTCAATGAGCTGGTATAGCAGGAGATAATAGTTAACAAGATCAAAGACTGAACTCAGGTCAAGGGAGATGAGGATCACTAACATGCCCCCTCCCCCATCCAATGCACTATGCACATAAGTATAGATAACCGAACAGTTTCTGTGAGGAAGCTTGCTCTAAAACCCAACTATCACGAGTGAAGGCTACAGATTTCTTCAAGAAAAAAAATTTAAAAAAGAGGACACGTGGCCCTGCCCAATTCTACACCAGCCCCAACCCCACACAAACCATTTCTCTTCCCCTTCCCTGAGTCTAAAAAACCATGTCTGGAGAGCCTCCAAGAATGCACAGATGTGACACAATGATGTCACATGCATGTGCACATGCAAGTGCTATCATCAATTTGCATCTTCACATGCTCAGAGGCCCTCCAGAGGTGGCCCCCAAGTTTGGAGCCTTCCAAAACCCAGACAAACTAACAGGATTTGAAAATCCATCCAATAAACCAGCAAGTCAGACGTTGGTGCTGGGCAAAATGGTAGAAACTATTATAAAGAACAAAATGACAGAACATATACGTAAACAGGTACCTGACTTACAAATGACAGAGACAGAGAAAGTATGGGGCAGGAATTGGGACCTGAATCCTTTTCAGTTGGGGGCTCGTCCGGGATGGGCAGATGATATCACCAGTATTTTGTGAGTATTTCTGAATTTTTTCTGTTCTTTAATACTCACTGGGTAGTGGTGACCTGTACCCAACCCCTTATTTTAAGTTCAAGCTTTGGGTTCTATTATGGAGTTTTTTTGGGAAAAATCTCAGGGTACTTTCGGTAAGCGCCCCTCATAAATATAAGCAGCTGCCATTCTTTCGGAAAGAATGAAATTATTTTTGGAACCCCCCTGCCCACTCTGTCATTTGTAAGGTTAAAACTTTTATAGAGTATAAGATTTTATTGTCTCTTATTACTGTACCTCGCTTATAAGGTAAGATAAGCGAATATTTTTGCATTGTTATATTGGCTTTGTAATGAGTAATAAGGCACTTAGGTTACTCCTAGACAAATGAGACTTGTACGGATGTGTGTGTGTATGACATTTTTCCTTCAGCTCCCATCTTTCTGTGTCACCAATCTTTAATACTGAGGTAGGACATGCTGTTATGTGGAATGAATTGAAAGCGCTGGTTGAATCAGTCTAAGATCTTTCCCTTGTAGTTTGTACACAAGCACTATTTCTTGTCTTCCTTTTGATCCTGACTAATTTTGTGCGTTTTTTCTACCGGCTGCTTTCTTTGTGTTCTGTGCTGGATCATAAAAAAAAAAGAAACAAGAAAAAGAAAAAATTCCGTTTTAGAGGTTTTCTTTCTTGTGCAGAGCAAAAGCTAATCTGTTCTTTGCTTTCATTATCAGGGTCTGTGCATGAATGTTTTTGTCCCTTCCCCCAGACTTCTCTGTTTGGGCTTCCACTGACCCCCTATAGTGCTTCTTTGAAGTTACTCATTCTTGGTTTTATAAAGCAGTAAGGTGAGATTCCACTGCTTGTCTCTTGACTTTTCTCCGGCATTATCAAAACCACCATCTCTTCTTATAATACGCCCATCGCTCTTGTTGTCAAAGCTGATGGCATTATTAGGGCTGTTAGAGTTTTGGTAATTCTCATTGCACTTATGTTTCTTCCACCATTCCATCGGCAGCCAATGATTTTTTTTCTGTCATTTTCCTAAAGAATGTTTTATTTTTAGTCCCTTTGGTGAGGCTGCCTTCACCTTTAAGCAACAGTATACCTAGTGTGGAATGTCCTTCGGGCTATTCTACAAGTCATGCACTGCCCCTCATGGTCCTATTCTCATTTTGTACAACTTTTTGTGTTCCATAATTCAGGAGACCTGTCAGGCTGATAGTTTGTACCTTTTATAATGGTTGTCTGTGTGTGGTCACAAGGTGTCATGAAATAAACTGCACTGGTGTACATCTGAAGTGAAATACCTGGGTTTTGTCCTGTCTCATGGTCAGAGGAAAATCTGCACTTTCTGCATTGCTGCTATTCTGGGTCTGCCCCGCCCAGCTACCAAGAAAGACATGCTTACTTTTCTTGCTATGTTTGGTCACTGCCGCCAATGGATCTCTGCTTGTTCCTTCTATGACCAGATTTGAGACAGACCCTGGTTTCTGAAATGACTGCTCTTATCAGATGGACTTATGAAATGTTGGACATTTAAGATGTGCTTTGGTTTCTAGCTCAAGTCTGGGTTTTCCTGCTTATGCCCACATGTTTTATCTCTTTGTTTGGGACTATTGTAACACCATGAAGGGAGAACATGGCGGTAAGTTACGCTCTGTTGCCTTTTTTTATAGTCACTCCTGTTCAAGCCCTGGCTGCTTGTGCTATGGTGGTAGAGATGGTTACTTCTCTGACCCTAGGTCACCTCATTACCCTTCACACTCTTCACGATGTTCAAGCCCTTCTTTTAAATGGGCTTTTGGGTCTCAAGGGTGAACAGGATTCTCTTCCTCTCTTTTTTCACAGCTTCAGTCCTTTGTTACCACCCCCTCCTCTGAATTTGATGCCTGGCGTTTGGCAGGTGCCCAAAGCCGCCCTTTTGGACGGACTTTGGTGCAAAGAGGGGAAACCCTGGATACCAGCTGCTAGCTCTCCCTTATTCATTGCCCAATATCATGGTATTGGTTATCGTAGTGCTCGCTCGACATTTTAACTTCTTGCTAGTGATATTTTCATTCTTGACCTTTTGCTCCTTGATACAGAGATATATAGTTCGATAATTACAACTGGCACGGTTGTGAATTGAAAATAAATTGGAAAATACAATTCCTTTCTATTGTTTTAGCTGAAATTAGGATGTTGCTAATTTAAAATGTTTTTTCCGGATTTATACATAGCCATCCCAGATCCGTTTTGGCACAGATATTTCTAATGTTTTCCACGGGTCCTCTTTATCACTGCAGAGATAGAGACGCTCCAAAGAGACATTAGCTTTATGCCTTTTTCCAAATATGAGATGGTTATGATATACATTATTTGTTGTTTTGGTTTTTTTATATCAATGTGTTTATTTGCAGAGTTAAATTCAGCCCTGCACACTTGACAGATGAAGAAATAGCTCCACGCTTAAAACTTTATGTTTTGTCTGTGTCATGTCTACTTGTTTTAGTTTAGTGGGTACCCCAGGATACATAATATTGGCCATTTTTAGAGCTCTTTTTCCACTTTTTACTAGCCTAACTGCGCAATGTTCTTTTACTTATAGCTTTTATATTCTGAATATAGTTTAGTTAGGGGTTATAAGAAAAAGTTTTACTTTATACAGCATTTATTTCGTGGTGTTCCCTACATATGATCCATTCAGTATACATTTCTGAATACATTCAGTACATCAGTATGGTCTCTCTGAAGTGCATAATAAGTTATATGCAGCTCGCAAAAACATATCCTTTTGGATTGTTCAATTAAGAACCTTAAGTAACTGAGTATTGTCTCTCTTTTGCCATGGCTATGCTAAGTGAATGAATTGGTATTGTTGCATGTTGCCACGTTCAGTGCAGGCAACATGGTTTCTCTTGTTTTCTATCTCTTATTTGGATCACATTGGAGTACAGCTGCTGAATGATATTTGGAATGCTTTTCAAGCATTTCTTTTCAAGTATCTCTTTCTGTATGCACAGACATCTGGCTGTTCTCCCTTTGAGATTCTCACGGGATGACCTTTCCCCGCCCCATGGGTAGATTTTCCCTTGATACAGGAGGAATACGTCCAAAAGCTAATTGAAATATTAGGGCTTGTTCAAAGAAACGTGTCTTGCACTTCTCCTTTCTCTCCACAGATTCTTACCCATTTTTTCCAGCCTGGTGATTATCCAGCAGCTTTCCAAGGATCGGAAGCAGACGGATTTCCCCTTTGGCCTTCCCACTACTGTGATCGCTGTGCCCAGGCCCGCTGCACTCACTGAGGAGTTTCCTGTTTGGATCCACGCAAGTCGCTTGAAGAGGGTTAACCTAAAACCCCAGAAGCAAGTCTTCCCTGCGCAGATTTCACCTCCTCCAGTGGAACAACATAATGATCTCATTGCAGCATTCTACCAACTTTATCATTCTCTTACTGGCACTGCTGCTGCTAGTTTTTCTCCCTGTATGGATCATTTCTAACTGGGTCTACAGGGATGATGTGTTCTGGGTCCACGACACTTTCTGCCCATACCCATCTGTAAATGACACTCCTGCTGTAAACAGCACCCCCGACACCTCTTTGCGAACACGACGTCAAGCTGGACTACTCCCTCGCAAAGGCTGTCCTTCAATTGGAATCCAGAAAAGACCGATAGTATGCTACCCTTTGGTATAATTCCAGCAGTGTGCAAGTTGCCACCTTCTCCTTTGAGTATTGTGACATTGTGGACTGTTCATCAATTGATATCCCAAGGCTGTGCCATTGGTCCTCAGAGATTCCTAAAACTAAGGACATATATATATATGTTACTGACTCACGTTGGGGGGTTAAGTGTGCATTCTGGGGAGTGGTAGGGTGGAATATTAATACTGACTGGGCTTATAAACTAGAAAATACCCTGAAAAACAGTGAACCAAAATGGTAAATCACTGCTTACTTGTATGACCCTTCATAAGGTTGGACACTGTTATAGGAAAAGTGTTCCTGTACAAATTATTAAGCTTTCTCTTACTATTGACAACCCTAGACCTACTGATGAAGGTATGTACATTATGGACATGTGGTTTAAGGGTGGGTCTAGCTATCCGACCCATCAGTTTTCTTATGGGATCTATCTACCTCCACTCATCTTCTCCCGCCATTTTGTGGGGGCCCCAAAAAATACTAACCCACTGGTCCCTACATTCAATAAACTTACTGACATGATGGCTATTGCCAATCCCACTTTTGAAGATATTGTGGCTGTTGAGGTAGGGTTTTCAGAACCTAACCTTTGGTTAGAATGGATGAAATTCACTGCTGATCAACATAATAAGAGTAATTGTTACATATGTGCTCAAGCTAGACCCCATCTAGGAACCGTACCTCTGGACCTCCCTCCTGGTATCCAACCATGCTTTTTTGGGTTATTTACCTATCCCCTTTGTGCACTGCAGTGTTCTAAATACCCTTTGTTGCCAGGACAACAAAAGCTTGATATTGCCGTTACCATCTATAAGGGCAATTACACATGTCATGTTTTTAATCTGACACAGGGTAGTTTTGTAGGTAATTTACCCCCAGGTTATTGTTCTGTCTTGGCTCATAGGTATGCCCCATTGTTGCTGCATTAGATTTGATATTTACTGGCTTTATGGAGACTTTTGGCTCCCTGTTAAGCTACCCAGCCAGTGGATAGGCCAGTGCACTTTAGTTAAGGTTACTATGCTTCTGCATATTTTTCTGAAAGGCATCCTTCCTATTCACATGGTTTTTCCTTTTATTTGTCTTGATATAAATCTGATCACATGTATACATAGATGCTATAGGGGTCCCAAGAGGGGTCCCAGATGAATTTAAGGCCCGAGCTCAGGTTAAGGCTGGGTTTGAGTTCCTTATTCCCTTTATTACTATTAATAAGAATGTTGATCGGATTAGTTAAAATTATTATAATCAGCAATGCTTTGTGAACTATTCTAGGAACGCCTTGCAAAGTATTACTGATCAATTAGGCTCCACTTCTCAGATGGTTCTCAAAATCGTATGGCCCTAGCTAGGATTCTAGCTGAAAAATTCTCCTCAGTATTTTATGCTGTTGTACTTTTCTTTCTGACAATATAGGTCCTACTATGGACATTCAGAAATTAGCAGACCTCTTTGCTGAGTTCAAATGTAACTCTGATTTATCTAATTCTTGGGATCAGCACTTTAGTTGAATGCATAATCTCTTATTATTTGCACTCTTGTCTTGACTGCTCATGTACTGTGTTATTCGTATTACAGCTCCTAAAAAACCCCTCCTTGAGAGACATATCTAGAGTATCACTCCCTTCCAGCTCATGCTGTGTATTTGTGACGTCATTTACATGACGTAAGAGGGGATTTGAAGGGACACGTATCAGAACTTTAGTAAGTGTCCTTAGGCATATGTTGTTTAAAGATGCAAAGGTAGGCCCTGTTTATCTTTCCCTTCTTTGAAGATGGTACAAGGACAGGTAATGTTTAAACAGAGATAATGTGAAGTGAATTCAATTTTTTTGTTAAGCCGTATTTACAGACAGATTTAGTTAAGAAGCTCTGCTGGTTAAGGCTTTTTCTGACCCTCTGTGGACTTCAATCTCTAGCTAGGAAAAATGCTGATGTGTTTAAAGTTTCATGTGACCTTCCATATATGGTTTGTATTTACGTCACATGCTGACACATGCTGGCAAACCTGATTCGTATAAATATGTGAAACTCATAATAAAAGACGGACATGTTTTGGAAGACGATTTCTGGTCTTTAAGATGTGTCCCCAGGTACCTGACTTACAAATGACAGAGACAGAGAAAGTATGGGGCAGGAATTGGGACCTGAATCCTTTTCAACATGGAATAATGAAAGAAAATCAACATGGATTTAGTCAAGGGAAATCTTGCCTTACCAATCTACCAATTTCTTTGAAGGGGTGAATGAACATGTGGATAAAGGTGAGCCAGTTGATATTGTGTATTTAGATTTTCAAAAGGCATTTGACAAAGTACCTCATGAAAGACTTCTGAGGAAATTGGAAAGTCATGGGATAGGAGGTAATGTCCTATATGGATCAAGAACTGGTTGAAAACCAGGGCTGTGGAGTCAGAGTCAGAGTTGGAGGAAATTTCGGGTACCTGGAGTCAGAGTCGGAGTCAGAAGTACAAAAAACTGAGGAGTCGGAACATTTATCTACCGACTCCATTTTTGAACTTGGCATACCAATCACGAGCGATTCTTTCAGCTATAGCACCCACTATATATACAGCACAAATGTTGCGAGAAGCTTCTGCGGCCTTAGAACCTTGATTAAAAGCAAAAAGAAGGTGGTGTCGAAAATGCTCATTTCTCTCAACTTGACATTCCATTTTAACGATCTGAAAATTAACCAGTGCTGTGGAGTCGGAGTCAAGGAGTTGGAGGAAATTTCGGGTACTGGAGCGGAGTCTGAAGTACAAAAAACTGAGGAGTTGGAGTCGGAACATTTATCTACCGACTCCACAGCCCTGTTGAAAACCAGAAAGTAGGTTTAAATGGTTAGCGTCCAAGAAAAGGATCTGGGTGTTGTTGTATAAAATACAATGAAACCTTGTGCCCAATGGGCAGCAGCGGCCAAAAAAAGCAAACAGGATGCTAGGAATTATTAAAAAAGGGATGGTTAACAAGACTAAGAATGTTTTAATACCCCTGTATAGCTCCATGGTGTGACCTCATCTGGCGTATTGCATTCAATTCTGGTCTTCTTATCTCAAGAAAGATATAGTGGCACTAGAAAAGGTTCAAAGAAGAGTGACCAAGATGATAAAGGGATGGAACTCCTCTCATATGAGGAAAGACTAAAATGGTTAGGGCCCTTAAGCTTGGAAAAGAGATGGCTGAGGGAAAATATGATTGAAGTCTACAAAATCCTGAGTGGAGTAGAATGGGTACAAGAGGATTGATTTTTCACTCTGTCAAAAATTACAAAGACTAGGGGACACTCGAAGTTACAGGGAAATACCTTAAAAAACCAATAAGAGGAAATTTTTTTTCACTCACAGAATAATTAAGCTCTAGAACGCGTTGCCAGAGGTTGTGGTAAAAGCTGATAGTGCAGCTGGAAATTTTGGACAATTTCCTAGAGGAAAAGTCCATAGTCTTTTATTGAGAAAGGCATGGGGAAAGCCACTGCGTGCCTTGGATCAGTAGCATGGAATGTTGCTACTCCTTGGGTTTTAGCCATGTACTAGTAACCTGGACTGGCTACCGTGAGAATGGGCTATTGGGCTTCATGGACCATTGGTCTAACCCAGTAAGGCTATTCTTATGGTCAAAATTCTCAATGGAGAAGGGTAAATAGTGGGGCTCCTCAGGGGTCTGTGCCGGGACTGCTGCTTTTTAACATATTTATCAATGATCTAGAGATGGGAATAACTAGTGAAATAATTAAGGAATTTTATGAGCCTCAAAGTAGCATTGGGAGCATTTAGTGCTCCGGGCTGGGTATAGTAAAAGGGGAGGGGGGGATAAATTTGCTGATGACACAAAGTTGTTAAATCGCGAGAGGATTGTGAAAAATTGCAAGAGCACCTTGTGAAACAGGGCATCAAAAAGGCACATGACATTTAATGTGAGCAGGTGCAAAGTGATGCATGTGGGAAAGAGGAACCTGAACTATTACATTACATTGTTGTTTATATAGGTTTATGTATATTTAAGATTTGATATACCGCTCCTGCATTTTACTGACCTAAGCAGTTTGCAATGTATCAAATTAAAATGAAATTAGGTACTTGAGAAAAACTACCCTATCTGTCTTGAAGGCTCACAATCTAGCTAAAGTACCTGATTAAAATAAAAATATGTCATACATTTCCAAGATCAAAAATCAAAGAAATAAAAATAATGAAAGAAGATAAAAAATAAAAATAAAACAAATTTAAGAGATAACCTTGCAGTTCTATGTGGTTTACAGCTAGAAAAAACTGAGATAATCTCAGAAAATACAGATTAACAAATTATCCAATTCTAATTTTGTAAAAATTTATCAAATAGATGTGCCTTCAGAAGTTTTCTAAAATGTGTATAAGACACAGCATTGACTAATAGCTGGCTAAATTCTTAGTCTCCAATTGCTGCCTGAAAAGATAGTAACCCATCAAATTATCTTTTATATCAACAGTTCTTAACAGAAGGAAAGGAAAATATGTCAGAATAGGTTGTGAGCGTCTGGATGTAGCAAATACAAAGTGTTCCACTAAATAATCAGCTGTAAGGCCAAACAACACTTCGTAGCACTATAGCTATGTGATGCCGGGTTCCAAGTTAGGAGTCACTGCCCTGGAAAAAGATCTAGGTGTCATCGTTGAGGATACATTGGAACCCTTAGCTCAATGTGCGGCGGCGGCAGCTAAGAAAGCAAAAAGAATGTTAGGAATTATCAGAAAAGGAATGGAAAACAAAGATGAAAATGTTATAATGCCCTTGTATCGCTCTATAATATGGCCACACCTCAAATACTGTGTGCAAGTCTGGTCACTGTATCTCAAAAAAGATATAGCGGCATTAGAAAAGGTACAGGCGACGAAAATGTTAAAAGGGGGTAGGACAACTTCCTATGAGGAAAGGCTAAAGCAGCTAGGGCTCTTCAGCTTGGAGAAGAGATGGCTCAGGGGTGATATGATAGATAAAATACTGAGTGGAGTAGAAAAGGTAGATGTGAATCGTTAGTTTACTCTTTCCAAAAATACTAGGACAAGGGGGCATGTGATTAAACTACTAAGTAGTAGATTTAAAACAAACCAGAAAAAATGTTTCTTCACACAATGTGTAATTAAACTCAAGGTACAAAGCCCTTGTACAATTTCCAATCCAGGTTGGTCATATCTGTAGTTAATATAATTTGGTGAAGACTAATTTGGAGGAGTAAGCTCGAAAACAGTTGTTCCCAACACGTGGTACACAGCGACAAACAGCTCTCCTTCCTTCTCCCCCGAGCCGGCATCATCTCTCCCATTTAGTCCACTCATCATCCTGAATCGCTGCCAATATAGGCAGACTCGTGACCTTTGGCTAGGCTGTGCCCTGCCTTTGAGGAAACAGGAAGTTGTATTGAGACAAGGTGCGGCCTAGCCAAAGGTCGCGAGTCTGCCTATATGAATAGCTGGGCTGCCACTATTGGCAGTGATCCAGGATGGTGAGATGACTGAATGGGAGAGATAGTGCCAGCTCGGAAGCAGAAGGAAGGAGGGTTGCTTGGCAGCAATCGGTCAGGGGATAGACAGGGGTGCTGCTAGCTCTGGAGACAGAAGAGGGATGGAGATACTGGACCAGAGAGGGTGGCTGCTAGTCCTAGTGGGGTGAGAGAGAAGTATGCTGCTGGACTGGAACATAAGAGAGGAGCTGCACTATTGGTCAAGTTTCAAGTTTATTAGGATTTTATATACCGCCTATCAAGGTTATCTAAGCGGTTTTTACAATCAGGTACTCAAGCATTGAGTCCTGGGGAAAGAAGAGGGAGGGGTACTGCTGACCCTGGGAGCAGGATAAAAGGGAAAGGTGCTGCTGGAACTGGAGAGGACAGATGCTGCTGGACTTTGGAGGTGAAAGAGAAAGTTACTGTTGGCCTGGGAATGGTGCTACTGGCACTGGGGGTGGGGGGGGAGGAGTGAGAGGGAGGGGATGCTGCTACAACTGGAGAGATGAGTGAGCAGTGCTGTTGGACTTGGGAGAAGAGGTGAGCAGCAGGTGTGATTCTGGATCTAGGAGGGGTGAGTGCTGCTGGACCTCAGGAGCAGAGTGGGAAGTGCTGCTGAAGTGGGAGAGGTGCTGCTAGATCTAGTTGGGGGGGGGCGAGAGGGAAAGGTGCTGCTGGGTTGAGCGAGGGAGAGGAAGATGTTTTGCTAGATCTAGGGGGGGAGAGGAGAGAGAGAGAAGCGCTAGGACTTGGGAGAGGGAGAAGTGCTGCTAGACCTCGGGGGTGGAGAAGGAAAGAGAGAGACTGGTTCGAGGGGCAGTGGAGAAGAAAAGAGATACTGGATCAGGGGAAGAGAAGGGGAGAGACATTTTATTGCATGGGAGAGCAAGGAATAGAGAGGGAGATTTTAGCTCCAGGGTGGGAGGGCAGAAGGGAAGAGGAAGGGGCACAGAGAAGATGGGTGTGAAGGTAGCATAGAGTCAATACTGATCACAGGGGGATTCTGAATATGGGAAGGAAAAGAACAAGGACACAAAGGGGAGAAACTGGACAGAAGAAAGATGGGAGGGTGTACATGAAGAAAGAAGACATGTCAAATGGACAGGAGACACTGCAATGACAGGAAAAAAAAACCAGAGAAAAGCTGAAGAGAGACACTGGAATGGAAAATAAATTGCTCAAGACAAAGGCAGAAAAAAATAATTTTATTTTGAATTTATTAAATGGAATAGGTCAGCCTTTGGAAATCCACATCTCTGATACCTTGAATTTCACTTTCTATTTCTCTAGTATTGCTGTATGCCGAGCCTGATTTCTTGAGATTTCCAGCTTAGATTTTTGACCTTTATATTGCTATTACTGATCTGTGATCTCTTGTTTCATATTTGTTGAGGGTCAGACAATGTTTTGAATGTATGACCAAGATGTGGTATTCTGCTTGTGCCAGTCTCATGTGTTCTTTTTTCCAGTAGAGAGAGAGAGAGAGGGGGGGGGGGAGAGAGGAGGCAGGCTGGCCATGGGGGGAGTAGGTGTGAGAGAGAAGAGGCAGACTGGTTAAGACAGTGGTCTTAAACCCGCGGCCCGGGGACCGCTTGTGGCTCGCCAGGTACTATTTTGAGGCCCTCGGTATGTTTATCATAATCACAAAAGTAAAATAAAACAGTTTCTTGATCATATGTCTCTTTAGCTATAAATTATAATATTATTATTAAGACTTAGCCAAAAAGAGTTTTACCTCATACAAAATTGTCATTTTTTTAATAAGACATTAACTATTTTTTTCTGAGGCCCTCCAAAATGTGCCCCTGAAAAGGGTTTGAGTTTGAGACCACTGGGCTAAGGAGAGGTGGGAGGGAGGGTTGTAATATGTGAGAGAGAGAGAAAAAAAGGAGGCAAACTGGCTGAGAGCAGCTGAAATGTGTAAGAAAGGTGCCAATTTATTTGGACTTATTTCTAAAAAAGATACAACAAAAGTACTTCACAAAAAGTGGAGAACTTGTCCTAGTGACCAAAGATTTCTTGTTTCACTTTCCCCAGAAAAAAAAAATGAAACTGGATTGGTCATTATGGGCATCTTTTGTGGAGAACTTTCTCCTATTTTTTATAAATAGGCCCCTCATTGTTCATTTTTATTCAGTTTGCAAAAATAGACACATCACCTGTCCAGCAGCTACACAGTTTATACAAGACTGAAATAGATCATGCCAAGTGTGTTTTGACCAGTTAAAGTGACCTTTATTTGTATGCTGCCTAGTTAGTTAAAAAAAAAGTCTATTTCAAAATCTTTGCTGCTCTGGGGTACTCAGTTAAAATTTGTACGACATAGGGAGTACTTGGCTTGAAAAAGTTGAGAAACAATCCTAGATTTATTTTTTATTTTATTTATTTATTTATTTAGATTTTTATCCCGTCCTCCCAATAGCTCAGAACATAGTGAAACAGAAGAACCACTAAGACAGAAAGTATATGAATAGCCTGGTTAGACTGGGAATTTAATAATAATAACAATAATAATAATAATAACAATAACAGTTTATATACCGCAGGACCGTGAAGTTCTATGCGGTTTACAATGATTAAAAGATGGCACAACTTGGGTGAAATAAACAGAGTTAAGAGCTAGTGATTAACAGTTATTTTGGAGTAAGAATTGTACAGGTCAGCTGCCTAAATACTTCAGGAACAGATATGTTTTTAGGCGTTTCCTAAATTACCCATACGTAGTAGGCATAAGCAATTGATCTAGATCTTTACCCTATAATGCTGCCTGATGTGAGAGAAGGTATTGATGATTAGGTTTCATTGGACTCATCTCATATGGATAAATGACAATAGGAGCTATAGATACTGTGGCGTCATAAGGCCCAGTATTGTTAGAGGTTTTTTGATGCTGAATTACTCCTTCCACTGCAGTCACTATATTGCTGGCCTTGTTAGTAGGGGATAAGTCATGGCTTATGATAATCAGCAGAGCCCCCTATAAATTCAAATTTCAGATGCTAGGTTCAGATTGATCTACATGGATTTGCTCATGACCAGCTAATCATCCAAGGGAGAGATAATAGTTACTGCAGATGGCCTTTATCTGCCATCATGTTTCTATATGAATTCCCAAGTTGTAAAGGAGCACCAGAATGACCAAGGCCCTTGCACCCAAGATGGGAAGGAATCTTCCTGACTATTTAAGGAGCAGGAAACGCTTGCAGTAAAATCCTCATTGTCTCATAATGGGACAAATCTGGACTGCAAAGGGGAGGCAAGTTAAAAAAAACCTATTGTCCTTTTTGGAGAAAATATGAGGAATTTCCAATAGCTTCCCTTAAGATGCAGAAGAACTAGCTGTCTCCAGGTTACACAGATGTCACTAGTACCCATCCCCAATTTTAATTAAATGGCTGAATGGAAAGACCTCAAAGGTCTGCTGCCTGGGAACTGTTTTGGGGAGAAAAGCTGGTTCTCTGGAAGACCCCTATGAAATCTCTGCGATATACAGAGGGTAGTTTAGAAGTGGCAGTGGATAAGGTCTGAAGCATAAAACTGTGCTCTTTCAAAGAGCTCCATCATTTTCTTGATCCAAAGACATTTCCACCATTGTGCACCCATTCAAAGATTCTCATGAAGTAGTGAGATCCACAATATGACAGCCAATAGGCATCATAAGCCATAGCAGAGGCTCTCAATCCTGTTTCAAACACACTGTATTTCGTGCAAACCAGATGTTTCTCAAACACCTCACCAGGTTCCAGCATGTGAAAGAACTCTGCCCATTTCTTCAAGAAGAAACTTAGAGAACTTCTGGGCCCATTTCAGGATCATATGCATGTACTCCATCATGTAGATTTGTTAAGAAGCATTTCATAATACTTACTCCCAAAAAGGTACAGAATTGAAAAATAACATCCAGGGGATAATGAGGCATGGGTCTTTCAACTCTTGCTCCTCTTCAGAGCATATTTGGCTACCACACCATGGTGAAATGATAGAAACTTGCCAAATCCCTCAGCTACTTGCACATGAAACTGTGTTTGATTAGAAGTAAATAGTGTGAAGTCACCCACATCTCAGTTCTCTGAAAGCAGATGTTACATAAAGGTTCCTGACTGGACCTCTGCAGTAGAGAATGACACGGGGAAAAAATCTGTCCCCGTCACCGCCCCGTCCCCGGCCCACCATCCTCTGCACCGCCCCGTCACCGCCATTCCATTCACCGCCCCGTCACCGTCACTGCCATCCCTTTCACCGCCCCGTCACCGCCACTGCCATCCCATTCACCGCCCCGTCACCGTCCCCGCAGCATCCATAAGCCTTAGTACTCTAATATTTAGTGTATTCCATTCATATAAATCAAAGTTCCTGCTGCTGAACTAGAGAAAGAGATGTTCAGCTGGCAGGGCTTTGTTTATAAATTTTTATTAACACAACTAATATACCACCATAATGTTTTCGACAGAGGACAAGTATGCAATAAATGCATTTTGCTGTTTCAATGCCAGTGCTCAGCAGAACAACAGACAGCAATATGGACATTCACCTTATGTAGTACTTTTTTAATATATAAAAATAGGCAAAATTAGTTGCTGTTTTATCATTATATTTTCTTGCCATTATAGTATTCTTCATTGATCATTTTTCTTTTTAAATTCAAAACAAATTCAACCTATCTTGTGTCCCAGCATGAATTCATGTTTCACTCAATTGGCCGTTTCAAGGGAATTAACCCTCCAACTTCCATTTGCAAAAATACCCAATGTTGTTCCTTCTATGAGCAATATTTAAATTATGAGGAACAACATTGGGTATTTTTGCTGAATTGTGTGACACCATTTGGGCTGAACATGAAGATTGAAAATGCCTGGTTAGCCCTGGACAGATGATTTGAACAGCCAGGAGCCTGTCCTGGCCATTTAAATCATTTTGAATATCTAGTCCAATGATAACAGAATTAGGGTGATTATAGAAACATAGAACTTTGTTGATCACTAAAAACAGTGGAGACTAAGGGTCTATCAAGCTCAGCATCCTGTCTTTGACACTGGCCAGTCTTGGTCTTTGGAACTGCCCATTGTTTCAGAAGCAATAGGGATTAAGTGACTTGCCCAGGGTCACAAGGAGTGTAGTGTAGCTCTAACCACTGGATTTAGAAGTTGGCTTCTTTTGGGATCTTTAACTCATCATCGCTAGGACTCGAATCTTAGTCCGTGGCACCTAACATAGAATGGAATTAGTATGGCAAAGTAATGAAGAATGGTCCAGCAGCCCCCACTCTCCCTCCACCTCACCTTATATTCGTTCCGAGTTTGCCGGCTTCCTTTTTCCCTAGCCGCACGCGTTCAAAAAGCCGTGCATTTAGCCAGCTCCCTCCCTCCACCTCACCTTAAATTTCGAGTTTTCCGGCTTCCTTTTTTCCGAGCCGCACGTGTTCAAAAATCCGTGCACGCGCGGCTGCGCGAGTCAATCAAACTTCTCCTCTCCTGCAACTTCCTGTTTCCGGTTGCTTCAGAGGAGAAGATTGATTGACTCGCGCAGCCGCGCGTGCACGGATTTTTGAACACGTGCGGCTCGGAAAAAAGGAAGCCGGAAAACTCGAAATTTAAGGTGAGGTGGAGGGAGGGAGCTGGCTAAATGCTACGGGCGGGCGAGCGGTGGCTGCGGGGACCGCGCGATCCTTGATACCTCACTGCGGAGACAAGACCATTCACCGCCCCGCGGGCGGTGAATGGCCTTGTCCCCGTCGCCGCAGCGACTGCTAGTTTTCTTCCCCGTTTTCGGCGGGTGACCCGCGGCTAAAATGCGGTGGCCGCGGGTAAACCGCCACCGTGTCATTCTCTACTCTGCAGACAGGTGGAGTACTACCACTTTGTGCTCACTTCCAGAGACAGCCATTTTGATAGAACAGAACAATCTGCACCTTCCTGCTCTAGAAGTAATGCATCAGAGACACATTTATTTAGACAATTTCTTAATGCCAACTCTCTCTAGCTTCTTGCTGGTGTGTTCAAATGCCTTTGTCTCAGCTTGATCTGTGGGAGTGATATTTTTTTTTTAATAAATTTGATTTATGATTTTAACAAAACACCTATATTCAATTAAAAAAACCAATAAATATACAACTGTATTCTGTACCTTGTAAAGCAATATTCTGAAAGATAATAAAATGGAATACAGTCAATTCTAGGAGAAGGAAAAATAAAATAAAATTTTAAACCACCCCCTGTCTCAGATTCACCCCTCCCACATCGCCCCTTGGTCAATCATCAAATACACATCGGAGCAGACTTAGTTAAACAGAAATATCTCTCCATGATAAATACTTGTCCCATATTTTATGAAAAGCTATTAACTCTACCATTTTTATAGGCAGTAAGTTTAGACATCAAACAGACATAATCTAATTTCAACAAAACTATATCTAAGGAAGGAACCATTTCCCGTTTCCAAAATCGAGCAAGAACCAACATAACTGCCATAAAGAAAGAGGTGGAAAATGTATGCATAGCAGAAGTAATCCCCACAGGTTTAACATGTAAAATACAAAAACATCAGGTGAGAGAGTGGATACAGATGTCCCAAAATATCTCCCAATGTTTTCAATATCTGAGCCCAAAAAGGGATAATCACGGGACAAGTCCACCAAATATGGATGAAAGTGCCCCGTTGACCACATAACCTCCAACAGCCATCAGAGGAACCAGAAAAGATTTTTGACAATTGAACTGGAGTCATGTACCATTGGTAAAAATTATTGTAACCATTCTCTATCAGGGATGCTGAAGCGGATACCCGAAAGAGAGACCCATTGTCGGGGAGAATAAGAAGAATCCAATATCCGGTCCCAACGTGCAATAGAACTACCTACAGGATCTTTTTGAAGTAATAGGGCACGATACAACCGACCCAAACCTCCCCTCTGAGCAGCCCTAGAAAGGGATTTTTCCAAGTGAGTTTCACCCATCATCAATTCCTCCCCACCGCTGGAAGCTAAAAAGGCACGAAGTTGGTGATAATGAAAGAGATCGGAAAAGGACAGACCATATTCTTGCAGTAAATTCTCAAAAGATACCATCCTTCCCTCTTCCCAAACCTGGCCTACCGTTCTCAGGGAGAGCTTTGCCCAATCCAGGAATACTCTATAAACTTGATTCGGAGGAAAATTGGGCAAAAAAGGAATAGGAGATAAATGAGATATAGACCGCTCCGGAAATAAACTATGGCCACAGTTATCCAAGCTTTCAATGGTATTCGTATCAATTCCAGAAGCTCTAGGAGCAACTGACGCAATCTATCCATAGGTAACCATGGGAGTGCCCAAAGTGGTATAGAGGGCAGGTAACGCTGTTCTAACCGTATCCAGGGTTTCGTGGGACCTCCCACCCAACCTGCCACAATTTGAATATAAGCCGCCTGATTATATAAAGCAAAATGAGGAACTTCCATGCCTTCCCTGTTCCGCGTCAAATTAAGGACATCCGACTTAAACATATTTATTTTAAAACTTGAGACCACCCGATAGCTATACAAAATATCTAAAATCTCTGACAAAGAGCGCGCTGGCATGCTAAGAGTAAGAAGAATATCGTCAGCAAATAATAGCACACGATGCTCAACTGAATTCAAAGTCACACCTACTACCTCCCCAGAAGACCTAATCAAAGAAGCCAAAGGCTCCACTGACAACGCAAAAAGTAATGGGGATAAAGCATACCCTTGTCTAGTGCATCGATAAATCTCAAAAGCATCTAAATAATGACCATTTATTTTCAATGTGAAAAGAGGTTGGCGATATAAAGCCTGAATCCAGATCAGATAGGGGCCCGAAATACCCATTTTACGCAACACTGCCAACATACAGCCAGGACACCCGATCGAAGGCTTTTTCCACATCTAATGACAGAAAAGCGCTGATATTTTCTCTCTTTATGTAGCTTCAATTAAATGCAAAGCCAGCCTGATATTGTCCGAAGCTCTCCTTCCCCAAATAAATCCCACTTGGTCAGGGTGTACTGAAGTCGCCACCACTTTCTGTAAGCGAGCGGCTAATATCTTTGTATAGATCTTATAATCTGTAATTAAAAACGATATTGGCCTATAGGAGCTACAATGCTGAGGATTTTTCCCCGGTTTAGGTATTAATGTAACTGCTGCCAATCTCCAAGAATGTGGAAGAAGATTTTGGTTCCCGATTGTATTGTACACCCTAACCAAAAGCGGAGCTAGATAACTAACAAAGCATTTATAGAAGCGGTTGCCAAACTCATCTAGCCCAGGAGCTTTAGAATGAGGTAAATCTTTAATAACCCAAGTAGCCTCCTCCAATGTGATAGGTTGGGAGAGATATTCTGCCTCTGCTAACGTACAAGTAGGCAATTTCACCGTATCAAAAAACTGCTGGATCAGATCCATATTGGAGGAAATCTCTGGGGTATAAAGCATCTGAAAATAGTGCAAAAATTCCCCATGTATAACTTGAGTATCAGATGTTAGCTCCCCACCACTAACTCGTATAGCAATAATATAATGTTGTCCTCTATGCTTTTTCAGCTTGTGGGCTAGCAACCTGCTAGATTTATTATTAAATTCAAAGTGGGATTGTTTGAGCCTATTCAATTGGATAGAAATTTCTGCCATATGAAAATCATAAAGTTGTTGCTTAACCTTTTGAATTTGTGCACCATTCTTGTGTTTATCTGTTCCTAATTGCAATTCACTTTCCAATAATTTAAGCTGAGCCCGTAAATGAGACTCCTGAATCTTTCTTTGGTCAAATGAGCCTGCATAGAAATTACATTACCCCTCTAAACAGCCTTTAAAGTTTTCCACAATAGAAAAGGAGCGGTCTCAGGCCTATCATTATCATCCAATAAATTTTTTAAGTGCGTGGTAAGGGTGGTTACATTATCTGATTCCAAAAGAATGGCCTCATTCAATGTCCAATAACGCCTACCCGAGGGAGGCGTAGCATAAGAAAGCGTGATAGTAATAGGGGCTGTTTTCTGGCACAAATTACTGTGGGCGACAGCCTTGATCAAATTCTACAGCTTGAATCATTGAGGCCTTATCCCAGATACTCAGAGGGTGGTTGGTACCTGCCTAGAAAGCTCTTCGGGAAGAGGTGAAAAGAAAAACAATAGAGGGATTATAACAGAAGTTTAGACCAATAAGTCATAAGAGTTTACTCCACATCCCCTGCGGCTATCAGCTTGAATAATGGTTTATCCATCTTGGTAGAGGTAAGGGGTCAGGTAACAATAAAAATATGGCTTTGTTGGATTATCCAAAGTATCTTGTTTGATATCTCAAATTTTTGGTTCTTTGAAAATATCTGATTTGTTACTGTATCAATAAAGAGATTTAAACACAAACAAAGTAGCGGAATTAAAAAAAAAGCTTGAATCTCTGGTGGAAAGACAATACAAATGAAGCACTGGGGTAACCTGCAGGAAGCAGCAGTTACAACCCAGTTATGCCCCAAAAGAACACTGAAGGTAACCAGTGCCAGAGTAACCATTAGACAAAGAGAACCTGTAGTCAAAAATACACAAAATCCAAGAACCATCAGTGTAACATACAAGAAGGGTGGCCAATTTTCAACTAGCTCATTTACCTGGATAAATGCCTTTCAGAAACCATGATCTGACCAGGTGGCCTGATGTACAGAAGCAGAAATTGAGCTCATCAAAGAGGAGTTACCCAGCCACAGATCTATTCGTGAAAAAGAAGAATATTTAGGGGAGAAACAAGTATAATCACGTGCTCCCGGGTGTCTCAAACGCCAAAAATCGCTTAAACCCCATTGACTTATAAAGCTCAACAATTGAGCTCTATCCTTCTGAGCATAATTAACAACCCCTGCTGAATTATCCATGACTGGATCCAATGTTACGTTGAAATCTCATCCTATCACCAATGTGCCCTCTATATGAGCCGCTAAAATTTGTGAGATCCGAGTAAAAAACTCCCCCTGTGCCACATTCGGCGCATAAAGGTTCAGAAATGTGTATTTTTCCCGATAGAGTTGTGCCCTTACTAACACATAGTGACCCTCTTTATCTCTAATAATATGATGTATCTGCCATGGATGAGAACAAGAAAAAAGAATTCCCACCCCTTTAGTTTTAGAACCATCTTGAAAAGAGGCCAAATAACTCTGGGGAAAGCGCGGAGATACTAACAGTCCCTCACGTCTAGTGCAAAAATTGGTCTCCTGTATAAAGAGCACATCAGCACGGAAATGCTGTGCCTTCCTATACAAAAGAGAACACTTAGTAGGGGTATTTAAGCCTCTCACATTTAGGGACATCAAAATAATATCAATCATCACAATATATAGCAACCAAAGCTATAAACATCAATTCTGCAAAAACAAAAAGAGTCTGCTCCAGAGAGGGGTAAACCTAAAACTCAAAAACAAACCCAAACCCACCCACCACCCTCCCCATGGGAATCACAATTTTTCCCAACAGTTAACAGGATATATATGTACACTGCAATAAAAACCCAGTGTAGTGTCTGTAGGCAAAAAAAAAAAAATCAAAAATCAAAGAAAAAAGAGAGGGGGGACCTCTCCCACCGAGCCAAGCCAGAAACAGTAGCTTAAACTTGGCTAATACTCTAAGCACAGCAGAGTGATTATAAACACTAAGAACCTAGCAACAACCCCTATAGCCTAACTACTATAGGGGCACGGCAATATATAGAAACAGCAACAAACATAACAATGTCTGTAAACAAAAACCTTAAAACCTAAGATATCCATCAAGCTGACATCAGCAGACTCCAGTCAAAATGTCTGATTGCATTTGGATCTGGGAAGTTTGCCTGGTCAAATGGCCTTTGCCTTTCGATACACACTGCCATTTGGATCGAGGTGGCAGCAGAGACCCAGCAGTCGATTGCTTAGGAACTGAAGAAGGTGTACGATCCTCCGACGCTGTTACTCCAGCAACGCCTCTCTTGCTTCAGAAATGGAGCAGATTTTGTGCAATTTACCTTCCTTGTAATACACCAACGCAAAAGGATGCTGCTATTTATATTTAAGTCCTTGCTCCCATAAATATCTAGTGAAAGGTTTAAGCTCATTTCTTCTGCAAAGAGTGGTGGATGCCAAATCCTGATATATCTCAACAGAATATGCATCACATTGAAACGATGTTTTGGCCCTAGCCACAGTTAAAATTGCCTCTTTCAATTTATAGTTCTCAAAACATGCCACTATATCGCGAGGTACATTAGCTCGCGGGCAGTCCAAAGTGTGGTGCGGTCTTTCAAGAAGCACTTGCTCCGGGGGTCTGGCATGAGAAGTTTCCAGCAATAAAGCACTCACCAATCTTTGTACCGTATGCTCACAATCAGTATAGTCAGGCACCTCCGGGAAGACCACGAAAGCGTAAATTATGCCTCTGGGAACGATTTTCCAAATCTTCCATTTTGTCCAGGAGGTAAGTGTATCTGTTTCTTTGCAGCTTTGTATAGATGTTTCCAAGCTGCATAATGGTCATCCAAACAAGCCTCGGATTCTAATAACCGATTGCCAAGTTCAGTAATTTCTCCCCGAAGATCTGTTGTAAGCTTGGAGCGCACTGCTTTAATATCAGTATTTATTTCCTCTTGCAAGGACCGAAAGCTCATCAGCGAGTTTGAGGGTGTAAAAACCTCCAGTGTCACAGGCATATCATCAGCCTCACCCAGAGTAGTGAAAGCAGGCTCTGATGCCATTTTCTCCATGGCTGAGGCCTGCTTCGCGGCAGATTGAAACCCAAATGCTGCCAAATCCATCTGCAAAGTGCTGGGGTTTTTTTTTAATCATCGCTGGTTCCCGCCTTCAATAATAGTCAAATACACTTACTGCCATATATGTGGGCACGATTGGAGCTTATTAAATAAAAATTACAGGCCTGGCTCGGGGGAGCTCCCAAATCACATGTCCATCAAGCCCGATGGCGTCACTTCACCCCCCTCCCCCCCGGAGTGATATTTTTGATGATTCCTGAACCTGTCCTCTAAATGAATCAGGGATAGTTGTGCAACGCTGTGGTCCTCAGATTGAGCGTTTAGCATTAGCATTGAGTTCAGCTCCATTGTCCACACACTGAGCCTTTGAAGCCTGTTTTCTGGCACAAATTACTGTGGGCGACAGCCTTGATCAAATTCTACAGCTTGAATCATTGAGGCCTTATCCCAGATACTCAGAGGGTGGTTGGTACCTGCCTAGAAAGCTCTTCGGGAAGAGGTGAAAAGAAAAACAATAGAGGGATTATAACAGAAGTTTAGACCAATAAGTCATAAGAGTTTACTCCACATCCCCTGCGGCTATCAGCTTGAATAATGGTTTATCCATCTTGGTAGAGGTAAGGGGTCAGGTAACAATAAAAATATGGCTTTGTTGGATTATCCAAAGTATCTTGTTTGATATCTCAAATTTTTGGTTCTTTGAAAATATCTGATTTGTTACTGTATCAATAAAGAGATTTAAACACAAACAAAGTAGCGGAATTTAAAAAAAAGCTTGAATCTCTGGTGGAAAGACGATACAAATGAAGCACTGGGGTAACCTGCAGGAAGCAGCAGTTACAACCCAGTTATGCCCCAAAAGAGCACTGAAGGTAACCAGTGCCAGAGTAACCATTAGACAAAGAGAACCTGTAGTCAAAAATACACAAAATCCAAGAACCATCAGTGTAACATACAAGAAGGGTGGCCAATTTTCAACTAGCTCATTTACCTGGATAAATGCCTTTCAGAAACCACCCTTACTACAGTATATGTATTTGCGTTTTAGAGATGTAGATAAAGATATAGAAATAAATATAAATATATCACGTATACAGTCACACTCATATATACTTATGTACAAAACAAAAAGAGATTAGGTTCTTATCTTGATAATATCTTTTCCAGTAGATAGGGTTGTCCATGCATGCTCGTGAGCATACTGCAGACCTCAATCACAGCTTTTCAGCTCCTCCTCCAGTCTCTGCTGCCCCCTTCAGTTCATACCAAAGTTAGTGATAGCTCTATAGAAGAAAACAGAAGAAGGAGAGGTATGGGGAATTCCCCAAAGCCAGGTGTCTGATCTGCTCAGATGTATTTTAAAAACAAATCACCGAATAACAGCAATGTAGTTAAAACATTAACAAGCCTCAGAGAGGAAGAATGAATGTAAGAAAATATGAGTTAAACAAGAACATAACAGCCTGAACATTTATGTAGCTCAACATTCCTCCATTTCAAGCATATACAAAGACTCTTCATAATCCAATAGTCTGAATGAAAGGAAAACTCCTAGCTGTAGAGCTGACATTTAAGCTTGAGTCAGAAAGCAAGTGCATCAAATAAATTGCTGGGCAGTATACCATGCCAATCTACTGGAAAATATATTATCAAAGTAAAATCCTAATCTATTTTTCCAGTGCAATAGGGATGGTACGCTGGGGTGGGAGAGATGAGCCTGCTTGTAGTACTGAGGACCCAAAAGTGGCATCCTCCTATGCTACCTGGTGAAAGTATGAAGGGAAGGCCAGGTTGCTGATTTACAAATCGCAGGAGGAATTGCCATTGCTTCTGCCCAAGAGGAGGCCACTCATCTTGTCAAATGTGCCTTCAACAACATAAGCGGCTGTTTGTTGTAACCGAAGTATGCAGAGGATTTAGCTCTACGAATAGATCTGGAGATGGTAGCCTTTGAAGCAAGTCTGCCCCGTCCTGCCTGACTGGTTAAGACAAAAAGATGATCTGAGAGACAAAACTCATTGGTCACCTCCAGGTAACGCAATAGTACTCTTCTGATGTCCAAAATCTTTAAGGTCTTGACCACTGTTCCCTCTAAGTTAAGCGCTTGTGCGCGCGCACACAACTTGCTGAACCCGCGCACACAAATTAAAATAGCTCACACAAAAAAATAAATTTTTGCCTAAAATGATTTTCTCTGCTAAAATGAAATGTTGCAGAAGACCAGCTGTTCCGATTTCCCATTTATCACATTTATTGAAGCGCTATAATATAAATTTTAAGTCATTCACTTGATTCCGTTATCTTTGGCAGTTGAACTTGACACGTCACATGCTCCATAGGGCCATAGCCTATGGTCCATAGGATATGAAACACTTCCGATTCTTTGACTTCCTGAAGTTCCGCCATATTGTTTATTTCATGGAATTGTAGCGTGCAGCGTGGTACTGCAGTTGTATAACTGTATTCGTTTATTAAATTGCAACCAGATATAACTCTTAAAATGTCTAAACCGCGAATGGTGAAAAATGTAAAACGCAAGAGAGCTGCAGCTTTTAGGTCTGAATGGCTTGAAGAAATTATTGAAACGGAGACACCGGAATCTCGAAATACAATGCGTGTTCAACTGTGTGAAATATTTACCTATGACAAAGACGATGGAGTTGTGTGTTGTTATTGTCAAGATGCCAAAGCAACTGAAAAATTCTCTACTGGAAAAATATGGGATGATGTTTAGAAACTGGACTTTCTGAAATGCCATCTATCAAGTAAATCTCATACCGACAGTATTAGGAAACTCATAAGAAAAATCTGAATTTAAGAGGGAGCTGGTTAACATGTTGCTTGAAAGCCCAACCAAAAAAGAAAACAGGCAAATTAGTAATGAACGGAAGCGTTCCAGTCCTGATGAAATTAAGGTTCTTGTCGACAGTGTTGTGCTGGCCATTAAGATGAATATCTCAATGCTCTCTGTTCAAGATATCAATGAGCACATGGCGAAGTATGTTAGTATACCTGATAGCTGGAGAAGCAAAAACTATGCGTTTGAATTTCTTGGAATTATCAATGGCATCGTGCAAGATGATCGTATGGCAGACATTAAATTAGCAACGTATCATACGTTAACTGTTGATGAAAGCATAGACATTTCTGTCAACAAGTACTTAATACTCTAAGTATCGGCCAGTCAAGTCAAATGAGTATAGGACATCATTTGGTGGGATGCTACAGTTTGAAGCATGTGATGCTACATCAATAGTAACAGCAATTAGGAAATTCTATAGGAAAATGAACTTGACCTGAATAAAATGGTTATGTTCACCTCTGATGGTGCCTCTGTTATGTTGGGCAAAATAGATTGTGTTGCAGCACAGCTGAGAAAAGACATTCCACATTTAGTGCAGCAACATTGTGTTGCACATCGAGAAGATTTGGGACTTTCTGATTCATGGAAAGAAGTAAAATTGATGAAAGAAGTAGAAACTGTAATGAGAACTGTGTACACGGTTTTCTGTCGGTCTTCTACTAAACGATGCAAATTTCAAGAAATAGCAGATGCATCTGAATGTGAATCAATTGCTTTCAGACCTCTGAATGAAGTGCGCTGGTTATCTAGACACTTTGCACTTAAAGCAATTATTCAAAATTATGATCCCCTGTTAAAATATTTTGAAGACAAAGATAATGATCCTATTGCAAAGTACTGCTATAAGAAGCTGAACAGTGAACAATTTCATATTACACTTGAAGTTTTAAATGATGTCTTATCAGAACTGGCTTCCTTAATCATGGCATTTCAAAAACATGGTTTGACACTATTGGAAGCTTATCATCTTGCACAGGGTAAATTGAACAAACTTTGAATGTAATACTTAGGCAACAAGGTTAAGTGGAGTGATAAAGTCAACAGTCTTCTTGACAACAGGATGAGGTCTGGAGAAAAAGTTTCAGTGGATAAAGTCAACAGTCTTCTTGACAACAGGATGAGGTCTGGAGAAAAAGTTTCAGTGGATACTAATTCCATATTAACCTTCATCAACATCCTATGTTTGCATCTGGGTGAAAGATTTCCTGAAAATGAAGTTGAGGAATGGTCTGCTTTTGACTGTACAGCAAAATCACAATGCGACTTTGACTTCGGAAATGGACATATCAGATCTCTTTGTTTAAAGTATAAACAATTTCTTCTGGAGGAAAGTGTTATTATTCAGCAACACAATGACTTTAAATTCCTTGTTGCAGAAAAAATCAAAAGCAATCTGATAAACAGCTTTCCAGATATGACGAAATTTGCATTTCAGAATGATCAATTTGCAGATTTAGCAAAATTGATGGACATTGGTGCCACATTCTTAGCATCTAGTTCAGACTGTGAGTGTGGTTTTAGTCTAATGAACAATTTGAAGACTAAACAAAGGAATCGTTTACATTTAGAGCATTTGGAAGTGCTGTTGCGTGTTAAGAGTCACCTTCAAGATGGAGGCTCAACAGATCTTGACAGAATTTATTCGGACTGGATAAATATGAAAGATCGCAGGGAAAAACTTTGAAAACTAAATTGCTGTTATTTTCTAAATTTTAAGTATAAAGTACAATAATACCTTATTTATAGGTAGCACTCAATGAAACATTTCAATGAAACATAATTTATGTTTATTGAAATGAGACTTTATGTTACATAAAGTGTAACTAACATAAAGTGTAACTAAAATTACATTGTGTTTTCGTTAATTCAGACTAAACTCAAAGATCTGCCCATAACTGAACTCCGGGCCCTCTGGCAATCATTTTTATAGCACACAAAAATTTAGTTTTTCTTTAAAATGCGCACAGATGAAATTTTTTGCGCACACAGCCTATGAAAAATTAGAGGAAACATTGGTCTTGACTTTTTTCTTAGACCCTATGGGGTGAAATGCTGGAAGTCTAACTTCTTGATCGATATGAAACGCCAAAATGACCTTCGGCACCGGCAAAAAAGAGAGAGCCATCTGCAAAGTCACTCCTGCTTCTGTGAAACTAAGAAACGATTCTCTGCACTACAGGACCTGCAATTCTGAGACTCTTCTGGCTGAAATAACTGCCATCAAAAAGACTGCTTTGACTGTCAGATCCATGAGGGAGGCCTCCTGTAAGAGCTCATATGGGGCTCTGCTGAGTCCCTCTATAACAGCGGTCTCAAACTCAAACCCTTTGCAGGGCCACATTTTGGATTTGTAGGTACTTGGAGGGCTGCAGAAAAAATAGTTAATGTCTTATTAAAGAAATGACAACTTTGCATGAGGTAAAATTCGTTATCTAATACAGTCAAACCTCGGTTTGTGAGTAACCCAGTTTGCGAGTGTTTTGCAAAACGAGCAAAACACTCAGCAAACTTTTGACTGGCAAACCGAGTGTTGACTCGATTTGCGAGCACCCCCCCCCCGATGACCGGCATCGCTCCCCCCCACTCGCAAAGGCCCCCTCGCTCCAACCGGCACCCCCCCACCCCGCGTGAACCAGCCCCCCCGCCCAAACAACTTAAACTTACCCCCCCGTCTGGTACCGTCATGCAGGCACAGATTGTGCCAGTGCCTAGAAGATCTTCCGGCTTCTGCCTGCCTTGAGCATGCATCTGCGCATGCTCAAGGATTTCTAATTCTCCCTCTTGCCGAGATTCTCAGCGAGAGGGAGATCTTCTAGGGAAGATCTTCTAGGCATTGGCACGATCTGTGCCTGCAGTGCCAGACGGGAGGGGGGTTAAGTTTAAGTTGTTCAGGCGGGGGGGGGGGAGCGATGCCGGTTATCAGGGGGGGGGGAACGCATCAAAGCGAGTTTCCATTATTTTCTATGGGGAAACTCGCTTTGATAAACGAGCA
Source organism: Geotrypetes seraphini (assembly GCF_902459505.1). Lineage (NCBI taxonomy): Eukaryota > Metazoa > Chordata > Amphibia > Gymnophiona > Dermophiidae > Geotrypetes > Geotrypetes seraphini. The sequence continues at coordinate 96,931,233 of NC_047088.1, read as the reverse complement.
TTTTGGATTACGAGCATGCTCCTGGAACGGATTATGCTCGTAATCCAAAGTACCACTGTATAATAAAACCCTAGATTCGCATGTGCGAGTCCCCAGCCTTACAGCACCTACCTACATTCGCCGGCAGGACTGGCTGTCAGCGCTGGACTCCCTGCTCTCCACAACATTGCGGTGTTGGCTCCTCTCACAAGCCGCATCAGCATCGGAGAAGGCTTCTGACGCTGGCGGGGATTGAGAGGAGCCGCTGCGACACCTTTAAACTTTAAAAAAAAAAAAAAATTTGCCCGGAGCAGGCCAGACCGCGGGGCGAGCAGGGTAGCGCCGACAAAAAAGACTTCAGCCGCTCGCCGCTCAACGGGACCAGGCAGGCAGGCAGCCACGCAAGGGAGGGCAAGAGAATGAAAAAAAAGGTAACGTGCAGGGAGAAGCTGGGCCTGCTTGCGAGGAACGCAATAAGGGAAGGGGAGCTCTTGGAGCAGGCTAGACTGTGGGAATGGAAGGGGGAGGGGCCAAAAGGAGCAGGCCACATGTGGTAAGAGTAGGGAAGGGGGGTGGGGGAAAATGCTGCTACTGCTGCACAGGGACCTGGAGGGGAAGGGAAATACTGATGCTGCTGCTGCACAGGGAAGTGGGCGGGGAGGGAAATGCTGTTGCTGCTGCACAGGGAAATGCAGGGAAAAAATGACAGACAGACAGCAGGAGTGAGGGAGACAGAAAGAAAGGAAGAAAGACACAGGGGCAGGGAGATGGACAGAAAGACAGAGAAAGGGGGCCAGGGAGAGAGAAGAGACAGTGGGAGGGAGAGAGAAAGAAAGAAAGAAAGACACAGATATATATTCTAGCACCAGTTAATGTAACGGGCTTCAAGACTAGTAGTTTATAAATCTTCCTTAATTGCTTCTAACAATTTCAGCTATACACAACTGAAAGCAGTGCAACATGCAGAAAGTGAAGTTTAGACAGTTTTTCACTTTCTGCATGTTGCTCTGCTTTCAGCTGTGTATAGCTGAAATGATCAGAAGCAATTAAGGAAAGATTTATAAACTATAAAGAGTTTTACCTCAAGCAAAAATGTGATTTAGATTCTAAAGTATCAATTGCAAAAGACAACATTTTGGTGTAGTCCTCTAGGCTTTTTAGTAGAGGGGAGAATCAATATCCAACTTGTGCCTTAAGGCCCTGATTCTGCATGGGCCTACACTAACCCCGATTCTGTAACCGGTATCCATGTTACAGACGCCGGTTAGAGAATCGGGTTAGAGTAGAAGCGGCCGCTACACTTATCGCGGCAATGGATCTCCCTGCCGCATTAAGTATAGCAGCCGCCTGTCCGATCGTCAGCAGGAGGGTGCCCAACCCCTCCTGCCGGAATGCCACCCCCCGAAACTTCGAATCACCGGCAGGACCCCCCCCCCCGAAACTCCTGATCGCCAGCAGGACGGTGCCCAACCCCTCCTGCCGGAACGCAGCCCCCCCCCCCTGAAACTCCCAATCACCGGCAGGAGGGTGCCCAACCCCTCCTGCCGGAAAGCTGCACCCCCTCCGGACCCCCACGTGCTACCACCCCCCGATGACCCCCCTAACCTTCCCCCAACTAACCTCTAAATTGTTGGTTATTTTGGAAGTAGTATAGCAGCAATAAAGTCCCCCGATGAAGGCTGATTGATAGCTGAAATGCTCTAAAGCAGTGATTCCCAACCCTGTCTTGGAGGAACACCAGGCCAATCGGGTTTTCAGGCTAGCCCTAATGAATATGCATGAGAGAGATTTGCATATGATGGAAGTGATAGGCATGCAAATTTGCTTCATGCATATTCATTAGGGCTAGCCTGAAAACCCAATTGGCTTGGTGTTCCTCCAGGACAGGGTTGGGAACCACTGCTCTAAAGCAAGTTGAGCGTCGGGTAGTTCATGGCCCTCCAACGTTGATTTTGGCTGAAAAGCCATTAAGATAAGTGTTGCTGTTCTTCAAAATATACATAGTGATGAATTGATTTTAGGTTTTGATACCACAATTAAATTAAAGAAAGAACATTTTAAAACAAATGATAGAGTTGAACTCATGGTCAGTTAGTAGTTTAAATATTAAATATATTAAATAAATATTTGAGGTTATGGTCAGGAAGGAGGCTTTGAAGTAAATGATTACATCACATGCATTCAGGATGAAGACTTGAAATAACATCTACGTTATAAGAGGTCTCTTTACTGAGAACAGTGCATTTTTATGATACTTCAACCTCCCAATATATTTACTTGGGGATAAGTTCTTTAATATCAAAATAGGGTCTCATTTGAATGATAAAAGATAGTGGGTCGATGAAAGTGTTATATTTATCATCAAAAAGAAGTTAAAACTGATGTGTAAAAAACTGTTTAAAGCAGGCATCGTTTAAATTATCCTTTATACCCCCTTCTTCGTAATTGGTAAGACCAAAGCGTCCCAGATCTTCTCATGTACTTGGAGTCTGAGACTTTGCTCCTTTTGTAGTTGGGCAAGATCTGCATACCATGGGTGCCTGGGCCAATCTGGTGCTACAAGATCTACTGTTCCCGGGTGATGAGCTATCTGGCAGATCACTCGGCCTATCATGAGCCCTTGGGGGAAAATTATACAGTAGCTCAGTCTCTGGCCATGGTTGAACCAGGGTGCCTAGAGCTTCACTTCCGGGATCTGGAGAGCAGATCCACCTTTTTATTATTTGCAGTCGTCATGACGTCGATTGTTGGATGACACCATCATCTCAAAATTGCCTAGAATGCTTACAGGAATGTCATCCACTCTCCTGGATCTTGTCTGTTGAGATAATCCACTTTAACTTTGTCGACTCCAGCCATGTGCGCCTAGAGATCGCTTGCAGGTTTCTGCCCAACAAAACAATGCTTTCACCTCCTGTCAGAGTGGAGTGCTCCTGGTGCCTCCCTGCCTGTTGACATAAGCCACTGCAGTGGCATTGTTAGAGAAAACTGACTGCTATGACCTCCACCAAAGACTGCAGTCAGAGCAGCGCCAGATGAACTGCTCATAGTTCCAGACTGTTGATAGACCACTTCCCTCTGTGACAAAATCCATTTGCCTTGAACTGGGTGACCATTGCAATGAACCCCAAAGCCAAACAAGCTGGCATCCATCATCAAGACGACCCATGACTTGATTCGAAGCTGGATCCCCTTCGCCAAAGACTGTGAATGGAGCCACCAGCTCATGCTGTGCTTGGCTGCTGCTGTCCTGGGGACAGGAACTTGCAGAGAGTCTCTCTGAGGTGACCAGCAAGACAACAAGGTATCCTGGAAGGGGGGGGGTGCATGTGTGCTTTTGCCCAGACACCACCTCTATTGTAGCCGCCATCGACCCAAGGACTTGAAGGTAATGCCATGCAAAAGGCTCCGGCTTGGTCAACAAGTCTGTAATATGACCATGAAGCTTCTGTTTGCATACTTCTAGAACAGAGGTAGGGAACTCCAGTCCTCGAGAGTCGTATTCCAGTCGGGTTTTCAGGATTTCCCCAATGAATATGAATGAGATCTATTTGCATGCACTGCTTTCAATGCATATTCATTGGGGAAATCCTGAAAACCCAAATAGACTACGGCTCTCGAGGACCGGAGTTCCCTACCTCTGTTCTAGAAGAAAGACTTGGCTTTCTGCTGTGTTGAATAAGACCCCCAGATATTTCATGGACTGTGTTGGCTCTTTTGAAAGTTCACAATCCATCCAAGACTCTGCAAAGGGAAGCACTGAGAACCGATTGTGATTCTCCAACAAATGGAATCTGAGGAACGTCATGTGTTCCAGGAGATGGGGATGTGAAAATAAGCTTCTGTCAAATCTAATGCAGCCAGAAACTCTCCTGGCTCCACCACTGCAATGACAGACTGAACAGTCACCATCTGAAAACAAGGAACTCTCAGGGCTGCGTTGACATATTTGAGATCCAGAATGGGCCTCCACTCCTCTGAGCCTGTCTTTGGCACTTGCTCAGACCCTTTTTGCTTTTTCTGGCCAGCCTGCCAGCAAATCCATGAACCAGTCAGAGAAAAGAATATGCAAACTCTTATCTAAATTGAAATTGAAAAATTGTAACCCTCTCTGATAATGTCCAGGACCCAGCAGTTAGACATTATCCATTCCCAAGCCTCCAGATAGTCCGAGAGTCGACCCCCAATCTTCAGAGGAGCAGCATGAGGGCTGGCATTATTGTGGCTTTTTGGCTGGTACTGTGGAGTAGGAACCTGAACCTTGGTTCCTCCAGTTCCTGGAAAATTTCTGTCTTGAACCCTGAAAAGGCTCTCTGGATAGAGGCTCCTGTGGAATACTGGCAAAAGCACCGGGAGTCACAAAAGGACCCCCGGCTCTGGCCTCCAGCAGCTCGGGGTCTGCTGTCTGATAAAGATTTTGGCCAGCAATCTTGTATACTGGCCATAGGATTGTTTAGGCCTTTGCCAAACTGCATCTGTCCCCTGAAGGCAAGCCTGCTCAGCATTGCTTTAGAGGTCAAATCACCCGCCCATTGCCCGATCTAAAGCATACGACGGGTGGAAATTCAAAATGCTGAGACTTTCCCCATTACTCCTCCTTAACTCCCCATCCTACCAATCTTTCAGAAAATCCCTGAAGACCCACCTATTCGACAAATTTATTGAATAAGAAACCACCCTCCAACATTCTCATCCCCCTTGCTCTTCTCCAATAACCACCACAATCCCCAAATCCCCCCAATAACACTCTCTGCTTCACTGCTAGGGGTGTTAGGGTCTGAGGACTCCATTCCTACCAATTTTGAGGCAAAATAAGGTGTTTTAAAGAAGTTGAAAACTTAGGTGGGGGAACCCCCCACATCGGTAAATCCAAGATGGCTAACGTGGCAGTATTTAGGTGCCAAAATACAGCTTAACACTTCAGAGCTGACCAAAAACCATAAAAAAATATGATGAGGGGAGGGAGAACCAAAGCCCTAACTGCAAAACACTCAAAACACAGTTTTTTAGACACCCCTCCCCCTGATTTTCCCCTTAGGTTGTCACAGCCTGCACTCACAGATCATGTGCTGGGGAAATAGCGCTGCAACCCACTTCAGTTCCTTGAAAGTGCAGCTGCCTGAAGCCACCAGTCAAATGCCATGTTGAGATCTTTGGGCTTCCAGTCAGATTGAGCCTGTACCCCATCCCCCTGGGCCAAGAAGAACTCAGAAATAAGGGAGAGGAAGCAAAACTCTAGCCGGCACCCTGAGCGCCCCAAAGAACACTATTGGTGTCTAACAGTTGTGCACAAGTTCCTGACCAAGTAAAGGAAGCAAACAAGCCGGAACCCTGAGCTCCACAAATCTTCAGCAGGTTGGCTGCACAGGTCACCAAGGATACACCTGCCAGCTGTAGATTAAAATCTGCTCCTCTCCAAGCAGGCACAGCAGTTCCTTTGTGCTGTGTAAAAATCGCTTAACAACCAAAAAAAAAAAGAAAAACACTGCAAAATAATAAAGGGAGCAGATCAGAATGACACCTTTATGCTCACCTGCAGAAAGAAGAACTGAAAGAGGCAGCAGAGACCAGGGAGGAGGAGGAGGAGCTGAAAAGCTGTGACTGACACCTTCTGCAGTATGCTTACGAGCACGCATGGACAACCCTATGGTTCAGCATACCTAGAGAATGACACGGAGAAAAAAAAATTTGTCCCCGTCTCTGCCCTGTCCCCAGGAGCTTATCCCCATCCCTGTGAGCTCGGTCCCTGCAAACCATCTGATCCCATCCACACAAGCCTCAAATAGTTTTATACTGAACTTATTTTACTAAAAGTATAAAAAGAAACAATATTCTGTACAATTTTCATTTTATAAATCAAAGTTCTGGTTGCCGAACTAGAGAAAGAGATCTTCAGCTGGCAGGGTTTTGTTTATAAATGTTTATCAACACAACTAATATACTACTTTATCCTATAGCGAAAAAAAGAAAAGAAACAGAAATTTTTTTCTACCTTTGTTGTCTGATTTCTGCTTTCATCTTCTCCTCATTCAATTCCATCCATCCACTGTCTGCTTTCTCTCTACCTCTTTCAAATGCTCTGTTACCGTGCCTCTCCCTGCCATATCTCCCTCCGGTCTGGCACCCATCTTCTTCCCTCCGCTCCTCCCATAGCCTAAAATCTCTGTCTTCTTCCCTTCCATCTTTCCTTCCCTCTCCCAGGTGGATTTTACCATTTCTCTCCTCCCTCAGATGGTTTTTAGCATCTCTCTCCTCCTTTCCTCCCCTCAGATTTGGTATCTGTCTCCACAATCCAGTATGTGCCTTTTTTTTTTCTTTATCCCCTCCTTCCATCCAGTTCCCTTCAGCATCTTCTTCCCACTCACTCTTCCCCATTTCCCTTCAGTGTCTGTTCCTCTCTCCCCTCCCCCCCTCTCTCTCCACTTCCCTTCAGCAACCTTCACGCGGTCCAGCAGCCCCCTCCTTCCCTCCCAATCGCAGTGGTCCGGGCATCTCCCACATCCCTATCCCTCACCTTCGTGGCAATTTTCTTTTTTTTTTTGTCTCCTAGCTGCCTGAGCCGGCTTTCAAGTCACATACGGGTGCCTGAAACTTCTCCTCTGACGCAACTTTCTGTTTCCGGTTGTGTCAGAGGAGAACTTTCACGCAGCCGTGCACAACTTGTTGAAAGCCGGCTCGGGCAGCTGGGAGACAAAAAAAAAAGAAAATCGCCACGAAGGTGAGAGGAAGGGAGGGAGATGCCCGGATGGCTGCGATCAGAAGGAAGGAGGGAGGGGGCTGCTGGACTGCACACGTTCCCTCAATTAACTGCGGAGACAAGGCCAGTAACCGCTCCACAGGGCGGTGAATAGCCTTGTCCCTGTACCCTTGGCAACCACTTTTTTCCTCTCACTGTTTCGGCGGGCCACCCTGGGTAACACCCGGGTAACAGCTACCCTGTCATTCTCTAAGCCAGGGGTGTCAAAGTCCCTCATTGAGAGCCGCAATCCAGTCGGGTTTTCAGGATTTCCCCAATGAATATGCATGAGATCTATTAGCATAAAATGAAAGCAGTGCATGCAAATAGATCTCATGCATATTCATTGGGGAAATCCTGAAAACCCGACTGGATTGCGGCCCTTGAGGAGGGACTCTGACACCCCTGCTCTAAGCATACCATCCTTATTAAGAACATAAGAATTGCCGCTGCTGGGTCAGACCAGTGGTCCATTGCTTGATTTCGATGTATTTCAGGTATTTTCTTTCTTAGACAATTGCTTGATTTGGATGTATTTCAGCTAGGCCAATTTGTGTGACAACAGGTGGTTTCTTTTGTCTGAACTTCTTTTCTTCAATTCTTTGGATGTGGCTCTTCCGTTTCCAAAGAGCTCTTTTCTCCTATCCTATGTATTGGAATAGCAGGGGCTGTTGCTCTCGGGAGAGAGGACTGTGTTTTTTTCCCAGCGTCTGGGGCGACAGGTTGCAGTCTCAGGTTTGCTTTCTTCAGTCACCGGGTTTAAGAGTATGGGATTCTGTACATGTTCTAGGATTTATGGGGGTGACTCCACTGGGAACTTTATCTCGCTTTCACATGAGACCGCTGCAGCAATCACTTTTGTTCCAGTGGTTCCTAATATCTCAAGGCTCCAGTTGCAGTATCTAGTTTATTATATACAGCGGCCCCCAGCTCAAAGTTTATTATTTAGAAGCAGTATGTGTAATCATGTGTCTCTACAGCACTGTCCTGGGAAGAACGGAGTAAGAATGACAGGATGGATAAAAATCAATGATTTTAAAAAAATTTAAAACATTTTTTTTATTTAAATTGGATTTTTTTTTTAAATAAAATGCTTTTTTAAAGAAAATATCTATCTGAAGATAGTTTTCTGTTTAATACTCATATACATTATAGTCCAAAAGTAATTCATCATGAAATATGGATTAGTTTTAATTATGTAGCACGAGACTGTATGGATCCAATAGACAGTCCAAAATAGAACAAACCCACATCAATAGCACAGCAAAAAGAAACAGTGTGAATGGGACAATGGACTCTCCAAATAAAAGGCCAAAGGAGGATATATATAAAATATGTTTATTATGTTCATTCACAATGAGTATGACCGGACACAATACTGTGTTTCGGCGTGAAGTACGCCTGCATCAGGGGTCGTACGTACAGATATGAGGCATGCAGAATGCAACAAGACACGGTGCATTCTGGAGTAAAAAACTGTATATATCTTACTGTGCAATCTGTGATGTCGCATTTCCTTTGTGCAATACTTTTGTGCAAACCTTTGTGATATATACTGTTTTTTACTCCAGAATACACCGTGTCTTGTTCCATTCTGCATGCCTAACAGCAATTAGCTGACCAGGACTTCTCTCCAACATCAGAATTGACGTCGGGGGAGGGGGGGGAAGGCCTATGGGCCGGCAGTATGCAATCTTTGCATGCGCCTGGCCCTTCCCTTCCCAGAATCCGGAGTTGCGGCAGGGGATAATAACATGTGGGTGGCGGTGGTCAGCCCACGTACCTTCAAACAGGCAGTCCACATACCCACTAGGGTAAGCGTACTGCATGTTGAGAAACCCTGCTGTAGAGAACACAGCAGAGGGAGGGGTACAGTGAAACTCTATGAGAAACAAATCGAATCAGTTCACATCAATAACCAACTTAATAAACAAACAATCAAATAGTTTTATGGAAACAGAATAAACAATGAAACAAGGAGACTCAGCCTGCACTAACAGTGTGGGGCATGGGAATGTGAGACCCCCCCCCCACAAGGCAAAGTGCCCAATATTTCCGGATAGAATTCTTAAGAAGGCTGATCAAATAGTCAAGAAGTCCAATTTACCGGTACTTATGGAGACAGACCATCAGCAAATCAGCATTTCCCATGGGGGGCTTCAGGAATAGAGTATGGATTTACAAGAAAGAAGATTAGCAAGGTAAGAACCTAATCTTTCCTTCTTATACAATCACACTTTATTTCTGAACAACTGGGACATAACAGAGCAGTCCCTCAAACATAGGATGGGACTGATGAGCCAGCTGCCAGGATCAAAAATCCAAATGCGGCATCCCACTTGACCGCCACACCCCATCCTGTAAAACATGGAGAATGTATGCAGAGAGGACCAAGTGGCAGCTCTACCAGTCTCTTCTGAGGAAACTCATAAGGATTCAACTCATGAAGAAACAATGCCTCGCATGGAAAGGGCTATCACCGAAATAGGAGGCCACTTCCCAGCTACAACGTAGGCAGATAAAATAGCCATCCAGATCCATCTTGAAATGGTGGCATTTAATGTTGGCCTGCCCCTATGGCCAGCATCAACCATTATGAACAAATGAACTGACAAACAAAGTTTGTTCGTGACTTCTAGGTATCTCAACAAAAGTCTGTGCACATCTAAAAAGTTCAACACACTGCCGTGCTTACTCGACCATGAGGGAGCATAGGTTGGCAAATGCACCTCCTGATTGATGTGGAAGACCGAAACCACTTTCGTCAAGAATGGAAAAATTATGTTCTTACCTGTTAATTTTCTTTCCTTTAGACGCAGCAGATGAATCCAGAGACCAATGGGATAGCACACATCTACCAGCAGGCGGAGATAGAGAAACTGATTAACAGGTGGTCCTTTGGCTGGCACGCCTCCTGTATCTCCAGTAGCATGTAAAAAACTTCTTTCCCATACCCAATATCAAAAGGCAATAAGACCGAAGACAACTAGCAATAATAACCAACGCCGAATGTTGCAAAAGAAAAAACCGACAGGCAAAATCGAGAAAGGGTGGGGCTCTGGATTCATCTGCTGTGTATAAAGGAAAGAAAATTAACAGGTAAGAACATAATTTTTCCTTCCTTAACAACAGCAGCAGATGAATCCAGAGACCAATGGGATGTAGCAAAGCAATCCACAAACTGGGTGGGAAGCAAACGCTGCCTCCGCAACAACCGAAGCACCAAACGCTGCCTCCGCATGCGCCCCCACATCCAACCGGCAAAGCCGAGATAAAGGAAGCTTGGAAGACCAAGTAGCCGCGAGACAAAACTCTGCCAAGGAGAAAAAACCTGCGTACTATGTCCAAGAAGCTGCCAGTGTTCTGGCCGAATGGTCATAAAGAACTCCTGGACCCGTCAAGCGATGGAGGCTATGGACGCTGCCATACGTCTGTTGCACCCCTTGAAAAAAAGGTGATCTAAATGACCAAAAGGCGTTATAAACCTACAGATTGCGGAGAATGCTATGCACTTTTTTTTTTCCCGCCCCAAAAAAATGCAGAGATGAAAAGCTCGTTGCCCTATTCTGCCTCCCAGGAAGAAGGAAGGAAAGGTGAGAGCGGCATAAAAGAAAGGATGACACCACCATAGAAAAAAATAATGGTACTGTCCTAACCGACACCCCAGAAGTTGAAAATCAGAAACAAAAACCCCGCCGGACAAGGCCTGCAACTCAGAAAACCGGCGAGCATAAGCCATGGCCACAAGAAACACCATGTTCAACGGCACCGCCTTTTAGAGTCACAAAAGATAAGGTTGAAACTAAGCCTATTGGAAACAGCGAAGAAGCACCTGAAGACAGCACTCTGGACAGGGCTCCCTAAGAGGCATACAAAGATACTGTACGCCCGATAGGAACTGAACTACCAGAAGCCAAAAAGTAAGTGAAGAGAGAGATACCGAACCCCTGTAACAAGCTAATATTACCACCTGAAGCAGAAGGGAATGGAACGCGAAGCCCTTGGCAATACGCTCGTGCCAAAAAAGAAAGAATATAAAGCAGAGAACTCAGGAAGAGTGCCAATGTTGAGAAGTACCCAAGAAAGGAAAAGCCCCCAAACGGTGCAGAAACCACAGGTGAATACGTCTGCATCACCTGGAGAAGAGAAGAAACAACCTGCTTCGCATAACCCTTACATGTCCGCCGTGACTTCCAAAAGCTAGGCCGTAACACCAAATTAGGACGAATATCCATGTGGAACGGACCCTAGGTGAGTAAATCCGATACCAAGAATCTCAACAGTTCAACCGTCAAAAGACACACCAGATCCGCATAGCAAGGACGGCACAGCGAAGCCGGAGGTTCTCTAATTACTGTGCCCGGAAAGCGAGCTTGATATTGCAAATCCATCCAATCCTCAGCCAGGGGAAAACAACTAAAAAGAGAAACCAGAGGATAGAAAGAAGCAACACTGCTACCCCCTCTGACTGTCAGCGCTGTACAGGGGAACCTACAAGAGAATGTCCATGTGCAGAGTTTGCGGATAGAAAGTCCTGAAACACGATGCACTGACAGCAGAGGAAGATGAGATTCCATCCATGGAAGGAGCATCATTACCCATGTAGCTCACGTATCCTATGAACTTTCCTAGCTGTAGAGAAATACCCCAGGCATAACACAGGCCCAAAAGACCGTTGTCCGCATTCCGTGAAGAATTGTCCAAAACTCCTGAAACAAGAGCTTGACCGAGCTACAGACCAGAAGAATGAATGAGTACTGACTTCTTGCGCTGGGCAGCGAAGGCACGGAGCCCCCCAACCCGACAGCCTGGGATGTATGGTGACTGTGATCCTGTCCAGCAAGGATTGAGGAATGCCTTTGAAAAGATTAATCTCGCTGAACCACCCAACTAGATACTGCAACTGGAGCCTTGAGATATTAGGAACCACTGGAACAAAAGTGATTGCTGCAGCGGTCTCATGTGAAAGCGAGATAAAGTTCCCAGTGGAGTCACCCCCATAAATCCTAGAACATGTACAGAATCCCATACTCTTAAACCCGGTGACTGAAGAAAGCAAACCTGAGACTGCAACCTGTCGCCCCAGACGCTGGGAAAAAACACAGTCCTCTCTCCCGAGAGCAACAGCCCCTGCTATTCCAATACATAGGATAGGAGAAAAGAGCTCTTTGGAAACGGAAGAGCCACATCCAAAGAATTGAAGAAAAGAAGTTCAGACAAAAGAAACCACCTGTTGTCACACAAATTGGCCTAGCTGAAATACATCCAAATCAAGCAATTGTCTAAGAAAGAAAATACCTGAATCTCTCATGTGCGCCAAAACGCTACTACTGCCCCATGTTCTAAAAAGGTCATGGAGCCGAGGCTAGGCCAAATGGCCTCTGCCAAAACTGATAGCGCTGCTCAAAGAGAGCTAAGCGAAGAAAGTGCCAATGCGGTGTCCATAGGGAAATTGTAAATATTCTCACCGTTTTGCCCACGAAATGTCAAACTCTGAGAAACAAAGTGACCAGAACGAGATCCAGCCCCCGTCTGACCAATTCCCCCCCCCCCTTAGGCACCCTGAAGCAAATGGAATGACCGCCCATAGATCTGGAAAAACTAAATTACTGCCCCAAGTACCAGTAACATTGAAAAAAGAGTCTCGCACGACCGTAACCTTTGGAAGGCCAATACCCGGTGACACAAAGAAAAAATCCGCAGTGGAAGAAGATGATACAAAAATGCAAATCTAGAAAAACACCGTCTTGCGATGTAAAAGGGTGCATGAGGACACTCAGCAACCCGCCTTAACTTCATGCATGCAAAGGGAAGACAAGGCTCACCAGGCGTAATCCAGAAGCAGCATACGCCTCTCCATAGAAACGATCTGTACCTTGCCGGAAAACAGACCATGTTTCCACTCCAAGAGAGAGCTTAAGGGATGATTTCAATAGGCATACAGCGCAAGCTACCCTACGAACTCGCAAGCAGAGGTATCCACCCCTAGGGATCAGCAGCCTCCTAGACCGTTCTACTAGAGTGGAGGGCCGTCTAGCACGCGCCATGAAGGTGACCACCACGCGATAAGTGTGAAAAATCGGCCAACCCTGGAGACAATCTGGCCCACTGGAAGAAGAAAAGAGCCATCAGGCCTCAAGAGAGACCCACAACTCGGAATTCCTGCATACTACCATGAAGAACTATGCCTAGATCGCTACCAGATGCATGCAGCACTGTACATAGGCAGAAAGACTAATGAAACCTCCAACACCGCCTCACATTACAGGAACCCTGAGTGAGGCAATGAACCACCCGAATGAAACACGGGCACGCCCTTGTCACCTACTCCACCGTGCCGTCTGCCGACCCATAAGGTAGCACAACTGAGTGCAGGCGGCCAAACCCAGGGCAGAACCTCTTGTGTAGGTGCCTAGGGATATAATTGGACAGCCCCCAAGAACAACTAGCTGCTTCTCAGCAAGAGAAGCCTGTGAAATACCCACACACAGCAAACTTGAGCACCGCAATACGGGGCAAAGCTGTTTCCAACAGGGCTGACGATTCGACCCCGAAAAAGAGAAGCCGCGGTACACGCTGATAAGTCAGCTGCAGGACATGACTCACTGAACGCTGCAGCGCCGGGAACCTGAGCGCGGGGCAGTTTCGCGCCAGAACCAAAACTGGCTGGCTCCTAGAACAGTGCTGTAAAAAAACAGACCGGGAGCTCGTAGCTGAAACAGAAGCACACAGCCCCGCAAAGGAGAAGTCGAGGCACGTGCTGAGAAAGTCAGCCGCCTAAAATAACTCCCCGAGTGACGCGGTGCCGGCGACCCAAGTGCGTGACTGTTTCGCGCCAAAACAGGCCGACTCAGAGAACAGTGCTACAACAACAGACTCGGAGCCTATGTGTATATATATATATATATATATATATATATATATATATATATATATATATATATATATATATATATATATATATATATATATATATATATATATATATATATACAGTATATATAAATAACTATGCAGCTGCGTCCTACACACTTTTCAATACCCATTGCAAAATATACCTCGGGGAGGGAAGTAGGAAAGGCGCTCGGCTCCCAAGAGCAGTGGAGAACAAGCGCACGCCACTCGTGCTCCAGAAAGACCCGGCTCCAGTCCAGGCACTGTACAACACACCCGGAGCCGTCCTCACATCTCCGAGGCCACACCGAGAGCCACACAATGTCACACCTCTCCACCAGCTGCGGCAGTGCCGAGAAAACTACGCCCCAGAAACTCCAACGCCGCAACACAAGCGCCAGGGCAAGAAAGAAAGCTCTCCTTACTTATGTGCGGGAAGGCAGAGGCTACCTCAATCATGTGGTAGGCCCTTCACCGAAGCAACCCACATTCCACTGCACAACAAAACTGCCATAGTCAAGAACCCGCAGCTCTCACACAACCACAAAGTTCAAAGACAAGTAGAATGAAACACATACTCACAACCTACAGAACAGTGCTGGTAGATGCCGGGAAACACCAGCTGCTCAGCACTAGCAGGGCAAAAATGCAGCTGTGTAGTCCCCCTTTTTTTTTTTTTTGAACGGGAAAGAAGAAAAAATAGGGACCAAGGCAGACCCTCTATCATCGGAGGGAGGGCGAGGCAGGGACAAGGGGGGGTCCAAGTGTAACCTCTAAAGCTGGCACCGTTCAGCCGGACACCCCTGTCTCACTGAAGAGAAGATCTCAACAGGAGAAATAGATTAGCCAGTTCACTGAAGAGAAAGCCTCAACAGGAAAAATAAAGGCCCAGTCACAGCCAGATTCCAGGAGCTAGTGGAATAGCGACCATCACCTGCTGGGAGATAGAGAATACTGGAGATGCAGGAGGTGTGCCAGCCAATAGGACCACCTGTTAATCAGTTTATCTCCGCCTGCTAGTAGATGTGTGCTATCCCATTGGTCTCTGGATTCATCTGCTGCTGTTGCTAAGGAAAAGGTCATGCTAAGATCCATGATCTGAAAAAAAGGGATCTCTGCAGGAGAAAGCCTAAAGTTTGAACACTCTCTGGGTGGAGGAAATGGCCACCAGGAAAGCTGTCTTAATAGTGAGATCCATCAGAGAAGCTTGGATTATCGGCTCGTAGGGCGAACTTGCCACCACTTGATCTTTAAATCTTTTTTTAATTCAAAAATAGTGCATAAAAATATACATATCTACCAAAAAATAGTGGAAGTGGGTTATAAATAACAATAAATAGAAATACTTCACTTATTTAATATAGGAGCACTATCCACAACGGAAGAAAAAGCCTCAGGTATATCACAGCAGAGCAAAAAATGCTCAAACCTCCTCCACCTACATCATCGGCCAAAAAACTTCCAAAGGAAATGTGCAAAAACCACTACTCTATTTTTGCAGGACAAAATTCATTAGATGCCTTAAATATATATATATATTTATAAATGATCTAGAAACAGGGACGAAGTGCGAGATAATAAAATTCGCGGACGACACCAAACTATTTAGTAGAGCTCGAACTAAAGAGAACTGCGAAGAATTACAAAGGGACTTGAACAAACTGAGGGAATGGGCAACAAGATGGCAGATGAAGTTCAACGTTGAGAAATGTAAAGTACTACATGTGGGAAGCAGAAACCTGAGGTACAGCTATACGATGGGAGGGATGTTACTGAATGAGAGTACCCAAGAAAGGGACTTGGGGGTAATGGTGGACATGACAATGAAGCCGACGGCACAGTGCGCAGCGGCCGCTATGAGAGCGAATAGAATGCTAGGTATAATCAAGAAGGGTATTACAACCAGAACAAAAGAAGTTATCCTGTCGTTGTATCGGGCGATGGTGCGTCCGCATCTGGAGTACTGCGTCCAATATTGGTCGCCGTACCTTAAGAAGGATATGGAGATACTTGAGAGGGTTCAGAGGAGAGCGACACGATTGATAAAAGGTATGGAAAACCTTTCATACGCTGAGAGATTGGAGAAACTGGGTCTCTTTTCCCTGGAGAAGAGGAGACTTAGAGGGGATATGATAGAGACTTATAAGATCATGAAGGACATAGAGAGAGTAGAGAGGGACAGATTCTTCAAACTTTAGGAAAATAAAAGAACAAGAGGGCATTCAGAAAAGTTGAAAGGGGACAGATTCAAAATTAATGCTAGGAAGTTTTTCTTCACTCAACGTGTGGTGGACACCTGGAATGCGCTTCCAGAGGGCGTAATAGGGCTGAGTATGGTACTGGGGTTCAATAAAGGATTGGACAATTTCCTGTTGGAAAAGGAGATAGAGGGGTATAGATAAGAGGATTACTGCATAGGTCCTGAACCTGTTGGGCCGCCGCCTGAGCGGACTGCTGGGCACGATGGACCTCAGGTCTGACCCAGCGGAGGCATTGCTTATGTTTTTATGTGAAGATATAAGTGATGCAACATATCAGCCAACGTTTCACGGTGTGTAGCCGTTTCTTCAGGGCTTTGTTAAATGTCACTTCCCCACATTTATCTGTGAACCAAAGCATAAACAGTTGTCTTATGTATCTAATTGTGCTATCTTAAGCAGTACCAGATATAGCCCACTGTGATACTCACTGCGTTGCTTGCTATGCTACCGGTGTCCTGTCGCTGTAGTGGTTTTCTAACTCCATTTTATCGAGAGCGTCACCAATCAGTCTACTCCACGTCACTCACGTGGGAGACATTGGTTACTCTTCTCTGATTGGTTTGCTCAGCCTCGGCACTTCCAGATAGGTTGTCAGAGAAGAGTAATCAACCTCTCCCACGTGAGTGACATGGAGTAGACTGGTGACGCTCTCGATAAAATGGAGTTAGAAAACCACTACAGTGACAGGACGCTGGTAGGAGCAGAACAGCAAGCAACGCAGTGAGTATCACAGCAGGTTATATCTGGTACTGCTTAAGATAGCACAATTAGATACATAAGACAACTGTTTATACTTTGATTCACAGATAAATGTGGGGAAGTGACATTTAACAAAGCCCTGAAGAAACAGCTACACACCGTGAGACGTTGGCTGATATGTTGCATCACTTATATCTTCACAATTAGAAAAGGCAGCTAATGAATTTTGTCTTGCAAAAATAGAGTAGTGGTTTTTGCACATTCCCTTCGGAAGTTTTTTGGCCGATGATGTGGGTAGAGGAAGTTTGAGCATTTTTTGCTCTGTCGTGATATACCTGAGGCTTTTTCTTCCGTTGTGGATAGTGCTCCTATATTAAATAAGTGGAGTATTTCTATTTATTGTTAAAAATATACATATACATATTAAATAACTTCAAAATTGCACTTAAATCAATCATAAAAATACTTCAAGATATTTTCCTTCCCCTCCCACACCAATACAAAAATGAAAACCAAATGCATTACTTCAGACAAATAATGAAAATCATATTGAACATATTGATCAAGGATAAAATCAAAATATGATATCCCTCCACCCTCCCACCCTGGATGTAAAAATAAGAAATAAAGGGAATAATCCAGCTAATCATCGTTAACAAAATTTATCAATAGACTCCATGTTAATTTGAATAACTTATTACACAACATTTCTGAATTTATTTTCTCATATTTGTAATATAAACATACAGAATCCCACCAAAAGGAGAAATTAAGCCGATCCCAATTTTTCCAATTTGTGGCCACCACTTGGATAACCAGGTTAAGATACCAAGTTGGAAATGGCTGATGCAGCAGAGGGCGGAGACATAATGCGCCCTTTAAAAACCAAACTACACCCTAATGAGCCACAAGCGAGAACCAACAGGGCTTGAGACCGAAGCAGGAAAGTCCGGCTCTCTGGATTCTCAGAGAGCCAACTGCTAGTCCATTTTCCAGTCCCTCCTGGAGAAAGACAAGTACTACCACGACCAATGTTTTTTGAGTGCACCAAGACTGGAAATACTTTCAGGCCTTCACGTACGCTGCAACGGTCGACTTCTTTTGCTGCGCAGAATGGTAACCATGCCACCATCTGAGTAGCCCCTGCACACGAATGCTGCATGCTCAAGAGCAATGCCATAAGACCAAAGCGTTCCCTATCCTGAAGGGTTATTGGACCCTGCATGAGAAGCCTTGTGCAACAACGAAGCTTGAAACCTTGATCCATTGGCTAATTGGGCACCACTAGAAACACAATTCCCCAGTGTACTTTGATTCTTTGTAGGGGCCATGACTGTCCTGTGGCCACAGCTGAACCACGGTGCCTAGCCCTTCGCTTCCTGGTTCATGTCGGTGGCTGAAGAAATGAGTTGCTTTCTTGTTTTTTTATTTATTTATAATTTTACATTAAACTTCACAAGAGTAAATCTTGCACCATTAAACACAGGGAGGAAAATCAAGTCAAGGGATTAAAAATCAAATTTACAATATCAATCAATCATAATAATCCCCTTCTTAGACCATCATTAGGGGTGAGTGGTCAAATTATGTGAGAGATGAAAAAAAGAAAATTAGTTAAAATTAAAAAGGCTTAGGGCTCCTTTTACGAAGGTGCGCTAGGGTTTTTAGCGCACGCACAAAATTACCGTGCGGTAGCCAAAAATATCACCTCCTAAAAAGGAGGCGGTAGTGGCTAGCGTGCTTGGGAATTTACCACGCGCTATTGCGCCCATTAAGGCCCTAGCACACCTTTGTAAAAGGAGCCCTTAATGTTTCTAAACAACTGCTTTACTTTCCAAAACCCCTCTAAAGTCATTCCTTGACGATCTTCTTAACATCTATAAATTCCTTCAGGTGGTCTGGAGAAAAGAAGGTATACTTGACTCCTAAGTACCTAACTAGGCACTTGCAGGGATACGCCAAAAGAAATGTAGCACCTAATTTAGTTGTTTCTTGATGCAAAGAGAGGAATTCTTTCTTCCATTCTTGAGTAATCTTAGCAACATCAGGATATATCCATATTTTCTGTTCCCCAAATAATTTTTGAGAATTTTTAAAGTATAATTTCAAAATCATGTTGACATCCTGCTCAAATACGAATGGCACCAAGAGCGTAGCTCTATCAGTGTCAGCTGTTATTGTTTGTTCAAGAAGAGCAGTCACATTACCAAAATCTATCTCATTGTTCTTTTTCCCATTCTCTTTTCCTTTTTCTTCTTCCCTTCCAGGAATCTTTTTATTAGGCAAATAATAGATCTTATTTATTGGGGGAATACAATTTGAGGAAATTCTCAGATTTTCAATCAAATACCTTTTTAATAGATCCAGAGGCAACACACCCGAAATTAGTGGAAAATTTAGGAAGCGAAGATTCAATCGTCTATTAAAATTCTCAAATTGTTCCAGTTTCCTATGTATTGAACTATTATCCTTAATTGATGCTATCTTAAACTGCTGCAAATGGTGTATTTCATCCTGCATTTGCTTGGCTTGGAAAAGGGTGAGAGATAAGAGCATATTATTTGTACCATTGATGATTATTAAGTGTTATATTTATTGTTAATTTGTTTGGATATATTGTCATACTTATTGTAAATTTGAAAATGAATAAAGAATTAAAAAAAAAAAATCCATTTTCATTAATTCAACAGTTTTAGTTAGGGAGTCAAGTTTATCTGTTATTTTGATTACCTCTTCTGTAGATTTACTCATTTTATTCTCCATATGCTGAATGATGCCTCCATGCGAGAGGACGAAAATCCCTCTCTTTTGCTTTCAGCCATCAGCTGTTCTGCCATGGACAACGTGCCCTTGCTGGGAGACCCGGTATCTCCACTTCCGGGATTGCGTGTCTCTTGCTTCAATACCCCGGCAGTCGCTGAACACGGAGGATTGAGGGAACCCGGAGGAGAAAGCGATGTTTCCATGCCCGAAAGGGCAAAAGACTCCCTCTCATTTCTGCCCAACGCCGGGCTCTCCACTCCGGACTGCACAGTTGCTGGGAGAGCCGAGAAGAAGCGATCCATTGTCTGCTGAACCGGGGTAGACACCACGGCTGGCGAGGAAATGGCCCTAATCACCCCCTTCCTCTTCTTATGGGGCATGGAGGAAAACAAGGTACAAATGCGTAATGAGGAAAGCAGAGCCAATTAGATCTTTACTTCTCACTTGGCTCCTCACACCGCCGCCATTTTGCCACTCCACCCCCCCCCAACCCCCCGAGTTGCTTTCTTGTTGCCATCAGGTCGAATGTGGGACGCCCTCATTTCTTCACTAGTGAAAGCTCTCTGGGACAGCAATCATTCCCTGGGATCCAGGTTTGGTGGCTGAGATAATCAACTTGAACGCTGTCCACTCCTGATACGTGCCAATAGATGAGTATCTGTCCACCGGAAGAGCATTTAGGCTTCCAGATGTAGTGGAGCAATCCTAGTGCCCCCTTGTCAATTGGCAAAGGCCACTGCTATGGCACTGTCCAAGAACCACTTTGCCCTCGAGCATGCAGGAGGGCCAGGAAGTGCAGGAGGGCCAGCCAAATTGCTCAAAGCTCCAAGCGATTGATTGACCACTTCCTCTGTGAAGGAGACCAGCCATCCCTAGATAGACGGTCCTGGCAAAGCGCTCCCCAGCTGTAGAGGCTGGCATCTATGAGAGAACTCCTCTGGAAAGAGAAAGTGGGTTCCACCACCAGACTAAACTGCAACGAGCCTCCACTGTCCAAGGAAGCCATCAACATAGGATCCCTCTGTGGACACTAACGGAAGATGAGTGCTTCTTGAAGTGGGCACAAGTAAGCTCTGCCCAATGAACTACTTCTATGGCCAACACCATTGACCCCAGGACCTTCAAGTATCTGTAGTAATGGGACACCTGAGTCGGACTGGGTTCTTATGAGTCAATTGTCAAGACATGGGTGGATCTGGATACCAAGCCTACACATATATGCTGTCATTATTACCATCACCTTTGTGAAGGTTTGAGACGCCATAGCCTGCTTTAAGGGTAAGGCCATGAATTGGAAGTACTGTTGCAACACATGGATGTCAAATATAGTCTGTGTTCCGGGTAAATGGGAAATATGAATATAGGCCTCTGTCAGATCCAGAAATGCCCTAAATTCCCCCGGCATGACTGAAGCAATCACTGACCTCACCATTTCCATTTGGAATCGTGGAATTTTGAGGGCTACTTTGACTGTATTGAGATCCAGAATTGGTCTCAAGTCCTTGGATCCTCTCTTTGGCACGTGATAACTGCTTGAGCCCAAGTTGAATTTCAGGACAGGTTCTATGGCTGCAATGTACTTGTACTGTAATTAAGGCAAATTAAGTGTAAATTGAAATCTGTTAATGGTATATTATGTATGTTTAACCTGTAACCCATTCTGAGCTCTTTGGGGAAAACGGGATAGAAAATGAATTAAATAAATAAATGGTGCTTTTAGCTTAGATTTGAAGACTGCTACAGACAGAGCATGATGTATTGACTCTGGCAGCCTGTTCCAAGCATAAAGCGCAGCAAGAAAGAAGGGGCGGAGTCTGGAATTGGTGGTGGAGGAGAAGGGTACAGATAAGAGGGACTTACACAATGAACAGAGCTCGTGGGGGAAGGGCAGAGGGGAGATAAATTATCTAGCCCCTTCAAATCTTTGCTGGCATTCTGAAAAGACCTGTGGTCCGTAGGACCTCCAAAATATTGCCGATATCCCCTAGAGAAGTCAGTGTGCCCCAATCCCTCGGAGGAATGGGGCCTGCTGTAAGGACTTGGGCTTACGGTCTTGCACACCTGCCGTAAGATCCTCCAGACACTCTACTGTAAGAGGCCCCAAAGGGCAACTACTCATTCCATTCCACTCAGTATTTTATAGATCTATCATATTTCCCCTGAACCATCTCTTCTCCAAGCTGAAGAACTCTAGCTGCTTTAGCCTTACCTCATATAGAAGTTGTCCCATCCCTTTTATCATTTTCGTCACCCTTCTCTGTACCTTTTCTAATTCTGCTATACTTTTTTTGAGATACAGCGACCAGAATTATACACAGTATTCGAGGTGCGACTGCACCACAGAACGATACAAAGGCATTATAACATTTTCATCTTTATTTGCTATTCCTTTCCTGATAATTCCTAACATTCTATTTGCTTTCTTAGCCATCACCGCCACACACTGAGCTGAGGGTTTCAACATATCCTATTCAAAAGAAATAGAAGAAAAGGTTCCTGTAGGAAAAGTCCATAAAACGTTAAGAAGTTAGACCTGAACAAAGCCACTTATGTTTTATAGTTAAGTAACTTGGAATTTTGCTAATTTTTGGGTCTCTGTCAGATATCTGTGACCTGTACTGGTCACTACTGGAAACAAGATACTGGGGTAGATGAATGTTAATCCAAGGCTTGTTGAGACTGGCAAAATGACTTTATGCTGTGCAGGAGTTAAAATATAGAACTCCCTTGTAGGTCAAAAGAGAAACTGTAGTGAAAAGGGCATGTTTAGAAAATTACTCAAGAACATAAGAATTGCCATCTCCGGATCAGACCCTGGGTCCATCAAGTCTGGTGATCTGCACATGCAGAGGCCCCACCAGGTGTACCCTAGCATAGTTTTAGTCCCCATATCACTGTATGCTTCTCAAGGGAGATGTGCATCTAATTTACTTTTATTCGTATCACTCTATGCCACTCTTAAGGAGATGTGCATCTAGTTTACCCTTAAATCCTAGAACGGTGGATTCTGCAATTACTTCCTCTGCGAGAGCATTCCAGGTGTCCACCACTCGCTGCGTGAAACAGAACTTCCTGATATTCGTCCTGGACCTGACCCCCTCAGCTTCAGTCTATTTCCTCTTGTCCGTGACACACTGGACATTGTAAATAACTGCTTTCCCTGCTCCATTTTGTCGAATCCTATCAGTATTTTGAAAGTCTCAATCAAATCCCCTCGCAGTCTCCTCTTCTCAAGGGAGAACAACCCCAGTCTCCCCAGTAGTCCAGGTTCTCCATACCTTTCACTAGCTTCGTTGCTCGTCTCTGCACCCTCTCTAGCAGTTTTATATCCTTCTTTAGGTATGGTGACCGATGCTGGACGCAGTATTCCAGGTGCAGTCTGACCATGGCTCTGTAGAGCGGTATTATAACTTTCTCTGATCTACTCGTAATTCCCTTCTTTATCATGCCTAGCATTCTATTTGCTTTCTTCGCTGCTGCCGCCCATTGCGCCGACGGTTTCAGGGTCCTATCTATCAGTACACCCAGGTCCTTTTCCCGTTTGGTCTTTCCCAGAGTTACACCTGACATACTATACTTGTGATCTTTATTTTTTCTTCCTAAATGCATCACTTTGCATTTTTCCACATTAAAATTCATCTGCCATTTATCTGCCCACTTCTCCAATTGATTCAAGTCAATCTGGAGTTCCTCGCTGTCCTTCTGCGATCTGATTGCCCGGCATAGCTTTGTGTCGTCTGCAAACTTGATGATTTCACTGGATGTTCCTTCTTCCAGGTCATTTATGAAAATATTAAATAAGATGGGTCCAAGTACTGAACCCTGGGGTACACTGCTAATCAATTTTTCCCATTCTGAGAACTTCCCATTTATGCCCACTCTCTGTTTTCTGTTCCCTAGCCATTTGCCTATCCATCTTAGTATATTTCCCTCTATTCCATGGCCTTGTAATTTCCTGAGAAGTCTTACATGTGGAACCTTGTCGAATGCTTTCTGAAAGTCCAAGTATACAATATCCACCGGTTCTCCACTATCAATTTGTCTATTCACTGTCTCAAAAAATTGAAGTAGGTTCGTCAAACATGATTTCCCTTTCCTGAAGCCATGTTGACTCAAGACACAATTATTTGTAGACTAGTCTTTAAGCCCGTTACATTAACGGGTGCTAGAATAGATGTGTGTGTCTGTCTTTCTCTCTCTCTCTCTCCTTGGCCGCTGTCTGTCTTTCTTTCTATCTCTTTCCTCGGCTGTCCACCATCACCCTTGTCCAGCAGTAGCCCTCCTGCCTTCCTTTTACCTCCCCCTTGTCCAGCAGCACCCCTTCACTGCTCCCCCTGTCCAGCAGCAGCCCTTCTCCCTTCGTTTAACCTCCCCCCTGTCTAGCAGCATCTCTTCCCTGCTACCCCTGCCCAGCAGTAGGCCTTCTCTCTTCCTTTTACCTCCCCCCTGTCCAGCAGCATGTCTTCCCTGTTCCCCCTTGTCCAGCAGTAGGCCTTCTCCCTTCCTTTTACCTCCTCCCCTCTCCAGCAGCACCCCTTCCCTGCTCCCCCTGTCCAGCAGTAGGCCTTCTCCCTTCCATTTACCTCCCCCTTGTCCAGCAGTAGGCCTTCTCCTTTCCCTGCTCCCCCTGGCCAGCATCCGCTAGCCCGGGTAGCCTCGGGGCTTTTGCTAGGCCGGCCCACTTCGCATTATCAAAGTGGGCCGGCCTAGCAAATGCCCCGCGGCTGCTGCGTTTGCTGGTCCGGGGGTAAGAAGAGGCGCCCAGCAGTGGCAGCGCAGGAGTCAAACCACCACCGTAGCTCAAATCGCTGCACGCACCTGAAATCGAATTCGGCGATGAGGTACACATCACGCTGGCAGGGAACACAGAGTTGTAAGTGCACATGCGCACTTAGGGTTTTATTATAGAGGATGCCTTTTTTAGCCAATAATTTTCCTCTCTGTACAGTTGATGAATTATTCATGATTTTCATTATATAAGCTATGGTATTAGTTTGTAGATATGATTTCTGATGATTGTGTGTGTCTGTTTTATTAAATTATGTATGTAAATTATGTAAACCATTTAGTTTTAAACGGTATAGAAATGTTTAAAATAAATAAATAAATAAATAAATAAAACAGAAGGACCTTTGTTCTGACCTAATATGACAACTCTTATGTTCTAGCATATTTTTGGCCAAAACTAGAAGGCAAAAAAGATAAATTCTTTTGTCAAACTCTGTGGAGCTATAGAGATGACACATCCGAAAGTTCTACAAGTCTAAAAAGCAAAGCTGCTGGTTCCCTGAAGCAGCTCAGTGGTAGATTCTGCAGCAAAAGTAAGAAAGGTCCGCAGAAAGTAGGTGCAATATTTCAGAAACCTATGTGGTATTTGTATAAATTTGTATATTTTGTGTTTTTTTACAAAGCAGCACTAAAAAGAGACCTTAGTGCACTCTTATAGGGCATACTTCCTGCGAGCTAAGGCCATTTAAAATGTTCAGTTTTTTAAAAAATTTTGTATTAAGGGCCATAGGCTAACATTACAATTAGTGCATAGCCATTAATAAAAAGATTACCGTATATACCTGAATATAAGTTGATCTGAATATAAGTTGAGACCCTCTTTCCCCCCAAAAGGAGGAAAAATGGCTGACTCGAATATAAGTCGGGCAGCTTAATATTCAAGTGTCCTGTCCCGTCAAGCTCTGCACCCAGCCCCCTTTCTTCCTCCCCTGTCAAGCTCTGCGCCCAGCACCCTTCCTTCCCCACCTTCAGGCTCTTCGACCAGCACCCTTCCTTCCCCCGTCAGGCATTGCACTAGCCCCCCTTCCTTCCTTTCCCCCTCCCCTGCCAGACTCTGCACCCAGCCCCCTTCCTTCCTTTCCCATCAGATTCTGCACCCTCCCCTCCCTGCCCTAGCCTCATAGGTACCTCATCTGGCGAGCCGCGCTGGAGGTGCAGCGGGCAGGAGTGAACTTTCCAAGTTCCTGCCCTGCTGTTAACTGTTTCTTCGCCGCTGAGCAACATGAGCAGGAGCGCGATTTGGCGCTGCTGCTCGGTACTGAGAGGCATCCTTACTGGCTCCCGCAAATTCTTGCGAGAATTTACAGAGCCAGTAAGGATGCCTCAGTACTGAGCAGCAGCGCCAAATCTCGCTCCTGCTTGTGTCACTCAGTGGCCTAAGAAACTCCGGCAGCCGGTTAGCAGCAGGGCAGGAACTTGGAAAGTTTGCTCCTGCCCGCTGTAACTCCACCTCAGATCACCAGATGAGGTACCTATGAGGCTAGGGCAGGGAGGCGGGTGCAGAGCCTGGCGGCAGTCTGAAAAAAAATTCTGGGAGGGAGCATTGACCCGAATATAAACCGGGACCTCCATTTTTGGGCCAATTTTTTGGCTCCAAAATCCGGGTTTATATTTGAGTATATACAGTAGCTGCAAAAACTGATTATTGCAGACATGCTCCCTTCATGGTAAAAATAAATAATTTACCAGGTGGTATGCTAACCAAGAACTTACCACAGGAAACCTGAGTGAGTCCTGCAGTAAGTCTTTTTAAGCTGTGGTAAGCACATGCTGGTGCTTATTGCAGTACACCGTCAAAAGCACGGCGTGCCGACAATCATGCCCCAACATTTGCGCACAGAAGAAATGCAGGCCACTGCTGTGATTGCTATCAGGCCTTCCCGTTTGCGCTGTGAGGGTGTGTGTGTATGGGGGAAACCCCCCCCCACTTCACTTAGAACTGCTCGCACTCTCCAAATATATGTTTGCTTTAAGTGTACTGGGGGGTTCCCCCCAGATCTCCCTCAACAAGAGCACAAGCAGTTCTAAGTGAAGTGGGAGGTTCCCCCACACACAGCACAAACAGGAAGGCCTGATAGGTGGCGCACATTTCTCCTGCGCACAAATGTTGGGGTGTGATTGTCAGTGCACCAATGTCCGGCGCGCTTTTCACAGGTCACCTTTACTGCAGCCTGGTAAAAGGGCCTTTCAGCATAAGTAAATTATTTTATTGTATACAAAATAAAATTCTCTTTCCATCATTTCTTATGTGTCCACGTCATTTAGTTGGCTCTTTTTTACTCCCCTAAAAAAGGGATCTTGATGATCAGTGTTCTGATCCCCTTACTTGCTTCTCTTGACCTTGCACTGTGGGCTATTTCCTCCTCCCCTGCCTTTCTGGCACAAACGTTATGGTTGAACCATGCAGGACACTACAGTGCTGACAGTTCAAAGCATAACAGCAGAGGATGAGGCTCAAGTCCAAGTACCACAGAGCCACTCTCATCCTCTGAATAAGCTACTGCTTGCAATGCTTCTGCTCTCAATTTCTTCCAGCAGTTCCACAATAAATAGGGAATACTGTGAGAGCAGCTGGATTTTGCAACCTTTCCTACTGAAGTGCAAGAGTTCAGAGGCTCTGATGAAGAAGGAACTAAGGGGAGCTACAGGGCTTTAACAGTGCATGACCTACCATACATGAGCAGTGAAAGGCTTCAGCATCTTTCTAGAAAGCACCAGATTGTGTTGGTTGTTCCACAGCCAACACAATCATGTAACCATCTTTGTGATTCGGTAAGTATCAGAGAAAAGGCAGACCTAGAACAAGGAATCATAACCTGAAGCTCATGAAGAAACATAAGAAAACACTTCTTCCCAGGGATATGACAGAAGCTAATACATCAAAAGTGAAGAAAGTATGGACTATCCATAGAAGATCATAGTTGCAAGGAAAATGAGTAATTTTAGCCCACCCCCCCATTACTATTTCTTAATTTTGAGATTGTTTTAATGTTTAGCCATATTGATATATTATTTCTTTAATGTGAATTATTAATTTGTTCAACTATGTTGAATTACTAGATGGCTTGTATTTTTTCTGTTTCAAGTGTAATACTGATTGTAATTAAAATGTATATAAATAAAAAAATTGTAGGATATTGTGTTTTATTATTCAATCTACCTGATTCTCAAAACAGGATCACTAAGCTTTCCAGAACTGATGCTTGAATTGATGGCTCATAGGAGGGAGAATTTACATTTTTGTGTTTTATGTTTTAAATGAGATAATGGGCTCCTTTTACGAAGGCGCGTGGAATATCGCACGCTAAAATGCCGCGCACACTAGCCGCTACCACCTCCTTGAGCAGGCGGTAGTTTTTTGGCTAGTGCGCACTAATCCGGTGCGTGCGTTAAAAACTCTAGCGCACCTTCATAAAAGGAGCCCTATATGTTTTGTAGTTTTGATGCTATTTTTATGCTTTTGTCTAGTATGTGACTTTTTAGTGTATTTATAGTAAAATTTTGCTATAGACAGCTTTTTTATTGATTTTTAACCTGGAAAAGTAGTACATGCATTTATAATTAAATTTAAATAATTACATTAAAGCTAGAGGTCATGCAGGCATGAGTCTGAAAGGGATACTGCACAGACAAGTTGGGCATTATGATCTGTCTACCATCAAATTCTATGTTTCTATGTTCAGTGTTTTGCCTGTGTGAGGTTCAGATAAAGACCACCAAACAAATGTGCAGGATTTATTCATACATGTAATAACAGAAGAAGATGAACAGAAGGAGCTGTTGTGCAAATTCATGGTGTAACCACAACTTGAATAAAGTTTCGAATTCTGGTCACCCTATGTCAAAACAAAATAGTGGAATTAGAAAAAAGGCACAGAGAAAGGCAACCAAAATAAAAAAAGGGAAAGGGAATGGGGGACTCGTATGCTGCCTTTTGTCACTTTGGCAAAAAGCTGACAAAGCGGTGGGCACTGGAGGATTAAGTAACTTGTCCAGGGTCACAAGGAGCAGCACCAGGATTTGATCCCACAACCTCTGGGTGCAGAGACAGCAGCTCAACCAATGAGCCACAGCCCTTCCTTCAGCCTGAAGAAGAGATGAAAGGCGATATGATCACACTGCCTCTGCTGACCGGCTGCCGCTGCTGCTTTAGAAGAGCCACAGGTAAGAGATACCGGCTCTACAGGGTGAGAGGGGTCCATCGTAGGCCAGACCCATGTGGAGAGAGGGAGGTGGACCAAAAGTGTGGGTGAGAGGAAGAGACATTGATGCTGGACCTGCAGAGTGATGGGCAGGGGAGAGGAAATGGATGGATGTTGGACCCGTAAGTGTGGGGGGGAGGGAAGGAGAGAAAGTGACTCAGACCAGAGTTTTTAAGTGTGTATGAGTGTGTTTTTTTCTAAGTTACTTGAAGTTATAAAACTGTTATTGAAATTCACTAAGTTGAAAAGCTTATTGACTGCCATTTAACTAAAATTGCACACTGCATTCACAAAACTTGGGGGGAGGTTGTCTTTGTCTTAATTTGCATTTATTTACTGTATTTCATTATTAACATCAAGTCAATACAGAGTTTATGGTGTGGGGTATAGTATTAGTTAGGCTTATTTTTAATAACAACTGTCAAAATAGCAGAAACGACATTTTTACGGCATCTACCAATCTCTATGGGTTCCGGTTAACTGAGAGTCTACTGTGTATGGATGTAAATGACTAGAATACTGGCATTTACATGTGATTTTGGCCCCTAAAACTAGACTGTTCCTTACTGAATCAACTCCTTCATCTCTCTTCCCAAATGAAACCAGCTCAAGAATTATAAGCAGAGCTTTGGGGCCAGACCAGATTGAGGTGGAGTTCACAGCCTGAAGGCAGAGAAAAAGGAAGGGACATCACAGTCATTACTGAATGGTGGCATCGAGTGATGGCTTTGGGCCCACAATGGCAGGGAACAGAAATGAGCCCTGGTGCAAGACACCAGTTCAGAGGGTCCTGCAATGACTGGGCTAAATCGGAAGGGAATATAAATTTGATTTGAAAGAACAAAGAAGCATGAGCAAACTGTGAGATTTAAAAAAAGAGGGGGGTAGGAGTTGAATCCTTAATAATTTGTAACTGCTAAGCAGATTAATAAATTTATTTTCTTTACTAGTACTGCTGTGTTATACACAGTATGCAAAGAAACACACAGCTGTTCCCCTAAGATGTAGCACATCAATCCTTGAAAAAATTAAAGCCTTCAGTAAAAGCTTAAGTCACTTATGATAGAAAGTCAGTTGTTACGTGCTTGTTAACACCATTAATTAGAAAACTAAAAAAATTAACATTTCATAAAAAGAATAAACTCTGAAAATGAGGGACAAATTTGTTTAAGACAGCAAAGAAAAGTTCAGTAATTGCTTTTCAGAAGTAGGCTAGGGTGGACTGCCAGGCACAGAAAAGGTGAGGTTTAAAGAAAGACAATGCAAGTACCTGACATTTAAAGGGCCTCTCCGTGGAATGCACCTGCCTCACGTGGCTGTTCAGGTGGTCTGGCCTGTGAGAGAAAAACAGTCTTGTCAGGAAAGACACAAGACATAGTGACCAACAACAATGGGGCATTCTATACTCTAAAGTAGGAGACACTGTGACAGAGAATGCCAAGGCATTTTATTCCATACCGAGAAAAACCCTTGCCACAGTGGCTGCAGATGTAGGGCTTGTGGATGCTACCATCATGGGAGCGGACATGGTAGCTCATGCGGTCCTTCCTCTTGAAACGCTGCTGGCAGACATGACACTCGTACGGTTTCTCATCTGAGTGGGAGAGCTTGTGGCGGTTGAGGTGGTAGACATCCCGGAAGGCCTTGCCGCACATCTCGCATGCGTGATTCTTCCGAATGCGCTTCCCAGATGCCGTTGTGGTCACTAGCCCGCCTTCGCCAGAGGCGATAGTGGCTGAAGGGATGGGGACGGGACTAGACACACCTCCAATGGCGGCTGCTGCTGCAGAGACACTGAGAAGGCTAAGTGGGACCATAGTGGGGATCTTCATGGCGGAAGAGGTGGAGTTACTGCTGCCACCACTGCGTGGTTTCACACCAGTGTGGATGGCCTCATGGCGTCGGAGATTGTAGCCATTCTTGAACTCCTTGGAACACAGGGCACAGATGTAGGGCCCCTTGCTCTTTGATTTCTTTTGGGCATCGGGATGGCCTTGTATCCCTAAAAGCCCTTGCTTTAGTACTGCGGTATCCACAGTAGAAGCCTGAGGTCCAGTTGGCACTGGAGGGGCCACAACAGCATCCTGTGCAGCACTCACGGAGGCAAGGACCGGGAGCAGCTCCATCGGCAATGGCTCGGCTGGAGGAGGTGCTGGCGTCTATACAAAATAAAAACCAAAACAGGAGAAAAGTTGACTGAGAAGCCGACATCAAAGCAAGACAAACAAATATCAGTGAAATTACATAAGACATTTTTTATATAAGATGACCGTGTGCCCATCACTAAATACAAATTTTCTTTTAAATATTGTAGAATGTGTTGCAGCATAGTACAAGGTACAATTTTCACATACAGCATTATAAAGTTTTAATTAGGGGATAAGGGATGGGATTTGATATACCGCCTTTCTGTGGTTACAATCAAAGCAATTTACTTATATACCGTTACTGTATTTGTTTTGTACCTGGGGCATTGGAAGGTTAAAAGTGACTTGCCTAGAATCACAAGGAGCTGCAGCGGGAACTGAACCTGGTTCTCCGGCCACTACCCTATCCATGTTTCACCAGGTTATATTACATGCACAGTTCTGTATAAAGTAGAATTTCCCACCTATTTTGGAATTTCAGCTGTCTAGACGAAATAGACAGGGAGCTTTGGGGAAGTATCACCATCCCAAAGGCCAGTCAGCAGCCTCCATCTAGGAAGCATCCTCCATGCCTCTCTCAGAGGCTACTGTACTACCAATAGCCATCTTCCTTTCTCACCTGAGCTCTGCCTGTGCTACCTCTACAACCAGGGCAGACTGGAGAACTCAAACTAACCAGAATATTCAGACCCAAATTATCCCCCCCTTTTATAAAACCGTAGAGCGGTTTTTAGCACTGGCCGTGGCGGTAACTGAGCATTGGAGCTGTTACCACCACGGCTGGCGCTAAAATCCACATTACAGTTTTGTAAAATGAGTGGGGGGGGGGGGGGTTTATATCAGTTTTCCCTAGTCAACAGCATACAAGTTAAAATTCTTATTTAATTTTTTTTTTTAGTGGTGCTGACAGCGGACAACAATGCCATGTAATGGAAAATTCTTGTATTTAATGCTGATTGCATGTGACACTTACGTTTTTGTTTAGTTTAGAAAGCACTATTCAAGGTATAATTATTATTTTGTTTTCATACTTTATAGACAGTGTGTATGGCATGCTTCAAGGTATAATTAATTTTATAGAGCACTAACTGCACACAATATTTAATACAAGACTTAATTGTATTTTTATACAGCATTGCAGGAAGTGCAACTGTTAGTTTATAATAGTTATTCTAATGCCTTTGTTCTTTTTCCAATCGTGTTCCCACTGCTCATGCTTTATATACACCACAGGAATACCAGGAGGCTCCAAACTTATTGTTAGACATCCTGTTAGGGGAATTGATCATTAGCTCTATCTATGCGGCATAGTGAAGAGTCTACATTATATTGTTTCACCGTGTTATATGTGTATAATCTGAGCCCCAAAGGAAGACTTTGAGCAAGATAGAGCTCCCTTTACATTCTACATCTGTGTCTAACAGATATTTGCAAGGAGGCAACACTGAGGATCATAAGCAGAAATCAATGGAATAGACATGTACTCCATGTTGGTACTGGGCTTACAGAGGTGCTTCTGCAGGGGAGGGGAGGAAGAGGAAGGGAGGGGGTCTGAGGGGATCAGCAGCCCCCCACCCTCCTGAGTACAGTTTCGTTGCACACATTTAGCAAAATGCATAACCTTTAGCTGATCAGATCTCGACACACATAAGCAGATACCTCTCCCCCTCCCTCTGCTGCAGCAAACCAATATTCTTTTGCCCTTCTTTGCTTACCTGAAATATAAAGCTGCTCCAGTTTGCATCCATGATCCCCCTCGAAAAATAATACAAATTCCACCTAATCTGCTCCCCCCTTGTCTCTACCACGGGAGGTATCAGTTCTCAACCGAAGGCAGCTGCAGGATTTAAAGGAAAAAAAAAACTTTTAGAAGGTATTGATGGGGGAGGGGTACAAAAAGAGAAATCTATGACGTCAGGTCTGCTCTCTTTTCAAAAAATGCCCATGTTAAGAGTGCAAAACATTTTTTTATTTACAAATCATAATATGGCAGCTCCATGCACTCTAACCCCTGAACTCTGACCTCCTCCCAAATATCCAGGGACGTACCATGCAAAGAGGGGGAAAAGCTGGGATTTGGATTTCGTTGTTGGGTTTCTGAATCGCATTAGAATTTTCTTGTGAAAACAAGAATAAGCAAGTTGTAACGGTTGAAGAGGGCATGCACACCGCAAGGACAAGATTTAGGGGTGGGGTGGTCTTGTCCCTTTTTTTGCATCAGATGCAAATTATAAATGGATTTTCGAGCAGCTGCAGCCCTGCCTCCTGCTTTCCCAGGGCGGCCATTGTTTGCAAAGCCGCACGAAAGAGAAAAATAATTTTAAAAATAAAACAAATAGTCGAGAAAGCTGTAGAATTAGTTTGCACACAAGACAATATTCGCTAGCAAATCATCCAGTCCAAAAGTGATCTAAATGGTAATTCTTTTTCAAACGAGAGAAATAAAATAACATATAGGAAGAAGAGAAAATTTGCAAGGTGTGCTTAGATTTTTTTTTTTCCCTGCCAGGACCCTGCTGGGGTCTTAAAGGGGAGGTTTCAGCCGTGTTTACCCCTCCCCCTCCCAGCACTGCAGCTCCGTTTAGCCGGCGTTTATGCTGCTTTTCTTAAGGGCGCAGACGCTCGGATTTCATTGTGACGCTTTCACGAAAGCGAAAGTGCGTTAATTTGGCCAATGCGGCGTTACGCCGGTTTTGTTCCCGACAGTTTTTTTTAGGGCTGGCTGGTTTGCTACGGGCCTACGACCATTTTGGAAACGACAACATTGTTTACTGTACAGAAGGTAGTTTGTCTAGAAAAAAAACAAAACAATACTGTAACTACAGTTTTGCAAAGAATAAAGTTTGATGTAGCTGGTTCAGGTCTTGCAACGATTTGATGAAAATTAAAAATATTTTCTCCCGCTATATTTATTTAAAGGACTACAGTTTATGAAAAGATTTTTGCTGTATAGCATTTACACAATTTAGAAAGCACTGCAAAGAGATGGGCTCACTTATATACAATAGTCATTTTCCAGTATGTAACCACAAATGGCTTGTTATTAAATTCCGGCTGCCATATAATACATTGACATGATAGTGTATACTTTGCCAGTAGGCATGTATAGAAGTGGAGTGTAGATGATTTATGTAAATATATAAATAATCTAGGTGTAGACATTTACAACAGCACAGTGCCGTTAGAAAATACCACAGAAATTGCACCTACGTTGAATGCATGAACAGTATACCTACTTGTGAGCAAGTATAAATGTGTATATATGTACAATACATGCATAAATTGTGACCATGGCAGAACTCCACTGCTTAACACACCTACTATACAAATAGATACCAGCTTGCACCTCAAATCCTTTTATGCATGCCACAATTTAATTTTAGGAGTCCATTGATGCACGTAAATCAGTATTTTGTGTGAAAAAATGGAGTGGAGTAGCCTAATGGTTAATGCAGTGGGCTAAGAAACAGGGCACTGGGTTTGATTGCCACTGTGGCTCCTTGCAACCCTAGGTAAGTTACTTAATCCTCCACCAATGTACAAAAAATTAAATTGCGAGGTCACTAGGGACAGGGAAGTTGCAATATTTAAACTGCTTTTCATAGACCTGGAGCCCTGTGGCTGAAATACAGCAGGTTTGAAATGCCCAGCCCCTGGCAGGAAGGGCCATGCAACCCAGTGTGGTCATTGCTGGTTTACAAGTACTGCCTGGTTTTAGTTGGGATGACAAACATATGGCACACCAATTTTTAGGGATGACAGATACTCTATGCCACCTCACAGTGATGCCTATGGGCCACAAAGCACAAATCCCTGAAGATATGCCTCTCATGCCCAGATTAGGGTCCTGCACATAGCACAGGAAGCATAACAGTGGAGTATCATCCTTCTCATAGTTTCCTTCATTTACAAGAACAATACGTATGGAACGTAGACACAGCTCGTAAAGAAACTCCAAAAAGTCTTATGGTAAAAGCAGAATATCCTTTATTTTCTTCCTGGCCAGAAAGGGTGTCCAAATTGCATAAGAATGGGAAAGTAAGCACAAAGAGATCAGTAATTTAATTTGTTATATACTGGTAGTTAGTTCAAACATTTCTTAGTCCCGCTCATTGGCTAGAGCACAGTTCATAACCTATCAGATGCTTCCTTTGTTATTTCAATTTACTCTGCCCCTGTTTACTTCTCCCACTACTCTTATTCTTCAGACCTCCACCCCCATTTACAATTACCCATATTTGGGCACTTACTCCTCCCCTCACATGCTCACCCCTTGTGCTACATGCTGTGTCCTTAAACTGGTCACTCAAACAAAAGCCCTTTCGGTTAATTATGCTGAGACATCAGATTTTATGGTCACTGTAGGCATTGTGTTCATACCATAGGCGTCGGAACGGGGGAGGCCACAGGGGCCATGGCCTCCCCCAAATTGGCACTGCCCCAGCCCCTTCACTCCCAACCCGTCAGGCTCTGTCTTCACTCACGGAAAAGCGTTTCTTCTGCCGCTGAGTTGCAAAAAGCAGAAGCGTGCTTTGGGGCGCCTGCTCGGTGCTGAGCGGATTCTTGATTGTCTCCCACAAATTAAAGTTTGTGTTACAGCTCCTAGGCGTTGTTCTCTCTGAGGATGATGGTGAAGTCCAGCTTGGGTCAGAAGACATTGAGACCTTCCCGAAATTAAAAAAAAATTGCGAAAATAGTAAATTTCAGGTGGGGAAACCCAGGGGAACACTAGAAAACCCTCAAAATTGGGTTTTAAAAATTGCTGATAGAACCTGTCAGCTCCTCTTACTCACAGTACTGCAGACAGCCACTGCACCTGCTTTCTAGCCTCTGTGAGAAGCCAGATTCAGAATTCACTGCCATAATGCTGGGAAAGCTGATTCTTCAGGCTGCTGGTCAGACCCACTGTCTGACTATGCCTGCAGAATACCAACTGCGCACCAGGACGGGCGGAGGTGTGAAACGCATGCTAAACGGTCTGCGGCCAACACCCTGTTTAACAGGGAGCGAGACCAGGTCAGGGATGACCCTGAGCTCCAAGGAAGACTAGCAGACCGTCTAATAGGTACCCCGCAAGGATCGGCCTATCATGTACAGACCGAAGTTTGTGAATTTTCAAGTAGGCAGCTTTTTAAAATTGCTTGAAACGCGAAAGAACCGTGAAAGGGAATGAAACTACCTCGAATAAAAAATAATAAATATGGGAGAGCAGAACTAACATCTGCAGCCATGCATGCAAAAGAGAAAGACTGATGGGAGGAGCTAAACTAACCTGTGAAGTACTCTAGAGGCAGAGTGGAAAACCTGGAATGGGTCTCTTCTGCAGGTAAAGGGAAATAACCCTAAGGTCTAAGAGCAGTGGTCTCAAACCTCCAAGTACCTACAAATCCAAAATGTGGCCCTGCAAAGGGTTTGAGTTTGAGACCACTGGTGTAAACCCTTTGTTACCTGAATGCTAGGAAAGGGCACACAGTTATTTTGTTGGTTTGGGGACCAGAGCTGAGGTCAAGCATACAACAGACTTCCACTCTCTCCTCCAAATAAAGCAGACCACAGAAGGATGTAAAGTCCAAATGCAAACCTTTTACTTCTTGAAAAACAGGGAGGGCGCTCTCTTGAACAAGTGAACAGTTACTCAATGAACACAGTCCAAATTATGTACACTCTCAAATATATTATCCCATTAGGCAGTTGGTCAGTTTGTGTGATGAGATCTAAAAGACTCTACTCCCTAAATCTTTTACTGGTCAGTTGGGGATAGGGTTACCAGAAGTCCAGATTTCCCTGGACATGTCCTCTTTGTTAAACTCTTGATTACACAGTTGCATTTACTGGCCCTTCATTAGTTCTCTAATCCCTGTGTCGTGATGACCTAATCCCGCCCCTTGGAAAGAGACGCACACTGCACGGAGAATACCAAGACGGGCTAACGTCCAATCAGCTGAATTTGTCTTGTCAAATCAATGTGAACCATTCTATATATTTAAACCTGTCGGTTCTACAGTACAAAGAACCCTAATACGCCGCTGCCATCTTACTTTAAAAAGTTGTCTATGAGTTGGATGACAGTGGCAGTAGTAAGTGATTCAACATTGGAACTTTAACATTTCATGTCTTGTAGTGAATTGTGGCTTTAAATATCATTATAAGACATTTATTTATATTATAGAGCGGATCCCTGACGAAGCTATTGTGAAACATGTCGGGTCCAGCTGCATGAACTGCTTAAATCGATTTCTAAGATCTACAATCATTCAAATAAGTCTAAGATAAATATCTTAAAATATATATATATATATATTTAAATAAAACTAATTATGGCTCAAACCTATGAGGATTTAACACCAAGAATTCCCCGCTGATAAGAATATGTATGGGGCAGTGGAATGGTGCATTTGAGGTTTTAGAAACTGTTGAATAAATAAATAGAGTTTAATTGAATTGAACAGACAATGAAATGAGATTGAATTGAAGAAAATTATCTATCTTAGAGTTTGGACATTTATAAGGACTTATAAATATTGCTCTAAGAGAAAATATATAGTTCAAAGTTCAAACCATTTAGTACTTTAACTAAAGATGGATATAGGGCAGAAAGTGAAGGAGAGAAAAACAGCAAATGGATAAGGGCTTGGAAACAGAGTTAAGAGCACAGACAGAAGTGCAACCAGAGACAGGGATAAGTAGAAAATTAAAATCACCAGACATCAAAGGTAGGAAAAGTGATTTTATTTTCAATTTAGTGATTGAAATGTGTCAGTTTTCAGAATTTATATCTGCTGTATATATTTTGCACTGTTCAGGAAGAAATGTATTTCTTTCTATTTCTCTGGTGTACTGCATGCAGAGTCTGGCATCTTAGGGTTTAATTTGTGTATATTAGTTTGTGGCCCTGTATTTGCATAGGGTTTACCTGTGTTCTACACATGTAACCAAGGCCAGGTGTTCTGGTAGGAATGAATGTTGTGAAGCGTTATTGGTGTCACGGCCCCAAGTAGGAAAATATTTGCCAGCAGTTTGGGTTTTAAAAGGCACCAAGTTCAGGGCTGCGTCTGAAGGGCCTCTGCGCATGCACAGATGTGATGACAGCACATGCATGAGCATGTTGTCATCGCTTTGACGTCCACACATGTGCAGAGGCCCTCTAGATGGGTCCTGAAGCTCAGGGAAGGAGATACCAGGTTCATGTGGGGCCAGAACAGGGCAGGGCCCCATGCCCTCTTTTTTTTTTTTTTAATTTATATTTTTATTATTTTCAACTTAAATTTCAAGTATTACACTTGTACAGAAAGCAAGAATAGAATAGATATCAAATACAATAGTAATATAATTCCTAAGTTAACAAATATACTATTTATGC
Source organism: Geotrypetes seraphini (assembly GCF_902459505.1). Taxonomy (NCBI): domain Eukaryota; kingdom Metazoa; phylum Chordata; class Amphibia; order Gymnophiona; family Dermophiidae; genus Geotrypetes; species Geotrypetes seraphini. The sequence continues at coordinate 96,893,404 of NC_047088.1, read as the reverse complement.
TCAAGTCCACAAATTAAGATCCAAGAATTAAAGAAAATTGGCGAAATTATAAAGAAAAACAGTAATAATAACAAGAAACTGAGAGCTATAGCATTGAGATGGGGTCACAATATCCAAATTATAGGGCTCAAAGATTGTTAACATTCAGACTAGACATAGCCACGAAATTGGTCAGTTGTAATGGTTCAAAAAACACATATTTAAGAGTACGGTAATATACAATACATTTACACGGGTGTCTCAAATAAAAAGTTGCCCCCAAAGATAAAACCCCAGGTTTCAAAAGAAGAAATTCACGACGGCGCCTTTGCGTCTCCCGTGCCAAATCTGGGAACATTTGTATTTTATAACCAAAAAAGCTTTTTTGTCTATTTTTAAAGTAAAGTTTTAACAACCATGTTTTATCAATTGGCAAAGCTAAAGTAATAATCATAGTGGCTGGTGATGCTAAATCCTTCTCAGATGTTTCTAAAATCTGTGAAATGTTTAAGGGTTCTTGATCTGAAGATTTTACTTTTGGTTGTTGATTTTGTTCTTTATCAGGCAAATAATAAACCCTTGAAAATGGTGGTAATGAATCTTCGGGTATCTCTAAATTCTCCACTAGATATCTCTTAAGCATATCTCTAGGTGTTACCAACTCAAGTCTTGGAAAATTAATTAACCTTAAATTATTACTACGTGAGTTGTTCTCAAGCATTTCAATCTTCTTCCTTATGAAAAAAGGGACTTGTGTTTGAGAACGACTGGGGAAAAAGCCTAACTGTTTTATTTGAAAAACACAAACTTATAGGAACCTGTGAATAAACAGGCTCTGCACTACTGTGGAAATAGAATTTTTTTAAATCTCCAGAGTGTGATCTGTCTTTCTGTCTGTGCAACCCTTCTCCTGGGCAAGCTGCCCCACTCTATCACATATAGTGGCCCGTATGGGAAGTTAATGTCTCTGCTTTAAAGAGACTGACCCAGCGTTTACAAACATTGGAAGTCTCAATGTAAACTCAGCGGGGGTGGGGTTTTGTTTTGTTTTAAAAGGGGACAAGAAGGGTTACTTCTCCCCAAGTCAGGGACCGGAAGATAGAGCCAAACAGGCAGGTTTATTTTCTTTTTAGTTTCTTCTGGCTACCCTGATCTAGAAGCAACCATGGAACAGTTGGTTCAGGTAATACTGGAAGGCCAGCAACAGTGGCAGAAGTTTATGCAGACCCACTTGGACAACAGCAACAACAACAGTTAATCCAGGCCCTCGCGGCATTACCACAAGCAGTATAAGTTCAAGGGGCCCAAGGCCCTGCTCCTATGCAGGCTGCACCCATGCCTCAGTTGATCCTGCCAACCACTGTTTTGAAGAAAATGGTGCCAGAGGATGATCCGGCTTAATTTTTAATTAACTTTGAGAGTGGCTCGTTTGGCCAGAGAATACCTGGACTGCTTACCTAGGCAACTTGCTAATCGGCAGCAGTCAAACCACTTTCCAGGATGTCCATTCTATAGGCCTAGCCCCTTACGTCCAGGTGAAGGAAGCAATTCTGACAAGAGCTGGATGCACGGCGGAAGTTTACCGACAGAAGTTTCGGAGGGCTCACTTATAGGGGAAAGAGAACCCTCAAAGCTTTTTTCGGCTCAAGGTCAGGTGGAGTTGGTTTCAGGCAGAGGAGAGGACTGAACTGCACTGCAGGTAGCCCAGGAGATACTCCTTGAGCAGTTCCTGGAGGGCCTGCCTCCGCCCATGCAACAGTGGGTCCGATGACACCAAGACTTGACCCCTGAAAGTGTGGTCAAGGCCGCTGAAGCCTATTACCAGGCGCAGCCAGGTAAGGAGGGAACCCACGACAAACATCCATCTAGGAGCCCCAGTAATCGGCAAAGCCTTGTCTAAGCCAGGCAATAAAGAGTCCAACCATGGAGCTCTAGCCTGAAGTTGCCAAACCCAGTCAAGACAGGATGGCCTGGGACATAATGCTAACTGTTCCGTACCATGGAATAAAGACTGTTTGGGGCATGACACGCTCTATGGAGGAAACTTACGTTTGAGAAAGACTGGGGAAAAGCCTTTTATTTGAAGAACACAAACATAGGAGCCTGTGAAGAAACAGGCTCTGCACTACTGTGGAAATAAAGAGGGTTTTTTTGAACGCCCAAAGTGTAGTCTGTCTGTCCATCTGTGCAATCCCTCTCCTGGGCAAGCTGCCCCACTCTATCCCATACTATGAATTGCAGTCTTTGAGAAGGTTGAAGTTGGGATTTTGGAAAGCTGACTTTCAACCCCAGCTGCTGAAGAAATGTTATTGTCAACTGTGTAGCAGAAAGTAGAGCTTGAGGAGATGCAGCTTTTATCAACCAGATATGGAAACACTTGAAATCCATGAGTATATAGGGTTGCTTCTACGAATACTAGGCACTTGGTAAATACTCTTGGAGAAGAAGCAGGCCGAAATGCAGAATTTGTACTGGAAGTGTTGATGAGTTATACAAAAACACAGAAACTTTCTATGAGCAGGATGTATGGTTATGCGTGTGTAAGCCTGTTTGAGGTCCAGAGCATAGCCATTTGCTTTGTTCTGGAAAAGGGCATAAAGTCCCTAAGCAGATAGCATACAAAACTTTTTTTTTTTTGATTAGGTATGTGTTTAAGTCTCAGATTCGAGAGCTGTCAAAGACCTCTCGCCTTCTTTGAAATTAGAAAATACCTGGAATAGAGTAGATGATTTTTCTGAGGAACTACTTCTATTGGCATTTAGTTAAAGCAGAGCTTCTGAAGAAGGGATGTCTGTTGTGATGTGAAAAAGGACTCTTGTAAGGTGATGTGGAGGTATAGTTACAAAAGAGAGAGTAACCCCTCCTTGATGACCTTTAGGACCCAAGAGTCCGTCATGATGAGAGCCCGTCAATGATACAATTGTAGTTGACCTCTAATAGATTAGGGAAGAGACAGAGGGAGAAATGGTAGCCATACTCTCTAGAAGCACATCAAAAAGACTGGGTCTTTTGAGGTCACTGCTGCTTCTATCTCTTCTGTGGTGGAGGCTTGGAAGAAGAAGATGTGGCAGGCTATTGTCTCTTATAGGCATAAGAAGCAGGTTTTGGAGCAGACTTAGATGGTTGACTCTTAGTTTTTGATCTATTCAAAGAATTCCAGGTCTGCTCATGCTGAGTCAGCTTTTGAACAGCAGCCTCTATCCTATCCCCAAAGAGTTTTTCACCCAGGCATGGAATGTTGGCCAGTCTTGAAGATTAATAGCCATGTCAGAAACTCGTAGCCAAGTAAGACATCTCATAGCAACAGACATGGCTGATGGTCTAGATGACATTTCAAAAGCATCATAGTAACATAGTAGATGACGGCAGATAAATACCCGAATGGTCCATCCAGTCTGCCCAACCTGATTCAATTTAAAATTTTTTTCTTCTTAGCTGTTTCTGGGCAAGAATCCAAAGCTCTACCCGGTACTATGCTTGGGTTCCAACTGCCAAAACCTCCGTTAAAACCTACTCCAGCCCATCTACACCCTCCCAACCATTGAAGCCCTCCCCAGTGCAAGTCTGCCCAGAACTGGCTTTAGTTCAATTTTTAATATTATTTTCTGATTCTAGATCCTCTGTGTTCATCCCATGCTTCTTTGAACTCAGTCACAGTTTTACTCTCCACCACCTCTCTCGGGAGCACATTCCAGGCATCCACCACCCTCTCCGTAAAGTAGAATTTCCTAACATTGCCTTTGAATCTACCACCCCTGAATCTCAAATTATGTCCTCTGGTTTTACCATTTTCCTTTCTCTGGAAAAGATTTTGTTCTACGTTAATACCCTTCTAGTATTTGAATGTCTGAATCATATCTCCCCTGTCTCTCCTTTCCTCTAGGGTATACATATTCAGGGCTTCCAGTCTCTCCTCATACGTTTTCTGGCACAAGCCTCCTATTATTTTCGTCGCCCTTCTCTGGACCGCTTCAAGTCTTCTTGCATCCTTCACCAGATATGGTCTCCAAAACTGAACACAATACTCCAAGTGGGGCCTTACCAATTACCTGTACAGGGGCATCAACAAATTCTTCCTTCTACTGGCTACGCCTCTCTTTATACAGCCCAGCATCCTTCTGGCAGCAGCCACTACCTTGTCACACTGTTTTTTTCGCCTTTAGATCTTCAGACACTATCACCCCAAGGTCCCTCTCCCCGTCCGTGCATATCAGCTTCTCACCTCCCAGCATATATGGTTCCTTCTGATTATTAATCCCCAAATGCATTACTCTGCATTTCTTTGCATTGAATTTTAGTTGCCAGGAAATTGACCATTCCTCTAACTTTTGCAGATCCTTTTTCATATTTTCCACTCCCTCTTCGGTGTCTACTCTCTTACAAATCTTGGTATCATCTGCAAAAAGGCACACTTTTCCTTCTAACCTTTCGGATGCCATCCTTGCCATATATTTGGTTTGTAGGAGACTTGAGTGGTCCACTGTAAATCCATAAGATGTTCTGGGGGAATATTCTGTTCAAAGTCAGCCAACTTCTTTCCAAGGTGTTTGAAATAAAACATATAGAAGTTATAATTAAGAACTTTATTGGCCAACATAGAGTTTTGGTAGAGATGACGACCAAATTTGTCCATAGTAAGACCCTCACGTCCTGGTGGTGCAGAAGCATAAACCCTGGTGCTGGAGAATTTTTTAAGGGTCGATTCCACAAGCAACGATTGGTGGTGTAGTTGTGATTTGTCAAATCCAGGGCAAATTATTCAGTACAGTGAATCAATTTTCCTTAGGGCTGCAGTGACAGAAAGAGGAGTCTCCCAGTTTTTTAAAAATGCCTTCTTAAGATTATGGAAAGGTAATTTGAGAAGTTCTTTAGGAGGCTTGTCATAGTCTAAGGGATTAAGGAGCTCTGCTCTGGGCTCAGTGTTAGCCTCTAAATTGACAGGCAGGGCTTTCGCTACTGAGTGCATCTCACCAGCGTAGGAGTTGTTGTTTTTATTATTTAATCCACATACCTGCTTATAGGACCTATAGGGACCATTGAGGAAGACAGTGTTGTCGAAACACGGACCATGATGTGTCCATATGTTTCCAGTGGTTTAGGCCCTAGACCAGTGGTCTCAAACTCAAATCTTTTGCAGGGCCACATTTTGGATTTATAGGTACTTGGAGGGCCTCCGAAAAAAATAGTTAATATCTTATTAAAGAAATTACAACTTTGCATGAGGTAAAACTCTTTATAGTTTATAAATCTTTCCTTTTGACTAAGTCTTAATAATAATATTGTAATTTATAACTAAAGAGACATATGATCAAGAAACTGTTTTTTGGGTTTTTTATTTATTTATAGATTTCAAATAACAAATCAAGATACACTTTTACAGAAAGTGATTACAGCAAAAGAAAGCAAAAAAATCTCACTAATTTTATATAAGAATAAAATATTGCATAATCTCTCAAGTCCACTAAAAGATCCATGATGTAATATAAATGGAATAACAAGAAAATATTAACTAGATACTTGGAACGTGGTTAACTGATATTCAGGCGTCTAATATCTTAAAGCCCTCATTTCTTTCCCTTCTCCAGGGGGGACAAAGAAAGAAAGGCCGTCAGCTGGTTTGGCTCAAAGAAAACATATTTCTGGGAATTATATTATACTTGCAGGAATGACAGAGATAAAAAGTTCCCCCAAGAGCCAAAACTCCAGGTTTTAATAATAGAAACTCTTTTCTATGCCTTTGTGTATCTTTTGCCAGATCTGGGAACATTTGTATCTTAGTCAAGAAACTTTTTCTCTTTATTTTTGAAGAATAATCTCAGAAGCCAATTTTTATCCAATGTGATAGCCAAGGTCACAATCAATGTTACAGGTATTGCGTTTTCTTTATCGGACAATTCAAGTAAAGCAGATATATCAATTGGTCCTTGGTTTCTTTCCTGGTGATCCTGATTTTTATTCGGTAAATAATAGACCTGAGTGAAAGGAGGCAATTAATCTTCCGGTACTTCCAATAAATAACGTTTTAACATTTCTCTTGGAGTAACTGTTAAACTTCGGGGAAAATTAATCAATCTAAGATTATTGTTCCTAGAGAAATTTTCAAATGTCTCTATCTTCCTTCTTAAATTGACATTGTCCTTAATTAATGTCTCTTGAAGCAATTTGGAAGACTTAAGTTGATCTTTAATATTCTGAATGTCTAGTTTTGATTCACCCAGGTCTTGTTTTATCTGAAGAACTTCCTTCTCCTGAGATTTTATTTTCCCCTCACTACTTTTATGATTATGATAAACATACTGAGAGCCTCAAAATAGTACCTTAAGGGCTGCATGTGGCACCCGGGCCGCGAGTTTGAGACCACTGCCCTAGACTTTTTTATGTGGATCATCTATTTGCTCTAAAAAAGCCTTCATCTTGGACATCAAATCTCCACTAGTTTTTTTGTTTCTTGTTGCATACCATGTGACACAGCAGCAGTCAAAGTGGGCTCACACTCCAAGTCAGTATGGTGATGTGAGAGATCAGAATCAACTGCAGCAACTCCCAGAGACTCTCTGGAAGATGAAGATTGTAGTGGAGAACGCTGAAAATTGTGGTGGCTAAATTAAACTCAATGAGGAGAAAGAAAAAGAAGCCCGCTAAATAAGAACACAAAGGCCGAAAGGCTCAGTGAAGAAAAAAGAAAGATATTTTGTTTTTTGTTTTAATTTTTTGAAAATAAGTGAGAAAAGAAACTAGGAAAAAATGGCCAAAGGCCACTCGAAGACAAAAATGGTTTTACGGGTTAAGATAATGCAGACTGGATGGAGTCCAGAAAAAGCACTTTTTTGCTCCCTGGAAAACAAAGAACTGAGGTACCGTTAGGCGGGAAGGCACTCACACATGTGCAGTGCGGGCATTCATGAAATTTCTTAAAACTTAAAGTGACAGTTCACTTTTAACACTGTCCACACTAGGCTCTGAGGATGTGAAAATATGTTGCCTGCTTGCCTTAGGATAAGCTGTGAAAATGTGAGGTAATTAATGAGGAGTTTCATTATTTATGAAGCAAAGATACTTGGAGATTCAGGTAAAGCTAAGGTAGCTCAGATATTGTGTGAATGTGCGTGTTGAAACTGTGAGCTGATTTCATATCAGAAGCATGGGGGGGGGGGGTTGGGAGGGTAAGCTTAGGGATAAAATAATTATCTGTTCTTTTGCATATGTTGTTAGAAATACATGGCTTTAGCCTAAGACGACACTAACTAGCCTGCATTCATCCAGGGAGATTAGGGTTTTGCTTCCTTTCATTTGTTTACAGATAGGATAGTTGCAAACTCCGATCTTCAGAAAAGCTGCTTGTTCCAGACACGTGACAGAACAACTCAGTGGTACTCAATGCAAGAAAGCAGCGATACCCGTGAAAAGTTTTTTTAAATACTTTATTTCTGGAGGAACAAAAATGATAATTTTCAAATAGCAAACTGCTGGACATCCAAATATAATTTTTGAAAATTGTCTACTTAGATGTCTTGGCCAACAGGACATCTAACTTTATACCCCATTTTTGATCAGAAAACAACCATGTTGAAAATATCCTAATCCTGACCATTTGGATGTGGGTGGGGCCAGCATAGTAATGGACTGGCCACATAGACATCCCAACAGAACAATGGGACATCTTAGAGGGCACTGCTGTGAACTTCACCTAAAGTGTGTCAGCTGTATATCTCACCATAACCCCCTTATAATTTAGTGACCCCCCAAAACCTCCTCTACCTTTCTCTGTACCACCCCAATAACAATTATGGCTGCAGGTGGCACCTAAATGGCAGTATAGTACATTTTGGGTGGGCTCACAAGTTCTACCATAAATATAGTGGTTAGAGTGGCTTATGAACCTAGGTCCTCCTCTCTATGGTTCACTAGCCCACCCACCAAGCTGCTTAAGACACCTGTGTGCAGCTCTACAAGGCTTCCCCATACCAGATGCTGCTGTTTTAGAGAGACAGGTGCGTACCTTTTTGTTCTCATTTTTGTATGGTGGAAGGGGATCAGTGAGCACTGGGGTGTCTTACCTTGATGTATGCAGTGGTCATCTGGTCAGTGTGGGCACCTTTGTGGCAGACACTTCTAAAACAAGTCTAGTTCCAAAGGTATAAGTTCCTTCCAGGATGTCTTGCAGTGTTTGATTATGCAAGATGTCCATGTCTAACCCACCCCTTGGGAATGCTTCCACCATGCCCATCTCAGCTCAGAGGCTGAGACACCTTGCTAGATACAAAAAAAGACTGCTTTGATTATCGGCACTTGGATGTCTTGGTGATTAGGATGTCCAAGTGCCGATTTGGGATGTTTTCTGGACATTATATTTTTTGATTATAAGCCTTCTAGTCAAATACTTAGATATGGTTTTAGATATCCTAGAACAAAGCTGGTATTAAGCTGTAAGGCATGGTATGCTTGAGATTTGACTATTATCACTAACTATAATGGTGTAATCAATGTAAATCTGATCACATGTGAAGGGTAAATTAGCCTTGCTATTCATTTATATTTAAATTTACCTTGTTTAAACAACATCTGATAAAAATTGTTGGATATATTTAGTTTACTTTCATCCTCACTTATTGTTTTTTTAGTTGCAACAAATAAATACAAATATTTAAATGTTTAACTTCTGTGTTGCTCTGAATTGAAGGTGAAACCTACTGAAACATCTGACCGTGATTATAACATCTCATATTATTTAATTGTAATAATTAAATAATGTAATTGAATCACAACACCACTAGGGGTTTTTACAGTGGCCTTATCAGGTTGTACTTATTCCATGTTGTTTTTGATCTTCTAAAATCCATCAAGGTATTCATTACTTTGCCACAAGATTTTTTGCCTACAAGAAATGTTGGCCTTGGCATCCAATCACAGTTTTGTCTCCTTAAAAGATGCTCCTTCCCACACTGAAGACAAAAGATGAATAGCATCAAAACACTAAAAGCACACTGCCAAGAGAAAGTTGGTTCTTCAGCACGCAGCACTGGTCAGGATGTTCGCCTATGAACAGCAAGAAGAAAGAAAAATACAGATGAAAGATCCAAAAAAGTATTAATCTTACTCATTTACTGCTGTGTAGTAGTTAGATTGATCCAAGTTATTTTGACACAGCAGCAATTAACCTTTCATGCTGCAGTACGTTTCAAACAATTATTATGAATGATTATGTGAAGAGAATAAGGGAGGGCAAGCAGAGCATCCCTCATCAAAAAGTGGGGGCTAGGAATCTGGAATATGGGAAAGTTCACATAATCACAATTCAAGGTACTTTTTATCTCCATGGCCTTTGCTTCAAGTTTCAAAGCAGATGTATGCACCTACTTTAGCTTATATTTGCACCAGTGTTTTCTGTGGGTACTTTTTGAAAATGGAAGATCAGGTTCTTATTTTGATAATCTCCTTTCTGTGTCAAGGAGTCCTGACGATAGGTAATATTGCCCCCACCTCCTTCTTGCAAGCTGTGTTGCAGAAGGAGGAAACTTACAATCTTCAACCCCACCTCCTTTACCAGTGGCTACAGTGCCCCCTTCAGTTTGTATAAAATAAAAAGGATGGAGAGATCCAAGATGGCGATTTCAAGTGAGGGCATACCTGTTTAAGCTCCTATTCTCCAACGCCACAGACCTCTACAGTGAATATCTTGCCTGTTTTCAATGGGTAAAAGACAGGAAAAAGTTTGGGACAATCCCCCAGCTCCAACTTCTACCCCATGTTGCAGCAGGTGACTTTAGAACAATTTTGGGTTCTACCGGATCAAATACTTCCTCCCCTCTTGCCGTGCTCAGCATGGAAGCATCAGGTAACAGTTTAGAAGGGCTGTCATTGAGCCCCCGTGGAATGGGCTGTGTCCCAGTGACCTGGAAGCAGCCCCGAGATAGTCCAGATAACAGCATCATCCAAAGAAGTGCCGATTTCTGGTTATTCTGAGGAAACACACAAAAAAGCAGCAAGTGAGGTGTCTGAAAACAACCGAATGAGAAACGTTTTAGTCCAACAAAAGAAACACTCATCTGTAATGGTCCCAACTAGGATCCCAGTTTTGGCACAAGCCTTTCTCAGGGGACTAGTGAGATACTTGTTAATGAGTTTTGCTCCAGAGTACAACACAACGACAAGGCTATTTGTGTACAACTCATTAGTCCCCTAATAAACATGTGGGACCCACTACAGATGAGAGTTTCTTTTGTTGGCCTAATAAATTTGTTTAATTCAGTTGTTTTTAGACATCTCACTTGCCTCTTTTTTGTGCAGTTTGGTATTGATTTTATCGAGGCTGGTTTTGTGCTTTTCTCTGTCTTTTTGGATATTCTGGGGGACAGGCTGCAGCCATGGTGGTTCCCATGATATTGAAAGATCCTTTGCTTCAAGCTGCTTCCAGGATCCTCTCTCAGGAAACCGAGTAGCCTTGCTATAGTGGCGAATCAGACTGCTTCTCTTTTTACTATGCAGGTGATTAAAAAAAACCTAGTCGTGACACTTGACTCACTCTGGGATGCAATACAAGGCATGCATTCTTCTGTGCTAACTAGAGAAATTTCTTTTTTTTCAAAATTCTTTATTCATTTTTTCATCTTACATCAAGTACACAATATTACATCATTTAAAACTTTTACACATCACTTGAATTTCTTTCTATTGTCATCGTAAATACATAAATTTATTCCAGCCCCACCCTACCTTCCCACAAATATTTCAATCAAAAAATATATTCTTATCTATTGATTAAACCTCCCCCTATGTATAAATATACTGTCAGTGGAAAATGATGTCTAATCATTACAATAATTTGTCAAGGGATGGAACTAGAGAAATTTCTAAAGATTGGAAGATTAGATGCCTCTACTCCAAAGAGCCCTTTCAACTACCCAAGACCACAGACTGGTTGGCATGAAAAGGCAACAGGAGCAAAAAAAGCAAAAGCTCAGATGTTCCACAATCAAAGAACAGAAGTCGAAAGAACAAAAGAAGAAAAGACTGTGGAATGCAATGATCTTGACAAGGCGTTTATCAGGACGAGTCAAATAAAAGTAAAAATCAAATAATCTCCACCATGAATAACTGACGTATGATGTGATATAGACATGAAAAGGCAAAACCACCTTCGGCAGAAAGGAAGAAACAAGGCCGCAGCACAACGCGCTCCCTAGAAAACTCCAGGAAGGGAGGCCTACAAGAGAAAGCTTGCAGCTCGGAAACGTGTCTCGCAGAAGTAATGGACACCAGGAAAACCGCCTTAAGAGCAAGGTCCTTCAACAAACAAGAACCCGGGGGGACTCAAAGGGAGGGCGCATGAGCTCAAACAGGACCAGATTGAGATCCCAGGCTGGAACTGAAGGCCACACTGGAGACTGAAACAATTTGGCCGCCCTTAACAAATGAATCACGTCTGGAGAAGGAGGTTAAATGCCTACCATGCAGCAAACTGTGAAACACAGACAAAGCTGCAAGCTGAACCCAGAGGGAAGAATAGGCAAGGCCCCTGTCCAGGCCATCCTGCAAGAAATCCAAGATGTGAGGCAAAGAGGTATGAACAGAAACCACGCCACTCCTCAAAGATACGCCAAACATGCACATAAGCCCAAGAAGTGGAAAGTATCTGAGACCCTAAGAGTGGAGATCACTTTATCTGAATAACCTTTCGTATCTAGGTGTTCCCTTTCAAGAGCCAAGCTGTAAGAAAAAAGGGAGCCAGATCAAACATTGAAATGGGGCCCTGAGTCAGAAGGTCAGGCGAGAGGGGCAGCGGAAGAGGATCTGCCAAGCCATGATGAACCAGATCTGCGTACTACGGGCACCTGGACCAGTCTGGTGCCACCAGGATCATGCGTCAGAGGTGCCAAGCAATGCGAAGGACTCTGCTCAACATTGGCCATGGAGGAAACGCGTACAGGAGGCCCCCCTTCCCCAACGGCCAAAGCTGCATCATAGCATCCAGCCCCTTGGCCTGAACATCCCTGCACCAACTGAAGAACTGGGGCTCTTTGACGTTGATACTCGTGGCCATCAGGTCCATGACCAGCTGACCCAAGCCTGCACAATTAACACAAAGGCTACAGGACCGAGACACCACTCTCCGGGATCTAGCATGTGACAACTGAGGAAGTCCGCTTGGACATTCACCACTCCCGCTAGCCTCCTCCTGTGCCCCCCATGATAACTGACGTAAGCCACCGCCGTGGCATTGTCCGAGAGAACCTGGACTGACTTGCCCATCAGCAACGTCTGGAATGCTAGCAACGCCAACCGGATGGCTCTGGTCTACAGAAGATTGATCGACCAAGACGCCTCCTCCGGAAACCAGATACCCTGAGCTAAGTGACCGAGACACTGAGCTCCCCAGCTGAGGGGACTGGCGTCCGTGATAAGCACTGACTCACTCCCTACACCAAATTGTAGCCACCAATGGAGGATGCGACAAACCAACCCCAGAAGAGGAATGGGAAAGTCCAGATCATTCAACTGAGGCGACCACTGCTGAAGCAGAGCATACTGAAGTGGGCGCATGTGAGCCCCCGCCCACCGAACCAAGTCCAGAATGCCCTCTTTGTGCAAGGCTGCCACCACAATCACAATAATCTTGGTGAACGTCCGCGGAGCCGTGGCCGGACATCTCAAGATCGCAAAGCGAAGGAATCTCTGATGGGAGGCGTGAATTGGAACATGCAAGTAGGCCTCCGTCAGATTGAGAGAAGTCAGGAATTCCCCCAACTGAACCACCAAAATGACACCTCTTTCTTAGGCACCATGAAGTAAGTGGAATACCAGCTGGTGCAAAACTCCTGAGGAGGCACTAGAACTACTACTTTAAGGTCTAGCAACCTTTGTAGTGTCTGATGAAAAGCCCGCTTCTTCCATGCCACCTGACAAGAAGACAGGGAGCGATCTGGCAAGGGCCGGGAAAACTCCAGAGCATATCCGTTCCGAATCACCTCCAGGACCCACTGATCTGTTATGATCTTGACCCACCCCTGGTAAAAGTCCTGCAACTGTGCACCTACCAGCACCAGGGGAAGAGCCCACAAGGAGTCATTGGGCGGGGTGGGCGGTGGAGGGACTGGCAGAGGAATCATGCCCTCCCTGACAGGCCCCCCGAAAGGATTGCATGTGCTGAAAGAAACGGCCCTGGAGAGACCCAGTGGAAGGAAAGAAAGCCGCCAATCGACCATGGCGGTAATAGCAAAAATCACACCCCCAAGCAAAACCCCCTGCGCAGGCGGGCGACCACGGTCTTCAGGAAGATGGGGCACCTTAGAGTCAGTCAAGGTCTGAAACTTGTCCAGATCCTCACCAAACAAGATCGACCCCTGTTAGGAAAATTTCATTAGCCTTAGAAGCTGCATCCGCTGACCAAGCCCAGAGCCACAGGGTACGATGAGCAGCCACACTGAGAGCCATGGGCAGATCATGCATGGCATCCGAGAGATAAGAGGCCCCCATCTCAATCTTGCCACCTCCTGATTCACCAAGGACCAGTCATTAGAGTCCCAGACAAGGACACCTCAGACCACCATAAACAAGCCCAAGCCACCAGACCACCACACTTTGCCACCTGGACCGCCAGGGCAACCACATCAAAACTCTGCTTAAGAAATTCTAACCTACACTCCTGAGTCCCGCAAAGCCGAGTTGCCTTTTTGCGGCACCATATGCAGATGTGCGATGGCCGAAACCACCACATCCACCACTGGTGACTTCAAGGTATCCTTATCCCTCTCCAGGATGGGATACAGATGGACCATTGACCACGCAAAATGAAAAGGTGTTTCAGGCGCCTTCCATTGGAGGGCCATTATACAACCTGGGCCAAGCAGAGCCTCAGGTCCAAGATGCACCGGGGAGAGTCAGGCCCATTTTAGACGATGCAGCAGTTAGGAGGAGGGTGTCCACGTCTCTCCAGCTCATCTATGTTGAGGTAAGGGAGAGGAGGGGCGACGGAGACAGGGGAATGGGGGTCATTTGAAAGTAGGGGAGAGTGGGCATATCTCCTGTTGCGGGGGGGTGTGGGTGTGGAGGGAAGGAACAGTCAGGTCACGTCAGGGATTTTAGTGCAGCAGGAGAGAGTGAGCATCTCTCCTGCTGCAGCATTAAACTTTTGAGAATCTTGCCCTCAGTATGTTATAGATCTCTATTCTATCATGTTTCCCCGAAAATAAGCCCTAGCATGATTTTTAAAGATGCTCCTAATATAAGCCCTACCCCCACAAATAAGCCCTTGTTAAGATCGATTCCCGAAGCCCCTCCCTAATGTCCTCAACTCCATTCCCAACACTAGTGCTGTCCGATTTGCCAAAAAAAATTGGACTCATCAATTCAGCAACCCCCACCCCAGTGAGACCCGACATACCTCCGCTCCAAGGCCTCCAAAAACAGCAGCAGCAACGCTCTGAACGGGCTGCTTCTCAGTCTTTCCTGCCAGGGCCTTCCCTCTGCCACATCACTAATGATGTCATCAGTGACACGGCAGAGGGAAGTCCCCGAAGCTGCTCGTTCAGCCATTACAGAGAACAATCTTCAAAGGCCTGCACCGAAGTCTTCCCTCGGCTGAGTCCCTCGCTGATGCAACTTCCAGTTTCACAAAACTGGAAGTTATATCAGCGAGGGACTTGATAGAGGGAAGGCCTCGGTGCAGGCCTTCGAAGATTGTTCTCTGTGGTGGTTAAGGCTAAAAGGTAAAATAGATGTGGGCCAATAGGGAAGTTGAGGAGGAACGTTTAGGTGTGCCAACTCGTATGAGGGGCAATCAGAGCCTTAGGCACCCCTGGGAAGGGGCAGGCTCGCCATTATTAAGAGGTGGGCCTGCAGCTGGAGGGAGTAGGCATCCATCTGGCAGGCCTTTGTGAAGAAGGGGGGGTTGAAAGTACAGAATGACATGGTGACAGAAATCATCACCATTCCCATCCCCATAGATAACTGCAGAAAACCATTCCCATGTCATTCTTTAAGGAGAGAGGGAAGAAATCAGAGTATGAATGGGCACAACCATTGACCCTCAAGCATTAAAGAATGCTTGCATAGAAGGACCAAGATCGAGATAGACACTAAAGAATAACACAGGATGGTTTCCTGCGGTTATTTATGGGGATGGGAATGATGATGAATTCTGTCACCATATCATTCTCTAGCTGAGGGCACGGGGGAGTCATCGGGGGCACGAAGGTAGGGAGTGGGCATCCCTCCCTCTGCTGGGGGAGGGATGTGTGCACATCGAGGGGGAGGGGGTTGTTTCACGGTGGCAGGAGTGGGCATACCTGCTGGGGATAGGGGGTTGCTTGAAGGTGGAAGCTTTAGGGAATGGGCATTCCTCCTGCTGATCTCGATTTGTTTTTTTGTGGATGTATTCTGTGCATGTGCAAATTGCTATCACTAGCGACCCTCTGCAAACCTCATTTGCATGCGTTGGTTTTTTTAAAGAATGACTCGTGTTTTTTAAATCGTTACAATAATGGCCACAATAGTGGCCCTTTCGATTTTACTGCAAACATTGGAGAATCTTCCCCTCATTGTTTCCCCATCCATTCTTTGGCCACATGAGTCCACTCCCATTTCTACATTGCCTGCTTTGTGGAAGCTGTGGTGATGCACAAATTTTTGAATATATTGATGTGCTTTGGGTTTAAAAAAACTGAGAAACACTAATATGGAGCAAAGGGTCACAGTAAAGTGTTGAGAGAAAGGGTAGAATACAGAGTAATTTAAGGAAATTTGACATTATGTTCTGTAAAACGAGGGTCATTTTATAAATAATTCACACAAATTTTTTTTATTTATTTACATGTTTTATTTTATTTTCAAGTGTTTCTTTACAATCCTTCAATATAGTCTCCGTACTTTGCAATGACCGAGTCCCAACATCCAGGAAGGAGAAATTAAGTTCTTACCTGCTAATATACTTTCTTTTAGCTTCTCCAGCCCAGTATAGGAAATCTTGCAAGTGGGGTATATCTCTCATCATGACCAGCAGGTGGAGACTGAAACAAAACTGTGTAATAGTACATAAGAGTTATCTTCCCCTATTCCTATCAGTCTGCCGAATAGCCAAACAGAACTAAGAACATGAAACAGAAATAAACAATACTCTGAACAGGAGTAATAACTAACCCGAGTGTGAGGTGCTGTTTTGGAACTGTTTCCTTGCCGCTGAAATCAGCGCGCTGAACAACAACAGCAGAGGTGGTGATTTCGGGTACCGAATCTCGGCGGGCACCCGCGGAGATAGACACCGCGATGTCATCAGGGTCCTGCACTCGTGAGTGAAAAGAATGCTGTGACTGCGACGCACGGCCAAAGGGGCAAGCTAGGCCCCTTGAGAGCCCCTTGGAGACACAGGAGACATGGGGAGCCATTATTTTCTGTATATGTATGATTATATTATCTATTAAAGTTGATGGGGAAAAGAAAAGTGAAGGCAAAAGTATCAGCTGGCCCTATGGATAGGCACCTCTTGCCTACCAGTGCCTTTGGACCAAGTATGGACGCAGATTCGTTATCAGGGGCATCGCTCAGCCCCTTAAAATGAACTCCACCTCCTCCTCCCAATACATCTGTTGGTCTGGATCCGATAAATGGATCCAGTTCTCATCCAGTGGTCTTATCGGGGCTACTGGTATCTCCTCTATAAGTCTTTGAGGAGATGCCAATAGCCATATCCTTTCAGGAGGAGGCTTTTGTTGATAAGAGACCCGAAACGAGCCACAGGAAGTTTCCCTTAAAGATTTGTGAATGATTAATACTAGGGTCAAGGGGTTATTAAAGTCAGTGGTGACTCAGAATGTAAAGTTTTCTAAAGAAGTAGTAAATAAGTTAGAAAATATTGATTCCAACTTGAAAGTTTTGGAGAAACGTATTTTAACAACTGAATCTCAATTTTCAATTCTACAAGTTGTTTCTTCTTCAGCTGTTAAACACTCACATATAATTTCACACGCGATTTGAGAAGATGGAAAACACGTTACGGGTGAAAAATCTGCATCTAGTCAATTTCCAAAAAACTCACTTATTGACTCCCAAAAATTTTGTTGCGGAAATACTTTAAAGAAATATTGGGGTTGGCGGATGCAGAAACTTTGCCCATAACAAATTTATATTATACTCCACAGAAAAAGAAAGCGTCTGCGGAATTAGGAGTAGACTAGTTAGAACAAATAGAGTTTGATCTAACTGGTTTCCTTGAAGACTCACAAGATATGATTCAAACTAGGTCTACCCTATTGGTGACTTGTGTGAGAGAGATAGATAAGTCCTTAATTATGAAAGCTTATTTTCAAAATCATAAGAACATAAGAAGTTGCCTCCGCTGAGGCAGACCAGAGGTCCATCTTGCCCAGCGGTCCGCTCCTGCGGCGGCCCATCAGGCCTATTGCCTGAACAGTGGTCTCTGACTAATTTTATAAAATTACCTCTAATCCTATCCCTATAACCTACCTCTACTCCTATCTGTACCCCTAAATCCCTTTGTCCTCCAGGTACCTGTCCAGACCTTCTTTGAAGCCCTGTAGCGTGCTTCTGCTTATCACATCCTCCGGTAGCGTGTTCCATGTATCCACCACCCTCAAATCAACTTGCAAAATTTTGTGGAGATAATGTTCTAATCTTTCCTGATGTGGCTAAAGTAACCCAGTTAAAGAGAAAAGCCTTTTTAGTTTTAAAACCAAGAATATTGGCCCTGGAAGCCATATTTTATCTGAAGTTTCCTTGTAAATGTCTTGTGAAATTTAAAGAATGTGAATATATATTTTGGGATTCTGTACAGCTTGAAGTTTTTGCAGCTTCATGAATCTAATAAATAGTTTCCACTTGAATTAATTAAAATTGGAGTTTTGAAAAGTATTTAGCACCATTAATAGTTGATCATAGATCAGAGCAGAGACAGAGGAGACTGCGGTAATAATCCACGTCGGAACAAACGATGTGAGCCGGAGGAACTTCAGCATGGACGCACTGACTGACCAGTTCAGGGTCCTAGGACGAAAGCTGAAGCGGAGCATACGGAGGATAGCATTCTCAGAGATCCTGCCTGTACCGAGAGCAGATGCAAAGAGGCAGGCAGACCTCCAAGCTGTGAATGCATGGTTGAGGAGATGGTGCCAGGAGGAGGGCTTCCGCTTTGTGAGGAACTGGACGTCCTTCTGGGGAAAGAGCAAGCTCTACCGGCGGGACGGCCTGCACCTGAGCACAGCGGGAACCAGACTACTGGCAACCAATTTGAGGAAGGAGATCGAGAGGGCTTTAAACTGAGGAGAGGGGGAAAGCCGACAGCTGATCTGATGTTGACGCTTCGGACAACAGTATCCAGAACAGATGCTGAACGGGCTGACTGCAGGGAGGAAACAGAGGGACCGGAAGATCTCCAAATCAGACAGCGAGGGAAACATCAGGTAAAGGGAGCTTGCTGGGAGAAGACTAAGGGGCATGGGGACACAGGGGGACTGGTTGGCATAAGGGCGAAAGCCGAGGGTAATATAGAGGTACCACAAGGCGAGGGGGATCAAACAGAAGCTCAAGGGATGATAGCCCAGGAGGGGGCCGGTAGGGCTAGAAATTCCAGAGGAAAAGCGGGAAAGTGGGGTGGCAGGAATGTGGGGAAGCTGAAAGCTAAGAGGGTAAAGGCTGAGGGTAAAGCAGAAACACAGAGAGCGGGAAAACTGCCAGAAATCCAAGGGCAAGTTGCCCAGGTACATGCAGAGGTGGAAGAAAAACGACGGGACCTGCGGTGCTTATACGCAAATGCAAGAAGCCTCATGGCCAAGATGGGTGAACTAGAAGTCATGGCCAAAGGGGAGGACTTGGATATAATTGGAATTGTAGAAACCTGGTGGACAGAGGAAAATCAATGGGATGTAGCGCTGCCGGGGTACAAGCTCTATAGGAGGGACAGGACCCACAAAAAAGGGGGAGGCATAGCACTATATATAAAGGACTCTATCCACTCAGTCGGGATGGATATGGAAACGAAGGCAGAGGGGCTGGAATCGATGTGGGTCAAATTACCGGGAAACAAGGGTGCGGGCATAAAACTGGGGCTGTACTATCGACCACCTGGTACGCCAGAGGGAGTCGGACACGACTTGGAAGCGGAATTGAGACAGGAGTGCAGGACTGGGAATGTAACAGTGATGGGGGACTTCAACTACCCAGGGATAGACTGGAGTACGGGTCACTCCAACTGCACTAGGGAGATAGGATTTGTAGAAGCTGTGAAGGACTGCTTCATGGAGCAACTAGTCAAAGAACCGACGCGAGGGGGTACTACTCTTGACCTCATCCTAAACGGATTAGGGGGGGCCTGCAAGAGGGGTAGAAGTGGGAGGACCACTAGGCAACAGTGATCACAACACGATCAGATTCACATTAGAAAGAGGGACACCATAGTTAGGAGGACCGCAACAACTGCGCTGAACTTCAAGAAAGGGAACTACGTTGCTATGAGGGAAATGGTGGGGAGGAAGCTCAGAAACATCTTTAGGATGGAGACTGTGGGAAGTGCCTGGACCCTATTCAGGGACACCCTGCAGGAAGCACAGAGAATGTACGTCCCCAATTTCAGGAAAGGCTGCAAGAACAAGCGATCAAAGGACCCAGTTTGGATGTCAATAGAAGTAAAGAGGGCGATAAATGACAAAAAAGTATCTTTCCGGAGATGGAAAAAGGACCAAACAGAGGAAAACCACCAGGCGCATAGGAAATGCCAAAAGGAATGCCACCAAGAGGTTAGAAAAGCAAAAGGGAAATACGAAGAGGGGCTGGCCAAGGAGGCGAAAAACTTCAAGGCATTCTTCAGTTACGTTAAGGGGAAGCGACCAGCGAGAGAGGAGGTAGGGCCGTTGGACGATGGGGACAGGAAGGGAGTGATTAAGGAGGATAAAGAGGTAGCTGAGAGGTTGAACACGTTCTTCTCGTCGGTTTTCACGAGCGAAGACAAATCTAATATACCAGACTCAGAGGAGCTCATGAGTGGGGAACAGGCTGAAAAATTAGAGCACATAGAGGTAAGTAGGGAGGATGTCCTCAAACAGATAGACAGGTTAAAATGCGGCAAATCACCGGGCCCGGACGGGATCCATCCAAGGGTTCTGAAGGAACTAAGACAGGAAATAGCGGGCGCAATACAACATGTTTGCAACCTATCCTTGAAAACTGGTGAGGTGCCAGAGGACTGGAAATTGGCAAATGTCACACCCATCTTCAAGAAGGGATCGAGGGGTGACCCCGGGAACTACAGGCCGGTGAGCCTGACTTCAATTATAGGGAAGATTGTGGAAGCTATGATCAAGGACGGCATTTGCGAGCACATCGAGAGGAATGGCCTACTGAGAACAAGCCAGCACGGATTCTGTAAGGGAAGGTCGTGCCTAACGAACCTTCTGTACTTCTTTGAGGGAATAAGCAGTCGGGTGGACAATGGGGAGCCCATAGACATCATTTATCTCGACTTTCAAAAGGCTTTCGACAAGGTGCCACATGAAAGGCTGCTTAGGAAGCTGTGGAACCACGGGGTGGGAGGGGATGTGCACAGATGGATCAAGCACTGGTTGTCGGAAAGACTGCAGAGGGTTGGAGTAAAGGGTCAATATTCTGAATGGCGGGGAGTCACGAGCGGTGTGCCACAGGGATCGGTGCTGGGGCCTTTACTCTTTAACATATTCATCAATGACCTGGAAAAGGATGCAAAGTGTGAGGTTATAAAATTCGCAGACGATACCAAACTGTGCGGCAGAGTTACGACCAGGGAGGAGTGTGAGGACCTACAAAGGGACCTGGATAAGCTGGAAGACTGGGCAAATAAATGGCAAATGCGCTTCAACGTGGACAAATGCAAGGTCATGCATATAGGGAAAAAGAACCCGTTGTTCAGCTACAAATTAGGGGGGGTATTGTTGGGAGACAGCAGACTCGAGAGAGACTTGGGTGTGCTGGTGGATGCATCACTGAAGCCATCTGCACAGTGCGCAGCAGCCTCGAAAAAAGCCAACAGGATGCTGGGCATCATAAAGAAGGGCATAGCAACCAGAACACAGGAAGTCATCATGCCATTGTATCGAGCGATGGTGCGTCCACATCTGGAATACTGCGTGCAGTATTGGTCGCCGCACCTCAAGAAGGACATGGCGGTACTTGAGAGAGTCCAAAGGAGAGCAACGAAATTGGTAAGAGGGCTGGAACACTGCTCATACGCCGAGAGGCTGGATAGGCTGGGGCTCTTCTCTCTGGAGAAAAGGAGGCTCAGGGGAGATATGATAGAGACCTTCAAGATCATGAGGGGCATAGAGAAGGTGGATAGGGACAGATTCTTCAGACTGAAGGGGACAGCAAATACGAGGGGGCATTCTGAGAAACTGAAGGGAGACAGGTTCAAAACAAATGCAAGGAAGTTTTTTTTCACCCAAAGGGTCGTGGACACTTGGAATGCGCTACCGGAGGAAGTGATCAGGCAGAATACGGTACAAGGATTCAAACAGGGATTGGATGGATTCCTGAGGGATAAAGGGATCGTGGGATACTGAGGGAGGAGCTGGGATGTAACACAAGTACAGGAAGTAAATCAGGTAATGAGTATAAACTAACCGGGTCGTGCATGTGCAAGACCGGAGGGCTAGGACTTCGATAGGAAGGCAGGACTTAAATGGGAAACCAAGGTGGCAAGGGAGCCACTTCTGATGATTCAGACAGGTCTTGACCTGTTTTGGGCCGCCGCGGGAGCGGACTGCTGGGCAGGATGGACCTGTGGTCTGACCCGGCGGAGGCACTGCTTATGTTCTTATGATTATTTTGAATTTATTTCCTAAGCTATATCAGGATAATTTCTCCCGCTATGTGGGCTAGAGGATATTGTGCTTACTTTTTCTATTGTTTTGTAATCTTTTCTTTATTATTATTTGTATAATGATAATGTTTAAATTCGAAAAAAATCTAACATACCCAAATGCTGCTGGAAAATGCAGAGGAAAGATCCCAGAAAGAAAATGTCCCCACAGCTCGCCAGCTAAACCACAGCCGCTGTTCTTCAATACTCCCCCAGCCCTAGCAAAATACTAGAACCCACAGAAAAGCCAAAATCTGCCCGCGCAACAGCCACAAGAACATGACAATAGGATGGGGTCCTATACTGGTCTGGAGAAGCTAAAAGAAAGTAAATTAGCAGGTAAGAACCTAATTTCTCCTTCTTTAGCACTCTCCAGACCGGTATAGGAAATCTTACA
The DNA here is from genome assembly GCF_902459505.1 of Geotrypetes seraphini. NCBI lineage: Eukaryota > Metazoa > Chordata > Amphibia > Gymnophiona > Dermophiidae > Geotrypetes > Geotrypetes seraphini. Next base: position 96,871,193 of record NC_047088.1, on the reverse strand, counting down.
AGCGGGACATACCAAAGCCGCCCCATCATGGGTGGGACTTCCGAAGGGTTGACACCAGAACACTCTCACCGAACACTGCTTCCCGATGCGCCTGAACATCCACCAGGTACTGTCCGACAAAAGAATGCAAGGAAGTAGAGAATGACACGGGGAAAAAATCTGTCCCCATCACTGGACCACCGTCCCCTTTACCGCCCCGTCCATTTCACTGCCCTGTCCCTGCAGCATCCACTCTTCCCTCTCGGCACCTCACTGCCCTTCGGCATCCCTCGCACGGTCCGTGCATCTCCCTTCCTCCCTCCCCCTTACCTTTGCGGCGCGTTTTAAGATTTCAGTCTTGTTGAAAGCCGCCGGAATGTTCGTGCAGTCGCATGCGTGTGTGGGTGAAAGCTTCTCCTCTGACACAACCGGAAGTTGCGTCAGAGGAGAAGCTTTCGCCCACACACATGCGACTGCACATATGCTCCAACAGCTTTCAACAAAGCTGAAACCTTAAAACGCGCCACAAAGGTAAGAGGAGGGAGGGAGATAGATAGATTTGGGTAGGTAGGAAGGAGGGAGGGGGCCGTGTGCGATCAATGACCGCGCGCGTTCCCTTCCTTAACTGCAGGAACAAGGCTATTCACCGCTCCACGGAACGGTGGATGGCCTTGTCCCCGTACTTGCGGTGAGCACCTTTCCTCCCTCCACCGTTTTGGTGGGTTAACATCCACCGTGTCATTCTTTACAAGGAAGACCAAACTGCAGCCTTACAAATGTCCACTGGAGACACTAGCGAAGACTTAGCCCAAGATGCTGCCTACCCCGAATGGAATAAGCCTTGAGAATTTCCGGAACAGGCTTGTTCTGAAGAAGATATGCGGATGCAATAGTCTCTTTAATCTAACGCACAATGTAGCCCTAGAAGCACCATTCTCCCCCTATGAGGACCCGCAAGAAGGACAAAGAAATGATCAGATTTCCTGAACCCCTGGGTCCTCTGCACATAAGAGCAAAGGACCTGACCGACATCTAACTTGCGCAACTGCTTCTGCTCAAAAGAGCCCTCCCGACTACCCAACAGCGGGAAGACCTCTGCATGATTGACATAAAAAGGAGAAACTACCTTTGGCAGGAAAGAAGGAACAGGCCTCAACACTACCCGTTCCCTACAAAACTCTAGTAAGGGAAACCTACAAGAGAGAGATTGCAGCTCCGAAACACGTCTAGCAGAAGTAATAGCCACCAAGAAGACCGCCTTAAGAGTAAGGTCTTTCAATGAGCAGGTACCCAAAGGCTCAAAATGGGGGGGGGAGTGCACTAGCCCGGACAGGACCAGAATCAAATCCCAAGAGGGAACAGACGACCGCACGGGCGGCTTGAGCAATTTGGTCGCCCGAAAGAAATGAGTGACATCAGGAATGGCAGGCAACCGCTGACCTCGTAACAACCCCCGAAAGGCCAACTAGGCTGCCAGCTGAACCCGGAGAGAAGACCAAGCCAGGCCCCTATCCAGGCCATCCTGCAAGAACTCTAAGATGTCTTTTTTTATGCTTCTCTGCCTAACCACTCCACGCGCCCCACACCAGTCCTCAAAGATATGTCACACCCGCACATAATCCCAAGATGTGGGAAGTCTCAGAGACCCCAAGAGGGTGGAGATCACTTTATCTGAATACCCCTTCTTACCTAGGCGTTCCCTTTCAAGAACCAAACCGTATGACAAAAGGGACCCGGATCAAACATGGGAATGGGGCCCTGAATCAGCAGATCGGGTGAAAGAGGCAGAGGATCAAACACCAGATGCCACACCAGATCTGCATACCACAGACATCAGGGCCAATCCGGAGCCACCAGAACCACCAGGCTCAGGTAATGAACATTGCGGAGAACTCTGCCCACTAATGGCCACGGAGGGAACACATACAACAGCCCCTCTGCTGGCCATGGTTGAACCAGAGCATCCAGCCCCTTGACCTGACTGTTGCTGCGACGACTGAAGAAGCGGGGTGTTTTGGCGTTGACACTTGTGGCCATCAGGTCCATCAGGGGCTGACCCCAAGACTGCACTATCAACTGAAAGGCCACAGGGCTTAGACATCACTCTCCGGGATCTAGCACATGACGTCTGAGGAAGTCCGCCTGAACATTTTCCACTCCAGCTATGTGGGAGGCTGAGATGTCCTGAAGGTGGGACACTGCCCAGACCATGAGCAGAGCTGCCTCCTGTCCTACATGGGTGCTTTTGGTGCCCCCCCCATGATGATTGACATAGGCCACTGCTGTGGCATTATCTGACAGAACTCAGACCAACTTGCCCGATAAGAAGGAGCGGAAGCCTAACAGCGCCAGACGAACAGTTTTGGTCTCCAGCATATTGATCGACAAGGACACCTCCTCTCTGGACCAGGTTCCCTGAGCTGAGTGACCTAGACACTGAGCTCCCCAACCGAGGAGACTGGCATTCGTAAGAAGCACCATCCACTGTGGTGGATCCAGACTCGTTCCTTGAACAAGATGAGAGGTCTGGAGCCACCAACAAGACTGCAGTGCGCCAAGCCTCTCAGAGGAACAGGGAGATCCAAACTCTGGGGCGCCCTCCTCTAAAGCAGAACACAATGAAGAGGACAAATGTGGGCCCGTGCCCACCTTACTACGTTTAGGGAAGCTGCCACTGACCCAAGACTTGGAGGAAATCCAGCGCCTGAGGACACCGGGACGCCATAAGCAGGTGACTTTGAGATTGCAATTTGCTTACCCGGGCCTCTGAAAGGAAGAACTTCCCCAAGGTGTCGAACAGAACCCCAAGCTACTCCAGACACTGAGATGGGACCAACAGACTCTTGGAAAGGTTGACCATCCCAGCGACTGCAGAAACTCCATCACCCGAGCCATAACACGGGTGTTCTCCTGCAACAATTTTGCCCGAATCAACCAGTCATCCAGGTAGAGATGCACCAGAATGCCCTCTATCCTCAAGGCCGCCGCAACGACCACCATAACACCTTGGTGAATGACCAGGGAGCCATGGCCAGGCCAAAAGGTAGCCCACAGAACTGATAGTGCTGACCCAAGATTGCAAAGCGAAGGAAACGCTGATGGGAAGCCTGAATTGGAACAAGTAGGCTTCCGTCAGATTGAGAGAAGTCAGGAACTCCCCCGGCTGAACCACCAGAAGGACAGATCGCAGTGTTTCCATGCGAAAAGAGGGAATTTTGAGAGTCCTGTTGACCCCTTTTAAATCTAAGATAGGCCGAAAGGTCCCCTACTTGGGCACCACAAAATAAATTGAGTACATGCCAGTGCCGCACTCTTGAGGGGGTACTGGAACAACTGCTTTGAGATCGAACAAGCGTTGAGGGGTCTGGCAAAAGGCCTGCATCTTCCATGCCGCCCGACACGGAGAGGCTTGAAAATGATCTGGCAGAGAGCGGGCAAACTCCAGAGCACAACCGTCTCGCACCACCTCCAGGACCTACTACTCAGACGTGATCTCGGCCTACTTGGGGAAAAAACTCGCGCAGCCGGGCACCCACCGGAACCAAAGGGCAAAGAGTCATTGGGCAGCATGGGCAGCGGGGGAACCAGCAGAGGGATTCCCAGCCCCCGAAAGGACTGCATGCACTGATAAAAACTACCCCGGGAAAACCCCGAAGCCTGGAAAGTAGCAGCCTCACGCCCAGGGCGGAATTTCCAGAACTCCTGCAGACGCCTACAGGCAGTGCCACCCTGAGACGCCAGGCAGGCATGGTCCTCAGGCAGCGGGGCACCTTAGAGTCCGTCAGAGTCTGAACCAACTTATCTAAATCCTCTCCAAATAAAAAAGACCCCCGAAAGGAAAATTTAGTAAGCTTAGTTTTACATGCGGCATCTGCGAACCAAGCGCAAAGCCACAAGGTACATCAAGCTGCCACGCCAAAAGCCATTGTCAGACATCCACACCAAGTCATAGAGAGCATCCAAGAGGAACGAGGTAGCCATCTCAAGCTTTGCTACCTCCTGATCCAGCAAGGACCAGTCATCAGACTCACGATCCAGGATACACTCAGCCCACCGAAACACGGCCTGAACCACCTGCCCTCCACAAATAGCTGCTTGGACCCCCAAGGCAGAGACATCAAAATTCTGTTTAAGAATGGTCTCCAAATGACACTCCTCAGAGTCCCGTAAGACAAAACCACCCTCAACAGGCACGGTATGCCGCTTAGCAATCGCCGAGACCACCGCGTCCACCACTGGGGACTTCAAAGTAGCCCTATCCCCCTCCGGGATGGGATACAAACGAGCCATGGCGTGCGCCAACCGAAACGGCGCCTCTGGCGTATTCCACTGCACCAGTACTAGATCCCGAATATTCTGATGCATAGGAAAAGAGCGGGAAGCAGCGTGGATCCCCCATAAGAAGAGGATACCCCACATGTGGGGTCTCCAGTGGTGCTTCTTCAAAACGCAGCACCAAGGAGATCTGATGAATCAGGTCTGGTAGCTCATCCCTCTGAAAAAGGCTCCCTACAGTCCATACATGAGTCCACCAGACTTCAACCTTTTTCCAAAGTTGAAACAACCTATGTGTGGACATCATTTTGCATCTCTGGAAGAGATTTTTTTTCCATCGATACACGAGCCATTCAGCAAATGAACAAAAATGGTGTCTTGGATGGAATAATGAAGCTTCCCAGACGTTGGGACTCAGTCATTACAAAGCAGGGAGACTATATTGAAGGACTGTAAAGAAATATTTGAAAAAAATAAAACATATAAATAAATAAAAAAAAATAGTATAACTATAATTATGGGAGGGGGTGGTATATAGTTATAATATAGGTTGAATCAATATCTATGAATATAACACATTTATGTTATTTTTTTGATTGCAATATTTGTGAAAAGGGTAGATGGGGGAGGGAGATAATTTATGTATTTAAGATGACAATAGAAAGAATTTCAAGTGATGTGTATGATTCAATTGATGTAATATTGTGTATTTGATGGAAGTTGAAAAATGAATACAGAATTGGAAAAACAAAATTAAAAAAAATAGTGTGCATTATTTATAAAATGACCCTCGTATATGAGCTCAAACACTGCATGATTATTTTTGGGAACGAGGGCAATATATGGAGAGAACTGTACCTTAAGAAAGGACGCAATGAATTTTTCAGAGAAGCCTCCTACTTTCTGTAAGTCCTCCACCTATGAAGAACAAAGACAAAAATGGATAAGGTTTGGGAACCAAATGTCCTGTTTTCATTTTTTTTTTCTGGCGTTATTACTACCGTGTTTCCCCGAAAATAAGACCTACTCCAAAAATAAGCCCTAATCGACGGCTCCAGCGAGAAGGCTGCGAACAGCCTGTGTTTGGTGCTGGCCCGACGCTCCTCTGCAGCATGGTATTTATAGTCACAGTCAGCTGGGAGGGAAGGATGGAGGGTCATCGGCAGTTCGGCTGCACAGTGGGGGCGGGTGCTCAAAGGTTCTGCTGCATGAGGGATGGGAGAGAGGGAAGGATGGAAGCTGGGCAAAGGGTTCTGCTGCACAGGAGGATGGGAGGGAGAGAGGGAAGGATGGAAGTTGGGCAAAGGGTTCTGCTGCACAGGGGGATGGGAGGGAGGGAAGGAAGGATGGAAGCTGGGCAATGCGTTCTGCTGTACAGGGGGATGGGAGGAATAGAAAGATGCTGCAGAGGGAAGGCACAAGAGGATGGGTGAGGAGAGGAAAGATGTTACACATGTGGGGAAAAGCAAAGAGGAAGAATTGGGGTAAAGGAGAGGAAGGGAGAGATAATCATGTACATGAAAAAAATAAGCCCTACCCGAAAATAAGACCTGTACTACTATTGCATTATGAATTGACTTTTGAACCTCCTTTGGGTGAGAAGAGATCTGAAATTCTGGGCTGGTAATATCAGATTTTTTGAGAATAGACTCTTTAATTGAGGAGTTTTTACTCTATTCTTTTTTTTCCAATGTTTTAATTAAAGCCAATCAAAGAACTTTGTGATTCCATTGTACCAACATCTCGTAGCAATACACTGAGATTTGCTGGAGCTTTGAGGCTTTGTTGCTGATTTAAGGTACCAGCCAGCATTGATTCTATCGCTACCCAATAGGAAGTAAGCAAACAAATTTTCTTGTAGTTATTTTAGTTTGCCCCCTTTTTTTCTATTTGTGTAAGGTTTAAATATGCCACCTCACAAAAAGATAAACCAATTTTGCTTTTTGAAAATTTTAAGAATGTAAAATAAATACACAAAATGAATAACAAGAAAAAATTATAAATATCTATTGTAAAATAATAGGACAGGCATTTCAGATATTTGAAACAAAAAAAAAATATTTTGAACATTGTAATTGTGTAGGCCAGCGATTCCCAAACTTTTTCTGTTCATGGCTCACTCAATGTTTCAAACTTTTTCCATGGCTCCCCAGGTCAAACGATAGTTGAGAAACTCTGTATTAGATTTCAGAACAGCATAAAAGGCAAAAACTGGTTAATTTATGATATTTGAGGAGGGGGAACATAGGAAAACAAGCACAAACCAACGAACACTGGATTTTCTACCCTCCCCCCCTCATTCACCTCACACGCTGGAACATCCTATGCTGGCAATGTGCTGCAGCCTGCTCAGCTCTCAACAGTAGCTGGAAAGGGAGAAGAAATCACTACCTCATCCAGAATGTCTCCTCCAATGCTGATCTTCGGGCTGCTAGTCAGACACGGCATCTGACTGAGCCCCCATCCCCACAACCAGAAAAGGGGATGTGGAAACGCAGATGGCACCCTACGAAACACCACTGAGCATCCTACAGATGCCTAATAGCCTGCACTCAAACCCCTGCAAGCAGGTGAGCAATGCTCACCAGGGATGGCCCCGAGTTCCAAAAATGCTTCCATAAGCTGGCTAACAGGTACCACAAGGGATTAGCCTGCCAGCTATAGACTGTCTGTTTCTTCACCATGCAAGTAAATCTGGATCCACAAACAGGGAAGCTCCAAGCACTAAAAAATTAAGAAAATCCAAATATATATTTTTTTAAATTCTTTATTCATTTTTAAGCTTTCATCAAGTGTACAAAATTCATATTAACAATATTAAATAGACCACTTGAACATCTTATCAGTATAGTTTCAAGTTTATTAGGATTTTATATACCGCCTATCAAGGTTATCTAAGCGGTTTTTACAATCAGGTACTCAAGCATTTTCCCTCTCTGTCCCGGTGGGCTCACAATCTATCTAACGTACCTGGGGCTATGGAGGATTAAGTGCCTTGCCCAGGGTCACAAGGAGCAGCGCGGGGTTTGAACCCACAACCCCAGGGTGCTGAGGCTGTAGATCCAACCACTGCGCCACACACTCCTCACAAACATAAAAACACACTTTATAAACATAAAAGCAACCCTCCCCCCACCCTCCCTCTAAGCCCATTATTAATTGTAAGATCATAAACCCTCCAATAGAAACCCTCCCCCCTCCCAACACTAAGTGGTGTATAATTAATAGAAAAATGGCATTTAATCATGACTAAAAGATGTTAATAGCTCCCATATTTTTATCATTTCCATTCTGTACCGCCAGTGATCTTTCCATTCTATATAGGTGACACAACAAATTCCACCAGAAATTAAAATTAAGTCTACTGTGGTCTTTCCAGTTGTTATTAGTAATATGTTGGATGGCAACTCCTGTCATGATCAATAAAAGTTTATTGTTACACAATGATATCCGACTCTTTTTTTCTCATAGACATTCCAAATATCACAGTATCATAAGATAACGCTACATGATTTTCCAATAAACAATTTATTTGATCCCAGATTGAATTCCAAAAGGCTAAGATATGGGGACAGTAATACAAAAGATGATCTAAAGTCCCTACATCAAGATTACAATGCCAGCATCTATTAGACAAGGAACTATTTAATTTTTGTAATCTAACTGGGGTCCAAAAAGCTCTATGTAAAAGAATAAACAAAGTTTGCCTTATAGATGCCGACATTGTACATCTTATTCTTCAAGACCAAATTTGTGGCCATTGAGATGCTGAAATCTGATGCTTAATCTCAATGCTCCAAATATCCCTAAGACCATTTTTAGGCTTTTTTTTTAACCAGATCGCTAATAATTTTATACCACTACGCGGCCTGGTGACCGAAAAAGTCTGCCTGAAAACATAAAAATTCCATACTGTATTGGGTAGTAAGAGTTTTCCATTCAGGGAACCCTGCCTGAATGGCCTGCTTCAATTGCAACCAACGAAAACATTGTGATTTATGAAGCCCAAATTTATGTTGCAATTGTGTAAAATCAAGCAGTTTACCATTAGAAATAACATCATTCAAAGTTCGTATTCCTGCAATTATCCAATGCTTCCAGACGACCTTGAATCCGCCAATTTGAATCTTGGAGTTTAGCCATATGGTTTGATTTGTTAATAGGAATAGCTGTTAAATTACTGACAAATCGTAAGGTTTTCCAAGTATCCATTAAAATTCTATTTTCTTTATATAATCTGGGCATCTTGATACTGAGAACATGCGAAAGATGTAAAGGAAACATGAGTCGCCATTCCAAATATAACCAATTAGGAGTGTACTCAATGAGCTCCGGGAGGACTCAATACATAGCTTGATGTAAAATATAGGCCTGATGGTACCTATAAAAGTTTGGAAAATTTATCCCACCCTCCTTAATTGGCTTTTGTAAAGATACTAAAGCAAATCTAGGAGTTTTACCAAGCCAAATAAATTTGATAATAATAATAATATCTTGGCATTCAAGTTAAAAATACAATTGAAGATACCGTAAAAGAGAATGAAAAATATATATTAAAAAAAGTTACGGAATTGTGCGAGCAATGGAACCCTTTACATATTTCTTGGTGGGGGAGAGTTCAAACGATGATGTTGCCTGTAGTTTGCTATCAAATGAGTATGATACCTATTTATTTTCAGGGGTCCTTTTATAAAAAGCTTAATAGCATTTTAACAAAATTTCTTTGGCTTGGTAAAACACCTAGAATAGCTTTAGTAACTTTGCAAAAATCAATTAAAGAGGGAGGGGTAAATTTTCCAAATTTTTATAGGTACCATCAAGCCTATATTCTACGTCAGGGTATGTATTGGATCCTCCCAGAACTTATAGATAATGCACCAGATTGGTTGTATTTGGAATGGCGCCTTATGTTTCCCCTAAATTTAGTTCATCTTCCAAGTATTAACATACCTAGAAGATACAGAGAAAATAAAATATTAATGGATACTTGGAAAACGTTGAGGTTTATTAGTAAATTAACACCTATCCCAATAAATAAATCAACTAATCAATCTATATGGATAAACTCCAAGATCAAAATTGGCGGAACCCAAATCCTATGGAAGAACTGGATTATTGCAGGCATTAGATCTCTAGATGATGTTATTTCAGAAGGTAAACTGCTGGAATTTTCACAATTGCAACATAGATTTGGTCTTACTAAAACACAAAGTTTTAAATGGTTGCAATTGAAGTAGGCCATTCAGGTTGGGTTCCCTGAATGGAAAACATTGAATAATCAATATAGTTTAAAGTTCTTATGTTTTCAAGCAGACTTCCTAGGACATCAAGCCGCATTGTGGTATAAATTAATATCTGGATATTTGAATAAAAAACCAAAAAATGGTCTAAGAGATATTTGGAGCATTGAGATTAAGCATCAAATTAATGCATTTCAATGGCCACTAATTTGGTCTTGGAGAATGAAATGTACAGTGTCAGCATCTATGAGACAAACTTGGTTCTTTTTATTACATAGAGCTTTTTGGACCCCTACACGTTTGCAAAAATTAGATAGTTCTAAGTCCAATAAATGCTGGCACTGTAATCTGGAACCAGGGACGTTAGATCACTTACTGTATCATTGTCCCTACATTAAAAGTTTTTGGAATGCAATTTGGCCACAAATTAATAAATTGATGGAAAATCATATAGCAATATCATATGATACAGTGTTATTTGGAATGATGATGAGAAAAAAAAGTCAAATTTCACCAGAAAATAACAAGCTTTTATTAATCATGACAGGGGTTGCCATTCAGCATATAACCAACAATTGGAAGAATTATAATAACCTAAATTATACATTTTGGTGGAATACAATATGTCATATATTCAAAATGGAAAGAGCAATAGCAATACAAAGAGGGACATATACTAAATTTATAAAAATATGGGGGCCATTGACAAAATATTGTAATGAATAAATAATTGGATTTTTCTTCTTCTTTTCAATATCTTTTATGTGACACACATAGAGGGGGGTAGTGAAAATAATTTTTACATAATATGATTTAATATAATATACAATATGTAATATATGATAGAAAAGTAATAGAAGGGTGGGGGGTGGGAGAGGGGATAAAAATATATTTAGAATATGATGTATTAGATATAAAAGTGATATTGTGTATTCATCAATTGTATTTTAATATTTTGTACACTTTATGTAAAACTTGAAAATAAAAAATAATAACAAAAAAAAGATAATAATTGAATTCAATTTTTTATAGAAAGACCCCTGAAAAAACACTGGTATCATACCCATTTGATAGCAAACCACAGGCAATATCATCATTTTAACAGTTTGAACTCTCCCCCACCAAGATAAATGTAATGGATTCCAATGTTCACATAATTCTGTAACCTTTTTTAAAAAAAGTTTTTCATTCTCTTTTACCGTATCATCCACTGTATTTTTAATCCATATTCCTAAATATTTTAATCCATCTTCCTTCCAAACAAAAGAAAATGAATCAAACACACTTTTTAAATAATGTATATTGAGTGGAAGAATTTCAGATTTATTCCAATTTATTCTGCATCCTGAAAATTTTCCAAACATTTCAATCAACTCTAACAGGCAAGGAATGGAGGAACCTGGATTTCTCAAATAAAGTAAAATATCATCGGCATAAGCAGAGAGTTTATATTCCCATTCATTACGAGGAATACCCTGTATCCCCTTTGCCTGTTGAATAGCTAACAACAAGTTTTCCAAAACAATATCAAAAAGCAAAGGAGATAGTGGACAACCCTGTCTAACTCCCCTAAGCAAATGAAAACGATCTGATAAATTATTATTAATATATAATCTTGCCATTTTACAGCGGGCATTTGTTCAGTTATTGAGCAAATATAGTCCTGCCTGGGCAATCAGCAGTCTCAAATGAAGTCGAGTCCCTGCCTGTGCTTCGAGCTGAATCTACACACTCTATGCAAGGAGTCCAGTCTTTGCGAGTGTCTGGTCTGGACTCTTCACTCTCTATGCAAGGAGTTGATTCTTTGCGAGTGTTTCAACTGGAATCTTCACACTCTATGCAAGGAGCCGAGTCTTTGGGAGTGCTTTGAGATTCCTCGATCCAAACCACTTAGTCTATGGGGTTTTGTTCTACATCTTCCAGCACTATATCCTCACATAAGGCATTGCCCGTCTCGAGGCATAGGGCGAAGTATGAGACCTGCTTCCAAGCAGCACTCTCATCGCAGATCGAGGCATAGGTCCTCTTCCAGGGAGAAGCCTTCCTCGTCCAGGCCTTCCAGCTCTTCGAGGCCTCCAACCCCTCGATCTAGGTCACCAATAGCAGCACCTGAGGGCTCTGCTTTTGACAGTGCCTCGCCCCAATCTGTCTATTCACTGGGATATCAATACTCCAGAGAGGCGCCTTGAGCTCATCGAGTCCTACTCGAGGCCATGCTCTGGCAGATCAATTGTCCTTTTCCTCATTCCTCCATCAAATGGCTGAGGACTTGGATCTAAAATTGGACGCTAGTTCTAAGTAATCCAAGGAGTATTTAGAGGAAATGAGTATGCCTTGGTCTCCTGCGGAGTCTCTCAAACTTCCTCTTAATAGGATTCTGTCTTAAACTTTCAAATGAAACCTGGAGACTCCTTATGCCATCCCTGCGGTGCCAGGCAAGTTGGAATCCAGGTACAAAACTGTACATTGCAAGGGCTTTGAGAACTCCCATCCATCTCATCAGTCCCTTCTTGTGGAATCTTCCTTAAAGAGGAGTCATCCTTACAGCGTCTATGCCACTGTACCTCCTGGCAGAGAGGGTAGGACCATGGATAAGTTTGGCCGTCATCTATTGAGATCAAGCACCAATTTCTGCTTCTCAATGGCCACGATTTTGGTCTTGGAGATTAAAAAGTACAAGGTCAGCATCTATGAGACAAACTTGGTTCTTTTTGTTACATAGAGCTTTTTGGACCCCAGTTCGTTTACAAAAGTTGGATAGCTCTAGGTCTAATAGATGCTGGCATTGTAATTTAGATGCTGGGACTCTAGATCATTTACTTTTTTTCTGTCCCTTTGTCAATGCCTTTTGGAAGTTAATTTGGTCCCAAATTAATTCAGTGTTAGAAAATCATGTTGCCCTATCCTATGATACTATTTTATTTGGAACGTCTATGAGATTCAAGAGTCAAATTTCAGCAAATAACAATAAACGTTTGTTAATACTGACGGGGGTTGCCATTCAACATATTACTGGAAATTGGAAGGACTATACTAAACTTAATTATACCTTTTGGTGTAATTCAGTTTGTCATATTTATAAAATAGAGAGAGGGCTTGCTATACAGAAAGGAAATTATAATAGTTTCAAAAAGATTTGGGGGGCCATTGATTGCATATTCTAATGATTAGACACCTTGGACACCTTTTTATTACATAGGATTATATTTAATGTGGGGATGGGGAGGTATGTTATGTGATTTAATGGGTTTATTCCTGATGAATGGAATGGAGGAGGGGTCTTTTTTATATGCATTTGACAATAATTGTTAGAATGTCAAGTGATTTGTATGAATTATCTGATTGAATTTTGTACACTTGTTGCAAGAGTTAAAACTGAATAAAGAATTAAAAAAAAAAAAAAAAAAAAAAGGACCCTGAAACCGTCGGTGCAATGTGCGGCGAAGAAATCAAATAGAATGCTAGGCATGATAAAGAAGGGAATTACGAGTAGATCAGAGAAAGTTATAATACCGCTCTACAGAGCCATGGTCAGACTGCACCTAGAATACTGCGTCCAGCATTGGTCTCCATACCTAAAGGAGGATATAAAACTGCTAGAGAGGGTGCAGAGACGAGCAACAAAGCTAGTGAAAGGTATGGAGAACCTGGACTACGAGGAATGACTTAGGAGACTGGGGTTGTTCTCCCTTGAGGAGACTGCGAGGAGATCTGATCGAGACTTTCAAAATATTGAAAGGATTTGACAAAATGGAGCAGGGAAAGCAGTTATTTACAATGTCCAATGTGACACGGACAAGAGAACATAGACTGAAGCTGAGGGGGCACAGGTCCAGGACGAATATCAGGAAGTTATGTTTCATGCAGTGAGTGGTGGACACCTGGAATGCTCTCCCAGAGGAAGTAATTGCAGAATCCACCGTTCTAGGATTTAAGGGTAAACTAGATGCACATCTTCTTAAGAGTGGCATAGAGTGATACGGGTAAGGGTAAATTAGATGCACATCTCCCTTGAGAAGCATACAGTGATATGGGGACTAAAACTATGCTAGGGTACACCTGGCGGGGCCTCTGCGTGTGCGGATCACCAGACTTGATGGACCCAAGGTCTGATCTGGAGATGGCAATTCTTATGTTCTTATGTACACCAACTCAGTGGACAGAGTCTAAGGTGCTCTGCCTGCCTCTCACCTTTGCAAAGGATCCATTGACTTCCCTCCAGCCAATGATGAGTTTGGCCTTCTTATCCCCAATCATCTGCAAGCATTTCAGTTCTTTGAGGGTGCCAATATTGAGCACATTAAGGATCTTCTGTCTACCTTTCTCCAGCATATCTACCCTCATGTTAATGTCCCAGCCTTGTTCATTCTCATTGCCTTCCACTGTGTCCTGGGAAATGAAAAAAGAACAGATTCTAATATGAAAAACAAACAAGACAGCTTTCACCAATTGTCAACTAGATCTTTTAAAAAATGATTTCATTAAAATATTTATTACAAGTTTACAGCCATCCTCTTTTTGTCATTGCACTTAAAAAATATCACATTTTTTTTCTAAAATCTTTATTCATTTTTCATCTTATAACAAGTGCACAATATTACATCATAATAAATTTATACACATCACTTGAATTTCTTTCTATTATTATCTTAAATACATAAATTTATTCCCTCCTCACCCCCTTCCCACAAATATTATAATCATAAATTTTGTATAAATATTACATTCTTATCTAATGATTAAACCTTAAATAGAACTTTATACCACCCCCTCCCTGATATTATAAATGTACTTTTAATGGAATATGGCATCTGTTCATTGCAATAAGTTGTTAATGGCCCCCAGATCTTTTTAAAATTATTATAATTTCCTTTTTGTATGGCAATTATTCTTTCCATTTTGTAAATGTGGCACAATGAGTTCCACCAGAAAGTATAGTTAAGTCTACTATAATTTTTCCAATTCCTGGTGATATGTTGTATGGCGACTCCTGTAATAATCAATAAAAGTTTATTATTACTTGATGAAATTTGACTTTTTATTCTCATTGATGTACCAAATAGAATTGTATCATATGATAATGCTACATGGTTTTCTTAACAATTGACTTGAGACCAAATTGATTTCCAAAAGGCCATGATACAGGGACAAAAGTATATTAAATGATCTAGAGTCCCTGCTTCCAGATTACAATGCCAGCATCTATTAGACTTAGAGCTATCCAACTTTTGTAATCTAAATGGGGTCCAAAATGCTCTATGTAACAAAAAGAACCAAGTTTGTCTCATAGATGCAGACACTGTACATCTCATTCTCCAAGACCAAATTCGTGGCCATTGAGATGCAGAAATTTGATGCTTAATCTCAATGCTCCAAATGTCTCTAAGACCAGTCTTTGGTTTTTTATTCAGATATCAATTTATACCACTGTGCAGCCTGGTGTCCCAAGAAATCTGCCTGAAAGCATAAGAATTCCAGACTATACTGATTGTTAAGAATTTTCCATTCAGGGAACCCCTCCTGAATAGCCTGCTTCAACTGCAACCATTTAAAGTTTTGTGATTTGTTTAGACCATATTTATGTTGCAGCAGTGAAAAATCAAGCAGTTTACCATTTAAAATAACATCACCTAAAGTCCATATACCTGCAATAATCCACTGCTTCCATACGATTTTAAAACCGCCAATTTGAATCTTAGAGTTTAGCCATAAAGATTGATTTGTTGATTTGTGTATTGGGTTTGGAGTTACATTGCTGACATAACGCAATGTTTTCCATGTGTCTATCAATATTCTGGTCTCTTTATATTTCCTAGGCATCTTAACACTGAGATCATGAAATAAGTTTATAGGAAAATGAGTTGCCATTCCAAATACAACCAATCTGAGATATTTTCCATGAGCTCTGGGAGACCCCAATACATACCCTGGCATAAAATATAGGCTTGATGATACCTATAAAAGTTTGGAAAATTTACCCCACCCTCCGCAATTGGTTTTTGCAAAGATACTAAGGCAATTCTAGGCATTTTACCCAGCCAAACAAATTTTGTAAGAATACCATTTAACTTTTTATAAAAGGACCCCTGAAAAAAAACTGGTATCATACTCATTTAATAACAAACCACAGGCAATATCATCATTTTAATAGTTTGAACTCTCCCCCACCAAGAAAGATGTAAAGGATTCCAATGCTCACACATTTCTGTTACCTTTTTTTAATAAAAATTTTTCATTCTCTTTCATTGTGTCTTCTAGTGTATTTTTTATTCTAATACCTAAATATTTTAAACCATCTTCTTTCCATACAAATGAGAATGAATCAAATAAGCCTTTAGTACAATGTACATTAAGTGGAAGAATTTCTGACTTGCTCCAATTTATCTTATATCCTGAAAATTTTCCAAATTTCTCTATCAACTCAAGCAAGCATGGAATGGTAATTTCTGGATTTCTCAAATAAAGCAGTATATCATCTGCATATGCAGAGATTTTATATTCCCAATCTGTACGAGGAATACCTTGTAACCCCTTTGCTTGTTGAATGGCTAATAAAAGGGTTCGAGCTTGCTTCATCCACTCCATGCATCAACCTGGTATTGCAGTATCTCCAGGAATGGTGCACCTCCCTTTGGGGAAAATGTCATAGTTAAAAAAAAAAAAAAAGCAAAGGTGATAATGAGCCTTATCTAACCCCCCTTAGCAAATTAAAACGCTCTGATAAATTATTATTAATGTATAACCTTGCAGCAGGGAAGCTATACAATGTCTGAATCATTTGTATAAATCCTGAACCTATACCAAACCAATCTAATGCCTGATACATGAAAGTCTATTCAACTCGATCAAAGGCTTTCTCCGCATCCAAAGAGACAGAGAAAGCCGGATCATTCATGGCTTTTCTTAAATTTAACATATGAAAAGCCAATCTAGTATTGTTAGAAGAATGTCTCTTAGCAACAAATCCTGCTTGGTGCATATCAATAATAAAAGGGAGAGCCTTAGCCAATCGTAAAGCCAATATCTTAGCTAAAAGTTTTCCATCAACATTAATTAACGAGATAGGCCTGTAGTTTGAAACCAAAGTGGGATCTTTGTTTGGCTTTGGCAAAACAATTGTTAATGATTCCTTGTAATACAACCTTTAGTCAGTTGAAACTGATATAAATTTAATATATAAGGTAAAAGGGTACTTTGAAATGATTTATAAAACTCTACTGTAAAACCATCACCACCTGGAGCGGATCCAACTCTAAGAGACTTCAATGCTGTTTCTAATTCTTTTAGTGATATAGGCTCCTCTAAACTTCTTTATATGTTCAGGAACTTTCGGTCCAATAATTATATTTAAAAATTCTAAACCATCTTTTTCCCTATCTTCATAAGGCTCAGAAGAATATAGATCTTTACAAAAACTTAGAAATTGACTTAAAATATTTCCAATTTTAGTATGTATCTCACCATTTTCATCCTTTATTGCTATAATTTTTGTTGTTCTTTTCTTTGCTTTAAGATAATTTGCCAATAATCTTCCCGCCTTATTTGAATTACCATAATACTGAGTTTGTTGGGAAAACAAATCTTTCCTTACGAACTTAGAAGATATCTCATATTTGCCTTTTGCTTTTAATAAAGCCTGTAATGTATTATACTCCCATTTATCAACTAATTTATTTTCTAAATGTTTAATTTATTTTTCCAAATTATAAAATTGTTTTTTAAGTTGCTTTCTAATATAAGCTGAATATGAAATAATATTACTTCTCATCCCATAACGTTTCTATGTTAATATCTTCTGAAGTATTAAGTTGAAAGAATTCAATCATTTTTAATTTAAATTCTTCAAGGAAATTTGAATCCGCAATCAAAGTATTATCAAATCTCCAAACAGACTTACAATACTCCTGCTCATCTACCTGTAATTCAATCCATACTCCACCATGATCAGATAAAATAATAGGATCTATGATGGCTTTTGTCACTCGCTGAACTATTTGATTCGAGAAAAAAAAAAAATCTATTCTTGAAAAAGACTTATGAACCTGTGAACAAAAGGAAAATTCCCGATCATTAAAACAAAGTATACGCCAAATATCTATTAAATTACAAGATTGTGCCAAATTATCTAACCTTAATGATTTCATAATTTTACTTGGTTTTTCATCCATTAATAGATCCATTACAGCATTGAAATCTCCAGCCACTATTAAATTAGAAGTAGCCAGTGGGAGTAGTAATTGTTGTAGATTCTTAAAAAATTCCATTTGATTCGTATTTGGGGCATATACATTAAACAGTTCCAGGGTAGTATTTCCCATGCTCATTTTTACATGTACCCACCTACCCAAAGGGTCCAAATCAATCATCTGAAAATTAGCTGAACATTTTTTATTTATTAATATGGCAACCCCAGCTTTCTTGCCAACTGCAGGAGCAAAAAAATTTTGGCGAACCCAACCCCCTTTCTCGATTCCATCATTGATAAATGCGTCTCTTGAATAAAATACAAATCAGCATTCTGCTGTTTTAGGAAAGCTAATATTTTTTTCCTTTTTGATAGTTAAGGCCATTGACATTCATTGAAAATATCTTAATCTCCATCTTTTTCCAAATGTTGTCACCCAGTCGGGCCTGCACGGGCACTGCGGCGTTCAACGACGGGTGGCAGCACAACCCTGGCGTGGCTCCCAATGAGGGAAGACCCTACATGGTAGTTCAGTTCACTGGTGTATTAACTAAATCAATGTCAGATACACCGCATATGGTCAATAGTTTTAATTTAAAAAAAAAAAAAAAAAACCAAAGCAACAAAGCTGACTTTGTCTCAGCATAAAAAAAATAGCAAAAGGCAATACTTCTGTCCCATTGCTAAGTCCTCAGCTCACTCGGAAGAATACTGAAGATAAGGGAGGTAAAGGTGGCCTTCTCCGAGATCCTCCCGGTACCAAGAGCGGTTGGAAGGAGACAAGGGGAACTGCAAGCAATCAATGCCTTGTTGAGACGATGGTGCGAAGAGGAAGGCTTTGACTTCGTGCGCAACTGGACAACATTCTGGGGAAGAAGTAAGTACTACAGGAAGGACGGACTGCATCTCAACGAGGAAGGAGCAAGAGTATTGGCAGGCAACATGAAGAAGGCCATCGAGAAGGCTTTAAACTAAAGGACAGGGGAAAGCCGACAGTCGACCACCAGTTGATGGTCCGGGCGACAGGATGTCCCAAAGAAGAAACTACGGACAACTATTCAGACACAGGAGGGGACGACCACAAAGCATACAAGAGAGACAGCACAGGAGCAGCAAAGAATACCATGAAAGAACCAGGGGAGATTGCTAAGCTTAAAAAGAGTCCAAGAAGGTAACACAAAGGGAACTCAAATGTATGTATATGAACGCTAGAAGTTTGAGAAACAAAATGGGAGAATTAGAAGCAATAGCAAAAAAATGACGAACTGGAAATCATTGGCATAACAGAAACCTGGTGGAATGACGAAAACAAATGGGATACAATACTACAGGGATACAAACTGTACAGAAGAGATAGAGTGGCGCAGAAAGGTGGAGGTATTGCCCTATATGTTCGTGAAGGAATAGAATCTGTGAGAGACTATGACAGAAGGGAAAGAGAAGCTGGAATCCCTCTGAATAAAGATTCCCAGACACAATGGTGCTGACACAAAGATTGGCCTTTACTACCGACCGCCAGGATAGGGGGAGGAAACAGACTTGGAAATGATAGAGGAAATTAAACACGGATGTAAGACAGGTAATGTCATAATCTTGGGGGATTTCAATTTTCCGGGGATAGACTGGGACCTGGGAACCTCAAATTGTGGCAAGGAAGCAATGTTCCTGGAACAATTGGTGGGAGAGCCAACAAGAGGAAACGTCACCTTGGACTTGGTCCTAAACGGCATTACGGGGCCGGCAAAGGCAGTAGAAGTCACGGTTCCGCTGGGGACGAGCGATTACAACATGATCAACTTCAAATTCGATGTCGGGAAGGGAAAAGGTACTAAAACCTCAACCATGACTTTAAACTTTAAAAGGGGAAGATACGATAGCATGAGAGCCATGGTGAAACAACGGATCAAGAAAAAAAAATGGGCAAAGTCAAAACGGTAGAACAGGCATGGTCCCTTCTGAAAAATACTATCACAGAAGCACAAAGCCTCTACATTCCACGTATGTCCAAAGCAAAGAAAACCAAAGGCAAAAGAGAGCCGGCGTGGCTTACTAAAGAGGTGAAGGAAGCCATAAAAGAAAAGAAGGACCCCTTTAAAGCATGGAAACGCACGAAAACAACCAAAACTTGGAACAAACACAAGGATGATCAGAAGAAGTGTCACAGGGCGGTGAGGGATGCCAAAAAGGGCTATAAGGAGAAAATAGCGCAGGAGGCCAAAAACTTCAAGCCCTTCTTCGGGTACGTAAAAGGGAGAAAACCCGCAAAAGAGGCAGTGGGACCGCTGGACAACCAGGGAAGGAAAGGGTACATCAAGGAAGACAAACAAATCGCAGACAGACTAAATTCCTTCCTTGCGTCTGTCTTTACAAAGGAAGACACTGCAACAATTTGGAAGCAGTGAAAGTGTTCAAAGGAGTAACAGAGGATAGCCTTACCACAGTAGAAGTGGACTTGGGCCATATTTACTGCCAGATCGACAAACTCAAAAGTGACAAATCTCCTGGACCGGACAGAATTCATCCGAGAGTCTTGAAAGAGCTAAAAGTGGAAATTGGAGAACTATTGCAAAAACTTGCCAACCTGTCAATCAAAACAGGACAGATACCAGACGACTGGAAGATAGTGAACGTCACGCCGATATTTAAAAAAGGATCAAAAGGAATACCGGGCAACTATAGACCTGTGATTCTCACGTCGGTCCCTGGGAAGATGGTTGAGGCGCTATTCAAGGATAGCATAACCTGGCACTTAGACACACACGACCTGATGAAAGCCAGCCAATATGGATTCAGGAAAGGGAAGTCATGTTTGACAAATCTACTTCAATTTTTTGAGACAGTGAACAGACAAATTGATAATGGAGAACCGGTGGATATTACATACTTGGATTTTCAGAAAGTGTTCGACAAGGTTCCACAAGTAAGACTCCTCAGGAAACTGCAAGGCCATGGAATAGAAGGTGATATACTAAGATGGATAGGCAAATGGCTGGAGAACAGAAGGAAGAGAGTGGGCATCAATGGGAAGTTCTCAGACTGGGAGAATGTGACTAGTGGTGTGACTCAGGGCTCAGTACTTGGGCCCATCTTATTTAATATTTTCACCAACGACCTAGAGGATGGAACATCCAGTGAGATAATTTTATTTATTTATTTAGATTTTTATCCCGTCCTCCCAGTAGCTCAGAACGGTTTACAAGTAAACATTCACAATGGAGTGAATTGGACATATAAGATTATACAGTAGATTTAAATACTTGGACATACGAGACTGTGCATTTAAATATAGGGACTATAAAGCAAATTAAGAACAGTAGTTTAAATATAAGTAGTTTAGTTTAGATACAAGTTATTTGAGTATAGGCTGAGAGTGGACTATACAGAAATTTAGGCAGAAGATTAGAATGGAGAAAGAAGGGTAGAGGTGGGGTTTAAGGGGTTGGGTGTAGACTGAGAGTGATCTTTAGTTGAAGAGGAGGGTCTTTACCATTTTCCGGAATGTCATTAGTGAGTTCTGTAGTCTGAGTTGAGGGGGGAGTTGGTTCCAGAGTTGGGGAATGAAGTGGCTGTAGGAGCGTTTGCGGGCGGTTTCTGAGAGGAGGGACCTTCCAGGGGGAATGCATAGGCGTATCTCCATTTCTGAGCGGAGGGTGCGGGTGGGGATGTAGATGGGTAGCTTGGATTTTATGTAGGAGGGGGTGGTGGCATAAATTCTTTTGTGTGCTATTGCCACGGCCTTGAATGCACAGCGTTGGCTAATTGGGAGCCAGTGTTCAGCGCGGAGTGCTGGGGAGATGGGATCATGGTAGTTGAGGCGGTAGTGTAGGAGGCGGATAGCTGCATTTTGGACCCGTTGGAGGTGCTTGAGATCTTTTTTGGTTATTCCATTAAATAGGGAGTTGCAATAATCCATTCTGGAGAGGACATATGCTTAGAGGAGTTGGGCTAGGTCAGGTGTGGAGATGTAGGGTTTGATCCTTCTCAGTTGGCGGAGGTAGTAGAAGGAGGTAGAGACTACTTGGGATATGTGGGTGGATATGGATAGTTGTCCGTCTAAGGTTACTCCTAGGCTGTGTACTTGATCTGTTGCCGTTAGTAGAGTGGAGTCCCATGATAGTGTTGGGCTTGTGTATTTGGTGTTTTTGTTCCTGATCCATAAGAGTTCGGTCTTAGAGGCGTTCAGTTGTAGTTTGTCATCCAGGTTTTCATGTCAGAGAGGCAGTGTTGGAGGTTTTCGCCTAGTGGGAGGAGCCTAGTGGGAGGAGCAGCTGGATGTCATCGGCATAGGAGTGGATTTTAATGTTGTACTTTTGCGCTATATCAATGACAGGTCTGATGTAGCAGTTGAATAGGAGGGGGGATAGAAGGACGCCTAGGGAAACGCCATATTTAATAGGCTTGGGGTTAGATTTGTGCGTCCCTAGGACAGTTTGGGTCCTTTGGTGGAGGAAGGTGAACCATTGGAGGGCAGAGTCCTTGATTCCAAGGTCATAGAGTCTGGATATGAGAAGGTGGTGGTCGACCATGCCAAATGCAGCACTGAGGTCAAGTAGGACTAGTAGGGCATCGCTGCCTTTGTTGAGTATTGACCAGCTGTCATCGATGATATCTAGGAGTACTGACTCTGTGCTGTGGCCTGTTCGGAAGCCGGATTGAGCAGGGGATAGAGCATCAAGTTTGCAGATGACACAAAGCTATGCCGGGCCATCAAATCGCAGAAGGACAGTGAGGAACTCCAGAGTGACTTGAGCCGATTGGAGAATTGGGCAGATAAATGGCAGATGAAGTTTAATGTGGAAAAATGCAAAGTGATGCACTTAGGCAGAAAAAATAAGGAACACAAGTATAGTATGCCAGATGCAACTCTGGGAAAAACCAAACAGGAAAAGGACCTGGGCGTATTAATCGATAGGACTTTGAAGCCATTGGCATAATGCGCAGCGGCAGTGAAGAACGCGAATAAAATGCTAGGCATGATAAAGAAGGGAATCACGAGTAGATTGGAGAAAGTAATAATGCCGCTTTATAGGGCGATGGTCAGACCACACTTGGAATACTGCGTCCAACATTGGTCTCCATACCTAAAGAAGGATATAAAAATGCTCGAGAGGGTGCAGAGACGAGCAACAAAGCTAATAAAGGGCATGGAGAACTTGGAATACGAGGAACGACTTAAGAGACTGGGATTGTTCTCCCTTGAGAAGAGGAGACTGCGAGGGGATATGATCGAGACTTTCAAAATACTGAAAGGAATCGACAAAATAGAGCAGGAAAAAACATTATTTACAATGTCCAATGTGACACAGACAAGAGGACATGGACTGAAGCTAAGGGGGTACAAGTTCAGAACAAATATTAGGAAGTTCTGCTTCACGTGACGAGTGGTGGACACCTGGAATGCTCTCCCTGAAGACGTAATTGCGGAATCCACCGTTCTAGGATTTAAGGATAAGTTAGATGTACATCTCCTTATGAGAAGCATAAAGTGACATGGGTAAGGATAATCTAGATGCCCTTCTCCTTATGAGAAGCTCAGAGTGATATGGGGACTAAAACTATGCCAGGGTACACCTGGCGGGGCCTCCGCGTGTGCGGATCGCCGGACTTGATGGACCTAGGATCTGTTCCGGGGATGGCACTTCTTATGTTATGTTCTCAGTTCAGCACAGTCTTTAACCATTCTTTCAAGGAATGCCAAACTCACAGTTCTCAGTTCATTATACTCCAAGGATCCCTGGACTTTAGTTTATCTTAGTCCCGGTCTTCACCAGGTCCTTGGTTCTTAAACAAGCCAAACAAAAACTCCAGCACTATGCAGCACTCCGGTCCTGATGTTGCAGGAACAGGATTGTCGGGTTCACTCTTACACAAAAAGCTTTGCACAAGCACCCACAAAATTACCCAACCCGAGGTCTTTTGTGAACCCAACCCCAATCCTGTAAGTTCCCAGTCTTGCTGCAGTACTAACACCAGACACACACCAGCTTCTTACAACGCTCTCTCCCAGCTGGTGTGGAGTAGCTCAATTAGTGCTAAGCAACAGTTCAGTACTGCTTCCAGCCCAGCCCCAGCTGCTGTGCAACAACAAAACAGTTTTCAAAAACATGCTTTGCCAGGTCCTTGTAATCAAAAATAGTCCCAACAAACACTCTTTAAGGCAAGCTTCAAAAAACAAAAGAATAATTCATGGGCAGGAAACTGCCATACTTACATCCATGGGTTCCAAGGAATCCACTCCAGGCATTACAGATTCTGCCATTTCCATTTGCTCCACTAGAACCTCTTGCTCTGCCATGCCCTGTGGTACAGGACTTTCCCAATCCATAGGTTCTGGTTTGGGTGCTTGCCCTTGCCTGGCCAGGAGGATTCTTTCTGCCAGCCCTTCCTGAGCTTTCCCTCTCAGACTCTTTGAGAGCTGCTTTAAGGGAGAAGTGTCACTCCCAGTCTTAGGTGGCTGAGGTACTGCTTTGGAGGCTCTCTGGCTCCCTCTCAGCTCAGTGGTAAAATTACACTCTGAGAGCTGATTGTATCTCCTAAGGGAGCTTGTTTTCCTGACGGGCTTTGGCTCGGGAAAGGGAACTAAGTTTGCATCACATTCATTCTCCTCAGGATAGGCAGCCCTGTCCTCTACAACCTCTGAGGCTCTACCTGCTTCGGGATTCCTGGGTAGGGGAGTCGGCTTAACCCTTATCCTACCCTTGACAGGGTCATCCTTGGGGATGGGAATGTCACAATGTATACTCCAACAATGATATTTAAATTTATTTAATTTGATATGATTAGACAACATTATACAGATAAAAACTAATGCAAAGTTAAATTGATCTTCTTCAATCCCATCATTCCCTATCCACCACCCTTGATTTTGGGGAAAAAACAAACAAACCTCCCTTTTCCCTCCCTCACCCCCACATAAATTGATTGCCTTGGAACACACATAGGATTAGCAATCACAATACCACCCCCAGGCAACATTCTAGCACATATTTCCTCTTACAATATTTAAAAATAATAGATTTATTCATTAATGCATTATGAAACAATAATCCCACATTCATACCCTTAATAATAATGTGATCTTAATATTTATAATAAATAAGTTGGTGTTTTTTTTTAAATTCTTTATTCATTTTTAAACTTTCATCAAGTGTACAAAATTCATAATAAACACTATTAATTAGACCACTTGAACATCTTATCATTGTATATTATAAATATAAATCCCACCCTCCCCCCACCCTCCCTCTAAGCCCATTATTCATTATAAGATCATAAACCCTCTTATTAAACCCTTCCCCTCTTTCAACACTAAGTGATGTATAATTAATAGAACCCATTTTTAAAATGTTTAGTTAAATCAAGTTTACCAATTTATACCTTATCATTACCATATAAATTTTATTATCCTTTGAAAAAAAAAATTATGATTCTTGTTATCAAGTCAATAGTCCCAAACTACTCTTAAACTGACATCATAAAAACTATTTCATGTTTTACATGTCCATCAAATTAACATTGACATTAAATCAATTAGTATTACCAATAGCAAAATCATACACCCGTATAACTCAAGACAAAATTATATAGAACCTTTGAAGTCAAAAGTAAGAATTATCTTTCTTAATAAACAATTCATATTTCATAAATAACATTTTTTTCTGTTCCCCTTTTTTATTTTATTTCTTCCTATTTTTCCTCTTTTCTTCCCTTTTCCTTCCTTTCTTCACACTTTTCTCCCTTCTACCATTTTCCTTCTTATCTTTTTACACCTTTTTCCCTTCTTTTTCTTTTCCTTCCCCATCTCATCTTTCTCCTTTTCTATTTCCTCTTTTTCTTTTCCTTTTTTTTATATCACTCCTTTTCTTCCCCTTCTTTCCCTTTTCCCCCTCAAAAACCTTATAAGTGGAAGTTAAAATAAACATACCTATAGAACAAATTCATAACAGAATTCCACTTCTATTAAATAATTCATACTTCCTAACTGTCATGAATCTCTTTAAAAGTTTTATTAAAACCATCCAAAAATGCAGAAATATTGACTAATCCACTAACTTTTAACATACATTAAACCATCTTTTCATTTAATAAAATATTCATAAAAACAACAAATATTGCTCAATTAAAATAGCTAAAAACCATGTCATCATATAGATTCTTCCTTTGCTTATTTGTTTTTTTAATTTTTAATTTATTCATTTTGAATTCTTACAAGTGAATTAAACATAATACAAACGATTTTCACATATCACTTGTATTTACAAACAAATAATCTTGTAATATAAAATAAATACCCCCTTTTTTATCAATATTCCTAATTCCATATGATATACATTTCCCACCCTACCCCCACATATCTTCTATCTATGTGCTATGATATCTGATCATTAGAATAATTAGTCAATGGTTCCCATATTTTTTTAAAATTATGAAGATTCCCTTGTTGTATCGCTAACATCTTTTCCATCTTATATATGTGACAAACTGAATTCCACCAAAATGTATAATTTAATTTAGTATAATCTTTCCAATTTTGAGTAATTTGTTGCATGGCAATCCCTGTCAATATTAATAATAATTTGTTATTATTTGCAGAAATCGGACTCTGAGTTCTCATTGCTGTACCAAATAATATGAGAGTCCTACATGGTTTTCTAATAATTTATTAATTTGGGGCCAAATTAGTTTCCAAAAAGCATTTATACAGAGACAAAAATAAATTAAATGATCTAACGTCCAAACTTCTAATCTACAATGCCAGCATCTATTGGATCTAGTGCTATCTATCTTTCGTAAACGCGTAGGGGTCCATAAAACTCAATGTAACAAAAACATCCACGTTTGACTCATAGATGCTGACTTTGTAGATCTTAATCTCCAGGACCAAAATCGTGGCCATTGAGATGCAGAAATTATCTGCCCAATCTCAATACTCCAAATATCCCTAAGTCCAGTTTTCTTTTTTTTTATTTAAAAATCCATATAACAATTTATACCATTTTGCGGCTTGGTGTCCCAAAAAATCCGCCTGAAAACAGAGAACCTGTAAGCTATATTGAGTATTAAGACCCTTCCATTCAGGGAACCCTACCTGAATGGCCTGCTTCAATTGCATCCATTTAAAATATTGTGTTTTATTTAAGCCAAATTTATGTTGCAATTGTGAAAAACTAAGCAGTGATCCTTCTGAAATGACATCATTCAATGTCCTTATACCTGCAATTATCCACTGTTTCCAGACGATTTTAAATCCGCCCATCTTGATCCTGGAGTTTACCCAGATAGATTGATTTAATGATTTAGCAATTGGATAGAGGCATAGAGAGGGTGGATAGGGACAGATTCTTCAGACTGAAGGGGACAACAGGTACGAGGGGGCATTCGGAGAAACTGAAGGGAGATAGGTTCAAAACAAATGCAAGGAAGTTTTTTTTCACCCAGAGGGTCGTGGACACTTGGAATGCGCTACCGGAGGAAGTGATCAGGCAGAGTACGGTACAGGGATTCAAACAGGGATTGGACGGATTCCTGAGGGATAAAGGGATCGTGGGATACTGAGAGAGGTATCCAGGTAATAAGTATAGAAACCCAACCAGGTCGTGCATGTGCAAGACCGGAGGGTTAGGACTTCGATGGGAAGATAGGACTTCAATGGGAAACCAAGGTGATTCAGACAGGTCGTGACCTGTTTGGGCCGCCGCGGGAGCGGACTGCTGGGCAGGACGGACCTATGGTCTGACCCGGCGGAGGCACTGCTTATGTTCTTATGTTCTTTATGTTATGATCTGGTGATAAATTACTAATATATCTTAAGGTCTTCCAAGTATCAAGTAAAATTCTATTATCTTTGTATTTCCTAGGCAATTTTATACTAACTACATGTTCTAAATGTAATGGGAACAGGAGCCGCCATTCTAAATATAACCAATCAGGTACATTCTCCATGAGATCTGGGAGGATCCAATACATACCCTGTCTTAGAATATAGGCTTGATGGTACCTATAAAAATTTACCCCTCTCTCCATAATGGTTCTTTGTAATGATGCTAAAGCAATTCTGGGTCTTTTCCCAAACCAAACAAATTTTGTAAGAACATTGTGTAACTTTTTATAAAATGACCCCTGAAAAAATATTGGTATCATACTAATTTGATAACAAACCACAGGCAATATCATCATTTTAATTGTTTGAACTCTTCCCCACCAAGAGAGATGTAAAGGATTCCATTGCTCACACATTTCTGTTATCTTTCTTAATAAAAGTTTTTCATTTTCTTTCACTGTGTCATCAATTGTATTTTTGATAATAATACCTAAGTATTTTAAACCTTCATCTTTCCATATAAATGAATATGAATCAAATAATCCAATGAACATTAATTGGAAGAACTTCAGATTTACTCCAATTAATTTTATATCCAGAAAATTTTCCAAATTTCTCTAGAACAGGGGTGTCCAATGTCGGTCCTCGAGGGCCGCAGTCCAGTCGGATTTTCAGGATTTTCCCAATGAATATACATGAGGTCTATTTGCATGCACTGCTTTCATTGTATGCTAATAGATCTCATGCATATTCATTGGGGAAATCCTGAAAACCCGAATGGACTGCGGCCCTCGAGGACCGACATTGGACACCCCTGCTCTAGAAGATTAAGTAAACATGGAATGGTATTCCCCGGTTCTCTTAAATACAGTAAAATATCATCTGCATATGCAGAAAGTTTAAATTCCCAGTTAGAGTATGGGATTCCTTTTATTCCCTTAGTTTGATTAATTGCAATTAATAAGGGTTCAAGAACAACATCAAAAAGTAAGGGGGATAAAGGACATCCTTGTCTAACCCCCCTTAGCAAGTTAAATCTATCTGATAAATTATTATTAATATATAATCTTACACCAGGAGAGCTATACAATGTCTGAATCATTTTAATAAAACCGGGGCCTATACCAAACCATTCTAAAGCTTGATACATAAAACTCCATTCCACTCTATCAAATGCTTTTTCTGCATCTAAAGATACTAGAAAAGCTGGATCATTAATATTTTTTGCTAAATTTAAAGAGTGAAATGCTAATCTAGTATTATTTGAGGAATGCCTTTTAGCAATAAATCCTGTTTGGTGAACATCAATAATAAAAGGAAGAGCTTTTGCCAATCTTGATGCTAATACTTTAGCAACCAATTTACCATCTACATTTAATAAAGAGATAGGCCTGTAATTTGAAACCAAAGTAGGATCCCTGTTTGGTTTTGGCAAGACAATAATTACAGAATCAGCCATAGTACCTGATATATTCCCATTATTCATTTGGTACTGATATAAATTTAATAGATATGGTAAAATAATATTTTGAAATGATTTATAAAATTCAACAGTATATCCATCGCCACCTGGAGCGGATCCAACTCTAAGAGATTTCAATGCTGATTCTACTTCTTTTAAAGATATAGGATCTTCTAAACTTCTTTTTATATGATCCGGAACATTTGGTCCATTAAGTGAATTTAAAAAATCTAACCCATCTTGTTCTTTATTTTCATAAGTATCAGAAGAATATAGATCTTTATAAAAATCAAGAAACTGTGTTAAAATATCCTTAATATTAGTGTGTGTATTGCCCTGCATATCTTTAATTGCAATAATTTTAGATTTCCTTTTTTTTGCTTTAAGAAAATTTGCTAGTAATCTTCCAGCCTTGTTTGAATTACCATAATACTGAACTTACCGAGAGAATATATCTTTCCTCACAAATTGAGAAGAAATCTCATTATACTTAGCTTTTGCTTTTAATAATTTTTGCAATATATTATGTTCCCATTTCTCAATTAATTTATTTTCTAATACTTTAATTTCTTTTTCCAAATCAACAAATTGTTTTTTAAGTTGTTTTTTAATAAATGCTGAATATGAAATAATATTACCTCTCATTGTTGCTTTAAAAGCATCCCATAAAATCTCAACATTTATATTATCCGAATTATTAATTTGAAAGAATTCATTCATCTTTAATTTAAGATCTTCCAGAAAGTTCGAATCCGCAAGTAAAGCATTATCAAATCTCCAAATTGATTTAGAATATACTAAATCATCATTCTGAAAGTCAATCCACACAACAGCATGGTCCGAAATTACAATAGGATCAATAACTGCTTTCATCACACGCTGTGCTATATTATTAGATACAAATATATAATCAATTCGTGAAAAAGACTTGTGGACCTGAGAACAAAAAGAAAATTCCTGATCATTAAAATGAAGAATACGCCATATATCAACTAAATCACAAGATTGTACCAAATTATCTAAACCTAACGATTTCATAATTCTGCTTGGTCTCTTATCCAAAATTGGATCCATTACAGCATTGAAATCACCAGCTACCACTAAATTAGAAGCAGCCAGTGGTAATAATATTTGTTGAATTTGTTTGAAAAACTCCATTTGATTCGAATTAGGAGCATACAAATTAAATAAATCCAGGGTTGTATTTCCCAGAACCATTTTGATATGCACCCATCTTCCTAAAGGATCAGAATTTATTAATTGAAAATCAGCACTACATTTCCTATTTATAAGAAAAGCTACCCCAGCTTTTTTCCCTACAGCAGGTGCAAACAAACATTTAGATACCCAACCCTCTGTTAGCTTCTTAGATTCAATCCCGGAAAGATGTGTCTCTTGAATGAGATATACATCCGCATTCTGTTTATGTAGAAAAGCTAACAATTTCTTCCTCTTAATTGGGTGATTTAAACCATTGACATTTATAGAGAAAATTTTAAAATCCATCTATTTTTCTGATTAAAATTTGACATATAACTCTAAAATAAATATTATGATCAGACATCAGCACATATTTAAGATATAATTTCTTTCCCACCCCATCTCCCCTTCCCCTAATCCCCCATCCCTTTTTTTCCAGAAAATAAACATTTCAATTTCTGCACTTTTCCCAACTTCATGTCTTAAAGAAACATTAATCATCCCACTCCCCCTCCCCTCCCCATCCCTCCACCCTATCCCCACCCCCCCACCCTTTAATAAATGTGTAAGCTTGAAAACGCACATAGATAATCAGGTAAAGAGAATTCCCCCCCATAGAACATTCAAAAACAAAAAAAATCTATAATCATAAGTTAAAGAATATTTTAACAATTAAACCCCTTCCTCAAATCCCTAATATCTAAACCGACCCCCTTAAAATAATTTTCTTTAATAAAAACCAAACAAAACTTTTATGTAGAACCCCAATCAATATTAAGAATAGTGATTCATAACAAAAAAAATTTTTTTTCTCCTTTCCTTTCCTTTTTTTTCCTTCCTACCTCTTCCTTTTCCCTTCCTTTCCTTTTCCATCCTTTTTCATTCCAATAATCTTTTGACATAAAAGCATATTACTATATAAGTAATACCATATGAGGTTACTCATCAAAACTACATTAGCATCAAAAATAAACA
This sequence comes from Geotrypetes seraphini, assembly GCF_902459505.1. Taxonomy (NCBI): domain Eukaryota; kingdom Metazoa; phylum Chordata; class Amphibia; order Gymnophiona; family Dermophiidae; genus Geotrypetes; species Geotrypetes seraphini. The sequence continues at coordinate 96,840,057 of NC_047088.1, read as the reverse complement.
GCCTGTAAGTGATTCCATAACTCCATAAAAGGATAAGATTCCAAATATGAAACCATTTCAATTCTAAAGCCAGTAAACTATACTAACTGTATTAATGACTGTATTAAAAGCACCAAATATATAATACATTGAACTGCATCTTTTAAAGAAATTGAAATGCAACACAGAGCATCTAAAAAATAAATAATAAAGTCCATGTCTCTATGTAATCATAAGTTCCTCTTGTTTCTGCAAAAAGTCCTGCAACTCTTCTGGTTCCTTGAAATTCGTTGTTTTATTCTTGAAAGTCACTTTCATCATCGCTGGATAAATCAGCCCATATTTTGCTCCAAGACTTCTGAGCTGCAGTGGCAGGAGCAAAATCTGGAACAAAGTGTATGCGAGAGTCCTGAAACTTTAAGTTCTTATTTTCTTTAGCCAGCCGAATAATATCCAATACTTGCTGATGTCTTAAGAGCTTGAATATTATTGGACAAGGTCCCCTTTGAGTATCATTCCTCCTGACTGGTATTCTGTGAGCTCTTTCGATTTCAATAGGATATTTAAAGTTGAGAGGCCTATTACTACAATCCTCCAGCATTTGCGTAAGTATATCCATTTTCTTCTGCACCAGCTTGAATTTGAATAAATCTGCTTCAACTGCCAGCATTCTATCATTAAGATTAACAATCTTATTTTCCACCAGCTCCATTTTCCTGTTAAGAATATTTACTTCCTTCTTAACCTCTTTAATATCCTTGGAGTTTTCTAGCACAATTTCTCTAATTGCTTTCAGTTCCTTCAATATTTCAGCTGTTTCAACAACTTCCTTCTCAGCCTGTTTTTTCGAAGGGGTCGGAGGCTCGGGTTTGGCTCTTTTTGCACTTGCCGGCATCACAAAAGCTGAATCAGCTTTGTTATTCTTTCCAGACGCCATATTTATAATTAACTCTCCCATATCCGACAAGAAAAGTTAACTTTTGTAACAAATAATCTTTAAAACGATCTATCGGGACGGAGCTCACCGTTCACCCGACTATTGCCATGCGCTTCCAAGCTGAAAGGACACATTTGAAAAGATAAGTTTTCTGTCTCTGTCTATGAAAGGACACATTTAAAAAGGACACACGTATTTTATGTCTTTTGTTCCTGTCTGTGCTGGAGGTAATCAAATGTAGAATGTTCGTGTTTACTCTCTCGATGGTTTGGGAAGAGGTCATTTAATCATGTTAACGAAGTTTCGTCTTTAAGACAATGAAGGCTCAAACCCCCCTGCCATGTACATATCCTGCTCACACACCCCCTCCCCTCTCTTGTCCATCCCCCTTTTCCTGTGATGGTTACCACTGACCCATGTGAAGGATATATAACTGAATGTATTCTGAAAATAAAACAGGCAATTTCTTTGGGCCTTCTGTGAATCCTTCTTACCTAAGGAAATTGCCTCCAGATATCTGACCAGGCGGCAGGATTTTTGCAGGACAGTTTCGGGACCAAGAAACAGACCTCATTCGTTTCACAAGCCACGCCCCCTCTTCCTTTGCTTATATCATTAAGCATGTCTAATGTATTTAAATTAAACTCTAACTGAAGTTGATATTTCAGAAAATGAATATCTTTTCATTAATGAGCAAACTAAAGATATGGCTGAATAGGTCTCTTTTATTTTTCTATTTTTCCCTCCTTACTCCATTCCTCTTCTTTTCTTCCTCTTCCCTTCTTCTTTTTCTTCCAATTATACTCATCCTTTTTTCCCTGTCTTATTGTAGATGCTGATCCTTTTCTTACTTTATAGTTTTTCCTCTTCCTTAAGTTAATCTGTCAAAAAAACTTCAAAAAATATTATAAAGACTAGGTTTTAAACTTAAAACTATTTAAATAGACATTGGCTCAGAATTTGTCAATAAGTCCTTTAACTTTTCCAGATCTTCAAAATATAAGGATCTATTTCCACTTGTCACCCTCATTTTAGCAGGATAATACAAGCCATATTTGAGACCCTTTTCTTTCATTTGAGGTCTTAACTGAAGAAATTGTTTCCGTATGTTTGCAGTGTTTTTTTTGCAAAATCCAGCAAGAACAGCAACTTTGAACCTTTATAATTTAAGTTTCTGTCAGCTTTAGCCAAATTCAAAATCTCTAAAGCCTGCTGGAATCTTAAGAGCTTGAAGATTAAAGGCCTTGGCTTCACTTGGTTAGCTGACCGTTTAGATGGAATCTTGTGTGCTCGTTCTATTTCTAGGGGGTGTTTTGAATTTACCTGTAGTAGCTTTGGGAAAAGGTTTTCCAAAAATTGAATAGCATTTCCTCCTTCCAAATTCTCAGCTAAACCAATAATTTTCACATTCTTCCTCCTTCCACGATTCTCATAATCTTCAAGTTGTCTTTTCATTTCTTTAATATCTTGACTGTCAGTTTTACATTGAACCGCATTAATCTCCAACTGCTCCATTTTGTTTTCTAATAACAACATTCTTTGATTGGCAACCTCCATCTGCTTGTTAATATTTAACACTTCTTCCTTTACTTCAGCAATTTCGACTGCATTATCTTGAAGCATTTTCTTAATGCTCCAAAATTCTGCCAACATTTCACTTTTATCCAGCACGTCCGCAGCTTCAGCAGGGAGAGGTATTCCACGGCGTAACCTGATCGTGTTTGACACGCTTTGCCGTCCCTCCTGCCGCGAAAGCCATTTCTAATTTCGCTTGTTGTGTAGCCGCCATACTTAATACTGCTTTATAACCTCTTTAATGAAGAAAAAGCTGCGATGTTCTAATCAAAATTATTTACGAGCCGCCTAGGATTGAGGAGCGTCGCCGACGATTACACCACCATCTTGTGCACCGCCAAGCTACCTTTCTTGGTGTTCTTGCTGAAGTGGAAGATTATGGTGTTAAGGCTGCCAAGTCCTTGCTATTATTTTTGTGAGTGGGAAGTAGGGATTGCTGAGTCCATCTGGTTTTTGTGGTAGAAGGTGCAATGTTGGTGCCATTATTATTTGGTATATTTAATGAATCCTGTGCTGTAAATGTCACCACATACCACTGATTTCTAGGGTCACCACCACATATCTCAGAACCTACAGATCTCAGGACTTTGGCTCTGAATTCCTGAGTATCCTCTTGATCTGTACCTGTAATTTATGTATCCTATTCTTGGTCAAAAAGTCAACTGTCAAAATGTACTCCTAAATACTCTATTATCCATGTCAGAATTAAGTTGCTAATGTTTAATAGTTTCCAATTTCTTCTCCATGTTATTATCTTCAGGCATTCCCACAACATACAAAAGAAACTGCCGATTCCACCAATGTAAAGAGGTACTTAATCCTCCAATGTGGTATATTTTCAATAAAGTCAGAAGCAATCTACAGATTATTCTGTACTTCAGTTCCTCACCTATGCACTTCTTATTTTTGTTCATTAATAGGCATCAGTGTATTTGCATCAGCTTTAATTGCTGCAGGATTGTTCAATAAAAAGATTTCTTGCATATTGTGTGCCTTTACCATATTAATCACTTTACCTTTTTTTGTTTCTCTCTCATTAGAAGCGGGATGCCTTCCTCCTGGGTGCTCGCCACTCTATTACAGACTGCAAAATAGAAGGGAGAAAAAGTAGCTAGATCAGATACTTTCAGGATAGTAAAAGAGCTCAAGAATGTACCAACTGCACCCCTCACACCTCTGTTCCTCTTGTCCTTGAAGAAGACTGGAAGAGAGCTGCTTTAGTCCCCCTCTAGTAAAGGGGGAACAAAGATGAGGCAGGTAACTACAGACCTGCTTAGCTTTAATACTGGGCAAAGTTATCGAGACAATGCTAAAGAAAGATAGTGTTGTATCTTGATTTTACAAAGGGAAGAGCCTATCAGATCAACTTGATAGAGTTCTTTTAGTGAGGTAAAAGAAAACTGTTAAACATCAGTAAAATGCATGGAAATAACATAGAAATATGATGGCAGATAAAGACCAAATAACCCATCTAGTCTGCCCATCCACAGTAACCATTATCTCTTTCTCTCTCTGAGAGATCCACGTGCCTATCCCAGGCCCTCTTGAATTCAGACAGTCTCTGTTTCCATCACCTCTTCCGGGAAACTGTTCTACGCATCTACCATCCTTTCTATAAAAAAGTATTTCCTTAGATTACTCTGGAGCCTATCACCTCTTAACTTCATCCTATGCCCTCTCATTGCAGTTTCCTTTCAAATGAAAGAGACTTGACTCATGCACATTTATATTACGTAGGTATTTAAATGTCTTTATCATATTTCCCCCCCCTCCCGCCTTCAAAATATACAGATTGAGATTAGAGAATGACACGGTGGCGGTTTACCCGCATTTTAGCCGCGGGTCACCCGCCGAAAACGGGGAAGAAAACTAGCAGTCGCTGCGGCGACGGGGACAAGGCCATTCACCGCCCGCGGGGCGGTGAATGGTCTTGTCCCCGCAGTGAGGCATGAAGGATCGCGCGGTCCCCGCAGCTCACACCCGCCTGCCCAATCGATTCTAGTGTTTAGCCAGCTCTCTCCCTTCTCCTCACCTTAGTTTGTAGATTTTCTTTTTCGGCGACCCGCACGCTATCAGAGAGCCGCGCACCCGCTGCTGCTCAGTTTTGATCTTCTGCTCTGACGCAACCGGAAACAGGAAGTTGCAGCAGAGCAGAAGATTGAACACTGAGCAGCCGCGCGTGCGCGGCTCTTTGGGAAAGCGTGCAGGTCGCCGAAAAAGAAAACCTATAAACTAAGGTGAGGAGAAGGGAGAGAGCTGGCTAAACACTAGGATCAATTGGGCAGGCAGGTAGTGGCTGCGGGGACCGTGCGATCGCTAGTGTTCCCGGCTCAAATTGGAAGGAGGGAGTGAAAGGGAAAAGGATTCTGGGCCAAGGGGATGAAGTCGGAAAGAAAAACCCACAGCAGGAAAGAAAGGGAAGGACTGGCAGGTGAGCCAGATGCTAGAAGCAGGGGGGGGGGAAGAAAGAGGGAAAAAAGCTAGATGGGGTTGAAAAGAAGAGACACACTGGTATGGAAGAGGAAGATAGGGGAAATCTGGACACAGGAAGGTAACAGAAAGAGGGGAAATTATGTGCATGGGGCATAGGGACAGAGACATAAAGGGGACATGCCATGGGGATGGTATATGGACACAGGGGGGGCAATGACAGATATATAGGGGAGATATTAGAAATGGAGAAAATAGGAGCACAGAAGCGAGATGGTTTGTGGGGATGGGACAGGGACCGAGCTTGCAGGCTCCAGTGGCTTGCACAAATTACATTGTAACGTGCCATGAAAATAAGAGGAAGGAAGGTAGATAGGCCACGCGAGAGGAGCTGAAGGGTAGTAGAAAGGAACAGATGGTAAAGGAGGGAGGGAAGGGTGGTGGTGGAAAGGAATAGAACAGACATTGAAGGAGGGTGGAGAGGAACAGACCCCCAAGGGAAATGTGGAAGACAGAGTGGGAAGAAGACAGATGCCAGACTATGCAGGAGCGGAGGGAAGAAGATGGGTGCTAGACCAATTGGGGGGGGGGGTTAAGGGAGAGGCACAGTAACAGCAAATGGAAGACGCAGAGAGAAGACACACAGTGGATGGAAGGAATTCAATGAGAAGATGTGGAAAGCAGAAACTAGACAACAAAGGTAGAAAAAAAAATTATATTTATTTATTTATTTTTTGCTTTAGGATAAAATAGTATATTAGTTATGTTGATAAAAATTTATAAACAAAGCCCTGCCAGCTGAACATCTCTTTCTCTAGTTCAGCAGCAGGAACTTTGATTTATAAGAAAGGAATAAGCTAAATATTACAGTACTAAGGCTTATATGGATGCAGCGGGGCCGGTGACGGGGCGGTGAATGGGATGGCAGTGGCGGTGACGGGGCGGTGAAAGGGATGGCGGTGACGGTGACGGGGCGGTGAAGGGAACGGCGGTGACGGGGCGGTGCAGAGGATGGTGGGCCGGTGACGGGGACAGATTTTTTCCCCGTGTCATTCTCGAATTGAGATCTTTAAGTCTGTCCCATACGCCTTATCACGAAGGCCACACACCATTTTAGTAGCCTTCCTCTGGAGTGACTCTATCCTTTTTATATCTTTTTGAAGGTGCGGTCTCCAGAATTGTACACAATATTCTAAATGAGGTTTCACCAGAGTCTTATACAGAGGCATCAATTTGTTCTACCCTCCCCTCCTTTTTCTTACTGGCCATACCTCTTCCTATGCAACCTAGCATCTTTCTAGCTTTCACTGTCACCTTTTCAACCTGTTTGGCCACCTTAAGATCATCACATACAATGACATCCTGGTTTTTGCAGCCCAAATGCAAGGCCTTGCATTTCTCAACATTAAATTTTAGCTGCCAAATTTCAGACCATTCTTCAAGCTGCGCCAGGTCTTACTTTATGTTATTCACACCATCCGGCTTGTCTATTCTATTGCAGATTTTGGTATCATCCGCAAAGAGGCAAATCTTACCTGACAACCCTTCAGCAATATCATTTATAAAAATGTTAAAAAGAACAGGCCAAAGAACAGAACCCTAAGACACACCACTGGTAACATCCCTTTCCTCACTATCCTCTGTTGCCTTCCACTCAACCAATTCCAGCCCGTCACTTTGGGACCCATCCCAGGGGCTCAGTTTATTTATCAGACGTCTGTGTGGTCCAACGTTGCTTTTATCGGCTACATATGATCAGATCATTATCCAAACTATTAGATGCCGCATCTTTGAACATTTTGATTCATTCTCTCGTGATTTCGTGCATTGACCATTGTAATGCCCTTTATAAAGGCATAACCAAAAAAGAAATACGAAGACTCCAGATAATACAGAACACCGCCGAAAAGATTATATTCAATGCAAAGAAATCCGACCATGTTACCCCCCTGTTGCAAGAAGCCCACTGGTTGCCAGTGGAATACAAAATCACTTACAAAATTATTCTGTTAACATTTAAGACTAGACAAAACAATCAACCTGAATTTATTAATAATCTTCTTACCCCTTATAATCCTTCTAAGACTCTAAGATCAACAGCTAATAACCTTTTCTCTATACAGTCACTGAAGTTTATATATACAATGAGGTCTACTATCTTCTCTGTCACTGCCCCCTCTCTTTGGAATAGTATTCCAAATTATTTACGTGAAGAATCAATTCTTAATAACTTTAAGACGAAGCTAAATAAAAAAAACAAACAAAAAAACACAACTTATTGTAATGATTAGACGCCATTTTACACTGAAAGTACATTTATATTTATAGGGTGGGGGGTGGAATAGCATTTTAAGGTTTAATCAATAAATATGAAGCTAATGTTTATGTTTAAATGATTTTTATTATTCCAGCAGTAAGAAGCAAATACAAACAGTAGTACCATTCAGGAAATAGCATTTTCAACAATATAGTCAGTTCCCCTCCCATCCCCTCCCCAAGAATCCATGGCCAGTCTAACAGCTGGGAGTGGGAATAAAATCTTAAAGATTCAAAAGTCTACTGCGAGTACGCGGTGTGAGGTCCTGCCAGAAGTGCTCCCACACCTGACAAAATTTGCGACCCGGGCCAAGAGTCAAGTCTCCCACCATGCGTCTCTCCAGTGTTGCGTGCACTATCATTAGGGATCTCCATTGTGCATATGACGGGGGATCACGGGAGAGCCAGTTGGTGAGGATGGCTTTTTTTCCCATCAAAAGGGCTCTGGAGATAAATGCTGACATTCCCCTGGGTTTGGGCGAGGCTATATTATAAAATCCAAATAACGCCCTCGGTTGCGGAAGCCATCGCCTTCCTCAAAGTGATGTGGTATATAGGCCAAAATGTCTCCAAAACTGTTGGATTGCGGGGCAGGCCCAAAACATGTGACTCAAAGATGTGTGAGCCTGATTGCATTTCGGGCAAGAATGCGATGCAGTAATCCCCATCCGGGCTGCACGTTCTGGTGGAATGTAAAGTCTAAGAACAATTTTCAATTGCATTTCCCAGTGAGTAATATTGGGTGACACCTTCTGAATGTTCTTCAGGACCCGTTGTAACTGTTGAGCAGTCAACTGGCAATGCAAGTCCTCAGCCCACGCTGACGCTAATATATCCAGATTCGTACTTGGTTGGCAATCCCGGATCCCCACAATATGAAATCGTAGAGGAATCCTCTGTTGGGCTGAAAGGCTGAAGAGTTCCAAAAGCGCCTCCTGCAGACTTCAGTAAGGGCAGCCACTAGGAGGGACTGAACATAGCGACGGATCTGGTAATAGGCGAAGAGATCATTAGCCTGTAGGTCAAAAGTCCGTTGCAGCTCGGCAAATGTGACCAGGCTCCCCTCCTCCGAAAACAGGTGAAAAAGATATTGTAGACCTTGTGCTTGCCACCTAAGAAAGGTGGCATTGAAGCTAATGTTTATATAATATTTTTGACTACAATATTTGTGGGAAAGGCGGGTGATGGAGGGAATTAATTTATGTGTTTAAGATAATAGTAAGAAATTCAAGTGTTGTGTACAAGTTTAGATGATGTAATATTGTGCACCCCCCCTGGAAGATCCCTGCTCACAAAAACTGCCCACAAACGATCCTACAGCCACTTCATTCCACACCTCTGGAACCAACTCCCCCCCCAACTTAGACAACAGAACTCATTATTAACATTCCGTAAATCGGTAAAGACCCTCCTCTTCAATTAAAGATCTCCTCTGTCTTCTCCCCCCCTTAGGCCCCACCCTCCACTCTCCTACCACCTTCCCGAAATTCCAGTATGACCCTCTCTTACTCTATCCACTAACAAATTGTACCTATACGCTTATAACTTTCCTTAAACTAAACTACTGTATTTCCCCCTTCTCTCTCTCTGCTTACTCTCCCTGTATTTAATTCTCTCCAAAAACTAAATCCAATCACTAAACCTGTTGTACCACTTATATGACTGTTCTAACTATCGTCCAATTGCGAGTCTTCCATTCCTAGCAAAACTAACTGAAAAGGTAGTTTTTCAACAGTTATCAGACTTTGTAGACAAAACTCATGTCTTGCATCCCAATCAAGCAGGATTTCGCAAGAATCACTCAACAGAACACTCTTTATTAGGTCTCGTCACTACTATTCATTACTTTCTGGACCAACATAAATCTGTCGTTCTCATTTCTTTAGACTTAGCGGCAGCCTTCGACACTATTGATCACCATTTACTACTTCACCGCCTTTCTTCCATTGGCATCAAAGACCAAGTTTTAGATTGGTTTCAGTCATATTTTACCAATAGATCTTCTTCAGTACACTTTAACAATTCTATTTCAAAGCCTTATCAAACAAATTATGGAGTACCTCAAGGGTCCATATTGTCTCCATTACTTTTCAATATTTATCTGGCCCCTCTCTTAACCCTTTGTCAATCTATAGGATTTACAGTGTATGCCTACGCGGATGATTTCCAACTTTTACACCCTATTGATTCTTCAAGTTCCCAGGATATATTCGAAATCAACCGTAAGCTGGCCAAAGTTCACGATTGGTTGAACAATAATCAACTTTCTTTAAGTATCAATAAATCTACATCTATGCTTTTTTCAGGGAAAGAAGGTGTACAACTAATCAACCCAATCTTAATAGATAACAAACCTCTATACCTCACTACCAATACAAAAATCTTAGGCGTCATTTTAGACAATAATCTTTCTTTCAGATTACACATCAGTGCATTGGTGAAAAATTGTTTCTATAAACTAAGAATGATCCGTTCATTGGTTCCCCTTCTTGATTCATTTTCACTCAATACTTTAATACATTCTCTAGTGATTTCAAAACTAGACTACTGCAATTCCTTGTTAAAGGGGGCATATCTTAAGGATATAAGGCGCCTCCAAATCATACAAAACACTGCAATAAAGGTAATCTCAGGTTCAAAAAAATTCGATCATGTTACACCGCTGCTTCAAAATGCTCACTGGCTACCAATTTCATATAGAATTACTTATAAAATAGCACTATTAGTTTTTAAGACATTAAGAAATAATACTCCTGCATTTATAGATAGGCTTCTGATTCCTTACAGCCCCTCAAGAGTTCTCAGATCATCCTCACAAGCGTCCCTTTATGTTCCCTCTTTGAAAGTCATCGGTACTCGCCGTGACCTGATTTTTTCGGTTACAGCCCCTACTATTTGGAACTCACTTCCTCTTCATTTAAGACTTGAACAAGATTTGAATAAATTCAAAAATAGTTTAAAGTGTTTTCTTTTTAAAGAAGCCTTTAACTAAAAATTTATTTTTCGGTTCATTCCTAATCTTATCGTTTTGTATTAAACTCTGATTATATATCCCCTTTTTTTTAGATTTTCAAGTTTGTAAATCCTTCTCTCACATTATCCTTATGTTCTAACCCAATCTGATTAACTCATCTCTTTTTTTTTTTTTTTTTATTGTATTTTTTCTTATCCCTCCTTTCCTACTGTTCCATGTGTTTGTTACCCCAGTTCGTTTTTTAATTTTTTAAGTAATTATTTTTATTTACGATGTATTTGTGATTTTAAGAAATCCAATTTTATTTCTTTGTAAAACGCTTTGTATCCTGAAAAGCGTTTAATCAAATAATTTAATAAACTAAAAAAAAAAAAAAAAAAAAAAAATAAACTAGTTGCTCCCCACTGTGTATGTTCATTTGTAAACCGTTCTGAGCTATTGGGAGGACGGGATAAAAATCTAAATAAATAAATAAATAAATAAATACTTGATGTAAGATGAAAAAATAAAGAATTTGAGATTGAAAGGGTGGGAGGGAAGGGATTAAACTTTATCTATTAATATCATAAATGATAGAATTTCAAGTGATGTATTTATTGTCAAATGTTTAATATTTATGCATTTGTTATAAGATGAAAAATGAATAAAGATTTATTAAAAAAAAAAAAAAAAGACGAAGCTAAAGACATTTCTCTTCCTTGAGACCTAACTGTCCTTTTAAGGGCAACTGAGTGCAAATAGCAGCCCCTCCTATTATATTTTCCTTAATTGTTCTCTTTTACTTTGACTACTGTAGTTCTTGCCTTTTTACCTTTTGTTCCTGTTTGTCTTTGTTTTTAAAAGTCTTTAAAAGTTATTAAAAGTTACAGTTTGGTGACAATGTCAGCTTAAACTTGTATTTTAGTTTGTTTTCTGTTTTTATGAATTTGTACACCGCCTAGAAAGCTGATTGGGCGGTATAAGAAATTTTAAATAAACTTGAAACTTGAACACTGTCAAAGTCTTTGCTAAAATCTAAATACAACACATCCTCTATCCAATTCTCTGATCACCCAGTCAAAAGAAATTGATCATATTTGTCTGACAAGATCTACCTCTAGTGAATCCATGTAGCCTCCAGTTCTGTAATCCACAGGATTCCAGAAGCTTGACCATTCTCTGTTATAAGAACATAAGAAGCGCCATCTCCGGATCAGACCTTCGGTCCATCAAGTCCGGCGATCCGCACATGCGGAGGCCCTGCTAGGTATACACCTGGCTTATTTTATATTCAATAATAAAGTAAAGTCCCCCTATGGGAAAATAACCTATATAATATTATCTAAATATTACAGAACTGGATATATCCATCTAGCTTTTATGGCAAAATGAAACTATGGATTCGATATATCGATGATATTTTTATGATCTGGAATGGAGATATGGTGGAACTTAAGGTGTTTTTTGAATACATCAACACGTGTCACCCGAAGGTAAAATTTACATATATGTATAGTGACACGGAGTTATCATTTTTGGATGTGCACATTACGATTGCTGATGGTATATTTAACACCAAGGTATTTACGAAGCCCACGGACAGCAATGCTATGTTACACTTTTCGAGTGCACACCCTAGGTCCTTAAAAACCAGCCTTCCATTTTCCCAATTCCTAAGGATCAGAAGGATTTGTACTTCTGATATCGATTTCAAAAAACAAGCTAACTGTTTAAAGGAAAAGTTTCTCAAACGGGGGTACCCGCTTAAGATTATAAATAGAGCCTATAAAAGAGCCTATTACAATCACCGCGAACTTTTACTGCAACCTAAACAAAGAGCGGAAAGCGCAATACCTGATAAACAGATGACGTGTATATTGACGTACTCAAACAATAGCTTTCAAATAGCTCGCTCGCTCAGGAAACATTGGGCCATGTTAAAAATAGCGGGAACATTCAGAGACCACTCTTTAAGAATAGCTTACCGCCGCACCAGGAATTTAAAGGAGATACTTTGTCCTTCTCAACCTCCTCAACAACAGATAAGAGACGCGGTAAGCTATTTGGGACATCAGGAATGTGGAGAATGTTCTATGTGCCATATAATGGACTGTACCAACACATTCGTTGATCCAAGGGATAAAAAAGAATATGTTCTCAAACATGATTCAAATTGCAAAACTCAGGGCGTAGTTTATATCTTGAAATGCCCATGCGATCTGCTCTATGTTGGGCAGACGTCCCGCAAACTAAGTACCCGATTGATTGAGCACAAAAGTACAATCAAAAACCATAATTTGGGGGCCCCGTTAGCGAGACATTGCATAGCAAAGAACCATGATTTTTCCACTTTAAGAGCAGTGGTTATTGAGGTGCTTAAACCAAATACAAGAGGGGGAGATTTTCGTAGAATTCTTGCTCAACACGAACAAAGATGGATAAACCGTTTGAATACTCTATATCCCAAAGGGTTAAACAAACATATAGAGTGGCAGCATTTTTATTGAATAAAATCATAGTAGGTGTGCATAATTTTACTATCCTATGATTGGATATGTAGTCCCGTTAGGACGTTTTTCATCTGACGTAAACACGTTGAGAAATGAGTTAAATAGAGGCTGGCGCCTTTTTGCACTTTGTTGAGACGGCTGGTAGCGTACTTGAGATAAGTAAGTTCACAACTGAGAACACTAAGTTGTATATTGGTATGACTCTGTGTTTGTGATTTTAACTGTTTGTTTTTGTTTTAATTTTTTGTTGCAGTAGCTTGGTACACACGTGAAATGGCCCTGAAGCAGTGGATATAAAGCCAAATCCACGAAACGCTGGCCACGTTGGTATCTGTTGATACATGAGCACTGCTAAAGCTAAGTACTTTTGCTAAAATAAGCTAAATAATGAATGCTAAGTACTTCTTTCAACATAAATCAAACATGTTAAATTGTTGCTAGTTTGGGTCTCAAGGGAACGAGTGTGTAGACACAATATGGTGATCAAAAGGAATATTTTAGAAGTTATTTATTAAGACATTTCTATATATAAACTAAAAATTCAAAAAAATAATTACATCTTCCTAGAATACACATAGGGATAAGAGATTAGGAGGGAAGAAGACCAATGATTGGAGCAAGGGAGCGCATAACCACGCTGAATTTTCCGGTCTGTGAATAACGACTGTGCGTGGGCTCCGTGTCTGAGGTCTCTCCCTAGATAAAATAGAGTATATGTTAAATAAAGTTAAGAATTAACACCACACTTTTTCTCTTTTTTCTCTATATATGGGAATATTTAGATAATATTATTTTATATTCAACCATATCTTTATATGCCTCTCTCAAGGAGATATGCATCTAGTTTGCTTTTGAAGCCTAGGACTGTCGATTCCGCAATAATCTCCCCTGGGAGAGTATTCCAGATGTCAACCACTCTCTGTGTGAAGCAGAACTTCCTGACATTAGTCCTGAACTTGCCCCCCCTTAGCTTCATGTCATGTCCTCTTGTACGTGTCAAATTGGACAATGTAAATAATCTTCTCTGCTCTATTTTGTCGATTCCTTTCAGTATTTTGAAGGTCTCGATCATATCCCCACGCAGTCTCCTTTTCTCAAGGGAGAACAATCCCAGTGTTTTAAGTCGATCCTCATATTCCAGTTTCTCCATACCCTTCACTAGTTTAGTTGCTCGTCTCTGCACCCTCTCCAGCAGTTTTATATCCTTCTTTAGGTAGGGAGACCAATGTTGGACACAGTATTCCAAGTGGGGTCTGACCATTGCCCTATAAAGCGGCATTATAACTTTCTCCGATCTACTCGAGATTCCTTTCTTTATCATGCCCAACATTCTATTTGCCTTATTTGCCGCTGCCGCGCATTGTGCCGACGGCTTCAGGGTCCTATCTATCAGTACACCCAGATCCCTTTCCTGTTCACTTTTTCCCAGAGTTGCACCTGACATTCTGTACTCGTATTCCTTATTTTTACTGCCTAAATGCATTACCTTGCATTTCTCCACGTTGAACTTCATCTGCCATTTCTCCGCCCATTTTTCTAACCGACACAAATCGCTCTGGAGTTCCTCACTGTCCTCCTGTGATCTGATTGCCCGGCAGAGTTTTGTGTCGTCTGCAAATTTGATGATCTCACTGGATGTTCCGTTTTCCAGGTCATTGATATAAATATTAAAAAGGATCGGCCCAAGTACCGAGCCCTGGGGTACACCACTAGTCACTTTCTCCCAGTCTGAGAACTTCCCATTTATGCCTACTCTCTGCTTCCTGTTTTCCAGCCATTTGCCTATCCATCTTTGTATATCTCCCTCTATGCCATGGCTTTGTAGTTTCCTGAGAAGTCTTTCGTGTGGAACTTTGTCAAATGCTTTCTGGAAGTCCAAGTATATTATGTCCACCGGCTTTCCACTATCAATTTGCTTGTTCACGGTCTCAAAGAATTGGAGTAAATTCGTCAAACACGATTTCCCTTTCCTGAATCCATGTTGACTGGGTTTCATCAAGTCGTGTGTGTCCAAGTGCTGAACTATGCTATCCTTGATCAGTGATTCAATCATCTTGCCGGGGACAGACGCAAGACTCGCAGGTCTATAGTTGCCCGGTTCTCCTCTCGATCCTTTTTTAAAAATTGGCGTGACGTTCACTTTCCTCCAGTCGTCTGGTATCTGACCAGTTCTGATTGACAGGTTTGCAAGTTTTTGCAATAACTCTCCGATTTCAACCTTCAATTCCTTCAAGACTCTCGGGTGAATTTCATCCGGTCCAGGGGATTTGTCACTTTTAAGTTTGTCGATCTGGTAGTATATCTGATCTAAGTTCACTTCAACTGTGGTGAGGCTGTCCTCTATTTCTCCTGTAAACAGTTTCTCCGCTTCAGGTATTGTTGAGGTGTCCTCCTTCGTAAAGACGGACGCAAAGAAGGAATTTAGTTTGTCTGCGATTTGTTTATCTTCCTTGATGTACCCTTTTCTTCCCTTGTCGTCCAGGGGTCCCACTGCCTCTTTTGCAGGTTTTTTCCCTTTCACGTATCTAAAGAAGGGCTTGAAGTTTTTGGCCTCCTGGGCTATTTTTTCCTCATAGTCCTGTTTTGCATCCCTCACCGCCTTGTGACATTTCTTCTGTTCATCTTTATGTTTGTTCCAGGCTTCGGTTGTCTTCGTGCATTTCCATTTTTGAAAATGTTTTAAAAGCGTTTCCATTAATTTGCTTACCACAGAAGTCAGACTTACCAGCCTGCAATTCCCTACTTCTTCCTTACTTCCACTTTTGTGAAGAGGGACCACATCCGCCTTTCTCCAGTCCTGATTAGAGACTCATTGAAAAGGTCAGTAAGCAGAGCTACCAGAACTTCCCTAAGTTCCTGCAGCACCTTCGGATGTACACCATCCGGCCCCATTGCTTTGTCTACCTTTATTTTAGTTAGCTCCTCACAAACACAACCCTCTGAAAATCGATCAAGGTCCATCCCTATTCACGTTTGTTTTCTGCGGTCCCGGTGCTTTGGCCGTGAGTGAACACAGAACAGAAATATATAAGCAATTTGACCTTTTCTTTACCAGCTTCTACATATTGCTCTCCTTCACCTTTGAGTCTCACAATGCCACTTTTGCACTTCTTCCTATCACTGATATATCTAAAAAAATGTCTTGTCTCCCTGTTTTACTGTCAGCTATTTTTTTCTTCCATTTGCATCTTTGCTTTCCTGACTACAGGGGTGACAATTACAACCCTAAAAACAACAGGGCAATTCTATAAATTGAGCCTTAGGGTCTGTTTTACAAAGCCGCACAGCAACAGCCCCAAAGCCCTTTACATCTCTATGGGCTTTGGGGCTGTTGCCACGCGGCAGACACTAGAGTGGCTTTGTAAAGCAGGCCCTTAGTTTAAGCGAACCAATTCCCTGCACTTAGCAACAACCTCCACCAAGTCTCCTGGCCAATCTGGGGGTCTAATTAGCCTGCGCTCAAGTGCCTGACTCCACAGGGGCAAGCACTGCTCCCAGGGAACCTATTCCCAAGCTCCAAATGTTAGAGCAGGCTGGCCAGGCAGGTGCTTTTTAAAAGTGTTGGCCTTCTAGCTTCAGACCCCAACATCTGACCTTTCTCCCAGAGCTGTTCCAGGACTATTAGGAACTTCTTAGCGCAAGGAAGCTTAAAAAAGAAAAAAAAGATTGGATTAATACCTGAAAATAACAAATCTAGTGCAAAGCAGAAGAAACATTTTCTCAACTCACTTGTAGAAGTATAGACTGAAGAGAGAGGGCCAAGGGAGACAAGGAGGCAGAGCTGAAAAAATGATTTATGCCTTCTACAATCCAACTTGCAAATTGGGGTACACAACCCTTCTGTAAGGAATTGAATGCTGTTTGCACAGGAAGACCAGTAAGCTCCGGAGAGATCAACAGCCAGGAGCCTCTCCTGGCATATAGGTATTAGTCTCAATTTATGGCACCTTTGACATGTGTAAGTAGCATGTACCTTTATATTCCAGTTTATAGAATTGTATCAAAAGGAATTTGGAATATCTTTCTGAGGACTGGAGACCGAGGACTCTCTTAAGAGATCAGACTCCACAGGTGACCCATCAAGAGAGAAATTGAGAAGTTTTTAAACTAGGAAGAAGGGGAAAGCCGACAGTCGACCAAGAGTCGATGGTTCGGCAATTGGTATACCCAGAGGATACCATGCAGGAAGATAGTGGGGAAGACTCACCGGATCATAGGTGAGACAGAAATCCTGACGGATCAAAAGGACACAAGAGGGAAGGAATTGAAAGAAAGTAACAGGCCGCAAACTCAAGTGTATGTACACGAACGCAAGGAGCCTAAGGAAGGGGGAATTGGAAGCTATGGCACAAAAAGATAACCTTGACATCATCAGCGTCACAGAAACATGGTGGAATGAGAAAAATATCTGGGACATTGTGCTACCAGGATACAAGCTATACCGCAGAGACAGAGCAGGTCAAAAAGGTGGGGGTATTACCCTATACGTCAAAGAGGAAATTGAGTCTACCGGAGAGAACACACTGGAAATGAAAAAATAAGGTAAGGTCTCTATGGGCCAAAATTCCGGGAACAAATGGAACGGAAACGAAGATCGGCATCTACTAGAGACCCCCTTAAACCCCTCCTTTCCCTCCCCTCCCAATACAATGTATGTTTTATGAGATCGTTTTAAATTTTTATGTTACACTTGTGGATGTATGAAAATGAATAAAAAAAATTTAAACGAATAAAAAAATTAAACGAGACCCCCAGGGCAATTCAAAGAAACTGATGGAGAAATGATGGACGAGATTAAATGCAACTGCAAGGGAGGCAACCCAGTTATCATGGGTGACTTCAATTATCCGGGGATAGACTGGAACCAGGCACCTCCGGCTGCAGTAGGGAGACCAAGTTCCTGGATGCTGCAGCCAACTGCTTCCTGAAACAACCTATCAAGGAAAATACAAGAGAAAATGCAATTCTGGACCTAATTCTAAATGGACTACAAGGACCGGCGCAAGGTGTAGAAGTAGAAAGGACGCTGGGAAGCAGTGATCACAATATGATCTGCTTCAACCTGGAGACAGGAGAGAAACATCGATCCAGAACAACGGCCATGGCACTGAACTTCCGAAAAGGGAATTACGAAGGGATGAGACTCATGGTGGGGAAGAAGATTAAGAAGAGGATAAGTACTGTAAAAATGCTAGAGCAAGTATGGTTGCGTTTTAAGAACACAATCACCAAGGCGCAACAACAAGGGATCCAAGAGGAAAAAGAACAAAGAACCGGTGTGGCTCACTGTAGTGGTGAAGGAAGCGATCAGAGACAATAAGACTTCATTTAAGGAATGGAAAAAGTAAAAAACGGACAAAAACTGGAAAAAGCACAAACAACAACAAAGCAGGTGCCATAAGGCAGTAAGAAAGGCCAAGAGAGACTACGAGGAAAAAATAGCCAAGGAGGCAAAAAAAAACAACAACTTCAAGCCGTTCTTTTGATATATTAAGGGGAAACAACCCGCGAAGGAAGCAGTGGGGCCGTTAGATGACCATGGAATAAAGAGAGTGCTAAAGGAGGACAAAGCTATTGCCAACATACTGAACACATTTTTTGCATCTGTATTTACCGAAGAGGATATATGCAACATACCGGAAGCCGACAGGCTATATGCAGGAAACGAAGATGGGAAACTGACAGTTTTGACGGTCAGTCTAGAAGAGGTATGCAGGCAGATTGATAGGCTTAAAAAAACGATAAATCCCCGGGACCGGATGGTATCTATCTGAGGGTAATCAAGGGAAGCAACCCTTCAGACCGGCACTACCTCAGGATTTTTTTTTTTCAAGAACAGACTCCACATGCTCTGAAAGCATATGCCTTGCTTGATTTAGGGGGCAAGGCTTACTGCTGAGGCTCCTCTAAAAAAAATGTGGTGAAATGGAGGGAAGGGACACCGCTTGAGACCCGCCGGGTTTGACACACTCGAGGTCGGACGGACTCCCCAACAGGGCCCACCCAAGCTCAATCCAGCCAGAAACAGGGACTAGAAACCCCTAAACAAATTCCAACAGCCCTACCAAGGGAGATGGGTACAGCTCACTCAACACCTGCTAGAAACTGAAAGAAGACTGACAGGAATAGGGGAAGGTATCTCTTATGTACTATTCCACAGTTTTGTTTTCAGTCTCCACCTGCTGGTCATGATTGGGATATATGCCCACTCGAAAAGATTAACCTCTACCGGTCCGGAGAGTGCTAAAGAAGGTGGTTTTTCAATGTCCTCTTCTGAAGAGAAGAACACCGGGTACAAGTCTCCAGGCGGTGCTCAGGGCCCAAACACTGGAGGCACCAGTGGTGCGGGTCAGTAACAGAGATGGGCCGAGCACGACTACACTTCTTAAAGCCCGTATGCAGGCGGGACATCGACGGGAAGACCTACCTGGCAAGACTGAAATCGGAGGCCAAGGTGGAATAACAGGCCTCGCTGGGCCAAAACCGTGAAAGGGAAAAAATGAAAATTGTTAGTTTTTCTTTTTTCGAAATGAATTAAAAGAAACAAACGAAAAATGACTGGAAGTCACAAACCGCAAGAGCGGGAAGGCAGCAAAAAAGGAAAAATTTCAACAGCCATTGAAATGCGAATTCTTAGCTCTGCGGAAACTAAGAAACTGAAGGCACTCGCGCATGCATGGGCTATCACAAACTTTCTAAACACTTAAAGTAGCGATACACTTTTGAAGTGGTCAGTACCGGGGCTCCGTCGGTGACATCACCCATCAGTGAGAATATGCTGCCTGCTTGTCCTGGGATAAATAATTTTTCAGCATCACCCATTCTGCAAGTTCTTTCAAAACCATAGTAGGTATTCATTGAGGTTCTGGTTTAGCTTTTAAAGTATCTTCAATCACTTGTAATGTACCAGCTTGCGATATCTTAGTGCAGTGTTCTTCAACCACCGGTCCATGGACCAGTGCCGGTCCACAGAAATTTCCTGCCGGTCCACAGGGCCAGCATGTACATCAGGCCCACAACAGTGTTCTTCAACCGCCGATCCACAGTGCGATCGATGCGGCGTTATCTTCGAGCCAGCTCCCTCTTCCTAACTGATTCAGTGCACAAAGCCACAGGCAGTGGCTCCTACAGGCATCCTGCGCCTGAACCCTTCTCTCTGACGTTACAACATCAGAGGGAAGGCTTCCAGATGAGGCACAGGACGTGCAAGGTGCAATTAGTACTATTATGGGGGCGGGATCTGGGGTGGAGATTGGGTAGAGATGGGCGGGGTCTGGCCCACAACTTAGCCCCGTGTTCTTCAACTGCCGGTCCACAGAATAATTCTTTTATTTCTGCCGGTCCATAGGTGTAAAAAGGTTGAAGAACACTGTCTTAGTGTATAAAGACACCACATCAAGGGTGGCCAAAAAAACTCCTTGTACTGGACCTTGATAATCCTGCAAAATTCTTAACATATGTGCAGTATCCTTCAAATAGGAACATACTTTCTTTGCCTCTTCACGCAGAAAGAAAGCAGTTCACAAATTTTGACAATAGCTCCAGCACTGAATGTCTTGCATTCATAATAGGCCTACCTGAGGGTCTCATTTTATGTATTTTGGGGACAAAATATATCTTCGGTATCCTTGGATGTTTTTCAATCAAAAATTGGTATTCTTTACTAGTTAATATCCCTTGTTTATAAACATCCTGCAAAAGAACTTATGTCCTTCATAAATTTCTTAGTCGGGTACTCATCCAGACTAATGACGAACTGGGAGTATAAAACTTAGTGTGATGAGATGGTTTGAGCTCTAAGTGGCTCCATTGAAGCTTTGAAGAAATTATTATAAGTTTTTTATTAATACCGAAGGTTTATATTTTGGTGAACATCTGTTGAATTCTTTGGGTTTATATACTGATGCCAATATGAGTAGCTAATTTAAAGCAGAGCATTCTGATTCTTGCACTCACTTCAGATCTTCCAGAAGTGTACCAAAACATATCTAGAGATAACACTAGCAGAGCTGCTGCTTCCACTTTTACTTCATTCACTGAAAGTTCCTCAGACAACACAAGGATATCTTCATTTGATGCTGACCGCAACATTTGATGTACCCTTAAAATAGAATTTCACAGTGAAAGTAGATCTAATGCAGTGGTTCTTAAACCTGGAAGACCCCTAGCCAATCAGGTTTTCAGGAGATCCTTAATGAATACTCATGAGAGAGATTTGAATGCATAGGAGGCAGTGTATGCAAAATCTCAGTTATGATTATTCATTGTGTATATCCTGAAAATCCAACTGGCTGGGGGTCCCCGAGAAAAGTTTGAGAACCACTGATCTAATACAATGCTTAGTTTAATGAGCTGAATCCCACCTAACACTGGGACAGCTAGATCATCTGATGGGTAGGGAGGCACCAAAGCACTATACACTCCCCAAAAAGCACTTGTTCTTTCCCTATGTGACTTACTTAACGAAGGACAGAATTGAGATCTGGTGTAGAGAATGACACAGGGACAAATTTGTCCCTGTCCCTGCGGGCTCTATCTCCATCCCTGTTCTGTCCCCATGAGTTCTGTCCCATCCCTGCAAGTTGTCCTTAACTGCCCAAGCCTCGAATACTTTAAAATCATAATGGTTTGAGGCTTGTGCATGAGGACAGAGCTTGCAGGATGGGGCTGGGGCAGGGACAGAACTCACGAGGACGGCACTGGAGACAGATCCCAAGGGGACAGGGACAAAATCTGTCCCCGTGTTATTCTCTAGTGGCGCATCTCAGTGATAGGAGATACAAACTTTTTTTTCTTTTTCCCCATAGTAGCCACAACTAATCTCCAAAGGAATCCTAAAAGAAATTCAGCACTCCAAACATAGAAAATAGTAGAGATACTACCATCTAGTGGTAGGCATCCTCTATAGCAAACATCATATTTTGAAAGGTTTCATTTCGATGGAGACAGAAATATTCAGCAAAAGCATAAGTATAGTAGAAATCTCAGCTATCCGGCACCCACAGGAATTGGTGGATACCGGATAACTGTTTTTTTTGGTTAATTGAGAGTGTTAGAAACCTTGTTCAACAGTCTCAATTCCCTCCGCCCCAAGGTCTTGAGCTACTAAGCCCCTCCCTCCCTCCCTCAAGCCTCGAAGTGGCAGAAGCAGGCGGTAGTCTTGAGCTGTGAATCACCTCGCTCCCTCTCCCTTCCTTACCAGAAGCACAGTGGTCAGCAGGAGGCAACCTCAAAACAGGCTGCTCTTGGCCAGCCCTGGCAGGGACTTTCATCTGATATGCAATCTGGACACTGAGAGAAGAGACCGCCACACCCTTCCTGACGCCATCCTGCAGGAAGTTCAGAACATGAGCCACCGACGATACGAAAGGGTCCACCTGAACCCCCAAACACCAAGCCTGAAAGCACCTCCAGGCTTTCGCATAGGCCGACACAGTTGATTTCTGCTTGCTCTGAAGGAGCTTGGCGATAACCGCAGAGGAATAACCCCTGGCTGTCAAGTCCGTTCGCTCAAGCGCCAGGCCGTACAACCAAAGAAGTCTGGATCTTGAAGTGCAACTTCCGATGGCAAGGCAGACGCAGACCCCTCTCTGAGCTCAACCTCACAAGATCTGCGTACCAAGTTCTTCTGGGCCAGTCCGGAGCCACAAGGATCACCAGAGCCCTGTGAAAGGACACCAGGCGCAGCATGCGCCCTATCATGGGCCACGGGGGAAAGACGTACAGAAGTTTCCTTTCGGGCCAAGATTAAACTAGAGCATCGAGTCCTTCACTGCCAACCTGTCTGTGGCTAAAGAATTTGGCTGCCTTCCTGTTCTTTGATGACGCCATCAGATTGAAGCCCAGCAGCGCACTATGGCCTCGAATGTCAGCCCGGACAGGGATCATTCTCCCTGGTCAAGAGTCTGACGACTGAGAAAGTCCGCCTGAACTTTGTCTACACTGGCCACATGAGCCACAGATAAAGCCAAGAGATGACGCTCCACCGAAGCAAAGAGCACCTAGCAGGGGACTCCTCGTGCCCCCTTGACGGTTGACATAGGCAACAGCCATCACATTGTCCAAGAACACCTGGACAGCCGTCCGGTGGAGATTCCCTTGAAATCTTAGCGGACCCCGCCGAAGAACCGTGTAACAGCAATGGCATAGAAATGGACGCAGGCACTCGCGCAATAGCAGGGAGCTGCCGCTGGCTTTCAGGCGAACCAGCCAGGGAGCAAATGGACATGCTGGAATCCAAAGGCTGAACTGACTGCCGCCCCGGAGTCTGAGAGGGAGATACAGGCATAGCCCTCTTTCTCATGAAAGCCTAATACATCATATCCACAAATTCCAGTGGAAAATAGTCCTCGGCGGCTAGAGCCGATCTGCAGGACTCAGATTTGGAATGTTTAGACTTATGAGAATTTTTGCCAGAACTGCGCTTGTGTTTAGCAGAAGCACCCTCCTCGTCCAAATTTGGCGCCCTGGATGCTGGAATCACGTCTCTGGCAGAATCAGAGGAAAGCAGGGAAGATAGTGCAGAATCCACGCATGGTTCATGCCCCTCACGGGCCGCGGCACATGTGATACATGGCTGAGAATCCATCAGCCATCTGCCGCATTTACGGCATGAATCCATGCCATCCTGTCCTGAGGTGGCCATCTTTGAATTTTAGCAAAAATGAAGCTTCTAAGTCAAAAAAATATACTTTGAAAAACTTTGAAGAAAAACCAAGATGGCTGCCACGGTTGTCGAGTTTGCATTAAAAACGCCCAGGAAAAAAGCAGGGAAACATGACAAATGGCTATTTTACAGGTGGTGGGGGGGACCAGGGCATGCAGGGAAACCACCCCATACCCCAATTTCAGCACTCCCAAAATCGGCAAACTCTGTAACTCACAAACACCACAGAGATCTGTGCTGCAATGAGTCTATGGCAGCCTGCAATACAGTACAAGCAAGGAGATCAGTACCTTGGGAGCTGATTAAACTTGATTTTTCAGGTCTTCTGACTGCCTCACCTTCGTCACCTCAGATTACGACCACCAGGTCCCCTCAGGGAAATTAGGGAAGACACGCGGTGCGGTTCCGATCCCAGCGTACCTCCATGGAACCGCAGCAGCCTTTGCGGATGAACCAGGGGAGAGATGGCTCCCGATCCCAGAGACCCAATCCAATCTGCAGGCTGTCTAGAGCAGTGTTCTTCAACCGCCGGTCCATAGACCGGTGCTGGTCCGCAGAAATTTCCTGCCAGTCCACAGGGCCAGCACCTGCATCGAGCACCAGACAGTGCTCTTCAGCCGCAGGTCCACAGTGCAATCAATGTGGAGTTATCTTCAGGCCGGCTCCCTCTTCCTCAGTGCTACAGTGCACAAAGCTGTGGGCAGAGGCTCCTACGCACGTCCTGCGCCTGAACCGGAAGCCTTCTCTCTGACGTCGCAGGAGCCTCTGCCTACGGCTTTGTACACGGCAGCACTGAGGAAGAGGGAGCCGGCCCGAAGATAACACTGGGGGGCAGGCCAGAAGGCAATGCACAGCATGGAGGTAGGGGGAATGATTTTATTTTTTAATTTAGTGATTGATTTATATCTGCTGTCTGTTCAGGAAGAAATGCATTTGTTTCTTTTCCTCTGGGATTGTACTGTATGCAGAGTCTTGCATCTTAGGGTTTGTTTGTATATATTAGTACTTTTAGTTTTTGGTCCCATATTTGCATGGTGGTTATCTGTGTTCTGGTAAGAAAGAATATTGAGAAGCATACAGTGTGCTTTGTGTAGTTTAATTTTGTGGTTAACCATTATGTGTTGGTAATACGATTATATTGTGTGTGTGTGTGTATATATATGTATGTATGAAAATGAATGAAAAAAATGGTTTTACAATTAGTACTATTATGGGGCGGGGTCTGGGACAGAGATTGGATGGAAATGGGCGGGGTCTGGCCCGCGGACCAGTGCCGAGTCACAAAATAATTATTTTATTTCCGTCGGTCCTTAGGTGTCAAAAGGTCTAGAGGGCTTACTACAGAAGCTCACAGAGTACCCTCCAGAAGCAGACAAAATTTAAAATGTCTGCAATCTCCCGCCGAAGAATCACTCCACAGAGTTGATCCGCAGCATGTGGGCAAACCTGCAAAATAAATCAAATAAAGACTAGGAATTGAAAACAAATCATGAGAAGAGACTGATTTCAACCATGCAGTGAGGCTGCAGGAACAAAGTGATCATGACAGGAAGCTCCCAGGCAGGTAGACTGAAGGGGAGTGAACAAATTTTATTAGCCTGCAGCCGAGGCAACAAAGGATGCAAGATCCCACGAGTTCAGCCTCCAGAGGGATTGTACAATAAATAAGATTCTGAGCTGATAATATCAGTAGTGGAATACAGTCATATTCCAAAGGTGACAGATAACTGAACATTCTGGATGGGCCAACTAGTCCTTATCTGCTGTCAGCTACAAGGTTGCTATGGAGCTTAAAACAACTTTCAGATCAGGGACTGTACCAATTATAGAACAATTGCCCTGATCCCCCACACCAGAAAGGTGCTTCTAAAAGATCATCTAGAGGTGCTTGGGCAACATTCTTGATCAAGAACATCCTGATGCCCAAGCTGGATTTCTTAAGGGCAGAGGGACCCGTGATCACATCGCAAACTTGAAGTGGTTCATAAAAAAGGCGAGGGAGTACCAGAAGCAGCTCTACATGTGCTTCATTGATAATACCAAGCTTTTGACTGTGTTGAGCATGACAAGCTTTGGAAAGCACTTACTGATCAGGTTTAATCAGATCGCTCTACTACAATCAAGAAGCTACAATGTGAACCAGGTATGGAGATACAGAATGGTTCAGGATCAAAAACGGTACAAGACATGGATGCATCCTCTTTTCTTTTCAACCTCTATGCAGAAGTAATCATGAGGAAGCTGGACTTAGATGATTCTACTGTTGGGGTGAAAATAGGTGGAAGAACCATCAGCAATCTGAGATACGTAGATAATACTACCCTGATGGCAGAGTTAGAAGTCTTTTCTCTTCAGATTTTTCTTAAATCTCTGAAAACTTTACTTTTTCAACCATTTCTTTATAATTGTTCAAACGAGTGTTAATGATCTATTGATAAGGATTAAGGTTTAAGGGATTGAGGGTTAAGGAGAAATTAGGTTCTTACCTGCTAATTTTCTTTCTTTTAGTCTCTCCAGACTGGCAGAGTTCACCGATAGCTGTGCCGGTCTGGAGAGACTAAAAGAAAGAAAATTAGCAGGTAAGAACCTAATTTCTCCTTCTCTAGACTGGCACAGTTCACTGATGGGACATACCAAAGCAGTAACCATCATGGGTGGGATACAGGAAATGGCTGGCGGCAATGACACCTGGCAGTTGGTGACCTCTTCCACAGGTAAACATAGAAGATCCCCCCCCCCCTTTTTCAATCTCTTCATCCTCTTCTATTTCTTCCCAACAGGCCAACCCCTCAACTCGTCCTGAAGAACAGATTCCAGATTCTTCAGGAAGAAGCTGCCGACAAAGTACAGGAGCAGGCCCAGCACGTAGAACTCGAAGAACAGGAGCAGGTCCAACACGCAACCCCATCTGCTGACCGACTCCCCCCCCCCACAACGGAAGAAGCGCAGAGTTATAGTCATTGGGGACTCCATGCTGAGGGGCACTGAGGGACCAATATGCAGACCGGATGCACACTCAAGGGAGGTTTGCTGTCTACCTGGAGCCAAAATACGGGACGTCACCACCAGCCTGGGTAAACTACTTACACCTCATGACCATTTTCCTATGATTCTTATCCATATAGGTACGAATGATACTGCCAGGAACACCCCGGAGACCATCACCAGAGACTTCGGAGCCTTGGGTGAGAGGCTGAAGCAGACGAGTGCGCAGGTAGTCTTCTCATCAATCCTCCCAGTTAGAGGCAAGGGAAGAGCCAGAGATGAATGCATCCTGAGAACGAACGAATGGCTACAAGGATGGTGTCGAGATATGAACTTCGGATTCCTGGATCATAGAGAGGCGCTGCAGGGACTACAGGGACCAGACGGACTCCATTTGACCAGCAGAGGTAAGAACATCTTCGGACACCGACTAGCCCGCCTGTTTCACAGGGCTTTAAACTAGGTAAGTTGGGGGAGGGGACCTACTCATATACTGGTGTGGAAAGGAACTATCCTGATGGGACGAGTCGACACTCTGTTTCCGAGGTAAGGACCCAATTTGCAAACAGTTCTCTAGGGGCCACACAGACTCAGTCAGGAATAGCCTTACAGGGGCACAGCAAACACAAAGTGTGGAGGGCCATGTATGTTAATGCACACAGTTTAGGCAATAAAATTATAGAACTGGAAACTGAAATAAGAGATGCCAACCTGGACGTGGTGGCAATATCCGAGACTTGGTTCACATAAGCACATAAGCAATGCCTCTGCCGGGTCAGACCTGAGGTCCATCGTGCCCAGCAGTCCGCTCACGCGGCGGCCCAACAGGTCCAGAACCTGCGTAATAATCCTCTATCTATACCCCTCTATCCCCTTTTCCAACAGGAAATTGTCCAATCCTTTCTTAAACCCCAGTACCGTACTCTGCCCTATTACATCCTCTGGAAGCGCATTCCAGGTGTCCACCACCCGCTGAGTAAAGAAAAACTTCCTAGCATTTGTTTTGAATCTATCCTCTTCTAATTTTTCCGAATGCCCTCTTGTTCTTTTATGTTTTGAAAGTTTGAAGAATCTGTCTCTCTCCACTTTCTCTATGCCCTTCATGATCTTGTAGGTCTCTATCATGTCTCCTCTGAGTCTCCGCTTTTCCAGGGAGAAGAGCTCCAGCTTCTCCAATCTTTCAGTGTATGAAAGGTTTTCCATGCCCTTAATCATTCGTGTCGCTCTCCTCTGGACCCTTTCAAGTATTGCCATATCCTTCTTAAGGTGCGGTGACCAATACTGAACACAGTACTCCAGGTGCGGGCGCACCATTGCCCGATACAACGGCAGGATGACTTCTTTTGTTCTGGTCGTAATACCATTTTTAATAATACCCAACATTCTGTTCGCCTTCTTCGCGGCTGCTGCGCATTGCGCCGTTGACTTCATTGTTGTATCCACCAGTACACCCAAATCTCTTTCAAGGTTACTTCCCTCTAATACTAATCCCCCCATTTGGTAGCTGAACATCGGGTTCTTTCTCCCTATATGCATGACCTTGCATTTCTCTACATTGAATTTCATCTGCCATTTATTTGCCCACTCCTCCAGTTTGCTTAGGTCCCTTTGTAGGTCCTCACACTCTTCCGTAGTTCTGACCCTTCTACAGAGTTTAGTGTCATCCGCAAATTTTATAACTTCACATTTCGTCCCCGTTTCCAGGTCATTAATAAATACATTGAACAGCAGCGGTCCAAGTACAGACCCCTGCGGAACTCCACTCGTGACTTTCCTCCAGCCCGAGTAGTGACCCTTCACTCCAACCCTCTGTCTCCTGCCTGCCAACCAGTGTTTGACCCATCTGTGTACGTCCCCTTCCACCCCGTGGTTCCACAGCTTCCTAAGTAACCGCTCATGGGGTACCTTGTCAAAGGCCTTTTGGAAGTCAAGGTAGATGATGTCTACAGGTTCCCCTTTGTCCAAATGGCTGTTTACCCCCTCGAAGAAGTGCAGTAAGTTTGTTTGGCACGATCTTCCCTTGCAGAAGCCATGTTGGCTCGCTTTCATCAGCCCATTTTTTTCGATGTGCTCACATATGCTGTCCTTTATCAGTGCTTCTACCATCTTGCCTGGAACCGACGCACATGGGTGGGATATGGCTATACCGGGGTACAATCTACTTCGTCAGGACAGAGAGGGCAGGTTAGGTGGAGGGGTAGCACTATACATTAAAGAGGACATCAAAACCACCAGGATCACTGATGTCAAGTATACCGGGGAGTCCCTCTGGGTAAACCTGGCAAGAGGTGGCAAAAAATGCCTGTATCTTGGTGTGGTATACAGACCTCCAAGACAACCGGAAGACATGGACGCAGAATTAATTGAAGATATAGAGAATATAACTCTACGGGGCGACACTGTACTGATAGGGGACTTCAACATGCCTGATGCAGACTGGACCACATTTTCAGCAACAACCAGCAGCAGCAGGAGGCTTTTGACCACCATAAAAGGAGTACATCTCAGACAAATGGTAACGGAGCCCACTAGGGCCCAGGCGATCCTAGACCTGGTACTCACCAACGGGGAAAGCGTCTCAGAGGTCTCGGTAGGAGACACGTTAGCCTCCAGCGACCACAACATGGTATGGTTCAACCTTGGGAAAGGATCCCCTAAATCAATTACAAAAACAAAGGTGCTCAAATTCCGGGGCACTGACTTCGCACGCATGGGAGATTTCGTTCATCAGACGCTGCAGGACCAAGCAGAGACTGGCAATGTGGAAACTATGTGGTCGTACCTGAAATCATCCATACACGAAGCAACTAATCGCTACATAAAATCAGTAGATAAACGGCAAAGAAACAACAAACCCCAATGGTTCACTGAAGAGATCTCGCACCTAATTAAGGAGAAGAAAAAAGCATTTCTTTCCTACAAACTTACGCAGAGAAGAGAAACTAAAGTAGAATATAAGACCAGATCTGCAGCGGTCAAAACAGCAGTTAGGGAGGCCAAACTTCGTGTGGAAGAAACTCTGGCAAAAAACATTAAAAAAGGGGACAAATCCTTCTTTAGGTATATCAGTGATAGGAAAAGGAACACAGACGGTATAGTACGCCTTAGACAACCGGACGCAAACTACGCGGTGGCGGATTCAGAAAAAGCAGAACTACTAAATGAATATTTCTGCTCAGTCTTCACCTGCGAAGCACCGGGACACGGACCACAGTTGAAGGTAAAACAAGACGTGGATAACCCGTTTCAGAATTTTGAGTTCACACCTGGGGACGTCTACAACGAACTGGCAAGGTTAAAGGTAAACAAGGCCATGGGACCGGACAATTTACAACCAAGAGTGCTCAGAGAATTGAGAGATGTTCTGGCGGAACTGATGGCAGTGTTCTTCAATCTCTCACTAAGTACGGGGAAAGTTCCGTTGGACTGGAAGACGGCCAACGTTGTTCCTCTACATAAAAAGGGTTGTAAGGCTGAGGCTGCGAACTATAGACTGGTAAGCCTCACCTCAATAGTGTGTAAACTCATGGAAACACTAATTAAGTATAAATTAGATACAATCCTGAACGAGGGAAATCTCCGGGATCCCAGTCAACATGGATTCACCAAGGGTAGGTCATGCCAGTCCAATCTTATCAGCTTCTTTGACTGGGTAACAAGAAGACTGGACTCAGGAGAGTCCTTGGACGTCGTGTACCTGGACTTCAGCAAAGCGTTTGACAGCGTCCCTCACCGCAGGCTGCTGAACAAGATGAAATCGATGGGATTAGGAGAGACTCTAACTGCATGGGTTAAAGATTGGTTTAGTGGCAGACTTCAGAGGGTGGTGGTTAACGGTACCCTCTCTAAAATGTCGGGGGTGACTAGCGGAGTGCCACAGGGTTCAGTCCTGGGCCCACTCCTCTTCAACATATTCATTGGGGATCTGACTCAAGGGCTTCAAGGCAAGGTAACCTTATTCGCTGATGACGCCAAACTATGCAATATAGTAAACGGCTATAATCTACAGGATGCTATGGAGCAAGACCTGCGTACTTTAGAAAGTTGGTCCTCGATCTGGCAGCTGGGCTTCAACGCCAAGAAATGTAAGGTCATGCATCTCGGTAACGGAAATCCTTGCAGAACTTACACCCTGAATGGAGAAACTTTAACCAGGACTACGGCAGAACGAGACTTAGGAGTAATCATCAGTGCTGACATGAAAGCAGCCACTCAAGTGGAGAAGGCTTCATCTAAAGCACGGCAGATGATAGGTTGTATCAAGAGAAGCTTCGTCAACAGGAAGCCTGAAGTCATGATGCCATTGTACAGAGCCATGGTGAGACCTCATCTGGAATACTGTGTGCAATTTTGGAGGCCACATTACCGTAAAGATGTGCTCAGAGTTGAATCGGTTCAGCGGATGGCCACCAGGATAGTCTCGGGGCTAAAGGGTCTCCCGTACGAAGAAAGACTGAGCAAATTGCAGCTCTACACTCTTGAAGAGTGTAGGGAGAGGGGAGACATGATTGAGACTTTTAAGTATATCACGGGACGGGTCGAGGTGGAAGATGATATCTTTCTTCTGAAGGGATCCTCGACCACAAGGGGTCATCCGCTCAAGCTCAGGGGAGGGAAGTTTCGTGGAGACGCCAGGAAGCATTGGAACAAGCTTCCAGTGCAGGTGATCGAGGCACGCAGCATCTCAGACTTCAAGAATAAATGGGATACCTATGTGGGATCCCTACGAGGGTCATGCCAAGGAATAGGGTCACTAGGGTATAGACTTGAAAGAGCGGGTCAGTAGAGTGGCAGTATAATTACAATTATACTTAAGGGGGTCATTAGACTTAATAGGGAGGGTCAATAGTGTGGGCAGACTTGATGGGCTGTAGCCCTTATCTGCCGTCATCTTTCTATGTTTCTATGACCCCTGAAGGGCTGCCACAAGAGCACACTCATCATCAGTAAACTGTGCCGGTCTTGAGAGACGATGAAGGAGAAATTAGGTTCTTACCTGCTAATTTTCTTTCTTTTAGTCTCTCCAGACGGGCACAGCCATCAGTAAACTCTGCTGGTCTGGAGAGGCGCTGAAGAATCTGTTTTTTGGGGAAATTTTGTCATCTTAATTTGAATTATTGTTACTATTTCAATCAATCTAACTATGTAAACTGAGTCGAGCCCATAATTTAGGAGGGGATGCGGTATATAAATCTTTGGATTGGAGAGGATCTCAAGAAATTAATCCTGAAGCTGAAAGAAGAAAGCGAGAAGATGAGTCTTTGCCTAAACATCAAGACCACCAAAATCATGATTATCACTAACAAGAAATTCCACAAAGATCACCAATGAAGAAATAGAAGTGGTTGACAGCTTCATTTACCTTGGGTCCCTCAATCACAATGGTGGTTCAACAGCAGAGATCAAGCATTGATTATCATCGGGGCATGCAGCCATGGTGAGCATGGACTAAATGTGGAAGTGCAAGAACATCTCAGTCACCATCAAACAGACTGATCATTGCCATTGTCTTCCCAATCACAACATAAAGCTGTGAGACATTGACACTCACAAAAGCAGATAGAAGAAAAATTGATGCCTTTGAGTTGGAGAAGACTTCTATGAATCCCTTGGACAGCTAGGATCACCAACAAAGATGTTCTTGATCATATAAATCCAGAGTTGTCCCTGGAAGGCAAGATTACCAGACAGAAATTGACCTATTTTGGACATGTGATGAGGGCAAATTCACTAGAAGAGGTGGTGCTACTCGAATGGTCAGTGGTAAAAGGAAGCAGGGGAGACCAAAGGCTGGATACCAGCAAGAATGACAAGGGAATGAACATCAAGCAATTGAAAGAAGCTGTGGAAAAGAGGGAAGCATGGGAGGACTGGCCTACAGAATATCCAAGGGTCAGAAACGACTGAATAGATAGTAGTAGTAGTTCCAGGGATGCTCAGAAACAGGCTGATTGACAAGAAAAAGAACTAGGATAGGCTGCAATCCCTCAATGTTCACCCACATCTTTCAACTCACCCTGTAGGGGGAAGACAATGGCCTGCTTTCGAGGACCACAGCTAGTGGCAACTTGACATCCAATCTTGAATGTGTTCTCCTTATCACCGACAGTAAGATCTGACTGACTCCTGGACTTATGTAGCAAGGCCTCTGCAGCAAGGGTCTTCTCCTCCAGTTCCTTCTGTCTCTTTTTCAATTCCTGAAGGGAAAGAGAAAAAGTAATATTGGTACCAGCCTTTCATCTTCATTCAAATCATTACTGCCCTAAGGGGATGCAGGAATGGGCCTATGATGGATGCACATGTGTGCCCTTCCCCCCCTTCTAAAGGTCTTCTCAATAGCCCATACCTACCTTAATTTCCTGTTGGTTTTCTTCCAACACCTTCAGCAAAGCCTGCCTCTCTCGCTTGGGTGTGCTTAGCAGTGGGATTCCCTTTGCATTTTTTTTCAGGAACATTTTGTTCAGTTTCTCTAGCCTTTCAGCAACAGCAGGGTTCTTGTATTCTTTTTTCAGGAGGTTGCTGCATACAGAAGAAAAAAGTTAAGGGAGTGTGACACTATATGGAGAAGAGCCTGACTGAAGTAGAGTCATACTTAAGGGATTGCTCAAGTCATGTGACATTAAGTGGAAGTGACTAACAAAATTTTAATCTTAAAATATTTACAGTGTACAAAAAGAAGAATCTAATTTCATATTTCTAATTTTATTCATGAGTTGACACACTTGTATAAAGTATATGAGGGGGTTATGAAAAGTTCTCAGCTCATTCAAGAAGGGAATGACGTGGAGCCATGAAACTTAAAAAGTTATTCCACATATTTACTCATAAGTGCAACGTGCTTGGCAAATTGTGTCTGAAGTTTCTGTAAAAAATATTCTGATGTCTAGTAACTGAAATACTGCTCCGCTGCTGCAATCACCTCCAAATCACTTGAAAATAGTCATCCTTTCAAACTGTTTTTAAGATTTGAAAACAGAAAATAGTCAAGATGGAGCAAGATTTGGCAAGTAGGGTGGATGGTCTATGCATTGAAACCCCAACTGCTCAAAATATCCATTGTTTTGCCAGCCTTGTGAGCAGGTGCATTATTTTACAAAAAGAAAACTCTTTTCCCAAACTTCACTCTCTCTTCTCTCAATGCTTCCTTTAATCAGCACAACAAGTTAGAGTAGTATTCTGCATTAACTGCTTTACCCCTTGGAAGATAGTCATTACAACACCTGCTTGATCCCAAAACACTGTGACCATGGTCTTTCCTGCTGACTTTTGAATTTCCTTGGCCTTGGAAAACCTGAGTGTTGCCATTACATGGACTGTTTTGTCTCATAGAGAATGACAAGGAGACAAAATTTGTTCCTGTCCATGTGGATAACTGCGGGAAACAATCCCATGTCATTCCTTAATGGCTATCTCAACCTCAGACCTTCTACACCAGCATTCTTCAATGCAAGGCCTGAGGGTCATTGGCTGTGCCTATTCATTTTCCGATTCTTCCCTCTCTCCTTCAAGAATGACATGAGAATGGTTTACCACAGGGACAGAAATAAATTCTGTCCCCGTATCATTCTCTAGGATCATAGTGATGTAACATCAATAGTGTGCAAACTCATGGAAACACTAATTAAAAGCAAATTGGACACGATCTTGAATGAAGGGAATCTTCGGGATCCCAGTCAGCATGGATTCACCAAGGGTAGGTCCTGCCAATCCAATCTCATCAGCTTCTTTGACTGG
This sequence comes from Geotrypetes seraphini, assembly GCF_902459505.1. Lineage (NCBI taxonomy): Eukaryota > Metazoa > Chordata > Amphibia > Gymnophiona > Dermophiidae > Geotrypetes > Geotrypetes seraphini. The sequence continues at coordinate 96,805,972 of NC_047088.1, read as the reverse complement.
GTAACAAGAAAGTTGGACTTGGGAGAGTCTTTGGACGTCGTGTACCTGGACTTCAGTAAAGCTTTTGACAGTGTCCCACACCGCAGGCTGCTAAGAAAGATGGAATCGATGGGGTTAGGAGAGACACTAACTGCATGGGTCAATGATTGGCTGAGTGGCAGACTTCAGAGGGTGGTGGTTAATGGTACCCTCTCTAAAACATCGGAGGTGACCAGTGGAGTGCCGCAGGGCTCGGTCCTGGGTCCACTCCTTTTCAACATATTCATAGGGGATCTGACTCAAGGGCTTCAAGGTAAAATAACACTATTCGCCGATGACACCAAACTATGTAATATAGTAAGTGAATGCAGTTTACAGAATTATATGGCGCAGGACCTGCTTACATTGGAAAGTTGGTTCTCAACCTGGCAGCTAGGCTTCAATGCTAAGAAATGTAAGGTCATGCACCTCGGAAGCGGAAATCCATGCAGGACGTACTTCTTGAACGGAGAAACTTTAACTAGGACTTCAGCAGAACGAGATTTAGGAGTAATCATCAGTGCAGACATGAAAACTGCCAATCAAGTGGAGAAGGCTTCATCTAAGGCAAGGCAGATATTGGGTTGTATCAATAGAAGTTTCGTCAGCCGAAAGCCTGAAGTCATAATGCCGTTGTACAGGGCCATGGTGAGACCTCATCTGGAGTACTGTGTGCAATTCTGGAGGCCACATTACAGTAAAGATGTGCGCAGAATTGAATCGGTTCAACGGACGGCCACCAGGATGATCTCGGGGCTCAAGAGTCTCTCGTACGAAGAGAGACTGAACAAATTGCAGCTCTACACTCTCGAGGAACGTAGGGAGAGGGGAGACATGATCGAAACATTTAAGTACCCCACGGGACGTGTCGAAGTGGAAGATGATATTTTCTTTCTCAAGGGACCCTCGGCCACAAGAGGGCACCCGCTCAAACTCAGGGGCGGAAAATTTCATGGCGACACCAGAAAGTATTTCTTCACAGAGAGAGTGGTTGATCATTGGAACAAGCTTCCAGTGCAGGTGATCGAAGCAGACAGCGTGCCAGACTTTAAGAATAAATGGGATACCCATGTGGGATCCCTACGAGGGTCAAGATAAGGAAATTGGGTCATTGGGGCATAGATAGGGGGTGGGTAAGCAGAGTGGGCAGACTTGATGGGCTGTAGCCCTTTTCTGCCGTCATCTTCTATGTTTCTATGTAACTAGTCGTTCCAAAAAGTTGGTACCAGCTTGCTAAAAATACTGCAAAATCAACTTGGAAATGTCCACACGACGTCATTTCTCATCAACATTCAAACATTTGGGCACCCACTTGGCCGACAGCTTCTGCATACCCAGCTGCTCATGGATTATACACCCAACATATTTCCCTGGATATCAGTAATGTCTCAGTAATTGTTTTAGCTGATATGCCAAAATCAGGTCATGGACATGGTCAACAATTTCAGGAGTTGCCACTGTTTGACGCCTCCCAGACCTTACTGCATCTTCAGTCTCAAAATCTCCAAGCTAAGTTTGTACATCACTTCTTCACTATGGTGTATGAGGGGCATTTGTCACTCAATATTTGCATCATACATTTAAGGATTTCCTTTGAAGTTTTCTTCTGCAAGAACTTCAGGACAGTTCAAAGTTCTACACTTGGAAAATTCCACACTTTTTGTTGACATGGTTCAATCAATGGTCTGAAATAATGTCAAAACATAGCATTACGATTCTGCAAATTGGCACTTCGCAAAATAAAACACTTTTCAGCTACAGTGGCAAAATAAAACTCAGAATTTAGGAAGATGGCTGGGCTCAGAACTTTTTAGCATTCCCTTATATAGTATCATATTTTTCGCTCCATAAGATGCACTTTTTTCCCCCCAAAAAAAGTGGGCGGAAATACTTCTTTGAACTCCCCCCCCCCAGTACCTTTTTGTACCCCTGATGCTTCCCTCGCTGGATGGCTGCAGCAGTGACCTTTTTTTACTCCCGGCACTTCCCCTGCTGGACGGCTGCGACAGCGAGAGGCAGAGTGGTGAACAAGGCAGGCACAAGCTTCACGTGCACCACTGCCTGAATGGTTGCCTTCAGTTCTCGTGAGAACTGTCGGCAGCCATTCGTGCAGCGGCGCAGGACCAGGAGACACACGAAAAGCTCGCGCCTGCTTGTTCGCCACTCTGCCTTTCGTTGCCGTAGCCATCCAATGGGGGAAGCGCTGGGAGTACAAAAAGGTCATTGCCGCAGCTGTTCAGCAAGGTAAGTGCCGAGAGTACAAAAAGATACTGTTGGGAGAATAAAAAAGTACGGGGTGCCCTGCCAGGATTTTAAAAAATAATGGTAATGAGGGGGGAGAGTACAAAAGGGTATGGGAGCCCTACTGGGATTTTAAAAAAGTAAAAATAGTACACGTGGGGGGGGGGGGAAGAAAGTACAAAAAGGTATGGAGGGCCGCCCCTGCCTGCTTGCCACTAGGCCTGCCTGCCCTGTCCTTACCTGCATGCCAGCCACTAGGCCGGCCTGCCTTGTGCCCTGTCCCTGCCTGCTCTGTCCCTACCTGTCTACCAGCCACTAGGCCTGGCTGCTCTGTGCCCTGTCCCTGCCTTCCAGCTACAAGCCCTGCCTGCCCTGTCCCAGCCTGCCTTATGTCCTGTCCCTGCCTGCCAGCCACTAGGCCAGCCTGCCTTGTGCCCTATCCCTGCCTGCCTGCTACTAGCCCTGTCCCTGCCAGCCACTAGCCCTGCCTGCCCGCCAGCCACTAGGCCGGCCTGCCCTTTGCTCTATCCCTGCCTGCCCACCACTAGACCACCAGAGGGGGGACAAGGTTCAGAGCCTGTCAAGGGGTTGGGTACAGAGCCTGGCAGGGAGAATTTGGTTCAGAATGAGTTTTTTTCTCGTTTTCCTCCTCTAAATTTAGGGTGCGTCTTATGGTCAGGTGTGTCTTATGTAGTGAAAAATACAGTAAATTAAAGGCAGAAAACATTCAAATCCATACATTGATTTTATATTGTTGAAGTTCACTGGTCTGTTAATGGAAGATTAAGCTTATACCTTGGATAATCTTCAATCCCAATCCGCAATCATGGAGTTGCAGAAATCCAACACTTTTCTGAGCACATGCTCCACCCCCTTACCTGGATAAGTTTGCTAGCACTTAGGCTAAGTCTCAATGCCAAGTAGCATACCTAAACAAATCCATAACAAGGGGAAGATCCCCCCCCAACAAATAAGTCTTGAACTGCTCTGCAAAACATTGACAATAACAGACACAAAGGCAAAGCAAAAAAGCATTGAGGAACAATGTAGAACTAGCCTGCTGTGTGCAATGAGCACCTTAAGAAACCTTCGGTCACGTGTATACTCACAGAAAACACCCCACAGGATCACTCCAGACGCCCTCCCAAAATGAAATGAGTGTTTCAATCTATAAACAGATCTTCCTCTGGGGATATTGACCAGAATGCCCCTCAAAAGTAGAAAAAGCACTTTCTTAGATAATTTGGCAACTGTCGTTCAGTCGTTGAAGACAAAACATCCAAAGTGCCTGCCAAAGTTTGCAATAATTGTTATTGTTTAAACAATTATTGCAGCCTTTGGCAGGCGCTTTGGATGTTTTTCTTTAATGACTGAATGGCGGTTGCCAAATTATCTAAGTGCTTTTTCCACTTTTGAGGAGCACGTTGGTCAATATCCCCTGAAGAAGATCTGTTTATAGATTGAAACGCTCATTTCTTTTTGAGAGGGTGTTGGGAGTGATCTATCTCTAACCAGTGCTGGCTAATGGAGTAGTCCATTTAAGATAAGTGTTGCTTTTCTCTCAGTCTAATGTTTTCAGAGTATAAATAATATTATCCCTTTTGCCACACTATTGAAACTTTGTTAGCTTTTATCGTTACTGCTTATGAAAATAAGCAGACGTGTGTTTTATTTAAAAAAAAGTCACAATAGAAGAATTAAGTTTCTCATGACTGCAAATGATTTTTGTATGGTTTTGTTGATTTGTGGTTGCATGGTAAAGCATCTGTCTATTGTCATTCCTAGAAGTTTTAGAGTGGGTTGTATGGGGTATGTGATTGAGTTTATTACTAGATTTGTTATAGTTGGGGTTTTATTATTTTTGAGGAGAATGAATTTTGTCTTGTCTGGGTTCAGTTTCAGTTTGTGATTATTCATCCATGTTGCAATTGTTTCAAGTGTCCTGTGTAGCGTGTCTGTCATGGAGGACGTTGGTTGGTCAAAAGGAAGGAGAATGGTGATTTTGTCTGCATAGCTATAGGAGGTTAAGCCTAATTTGTACAGGCAGGTGCTGAGGGATGCTATGCAAAGATTGAAGAGAGTTGAGGATAGTGGAGATCCTTGGGGTACGCCACAGGGGTTGGACTATGGTTCTGATTTTTCTTTCTTCAACTTGACTCTGTAAGTTCTGGATTGTAGGAAACCTAGAAACCATGTGTGTACCTTGTCTGTGATTCCTATTGTTTCTAGTAGGATGTTGTGGTCCACCAGGACATATGCTGCGGTGAGATCCAGCTGTATAATCAGCATTTTTCTACCTATGCTGAGGTGTTGTCTGGCTATGTCCAGGAGGGAACCTAGTAGTGTCTCTGTGCTGTAGTTGGTTCTGAAACCAGATTGTGTACGGTGGAGTATGTTGTGGTTTTCTAGGTAGTTGGTGAAGAGTTTGGCTACCAGGCCTTCCATTAGTTTGACAATAAAGTGATATTGAGGCCTGTAGTTGGATGGTTGATCTGTTGCTCCTTTAGGGTCTTTTAGGATCGGGGTGACAACGATTTCACTGAGGTCTTCTGGGAAAAGGCCATCTGTGAGCATGGTTTATATCCATTGTAAGATGAGAGTGCGGAATTTGGTACTGGAGGATTTTAATAGGTATGGAGGGCAGTGGTTGAGATTGCAGGTTGCGTGGCTGTATTTTTTGTAGTTTGTTAAGGTCGGACCATTGTATTGTGGGGAAGTGGGACCAGGTTCTGTCTGCCGCTGCTGAATCTTTTTCTGTGGGAGGGATTGTGATCTCTTCTAGGTGGATTGGGCTTCCGGAGAAGGTAGTCCTGGCAGTTATTTTGTTTTTTTTAAATTCTTTATTCATTTTTAAAACTTTCATCAAGTGTACAACATATCATAATAAACACAATTAATCAGAGCACTTCCATATCTTATCATTATTATCTAAACATACAAATGTAACCCTCTCCCCACCCTCCCTCAAATCTTTTCATTCATAATAAGAAACCTATATTTGTATCCCTCCCCCCTCCCATTACTATTTGTTGTATGACTAATAGAAAAATGGCATTTAATCATGACAAAAAGACGTTAATGGCTCCCAAATTTTAATAAAATTATTATAATTTCCATTTTGTATCGCTATTGATCTTTCCATTCTATATATGTGGCATAATGAATTCCACCAAAAATTAAAGTTCAACCTAGTATGATCTTTCCAGTTATTAATAATATGTTGGATGGCAACTCCAGTCATGATCATTAAAAGTTTATTATTACTCGATGATATCTGACTCTTTTTTTCTCATATACATTCCAAATATCACAGTATCATAAGATAACGCTACATGGTTTTCCAATAAACAATTTATTTGATCCCAGATTGAGTTCCAAAAGGCTAAGATATGGGGACAGAAGAATAAAAGATGGTCCAAAGTCCCTATCTCCAATTTACAATGCCAGCATCTATTGGACAAGTAACTATTTAACTTTTGTAATCTAACTGGGGTCCAAAAAGCTCTATGTAACAAAAAAAACCATGTTTGTCTCATAGACGCTGACATTGTACATCTCATTCTCCAAGACCAAATTTGTGGCCATTGAGATGCTGAAATCTGATGCTTAATCTCAATGCTCCAAATATCCCTAAGACCATTTTTAGGTTTTTTTTTTTACCAAATCACTAATAGATTTATACCACTGTGCAGCCTGGTGACCCAGGAAGTCCGCCTGAAAACATAAGAATTCCAAACTGGACTGAGTATTAAGATTTTTCCATTCAGGGAACCCAGCCTAAATGGCCTGCTTCAATTGCAACCAGCGAAAAGATTGTGATTTATGAAGCCCAAATTTGTGTTGCAATTGTGTAAAATCCAGCAATTTACCATTAGATATGATATCATTTAAATTTCTAATTCCTGCAATTATCCAATGTTTCCAGACGATCTTGAAACCGCCAATTTGAATCTTGGAGTTTAGCCATATGGATTGATTAGTTGATTTATTGATAGGGATAGCTGTTAAGTTACTAACAAATCTTAAGGTTTTCCATGTATCCATTAAAATTCTATTTTCTTTGTATAATCTGGGCATTTTGATACTGAGAACATGAGAAAGATGTAAAGGAAACATGAGTCGCCATTCCAAATATAACCAATCAGGAATATATTCAATGAGCTCCGGGAGGACCCAATACACACCTTGACGTAAAATATAGGCCTGATGGTACCTATAAAAATTTGGAAAATTTACCCCACCCTCCTTAATTGGTTTTTGCAAATATACTAAAGCAATTCTAGGAGTTTTACCAAGCCAAATAAATTTGGCAATTATTGAGTTCAATTTTTTATAGAAAGACCCATGAAAGAATACTGGTATCATACCCATTTGATAGCAAACCACAGGCAATATCATCATTTTAACAGTTTGGACTCTCCCCCACCATGATAAATGTAATGGATTCCAGTGTTCACATAATTCTGTAACCTTTTTTAACAAAAGTTTTTCATTTTCTTTTACCATATCATCTACTGTATTTTTAATCCAAATTCCTAAATATTTCAATCTATCCTCCTTCCAAACAAAAGAAAATGGATCAAACATACTTTTTAAACAATGTACATTGAGTGGAAGAATTTCAGATTTATTCCAATTTATTTTGTAACCTGAAAATTTACCAAACTTTTCAATCAATTCTAACAGACAAGGAATGGAGGAACTTGGATTTCTCAAATATAGTAAGATATCATCTGCATACACAGAAAACTTGTATTCTCAGTCATTACGTGGAATACCCTGTATCTCCCTTGTTTGTAGAATAGCTAACAATAGGGGTTCTAAAACTATATCAAAAAGCAAAGGAGATAATGGACAACCCTGTCTATCTCCCCTATGCAATTGAAAATGATCCGATAAATTATTATTAATATATAATCTTGCCATAGGGGAGCTATACAAAGTTTGTATCATTTGAATAAATCCTGGACCTATACCAAACCACTCCAATGCCTGATACATAAACTTCCATTCCACTCTGTCAAATGCTTTTACCGTATCTAAAGATACGGTAAAAGCCAGATCATTCATATTTTTAGTTAAATTTAATGTATGAAACGCCAATCCAGTGTTACTAGAAGAATGTCTATTTGCAATGAATTCAGTTTGGTGTACATCAATTATGAAAGGGAGAGCCTTAGCCAATCTCAAGGCCAAAATTTTAGCTAATAGTTTTCCATCCACATTAATTAAAGATATCGGCCTGTAGTTTGAAACCAAAGTGGGATCTTTATTTGGCTTTGGCAAAACAATAGTCAAAGCTTCTGCCATAGTACCTGTAATACAACCCTTATTTAGTTGAAACTGATACAAATTTAATAAATGGGGTAGTAAAGAATTTTGAAATGTTTTGTAAAATTCCACTGTGAAACCATCCCCACCTGGAGCGGATCCAACTCTAAGAGACTTCAACGCTGTTTCTAATTATTTTAATGATATAGGCTCATCTAAACTTCTTTTCATATGATCAGGAAGTTTTGGACCCTCTAATAAATTTAAAAAATCCAAATCTTTTTGAACTTTATCATCATAAGACTCGGAAGAACACAAATCTTTATAAAAATTAAGAAATTGATTTAAAATATTATTAATCTGAGTATGTGTATTTCCTTTTTTATCTTTTATTGCTATTATTTTTACTCTTCTTTTTTTTTGCTTTAAGATAATTTGCAAGTAGTCTTCCCGCCTTATTAGAACTTCCATAATACAAAGTTTGCTTGGAAAACAAATTTTTTCTCACCAATCTTGAAGAAATCTCATTATATTTCCCTTTTACCTTTAAAAGAGCTTGTAAAGTATCTTGGTGCCATTTATCAACTAATTTAGATTCCAAACATTTAATTTCATTTTCCAAATCAGCAAATTTTTTAGCAAATTGTTTCCTTATATGTGCCGAATATGAAATAATATAACCTCTCATAGTAGCTTTAAAAGCATCCTATAATATTTCGGTACTAATATCCTCAGTAGTATTAATTTGGAAATACTCAGATACTTTTACCTTAAACTCTTCAAGAAAAGCTGAATCCGCAATGTATTATCAAATCTCCAAATTGATTTATTTAAATCCTGTTTATCCAACCCCCTCCATGGTCCGACAAAATAATTGGATCAATGGAAGCATGTGTCACCTGTTGTACCAATGAACTTGAAACCAAAACATAATCAATTCTTGAAAAAGATTTATGAACTTGAGAAAAAAAAGAAAATTCCTGATCATTGAAATGAAGTATTCGCCATATATCTTTTAAATCACAAGATTGCACCAAATTCTCTAGCCCTAAAGATTTTATATTCTTACTTGGTTTTTTATCCAAAAAAGGATCCATTACAGCATTAAAGTCTCCAGCTACAACTAAATTAGAAGCAGCCAGTGGGAGTAATAGTTGTTGTAAGTTTTTGAAGTAATCATTTTGGTTCGAATTAGGGGCGTAAACATTAAACAAAGTCAAGGTATTATTTCCCATTCTCATTTCTACATTAATCCACCTACCTAAGGGATCAAAATCTATCAATTGAAAAGAAGCAGAACAATTACTACTTATTAAAATGGCAACTCCTGCTTTTTTCCTAACTGCAGGGGCAAAAAAACAATGCTTGATCCAATCCCCTTCGAGTTTCTTTGATTCTACATCCGATAGGTGTGTCTCTTGTATGTAATATATATCAGCTTTTTGTTTCTTTAGGAATGTAAGCATTTTTTTCCTTTTTACTGGATGATTGAGTCCATTAACGTTAAGTGAAAATATTTTAATCTCCATTATATATTATATTTATTAAAAAATCTTTCCCCGATTTTGAAAAATAAGAAGAAAATTAAAATATGATTATAAGCTATTTTCCATATCATTTCATCATAAGCAAAACACCTCCCCCAATTATCATTATACCCTTTACAGATACCCATCCCACCCTACATAATGACATAAAGAACTTGGAACCACACATTTAAGATCAGGTAAAACGAGATAAAACCCCAACAGACCTCAATTATAAATCACTTTTGCAATACATTAATCATATAACATATATAACTTATCATTAATATAATCCATAGCTTTCGATAAATACCTTTACCTAATAATAATTTAACCCCAAATACATACCTAATTATTCAATATCAATATCAAATGATGAAAAATATAATATTTGAACAATCTAAAAATATATATATATTAATAATATTCATTTTATAGTCCTGTATAATCCATAAAATAACTAGTTATAAAGCCATTGAAATTAATACTGATTAGTTGAAACGAATGATTAATAATTATAACTTCCATCAATAATATTCAATTCATCCCAATCATATTTAAACTCTTAATGACCAGACATAAATAGTATTGACACTAATCAATGAAATATATATATATCCAAAACCGGAAGAAATTTAAATAATATAAATATATTCATTTAAAAGACTAACATATACCCTAGGAAAATTATTTAGTCACTCATAGAGAATCTACTCATTGATACATAAATATATAATTAAGCAGATACACATACATCAGCATACATTCAATTCATTTCTCACATATCCACAACTGATTAAATTTAAATAACTATGACCTTATTAAAAGAAAATTTCAATTTAAATGACTAAGTAAATAGTGAATAAATTATATTAATATATGATTACATAGCTAAATTTCATATATATTAATCATCTTCCATCCCTGTAAAATACAATATAAACTAGATGTCCAACCCAATTTAAAGAATAAGTTAAAGAATAAGTTCATAGTAATTCCCATAACAAAAGAAAATAAAATTTACCTGAATCCATTAGAAAGAAAACTCATATACCGTATTTTCACATAGATAACGCGCACCCGTGTAAAACGCGCACACGGGTATAGCACGCAAAAAACACAAATTTATGTACAGAAATTTTTATATACCGCGCACACCCGTATACCGCGCATGCTGCCCGACTCTCCTTTCACCCGCCCCGACTCTCCTCTGGCCACCCCGACTCTTTCGCCCGCCCCGACTCTCCTCTCCCCCTTGAAGTCCTGTGCCCCCCCGACGTCCGATTCACCCCCCCCCCCCCCGCAGGACCGCTTGCACCCCCACCCCGAAGGACCGCTCGCACGCATTCCCACCCGCACCCCCACCCTGAAGGACCGCTCGCACCCCCACAGCCTCCCGACCCCCCATCATGTAGAAGCTCCTACCGGTGTCCTGCTGCTTCCTCTTGGCAGTCTCGACTCCCCGACACGATCGGGGCAAGAGGGAACTCAAGCCCTCTTGCCCCAGCCAACCGCGGCACCCCCGACAGGATCGGGGCAAGAGGGAGCTCAAGCCCTCTTGCTCCCCAGACTCCCCGATACGATCGGGGCAAAAGGGAGCCCAAGCCCTCTTGCCCCGCCGACTCCCCAACTCCCCGACAATATCGGGCCAGGAGGGAGCCCAAGTCCTCCTGGCCCTGGCGACCCCCCCCCTAGTTGTTCGGGCCAGGAGGGAGTCCAAACCCTCCTGGCCACGGCGACCCCCTACCCCCACCCCGCACTACATTACGGGCAGGAGGGATCCCAGGCCCTCCTGCCCTTGACGCAAACCCCCTCCCCCCAACGACCACCCCCCAAGAACCTCCGACCGCCCCCCCAGCCGACCCGCGACACCCCTGGCCGACCCCCACGACACCCCCACCCCCCTTCCCCGTACCTTTGTGTAGTTGGCCGGACAGACGGGAGCCAAACCCGCCTGTCCGGCAGGCAGCCAACGACGGAATGAGGCTGGATTGGCCCATCCGTCCCAAAGCTCCGCCTACTGGTGGGGCCTAAGGCGCCTGGGCCAATCAGAATAGGCCCGGGAGCCTTAGGTCCCTCCTGGGGGCAGGGCCTTGGGCACATGGTCGGGTTGGGCCTCCTGGAGACCCCAAAACACATAGATATATATTCCAAATATTCAGTAAAAAGCTTTTCATATTATTTATTTATTTTTTTAAAGATTAAATAAGAAAACTTCATATAATATTTAAACAAAAACCATTAAATCTCCTTCCTTCAAATAAGCCTTAAACCCGCATAAAATTAGCACTCTTCCAATGTATAATCCCATCAGTCATTTTGTAAAGAACTCTGAAACTCCAATAATGTTCCAGGATACCAACATCAAAATGATCAGGAATTAGGACAAGAACCAGCAATTAGCTCCACCTTTTATACGCACTCATTCCTGACCCAAAAAGAAAAGAGATAACCCTTTGAAGTCGATGATCTCAATATAAATTGTCAGCGTTGATGAGAGCACGAAAAGGTTCTAAATGATGTAGATTAAAGTGTTCCTAGTCATCACTGAGGGCGGAGCATGCTTGCACACCAACCCTATATGAAGAGAGGCAGCATTCTGCCTAAATCGTCAATATTAGTAAAAGCAAAGTTCTGTCTATTACTACAAACAGTTCTAAACCGCCATTTGGGGGCGGAGCATGCTCTCACGCCCTGCCAAGTAAGAAGAAGTAGAGAATGACACGGTGAAAAAATTGGTCCCCGTCACCGCCCCGTCCCCGTCTCACCATCCCCGTCACCGCCCCGTCCCCGTCTCACCAACCCCGTCACCGCCTCGTCCCCGTCTCACCATCCTCTTCACCGCCCCGTCACCGCCACTGCCACCCCATTCACCGCCCCGTCACCGCCACTGCAATCCCATTCACTTTTCTTTATTTACGTATAAAGGAAACATTCTTTAAAACTTTAAAACTTAGTTAAATATTAGTTAATAACTATACAAAAACAAAACACGCAGAGAAAAAATTAATTAATAACAATTCTCAAAACTGACACATTTTGATCACTAAATTTAAAATAGTTATTTTTCATACAGTTTTTCAATCACTAATCTTCCACCACCCCTGGGGCTAGCAATGCAAAAACAAACACGACATGTACTTTAAATGCTGCCGTGATTAGCATAGTGACCGCGGCTACGGCTGCAAGTCTCCCCTCCCCCCAGCGATCACGGCAGGAGGGCACCCAACCCCTCCTGTAGACCCCCCCAACGGCACTCCCGACAATCGCAGCAGAAGGGTACCCAACCCCTCCTGCCGGTCCTCCCAATGGCCTCCCCTAAGATCGCCGGCAGGAGGGTACCCAACCCCTCCTGCTGGACCCCCCCCAAACGAACCCTCCCACCCCGGAACCCCCTTAGTCTTACTTTTCAAGTTGGACCGGACAGCTCCTCGCTCGTCTGGCCAGCAGGCCTGCCTCCGTCCAAATGAGGCGGGCCCGCCCCTCCCCTCCCCTCCCCTGCCTCCCAATGGCCTCCCCTAAGATCGCCGGCAGGAGGGTACCCAACCCCTCCTGCTGGACCCCCCCCCCAAAAAACCCCCCCCCCCCGGAACCCCCTTAGTCTTACTTTTCAAGTTGGACCGGAAAGCTCCTCGCTCGTCTGGCCAGCAGGCCTGCCTCCGTCCAAATGAGGCGGGCCCGCCCCTACCCTGCCCAACCCACAGGATCCTAGGGCCTGATTGGTCTAGGCACCTAAAGCCACTCCCGCTATAGGAGGGGCCTTAGGTGCTTGGGCCAATCAGGCCCTAGGATCCTGTGGGTTAGGCAGGGGAGGGGAGGGGCGGGCCCGCCTCATTTGGACGGAGGCAGGCCTGCTGGCCAGACGAGCGAGGAGCTGTCCGGTCCAACTTGAATAGTAAGACTAAGGGGGTTCCGGGGTGGGAGGGTTCGTTGGGGGGGGGTCCAGCAGGAGGGGTTGGGTACCCTCCTGCCGGCGATCTTAGGGGAGGCCATTGGGAGGCAGGGGAGGGGGGGGGAGGGGAGGGGCGGGCCCGCCTCATTTGGACGGAGGCAGGCCTGCTGGCCAGACGAGCGAGGAGCTGTCCGGTCCAACTTGAAAAGTAAGACTAAGGGGGTTCCGGGGTGGGAGGGTTCGTTGGGGGGGGGGGGCCCAGCAGGAGGGGTTGGGTACCCTCCTGCCGGCGATCTTAGGGGAGGCCATTGGGAGGACCGGCAGGAGGGGTTGGGTACCCTTCTGCTGCGATTGGCAGGAAGGGTTGAAATGACAAATGAGGAGCACGGTGAAATAGCGGTTCCTAGAAGGGGGTACATTGGCCCGCGGGGACAAACCTGTTCACCGTTTCCGCGGTCGGTGAATGGCCTTGTCCCCGTCACCGCAGCGACTGCTATTTTTCTTCCCCGTTTTCGGCGGTGACCCGCGGCTTAAATGCGGTGGCCGCGGGTAAACCGTCACCGTGTCATTCTCTAAGAAGAAGAGAAGCAGCCCAGGAAATCATCCACCTCACTGTAAAACATCAGTAGGAGTGAGAACTGAAAAAGGATCCAACCCTTTCAAACCAAAATCAAAAGATTCCCAGCCGCTTCCAGGAGACAGAGCATGTTCACATACCACTCCTACCTATGACATAGGCAGCCCAATTGTCCAAAGTTTGTTGTTTTTTTGTTTGGTTTTTTTTAATACCGTCAGAAATCCTCTTCACAAATAGCCAATAGGATTATCCAACTCTGATGTGCAGATAGGCAAATTTGTCCCAAAGTTGCAACCTTCCACATCAAAAGCAAGAAAACCCAAAGTTCATCCAAGGCATCCCACTCAACAGTAACTCAGTCACCACAGTAACATCTATGTCATTCCGTATATCAAATGCCCCTCCTTCCATTCAACAGCATTCATGTTAGAAAAACTGCAGGGATATATGTGCATTTTTTTTCTTTTCTGTCTTGGCTTCTTCTTATTGGGAATCCCTAGCAGCCTTCGATATTAAAGACCGCACTGATAATTACTAACATGGCAATATATAATTTCCAAAAACCTGAGCCAAGACAAACATTTGGATAAAGTTAATCCCAAATAAAATCTGATGTTTTTTGTTCATAACTTTTTATATTCGATAACTGTTTCTATCATGCATACTGGCTTTAGAATATTGCCAACATTCCATAGATCAAGTCAAACTTAGAAGGTTCTTTCTCCGTTAAGATTTAAAATAGTATTAAAATCAATGGAAATACATTAGAAGGGGGAGCTGCGACCTGTTGGAAGGACATGCACCGGGCGGACTGTCTGGCGGGATTTCCCGGAAGTTGAGGGAATAACCCTCCGACACGACTCGGAGGACCCAAGCGTCGGAGGTGATGAGGGTCCAAGATTGATGAAATGCCCGCAAATGACCCCCGATGGGCAACGGGGTCAATGACAGTGTGGAGAGGGCCCGCCCCCACCCGCTCAAGGCATCAAAAAGACGGGGCAGGCTTAGACGCCCCTTGCGCCTGAGGCTTCTGCTGCGGCGCCCTGGACTGCTGAGGGGGTCTCCTCGGCGGGGGCCTGGAGAAAGCCAGCGTGGTCTTCTGCGGATAGTGCCTAGGTGGAGCTCGGTAAGGCTTAGGAGCAGACGACTTCGCCTTTGGACGCATGAGGGAGGCGAAAGAACGTTCGTGCTCGGAGAGGCACTCATCAAAAAGCTCCGAGCCCACACAGGGCAAATTGGCCAGGCGCTCCTGCAGGTTGGGATCCATATCCACGATACGCAGCCACCCCAGGCGACACATCGCCACCGCAAACGCTGAGACCCTAGAGGTCAGTACAAAAGCGTCGTAGGTGGCGTGGAACAGGTACAGGCGCAGCTGGGAAAGAGATTCCATCAGCTTCCCAAAGTCATCCCGATGGGATTCAGGCATGACCCCGTGATAACGAGGCATGGACTTGACCATGTGACGAAGGTACGAGGTGAATGTGAAGGCATAATTAAGCACCCTATTCGCCATCATGGAATTTTGGTATAAGCGCCGTCCAAATTTATCCAGAGTGCGCCCCTCACGCCCCGGCAGAACCGCAGCGGACACTCGAGAAGGTTGGGACTTCTTGAGGGATGACTCTACCAGCAAGGACTGGTGGGACAACTGAGCCTTTTCAAAGCCCTTACAAGGCACGGTGCGGTATTTGGATTCCATCTTGGAGGGGACAGCCGTCACCGCATAGGGGGAATCCAAATTCCGCAAAAAAGCCTGCTGCAGAATCTTGTTCAAGGGAAGGCGGGGAGACTCCCGAGGAGGAGAGGGCATATCTTGCTCCGCCAAAAATTCCTTGGAATACTGCGACCCCGCTAACAGGTCCAGATCCAAGGCCTTCCCCATGTCCAGCACAAACCTCGAAAACGAGGAGGGACGCAGTCCAGATCATTCTTCCTCGGGGGAAGGAGAGCGAGAGCCTCGGGCCGCCGAAAACGACGGGGACGCCTCGCGAGAGTAGCGGGGCTCACAACCAATGCCAGCCTCCGACCCCCAGGAAACCGTGCCGAGGGAATGCGCCGGGGTCGGAGACCTCCGAGGCCCCGAGGAGCCCCTCGGGGAAGACCTCGGGGTGCGGGGCACAGAGACCTTCCGACGCCTCGGAGAGGAATCCCTAGAGCCCCGTGGTGAACCCCTCCTAGCTGGGGAGCGGAACAGCCTCGGATAAGGCAGGCTGAGCTCCGAAACGCGGAGAGCCTCGACCTCCCGGGCCGGCGAGGAGCGACCCTGCCTCCAAGGCGACCCATGAGGACGTTTCAACCTCTTGGAACGGCGCTTCGCCCAAGGCTTGCCCGAGGGCGAGGACCCGCGGGAGGCTCCGGACGAAGAGTCCGTGGAAGAAATACGGCGAACATGGCGCACCTTGTCCCGAGGTCGACACTACGCTCAGGCTGGTCCGGTACCGAGACCGGGGCTAAGGTCGGAGCCAAGGCCAGTGCCACCACCGGGGCCGAGGCCGAAGCCGAGGACGGCTGCAAATGGGCCAGGGCGGAGGACAGCTCCGAGGAGATAAGCGCCCGGAGCATGTCCTGGAACACAGGAACGGCCATCATAGACGGCATGTCCGACGCCGTCGGGTACTCCGCAGAGGGCGACCTCGGCAGCGAGTATTCCCGAGGATCACCCGACTTCGATGCCCGGGGCGGGGCCAAGGACGACCCACCCGCCCGTCGAGGAACCCGAGGAAGGCTTCTTTGCCGACCCTGGACCTGAGGAAGGAAGCGGGGACTTACCCGGAGCCGACTTCGAGGCCGAGGATGAGGGCTTCGAGGAGGAAGACATCCGAGGCGAGGTCGAGGGTACCGAGGCCGAGGTCAAGGCCGGGGCCGAAGCAGAGGCCGATGTCGAGGCCTTCCCCACCGCGGGCTCCACGATGAAAAGCTCCGCCATGCGAGCACGCCGGCGGCGGAGTGCCTGAGGTTGGAAGGTCGCACACCTGGGGCAGGAATCCGTAGGGTGATCAGCACCCAAGCAGAGGAGGCACCACCGGTGGGGATTGGTGATCGATAGCAACCGATCGCACCGGGTGCACTTCTTGAAACCGACAGAGGCCGGGACATGAAAGACAAAAAAGGCTGCGAACGATCGAAGTCCCGCGGCCGCGGCAACCGGGAGCCCCCGGTGCCGAAACGATCTTTTTTTTTTTTTCTACGATTTGCAAGTTCGCAGACGATAGTAAAACAATAAAACACACAGCGACTAAGCAAAACAACCAAGCCGCGGTGACAGAAGGCAAAAAGACACGGAGCAAAAACACGACAGGGCTTCTGGCTCCGCGGAAGAAACAGAACTGAGGACTATGAGATGGGGATGCACCCTCTAGTGGAGGGAGAAGGCATGCACATGCGTGGTGCAGCATAGCAAGCTTGAAACTTCAATCAAGTTTGCTTGAAAAGCTGTCCGCGTCGGGGCTCTGTGGATGACGTCACCCACATGTGAGAATATGCTGCCTGCTTGTCCTGGGATAATGATAATTACTAACATGGCAATATATAATTTCCAAAAACTGAGCCAAGACAAACATTTGGATAAAGTTAATCCCAAATAAAATCTGACGTTTTTTGTTCATAACTTTTTATATTCGATAACTGTTTCTATCATGCATACTGGCTTTAGAATATTGCCAACATTCCATAGATCAAGTCAAACTTAGAAGGTTCTTTCTCCATTAAGATTTAAAATAGTATTAAAATCAATGGAAATACATTAAATTCACATATGTATTTATTTATTTATTTGATGTAAAAAGTAAAGTAAAGCTGAAACGCTTCAAGTCTCACATATTCACTCATTCATTCATTCATGGGTTGTTCCTTCTGTCTTAAAAATTTCTTAAGTTTCTCAGGAGAATCAAAACTGAGTGTTTTATTATCTACTGTTATTTTTATTATAGCTGGATACAGTAAACCATATTTAGCTCCAATATCACGCAATGCCGGTCTCATATCTAAAAACTGCTTCCTTCTCTCCGCCGTAGCTTTAGCAAAGTCCGGTACGATATGAACTCTGGCATCCTGGCATCGCATGTTTTGATTTTCTTTTGCCAAGCGGATAATCTCTATAGCATGCTGGTACCTTAAGAGTTTAAAGATTATCGGCCGAGGACCAACAAATTTATCAGGTCTTCTAGTGGGTACCCTATGTGCTCTCTCTACCTCAATCGGATGTTTTGATTTAAAGGGGAGGACTTTCATTATGAAATTTTCTAAAAAGGAAATTGGATCTCCTTTCTCCACCCCTTCCGGTATCCTAATACTCTTAAATTCGACCTTCTCATCTGGTTTAAATAATCCTCCAGTTCCCTTGCAAGTAAGGCAATTTTCTCTCTTTCTTCACCAAACTGTTTTTTTTCCGTTTGAAACTCCTCCACGTTCTTTTCGAGTTGATTAACTTTTATTTCCAGTACCTCCATTCTCCTATTTAATGTAGAAACTTCCTCCTGTAATTCGTTAAGTTTTTTTGAGTTTGAGAGCACTATTTCTTTAATTGCTTTTATTTCTTTGAACATTTCATCTTCCCATTTGCTGTCTTTTGGTAGCGGGGTTTTCGATAGTGTTACTGGCTCAGGTTTCGATCTCTTCACACTTCCTGTATTAGACATCACCTAGTCAGCTTTGCTCTGCTTACCCATAGCCATTATAACTATCGGTATGAGAAAAAAAAACGGCAAATTTATATAACCCGATATTAATTTATGATAAAAATGTCTGTTTTCAACGGGAGCTCTCCCTTCACCCGTCCATTCGCGTGTACCATAGAAACATAGAAACATAGAAAGATGACGGCAGATAAGGGCCATAGCCCATCAAGTCTGCCCACACCATTTACCCACCCTCTTAAGTCTACTGACCCCTAAAGTACAATAATTGTACTGTCATTCTACTGACCCGCCAATTCAAGTCCTAGTGACCCTATCCCTTGGCATGACCTCGTAGGGATCCCACATAGGTATCCCATTTGTTCTTGAAGTCTGGGATGCTGCGTGCCTCGACCACCTGCACTGGAAGCTTGTTCCAATGCTCAATCACTCTCTCCGTGAAGAAGTACTTCCTGGCGTCTCCACGAAACTTCCCTCCCTTGAGTTTGAGCGGATGTCCTCTTGTGGTCGAGGGTCCCTTGAGAAGAAAGATATCCTCTTCCACCTCGACCCGTCCCGTGATGTACTTAAAAGTCTCAATCATGTCTCCCCTCTCCCTACGCTCTTCGAGAGTGTAGAGCTGCAATTTGCTCAATCTTTCTTCGTACGGGAGACCCTTTAGCCCCGAGACCAACCTGGTGGCCATCCGCTGAACCGATTCAATTCTGAGCACATCCTTACGGTAATGTGGCCTCCAGAATTGCACACAGTATTCCAGATGAGGTCTCACCATGGCTCTGTACAATGGCATCATGACTTCAGGTTTCCTGTTGACGAAGCTTCTCTTGATACAACCTATCATCTGCCGTGCTTTAGATGAAGCCTTCTCCACCTGAGTGGCTGCCTTCATGTCAGCACTGATGATCACTCCCAAGTCTCGTTCTTCTGTAGTCCTTGTTAAAGTTTCTCCATTCAGGGTGTAGGTTCTGCAAGGATTTCTGTTACCGAGATGCATGACCTTACATTTCTTGGCGTTGAAGCCAAGCTGCCAGATCAAGGACCATTTTTCTAAAGTACGCAGGTCTTGCTCCATAGCATCCTGTAGATTATAGCCGTTTACTATATTGCATAGTTTGGCGTCATCAGCGAATAAGGTTACCTTGCCTTGAAGCCCTTGAGTTAGATCCCCAATGAATATGTTGAAGAGGAGTGGGCCCAGGACTGAACCCTGTGGCACTCCGCTAGTCACCTCTGACATTTTAGAGAAGGTACCGTTAACCACCACCCTCTGAAGTCTGCCACTAAGCCAATCTTTAACCCATGCAGTTAGAGTCTCTCCTAATCCCATCGATTTCATCTTGTTCAGCAGCCTGCGGTGTGGGACGCTGTCAAACGCTTTGCTGAAGTCCAGGTACACGACGTCCAAGGACTCTCCTGAGTCCAGTCTTCTTGTTACCCAGTCAAAGAAGCTGATTAGATTGGACTGGCATGACCTACCCTTGGTGAATCCATGTTGGCTGGGATCCCGGAGATTTCCCTCGTTCAGGATCGTATCTAATTTATATTTAACTAGTGTTTCCATGAGTTTACACACTATTGAGGTGAGGCTTACCGGTCTATAGTTCGCAGCCTCAGCCTTGCAACCCTTTTTATGTAGAGGAACGACATTGGCTGTTTTCCAGTCCAACGGAACTATCCCCGTACTTAGTGAGAGATTGAATAGCATTGTCAACGGTTCCGCCAGAACATCTCTCAATTCTCTGAGCACTCTTGGGTGTAAATTGTCCGGACCCATGGCCTTGTTTACCTTTAGCTTTGCCAGTTCGTTGTAGACGTCCCCAGGTGTGAATTCAAAATTCTGAAACGGGTCATCCATGTCTTGTTTTATCATCAACTGTGGTCCGTGTCCCGGTGCTTCGCGGGTGAAGACTGAGCAGAAATATTCATTTAGTAGTTCTGCTTTTTCTGAATCTGCCATCGCGTAGTTTCCGTCCGATTGTCTAAGGCGTACTATACCGTCTGTGTTCCTTTTCCTGTCACTGATATACCTAAAGAAGGATTTGTCCCCTTTTTTAATGTTTTTTGCCAGAGTTTCTTCCACTCGAAGTTTGGCCTCCCTAACTGCTCTTTTGACCGCCGCAGATCTGGTCTTATATTCTACTTTAGTTTCTTTTCTCTGCGTACGTTTGTAGGAAAGAAATGCTTTTTTTTTCTCCTTAATGAGGTGCGAGATCTCTTCAGTGAACCATTGGGGTTTGTTGTTTCTTTGTCTTTTATCTACTGATTTTATGTAGCGATTAGTTGCTTCGTGTATAGATGATTTCAGGTACGACCACATAGTTTCCACATTGCCAGTCTCTGCTTGGTCCTGCAGCGTCTGATGAACGAAATCTCCCATGCGTGCGAAGTCGGTGTCCCGGAATTTGAGCACCTTTGTTTTTGTAATTGATTTAGGGGATCCTTTCCCAAGGTTGAACCATACCATGTTATGGTCGCTGGAGACTAGCGTATCTCCTACCGCGACCTCTGAGACGCTTTCCCCGTTGGTGAGTACCAGGTCTAGGATCGCCTGGGCCCTAGTGGGCTCCGTTACCATTTGTCTGAGATGTACTCCTTTTATGGAGGTCAAAAGCCTCCTGCTGCTGCTGGTTGTTGCTGAAAATGTGTTCCAGTCTGCATCCGGCATGTTGAAGTCTCCTAGCAGTACAGTGTCGCCCCGTAGAGTTATATTCTCTATGTCTTCAATTAATTCTGCGTCCATGTCTTCCGGTTGTCTTGGAGGTCTGTATACGACACCAAGATACAGGCATTTTTTGCCACCTCTTGCCAGGTTTATCCAGAGGGACTCCCCGGTATACTTGACATCAGTGATCCTGGTGGTTTTGATGCCCTCTTTAATGTATAGTGCTACCCCTCCACCTAACCTGCCCTTCCTGTCCTGACGAAGTAGATTGTACCCCGGTATAGCCATATCCCACCCATGTGCGTCCGTGAACCAAGTCTCGGATATTGCCACCACGTCCAGGTTGGCATCCCTAATTTCAGTTTCCAGTTCTAGAATTTTATTGCCTAAACTGTGTGCATTAACATACATGGCCCTCCACCCTTTGCGTTTGTTGAGTCCCTGTAAGGCTATTCCTGACTGAGTCTGTGTGGCTCCTAGAGAATTGTTTGCAAATTGTGTCCTTACCTCGGAAATAGTGTGTCGATTCGTCCCATCAGAATAGTTCCTTTCCACACCAGTATATGAGTGGGTCCCCTCCCCCAACTTACCTAGTTTAAAGCCCTGTGAAGCAGGCGGGCTAGTCGGTGTCCGAAGATGTTCTTACCTCTGCTGGTCAAATGAAGCCACGCCCCCCAGTTATTTTGTTTTTAAAGTATTCGGCTAAAAGTGTAGCTGAGGGAACAGGGATTCCGTTATTGGCCAGATAGGGTTTGGTGTCTGTGAGTTCCTTTAGTAATTGGAATAGTTTTTTTGTCTTGGGTATCTTTGCCTATTAGGTTGGTGTAATGTATTTTTCTTTTAGTTTCAGCTTGTATTGTTGGTTTAGTTTTCTCCATGCTGTTTTCGTGGGTTCTTCGTTATTCTTTCTCCATTTTCTTTCTAGTCAAGTGTTTTGCAAGACGAGCAAAACATTTGCAAAATCGGTGCCTTGTAAACCGAGCAAGCCCCCCCGCAATCTGGCACCCCCCCTGACGCGATTGGGCATCCCCCCCGCCGCTTCTTACCCTCATCTGGGCACCGGCATGTCCTGTGCTTGGTGCCGGTGCCCAAAGATCAGCCTCCTCTTCTGTTGGGCTTTGAGCATCTGAGCATGCTCAAGGCCTGCGAGTTCACTTTTCTTCTCTAAACCATTCATGTTTACCCTATGGTTCTATACAATATTTATATTCAGGTAGGAGGTTTTTTCTAAAGCTCCCTTTTCTATATTTCTTTGCAGCCCATACATAAGGCAACCACTGCTCAGCCCATCACCAATGCAGCACCTGCCCAAGCCTGACAGCACAGTTACTTACCGTAACAGGTGTTATCCAGGGACAGCAGGCAGATATTCTTGACTGATGGGTGACGGCACCGACGGAGCCCCGGTACGGACAATTTTAGAGTGATTGCACTCTAAGAACTTGGAAAGTTCTGGCATGCCGCACCACGCACGCGCGAGTGCCTTCCCGCCCGACAGAGGCGCGCGGTCCCCAGTTATGATAAGCCAGCTAAGAAGCCAACCCGGGGAGGTGGGTGGGACGCAAGAATATCTGCCTGCTGTCCCTGGATAACACCTGTTACGGTAAGTAACTGTGCTTTATCCCAGGACAAGCAGGCAGCATATTCTTGACTGATGGGTGACCTCCAAGCTAACAAAAAGAGGGATGGAGGGAAGGTTGGCCATTAGGAAAACAAATTTTGCAAAACAGATTGGCCGAAGTGTCCATCCCGTCTGGAGAATGCATCCAGACAATAATGAGATGTAAAAGTATGAACTGAGGACCAAGTAGCAGCCTTGCAGATTTCCTCAATAGGAGTGGAACGGAGGAAAGCTACAGAGGCTGCCATTGCCCGGACTCTATGGGCCGTGATAGAACCTTCCAGTGACAGTCCGGTCCGAGCATAACAGAATGAAATGCACGCTGCCAGCCAATTAGACAATGTACGTTTAGAAACAGGACGTCCCAATTTATTCGGATCAAAGGACAGAAAGAGTTGGGGAACTGATCTGTGGGGTTTCGTACGCTCTAGATAGTAAGCTAGAGCCCTTTTACAATCCAAAGTATGCAGAGCTTGTTCCCCAGAATGAGAATGAGGTTTCGGAAAGAAAACAGGCAGAACAATGGATTGGTTGAGATGGAATTCAGAGACAACCTTAGGGAGAAACTTTGGATGTGTACGCAGAACCACCTTGTCATGGTGAAAGACCGTAAAAGGTGGATCTGCAACCAGTGCATGAAGCTCACTGACTCTCCTGGCAGAGGTAAGAGCAATAAGGAAAAGTACCTTCCAAGTGAGAAATTTGAAAGGAGAGGTAGCCAAAGGTTCAAAAGGAGGCTTCATTAAGGCGGAAAGAACCACATTGAGATCCCAGATAACATATGGGCTTTAAGAGGTGGTTTCACATTGAAAAGACCCCGCATGAACCTGGACACCAAGGGATGAGCTGAGAGAAGTTTTCCATGGACCGGCTCATGAAAAGCAGCAATGGCACTGAGGTGGACTCTGATGGAAGAGGACTTAAGGCCAGAGTCAGACAAAGAAAGCAAATAATCCAACAACGTCTCCACTGCCAGGGAAGTGGGATCAAGACGATGAAGAAGACACCAGGAAGAAAATCTCGTCCACTTCTGATGGTAACATTGCAAAGTGGCTGGTTTCCTGGAGGCATCAAGAATAGAACGAACAGGCTGAGACAAAAGAGTATCATGAGAGGTCAGCCCGAGAGATACCAAGCTGTCAGGTGCAGAGACTGGAGGTTGGGATGTAGAAGGGTCTCCTGATGCTGTGTAAGCAGAGAAGGAAACAGAGGAAGAAGAAAAGGTTTCCTGGAACTGAGTTGAAGTAGAAGGGAGAACCAATGTTGCCTGGGCCACCTCGGAGCAATCAGAATCATGGTGGCTCGTTCCCTCTTGAGCTTGAATAAGGTTCTCAACATGAGAGGTAGAGGAGGGAAAGCATACAGGAACAGATTGGACCAGTCGAGGAGAAATGCATCCGCTGCCAGACGGTGAGGAGAGTAGAGTCTGGAGCAGAATAGGGGCAGCTGGTGATTGTGAGGAGCTGCAAAAAGGTCTATCTGAGGAGTGCCCCATTGAGCGAAGATGGATTGTAGAATTACAGGATCGAGTGTCCACTCGTGAGTCTGGAGAATTCTGCTGAGCTTGTCCGCTAAGGAATTCTGTTCTCCCTGAATGTAGATAGCTTTCAGGAATAGATGGTGATTTATGGCCCAAGTCCAAATCTTCTGGGCTTCCTGGCATAAGAGGCGAGAGCCTGTCCCACCTTGTTTGTTGATGTAGTACATGGCGACTTGATTGTCTGTGCACAGCAGAAGGACCTGAGGAAAGAGAAGATGTTGGAAGGCCTTGAGGGCATAAAACATAGCTCTGAGTTCCAGGAAATTGATGTGATGCTTCTTTTCCTGGGCTGTCCAAAGACCTTGAGTCTGGAATTCGTTCAAATGAGCTCCCCATGCATAAGGAGAGGCGTCGGTGGTGATGACTAGTTGATGAGGAGGCTGATGGAACAGAAGACCTCTGGATAGATTTGAGGATACCAACCACCATTGTAGAGACTGACGAAGAGATGATGTCACAGATATGTGTCGTGAGCAAGGATCCGTCGCTTGGGACCACTGAGTAGCAAGGGTCCATTGAGGAGTGCGCAGGTGAAGACGTGCGAGGGGTGTGACATGGACTGTGGATGCCATGTGACCCAAGAGTATCATCATTTGTTTGGCCGAGATGGAATGTTGTGGAAGCACCTGCTGACATAGAGACTGAAGGGTCTGAAGACGATTGGATGGTAGGAATGCTCTCATGAGGAGTGTGTCCAGTATTGCTCCAATGAACTGAAGTCTCTGAGTGGGGATGAGATGAGACTTGGGTAGATTGATCTCGAATCCCAGTATTCGTAGAAACTGGATGGTTTGGTTGGTGGCCAGGAGAACTGCTTGAGCGGATGTGGCCTTGATTAACCAGTCGTCCAGGTAAGGGAATACCTGAAGGTGGTGAGAGCGTAGAAAAGCAGCTACCACAATGAGACATTTGGTGAACACCCTTGGAGAGGAAGCAAGACCGAAGGGCAGCACCTTGTATTGGTAATGACAATGATTGATCATGAAACGGAGATACCGTCTTGAGGTTACATTGATTGAGAAGAGGATAAAGAATGGCTAAGGAAAGCATCTTGAATTTTTCCTTTACCAGATGTTTGTTGAGATCGCGAAGATCTAGAATTGGTCTGAGATCTCCTGTTTTTTTGGGTACTAGAAAATAACGGGAGTAGAATCCCTGCCCCTTTTGATCTAGAGGAACTTCTTCTATAGCGTTCAGAAGAAGAAGGGATTGAACTTCCTGAATAAGGAGGGCAGATTGAGGACTGTTCAAAGCAGACTCTTTTGGTAGGCTTTGGGGCGGAAGAGTCTGAAAGTTGAGAGAGTAGCCGTGGTGGATGATGTTGAGGACCCATTGGTCCGAAGTGATAACTTCCCACCGGCTGAGGAACAGAGAGAGACTACCTCCTATAGGTTGAGGCAGGAGAGCAGATATAGGAGTACTGGCTATACTTTGGAGAATTAAGTCAAAAGGGCTGTGCCTTCTGCTGTGGAGGTGGCTTCACAGGCTGCTGTTGCTGCTGTTGTCTGGGAGGCTGACGTTGTTGCTGCCGCTGACGCCTGGGTTGCTGAGCTGTTGCTGGCAATGGGCGAGCTGTGAAGCGGCGTTGATAGGCTGACTGTTGTCTAAAAGGCCTTGCTGGGGGAGGTTTTTTCTTATTTTTAAGCAGGGTATCCCAGCGGGTCTTATGAGCAGAGAGCTTTTGAGTAGTCGAGTCCATGGATTCCCCAAAAAGCTCATCCCCTAGGCACGGGGCGTTGGCTAACCGATCTTGATGATTAACATCAAGTTCAGATACCCGAAGCCAGGCCAGGCGACGCATTGCCACAGACATTGCTGTCGCTCTGGAAGTAAGTTCGAAGGTGTCGTAAATGGACCTAACCATGAACTTACGCAGTTGAAACAGAGACGACAAGCAATGGTGAAAGGATTGTTGTTTCCGTTGGGGAAGGTACTTCTCAAATGAAGCCATGGTGGTAAGGAGATGTTTAAGGTAGAAAGAAAAATGAAACGCATAATTACCAGCTCTATTTGCCAACATTGCATTTTGGTAGAGCCTCTTACCAAATTTATCCATGGCTTTACCCTCTCTGCCAGGAGGTACAGAAGCATATACACTGGCTCCTGAAGATTTTTTAAGGGTGGATTCGACAAGTAAAGATTCGTGTGGAAGTTGAGGTTTGTCGAACCCAGGAATGGGAATTACCTTGTATAAAGAATCTAATTTACGTGGGGCCCCTGGAACCGTTAAGGGAGTCTCCAAATTCTTGTAGAAAGTCTCCCTCAAGATGTCATGAAGAGGGAGCTTCAAAAATTCCTTTGGAGGTTGGTCAAAGTCAAGGGCATCCAAAAAAGCTTTAGACTTTTTGGACTCAGCCTCCAAAGGAATAGACAAAGAGTCACACATATCTTTCAAAAAAGTCGAGAAAGATGAAGTGTCATGCCTAGAAGACGGGTCAGGTACAGCAGAATCCTCCTCATCTGAGGAACATTCTCCTTCAGAGAGAAAAGGTTCCTCTGAATCTCCTCACAGATCAGGATCCCTGACATGGGAAGAACGGTCCCGAGACTCTGGAGTAGATGGTTCTACATGTCGGGTCTTGCGCACCGACTTACCCGATCTCATCGATACCGAGCCAGGCGATGTAATCGGTGGCACCGGTGCCGAAGTCTGCACCGACTGATGTTGAGCCCTCGGCTCCGGTGCAAGGACTGGCATCGATACCGATGAGGTCGAGTGAAGCGGTACCGAAGGAGTGGATACCGACAGCACAGGTTGTTCCACTATCGGTACCGGCTCAGTGCGGACCGGCACTGGAAGGTTCGGTGCCAGGATAGCTGGAAGGAGTTGTTGTAATTGCTCCTTCAGCTGTGCCTGGAGAATGGCCGTAATACGGTCATCAAGGGATGGCACCGGTACCGCCTTTTTCTTCTGCGGTACCTGCGGTGCCGCTCGACGCCCCGGAGATGAGGAGCCCGATGTCGAGGGACTCACCTCGATAGGGGCGGAGCGCTTCCGCTGGCGCCTCACAGTCGGCAGGATTGGACTCACTGCACTCGAGACCGGAGGACGCTCCAGCGGGGAAGGCTTCTTAGCCGGCTTACCTGAATGCTGGGACGCCGGTGCGGTGTTGCGCGGCGTCGAAGAAGAGGGTGCCGACTGAACTGGTGCCGAAGTCGGAGTCGATGGAACGGGATCGGACATCTCGGCACCGAACAGTAATCGCTGTTGTATTTGGCGATTTTTTAATGTTCGTTTTTTAAGTGTGGCACAGCAGGTGCAGGTGGAGGCCTGATGCTCAGGACCCAAACACTGTAAGCACCAGTTGTGTGGGTCCGTGAGAGATATAGGCCGAGCACACCGCTGGCACTTTTTAAACCCTGGCTGAGGGGGCATGAACGTGAAGATGGCTTCAGCCAAATCGAAGGCCGAGGCCTCGATGGTGGCAGAAGGCCCCGCAGGGGAAAAGCCAAATTGACTAAAAAAGAAAAGTTTTTTTTTTTTTACAAAAATGAAAGAAAAAGGAAACAGGCAAAAAGCCAAAAAGGTTTACGCGAGCGGGAAGGCAAGTCAAAAAAAATTTTCAACAGCCGTTGAAAAAACGCGTCTTCTTAGCTCCGCGGAAACTAAGAAACTGGGGACCGCGCGCCTCTGTTGGGCGGGAAGGCACTCGCGCGTGCGCGGTGCGGCATGCCAGAACTTTCCAAGTTCTTAGAGTGCAATCACTCTAAAATTGTCCGTACCGGGGCTCCGTCGGTGCCGTCACCCATCAGTCAAGAATATGCTGCCTGCTTGTCCTGGGATAATGTGCTATAGTTTCTATCTGTGCCACTCTGGAGCTCACAGACTCTTTTCTTCAGCTGCACAGCACTCTTCTCTATGATCAATTTCACCACATTTAACAGCATGGCACAGTAGAAAGACTCACTAAACAGCCATAAATCAAATGTTTATTTAAAAACCAAAAAAACCCTGTTTGCTGCTGCTTGAAACTTCAGCAGGCACTCAAGACTCCCCTCTACCTCAGAGGAAAAGGGGAGGTGAGGCAAAAAACACCTCACGCTCTCCCTGCACACTGCAGATTCAGAGGAGGAAGAAGTGAGGGGAGGTAACTGGCCACCTAGATGTAACACCCGTATGGCCAAAATATGGGCCAGATATTTATGCCTGCGTTGTGCAACCTCTCACAGCCACATCTGAACTGCAGTGGCTGGCTCTGGGCTACACAGGATACTTATTGTGAAGCTTTGAAGCCAGTGGTTCTCATTCTCCTTCTGCTGGTAGGTGTGTGGTTGAGAGATGCTAAGAAAACATGACTTTACTGCAGAACTCACCTGAGGGAAAATTCTTTGACCTCAGGAGACCCCTTGGCCTCAGGAGACCTTTCCACCTCTAAAGACTCCTCCTCCACCTCTGTTTTCAGTTTCTTCTTGTGCAGTACATTGCTGCCACTGTTGGTATCTGTCTCTTCCCGTGGTCTCTTCAAAGGAGCAAGAGCTAAAAGAAGTTATGCAGAAATTTTGGTCAAAAAAGGGTTTTAGTTCATAAATAGGAAAAAAAAGTCAATTTCTAAACTTCCTTACCTGTTGCCTGTATGGTCTCCCGTGTAAAGGGTCTGTTGACCACTTGTTTAGATCTAGCAGCAAAATTGAGGGCTGTGAGAGTGTCAAAATAGAATCTATGTTCTGGGGCAATGTTGGTGATCATGACACTGTGAGCTGAGCCACCAAGGGAATCCTGGAGATGCAAAGAGAAACATATTAAAAGGGGTCAGACACTTTATATTTACATGTATTTATTTTAAAAATTTTCTTACTTGCTACATCCTGCAGTTCTGCCTCCAAAATACAATGAACAGATGTCTTTCTATAGGTCGCTAATATAAGTAAGTTTAAATGTTTTTAGAATTGCTTGATATTTGACAGTCCGCTTTTGCTTTTATCTATAATAATAAAATGCTAAGTGTGCATGTGCACTCTCACCGCATGTTCCCTGAGATCCGATCTGTCGGGATGTGGCTGGTAGGCATGCGCGTGCACGCCAGACAAGCCTCCCTGCTCTCCACCTCGCGCTGCTGCAAGGATTCCGAGGAAGGCGGCGATGGTGAGGGGAGCCGCCGTGGCACATTCAAAATTTAACTTCGGCACCACACTCGCGGCTCAAAAATTTAACTTCGGTCCGACACTCGTGGCTCGGCTTGAAAGAAATCGCGCCAGCGCTCGCAGGCGGCTGAGGCCCGCAGCCGGTCTGGGAGAAGGGGGCGGAGCTCCTCTGCCACGCGGAGAAGGGGGGGGGGGCGCAAGCTCCTACAGAGCCAGTGAGAGAATGTCTTATCCCCCCGAGCAGGAAAGGAAAAGAAGTGAAGAGGTGGATTTTTATTCCAGGACCCTCCCAGCAAATGGTGGAGCGAGCGAGGAAGGGGGAGCGGCGAATCGGAGCTGACCATTAAGTGCTGATGGCAGGAAACCTTTTCCCTCCCAGGGCCCAAATTGCTGCTCCCTGAGCTCTCTCAGGTCAGCCCTTGCTGACCTGAAGAGAAGGTGCCTTCAGGCCAAGGAAGTGACTTTGGACCTCTTGCAAAGTAATGCTGCCAATGAGTTATCTGATTTGGTCCGTGTGTACTTTTAATTTAATATCAGTTAGAGTGGTAGTTTGGTCTTTTCAGCCTCACATTATTGGGAGTACTCTATACAGAGTCCATCACAAGTGTTTTTCTATTAGAAGGATTAACAGCAAGTTAAAGAAAATAACATATAACAAAATAAGTTGGATGGTGTAAAAAGTTAGAAAAACTTTTGGACAAGTTTCTGGGGGGAAGTTCACAAACTGTTTTTAAAGTAGACCTGGGGGTAGTTGTTGCCTTATTCATAGTGGGTTAGGTTTGTGTGGAATCTTGCTACTTTTTGGCATTCTGCCAGGGATTTGTGACTTGGATATTGGGCTTGATGGCCATTTAATCTTATCCAGTGTACCAAATAGGGCCCTGGTTATAAGGAAGGTGGTCTAATTCAGTTAAGGGAGAGAGAACCGGATGTGTAGAGACGCTCTCATATGAGGAAAAGCTAATGATAGGGCTCTTCTACTTGGAGAAGAGACGGAATATAATAGAGGTCTATAAAATCGGAGTGGAGTGGAATGGGTAAATATGCAAACTGATATTTCCATTTTCAAAAAATTCAGAGACCAGGAGATATACCTTAAAGTTACTTGGTAATACTTTGAAGGAGAAAATATTTATTTCACTCTGAGAATAGCTGCTCTCTATAACTCATCGCTGGAGTATGTATTGAAAGCAGATAGATAGTATATCTGGCTTTAAAAAAAGTTTGGATAAATCCCTGGTGGTAAAGTCCAAAATCTTTACTGTTGCGTCTCTTCCTGGGGCTCGGAGGATGCCTCTGAGGGTGGTCGGGGGCTACTGCTGGACAGGGGGGGAGCAGGAAGTAAAGGAGAAGAGCTACTGCTGGACAGGGGAGCAGGGAATGGGGGGTGATGCTGGACAGGGAGGAGGTAAAAGTAAGGGAGAAGGGCTGCTTGCATCCGTTAATGTAACGGACTAAACAACTAGTTATGGTATATATCACATTAACACAAGACCCAGATACTCATGCAAAAATAGCACGCTGATGGTTCTTCGTTAGAGCTCTGAATATTGTAAATGTGGGTCAGAACTTGGTTTGGATGTTTCATGTATACACTGAACAGATTTGAAAACTCAACTCTACATGTCTTTTTCATTATCACTACACCTTTGATCAACATGTGTGTCAACAGCACTACTGGAAAGCAATGTTGCTTACCGTAACAGTTGTTATCCAGGGACAGCAGGCAGCTATTCTCACTAGTGGGTGATGTCATCCGACAGAGCCCCGATACGGACGTCTCACAAGCATATCTTGCTTGAAGAAACTCAGAAGTTTCGAGATGCCCGCACCGCGCATGCACCAGTGCCTTCCCGCCCGATGGTCCGGGCGTGTCTCCTCAGTTCAGGTAGCTAGCAGAGAAGCCAACCCAGGGGAGGTGGGTGGGACGTGAGAATAGCTGCCTGCTGTCCCTGGATAACAACTGTTACGGTAAGTAACATTGCTTTATCCCAGGACAAGCAGGCAGGTATTCTCACTAGTGGGTGACCTCCAAGCTAACCTCAATGGGATGGTGGGAGAGTTGGCAACTTAGGAGAACAAATTTTGTAACACTGTTTGGCCAAACTGTCCATCCCTTCTGGAGAAAGTATCCAGACAATAATGAGAGGTGAATGTATGAACCGAGGACCAAGTGGCAGCCTTACAAATCTCCTCAATCGGTGTCGATCTGAGGAAGGCTACAGAGGCTGCCATTGCTCTGACCTTATGGGCTGTGACCTTACAGGGAAGGGGTAATCCAGCCTGGGCATAGCAGAAAGAGATACAAGCTGCCATCCAGTTGGAGATGGTGCGCTTCGATACAGGTCGTCCCAACTTGTTTGGATTATTATTTTTTATTTTTAAATTTTACATAAAGTGTACAAAATACTAAAATACCATTGATAAATACAGAATATCACTTTTATATCTAATACATCATATTTCTAAATTTATTTTTTCCCCCCTCTCCCTCCCCCCACCCTTCTATTACTTTTCATATATTTTAATTTTCAAATTTTACATAAAGTGTACAAAATATTAAATTACAATTGATAAATACACAATAACATTTTATATCTAATACATCATATTCTAAATATTTTTTTTTTATCCCCTCTCCCTCCCCCCTCCCTTCTATTACTTTTCATTCATACATTACATATTTTATAACATATTATGTAGAAATTATTTTCATTATCCCCCCTATATGTGCGTCACAAAAAAGATATTTAAAAGAAATAAAGAAGAAGAGAAATCCTACTATTTATTCATTGCAGTATTTTGTCAATGGCCCCCATATTTTTATAAATTTAGTATATGTCCCTCTTTGTATTGCTATTGTTCTTTCCATTTTAAATATATGACATATTGTATTCCACCAAAATGTATAATTTAGGTTATTATAATTTTTCCAATTATTAGTTATATGTTGAATGGCAACCCCTGTCATAATTAATAAAAGCTTGTTATTTTCTGGTGAAATTTGACTTTTTTTCCTCATCATCATTCCAAATAATACCGTATCATATGATATTGCTATATGATTTTCCATCAATTTATTAATTTGTGGCCAAATTGAATTCCAAAAAGTTTTAATGTAGGGACAATGATATAGTAAATGATCTAATGTCCCTGGTTCCAGATTACAGTGCCAGCATTTATTGGACTTAGAACTGTCTAATTTTTGCAAACGTGTAGGGGTCCAAAAAGCTCTATGTAATAAAAAGAACCAAGTTTGTCTCATAGATGCTGACACTGTACATCTCATTCTCCAAGACCAAATTAGTGGCCATTGAGATGCATTAATTTGATGCTTAATCTCAATGCTCCAAATATCTCTTAGACCATTTTTTGGTTTTTTATTCAAATATCCAGATATTAATTTATACCACAATGCAGCTTGATGTCCTAGGAAGTCTGCTTGAAAACATAAGAACTTTAAACTATATTGATTATTCAATGTTTTCCATTCAGGGAACCCAACCTGAATGGCCTGCTTCAATTGCAACCATTTAAAACTTTGTGTTTTATTAAGACCAAATCTATGTTGCAATTGTGAAAAATCCAGCAGTTTACCTTCTGAAATAACGTCATCTAAAGATCTAATGCCTACAATAATCCAGTTCTTCCAAAGGATTTGAGCTCCGCCAATTTTGATCTTGGAGTTTATCCATAAAGATTGATTAGTTGATTTGTTTATTGGGATAGGTGTTAATTTACTTATAAATCTCAATGTTTTCCAAGTATCCATTAAAATTTTATTTTCTCTGTATCTTCTAGGCATGTTAATACTTGGAAGGTGAACTAAATTTAGGGGAAACATAAGGCGCCATTCCAAATATAACCAATCTGGTGCATTATCTATAAGTTCTGGGAGGATCCAATACATACCCTGACGTAGAATATAGGCTTGATGGTACCTATAAAAATTTGAAAAATTTACCCCTCCCTCCTTAATTGATTTTTGCAAAGTTACTAAGGCTATTCTAGGTGTTCTACCAAGCCAAAGAAATTTCGTTAAAATGCTATTAAGCTTTTTATAAAAGGACCCCTGAAAATAAATAGGTATCATACTCATTTGGTAGCAAACTACAGGCAAAATCATCATTTTAATAGTTTGAACTCTCCCCCACCAAGAAATATGTAAGGGGTTCCATTGCTCACATAACTCCGTAATTTTTTTTAATACAAATTTTTCATTTTCTTTTACAGTATCTTCAATTGTATTTTTAACTTGAATGCCAAGATATTTAAATCCTTCTTCCTTCCATATGAATGGAAAATCTTTAAATAGTCCTTTTACACAATGAACATTTAAGGGTATAATTTCAGATTTATTCCAATTAATTTTATAACCTGAAAATTTACCAAACTTATCAATTAATTTCAATAAAGAAGATAAGGTAGATTCTGGATTTTTCAAATAAAGCAAAATATCATCAGCATAAGCCGAAATTTTATATTCCATATCTGAATATGGAATACCCTGTATCTCCCCCGTTTGCTGTATTGCTAACAATAAGGGTTCTAATATAACATCAAATAACAAAGGAGATAAAGGACAACCCTGTCTAACTCCCCTCCGCAATTGAAATCCATCAGATATCATGTTATTAATATTTAATCTTGCAATCGGGAAGCTATACAAAGTTTTTACCATTTGTATAAATCCAGAACCTATACCAAACCATTCTAAAGCTTGATACATAAAATTCCATTCTACCCTATCAAATGCTTTTTCTGCATCCAAGGAAACTGTAAAAGTTGGTTCATCTATTTTTTTTGATAAATTTAACATATGAAATAATAATCTAGAGTTATTAGAAGAATGTCTTTTAGCAACGAAACCCGTCTGATGCATATCTATAATATGTGGGAGAGCTTTGGCTAATCTTAAAGCCAAAATTTTTGCCAAAAGTTTATTATCCACATTTATTAAAGATATAGGCCTGTAGTTCGAAACCAAAGTAGGATCTTTATTTGGCTTAGGCAGAACAATTATTATTGATTCAGCCATAGTACCTTTAATATCACCTTTTATAAGTTGTGTTTGATATAAATTTAGTAGATGTGGGGAAAGGATATTTTGAAATGTTTTATAAAATTCTACTGTATAACCATCACCACCTGGAGCGGATCCAACTCTAAGAGATCTCAATGCTGTTTCTAATTCTTTTAATGATATAGGTTCATCTAAACTCCGTTTTATATGATCAGGAACCTTAGGTCCATTAATTAAATCTAAAAAATTTTTACCATCTTTTTGTCTCTCCAAATAAGGCTCAGAAGAATACAGATCTTTATAGAATTTTAGAAATTGTTTTAAAATTATATCTGTTTGATTTGTTATTATACCATTATCATCTTTTATCCCATTAATATTAGTTTTCCTTTTTTTTGCTTTAAGATAATTTGCCAATAATCTCCCCGCCTTATTAGAATTTCCATAATACACTGCTTGTTTGGAAAACAAATCTTTTCTTATCATTTTTGAAGTTAATTCATTATATTTACCTTTTGCTTTCAAAAGAGCTTGCAATATCTCATTTTCACATTTGTTTATCAGTTTAGCTTCTAATATTTTGATTTCTTTTTCTAATTCTATATATTGTATTTTATTCTGTTTCCTAATAAAAGCTGAATATGATATAATATTTCCCCTCATAGTTGCTTTAAATGCATCCCATACATTCTCAATAGATGTATCCTCCACTAAATTTATTTGAAAGAAATCATTAATTTGTGTTTTAAAATTTTCCAAAAATTTATCATCCACAAGCAGTGCATTATCAAATCTCCAAAGAGGTCTACCCTTTTCCAATTTATCCAATTGTAATTCTATCCATATTCCTGCATGATCCGAAATAATAATAGGATCTATAGAAGCTTTAATCACCTGTTGCACTTCATTTGTTGAAACAAAAATATAATCTATTCTTGAAAATGATTTATGAACCTGTGAACAAAATGAAAACTCCTGATCATTAAAATGAAGAATACGCCATATATCTTTCAAATCACATGATTGAGCCAGATTATCTAAACCTAAAGATTTTATACTTTTACTTGGTTTTTTATCCAATATTGGATCCATTACAGCATTAAAATCTCCAGCCACCACTAAATTAGAAGTAGCCAGTGGTAACAACATATTCTGTAATTTTTTAAAAAATTCTGATTGATTCGAATTAGGGGCATATATATTAAACAATGTCAGGGCATTATTTCCCATACCTATATCAACATGTATCCATCTTCCATGTGGGTCTGAATTTATTACCTTAATCTTGGCCATACATTTTTTATTTATAAGAATTGCTACCCCTGCTTTTTTACCCTCTGCTGGAGCAAAAAAACATTCTTTTACCCACCCACCCATTAATTTCTGTGATTCTTTTGTATTAAGATGAGTCTCCTGCAGACAGTAAATATCCGCATTTTGCTTTTTTAAAAATGCTAATACCTTTTTTCTTTTGATTACATGATTAAGGCCATTGACATTAATAGAGTATATCTTAAAAGACATTATATATTTTAAAGCTTATCAGTATAATCTTCTTCCCCTCTTCTTTCATATTTAGAATCCAAAAAATGTTTTCTATGACACACATATTTACCCTTGAAGTATCCAATCCCCTATTTATTTTTTCCTTAATCATTCTAGTAAATACCCTTTTTTTCCCTCCCTTTCCCACCCAATATAATGACTGCTTAAGGATACACATTGGAACTGCAACCCTAACATTCTCCTCCCCTCTAGGCAACCAATATTCAATCAACATCCTCTTTTATCTATCTATTTTTACCTTTAATATCTTTAGTCATTTTTTACTTCTTACATTTCATTAATGTATCTTTATCCATTAATCATTTTTTAATTTATATTTCCTTTGTATTATAATTTACATCATAAAATTTTATCTTAAACATATATTTAATATGGTATTAATATTTTTTCTATATCTTATTCTTTCTCTCTTTATATTTTTATTGTCTTTTCTTTAGATCATATTTTTCTTTCTTCAGTATTTCAATATCTCATACTTTTATAATTTTTCACAATGTCTTCAAAACCAATCTTAATGTTTTATATTAAAATGTCATAGGTTCTGATTTAGAAAGAAAGGCTTTTAGTTTTTCTGGATCATCGAAATACAAGGATTTATCTCCAGATGATACTCTCATTTTTGCCGGATAATATAATCCATATTTATATCCTTTTTCTTTTAATTGTGGTCTCATGTCTAATAGTCTCTTTCTTTTGTTTGCTGTGTTTTTAGCAAAGTCCGGCAAAAACCATATTCTGGATCCTTTATAATTTAGATTTTTGTCTTTCTTGGCAGCATTTAATATTTCTAATGCTTGTTGGTATCTAAGCATTTTGAATATTAGTGGTCTTGGCCTGCCTTGATTTTCTACATTTTTAACTGGGATCCTATGCGCCCTTTCTATTTCTAGTGGTTGTTTTAAATCCAGTTGTAATATTTTTGTAATTAAGTTTTCTAGAAAATGTATAGCATTTTTTCCTTCTAAATTTTCTTGTATTCCAAAAAGTTTAATATTTTTCCTTCTTCCTCGATTCTCATAGTCTTCCAGTTGATCTTTCAATTTATTCAATTCCAGACTGTCATTTTTGCATCTATTTGTTTCACTTTCTATGACCTCCATTTTAGATTCTAGTACAGTTGTTCTTTTATTATTAACTTCCATTTGTCTGTGGATGTTCAATATTTCTTCCTTCATTTCAGACATATTGGTTACAGTTTCCTTTAGCATTTGTTTAATTTGTCTTAGTTCTTCCATAACTTCTGCTTTACTCAATATGTCAGGTTCTTCAACAGGAAGTGGGATCTTACTTGGTGTTATTTGATCCTGCTTTTGTCTTTTTGCTGACATACCAGCCTCATTTTTGTTTTGTCTGGTACTTGCCATGTTGTTGTTTTCTTTTTCTTGGATTTTACTTTCTTTATATTTGTTAGGAGACACAAAATCTCTTTCAGTCACAATTCCCAGTAATCTGTCTTTGATATCTTACTATACCAGCTTAAAAGAAAAAAAAAATGATGAGGAAATATTAAATTCCTCTAGCTCTCCTATCTTAGGTTTTATTTCAGTTTTGGCAGTACCAATTACTCTTCACAGTGATTTTCCAAATCTTGTATACATTCAATACTATTAGCAATCTGTTCTTGTTGTTGCTTTGCACTAGCACTGAGAAGACGGCAAATCTTTGTCAGTCACACCATCAACAGATTATCCAAAAATAATCTATAATAGAGAAAATAATCCCTTTTTTTTTTTTTTTTTTCTTCTCTCAGGATTTCGTTTTAACTTCGGTAGCAGGAATTTTATTGACAGTTTTTTCTTTCTTTTTCTTCCTCTCTTGTCAGTTATATCCCCCAATGCCGCACTGAGAGAAAAAAAAAAAACCAAAGTTCAAAGGGGGAAACTCTTTTCTTTCTCTCTCTGTCTTCGGGTAGTTCAATGCCTTCAAGCTCCTTCAAATTCGTCTGTCACCTATCCCTCAGCACCACATCGCTCTGGCACAGAGAAAAATGGCGCTCCCTCTCCCTGACTCCTTCACTCTCAGGTTTTATTTCAGTCTCGGCGGAGGAAGGAAATATCTGTCACAACTTTAGTTTTTAATGAAATCGGCTACAGGGGGGCAAATTCACAATTTATTGCAGCCTGTCCTCCATCTCTTACCGTCCCAGTAAAAGAGAGAAAAAGTCGCTGATTCTTCGCCCTCAGGTTCTCAGTTCAGCGCCGGCAGGAGAGGACAGCTTCAAAACCGCCACAGTTCTAAAAATCAGTTGATAACGGTTTCACACCAAGATCTATCCCTCTCCAGTTCTCTTCACTGCTATTCCCCTTCTCTCAATGCCTTTCTTCTAGTCAGTATGAAGTTGGCTTAATTTACTTTTTGAGTAATTTGTTCACCTATATCTCACCGTTTAGTGAAGGAAATATACATAGATTCAGCAACTTGCCGTGAAAAACCGTCAAAAGGGAAACAGACCTTTTCTTTCAGGGCTTTATTTCAGTCTCGGCAGCACTTCTTTTTTTTTCCCTTTCCGGTGATCTTAAGTCTCTTTTATTATTTTTTTTTTTCTCCGTCTGCTCTCAATATCGTTCCAGCACAGAGAGAAAGGCGCTTTTTTGATTCCTTCTCTCAGGCTTTGCTTCAATTTCGGCGGATGAAGATAATATTGATCTGCCACAAGTTTAATATTAATAGGTAATAATTTTCATTGAAAATCGGCAAGAAGAGGATATATTTTTTAATAATCTTTGCCTAGTTGAAGAGGAGCGTCGCGATCACACGTCCATTTGTGTTCGCGTTAAGCCACGCCCCCCGTCCCAACTTGTTTGGATCAAAGGAGACGAAAAGTTGAGGAGCAGTTCTGTGTGGTTTGGTGCGATCCAAGTAGAAAGCCAAAGCACGTTTACAGTCCAGAGTGTGAAGAGCTGATTCTCCAGGATGAGAATGAGGCTTTGGAAAAAACACTGGAAGCACAATGGATTGGTTGAGATGAAATTCAGAGACCACTTTAGGCAGGAATTTCGGATGAGTGCGGAGGACCACCTTGTCATGATGGAAGACTGTGAAAGGCGGGTCTGCCATTAAGGCCTGAAGCTCAATGACCCTGCGAGCAGACGTGAGGGCCACTAGAAAAACCACTTTCCAAGTGATAAACTTTAGCGGAGCCTTGTTGAGAGGCTCAAACGGAGGTTTCATCAGCTGAGAAAGGACAGCATTGAGATCCCAAACCACTGGAGGCGGTTTGAGAGGAGGATTGACATGAAAAAGTCCTTTCATAAATCTGGAAACCACAGGATGAGAAGAGAGAGGTTTCCCTTGTAGAGGCTGATGGAAAGCCGCAATAGCACTCAGGTGGATTCGTATAGATGTAGACTTGAGACCAGACTGAGACAGGTGTAGAAGATAGTCCAATACAGAGGATAGGGAGGCTAGCTGAGGCTCCTTGGAATTGGAAACACACCAGGAAGAAAATCTAGTCCACTTCTGGGAGTAGCATTGACGAGTAGCAGGCTTCCGGGAAGCCTCTAAGACATCCCTCACCGCCTGGGAAAACTGGTGAGGAGTTACGTTGAGAGGAACCAAACTGTCAGGTGGAGAGACTGCAGGTTGGGATGAAGCAGAGACCCCTGATGCTGAGTAAGCAGTGAAGGAAACACTGGAAGTAGGCACGGTTCCCTGCTGCTGAGTTGAAGGAGAAGGGAGAACCAAGGTTGTCTGGGCCACCGAGGAGCTATCAGAATCATGGTGGCATGGTCGGACTTCAGCTTGACCAGAGTCTTTTGAATGAGAGGAAACGCATACAGAAAGCGATTCCCCCAATCCAGCAGAAAAGCATCTGCCTCGAGGCGATGAGGATCGTAGATCCTGGAGCAAAATTGAGGCAGCTTGAAATTGTGGGGAGCCGCAAAGAGGTCTATCTGAGGCGTCCCCCACTGAGCGAAGATCTGAAGAATGGTCTTGGCTCTTCTCCAGAACGTAACCCCGTCCCGCTCCTGGCACTCTCACACCAACCTCTCTTCTCTCATACTTATATAATTCCACTGGAGTTCCGTTCCTTCCCTAACCATGTAAACCGTGTCGAGCTCCATCTGCGGAGATGATGCGGTATATAAACCCAAGATTTAGATTAGATTAGATTAGAAGACGACTCAGGTTGTCCGCCAAGACATTGTCCTTCCCCGGAATGTAGACAGCTCTGAGGAAGGCGTTGTGGTGAATCGCCCAATCCCAGACTCTGAGAGCTTCCTGGCAGAGGGAGGCCGAGCCCGTGCCCCCCTGCTTGTTGACATAATACATGGCGACCTGATTGTCGGTGCGAATGAGGACCACCATGTCGTGAAGCAGATGTTGAAAAGCTTGAAGAGCATTGAAGATGGCTCTGAGCTCCAGAAGATTGATTTGATGGAGTCGGTCCGCACTGGTCCAGAATCCCTGAGTGCGAAGACCATCCAGATGAGCTCCCCAGGCATAGGTCGAGGAATCGGTTGTGAGAACCTTCTGGTGGGGAGGAGTGTGAAACAGTAAACCTCTGGATAGATTCGAAGAGGTCATCCACCAATGTAGAGACTGCCGAAGAGCAGGAGTGACGATGATATGTCGAGACAACGGATCTGACACCCGAGTCCATTGAGAAGCCAGGGTCCACTGAGGAATTCTGAGATTGAGCCTGGCAAACGGCGACACATGAACTGTAGAGGCTATGTGGCCCAGGAGGACCATCATGTGTCTCGCTGAGATGGACTGGTGAGAAGACACAAACTGGCAGAGATGAAGAAGAGCATCCATGCGCTGAGGAGGAAGGAACGCTCTGAGGCGAATGGTATCCAGGACTGCCCCGATGAAGGGGAGAGACTGGGTAGGCTGTAGATGAGATTTGGGAAAGTTGATCTCAAATCCCAAACTCTGCAGGAACAGAATCGTGGACAGGGTCGCCGAGATGACCCCTGAGGACGAGGGAGCCTTGATCAGCCAGTCGTCGAGGTAGGGAAATACCTGAAGACCTTGGTTCCGGAGTGCCGCGGCCACCACCACCAGACACTTCGTGAAGATTCTGGGGGATGAAGACAGGCCGAATTGAAGCACTCGATACTGTAGATGGAGATGTCCCACCCGAAATCTGAGGAACTTGCGAGAGGCCGGATGAATGGGAATGTGAGTGTAGGCCTCCTTGAGATCCAGAGAGCATAACCAGTCGTTCTGCTCGAGGAGGGGGTAGAGAGACGCGAGTGTCAGCATGCGAAACCTCTCTTTGACTAGGAATTTGTTGAGGACCCTGAGGTCCAGAATGGATCGCAGGTCGCCCGTCTTCTTCGGAACAAGGAAGTACCGGGAGTAAAACCCCTGGTTCAGTTGGTCCGTCGGGACCGGCTCTACGGCACGAAGCCGGAGCAAAGCCTGAGCTTCCTGAAGAAGAAGAGCGGTCTGAGTCAAGTTGGAAGGATACTCTCTTGGAGGGTGGTCCGGAGGGACCCGATGGAAATGAAGAGAGTATCCTTCCCTGATTATAGTAAGGACCCAGAGGTCGGTTGTTATGGCCTCCCAGCGATGATAAAAATGATGGAGGCGCCCTCCGATGGGAAAAACAGGGGTAGGCAGAACGAGGTTGGTTATGCCCTCGACGAGACAGTCAAAAAGGCTGAGTGGCCTTAGGGACAGCAGGCGACTGAGACTTAGGCTGACCCTTCTGAGGAGGCTGACGCTTCGCCGGTTGCCTCGCAGGTGGAGCTTGCCTCGGCTGGTAACGCCGCTGATAGATCAACGGTGGACGAGAAGGTAGAGACTGCTGAGGCTTAGGCTTCGGCCTAAGAATGGATTGGAAGGACTTTTCATGATCAGACAACTTCTTCGTGACCGTCTCGATGGATTCGTCAAAAAGATCCGCCCCAGCACACAGGACGTTCGCCAGGCGAAGATTGGGGTCCATTTCAATGGTCCGCAACCAGGCCAAATGACGCATCGCTACCGAGCAGGTCGCCGCTCGGGCAGAGAGCTCAAACGCATCATAGGCAGATTGCATCAACTGAAGCCGAAGTTGGGACAGCGAAGCAACCACTTCCTCAAACTCAAACCGAGCCTGGGACTCGATGTATGGTGTGAATTTCCGAAGCACAGGCAGAAAAAATTCCAAGTAGGCTGCAAAGTGGAAATTGTAATTCAGGACTCGGGACGTCATCATAGAATTCTGATAGATGCGTCGACCAAATTTATCCATGGTTCTGCCCTCGCGGCCCGGAGGCACCGAAGCATAGACCTGGACAGTTTGAGACCGCTTGAGCGAGGATTCGACCAGGAGGGACTGGTGAGAAAGCTGAGGACCCTCGAAGCCCTTATGATGCACCGTGCGGTACCGAGCATCCAATTTTCCAGGGACCGCAGGGATAGAGTAAGGAGACTCGAAGCACCTCATGAAGGTCTGGTCAAGGAGCTTGTGCAGAGGAAGGCGCAAGGACTCGGCCGGAGGACGAGGCAAGTGCATGGTATCGAGGTACTCCTTGGAGTATCGAGACCCAGAATCGAGGGTAATGTCCATGTCATCCGCCATCTGTCTGAGGAATGAGGAAAAAGACAGTTGGTCCGCCGTCGCCGGTCTACGAGAAGGACTAGAAGAAGACGAGGCTTCGGGCTCCATAGAGGCCTGTGAGCAACAGGGCGAGTAGAAAACCTTGGGGTCCTCGAACTCCGG
Organism: Geotrypetes seraphini; assembly: GCF_902459505.1. NCBI lineage: Eukaryota > Metazoa > Chordata > Amphibia > Gymnophiona > Dermophiidae > Geotrypetes > Geotrypetes seraphini. The sequence goes on along the minus strand of NC_047088.1, from coordinate 96,763,658 downwards.
GCCCGGAGGAGGAGACCCAGTCGAAGCAGCATACCCCATCCGAGGCAATTTCTTCTGAGGCGAGACGGTCGAGTGTCAAGAGGAATGCCTCGAAGAGTGTCTGGATCGATGCCCCTCTCGATGCCTGGAAGGGGATCGAGCCCTTCTGTGAGAAACCTGGTCAGACGCCTCCAAGGAGCAGATCGGACTCGATGTCGACTTTCGCAGAGGCGGAAGAGTCGATGCCTCCCCCGACGACACCCAAACTTGATAGGGGGTTCGGAAGAACTCGTCCTGCTTCCTGCTATGCCCAGGGCTGGGAGGCCTCGAAGGTGGATGCCACACTGAGTCATGGGGCGGGGTAACCGGCTCCAATGGAGGCAAATCGCTAAACGAGGCTTTCCTCGAGGGGATAGGCTCCAAGGGGGGCATATCACTAAGGGAGGCCTTCCTCGAGGGGATCGGTTCCAAAGGAGGCATAGCACTAACCGAAGACCTCCTCGAGGACCCGGACACCGCTCCTCCTCGCCGAGCAACGAGGTCGTGCGGTGCGGCAGAGGGGGCGATCCGCCCCTCAGAACCGGAACCGGGAGGTCACCCTGGATCGAGGCAATCAGCTGGGGTCCCATGGTTTGCATGAGTTCCACAAACTGAGCCTCCAGAAGGGACTTCAACGAAGCCGATATGGAGGGATCCGCACCAAAAGGGGGCCCTTCCGCACGGTCTCCACGTTCTTTCGGTGCCGCGTGCTTCTGCTTGCCAGCCTTTGGCACTTTAAGCACCACCGGTGGAACTGTAGGTGTCGATACCTGCTCCGAGGAGACGGAGGAAGGCACCGGCGCCGAAGTCGAGGCCGAAACAGGCGTGAACGATGCCGGTTTTAGGAGGCCCGAAGCAGCCGTGGAGGCAGCGGGCTTCGCCGATGTAGTCGAAGCACCAGTCGAAGTCTATGTCGAAGCTGAAGGATCCAACGAAGCTTCCATCTTGAACATGGACTCCCACAGCAGACAGCGGCACTTAAACGCTCTCGCCGTCAAAGTGGAGCAAGGCCGGCACGATCTCGGGAAGTGATCCGGTCCCAGACACTGTAAGCAGTGTTGATGAGGGTCCGTGAGCGAAATCGCGCGCTGGCACTTGCTACACTTTTTAAAACCGGTAATCGGCCAGGACATAGGCCGGAAAAGTTCCGCCGCAAGGTCGAAGGCGCGGGGCCCCAGCCACACGGCCGACCCGGTGTCGGAAGAAAAAATTTTTTTTAAAATTTTTTTTTGAAAAAAGAAATCAAAGAAAGAAACAAATGCACAGGAGAGCCAAAAGAACTCAACCCGCGGCAAAACAGAAGGCAAAAATGAAATTCAATGGGCGCAAAATTGAAGATAGACTTCTCAGCTCCGCGGAAGAAAAAGAACTGAGGAGACACGCCCGGACCATCGGGCGGGAAAGCACTGGCGCATGCGCGGTGCGGGCATCTCGAAACTTCTGAGTTTCTTCAAGCAAGACATGCTTGCAAGATGTCCGTATCGGGGCTCTATCGGATGACATCACCCACTAGTGAGAATACCTGCCTGCTTGTCCTGGGATAATAAGGATTTCACATTCCCTAGTCGCATTTCTCTTGCACTTCATTGTTTTAATCAGAACATGCAACACACAAGAGATCTTATAAATAGATGGGACAAATTTCCTAGAATAATCCTTTTGGCTCAGAAAATTCAAATTTCTGCATATCCAACACTCTCCATTTAATAGCCATCTGTAAACCACGCCCCTTCTCAATCGCACAGAGCTGTCATTGTTTTATCCCTCACTCAGACTTGCGCAAATACTGCAATGGCGTGACGGCATGACGTCTTTTTTGTGTGCTTTTTATTTCCCTTTGGAGTGGCATTTTTTCATTAAAGCTACTGCATCGCAACCGCTTGATTTTACTTTTGATTAACCTCTAAGCAAGGTAAGAACCATGTTTTCAATTTTTTTTTTATTTATAATTTTCAAATAACATTCACAAGAACATCTTGCTACATGAAACACAGAGAAGGAAAATATTTCAAAAGAAAAAATTCTTACAATATAACCAAATCTTAATCCCCTTTCTTAGACCACGATTTTAATAAGGGTAGTCAAACATTAAGGGAGAAATTAATTACATATCATTTACAGTAAAGCTTAGTGTGAATTAATGACTAATACCCTTTTTCCATTCATTCCTTGATGATTTTCTTAATATCTAGAAACTGCTTCAAATGTTCTGGAGAATAAAATGTATATTTGACACCCAAGTACCTAACCAGGCACTTACAGGGATAGGCAAGAAGAAATGTAGCACCTAATTTAATTGTCTCTTTATGCTGAGAGAGGAAATATTTTCTTCGTTCCTGAGTAGTTTTAGAAACATCAGGATATACCCATACTTTCTGACCTCCAAATAATTTCTGAGATTGCAATTTGCTTACCCAGGACTCTGGAAGGAAGACCTTCCCCAAGGAGGTGTCGAACAGAACCCCAAGGTACTCCAGACACTGAGCTGGGACCAACCGACTCTTGGAAAGGTTGACCATCCAGCCCAGCGACCGGAGAAACTCAACCACCCGAGCCGTAACCTGGGTGCTCTCCTGCAACAACTTCGCCCGAATCAACCAGTCATCCCAGTAGGGATGCACCAGAATGCCCTCCGACTGCAATGCCGCTGCGACGACCACCATTACCTTGGTGAACGTACGGGGAGTCGTGGCCAGGTCCAAGGGAAGCACACAGAACTGATAGTGCTGACCCAATATCGCAAAGCGAAGAAAGAGCTGATGAGAGGCCCAAATGGAAACAGGCAAGTAGGCCTCCACCAGAGCGAGAGAAGTCAGGAACTCCCCCAGCTGAACCACCGGAAGGACAGACTGTAGTGTGTCCATGCGAAAAAAAGGGAATTCTGAGAGCCCTGTTGACCCCAGTTTAAACTGAGGATGGGCCGAAAGGTCCCCTTCCTTTTAGGGCCCCACAAAGGAAATGGCATACCAGCCGGTGCCACACTCTTGAGGGGACACTGGACAACTGCTTTGAGATCCAGCAAGCGCTGAAGGGTCTGGCGAAAGGCCAGCGTCTCCTATGCCACCTGACACGCAGAGGCTAGATATGATCCGGCAGAGAGCGGGCAAAATTCCAGAGCATAACCATCCCGCACCACCACCAGGACCCACCGATCGGACGTGATCTCGGCCCACTTGGGAAACAAATTGCGCAGCCGGGCGCCCACGGGAACCAAACGGGGCACCGGCAAAGAGCCATCGTGCAGGACGGGCAGCAGGAGAACCGGGGAGAAACTCCCAGCCCAGCCCCCCGACGGATCCCCTGAAACGACTGCATGCGCTGAGCCAACCAACCCCGGGGAAAAACCGGAAGCCTGGAAAGAAGCAGCCCCACGCCCCGGGCGAAAGTTGCGAAATTCCCACAGATGTCCTTGGGCAGTGCCACCCTGAGACGCTGGGCGGGCACTGTCCGCAGACGGGGCACCTTAGAGTCCGTCAGAGTCTGAACCACCATATCTAAATCCTCTCCAAACAAAAAACAACCCCCAACAGGGAAATTTTGGGAAGTTAAGTTTTGGATGTGGCAACTGCCGACCAAGCGCAAAGCCACAAGGTACGGCACATGGCCACCAAAAGCCCCAGACCTAGCCGCACCAAGTCACAAAGAGCATCCGAGAGGAGCGAGGCATTCATCTCAATCTTCACCACCTCCTTGATCCACTAAGGACCAGTCATCAGACTCACAATCCAGGACACGCTCAGACCACTGAAACACGGTGCGAGCCTCCAGCCCCACACAAATAGCTGCCTGGACCCCCAAAACAGAGACATCAAAATTATACTTAATTAGTGTCTCTAATGTACGCTCCTTAGAGACCCTAAGGGCAGAACCGCCCATTAACAGGCACGGTATGCCGCTTAGCAAGCGCCGAGACCACCACGTCCACAACTGGTGAAATTAAGGTAGCCCTATCCCCCTCTGGGATGGGATACCCATGAGCCAAGGTGCGCACCAACCTAAATGGCATCCAGACGTAGTACACTGCGCCAGCACAAAATCCCGAAAATCCTGATGCACAGGAAAAGAGTGGAAAACAGGACAGACCCCCTGAAGCAGAGGGGCCCTTATACGCGGGGTCTCCGGTGGCGCAACTTCAAAAATGCAGCACCGAGGTGACCTGCTAAATCAAGTCTAAAAGCTCATCCCTCTGAATAAAAAGCGCACCATGGATGCATCTGTGCTGGAAGATGGGAAACCCGCTGCCCCGCTGCCAGGTCCTCAACCACGCTAACACGCTCCTCCGACCACCAATTCGCAATCCAAGCCCCCCGCGGGAGCTTGGATGAGGGAGGAGGAAGAGGGGACGTCAAATGAAAAGAGGGAGGCAGCCACAGGGGGCATGGAGGGATACACCCCCCCCCCAAAACCCCCCAGGTGCACATGGAACCCCCAATTGTCTGCATAAAGAAAGAAATTAAATTGAGGGCAAAAAAACCCTAGGGACTCCCTTTCCCAGCAGGGGTCCCTGCTGAAACCAGCCCCTGTTATTGCAATACAGGGGAAAGGTCACCTAAGGTTGCAGACAAAATGGAGGGAACTGTCTGTCAAAATGGCAAAGATCTCGCCAAAAATAACCCCTCCAGGGCCTGTAGCGGCTAGGAAACCAACTGTCCCAGACGCTAAAGCAGGCAAGCCAGCATCAGCTTTTGAAAAATCAGCTGATAGGGAATCCTATTTCCCCTACAGTCGCGGTTCGGGGAATCCCTCCGGAGGTAGTGAGAGCAGACCGGGCTGCCTCACTGCCTTCAGGCGGGTCACGAGGCACTAAGGCTGGGGAGCTCTGGATGCCTGCAGCCGCTGCTGACAAAGCTGCATGACCACACCGCCCAAACGGTCGAGTTCAGGCCGGCCGCCAGTGCCTCGCGGCTGGACCAAATTGTGTCACACTCCCCCGGAGAAGGGCACAATTGCTCCATACGCGACCTAGCTAGGAGAAAAAGTGCCAGTTCGCGACCTAGCTAGGAGAAAAAGTGCCAGTTAGTGGAGAAATACAGTAAACTGACAGGGAAGCAACCCTGCAAACCGGCACTACCTCAGGATTTTTTTTTTTTTTCAGAACAGACTCCACAGGCTCTCGAAGCAATATGTCTTGCTTGATTTATGGGGCAAGGCTTATTGCTGAGGCTCCTCTAAAAAAAAATGTGGGGAGGTGGAAGAAGTGGGGGGAGGGACCCCGCTCGAGACCTGCCGGGATTGACACCCCTGAGGTCGGACAGACCCCTAAACAGGGGCCGCCCAAGATCTGTCCAGCCAAAAACTGGGACTAGAAACCCCCTAAACAAATTCCAACAGCCCTACCAAGGGAGATGGGTACAGATCACTCAACACCTGCTGGAGACTGAAAGAAGACTGATGAGAATAGAGAAGAGAATATATTATATACTATTCCACAGTTTTGTTTTCAGTCTCCACCTGCTGGTCATGATTGGATATATACCCATTCATATAGATTAACCTCTACTGGTCTGGAGAATGCTAAAGAACCAAGTTTGTCTCATAGATGCAGACACTGTACATCTCATTCTCCAAGACCAAATTCGTGGCCATTGAGACGCAGAAATTTGATGCTTAATCTCAATGCTCCAAATGTCTCTAAGACCAGTCTTTGGTTTTTTTTATTCATAAATCCAGATATCAATTTATACCACTGTGCGGCTTGGTGTCCCAAGAAATCCGCCTGAAAGCATAAGAACTCCAGACTATACTGATTATTAAGATTTTTCCATTCAAGGAACCCCTCCTGAATAGCCTGCTTCAGCCACAACCATTTAAAGCTTTGTGATTTGTTAAGACCATATTTATGTTGCAACTGTGAAAAATCAAGCAGTTTACCATTTAAAATAACATCACCTAAAGTCCGAATACCTGTAATAATCAATAGGTAAAACACCTGGAGCCAAAGGAAAAATTCAGGAAATGAAGATTTAACCGACAATTATAATTTTCTATTTGTTTAAGTTTCCTAAGAATCAAGGTATTATCCTTAGGGGGCGTGGCTTAGCGTGCACACAAAATGGTCGTGTGATCGCAGCGCTCCTCTTACCTGGGCAACCGTTGAATAAATAAAGATTTCCTTTTAAACTGTTTTCGGCTGAAAACATCGGAGAGGACAGCGAGAGCATGGCGAGCACCCGACAGAGTAAGAGTGAAACCGGAGGGGCTGTGAAAAGGCAGAAGCAGGATCAAATTACCCCGAATAAGGTTCCGCTTCCTGCTGATGTATCAGAGGAGTTAAGCAAAGCTGAAGTTATGGGGGAACTGAGGCAAATCAAACAAATGCTGACAGAGACTGTGAGTAATATGGCAGAACTGAAGGAAGAAATCCTGAATATACACAGACAAATGGAAGTAGCTAATAAAAGAACAACAGAGTTAGAAGTTAAAATGGAGAGCTTAGAATGTGAAGGAAAAAGATGCAAAAATGACAGTTTGGAAATAATTCAATTGAAAAGTCAGCTGGAAGATTACGAAAACCGTGGAAGAAGAAAGAATATAAAACTTTTTGGAATACAGGAAAATTTGGAAGGGAAAAATGCAATACAGTTTTTAGAAAATTTAATTCCTAGATTATTGCAGTTGGATTTCAAACAGCCTTTGGAAATAGAACGAGCACACAGGATTCCAATAAAGAGTCTGGAAAATCAAGGGAGACCAAGACCATTAATATTCAAGATGTTAAGATACCAGCAAGCAATAGAAATTTTAAATGCTGCCAAAAAAGATAAAAACTTAAACTATAAAGGATCCAAAATATGGTTTTTACCAGACTTTGCTAAAAATATAGCAAATATTAGGAAGAAATTCCTTGATCTGAGATCTCAATTAAAGGAAAAATGACACAAGTATGGGTTATATTACCCAGCAAAAATGAGGGTATCTTGTGGGGATAAATCTTTGTATTTTGTTGATCCGGAAAAACTAAAGACCTTTCTTTCAAAATCAGAACCTATGTCATTTTAGCACAATGGGTGTTGAAATGAAGGGATAAATACTAAGACTGGATTGGTGGATATTGAACAAAAAATTAAATATAAAGAACTATGGGACGTTTGTTTGTTGGAAAAAGAAGAATATGCAACAAAGAACAGGAAATAAAAATGAACAAGTGAAAAAGAAAATAAAAGAATGTAAAGAAGAAAGAAGGATAGACTGGAAAGACATTAAAGTGAAGTTATTAGACTGAACTTTTAGGAGACTGAAAGATAGATGGTTGGAGTAAAGAATGAACAAGAAGGATTAAAGGACTGGACAAATTAACACAAAAGGAAAAGTGAAGACTGAATAGGAAAATAAATAGATGTGAAGAAGAAGAAAGCAGGACTGATAGACTAAAAGGATATTATTTAAAAAAAAAAATGAATGACAATTGGCAGTCAAAAGTCTTTAAGAGTGGATGGATGGAGATAAGAAATAAATATGAAAGTTCAGTTTATTTAATAAGTCAGAAAAGGAGAAAGTAAAGAATGAAAGGACAATAAGGAAAAGATTGCAGAATGGACTAATGATAGAAAGGACAAGTTATATGATATTTAAATGCAAGTAAAGGAAAGGAAAATGAATAATATAAAAGAAAGATACATAAGAATTTATTGGTAGCTGAAGGAATGTAAAGATTGATGTTGTGATAATATAGTTTTAAAAAGATTGGTTTTAAGTTTTTTATTGATTTTTACATATAACAACAAGTGTCATAAATTGTCATACAATTATTTTAACAATACACTTGATATATCTATAATGTATTTTATATAAAACATATCTTATATTATCTTTATTACGATTGTATATATCAATAAATTATAATGATTTTATCAATTATTATTTAATTATTAATCCTTTTCCCTCCCTTCATTTTGTTATTGTCACATAAGAATAATATTTATTATGATAGATCATTTATAATTTACGACAAAGAGAATAAAAACCTTACCCCCTCCCACCCTCTCTCCTTTAACCATTATCTTAATATGGGAAAAATGAAAATTAGTTGTTACAATATTCTGTTAATGGTCCCCAAATCCTTTTGAATTTATCTATATATCCTTTTTGTGTTGCAAATGTACGCTCCATCTTATATATATGGCAAACTGAGTTCCACCAAAAATTATAGTTTAATCTGTCACAATTTTTCCAGTTATGTGTAATTTGTTGAACTGCTACTCCAGTTAATATAAATAAAAGTTTATTGTTATTTGACGAAATTTGACTCCGAGCTCTCATTGCAGTACCAAACAAAATCGTATCATATGTCAAGGCTACCGGATTTTCTAACATCCTATTAATTTGAGGCCAAATTGATTTCCAAAATATTAATATGAATGGACAATAAAATAAAAGATGATCTAATGTCCCTGCTTCTAGATGACAATGCCAGCATCTATTAGACTTAGAGCTATCAATTCTATGTAAACGTGTAGGGGTCCATAAAGCTCTATGTAAAATAAAAAACCAGGTTTGTCTCATAGAAGCTGACAATGTACATCTTAACCTCCAAGACCAAAGTCGTGGCCATTGAGATGCATTAATTTGATGCTTAATCTCAATGCTCCAAATATCTCTAAGACCATTTTTTTTCTTTTTATGTACAAATCCAGATATCAATTTATACCACATTGCGGCCTGGCGACCTATGGAATCTAACTGGAAACATAAGAATTCCATGCTATGATAGTTATTAAGGTTTTTCCATTCAGGGAACCCTACCTGGATGGCCTGCTTCAATTGCATCCATCTATAATATTGTGATTTATTTAAACCAAATTTATTTTGCAATTGTGAAAACTCAAGCAGTTTACCTTTATTCATTACATCTTCTAAAATTCAAATTCCAGCTATCATCCAATGTTTCCAGATAATTTTAAAACCGCCAACTTTGATCTTTGGATTTAGCCATATTGTTTGAGTCATTGATTTAGTTATTGGAATAGGAGTTAGGTTACTTATGTACCTTATAGTTTTCCAAGTATCAACAAATATTTTGTGTTCCTTATATAACCTTGGCATTTGAATACTGATAACATGACTTAGACGTAAAGGAAACATTAGTCTCCATTCTAACCAGAACCAAACTGGTATATTTTCAATGGGCTCTGGGAGGATCCAATACATACCTTGACGCATAATATAGGCTTGATGGTACCTATAAAAATTTGGAAAATTTACCCCTCCCTCCGCAATTGGTCTTTGTAAAGATACTAGAGCAATTCTGGGGTTTTTTCCAAGCCAAATAAATTTTGTTAAAATCTTATCCAATTTTTTATAAAAAGACCCCTGAAAAAAAATTGGTATCATACCCATTTGGTAACAAACTATTGGTAAGATCATCATTTTTACAGTTTGCACTCTCCCCCACCAAGATATGCACAAAGGGTTCCATTGCTCACACATTTCTGACACTTTTTGTAGTTAATTTTTTTCATTAATTTTCATAGTCTCATCCAGTTTTAGTAATCCAAATTCCTAAATATTTTAAACCTTCCTCTTTCCAGATAAAAGAAAATGAGTTAAATAGACTTTTTGTACAATGTACATTGAGTGGAAGCACTTCTGATTTATTCCAGTTTATTTTATATCCTGAAAATTTTCCAAATTTTTCAATCAATTCAAGCAAGTGTGGAATGGTTGTTTCCGGATTTCTCAAATAAAGTAAAATATCATCCGCATATGCTGATAATTTATATTCTCTATCCGAGTGTGGAATACCCTGTATCTCCTTTACCTGTTCTATAGCTAATAACAAGGGTTCCAACACGATATCAAAAAGCAAAGGAGATAGTGGACATCCTTGTCTAACCCCCCTCTGTAGAATGAACCGTTCTGAAAAATTATTATTAATATATAATCTAGCAGCAGGGGAGCTATACAATGCTTTTATTATTTGTATAAATCCGGATCCTATACCAAACCATTCCATTGCCTGATACATGAAGGTCCATTCCACTCTATCAAAAGCTTTTTCAGCATCTAATGAAATAGAAAATGCTGGGTCATTAATAGATTTTGTTAAATACAACATGTGATGTGCCAATCTAGTATTGTGAGATGAGTGTCTTTGAGCTACGAAACCTGTTTGATGCATATCTATAATGAAAGGGAGAGCTTTAGCCAATCTTAGTGCTAATGCCTTAGTTAAAATTTTTCCATCTACATTTATTAAAGAAATAGGTCTATAATTTGAAACCAAAGTGGGATCTTTATTTGGCTTAGGTAAAACTATTGTTATTGATTCAGCCATAGTACCTGTAATACAACCTTTATTTAGTTGTGTCTGATATAATTTTAATAAATAGGGCATTATGATATTTTGAAATGATTTATAAAACTCCACTGTATAACCATCTCCTCCTGGAGCGGATCCAACTCTAAGGGATTTCAAAGCTGTATCTAACTCTTTTAAGGATATTGGCTCCTCTAAACTTCGTTTTATATGTTCAGGAATCTTTGGTCCCTCTATTAACTTTAAAAAATCTAAACCATCCTTTTCCTTTTCTGAATAAGGCTCAGAAGAATACAAATCTTTATAAAATTTTAAAAATTGTTTTATAATTGGATCAATTTGGGATAACATTTAACCCTCTCATTTTTAATGGCAATTATCTTTGTTTTTCTTTTTTTTGCTTTAAGATAATTTGCCAGCATTCTTCCCGCCTTATTCGAATTTCCATAATACAAAGCTTGCTTTACAAATAAATCTTTTCTAATTATTTTTGAAGAAATTTCATTATATTTACCTTTAACTTTTAAAAGTTCTTGTTGTGTCAAATAATCCCATTTTTCTATTAATTTTAATTCTAGAGACTTTACCATTTTTTCCAAATCTGTAAATTGGTTTTTCCTTTTTTATTTGCAAAGCTGAATAAGAAATAATTTGTCCTCTAATGTATGCTTTAAAAGCATCCCACAAAGTCTCTACTGAAATTCCTCCTGTATCATTAATTTGAAAATAATCTTTCATTTTTTCCAGAAGATTTTCATAAAAGTCATTATTTGCAAGCAATGCATTATTTAATCTCCATATAGGTCTATTTCCATTCTTATCTATTATTTTAATTTCACACTCCAGCATGATCAGATAGTATAATTGGATCAATTACAGCCTGTGTGACTTGATGTACTAATTGATTAGAAACAAAAATGTAATCTATTCTAGAAAAAGAATTATGAACCTGGGAGCAAAATGAAAATTCCCGACCATCAAAATGAAGTATACGCCAAATATCTTTTAAATCACAAGATTGTACCAAATTATCAAGGCCTAACGATTTTATAAATCTTCTCGGATTTTTATCCATAAGTGGATCCATAACAGCATTGAAATCCCCTGCTACTATTAGATTTGAAGTAGCCAGTGGAAGAATTAATTGTTGTAGAGTTTTTAAAAATTCATTCTGATTCGAATTAGGGGCATATATATTGAAGAGCGTCATGGTGGTATTTCCCATGTCCATTTCCACATATACCCACCTTCCAAGAGGATCAGCTGCCTTAAATTTAAATGAAGCAGAACATTTTTTATTTATTAATATAGCAACACCAGCTTTTTTTCCTATTGCCGAAGAAAAATAACATTGTTTGACCCAATCACCTTTTAGCTTTATAGATTCATTATTTGACAGATGGGTCTCTTGTATGCAGCATATATCAGCGTTTTGTCTTTTTAAAAATAATAATGCCTTTTTTCTTTTAATCGGGTGATTGAGACCATTAACGTTTAAAGATATTATCTTAAGATCCATTATGTACTAATATAATTTGTATTGTATCAATCCAATCTTCAATATTCTTTATATTCTCCATTTTCCCATATATAAGATAAATCAAAGACTTGCCTATTTTACCCAAACCCTGTAATTTTAAAGCCCACCCATTCCCTCCCTTCCCTCCCCATACGTCTACGAACACTTGGAAACGCAAAATTTGATCAGGTCTGACATCACTCCTTACAAGCTAAAAAATATTTTTTAGTATCACAAGTTCCATAATATTAAATAACATATTGCTGTTAGAACATAAAATATTCTTATATTTATACTTTTTCCTATTGTATGGATAACTGTCTGCTATCTAAAATTTATTATGATCAAATGAATTAAAATTATATGAAATATTCTAAAATTTATAAATAAAGTGTAATCCAAGATAAGATTTTTAAGAATCTTTAAACAAGCATATTATCATCTATATCTCCAATCATTCAACATATGCATTACTAAACCATTCCATACACATCATTTATCAAAATAATAATAACATACATATATTCTTTACATAACCCATTCTTACTCTCATACTTACTCAAGCTCTTGAACAGTCAAAATGAAACATTAATGAAGCATATCTTTAAACCAAATTCTTCTTTGTAACATAAAGAACTATATCTATAGCAAAATAGAATAAAGATTACATATTGAATCTTAAAATCAATATACTTTTGTATAGTTTTACAAGGATATTATTTTCTCTTATTAGACATTTTATTCCATTTTATATGCTTTTCAATATATTTAAGAGACTTCAAATCATATTTTTCCGATGGATGACATAAAGTTCCGCATTTCTGTAATCGCTCTTTAGCCTCTTCCTCAAGGCCTGTTTTCTCCCTCTATGGACGTGACATGACGTAAATCAACCAATCCACTTCACTTCCGGTGTATTTCATTGGCTGAAAGAAGATTTCCTTCAGTTACATCACGCCGTTGCGCAATTTTTTTTCCCCTAGCGATACTGCAGAGATTTCCACACTTCTAGCAGTTTCCTCTTTTCTTCTGAAGGCAAAGAAGCAACGGGGCTGAGGGAACATCCTTCGAAGACAAGTATTTTTCCACTCCTCAACCTCCTTTCGGAAAGCCGATGTCAATATTTATCTCTCAAAGCCGTGCAGTAATTTCTAGGTAAGGCCAATGCATCCGTGTTCCATGTACGTCACTCGAATCATCGACGTCTTCACCGACATGGCAGGTCAATTCCATTCTCGTGACAATAATTTTCGTTATTATTTAAAGTAAGTTGAGCATTCCAGTAATCGAAACAGTCATCTCTATTAGTAATTCTATTGTATTTTGCCATAAAAATAAAATAAAATAAAAGCAAAGCAAATATATTTTCATGTCTGTTTGATCGAATTAATATTCGTCCAGTATTCATTCAAGAAGTCATTGGTTGTTCAAATTGTTCTAAAAATTCTAATAATTTTTTATGGTCTGTAAAATTCTGAGTTTTATTTCCCAGTGTTACTTTCATAACCGCTGGGTAGAGGAGTCCATATCTTGCCCCTAGTGCCCTTAATTGTGGTCTTATATCCAGTAGTTGTTTCCTTTTAAGGGCTGTTTCCATGGCAAAATCCGGTACAATATGTATGCGTGCGTCTTGACATCTTAAATTTTTATTCTCTTTAGCAAGTTGACAAATCTCAACCACGTGTTGATATCTTAGTAATTTGAATATTAAAGTCCTTGGACCCTTTTGCAATGTTGTTTTTTGTCCCAGTATTCTGTGCGCTCTTTCAATTTCAAGAGGCACTTTAGATTTCAAAGGCAAGATTTTTGGAAGGAATTGTTCTAGGAAAGTAATGGGATCATTTTTTTCCACTCCTTCTGGCATCCCAATAATTCTCAAGTTGTTTCTTTTTTCCCTATTCAAACAATCTTCCAAATCTCTCTTTATTACTTCCATCTCTTTCCAGGCTTTTTTATTTTGCATGACTTCAGTATGTACCTCATCTGATTTTTCTTCTAAATGAGTTATTTTATTATCAATTAGATCACTCTTTTTGTAAGAGTGGCTACATCATCTATTGCCTTTTGAAGTTGTTTTTTAATCTCCAATACGATGTCTTTGATTTGTCTTATTTCTACCATCATATCCGGATCTCCTTCTGAAGGCAACGGAACTTTTGAAGGTGTCCCGGGTTCCGGCTTTGATCGTTTATTACTACTTGTCCCCGATCCACCGGCACCAGCATCGTTTTTATTTTGTTTGCCCGATGCCATATTCTTATGATCCACAACTTTTCTCAACAAAATATCAATATTGGAGCTTTTTATTTTAAAATAAGAGCTTGTTTGACACGGAGCTCGTCTATTACCCGACCATTCGCTTGCGTGTCCAAGCCACACCCCCGTTTGAAAAAGATTGGATTTAATTTGGAGAAGAGGAAATATAAAAAGGGGGGGGGAAAAAAAAATTATTTTGAAAATGAAATACAAATGTTTAAATACAAAGAGGATAAAAACTTATAAAATTGAAGTTTTGGTTTTTTTTAACAGAAATATATGAAGAGATGGATATTTGTTGTTGGATATTTAAAGGAGGATAGGAGAAGATGGATTAGATAATATAAGATATAGGAAAATGATACTTTTTATTAAATATATGACTATGATAGAATTTTCTTGAATGAAATAAAATGTTGGGGGAATGAATTAGAGATTGGTGAAATGATAAAAATGCATTAATGGAATGTTAGGAAATAAATATGGTTATGTGACTAAAGGTTAAATAATAGACAGAGAAATTAATTACTTTAAAAAGAAAAAAAAAGAAAAAAGGTTTTATGATTAGAAGAGAGATATAATTAGATATATTGTGGAGAGGTAGTGAGTTTGTCTCAATAAAGGATAAAGGGGTTATTAATAAATATTGGTTGCCTGGGGGGGATAGGGGAAGTTGGGATTACTGTCCAATGTGTGTCCTTAAGCAGTCATTATATTGGGGAGGGAGGGGTGGGAAGAAGGTGGGTATTAAAGATATTACTAGGATGATTAAGGAAAAGATTAATAAGGGATTGGGTAATTTGGAGGTAAGAATGTGTGCCATGGGGAGAAGTTTTTTAGATCTTAGTTATAGAAGAAGGGAAGAGGAAGATTATGATAAGGAGTATAAAATATATTATGTCTTTTAAGATATTTTCTATTAATGTCAATGGCCTGAATCATGTAATCAAAAGGAAAAAGGTATTATCATTTTTAAAGAAGCAAAACGCGGATGTTTATTGTCTGCAGGAGACCCATCTTAATATAAAGGAATCACAGAAACTAACGGGTGGGTGGGTGAAAGAATGTTTTTTTGCTAAAGCAGAGGGTAAAAAAGCAGGAGTAGCAGTTCTTATAAATAAAAAGTGTATGGCCAATTTTAAGATAGTAAATTCGGACCCACATGGAAGATGGCTACATGTTGATATAAGTATGGGAAATAATGCCCTGACGTTGTTCAATATATATGCCCCTAATTCGAATCAATCAGAATTCTTTAAAAAATTGCAGAGTATGTTGTTACCACTGGCTGCTTCTAATTTAGTGGTGGCTGGAGATTTTAATGCTGTAATGGATCCATTAATGGATAAAAAACCAGGTAAAAGTATAAAATCTTTAGGTTTAGATAATTTGGTTCAATCATGTGATTTGAAGGATTTATGGCGTATTCTTCATTTTAATGATCAGGAATTTTCATTTTGTTCACAGGTTCATTAATCATTTTCAAGAATAGATTATATTTTTATTTCATCACATAAGGTGCAGCAAGTGATTAAGGCTTCCATTGATCCCATTATCATTTCGGATCATGCGGGAGTATGGATAGATTTACAATTAGATCAATTAGAAAATAGAAGACCTCTTTGGAGATTTGATAATGCATTGCTTGTGGATGAAAAATTTTTGGAAAATTTTAACACACAAATTAGTGATTTCTTTCAAATTAATTTAGTAGAAGATACATCTATTGAAAATGTATGGGACGCTTTTAAAGCGACTATGAGAGGTCATATTATATCATATTCGGCTTTTGTTAGGAAACAGATTAAAAAACAGTATATAGAGTTAGAAAAAGAAATTAAAATACTAGAAACTAAATTGGTAAGCAAATGGGAACATGATGTATTACAAGCTCTTTTGAAAGCAAAAGGTAAATATAACAAATTAGCTTCAAAAATGATAAGAAGAGACTTGTTTTCCAAACAGACAATGTATTATGGAAATTCTAATAAGGCGGGAAGATTATTGGCAAATTATCTTAAAGCAAAAAAAAGAAGAACTAACATTAATGGGATAAAAGATGATAATGGTATAATAACCAATCAAACGGATATAATTTTAAAGCAATTTCTAAAATTTTATAAGGACCTGTATTCTTCCGAGCCTTATTTGGAGAGGCAAAAAGATGGTAAAAATTTTTTAGATTTAATTATTGGACCTAAGGTTCCTGATCATATAAAACGGAGTTTAGATGAACCTATATCATTAAAAGAATTAGAAACAGCGTTGAGATCTCTTAGAGTTGGATCCGCTCCAGGTGGTGATGGTTATACAGTAGAATTTTATAAAACATTTCAAAATGTCCTTTCCCCATATTTACTAAATTTATATCAGACACAACTTATAAAAGGTGATATTAAAGGTACTATGGCTGAATCAATAGTAATTATATTGCCTAAGCCAAATAAAGATCCTACTTTGGTTTCAGACTACAGGCCTATATCTTTAATAAATGTGGATAATAAACTTTTGGCGAAAATTTTGGCTTTGAGATTAGCCAAAGTTCTCCCACATATTATAGACACGCATCAGACGGGTTTCGTTGCTAAAAGACATTCTTCTAATAACTCTAGATTATTGTTTCATATGTTAAATTTATCAAAAAAAATGGATGAACCGGCTTTTACAATTTCCTTGGATGCAGAAAAAGCGTTTGATAGGGTAGAATGGAATTTTATGTATCAGGCTTTAGAATGGTTTGGTATAGGTTCTGGATTTATACAAATGGTAAAAACATTGTATAGCTTCCCGATTGCAAGATTAAATATTAATAATATGATATCTGATGGTTTTCAATTGCAGAGGGGAGTTAGACAAGGTTGTCCTTTATCTCCTTTGTTATTTGATGTTGTATTAGAACCCTTATTGTTAGCAATACAGCAAGCAAGGGGGATACAGGGTATTCCATATTCTGATATGGAATATAAAATTTCGGCTTATGCGGATGATATTTTACTTTATTTGAGGAATCCAGAGTCTACCTTATCTTGTCTATTGGAATTAATTGATATGTTTGGCAAATTTTCAGGTTATAAAATTAATTGGAGTAAGTCTGAACTTATACCTTTAAATGTTCATTGTGTAAAAGGATTATTTGACGCTATTTTGTCGATTCCTTTCAGTATTTTGAAGGTCTCGATCATATCCCCACGCAGTCTCCTTTGTTCTCCCTTGAGAAAAGGAGACTGCGTGGGGATATGATCGAGACCTTCAAAATACTGAAAGGAATCGACAAAATAGAGCAGAGAAGATTATTTACAATGTCCAATTTGACACGGACAAGAGGACATGAAATGAAGCTAAGGGGGGGCAAGTTCAGGACCAATGTCAGGAAGTTCTGCTTCACACAGAGAGTGGTTGACATCTGGAATACTCTCCCAGGGGAGATTATTGCGGAATCGACAGTCCTAGGTTTCAAAAGCAAACTAGATGCATATCTCCTTGAGATAGGCATATAAAGATATGGTTGGCTATAAAATAAGCCAGGCGAATACCTAGCAGGGCCTCCGCGTGTGCGGATCGCCGGACTTGATGGACCGAAGGTCTGATCCGGAGATGGCGCTTCTTATGTTCTTATGTTCTTATGTTTTCCGTTCATATGGAAAGAAGAAGGATTTAAATATCTT
The DNA here is from genome assembly GCF_902459505.1 of Geotrypetes seraphini. Classification (NCBI taxonomy): domain Eukaryota; kingdom Metazoa; phylum Chordata; class Amphibia; order Gymnophiona; family Dermophiidae; genus Geotrypetes; species Geotrypetes seraphini. Next base: position 96,745,945 of record NC_047088.1, on the reverse strand, counting down.
GGCATTCAAGTTAAAAATACAATTGAAGATACAGTAAAAGAAAATGAAAAATTTGTATTGAAAAGAGTTACAGAGTTATGTGAGCAATGGAATCCGTTACATCTTTCTTGGTGGGGGAGAGTTCAAACTATTAAAATGATGATCTTGCCTGTAGTTTGCTACCAAATGAGTATGATACCTATTTATTTTCAGGGGTCCTTTTATAAAAAGCTTAATAGCATTTTAACGAAATTTCTTTGGCTTGGTAAAACGCATAGAATAGCTTTGGTATCTTTGCAAAAATCAATTAAGGAGGGAGGGGTAAATTTTCCAAATTTTTATAGGTACCATCAAGCCTATATTTTACATCAAGGTATGTATTGGATCCTCCCAGAACTGATAGATAATGCACCGGATTGGTTATATTTGGAATGGCGCCTTATGTTTCCCCTAAATTTAATTCATCTTCCAAGTATCAACATGCCTAGAACATACAGAGAAAATAAGATATTAATGGATACTTGGAAAACGTTGAGGTTTATTAGTAAATTAACACCTGTCCCAATAAACAAGTCAACTAATCAGTCTTTATGGATAAACTCCAAGATTAAAATTGGCGGAGCTCAAATCCTTTGGAAGGAATGGATTATTGCAGGCATTAGATCTCTGAATGATGTTATTTCGGAAGGTAAACTGCTGGAATTTTCACAATTGCAACATAGATTTGGTCTTAGTAAAAAACAAAGTTTTAAATGGTTGCAATTGAAGCAGGCCATTCAGGTTGGGTTCCCTGAATGGAAAACATTGAATAATCAATATAGTTTAGAGTTCTTATGCTTCCAAGCAGACTTCCTAGGGCATCAAGCCGCATTGTGGTATAAATTAATATCTGGATATTTGAATAAAAAACCAAAAAATGGTCTAAGAGACATTTGGAGCATTGAGATTAAGCATCAAATTACTGCATCTCAATGGCCACTAATTTGGTCTTGGAAAATGAGATGTACAGTGTCAGCATCTATGAGACAAACTTGGTTCTTTTTATTACATAGAGCTTTTTGGACCCCTACACGTTTGCAAAAATTAGATAGTTCTAAGTCCAATAAATGCTGGCACTGTAATCTGGAACCTGGGACGTTGGATCATTTACTATATCATTGTCCCTATATTAAAAGTTTTTGGAATGCAATTTGACCACAAATTAATAAATTGATGGAAAATCATGTAGCAATATCATATGATACAGTGTTATTTGGAATGATGATGAGAAAAAAAAGTCAAATTTCAACAGAAAATAACAAGCTTTTACTAGTCATGACAGGGGTTGCCATTCAGCATATAACCAATAACTGGAAGAATCATAGTAACCTTAATTATACATTTTGGTGGAATACAATTTGTCATATATTCAAAATGGAAAGAGTAATAGCAATACAAAGAAGGACATATCCTAAATTTATAAAAATATGGGGGCCATTGACAAAGTATTGTACTGAATGAATAATAGGATTTATCTTCTTCTTTTTCTTGTCTTCTTTATGGCACACATGGAGGGGGGGTAGTGAAAATAATTTTACATAACATGTTATAATATGGTATACAATATATATAAGGTGATTGGAAAGTACTTGAAGGGTGGGGGGTGGGAGAGGGGATAAAAAAAATTTGTTCAGAATATTATGTAATAGATATAAAAGTGATATTGTGTATTCATTAGTTGTAACTCAATATTTTGTACACTTCATGTAAAATATGAAAATGAATAAAGAATTATAAAAAAAAAAGGTATTATCCTTAATTGTAGCTGCTTCAAACTGTTGTAAGTGTGTTATTTCTTCCTGTGTTTGCCCGGCTTGGTCTGTAAACTCCGTTTTCATTAAATCCACAGTCTTAGTTAAGACATAAGCAGTGCCTCTGCTGGGTCAGACCAGAGATCCATCCCGTCCAGAAGTCCGCTCGCGCGGCAGCCCATTCAGGTCAAGGACCTGCACAGAACCCCTGAATCCCCTCTTCCTTCAGGAAATCATCCACTCCTCTTATCTATACCCTTCAATCCCCTTATCCTTCAGGAATTCATCCAAACCCTTCTTGAAACCCTGTAGCGTACTCTGTCGTATCACACCCTCTGGAAGCGAATTCCAGGTGTCCACCACTCTCTGGGTGAAGAAGAACTTCCTAGTATTGGTTCTGAAACTGCCTCCTCTTAACTTTTCCGTATGCAACCTTGTTCTTGTATTTTTGGAAATTTTGAAAAATCTGTCCCTCTCCACTTTCTCCATGCCTTTCATGATCTTGTAGGTCTCTATCATGTCCCCTCTAAGCCTCCGCTTCTCCAAGGAAAAGAGACCGATTTTCTCCAATCTTTCGGCATATGTAAGGTTTTCCTTACCTTTTATCAGTTGTGTCGCTCTCATCTGAACCCTCTCGAGTATCGCCATATCCTTCTTAAGGTACGCAGTACTCCAGAAGCAGGCGCACCATTGCCTGATATAGCCGTTCTGGTTGTAATACCCTTCTTGATTATACCTAGCATTCTGTTCGTCTTTTTTGAGGCCGCTGCGCACTGCACCGACACCTTCATTGATCTGTCTACCATTAACCCTAAGTTTTTCTCAAGGCTACTCTCACCCATTACCAGCCCCCCCCCCCCCCATCGTATAGCTGTACATCGGGTTTCTGTGTCCTACATGCAAGACTTTGTAATTCTCTACATTAAACTTCATCTGCCATTTAATCGCCCACTCTCCCAGTTTGTTCAGGTTCCTTTGTAAATCTTCACAGTCCGCTTTGCTCCTAACCCCACTAAAAAGTTTTGTGTTATCTGCAAATTTTATAACTTTGCACTTCAGCCCTGTTTCTATGTCATTTATGAAAACATTGAACAGCAGCGGTCCGAGTATCGATCCCTGCGGGACACCACTCACGACCCCTCTCCAGTCTGAGTAGTGGCCCTTCACCCCTGCCCTTTGCTTCCTACCTGCCAACCAGTTTTTGATCCATCTATGTACATCCCCTTCCACCCCATGGCTCCTTAGTTTCCTTAGCCAGCGTTCATGTACCAACTTGTAGAAGGCTTTTTGGAAATCCAAGCATACATTGTCTATGGGGGCTCCTTCGTCCATTTGCTTGTTTACTCCTTCGAAGAAGTGTAATAAGTTTGTTAGGCACGATCTTCCTTTGCTGAAGCCATGTTGGGTTGTGTTCATCAGTTTATTCCTTTCTAGATGTTCGTCGATGGTGTCTTTTATCAGTGCTTCCACCATCTTCCCCGGGACCTATGTCAGACTTACCGGTCTGTAGTTCCCCGAGTCACCTCTCGAACCTTTTTTAAAGATGGGTGTAACATTTGCTATCTTCCAATCCTCCGGGATCACCTCTGTTTTCAAGGATAGGTTACAAGCCTGCTGCAGTAACTCTTGCTATTTCCACTTTTAGCTCTTTCAATACCCTGGGGTGGATTCTGTCCGGGCCCGGAGATTTGTCAGCTTTTAATCTGTCTATCTGTTTGAGCATGTCCTCGAGGCTTCCTCCATGGATCTTAACTTTTCTGCCTGATCACCTTTAAAGATCCTTTCAGGTTCTGGCATGCTGGATGTGTCCTCTTTCGTAAAAACTGATGAAAAGAATATGTTTAATCTATCCTCCATTTACTTTTCCTCCTTCACTACTCCTTTCCTATTTCCGTCATCCAGAGGTCCCACCTCCTCTCTTGCCAACTGCTTCCCTTTAACATTTCTGCAGAACGGTTTGAAATTTCGTGCCTTCTTGGCTAGCCTCTCTTCATATTCTCTTTTTTGCTCTTCTAACCTCGCGGTGGCATTCTTTTTGATGCTTCCTATGCTCTTTCCAGTTTTCCCCGGTTTTGTCCTTTTTCCACTTCCGGAATTACTTTTTCTTATCTCCTATCGCTTTCTTCACTTCCTTAAGTTATCCATGCCGGTTGTTTGTTCGGTCTTTTTTGCATCCCTTTCTGAATCTGGGGATATACAGATTTTGTGCAGTGTTTATCATGTCTTTAAATAAAGACCAGGCTTGCTCCACAGTTTGCGATTTCTGTAAGCTGTTCCTTAGTTTCTTTCCTACCATTGCCCTCATCGCTTTGTAGTTTCCTTTCTTGAAGTTAAAAGTTGTCGTTGTGGTTCTCTTCTCCTTCGATATCCCTGCATCGACTTTGAATTGGATCATATTGTGATCACTGTTTCCTAACGGTCCCACTACTTCCACTTCCTTTGCAGGTCCATTGAGCCCATTTAGGATCAGGTCCAGAGTTGCGTTCCCTCTCGTAGGTTCTCTGACCAGTTGCTCCAAGAAGCAGTCCTGGATTGCCTCCAGGAATCCTGTTCTCCCTAGCACATCTGGAGTTTACAAGACTCCAGTCTATCCCGGGATAGTTGAAGTCTCCCATGACAATGTGTTACCATTTTTGCATTCCCGTCTCAGTTTGGCTTCCATTTCTTCGTCGTTTTCTTTGGTCTGCCCAGGTGGACGATAGTACAGGCCCATCCTTAACTCGGGCCCGTTCCTTCCTGGTATTTTAACCCATAGCGATTCCAGTTTGTCATTCGCTGCCACTGTGTCCACTCTGGTCGAGTGTATGCTATCCTTGATGTATAGGGCTATTCCTCCTCCTTTCTGATCCGACCTATCTTTACGATAAAGTTTGTACCCTGGCAGTACTGTGTCCTAATTGTTTTCCTCATTCCACCATGTTTCAGTGACCCCAATGATGTCTAGGTTCTCTTTTATGGCCATGACTTCCAATTCCCCCATTTTGTTCCTTAGGCTCCTCGCATTTGTATACATGCAATTTAAGTTTTGGTATTGTCTTGTCTTCATTTCCTTGTCCTGTGCTATGTCCTTATCATCCTTTCCTTGCCGTGTCAACTCTTGGCATTTGCCACTTTATCTTCCCCCTGGGTTATGTTCTTCTTATCATCTTCTTGATCTGTCAACTCTCGTTATTTGCCTGATGTGTCTTCCCATATGGTATCTTCTCAGGATACCTTCTTCTGAACCATCAACTCCTGGTCGACTGTCGGCTTTCCCCTTCTTTTTAGTTTAAAGCCTGGTCTATGCCTCTCCTGACATTGTTTGCTAGAAGTCTTGTCCCAGTTGTGCTCAGGTGTAGTCCGTCCCTTCTGAAGAGCTTGTTCTTGCCCCAAAACGTGGTCCAGTTCCTCACAAAGTGAAATTCTTCCTCTTCACACCATCTCCGCATCCAGGCGTTTATTGATTGTAGTTCACGTCTGCCCTTGGTACTGGTAGGATCTCCGAAAATGCTATCCTCATCTTCAACTTCCTTACAAGCATCTTGAACTGTTCGATCAGTGCGTTCCTGCTGTAGTCCCTCCTACCGACGTTGTTGTTCCGATGTGGATCATCACTGCAGTCTCTTCTGTCTCTGCCTCTTCTAGGATCCTTTCAATTCTGTCAACTACATCTTTCGTTCTTGCTCCTGGGAGGCAGGTCACCAGCCGATCATCTCTCCCTCCTGCGATGTGGCTGTCTACTTGCCTTAGGATTGAGTCACCCACTAGGATTGCAGACCTTCCCTTTTTTAGACTTCGCTCTGGACGCAAGTCTGTGTCCTTGGTGTGCTTAACTGCTTCCCCTTCTGGGCCCCGGCAAGACCTTGTATCTCCTTCCTGTGGAGTTCTTCCACGGGCTTCTTCTTCCTTGGGGTCTGATTTCTCTTGTCCTCCATTCTTTGTGGGTGTATCTTCGTCCTTCCTACGGTGTTCTTATTCTTCCACTCTCCTGATGAACTGCTCAAGCTCCCTGACTTGTTCGTCGATGAGCCTTTCTCTCTCTCTGGATCTTCAGTGACTCAGCCCTTTTTTGGTTGTAGTGACTTGGCCCTTCGCAAAAGCGCTCTCACTAAGGCAAGCGTCTTTGCCGCGCGCTGAATGGCTGTGTGCCGTTGGCTCCTCCCCTTTTAAGGGGGAGTTCGGCGCTGCCTCTGACGCGGTGGGGTGAGCAGAGCGAACTCTTGCCTCTGCCCCAAGCTGTCGGTTCTTGTCTGCTCCTTACTGCCTCCTGCTCAGCGCTCCCTGCCAATGCTTTTCCTCCCTTCCTGGTTCAGCATGCATCTCCTCTACTCTTCGTGCTTGGCACCGCGTGTGCCGCAATGGATCCTCCCCTTTTAAGGGGGAGTTCGGCGCTGCCTCTGACGCAGCGGGGTGGGCGGAGCGAACTCTCGCCTCTGCCCCAAGCTGTCTGCTCCTTACTGCCTCCTGCTCAGCGCTCCCTGCCAATGCTTTTCCTCCCTTCCTGGTTCAGCACGCTGCTCCTCTCCTCTTCATGCTTGGCACCGCGTTTTGTTCTAATATTAGTTACCTCCTCTGTGATCTTGGTCATTTTAGTCTCCATTCGTTGTAGCAGCCACCAGATATCATTCAGGGATGCCTCTGTGGAACTGATACTTCCTCAGATCTCTTGATTGTAGCCATCAGCTGTTCTTCAGTTGACGCTGTGCCCTCGCTGGGAGACCCCGTGTATCCACGTCCTGGATCACGGCTCTCCTGCCCCAGAGTAGAGGTCTGCACGGGAATGGGGATCGCGGGAATCCCCCCTAACCCACGGGGACCTCCCTCTGACCCACGGGACTCCCACAGGGACCCCGCTCTAGCCAACGGGACTCCCACAGGGATGGAAGGCTTTGGAAGCAGGGTTCATCCATATAATATAATGGACACGTCAGCCTTAGTAAAAGAGGGGGTTTATAAGTTAATTTCCTGAACAGAAAACAAAAAAAGGGTTCCACCAAAGAGATTCCACAAGGAAAACAGCAGCGCAAACACAAAAGAAACTGTGGAATTGATGATCCTGTCAGAAGTAATTGCTGCTTTTTATGGGGACGGGCGGGGATGGAGGTAATTCCTTGCGGGGATGAGTGGGATTTTTGTCCACCCGCAACTCTCTACCCCAGAGCCCAGTTACAGCTGGATACAGATGGTTAAGGGAGGGCCGAGGTGAGAGAGATGTTTCAAGACCCGAAAGGGCAATAGGCTCTCCCATGCTTATGTCCAGCGCCGGGCTATCCAAACCTCCAAATGCTTGCGTCATCGTCGACAGAGCTGAGAAGAAGCGATTGACAGTCTACTGGGCTGGGGTGGACATTAGTGCCGGCGAGGATATGGCTCTAATCACGCCCTTCCTCTTCGTATGCGGCATAGCGGGAAGTACTGAAAAGTTTCTTTGCAAATGCCAGGTAATGAGGAAATCCAGCAGTTGTCAGCTCTTAACTGCATCTCACTCACAGCTCATACACCGCCGCCATCTTGGCTACCCCTCCCTCCAATCTTCAATTTTAAATTTCAATTTCACCATGCTGGCTTTATCTCTACATTTTGATGTTAGATACTCAAGTAATTTTAATTATTTTTTCCATTAGCATTTTGGTACTTACTTATTCCCCTCCGTAGATAGCAGATTCTTTCATGCACTCTCAGCAGCCCTATGGAGGCCCTTTCTCTAGCTCCTGGTTTTATCACAATTGTCTCTTGTTGAATGGCTCATGTGATGACCTGATACACACAGGCTCTCGAGGCCCAGTCTCTCATTGCTTTGAAGATAAAACAGTTCAGCACAGAATCATACTATCATCTAAATCCGGGACCTTTTCTCTTTGTATCCAGAGCTCCTTCATATTAACATCTTTTTCTTCTTCTTTCTTCTTGATTTGCATAGCAGTTAGAAACACAGAAGGGACACCCAGTAGTGGTAGTCTCTGGACCCCGAGTCTCAAACGAATTCCTGACCAGCTTCTCCTGTTCTATTTCCTCTATTCATGTCATCCATTAAGCTTTAATAAAGTCCTCTCCAAATCATATGTCTTTAAAACAATACCAGAATTCACTTGTGCCACCTCTTTCTGATCCGTTTTGCCCTGTAGTTGAACTTCCTGTCTCCGGCATAGAGCAGAGAGAAGAGGGGACAGTATGACGTCAGGTATGAATCTGCATGTAATTAAACTAATGAGATGGATGGAACTTTCCTTTAGAATTAGACTCCTCTCCGTTTAAATGAGAAAAAACTGCTCACAAAGTTTTTACAGTTGAAAAGAAAAAACCCCACCGCAGACAGTTGAAACTTCAAATTCCATGTATTAAATCATGTATACCCAAAAACATTAAATTCTTCTAAATCTTCTCAGATATCCCACCAAATAAACTCAAAGTCCAAAAAAACAAAAAAAAACAAATACAATAATAATCAAAATCACACATATGTCACTGTTCCCCACCCAGTTAATGACAGACACAATGCAAACCTTTAGGACATAGGCATTGCCTGCTGAAATATATATTTCCTTAATTCCTCAGGGCCTTCATATTGTGCTATATGATTTGCATGTGTGACCTTCATAATGGCAGGGTATAGAAGGCAATATCTCGCCCCAATTTGCTGTAAATCCGTTCTTAGTGATAAAAATTGTTTCCTGCTGTTAGCCGTTGCTCTAGCAAAATCTGCAACGAACAGTTGCTTTGAATCCTTTTATCTCAGGTTTCTAAACTAAACTAAACCTTAAGTTTATATACCGCATCATCTCCACCGAAGTAGAGCTTGGCACGGTTTCTATTTTTCTTTGCTAGATGGAGAATTTCTAATGCGTGTTGAAATCGCAAAACACTAAAAATTAATGGTCTAAGAGCAGAGCTACTACTTGGTCCTTTAAACGAAATTCTGTGTGCCCTTTCTATTTCCAAAGGGGCTTTTGGGGAAATTGGTAGTAGCTTGGGAATTATCTCCTGCAGAAATGAAATAGGATCTTTCCCTTCCTCCCGCTCTGCCAGACCAAGAACACGTATATTCTTTCTACGTGATCTATTCTCATAGCTTTCAAGCTGTTTTGCCATTTCATTTAATACTTTACATTCTTTTTTAAGCTGTGCCTGTTCCTCTTCCACCTTCATTACACGATTCTCCATTTCTTCCATCTTGGTATTAACCAGGGCCATCTGTCTTGATAAACTGGAAACCTCCTCCCTTACAGCTGTCAGCTGCTCTGCATTACTTGTTGTAATCAGTCTAATGTCTCTCAGCTCTGCCATTAAATCCAATGCATCACTCTCACCTTTAGATTCAGGAGTTAACTGATCTGATTTCAAATGCTTAGTTTTCCCACCAGCCATGAAAGAAGCCTCCAGTTTAGTCTGTTTGGAACCAGCCATCCTTTGTTAATATGATATGACAAAAATTATAAAAATAAAATAATTTTTAAGGCTGAAATTGACTAAAAAAAAGCCTGGGTATGAGGAGCTTCAAGTCTACCCGACCATTCTGCAGTGCTCCCAAGCCACGCTCCCCCCCCCCCCATTTCTCTTCCCAACGATTCTCCCTTCAAGAATCTTTTTCCCTCTTCCTCCACAGTACCCCAGGTCCAACCTCTCTCCCTTCATCTCACTCTCCTCACAGCCCAGCTTGCCTTTCCCTCCAGCGCCGGTCCCTCTCTCCTCACAGCCCGGTGTGTCTTTCCCTCCAGCGCCGGTCTGATATCGTCACCAAGCCGAGGAATCTGCCGGCCTCAGCAATTTGGCAGTGTTGTACATGGCTCCCCCTCCTGCTTTTCGCCTGCCATGGTCTGTCCCCAATGGCGTGCAACTTCCTGTTTCCGCCCGGGTGGACCGCGGTGGACGGAAAGCAGGAGGGGGTGCCACGGACAACACTGCCAAACCTGGCAGACTTTTGGCGTGACGGCGACGTCGGACCAGCGCGGGAGGGAGGACACACTGGGCTTTGAGAAGAGAAAGTTCAGGAGCATTGCTGCGGGCCACGTAAAAAGGCCAGGTAGGCCAGATTTGACCCATGGGCCTTGTGTTTTGACACACGTTCTCTAAAGAAACAAATGCAGGCTGGCTAACAGGTACCACCAGGGATCGGCTTGTCAGCTGCAGACCAGAGTCTGTGTGTTCACTACACAGGCATAGCTAAAGAAACTCTCAGAACACAAAGAAAACACTGAAAAGGGACGAAAAACACTGAAGAAAATAAGAAAAAGGGGAGAGCAGAACAGAAACACTTCTTTAGGCTCGCATGCAGAAGGGAAAAACTATAGGTGGCAATAGAGCTCTTAGTGAAGTACATAAGGGTCAGAGAAAAACATCTGGAGTGGATTCCTTCTGCAGATGGCTTGCAGCCATTGGGAGATAATCCATATGTCTAGAATGACTCACCTATTGCACTCGAAATATTGATTATGTTTCATCATCAAGTTTTCTTGGCAGAATACAGAAGTAGATTGCCAGACCTCTCTTCTGCACAGTATAAATTTGATGTTGTCGCATCAAAAGCGATCCTCTGCCTCCAACACTGACCATCTGCTACTGCCCAGATGGGTGGTACATCGTTAGTTTGCCTTGGAAGGCCCTACTGGTAGTTTGAAACTACCAACGGCATAGCTTTCAATTCCTCAGATACACACAAGCCTCAGTAGCACGACAAGCCCATGTACCGTGACTGAGGATAAAGATAGTACCTGAATTTAAGAAAGCCTTGGTGAAGTACATAAACTCTCTAAGTGAGAAGAAGAGATAGCAGGCGGTATGCATGGGCAGACTGGATAGGCCAGTCTTTAGATAAAAGAATGTCACAATAAGAGCCCTCCCTTTCTTAACTAGGGATCCCCACACTGCAGGGATTGATTTGGTATTATTTACACTACTGCTTTACACTGTTTTCTTTCATCTGGAACAGCCTCTAAAAACAAAACATTTTCAGTCTCCAACTGTCCAGCTATCAATCCAGCTAGGACACAAATGAAGCCCCTTTCTATCCCTAATAGAAATCAAAGTTTGCCAAGCTTTATTGTCCTTCAAGCTAAAGGTGAAAGAAACTACCTGTAGCAAGTACTTCAGTCGGTCCTTTTTATAGGGGAATCTAGGTAACAAGGACAGGAGGTGAGGCAGTTTTACCTGTAAGAGACGGGTCAGCTTGCTGTCTCTGTAGGGAATTCTACGCAAGCCATGGTTCAGGGCATCTACCACCTTGCTAAGCACAAAGAGGGAGGAATTGATTGCACCACTCTCTTTCAGTCGGATGCCCTGGTTCCCTGTACGCCGGTTGTCCTCCGATCCAGCCAAATCAATGAGATATAGCTTGCCTGTGAGCTGGCGAAAAGGAGAGAATTGTTCCCTTTTCTGAACCTGCCAAACAGAGAGAAAGTTGGTCATGCTGAAGAAGCACCAATAAATCACATGGGCTCAAGGGAGATATGATAAGCAGTCCATAAAATAATAAGTGGAATGGATAGATGTGAATCACTTGTTTATTCTTTCCAAAAATACAGAGACTAGGGAGCAGGCAATTAAGTTACTAAAACAAAATCAGAGCATTGAGCTCTGGAATTTGCTGCCAGAGAATGTGGTAAAAACAGTTAGTGTAGCAGAGTTTAAAAAAGGTTTGGACAAATTCCTGGAAGAAACGTCCATAAAAAACTCTATTAATATGGTCTTGGGGGAAAATCCACTGTTTTTCTATGTTGCTTATCCCAGGAATTATATTTACTCTTTTGGGATCCTGCCAAGGTACTTTTGAACTGGATTGTTTACTGTTGGAAACAGGATACTGGACGTTCAGTAATGCATATTTACTTAATTAATCTGTAAACAGTAGGGCTGTACAATGATTAAAATCACATGACCCAAATGTAAAATCTGAAATAAATTTTGCATGTACAGCCCTACAAAAATGACTATGTGACCCACAGCCAATAAGATATAGGGACTACAATTGAAGAATAGGAATAAATTCATACCACGCAGAAGTGATAATCAGAAGCCAGTACCCTCTTTGAGCTTTTTATTCTTTTACCTTGACAAGCAGCACAGCATGGCTTCGGCTAGATCGGTCATTCAACTTGGTGCAGGCTACGGTCCGGTTCTGGCTTGCAGGAATGAAGTGCTGTTCAAAGTCAGCAAAGCTGCTAATGGTCTTCTGGGTCAGATTGGGAATAAAGATGTTCTTCTCCTTGTCTTCTCGAATTGGGAGATCCTGATTCTTAGGCTCCAGCAGGTCCAGCACCTAATAAGAGATAGAGATGTCAAGAGATCTTAGGGGGCGGGGGAAGCCCCAGACCAGGAAGGAAGTTCCAAACCAGGGGAGTCCCAGACAAGGGGAGCAGATGAAGGTTCACCTTCTCTTGGTAGATCTCCAGGTAGGACATAGAAATGGAGATATCGCATTGCTCATAGTTTCTGGAACTGCTCTCTGCTTGTGTCATACGAAAGAGAGCAAGGACTGAACGTGGGATGACACCAGGTTGCTCTGGACTCCCCAGCATGGTGTGCGTCTTTCCTGTGGAAAAGAAATGCATCGTATATTTTTCATTTTACTACCTCTAGCTTTTCTCCCATTTTCCTTCTGTCCCTTCATATTCTTCATTTGGGGATACCCTGAGGCAGCTGCTTACTTCATACTCAAATGCTGCTAACAGCATCTTTCCCACCTGGATCCAGCACTCTAACAATGGATTATCTCCAATCCAAACTCCTCTCCTGCCTAGCCTCTACTTCCTCTTCTTGCCCAGGTACACCTCCTCCTCCCCTCAGCAGTAGCTCATTTTGCAGCTGTAGGTGTCAAATTTTAAGTAGCTAGATGATCTTGTTTCTAGCATTTTCCTAGTTCTGCAAAAAAATTATGGTTCCTCTCTCTCCCATCTATAATTTTACCTGCTCCAGTGGGGCCATAAGCAAACACACTGGCATTCTGACCATTTAGCAGGTTTGAAAGGATGGGCTCAATAGATTCAGTGTAAACCTCTTTTTGTGTGGAATCTTCACCATAAAAGGCATCAAACCTGCAAATTAGGATAGAACAGCAAATTTTCAGCATGAAGAAATATGAACACAAAATTATTTTCAATACAGCAAATTTTCAGCATGAAGAAATAAGAACACAAAATTATTTTCAATAAAAAGTACAGGATCATGTGACCGGGGTGCCAAGTACTGCGAAGAAGAACTCTGTCCACCATCGGCCACAGAGGAAACACGTACCGAAGGCCCGCCGTTGGCCAAGGCTATACCAGAGCATCCAGCTCCTTGGCCTGAACATCCCTGCGCCGACTAAAGAACCGGGGCGCTTTGGTGTTGACACTCATGGCCATCAAGTCCATGACCAGCCAACCCAAAAAGTCTGCACAACCAACTCGAAGGCTGCGAGACCGAGACACCACTCTCCAGATTCTAACATGCGATGACTAAGGAAGTCCGCCTGAACATTCTTCACTCCTGCTAGGTGGAAGCCGAGATGTCCAGAAGATGCAACTCTGCCCAGGACATGAGCAGAACCGCCTCCAGCGCTACCAGACAACTCTTGGTTCCCCCCTGACGACTGATGTAAGCCACCACCTTGGCATTGTCTGAGAGAACCCGAACAGACTTGCCCATCAACATCTGAAATGCTAGCAACGGCAGCCGGATGGCTCTGTTCTCCAGAACACTGATCAACCAAGACACCTCCTCCAGAGACCAGCTGCCCTGAGCTGAGCGACTGAGACACTGAACTCCCCAACCCAGGAGACTGGCATCCGTAAGAAGTTCCTTTCACTGGGGCTGATCCAGACTCACTCCCTGCACCAGATTGGAAGACTGCGACGAACTAACCTCCGAAGAGGAATGGGAGAGTCCAAATCGTGCACCTGGGTGACCAATGCTGAAGCGGTCGCATGTGAGCCCGGGCATGTGAGCCCGGGCCCACCATCGACCCCAAGACCTGGACAACCCTGAGCCAGAGGACACAAGGGAAGCCATCAGAAGACGAATCTGCGAGAGCAACTTGACCACAAGGGCCTCTGGCAGGAAGATCTTCCCCCAAGCTGGTGACGAAAAGAACCCCAAGGCACGCCAGGCACTGAGACAAGAGACAACCGGCTCTTGGACAGGTTGACTACCCATCCCAGTAACAGCAGGAACTCCACAACCCGAGCCATAACCCATAAGCTCCCCTGAAATGACTTTGCTCAGATCAACCAGTCGTCCAGATAGGGGTGAACCAGAATGCCCTCCTTGCGCAAGACCACCGCCACGACCACAATAATCTTGGTGAATGTCCGCGGGGCTGTAGCCAAACCAAAGGGAAGCGCACAAAACTGGTAGTGCCGTCCCAAGATCACAAAGCGAAGGAACCACTGATGGGAGGCGCAAATCGGAACATGCAAGTATGCCTCCGTCAGATCGAGAAAGGTCAGAAGTTCCCCCAGCCCTTGTAAAAATCTTACAACCAAGCACTCACCAGAATCAAGAGAGGTGCCAGCAAGGGGTCATTGGGTGGGACGGGCAGCATGGGAACCGGCGGAGGAATTACGTACCTACCCCCACCACACCCCCGGACAGGACTGCATGTGCTGAAAGAAATGGCCCAGAGAAACCCCAGAGGCCAGAAAAGAAGCAGCCCTTCGACCATGGCAATACCTTGGGCAGAAATCACACAAATGCCCCCGAGCATTGCCACCCCACACAGGCGGGCATGGTCCTCAGAAAGATGGGGAACCTTAGAGTCCATCAAAGTTTGAACCAACTTGTCCAAATCCTCGCCAAATAAGAAAGACCCCCGAAAGGGAAGTTTACTCAGCTTAGCCTTAGATGCATATCCGCCGACCAAGCCCAAAGCCACACGGTATAACGAGCGGCAACCCTGAGAACCAAGGACTTGGCTGAGGCTCAAAACAGGTCAAACAGGGCATCAGAGATAAGAGGCACCCGGGGGGTCACGTGATGGCCGGCACCTGAGCGGACGCCTGAACGCAGAGCTCCGTCCTCCCTGCACCATTCGGCTCCCCTAACGCCTGCCACCGGTGGTAAATTTCTGATTATTTCGGCTCCTGCACTTCCGGGATCACTCCCGCTGAGCTGGGGAGCGTCTGGTGCGTGACTCACGGTGGCGGCGCGGGGGATGCCGACTCGAGCCCTGAAGGACCCTAGAAACAGCGTGGTACCGGCTCTAAAAATGGCGGGGACGCAAACGGAGGCACCAGTGGACCGCACCTCGGATGAAGTGCTCCAGGTATCCATGAGGAACCTCTCTCAACTACTAGATGATAAATTGGCCAAGCTGCATGCTTCCATGGATGAAATCAAAGATGTGCTAGCTGGCCATGCGACGCAAATCCACCAGATGGAGGAACGGGTCTCGGCACAAGAAGATAGAGCAGGGGTCGCAGATAGCAGGCTTGACTCCCTGGAGACCCGAGTGTGCCAACTGCTCGAGAAAGTGGAGGACCAGGAGAACAGGGCCCGCAGAAAGAACCTCCGTCTGATAGGGCTCCCGGAATCAGTTAAAGACCCTGAACTTCTCCAAGTGGTGGAAAGATGGCTGCCGAAGGAGCTGGGCCTGGTGGAGCAGGCTGGCCTGGTGGTGGTAGAGCGGGTCCATCGTGTTGGGCAGCGACGCGAGGGAGACGGACTGGGCCGTCCGAGGCCAGATTCCACAATTATGCAATCAAAGCGCGCCTGTTGGACCTGTTCAAGAAAAACAGATCTCTGTCCTATGAAGGGGCTAAGATTATGATATTTCAAGATTTCTCCACCAAAGTCGCGGAGCAGCGCAGGGCCCTTACGCCGTATTGCTCGCAGTTGGTCACGAGGGGAATAAGATTTGCATTTCTTTACCCCGCTAAGGTGAGACTAACCCATGAAAATCGAACTTTCACCATGAGCATGGCGGATGAGCTGAAAAAGTTCCTCGAGAGGCTGCCGGACAATCAGGAGCGCTGATGGGCGTCTGTCGTGTGGTTTCTGGTGGTGTTTCTTCTCTCAAGTCGTTTTGGTCATCTGACAGTGTGGTGCTGACTTTGTCCTGATCACTGATGCTGGGGGCATATGTTCTGCTGCCGCCTGTGTGACCTGCTTGCGTGGCATGACTTCAGTCTATACAGTCTCCTTGAGCTACTGGAGGCCATACCGCCTCGACACCCATCTGGAGCGGGAGACCTGCACTGCAAGGACTTTTGGCCTCTGAATTCTTGGTTTGAGATTATGTTGAGTGCCTGTTTGAGAGATTTGCCAGTTTGTTGTTTATGCAGCTCTCTTTGCACTGCTTTAATGCGTTTTCCATATACTTGGATGTTTTAGCCCACTAGAGTTGTTGTGGGGGTTCCCACTTTAGTTTTCAGTCGGGGGGCCGGGTGGTGGATGGGAGGACGAGAGTGTTCGTGTGAGAAGGGAGAGGGGAATGGAGGTAATGTTGGGGTTTTGGTTGTGTGTGTGGGGATTGTTTGGTGTGAGAATGGTTGAGATGCCTGGGGGACCTGGGGGTAGGGTTGAGGGGATGAGAGCAGACGAGATTGGGGTGGGAGGGGTTTTTTGGGGGGACAGGGTGGGGGGTGGGATGCACTTGGGGTCTCTGATCAGGAATGTAATGATAATTCAGTGGGTGGCGTGCTGGTTTGGCTGGGAGGCCGGCGCTGCTGCCCCACAGATCTGTTGTCTCTGGGGGGACGTACTTCTTACCAACTGCTATTGTGAGTTCTGTTAAGATTGCCAGCTTCAACATTGATGGCTTGCACTCCCCAGTGAAGCGCAGCAAATTATTTCAATACTGTAAGAAATTAAAAGTAGATGTTTTAATGCTTCAGGAGACTCACCTCAGCATGACAGAACATGTTAAACTGAAGAGGGATTGGGTAGGGGAAGTAGCTTTTGCTTCCTATAACTCGAGACAGCGAGGTGTTGCTCTCCTCTTTCATAAAAAGCATCCTTGTACTATGCACAAGGTGATACAGGACCCGGAGGGGCGATATGTGATTTGGGCCGGAGTTTTCTTGGAGAAGAAATATGTGTTTTGTTCTCTTTATGCTCCTAATGTATACTCTCATAGATTTTTTTCTGTATTAGTAGCGGCTTTGACGCCTTTTTCTGAATACCACTTGGTACTAGGTGGGGACTTTAACATCACTGCAGACCCACTTGTTAATTGCAAGCCGCCTAAGCCTCGATTGAAAGGAGGCGACCATAAGGGGGTGAACTTTGTGCTACACCAACTGGGTCTGATTGATGTCTGGCGCACACTGCATCCTACTGAATCTGACTTCACTTTTCACTCTCAAGTGCATGATGTTCATAGTCGCTTGGACTACCTGCTGGTGGCTCCTTCTCTGCTGGCGGGTATTCCACGAGTGGTGATTGAAGATGGTGTTTTGTCCGATCACCACTTGGTTTGGCTGGAGCTCATTGATAGGCCGGGGTACCAGGGGTCGATTACTAGCTGGCGTATGAATCCCACGTTATACGAAGATGATGAGTTTAAGGACTTCCTGGAACAACAATGGGATTTCTTTGTGAACGAAAACCCTGCTTCTGATGTATCAGAGGTGGTGTTTTGGGAGGCGAGCAAGGCGGTCTTGCGTGGTAAAATTATTGAGTACACTATCCGCAAGCGCAGAGCCCAAGATAAGACACTGTTGGACTTAACACAGCGTCTGGCCGCGCTGCGTGGGAGTTTACATGCTCCGGGTGCTACGACAGCTCGATCTCAATATTCTGACGTAGGCAAATTAATGATTTATTAGCGGAAAGAGCGCTTAGAGATATCAGATTGTATAAATATCGCCTCCATCGCTGGGGTAACAAAGCCGGGAAACTGCTTGCGTCTTTGGTTACTTCAAGGGCTCCGAAGCGTATTATTTCACGGATTCAGGCGCCTGATGGTAGTGAGGTAACTGCCCAAGCTGGAATACAGCAGAGTTTTATTAACTACTATAGAGCGCTATATGACAGGGGGACCTGTGACACAGGACAGAGGATGACTTTCTTTCAAGACCTACAGCTTCCGTCCCTGGGACATGAGCAGAGGCGTTAAATGCCCCGGTGCAAGGGTTGGAAATTCAACAAGCTATTCGGGCCTTAAAATTGGCTAAAGCCCCTGGGCCTGACGGACTGGGTTCTGAATATTATAAGTTGTTGGGGGTACGAGTGGTGGGCCCATTTCAAGCCCTATGTGGGGCTCTTAGTAGAGGTGCATTGCCTCCGCATAGACTAACTCACGCTAATATTGTGGTTCTACCGAAACCGGGGCAGGCGGAAGATCAGCTGGGTTCCTATAGACCTATCTCTCTGCTCAATCAAGATATCAAGTTGTTTGCTGCTATTATGGCGGCACACCTGGGTCGGGTTTTGCCCAGCTTGGTTCATTCGGACCAGGCAGGTTTTGTGCCGGGCCGTTATTCCTCTGCTAACGTGCTGAGGGCGCTTTCGGTGCTTCAGAATCCTGGACTAGTTGGGCAACACCCGGGACAGAAGAACGCTCTTATAGTTAGTCTAGACGCGGAAAAAGCGTTCGATAAAGTGTTATGGGACTATCTTTTTTGGGTTCTTCCTCAGTTCGGCATTATGGGAAGCTTTCTGAATGGGATTCGATCATTATATGTTCATCCTACGGCCCAGATCCTGATTAACGGGGAGCTTACCTCTTCTTTTGAACTTGAGAGGGGGACGCGCCAGGGCTGTCCCCTCTCCCCGATGCTCTTTGTCTTGGATCTAGAGCCTCTTGCGGCTAAGCTTCGTCAGAGCCCTGATCTGCATGGTATTCGTTTGGGTTCCCAGGAATTTA
The DNA here is from genome assembly GCF_902459505.1 of Geotrypetes seraphini. NCBI lineage: Eukaryota > Metazoa > Chordata > Amphibia > Gymnophiona > Dermophiidae > Geotrypetes > Geotrypetes seraphini. Next base: position 96,727,420 of record NC_047088.1, on the reverse strand, counting down.
AAATTAATTTGTTTGCGGATGACATGCTCATCTTTCTGGGAGATGCTGCAGAGGGGGTTCCTCGATTAATAGATCTTATACAGAGATTTGGAGCCTTTTCTGGGTTGCGAATTAACTTTGATAAGTCAGAGGCTCTGGCGGTCCGCCCACCGTGTACTCTTTGGCAGGATCCTTCCTTTCCATTGCAATGGTCTAAGGGTACGCTCAAATATCTGGGAATATATCTGCATGCAGATCCAGGGGTGGTCTATCGGAAGAACGTACTTGATAAATTTGATGCAGTCCGAGCTCTGTGTAAAAAGTGGATGGAGTTTCCCCTTTCGCTCCTGGGACGCGTTGCCCTTATTAAAATGGTCCTCTTGCCGAAGTTCCTGTATCCACTACAAATGGTGCCCATTTGGATCAAACAGAAAGATGTGCAGGCCTATAGGGGGATCGTTTCGTCCTTTATATGGCGCTCCCGCCGGGTGAAAATTGGCTATAACAAACTGATTAGGGGGCGCGAGCACGGAGGTGTGAACTTGCCCGATTTGCGTCTTTATAATGTTGCTGCTTTGTTGAGATGGGTACATGAATTATATACGGGAGTTGCCAGATTTGCCCCGGTTGGATTCTGGTACATTTTGTCAGCTCCAGTGTCAGTTTTTAACCTCATGTGGCATGGGGCGAGACCCTGTCCTTCTATGCTTCGACCCTTACGAATGGCCTGGTGCTGGTGGCGGTCTTCCTTGGGGGGGCGCGGTAGGTCCTTCGCCTTTTACGGAATTGGTGGGTAACCCTAAGTTTCCTGCTGGTTCGTTACATGCTTTTTTTGCCTCAGTTCGGACGTCTGGGTGTCGTTTTGTGGGGCAGGTTGCTGAAGTGGGGTCGGGCTCGGTTCCCTCTTTTCTGGCATGCCGGGACCGCTGGGGTTGGACCGCAGGGTCTATGTTTGCGTACTTGCAGATGCGTAGTTATTGTTTGGTGCTCCGCTCACCGGAGGGCAGCTTGCCCACCTTTACTTCCTTGGATCAACAGTTTTTGTCATCCCCATCTGAATTTAACACGCTCTCGGAGTGGTATAAAGTGGGGAGGGAACGACGGTCTGATAAGTTTCTTGATGCTATGGCAACGGATTGGACCTCAGCTTTGGGTGAGCAGGTCACTGCTGATGAATTAGTTCTGTGTTTTCAGGAATGTGCCTCTGCCTCCCCTAATGTGAGTTTGCGGGAAGTACATCTACAGATTCTGCACCAATCTTATTTAACGAGATGAAGGGGACGAAAGATGGGACTATGGCCTGATGACTGCTGCCCCCGTTGCCCGGCTCGTCGGGACACCTTGGTACATCACTTTTTGGAGTGTTCACATGTAGGGCCCCTGTGGATTTTTGTGCTTCAAGAGCTGGAGAAAGTTATAGGATTATCTATAGACTGGTCTTATAAGACGTTGTTGTTGGGTGTCACAGGTCCCCTGGTGGAAGCGGGTGTTAGCGATTCTGGAAGGCGCTTTCTTTTAGTGGCCTTTATATTTAGACTTTTAATACCCTATACTTCCTCTAGATCTCTTAGATCTCAAGATCAGCAACTTTTAGCTATTCCCTCACTAAAAGTTATTAACACAAGGCGTAACACTATCTTTTCTATAACAGCTCCTCAATCTTGGAACAGTCTTCCATTGTACATAAGACAAGAAAAAAACTTAACAAAATTTAAGTCAGAACTTAAAAGTTTTCTTTATATTGACGCCTTTAATAACTGATCTTTCTTTCTTTTTTCTCCGCATCCATAATTCAAAAGGTCAATTGTCTTTGTCCCCCTTCCTATTGTTTTTCCCCTGAATTTAAATTTGAATTAGTGATTGTATTATCGAATGTAACCATTAAATATTTTTCCTTTTGTTTCACTATAGCCTATTTAAATTACCTTTAAATGTAATGTTATTTGTGTTATGTATATTTTAGATAATTGTATGTTTAAATTAATAATTGTAAGTGTGTCACCAACTATTTTACTTGTACATCGCCTTGAATTTTGAATTGGCGATTAATCAAATTACCTAATAAACTTGGAAACTTGGATAAACAAAGAAACTAATTCTTCGCCACTGGATTGGTACCACGCGGCCAACGGTGCAACAGTGGCGGGCTAATATGTCTCTGATGGCTGGGTGGGAGCGGCAGCACCGCCGGGGGGCTGTGAGCTGGAAATCTAAGACCTATTTGGATTATTGGAGTTCCTTTTAGGGCTGGTTAGAGATCATGGGTGCACAGGGAGGGTGGGGGGGGAGGGGCTGGAGGGGAGGGTTTCATTCAAAAAATTGGATCTGCATGGGGGAGGATATGGTGTGGATGTATTGACGTTTGTTTCTTTTTACCTGCACCCTTGATTGTTGTATATGATGTCTTTCTTGTATGGTCACAATTTGTATTTTCTCGTATGCATTGATCCTTTAATAAACATATTTTCAAAAAAAGAGATAAGAGGCACCCATCTAAATTTTGACTACTTCCTGTTCCACCAAGTACCAGTCATCAGACTCAAGGTCACGCTCGGCCCACCGAAAACAGGCCTGAGCCACCAGACTGCTACACATCGCCAACTGGACCGCTAACGCAGAGATATTAAAATTCTGCTTAAGGGCCTCTAATCTATGCTCCTCAGTCTCTTGTAAGGCTGAGCCGCCCTCAAATGGGCACCATATGCCATTTCACGATGGCTGAGACAACCGCGTCCACCACCAGCGTCTTCAAGGTATCCCTATCCCTCTCCGGGAAGGGATACAGGTGAGCCACAAAATGTGCAAAATGAAAGGGCACCTCTGGCGCTTTCTACTGCGCAAGGACAATATCCCAAATATCCTGATGAATAAGAAGAGAGGGATGCAGAGCGGATTCCCCAAAGTAGAGGGTTCACGTCCCCCTGAGAGGATCCTGGAGGTCCAGGTACTCCTCAAGAGAAAACTGCTCCTCACATCCAAAATCATCGTCCCAAGAGACACTTGGATACTTGGACAAGAGAGGAGGAGACAGAGATGAAACTGGCGCTGAAGGGGGGCCAAACCGGAGTGGACGCAGAAGGAACACCCCCAAGACCCCCCAGGGCGGAAACAGGGGGATCCCTGGATGCTGGTACCCGAGGCCGACGAGGATTCCCTTTTGCAGGGGCCAGCACACCACAGACACAGGCCAGCCGCATCAACCTCCCTTTAAAAGTGCTCATTGCGCAATACGCGATTGAGCTGTAAGAAAAGTGCCAGTTAACAATAAAAAGGCAAAAACAAAGCACTGAAGTATCCCTTCAGACCGGCACTGCCTCAGGATTTTTTTCCCCCAGAACAGACTCCACTGGCTAAGCTATATGCCTTGCCGGTATCGGTGGCAAGGCTTACAGCTGAGTCACCTTTACAAATTTGGGGATGCTGGAGGAAGGGAGGAGGGACTCAACTCAGGAGTGTAACCACCCCCCCTCCATGGCCAGACAAACCCCCCAAACAAGGTCCCCCAAGCTCAGTCTGGCACCAGGTGGGGGCAAGACGGCCAATACACAAATTCCAACAGCCCTACACTAAATAGAGAAGACTACAATAGCTTACCATACCTGCTGGAGGCTGAGAGCAGACTGAGGTATGAGAGGGAATGAAAAATTATGTTCTTACCTGTTAATTTCCTTTCCTTTAGATGCAGCAGATGAATCCAGAGGCCAATGGGACAGCACACATCTACCAGCAGGCGGAGATAGAGAAACTGATTGACCAGCACTCCTGTATCTTCAGTATAGCTCCTTGCCCAAGCAGCCGTAACCATCAAAAGGCATAGCATGTAAAAAACTTATTTCCTATAACAAATATCAAAAGGCAATAATACAGAATACAATTAATAATAACAAACTTCAAAAGTTGCAAAAGAAACAACCGACAGACAATATCCAGAAAGGGTGGGGCTCTGGATTCATCTGCTGCATCTAAAGGAAAGAAAATTAACAGGTAAGAACATAATTTTTCCTTCCTTAGCAACAGCAGCAGATGAATCTAGAGACCAATGGGATGTAGCAAAGCAATCCTCAATCTGGGTGGGAAGCAAATGCCAACTCCGCAACAACCGAAGCACTAAACACATCCACCACATGCGCCCCCACATCCAACCGGTAATGCTGAGATAAAGCACTCTCAGAAGACCAAGTAGCTGCGAGACAAAACTCCTCCAAGGAAAAAACCTCTGGACCGAGTCCAAGAAGTAGCCATCGCTCTGGCGGAATAATCCTAAAGATCTTTCACCAACCGCTTCCCTGCCATCAAGCAAGCGTTAATAATGTCTTCCTGGACCCATCGAGCGGTGGAGGCTTTGGACGCTGTCATACGTTTCAGGCGTTCCTTGAAGAATACAAAAAGGTGATCTAAACAACTAAGTCGTTAGAAACCTAGCTCGTGGAGAACACTACGCACTTTCAAAAAAATGCAGTGAATAAAAGCACGTCTCCCCATTTCTCCTCCCAGGAAGAAGGAAGGAAAAGTGAGAGTGTTATAAAAGAAAGGATGACACCTCCTTAGAAAGAAATTGTGGTGCCGCCAAACTGACACCCCAGATTTTGTAAATCAGAAATAGGAATCCTCAACGAACAAGGACTGCAGTTCAGAAAACTGTCAAGCTGAAGCCATGGCCACAAGAAACCCCGTGTTCAACGGCACAGCCCTTTAGAGTCTCAAAAGACAAGGATGAAATGAAGCCTTCTGTAAACTGCGAAGAAGTACCTTAAGACTGTACTTCGGACAGGGCTTTCTAAGAGGTGTACGAATATACCGTACTCCTTTTAGGAACTGAACTACATGAAGCTGAGAAGTAAGCAAAGAGCAATATACCTAGCTCTTGTAACAAGCTAAGAATGGCACTTGAAGCTGAAGGGAATTGAACGCTAAGCTCTTGGCAATACACTTGTGCCAAAAAAGAACTCTGGAAGAGTGCAAATGTTGAGAAGTACCCAAGAAAGGAAAAACTTCAAAAAGGAAGCACAAGCCACAGGTGAAGACGTCTATATCGCCTGGATAAGAGAAGAAACAACCTGCTTCTCAGAACCCTTACACGTCAGCCATGACTTTTCAAAAGCTAGGACATAATACCAAAGTAGTATGAATATCCATGTTGCTCGGACCCTAGATGAGCAAATCCTGAGATACCAGAAAACTCAACAGTCCGACTATCAAAAGGCTCATCAGATCCGCATAGCAAGGATGGCGCAGCCAATCCAGAGATTCTACAAATACTCTGCCCTGAAAGCGAGCTTGAGATGGCAAATCCAAGCCATCATCAGCCAGGGGAAAACACTGAATAAAAGACAAACCAGAGGCGAGAAAGAAGCCACGCTGCTACCCCCTCTGACTCCCACTTCCTGTGCCTGCCGAAGAAGCTAGGAAGCTTAGAATTTCGAGACGAGTTCATGAGGTCTAGTTCGAGGAGATCTCACTTCCATAAAAAGAGCTGGAACGTCTGAGCCAAAATTCTCAATATCCAGGATGTAGAAGATTTCACTATTATTAACATTTACACTTTCTAGAGCGTACACAGCGCTGTACACTGTAACATAAAATAAATGGGCCATGCTCAGATTTCGCAGAGAGAATGTCGATCCAAACTCTTTTCCTTCCCCACAAAATGATCTGCCAACAGAAGAGGAAGATGAGGGTCCACCCATTGAAGTAGAACCACAACTTTATCTGCCAACTGAGTGCATCACCTACTGCCCAGGCTGTAGAGAAATACCCCCATCATAATACTGACTGAAAAGTCCTTTAGCGTCATTCTGGAAGAATGGTCTGAAGCTCCAGAAACGGTAGCCTGAACACGTTCCAGAGTAGAAGAATGAACAAGTACCGAATCGCCTCTTAAGACCCGACTCCTGGAGCTGAGGATGGAAGGCACCGAGCCCCCCAACCCGACAGCTCGGGATGTTTGGTGGCCATGAGCTAGTCCAGCAAAGACCGAGGCATGCCTTTGAAAAGAGAAATCTTGCCAAGCCACCAAAACATACAGAGCGATGCTTGAGAAGCCTACCAAATAATTGGAGCCCTGAGATACCGGGAACCACCGGAACAAAAGCGACTGCTGTAGCGTTATAATGGGAAAGCAAGCCGAAGTTCCCAGTGGAGTCAGCAACATGGATCCTATACTCTTGGTCATGATGACTGAAGAAGAATGCAAACCTGAGACTGTGACCCATCGCCCTAGTCTCTGGGAAGAAACTGTTCTCTCCTATATGAATAAAAACATCTCCCCGATATACTATAAATAGTACAGGAGAAAAGAACACTGTGCAAATTCGAAGATTCACGTCCAAAGAACTGAGGAAAAGAAACCACCCTGTTCGTGTCGGTCAAATGGCCCGATTGGAAGACGTCCGAATCAAGCAGTCAGTCAAGAAGAAATTAGGTGAATCACCTGGTAGCGCCAAAACGCTACCACTGCCCACATTTTCTAAAATGTTTATGAAGCCCTGGGTAGACGAAATGGCATGTGCCATAACCGAAAGCGCTGCTATAAATCGGCACCTCCACAATCAGCTGCACATGGCTGCAACAAACACCGACGAAAAGCAGCCTCGGAATAAACAGGACTACTACTGCTGCACTGAAACCCAACTAGGAGAACAAGTGCGAGCATGAAATCGCACCGCTACTGCTGCGCTGTAACCAACAAGGAAACCAAGCGCGTGCATGCAAAAGGCAGGAAAGTCCCGGCTCCCTCAACGGATTTCTAGTCATAAAACTTAGCCTCAATAAAATATCTATTCCTTAAACGTATGTTGACCGAACCCACAGTACTAAGACTCCCAAACAGAACCTGAAGTTCAAACAGTAAAAAACACACACACACTCACAAGCTTGTTGTTAAGGCCGGTTGAAGCCAGTAAGAGCTGGCTGTGCAGCATTAACAGAGCAGAATAAAGCAACTGTGGTCTCCCCCCCCTTTTTTTTTTTTTTATAAACAGAGAAGGGAAAGAAGAAAAAAAAATCGAGACCCAGTCAGACCCTCTATCAATAGAGGGAGGGTGAGGCAGGGACCTGGGGGGGCCCAGGTGTAACCCCTAAAGCCAGCACCGTTCAGTTGGACACCCCTGTCTCACTGAAGAGAAACCTGAACAGGAGAATAAAATTGCCATCTCACTGAAGAGAAACCTCAACAGGAGAAAATAATTTTCCAGTCACAGCCAGAATTTAGGAGCTAGTTGTATAGCGACCATCACATGCTGGGAGATTGAGCATACTGAAGATACAGGAGGAGTGCCAGCCAATAGGATCACCTGTTAATCAGTTTCTCTATCTCCGCCTGCTAATAGATGTGTGCTATCCCATTGGTCTCTGCTGTTGCTAAGGAAGCATGACTATTTCTACTACAGCCAAAAGATTTTGTCTCAATCTCCAACTGCTGGTCATGATGAGCTATTACCCATCAATGAAGCTGTATTGGTCTGGAGAAGTGCTAAAGAAACCTGGATTTGATTCAGAATATTGCTTTTGAGTTTCAGGCCAGTATTCACAACCCTTGAATAACCTTGTCTAGTGTGCTGCATTCCAGATGGATACATCAATGCTGCAATTATTGCGTTAAATAGGAAGAGAATTAAAAATAAGGAAGAAAACCTTAGTGTTGTACATGAAAACAGTGTCAATTATGCTAGGAACCTGAAGGAGCAGAAAAGATAGCTGAAAATCAGTTCATAAGATAATAGCAAATTCTCAGCATGAAAAGAATGTGGCATCCTTTTCAAGATCCACCCTGTTAGGGCCCCTGTTCAATGTATTCAGAAGCTGGATCCTCACTGATATTGCATGGTCTCCAGCTGGTTCCTCCAGTTGATTATCTCCAGGCACTGAGAGTCTAGACCCCGTACACATGGTCCCTGTTGCTTTAGGTCATCCTTGCGCATGTAAGGCCGCAAACGTACCACCACGCGTACATTTGCCAGGGAAGATGTTTTCTTTGGCTGGTTCTGCACTTCCATGATGCTAACACACTTTGCCATCTGTGTCAATTTTACTGAAAAACAAACACCCCATAGGGTTATATTTTTTAAAATGCATTTAATGGTGATATGGAGGATCATCTATCTATCAGTTCTAACTCTAGTCGGATACAGAGAACATTTTTTCCAGGATTTTTAATATTATACATTCCAAAAAAGAAAATGGAAACACATTCAAACTAACTCACATCAAGAGGAGATACAGTGGTACCTCGGTTTACGAGTGCACCTGTTTGCGAGTGTTTTGCAAGACGAGCAAAACATTCACAAAATCGGCGCCTCGGAAACCGAGCATGCCTCGATTTGCGAGCACCCCTCCCCCCGCGAACCGGCATCCCCCCGTCGCCATCAGGCACCCCCCCCCCCGCCGTGATCGGGCAACCCCCCACCACAACCTGAAGTCTCCCAGAGCCCTCTTCTTACTTTAATGTAGCACTGGCATGTCGGCCTCCTCTTCTGTGCTGATCTTGAGCATGTACGCATGCTCAAGGCCTGCGAGTTCACGTTCTCTCTGAGAATCTCGGACAGAATGTGAACTCGCAGGCCTTGAGCATGCACACATGCTCAAGGCCAGCACAGAAGAGGAGGCCGACATGCTGGTGCTACATTAAAGTAAGAAGAGGGCTCTGGGGGACTTCAGGTTGCGGTGGGGGGGTGCCCGATGGCAGCGAGGGGGGGGTGCCGGATCAAAGGGGGGGGGGAGTGTGTCGGATCGCGGGGCCTTCGGGGGAAGCAATGCTGGTTCTCGGGGGGGGGGAGCAGCGCTGCTGGCCTCAGTGGGGGGTGGGGTGGGGTGGGAACGTATCAAAGCGAGTTTCCATTATTTCCTTTGGGGAAACTCGCTTTGATAAACGAGCATTTTGGATTACGAGCATGCTCCTGGAACAGATTATGCTCGTAATCCAAGGTACCACTATACTTTAAACAAAGAAAAACATAAAAAGGAGCATGTAATAAAATAATAAATTCAAAACTGCATCCTGCTGACATACTTATTTTTTTTTTAATAAAACTTTATTAAGCTATTCAAAAACATTACAATTGCAGCAACCAACAGCGAACAATAATCCCACAGATAATAGTACAAAAATCATGATGTACCTGTGTTCTTTGGTACAAGCTATTAACAAGAAAGTCTCATGTACTCCCTCTGCATTCCAAACCCCCCCCCCCCGAGAATGTGTCCTGTTCAGTCAAATAGAATGAACTAGAAAGAAAAAGTTCCCAACATCAAAAAACTGGAGCAGCATCTGCCTGGGAGCTATGCCAAGAATCGTACACTCCCCAAATAATACAATAATTATGAAGCCGATTCCTCCTAAGCGCAGTCAGTTTAGACCAGGGGTGCCCAATATGTCGATCGCAATCGACCGGTCGATCGCTCAGGCAACCCCGGTTGATCGCTAAGCCATGCGGTTTCCTTTCTGTGCTGTCCGGCTTTCTCTCTGGCCTCCCGCGCATTCCTTTACTTAATTTTAGCAGGCAGCAGCCTGCAGAGATGATCGCCAGTACTTTAGCAATCCTGTCTCTGAAGTCAGAGGAGGGGCGGGACCGCAGCAGAGGGACGACAGCTCCTGAAGCCTATGGCAACCTGCAAGGATCGCTAAAATACTGGCGATCGTCTCTGCAGGCTGCTCCCTGCTAAAATTAAGTAAAGGGATGCGCGGGAAGTCATGGAGGAACACACAGGCCTTCCGGGGGGGGGGGGGACAGGCCTTCAGGGAAGACAGGCAGGCCTTCAGGGATGGGGTGTAGGCCTTTGGGGGGGGACAGGCAGGCCTTCAGGAATGGGGTGCAGGCCTTCAGGGAGGAGGGCCCTGGTGTAGAAGGGAGGGAGGGAAGGGGGGGATCAAAGAGACATGCATAAGCTGGACTTTGGGGGGAAGAAATAATGGGTCTAAAAACAGAGGAGTGGGAGAAAGATGGTGGTCAATGGGATTTAGGGAGGGAAGGAACAGAAAGGGAGTGAAGTTGGACTTAAGGGATGGTGTGGAGGGGGGGATAGAGATACTGGATAGGAGGGTAGTTGAGAAGGAAAAATTATGTTCTTACCTGTTAATTTTCTTTCCTTTAGATGCAGCAGATGAAGCTAGAGACCAATGGGATAGCACACATCTACCAGCAGGTGGAGATAGAGAAACAGATTAACAGGTGGTCCTATTGGCTGGCACTCCTCCTGTATCTTCAGTATAGCTCCATGCCCAAGCATCCATAACCATCAATAGGCATAGCATGTAAAAAACTTCTTTCCCATAACAAATCTCAAAAGGCAATAATACAGAATACAAACATCAATAATAACAAACTTCAAAAGTTGCAAAAAAAAAAAAAACGACAGACAATATCCAGAAAGGGTGGGGCTCTGGATTCATCTGCTGCGTCTAAAGGAAAGAAAATTAACAGGTAAGAACATAATTTTTCCTTCCTTAGCAACAGCAGCAGATGAATCCAGAGACCAAGGGGATGTAGCAAAGCAATCCTCAATCTGGATGGGAAGCAAACGCCGCCTCCGCAACAACCGAGGTACTAAATGCATCTACCGCATGCGTCCCCACATTCAAACCGGTAATGCTGAGAGAAAGCATTCTCGGAAGACCAAGTAGCCGCGAGACAAAACTCCAAGGAAAAAACCTATGGACCGAGTCCAAGAAGTAACCATCGCTCTGGCGGAATGGTCATGAAGTTCTTTCGCCAACCGCTTCCCTGCCATCAAGCAAGCGTAAAGAATGACCTCCTGGACCCATCAAGCGATGGAGGCTTTGGACGCTGCCATACGTTTGAGGCATCCCGTGAAGAATACAAAAAGGTGATCTAAACAATTAAAAGTCGTTAGAAACCTAGCTCGCGGAGAACGCAACGCACTTTCAAAAAAATGCAGTGAATAAAAGCACGTCTCCCCATTTCTCCTCCCAGGAAGAAGGAGTTGACTTCTATGCTCACTGGATGAAAACTAACATTTCCATCTTAGATAAAATCGCCCCTATACGAAAGAGCAAAAGCTGCTCAAACAAATATAACAAATGGTTTGACGTCGAACTCCTAACAATGAAACATTCAGTAAGACAATTAGAAAGAATCTGGAAAAAAACGGGATAACTGTCAGACCGAAACAACTGGCGATCCAACATAAAACTCTACAAACAGATAAAAGAAAAACGTAAAACTTTTTACTCAGACAAAATTAACTCAGCTAATACTAGCTCAAAAGGAACCAACACAAAAGAACTGTTCAACATAGTTACAAACTCATTCGACACCACACGCCACACTCAACCCATGCATAATACCAAACTATCCTCAGCAAATGAACTAGCACAACATTTTGACTCAAAAATCAAAAACCTAAGAAATAACTACTCAACAATTGATGCATACGAACATCAATCAATTGTCATACCAAGAAATGAAATACCAGCGGACATATCTGGAGTTCCTTCCACAATTCAGATTGTAATAATTACATCAAATTATATAACAAATACTCTAAATCACACTGTGTCCTGGACTCAAGTCCCCCAGAGATTATGAAAGCAGCTCCACTAGGCTTTAAATTATCCCTATTGAATTATTTAACCAATAACCTAAACAATGGAAAATTCCTCACTGACAATGGTCATATTATAATATCCCCAATCCCAAAAAATTGTAAAGAACCAGCAACATCAATAACCAACTATAGACCAGTAGCATCTATTCCATTTATGGTAAAAATCATGGAAGGATTGGTATACACCCAACTAATAATAATAATAATAACTTTATTTTTTCTATACCCCCATAATCTTGCAACTTCTAGGCGGTTCACAAAGAAGAAGAGCTGTACAATCAGCGAATTACAGTAGATGAATGCAAGGTGGTTGAAAGGAAAATTATACATAGGTTGAATTATAAGAAATTAACTATTTTACATTGAAAATAGTCAGACACCAGTGAGTATCAGGATACAATTATGAAGAGGGAATTTTAGCAGACAGGGAATGTGGATACCTAGTGTGAGGAAGAAATTCAGGGTAAGATGTGGAAGTTATGTTCGCGGGAGAGTGGCTAGGACAAGAATTTCTTAAACAAAGTGGTCTTTAATTCTTTCCGGAAGATGCTGTAGGTCAGCCTAGCGGTATCGATGAAATAGCCTAGCCATGATTGCTGTCTACCAGCTTGAAACTTGAAAGTTCTGTCCAGGAAGGTTCGATATTTGCAGCCAGCGATTTTCGGGTATGCAAACAGGTTGTTGTTTCTGGTAGATCTAATGGGGGAGTAGAATTCGAAGTGAGGTAGAAGGTAGTTGGGAGCCATTCCCCAGATTAATTTATAGCAAAAGCAGGAGAACTTGAATAGAATTCTTTCTTCGATTGGTAACCAGTGCACGAAACTCAATCTGGTTTTAGGCCTCTATTTAGCACTGAAACAGTAATTGCAGCCATTCTGGATAATTTGCATTACTTATTCAGTAAGGGCCTCAACGCCCTAATCATGCAATTTGACATGAGTTCTGCCTTTGATCTGATAGACAAAGGAAAACTGCTACAATGCCTTGACACAATCGGAATCAGAGGAGAAGTACTGAACTGGTTCCGAGGTTTCCTTATTTCACGCACCTACCAAGTCCGCTTTTAATCATCATCTCTCAAACACATGGAGCAATCCATCTGGCGTGCCACAAGGATCACCGCTATCCCCTCTGCTCTTCAATGTCTACATGTCCTCATTGGGTGCACAACTGTCCCAGCTAGGGATAAAACTATTTAGCTACGTCGACAACTTTACGATAATTATCCCATTCACCAACTCTGTCTCAGAAGTCACCCCCAAAACAACAGAAGTACTAAATCGGATGGAGCAATGGATGACTGAATTCAGACTAAAACTAAACCAAGAGAAAACAAAATTTTTCATAGCATCGCCATACCCACTTGACACTAAGCACCAATGTGCATCAATAACCTTAGTTATCCCATTCAACCCACTATGAAGATATTGGGAGTAACACTGGACCAGAACCTGACCATGAAAAACCAAGTAGACTCCTTGATCAGAAAACTCTTTCACAACCTTTGGAAGCTTCGGTCCATCAGAGCTTACTTCGATGGCTCTTCATTCCGAATTCTGGTACAATCCCTTATACTGATCAACTAGATTATTGTAACATCGCCTACTTGGCACTCCCCCAGAAGTATACACGGTGATTGCAACTAGTTCAAAATGCAGCGATCAGACTACTCTGCGGACTGAAAAAGTTTGATCACGTGACACCTTCCTATTGACTTTTACACTGGCTGCCGATAGAGGCACGCGTGAAATTCAAGTTTGGTTGTTTCTGCTTCAAGGTACTTTACGGCCTAGCCCCTAAATACATAACAGACCTTTTCTCTTTCACAACCAACAAACACAAACGAAGCTCACATCCGAACTTTGTCTCTCCACCAGTCAGAAGTTGTAAATTTAAGTCATCACCAACATCTTCTCGCACATCAAGCAGCATTATGGGGTAAAGACCTTGAACAATTGCTTGTGCCCACTACCTATGGGAAATTCAGGAAACGCCTAAAAACACATCTGTTCCTGAAATACTTAGGAAACCAATCTATACAATCTCAGTCCTCAACAAATGATCGCTAGAACTATCAATAACTAAGTCTGTACTTTGTTTATTCCATTTAATCTGTAACATTTCTAATCAGTGTAAACCGCATAGAACTTCACGGTCCTGCGGTATATAAACTGTTATTATTATTATTATTAAGGAAGGAAAAGTGAGAGTGTCATAAAAGAAAGGATGATACCTCCTTAGAAAGAAATTGTGGTACCGTCCGAACTGACACCCCAGATTTTGTAAATCAGAAATAGTAATCCCCGCCCAACAAGGCCTGCAACTCAGAAAACCGCTGAGCTGAAGCCATGGCCACAAGAAACCCCGTGTTAAATGGCACAGCCCTTTAGACAGTGGTCTCAAACTCAAACCCTTAGTGGGGCCACATTTTGGATCTGTAGGTACTTGGAGGGCCACAGAAAAAATAGTTAATGTCTTATTAAAGAAAAAACAACTTTGCATGAGGTAAAACTCTTTATAGTTTATAAATCTTTCCTTTAACAGTTAAAGAAAAGATTTATAAACTATAAAGAGTTTTACCTTAAGCAAAATTGTCATTAACTATTTTTTCCGCGGCCCTCCGAGTACCCTATTTTTTCTGAAGCCCTCACATTTAAAGTTTAATATCTTTCCTTTCTCAAAACTGACACATTTCAATCACTATATTGAAAATAAAATCATTTTCCCTACCTTTGTTGGCTGGTGACTTTATTTTTTTGTGCTTTTAACTATATTTCCTGGGGCCTTCTTGTCCTCTGACTGTTTTTCTTTCCGTCTTCACTTTCTGTCTTGCGTCCATCTTTGGCATTAACTTAATATTCAATTTTTCTGTTTTCTTTTCAAAATCTACGTTTCCATGTCTTACCTTCCCTTCTATCTCTCTCTTCTTCCGTCCCTATTTCCATGGTCTGACATCTCTTTCTTTCTTTTCTCTCCCTCCCTCCTTCCTTCCTTTCCCTGGTCTGGCATCTGACTCCTTCCCTCCCCCAACTTTTTATTTCTTTCACCCTGCCCCCTTCTTTCTTTCTTTCTCTCTCCATGCCCCCTTTCTTTCTATATGTCTGTCTTTCTCTCTCTCTCTCCGTGCTGCCTTTCTTTCTTTTTTCTTTCTCCAAGCCCTTTCTTTCTTTCTTTCTCCATACCCCTTTCTGTCTGTGTCCCATCTCCCTTCTTTCTTTCTGTCTCCCTGTCCCCCCTTTCTTTCTTTATTTCTCCCTGTCCTACCACAAACCACCATCAGAGAACAGGCTGGCGCCGAGTTCTTAGTTCTCCCTACTTATCTTCCCCAGCACGAGGCTGACCAATTCTCACCACCCGACGTCAATTCTAACGTCAGAAAGGAAGTTCCGGGCCAGCCAGGCAGCGATTGGCTGGCCCAGAACTTCCTCTCTGACGTTAGAATTGACATCGGGTGGTGAGAATTGGTTGGCTCCGCGCTGGGGAAGATAAGCAGGGAGAGTTAAGAACTCGGTGCCAGCCTGTTCCTTGATTGCGGCAGTGTTAGCCTATTCCCCGATAGTGGCGGTAGTAGGCTATTCACCGGCTGTGATGGCAGCCTGTTCCCCAATGGCAGTGACTTGGGGGAGGGCAGTGAAAAGGGAAGCATGTTGGGGATCCCTGCTTTAGGTGAGCCGCGAGCCGCATTCAAGTGGCTAAAGAGCCGCAGTTTGCCAACCACTGACATAGGCCTATGTGAAGAAACACCACTAAAGGAGAATCATAGGGGGTTAAAAAAAAAAAAATTTCTGTGGGACAGATAATTGCAAATTCCAAAGAAACACATTTTTCACATACTTGCCAAAGGCCTACAGCCCTACACTGCAACCGCCACCACAGCCTGGGATGCCTCGTTGCTTGGTTCCGGTGCTTGTGGGTGAGCTGCAGGGTAGAGTGAGTTGTGATGCATGGCAGAGTGAGCCGTGCACTCCGGATCTGGGCTGAGAGGGAGCAAAGGCTGAGATCACGAGATGCACAGTGCAACCCGGAAGTCGCAAATGCCGCCTAGAGACGCAAGCCAAAGCGGGCGGAGGGAGGCTGAGACTGGGAGAAGCACAGCGCCACCAGGAGGCCGTTTGCTGACATTCCCTCCGACACAAGTCATTTACAGCACTTGCGGTCTGTACGCGATTGTCCTCTCCACAATCGGAAAACCTGTGAAGTGGAGAGGACAGATCGCGAGCCGCAAAATAGTCCCTGGGGGGGCCGCATGCGGCCCGCATGTTTGAGACTGCTGCTTTACAGTCTCAAAAGACAAGGATGAAATGAAGCCTTCTGTAAACTGCGAAGAAGTACCTTAAGACTGTACTTCGGACAGGGCTTTCTAAGAGGTGTACGAATATACCGTACTCCTTTTAGGAACTGAACTACATGAAGCTGAGAAGTAAGCAAAGAACAATATACCTAGCCCTTGTAACAAGCTAAGAATGGCACTTGAAGCTGAAGGGAATTGAACGCTAAGCCCTTGGCAATACACTTGTGCCAAAAAAGAACTCTAGAAGGGTGCAAATGTTGAGAAGTACCCAAGAAAGGAAAAACTTCAAAAAGGAAGCACAAGCCACAGGTGAAGACGTCTATATCGCCTTGATAAGAGAAGAAACAACCTGCTTCGCAGAACCCTTACACGTCAGCCATGACTTTTCAAAAGCTAGAACATAATACCAAGGTAGTACGAATATCCATGTTGATCGGACCCTAGGTGAGCAAATCCGGAGATACCAGAAAACTCAACAGTCGAAAGACTCATCAGATCCACATAGCAAAGAGGGCGCAGCCAATCCCAGAGATTCTACAAATACTGTGCCCTAAAAGCAAGCTTGAGATGGCAAATCCAAGCCATCATCAGCCAGTGGAAAACACTGAATAAAAGAGAAACCAGAGGCGAGAAAGAAGCCACGCTGCTACCCCTTCTGACTCCCACTCCCTGTGCCCGCCGAAGAAGCTAGGAAGCTTAGAATTTCGAGACGAGGCCATGAGGTCTAGTTCGAGGAGATCTCACTTCCATAAAAAGAGCTGGAACGTCTGAGCCAAAATTCTCAATATCCAGGATGTAGAAGATTTCACTATTAACATTTACACTTTCTAGAGCGTACACAGCGCTGTACACTGTAACATACAATAAATGGGCCATGCTCAGATTTCGCAGAGAGAATGTCGATCCAAACTCTTTTCCTTATCCATAAAATGATCTGCCAAAAGAAGAGGAAGATGAGGGTCCATCCATTGAAGTAGAACCACAACTTTATTCACCAACTGAGTTCATCACCTACTGCCCAGGCTGTAGAGAAATATCCCCATCATAATACTGACTGAAAAGTCCTTCAGCGTCATTCCGGAAGAATGGTCTGAAGCTCCAGAAACGATAGCCTGACCACGCTCCAGAGTAGAAGAATGAACAAGTAACAAGTCGCCTCTTAAAGACCAGACTTCTGGAGCTGAGGGTGGAAAGCACTGAGCCCCCCAACCCGACAGCTCGGGATGTTTGGTGGCCATGAGCTACTCCAGCAAAGACCGAGGCATGCCTTTGAAAAGAGAAATCTCGCCGAGCCACCAAAACATACAGAGCGATGCTTGAGGAGCCTACCAAATAATTGGAGCCCTGAGATACCGGGAACCACAGGAACAAAAGCGACTGCTGTAGCGTTATAATGGGAAAGCAAGCCGAAGTTCCCAGTGGAGTCAACAACATGGATCCTAGAACCTGTATAGAATCCCATATTCTTGGTCATGGTGACCGAAGAAGAATGCAAACCTGAGACTGTGACCCATCGCCTAGTCTCTGAGAAGAAACACAGTTCTCTCCTATATGAATAAAAACATCTCCCCAATATACCTATAAATACTACAGGAGAAAAGAGCGCTGTGCCAATTCGAAGATTCACGTCCAAAGAACTGAGGAAAGGAAACCACCCTTTTCGTGTCGGTCAAATGGCCCAATTGGAAGACGTCCAAATCAAGCAGTCAGTCAAGAAGAAATTAGGTGAATCGCCTGGTAGGGCCAAAACGCTACCACTGCCCACATTTTCTAAAATGTTCATGAAGCCCTGGGTAGGCGAAATGGCATGTGCCAAAACCGAAAGCGCTGATCCAAGAGAGGCAAGTAACCCTAGTGCTGATTCGGAGTCCATAGTGAAAATGTAAATATTCTCCCAGTTTTTCTGCTGAAATGTGTAACCCTGAGAAACTAATTCAGCAGAATGGGATCCAGCCTGCCCAATGCCCCCGTCTTGGGCACCATGCAGTAAGTGGAACAACATCTCTTAGTTCCCGAAGAACTACAAGAAGTGCCCTGAGGACCAGTAACACCTAAAAGGGAAACACAAAACACAGAGACTCCAAGAACGAACAGGAAACCTGAGGAGGATGCAAAGTTGCAAGCATCCTGAAAAATGTGCACAGCCCCCTGACCTGACATTATAGCGTCTTCTCCCTCATTAGAAAACCTGAAAAGTCATTGGAAGAAGTCAAGATCCCCTCAGAATGAAGTGCAGAAGGTTAGGGAACGGCAGGATGTGAACTGTAGGATCTGTAAGAAGAAAGAAATTCTCCTAGGAAAAAATCAAGTTTCGCAATGTAAAGAGGAGTATACTGAAACCATGAAAACAGTACTAACTCCATGAAACGGAGTGAAATACGTATGTCCTTTAAAGTGAATACGTACTAGACGCAAACAAGATGCTGCATCTATCGCCCCATAGAAAACAACAGCATCCTAACAGGTAGCAGACAAAGCTCACATCGCTAATAAGAGATGCAGGGCTGAGGCTAACAGCCACATAGTGCATGTTCCTCCGCAGGTTTTATAGAATAGGTAACTGGCTCCTGGTTACAAGGAGCTGCACAGCCCTTCCTATCTGGTCGGGGGTCCGTCTAGCATGTGCCAAGAGAAGATGGCAACAGGAGAAACCAGCGTGATAAGCATGGAAATCTGAAGTCCAGGCCCTCTCAGAAATATAGAAAGAGAGTCCTGGCCGCAGGAAGATGCGAAGTGTCATTATGCTCATAGAGACAGCCCGAACTTGGAAACTGTTAGTACTACCTTTAGGCATATATATTCTATGCCACTACCAGACACATGCAGCGCAGCACAGAGGTCCAAATAAGAAGGACAATTACCAACAGACAAAGGCTCAATCTGCAGGGACCCCAAGAGAGACAATGAGATACCCATGTGAAATAGAGGGCACTATCTTACTGCTGATCTCACTGTGCCGTGACTGGGTGACCTAGCACAGGTCAGAGCCTCTCTGGTAATCCCTTTGAATGCTAACCCCAGAGTCCGAATAAACAAGCAGCTTCCTTCAAGGGAATACAGCAGGAACACAGACATAGACATATAAATCTGCCCAAGCTTGTCCCAAAGCTGGTGAAACACGTACAACTGGTCTGAACCAGAAAGGAGAGAAGCCGCGGCATACTCTGACCAAAGTCAGCTGTAAATAAACTACCGGAATGCTGCAGCTCTCCCGCCATCGCCAGAGACCCAAGTGCACGCCTGATTCTCACCGATACGTGGCCGCTGCATCAACGCTCCTAGAAACATAGTCGGATTCAAGCCCCGCAAAATTTACCCTGCCGTGGCCTACATAGAAAGAAAATCAGACTTGGGGAATAACCAGAAGAACGGCGCAGTGCTTCCCACAGCGCCGGAAAAAACATGTCCCATCTCATGCGCGCTGCAATAAACCGGCACCTCCACAATCAGCTGCACATGGCCGTGACAAACACTGACGAAAGAGAGCCTCGGAATAAACAGGAATACTACTGCTGCACTGAAACTCAACGAGGAGAACAAGTGCAAGCATGAAATCGCAACGCTACTGCCGCGCTGTAACCAACAAGGAAACAAAGCGCATGCATGCAAAGGGCGGGAATTAGAGAATGACACGGTGGCGGTTTACCCGCGGCCACCGCATTTTAGCCGCGGGTCACCGCCGAAAACGGGGAAGAAAACTAGCAGTCGCTGCGGCGACGGGGACAAGGCCATTCACCGCCCGCGGGGCGGTGAATGGGTCTTGTCCCCGCAGTGAGGCATGAAGGATCGCGCGGTCCCCACAGCTCACACCCGCCTGCCCAATCGATTCTAGTGTTTAGCCAGCTCTCTCCCTTCTCCTCACCTTAGTTTGTAGATTTTCTTTTTCGGCGACCTGCACGCTATCAGAGAGCCGCGCACCCGCTGCTGCTCAGTTTCGATCTTCTGCTCTGACGCAACCGGAAACAGGAAGTTGCAGCAGAGCAGAAGATTGAACACTGAGCAGCCGAGCGTGTGCGGCTCTTTGGGAAAGCGTACAGGTCGCTGAAAAAGAAAGCCTGCAAATTAAGGTGGGGAGAAGGGAGAGAGCTGGCTAAACACTAGGATCGATTGGGCAGGCGGGTGGGGGCTGCGAGGACCGTGCGATCGCTAGTGTTCCCGGCTCAGACTGTAAGGAGGGAATGAAAGGGAAAAGGATTCTGGGCCAAGGTGATGAAAACGGAAAGAAAAACCCACAGCAGGAAAGAAAGGGAAGGACAGGCAGGTGAGCCAGATGCTAGAAGCAGGGGGGGGGGAAGAAAGAGGGAAAAAAGCTAGATGGGGTTGAAAAGAAGAGACACACTGGTATGGAAGAGGAAGATAGGGGAAATCTGGACACAGGAAGGTAACAGAAAGAGGGGAAATTATGTGCATGGGGCATAGGGACAGAGACAAAAAGGGGACATGCCATGGGGATGGAATATGGACACGGGGGGGCAATGGCAGATACATAGGGGAGATATTAGAAAAGTATATAAAATCGTACCCGTTTGAGGCTTTTATGTATGCAGCGGTGACGGTGACGGGGCGGTGAATGGGGTTGCAGTGGCGGTGACGGGGCGGTGAATGGGGTGGCAGTGGCGGTGACGGGGCGGTGAAGGGAATGGCGGTGACGGGGCGGTGCAGAGGATGGTGAGACGGGGACGGGGCGGTGACGGGGACCAATTTTTTCACCGTGTCATTCTCTAGCGGGAATGTCCCGGCTCCCTCAACGGATTTCTAATCATAAAACTTAGCCTCAATAAAATATCCATTCCTTAAATGTATGTTGACCGAACCCACAGTACTAACACTCCCAAAAAGAACCTGAAGTTCAAACAACAGTAAAAAAAAAAAACCCAAAAAAAAACAAAAAAAAAAAACCACATACATACTCACAAGCTTGTTGTTAGGGCTGGTTGAAGCCAGTTAGAGTTGGATGTGCAGCACTAACAGAGCAGAATGGAAAAATTATGTTCTTACCTGTTAATTTTCTTTCCCTTAGACGCAGATGAATCCAGAGACCAATGGGATAGCCCACATCTACCAGCAGGCGGAGATAGAGAAACTGATTAACAGGTGGTCCTATTGACTGGCACTCCTCCTGTTTATCCAGTATAGCTCCTTGCCCAAGCATCCGTAACCATCAATAGGCATAGCATGTAAAAAACTTCTTTCCCATTACAAATCTCAAAATGCAATAATACAGAAAACAACCTGCCATAATAACAAACTGCCATAATAACAAACTGTGAAAGTTGCAAAAGAAAAAACCGAGAGACAATATACAGAAAGGGATGTAGCAAAGCAATTCTCAATCTGGGTGGGAAGCAAACGCCGCCTCCGCAACAACCGAAGCACAAAACGCCCCTACCGCATGCGCCCCCACATCCAAGCAGAAATGCGGAGAGAAAGCACTCTCGGAAGACCAATTAGCCGCGAGACAAATCTCCTCCAAGGAAAAAACCTCTGGGCCGAGCCCAAGAGGTAGCCATCGCTGGACTGGTCATGAAGTTCTTTCGCAAACCGCTTCCCTGCCAGCAAGCAAGCATAAAGAATGTCCTCCTGGACCCATCGAGCGATGGAGGCTTCTGACGCCGCCATACGCTTGAGGCGTCCCTTGAAGAATACAAAAAGGAGATATAAAACAACTAAAAGTCGTTAGAAACCGAGCTTGCGGAGAACGCTACGTATGTACCAAAAAATGCAGTGAATAAAAGCACTGCTCCCAATTTCTCCTCCCAGGAAGAAGGAAGGAAAAGTGATCATGACATAAAAGGATGACACCCTCCTAGAAAGAGTGGTACCATCCGAACTGATACCCCATATTTCGGAAATCAGAAATAGGAATCCCCGCTGAACAAGGCCTGCAACATAGAAAACAGCAGAGCTGAAGCCATGGCCACAAGAAACCCCATGTTCAACGGCACAGTCCTTTAGAGTCCCAAAAGACAAGGATGAAATGAAGCCTTCGGTAAACTGAGAAGTACATGAAGATAGTACTCCAAACCGGGCTTTCTAAGAGGCGCATGAATATACCGAACTCTGTTTAGGAACTGAACTACATGAACTGAGAAGTAAGCGAAGAGCAATATACCTAGTCCTTGTAACAAGCCAAGAATGGCACTAGAAGCTGAAGGGAATTGAACACTAAGCCCTCGGCAATACACTTGTGCCAAAAAGGAACTCTGGAGTGGTTCAAATGTTAAGAAGCACCCAAGAAAGGAAAAACCTCCAAAAGGAAGCAGAACATAAGAAATGCCTCTGCTGGGTCAGACCCAAGGTCCATTGTGCCCAGCAGTCCGCTCATGCGGTGGTCCAACAGGTCCAGGACCTGTGCAGTAATCTTCTATCTATACCCCTCTATCCCCATTTCCAGTAGGAATTTGTCCAATCTTTTCTTGAACCCCAGTACCGTACTCTGCCCTATTACGTCCTCTGGAAGCGCATTCCAGGTGTCCACCACACGTTGGGTAAAGAAGAACTTCCTAGCATTTGTTTTGAATCTGTCTCCTATCAACTTTTCCGAATGCCCTCTTGTTCTTTTATTATTAGAAAGTTTGAAGAATCTGTCCCTCTTTACTCTCTCTATGCCCTTCATGATCCTATAAGTCTCTATCATATCTCCTCTAAGTCTCCTCTTCTCCAGGGAAAAGAGACCCAGCTTCTCCAATCTCTCAGAATATGACAGGTTTTCCATACCTTTTATCAGACGTGTCGCTCTCCTCTGAACCCTCTCTACTAACGCCATATCCTTCTTAAGGTACGGCGGGTGGGCGCGATGGGAAAATTTGGTGGTGGGGAAAATTAACCCCCTCTTTTACTAAGGTGCACTAACATTTTTTGCACGCGCAAACTCCTGCGCTACAAGGGAAAACTAACGCCAGCTCAATGCTGGCATTAGCGTCTAGCGCGTGTGGTAATTCTGTGTGCGCTAAGCACACGCTAAAACTATTTTCGCAACTTAGTAAAAGAAGCCCTAAATGTGTACTATTTTTATTAGTTAATTATTATTTTCCAATGCTCAATATGACTTCCTTTTTTAAGGTTTGACACTTGTGCCAGAATATTTTTACTTAATTTAAGAAGCATCCAATGCTAGAAGGGAATAATTAGATATTTGCCCTCTTTCAAATGGTATAGAGCAGGGATCTCAAAGTCCCTCCTTGAGGGCTGCAATCCAGTTGGGTTTTCAGGATTTCCCCAATGAATATGCACTGAAAGCAGTGCATGCACATAGATCTCATGCATAGGGAAATCCTGAAAACTCGACTGGATTGCAGCCCTCAAGGAGGGACTTTGAGACCCCTGGTATAGAGGTTTAAAAAAGGGAAAGGCGTTAATGAAGTCATTAGGTTCAATTTAGCCATTTATTTCTGCATGAATTTAAACAACTAAAAAAAAAAGATAAATATAGCTCATCCAGTCATACAAGAATGGCTCTACAGCAGGAGTGCCCACACTTTTTGGGCTTGCAAGCTACTTTTAAAATAACCAAGTCAAAATGATCTACCAACAATAAAATTTTAAAAAACACAAAGCACACTGTACGCAGAGAAAATGTTAATTATCATTTATATTCCGCGAGTTTTCAAAGAGGTCAAGGCAGATGACTTTATGCAATGTCACCTCAGGAACAACTGTACAAAAATAAACAAATATACCCCCTCCCTTTTTACTAAACCATAATAGCGGTTTTTAGCGCATGGAGATGTGTTGAATGCCCTGCACTGCTCTCGATGCTCATAGGCTCCCTGCGCTAAAAACCGCTATTGCGGTTTAGTATAAGTGGGCCATTGTGCAAAATATAGACAGCAGATATAAATTCTCAAAATGGACACATTTTGATCACTAAATTGAAAATAAAATCATTTTCCTACCTTTTTGTCTGGTGATTTCATGAGTCTCTGGTTGCACTTCCTTCTTCTGACTGTAAATCCAATATTTATTTATTTCTGCCACTTCCCTTTTCTTTCTGTCTCTCTTTCTTTCTCTCTTCCCCCGACTGCCTGTTTCTCTCTCCCCCTGTTTCTCTCTCCCCCTGCCTCCTCTTTATTTCTGCCTTTCTTTCTCTCTCCCCCTGTCCCTCCCAAGCCATCACTCCAATTTATCCACTTCCCCCATTCTTTCCCTACCCCCTAAGCCACCATGCCGATTTCTCCCTGCTGCTTCCCTGAGATAGGCCAGGCATGTACAAGCGCTGGACTCACAAGACTTTACCTCTGACGTCAATTCTAACGTCGGAGAGGAAGTTCCAGGCCAGCCAGGCAGCGATTGGCTGGCCCAGAACTACCTCACTGACGTCAGAATTGACGTCAGAGGTGAAGTCTTGTGAATCTGGCGCCTGGCCTGGCTCGGGGAGGCAGGAAGAAAAAGATTGCAAAAGCAAAGCAATCGACTCACATTGCCTTTGTGATCTACTGGTTGATCGCGATCGACCACTTGGGCACCCCTGCTGTTATGGTATCCTGTCCTGACCTGAGGAAAGGGGTTTAGTCCCAAAAAAACTGCCTTATTTCAATTTCCTATTTATAAACTTTAATTAATACAGTTACAATACTACTTGATTCTACGTAAAGCAACAAAAAAAATTTTTTTCTACCTTTTGTCATTTCTACTTTAATTATCTTCTCTTCAGCGTTTATCCTCGCTCCCTTCCATGCAACATCTGTCCTCTCTTTGCCCCTTCCACCCAGCCTCTGCCCTCTCTACCCCTTCCATCTACTGTCCACCCTCTCTCTGCCCCTTGCATTCTCTGTCCACCCTCTCTGCCCTTTCCATCCAGTGTCCGCCCTTTTTCTGTTCTTTATGGCATCTTCCCTCTTTCTATGTCCCTTCAATAAACTGTATATCCTGTGCCCTTTCTCTCCTTTGTACATGATTCATTTCAGTTTCACCCCTCCCCTATGCTCTGGCATCTCTCTCTTCTCCTTTCCTTCCTTTCTTCCCACTCCACCCCATGGTCTGGCATCTCTATCTCCTTCCCTTCTCTTCCCCATGCCCTAGCATCTCCCTCCTCCCCCATACCCCCCATGGTCTGGTAGCTCCTTTCCTTTCCCTCCCTCCCATGGTCTTGGCATCTCTTGCCTCTCCTCTCCCTTCCCTAATCTTCCTTCTCCCCTCTCTCTCCCCAATTAGGTGCTGCTGCAGCAGCACTTCTCATCCCCCTCCCCCTCCCCAATTGGGTGCTGCTGCAGCACTTCTCTTCCCCTCCCCCTCCCCATTTGGGTGCTGCTGCTGCACTTTTCTTCCCCTCCCCAATTGGGTGCAGCAGCAGCTTTTCTCTTCCCCCCCAAATTGGGTGCACCAGCTTTTCTCTTCCCCCTCCCCCCAAAAAAAATTGGGTCAGCAGCAACATTTCTCTTCCCTTCCCCCCAAAATGGGTGCAGCAGCAGAATATTTTTCTTCCCCCTCCCCTATTCGGTGCAGCAACAGCATTTCTCTTCCAATCCTTCCCAGCTCACAAACCCGGTAGTCGCTAGGCAAGTTGTAAGCTTCCCTCCATCGCTGACCTATCTTTCATAGATCAGCGATGGAGGGAAGCTTACAACTTGCTGCTTTTACTTGCTTCGGGCCTTCCTCTTTGCCAGTCCTGCCTACTTTCTGTTTCCGTGAAGGCAGAACCCGGCAGCGAGGAAGTCCCGAAGCAAGTAAAAGCAGTAAGTTGTAAGCTTCCCTCCGGGGCTCTGTGTGCGTGCTGGCTTCCCTTCTCTCCGAAACCGGAAGTTGCGCCCGGGGGGGGGAGGGAATAGAAGGGAAGCCGGCATGCACACAGAGCCCCGGAGGGAAGCTTACAATTTACTGCTTTTACTTGCTTCGGGCCTTCCTCGCTGCCAGGTCCTGCCTTCACAGAAACAGAAATTAGGCAGGACCCGGCAACAGGAAGGCCCGAAGCAAGTAAAAGCATGCTGGCAAAAAAAAAAAAAAAGGCAGGCGTCAAACAAAATTTTCGGCGGCGAGTCAGCCTGGGAAGGAGCATTGGCGGCAGCAGCAGCAGGATTAGCTGGGTGGTCATCTAAATCAGCCGGGCGCAGAGCCCGGCTGTAAGGCCCTGGGGAGAACACTGCGTACTAGACTCAATCAAGATGCTGCATCTACCGCCCCGTGGAAAAAGCATAGTTACTTACCGTAACAGGTGTTACCCAGGGACAGCAGGCATATATTCTCACATGTGGGCGACGTCATCTACGGAGCCCCGATGCGGAAGCATTTTCAAGCAAACTTGATTGAAGATTTAAGTTTGCTCTGCTGCTCCACGCATGCGTGCCTTCCTGCTCCACTAGGGGGCGCATCCCCTCGTGGTCTCCAGTTCACTTAACTAGCAAAGAAGCCAACCTCGGGGAGGTGGGCGGGTTGTGAGAATATATGCCTGCTGTCCCTGGATAACACCTGTTACGGTAAGTAACTGTGCTTTATCCCAGGACAAGCAGGCATGATATTCTCACATGTGGGTGACCGCCAAGCTAATTGAAAAGGGATGGAGGGAAGTTGGCAATTTAAGCAAATAGATTTCGCAAAACCGATTGGCCGAACCGGCCATCGCTCCTGGACAGTGAGTCCAGATAGTAGTGGGAGGTGAAAGTATGAACCGAAGACCACGTGGCAGCCTTGCAGATTTCCTCAATAGGTGTGGACCTGAGGAACGCTACGGAGGCTGCCATCGCTCGGACCTTGTGTCCCATTACTCGACCATGCAGCACGAGACCAGCCTAAGCGTAGCAAAAGGAGATGCAATCGGCCAACCAGTTGGACAAGGTGCGTTTGGAAACTGGGTGACCTAACCGGTTTGGGTCGAAGGACAAAAACAGTTGTGGGACTTTCCGGTGTGACTGAGTGCGTTGAAGGTAAAAGGCCAATGCTCTCTTGCAGTCAAGAGTGTGGAGCGCCACTTCTCCGGGGTGAGAGTGGGGCTTGGGAAAAAACACAGGCAAGACAATGGATTGAGATGAAACACAGGCAATACAATGATTGAGATGAAAATCAGACACTACTTTAGGCAAGAACTTTGGATGAGTGCGGAGTACCACCTTGTCATGGTGGAATACAGTGAAGGGTGGGTCCGCTACCAGAGCCTGTAGCTCACTAACCCGCCGAGCGGAAGTGAGCGCAAGCAGGAAAATCACCTTCCAAGTGAGGAATTTTGGATGGCATTTGTCTAGAGGCTCAAATGGAGGTTTCATTAGTTGAGCCAGGACCACGTTAAGGTCCCAAACCACTGGAGGAGATTTGAGAGGAGGGTGGACATTCAGAAGACCCTTCATGAAGCGAGAGACTAAGGGATGGAGCGAGAGGGTTTTCCCTTCCAGGGGCTGATGAAAAGCCGCAATCGCACTGAGGTGTACTCGAATGGAGTTGGTCTTTAGGCCAGAGTGAGATAATTGAAGTAAATAGTCAAGGACCAGAGGGACGGGGACCGACACCGGGTCCTGGCTGTGAGAGGAGCACCAGGCTGAGAA
This sequence comes from Geotrypetes seraphini, assembly GCF_902459505.1. Classification (NCBI taxonomy): domain Eukaryota; kingdom Metazoa; phylum Chordata; class Amphibia; order Gymnophiona; family Dermophiidae; genus Geotrypetes; species Geotrypetes seraphini. The sequence continues at coordinate 96,700,117 of NC_047088.1, read as the reverse complement.
TCTGGTCCACTTTTGGGAGTAGCAGGTTCTTGTCGAGGTCTTTCTAGAGGCCTCCAGTATCTCCTTGACTGATTGAGACACAGGGAGAGAAGTCAGGGGGAAAGAAACCAAGCATTCAGATGAAGAGATTGAAGATTGGGATGTAACAGCGAACCCTGACCCTGTGATAGTAGAGAGGGAAACCGAGGCAGAGGTAGTGGATCTCTGACACTGAGTTGAAGTAGAAGGGAAAACCAAGGCTGGCGTGGCCAGCGAGGAGCAATCAGGATCAGGGTGGCTTTCACCTTTTTCAGGTGGACCAGCGTCCGCAGGATCAGAGGAAACGGCGGGAACGCGTACAGAAACCTTCCCTCCCAGTCGAGGACGGCGTCGGCCTCGAGTCGGTCCAGGGAGTGTATCCAGGAGCAGAAGAGAGGCAGCTTGTGATTGTGGGGGGGATGCAAACAGATCTATTTGAGGCGTCCCCCGCTTTTCGAACACCTGTCGTAGGGTCTGAGAGTGCAGTGACCACTCGTGTGGCTGGAGGAGGCGGCTGAGTCTGTCCGCCAGACAGTTTTGTTCTCCTTGTATGTACACCGCTCGAAGGAAGGTGTTGTTGGAGATTGCCCATTTCCAGAGGCGCAGGGCTTCCCGACAAAGGGACCAAGACCCTGTTCCTCCTTGTTTGTTTACGTAGTACACTGCTACCTGGTTGTCGGTTCGGATGAGAACCACCCGGTCGTGGAGCAGATGTTGAAACGCTACAGCTGCGAGATAGATGGCCCGAAGCTCTAGCACGTTGATGTGGCAGCGACGGTCCTCTGCTGACCACATCCCTTGGGTGCGTAGGCCGTACAGATGGGCTCCCCAAGTGTACTCCGACGAGTCCGTGGTGAGTACCTTGCTGTGAGGTGGGGCGAGGAAGAGCAAACCTTTGGAAAGATTTGAAGAGTCGGCCCACCAGCGGAGCGATCGTTGCAAGGAAGGAGTCACTGTCACGGGACGGTCGATCGGGTCCCGATCTTGACGCCATTGAGAGGCCAGGGTCCATTGAGGGATTCTCAGATGGAGGCGGGCGAAGGGTGTGACATGGACGGTGGGGGCCATGTGGCCCAGGAGAGTCATCATCTGTCGAGCTGATACCGAGGTCAGCAGGGAGATCCTTCGACTCAGACTTACTAACGCCTCTAGGCATGGAGGGGGGAGGAAGGAGCGGAGGCGAACTGTGTCCAGCATGGCCCCGATGAACTGTAGGGACTGCGAGGGGCATAGTTGGGATTTCGGGAAGTTTATCTCAAACCTCAGACTCTGCAGGTAGATAATAGTCTGTTGGGTCGCTGAGATAACCCCTTCCCTGGACGGGGCTTTGATCAGCCAGTCGTCCAGGTAAGGGAATACCTGAAGGCCCTGGGAGCGTAAGGTAGCTGCGACCACCACGAGGCACTTGGTGAAGACCCGAGGTGATGATGCTAGGCCGAAGGGGAGGACACGGGAGGTGCCAGTCCCCTACCTGAAAACGCAAGAACTTGCGGTGAGCGGGGTGCACTGGGACATGTGTGTACGCCTCCTTCAGATCGAGGGAGCAGAGCCAGTCGCCCTCGTCAATCAGGGGGTAGAGGGTCGGTAGGGAAAGCATCCAAAATTTTTCCCGTACCAGGAATTTGTTGAGGCGTCTCAAGTCTAGAATTGGGCGTAGGTCTCCCGTTTTTTTCGGTATCAGGAAGTAGCGGGAGTAGAAGCCCTTCCCCCGTTGGTTGGGGGGAACCTCCTCCATTGCTCTCAGTCAAAGGCCGGGACATAGAATCGAAAGTGGCCGCGGCTCGAGTAGCCACGCGGCCACGGGGACCTAGAAGCCTCCAGGTCAGTCAAAAATGAAGCAGGAATCAAGTTGAAAAGTAAAAAATTCGCGCACAGCGACTTAATCGAGAAAAAGCAAGAAAAAATTGCGGTGCTAGAAGGCAGTTGGGGCAGAGCCTGAAAAACACGACTTCTAGGCTCAGCGGAAAATTTTGAACTGGAGGACCACGAGGGGATGCGCCCCCTAGTGGAGCAGGAAGGCACGCATGCGTGGAGCAGCAGAGCAAACTTAAATCTTCAATCAAGTTTGCTTGAAAATGCTTCCGCATCGGGGCTCCGTAGATGACGTCACCCACATGTGAGAATATCATGCCTGCTTGTCCTGGGATAACAACAGCATCCTTACAGGTATCAGACAAAGCTCACATCACTAATGAGAGCTTCAGGGATGAGGCTAACAGCTACATAGCTCATGATCCTCCACGGGTTTGATAGAATAGATAACTGGCTCCTGGTTAAACGGAGCTGTACAGCTCTTCCTGTCTGGTCGGGGGGCCTGTCTAGCATGTGCCATGAGAAAATGGCAACAGGAGAAACCAGCGTGATAAGCATGGAAATCTGAAGTCCAGGCCCCCTCAGAAATAGAGAAAGAGTCCTGGCCGCAGGAAGATGCGCAGTGTCATTATGCCCATAGAGATAGCCCGAACTTGGAAACTGTTTGTACTACCTTTAGGCATATATATCCTGTGCCACTACTAGACACATGCAGCTCAGCAAAGAGGCCCAAATAAAGATAGCTACCAACAGACAAAGGCTCAATCTGCAGGGACCCCAAGAGAGACAATGAGATACCTGTGTGAAGTACAGGGCACTATCTTACTGCTGATCTCACTGTGCCGTGAGTTGCCATATGGCGCCCCAGATCGGAGACAAACCGAGACTGGGTGACCTAGCACAGGCTAGAGTCTCTCTGGTAAACCCCTTGAGTGCCCAGAGTCCAATTAAACAAGCAGCTTCCTTCAAGGGAATACAGCAGGAACACAGACATAGACATATAAATCTGCCCAAGCTTGTCCCAAAGCTGGTGAAACACATGCAACTTGTCTGAACCGGAAAGGAGAGAAGCCCCGGCATACCCTGACCAAAGTCAGCTGGAAACAAACTATCGGAACGCTGCCGCTCTCCCGCCATCACCGGAGACCCAAGCGCACGCCTGATTCTCGCTGACACGTGGCCACTGCATCAACGCTCCTAGAAACATAGTCGGATTCAAGCCACGCAAAATTTACCCTGCCACAGCTTGCATAGAAAGAAAATCAGACTCAGGGAATAACCAGAAGAACGGCCCACAGCGCCGGAAAAATACATGTCCCATCTCATGCGCGCTGCTATAAACCGGCACCTGCACAATCAGCTGCACATGGCCGTGACAAACACCGATGAAAGAGAGCCTCAGAATAAACAGGACTACTACTGCTACACTGAAACCCAACAATGAGAACAAGTGCGAGCATGAAATCGCACCGCTACTGCCGCGCTGTAACCAACAATGAAACCAAGTGCGTGCTTGCAAAAGGCGGGAAGTCCCGGCTCCCTCCACGGATTTCTAGTCATAAAACTTAGCCTCAATAAAATATCCATTCCTTAAACATACGTTGACCGAACCCACATTACTAAGACTCCCAAACAGAACCTGAAGTTCAACCGACAGTAAAAAACGAGACATACTCACAAGCTTGTTGTTAGGGCCGGTTGAAGCCAGTTAAAGCTGGTTGATCAGCAGTAACAGCAAAATGCAGCAACTGTGGTCTCTTTTTTTTTTTTTTTTTTTAACAGAGAAGGGAAAGAAGAAAAAAATTGAGACTCAGTCAGACCCTCTAGCAATGGAGGGAGGGTGAGGCAGGGACCTGGGGGGGGGGGACAGGTGTAACCCCTAAAGCCGGCAACGTTCAGCCGGACACCCCTGTCTCACTGAAGAGAAAATCTCAACAGGAGAAACAGAATGGCAGTCTCACTGAAGAGAAACCTCAACAGGAGAAAATAAAGTTCCAGTCACAGCCAGAATTCAGGAGCTAGTTGAATAGCAACCTTTTCCTGTTGGGAGATAGAGAATACTGGATAAACAGGAGGAGTGCCAGCCAAAAGGACCACCTGTTAATCAGTTTCTCTATCTCCGCCTGCTGGTAGATGTGGGCTATCCCATTGGTCTCTGGATTCATCTGCTGCTGTTGCTAGGGAAGTAGCAACTGTGGTCTCCCTTTTTTTTTTTTTTTTAACAGAGAGGGGAAAGAAGAAAAAATTGAGACCCAGTCAGACCCTCTAGCAATGGAGGGAGGGTGAGGCAGAGACCTGGGGGGGGCCCAGGTGTAACTCTTAAAGCCGGCACCGTTCAGCCGGACACCCTGTCTCACTGAAGAGAAAATCTCAATAGGAGAAATAGCACTGCCAGCTCACTGAAGAGAAAACCTCAACAGGAGAAATAGAATGGCTGTTTCACTGAAGAGAAACCTCAACAGGAGAAAATAATTTTCCAGTCACAGCCAGAATCCAGGAGCTATATGAATAGCGACCATCACTTGCTGGGAGATAGAGCATAGTGGAGATATAGGAGGAGTGCCAGCCAATTAGGACCACCTGTTAATCAGTTTCACCATCTCCGCCTGCTGGTAGATGTGTACTATCCCATTGGTCTCTGGATTCATCTGCTGCTGTTGCTAAGGAAACAGGTTTAGAATTATAATCTTAATTTATTGTAATTTGTGTAGTGCCTCCTGATGCTCGAACATATAACCCTCTGACTAGACCGTGTGCATGAAAATTTCATTCCAGAGACTCTGTTTGATATAAACTGGAGTAATGGAATAAAATAAAAAGCATCCTTAACAGAATGTAGTGGCCTCCTCCTCCCCTACAGCCACTCCCAAACCTCCAGGTTCCTTTAGAATAAAAAAGGAGATCAAGTAAAAGGTGTTGTGGATAATGTCCATTAAACAATAAGAAATACACGTGTAGGGAAATATACTTCAAGGTAATTGTATGAGCATCCTGGAAAGTACTGTATGAACATTGATGGTACAGTGGAAGATGTGTTTCAGTAAAAAACCTGATCGATCCTGCTTAGAGGATAAAGCAGTGAACCATTCATAGCATTTTCCAACTTTCAGCTCCATTGGTTAAGAAGAAGAAAGAACGACCAGAAAGAAAGCAATCAACTTGAGAGTGAAGAAGCACAAAAACAACTCCTTCTCTTCTTTCAATTTTACTGTACTTTTTTCATATTCAAGAGACCAACCAGACAACAGGAAAAAAAAACACCTTGTAGGCTCTACACCTGCGGTTCCCAAACTGCGAGCAGCGGCTTCCTGGGGAGCCGTGACTGACGTACAGGAGAGCCACAGATTCTTATATTACACATCTTTTACAACAGTGTTTCTCAACACACAGTACCAAGTCGCTTGTTGGGGGTATGTGGTACTGCTGCCCGATTCATTCGAATCAATTCACCAATTCACTTTTTCCCTATATGCATGACCTTGCATTTTTCCACGTTAAAGCGCATTTGCCATTTGTTTGCCCAGTCTTCCAGCTTGTCCAGGTCCCTTTGCAGGTCCTCACACTCCTCCCTGGACCTAACTCTGCCGCACAGTTTGGTATCGTCTGCAAATTTTATAACCTCGCACTTTGCCTCCTTTTCCAGGTCACTGATAAATATGTTGAAGAGTAACGGCCCCAGCACCGATCCCTGTGGCACACCGCTTGTGACTCCCCGCCAGTCAGAATATTGGCCCTTCACTCTGACCCTCTGCAGTCTACCTGACAACCAGTGCTTGATCCATCTGTGCACATCCCCTCCCACCCCGTGGTTCCACAGCTTCCTAAGCAGCCTTTCATGTGGCACCTTGTCGAAAGCCTTTTGAAAATCGAGGTAAATGATGTCTACCCGACTGCTTAATCCCTCAAAGAAGTACAGAAGGTTCGTTAGGCACGACCTTCCCTTACAGAATCCGTGCTGGCTTGTTCTCAGTAGGCCATTCCTCTCGATGTGCTCGCAAATGCCGTCCTTGATCATAGCTTCCACCATCTTCCCTATAATTGAAGTCAGGCTCACCGGCCTGTAGTTCCCAGGGTCACCCCTCGATCCCTTCTTGAAGATAGGTGTGACATTCGCCAATTTCCAGTCCTCTGGTACCTCACCAGTTTTCAAGGATAGGTTGCAAACATGCTGGATTGTGCCCGCTATTTCTTGTCTTAGTTCCTTCAGAACCCTTGGGTGGATCCCGTCCGGGCCCGGTGATTTACCACATTTTAACTTGTCTATCTGTTTGAGGACATCCTTCTTACTTACCTCTATGTGCTCCAATTTTTCGGCCTGTTCCCCACTCATGAGCTCCTCTGAGTCCGGTATATTAGATGTGTCTTTGCTCGTGAAAACCGACGAGAACGTGTTCAACCTCTCAGCTACCTCTTTATCCTCCTTAATCACTCCCTTCCTATCCCCATCGTCCAACGGCCCCACCTCCTCTCTCGCTGGTCGCTTCCCCTTTACGTAACTGAAGAATGCCTTGAAGTTTTTCGCCTCCCTGGCCAGCCCCTCTTCGTATTCCCCTTTCGCTTTTCTAACCTCTCGGTGGCATTCCTTTTGGCATTTCCTGTGCGCCTGGTGATTTTCCTCTGTTGGGTCCTTTTTCCATCTCCGGAAGGATACTTTTTTGTCATTTATTGCCCTCTTTACTTCAGTTGACATCCAAACACAGGAGGTGCAAGGGGAGGAGGGAGATGTTCGATCCAGGAGCAGAATGAAGTGATAGAGAGATGCACAGAATTCTGCCAGGAGTAAACAAAAAGGTAGAAAGGGATGAGAGGGAGAAATGTTGGATATGGTGAAAAGGGAACAGAGGGACAGATTAAAAGGGATGCAAGGGAGAGGAATGTCGGACATAGTGGTGGAGAGAATAGAGCAGTGGTCTCAAACCCTTTTAGATTTTTAGGTACTTGGAGGGCCGCAGAAAAAATCGTTAATGTTTTATTAAAGAAATTACAATTTTGCACAATTTTTTCTGCAGCCCTCACAGTTTAACATCTTTCCTTTCTCAGAACCGACACATTTCAATCACTATATTGAAAATAAAATCGTTTAAGAACATAAGAATTGCCGCTGCTGGGTCAGACCAATGGTCATCTTGCCAAGCAGTCCGCTCACGCGGCAGCCCTTAGTTCAAAGACCAGTGTCCTATTTGAGCATAGCCTTACCTGCGTATGTTCTGGTTCAGCAGGAACTTATCTAACCCTTTTTTGAATCCCTGGAGAGTGCTTTCCCCTATAACAGCCTCTGGAAGAGGGTTCCAAATTTCTACCACTCTCTGGGTGAAGAAGAGCTGGCTTACGTTTGTATGGAATCTATCCCCTTTTAACTGTAGAGAGTGCCCTCTCGTTCTCTTCACCTTGGAGAGGGTGAACAATCTCTCTTTCTCTACTAAGTCAATTCACTTCAATATCTTGAATGTTTCGATCATGTCCCCTCTCAATCTCCTCTTTTAAAGGGAAAAAAGGCACAGTTTCTCTAGCCTCTCATTGTACGGCAACTCCTCCAGTCCCTTTACCATTTTTGTCGCTCTTCTCTGGACTCTTTCGAGTAGTACTATGTGCTTTTTCATGTACACCAACCAGTGTTGGATGCAATATTCCAGGTGGGGGCGCACCATGGCCTGGTACAGCAGCATGATAACCTTCTCAGATCTGTTTGTTAAATTACATTACGGATTTCTATTCCGCCTATACCTTGCAGTTCAAGGCGGATTACAAAAGATTTGACTGGACATTTTCCAGTGAAGATACACTTTTTTTTTTTTTTTTTAACAACAGAGGAGATATAGCTGGAAAGATTCCGAGGGGATTTACAAGTTGGATAGCAAATTGACAGTGCAGAACTGTGTAATATAAACAATAGATTACATTTGGAGTAGGTAAGATTACAATACATTTCAGGGATCTGTTTACTTGGTAGGTGATTTGGGGAGGATTTTATAGGGGAGAATTATCTGGAGGTATGTGAAGAGGGGTTAAGATATTTGGATGAATTTTTTGAAAAGCAGGGTTTTGATTTCTTTTCGGAATGTTTTGAGGTCGCCCGTTGTCATCAGCAGGTTGGAGATGGAATGGTTGAGTTTTGCTGCTTGTGTTGCCAGAAGGTTGTCAAACATTTTCTTGCACTGTGTGCCTTTGAGTGGGGGGAAGGCAAAAGGGTTCGGGGTTCTTCTGTGTCTTGAGGTGAAGATCTGGTTTAAGCGGTTGTTTAGGTAGGAGGGGGAAGAGCCATTTAACGCTTTGAATAATAGGCAGTAGAATTTGAATTGAATTCGTGCTTGTATGGGTAGCCAGTGAGAGTCTAAGAAGGCAGTTGTAATGTGTTCATATTTTCTCAGGGAGTAGATCAGTCTGAGGGCGGTGTTTTGTATGGTCTGAAGTTGTTTTATCATCATGGTAGGGCAAGGTAGATAGAGGGATTTGCAATAGTCCAGTAAACCTAAGACTAGGGATTAGGTAATTAGTCTGAATTGTGCTGGATTGAAAAATTTTCTGATTTTACGTAGATTTCTCATAGTTAGAAAAGCTTTCTGGGTTGTCTTGTTGATTTGGGACTGCATTGTGCAGCATCTGTCTATCGTTACTCCTAGGAGTTTGAGTTCGGGTTGTATTGGGTATTTGGTATTTTTGATTTTCAGTTTTGTGATGGTAGGAGTTTTGGCCTTTTCGAGCAAAAGGAATTTTGTTTTTTCTGAGTTTAGTTTCAGTTTGTGGTCCATCATCCATTTTTCCACTGTAACTAGGGTTGTTTCTAGCTTTGCTGTGGTGGTGGTCTCTGATGGGTCGAAGGGGAGGAGTATGGTGATATCGTCTGCGTAGCTGAAGGATGTGACATTTAGGTTGTCTAAAGTGGCTCCTAGAGAGGAAATAAAGAGGTTGAAGAGCATAGGTGAGAGAGGTGATCCTTGTGGAACTCCGCAGGGATTGGACCATGGTTCTGATTTGATATCATTGGACTTTACCCTATAGGTTCTTGATTTGAGGAATCCTTGAAACCAATTGTGGACCTTGCCTGAGATCCCTATGGCGTCAAGTATCTGTGGTAATAAGGAGTGGTCAACTAGGTCAAATGCTGCGGAGAGGTCAAGTTGAATTAACATCATCTTTTTTCCTTTACTGATGTGTTGCCAGGCTGTATCTAATAGTGAGACAAGTAATGTTTCTGTGCTGTGGTTGGTTCGAAATCCCGATTGTGAGGGGTGAAAAAGGTTGTGTTTTTCCAGGTAGTTGGTGAGGTATTGTGCAACTAGGCCTTCTATTATTTTAACATATATCGGTATTGAAGCGATAGGTCTGTAGTTGGAGGGGCTATCTATTGGGCTTTTGTGATCTTTCATGATTGGGTGATTAAGATCTCTCCTAGGTCCTGAGGGAATTGGCCTTCTGTCAATGTGGTTTGAATCCATAGCATAAAGTTGGCTTTGAAAGTGGTGGAAGCGTTTGATAACAGGTAGGTGGGGTAATTATTTAGGTCACTGGAAGCATGGCTGTATTTATTGTAGAGTCAGTTCATATCCGACCGAAGTAGGATTGGGAAGTTGGACCAGCTTCTGTCTGCTACGATGGCTTCACCTGTTGAGGGGTTTGTTGTTATCTTTTCGAGATGGGTGTGTGTGTTGATGAATGCTGTTCTGATATTGGTGATCTTGTTTTTGAAATGGTCTGCTAGTTGGATGGCTGTCGGTGGGTGGGTTCCTTGAGTAGCTAGGTACGGTTTGGTGTCAGTGAGGTTCTTTACTAGATTGAATAGCTTTTTTGTGTATGGGGTTTTTGTGCCTATCAATTTGGAGTAGTAGGCTTTCCGTTTTTCCTTGAGTTTGGTCTTGTATTGGTTAATTTGATTTCTCCATGCTGTTTTGGTGTGTTCTAAGCTCTTATTTTTTTTCCATTCTCTTTCTAGTTGTCTGCAGAGCTTTTTTGATTGGTGAAGTTCGGAGTGATCCCCATTTGCCCTACCTTTGTTGTCTAGTGACTATTTTTCTGTGCTTTTAACTGTTTCCAGTGCCTTCTTGTCCATTGATTGTTTTTCTCTCCGTCTTCACTTTCTGTCTTGCATCCATCTTTGGCATTAACTTAACATTCAATTTTTCTGCTTTCTTCTCAAAATCTACTTTTCCATGTCTTACCTTCCCATCTCTCTCTCTTTCCATCCCCCCAGTGTAACATTTCTCTTTCCCTTCCTCCTTTCTGGCCCCCCTCCCAGTCCAATATTTCTTCCTCCTTTCCACCAGTCCAACATTTTTTTCTCACTTCCTCCTGCATTCTTCTCCTCTGGTCCTCCTTCACTCAACCAAACATCTTTCTCTCCCTCCATGAGTCCAACTTTTCACTCTCTGCCCTCTCCCCTTTCCCAGTGTAACAATTCTCCTTTCCTTCTTTCTGTCCTCCTCATCCTTCTTGTCCTCTCCATGAGTCCAACACTTTCTGTCTCCTGCACGCTTTCTTTCTCTGTCCTTGCCTCTTCCCTCAGTGGCATCCCTCCTTCCCACCCCCCAAGATGCTCTCTCCCCATGCACCATCTCACCCTCCCCTCCAGTGTGTAGCACTTTTCCTTTCTGCCAGGTCCAGCAGCACCTCTTCTCTTCCTTTTACCTCCCCCCTGTCCAGCAGTACCCCTTCTCCCTTCCCCTGCTCCTTGTCCAGCAGTACCCCTTCTTCCTTCCTTCCCAACAATACCTCTATTTTGCGGTCCGCAGTCTATATGCAATCTTGCACACTGGGCAGGAAGAGAGGCTCCGGTGCCGGCATCAGCTGACTTGAAACTTCCTGCTGTCGTCGCGTATGCCAGGACGCTTGCCTTCATCTTATCTATGCACCCCCGGCCAGCAGCGGCAGGCTAGAGAAAGGAGGTAGAGTCCCGGCAGATAGGCGAAGGCAGGAGTCCTGGCATATGCGATGGCAACAGGAAGTTTCAAGTCAGCCGACGCCAGGACCTCTCTTACTGCCCAGTGTGCGAGATCATGTACAGACCGTGGGCCGCAAAACAGGACCTGGGGGACCACATGTGGACCGCAAGTTTGAGACCATTGCCTTAGATCAACAACTGACATTTGACCATACCGACATCTTAGTTAAAAAAAAATGCTTCTGCCTACTATGGAAACTATGTACTTCATTATTCCTTAGTTTGCTGGTCTACTGCAAAATCATTTACCTAAGATCCTACAAAAAATCTACCAAAAGATTAAGAACAATCCAAACACAGCCATATGACCGATTTTTGACCTGAAAAAAATCCAACCACATCACTCCATATTTCAAAAAATTGCACTGGCTACCAGTAGAGGCCAGAATCATTTTCAAATTCGGTTGCCTATGCTTCAAAACACTATTCAGCACTGCACTCACTTACCTTCTGAAACACTTTATTCTCTAAGACAAACTCCCTTCTCACCCAGAACATTGTTATTTACCTTTCCGACTCCCAAAGAATGCCATTTCAAAAGATTCCTCCACAAGACACTATCCTTTCAATCAGGAATCTGAAACAATACTCTAAGTGATTTACTCCTTAACTCATCATCATTCAGAAGATCACTGAAAACCCATTTATTTGACAAATCCGTTTAAACTTCCTTAAACATCTCCTCTATGTCTACTTGCATACTCCTACCTCATGTTATATATAACTACATTACACATCTGTTTGTTTGCTCTTACTTCATGCAGCCTCTCTTGCAAACCGTCTTGAACTGAAAGGTATGACGGGATATAAATAAAGCTATTATTATTATTATTACTATCTTTTACTGTCCACTTGTGGGCCATTTATGAGAAAGATGAACAATCCTTAAAACACATGCAAAAAAAAAAAAAAACACCCAACAACAAAGAAGTTAAAAATCGCCGAAAGTGAGAAGAGTAGACTAATGTAGCTCAGAGAAAGAACTCTAAAACCGTGGTGGGAAAAAGTAGCAGGAAGAAAGGACGAATCATATCTCACGTTCAATCCTATCTTGTATAAACATTAATTTGTATAAACATTAGTTATTTTACCTTCAACCGAGGACCGTTGAAGGCAGCAACAAACGACGCTTCTTTGTAGGTGGGGGAAACACGCTCAGAATTTTGTACTTGGCGCGTCACTTCCCCACTGGCAAATCGCAACGCTCGCCGGAAGTGACATCAAATCTCCGGATGCGCCATTTTTTCAAAATTAGTTCTCACTTGGCGCTTCACTTCCGACGTGACGGAGGAAAAGTATTGGGGGTGCTGATCGCTAGTAGTCTGTTTAAATCATTGCCTCTGCTGGCCGACCACCGTTGCTGATGCTTTGGAAGAGCCTGCGGTAAGAGATATCGGAGGCAGACCAGTGTACTTGCGTGCCTACTATTGTCCTAGGGCTCATCGAAAGAATAATCCTGTCCTGTGAGTAGTGCTCAGGAGTCACACTGATGTGAGTCTATCACTTCAATGCTCTTTATAAAGGGTTAAAGTGGTAGGAAAAGGCTGATATTATGACTCCATGGCGTTGCTGAATGGGAGGTCAGATTCTATTTCTAAGCTTCAGTTATCCTCATTAAATCGCAGTCATCTCAGAATGGTTTCACTAAGTGACCAGACCACATATGTATTGTGCTTTGGAGAGAGTGACAGTTTGTTGTATCTTGCAAGGTATTGGTGTGACTGCAGGCTCGGTAAAAGATATGAAAGGGCTTAAAAAAATTATGAAAGTGGGGAAAAATCCAAGTAGTTGGCCTCTACTGGGCTAGCACCACAAGTCTTCAAGCACAACTACAGCAACAACAAAACAGGAGGAAACTACGAGTATTAGGAAATCCTGAAAATAAATTTGTAGGATGGGATGGGAGGGGTTCTGTTTTTTAGTAGCATATTTGTAATTGTAGTTGCTATACGCAATAAACTAAAGAAGACTAAATGGTTACCTATTAAATTAAAAGTAAAGGACCATTGATAGAAGTCAAAATGACCTTGCAGGTGATTTTCTCTAATTATTAATTAATTAAACAGGAACAAGCCTCAGATTGTGGAGTAATTTTCCCATTCTGGGATTTCTTCCAAGAGAAAGAAAGTTCTTTTCTCTTACTCCTAGTTACATCACCAGCTTGAACCCATCCTCCCTACCATAACTAAAACCATAATTTATTATTTATTCCTTAAAATGATATATCTCCTTACCTAATCTTTACTTAGGGCTCCTTTTACTAAGCTGCATTAGCATTTTTAGCGCACGCAGCATTTTAGTGCACGCTAAACCCACGCTACGCGGCTAGAACTAACACCAGCTCAATGTTGGTGTTAAGGTCTAGTGCGTGCGGCAATTTAGTGTGTGCTATTCCGCACGTTAAAGCCCTAATACGGCTTAGTAAAAGAAGCCCTTAATCTTTAATCAATTTTTATTCACCTATTAAATTAAATTAATTAAATATGAAAATTTTAAAAGCCTTTTATAATTCAATAATATTTCATGGTTGGGAATTTTTTCATTAGAGGACCACAGTTCATTTCAACACTCAAAATCAACAGAAACAAATGTGCTAAATGTTTTTAAGTGCCTATGTGCTATGTTACTTCAATGCTTCTCAAGACTTAAAGTACTTAGCTTTGTACTCTTTTTGAAACCGAGGCCGTTGCTTAATGCTTTCAATCTTCTGACGCGGCCTGTGTTTCATGGGAGAAAATTACAATCCCCGCTGTGTCAGGGAAATGACTCTAGCAACGCTTCTCTGAACTAACTGCATGCCACTGCCGGTTCCGAGCAAACACCTGAGCCATTCGGCAACTGAACTAAAACCGTGCCTTGGATGGAATAATGAAGCTTCCCCAGACATTGGAACTCGGTCATTGCAAAGCAGGGAGATTATATTGAAGGATTATAAATAAATACTTCAAAAAAAAATAAAACCATATAAATTAAAAAAAATAAATAAATAGTGTGCATTATTTATGAAATGACCCATGTAGTTTGGGTTTTAAATATGTGTCTGAACTGTTGTTGCCTTATAAAATTTAGAGAAAGCTGTGTTCAGAAGACTTATTGTCTCTTCCTTCGCTAAAAAACCCCAGGGCATTTTAAATAGTAACATTGAGCCTATGGAACAAGTTGCTGGAAAATATTTGGCAACAGTTAAATTTGCACATTCATAAAGGCATGACTGGCAGCAAGCATATATACAAGAAATGTATCGGCATTGTAGGCAGGGCCAACCCAGAGGTATCTGATGTCCTAAACAAACATTCTGCTGTATGTTCCATACCAAAATGCACTCTCCTGCCATATCCAGCATAACATTTCTCCTCCGTTATCCCCTTTCCCTATGTCAAGTATCTTGCCTTCTCTCTGTTCTTGCTCTTTCCTTTCCCTACCCCCTCTCATATGTAGCATCTCATGTCTTCCCTTCCCTTCCCTTTGCTAGCTTGCATCTGTACTATGTGTGTTTTGGCTGCTATTATTGCTGAAACCACTCTACCGGACTTGAACTGGCCTGCAATGCTGATGGTATGGAGTATCTATATTGCCTCATAAATTTCTAGATCTGCCTTAAAAGTTCCAGCACTAATTCTACTGAAGGCTACATCAAAGCAGAGCAAGGGGCAGTCTAGCACAGTTCTGTCCTCTGTTGATGCAAATTTCCAATTGGAGGTGACTGGACAAAGCAGCACTTGAGTATGGGTAGGTGCAAAAAAGATGTCTTAAAGTAGTGTGTCCCAAACCTGTTTTGGGCAGCCCACAGCTAGTTGTGTTGTCAAAATATCTAAAATAAATAGCATGCAAATTGATCTAATGTATACGCATTGTGAATATCTTGAAAAAACAGTTGTAGGGTCCCTAAGACAGGCTTGGGAAACCCTGCTTTAAAATGTTGCTGAGATGTGCTGTACCCCAGAAGGCTAGTTTCTTTAGAGGGTGGCTATGTTGGGATAATTGTAGACACTTGTTAATGCTTTGCAGATATGAGATTATGATGAAGTAATTAAAACCTACATACATATAACTATTGATGTATGGATTTATTTTTAGTGGATGCATTGTCATGTAGAAAGAGATTCAATTGTAATTACGTAAAGGAGAATATTTTTATGGATACAGTCAGTGGCCATCAGCTTGTCCTTATTACTAGTCCAAAATAACATCACTTTAGCTGACAAAGTATTGTGTGTATGTGTTATGTCAGGTGACTTAACACACTCGCCCTACATGAATCAGTCAGTTTCAGAATGTATGTAGGAAGTCACAGCCGAGAATCAGGCTTTGTGTGAAGTTATTTGTCTCACTTAATATGGCTGCTTCTCTTTAAAAAGAGTTGAAAAGTAAATAGCATTTTCAAAGAAACCTTTATAATTTTACAGAGTGCATAATTTTGGTATTACATGCCTTTATGAAGATGCAGTCAGCAACTCCAGATTCAGAAGAGGTGACAGAGGAAGCAGAGGCCAGCAAGGTTACTACTGGCATGGAGTCCCTTGCTGTAGAAGAAGAGGGGGAGGAGGAGGAGGAAGAAGAGCATGAGCCAGAAGATTGGTATGTGACCTGCAGTGATGAGGAGTTGGAATCCCCTGAAACCTGGATGCCTCCCCCAGAGGAGATCAAACGGCTTTATGAACTGCTGGACAGCCAGGGTACACTGCCACTACAGGTGGAGATTCTCCCACGGCGTCCACCCACACCAGATGTTGACCCAGAGGATGACAGGTCAGATGAAGAGCCCGAGGCTGAGGAGGAAGCTGAAGAGCAGTAAGTTTCCAGTCTAACATCCTTTGTAAATGTGTGACAGTTTTGTTCAGAGTGGCTTTGAGAAAAGGCAACACCATGTCTTTAACTGGTAGAAGTGCCTGAATTTGCCCATCAGTCTCTTGGAGATTTGACCGAAGCCTCATCTTCTTGGTACCTTGCATCTTATTCTCCATCACAATGCAGGCACATAGTAAGAAGTAAAAAACACAAAAAATATAGATTCCTTCTGTTTTTATAATATTTTAATGCACAATCCAGACAAATAGGTTATGTGCCTGCCGTCAGATAGAGGTAGAGATACTGAACTATTCCAGTGATCTTACCAACATAATAGCTTGGATTTCTCTACTTTCTGCAGACAGTGTAAGTTTGATACAACAGAATCCCTTGTGTAGACTCGACAAGCCTGACTCTGGGTTATAGTCCACATCTGCATTCCTCAAGTTTGAGTCATCAGGCTTGTGAGCTTTAGCTTGTGTATGGAAGGGACCCCTTACTGCTGTAGGCAGGTTGCATACTTTTCACTATAAATGGGCTCTTATCACCTCTGACCAGTGGGTTCTGGAGTGGTATGCCTTGGAATATGCTGAATCTGTTTCAGATGCCTCTCTGACTTCCCCTATAAGTTCCAATATCAAAAGAAAGATTACCCTACAGTAGTTTTCAGCAATGGTGTACCAAGGGGGGGGGGGGGGGGGGGGGTCCGCCCCAGGTGCAAGCCCTGAGGGGGTGCTCCCGGCCTTGAAGTCATTGGCGTCCAGTTCTCTGTCTGGCGTCCGGATTCCCCCCCCCGGCCTCCCCGCACTATTTACCATAGAGAAGCAGCCTGCAGCAAGATCGCAATGCCAGTGATCTTTGCGCTGTTTCCTCCGCCGCGGTCCCGCCCCACCTCTGACAGCTGTTTGTATTGACATGTGGCGATGTCTTGCTGAGTGGTGTTCATTTATTGTAGTTGCGTGTTTTTGTGTGCTGTTGCAAGAATGTTGAAGCTTGAATTAGAGCAACGCACAAACATTAAATTTCTAGTTAAACTTTGCAAGAATGGAAGTGAAATCAGAGACATGTTAGTTCAAGTTTATGGGGATAATGCCATAAGAAAACGTCAGTGTACAAATGTATTAAGACGTTTTTCTGAGGAGAGAGAAAGCGTCACTGATGAAGAAAGGTCAGGGTGGTCAGTAATGAGTAGAACTGATGAAAACATTGTAAAAATTCATCAAATTGTGCATCAAAATCGTTAGCTGACTGTGAGAAGCATAGCAGACCAAGTAAACATTGATAGAAAAACAGGAAAATCTTAACTGAAAATCTTGGCATGAGAAAGGTGTGTGCAAAACTGGTCCCAAAGTAGAGTCAAAGTTTGCCAAGACCTTTTGGAGAGTCATGGTGATGTTTTGGGCTATGTTATCACTGGTGATGAAACATAGGTTTACCAATACGACCCCGAAACAAAGTGTCAAAGTGCATAATTGAAGTCTGCCAATTCTCCACAACCAAAAAAGTTCCATCAGTTTAAATCAACAGTCAAAACAATATTGCTAATCTTTTTTTGATATTGGAGGGATTGTTTATTATGAATTTGTACCAACTGGACAAACAGTTAACCAAGTTTATTATTTGGAAGTGCTGAAAAGTCTGTATGAAAAAGATAAAAACGACCTGAACTTTTCACTAACTCATGGCTCTTACATTACAACAGTGCACCAGCTCGCACAGCACTGTCTGTGATGGAGTTTTTAGCCAGAAAACAAAATAACTGCATTGGAACTCCCTCTCTACTCACCTGATCTGGCCCCCAATTACTTTTTTCTTTACCCAAAGATAAATAAAATATTGAAAGGAAGACATTTTTATGACATGCAGGACATCAAGGTAATACAACGAAAGCTCTGATGTGCATTCCAGAAAAAGAGTTCCAAAATTTATTTGAAGGGTGGACTAGGCGCTGGTGTCAGTGCATAGCTTCACAAGGAGTACTTCAAAGGTGACCATAGTGATATTTAGTAATGAGGTGTGTAGCACATTTTCTAGGACTCGCAAGAACTGACAGCAGATATTCATGGAGCAGTGCAGGGCCATGCTGGAGCGCAAAAAGCTCACTCCTGCCTTGTGCGCTGCTGGCTGCGAGATCTGAGGCAGCCATCCAGCAAGGGAGGGGCTCGGCACGTGGCAGGAGCACAGAAAGCTCGCTCCTGCCGATACACCGCTGGACCACCAGGATTTAAAAAGGTATAAGTTTCCCTGGCAGACAGCCGGGCGCTCACTTAAATTAACTGGGTGGAGCGCCTGGCTAAAAGACGCTAGGGAGAACACTGCTCTCGGTAAGCAGCCGCCAGTTTCCCTTAAGGCTCACTCTATTAGAAGTGTTGCTGCTTCATGGGCAGAGTCTCACACAATTCATCCAGATGAAATTTGCAGGGCGGCTATGTGGTCCTCTCTTCATACCTTTACCTGGTTTTACAGGGTGGATGTGGCAGCTCGCTCTGATGCCGCTTTTGGTACCTCTGTGTTGTGGGCAGGCTCTTCTGTCCTTCCTTAGACGCTGCCATTCCTTTGGTACATCACCTAGCATACTGAATACAGAAGGGACATAACAGAATGGAAGATTAAATTTTCACTTTCAGTCATCTTCTTTTTGTTAGTCTCTGAAGGATTCAGTACGGCCTTCCCTCTCTGTGTAAGCTCAGATGTTCTGAATTGCCTGCCTCAGTTATTCTTGCAGGCTTGAGGATCTTCCAGCCAGTAGAGGGATTCTGTGGGGAATTTGCTCTTCTGTGAGTATGCATATTACAATGTGGGTGCTCGTTGCACATAGCAGGTTAGTTCTACATTTTTCCCAATGCTTTTCTGTGTTGCCTTTTGCCTGTTTACTTGTTTTCATGTTTTGCAGACAGAAATTGTTTATGTAACCAGGGAGGTTCCCCTGTGCCCCATTATTTTGTTCTGGATTTGTTCCAGTATGTTGCTTGGCTTTGGGACTGTACTGCAGGGGGTTCTTAACTCTCTCTCTCTCTAAGGTAAGAGGAGCGCATGCTCAGAAAAGTGTTTCGATTTCTGCAACTCCTGGATTGCGGGAAATGAATGAACCTAGCATATTGAATCCTCCAGGGACTAACAGAAAATTATCAAAGGTGAAAACCTAATCTTCTAATAGCATCCAAGTTAATGTTGGCTGGATGGCTCAGCAGTACCTCAGAGCTAAGCCCTAATATTGCTGCGGTAACCTCAGGAAAACATAACAACATAACAAGGCAGTGTACAGGGTAGTAAAAAAAAAAAGAATCAGGAACAGTAATTCTTAACAAATTAGAATACAGTTTTACAAATGCATAAAAAAACTATAAACCACTCAGGCAGCGAAGATAGACAACTAAGTCTCCAACCTATTGACAACAACCCCAGACTACAAGATGTTCAGAAAGGAAATAAAAACTATACTCTTAAAGAAATCCCTTAATAAAGCTTAATACCATGATAAAGCTTAACCCCCCCTTTTACCATCCCCTCCCTAACCCCAGATCCTACTTTTCCCTCTCTTGGAAACCTTCTCTGATCTAACGTTGTAACCCTTCTTCCATAACTCTTTTTGTAATCCGCTTTGAACCGAAAGGTAATGGCGGAATAGAAATCTGTAATGTAATGTAAATGAAAAATTGAGGTTTGTAATGGGGTAAGATGAATGAAAGTTGTCTAGTCTTGGGTCATCGGGTTTGGGCAAGAGGTAAGTTTTTTTTCAGGAGCTTCTTAAAATGCATGTATGATGTAGAAGAGCGGACCAGATGATTCCATTCTGGATCTTTAGAAGTTGCTTGGTAGGACAAAAATGTATTGATTACTCTTTTATGCGAGAAACCTTTTAACTGATGGAAAGGAAAAGAATTACTGGGGTCGAGAGGTCCGCCCGGGTCTGGAAAATAAGAAATGATTGGTGAGGTAATCAGGCAATAAACCATATAGGGCCTTATAGAAGAGACAGCCAAATTTAAAAAATACCCGATTTGTCAATTTTTAGCTAGACTTGGTGGAAGATCTACCTTTTTTAAAAGGCCCAGCACTCTCAGAAGACAAGTTAACTCTGTCTTAAGATCTCGAGAGAAAGAAAACATTTTTAGAGTTACCTAAAGAGATTGAGAATTCAGGGATTTCTGATTTTGCTTTAATTTTGATTTTCAGATTAAAAAATGAAATAGGATCATGTTCTTTAACAAACATAAGTAATTTTTATGTTTTTTAGTGGTAGAATGATCATTTGTTTGTAGCTCTTATGAGAAGCCTGCATATCTAACTCATCATAAGTCCAGAAGGATTTTGTGAGGTGATAACTGGACATCTCAAGGAAACTCTAGTCTGCTTGTTAAACAAGAACAGTGTTTGGAAAGTGCTAATTAATTCTTCTTTAGCACTCTCCAGACTGGTATAGGTATCTTACAAGCGGGTATATATCTCATCATGACCAGCAGGTGGAGACTGAAACAAAACTATGGCATAGCAGGTACCTTCCCCTATTCAAGTTTCAAGTTTATTCGAAATTTGATGAATCGCTTATAAATAAAATACTAAGCGATTTACATTAAAATCCAAATTTGAATATACGTTAAAATACAAAATAATAATGACAAATAAAATATTAAGCGAATTACAATAAAATCCAAATTTGAACATATGTTAAGATACAAGGTAATAATAATAAAAACAAATCCCCCCCAAAAAAAGGGGGTTTGACCAACAGACTCAACTGGATGGAACGGAAGAGGGATTCAGGTTACAATATTACAATAACTACTAAACATTACCCAAAAAGAAAAGAAACGGCTACAGATTATTCAAAATCTTGCCGTTAAATTAATTCACAACGGGAAAAAATATGACCATGTATCCCCCTTTTTGGTTGCCTCACATTGGCTTCCCATTAATCATTGCATCATCTTTAAAATTTTACTTTTGGTATTTAAAACTTTATCCACAAATGAACCGCAATTCATAAACAGGGTACTCATTCCATACAACTCTTCTCGCTCCCTTCACTCATCAAGCCAAGGTCTTTTGGTAGTCCCTTCTTTGAAAGTGATCGGCACAAGACGATACGATATATTTTCAGTAGTAGCCCCTCAAACCTGGAATTCTCTCCCCCAATATATTAGAGACAAAAAAGATATTAGCCGTTTCAAAATTAATTTAAAAACCCTTCTGTTTAAAGATGCGTTTACCTCCTATATGGAATAATTGCAGTGCAGCAGTCCTTTATAAAAAAAAAAACAACAACACCCTTCCTAATGTTTTTTCCTTTCGTGTTTCTCTCTCATTTTTAAAAAGAGCTTATATATATATATATATATATATATAAGCTGAGGGAGTCCTGAGCCGAACCAGCAGTAAGGGAATCCTTTTTACCCTTACCATCAGCGGATGAGAAAATCCCTCTGTGGGATATATATATATATATATATATATATATATATATAAGCTGAGGGAGTCCTGAGCCGAACCAGCAGTAAGGGAATATATATATATATATATATTTTTTTTTTTTTCCAAACAGCTGATGCCGGCTTTAGCAGCTGATGCCTGCTTTAGCAGCTGGGACAGTTCAGGCTTCCCAGCCACTACAGGCCCTGGAGGGGTTGTTTTTTGCAGGAACTTCACCATTTTCTCAGACAGGCCCATCCATTTTGTCTGTAACCTCAGGTGACCTTTTCCCTATTTGGAAAAACAGGGGCAGGTTTCAGCTGGGTCCCCTGCTGTGGTAGGGAATCCCATGGGACCACCGGGAGTTTTTCCCCCCCAATTTAAATTTTGCAATGTGCAGAGACTATTTTCATGTGGCTGGGAGTCCCACATGCGCCCAGGGGGTTTCGGAAGGGGGTTCCCTCCATACCCCCTGTGGCTTTGCCTCCCTCTTCATTTGGCGTCCCTTCTTCCGCCAGAGGGTGGCTTGGGATGAGGACCTGGTCAGAAGAGCATGTCGGCCTGGATGAGGACCTAGACCCTTATGAGGAATTCCAGGATCCTCTCGGGACGGCAGCGGGGTGGCAGGTTTCCCGCCTTCCAGCAAAGAGGCATCTGTGATGCACCTTTTTCAGAGGGATAAGCTACCAGACCTGATTCATCAGATCTCCTCGGTGCTGCGTTTTGAAGAAGTGTCACCGGAGACCCCGCATGTGGGTGACCCTCTTCTTAGGGGGATCCGCGCTACTTCCTATGCATTAGGATATTCAGGATCTCGTACTGGCGCAGTGGAATACGCCAAATGTGCCAAGTGGTCGAGGCCAGTAATGTGCTCGACTTCAAGAGATGTTGGGACAAACAAGTGGGGTTGCTACAGAGTTATGCTTAAAAGATGGATTCTCATGGGAGAGGGGACTCTAGAGCAGGCAAATTTGCTGAGGGAGGGTTCTTGAGTGGGCAGACTTGTTGGGCCACCGTCCCTTTTCTGCCGTCATACTCTGTTTCTATGTTTCGGTTGGCGCGCACCATGGCTCGTTTGTATCTCATCCCGGAGGGGATAGGGCTATTTTGAAGTCACTAGTGGTGGACAAGGTGGTCTCAGCGATTGCTAAGTGGCATACCGTGCCTGTTGAGGGCGGTTCTGCCTTATGGGACTCTGAGGAGTGTAAGTTGGAGACCATTCTTAAACAGAGTTTTGATGTCTCTGCTTTGGGGGTACAGGGAGCTAGTGGCTCATGCCGTGTTTCGGTGAGCCGAGCGTATCCTGGATCATGAGTCTGATGACTGGTCCTTGGTGAATCAGGAGGTGGCAAAGATTGAGATGGCTGCCTCGTTCCTCTCGAATACTCTATGACTTGGTGCAGACATCTGCCAAGTCTATGGTTTTTGGAGTGGCCACATGACGTACCTTGTGGCTTCATGCTTGGTCGGCGGATGCTGCATCCAAAACTAAGCTTAACAAATTTCCCTTTCTGGGGTCTTTTTGTTTGGAGAGGATTTAGATAAGTTGGTTCAAACTCTGACAGGACTCTGAGGTGCCCCGCCTGCCTGAGGACCATGCCTGCCTGGCGTCTCAGGGTTGCACTGCACATGGGCGTCTGTGGGAGTTCTGCAAATACTCCCCTGGGTGTGGGGCTGCTACTTTCCAGGCTTCGGAGTTTTCCCGGGTCGGGGGGGCCCATCGGGGGGCTGGGAATCCTTCTGCTGGTTCCCCAGTTGCCCGTCCTGCCCAATGACTCTTTGCTGGCGCCCCCTTTGGTTCCAGTGGGTGCCCGGCTGCCCGAGTGTTCCCCCAAGTGAGCCGAGATTATGTCCACTCAGTGGGTCCTGGAGGTGGTACGGGATGGTTATGCTCTATAGTTTGCCTGCTGTTTGCCAGATCATTTTATAACATCTTCGTGTCAGGTGGCATGGAAGATGCAGGCCTTTCACTTGACCCTTCAACACGTGCTTGATCTCAAAGCAGTTGTTCCAGTATCTCCTCAGGAGTGCGGCACCAGCAAGTACTGAATTTACCTTGTAGTGCCCAAGAAGGAGGGGGACCTTTCGGCCCATCTTAGATTTAAAAGGGGTAAACAGAGCTCTCAAAATTCCCTCTTTTTGCATGGAAACACTGCGGTCTGTCATTCTGGCGGTTCAGCCGGGGGAGTTCCTGACTTCTCTTGATATGACAGAGGCCTACTTACATGTTCCAATTTGGGCCTCCCATCAGTGCTTTCTTCGCTTTGCGATCTTGGGTCAGCACTATCAGTTCTGTGCACTTCCTTTTGGCCTGGACACAGCTTCCTGGATATTCACCAAGGTTATGGTGGTTGTCGCAGCGGCCTTGAGGACAGAGGGCATTCTTGTGCATCCCTACATGGATGACTGGTTGATTCGGGGCGAAGTTGTTGCAGGAGAGCACCCAGGTTACGACTCAGGTGGTGGAGTTTCCTCAGTTGCTGGGATGGGTGATCAACCTTTCCAAGAGTCAGTTGGTCCCATCTCAGCGTCTGGTGTACCTTGGGGTTCTGTTTGACTCCTCCTTGGGAAAGGTCTTCCTTCCAGAGGCCCAGGTAAGCAAATTTAAATCTCGGATTCACCTGCTTATGGTGTCCCGGAGTCCTCGGGCGCAGGATTTCCTCCAAGTCTTGGGGGTCGATGGCAGTTTCCCTAGATGTAGTAAGGTGGGCGCGGGCCCACATGCGTCCAGTTCAGTATGCTCTGCTTTGGTGGTGGTCACCCCAGAGGCATAGTTTGGATCTCCCTGTTCCTCTGAGAAGCTTGGCACGCTGCAGCCTTTGTTGGTGGCTCCAGACCTCTCATCTTGTTCAAGGGATGAGTCAGGATCAACCACAGTGGACGGGGCTTCTCACAGATGCCAGTCTCCTCAGTTGGGGAGCTCAGTATCTAGGTCACTCAGCTCGAGGCACCTGGTCCACAGAGGAGGCTAGTTGATCAATGTGCTGGAGACCAGAGCCGTCCTTTTTATTGGGCAAGTCAAGTCAGAGTTCTGTCAGACAATGCCACGGTGGTGGCCTATGTCAATCGTCAGAGGGGCACCAAGAGCACTCAGCGCAGGAGGCAGTTCTGCTCATGGTCTGGGCAGAGTCCCACCTTCAGGACATCTCAGCCTCCCACATAGCCAGAGTGGAGAATGTTCAGGTGGACTTCCTCAGTCATCACGTGTTAGATCCCAGAGAGTGGTGTCTTAAGCTATGGGGCCTTTCAGTTGATAATGTGGTTTTGGAGTCAGCCCCTGATGGCCATGAGTGTCAACGCCAAAACACCGTGCTTCTTCAGTCGTCGCAGGAACGGTCAGGCCGAGGGCCTGGATGCTCTGGTTCAACTGTGGCGAATGGAGGAGCTGGTGTATGTGTTCCCTCCGTGGCCATTAGTGGGCAGAGTTCTTCTCCACATTTGTTCATCACCTGGGCCTGGTGGTTCTTGTGACTCTGGATTGGCCCCGCCGTCCGTGGTATGCGATCTGGTGCAGCATCTAGTGTCGGATCCTCTTCCTCTTTTGCCCAATCTGCTGACTCAGGGCCCCATTCCCATGTTCGATCCAGGTCCCTTGGCTCTTGAGAGGGGGATGCCTAGGTAAGAAGGGGTATTCAGATAAAGTGATCTCCACCCTCTTGGGTCCCGGAAACTTTCCACATCTCGGGCTTATGTGCGGGTTTGGCGCATCTTTAAGGATTGGTATGGAGCTTATGGAGTGGTCTCTTTTTGCGTTTCCCTGCCTAACATCTTAGAATTCTTGCAGAATGGCCTGGACAGGGGCCTGGCTTGGTCGTCTTTCCGGGTTCAGCAGGTGGCCCTGTCGGCCTTTCATGGATTGTTACAAGGTCAGCGGCTGACTGCCATTCCTGATGTCGTCCGCTTCTTGCGGGCGGCCAAATTATTCAAGCTTCCTGTGCAGCTGTCGGTTCCCTCTTGAGATTTGAATCTGGTCTTGTCTGTGCTGGTGCATCCTCCTTTTGAGCCTTTGGGCACCTGCTCGTTGAAGAACCTTACTCTTAAGGCGGTATTTTTGGTGGCTATTACTTCTGCTAGGCGTGTTTCGGAATCAGGCAGTGGTCCTCCCACTGTTGGGTAGTCGGGAGGGCTCTTCTGAGCAGAAGCAGTTGCGCAAGTTAGATGTCGGTCGGGTTCTTCGCTCTTATGTGCAGAGGACCCAGGAGTTCAGGAAATCAGATCATCTCTTTTGTCCTTCTTGCGGGTTCTCATAAGGGGGATGGCGCTTCCAAGGCTACCATTGCGCGTTGGATCAAAGAAGCTATTGTGTCCTCATATCTTCTTCAGAAAAAGCCTGTTCTGGAATTTTTCAAGGCTCATTGCACTCGTGGTCAGGCAGCATCTTGGGCTGAGTCTTCACTAGTGCCTCTAGTGGCCATTTGTAAGGTTGCAGTTTAGTCTTCCTTGCATTCTTTTGTCAGACACTACCAGGTGGATATACAGGCGCGGTGTTTGGTGAGCGTGTTTTGGTGTTGGCCCTTCAGGGGTCCCACCCATGATGGGGACTGCTTTGGTACATCCCGCTTGTAAGATTAACCTATACCGGTCTGGAAAATGCTACAGAAGGGGAAATTAGGTTCTTATCTGCTAATTTATTTTCTCTTAGCTTTTCCAGACCGGTATAGGTCCCCACATTGTCTATTGTCATGTTGTGCTTGTGGCTGTTACGTGTGCCTTTTTTGTTTTTTCTGTGGGTTCTAGTATTTTTCTAGTGCTGGGGAGAATTGAAGAACAGCAGCTGTGGCTCAGCTGGTGAGCTGTGATGACATTTTCTTGCTGAGATCTCTCCTTTGCATTTTCCAACAGCATTTGGGTATGTTAGTTGTTACTCCTGTGCGGAGTCTTGTTTATTTCTGTTTCAAGTCCTTACTTCTGCTTGGCTATTCGGCAGACTGATAGGAATAAGGGAAGGTACCTATTATGTACTATTCCATAGTTGTGTTTCAGTCTCCACTTGCTGGTCATGATAAGATATAAACCCGCGTGTAAGATTAACCTATAACGGTCTGGAGAAGCTAAAAGAAAGTAAATTAGCAGGTAAGAACCTAATTTCTCCTTTGTTCTCTGGGTAATGATATGTATACTGTATATTAAAAAAAATAATTATAATAAACATCTTGGCAGGCCAAAACAAGGAATAACAATGAACTTCCAAGTGTATTTAAAAATTTGTTATACTGCTTATCATAATTCTAAACGTCAAGAAAAACAATGTTTTGCCACAGTACACACCAGAATTTCTCTTCATTGTGTTTTTGCAGGCCCCAGGTCCCAACTGAATTTGATTTTGATGTTGATGATGAGCCAACAACACCCAAAAATTCTCTGATTGACCGGAGACGAACAGGTAAGTTGTTGAGAGAAAACATAGCATCATATGGGTGAGTGGTTTCATAGAAATGTAGATTTGGGGGCTTAGAGGTCTAGTAAGGAGACCCATCTTCAGGTCCTCCTGCCAACAGCTCACGTGACATACTATAAATGCATACTTAGATACTGGCAGAACTAATTTTCAGTCCCATTCCTACCACCAACTCTTATTGTGTGCCTTCTCAATTCACTCGGAACTGCAGACCCTGCTTCTGGACTTGATACTGCTACCCCTACTGTGTGACATTTAGTAGTATTTATCGGGGGCTTTCCTCTCACAAAAGAATTTGGATCCCTTTTCTCCTCATTGGCTGGATTCTCATTGCTACAGAATGACCCTTATTGGCATAAGTGTCAACAGTCTTGGTGCTAAAATCCAGGCACAGGTGGCAAACATCATATACATTGGGCCCTGGCTCTACAGCAGAGCATATATATATAGCGTTAACCCAATAACTGACTGCTAAATTTTAACTCTATTAGTACTACTCAATCTGTAACTTTTTAATCATTGTAAACCGCATAGAACTTCACGGTCCTGCAGTATATAAACTGTTATTATTATTAAAGCTCATCCTCAAGGTAAATTGTTGAATTTTGTTGTTTCACTGTGTCATATTGTCTCAGTAACCAGTTGGGGTGGGCCCTTTTTACTCACAGGCAGCTCAGTCAAGAGTCAGAAAAGGGAGGCTCGGCTGGATAAGGTCCTTTCAGACATGAAGAGGCACAAGAAGATTGAGGAGCAGATCCTGAAGACAGGACGGGACCTTTTTGACCTGGAACCTGACCAGGTCCCCACTCCAAGGCGCTCATCTGCGATCTTTCCACGACAGCGCAAATACTGATGGTAGTGAACATTCTTCACCTCCGCAGTAGATCTGTATTTAGAGGGCTGTGTTAAAGCTAAACTGCTGCATTACTGAACTCTGTGCCCAGATACTGCTGTTTCTTTTCTTTCACAGTTGTTTGATTTTGGAATCCTTCCAGGAACCATACTATGAGATACAAACACTGGGTCACAAGCACAGAAATACCTATTCTGAGCATTCATCAGTTCAGTTTTTAAATATATTAATATAATATTGCTGCTTAAGTTCCTCAAAATATCAATTTATTTGGCTGGTTCAGTGACATAGGTGCCAAGTGTAGTACATTGCCATGTGGGAGCTCTCCAGTTTGCTTTTCTGCTCCCTGGATTAGCTAGATCCTTCAGAGACAGTATTCAGAGCCTTCCAGTTTAGGGACAGAGAATGGTCATTGCCAAAGGACCCATGTATCATGATTGCAGAATTATGGAAGGTGTTGTGGGCATAGCCCTTCTGAGGGCTGTTATATCAATGACCAGAGTAGGTGTCTTGGACAGAAGCAGAATAAAATATAGGGGGAAAGTTTCTAGCTATTTGAAAATGAGGACTTATGATACCAGATCCCAGACTTTATTTTGACCCAGCAGCTCAGTCAAAACCATCACTTTGGCTCTTTCTCTCTTTTATTCTTAAGCTTCTTTTATTTTTTTGTCCTAATGTATTGTGTTAGGCTGTTCTGGTTTTTTCTGGATTAAAAGGTGTGTAACTTTATTTTGGCTATGCTCTGCTCTTCTATATTCACACTTTGTATATTTTGGAAGTGGGAGCTATCAATTCACATTTCTCCATTCCAGATCTTCATTGGAAAACAAAGATTAGGGACCTGCCATGAAGTTACCTAAGAGTATTTTTTTAAACAAGTGAAAAGAATGTGTTCTGCAGTTTAATACAGTTTAAGTTCTGGAACTCATTGTTGAAGGATGAGATAAAAGCATGGGTTTAAAATTGGTTTCCACAAATTCCTGCAACTAATGTCCATAACTCTTATCAAGTTTAGACCCTGATGATAAAATAACATGGAATCTTTATTTTTTGGGATCATGTCTGATCCAGTGACCTGGATTCACCATTGTTAGAAACAGGGTAGTGGAATAGAAGGACCTTCTGATCCTGTACTGCAGTACTTATGTTTATTGTGCTCTACGGCTAGTCATCTTTATGTGTAGCAAGTTGATGGTATCACACTGTTAACCAGAGTATAATGAGTATTGTTTGTAAAACTGCTGAGAAAGGAGTCTTGCTCTAAATGAAGGCTCTTCAATGCAAGATATGCAGGACATTGATGACCCTTTCTGTTATTCTGTTATTGCTGATGCTGCTGGATATAGCCTATGGGCCTTGCATTGAAGATCACTGCATTTGATCACTTCATCTGCATGCTTCAGGAGTAGCTGGTGGAGTTGAAGGCCAGCCCCCTTATCTGCTCTGCTTGTACATGTATAGATAGATGTAGGCAAGAAGTGAAGAAAAGACAGAAAAATATCAAATGAGCAAGACGCTGTGAAGACTGAGTTAAGAGCACAGGCATGGAAGCAGAACCAAAGAATGAGAACAAGGTGTTTAGAAAAATCACAAGACACACAGGTAGGAAAAATGCACTAAGTCCAGTTTGGTGGCTGTAAATTCTCAAAATTGACATTTCATATGCTGTCTTTATATCTTGCACTGTACAGAAGGAAATGCATTTCTTTGCAAGTTGTGTGAAACCAAATAAATTGTGAGGTCTGCCATCTTTATTTATTTAAAAAATTTATATACCGTTTAAACCTAAATGGTTTACATATCATTGCATACATAATTCAGTAAAACAAACAAACATTCTCTATAATAAAACCCTAAGCGTGCATACGCACTTATACCAGCATGATCCCTGCCTCCATGATTTGTGCCTCCATGGCCATGTTTAATTTGCGGCGCGTGCAACTGTTTGCAGCACATGTGACGCATAACGTGGCAGTTTGTCTCTGCGGTGTGGCGGCAGTGATAGGTGGTGGCGAGAGCAACAGTAGGAGGGTGTCCTTCGGCCTAGACGAGGCGGACAGGGTGCATGTGCTGCGAGGTGTCCGGCTGTCAGAAGAGGTGTTTAGTCGAATGAATGAGTCCTCCCATGCTGGTAAGAATTACAGGATGTAAATACTGGGAAGTGAAGGAGTAGGAAAATGCTGCTGCACAGGGAAGTGGAAGGGTGAGAGACAGACAGACAGGGCCAGAGAGAGACAGACAAAGGGGGCAATGGAGAGAGACAGAAAGAAAGACAGGGCAGGGAGAAAGACAGATAGACACCGGGAGGGAGAGAGATAGAAAGATAGTGGGAGGTAGAGAGACAAAAATAAAGAAAGACAGACAAAGCGGCCAAGGAGAGAGAGAGACAGAAAGAAAGCCAGACAGACAGTGGCCAAGGAGAGAGAGAGAGAGACACACACACACACAAAGAAACAAAGATAGCAGCCAAGGAGAGAGAGATAGAAAGAAAGTGCTACTACTGGACAGGGGGAACAGGCAAGGGATGGTGGTGGACAGCCGAGGAGAGAGAGAGAGAGAAAGAAAGAAAGACAGACACACACACACACATCTATTCTAGCACCTGTTAATGTAACAGGCTTAAAGACTAGTAAGCATATAATCATCAGAAAATCACATAAAATGCCCTTCAAAAGAACAGTCGCAAAGATCAGTTTCTAAAAAAATGCATTAACAAATAACTGCGTTTTTAATAGTTTTCTGATATTTCCCTTGTCATAACATTTTTGTAATTGACCGACAAGTGAGTTCCACAATTTGACTTCTACACAGCAAAAGGCCGTTTTATTTGTCTCGGCATGTTTTGGATTAGCATTTGTTTTTAATAATGCTAAATTCTCGGAACGCAGAGACCTAGATGGTAAATAGTTTTGACATCTTGCTTTTAAACAGTTCAGGTACATACAAGAACTGATGGCAAATCATTAATGCTTTATATTGAGATCTAAAAACAACAGGTAGTCAGTGCAATTGTTGGAGATAGGGCGAAATGTGATCATATTTAGATATGCCTTTAGGGTTTTAGTTTAACTTTTGTCTACATTAGTACTTTTTTGTTTGTAGTCACATACTGTATTTGAAGAAGGGCTATCTGTGTCAGTTATTCCAGTGGAGATACTGGTCAGCATGTTTTAGTTGGTGGAAAGGCCCCACCTAGGAAGAGATGTCAGCTGGCCTTC
This sequence comes from Geotrypetes seraphini, assembly GCF_902459505.1. Lineage (NCBI taxonomy): Eukaryota > Metazoa > Chordata > Amphibia > Gymnophiona > Dermophiidae > Geotrypetes > Geotrypetes seraphini. Next base: position 96,669,683 of record NC_047088.1, on the reverse strand, counting down.
ATTCCTTTTGGACCCAAAGCAGCCCCAACTTAAACTTAGAGCAGTGGTCTTCACTAATTTTTTTTAATCCAACTCTAGCTTTTTTATATCTTTTTGAAGGTGCAGTCTCCAGAATTGCACACTATTCTAAATGAGGACTCACCAGAGTCTAATACCTCCTTTTCATACGGGCCATACCTCTCCCTATACACTCTAGAATCCTTCTAGCTTTTGCTGTCATCTTTTCAACCTGTATGACCTTAATATTATCACATACAATCATCCAAGTTCCACTCTTTTGTCATCCATATAAGTTCTTCACCCCTAAACTGTACTGTTCCCTTGGGTTTTTGCGCCATGCATTTCTTAGCATTAAATTTTTGCTGCCAAATTTCAGACCATTCTTCAAGCTTCAAAATACAGTTAATATAAGAATTAATAATATAAGAAGAATAGAAATGAAAACCAAATATCAGGTTCATACAATTTCAATTTCAACTATTAATCTCTATCCCACCAACCCACTTCTCACTACCCATCCAACTACCCACCCAATTTCCAGAACAAGTGGATACTAAGGGAGCTCAGAGAGGTTCTGGCGAGTCCTATTAAAGACTTGTTCAACAAATCTCTGGAGACGGGAGTGATTCCTGGGGATTGGAGGAGAGCGGATGTGGTCCCTATTCATAAAAGTGGTCACAGGGATGAAGCAGGAAACTACAGGCTAGTGAGCCTCACTTCAGTTGTTGGAAAAATAATGGAAGTGTTGCTGAAAGAAAGGATAGTGTATTTCCTTGAATCTAATGGGTTACAGGATCCGAGGCAACATGGCTTTACAAAAGGTAAATCGTGCCAAACGAACCTGATTGAATTTTTTGATTGGGTGACCAGAGAGCTGGATCGAGGACATATGCTAGATGTAATTTACTTGGATTTCAGCAAAGCCTTTGAAACAGTTCCTCATAGGAGGCTGTTGAACAAACTTGAAGGGCTGAAGTTAGGACCCAAAGTGGTGAACTGGATCAGAAACTGGCTGTCGGACAGACGCCAGAGGGTGGTGGTTAATGGAAGTCGCTCGAAGGAAGGAAAGGTGACTAGTGGAGTCCCTCAAGGTTCGGTGCTGGGGCCAGTCCTGTTCAATATGTATGTAAGTGACATTGCTGAAGGGTTAGAAGGAAAAGTGTGCCTTTTTGCAGATGATACCAAGATTTGTAACAGAGTAGACACCGAAGAGGGAGTGGAAAATATGAAAAAGGATCTGCAAAAGTTAGAGGAATGGTCTAATGCCTGGCAACTAAAATTCAATGCAAAGAAATGCAGAGTAATGCATTTGGGGATTAATAATAGGAAGGAACCGTATATGCTGGGAGGAGAGAAGCTGATATGCACGGACGGGGAGAGGGACCTTGGGGTGATAGTGTCCGAAGATCTAAAGGCGAAAAAACAGTGTGACAAGGCAGTGGCTGCTGCCAGAAGGATTCTGGGCTGTATAAAGAGAGGCGTAGTCAGTAGAAGGAAGAAAGTGTTGATGCCCCTGTACAGGTCATTGGTGAGGCCCCACTTGGAGTATTGTGTTCAGTTTTGGAGACCGTATCTGGCGAAAGACGTAAGAAGACTTGAGGCGGTCCAGAGGAGGGCGACGAAAATGATAGGAGGCTTGCGCCAGAAGACGTATGAGGAGAGACTGGAAGCCCTGAATATGTATACCCTAGAGGAAAGGAGAGACAGGGGAGATATGATTCAGACGTTCAAATACTTAAAGGGTATTAACGTAGAACAAAATCTTTTCCAGAGAAAGGAAAATGGTAAAACCAGAGGACATAATTTGAGGTTGAGGGGTGGTAGATTCAGGGGCAATGTTAGGAAATTCTACTTTACAGAGAGGGTGGTGGATGCCTGGAATGCGCTCCCGAGAGAGGTGGTGGAGACAGTGTTCCCTCTAAGCGGGCGGGTGTTGTGAGCAAACTTTTTTCACTGTGAGCTAAAAATATCGGGCGCCAGCAAGTTATGAGCCAAATAAATATGTTGTCAAAGTTGCTGATACATGAGGACGAGGTATTCAAAGGAATTTTAGGCCTACACGCTAAATTAAATAACGTTAAATAATATTTTTAAGAACACAAAACAACGCATTAATTCTTGAAAGTACAAAATTCTTTATTAAGATTGTTCTCTTCTGCCTTTTTCTGATTTCCAAAAATTGTAAACACTCTATGTTTACATTATTTCCTGTGGCTAAATAAAGTTTGATTCTAATTAGGCATTCCAAATGTTCTACTCTTAACTTATTACGAGTCTTTGTCTTTATAGCATTCATCAAGCTAAATCCTCTCTCACAATCGGCACTTGAAGCCTGAAAGGTGCCACACACGTCTAATATAGAAACATAGAAAGATGACGGCAGATAAGGGCCATATAGCCCATCAAGTCTGCCCACACTATTTACCCACCCCCTTAAGTCTTCTGACCCCTTAAGTATAATTGTAATTATACTGTCACTCTACTGACCCGCTCATGCAAGTCCTAGTGACCCTATCCCTTGGCATGACCCCGTAGGGATCCCACATGGGTATCCCATTTGTTCTTGAAGTCTGGGATGCTGCGTGCCTCGACCACCTGCATTGGAAGCTTGTTCCAATGCTCGATCACTCTCTCCGTGAAGAAGTACTTCCTTGCATCTCCACGAAACTTCCCTCCCCTGAGTTTGAGCGGATGTCCTCTTGTGGTCGAGGGTCCCCTGAGAAGGAAGATATCCTCTTCCGCCTCGACCCGTCCCGTGATGTACTTAAATGTCTCAATCATGTCTCCCCTCTCCCTACGCTCTTCAAGAGTGTAGAGCTGCAATTTGCTCAGTCTTTCCTCGTACGGGAGACCCTTTAGCCCCGAGACCATCCTGGTGGCCATCCGCTGAACCGACTCAATTCTGAGCACATCCTTACGGTAATGTGGCCTCCAGAATTGCACACAGTACTCCAGATGAGGTCTCACCATGGCTCTGTACAATGGCATCATGACTTCAGGTTTCCTGTTGACGAAGCTTCTCTTGATACAACCTATCATCTGCCGTGCTTTAGATGAAGCCTTCTCCACTTGAGTGGCTGCCTTCATGTCAGCACTGATGATTACTCCTAAGTCTCGTTCTGCCGTAGTCCTGGTTAAAGTTTCTCCATTCAGGGTGTAAGTTCTGCAAGGATTTCCGTTACCGAGATGCATGACCTTACATTTCTTGGCGTTAAAGCCCAGCTGCCACATCAAGGACCAACTTTCTAAAGTACGCAGGTCTTGCTCCATCGCATCTTGTAGATTATGGCCGTTTACTATATTGCATAGTTTGGCGTCATCAGCGAATAAGGTTACTTTGCCTTGAAGCCCTTGAGTCAGATCCCCAATGAATATGTTGAAGAGGAGTGGGCCCAGGACCGAACCCTGTGGCACTCCGCTAGTCACCTCCGACATTTTAGAGCGGGTACCGTTGACTACCACCCTCTGAAGTCTGCCATGAAGCCAATCTTTAACCCATGCAGTTAGAGTCTCTCCTAATCCCATCGATTTCATCTTGTTCAGCAGCCTGCGGTGTGGGACGCTGTCGAACGCTTTGCTGAAGTCCAGGTACACGACGTCCAAGGACTCTCCTGAGTCCAGTCTTCTTGTTACCCAGTCAAAGAAGTTGATTAGATTTGACTGGCATGACCTACCCTTGGTGAATCCATGTTGGCTGGGATCCCGGAGATTTCCCTCGTTCAGGATCGTATCTAATTTATACTTAATTAGTGTTTCCATGAGTTTACACACTATTGAGGTGAGGCTTACCGGTCTATAGTTTGCAGCCTCAGCCTTGCAACCCTTTTTATGTAGAGGAATGACGTTGGCTGTTTTCCAATCTAACGGAACTTTCCCCGTACTTAGTGAGAGATTGAAGAGCACTGCTAACGGTTCCGCCAGAACATCTCTCAATTCTCTGAGCACTCTTGGGTGTAAATTGTCCGGTCCCATGGCCTTGTTTACCTTTAGCCTTGCCAGTTCGTTGTAAACGTCCCCAGGTGTGAACTCAAAATTCTGAAACGGGTCATCCACGTCTTGTTTTATCATCAACTGTGGTCCGTGTCCCGGTGCTTCGCAGGTGAAGACTGAGCAGAAATATTCATTTAGTAGTTCTGCTTTTTCTGAGTCCGCCACCGTGTAGTTCCCGTCCGGTTGTCTAAGGCGTACTATACCGTAGAGCATTTAGTCCACTGAACTGTTTATGCTGCTGAGCAAAATTGTACATTTCCTGAAGCGTTTGTATAGCTCCTGCTTTTACTTTTTCAGCAATAATATATTTGAACTCCGAATATTCTGAAATAAGCTGCCTTTTGAAACAATGTTCATCATCTTTGTTCATTAACAGAAAATAACGGTTAGATAATCGTGAAAATTGTTCGTTTCCAAATGTAAATTCCTCTAAGTTGGACGGATTTGAGATACAGTCTTTGTCGAAAACACGCCAGTCCTCTAATTCATTGTCAGGAAATCTTTTGTCCATATAATCACAAGTTTGTGTAATAAATGTAAGAATATGATCTGTTTTAATTACAGAATTACAAGATGAAATGAGAGTTTCAACATTTTCATTGAAATGTGGTTTTTCTCCCAGATATTGAGATCTGAGTTTCCTTAATTTGGCTTTAGTGAACTGGAATGCATCCAAAGGTGCCAAACAACTCTTCTGAAGAAGCTTACACAGTGATCCAAGCTCCTCAAGAACATCGCAGAGAATAAATAGCGCAACTTTAAATTCCAGATTACTCAATTTAGTAAGGCAGTATTTGTGCACGGGATCATTGTCTTCTTCCACCTGTTCTTGACAATATTCTAACAGGATGTCATAATTTCTAACCACTGCACTTACAGCAAAGTGCCGAGACAGCCACCTAACATCATGTATAGCTTTAAATGAAATGACATCTGAGTCTGCAGCATTAGCAATATCCTCCAGTTTGGCTTTTCGTACGCTCGATCTACTGAAAATCGTATACACGGTGCGTATTAGAGTTTCGATCTCTTTCATGAATGGGATCGTTTTCCATGCATCGTCTATGCCTAGATCTTCGCGGTGAGCTACACAGTGTTGCTCTAGAACAGTGTTTTTCAACCTTTTTTGGGCAAAGGCACACTTGTTTCATGAAAAAAATCACGAGGCATACCACCATTAGAAAATGTTAAAAAATTTAACTCTGTGCCTATATTGACTATATATAAAGTAATTCTCTTGAATAGGAATCAAATAAACACAAAGAAAGTATTTTATAATGCTGCCACCGCCAACAACACCGTTGGCGGCGGTGGCACTCAAGTGGCTAAAGAGCCGCAGTTTGCCGGCCTAGGGACAACACTGGAGGGTGGCCAGCTGTGCACCCCCTTGGGACGTAAACCCGGGGTGGGGCAGACTGCCCCCCCCCCCACCCTGGTATGCCACTATCTGTACCTCACTCCCTCCCTATGACCAAAAATTCTCCTTTCTTCTATTCCCCGTGTACACAACCATCTCTTTCCCTCCCTTCCTCTCTCCAAAGTCCATGCCTTCTGTGTCCAAACACTCATTCCCTCCCCCACCTCAGCATCTCTTTCCCTCCCTTCCTCTCTCCCTCCCTTCCTCGCTCCCAAGTCCATTTCTTGTGTCCAAAAACGCATTCCCTCCCCCACCTCAGCATCTCTTTCCCTCCCTTCCTCTCTCCCAAGTCCATGCCTTCTGTGTCCAAAAACCCATTCCCTCCCTTCCTCTCTCCCAAGTTCATGCCTTGTGTCCAAAACGCACTCCCACCCCCCTTTTGTGTTCCGTGTTTGCCTACCAGCCCATCTTTGCAACTTTCTCAGCAAAACGAAGCTCAAGCCGCAAGGCTTGTCTTCTGCTTCCTGTCTGCCCTGCCGCACACAAATAGCCGAACGGAAGTATTCTCCGACGTCAGCGCTGACGTCGGAGGGCAGGCTTTGCTTAAGCCCTCCCTCCGACGTCAGCGCTGACATCGGGGAACGCTTGCGATCGGCTATATGTTAGCTGCAGGGCAGGCAGGAACAGAAGACGAGCCTTTGCGGCTCGAGTTGTATTGAACTCCGCGGGTCCCCCGTCCAGCTCTCTCCTGTCCACGTGGGGCGGACCGCCCCTCTTCCTAGACTGGTGGTACTGCCCTGATGGCGGCCCTGACCGTACGGCACACCAGGCAACATCTCGCGGCACACTAGTGTGCCGCGGAACAGCGGTTGAAAAACACTGCTCTAGAAGATGAGGAACTGATTGACGTAACTTTGCAGCTACACCATTATGCTTCCCAAGCATGACTGATGCTCCATCGGACGTGAACATGACCATACGACTGAAATCTAAATCGTTCTCACTATAAAACTGCTTTATAGCATCAACTATAGCTGTGCTGTCACAAGCAGTTAGATGTTTGATGCCAGCAAAAACTGTCTCATGAATGTTGCTGCCACTTCTTCTAAATTTAATGTATATTATGAGCATTTTCGAAACAGAAATATCAGTACTTTCATCAATTATTAGGGTATGAAAAGGAGACCTCCGGATTTCTGTAAATGTTTCCCGTTTAACAATGGCATTTATGCAGTCAAGGAACTCGAAAGCATAGTTTTTGCTTCTCCAGCTATCAGGTATTTTTACGTATTTAGCCATGTGATTGTGAATTTCCTGGACGGATAGCATGGACGAATTCAACTTTACCGCTAGCAATATATTATCAATTAAAATGTTAACTCCCTCTGGACTTGATTTATATCTCTGTGCGTATTCGATTCTGTTGTTCCGACTATCGGGAGTTTCTTTCAAGAAATTCATTAGAAAACCTCGGCTTTGATTGTGAAGCTTTTGAACCGCTTCTAAATGAGAATTATGATTCAGATGACGCTTTAAATAATCAATTTTCCACTCAGACCAAGTCTTCCCTGTGCTCCATTCTCCGTTAACACCTGCTTTTCGGCATAGGGAGCAAATTAATGCGTTGTCCGTGTCGCTATATTCGAATATTTCTTTCATCGCCACTGTTTTCCGTCCACTCGCGTGCGGCAACGTGGTGTCAACCAAAAACTCGGTCAGCCATTCCTTCTTAAATTGGCTGCGCTTTTTCTTTGTGCTGCTACCAAACTCTTCATTCTCTTTACGCTTTGACATTTTCGAATGGATTTAAAAATTATTTGACTGAATCTATGGAAGATCGCAAAAGAAAGTTTATGCACACGCTTCAAACGATCGAAACTTGAAAAGAACTTGCTTCATGCATGTATAGATAAACAATGGCGCTCGTGCGGCCTCAGTTTTGTAGCGCATTACTAATTTACTAGTAGTAGTACCGTGTTTCCCCGATGATAAGGCAGGGCCATCAAATAAGACAGCCCCCCCTTTTTAGACAAAAATATAAAATAAGGCACCCCCGCAAATAAGCCACCCACCGATACCTGCGCTTACCCGAATCGAGTGGTACGGTGGGTGACTTCATGTGGTGCCTAGTGCAGGAAATCACTCGCGTCTGCTCTGACCGCCTCTTCCTGCACGAAGTCGGGCCTTATCCAATCAGGAGCTGCATGTCAAAGCAGCTCCTGATTGAATAAGACCCGGCTTCTTGCAAGAAGAGGCGGTCGGAGCGTACGCGAGTCCGGCTGCCTCTCCTTGTTGGCGAGCTGAGCGGACCGTCGGGATCGACCCCCCCGCACCCCCTAGGTACGCCTCTGCAAGTCTTGCCTTGCCCGGATTTGCCGCTCTCTTCCGGTGTTACTCCCCCCCCCACCCGACTCTCCTCTCGCCGCCCTGCCATCTGCCGTACGCCTCTTCCGATCGCCCCCCTCCCTGCTCGCACCCCCACCCCGACGTCCGATTCCTCCCCCAGCCTCCCCTTACCTTTGCGACGCGTTACATGGACTGCCAGCTCGCTGGGGCCAGCTGAGCCTGCCTGCAAGCACGTGTGTGCGCTGTGATGAGAAACTTGTGCGCTGCGATGTAATATTTTGTGCGCCAGCGCAGCTTAGCAGGAGCACTGTGGACTGAGTTCAAAGAAGCGTGGGATGAACACAGAAGATTTAGAATCAGAAAATAATATTAAAGATTGAACTAGGCCAGTTACTGGGCAGACTTGTACGGTCTGTGTATGGCCGTTTGGAGGAGGATGGGCAGGGGAGGGCTTCAATGGCTGGGAGGGTGTAGATCGGCTGGAGTAAGTCTTAACAGAGATTTCGGCAGTTGGAACCCAAGCACAGTACCAGGTAAAGCTTTGGATTCTCGCCCAGAAATAGCTAAGAAGAAAAAAAAAAAAAATTTAAATTGAATCAGGTTGGGCAGACTGGATGGACCATTCGGGTCTTTATCTGCCGTCATCTACTATGTTACTATGTTACTAAGTGAACATTTCAATATAATAATTGAAAAAATAATTATACCTACCCATCTCTTCCAAGTCTGCATAAAAAAATCAAACAATTTAAAGTCTACCTAACAAAACACAACTGCGAGCAGTTGGAGTCAATGTTTCTAAAAATGGTTTCCAAATAACAAGTGACATTCTACCCTGTTTCATATCTCAATCAGAAACAGACATTGCTTCCATGAGCACCAGATATAACATTCGTGCTCTCCAAGGACCAAGATAATTTTCTACAAATTTGACACCAAGTGATTCTTAGAGGGGCAAGTAAAAAAAATATAAAGGATTCCTCAGGACAGCAAACTCTAATCTAGATGAATGAAGAAGATAGCTGAAGTGATAAGGCTTCCAAAAATGAAGTTCTACTGGAGTCCAAGAAAAGTAAGATGTAGAAAGAAACCAGTCATATATGTGTCTCATATGGCAAGAATCCACAAATTGATATAAAGGTAGTAAACCAAGACCTCCTTTATCAATCTGTAAAGCCAACTTGTGTAATGGGAGACGAGGTTGACTCCCTTTCCAAAGGAATCTCCTAAGAAGTTTATCTAATTGAAACTCAATTCTCCGGTAAAGAATAAGAGGGAGCATCTCGTAAATATATAACCATTGAGGTAAAATAATCATGTAAAGAGCAATACGCCCCATCAAGGAGACTGGAAAATGACGCCATGTTAAGTCTTATCTATCTTCATGTTATTCATATCATCCAGGATGTCTGTTGTAGATTTTAGTATCATCTGCAAAGAGGCAAATCTTACCCGACAGTCCTTCAGCAATAACGCTTATAACAATGTTAAAAAGAACAGGCCCAAGAACAGAACCTTGAGGCACACCACTGGTAGCATCCCTTATCCCAGGACAAGCAGGCAGGTATTCTCACTAGTGGGTGATTTCATCCGACAGAGCCCCGATACGGACGTCTCACAAGCATATCTTGCTTGAAAAAACTCAGAAGTTTTGAGATGCCCGCACCGCGCATGCGCCAGAGCCTTCCCGCCCGATGGTCCGGGCATGTCTCCTCAGTTCTTTTCTTTCCGTGAAGCTGAGAAGTTTTACTTCGATTCTGCGCTGACCGAATTCCCGTTTTTTGCCTTCTAATAGCCGCAGTTTTGAGTTTCTTTTACTCTTTATCGTGTGTTTTATTTCTTTTTCAAAAAAAAAATATCTTCCGGCGATTCGGCCGGGTCGGCCCCGTGGCTCAGGCCCCACTCCTTCGATCTCGCGGCGGAGCTTTTTCGGCCTATGTCCCGGCCAATTACCGGTTTTTAAAAGTGTAGCAAGTGCCAACGCGCGATTTCGCTGACGGACCCGCATCGACACTGCCTGCAGTGTCTTGGTCCAGAACATTTCCCGAAATCGTGCCTGCCTTGTTCCACTCTCACAGCGCGGGCGTTTAAGCGTTGCTGTTTTTTGTGGGAGTCGATGTTCAAGATGGAAGCTGCGAAGGAACCTTCAGCTTCGATTTCGGCTGGTGCTTCGTCTGCATCTACGAAGCCCTCCACCACTCCTCCTATACCGGGTCTATTGAAGCCGGCTTCGTTTGTCCCGGTTTCGACTTCGGCGCCGGTGCCTTCCTCAGTCTCCTCGGATCAGGTACCGCCATCTACCATTCCGCCCGTGGTTATTAAAGTGCCGAAAGCTTCCAAGCAAAAGCACTCGACCACGAAGGAGCGCGAAGACCGTGCTGGAGGACCCCCTTTCGGTGCGGATCCCTCCATATCGGCTTCGTTGCGGTCCCTTATGGAGGCTCAGTTTGTCGAGCTCATGCAAACCATGGGACCCAAGTTAATTGCCACCATCCAGGGTGACCTCCCGGTTCCGATTCCGGGGGGCGGAATGCCCCCTCCTCCTCCTTGCCGGTCGATCTCGCTGCTTGGCAAGGAGGAGCTGCGAATGGCGGCCAGTCCCTCGAGGCGGGCCTCCTTTAGTGACATGCCCCCTTTAGAGCCCATCACACCTCCGGACGAAGAGGTCTGGAATCCCTCTTCTGGTAATGGAAGCCCTGGGCATCGCAAGTCACAGGAAGAGTTCTTCCGCACTCCTTACCAGGCCTGGACTGCTTCTCGAGAGGCGTCGAACCTCCCGCCTCTGCGCTCTACGGCCTCGAGTCCCATCTACTCGTTGGAGGCGTCGGGGGACCATGCTAAGCATCGACACTCTAGATCCCCCTCCAGACACCGAGAAGGACATCGGTCCAGACATTCATCACGGCACTCCTCGCGGCACTCTACAGTATCACCGCAGAAGAAGCTGCCGCGTATGGGGTATTCTTCGTCGGACATGTCTCCTCCGCAGTGACCAGAGTTCGAGGAGCCGTGTGTCTCTTACTCCCCCTGTCGATCCCAGGTCTCTGTGGATCCCGAGGCCTCGACTTCGTCCAGTCCTTCTCGAAGACCTGTGCTGGCAGATCAGTTGTCTTTTTCTTTTTTCCTCCGGCAGATGGCGGATGACCTGGACATTACCTTGGACTCCGGTTCTCGGTACTCCAAGGAATACCTCGACACCATGCACTTGCCTCATCCTCCTGCGGAGTCTCTTCGCCTGCCTCTGCACAAACTTCTCGACCAGAAGTTCATTAGATGTTTTGAAACGCCGTACTCCATTCCTGCGGTCCCTGGCAAGTTGGATGCCCGGTACCGCACGGTTCATCACAAGGGGTTCGAGGGCCCTCAACTCTCTCACCAATCCCTGCTGGTCGAATCCTCCCTCAAGCGGTCTCATCCGTCCCAGGTGTACGCCTCGGTGCCTCCGGGTCGCGAAGGCAGAACAATGGATAAGTTTGGGAGGAGAATATAACAGAACTCGATGATGGCTTCCCAAGTTCTCAATTATACTTTTCATTTTGCAACTTATTTAGAGTTCTTCCTGCCTGTGCTTCGGAAGTTCACACCTTACATTGAATCTCAGGCTCACTTCAAATTCGAGGAAGTAGTTGCTTCACTGTCCCAGCTACATCTCCAGTTGATGCAATCCTCTTACGATGCCTTTGAGCTTTCGGCACGGGCTGCCGCCTATTCTGTGGCTATGCGTCGATTGGCATGGCTTCGGACCATTGACATGGACCCGAACCTCCAGGACAGACTTGCCAATGTTCCTTGTGCGGGAGCGGATTTATTTGACGAGTCCATCGAGACTGTGACGAAGAAGCTATCTGACCATGAAAAATCCTTTCAGTTCATTCTTCGGCCCAAGCCTAAGCCTCAACAGTCTCGACCTGCTAGACCGCCCTTGATCTATCAGCGGCGTTATACTCCGAGGCAAGCTCTGGCTGTGAGACAACCGGCGAAGAGACAGCCTCCACAGAAGGCTCAGCAGAAGCCTCAACCGTCTACTGTCCCCAAGGCTCCTCAGCCTTTTTGACTCTCTCTTAGGGAGCATAACCAACCTCGTTCTGCCATCCCCGGTTTTCCTTATTGGGGGTCGCCTCCATCATTTTTTCCATCGATGGACGGCTATCACCACCGACCTCTGGGTCCTTACCATCATCAGGGAGGGGTACTCTCTTCAGTTCCATCGGGTCCCCCCGGACCACCCTTCCATCTTGACACAGACCGCCCTTCTTCTTCAGGAAGCTAAGGCTTTGCTCCGGTTTCGTGCCGTCGAGCCGGTCCCTGTGGACCAACAAAACCGGGGGTTTTACTCCCGGTACTTCCTCATCCCGAAGAAGACGGGCGACCTGCGACCCATTCTGGACCTCAGGGTCCTCAACAAGTTCTTGGTCAAGGAGAGGTTTCGCATGCTGACCCTTGCCTTTCTCTATCCCCTCCTCGAGCAGAACGACTGGTTATGCTCTCTAGATCTCAAGGAGGCCTACACTCATATTCCCATTCATCAGGCCTCTCGCAAGTTCCTCAGATTTCGGGTGGGACATCTGTATCTGCAGTATCGAGTGCTTCCATTCGGCCTGTCCTCGTCTCCCAGATTCTTCACGAAGTGTCTGGTAGTAGTGGCCACTGCACTCCGGAACAGGGGTCTTCAGGTCTTTCCCTACCTCGATGACTGGCTCATCAAGGCCCCCTCAGCCCCAGAGGTCATTTCGGCGACCCTGGCAACAATTTGCTTCCTGCAGAGTTTGGGCTTCGAAATCAACTTTCCCAAATCTCATCTACAGCCTACCCAGTCTCTCCCCTTCATCGGTGCGGTCCTGGATACCACTCAACTCAGAGCGTTCCTTCCTCCTCAACGCATGGAAGCTCTTCTTCATCTCTGCCGGTCGGTGTCTTCTCGCCAGTCCATCTCAGCGAGACACATGATGGTGCTCCTGGGCCACATGGTCTCGACAGTTCATGTGACGCCTTTTGCCAGACTTCATCTCAGGATTCCTCAGTGGACCCTGGCTTCTCAATGGTCTCGGGTGTCAGACCCGTTGACTCGACACATCACAGTCACTCCTGCTCTTCGGCAGTCTCTACTTTGGTGGATGACCTCTTCGAATCTATCCAGAGGTTTGCTGTTTCACACTCCTCACCACCAGAAGGTCCTCACCACCGATTCTTCGACCTATGCATGGGGAGCTCATCTGGATGGTCTTCGCACTCAGGGATTCTGGACCAGTGCAGACCGACTCCATCAAATCAATCTTCTGGAGCTCAGAGCCATCTTCAATGCTCTTCAGGCTTTTCCACATCTGCTTCACGACATGGTGGTCCTCATTCGCACAGACAATCAGGTCGCCATGTATTATGTCAATAAGCAGGGGGGCACGGGCTCGGCCTCCCTCTGCCAGGAAGCTCTCAGAGTTTGGGATTGGGCGGTTCGCCACAACGCCTTCCTCAAAGCTGTCTACATTCAGGGGAAGGACAATGTCCTGGCGGACAACTTAAGTCATCTCCTCAAGCCTCACGAATGGGCACTCCATTCCAGGCCCCTTCATCAGATCTTTGCACAGTGGGGAATGCCTCAGATAGACCTCTTTGCTGCTCCCCACAATTTCAAACTGCCTCAATTTTGCTCCAGGATCTACACTCCTCATTGTCTCGAGGCAGATGCCTTTCTACTGGATTGGGGAAATCGCTTTCTGTATGCGTTTCCTCCTTTTCCTCTAATTCAAAAGACTCTGGTCAAATTGAAATCCGACCATGCCACCATGATTCTGATAGCTCCTCGGTGGCCCAGACAACCTTGGTACTCCCTTCTATTTCAACTCAGCAACAGGGAGCCATTCCTTCTACCAGTGTTTCCTTCACTGCTTACTCAGCATCAGGGATCTCTACTTCATCACAACCTGCAGTCTCTCCACCTGACAGCTTGGTTCCTCTCAACGTAACTCCTCACCAGTTTTCCCAGGCGGTGAGGGAGGTGCTGGAGGCTTCCAGGAAGCCTGCTACTCGACGATGCTACTCCCAAAAGTGGACTAGATTCTCTTCCTGGTGTGTTTCTAATCGTAAGGAGCCTCAGCGAGCCTCCCTATCTTCTGTATTGGACTATCTTCTACATCTGTCTTAGTCTGGCCTCAAGTCTACATCTATACGAGTCCACCTGACTGCTATTGCAGCTTTCCATCAGCCTCTACAAGGGAAACCTCTCTCTGCTCATCCTGTGGTTTCCAGATTTATGAAAGGACTTTTCCATGTCAATCCTCCTCTCAAACCTCCTCCAGTGGTTTGGGATCTTAATGTGGTCCTTTTTCAACTTATGAAACCTCCTTTTGAGCCTCTCAACAAGGCTCCACTGAAGTTTCTCACTTGGAAAGTGGTTTTTCTGGTGGCCCTCACGTCTGCTCACAGGGTCAGTGAGCTTCAGGCCTTAGTGGCGGATACACCTTTCACAGTATTCCACCATGACAAGGTGGTCCTCCGCACTCATCCGAAATTCCTGCCTAAAGTGGTCTCTGAATTTCATCTCAACCAATCCATAGTTCTTCCTGTGTTTTTTCCAAAGCCTCATTCTCATCCTGGAGAATCAGTTCTTCACACTCTGGACTGTAAACGTGCTTTGGCTTTCTACCTGGATCGCACCAAACCACACAGAACTGCTCCTCAACTTTTCGTTTCCTTTGATCCAAACAAGTTGGGACGACCTGTATCGAAGCGCACCATCTCCAATTGGATGGCGGCTTTTATCTCTTTCTGCTATGCCCGGGCTGGATTACCCCTTCCCTGTAAGGTCACAGCCCATAAGGTCAGAGCAATGGCAGCCTCTGTAGCCTTCCTCAGATCGACACCGATTGAGGAGATTTGTAAGGCTGCCACTTGGTCCTCTGTTCATATATTCACCTCTCATTATTGTCTGGATACTTTCTCCAGAAGGGATGGACAGTTTGGCCAAACTGTATTACAAAATTTATTTTCCTAAAGTGCCAACTCTCCCACCATCCCATTGAGGTTAGCTTGGAGGTCACCCACTAGTGAGAATACCTGCCTGCTTGTCCTGGGATAAAGCAATGTTACTTACCGTAACAGTTGTTATCCAGGGACAGCAGGCAGCTATTCTCACGTCCCACCCACCTCCCCTGGGTTGGCTTCTCTGCTAGCTACCTGAACTGAGGAGACACGCCCGGACCATCAGGCGGGAAGGCACTGGCGCATGCGCGGTGCGGGCATCTCGAAACTTCTGAGTTTCTTCAAGCAAGATATGCTTGTGAGACGTCCGTATCGGGGCTCTGTTGGATGACATCACCCACTAGTGAGAATAGCTGCCTGCTGTCCCTGGATAACAACTGTTACGGTAAGTAACATTGCTTTTCCTCAGAGCGATCTCCATTTACCACTACCCTCTGTCGCCTTCCACTAAACCAGTTCTGACTCAGCCCTTCACTTTGGGACCCATCCTGAGGGCACTCAGTTTATTAGATGCCTGTGTGGAACACTGTCAAATGCTTTATTAAAATCTAAATACACCACATTAGGCACACTCCTTCTATCCAATTTTCTGGTCACCCAATCAAAGAAATCGATCAGAGACCTACCTCTAGTGAAGCCATGTTGCCTCCAGTCCTGTAATCCACCGGATTCCAGAAACTTCATCATTCTCTTTTTTTTTTTTTTTTTTTTTAGCATTTCCATTAAATTTGTTTACCACAGAAGTCAGACTTACTAGCCTGTAATTCCTTACTTAATTACTTCTCCAGTCCTCCGATACCACTCCCGACTCTAGAGAAGCATTGAAAAGGTCAGTCAGTGAAGCCACCATACCTTCTCTAAGTTCCTTCAGCACCCATGGATGTACACCATCTGGCCCCCATCGTTTTGCGTACCTTTAATTTACCTAGCTCCTCATAAACACAACCCTCTGAAAATTGATCAGGGTCTACCACTTTTTCATCCTTATTTGTATTTGTCTTCAACGGTCCTGGTCCCGGTGCTTCAGTCGTGAACACAGAACGGAAATATTTGTTAAGCAATTCAGCCTTTTTTTAATCAACTGCTGCATATTTCTCCCTTTCACCTTGAGTCTCGCAATGCCACTTTTGCACTTCTTCCTATCACTGATGTATCTAAAAAATGTCTTGTCTCCCTGTTTGCTGTCAGCTATTTTTTTTCTTCCATTTGCATCTTTGCTTTTGTGACTACTTAACCAGCCTTTTAACTTTTCCTAATATTTTTGCCTGTCTTCCTCTTTCTGCAATCTTTTGTAGTTTATGAAAACTAACCTCTTATTCCTTACCTTCTCAGCTACTACTTTTGAGAGCCAAAGCAGCCTTCTTTTCTTCTTACTTTAGCTTACTTGCCTCACAAAAAGGTCCATCGCCTTTACAATAACTCCTTTCAGTTTTGCCCACTGCATTTCTACTCCTTCCAGACATTCCAAACCAGACAACAATTCGTCGATGTAATCCCCTATCTGGGATATGGAGAGATGGAAACATCTTAATATCTCCTAACTAGGTAGGGTACAAACAATTAAGATGGTGGTACTCCTGAGGTTGCTGTATCTTTTTTTTCAACCTTACCGATCTCTTTACCCAGTAAATTTTTTCTTCATCTGGAGTGGAAGATATTTGCCTATATTTGGCAACATAAGACTCCAAGGGTATCTTGTGTGATGATGTACCAACCTAGGAAATTGGGAGGAATGGCAGTGCCACATTTTCGATATTATTATCAAGCAGCCCAATTAATTAACTGGAAATGGGATAGGGGTAAATCATGGGTGTGTATGGAGCAGGAAATAGTGGGTACATCTCCTTTGTGGGTAATACCCTGGCTCCAATACCCACAACTCTCGGCTATAGCTAAGATATCTAACCCTGTAATACACCATACTCTTAATTTGTGGATTCAGGTTCGTAGGTGATGTGGGGATAAAATCTATTTCAAGGGGACAGCTATTATATATATCCCTAATTTTGCTCCAGGTAAGGTTGATGTGGCCTTCCATATATGGGGAAGGAAAGGTCTTAAAACATTAGATCAATTATTGGAGGAAGGGAAAATTGTCCCTTTTGAAACACTGATGGAAGAATATGGCCTCTTATTGCGAGATCTATTTTATTATAGACAAATTGAAAGTTTTATTAGAAAAGTGGCCCTTAGAGAATCATTGTTGAACAGTTGAATATAGGGAGAGCTTTGATAAAAGAAAGTGGGAGGGGCAGTATCACTGGATTATATATTGCACAAATGGAGCATTTTCATTCTCTGAAGTATAGATGCTGTTGGGAAAAGATCATTGGTAAAATAATGCATTCCCTTCTTTTTGGTACTATAGCTAGTAATATGATAGAAAATGGCTATAAGATGCTTTTTTGTTGGTATTACATTCCAGTGTGACTGCGAGCTATGTAATGGGAAAGGATCAGATAAGTGTTGGAGAGGATGGGTGGAAGTGAGTACTTTTGAGCACATATGGTGGCATTGTAAAAAAGCACAGATCTATTGGGATAAAGTGATTTCTTTTATTGAGGCAATGCTAGGCATTTCAATACCCAAGACTATAGAGCAGTGTTCTTCAACTACCGGTCCATAGAAATTTCCTGCCAGTCCACAGGGCCAGCACATGCATCAGGCCTAAAACAATGTTCTTCAACCGCCGGTCCACAGTGCGATCGATGTGGCATTATCTTCGAGCCAGCTCCCTTTTCCTCACTGATTAAGTGCACAAAGCCAAGGGCAGTGGCTCCTACGTGCATCCTGCGCCTGAACCAGAAGCCTTTTCTCTGACGTTGCAACGTCGGAGGGAAGGCTTCCAAATAAGGCACGGGATACGCAAGGAGCTGCTGCCTGCAGCTTTGTGCACTGTATCAGTGAAGAAGAGGGAGCCGGCCTGAAGATAATACAGTGGGCGGCATAAAATGGCCAGGTGGGAGCAGGCCAGAAGGTAAGGCATAGCATGGAGGGAGGGAGACAACAAAGGTAGAGGGGAATGATTTTATTTTTGAATTTAGTGATTGAATTATGTCAATTTTGAGAATTTACATCTGTCAGTGTGCTTTGTGTAGTTTAATTTTGTGGTTAACCATTATGTGTTGTTGTTAAGATTATATTGTGTATCTGTGAAAAATGAATGGAAAAAATAAGTGTTACAATTAGTACTATTATGGGGGTGGGGTCTGGGGTGGAGATTAAGGGTAGAGATGAGTGGGGTCTGGCCCACGACTTAGCCCAGTGTTCTTCAACCGTCAGTCCACAGACCGATGCCGGTCCACAGAATAATTCTTTTATTTCTGCCGGTCCATAAGTGTAAAAAAGTTGAAAAACACTGCTATAGAGTATTGCTTGTTGAATGTGGTACCAGCTACCCTGTCTATAAAACAGCAGAGATGGATACATTTGATAATGACAGCAGGTCGACTTGTCCTGGCATCTGCTTGGAAACAACCAGATCTTCCAGTATTCCGAGTGCTGCTGACCATAGTTCAATTTATGCAACAAATGTCAAAACTGATTGCCCTTTGGAGAAATCAGATACATAGTTATAATATCATTTGGGGTACATATATAACTTGGGATCAATTCCCAAGGGAATACTCCCATTGATCTCTGAATTATAGCCTCCTTTTTTTTCTATATACACCTAATGAATCTCTAGCACATATCCTCTCACTGGGGTGTGGGAGGGGGGGAGGAAGGGAGGGTTGGGCTATAGAAGATATATAGATTTGATACTTTTTAGTATGTATTAAGAAATGAGACATACAATGAATCAATGTATTGTTTGTTCTATGTTTGATTATACAAGATAGATGTTTTTAACTGTACTTAAATTATTAATAAAGCAATTGAAAATTTTTTTCAAAAACCAATATGTGTCAATCTTCTACCCAGTATGTGATGGTGGCCAAAAAAGCAAACAGGATACTAGTTACCTACTGTCTTTCTGTTTTATCTCTACGTATTTTCCCCCTCTCATATTTTTAGTATGAGTAATTATGAATGTATACTGCTGAGTTGTGTACCAAATGGTGATATAATCTGAATATATAATAAATAGATACTATGCTCTATTAAAAAAAAAAAAAGATGTGATCCCCTATCTCAGTGGTCGACAAACTGCAGCTCACAAGCCACAAGCGGCTCTTTAGCCATTTGAGTGCGGCTCGGGGCTCGTCTAGAGCAGGGGTGCCCAACCTGATTCCCTTCGCACTGCCTTCCCCCAAGCTACCGCCATTGGGGAACAGGCCACCACCAAGGATTAGGCTGCCATCAGGGAACAGGCCAGCACCGTGTTCTGAGCTCTCCCTGCTTCCCTTCTCCGCGGGGCCGACCAACTCTCACCACCCGATATCAATTCTGACATCGGAGAGGAAGTTCTGGGCCAGCCAATCACTGCCTGGCTGGCCCGGAACTTCCTCTCCGACATTAGAATTGACATCGGGTGGTGAGAGTTGGTTGGCCCTGCAGGGAAGGGAAGCAGGGAGAATTCAGAACTCTTTGCCGGCCTGTTCCCCAATGGCAGCGGTGGCAGCATGTTCCCCAATGATGGTGGCTTGGGGGAGGGCAGGGAGAAAGAAAGAAAGAAGGGGGGGCAGAGAAACAGAAAGAGAGATGGGAGACAGAAAGGGGGCATGGAGAGAGAAAGAAAAAAGGGGGCAGGGTGAAAAAAAGAAAAAGCTGGGGGAGGGAATGAAGTCTGGAGGGGAGGAAGCATACAGGGGCTGAAAGAAGGGAAGAAATTTTGGATGCGCAGCCAGAAGAATAAAGTGCAACCAGAGATTGATGAAATTACCAGACAACAAAGGTAGGAAAAATGATTTTATTTTCAATTTAGTGATCAAAATGTGTCTGTTTTGAGAATTTATATCTGCTGTCTATATTTTGCACTATGGCAATAGCGGTTTTTAGTGCAGGGAGCCTCCTGCGCTAAAAAACGTTATCGTGGTTTAGTAAAAAGGGAGGGGGTATATTTGTCTTTTTTGTATAGTTACTGAGGTGACATTGCATAAAGTCATCTGCCTTGACCTCTTTGAAACCTGTGGAATGTAAATGATAATTAACATTTTCTCTGCGTACAGTGTGCTTTGTGTTTTTAAAAATTTTATTGTTGGTAGATCATTTTGACTTGGCCTCGAAGGTAAGGGGGAGGGAAGGAAGGAGGGGAGCTGCTGAAAGACATCTAGTAATCCTTGCAGGCTTGACTGTGCAGGGAATTATTTTTGTAAAATCATGTTTTGTTATGTAATAATAATTTAAGGTTAATCAATTTTCCTAGGCTT